>NC_057829.1:63055000-73055000 GCF_910594005.1 Cervus elaphus
AAATTCATCAAAAGAATAACTGAATGCAGAGCAAACTTCGCAAAACAACTTCGGATCGCTAGCCGAGGTCATCAGGCGCCCAGAAAAGCAGCCCATTGTCCTCGAAAGGAGGTAGGACAAAATATAAAAGATAAAAAGTGAGACAAAAGAGCTAAGGACGGAGATCCGTCCCGGGAGCTCTTAGGCGGCATTGCTTGGGGTAGGGTCCGGGCCCGAGTGCCCCGAGGACAATCGGAGGGAACTTCTGTGAGTTTCCAACTTGAACTGTGGGAGACCAAAAGAGAGAGAGTAAATTAACCGGCCCGAACACACTGCCGGCCGTTCGCAGAACAAAGAGACCGAGAGGGTCCAGAGAGGAGCTCGCAGGCTGCGGACCGGCCCAGCCCCGCCGGAGGCAGGGGGGAGGGGAAGGTCGCGGCGAGACACAGGCCGCAGGCACCCGACCGGCGCGGGCGGGGACTGGGGCTGGGGACGCGGAGGGCGGAAGGCGCGCACGCCCGACTGGCGCCAGCGGAAACTGAGTCTGGGTCCGCGGAAGGGAGGGGGCGCGCCACACCTGGGTAGAGTGCGCCCACCAAGCCCCTGGCTGCCTGGACCGCTCTGACGGGGAAGGCACAGAGAGCAGGCGCAGCTTTTCCTTCCGCGCTTTTGGGGAACACCCGAGGGCTGGAACCTCGCGCAGCGCGGGGCGCGCTCCATATAGAACAGCCGGGAGCCTGAGCAGCACAGACGGAGAAAGCAGCGTCAGCCCCTCCCGGCAGCCCCAGCCCATCCCCGCGGCGCAAGCCTGTCCCCACAGCGCAAGCCCCTCCCTGCCCCGCAGAGCGACTGGAACTAGCTACCTGAGTAAGAGTCCACCTCTGCCCGCCTGTGTCAGGGCGGAAATGAGGCTCTGAAGAGACCGGCAAACAGAAGCCAAATAAACAAAGGGAACCGCTTCAGAAGGGACTGGTGCAACAGATTAAAATCCCTCTAGGAAACGCTGACTACACCGGAGGGGCCTGTAGATATCGAGAAGCGTAAGCTGGAACGAGGAGCTATCTGAAACTGAGCCAAACCCACACTGACCGCAACAGCTCCAGAGAAACTCCTAGATATAATTTTACTTTTTTCTCTTTTTTTTTTAAAAAATTTTTTTTTTAATTTTTTTATTTTTTTCTTTTTTTTCTTTTTTCTTTCTTCTCTTTTATTTTCCTTTAAAATCCCCTATTACTCCCCCATTACTCCTTAACTTTCATTTCCACAGACTTTTACGATTTTTTAATTAGGGGGAAAAAAAAAAATTTTTTTTTCTTTCTTTTTTTTCTTTCCTTTTTCTCTTCTATTTTCTATTTTTCTTTTTCTCTTATTTCTTTTAAAGTCCTCTAGTACTCCTCTACTACTCCTTAATTTTCATTTTCAATACACTATAACCTTACAAAAAAAAAAAAAAAAAGAAGAGAAGCCCTATTTTTAAACCGAAGATTATTCTCTCCCAATCTTGACTCTCTGTTTTCTACCTCAGAACACCTCTATTTCCTCCTTTCCCCTTCTCTTCCCAATCCAATTCTGTGAATCCTTGTAGGTGACTGGGCTACGGAGAACACTCTGGGAACAGACAGCTGCGTAGATCTGTCTCTCTCCTCTTGAGTCCCCCTTTTTCTCCTCCTGTTCATCTCTATCTCCCTCCTCCCTCTCCTCTTCTTCATGTAACTCTGTGAACCTCTCTGGGTGTCCCTAACGGGGGAGAATCTTTTAGCCATTAACCTAGAAGTTTTCTTATCAGGGCTGTATAGTTGGAGAAGTCTCGAGACTACAGGAAGAATAAAACTGAAATCCAGAGGCAGGAGACTTAAGCCCAAAACCTGAGAACACCAGAAAACTCCTGACTACATGGAACTTTAAGTAATAAGTGACCGTCCAAAAGCCTCCATACCTACACTGAAACCAACCACCACCCAAGAGCCAATAAGTTTTAGAGCAAGACATACCACGCAAATTCTCCAGCAACGCAGGAACATAGCCCTGAACATCAACATACAGGCTGCCCAAGGACACACCTAACACATAGACCCATCTCAAAACTCATTACTGGGCACTCCATTGCTCTCCAAAGAGAAGAAATCAAGTTCCACGCACCAGAACACTGACGCAAGCTCCCCTAACCAGGAAATCTTGACAAGCCAATCGTCTAACCCCACCCACTGGGTTAATCCTCCACAATAAAAAGGAACCACAGACCTCCAGAATACAGAAAGCCCACTCCAGATACAGCAATCTAAACAAGATGAAAAGGCAAAGAAATACCCAACAGGTAAAGGAACATGAAAAATGCCCACCAAGTCAAACAAAAGAGGAGGAGAAAGGGAATCTACCTGAAAAAGAATTTAGAATAATGATAATAAAAATGATCCAAAATCTTGAACTGTGATTTTGGAGAAGACGCTTGAGAGTCCCTTGGACTGTAGGGAGATCAAACCAATCAATCCTAAAGAAAATCAATCCTGAATATTAATTGGAAGGGCTATGCTGAAGCTGAAGCGCCAATACTTTGACCACATGATGTGAAGAGCTGATTCACTAGAAAAGACCCTGGTGCTGGGAAAGACTGAAGGCAGGGGCAAAGGGGACGACAGAGGACAAGATGGTTGGATGGCATCACTGACTCAGTGGACATGAGTTTGAGCAAGCTCCAGGAGATAGTGAAGGACAGGGAAGCCTGGCGTGCTGCAGTCCATGGGGTCACAAAGAGTCGGACAACACTGAGCAACTGAACAACAACAAGGTGACCTAACTAGATGCTGACCTGTGTCTCATCTAGTTCTACAGTGTATGCACTTTACCGTCCTGCTATTTCCACCCTCGTCTTCAGTCCTGCCACACTGACTCACTACAGGAAAACAGAAAGCTGCTGTTTTAATGTTTTTCTGGAGGAAGGGACCCATGAGGTCAGAAATGCCCAGGGCCCACAAGTCATGAGAGCTTGTGTATAGGAACATAGTGAACTTCCCCATCCTTACCCACCCATACAGCTTTCACTATTGTCTATTTGCCACTTCGAGTACAAGTGGAGCCTATAAATAAGCATTAGGCACTTCATAGAAGTTTTGGTAATTAGATGCAACTAAAGATAGAAATTCTGGATAAAAGAAGGAAATTTTCCTATTTCTGGTTTGCAGATTATTGAATTTATAGGTCTACTGTGATGGAAAAGACCATTATTTGCTTCCTAATTCTCTTCTGCTTTTATCATCTTTGCCCAAATTAGAATACTTTCCATAGCTTTCTGGGCCTCCATGGGAGCTAAAGGCCCTGTCTACCTTTCTGTTCTAACCCAGGTTCAAGTTAGAATATACTACCAGCAACTCTATAGAATGTTAGGATAACTTCCATTCTTCATTCAACAAATTTGAGCACCCACCAAGTACTAAACTAGGCTTTTTGCCAGTACTGAATATATATTAGTAAATATAACAGACAACTTCCTTCTCTCATGAAGTTTATAATCTATATGAAACAAATAATGAATATGCAGTTTTGTGATAAATGCCATAATGAGAACTAACAGTGTGCTGATAGAGAATCACTTAGCAAGGCTATTCAAGAAAGGACTCTGATGGATGAGGTGAAATCAGTAATGTGGCAAGCTGAGAGAATAATTTAGGTAGAAAAAAGAGTATATGTTGTGCAACCCCATCCTATCCACCCTTCTGGGGAAAAAAAAGAGAGAGAGAGAAGCTTAGCACATGCCAGGTCAGTGAGGCTTGAGTGTAGTAAGAAAAAGGGAAATCTGGAGAAGAAAAGAATGAAGAGCTGGGAAGCAGCCAGATCATTTGTCATAGAGCTTTGTTGGTATGGCAAGGAGATTCAATTTTATTCTAAGAGCAATGAAAAGTCATTAAAGAGTCTTTAGCAAATGATTGACAGCATAGGAATTATGTTTTTAGAAGATTTTCTGGCATTGTGTGATGAGTAGATTGGAGAGGACAGTGGGTTAGTCACTCAGTCATGTCCAATTCTTTGTGACCCCATGGACTATGCCTGCCAGGCTCTTCTGTCTATGAAATTCTCCAGGCAAGAATACTAGAGTGGGTTGCCATTCCATTCTCTAGGGGCTCTTCCTGACCCAGGGACTGAACCCAGGAGTCCTGCATTGCAGGCAGATTCTTTACCACCTGAGCCACCAGGGAGTGTTAGAGAAGACAGGAATGGAAGCAAATAGACCAGTCAAGGGGCTATTGAAGTGATCCAAGTTCTGAGTTCTCCAAATGGTAACTCTTCTGTTATTGTTTTCTCTATGGCCATCTCTCACCTAAAGAAGGGCTCACATTCCAAGTCAGCATTGTCCAAACACATTAGTGGAACACTAGGCTCTCAAGATACTCACGGAAAACAAGACTAAGTCAAATAAATTAAATTTCTGCGTGCTAAATACCCTTCTTGGAGATTCAGAATGTAAACTAATATAATAAAGATGCTGGGAAGTGTTTCAGTACATTTGTGTATTTCAGAATTTCTCAAACTTACTTGACTATGGAAATTTTACTCCCCTCTCCCTTCACATAATGCTATTATTTTGCAGGACTGGTATTTTCCAGAGCATATTTGAGGAAATACTGCCATAAGTCATTCTAACCAAAGGTTAACTCCATGTGCATGGTTTACTGGGCCTCCTCTTCTCCACGTCTGTCTGTTCCTCTGCAGACAGATTTTCATATTAAGCCCTTGGCTTGGTCACCCTTTCTCACCTCACCCTCTCTTGACTCTGAGCCTATCTGCAAGGCAAATTCTCATCTTTTCTGAGAGTCCATGTTCTCTGGGTTGCCACTTCCTCACTCTGATTATTCTGTCAATAGGCTTTCATCTGTTTATTGTCTTAGAGAAATCTGTCAAAAGTCTTTCACCTGCAGATGATCCCTCTTTCGTGTGTTTGTTATTAAGTATTGTTCTTTATCAGTCTTTAAAAGGAGTTGGGATGGTGGTACCAGAAGGAAGTGGACCTTGTGATCAGATCACTATCTTCAACTTGAAGCATACCCAGTATAGTTTAAAATAATTTTTTGTTGCTACAGAGATATTATTTCCTGAGTATGAATATCTGTTCATTTTGGTGTATCTTTCTTTTGAAAATGTCCCTTTTCTGCATGTGATGGCTCTTGAATGAGAGATGCTAACTGTTCCAAAGGTGGAAATCATCCTCTATTAATTCCTCCTATTCTCTCACCTCCACTTACTGAGATATCCATTAATAAAGCATGTCTATCTTAACTTCTCTTCATTTCTTCTCCCATTACCTTAATCTAATTAAATATACCTCATAGTGAAAACCTCCTTACTGAGCTCTTTTGATTTCTTACTTTTGCACATTAAAATCTATTTGGCACACAAAATATAGTAGACTCTGGTACATGCTGCTGCCCTTATAAAAACTCCATAATAGCTTTCCATTGCTCAGAGGATAAAATACACAACCTCCTTACCATGGTATATATGATTCAGTAATAATATGATCCTTGCTTGTCTATGCAGTCTCACCTCCTACTGCTCTCCTTTTGGTCACTATAATGCCCATCTTTCTGTTGCTCAAATGCCTTAATTTTGTTTCTGACTCAGGACATTAACATGACCAACCACCTCTAACTAAAACTTTCTTCACTTTACACTTTGAACAATTGGTTCCTTCTCATTTTTTTATTCTTGGCTTAAATAAATTGTTCCTCAGATAAATTGTCTCTGATTACCTTGTCCAAACAAGTCTTCCAACTCCAGGTATCCATTTAATTCATAGAATTACACACAATTTGGGATAATTTATTTGTTTTCTTATTTACTGTGGTTCTGGTTTTTTAGGACTTCCCTGGTGGTTTAGACAGTAAAGAATCTACCTGCAATGCAGGAGACCTGGGTTCTATCCCTGCAGTGAACCAGGGTCAGAAAGATCCCCCAGAGAAGGATATGGCTACCCACTCCAGTATTCTTGCCTGGAAAATTTCATGGACAGAGGAGCCTGGAGGGCTGCAACCCATGGAGTTGCAAAGACTCCATGACTGTGTGACTGTCACTATTTTTACTGTTTTGCTAAGCTCCAAGAGAGTAAGAGTTACTTTGGCTTTATTAGTCAACATAAACCCAACATTTAAGCCAGGATCAAACACAAAATAGGCGTTCAATAAATGTTTATTGAGAGATAATTTAGTACTAATCTCACTATAACTTAAAAGTCCCCAAAGAAGGCCTTAGTGAACATATTTTCAATGAATAACTGCTTTTCTTGACATTGCCACATCACCAAAAATAGATCCGGTCCTCATTCTATAGTAGATCCCCAATAAACTCCAAACAAGTTGAAAGAGCCTAACCTTGAAAATTAAAACATTTCTAAAAGGCTAGGTAAAATTGAAAGCTTTATCCTAATTGTATAAGGAAAGAGACAGAGAAGACAATCAGTAAGAAAATAGACAAGAACTGCTATCATAAAATGTAACTTCTGAAACAATAAAAACATATTTCAAAGTAATAAGAAAAGCAATACATTAAGATAAAATTGTCATTACATACATGATGCATAAAAGTTTGAAAAAGAAAAGCAGAAAAAAATGATAAAACCCTAAAGAACACTACTTCATGCCTTTAGATACAAATCAATAACTGGGAAGAGCCACTTCCTGAATGAGGAAATGAAAATAATAAAATGTGCATTTTATTAAGTACTTCCCATATTCCAGGCAACATGGTAGTCCCTGAAGACACAAACATAAAGATTCTATCTCTGCTTTTTCATATCTTAACTGGGGGAAATAGTCCTGTATAGTCCAGTAAATATCTAAGTAGTTTTATACTTCTTTAAACTTAAAAATTAGTTTGGTTCTAAAAAACTAAAGCTGTTCCTACATTCTGAAGGCTGCAGAATCAATAAAACATAGACTGAATCCTGATCCTACTCTACAGTCTGTTGGGGGAGGCAAATATGTAAATAAAAAAGTTATCATCAATTTGGTAAGTACTATAGCAGAAAAGTAAAGTACCATATAAGGACAGAAGGGGGTGACGAGAAATTCTGCCTCAAGTTGTCAGAGAAGATCTATTGGAAAGAAGAAAAATGAGGGAAGAGAGTAGTATTCCAAAGAAAATGATACAAAATAAAAAGGTGCAAAGATAAAAAAGTATGGCACCTTCTAAGATGGACATATATTTTTGATGTACTGAGGGCAGGTTGTTCAAGGGTATGGAGCTGATGACTAGCTGCAAAGAAGGCAGGTACTGGACCCTAAAGTCCAGGGGTGCATGTGAAAGGGTTTGAATTTCAAGCAAGAGTGACTTGACCACATGTTGCAGTTTTTTAAATCTAGGTATGGAGAAATCTGTTCAAGAAGAAAAATGATAAGTTTAAAATAAAAATGAAAAGAAGATGGGATATGAGTGATACTAACAAGTCAGAAATAATAAAACTTAATAACTAACTAATGATACTTGCTCCTTGGAAGGAAAGCTATGACAAACCTTCACAGCATACTAAAAAAGCAAAGATATCACTTTGCTGACAAAGGTACCTATAGTCAAAGCTATGGTTTTTCCAGTAGTCATGTACAGGTATGAGAGTTGAACCATAAAAAAGGTTGAGAGCTGAAGAATTGATGCTTTCAAATTGTGGTGCTGAAGACTCTTGACAGTCCCTTAGACAGCAAGGATATCAAACTAGTCAATACGAAAGGAAATCAACCCTGAATATTCATCGGACTGTTGCTAAAGCTGAAGCTCCAATACTTTGGCCACCTGATGCAAAGAGTGGGCTCATTGGAAAAGACACTGATATGGGAAAGATTGAAAGCAAAAGGAGAAGGGGGGGCAGAGAATGAGATGGTTAGATAGCATCATCAATTCAATGGACATGAATCTGAGCAAACTCTAGGAGATAATGGAGCACAGAAGAGCCTGGCATGCTGTAATCCATGGGGTCGCAAAAAGTCAGACATGACTTAGTGACTGGACAACAACAACAAATGGAGTCTGTGAACAAAGGAGAGGAATGAATCTAAAATGACCACCTAGTCTGTGCCTCAGGCAAAATGGTTATTGCGTCCTTAGGCAAATGTGGGATAAGGGGAAAGGAAACGATATTAAGTTTTGGAAAATGTTTGGTTCTTTTCACAGTTAACAGGATTCAAATTTAAACAACCATGACATATAATCTTGCATTAATTAAAATATAGTACATTAAAAAAATAATACTCATTGCTGTGGGGTATTGCGGGAAAAGATACATTAATATATTACTGCCCTGAAACCTGGTGAAACTGTTCTGAAAAGAAATCTGGCAACAAATACAAGAACCATAAAAATTATCATATACTCTGACCCAGAAACTCAGCTTTTGGAATACAGCCCAAGGATGTAATTCAAAAGAAATAAAAAAAAACTATTTGTATAAAGATGTTTACAACTGTGGTATATATTCCAGACAAAAACTGGAAACAGTCCAAATGCCCAACAGTAAGGGGTTGCTTAGGCAGACTCAGTACATCAATGCACTGGAATATTTTATTGGTATTAAGAATGACAAATATGAGAACTATGTAGAAATAAGGAAAGGGCAATATAAAACAATGAGCAAAAAATGCAGAATTTAAAATGATGCATATACAATGATCACAACTATGTAAAATTTTATCTGTATGACCAGGAAGACTGGAAAAACTACAAAGCTGGTAATTTAGAGTGCTGACATTTTTGTTATTGTTAGTTGAGTCACTGGGAATATTTATGCATTTAAAGTTGTATTGCACTGTGTATTTAGTGCATATACATTAAGAAAGGTAAATCTCCATTTTTTCAGGAACATAAGAAAAAAAATGCTCATCAGTACCTTTCCTTCTTGCCTTCTGTAATTTCTCCTAGCTTCTTGCGTCCTATTAGTCTTTAGATGTAGGAAACTAGGCCTTACCACTTGTCACCATACCACCTGGTCACATGCTTATTTCTTTCAACCATCTCTTACAATTGTGTCCAAGTTCTTATTCACAACAAGCTAACATCTATATGCTCACAGTTACACTATGTACACAAACTAGGATGCCTTAACTATACCTTATATACTGTGTAGAAGTGTCTCATCAGTATGATTTTTTAATCTTTGACATAGAGAAATATTTGTTTCTTACCTTCTACTACCCCGGTGTAACTATCTCCCTTAAATGGGCCTTTATTAAATGTAAAGGCCAATTCCTCTGGATTCTATTTCTTCTAGCCTTAAAAGACTTCTTATTTGGTTATATCCTTTATCTCTTATACCATCTAGCTCTTCTCTCCTATATAAGTCTCAACATACAAACCTGTTCTGCTATCTCCCACATTAAATTAAATGGAAAATGCCATTATCTTCCTTGACCCCAAATCTCCCTTCATTTTCCTACTCTCTTTCACAGTACAAATTTTCCTAAGGGCTGTCCACATTATTGTTTCCAATTTCTCACCTCTCATTTACTCTACAAACTATTGTGATCTGACTTCAGATCCACCACTCCACTGAATTATATTTTTCAAGGTCACCAACAACCTGCATGTTCCCATGTTCAATGGCACTTTTCTGTCTTCCTATTACTTGTCTTCTTGGCCTTCTAGCAGCATCCCCTCTGTTTTCTTGGTCCCTACATCTCAATCTTTCCCTTTCCTCTTACATATGAGGCCATCCCTCTTTTCTCACATCTCTGAATATGATAGTTCCTTTGAGCTCTCTCCTAAGCCTTTGACTCTTTTCTTTCTATATTCTAACTAATCTCCTCTATTCCCATTGTTGTTGTTGTTTTTCAGTCGCTAAGTCATGTATGACACTTTGTGGTCTGGTATTCCCATCTCTTTAACATTTTCCACAGTTTGTTGCAATCCACACAGTCAAAGCCTTTAGCATAGTCAATGAAACAGAATTAGATGCTTTTTGGAATTCCCTTGCTTTCTCTATGATTCAACGAATGTTGGTAGTTTGATCTCTGGTTCATCTGCCTTTTCTAAAACCAGCTTGTAGATCTGGGAGTCCTCGGATAAGTACTGCTGAAGCCTAGCTTGAAGGATTTTGAGCCTTACCTTACTAGCATGTAAAATGAGTGCAATTGTAAGGTAGGTTGAATGTTCTCTGGCATTGCCTTTCTTAGGGATTGGAATGAAAACTGACCTTTCCAGTCCTGTGGCCACTGCTGAGTTTTCCAAATTTGCTGACATATTGAGTGCAGCATGTTAACAGCATCATCTTTTAGGATTTTAAATAATTCAGCTGGAATTCTATCTCCTCCACTAGCTTTGTTTGAAGTAATACTTCTTCAGGCCCACTTGACTTCACACTCTAGGATGTTGGCTCTAGCTGAGTGACCACATCATCATGGTTATCTGGGTCATTAAGATTTTTTTGTATGGTTCTTCTGTGTATTCTTGCCACCTCTTCTTAATCTCTTCTGCTTCTGTTAGGTCCTTACCGTTTCTGTCCTTTATCATGCCCATCCTTGCATGAAATGTTCCCTTGGTATCTCCAAGTTTCTTGAAAAGGTCTCTAGCCTTTCCCATTCTATTGTTTTCCTCTATTTCTTTGAATTGTTCACTTAAGAAGGCCTTCTTATCTCTCCTTGCTATTCTCTGGAACTCTGCATTCAGTTGGGAATATCCTTCCCTTTCTCTCTGCCTTTCACTTTTCTTCTTGCCTCAGCAATTTGTAAAGCCTCCTCAGACAAACACTTTGCCTTTGTGCATTTCTTTTTCTTTGAGATGGTTTTGGTCACTGCCTCCTGTTCAATGCTAAGAATCTCTTTCCATAATTCTTCAGGCACTCTGTCTACCAGATCTAATTCCTTGAATCTATTCATCACCTCTACCATATAATCATAAGTGATTTGATTTCGGTCATACATGAATGGCCTAGTGGTCTTCCCTACTTTCTAAAATTTAAGTCTGAATTCTGCAAAGAAGAGCTCATGATCTGAGCCATAGTCAGCTCTAGGTCTTGTTTTTGCTGACTGTATAGAGCTTCTCCAATTTCAGCTGCAAAGAATATAATCAATCTGATTTCAGCATTGACCATTTCCATGATGTCCATGTATAGAGTCATCTCTTGTGTTGTTGGAAGAGACTGTTTGCTATGACCAGTGTGTTCTCTTGACAAAACTCTATTAGTCTTTGCATTGCTTTATTTTGAGCTCCAAGGCCAAACTTGCCCGTTTCTCCAGGTATCTCTTGACCTCCTACTTTTGCATTCCAATCCCCTATGATGAAAAGGACATCATTTGTGTGTGTGTGTGTGTGTGTGTGTGTGTGTTCTACATGGTCTCATAGGTCTTCATAGAACTTAGGGTCAACTTCAACTTTTTCGGCATTAGTGGTTGGGCCATAGACTTGGATTATTGTGATGTTGAATGGTTTGCCTTGGAAATGAACTGAGATCATTCTGTCATTTTAGAGACTGCACCCAAGTACTGCAGGCTCTTTTGTTGATTATGAGGGCTACTTCATTTTTTCTAAGGGATTCTTGCACAGTAGTAGATACAATGGTCATCTGAGTGAAATTCTCCCACTCCTGTCCATCTTAGTTCACTGATTTCTAAGATGTTGATGTTTACTCTTCCATCTCCTGCTTGACCACATCCAATTTAACTTGGTTCATGGACCTAGCATTCCAGGTTTCAAAGCAATATTTTTCTTTACAGCATCAGACTTTACTTTCAATGCCAGGCACATCCATAACTGAGCGTCATTTCTCCTTTGACACAGCCACTTCACTCTTTCTGAAGCTATTTGTAACTGCCTTCTACTTTTCACTGGCAGCACACTGGACACCTTCTGACCTGGGGGACTCGTCTTCCAATTTCATATCTTTTTGCCTTTTTATACTGTTCATGGTGTTCCCATAGCAAGAATACTGGAGTGGTTTGCGATTCCCTCCCCCAGTGGACCATATTTTGACAGAATTCTTCACTATGACCCATCTGTCTTGGGTGGCCCTACAGGGCACAGCTCATAGCTTCATTGAATTACACAAGAGTCCCTTCACCACAACAAGGCTGTGATCCATGAAGGAGCACATCACCATACACTTATCCAACATATCAAGTCCTGTGGCTTCTACTGCCAATGATACATTCCATTTCCACAACCCATTTCAGGTTCCTATCATTATGTGTACCACTATAATAGCTTTTCTCACTGATTTCCCTGCCTCCTCTACAATCTATTTTTCATAGAGGAGACATAGAATACTTTCTGTATAATAAATCAATTTTTTTCACTCCCCAGGTTAGAAATATTCAGTATCTTTCTCACTGTGCTTAGAAGAAATTCTAAGCCCTGCATTATGCCTGTAAGTCTCTATATAATATAACTCTTTTTTGTTTAGTTTTTTTAGTTTATTTATTTTTTATTGAAGGATAATTGCCTTACAGAATTTTGCTGTTTTCTGTCAAACCTCAGTATGAATCAGCCATAGATATACATAATTACTTCTCTAAATATACCTTTCTGTTGCCAATCTGGCCCCTTTTTCATCCTTAGGAACTTTGCACATGCTTTTCATTTTTTCAAGAACACTGACACTGTTCATTTCTCATTTTGTCTAGTTAACCCTCATTCAAGTTCAAATTACACTTTAATGAATTTTTAAAAATTGAAGTATAGTTGATTTACAATATTATATTATTTCTGGTGTATGACATGCTGATTCAATATTTTTATAGATTATATTCCATTTAAAGTTACTGTAAAACATTGACTATATTTCTCATGCTGTAACATACATACTTGTTAGCTTATTTATTTTATACATAAGCTTGTGTTTGTACCTTCTAATCTCCTACCCTTGTCTTGTCCCTTCCCCTTCCCTTCTCTCCACTGGTAACCACTGGTTTGTTCTCTATATCTTCTACTGTTTCTGCTTTTTTATATTTATTAATTTGCTTAGTTTTTAGTTTCCACATATAAGTAATAACACAAAGTATTTATCTTTCTCTGTTTGGTTTTTTCACTAAGCATAGTACCCTTCAGGTCTATTCATGTTGTTGAAATAGCAAAATTCATTCCTTTTTATGGATGAGTAATATTCCATTCCAAATCTTTATCCATTCATTAGGTTGCTTCCATATCTTGGCTATTGTAAATAATGTTGCTATGAATATTGGGGTACATATATCTTTTTGAATTAGTGTTTTCATTTTCTTTGAATATATACCCATAAGTGGGATTGCTGGAGCATACGGTAGGTCTATTTTTAGTTTTTAGAGGAACCTCCATACTGTTTTCCAAAGAGGCTGAACCAATTTACATTCCCACCAACAGTCTACTAGGGTTTCCTTTATGCTATATCCTCACCAACATTTGTTATTTGTGGTCTTTTTGATCATAGCCATTCTGACAGGCGTGAGGTGCTATCTCATTGTGGTTTTGATTTGCATTTCTCTGATGATTAGCAACTTTAAGCATCTTTTCATGTGGTTGTTCCTCTTACATATTAATCCTTTAGGGAACACTTCCAACCACCTAACTTGGTCAAATCTCAGCATTTACAGTCATTCATAGAACTTTGTTCCTCTCCTTGTTATTGTTTCAGTCTTAAGATAAGTTGATTATTGCCTATGTCTCCCTTACCATAGTACATACTCCGTGAGGGTAGAGAAAGTATTTGTTTTTGTTTATTATAACACTCCTGTTTTCAAACACAGTACCTGGAACATAGCAATTACTCAAGAAGTATTTGCAGAATGAATGAATTACTGATAAAGGTCATGCTACTGAGAAGACACTATCTCTGAGATAGTGTCTACTGAGAAGACTGAGAAGACTACTGAGAAGACACACCATGAAACTATATTAATCAAATCATTAAAGAAAAGGCATAATCTAAAAGAATAACTATGTGGACTTAGTTATTGGCTTTGCTTATATATTACAAACTATGAAAATGTTCTAAATATGTGATTCTTATCCCCTAATTACAACATGTAAAATAAGGCCAACCTCTCCATCACCATCCCACATACATAGGATATTTTAAAAGTTCAGCAAAAGTATGCAAAAGGAAGCCCAGAGTTGTACTTTTAGGTAGGAGTAAAGGTGACAAAAATTGTTCTGCAAGAAAAAAAGGGAACTTTCTACTGAGAAAGAAGGAGAGGGGGGTGAAAAAAGAAGGGTGAAGGAAGGACAGGAGTTAATTAAAGGCTTGGGGATTCTTTGTAAAAAGGAAAATGCCTAAAATTAAATTTCAGGCTGTTAATGTTACAGTGTAAATCCTTCCACGTTCCCAAGCCTTCAGTAATGTCTGCTATACTAATTAGCTTAGACCAAGACTAAGCTACCACAAAAGGAAAGAGAGAGAGCCATAAGAGCCAGCAAGCCACAAGGACCATTAAGGAGGCTAGCCATAGGTTTCTTTCTACTGGAATATATCTGTTTATACTTGTATAGCATTTATCTATCCTCACTTGGGCTGTACAATTCACTGGAAAACATCTTACTTGTTTTTGAATTTATAGGAATATGACAGGATACCACATAAAACGTATGCCAGATGAACTCCTGCCTCTCCCAACTTGCTTGTTCCCACCCTTCCAGCTATAGTCACATCTCCACTTTGGGTCTTGGATTCAACATCTAACTTCAGTCTTCCTCGTGCTAGTCCCTCTGACATTCCCTCCAACCCTGCATAATTAGACTCAACATGCTTGAATATTCCACTTATTTTATCTGGGCCTGGCTCACCAGCAGCACCAAGGAAGACAGCATTTAACATAGTGACCATCCACAACTAATGCTTAACAAATGATTGTTTGATCCAGTCAAAATTAAATAAATCACATGATAGTAATTCTCTAGAATACCTAACAAACTTGTTAAGCTATGCTTTAATGTACAGATGTTTGTAGTGTTTCTCAACTTTTTAACCTAGTTCCACTGTCCAGGATTTTGTCAAGTTTTACTTTCTATAAGAGGTCCCAAGAGTACAGTAGATAATATTTGGCCTTTTAAAAAATATTAAGTGATATTATGCAATGCTATAATATTAAATTTGCTTTTTAAAACAACACATCCTTTCCAACCTGTTTTGGAGTTTGTGATATTCCTCCCAGTCCCACCCACTTCTGCTGACTGTGGAAGGCCTAGAGACATAAGTTCTTGCACTGTTTGTAGAGAATCCTTGGTTTATGGTGGGAGTTGTCACTTTGAAAGAGTCTCTCTGTCCTTCTTAAGACCAGAAATAACCAGGAAAAGTACAAATACATTAAGTCATTACATGTAATGAACAATGTTTTAAAAACTGCTAAATAATCTGACCTACCCATCTAGAAGGGCGATGACGTTTTTCCTGGGCCGCCCAATATTAGGGCCATACAAGCTGGCTCTGGAGTAAATCCGGATGGGTTGCAACAGGCTCTTCAGCTGGATGTAATCCTTTCCCAACTGGCTGCCATTTACTGCCCGGCCATGCATGGTCCGATAGTTATTTGGTTCTAGATTAAAAGCAGACATGCAAGTCAGAGTTGGGAAGAGTGAGGTTCTGCCAACCTTTTCCTAGCCACAGATCTCTCTCCCTTTTTTCTTAACAATGTAAACAAAATAACTAAAGGAGGGTATAAGCTAGCTTAACTTGAGAAACTATCCCAACAAAAAAGTCAAGTGCCATTTTATCATTCTATTTATTTTCAAACTAATCTTCACAAAAGTTCATCTAATCCACAACAGAGAGACCATACTGATTTTCAAATGATAGTTTATAATAAATGGCATATTGAGTTGAACAGTATCCCCCCAAATTAATGCCAATCCAAAACTTTAGAATGTTATCTTATTTGGAAATAGGGTCTTTGAAGAAGTAATTAGTCAAGATGAGGTCATATGGGATTAGGATGTGCCCTAAATCCAAAGACTGATGTCTTTATAGAGAAAGGAGAGGAAGATTCAGGCACACAAACACACAGGGAGGAAGCCCATGTGTCAATGGAGACAAGAATTGAAGGGATACTGCTATTCCAAGGCTTGTTGGTAGCTATTAGAAGCTAGAGAGAGGCAATGAATAGATTCTCTCTTAAAGTCTCCAGAAGGAATTAACCCTGGCAATGCTTTGATCTCAGACTTCCTAAACTGTGATAGAACAATTATCTCTTGTTTTACACCACTAAGCTTGTCATGACAGGCCTAGAAAACTAATACAAATGGTAAGTAGGGAAACCTTCATAAAGATGAACTTTGTGTCAAAAATATAGAAAAATTTTAATGTTCAATTATAGCAAAGTGGCTGAGTGAAATAACTTAGAGTGAAATCCTCTCGCCCAGTTCCTATTAACTTGGTAGTCCTAAAAAGACAAGGAAAGTCCTAAAATCCAGCAGTTCCACTGATGGAAGAGCTAACTGGATTTGCAATGAAGGACATATCCCAGAGAAGGCCAACATTTTGGTTGACTTGAGGTTTTGACACTGGTAGGGGCAAGAAATAGATCAGCAGACTCACAAGAAATGTAACAGGGAGATTTGGGGAGCAAGGATTTTGGTAAGCCCACAAATACCCCTCATAGTCTGGAAAGTTGTTCTCAGGAGGGACTGGAGAGGGCACTAGCTATCCACACATTCCCGGATGAATGTGAAACATAATATACTCATAAAGGACACATGAAAAGGCATGTCAGAAATTAAAAGCCAGTCAGATTTTCAAAATGCCTAAATTTTGAATGTGTTCACAAACCTATACACAGATCTAATGGTAAAGATGAAAGCCTTAACAGCTCAAGGTAAGCGTAACCTCTGATCATTCATCATCTCACCATTAAGCTATGCCGACTCAGAGGCAACTCCTGGGAAGCTGGCTTCTACAATTAAAAAATAATTGAAAAATTAAAAAGAAACAAATAGATATTAATAGCTACATGATGCAAGGGAGACAAACTCTATGGAATTAGTCCAGGAAGTGACTAAACAAACAGAAAAGAAACAACAAAAAAATCTCTGGAAAGGAGGATTTGGAATCCAGAGTTGCTCCAACATATTAACTAAAATGTATAGTTTTCAACCACAAAAAATGACAACATGCAAAGAAATAGGAAAGTATGGCCAATAAGCAAGCAAAAAAGTAAAAGAAACTATCTCTTAGGGAACTCAGATATAGGACTTAGCAGACAAGGACTTCAAAACTGCTATTATAAATATGCTTAAAGAACTAATGGAAGAATAAAAAATTAAGGGAAAGTGTTATTTTACTGACTAATTAAATATAAATATAGAGATATTAAAAATAAATAAAGATAGAAATTACAAAAAATTATCAAATGGAAATCTTGGAACTGAAACAACTCTTCACATTTAGAACACAATGGAATTAGTAGCTGAATTTTTATCAGAAATAAGGCCAGAAGACAGAGAGATGATACATCCAAAATTCTGGGAAAAACATCAACCAACAATTCTGTATGCAGCAATCTATGCTTCAAAGCTGAAAGCAAAATGTAGATCTTCCCAGAAAAACAAAGGACAGAACTGGTTGTGAGAAAATCTGTCTTACAAGAAATAAGAAAGGATATCTTTTAGGTTGAAAGAAAATGACAGCAGATAGTGATTCAAAAGCACACAGAGAAATAAAGAACACCAGTGTATGTTAATATATGTGTGCCCTGACCATAATAGAATTAGACTGGAATTCAACAATGGCAAGAAATTTGAGAATCTATAAATATTTGGAAATCAGAAAAATAATCCATGAGTCAAAGAGGAAATCACAAGAAGAATTAGAAAATATTTTAATGAAATTAAAATGAAATATAATATATAAAAATATATAGGATGACACCAAAGGCACAATCCATGAAAGCAATAATTAAGAAACTGGACTTCATTAAAATTAAAAACTTTTGCTCTGCAAAAGGCAATGTTGAGAGAATAGAAGACAAGCTAAAGACTGGGAGAAAATACAAAAGACATATCTAATAAATGGCTGTTACTCAAAATATAGAAAGAGCTTAAAACTTACTAAGAAAACAAACAACCTGATTTAAAAATATGCTAAAGGTCTTAACAGATACTCACCAAAAAAGACATACAGATGACAAACAAGTATATGAAAAAAGATGTTCTACTTTATATGTTATCAGGGAAGTGCAAATTAAAAACAACAGTGAAGTTCCACTATATACCTATTAAGAATGGCCAAAATTTGTAACACTAATGCCACCAAATACTAGCTAAAATATGGAGGAATTGGAGGAACAGAACTCTCATTTATTGCTGATGGGAATGCAAAATGATATGGTTACTCTGGAAGTTTGGTGGTTTCTTACAAACAAAACATACTCTGAGCATATAATCCAGCAATCTTGTGCCTTGTTTTTACACAGAGGAGATGAAAACTTATGTCCTCACTTTGCCTGTACATGGATTTATGGCATCTGTATTCACAAGTGCCAAAACTTGGAGGCAAGCAAGATGTTCTTCAGTAGATGAATGGATAAATAAGCTGTAGTACAATCACACAATGGAGTATTATTCAGCACTAAAAAGAAATGAGCCATCAAGCCATGAAAAGATTCCATGGAGGAACCTTAAATGTATATCATTAAGTGAAAGAAAGTGTTAGTCGCTTAGTAGTATCCAATTCTTTGCAACTCCATGGACTGTAGCCCACTAGGCTCCTCCATCCTTGGGATTTTCCAGGCAAGAATTCTAGAATGGGTTACCTTTTCCTCCTCCAAGGGATCTTCTTGACTCAGAGATTGAACCTGGGTCTCCTGCATTGCAGGCAGACTCTTTACTATCTGAGCCACCAGGGAAGCTGGCATTAAGTGAAAGAAGCCAATCTTAAAAGGCTGTAATACTGTATGATTCCAACTATATGATATTCTGGAAAAGGAAAAACTATACAGATTGTAAAAAGATCAGTGGTTGCCAGGGATTGGGGAGAGGTGGGAGGGATGAATAGGTGGAGCACAGAGGATTTTTAGGGCAGTAAATACTCCACATGATACTATAATGATGGATATTTGTCATTATACATCTCAAACACATACTATGTACTCATCAAAAGTGAACCATAATGTAAACTATGAATTTTGGGCGATTATGACAGAGGATGAGATGGTTGGATGGTATCACCGACTCGATGGACATGGGTTTGAGTAAACTCCGGGAGTTAGTGATGGACAGGGAGGCCTGGCGTGCTGTGATTCATGGGGTCACAAAGAGTCGGACACGACTGGGTGACTGAACTGACTGACTGACTGATGATGTATAACGTAGGTTCATCAATTGTAACAAATGTACCACTCTGGTGAGGGATATTGATAGTGGGGGAGGCTACGCAAGTGTGGGGGCAAGGAGTATATGAGAAATCTCTGTACCTTCTCAGTTTTGCTGTGAACCTAAAACCATTCTTTAAAAATGTTTTTTAAAAAGTTACTTTGAGCGTGAAGAGACACTAGGGATACACACGCAGAAGGAAGGCCACGTGAGGACACAGTGAGAAGGTGGCCGTCTGTAAGCCAGGAAGACAGACCTCGGGGGGGAAAAAGCTCTGCTGACACATATACGTTAGACTTCTAACTTTTTTTATTGGTTAGGGAAAAAAACAGTGCTTACAGCCTTACAGACTCCTATATTAGAAAATAAGAAAGATCTCAAGTCAATAATCTAAGTTTTTCTCTTAAAAAAAAAAAGAAAAAGAAGAGAGAAGTAAAATCAAAGCAAGAAGAAATAAAATAATAAAAATTAGAGTAGAAATCAATAATATAAAAAAGGAGAAAAATCCACTGAAGTAAAAGTTGGTTCTTTAAAAACATCACCAAAATCGATACAACCTTTGGCTAGACTGACCAAAAAATAAAGAGAGAAGAAACAGATGACCAAAGTTAGGAATGAAAGAGGAAATACTATTAAGGACCTCACATTAATTAAAAGGCTAAGGGACTACTGACACTTGCTCCTTGGAAGGAAAGTTATGACAAACCAAGACAGCATATTAAAAAGCAGAGACAACACTTTGTCAACAAAAGCCTATATAGTCAAAGCTATGGTTTTTCCAGTAGTCATGTATGGATGTGAGAGTTCGATCATAAAGAAGGCTGTGAAAAAAGAAGTGAAAGTGAAACTCGCTCAGTCGTGTCTGACTCTTTGTGACCCCATGGACTACACAGTCAATGGAATTCTCTAGGCCAGAATCCTGGAGTGGGTAGCTGTAAGAATTGTAAGAAGCTGTAGGAATGTAAGGCCGAGTGCTGAAGAATTGATGCTTTTAAACTGTGGTGTCAGAGAAGACTATTGAGGGTCTCCTGAACTGCAAGGAGATCAAACCAGTCAATTCTAAAGGAAATCAACCCTGAATATTCACTGGAAGAACAGATGCTGAAGCTGAAGCTGCAATACTTTGACCACCTGATGTGAAGAGTTGATTCATTGGAAAAGACCCTGATGCTGGGATAGATTGAAGGCAAAAGGAGAAGGGGACAGCAGAGGATGAGAAGGTTAGATAGCATCACCGACTCAATGGACATGAATCTGAGCAAACTGAGAAACAGTGAAGGACAGGGGAGCCTGGTGTGCTGCATCCCACGGGGTCACTGAGAGTTGGACACAAGTCAGCAAACACCACCACCAAGAAATGAACAACTTTGTGCCAATAATTTATACAACCTAGACGAAATGAAAAAGGCGTGAGGGTGGGAAAATGGGTGAGGATGATCAAAAGGTACAAACTTACTTTCTAAAATAAATAAGTCAGGTGGATATAATATACATCCTGGTGATTATAGTTATGATATTGTATAATATATTTGAAACTTGCTAAGAGAATAGATCTAAAAGTTCTTATCACAAGATAAAAGTATTTGTAAATATGTGAGGTGATGGATGTCAGCTGAACTTATCATGGTGATCATTTTATAATAAATACATATATCAAAAAAAGACAATGTAGTCCAAGAACAGACATACAGATCAGTGGCAGAGAACTGAGCCCAGAAATAAACCTATTTATGGTCAACTGATTTTTGACAAAAATGTCAAGAGAATTCAATAAGAAAAGGAAAATCTTTTAAATAAACAGTGCTGGGACAATTTAATAGCCATATGCAAAAAGATGAATTTAGATTCTTATTTCACATCATACTCAAAATTTAACTCCTGCTGGATCTTATTCCCAAAAGCAAAATCAAAAACTACAAAGCTTTTAAAAGAAAAAATAGAAAAAACACTTTGTGACCTTGGGTTAAAAAATCTTTGTGATCTTGGATTAGGCAAAGTCATAATATCAAAAGCACAACACATCAAAAAAAAATATTGATAAGCTGAACTTTATCAAAATTCAGAACATCTGAACTTCAAAAGATGCCATAAAGAAAATGATAAAATAAGCTACAGATTGGGAGAAAATACTTGCAAATCATATGTTTGATAAAGATGGTGCATTCAGAATATATTTAAAACTCTTACAACTAAACGATATGATGACCTAATTTAAAAGACAAAAGATTTGAGTAGACATTTCACCTAAGAAAATGTAAGAATGGTTGATAAGCATGTGAAAAGATGCTCAATATCACTTGTCATTAGAAAAGTGCTAATTAAAGTCATATTAATACACTACTTCAAACCCACTAAAATGGCTCTAATCAAAAAGATAGACAATAAAAAGTGTTTGCAAAGATGTAGAAAAACTATAATCCTCATGCATTACTAAGGAAAATGTAAAATGGTACAACCACTTTGGAAAGTGATGTGGTTAATTTGTTCAAAAATCAACATAAATTACCATACAAACTAGCAACTCCATTCCCCTCTGAGGTATCTTCCTACAAGAAATGAAAGTATATATCCACACATAGACTTGTAAATGAATATTTCAGCACCATTACTAATCATAATCAAAAAGTAGAAATAGTCTAAATGCCTGTAATCTGGTGAATGGAAAAACAAAATGTGATATATATATATATATATACATACATACACACACATGTATATATGTATGAATATATGTGTATATTCATGCATTGGAATAGCATTCAGCAACTAAAAGGAATGAACTACTTTTACATGCTACAACATGGATACACCTCAAAAGCATGCTAAGAGAAAGAAGTCTACAGATGCAAAAGTCTACATACTGTACGATTCCAGTTACACAAAATGTCCACAAAAGACAAAAAGCAGATTAATGTCTCCTGGGACTGGGAATGGTTACAGAGACTGGTTAAAAACCAGCATGAGGGATCTTTTTGGAGTTATGGAAATGTTCTAAAATTGGACTGTGGAAATAGTTGTATAGGTCTATGAACTTATTGAGAGTATATGTGTAAATGGGAGTATATGGATAAAGAATACAGAAGATAGTTGATGAAGGTGAGAAGCAGGCAGAGAGAGAAAGGGAAAAAGTAAGCAGGTAAAGTGGTGACTTGGAGTAGGAAATGGCAACCCACTCCAGTATCCTTGGCTGGAAAATTCCATGGAAAGAGGAGCCTGGAGGGCTATAGTTCAAGGGGTTGCAAACAGTCAGACAAGACATACAAGGAAACATTTCATATCTACAAAACATAGTTGTTAAAAATCTTGTATCAGGGAAGTCATTCTTTCATAAACTTTGACATCCTAAGCTTTCTAAATTTTCACCTCTTGAAACAGTATATTTTTGTTTTCATGGTCTGTAGCCCACACTATTCACCAATTTTAAAGAAGAAAAAAGTAAGTCACTTGAAGTTTAGCTACTCTAGGAGAAACAACCAAAGAAATATCTACTTCAGTTTTTCCAATGCCAGATTTACTCTAAAGTATTTGTTAACAGGATGTGGGTATATGGGAGGTTGAATGATAAGAGAACTGACCAGTTTTATTGTCCCTCCCTAAATGGGGATATAATAGTTAAACTATTACATCTGTCCCAAAAGATAAGGTTACAGAGAAGAAAATGGATAAAAGATTGGAGAGACAAATCGAGGCCAGGAAGATGACCAGATAATTTTTGAGTGGCAAGGGCCTGAATATACAACACAGAATAGTTGTGAACAGAATACACTAGATATCTCTAGAGATATGATGCTAGCATAAGAAAAGCTATCAGTAGTTTAAAAAGAATTAGAAAAAGCAACCAAATAAATCTTCAAACCCTAAAAGGTATGTTTAGTTGGGCAGACTACTTATTTGTCATATCAAAAAATAGAAATGCAACTTTCAAATAAAAGAAAGAAGAGGTAAACAGACCAACTCCAGTCTTCTCAACTAGAAACTCAAAAATCTATATCTATCTTGATGAAAATTCTCACAAGAAACCTTACCAGATACTTTCTACCTTATTGAATTTTTAAATTCATAGCCTTGGTTATTTTTCTATCTATTCCTGTCTATATCTCTATTTTCTTATCTATGACCATGCCTTTTCTCCTCCTCAAAACTGATTCTTTGTTTTTGTTAATCCTTGAAGAGACACCAAAAAGATGATGATGAGAATCAAGTGTGGCTAAGGTGACTGAACATTTTTAAAATGCAATTAGCTCCATCTCCAAACTGTTCAGCATAATTTGGGGGAAGGATGGAAAGAGGCAGACTCTCAGTTATTTGAAACAGATAGATATATACAAAAAGATGCATATATTCTCCCCACCCACCTCCTGCCACTAAATCACTTCAGTTATATCAATTAAAGATTTACTTAGTTTAATAAGCTCCCAAATTCAGAGATACCAAAAACCCTGGAGGAATTACTCCCATCAGTCACTTGTAAGTAAGTTTTAATTGCTTTGTGCTTATCTACAACCAGCTGAGATTCTTTTTATTTATTTTAATTGGAGGATAATTACTTTACAATACAGCTGAGATTCTTTTGCAAACAAATTTTATTTAGAAATAATTTAGAAAGAAAAGAAATAGTTTAGGCAGAGCATGTATTCTATAGCTCACCAGAGGCCCTACCACTCCTTACTGTCTTTCACTCACTCGTTTTAAACATTGTCCCTTATGACAGCTATAATGTCCTGTTTGGAGAATGCATTGTTTGAACCGTATTTTGTTGTGTTTGGAGAAAAGAGCTAAGCTGGGTAGAGTCTAATATAGGAGCAGGGTAAGGTTAGGTATGGTAGTCATGAGTAGACAACACGAAATACCAAAGAATGTCAAGATATTCTGACATGAAATAGAAGATAGGATGGGAAGAGATCAGTAAATGTCTTTTTCTATTGTGTAATAATTTTGCCTCATTCTAAGCTGACCACATCACACTTGCTTTTGTCCTAGAATGTATGATACCTAGACTGGTTGGGAAGATGAAAAATCTCAGACTACCCTAGTTATGCTCCTTGTATCCAAATTAGCTTCAGTTCAGCTCAAGTCTCCATTTGGTGGCTGGCTAACTCTCCCCCAGTTTCCCCCACTTCAGCAAAGGGAGAGCTACATTCCAGTAAATGGCTACTGATAGGAAAAAAAGACACTTGTTCTTAAAAAATCCTCATCTCCTGCTTCCTTATGAGAATTTCAAATTCTAGAGTGCATAAAAACACACATGTGCATGTGTACACACACACACACAGTGCTCCAAACAAATATGAGTTAGCTCTATATATATATATATATATATATATATATATATATATATATATATATATATATATGAGGTCACGGACAAAACTGTTAATATCAATTTGTAACAGTAATTTTAAAAGAATTCTTGGTTTATTAGACTCAATTGTTTTGTTCTAAGATTTACCAAAATGTCTTTTAATTAGGGAATCAGAATATTTTCCAATTCAAATTATCCATAATTTTAACTATAATACATATTAGCTGACTCAATAATATTAGACAGTCATGGAATTTACAGAATATCATATATATAACAAATCATACATTCATATCACTAGGAAAAATAGTGCAACTTAGCAGTATTTCTCCCAAGTGTGTTCCATGGAACATTGTTCCATGAGATGATAATAGGTCTGTCTGTCTGTCTCTCTCTCTCTCTCTCTCTCTCTCTCACACACACACACACACACACTGCAATGATTAAACATGACTGCCTACATAATTTTCAGGGCCCCATGCAAAATGAAAATGTAGATCCTTTTATTTTAAAAAAAGATGACAATCAGTTCAGTTCAGTCGCTCAGTCGTGTCAAGATGATAATAGAAGAGCATTAAATCAAGCATGATAGCATTAATTCAAGCATGATTCTCTTCTCAGCATGGGATCCTATATGACTACACAGGATGCATGCCCCTGAAACCAACCAAAACCTATTTTTAAAATGATTTTTTATTTTTTTAAATTTATTTATTTATTTTTTTTATTAGTTGGAGGCTAATTACTTCACAACATTTCAGTGGGTTTTGTCATACATTGATATGAATCAGCCATAGAGTTACACGTATTCCCCATCCCGATCCCCTCTCCCACCTCCCTCTCCACCCGATTCCTCTGGGTCTTCCCAGTGCACCAGGCCCGAGCACTTGTCTCATGCATCCCACCTGGGCCGGTGATCTGTTTCACCATAGATAATATACATGCTGTTCTTTCGAAACATCCCACCCTCACCTTCTCCCACAGAGTTCAAAAGTCTGTTCTGTACTTCTGTGTCTCTTTTTCTGTTTTGCATATAGGGGTATCGTTACCATCTTTCTAAATTCCATATATACGTGTTAGTATGCTGTATTGGTCTTTATCTTTCTGGCTTACTTCACTCTGTATAATGGGCTCCATTTTCATCCATCTTATTAGAACTGATTCAAATGAATTCTTTTTAATGGCTGAGTAATGTTCCATGGTGTATATGTACCACAGCTTCCTTATCCATTCATCTGCTGATGGGCATCTAGGTTGCTTCCATGTCCTGGCTATTATAAACAGTGCTGCGATGAACATTGGGGTGCACGTGTCTCTTTCAGATCTGGTTTCCTCAGTGTGTATGCCCAGGAGTGGGATTGCTGGGTCATATGGCAGTTCTATTTCCAGTTTTTTAAGGAATCTCCACACTGTTTTCCATAGTGGCTGTACTAGTTTGCATTCCCACCAACAGTGTAAGAGGGTTCCCTTTTCTCCACACTCTCTCCAGCATTTATTGCTTGTAGACTTTTGGATAGCAGCCATCCTGACTGGCGTGTAATGGTACCTCATTGTGGTTTTGATTTGCATTTCTCTGATAATGAGTGATGTTGAGCATCTTTTCATGTGTTTGTTAGCCATTTGTATGTCTTCTTTGGAGAAATGTCTGTTTAGTTCTTTGGCCCATTTTTTGATTGGGTCATTTATTTTTCTGGAATTGAGCTTCAGTAGTTGCTTGTATATTTTTGAGATTAATCCTTTGTCTGTTTCTTCATTTGCTATCTTTGACAAAGGAGGCAAGGATATACAACGGAAAAAAGACAACCTCTTTAACAAGTGGTGCTGGGAAAACTGGTCAACCACTTGTAAAAGAATGAAACTAGAGCACTTTCTAACACCATACACAAAAATAAAATGGATTAAAGATCTAAATGTAAGACCAGAAACTATAAAACTCCTAGAGGAGAACATAGGCAAAACACTCTCCAACATAAATCACAGCACGATCCTTTATGACCCACCTCCCAGAATACTGGAAATAAAAGCAAAACTAAACAAATGGGACCTAATGAAACTTAAAAGCTTTTGCACTACAAAGGAAACTATAAGTAAGGTGAAAAGACAGCCCTCAGATTGGGAGAAATTAAAATGATTTTTTAAAATGCTGGGCTGACAGGTGGGATGCATGAGACAAGTGCTCGGGCCTGGTGCACTGGGAAGACCCAGAGGAATCGGTGGAGAGGGAGGTGGGAGGGGGGACCGGGATGGGGAACACGTGTAACTCCATGGCTGATTCATGTCAATGTATGACAAAACCCACTGAAATGTTGTGAAGTAATTAGCCTCCAACTAATAAAAATAAATGAAAAAAATAAATAAATAAATGGATAACCAACAAGGAAAAAAATAAAAAATAAATAAATAAATAAAATGCTGGGCTGAAACTTTCCTGGTGGTCTAGTGGTTAAGATTCCGTGTTCCCAATGCAGGGAGCACCAGTTCAATCCCTGGTCAGGGGAATTAAGATTCTGCATGCTGCACAGCTTGGTCAAAATAAATAAATTTAAAAAAGAGAGATGCTATCTTGAAGTAAAAAAAATTTTAAAGCTGGATTAAAAATGTTATACAGATTTCATTGCAGGAGGACTTCGCAGAGTCTTTTATATGCTAATGTGCATTGTGAACCTTCAAGACATACATATACTGAAGATCAGTTCCCGAATATACTTCACCAAACTCTTTTGAATTATTATAAGGTCATCTTACAGGACCAGTGTTCCACAGAGACACATTGTAAAATGCAGCTTAGGCTGTGCAGATAGGCTATATCTGATTTAACATCAATTTGTTAATTATAAGTCACACATGGCATTTCCCCTATATTTGGAATAAGGCAACTAGAGATAACTATAGATGCAAATAGTGTGATTCACTAAATCTACTCTCCAACTGTTTGGTCTTTTTGGAAAGTCAACTCAATGGTCAAACCCCAGTATTTTTCTGGGATGTACTAGCCATGGTCTGAGACTATATCCCGAGCCAATTTATTTTTTACCCTTTATCTTGTCAATTCAGAGGAAATAACATCCTTACTTACCATTACCCAGTTCCCAAGAAATGTTGTACTTTTTGCTGGCGCTGTACTTCAACAGACTCAGGGCACTAGAGCTGTTCCAGGAGTTATTGGGATTACGACGCAGTGCATTTAGAGCAAATATCAGATGGAGTCCAGAGCAATCAGCAAAGTTATAAAGTTTGTCTAGAGACCTGGCTGGGAAGAAGCAGAGAAAGGCTTGTAACTTGCAAATCAATATCCCAATAAAACAAAAATATTAACTACTAAAAAAAACATTTCTATGAGCTTCCTGCTAATGAGAATTATACAGAGGCTTCCAAAAGGGACTATTACCATTTGGTTCAGGGTTCACTTCAAGGTGATTTCTGAAAGCAGCATACACAACTCCAGATAAAGGTCACAAATTGGCAACCAAGTCTAGTACATAGGATATAGTATATTTTATTTGTTAAAAAAAATTGAATTGCTAACATTTCGAAATGGAAAGATATCACAGACTAGCTAGATTTACAGTTCTCAAAAAATCTGAAAATCTGGCACTGTGGGATCTGTACTCTCTAATGAAATGAAATGAGAGCAACAGTGTCAGGAGACAAGGCCAGGGAAGATGACTGGTTGGGGAGTCTCAGAAAACAGCTCAGCCTAGAAACACTTCCAAAAAAAAAATTCACTCAATTTCACAATTTTAATATTTCTGAAAATGAAAATATTAATACCATAACCACTAATAGAAATATGTTCATTGTCAGGTTGACCCCAGATATCATGAAAGCTATTCACCTTAAGTTCCATACCCATCCCATTCCTTCACATCTATGGCCACCATTCTGGTTGTGGCTATTATTTCCACTTGCATGAATTATCACAAGAATGTACTTGCCTGTCTACTTCTAGATTCTTTCCACACTGCCAGATTCATCTTCTCCCAATTTCACAAGTTTCACTTACTTTTCAAAATCTTAGTGGATTTTTAAGACCTTTGTTTTCTTCAATTCAAGGCCTCTACAACTCAACCATAATGTTTCCCCAACTTCAGGCCCCTCCACTTTTGTCAAAAAGTTCTTTGTGGGTGTTATCCAGTTCTATTTATTATAGAATCCCTGCCCTACTGGCCTTTGTTCTGGTTATTCTCATTTGTCATGCCTTTTCCCCCTCTTTTAAACATATCCAGATTTTACTTGCCCTTTAATACATTGTTTCACAAAATATGGATGACACAATTTTCAGCGGTATACAGACTGAAAAAAATTTAGATTAATAATTAATTACAGGGGTTCACATTATCCTTGTATATATTATCCAAGTCCCTAGGGCAGAGTTTCTCAAACGGGATTCTGTGCAACACCATGTGGGGTTCCATAAGATGTCATCAGGGAGTTCTGCAAAAGATGACACAGTGACCACGGTGCTCCATTAGCAGCTGCTATAGATTTTTTAGGGCTTCCCACATGGTGCTAGTGGTAAAGAACCCATTTGCCAATGCAGGAGACATAAGAGATGCAGGTTCAATCCTGGGCATGGCAACACACTTCAGTATTCTTTCCTGGAGAATCCCATGGACTGAGGAGCCTGGTGGGCTGCAGTCCAGTGGGTCACAAATAGTCAGATATGACTGAAGAAACTTAGCGTGGACACATAGGTTTTTTAGTCTTATAAAGCAGGACCATGATCATTTGGTTATATCCATTATCAGTTTTTGAAGTGGGTTTCAGGGCTTACTGCCATCTTTATCTCTGTGTATATGTATGATAACTCTCACAGACATGAATTTGAGCAAACTCTGGGAGATAGTGGAGGACGGAGGAACCTGACATGTGCAGTCCATGGTGTTGCAGGGTAGAATACAACTTAGTGACTGAACAACAACAGCAACAACAATGTATGAGAAAGTATTTTTTAAGAAGCATCAAGAAAAAGGACAGAAATTGTCTCATTTTAGCTGAAAATAAAATCCATGGGAACTTATCTCACATTAAACCCAGAATCAAGTAAATAAGCAACAACAGCAAATGGCATAGGTGTCACATTAAAGAAATAAACATAATCATTCTTAAAAAAAATAAATTTAATCATTTATTTTTAGTTCCAAATGGCAATTAAAATTAAAGTGCATTTTTAGGCCTATTAAAATTATCATGAAACCAACACTTGTGTATATCGATCTTATAATTATCTACATAATCCTGACATTGCCACTCAGTAAGAAGATGGTTTCTTTCAAAGTCTCTTAGAAAATGTTGTCTTAGACTATAATTTTACTCATATTGCTTTGACATAGTTTTAGTAACTTTGTTATTCAATACTGTTAATTTATTTTCCTATTGAAAACAACATTAATGTAAGTTCATAAATGTTATTTAAATAAACCTAACAAACTACCTTTAGAAATATTATATCCCATTTTGACTTAAACCAGTTACTTAACAAAAACATATTATGTTTGCCTTAAAATTTTTTAAATTCATAAAAAGGAAAAAAGGGATTGATTTCAAGAAACAAAGTTAACTACTTGGTTTTTATTTTCCTCTTCTAAAAAGGCTGTATTAAAAATCATTTTCAGTTTTAAATAGGAAGGAAAAAACTTAAGCTTGCAACTTACCATATATCATATACTATATCTCAATAGCATTTATATGACAGAAAGTTTTGATAATACTTTTAGTCTTACTTGGGTAAGGTACCAAAAAGTCAAGGAGGACATTTTAAAATGGAAAAACTGAAGTCTATTCTATATACACCATTGAAATATGCAAGGAGAGGGGACCAACAAAAGAATAGCCTAAAATGTCAGCCAAACTAAACATATTTTTCAGGAAAACACCACTCTGTTTAAAAGAGCACTAGCAGTTATTATTGGATTATAGTATCTACAACTAAATGATTACACTTTTCATCTAGGAGTTCCCTGATCCTTGAGAATATTTCAAATGTTTCTGATATAAAACGTTTTGAGAAGGCTGCCCTAGTGCTAAAGAATACCTAGGAAAAAAGTAATCCTAACACTAAAATAGTCATTGTTGACCTGAGAATTGACTTAAACATTCCTTCCACTTAGCAACATCCTCACTAATACCTCACTAATACTATCAATGATGCTTTTAATTTCTCCAATATACAGTAAACCCAGTATATTTCCAAAGCTGTAGGAAAGCCAAGTTGCAAATCTGAACAAAAGACACAGGATTTTGTGAGATCAATGAAAATAATGATTGATAAATGCTTAAGTTACATGCTAATCCACTAAAAAAGATCCAGAAGAATTATATCAGTTAACTAAACAAGAGAAAACTTACAAGAGTGATAACAAAATAAATTACTCAAAAAACAATTTGAATATTAAAACCTCTAACTAGGTCACTTTGATGGTTTTAATATTTTAAATTGTGCCACAAAAGTTAAATTATTTTCTCAGAAAAATGCTCAATATTTGATTAAGTATTGACATAATGAGGATTTTCTGTGTTTGTTTCATGTGTAATAGAAAAATACATATCAAACACAAAAGCACATCAAACATGTGATTTCGTGGATTTCATGATTGAAGACAAAGAAATGGTATTTACCATAAAGTTGTCAGTTAAAAGGAAACTAGAAAAATCACAATATAGACAGTTTGTTAATATGGCAAAAATTGAGAACTAGCAATTTAGAAGTTGGGAAATACTTTGTGAAGGATAAGTTTAAGTCCTGCCTCCTCCTTGAAGCTATTCCTCAATAAACACACCAATCTCCCTACAGTGACCTCAACCTTCTTTAAACTCAGGGTTTATACCATTTGTTGGCATTTGAGTGCCCTGTGACATCTCCTGTGACATTGTCTTACCTTGGGATTACCTCTTGATTTAGTCACTTCTCCAGAGTGATGATTCACTTACCCAGTTAAATTGTCAAGTTCCTTAAGGCTGGTACCATATCTCACTATATCCTTTACAGTATCTATCAGAGAACAATTTCCCTTACAATCATGCTTAGGAGTTCACACAGCCTAAATCCTGTTTGTTGCATGAAAATGGTGTAGTAAGAAACTGAAAGTTACTGATAAAAGATATGTCTAAAAAAAAAAAAAAGATATGTCTAATAATTATTCTTACTAGTTCAACAAATATACTCTGGAGTTTATATTAAAATGACATATATTTGAATACAGTGCATTTAGTAGATGCTCAACAAATGGAATCTTCTTGGAGCATCTGTTGTCAGTTCCATCCCAGCAGATATGTAAAGATGACTTCTACTCTTTCTACCAGAGGTTACCAATACCTCTATGTCCTATAGTCAGATTGCCTTGGCATCTCATAGGAACAGAGCTTTAAGGAGCCTTGACTAGCACGCAGATAGATAAGGAGCTGAGATCTGAGAGAGATGAAAGAGAGGGGCTTGGGAGTCTATACAGTGCTGAGATAGTTGATGCTGTGAAAGTTCTTGAGACTTTTGTAGGATAAAATGTCAGGATAAAACCTTAACAAATGTCCAAATATACAGATCAGAAGCACAGAGTAATGAAAATTAAAACAAAAATTAACAAATGGGATCTAATTAAACTTAAAAGCTTTTGCATAGCAAAGGAAACCATTAATAAAACAAAAATGAAGAAACAGACAAAGGATTAGTATACAAAATGTACAAACACTAATAGTTCATAGAACTGCATATCCAAAAATCAGCACAATCAAAAATTAGGGGGAAGATCTAAATAGACATTTCTCCAAAGAAGACATACAGATGGGCAACGAACAAATGAAAAGATGCTCAACATCACTAATTATTCACTTCAGTTTAGTCGCTCAGTCGTGTCCGACTCTTTGCAACCCCATAGACGGCAGCGTGCCAGGCCTCCCTGTCCATCACCAATTCCCGGAGTTTACCGAAACTAATGTCCATTGAGACAGTGATGACTTCCCACCATTTCATCCTCTGCCGTCCTCTTCTCCTGCCTTCAATCTTTACCAGCATCAGGGTCTTTTAAAACGAGTCAGCTCTTTGCATCGGGTGACCAAAGGATTGGAGTTTCAGCTTCAGCATCAGTCCTTCCAATGAACACCCAGGACTTATCTCCTTTAGGATGGACTGGTTGGATCTCCTTGCAGTTCAAGGGCCTCTCAAGAGTCTTCTCCAATACCACAGTTCAAAAGCGTCAATTCTTCTGCACTCAGATTTCTTTATAGTCCAACTCCCACATCCATACCTGACTACTGGAAAATCCATAGCCTTGACTAGACACACGTTTGTTGACAAAGAAATGTCTTTGCTTTTTAATATACTGTCTAGGTTGGTCATAACTTTCCTTCCAAGGAGTAAGCATCTTTGAATTTCATGGCTATAGCCACCATCTGCAGTGATTTTGGAGCTAAAAAAATAAAGTCAGCCACTGTTTCCACTGTTTCCCCATCTATTGCCATGAAGTGATGGGACCGGATGCCATGATCTTAGTTTTATGAATGTTGAGCTTTAAGCCAATATTTTCACTCTCCTCTTTCACTTTCATCAAGAGGCTCTTTAGTTCTTGTTCACTTTCTGCCATAAGGGTGGTGTCATCTGCATATCTGAGGTTATTGATATTTCTCCCGGCAATCTTGATTCCAGCTTGTCCTTCCTCCAGACCAGGGTTTCTCATGATGTACTCTGCATATAAGTTAAATAAGCAGAGTGACAATATACAGCCTTGACAAACTCCTTTTCCTATTTAGAACCAGTCTGTTGTTCCATGTCCAGTTCTAAATGTTGCTTCCTGACCTGAATACAGATTTCTCAGGAGGCAGGTCAGGTGGTCTGGTATTCTCATCTCTTGAAGAATTTTCCACAGTTTATTGTGATCCACACAGTCAATGGCTTTGGCATAGTCAGTAAAGCAGAAATAGATGTTTTTCTGGAACGCTATTTCTTTTTCGATGACCCATCGGATGTTGGCAATTTGATCTCTGCTTCCTCTGCCTTTTCTAAATCCAGCTTGACCATCTGGAAGTTCATGGTTCACATACTGTTGAAGCCTGGCTTGGATAATTTTGAGCATTACTTTACTAGCATGTGTGATGAGTGCAGTTGTGCAGTAGTGTGAGCATTCTTTGGGATTGGAATGGAAACTGACCTTTTCCAGTCCTGTGGCCTCTGCTGAGTTTTCCAAATTTGCTGGCATATTGAGTGCAGCACTTTCACAGCATCATCTTTTAGGATTTGAAATAGCTCAACTGGAATTCTATCACTTCCACTAGCTTTGTTCACAGTGATGCTTCCTAAGGCCCACTTGATTTCGCTTTCCATGATGTCTGGCTCTAGATGAGTGATCATACCATTGTGATTATCTGAGTCATGAAGATCTTTTTTAAAATAATTCTTCTGTGTATGCTTGTCACCTCTTCTTAATATCTTCTGCTTCTGTTAGGTCCATACCATTTCTGTTCTTTACTGTGCCCATCTTTGCATGAAATGTTCCCTTGGTATCTCTGACTTTCTTGAAGAGATCTCTAGTCTTTCCCATTCTGATGTTCTTCTCTATTTCTTTGCAATGATCACCGAGGAAGGCTTTCTTACCTCTCCTTGCTATTCTTTGGAACTCTGCATTCAAATGGATATATCTTTCCTTTTCTCCTTTGCCTTTCACTTTTCTTCTTTTCATAGCTATTTGTAAGGCCTCCTTAGACAACCATTTTGCCTTTTTGCACTTCTTTTTCTTGGGGATGGTCTTGATCCCTGCCTCCTGCATAATGTCATGAATCTCCATCCATAGTTCATCGGGCACTCTGTCTATCAGACATAGTCCCTTAAATCTATTTCTCACTTCCACTATATAATTGTAAGGGATTTGATTTAGGTCATACCTGAACAGTCTAGTGGTTTTCCCTACTTTCTTCAATTTAAGTCTGAATTTGGCAATCAGGAGTTCATGATCTGAGCTACAGTCAGGTCCTGGTCTTGTTTTCGCTGACTGTATAGAGCTTCTCCATCTTTGGCTGCAAAGAATCTGATTTCGGTGTTGCCCATCTGGTGATGTCCATGTGTAGAGTCTTCTCTTGTGTTGTTGGAAGAGGGTGTTTGCTATGACCAGTACATTCTCTTGGCAAAACTCTATTAGCCTTTGTCCTGCTTCATTCTGTACTCCAAGGCCAAATTTGCCTGTCACTCCAGGTGTTTCTTGACGTCCTACTTTTGCATTCCAGTCCCCTATATTGAAAAGGACATCATTCTTGGGTGTTAGTTCTAGAAGGTCTTGTAGGTCTTCATAGAACCATTCAGCTTCAGCTTCTTCAGTGTTACTGGTTGGGGCATAGACTTGGATTGCTGTGATATTGAATGGTTTGCCTTGGAACTGAACAGAGTTCATTCTATCATTTTTGAGATTGCATCCAAGTACTGCATTTCAGACTCTTTTGTTGACTGTGATGGCTATTCCATTTCTTCTAAGGGATTCTTGGCCACAGTAGTAGATATAATGGTCATCTGAGTTAAATTCACCCATTCCAGTCCATTTTAGTTCGCTGATTCCTAAAATGTCAACATTAACTCTTGTCATCCCCTGTTTGACCACTTCTAATTTGCCTTGATTCATGGACCTAACATTCCAGGTTCCTATGCAATATTGCTCTTTATAGCTTCAGACCTTGCTCTATCACTAGTCACATCCACTACTGGTTGTTGTTTTTGCTTTGGCTCCGTCTCTTCATATTTTCTGGAGTTATTTCTCCACTGATCTCCAGTAGCATATTGTGCACCTACTGACCTGGGGAGTTCATCTCTCAGTGTCCTATCTTTTTGTCTTTTCATACTGTTCATGGGGTTCTCAAGGCAAGAATACTGAAGTGGTTTGCTATTCCCTTCTCCAGTGGACCACATTTTGTCAGAACTCTCTATATGTTATGCAAATTGCTATATGAACAAAACTTATATATTTGCCTTCATCCTTTTCCTTCCTGATGTTTTTGTTCAGTCACCAATTCATGTTAGACTCTTCACAACCCCATGGTCCGGTCATCACTGATGGTCCCATCAGTGACTGAAAGTGTCCTTCCTGATAGCTACTTTTAAATCCTCTTCTATAGAAATTATGGAGGCACAAATGTCACCTGGAAATTAAACAGTGATTTTCTAAGTAATTTTGCCTCCAATTTGTGCTTCCCCAGAATTCTGTCATGATGAGGCATTAAAGTCTCTTCATAATTCAATATATAGGAAGTCATGCCAGTATTAACCCTACCCCAAACATACCCCTTTCCACTAAGTGCAACTTTTTCTTTGAAGGGGTTGGGTAGGGCAGGGAGTAGTTGTCTCAGAGGATGTCAGAGTATCAACTGAGCTCTGTTCAAGTATGTCCCATTTCTACATTTTGCTTTTCATGTGATTTGATATTCTATTCATATTCTCATGTGCTCATAATTAGAATAAGCTGACACTACTAGTTGAATGGGCTTTCCTGGTGGCTCGGTAGTAAAGAATCCCCCTGCAATTCAGGAGATGCAGGAAACATGGGTTTGAGCCCTGGGTCAGGAAGATTCCCTGGAGCAGGAAATGACAATCCACTCTAGTATTACTGCCTGGGAAATCCCATGGATAGAGGAGCCTGGTGGGCTACAATCCATGGGGTCATAAAAGAGTCAGACACAACTTAGCAATTAAACAACAACAACAACAACTCTGTTGAACTCAGCACCAGTTTCTCTTTTTGAAGTTCAGTACTGTCCTCTAAGAGCTAACAGTAAGAAACACATGTTTAAATCCTTAGCCACACAGAAGAAGCACTCTTTTTTCACAAGAAGTTTTCAAAAGAAGAAAGTAGTCACTAACAAAATTGGATATTTTTGTTCGATTCAGAAATGTGTAAGACTGGGTTGAGCCCCTAAAACACACAAACTATGTTTTCTGCATGATACTTGCTTAGACTTGGCCAAAGAATTCCTCAAATACTAGTCTGATTAACTTTATGCCATGTTAGAACTCCTCATCATTCTTTGACAAACCATATTATTCCTTGGCTCTCACTATTCTAAGCTTTTTATCTCTGCCTAGAATATCCTTTCTCCTCTTTTCTTCATTCTTCATAGTTTAGATCTATAGCCTTCTCTGTGAGGTCTCTCCTTATTCCCCAAGATAGAGACATTGGGGCTCCCTCCTTTCATCTCTCTCCACTCTTTGTTGGCTCCTGATCTAGCCATAGACAATCTTTCTATCACTGCTCAGTTCTGTGTTCCTCTCTCAAGGCAGATTGGAGCATTTACCAAAAAAAAAGTACCATGTCTGCTTTTTTAGCATCCATTTCAATATATAATACACAATAAGCCTTAATAAATGTGTGACTCATACAGGTATTATTTAGGCTCATTCAATACCACTTGCAGACTGTCCTCACCCTATATATAATCCAACCTGAATTATCATGGTTCATGGTAGCAAATTCCCTCTAGATTATGGTCTATTACTACATACTGTTAAATGCAGTTAAATAATATACTCAATTTACCTTAAGTGTTCAGGTTGGAATGAATAATATTGAGGAGGCACAGGTGACTATTTAATAAAAACTGGAAGAACAGAGGAATTTCTGGTGGAAGCCAGGGGAAAAAAATTGAGAGTAAAAACAGAGTGCAGTGAACTCTGAACTACCTCTGCATTTTGTAATTCAGAGAGACATCATCAGTTAGCGGGGAACCATTAGAATTAGTGAGTACAACCAATAAGAAGTAGGGCATTTTAATCATAGCTATTAGGAGAGAACAGGTTGAGAATTGCCTAGGAAGAAAACAGACATTTCACAGAGTGAAGCTATCTCTAAGTTGAGAGCTAATTTTATTTCAAAGAAGAATATCTCCAGTTTAGTCAGGGGAATGAAACCTTAACTAGGTTATAAAGAAATCAGCATAAATGCCTATAATTTGACTGAAGCTGTTGAAGGAGAATGAGACTTGGAAAACGTTGTGAATAAAAAGTACAATATTATATTAATACAAGGCTCTGGGCTAGAGACTAATTACTGCATTAATCAAATTAACTAGACTAAAGGGAAAACTAAATGTCAGTGAGTATCATAAGACCTCTGGATCTCATCAGAATTGCATCTAAATGATGATGATGATATATATATATATATACACATACACACATACATAAATGAAGTATATATGTATTCTTTTTCATATTCATTTCCATTATGGCTTATTATAGGATACTGAATATAATTTCCTGTGCTATACAGTAAGACCTTGTTGTTTATCTATTTTACATATAGTAGTTTGTATCTACTAATCCCAAACTCTTAATTTATCCTTCCACCACACTCTTTCCCCTTGGTCACCATAAGTTGGTTTTCTATGTCTGTGAGTTTATCTCTGTTTCATAAGTAAGGTCATTTGTGTCACATTTTACATTCCAAACATAAGTGACAACATATGGTATTTGCTTTCCCTTTATTACTTCACTTAGTATGATAATTTCTAGGTCCATTCATGTTGCTGCAAAAGGCATTTTATTCGTTTCTTTGGCTGCATAGTATTCCATTGTGTATCTATACCACATCTTCTTTATCCATTCATCTGTTGATGGACACTTAGTTTTCTTCCATATCTTAGCCATTATAAACAGCACTCTTTTTGGTAATCAATAACTGAAAACAATCCAAATGCCTATCAAATGGGGCCTGGTTAATCAAATAATAAATCTATGCTACAGAAAGAGGTTCTATTTTCTTTCTTTCTTTTTTTTTTTTTTAGAAAGAGGTTCTAAATAAGGAAAGGGAGAAGGCTACAAGAAGCCTTGTGGAGATGGATTGGAAAAGGAGGTATTAGTATAACTCATGGTTCTAATATATGTACAGATGAATAGATACGAAAATATGTGTATATATGGGTGTGTTTAATATTTACACACATTTCCTATCCATTGAGCAGGCCTGGAACTAATGACACTCCAGTATCAATGAACACACCTGGCACCCAGAGCTTGGTTTTTAAATATAATTCTCTAATAAAAGGAACCAGGGTTCCTTGGAAAAACAGCTGATGCCACAGCCAGGTCAGAGAAAACATGAGAAGAACATAGACCATCTTGTGGTACCAGAAAATAAGGAAGGCTCAAAAAATGATGAAGGGATGTTAAAAGGACATAGGAGTCCACTTGAAGGATCCCTGCCTTGGCCAAAGCTGAGACAGTCTGAACAACAAAATAAATAATGGTGGCATTGGATTATAACCAACAGAATGAAATGAATATCTGAAAGTCATTTTGTATAAATATATAATTCACTAAATAAATAAAAGGAAAAGGAGGAACAGCTCTTCTTCACAGAATATCTATTAATAAATGTAGAAGAATGGATATATAAAATTGACATCAGGCAACACCAAGGAAGACCTACAGATGGGTAATAAAGCACATGAAAAGATGCTCAATATTGCTAATTATTCAGTTCAGTTCAGTTCAGTCGCTCAGTCGTGTCCGACTCTTTGTGACCCCATGAATCACAGCACGCCAGGCCTCCCTGTCCATCACCAACTCCTGGAGTCTACCCAAACCCACGTCCATCGAGTCGGTGATGTCATCCAGCCATTTCATCCTCTGTCATCCCCTTCTCCTGCCCTCAATTCTTCCCAGCATCAGGGTCTTTTCTAATGAGTCAACTTCTCGCATGAGGTGGCCAAAGTATTGGAGTTTCAGCTTGAGCAACAGCCCTTCCAATAAACACCCAGGACTGATCCCCTTTAGGGTGGGCTGGTTGGATCTCCTTGCAGTCCAAAGGACTCTCAGGAGTCTTCTCCAACACCACAGTTCAAAAGCATCAATTCTTCGGCGCTCAGCTTTCTTCACTGTCCAACTCTCACATCCATACATGACCACTGGAAAAACCATAGCCTTGACCAGACGGACTTTTGTTGGCAAAGTAATGTCTCTGGTTTTTAATATGCTGTCTAGGTTGGTCATAACTTTCCTTCCAAGGAGTAAGCATCTTTTAATTTCATGGCTGCAATCACCATCTATAGTGATTTTGGAGCCCCCAAAAATAAAGTCAGTCACTGTTTCCCCATCTATTTCACGTGAAGTGATGGTACCAGATGCCATGATCTTAGTTTTCTGAATGTTGAGCTTTAAGCCAACTTTTTCACTCTCTTCCTTCACTTTCACCAAGAGGTTTTTTAGTTTGTCTTCACTTTCTGCCATAAGGGTGGTGTCATTTGCATCTGAAGTTATTGATATTTCTTCCAGCAATATTAGACAAATGCATCAACACTACAATGAGGTATCACCAAACATCAGCCAGAATGATCATCATAAAAAGTCTACAACCAATAAATGATGGAGAGGGTGTGGGGGAAAGAAAGAATTCTCTTACACTATTGTTGGAAAATGTAAACTGGTGTAGCCACTATGGAGAACAGTATGGCATTTCACTGAAAAACTAAAAATAGAGCTACCATATGACCCAGCAATCTTACTCCTGGGTGTATAGCCAGAGAAAACTCTAATTCAAAAATATAAATGCACCCCAAAGATTACAGAAGCACCTAAATGAACATCAGCAGATGACACATGACTGAATCACTTTTCTGTACACTTGAAACTAGCACAACATTGTAAACTAACCATACTTCAATTAAAAAAAAGAAAATGAAATAATAAGTTCTGGAGATGTACTGTAGAACACAGAGCCTCTAATGAACAACATTGATGTGCACTTGAACTTTCGCTTAGAGAACAGAGCTTACATTAAATGCCCTTATGACAAAAGAACGAACCCAAACAAAAATACAAGGAGTGGGAGGAAACTTTTGGAGATGAAGAAAGATGCTGGCATTGATAGTAATGATGGTTTCGCGGGAGTATACTTATCTCCAAACACATCCAGTTGGTACATTAAATAACTACAGCTTTTCATATTTCAATCATACCTCAGTAGAGAGTTAAAGAAAATCTACAGCCAATGGCATACTAAATGTAAAAACTGAAAGCTTTCTCCCTCCAGAGAGGATTTTTCACACGTGAATAGGATTAAGATCAAGAATTTTGACCAAAATATTGTTTGCATTAAAAATAAATTAGAAACAACTTAAATGTCCATCAAGGAGAATTGACAAGTAGTTTAAAGAGAATGAACCAGAGCTACAAGTAATGGAAGAGAAACATCTCAAAAATAAACCTTAGGTAAAAAAGAGTGAGCTGCAGAATGATACATGTGTTATGATATTATTTACATGAATTGCAAAAACATAAAAAATACTATACATTCATTATGGAAATACATTATACATGTAGCCCTCATAGTCAACAAAAGAGTCTGAAATGCAGTACTTGGATGCAATCTCAAAAATGATAGAATGAACTCTGTTCAGTTCCAAGGCAAACCATTCAATATCACAGCAATCCAAGTCTATGCCCCAACCAGTAACACTGAAGAAGCTGAAGCTGAATGGTTCTATGAAGACCTACAAGACCTTCTAGAACTAACACCCAAGAATGATGTCCTTTTCAATATAGGGGACTGGAATGCAAAAGTAGGACGTCAAGAAACACCTGGAGTGACAGGCAAATTTGGCCTTGGAGTACAGAATGAAGCAGGACAAAGGCTAATAGAGTTTTGCCAAGAGAATGTACTGGTCATAGCAAACACCCTCTTCCAACAACACAAGAGAAGACTCTACACATGGACATCACCAGATGGGCAACACCGAAATCAGATTCTTTGCAGCCAAAGATGGAGAAGCTCTATACAGTCAGCGAAAACAAGACCAGGACCTGACTGTAGCTCAGATCATGAACTCCTGATTGCCAAATTCAGACTTAAATTGAAGAAAGTAGGGAAAACCACTAGACTGTTCAGGTATGACCTAAATCAAATCCCTTACAATTATATAGTGGAAGTGAGAAATAGATTTAAGGGACTATGTCTGATAGACAGAGTGCCCGATGAACTATGGATGGAGATTCATGACATTATGCAGGAGGCAGGGATCAAGACCATCCCCAAGAAAAAGAAGTGCAAAAAGGCAAAATGGTTGTCTAAGGAGGCCTTACAAATAGCTATGAAAAGAAGAAAAGTGAAAGGCAAAGGAGAAAAGGAAAGATATATCCATTTGAATGCAGAGTTCCAAAGAATAGCAAGGAGAGGTAAGAAAGCCTTCCTCGGTGATCATTGCAAAGAAATAGAGAAGAACATCAGAATGGGAAAGACTAGAGATCTCTTCAAGAAAGTCAGAGATACCAAGGGAACATTTCATGCAAAGATGGGCACAGTAAAGAACAGAAATGGTATGGACCTAACAGAAGCAGAAGATATTAAGAAGAGGTGACAAGCATACACAGAAGAATTATTTTAAAAAAGATCTTCATGACTCAGATAATCACAATGGTATGATCACTCATCTAGAGCCAGACATCATGGAAAGCGAAATCAAGTGGGCCTTAGGAAGCATCACTGTGAACAAAGCTAGTGGAAGTGATAGAATTCCAGTTGAGCTATTTCAAATCCTAAAAGATGATGCTGTGAAAGTGCTGCACTCAATATGCCAGCAAATTTGGAAAACTCAGCAGAGGCCACAGGACTGGAAAAGGTCAGTTTCCATTCCAATCCCAAAGAATGCTCACACTACTGCACAACTGCACTCATCACACATGCTAGTAAAGTAATGCTCAAAATTATCCAAGCCAGGCTTCAACAGTATGTGAACCATGAACTTCCAGATGGTCAAGCTGGATTTAGAAAAGGCAGAGGAAGCAGAGATCAAATTGCCAACATCCGATGGGTCATCGAAAAAGAAATAGCGTTCCAGAAAAACATCTATTTCTGCTTTACTGACTATGCCAAAGACCTTGACTGTGTGGATCACAATAAACTGTGGAAAATTCTTCAAGAGATGGGAATACCAGACCACCTGACCTGCCTCCTGAGAAATCTGTATTCAGGTCAGGAAGCAACAGTTAGATCGAGACATGGAACAACAGACTGTTTCCAAATTGGGAAAGGAGTGCATCAAGGCTGTATATTGTCACCCTGCTTATTTAACTTATATGAAGAGTACATCATGAGAAATGCTGGGTTGGATGAAGCACAAGCTGGAATCAAGATTGCCAGGAGAAATATCAGTAACCTTAGATATGCAAATGACACCACCCTTATGGCAGAAAGTAAAGAACTAAAGGGCCTCTTGATGAAAGTGAAAGAGGAGAGTGAAAAAGCTGGCTTAAAGCTCAACATTCATGAAACTAAGATCATGGCATCTGGTTCCATTACTTCATGGCAAATAGATGGGGAAACAGTGGAAACAGTGAGAGACTATTTTTTTAGCTCCAAAATCACTGCAGATGGTGGCTATAGCCATGAAATTAAAAGACACTTGCTCCTTGGAAGGAAAGTTATGACCAACCTAGACAGCATATTAAAAAGCAGAGGCGTTACTTTGCCAACAAAAGTCCATCTAGTCAAGGCTATAGTTTTTCCAGTAGTCATGTATAGATGTGAGAGTTGGACTAAAAGAAAGCTGAGCACTGAAAAATTGATGCTATTGAACTATGGTGTTGGATGCAAGGAACTGACTCATTTGAAAAGACGCTGATGCTGGAAAAAATTGAAGGCAGGAGGAGAAGGGGAAGACAGAGGATGAAATGGTTGGATGGCATCACCAACTCAATGGACAAGAGTTTGAGTAAACTCTGGGATTTGGTGATGGACAGGGAGGCCTGGCGTGCTGCAGTCCATGGGGCCACAAAAAAGTAGGACACGACTGAGTGACTGAACTGAACTGAACTGACAGTATACTACATATGCACCTATATGTGTACCATGCAAATATAAATTAAAAAGTGAGGAGAAATGGTTAGTGGTTACCTCTATGCTGAGATGGAAAGTAATGGGATTAGAGAGGAATATTCAAATTGGCTTTACCTATATCTGTAAAGTAAAAAGTGAGGAGAAATGGTTAGTGGTTACCTCTATGCTGAGATGGAAAGTAATGGGATTAGAGAGGAATACTTAGATTGACTTTACTTATATCTGTAACATTTTCTTTCTTTAAAAAAATAGGATTTGAAGTATGTACATATAAAAAGACATCAATCTTAACAAAGTTAGTTAATGGTGGGTAGGTGAATACTTATTTCATTATTACCATTTGCAGAGATTTCTTTTCTTCCTGATTTTTTTAGTGTTTTTATCAGGAAGAAAAAAAAATTGTCTAACACATTTTAATGAAGATGGTTGCCCTCAAGAGGGCCTAAGATAGGTGGTAGCTGGAGAAGGAGCAGAAATGTGTGGTGGAGCCTCTGAATATGGCTTGTTCTGATGGGGTGGATAGTAGAGCTGGCTGTTGTGATATTTTTGTTTAGGGACAATATGAAAACTGTTTCTTTAGTCATAAAGCCATTTTCTTAGGGATACATTTCCTAAGATGCCATGGTGACATACTAACCAGGTTTTGGCAAAGGTCTCCCTGAAACAGTGATAAATCTTACTGTATGGCAGTAAGAAGTACACTTCTTACCTAGCCTAAAATCATTTTGGCTCTGGGACAGACCCAGCTGTCCCATGTGTGAAGGGGTTGGGAGCTAAATAATGCAGGGAAAAGAAATGTTTATAGAGAAATATGGGGTGTCTCTCCAAAGACTGTGATTTTAATAGGGAACAATAAAGAATTGACACAGGGAAGGAGGGAGATAGTTAAGTAAAGAGGTCACCAAACAGTTACTGGCACTGAATTAGTCATTTGGACATTTAGTGTAATCAAAGATGAGACATGGTCCTTGCTTTCAAGGAATTTATAGGCTGACATATAGTAAATTGGATATAACCAGCAGATTATCAGTGCAGTATAGAATAATGAGACAAAAACACATACACTAGTCTCAGTGGTCACATACAAAAGACACACTTGTATATTGTATTATTTTTCTGAAGTTGCTAACCTTAAAGAGTCTTTGTGCAGAAAAAGCGTGGGTAGAGAACTCCCTTTGCTTAAGCCACTAAATAGTGATTAGAAGACACACTTGGTCATTTATATTATCAAATGCCTACAAAACCAAGTGATGTCTCATGACCACAGGAGCTCTCCATTTGTAATTTTATTATGTTCCAAAGATGCACGTACCAGTCAGCTGTAGGAAACTTGGTACATATTTTCACATACAAACACAAGTCACAAATGGGAGTCAATTTCTTTGGACTGACCAAGAAATGCTATACAAACCCATTCTGAATTTAAAAATTGATAATACTAATGGTACGATAAAGTGATTCCTAGGTGTACTGTGTGTGTATATGTGCATGTTCTGAATTTGAATTGTAGATGCTAGAATCCCCTCTCTTGGATATAGCCCTTCAGATGCTCTCATCTGCTAGTATCTGAAAGTTCACTGATATTAAGCAATGATTCTGTTTGTGAACTATGAAAAAGGTCATTCAAAATCCTGCTACAGGAGTTATAACTGGTTATCGGCTCCAGTTGCTTCCCTTCTGCATTCACCACTGTGTTCATTCTGAGGCTACACTTCCTCTGAGCTATTCCCAGTCAATGAAAATGGTGGCCAAAGGACCCCTGTGGACAAATTTGGCTTGAGGAGTTTCTATTGGCCTAACAAAACCTTTCTTAGAATCATGCTATAACTCAATATTCCTACTCTATTCTTCCTTTCCTCTCTCCACAGACATTAGACTAGTCTGGAGATTTTCTTCACTTTGGCCAACTTCCTCCCCACCCCTAATGCCAGTTAATCTCTGGCATTCTAATTCTATCTTTGTGTCTGCTTCTTGGCATACTCAATCTACCACAAATAATAGTAAGAATAGTGAAAGAAAGCAGGCGTAAGATGGAGATTTGGAACTGGCTCATCTACCACACATTTTGAGTGAGATAGATAGTGCCAAAGATTTCAGTGGTGGTGAGTTGAGAAAACAGCCAAGTAGCAGGATGCAGCGGCAATAATTTAAAAGATATGGGGGTTGGGGGGTGAGGAGGGATGGGATGTCTATAAAGACAGAATATTTGCAGATTATTGCAAACTTGTATTGAGGCTCTGAACAAAAATAATGAGAAATTGAGGGCTGTCAACAAGTAACTAATAGGTCAGTATTAGTTTTCTGAGAGCCAAAAAACTTCTCTGGTCATTTATAAAGGTCCCCTTATATCCTGTAGTAGAAGAGCAGCTATACCTAAGCAGAAGACTGAAGATCTGACAGAGTTACAGGACTTCAGAGACATTTGAAAGCTCAGTCAAGACAGGTCTGAAATGGTAATATCAGGGCCCTGATTGGAAAATCCAAGTACCATGAAATATGAAACAGAGACATGTGAATGGATGCTCCATATGTTGGGGCTGAACACCCATCCAAACTTCATTTACAAAGTGGCCTACACATCCCTAGTAATAGGCAGCACTTGCCCTGGGTTGGAAAACACTTCAAAAGCCTCACCCTGTGAAACAGCAGGTGACACCTCTCAGGACCTGTCCTACTTCTTTTTATGGCTACAAGGCTGATGACTAGAACTAAAGTCCAGCATTAGGAAAGGCAGAAAATGAAGAGACTATGAAGTCAAGGAGTTGTGAGAATTAGCTAGTATGTATCAATAGGAGCTGAGGATGTACTCCTGGAATTGGATTTTAAAGATAATATGCCTTATTCATATAAGACCAGATAATCAAGAATTCACTGATTTGTAGATACCTTCCTAGGACATGGGATTTAACACCCTGACAAGGATACCAGGAAAAGGGGCAAACTTGCTGCCAGACTGACTTTAGAAGCCTAGGAAAAGCAATGGCTGTGTTGAACGAAGTAGAAATGTTGGAGTTACCCTGACTGGTGGTAGAGGGAGGAATAAAAGAGACAGAGGGAAGTGACCATGCTATAATAGATAAATTAATAAAGCCAGAAGACCTACCAGAGGATTACGGTCCAGGGAAGAACACAAAGGACACCATTCCACCAAGGCCATTAGGAATGTGCTGGTGAGAGAGAAATTCAATGATTGCTCTTACTTGAAAGCCAGGTTTGAGCTTGTCAATAACCATGATGATAGAGTGGTGGGGGGTGGGGGGGGTGGAGTCGGGGAAACCAAAAGAGCTCAAGCAGTGGTTCCTAACTGTAAGAAACCAAAAGTTGCTACTACCATAATAGCCAATAAGGTTAGAGGAATAGCCAAGGGAGCTGACTAGCAAGGAACTATGGAAATGGTTAATAGAGCATGACATCTCTAGGGGCAAACAGATGGGCAGCCAACAGGAGTGTTACTTAATATCTATAACCACAAAAGGACAAACACGGAAAGCAGGAGGCTGAGGATGGTTGCCTCAATGAAAAGTTCTCCGCCTTTGCTAGTTCTTGGTCCTGAGCTAATTTTCAGATCACCCAGAACCCACTGAGTGAAGACACAACTAGGTTTTTAGGTCCACAGCATCATAAACTACAATGATTCTCCTTCCTCAAAGTGTCCTATAGTCATTTACCCAGGCAACTATACACTAAGGAAAAGGAATACCCAGATATTCTGAGGAATATTTAGCACAAAATCTGAATGGACTGTGATACCTGGAGACTCAAATTGTGAACATGACCCTCATAACAGAATGCAAATTGTAAAGGTTAGGTAATAAAATGGAGTCCAAGAATTATGCTTAATGCAAATTAGATGCCTACTATATGTGATTGATTCTATTTACTACAAAAATGAAAAATATTTACTATGAAAAATAAAGAGAAAGTGTCCACCCTTGGACAAAACTACAGAAAGTAACCTTTCACGTACAAATTCTAGAGACAAATATAGCATTAACAAAATGTGTTGAGTATGAGAATCACTGCTGGGAGGTTGGAACTCTGAATAAAAATTTATTAGACACCAGAGGTTTTTAGAAAAGATGAGAATTGCAAGGATGATTCTTCCATTGTTATTGCTGTTCAGTCGCTCAGTCGTATCTGACTCCCTGAAACCCCATGGACTGCAGCACTCCAGGCTTCCCTGTTCATCACCAACACTGGGAGCTTGCTCAAACTCATGTCCATTGAGTTGGTGATGCCATCCAACCATCTCATCCTCTGTCGTCCCCTTCTCCTCCTGCCTTCAATCTTTCCCAGCATCAGGGTCTTTTCCAGTGAGTTGGCTCTCCACATCAGGTGGCCAAAGTATCAGAGTTTCAGCATAAGTTCTTTCAATGAATATTCAGGGTTGATTTCCTTTAGGATTGACTGGTTTGATCTCCTTGCTGTCCAAGGAACTCTCAAGAGTCTTCTCCAGCACCACAGTTTGAAGGCATAAATTCTTTCATTAGGTCACAGTAAACTAACAAAGCCAGCAAAGAATTACGATTGATTAGAAAAGATTTATTTCCTTTTCTCACAGAGACCCTTAACTTCTACTTTATCTGCTTTCCATTCAAAAGCTCCATTATGGTGGTCTATTTCCAAGATCCTGGACAGAGGTGTATGAACCTTCATCCAGCAGTCAAAGTTATTCTGTATAGCAGAAGTATTTAATCCAGTGGACACTGCAGGAATCTATTTTTTGGTAGTTTAATTATTTCCTTACTATACTATCTCCTTATATTTTCATAGATTTCTTAAAAAAAAAAAAGAATCCTGGCTTTAATATTCTACATCTCAGACCCAGTGGGTTCATTTACTACTAATTATGCTTCAATAAGTACATCACCAATAATGAATCAGAGCCCAATTGTCAGATTACATCTCTTTCTTTGCTCCAGTCCAGAAAGGTAGATAGGATTTATTCTTGCATAGTCTTCAATGACAATTGTCCTGGTTATTCTGGTCTAGATACTTTTAGTATATACAGTAATAAACTCCCTTGTATTTTGTAATCTTTTGCTCTAAATCCCAATTTATTTGTAAAAATTTCAGATCAGGTAATCATCAAAAGATTTTAAAATCTCCTTTGTAAGGAAACACTTTGGCAATGTTATCAAAGGTTTTTAAAAAAGCATATACCCTTTAAATAAAAATTTACTTCTAAAAATTGTCTCTGAGGAAATATATAGAACTGCGTGAAAACTACATAAGAATGTTCATTACAGACATATTTAATGGCACAGAAAGAAACAGAGAGAGAAAGAGGGAGACATTGTGACTGGCTAAATTCCAACAATAGGAGAGTGACTAAATAAATCCACAAGATAGAATTCAATAAACGCACTATAGAAAAGAATTTTTGGCATGAAAAAAATTAACATATAGCTAAGTGAAAAACAACAGGTTGCAGAACAAAAAATATAATACTTCTGTTGTTAAAAAATTCACCACAACAAACATTTCTGAGCTTTAAAAATCTTCTGCATTGCTGCAATTTTGGGCTTTTGTCTTATTACAGCCTTAATAGACATCTTTTAGATTAAAACTGACATCAGGAAATTTGGATCATAATTTGAGTAAATGTATATATATTATATATAATATATAAATTGTATATGTTATATATAATATGTATACATATAAATGTATACATATGTTAATATATAATTTAAATATTTTTACATTTGTATATACATATATACATTAATGGGACTTCTCTGGTAGCCTGGTGGGTGAAGAATCTGCCACCAATACATTAGATGCAGGAGATATGGGTTCGATCCCTGGGTTGGGAAGATCCCCTTGAGAAGGGCATAGCAACCCTCTCCAGTATTCTTGCCTGGAGAATCTCATGAACAGAGGAGCCTGAGGGTCTACAGTCCACAGGATCACAAAGAATTGGACACAGTTGATGCAACTAAGCATGTGTGCATCCACATACATAAACACCTATATTCTATTCTGGTCCTTAAGGTCTTCTTAGCCTTCAGCGTATATATTAGTGTACACAAGGCCAAGAAGACCTTAAAGACAAGAATAGAAAACAAAATAATTGAACATTAGTGCCCTGATCAACTTTTACAGCTCTCCTTGGCAAGGCTAATATAATATTTAAGAGAAAAATTATAAACTGTTCCACATATAAAGCAATGTTGGTAATTCAAGAAAGCAGAAGCTAGAGAACTATTAAACAAATACCACCACCACTGAAACAAAATATATAGCACTATGCATAAATGGTTGTGTTAGCTATCTCTCTCAGTTTTCAGCAGTTGACTATATTGGTCATGTGTGGGAGAAACCTCCTGCGTCAACTGCACAATTAGATCACAACTCTAGTGGAGGCTCTCGAGAGGTTCCCACTCATCCCAACACCCACTCACCAATAATTGCATCCTCCTTTAGTCTAGCCCCCAAGGTTCTGACTGGTGAGGCATGGGCCTGGTCAGGGAAAGCAGCAGAGCAGATGCTGCAGTTTTAAGTGAAATCAGGTGTTGCCTTCCCTGAAGTAAGATCTGGAAAATGTCAGTCCTTAAGTAACAAGTATTGGCAGCTGAACACTCAGCCCTCCCCACGGGGCTCAGCCATCTCTTTCCCTGTACAAAATATTTAGGCTTTCCCTTTTCTACTTACATTGCCTAGATCTCCTCTTTAGAGACCACTGAATAAGAATTTCCATTTTGCTGATATTCACCCAAAGTCTAAGTGTGTTGGGAACAGGAAGGATTTTGTTAACAGAACACACAACACTCTCTGGTTGGTGACCTAGGCTTCCTGTGCAGGAAGAATAAAAGATATCTTGGAGGAGTGGGGAGGGAATAAAATCAAATAATCAAATGGAGCTGAGAGAACACTCTTTTTCTTTCTCTTCTGCTAGGTCAGTCTGATCCAGATTGCAGAAGCATGTGCACATGCACAGCTGACATGATCATCTTTATCATGTTTGGCTGATCTGCATAATGTGCCTCAGCACTTTCTGGGACTGAACACACTAACAATGGGGGCGGTCTGGTAATCCCATCGTAACTAGAATGTGGCTCATTTGGGGAAGATGGTCCCACACTTAATCAGAGTACCGGGATTAAACATGAATTATTATGCATATGGGGTCAGTACTGGTGATTGTCTTGTCTAGTTGTGTCTGTGTGGGCTTAGTTAGTCGTTCAGTCATGTTTGACTCTTTGTTACCCCATTGACTGTAGTTCGCCAGGCTCCTCTGTTCATGGAGATTCTTCAAAAAAGAATACTGGAGAGACAAATGCAGCTTGTGATGAGGCTCAACAATTTTGAGTTTACTGGGTGAATTAATATCAAATCAGTGAAACAACCTCAGAACTTAAATTCTGAAAAACTAGGCAACAACTATACAGTCAGCAAAAACAACACCGGGAGCTGACTGTGGCTCAGATCATGAGCTCATGATTGCCAAATTCAGATTTAAATTGAAGTAAGTAGGGAAAACCACTAGACCATTCCAGTATGACCTAAATCAAATCCCTTATGATTATACAGTGGAAGTGACAAATAGATTCAAGGGACTAGATCCGATAGGGTGCCTGAAGAACTATAGACGGAGATGCATGACATCGAACAGGAGGCAGGGATAAAGACCATTCCCAAGAAAAAGAAATGCAAAAGGCAAAATGGTTGTCTGAGGAGGCCTTACAAACAGCTATGAAAAGAAGAGAAGCTAAATGCAAAGGAGAAAAGGAAAGATATACTCATTTGAATGCAGAGTTCCAAAGAATAGCAAGGAGAGATAAGAAAGCCTTCCTCAGAGATCAGTGCAAAGAAATAAAGGAAAACAATAGAATGGAAAAGACTAGATATCTCTTCAAGAAAATTAGAGATATCAAGGGAATATTTCATACAAAGATAGGCGCAATAAAGGACAGAAATGGTATGGACCTAACAGAGGCAGAAGATATTAAGAAGAGGTGGCAAGAATATACAGAAGAACTATGTAAGAAAGACTTCATGACCCAGATACCCACGATGGTGTGACCACTCACCAAGAGCCAGACATCATGGAATGTGAAGTCGAGTGGGCCTTAGGAAGTATCACTATGAACAAAGCTAGTGGAGGTGATGGAATACCAGTTGAGCTATTTCAAATCCTAAAAGATGATGCTGGGAAAGTGCTGCACTCAATATGCCAGCAAATTTGTAACTCAGCAGTGGCCACAGGACTGGAAAAGGTCAGTTTCCATTCCAAACCCAAAGAAAGGCAATGCCAGAGAATGCTCATACTACCGCACAATTACACTCATCTCCCACGCTAGTAAAGTAATGCTCAAAATTCTCCAAGCCAGGCCTTAGCAGTATGTGAACCATGAACTTCCAGATGTTCAAGCTGGATTTAGAAAAGGCAGAGGAACCAGAGATCAAATTGCCAACATCCACTGGATCATTGAAAAAACAAGCGAATTCCAGAAAAACATCTACTTCTGCTTTATTGACTATGCCAAAGCCTTTGACAATGTAGATCACAACAAACTGTGGAAAATTCTTCAGGAGATGGGAATACCACACCACCTTACCTGCCTCCTGAGAATTCTGCAGGCAGGTCAAGAAGCAACAGTTAGAACCAGACATGGAACAATGGACTAGTTCCAAGTTGGGAAAGGAGTATGTCAAGGCTGTATGTTGGCACCCCACTTATTTCACTTACATGCAGTGTACATCATATGAAATGGTGGACTGGATGAAGCACAAGCTGGAATCAAGATTGCAGGGAGAAATATTAATAACTTCAGATATGCAGATGACACCACCCTTATGGCAGAAAGTGAAGAAGAGCTAAAGAGCCTCCTGATAACATTGAAAGAAGAGAGTGAAAAAGTTGGCTTAAAATTCAACATTCAGAAAACTAAGATCATGGTATCTGGTCCCATCACTTCATGGCAAATAGATGGGGAGATGGGGGAACAGTGGAAACAGACAGATTTTATTTTTAGGGGTTCCAAAATCACTGCAGATGGTGACTGTAGCCATGAAATTAAAAGACACTTGCTCCTTGGAAGAAAAGCTATGACAAAGCTAGACAGCATATTAAAAAGTAAAGACGTTACTTTGCCAACAAAGGTCCATATAGTCAAAGCTATGTTTTCTCCAGTAGTCATATATGAATGTGACAGTTGGACTGTAAAGAAAGCTGAGTGCTGAAGAGTTGATGCTTTTGAACTGTGGTTTTGGAGAAGACTCTTGAGAGTCCCTTGGACTACAAGATCCAACCAGTCAATCCTAAAGGAAATCAGTCTTGAATATTCATTGGAAGGACTGAAGCTGAACCTGAAATGCTAACACTTTAGCCACCTGATGCGAAGAACTGACTCATTGGGAAAGACCCTGATGCTGGGCAAGAGTGAATGCAGAAGGAGAAGGGGATGACAGAGGATGAGATGATTGGATGGCATCACCGACTCAAAGAACATGAGTTTGAGCAAGCTCTGGGAGTTGATGATGGACAGGGAAGCCTGGCATGCTGCAGTCCATGAGGTTGCAAAGAGTCAGACATGACTGAGCGACTGAACTGAACTGAAGCAACAACTCTACAGAAAGTGTCCTGGACTATGAGCTATAGCTAAATCTTAATTAAGAAAGCTTTATCACCCCATCTCTTTTCACGTAATACTCTTTCCAGGTGATCTAAACCATCCTATGGCTTTACACCCTGCATGTATGCTAATATTTTAGGCCCAAATTTAAATTTCCAGTCCAGCGTTCATCTCCTGAACTCCAGGCTCTTCATATCAGTCATCTCTATCTGAATGATCCATAGGCATTCCAAATAGTACATAAAGTCATCAGATATTCTGATAAACATTTCTCTTTCTTATATTTTCTGAATTGGTGAATAACAAAGTCACTTATCAACAACCCCGGAAATTATCCTAAGTTCTTTGTTCTCTACAATCAAGATAATCAAGTTAATCAAGATAATCATCTTCTAAACTTTTCTCAGATTTTCCCTACCTCAGTCCCTATCATCTTTCCCCTAATGCAGGCCACTATATCATTCACACAAATAACTACCACAGCTTCCCTGTTTAGCATCCTTCAATCCTTTTTCCATAGTGCAGCCCACAGAGCTTTCCAAAAAGGAGATATATACATCACCTATGTAGTATTCTTGCCAAACATTTTCAAACAGAATCTAACCATAAGGAAACAATCAGATAAATCAAGATTTAAGTTCACTCTACAAGAAAACTGGGCTGGAGTCTTCAAAAATGCCAATGTCACAAAAGACAAAATGTAATTGGAGAATAGTTCTAGATAAAAAGATCCAGGGAAGTAAATATAAACATCATCCTTGTTTGGATGCAGATTGAGGGAAAGCAGGTGTGAATACCTACCAGAGACATTATTGGGGTGATTAGTGGAAATTAGGATATGAAACTATATATTAGATGATAGTGAATCAATGAAATCAAGTTTCTTTGGTATTTTAATGATGCTGTGGTTGTACAGGAGACAGTTCTTGTTCCTAGAAGATATATACTAAGGTATTTAGGGGTGAATGTCATGATGTTTGCAACTCACTCTCAAACAATTCATCAAAAAATTACATGGACAGGTGAAGAGGTGACAGAAATAAATTAAATGTGGCAAAAGTAAATAATTGGTGAATCTAGTCTTTCAAGTCATTCTTCAAGTTTAAAATGTTTTCAAAATAGAAAGTTGTGGAGGCAAGAAGAGAGAGAGAACATCCAGTCACCACTGCTAAACTATTTTTCCAGTAGATATCTTTGATGTCCACAAAGTCCTTAAATTTCTTGGAAATTTTAGAAAAAAAATGGTAGGGAGGTCAATGAGGTTGAGTTATCAAAGCCATTTCCTCTCATCCCCAGTACCACAGGCAGACTTAATTCCTAAGTAAGCACAATAATGTATGTTAATAATGCAAGACTTAGAAGATGTTATATAAAAGTGGTTAGGTAGTTCAGGGCTTCCTAGGTGGTGCTAGTGGTAAAGAACACACCTGCCAAAACAGGAGATACTGAGAGATGTGGTTCAATCCCTGGGTTGAGAAGATCCCCTGAAGGAGGGCATGGCAGCCCACTCCAGTATCCTTGCTTGGAGAATCCCCATGGACAGAGGAGCTTGGCAGGCTACCGTCCACAAGGTCACAAAGAGTATGACATGGCTGAAGCAATTTAGCAAGCAGATAGTTCAACAAAGTGACTTCAAGCTAGCCATCTTTTTCACAACAAAGAATACAAGCAATACAAACAGTTACAAGCAAAGTCTCATCAAATCTCTATAATAACCAAATGAGACATTTAGTTTCATTTTAGAGATGAGAAAACCAAGGAAAAATCAAACTGAATTATTTCCTAGAGTTTTTATAACCGTCAAATAAATAAGTACATTATTAGGTGATATTAGAAGTTTTATAAAGGTAAACATGTTAACCTTTGAAAAGCTTGAATCTGTTTTTATTTTGTAGCATTATTAATTTGCTATTTGTCCTTTATATTATAACTTTATTCTGCCTCACAACAACAAAGGTTTTCTTAAAAAAAAAAAAAAAAAGAATCTACATTAAGGCTTGATACAATCTTTGTTGCGTATGTTGTAGCCATACTTAACCACTTGTACTTCCTTCAAGCATAGGTTCTCTCATGCCAGCAGCATTTACTGGTGATAGTTTGTTGTTGTTGCTCAGTCGCTAAGTTGTGTCTGAATTTTTGTGACCCCGTGGGCTGTAGCACACCAGGTTCTCCTGTCCTTCACTGTCTCCTGGAATTTGCTCATATTCATGTCCATTGAGGTGGTGATGCTATCTAACCATCTCACCCTCTGCCACCCCCTTCTCCTCTTGCCTGCAATCTTTCCAAGCATGGGGGTCTTTTCCAATGAGTTAGCTCTTCACATCAGGTGGCCAAAGGACTGAGCTTCAGCATCAGCCCTTGCATTGAATATTCAGGGCTGATTTCCTTTAGGATTGACTGGTTTGATCTCCTTCCAGTCCAAGGGGCTCTCAAGAGTCTTCTCCAGTACCACAGTTTGAAATCATCAGGATCAATGGAGAAGCGATCCCAGAATGGTGGAGGAATAGGATGGGGAGACTACTTTCTCCCCCACAAATTCATTGAAAGAACATTTGAAAGCAGAGCAAATTCCACAAAACAACTTCTGAACGCTGGCACAGGACATCAGGCACCCAGAAAAGTAGCCCATTGTCTTCGAAAGGAGGTAGATAAAAGATAAAAAGAGAGACAATAGAGTTAGGGATGGAGATCCATCCCGGGAAGGGAGTCTAAAAGAGAAGAAGTTTCCAAACACCAGGAAACCCTCTCACCGGCGGGTCTGTGGGGAGTTTTGTAATCTTGGAGGGCAACATAACCGGGAGGAAAAATAAATAAATAAAACCTACAGATTATGTGCCTAATGGCAACTCCCAGCAGAGAGGTACCCCAGACACTCGCATCCGCCACCAGCAAGTGGGGGCTGAACAGGGAGGAGAGGGCTCTATTGCTTAGGGTAAGGACAGGGCCTGAACACCCTGAAGGCAATCTGAGGGGCTATGTGAGATAGAAACCTAAACTGTGGATAGCCAGAGAGAGAGAAAAGAGAGAGAGAGAGAACTATCCCGCAAAAAGCCCTAACCTAAGGCACTGCCGGCCCGCTCACAGAACAAAGGACTGAGTGAATACCAGAGGAGAGCTAGCAGGCTGCAGACCAGCCCATCCCCTACTGGAGGCAGGGGCCAGGTGGGCGCCAGCCAGAGCCAGAAAGGGGCAAACTCCGCCGGAGAGATGGCATCCCCTACCAAACTGCAAACAGGCTTCCAGTTTCTAACCAAGACTTCCTGGGATTCTGGACAGTTGGTAGCTGCCAGGAGGGTCGCAGCCAGAGATTAGCTCCCCAGAAGAGACACACGGCACACCAGAGACAGGCGTGCCCACTGCTACCCAGGAAACCGAGCGGCTGGGACTGGGGAGGTGATAAGACGCACTCACTGCCTGGGGAGAGTATGCTCACGAAGCACCTGGTTGCCTGAGTTGCTCAGACCGGGGAAGAGCACAAAACGCAGGCACAACCAAGCCTGCACCTTTGTGGAGTACCCGAGAACCTGAACCTGAGCGGCTTAGACCTGGCCAGTGCACGCAACCCAGGACTCGCTCCTTGCAGAGCAACCTGGAGCCTGAGCCATGTAGACTGGGAAAGCATACAGGCTGTGAGCAGGGGCAAACCCAGTGTGGCCGAGACGCTGCGAGTGCTCCCCACACAGGCCAGTGACATTTGTTTGCAGTGTTCCTCACTCCCCACAGCAAGACTAAACAAGTGAGCCTAAACAAGAGACCACCTTTGCCCCTTTGTGTCAGGGCAGAAATTAGACACTGAAGAGACCTGAAAACAGAAGAAGCCAAATAAACAGAGGGAACCACTTTGGAAGTGACAGGTGCAACACGTTAAAATCCCTGTAGCTAACACTGACTACATTGGAAGGGGCCTATAGATCTTGAGAAGTATAAGCTGGAACAAGGAACTATCTGAAACTGAAATGACTCCACAATGCCCACAACAACTCCAGAGCAATTCCTGGTTATATTTTTACTATTATCATTTTTTTTCCCTTTTTTTAAAAGTCCTCTATTACTCCTTTAATTTTCATTTTTATAACCTATTACCTTGCAAAAAAAAAAAAGACCCTATTTTTAAAGTAAACTTCATATATATATTTCTTACACGTTTTGGGGTTTTGTTTGTTTGTTTGTTTTAAATATTGTATTTTTGAGCATCTAACCTCTACTCTAGATTTTTAATCTTTGCTTTTTGGTATTTGTTATCAATTTTGTACATTTAAGAATCCAATCTTCAGTAACCATTTTTACTTAGGAGTGTGATTACTGGCTTGATTACTTTCTCCCCCTTTTGACTCTCCTTTTTCTCCCCCAGGTTACCTCTACCTCCTCTATCTCCTCTATCTCCTCTCTCCCCCTTCTCTTCTCTACCCAACTCTGTGAATCTCTGTGTGTGTTCTGGGTTGTGGAGAACACTTAGGGAATAGAGTGCTGCCTAGCTGTCTCTCTCCTTTTGATTCCCCCTTTTCTTCTCCTGCTCACCTCTATCTCCTTCCTCCCTCTTCTCTTTTCCATGTAACTCTGTGAACCTCTCTGAGGGTTCCAGACTGTGGAGGGCACATAGGGAATTCTTTACAGGCTAGATTGCTCTCTCCCCTTTTGATTCCCCCCCTTTCCTCCCAGTCACCCCAATCTCCCTCCTCCCTCTTCTCTTCTCCGTGTAACTCTGTGAACCACTCTGGGTGTCCCTTACTGTGTAGAATCTTTTCACCATTAACCTAGAAGTTTTATCATCAGTACTGTATGGATGGAGAAGTCTTGAGGCTACTATAAGAATAAGACTGAAAACCAGAGGCAGGAGGCTTAAGCCCCAAACCTGAGAACACCAGAGAACTCCTGACTCCAGGCAACAGTAATCAGTAAGATTACAATCATCCAAAAGCCTCCATACCTACACTGAAACCAAGCACCACCCAAGAGCCAACAAGTTCCAGAGCAGGAATACCATGCAAATTCTCCAGCAACACAGGAACATAGCCCTGAGCTTCAATATATAGGCTGCCCAAAGTCACACCAAACCCATAGACATCTCAAAACTCACTACTGGACACTTCATTGCACTCCAGAGAGAAGAAATCCAGCTCCAACCACGAGAACACTGATGCAAGCTTCCCTAACCAGGAAACCTGGACAAGTCACTTGTCCAACTCCACCTACAGGGAAGAACCTCCACAATAAAGAGGAACCACAAACTGCCAGAATACAGAAAGGCCACCCAAAACACAGCAATCTAAACAAGATGAAAAGACAGAGAAATATTCAGCAGGTAAAGGAACATGATAAATGCCCACCAAACCAAACAAAAGAGGAGAAGATAGGGAGTCTACCTGAAAAAGAATGCAGAATAATGATAGTAAAACTATCCAAAATCTTGAAAACAAAATGGAGTTACAGATAAATAGCCTGGAGACAAGGATTGAGAAGAGGCAAGAAATATTTAACAAGGACCTAGAAGAAATAAAAAAAGTCAGTCAATAATGAATAATGCAATAAATGAGATAAAAAACACTCTGGAGGGAACCAACAGTTGAATAATGGAAGCAGAAGATAGGATAAGTGAGGTAGAAGATAGAATGGTAGAAATAAATGAGGCAGAGAGGAAAAAAGAAAAAAGAATTAAAAGAAAAGAGGACAACCTCAGAGACCTCTGAGACAATGTCAAAGGTCCCAACATTCGAATCATAGGAGCCCGAAGAAGAAGACAAAAAGAAAGGCCATGAGAAAATACTTGAGGAGATAATAGTTGAAAACTTCCCTAAAATGGGGAAGGAAACAGTCACCCAAGTCCAAGAAACCCCGAGAGTCCCAAACAGGATAAACCCAAGGCAAAACACCCCAAGACACATATTAATCAAGTTAACAAAGATAAAGCACAAAGAACAAATATTAAAAGCAGCAAGGGAAAAACAACAAATAACACACAAGGGGATTCCCATAAGGATAACAGCTGATCTTTCAATAGAAACTCTTCAGGCCAGAAGGGAACGGCAGGACATACTTAAAGTGATGAAAAAGAAAAACCTACAACCCAGATTACTGTACCCAGCAAGGATCTCATTCAAATATGAAGGACAAATCAAAAGCTTTACAGACAAGCAAAAGTTGAGAGAATTCAACACCACCAAACCAGCTCTTCAACAAGTGCTAAAGGATCTTCACTAGAGAGTAAACACAGAAAGGGTGTATAAAATCGAACACAAAATAACAAAGCAAATGGAAATGGGATCATCATTTCAGTTCAGTTCAGTTCAGTCGCTCAGTCATGTCCGACTTTTTGCGATCCCATGAATCGCAGCATGCCAGGCTTCTCTGTCCATCACCAACTCCCGGAGTTTACTCAAACTCATGCCCATCGAGTCCAGTGATCATACTTAAAAATAGTTACCTTAAATGTAAATGAGTTGAATGCCCCAACAATAAACAAAGACTGGCTGAATGGATACAAAAACAAGAACCCTATATATGTTGTCTACAAGAGACCCACCTCAAAACAAGGGACACATACAGACTGAAAATGAAGGGCTGGGAAAAGATATTCCATGCAAATAGAGACCAAAAGAAAGCAGGAGTAAGCAATACTCGTATCAGATGAAATAGACTTTAACATAAAGGCTGTGAAAAGAGACAAAGGACACTACATAATTATCAAAGGATCAATCCAAGAAGAAGATATAACAATTATAAATATATATGCATCCAACATAGAAGCACCATAATATGTAAGGCAAATGCTAACAAGTATGAAAGGGGAAATTAACAATAACACCATAATAGTGGGAGACTTTAATACCCCCACTCACACCTATGGATAGATAAACTGAACAGAAAATTAACAAGGAAACACAAACTTTACATTACAGAATGGACCAGTTGGACCTAATTGATATCTATAGGACATTTCACCCCAAAACAGTGAATTTCACCTTTTTCTCAAGTGCACACTTCTATCTTCTCCAGGATAGATCACATCCTGGGCCATATATCTAGCCTTGGTAAATTAAAAAAAAAAAACAATGAAATCATTCTAATCATCTTTTCTGACCACAATGCAGTAAGATTAGATGTCAATTACAGGGAAAAAAAACTATTAAAAATTCCAACAATGGAGACTAAACAACACGCTTCTGAATAACCAACAAATCACAGAAGAAGTCAAAAAAAGAAATAAAAATATGCATAGAAACAAATGAAAATGAAAACAAAACAACCCAAAACCTATGGGACACTGTAAAAGCAGTGCTAAGGGGAATGTTCACAGCAATACAGGCTTACCTCAAGAAACAAGAAAAAAGTCAAATAAATAACCTTACTCTACACCTAAAGTAACTAGAAAAGGAAGAAATTAAGAACCCCAGGGTGAGTAGAAGGAAAGAAATCTTTAAAATTAAGGCAGAAATAAATGCAAAAGAAACAAAAGAGACCTTAGCAAAAATCAACAAAGCTAAAAGCTGGTTCTTTGAGAAGATAAATAAAATTGACAAACCATTAGCCAGACTCATCAAGAAACAAAGGGAGAAGAACCAAATCCAACAAAATTAGAAATGAAAATGGAGAGATCACAACAGACAACACAGAAATACAAAGGATCATAAGCGACTACTATCAGCAACTATATGCCAATAAAATGGACAACTTGGAAGAAATGAACAAATTCTTAGAAAAGTATAACTTTCCAAAACTGAACCAGGAAGAAACAGAAAGTCTTAACAGACCCATCACAAGCATGGAAATTGAAACTGTAATCAAAAATCTTCCAGCAAACAAAAGCCCATGAACAGACGGCATCACAGCTGAATTCTACCAAAAATTTTGAGACGAGCTAACACCTATCCTACTCAAACTCTTCCAGATAATTGCAGAGGAAAGTAAACTTCCAAACTCATTCTATGAGGCCACAATCACCCTAATACCAAAGCCAGACAAAGATGCCACAAAAAAAGAAAACTACAGGCCAATGATCACTGATGAACATAGATGCAAAAATTCTTAACAAAATTCTAGCAAACAGAATCCAACAACACATTAAAAAGATCATACATCATAACCAAGTGGGCTTTATCCCAGGAATGCAAGGATTCTTTAATATCCACAAATCAATGTAATACACCACATTAACAAATTGAAAGATAAAAACCATATGATTATCTCAATAGATACAGAGAAAGACTTTGACAAAATTTAACAACTATTTATGATTTAAAAAACCCTCCAGAAAGCAGGAATAGAAGGAACATACCTCAACATAGTAAAAGCTATGTATGACAAACCCACAGCAAACATTATCCTCATGGTGAAAAATTGAAAGCATTTCCCCTAAAGTCAGGAAAAAGACAAGGGTGCCCCCTCTCACCACTACTATTCAACATAGTTTTGGAAGTTGTGGCCACAGAAATCACAGCAGAAAAAGAAGTTAAAGGAATCCAGATTGGAAAAGAAGAAGTAAAACTCTCACTGTTTGCAGATGGCATGATCCTCTACATAGAAAACTCTAAAGACTTCACCAGAAAATTACTAGAGCTAATCAATGAATGTAGTAAAGTTGCAGGATATGAAAATAACACACAGAAATCCCTTGCATTTCTATACACTAACAATGAGAAAACAGAAATAGAAATTAAGGAAATAATTCCATTCACCATTGCAATGAAAGGAATAAAATACTTAGGAATATGTCTACCTAAAGAAACAAAAGACCTATATATATAAAACTATAAAACACTGGTGAAAGAAATCAAAGAGGACACAAACAGATGTAGAAATATACCATGTTCAGGGATTGGAAGAATCAATATAGTGAAAATGAGTATACTAACCAAAACAATCTATAGATTCAATGCAATCCCTATCAAGCTACCAACGGTATTTTTCACAGAACCAGAACAAATAATTTCACAGTTTGTAGGGAAATACAAAAAACCTTGAACAGCCAAAGCAATCTTGAGAAAGAAGAATGGAACTGGAGGAATCAACCTGCCTGACTTCAGGCTATACTACAAAGCCACAGTCATCAAGACAGTATGGTACCGGCACAAAGACAGAAACATAGATCAATGGAACAAAATAGAAAGCCCAGAGATAAATCCATGCACCTATGGACACCTTATCTTTGACAAACTAGGCAAGAATATACAATGGAGAAAAGACAATCTCTTTAACAAGTGGTGCTGGGAAAACTGGTCAACCACTTGTAAAAGAATGAAACTAGAACACTTTCTAACACCATACACAAAAATAAACTCAAAATGGATTAAAGATCAAAATGTAAGACCAGAAACTAGAAAACTCCTAGAGGAAAACATAGGCAAAACACTCACTGACATAAATCACAGTAGGATTCTCTATGACCCACCTCCCAGAGTAATGGAAATAAAAGCAAAAATTTAAAGATGGGACCTAATTAAATTAAAAGCTTTTGCATAACGAAGGAAACTATAAGCAAGGTGGAAAGTCAGCCTTCAGAATGGGAGAAAATAATAGCAAATGAAGCAATGGACAAAGAATTAATCTCAAAAATATACAAGCAGCTCATGCAGCTCAATTCTAGAGAAATAAATGACCCAATCAAAAAATGGGCCAAAGAACTAAAAAGACATTTCTCCAAAGAAGACATACAGATGGCTAACAAACACATGAAAAGATGCTCAACATCACTCATTATCAGAGAAATGCAAATCAAAACCACAATGAGGTACCATCTCACACCAATCAGAATGGCTGCTATCCAAAAATGTACAAGCAATAAATGCTGGAGAAGGTGTGGATAAAAGGGAACCCTCTTACACTGTTGGTGGAAATGCAAACTAGTACAGCCACTATGGAAAACAGTGTGGAGATTCCTTAAAAAACTGGAAATAGAACTGCCATATGACCCAGCAATCCCACTCCTGGGCATACACACTGAGGAAACTAGAATTGAAAGAGACACGTGTACCCCAGTGTTCATCGCAGCACTTTTTATAATAGCCAGGACATGGAAGCAACCTAAATGTCCATCAACAGACAAATGGATAAGAAAGCTGTAGTACATATACACAATGGAATATTACTCAGCCATTAAAAAGAATACATTTGAATCAGTCCTAATGAGGTGGATGAAACTGGAGCCTATTATCCAGAGTGAGTAAGCCAGAAAGAAAAACACCAATACAGTACACTAATGCATATATATGGAATTTAGAAAGATGGTAATGATGACCCTATATGCAAGACAGCAAAAGCGACACAGATGTATAGAACAGTCTTTTGGACTCTGGGAGAAGGCGAGGGTGGGATGTTCTGAGAGAATAGCATTGAAACATGTATATTATCATATGTGAAACAGATCGCCAGTCCAGGTTCAATGTATGAGACAGGATGCTCAGGGCTGGTGCACTGCTATGACTCAGAGGGATGGGATGGGGAGGGAGGTTGGAGCAGGGTTCAGGATGGGCAACACATGTAAACCCATGGCTGATTCATGTCAATGTATGGCAAAAACCACTACAATATTGTAAAGTTATGAGCCTCCAATTAAATACATTTTTGAAAAAATGAAATCATCAGTTTTTCAGTGCTCAGCCTTCTTTATAGTCCAACTCTCACATTTGTATATGACTACTGGAAAAACCATAGCTTTGACTAGATGGACATTTGTCAGAAACTGATGTCTCTGCTTTTTAATATACTGTCTCCATTTGTCATAGCTTTCCTTCCAAGGAGCAAATTTCTTTTAATTTTTCTGGCTGCAGTCACTGTCGGCAATGATTTTGGAGCCCAAGAAAATAAAATTTGTCACTTCTTCCACTTTTTCTCCATCTATATGCCATGAAGTGATGGAACCAGATGCCATGATCTTTGTTTTTTGAATGTTGAGCTTTAAGCCAGCTTTTTCGCTTTCCTCTTTTACCCTTATCAAGAGACTCTTTAGTTCTTCTCCACTTTATGCCATTAGTGTGGTATCATCTGCATATATGAGGTTGTTGATATTTCTCCCCTAAACCTTGATTCCAGCTTGTGATTCATCCAGCCCAACATTTTGTATGATGTACTCTACATATAGGTTAAATAAGCAGGATGACAATATACAACCTTGACGTATTCCTTTACCAGTCTTGAACCAGTCAGTTGTTCCGTGCCTGGTAAGGTTTAAATCAGGGGAAACATGATGTGGCTCCTCATGCCATGGCTGTGGCTAATGTAAGCATATCAAACACAAAAACACTCAAGACCAAGTCTATACATAAGAGTGAGGAGACCAAGATTCTGCTTCTAGGATGGTTATTAGGGCAACTCCCTTGTCCTCACAGAGCTTCAATTTGCTCACCTATAAAAGGAGGTGATTAAATCAGGTTATCTCACATGTCCATCTCCTCACTGCTCTCAATGTCCATGGATCTATGAAGTTGCTCTAGAGGAAGCACAGGAGACTTGTGTAATAAATTCTGGTATAAAAGAGATTTTCCTTCTCTTAAGAGAAATCATCTCAAATAAGTTGTGAAAGTCAAATGAAGGATAAAGTTCCAATTCACAATCAAATTTAATGGACTTCATGATGATACAACATAAATCCAAAATGTCTTTATCTTTGGAGATTACATCAAATTACATATGAAAATCAAAATAATATTGTGAAACATGTGAAATGAGAGATTAATTTTAAGTTGTAGTATGAAATCTAGCTCCACTTTGGTTATCAGGCAGAAAATGGGCTCAGGGGGCAGTGAGTCTATGTAGTAAATGTACTGATATGATTGTAGCCCATGAAGGAGAAAACTAGTGTTTCATTTTCCCTCATCTGTTACACACAGAAATAAATCATTAAAAGCTCTGGAGAAGTTTAGCGCCTGAAATCACTAACATAGAATACCTTGAAATTATTCAGTCTCTCCCTCTCTCTCCATTCCAAAAGTCTCAGAGCTCCTTCCACACATTGAAACTGACACCTGGGTGGTGTGGAATCAATTGTAATAAAGCTAGAGGAAGAAGCATTCCCATACTATTCGACTCACTCAATGTGGGAAGTGGGAACACAAATGAGGGACACTATTTTCCAGTTTCACTCTTCTATTCAGGGAAGATTTCCAGCAAGTAATAATTCTAAGAAATGCTGATGTGTTTATACATACCACAGGTTCTATGCTTAGGAAATTACCTTGAGAATCAGAAAATTAATTAATATGTATTGTTGTTCAAAAACTTTAATTTAGAAATATGTTTTTAGATGTTCAGAAGCAAAACTAGCTAGAGAATTCATTCAATATTTAGCATTTATTGAAAGCCTAGTAATGGAATACATTAAGTGAGGTAAAGGGAATACAAGAATGAATGACACAATCCCTAATTTCACAAACTAGAAACCAGTCTGAATACTGCTAATGTCATTAAGGATATCTAGTTGCAAAGCCAAACCACTGAAGCTCACTTAGATAGTTTTTATCAAAAAGCTGACATCAAAGGTAGAGGGCTTCTTGATTTCAAAAAGACTTACTAGAGAGCCACATGTTGGTTCCAAAAATGCAGGTCTCCCATAATATATGTTTTTGTCTCCTTCGAGATGAAATTCTCTGAGAAAATTTTAAGTTACAGGGCATTAAAATTGTTTCCTCTATAAGAACATATTTGGGGAAGAGTGAGAGAGAGAGAAAGAGGGAGAAACAGTGTATGCAGGAAGGCAGAATTAGGTGGTTCTGAGAACTATTTACAAAGTGTCAGAAAACAGGTGATATGTTCTTTATGATAAATTACTGGCCGGAAGCATAAGAGTGGAGAGAAGCTTACAAGGTGCAGACATAAATGAAACCATAGTGAAGATCTGAATAGAAAACCATTCATTCTTAAGGAAAAAAATGTTTCATCAATTAATATTTGCAACAATTAATAAATCACTAAATTTTTACTAGAAAGTTATTTCACTTTTACTTAAGTGCTGATATATTTTTAAAATATTGCTCTTTGTTGTAATTTTTGTGATGTATACATGAGTTGGAGACAACATGCCAGACTAGAAAAACTTGAAAGTGAAAGTGAAAGCCTCTCAGTCTTGTCTGACTCTTTGCGACGCCATGGACTAGTCCATGGAATTCTCCGGGCCAGAATACTAGAGTGGGTAGCCTTTCCCCTCTCTAGGGGATCATTCCAATCCAGGGATTGAACCCAGGTCTTCAGTATTGCAGGCCGATTCTTTACCAGCTGAGCCACAAGGGAAGCCCGAGAATACTGGAGTGGGTAGCCTATCCCTTCTCCAGCGGATTTTCCCAAAACAGGAATTGAACCAGGGTCTCCTGCATTGCAGACAGACTCTTTACAAAATAAGCTATCAGGGAAGCCCTTGGGCTCACCTCTTCTCATGAAAACACCAAAATCACAATTAACTGCTGAACTACCATTGACAAAAAAGACTGGAACCTACCAAAAGAGATAGTCCATACCCAAAGAGAAGAAGCCACAACGATGGTAGGAAAAGTGCATTTGTGATACAATCAAACCCCAACCGACTGAGTGGGTAACACACAAACTAAAAAATATATGCCACAGAGGTCCTTCCACAAAAGTGAGAGTTCTGAGTCCCACATCAGGCTCTCTGGTCTGGGAGTTTGGCAACAGGAGGAGGAAACTCCGTATCATTCGGTTTTGAAGGACAGTGAGGCTTGATCCCAGAAACTCCACAGAACTGAGGGACACAGAAATGCCACTCTTGGAGGGTATACACAAAGACTCATGCACACCAGGACCGAGGGGAGAAGTCATGATTTCATAGGAGCCTAGGCTAGACATACCTGCTGGTCTTGGAGGGTCTCTTGGGGAGGCAGGGGGCAGCTATGGCTCACTGTGAGGATAAGGCCACTGGTGGCTAAGGTACTGGAGAATACTTATGACTGTGAGTTCTCCTGGAGGCTGCCATTTTGACACCAAGATTTGGCCCCACCCAACAGCCTATAGGCTTCAGTGCTGGGATTGTTGCTGCTCAGTGGCTAAGTCATGTCCGACTCTTTGCAACCCATGGACTGCAGCATTCCAGGCTTCCCTGTCCATCATTATCTCCCAGAGTTGGCTCAAACTCACGTTCATCAACTCAGTGATGCCATCCACCCATCTCGTTCTCTGTTGCCCTCTTCTCCTCCTGCCCTCAGTCTTTCACAGCATCAAGGTCTTTTCCAATGAGTAGGCTCTTCACATCAGGTGGCCAAAGGATTGGAGCTTCAGCTTCAGCATTAGTCCTTCCAGTGAATATTCAGGGTTGATTTCCCTTAGGAATGACTGGTTAGATCTACTTGCAGTCCAAGGGACTTTCAAGAGTCTTCCCCAGTACCACAATTTAAAAGGATCAGTCCTTTGGCACTCAGCCTTCTTTATGGTTCAACTCTCACATTCATACATGACTACTGGAAAAACCATAGTTTTGACTATATGGATATTTGTTGGCAAAATGATGTCTCTGCTTTTTATTATACTGTCTAGGTTTTTAGCTTTTCTTTTTTTCTTTTAATTTCATGGCTACAGTCATCATCTGCCATGATTTTGGAGTGCAAGGAAATAAAATCTGTCACTGCTTCCACTTTTTCCCATTCTATTTGCCATGAAGTGATGGGACCAGATGCCATGATCTTAGTTTTTTGAATGTTGAGTTTTAAGCCAGCTTCACTCTCCTCTTTGATCAATAGGCTGTTTAGTTCTTCACTTTCTGCCATAAGAGTAGTATCATCTGCATATCTGAAGTTATTGATATTTCTCCTGGCATCTTGATTCCAGCTTGTGATTCATCCAGCCCTGCATTTTGTATGATGTATTCTGTATATAAGTTAAATAGGCAGGGTAACAAAATACTCCTTTCCCAGTTTTGACAAAGTACTCTTTCCCAATTTTGAACCAGTCCATTGTTCCATGTCTGGCTCTGCCTCAGGCCAAAACAACCCACAGGATGGGAACACAGCCCCACCCAGCAGTTGATAGGCTGCCTAAAGTCTTCCTGAAAGTAGAGCTGCCTCTAAATACACCCCCTGGCATAGCCCTGATCACCAAAGGGACAAATCCAACTCCAGCCACCAGTGAGCAGGCACCAGTCCCTCCCACCATAAAGCCTCCACAAGCCTCTAGACTATCCTCACCCACCAGAGTGCAGACACCAGAAGCAAGACAAAAGGAGACAGCAGAGGAAAATGCTGCAGATGAAGGAACAAGATAAAATCCCAGAAGAACAACTAAGTGAACTGGAGATAGGCAATCTACCTGAAGAAGAACTCAGAATAATAATAGTAAAGATTACCTAAGACCTCAGAAGAAGAATGGAGGCACAGACTGAGAAGATACAAGAAATGTTTAGCAAAGAGCTAAAAATATAAGGTACAAGCAGAGTTGAACAATACAATAACTGAAATGAAAAATACACTAAAAGGAATCAATTGCAGGATAACTAAGGCAGAAAAACAGGTAAGTGAGCTGGAAGACAGAATGGGGACAATCACTTCTGCAGAATGCAATAAAGGAAAAAGAATGAAGAGAAATTAGGACAGTCTAGGAGACCACTAGGATGACATTAAGCACACCAACATTCACAATATAGGGGTCCCAGAGAAGGAAAAGGAAAAGAAACAGCCTGAGAAAATACTTTAAGAAATAATAGCTGAAAAATTTCCTAACATGGGAAATGAAGCAGTCACCCAAATCTATGAAGTGCAGAGAGTCCCATAAAGGACAAACCTAAACAGAAACACACTGAAACACGTAATAATCAAATTGACAGAAATTAAAGACAAAAAAAATATTAACAGTAACAAGGGTAAAGCAATAAATAACAAACAAGGAAACCCCCATAAGGTTATCAGCCAATTTTTCAGCAGACACTCTGCAGGCAGACGGGTGTGGCATGATATGTTTAAAGTGATGAAAGGGGAAAACCTGAAATCAAGAAGATTCTACCCATCAGGGCTTTTGTTCAGACTCAAGGGAGAAATTAAGAGCTTTAATGACAAGAAAAATTTAAGAGAATTCAGCACTATCACCAGCTTTACAACAAAAGTTAAAGGATCTTTCTAGGCAGAAAAGAAAAGGCTACAACTAGAAACAAGAAACTAACAAATGGGAAAACTCACTGGTAAAGTCAGACAGTAAAGACAGAAATTCATCCACACACAAATATGATATCAAAACCAGCAATCACGAGAAAAGGAGAGTACAAATGCAGGATACTAGAAATATATTTGAAATTAAGAGATGAGAAACATAAAACAATATTATATATAAATATAAACTGCTATATCAAAACCTCATGATAACCACATCTCAAAAATCTAAATGCAAAATTTAAACAGATTAAATGATCCAATCAAAAGGCAGGGGCTGAACGGATATGAAAATAAGACCCATATATATGCTATCTACAAAAGACCCAGTTCAGACCTAGGGACACATGAAGACTGACAGTGAGAGGATGGAAAAAATTATTTCAAGCAAATACAAATCAAAAGGAAAGTGGAGTAATAATAGTCATATCAGACAAAATAGATTTCAAAATTACGATTTTTATAAGAGACAAAGAAGGACATTACAAAATGATCAAAGTTATCAGTCCAAAACAAAGATGTAATGAAGATAAATATATATGCATCCACATAGGAGCACCTCAATATAAAACACAAATGCTAATAACCATAAAAGGAGAAATCAGTGGCAACAGAATAATAGTGGGGGACTTTAACACTCCATTTTCATCAATGTCAGATCATCCAAACAGAAAATCAGTAAGGAAGCACGGGTCTTACATGAAACATTAGACCAGATGGTCTTAAATGATATTTAGCATTCCATCCAAAAGCAGAAGAATATATATTCTTTTTTTTAAGTGCACATGGAATATTCTCCAAGATAGATCACATGCTGTACCATAAAGCAAGACTCAGTAAATTAAAGAAAATTGAAATCACAACAAGCATCTTTTCTGACCCCAATGCTACAAGGCTAGAAGTAAACTAAAAGGGGAAAAAAAAAACTATAAAATAAAATGCAAAAAAGTGGAGGCTAAACAATATGCTTCTAGACAACCGATGGATCCTGAAGAAATTTAAAAGGAAATTAAAAAATACCTAGAGACAAATTAAAAAAAAAAAAAAGATGCAAAACTAGTGGGACGCAGCAGGAGCAACTGCAATAGGAAAGTTTATAGCAAAACAACCTTAAACTAGAAAAAAAGAAAAATCTCAAAGAACCTAAACTTACACCTTAAGCAGGTAGGAAAGAAGACCAAACAAAACCCAAAGTTAATAGAAGGAAAGAAATCAAAATGATCAGAGCAGAAATAGAGAAAAAAAAAAATAGAAAAGATAAATGAAACTAAGAATCAGATCTTTGAAAAGATAAAACAAAATTGATAAACATTCAGCCAGACTCACCAAAGCAAAATAGGGAGAGGGCCCAGAAAGAGTAACATAAAAACAAACACTACTATATGTAAAATAGACAGCCAATGGGAATGTATGACTCAGGGGACTGACTCAAACTTGGACGCAGCAACAACCTAGAGAGGTGGGATAGGGAGAGAGGTGGGAGGGTTGTTCAAGTGGGAGGGGACATAGGTAAATCTATGGCTGATTCATGTTGATTTTTGGTAGAAACCAACACAAAACTATAAAGCAATTATTCTTCAATTAAAAATATGTAAATCTGAAAAATCAGAAGTGAAAAAGAAGTTAAAATCCACACCACAGAAATACAAAATAACATAGGAGAGTACTACAGGGCAATACCACTGATAAAGATAAATGCAAAAATCCTCAACAAAATACTAGCAAACCAAATCCAACAATAGATTAAAAGAATCTTATATCATGATCAAGTGGACTCTATCTCAGGGATGTAAGGATTTTTCAATATTTGCAAATTAATCAGTGTGATATACCACATTAACAAAATAAAGAATAAAAACCATATGATCATCTCAATAGAAGGAGAAAAAGCTTTGGACAAGATACCACATCCATTTATGATAAAAACTCCCCAGAAGGTGGGTATAGAGGGAACCTATTTCAACATAATAAAGGCCATATATGAGAAATATATGTGGCCTAGTTAACATTGTTCTCAATGGTGAAAAACTGAAGACATTCCCTCTATTATCAGGAACAAAACAATGATGTCCACTCTTTCTACTATTTTTCAAAGTAATTTTGGAAGTCCTAACCATGGCAATTATAGTAGAAAAAGAAATAAAAGGAATATAATATAGAAAAGAAGAAGTAAAACTATCACTGTTTGCAGGTGACATGATACTGTACATAGACTATCCAAAACATATTACCAGAAAACTATTAGATCTCATCAATGAATTTGATAAAGTTGTAGAATACTATACGAATATACAGAAATCTGTTGCATTTCTATACATAACCAATGAAATATCAGAAAGAGAAATTAAGAAAACAATGCCACTTACCATTACATCAAAAATAATAAAATACCTGGGAATAAACCATTCAGGTATGACCTAACTAAAATCCCTTATGATTATACAGTGGAAGTGAGAAATAGATTTAAGGGACTAGATCTCATAGACAGAGTGCCTGATGAACTGTGGACAGAGGTTTGTGACGTTGTACAGGAGACAGGGATCAAGACCATCCCCAAGAAAAATAAATGCAAAAAAGCAAAATGGCTGTCTGAGGAGGCCTTACAAATAGCTGTGAAAAGAAGAGAAGCAATAAGCAAAGGAGAAAAGGAATGATATACCCATTTGAATGCAGAGTTCCAAAGAACAGCAAGGAGAGATAAGAAAGCCTTCTTCAGCGATTAATGCAAAGAAATAGAGGAAAACAACAGAACAGGAAAGACTAGAGATCTCTTCAAGAAAATTGGGGATACCAAGGGAACATTTCATGCAAAGATGGGCTCAATAAAGGACAAATGGTATGGACCTAACAGAAGCCGAAGATATTAAGAAGAGGTAGCAAAAATATACAAAAGAACTATACAAAAAAGATCTTCATGACCCAGATAATCACGATGGTGTGATCACTCACCTAGAGCCATACATTCTGGAATGTGAAGTCAAGTGGGCCTTAGGAAGCATCACTACAAACAAAGCTAGTGGAGGTGACGGAATTCCAGTTGAGCTATTTCAAATCCTAAAAGATGATGCTGGGAAAGTGCTGCACTCAATACGCCAGCAAATTTGGAAAACTCAGCAGTGGCCATAGGACTGGAAAAGGTCCCTTTTCATTCAAATCCTAAAGAAAGGCAATGCCAAAGAATGCTCAGGCCACCACACAATTGCACTCATCTCCCATGCTAGTAAAGTAATGCTCAAAATTCTCCAAGCCAGGCTTCAGCAATACGTGAATCATGAACTTCCAGACGTTCAAGCTGGTTTTAGAAAAGGCAGAGGAACCAGGGATCAAATTGCAAACAACCAATGGATCATCAGAGAAGAAAGAGCTTTCCAGAAAAACATCTATTTCTGCTTTATTGACTATGCCAAAGCCATTGACTGTGTGGATCACAATAAACTGTGGAAAATTCTTCAAGAGATGGGAATACCACACCACCTAACCTGCCTCTTGAGAAACCTGTATGCAGGTCAGGAAGCAACAGTTAGAACTGGACATGGAACAACAGACTGGTTCCAAATAGGAAAAGGAGTTTGTCAAGGCTGTATATTGTCACCTTGCTTACTTAACTTATATGCAGAGTACATCATGAGAATCCTGGACTGGATGAAGCACATGCAGGAATCAAGATTGCCAGGAGAAATATCAATAACCTCATATATGCAGATGACACCACCCTTATGGCAGAAAGTGAAGAAGAACTAAAGAGCCTCTTGATGAAAGTGAAAGAGGAGAGTGAAAAAATTGGCTTAAAGCTCAACATTCAGAAAACTAAGATCATGGCATCACTTCATGGCACATAGATGGGGAGACAGTGGAAACAGTGACAGACTTTATTTTTGGGGGCTCCAAAATCACTGCATATGATGACTGCAGCCATGAAATTCAAAGACGCTTACTCCTTGGAAGGAAAGTTATGACCAACGTAGACAGCATATTAAAAAGCAGAGACATTACTTTGCTGACAAAGGTCTGTCTAGCCAAGGCTATGGTTTTTCCAGTACTCATGTATGGATGTGAGAGTTGGACTATAAAGAAAGCTGAGTGCTGAAGAACTGATGCTTTTGAACTGTGGTGTTGGAGAAGACTCTTTCAGAGTCCCTTGGACTGCAAGGAGATCCAACCAGTCCATCTAAAGGAGATTAGTCCTGGGTGTTCATTGGAAGGACTGATGTTGAAGCTGAAACTTCAATATTTTGGCCACCTGATGTGAAGAGCTGATTCATTTGAAAAGACCCTGATGTTGAGAAAGATTGAAGGCAGTAGGAGAAGGGGACGATGGTGAGGTGGTTAGATGGCATCACCGACTCAATGGACATGAGTTTGGGTAAACTCAGGGAGTTGGTGATGGACGGGGAGGCCTGGCATGCTGTGGTTCACAGGGTCGCAAAGAGTCAGATACCCAAAGAAGACATACAGATGGCTAACAAACACATGAAAAGGTGCTCAACATCACTCATTATTAGAGAAATGCAAATCAAAACCACAATGAGGTACCATTACACACCAGTCAGGATGGCTGCTATCCAAAAGTCTACAAGCAATAAATGCTGTAGAGGGTGTGGAGAAAAGGGAACCCTCTTACACTGTTGGTGGGAATGCAAACTAGTACAGCCACTATGGAAAACAGTGTGGAGATTCCTTAAAAAACTGGAAATAGAACTGCCATATGACCCAGCAATCCCACTTCTGGGCATACACACTGAGGAAACCAGATCTGAAAGAGACACATGCACCCCAATGTTCATCGCAGCACTGTTTATAATAGCCAGGACATGGAAGCAACCTAGATGCCCATCAGCAGATGAATGGATAAGGAAGCTGTGGTACATATACACCATGGAATTTTACTCAGCCGTCAAAAAGAATTCATTTGAACCAGTCCTAATGAGATGGATGAAACTGGAGCCCCTTATACAGAGTGAAGTAAGCCAGAAAGATAAAGAACATTACAGCATACTAACACATATATATGGAATTTAGAAAGACGGTAACGATAACCCTATATGCAAAACAGAAAAAGAGACACAGAAATACAGAACAGACTTTTGAACTCTGTGGGAGAAGGTGAGGGTGGGATATTTCAAAAGAACAGCATGTATACTATCTATGGTGAAACAGATCACCAGCCCAGGTGGGATGCATGAGACAAGTTCTCCGGCCTGGTGCACTGGGAAGACCCAGGGGAATCGGGTGGAGGGGGAGATGGGAGGGGGGATCGGGATGGGGAATAAGTGTAAATCTATGGCTGATTCATATCAATGTATGACAAAACCCACTGGAAAAAAAAAATTAAAAAAAAAAAATAAAATAAAATAAAAAAGAAAAAAAAAAAAAGAGTCAGATACGACTGAGTGACTGAACTGAACTGAAACCAACCTAAGACTTGTACTCTGAAAATTGTAAGATGCTAATGAAAGAAATCAAAGATAACACAAACAGATGGAAAGATAAATCAAATTCTTGAATTAAAAGAATCAATGTTGCTAAAATGACCGTACTACCTACGGCAATCTACAAATTCAATGTAATACCCATCAAATTACAAATGGCATTTTTTGCAGGTCTAGAACAAAAAATATTAAAATTTGTATGAAAACACAAAAGATGACAAACAGTCAAAGCCATCTTGAGAAAGAAAAATGGAGCTGGAGGAATTTGGCCCCCTGACCTCAAGCTATATTATAAAGCAAAAGTAATGAAAAGGCTTCCCAGGTTGTTCAGTGGTAAAGAGATGTGGAGACACAGGTTTGATCCCTGGGTTGGGAAGATCCTCTGGAGGGAGAAATGGCAAGCCACTCCAGTACTCTTGTCTGGAGAATCCTATGGACAGAGGAGCCTGGCAGGCTATGATCCATAGAGTCACAAAGAGTCGAACACAACTGAAGCACATAGCATGCATGCATGCATAGGATCAGTCAGTTCATTTCAGTCACTCAGTTGTATCCAACTCTTTGCAACCCCATGGCCTGCAGCATGCTAGGCTTCCCTGTCCATCACCAACTCCAGGAGCTTAGTCAAACTCATGTCCTTTGAGTCGGTGATGCTATCCAATCATCTCATCCTCCGTCATCCCCTACTCCTCCTGCATTCACTCTTGCCCAGCATCAGGGTCTTTTCAAATGAGTCAGTTCTTTGCATCAGGTGGCTAAAGTATTTAGTGATTAAAGTATTTCACTGTTTAAAGTATTTCACTGACTAAAGTATTTCAGTGTTTCAGCTTCAGCATCAGTCCTTCCAATGAATATTCAGGACTGATTTCCTTTAGGACTGACTGGTTGAATCTCCTTGCATTCCAAGGGACTCTCAAAGAGTCTTCTCCAACACCACATTCAAAAACATCAGTTCTTCAGCACTCACCTTTCTTTGTGGTCCAACTCTCACATCCGTACATGACTAACGGAAAAACCATGGCTTTGTCTATAGGGACCTTTGTCAGCAAAGTAATGTCTCTGCTCTTTTAATATGCTGTCTAGGTTGGTCATAGCTTTTCTTCCAAGGAGCAAGCGTCTTTTAATTTCATGGCTGCAGTCATCATCTGCAGTGATTTTGGAGTCCAAGAAAATAAAGTCTCTCACTGTTTCCACTGTTTCACCATCTATTTGCCATGATCTACATAAGTTAGAAAATCTAGAAATAAACCCATGCACCTCTAGGTCAACTAATCTATGACAAAGGAGACAAGAATATCCAGTGGAGAAAAGACATCTAGTCTCTTCAATAAGTGGTGCTGGCTACTATGGATAAAATATATAACTAATGAGAATCTTCTGTGTAGCACAGGGACCTCTACTCAGTGCTCTGTGGTGACCTAATTGGAAAGAAAATCCAAAGAAGAGGCCATATGTGTGTATGCACAGCTGGGTCACTTGGCTGTACAGTCGAAACGGATACAGCAGTGTAAAGTAGCTACACTCCAAAAAAAAATTATTTTAAAGAATGAAATTAGAACATCTTATAACAGGATACACAAAAATAAACACAAAATGGATTAAAGACCTAAATGTAACACTGGATACTACAGAACTCCTGGAGGAAAAGATAGGCGAAACACTCTTACACTCTTTGACATAAATCACAGAAATATCTTTATTGATCCACTTTCTAGAGTAATGAAAATAAATAAATAAGTAAGGGACCGAATTAAATTTAAAAGCTTTTGCACAGCAAAGGAAACCATAAACAAAACAAAAAGGCAACGCACAGAGATGGGAGAAAGTATTTGCAAACAATGTGACTGACAAGCGATTAATCTCCAAAATGTACAAACTATACAAATTTAAATATATACACTGCTATACTTAAAATAAATAATCAATAAGGACATCCTGTGTAGCATAGAGAACTCTTAATATAACTAACCTAAATGGGAAAATAATTTGAAAAAGAATAGATAAAAGATATGTTTAACTCATTTTGCTATACACCTGAAACTAACACAACATTATTAATCAACCATACTTTAATATAAAACTGAAAAGAAGATGTGGTATACATATACAATGAAATATTAACAGCCATAAAAAAATTTTAAATGTATTACTAATAGTGGGAAAATCACAAATGCATGGTTACAATTGGGGCTCTTATACCAATTTAAAAATTTTAATGAAAAGCAACATCAACAGGACTTTTTCCTTAGAATTTTCACTCCAAGTGTGGCATGGAAGATGGATTTGGGGCTGGGAAACAGAGAAGGGCTAGAGATAGAAATAGAATATAGGAGATTGTTGCAACACTATAGACAAGAGTTAGGCTTTTTATTGGTTAGAGAAGAAAAAAAAAGAATGCAATATAACTTGAAGCTTTCTGTGAGAAACAGGTTGTGAGTAATAACATATTTGAAACAGAAAACTCTTGAGAGTCCCTTGGACTTCAAGGAGATCCAACCAGTCCATCCTAAAGGAAATCAGACCTGAATATTCATTGGAAGGACTGATGCTGAAGCTGAAACTCCAGTACTTTTGTCACCCAGTGTGATAGAACTGACTCATTTGAAACAAGCCTGATGCTGGGAAAGATTGAAGGCAGGAGGAGAAGAGGACAACAGAGGACAAGATGGTTGGATGGCATCAATGGACTTGAGTTTCAGTAAACTCTGGGAGTTGGTGGTGGACAGGGAGGCCTGGAGTGCTGCAGTCCATGGGGTCGCAAAGAGTTGGACACGACTGAGTAACTGAACTGAACTGAACAAATTTTAAAGAAGAGAAAAAATTATAGGAAAATTCCTTCAGGTCTTTATTCAAATGTCTCTTTTTAAGTGAAGCCATTTGTGGCAGGTAACAAAAATGGCATGTTCATTGCACCATTTCCTACTTCTGGGTATACAGGAGGACATTTGCTAGATAACCCTGTAGCAAAGGTGGGAGCATGTGATTTAATTTTGGCAAAAGGCAACATAAGCAGGAGTGATGTGTCACTTCCAAGACAAGTAACTTATTGGATACTGTCTCTCTCTGCCCTTAGAAGCTATAAGTCTGTGTGGCAGCATCACAATGTGGATGAAGCCTTGAATGCTGACTCACAGAATGGAGTGATGAATCACCTACATCAGACTTCCTATGAACAAAAACTAAACTATTGGGCTAAACCACTGAAACCTAAGTTTCTAACATTTCCTGGCCACTATTTCTAAAACTTTCTGTGCTTCCTCACAAACATAAAAAAAAAAAACACACACACACACACACACACACATGCACTCACACAGGTACATTTTATCTTGCTTCTTGCTTTTTTTTTTCTCTCTTTAGCAACTTTTCAGTCTATAGCCTGTTGTTTAGTCTGTAATTCTTTTGTGACACTATGGACTGTAGCCCATCAGGCTCCTATGCCCATGGTATTTCCCAGGCAAGAATACTGGAGTGGGTTGCCATTTCTTTCTCCAGGAGATATTCCCAATTCAGGGATTGAATCTGTGTCTCCAGCATTGGTAGGTGGATTCTTTACCACTGAACCACCACGGAAGCCCAGTCTATAACCTACATGTTATCTACTTACCTTGTTTATTATCTGTCTTCCTCAATAAAACATATATTCAATGAGGGCAGGAATTGGTATGTGTTTGGTTCATTATTATAACCTCAGTGACAAAGAAGGAGAAGGCAATGGCAACCCACTCCAGTACTCTTGCCTGGAAAATCCCATGGTCGGAGGAGCCTGGTGGGCTGCAGTCTATGGGGTTGCAAAGTCGGACAAACTGAGCGACTTCACTTTCACTTTTCACTTTCATGCATTGGAGAAGGAAATGGCAACCCACTCCAGTGTTCTTGCCTAGAGAATCCCAGGGACGGAGGAGCCTGGTGGGCTGCCATCTATGAGGTCACACAGAGTCGGACACGACTGAAGCGACTTAGCAGCAACAGCAGCAGTGACAAAGCATTTGGAAGATGATAGGCACTTAGTAGATACTTGCTGCATGAATGAATAAAAAGACGGTAAGTTTAGTTTTGTCTAGAAAACAGACCTTCAAGTGGAGAGGTACTATGGACAATTGTGAATGCAGGTATGAGAGGTCCACAGGCAAATACTTGGGACATACCAACATAGTAGGAGGGGTCACAGTTGAAGTCAGAGTAATGAATTCAGAGGTTGGATTTTTCAAGAACAGAAGATAAAACAAAATCTGGATGTTTACTAAGGATCAACACTTTTGAAAGCAAGGAAAGGAAGTGAATTGAATAGAAGACATCAAACTGCAATGCAGGTTGAAAATGCCTTGACCAACTTGGTGGGTAGCTCTAAAGTATAAGCTGCCTGTCAGAGACACCTTGCATAAGATAAAATGGTTTGATCTTTACATCCGCAACTCCAGTCACTTATGTGAGCTGCCCTGAGAAAGGCTGAACTTGGGTGAGGCAGATCCTAAAGGAACTAACAGCTGGAGGCTGTTGTCTGCGAACTTCACTTCCAACTGCTGGACAGCAAGCACTTCTTTGAAGGGAAATCTGAGCATTACATCTCTATATCTATCACAAATGAGAAAAGAAAAAAAAGCTAAAGGCTAGGATTGCCAGACTTAGCAAATACAAATAATGCTAATGCATTAATACTAGCATGTCCCATTAATATTTGGGACATATTTATGCTAAAAAATTATTCACTGTTTATTTGAAATTAAAATTTAACTGGAGATCCCGGGTTTTTTTTCTTTTTCTTTTTTTATTGAAGGATAATTGCTTTACATAACTTTGCTGTTTTTGGTCAAACCTCAACCATGAATCAGTCATAGGTATACACAGATCCCCTCCTGTTTGAACCTCCCTCCCATCTCCCACCGCATCCCACCCTTCTCACTCAACACAACCCCTGTTTGAGTTTCCCAAGCCATATAGCAAATTCCCGTTGGCTATCCATTTTACATATGGTAATGTAAGTTTCCATGTTACTCTTTCAAAATATCTTACCCTCTTCTCCCTTCTCCCCATGTCCATAAGTCTATTCTCTATGTCTGTTTCTCGATTGCTGCCCTGTGAATAAATTCTTCAATACCATTTTTCTAGATTCTGTATATATGTGTTAGAATATGATATTTATCTTTCTCTTTCTGACTCACTTCACTCTGTATAATAGGTTCTAGGTTCATCCACCTCATCAGAACTGACTCAAATGCATTCCTTTTTATGACTGAGTAATATTCCATTGTATATATGTACCACAACTTTTTAATTCATTCATCTGTCGATAGACATCTAGGCTGCTTCCATGTTCTAGCTATTGTAAATAGTGCTGCAATGAATAATTGGATACATGTGTCTCTTTCAATTTTGGTTTCCTCAGGGTATATGCCTAGGAGTGGGATTGTTGGGTCATATGGTGGTTTTATCCTAGTTTTTAAGGAATCTCCATACCATCTTCCATAGTGGCTGTATCAATACATTCCCACCAACAGTGCAAGAGCATTCCCTTTTCTCCACACCCTCTCCAGCATTTATTGTTTGTAGACTTTTCCATGATGGCCATTCTGACTGGTGTGAGGTGATATTTCATTGCAGTTTTGATTTGTATTTCTCTAATAATGAGTGATGTTGAGCATCTTTTCATGTGTTTGTTAGCCACGTGTGTGTCTTTTTTGAAGAAATGTCTGTTTAGGTCTTTTTACCACTTTTTGATTGGGTTGTTTGTTTTTCTGGTATTGAGTTGTATGAGCTACTGGTATATTTTAGAAATTAATCCTTTGTCAGTTGTTTCATTTGCTATTATTTTCTCCCATTCTGAGGGTGGTCTTTTCACCTTGCTTATAATTTCCTTTGATGTACAAAAGCTTTTAAGTTTAGTCAGGTCCCGCTTGTTTACTTTTGTTTTTATTTCCATTACTCTAGGAGGTGGGTCATAGATGATCTTGCTTTGATTTATGTCATCAAGTGTTCTGCCTATGTTTTCCTCTAAGAGTTTTATAGTTTCTGGTCTTACATTTAGGTCTTTAATCCATTTTGAGTTTATCTTTGTGTATGGTGTTAGGAAGTGTTCTAATTTTATTCTTTTACATGAAGCTGTTCAGTTTTCCCAGCCCCATTGATTGAAGAGGCTGTCTTTGCCCCAGTGTATATTCTTGCCTTCTTTGTCAAAAATAAGGTACCCATAGGTGCATGGGTTTATTTCTGGGCTTTCTATCTTGTTCCATTGGTCTATATTTCTGTTTTTGTGCCAGTACCATGCTGTCTTGATGACTGTAGCTTTGTAGTATAATCTGAAGTCAGGAAGGTTGATTCCTCCAACTCCATTCTTCTTGCTCAAGACTGCTTTGGCTATTTGGGGTCTTTTGTGTTTCCACATAAATTGTGAAATTTTTGTTCTAGTTCTGTGAAAAATGTCATTGGTAATTTGATAGGAACAGCATTGAATTTGTAGATTGGTCTTGGTAGTGTAGTCATTTTCACAATATTGATTCTTTCCACCCAGGAACATGGAATATCTCTCCATCTGTTTATGTTGTCTTTGATTTCTTTCATCAGTGTCTTATAATTTTCTGTGTACAGTTTTTTTGTCTCCTTATGTAAGTTTATTCCTAGATATTTAATTCCTTTTGTTGCAATGGTGAATAGGATTGATTCTTTAATTTCTCTTTCTGATTTTTCATTGTTAGTATAGAGAAATGCAAGTGATTTCTGAGTATTGATTTTGTTTCCTGCAACTTTGCTAAATTCACTGATTAGCTCTCGTAATTTTCTGATGCTATCTTTAGGGTTTTCTATGTACAGTATCATGTCATCTGCAAACAGTGAGAGTTTTACTTCTTCTTTTCCAATTTGGATTCCTTTTATTTCTTTTTCTTCTCTGACTGCTGTAGCTAGGATTTCCAGAACTATATTGAATACTAGTGGTGAAAGTGGACACCCTTGTCTTGTTCATGATCTTAGGAGGAATGCTTTCAGTTTTTCATTATTATTGAGAAAAATGTTTACTGTAGGCTTATCATATATGGCCTTTACTATGGTGAGGTAGGTTCCTTTCTATGTCCATTTTTGAAGAGTTTTAATCATAAATGGGTACTGAACTTTGTCAAAAGCTTTTTCTGCATCTACTGAGATGATCATATGATTTTTATCCTTCAATTTCCTAATATGGTGTATCACATTGATTGATTTGTGTACATTGAAGAATCCTTGCATCCCTGGAATAAACCCAACTTGATCATGGTGTATGAGCTTTTTGACATGTTGCTGAATTCTGTTTACTAAAATTTTGTTGAGGAATTTTGCATCTATGTTCATCAGTGATATTGGCCTAAGTTTTCTTTTTTTGTGTGTTGTCTTTGCCTGGTTTTGGTATCAGGGTGATGGTGGCCTTGTAGAATGAGTTTAGAAGTGTTCCTTCCTCAGCAGTTTCTTGAAAGAGTTTTAGAAGGATAGGCATTAGCTCTTCTCTAAATATTTGATACAATTCTCCTGTGAAGCCATCTGGTCCTGGGCTTTTGATTTTTTGGAGATTTTTGATCACAGCTTCAATTTCAGTGCTTGTAATTGGGTTGTTCATAATTTCTATTTCTTCCTGGTTCAGTCTGGAAGATTGAACTTTTCTAAGAATCTGTCCATTTCTTCTTGGTTATCCATTTTATTGCCATATAATTGTTCATATTCTCTTATAATCCTTTGTATTTCTGCATTGTCTATTGTAACCTCTCCATTTTCATTTCTAATTTTGTTGGTTTGATTCTTCTCCCTTTTTTTCTTGATGAGTCTGGCTAAAGATTTGTCGATTTTGTTTACCTTCTCAAAGAACCAGCTTTTAGTTTTATTAATATTTACTATTGTTTCTTTCATTTCTTTTTCATTTATTTGTGCTTGGATCATTATGCTTTCTTTCCTTCTACTAATTTGGGGGGGGGGTTGTTCTTCTTTTTCCAGCTATTTTAGGTGTAAAGTTATGTTGTCTATTCAATGTTTTTCTTGTTTCTTGAGGTAGGACTCTATTGCTGGAAACTTCCCTTTTAGAACTGCTTTTGCTACATCCTGTAGGTTTTGAGTTGTTGTGTTTTCATTGTCATTTATTTCTAGAAATTTTTTTATTTCCCTTCAGTAACCTGTTGTTTATTTAGAAATGTGTTGTTTAATCTCCATGTGTTTGTGTTTCTTAGAGTTTTTTTCTTGTAATTGATATCTCGTCTCATAGCATTATGTTCAGAGAAGATGCTTGTTATGATTTCAGTTTTCTTAAACTTACTGACATTTGATTTGTGACCCAATATGTGGTCTATCTTAGAGAATGATCCATGTGCACTTGAGAAGAAGGTGTATTCTTCTGCATTTGGATGGAATGTCCTGAAGAGATCAATGAGATCCATCTCATCTAATGTATCATTTGAGACTTGTGTTTCCTTATTAATTTTCTGTTTTGAAGATCCATCCATTGATGTGAGTGGGGTGTTAAAGTCTGCTACTATTATTGTGTCACTGCCAATTTCTCCTTTTATGTCTGTTAGTGTCTGTCTTATGTATTGGGGTGCTCCTATGTTGGTTGCAGAGATATTTACAATTGTCATGTCTTCCTCTTGGATTGATCCCTTGATCACTATGTAGTGTCCTTCCTTATCTCTTGTAATCTTTTTTATTTTAAGGCCTATTTTGTCTGATATGATGATTGCTACTCTAGCTTTCTTTTCTTCCCATTTTCATGGAATATATTTTTCCATCCTCTCACTTTTAGTCTATATGTGTCTTTAGGTCTGAACTGGGTTGCTTGTAGACACCATATATACGGGTCTTGATTCTATATCCATTCAGCCAGTCTGTGTTTTTTGGTTAGAGCATTTGATCCATTTACATTTAAAGTAATTATTGATATATAGGTTCCTATTGCCATTTTCTTAAGTGTTTGGGGTTGATTTTGTAGACCTTTTTTCTTCTCTTGCATTTATTGACTATATAAGTCCCTTTAACATTTGTTGTAAAGCTGGTTTGGTGGTCCTGAATTCTCTTAACTTTTACTTGTCTGAAAAGCTTTTTATTTCTCCGTTAATTTTGAATGATATCCTCACCGGGTACAGTAATCTTGATTGTAGATTTTTCCCTTTCAATACTTAAATATATCCTGCCATTCCCTTCTGGCCTGCAGAGTTTCTGCTGAAAGACCAGCTGCTAAGCATATGGGGCTTCCCTTGTATGTTACTTGTTGCTTCTCCCTTGCTGCTTTTAATATTCTTTCTTTGTGTTTAGTGTTTGTTAGTTTGATTAGTATGTGTCTTGGTATGTTTCTCCTTGGATTTATCCTGTGTGGGACTCTTTGTGCCTCTGTATGGGACTCTTTGTGCCTTTTGGACTTGATTGGCTATTTCCTTTTCCATGTTGAGGAAATTTTCAACTATTATCTCTTCAAAATTTTTCTCATACCCTTTCTTTTTCTCTTCTTCTTCTGGGATCCCTATATTTCAAAAGTTGGTGCATTTGATATTGTACCAGAGGTCTCTGAGACTATCCTCAGTTCTTTTCATTCTTTTTACTGTAGTTGCTCTTCAGAAGTTATTTCCACCATTTCATCTTCCAGCTCACTGATTTGTTCTTCTACTTCAGATATTCTGCTATTGATTCCTTCTAGACTATTTTTAATTTCAGTAATTGTGTTGTTTGTCTGTGTATGTTTATTCTTTAATTCTTCTAGGTCTTTGTTAATTGATTCTTGCATTTTCTCTATTTTGTCTTCAAGGTTTTTGACCATCTTTACTATCATTATTCTGAATTCTTTTTCAGGTAGTTTGCCTATTTCCTCTTCATTTATTTGGATTTCTGTGTTTCTAGTTCATTCCTTCATTTGTGTAGTATTTCTCGGCCTTTTCCTATTTTTTTTTTAACTTATTGTGTTTGAAGTCTCCTTTTCCCAGGCTTCAAGGCTGCATTCTTTCTTTTTGGGTTTCTGTCCTACTAAGGGTGGTCCAGTGGTTTGTGTAAGGTTGGTATAGGGTGATATTTGTGCTGAGTTTTGTTGTTGTTGTTGTTTATTTGTTTGTCTTTCCTCTGATGAGCAAGGCTGAGTGAAGTGGTAAACCTGTCCGCTGATGATTTGGTTTGTATTTTTGTTTTGTTTGTTGTTTAGATGAGACATCCTGCACAGGTTGCTACTGGTGGTTGGGTAATGCCAGGTCTTGTATTCAAGTGGTTTCCTTTGTGTGAGTTCTCAGTATTTGATACTCCTTAGAGTTAATTCTCTGATATCCTAGGGTCTTGGAGTCAGTGCTCCTACTCCAAGGGCTCACGGCCTGATCTCTGGTCAGGAACGAAGATTCAACAAGTGATTTGTTATGGCATTAAGTGAGATTAAAACAAATATCCAAAAATGAGAAACCAAAGATGAACCCCAGATGAATGGCAGTTAGAAAATCAGGCAAGTAACAATTAAAATAATGGCACATACACATATACATATAAATCCATGAGCAAAGTCAAAGCAGTCCAACAAAAATAAAGTACAGTAGATTGACCTGGAGAAGAAATCAAAAATTATATTTATCAGTTAAGAACAAAACTAACTAAAGCACAAACCAGAAAACAAAACTAAAACAAGGTGTCAAGTGGGGAATAAAGCAATGAAAACAAAAGTAACAAACATGTTTAGAGGAAAGGAAAGAAAGAAAAGAACAAAGAAGAGATATGGAAAGTTAAATAGAGGTAGATGAAGAAGATTTATATACATTAAAGATTAACTGCAAGGGGAAAAGAACAGTAGGAAATAAACAAATAAATGTGGGACTTTGTCCAAACAAAGGAATAAATGTAGAAAAAATATAACAGGCTTAAAAAATTAAAATTATAAAAAAGAGAAAAGAAAAAAATTGGAAGAAGAAAGAAAAAAAGGAAAACTCCAGAGAACTGCAAAAGCCCAACATAGAGGCAGAGGTTTATAACAACAATAAAAAGTGTGACTGAATATACACATATAGATATGCACCCATAAGCAAAATGAAAACAGTCCAACAAAACTAAAGTACAATAGACTGACCTGAGAACAAAGGAAATAAAAAACGGTATCTACTAGAACAAAACTAACTAAAGCACAAAGTGGAAAATGAAACTAAAGCAGGGTACCAACTAGGAAATAAAGCAATGAAAATAACTAACAAAATGTTGAGAGGAAAGGAAAGAAAGTAAAGAAAGAAAGAATAGATATGCATAGTTAAATAGAGGTAGATATAGAAGATTTATATACATTAAAGATTAACTGAAAGGGGAAAAGAACAGTAGGAAAGGCACACAAAGGAAGAAATGTAGAAAAAATATAATAGGTTAAAAAATTTTTTTAATTATAAAAAAGAGAAGAGAAAAAAAAGAAGAAGAAGAAGGAAGTAAAAAGGGGGGAGAAAAGAAAACTCCAGAGAATTGCAAAAGCCCAATGTAGAGACAAATATTTATAAAACAATAAAAAATGTGACTGAGGGGGAAAAAGCTCAAAAGCTTAGTTAGATTTCATATTGCCAATAAAGTTGACAACTACAATGGGGGTGGGGGGGAGGGAAAATTATAAAACAAATCCAAAAGAATCTACAGAACAAGTCAAGAAGAATAAAAAATGTTTTTCTTGAGTCACTGCTGTCAGAGTCCTTGCCCTCACTGGGAGTCACAGTCCACTTTACCTCCCTAGGATGGCCTCCAACACTGTGCTGATTTCTGGACCTGCTGTGGGGGCAGTTCAGATTCTAATCTGGTCCTACTCCTGTGTGTTCTTGCCTCCAATGTCCACAGCTATCAGAACTAGTGCTTTTCCTTTGTGGGCACTCTCAATGACCTTTTAAATATTCCATAGACACACAGTCTGCCTAGATGATATGTGGATTTAATCTGCAGCTTGTACAGCTGGTGGGAAGGTTTTGTGTCTTCTTCCTTAGCCACACTGGCTAAGGAAGGCTAAGCAGGCCCCTGGGTTTCAATTGTGGTTTTATTTCCACCTCTGCATGTGGGTTGTCCACTGGGGTTTGCTCCTGAGGTTGTCCTGGAGGACTTGAGTTTGCCCCTGTGAGGGCCAGGTGTGGAGTGATGCAGCTGCTTGGGTTGCAGCGGTTCTGGCAACACTAGGTACTCAGGGGAGTAGACAGCTAGGGCAGCAGGAAATATAGTGCTCTAGAAGAGTATGGCAACCAGTATTGGCCAATAAGCTCCAGTATTCTTGCCTGGAGAACCCCCCTCCCTGCCAGGGAAGCCTTGCAGGCCACAGTCTACAGGGTCACAATGAGTCGGACACTACCAAAGCAACCCTGCACACATAGATGCAAGACTTTTTTTTGCCTGTGCAGCTCTGCTCCAGTAAGAGTTGAGCATGAAGGTGGCATGGCTGCTTGGCTTGCAGGGACCCTGGTGGTGCCAAGCGTACAGGGACATGGACTGCCTCCACCGCAGGAATTAAGGCCCTATCAGAGTCTTTTTTTGAGTCTCTTGTAGCTGGCGATCAGAAGGCCTCTTTGGCCAGTCTTTCTCCATAGCTCCACCCATTCAGGCACTTAGAGGGCTCCCTTGCCTGGACTCCTTCTCTGTTGTTCGGTGAGTAAGGCACATAGACAGGGCCCCCCTGGCTGGGGTCCTACTCATTAGTTCAGCCCATCAGTCACTGAAAGGAGCACTCTGGGTGGGGCCCTGCTCTCTAGTTCAGTGTCCGCCATTTGATGGGCCAGCCTCTCTATTGTTCATCTGCCAATGTTGGCTTGTGGGGAGAGAGAGGCTGTGGTGATGTCTCCACCCCTACGCATGACTCAACAGTATCACCTTGCTTCCATGGCTGCCCAGCTTTCCTCCACAGGCATTTCCTACCACAGTCTCCTCCGTCACATCCCCTCGATCAGTCTCTCCACAGTCAACAGCAGCCCTCGCCCTGGGATTGCTCCACAAACCCTAAACTCCAGCTCCCAGCTGCTGCACCTTCCAGGGGATCTGCGTCCCTATTCTGGGGTATGTATGGCTGTGGCAAGGACTATCTGTTTCTCATTCCATTTAGGCTGCCACAGATCAGCTGTTTCAATCTCAGCCTTAAATGCTTCTCCTCTGACTCAGACCATTGCCCCGATGTGGAGGCTGGACCCCTGCTTCAGTTACCCCATCCACCGAGGGCAGGTCCAGTCCTACTAACACTTCTATTTCTCCCACTAGTTCCTTCGTCCTATCAAGTTCTAAGTGGTTCTATATATTCTTTTCCTCTGGTCAGGTACTCCTGTCCACTCTCAGCTGGTGTTCTGAATGTATTTCTGTGTCTGAATGTGTATTCTTGATGTATCCATGGAGAGAGATGTATTCCACGTCTACCTACTCCTCCCCCATCTTGTTCTCCCTCCTGTTCCAATTACTCATCTCTAAATTTTTATCGATATTATCCCTCAGGTTTCTTATTTTCTTACAAGACTTGCATCCTGCCCTCAAAGGTATCAGCAATCACCTGGAATGGTCCACACACACTCAGCCCTACTCAGACATAGTGGTCTGTGCACAAACTGGAGGCTGGAACCTGAAAAAAAATTTTTTAACATTTATTTATTTATTTGTTTGTGTTGGGTTGTGGCACATGGGCTCCGGAGTACCTGGGCTCAGTAGTTGCAGCATGTTGGCTTAACTGCTCCAAGGCATTGTGGGAACTTAGTTCCCCAATCAGGGATCAAGCTCAGGTCCCTTGCATTACAAAGCAGATTCTTAAACACTGGACCAGGGAAGGTCTTGTTTTCCATCTGACAACTCTATTATGGGCTGAGTCTTTGTGTAGAGACACAGTTGTCAGGAGAGAAGTAAGCGAAATTGTCAAGAAGAGATAAGAGAAAGTTATAGAATGATTCAAGAACCAAGATGAAAGAATAGCAATGAGATCCAAAGAAGAAGGTGATTTTCAATATAATAAGGTGGCTATAATAGCAAATCTTGAAAAGTAAAGAAGATACATAAAGGAAGATAAAGACTGAGAACTACTGCAGTGACAAATAGACTACAGATTTTTTTTAAAAAAGCTTCAAAAAGGAATGGTATCAGTATAAAATGACACATACAGGCAGAACACATACAGCTATACAATATTTGGGCAGGGGAAGAGCAGTGGGTGAAGTATGTCAAATTAGCTGTGGTAGGGCATGCCTTGCCACAAGATGGCACTCATAGTTCCTCTTTTTCTGAGTTCCTATCTATGAACATTTTACAAAAATGTTATTGTCATGGAACAAAAAGGATATCTTATGTTTCACAACTTACATATAACCTTGTGTCTCATTTTCTATCGTTTCCCCACAGCTTATTATTGTTTTTCCCTTTATAATATGAGTACATAATGTTAGAATTGAGTGGGGAGGTGGGGGAGGTACTAGAATCTGGAGGAGGGAACAAATATAATGCTATACAGATGGTACCAAAGTCTTAACAAAAGGCTTTGGGGCCAGCCATCAAATGAAGACCAATGAGCTTCAAGAAAATTAATACAGATGGAAGTGGAAGCCAGATTGCTTAATGTTGAGGACCAATAACATCTGACAAAGCAGACAGACTACGTGTTTAGCACATCTGCTGGGAAAGATAGGATGGAAGACAGGTAGACTTTTTCCTTGAAAGTGATTTACTTCCAAATGAAACTTCGTTGCCTTATTAGTAAGTTTCAGATACTTAACCAAACTACTTGTTAAATGGCAGTTGATCTCATAAAAGTATCTGTACAAAGTGAATGCAATTCTGCTGCAGATATACATGTGTTTAACTAAATAACCCTTTTGGTCCCCCAATATTATAGCACTTCTTTCTTTTCAAAATAACTTCATATTTACTCATCATATTATATTGCCCATACAGTGAGTGATTGAATGAAAGCCTACAGATCTCAAAATTTGCCTAATATTGCATAGAAACAGAGCTGTGGGCCAGTTTTCTGATGCCTAATTCCACACCCCTTCTCTGGAATTATTCTTCCTGTCACTCAATTTATACTTCAAGTTTCCACTTGTCTAATTTTCTTTTTCTAGCATGCACAAAATGAAAATGGCTCCTTGAAATTACCTTGTCTTGAATATTTTCCATGCTATATGAGATATGTAACAGTTAAACATTACCGGTGTCTGGAATAGTATGGGAAAATATGTTCATTATCATTTCTGATTTTTATAAAACCTAATATAACCTTGAAAGTGAAAGTGAAAGTTGCTCAGTTGTGCCCAACTCGTTGTGAGCCCATGGACTATACAATCCATGAAATTCTCCAGGCCAGAATACTGGAATGGGATAGCCTTTCCCTTCTCTGGGGGATCTTCCCAACCCAGGGATTGAACCCAATTCTCCCACATTGCAGGCAGATTCTTTACCAGCTGAGATACAAAGGAAGCCCTTGAGTTGAACTTAAAAGAAGAACTTACAAATTCAGTTCAGTTCAGTTCAGTTGCTCTGTCATGTCCAACTCTTTGTGAACCCATGGACTGCTGCACTTCAGGCTCCCCTGTCCATCACCAACTCCCAGAGCTTGCTCAAACTCATGTCCTTTGAGTCAGTGATGCCAACCAATCATCTCCTCCTCTGTTGTCCCCTTCTCCTTCTTCCTTCAATCTTTCCCATCATCAGGATTTTTTCAAATGAGTCAGTTCTTCACATCATGTAGCCAAAGTATTGGAGCTTCAGCTTCAGCATCAGTCCTTCCAATGAATATTCAGGACTGATTTCCTTTAGGATTGACTGGTTGGATCTCCCTGCTGTCCAAGGGACTCTCAAAAGTCTTCTCCAACACCACAGTTCAAAGGCATCAATTCTTCAACACTCAGCTTTCTTTATAGTCCAACTCTCACATTCATACATGACCACTGGAAAAACCATGGCTTTGACTAGACAGACGTTTGTTGGCAAAGTGAAGTCTCTGCTTTTTAATATGCTTTCTAGGTTGGTCGTAGCTTTTCTTCCAAGAAGCAAGCGTCTTTTAATTTCATGGCTGCAGTCACCATTTGCAGTGATTTTGGAACCCCTAAAAATAAAATCTGTCACTGTTTCCACTGTTTCCCCATCTATTTGCCATGAAGTGATGGGACCGGATGCCATGATCTTAATTTTCTGAATGTTGAGCTTCAAGCCAACTTTTTCACTCCCCTCTTTCAATTTCATCAAGAGGTTCTTTAGCTCTTTGCTTTCTGCCATAAAGGTGGTGTCATCTGCATATTGGAGGTTATTGATATTTCTCCCAGCAATCTGGATTCCACCTGTGCTTTATCGAGCCCAGCATTTCTCTTGATGTACTCTGCATATAAGCTAAACAAGCAGAGGGACAATATACAGCCTTGACACACTCCTTTCCCAATTTGGAACCCGTCTGCTGTTCCATGTCTGGTTCTAACTGTTCCTTCTTAACCTGCATACAAATTTCTCAGGAGGCACGTCAGGTGGTCCCATCTCTTTAAGAATTTTCCACAGTTTGTTGTGATCCACACACTCAAAGGCTTTGGAGTAGTCAATAAAGCAAAAGCCGATGTTTTTCTGGAACTCTATTGCTTTTTTGATGATCCAACTGAGGTTGGCAATTTGATCTATGGTTCCTTTGCCTTTTCTAAAACCAGCTTGAACATCTGGAAGTTCTTGGTTCACGTCCTGTTGAAGCCTGGCTTGGAGAATTTTGAGCATTATTTTGCTTGCATGTGAGATGAGTGCAATTGTGCAGTAGTTTGAACATAGCATTGCCTTTCTTTGGGATTGAAATGAAAACTGACCTTTTCCAGTACTGTGGCCACTGATGAGTTTTCCAAATTTGCTGGCATATCGAGTGCAGCACTTTCACAGCATCATCTTTTAGGATTTGAAATAGCTCAACTGGAATTCTATCAACTAGTTTTGTTCGCAGTGATACTTCTTAAGGCCCACTTGACTTCACATTCCAGGATGTCTGGCTCTAGGTGAGTGATCACACCATCGTGGGTATCTGGGTCATGAAGGTCTTTTTTGTATAGTTCTTCTGTGTATTCTTGCCACCTCTTCTTAATATCTTCTGCTTCTGATAGGTCTACACCATTCCTGTCCTTTATTGAGCCCATTTTTGCATGAAATATTCCCTTGGTATCTCTAATTTTGAAGAGCTCTCTAGTCTTTCCTATTCTATTGTTTCCCTCTATTTCTTTGCATTGATCACTTAGGAAGGCTTTCTTATTTCTTTTTGCTATTGTTTGGAACTCTGCATTTAAATGAATATATCTTTCCTTTTCTCCTTTGCCTTTAGTTTCTCTTCTTTTCTCCACTATTTGTAAGGCATCCTCAGACAACCATTTTGCCTTTTTCTTGGGGATGGTCTTGATCCCTGTCTCCTGTACAATGTCACGAACCTCCAGCCATAGTTCTTCAGGCACTTTGTCTATCAGATCTAATCCCTTGAATCTATTTGTCACTTCTACTGTATAATCATAAGGGATTTAATTTAGGTCATACCTGAATGGTCTAGTGGTTTTCTCTACTTTCTTCAATTTAAGTCTGAATTTGGCAATCAGGAATTCATGATCTGAGCCACAGTCAGCTCCTGGTCTTGTTTTTGCTGACTGTATAGAGCTTCTCCATCTTTGGCTGCAAAGAATATAATCAATCTGATTTCGGTGTTGGCCATCTGGTGATGTCCATGTGTAGAGTCTTCTCTTGTGTTGTTGAAGAGAGTGTTTGCTGTGACCAGTGTATTCTCTTGGCAAAACTCTCTTAGCCTTTGATCTGCTTCACTGTGTACTCCAAGGCCAAATTTGCCTGTTACTCCAGGTATCTCTTGACTTCCTACTTTTGCATTCCAGTACCCTATAATGAAAAGGATATCATTCTTGGGTGTATAGTTCTAGAAGCTCTTGTAGTCTTCATAGAACTGTTCAACTGCAGCTTCTTCAGCATTACTTATCGGGTCATAGATTTGGATTACTGTGAAATTGAATGGTTTGCCTTGGAACTGAACAGAGATTATTCTATCATTTTTGAGACTGCATCCAAGTACTGCATTTCGGCCTCTTTTGTTCACTATGATGGCTACTCCACTTCTTCTAAAGGATTCTTGCCCACAGTAGTAGATGTAATGGTCATATGAGTTAAATTCACCCATTCCAGTCCATTTTAGTTTGCTGATACCTAAAATGTTAACGTTCACTCTTGCCATCTCCTGTTTGACCACTGCCAATTTGTCTTGATTCATGGACCTAACAGTCCAAGTTCCTGTGATTGCTCTTTACAGCATCAACAGTCACATTCACAAATAGGTATTGTTTTTGCTTTGGCCCCATCTCTTCATTCTTTTTGGAGTTATTTCTCCACTGATCTCCAGTAGCATATTGGGCACCTACCGACCTGCGGAGTTAATCTTTCAGTGTCCTATCTTTTTGCCTTTTCATACTGTTCATGGGGTTCTCAAGGCAAGAACACTGAAGTGGTTTGCCTTCTCCAAAAGAAGAACTGATAAATTAATGTATCATTAAAGAGGTAAAATCTTATGCCCATTGATTAGATGTGTAGATACTTCTGCCAGAATACATTCCTACCAAATGATCCAAAACAGTTTTCCTTTCAGCCAATAAATCCAATCATTAGCTACTTGTTTTTATCTTTTATTGATCATCAAGGTTAAAACATTATTGGTATCTATATTCATGTAAAAATATATTTGATCCTGTTAGACATAAAGAAGAGTGAAATGAAGACAACTTTAGCTTTGTTTCTACCATTAACCTCCTCCACCTCAAACGTAAAATGGAGTGTGACTGCGGGGGGTGGGGGCTTCTAGCTAGTTCATCAATAATTCCATATAAGGCAAACAAAAGAAAACTTCAAGCTTGCTTTGTGGCTAGGCCTCCATGGGGGAACAGCCTTCTTACTGCGTTGGAAAGAATAAAGGGTATTTTTGAAGTCACAAGTGTCTGAAAACGTCATGTCTGCAAAGTGTGGTTGGCATTTTTATGCATTTAAGAGTCTAATGAAGTCCAGCTCCTTACAAATTCCTTCAAAAACTGAAGACTGGGAAATGGTTCCTGCTACCCAGGGGTCAGAGCGGTGGTAGTGCTCCAACCAACTGTACAAAGGAGACCTGTCATTTATAGATAGCTCCAAAGTCTTGCATTAGCAAAACACCATGAAGACTGGTCCTTACCCAAAGAATTTACTCAGAGAGACATTTAATATGGGGTAAATATAGCCTCAAAGAGAATAGCTTTGAAGAAGAGCTTTGAAAAGGTCAGAAGAAGATGAAATGAGGAATGCTGTTACTTAATGATTATATTAAACAAATGTTTGCCTTAGCTCTTCTCTAGCATGTCTCAAAATGTGGCAAGGTAATAATGACATGCCCACTTAATAGACAAAAAAGTAACTTGGAATGTGAAATTTTTCATTAGGATGGGCCCTCAGGCCAATGAGCTGTTTTCAAAGTGTATGAATGCTCTATATCATCAGCCTGGAGACCCTTTCTCTCCCAGGGGCTTATCTAGTGCTCCAGGAACAGTCCAGGATAGTTTGGACTTCAGGTGTTCTCCCCTAACTGTTACACCCGTTAATTTTGGAAATCCAATTTTCCCTAATCCTTATGCCATGTCCTATCTCCTTAGGCTTTCGCTTTATACAGAAAGTAACCAATCATTGCTACTATTATAGCAGATAGCATTCCAAGTGTTAATTATTTTGGAGTCATGGGCATTTTCAATTACAAAATCAACTGGCTAGTGGTATTTGACAAATTTTTTAGTTATCCATAACATCAATTGCTACAACCAATTTTTTTCTGCTGCCATTCATCTCATCTTTGTATATCTATAAATGCATTCATCCATTTGACAAATATTGCTAAGTACCTGTTATGTGCTAGATATTGTTCTAGACAATGGGTTTATGGCAATCAGTAAGACAGACAAGGTACCTGCTTTCAGTGACCTATACTCTAAATAGGGAGAAAAGGATGATTGGGAGTGAGGGAGATGATAGGCAATAATAAGATAAATTCGGATGGCAGTAGTCCTATGAAGACAAGAAATCAGGTTAATTTGATGGAGACTGGGTGGAAAGCTGCTTTTGTTTGAGTGTCAAAGACTGCTATCCTGAGGTGAGATGCTCACACAGCTAAATCATGAAGTTATATGTGAGGGATCTCAAAAATTGTGACTTTTTTTAAAATTACCAAACATTTTTGTGTGTTTTTTCTAAGATTAATGGCAAATATGAAGGTATAATTATCAAAATCAGGAAATTTTCACTAAAATAATCAATCAAAATCAAAAAATATCATTAACAAAAATTATATAACAACATTATTATCTAATTTATAGACCTAAATGTCCTTCACAGAAGTTTTATTGATCCAACCCAGGAACTCATATTTCCTTTAATTTTCATGCCTTCTTAAGTTTCCTTGTGACTAGGTTTAATTCCTATGACTTAAGTTTAATTGTGACTATGATGACCCAGATAATCACAATGGTGTGATCAGTCACCTAGAGCCAGACATCCTGGAATGTGAAGTCAAGTGGGCCTTAGAAATCATCACTATGAACAAAGCTAGTGGATGTGATGGAATTCCAGTTGAGCTATTTCAAATCCTGAAAGATGATGCTGTGAAAGTGCTGCACTCAATATGCCACCAAATTTGGAAAACTCAGCAGTGGCCATAGGACTGGAAAAGGTCAGTTTTCATTCCAATCCCTAAGAAAGGCAATCCCAAAGAATGCTCAAACTACTGCACAATTGCACTCATCTCACACACTAGTAAGGTAATGCTCAAAATTCTCCAAGCCAGGCTTCAGCAATACGTGAACCAAGAACTTCCAGATGTTCAAGCTGGTTGTAGAAAAGGCAGAGGAACCAAAGATCAAATTTCCAATATCCTCTGGGTCATCGAAAAAGCAAGAGAGTTCCAGAAAAACATCTATTTCTGCTTTATTGACTATGCCAAAGCCTTCGACTGCATGGATCACAATAAACTTGTGAAAAATAAACTTGTGGAAAATTCTGAAAGAGATGGGAATACCAGACCACCTGACCTGCCTCTTGAGAAACCTGTATGCAAGTCAGGAAGCAACAGTTAGAACTGGACATGGAACAACAGACTGGTTCCAAATAGGAAAAGGAGTACATCAAGGCTGTATATTGTCACCCTGCTAATTTAACTTATATGCAGAGTACATCATGAGAAATGCTGAGCTGGATGAAGCACAAGCTGGAATCAAGACTGCCGGGAGAAATATCAATAACCTCAGATATGCAGATGACACCACCCTTATGGCAGAAAGTGAAGAAGAACTAAAGAGCCTCTTGATGAAAGTGAAAGAGGAGAGTGAAAAAGTTGGCTTAAAGCTCAACATTCAGAAAACTAAGATCATGGCATCTGGTCCCATCACCTCATGGAAAATAGACGGGGAGACAGTGGAAACAGTGTCAGACTTTATTTTTTTTGGGCTCCAAAATCACTGCAGATGGTGACTGCAGCCATGAAATTAAAAGATGCTTACTCCTTGAAAGGAAAGTTATGACCAACCTAGAGAGCATATTAAAAAGCAGAGACATTACTTTGCCAACAAATGTCCGTCTAGTTAAGGCTATGGTTTTTCCAGTGGTCATGTATGGATGTGAGGGTTGGACTGTGAAGAAAACTGAGCACTGAAAAATTGATGCTTTTGAACTATGGTGTTGGAGAAGACTCTTGAGAGTCCCTTGGACTGCAAGGAGATCCAACCAGTCCATCCTAAAAAAGATAAGTCCTGGGTGTTCATTGGAAGGACTGATGCTGAAGCTGAAACTTCAATACTTTGGCCACGTCATGCGAAGAGTTGACTCGTTGGAAAAGACCCTGATGCTGGGAGGGATGGGGGGCAGGAGGAGAAGGGTACAACAGAGGATGAGATGGCTGGATGGCATCACCGACTCGATGGACATGAGTTTGAGTAAACTCCGGGAGTTTGTGATGGACAGGGAGGCCTGGCGTGCTGCAATTCATGGGGTCACAAAGAGTCGAACAGGACTGAGAAACTGAACTGAACTGAACTGAACTGAACTGATGATGATCTCATAGTAACAATTTGGTTAAAAAGATACAATGTTTTTCAAGTAAGTAGATGGTTATGGGGATGTTGTATAACAGACAGTTAAATACTAATCCCTATGCTTCAGCAAAGATGTTGCATGATTTAAATTTGACTTTACAGAGTCTTAATTTTTAAACTTTTGATTATGAATAATTTCAAATATATACACAGGGAATCAAATATAATGAATCCCCATGTATCTTTCACACAGCATCAGTATCTTCAAAATTCTGCCACTCTTTCATTTTTTTACTGTGGTAATACATACATAATATAAAATTGACCATTTTAAGTGTACAGTTCAGTGGCAATAAGTACATTCAGATGTTGTGTCTGCCATTCTTATGTTACCTAAATCTCCTGACATGGAATCCATTGTGCTCAGTCATACCACATGAAGGGTGCGAGCAAGTGAACTAAGTTACTGAGTGCCTACTATGTAATAGTACAGCGCATTCTTTAAACTTAACAGCAACTTTGAGAGAGAGGTGTTATGATACTCATGAAGAGGAACTGAGGATTAGAACAAACACTTGCATGTGAATTTGGATGGAAATTGAAGTGTTAGATGTCTGATTTAAAACGTTAGATTCTCATATCATGGAGGAAATAGGAGGGGAGTAGGTAGATGCACAGTATTCTTGCCTGGAGAATCCCATGGACAGAGGAGACTGGCAGGCTACGGTCCATGAAGTCTCAAAGAGTCAGGCACAACTGAGCGATTAAGCATGCACCAAACCTCCACCTACTCTCCACCTATTGGCTCCATGATCTGAAAATCTCATGCTTTAAATCAAACATCTAACACTTCAATTTCCATCCAAATTCACATGCAACTTTTTGCTCTAACCCTCAGTTCCTCTTCATGAGGAACACTTTAATAACTAAGCCACTGTGGAAGACACAGGAAAGGGTTGACTCCCCTCTTCTGGCTCACTGCTCTGTCTAGGCTCTCTCATCTCTGACAGGTTTTTCTCAGCTTCATTTTAACTTTCTGCATACTAAATGGGAAGATATTCTAAGAACTACTCCTCAGCTTTAAGTTCTTTTACAAGTTCCAATAGATGACTTATTTAAATGACTTCAGTCAAACTCTATATATGAGCCATTCTAAAACCAACATCCACAGTCCACAGTTCTCTGACTCCAAGAATCTTCTGAACACATCACTATCCCCCGCAAACTCCCTTTTCCCTCCCAGAAATCCTCTTTCTGTTGATGGTACCATCACTCTCCTGGTCATTGTGTCCTAAAAGCCTCATCATTCCATTTTTTAAATCCCTAACTCCTATGTTCAATCCAATTCCAAGGAAGAGTGATTCCTCCATAGAAATAATTCTTTCATTTGCTCCACACTTTACCCAATTCCATTAACTGGAAACATTACAACTTGCAACCTAATTAATGCAATAGCTCATGTGGTCAATCACATATGATTTCTAGCATATAATGCTGAATTAAGAAATCAGAATTCTGAACTCTTCTAGAAGTCAATCATGCCTCAACAGTCCTTCAACTAACACTTAGGAGAGTTTAAAATGATATAAATCCTTTTTCTGAGTCAGATGAAACAAAGTTCTCTTTATTGGTAAAGCATGTTATTTTATAACTAGGTCTGAATAATGCAGACATCTGATAATCTTCAGAGAAATCACACTAACAAAATCTGAGTGCAATCTGGGCCCTCTCAAATACAGCTCACATTTCCTTAATTTTACAGTCTCTACATAAAAACTTATATTCCCATTATTACATTTAGAGAGCCCTTCAAAGGTGCCATAAAGTTCCAGTCTAGATAATCTCCAATTAGTGTCCTAGTTACATATCTCTGAAGTTCCAGTTTACTAGCTTAACATGCAAGCTAGAGCTTATCTTAACTGAAAACATTTCTCTTTAATGACTGGTTTCCATTCCAAGCCCCCAGCTATGCAAAACAGCTAACTTCCAGATTTTAGTTTTCTGCTTAGTTTTTCTCAGGCGACTGAGTACAGTCTGAACATCTACCTTCCCAGGTGACTCTTCCACCACAGAATACCCCAATTGACATTCACTCACTCCAGTGCTCTGGGGCTCAAGTTCTGATAATACGCATGCATAGATACAATTACAAATACATACATTATAGTCTCGTTTATTTAGTAAAATCTTAGATACAATGTCAATTCATAAGTGGGTAGGAGAGTGGGTGACACCGTCCATGCTGCTGCTGCTCAGTTGCTTCAGCCGTGTCCGACTCTGTGCCACCCTATGCACTGCAGCCTGCCAGGCTCCTTCGTCTGTGGGATTTTCCAGGAAAGAATACTGGAGTGGGCTGCTATGCCCTCTTCCAAGGGATCTTCCCAACCCAGGGATCAAAGCCAGGTCTCCTGCATTGCAGGCCAGATTCTTTACCACTGAGCAACCAGGGAAGCCTGGGTGAGTATACAGATGCAACAAAATTACCATGAGCTATTCCTTGTTGAAACTGAGTGATAGTTTTATTATACAATTATCTTTGCTTTTCTGTGTATGTTTACATTTTTCCATAAAAAATTTTCAAATTAAGGGATAAGCCTACCATGAATATAATGTAACACTAGAAACAATTAATTGGTTGATCTATACTCAGAAATAGAGCTGTGATACACTGTCAAGTGCAAATAATAATAAGAAGAAGAAAGAAAGAAACAGTGAGTTTATTTATCTCCTCTTGGGGATTTTTTAAGCTCTCTGTATGTTTATGTGTATATATTTTTGCATTACCACAGATAAAGGTCTGAACAGAGGCCCACGAAACTGACAGATAACCTCCAGAATTAGGAGGAATAAGAGTGGATGAGCACACCTTGCTCAATATACTGCAATAAGGTTTGAACTTTTACTAGCATCTGTTAAATTTGAAAAATAAAGAAAATAACTATATTAATAACTAATATCTTCCATGCTATAGGGACCTAGAGGCTTATATTCTTGGGAATATTAAATACTGAGTAATACTAAAGATATGTAACTATACTTCAAAGCATGCTACATAATAAAGGTAAAATCCAATCTGTTTATCTGACCTGTTCTCTCAAGGCATTGACTTTAATTAAGTGCTTTCCCTACCAACTTTATCTGGGACTGCCTTCTGTTACTTCCTGGCAAGGTTTTACTTAATTCTTTGATCTTTTCTTGTTATAGGCAGAACAGATGGAGGAAAGCCGTAAAAAGATTTTTTGCCCCTTTCGTCTGATCCAAATTCATAATTTTCTTCAAAATCATGATCACAGTCGATTTCCATGGCAACCAGTAGCTGCTAACTTTCTGCTTGGCCCAAAAACACTGCAACATCACTGTTTTGCTCAGGGATCTGTACCTCTCCTTGTTTTTGTATCTACTAATTCTTATACCCTTCAGGTCATAGTATCCCTGCTTTTCACTATCTCCCCATCCATGTCTGGGTCTAGTACTTTCTTTTATCTAACTAGCTGTCATATTATGCATGTCCCCTGTAAGACTGCAAGAGAGCAGCAACCAGGAGAGGTCTAAATTTGTGGATTCTGAAACTAATACAACTTAGGGAGCCTTCTTTAAGAGAAGGATATAAATTATAAGTACAAAATATTCAGAATTATGTATAAACATGTGTATTATTTAGAATGAGAAGAGAAATCACAACAAACTATTTAGGCTTTAGAGTTTATGATCCCTCTCTTCTGAGACTTCTTTAGACAATATACTAGAGATACTTACATAGAAATGCATCCTTATTGCAACCTAGCTTTCTTTTCCCATTACTGGTACTCACACACTAGTAGGTGATGGGTCTTAAAGTCTAAGCTTTAGTAGCTTCACCATAAATTTATGTCTGACTTTTTCACCGCTAAATTTTTGTGGTTCAGTCACCAAGTTGTGTCCAACTATTTTGTGACCCCTATGGACTGTAGCCTGCCTGGCTCCTCTGTCCATGGGATTTCTCAGGCAAGAATACTGGAATGGGTTGCCATCTCCATCTCCAGCTAAATTCTTAGCAATCAGCTTAATGCTGATATACGTATGTACAAAATATATCTATTTAAAAATCATTTGTAGAGTATAAAACATATATTTATATAATTAGATGTAGTATATAATAAATTATATAAAGATTATTTATTGATTAAATTACTTATGATAAGATTTAGCAAATTATTCATATACTTATATAAATTATATATATATTGGGGGCTTCCCTGGTGGCTCAGATGGTACGTTATCTGCCTACAATGAGGGAAACCTGGGTTTGATCCCTGGGTTGGGAAGATCCCCTGAAGAAAGGAATGACAACCTACTCCAGTATTCTTGCCTGGAGAATTCCATGAACAGAGGAGCCTGGTGAGCTACAGCCCATATGTATGTATATATATTGCTGTTGCTGTTGTTTGGTCACTAAGTTGTATCCAACTCTTTGCAACCCCACGGACTGTAGCATGCCAACCTCCTCTGTCCTCCAGTATCTTCCGGAGTTTGCTCAAACTCATGTCCAATGAGTCAGTCATGCTATCCAACCATCTCATCCTCTGCTGCCCCCTTCTCCTTTTGCCTTCAATCTTTCCCAGCATCAGGGTCTTTCCAATGAGTAAGCTCTTCGCATCAGGTGGCTAAATTATCAGAGCATGAGCTTCAGCATCAGTCCTTCCAATATATAAAGGTTGATTTCCTTTAGGATTGATTAATTGATCAATTAATTGACCCTTCTTGCAGTCCAAGGGACTCACAGGGCTCTTCTCTAGTACCACAGTTTGAAAGCATCAATCCTTCAGTGCTCAGCCTTCTTCTCATATCTGTACATGACTACTGGAAAAACCATAGCTTTGATAATTGGGATCTTTGTTGGCAAAGTGATGCCTCTGCTTTTTAATATCCTGTCTAGGTTTGTCATAGCTTTCCTTCCAAAAAGCAAGTGTCTTTTTATATATATACACATATAAAATAAATACATGTATTTTGTGATTTAAAGCTCTCATGTAGTCACTAGTCTAAAAAGAAGCCAGACGATCTACTGGATGCAACGACCTTTTATAATCTATCATATATCTGCTCCTGTCCTCATACTGAATTTCACAATCAGCTTTCCTGGAAATCAACTGCTAACTAAAAATATTTTAGGTAATCTGGAACATAATGCTACAAAAATACCCCTGCGAATTGAGCTTATGCTCTGTGGGTCTGATAGAGTTAAAGGTTAGAGAAAAAATATATATTATTTTTCTGAAGGAGTAATAGATTTCCCTAAGATAATTAAATACACTTTATTAGATATTGTTATTACAACAGAACATGCTTTATCCTATGGGTTCCAAATTACTGTCTTTCCATAAACAGCCTTCTTTGTCACTGCATGCATGCTCAGACGCTTCAGTTGTCTCTGACCCTTTGCAACCCTATGGACTGTAGCCCACCAGGTTTCTTTGTTCATGGGATTCTCCAGGCAATAATACTGGAGTGGGTTGCCACTATCAGTATTTATAAAGCAGTATTTTCCATATGACAGTTCTCTGGCCTTTGATTTGTGAATTAATTGATATCAGTTCAAATCAGTTCAGTTGCTCAGTCGGGTCGACCCTTTGCGACCCCATAGACTGCAAAATACCAGGCTTCCCTGTCCATCACCAACTCCCAGAGCTTACTCAAACTCATGTCCATAGAGTCAGTGATGCTATCCAACCGTCTCATCCTCTGTCGTCCCCTTTTCCTCCTGCCTCCAATCTTGCCCAGCATTAGGGTCTTTCCCAATGAGTCAGTTCTTCGAATCAGGAGGCCAAAAGTATTGGAGTTTCAGCTTCAGCATCAGTCCTTCCAGTGAATATTCAGGACTGATTTCTTTTAGGATGGACTGGCTGGATCTCCTTGCAGTCCAAGGGACTCTCAAAGCATCTTCTCCAAACCACAGTTCAAAAGCATCAATTCTTCGGCACTCAGCTTTCTTTATAGTCCAACACATCCATACATGCCTACTGGAAAAACCATACCTTTGACTAGACAGACCTTTGTTGGCAAAGTAATGTCTCTGCTTTTTAATATGCTGTCTAGGTTGTTCAAAGCTTTTCTTCCAAGGAGTAATCGTCTTTTAATTTCAGGGCTGCAGTCACCATCTGCAGTGATTTTGGAGTCCTAAAACATAAAGTCTCTCACTGTTTCCATTGTTTCCCCATCTATTTGCCATGAAGTGATGGGACCAGATGCCATGATCTTAGTTTTCTGAATGCTGAGTTTTGAGCCAACTTTTTCACTCTCCTCTTTCACTTTCATCAAGACGCTCTTTAGTTCTTTTTCGCTTTCTGCCATGAGGGTGGTGTCATCTGCATATCTGAGGTTACTGATATTTTTCCTGGCAATCTTGATTCCAGCTTGTGCTTCATCCAGCCAGCATTTTGCATGATGTACTCTGCACATAAGTTAAATAAGCAGGATGACAATATACAGTCTTGACATACTCCTTTCCCAATTAGTAACCAGTCTGTTTTCACATGTCCAGTTCTAACTGTTGCATTTTGACCTGGATACAGATTTCTCAAGAGCCAGGTCAGGTGGTCTGGTATTCCCATCTCTTTAAGAATTTTCCACAGTTTGTTGTGATCCAGACTTAAATTCAAATTCAGACTCAAATTGAAGAAAGTAGGGAAAACAACTAGACCATTCAGGTATGACCTAAATTAAATCCCTTATGATTATACAGTGGAAGTGACAAATAGATTCAAGGGGTTAGATCTGATAGACAGAATGCCTGAAGAACTATAGATGGAGGTTCGTGACATTATACAGGAAGCAGTGATCAAGACCATCCCCAAGAAAAAGAAATGCAAAAAGGCAAAATGGTTGTCTGAGGAGGCCTTACAAATAGCTGAGAAAAGAAGAGAAGCTAAAGGCAAAGAAGAAAAGGAAAGATAAATTCATTATATTTTCTAATGGTATTCTTTCTTTCATTATGTTTTATTTTAGTAAATCAACCAATATCTAAAAAGGTTAAGATAGCCAATTTGGCCATATTTTAAATAAAATATTTTAAATTCAAAAGTAGAGCATATCCCTATATTATTATTCAGAGAAAAGAGGAATCACTAACATTTACTAAGAACTTGCTATGTGCCATATATGTTGAACATTTCAACATTCTGAGGTAATTTTTACTACCTTAATTTCACAAAAAGGGAAAGTTAGGTCTAGGAAGGCCAAACACCTACCTAATGTTACCCTGCTAGTAATCGGTTAAGGGGCACAGTTCGAATTTTTAACCCAAAAAGCTTGTACAAGTTAATGAAATTGTATTATGTAAATTTTCACAGATCTGATTTATCAAATTTGTTACTATGTATATTTTCTTTCGCTGCTATTGAAAATAGTATTTTAAAATTTTATTTTCTAGTGGTCTGTGGCTAGTATGTAAAAATATAATTGATTTTTGTATACTGAACACATAGCCTACAATCTTGCTAAATTCACTGATTAGTACTGCTAGCATTTTTGTAGATTATACAGATCCAGTCTACAGAAAACATAATTGTCTGTTTATTTCTCTGTGCCATGTTAAGTAAAAATGACTTTATGGATTTTCACCAAATTTGAGGCTGTGACTTATGATTAGACTAATAATATATCCAAAAATGACCAAAGGGAAAGGACACATTTTTTAAAATACCAGGGACAGAGAAAACAATCAATTAAGGAACACATTAAGGGCAGACATACTAAACTGCAATTTATGACCTGCTTTTCATTTAGGAAAATAAATGTATTATGATGCTCCATACTTAGAGGCAGCAGAGATTTATTTATTTATTGTCTATAAACAATTATCTTTAGCAATAGGGAAGTCAGCCAGTAAAATAACCATTATTTATTGTTTCTTAGTGTTATCTCTGCCTCTTCCCATTTATCACTCAATATAACTTGCTATTACGTTATACCCTTGTGGCCAATAAATTAAAAATAACTCTGAGACTTCCATTCTTGATTATGAAGAGTCATGCTGTATCAGACTATTCTTCCTCTTGCTAGAAAAACTGGATCTAAAAAAATCAGTTTGAAGGCATTGGAGTGTTATCAAGAAAAGTCAGGACCTGAGAGGTAGACCTATGAAAGAAGGGTGTCTTACTGAGGTTAGCTGAATATTCATTCTTTCATGGTCTTCCTCTCAGAGTATTTGCTGATTCCCGTGTGTGCAGAAATAAGCTGCAGAGTTAAGGAAAAAGGAGCAGCTAAAGGGCTGAGAACGTGAGCACAGTCTCACCAAACTAAAATACAACACTTATCCTAAGCTTTCTGTTGGGGTCCTGAAAAGATGTATCCTAGTAGAAAGAATTAATGAGAAACAGAAGTCCTCACAAAGACTGAAACAAGTTTCAAGTCAGCTCCATCCCAAAATGGATTAAGGTAATTGGTTCCTACTTTGTTTAATAACAAAAAAACATAAATACTTTCTGGAGGAAAATGACAGTCTGAGTGTGATGTTTGCTTTGTGCTAACTTGGTTAAGTTGGAAACATTCCCCCAAGTCTCCTTCCCCATATTGTTCTGGGTTGCTGCTGCTGCTGCTAAGTCGCTTCAGTTGTGTCCGACTCTGTGCGACCCCATAGTCGGCAGCCCACCAGGCTCCCCTGTCCCTGGGATTCTCCAGGCAAGAACACTGGAGTGGGTTGCCATTTCCTTCTCCAACGCATGAAAGTGAAAATTGAAAGTGAAGTCGCTCAGTCGTGTCTGACTCTTAGCGACCCCATGGACTGTAGCCTGCCAGGCTCCTCCGTCCATGGGATTTTCCAGGCAAGAGTACTGGAATGGGGTGCCATTGCCTTCTCCGCTGTTCTGGGTTAGAGTTGGCCAAAAAAATTAATGGAAGATTTGGAAGCAGAAGATAAGCAGCAGACACTACACCCTAAAGGAATTTTTTCATGGTGAAAGGAAAGTACCAATTTACATCATAAGTCAAGATCTAGATTTAGATTCTGTGATCTAGGCTCTGGATCTAGACTCTGTAATACTCCAGAAGTGACAATGAGACAATATTTGGCCTCTTCAAAAACTAGGAGCTTCCTATTTCTATCTTTTATAATGCTCGCTCTTGGTACCCAGCCATCATTTTATAAGAAAGACAGGCAGCCCACGGAGAGATCCATGTGGAAAGGAATGAGGGCCCTAGCCTTCAACCCCAGCAGGTATTGTGCCAACTCCACCTTACTGGCCACATGAGTAAGCCACATTGGAAGCGGATCATCAGTTCCCAGGTTAAGATGTGCAGTTGGCTGATACCAACTGGAGCAAAGATTAGTTTTCCCTGCCAAGCACTGAACATACTGAAAACCTGTGAGCTGAATAATTATTACTGTAAACCACTAGGTTTGGGAGTGTTTTGCTATGCAGCAATAGATAACTGTAACAGCCTTCAACAGAAAAGGGTAGAAAGATGCTTATAGAGAGCAGCTAAAATTTAGTTACAAATTAGTGAAACACTGGGAAACAAAAGAGTGAATGAATTATATATTTTATCATGCGGTGAAAGGAGTTTGTCAAGGCTGTATAGTGTCACCTTGCTTATTTAACTTATATGCAGAGTACATCATGCAAAATGCCAGCTGGATGAAGCACAAGCTGGAATCAAGATTGCTGGGAGAAATATCAATAACCTAAGATATGCAGATGACACCATCCTTAAGGCAGAAAGCAAAGAGGAACTAAAAAGCCTCTTGATGAAAGTGAAAGAGGAGAGTGAAAAAGTTGGCTTAAAACTCAACATTCAAAAAACTGAGATTATGGCATCTGGTCCCATCACCTCATGGAAAATAGATGGGGAAACAATGGAAACAGTGACAGACTTTATTTTCTGAGCTCCAAAATCACTGCAGATGGTGACTGCAGCCATGAAATTAAAAGACGCTTGCTCTTTGGAAGAAAAGCTATGACCAACCTAGACAGCATATTAAAAAGCAGAGACATTACATTCATGACAAAGGTCCGTCTAGTCAAGGCTATGGTTTTTCCAGTGGTCATGTATGGATGTGAGAGTTGGACTATAAAGAGGACTGAGCACCAAAGAATTGGTGCTTTTGAACTGTGGTGTTGGAGAAGACTCTTGAGAGTCTCTTGGACTGCAAGGATATCAAACCAGCCAAACCTAAAGGAAATCAGTCCTGAATATCCATTGGAAGGACTGATGCTGAAGCTGAAGCTCCAATACTTTGGCCACCTGATGCAAAGAACAGACTCACTGGAAAAGACCTTGATGCTGGGCAAGAGTGAATGCAGGAGGAGAAGGGGATGATGGAGGATGAGATGATTGGATAGCATCACCGACTCAAAGGACATGAGTTTGAGTAAGCTCCTGGAGTTGGTGATGGACAGGGAAGCCTGGCTTGCTGCAGTTCATGGGTTTGCAAAAGTCTGTCACGACTAAGTGACTGAACTGAAAGTTAATAGTTAAAAGCTGCTTTTAACTATTGCTGAGATAAATAATAGTTGAGATTGCTGGGGCAGTAATTTCACCAGGGAATGTATCTGCCCACTATATCACCATATCGTGTTTAACTTCATGTATCAACTTTGCTGGGTCATGGTACCTAGATATTAGGTCAGACATTATTCAAACATTATGGTACACAAGAGTTAGGTTAAAAAATACCTTCACAGAAATTGACATTTAAAATCAGTAGACTTTGAGTAAAATAGCTTATCCTCTATAATGTGGGTGTGCCCCATCTAATCAGTTGAAGACCTTAATAGAAATAAAGACTGACCTCTTAGAGCAAATGGGATTCTTCCAGTAGACTGCCTTGGATATAAACTGCAACTCCTCCCTGGATTTGCAGCCCATCAGCCCACCCTCCACACCCCTGCAGATTTTGGATTTGCCAGCCTCTACATTGTGAGAGCTGTTTCCTTTAAATAAACCGGTCTCTTTCAAGCACTCTTTCTTAGGATGCACACACACACACACCACACATCCTATTGGCCCTGTTTTCTAGAAACCTCTAACAATACATTGCTTCTTCTTTGCATAAAGCTTTGCATTTTTCAATCCCAAAGAAGGGCAATGTCACAGAATGCACAAACTACCGTACAACTGCATTCATTTCACATGCTAGCAAGGTAATGCTCAAAATCCTTCAAGCTAGGATTCAACAGTATGTGAACCAAGAACTTCCAGATGTTCAGCTGGATTTAGAAAATGCAGAGGAACCAGAGATCAAACTGTCAACATCCATTTGATCATAAAGAAAGCAAGAGAATTACAGAAAAACTACTTCTGTTTCACTGACTATGCTAAATAAAGCCTTTGACTGTGTGGACCACAACAAACTGTGGAAAATTCTTCCAGTGATGGGAATACCAGACCACCTTACCTGCCTCCTGAGAAACTTCTATGCAGATCAAGAAGCAACAGGTAGAACTGGACATGGAACAATGGACTGGTTCAAAATTGGGAAAGGAGTATGCCAAGGCTGTATGTTGTCACTCTGCTCATTTAACTTACATGCAGAGTACGTCATGCAAAATGCTTGACTGGATGAATCTAACTGGAATCAAGATTGCTGGGAGAACTATCAACAACCTCAGATATGCAGATACCATTCTAATGGCAGAAACCAAAGAGCCTCTTGATAAGGGTGAAAGAGAAGAGTGAAAAAGCTGGCTTAAAACTCAATACTCTAAAAACTAAGACCATGGCATCCGGTCCGAAAAAATGGAAACAGTGACAGATTTTATTTTCTTGGGCTCCAAAATCACTGCAGATGGTGACTGTAGTCATGAAATTAAAAGACACTTGCTCCTTGGAAGAAAAGCTATGACTAACCTAGACAGTGTATTACAAAGCAGAGACATCACTTTGCCAACACAGTCCATATAGTCAAAGCTATGATTTTTCCAGTAGTCATGTATGGAAGTGAGAGTTGGACCATAAAGGCTGAGTGCTGAGTAACTGATGCTTTTGAACTACAATGTTGGAGAAGACTCTTGAGCATCTCTTGGACTACAAGGAGATCAAACCAGTCAATCCTAAAGGAAATCAACCCTGAATAATCATTGGAAGGAGTGATGCTGGAGCTGAAGCTCCAATACTTTGGCCACCTGATGTGAAGAACTGACTCTTTGGAAAAGATCTTGATGCTGGGAAAGATTGAGGGCTGGAGGAGAAGGGGGTGACAGAGAATGGGATGGTTGGATGGCATCACTGACTCAATGAACATGAGTTTGAGCAAGCTCTGGGAAATAGTGAAGGACAGGTTAGCCTGGTGTGCTGCAGTCCGTGGGGTTGTAGAAAGTAGGACATGACTTAATGACTGAACAACAACAATTCATATGTATTTTCTTATGGGATGCCCATAATCTTGAAAGGCCGTGGAGTGAAAATTTCAAGGATGTTCAAGTTAAAGAATTCTTCCAATGTCACAAGGTTGCTAAGTGGCAGAGCCTGGCTTACAAGTCATAATCACCTGATTCTTGGTACAGATTATTGCTGCTATGTCATCCTACCTTCTGTATGAATGAAATGTTATTGCTTAATTGCTATTGAGCTTCATCTTTGCAAGTGAAAATTTTTTCAGTTTTACATTTTGTGGATGGATGTTTGTAATGGTTGTGCAACAATGTGAATGTCTTAATGTACTTGTTTTCTTTCTTCCCTACTAGTATGTAATTTCCATTAGAACTATGCACTTATGGGACTGTGAACTTAAAACTGATTACAAAGATAAATTTTATGTATATTTACCACAATTAAAAATAAAATTTAAAAAGTGAATATCCAAAACCCTCAAAACAAACAAACAAATACCCATGAAAATCCCATCCAGCATTTATCATAAGGACTTTGATTGTATTTTCAAAGTGATTTTTCAATACCATCTTGACTTAGGAAATTTTTATCTTTAATTATTCTCCCAAATAAGTGGGGATTTTTTTAAGTAACTTGTTTCTTTTCTGGATGTTCTCATTCATTCATTTATTTAATCGGGCAGTCTTTCAGTCAGTCAATAAATATTATTCTGTGTCAGGCACAATGAAACTGTAGTGGAAGAGGCAGATTCAGTCCCTGTTTTAATGAAGATTATATTCTAGTGGGGAAGACAGAAAACAATAATAATAAATGTAATGAAGAAGTAAGAAGAGGAAGAAGATGAGTGGAAGGTAAAGAAGAAACCAGGATAAGGAATAGGACCTAATGGAGAGGAAGGGACTATTTTAGATTAGCATCACTCCTTCCTCTATTTCAAAGTTGTGTCCGACTCTTTGTGACCCCATGGACTGTAGCCTGCCAGGCTCCTCTGTCCATGGAATTCTCCAGGCAAGAATATTGGAGTGGGTAGCTGTTCCCTTCTCCAGGGGCTCTTCCAAACCCAGGAATTGAACCCATGTCTCCCACATTGTAGGCTGACTCTTTACCATCTGAGCCACTGGGGAAGCCCTTCACTTCCTCTATTTCATGGGCAAAAGACACCATGCAATTCAGAAATGAAAGGCTTCAGTCTGAAAATAGTAGGTTCAGTGACAGAGCTCTGAGTTTCAGTGGTTATACCCTCCTGGGAAGAAGGAGAAGAATTTACAAGAATTATGCTTGACTCTTGCTGAAGCAGAAGAGGGCAACAGACGATGAGATAGTTGGATGGCATCACCAGTTCAATGGACATGAACTTGGGCAAACTTCGAGAGATAGTGAAGGACAAGGAGGCCTGGCTTACTGCAATGGGGTCACAAAGAGTCAGATTCAACTTACCAATTGAACAACTTATGGAATCTAACTCCAGGGTAAAAGTGTTTGTGTAGAAACAAGAAAGGCTTATTAACAAAATTTCAAACATGAGAATTTTGCTTCACTTTAACAAAGAAACTTAAAAATAAACATCCATCTTGTGTGTGGGAAAAAGACTTGATGGTTTAAAATAGTCTTTAACTTAACATATCTTGGTTAAAAACAAACACACACATGTCGGCTCTAGAGAGTATGATTCTCCCCTCAGAATCAATGGGAAAGTAAGGCCGTGCATTTTCAATAGTGGACATGAAATTCAATTTGATTCACAATAGTCCATGCAGATTTTTCCCAAGTTATTTTTATATTAAGGCATGCTTGAAAAATTTCAACCCAGATTTAGGTTTAAGTTTCCCAGACTTAGTAAGTAATTGCTACAGTAATGAGTTCTTATGTCTTAATTTGGTCTGCTCCAGATGTTAACATCTAGATTTGTTTGTTTTTCATTCTCCGCCCCTCTGCATTTCCTTACAGAACAGTACATTTGTAAATGTTCTGATTTTTTATACTGGGGGATTGCAGAAAAGAGGGAAGAAGTAGGATAGGAAAGAACCATGGTCTCACCCACTATGCCAATTTGACCAGCTTGTTTGCTGGAGCGAAGCTGGGGGAGGGCCAGTTTTACCTTCATGAAAGTTATATTGGCCTTTCTATATTTGTAGGATGGTGTGGTCCTAAGAAAATGCATTCAGGGTTGCTGATATGCTTCCTCCAAGGCAGGATACTGTATTGGTGGTGGTCCTCTCTGAGTGGGAAATAAAATCCCTGTGGCAGAGTTGGCTGTGCTGTCCAAAACTCAGCTTACTCCTTGTCCCCATATTTATTGAACCAGGGGAATGAGTCCCATCCTATAAACCAGCACAACTGAATAATGATTAGGAAAAACTTGGCTTATACATCCAAGTTAGTAATGTACTAATACAGTATGTTCATAAGAATCTGCATTTTAGACCCAGCTGGTGAGCAGCTGGATAGCAGCTGGGAGATCTGAGATTGCTCTTCAACAGATAAAGGGAGACCTTATTCAAGGGCAATGGTTCTCAAATTTTAGTGTGCATGGAATCAGCTAGAGCGCTTGCAAAAATGCAGATTCCATGGTCACAGGTCTAAGAATTCTGAGCCAGAAGAGCTGGGAAGGAACCCAGAAATCTGCCTTTTAATAAGCAGCCTCAGGTGATTCTGATGCAGGTGGTGGAAAACCAGATTTTTAGAAGTTCTGCTCCTCAGAGTTACTAATATAATCATTCAAAATTTTTAGCAGCTGAAAAAGATAAACAGGCTTTCAACCAATTTTTCTGCTTGGTTTTTGACAGCCGAGTCCAATCCACAGCTGGTAAAGAGGTTGGATAATGACCACATATAGGTTTTATCCCAAGAGATAGAATGCTTAATATGGTTTTGGGACCTCTGTTTCTCCCTCATCAATAAGGGAGTTGGAAGACAACCACAGGCCAGGCTCAAAATCCAGCTGGCACAAAACTTGGAAGACGATCTTCAGTGAGGTCTGGGTTCAATATCTCACTGCTAAAGAGCTTGGCTCTCTGCCTTCTGTTATGCAGTCAGTCTCCCTTCAATTGATACAACACTTTGATAACATATGAACATCATGAGTTAAATCCAGAAACTGTAAAGGACACAGATAAAAGTCCTAAGACCTAAAATTTGGTCCTCAGATGGCATGGAGTTTGGACAATACTTGAGAATGAATTTAATCCTCAAATGGCAAGAGTTTTGGATGTCAGGAATGATGTCTGGGTTCAATCGTTTGTCATTAAAAAGCTTGGAAGACCAGCTTGGGGGTCTGGTTTCAATCGTCAGATGGTAAAGAGTTCAAATGACAACAATAGTTTCTAGGTTCAAGTGAAAGCTGACAAACAGCTTGAAATAAACTGCAAGATCTGGGTTCAATCTCCAAATGTTAAGGGTTTAGATAATTGTCATGAGAAATGAGTTCAGCTTGGAGGATTCTACAGTCTAGGTGAAGTAGCTAAGAATCTGCACCAGATGATTAGAGACAACTTGTGGTCATGATCCACATGGGGAAAGGATTTAGATAGTGACTACTCTTTTCAGATTATGAGACAGAGAAGGTGCCCACATACCAGTGACCTAGGACTACTTAGCTAGTGTAGAAAGAAGCTTGAATTCCAACCATGGAATAAGAAAATGTATATACAAGTACTAGGTCATGGGCTAATTTTGCAAAAGAATATTGTGGGACTTCTCCATATCCATAACTATGAAGATACAGGCACTAGGCCTGGAAATGTGATTCCTGAAATAATGGAGCTCTTGTGCCAGGACTTTGCTGACAGAATGACTATTTTATATGGCTAAGAAAGCAGATGTCTGAAAAGCATTGAAATCTATGATGTGTATTCCTAAGTGGGATGACAGCTGGCACCATTGCATAAAATCTTGTTCCTACTTTTACAGTTTCACTAATACTCTTCTTTCTGATTATTCCAATTTATCAACAAACATCAGTTTCTGGAAACTTTTTAAAGCATACTCAAATAGTCAAGAGGCAGACAGCTCTCCAAACACCTAACAATCCATGAGGCTGTCAGAGAGACAAAAATGGAACCAGATCCCATAGGGAAGAAGCAAAAATCAATCCATGACTACCAACAAGTCTTATTCCTAGAGACCTTTTTTCTTTGACCTGACAATTCAAGGTGAATTCAAAAAAGATGGCTTCATTAGGGGATTAGTTTAGAGCATGCATATAGCTGCCAAAACCTTCTGTGCTTATTAAATCTGAGCATGCTCCAAAGAATGCCTTTTAAGGATTAATCATGCTCAGACTTCTGGAACATATTAGGCATTTAAGACATTGCTATTGAAATAATATTATTAATATGTAACATTTACTGAGCACTTATACTGAATGAAATATTTTTGCAGTAACTTATTCAAGTCTTAATATTACCCTGTAAAGTAAGTCTTGTTCTTGTCCTTACTTTATATATAAGAAAACTGAGATACAGACGATAAGCAAGTTACCTAATGTTACAAAGGCATTGTTATATTCACCATACCACTTTTTCCTAGGCACAATGGAAGACTATGCTTCCCAGCATCCCTCACAATTAAGTAGCAAAAGTGATTAAATTCAGCCAAATGAGGAATGTGGCTGTAAATGATGTATACAACTTTGGGGCCTAGACTTTTAAAGCATCTGGTACAATCCTCAAATTTTTTTATAATTTTGTCATAGTAAACTTACAGGCCAACATTTCAGATGATATAACAAAATGGACATGCACTGCTTGTTGATTGTTGTTCAGTTGCTAAGTTGTGTCCAAATCTTTGCAACCTCCATAGAAAGGTTTCTCTGTCCTTCATCATCTCCTGGAGCTTGCTCAAACTCATGTCTGTTGAGTCGGTGATGCCATCCAACTATCTCATCCTCTGTCGTCCCCTTCTCTGCTTGCCCTCAATCTTTCCCAGCATTGGGGTCTTTTCCAATGAATTGGCTCTTCACAAAAGATGGCAAAAGTATTGGAGCTTCAGCTTCAGCATCTGTCCTTCCAATCAATATTCAGGGTTGATTTCCTTTAGGGGTGACTTGTTTGATCTCCTTGCAGTCCAAGGGACCCTCAAGAGTCTTCTCCAGCACCACAGTTCAAAAGCATCAATTTTTGGCGCTCAGCCTTCTTTATGGTTTTTCCAGTAGTCATGTATGGATGTGAGAGTTGGACCATAAAGAAGGCTGAGCACCAAAGAACTGATGATTTTGAACTGTGGTGTTGCAGAAGACTCCTGAGAGTCCTTTGGACAGCAAAGAGATCAAACCAGTCAATCGTAAAGGAAATCAGTCTTCAGTATTCATTGGAAGGATGGATGCTAATGCTGAAGCTCCAATCCTTTGGCTACCTAATGTGAAGAACTAACTCATTGGAAAAGACCCAGATGCTGGGAAAGATTGAGGGCAGGAGGAGAAGGGGATGAAACAGGACAAGATGTTGGATGGCATCACCAACTCAATGGATATGAGTTTGAGCCAACTCTGGGAGATGATGAAGGACAGGGAAGCCTGGCGTGCTGCACTCCATGGGTTTGCAAAGAGTCAGACACAAATGAACAACAACTCACATCCATACATGACTACTGAAAAAACCATAGCTCTGTCTATGCACTGCTTAACATGCCTCAATCAGATTTTAAGCAAAATATAAACAATTGTGTTATAGTATTTTAACAAATCTATGATGCTACTGATTGTATCATTCACTATTATTTTATACCTCACAGATAGAAAAAAATGATTCCAAATAAACAATGACATCCAACTAATTGTAAGATACACACTTATTTCAGAAATGTTGATAGTGAAAAAATGACAGCACTTAGCTTCCTCACTTCACAATTTGGAAGGCAATTTCAAGAGGCTCCAACTAGTTAAGACAGCAATATAAACTTCAAAAAGAATAATAACTGCAATTTATTGGAACATATGAAATATATTTAAGTCCATTAATCTATAGTGATATTTTAGAAACCAATTGACCACCTTTGGGAGATGGTAGAAAACCAATTAACCTATCTTGAAAATTGGTAAATAAGGGAAAAGAATCATTTATTCTATCTTTTCTGTATTAATTGTATAACTAAGTACACAGTAGATGGTGGGAAACAGATTTTTTTTAAGTATTCTAACCAATAAATTTTAAATATATGACAGAATACCACCAATTACAACATCTAATGATTTAACACATTTGGGCACTGAGCATCAATAGCTGCTATCACCATAAAAAGATGTACATTGTGTCCCTCTTGATGAAAAAAACAAAACAAAACTACCTACAGACTTGCCCAGAGATTCTTTAAAGACCCTGGAACCCTTTCATCAGATAGTCTTGAGGTCCTTACATTTCCTACAGTATCTGTATTGGAAATAATCAGGTTTTCTTCAAACACTTCAAATAAAATGATACAATGCAAGAGATTGAATGCAAAAGCAGATGTGATAATCTAGCCACTTTCCATTAAGTGACACATTAAAGAGATGTGGAGAAATGATAAAAAAAAAAGTTATCCTCACTAGACATGTTTTAATTTAGTAAAGTATACCTATTTAGAACAACAGTTAGAACTGGACATGGAACAACAGACTGGTTCCAAATAGGAAAAGGAATACGTCAAGGCTGTATATTGTCATCCTGCTTGTTTAACTTATATGCAGAGTACATCATGAGAAACGCTGGGCTGGAAGAAGCACAAGCTGGAATCAAGATTGCCGGGAGAAATATCAATAACCTCAGATATGCAGATGACACCACCCTTATGGCAGAAAGTGAAGAGGAACTAAAAAGCCTCTTGACGAAAGTGAAAGAGGAGAGTGAAAAAGTTGGCTTAAAGCTCAACATTCAGAAAACTAAGATCATGGCATCTGGTCCCATCACTTCATGGCAATTAGATGGGGAAACAGTGGAAACAGTGTCAGACTTTATTTTGGGGGGCTCCAAAATCACTGCAGATGGTGATTGTAGCCATGAAATTAAAAGACACTTACTCCTTGGAAGGAAAGTTATGACCAACCTAGAGAGCGTATTAAAAAGCAGAGACATTACATTGCCAACAAAGGTCCATCTAGTCAAGTCTATGGTTTTTCCAGTGGTCATGTATGGATATGAAAGTTGGACTGTGAAGAAAGCTGAGTGTCAAAAAATTGATGCTTTTGAACTATGGTGTTGGAGAGGACTCTTGAGAGTCCCTTGGACTGCAAGGAGATCCAACCAGTCCATCCTAAAGGAGATTGGTCCTGGGTGTTCACTGGAAGGACTGATGCTGAAGCTGAAACTCCAGTACTTTGGCCACCTCATGTGAAGAGTTGACTCATTGGAAAAGACCCTGATTCTGGGAGGAATTGGGGGCAGGAGGAGAAGGGAACGATAGAGGATGAGATGGCTGGATGGCATCACCGACTCGATAGGCATGAGTTTGAGTAGACTCCGGGAGTTTGTGATGGACAGGGAGGCCTGGTGTGCTGCGATTCATGGGGTCGCAAAGAGTCGGACACGACTGAGCGACTGAACTGAACTGAACTGAACTGATGATTTTTAAATGATATTTATGTTAAACATGCAATTGTTATTTTAAACGAAATATTATATAAATATTTTTAAATGTTTAAATCTAATATAGCAAATATTGATAAATATGACTCACACAAACAAAAGCTTTTCGGTGGCCCTTCAAAAATTTTAAAAATAAAGTAATCCTGAAATTAAAATGTTTGAGAAATATTGGTCTTACAAAAGAGATCAAACCTGAGTCTGATCAAGCCTTTGGATCCAGTTGTCAATTTTCAGGCAATACAGAGAAGAGAAGAACATGTTGAATAGAAACAGAAATATGTAATCAGCACAAATCAGACTATTGGAAACTCTATAGGTCAAATACCCTGGATTCTTCCATAGACAAACTGTAAGGAACAGAAAAGGATGAAAGGAGAACTTATTAAAGGAGCCTTCAAAAACATGAATTTTTTTAATGGACAAGGCTAAGCTATAGTATTTAAGGATACACATTAGGATGGCAAAACTATAAAAAAAAATACAAGAAGTGATTGCTATAGTGGTTACTTTGGAAGGAAGGGACGAGGTTAATTGTGATTGGGCCCCAGAAGGGATTCAGCATGACTAAAAAAGTTTCACTTATTGACCTCAGTGGTGGGTTTATAAAGGTGTTCACTATACAATAACTCATCAAATGCTAAAGAGCCCATCTTAGAATCAGTAAGATATGGCAAGTTCCTGAGCCACTCAGTCCTCTCCAGTGCAGGAAGGAGTATAAAGTCTGTCAGCTTAACCATTATGCTATACGGATGGATGTGTTACAACTTGAAAAGACTACTCTTCAACTATATATTTAAAAGAAAATGGGATACTAGCTATATGCCTCTTGAGTTCTTTTGCCTGTAACTCTCTAATCGTGGGTTTGCACACCTTCTCTTTGGAATCTAAACCACCTTTGAAATGAAATAATGTTTCACATGTTTAGTGAGCAAACTGCCTCCTTGAGACCCTTGAAGTAACCCATGCAAATCTTTAGTTGGACCCTGGCATGCTTTGCTATCTGTATACATTTATAATCTATCTGTCTCCTTGCACTTGACTGGCACAAAGCAGGTTCTCAGAAAACCAATTACAAAGTGATCTGACACTTTAAATCACCCTCTGATAAGAATTCACACATTTCTGAGCCAGATGTATGGAAAGCTATGCTTTTTATTTCTGTTCCTCCAAGCTACAGCCTATCTATTCTTTCTTCATGCTCTTTTCTTAAATACTTTCTTTACTGGTTTATAAGATTATAGGATATTGTTGATGGTTGTTGTTAAGTCACTCAGTTGTGTCTGACTCTTTGCGATCCCATGGACTATAGTTTGGCATGCTCCTCCACCCATGGAATTCTCCAGGCAAGAATCCTGGAGAGGGTAGCCATTCCCTTCTCCGGGGGATTGTCCTGACCCAGGGATCAAACCTGGGTCTCCTGCATTGCAGGCATTTTCTTTACTGTCTGAGCCACCAGGGAAGTCCCATATAGGATGTTAGAACTGACAAAATTAGAAACAGAGAGGGATGGCTATACGCTGTCAACTCAGCAAATGTGTATTGTATAGCCGTTACGTGCAATACACTGTTCAATGATTGAAGATAAAAATAACAGCCTCAAAGAGAGAGAGGAGATAGAGAAACAACTCAATAAATTTTGAATGATGGAACAATAATAACAACATACCTAATATTTAAAAAAGGGAAGGAGGAAGGTGAGAAGGAAGGGAAGAGGGAACAAAGAGAGGGACAGAAGTAAAGGAGAGGGAGGAAGAAAGGGCAAAGAAAGAAATAGATACTCTACCAGAATTTTTTTTCAAAAGTGTATGTATCAGTCATAGTTCAATCAGAGAATTAAAATCAGTAGGATATATATATATATATATATATATATATATATATAGAGAGAGAGAGAGAGAGAGAGAGAGAGAGAGAGAGAAAGAGAGAGAGAGAGAGAGAGAGAGAGGTTTATTATAAGGTTTATGCTATTGTGGATTGTGAGGTCTGACAAGCAAATTTGAAACATATAGGGGAGGCCATCAGGAAGGACAGGCACTGACAGAGCTGATTTCTATAAGCAGAATTTCTTCTTTCCTCAGAAGTCCCAATTTTGTTTTAAGGCCTTTCAACCGACTGAATCAGGCCCATCCAGATTATCTAAGATAGTTTCCCTTAAATAAAGCCAACTGATTATGAACTTTAATCATGTCTATAAAGTACCTTCAGAGAAGTATCTAGATTAGCATTTGATTGAAGATCTGGAAACTTCAGCCTTGCCTAATTGACATATCAAATACCACCACAGTGTAAGAGAGTATTTTCATTAATACTCATAATTTAATTCAGCAACATGAGAAATGTCTACGTTATTTTAAGTCAGTGATGACAAGAATTTTTGTGTTGGAGAGGCTTAGAGGCAGTAAGCTGGTTAGAATGGAAGCTTAAATGGCATTCGCACTGTACTTTACTTAAGGTAGAGAAAAAGAATGGACCAGGTACCAGAAATGATGAGGGATGCCAAAGCTGTCATTCAATGCCACTCCTTGGCCCTACCACTATTTTCTATTTTCTATGCATAATAATAAAAAAGATCAAATTCAAAACAAATACAAAAATCAAGATAGTCATTAAATCATGACAGAGAAGAAACTGGATCTAGGAAGCATACACAGATCTCTAAATATATGTAAGGTTTTTATTGAAAAAAATTTGAAGAAAATTTGATAAAATACTAGGTGTTGCTAGCGGCAAAGAACCCACTTGCCAATACAAGAGACATAGATCTTCCCCAGGTTGGGAAAATCTCCTGGAGGATGGCATGGTGACCCACTCCAGTATTCTTGTCTAGAGAATCTCATGGATGGAAGAGCCTGGTGGGCTACTGTCCATAAAGTTGCGAAGAGTCGTACATGACTGAAGTGACTTAGCACACATGCATGCACATGAAGCTCTAAACTCTTATCAGATTCAAACCCTTCCAAAACCTCTCCAGTATTCTATTCTTGAAAGATAAGATGGAGATTTTTTTTTAAAGAAATATTACAGAAAGGTGAATAATAGTTTTATAAACATAAATTCAAATTTATCATTCATCTATTAAGTGTAAGAGAACACTCAGATTGTTCAAGACACTATACTAAGTTCTAGGAGGTAGAAACAAAGATGAACTATAATTTGGAACCCAGTTCTCCAGATCCTTACAATTTATTAGGAGAGCTAGAACATAAATATACATCTTTAATAATGAAAGGTATGCTGGTTGTTACCCAAGCTAAGTGTAGTGAAAAGGCTACTGGAGTTCAAAGAAGGAAGGACTTACATTCAGTTGGAAGAAGAGGTGATCGTGGTAAAAAGAAAATTTCCAAGAAAGGCATTCAAGATCATCTTTGAGAAGCAAAAATCGGAGTACCTAATTACATTTTGGGGCTTCCCTCGTGGCTCAGTCAGTAAAGAATCTGCCTGCAATGCAGGAGACCTAGGTTTGATCCCTGGGTTGGGAAGATCCCCTGGAGGAGGGCATGGCAACCCACTCTAGTATTCTTGCCTGGAGAGTCCTCATGGACAGAGGAGTCTAGCAGGCTACAGTCCACAGGGTTGCAAAGAGCTGAAAATGACTGAGCAACTAAGCACATGATTACATTTTAAACTATTTTACAAAGCATTTTAAAAGTACACATTTATATTTTAAAATATATTCTTATTTAAACCTATGACAATGTTCAGTTGGATTTCATTTTTTGCAGATAAGGACACTGAGGTTTGGCGAAATTCAGTGACTTGTTCAAGATCCTACGGCTGGTGAATTTAATCTCAAGTTTTCTTACTTCATGTTCATTGTTCATTCTAGTAGACAAATTATCCTTTAATTAAGAAAATTTCTTCTCAGGATAGGGCAGGAAATCATTTATAAGGAAAAATAAGTTAATAGTTCAGCTGTTTTATATAATGGATAAAAAGAGAAGAGTAGAAAATATGGTTGAAAATAGGCAGGGGTAGATGGCAGGTTGGGAGGAGCAAGCTATTGAGTTTGGACTTTATCCTTAAGTGTTAAAAAGTTCTGAGCAGAAGCATGCCATGAAGTCTGAAAGTATAAAGGGAGAGTAAGTCTCACAGCACCATGAAAATGGTTGGGAGAGGCGGCAGGTAAAAGTCAGAGATATTAGTTGTATTGTAAGAGAGATAATAGAGCTTCGGCAAAGATGATGACAATGGGAATAGAGAAGAGGGGGCCAGGAAAGACTGTACAGGGCTTGAAAACTGGATTAGGGAGGAAACAAAAGAAAAAAGTAGGCTTCAGAGAAATGACTCCAAATTTTCAAGTCTGAGTGGCTCAGAGGAAGATAGCGACATCTACCTAAACAAGAAATACAGAAGAAAAAAAATGTTTGGGAAAAAGATAATAAGTTGACTTTTAGTCATACCGAGATAAATGAGAGTGGTTAAAGAAATCAGCTTGTCTATCCTAGAACTAAGAAATGAAAGGAGCACAGGATAGCCATGTTTATTTAAAGGTCTGTCACTTAACTTTAAGAAGGAAAAAATAAAAAAAAAGAAGGAAAAAAGTTTAATCTATTGTACATAGTATTGAATTAATCATAATTCTTGGTTCATGACACACTCTATTATTTAGTCAACTAATTAACACTTAAGAACTCAACACTCAACACAAGAAGTGTAATAATGATGATAATATTTACCTACATGCTCCTTCCCTATCACTTCTCTCTGCCTTTCTGATAGAATCTCTGAGTAGTTACTCTGAGGTAACTACTATCCCAATCTTCTGTTTATGATTTCCATAGCCTTTTTAAAAATATATGTTAATAACACGTATATTCCTAAAAAGTGTATTTCTTAGTTTCAGTTGTAATTTAGCATCATTAAAAAAAGACATAATAGCTTTTTAAACTCATACTTTAAGTAATCTTCTGGAACTTACCTTTTTCACTCATGTTGCTAAGGTTTAGCCTCACTTCTATGTAGCTATAATGCATTATGGAATCCTATTTAATGTCTTCCTCCCAGAATTGTAGCTGTGAGTGAAATAGGGGGAATAGTTACTCCCCTGAGGATTTTCTCCATAAGGATTCCTTTTTCATTAATTCTCATGTAATATTCTAATATGGCTTCCAGGTGGTGCTAGTAGTAAAGAACCCACCTGCCAATGCAGAAGACATAAGAGACACAAGTTTGATCCCTGGGTCAGAAAGATCCCCTGGAAGAGGGCATGGCAACCCACTCCAGTATTCTTGCCTGGAGAATCCCGAGGCACAGAAGTCTGGGCTACAGTCCATGGAGTCTCAAAGAGTCAGATAAGACTGAAGTGACTTAGCAGCAGCAGCAACTGTCTTTCTTATTCCATACTGTCTCCTTGCCTCATTCATAATAGATAGCCAAAAAACATTTACTTACATACACTGAAGCAATGGAAACTAGTAATACAGAAACATTAGTGATCCAAAGACAGAGACGGTCATCAGAAGATCAGAAGATACTCTCCTCTTATGTGCTTACCTAGGAGCAACAACCCAGTGCAGACTTCAGGATCCTCATGGCTATGGTCTTTGACTCCACAAGTACACTTTTATAAGCCACAGTGGTGTCTAGTTGGATGAATTGGTTGTGGCTGAGTTTGCCAAAAATTTGCCTCAAATTTTATAGTCATATCAATGATGTGATGTTGGATTCATTGAGATTTAAATCCCTTCTGACTTAAAATTCTATATTGGGATATAAAGGAAATGGTTGATAATAGAAAGAAGAACCCAATATAGGATACAATACATACATTCTCAGTTATGACAAAACTGGAGTGAAACTGGAGTGTTACAGCTAATTCAAAAGTTGCTTGTATTTGTCTTATGTTTGAATATGGAGAGGTTTTTAAATTATATCAAATTTCAATAATTAAATTAAACCATAACATAAAGACCAATGGAAATAGTAGTGAATGGCTCTTCAAATTTCCTGTTTCCTACTTCAGCTATTCCCATTCCCAGTCTCACTGTTGAAAGTAAACATAATATTACCTCTCATGAGAAAACTTGCATTCTACATAAATCTACAAATGATAAATTTTGTCTTCTCTCTAAATATTTATATTTGTACATGACTCTTTTCCCAAGTTGGGGAAAGGGTATTCAAATGCTTTTGTTCTAAAGCCTCCAACTGGATGAGTTTACAGTCTGGTGAGCAAAGGTAAATAAAATCCTGAGTCTTGTGACTTAATTTTAGATATATATTTCTTATATTTTTAGAAAGTGTTATTATCACAATTTAAATTCTGATTAAAGTATTCTCTTTCACTCCTAGGATGATAGTTTCATTGGAAGACAGGAATTTCTTGGTGCTTCTAAGGAGTTACCAGTGGCAAGTGCTCATTTAAATTAGTCATTAATTGATGTGGCTCTATTTCTTACTTATATGACTTTACTTATGTGACCAAATCACTTTCTTTTTCTGGGCCTAAGTTCCCTCATCTGTAAACTGAGGAAATAAGCTAGGTCTTTTCTGACTTCGGAGGTCTTTTCCAGCTCTGATATTTTCTGAATTGAGAAGTATAAAAAGGAGCAGAATTTCCTCAGAAAGCATGTGCAAAGTTAAAGCTTTCAGTAAGAACAAATCAGTGTGTATGGAAGGTCAATCCTTTGACTTCATTGAGAACTGCTTACATTTTTGGATTGTGGGCTATGCTTGAGTTTATGATATTAAGCTATCCATAGTCTTAGAAACTTGGTAATTATTTAAATGATGGCTGTATGTCTAAAAATAATTTCCTTAGAATTAGATAGTAGATTGAAGAACTTAGACCTTTACATATTTTTGACCTGTGCTTCAGAGATTAAGACAGATAAACATTAATGAAATGAAAAAGTCAACACCTAGTTTAGCAGTAATCAGAGGTACAACACACTTGAATCCAAGTCTATCCAGGATACTAATCAGTCATGTTCAAAGGATTAATCTCAAAAATATACAAGCAACTCCTGAAGCTCAATTCCAGAAAAATAAATGACCCAATCAAAAAATGGGCCAAAGATCTAAACAGATATTTCTCCAAAGAAGACATACAGATGGCTAACAAACACATGAAAAGATGCTCAACATCACTCATTATCAGAGAAATGCAAAGCAAAACCACAATGAGGTGCCATTACATGCCAGTCAGGATGGCTGCTATCCAAAAGTCTACAAGCAATAAATGCTGGAGAGGGTGTGGAGAAAAGGGAACCCTCTTACACTGTTGGTGGGAATGCAAACTAGTACAGCCACTATGGAGAACAGTGTGGAGATTCCTTAAAAAACTGGAAATAGCATACTAACACATATATATGGAATTTAGAAAGATGGTAACGACACCCCTATATGCAAAACAGAAAAAGAGACACAGAAGTACAGAACAGACTTTTGAACTCTGTGGGAGAAGGTGAGGGTGGGATGTTGTGAAAGAACAGCATGTATATTATCTATGGTGAAACAGGTCACCAGCCTAGGTGGGATGCATGAGACAAGTGCTCGGGCCTGGTGCACTGGGAAGACCCAGAGGAATCGGGTGGAGAGGGAGGAGGGAGGGGGGATCGGGATGGGGAATACGTGTAAATCTATTGCTGATTCATGTCAATGTATGACAAAACCCACTGAAAAAAATAAATAAATTAATTAAAAAAAAAAAAAACTGGAAATAGAACTGCCATATGGCCCAGCAATCCCACTCCTGGGCATACACACCGAGGAAACCAGATCTGAAATAGACACATGCACCCCAATGTTCATCACAGCACTGTTTATAATACCAGGGCATGGAAGCAACCTAGATGCCCATCAGCAGATGAATGGATAAGGAAGCTGTGGTACATATACACCATGGAATATTACTCAGCCATTAAAAAGAATTCATTTGAATCAGTTCTAATGAGATGGATGAAACTGGAGCCCATAATACAGAGTGAAGTAAGCCAGAAAGATACAGATCAATACAGTATACTAATGTGTATATATGGAATTTAGAAAGATGGTAACGATAACCCTATAGACAAAACAGACAAAGAGACACAGATGTACAGAACAGACTTTTATACTCTGTGGGAGAAGGCGAGGGTGGGATGTTCTGAGAGAATAGCATTGAAACAAGTATACTATCAAGGGTGAAACAGATCACCAGCCCAGGCTGGATGCATGAGACAAGTGCTCAGGGCTGGTGCACTGGGAAGACCCAGAGGGATGGGATGGAGAGGGAGGTGGGAGGGGGAATCGGGATGGGGAACACATGTAAATCCATGACTAATTCATGTCAGTGTATGGCAAAAACCACTACAATGTTGTAAAGTAATTAGCATCCAACTAATAAAAATAAATGGAAAAAAGAAAAAAAAAATCAGTCATGTTACCTTGGGAAACTCAGCCTGTGAGAACGTAAGCATTTACTTCTAACAACAGCTGCTGCTGCTGCTGCTGCTAAGTCACTTCAGTCGTGTCCAACTCTGTGTGATCCCATAGACGGCAGCCCACCAGGCTCTCCTGTCCCTGGGATTCTCCAGGCAAGAACACTGGAGTGGGTTGCCATTGCCTTATCCAATGCATGAAAGTGAAAAGTGAAAGTGAAGTTGCTCAGTCGTGTCCGACTCTTAGCGACCCCATGGACTGCAGCCTACCAGACTCCTCCATCGATGGGATTTTCCAGGCAAGAGTACTGGAGTGGGGTGCCATTGCCTTCTCTGCCAACAACAGCTACTACATATTAAATACATACTATGTTCTAGGCTTTATGTAGGTTTACATTACATGTATATTCCTAATACTTAATCTTTATAACAGATCTGAAAAGTTGGTATAATTATTCTCATGAAGAGTCTGAAACTCAGAGTGGTGACATTACTTAAGAATACCAAGATTCTAACCCTTGACTTCTGACTAAAAACCCTAACCTCCTATTAACAAATTACGTCAAATCAAGAATATCTCTTTCTATTATGTGCAAGGTAAGGTAGTTGTTAAAAGTTCACTAAGATTTTTAATTTCCTGGCTGAACAGATTACCAAGTGTGACCCAAATGAAATGGAGGTAACTCCTAAAGTTGCATCTGGGAGGAGAAAGGTGGTAAGGGATGGCTAATAACAAGGGGGTTTCTTCAGAGTTAGTCAGGGATGAGGAAGAAATCAGAAAAAGGGAAATAAAAAGTAATTTGCCCAACTAAATTAGGAGCATGGGGTTAGGGCAGAAGGGCTCAATACTTCATTCCTCTCAAATGAATGTTTCAGTGATGACGACTGGGTAAGTAGCCTAAAGATGACTTTCAACATTGGTTTCTCATCTTTTGTTGTTTCTAACAGGTAGTCTGTGGCAATGAAAGCATCTCTGGTAGTATATATCTCCTGTGCAGACCTCCTATCTGAGCATCAGATCTACATATTTCACAAAGTTTTTGGTTAAAAGACTGACAGGTGAGTATTAAAGAAATGAACAAATTTTCTAGAGATCATTATTTCTAAAGGTCATTCCCAAGGAGACACTCTAAAAGTGCTATGAGCAATGACAGCATTTTATGTTTTCCATGGCCATCTCTTTGAGAAACAACCCTCAATTGAATGCAGAAATCCTATTTTTGGTCCAGTTGTCTTGCTTCAATTCTGATTGAACCTCATTACTTGCCAGTGACACCTGGTGTACGTCTCTGATGTGGCTGCTAGCAGCCTGGACAAGGGACTTCCCGTCTACTCTCCAGTGTCTCCTGGCCAGTGCACAGGTGTGACATGCACTAACATCAGGTTGGAAACTGGGTCATCTGTAGCCTGGGTCATCTGCAGCTGGAGTCTTCAGAGCACAAGCTTCTGCTGATTGCCTTGGGACTGCTCAGTAAAGGAATCAGAATTTTTAATTACCAGTAGTTGTGTTTTCCAACCAATAGGAATTCTTTTCCATTCCAAGTATTTCCCTCTTGAACAGATGCAGAATAAGGGAACTGGGGTCTAGCATGTGGTGTGGGATTTCTGTTTCCTATCAAGCAAGATAACTTTGCATATTTTCTTTACAGCTAGAGTTTATTCACCATTAGATGGAAGTTTGTCATAGCTGATTCTGTAAAGAAATATATTATCACAAACTTATTGATAGAAAATTTTTGTTTTTTAATATATAGCTTAACAAGAAAAGAAGCCAGGATAAAAAGCCTACACCAACTTTTGAGAATTTTAAAAGAGAAGCAGGTCAAACTTAAAGTTTTTGATAGCTATATAATGCCCTGCCTGCCTACCTCCTGGGATCACTATACAGATTCACTTGTAAGTGCTTTGAAAGTCAAAATGTTCTGTTTAGATTTAACATATAATTACTTGATATCGTATACATACATACATACATACTATGAAGAAAATTAAGCCTAATGACTTTATTGACCATGATAATATATGAATTATTTTAAGTTCTCTTTTGATAGCTGTATTAAGAAATACTGAGTGAAGACTTTTCACCCCTTTTAAGTAGAACATTCTTTAACATTAGTTAGAAATTTAAAAGTATAACTGCTATTTTATGTTCTGATTTCATGTTTTGGATTTTTGAAATTGAAAACACAGAGCACTTTTTAAGGGATGCTTTTGGGAAAAAAGGCTTCCCTGGTGGCTCAGACAGTAAAGCGTCTGTCTACAATGCAGGAGACCCAGGTTTGATCTCTGGGTCGGGAAGCTCTTCTGGAGAAGGAAATGGCAACCCACTCCAGTACTCTTGCCTGGAAAATCCCATGGACAGAGGAGCATGGTAGGCTACAGCCCATGGGGTCACAAAGAGTCAGACACGACTGAGCAACTTCATTTTCACTTTGGGGGAAAAAAAAAAAGCTTTATAATGGCAGTTGTTATATTACCTACAAATGATCACTTAAAATTAGTATGAAATAATAATTTTTTCAAGAGTTCAAGGAGCAGAGACTGGAAAGTAAGGGTAGAAGAGTACTACTATTTAATTAACTAGCTCCTAGCTAGTTTAGATGATAGAAATTTTGTTGTACTCACATTTGAACACACCAATTCAAACAAATTCTGGCATCTCAAACATGGCAAATAAATGTAGAAGAGGTCAGAGATACCTGCAAAGTTTTGTTGTTTAATTTTTTTAACACATGCCCTACCAACCAAGAAGAAACTTTTTGAGTTTTAGTTTCTGTTTCTTTATGGGAATGATATATTTTTTTGCTTTTCAATTATAACATAACAATATTTAATATACCTTTTCGGACTACTCATATGACATGGCATTCTAAAATGCCCCAGAGGCACCACCAAGAATCCGTACTGTGGGCCTATATGTTCATATAGGAGATAAAGATACTAAGGCCCAGGGTAATTAAGGGATTTAAGTAAGAAAGGTCAGACAACTAGTTAATACCAGATCTGGGACTAGGATCCAAGGCTCCTAGATCTTTCAGTTATGCTATGCTACTTCCTACATTTGGTTATATATCTATTTTTTTTCATGATCCAGGTATTGAAGTTCATTATTAGATAAACAAGAATCTTAAACTACAGCACAAGTCTATATGTCAGTATGCTGAGCATAGAGATATGCCTTGATACACAGCTGTGTACATTTTTTTCCCTGTTATCTAGGAAACCTAGGAATAGGGTAGCATCTTTTGGAGAGATTACTGGAATAACTGATGTACAATTTAAACATTTTAATCCTTAAGGAAAAAAACTTTCAATAAATCTGGAAAATCAAAAAGTTACTTAAACTCAAGCCACACAAATAAATACATTAAAATTAACAAATAAATGAGCAAATGCAGCTTCAAACTATTGTAATGGCACATTATTTTCAGTGACAGGGTTTACACTGATGAGTACAGGAAATGAATTCCACAATATTCTGGGCAAGTTTAGAGAGTGTGTATCTGGAGATACAAAACAACTTCAGAGAAGTTCCAAGCAAGTATAAAATACAGAAGAAGAATACCAATGCCTAAAGTTAGCCCAAGCATATCCTTGACAGTCTGGCATATTTAACTCTTCAATTCACCATCCACTTTCAGATTCAATGAAAACACTTGACAGGAGACACAAAGTCCAAATTAAAAAGGTTTCCCAGAGTTATGCAGATACTGTATAACTCTATATAACTGTAGATAGTTATAAATGCTGTATAACTGTATATGCTCTTAAGAGTGTAATCTACGTCCCATTGCCTTTCAGTCAGGGATGGTTCATACTGCCTCCCAAAATGCATTTAGTAACTCTTTTAATCCTAATCATAATAGCAGCTACCACTTACTGAACACTTGTTATGTATCAGGTATTTGTTGAGTACTTCATGTTATATCATTTAATAATTAAAATAATCCTAGGAGACATTTACTGTTATTTCCATATAATAACTAAGGGAATTAAGACTAAGAGAAGTTACACATCTAATAAGCAATTGGGCTAGGATTGAACCCAAATTTGCCTAAACACTAAAGCTAATGGTTTTAACCACTACTCCAGGCATGGCTATTGGATTTCACTTTATATGCCAACTTACTTGGATTAGGGATACATTTCTGGATTCTTAGGCAAAGTATAACCTCAGTGGGGAAAAATTGTGGTCATTTATTGATGTCTTGTATGAATGAAGGGGTGAAAGTGGTAGCAGTGACAAATGTATCAGGTATTTGCCAACTCTGCCCTAGGTAATGCATCATCTATGAAGTATCAATCTCTCTACATATGATATGTGACCCACTCTGTAGACCGGCTTGTGTCATGTCTGTGTTACCGTATTTTGCCAGACTCATAAGAGAACAAGTTGCCAACGTAACAGAATTTCTTTAATTAGAACTTCGTTAGAATATCCAAACTGTATGGTCACTGTACTATTCATGGGAAACAGGAACTGGCCTTGAGTTTTTCATAAGAATTTAGTGACTCAACTTGGTGGGAGAATAATAAGAACTAGCATATTAAGTTTTTAAATATTAACAAACATTTATGCACTAGCTAGATGTTTTTTGTGCATATCATTCATAAAATAATTCAGGTGGAAAAAAAAAGTCTTAAAAAGACTAAGACTAAGATGAAGCAGATTTGTCCACAATCAAGACAGTTAATTCAGGATTTGAAACTGAAAAAGAAAATAGAAGAGGAGAGAGTAAAGGTACTAAAAACTAAGAAACGTCAAAGAGCAGTAAGAGAAAAAAGAATCAGATCAAAGCTTGAAATTCATGAAAGCCAAGACTTACTCTAAAGAAAGAATTATTTACTTACTCCTAATCTGGCAAGAAGGAGGAGGAGAAGTAGATGACAGATGATGAGATGGTTGGATGGTATCACTGACTCATGTGGACATGAGTTTGAGCAAGCTCTGGAAGATGGTGAAGGACAGGGAAGCTTGGCATACTGCAGTCCATGGGATTGCAAAGAACTGGACACGACTGAGCAACTGAACAACAACAACAACAACCTGGTAATTTTTATCCCTGCACCAAAACAGATGAATCAAAGTTATTCCTGTGGATGCAAGGAATAGAACATACATTTCAGAGGCCATGAAAATGGGTAGGAGTGTCCAAGTCCTGAGACAATGGCAGGGAAGTCAGGTTGTTAGTGTTCCTTTAGCTTCAACACATTCCTGTAGCTCCAAAAGAATCTCACCTGTAAACTCAACCAAAATGAGAAAATACCAAATGCACTGAAGATGTTTCCTTCACCCTCTCCCTTTGCTCATAATTCTGTGTTCCCTTCTGTCCTTCTTCTTGCTGCCTTTCCCTCTCATCTTTACTCTCTCCTTTCCTTCCTCTCACAAGACATTGTTGCAGGCCTACTATATTTCAAGTATATTGGGTTTACACAAGTGAATCAGATTCACTCTCTGCCATTCCAAGGCTCACAGATCAGTGGGGAAGAAAAAACATTCATTATAACTACACAGCATTTTACAAAACACCTTCTCACACAGGGCATAGAATTACTATCTCCCTTCTACAAATGAAGAAACTGATGCCCCAAAAGGTTAAATGAATTGTCTAGTGTAATAACCCTCTAGTATAGAATATGAGTACTGGAGAAGATGGGCTTCCCTGGTGACTCAGGAAAGAATCTACCTGCAACACAGGAGATCCAGGTTTGATCCCTGGGTCAGGAAGATCTCCTGGAGAATGGAATGGCTACCCACTCCAGTTTCTTGCCTGGAGAATCCCATGAATGGAGGAACCTAGCGGGCTACAGTTCATGGGGTTGCAAAGAGTTGGACACAATTGAGCAACTAAGCATGCACTGGAGAAGATACAGAGAAGGAAAGAACTAGTGAAAAGAAAGTGAAGGATACCCTCTCCCTCCCAGTTCATTAAGTTTCACCATAAGCTGCACAATGAATATTCACATTCATTGCATATGTGTATAAAACACATGTGCACACATGTTTGTAAAGGACAACACTAGATACATGTGAAAGTACTCTACTCCTTGCCAAAGTATAGGTCAGCACCATTATTACATAGAATCGGAGTAAACAAAAGAAAAAGCTAAGACTTGAAATATCTAAACAAAAGAAAAAGCTAAGACTTGAAATATCTGGCAACCACACATATCCTTGCAAAAGTCAATACATTTCAAGGACCAGGATCAACCATTCAATAAACCAAGCTGGGCTGAAGAAGCAAAAAATAAATAAGTAAGTAAGTCTACCCAGTGTAGGAAAGTAGTGGATTCATCATCAGGATATTATAGAACAGATTCTCCAAAGGCTCTAGAAGTCAAAATCAAAGGTTTAATACAGCCATAAGATCTTCTAAAGGGAGGAAAGATGAGAACTAGAAAAATGGAAATGCTCATTCTTCTTTCTTAGTATATAGATAAATATAAAGAAGTGATAATTAGAAGTAAGTTTAAAAAAAAAGAAGCAAGTTAGCCTTATTTTAAAAGTAAAAATTAGGAAATAGGAATTTTTTAAAATACTTGTTCCTATTTAATATACAAAGTGAATTCAAATATACCAATGGCATCACTTTTGTATGAAGGACTAGTTTTATACAAGCTAATGATGACTGAAGTTTCCTGGTAGAAAAGGCCTCTCTGTACCACACAAATCATCCCATATAGAGTAGATGGCACATTCCATGTCTATTTGACATTATTCAACAAATAGCTCAAACCCTTATATAAATGAGAAATACAGCTTAGAAGCACGAGAAAATGATTAATAAAACTAGTTCCTATCAACTTTAGAAGTAACCATCTGAAACAAGTTGGTAGACTCCTTACCTGCAGGGAACTATGACTTATGCTAAATGGATTAGAATTGTTACTTTAATCCTCCCAATAAGCCTGCAAAGTGGATGCTTCTACTGTCATTTTATAGGTGAGAAATCCCAGAGAGGTAGAATGACTGTCCTGGCCAAAACCAAGTAGATACTGCTTTTCCCTTATCTTGTCTTCCAAGAAAGCTAGAAGAAAACAGATGTTTAATTAGCAGGTGAACCAGAAAGTAAGACTAGAAATAACTCTGAAACTAAAATTTATTGTGAATCCATGTAAAAGTAAGTTGGCAATGTAAGTACAACTAAGTATCTAAAACTAACAGTCTATATTTTGAGATGGTTCCACACAGTAATAACATGACTTAAACTGCCAACCATACATGTGTAGAGGTAAATCTGGAAGAGAAGATGTCCCTCAGGAGAGATATTCATGTGATCTGGACCTTATAAAAACCTTGGAAAGTGAAATCCCAAAATGTCTTGAGAGATGCAGGACGTTACCTGAAGCTTAGGGAGCCTGGCTGAATAGAGGAAGTCTTGAAATTTAATGATGCTGTGGTTGCAGCTATTTTCCTGGAACGCCTCGATTTCCCCCACCCCACTCCCACTTGTCCTTAAACTCAATGTTACACAGGATTTTACAAAGTGAAAAGGCTTTATATTTTGGGGGGCACAACGCCCAGGAAGGTATTTCTCAAGAAAGTATGCCCCATAACCAACTCTTGCTTCTCATGTAGCCTCTTTCCAGATCCCTTTGCTCTTCCTCTTTCTGAAAAGAGTGAGCATCACTTATACAGAACAATACTTTCTCTGTACTTTCTCCCTGACTTTTCACCACTTGGGTCTTATTTCCCAGATTCCTTCATATTTTGAGGGATTCTTTCTTTAAAAATGTCTCTAATCCTACACTCAACCTCCTTAAAAGCGTGCTAGGTTGCTGGCTTATTGAGGTCATTAAGACTAAACTAGTTTTTATTTGTGCTGCAAATAAGGTCACTTTTACCTCCAAGAAAGTTTGTATATGGCACCAGATCAACTCTTTCTGGAATCCTTTTCTCTACAGCCAACTGTCCTAAGAAGCCTGAATCACCTAAAATTACTGAGACCAAGCCAGACTGGTAATACTTCTTCCTTTACCTTGCCTCCTAAGAGACTTGGGGAACATAGATGCTAAACTTGGGAGATAAACCAGAAAGAGAGCCTTAAAATGACTCCAAAAATGTAGGATTTATCATGAATCCACCATGTTAGCAAGACTGTCCAGCTATGGTAGCCCCCATTTTCATTTACACTCAAAAAACTAATTCTCTTTAGTGAAGATTTCACAAACCTTATAGCTCTTCATCTTTTCTAACAACCTACAAACTGAAGAAAGAAACTGAAGAAACTGGGAAAAGCTAGATGAGCTTTTCTACTCACCTGCAACTAGAGAGCTGCTGACTTCCTTGAACAAGAGCTGAAAAGTTTCCTATATGTACATAACATTCATTGGATCATTTATTTGTTTTCATAGCTTCAAAGCCCTCAACAGGGCTATATGTTGTCTGGATGAGCTCCAACACAAAAGTTTCAGAATGTAAATTAAACACAAATGGCAAAAACCACATATCTGAATAGTTACAAATGAAAATCACACAGATATTTTTATAAATATCTGTGCAATTAATCTTCTTTGAAAAATTCTTACAAAATAGGCAATTTATAGAAGGCCAAACTATTTTATTCTCACAACTAAACAAAGGAAGAACAGAAAAACTTCCCCCCAAAATTCTGAGCACTTGTGGAGAGCTTGTAAAGAAAACATAGACAAAGGGAGATGCTTTTCTTCTTATGTCTGTCAAAAAGCCAAATGAGGTATAGGGGCAATTTTTCCATTCCTCTCCTGAGAAGCAAGGTGCTTCAACAAAAAAGGCTCCTGAAGAATTAAGTTCTAATCCAAGTTCTTCTAGGCAATGTTACTGCCTCTGATACTGATAGTAGACAGAAAAAACAAACTTCCTATCTTCATCTTTTTCTCAATCTCTTTTTTTTTTCTTTTGCCTCATCTCCTATCACCTCTCCTTTCTTTTCATCTCCTCTCCTTTCCAGAAATATTATTAGGAAAAATGTTTTGGTAAAATGCAGTAACATGGTTTATAGTAAAGTGGTCAAGAAAAACTAAAAGTGCCATCTCCCCTAAGAACCTCACTTACCCATAGTAATCTCTTCCTTAGTACCAACTATTCAATTGGTAATGTCAATATAGATATAAAAGAATCCTAACAAAAATAGGGAAGTTATAAAGAGATAATTTCTGATGCTAAGCCAGAAGAGATGGTTCAGTTCTACTGCTTACCACATCACTTTAGTCCACTCATATATCTACATTGAGCTTCAGTTGCTTTATCTGTAAAATGGAACTAAAGGCCCTGCCTCACATATGAGGTATGTGAAATTATTTTGTATACTGTCAAGTGTTAAACAAGTGAAAGGAAATATTATTATCTTCTTCATCTTCTAAGTACGTTCTAAGTACGTTTCTAAGTACGTTCATCAGAAAAAATCAAGATAATAAGCAAGACTTGTGTCTCAGTAATTTTAAATTATATTAAGAAAAACAATCTAGAATAATATAACAAGAAAAAGTTGCCTTCTTTCCTCTGGGAACTGATGATGCTATAGGCAAGAATGAAAATTTAAAAGTGAAGTTTTCTTGAATGTCCTCTGCTCTTTCTCTTAATTTTCTCCACATTGCTTTTCTTATATTGCACATTTCACACACACTTTGCATTATAATGACTATTTTATGAGTTGATGATTCTTTTATGAGAAATGGTTTACCATGTTATCAAGTAGAGAGGGAATTGTCTCAAGGTTCACTTACAAGAAATTCAGTTATGAATTGCTAAATGTACTACTCACACAGAGAAGACTGAAACCTGTGTCTTGTTTTATTGTCTTTTTAATGTATCATTAGGCATTAACGACAGCATATCTTTGCTTGTCAGGGCCAACTCATGACATTTCAACTTTCCATTCAGGGAGTGAAATGTCTCTAAAGACCCGGTAGTTTCAGTTCAGTCGCTCAGTCTTGTCTGACTCTTTGCAACCCCGTAGACTGCAGCAGGTCAGGCTTCCCTGTCCATCACCAACTCCCAAAGTTACTTGAATTCATGTCTATCGAGTCAGTGATGCCGAGTAGTCTAGTGATCTATAATTAAGAACAAATTTTTTAAATTGGAATTTAGCAAAAATGTATGAACCTACTGCTATACATAGGCAGCATGCTGGGGGGTTGGGAAGAATAAATATGAAAAGTAAATATAACTGCTGCCCTAAAGGAGCAGAAGTTCTAGTATGGAGAAAAGAGAAGGATATATAACATGTAAGGAGCACACTGAGAAATATATGAAAACCAGGATCCATGGGCACTAAAATGAAAGAGACACTACTAGTGAGGGTCAAGAAAACCAAGTTTTTGGTACTTGTAGGTTTAGGGTCTTTTTGTTTTGTTTTTTGTTCTTGCTGTGCCATGCAAGATCTTAGTTCCCCAAATGGGGATGGAATCCACGCCTCCTGCAGTGGAAATGTGGAGTCTTAACCACCAGGGAAGTCCCTGAGGTTTAGCTTTATAAAAAAAGTATGAAAAGTGAAAGTGTTAGTTGCTCAGTCATGTCTGATTCTCTGGACCCCCTGGACTGTAGCCCACCAGGCTCCTCTGCCCAAGGAATTCTCTAGGCAAGAATACTGGAGTGGGTAGTCATTCCCTTCTCCAGGGGATCTTTCCAATCTAGAGATCAAACCCGGGCCTCCCACATTGCAGACAGGTTCTTTACCGTCTGAGTCACCTAGTTTTATAAAGAGTTATTCTAATCCACTGAGGTTCCTTATATATAACATTCACCTATAATAATAAATGAAGCTAACAAAAGGAGATAAATTAATCTATTTCACCTCTTTAAAAGTTCTAGTGGCAACTCATTGGACTTTTTGATAACTTCTTAGAATACAGGAAACTTCATTCCCACTCTAATGACAAGAAAAGGTTAGATAATCTACAAGATCATTTCTTGCACCAATTAGAGGGACAATTTAGCAACTAAACAACAATGTGAAGGCAATTCAGTTTTGCAATTACTAGTTGGAGTGGGACGAGTATATTTTTGGAGCAAAAAAATATCTCTTTATTGGTTGAGAACACTGAACACTATAAAAGTTTAGATCACTCCCAAAGTATACTAATACAAGTACAACATTTACAACATAAAAATTAAGCTTTGAAATATAGACTAGTAAACACACACATGCACATGGACCCCAAATCTAGTTCCAAAGACATAAAAAATGTACAGTATGGATCTCAGTGGAGTTGTGTCTTACAGTAGAAAGAGAATACTAATGATCAGAAGCAAAGATGAAAGTTAAATGTATATGGCTTTTAGGAAAGAAGTATTACTAACGGAGTTACCTAGGGATCTGATCTAAGAGTTTTATTTAGTATTTTTATGCATTATTTGAAACAGGGAATGCAGAGTGGAAACTGTGGAGTACAGAAAATTTCCTATGTTATACAATGTCAAAGAGATGAGAAAATGTAACACGATCTCACAAAACATTGCACATAGAAAAAAAAAATGTGGAGGTTGAACCATTTAAGAAACAGTTTTATAAAAGGAAAACAGTGTCTTAAAGGCAAATAATAATAATAGCTATCAAATAAAAATCATAGCTATCAATGTGTATCAGATATCACATACCATTTCATTCAATCCTTAACAATCCTTCAAAATAACTATTCTTCCTATTTTAAAAGTGAAAGGGTTAGTCACTCAGTTGTGTTTGACTATTTGTGATCCCATGGACTGTAACCCACCAGGCTCCTCTGTCCATGGAATTCTCCAGGCAAGAATACTGGAATGTGCAGCCATTCCCTTCTCCAGGGAGTGGAACCTGCATCTCTTACATCTGCTGCATTGGCAGGCAGATTCTTTACCATTTACAGACAAGCTAGCTGAAATTCAAAAGCCTAAGTAGTTTGCCCAATGCTACAGTAATGATTGTTGAATGCTTATGTAAATGAATCTGTCTTAATCATTAACATCCCTACCTCTAAAGGCTAACATTTAGTTTGAATAGGGTTGACTCAGAAACTATAAATTCTGCCAATCTTGACTTGGATTGTCTGACATAGAGTAAGTGCTGATAATTAGCAGTCTGTTAAGAACAAAAAAAACAAACAGACAACAACAAAACCCTGAATATAAACTTTGATTTTTGGCAACTTTAAAGTTGACTTTAAATTTAATTTAAAAAGTGATTTTTTAGGGCAACTAACAGAAAACTAAATTTGACAATAAAAATTTCATTCTTGTTCTTTGTAGGTTGACTTCTATGGCCTTAGACTAAAACCTTCACTAAGAAATCAACAAGAAGTTATACAAAAGTAAGTTTGGAGAAGGACAAGGAGTCCATATCAGAGACTAAGAGCTAGATGAAAAGTTGATGAAAAGACTCTTTGGAATTGTGCAAAAGGATGCCATAATCAACATTACAACATTACTAGTAAATGTGAGCTGGTATTACAATTATTTGTAAGCGGAATGAATTGCTGAGAATCTGTTCATGATGTTGTTATTGCTGTTCAGTCACTAAGTTGTGTCCAACTTTTTGTGATCCCATAGGCTGCAGCACACCAGGTTCGCCTGTCCTCACTATCTCCCAGAGTTTGCTCAAATTCACATCCATTGAGTTGGTGTCACTATCCATCTAATCCTCTGCTGTACTGGAGTTTGTATTGGAGCTTCAGCTTCAGCATCAGTCCTACTAAGAATATTCAGGGTTGGTTTCCTTTAGGATTGACTGGTTTGATCTCCCTGTACTCCAGTTTTCTTGCCTCAAGAACCCCATGAACAGTACAAAAAGGCAAAAAGATATGACATCACAAGATGAGCCCCCAAGTTGGAAGGTGTCCAATATGCTACTGATGAAGAATGGAGAGCAATTATTAATAGCTCCAGATAGAATGAAGTGGCAGGGCCAAAGCAAAAATGACACTCAATTGTGGATTTGTCTGGCAGCAAAAGTAAAGTCTGATGCTATAAAGAGCAATATTGTATAGAAACCTGGAATGTTAGGTCCATGGATCAAGGTAAACGACATGATCAAGCATGAGATAACAAGAGTAAACATCAACATCATAGGAATAAGTGAACTAAAACGGACGAGAATGGGTGGGTTTAATTCAGATGACCATTATATCTATTAATACTACTGTGGGAGAGAATCCCTTAGAAGAAATGAAGTGGACCCTCAAACCAAACAGTCTGAAATGCAGTACTTGGGTACAATCTCAAAATCAACAGAATGATCTTGGTTCATTCACGATGACATCTGTGAATAACAATCAGCAAAGGGGACTGCTAGAAAACACAGAGGTTACAAAGACCCTACCTTACCAACAAGTTGTATTACAAAAGTTTGTTTCAAGGTAACTTGTTTAGAATGCAGAATTCATTTCACCAGGGGAACAAAGTTCCAAATCTGGGATCAACACTGTAGTCTGCAGGCCAAATCCAGACCACCACCAGTTTTTATATGGCTCACAAGCTAAGAATAAATTTTACATTTTTTAAAATTTTTGAAAAAAAGTCAAAAGTTGACTACTGTTTCATGACACATGAAAATTACATTAAATTAAAATTTGAGTGTTCCTGAAGTTTTATTGGAATACAGCCACACTCATGTGTTCATGTATTTCTATGGCTGCTTTCACATATAACAACAGAGTTGTGATAGAGATGTTATGGGTTACAAAAGCATGAACTCACACACTATCTGGCCCTTTACAGTAAAAATTTCATTACCTTTTATTTATACAATTTCATTACAAATAATTTAATTTGCTGACTTCATTACAAATGGTTAGTATATTCCCAGATTATCTGGCCAAAAAAGTGATATCATTTAAAATGTGTTTGTGTTGTGGTATTAATATCATCCCCAAGTCTACGCTTTGAGCTCTTTTGAGAACTCTGGTGGCAGTCCACCAGTGGAAGCACTGAATACCAGAAAAATCTTTCAGGGTTGAAGGGAGATAAGATGGCAGAGTAGAATGATTTGAGCTAACCTCCTCCCACAAAAACACCAAAATCACAACTAACTACTGAATAACCATCAACAAAAAAGATTGGAATTTTTCAAAAGAGATACTCTACACCCAAAGACAAAAAAGAAGCCACAACAAGACGGCAATAGGGGTGCTTTCACAATATAATCATATTGCATACCCACCAGGTGGGTGACCTACAAACTGGAAAATAATTATATTGCAGATGTTCTCTCACAAGAGTGAGAGTTTTAGCCCCAAATCAGGCTCCCCAGGCTTGGGGTCTGGCTTTGGAAGGAGGAGCCCCTAGAGCACTTGGCTTTGAGGCCAGCAGACCTTCTGTGCAGGAGCTCCACAGAACTGGGGGGAAAAGAACTCCACTCTTGAAGGGCACAAACAAGATTCACATGCAATGGGACCAAGAGCACAACAGTGATTTCATAGGACCCTTGGCCAGACCTACCTGTGGGTTTTGGAGCATCTCTTGGGGAGGTGGGGGTTGGCTGTGGCTCATCACAGGGGAAAGAACACTAGTGGCAGAGGCCCCAGGGAATTTCTTGGTAGGAGTTTTCTTGGCAAGTTAGACAAATTGAGATAGCAGAGAAATACGTCCCAGGTAAAAGAACAAAATTAAACCCTAGAAGAACTAGGTGAAGTGGAGATAGACAATCTACTTGAAAAATAATTTAGAGTAGTGATAGTAAAAATGATCTAAGATCTTGGAAAAAGAATGGAGGCACGGATCAACAAGATACAAGAAATGTTAAGAGATAGAGGACTTAAAGAAAAAACAACAGAGATGAACAATATAATAACTGAAATGAAAAATACACCAAAAGGAATTAATAACAGAATAATGAGGCAAAATAATGAATAAATGAGCTGGAAGACACAATGGTGGAAATCACTGCTGCAGAACAGAAGAAAGAAAAAAGAATGAAAACAAATTAGGACAGTTTAAGAAACTGAGCATCTTAACCAAACTGACAAAAATTAAGGACAGAGAGAAAATATTTGAAACAATAAGGAAAAAGTAATAAATGATATACACAGGAACTCCCACAAGGCTATCAGCTGATTTTTCAGCAGGAACTCTGCAGGCCAAAAGGGAGTGGCATGATATTTTTGAAGTGATGAAAGGAAAAAAATCTACAACCAAGAATACTCTACCCAGCAAGGCTCTCCTTCAGATTCAAAAGAGAAATCAAAAGTTTTATAGACAAGCAAAAGCTAAGAGAATTCAGAACTGCCAGATCAACTTAACAACAAATGCTAAAGGAACTTCTCAAAAAGAAGAGAAAAGAAAAGATCATTACTAAAATTAAGAATATATGGGAAAGCTCACTGGTAAAAGTAAACAAACAGTAAAAGTAGGAAATCATCCACATACAAATATGATATCAAAGCCAGCAATTGTGAGAAGAAAAGGGTACAAATGCAGAATACAGGAGGTACATTTGAGTAAGAGACAAGCAATTTAAAACAACCTAGTTTATATATAGACTGCTATATGAAAACCTCATGGTAACTGCAAACCAAAAATCTACAATAGATACACACATGAAAACATAGCAAATTTTCAAAAGTCATACTTCACACCTTTGCTTATGCTGTTCAGTCAACTTGGAATACCCTTCCCCCTGAAATAAAAAAGCTAACACTTATGAGTTCACAAAATCAAGCGGTTTTCTATGTTTTGAGAATTTTACGTGTATTTTTTTAAATTAATTGTCACAAAAAATCAATGAAGTAGCTACTATTAATATGCCCATTTACAGGTTGAGAAATTGAGGCCAAGAGAAGTTTTTGATGTCAAGAGAGGATAGACATGAGAGGGTAACCATATCAATGGCCACTGGACAGCTTAAAGATAATGATTCTGGCACTAACAAGATGGGAGATGCAGAAAAAAGGACTCAGAGGGAAATGTCTCAACACTGTGGCAGGCTAACCCTAGTGCCACAAATGGTAAAGAATGTTGTCATTATTACTTATGACTCCGAGATGCCTCATGATTTAAATATCTCTTAGAGGGGTTGAATCTTTGAAATATAAGCTCTCTAGTGGTAGCAGGAATGAGTTGTCCAGTATGATATTAAGGTGAAACTTGACACCTCAACTGAAATAACTATGTGCTGTTAATCAAATATTGGTTAACAGACATAGCAATAAATGAATTCATAACAGGAGTATTGGCTGGGCTGGAGCCAAGGCTCAGATAGATATCCATTGTGTGAAACTAGGATCTTTACTATTCTGGAACCAGAGCCCCAAGAGCGTTAAACATCAGCCCCATAGCACGTGAGTGCATGCATGCTCAGTCATGTCCAACTCTTTGGAACCCCATGGACTGTAGCCAGGCAGACTCCTCTGTCAAAGAATGCTGGAGTAGGTTGCCATTTCCATAGCATGAGAGCACAAGAAAATAGTCAGGAAACTGACTTCCAGAGAGAAATAGAGACTTGACATAATTTCTGGGAGATCTTCTTGGTAATTCTAATGGCTAAGAAACAGGAATACTGAAAGATCAGCTGTTATCCTTATGGGAATCCCCTTGTGTGTTATTTGTGGGTTTTCCCCTGGTGCTTTTAATATTTGTTCTTTGTGTTTGATCTTTGTTAATTTGATTAACATATGTCTTGGGGTGTTTTGCCTTGGGTTTATCCTGTTTGGGACTCTCTGGGTTTCTTGGACTTGGGTGACTATTTCCTTCCCCATGTTAGGGAACTTTTCAACTATTACCTCCTCAAGTATTTTCTCATGGTCTTTCTCTTTGTCTTCTTCTTCGGGGACTCCTATGATTCGAATGTTGGGGCATTTAACATTGTCCCAGAGGTCTCTGAGGTTGCCCTCATTTCTTTTAATTCTTTTTTCTTTTTTCCTCTCTGTTTCATTTATTTCTACCATTCTATCTTCTACCTCACTTATCCTATCTTCTGCCTCCATTATTCTACTGTTGGTTCCCTCCAGAGTGTTTTTTTATCTCATTTATTGCATTATTCATTATATACTGACTCTTTTTTACTTCTTCTAGGTCATTGTAAAACCTTTCTTGCAGCTTCTCAATCCTTGTCTCCAGGCTATTTATCTGTAACTCCATTTTGTTTTCAAAATTTTGGATCATTTTCACTATCATTATTTAGAATTCTTTATCACATAGATTCCCTATCTCTTCCTCTTTTGTTTGCTTTGGTGGGCATTTATCCTGTTCCTTTACCTGCTGAGTATTTCTCTGCCTTTTCATCTTGTTTATAATGCTGTGTTTGGGGTGGCCTTTTCCATATTCTGGCAGTTTGTGGTTCCTCTTTATTGTGGAGGTTTCTCACTGTGGGTGGGGTTGGATGGGTGGCTTGTCAAGGTTTCTTGGTTAGGGAAGCTTGTGTCGGTGTTCTGGTGGGTGGAGCTGGATTTTTTCTCTCTGGAGTGCAATGAAGTGTCCAGTAGTGAGCTTTGAGATGTCAATGAGTTTGGTGTGACTTTGGGCAGCCTGTATATTGAAGCTCAGACCTATGTTCCTGCATTGCTGGAGAATTTGCATGGTATGTCTTGCTCTGGAACTTGTTGGCCCTTGGGTGGTGCTTGGTTTCAGTGTAGGTATGGAGGCTTTTGATGAGCACCTATCAATTAATGTTCCCTGGAGTCAGGAGTTCTCTGGTGTCCCATAAGGATAACGGCTGATCTTTCAATAGAAACTCTTCAGGCCAGAAGGGAATGGCAAGACATACTTAAAGTGATGAAAGAAAAAAACCTATAGCCCAGATTACTGTACCCAGCAAGGATCTCATTCAAATATGAAAGAGAAATCAAAAGCTTTACAGACAAGCAAAAGCTGAGAGAACTCAGCACCAACAAACCAGCTCTCCAACAAATGTTAAAGGATCTTCTCTAGACAGGAAACACAGAAAGGGTGAATAAAATCAAACCCAAAACAACAAAGTAAATGGCAACGGGATCATACTTATCAATAATTACCTTAAATGTAAATGGGTTGAATGCCCCAACAATAGTCAAAGACTGGCTGAATGGATACAAAAACAAGACCCCTATATGTGTTGTCTATAAGAGACCCACCTCAAAACAAGGGACACATACAGACTGAAAGTGAAGGGCTGGAAAAAGATATTCCATGCAAATAAAGATGAAAAGAAAGCAGGAGTAGCAATACTCATATCAGACAAAATAGACTTTAACATAAAGGCTGTGAAAAGAGACAAAGAAGGACACTACATAATGATCAAAGGATCAATCAAAGAAGAAGATATAAAAATTATTAATATATATGCACCCAACATAGGAGCACCACAATATGTAAGACAAATGCTAACAAGTATGAAGGGGGAAATTAACAATAACACAATAATAGGGGGAGACTTTAATACCCCACTCACACCTATGGATAGATCAACTAAATGGAAAATTAGCAAGGAAACACAAACTTTAAATGATACAATATACCAGTTAAACCTAATTGATATCTATAGGACATTTCACCCTAAAACAATGAATTTCACATTTTTCTCAAGTCCACACTTCCATCTTCCCCAGGATAGATCACATCCTGGGTCATAAATCTAGCTTGGGTAAATTCAAAAAATTGAAATCATTCCAAGCATCTTTACTGACCACAATGCAGTAAGGTTAGATGTCAATTAAAGGAAAAAAACTATTAAAAATTCCAACATATGGAGACTGGAGAACACACTGCTGAATAACCAACAAATCAAAGAAGAAATCAGAAAAGAAACCAAAATATACATAGAAACGAATGAAAATGAAAACACAACAACCCAAAACCTATGGGACACTGTAAAAGCAGTGCTAAGGGGAAGGTTCATAGCAATACAGGCTTACCTCAAGAAACGAGAAAAAAAGTCAAATAAATAACCTAATTCTACACCTAAAGCAACTAGAAAAGGAAGAAATAAGAACCCCAGGGTGAGTAGAAGGAAAGAAATCTTTAAAATTAAGGCAGAAATAAATGCAAAAGAAACAAAAGAGACCTTAGCAAAAATCAACAAAGCTAAAAGCTGGTTCTTTGAGAAGATAAATAAAATTGACAAACCATTAGCCAGACTCATCAAGAAACAAAGGGAGAAGAACCAAATCCAACAAAATTAGAAATGAAAATGGAGAGATCACAACAGACAACACAGAAATACAAAGGATCATAAGAGACTACTATCAGCAACTATATGCCAATAAAATGGACAACTTGGAAGAAATGGACAAATTCTTAGAAAAGTATAACTTTCCAAAACTGAACCAGGAAGAAACAGAAAGTCTTAATAGACCCATCACAAGCATGGAAATCGAACCTGTAATCAAAAATCTTCCAGTAAACAAAAGCCCAGGACCAGACGCCTTCACAGCTGAATTCTACCAAAAATTTAGAGAAGAGCTAACACCTATCCTACTCAAACTCTTCCAGAAAATTGCAGAGGAAGGTAAACTTCCAAAATCATTCTATGAGGCCACAATCACCCTAATACCAAAACCAGAAAAAGATGCCACAAAACAAAAAGAAAACTATAGGCCAATATCACTCTGAACATAGAAGCAAATTCCTTAACAAAATTCTAGCAAACAGAATCCAACAACATATTAAAAAGATTATACATCATGACCAAGTGGGCTTTATCCCAGGAATGCAAGGATTCTTTAATATCTGCAAATCAATCAATGTAATACACCACATTAACAATTGAAAGATAAAAACCATATGATTATCTCAATAGATGCAGAGAAAGCCTTTGACAAAATTCAACATCCATTTATGATAAAAACCCTCCAGAAAGCAGAAATAGAGGAACATACCTCAACATAATAAAAGCTATATATGACAAACCCACAGCAAACATTATCCTCAATGGTGAAAAATTGAAAGCATTTCCCCTAAAGTCAGGAACAAGACAAGGGTGCCCCCTCTCACCACTACTATTCAACATAGTTTTGGAAGTTGTGGCCACAGAAATCACAGCAGAAAAAGAAATAAAAGGAATCCGGATTGGAAAAGAAGAATTAGAACCTTACTATTTGCAGATGGCATGATCCTCTACATAGAAAACCCTAAAGACTTCACCAGAAAATTACTAGAGCTAATCAATCAATATAGTAAAGTTGCAGGATATAAAATTAACACACAGAAATCCCTTGCATTCGTATACACTAACAATAAGAAAACAGAAAGAGAACTTTGGGAAACAATTCCATTCACCATTGCAATGAAAAGAATAAAATACTTTGGAATATATCTACCTAAAGAAACAAAAGACCTATATATAGAAAACTATAAAACACTGGTGAAAGAAATCAAAGAGGACACAAATAGATGTAGAAATAGACCATGTTCATGGATTGGAAGAATCAATATAGTGAAAATGAGTATACTAACCAAAGCAATCTATAGATTCAATGCAATCCCTATCAAGCTACCAATGGCATTTTTCACAGAACTAGAACAAATAAGTTCACAATTTGTAGGGAAATACAAAAAACCTTGAACAGCCAAAGCAATCTTGAGAAAGAAGACTGGAACTGGAGGAATCAACCTGCCTGACTTCAGGCTATACTACAAAGCCACAGGCATCAAGACAGTACGGTACTGGCACAAAGACAGAAACATAGATCAATGGAACAAAATAGAAAGCCCAGAGATAAATCCATGCACCTATGGACACTTTATCTTTGACAAACTAGGCAAGAATATACAATGGAGAAAAGACAATCTCTTTAACAAGTGGTGCTGGTAAAACTGGTCAACCACTTGTAAAAGAATGAAACTAGAACACTTTTTAACACCATACACAAAAATAAACTCAAAATGGATTAAAGATCTAAACGTAAGACCAGAAACTATAAAACTCTTAGAAGAAAACATAGGCAAAACACTCACTGACATAAATCACAGCAGGATCCTCTATGGCCCACCTCCCAGAATATTGGAAATAAAAACAAAAATAAAAAATTGGGAACTAATTAAACTTAAAAGCTTTTGCACAACAAAGGAAACTATAAGCAAGGTGAAAAGACAGCCTTCAGAATGGGAGAAAATAATAGCAAACGAAGCAACGGACAAAGAATTAATCTCAAAAATATACAAGCAGCTCATGCAGCTCAATTCCAGAAAAATAAATGACCCAATCAAAAATGGGCCAAAGAACTAAGCAGACATTTCTCCAAAGAAGACATACAGATGGCTAACAAACACATGAAAAGATGCTCAACATCACTCATTATCAGAGAAATGCAAATCAAAACCACAATGAAATACCATTACACACCAGTCAGAATGGATGCTATCCAAAAGTCTACAAGCAATAAATGCTGGAGAGGGTGTGGAGAAAAGGGAACTCTCTTACACTGTTGGTGGGAATGCAAACTAGTACAGCCACTATGGAGAACAGTGTGGAAATACCTTAAAAACCTGGAACTAGAACTGCCATATGACCTAGCAATCCCACTACTGGGCATACACACCATGGAAACCAGAATTGAAAGAGACACATGTACCCCAATGTTCATCACAGCCCTGTTTTTAATAGCCAGGACATGAAAGCAACCTACATGTCCATCAACAGATGAATGGATAAGGAAGCTGTGGTACATATACACAATGGAATATTACCCAGCTATTAAAAAGAATACATTTGAATCAGTTCTAATGAGGTGGATGAAACTGGAGCCTATTATCCAGAGTGAAGTAAGCCATAAAGAAAAACACCAATACAGTATACTAATTCATATATATGGAATTTAGAACGATGGTAATGATAACCCTATATGCGGGACAGCAAAAGAGACACAGATGTATAGAACAGTCTTTTGGACTCTGTGGGAGAGGGGGAGGGTGGGATGATTTGGGAGAATAGCATTGAAACATGTATATTATCATATGTGAAACAAATCACCAGTCCAGGTTCAATGCATGAGACAGGGTGCTCTGGGTTGGGGCACTGGGATGACCCAGAGGGATGGGATGGGGAGGGAGGTGGGAGTTCAGGATGGGCAACACATGTAAACCCATGGCTGATTCATGTCAATGTATGGCAAAACCACTACAATATTGTAAAATAATTAGCCTATAATTAAAATAAATAAATTTATATTTAAAAAAAAGAAACAGGAATAGACCTGAGAAAAATAAAAGGAATAAATATATATGATCAAGACACATTTTTCCCAATTTAGGAACAACTCAGCTACCTATACATACACAGTTGCTGCTTCTTGACTACTCCTACTCACCCTGTCCAGTACTACTAAAAATTAGTCAGTAGAGGAAAACTACAGCTAGTCTTCATTTCTTCCATTTCTTCCTGCTTCAAGTTTAAAAAGTGTTCATCTCAGGGTACTCAAGTCTACAACCAACATTGTAGTTCAGCTATCCTACAAGTTAAACAGTTCTTTAATGCTGGTCTAAAAAACTCTCTCGTTTATAAGTGTGTTTACCAAACTTATATCAAGAATAAGGAGCTAAAACTTATATGTACTATACAAAACTTAAAATTTATTTAGCCTATAAGGTAATAATTAGTATATAAATGGATTCAAAGACCCCTTCTAACTCTGAGGCTCCCAGAAAACTCTAGACCACTGTATTGGTCTAAAGTTGGGAACCATTCATTTATAACACTAAACTCACATACACACAAAAAATGCATTCTAATTGATCAAGCAAACTACTAATGAAAATGGCTAAATACTGGATTAAGGCAGTGATTCTCAGCCTTTTTTATTGTCCTCTCTCCCAAGAGTCTTTTAGATATTTATTTTTCTTAATTACCCTCCCTCCCCCATGAAATTTTAATACCACATATATACTGTGTATCTGTTTTATTACTATAGCCCTATGGAGGGGAATAAACCACTGTAATATCGAAGTTTTTTTTTTTTTTTTTTCCACACATTTCCCTAAGAATCAATTTTTTAAAACCAACTTGAGGCTATACTGCCCTTACTGAGAATGTATGGACTAAGGAAATAAGGACTATTTTTTCCTTATACTAAGATGGGTATTATGATTATTCCCATTTTTATACATGAAGACAATGAGGCTGAGAGAGACTAAACTAACCCAGTTTGTCAGACTTAATATGACCACATGAGGACTACATGAAAACACTATACATAGCACATTTTCCAGACCAGTCAATAGGATATCCACAAATACAAACTGCCCCTAACGAATAACAGTGTCAAAGCCACACATTCTGCATCAGTAGAAGTTGCTGTATAATTGGCTAGGTTTCTTCCCTCTGACATTCATGATTTGATTAAGCCTAGAAAGTCTTTGCCAGCTTGGTGTTGGAAAAATTTTGAGTTCTACTGATCAAATGTACACTATTTAAAACCATTTTTAAATGTTTTAAACCATGTTTTGAAGTTTTCATTTCCTAATAATCCAAAGAATCTAAAGAATTATAACTCTCAGGTCATCTCCTTCTTCAAGACCTTAGAGGAGATATGATAGCAGGTTTTACCACTGGATAATTTTAGCAGGCAGTAAAGATACCTAATTAGGTCAAATTAAATTTTTTATTTGGTTATCAAAACAGTTTGCAATTATTGTCACAGGAAAACAGATGCACAAAATGTTGGTGTTTAAAATTTTTATAGAATATAATCTCAACAGAGGCCCAACAAAAATACCCCTAAGTTAGAAGAATAATTAAAACTTGAGTTATAGTTGAGAACTTTCTCTTAAGAATTAATTTAATCTAAGTGGCCATAAAAAGAAAAATTCCAGATTTAAGAAATAGAGGATATATTGACAGATTCCTAAGATATTTTCACATTGGTAAGTTACTAAATGTAGTTTAAAGGTAAATGTGGGAGTCTTCTGCTTCCAGCCAAAATGGAATAACAAGGACCAGACTCAATATACGAAATGATGAATTTCAAAACATTGGCTATCAGACAGCAAAAGACAATGAACTCTAAGAAATGAGAAATAAATAAGGTGGTGCTATAAATATCCATCTTTCTATCTCGAAAGGGCTTATAGGCCACAACACAAGGAGGAAGTGAGAGGGAGCCTGGTAGACTCCTTGATTAGAAGAAATGCAGATGAAGGTCTGGAGACAAAGTCACCTAGTTCAGAGTACTAGAGAGGAGACAGATGCATGGAAATATGACCCTGATATCTGAGGAAAGTTCTTAGAGACTTTCAACAGTCTAACAGATCAGCACATGGGTATGAAGAAACACCTGAGGCCATGGAAAGAACCATCCAAAAGAATACAAAACAGTATCTAATGCTCACTAACGCTAAGAATAGTGTTAATTCTCACCAGCCAGACTGGGAATATTAATAATCTGCCGCATATTGGATAAAGTACTCAGGAAGGCCTGAGTTGTCTCAGTTTTAGAGAATATTACCCTTAGACTGAAAAGTACTCCAAAGCTATCTTCCAAATCATAAAAGCAAGCAATAAAAGGATCAAACTGTTTTCAAATAACTTAAGTCTATCTCTAAACAGAGTTCAAAAAAATGTATGAGAATACAAAAACACAGATTCTGACCAGGTAACTTTCATAATATTAGGCATTCAGTCAACATGGCATGCAAAGAGGTAAGAAAATATGACCCACACCAAGGAAAACAGCCAGTTAATCAAAACCAAACCCAACTGGCTGGTGTGCTAGAACTGGAAAAGAAGGACTTTAAAATGTTTACTGTAACTGTATTTCATTTGTTCAGGAAGTTAACTAAAGACACAATAAAAAAAAAACAAATCAAATTTCTAGAGATAAAATATACAATGTGTGAGGTGAAAAATACAGGAGATGGGGCTGGGGTTAACCACTGATTAGACAATGCAAGAAATAATATTAGTGCCTCTTTGCATTAATTAAATTTTCAATTCATTTGAGTAAATATCAAGGAGTGCAATTGTTGAATTGTATGTTATTAAAAAATGTTTAATTTCACTTCCAAAAGTTTAAACTTTTTCTAAAGGTCTTTCTGTTATTGATTTCTAACTTAATTCCACACAAATCTGCAATGGATATTTATAGCAGCTTTACTAATAATTGCTCAAACTTGGATGCAATCAAGATGTCCTTCAATAGGTGAACGGATAAATAACTGTATACATCCAGACAATGGAATATTATTCAGCACAAAAAAGAAATGCACCATCAAGCCAATAAAGACATGGAGGAACCTTAAATACATATTACCAAGTGAAAGAAGGTAATCTGAAAATGTACTGCATTATTCCAACAATGTGACTAACATACTGGAAAAGGCAAAACTATGGAGAGAGCAGAAAAAATCAGGGGTTGACAGGGGTTGGTGGGGGTGGTGATGAACAGATAGAACACAGAAGATATTTAGGGCAGGGAAATAATGCTGTACGATACTATAACAGAGGATACATGTCATTACGTGTGCATGCTTAGTCATGTCCAACTCTTTGTGATCCCATGGAAGGTAGCCCAACAGGATCCTCTGTCCACAGAATTTTCCAGGCAAGAATACTGGAGTGGGTTGCCATTTGCTTCTCCAGGGGATCTTCCTGACCCAGGAATAGAATCCGCAACTCCTGCAAGGCAGGCGAACTCTTTACTGCTGAGCCACTGGGCCATGTCATTATATATTTGTCAAAACTCACAGGACTACAACACTAAGAGTGAACCATAATGTAAACTATTAATTTTGGTTTGATAATGATGTGTCAATGTTGATCTATTTATTATAACAAATGTACCACTCTGATGAGGGAGAGTACCACTTTGATGATGGGGGAGCCTATGCCTATTCAGGAGGGAGGTATGTGGGAACTCTGTATTTCCACTAAATTTTTCTGTGAACCTAAAACTTCTCTGAAAAATAAAGCATATATACAACTGAAGTGACTTAGAACGCATGCATGCATGGAGAAAGAGAGAGAAAATTAGAAAGTTTATTTAACCAGAATACAATTACAACATAAGTCAGAATTTATGGAATACCACTAAAGAGGTACTTTGGAAGAAATTTATAGCATTAAATGCCTATATTAGATTTCATCTTCTCCCTTAGGAAACTAGAAAAAGCAAAGCAAGTTAAAGACAAAGTAACTACAAGAAAGGGAATAATAAAGATCAAAGCAGAAATCAATGAAACAGAAAAATAACAGAAAAATCTATGAAACTAAATGCTAGTTCTTTGAGAAGATCAATAAAACTGATAAATCACAAGCCAGATTAATTAGGAGAAAAAGAGAGAAAGACACAAATTGCTAGTAATAGGAAGGAGAGAGATGTTATGCAAATTTTACAGATAACAGAAGTAGATAACCCAAATAGCCCTATATGTATTAAGGAAATTAAAACTAGTTAAGAAAAAAAAAAAAAAACCTTCCCCAAAGAAAATTGGTCTAGATAGCTTCAGCTTCATTAGCAATTCTACCCACATTTAAAGAAGTTGTTGTTGTTCAGCCTCTGAGTCATGTCTGACTCTTTGTAACCCCATGGACTGCAGTATGCCAGGCTTCCCTGTCCTTCACTATCTCCCCAAGCTTGCTCAAACTCCATTGAGTCGGTGATGCCATCTAACCATCTCATCCTGTCACCCCCTATTCCTGTACTCAATCTTTCCCAGCATCAGGGTCTCTTCCAATGAGTCAGCTCTTCGCATCATGTGGCCTAAGTATTGGAGCTTCAGCATCAGTCCTTCAAAGGAATATTCAGGGTTGATTTCCTCTAGGACTGACTGGTTTGATCTCCTTGCTGTCCAAGGGATGCTCAAGAGTCTTCTCAAGCACCACAGTTCAAACACATTAATTCTTTGGAATTCACCTGCAATGTGGAAGACCTGGTCAATCCCTGGGTTGGGAAGATCCCCTAGAGAAGGGAATGGCTACCCACTCCAGTATTCTGGCCTGGAGAATTCCATGGAGAATTCCATGGGATTGAAACAGTTGGACATGAATGAACTGCTTTCACTTCACAGCCTTCTTTATGGTCCAGTTCTCACATTTGTACAGAACTACTGGAAAAACCACAGCTTTGACTATACAGACCTTTGTCAGCAAAGTGATGTCTCTGCTTTTTAATAGGCTGTCTAGGTTGGTCACAGCCTTTCTTCCAAGAAACAAGTGTCTTTTAATTTCTTGGCTGTAGTCACCATCTGCAGTGATTTTGGAGCTAACAAATAAGACACTTTAGATGTGTACAGTTCACTGCATATCAATTATACCTCAATAAAGTTATTTTTAGAAGGTGTGAATAAACTGAACTTAATCTGAGTAAGAATAAAACATAAATAATTTAAGAAACAAATATAATGGGAGTATTAAAGTAGTGATTCATGTCAATGTATGGCAAAAACCACTACAATATTGTAAATTAGCCTCCAACTAATAAAAATAGGTGGAAAAAAAAAGAACTCCAAAAAAAAAAAAGAAAGAAAGAAAAAGAAAATCACCACCCAGGTTTTCATATAGGAAGTACAGAGAATTCCATGTTTCATGTAAAAAAAACTGCATACAGATTTTAATAAAGTGAAATACACACACACAAAAAAAGTTTAGTATTTCCTATGTTAAGAAAGTTTGCTCACTTTGAGAATATTAATAAATATTTGTTAAATGTCAATGTTTTGTTTCTTGTGTGTTATTCTAATGAAAGCAATAAAAGGAAATTTGAAAAACAAAACTGAAAACTTTAACAATATTTAAATGAAAAACTGTCTTAAGTATCTAGAACAAAAAGTGTGGCATCCAATAAATTTATGTTCTATAAATTTATAGATATTGAGGACCACTGATCCTTCAAGATGAGATCTGTTTTTTCCTCTAAAAATTTAGTTTTCATATAAAGAATTGTCATTGGCAGGAAAGTTTTTGTTTGCTTGTTTTTAATTTTCTAACTGGTTTGTATTCTAGAAAATGGGCCCCCAAAGGAGTCAATTCTAGACAGTATTTCAGAAGGCTGAATGATTTGTCAGACCTTAGCCTGTTTTAATTGGGATTCTATACAAATTAAATTTTGTATATTAAACTTTAACCAATTGGGATTTTAATTTGAAAAGCACCAGAAGAATAAATGTAGAACACGTTGCTAACTATACTTGCTATTTGTGACACATGTGATATTTGTTAAAAAGCAGATCAAAGTTTTATAAAAATAATTACATAAAGGAAAAGAATGTTTTTTCTAAGTGGCTAAACTGACACTGCAGAACATTCTTAGTGAACCACTGTGGGGTCACTACAAAGGTCAAAACGGATTAAACACCTAAATGTAAGACCAGATACTATAAAACTACTAGAGGAAAACACAGGCAGAACACTCTGACATAAGATGGCAGCAATATTTTTCTTGGATCCATCTCTTAGAGTGATGGAAATTAAAAAAAAATAAACAAATAGAACCTAATTAACTTTTGCACAACAAATGAAACTATCAGTTCAGTTCAGTCACTCAGTCATGTCCAACTCTTTGCAACCCTATGGACTGGAGCAGGCCAGGCTTCCCTGCCCATCAGCCACTCGTGGAGCTTGTTCAAACTCATGTCCATTGAGTCGGTGATGCCATCCAACCGTCTCATCCTCTGTCATCTCCTTCTCTTCTTGCCTTCAATCTTTCCCAGGATCAGGGTCTTTCCAATGAGTCACTTCTTTGCATCAGGTGGCCAAAGTATTGGAGCTTCAGCTTCAGTCCTTCCAATGAATATTCAGGACTGATTTCCTTTAGGACTGACTGGTTTGATCTCCTTGGAAATCAATGAAACTATAAACAAAATGAAAACCTACTGACCAGGAGAAAATATCGGTAAATGATTCTACTGACAAGGGATTAATTTCCAAAATAAACAAACAGGTCATACAGCTTTATATAAAAAACACAAACAGTCCAATCAAAAAACTGGAAGAAGACCTAAATAGACATTTCTCCATAGAAGACATGCAGAGGGCCAACAGGCACATAAAAAGATGCTCAACAACACTAATTATTAGAGAAATGCAAATCAATGCTATAGTGAGGTCTTTTCTCACACCAGTCAGAATGGCCATCAAATAATAAATGCTACAAAGTGTGTGGACAAAAAGTAGCCTTCCTACTTTGCTGGTGGGAATGAAATTGATGCAGCTACTATGGAGAACCATCTGGATGGTCCTTAAGAAGCTAAAAATAGAGTTACCATATGATCTTTCAATCCCACTCCTGGGCATATATCTGGAGAAAACTCTAATTTGAAATGATGCATGCACCCTAATGTTCATGGCAGTACTATTTACAATATCCAAGACACAGAAGCAACCTAAACATCCATCAACAGAGGAATGGATTAAGAAGATATGGTACAGATATATAATGGAATATTACTCAGTCACTAAAAAGAGTGAAACAATGCCATTTGCAGCAACATAGATGAACCTTGAGATTATCATACTAAGTTAAGTAAATCAGAGAAAGACAGATATCATATGATATTGCTTATATGTAGAATCTTATTGTAAGAATAATACAAACGAACTTATTTACAAAAGAGAAACAGACTCATAAACTAAAAGAATGTACTTAAGGTTACTGGGGGGAAGCATGGGGAAGGAGGGATAGATTTGGCTTGACATGTACATACTGTTATAACTAAAATAGATAACCAACAAGGACCTACTGTATAGCTCAGGGAATTTTGCTAAATATTCTGTACTAACTTAAATAGGAAATGAATTTGAAAAAGAATAGATATATGTAACATATAACTGAATCACTTTGCTGTACACCTGAATTAATACAATATTTTTAGTCAACCATGCTTCAATATAAAATAAAAAATTTTTAAAAATTTCTAGCCATTTTAAACATCAGAAAATTCTGCTTTATTATGTTCTCAGTTTTTATTGACTGCAAATGAATACTTCTAGAACAATTAACATTTTAATAGAATTACAGAATGTTTTGGCTAGAAGGGTTGAAGTTTCAATCCTCTCTCAAGTTAACCTGATTCATCATATGAACCTTCTCTATAACATCTATACCTAGTAGTCATCTAGGTATCTTCTTAGATGCATTCTATCTTTGAGAACATTTGACTGTTAAAAAGATTTTCTTTAATTGTGCCAAAATTTATACCCCTTTGATTTCTCTAACTGCTACCAATACCAAGGGCACTACATTTTGAAGATACATAAAAAGTATTTTATCTCTCTCTTCCCTATGATAGCCCTTCAGAGGTAGGAGGATGGATGGTGAACACATGGCCTCTCCTCTCCAAACAAAACAGCTCTAATTCCTTTACACATTGCTCACATGCCAAGTTTGGGAAGAGGTGAATCATAGTGGTAAAAAGTACAGTCTTCAGCGTCATACTTCAAAGGTTCAAATTCTATAACAACAACCTATGACTGTGTGATACTTGGATACTTAATACTCTGTATCTCAGGTTATCCCATTTGTTACAGAAAAATAGTAATGGTATTGATTCCATAGTGTTGTTGTAAAGATTAAATTAAGTGCATATCACTGGAGTAGATTGGACAATCATTGTCCTCAACTTTTCATACCTCTCTGTGTTAGAAGTAAACATTCATCTTCTTTGCGATGTATGCAGGGCCTACACCCTGGGTGAAGCATACTTACCTGTACCAGTGATGTTGGGTTTAGCCAAATGACTTGCTTTCACCAATGTAAAACTAGCAGAAGTGACTTAGTCAGAAACTTTTGGTTTGCTTGCTTTTGTGTGCTGTGATGATCTTTTCCTAAGAACATGGGACCAGGGAGTACTAATACAAGGAAAGTAAGAAAACACACAAAGCATACTTGAACCCAACTGGAACTATAAAGCCAAACCTACCCTACTAGCTCAGCCAAATCCAATAGGACCACAGCTGATTCATGGTGGTGGTGGTGGTTTAGTCACTAAGTTGTGTCCAACTCTTGTGACCCCATGGACTGTAGCCTGTCAGGCTCCTCTGTCCATGCAATTCTCCAGGCAAGAATACTAGAGTGGGTTGCCATTTGCTTCTCCAGGGGGATCTTCCTGACCCATGGATAGACCCCATGTCTCCTGCATTGTAGGCAGATTCTCTACTGACTGAGCTATGGGGGAAGCCTGCAACTGATTTATAGACTTTTGAGAATAGTTTCTTGCTGTAAGCCATGAAGATTTTGAGGTTGTCTGTTACAAAACGGATCAACTATTACCACAGTAATATCGCATAACAAAACACCCCAAAACTCAATAGTGAAAACAATAAGCATTTATTCTAGCTTTCTTGTCTACAGGCTGACTGAGGCTCAGCTATACACTAGTCTTAGCTATGATTTTCTCCAAAAGCTGCTGATTGGGTCTGGATCTGCTCCAAATATGTCCTATCTTCCTCAAATGAGCAGCTACTAAGACAAGTTCATGTCACAATGAAAAGCAGGAGTGTAAGGGGGGAAACCAAACTAAGAAAACACACACACACACACACACACAAAGCTACGCTTCTACACACAGATGGCCAATAAACATGTGAAAAGATGTTCAATGTCACTCATTATTAGAAAAATGCAATTCAAAACTACAATGAGGTATCAACCCACTGGTCAGAATGGCCATCATCAAAAAATCTACAAACTATAAATGCTGGAGAGGATGTAGAGAAAAGGGAACCCTCTCGCACTGTTTGTGGGAATGTAAATTAATATAGCCACTATGGTGTCTCCTTCAAAAACTAGAAATAAAACTATCATATGACCTAGCAATCTCACTATTGGGCATACACCTGAGAAAACCATAGTCTACAAAGACATATTTTACCCCAATGTTCACTGCAGCACTATTTACAATAGTCAGGACATGAAGGCAAGCTAAATGGATAAAAAAAAAAGATAACGGCACATATATACAATGAAATATTAGTCATACAGAGGAACAAATTTGAGTCAGTTGAACTGAGGTGGATGAACTTTGAGCCTTTTATACAGAATGAAGTAAGTCAGAAAGAGAAAAACATATTTTGTATATTAACACATATATATGGAATCTAGAAATATGGTATTCATGAACCTATTTGCAGGGCAGCAATAGAGACACAGACATAGAGGACAGACTTGTGGACACAGTGGGGAAGGAGAGGATGGGACGAATTGAGACAGTAGCACTGAAACATATACATTACCATACGTAAAACAGATAGCTATTGGGAATTTGCTATATAACAGAGAGAGCTTCAACTTGGTGTGCCATAACAATCTAGGGGGTGGAATAGGGCAGTGGGTGAGAGGGAGGTTCGAGAGGAAGGGGACATATGTATACTGATAGCTGAATCATGTTGTACGGCAGAAACCCACAATGCTGTAAAGCAATTATCTTTCAATTAAAAATAAATTTTAAAAAAGAGCTGGGCTTCTGCCCATCACATCTGGTAACTTACCATTGGTCAAAGAAAGTCATGTGCCCAAGCCCAAAGTCAAGAGGAGAGGAAATAAACTCTGCAGACCATGAGTCCAAAGCAAGTCACACAGCTCTGCTCAACATTAATGGGGTGGGAAAGTTTACTCTCCTAATGGATTTGGGGTGATGGAGGAGCAAGTATTTACTAAACAATAATCTAATCTACCACGGTTATGCAATAAAAACTAATACAAGCACTTAAAAGAATGTTTGATGCACAGCAACTGGAAAACAAGTACTAGCTATCATAATTAAACATCATCAAAATGATTCAGGCTATTCTCCATTTTTATTACTCTCCTATAAACACAATTTGTTACTACCTCCTCAAAAATAAGATGCTGCTATGGAAAATCACAGCTTATTTATTATCTGACAGGATGGGATTATTATAGTTCTCATTCTAGATATTCTTATTTTAAAAGAACCTAAGCATTTACATTTTTGGTAGCCCATCACTTTCACCTAAAATCCTAGTTCTCTTTCATATGCTGATGCTCAAACATCTCTTTTCTTAAGTGGCAGATCACTTGGCTATATGTATATTTAAGTCTATCTTGTGATATTTAGTTTAATTGCAGCCTACTCAGATATTTTTGGATCCTGATTTTATCACCTTCATGTCATACATGCACTCTATCTTCATCCAAGTCAGCGAGAGAAATGTTATACTAACAACATAGGATGGAAGGACTCAATTGGACCACATCTATCCAGGGAAGCTGTGGAATCCCCATCCACGAAACAGGAACCAATAGCTTTCTGCAAGAGTAGACTTCCTGAAAACACTGGCAATTCTATGAGTTCATCATTCTTTCCATGTTCTTCCTTAGCAGCTGCTTGCAGACTGTGCTGCAGCCATGAGACTGTGAAGGAGAAAAGAGTGGAGGCTCAAAACAGTAAGCAAACAAAGCAATGTTTCTGGGCAGGAACTAGTGGGTCCTACAAGCCGTCCTCAAAAACAGAAGAACACTATGAGATAGAGACAGCAGCAACAGCAACAAGAATTAATACAAATCCTTTGTTGGCATAGCAGACTTTCCATTGAAAACAAAGAAGACTGACCACTTAGGACTGGGAGGGTAATCTTAGGAATATCTGAAAAAACAAATTCCAAGAAAAGAAAATAATCCTCACAATTCACAAGATAGAGGCTTATATTCACAGTGATTTTGCTTTGCTGTTTTTTAAAAATACTTAAACATGGGGGGAAAATTCAGTGGTACAAAAGGATATCTATATGGTGAAAAATAAGTCTCCCTCTTACCTTTAGTCAATTGCTGGAGGCAACAATTGTTATTCAGATTCTGTAATGGCTCTGCAGAGTTATTTCAGTGTAATTTTACAAGATTATTTAGACAGATAGATGGTGATAGATAGGTAGATAGATAGATGGATTTAATAACCGAACGGAAGCACAGCACATAGAGTTATTTAATTTTGAGTATTCATTTTGTGGCTGGTAAGAGCAAAACATCTGAGTTACACATATGCATCTCCTGAGGTTTGTGAAGGCTAACTGACTTGTCAAGGTCATGAGCCTAAGAAAGGAAAAGCTAGTATGGGATATGAAAAGCCAGACCTGGAATAAGACCTAAGCCTTTACAGGCATGAGTTTACATAAAGGAATATTCACCATATTATTTAGGGAAGATTTTCCAAGTCTGCAAATAGCTTGTAGTCATTTAGAGGGCCAAAGAAGAGTTATTTAGCTGTGACTGCGACCTAAATCCATGCACTATAACCTTAGCCACACCATGGCAATTTAAAGGAGTGACTGATGATTTTTTTTTTTTTGCATTTTGTGTGTTAGGATCTGGTATTTCTCAAAACTCTAAAGTATTCTAACTAAAAACTGTCCTAAGGAAAAGGAAATGTTTCAATTTGAAATCCTTAATTAAAACCACATTCATAATTCTAAGTATTTAAAGAGAAAGTTAAAGAAGAAATTTACTTCTGCACATCACAGAGATTATAATAAACACAGAACCTTGCCAAAAGACATGCCTCCAGCTGCAATGAAGAAACATCAGCATAGACCAGCACTGCAGCTTCAACAGGCAAAAGACTGAAGGCAACGTCATGTACAGAAAGGGAAACAATCATAATGTAAAACTCATGTTCCTCATTGGAATAGAATTCTGAAGAAATGCATCTTACATGCATGCACACACACACACACACACAGAGCCACAGTTGTTCCCCAGTATTAACTCAAAAATTTTAACCTGTAAGCCTATTTTCTTGAGGTCCACCAAGGCCACAGATGTTTTCTCCATAAAACCTTTGCCAGTTTGGGGACAAGCTCAATCAACTCGTGCTTGAAAGTGATTCACATGGGTCTTTACACTGCAGAGTTCATTACTTTAGGGATTTCCCAGAACTCTACATTCCTGGCCGCCTGATCCAATAAGGGAATGCGCATTTATTTTGCCAGAATACACGTTATGTCAGAAGACAAAAAAAAAATCCATCAAAATTCCTGTAATGCCTAAGATAACTATTGCCTCAAATATGGAATGATAAACCTGTTAGAGAGAAAAATGGGTCCTTGCCAGTCATCAGTTGGAACAGGAATAATTCTTCCTGGTTTCTCTATCAAAAGTGTTTATGGTACTTGCACTATGTATAGAAGTTTATACAAGAAGCTAGGAAGAAGTAGGAAGTACTCTAAAAGAAACCAAAGACTAAGAGCATCTCTTACAGAATACAGATGTGGGTGGAATACCTTAAAACAACCACTAAGCATACAGAGAAGCAAAATCAAAACAATAGATGCTTAGGCATATTACTGGGGACAGAGTTACTTTTATCAACACCCATGACTTCTATTACCGTCTACATGCTTAAGTCTCCTGTATCTTGATGGCACTCTCACCTGAGCCCTATACCTGTGTGTTCATTACATTGACAACTCCAAGTGGGTATTCACAGGCATCGCAAACACAGTTTTATAAAAGTTAAACTTATTCTCCCCTAAATATATGCTTTCTTCAGAGTTGTCTCTTCAGAAAAAATAAAATTGTTCTCCCAATTGCTAAAGACAGAAACAGGGATGTCATCCCTCATATCCCTCTTTTTCATCTTCCCCAGACAGTTGATCTAGCATTCAATCTATCTCACTCATTTACTTCTTTTCATACTGCTGTCATACTATAATTCAGTCTCTATAGCCACTCACTGGAGCATCTGCATTGATCTCCCTGCTTCTTGTCCATTCCAATTCATTATTGACTAGGCTTTTTAAATAATATGTAATTGAGCCAGGAGATCAAACCAGTTGATTCTAAAGAAATAAAACCTGAATATACGTTAGAAGGACTGATGCTGAAGCTGAAGCTCCAATATTTTGACCACCTGACGCAAAGAGCCAACTCATTGGGAAAGACCTTGATACTGGGAAAGATTGAAGACAAAAGGAGAAGGGGGCAACAGAGGATGAGATCATTGGATGGCATCACCAACTCAAGGGACATGAGTTTGAGCAAGATCCAGGAGATGGCGAAGAACAGGGAAGCCTGGCATGCTGCAGTCCATGGGGATGCAAACAATTGGACACAACTTAGCAACTAAACAACAACTGAATCAATCTCTTTTTTGCTTCAAAAGCAGGTTTCCTATTACCACTGGGATAAAGTACCATATTCTCAGCATGGCCTACAACCCTCTGCATGCTCTGACCCCTTTATCATCCTCCAGCTTCACTGCAGTTCTTCACCTGTCCTCTGTATTTCCATTCTAATCAAACTAAATGTTTAATTGCTTGGACATACTAGGATCTCTCTCACTTCTAGGTGATTGAAGCTTCTCTTTTTTCAGTCTAAAATATTAAGTGGTTATGCCATCCCTAACCTCTATAACCAGGAAGTAAGTCCATGAGAGTAAGTTACCTACCTTGTCATCTTGTTCAGTTCTGCCACCCTAACACCTAGCTGCTGCTGCTGCTAAGTCGCTTCAGTCCTGTCTGACTCTGTGTGACCCCATAGACGGCAGCCCACCAGGCTCCACCGTCCCTGGGATTCTCCAGACAAGAACACTGGAGTGGGTTGCCATTTCCTTCTCCAGTGCATGAAAGTGAAAAGTGAAAGTGAAGTTGCTCAGTCATGTCCGACTCTTTGCAACCCCATGGACTGCAGCCTACCAGGCTCCACCATCCACGGGATTTTCCAGGCAAGAGTACTGGAGTGGGTTGCTATTGCCTTCTCTGCTAGCACCTAGAACAATGCATAAATGTGTTGTTGCTGAGTCACCAAGTCATGTCTGACTCTTTCCAACCCCATAGACTGTAACCTGCCAGGCTCCCCTGTTCATGGAATTTCCCAGGCAAGAATACTAGAGTGGGTTGCCATTTCCTTCTCCAGGGAATCTTCTCAACCTAGGGATCAAACCTGCATCTCCTGCATTGGCAGGTGGATTCTTTACCACTAACTGAGCCACTTGAGAAACCCTTGCATGAATATGACAGATGCTCAATAAATATGTGTTGAATGAATAAATGAAACTTTTAGGTTTCAGCATAAATTTCACTTCCTCAAGGAAGCCTCTTTTCAGGAAAAGAATTATATCCCTTTATTATACATCCCGATAGCATTCTATGGGCTTCTCCAGTGGCTTAGAAGTAAAAACTCCACTTGCAATGCAGGAGACGCATGTTCAATCCTTGGGTCAGAAAGATCCCCTAGAGAAGGGAATGGCAACCCAGTCCAGTATTCTTTACTAGAGAATCCTATGGACAGAGGAGGCTGGTGGACTACAGTCCACAGTGTCACGAAGAGTTGCATGTCACTGAAGTGACTTTGCATGCATAGCATCTATGGGCTTTCTTCCCTGGTAGCTCAGTGGTAAATAATCTACCTGCCAATGCAGGAGATGCAGGTTCCATCCCTGGGCTGAGAAGATCCCCTGGAGTAAAAAATGGCAACCCACTCTAGTACTCTTGCCTGGGAAGTCCCATGGACAGAGGAGACTAGTGGGCTACAGCCCATGGAGTTGAAAAAGAGTCAAACACGACTTAACTAAACAACAACAAAAATAGCATCCTATATATCCTACACATGACCTAGAAACTACTTGCAGCCAATAAGTTGGAGACACTTCTTTCTCTTTTCTCAGTGATAGTCCCGTGCTGTCTGTTGTCCAGAATCTGAAACCTACCTATATTGTGTCCAACTTTTTACTTATTTAAGTCAAGAGCATAATTCTGGTTCCTATTATTCCATCTTGGCTGGAAATGGACATTCCAGGTTAGTTTTAAAGACTAGATCTCACATACTTTCCTTTGTAATTACTATATATTAACATTCTCTGTGGCTTAGATCCTTTTCCACCCCCCAGAAGCTATCCTTCTTCCCTTGATATACTCTTAAGCCTAATGCAAATTTCCATTGGGCTAAGATTTTTTTTGTTCTTTTCTGAATCCAGAGCAACACAGGGAACATGGTAAACATTGAATAAATTAAAAGTTGAATATAAACTGCCCCAAAATATCCTCACTCACTGCATATCTGCTACCCAACCTAAAGTAGGACACAGGCCTTGGCAAATCACAATCCTACAAATAACTGGCACATTGGTTTTAGAAGTTAAAAAAAAATGGCACAGTTAATTTTTAACTATTTAAATTCTTTATCAGTTTACTCTTTATCAAGATTAAATCCTACTTATTATTTAATTTGGGCTTCTCTGGTGACTCAGACGGTAAAGAATCTGCCTGCAATGCAGAAGTATCACATTTATTACTTTTGAAAAACAATTAGCATTTATTTTCAGTTATGATTTGCCAGGCACCATACTGAGCATTAACTAATTTAATCCTCCCAACAAACTTATGAGATGGTATCTATTATTATTCCCATTCAATTGATGAGAAACCAAGACCAGACTGGTTAAGTAAAATGTCAAGATAATAGAGCTGGGACACAATGGAGCCAGAATCTGGACACAGTTTGAGCATGTGTATTCACTATATTGCTACCTAAATTGCCTCTTAGTACTTTGTATCTGCAAACAGAATTGTGGATGGCTTACAGTAAAAGATTTCTAAAAATATTTAATTAAAATAGAAATTTAAGAGATTTCACTGGTGGTCCAGTGGTTAAGAATCCACCTGCCAATGCAAGGATATGGGTTCAATCCCTGGTCTGGGAAGATCCCGCATGCCATGGAGCAGCTAAGCTTGTGCACTGTAATTACTGAAGCCTGCACTCTAGTGCCCATGCTCCTCAACAAGAGTAGCCACAATGAAATATAATGCAGTCATTAAAAGAATGAAATAATGCCATTTGCAACAGCATGGATGGACCTAGAGATTATCATACTAAATGAAGTAAGAAAGACATATATCATATGATACCTCTTATATGTGAAATCTTAGAAAACAATACAAACTTATTTATAAAACAGAAACAGACTCACACACTTAAAAAACAAGCTTATCATTACCAAAAGGGAGAGGCAAGGGAAGGGACAAGCTAGATGTTATGGCTTAACATTTACACACTACTGTATATAAAATCAACATGAACCTGCTATATAGCACAGGGGTCTCTACTAATATTCTGTAATAACCTAAATGTGAAAATAATCTGAAAATGGATAGATGTATTAATATTTATAACCAAATCACTCTTCTGTACACCTGAAAGCAGCACTGTAAATCAAATATACTCCAACACAAAGTAAAAATTAAAAGATAAAAATATTTTAAAGGTTATACTCCATTTATAGCTATTATTGTACAACACAAAGACTATAGGAAATATTTTATAATAATTATAAATGAAGCATCAGATTGAAAAGACTACTTTGGTAAATTCAGATGTTATCATTTTAGGAAATGTGGTAAGATGAAAAGGCATATTCTATTATTGTAAGTAAAAGTTCTCAAAGTATTGGCTTGGCTGTAGGTCAATTCAGGTTTTAATCCACTACCTTGGGCAAATTATTTAATCTCTTTGATACTTATTTTTCTCATCTATAAAACAGGAATAATGAAATATATACAATATATAGATACATCCAAGGCATATAAGGTAAAAATACATTTGCTTGGACTAAATAAAATGCATGCCAATCTAATCTAGTAGAATATGTTGATAAAGATATATTATTTTCACATATACCTAATTCCTGATAAATTTATAGAGCATCTACTAAGTATAATGCTTTAATAAGGAGTTAAAGATCTATAAAATGACAGAAGAAATGCACACTAATGAATCAAACACAAAGCCTAGGAAGAGAGATAAAAGGATTCATTAGAAGGGATAGTGATGTTCATCCATACATAGAATGGAGAGCTGAAATGACTTAACATGTGCCAGGCTTGGTGCTAAGTAGTAGAATAGCCTGATGAGTAACTTAATAAGATTGGAGATTCGGGAAGAGAAAAGGATTGAAAGAATCAGAAAAGTATAAGAAAGAATTGATATATTTCATGCAGAGCCAGCTATGGTTCCTGGAGTACCTCCTTAATTCAACAGAGAATGGGAAGCCAGAATGTTATTTTTAAGGAGGCAAGTTTTAGGATGAATCATGAATTTGGAAGATATAACAAAGAAATAAAAAGTAACGTGAAAGTGTTACTCCCTCAGTTGTGTATGACTCTTTGTGACCCGGTGGACTGTAGCCCACCAGACTCCTCTGTCCATGGCATTCTCCAAGCAAGAACCCTGGAGTGCGTAGCCATTTCTTTCTCTGGGGGATCTACCTGACCCAGGCATCGAGCCCAGGCCTCCTGCATTGCAGGCAGATTCTTTACAAATGAGCCCCCAGGGAAACTGAACTAACTGTCGAAAAATAGTTCCCAGTTTTAATGGATCTCATTTGCAATTAGTTATATACATATAAAGACAAACAATATGGTCAGACCCTTCTCAATCTTCTGTTTTCTAAAGAAGGCAAAGCAGACTTAACAGTTTTGGTTCCTTTGTAAATTTAGAGATAACACAAAGGAATACCTCAGTGCTAATTGTTTAAAAAGTCACAAATTTCCAATGACTAAGATACTAAAACAATGAGTTTTCCAGTATCACAAAAGCTGTATCACCTCTGATTCATTCTCTATAGAATACAATCATACAATATGTATTTTTTTCAAATCAAAGTTAGGACTCATAATATTAGCTGCAATACTTCATGAATTCCAGGGTTGGATCTCAATTTACCTAAGTTTCTTCAAGTCATTAGGCCCTCTGTTTCTGCAGTGGGAAAAAAATGATATTACCAACTCACTCTGTTGTTGTGTAAAAGAATTAAGTAACATTAGTAAAGAGGTCTAAGACATGGGAAAGTGCTAAATTTAATTATTTATTATTAGCATCTCCTCTCCATGCAGATGTTTCTGGTTTAAAAAATGTGAACCATGTGGGACAACACAGGATCAATGACGCTAGTAAATAGGGAGCAAGAAGGATGGACAGAGAGGCACTGTGAAGCCATGTGGTCAGGAAAGAAAGAGGATCTAAATATTCACAGGGATGGCCTTTGAAAGAAAACAATTCAGCAACCAGGAACAAACAGAAAAAGCAAAAAGGGAGGAGGGACAGAAATGATGAATCTTGAAAATGTAAAGGGAAAACTTACAGAGGTAAGAAGTAAGAGAAGCAGCATGGGGGAAGAGATGAAAAACAAGCATTTGCCAAACTTGGCACAAATGTATCCTTTAGAAAACAGGAAATGTAAGCCCCAGTGAAAACAATATGGCAAAATAAAATACAAGGAAAGTAATTTTAAAATGAAAGTTCAGCACACAAAAAGACCAGTTGCAGAAATCAATGAATACAGAGAAAGACCTTTAAATATGTATGTACTTGCACACATGTACACATGCACACGCGCACACACACACACACACACACACACACACAAATATCAGGGTAAGTTCTAAAGAAAGCCCGGCAGTACATGGTAATTAGCCCTGAAGGAAATTCAGCAAACAGATTTTTCTTTCCATTCTCTCTACATCTATTTTCCATTCAAATCCGTCGATGGAAGCTAATCACTCACATTCCCATAAGGAAATTACTTCAGCATACTTTCTAAAGTCAGAAAAAGATAAATATTTTGTCTATTAAAAATGATAGTTATAAGGAAGAAGGCTGAAGATGGTGGAGTAGTAGGATGTGTGCTCATCTCCTCCTGTGAGAGCACTGAAATCATAACTAGCTATTAAACGACCATCAACAGGAGGATACCGGAACCCACCAAGAAAAGATACCCCATGTCCAAAGACAAAGGAGAAACGGCAACAAAATGGTAGGAGGGATGCTATCATGATAAAACCAAATCCCATACCAGGTGGGCAAGCAAAACTAGAATAATAATACCAAAGTTCCTCCACTGTTGTGAAAGTTCTGAGCCCCACATCAGGCTTCCCCACCTGGTGATCTTGCAGAAGGACTAGGAATCCCCAGGGAATCTGACTTTCAACACCAGTGGGATTTGATTACAGGACATCCACAGCACTGGGGGAAAGAGACTCCTCTCTTGGAGGTCACAAACAAAATCTTGCATACACCAGAACCCAAGGGAAAGGAGCAGTGATCCCACAGGAGACGGAACCAGACCTATCTGCTAGTGTTGGAGGGTCTTCTGTGGAGGCAGGAGCCAGCAACTGTGCTGTTGGGACCCCTGGCAGCAGCAGTCTTAGGAGGTACTCCTTGGCATAAGCCTTCTTGGAGGTTGTCATTAACCCTACCATAGATCCTGTAGACTTCAAGACTGGGTTGCCTCAGGCCAAACAACAAACAGGAATGGGGCACAGTCCCACAATCAGCAGACAGTTGAATTAAAGTTTTACTGAGCATGGCCCTGCCCGCCAGAGCAAGGCCCAGTTTTTGCCACTGTCAGCTCCTCCCATCAGGAAGCTTACACAAGATTCATGGTCTCAGCCACCAAAGGGCAGCGCTGCCAGAATGAAGATGACACCACAGAAAATTAATCCAGTGAAAAGGCAGAGGACTTTGTTCCAGATGAAGGGACAAGATAAAACCCCAGAGAAACAAATAAATGAAGTAGAGATAGGCAACCTTCCAGAAAAAGAAATCAGGATAATAATAGTAAAGATGATCCAGGATCTCAGAAAAAGAATGGAGAAGATGCAAGAAATGTTTACCAAAAACCTAGAACAACAAAAAAACAAACAGAAAAAAAAAAAAAAAAACAGAGATGAAAAATACACTGGAAGGAATCAATAGATTAACTGAGGCAGAAGAACAGATAAGTGACCTGGAAGACAGAATGCTGGAAATCACTGTCACAAAACAGAATTTAGAAAAAAGAATGAAAAAAAAATAAAGACAGCCTAAGAGACCTCTGGGACAATATTAAATGCACCAACATTCACATTATAGACATCCCAGAAGGAGAAGATAGAGAGAAAGGAGCCAAGAAAATATTTGAAGAGATAATAGCTGAAATTTCCCTTACATGGGAAAGGAAATAGTCAACCAAGTCCAGGAAGTTCAGAGAATCCAAGGCAGGATTAACCCTAAGAGGAACACACTAAGAAACATAGTAATCAAACTGACAAAAATTAAAGACAAAGATAAAATATTAAAAGCAACAAGGGAAAACAACAAATAACATACAAGGGAACTTCCATAATGTTATAAGCTGATTTCTCAAAAGAAACTGAACAAGCCAGAAGGGAATATTATGATAGATTTAAAGTGATGAAAGGGAAGCAATTACAACCAAGAAAACTCTACCAGGCAAGACTCTGGTTCAGATTTGACAGAGAAATCAAACTGATAAAATAAGACAATTTGATATAAAAAAACTACCATTTAATAGAAAAACCTGTAAACACTTTTTAAAATCCAGATGCACATTAGAATTATCTTGGATTTTTTTTCCATTTATTTTTATTAGTTGAAGGCTAATTACTTTACCGTATTGTAGTGGTTTTTGCCCTACATTGACATGAATCAGCCATGGATTTACATGTGTTCCCCATCCCGTTTCCCCCTCCCACCTCCCTCTCCACCCGATCCCTCTGGGTCTTCCCAGTGCACCAGGCCCGAGCACTTGTCTCATGCATCCAACCTGGGCTGATGATTTGTTTCACCCTAGATAATATACATGTTTTGATGCTGTTCTCTCAAAACATCCCACCCTCACCTTCTCCCACAGAGTCCAAAAGTCTGTTCTATACATCTGTGTCTCTTTTTCTGTTTTGCATATAGGGTTATCGTTACCATCTTTCTAAATTCCATATATATGTGTTAGTATACTGTATTGGTCTTTATCTTTCTGGCTTATTTCACTCTGTATTATGGGCTCCAGTTTCATCCATCTCATTAGGACTGATTCAAATGAATTCTTTTTAATGGCTGAGTAATATTCCATGGTGTATATGTACCACAGCTTCCTTATCCATTCATCTGCTGATGGGCATCTAGGTTGCTTCCATGTCCTGGCTATTATAAACAGTGCTGCGATGAACATTGGGGTGCACGTGTCTCTTTCAGATCTGGTTTCCTCGGTGTGTATGCCCAGGAGTAGGATTGCTGGGTCATATGGCAGTTCTATTTCCAGGTTTTTAAGGAATCTCCACACTGTTCTCCATAGTGGCTGTACTAGTTTGCATTCCCACCAACAGTGTAAGAGAGTTCCCTTTTCTCCACACCCTCTCCAGCATTTATTGCTTGTAGACTTTTGGATAGCAGCCATCCTGACTGGCGTGTAATGGTACCCCACTGTGGTTTTGATTTGCATTTCTCTGATAATGAGTGATGTTGGCATCTTTTCATGTGTTTGTTAGCCATCTGTATGTCTTCTTTGGAGAAATACAAATGCCCAGGTATTGTTTTCTTCTCCAAAGTTCCACATGTGATTCTAATGAGCAGCTATGTTTAAAAACAAGTGGACTATGATACTCTTTTACTTTTATCTAGTTTGTTGCACTTTTTCTATTTTGTATTCAGTGCTCCCATTTCATTTAGTTTATGTTTTCCAATTTCTGCCTCTTTTTTTTGTTGTTGTTTCACAAGCCTTTATCAAATGTAGTAGAAAAACTTTTGTTTGTGTGTATTATACATATAATATAAAGCTTTTGCTTTTGCATGTGTATTATACATATAATTGTATGTATGATATATACATATATTTTAGGAAACATTAAGTGTTTGCTTAGCTAAAGAATTTATGACATTTTGGTTATACTTGTTTGACTAAGCATGACTAGAATGCTAGATTTCAAATTTATATTCACTCAGAACTTTGAAACATCTAATACTACTGCTAAAAGTCTAGAAAGCTTATTATTTTAGGATTTAAAAAAAATTTTTTTGAGACAGGCCTGAAACTTCTAATTCAATTCTGAGAATACAAAGAAATACTATGCTGCAAAAAAAAAAAAAATACAGAAAATTAACATGTGATACAGCATTAACAGCTAAAGTACAGATTTTGTTCAAATATCACAGAATTTTATGGGTTCACTCTTTGTTTTCGTACCTTATTCAAGATTCTACATTGTGTTTAGTTGCACTGAGCGGCTTCAGCTGCATGCAACAAATTCTGATAAATTCTTTTTCATTTTTATTTTGTTATAAATATTTTCTAATTTTCCTTGTTAAGGCTTCTTAGATACACCTATCATTTAAAAATGGACATCTAATTTCCAAATATTCTTGATGTTAATTTCTCATTTTGATAGTAATTTCTCATTTAAATGCTTTCTTCTCCGCAATCACCCTCTGTGTTTTTTTAGTCTCTTAAACTTTATTGAGGCTTTCAATGGCTAAGTCAAAGATGTCTCTTGGTAAATGTCACATTGCACTTATTATTTTCAAATATCTTTTGATACTGATTTCTAACATAATTCCACAGTGATAAAAGAACAGACTCTGAATGATTTCAATACCTTTAGATCATGAAATTTTTGCACCTTGTTTTATGTCCCTGGATATGCTGCAGTGTCTCCTGGTTTATAGTCTATTGAATAGAATTTGTACCCTGCTATTGTGTGAAAATTGTATAAATATTAATTATGTTGAACTGGTTCATAGTGCTTTTCTACTATATCCTTCTACTTTTCTACGTATTCATTCTATTAACTTTTGAGAACTTGATATTAAAACTCCAGCTAAAAATCTTGATTTATCCACTTAAAATGATAGTCATAATTGACCATATCAATTTTTGTACTAGGAAATTAGGCAAAAATGTCATTGAGTGTCAATGAGAGAAGAAACCATAAGGAAATCAGAGAGATACCATCTCACCTCTTAATTATCTTTTGTGACATTGAGTAAGTCAATTAACTTTTCTAAGCTTTGGTTTTCCCATTTGTAAAATGAGAATGACAATATCCTCTGTTAAACACAAATATGGCACTTATTAATTTCTCAATTATCCTCTCCTTTTCTCCTCCTCAAACTTAGTGGCATAAATACACTGAAACACACATAATTCATTTGGATATCAAAAGGTATTTCTCTACAAACCAAAAGGCTTTAATAAATCTTTTGTTAACTATGAACAAAGCATTCCTCTGCCAAAAACAGGGAACTGTGGGAAGTCAATTAAATTTCATATGCCTTTCAATTTGAAATTGATTAAAAGATACACGAAAACTAGTCATTTTGAGTCACATCCCCAGAATTAGCTATCTCACCAGTGACATCAGTGTAATATCTATCACTTTCTTTTCTAAAACAACATGGACTTAGATTTTAGATTTTTTTCTCTTGCTCCTCCAATAAAAATGAACTGAAAATGAGCTTGATTCAGTCAAATGGACTGGATTTATTCTTTACACTTTCATTCTGGACCTTACTCTGCAACATTTATAGTTGGTATCTGTGGGCATGGACCAAGTGAGAACAGGAAACAGAACACAAAAGGGAGACATGAACAGCTGGATGGCAGCAAAGTACACTGCAAAGGACACAGGCCCAGGGAATCAAGGACCTGAACTTTGAACTTCAATTTATTAATCAATAAGACGCTATTCCAGGAGTTGTCTTCTAGCCCCAATATTCTCGATTAGCTATGGGGTATCTTCTGCTTTTAATAAATTAACAAGACTGAGTAGAGTGTGCTGGAGGTGGGGGGGGTTGCCGTTAATGTTTTATAAGGTTCATAGTTTCAGTGGACAGGACAGGGTGGAGAACTGCTACAAATTAATGTAATTCTTTAGAAGAGAAATTTAGTAAAATATATCTAGAACATAAGACTCAGATAGATGGTGGTCGCAAGCTACAATTTCGCTGTTTTCAAAGTGGCAGGATTTCAATGCCTATTTAGTTAAGTTGTTTAACATAATTATCATAGCCATAAATTGAAGACAATAAATATAGCTATCTGAAGGGGGCTGGTTATTGTGAAGATTAAATTTGGGTAGAGATTTGCTCCATTCACAAATCAGCATATGGAAAGTGCTCAAGTTATATGTCAATATTTTTTATTATGTTTGGGCTCAATGACCTCACTCTTGGTTTACTGGATTTATTCTTAAGAAATAATTATAAAGAAAAAATGAAGCATTTAATGAGATAATTTGTGGTATTACTGAATGCAGTAGGAAAAAAAACTGCAAAATATTTAAATGTTTGACAATTAAAAAGTGGTTATACACCTGATAGAGAAATAAGCCACTGAAATTATTATTCTAAGGGGTAGATGATATCATGAGAAAAAGTGTATGATATAATGCTAAGTAAAGAAAGCGTGATCCAAATGCTTCTATATTATGATTTCAACTATATAATAATGTATATACATGTATATAAGGACTAGAAAAGAACACAGAAAATGAAATGAGTTGATTATTTGGATAAATTCAGTTATCCTGGTTTTTTTCTTTTTAAAAACTTTTTTTCATATCAATGTATGACAAAACCCACTGGAAAAAAAAATAATAATTAAAAAAAAAGAAAAAAAAAAGAAAAAAAATAAAAACTTTTTTTCAATATTAGTGTGGTATTGTTATATAATGCACATAAAAATTCAGTACATAAAAACAAATGAAAGAAACAAAAGAAAAAAACCTTCCAGGTAAAGGATGTGTGTGTGTGTGTGTGTGTGTTAGTCTCTCGGTTGTGTCCCACTCTTTGTGACCCTGTGGACTGTAGCCCACCAGGCTCCTCTGTTCATGGAATTCTTCAGGCAAGAATACTGGAGTAGGTTGCCATTTCCTCCTCCAGAGGATTTTCCCGACCTAGGGATCAAACCCAAGTCTCCTGCATCGCAGGCAGATTCTTTACTGTCTGAGCCACCAGGGCAGCCCTCAGGTAAAGGATAATATTAACACATGAGAGTTTGGGTTCATCTGGGATTATAAAGGGGGCATTAAGCCCAGGACATCCTAATAGTTTACACATGTCTACACTGTATGCACAGGGAGATTAGAAGGTATGCTTTTGTTGTGATTATTTTACTGACAGAGCTAGATTTTAAACTCTTCTGGCCACTCCATTTACTCCAATAGCAACAGAATATCCACTGAGCTTAGAAAGAAACAACAAAAAAGAGAATCATATCCAAATGAGCAACAATAGCCAAAGAAAACCATTTGAGCAGCAGGTCATCAAAATTTCAAAGTGATCCCATAAGCATAGAAGGGTTAAGAATAAACTGAATAAATAATTCAAACCATGCAGAATCAGTGTAGATGAAAGCCTATGGATGTGGAACATTCATTTCTAACTGACTCATGGAATGTAAGTAAAGGGATTAACAGTTGTTACATTCTTAAATGTGTGAGAAAATTATTTATACTTCTAGCATTTTGCCACAAATCTTTCAGACACAAAACTAGAGATGGAAAACATAAAAAAAAAAAAAGATGAGCAAGAAGTCAAAAAATCCTTTTCAAAAGAGAAAAGCACTTATTTAAGTTAAATAAATGCTATCAGAAAATAACAGGGCCCTTGGGATTAGGCGTACTATATACCGGTTGCATTATCCAAATCCTCGGTTGTCCAAGGTCACAGCCTAATATGATAACCAAAGCGTCATCACAATCCCAGCGATCTTAAATGAGTTTTGGAATAAATTTAGAATAAAAATTCTTCAATATATCCTGACATCACTTAGTCAATCTTCTACTTAGTTCAATAAATATTTATTAAGGGATTATCATGTGCAAGGCATGGGAGTAAACAGCAAATATACCAGAAACAAAAAAATATGAACCCTTCTCTCCAGATCTCTCAGTTTATGAACTCTCAGGCCTTTGTTGAACAGAAGAACCCTCTACTATACTTTACAGATCAATGTAGGAAAAATCAGGATATTCAAAGCTGTGCCAGTGTCTTTTCTGCTGAGTTCAGTTACAGACCCAACTTCCAAAAACCACAAACTAATTCATCAACCAGTTAATTGTCTGACATTGAAAATAAATTGCCTTATGACAAGTCTCGCTTCCCCTGAATGATTTTAATTATCTCTGTAGCCAAGAATTGTGACTAACTTCTGTGACAGAAGTGAGAAGTACAGTGTTGAAAAAGCAATTAACACTTATTTTTTGGTGTTAAACCTTTGCAGAATCACCCCCTCTCTTGGAACAGGGAGGAAGGGGGTAGCTAATGTGAGTACTTACCAAGTGCCATAACTGGTCCAACTGTTTCATGTATATTATCTTATATAATTCTTGCAAACAATATTATGAAGTAGGTATTATTGTCACCCTCGTTTTTAGGATGAGGCTAATGGGAACATAAGATGGTACAACCACCTCAAAAACAGGCAGTTTCTTACATTTGCCTCGTGTGTGTGTGTGTGCGTGTGTGCATGTGCACATGCACGCACGCATAGTCACTCAGTCATGTCCAACTCTTTGAGACCCCATGGACTGCAGCCCACCAGGCTCCTCTGTCCATGGGGATTCTCCAGGCAAGAATACTGGAGTGGGTTGCCATGCCTTCCTCCAGGGAATCTTTTCAACCCAGGGATCGAACCTAGATCTCCTACATTGCAGGCAGATTCTTTACCGTCTGAGGGGAACTTCCCATCCCAGGAATGGAACCGGGGTCTCATGGATTGCATGAGGATTCTTTACTAGCTGAGCTTCCAAGGAAACCCCTACATTTACCATACAGCCCATGAATTCCACTCCTGGCTATCTACTGAAGAGAAATGAAAACAAATTCCTATGCAAAAATGTATGTATAATCTCCATGGTAGTTTTATCAATAGTAGCCAAAAACTGGAAATAAATCAACAGGTGAATGAATTGAGAAATTGTGGTATACCCATATAAAAGACTAATACTTAGCAATAAAAAGTAATGAGCTACTGACACATGCAACATGAATGAATCTCAGAATTACGCTGAGTGAGAATAGCCAAACCCAACATACACTAAGATACTATTCATATGAAACTCTAGAAAAGACTAAGCTAATCTACGTTAAGAGAAGCATATTAATGTTTGCTTGAGGATGGGAATGGAGGGGGCATTCACTGGGGAGGAACACAAGGGCACTTTGAAGACATTGAAATGTTTTACCTCTTGATTTCTCCAGTAGTCATGTATGGATGTGAGAGCTGGACTGTAAAGAAAGTTGAGCACCAAAGAACTGATGCTTTTGAACCATGGTGTTGGAGAAGACACTCGAGAGTCCCTTGGACTGCAAGGAGATGCAACCAGTCCATCCTAAAGGAAATCAGTCCTGAATATTCATTGGAAGGACTAATGCTGAAGCTGAAACTCCAATCCTTTGGCCATCTGATGCAAAGAACTGACTCATTGGAAAAGACCGTGATGCTGGGAAAGAGTGAAGGCAGGAGAAGAAGGGGATGACAGAGGATGAGATGGTTGGATGGCATCACCAACTCAATGGACATGAGTTTGAGCAAGCTCCAGGTACTGGTGATGAACAGGGAAGCCTGGCGTGCTGCAGTCCATAGGGTCGCAGAGTCAGACATGACTGAGTGACTGAAATGACTGACTGACTGACTGACATCTTGATTATAGTAGTGGTTACACGATTGTACAAATTTATACAAAATGTACAATTAAAACAGGTACATTTACTGTATGTTAATTTTACCTCAATAAAGTTGGTTTGAAAAAAAAATTTCTTCCAAGTGATTCCAGCATTGGGGAAGAAATCTCTGAATAAACCTAACCTCCAATTGTATGCAAATATCTTCTCTACAATAATCACCTAACCCTGTCTGAATATGTCTCATGTCTGAAGCTTGCAGCTACACAGGTTACCCCATCTACTTCATGACAGCTCTGTCAGAAAAACTTCTCATGCTGAGTCTAAACATATTTCCCTCTAATGGTATAAGTTTTCCACTCAGCAGCTACCTTAATATAATCTTACTGACAACAGTAGAATATTCAAAGATACCGATCTTGGAGTATAGCAGAGCTGTTTTAATGTGGGCTCTGAGATCTGACAGGTCTGAATTTGATTCTAGTCATATCATTTATTAGTGAACCTGAGTAAGTTACTTAAGCTTGCTAGACCTCAGTTTCCTTAGCTGTAAAATATTCATAATAGTAGCTCTATGAGGGTTATGAGAATTAAGGAGATGATGCATGTAAAGCTCTTCACATAATGTCTGGCATATAGCACATACTCAGTTACTATTACCAGCCTTACCTATCTTTCTTAACCAGGCTAATCAACACAGGTACCTCAATCGTTAAGATTTTAATTCCAGAGCATTTGACATCCAGATTGCTTGAAAATGCTATAAACTGTTAATGTAATTACAACCCACACAGTCACCCATTTTTTTCTTTCAACATTAAATATGCCTTAAGTTTTCAATTCACAATCACAAAATGCTGACTTAAGAGGCATTAATTATCTGAAACAAACAATAATTGTAAAAGGATTAGAAAAGAGACTTGAAATAAAGTTTTAGCAGAAATAGTACTTGAATATGATTTTGCAGATTAAAAAGTATATAAATAATGGTGTGTTTGATTAAAGAAAGAAGTGAGAATTTAATTTGAGATCTTGGTTAGATTTTCCAGAGTCTTAATTTATTTTCTTTTCATGAAGTGCTCTGAAAAGAAACTTCATACTTGACATACAAAGCCCTGCTTCATTTAAGCCTATGTACAATAAACATGAGAGTAAAGTCTAAGACTATTGCCATGTTAGGGGGCTGCCTCTGGATCACAGCAACCTCAATACCTAAGGTCTGGATGACAATGTGAGTCAAAGCATGCTAAGCCGATGTTCTATTCCTCCCTTAATTTTGACCAAGTTATTTTCCTTCTTTGGACATCAGTTTTCCTATATGTAAAATGGAAGGGGGGATAATCTAAAGCTCTCAAAGCTCTTTTCTAACTTAAAACCCTATAACCCAGGTTACACATGTGTACGCATTTTAACACTCAGTCAATAGATCCTTATTATTCACACAATTGCACTCATCTCACATGCTAGTAAAGTAATGCTTAAAATTCTCCAAGCCAGGCTTCAGCAATACATGAACCATGAACTTCCAGATGTTCAAGCTGGTTTTAGAAAAGGCAGAGGAACCAGAGATCAAACTGCCAATATCCACTGGATCATCAAAAAAGCAAGAGAGTTTCCAGAAAAACATCTATTTCTACTTTATTGACTATGCCAAAGCCTTTGACTGTGTGGATCACAATAAACTGTGGAGAATTCTGAAAGAGATGGGCATACCAGACCACCTGACCTGCCTCTTGAGAAACCTGTATACAGGTTAGGAAGCAACAGTTAGAACTGGACATGGAACAACAGATAGGTTCCAAATAGGAAAAGGAGTACGTCAAGGCTGTATATTGTCACCCTGCTTATTTAACTTCTATGCAGAGTATATCATGAGAAACACTGGGCTGGAAAGAGCACAAGCTGGAATCAAGATTGCCGGGAGAAATATCAATAACCTCAGATATGCAGAAGACACCACTCTTGGGGCAGAAAGTGAAGAACTAAAGAGCCTCTTGATGAAAGTGAAAGAGGAGAGTGAAAAAGTCAGCTTAAAGCTCAACATTCAGAAAACTAAAATCACAGCAACCGGTCCCATCACTTCATGGCAGATAGATGGGAAACAGTGGCTGACTTTATTTTTCTGGGCTCCAAAATCATGGCAGATGGTTATTGTAGCCATGAAATTAAAAGACGCTTACTCCGTGGAAGGAAAGTTACGACCAATCTAGACAGCACATTTAAAAGCAGAGACATTACTTTGCCAAAAAAGGTCCATCTAGTCAAGGCTATGGTTTTTCCAGTGGTCCTGTATGGATGTGAGAGTTGGACTGTAAAGAAAGCTGAGCACTGAAGAATTGATGCTTTTGAGCTGTGGTGTTGGAGAAGACTCTTGAGAGTCCCTTGGGCTGAAAGGAGATCCAACCAGTTCATCCTAAAGGAGTTCAGTCCTGGGTGTTCATTGGAAGAACTGATGTTGAAGCTGAAACTCCAATACTTTGGCCACCTGATATGAAGAGCTGGCTCATTGGAAAAGACCTTGATGCTGGGAAAGATTGAGGGCAGGAGGAGAACGGGATGATGGAGGATGAGATGGTTGGATGGCATCATTGACTCGATGGACATGGGTTTGGGTGGACTCTGGGAGTTGGTGATGGACAGGGAGGCCTGGCATGCTGCAGTTATTGGGGTCACAAAGAGTTGGACACAACTGAGCGACTGAACTGAACTGAACTGATTTGCACATTCCATTAGATGCCAATTTTTTATGACATCAAAGAAAACTCTATATACAAATGATAAACTTTAGTTAATGATATGCATGCTTACACATGTAGGGATTAATTATACTGATTTCTGCTAAAATGCACCCAAAATAAGAAGCATAAATGGATGGATGCATGGATAGAAAGGTGAAAAAGAAACTATACAAAAGTGTTAATGGTAGAATCTATGTGGTGAGTATATGAGGGTCCACTATAAAATTCTGTCAAAGAAAGCGAAAGTAATAGTCACTCAGTTCAGTTGCTCAGTCATGTCCGACTCTGCAACCCCATGGATTGCAGCACTCCAGGCTTCCCTGTCAATCACCAACTCCCAGAACTTGCTCAAACTCATGCCTATCAAGTTGGTGATGCCATTCAACCATCTTATCCTCTGTCGCCCCCTTCTTCTCCTGCCTTCAATCTTTCCCAGCATCAGGGTCTTTTCAAATGAGTCAGTTCTTCATGACAGGTAGCCAAAGGATTGAAGCTTCAGCATCAGTCCTTCCAATGAATATTCAGGACTGATTTCCCTTAGGATTGACTGGTTGGATCTCCTTGCAGTCCAAGGGACTCTCAAGAGTCTTCTCCAGCACCACAATTCAAAAGCATCAATTCTTCGGTGCTCAGCTTTCTTTATAGTCCAACTCTCACATCCATACATGACTACTGGAAAAACCATAGCTCTGACTAGACAGATATTTGTTGGTAAAGAAATGTCTCTGCTTTTTAATATGCTGTCTAGTTTGGTCATAGCTTTTCTTCCAAGGAGTAGCATCTTTTACCTACATGGCTGCAGTCACCATTTGCAGTGATTTTGGAGCCCCAGAGAATGAAGTCTGTCACTGTTTCTATTGTCTCCCCATCTATTTGCCACAAAGTGATGGGACCGGATGTCATGATGTTCATTTTTTGAATGTTGAGTTTTAAGCCAGCTTTTTCACTCTCCTCTCACTTTCATCAAGAGGCTCTTCAATTCCTCCTCACTTTGTTCCATAAGGGTGGTGTCATCCTCATGCATATAGGAGGTTATTAAATATTTCTCCTGGCAATCTTGACTCCAGCTTGGGCTTCATCCAGCCCAGCATTTTGCATAATGTACTCTGCATATAAGTTAAATAAGCAGGGTGACAATATATAGCCTTGATGTATTCCTTTCCCAATTGAAACCATGTCGTTCCATGTTTGGTTCTAACAGTTGCTTCTTAACCTGCATACAAATTTCTCAGGAGGCAGGTAAGGTAGTCTGGCATTCCCGTCTCTTGAAGAATTTTCTACAGTTTGCTGTGATCCACACAGTCAAAGGCTTTGGCATAGTCAATAAAGCAGAAGCAGATGTTTTTCTGGAATAGCTTCTCAGTCATGTCCTACTCTTTGTGACCTCATGGACTGCAGTACATCAGACTCCTCTGTCCAAAGGATTCTCCAAGCTAGAATACCAGAGTGGGTTGCCATTCCCTTCTCCAGGGGATTTTCCTAACTCAGGGACTGAACCCATATCTCTTGTGCCTCCAGCATTGCAGGCAGATTCTTTACCTTCTGAGCCACTGGGGAAGTCTGCAAAATTCTGTCAACTTGAGTCTATGAAATTTTCATAATAAAATGTTGGGAAAAAAAACCCAGTATTTAAGTAATCTTTTAAATATCAGAAAAAATACTCTATGAATCTGATTTCTTCTTACATATTCAAACAACATTGGTAATCCTACATATCCCTGGGCTTCCTACATGGCGCTAGTGGTAAAGAACCTGAATGCCAGTGCAGGGGAGGTAAGAGATACAAGTTCAGTCTCTAGGTTGGGAAAATCCCCTGGAGGAGGGCATGGCAACCCACTCCAATATTCTTGCCTGGTTAGTCCCATGGACAGAGGAGCCTGATGGGCTACAGTTCATAGGGTTGCAAAGAGTCAGACATAACTGAAGTGACTTAGCATGCATAAATACCTAGCACATGGCAAGATTCTCTTCCCTAATCTTTTTTTTTTTTTGAACTTTTTTTAAAATTTTTCATTTATTTTTATTAGTTGGAGGCTAATTACTTTACAATATTGTAGTGGTTCCCTAATCTTTTTAGCACAGTCCGTAATAATAGTCCCTAATATTTAAAAAAGAAAAAGAAAAAAAAAAAAACAGGCTAACGAAAAAATGACAATAGCAAATACTGGAAAGGATATAAAGAAACTGTAACTGTCATGCACTGCTGGACGAAATGTAAAATAGTGTCACCACTTTGGAAAACAGGTTCACAATTCCTCAGTTAAACACAGGGTAATTATCTGACCTGATCATTCTACCCTTGGATATATACCCAAGAGAAATAAAAACACATGCTCATATAAAAACCTGAACACAGTGTTCATTATAGCATTATTTATAATAGCTAAAAGGTGGAAACAACCTAAATGTTCATCAACTGGTGTATGGATAAACAAATGTGATATATTCATATAACAGAATATTATTCAGTCATAAAAAGGAATGAAGTATCAACACATACTAAAAATGGATGAAATTTGAATGTTTTATGCTAAATAAACAAACACAATCTCAAAAGACCACTTATTGTATAATTCCATTTATATGAAATGTCCAGAATAAGTAAAACTATAGAGACAGAAAGTAAGTTATTCCCAAAGGCTAGAGGAGATGAGTGTTTGGGGTGATGGCTAATGATTGCAGGGCTTTGGCAGGATAGGAAACAGTAAAAATGTTCTAAAATTGATAGTGGTGATAAATACATCCTTTGCAATTTTTCTAAAAGTCAATGAATTGTACAGTTTCAATAAGTGAATTGTATGGTATATAAATTATACCTCAACAAAGCTGTAAAAAAAATGAAAATCATGTCAAAATTTATTCAGTCTCTCTCTGGTCTCTTCTCTGCTCTATGCCTCACTAGCTCTCTGGTCAAGAAGTGGTCTCACCAACTCTTTCCCTTGTCTTTTGCTTCAGAGGCACTTAAACTTTCTTATATATTCCCGGAAAACTACTCCTTAGATTTCTTTTTCAGTTTTATTTCACCTTTGTGTTTGAACTATAATAATTTTTGAGGCTTTCTTGATTCCATTAATTCATTTGACAAATTTATAGAGTAGTTATGTCATGTCAGACATTCTATTAAGCACCTAAGGTATAAAGTAAAAAAAAACTCCTGGTGCTTGCCCTCAAAATGTTTGCAGTCTATTAAGTGAGGCAGATATATAAACAGATAATTATTATATAAATCAATATGTACCATAACTGAAGCAAGTAAAAGAGCTAAGGGAGAGAAGACTTTGCTGTTACACTTACAGCCAGAAAACCTAGGTTAAATGAAGTAGGTTTAATAGCTTTGAAATCTTAAACAAGTCACTTAATTACCCTGAGACCCAGTAAAATGGAGAAAATGCCATCCACCTTACTGGGTTTGTGCGAGAATTATATGCAAATATACTATGAAAATACTTTATAAACTATATATTCTGGTACTCCATGATAATAATATTTTGGAAAGAATTACTGCTTCATCTACTTTCTTTGCAATTTAGTAAGGATAAAGTAAGTAATGTACACTAAGATCTGAGAAAAAATAATATGATATTTTTCTTATAACTGAAAGTAACAGATGGAATTTTAATAGTTTCTGGAACAAAAGGAAACATCTTGGAATGTAATGATTTCAAGACTGACTGAGGAGATAGAGAATAACATGGACAAAGGGTTAGATCATGGTTAGAAGAGACAAAGGCCAACTGGATAGCAAGCTTGAACTGAACACAGGTGGGGTAGAAAACATGGTATTGAAGGCAGGACTTTGAAAGTGAGGAAGAATTTTAATGAGAGCTATGCGCTTGCCATCCTCTTATCAATCAGATACACTTTCTTTTAACACGTAAAAGTGAATTTATCTCCGTGAGGAAATGTCCTTTCCCAGAATAACTTAAGCACAAAGTTCTACTGTATTTCTAATCTCCCAGAAACAAAGAACTAAGATGCTACATGCACAGACATAAGAACAGCATGTTTTCTGGTCGGTTTAATTAAGCGAAGAGGAACTAAAAAGCCTCTTGATGAAAGTGAAAGAGGAGACCGAAAAAGCTAGCTTAAAATTAACCATTCAAAAAATGAAGATCCTGGCATTCTGACCCATCACTTCATGGCAAATAGATGGGGAAACAATGGAAACAGTGACAGATTTTTTTTTTTTTTCTTTCTTTTTTTTTTTTTTTTAATTTTTTTATTAGTTGGAGGCTAATTACTTCACAACATTTCAGTGGGTTTTGTCATACATTGATATGAATCAGCCATAGATTTACACTTATTCCCCATCCCGATCCCCCCTCCCACCTCCCTCTCCACCCGATTCCTCTGGGTCTTCCCAGTGCACCAGGCCCGAGCACTTGTCTCATGCATCCCACCTGGGCTGGTGATCTGTTTCACCATAGATAGTATACATGCTGTTCTTTTGAAACATCCCACCCTCACCTTCTCCCACAGAGTTCAAAAGTCTGTTCTGTATTTCTGTGTCTCTTTTTCTGTTTTGCATATAGGGTTATTTTCTTAGGTTCCAATATCACTGCAGATGGTGAATGCAGCCATGAAATTAAAAGACGCCTGTTCCTTGGAAGAAAAGCTACGACCAACCTAGACAGCATATTAAAAAGCAGAGACATTACTTTGCCAACAAAGGTCCATGTAGTCATGGCTATGATTTTTCCAGTAGTCATGTATGAATTTGAGAGTTGGACTATAAAGAAAGCTGAGCACCAAAGAATTGATGCTTTTGAACTGTGGTGTTGGAGAAGACTCTTAAGAGTCCTTGGACAGCAGAGATCAAACCAGTCCATCCTAAAGGAAATCAATTCTGAATATTCATTGGAAGGACTGACACTGAAGCTGACGCTCCAATACTTTGGCTACCTGTCATGAAGAACTGACTAATTGGAAAAGACCCTGATGCTGGGAAAGATTGAAGGCAGGAGGAGAAGGGAATGACAGGATGAGATGGTTGAATGGCATCACCAACTCGATAGACATAAGTCTGAGCAAGTCCTGGGAGTCGATGATTGACAGGGAAGCCTGGCGTGCTGTAGTCTATGGGGTCACAAAGAGTCGGTTATGACAGAGCAGTTGAACTGACTGATACAGTGGTGGCTCCTGGTAAAATTTGTGGAGTCTCTATATATTTTCTACCCTTCCTTTCTGTTTAAAAAAATACCAAATAAATTATAAGCTAAAGAACAAGATAACCAATAAATCTGTATAAAGACAAAAATTAAAAATAATAACAATGGCAAACTGGCTCTACAGATCATCTATATTAAAGAGAGGCAAATAAATTATAATCTCAAATAGCAGAATAATATAACAGAGTTAATAGTACTGTTTGACATTTAATATTTCAACTCATATAAGTGTGTGTGTGTGTGTGTATTTCAATCTTAATGACATACAAATGTAAGATATTTCCAAAAAATTCTTTAATGTTTAATACGTTATTCCAAGTTCTCAATTTCTCACTTAGCTGGATATAATAAGAGAAAGGAATAATTAGAGACCACAAATAACATCAGTCACATATATGGGCTAAATGTTTGCTTTTATTCTTATTTAATACTTATCATGGGTCCTAACAGGTGCTTCTGACTGGAGCCCAGCGACTGATAGATGAGAGGGGGGAGAAAAAACTAAACTTAGGAAAAGGGAGGTGTTTTATTTATATAACGTAGATGTTACATAAATGTTCAGGCCCAAATCCTTCTAGCCTATAGCAATGGCAGTACTATCTATCAACTGTGGCATTTGGGGGGGCCTTCTCTCCTAGATTAGCATTAGAAAATTAGTTATAAATATTTTTTCAATTAGTTGCTATAAGTAGTGCCAACATGGCACTATTTAATAAAGGCTGGAGAGGATTAGGTGGAAAGTTATTGGCCCTAGATTTTTAACCTTTTGCTGTGCTCAGATGCACTATAGAGTTTCTGAGCCAAGACCAGAAGGACACAACTGGAGATAGAATTTGAAAGTAAAAAACTGATATTTGACAGAAACAATGGAAGACAATGCCCTACAGGGTTACTAGACACAACCGTACGAAACATGCTGTAATGGACGCTATGTTGCAGCCACCAGGTCCCCCTTCAGGACCGAAGAAGTTATTTCCTTGACTGCTGGGAGTCCTATCAGCTGACAATCCTCAGCTAACTGCCCTCTCCAGGAATTGTCCTTGGTTGAAAAGAACTGCTTCTTCCAAGGTCCTACAGCCTGCATCCAATAACTGGTTGATGTGAGGGTCTGAAGTTCTGACTCCCTCACCTCAATCCTGAAAGACCATCCCAGCTCCAGAGCTTTGGTGGAGTTTGCTGAGCATTTGTTTGGAGTGTTACCACAGACCAGCCTCTCCCTCTGCCTAATTCTGACGCCTTTCCTTCCCCCTAAAGTGTTGATACTGAGAGCACTTCTCAGAAAACTCTGTCCATGTTAGTCTCTACCTCAGAATCTGCTTTGTGAGAAACTTAACCAGCAAGTCAAGGAGATATTGAACCACTGCTATGCAGTTTCATTGTGAATAAATTATGATATTAGTATATCATAGGTCCCTAGGTAGTCCAGTACACTAAGAAGTTTATCAAGTTCTTCCCCATTTTTGGTCTTCAGTTCAGTACCTGACAGCTAATTATCAACCTATGGAAAACCCGGAGAGTCAGAGGTGCCAAAAGAACATCTAAGTAAAAGATAGGAATCGGAATTATTTATTTCAAGACAACTGACAGGGAGAAAACCAACAATATAAGATTAGAAAATAAAATTTTAGTATAGAGGATATAGATTAGATATAAGAAGATTTGCCAATAATTAAAAGTGATAGAATATTAGAATAACTGGTAATGAAGTTAGATTATTCATTTAATACCATTTATAATAACAATAATTTGAATTCACTCTATGTTGAGCTATGCTGAACATGTCATACAGTGTATTTAAGTAATTAATCTTTACAACAGAGCTATGAGAAAGAAGTATTATCATGCCCATTTTATAGATAAAGAAATTCCCAAGGCTTACAAAGATAAAGTAACTTGTCTAAAGTTACACAGCTAGAAAATGGTAAAATAAGGATCCCAACCCAGGATTTTCTGACTCTAAAACTCACACTCCAGACTACTACCTCTGGGTACATGTATATTTTGTGTGCTGTGTTAGAATCTGAGAAAATGAAAGGATATGCCTAATTTTCTCTAATCCAAAGGGAAGAATGGCTAGTTGATGCGATTCTGACCAATCATAGAATCTTTTGGAGCCTCTGTTGCTATTTATGTCAAATAGAGATAATGATACCTTTTTTTTTTTTGCCTAAAGGCATTCAGAAAAACAACTGATGCCCCTAGTCAATAAAATCTGGGATTTTATAATTTTTTTGTTGAATAGGATAAAAAATTTTACATTGTTATATACCTGTAAGAAATTAAACTATTATTCACTTAAAGGAAACTGCTCTAAGTAATTTGGGAAAAACTAGGGGCAGAAATAACATTCATATATGCATTCCCTTTAAAAGGTAAATCTCATATTTCTAGAAGATAGAGGAGACCAAAAAAGTAGGAATTGTGTAAACAGAATAAATTAGGATTAAGCAATGGGATGTGAAAATTCTCAGGAAAAAAAAAACAGATAAAGATCAGAGCTAGTAGAATCAGATAGATGTGAGGTAACACAGCAGGTCATTTAAGCAAGGCAGAATAACATGAACAAGGATCAAGAATAAGCATGGCGTGTTTGAGGAAGAGAAGACTTTGAAAAGAAACAATAACTCTCACTTATATGGATTAACTTAGCACTATCTTTTTAATTAAGATTGGGAAATAGCCCAAATCAGTGCTTTGCAAAATTGTTTGTTTCAAGGCAAGTGCAGAATTTCCATTTGCCATGGTACACACCTGGAGTGTTAATAGACCACTGCACTGCCATTTTTAGACATGAAATATTCTAATATACTGACAAGTTAGGATATCTACAACAAATTTTTGAGTTGGAAAATACTGTAAATATATATTTATATGTGTATGTATACATGTGTGTGCAAAAGGCTTGAAAAGTTTCACCTAGACTTTTAAAGATACACACACACACACATACATATATATTTTATATTACATTAAACATTTCTTTACATACAAATTACTAACACGATTTTAAAAGTTAAAAAAACCACAAATGTTAGAAGGTTAAAACAAGAAGAATTTAAATATCATATTATTCCACATCCTTTTCTAAATGAGGAAACAGAGAGAGGAAGGGTAACCAAAAATTCACAGTCCAGGGTTACTGTCCATCCCATTTGTCACATACCTCATGGTACCTCTGAGGGCTTTTTCCATTGATTAATCTGCTAGAAAACTAGACCAAAGGCCAGCAAACTTTTTTCTGTAAAAAGCCAGATAGTAGATATCTTTGGCTGTCATGGTTTCTCACATCTGCTTCTTCTTTTTCCCAACACTTTAAATATAAAAACTACATGCAGCTTTCAGAACAGTATAAAAACAGGTCACATACCAGGTTTGGTCCACAAACTGATCTAGATTAAGCAGAAGGAAAAAAGACAAAGGAAACAAGACTTATCATAGGGTAATTTACATCAGTCATTAGTGAGGTTACAGAGACCCACCTAGGGTGGGAGGAGTATAACTGAGAGGGGAAAGAAGCTTAAATGACAGTAGTGCTTAAATTTCCCCAAATTTCTGTATCAATCCAGACTTGAGTTTTAAATGGCCGGTAAGGTAAGAAATCAACATGGAAAATTTTGAGGGGGTAATTGGATTTGTGTTTTCACATATATTGAGGTCTCAGGGCAATGTGGCCAATATACCCAGAGTAAGGAGGTAGAATGTTATGCATTGTTTTTAATGCTAGTACATTGGTTGAATGTAAACTAAAGTTAAAAGCTCTTTCTAGCTCTCGATCAAAATTTTTGAAGAAAAAAAAAAAAGTTGACAGAGAAATAAGAAGCAGCTCTCAACCTTAAAGACCTCTCACTTTAGGTTTCTTTTCTTGGTGATTAACAACAGTCACTGGAAATGCTCTGTCCCTGCCTGGCCTAAAAACTGCACATTATCCCACACTAACATCACAAGTAAGACAGGCATCCTGGTATAAATTAAAGGCATCCTGGAATAGTAGAGACACTTTGACGGGAGACAGATTCAATTTAAATTCTGATCCTGCTACTTACTAGCATTTGTGATCTTGAATTAATTATCTGAACCTCATTTTCCTCATCTAATCAGTCTGGATAATAATACCTACTTCACAGAGTTACTGGGAGAATATCATGAGATACGGTATAAAAGTAAAAACTAGTAACTGACATATGGTAGGTGTTCAACGAACTGTTACTTCCTTTCCCTCCTGTATCCCCAAAAACCACCCAGAGTTTGTTGAAGATCTCTTTTTCACCACTGTAGTTACACTTATATGATAGAGATCACCCTATTTTGAGAATTAAAAATTACTTAAAAAGTGCTTAGAACATTCAATAGCAAACAGAGGGATGCAAAGCATCTAAGATACTTAAGTAAAAGCCTCAGACTGATAGTTGCCTTGGAGAGTTCAAGCCTCTTCACACATAGGAATAGATAATATTTGCCAAGGACAGGCCCAGGAAAATAGTAATTACTCAGTGTCAGTGTGTTGCTTTGTAGCTTGCAAAGTGCTTCTACATCACTACCACATTTAAGACTCAGAATGACCTTGAATCCAGGTCAGCTAATCATCCAGTGATATTTCCAGTAGACCAAATTCAATGCAAAATACATAGGTGACTTTGTTTAAAATCTTAAGACATGAGCACTGAATCTTCCTTTAAGAAAACCTTGCTTAACTAAAAGGTATTAAGTTTTTGCCTGCTTCATGTGACCACCCTCTGGGAAGATAAATGACCCAACTGATAGTAAACAGTGTGGGATTAAGAATTTACAGTGTTATTTGTATTATTTTGTGTCTTACTTTTGTAGAAAAAATAGAACCAGGACTCTAATTTTCACCTACTAAAATTTCATTTCCCTCAATGATTATATGAGAAAGAGAAAAATATTTATTAGATGTTTATTTGTCTCATATTTTTGTGGATTTGAGTTTCTACCAGTTATTCCAAAGAAATTTCTATCTCCACAAGAAAATATTTTCCTAGTCCTTGTGATGCAGAATATGAAGAATCAGAAATAGAAGACAGAATTAAACCAGAAAAAAAGACGAGCTTAGCCAAGAAAGAAGAGAGGGAAAGAGAGGAAATTATCAGACAACAATGAGAAATAAGTCTATTGAGTATAGAAGTGGCTTGGAGAGGAAACAAGATCTCACCAAATGTCATTCTACTCTTGGATTGTATTTCTTCAACCAAGATATAATGTGGTTCTGTTTTCTAGGGGCAGCGATTCACCTGGTGACCACTACCAAACAGTTTGCCAGGAGCAACAAGAGACAGTACAAAGATTAGGATTTGGCTCCTGCTCTTATGGTTTAAGAGACACATAAACAATTAAGGCTCTTTAGTTAGTGCACGGTAGAGGCAAAGCAGGCCCAACAATACTTTGACAGAGAACTGACCTAAGAGAAGACTGAACTATTTCTGGTTTTTTGTTTCCTTCTGAAATATTGTAAAATATCACCCTAAAGACATTTGATTTGTGAGAAAAATTAGTCTAAAACTTTCCAAAATGAACAACCCAAATGCCACTGACAAAACCCAGCAATGAGACAACTAGCTACCCACATGGCTTGAAAATACCTGAATCAAAGCAAATAATAGAAAATTAAAGCCTTCTCTGGGAGAATCTGAGATGGATCTTCAAAACTTTTTAAACATATTTCTTGAAAGGGAAGTTTTAAAGAACTTAAAAGAAGGGCATGATGTCTTAATAAAAGCCAGCAAGTACCATACTGAATGACTAGTGGAGCCTCAAATCCAGAAATAATTGAGGGGCATAAAGTAAATAGCTAATTTTTCCCCCTCTTTCCCATAAGATCAGTGAAGGAAATGAAATTTTAGTAGGTGAAAATAGAGGGCTTCAGTATTGTGAGATCTAGTGCTATTTCTTCAACAAAAATAAGAGGCAAAATAAACAAACAAACAAAAAAACAACACTATGATTTTCTCAAATTCACACAATTTAGTATCAATTGGGGCATTTATCTTCCTGGAAGGAACCACAGAATAAAAATTAAGATGGCTCCAATATGTTACCTAAAGTCCAAACAGCAAACATTTCTTACTCCAAGTTAGCGACACTGAGTAATTTGCTATAACATCAGATGTATGTGTGATCTAGTATCTTTTGATATGCAGAATGAATACTTAATAAGAGAAACTGCCCAAGTCCTGTGAAAAAGCACCCTAGTGGAAGCTGAGAAATCTGAACTGTATTCATTGTTTTTGTCTTTAAGGGTAAGATTATTTTTATCTTCTATATTCTTCTATATACCCCAATAAACTCTGATATAATTTAATACTTTTCTGAATTTTACATTTTTTCTACAATGAGCAAGCAACTAGCTTTACAGGAAAAACAAACAAAAAATATCAAAAGGAAAAAAGAAAAATAAGGAGGGGGAAAACTTAGTTCTAAGGGGATAATTCTAGAATTTTCTTTAGAATATCATCATAAACTCCGAAAATTAGCATCACCAAAACTCTGTGATTATGCTTCAAAAATAGCCTAACATTTTGCATGCTCCAGCCACTGGTCTTTCTGTGTTTGTTTCTCCTCTGTGCAAACTCGACGAAATGCTAATAAAAATCTCATTCCATGAAAAGTGTGTAAGTGAGAAAAGAAAGGAGAGAAATGTGCACTTAAGAAGGAGAGGAAGAGTGTTAGAAAAGCATGTGACAAATGAGTGACAAACTTTTGGAGAAGTATGAATGGGTAAAAATGCAAATAAATTCCAAATGAGATATACTTGAGGCTGGCCTTACCAACAGGGAAGAGTATAGAAAGATTATAATGGACAGGAGAGAGCAAAGTATAAAAGAAAAGATGGCAGAAAAACACAAACTTCATGTGTGTGTGTGTTTTTCATATAGGATTCACAACATTCCTCAGAAAATTCAATTTAGTTGCCCTGTTCTAGCTTGCTAACCAGAACCAATTTAATTTTAAATCTACACACAGAGCCAAGGGGGACGAAATATTTTGCAATTACTTTTAGCTCCCTTTTGGAAGGCAGAATAAGATTTAACCAGTTCTGCTCCAGCTACAGTAACCTGCTAGGTTTGTCAGAGGCCTAGATGGTGTCCTTCAGTTGAAAAGTAAAGAATAGAAAACTCTGTACTGCAATTACTTGCTTTGTTTAACAACTTAATGGAAGTGAATTTTTGAGAATGTGACAAATTGTTTTTGATTTATCTGCACAGGGCATGAAATACTGGTGCAAGAGAGCAATTTGTTTCACAGACAATGTCTACTCCTTGCTATAAATCTGTCCACTGTCACACTCTATTTGACAACCAGTTAGGTGATTTTTGAAAAACTAGTTTATTACTGCATTTAACAAAGAGCAGAAAACTGATATATGACCCTCTCTTTTCTCAGCTACCAGGAACACATTTCTCAGATATCAGTCTATACAACGTTTAGGTTTTATACTCTATCGTGACAGATAGGTAAACAAGTTGATAAAATCAAGCTCATTCAAAAAGAAAAGGTTATCAAATTCATGCATGCCCATTGCTGGTCATGAAACTTCAAACAGTTTCTGGTTCTGCTTACCATCTGCACAGATTTATTCCAAATAATATAACAAAGTTTGTTTCTTGATTTCTTTCAACATAAATAGAACCATTAAGTTTTGGGAGTGTTTATATTCTGGGAGATCATCAGATCATCTATTCTGATTAGTCAACACATTGGCCTGGCCCCTGCCTCTACACAGAGCTCAGCCCCTACTCCCCTCCTCAGTCAGCACTTTCACATTAGCATTGCTGTATCTCTGAAGCATCTATCCTCATAAACATTCTTTGCCATGCCTCCTACTGGGAGGAAATGAGGCTACTATAGGTCTGACTTGAGTTCCCCTTAGGTTATATTGTAGTATGAAGTCTCTCATTCGTGTCCAACTTTTTGTGACCCCATGGACTGTAGCCTACCAGGTTCCTCACCCCATGGGATTTTTTTTCCAGGCAAGAATACTGGAGTGGGTTGCCATTTCCTTCTCCAGGAGATCTTCCCAACCCAGGGTTTGAACATGGGTCTCCCGCATTGTAGGCAAATGCTTTACCGTCTGAGCCACCAGGGAAGTGCAATATTGTAGTATATCTTTATTAAAAGCAAAATAAATGACTCACATGTTATATACCTGTGCTGTGTTGTGCTGAATTGTGTCTGACTCTTTGCAACTCCATGGACAAAGTCCCGCCAGGCTCCTCTGTCCATGGAGTTCTCCAGGCAAGAATACTGGAGTGGGTTGCCGTTTCCTACTCCAGGGAATCTTCCTAAACCAGGACTTGAACCTGCGACTCCTGCGTCTCCTGCATTGCAGATTCTTTACCTACTGAGCCACCTGGGAAGCCCCACCTGGGGACTTGGCAGCTATTCCATATTGTGACAGGTTTTTCAGTTCTTGCTTTTTTGGTGGGGGAAGCAGGAAAGGAGGAAGCCATTTATAAATGTTATACACATACAGATCCACACAAGACTATTTTATCATTGTTGATTTAAATGCAGACACCATCTCCACCACACCAATTTACCATCAGCTGGTTGAAAACTGGGAGATGTTGAGGGAGGATCTCTAGCATTTTTAGTAGAAACAATTCTTCTTGGTAAAATAAGAGCTAAATTACAAATGTCCTAACTCTATACACTAGCTGTCCAATAAAGAGGAGTATGATACAGAACTTAATTTTGTATGCCATTATCTCAGAAGAGGTGGCAAGAATACACAGAAGAACTATACAAAAAAGACCTTCATGACTCAGATAACCATGATGGTGTGATCACTCACCAAAGCAGACATCCTGGAATGCGAAGTCAAGTGGGCCTTAGGAAGCATCACTATGAACAAAGCTAGTGGAGGTGATGGAATTCCAGTTGAGCTATTTCAAATCCTAAAAGATGATGCTGTGAAAGTGCTGCATTCAATATGCCAGCAAACTTGGAAAACTCAGCAGTGGCCACAGGACTGGAAAAGGTCAGTTTTCATTCCAATCCCAAAGAAAGACAATGCCAAACAATGTTCAAACTACCACAAAATTGCACTTATCTCATATGCTAGCAAAATAATGCTCAAAATTCTCCAAGTCAGGCTTCAACAGGACGTGAACTGAGAACTTCCAGATGTTCAAACTGGGTTTAGAATAGGCAGAGGAACTGGAGATCAAATTGCCAACATCTGTTGGATCATTAAAAAAGCAATAGAGTTCCAGAAAAACATCTACTTCTGCTTTACTGACTATGCCAAAGCCTTTTACTGTGTGGATCACAACAAACTGTGTAAAATTCTTAAAGAAATGGGAACACCAGACCATCTGACCTGCCTCCTGAGAAATCTGTCTGCAGGTCAAGAAGCAACAGTTAGAACTGGACATGGAACAACAGACTGGTTCTAAATAGGAAAAGGAGTATGTCAAGGCTGTATATTGTCACTCTGCTTATTTAACTTATATGCAGAGTACACCATGAGAAATGCCGGGCTGGAAAAAGCATAAGCTGGAATCAAGATTGCCAGGAGAAATATCAATAACCTCAGATATGCAGATGACAACACCCTTATGGCAGAAAGTGAAGAAGAACTAAATAGCCTCTTGATGAAAGTGAAAGAGGAGAGTGGAAAAGTTGGCTTAAAGCTCAACATTCAGAAAACTAAGATCATGGCATCCGGTCCCATCACTTCATGGGAAATAGATGGGGAAACAGTGGAAACAGTGTCAGACTTTATTTTTCTGGGCTTCAAAATCACTGCAGAGGTGACTGCAGCCATGAAATTAAAAGACACTTACTCCTTGGAAGGAAAGTTATGACCAGCCTAGACAGCATATTAAAAAGCAGAGACATTACTTTGCCAACAAAGGTCCATCTAGTCAAGGCTATGGTTTTTCCAGTAGTCATGTATGGATGTGAGAGTTGGACTATAAAGAAACCTGAGCACTGAAGAATTGATGCTTTTGAACTGTGGTGTTGAACAAGACTCTTGAGAGTCCCTTGGACAACAAGGAGATCCAACCAGTCCCTCCTAAAGGAAATCAGTCCTGAGTATTCATTGGAAGGACTGACGTTGAAGCTGAAACTCCAATACTTTTGGCCACCTGATGTGAAGAATCGACTCATTGGAAAAGACCCTGATGTTGGGAAAGATTGAAGGCAGGAGGCGAAGGGGACAACAGAGGATGAGATGGTTAGATGGCATCACCAACACGATGGACATGAGTTTGAGTAGGCCCCGGGGTTTGGTGACAGACAAGGAAGCCTGGCATGCAGCAGTCCATGGGTTCTCAAAGAGTTGGACATGACTGAGTGACTGAACTGACTCACTAATCTCATTTAGAAGTTGGTATCATCAGATTCCTGGATTGAGTGGAAAAAAATAAAACCTCAGCAATATAAATAGTATAAACAATCTTCAGATGAATAGGTGGAAATGATTCTGAAATAGGTAAGTCTGATACCAATCGTGAAATAGAGCTATTTCAAAGCACCAACCCCTGCCTTCAAATCTTTCCTCCACCACTTTATTTCTCTGAACATGCAATTCTTCATCTTTAAAATGAAAATAATACTTAGTACCTCATAAAGTTGTTCTGAGGGTTAAATCACCTAGTTTTGTACCTGAATGAGCACTCAATAACTGGCATCTATTCTTATTGCTACTATTATTTTTCTGGTGTAATGTTTTTACTTACTATTATAGGCTGAAATATGAATGAATTAATGAAATGAATGAAAGGAAGAACAAATGTAACAATTGTAGAGAATACACTCTAGGGGGTACCTAGCAAGGAAACCGCATTTCTTTTTTTGTTAGTCTGATGGCCCACAAAAATTTTAATGAAGAGCAATCACATATCACTAGTGACATTTTTCTGCAGATACAATCTAATATTAAGGTATATATTATATGAAAATGATATCATGTTAGGGTCATACTTGCCAAATAACTAAGGCCCTCAATTTTTGCCTGTTGGATGATCATACTTATATATACACACGTGATACATATGTGAATGGTGTTGACCCCTTAGCAAGGCAAGCAAGGCAACTATGCTCAAGTACTGAATATGATAAGATTTAAACATCAACAATAAATCCAGTTAATGAATATTAAAATTGAGGTTTTTTACGGTTCCTTATGTATATCCTCATTTTATTCATTTACATCCCATAATACAAATATTTGTTCAAGGAAACTGTGGTAGGCATTGTGAACAATACAAAGAATATAACTCAATTTTGGTTCAGTTCACCAGTATTTAATGAGCACCTCTCATGGGCCAAGCACTGTGCTAGGTACAAGGGCTATAAAGAAAAATAAGATACAGCCTGGGCACTTGAGGAAAAGGGCACAAATAATTACAATACAAAACATGGAGACCGGTAGGAAATTGTAGTAATACGAAAGATGAAGTGATCAATTCTGAAAAGAAATTAGAAAAGCTGAGAAGAGAATGTCATTCCTGGCAAGATTTTTAACAGCAATATGTCAAATGGACACAAAAGAGTCCAGTCTAGACAAAGGAAGGGGTATTACACAGGCATGTAGTGAGCAGAACTACAAATGGTTCAGTACCCCTTGACTAGGAAGCACAGGGGAGAAAAAAGAAAGTGATAAGGTTAGCAAGGTGAGGAGGGTTAAACTATAAACTGCCTCTCTCACTTACCATGTTAGGAGGCTTGGAATTTTTTCTTCTTAAGGAAAGTAAGCCATTAAAGTTTTATACAAGGATCAGATTTGTGTTTTGTATCTGTAGAGAAGAGAGAACAGACTAAAAAGCTACTAAAATAATCCCAGGAAATGAGGAGGAGGGAAATGAACTAATCTAATAGCTCAGGGAATGGAGAGAAAGAACAATTTTAAAACATATTCAAGAGACAAAGTTATCATCCTAGACTGACCAATATTTATGTGAAAGTGAAAATTATATACAAGATTGTTCTTTCTACTCACACCAGAACAGAAATTTGAAGCATTTTGAAAAATTATTAGCTACCAAAATGGCAAAGCTTTAATAGACTCCAGAAACTAAAAATGTCAGATAGTTGAAAATGTGTCTAGAAAGGAAGAGATGAAAGTATTCTTACAAACAATGTACTTTGATATCAGAGGATTCACATTTAGAAGGAAATACCACTGAAATGGAAAGTTTGCTTCTTGGTTCACTTGATACCAGCTGTAAATTCTGGGAACATACCCCAGTTTATCAATGCAATATGTAACAGTAACTGCGGCAGACATGAAGGTGTCCCACTCAGCTCTCTCTTCAAGAAAACCTACTGCTAGAAGCCTAGTTATCGGACAACACCTTTAGATCCACAACAGCATTCACTGAAGCCATGCACCCAGTCCTATCCCTGACCTTCTGCTCCCAAGCACAAAAGATGCAGCAGAGGTAGGCCATCTTCCTAGATATCTCTAACAGAGAACATTTGCCTAAAGACTCTCAACAGCCTGGTCAAGACTTTCTCAGAACTGCACAGTGGTCTGAAGCTCTTCCTGATGAATTTTCTTTCCTTCTCCTACTCCTTTCACAAGAGTTGGACCTGTATCACTGTCTGAAGGCTCTCCCTGCCTACTGTTCATTTTGCCTTATGTTTCATGGGTGCTTCTCCAAATAAACCTTATACATATATAATTTCTCTCTTGGTATCTGCTTCTCAGAGGACTTGAACTGAGACAATTGTTTAAGTAATTTTATTAAGAATTACACCTAGAACTACACAGTGTTGTAGATCAATTATACTCCAATTTTTTTAAATTAGCAAACATTACCCATGCCAATATATGTGAAAACTTAAATGAAATGGACAATTTTCAAGAAAAATTTAAATTACCAAAATTTACTCAAAAAGAATTATAAAAGCCCCAAATTAATTCCCTTTTTAAAAAATGAAACTAATAATGAAATACTACCCCCATAAAAGACACCAAACTCAAGTGTTTTACAATAACAGTCAAACCCTATGAAATGGTTTCAGAATTTAGAAGGTCACAGAAAATAACCCAACTCATTTTATGAGGCTAGAATATCTTTGATATAAAAACCAAATAAAGACACTAAAAGAACAAAGAATAGGAATCACAAAAAAACACAAGGTCTTCCACAGAGAATCTCATACCTAAGCCACCTCCAGAAGACAGAAATGGAGCTAGTCCTCAGGATTTTCCAGAGATGATACAATGGCCCAGTGTTGAACAGCTCTCACAGACCAACACTCTATTCCTAATGACTAACCCACCTCCCTTGGGTCATATGTTCCATTCTAACTTCCAGAACATCTTTTACTAACATTTTATATAATTTAACTAAATTAGATTAAACTTTCCATAAAAACGGGGTTGAACTAAAAATAGTGAGAACTCTACCCATAAGAATTTTGTTTTAAATCAAGTGAATTCTCAACTAAAATAATCATAACCTCCTCTTTGAGCCCCAGGGGCACAAGCAATTCAGGCAGACCACATAGTCTTCCGTGGAGTACAACATTTATCCATCTCTCAGGAGAATTTGCCTTTCCTGCTACAAGAAGCTTCATCCAGCTGCCAGGAGAATATTTGGATGACATTGCCTCACAGTCAACACACAAGAATTCTAGTCAAGGGAAGCAGTCTGACATGATAGTTAAATGCACAGGCTCTGTACTCCTACACACTTGGGTCTAAATCCTGGCTCCATTAGGTGTTCAAACTGGGTGACCTTCTCTCTCTCTTTAGTCGCTAAGTCATGTCCAACTCTTGTGACCCCATAGACTGTAGCCTGCTAGGCTCCTCTGTCCATGGGATTCTCCAGGCAAGAATACTGGAGTGGGTTGACATTTCCTTCTCCAAGGGATCGTCCTGACCCAGGAATCGAACCCGGGTCTCCCGCATTGTGGGCAGATTCTTTACCAACTGAGCTATGAGGGAAGTTTATTTTCCTCGCTGATCCTCAGTTCCCTCAATTGTAAAATGATTATAATAACAATACCTGTCTTGAGCATTTGTGAGGATTAAATGAGCCAAGGCAGAGAGATTATTTAGCACAGTTGCTGGCACATACTGAATAATCAGTAACTGAAAATTATTAGAATTTATGTTATTGTCATCAGCGGGAATGTTGGCTCTGGGAATGAAAAGAGTTGCTCTTCACATTGGAGAAGCCAGTGACCATATAAAGTGATCTGGCCTCTTTTTTGACTAGAAGGCTGAGAAACAACATACGTGGCCACACATTAAGACTCAGCCTTCACTCACAACAGCAAGAGGGAAGTTGATCTCTCTCTGAATAAGGGGCAGACAGCTGGAGAGGGCCCAAAGAGGGATTACCAAAAGATTATGATGGTCAGGGGAAAGCTGAAATAATTATTTTAACAGACAATTTGTGCTCCAATTACCATCTAAACGTTCATGGTAAATAAGGATCCATAAAAACACATCTGTAAAACCCCAACTTTAGTGACTAGGGCTTTGCATGGTTCATTAGCACATACTCCTTTGCCCAAATGTGACATCACTTATCAGCACAGACCTTCTCATTTCAAAGTCTATTCTCTAGCAGTTGGAACCAGCATCCTGTGAGGAAATCTCTGAAATCAATGCAGTCACAGACCTCCTCCCATGAGTGCTAAACAGCCTTATTAAGAAGATATTCTCCATGATGTCCTGTCACCTATGCTGATGTTCTTCTTTCGTTTTTTTCAGTTAGACACATGAATTTTTAATACAAATTTTAAAGGTTTTGCTTTCATGAAATCCTCATTGACCTAATTTTTTTTTTTTTTGGCTGTGCCAGTTCTTAGTTCTGGCATGTGGGATCTTCAATCTTCCTTGCAACATGAGGGATTTTTTTTTTTTTTTAGTTCTAGCATGCAAACTCTTAGATGTGGCATTGTGGCACCTGGGATCTAGTTCCCTGACCAGGCATTGAAGCCAGGTCCCCTGCAGTGGGAGTGTGAGGTCTTAGCCACTGGACCACCAGGGAAGTCCCCATGCTCTTCTTTTAAGATAAGGGTTGAATCATTATAAATGAGTAAGGTGAATATTTGTGAGGAAAGATTTCTGTGCTCGATACAAGTGATCAGCTGTAAGAAAAAGACTAAATCCTGGGCTTCTCTGGCATTCCCAGAGATTCTGTGAGCTACTCAATATCCTTTAATAAATTTCCCTGATGCTTAAACTAGCTAGAGTGGGTTCTATAGTTTCAACTATGAATCCAACTTGAAAAGATAAATGGAGAATGTCATATGCAGATTTTGATATTATAGAAACAAGGGTTCAAGTCTCAGTTCTGCCATTTAATGCATCTATTACCCTGAAAAAGTCATTCAGTCTCCCTTGAAATCCATTTCCTCATCAGTATATGTTGGGTAGTTGAGGATTACTACAGATAACGTGGGTCATGTTCTTAGCACAGTGCTGGGTACATTGTTCCTGCTCATATAAAGTACACCAAACTACTGTGACTATCAAAAATAACAGGATAGGGTATTCTACTTCTTTGTAACTCCTCCTCACTTAGTAAATGTGTCTCAGAGCCTAACAAATTGAAGCTAAGCTCCAAAAGGCCATCAGGTTAAGCATAACAGATGCATTTGCCTTTGCCTTGAAGATGTCCCACTCTGAAACACAGGATGAATGGACTCACAGGGAGCGGATTCTCACAATCGTTGAACACAGACATGGCAGCAACGTGAAAAAGACATCCATGAGGAGTCAGGAAGAAAAGAGGGGAAGGAAGAAAACAAATAAAGACTTCTGAGCACCTATCTGAACCATATTCTATAAAATTACTGGAAAACTAAAGGGAACAAAAATGGTTTGTCCCTACCTCAGGGCTTTTAGGGCATCTGGGATTGACAAATGGTTAAGATTATTTGTTTGTAAAGGTGATAAAATAGGTCTCCACAACAACAAAGTTACATTGTAACACTTCTTCCTACAATATGAATAGAATTCTAGGACTAATAATGGGAGGCTTGGAGACTTGGACTATTTATCATGGAAGGACGGGCTTTATAAAGAACAGAAATGGTAAGGACCTAACAGAAGCAGAAGACATTAAGAAGAGGTGGCAAGAATACACAGAAGAACTATACAAAAAAAAAAAAAAAGGTTCTTAATGACCTGGATAACCATGATGGTGTGGTCACTCACCTAGAGCCGTCATCCTGGAGCGTGAAGTCAAGTGGGCCTTAGGAAACATTATGAACAAAGCTAGTGGAGGTGATGGAAAGCCAGCTGAGCTACTTCAGATCCAAATATTTGATGCTGTTAAAGTGATATGCTAAATATGTCAGCAATTGGGAAAACTCAGCAGTGGCCACAGGACTGGAAAAGGTCAGTTTTCATTTTAATCCCAAAGAAGTGCAATGCCAAAGAATGTTCCAACTACTGTACAATTGTGCTGATTTCACATCCTAGCAAGGTTATGCTCAAAATCCTTCAAGCTAAGCTTCAGCAGTATGTGAACTGAGAACTTCCCAATGTACAAGCTATGTTTAGAAAAGGTAGAGGAACCAGAGATCAAATTGTTAACATTTGATGGAGCATAGACAAAGCAAGGGAAGTTCAGAAAAACCTTTGACTGTGTGGGTCACAACAAACTGGAAGGGGAAAATTCTTAAAGAGATGGGAATACCAGACCACATTACCTGTCTCCGAGAAACCTATATGCAGATCAAGGTGCAACAGTTAGAACCTTTCACGAAACAATGAACTGTTTCAAAATTGAGAAAGTAGTACATCAAGGCTGCATATTGCCACCCTACTTATTTAACTTATATGCAGAGTACATCATGTGAAATCCTGAGCTGGATGAATCACAAGGTAGAATCAAGATTGCTGGGAGAAATATCAACAACCTCAGATATCCAGATGATATTACTCTAATGGCAGAAAATAAAGAGAAACTAAAGAGCCTCTTAATGTGGATGAAAGAGCAAAGTGAAAAAATGGCTTGAAGCTCAACATTAAAAACACTGAGATCATGGCATCTGATCGCACCACTTCATAGAAAATAGATGGAGAAAAAGTGGAAACAGTGACAGATTTTCTTTTGGGCTCTACAAATCATTGTGGATGGTGACTGCTTGCTCCTTAAAATGAAACCTATGACAAACCTAGACAGCATATTAAAAATAGAGACATCACTTTGCCAACAAAGGTCCATATAATCAAAGCTATGGTTTTTCCAGTAGTCATGTAGATTTGTAAGAACTGGACCATGAAGAAAGCTGAGCACCCAAGAATGGATGCTTTCAAATTATAGTGCTGGAGAAGACTCTTGAGAGTTCCTTGGACAGCAAGGAGATCAAACCAGTCAACCCTCAAGGAAATCAGCCTTGAATATTCATGGGAAGTACTGATGCTGAAGATAAAGCTCCAATACTTTGGCTATCTGATGCAAAGACCTGACTCACTGAAAAAGACCTTGATGCTAGGAAAGAATGAAGGCAAAAGAAGAAGAGGACAGCAGAGGATGAGATGGTAGATAGCATCACTGACTCAGTGGGCATGAATTTGAGCAACTCTGGCAGATAATGAAGGACAGGGAAGCCTTGTGTGCTACAGTCCATGATGTCACACACACACACAAAAATAAAATAAAATGCCTCTATCCTCATTTATCAGAAGGCAAACAGAAGGAGCAAAAAGTACAATCCCATGGTCTCCAGAATGAAAACCACAATCTCAGAAAACTAACCAAAAGGATCACATGGATCACCCTTGTGTAACTCAATGAAGCTATAAGCCATGACATGCAAGGCCACCCAAGACGGAGGGGTCATTGTGGAGAGTTCTGACCAAATGTGGTCCACTGAGGGAATGGCAAACCACTTCAGTATTCTTGCCTTGAGAACTCCAGAAACAGAATGAAAAGGGAAAAAGATAGGACACTGGAACATGAGCCCCACCCCCCCAGATTCCATATATAAGTGAAATTATATGGCATTTATCTTTCTATATGTGACCTATTTCACATAGCATAATGCATTCCAGGTCCACCCATGTTGTTTCAGATACCAAGTTTTCATTCTTTTTATGGCTAATATTCCATTTCATTATACACCACATCTTTTTCATTCATTTTTTTCTATTTATGGGTACTAAAGTTACTTACATATCTTGGCTATTGTAAAAATGCTGCAATGAATATAGAGAGAATTTATCTTTTCTAATTAGTGTTTTTAATTTCTTCAGATAAATACCAAGAAGAGATTACAGATAAGAGCCTTGCTCTGGAGTGACCAAGAATTGTTTAATGTCCATAAAAGGGAAAAAAGAAAACTATATAATCATATTTGCTTGTATTTGCAAAAAGAAAATCTAGAACAGAGGTTGGCAAACTACTGCTAGTGGGAAAAATCAGTTCAGTTCAGTTTAGTCACTCAGTCATGTCCGACTCTTTGAGACCCCCATGGACTGCAGCACGCCAGGCCTCCCTGTCCCTTACCAACTCCTAGAATCTACCTAAACTCATGTTCATTGAGTCAGTGATGCCATCCAACCATCTCATCCTCTATCGTCCCCTTCTTCATCTGCCCTCAATCTTTCCCAGCATCAGGGTCTTTTCAAATGAATCAGATCTTCACATCAGGTGGCCAAAGTATTAGAGTTTCAGATTCAACATCAGTCCTTCCTGTGAACACCCAGAACTGATGAACTGGTTGGATCTCCTTGCAGTCCAAGGGACTCTCAAGAGTCTTCTCCAACACCACAGTTCAAAAGCATCCATTCTTCGGCACTCAGCTTTCTTTACAGTCCAACTCTAACATCTATATATGACTACTGGAAAAACCATAGCCTTGACTAGACAGACCTTTGTTGGCAAAGTAATGTCAGCCTGATTAAAAACAACCCACAGCTAAGCATTATTTTTTCATTTTTAATGACTAAAAAAATCAAAATAAGAATATTTTATAACACAGGAAAAAATTTTTAATTCAAATTTCAGTGTACATAAACAGTTTTATTTGCACACAGACAGGATCTCTTCCTTACTATTACTTTCTTTGAGCACATTCATCCTACAACAAAAGAATTAAAATACTTGCAACAGAGACTGAATTGTCCATAAAGCCTAAAATATTTACCATCTGATTCTTTTTACAAATGTTTTTCTCACCTCTAAATTAATATAAAAGAAACTTTTTAAAATGGTTACCTATAAGAAGGGGCAAGGATGAGGACAAGAATAGGAATCTTGTTTGAGTATTTTTATATTATTTTGATTTGGGGACTACACAAATATATTCCCCAATAAAAAAAGCTTTAATTTTAATTGCTTTTGGACCTCATTGCCAAAGAGCACTCCTGTACTCTTGTGGCAGCCTGTCTCCAGTATGGACCCCAAAGGTATCCCCACCTCCTGGTATTCATCCAGTGAACCAGTGAAGTTGCTCAGTCATGGTCGACTCTTTGTGATCCCATGGACTGTAGCCTGCCAGGCTCCTCCAGCCATGGAATTTCCCAACCCTTGTGTAATCTCTTCCATCTCTGTAACCAGGAAAGTCTGAGTAAGAAATATTACATAACAGATGGCATTTCACTTCTGAGATTGTATTATAAAAAACAGTGGCTTTTCTTTCCCTCTCTCTGTTTCTCTCTAGTTCATCAGCTCTGGGATAAACCAGATGCCAGCCTATGAGAACACTTAGGCAACTTATGAAAAGGTCCATGTGGTGTAAGAACTGAAGCCTCTGGCCAACAGCCAGTGGGGAATTGAGGTCTGTCACCACCATGTAAATGAGTTTTTAAATGGACAATCCACATGCTAAACCTTCAGATGAGACTACAGCCCCAACCAATATCTTTACTGTAACTTCATGAGAAACCTTAAACCAGACCCACCCAACTAAGCATCTACAAGATTCCTCCCCACAGAAAATGAGATGATGAGACTTCCCTGGTGGTCCAATGGTTATGAATCCACCTTCCAATGCAGGGGACGCTGATTTGCTCCCCGGTCAGGAAACAGGAAACTAAGATTACACGTACTGCCACTACTGAACCTGTGTGCTCTAGAGCCCAAGCACCACAACTAAAGAGAAACCTGCACTCCACAACAAAAGATCCTGCATGCTGCAACTAAGACCCAAGGCAGCCAAACAAATATTTTTAAATAAATAAATAACACATTTAAAAACAAAGAAACTAAGGTGATAAATATTTGTAGTTTAAGCCACTTAATTTGGGGGTAGTCTATTACACAGCAACAGATCACTAATAAAACCATCATCTCTGCCTATCTAAGAGAAAAAGAATAATGACAATGTTGACTAAAACCCAAGACAGGGAGCAATGGGGTTCCCGGGAAGGCCTCTCCGCAGGCCTCTACTAAGGGGCAAAATAGGCACAAAATAAGAATCCAAATCAGTTTAGCAGGCAAAGAGTGGAGGTAGGGAATGAGTTCCGGAGTGATGGACAAGAATCAATTTATATCAAGTGCTCAAGTGGAAAATGTATTCAAAGACTTGCTTATGAAGCAGCTGAGATCAGCAGGGCAGGAAGGAAGCAGGGAGAGCTTTGTTGGGCTAGGAACAAAAGATAAACATTTCCTAAACCAATTGTGTTTCTAATTAGCTATGAGATCTTGGACAAGCTTCTTGGTCTTTTGGGGGATTTGGTTCCCTATCTAGAAAGGAAAGTTGGTTAAGATACCTATAAACTCTACCACTGCAGTATTCTCTTTGCACAATGCTAGAGGCAGCAGCGCTGTCTTGGGCAAACTATAATTTACATTGTTTCACTGTTCTTGACAGAGAGGCCTGGCGTGCTGCGATTCATGGGGTCACAAAGAGTGGACATGACTGAGCGACTGAACTGAACTGGTTGTTCTTGAGAGATGAAGATACATATTGTCAGAGAATGTTCTCAGTTTGGAAGGCAACTCTTGTTCAAGTTTTTGCATTTATCATTTATTCAATAATTGTTTACTGTTTCCTCTGTTCCAGGCATAATGTGCTAGGCTTTAGGGATAAGAATGAATTTCAGTGCTCAATGAGATACAATATCATTCCTTATCATTCCTTAGGAAACCCACAATACACTCATTCTGCCTGGTCTGACACTATTTCTACTTAAATCAAAAGGCAGGTATCTCAATACCACCTGCCTTTTGATTTAAGTAGAAAGTTTCCTCTTTTCTTTATCCATCTTTAAAATTGTAAGTTAGCTTCCGGTTTTTTCATCTCTAAACTATTTAAGCTTTCCCATCTATTCTTTTATCTTTTTCTCAGTGCTGTCTTTGGAAGGAAAGGGCACCTGGAGAGCTAAGGACCTTCCTGAGAACTGTTAACTTTAATAACCAAGGGGATCATTATTTCCCTCTTTATGGACATTAAACATCTATGAATGGAGCATAAGATTGCTTAGATTGCTTTGTCATCATACTACAATAGTTGCTTAATCAACTGTAAATTCACGTAAGTATACACAAATTCATCATTTTAGCTGCAAGATGTATGACATGGAAGCCTTTGTAAATTGATTTTCTGAAACCAATATAACTTCTGTGTATGAGAATATCCAATATATCAGCCACTAACCCCATAAAATAAGGAACCAAATTTACTTTGGCAGAGTTTCTTCTTAACACAAGATGGCTTTTATTGATCACTAGTTTTTCCTCCAAATGTTCACAAAGTAAAAGCTTCATAGTCCTCTACATTGTTTTTACGTATACTAGAACATATAAATCACTCTAGTGTTTCCAGAATTCATTCATCTCCCTTAAAAATATTTTGCTTACATTTGATCTCTTGATAGCTTTACCTACTTGTCACATTCATTTGTAGATGACAAAGATTCTCTCATTGCTTTCTTTCTTCACTCCCATAGACATAAAAAAATCAATCAAACATGCAAAAGATTCATAAGATATCCTGCCTTTGGTAGACACTAGCTTCCAGCAGCCATCAAGATAGTTAAATTGCTCTCAATTACTATAGTTTGATCTTTGTAATCTGTATTAGAAAAGCATTATTGATAACCATTCTTTGGTCAGACTGTCTACATACACTCAACAACAGACAGCAAACTAATTGTTTTTCTTGAAAGTAACTTTAAATATTCTTTAGAAATTGAGGCTCAGGAGAATAAAGGTTTTGTCCAAGGGCACAGATAAGGCATACACAGAAGTCAATGTTCATGATACAGGAAGCATCTTAATTTTAACACCTTTTGCCTCTACTACAATTTTCAACTGCACATGACTTTCCCTCTCTTTTTAACCTCAGTCCAATGTTCTTTCCATGTTTAACTCTACTTACTTCCATGAAACCATATTTTGACACATTCACTTATGCAACAAGTACTTATTGAACACTTTGCTGTTATTATAATTGCCTGTTTGTGAACAACATTATGCACATACAACCTATCCAGTACACTACTAACAATGTAATGTGATGTTATATACAACAGACAAAATTAAATTGTCATGCAGGGCCACTCAAGATGAATGGGTTATGGTGGAGAGTTCTAACAGAACCTGGTCCACTGGAGAAGGGAATGGCAAACCACTTCAGTATTCTTGCCTCGAGAATCTCATGAATAACATGAAAAGGCAAAAAGATATGACACTAAAAGACGAGACCCGAGGTCAGTAAGTGTCCAATATGCTACTAGAGAATACCAGAAAAATAAATCCAGGAAGAATGAAGAGGCTGGGCCAAAGCAGAAATGATGCTCAGTTGTGGATGTGCCTGATGATAAAAGTAAAGTCCAATGCTATAAAAAACAATATTGGACAGGAACCTTGAATGTTAGGTCCATGAATCAAGGTAAATGGGACGTGTTCAAGTAGGAGGTGGCAAGAATGAATAATGAGAGTTTAGGAATCAGTGAACTAAAATGGACAGGAATGTGAGAATTTAATTCAAGTGACCATTGTTTCTACTACTGTGGGCAAGAAATCCTTAGAAGAAATGTATTAGCTCTCATAGTCAAGAAGACTTCGAAATGCAGTACTTGGGTACAATCCCAAGAATGGTCTTGGCTTGTTTCCAATGCAAACCATATAACACCCAAGTCTATGCCTCCACCACTAATGCTTAAGAAGCTAATATTGAATGGTTCTATGAAAACGTATAAGACCTTCTAGAACTAACACCAAAACTGATATCATGTTCATCATAAGAGATTGGAATGCAAAAGTAGGAAGTCAGGAGCTACCTGGAGTAACAGCCAAGTTTGACCTTGGAATACAAAATGAGTTAGGGCAAAGGCTAACAGAGTTTTGCCAAGAAAACACATTGGACATAGCAAACGCCCTCTTCCAACAACACAAGAGAGACTCTATACATAGACATCACCAACTGTCAATACTGAAATCAGATCAATTATATTCTTTGCAGTTCAAAATGGAAAAGTTCTACACAATCTGCATAAACAAGACCTGGAACTTACTGTGGCTCAGATTATGAGCTCCTTATTGTAAAATTCAGGCTTAAATTGAAGAAGGCAGGGAAAACCACTAGACCATTCAGGTATGACTTAAATCAAATCACTTATGATTATACAGTGGAGGTGACAAATAAATTCAAGGGATTAAATCTGGTAGACAGACTGCCTGAAGAACTATGGACAGAGGTTTATAACATTGAACAAGAGGTGGTTACAAAAATCATCTCCAAGAAAAAGAAATGCAAAAAAGCAAATGGTTGTCTGAGGAGGGCTTACAAATAGCTGAGAAAAGAAGAGAGGTGAAAGACGAAGGAGAAAGAGAAAGATAAACCCAACTGAATGCAGAGTTCCAGAGAATAGCAAGGAGAGCTAAGAAACATTTTTAAGTAAATAATGCAAAGAAATAAAGGAAAACAATAGAATGGGAAAGACTAGAGATCTCTTCCAGAAAACTGGAGATATCAAGGTAACATTTCATGCAAAGAAGGGCACAATAAAGGACAAAAACGGTAAGGACCTAACAGAAGCAGAAGAGATTAAGAAGAGGTACCAAGAGTACACAGAAGAACTATACAAAAAAAGTCTTAATGACCCAGATAACAATGATGGTGCGGTCACTCACCTAGTGCCTACTCCTGGAGTGTGAAGTCAAATGGGCCCTAAGAAGCATTACTACAAATAAAGCTAGTGGAGGTGATGAAATACCAATTGAGCTATTTCAAATCCTAAAAGATGATGCTGTTAAACTGATACTCTCAATACGTCAGCAAATTTGGACAACAAAGCAGTGCCACAGGAATGGAAAAAGTCAGTTTTTATTTCAGTCCCAAAGAAAGGCTATGCAAAAGAATGTTCCAACTACTGTACAACTGCACTCATTTCACATGCTCTCAAGGTTATGCTCAAAATTGTTCAAGTTAGGCTTCAGTGGTACATGAATTGAGAACTTCCAGATGTACAAGTTGAATTTAGAAAATGCTAAGGAACCAGAGATAAAATTACTACCTTCCATTGAATCATAGATAAAACAAGGAAATGCCAAAAAAAAAAAGTCTACTTCTACTTCACTAACTACACTAAAGCCTTTGACTGTGTGGATCACAACAAACTGCAGAAAATTCTGAAAGACATGGGAATACCAGACTGCCTTACCTGTCTCCTGAGAAACATGTATGCAGGTCAAGAAGCAACAGTTAGAACCAGACCTGGAACAACAGACTGGTTCAAAGTTGAGAAAGAAGTACATCCCGTTTATCTGTCACCGTGTTTATTTAACTTATGTGCAGAATACATCATGTGAAATGCTAGGCTGGATGAATCACAAGATGGAATCAAGATTGCTGGGAGAAAAATCAACGACCTCAGATATGCAGATGATACTACTCTAATGGCAGGAAGCAAAGAGGAACTAAAGAGTTTCTTGAGGAAGGTGAAAGAGGAGAGTGAAAAAGCTGGCTTAAAATTCAACATTCAAAAAACTAAGATCATGGCATCTGGTCTCATCATTTCATGGCAAACAGATGAAGAAAAATTGGAAACAGTGACAGATTTTATTTTCTTGGGCTCCAAAATCACTGCAAATGGTAACTGCAGTCATCATTAATTTAAAGACACTTGCTAAAAAAAATAAAAATAAAAATAAAGACATTTGCTCCTTGGAATAATACCTCTGACAAATCTAGACAGCATATTAAAAACCAGAGATTCACTTTGCCAACAAAATCCATATAGTCAAAGGAGTAGTCATGTAGGATTGTGAGAGTTGAACTATGAAGAAGGCTGAGCACCAAAGCATAATTTCCAATTGCAGTGCTAGAGAGGGCTCTTGAGAGTCCCTCAGACAGCAATGGGATCAAATCAGTCAATCCTAAAGGAAATCAACCCTGAACATTCACTGGAAGGACTGATGCTGATGCTGAAGCTCCAATACTTTGGCCACCTGATGCAAAGAGTTGATTCATTGGAAAAGACATTGATGCAGGGAAAGATAAGGCAAAAGGAGAAGGGGGCAACAGAAGATGCAATGGTGGGATGGCATCACCAACACAATGGACATGAGTTCAAGCAATCTCCAGGAGATGGTGAAGGACAAAGAAGCCTGGTGTGTGGGGTTCATGAAGTTGCAGAGGCAGACACTACTTAGTGACTGAACAACAAATTGTAAAATCCAGCCAATAAATAGGAAGTACAACATAGATTATGACTATCAATACAACTGAATAGCATACTGTTATCATTCTGATTGCTACCTAGGTGAGAAATATTTATCACATAATATTAAAAGCAAGATAGAAAGTAATAGGTAAATACAATCATAACTCTTTGGATGTTTTGGGGATGTAAAGGAGATGTGGAAGGATATATGCAAAAACACAATAAGTAAATGGGTTTCTGGGTAATTGTTTTTCTTCCTCAAAGTTTTTCTTTAATCTTACATTAAATATTTTCAATGTTACACCCTTTTTAGAAGATATTTAATAATACCTAAGGAGAGACATGGAGAAGAGCATTGGCAACCCACTCCAGTGTCCTTGTCTGGAGAATCTCATGAACAGAGCAGCCTGGCAGGTTATAGTCCACAGAATCCACAGGATCACAAACAGATGACTGAACTGAATTAGCATGCATGCAAAGAAAAACAATTAGATAACACTTAACTCTTATTTTACATTTACCACTGATATTTTATTCTAATTCTCAAAATTGGTTGGTGATGAATCTAGAGCAGATCTACATTTTCTATTTTACACACCTACAGATGAGAGTATTCTTTCCACAAGTATAGAAAAATAACAATAATAATGCAAGAAAAATACTTCAGAAGAATTTTTATTTGTAACTCACAATAATCCTTCCAAAAATGATGTAATGCCCCCCTCACATATGATGACCGGGCAGTTTCCTTGAGGGTTACCACATATATAGGCTTCTGCCTTTTCCCACAACCATGGAACCCAAGGTGAGCCAAGCAGTCTTTTTTTCAGTTCAGTTCAGTCACTCAGTCATACCCAATTCTTTGAGACCCATGGACTACAGCACGTCAGGCTTCCCTGTCAATCACCAACTCCTGGAGCTTACTCAAACTCATGTCCATTGAGTCAGTGATGCCATCCAACCATCTCATCTTCTGTCGTCCCCTTTCCCACTGTCTTCAATCTTTCCCAGCATCACGGTCTTTTCCAATGAGTCAGTTCTTTGCATCAGATGGCCAAAGTATTGGCATTTCAGCTTCAGCATAAGTCCTTCCAATGAATATTCAGGACTGACTTCCAACCAGGATTGACTGGTTGGATCTTCTTGTTGCCCAAGGGACTCTTAAGAGTCTTCAACACCACAGTTCAAAAGCATTAATTCTTCAGTGTTCGGCTTTCTTTATGGTCCACTCTCACATCCATACATGACTACTGGAAAAACCATAGCTTTGACTAGACGGATCTTTGTTAGCAAAGTAATGTCTCTGGTTTTTAATACACTGTCTAGGTTTGTCATAGCTTTTCTTCCAAGGAGCAAGTGTCTTTTAATTTCATGGCTGCAGTCACCATCTGCAGTGATTTTGGAGTCAAATAAATAAATAAAACCTGTCACTGTTTCCATTGTTTCCCCACCTATTTGCCATGAAGTGATGGGACCAAATGCCATGATCTTAGCTTCCTGAATGTTAGTTTTAAGCCAGCTTTTTCAGTCTCCTCTGTCACTTTCATCAAGAGGCTCTTTATTTATTCTTTGCTTTCTGCCATAAGTCATTCCTTGGCATTTGTTAAATTGTATCTTGGAAAAGAAATTCCTCCCCTTTCTGGTGGCAAGCCTGTGTCATAGATGTAGGTAAGGGCTTCTTGTAACCAAGTTACCAGCCTTGTGAAAGAAGCCAGTCTGAGAAAATGAAGCTGACCAGAAAGTAGTCGAGTTTATAGAAGAAAAGGGACAGTTCTTATGATACTGAAGTCCCAGGTGTCAGTAGTCCCTGAGCTTCAATTATACCCCTTTCTGAAGTTACCTCAATCAATACATTTCTAAATTTCTACTTTATTGTTCATCTAAGCTAGTCTGAGTTGGGTTTCTGTCACTTAAAATACAAAGGTCATTTCTAATATAGCAGATATTTCTATTCTGGTTCAAAATTGAGAAAGGAATACATCATTTTGCATACAGGAAACCCAAGGTTCAGAAAAAATAAGTAAGACTGCAAAGTCAGTAAGCTTTAGCCTTGAAGCACATGTATTTTCTTTAAAGACAAGCTGCATCCCATGGAACAAAAAAGCAGCTAAAAAAAGTCATAAAAAGTGAATACATAAAACAGAAAGACATAGAAGTATGGCAAATGGGGAAATATGCTGTAAAATACTACACACACACACACACACACACACACACACACACGTATACACACACCCATGGCATTTGTGTCTAGTTGAAAGTGAAGAAAGATCAAGTGTTTCTAAATTGCTAAGAAAAATAACTTTTGAGAATCTTTAATAACAGCCAATTCCATCTCAGTGTTTCCTTTTTTAAGTATATCTTATCCAGGAGCAGCTTACCTCCATCTTTTGTCTCATGGTCTCTGATGTGGGCCTCTCCACAGAGCATATCACAACGTGGCAGCTTGCTTTACAAGAATAACAAGCACCAAGGCAAAGGAGAGTGCCAGAAAGAGAGACAGTCTTAGCAAGATTAAAGGCATGATCTTTCGTAACCAAGTTATGAAATTACATCCCATCTGTCTTCTCTCTATTGAGCAGGAGCAAGTCCTAGGTCCAGTCCACACTCAAGGGTTACCCAAGGGATCACTGAGCCATGTCTGAGGTAATTGTCACTCTAGTGGTACTTGAAATGATAATCAGTTCTATTCAGTTCAGTTGCTCAGTCTTGTCTGACTGTTAGTGACCCCATGGACTGCAACACATCAGGCTTCCCTGTCCATCACCAATTCCCAGAGTTTGCTCAAACTCATGTCCATCATGTCGGTGATGCTATCAAACCATCTCATCCTCTGTCGTCCACTTCTCCTCCTACCTTCAATCTTTCCCAGCATCACGGTCTTTTCCAGTGAGTCAGTTCTTCGCATCAGGGGCCAAAGTACTGGCATTTCAGCCTCAGCATCAGTCCTTCCTATGAATATTCAGGACTGATTTCCTTCAAGATTGACTGGTTGGATCTCCTTGTTGTCCAAGGGATTCTCAAGAATCTTCTCTGACACCACAGCTCAAAAGCATCAATTCCTCGATGCTCAACTTCCTTTCTAGTCCAACTTTCACATCCTTACATGACTACTGGAAAAACCATAGATTTGACTATACAGACCTTTGTAGGCAAAGTAATGTCTCTGCTTTTTAATATGCTGGCTAGGTTTGTCATAGCTTTTCTTCCAAGGAGCAAGTGTCTTTTACCTGCAGTCCCCATTTGCAGTGATTCTGGAGTCAAAAAATAAATAAATAAAATTTGTCACTGTTTCTATTGTTTCCCCATCTATTTGCCATGAAGTGACGGGACCAGATGCCATGATCTTAATTTTAGAAGGTTGAGTTTAAGCCAGCTTTTTCACTTTACTCTTTCACTTTCATCAGAAGGCTCTTCAATTCCTCTTCATTTTCTGCCATAAGAGTGGTGTCATCTGTATATCTGAGGTTATTAATATTTCTCCTGGCAATCTTGATTCCAGCTTGTGCCTCATCCAGCCCAGCATTTCAAGCATGATGTACTGTGCATATAAATTAAATAAGCAGGGTGACAATATAATGTTAACATACTCCTTTCCCAATTTGGAACCAGTCTGTTGCTCCATGTTCAGTTCTAACTGTTGCTTCTTGACCTGCATATAGATTTCTCGGGAGGCAGGTCAGGTGGTCTGGTATTCCCATCTCTTTAAAAAGTTCCACAGTTTGTGGTGATCCACACAGTCAAAGGCTTTAGCATAGTCAACGAAGCAGAAACAGATATTTTTCTGGAATTCTCTTGCTTTTCCTATGATCCAACAGATTGGCAGTTTGATATCTGGATCCTCTTCCTTTTCTAAATCCAGCTTGAAAATCTGGAAGTGCTCAGTTCATGTACTGTTGAAGCCTAGCTTGGAGAATTTTGAGCATTATTTTCCTAGCATGTGAGATGAGTGCAATTGTGTGGTAGTTTGAACATTCTTTGGGATAGGAATGAAAACTGACCTTTCCAGTCGTGTGGCCACTGCTGAGTTTTCCAAATTTTCTGGCATATTGATTGCAGTACATTAACAGCATCATCTTTTAGGATTTGAAATATCTCAACTGGAATTCCACCATCTCCACTAGCTTTGTTCAAAATGACCTGACTTCGCACTGCAGGAAGTCTGACTCTAGGTGAGTGATCATACCATTGTAGTTACCTGGGTCACTAAGCTCTTTTTTGTACAGTTCTTCTGTGTATTCTTGCCACCTCTTCCTAATATCTTCTGCTTCTGTTAGGTCTATAGCATTTCTGTCCTTTATTGTGCCATCTTTGCATGAAATGTTCTCTTGGTATCTCAAATTTTCTTGAAGAGATCTCTAGTCTTTCCCATTTTATTGCTTTCCTCTATTTCTTTGCATTTATTACTTAGGAAGGCTTTCTTATCTCTCCTTGCTATTCTTTGGAACCCTGCATTCAGAAGGATATGTCTTTCCTTTCTCCTCTACTTTTTGCTTCTCTTCTTTTCTCAGCTATTTGTAAGCTTTCCTCAGACTGCCATTTTGTCTTTTTGCATTTTTTTTTCTTGGAAATGGTTTTGATCACTGTCTTCTGTACAGTGTTATGAACCTCCATTCATAGTTTTTCAGGCACTCTGTCTATCAGATCTAATCCCTTGAATCTATTTGTCACTTCCACTGTATAATTGTAAGGGATTTGATATTGGTCATACCTGAATCGTCTAGTGGTTTTCCCTACTTTCTTCAATTTAAATCTGAATTTGGCAATAAGGAGTTTATGATCTGAGCCACAGTCAGTTACCAGTCTTATTTTTGCTGACTGTATAGAGCTTCACCAACTTCAGCTGCAAAGAATATAATCAATCTGGTTTCGGTATTGACCATCTGGTGATGTCCATGTGTAGTCTTCTCTTGTGTTGTTGGAAGAGGGTGTAATTGCTAAAGTCTCAGAATCATTGGGAGAAACTCAGTAAATACTTGTTGAATGATTAAAAAGAATTAAGAAAAAATGATACTATAATGACAGTGCCTGTTTTCATTTTCCTGTATATGTTATCAATATTTCCAAATGTTACTTGATATCTCTCTGGCTTTCTGACCTCCCTAATATTGATTTTCTGAATGTACAAAATTCCAGAAACAACATAATCAACCTGGCATTTTATTATGCTATCATATGATGGCATAATGTGCCATCACCTTTTTTTTCAGTGCAATATTGGCTTACTGCAATATGTGCTCACTCAACAAACATATCAATATTTTTATTTCAAATAACTCATTCAGGAAGATAAGCAATTTAAATAAGCCATGAATGGAAAACATGCTTTCTCTACCAAACACCACATAGTATCATTGTGATTTTTAGCCCATTGAGAAGTGGGTTGGACTTTTTTCCCCTTCACTTATTCTAAATACTGTTTATACATGCACTGACCTCTGTCTAGCTTTCTGTGCCACCTTAAGTCAGAGACTGTAATGAAGGAAATTTCACACAAAGGCTATGTAAGCCAGGCCTTTAAGAAAAGTGACAAGAACTGGTAGTTAGCCCCTTTAGCATATTATTAGTTTAAATATAGAAGGAAGAGAGGCTCAAAGTGAGCTAGAAAGTGAAAGAGCCATTTTATAAGCACAAAGAGATAAACACTCGCTCCTTTTCTTTCTCAAACCAAAAGCACAGTGCAATAACCCTGTCTAAACAACAACAGTGTGACTACAGAAATACTGCAGCCTCAGCTCTAACATAGAAGAGAAGCAAAGTATTTTTATGCTAATTGGTATCATTAAGATATGCTGATCATTTCTATGGAGGTGTTGTTTTGTTTGTTTCAAGATAATACACTATCTTTGTGAAGACATGACAAAGTCAGCATATGTGATACATGGAGCCTTTGGACTAGATGTTCTTCCAAGGAAGTCTTCCTCCTGTGCATGCTTTGGAGAAGCACCAGGGAAGTGACAAAAAAAATAATACATGAGGTATAATATTTGGCCACATTGTATACAGGGTTAGGAGTAAAGATGCAAAAAAAGTCTAGTGGAACTGACTTCAAAAGGCTTAAGAAGACAGATAAACTGAGTGTGTAGGAAAGCATACCAGTAGTTTTCCTGGGAAACAGGAATTTTGAAAATGTTTTAATAGGCTTGGTGTCTAGGACATTCCCTTAATCTCATAGGAATCTTGCACGCTGTTATTCATACTTGTAAGCTCCCTGCAGGCAGGAACAGAACATTATTTATCTATGTATTTCCATTGTCCCTTACAGGAAGTGCTTAGTAAATAATAATAAAGCTAACATTCATTGACTACTTAGAAAACCAGATTCTCTGCTATAAACTTAATATAGATTATCCAACTAAACCCCCACACTCCTTCAAACAGTTATCATAAACCCCATGTTATAAAAATGAGACAGTGAAGGCTGTGAGAGGTAAAGTCTTGTCCAAGTTCACATAGCTATCATCTGTGGAGCCAAGATTCAAGCCCAAGTAGCCAATTCCAAAGTCTTACCACACTGCTGTTGTTAAGTTGTTAAGTCATGTCCAACTCTTTGCGACCCCATGAACTATAGCCTGCCAGGCTCCTGTCCATGGGATTTCCCAGGCAAGAATACTGGAATGGGCTGTCATTTCCTTCTCCACTCTTAACCCTATACTAAATAACTGCTGACTTGAATTTCTGTTCTTAGTTCTACAGGGGGATGATGAGTGACATCTTCCTGATTAGGTTTCACAGGATTTTGTTTTTCATGTCATGGACAGAAAAGAACTATCTACTGTCAGAGGCGGACTCATTTTCACAAGTGGGAAGCTAAGCAGATCTCCTCTTTTTCCTATGTCCTACTGTTCCCAAGTGTGTGAAAAGAGGGTGGTCAGGAAAGTCAAGGGCATTGAGGAAGAATTATTTTCTCAAAAAAAAAAAAAAAATCTGTGTGTGTGTGTGTGTGTGTGTGTGTAGCTGGACAAAATGAGCCAGGATTGGGGATAGAGTTGGGGAAGAAGTGAGACAGAACTATAACAAATCTCACTTTAAAATGGCAAATTCCTCCTCCCTCAGTTTAAACTCATCAGTCATTTACAACTCAGTGTGAATTACATTGATCAATTTGCTTTTCTTTTAGGGACTGAAGAATTCCTATTGCTCTGGCCAAAGAAAGTATCCAAACACTGAGGACAAAGGTTCTGATAATAAAGTAGTTGCATTCATCAGCTCAGGCTGCCATAAAAAAATACAATAGACTGGGTGGCTTACATAACAGAAATGTATTTCCTCCAGTTCTGGAGACTGAAAGCCCAAGATGAGGGCTTGAGCCAGCATGACCAGATTCTGGTGAGAGCTCTCTTCCTGGATTTCAGACAGCCTCCTCTCTTTGTCCTCACATGGCCTCTCCTCATTGGGTGTGCATGGAGAGAAGTGAGACATCACTCTCCCTCTTCTGAATTCACATAGTTTTGCCAGGGTTAAAAAGGTAATGCAAACAAAGTACTGAGTGTGAAATCTATAATAAACACTCAATATATAATAGTTATTCTCATTAAGAAGAGATGTGGAGTGGGGAGAAAAGAATACTGAGAGTTTGGAAAGGGATACAGGAAGCAAAATGAGAAGGTCCCCAAATCTTAATTCCCTTTTCCCTTCTATTGGGAGCCCTAGTGTCATCAAATAGGTAACCAGAAATCTTGATTAAACATGATAGTAAGATATCAAGGTTTCCTAAAAAATGACAACACTAGTTTGTTAGGAAGAACACAGTAAGTTGTAATCATTAGAAGTCATCAATTGGTTGAAATTACTTTCCAGTATTTCTGAAGTTTCTTTATTTCTTATGCTTTTACTTTTCTATAATACAAAGGTAATTTACAGATTTATTTATATATGGCTATTGTAACTTTGGTGTATAAAGCCTACTGATTCATATGAAGGAATATAATTACAGAAACTGTTTCTTTCATTTTGAAATGTGAGATAAGGTATGACACTGATGGTTGTCACACTGAGAAGATGTGTTACACCTTTTTAATTCAATTTACCATTTGCTGAAATACCCTTAAGGGGCATCCCTGTTTGAATGCTCAAGGGTACTGAAATGTAGTATTTGAGGGGGACAACTCTGCTCTCCAGTTCTGTGGTACTGGTGGTGGTTTAGTCACTAAGTTGTGTCTGACTCTTGCAGCCCCATGGACTGTAGCCCCCCAGGCTCCTTTATCCATGGGGTTTCCCAGACAAGAATATTGAAATGAGTAGCCATTTCCTTCTCCAGGGGTCTTCCCCACCCAAGGATGGAACCCGCATCTCCTGCACTGACAGCAAACAGATGCTTTACCATTGAGCCACCAGGGAAGCCCTTTTCACACAACCTAGTCATATCCCAATGTGTACAGAGAAACTCATTCTCAATTCTGTTTTATGAGTTGACTATAGAGCATCCTATTTTATCATCTCTTCTCAGAGACCACCTATCCATGCTAATATCACTGGTCCTGGATAGCTTCTCATTTTCCCCCTTTAAAACATTAGAAATATTTCAAAGTGTCCCTTGGTTTCCCACTACTTGCAAAGTATTCTAAACATTTTCTCATTGTACCAGTTGTTGCCTTTGACTCATTTTTAGGGAGATCTAGTGTATTTTTCTGTATGAGGTCAAAAGAGATGGCAAGTTGGACATGAGTTAGCAACATGTAGGTGCTGGGATCCTGGGAGCACAACTCTACAAAGGACCAGCCTTGTCCCATTTAGCACATTAGTGAGAAATAAAGAAAGTAAAAACATGTTCATTCTATTTGAGGCAACAGTTATAAATATGAAGTGAATACAACAATATCCAGCATTTTCCACCCTGTTTCTTTCTAATGTATATAGTTTAGGTTATACAGTAAAAATAATTCAAATTTTATCTTTTTAGATACTTAAAGATTAAAATGGATGTCCCCCTCAAAAAAAAATTAGAAATAAAGGTTAAAGTGAGTGTTAAATACCTAATGAATCAAAGCATCAGGGATACACAAGCTACCTGTGAGATATTGTGAGTTTGAGTCCAATAAAGTGAATTTTTGAAATAAAGAAAGCCACACAAATTTTTGGTTTCCCAGTGCATATGAAAGTTATGTTTACACTATACAACAGTCTATCAAGTGCATAATAGCATTATGTCTAAAAAAAGAACATATATTCATTTAAAATATTTTATTGCTAAAAAATGCTAAACATCATTTAATAATGGAGGGTTGCCACAAACATTCAATTTGTAAAAACACAATACCTGGAAAGTACAATAAAGTGAAAGACAATAACATGAGGCATGCCAAGGCTAGAAATAGTTATGCAATACATTACTATATCCAAAGGAAAAAGGTATGATTGATTAATAGGACCACTGGTCAACCATAGAAACAGAATCAGAGACAACTACAGATCCAAGTAGGAGGAATTTTAGCCTACAAATTTCATTCACTCAACAATTTTTTATGGAGTTCCTATTATATGTTTTTAAAATTTATTTTAAGGAATATAGTTGATTTACAACACTGTGTTTATTTATGCTGCATAGCAAAATTATTCAGTTACACAAATATATATATATATATATACATTCTTTTCATATGCTTTTCCATTATGGTTTATCACAGAATATTGAAAATAGTTACCTGAGCTATTGGCTTCCTGGGTGGCACTAGTGGTAAAGAACCCACCTGCCAATGAAGGAGACATAAGACATGCGGGTTTGATCCTTGGGTCAGAAAGGTTCCTGGAGGAGGGCATGGCAACCCACTCCAGTATTCTTGCCTGGAGAATCTCATGAACAGAGGAGTCGGCAGGCTACAGTTCATAGCGTCACAAAGAGTTGGACATGACTGAAGCAACTTAGCACGCACCTGAGCTATAGTGTAGGGCCGTGTTGTTTATTCATTCTACACACAATGCTTTGCATCTAATAACCACAAACTCCCAATTCATTCCTCTCCCACACTCCCTCCTCCTGGGCAACCACATGTTTTTTCTCTATGTTTGTGAATCCTACTAGATGTTTTTTAGTTCTGAGGACACCATAGTTAATAAAGAAGATAAGATCCCTCCCCAACAGACCTTACATTGTAGATAAGAGGAACAAGCAATACAGAAGGACAGAAATCAGAATTTCTCCAACTATTAAAAAGTGTTACGAAGAAGACAGGTCACACCCCAATGTTCATTGCAGAAATGAACATTGCAGAATGTTCAAACTACCGCACAACTGCACTCATTTCATATACTAGCAAAATAATGCTCAAAACTCTCCAAGCCAGTCTTCAATGGTACGAGAACTAAGAACTTCCAGATATTCAAGCTGATTTAGAAAAGGAAGAGGAACCAGAGATCAAACTGCCAATGTCCATTGGATCATAGAAAAAGCAAGCAAATTCCAAAAAAAATCTACTTCTACTTCATTGACTATGCTAAAGCTTTTGACTGTGTGGATCACCACAAACTGTGGAAAATTCTTAAAGAGATAGGAATACCAGACCACCTACCTGCCCCCTACCAAACCTATATGCAGGTCAAGAAGCAACAGTTAGAACTGGACATGGAACAATGGACTGGTTCCAAATCGGAAAAGGAGTATATCAACGCTGTATATTGTCACCCTGCTTATTTAACTTATGTGCAGAGAACATCATGCTTGAAATGCTGGGCTGGATGAGGCACAAGTTGGAATCAAGAGTGCCAGGAGAAGTATTAATAACTTCAGATATGCAGATGGCACCACCCTTATGGCAGAAAACAAAGAGGAACTGAAGAGCCTCTTGATGAAAGTGAAAGAGGAAAGTGAAAAAGCTGGCTTAAAACTCAATATTCAAAAAATGAAGATCATGGAATCCAGTCCCATCACTTCACAGTAAATAGATGGGAAAACAATGGAAACAGTGACAGACTTTATTTCCCTGGGCTCCAAAATCACTGCAGATGGTGACTGCAGCCATGAAATTGAAAGACCCTTGCTCCTTGGAAGCAAAGCTGTGACAAACCTAGACAGCGTATTAAAAAGCAGAGACATTATTTTGCCAACAAAGGTCTGTATGGTCAAAGCTATGGTTTCTCCAGTAGTCATGTATGAATATGAGAGCTGGACCATAAAGAAGGCTGAGTGCTGAAGAATTGATGCTTTTGAACTGTGATGTTGGAGAAGACTCTAGAGAGTCCCTTGGACTATGAGGAGATCAAACCAGTCAATCCTAAAGGAAATCAATCCTGAATATTCATTAGAAGGTCTGATGCTGAAGCTGAAGCTCCAATACTTTGCTCACCTGATGGGAGGAGCCAACTCATGTGAAAAGACCCTGATGCTGGGAAAGATTGAAGGCAGGAGGAGAAGTGGATGACAGAAGACAAGACGGTTGGATGGCATCACTGACTCGATGGACATAAGTTTGAGTAAGCTCTGGGAAATAGTGAAGGACAGGTAAGCCTGGCATGCTGCAGTCCATGGGGTCACAATGTGTTGGACACGACTGAGTGACTGAACGACAGTTTACAATAACCAAGACATGAAAGCAACCTAAATATCCATCAACAGAAGAATGGATAAAGAAGATGTGGTACATATACACAATGGAGTATTATTCAGTCATAGAATAATGAAGTAATGCCGCTTGCAGGAACATGGATGGGCCCAGAGACTATCATACTAAGTGAAGTAAGACAGACAGAGACAAATATATGATATCTCTTATATGCGGAATCTTTTAAAATGATACAAATTAATTACTTCCAAAACAGACTTACAGATATCAGAAACAAACATGATTACCAAAAAGGAATTGCAGGAGAGAGGAGGTAACTCAGGAGCTTGGGATGAGCATACACACACTACTATATATATATATGAGATAGATAATAAACAAAAACTTTCTGAATAACATGGGGCTTCTCTGGTGGCTCAGATGGTAAAGAATCTACCTGCAATGTGGGAGACCTGGGTTCAATCGCTGGGTCTGGAAGAGCCCCTGGAGAAGGGAATGGCTACCCACTCCAGTATTCTTGCCCAAAGAATTCCATGGACATACGAGCCTGACAGGCTGCAGTCCATGGGGATCACAAACAGTCAGGCACAACTGAGTGACTAACATATTGAATAACAGAGGGAACTCTACTCAATATTCTGTGATAACCTAGATGAGAAAAGAATCTAAAAAAGAATGAATATATGTACATGTATAATTGAATCACTTTTCTGTGTATTTGATATTAATACAGCATTGTAAATCAACTATACTCCAAGAAAATTAAATAGATAAATATATAAAAATATTAAAAATATAAAAAGAAGATAAGCCAAAGAGTAATGGTTAGTAGACCAATGCATATGAAAGCAGGAGAAGGATACTTTAAATTGATTTTGTGCAGTTTTTTTTAATTGAAGTATATCTCATTTACAATGTGTTATTCTTAGGTATACAGCAAAGTGATTCAGTTATATACATACATAATATATATAATACATGTATAGTATAGTCATATCCCTAGGATATGTATATATTCTTTTTCAGAGTCTTTCCCCTCATAAGTTACTACAAAATATTGAGTATAATCCCCTATGCTACACAACAGGTCTTTGTTGGTGATCTATTTTATATACAGTAATGTGTATATGTTAATCCCAAACTCCTAATTTATTCTTTCCCTACCTTTTCCCTTTGGTAACTGTGAGTTTGTTTTCTATGTCTGTCATTCCATTTTTGTTTTGCATATAAATTCATTTGTATCATTTCTTTTAGATTCCAAATATAACTGATATAATATGATATTTGTCTTTCTCTGTTTGGCTTACTTCATTTAGTATGATAATCTCTAAGTCCATCCATGTTGCTGCAAATGGCATTACTTCATTTTTTTTATGGCTGAGTATTATTCCATTGTAAATATATAATTCACATCTTCTTTATCCCTTCATCTGTCAGTGGACATTTAAGTTGCTTTTATATCTTGGTTATGGTAAATAGTATGCAAAAATCTTCAACAAAATACTACCAAACCAAATACAACAATACATTAAAACAATCATACACCAGGATCAAGTGGGATTCATCTCAGGGATGAAAGGATTTTTCAATATCTAAAAATCAATCAGTATGATATATCACATTAACAGACTGAAGAGTAAAAACTATTTGATCATCTCAATAGATGCAGAAAAAGCTTTTAATAAAATTCAATATCCATTTGTGATAAAAACTCTTCAGAAAGGGGGCACAGAGGAAATCTACCCAGACATAATAAACACCATACATGACACACCTAACATCATATTCAATGGTAAAAAGATGAAAGCATTTCCTCTAATATCAGAAACAAGAAAAGGATGTTCACTCTCACCACCTGCATTAACATAGTTTTGGAAGTGCTAGCCACAGCAATCAGAGAAGAAAAAGAAATTTAAAAATCCATATTGGAAAAGAGAAGTAAAATTGTGACTGTTTGCAGATGACATGATACAAGATATAGAAAATCCTAAAAACTTTACCAGAAAAGTACTAGAGCTCATCAGTGAATTTAGTAAAGTTGCAAGATAAAAAATTAATACACAGAAATATGTTGCATTTCTATATACTAACAATGAAAGATAAGAGAGAGAAATTAAGGAAACAATCCCATTTACCATTGCATCAAAAAGAATAAAATATCCAGAAATAAACCTACCTAAGGATGGAATCACCGACTCGATGGACATGAGTTTGGGTAAACTCTGAGAGCTGGTGATGGACAGGGAGGCCTGACGTGCTGAGATTCATGAGGTCGCAAAGAGTCAGACACAACTGAGCAACTGAACTGAACTGAACTGAAGGAGGCAAAAGACCTGTACTCCAAAAACTGGAAGACACTGATGAAAGAAATAAATAATGACACAAACAGATAGAAAGATACACCATATTTTTAGATCAGAAGATTTGATATTATCAAAATAATCATATTACCCTAGGCAATCTATGGTTTTGTGTAGATATGAATGAATATACAAATTATATATATATATGTGTGTGTGTGTGTGTGTATGTATATATATATATATGTGTATATATATATATATATATATATATATAAGGTCCATCTGGTCAAGGCTATGGTTTTTCCAGTGGTCATGTATGGATGTGAGAGTTGGACGGTGAAGAAAGCTGAGTGCCGAAGAATTGATGCTTATGAACTGTGGTGTTGGAGAAGACGCTTGGGAGTCCCTTGGACTGCAAGGAGATCCAACCAGTTCATCCTAAAGGAGATCAGTCCTGGGCGTTCTTTGGAAGGACTGATGCTGAAGCTGAAACTCCAGTACTTTGGCCACCTCATACGAAGAGTTGACTCATTGGAAAAGACCCTGATGCTGGGAGGGATTGGGGGCAGGAGGAGAAAGGGACAACAGAGGATGAGATGGCTGGATGGCATCACCGACTCGATGGGCATGAGTTTGAGTAAACTCCGGGAGTTGGTGATGGACAGGGAGGCCTGGCGTGCTGCAATTCATGGGGTCGTAAAGAGTCAGACACGACTGAGCGACTGAACTGAACTGATACACATCTTTATATATATATACATACATAGCAATGGCTTAAATGAGATAAAGTTGATTTCTCTTTTATTTAAAAGAAGCCTGTAAGCAGACAACCCATGACAAGTTCAGCAACTCACAAATTCATCAGGCACTCACACTTTCCAGATCTCTGCTCCAACAGAAAAATGCAAATCCAAAGTGAATGCTTTTTTCTCCGTGATTAAAGATGGTTGCTAGAGCCCAGTCACCACACTTGATGTTCCAGGGAGATGGGGAGAAAGAAGGATGAACCTCCTTCCTTTTAGGGATTGTTTTCAAAGCACCACATTATATTTTGGCTTACATTTCTTTGGTCAGAATATCTAGTTACAGAGAACCTGGTTAATATAGCTGTTTGGCTATATGCCAAAGTATTTAACAAGGGAAGAAAGGTAAAAGGAATATTGGGAAGCAAAAAGCATTCTTGCCAAAAGTGGTCAGGGAAGGCTTCTCTGATAAGTTAGCACATGGCTTGAAGCCTCAGTGATGAGAAGAAGGCAGTCATGAAGACCTGGAAACAGGCATTTTAATAAGAGAGAAAGATGAGTACAAAATCCCTAAAGTGTGAATCAACTCTGTGTATCTTTGAATCAAAAGAAAACTAGGACACTGATGAAAACTGAATGAGGGAAAGGGTACTACAGAATGAAATTAGGAGATTAGCTTATTAGACCTTATAATAAATAGTCCAGAGAAATAAGTTTAGAATGGAGTATGTTCAGTTCTCTTGAAAGGGTTATGCTCATTGTAATATGGATAGACAAGAACATCCTTAAATCTGAGACCATCAAACACCTGATTTATCTTCCTTCCCTCATCACGAATAGTCTTCTAATTCTACATGCTCCATCAGTAAAGTGACTTATGATTCATGAGTCTTCATCTCATTCTCATTCCTCCTCCCCCTACTTCCTTAGCAGATTTTCCCAACTGCTGCACTGGGGTGCCTGGGCTAAAGATCATGTAGGTGTGTTATGAACAGAGATACAATTCAAGGTAGTTAAATCTTAAATTATCCCAAAATGAACATATGGGTCAATTGATATAAGATTTCATTCTCAGCTCCCTAGAAAAATATTCAGGAAAGACTATCCTAACCTTTGTTTGCAATAAAATAAACAGTTCAACAGTTTCCCTTCTGCTTCTTCCACATTTCATATAAGGATTTGTCGAACATGTTCCCATCTGCAAAGAGAGGGGAAAGGGAACAGCTGGAGGGGCTGTCTCTTCTTCCAGCATTTGCTCTCTGTAAGCTTTGACAAGTTGGGTCATAGACCTTCCAGAAAGTTTAGCTGTTTAAAAATGGATCTGGATTTCCAAGAGGAGATCAGCAGGGCTATTAACAAAATAATGCCCTATAAGGTTAGTGTCTCAAAGGTCTTTCATTGTCTCTCTATATATCACTCACTTACACACTCAAACACACACACACACACACACACAATTGCATATATTTATATACCTATGCAATAGCTACACCAGGCCAAGTAATTGGCATATGACATTTTTTTAACACGTTTGTAGAACCTGGCTGGGCATTGTAGAGAACAAGTTTAAGTCAAGGATTAGTTAACCAAATAATGGAGTTTAAAACAACATACACAGAAAAGGAGGTCACTCAAAGAATTATAGAACAAAAGAGAAGTTGGCACAGAGGAAAAGTCAAACTTTGATTAAATAAATGAATAATGATAGTGATTATTATACATGCAATTGTTGAACATTAACTACATACTAGATAAAATACTAAGCATTTAAATTACCTTATCTCATTTAATAATAATAAACTCAGGAGACAGGCACTATTATTACACCTGATTTATAGTTAAAGAAACTGAGTACTAGAAAGATTAAATCTCTTGCCAAGTCTGAGAACTAGTAAGTGACAGAGCTGGACTCAAACCAGATCTGTCTCACTCTAAATCCTATTCTCTAACAACTTCTTATGCTTATTATTAGTTGCTCAGTCGTGTCAGACTTAGTTGTGTGACCCCATGGACTGGAGCCTGCCAGGCTCCTCTGTCCATGGAATTTTCCAGGCAAGAATACTGGAGTGGGTTGCCATTTCCTTCTCCAGGGGATTTTCCCAACCCAGGGATCGAACCCCAGTCTCCTGCAATGCAGGCAGATCCTTACAGGATGCTAATATGCAAGACAGAGTAGAAAAGAGGAGAGAGAAAAATGTAAACTTAAGCTATATTAAAAGTTTATTTCTACTGGATTATATTCCTATCACACCTCACATGGATTATCATGTCAAATTTAGGAATCAAATTTAATGACGCAGACTTATAAAATTAGGAGGTATTGACTTCAACCACTCCTAGCTTGGCCAGTTCCATAGGAACAATTTCTTCATCTGAAATGGGTAAAGAATCTACAAAGTTGATGTGAAGATTAAAGTTAATGTGTGTGAAGTGAAAAACAGTGTCTGGTATAGACTAAGCAGAAAAGGCCATAAAAATATGGCAACCCATAGATTTACTATTATCATTCCAAGAAGAGAATGACTAGGATATTGATCATTTTTTTCTGAACATTAGCATGAGTTGTGAATTCATCCTTTCTAAGGAAGTGGCTTCATTATTACTTTGCATTCTCCTACAAATTATAATTCTTAATAAGCTCAAAGTTGGGCTCTTCTGAGGCAAACAAGATAAATCTTATAAATCTAGTAATTTCACATTCCCCAGGGAACAGAGAGGGATTCTTTCCAGTCTCTTGTCAAAATTATCTCTGGGAAAAAAAATGGATAATGGAAAGGAGTCCCAGTGGCTGCTGATAGGCTGCCAAGTTCAACACCCGTATCTCTTCAAAGGTCTAACCCATAAAGAAATATCATTTTCTATCTTGACTGACAGCATTTATCTTGGATTTCAAAGCATCAAAGGACAATTGGTCCCCAAAATGTTTTGTAAAATGATATTAATGTGTTCAACGATCTGCATTTGAGAGGCTGTATTTCTAAAGCTTGACAGACTCTAAGAAATCCCACTAGTGAAGTCCATTTTCAGTATATAAATGTCCTCCACATTTGAAAAGGCACCTATTAATCACACCTGTAAATGCATTTATAGTCTAAAGCTGATGCAGTATTGAAGGTGGTGGCCTTCATCTAGATGAAGGCACCTAAGAGGAAGGGATTAGAAATGAGCTCACCTCAGTAATGAGAAATGGCATTGAGCTCAACCTTATTTCTAGGCCCAGAATGAGTTCTGCTGCTATGTGCTGTGCTTAGTCACTCAGCTGTGTCTGACTCTTTGTGACCCCGTGGACTGTAGCCTGCCAGGCTCCTCTGTCCATGGGGATTCTCTAGGCAAGAATACTGGAGTGGGTTGCCACGCCCTCCTTCAGGAGACCTTCCCAACCCAGGGATCGAAACCAGGTCTTCCACATTGCAGACTGATTCTTTACCAGCTAAGCCACCAGGGAAGCCCATGAACACTGGAGTGAGTAGCCTACCCCTTCTCCAAGGGATCTTCCCAACCCAGGACTCAAACCAAGGTCTCCTGCACTGCAGGCAGTTTCTTTATCAGCTCAACTAACAGGGAAGCCCCGAATGAGTTCTAGGGGCAGAAAAATAAGACTGTAAGATAAAAAGCAAGTCTTCCCACTCCTCTTTCTACTGCCATCATAGGAACCACTATAATTTCTGTGCATTTTCTCCATAGGAATATCCTTGCCTTAGATTTTGTCAACCAAAAGCCTCAAACATGACTTCTTCCATGAAATTTGCCTCTCTTCTACTGATGTCATATCCATCAGATGTAAAATCTGGACTATTGATTCACCAAAAAATTTCTTAAAATGTGAGACTAACACCAAGAATGGTAAGAGAAGTCATTAGATAGCACTGAATCACATAATGAGAAAGGCATTCTATTTTAAATTCTTTTTCTAATTTTCTGATTTGTTAAGAAACAAGTCTCAGTGCCATGCTAATATGTCATGAGCATCTCTCCAACACTCGCTAAGCTTTTTTTTTTTATAAGGACTTAGACTTAGAGCCAAGGAACAGGCAACACTACCTAGATAGAATTTAATGACACTATTTTGTTTATATCATTTTTATTTTTAGTTACTGTCTTTTTATGGCAAGTGAACTGGTTTTCCATTTATAGTACTAAGATGAAGTTTACTTTCTTAATTCATTTCCTTGAATTATTAAAGTTAAAAAGATGGATCAACTGTAAAGATGGTATACAGATAAAAAGGAAATTATGAAGGTGGGTTGAAAATGATGAGATGAGAGATACTAGTTATTATATAATCTGGAAACAGAAGATTTAAAAATATATTCCTCTACTACCCTCTACTCTCCTTCATGTGTGGTTTCACTGCCCTGTTTGTACCTCTAATACATCATGAATTCATCTTTTTTTAATTGTAGTCATGTACATTTCTCATCTAAATAGAGTTAGCTCCTGGAAATCTTGCTCATATGTGCAGATCCCCTCTATGTAATATAAAAGTACATTCTCTGAATGTTTGTTGAATAGGGAACCTGTTTCATCTTGATCCCACCTGCAGAATACTGATAATTACTTTAAGTATCCTCAGGACCCAAATAGAAGAAGGTTCCTCTATACCACATGGTCTTCATTACTTTATTTAAATATCAGTCAATACACAGTAAAACAGACTTATTAAACTTCTACTATGGGACATCACCAAGACGGAGACACAGATTATTCCTGACACTGCTTCCCCTTAAAAGAAGAACAATTAATAACTATTCAAGAACAAGATACCACTGAGAGAATCCTAGAACATGGGCATGAGACTAAAGCATACCTTGTACCACAAAGACCAAGATAGACTCTATTGAAGGGGTAAATGAAATGGCTACATGATGACTGCACTGCCCCTCCTCCAGACCAGTACAGTTCCTCCAGTGGAAAAGAGAACCCAGGAATACAACCAGCACTGCCTTCAGCATTTTGGGTCACTTCATGGGAGTCCCTACTCTGATTGTGTACCACAGGGATTGCAGGGGATCTGTAGGGCTCAACAACTGGGAATCTGACTGTGATGGAGAAGAGGGGAGGGGCTTGCAACAATCAGCACATGGTCTTGGCAGACCAAGTTCATACCTGCAGTGCCCATGTAGTAATCCCAACCAGTGGCTTTGCTAATCTGCAGAACCAAATCAGGGGTGCACTCTGACCTGAGAACTAGGTAGGTACAGTTTTGCCTGATTTGGGTCCTCAAATGAGGAGTTTTGTCAACTCTAGATCTCAGTTTATCTATATCCAGACAAAGAGTTGAATCACAGTCCCATCCACTTTCACTCCACCTGGCCAGAAGGGCTAGAGACAACTCCCAGAATCAGTGTGGTCCAGTGGCAATCAAGCCAAGAGGTGAATGGGCTGAGATGATTGCCCTCCAGAGCAAAGCTGCCCTGAGGCATGCACTGTTTCTATGCTATGCACAGGCAGGGGGATTAATTCATGGTCCACGGCTGAAAGTAGCTCCCAGCCCCCTCCCAACCAGAGAATCTCATAAATTTGAGAGTAGCCTGGAATAGCCCCTTCTTCTCCCACCTAGGCAAGGGAGCTGACACAGAGCCCAATCACTGTGGAGAGTGTGGAGACATAGCCCTATCTGACTGACAGGGCTGAAGACAATTCCCCAAAGGTGTACAGCCCAGAAGCACCCATGTGGAGAGGCAAGCAGGCAGCACTGATAGTTTTGCAAAGTCAGTGACCCTATTTGGTTAGGAAACTTGGGCTGCAAGTCAGCTTGAGTTAAGACAACAGGTAAAAGTCTTTTACTGGCTTTAGAGCTGCTTCTCCCAATGCACCCAGGCAGGGAATCTAAGTTGTCGCCACATTCATTGCTGAATACAGCCTTCAGCTTGTCTGACCAGAGGACCTAACCAGAGCACACAGAGAGCTGCATAGCCCATTCAGCAGCCAGAGGAACAAAAAGAAAAAGAATGAAAAAGAGTGTAAAAAGCCTACAGGAACTACAGAAAACAATGAAAAGAAATATTTTCAAAATAGGAATTTTAGAAAGAGAAGAGTAAATAGAAATGAACAGCAAGTAAAATAATAATGACTGAAAAATTCCCTCACCTGGTCAAAAAAATGGGCATCCAGATCCACGTGCCCAAAGTCTACACCAAGACACATGAAATTAAATTTTCAAAAACAAACAAACAAAAAAAGGTTTTAAGAGCAGCAAGAATAAAGAGAGAAGTTACATACAAGGGAACGTTATAAGACTATCAACAGATTTTTCAACAAGAATTTTCAGGCCAGGAAGAAGCAGGAATAGAAGGAACATACCTCAACATAATAAAAGCTATATATGACAAACCCACAGCAAGCATTACCCTCAATGGTGAAAAATTGAAAGCATTTCCCCTGAAATCAGGAACAAGACAAGGATGCCCACTCTCACCACTACTATTCAACTTAGTGTTGGAAGTTTTGGCCACAGCAATCAGAGCAGAAAAAGAAATAAAAGGAATCCAGATAGGAAAAGAAGAAGTGAAACTCTCGCTGTTTGCAGATGACATGATCCTCTACATAGAAAACCCTAAAGACTTCACCAGAAAATTACTAAAGCTAATCAATGAATATAGCAAAGTTGCAGGATATAAAATTAACACAGAGAAATCCCTTGCATTCCTATACACTAACAATGAGAAAACAGAAAGAGAAATTAAGGAAACAATACCATTGACCATTGCAACAAAAAGAATAAAATACTTAAGAGTATATCTACCTAAAGAAACAAAAGACCTATACATAGAAAACTATAAAACACTGATGAAAGAAATCAAAGAGGACACAAACAGATGGAGAAACATACCGTGTTCATGGATTGGAAGAATCAATATTGTCAAAATGGCTATTCTACCCAAAGCAGTCTATAGATTCAATGCAATCCTATCAAGCTACCAACGGTATTTTTCACAGAACTAGAACAAAGAATTTCACAATTTGTATGGAAATACAAAAAACCTCGAATAGCCAAAGTAATCTTGAGAAAGAAGAATGGAACTGGAGGAATCAACCTGCCTGACTTCAGACTCTACTACAAAGCCACAGTCATCAAGACAGTGTGGTACTGACACAAAGAAAGAAATATAGATCAATGGAACAGAATAGAAAGCCCAGAGATAAATCCACGAACCTATGGACACCTTATCTTCAACAAAGGAGGCAAGGATATACAATGGAAAAAAGATAACCTCTTTAACAGGTGGTGCTGGGAAAACTGGTCAACCACTTGTAAAAGAATGAAACTAGAACACTTTCTAACACCATACACAAAAATGAACTCAAAATGGATTAAAGACCTAAATGTAAGACCAGAAACTATAAAACTCCTAGAGGAGAACATAGGCAAAACACTCTCCGATATGAATCACAGCAGGATTCTCTATGACCCACCTTCCAGAATATTGGAAATAAAAGCAAAAATAAAAAATTGGGACCTAATGAAACTTAAAAGCTTTTGCACTACAAAGGAAACTATAAGTAAGGTGAAAAGACAGCCCTCAGATTGGGAGAAAATAATAGCAAATGAAGCAACAGACAAAGGATTAATCTCAAAAATATACAAGCAACTCCTGAAGCTCAATTCCAGAAAAATAAATGACCCAATCAAAAAATGGGCCAAAGAACTAAACAGACATTTCTCCAAAGAAGACATACAGATGGCTAACAAACACATGAAAAGATGCTCAACATCACTCATTATCAGAGAAATGCAAATCAAAACCACAATGAGGTACCATTACACGCCAGTCAGGATGGCTGCTATCCAAAAGTCTACAAGCAATAAATGCTGGAGAGGGTGTGGAGAAAAGGGAACCCTCTTACACTGTTGGTGGGAATGCAAACTAGTACAGCCACTATGGAGAACAGTGTGGAGATTTCTTAAAAAACTGGAAATAGAACTGCCATATGACCCAGCAATCCCACTCCTGGGCATACACACTGAGGAAACCAGATCTGAAAGAGACACGTGTACCCCAATGTTCATCGCAGCACTGTTTATAATAGCCAGGACATGGAAGCAACCTAGATGCCCATCAGCAGATGAATGGATAAGGAAGCTGTGGTACATATACACCATGGAATATTACTCAGCCATTAAAAAGAATTCATTTGAATCAGTCCTAATGAGATGGATGAAACTGGAGCCCCTTATACAGAGTGAAGTAAGCCAGAAAGATAAAGAACATTACAGCATACTAGCTGGTTTTTTACCATAAACTTTTCACGTACTTAGAATGTATCATCTTGGCAATATTACATTCTCCTTGAGGACTACTACTCTGCATTGTTCCTCCTTGTATTTCTCAGCATTTATTCAATCACTCATGGAAAATCCTCTTTGATGAGGACTGAATTATACCCAGTTCTAAAGAATAAGTAGAAATTGACAAGGCAAAGAGTGGGAGGGAAAGCTTCAGGCAGAAGGAATAGCTTGTGTGATGGTCTGAGGCAGAAACAGCTTGACCAATTAAAGTAACTAAGAGATGACATGGAGAAACAGAAACAGACCAGACTGAAACACAATAAAGTGGGAGAGAAGGGGAAGCAATTGTTTACCCTGAACATATTCTATCAAAGTGCCATTGAAGTTCATGGTGTCACAAAGAGTCGGACATGACTTAGCAACTGAATAACAACAACAAATAATACATTAAATTATAGTTGTTAATACTATAATGAAAAGACTTCAAAGATAGCAATAGGAAAACTGCTAGGGTAACAAAAAGAGTAGTTAAATAGTGATGCTTTTTTAAACTATAATTTTTCTATCATTCAGTGGCCAGGATCCCTTGGTCTACTCCCTCCCTGATCCTCCCTTTACCTTAGCTGGGATTCAGATCATGCTTGGCACTCCCAGGCTATGGAAAAAAAGTTGAGTTTTATGCAAAGGAGTGTATGATCTTCCTGGCATTCTAATAAATCATTTTCTGCCATATGAACCATGATTTAGAGGACAGAGATTAGAAGCTGGGAGACTTCCAAACTGTTTAGCCAAGAGTTTCCATAGAGGCTTTAGCTCAAAAAGATGATATGGATATGGGAGCTAGTTATAAACCAAAAGGCAATGGAATATCACAGAAATAACTTAGCACATACTGACATACTAGGCCCACCCCAACCATGTCCCAAATGTGGTTCTGTGTTAGAGTTTATGACACTGTAGAGTGCTATAACATAGACACAAAGAAGTTATATTTTCTTCTCTCACTTAAGTCACTAGAAGTCTTTCTTCCACAGATTTCCCCTTATCTAACTGAATTCAGCTATTGCAATGTGAACTGTCTCCAAACCATCTGAGGTTGTAACTTCCCTGTGCTCTGTCTCAGCATAAACGCAGACTCTTTCTGGGAAAGTCCAGGAAAAGCTCATGAGATATTTGTATGTTTTATTTAGTTTTTCAAGTGGAAAAAACAATAGACATTTCCCTGTTTAAAAAAAAAATCTGTTGACGCTTACATACAAGTAACTCAAACCAGCTGACTTTCAAAATGTCAAACTTCACATGTGGTCAAGCTTCAGACAGACTCTAAGCTAAGTTTGGAAAAAAAAAAAACAATTCAAATAATGAACTTGTAAAGCAAATAAAGTAAAATATTTGGATGATGATTCAGTTGAGTAACCACTAGTGACCCCAAACTGCCACTTGTTATGGATAGATGCTTTGTAAGATTTTTGACTTGGGAGAGTTCAGAAACAACCCAATTATGGTGGGTGTCTTTCCAAATTGACCAGAGGATAGAAGCAAGATGAGGAGGAGTGCCTGATCCACTCAAGATTGAAATTCTGAGGCCTTTGGGAATACTCTAATCAAGTCTATCACACATATGATTCATAAACTCCTGGATTAAATAATGAATTTTTCAGATTAGAGACTAAAACCTTTGTAGGACTGAGAATTATGGACTCTCCTCTCCCTATACATCTTCCACCATATAATTAAAAATAAAAACAATGCCAACCTGTATTTTAAAAAAGTGTAAAAAAGTCAAAGAAATTTCTAATTTTCCCCATTGCAATCACTCCAGTGCTTTCAAAAAATAATATTATTTTTAAAAATCTGGTGCATCTATTTTCCCTAGCACCCTAAGCATACGATTAGTCTGCCTTTTGAGTAATCAGCACTGTCTGAATCCCAGAGCTATATTGTTTGGGTTTCTTATCATTTAAAATCCCTGGCTTTCATAGAATGACTACTGTGAAAACTCTTAGTAAGTACTTTTTTTTTTTTTTGCATAAAAAAGTCACTTTACATTACTAGACAACTATCTACAATTAAAAGAGACAGAGAGAAAATATGACTTCTCAGTGAGACTCCTGTTGAGTTTTTTCATCCCTCACACAACAGACTACTCAAGGATACACATGACACACATGTTTATGCACCGTGAAAAATTTATCTTGGCTTATGGAAAACTGAAAAGCCAAATTTACGTAAGTCAAGTCTTAACAACCAAGGACCTTCCACACTAACCTTTCCTTTTACACTTCAGTATCAGAATAAAAATTCCACTGTTCATTTATAGGTTATTTGAGGTTAACTAAAAATGAGCATGATGTAGTTTCTAGAAAGTAGCCTTGATTGAAGATAGAATACACTAACATTCTGAAGACAGAATAATGTCCCTCTGTTGCATTTGGTCCCTGACCAGTGATATGAGGGTTTACAGTAGAGTGATCTCAAAGACCCTTTGCAATTCTGACATTTTGTAATTACAGAATCTTCTCTGGCTCAATGAAGCCAAGGAAAGGGTTATATTAGTGTAAAATGAATGATTTGGTAATCCTGCACAAAAATATTGAAAGCAAAAGAAGAAGGCGACAGCAGACAATGAGACAGATATCAATAGCATCGCTGACTCAATGGATATGAATTTGAGCAAACTTCAGGAGATAGCAGAAGCCAAAGCAGCCTGGCGTGCTACAGTCCATGAGGTTGCAAAGTCAGACATGACTTAACAACTGAAAAAAAAACAACACTGCACAATAGAAGTGGGCTGATACTAAAAAGCATGCTGACATAAGCAATGTACACTTTTATCACTGCAGCTCCTTAATCCAGGACAGTGCTTAACAAAAGAAACTGGCTTGAAACAGACTTTTTTTGATTGTCACAAGTATCTGAAATCACTTTGTAAATTTCTTGGGTGAGAGATCATTATTCTAGGACCAGAATGTGTACAGGCAAATGATTACCAAACGTGTCATATTTGTAAAATAAAACAAATTCCTGATGACATGGAGTTCAGAGTGTTTGAGGAAAGGAATGAAGCAAAAAGATGCAGTCAGGGCTTCCCTGGTGGTCCAGTGGTTAAGAATCCACCATGCAGTGCAAGGGACACCAGTTTGATCCCGAGTCTGAGAAGATCCCAGAAGTGATGCGGAGCAACTAAGTTCAAGCACCACAACTACTGGGCCGTAGTGTTCTAGAGCCCCTGAGCCACAACTACTGAGCCCACGTGCTGCAACTACCAAAGCGCATGCACCAAGGGCCTGTGGTCCACAACACAAGATACCACCTCAATGAGAAGCCCATGCACCCACCACAACAAAGAAGTAGCCCCTGCTTGCTACAACTAGAGAAAGTCTGCATGCAGCAATGAAGACCCCCTTCAGCCAAAAATAAAACTAACAAATAATATACCTTTTTTTAAAAGTATATATACAGTCAGAAGAAATCATGTGCAGATTAAGTTTTAACAGAGTTTTAACTCTGCTTAATGTTATGTGGCAGCCTGGATGAGCGGGGAATTTAGCAGAGAATGGATACCTGTATTTGTATGGCTGAGTCACTTGGCTGTGCACCTGAAACTTTCACAACATTGTCAATTGACTATACTCTAATATAAAATTAAAAGTTTTAAAAAGAGGGGGGAAAAAGTCACTTTCCTCTAAAAGCTTAAATGCAGCCAATAAAACATTTAGTCATGGAAGTAAGCAAATTTGCATTTTATAAAGCCACTGATTTAATTAAAACAAGTTGTGATACAACATGCAGAGCCACCAAAATGGAGAGGCTTTATTTATGTCCCTGATTCAGCAGTTTAAAACATGGAGATAACAACCATAAGGAACATAAGATCACTGAAAAATAATTATTTATATTAATTCATCCATCCAATTTACTCAGTTAATTAACAAAAATTTACTTACTACTATGTTTCAGGTACCAGAGTTACAAAGGCTAACAATAACAAAACCATTCTTTCAAACAATATAGAATTTGTAAAAGAATTATAGATGGTTTTTATTTTTTAATTTCTGTTATTATTTTTGCTGCTTATTTTACTTATAATCTCAAATTCAGAAGGCAGAATTAATTATACTCAGTTCATGATACATTATCATCATGAATCTTTGCAAATTCCCTCTCTTATTACATTTAGTTTTTTTGTTTGTCTTTATACCCACACTACATTAAAGTTTTCCCCTATCCTGAAGACAGACAACCACTTAAATGTGCTTTATTTATTTTTCTTTGCATATGCTTTTATCATGTGAGCATTTTTTAATTTACATAAATGATATTGTTATATCACTATTTCTTTCACAATGTTTTTATGATCCATCTGTGTTGTTATGTATAACAACAAATTGGTTCTTTTTAATTGTTGTATAATACTCTCTGTACTTATTTTACCTATGCACCCTCCCAATAGTGAGCATCCAGTTTACACAACTCTCTACCACACTCTACCACAAATAAAGTACATGTTCCTTTATGAATCCACATGAGAATTTCCATAGGAGTAAACACATATGAGTGGAATTTCAAAATAAGAGAGTAAGGATATTTTTCATTTGCTGTCCAGAACATCTATCCCTGTTCAGTCCCACTAGCAGTGCACAAGGGTTCCTACATCCACACACCAAAACTTGACTTTGTTAAATTTTCCAACTTGGCCAGTCTAGTATGTAAAAAATAATAGTTCTCTGTTTTTACAATGTGTTATCAAAATTACTAATTGCAAATGATCTTTTTTAAGACAATAAATTCATATATTAATTCCTAAGTCAAGTAATAGTAACACCATTGTATTGAATTGTGTATATAGTCTAGATTTTACTAAGCAACCAAAAAAAAACTGAAATTTTTTTTCTTACAAGAACTCCAGTGACCTCCATTGTACAATAAAATTACAATATAATTTTGTAAAAAATTTGTTGTACAAATCAAGTGAAAAAGATAATAAACTACATTAATAAACTATAAACTTAAGGTTTATTGTGTCTTCCATCAATCAGAAGCTAAAGTAATCATCCTTGCTGAGAAAACCCTCAATAAAGTAGTAGTACAAAATTGACAGAGTCTGTAATTTTCTACATTTGAGCTATATAATCACAATCACATGTCAAAATTACCTGAATAGATAAGCAATTTTCCATCTAGATCAACTAACTGGAAATAACAACTTTGACACAAAGAAATATCCTTCAAAAGAAAGCTGCCATCCATGCTGATTCACTAATTTCAGAATATCCCTCCAGTGTATCACCATCTGATAATGTTCAAAGAATTTCCTGCTCATGCATGCCTTTGTTTCTGAAGGTAAATTCTTGTGTATGGTGAAGATACTGCTTCGAAAGCAGGATACTTAGGTCTACAAAACTTTAAAAAGTTTCTGCTGTATAAATAGCACTTCCGAACTAGATGGTCTTGCTCACATCTTAGTAATAACAAAAGGTAAACTGCAAATTTGCTTTACCAACTGTGAACAAGTTCTAAAAATAAGAATAGCATTTTGACAAGGGTAAAAATAAGGGCCTTGTGTTTTTCATTGGAATTTTTCAGGAGGATATTTGGGTAATGTCTTTAACCTTCCTTTCTATGTGTCTGTATTTTTCAAATTTCCTTTGATATACAAAATATACCAAAAAATGAAATAATTTCTTTTAAAATACTGTGTTCATCCATATTCCCACCACCAACACTTCCAAAAGTATCCATAGTGACAAAAGAGAGAGGTTTGAAGTCCAGGGGAGCTTGAGTAAGCAAAGAGGATGATTTGAAATCCCAAATAAAATACTCTTAATAGACACTTTGGAAATTTGAAGCAACTTTATAGAGAAAAAATTACCTAGTGATCACAGAAAGAGATTGGGAAAAACTCTGAATTATATTAACCCCAGTAATTCAACTTTAGGCACAAATCTACTCATTATAAAATAAATAAAAATCTTAATACCTTGTTCCCATTTATTGTTAATATCTCTCCAGCTACAAACACTAACTGAAGATTGACTACAGATGTACTGTTTTGGAAGCAGGGAACGGATGCTAAATAAAGATAACATCAAACCTTAATAAATGGGAAAAGTTAATGCTATTAGTTTTGTTATTCTGGTGTTCAGTGTAGCAATTTTGTCATTCTGGTGTTCATTACAGCAGATGAAATGTTAGATTTATCTCCTTTGACTGTATAACAGCTATATAAAGGTTGAACTATGAAAATAAAGGAAGTTCTAATTTTAATTTTATATTCAACTTTATTTCCTAAATTGATTCCTTTTTTCACTTTGTTTGGGTGCCTGCTTTTCATGATATATTATTAGATTTAATAGAGAAACTACAGCAATTGCTGAAATAATAATGTTCATGTATCTGGCTGAATAAGTATGTACTTTGCTGCATACTTACAAAGTAGAAAACTACTGTAAGACCACACTATTTGCTCAATGAAAAGAAACAACACCCACCTATTTCAGGAGGCTTTTGCTATTTATTCTAGGCCATTTCTCTGTATTTCCATCAGAAGAGGGAATTGGAAAGAGAAGTATTTATAGAAAAAGATATGCATATATAATTTATTCAGTTAATCCTTTCTCATATAGAGGGATTTGAGACCCACTTCATGTGTTTGAAGAGTTATAAGAGTAGGGTTGAGTGTGTATATGGGTAGATTAATCAAAAGAGTGTAGTTCAGACAACAGCACAGGCTAGAACAGGTTAGGCTTCTGGCACTCGGTTCACCTAAGCAAATTGTTTGATCTGGTTGATTTCATAAAAAATCAGAAGAGCTCAGATTCAGAAAACTTGAGATCGGGAAGGAATCTTATAATTAATTCACCTTAGTAAAAAGACTAACCAGTGCTGGTTTTAGAAACAGAATGGAACTAAGAAAGATTGTTTTTCCCATATAGCAAAGTAAAATTAAGTGACCAAGCCTTGGCCCACTTTTCCGTTAAAATTACTCACTTATCCCACCCTTTTAGGGCTTAGCTGGTAGCTCAGTCAGTAAAGAATCTGCCTGCAGTGCAGGAGACTCAGGTTCAATCCCTGGATGGGGAAAGTCCCCAGGAGAAGGAGATGACAACACACTCCAGTATTCTTGCCTGGAGAATTCCATGGACAGAGGAGCATGGTGGGCTATAGTTCATGGGGTCACAAAGAATTGGACACAACTGAGTGACTAACATTTTCACTTTTCATCCCACCCTTCTACTTACTCCATTCTCTATCACAGCACAAAATCAAGCATCCTTACCTCATATGAGATTTATCATAACCATCTCTAGTATAGACTTCATAATTTTGCTCTCTCATCCTACAACTAGAACCCAACTATGTTAGTCCTGTATTTTCCACAGGATTTTAGAGACCTCAGTGAAAAGGACCAGGTCTTATATTTCTCCTAAATCCCCACAAAGGTAAATACAACAATAGCTAAAAATAATTAATAAATGTTAACTAATTAAATGCTGTTAGCCAGGAACTATAATAAATCTTTTACAATATTAATTTATTTAATCCTTACAACAACTCAGTGAAGCAACTACTATCATTAATTCCCATTTCCAGGCACAATTTGCCAAAGGCTACATTGCTGGTAAATGATGGGGGTAAGGCCAGGGACTTATATAGCCAAGCAATCTCATACCAGAGCCTGAATTCCACTGTCTTTTCTGGAGGCTGTGGAGGCTTTTGATGAGGAGAACTGCATATTAAATTTCTCAGTAAGAACTAAGCATGGGTAGCTGGGAATATATTCAAAACTTAATATACTTTAAAAAGACAACAATTAAGCATGGGTGAGCTGTGTTTTGTACATACTGCCATCTCCCCATTTGTAGTTGGCAACATAATCGTTTCTCACACCTGAAGTACGGAACTGTTTGTACCCTCATAAAAACAAATTTGACAGTTACTGCAAGCTGTGATAGGTTAAAAATAGCCCCTCAAAATATTCACATCAAATAGCTGGAATCTATGAATGTCACCTTATATGAAAAAAGGGTTTTTGCAGATGTAATCTAGGATTTTGAGATGAAATAATCTTGGAGTATCAGGGTGGGCCGTAAGTCCAATGACAAGTGGATAAGAGATAAAAAGAGAACAGATAGGAGGAACGGATGGAATCATAGAGGTCAAGATTGGAGTGATGCAGCCACAAACCAAGGAATACCTAAAGCCAGCAGAAGCTGGAAGATGCAAGGGACAGAACATCCCTTACGACTTTAAATGGAACCAGTTCCGCCATCACCTTGATTTTGGATTTCTGGGCTCCAGTATTGTGACCAAATAAATTTCTACTGTGGTAGCCACTACATTTGTAGTATTTTGTTACTGCAGTCACAGGAAACTGATACACTATCCACCTGCTATCTGTAACAGACTGCAAGATCCTTGAACAGGAACTGTGTTTTGTGTATCTTTCTACTCTTTACTGAAGAGGCCTTACAAATAGCTGAGAAAAGAAAAGAAGGTAAAGGCAAAAGAAAAAAGGAAAGGTATACCCATCTGAATGCAGAGTTTTGGAACTTTTCTTGGGAATAGCAAGGAGAGATAAGAAAGCCTTCCTAAGTGATCAGTGCAAAGAAATAGAGGAAACAATAGAATGGGAAAGACTAGAGATCTCTTCAATAAAATTAGAGACACCAAGGGAATATTTCATGCAAAGATAGGAACACTTAAGGACAGAAACACTATGGATCTAGCAGAAGCAGAAGATATTAAGAAAAGGTCACAAGGTTACACAGAAGAACTTTACCAAAAAAGATCTTAATGACACAGATAACCACGATGGTATGATCACTCACCTAGAGCCAGACATACTAGAATGCGAAGTCAAGTGGACCTTAGGAAGCATAACTTCAAACAAAGCTAGTGGAGGTGATGGAATTCCAGCTATTTTAAGTCCTAAAAGATGATGCTGTAAAAGTGCTGCACTCAAGATGCCAGCAAATTTGGAAAACTCAGCAGTGGCCACAGGACTGAAAAGGTCAGTTTTCTTTCCAACCCCAAAGAAAGGCAATGCCAAAGAATGTTCAACCAACCACACAATTGTACTCATCTCAAACACTAACAAAGTAATGCTCAAAATTCTCCAAGCTAGGCTTCAACAGTATATGAACCAAGAACTTCCAGATGTTCAAGCTGGATTTATAAAAGGTAGAGGAACCAGAGATCAAATTGCCAACATCCATTCGATCATTGAAAAGGCAAGAGAGTTCCAGAAAAAACATCTATTTCTGTTTTATTGACTATGCCAAAGCCTTTGACTATGGGGATCACCACAAACTGTGGAAACTTCTTAAAGAGATGGGAATACAACACCACCTTACTGGCCTCCTACTAAATCTGTATGCAGGTCAAGAAGCAACAGCTAGAATTGGACATGGAACAATGGACTGGTTCCAAACTGGGAAAGGAGTATGTCAACACTGTATATTGTCACCCTGCTTATTTAATTTATATGCAGAGTACATCATAAGAAATGCTGGGTTGGATGAAGCACAGGCGGGAATCAAGATTGCTGGGAGAAATATCAATAAACTCAGATATACAGATGACACCATCCTAATGATAGAAAGTGAAGAGGAACTGAAGAGCCTCTTGACGAAAGTGAAAGAGGAGAGTGAAAAAGTTGGCTTAAAGCTCAACATTCAAAAAACTTAGGTCGTGGCATCTGGTCCCAACACTTTATGGTAAATAGATGGGGAAACAATGGAAACAGTGACAGACTTTATTTTCTTGGGCTCCAAAATCACTATAGATGGTGACTGCAGCCATGAAATTAAAAGACCTTTGCTCCTTGGAAGAAAAGCTATGACCAACCTAGACAGCATGTTAAAAAACTAAGCAATTTTTGCCATCTATTATATAGATATTTTGTCATGTTCATTGGTAATTTCACACATACTTGTGCTTTGTTCTAGAGTATATTTAAAAGACCTGAAAATAAAATATACATCTTAAATAAATAAATAAAAAGCAGAGACATTACTTTGCCAACAAAGGTCCGTCTAGTCAAAGCTATGGTTTTTCCAGTAGTCATGTATGGATGTGAGAGTTGGACCATAAAGAAAGCTGCGCAACAAAGAACTAATGCTTTTGAACTGTGGTGTTGGAGAAGACTCTTGACAGTCCCTTGGACTGCAAGGAGATCCAACCAGTCAATATTAAAGGAAACCAGTCCTGAGTATTCATTGGAAGGACTGATGCTGAAGCTGAAGCTCCAATACTTTGGCCACCTAATACGAAGAATTGACTCATTGGAAAAGACCCTGATGCTGAGAAAGATTAAAGGCAGGAGGAGAAGGGGACAGCAGAGGATGAGACAGTTGGATGGCATCACTGACTCGATGGACATGAGTTTGAGCAAGCTCTGGGAGCTGTTGATGGACAGGGAAGCCTGGAGTGTTGCAGTCCATGAGGTCACAAAGAGTCAGACACGACTGAGTGACTGAACTGAACTGCTACTCTTAACTTTTTCAACCTAGTGTAGTGCCTAAAAGGCATGGGTTTTATGGCAATAATTTAGGGAAATAAGAGTGGAAATGGAAAAAGGATTTACTACATAAAAATTGTGATCTTGAGATTTAATCTATTCATTTAGTAATCATACAGTGAAGCCTACTATGTCCCAGACAATGAACTAGGCAATCAGGAAGTCAACCATGAATACAAAAAATGAATCCTTGACCACATTTCATTCTGAGTGACTTATTACATTCAGTTCAGTTCAGTCGCTCAGTCATATTCAACTCCTGTAATTAATACTCTAACAGTAGAAGAGCAGTATTCATTATAAATTGATAGAAGGGACAGCTCCAAGATGGTGGAGTCTGGGAAACAATTCACTTAACTTCTTTGAGACTTCATGATATAACAAATAGTAAATAATAGAGACGATACAAACACTTCCTGCTTTAGAGACCTATTGTGTCCTCATTTATAATAGGTTCTCTATAATAATAATACATACTCCTTATAAAATGTTTATATGTGCCTAGCATTGTGCTGTGCATCATATACAAATTACCTTATTTAACTCTTATGACAACCTAATGGTTATTTATGTATATGATTATATATTAATTACTTGAAAAAGTGAAAGTGAAAATTGCTCTGTCGTGTCCTACTTTTTGCGACCCCATGGACTATACAGTCCATGGAATTCTCTAGGCCAGAATACTGGAGTGGGCAGCCTTTCCCTTCTCCAGGGGATCTTCCCAACCCAGGGATCGAAACCAGGTCTCCCTCATTGCAGGCAGATTTTTTACCAGCTGATCCACAAGGGAAGCCCAATTATTACTTATATATATAATTTATATATTATATATATAATATATATAAATATATATCATATTAATATCATTATTTCACCAATTTAAAAAAATGGAGACAGATTTATGGATGATAAATATCATGCCTAAGTCTACATAGCTAGTAAAAGGCAGAACCAGCATTTGAACCAAGCTTAATGGAGTTTTAACCACTACATCATACTTGTTACACAAATGTCAAAAACTGCAACTGATAGATAAAGCCTTCAAAGAGAATTTACTGGATAAAAATGTACTTTTGAGCAGACATAAGAAATAGAGGGGAAAAAGGCTATAGTCTCAAAGAAATGATTTTTCCATCAGCGATATCTCAAAAAAAGAGAGAGAGAGATGTAGGGTAGCATCAGTAGAAGTGGGCAAAAAAAACACCCTCTCAGTCTGGTGCTGTTTTGCCACTGATACTTTTTGACTAACCAGTGGATTATTCTGTGATTTTAAAACAATCCCCTTAAAAGAGAGGGTGGGACAAATGGAGAGAGAAGCATAGAAATATATACACTACCATATGTAAAATAGCCAGTGGGAATCTGTTGTATGACTCAGGGAACTCAAACTGGGCTCTGTGACAACCTAGAGGTTCACGAAGGAGGGGACATATGTATACCTATGGCTGATCTGTGGTTATGTATGGCAGAAACCAACACAATATTGTAAAGTATTTATCCTTCATTTAAAAAATAAATATATTAAAATAAGTAAATCATCCCTTTATTTACTTCAGCTTCTGTTTGTCTAATAGTAATCTGATAATAAATTCAAATTTTTTTCTTTACAGGGCTCCCCTGAGAAATACACAGTAGTAAAGCATGTTGTAACTTTAAAATATTACCTAATTCATTCAAAGCATCATAAAAATCCTGAAAATTGCAAAGCACAAAAATTGGTTTGTGATAAGCCCAATTAAAGTTTTGATGCTATTTTTGCTGATTCTGTATTTGCACATTTGTGTACTTGCTAAATGTATTTATTTGCAACCTCAAAGTCAATACTCATGGTGCTCTCATGTTCATTTGCAGAAATGTGCAGAATGGCAAAATTTAGATATTCCATTCACATGTTCCCAACAGAAGTCAAATAAGGTGATGGTCTGCCTTCTTGTTTCAGTTCTCAAACTGTAAACAAGTATGTTTTTCTCAGTCTATTTTAGGCCATGTTTTTCACATTGTTGTGCTTTTTGTTGGTGATATCATTATTTAACGTGGCCCCCAAGCACAGCGCTAAAGTGTTCTCTAGTGTACTTAAGTATAAGAAAGCTGTGATGTGCCTTCCAGAGGAACTACACATAGCAGATAAACTTCCATCAGGCAGTGAGTCCTGGTTTTGTTGGTCTTGAGTTCAATGTTAATAAATCAATAATACAGTACCTCAAGAGAAAGGCCACTCTCAACAGTGTTAAATCAATAGTGTGTGGTGAAGCTATGGAAAAGATGGAAAAGTGAGTAAATGTGTGGATTCACATGATGATGACCAATTTTTCAAAAATGTGGTGGTGAGGCTGCAAGTGAAAGAAATTTACAGTCACATTACTCAGGGTCATGAATATGTTACAATCTTTTGAGCTAGTGTTTTATTATAAAGAAATACTCCATACAACTGAAACTGAGGAGGCCCCTATAAGGCCTTCCTGGGTGTAAAAGCCCTTCCATGTCCCCTGTTTCTTGTCTGAAGAAAAAACAGTTTTAGTCTCCCAGTCCTTTCTCAAGTTCTAAGAGCAGACAAAAGAAGTTAACAATTAGAGAAGTGAGGGAATGCAGAAATAAAGAAAAAGTCAATCAAGAAAAGTAATGATAGCTTAAACAATGTTTGGTAATAAAACAGAGTTTGAGTTCCTCCCCAAGGGATCTACGTAACAGTCTGACACACATTTTTTGAGTTGTTCTAGAGAAACTAAGACTGCCACCCAGGTGGAAGAAGAGAACTACATGCTGACCACAAGAACATACACCCCAGACTGGCTGAAACCAGAAGGTTGATGATTAAGATTCCCAAACACCACCCCATTACTGCACCATCAACCACTCAGAAGAAAGTCCATGAGATCATCACACATCCTAGAGCCCTCATACTAATGTTCTTTTGTTTGTTTTTTTTAAATCTTCCCTTAAAGTTATCAGGGAGTTTGGCTCTTTTGAGCATTAACTGCCCATTCTCCTTGTATGGTGTCCTGCAATATACACTGTACTTTTTCTTTACCACAATCATGTGTCAGTAGATTGGCTTTGTTTTTCATGGGTGAGCAGATCTGATTTCAGTTTGGTAACAAAATTATTTGTAGGAAGTGCATATCAAATAAGATGTCTTTTAACAAAACAAATATAAACAAGACTGTGTGTTGACTGGCTGAAGAAAATGTGACCAGAAGCTCATAGGAGCTTGTATTTCACCCAGGAGCAATGGCTCAGTTTCCCTAAATCAGTGCACTGGCAAATTTATAAAGAGCTAGTTTTTCTTGTTCAATTGCAAAGTCATGTCTGACATTTGCAACCCCTTGGATTTCAGCACATCAGGCTTCCATGTCCTTCACTATTTCCTGGAATTTGCTCAAATTCATGTCCATTGAGAGGATGATCCTATCTAACAATCATCCTCTGCTGTTCCCTTCTCCTTCAATCTTTTCCATCAGCAGGGTCTTTTCCAACGATTTGGTTCTTTGCATCAGGTAGCCAAAGTAATGGAGCTTCATATTCAGAATCAGTCCTTCCAATGAATATTCAGGGTTGATTTCTGTTTGGATTCACTGGTCTGATCTCCTTGCTGTCCAAGAGACTTGCAAAAGTCTTCTCCAGCATCACAATTCAAAAGGATCAGTTCTTTGGTGCTCAGCCTTCTTTACAGTCCAACTCTCACATTGATGCATGACTACTGGAAACACCATAGCTTTGACCATAGGGACCTTTGTCAGCAAAGTGATATCTCTGCTTTTTAATATGCTGTCTAGGTTTGTCATATCTTTTCTTCCAAGGAGCAAGTGTCTTTTAATTTCATGGCTTCAGTCACCATCTGCAGTGACTTTGGAGCCCAAGAAAAAATCTGTCACAGTTTCCACTTTTTTCCCTTCTATTTGCCATGAAGTGATGGGACTGAATGCCATGATCTTCATTTTTTTAATGTAGAATTTTAAGCCATCCTTTTCACTCTCCTCTTTCACTTTCATCAAGAGGCTCTTCTGTTCCTCTTTGCTTTCTGCCATAATGGTGGTGCATATCTGAGATTATTGATATTTCTGCAGGTAATCTTGATTCCAGCTTGTGCTTCATCCAGCCTGGCATTTCAAGCATGATATACTCTGCATATAAATTAAATAAGCAGGGTGGCAATATACAGTGTTGACATACTCCTTTCCCAGTTTGGAACCAGTCCATTGTTCCATGTCCAATTCTAGCTGTTGCTTCTTGACCTGCACACAGGTTCCTCAGGAGGTAGGTAAGGTGGTGTGGTATTCCTATCTCTTTAAGAATTTTCCACAGTTTGTGGTGATCCACATAGTCAAAGGCTTTGGTGTAGTTAGTAAAGCAGAAGTAGATTTTTTCTGGAATTCTCTTGCTTTTTCTATGATTCAACGGATATTGGCAATTTGATCTCTGGTTCCTCTGCCTTTTCTAAATGCAGCTTGAACATCTAGAAGTTCTTGGTTTACATACTGTTGAAGGCTCGCTTGGAGAATTTTGATAATTGGAGAAATTTGCTACCGTATGAGGTGAGTTCAATTGTGTGGTAGTTCGTGCATTCTTTGGCATTGCCTTTCTTTGGGATTGCAATGAAAACTGACCTTTTCCAGTCCTGTGGCCCTTGGTATCTCTAATTTTCTTGAAGAGATCTCTAGTCTTTCCCATTCTATTGCTTTCCTCTATTTCTTTACATTGTTCACTTAGGAAGGTTTTCTTATCTCTCCTTGCTATTCTTTGGAACTCTGCATTCAGATGAGTATATCTTTCTTTTTCTCCTTTGCATTTCACTTCTCTTGTTTCCTCAGCTATTTGTAAGGCCCCCTTGGACAACCATTTTGACTTTTTGCATTTCTTTTTCTTGGGGATGGTTTTGATCACCGCCTCCTGTACAATGTTATGAATCTCCGTCCACAGTTCTTCAGGCACTCTATCTATCAGATCTAGTCCCTTGAATCCATTGTCACTTCCACTTCCACTGTGAGGGATTTCATTTAGGTCATACCTGAATGGGCCCATGGCTTTTCCTACTTTCAATTTAAGTCTGAATCTTGTAATAAGGAAAATTCTTAAACTGAAGGGAATATTTCATGTAAAATGGGCACAATAAAGGACAGAAATGGTATGGACCTAACAGAAGCAGAAGATATTGAGAACAGGTGGCAATACAGAAAAAAACTATACAAAAAAGATCTTAATGACCCAGATAGCCATGATGGTGTGATCACTCACCAAGAGCCAGATATCTTGGAGGGACTTAAATATCAAGTGGGCCTTAGGAAGTATCACTATGAACAAAGCTAGTGGAGGTGATGGAATTCCAGCTGAGCTATTTCCAATCCTAAAAGATGATGTTGTGAAAGTGCTGCACTCAGTATGGCAGCAGCTTTGGAAAACTCAGCAGTGGCCACAGGACTGGAAAGGTCAGTTTTCATTCCTATCCCAAAGAAGGACAATGCCAAAGAATGTTCAAACTACCGCACAATGGCACTCATTTCACATGCTTTATTTTTTAATGTTTAATTGACGTATAGTTGATTTACAATATTGTGTTAGCTTCTAGTGTACAGCAAAGTGATTCAGTTATACACACACACACATATATTCTTTCTCATATCTTTTTCCATAATGGTTAATTATAGGATATTGAATATACTTTTCTGTGCTTTACAGTAGGATCTTGTTTATATATTTTATATATACTAGTTTGTGCCTGCTAAACCCAAACCCCTGAGTCATCTCTCCCCTATCCCCTTTCCCATTTGGTAACCATAAATTTGTTTTCTATGTCTGTGCATCTGTTTCTGTTTTGTAAATAAGTTCATTTGTGTCACACTTTGTGATATAAGTATATCATATGGTATTTGTCTTTCTCTATCTGCCTTACTTCACTCAGTATGGCAGTCTCTACTCTAGGTCCATCTATGTTGCTGCAAATAGCACAATTTCATTCTTTCTTATGGCTGAGCAATAGTCCGTTATATATATAATATGTGTGTGTGTGTGTGTGTATACATACACACACACTGTATCTTCTTTTTCATTTATCTGTCAACAGACATTTAGATTGCTTCCACGTCTTTGGCTACTGTAAATAATGTTGTTATGAACACTGGGGTGTGTGTATCTTCCAAAGCTGTCTCTGTATATATGCCCAGGAGTAAGACTGTTAGACTATATGGCAACTCTATTCTTAATTCCCACCAACAGTGTAGGAGGGTTCCTTTTTCTCCACATCCTCTCCAGCATCTGTTATTTGTAGACTTTTTAATGATGGCCATTCTGACCAGTATGAGTTGACACTTCATCATAGTTTTGATTTGTATTTTTCTAATAATTAGCAACACTGAGCATCTTTTCATATGCCTACCGGCCAGCTATACATCTTCTTTGAAGAAATGGTTATTTAGGTCTTCCTCCCATATTTTGATTGGGTTGTTTGTTTTTTAGATTCTGTAAAATTTTTTAGAATTGTTTGTATATTTTGGAAATTAAGCCCCTGTTGGTTATCTCATTTGCAAGTATCTTCTTCCAGTCTGTAGGTCTTCTTTTTCTTTTGTTTATGGTTTCCTTTGCTGTGCAAAAGCTTGTGAGTTTGATTAGATCCTATTTGCTTATTTTTTGCTTTTATTTCTATTGCCTTGGGAGACAATTTATGTCAGAGAATGTTTTGACTTTCCTCATGGAACTTTTAGCTAAAGATGGGAATATGTTTATGTTAGGTGGGAACATTCCAATGTATTGAGTATATGAAATATTGAGAGAAGAACTCAAGCATATCAGCCACCAAACAACTGAAAAAAAGATTTCAAGTAGAATCAATTTCACATTTATATATCCCAGTTTTGAAAAAAATATTGCTAGCAAATCAGTACTCTAATACTGCCTTGCTCAGTTACTCAGTTGTGGCCAATTCTTTGTGACTTCCTGGACCTTAGCCCACCAGGCTCCTCTGTCCACAGGATTTTACATGCAAGAATACTGGAGTAGGTTGCTATTCCCTTCTCCAGGGAATCTTCCCAACCCAGGGATCAAACCTGAGTCTCCTGTGTCTCCTGTATTGACATATGGATTCTTTACCACTGAGCCATCAGGGAAGCACTTTTGCCTTATCAAAACCCCATTTTCTTTCTTAAACAATTCTTCCATACTCTCCATATACTCTTCTAATACAAAAATTATTATCCTTGTGTATTTCTTAATCCTTACCCCCAGAGTTCCTTTCCAGTTTTCCCATTCCTAGGTGTCAGAATCAATGATATGAATAGGAAAAGCATGGACTTTGGAAACAAAATATTGAATTTAACCCTGGCTTCACCATATGCTAGGAAGTCCCTTAACATCCTCATCTGAAAAATGAGGCTCATACCCTCATAGGATTAAGTAAGAATCATCGAAATAGCATATATGAAAGGTTAGTATAGTAACCAGTTTAATGAAAAACTCAAGAAATGTTAATTCCTGCTATTCCTTCTCACTCTGATTCCACCAGGAGATCCAAACAGTCTTTAGGTAAAAGAATACTAGAGTACTGAAAGTTCAAATCTCTAAATCCAATATTGATATCTCTTCTAATTTCCTGTCCGATATCATCACCTACCTCACGGCTATTTCTACCTTATGCCCATCTCCTCTTCCCTCCCCAATATATCTAAAACCAGTTTGCCCTCCTAAATGCCTTATGTCTTCCACTACTTTCATTCCTCTCCTACAACTCTTAAAAAAAAAAAAACTTATCCTTCCATTTATACAGTCTTTTCTATTTCTCTAAAATCCCCTTAACACTAATACTTGAGTCCTGGATTAAACAATACTCTCTTCACTGGCCTCCTTCCCTCAAACTACTCACTTGACTGGTGTCTAACTCCATTCTCCTTTTAAATGTTTCCAAATGAGAAGATACTACCATGAGAAGATACTTCTTCTATCCCTTTTTTCCCTCAAAAATTGGGTTTTCTTCCATCTTGCTCAATACATGTTTCAAAATATTTTTAGAGATAAAAGACTAAACTTTCATGAGAAATTCAGGAAAAAAAATAAAAGATCATGTCATAAAAAAGAAAATGTATGCTCTGAATGCTGCTGCTGCTGCTAAGTCATTTCAGTTGTGTCTGACTCTCTGCGACCCCATAGATAGCAGCCTACCAGGCTCCACCACCCCTGGGATTCTCCAGGCAAGAACACTGGAGTGGGTTGCCATTTCCTTCTCCAATGCATGAAAGTGAAAAGTGAAAGTGAAGTTGCTCAGTCGTGTCCGACTCTGCAACCCCATGGACTGCAGCCTACTAGGTTCCTCCATCCATGGGATTTTCCAGGCAAGAGTACTGGAGTGGGTTGCCATTGCCTTCTCTGATGCTCTGAATAGTGACATATAAATCTCTCCATCAACTGCTATAGCACCCACTCACAAAGAAACAGAGACACTGTCTTCCTTACTGTCTTGTGAGAAATCTGGAGCAGAGAGAAGAGAGATGGATATAAAGTTGCCAAGTTATAATATGTTTAAGTCAATCACACACACACAAAAAAACAACAATAAAAACAGATGAAAGAGTTAGGGGCACATGGGAAGCCCTATGGAGTAAGTTTTCTGTAGGTATTCTGTGTAGAGTTCGTAACACAAGATTTTCACAGAGACAAGCAGATTCCTGGCTCAGTTTTTAGGGTAAAGTCACTAAGTGTCTGATATCTTAAAGCAAGGGAAATAAATTGTATTCCTTCTTGCTAACAGGGAATAAAGGAACATCAAGAATCAGTAGAAAAGAGGTTTTAGGTGCCTAGAAACAGATATATCATTCTAATGTCAATGCTGCCAGTAACTAATCAAGCAGAGGCCAAGACAAAAGTTATGTAAATAAAACTCACTATGCATTCTAGATAAGATTATAACCATAATAAGCAACCAACTAAGTAAAAGTAACTCATGCTTACAGTTCTATCACATTCCATTTTAATCCAAAGTACATTTTATTTATTTGCCTTTAATATAACAAATATGGCTGTATTTTTAATAGTTAATCATCAAAGGGGGAAAGTTCTAATTCTAAACTCTGGATTATATGGTTAATCTCTTGGTTTACTGGCCATAAAGAAAACATAAAGAACAGTTGCCAAAAGAATAGCTAACGCAAAAGCCCTTACAGTTGGGAGCTACTTTGTTGAGTAACCTTAAAGTGAAAGTGAAGAAAGTCACTCAGTTGTGTCCAACTCTTTGCGACCCCATGGACTATAGCCTGCTAGGTTCTCTGTCCACAGGACTCACAAGGCAAGAATACTGGAGTGGATTGCCATTCCCTTCTCAGGGGATCTTTCTGACCCGGGGATCAAACCTGGGTCTCCTGCATTGCAGGCAGATTCCTTATCACTTAAATTCTTCAGGACTTGTTTCCACATAACAAATATTGATAGCTTGTACACTGCTAATAATTACTGGCTTCTACTAAACACCAGATGATGTGCTAAACAAAGATTCTTGCCATAAGAGTACTTATAGTATCATGCAATGGTTTGAATGATATGTCAAATTTATCTTCCAGCTCAAAACTGAAAATTAATTAAAACCTGTTCATCTATATTTCAAAATAAGGCAAGTTGCTGAAACTCTGGCACTGGAGACACTGGACAGATTGTCAAGCTTCTGTCAAATGTGTCTAATGGATTTTGTCCCAGTGGTAGGAAAAACAGACACCATTCTTCTAAAATCAGACATCACTTCACATTAACTACACATACAAATAAACACCTCAGTTTGTTCTTCAGAACTTTTCAGGCTGTACACAAGCATAACTTTCTAAATTTTGTACTACCATTTCTCAACTCAAACTCAATGGCCCAGTCATACTGGCATACTCAGTGTCTCTACAATTGATCATACATATTCCTATTTCTACATTTTTCTCATACCATTTCCCTAACATGAAATGACTTGCATAGCCTTCATCTGTCAAATGTCCACCCATTTTTCAAATGTCTACTAGCTCATTCATTCATTCAAAATGCAGTGTGTATGACATGTAAGTTCTGAGACTGTAACACAAAACAGTCCTTTATTCAAATGAGAAGTGACAGATACTGAATGGATAAACAAGTGTGTGTGTGTGTGTGTATAACAGGTGTATGTGTATATATAGTTACATATATAAAGAGAGAGAGAGACATAAAGCAGAGTAAGGGAACTGGAGAGTGTGGTGAGAGTGGGGCTTGATAGTCTATAACATTTGAACATAGTCTCTCTGACATTTGAACATAGGCCTGAAAAAAGTGAGAGACAAGCCACACAGGCATCTGAGGCAAGAAATTTCTAAGGAAAAGAATAGCTAATGCAAAAGCCCTTACATAAGCGCATGCTCTGTATTTTCAAGGAAAAGCAAGGAGGCCAGAGGAGGAAACAAATGTGAGAGTAGTAAGAGATAGGTCATACAGTGAACAGGCATAACGGGGTGGGGGTGGAGTATGGATGGCAGACCACAGAGCCCAGCAGGCCACTCTATGAACTGAGGAATTACTCTGAGAGGCATGGAAAGCCACTGAGAGATTTTGAGCAGAAGAATCACATGGTCTGACTTAGGTTTAAAGGACTCATGTTTGTTAGGCCAATTAAAGTAAGGGATAGAGGGAGAAAAAGAAGTGTTTTGAGGAAAGAAGAGAAAGACTAGGCAAGTGAATGGACAAGAAAAACAGTAAGATTGATGGGCATCACCAAGACCTATTTCAGCTAAATAATGAGCCAAGAAAATATCTTGGGCTCCGAAATCACTGTGGCTGGTGACTGAAGCCATGAAATTTTTAAGACGCTTGCTCCTTGGAAGAAAAGCTATGACAAACCTAGCAGAGTATTAAAAAGCAGAGACATTAACAAAGGTCCATCTAGTCAAAGCTATGGTTTTTCCAGTAGTCATCTATGGATATGAGAGTTGGACCACAAAGAAGGCTAAGCACCAAAGAACTAATGCTTTCGAACTGTGGTGTTCGAGAAGACTCTTGAAGAGTCCCTTGGACTGCAAGAATATAAAACCAGTCAACCTTAAAGGAAATCAATCCTGAATATTCATTGGAAGGACTGATGCTAAAGCTGAAGCTCCAGTACTTTGGCCACCTGATGGGAAGAGCTGACTCATTGGAAAAGATCCTCATGCTGGGAAAGATAGTAGGCAGGAGGAGAAGGGGACAACAGAGGATGAGAAGATTGGATGGCATCACCAACTCAATGGACATGACTTTGAGCAAGCTCCGGGAGATGGTGAAGAACAGGGAAGCCTGGCATGTTGCAGTACATGGGATTGCAAAGAGTCAAAAGCGACTGAGTGACTAAACAACAACAACAACAATCATGACATTAAAACAAAACTAGTTACTTACCACAGAGGTGTTTTTCTCTAGCCACGTAAAGCTGCTTGGGAGCAGTGCTGAAGCCAGCTGCACTCTCTCCAAAACCCTCCCTGACCATTCCAGGTTTCAACCACCTCTTCCATTTCACAAGTTCCATAAATATTTCTCTAAAGATATATAGATTCTTTTCCATTCATGTAGAAAAAAAGTAAATTGCATATTTCATCAATTGCAACTTTTAACTTTATCTTGTCCTCCCAATTAGATTTTTATTTCTTCAAAAAACAAAACAATATGTTGCTACATATTCTTAAACACATAATATAGTCATATGTAAGGCAAGGCTATTTTTTAAAATATTACAAGTGACAAAAATAAAATTTACTGTATAAATATTTTATTGTTCCCTTGGGCTTCAGTGGACTAGAATATCCCCCTTTCCTTTAACTTTCTGCCTTCTTTAGAATCAACTCTATAATTTAAACTGTTGTTTTTTCATAGTAGCTATTTTATAATAGAACTTCTTTAGTAATAACTCTCTAAAAGAGCCAAAATAAGACATATTAAAAGAGAAAATGCTAATGTATTCCAGAACACTGGCATGAGATTATGTTGCTGCCAGTCATTTACTGGAGAGATCTGTAAGGAAGCTGAAGGCAGTGAGAGTTTTATTTCTTTCTTTTTTTGGGGGGGGGGGGTTTGTCATACATTGATATGAATCAGCCATAGATTTACACGTATTCCCCATCCCGATCCCCCCTCCCACCTCCCTCTCCACCCGATTCCTCTGGGTCTTCCCAGTGCACCAGGCCCGAGCACTTGTCTCATGCATCCCACCTGGGCTGGTGATCTGTTTCACCATAGATAGTATACATGCTGTTCTTTTGAAACATCCCACCCTCACCTTCTCCCACAGAGTTCAAAAGTCTGTTCTGTATTTCTGTGTCTCTTTTTCTGTTTTGCATATAGGGTTATCATTACCATCTTTCTAAATTCCATATATATGTGTTAGTATGCTGTAATGTTCTTTATCTTTCTGGCTTACTTCACTCTGTATAATGGGCTCCAGTTTCATCCATCTCATTAGGACTGATTCAAATGAATTCTTTTTAATGGCTGAGTAATATTCCATGGTGTATATGTACCACAGCTTCCTTATCCATTCGTCTGCTGATGGGCATCTAGGTTGCTTCCATGTCCTGGCTATTATAAACAGTGCTGCGATGAACATTGGGGTGCACGTGTCTCTTTCAGATCTGGTTTCCTCAGTGTGTATGCCCAGGAGTGGGATTGCTGGGTCATATGGCAGTTCTATTTCCAGTTTTTTAAGGAATCTCCACACTGTTTTCCATAGTGGCTGTACTAGTTTGCATTCCCACCAACAGTGTAAGAGGGTTCCCTTTTCTCCACACCCTCTCCAGCATTTATTGCTTGTAGACTTTTGGATAGCAGCCATCCTGACTGGCGTGTAATGGTACCTCATTGTGGTTTTGATTTGCATTTCTCTGATAATGAGTGATGTTGAGCATCTTTTCATGTGTTTGTTAGCCATCTGTATGTCTTCTTTGGAGAAATGTCTGTTTAGTTCTTTGGCCCATTTTTTGATTGGGTCATTTATTTTTCTGGAATTGAGCTGCAGGAGTTGCTTGTATATTTTTGAGATTAATCCTTTGTCTGTTTCTTCATCTGCTATTATTTTCTCCCAATCTGAGGGCTGTCTTTTCACCTTACTTATAGTTTCCTTTGTAGTGCAAAAGCTTTTAAGTTTCATTAGGTCCCATTTGTTTAGTTTTGCTTTTATTTCCAATATTCTGGGAGGTGGGTCATAGAGGATCTTGCTGTGATTTATGTCGGAGAGTGTTTTGCCTATGTTCTCCTCTAGGAGTTTTCTAGTTTCTGGGCTTACATTTAGATCTTTAATCCATTTTGAGTTTATTTTTGTGTATGGTGTTAGAAAGTGTTCTAGTTTCATTCTTTTACAAGTGGTTGACCAGTTTTCCCAGCACCACTGGTTAAAGAGGTTGTCTTTTTTCCATTGTATATCCTTGCCTCCTTTGTTGAAGATAAGGTGTCCATAGGTTCGTGGATTTATCTCTGGGCTTTCTATTCTGTTCCATTGATCTATATTTCTGTCTTTGTGCCAGTACCATACTGTCTTGATAACTGTGGCTTTGTAGTAGAGTCTGAAGTCAGGCAGGTTGATTCCTCCAGTTCCATTCTTCTTTCTCAAGATTACTTTGGCTATTCGAGGTTTTTTGTATTTCCATACAAATTGTGAAATTCTTTGTTCTAGTTCTGTGAAAAATACCGTCTAGACAGGAAATGCAGAAAGGTTGTATAAACGAGAACCCAAAACAACAAAGTTAATGGCAACGGGACCACACCTATCAATAATTACCTTAAATGTAAATGGGTTGAATGCCCCAACCAAAAGACAAAGATTGGCTGAATGGATACAAAAACAAGACCCCTATATATGCTGTCTACAAGAGACCCACCTCAAAACAAGAGACACATACAGACTAAAAGTGAAGGGCTGGAAAAAAATATTTCACGCAAACGGAGACCAAAAGAAAGCAGGAGTTGCAATACTCATATCAGATAAAATAGACTTTCAAATAAAGGATGTGAAAAGAGACAAAGAAGGACACTACATAATGATCAAAGGATCAATCCAAGAAGAAGATATAACAATTATAAATATATATGCACCCAACATAGGAGCACCGCAATATGTATGGCAAACACTAATGAGTATGAAAGAGGAAATTAATAGTAACACAACAATAGTGGGAGATTTTAATACCCCACTCACAACTATGGATAGATCAACTAAACAGAAAATTAATAAGGAAACACAAACTTTAAATGACACAATGGACCAGCTAGACCTAATTGATATCTATAGGACATTTCACCCCAAAACAATCAACTTCACCTTTTTCTCAAGTGCACACGGAACCTTCTCCAGAACAGATCACATCCTGGGCCATAAAACTGGTCTTGGAAAATTCAAAAAAATTGAAATCATTCCAGTCATCTTTTCTGACCACAGTGCAGTAAGATTAGATCTCAATTACAGGAAAAAAACTGTTAAAAATTCAAACATATGGAGGCTAAATAACACGCTTCTGAATAACCAACAAATCATAGGAGAGTTTTATTTCTAAGTCACAGCCCAGCCTCTGTGTTGGATGCCTAGAGTACAGAAATATTTAATTCAATTCAATAAATTTTTCATTGAATACCTATCATGTGCAAGGCTGTGCTAGATCTACAGAGTGAAGATAAGAAGTCTTTCACTCAAGGACCTTATTAAACAAGAAAGTATATACAAGAAATAATGATGCCTGTTACAGAAGCACAAAGCACTTATGGAAAGGAGCAACGTCCTTCTTCCTTCCACTTATTCTCCATGGTAGTCAAGTATGGAGTAAATGAAAACATGATTCAAGAGTCAAAACATCTTCATACTGTACTGATTAAAAGCTGGGGTTTGAAGTTAGACTGCAAAGAGTTACAATCTGGCTATAGTTCTTTGCAGCTATTTGACCTTGGACAAATTAACTTCTCTGAGCCTTAGTTTACAGTAGGGATAATAGTTGTGGTGAGAATCACTACAAGTTAACCAATATTCAGTTTTCTAGTTCTGGGTACATAGGAGGATTGTACTTTCCTGTTCCTGTCTTTATCTCTTTGACCACAAGATCTGCCATCTAGCTATTTACCAATAAAAAAAAAAAATAGGCTGTATGATTGCCTAAGCACTGTAATTGGAGCTAAAATAGAAAAAGCTACAAGAAGCACTGAATAGAGAATAACTGACTTCCTGAAAATGCTGGGCAAGGCTTCACAAAAGAGGTGTTTTAAAGTTGAGTCTTAAAGGATGAAGATGGCTGGGCATCTGAGCCAGACAACACTGCTTATACAACAAAAAAAAAACAATGCCATATTCTGGAAAAGACAAGTTGTTCAGGCATATAGAATGTCCAAAGTCAGTTTTCATTCCAATCCCAAAGAAAGGTAATGACAAAGAATGCTCAAACTACTTCACAATTGCACTCATCTCACACGCCAGCAAAGTAATGCTCAAAATTCTCCAAGCCAGACTTCAACAGTACATGAACCGTGAACTTCCAGATGTTCAAGCTGAATTTAGAAAAGACACAGGAACCAATCAAATTGCCAACATCTGTTGGATCATCAAAAAAGCAAGAGAGTTCCAGAAAAATATCTACTTCTGCTTTATTGACTATGCCAAAGCCTTTGACTGTGTGGAAAATTCTTCAAGAGATGGGGACACCACACCACCTGACCTGCCTGCTGAGAAATCTGTATGCAGGTCAAGAAGAAACAGTTAGAAATGGACATGGAACAACAGACTGGTTCCAAATCGGGAAAGGAGTACGTCAAGGCTGTATATTGTCACCCTGCTTATTTAACTTATGTGCAGAGTACATCATGAGAAATGCTGGACTGGATGAAGCATGAGCTGGAATCAAGATTGCCAGGAGAAATATCAATAACCTCAGATATGCAGATGACACCACCCTTATGGCAGAAAGTGAAGATGAACTAAAGAGTATCTTGATGAAAGTGAAAGAGGAGAGAGAAAAAGCTGGCTTAAAACTCAACATTCAGAAAACTAAGATCATGGTATCTGGTCTCATTATTTCATGGCAAATAGATGGGGAAACAGTGGAAACAGTGACAGATTTTATTTTGGGGGGATCCAAAATCACTGCAGATGGTGACTGCAGCCATGAAATTAAAAGACACTTGCTCCTTGGAAGAAAAGCTATGACCGACCTAGACAGCATATTAAAAAGCAGAGACATTACTTTACCAGCAAAGGTCTGTATAGTCAAAGCTATGGTTTTTCCAGTAGTCATGTATGGATGTGAGAGTTGGACTATAAAGAAAGCTGAGTGCCAAAGATTGATGCTTTTATCTATGGTGAAACAGACCACCGGCCCAGGTGGGATGCATGAGACAGGTGCTCAGGCCAGGTGCACTGGGAGGACCCAGGGGAATCGGGTGGGGGGGGAGGTGGGAGGGGGGATCGGGATGGGGAATACATGTAACTCCATGGCTGATTCATGTCAGTGTATGACAAAACCCACTGCAATGTTGCGAAGTAATGAGCCTCCAACTAATAAAAATAATTGGAAAAAAAAAAAGATTGATGCTTTTGAACTGTAGTGTTGAAGAAGACTCTTGAGAGTCCCTTGGACTGCAAGGAGATCCAACCAATCCATCCTAAGGGAAATCAGTCATGAAAATTCATTGGAAGGACTGATGCTGAAGTTGAAACTCCAATACTTTGGCCACCTCATGCGAAGAGCTAACTCACTGGAAAAGACCCTGGTGCTGGGAATGATTGAAGGCAGAAGAAGGGGATGACAGAGGACGAGATGGATGGGTGGCATCACTGACATCATGGACCTGAGTTTGAGTAAGCTCTGGGAGCTGGTGATAGACAAGGAGGCCTGGCGTGCGACAGTCCACGGAGTTGCAAAGAGTCAGACACAAGTGAGTGACTGAACTGAACTGAACTGAAAGTTTTACCCTGAGATATGCTAAAAGGAAACACAGATGTCCTCTTGGATATCAACTTCAAAGCGCTGTCCTATCTCTGTGACAGCCTAGTAATAGTAGTAGAGTTAGTTGCTCAGTCGTGTCCGACTCTTTGCTATCCATTGGACTGTAGCCTGCCAGGGACCTCTGTTCATGAGATTCTCCAGGCAAGAATACTGGAGGGGGTCACCATTCCCTTCTCCAGAGGATCTTCATGACCCAGGGATCAAAACCACATCTTCTGCACTGCAGGCAGATTCTTTGCCATCTGAGCTACAGGGAAGTCCAGGGTTCTCCTAAATAATCCATGGAACTGCCATTCATCGAAACTTTCAATATTTCTTCTGAATATATTTTCACCCTTTACAACCTCTTCAGTTAACAAGTTCTGTAAGTTGTATAAAAGAGTTTTTCCTTTTATTTTATTGAGATTCCATTCATGAAAGAAGCTTCAATGATAGCCTTCTTAACCTACAGTCCTGGGACTCAATGACTAAGACCATGCTCATTTCACTAATACTCTGGCTGTTTTTCTATATTGGTTATTGTCCCTCTTCATCTCATACATCAGTTCCGATCTACATGATTTGCTCTTGAACATCTTCATCACTACACATTCCTCCCCTCTGTTATTTTAGTCAACCTTTCTGATTCCATCATTTTGAATTTTGGTGTCCAAAAAAATTATACACGATGCTCTAGGTAGAAGGGCATCTATCTTCTCCAATAATTGTTTTCCAGAAAATTATCAATATACGCCTTTTTCCACAACAATGATATCAGGAAGCAGTATTCCTTGGCTTTCATGCTCATAGCCACACACAATGAAGTTCACAGATTTTCTTTCTTTCTGTCAGGATAGTACTGAAATTAAGCCTACAGTCTCTGGAGTCAGACTACATCAATTCACCATTTTCTAACCACAATTTGAACAAATTAACTTATTTAAGCTTTTGTTTCCTTAACTTTAAAAGTGGATAATCATAGGATTGTTGTTAGAATAAAAAGAAATGCCTATAAAGCAATAAGCAAAGCGTTTTCTACATAGTAAGTGTCCAAGTATTAGCAATTACTATTGCTATTATTAGGCCCATTCCTAAAATCAGGCTTCCCCAATGGCTCAGTAGGTAAAGAATCCACTTCCTAGGCAGGAGACACAGGAGACAAGAGTTTGATCCCTGGGTCAGAAAGATCCCCTGGAGGAGGAAGTGGAAAACCACTCCAGTATTCTTGCCTGAAAAAAAATCCCATGGACAGAGGAGCCTGGTAGGCTATAGTCCAAAGGGTCACAAAGAGTTGGACATGACTGAGAGACTAAGCACATTCCTAAAGTGTCCCCGTTTAAGTTTATGTATCAACATCCAGGCAAACTTAGTCCAACCTATGTTTTTGAAGAAGTCATTGTATGTTCTTCCTTACAGGTTAATTTTTTAAATATAAAATGAGTCTTTTTTCTGATCCATAGGAACTCTAACATACTTCCCTCTTAAGATAAACACTGAGTTCTACTCAGCAAAATATACCATTAAGAAAACTGACAAACCATAGACTGGAAAAAAATATTCACAACATGTATATCTGACAACAGAACCATATTCAGAACAAATAAAGAGTTCTTTAAAATCCATGATAAAAAGGCAAATTCCCCTCAAAAAAAAACAAGACAAGACATCTGGACACTTCACAAAAGAAAATCTACAAACGGCCAATAAACACATGAAGAAAATGATCAATAGTCACCAGAAAAGTTCAAATCAAAACCATAATGAGGGCTTCCCTGGTGGCTCAGTGGTGAAAATAAAATCTGCCTGCCAATTCAGGAGATTCAGGTTCAATCCCTGATCCAGGAAGATTCCACAAGCCCTGAAGCAACTAAGCCTGTGCACAACTATTGAGCCTGTATTCTAGAGCCCGAGAGCCCAAACTACTGAGACCATAAATCACAACTAATGAAGTCTACATGTCCTAGAGTCTGTGCTCCACAACAAGAGAAGTTACCACAATGAGGAGTCCATCCACTACAACTAGAGAGTGGCCCTCACTCTGTACCAGTTAGGGAAAAGCCCACATAGCAACAAAGACCCAGCAAAGCCAAAAAATAAATTTTAAAAAGCATAATGAGATTAAATGCAATATGGTATCCTAGATTGGATCCTAGGACAACAATAACAAAGAAAAAATGACAATAGTGGAAAAACTGAGGAAATCCAAATAAAATCTGTAAATCAATTAATAGTACTCTAACAATGTAATCTCTTAATTTTTATTGAAGTATAATTGACATGACATTATATTTTCATCTCTTAGCTTTGATCAAGGTACCAGGGAGATATAAGATGTTAACATTAAAGGATGCTAAGTGAAAACTTTATAGGAACTTTCAAAGCCAAACTTACAGAAGTTTTGAAAACTTCTATAAATCCAAACTTATTTGAAAATAAAAACTTTTAAAAAGTGAAGTACCACTCTACATCAACTAGAACTGGTAAAGTGAGCAAGAATTAATGTTGAAGGGAACATGAACAACCAGAATTCTTGAATGTTATTGGTGGGAATATAAAATGGTAGAAGCTTTCTGGAAAACAGTTCAGCAGTTTGTTTAAGCATGAAACATAAATTTATCTACCTTCTGACTCAGCAATTCCAGTCCTAAATATCTATATGAGAAAAATGAAAATGTATGTCTCAAATATGCCTTCCATAAGAATGTTTGTGAAAACTTTATTCATAGTAACCAAAGACTGGAAATAATCTACAGAGCCCTCAACAGGATAATGGATAAACAAACTGTAGTATATATAATGGAGCAAAAGAGCAACAAAAGAAAGGAACAAATCACTGATATAAGCAACAACATGGGTGAATCTCAAAAACATCATTCTGAGTTAAAGAAGTCAGATGCAAAAAAGTACATGCTGCATTAAGTCTATTTATATGGAGTCCTCCTAGAAAAGTCAAACTCAATATGTGGTGAGAGAAATCAGACCAGAGGTTGTTTGAGGGTGGGACAGGGTGAGTACTCACCAATGAGCTCACCAGTGAAGGATATGAGGAAACTATCTGGAGGTGATGGAAATTTCTGGGTGCCAATAGGGACACGGTTACTTAAGAGTATGCATTTGTGAATGCTAATCTAACTTACTCTCTTAAAATATCTGTTCTTCACTTTATGCAAAATTATACCTCAATAAACCAGTTTTTAAAATAACATGATTATGGCTTATTCTTTCCCTTTGTTTCCTGTCCCTAAATAAAGTCCCTTCCTCAGTCCAAACAGACCCTTCTCACTCCAAAAACCATGCAATGACTTTATTTTAAAGGCCTTTGATTAGAAACCTCACTACAGATGTTTGAAAGTCTTACTTGCATTACGCCCACTTGTTCCCCACAAAATAGCTGTCTACTTATCTTCACTATCAAGAGATTGAGGGACTACAGTATTTCCACTCTTTGTATGTTGTACTTTGGCACATTTTTCACAGATAATTTAAGAATATACAAATAGCCCTCTTATCTGAGGGAATCCTAAGTGTTTTACAAATCTTCAAAACAGATTTTTAAAATATCTAATATTTTATAGGAGAAACATTTCATGCACACTAAAGTGCAGTGACATCTGGCCTGCAACATGGCAGCTGTTTAACAGCCATGACACCTCACAAAAGTTTAGGACAGGAAGTGAAGAATTCTACAGCCAACTGAGGCAAAGATGAGGAAGGCTGTAGAAGCAGAAGGCTGAAATGGCGTGGGCTTGAGCAGAGCCAGCACTGTGTGGTTAACACCTCTGTCGTAATGAAAAGCACAAGTGTCATTAGTGGTCAAAATCTCATCTCACAGAAGGCACGTCCCACAGCACAGTGACCTTTCCCTTCCATCAGGAGCACTGGTTTATTTCTAATATAAGAAAAATGCTCCCACTAGCCATGTTCAAATCATTCCTTTCTGAGGTCTCCTTTCCAGGTACTAAACTGAGCACGAGTCTAAATGTGCTGAAATATGACAAGATCTTTATTCTGATGTCAGAAGGTCAAGCCAATAGTTGGTTGGATATATTTCACTACAGGCAAATAGGACAGAGAAAGTTGTAATTTGGTTAAGGGAGTACAGATAAACACATTATCATTCAAGACTCTCCTTTTAGGTTTTTTTTTTTTTTAATTTTTGGTTTTGTTTCTTTAGTTTTACTAAATTAAATGAGAAAATTTTGACTGTTTTTCTCCCCTGTGATAGCCTTCAAATACCTTCCTGAAGACAAGCTCATCTAGTTTCTGAGAAGAAATGTAGAGAAGAATTCTAGATGTAGAAGATATGAAAGAAGACCAGACTTCTTCATGTGCTTTTGGCCAGTACTATCTGTATATGAAAGCTTCTTTTAAGAAGGGCATAAACATGCCTGTAAATAACCATCACACCTTTGCCTCACATCTATGGAAACATAAATCCCCCTTTGTTTACCTCTAAACTGTTTTGGATGCTAGACCTAAAGTCATTTTTCCCATACATAACAGTTGAACCAGATCACTCAGTCTTCCAGAAACTCCCCATCATTTCTCAGGAGTATATAAGGATTTGTGTCTTGAATTTCAATGCTTCCTCCTTTATAGTCATGCATGCACAATTTGAAAGGCCAGATAATGATAACCTAGTATTCAGACTGCCATCCTACAATAAGAGATCCACTCATGCAAAAAGATATGTTCTATACTTTCAGGATGCACATGAGACTGTAGTGACACCTCCTGGATACCAGAGGATACTAAAGAGACTTCAACCTTGTAAACTCATTAGTCATTATCAAAAGACAAGTTCTTTGTCTCCTTCCATTCTGCTCCACACTGAATTTGAGACAACTCAAGACACCACATGAAAATGTTTGATAGAAATGATTACCCAGGAGAAAGATCAGACTGAAGATTTAGATTTGATCACCATCTGCTGTCTAGGTGGCACTAGTGGTAAAGAGGTGTTCCCTGGTGGCTCAGAGGGTAAAGCGTCTGCCTGCAGTGCAGGAGACCTGGGTTCGATCCCTGGGTCGGCAAGATCCCCTGGAGAAGGAAATGGCAATCCACTCCAATACCCTTGCCTGGAAAATCCCATGGACGGAGGAGACTGGCAGGCTGCAGTCCATGGGGTCACAAAGAGCTGGACATGACTAAAGCTACTTAGCACCCACACACACACCATCTGCTATGAGCCAAGTAGGGAACAAACTCACCAAGAAAAATTGCACAGAGTGATAAAAGTTAATGGCTAAGAGCTAGATTTTACAAACAAAACAAACATACAAACACACACACACACATATTCAGAAATGCAAAACAGCCTCAAATTTGCATCTAAATCAAGGAAACTAAGGCTTGGAAAACACAATTGTAACTGGCAATTAGGTCATAGAGATCTACAAATGTTCTGGTTAAGGCAACAATCAAAAAAAGCAGATTTCAGAGAACTAATGAGAGTGTGGATTAAAAGTGGACGTTATGATACAGACTACAGATAATATTAGAAAAGATTGGCAGTGAAAGAAAAAAATAGGACTTTATATTATGTGCTAATGTACCTGGGAGAACTTCAACTTTCTCAGTCCATTATTTTTATTTTCATATTAAAATTCTATTATAAAGAATCACTATGCTATAATCTGAATCAAGCTATACTGCAGGTCAAATCCTGTCCCCTGTGTGTATTATACAGGATATCAGTCTCAGTACACCAGAGAAAGCTTGTGAGTATTATCCTTGTCCACTCCAGTCCTATCTGTGTTATTACAGGGTTGAACGGTAATTTGAGTTTATAACACTAATGTTGCTTCATTGGAACATTAATATACTTATTATGTGAAATAAATCACCCCATTTCTCTACTCACCCTCTATTGACAACTTTACCAATTTGGTGAGATGATGACATAGGAGCGTGAAAACCATATTGAAATAAGATTTATGTCTAAATCCAGATGTTTAGACATATTACACCACTATGGAGCCTGATGATTTATTTTCTCTCTCTATAGGTCAGAGCATATGGCTTAGAGAACACTTACAAGAAGTGAGCTAATGTACTCATATTTCACTACTGGAACCTTTGGTTCCAATTTGAGTAAAATTACCAGTGAAAGAAGCTTGATGAACTTGTGTGAAACTCAACATTCCTCAATTCAGATCAAATTCTCCACCTGTCTACTTCCATGGGGAAAACCTAGTGCTACCATCAAGGAATTTCTCAAAGATATAGGCAACTAAATACCTCAGACTTTGGTTATATGAATTATTTTATTCTGAGTTAGTAAAAGGAACAAAGACACATTAGACCTGATACTTAAACTTATCCTCTCAAAGAAAAAACTGCTGACAGAAAAGGCACTTTGCAACTAGTCAAGTACCCTGGTAAAGGAAACAGTCATAACCAAAGAAACAAAGCTACCCAAACCCATGAGTGTTTAGTGAAGGCTTGCTGATGATATCATTAGTGATTATACTTCAGGGTCAAGATCATGTCTGAGTAAAAACATTACATAAAGTTAAATCTGAAAATGCTGGAAACTATATTCCATCAAGCTACAGCTATAATGGCAACATTAGAAAACATAGAGAATGGTCTAAAATAAAGAATCAGCAAATTTTTCCGTTAAGGGTCAGATAGTAATTAGGTTTTGCAAGTCATAGAGTCTCTATTGCACTGACATAGCTCTGCCTTTCTCATGCAAAATCAGCCACAGAATATGTCACAGAAGAGTGTGGCTGTGTTACATTAAAATTTTATTTACAAAAACAGGTGGCAAACAGAAGTGCTTAACATCAACAATAACAACAACACAAACTTAATGATGGAATATGTCAAAGGGATATGGGAGCCAATAGAAAGAACTCCTTATGGCCAGAGTTGGAACATTTTGAGCAATGAAATAAAGTAATACTGAAATAAAATCAAAAGAATAATATAACTATCCATGAGTCCATACTGATTTTAATAAGTGACTGAATAAATAAACAAATAAGGGGAAAGAGATAAATCTCCCACACAGAATACAAATAATTTATTTACTCCATCCTCAAGGAGGTAAGTTAAAACTCTCCACTCAAGTGTGAGCTGAACATAAGGACTTCCTTACAAAAATATATATTATGGAAAGAGGAGGAAAGGAGTAACTTTATAGTGGAGGAATCTGACAAATACTACTTCAGCAAGGCTATCAAAGTCCATGTCAACAGAGATAAATCATGTTGGCTCTATGTACTATTAATATGTCACAATGAGAATATGACACTTTATTTCTGTGCTTTTCTTTCTCAAACCAGAAGCCTAAGTCTAGTCATGAGAAAAACACCAGGCAAATCCCAATAAACAGACATTCTATAAACATTCTGACAGTTCTCTTTAAAACTGACAAAATCACCAAAAACAAAGAGAAACCTGAGAAATTTTCATAACCAAGAAGAGCCTAAAAAAAGTCAGATAACTAAATGTAATATGGTAACATGGGTGAGATCCTGAACAGAAAAAGAACATATATACAAACTAAGGAAATCTGAATAAAATATAGACTTCTTCAGTTATTTTAAAAAAAATGAAAATAATAGATGGCAGGCCAGATTTGGCCTGGGCCAACCTGGACCAAAATCTTACCTCCAGAAAGAATGAAGAAGATGAGCCAACGCAAAAACAACCCCCAGCTGTGGATGTGACTGGTGATGGAAATAAAGTCCAATGTTGTACAAAACAATACTGCATAGGAATCTGGAATGTTAGGTCCATGAATCAAGGTAAATTGGAAGTGGTCAAACAGGAGATAGCAAGAGTGAACATAGACATTTTAGGAATCAGTGAACTAAAATGGACCAGAATGGGTGAATTTAACTCAGATGACCATTATATCTACTACTGTGGGCAAGAATCCTTTAGAAGAAATAGAGTAGCCCTTATAGTCAAAAAATGAGTTCAAAATGCAGTACTTGGGTGCAATCTCAAAAATGATAGAATGATCTCTGCTCGTTTCCAAGGCAAACCATTCAATATGACAGTAATCCAAGTCTATGCACTAACCAATAATGCTAAAGAAGCTGAAGTTCAATGGTTCTATGATGATGTACAAGGCCTTCTAGAACCAACACCAAAAAAAGATGTCATTTTCATCACAGGGGATTGGAATGCAAAAGTAGGAAGGCAAGAGATACCTGTAGTAACAGGCAAGTTTGGCATTGGAATACAAAAAGAAGCAGGGCAAAGGCTAACAGAATTTTGCAAAGAGGATACACTGGTCATAGCAAACACCCTCTTTCAACAACACAAGAGATGACTCTACACATGGACATCACCAGATGGTCAATGCTGAAATCAGATTGATTATATTCTTTGCAGCCAAAGATGGAGAAGCTCTATACAGTCAGAAAAACAAGATCAAGAGCTGACTGTGACTCAGATCATGAACTTCTTACTGCCAAATTCAGACTTAAATTGAAGAAAGCAGGGAAAACCACGAGCCATTCAAGTATATGCTAACTCAAATCCCTTATGATTATACAGTGGAAGTGGCAAATAGATTCAAGGGATTAGATCTGATAGATAGGGTGCCTTAAGAACTATAGATGGAGGTTTCTAACACTGTACAGGTGACAGGGATCAAAACCATCCCCAAGAAGAAGAAATGCAAAAAGACAAAATGGTTGTCTCAGGAGGCCTTACAAATAGCTGAGAAAGAAGAGAAGCGAAATGCAAAGGCGAAAAGTAAAGATATATCCATCTGAATGCAGAGTTTCAAAGAACAGCAAAGAGAGATTTAAAAAAAGCTTTCCTAAGTGATCAATGCAAAGAAATACAGGAAATAATAGAATGGGAAAGACTAGAGATCTCTTGAAGAAAATGAGAGGTACCAAAGGAACATTTCATGCAAAGATGGGCAAAAAAGATCTTAATGACCCAGATAACCATGATGGTGTGATCACTCACCTAGAGTCAGACATCCTGGAGTGTGAAATCAAGTGGGCCTTAGGAAGCATCACAATGAACAAAGCTAGTGGAGGTGATGGAATTCCAGCTATTTCAAATCCTTAAAAATGATGCTGTGAAAGTGCTGCACTCAATATACCAGAAAATTTGGAAAACTCAGTAGTGGCCAGAGGACTGGAAAAGATCGGTTTTCATTCCAATCCCAAAGAAAGGCAATTTCAAAGAATGTTCAAACTATCACACAATTGCCCTCAACTCAAACGCTAGCAAAGTAATGCTCAAAATTTTCCAAGCTAGGCTTCAACAGTACATGAACCAAGAACTTCCAGATGTTCAAGCTGGATTTAGAAAAGGTAGAGGAACCAGAGATTAAGTTGCCAACATCCACTGGATCATCGAAAAGCAAGAGAGTTCCAGAAAAACATCTACTTCTGCTTCATTGACTATGCTAAAACCTTTGACTGTGTGGATCACAACAAACTGTGGAAAACTCTTCAAGAGATGTGAATACCACACCCACCTTACCTGCCTCCAGAGAAACCTGTATGCAGGTCAAGAAGCAACAGTTAGAATCGGACTGGTTCCAAATTGGAAAAGGAGTACCTCGATGCTATACATTGTCACCCTGTTTATTTAACTTATATGCAGAGTACATCATGAGAAATGCTAGGTTGGATGAAGCACAAACTGGAATCAAGATCGCCAGGAGAAAAATCAGTAACCTCAGATATGCAGATGACACCACCCTTAAGGCAGAAAGCGAAGAAGAAAGAGCCTCCTGATGAAGGTAAAAGATGGGTGAAAAAGCTGGCTTAAAACTCAACATTCAAGAAACAAAGATCATGGTATTAGTCCCATCACTTCATGGCAAATAGATGAAGAAACAATGGAAACAGTGACAGACTTTATTTTTGGGAGTTCCAAAATCGCTGCAGATGGTAACTGCAGCCATGAAATTAAAAGACACTTGCTCCTTGAAAGAAAAGCTATGACCAACCTAGGCAGCATATTAAACATATTAAAAAGCAGAGACATTACTTTACCGACAAAGGTCCATCTAGTCAAAGTCATGGTTTTTCCAGTAGGCATATATGGATGTGAGAGTTGGACTATAAAGAAAGCTGAACACTGAAGAATTAATGCTTTTGAACTGTAGTGTTGTAGAAGACTCTTAAGAGTCCTTTGGACTGCAAGGAAATCCAACCAGTCAAATGTAAAGGAAATCAGTTCTGAATATTCATTGGAAGGACTGATGCTGAAGCTGAAACTCCAATACTTTGACCATCTGATGCAAAGAACTGACTCACTTGAAAAAAGACACTGATGCTGGGAAAGATTGAAGGCAGGAGGAGAAGGGGACGACAGAGGATGAGGTGGTTGGATGGCATCACCGACTCAATGGACATGAGTTTGAGCAAGCTCCAGGGGTTGGTGATGGACAGGATAGTCTGTTGTGCTGCAATCCATGGGGTCACAAAGAGTCAGACATAAATAAGCAACTGAACTGAACCTTGGTTAATTGCTGTATTCACTGTAGGTCATGGTGGTCACCCAAAGCACAAAACAAAACATAGAAATAGATGATAGAATGAGAGCACAGCCTTTAGAGACTTATCCAGTCTAGCACTTTATTTTATAACTGAGAAAACAGGAGCAGAGTGGTTCAGTGTCTTACCCAAGTTCAACGAGCCTGTAAGCAGTGGACCTAAAGCTAGGATGGATTTTGTGGTTTAACTTTTTGGCTAATGCTCTTCATGCTACACTATGCTGCGGCCCCCTCCTTTTCCCTATATTCATAATTTCAAGTCACTACAGAAATAAGGGAGCACTTATTCAGCACTTAGTCAATACATATAACTTATCCTCTCCAAAAAGAAAATTCTACTATGCCTTCCTATTTTCAATTCCCAGATAAGGTTTTTCCCCTAAATTCTTGTAATTGAAAGCTAGAATCCACAAAGCACCAGAGCCCAAGAAGAATGACTCCTCACTGCTTTCCATCTCCTGATCTTGTTTACATGTGTTTGTCTGCAAAAGTTTTAACGAAATAAGAGAAAATGATTGCTTTAATTTCCCAATAAAGTCTGTGCTGCAGCATGAGTCATTGTTTTCTTTCTTTACACTAACCAGGCTAAAGCCTTCTGGTTTTAATAACTAATACTTCTGAGTTCAATAAAAGCACTTAATTTAATTTAATCCAAATCTTGATCAATGCCAGCTTCCCTTGGAATTTTATCTTTGTTTTGAGTCTCTATGTTCAGAAAAATGAGAGGCCAAGAGGAAAAGAACAGAAGTCAACTAGCTTGTAGGTTTGTTTCTAGGCAAAGGACATGAAAATACAAGATTGACAGGCAAACTCCAAGATGCTAATATTTCTGCCCTGCTGAACAAACTTTTCCTGGCAGAATTAATGTTTTCTTTAGTCCTTAACAAAAAAAAAAAAAACTGAACAATTCACAGACCCCTTTGGAAAATATTTTTTAAATAAAATATCCCAAGTCAATGAATATCAGATTTCTAAACTACAAATATATTGCCTTTAATGTGTTAATAATTGAGAGATATGCTACTGTAAAATTAGATACAGAAAGCCTCTTGAGTCAAGCCTGCTTGAACATTAAAGCAGCTAGACTCAGTGCTTGGGGGACTGGAATGGATATGAAGACTGAAATGGAAATAGAATGAAGCAATTCTGAGGACAGTTTGATAAGCTTTTCTTAAATGGTCCTTTTATTGCTGCAATAGAATTTTCGTATCTGAAAACATACATCACTTTAGAAAAATTGCTCCTTACTATTAATTGACACCACTTCCTTAACTTATCCCTGTAAGTTCCTTACTGACCTGTCAAGTGTGAACCAAATACTTTTCAAGGTTGGTGGGGCAGGGCACAGGGGTGGTGTGGGGGGGGCGGGGGTGGTTATTAAAATCTACATTTTAGTTCAATTATGTAGTTTTTCAGTGAAAAAGCTCTTAAAGCTTTTCTGAGGCTCTTAAAAGAGGCCTGAGCATTAGGGCCAGCTTTCAATTTCTCCCCAGAGCAGGGGTACTGGCAGCCACATGTCCTTGCCATCATCCTGAAGTACTGATTCAATAGTGGACCACAGAGACAAATGCAGCCAGTCTCTTGCAGAATTCCAAACTTCAGTTTCTATAGCACCTGGGTTCTCCATAGGGGTTTATGTCCAAACCTGATCCAACTACAATTCACAGACTATAGAATGTTAACCCTGGGAGGAAACTTGGAGAGCATCTGAGCCAGTGATTCACATACTTAAGAGATTTCATGGATCAGTAACATTTCAAAAAAATAAATACTGAGGGCACAAAAATGTGGTTACTCATTTTTTCATAGTCATTTGCTTTACCAAAATAAAGACTAAAATAGCTACTACCACTAATTATCAGCACCATTTCAGCTGTTACATTTTAATACCAAAAATATGGGAAGGACATAAATATAGAACTTAAAAATTAAATAAATTTAACCTCATTTATTACATTTTTCTTTTTTCTCATTTCACCCTTAATTGCTGAAAAATTCATCATGCACTAGCATTCATTTATAGGCCACTGTTTGGGAAACAAACAGCTAGTCTAAACCTTTTACTTTACTGATGAGAACACTGACTTCCAGAGAGGTAAAGAACTGCTCACAGAAATAAAACTGACTGATGGCAGAGAATGGACCAGAACCCAGGTCTCTAAATTCTGAGCATTTTGCTTTACCATTGATAGCAGATTATTTCGTTTGCTCAACGAACTCCTTGATCCCTATGTGCTTATGGAAAAGTTAAAAAGAGAACTCTCCTGAGAAATTTATGGTCAGGGTTGAATAGGGTGGTAAGTGGAGGTTTGGAGAAGAGACAAGTAACAATTCTAATTTAGAGAAGAATGTAATGTGCAGGGAGATGCAAATTCCTTTGAAAGCTTGAGAAAAAGGAGGAACTAGTTATAGTTGGGGACTTCCTGATTTATGGAACAGGCTATATTTGAACTCGGTCTTGAGGGAAAAAAAAAGGCAATAAGGACAAACATAACAAAGTAAATTGTGTGAGCAAAAATTAGCAGAAAAGTAAGTTAAGGATCTATGATGCAATATCAAGCATTTGAATTTGGGTAAACCTTGAAAGTAGATAATAAGGAAAGAATAAGAAAGGTCATTTTGGCATTTAAGTAGATGTTGATCGTCAATCTAAGTTTACACCAATGCATCTCCAACTTTAATGTGCATAAGAATTCCCTGAAAAATTATCAGAGTTCAGATCTGGCAGACCAGAGACTCTGGTCCAACAGGTCTGGGTGAAGCTTGAGAATTTATTTCTTAATAAGCTCCCAGGTAATGTTGATGAGGTCAATCTGTGGATCACATTGTGAGTAACACTACATTCAACAACATTTAAACATAAATGGAAAACATTCACAATCAGCTGAATTTTTTTAAGCAGAGAAGTATACACTCTATCCTTGTCTATTCATTCACTTAATTTGGATTGAAAAGTGGAATTATCCAAAGATCAATTATTAATGGCAGACCTTTAGAATTTTCTCTGTTGTGATCACAGCTGTTCTCCCATGAAGAAATAATCCAAAACACAGTCTTTTTTTTGACCAGGGAGTGGGGGGGACAGTGGTGTTGAATTTGGAAGAAATGAGATTTTGGAAAGTCAAAAGACTAAGAAGGAAATTAAATATGTTATTAGCTACCACTTTGAAAATCTTTAAGCACAAATATTATAAAAAGTAAATAAAACATATTCACAAAGAAAAATTACAACTGAATCAGCCTGACAAGGAATCTTCATCTTTCCTTAGAAGCAGGAATAATGTTAACAATACACCCTCCAAGCTTGAAAAAAAAACAGACTCATGAACTTCAGTCTTGTAGAAAAGGAATCTTGTATTTTGATTCCAGAGATCAGAACTATCATCAATGGGTAGAAATTTTAAGATATTAACAGTATTGCTAAAGATAAGAACTTATTTTTAAAAATAAAACTTTCTCCTTTTTTTCAGCTTTATTTATTTATTTATTTACTTTACAATACTTTATTAGTTTCTAATAAGTCTGTTCAAAGATGTTTGAACCTTCTCATGATATGAGAAGCCACCCAATCTTGGAAGTGCTTTAAGCAAAATCTGGTTAATAATTTCACAGGTTTATTGCCAAGAGAAATCAAGCAAGTTTTAAATAACTGCTTCACCTAGATGACCTCAAAGAAGTCATCCAACACTAAAAATCTAGGATTTTGTTTTCATCTCAACCCCTACAAACCAAGAATCAACAAAAGATTAGTCAGATACTTCAGAATAGACACAAAACTCTCATGAGGACAAATGTTAACCACACAGTTTCAGAATATTGACAACTCAGCAATCATCAGTCATGCTTAAATGAGCAATTATTAGAATTGGGAATCTGGACTCAGTTAAAATGTTCTTTAATACAATGTTACTTTTCATTACACCAAAATCTTTACAATTATTTTGATACATGCTTTAAATACACATTTTAAAGCATCTACTTGATTCCAGGCACTGTGCTTAATTGTTTTCCTAAAATAAACACACCCAGGTATTATGTAGAATGAAGCCTCTTTAATTTGCAGTGGTGGAATTAGTATTAATAAAGAGGAAAAGTAGAAGAAATAGGCACTTACTTGAAGAGTTTCCCTGTCTAGGAATAGCTCCCCACCATTTGACAGTTTGTGAAACTCCATTAATAAGAATCCTTTCCCTTGCTTCTTACAGAATTCATATTAGAAGACTACCACTAAAAAGCAAATATACCCTGGGAAGAGAAATAACTTAAGATTCTAGCAGCTTAATAACTTCCCCTCTTTGGACTTCAGTTTGCTTACCTATAAAATAAGTGGTTTTGACCAGATGATCTCTGTGGTATCCTTCAGCTATGAAAATCTAGGACTTATTAGGCCTACAGGCCAGAGAATGTGAACAACTTAAGGATAGGTTTGAAAGGCTGCCTAGAAACAAGGTTAGAATCATAAGCAGTCCAAAGTACTTACAATGCTCAAACCCTCTCCTCAACCTGAAAGTTATAGAGAAAGATTTAAACATGCCTCCAAGCCTCACAGGCAATTCACTCCCTTAGAGCTGCTGGACAACCATAGGCTAATAAAGATTAAACAAATATATATAAAAAATGGTTCTATCCAGAATCCTAAGAGGCCAATTTGCTGTTAATGGTGGTGTTTAGGCCCTAAAAGGGTATTAACTTACAGAGTAGTTAAGTCTCCAAACACAGACCAGAGCTTTAAAAGACGTACAGGTGCCAAAATTAAAGGCCAAATTACCAATCTGTTTTAAATGATGGTCTGGGAATGCTCAGTATGACAAGGAAAATGTATGACAAATAATATCTTCAATACAAAGAAAAAGCTGCTTGAATTTATTAGAGGAAATGTGCTGCCTCCTGGGACTTCTCTTTTGCCCATTCCCCAAAAAGGTGATTTTTCAAAATCGACTTGAAGATACAGCTAATGCAGAATGACTCTTTAAACACAAAATGAGGCTCATTTTAAACTAAAACAGTCTCCATGTCAGCATTTGCCAAAACCTTTGAGAACTTAGAAATCTCAAGGAAATGCACATTGCATTAGTATCAAAACTAGGAGCTTCCATGATATGCTAAATGCCTACATTACTCAACATGTGCAAAAGCTTTAGACCAGAGTAAAGCTGGCCACCTCTCTACTCACTGACAAGTTTAAACAACTGCATTGGCAGCCCTGCTATATGACAGCAGAATGACTTCCTGTCAAGTAACTGACATCCTCCGAGGTGACAGGAAATGGGTTTAAACACTGATAATATCACTAATCAATCTAAGAGAGCACAAGTTCCCAGCCCGCAATTGTGAAGTTTGGTTGCAATGTGTTAGCTGCTTGCTAGGCCATGTGATTCGACATAATGACAGATGAAAGGAAAGGTCAGATTTACTAAGTGTTGCAGAAGTGTCATCAAAGATGTATATTACTTCAAGATGTCCTCTGCATCAGAAACATTTCGTAAATAGGGGTCAATTTCTTCTACAGAATTCTTCCGTTTCCCAACTACTTTTCTGGAAGCTCCCAAACTTATTTCAACGTATGAAGAATTGAACTTTCTCTTATTTCTGATTCAGACCAGATAGTCCAAAGTAATGGTCTTACCTGTACATGATCCTACCTTGGTCTTCAAGATAAGTGCATAAATGTATATACTTTTTAACTTTGCCAAATTCACTCTTGTCAAGTTAAAATAGCCAATTTTTCCTCAAAAGTTCTTTCATATGCCCCAGTTATCTTGGTACTTCAGGGAGTAAGATGGTTCCCTCCTCAAATATTCTTTTGTATTTGTTCTAAAAGAGGCACTCTTTGGTTTTACATGAAGGAGGGCATGAGGAAATATAATTTTCCTTTTATTTACAGAACAAAAGGGACTTTAGGGATCCTCTTACAGAGTTTCTTCTATTAAATATTCATTCCTACAGTCATAATTATTTTTTAAACTTATTCTAAATCAGGAATTATGCTAACAGCTACAATAGTGAGTAGACCCAGACATTGTCCCTGATCTCTTGGAGGCACTTAAATAATAAAACACTAAGTAATTATTCAAATAAATGTATAATTCATAACTCAAAATTTCATAATCATTAAATAAGTTAGTTCAGCTAATGTACAGTTATTCACTGAGGATGAGTAAATAGACATAGAAAGGCAAAGTGACTTCCAAAGGCCCCACAGTAAATCTTTTACAGAATAACGGTTCTCCTGGCTCCCAGCCCAGTTCTGTTTCAGGCCGTACCCCTGTGCATTTCACTGTCTTTCCCCTGGACGGAAAGATAATCTGATACTCTATTTCCAAGGCAGTCTTGTAGCAGCTTCTCTACAGCAGGTCTTTCCAAGCTTTTGACCTCCTACTGAAGCTATAAAATGCTTTGCTCCTTAAAGGCATACCTAGGGGAAAGACAGGGAGGGTATATGTTTGTGTGTTGGGAGGTGTGCTTGAGGGCAGTGTATCTAGAAGCAACATCATGAAGGAGGTCTCCTAAATTGTTATGAACACTCAAGACTACGTGAGTGAAAGTAGAAGACAGCAGTGTGTACACAGCTTTTCTCTAGGAACCAGAATAGCCTCCCAAAGGAAAAAGAAGTATACCTGGGAATAGGTGATAGCATTCTAAGTGATTTTCGAGAATAGCTACAAGCTTCTGTCTTCAATACTGGCTGAAAATAGTGACTCAGCTCAGCTTAAAGGGCCAGGGAACACAGAGGCCATGGACATGACTTGGCAAACCAGAGCAACCAACTATGTGAAAGGATGATGCTTCCTGGCAAGAAGAGCAGAGTCAGGTCCCTCTGAAACATTATCTCCACAGTCAGAGTAGCAGAATCAGGTAGTCCAATTACTCTTTCCCAGAGGAGGAGGAAAGGACATGGAAGTAAATAAGTCTCAGGTAGTCAATCCCTCCATTAGGAGCTTTACAATTTCCAATAAACTCTAAAACTTTCTCCAGTAAAAAAAAGTCTTCTCACAGCTTAGATTTTTGTCTCCACAAGAGAGAACAAGCTGTCCTTGTGTGGACAGTGGCATCAATCTGCATTTTCAAACATTAATAAATAAGAAAACTTTACTGAGCACTTAGCTTGTAATAGATATTATGATAAGGCTTGGAATGCATTTCTTTACATAATCCTAATCCTATATTGTTGTTCAGTTACTCAGTCATGTCAGACTCTTTGCAACCCCATGGACTGCAACACACCAGGCTTCCCTGTCCTTGACTGTCTCCCAGAGCTTGATCAAACTCATGTCTGTTGAGTCAGTAAAGCCATCCAACCATCTCATCCTCTGTCTCCCTCTTCTCTTCCTGCCTTCAATCTTTCCCAGCATCAGGGTCTTTTCCAATGAATCAGCTCTTGGCATCAGGTGGCCAAAGTACTGGAGCTTCAGTTTCAGCATCAGTCCATCCAATGAATATTCTGCTTGATTTCCTTTAGGATTGACTGGTTTGACCTCTTTGCCATCTAAGGGACTCTCAAGAGTCTTCTCTAGCACCACAGTTCAAAACCACCAATTCTTCAGCCCTCTGTCTTCCTTATGGTCCAACTATCACATCCATACATGACTACTGGAAAAATCACAGATTTGATGATATGGACCGTTGTTAGCAAAGTGATGTCTCTGCTCTTTTAATATGCTCTCTAGGTTTGTCATAGCTTTTCTTCCAAGAAGCAAGTGTCTGCTAATTTCATGGCTGCAGTCACCATCCACAGTGACTTTGGAGCCCAAGAAAGGAAAGTTTGTCATGTTTCCATTGTTTCCCCTTCATTTGCCATGAAGTGATGGGACCAGATGCCATGAACTTAGTTTTTCAAAGCTGAGTTTTAACCCAGCTTTTTACTTTCCTCTTTCACGTTCATCAAGAGGCTGTTTTGTTCCTCTTTGCTTTCTACCATTAGGGTGGTGCCATCTTATATCTGAGGTTATTGATATTTCTCCCAGCAATCTTGATTCCCACTTGTGCTTCATCCAGCCCAGCATTTCGCATGATGTACTCTGCATGTAAGTTAAATAAGCACTGTAACAATATACAGCCTTGACGTACTCCTTTTCCAATTTGGAACAGGTCTGTTGTTCTATGTCCGGTTCTAATTGTTGCTTACTGATCTGAATATAGGTTTCTCAGGAGGCAGGTAACATGGTCTGTTATACCCATCTCTCTTAAGAATTTTCTACACTTTGTTGTGATCCACACATCAAAGGCTGTAGCATAGTCAATGAAGCAGAAGTAGATGTTTTTCTAGAATTCCCTTGCTTTCTCTATGATCCAGCAAATGTTGGCACTTTAATGTCTGGTTCCTCTACCTTCTCTAAATCCAGCTTGAACATCTGGTAGTTCTCTGTTCATGTACTGCTGAAGCCTCATTTGAATGATTTTGAGCATTACCTTGCTAGAATGTGAGATGAGAGCAATTATGTGGTAGCTTGAACTTTTTTTGGCATTGTCCTTCTTTGCGATTGTAATGAAAACGAAACTTTTCCAGTCCTGTGGCCACTGCTGAGTTTTCCAAGTTTTCTGGCATCTTGAGTGCAGCACTTTCAACAGCATCATCTTTTAGGATTTGAAATAGCTCAGCTGAAATTCCATCACCTCCACTAGCTTTGCTCATAGTAACGCTTCCTAAAGCCCACTTCACTTCACACTCCAGGATGTCTGGCTTTGGGTGAATAACCACACTATCATGGTTATCCAGTCATTAAGACATTTGTTGTACAGTTCTCCTATGTATTCTTGCCACCTCTTCTTAATCTCTTCTGTTTCTGTTAGGTCCTTACCATTTTTGTCTTTTATTGTGCTCATCTTTGCATGAAATATTCCCTTGGTATCTCTAATTTTCTTGAAGAGATCGCTAGTCTTCACATTTCCTATTGATTTCCTCTGTTTCTTTGCATTGTTCACTTAACAAGACTTTCTTATCTCTCCTTGCTCTTCTTAGAACTCTGCATTCAGATGTGTATATGTTTCCCTTTCTCTTCACCTTTTGCTTCTCTTCTTTTCTCAGCTATTCACAAGGACTCCTCAGACAACCACTCTGACTTCCTGCATTTCTTTCTCTTGGGGATGGTTTTGGTCACTGTCTTCTGTACAATGTTACAAACATCCATCCATAGTTCTTCAGGCGCTCTATCTACCAGGGCTAATCTCTTTAATCTATTTGTTGCTTCCACTGTATAAACATAAGGGATTTGATTTAGGTTATACCTGAATGATCTAGTGGTATCTCCCACTTTCTTCAAATTAAGTCTGAATTTTACAGTAAGGAGCTCATGATCTGAGCCATAGTCAGCTTCCAGTCCTGTTTTTGCCAACTGTATAGAGCTTCTCCATCTTCAGCTGCAAAGAATATAATCAATCTGATTTTACTATTGACCATCTGGTGATCTCCATGTGTAAGGTCATCTCTTGTTTTGTTGGAAGAGGGTGTTTGCTATGACCAGTGTGTTCTCTTGGCAAAACTCTGTTAGCCTTTGCCATGCTTCATTTTGTACTCCAAAGCCTAACTTGCCTGTTACTCCAGGTATCTCTTGACTTACTACTTTTGCATTCCAGTCCCCTATGACGAAAATGACATCTTTTTTTTGGTGTTGGTTCTAGAAGGTCTTATAGGTCTTCATAGAACCATTCAGTTTCTTCTTCAAAGAAACTTAAGTTTCTTTGGCATTAGTGGTTAGGGATAGACTTGGATTACTATGATGTTGAATGTTTTGCCTTGGAAACGAACCAAGATTATTCTGTCATTTTTGAGATTGCACCCAATTACTACACTTCAGACTCTTTTGTTGACTATAAGGGCTACTCCATTTCTTCTAAGGGATTCTTGCCTACAGTAGTAGATATAATGGCCATCTGAATGAAATTTGCCCATTCCTGTTCATTTTAGCTCATTGATTTCTAAAATGTCAATGTTCATTCTTGCCATCTCCTATTTGACCATGTCCAATTTACCTTGATTCATGGACCTAATATTCCAGGTTCCTATAAGATGGCTAACATTATTATTCTCATTTTACAGATGAGAAAACAAAAAGGCTTTGTTGTTGTTCAGTCACTAAGTCACGTCTGACTCTTTGCGACCCCATGGACTGCAGCACACCAGGCTCCTCTGTCCTCTACTATCTCCAGAAGATTGCACAAATTCATGTCCATTGAGTCAGTGATAATGTCTAACCACCTCATCCTCTGCAGCTCCCTTCTTCTTTTGCCTTCCATTTTTCCAGCAGCCGGGTCTTTTACAATTAGTCAGCATTTTGCATCAGGTAGTCAAAATGTTGGAGCTTTATCTTTAGCATCAGTCCTTGCAATGAATATTCAGAGATTATATTACTGACCCAAGGTTATTTAGCTAATAAAAAGCAAGATGAAGGATTTAAACCTAGGTCTAACACACTCAAAGCTCATGCTCCTGATCACCATATTTACTTCCTCCTTCAGGATCAAGTCAGGGCAAGATGTAGAGTACCTCATTACAGGGTCCTACTCTCAATTAATTAGATCACTCTCAGCAGCAAACAAGGACAAAGTATTGTAAACAATAAATAAAAGTAATATCTCACATACAAAGAGGAGTCCTGAATTAAGGTGTTTTTGTGGTCGATTACTTCAGTGGTTCAGTGATATCTTCAATGATGCAAATCCTTTCCAATTCCTGCTCTGCTATCATCAGAGTGCTTGGGTTTGTTTTCAGGTATGGCCCTTAATGCTAGCAACATGGCTGCAGCAACTACAGGCATTACTTCCTCACACTGTGGTGTCTGGAGGCAAAAAAAGGGACTGTTTTTCTCTGCGCATTTCTTTCAGAAGTGCAGAAACCTCACTCAGAAAGCTTCACCCCACCAGTAGACTTCCATTTTTACCTCATTGGCCATTCCCAAATCGATCACTGGTAAAGAGATTAGAATTACCACGACTGACTTAAAGTAGTTAATATTTACCTACCTAGGGTAGAAAAGGAATCAGCTTCCCTGAAGCATACAGTCACTTGTTCCTAAACAAGTGACATCCTTTGAAAAAAAGCAAAAGATTTATATGAGCTGAAAAGAAACCAGAGTATATGTAAGGCCTTGTTAACAAGAAAGGCAGGAATGGGCTGCTGGATAGAAAACTAGTAGTAACTGCCACATACTCAGACCAAATCCTAAGTAAAACTAGAATTATATAAACTGAAGCATTTTCTAACCACTGGCAAATACTACTTGACAAATGCTTTCAAATCTAGTTATTTGCAAAGGCAAAATAGTAATCAATTCCAACCTTCAGGCTTTTGGAATGAAAAGAAACTGTAGAAGCAAACAAAATAATCCATTTTCCACTGATCTGATGTCAAAGAAAGAAAAACATGGTTTCTTTCTTAAGAGTTCAGGGTCTAAGAGAAGAAAATATGTAGAAGCTGGTTCTTCCAATCCCTCTGCCCTTGTCTCTAAGACAAAGGACAACTTGCTGCTCAAGGGCCCAAGATGGCTCCTGAGTTATAACTACCCATGTTTCAGAATTTCTTCTGTATTGAATCAGGTGGAACCCAATCCTGTCTATTCATCACTAAAGACTGTTAACCTGGGATTGCCACTTCATGTCTCTGAACCTTATTTAGAAATGACAATCTCTCCTTATATTAATAAGAAGTTCTGAAATAACACTTGTGAAATTTCTCTGCAAATTTTAATTTGCTACGCAAAAAGAATTTTTTTTTATTTTTGATTTATTTTAGTTGCTAAGTTATGTCTGAGTCTTTCACAACCCTATGGACTGTAGCCTACCAGGCTCCTCTGTCCATGGGATTTCCCAGGCAAGAATATAGGAGTGGGTTGCCATTTCCTTCCCTAGGGAATATTCCTGACCTAGGGATTGAATCCACATCTCCTGCATTGGCAGGTGGATTCTTTAACCACTAAGTCACCTGGGAAGCCAAATAAAAAGTTCTGTTAAAAGTTCTGATTTTAGTCAGCAGAATAACTTACATGATGGAAATCAATGCAATGGGCCCCAAACTATTTGGGTTTTTTGAAAAGACTTTGCCAGTATTCTCAGAGCTTATGGTTGAAAAATTAATGTTCAGAAATTTTCACTGACTCTCCTCTATTTCCATGAGTCAATCTTAGCTTTGGTTGGCAACCAGCCTTAGTTTGGTGACTTTTTGTGGCTAACAGAATGAGACTGATATGACACTGATCTATATCTGACTTATATCTTAATCTAGGCCTTAAGAGTCCTTGCATACTTTCATCTGCTCTCTTGCTTTCTACCACCACTATAACAATATAGCCAGATTATTTCACTGGTCCAAAGAGCAGAGAAACTTAAACAAAGCCAAGAATAGATCAGATAATTCCCAGGTAGCTGACCTTCATACTTATGAATAATAGTAAGTATTTGTTGTTTAAAGATACTGAGTTTTGGAGCAGTTTGTCATATAACAGCAAACCAATAAAATGCTCATTGTTACTAAGTGAACAATGGAAAGAAGTCAGAAATGCAAAAAGGAAAACAATAGAATGGGAAAGACTAGAGATCACTTCAAGAAAATTAGAGACACCGAGGGAACATTTCATGCAAAAATGGACACAATAAAGGACAGAAACAGTATGCACCTAACAGAAGGAGAAGATATTAAGAACAGGTGGCAAGAATACATGGAACAACTAAAAAAAAAAAAAAAAGATCTTCATAACCCAGATAACCACAATGGTGTAATCAACCACCTAGAGCCAGACATCCTGTAGTGCAAAGTCAAGTGGGCCTTAGGAAGCATTACTACCAACAAAGCTAGTGGAGGTGATGGTTTTCGAGCAGAGCTATTTCAAATCCTAAAAGAAGATGCTGTGAAAGTGCTGCACTCAAAATGCCAGCAAACTTGGAAAACTCATCAGTGGCCATAGGACTGGAAAAGGTCAGTTTTCATTCCAATCCCAAAGAAGGACAATGCCAAAAATGTTCAAACTACCACACAATTGCATTCATTTCACATGCTAGCAAAGTAATGCTCAAAATTCTCCAAGCTAGGCTTCAACAATAAGTGAACAAAGAATTTCCAGATATTCAAGCTGGATTCAGAAAAGGCAGAGGAACCAGAGAATCAATATGCCAAGATCCGTGGAATCATAGAAAAAGCAAGAGAATTCCAGAAGAACATCTACTTCTGCTTCATTGACTATGCCAAAGCCTGAGACTGTGTGGATCACAACAAACTTGAAAATTCTTCAAGAGATGGGAATATTACACCACCTTACCTGCCTCCTGCAAAACCTGTATGCAGGTCAAGAAGCAGTAGATTGAACCAGACATGGAACAACATACTGGTTCCAAATTGGGAAAGGTGTATGTCAAGGCTGTATATTGTCATCCTGCTCAGTTAACTTATATGCAGAGTATATCATGCACAATGCCAGACTGGATGAAGCACAAGCTGGAAACAAGATTGCCGGGAAAAATATCAAGAACCTCAGATATGTATATGACAACACCCTTATGGCAGAAAGCAAAGAGGAACTAAAGAGCCTCTTGATGAAGGTGAAAGAGGAGAGTGAAAAAGTTGGCTTAAAACTCAACATTAAGAAATGAAGATCATGGCATCCAGTCCCATCACTTCATGGCAAATAGATGGAGAAACAATGGAAATAGTGACAGACTTTATTTTCTTGGACTCCAAAATCATTGCAGATGGTGACTTGAAGCCATGAAATTAAAACATGCTTGCTCCTTGGAAGGAAAGCTATGACAAACCTAGATGGCATATTAAAAAACACACATATAACTTCACTGACAAAGGTCCATCTAGTCACAGTTATGGTATTTCCAAGTCATGTATGGATGTAAGTGTTGGACCACAAAGAAGGTTGAGCACCCAAGAATTGATGTTTTTGAACTATGGTGTTGGAGAAGACTCTTGAGAGTCCCTTGGACTGCAAGAAGATCCAACCAGTCATTCCTAAATGAAATCAAACCTGAATCTTCATTGAAGGGACTGATGCTGAGGCTGAAGCGCCAATACTTTAGCCACCTGATGCAATGAGCCAACTCATTGGAAAAGACCCTCATGCTGGGAAAGACTGAAGGCAGTAGGAGAAGGGGATGAGAGAGGATGAGATGGTTGGATGGCATCACCGATTCAATGGACTTGAGTTTGAGCAAGCTCCAGGAGATGATGAAGGACAGGGAAGACTGGCATGCTGCAGTCAATGTGGTCACAAAGAGTCAGGCATGACTGAGCGACTGTACAAATATGATGCTTAAAGTGTAGCTATAGCTAGCTTGAAAAACATATGAATAAACAAATTGGGCAGTCCCCCAAAACAAAGACTCCAAGCACTGTGTTCTAATAAGTTCCTATTACCAATAACACTCAAGAGTGATTTCAGGTATTTTTCTTCTTTAGACTATGCTGCTAGGAAAACTTCTTTCCCTGTCAGTTCTCTCAGTATTTCTCATCCAAAACTGGTCACCTGCATTACAAATTCATCTACTCATTTAAGCAAGGGACTGAAGAACATGGGCTTTGTCTTATATTGACATATCAAGATTAACAAAGTACAAAAGGCACTGCCTTACAAGAAGTACTCAGTAAATGTTTTTTTAATTAAATTTTTATTCTATTTAATTAGTGTCTGATAACCTAGAATAAGTAATTTTCAAGTACAGAATCTAACTACCTAAATCAGCTCAGTCAAGATGAATGCACTGATAAGACTTTTATTGTTTGTTGCTTCCTTTCCTAATTCCACCCTTGCTTCAAGTCTCATCCCCAAGTCCAGGGAATACTCCACCTCACTGTTTTCACGACTGCTTAAGAGTAGATATCTTTTCTCCTTTCTTTTTCCAACGTCTATCTTTGTGGTCAGATCAGGCTATGCTGCTGAAAGTCCAAATGTTTATTCATGGAGATTTCCCTGGGTGAGGTGACTTTTTCTTTCTTTCAGGACTATTTTGTCTAGCTAAAAGGTGTTCTTTATGACAGTCTTTCTTCCATTTCCAACTGCTCTCTAACAAATTTCCTACCACCTAGAGCCAGACATCCTGGAATGTGAAGTCAAGTGGGCCTTAGGAAGCATAATTACAAACAAAGCTAGTGGAGGTGATGGAATTCCAGTTGAGCTATTTCAAATCCTGAAACATGATGCTGTGAAAGTGCTGCACTCAATATGCCATCAAATTTGGAAAACTCATCAGTTGCCACAGGATTGGAAAAGGTCAGTTTTCATTCCAATCCCAAAGAAAGGCAATGCCAAAGAATGCTCAAACTACCACACAATTGCACTCATCTCACACACTAGTAAAGTAATACTTAAAATTCTCTAAGCCAGGCTTCAGCAATATGTGAACTGTGAACTTCCAGATGTTCAAACTGGTTTTAGAAAAGGCACAGGAACCAGGGATCAAATTGCCAACATTCAATGCATCATCAAAAAAGCAAGAGAGTTCCAGAAAAACATCTATTTCTGCTTTATTGACTATGCCAAAGCCTTTGACCATGTGGATCACAAGAAACAGTGGAAAATTCCGAAAGAGATGGGCATACCAGACCATCTGACCTGCCTCTTGAGAAACCTGTATGCAGGTCAGGAAGCAACAGTTAGAACTGGACATGGAACAACAGACTGGTTCCAAATAGGAAAAAGAGTATGTCAAGGCTGTATATTGTCACCCTGCTTATTTAACTTATATGCAGAGTACATCATGAGAAATGCTGGGCTGGAGGAAGCACAAGCTGGAATCAAGATTGCTGGGAGAAATATCAATAACCTCAGATATGCAGATGACACCACCCTTATGGCAGAATGTGAAGAAGAACTAAAGAGCCTCTTGATGAAAGTGAAAGAGGAGAGTGAAAAAATTGGCTTAAAGCTCAACATTCAGAAAACTAAGATCATGGCATCTGGTCCCATCACTTCATGGCAAATAGATGGGGAAACAGTGGAACAGTGGCTGACTTTATTTTTCTGGGCTCCAAAATCACTGCATATGGTGACTGCAGCCATGAAATTAAAAAATGCTTACTCTTTGGAAGGAAAGTTATGACCAATCTAGGCAGCATATTAAAAAGTAGAGACATTACATTGCCAACAAAGGTCTATCTAGTCAAGGCTATGGTTTTTCCAGTGGTCATGTATGGATGTGAGAGTTGGACTATAAAGAAAGCTGAGCACCAAAAATTGATGCTTTTGAACTGTGGTGTTGGAGAAGACTCTTGAGAGTCCCTTGGACTGCAAGGTGATCCAACCAGTCCATCCTAAAGGAGATCAGTACTACACATTCATTGGAAGGACTGATGTTGAAGCTGAAACTCCAATACTTTGGCCACCTGATGCGAAGTGCTGACTCATTTGAAAAGATCCTGATGCTGGGAAAGATTGACAGCAGGAGAAGAAGAGGACAACAGAGGCTCAGATGGTTGGATGGCATCACCGACTCGATGGACATGGGTTTGGGTGGACTCCGGGAGTTGGTGATGGAGAGGGAGGCCTGGCGTGCTGCAGTTCATTGGGTTGCAATGAGTCAGACACGACCGAGAGACTGAACTGAACTGAGAGTATGCTATATACTTTGTCTTCATCATAAAAATATATTAACATTAATAGTTAATATGTATCAATTGCTTACTCTACATCAGGTCTGATATTAAATTATTTGTGTGCAGGATATTTTTTCATCCTCCAGAGAAGTCCATTGGGGCAGACACTATATTAATTCTAATTTATAGATGAGAAAACATCAACTGACAATAACATACCAAGGCTTACACAAAGAGTGAAGATTACTATCAAACCATCCATATCAACAAGTTCACATTTCCCAACAGCATTTTCTCTCTAAATATCTATACCTTACATATTACACATCATAACTGACAAACACAATAGCTTCTCCATTAATTCTACACATACTATCCTGAAGGGCTTCCTCACTGAGACACAAGATGCCTGATTCAGTATTATTTTCTCCCTGCAATATTTGTAGTCTTCACATCAGTACTGACTCTCCAATTGCTTCTTCAGCCCAAAGGATGAAGGGGTTAGAGACAAGTGTTTGCCTTAAACGGAAAAAGCTCTAGGAAGAGATCTTACCTTTCAAAGAAGAATGGAAAATATTTAAGAGGGAAAGGATCCTCTCTCATTTATGGTAGCATTAAGTGTTCTTTAATCCAGCAAAAAAACACATTAATTAGGCTGGCAATAAGTGTACCAAAATGTAAGTAGTTCTCTCTTTCATTAAATAAGTATTAATATTATGCCACTTACATCACTGAGACATTATAAGAACCAATGAGATTACATACGGTAAAATGCTTTTCAAATTTCAGAATATTCATATAAGTGTTCATTAGTTATTAATATTCTATGACTATACAAGTTACTCTTCCAACTAATTGTAATCTTCTGAAATTAAGATAGTTTCCTTTCTAGGACTCTTCTAGAGTCCTAACACTGGTCTGGGCCCTCTGTTTTACATTACTCCCTAATTTACAGTGTCCTAAAGACAGCACTTATTTACCAAGTCTTTCTACAATCATTTAATGAATACAAATACAAGCACATATGACACCAACTCAAACTACAGATCATATCCCTGAGATAGCACATCACACATTCAGATCATAAGCATACAATTTACCAGCACTGTATGAAAATTCCAATTTCTTCACATCCTTGCCAACACTTATTTTCTATTTAAAAATGGCCCATTTTAGTGAACATGAAGTAGCATTTCCTTAGGGTTTTTATTTGCATCTTCCCAATGACTAATGATATTGAGCATATTTTAATGTGCTTGTTTTTTTGTTTTTGTGGGGGTCTTTTTCTTCTTTTTTGGTTCCTTCCAATAGACAAACCTAATAAATAACTGGGTAGTTTTGTGATTTCAAGATACAAGATCTTAAAAAAATTATTTTCAATCTGTCCTTCCCATACCCTTTTCTTTTAGATTAGGTTCTATTTTCTCAACTGAAATGATAAGGTCAGATAATCCAGAAATTCCTTAAGTCCCTTGACTTTATTTAATATATGCCTAGAAAGGGGTTATCAAGAAGCAAAGAAATAGCTTGAAGTGGTCAAGACACCAGAGATACAAAAAAGATAAAGAGATTTGGTAGGGAAGAAGAGTAGGAATAGGGAGAATCATAGAGACAATGAACTAAGACAAATGTGGAAGACTAGAGTTGTTCCAGTTTGTATCTTTTAAGCTTCTGTATAGATTTATTGAGTCATAATCAATATACAATACATATATATTTAAAGTATAAATTTGATAAATTTTAATATAGCTATATACATAAGACAATAATATTATAGTCAAGATAACGAACATCATCATCACTCAGAGTTTTGTGGCTCTTGGTAATCCTACTTTTTTGTCCCAGGCAACCATTGATCTGATTTCTGTTGCTGTCAGTTAGTCGACATTCTGTGCAATTTCCAATAAATAGAACCATGCTTAATATAACTTATCTAAATAACAAGTTTATCCCAGTAATTTTTTGATCCATGTATTTTGAAGCTCTGTTATCAGGTACATACAAATCTAGGATGGTTATATTTTCTTGGTTAATTGATCCTTTTATCATTATGCAATATCCTTCTTTATCACTGGTAATTTTCTTATCTCTTACATCTACTTTGTCTGATATTAATGTGCCCCTACAAATTTCCTCTTATTAGCATTTTCACAATATACAGTCAGTCTTCCATATCTGCAGATTCTGCATCCATGAATTCAATCAACTGCATATTAAAAATACTACACAATCTGCAGTTGCTTAAGTCTACAAAATACAGAGCCTGTGGATTCAGAGGGCTGACAGTAAGGGACTTGAACATCCTTGGATTTTGGTATCCATGTGAAGTTGTCCTGGAATCAATCAGATACTGGGAATGAGTATAAACTTTTTCCATTCTTTTAGGGATTTTTAATTGTGGCTTCCCTGGTGGTTCAGACCATAAAGAATCTGCCTATCATGCAGGAGACGTGGGTTTGATCCCTGTGTCGGGAAGTTCCCCTTGGAGAAGGAAATGGCAACCCACTTCAGTATTCTTGCATGCAGAATTTCATGGACAGAGGAGTCTGGCAGGCTACAATCCATAAGGTCACAAGGAATTGGGCACGACTGAGGGACTAACACGTTCACTTTAAAAATAAAATGCATTTAATAAATTATCATTTCTGTTAATAGTCCTTCATTTCTGAGCTTCTAAGCTTCTTTCTGATACCATTTCCTTTCTGCTAAAGAACTCACTTTAGCAATTTTTAAGACGTTTCCAAGAAATGAATTATTTTCATATGTTTCAGAAGATCTTTATTTCATCTTTTTCTAAAAGATATTTTCACCTGATATAGAGTGTGGAGTTGAGAGTTCTTTTCTTTCAGCATTTTAAAAATGTTGTTCCACTTCCTTCTGGCCATCACTGTTTCTGGTGAGAAACCTGTACTTATTCGAACTGTTCAGTTCAGTTCAGTTCAGTTGCTCAGCCATGTCCAACTCTTTGTAACCCCATGGACTGCAGCACGCCAGGTCTCCCTGTTCATCACCAACTCCTAGAGCTTACTCAAACTCAGGTCTATCGAGTCAGTGATGCCATCCAACCAACTCATCCTCTGTTGCCCCCTTGTCCTCCCGCCTTCAATCTTTCCCAGCATCAGGGTCTTTTCCAATGAGTCAGTTCTTCGCATCAGGTGGCCAAAGTATTGGAGCTTCAGCTTCAGCCTCAGTCCTTCCAATGAATATTCAAGATTGATTTCCTTTAGGATGGACTGGTTGGATCTCCTTGCAGTCCAAGGGACTCTCAAGAGTCATCTCCAACACCACAGTTCAAAAGCATCAATTCTTCTTCCAACTCTCACACCTATACATGATTACTGGAAAAACCATAGTTCCCTGAAATATACCGATATTGAAATTAGGCCAGTAAAAAACACTAAAATGACCCCTTGGTGTTCAAGTGAAAAGAAGTCAATTAATGTGGCAAACTTCATTGTTTTATTTTTAAGAAATTGCCTCAGCCATCCCAACCCTCAGCAATCACCACCCCGATCAGTTGGCAGCTGTCAACACCAAGGCAAGACACTTCACCAGGAAAAAGATTAAGACTTGCTGAAGGTTTAGATGATGATTAGCAATTTTTTTTTTTTAGCAATGAAGTATTTTTAAGTAAAAGTATGTACATTTTTAGACATAATGCTATTACATAAGACTACAGTATAATGTAAACATAAGTCTTATATGCATAGGGAAGGCAAAAATTCAAGTGACTTGCTTTATTGCAGTGGTATCTCATTGTGCTAATTTACAAGTCCCTAATAATGAAGGAAAGTTATGACCAACCTAGATAGCATATCAAAAAGCAGAGACATTACTTTGTCAACAAAGGTCCGTCCAGTCAAGGCTATGGTTTTTCTACTGGTCATGTATGGATGTGAGAGTTGGACTTGAAAGAAAGCTGAGGACCAAAGAATTGATGCTTTTAAACTATGGTGTTGGAGAAGACTCTTGAGACTCCCTTGGACTGCAAGGAGATCCAACCAGTCCATCCTAAAGGAGATCAGTCCTGGGTGTTCATTGGAAGGACTGAGGCTGAAGCTGAAACTCCAGTTCTTTGGCCACCTCATGCAACGAGTTGACTCATTGGAAAAGACCCTGATGCTAGGAGGGATTGGGGGCAGGAGGAGAAGGGGACGACAGAGGATGAGATGGCTGGATGGCATCACCAACTCGATGGACATGAGTTTGAGTGAACTCCAGGAGTTGGTGATGGACAGGGAGGCCTGGCGTGCTGCATTTCATTGGGTCGCAATGAGTCGGACACGACTGAGCAACTGAACTGAACTGAATAATTAATGATATTGTGCATCTTTTCATGTGCTTATTAGCCATTTGTATTTGATTAAGTGTCTGTTCAGATTCTTAGTGGTTTTTTTTTCAGCCTCACCCCACTGAAATTATTTCTGCTGAGATCAACCAATGATCTGAAAACTGAATTCATTAGGCTCTTTTCAGTCTTCCTCTTACTTGGTGACTCCACTGTGTCTGACACCCTGCTTCTTCCTCTGGATAGTCTCATTCCTCCCTTGAATCTGTTACACTACCCTCTCTTGGATTTCGTCTTATTTTTCTGAGGATTCTTTCTCAGGCTTTTCTTCTTCCACTCATCTATACTTGAAACACAGTCAGGTTCCATCCTAAAGGATTTATTTTTGTTTGTCTTGCTACTGTTCAAGCCCATCACTTTGTTACCTCCACACCACCCTAAGTGGTCTCACTTAGAAGCTTATAGCTCCTACCCATATGATGCTGATCCCAAACCTTTCTCTCTAGCCTATATTTTGCATCTACATTTCACTCTGCTTGTATTTTAATTGAATTGTTCATCTTACTATTGACTTGTTCTTTATATATTCTGGGTTGTTGTTGTTCAGTTGCTCAGTTTTGTCTGACTCTTTGGACCATGGACTGCAACATGCCAGGCTTCCCTGTCCTTCACTATCTTCCAGTGCCTGCTCAAACTCATCACCATTGAGTTGGTGTTGCCATCCAACCATCTCATCCTCTGTCATCCCCTTCTGTCCCTGCCTTCAGTCTTTCCCAGCATCAGGGTCTTTTCAAATAAGTCAGTTCTTCACTTCACATGGCCAAAGTATTGGAGCTTCTGCTTCAACATCAGTCTTTCCAATGAATATTCAGGTTGATTTCCTTTAGGATTGACTGGTTTGATCTCCTTGCAGTCCAAGGGACTCTCAAGAGTCATCTCCAACACCACAGTTCAAAAGCATCAGATTTTCGGGACTCAGCCTTCCTTATGGTCCAACTCTCACATCCATACATGACTACTGGAGGCTTTGACTATATGGGCAGCAAAGTAATGTGCCTGCATTTTAATATACTGTCTAGGTTGGTCATAGCTTTTCTTCCAAGGAGCAAGCATCTTTCAATTTCATGGCTGCAGTCACCACTTGCAGTGATTTTGGAGCCCAAGAAAAAAAAGTCTCTCACTGTTTCCATTGTTTCCCCATCTATTTGCCATGAAGTGATGGGACCAGATGCCATGATCTTAGTTTTCTGAATGCTGAGTTTTAAGCCAGCTTTTTCACTCTCCTCTTTTACCTTCATCAAGAGGCTCTTTAGTTCCTCTGATTTCTTCCATAAGGATGGTGTCATCTGCATATCTGAGGTTTTTGATATTTCTCCCAGCAAACTTGATTCCAGTTTGTGATTCATCCAGCCCAGCATTTCACATGATGTATTCTGCATATACCCATATTCTAGATATGAATCCTCTATCATATAAGTGATATCGTATAAGAAGAAAAATACCTTCTCCCAGTCTATAACTTATTTTCCAAATTTTTTTCTCAAACATGTCTTTTGAAGAGCAAAAGTTTTTATGATGAAATCCTGTTAATCAATTTTTTTTTCATTTTTGGTCATTTATCTGAGTATGTCTTTATTTACCTTCACATTTATAGTATAGTTCTGCTGGATATGCAATATTTGGTTGACAGTTTTGCCTCTCAGCATTTTATGTGTTTCCAGTGCATTCTGTCTGTTGCAGAGAAGAACCAATTCTGACTCCATGTTAGAACTGTTTCTATACTTCCTTTTTGTTGTTTTTCTTATTGCAATCATACATAATGGCCTACCGCAGAGGACCCTGACCCTCTGCCTGACTGTTAAAGTGCCTTTGTTTAGCTCACAGGGAGATAATCCAACTTGTGAAAAGAAGAGTTGAACACATCCCTTCCCTGAGGCAGACCATTCTCAGAGATGCTTTTTAAGACTGAAGCCTGAAGCCTCTTTGATTTTACTTCCCCACTGCCTCTCCTCTCTATTCTGCTTTTTGAATTTAGTTCCTCATTGCTTCTCTCTCTGACTCTATAAAAAGAATCTGGCATCTAAATCTCAACAATATGGTTACTTTGAGACATTAGTTTACCATCTTCTTCATCAGTCAGCTTTCCAAATGAAGTCATATTCCTGGCCTCAACACTTTGTCTCCCAGATTCATTGGCCTGTCATATGGCGAGCAGAATGAGCTTGGACTTGGTACCATGTCCTCGACTGCTACTGATTAGAGTCACCTTTAATGGTAATTTTTTCTTCTCTATATAATGGATAATTTTTTTCTTGAGACTTTAAATTTTTTCTCTGTGTCTGGCTTTCAGTATTTGACTGTGATGTGTCTAACTTTTTATCTCTCTGCAATTATATTTCTTGGGTGTTCATGAGCTTTTTCATATTTACTTGAATGAATTTCATCATTTGGGAACCCTTTTCAACTATTGTTTATTTTTCTGTGCCTTTCCTCTTTTCTCTCCTCTGACGTTTCCTTTATAGTCTATTGATATAATTGAGGTTGTCTTACAGGTCTCTGAGACTTCACTAACCTTTCTTCCATCTTTTTTTCCTCTCTTCTTCATATCTGCAAGATATTTTAAAGGTGTACAACTGAGTGAATTATTATATTAGCCCATGAATATCTTTCTGTTTCATTTATATATGAATGACAGGTTGGCTTAGTATAAAAATATGTGATCACAGTGTTGACTAAAAAGATGCACCACTTGAGAGTTGCGAGTTGAGTTTTATTTGGGGGAAAATGAGGACTGCAGCCAGGGAGGCACCACCTCAGATAGCTCTGAGACACTGCTCCAAAGAGGTAGTAGGGGAAGGTCAATATATAAGATTTTGGTGAAGGGGGCAGTTCAATACCATTAAGCATTCATTTACAAAATGTTTTCTGCTAGTCACTAGGATCTGATGTCATCATGAAGAGATTTATTGCTTTCCTAGATATAAGGAGATGCAAAGACTGAGGTTATAAAATCTGTTCCTAAAACATCTATCTAAAGACCTGTCCCACCAGACTGCCTGGAGCAGAGAGTGCCTTACTCTACCCTGAACTCCCTCAGGGAGTGTTGAAGGTCAACAGCTGCAAGAGTGCTGGGTTCAGTCTCTGCAGAGGCAGATGGCGAATGCCCTTGTTCAATCATCCGCGACAATATTGGCAAGTGCCAACTTGTAGTTGACAATTGTCATTTCCTCTTAAATTTTGTAATGTGTTGTTGTCTAGCTCTTCATGTTGTATAGAAGAAATATGAATTTTGTTGCTTTATGTAATTTTTTATTCTTGAGTTATTTTAGGGATTTTTCTTTATTGTTTTACTTTCAAATAGAATACATGTAGGTATAAGCATTTTAAAGTGAATTTGGTCTAAAATTGAGATAAATTTAATCAGAAAGACATGAAATCTAAATTTAAAAAGCAAAGTTTTATTGATGGTCATAAGACTAGATTTGAATAAAATAAAAGCAAACCGTATTTTTGAAGAGGAAACCTAAATGGTATTTCTCTCTAAATTCTATGTATTTCATCTTTTATCATATTAGGTGATACATAATATATGTTTGTCCCACCATTAGTAATACAATTATAATCTGAATCCCAAGGGGATTTTAGGCGATGAAATTTGGCTTGTTTATTCTAAAGCTTATTTACAATAAAGATATGAGAGTATCTGAGAAATTATAATGGTAAATTTTTAAAACACCAAGAAAGGTGAAGAAAACCAGTGGCTTAGAGGAATGAGTCTAGAAAACAGGTAAATATATACAGAAATTTAATGTATCAAAAAGATTGTGACACTTTAGATCAATGAGGAAAGACAGATTCAATAAGCTGAAGCTCCAGTATTTTGGTCATCTGATGTTAACAGATGACTCATTGGAAAAGTCCCTGATGCTCTTAAAGATTGAGGGCAGAAGGAGAAGAGGGCATCACAGGATGAAATGGCTGGATGGCATCACAGATGCAATGAACATGAACTTGGGCAAACTCCAGGAAATGGTGAGGGACAGGGAGGCCTGGTGTGCTCCAGTCCATGGGGTCACAAAGAGTTGGACATGACTGGGCGACTGAAGAACAACAATTTAATACTGGACTATGCAACTTTAAGAACAGAAATTTAGATTTAATTTTATGCTTCATGTAATGTACAAAAATAAATTCTGGATGAAAGTCTAAATATAACTCCTTTTCTAACTATAGAAATGTTACAAAAATGTGGAAGAATATTTTCACAATTTGAGGTATATCTAGATAACTCATCAAAGTTACTGCTAATAAAGGAAATAATCGATAGATTTCACTACATCAGAATACTTGTTTTACAAAATAATACATAAAGTAAAAACATGAACAACAGATTGAAGAAAATGGATGTGAAATAAAGAAGGCAAAAAGCTGATAAACTTCTGTGAAAATGGACACTGCTGGTAGGAATGTAAATTGGCATAAAATTTAAGAGGCACATTCTTAGCAATCCTAAATCCAGGACCCTATCTTGTAGAAATAAGTCCATGAGTATTTTACTATATGTTTTCTTTTTAGCACAGTTTAAAATAGAAAATTACTAGTATATGCACATTAATAGAATGATTAGATAAATTTAGTACATCTGTTCAGTTGAAATACATACAGCTATTAAAGGAACACACTAGAACTATATGAACTGATACAGAAAGGTGCCTGTGATATATATTTAAATGAAAAATGCAATTTGAAGAGCATCTGTATAGCATGATCTTATTTTTGCAAAGAGAAAAGTACATGTGTGAAAGTATATGTGTACATATATGCACATATATATAAATCATAGAAAAATATCGTGAAAGAAAACATATTTTATGGTTAATGATAATTGAAGCTAGTATATAAGCTTTAAGGGATGGAGGTAGACATTTATACTTCAAAATCACTTTTGAAGAGTAATTAAGGAGAAGTATATTCTAGAATATAATTACAGTGTAAAAGTAAAGCCCTGATGCTTTAGCTATTTTAGTTTGGCTAGATTAGAAATAAGTCAGTTGGTTCAAAGACCCAACTTTCTTCCTTTTCTTTTCTTCCTTCCACTATAAGTATTAACTTTCCTTGTCTACTTCTTGATTCCAAGATTCTCAGAGTCCATTTCCATTGAACTTGCTCCATTTCTCTGTGCTGCTGCCCCTAGCTTGAGCAATCTATAACCCATAGCAATATGATGATCTTGATAATCTCGCGAAACCTCTACTTAGAAAGGCCAAAGGAGAATCACGGCCCAGAATACCTGCTGCTTCTGAGAAGAAATGGGAAATATATATATTTACTGTCTTTCATTTTGTAGATTTTGCATGCACTATCTTATTTGATTATCCCAGTAGTCCTGTGAGTTGGGAAAAGCAAATGTTCCTATTCTAATAGAGGCTTGACATGGTTGGTATGTTACTTACTTGAGCAAGCAGGTAAGGGAGTGAAACATAGATCTAGATATTTACTCTATTTTGTTGTTGTTGTTGTTGTTCAGTCTCTCAGTCGTGTCCAACTCTCTGCGACCCCATGGACTGCAGCACGCCAGGCTTCTCTGTCATTCACCATCTCCCAGAGTTAGCTCAAACTCATGTCCATTGAATTGGTGATGCCATCCAACTATCTCATCCTCTGTCATCACCTTCTCCAATGCCCTCAATCTTTCCCAGCATCAAGGTCTTTTCCAATGAGTTGACTCTTCGCATCTTGTGGCCAAAGTATTGGAGCTTCAGCTTCAGCATCAGTCCTTCCAATGAATATTCTGGGTTGATTTCCTTGCTGGAAATGGGACTGATGGGTTTGATCTCCTTGCTGTCCAAAGACTCTCTTCTCCAGCACCACAATTCAAAAGCATCAGCACTTTAGTGCTCAGTCTTCTTCATGGTCCAACTCTCACATCCATAAATGACTATTGGAAAAACCACAGCTTTGACTAGAGGGACCTTTGTCTGTACAGTGATGCCTCTGCTTTTTAATATGCTGTCTAGGTTTGCCATAGCTTTTCTTCCAAGGAGCAAGCATCTTTTAATTTCATGGCTGCAGTCACGATCTGCAGTGATTTTGGAACCCAAGAAAATAAAGTCTGTCACTGTTTCTATTGCTTCCCCATCTATTTGCCATGAGGTGATGGGACCAGATGCCATGATCTTCATTTTTTGAATGCTGAGTTTTAAGCCAACTTTTTCACTCTCTTCTTTCACTTTCAAGAGGCTCTTTAGTTCCTCTTTGCTTTCTGCCATAAGGATGGTATCATCTGCATATCTGAGGTTATTGATATTTCTCCCAGAAATCTTGATTTCAGCTTAAGCTTCATCCAGCTTGGCATTTTGCATGATGTACTCTGCATACAAGTTAAATAAGCAGGGTGACAATATATAGCCTTGACGTACTCCTTTCCCAACTTGGAACCAGTGTGTTGTTCCATGTCCATTTCTAACTGTTGCTTCTTGACCTGCATGCAGGCTTCTCAGGAGGCAGGTCAAGTGGTCTGGTATTCCCATGTCTTTAAGAATTTTCTACAGTTTGTTGTGAGCCACACAGTCAAAGGCTTTAGCATACTCAACGAAGCAGATGTTTTTCTGGCATTCTCTTGCTCTTTCTACATCAGTTGTGTTCTGTGTAATTGCTCCACATCAATGTGTTCATCCAATATAAGATCTTTAAAAACTTTTAAAAAGCAGAGACAATGTATGTTAAAATAGGTAAAAATGAATTTGAATTAAATGGGAAAGCGAGTATGTGGGTATCCTGAGTTACTTCAATGGAATCCTTAGGGTTCCATGGCATTCACTTTGAAGATTGATTTCTAAAGACTAAATCGTGGTGTATTTCCTGCTTTTGTAGACCCAAAGTTTCTTATATGCTGAATTTTTTCTTTCCATGTTATTTTTTAAGTAGTGGATGAATATAAGGGGGATCTCACGCTCTCAAGAAGTAATAGAACAGGTTAGAAGACATTTTCTAAAGATTGCCCTATGTGCGAGCATGTGTCTGCTAAATCTAGATCCAACAGCTGTTTCTCCCTTTCTTATGATGTGCTCCAAACTTTCAGCAGTAACTATGAAAAACACCTTTAAAATGTCTTATTTATGATGTGGCAAGTGGAGATTAAGATTATCATGCTTATACTTCAGGCAGATATATGTGGTGTGATTGATGCAGACATTCAAACTTAGGCGAAAAGCCTAGGTTTATGCGTGCATATTTTGTGAATGTTGTGATTGCTCTCATACTTAATAAGGAATTAGAAATCCCAGAAACAAAAGTCACTAATACCTTGCCATATTTGAACTTGTGGCATTCTCTACATAAGTTTAAAAAATACTGAGCCTATTCCTATTTCATTGCCGGTATGTTACATTTACCTTAGGGATGGACCTACTGACTTAACTACAAATTGTTTAACTTTGTATTTGAGGACTTCTACAGCCTTCCCTGTTTTGCCTTTCAAAAGTACCCTATAAATAATCCAAGTACTATCAAAACTGGTTGTTTTCTGGCCCATACAACTGATCTATATCTTTTTCTTTCTATGCTTATGTCTACTTAGGATTCCCTCCCATCTTTTCTCCATCTTAGCCTACAAAAACTCAAGCATTTTTCAAGTCCTGGCTGAAATTCTATCTCCTTACATTGTGTCCTCTTATTCTTGGAAGGAATTTGTCACAGAGAAGTTATAATATTGTTTTATGTATTATGGAAATCTGATTGCTTTATAAACTCCTTAAAGTAGGGACTTTCTGAATTACTTCCTCATATCTTTAGGGCAAGTATAAAATTTAAGTTCTCAAGAGATACTGCATAAGATTATATGAATTAACTTGGAGTAGGAAAACTAGGACAACTGACATGAATCCACTCACGCAGATGGCTCTTTACATTTGAAAACCAACTTTTGGCAACTTGGTTTTTAGTGTCTGTATGTTTGCCTTTTATTTTGCATAAATGTATTTTTACTCGAGACATACTACTTTCATGTAATTGACATGCAGAGTTCAAAGAACTAGACTATTTAAGAATATATAAGGTATTAGTTTCTTTGGTAATTTTGATTTAGAACAAAGAAGGGACTTATTTGACTATACTATGTCTGAGCTCATCTTATAATTGAAGACTAACTAAGAATTGGAAGGCTAAGAGGTAAAAGATGAAGATTCTTCCAAGCGTTCTTGTCCTATTATGGGAAGATCCCTTCTTGTTAAATACATTCTTATTTTTTTTTTCATCTTCCCTAATTAACCAAAAACTAGCTTTCAAATGAAACAAGATAGATATTCTATGCATAACCCTCATTACCCCATTTCTGTATATTCAAGGGGAAAACTTGGAAGGTTAGCCTCAACTATATTAATTCTACAAATATTCATTCAACATAAATGTTTATCAAGCACCCAGAACAGTGTTTAGCCCATACACCAATGACTAAGACAAAGTCCTTGCCCTCATAGAGCAATCATGTTGTGGGGACATTCTCCAGATTATTAATTCAACACTTTCTCATTGAAAGTCCATGCTCTCTTATCTTCCTATTCATTCCAAATCTTTGGTGACTTCAGCTACCACATTGGATTTAATGTACCTTCCTTTGTGACTTGACCTTATTTTTGCCATTATATTTCATTTCAGAACCCATGTTATCTGGATGCCCAACACTCTGGCCTCAATTCAATTTCAGTCTTAATCTTCACTCTTAATCATTATTCTTCATGGTCAGAACCTGGAATTTGCTGTCAAAAGAGAGTGGGGACTTCTACTATTCACCAAGAGGGAGTAATAGGGACTAGACTTACCTCTGCATCTGAAATATCTGCAATACCAGGCAGAATATATGAAATAAAAGTTTTGAAGACATAGCACATCAGGTAGCTCAGGACAGTGATCTCTGAGAAAAGGAAAAAATAACTGCACCAGTTTACTGCTTGTAGAAAGTTTCCAGTTTTCAGTAGAAGGAGCAGGAATCTTTCCTCCTTGGTTTCCCTGAAATGAGATTAAACTGGTATTCCAGAAAGGGCAAGGTGGCTAGAATTTACATATGTACACAGAGAGAGTTTCAGGAGATATTCAGTGGGACCGCACTGAATTTTCTGCTGATTACTGATCTGCACATACATGTGTTATAATTGTCAGAAGCAAGGAATGTACACACAAAAGAAGCAGAAGGAATAATATATGGGGTTTACACAGGTCTGGGAGTAGTTAATATTTTTACCAGCCATAGTCAAAAGCCTCATAATTAATGGGACATTGGATAAATTACTCATAAGGGATTCCCTCATTGGTGGAGTAAAATCGGTATTGGATCAAAGGTTACTCTGGTCCTGCTCAACAAAACTGAAAAGCAGACATCAAAAGAATCAATCTGGTTCAAAAAGGAAGAGCTCAGGAGAGTAACTGAATTATTTATGTGTTCAAAGGCTTATCACTGAGCTGGGTATTCATAAATCTGATCCTAATCACCATATTAAATCTATCTGAACTGAACAAAGAACTGGACCACTGTACTTGTCTCAGGGGCTAGGGAGGCATACATGCAGAATATTTTTCAATAGCACTGTAAAGGCTTTGAAAACAGTACTCTCATTGAAACCATAACCCATGGAGGACTGGTTTGGACTTCTGGCCTGAACTCATCTCTGTTGAATTGACTACTAAAACAAAAATATCAATAATCTCCAGAGTACTGAACAAGACCCAGAGGCTTATATCATACTATTCAAAATGTCCAGGATCCAAAATTATGTGGCATAAAAATAACTAGGAAAATCTCAACTTGCATCAATAGATGCAAATGATAATATGACACATATGTTGGAATTATCTGACAAAGACTCCAAGGTAGCTATTATAATAATTCTCAACAAGTAAAGGTGGACACTCTTAAAATAAATATAGACTGTCACAGTATATAAATAAAAAATATAAAACAGAAGCAAATGGAAATTTTAGAACTAAAAATATAGTAAACGAAATAAAAAACTCACTGCAGAGGCTTAACAGCACAATGGATATGACAGATGAAGTAACTATGAAAATAGACCAAGAGAAACTATCCAATCTGAACAAAAGATCAAAAAGATTGAATAACATTTTAACAGATTCTCAAGGATCTGAGGGTCAATACCAAAATGTTTGACATCTGTGTCATCAGAGTCTCAGAGGGAGAGCAGGAGAAGTGCAGTGCAGAAAGAATATGTAAAGAAATAATGCCCGAAACTTACCACACTTGATGAAAGATATAATCCTGAAGATTCAAGAAGTTCAGAGAATTCCAAACAGTATAAACATAAAGAAATCTACATTGCACACATCATAATCAATCTGCTGGAAACTTAAAGAAAGAAAAAAATCTTCAAAGCAGCCAGGGAAAAATGATGTATTATTTATAGGAGAATTACAATTCGAATAGAACTGCCAGAACTTACACAGGACTGGGGAAACAGACTCTTGGAGGGCACAAACAGAACCTTGTGCACACCAGGACCCAGGAGAAAGGAGCGGTGACCCCACAAGAGACTGGCCCAGACTTGTCCATGAGTATCCAGGAGTCTCTGGGGGAGGCATGGGTCGACGGTGGCCTGCTGCAGGGTCGGGGGAACTGAGGGCCTGCCTGGGACCTTTTGAAGGAGGTTGCAGTTATCTTCATTACCTCCACCATAGTTTGGCCTCAGGTCAAACAACAGGGAGGGAACACAGCCCCGCCCATCAACAGAAAATGGATTAAAGATTTACTGAGTATGGCCCACCCATCAGAACAAGACCCAGTTTCCCCTCAGTCAGTCTCTCCCATCAGGAAGCTTCCATAAGCCTCTTACCCTTCTCCATCAGAGGGCAGACAAAATGAAAACCAAAAGCACAGAAAACTAACCAAACTGATTACATGGGCCACAGCTTTGTCTAACTATATGAAACTATGAGCCAGGCTGTGTAGGGCCACCTAAGATGGATGGGTCATGGTGGAGAGTTCTGACAAAACATGGTCCACTGGAGAAGGGAATGGCAAACCACTTCAGTATTCTTGCCTTGAGAACCCCACGAAAAGCATGAGAACCCCATAAAATAGCATGAAAAGGCAAAAAGATAGTATACTGAAAGATGAACTCCCCAGGTTGGTAGGTGCCCAATATGCTACAGGAGGGCAGCAGAGAAATAACTCCAGAAAGAATGAAGAGACTGAGCCAAAGAAAAAACAACACCCAGTTGTGGATGTGACTGGCGATGGAAGTAAAGTTCAATGCTGTAAAGAGCAATATTGCATAGGCACCTGTAATGTTAGTTTCATGAATCAAGACAGATTGGAAGTGGTCAAACAGGAGATGGCAAGAGTGAATATTGACAATTTAGGAATCAGTGAACTAAAATGAACAGGAATGGGTAAATTTAACTCAGATGACCATTATATCTACAACTGTGGGCAAGAATCCCTCAGAAGAAATGGAGTAGCCATCATAGTAAACAAAAGAGTCTGAAATGCAGTACTTGGATGCAATCTGAAAAATGACAGAATGATCGCTGTTTGTTCCCAAGGCAAACCATTCAATATCACAGTAATCCAAGCCTATGCCCCAAAGACTAATGCTGAAGAAGCTGAAGTTGAACAGTTCAATGAAGATCTAGAAGATCTTCTAGAACTAACACCCAAAAAAGATATCCTTTTAATTATAGGGGACTAGAATGCAAAAATGGAAGTCAAAAGATACCTGGAGTAACAGGCAAATTTGACCTTCGAGTACAAAACAAAGCAGGTCAAAGGCTAACACAGGTTTGCCAAGAGAATGTACTGGTCATAGAAACAAAAACAAGACTGGTACTTTACTGTGGCTCAGATCATGAACTTCTGATTGCCAAATTCAGACTTAAATTGAAGAAAGTAGGGAAAACAATTAGACCATACAGGTATGACTTAAATCAAATCCCTTATGATTATACAATGGAAGTGACAAATAGGTTCAATGGATTAGACGTGATAGACAGAATGCCCGAAGAACCATGGATGGAGGTTCGTGACATTGTACAGGAGGCAGTGATCAAAACCATCCCCAAGAAAAATAAATGCAAAAGGTGAAATGGTTGTCTGAGGAGCCCTTACAAATAGCTATGGAAAGAACAGAAGCTCAAGGCAAAGGAGAAAAGGAAAGATATACCCATTTGAATGCAGAGTTCCAAAGAATAGCAAGGAGAGATAAAAAGCCTTCCTCAGTGATCAGTGCAAATAAACAGAGGGAAATAATAGAATGGGAAAGACTAGAGATCTCTTCAAGAAAATCAGAGATACCACGGGAACATTTTATGCAAAGATTGGCACAATAAAGGACAGAAATGGTGTGGACCTAACAGAAGCAGAAGATGTTAAGAAGAGGTGGCAAGAATACACAGAAGAACTACACAAAAAAGATTCTCATGACCCAGTGAGCCATGATGGTGTGATCACTCACCTAGAGCCAGACATCCTGGAAGGAGAAGTCAAGTAGGCCTTTGGAAGCATCACTACAAACAAAGCTAATGGAGGTGATGGAATTCCAGTTGAGCTATTTCAAATCCTAAAAGATGATGCTGTGGAAGTGCTGCACTCAATATGCCAGCAAATTTGGAAAACTCAGCAGTGGCCACAGGACTGGAAAAGGTTAGTTTCCATTCCAATCCCAAAGAAAGGCAATGCCAAAGAATGTTCAAAGTACTGCACAATTGCACTCATCTCACATGCTAATAAACTAATGCTCAAAATTCTCCAAGCCAGGCTTCAACAGTACATGACCGAGAGCTTCCAGATGTTCAATTGGATTTAGAAAAGGAAGAGGAACCAGAGATCAAATTTTCAACATCTGTTGGATCATCAAAGAAGCAATAAGAGTTCCAGAAAAATATCTGCTTCTGCCTTATTGACTATGCCAAAGCCTTTGACTGTGTGGATTACAACAAACTGGAAACTTCTTAAAGAGATCCGAATACCAGTCCACCTCACATACCTCCTGAGAAATCTGTATTCAGATCAAAAAGCAACAGTTAGAACCGGACATGGAACAATGGACTGATTCCAGATTGGGAAAGGAGTAGGTCAACGCTGTATATTGACACCCTGCTTATTTGACTTATATGCAGAGTACATCATGATACATGCTGGGCTGGATGAAGCACAAGCTGGAATCAAGATTGCAGGGAAAAATATCAATAACCTCAGATATGCAGATGACACCACCCTTATGGAAGAAAGTGAAGATGAACTAAAGAGCCTCTTGATGAAAATGAAATAGGAAAGTGAAGAGGCTGGCTTAAAACTCAACATTCAAAAAACAAAGATCATGGCATCTGGTCCCATTAGTTCATGGCAAGTAGATGGGGAAACAATGGAAACAGTGACAGGCTTTATTTTCCTGGACTCCAAAATCATTGCAGACAGTGACTACAGCCATGAAAGTAAAAGACGCTTGCTCCTTGGAAGAAAAACTATGATACACCTAGACAGCATATTAAAAAGCAGAGACATTACTTTGCCAACAAAGGTCCGTCTAGTCAAAGCTATGAAAGTGAAAGTGAAAGTCACTCAGTCAAGTCCAACTCTTTGGGACCCGATGGACCATAGTCCATGGAATTCTCCAGGCCAGAATACTGGCGTGGGTAGCCATTCCCTTCTCCAGGAGATCTTCCCAACCCAGAGGTCAAACCCAGGTCTCCCACATTGCAGGCAGATTCTTTACCAGATGAGCCACAAGAGAAGCCCAAGGGAAGTCAAAGCTATAGTTTTTCCAGTAGTCAAATATGGATGTGAGAGTTGGACCATAAACAAAGCTGAACGCCAAAGAATTGATGCTTTTGAACTCTGATGTTGGAGAAGACTCTTGAGAGTCCCTTGGACTGCAAGGAGATCAAACCAGTCAATCCTAATGGAAATCAGTCCTGAATGTTCATTGGAAGGACTGATGCTGAAGCTGAAGCTCCAATTCTTTGGCCACCTGATGCAAAGAACTGACTCACTGGAAAAAGACCCTGATGCTGGGAAAGATCGAAGGCAGGAGGAGAAAGGGATGACAGAGGATGAGATGGTTGGATGGCATCACTGACTCAATGGACATGAGTTTGAACAAGCTCCAGGAGTTGGTGATGGACAGGGAAACCTGGCATGCTGCAGTCCATGGGGTTGCAAAGAGCTGGACACGACTAAGTAACTGAACTGAATTGAACTGAGGGAGCAGGTTTCACATTGCTACTGATTTTTTGGATAACAGATTTCTTTGGATTCGACTTGAGTGTATTCCAAATAACATTATAATCTAAGTATAAAATCTAAGTGTAAACTGACTGCTGAACTGTGATACTCCAAAAAGTCTGTTGGGAAGCAACAGCTGAAAAACTGAAAAGGCTGAGATTTCAGTTGCTGTGTAATGCAAGGAGAGAGTATTTTGAATTTGTATTTTTCGAAGTCAGAAAGGTTTGATAATTATCTGGATTCTGCAGTAAAACTTCAAAAGGAGTAATGCCATGGGAGCAAAGACTACATCTCACCCTAAATTAAAAGAAAAAGTAAAACAGAACTGCTCTATCAAAGTGTAAAACAACGTCTACACTGCCTCAAGGTAATGAGTCAGGAACAGTTGTCTCCTTGCATTAAGATAAAAAAAAAAAAAAAAAAACTATTCAGAGAAACAGAACAAAATCCAGATTCTCTATAATGTATCAAATATAATTTCCAGGGACTTCCATGGTGGTCCAGTGGCTAAGACTCCATGCTCCCAATTCATGGGACCTGGGTTCAATCCCCAGTCAGGGAACTAGACAGGGAACTAGATCCCACATGCCACAACTAAGAGCTCGCATGCGGAAACTAAAAATATCCCACAGGCTGAAACTAAAGATTACATGTGCCACAGCCAAGACCTAGCAAAGACAAATACAAATATTTGTAATATATATATATATATAAAATGTCCAGATAAAATTTTAAAATTAGTAAACATAGGGAGCTAACACACACACACATACACACACACACACACACACACACAAACATAGGAAGAGAAAAAAATGTGACCCATAGTTAAAAGAAAATACAGTTTAAAAAAAAAAAAAAAAACCAAAATGGTGCAGAATCAGCAATAAAGTACTTTAAAGGTGCTATTATAAATGTGACCAAGGACTAGAAAAAAAGATAATCATATTGAATGAAAAAATGGAACATCTAAGCAGAAAAACATAAACTTAAAAAAGAACCAAATGAACACTTTAGAAATGAAAAATACAATATCTAAAATTTAAAAACTGAAGAGATGGGCTTATCAAAAGATTGGCGGCATCCCTCAAAAGATCACAAACTTGAAAAACAGGTCAATAAAATGTATTAATTCTGAAGACCCAGAGAATAAAAGAGCAGACAAAATGAATACAGTTTAAGGAATTTATTAATATATAGAACAACATCAAATAGTTGAACATCTGTGTAATAAGACTCTCAGAAAGAGAAGAGCACAAAATTGTGGGGAAATTTTTTTGAAAATGTAGTGGATGAAAATTTTACAAATTTGATGCAAAGCACTGACTTTAAGAGACAAAAAGCTCATCAAACCCAAGACAGGAGAAACTTAAAGAGAGGCACATTAGGCACATCTTAGTAGAAGAGAAGAAAAACAAAGATAATTTAAAAATCTTGAGAGCAGCCACAGAAAAATTAAATATTACATATAAAGAAAGAATAATATAAATGCAAGCTGACTTTCCAACATTAAGAATGATGGCCAGAAGAAAGTAGAACAATCATTTTTTTTAATTCAAAAAACAAACAAAAATTTTAAATTATCAACCTAGAATTCTATGGCTAGGTAAAGTATTCTCTTAGAAAAGGCAGAGGAACCAGAGATCAAATTGCCAACATTCAATGCATCATCGAAAAAGCAAGAGTGTTCCATAAAAATGTATATTTCTGCCTTATTGACTATGCCAAAACCTTTGACTGTGTGGATCACAATAAACTGTGGAAAATTCCGAAAGAGATGGGCATACCAGACCATCTGACCTGCCTCTTGAGAAACCTATATGCAGGTCAGGAAGCAACAGTTAGAACTGGACATGGAACAACAGACTGGTTCCAAATAGGAAAAGGAGTACATCAAGGTTGTATATTGTCACCCTGCTTATTTAACTTATATGTGGAGTACATCATGAGAAACGCTGGGCTAGATTAACCACAAGGTGGAATCAAGATTGCCGGGAGAAATATCAATAATCTCAGATATGCAGATGACACCACCCTTATGGCAGAAAGTGAAGAGGAACTAAAAAGCCTCTTGATGAAAGTGAAAGAAGAGAGTGAAAAAATTGGCTTAAAGCTCAACATTCAGAAAACTAAGATCATGGCATCTAGTCCCATCACTTCATGGGAAATAGATGGGGAAACAGTGGAAACAGTGTCAGACTTTATTTTTTGGGGCTCCAAAATCACTGCAGATAGTGATTGCAGCCATGAAATTAAAAGATGCTTACTCCTTGGAAGGAAAGTTATGACCAACCTAGATAGCATATTAAAAGCAGAGACATTACTTTGCCAACAAAAGTCTGTCTAATCAAGTCTATGGTTTTTCCAGTGGTCATGTATGCATGTCAGAGTTGGACTGTGAAGAAAGCTGAGCACCGAAGAATTGATGCTTTTGAACTGTGGTGTTGGAGAAGACTCTTGAGAGTCCCTTGGACTGCAAGGAGATCCAACCAGTCCATCCTAAGGCAGATCAGTCCTGGGTGCTCATTGGAAGGACTGATGCTGAAGCTGAAACTCCAATACTTTGGCCACCTCATGCAACGAGTTGACTCACTGGAAGAGACCCTGATGCTGGGAAGGATCAGGGGAAAGAGGAGTAGGGGACGACAGAGGATGAGATGGCTGGATGGCATCACCGACTCGATGCACATGTGTTTGAGTAAACTCCTGGAGTTTGTGATGGACAGGGAGGCCTGGCGTGTTGCGATTCATGGGGTCGCAAAGAGTTGGACACAACCGAGCGACTGAACTGAACTGAACTGAAAGTATTCTTCAAAATGTAAGATAGCTAAAAAATTTTCATATGAACAATATTTGAGGATTTGTCTTCAAAAAGATACACTTCATGCCAATGGAAGTTCTTTGGAAAAAGAGAAACTACATCAGATGGAAATCTGTATACAAGGAGAAATAAAAGGAAAAGGTAAATATGTGGATAATTTTAAAAGGTGGTATTTTTCATCTATTAATTCCTTGAAAAAACAACTGATTGTATATATGTAACACTACTGAACTATACACTTAAAACCAGATAAGATGATGTTTTATATGTGCTTTTTACCACAATAAAAAGAAGAAAAATAACTACCTAATGAAAAAATTATAATATTGTATTATGGGGATTGTAATATATGTAGATGTCAAAATATGTAGCAACAACATCATAAAGGACAGGGCTGCATGTGGAATTGCTGTTACAAACTTTTATACTTTTATTGGAAATTGTACTATATTAACTCTAAGATGAAGATCCATATTGTAATCTCTAGTAAAGCCATTTAAAAATAATACAAAGTTATAGCTAGAAAGTCATCAAAGTGAAAGTGAAAGTTGCTCAGTTGTGTCTGACTCTTGCAATACCATGAACTATACAGTCCATGGAATTCTCCAGGCCAGAATACTGGAGTGGGTAGCCTTTCCCTTCTCCAGGGTATCTTCCCAATCCAGAGATCGAATCCAAATCTCCTGCATTGCAGGCAGATTCTTTACCAGCTAAGCCATAAGAGAAGCCCAAGAACACTGGAGTGGGTAGCCTATCCCTTCTCCAGTGGATCTTCCCGACCCAGGAATCAAACCAGGGTCTCCTGCGTTACAGACGAATTCTTTACCAACTGAGCTATCAAAGAAACATTTAAAACTTTGATTAACCCAAAAGAAAACAGAAAAAGGGAGCAGGGATAAAAGGCAAGACAAATAGAAAACAAACAGCAAAATGGTGGATCTAGAAGTCCACTTCCAGTTATCACCTATAACATAGGTAAAATGAGAGATTCCAAATTTACCCATCTAATATTCCACAGATTAAGGCACATTCACTATAGAAAGACACAACAACAGGAGCAGGCAACCAACTACATGGGGTTTCATCTAGTATCTGCTTCTTCCCTTCACCCCTCCACAGTGTCTGAGTTCCAAGGAAAGCCCACCTGAACCCTCTGGAGCTCAAAAGGTGTCCATAAGCTTTCAGGCCTTGCCACTATAAGCTAGGAATAACTCCAGACAAACCTTATCATCAAGATAATATCCAGAACTAATCCAGAAGTAATCATTCCTCTGGTAGCCCCATCAAGGTCATTCAAGTCAGTGAGACTGACCTTTCCCAACATTAACCCAGGATTCTAATTAAGCTGACATGGAGATTAACTTACTTTGACCAGCGAGCTACAAAAAACATGTGCATGAATTTTTTCTCGCTCACCCTAATGCTAGCCTTTCTCTGCATTCTTCCCGTTTCTTTTGTTTTTCACACATGCACAGTCATGTCGGCATATGAGACAAGTGAACACTGAATCTTATGGGTAAAAAACAGATGTTTTCCAATTTTCCTTCACAAAATCATATTTTATATCAGGTTCTTCTGTGGATTTATAGCCAATGAAGAGATGTTACTACATTAGCTCATGGAGGAGGGATGACAAAAACTGGAAAGGAAGAGTCAGACAAGGCAAAGAGAAGCTATCCAGAAGGCTGCAATTGGAGAAGCATGACAAATGGGCAGCACAGTTTTAGAGGGTTCCGGCAGAAAGGCATATTGCCTGACTGGGAGAGAGTCTCCACAGCTGGAGCATCACACACACCATCTGGAATTTTTTAAATCTGCTTTCCCCAGGTGATCTGATTCTGAGTGCCAGTGGAGATGAAGAAAGGAGTAACTGTATAGCTCAGAACAGCTCTAAATTCTCCCCAAATTAGTTAATGAAATCTTGTTTGAATCAGTTTCAATTTCTCCTCCAAATTGAGCCCTTAGTTTTGCATTATTGTTTCCCTACAAAGAACTGAATGTAGGAGTTTAACCCCTAAAGGTTTTCTTTACAGTGGAACAAAACAGGATTGCCAGCATGGTGGTCAAAAATGGTGCTCCAACTGTCAGATCTGGTCCAAATATCCCAATACAGGCCAACTAAGCTTCATTTTCATTCTCACCCCTCTTGACTAGTCTTAGCACTACTTTTAGCTGTTACCAAATGAACAGCCTATATACGGAGGTCCCCAGTTTTCTTTCCCAGATGGTCCAAACACCAGATGTAAAACAGTAAAGGAAAATATAATTTAAAATATTTAAGAGCAACTGCAAACCCTCAAAATAATGCAAGACTTTGGTTTTCTTTCTTTCACATGTATCTGTTTGTGACTATAGACAGGGGGCGCATGGGGGAAGGGAAGGTGAAAAAAAGAGATTCCTGAGGAACAGAAAGGTCAATGGAAGGAATAAAAGGTAGAGGAAAAGGATGATGCCTCTATCTTCTATCTTCATTTCTGCCCCAACTAACTTTTTTTTTAGTCTCCTATTCTATCTTACTTTAAACCAGGGGTATAAAAGCAAACTTTTCCTGTAAAAAGTCAGATAGAAATTATTTAAAGCTATGTGAGCCATGCAGGTTCTGTCACAACTGTTCAACTCTGCCACTGTAGAATAAAAACAATCAAAGACAATATGTAAACAAAAGTTTCAATTTATGGATTCCAAAATTTGGATTTCATATATTTTTAACATGTCACAAAATATTATTTTGATTTTTTTTCAACCATTTAAAAATACAAAAGCCATTCTTAGTTTGGAAATCATACAAAAACAGTCAGTGGGCTAAATCCGGCCCATAGGCAATAGTTTGCCAATCCCTGTTTAATACCAATAAAGACCGTTATTCCAGGATTAGTTCCAGAAATGCACAATGTTTACATTAAGAGCCTCACAAGATTCCTTACTCAGAGTAGATTTTTTAAAAATTAAAGTGTGACATCGTACCATGAGTAGCTGTGGTGGACTTTTCATTCTCAAGTATAGATGCCAGAGGTATAATTAAATGTATATATAAAATAAATTCCTTTTCCACTTTTAAACTTTCAAGAAATATGCCTGCTCATGGCAAAGGGAGTCCATCAGTTGGAAAATATCCCTCAACAGACCCAGACAGCATAATTTCCAACTAAATAGCCAGGCAAAACCAAACTATAAGACAGCCTAATATCTCCTCTTTACAATCAATGTATAGCAGTAATGAATACTAGAAAGATCCTTTGAGATAAGGTCCATCTAGTCAAGGCTACAGTTTTTCCAGTGGTCATGTATGGATGTGAGAGCTGGACTATAAAGAAGGCTGAGCGCAGAAGAATTGATGCTTTTGAACTGTGGTGTTGGAGAAGACTCTTGAGAGTCCCTTGGACTGCAAGGAGATCCAACCAGTCTGTCCTAAAGGAGATCAGTCCTGGGTGTTCATTGGAAGGACTGATGCAGAAGCTGAAACTCCAACACTTTGGCCACCTGATGCAGAGCCGACTCACTGGAGAAGACCCTGATGCTGGGAGGGATTGGGGGCAGGAGAAGAAGGGGACGACAGAGGATGAGATGGCTGGATGGCATCACCAACTCAATGGACATGGGTTTGGGTGGACTCCAGTGTCTGAGGGTCCAGGGTTCAAGTCCCTGTTCGGGCGCCACTTGTTGGGGTCCCTTAATGGACCGGAATCTGGAGGTACGGAGTCGACGATAAGAAAGTGAAAGAGAGAAAGAGGCCGATGTCCCTTGGTTTACGCAGAGGACCAATAAAGTCCTTGACACAGGACTTGCATCGCTCACGAAGGCACCAGGCGCCCTCTCGAGGGGGTCTTAGAAGCCCGGGCAGAAAAGTGAGCACGACGGGTCTCCACGCTCCAGAGAGTCAGCCAGAAAAGGAGAGAGAGAGAGAGAAAGACAAAAAAAGACCCGGGGACCCAAGCTCTGATGGAGCAAAGGTGCTTTAATGATTTTTCTATGAGTATATATAGGCTGCAGTACAAGAAACTTCTTTCGGGAATGATAGAGATCAGAAAACCAAATGTACAGCAAACGTTACCAAGGAAACATGGGCTAAAAGTAGTCACAAGGTCAGAAGACAATCTCTATCTCAAGAAAGGGGAAGGAGACTAAGCTGTTTTGTCCTAAGGAGAATGTTTACTAAAGGAGACTCATGCTTGCCTCACACAATGACCTCAGTCCCTGGGAGCAGCGTGCTGTTCCGCTTGAAGAGGGACAAAGGACTCATGAGAGACAGCACGTAGGAATCCTCCCGTTAAACATTCCCTGACACTCCAGGAGTTGGTGATGGACAGGGAGGCCTAGCGTGCTGCGGTTCATGGGGTCGCAAAGAGTCAGACACGACTGAGCGACTGAATTAAACTGAACTGAATCGTGCGCATTAATTTCATATATAAGTCTTCGAACCAGAGAGGTAAACTAACTTACACAAATTCACATAATCAGTTGGCAGGCCTAAGATTACAACCTTATTATTCTATCTCCAGATGGCCCAGTATGCACCACACTGCCCCCATACCAAGTCCTCCAGTGATGTGTGTCCGTTCTTATTACTCTCTCAAAAATTTCTGAAAGTTGCATTTTAGTATCTATACTTATAACTGTAGGTTTATAAGTTCAATATTTAGAAGACTAAAAGTGTCTTAAGTTTTATTGTTTTTCATCAGTATAAGGAATTGTTAATATTACAGGTCCTGGCATCACACAGATCTATGCTTAAATTGCATCACTGACATTACTGATTGTATGCTCTTGAGCAACTCGGATTTTACATCCATAAAACATAAAAATAATGCCTCTAAAACAGGGCACCCAAAGCCAGTGCACTGGGACAACCCAGAGGGATGAGATGGGGAGTTAGGTAGGAGGAGGGTTTGGATCAGGGGTACACATGTACACCCGTGGCTGATTCATGTCAATGTATGGCAAAAACAACCACAATTTGTAAAGTAATTAGCCTCCAATTAAAATAAATATATTAATTAAAAATAATACTAATAATGCCTCCCACAAAGAACTGTTGTGAAGTTTAAGTAACATTTTATACGTAAAGTCTGTAATACATGTCCTGAAGGATTTTGAGCATAACTTTACTGGCATGTGAAATAAGTGCAATTGTAATAAATAATAAATGTTAGCTATTGTTAAAAAAATTCCCCCTTTTCCATATTTTCACCCATAACAGGCAGCACAACCTAATAGCTAAGATGGTAAAGAAGACAGACTCTAGAGCCTTGTGCTCTACCACTTACCAGGTATGAGCTTGGGCAAGTCATTTAAACTCTCTGTATGTCACATTCCCTATCTGTATGTAGGATTGTTATAAGGATTAAATAAGACATTGTATGTAAACAATATCTAAACAAAATGTTTGTTAGCAAAAATTAACTTACAAGTAGAAACTTCCATCTGCTGGAAATTATTAAAGAGAATATTTTGTCAAATATTTTGTCAAAAAGATTTTTACTTTTCCCCATTGATGCATATGAGAGAATGGTTGTATGTACGTTATAGTAAGCTCATGGGGGTAGTAGGATGGGGACAGAAAATGGGCAGAAATTGCTCAAAGACTTCTATCAATCTGTCACCAAAATACCTATCAAGAGAGGGTTTTGGGTTTTTTTTTTTGTTTGTTTTTTTTTTGGCTTCAATTAGCCAGAGCTGCATTTTACTGCTTATGAGTTAGCTAACTGGTATTAATATTCTAAGGTAGGGTTTCATTTTATAACAATAGAATCATACTATTCACAATGTTCCACACTTTGCTTTCTATTTGACAATAACTTAGTTACTCTCTGAATTTCAGATTGGCTAGGAGGTACATGCCAGCTTCTTTTAGTCCCTTTGTTCCTCTCAAACAACAGGTGACAAAATTTTTAAGGAGAATTTATATGATGAGAGAGTAAACTGCCAATAGCGAGTTCTTTCCAGTCAGAAAGAAGAATGAAACGTACACTTCCAATCTACCCCGAGCTCCTCACTAATATTTGGTATATAGTAGTTGAATTTTCTCATTAAACATTTTGAGGGCATTTTAAAATATTTTCTGTTTCATTTTCCCCAATGCAACTCTCCACCTCTGTCATCCATTAACACAAAGATCTAAGAGCCCAGTATTACCACCATGGCCTTCAACCAGGGGCAAAATCCTAGATCTGGAACCAGGGAATCCACTGAGATTGCAGCCAATAATCTGTCCATAGATACAGCTAATGATCAGAGCCAGAAATTATGAAGTAAGCAAAGTTAATATCCAAGATCTGAGCCAAAAGCCATAGCAAAGTTGGCAGGGATAGGCAAGGAAGGGAAATGGGTGTCAAATCTAAGCCAAAGGAGTTACAAACACCTCATATCACCACAACCAATTGGAGGCCATTGCAAAACTATTACTGTGGCTTTAGGCATAGTCTTCTTAAAAACTGCTGCCCAAATGGCTGGGCCCTGAAGAACAGTCAGTTTGTTCTGTGGATCCTTCTTTGTTCAGTGGCTCCTTAGCCTATTCACCTATTCTCCACAGAGAATTCTTAGTAGACAATTTGCTTTTAATATTTAAAATGTGAATAACCTTTACTCTGGAAATCATACTGCTAGCAAACTATCAATAAGAAATATTACTATAAATTCTTAAAAATATATGTCTAGGATATCCAATAAAATAACTAAATTAATTGTGAATAAATGTGCACTTGTAGATAGGGCTTCCCTGATAGCTCAGTTGGTAAAGAATCTGCCTACAATGCAGGAGACCCCGGTTCGATTCCTGGGTCAGGAAGATCTGCTGGAGAAGGGATAGGCTACCCACTCCACTATTCTTGGGCTTCCCTTGTGGCTCAAACTGGTAAAGAATCTGTCTGCAATGAGGGAGACTTGGGTTTGATCCCTGAGTTAGGAAGATCCCCTGGAGAAGGGAAAGGCTTTCCACTCCAGTACTCTGGCCTAGAGAATTCCATAGAATGTGTAGTCCATGGGGTCCTGAAGAGTCAGACATGACTGAATGACTCACTTTCACTTACATATAGATATTTTATATTTATTCCTTTGCTATATATGTTATACACACACAAATATGTTTCTAGTAGAATATAAAACAATCTAGAAATTTATATACTGTTGATGGTATCCATTTCAGGGAAGTGAGATTAGAGAATATGGAGAGGAGGCCTTATACTTTATTTTTATTATAATCTGCAAAATATTTTCTTTTTTGTCTTTAAAAATTATGAAAGAAGTTTGGGTATCCTGTAATTTTCTCTACCCAAACTTCTTTCATAATTTTTAAAGACAAAAAAGAAAATATTTTGCAGATTATAAATCAAAGTATAGCTGTTATTAATCTTGTTATATTTTATCAACAAAAACAATCTAAGGTGAAAATAAACATGTAGTGTTATTATTTCTTATCCAAATTTCTCACTTAAAATTATCTTTGAGTCAAGAAACAAAAATTGTCAAGCTTTCCATATCCTTAAAAATATGATGATTCTAGACTTAAAGTACAGAATTATAGTTCTCTTTAAAAAGGGTGTAGTCAAAGAAAATGTCCTTGCAAATTTTACCAGTTTTTATATTTTTTAGTATTATTCTCATGCTTAAGGTGGAGAAGGAAATGACAACCCACTCCAGTATTCTTGCCTAGAGAATCCTGTGGACAGAGGAGCCTGGTGGGCTGCTGTCCATAGGGTCTCATAGAGTTGGACACAACTGAAGCGACTTAGCAGCAGCAGCAGCATGCTTAAGGCATTTTACAGACATTATTACTATTCCTAGAACATGACACCATCTCTGACCTACTTGTCTTCTAGACTAATTACTCCAGACTGAAATTCTCTTCTTTTAATATCTTACCTTTTCTCGGTTTGTCAGATCATTTTAAATTTGAACATATTTCTCTGAGGCACAAAAAGATCACCAGCTCAGTTTTGTTAGATAAGCAAATTAAACACACATACCTTGCATTTCATCACTAAAGGTAATATAAAATGTTGCAAATTTATCAAAAAACAAGAATTTCAGTAAACCATGTTAAGCCCAGAGGCAAATGGAGTCTTTACCATTCCCTTTACCCCTTTCTGTGCCCAGTTCTCCTGTGGTGTTGCCTGCCAGGCACCCCAAGCTCCCTCCCAGCAAAGCCTGCTTTCAGGTAAAACACAGATGAGTGAACAACATAGAAGAAATCAAGCTGTAATTGCTAAATTTCAGAAACTGATTTTTAAAATTCAACTTGAGTGGGACATCCCTGGAGGTTCAGTGGCTAAGATGTAGTGCTCCCAACACAGGCGGACCAGATTTGACCCCCAGTCAGGGAACTATTTGTTTGGCTTCTCTGGAGGTTCAGTGGTAAAGAATCTACCTGCCAAGCAGGAGACCTGGGTTCAATCCCTGGGTTGGGAAGATCCCCTGGAGAAGGAAATGGAAATCCACTCCAGTATTCTTGCCTTGAAGACTGAAGATACCACATGCCGCAACTAAGACACAGCACAACCAAATAAATATTTTTAAAAATTTGACTTGCATACCCAGTATTGCATGCTATATACAATATGAACCAAACTGATGGGCCCTGCCCTCAGAAAACATGGAAAACAAACAAGCAGTGACACTGAAGTGTAGTAATGGCTACAACAGAGTGTTATGGCTAAGACATAGTGTTTTAAGATGGAAGATCTCACTAAGTGCAAAGGGTGTGGAAATTATAGAAGAAATATCTAAGCCAAGGATGTTACATTAAGTGGGGCATCAACCAGACAAAGGTCAGTGGGAAGAAGGAATGAATGTATGAAGAATACCTTCTTGACATCTCTAAAATCACATCACCTCATCCATCCAAAATAATGCCTGGCCCTGGTGACTAGGGAAGTTGGGAACAAAATTCAATCCTTCTAACTTCTAATTCCTTTCATCATTTGGAACACTATATCCCTCACTTCCTCTCCTCTCTTTAGTTTCAAATTGTCATGGCAAATAACTGAACTTAAAATGAGAAGCTAAAGAAAATCACAAATGCAGGGCAGAAACTGAGTAGGTATAAATAGACAGCTGGAAAAATGGCTCTCTAAGACTTTCTCTGGAGGACAAATGTTTGGGACAAACAGAATTCCCAGCAACAGTGTAAATGCCCCTAAAGATTGTAGCTTTGGCAGAGCAATAAATATTCAACACCAATGTCCAAACAGAATAAATATCTGGATAGTCTCTGCCAAACCAAGATTAAAAACTGCTACTATATCTTCTGAAGTACAAAATATCCAGCAATAAATTTGTCCGTTTTCACCTAAGCAATACTTAGAGGGAGATTTATAACTTTAAATGACTCTGCTAGCAAAAAGATCTCAAATCAGTGCCTTAAGCTTCTACCTTAAGAACCTAGAAAGCAAACAGTAGACTCAACCCCAAAGCAAATAATAAAGTTTAGACTGCAAATCAACTAAATAGAAAAGAAACATAGAAAATAAATAAAATTTGAAATGCTTCTCATAAAAGGTAAACAACTTTCAAACTTTTACTGAGACCCATTAAGAAAAAAAAAAATGACAAGATAGATCACATGTTGTGAAAAAGAACACAACATTGATGCTACAAAAATCAAAAGAATTATAAGGGAGTATTATGAACAATTTTATGTCAACAAATTAGACTACTTACATGAAATTAACAAATTCTTAGAAATATACAAATGTTCAAAATCAAGTCAAAAAGAAATAGTAATCTGAATAGACTTATAAATGAGTAAAGACACTAAATTAGTAATTAAAATTTTTTGCAGAAAGAAAAGACCAGATCCAAATGGATTTACTGGTTAATTCTATTAAAGACTTAGGAATAAATAATCCCAATCCTTCACAAACTCTTCCAGAAAATGGAGAAGGGGGGAATAATTCCCCACTGATTCTATGAGGCCAGTGCTCCCCTGAGGGTACTCTTTAAACCTGGTCTGAACGGAACCCAAGATCACAGATCTCAGTTCTGATACCTCTGGGCTTTCAACAGATTCTTAAAGCCAGTTGAGAAGCTAGAAATGTCATCTAAGAACCTTTAAAGAAACCTCTAGAACCAACCTGGTTCTCAAAAGTCCTCTAAATATTTAAGGCTCCCTCATGGATAAATTGAGAACAGCTACCTAAAAAGGCCAAAAGAAAACTTTTTTTCCCTATCTCTGCCCTGAATAGTTAGTAACTGAAATATTTTGTTACAGGGCAATACCGGGAACAAGTCACCAGAGCTGGGCCTCTCTGTTCTCAATCATGTTATAGATATTGGACATCCTTATTGGTTTAGGTAAGTAACATCCCATATATATGAGGTTACTACATCTATGAAAAATAAGTGATTTTCCAATTTAAAACAAAAATTTTTTAAGTATGTTCCAAAAAAGAACTTTTTCTTTCCTTCCTTCTTATATGTGCATTTATTATATATACACCATAGTTATGGGTATATAATACCAACGCTCAACTCACAGTTGAGTGATGCTGAAAAATGTTTAGCTAAATCAGCATAGAATGGCAATGACAATGATAGCTTTATCAAGTATTTACTTGTACTCAGCACTGTCATGTGTTATCTCATAAACTGCTCCCATTGCCCACGTTTGTTCTCATCTAAAGAGAGTTAGGTAGACACTGCAAATACCGTAACTGCAGCAGTTTTGTTTTTTTTTTAATTTTTATTTTTCCTCCTTTATTTATTTTTTTTTCCCCCAGTGGGTTTTGTCATACATTGATATGAATCAGCCATGGAGTTACACGTATTCCCCATCCCAATCCCCGCTCCCACCTCCCTCTCCACCCGATTCCTCTGGGTCTTCCCAGTGCACCAGGCCCGAGCACTTGTCTCATGCAGCCCACCTGGGCTGGTGATCTGTTTCACCATAGATAATATACATGCTGTTCTTTCAAAACATCCCACCCTCCCCTTCTCCCACAGAGTTCAAAAGTCTGTTCTGTACTTCTGTGTCTCTTTTTCTGTTTTGCATATAGGGTTATCGTTACCATCTTTATAGCCAGGACATGGAAGCAACCTAGATGCCCATCAGCAGATGAATGGATAAGGAAGCTGTGGTACATATATACCATGGAATATTACTCAGCCGTTAAAAAGAATTCATTTGAATCAGTTCTAATGAGATGGATGAAACTGGAGCCCATTATACAGAGTGAAGTAAGCCAGAAAGATAAAGAACATTACAGCATACTAACACATATATATGCAGCAGTTTTTTATTTTGTAAATGTGTAAAAAAAAAAAAATCTCCGCTTATTTGGACAAATAAAATTGGGATGTTTTATCTATAATAAAGAGAATGAAAGTGGCGTAGATACAAACAAACAAAAGAATCTATATATCTAGATACTGGGGCAATTTGGGAAAAGTATAGAGCAGGTTTTTAGTGCTTTTGTCCAGAGTAATATGGAAAGAAATGTCTAAAGACTTTTTTTAAGTTTTCCTGTGCATTAGAATGTAATAAACACCAAAAGCATGGCCCATGAAAGGAAAGAAACAATAAACTGGACTTCATCAAAATCAAGAATTTTTGCTCTTTGGAAGACATTGTCCAGAAAATATTAACATAAGCCACAGATCAAGACAAAATATTTGCAACTCAAATATCTGATAAAGGACTTTATCAAGAATATATTTAAAAATCTCAAATCTTAACAATAAACAACTCAATTTTTAAGTGGGCAAATATTTGAACATATATGCCTCACCAAAAATAACATGAAATTGAAAGTCACTCAGGTGTGTCTGACACTGTATAGTCCATGGAATTCTCCAGGCCAGAATACTGGAGTGGACAAGAGTTTGAGTAAACTCTGAGAGTTGGTGATGGACAGGGAGGCCTGGCGTGCTGCAGTCCATGGGGTCACAAAGAGTCAGACACAACTGAGCGATTGAACTGAACTGAACTGAACCAACAGAGTAGGCAAGAAGTGATATGTGATATCCAAGATGAGGTGATTAAAGGCCAAAAAGTTTTCATCTGGTTTTTTTGAAATAATTGTCCTCCAAGGACTCTACCAGGACTTCCCTGGTGGCTCCTTGGGGGGTCAGTGGTAAAGAGCCATTGCAGTGGCTCCTGCAATGCAGGGACCTGGGTTTGATCCCTGGATTGTGAAGATCCCCTGGAGAAGGGCATGGCAACCCACTGCAGTTTTCTTGCCTAGAAAATCCCATGGACAGTGTAGCCTGGCAGACTGCACTCCATAGGGTCACACAGAGCTGGACACGACTGAAGCGACTAAGCAGCAACAGCAGCGGCAACAAGGACTCTACCACATGGAGAGTCCTTGTTGGGAGAAACCAAATTCACATTCAGAAGCCATATGTACATGCCTCTTAGTCAACAGGTCCCACTGAGTTCAACCTTTGAGTCATTCCAGCCCAGGAATCATAAATGTGAGTGAAGAATCCAGGACCAATTTCAAAGACATGCAAACTATACAGTCACACAAGGCCCACACTCAGAAGGGCCTATGGTTGGTTTAATCTTTATTATTACCAGTTACATCTTTGAACTTGTGTTTTATAAATGAAGTACAAGGGACAATGCAGTATGTGCACAAGTAGAGGTAACAAGCACAATATGTATATCTTCCACATGCCACTCCCAATTCTCACCATCTCCTGCCACCTCACATATAGACTTCATGTTGCTCTACAAGTACAGAATTCAGATGGACCCACAATATATGGAGTTCCAGAAGACTCAAAGTGAGTCCAGGATAAGCATGTTACATCTGCAACTGAGTAAAGTGAAAGTGGAAGTCTCTCAGTAGTGTCCAACTCTTTGCAACCCCATGGGCTATACAGTCCCTGGAATTCTCTAGGCCAGAATACTGGGGTGGGTAGCCGTTCCCTTCTCCAGGGGATCTTCCCAACCCAGGGACTGAACACAAGTCTCCCGCATTGCAGGCAGATTCTTTACCAGCTGAGCCACCAGGGAAGCCCATGACTGAGTCTAACGGCCATAAGAAGTCACGCTTTTCAATTCAAACCAGAACCTGCTTTGAATGCAGGAATAAGGAGGTGGCATTCTAAGAAATTCTCACAAAAGAAGCATATCATATCCTTTCTTACGTGTATTCCTTCTCTGTATTAACATACAACTACTTACAATGAAAATGATGGCATGGAAAGAAAGGAAAAGAGACAACCCATTGTTATTTTTCCTTTTAGTTCTTCCTTACTCATCAGTAAGTCAAAGGTAGAGAATGTTGGTAAAATGTGTGCATTAACAGAAAGTGAAGGAAAAACTGTACAGATGGACTGTAAGATCAAAATATATATGCACATATGAGCTATGAAAGACAAATCATAGATCCATGGCACAGAGAACACTAAAAAAAGCAGCAAAGATCTTTGCTTCTTTAGTCCAGACAACACTATTCCTGGATCCACTATGGGCACTCCAGAGGGCAGTGAAAAGCCCTCTATCCCTTTTCAGCTATCTTGTTATTCATTTTTCCGAGAAACAAGTGTTTCCTGAGAGGGCCCCAAGTTTCTTTTTCTCCAAAAAATATACTTTTGGGGTCAATTTTTTTTTCTTTTTCTGAAAAGAAAAATAACAAGTGACAAAGAAGAAAATAAGAATATTTTCTAAAGGCTGAAAAATGCCTATGATTCAGAAGTCATTGTTCATCTGCAAGTCTAAACCAAAAAGCTGTATGGGAATGTACAAAAAAAGCCTTTTAAAAAGTAAGTGCTCAAAAAAAAAAAAAAGTAAGTGCTCAAGGTTTTCTCCCAACAGTCATTTCAGGCCTGGTCACCCCATCTTCAACCTGAAACATAAGGTACAGCTATTGGGAAAAGGCTGCCATTCACAGCCACGTCAGAGGTATGAGATTTGTTTGGCTTGTGCTCTTGGCAGAGAGGACCATAAAACTTGATTCCTTCTCATCCTAAAATAAATGCTAGGCAGAGTAATGTTTCTAGAATGTCAAAGGAATGCCACAGAGAAGCATTTGGTTTCCTTGGTAACCCGTACTTTTAAGAGCACTGAAGCCCATATTTTCAATTCCAGAGAATTAAGGACAATGACAATGATTTCAGGCTTTTTCCCCTGAGTGGAAAATGCTGGATGGAATTAAGATATAAAGTGGCCCTTTTGCTTCCCTGGTAGTTCACCTGGTAAAGAATCTGCCTCCAATGCAGGAGACCCTGGTTCAATTCCTGGGTCGGGAAGATCTGCTGGAGAAGGGAATGGCTACTCACACCAGTATTCTAGCCTGGAGAAGTCAGACACTACTGAGCGACTTTCACTTTCACTTTTTTTGCTATGCAAATATGTATTGGCCCTTTCACTAACAAACCAGTTGATATCCATTATCTCCCATGTGGACCAAAGAGTCTCACAGTTCAGTTCAGTTCAGTCGCTCAGTCATGTCCGACTCTTTGCGACCCCATGAATCGCAGCACACCAGGCCTCCCTGTCCATCACCAACTCCCAGAGTCCACCCAAACCCATGTCCATCGAGGCGGTGATGCCATCCAGCCATCTCATCCTCTGCCGTCCCCTTCTCATCCTCCCCCCAATCCCTCCCAGCATCACGGTCTTTTCCAATGAGTCAACTCTTCGCATGAGGTGGCCAAAGTACTGGAGTTTCAGCTGCAGCATCAGTCCTTCCAATGAACACCCAGGACTGATCTCCTTTAGGATGAACTGGTTGGATCTCCTTGCAAAGCAAGGGACTCTCAAGAGTTTTCTCCAACACCACAGTTCAAAAGCATCAATTTTTCGGTGCTCAGCTTTCTTCAAAGTCCAACTCTCACATCCATACATGACCACTGGAAAAACCATAGCCTTGACCAGACGAACCTTTGTTGGCAAAGTAATGTCTCTGCTTTTTAATATGCTATCTAGGTTGGTCATAACTTTCCTTCCAAGGAGTAAGTGTCTTTTAATTTCATGGCTGCAGTCACCATCTGCAGTGATTTTGGAGCCCCCAAAAGTAAAGTCTGACACTGTTTCCACTGTCTCCCCATCTATTTCCCATGAGGTGATGGGACCAGATGCCATGATCTTAGTTTTCTGAATGTTGAGCTTTAAGCCAACTTTTTCACTCTTCTCTTTCACTTTCATCAAGAGGCTTTTTAGTTCTTTTTCACTTTCTGCCAAAAGGGTGGTGTCATCTGTATATCTGAGGTTATTGCTACTTCTCCCGGCAATCTTGATTCCAGCAAGAAGAGTCTCACAGAGGGAATCAAATATCTACAGGACCTGGGTTTTCCCTTATTCTCAGGGAGTTCTTTTTAAAGTTAGATATTTCTGCAAACAAGCCAACATTGAACCTCCCTGGGACACAACTTTTGCTGGGCAGGTTGGCTCCATTGGTTAGAAACTGATCTGAATGAGGTCAACCATTTGAAGCTTATTTCTCAAGAACCAAAATTCCAAAAAGGGAAACAAACAAAAAGCTGATAACCCCAAAGACAGCACCTATTACAAATACATGCCTTTAGTTGCCAGCAGAATGTATCCAAAGAAGTTAAGAGAGTACAATCTACAGAAACAAGCCAAAAACTGTCCCCCACCTGCCAGTCCCTATCAATATTACCTGACACAAAGAAGGTACATTAAAAAGCAACTTACTCAGCAATGAAGAAAGGTCAGTTTTACCTATGTTATAATTCTCCCTCTTCTAGTCCATATGTTGCACATCTTCCGCTCAGAGTATACCCTGACTACCAACTTTCCTCTCTCTGTCTAGTACTTCCCATTCGCGTCTCCTCCACCACCCTTCCTGGCCTGTAGGTGTGAGACAAGGAGAGGGAGCAGTATAAGACTGCAGGTCTGTGAGTGCATTCAGAGTAAAATGCTAACATGCCTAAGCACTGCCCAATAGCAGCAGAGAAAAATTTGCCAGGGGTAGCCTTGACTGTTCAGTATTTTTTTTAATTGGAGTATGGTAGATTTACAATGTGGTGTTAGTTTCAGTTGTATAGCAAAGTGAATCAGTTATATATATATACACACATATCCACTCTTCTAGATTCTCTTCCCATATAGGCCACCATAGAGTATTGAGTAGAATTCCTTGTGCCATACAGTACATCTCTCTTAGCCATCTAGTTTACATATAGCAGTGTCTATACATCAATCTCACTCTCCCAATTTATCCTTCCACCCCTCTCTTCCCCACTGGTAACCATAAGTTTGTTTTCTACATCTGCTATTCTATATTTGTTTTGTAAATAAGTCCATTTGTACCATTTTTTAGATTCCACATACAAGCAATATCATATGATATTTATCTTTCTCTGACTCAGTGTGACAATCTCTGGGTCCATCTATGTTGATACAAAGGGCATTAGTTCATTCTTTTTATGGCTTAATAATACTCCATTTTCTATATGTACCACATCTTCTTTATCCATTCCTCTACTGATAGATATTTAGGTTGTTTCCATGTCCTGGCTATTGCACATAGTGCTATAATGAATACTGAGGTGCATTATCATTTTGAACCATGGTTTTCTCTGGATATATGCCCAGGAGTGAAATTGCTGTATCATATGGTTTTTCATTTTCTAAGGAACCTCCATACTGTTCTCCATAGTGGATGTACCAATTTACATTTCCACCAACAGTGTAGTAGGGCAGGCTCTGGTCACCACACCACCAGTCAAACTCCCTATTGAGGGGATAACAGTCAGCACACCTGATGAAAGAAGTGGCAGTCATCCATACTAAAAACATAAAAATAGCCCTCTAAGACAGTCTGAGGGTCTGGCACTGAGTAAAAGAACCCCTAGAGTATTTAGCTTTCAAATCCAGCAGGGCTTGAGTGCAGTAACTTCACCAAGATGGAGAAAATAGACTCCACTTTTGCAGATTGCACACAAGGTCTCATGTGTCCTGAGACCCAGCACAAAGCAGTACCTCCATAGGAACCTGGACAAGACCTATCTAGGGATCTTAGATGGTTTCCTGGGTAGGTAGGGGTTGACTGTAACTCACCGTAGAGGCAAGAACACTGGTAGCTGAGGCCCCAGGGAACATTAATAACCATGAGCTCTCCTTGTTGCTGGTCATTCATTAAGTTGTGTCTGACTATTTGTAAACTCATGGACTATATAGCATGCCAGGCTCCCTGTCTTCACTGTCTCACACAGTTTGCTCAAATTCATGTCTATTGAGTCAGTGATGCTATCTAACCATCTCATCCATGAGCTCTCCTACATGCGTGTAGGCGAAGTCATTTCATTTACGTCCGACTCTCTGCACATTACCTGTGCTATGGACTTCTCTGTCCATAGGGATTCTCCAGGCAAGAATACTGAAGTGGGTTGCCATGCCCTCCTCCAGGGATCGAACCTATGTCTCTTGCCAACCCAGGGATCGAACCCATGTCTCTTGTGTCTCCTGCATTGGCAGGCAGGTTCCTAACCACTAGTGCCACCTGGGAAGCCCGATGAGTTCTCTCGGAGGTCTCCATTTCAGCACCAAGACCCGGCCCTACCCAACAGCCTGCAGCCTCCACTCCTGGAATGCCTCAGGGCAAACAACCAGCAAGAAAGGAACATAGCCTCACCCATCAGCAGAGTGGCTGTCTAAAATCATATTAAGCTCACAGTCATACCAAAACACATTCAATTATGTGGTCCTGCCCACCAGAGGGACAAAATTCAGCTCCAACCACCAGAGGTCAGGCAACAGTCCCTCCCACCAGGAATCCTGCACAAGCCCCTCAACCAGCCTCACCAACCAAGGGACAAACACCAGAAGCAAGAGGAACTACAATCCCACAGCCTGCCGAAAGGCTGCAGTAGGTCAGAAAAAAATGAGATAACAGAGAAATATGTTGTAGATGAAGAAGCAAGATAAAAACCTACAAGAACAACTAAATGAAGAGGAGATAGGCAATCTACCGGTAAAGGGAGTCAGAGTAATGATAATAAAGATGATCCAAAATCTCAGAAAAAGAATGGAGGCAAAGACCAAGAAAATACAAGAAATGGTTAATAAAGAGATAGAACATTTAAAGAACAAAGATGAACAACACAATAATTGAAATGAAAAGTGCATTAGAAGGAATCAATAGCAGAATAACTGAGGCAGAAGAATGAATAAGTAAGTGAGCTACAAGACAGAGTGGTAGAAATCACTTCCACAGAACAGAATAAAGTAAAAATAATGAAAAGAAATGAGGACAGTCTCAGAGACATCTGGGACAACATTAAACACATCAAAATTCACATTATAGGAGTCTAAGAAGTAGAGGAGGAGGAGGGGGAAGAGAAAGGGTCTGAGAAAACATCTGAAGAGACTATAGTAATAAAACTTCCTTAACATGGGAAGGGAAATAATCACCCAAGTCCAGAAAGTGCAGAGTCCATACAGGATAAACCCAAGGAGGAACACACTGAAACACATGTTAATTAAACTAATAAAAATTAAATACAAAGAAAAAATATTAAAGGAAACAAAGAAAAAGCAACAAAAAACACACAAGGAAATCCCCCCCATAAGGTTATCAGTTGATTTTTCAGCAGATTAAAAAGGCTACAAAGGAGTGGCATGATCTATTTCAAGTAATAAAAGGGGAAAATCTAACAACTAAGAATACTCTACCTTGCAAGGCTCTCATTCAAATTCGATGGAGAAATAAAAAGCTTTATAGACAAGCAAAAGTTATGAGAACGCAGCACCACCAAACCAGCTTTGAATCAAATGCTAAAGGAACTTCTCTAGGCAAAAAAAAGACAAAACTAGAAACAAGAAAATCACAAATGAGAAAGCTCAATGGTAAAGGCAAACATACAGTAAACGTAGGAAATCATCCACACACAAATATGATTCACAAACAAATATGATATCAAAACCAGAAACCGTGAGAAGAGAGTACAAATGCAGGAAATGGGAATTGCATTTGAAATTAAGAGACTAGCAACTGAAAACAAACATGTATATATATAGAGAGAGACTCCTATAGACTGTTCAGTATTGAATCAGCAGAGGAAGAGATCCTGGAGCACATTTAGACCAACTCCTTATTTTCAAACTAAGAAATATGAAACCCAGAGAAGTGGAGTAACCTGTACAAGTGTGTGCGCTGGGGCTAACACAGAGGTCCAAGATTATTTCCCAATACCACAGTTTGTCAGATTGGGGTTAGCTGCACGCCTATGGTAATCACGTACATCATCTCTAAAATGAGAAAATAAGAGCTGAAAACTGTTTCTCCTTCATTTGTTTCTTTTTCTCACCCAGAGATTTTTTACATCACTGTTTTTCACCTTGAATCTCTTCTATGATATCCACCATCCTGATTCATAAGCTTGTTTATTCAATATTAAAGCTTTCCTGAATAAGTGGAGAAACACACTTATTTGATGCACTGAAAGAGAGGAGCTATGAACTGGATGAAGAGGTTTGTAGATAATATCTGAAACTATTTTTATTAAGAAAAATGACTAGAATTTTATTCTGATATGGACTGAGATTGGACAAAAACATTAAGAAATTGAGAAGTGCTTTCACAGCAAAGTCCAAATCCCTCAACTTGACATTCAGGGGCCAAAGTTGGTCCCAACTATTTTATCTCTACTATAACTACTCAATACACCCTATGTTCTAATCACACAAGATGCCTCATTGTTCCCCAGTATTCATACCAAGCACTAATTTAATTCAGGCTTATCACTTCCACCTGGAACACTATTCTCATTATCCTACCTACACCTCTGTCATCAGTGAAAACCACACTTATTTTCAAAGTGCCATCACAGATGATCAGGGTTATTTGTGGCCCTTCCAAAACAGCAGGCAAATGTGAACAATTCCCCTTCCCCTGACTTTATTCTCCTCCAGAATTTTGTTTATATGTCTATTATAGAATTTACTACATTTATCTTCTGTGCACAGTATATGGTGTCTACCCCATCAACAGATACTGAGTACTTAGATAGGACCTGGATTTTCAGCCCAGAATATCAGCCCTGAGACAGGCTTAAAGGAGTCACACAATTAGTGTTTTTTTAACTGAACTGAAGATTTGGGGAAAAGGAAGTATTATTAATCAGCATTAAATAGCTTCAGTACGGTAATACACAAGAGTACTTTCATCTGAAGAGTTTAAATGGTAACCTCTGTACATATTTGAATTCAATTTCTTACAGAAAACAAATCATCATCCTTCATTCAGAGAACAAATGTGTTTCCCACTTCTGTGTCTGTGTCACAAAATGAAAACTCCCTTCTATTTATTACTAAGTAAAAAACGGATAATTTCTCTCCTTCTGAGTATTGGCAAGAGCTCAATCTCCAACCAACTTGCAAATCAGAAGATCATGCAGAGTACCATTTTCCAATTTGTTGAATCCCAAAGATTCTCAGCAATTCTCAAACTCTAGACACCTTCATTATGGAAAATACACCCAACAACAGATGAAATGTAACACAATTTGGAGAAATGGTTAGTTTTCTTTCTCTGTTTTATTCCAATTATAAAATGAGAGTGATTTTGGAATATTTGGGTTTAGAATTTTAATTTCATTGTATTTGAAACCATACAACAGACAAAGGATGAAAACTTTAATAGAGTCAGCTCCTGCATGTTTGAAAACTCAAGTATACTCTTGAAAACACATTTGCAGATCACAAATATTTGTAGACTTAAACAGTAACAAGCTGAGTCCATATTTTGCATCTCTGGGCCATCTTAAGCCATCAATGTTGATATTACCACAGAGAAACTTCCCTTTCATGGTCACAAGCTTGTCCCTTTCAGCAGATCTGTGATAATTTCTAGCATCTCACACAAGGAGTTTTTAAATTTAATTTCTAAGGGCCAGATCATGCCCTTGGTGATACATGTGAGTAATAAGTACTGGCGTCAGTGGAAATTCTAGATATGCATTTGAGGGCAGACTATGGCCCTCTGAGTACTCCTAATGTGACTGCTGAAATTCTCTTTGTTAAGACTGGTTTGATTTTGGCTCTCTTTCTCTTAAATGTGCATATAATACCAGAAATGATGCATGAAGGCTGTGATCAAATGAAACACTTCAGAACCAGGTAGTAGCCTGTGTAGCCTTTTGACCCAAGAGCTAGATTTTAAGTCCTCTATATTCCCTGATGTACTATTACCCCGATAACCAGCATAGAGCAAGATTTTTCATTTCCAGATCCACATCCTAATTAAAGAGAATAAATCTAAGATTACAACTAATGCTGATGATTTTAAAAACAGTTTTTAAGAGTTTTAGGATGAAAGCTGCACTCAATTCAAAAACTTCATTTATGTAGCTACTAAATTATTTTATTTTCTGTTTTTTGTTTTCCACTGAATTGAACTGTAAATGCTAATAATTTCACGACACTTGATCTTCCCAACTCAGGGATCGAACCCGGGTCTCTTGCATTGCAGACAGATGGTTTACCATCTGAGCCACCAGGGAAGTCTATAAAACTACATAAAAAGGGAGACAAACTGGTAAGGTGGCAATCTGGAACTACCTGGAAACCGCAGACTCTTCCTATACTTCTTTTTCTTCCTAGCCTGATCTCCACCCATATCCCCCCACTCCCACACACACATATACATTCAGTTCACCAAAACCTCTCAATTCTGTCTCCCTGATTCCTAGTACACCTCCCTTTTTCTTCAGCTTCACTATTTTTAGCCCTGTTCATTTTTCTTCCTAGACAATTGCAATAGTCTCATTTTTCCGGTCTCCTGTCCTCCTATCTTGAATACTACACATTCTCCACACAGGTGGCAGAATGATACTTTTAAACTGTAAATCTAAGGCTGATACTCTCATGAATATAGTCCAGTAGCTTTCCATTGGCTTTAGGCAATATCTAACAGTTCATTATTTGAATTGTCTCAAAAGCTTCCCTGGTGGCTCAGCAGTAAACAATCTGCCTGCCAAGGTAGGATACTTGGGTTCAATCTCTGGGTCAGGAAAATCCCCTGGAGAAGGAAATGGCAATGTACTCCAGTATTCTTGCCTGGAGAATACCATGGACAGAGGAGGCTGTCCATGGAGTCGCAAACAGTTGGACACAACTTAGCTAGTGACTGAACAGCAGCAGCATGTAGCACAGAGAATCACATTCATCATGTCATTGATTCTAAACCTTGTGAAATAAGGGTAAATAACATTATGTTATTTGTCCAGAATCACTTCACTAATACTCACAGAGCAAAAACTGAACCCCAGACTCCATGATTATTTTATCAATCTATAACAGAATTCTTTAAAGTCACAACCACTACTTACTAACAGTTTTGGCCCAATTCTCTCTTTCCATAAAAAGTGATTTAAAATTTTAAAGTGAAAGGCACAAAGTCTCCTACACATGATTCACTTGGTATTCTGCATTCCTTTCCCTATTGTGTTGTTTCTTGATAGTACTGACAGCATATTCCTCTGCCCCAGCTATTTTTTATTTACTCTTTTATGGGGGGCATGAATCTCATTGCCATGTCATTTAATTCAAATGTTCTCAATGTCACAGTTCTGCCACATTGACTTTTTTCTGGTCTTTTTATCATACTTGCTTTCAACAAAGGAAATGTTATTTTGGTCATTAACTAAAAATTCACTATGAGTTTTTAATTCTCTTTGAGGTTTCTTTTTAGAAGTTTTTTAACTCAAAAGTTGTTCTTATCTTTATTATATGCATAAACTCAAATTCTAAGAATCCTGAAGTTTCCAAACAAATATTTTTAGATGGTATTTTTGAAAGTATATTCTTCAGATAATCCAAATCTCAAGACATGTAGAAGATGGGGGAAGGAAGAGAGGAGAGAAAGGGTTACTGGTTAAATAAGGTTAGAGAAAACCATAATCAATATCCTCTCAGTGAAATTCATATGCATATAAGCATATTAAAGACTCTGATAAGTCCTTCAGTGAAGAGAGTCATTTTAACTCAGTATTTCCCAAACCTGACTAACCATGAAACTTTTTCCCCCTTATTCAACATCTAAAACATCCTATAAATATTTCATATACAAATGGTAAATATATGTAATATATATACATATATTAATGTGATCCCCTTCCCGTATTACACCTTTGTAATGGCAAAGGAGCTTGCATAATTCAATGAAGCTATCAGCCATGCTGTGCAAGGCTATCCAAGACAAACAAAGTCCACTGAAGGAGTGAATGGTAAACCACTCCAGTATTCTTGCCATGAGAACCCCATGAACAGTATGAAAAGGCAAAAAGATATGACACCAGAATATGAGATACCCAAGTCAGATGATGTCCACTATGTTACTGGGGAAGAATAGAAGGCAGTTATAAATAGCTCCAGAAAGAATGAAGCAGCTGGGCCAAAGCAGAAGTGAAGTTCAGCTGTGGATGTGTCTGGTGGTGAAAGTCTAATGCTATAAAGAACAATATTGCATAGAAACCTGGAATGTTAGGTCCATGAATCAAGGTAAATTGGATGTGGTCAAGCAGGAGATGGCAAGAGTGAACATCAACATCTTAAAAATCAGTGAACTAAAACATATGAGACTGGGTGAACTTCATTCAGATGACCATTATATCTACTATATCTAAGGGCAAGAATACCTTAGAATTCTAAAGGATATATATATATATATAATATCTTGCCATTATATCTAATATATCTTGCCATTATATCTAAGGGCAAGAATTCCTTAGAAGAAATGGAGTAGCCCTTATAATCAACAAAAAAAGTCAGAAATGCAGTACTTGGGTGCAATCTGAAATGATTTCGGTTCATTTCCAAGGCAAACTATTCAACATCACAGTAATCCAATCTATGTCCCAACCACTAAAGTCGAAGAAGCTGAAGCTTCACAGTTCTATGAAGACTTACAAGACCTCCTAGAACTATGACCAAAAAAGGGTGTCCTTTTCATCATAGGGGATTAGAACACAAAAGGAGCAAGTCAATAGATACCAGGAGAAACAGGCAAGTTTGGCCTTGGAGTACAAAATGAAGCAGGGTAAAGGCTAAAGGATATTTGTCAAGAGAACACACTGGTCATAGAAAACACCCTCTTTTTTTTTTTTCATTTATTTTTATTAGTTGGAGGCTAATTACTTTACAATATTGTAGTGGTTTTTGCCATACATTGACATGAATCAGCCATGGATTTACATGTGTTCCCCATCCCGATCCCCCCTCCCACCTCCCTCTCCATCCCATCCCTCTGGGTCTTCCCAGTGCACCAGCCCTGACCACTTGTCTCATGCACCCAACTTGGGCTGGTGATCTGTTTCACCCTTGATAGTACACTTGTTTCAATGCTATTCTCTCAGAACATCCCACCCTCACCTTCTCCCACAGAGTCCAAAAGTCTGTTCTGTACATCTGTGTCTCTTTTTCTGTTTTGCATATAGGGTTATCATGACCATCTTTTTAAATTCCATATATATGCAGAAAACACCCTCTTCCAGTAACATAAGAGACCACATTACACGCCAGTCCATCACCAGATGGCCAACCCCAAAATCAGATTGATTATATTCTTTGCAGCCAAAGATGGAGAAGCTCTATATAGTCTGCAAAAACAAGACCTGGAGGTGACTGTGACACAGATCATCAGCTCCTTATTGCAAAATTCAGGCTTAAACTGAAGAAAGTAGGGAAAACCTCTAGGCCATCCAGGCATAATCTAAATCAAATCCTTTATGATAATACAGTATTCAAAGGATTAGATCTGGTAGACAGAGTACCTGAAGAACTGTGGACAGAGTTTCTTAACATTGTACAGGAGGCAGTGACCAAAACCATCCCAAAGAAAAAGAAACGCAGGAAATCAAGGTGGTTGTCTGAGGAGACTTCATGAATTGCTGAGGGAAGAGGAGAAGTTAAAGGCAAGGGAGAAAGGGAAATGCAGAGTTCAGAGAATAGCAAGGATAGATAGGAAGGCCTTCTTAAGTGAACAACTGAAAGAAATAGAGGAAAACAATAAAATGGGAAAGACTAGAGATATCTTTGAGAAAATTGGAGATATCAAGGGAATATTTCATACATGGATGGGCACAATAAAGGACAGAAATGGTAAGGACCTAACAGAAGCAAAAAAGATTAAGAAGAGGTTGCAAGAATACACAGAAGAATTATGTAAGAAAGGTCTTAATGACCTGGATAGTCACAATGATGTGGTCACTCACCTAGAGCCAGACATTCTGGAGTGTGAAGTCAAGTGGGTCTTAGGGAGCATTACTACAAACAAAGGTAGTGGAGGTGATGGAATTCCAGCTGAGCTATTTAAAATCCTAAAAGATGATGCTGTTAAAAAGCTGCACTCAATATGTCAGCAAATTTTAAAAACTCAGCAGTGGCCACAGGCCTTGAAAGGATCTGTTTTCTTCCCAATCCCAAAGAAGGGCAATGTCAAAGAATGTTCAAACTATCATGCAGTTGTGCTCATTTCATATGCTAGCAAGATTATGCTCAAAATCATTCAAGCTGGGTTTAGAAAAGGCAGAGGAACCATATATCAAATTGCCAACATTCGTTGGATCATAGAGAAAGCAAGGGAATTTCAGAAAAGCAACTACTTCTGCTTCATTGACTACAATGAGGTCTTTGACTGTGTGGATCAATGATTATGGAAAATTCTTAGAGAGATGGGAACAGCAGACTACCTTACCTATCTCCAGAGATACCTGTATATGGATCAATAAGTAACAGAACCAGATATGAAACAACAGACTTGTTCAAAATTGGGAAAGGAGTATGTCAAGGCTGTATATTGTCACCCTACTTATTTAACTTATATGCAGAGTGCATCATGCAAAATGTCAGGCTGGATGAATCACAAGCTGGAATCAAGATTGCCAGGAGAAATATTAACAACCTCAGATACACAGATGACACCACTCTAAAGGCAGAGTGAAGAAGAACTAAAGAGCCTCTTGATGAGTGTGAAAGAGGAGAGTGAGACAGCTGGCCTAAAACTCAACATTCAAAAAACTAAGATCATGGCATCTGGTCCCATCACTTCATGACAACCAGAAGGGGAAAAAATGGAAGTGGGGACAGATTTTCTTTTTCTGGACTGCAAAACTGACTCAGTCATGTCTGACTCTTTGCAACCCCATCACTGTGCCTACCAGGCTCCTCTGTCCATGGAATTCCCCAGGCAAGATTACTGAAAAGCATTGTCATTTCCTTCTCCAGGGAACCTTCCCTACCCAGGTCTCCTGCATTACAGGCAGATTCTTTACCGTCTGAGCCACCAGGGAAGTGACTGCAGCCATGAAGTTAAAAGAGGCTTTCTCCCTGGAAAGAAAGCTAGGATCAACCTAGAAAGCATATTAAAAAGTAGAGACATCACTTTCCCAACACAGGTCAGTACAGTCAAAGTTATGGTTTTTCCAGTAGTCATGTACAGATATAAGAGTTGGACCATAAAGAAGGTGGTGCTTTTGAATTATAGTGTGGAGAAGACTTTTGAGAATCCTTTGGACTGCAAGGAGATCAAACCAGTCATTCCTAAAGGAAACCAATCCTGAATATTCATTGATGCTGAAGCTGAAGTTCCAATACTTTGACCACCGATGCGAAGAGCTGACTCTTTGTAAAAGACCTAGATGCTGGGAAAGATTGAAAACAAAAAGAGAAGGGCAAAGGATGAGATGGTTAGACATGATCACCAACTCAATGGACATGAATCTGAGCAAACTCCAGGAGCAGCGAAGAACAGGTGAGCCTAATAAGCTGCAGTCTTCGAGGTCAAAAGAGTCAGACACGACTTAGCAACTGAACAACAACAAACATTACAAGATCCAATACATGTATAATACATGCTAAGTAATAAATGTTCAATAAGTGATATTTATTATTGCTATCATTAACAAGTAGTAAATGTCACATCTCAGTTAATCCATTCTCTACAGACGGTAAGTTGTGGTCCTAATGTGCTCAGTTTAAAGCACATTCACTGATCCTAGGAAATAACGTCAGTTTACAATAATCACTTTTGTTTCCTGTTTCTTTTTTAATTTATTTATGTAAATACATACTATTATTAATATATATAAATATATTTTCTTTTCTTGAATTTTTTGAGTTAAGTATTTAGTACACTGATTTCCATTCTTTCTTTACTAAGATAATTATTTAAGGCTCAGTAATTACAGCTCACAGGCTCTAGAGCACTGAGTCAGTAGTTGTGGTGCATAGGATTAGCTGTCCCATCGCGTGTGGGATCTTCCTGGACCAAGAACCAACTGAACCTGTGTCCTCTGCATTGACAAGTGGTATTCTTTACCTCTGAGCCATCAGGGAAGCCTCTGTTTGCTTTTTTAATATGGAGTTGTATAAGTTATTTATATATATTGGATATTAACCTGTTATCAGTCATATTATTTGCAAATATTCTCTCCTATTCAGTATATTGTCTTTTTGCTCTGATGATAGTTTCTTTGGCTGTTCAAAATCTTTTAAGTTTAATTTGGTCACATTTGTTTATTTTCACTTTTTTTTATCTTGGGAGATAGATCCAAAAAAAATATTGCCACAATTTAAGTCAAAGAGTGTTCTGCCTATGTTTTCTACTAGAAGGTTTGTAATTTCTGGTCTTACATTTAGGTCTTTAATCCATTTTGAGTTTACTTTTGTATATGGTATAATTTCATTCTTTTGCATGTAGCTGTCCAGTTTTCCAAACACCACTTACTGAAGAGACTGTTTTTTCCATCATATATTCTTGCCTCCTTTGTCATAGATTAATTGACCATAAGTGCATGGATTATTTCTGGGTTTTCCATCCTGTTCCACTGATGTGTGTTCTGTTTTTTTGCCAGCAACATACTGTGTTGATTTCTGTAGCTTTGTACTACAGATTGAAGTCAGGGAGATGATACCTCCAGCATTGTTTTTCTCAACATTGCTTTGGCTATTCAGGGTCTTCTGTGGTATAAATAGAAACCACATATAAATTTTAGGGTTATTTCGTCTAGTTCTGTGAAAAATGTCATAGGTATTTGATAGAGATTGCATTATTATTTAGAACTTATTTCAAAATAAATTATTGAGGTAGAAATTACATAAAATGCACCCATTTTAATTATACAGTTTGACAAAATTTGACAAAGGTATGCCCATACAACTACCTTCCTCATAAAGACATAAAACATTTTCATCACCCCAAAAAGTTTCTTCAGCACCTTCCTTGCCAATCACTTTATCCCCACCCAAGCACCCAAGCATCTAATTTTTTTGTCACTGTAAACTAAATCTGTCTTTCCTAGAGTTTCATATAAATTGAATCATACAGTGTGCACTTTTACACCCAACTTCTTTTTCTCTCTTTTTATTTTATAATGGACTACAGGAGATTAACAATGTGTTAATTCACATGTACAGTAAAGTGATTCAGCTATACATATACATGTAGCTATTCTTTTTCCATTTATTTTTCCATTTAGATTGTTACATAACACTGAATGGAGTTCTCTGTGCTATACAGTAGGTCCTTGTTACTTACCCATTTTAAATATTGCAGTATATACATGTCAATCCCAAATTCACTAACTGTCCCTCCCCCCAACCCTCCCCCCTGGTAATTGTAAGTTTGCTCTCTAAATTTGTGAATCTGTTTCTGTTTTTTAAGTAAGTTCATTTGCATCATTTTTTTAGATCCCACATATAAGTGATATAATACATTTTTCTGAAATCCACAGATTGCTTCAGATAGTACGGACATTTAGCAATATTATTTCTTCCAACACATGAACAAGGAATATTTTTACATCTGTTTGTGTCATCTTTAATTTCTTCCATCAGTGTTTTATAGTTTTCAGAGTATAGGACCTTCACCTCCTTGGTGAGGTTAATTCCTAGGTATTTTATTCTTTTTGTTGTGATTTTAAATGAGGTGGTTTTCTTGGTTTCTCTTCCAGATAACTCATTATTAGTATATAGAAAAGCAACAGATTTCTGTATATTAATCTTATATCTTTCAACTTCACTGAATTCCTTGATTAGTTCTAAGATGCTTTTAGTGGAGAATTTAGGGTTATCATGTCATCCGTCAATAGTGATATATTACTTCCTCCCTTCCAATTGAATGCCTTTTATTTCTTTTCATTTTCTGATTGCTGTGGCTAGAACTTCTAATACTATGCTAAATAGAAGTAGCAAAAGTAGACACACTTGTCTATTTCTTCATTTTAGAGGAAAACTTCCAGCTTTTCATTGATAAATTTGATGTTAGCTGTGAATCTGTCATAAATGACCTTTATTATATTGAGATATGTTCCCTCTGTACCAATGCTGGTGAGAGGTTTTTTTATCACAAATGGATGTTGAACATTGTCAAATACTTTTACTGAATCTATAGAGATGATCATGTGATTTGTATCTTTCCTTTTGTTAAGGTCTGTATCACACTGATTTACAAATATTGAACCATCCTTGCATCACAGAAATGAAACCCCCTTGATCACATTGTATGATCCTTTTTATATATTGCTTAATTTGGCTTGCTGAGGATTTTGTTGAGGATTTTGCATACATATTCACCGAGGATTCTGGCCTGTAACTTTCTTTTATTGTAGAGTCTTTGCCTAGTTTGGGTATCAGGGTAATAACGGCCTCAGGCCTTCCCAGGTGGCTCAGTGGTAAAGAACTTGCCTGCCAATGCAACAGACACAGGAGATGCAGGTTCAGTCCCTGGGTTGGGAAGATAACCTGGAGTAGGAACTGGCAACCCACTCCAATATTCTTGCCCGGAAAACTCCATGGACAGAGGAGCCTGGCAGGCTGCAGTTAATGGGGTTGCAAAGACTTGGACACAACTGAAAGACTGAGCACACATGCACGCAATAGTGGCCTCATAGAATGAATTTGAAAATGTTCCCTCCTCTTCAATTTTTGGAAAATTTGCAAATAGGTATTTAGCTCTTTATCTGTTTGTAGAATTCTTCTGTAAAGTCATCTAGTTCTGAACTTTTCTTTGCTGGCAGCTTTTTGATTACTAATCCAATTTCACTACTAGTGATCAACCTGTTCAGGTTATCTAATTCTTCCTTCTTCAGTATTAGAAGACTGCATGTTTCGAGAAATTTATCCCTTTTTTCTAAAATGTCCAATTTGTTGGCATGTAACTTTATCCTCTTATTTTTTTGCATCTCGATTAATATCGAGAGAGAATCGATATTTAATATCAATTATATTAAATAATATCAAATATATATTTAACTTCTTTTTCTCCATGGCTCCCAGCACTGGACTTTATACATTTGATTTTCAGTTAAAAAGTGATTGATTGATAAAAGACTGCTCAAAGTCACAACAGAATATTGTTGGAATTGTCATGGAACTTCTGGATGAACATTCAACACATATCTCCCAGGGACTTGCACTCTGGACTTGTCTGGTTTTCTTAGAATGAGAAAAGGGCAAAAAATGAACACTAAGGATCCATTGGACTCATTTTTCTAAGAAGGTATCTCACTAGACTTCTGCAAATGTTAATATTACATCAAGAAATAAGAAGACTAACTGTAAGTAGACTTCTTAATTAGCTTAAATCTATTTTGCTTTTTCAAACAAGACATAAAAATACGGAACTCCTGATGCTGAAGTTAAAGCCCCAACACTTTGACCACTTGATGTGAAGAGCCTATTCACTGGAAAAGACCCTAACGTTGAGAAAGATTGAAGGCAAAAGGACAAGAAGGCAGCAGAAGATGAGATGGTTAGATAGCATCACCAACTCAATGGACATGAATTTGAGCAAACTCCAGGAGATAGTGAAGGACAGGGGAGCCCGGTGTGCTGCAGTCCATGGGGTTGCAAAGAGTCCGACATGACTTAGTGACTGAAAAACAACAACTCCTATAAAATAAAACAAACTATATTACTCTCTAGATGAAATTCTAAACAGTTGAAGTAGACAATGACATTGCATATCTCCTCTTTAAGAGATAGTTTAGAGCTAATGAAAAGAAAATACTGTCATTTTGAGCTACAAGAAAGGAACAGCTGAGAACAAAGAAATACAGAGATACAAAAGCAGACATGGAAAACAGACCCATGGTGAGAGTCTGTTAAAAGCTTGCTTGTGTTCAAAGAGATTAGCAGAAAAGTACAAAACATGAATTTGGCAACTTTGGAGTAACAGGCATAAACTAAAAAGAGAAGGTATACTGAAAGTGATGTGTAGCAACCCTTAAGTAAGAAAAAGAGACTCTGATTAGAAGGGGAAAAGTAGTTTATTTTAGTAACATGGTATGTATACTGCTCAAATTTAGAAATCTATTTCTTCTAAACTCTCTATATATAATATTTCATGGCTAATTTGTATTCTCTAGGTAAACTATTATAATTCTATTAAAAATACAAACATACAACTGAAGAATATTGTTTTTCTCCATTATCTATGCCTAAAATCTAATCATTTACCCTAAAAAGTAACCATATTAGCAATTACCACCCAGCCCACTAAAATAAAATACCTAAAGACAATTTTAAAAGTCCCTCTTGGATTTATCCTATAGCCTTAATCCTCTCAGTCTGAAGTGGTTTCTTAAATTGGATGCTCTTGTAACTGATACCTTTACTACAAGGACTTGAAAGTCTTAGTAGGCCACAAAGGGTTAAATGATGTCACATTTTCAATAAGTTAACCTGCATCCTCTCATGCATTTTACAATTCATGTTCTTCCTTCAAGACTCAGGCAAAAGGTCCACTTCCCTACTCACAGGTAGAGGTACTCTGGATCACCACATCTGAGAGAGAACGCTTAACCTCCTTGTGTTGTCAAACATCCATCAGTTGCACCAACAGACAGACAGTTGGCTCATCTGTGGCTAAAACAGTGACGTATTTACCTCCATATTGTTTGTCTACTTCTACACTAGTCAAAGCAGCCCTCAATAAAACTTCTGGAATACATATGTGAATTAATTCTTTAATTGTATAATTTTTTCCAATTGGACAGAAGTTATTTAATTTCCAGGAGAGAAAGTATCTTGAAGTGTAGTGAAAATAGCAATGAACCCAAAAATCAAAAGCCTGAATTTTAGTCCTACCTAGGCAACTACGTGACTTTGAACAAGTAGCCTCAGTTTATTTACCTGTAACATTGCAGTTCAGTTCAGTTCAGTCACTCAGTCATGTCCGACTCTTTGCGACCCCATGAATTGCAGCACGCCAGGCCTCCCAGTCCATCACCAACTCCCGGAGTTTACTCAAACTCATGCCCATCGAGTCGGTGATGCCATCCAGCCATCTCATCCTCTGTCATCCCCTTCTCCTCCTGCCCCCAATCCCTCCCAGCATCAGGGTCTTTTCCAATGAATCAACTATTCGCATGAGGTGGCCAAAGTACTGGAGTTTCAGCTTCAGCTTCAGTCCTTCCAATGAACACCCAGGACTGATCTCCTTTAGGATGGACTGGTTGGAACTCCTTGCAGTCCAAGGGACTCTCAAGCGTCTTCTCCAACACCACAGTTCAAAAGCATCAATTCTTCGGCGCTCAGCTTTCTTCACCGTCCAACTCTCACATCCATACATGACTACTGGAAAAACCATAGCCTAGACTAGCTGGACCTTTGTTGGCAAAGTAACGTCTCTGCTTTTAAATATGCTATCTAGGTTGGTCCCCCAAATACTCCAGAATGTAGTTTATCTTCATAACTCACGTGGGCTCTACTCTTCTCCCATTCAATTATTCTACTAAGAGGTTGATGATGACATAAAAAATTTTCTTTTCCATACACTGGAAAGCCAGCACATGAAAAAGTAGAATCATCACAGATAAGACAATTAAGTTAGAAAAAATAAAAGTAAACATCACTACCAGATGACACTGGCTGTGTGAGTTCCCACAGAAATCAGGTTCTGTTATTTTACTCATATGGAGTATGACAAAATACAGATCTGGAGAGAGTAATGTGACAGGGACAGGGGGAAAGTAAATTTAAAAATCTGTAATACAATCCAGCAATTCCACGCCCTTGGTATTAATCTAAAGAAAAAGAAAACTTTAATTCAAAAAGACATATGCATCCCACTAACCACAGCAGCATTATTTACAATAACCAAGACATGGAAGCAACCTAAGTGTCCATCAACAGAGGAATAGATAAAGATGTAGTATATCCACATGATGGAATATAATTCTACCATAAAAAAGAATGAAATCTTGCCATTTGCAACAACATGGATGGACCTGTAAGTATTATGCTTAATGAAATAAGTCAGATAAAGAAAGACAAGTAGTGTATGTTATCACTTATATGTGGAATCTAAAAACAAAACAAATGTATAATTACAACAAAACAGAAACAGACTCGGAGATACAGAGAACAAACTAGTGATTACCACAGTGGGGAGAGGTGTAGAGGGATGGGCAACACAGGTGAAAGAAATTAAAAGGTATAAACTAGCAATTATAAATAAGTCACAAGAATGTATTGTACAACACAAGGCATATTGTCAATATTTTCTAATAACTTTTTATGGTTTGTAATCTATAAAATTATGAATCACTATGTTGTACACTTGAAACTTATTATAACATTATAAGTCAACTATAATTCACTAAATTTTTTAAACTATTTTTTAAAGCTTTAAGGAAGGTATACCAATTTGTTCTCCCAAACTCATATGCTAGTAAATTAGTCTGTCACCAGTAAACATCTCTAAAACATCAAAAATAGAATTATTTAACTCAAAAACACAAGGGTGTTAGTTTGGGGTTTTCTCCTGTTAAGAGAATATAATCTTGAAGATATTTAAAGGAAAAAACCATGTCCTTGGCATTGGCTTCCTGTACTATTTCCTACTTAGCACATAATCTTCGTTGAACTAGGTTCACTTTAAAAGGAAATTGCATTCTCAGCTCCTGGTGAGGTCTCCAGCCCAAATTCCTCTCTGAAGAGACAGGAGTGGCAGCCATAGCACAAATATGGTAACTACTCCCCAGGGTGTATATGAAAAAGCTCCATCCTTGACAGGTATACCATGTCTTTGCCTTAAGAGCACAGAATAATAAGCCTCCTCCTGTCTTCCAACATAAAGTGTGGGTTCAGTGCAATGGACAGGGGAAGATTTACAGAAGTGAGACTCATCTATATGAGAATGTATATGTTTTCACAAAATGCATTTAGAAAATAGTAATCTTGAGAAAATATGATCAGGGTAAAGAGAAATTGGCAATTGAAAGTAAAGCATAAAATAAACATTTTACTTGAATTCTGTTTACAAGAAAAATGATATTTTTATTCTGCCTCTCCTTTATTAATGAATTGGCAAGCCAAAAGATCCTATTAAAATTATTCAAAAGATTCATTAAAAGCATCATTAAAGTCTTCCTTACTGGTCATTTTTTTCCCTTTCATAAAACAGAAATTTCTAATAATTTTTTAGAGGATCAGCAACTTTCCTTTTGTAATACATATCACAAGGAGAAAGGGAAAATAATTTCTGACAGGACAAACATAAAACATCATTTTATATTATTCCAAATTAAAAATAAGAATTCAGAATAGTTCTGAACCAACACAGTCATTATCTTAACAATGTCTTTCAAAGGACAGAAACTTTTGAGTCCAAATTTCAATTTTTTATTTCAGGGATCATGCTTTTGATACATCGGAAAACAAATGACAAAACCTAAGGTCACCTAGATTTTCTTCTGTATTATCTTCTAGAAGTTTCATAGTTTAGCATTTTACATTTAAGTCTATGATTCATTGAGTTGACTTTTGTGAAAAGTGAAGGGTCTGTTTCTAGACTGCTTGGATGTCCAAGCAGTTTCAATGGATTGAGCTGTTTCAGCTCAATATATTGAAAGACCAACAATTCCATTGAATTTCCTTTCCTCCTTTGTCAACAAACAATTGACTACATTTGTATGGGTCTATTTCTGGGCTTTCTATTCTATCTCATTATCTAATTTATTTATTCTTTCACCAATACTACATTATTTTGATTGTTGTAGCTTTAGAATAAGTTTTGAAGTCACGTGGTATCTGTCCTTAACTTTGTTCTTATTCAGTATTGTACTGGCTATTCTGGGTCTCTTGCCTTTCCATATAAACTTCTGTGTGTAATTTTGAGTTTCTAATTTTGTATCCTTTGTCTAAATGGGGGCAAATAAAATTTTATAACCTACAGGGCCCAAATCAGGACCCACGTGAATTCTGATGACAATAAAAATGATATTTTTATTCTCTCTCCTTTATTAATGGATTGGACAGTTCAACCTCTACTGACAGTTCAAACCATATTTCAGCTCAGTTCAGTCACTCAGTCGTGTCCAACTCTTTGCAACCCCATGAACTGCAACACGCCAGGCCTCCCTGTCCATCACCAACTCCCAGAGTCCACCCAAACCCATGTCCATTGAGTCAGTGATGCCATCCAGCCATCGCATCCTCTGTCGTCCCCTTCTTCTCCTGCCCTCAATCTTTCCCAGCATCAGGGTCTTTTCCAATGAGTCAGCTCTTCGCATCAGGTGGCCAAAATATCGGAGTTTCACTTTCAACATCAGTCCTTCCAAAGAACACCCAGGACTTATCTCTTTTAGGATGGACTGGTTGGAACTCCTTGCAGTTCAAGGGACTCTCAAGAGTCTTCTCCAACACCACAGTTCAGAAACATCAGTTCTTCGGCACTCAGCTTTCTTTATAATCCAACTCTCACATCTACACATGATCACTGGAAAAACCATAGCCTTGACTAGATGGACCTTTGTTGGCAAAGTAATGTCTCTGCTTTTTAATATGCTGTCTAGGTTGGTCATAGCTTTCCGTCCAAGGAGTAAGCGTCTTTTAATTTCATGGCTGCAATCACTATCTGCAGTGATTTTGGAGCCAAAAAAATAAAGCCTGACACTGTTTCCCCAACTATTTCCCATGAAGTGATGGGACCAGATGCCATGATCTTAGTTTTCTGAATGTTGAGCTTTAAGCCAACTTTTTCACTCTCCTCTTTCACTTTCATCAAGAGGCTTTTTAGTTCCTTTTCACTTTCTGCCATAAGGGTGGTGTCTTCTGCATATCTGAGGTTATTGATATTTCTCCCGGCAATCTTGATTCCAGCTTGTGCTTCCTCCAGCCCAGCGTTTCTCATGATGTACTCTGCATAGAAGTTAAATAAGAAGGGTGACAATATACAGCCTTGACGTACTCCTTTTCCTATTTGGAACCAGTCTGTTGTTCCATATCCAGTTCTAACTGTTGCTTCCTGACCTGCATACAGGTTTCTCAAGAGGCAGGTCAGGTGGTCTGGTATTCCCATCTCTTTCAGAATTTTCCACACTTTATTGTGAGCCACACAGTCAAAGGCTTTGGCATAGTCAATAAAGCAGAAATAGATGTTTTTCTGGAACTCTCTTGCTTTTTCGATGATCCAGTGGATGTTGGCAATTTGATCCCTGGTTCCTCTGCCTTTTCTAAAACCAGCTTGAACATCTGGAAGTTCATGGTTCATGAATTGCTGAAGCCTGCCTTGGAGAATTTTAAGCATTACTTTACCAGCGTGGGAGATGAGTGCAATTGTGCCGTAGTCTGAGCATTCTTTGGCATTGCCTTTCTTTGGGATTGGAATGAAAACTGACCTCTTCCAGTCCTGTGGCCACTGCTGAGTTTTCCAAATTTGCTGGCACATTGAGTGCAGCACTTTCACAGGATAGTCTTTCAGGATGTGAAATAGCTCAACTGGAATTCCATCACCTCCACTAGCTTTGTTTAAAGTGATGCTTTCTAAGGCCCACTTGACTTCACATTCCAGGATGTCTGATTCTAGGTGAGTGATCACATCATCATGATTATCTGGGTCATGAAGATCTTTTTCGTACAGTTTTTCTGTGTATTCTTGCCACTTCTTAATATCGTCTGCTTCTGTTAGGTCAAACCATAAGGGTGGATTAAAACTTGAAGGGAACTGGAGCTTGCCAGCCTTTTGTGGAGCCAGGTCTTAGCGTTGACTTGGAGGCCTTTGGGAGAGCTCTCACCAATTAATATTCTCTGGTGACAGCCCAGCCTGGTGTTCTGTGATGACCTAGAGAGGTGGGATGAGGGTGGAGTAAGAGGGAGGCTCAAGAGGGAGGGGATAGATATAGATATAGATATATAGCTATGACTAATTCACATTGTATGGCAGAAACCAACACAATATCGTAGAGCAATTATCCTCCAATTTAAAAAATTTTTTAAGTTAAACTTAAAAAAAACTTGAAGAGAGAAAGCAGAGGGTGGGGCCCTAATGCATGTCCTCAATCAAGCAAAACAAAGAGGAATGGAAAAAAGAACAAGAATGAAGGAAGACTGAGATCTGCTAAATTTGCTCAACAATTTTAATTCTAAATGATATCTACAGGTACCTACATGTAATATCTCTAAACTTAGTGTACAAAAAATAAGATATGTTACCTATAAACTATTCTCTTGTTTAATCTTTATTTTATACTGGGCTGCAGTTGATTTACAATGCTTTGTTAATCCAGGTGTACAGCAAAGTGATTCTGCTATACATATACATGAAGCGAAAGTGAAAGTCGCTCAGTCACCCGACTCTTTGCAACCCCATGGACTGCAGCCCACCAGGCTCCTCTGTCCATGGAATTCTCCAGGCCAGAATACTGGAGTGGGTAGCCATTCCCTTCTCCAGAGGATCTTCCCAACCCAAGAAGCAAACCCAGATCTCCTGCATTGCAGGCAGATTCTTTACCAGCAGAGCCACCAGGGAAGCCCACACATATACATAGATCTATCCTTTTTCAAATTCTTTGCCGATTTAGATTATTACAGAATATTGAGCAGAGCTTCCTGTGCTATATAGTTGGTCTTTGTTGGTTATCTATCTTAAATATAGTAGTGCATATATGTCAATCCCAAACTCCAATTGATCCCTCCCTCCTCCCAACTTTGGTAACCGATGATTAGGTCAGGAAAATCCTCTGCAGAAGGAAATGGCAGCCCACTCCAGTACTCTTCCCTGGAAAAATCCCATGGACAGAGGAGCATGGTAGGCTACAGTCCGTGGGGTCGCAAAGAGTCGGACAGCCTAAGCAACTTCACTTTCACTTTCACTTTCCTATGGTCAATTAATCTAAGACAAAGGAGGCAAGACGATATAATGAAGAAAAGACAAGTCTCTTCAGTAAATGGTGCTGAGAAAACTGGAAAACCATATGTAAAAGAATGAAATTAAGACAGTCTCTAAAATCATACACAAAAATAAACTCAAGTGGATTAAATTATTTTAAAGGCATCAGAGGCTATCAACAAATTTGAAGAAAACTCCTGCTGTCCCAATCCCTTTCAGTTTGCCAAAGAGTCCTTAATTTCTGAAGCACATGCTAACCAGAATTTTAAAATAAAAGTAGGAAACCTAGAGCTCATTAGCACCATTTCCTTCCTAAAGGCCCCTCGGATTCTCCTAGGTCAACTCATACTCCTATTCCTTTAATATAGACCTAACCACAGTGAGCCATAATTGCCTGCTTGTTTATCTTCTTATTGGACTATATTTCCAGGGAGAGCAGGAATCAGGCCATGTCTTATCATCCACAAATCCCATGGTTAGCACAGTTCTAACTAATGATAAGGGATTTGATTTAGGTCATACTTGAACAGTCTAGTGGTTTTCCCTACTTTCTTCAATTTAAGTCTGAATTTGGCAATGAGGAGTTCATGATCTGAGCCACAGTCAGCTCCCGGTCTTGTTTCTGCTGACTGCATAGAGCTTCTCCATCTTTGGCTTCAAAGAATATAATCAGTCTGATTTCAATGTTGACCATCTGGTGATGTCCATGTGTAGAGTCTTCTCTTGTGTTGTTGGAAGAGGGTGTTTGCTATGACCAGTGTGTTCTCTTGGCAAAACTCTATTAGCCTTTGCCCTGCTTCATTCCGCACTCCAAGGCCAAATTTGCCTGTTACTCCAGGTGTTTCTTGACTTCCTACTTTTGCATTCCAGTCCCGTATAATGAAAAGGACATCTTTTTTGGGTGCTAGTTCTAAAAGGTCTTGTAGGTCTTCATAGAACTGTTCAACTTCAGCTCTTCAGCATTACTGATTGGGGCATAGGCTTGGATTACCGTGATACTGAATGGTTTGCCTTGGAAATGAACAAAGATCATTCTGTCGTTTTTGAGACTGTATCCAAGTACTGCATTTCAGACTCTTTTGTTGACCATGATGGCTACTCCATTTCTTTTAAGGGATTTCTGCCCACAGTAGTAGATATAATGGTCATCTGAGTTAAATTCACCCATTCCAGTTCATTTTAGTTCACTGATTCCTAGAATGTCGACATTCACTCTTGTCATCTCCTGTTTGACCACTTCCAATTTGCCTTGATTCAGTGACCTAACATTCCAGGTTCCTAGGCAATATTGCTCTTTACAGCATCGGACCTTGCTTCTATCACCAGTTACATCCACAACTGGGTATTGTTTTTGCTTTGGCTCCATCCCCTCATTCTTTCTGGAGATATTTCTCCACTGGTCTCCAGTAGCATATTAGGCACCTATTGATCTGGGGAGTTCCTCTTTCAGTATCCTATCATTTTCGCCTTCTCATACTGATCATGGGGTTTTCAAAGAAAGAATATTGAAGTGGTTTGCCATTCCCTTCTTATATGCAGAGTACATGAAGAGAAACGCTGGGCTGGAGAAAGCACAAGCTGGAATCAAGATTGCCGGGAGAAATATCAATAACCTCAGATATGCAGAAGACACCACCCTTATGGCAGAAAGTGAAAAGGAACTAAAAAGCCTCTTGATGAAAGTGAAAGAGGAGAGTGAAAAAGTTGGCTTAAAGTGCAACATTCAGAAACTAAGATCATGGCATCTGGTCCCATCACCTCATGGGAAATAGATGGGGAGACAGTGGAACAGTGTCAGACTTTACTTTTGGAGGCTCCAAAATCACTGCAGATGGTGATTGCAGCCATGAAATTAAAAGACGCTTACTCCTTGGACGGAAAGCTATGACCAACTTAGACAGCATATTAAAAAGCAGAGACATTACTTTGCCAACAAAGGATTGTCCACTCGAGGCTATGGTTTTTCCAGTGGTCATGTATGGATGTGAGAGTTGGACTGTGAAGAAAGCTGAGCGCCGAAAAATTGATGCTTTTGAACTGTGGTGTTGGAGAAGACTTTTGAGAGTTCTTTGGACTGGAAGGAGATCCAACCAGTCCATGATAAGGAGATCAGTCCTGGGTGTTCATTGGAAGGACTGATGCTGAAGCTGAAACTCCAATACTTTGGCCACCTCATGCGAAGAGTTGACTCATTGGAAAAGACCCTGATGCTGGGAGGGACTGGGGACAGGAGGAGAAGGGGATGACAGAGGATGAGATGGCTGGATGGCATCACCGACTCGATGGACATGAGTTTGGGTAAACTCCGGGAGTTTGTCATGGACAGGGAGGCCTGGCATGCTGCAATTCATGGGGTCGCAAAGAGTTAGACACAACTGAGCTACTGAACTGACTGAACTAATGACAGGTGTTCAGACACGGGCTGAAAGAATATTGACAAAAGGCAGATACTATGATTCTAAATTTATGAATGAGAAAGCTGAAGCTTGCCCCAAGGATACACATAAAGCAAAAAGAAATCCAGATCTCTCAATTCTGACATCTTCTCCCCAATGTACCATCTATCAATCACTGTAACAGCAATATATTTTACAACATAAGTCACAGGACAATCAAATGTCTATTCAAATGAACAAAATGCTATTTTTCCCTGCATAGTACAATTTATCACTTCCTACTCCCACTTACTTCCACACTTACCCAGATTATGTGTGAAGCTTTACCTGCAAATCTGCAATTTTTCTTCATACTAAGAAAAGGAACATGTAACCTACAGCAGCTGAGGTCATTACATTCAAAGGAAATGATCCAAAGACTAAAGCAACTATAGAATAGCTGCATTTCTCCTCTTTAGAACCGTAACAGAGAAAAGAGCTGCTCTGGGGAAGAAGTGTGGCAAGTGGACAAGTGTGTTCATGTGCTCTTGCCCTTATAATCTCTACAATAAACTCTCTACTTCCTCCAAAATCTAGACCCTTATACACAAACACAACACTCACAAAACAAATTGCACAGAAAACTTTACTTTTGACAATAATCATAAAGCTCAAGGACTTACTTCTTTTGGAATCTATTTAGTTCCTCTCACGTTGCATTGTGACAGTTCCTTAGACATAAGCTTATTTATGGAAGATTCCCAAAAGGACAATCTCTTTATTAATAATAATACAATAATAAAAATAATAACAACAAAAATAACTAACATTCATTGAGCATATGGCTCTGTATTAAGCACTCATACCATTAAATTAATCCAGTCCTCACAAACTATGTAAGATATTATTTTCTCTATTTTACAAATGGGAATGAAATTAAGTAATTTACTCAAGTTCACACTAGTGAAAGATCAAATCTTAGGTCTGTTTAACTGTAAGGTTCCTATTCATATCTAGTTTCCTATACTGTTGTGAGGAACAGAGGACTTCACAGGTTTCTGGTCCCTAAATTTTTTTATTTCATACCAGTAAAATATTTTTATCATAAATAATCCATATGTAACATAAAATTACATATATTTGATACATACATATACTACTTATGAACCAATTGTAGTAATATTTTAGTTATGTTACAAAACATAGATCAAAATAGAAATTTCAAATTCATCAGCAATGTTTTTTAATTGTGTTTTTTTTACAATGATTCAAACACCTTTTTGCTCCTATTCTTAAGATAGTATTAATAATAATTTCTGGGCATTATATAAACTTTCAATAACACATACTGTTTAAAATAACATGCAAATTTGATTTTCAAATAGTCTTCTTGATAATTCAGGCATTTTTTTAGACAGCATATTGCCAGACCATGTTTACTGCATTCTGTGGCTGACAAAGTTTTTACTAAAAGGTGAACTCTCAGTTTTTCAATTTTCTCACTGTTCCTTCGTGCTGACATTATTAACAGAATTATATTTAATTGTGTTTCTTTTCAAAAGTCCCTTTTAGTCCACTTGGCTGTGCACACTGAACTGCAATATGTTTAAATATGCTTAAACTAACAGATGATGGAACATTGTCAGTTCCTCTCAAATAGGAAAATTCTCACCCTATTCTCAGAATTTAAAAATGTATAAAATTAATAATCTTCTGACAAGTTAACTGTATAGTAATCAGAAAATCTTGACTCGATGGATTTCTTCGTACATATCCTGGAGTGCCCATACATCCTTTGCCTCAGCTACCTGGACCTTAGAGATCACTGACCTAAATACACTAAAATCCACTGTTGGATTCAACCAGACTTGCAGAAGGCTATCCACACTTAATTCACTGTCCCAAAAAGTTGCTTTTATTTATTATGCTTTGATGTGATGCCATCAATGTAAATGAAGGAACCTATGAGAAACTGCTTCTCATAGTAAGAAAACAGGAGAGCTAATGTATAAATAAATTCAAAGGACTCCTTCCAACGTCATCTTTTACAGAATATGGGTGAAAAGCAGGAAGTAATCATCATCTCAAGTCTCCAACACAAAGACTCTTGAAAACAAGGAAGTTCACTCTGTGATTCATAAAGACAAAGATCCCACCAACTTGGAATAGAAATCAATCAATGCTCCCAAGCTTAATTCTGAGAGAAGCAGAATGTGACCACTTTAAAAATATATATATTCTTTAGTGATTCTCTGTACTATTGCCAGTACAATGGTTGTATATGGACAAAATGAACAGTTTTTGCAATTATACCCTTTTCTCCTATGTTATCTTTTTTTTCTGATCACATTTACTGAAATGTAATTTTTGTCTGTTGAACCTGTTGAATATAGTAGTAAGAATTGAGTTCAAAAAGATCTTCACCATAAGACCAGAAACTATAAAACTCCTAGAGGAGAACATAGGCAAAACACTCTCCGACATAAATCACAGCAGGATCCTCTATGACCCACCTCCCAGAATATTGGAAATAAAAGCAAAAATAAACAAATGGGACCCAATTAAACTTAAAAGCTTTTGCACAACAAAGGAAACTATACGCAAGGTGAAAAGACGCCTTCAGAATGGGAGAAAATAATAGCAAATGAAGCAACAAAGGATTAATCTCAAAAACACACAAAAAACTCCTGCAGCTCAATTCCAGAAAAATAAATGACCCACTCAAAAAATGGGCCAAAGAACTAAACAGACATTTCTCCAAAGAAGACATACAGACGGCTAACAAAGACATGAAAAGATGCTCAACATCACTCATTATCAGAGAAATGCAAATCAAAACCACAATGAGGTACCAACACGCCAGTCAGGATGCCTGCTATCCAAAAGTCTACAAGCAATAAATGCTGGAGAGGGTGTGGAGAAAAGGGAACCTTCTTACACTGTTGGTGGAAATGCAAACTAGTACAGTCACTATGAAGAACAGTGGAGATTCCTTAAAAAACTGGAAATAGAACTGCCATATGACCCAGCAATACCACTCCTGGGCATACACACCAAGGAAACCAGATCTGAAAGAGACACGTGTACCCCAATGTTCATCGCAGCACTGTTTATAATAGCCAGGACAGGGAAGCAACCTAGATGCCCATCAGCAGACGAATGGAAGGAAGCTATGGTACATATACACTATGGAATATTACTCAGCCATTAAAAAGAATTCATTTGAATCAGTTCTAATGAGATGGATGAAACTGGAGCCCATTATACACAGTGAAGTAAGCCAGAAAGATAAAGACCAATACAGTATACTAATGCATATATATGGAATTTTAAAAGATGGTCATGATAACCCTATATGCAAAACAGAAAAAGAGACACAGATGTACAGAACAGACTTTTGGACTCTGTGGGAGAAGGAGAGGGTGGGATGTTCTGAGAGAATAGCATTGAAACAAGTATACTATCAAGGATGAAACAGATCACCAGCCCAGGTTGGATGCATGAGACAAGTGGTCAGGGCTGGTGCACTGGGAAGACCAAGAGGGATGGGATGGAGAGGGAGACGGGAGGGGGGATCACGATGGGGAATACATGTAAATCCATGGCTGATTCATGTCAATGTATGGCAAAAACCACTACAATATTATAAAGTAATTAGCCTCCAACTAATAAAAATAAATGAAAAGAGAACAAAAACAAAAAGGTCTTCACTTATGTAATAGTTCATATAAGGACTTACAAGCAACAGACTATGTATATTTGTACTTAAAACCAAAAAGAGTTGGAGTAAAGGGGAACTTCTAATCATGTGCAACATAACTTCATGACTATGCATTTATGTATGGCCATGGACTTTTATGCAGACATTTTACTGTTTTGATAATAGCATTGGGCTCATTTTAATATGTAAAATACCATCTAATTGATGTTCTGCTCATCCTCAGAGCTGCATTTTCAGGTATTCAGGGATAATTCTAATACCAACTAATATTCATCTAGCTAGTATCATGCTTTCAAAGAACTCAAAATGCTTGATTAAAACATTCTGAGCAAAGCTTCCCACATATGACACATTTTCAGACTTTCATTTTCCAGGGGACATAGTGACTCATGCTTTATTTTACTAATTATTATACACATCCTAGACAACTAAGAGGCTAAGGTTCAGAGTGGTAGGAGATTTATCATGAAACTATCATAAATTAACAGCAGTTCAAAGCTGTTTCTGATTGGTTTTATCTTACCATACTGTGTCAACTGAGGTCTTAGAGCAGAGAGATTTCAGTATCACAAAAGCAACTAAGTTACCCAAGAGTAATATGTGCATTTGAAAACATTGTAAGATTAATCACAATAATAAAATCTAACATTTAGTGAATATTTACTGTGTTTCAGGCACTACGCTAAGGAATTATGTACAAAACCTCATTTAATCTTCAAACAAGTCTCTAGAGTATGTAAGATACAATCACTTAAGGAAATTAAAGCTAAACAGAGAATAAAAAACTTCCCAAGGTAAGGGAGCTGTTAAGTAGCTGTTCCAGAATCAAACTCAGACTATCTGATTTCAAAACTCACATGCTGAATCAATACACGAGGTAGAATTAAAAGCTGCCTAACCATTTACACATTTCTATACCAAGGGACCACTATGATTCCTTCACTTATAAAAAGGTGAGACAAATCTCTTACTATGAAGTAACTGCACGCTCATTATCTTATTATTCAAATCAAGAACAGAACACTATTCCTCTAGTTCTGACACACTCCAAGACAAAGATTCCCAAAAATAGCACCAAGAAAAAAGCAAAGTACATAACTCAGGCAGGTTATGCCTCCCAGGTACTAGATGTACAACATCCCCAATATCATTACAGAGCAGAACCAAACATCATTATAATACCTAGTTTTAGAGTAGGAACATGAAGGGCAGGATAGAGACAATCCTCAAACTGTTCACCTGTCAAGATAAACACAGAGGAAGGGAGAGAAAAAAAAAATAAAACAAAATGAAAAATGAAAAAACAACTAAACTATACTTAGTGAAAGTGAAAGAAAGCATTAGTCACTTAAGTCATATATATGACAAAGATAAATTTTAAAAGTCCAACAATACATTTTTTGGTAATACACATAACAAAAGATTAATAACCCTAATATAAAAAATGACCTTATTATTCAATAATAAATTGACCAACAACTCAATTAAAAACATAGGCTAAAGAAATGTACAATTCACAGAAGAAATAAAAACGGCAACCAACGTAAAAACATTATTAACCTCACTAGCTAACCAATGAAATGTAATTTAAAACAATGCAAGATCAATCACTATTACAGTAACACAGATAAAAGATTGGAAAATAATCAGTATGAGCAAAGACAAGATGAGTTATCTCATACACTGTATAAACCAGCATGACCTTTCTGAAAGTCAACGTACTAAATGCATCAAAAATTTAAATGTTCATTCCTTTGACATAGCACTCATACTCACAGGCATTGCACAAAGATATATATGCAATGCTGTTCATCACAACATTATTTATAATCATTAAAAATTAGAGACGCCCCTGAGAACATTGACATTCTAGGAATTGACGAACTAAAACGAACTGGAATGGGTGAATTTAACTCAAATGACCATTATATCTACTACTGTGGGCAGAAATCCCTTAGAAGAAACGAAGTAGCCATCATGGTCAACAAAAGAGTCTGAAATGCAGTACTTGGATACAGTCTCAAAAACGACAGAATGATCTTTGTTCATTTCCAAGGCAAACCATTCAGTATCACGGTAATCCAAGCCTATGCCCCAATCAGTAATGCTGAAGAGCTGAAGTTGAACAGTTCTATGAAGACCTACAAGACCTTTTAGAACTAGCACCCAAAAAAGATGTCCTTTTCATTATACGGGACTGGAATGCAAAAGTAGGAAGTCAAGAAACACCTGGAGTAACAGGCAAATTTGGCCTTGGAGTGCGGAATGAAGCAGGGCAAAGGCTAATAGAGTTTTGCCAAGAGAACACACTGGTCATAGCAAACACCCTCTTCCAACAACACAAGAGAAGACTCTACACATGGACATCACCAGATGGTCAACATTGAAATCAGACTGATTATATTCTTTGAAGCCAAAGATGGAGAAGCTCTATACAGTCAGCAGAAACAAGACCGGGAGCTGACTGTGGCTCAGATCATGAACTCCTCATTGCCAAATTCAGACTTAAATTGAAGAAAGTAGGGAAAACCACTAGACCATTCAGGTATGACCTAAATCAAATCCCTTAGGATTATACAGTGGAAGTGAGATATAGATTTAAAGGACTAGATCTGATAGACAGAGTGCCTGATGAACTATGGCCGGAGGTTTGTGACACTGTACAGGAGACAGGGATCAAGACCATCCCCATGGAAAAGAAATGCAAAAAAGCAAAATGGCTGTCTGAGGAGGCCTTACAAATAGCTGTGAAAAGAAGAGAAGGGGAAAGCAAAGGAGAAAAGGAAAGATATTCCCATCTGAATGCAGAGTTCCAAAGAATAGAAGGAGAGATAAGAAAGCCTTCCTCAGGGATCAGTGCAAAGAAATAGAGGAAAACAACAGAATGGGAAAGCCTAGAGATCTCTTCAAGAAAATTAGAGATACCAAGGGAACATTTCATGCAAAGATGGGCTCCATAAAGGACAGAAATTGTATGGACCTAACAGAAGCAGAAGATATTAAAAAGAGGTGGCAAGAATACACAGAAAAACTATACAAAAAAGATCTTCACAACCCACATGATCACGATGGTATGATTACTCACCTAGAGTCAGACATCTGGAATATGAAGTCAAGTGGGCCTTAGAAAGCATCACTATGAACAAAGCTAGTGGAAGTGATGGAATTCCAGTTGAGCTATTTCACATCCTGTGAAAGTGCTGCACTCAATATGCCAGCAAATTTGGAAAACTCAGCAGTGGCCACAGGACTGGAAAAGGTCAGTTTTCATTCCAATCCCAAAGAAAGGCAATGCCAAAGAATGCTCAAAATACCACACAATTGCACTCATCTCACATGCTAATAAACTAATACTCAAAATTCTCCAAGCCAGGCTTCAGCAATTCATGAACCATGAACTTCCAGATGTTCAAACCGGTTTTAGAAAAGGCAGAGGAACCAGGGATCAAATTGCCAACATCCACTGGATCATCGAAAAAGCAAGAGAGTTCCAGAAAAACATCTATTTCTGCTTTATTGACTATGCCAAAGCCTTTGACTGTGTGGCTCACAATAAAGTGTGGAAAATTCTGAAAGAGATGGGAATACCAGACCACCTGACCTGCCTCTTGAGAAACCTGTATGCAGGTCAGGAAGTAACTGTTAGAACTGTACATGGAACAACAGACTGGTTCCAAATAGGAAAAGGAGTACTTCAAGGCTGTATATTGTCACCCTTCTTATTTAACTCATATGCAGAGTACATCATGAGAAACGCTGGGCTGGAAGAAGCACAAGCTGGAATCAAGATTGCTGGGAGAAATATCAATAACCTCAGATATGCAGAAGACACCACCCTTATGGCAGAAAGTGAAAAGGAACTAAAAAGCCTCTTGATGAAAGTGAAAGAAGAGAGTGAAAAAGTTGGCTTAAAGCTCAACGTTCAGAAAACTAAGATCATGGCATCTGGTCCCATCACTTCATGCGAAATAGATGGCGGGACAGTGGAACAGTTTCACACTTTACTTTTGGGGGCTCCAAAATCACTGCAGATGGTGATTGCAGCAATGAAATTGAAAGACGCTTACTCCTTGGGAGGAAAGTTATGACCAACCTAGATAGCATATTAAAAAGCAGAGACACTACTTTGCCAACAAAGGTTTGTCTACTCAAAGCTATGGTCTCTCCAGTGATCATGTATGGATGTGAGAGCTGGACTGTGAAGAAAGCTGAGTGCCAAAGAATTGATGCTTTTGAACTGTGGTGTTGGAGAAGACTCTTGAGAGTCCCTTGAACTGGAAGGAGATCCAACCAGTCCATGATAAGGAGATCAGTCCTGGGTGTTCATTGGAAGGACTGAAGCTGAAGCTGAAACTCCAATACTTTGGCCACATCATGGGAAGAGTTGATTCATTGGAAAAGACCCTGATGCTGGGAGGTTGAGGGCAGGAGGAGAAGGGGACGACAGAGGATGAGATGGCTGGATCACATCACTGACTCGATGGACATGGCTCTGGGTAAATTCCAGGAGTTGGTGATGGACAGGGAGGCCTGGCGTGCTGGGATTCATGGGATCACAAAGAGTCGGACATGACTCAGCGACTGAACTGAACTGATGCCTAGCAATAGAAGATCAATTAAACAACTATGAAATATTCATGCTTGCATGTGTGCTCAGCCTCTTCAGTCATGTCCTACTCTTTGAGATTCTATGGACTGTAGCCTGCCAAGTTTCTCTATCCATGGGATTCTCCAGGCAAGAATACTGAAGTGGGTTGCTCTGTCCTCCTCCAAGGGCTCTTCCACCAGGGACTGAACCCACATTTCACATCTCCTGCACTGGCAAGTAGGTTCTTTACCACTGGCACCACCTGGGAAGCCCTCAATACTATACTATATAATGCAAATAATTAAACAGATCTGGATTCTATATTTTGAAAACTGAGAGAACAATTTTCATTCCACTTATTTGAGCCCTTTGCTCAGCTGAAGTTAGAAAGATTGACCATAACACGGAAGTATGAGCTTCTTTTGCTCAATTCATTTCTCACAGTAATACAGTAAAGCTAACCATAGGAATTCCAGTGTACTTTGAAATCTAATTACTGAAAGAAGTACAAAACCTAAAGTACCAGACAACAACATGACAAGGGTCCTCAAAAAAGAATTTTGGAAAGCATCTTGATGAATGCCATCCATTTATAAGGGCTACATATTTCAGGCCACCTGGAAATGAGAGTTGACTAGATGACTTTACAACATAAATTTTTCAAAAGTTGACTTCATTTCAGGATCATTCACTATGTTCTATTCACCATGCAGAATGCAGCACAATATGCATATTTGCACAAATATGATATTCCTTGCCTTCTGGGAGTTTATGTTCTAAACAAAAATCCTAGAAAGTATATTGCCCCTTAAGGCTGGCTTTTAACTTTTTATTTTCTCTTTTCATTTGATTATAGTACAGGCATCTGCCACAAAAGTTCAATTTTTTTTTATACCTTAAAAGAGAGGGGCTTACCAAGGGAAGGGAGACAAATAATATACGTGAACCTACTCAAACCTAACAGACATCCAAATCAACCCTTAAGAAGTAGTCTTTGAGTGAATTTATTCATTGTGTTTACAGTAGAACATTTTCAACAAACACTGAAAATTATCACATTAAGAATCATGAAAGCACAAAGATACAGAAGTTATGATTCCTACTCTTTTTCTTAAAGTCACCTACCAAACTTTCACTTTCATTTATCACTCCTTGAGTAACATGCACAGTGATATTTAACACTCTCAGATTCAACAAGTTACAGGATAATACAGGACAAGATTACACACATGTGTTGGAGAGTTAGTGTGAAAGAATACAGCATATTTAAAACAGTTCTATCACTGAAATTCTCCTCGAATTCCTCCATCACCTTCATACAACCTTAGAGTTTACTTCAAAAACCCTCTAGATTAGGTAAGGCTAACATTATTTCCAATACCATGTAAATCATTCACAGGAAGATACTAAGACATGTTTAGTATCAGGCAAGGAGAAGGCAGTGGCACCCCACTCCAGTACTCTTGCCTGGAAAATCCCATGGACGGAAGAGCCTGGTAGGCTGCAGTCCATGGGGTCGCTAAGAGTCAGACGTGATTGAACAACTTAACTTTCACTTTTCACTTTCATGCATTGGAGAAGGAAGTGGCAACCCACTCCAGTGTTCTTGCCTGGAGAATCCCAAGGACCAGGGAGCCTGGTGGACTGCCGTCTATGGGGTCGCACAGAGTCAAACACAACTAAAGCGACTTAGCAGCAGCAGTATCAGGCAAAAATACAATCCATTTTTTAAAAAATATAATGAGGACTACTTGTTTCTATTGACTGAGTTGTCACTAGGACCATAGGTTGTTTAGAAGATCCTCAGAGCTAGAATATCATTTGCCATCATCTGAGGGGTGGCTGTTTAAGAGAGATCATGAGCTAGAATGCAGAATATGAAGGCATACCTCTAATCTCAATGCTGACAGTATCATCAACTAAGATGGAATACCTAAGAATGAGGGCTTATTTGTGAGGTAGGGGCAACAGCCATCATTTTTAGTATGCTTTTAAGCAGCTGTCATTTCCATCACTTTATTAATTTCTTACTATACTGACATTTGAATCACTTTATTAATTTTTTCCTCTACTGTTATCTTAGTTGTCCAATTTAAAAATAAAGACTATACCAATAACTGCCACTAGCAGGAAACAATTATGATACACTGCTACCCATATACATGAAATTCTGTAAATAGTTGGGGAGAGAAGTTGAGTGATCCATTTCTGAGATTTTGGAGGCCCAGTTTCCTCATCCTGTTCCCACAAACTTTTATCAGAGATATTTCAAACATTATGCCACAGTTATACAAAATAAGTGAAACATCACCAAGCAGAAATCCTAGGGTAGGTATTCTGAACATGTTGGTAAAGAAAGTCACTTCATTTGAGAGGTTTCTGCCCCTTCAACCTCACCCTCCTTACCAATATACATTCATCACCGAAAAGGGAAATATTTACAAAAGTTAGTTTAGTTATGTTTAAATATTATGTTTAGCTGTCTGGAGACCATGTTCTCAAAATTTATACAAGAAATCAAGGATTAAACTTCATAACAATTAGAAAACCACACTGTGTAAAATCAAAGAGTTAGTTAAAAGATATTAAAATAGTTTTACCACTGGTGCTAAAACGAAATGACTCCATCTCTTCCCAACACCTGGAACCAAAACCTTTCGAACTTTCATGTAAACAAACCAGGGCACACCAAATGCTCTGTCTGCAGCAAGGTACCACCTCTGCACAGGCATTTGGGTGAAAAATGTGGAAAATGCCTGAGGGCTCTTTGAAGCAGCTTGGGAGAAGTGAGAGCAGGAAAGAGGCTCTTCTCTAGGGTAAGTTTGTTTAGTAGAAAGTAAGCAAGTTGTCAGGGTAAAAGTTGACAATGTTGATTCCAACAGTTTGAACTGTGAATAAACATCCAAAGGGATTATGTTACTGAGAATTAGAAAAGATTCCATTGAACTCAATAGAGCATTTGTGTTTTCAAAGATAATATGCCTTCAAGTCACACTCTGGATGCACAGTTTAGGATTAGAATTACCCTAAGCTCTTTCTATGCCACATTAAAGAACATAGGATTTGACCTCTCTAATGTATGCTTTAAAATGTTCGAATAACTGAATTGGAAAATACTATACACATGTACATTTGTACATCTGAGGTAGACTAAAGAAATTTGGAGAAAAATATGTTCTTTCCAAACATCTAAACTTAAACATAGTTTTACTAACCAATTTAGGATTTATTAGCCATAAATCACTTTAAAGTTTTCCCTCCTTAATGACCTATCCAAGAACAAAAAATAGGGCCTATACTTATGAAATCCATAATCCTCTTCTCTGCTCTCTAAAGTCACATTTAAATCTGGCTTTCATCTTATGTTGTTGGGTTTTTCACCAGTTACAAGATGGAAAGTTAGTAGAGACTTGTGCTTTTTCAAAAGCAAAACAACTTGGTTGCCACTCAGTAATTCCTGGTGAAATGCCGCAAGTTTGTAAAAAATTTTTAAATTTTCCTAACTTGGAACTTACAAAAGTAAGTGTGAGATGTTCATTGCCCATCAGACATTGCATCTTTTTATTTTTAATATTCATAAACAAGAAAAAAACATACACTTTGATTTATTAAAGTTTATCTGAATCAATATGCAGATCTGCCTTGCGTACCGTTAGGAAAATGGAGGTAACTCAGACTGCTGTTCTCAGTTCATCAGAAGTCCTTCATGATTCTCACACTAGAGTGTGCTATTAGAATTTTTTCCAAAGTTTGACAAAAACATGCAATTCACATGCTCTTTACTGCAGCAGCCCCGCAAAAAGTTGTTTCTCCTTTAAACTTTCACACATATTCACTTCCCTCCTAGAACCAAGGATGTAAGTGAATATGGCTCAGTCTCATAGCCTCTTTGCTCTTAAAAAGAAAATCAAATTCCCTAGATAGTTTCAAACTCTTCCCAAAATAGAACATTCTCAGCTCTGCCTGTGGATCATTATCTCTTTTACATTTCATCTTTATATTCACTGGGTTCACAGAAAGGGCATACACAGAAAGAGGAAAATAGCTGCTTCTTAGACACCAAATTTAGTAATTCTCTCAAATCTATTGGCACACATCTAAAAAGTCATATTTTTACAAGGCTTCATTAGGTTTCCATTGGTCCTTCTTTTGAGAACACACATGCCAAACCACCCATAACCTCAAGTCAAAATACATCTGCAAAATATAATAAATATTTTATATGAATACTCATCATGATTTTAAAAAGGATATGTGGAAAGAGACAGACACATCATCTGAATCCCACTTTTGTGTCTCCCAAGCAACAAGCTGCTAACCAGTGGAGACCATCAATCTACAGTGCCCTAAGATTCCAGCCGACCCCAATACCCTTACCTGTTAATATAAGATTACTGTAAGTATTAGAGAATTGCTCCTTTAGAAGAACCAGATGCATCTGAGCTGCCTTCTCCCGTTGGAGCTCCAGCATAACATCAGGGTGCTGGGCAATCTTGCAGCCTTTCTGTTTATCCAAGGCAACATCACTTCGAACAATGTCTAAAAAAAAAAAAAAAAAAGAAGGAAGGCAGGCAGCAAAAACAAACAAACAAAAAAAAACAGAAACTATATACACAAAGTCCTATTTCACCCAATATGACAGAATTTGTAAACTACTACATTTTCATCAAAATGAAAAGATACAGAAATAATAAACCTGAAGCGTCTCCCACTTCACAATGCATCCTAAAAATTTCTCTGGTCATCTCCAAAATCTTTGGAGATTTCTGTTTCTTAGTTTTCTCTGAGCTTATTTAAGATTCTCACTCCTTGGTTCCCCTTCTCAGCTCACCTCCAGGAATTATTTACCCCCTGGGGCAATTTTTTTTTTTTTTAATGAAGAATGACTTCATTATTTGAAACTAGGGCCTTTTTCTTTACATCTTTTACCATGGGGAAAAATAATAAAATCTTGCCTGAATACCAGTGACTATGAAGGTTATTGTCATGCAGCAATCTGAAAGGCAACTCTAGAAACCTTCAAGTTTTACATAACAAACAAACTGAAGGATTTTAGGGAGAAAATGTTAAAAATTAAAAAAAACAAACAAAACACTGTTGACACCTATGGCTTTGGAAAAGAAAAACTAATGTTCACGTCAATAGTACCAATAGGAAAGATTTGGCTCTTTAAGCGATATCATTGACACCTAAGAGAAAACAAGGCAGGAGACATGAATGGTGGGCCATCATTCTGTGCAAAAGATTTTCAAACATATCAAAAGAGCCCTAGAAGAGAAGCTCAGATATAAAAACAAACCAACGACAATTGAGCATTAGGATGTATGGTTCACAAAGATTACCCAAATGTGAGAATAGCACTCACTCACTTTAGATAAAAACACAGAAGCTGGTTGGAAATAATGCAATATTTATACATAAACATATTTATATTAATTTCTACGATGTAGGCAATAAGATGAACTCATTTAACAATCAAGTAAGTAACTAATCTTGAAGGTATTCTGAGCCTTGAATACAAAATTAAAATAAAATCAAGAATACACTCTAGTTTACAAGATCATTAAACGAAGGTAAGAGGAATAATAAATACCATTTATTTAAATTACACTATAAAATTTTTAAAATACAGTGCATTATTAAATCCTTTGAACCACTGATGAAAGCAAACATTGTTGACTAGCCGACCTATATTGTAAACACAGTACATTCACCTTTGCCTTCCTCTACCATAGAGACTGAAGAGCCAAAATATACAATTCCCCAGCTTTCCTTGAAAGTCATGAGTAGCCATGTAACATACATAGCCATGCCAATGCACTGCAGGCATATATCCCTAGGGGGTTCCCTGGCCAAATTAAAAGAGAGAACCTCACTAAGAAAAAACAGTTTTTTCCTTGAGCGTTTTAGTCCTTTCTATTCTTTATGCCTGAAATATAACAAAAGGCCCAAAGTTATAGCAGCCGTTTTGTGGCAATGACTCAAAAAGCACAAGGGCACAACTCTTACACGCTAAAGATGGTGAACAGGACGATGAGATGAGCTTATGCCCCTAAGATCATTACTGAGCTGTCATATTTGTGCTCAAGAGCCTATATTTTCTTTCTTGTCGTGTAACATAAAGGCACTATTTGTATAAACCATTAATGTGTGCTCAGTCGCTCAGTTGTGTCTGACCCTTTGTGACCCCATGGAATGTAGCCCTCTGGCTCCTTTGTCCATGGGGACTCTCCAGGCAAGAATACTGGAGTGGGTTGTCATGCCCTTCTCCAGGGGATCTTCCCAACCCAGGTTCCCTGCACTGCATGCAGATTCTTTACCATCTGAGCCACCAGGGAAGCCAAAACCATTAACAGTAAGCTATTTTTTAAATCCTAATCTATTTTGTTGTGGTGCACAGGCTTCTCATTGCTTTTCATGCAGTGACTTCTCTTGTTGTGACCACCTTACTTGCCTCCTGAGAAACCTATATACAGGTCAAGAAACAACAGTTGAAACCAGACATGGAACAATGGAATGATTCAAAACTGGCAAAAGTATGTCAAGGCTGTATATTGTCACCCTGCTTATTTAACTTATATGCAGAGTATATCATGCAAAATGCCAGGCTGGATGAAGCACAAGCTGGAATCAAGATTGCTGGGGAAAATATCAATAACCTCAGATGTGTATATGACACCACCCTTATGGCAGAAAGTGAAGAAGAACTAAAGAGCCTCTTGATGAAGGTGAAAGAGGAGAGTGAAAAAGCTGGCTTAAAACTCAACATTCAAAAAACTAAGATTACAGCATCCAGTCCCATCACTTCATCGCAAATAGATGGAGAAAAAATGGAAATAGTGGCAGATTTTATTTCTTGGGCTCTAAAATCACTGCAGATGGTACCTGCAGCCATAAAGTTAAAAGATGTTTTCTCCTTTGAAGAAAAGATATGACAAACTTAGATAGAATATTAAAAAGCAGAGACATCACTTTGCTGACCAAGATCTGTATAGTCAAGCGATGGTTTTTCCAGTAGTCATGTAATGGATGTGAGGATTCAATGTTGTACTGTAAGGAAAGCTGAGCACCGAAGAACTGGTATTTTGAACTGTGGTGCTGAAAAAGACTCTTGAGCGTCCCTTGGACAACAAGGAGATCATACCAGTCAATCCTAAAGGAAATCAGTCATGAATATTCATTAGAATAATCATTCACTGATGCTGAAGCTGACGTTCCAATATTGTGGCCACTTGATGCGAAGAACTGACTCACTCGAAAAGACTCAATGCTGGGAAAGATTGAAGATAAAAGGAGAAGCGGGCAGCAGGGGATGAGATGGTTGGATGGCATCACCGACTCAATGGACATAAGTTTGAGCAAACTCTGGGAGGTAGTGAAGGACAGGGAGGCCTGGCATGCTGCAGTCCATGGGGTCACAAACAGTCTGAGACAGCTTAGCAACTGAACAACAATAATCTGTTCTGTAATCCTAAATGATAATGAGTAACATTATTATCCCTAATTTATGTATGGAAAAACCGAGGTCCACAAAGCTTAAGTGACTTACTCAAGTTCACAAACCATGGTGAGTCCCAAATCCCAAAATTTTCAAAGCCAAATTCACTGATTGTTCCAGAAGTTACTCCTATATAGAAACTAATGAACTTAATAGTACCTTCTTATACTATGCAGTAGCATACTACAGCTGATCTATCCAGAAAAGAAACATGGATGATACTTTCCCAAAAAACATTACAAAACTTGTACCAAAATACACTATAATGAAGAAAGAGGGGTTTCAATTATCCTGACATCTTCTGATAGAAATCTGATTCAAAGAACAGAATATCTACTAAACTATTTCCTATCTAACAAATGTTTTGTTCAGAAGGCAGAAGAAGCAATAACTGATATCAACGTCATTTAATCCAGAAACTTGAAATAAAATGAACAAATTACCTTAACATTAAGAATAGTAAGAAAAAAAAAAAAAAAAAAAGAATAGTAAGAAAAAAAAAAAAAAGAATAGTAAGAAAACAATGGGCACAGCCTAACATACATCCTAAACTTTTTTTTTTCTACATCCTAAACTTTTAAAAAGTACATTTCAACAATGTTTGTGGAAAACATATATTTGCAATATAGACTTTTTTTTTGAGATACAGTTGATTCATAATATTATATTAATCTCAGGTATACAAGTTCATGATTCAGTATTTTTATATTAATAGTTATTTAAAGTTATTATAAAATATTGGCTATATTCCCTGTGGTGTGCAATATATCCTTGCGGGGTATTTATTTTATACATGGTAGTTTGTACTTCTTGATCTCTTGCCCCTATTTTGCCCCTCCTTCCTTCCCTCTACCTGCTGGTAACCACTAATTTGTTCTCTATATCTGTCTTTTCTGTTTTGCCATATTCATTCTTTTGTTTCATTTTTTAGATTATCCCATATGTAAGTGATAACATACAGTATTTGTCTTTCTCAGATTTATTTCACCAAGCATAATACCCTCCAGGTCCATCCACATTATTGCAAATGGCAAGATTTCATCTTCTTATGGCTGAATAATATTCCACTGACCCATCAACAGATGAAAGGATAAAGATAAGATAGATAGATAGATCACAACAGTGACCAACTCCCAATCAGTCATATGATTTACAAATATTCTTCCCCATTCAGTAGACTGTCTTCATTTTGGCAATGGTTTCCTTGGCCGTGCAAAAGCTTTGAAGTCCATTTGTTTATTTTTGCTTTCATTTGTCTTTATCTTAAGAGACAGATCCAAAAAAAATTTCCATCATTTATGTCATATAGTGTTATGCCTAGGTTTTCTTATATGAGCTTTATGGTTTCTGTTCTTACATTTAGGTCTTTAAATCACTTTGAACTTACTTTTCTGTGAGAAAGTAGTCCAGTTCAATTTATTTACATGCAGCTATCCAATTTTCCCAGCACCACTTACTGAAGAGATTGTTTTTCCCCATTGCACATTCTTATTTCTTCTGTCATAGATTAATTGACCATAAACATGTGGGTTTATTTCTGGACTCTCCCTTCTGTTTCATTGATCTATGTCTGTTTTTGTGCCAGTACCATTCGGTTTTGATCACTGTAGCTTTGTAGTACAATCTGAAGTCAGGGAGCATAACACCTCAGGATCTGTTCCTCTTTCTCAAGATTGTTTTGGCTATTCAAGGTCCTTTGTGCTTGCATACAAATTTTAAAATTAAATGTTCTAGTTCTGAGGGAAAAAATGCCATCGGTATTTTGATAGGGATTGTATTGAATCTACAGACTGCCTGGGGTAGTATGACCATTTTAACAATATTGATTCTTCCAATCCATGAACAAGGAGTATCTTTTCATCTGTTTGTGTTATATTCAATTTTTTACACCAGTATCTTAAAAGTTTTCTTAGTACAAGTCTTAGGTAGGTTTCTTCCTAGATATTTTATTCTCTTTGATGTGAGTGTAAATGGGATTCTTTAGTTTCTCTTTCAGATAGTTTGTTGCTGTATAGAGATGCAACAAATAGATGTATGCTAATTTTGTATCCTGCAGCATTACCAAATTCATTGATGAGCTATATTAGTCTTCTGGTGGCATTTTTAGGATTTTCTATGTACAGCATCATGTCATCTGCAAACAGTGACAGTTTTACTTCTTCCTTTCCAATTTGGATTCCCTTTATTTCTTTTCCTTCTCTGATTTCTGTGGCCAGGACTTTCAAAACTATGTTGAATAGAAGTGATGAGAGTAAACAAACATCCTTGTCTTGTTCCTCATCTTAGAGGAAATGCACTCAGCTTTGAACATGATGTTATTAATAGCTGTACATTTATCATAAATGGCCTTTACTATATTGAGGTACGTTTCCTCTATGCCCACTTTCCTGAGATTGTTTTATCATAATTGGATGTTGAACTTTATCAAAAGCATTTTCAACATCTACTGAGATGACCACGTGGCTTTATTCTTCAATCTGTTAATGTGATATATCACACTGATTGATTTGCGAGCACTGAAAAATCTTTGCATTACTAGGATAAATTCCACTTGATCGTTGTGTATGATCCTTTAATGCATTGTTGAATTCAGTTAGCTTATATTTTGTTGAGAATTTTTACATCTCTGTTCATACAGGTAACATGCAATTTTCTTTTTTTGTGATTTTTTCTGTCTGGTTTTGGTATCAGGGTGATGCTGACCTCACAGAATAAGTTCAGAAGTGTTCCTTTTTCTGAAATTTTTTTGAGTAGTTTCAGAAGGATAGGTATTAATGTTTGGTAGAATTCAACTATGAAGCCAGCTGGTCTTGAATTTTTACTACTGATTCAATTTCGTTACTGTTAATTAGTCTATTTGTACTTTCTTCCTGATTTGGTTGGGAGGTTATATATTTCCAAAAATTTGTCCATTTTTTTCTAGGGTGCACATTTTATTGGTGTATAGCAATCTCTTATGACCCTCTGTATTTCTGCGCTGTCAGCTGTAAATTCTTTTTTATTTCTGGTTTTACTGACTGTGGCCTTCTCTCTCGCTCTTTTTTTTTTTTTTTTTGATGAGTCTATTTAAAAGTTTATCAATTTTGTTTATCTTTTCCAAGAACCAGCTCTTAGTTCCACTGATTTCCCTATTTTCTGTTAGTCTCTATTTCATTTATTTCAGCTCTGATCATTATGACTGCTTTCCTTCTGCCAAATTTGGGTTTTGTTTGTTCTTTTTCTAGTTCCTTTAGGTGTAAGGTTAGTTTGTTTCTTTGATATTTTTCTTCTTTCCTGAGGTGAAGCATAAGTCACTATAAACTTCCTTCTTAGAACTACTTTTGCTATATCCCATTAATTTTGGATCATTGTGTTTTCATTTTCACTTGTCTACAGATATTTTTTATTTCTTCTTTGATTTCTTCACTGATACATTAGTTGTCCAGTAGCATGTCTTTCCACATGTTTGTGTTTTTCCCTTAACTACTGAAAGTGGATATGGATGATTTTGTACTACTTTTGTGCTTTAACATTCCCACTTGCTTTGTATGTCATTGACTTACTACCCTTACTGTGTATTTGCGTTTCCAGAGAGCTTTTTCTTTTCATAGTTTTCACATTTCTAGTTATGACCATTTCTTTTCCATTTAGAAAAGGCTTTTTAACATTTTTGTAAAGATGATTTTGTGGTGCTGAACTCTCTTAGGTTCTCCTTGACTGCAAAATTTTTTATCTCTCCAAATATGAATGAAACCCTTGCCAGGTAGAATACTCTTAGTTGTAGGTTTTCCTCTCTCATAGTTTTAAATATCATGCCACTCCCTTCTGACCTACAGAGTTTCTACTGAAAAGTCAGCTGACAGGCTTATGGGAGTTCTTTTATAGGTAACTCGTTCCTTTTTCCCTTCTTGCTTTTAATATTCTTTATTTATCTTTAATTTTTGCCACTTTAGTTACAATGTAACTTGGTGTGGGCCTTTTGGATTGATCCTGTTTGGAATTTTCTGTGGTTCCCGGACCTGGATGTGTTTCTATTCCCAGTTTAGGGAAGTTTTCCACTCTTATGTCTTCAAATATGCTCTCTGCCATTTTCTCTCTCTCTTCTCCTTCTGGGACCCCTACAATGCGAATGTTAATATACCTGCTACTAAGTCGCTTCAGTCGTGTCCGACTCTGTGTGACCCCACAGACGGCAGCCCATCAGGCTCTGCTGTCCCTGGGATTCTCCAGGCAAGAACACTGGAGTGGGTTGCCATTTCCTTCTCCAATGCATGAAAGTGAAAAGTGAAAGTGAAGTCGCTCAGTCGTGTCTGACTCTTAGTCACCCCATGGACTGCAGCCTACGAGGCTCCTCTGTCCATGGGATTCTCCAGGCAAGAGTACTGGAGTGGGGTGCCATTGCCTTCTCCTTAATATACCTGATGTTGTCTCAAAGGTCTCTTACAGAGTCCTCATTTTTTCTTTTCTATTCAGCTTCAATGATTTCCACTATTCTGTCTTCCAGCTCACTAATCTGTTCCTCTGTGTCATTTAAATTACAGTTTATTTTTTCTAGTATATTTTTTAGTGTATTTTTGGCTGCTGGGTCTTTGTTGTGGTGCACAGGCTTTCTCTAGTTGCAGTGAATGGGGGCTACTCTCTAGTTAGGGTGTGTGGGCTTCTCATTGTGATGGTTTCTCTTGTTGCCGAGCATGTCCTCCAGAGCAGGAGGGCTTCAGTAGCTGCAGCATGCACCCAGAAGTTGCAGAATGCAGACTCTGGAATGCATGGGCTTCAGCAATCATGGCACAAGGGCATAGTTGCCCCTGGCATGTGGGATTTTAGTTCTCAGACCAGGTATTAGACCTGTGCCCCCTGCATTGGCAGGTGGATTCTTAACCACTGGGCCACCAGGGAAGTCTCCTTTTTAGTGTATTTTTTATCTCTGTTATTATAATCTTCATCTCTGCTTGGTCTTCATCTTTATATTTTCTCTTTGTTTAAAATTTCTAACTTCTCATACTGTTGATCTATTCTTCTCCCAAATTCTTTGATCATCTTTATAATCAACACCTTGAACTCTTTATTGGGTAGATTGCCTATCTACACTTAATTCTTCTGGGGTTTTATTTGTTCTTGCATTTGAAACTTGTTCCTGTTGCTGCATTTTGCCTTATTTGCTGTTTTTGTTTCTATACATCTGGTAGGTTGGTTACATTTCCAGACCTTGGAGAAGGCACCTTTTGTAGGAGACATACTATGCATCCAAGCAGCATACTCTCCTCTCCATATGGTCACCAAACAATATGCTCTAGGCAGGCCCCCAATGTGGGTTGCATGGGTCCTCCTGTTTTGGAGGACTACTATTGTGGGTGGTCTCATAGGCATGGCTGGCCTTGGTTCAGTTGATTACCAGGCCCTGCCTTGTGTGGAGGTTGCTGGCTGATGGTTGAGGAGCTGGGTCACAAGGTGGCTGTCTGTGGAGTCATGACGGGTCCTGGGGCTAGTGCTGGCTCACTAGTGGGCAGAGTCAGGTTCTGGAGTTGGTGGGACCTGGGTTCCTGGATCTAGTGTCAGCCTATCAGTAGGTGGGGCTGGTTCCTGATACAACTGGCTGCACATTTGAGACACAACTGGTGTCTCAAAGCGCATGTTGGCCTGCTAAGTGAGGCTGGATCATGAAGTGGCTGACTGAGGAGTCCAAGGTATCTCACAGGTGGTGTTAGCCTGCTGTGGGGGTGGAGGTAGGAGAGTGAGGCAGGAGGCCCAGAGGATCCCCATGCTGGTGTCAGCCTGCTGGTTGATGGAGTCAGAGCACAGGGGATCAAGGAGTTAGTGGTGGCTTACTGGTGGGCAGAGCTGAGTCCCAGGATCTCTGCCTGCAGTGTATTGGTGTTGGCCCACTGGTGAGCAGCCAGCTCCTAGTGCAGCTGGCTGAGGGATCCAGGGCGTCCCAAAACTTGTATCAGCCTGCTGGTGAGTGGGACCAGATCCAAGGACAGCTGGCAGAGGGGCCTCAGGTGTCTTGGAGCTGGAGGTGACCAGCTGATGGACATGCTGGGTCCTATACAGCTGGCTGCAAGGTTACAGTGGTCCTAGGACTGGTGGCCACACACTGGTGAGTGGAGTTTGGGCCAGGGGAATCCTGGATCTGATGCTCATGCATTGGTGGCTAAAGCTGGGTCCTGGATCTAAAGTCAGTCTACTGGCAGGCAGAGCTGGGTTCTGAGGTCTCTGGCTACTGGGCCCAGGGGTCCCAGAGCTGGTGTTGGCCCACTGATGGGCAGGAATGAGGATGTTGGAGTTATGTGGCTAATGTTGTCTCACTGGTAGATGGAGCCATGTCCAAGATACCCGTAGCATGGCCCTGGAGGTCATGGAGTTGATGTTGGCCCATTGGTAGGTGGGGCTGGTTGCAGGGCCAAGGTATCCCAAAGCTTATGCCAGCCTGCTGGCGGGTTGTCTGGGTCATGCCATGCAGGCTGAAGGCCTGCAATTGTCCTGGGGCTGATGTTGGCCCACTGATGGGCCAGGGTCTCTGGCTACAGGGCACTGGGTGTCCCATGATTAGTGCCTGCAATGAGGTGTGTGCGGCCCAGTACTCAACCCTCTGGAGGACATGGCCTTCTCCCAGGGTGGCTGTGGGCTTCAGGGATCTTAAGGCAGCCTGTCTGCTGGTGTCCTTGCCCAGCTAGTTGTTTGGCCTGAGGCATTTCAGTACTGGCACCAATAGGCTGCAAGTGAGACCAGGTCCGGGTGCTAATAAGCTAGAGGAAGAATTCCAAATAGGTGCTTGCCAGGATCAGTGTCCACATGGTATAATGAGCTCCCCAAATGGCTTCTGCCAGTGTTATGGTCTCAGGTTGAGCTCCAGTTGCCTCCTGCCTCTACAGGAGGTTCTCCAAGATGAGGAAGTAGTTCTGACCCAGGCTCCTTTCAAACTACTATTTCATGCCTAGTTCCCAGAGGGTGTGGGATATTTTGTATGCCCTTTAAGAGGGGAGTTTCTACCTCCCACAGCCTTCTTGGTCTCCTGAAAGTAAGCCCTGCTGGCCTTCAAAGTCAATCATTCTGAGGGGTTCATCTTTCCAGTACAGGACCCTCAGTGGGGGAGCCTGCTGTAGGACTTAGACCCATGAGTCCCTGGGAAGAAACTCTGCAATTTTATTTATCTTCCCCTTTTTGGGTCACCCACCCAAGGGTATGAGTCTCTGCTATAGCACAGCTCCACCCTTCCTACCCATCTTATTGTGGTTCCTTCTTTATATCTTTAGTTGTAGAAGGTCTTTTCTGTTAGATTCTTGTCTTTCTCATCAGTAGGCTCTCTGTAAATAGCTGTAATGTTGGCAGGCCCATGAGGGGAGGTGAACTTAAGGTCTTCCTTAAATTCACCATCTTGATTAAAATTTCTTGATTAAAATTTCTGTAGACTCTTTATTCAACCCTAATCTGTTTAAAATTGTATAAAAGACTAGATAAACACAAAGCAAGGATACTTATCAAGGATGTACAAGGTCATAGGCGTAGGAAAGAATTAATATTATAGATATGTACATGTTCTGTTGCTCAGTTGTGTCTAACCCTTTGTGGCCCTATGGATTATAGTCTGCCAGGTTCCTCTGCCCCTGGAATTTTCCAGGCAAGAATAGTGGAGTGGGATGCCATTTCCTACTCCTTTACCACTGAGTCCCCTGGGAAGCCCCCCTAATACCATACACAAAAATAAACTCAAAATGGATTGAGAGCTAAATTTAAGGCCAAACACTACAAAACTCTTAGAGAAAAACATAGGCAGAATATTCTTAGCATAAGTCACAGCAAGATCTTTTTGATACACTCTGTAAAGAAAATAAAAACAAAAATAAACAAATGGGACCTAACTAAACTTAAAAGCTTTTTGCAGAGCAAAGGAAACCATAAACAAAATGAAAAGACGACCTATGGGCTGGGAAAAAATAATTGCAAACAAAGAAACTGACAAAGGATTAATCTCCAAAACATACAAACAGCTCAATATTTTTTAAAAAAAAATCAATCAAAAAATGGGCATAAGATTAAATAAACATTTCTCCAAAGAAGATACACACTTGGCCAACAAACACATAAAAAGAAGCTCCACATCAGTAATTATTAGAGAAATGCATATCAAAACTACAATGAGGTATCACCTCACACTTGGTACAATGTCCATCATCAAAAATCCATAAACTACAAATGCTGGTGAGGGTCTGGCAAAAAAGTGAACCGTCTGACACTGTTGGTGGGAATGTAAATTGAAACAACCACCATGGAGAACAGTATGGAAACTCCTTAGAAAACTAAAAGTAGAACTACCATTTGACCCAGCAATCCCAGATATATGCCTTTGACTGGGCATATAACCAGTGAAGAGACAAATGTACCTCAATGTTCATTAAAGCACTATTTACAAGAGCCAGGAAATGAAAGCAAACTAAATGTGCATTCACAGATGAATGGATAAAGATGTGGTACATACATATAATGGAATATTACTCAGTCATAAAAAGGAATGAAACTGGGTAATTTGCAGAGACACGGATGGACCTAGAAACTCATACAGACTGAAGTAAGTCAGAAAGGAAAAAATAAATATATTAATACATATATATGGAATCTAGAAAAAATGGCATAGATGATCTTATTTCAAAGCAGAAACAGAGACACAGACATAGAGAACAAATGTATAGATACCAAGGGGTTTCCCTCTCCACTTGGGAAGGACTACAAGAATGGGATTGACACATATACACTATTGATACTATGTATAAAATAGATAACTAATGAGAAACTATTGTACAGCACAGAGAACTCTACTCTGTGTTGACACAAATGGGAAGAAAATCCAAAACAGAAGGAATATATGTATGTGTGTGTGTGTGTGTATATATATATATATATATATATATATATATATATATATATGCTGCTGCTGCTGCTGCTGCTGCTGCTAAGTCGCTTCAGTCGTGTCCGACTCTGTGTGACCCCACAGACGGCAGCCCATCAGGCTCTGCTGTCCCTGGGATTCTCCAGGCAAGAACACTGGAGTGGGTTGCCATTTCCTTCTCCAATGCATGAAAGTGAAAAGTGAAAGTGAAGTCGCTCAGTCGTGTCCGACTCTTCGCGACCCCATGGACTGCGGCCTACGAGGCTCCTCCGTCCATGGGATGTTTCAGGCAAGAGTACTGGAGTGGGGTGCCATGGCCTTCTCTGATACATACATATAAATATATAGCTGATTCACTTTGCTGTACGGCAACTAACACAACATTGGAAAGCAACTATACTCCAACAAAAATTAATTTTAAAAAACTTTAAAAATTAGCAGAAGTTTATCTTAACTGAAATAGAACTAATTAGTTATTACTTAATCTGATGAATGACATCTCTATCCTGAATATCCCACATTAAGAAAAACATTTCTGATGGCAAGATGCTTAGTTTCCTTTATAGAGGTTTATAAATTATTGATATTTCTATGGTGAACTAACTACTATGTTTATATTTATATATAATTTCTACATTATCAGAGAGATTGATTCAGTGAGATGGTAGAAGGGGTGCAATTACAATTAAATCAAATCTCATACTTGTTGGATAAACAACAAATTGGAGAACAATTCCAAAGAAGTTCTCCCAGTGTTGTAAAGGTTCTGAATCCCACGTTAGGCTTCCCAGCATGAGGATTCAGCAAAGGGATGAGGAATTCCCACGGAATCTGACTTTGAAGGCCAGCAGGACTTCCATGGGACTGACAGAAACAAAGACTCCACCCTTGGAGGGCACACACAAAATCTTGTGCACATTAGAGTTCTACATTATCAAATAGTTTTTGTTTCTTTAAGCTTTAACTGATATGTTTATAAAAGTTACAAAACACAAAATAATAATTCATGTAGTTTTAAAGATTACAGTAATTAATTTTGCAAGCTCAACCTCTCAGCATAAATATTATTTTGCAAATGACATCTATCTAATCCTTAGATTATGGAAGTCTGTGGAGGAAAATTTTGCACTTTTATAAAAATAAATTATTTATTGAGAAGAAAGATATCAGTCCTACTCTGCAATCTTACTAAAAATCAGTAAAATCAGTAACACATACTTATTGTTCCTATGTCCTGTTTTGTAAAATATTGAGCAAATAACACTAAATTGTAAGAAAAAGATACAGATATAACAAAACATTTTTGGTGTGCATATTGTCCCGGCCTTGCAGTCTGGTGAGAAGGGCGACTGGAATATTTGCATATTGTATTGCATAATGAGACCAATGCAAAATGTTTGCAGGTCGTGTAAAAGACAAGGTGGCATATTTTCAGCTTTAATGGGGACACTCAGAAAAGTTCCAATTCTTCCTGACATTTCTTATAGTTAAATAAATGTGGTCTACGTAGGAGTGTCTATTATGAAAGTAAGAGAAGAGCTAGTCAATTATATTTCAATGACTGAATTGAAATATAACTGACTTGCTCAAAGATAATTGAGCCAGGGGTCCTCATTAAAATAATCAGAAAAATTGCAGTGTTGCTTTTCTCTATGTAGCCGATGATTAAGTTGTATAAGAATGACATGGCTTTTGGGGTGCAAGCCAAAATGTGCCTTAGTATTTGGAGCCAGAAATTGCTGACTCCTCCCAGAGTGAAATGTGTACTACACTGAGAAAGAAAATTCTTTTCTCTTATTGGATGATGGACTTCGGAATGATATTCATGAAATTTGTTAAGATTATTGTATAAAAACTTTCATTTGTGCTTTGCAGTGAGGAAAATACCCTTTAATACAACAATGATAAGGATACTTAAATTTTCTCCAGCCAATCAGATCTAGTTTATTGAAACAATGTTTATAAGGCAAATAAATGAATGTGTTCAACGAATATTTAGTTTACGCTATTCTTTTCTTTTTATTTATCTGTTTACTTATTTTGGCCACAAAGCTTGCAGGGTCTTGGTTCCCCAACCAGAGATGAAACCTGGGCCTATGAAGTGAAAACACTGAGTCCTAACCACTGTAGTTGCTCAGCTGGTAAAGAATCTGCCTGTAATGCAGGAGACCTGGGTTCAATCTCTGGGTCGAGAAGATCCCCCGGGAGAAGGAAATGGCAACCCACTCCAGTATTCTTGCCTGGAGAATTCCATGAACAGAGGAGCCTGGCAGGCTACAGTCCATGGGATCGCAAAGAGTCAGACATGACTGTGCGACTAACTTCACCTTTCACTTTCAACCACTGGACTCAGGGAATTCCTATTCTCCCTTTAAATTGTTACAAGTTTTTTTGAGGGGGGAGATACTAAACACTCCAAGGAAAACTGCTATCTCGGTTTCTCTTTCCCACTTATGCAGAGACAATATATGTATCTTAATACGGCAACATAAGATGAACAAAGTCACTGCTTAAGAGAACAGATTCTTGCTTGGTTTTTATATATTTTTTAACATTTGAATTTAGCAGCTTCAGATTCTAAGTCAGGTCTCAAAAATCAAGATACCAACATAAACAAACTCAAGTAGGTATTGCATACACATTAAGATACAAAAGCCCCCCAAACCTTCATTTAGTTCAGTTTTTAATATTGTGCATTTTGTTTTTTAAAAAAAATGAGAGATGATCTACAAACTCTGCAGCAAGACTCAAGCTTATGGAATAAAGTAACTGAGTTTTTAATTCCTCAATAGCAAAAGAAAAAAAAGACTGCATTTTCTAATATTATCGCTTTTCTCACTCAATGAATTGTATTTTAATTGATTACCTATGGTTTACATAGGGCTTCTCGGGTGGTGTTTAGGGGTAAAGAATCCGCCTGCCAATGCAGGAGACACAAGAGACGCGAGTTCAATCCCTGAGTCAAAAAGATTCCCTGGAGTAGGAAATGGCAACTCGTTCCAGTATTCTTGCGTGGAAAATTCCATGGACAGAGGAACCTGGCAGGCTACAGTCTATGGGGCCGCAAAGAGGCGGACTCAGTGACTCAACAACAGCATATTCCTATTGGCCATTTTCTTAACTGTCTTGGGTTTGTTTTTGTAGGTCTTTTTTCTTCCCTTCCTCTTTCGTTCTCTTGCAGTTTGATGACCATCTTAAGTGCTGTACTGGGGATGTTTTTGCTTTTTAGTTAGTGTAGCTATTGTAGTTTTGGGGTTTGCTATTCCTAGGAGGTTTTGATACAGCAGTCTAAATACGTACAAGGTTGTTTTAAGTTGCTGGTCTCTTTCTTTTCTGGAGAAGTCCCTTTAAAATATGTTATACACAGAAGTGCAGAACAGACTTTTGAACTCTGTGGGAGAAGGTGAGGGTGGGCTGTTTCGAAAGAACAGCATGTATATTATCTATGGTGAAACAGATCACCAGCCCAGGTGGGATGCATGAGACAAGTGCTCGGGCCTGGTGCACTGGGAAGACCCAGAGGAATCGGGTGGAGAGGGAGGTGGGAAGGGGGATCGGGATGGGGAATACATGTAAATCTATGGCTGATTCATATCAATGTATGACAAAACCCACTGAAAAAATAAATAAATAAAGGGGGAAAAAAATATGTTATAAAGCTGGTTTGGTGGTGCTGAATTCTCTTAACTTTGCTTGTCCATAGCTTTCGATTTCTCCATTGAAACTGAATGAGATGTTTGCTGGGTAGAGTATTCTTGATTGCAGATTTTCCCTTTCATCACTTGAAATAGATCATGCCACTCTCTTCCGGCTTGCAGAATTTCTGCTGAAAAATCAGCTGATAACCTTATAGAGATTCTTTTGTGTGTTATTTGCTGCTTTTAGTATTTTTCTTTGTCTTTCATTTCTGTCAGTTTGATTAATATGTGTCTCAGCATGTTCCTCCTCGGGTTCATCCTGTATGGGACTCTCTGTGCTTCCTAGACTTGAGTGTTTCCTTTATCATGTTAGGGATGTTTTCAGCTACAATGTCTTCAAATATCTTCTCAGCCCTTTCTCTCTCTTTTCTACTTCTGAAAATGAAAGTGAAAGCCGCTCAGTCATGTCCAACTCTTTGCCACCCCATGGACTATACATTCCATGGAATTCTCCAGGCCAGAATACTGGAGTGTTTCCCTTCGCCAGGGGAATCTTCCCAACCCAGCGATTGAACCCAGGTCTCCCACATTGCAGGCGGATTCTTTACCAACTGAGCTATCAGGGAAGCCCTATAATACCCAGAAGCCCTATAATACGCAGCAGGTCTCCTTCTGGAACCCCTATAAATGTTGGTCCATTCAATACTGTCACAGAGGTCTCTGAGATTGTCTTCGATTCTTTTCATTCTTTACTCTGTTCTGTGGCAGGGATTTCCACCACTCTGTCTTCTAGTTCACTTATTCATTCTTTTGCCTCAGTTATTCTGCTATTGATTCCTTCTAGTATATTTTTTCATTTCAGTTACTATATTGTTCACCTCTGTTCATTCTTTAAATCTTCTAATTCCTTGTTAAACTTTGTTCCTCCATCATTCCTTTTAGTCAAAGAATCCACAGCTCTAGTTAACAAAGGTCATTGATTTTGACTTTGGGTTGCCCTAGTGTGTTTTTCCCCTTCTTTCACACACACTAATACATAGGTAAGTCTTTCTAGCCAACCTTCTCTAAGGGTGGAATGAGAAAGTCAACTTATTTAAGTTTTATTTTTCTTAGGCTTTGGGTAATCAGAATTTTTATTGAGATATAACTGATATTATAAATTTGTACATATGGTAAAATGATCACCACAGTAAGTCTGGGTAGCATCTGTCACCATACACAGTTACAAATTTTTCCTATGATGAGAATTTTTTTTTCATTTATTTTTATTAGTTGGAGGCTAATTACTTTACAATATTATAGTGGTTTTTGTCATACATTGACATGAATCAGCCATGGATTTACATGTATTCCCCATTCCGATCCCCCCTCCCACCTCCCTCTCTACCCGATCCCTCTGGGTCTTCCCAGTGCACCAGGCCCGAGCACTTGTCTCATGCATCCAACCTGGGCTGGTGATCTGTTTCACCATAGAACTAAACAGACATTTCTCCAGAGAATTTTTAAGATTCGGTCTCTTAGCAACTTTCCAATATGCAATATAGTATTATCAATCATAATAACCAGGCTGTACATTACACCCTTGTGGCTTATTTTATAACTAGAAATTTGTGCCTCCTTCACTCATTTTGCCCACATCCTGCTTTGGCAACCACCAATCTGTTCTCTGCATCTAAAAGTATGGTTGTTCTTTGAAAATTTAGATTCCATATATAAGTGAGATCATACAGTATTTGTCTTTATCTGACTTAGTTCACTTAACCTAATGTCCTCAAGGTCAATCCATGTTGTCACAAATGGCAAGATTTCATTCCTTTTTATTGCTGAGTAATATTCTATTGTATATGTACACCACAATTTCTTTATCCATTCATCCATTGATGGACACTTAAGTTGTTCCCTCTCTTGACTATTGTAAATACTGTTGCAATAACATGGGGGTGCATATATCTTTCAAGTTAGGATTTTCATTTTGTTTGGAAAACTAACCAGAAGTGCAATTGCTGGATCATATGAGAGTTATAGTTTTCATTTTCTGAGGAAACTCCATACTGTTTTTCATAGTGGCTGCACCAATTTACATTCCCACTGAAGTGCAGAGGTTCCCTTTTCTTCACACCCTCATCAACAGTGTTATTCTTTCTTTATTATAACCATTCGAACAGATATGAGATGACCTTTCATTGTGGTTTCAATTTGCATTTCCCTAGTGATGTTGAGCTGGAGAAGGAAATGGCAACCCACTCCAGTGTTCTTGCCTGGAGAATCCCAGGGACAGGGGAGCCTGGTGGGCTGCCGTCTATGGGGTCGCACAGAGTCAAACACGACTGAAGTGACTTAGCAGCAGCAGCAGCAGTAGCAGTGATGTTGAGCATTTTTTCATGTACCTGGTGGCCACCTGTAGGCCCTCCTTGGAAAATGTCTCCTCAAATCATCTGCCCATTTTTAATGAGAATTTTGGGGGTTTTCTGTTGTTCTAGAATTGTAAGGGTTCTTTATATATTTGGGATATTGACCCCTTATGAAATATATTTGCAAACATTTTGTCCTGTTTATTAGTAAGTTGACTTTTCATTTTGTTGATGCTTTCCTTTTCTGTGCAACACAAAATTATTTTTAAGACAAGAAATATTACTGGAGACAAACAGGGACAGATCATAATGATAAAAGAGTCAATACATCAGGAAGATATAACAACCATAAATGTATATGCACACAACAAGTGCAATGAAGCAAAAAAAGACATGAAGCAAAATCTGGCTAAATTAAAAAAGGAATTCAACAATTATAGTTGGAGATTCAGTATTCCACTCAGTATTTGACAGAACTACACAGAGAAACAGTAAGGGTATCAAATGTATGAAAAATATTATCTATCAGTTTAACCTACTGACATTTATAGAACATACCAAACAAAAGCTGACTACACATACTTTCTAAGCATATATGAAACAATTAGGATATTCTTATGCCAGGCCACAAAGGAAGTCCAAACAAACAACTTCTAATCAAGGTATAGTCAAAAACTTACAAGGAAAATTAGAAAATATTTTGAACTGAATGACAATGGAAGCAGAACATATCAAAACTTACGGAACAGAGCCTAAATGATTAAAGAGAAAACTACAGTTGTACACACCTATATTATTAGATAGGAAGAAAAATCTCAAATCAGTAATGTAAGTTCCCACTTACAAGCTAGAAGAACTAAAAATTAAACACAAAGAAAGAAGATAATAAACATTTCTATTGATTTCTATTCTGATAGAAATTTATGAAACAGAAAACAGAGAAACAACAGAGAAAATCAATTAAACAAAATACTGCTTCTCCGAAAAGATAAACAAAATTGGAAAACCTTGAGCTAGACTGACAAAGTAAGAAGACACAAATTATCAAAACCAGGAGAGGAAAAGCAATTTTGAAATGATGATTCCATTTGAAATGATATGATTCCATTCATATAATGTTTTCAAAATGACAAAATTATAGTAATAAAGAATAGATTATAAATAAGTAGCATGAGGTGGTTGTTCTTGTGTGATGCAATAGTTTTGTATTCTGATTGCTATATTTTTTATATATTCATGTATGTAATAAAATTTCATTAAAATTAAGTACACACACAAAATAAATACATGTAAAACCTGGTGAAATACAAATAAAGTCTGTAGTTAACTTTACTATGCATTTTTATGAATTTTTATGAGTCTACAACTATTTCAAAATAGTTTAAACAAAACTTAAGACTTTTTTAACTTCATGTGCATGCTACATCACTTCAGTCGTGTCCAAGTCTTTGCAACAGTATGAACTGTAGCTCGCCAGGCTCTTCTGTCCATGGTATTTTCCAGGCAAGAATACTGGAGTGGGTTGTATGCCCTACTTACATGAAGTTTTTAACTTCATACCACAAACCAAAAAAAAGTTAATTCAAAATGAATATGTCTAAATATAAGAATTAAAGTTATTAATTTTCTAGAAAATGTAGGAAAAAGTCTGTTTCTTTAGGTTAGGTAAAGAATTTCTTAGTTATAACACCAAAAGTACAATGCAGAATGGGGGAAAAAACAATGAACTGAACTTCACCAAAAAGTAAAAGATTTTAATCTTTAAGAAAATGGAAAGACAAAAAGAAATTGAACCTAACTAAACTTAAAAGCTTTTGCACAGCAAATAAAACCACTGCTAAAATGAAAACACAGCCTATTGAATGGAAAATATATTTGTAAATGATGTGACCAATAAGCGGTGAATATCCAAAATACATAAATAGCTTATACAACTGAATAATTAATACTGCAATCACATGGGTGGATCTGGAGGGTTTCATTCTTAGTGAAATAAGTCAGGAAAAGACAAACATATAAATATATGGAATAATCTAAAAAATGAAACAAAAGAATAAACATAACAAAACAGAAAAAGGCAGATTCAGAGAACAAACTAGTAGTTACCAGTGGGTAGAGGGAAAGAGGGAGAGGCAAAATAAGTATATAATAAATAAGCTACAAGTATACACTGTACAGAACAGAGAATATAGCCAATATTTTACAATAACTTTGGATTAAGTATAATCTATAAAAAAAATTGAATCACCATTTGCAGACCCAAGATTAATACTATAAATCAACTATACTGCAATTTTTTTAAAAATTAAGACTATGAAAAGACAGCTGAAAGAAAATATTTTAAAATCATATATATGATAAAATATATTAATACTACTTAATAAAAAACTAATATCCAATTTTAAATGGTTAAAACATCTGCAGAGACATTTCATCAAAGAAGATATACAAATTTCTAGTAAGTGCATGAAAAGTTGTACATAAGTAGTCATTAGGAAAATGTAAACTAAAATCACAATAAGGTACTACCCCGTGATACGGAAGACTGACAATACCAAGTGTTAACAAGGATGTAGAAAAACATGAGCCTTCATACATTGCTGGTGGGAATGTAAAATGGTACAGCTACTTCAGAAAACACTTCAGCAATTTCTTAAAATGCCAAACTTAAACCTAATGTGCATGCTAAGCTGCTTCAGTCATGTCCAACTCTTTGTGACACTATGGACTGTAGCCCACCAGACCCCTCTGTCCATGGGATTTTCCAGGCAAGAATACTAGAGTGAGTTGCCATGCCCTCTTCCAGGGGATCTTCCCAACCCAGGGATTGAACCTGCATCTCCCGTGACTTCTGCACTGCAGGCAGATTCCATACCACCGAGCCAACAGGGAAGCCCTAAACCTACCGTACAACTCAACAAAACCATCCCTAGCATGTTCATAGCAGCATTATTCACAGTAGCCAAAAGGTAAAAGTAGCTCAAGTATCCATTGACAGATAAGTAAACAAAATGTGGTAGATATACAAAGAAATTCAGTCTTAAAAAGAAGGAAATTCTAACACATGCTACAACACGGATGAATCTTGAATACATTATGCTAAATGAAATAATCCAGCTATAAAAAGACAAATACTCTGATTCTATTTGTATGAGGTACATAGGGTGGTTGCCAAAGAACTGGGAGGAGGGGAAAATGGGAAGTTATTTTTCAATGGCTATAGAGTTTCAGTTTTACAAGATTTTTAAAGAGTTCTGAAGATGAATGGTGGTGACTGTTGCACAACAATGTGAATGTACTTAAGACTATTTAATCGAACACTTAAACATGATTAAGGTGGCAAATTTTGCCACTCACTCCAATACTTTGGCAAATTTTGTTATGTGTATTTTATCACAATTATAAATTTTTAAGTAATAAAAATATAGAAATGTAGGGTTTTTTAAAATTCAAACAAAACTTAAGTCACCTTAAAACCTTGGGACTGCAATGCTATTGTTCTATAGCCCCTGTTCAGTTTTCTCTGTAGATTGTATGAGTTTAGATATCACAACTTTGATAGAATCTTGTGTGCTGCTATTAGCAGTGCCAGATCCAGAAGAATAAGGAGCAGGCCTGAAGAACATCAGCCTACCTTTGTCACAATTCAGTCCCTCAAACATATCCAGCCCAGGACATAGGCAATAGAAGACCACAAACAGAATGCTCAAGATAGGGGACTTAGCTTGGAAGAAAAAGAGAAAGGCAAAAGAACACGAGCTTGAGGTTTATAGAAAACAATACCAAAAAACAAAAAGTAGGGCTTATTCTGACACAAACTCACCAAGGATGAGACAGACTAGAGATACTTCCTCCCCTCCTGGCTTCAAACCAGCCTCTACAAACAGCAGCAGGAAAAGAAAGATTCTATCTATTCCCTTGGAGAAGATTCGCAGATGCTAGAAGAGCCTCTGTGCTGAGACTGGAGTCCCAAGCCAAAGTATTCATTACCTCCCTCACCGCCCCCACCACTGGCTTTTCCTTTAACTTTCCTGACCTAGTCAACCACACACTTTACTAACATTCTAGTCTCTGATTCCCACTCATCTTGGAATTCCTCTCTCTCCCTTTCCCTTCAAGTCCCTGAGTTTATCCACTTTGGCTTCAAAATGTCTTAAAGTTGTCCTCTTCTTTTCAATTCAGTTAATACCATGTACCTCATACCTAGACAACTAAATGAAAATTTTATAGGAGAAACTATTTGAGGCTATGCAATGCTACATTTTTCTATAAACTTCTACTCAATAATTTTAGCATTCATCAGTGAATCTTGCCTACAACAATCATTCCTCTGGTATTCTAATTGTGGCTTCTCACTTTTCTCATTCCATCTACATTTATTAACTGGAATTCTCCTGTAAGAGAAGAGCTGTCCCTTCTCCTAATTTATGCAACTACTGTTTATATCATCATGAATTCATAGGTGTTTTATTCTTCATATCATCATATTTACCTATTTTGCTACACAAGTTGTTCCAGCTTTGGCTATTTGGAGCTCTTTCGGGTTAACTTCTGTGTCTTTCTGACATACTCCTATCATTTTTTAAAAGCACTTCCTTATTTTTTAACACTGCAAATGTTCCAGGGTCACCTTGTATTTTCCCTGCCCCAGTTCTGGAATCATATTCTTCTCCAAAAGCCCTGTGAAGACTCTTAAAAGTCCCTTGGACAACAAGGAGATCAAACCAGTCAAGCCTAAAGGAAATCAATCCTGAACATTCATTGGAAGGACTGATGCTGAAGCTGAAGCTCCAACACTTTGGCCACTTGATGCGAAGAGCTGACTCATTCGGACACAACTGAGCTACTGAACAACTTAAAAATCAACATCTGGGCACAACATATGCTCACTACTATTAGGGCATCACTACTTCTAGGCCCTTCTCAGTAGAAGGAGATAGGAAATTCATATGTATATACAACTGATATACGCCCACATGTCCATGTTTATTTCTGTATCTACCTACCTGTATAAACATTAAAAGCAGGGAGAGGGGGGAATAGAATACATTAGTTCATACGATGCCTCCAAATCCAATCTGATGCCAAAGGATTCATTCTAGAGTTCCCATTTGTTTGTCATTTCTTTCTCTAATAGTGAGAAACCTCCTTGTCATCTACTATATTTGCTTATTTGTTCAAAAGCAATTAAAAACAGCTTCAGAATTGCTATTCTACAACCGTATGAGAGGGCTTCCCAAGTGATGCTAATGGTAAACAACCTGCCTACCAATGCAAGAGACAAGAGTTTGATCCCCTGGAGATGGGCACTGCAACCCACTCCATTATTCTTGTCTGGAGAATCCCATGGACAGAGGAGCCTGGCAGGCTACAGTCCATAGGATCGCAAAGAGCTGAACACTTAGCACACGTACATTGCTTCAAGAAACAAATTTATCAACTACAGTTCAATGGTTTTGTTCAGTACTTTTTTTCATTAGCCTTGAAGAATTCAGTCAAAATAAAGTTTCTTATTAATAATCCTATCTTCTTCAAGCATTTTGTGTAGTTGTGTCATTCATTGTAATAGAGGTAAGATTCATTTGTGAATTCCATTTTTAGTTTCCCATTATCCTAGTTCATTTTTAAAAATTTGAGGACAGTAAAATTCACTCTTTGTGTTGTAACATTTCTATGAGTTTTGACAGTTGCACATATAATCAAGTATTCACTAGTACATTGCCACATAAACCAGTCTGATTACCTAAGAAGCTCCCTCATGCCACTCCTTCATTATCAATCCCTTTCTCCATTTTCACCCCTTAGCAAACTGATTTGTTGTTTTTTGATTTGGGGTTTTTGGCCCTACAGTTTATTTTTTTTCCAGAATGTCTATTAATGGAGTCATACAGTATTTAGTCTTTGGAATATGTCTTCATTCACTTAGTTAAATGCATTTAGGATTCATCCATGTTGTGAATCAATAGTTCATTATTCTATATTGCTGAACAGTATTCCACTGAATGGATGTACCACTGTTTATTGACCCATTCAACTACAATACAGCTTTTTCTGTAGATACAAGTTTTCAACTGATTTGGGTCAAATTTTAAGAGCAAGACTAGACTGTCATATGATAAATGGATGTTTAGCTTTATAGGAAACTACCAAATTTTGTTCCAGAGTGGGTGTATAATTTGCATTCTCACCAATAATGTAGGAGAGTTCTTACTGTTCCACATCCTCAACAACACTTGGCATTGCCAGTTCTGTTTGATAAGACATTCTAATAGGTTTATAGCAGGATCTCATTGTGGTTTTAATTTCCACTCCCTAATGATAATGATGTTGAACATATTTTATATACTTATTTTCCATCTAAATATTTTCTCTGGTGAAGTATCTGCTCATATCTTTTGTCCATTTTTTAATTCAGCTTCTAACCTTCTTTAATTTTAAAAGTTCTTTGTGAGTTCTGGATATAAATCTCTTATCAAATTTGTGATTTTTAAAAATATTTGCTTCCAGTCTGTGGCTTCACTTCTTTTTACAGGGTATTTCACAGAGAAAGTTTTTAATTTTTATAGTCTAATTTATCAACTTTTTATTTTATGGATCATACTTTTGATAGCTATTTTTAAAGTTTTCACTAACTCCAAAGCCACACACATTTCTCCTTTTTCTTCTAGAAGTTGTGTAGGTTTTGTGTTTTATATTTAAGTATATGATCAATTTTGAGTTAATTTTTATATAAAGTATGAGGTATGTACTAAGGTTCATCTTTTCACAGAACTTCCTTCCAATTGTTCCTTCCAAAACAAATGGCACTGGAACAACTGCCTTTACACACTTGTCAAAATTAAGTTCACAACACTTGTGTGCATTTACTTTTAAGCTATCTATTCTGTTCCACTGATCTATGTGTTTTTCCTTTCACCAATACCATATTCCCTTGATAACTGTAGCTTTATAATGTCTTGAAAAATGTGAATTTCAAAGAACTTTGTTCTTCTTTTTCAGATATTTTTTGCCTATTCTAATTCCTGTGTGTGTCCATGTATAATAAGTATTATAAACTTGTCATAAAGTTTATAATATATATTACATATATATGTGTGTGTATATATACATATATATGGAATGTAGATTTACAAATGAATCTATTACAATGAGTGACACAACCACACTAAAGGCTTGGGAAGAAAAAAAAAGGAGCTGACCTAAGAAGCTTTATTTTGACTGTGCGTGTGCATGTGTATATACACATACAGGCTTCCCCAGTGGCTCAGTGCAATCTCCTGCAATGCAGGAGATTCAGGAGAGGCAGTTTCAATCCCTGGGTTGGGAAGATTCCCTGGAGGAGGGCATGGCAACCCACTCCTGTATTCTTGCCTGGAGAATTCCATGGACAGAGGAGCCTGGTATGCTACAGTCCATAGAGTCGTAAAGAGCTGGACACTACTGAAGTGACTAAGCACCCATACACACACACACACACACACACACACACACACACACACACATACACACATACACACACACACACATATATATATATTCACACACACCTATAGAAGAGCTTTATTTGATTTTGTTAGGGATTGAGTTACGTGTATTGATTACATATTAGAGAGAATTGATGACTTAAAAATATAGAGTCCTCTAATCCACGAACACATTATCTCTCTCTCTCTCTCTTCATATATTTGACTTCTTCTGCCTCTGTTTTACAGTTTTCAGCATAAATATACATTTTGTTAGATTTATACCTTTGGGCGCTATTATATATGTCCTTTCTTGAAATCTCAGATTCTAATGTTCATTTTATAGAAACATAATTCACTTCTGTACATTAACATGCTATCCTACAGCCTTGGTAAACTCACTGTTAGTTCTAGGAATTTTTTATAGATTCTTTGGGTTTTTTCCAACATACATTATCATGTTATCTGCAAACAGAGACAGTTTTATGTCTACCTTTCCTGCAGCCTTGGTAAACTTATTACTAGTTCTGGGAAATTTTTAATAGATTCTTTGAGACTTCCTAAGGTAAATTATCATGTTACCTGCACATAGAGATAGCTTTATGTCTTCCTTTCCAAACTGAATGCTTTTTCACTGTCTTGCCATAATGCACTATGTGCAAGTATGAAGGTGAATAGGAGTGGTGAACATCTTGCCTTCTTCTCAATCTCAGATGAATAATATTCAGTCTTTCATTATTAAGAATAATATTACCATAGCATTTTTTAGATGCTTTTTATCAGGTTAGAGAAGATCCTAGTTTACTAAGAGCTAACTTTCATGAATGAAAGTTAAATTTTATCAAATGCTTTCTCTACATATTTTGAGATGATCAATCTGTTAAGTAAGTTACACACTCACCATACACACCCACACAAACACACACACACAAAGCTTGTAGGAGTTTAAATTGCATTAAATTTATAAACCAAAGATATTCAGTCTTTCTACCCATGACATTTTGCATCTCCATGTAATCTTCTCTTCCATTTTTCAATAAAATTTTACAATATACTCTATTTAAATTTGGCGAAACATTTCTTAGATATATTCAAAGATACTATAGCTTTTGATTTTATAAATAGTATTTTATAATATATTCTAACTTTTGTCCCTTGTTTATAAAAATGCACATGGTTTTGCTATTTGGAGCTTGAGTTCAGCAATCTCAATGAACTCTCTTATTATTTCTAGCCATTTGTGTCTAGAAGTTTATAAATTCACTAGGTAAACAATTACATATCTGCTAATAAAAACAAGGTTGTTTATTCCTTCTTCTTACATATTTTATTTATTTACTTTTCCTATTTGTTGAAAGACACAGAACTCCTGCATTTCTGCTTACCTTACAACCAGAGACGCTGGCTGCCTTTGTTCCACGTTATCTTTTCAAAGGTATTTGTATATTTAACAGTCTTCCAAGAAAGCGACAGTGCCTCACTTCAGAGCGAAGGGCAGGCATGCTTAAATGTCCAATGCAGTAAAGATAATATTCCCCTCTAGAATAAAGAACATGCCTGTTTACTCCTCACTATGAATGATTCAGGTTCCCTAATCTCACAGTTGTGTGTGCATGCTCAGTTGTGTCTAACTCTATATGACCCCATGGACTGTTACCCACCAGGCTCCTCTGTCCATGGAACTTTCCAGGCAAGAAAACTGGATTAGGATGCCATTTCCTCCTCCAGGGGATCTCAACCCAGGGATCAAACCTGAATCTCTTGCATCTCTTGCACTGGCAGTTGGATTCTTTACCACGGCTCCACTTGGGAAGCCTAATCTAGGGTTACCCTCTTGTTATATAACCCATTGCATGTTCAAGTATCACCTAGCAGTCTTCCTGTTGTTCTATGGAAATTTGGAACCAGAAAACAACACAAAAATTTGCTGATACTCTGGCCACTGCTATTGCTATAAAAAATAAACTCCTTTTTGTCTGACACAGGAGTCTCATATCTTCTGTCAACATTCATGAAACTGGCAGGTTACCTTGTTAGCTTACAAGAAGGGTAAAATTTCAGATCCTTCAAAGTTCTTGACATTATTCTTCTGGCTAGAACCTCCAGTACAGTGGTGACCTACGGGCATTGTTGTCTTCTTCCTGATTCTAAGGAAAATGATTCTAACATTTTACCATAATATTAAGCATAATAATTGATTTAGATTCTTGGTGGATATTGTTTTTCAAGTTATGAGAAGTTGTTAAAAAAAATTCCTAACCTACCCATTTAACTTGGAAAACTGCTATCTTAGTGACCTAAAAGAGTTGACACAGCTTTCAAAAGTGGTTCTCCTTGAAATTAAAAATAGGAAAGAAATCCCTAGGAGGGACTATTAGAATTTCATGTAAGACAGTTCTTCATTATGTCATGCCTCACAGAACATTTCACATTCTTAGCCTCAATCAACTAGATACCAATAGCATCCCTAGTCTTGATGACTGAACCACCCCTCTTCCCTCACCAATTTTTTCAAATGTGCTCTAGCGTCGGGGTTGGCAGTCTTTTTCTATAAAGAGCCAGAGAGCAAATATTTTTGGTTTTGTGGGCCACACAGCCTCTGCTGCAACTACTCAAGTTGGCTAATGTAATGCAAAAGCAGCCATAGACAATACATAAATAAATGAGCATGGCTGCACTCCAATAAAACTTGACAAAAACAAGTGGTTGTAAGATTCGGCCTGTAGGCTGTACTTTGCTGACCTCTGCTCTAGAGGGATGGGTAGAGAGTAGAATACCCTCAAATTTCACAGATAAGAGAATGGGGTCAGGGATGAAGTGATTTCCCCAACGTTCTGACTGCACAGCAATTTGTACCAAGCAATGATTAGAACACCGACCTCCTAACTGCTGGTACTCTTCCCACTGGGACACCTAACAGAATAAATGACACCCTGGAAGAATCTGCCTCAGCAAGTATTTTATCCACTTCTACTAAATGTATGCAAATATATAAGGATACTTGGCAGATGTCCATGAATGTTTAAGGCTCTGCTCCAGCTGTCTTCCTACTCTGTGGTGTGCAGTATTTCTCTAATTTTACATCATTCCCAGATGAAGACACCATGGTTTCATCCCAAGAATGTTCGTGAAAAATGCAATACATTTGGGCTGAAGGCTGAACCCAGAAGCAGAGACTTCCCACAATAACTCAGCATAAATCATTCATCTGCTAGATATTTCAAAGGACAGCCTCACAGAATTGAGCACAGCCCTGATTTTTCATCTGTATAACAGGGCTGACACCCAATCAACCTGAAGTCTATTTTCAAGTGAGAATCCTGAAGAACTGGATCTAATACTAATCTACACAAAGTTTAAGAATATAGAACATCTACTTTTCATTCATCTGCAATTGCTAAGATTCCATCTATAGAGTTATTTTGTTTGGCCTGATTGATTCCTCACAAAAGTGCTAAATAAGTTGCCTCATGGCAACTAAGCCTCATGGAAGGACTATGTAATAATAATTAGCTATTAGCAGTGATACACATAGCTTGAAGCAAAGTAGTAGTTCTCAGAAAAGGACTGGGCTTGGACAAGAAAAGCGACATAATCAGCCTTGGCCAAAACCAAGGCTTTGCTGATTTACTCAACAAATCTGGGGCTGTTTTTACCCTCACTTGATATGTCACACTTTAGGTAGAATACTGGACTACATGAACTAAAGTTCTTCCAACTCTAAGATTTAGTTAGTCTAAATTCAGGGGGGAGAAAAGAGAATGTTACATCCTGGAGAAACTCTCATAGAAGATGAACTCAGGCATGAAGAAAAGACAGATGTTAGATATGGAAAGTGAAGGGAGAGGTATGTGAAGCAATCAGTGTTATTAATAACTACACAAATAGCTCCTCTCTTCCTCATACCCAAACAATAAAATCCACTCAGAAGCTCTAAGATGATCCCAATATCAAGAAGTTTCTAAAGAGAACCTGCTAAGAAATGATTTGGAATTTATTGCACCAAAGTAGCAGTAATGACACCAATTAGAGCCAACAGTCTGGCATAATTGTTGATTGAGCAGTAATAATCTTAGATGGCTATTTCTGTTGGAATCTGGTGTATTAAAATGATAGGCAAGGACAGGTACCGACAATTATACTTAATGCATACTTTTTGATGAAGTGAAGAAATATTTAGTTACTGGAATAGAGTCAGTAGCATTTGTCTTCATTTTGAGCCTGGAGAAACTAACTTAGCTTCTTTGAAAGTTGACATCCCCCATGGTATGGGAAGACTAACTAGGACTAGAATGTTTATATCCTTGACTTACATCATTTAGGTTTAAAGTTCTCCAAAGGGAAATGAGTAGTCCAAAGCTGCTAAATGTCAAAGTCAACCAGAAAACAAAACAGAATTCTAAAGAAATCAAAATAAAGGTTTAGACATCTGAACTTTTGATAAGGATTTATCAAGCATCATCAGTTCCTTGTCTAACTTGGAAGCAAACCAAATTTCCTCATGTGGATGGCTTTGGAGCCTCCTAGTGGCAGCCTCAGGGGACCTACAGAACTGGAGTCCCGGGACGGACCAGACTTTCAAGAGTGTTTGTTATCTATACTGATGATCAATTCACACAAACACATCAGCTCCTGCAATGTATTCACAGCTTCACCGGTGGCTCAGACGGTAAAGAATCTTCCTGCAATGCAGAAGACCTGGGTTTGATCCCTCGGTTGGGAAGATCCCCTGGGGAAGGAAAACAGCTGCCCACTCCAATATTCTGGCCTGGGTATAGTGCTCAACACACTATATTAAACAATAGGAATTCAAAGATGAATAAATGTTTGTCCCTACCCTCAGGGAACTCACAGCCTACTACTATGTACACAGGTAAGAACAGAAGTAACTCTGAATCAATGTAATATGCACTTATAATCTGCGAAATAAAGGAAAAGGATGAATTCAGGAGTGTGTGATAAAGGGGGTTGACTTCTTAGCCAAGTCTTGACTAAAGGAAAAATAGAAGTCTATCTGATAAAGAATCCCAGGACATATATATTTTCATGCCTTTGCTAATTCTCCTTCCTCTTTGGATTATTCTACCTTTTCCATATATCATACCTAGAATACTAAGACTTGAGTACCCTTAAGGTTCTTGTTTTTTCTTCCAAGCACTGAAGAGATGTCAGAGGCTGTAAATCAGATAAGTGACTTAACTATTGAAGACTATTCACAAAAATAATTCTGATAGTAGTATGAAAAATGTATTAGGAAAACTGGGGAGCAAAGTCTATTAATATGTCACAGTATTCCAAGGGAAAGGTGAGGGCTGGCAGCACAGCAGCAAGAAAGAGGATTTCAGAGTTAAAGACTACTACACCTATGTTAGGGGCTTCCCAGGTGGCACTAGTGGTAAAAGAACCCACCTGCCAATGCAGGAGACCCAGGTTCCATCCTTGGGTCCAGAAGATCCACTGGAGGAGGGCATGGCAACTCACTCCAGTATTCTTGCCTGGAGAATCCCAAGGACAGAGGAGCCTGGCGGGCTACAGTCCATAGAGTCACAAAGAGTCGGCCACAACTGAAGTGACTTAGCACACATGCATGCGCGCATACCTGTGTTAAAGACCTAAGTTAAAGACTTCTGATATCTGATGGCCAAATGAATATGGGAGACTACACTCAGAAAAGAATAAAAAATAGTTCAAATTTTTCCTTAAGAGATAAGGTAGGAAATAATGCCTTTAACCAAGATAGGGAACACAAAAGAAATCAAGTGGATGAGTAATAATGAGGAACATTAGTAACTAGTTTTATTTGAGGTACAAAATTTAGGATTTGTTTAAGAAACCCTAGGAAGTGTCTGCAAAACTCCTAACTCTGAAAAACACTATAACCATCTCAAAACAATCAACAGTGATAACCACTATGAAAATGTTAATTGTTGTTCTCTCTTAGTGACATAGGGAAAAGAATAATCATTTCCATTTTCATAAATAACGTCTTGAAATTGATCCAGTCTCAGAAACTTAAACTTTCATTAGACAATGAAAATTTTCTAGCAAAAGTGAACATCTTATTCCCCTTACTTTTGTCCCCTTTGCTTTATCCAAAAACATCCATCATTCAATGAACGAGTTGAGTTCCACCTTTGCCTCGCCACAAAGCCTTATATTACTCCTTCAGACCTTACACATTACTCTCTTAGGTTACCATATCTGAACTCTCATAGCATTTGGCACATATTCTACTACATTGTCCTTTATGATTTGCTAGAGTTTTAAGGAAATTTAGTTGTGTCTCTCCAACTATATTTAAGTTCCTTAAAGAGTAAGGCACTGGCCTACTTCTGCTCTCAGCCAGAGGACAACTAATCCCCTAATTCACCTCCCTTATATTTTACAAATGATAAAACTGGGCCCAGACAAGCTAAATAAGCTGGGCACAGTTCACAAGTAGTTTGTGAGTCCAGGTACCCACAGCTTTATTTCCTTAACATTTCTCTGCTTTCAGATGCCCCATAGATATTTATTTTTTAATTTTATTATTGGAATACAATTGCTTTACAATGTTGCATTAGTTTCTGCTACACAACAAAGGGAAAAAAACAGCTGTATGTATATGTATATTCCCCTCCCTTTTGAGCCTCCCTCCTACCCCCCGAAATTCCACCTCTCTCAGTCATTACAGAGCACTGAATTGAGCTCCCAGTGTTATTCAGCAGCTTCCCACTAGCTATCTATTTTACACATAGTGTGTACATATGTCAATGTTAATCTGCTGATTCACTGAGGTACTTGTGCATCATGTTTCCTTTCCTATGAGGCATGTTTGCATCTTAACAGAATATTCAAATTCCAAAGGAGCCAAACTAATGATTATTTAACAGTGGAATTATAAACCTCCTGAAAAGCAGTCAGGAATCTATTTGGGGACAGGGAGACATTCTGGGAAACTCAAAATCATATCACAAATTTCAGTATTCAGCTATGCTAGAATGACAGAAACCACATTAACCCCCTTACCTTGAATAACTTTTAAAAAGGACCAAGGTACACCAAACAATGCTTTCTGACCTAAAAACATAAAGCGCAGGACAGTGATTCCTAAAGAAGGAAAAACAAACAAGATGAGCCCTATCATTTGCCGTCTCATACCTGGAGAGAACTTTCAGGCTTGTAGTATAAAATAGGGAACCAAAACAGAACTCAGCAGTCTTGCTGAGTTGATGACACAGAGTTCAGAGCTAGGAGAGGCCAAGGCAACTAAAATTTGCAGTGTACAAGAGAGGAGGGAGTTACACAAAGAACATGAGCTCCAGCAGTGGAGTTTTCTGACATCCTTGCATATGTGAGAAAACTACCAAGGTAAGGAAGAGAACCACCAGGAAGGAGTAAGTAAAACAATCAGCACAGGACACACAGGACCAGGAATAATCCACATTCTGGGCAATCAGACTGAAAAGACCTCATAACATACAAGGCTTCGAACAAGAAGGGTACAGAAAAAGAAAAGTATTGCTTCAGAAAGGTATTGCTACAATAGAGAAGCCAAATTAGTCATAGACTATTCTAACAAAACTTAAAACTTGAAAAAAATCAAGCTGATCCCAAGGACCTTAACTTCATCTCTCAAAAAATCAAATAATATTTAAAGGAATATCAAATATCCAGCATCCAACAATGTAAAATTTAAAATGTCTGATATCCAGTTTAAAACTAGCACACAAAGAAACAAAAAAAGATGACCCATAAGCAGCAGAAAAATCAATAAATAAAAACAGACAGAAATGACACAGATGATTAACATAGCAGCCAAAGAAATGAAAAAATTATTTTAAAATATTGTCTATATATTTAAGAAGACAAAAGAAAGCAAAGGAGTGAAAATGAGAAATATAAAAGATATAAAAAGAAACAAACTTAATTTCTAGAAATAAAAAATAGTAACTGAAATGAAAAGTATACTGAATTTAAGACACTGCAAAAAATTAATGGCATAAAATGACATATATAAGGAGGGAAAAGACTCAAGAAAATTTATTGGAGCATCACAGAGCAATCAGACAATATTAAGCATCCTACTATATGAGTAATTGGTGCCAAAACAGGATGGGAGAAGGAAAAAATAATGGTCCAAACTTCTAAATTAAATGAAAACTATAAACCCATAGAAACCTAAAAAGAAGAAACAAGAATAACACACTAAAGTGTATCACAATCAAACTGCTGAAAAGCAGAGATTAAAGGAAAATCTTAAAAGTAGACAGAGCAAAAAGACACACAAGGTAGAGTAGATTTTTGTCAAAAACAATGTAAACCAGCAAAAGACAAGTCAACATAGATTACCAAAATGAAATGCAAAGAGAAGGGGAAAAAAAGAACAACAACAAAAAAAGAACAGAGAGGCCAACAGCAGAGGAACACTATGAAATGGTATATTGTACACAAAACTAGAATCCTAGAAGGCAAAAAAAAGAACAAGAGGGCTGAAGAATAATGGCTGACAATTTTCCAAAATTAGTGACAGACAACAAACAACAAACCAAGGCCTAGATCCAACAGACTCAGACAGCACTGAACAGGATAAACAGCCCTTCCGGCTCTCTGAGCAGCACCACAGTGGTCAGTAAGAATACGTGCCCTACAAAAGGAGGCAAAAAGGCAGCCATGAAGAAAGTGTTTGACCCATTTTCTAAGAAAGACTGGTATGAGTCAGGATGGCTGCTATCCAAAAGTCTACAAGCAATAAATGCTGGAGAGGCTGTGGAGAAAAGGGAACCCTCTTACACTGTTGGTGGGAATGCAAACCAGTACAGCCGCTATTGAGAACAGTGTGGAGATTCCTTAAAAATCTGGAAATAGAACTGCCATATGACCCAGCAATACCACTTCTGGGCATACACACTGAGGAAACCAGATCTGAAAGAGACACGTGCACCCCAGTGTTCATCGCAGCACTGTTTATAATAGCCAGGACATGGAAGCAACCTAGATGCCCATCAGCAGATGAATGGATAAGGAAGCTGTGGTACATATACACATTGGAATATTACTCAGCCATTAAAAAGAATTCATTTGAATCAGTTCTAATGAGATGGATGAAACTGGAGCCCATTATACAGAGTGAAGTAAGCCAGAAAGATAAAGAACATTACAGCATACTAACACATATATATGGAATTTAGAAAGATGGTAATGATAACCCTATATACAAAACAGAAAAAGAGACACAGAAATACAGAACAGACTTTTGGACTCTGTGGGAGAAGGTGAGGGAGGGATGTTTCGAGAGAACAGCATGTATATTATCTATAGTGAAACAGATCACCAGCCCAGGTAGGATGCATGAGACAAGTGCTTGGGCCTGGTGCACTGGGAAGACCCAGAGGAATCGGGTGGAGAGGGAGGTGGGAGGGGAGATCGGGATGGGGAATATATGTAACTCCAGGCTGATTCATGTCAATGTATGACAAAACCCACTGCAATGTTGTGAAGTAATTAGCCACCAACTAATAAAAATAAATGAAAAAAAAAGAGAAAGAAAGACTGGTATGATCTGAAAGCACCAGCTAAGTTCAATATAAGAAATATTGGGAAAACACTGGTCACGAGAACTCAAGGCACCAAAATCTCATCTGATGGCCTCAAAGGGGTTTTTGAAGTGAGTCTTGCTGATCTGTAAAATGATTAAATTGCATTTAGAAAATTCAAGTTAATTATTGTGGATGTTCAGGGCAAAAACTGCCTGACTAATTTCCATGGCATGGATCTCACCTGTGACATAATGTGCTCCATAGTTAAAAAATGGCAGACCATGATTGAAGCTCACATTAATGTCAAGACTACCAATGGTTACTTGATTCATCTGTTCTATGTGAGTTTTACACAGAGAATCACAACAACCAGACTCAGATGACTTCTTAGGCCCAGCACCAGCAGGTGCGCCAGATCCATAAGAAGATGATGGAAATCATTACCCAAGAGGTGCAGACAAGCGACTTAGAAAAGGTGGTCAATAAAGTGATTTCCAGATACCACTGGAAAAGACATAGAAAAGGCTTGACAATCTCTTTATGTGCTCTGTGATGTCTTCATTAGAAAAGTAAAAATGGATTAGAGGAGCCAAGATGGCGGAGGAATAGGACGGGGAGACCACTTTCTCTCCTACAAATTCATCAAAAGAATAACTGAATGCAGAGCAATCTTCACAAAACAACTTCTGATCGCTAGCTGAGGTCATCAGGCGCCCAGAAAAGCAACCCATTGTCTTCGAAAGGAGGTAGGACTAAATATAAAAGATAAAAGGGGAGACAGGGGAGCTAAGGACGGAGATCCGTCCCAGGAAGGGACTCTTAATAGAGGAAGTTTTCAAGCACCGGGAAACCCTCGCACTGGCGGGTCTGGGGGAAGCTTTTGAACCTCAGAGGGCAACCTGACTGGGAGGGGAACAATAAATAAAACTCACAGATTACGTGCCTAAAAGCAACTCCCAGCGGAAAAGTACCCCAGAAGCCCGCATCCGCCACCAGCAAGTACGGGCGGAACGGAGAGGAGCGGGCGGCATTGCTTAGGGTAAGGACCGGGCCTGAGTGCCCTGAGGACAATTGGAGGGAGCTTTTGTGAGTTACCAACTTAAACTGTGGGACAGTAAAAGAGAGAGAGAAAAATTAACTGGCCCGAACACACTGCCGGCCGTTCGCAGAACAAAGGGACTGAGAAAGTCCAGAGAAGAGCTGGAAGGCTGCAGACTGGCCCAGCCCCGCCGGAGGCAGGAGGCAGGGGGGAGGGGAAGGGGCAGGCTCGGCCCCAAAGACCGCATCCCCCATCGCACTGCAAACAGAAAAGTAAAAATGCTAAAGAACTTCAAGTTTAAATTGGGAAAACTCATGGAGCTAATGGTGAAATTAGTAGTTCTGGAAAAGCTGCTGGGGATGAGACAGGTACTAAAGTTGAATGAGCTGATGGATATGAGCCAGCAGTTCAAGAATCTGTTTAAAATGCAGACTTTTAATACTGACAAACAAAAGGTCTTATTTGTGATTTAAAAACAGGATAAATAACAATAATCAAACATGCACACACACATACCTATTCATATCAAGGTCAAAATGCTAAAAAACCAAAGACAAAGAGAAAATCTAAAAGCACTTAGGGAAAACACAAGATACACTGCTTACGGAGGAGTAATAAGAATTACAGGGACTTCTCTGGACAGTGGTTAAAGACTCCTCACTTCTACTGCAAGGGGCATGACTTGATTCCTGATCTGGGAACTAAGATTCTGCACATGGCCAGCAGCATGGCCAAAAATAAAAAAGAAAGAACAAGAATTATAGCAAACTTCTCAACAGAAACCATGGAAGAAAATGTAATGAAACCCTATATGCAAACCAGAAAAAGAGACACAGATGTACAGAACAGACTTTTGAACTCTGTGGGAGAAGGCGAGGGTGGGATGTTCTGAGAGAATAGCATTGAAACAAGTATACTATCAAGGGTGAAACAGATCACCAGCCCAGGTAGGATGTATGAGACAAGTGCTCAGGGCTGATACACTGGGAAGACCCAGAGGGATGGGATGGGGAGGGGTGCGGGAGGGGAGATCGGGATGGGGAACACATGTAAATCCATGGCTGATTCATGTCAATCTATCGCAAAAACCACTGCAATACTGTAAAGTAATTAGCCTCCAACTAATAAAAATAAATGAAAAAAATAAATAAATAAAGTGTTAAAAGAAAAAAAAAAAGGCAAACCCAGAATTTTGCACTATGCAAAAATATCCTTCAAAGGTAAAGGAGAAATAATTTTCTCAAGCTCACTGACAGTATACCTACTCTTTAAGAAATGTTAAAGAAAAGTATTCAGGCAGAAGGAAAAAAAAAAGAAAAGTGGAAGTAAAAAAGAGTTGATGAGTGTCCGAAAAGAAATAAGTGAAGGTTAAAAAAAATTGTTTTTCTTATTTTAGTTACTCTAAGAGATACTGAATGGTTCAAGCAAAAATAAGAACAACAGGTTTCAAGCATGGCATATGTTAAAATGAAATTATGATATCAATGGCATGAGGGATGGGAGGGAAAATATGGTACTTACACCATGCATGTAACTGTGTAATATAAATTCAAAGTAGATTCTGATCATTTAAAACGCATTTTGTAAACCCTAAAACACAAAAGGCACAAATTAACTTTCAAATAAGTTGGATTTTATCAAATAAAAAACTTTTTTAATGCTTAGCACACTGCCTATCATGTAGTAAGTATTCAATAAATGTTACTACTATTACCAGGTACAGTATTAGGCATGCTGAAAACACATACAAAAACAAAATCATCCTTTGCCCTCAGAAGGCACATGGATCATCCCAGAAACTTAAGAAAAGGATGGCTTAGAATGATTTAGCAGTGAATTTAGCTGTGAGCTTCCTTTTGTCCTCAAGGCAAAAGTGGAACCTTAGTGATGCATATCTGAATTCATCTAATTGAAGGATGTACAACTTTATTTTTTACTGATTATTTTCTTTTACTCTTTTGACCACCCACCTTTACCAAAACTTTTACACTTCAAAAGGTACATTTTAAAAAAATGAAAAGAGAAACTCTATACAGGGGGGAAATATTTATAAAACAAATGGCTGACAGAGAATTTGTATCCAGAATATATTAAAACTCTCACAACTTACTAACCAGAAAAACAACCCATTTAAAAACAAAACACTGGAACAGAAATGTCACCAAAGAAAATATATAAGGCAAATAACTATAGAGACAATGTTCAATATCATTAGTCATTAGGGAAATGAAAACATGAGTTATCACTCTACATTCACTAGAATTTGTTGTTCTTTAGGCATCAGAAAATTAGAGATACCAAGGGAACATTTCATGCAAAGATGGGCTCCACAAAGGACACAAATGGTATGGACCTAACAGAAGCAGAAGATATTAAGAAGAGGTGGCAAGAATACACAGAAGGATTATACAAAAAAAGATCTTCATGACCCAGATAATCACGACAGTGTGATCACTCACCTAGAGCCAGACATCCTGGAATGCAAAGTCAAGTGGGCCTTAGGAAACATCAATATGAACAAAGCTAGTGGAGGTGATGGAATTCCAGTTGAGATATTTCAAATCCTAAAAGATGAGGCTGTGAAAGTGCTACACTCAATATGCCAGCAAACTTGGAAAACTCGGCAGTGGCCACAGGACTGGAAAACGTCAGTTTTCATTCCAATCCCAAAGAAAGGCAATGCCAAAGAATGTTCAAACTACTGCACAATTGTACTCATCTCACACGCTAGCAAAATAATGCTCAAAATTCTCTAAGCCAGGCTTCAACAGTATGTGAACCGTGAACTTCCAGATGTTAAAGCTGGTTTTAGAAAAGGCAGAGGAACCAGAGACCAAATTGCCAACATCTGCTGGATCATAGAAAAAGCAAGAGAATTCCAGAAAAACATCTACTTCTGCTTTATTGACCATGCCAAAGCCTTTGAATGTGCGGATCACAGCAAACTGTGGAAAATTCTTAAAGAGATGGGAATACCAGACCACCTGACCTGCCTCTTGAGAAATCTGTATGCAGGTCAGGAAGCAAAAGTTAGAACTGGACATGGAACAACAGACTGGTTCCAAATAGGAAAAGGAGTACGTCAAGGCTATATATTGTCACCCTGCTTATTTAACTTACATGCGGAGTACATCATGAGAAAACACTGGGCTGGATGAAGCACAAGCTGAAATCAAGATTGCTGGGAGAAATATCAATAACTTCAGATATGCAGATGACACCACCCTTATGGCAGAAAGTGAAGATGAACTAAAGAGCCTCTTGATGACAGTAAAAAGGAGAGCGAAAATGTTGGCTTAAAGCTCAACATTCAGAAAACTAAGATCATGGCATCCAGTCCCATCACTTCATGGCAAATAGATGTGGAGACAATGGAAATGGTGACAGATTTTATTTTGGGGGGCTCCAAAATCACTGCAGGTGGTGACTGCCGCCACGAAATTAAAAAGTGCCTGCTCCTTGGAAGAAATTAATGAACAACCTAGACAGCTTATTAAAAAGCAAAGACATTACTTTGCCAACAAAGGTCTGTCTCGTCAAAGCTATGGTTTTTCCAGTAGTCATGTATGGATGTGAGAGTTGCACTATGAACAAAATTGAGTGCCAAAGAACTGATGCTTTTGAACTGTGGTGTTGGAGAAGACTCTTGAGAGTCCGTGGGACTGCAAAGAGATCCAACCAGTCCATCCTAAAGGAAATCAATCCTGAATATTCATTGGAAGGACTGATGCCGAAGCTGAAACTCCAATACTTTGGCCACCTGATTCGAAGAACTGACTGATTGGAAGAGACCCTGATGCTGGGAAAGACTAAAGGAAGGAGAAGGGGATGACAGAGGATGAGATGGTTGGATGTCATCACCAACTCAATGGACATGAGTTTGAGTAAACTCTGGGAGTGGGTGATGGACAGGGAGGCCTGGCGTGCTGCAGTTTATGGGGTCGCAAAGAGTTGAACATGACTGAGTGACTGAACTGAACTGAGTTGTTAAGTTGTGTCTGACTCTTCTGCTACCCCACTGACTGTAGCCCATCAGGCTCCTCTGTCCATAGGATTTCCCTGGCAAGAATACTGGAGTGGACTGTCATTTCCTCCTTCAGGGTATCTTCCTGAACCAGGGATCAAACCTATGTCTCCTGCATTGGCAGGGCAGACTCCTTACCACTGAGCCACCAGAGAACACAGAGTACAATACATTGGTAAAGGGCAATGGTTCTTATCTCCTACTGCTTCAGAACTTTAGACAAGAGAAGGCTTAACAAAGCCACTGCAGTAACAAAATTTTAGGAGTAAAGGCAGGATTCAAATAGAACATGTAAGGATTAGTAAATCTAGCATAGAAAAAGAGCTATTGCACAAGTGAAATGATTTGTTTAAATAGTTTTGGAATATCAAAATGAAATTTCATTTGCAGAGAAGATAAGTTATCCTTGGAAAAAGCCCCTGAATTCCTTACAGGTTAATATGGACTAGCCTCTCCTCATAGCTTCTCAATCCTCAGGCAAACTGAAAACTCCATGCTCCCTTCTCTCTCCAAGAGTCCCATTCCCCCACATGACTTTTCCTCCTTTTAACAAAACAAGAGACATCTAACTTTCCTGACACATGCAGCTGGCACCAAAGCAAACCAAGCTGTGGGGTGGCTGACCCAAAATTACTGATGAATGTTCAAAGTAAACACATTTTCAGCCAATCTGGAATGGTATATTTCTAAGAGGACACAGAGCTCTTAAAATTAACTAACTCATCTGGACAAACTGTCCATCCAATGGAAGTTTTTCAATAATGAATATCAGACCATAGATCTTCCTGCAGCTGAGCTTGTTTATCATTCAAGGAGTCTGCTTCTGCATGTCTCATGGATAGCTTCATGATTTTTATTTTCACTGGCTTCTGGCTTCTTATATTTATATAAACAGGCCAAGAAAGCAAAACACATGAGAGCAAGTTTAAATGGTAGATTCTTCATTCCTGCAAAAGGCAGAGACACGTACCTTTCCTTTTCTACATGTCAGATAGACAATTGAGGAAGAAAAGATACATGTTTGGGAAAAGAGAGGCCCTTGTTTAAAAAGCATTAACTTACTAAAGTGGTTTTTCTTATTGTGTGGAAATTCTAATCAAGTGCTCTCTGTTGCAATGTCAAGATTGCCGAGTAGGGCCTTTACATAAAACAATACCAAACCGAAATTAAGAGTGGATTTGCAGCTTAAACTAACTAAACCAGTATTCTGAAAGAACTCAATTGATGATACATATAACCAATTCCTATCAAGCGTGATTTTTTTCTGTTTTGTTTGCCTGTTTATTTTTATTTATGTAGAAAATAATCTTCTTCTAAATGAGCTCTCACTGTGGCTCTAAAGGGAGAGGCATATCTTTTTTGAGATAGAGGAAAACCCTTTAAATATCCTAGGAATGTCCTACCTTGCTTTCAATAGATTGACCACACTGAATAATGGGGAGTTCTCACTGTTCTTAGTCAGAGGAGGGCCAAGAGATGCTTTGCCCAGCTTAGGAAGCAAAAAAGGGTGCCTCCAACCCTCTGTGAACTACCCTACGTTGATGCTTCTGTTGCCCCACATGTATCTCCCCTACTGCTTGCCTCCCAATGGATGTTTTCTAACTTAATTCACACAGAGTCCTTTCTACCACAGATCACTTTATGTAGCAATCATGTAATGACTCATATAAAAGAAGAGAGTAAATACCATTTGTTATTTATCTACTATGTATTGGGCAGGAAACTGACCACATGGGTCACAACTTGTCTAACTCAACTGAACTGTGAGCAATGCCATGTAGGGCCACCCAAGAAGGACGGATCATGGTGGAGACTTCTGGCAAAATGTTGTCCACTGGAGAAAGGAAGTGCAAACCACTTCAGCATTCTTGCCTTGAGAACCCCATGAACAGTAAGAAAAGGCAAAAATATATGACACTGAAAGATGAACTCCTCTGGTTGCTGTAGGTGCCCAATATGCTATTGGAGAAGAGCTGAGAAATAGCTCTAGAAAGAATGAAGAGACTGAGGCAAAGTGGAAACAACACCCAGTTGTAGATGTGTCTGGTGGAGAAAGTAAAGTCCGATGCTGTATAAACAATATTGCACAGGAACCTGGAATGTTAGGTCCATGAAACAAGGTAAACTGGAAGTGGTCAAACAGGAGATGGCAAGAATGAACATTGACATTTTAGGAATCAGTGAACTAAAATGGACTGGAACAGGCAAATTTAACTCAGATGACCATTATATCTACTACTGTGGGCAAAAATTCCTTAGAAGAAATGGAGTAGCCCTCACAGTCAACAAAAGAGTATGAAATGCAGCACTTGGGTTCAATCTCAAAAATGACAGAATGATCTCTGTTTGTTGCAAATGCAAACCATTCAATATCACAGTAATCCAAGTCTATGCCCCAACCACTAATGCGAAGGAAGCTGAAGTCAAACAGTTCTATGAGGACCTACAAGACCTTCTAGAACTAACATAAAAAAAAATATACATATATATGTTATTTTCATCATAGGGGACTGGAATGCAAAAGTAAGAAGTCAAGAGATACCTGGAGTAACAGGCAAATTTGGCCTTGGAGTACAAAATGAAGCAGGGCAAAGGCTAACAGAGTTTTGCCAAGAGAACGCACTGGTCATAGCAAACATCTTCTTCCAACAACACAAGAGACGACTCTACACAGAGATATCCTCAGATGGTCAATAGCAAAATCAGATTGATTATATTCTTTGTAGCCAAAGCAGGAGAAGCTCTATATAGTCAGCAGAAACAAGACCGGGAGCTGAGTGTGACTCAGATCATGAGCTCCTTATTGAAAAACTCAGACTTCAATTGGAAAAAGTAGGGAAAACCACTAGACCATTCAGCTATGACCTAAATCAAATTCCTTACAGTGGAAGTGACAAACAGATTCAAGGGATGACATCTGATAGAGTGCCTAAAGAACTACGGAGGGAGGTTTGTAACATAGTACAGGAGGTGGTGATCAAAACCATCCCCAAGAAAAAGAAAGGCAAAATGGCTGTCTGAGGAGGCATTACAAATAGCTGAAAAAAGAAGAAAAGTGAAAAGCAAAGTAGAAAAGGAAAAATACACACATCTGAATGCAGAATTCCAAAGAATAGCAAGGAGAGATAAGAATGCCTTCCTAAGTGAACAACACACAAAAAAAGAGGAAAACAATAGAATGGGAAAGACTAGCGATCTCTTCAAAAAAATTAGAGATACCAAGGGAACATTTCTTGCAAACATGGGTACAATAAAGAACACAAATGGTATGGACCTAACAGAAGCAGGAGATATTAAGAAAGGGTGGCAAGAATACACAGAAGAACTGTACAAAAAAGATCTAATGACCCAGATAACTAGGATGGTGTGATCACACACCTACATCTTGGAGTCAGACATCTTAGAGTACAAAGTCAAGTGGGTCTTACGGAACATTACTACAAACAAAGCTAGTGGAGGTGATGGAATTTCAGCTGAGCTATTTCAAATCCTAAAAGATGATGCTGTAAAAGTGCTGCACCTCAGATGTCAGCAAATTAGGAAAATTCAGCAGTTGCCACAGGACTGGAAAAGGTCAGTTTTCATTCCAGTCCCAGAGAAGGGCAATGCCAAAGAATGTTCGACTTACTGCACAATTGCACTCATCTCACATGCTAGCAAAGTAAGGCTCAAAATTCTCCAAGTTAGTCTTCAAGAGTACTTGAACCAAGAACTTCCAGATGTTCAAGCTGGATTTAGAAAAGGCAGAGGAACCAGAGATCAAATTGCCAACATCCGCTGGATCATAGAAAAGGCAAGAGAATTGCAGAAAAACATATACTTCTATGTCACTGACTATGCTAAAGCTTTTGACTGTATGGATCACAACTAACTGTGGAAAATTCTTAAAGAGATGGGTACCAGACCACCTTACTTGCCTCCTGAGAAACCTGGATGCAGGTCAAGAAACAAAAGTTAGAACTGGACATGGAACAATGGACTGATTCCAAATTGGGAAAGGAGGGTGTCAAGGCTGTATAGTGTCACCCTGTTTATTTAACTTATATGCAGAGTACATCATGTGAAATGCCAGGCTGTATGAATAACAAGCTGGAATCAAGATTGCCAGGAGAAATATCAATAACCTCAGATATGCAGATAACACCACCTTAATGCCAGAAAGTGAAAAGGAACTAAAGAATCTCTTGCTGAAGGTGAAAGAGGAGAGTGAAAAACCTAGCTTAAAACTCAACATTCAAAAAACGAAGATCATGGCATCCGGCCCCATCACTTCATGGGAAACAGATGGGAAAAAATGGAAACAGTAGCAGATTTTTCTTGGGCTCCAAAATTACTGAGGATGGAGACTGCAGCCATGAAATTTAAAAGACACTTGTTCCTTGGAAGAAAAGCTATGACAAACCTAGACAGTGCATTAAAAATCAAAGACATCACTATTCTGACCAAGATCCATATAGTCAAAGCTATGATTTTTCCAGCAGTCATGTACAGATGTGAGAGTTCGACCATAAAGAAGGCTGAAAACCAAAGAATTTATGCTTTTGAACTGTGGTGCTGGAGAATACTCTTGAGAGTCCCTTGGACAGCAAGGAGATCAGATCAGTCAACCCTAAAGTAAATCAACCCTGAATACACATTGGAAGAAGTGATGCTTGAAAGTGAAGCTCCAATACTTTGGCCACCTGATAAGAAGAGCTGACTCACTGGTAAAGACCCTGGGGGATTTAGGGCAGGAGGAGAAGGGGACACCAGAGAATGAGATGGTTAGATGGTATCAGTGACTCAATAGACATGAGTTTGAGCAAACTCTGGGAGACAGTGAAGGACAGAGAAGCCTGGTATGCTACAGTCCATAGAGTTGCAAAGAGTTGGACAAGACTGAATGACTGAACAAAAAAAAAAAGAAGAAGAAGAAAGAAGACAGCATGAGATCAACCCTCTTAAAATTTTAAGCACAATATCCTCAAGATTCATACATGCTGTTGCATATGGCAGAATTTCTTTCCTTTTTAAGGCTGAATAATATTCCATTGTATGTACATACCACATACCACATTTTCTTTATCCATTCGTCCATCAATGGACATTTAGGTTTTTTCCATATCTAAACTATTGTGTTACAATGAACATGGGAGTGCAAATACCTCTGAGATCCTGATTTCAATTCTTTTTGATAAATACCCAGAACTGGAATTGCTGGAAGGTATGACAGTTCTTTGTTTTAGGAATCTTTATACTATTTTCCAGCTATAGCAGCTGTAGTGCCTTACATTCCCACCAACAGTACACAAGGGTTCCAATTTCTCTATATCATCACTTGTCATATTCTATTTCTTTGATAATAACTATCCTAACAGGTGTGACATGATATCTCACTGTGGTTTTGATCTGCATCTCTCTAATAATTAGTAATGTTAAGCATCTTTTCATAGATCTGCTGGCCATTTGTATATATTCTATAGAGAAATGTTTTTCCAAGTCCTTTGCCTAGAATCGAGATTGCCAGGAGAAATATCAATAACCTCAGATATGCAGATGATACCACCCTTATGACAGAAAGTGAAGAGAAACTAAACAGCCTCTTGCTGAAGGTGAAAGAGGAAGAGTGTAAAAGATGGTTTAAAACTCAACATTTAAAAAACTAAGATCATGGCATACAGTCCCATTACTTCATGGCAAATAGATGGGGAAACAATGGAAACAGTGACAACTTTATTTTCTTGGGCTCCAAAATCCCTACAGATGGTGACGGCAGTCCTGAAATTAAAAGAAACTTGCTCCTTGGAAGAAAAGCTACAACAAACCTAGACAGCATATTAAAAAGCAGAGACATTACTTTGCCAACAAAGGTCCATCTAGTCAAAGCTATGGTTTTTCCAGGAGTCATGTATGGATGTGAGAGTTGGACCATAAGTAAAGTTGAGCACCAAATAACTGATGTTTTTGAACTTGCGGTGTTAGAGAAGACTCTTGAGAGTCCCTTGGACAGCAAAGAGATCCAACCAGTCCATCCTAAAGTAAATCAATCCTGAATATTCATTGGAAGGACTGATGCTGAAGCTGAAGCTCCAATACTTTGGCCACCTGATGCAAAGGGCTGACTCCTTAGAAAAGACTCTGATTCTGGGAAAGATTGAAGGCAGGAGGAGGAGGAGACAACAGAGGATGAGATGGTTGAATGACATCACCAACCCAATAGACATAAGTTTGAGCAAGTTCTGGGAGCTGGTGAAGGACAGGGAAGTCTGGCATGCTGTAGTCCATGGGGTCTCAAAGACCATGAATGACTGAACTGAACTGAACTTGCCAAGTTTTCAATTGCATTATTTTCTTGTTATTAAGTGAGGACTTCTTTTATATTTTTGGATATTAACCCCTTGTCAGATAGACGGTTTGTAAATATTTTCTCCCATGGTACAGGTTGTCTTTTTACCCTGTTGTTTCCTTTGCTCTGCAGAAACTTCTTAGCTTAATGTAGTCCCACTTGTCTTTTATTTCACTACCTGTACTTTTACCAACAAAATCATTGCCAAGATCAATTTCATGAAGCTTTTCCCTTATGTTTCCTTCTAGATATTTTATAGTTTCAGGTCTTACTTTGAAGTTTCTAACCCATTTTGAGTTTATTTTGTTCACAGTATAAGGGTCCAATTGTGTTCTTTTGCATATGAATAGAGGATATCCAGTTTTCTCAACACCATATATTAAAGAGATTATCATTTCCCCATTGTGTATTCTTGGCACCCTGCTTGAAGATCAGTTGTCTGTATATGCATAGATTATGAGAATTAAATAAAATAGTAGATAAAATGTGGGTACAATGTCTGATTCACATTAAATGCTTAATACAAGTCATCAGTAAAAAAAAAAAAGCTATATGATGATGACAACAACATGAAGATAAGATGATGACAATTAACAGAGCCATCCACTCACTTACCTAGTCCCTATTTATAAGCAAGAATATAAAACTGTAAGATGACAGGGCAGGTTTAGGACTGCATATTAGCTACAGGAAAGATTTTCCCCCTATTTGTTAGCTAGATTCATAACTGTTACACAGATATGAAATACAAAAGGGTTTTCTTTCCATGTACTAATACTTAGAAAAGATTTTTAACCCCATCCTTAACAATCCAACTGTCTGACTTCAATTGCCTTTTGAAAGAAAAGGCCGGAAAAGAAAGAAGTGAAAAGGGAGATTATTTCTACTTGAACTGACAGCCAAAAACCTGCTTTATACTGACTAAATTTTAAAAAATTAAGTTTGGCTCATGCCAGTGTTATTAATCCCTCAGTTTGTAAGCTCTGTTTGATCCCAATGAATCTCTTTTTAAAAAAGAGTCTCCCTTTCATGTTAGAACTGGAGCAAAAAGTAATTGCAGAGGATACCATCCATATCAAATCAATTACCATGTCCTGTCTATTTTTCCTTTGTAATGACTCCCCAACTATTCCTTTTCTTTCCCACTGATGCTTTACTAACGTAATCTGCCCACATCTCACTCCTGGATATTCTCACTAGTCTCTCCTTGGTCCCTCTGCAGCTAGGAATCTACCACTGTTCTGTTCTGTGAGGAGCTATGAAATAAATATTCCTAAAATATCACATATAATTTTCTTAATCACAATATTTCCTTGATTGTTATGTAAAGAATAAAACCCAAACCCCTTTACTTAACTCTCAAGTTAATTCTCAGATTGTCTTGCACAGTCTGATCCCCAATCGCAATTTCATCTTTCAAGGAATGCCTTTTACAACTGGTTCCCAAATGGCTTTGGTATATTGGAAATGGCATTGGTTCAATGGCACATACTCATTATCTGTAGTTCATCAATTCCCAAATATTAAGCAGTTACAGAAAAACAAAAAAGATAAAAAGTATTTGTTTCCAAATACTCCTGACCACAACTAAAAACCCAAGAAAAGGATCCAAGGTTAATGTTAACATTAAAAAAATCCACCCTATATTTCTTCAGTCGCAAGAAAATTTTACTTCTCAAACTATGCTCACAGTTATTTCCAGAGTTCTTCTAACTTCCAGCAAACGAAGACTGTCAAAGGATGAGCATGCAACTGGTGTCTATGGTGGTAATTCATCAGTCTTCCAATGTCATCAAAATTTCACAATGCTCACTTCATGCCCTCACCACAGCCCCCTCCTGTACTAGTAAAGCAAATGCAACTACTTGGGGGGCAAGCCAGGGACTGGGAGCAGCTGAGTAAATCAACTGCCAGGCTGGGAACAGAAACTAAGAATTCTATTCCTGCCTCATATCCAGTTACTAGGAGTTGTCCGTTTGGCTTTTAGTCTGTTTTTAGTCTCTCCTGGTATTTTTTTTTTTCCCCTTCTGAATAAACAAGCTTGTCTAATACAAGACTCTCAAGATGTGAGGGCTCCTTCTTCACACGGAAGCGGCAACTCCTAAAGATCTCTATTTTCTGCATGTGAATATTTCATTAGATTAGATTCATGAATTCTCTGTAGACTCTGGGGTTCTTTTGGTTAATGGTGATTGCAAACACAGATCCAGAAACAACCACTGGAACGACAACTACCTTCAAGGTACGTGAATTAAAGACCTTTGTCTTCAATTTTTATGGATTCCAGATCACCACAAGCTAACTCATTCATTATTCCTTCAACATTTATCAAGCACCTACTATGTGCCAGGCCTGTGCTTAGCACAGGGCATATAATGATTTTTAAAAACACCACCACACACTCAAGGGCAGAGATACCAAGGAACAGAGGTGAAATGTGGAATGAGTCCCTAGGCATTATTATTTTATAGTAAGAGGATCATTAATCCCTCTCTGGCTTTTAAATGCTGTAAGGGTATATTAAAACAGGAGTTCAAAACAAGTAAGCAAGCATTTTGACCACCCACAATGTACTCATCACTGAACCAGATATTACAAAACTCTAAAATGGACTGGAAGCAACCATATATTGCTGAAAAAAACACAAATTTTAGAATCATAAACTCTCATTCTAGCAAGTCCTAGTTGTAAAGATAGGACAAGTTACTTAACCCCCTGAACTTCAGTTTCCTCAACTTGTGTGTGGGTGTGTGTGTCCGACTCTTTGTGACCCCATAGACTATAGCTTGCCAGGCTCCTCTATCCGTGGAATTTTCCAGGCAAGAATACTGGAGTGGGTTGCCATTTCCTTCTCCAGGGGATCTTCCCAACCCAAGGAAGTTTAGGGTATTAGAACATTTAGGAGTTTTGTGTCTCTTGTGTCTCCTCTACTGGCAGGCGGGTTCTTCACCAGCTAAGTCAACAGGCAAGTACTTCTCCAACTTGAAGAGGTGAGAAAATCTGCCTGGTTGGGATTAAATGAGACATGATATAAAATGCCTTTCAGAGGGTCGGCGCTCAAGAACTGTTTATTGCCTTTGTTTCAAAGAAACTGGGGCTACTGACACCAATTAGGAGATTACCACTTTGGTAGATGGTCTAGACTAGGACAGTGACAGTAAGACCAAAGGAAAAGTAAGATATACCAAAGGCAATCAAACAGTCAGGCAGGAGATTTAGCATTGCATCAAAAAGGTTACATTATACTCAGGAACTAAAAGAAACATTCTTTTAGGGATAAACAAAATATGATATATCGATACAGCATAACACTGGTCAGAAATAAAAAGAAATAAGTACCGATATATAACAAGGATGAAACTTTAAAACATAATGCTAAGTTAAAGTAATTATTCCCAGAGAACTACTTATTGTATGATTTCATTTATCTGAAATACTCAGAATAGGCAAATCCATGGGGACAGAAGGTGCATTAGTTGTTACCTACATTTGGGGGTGTGGGGAGATTGGGTGAGATAACTAAGGGATGTGAGGTTTCCCTCTGTAGTGATGAAAATGTGATTGTGATGCTTGCACAACTCTGTGAATATTCTAAAAGCCACCGAAGTGTGTAAGTAGTGAGTGAATTGTATTGAATGTAAATTATATACCAATAAAGCTATTTTTAAAAGATTAAATAAGACAATGCTTATAGCATCTCTGAAGTGCTCAATAAATGTAGACTGATGATGTTACTGATATTGTTTCCAGAAGAAAATACATTTAATCTCAATTTTTTCATGCATGTTACTGATGAGAATCATCTGCACACTTAATATCAAAATAATAAAACTATTATGTAATATAGAGGAAACATTAAGAAATCTCAGCAATGTTCTAATAACCTAAACTCCTATATTTACAACAATCAGAAACAATAACATCTATGACAATCAGAAGTAATAACAGTGATACCAATGAAGTCCTCAACTATTTCAGATAAAGTTTACTGCTTCTTCCTCTGTAGTTTGTCTATTTATACTTTCATCACATCATTATCTATTGTAAACATATGACATTTTTCCCACTAAAGTGTAAGTTCTATCAGAGTAAGGACTGTGTTCCACTCAGTTTTGTATCCTTTGGGAGAACATACTACAATGCTGATACATAGTAACTGTGCTTAATACATGTTTATTGAATGAGCATTTAATTTAAAATTCCTGGATTTCTTGTAACTTCTCATCTCTGAATTCCTGTTTCAGCCTCCCTAAAAAAAGAGGAGGAGAAGGTTTTGAAAGGTGACCAATTTAACAATTACAACTCACATCTATACCTGACTAATAAATGAAAGCACCTCAACAAGTGATGTTTTAACTAGTTTTGACAGTCTTAAACTTCCGAGGATCTCAGGAACAGGAAAATAACCCGAAACAGGTTATTTAGCCCTCAGAAAACTCTGAGAAATCTATATAATCAGCCTATGATCTCTGCCATCTGAGAAGCCCCTCCCAGCTATCCGTCTTGCTGCTGCCTTTCAGAGAACATTTACCCCTTCTGGCTACCATAGGTACTAGTACTAGTAACCAGTAGCAAAGCCTAGTTCCTCCAAATGTGGTACCCAGATCAGCAGCATGAGCAAGACCTGGGAGTTTGTTGAAAAAGCAGAGTCTCATTTTTAACTAGATCCCCAGGTGATTTACATGCACACTGGAGTATAGCTGACCATGCCTGGTCTCTAGACTCAGACTGTCTAGACTTCAACTCCACAGCAGACCCACTGGAGTACCTCATGCAAATCACTTCACCCAGGGATTCTTACTCCAGTGCACACTTTAGAACCACCTGGATTCTAAAAAGATTTTTAAAAATCACAAAGCCTTGGCTCCACCAGAAATTGAATTAATTAGCCTAGGACCCAATAATGTTTAAAGCTCCCCTAACTAGGGGAATGCAGCCAGAATTCAGAACTACTGAATAACTTCTCTAAGCTTCTATCAAACAAGATAGGGGTTGTGAGGAACAAAAAATCTGATCACCTTTGAAGAGCTTTTGGCCTAGTACTTGGGATGTATAAGTGCTCAATAATTGGTAGTTATTATTATCAGACTGGAAATGTGGAAATGAACTGTCCTACAGCAAGGGAAAAAAAAGCAACAAAACATTAGTCTGGCCCCATGGGTATGTACCAGCCAAACTCATGAGGACAAAAGAAAGGACACAATCAAAGTAACACATTATCCCCAGGATGACCTCTCCTAGCAGCCAACTGTTGATTGAAGCTTCAAGGAAACTACAACGTGTCAGGTAAGGGGCACACCATCCCTGCAAGGTATCAGCAAAGGCCAGCACCTAATTTGGAATGTACTGATGGCAGGTGGGGGAGCATTATTTCAGCAGGTCTGTAACACAGGAAATCCCCCTTACCATACCTTCCTGATTTACACTGATTCTTGATGCACACCACATGTGTCCTCAAATCTCTCTTTCCCTCCCCCGCAAATTGTCAATCGTTCTGTTCCACATTTAGGTGATGAAAACTTAAAACCTGTGGTTATAACTTCTATGAGAAATTTCATTTTGAAAGCTTTCTAAATTTCAACTTTATTGCCACGAGGAAAATAGAAGAAACAAAAGACCTCAGTCATCCACTACACAAAAACCCCGAGTGAAGACATTTAATAAGTGTAAGTTTTCTATAGCAAGTTGTTGAAAATCCTGACCTTTGGACTGGGGTACCATTCATTTGCTTCTACAAATGTTCCATGAAACAATAGCATTTATTTTTCTAATGGTTTCAGGTTACATGTTTAGTTTCACCTATGGGTTATACTTTGGCTAAACCTGAACTGTAGTTTCTTTTGAATCTACAACTCAGTGAATTTAACCTGAGTCTACTCTTCCTAGAGGATTCATAATGGACAGGCAAGTAAGTCCACAATCTCTTTTTTTTCCAACAATTGCAAAGAAATAGGAGAAGGCAATGGAAACCCACTCCAGTACTCTTGCCTGGCAAATCCCATGGATGGAGGAGCCTTGTAGGCTGCAGTCCATGGGTTCGCTAAGAGTCGGACACAACTAAGCGACTTCACTTTCACTTTTCACTTTCATGGAGAAGGAAATGGCAACCCACTCCAGTGTTCTTGCCTGGAGAATCCCAGGGACAGGGGAGCCTGGTGGGCTGCCGTCTACGGGGTCACACAGAGTTGGACACGACTGAAACGACTTAGCAGCAGCAGCAGCAGCAAAGAAATAAAACATTTGGATGAAGAGTATACATATTAGGGCACTGTGCATATGCATGCTAAGTAGCTTCAGTTGTGTTCAACTCTTTGCGACCTTATGGACTGTACCCGACCAGGCTCCCTAGTCCATGGGCTTCTCCAGGCAAGAATACTGGAGTGCTATGCCCTCCTCCAGGGGATCTTCCCAACCTAGGAACTGAGCCCACATCTCTTACATCTCCTGCATTGGCGGGCAGGTTTTTCACCACCAGCACCAACCGGGAAGCCCATTAGGGTACTGAGAGACACATAAAGATTTATCTCAATGGTGATCACAAACATTTTATTAAATTTGCATGGTTTAGTGACCATCACCAAAAGCTCATGTTCTATTTCCAGCTCCTCTGCTTACTCAGTATGGGCCTCTTCTGTGATAAATGAATCCCTCTCACTGGGTACACTGTGATTCCTAATGAATGCCTGAACTTAAAGGCTTCTAATTTCTTTGTTGGAAGTCTCAGTGATACTGGCGTCCACACAGTGCTCTAGAAAGTCCGCTCTGTGTCATTCTCTGAACTAGTTCTAACCTCACTCTGCGTTTGGATTACAATCTCAAGGGATTCTGAGATTCAGATGCAAAATCTACAAAAATGACATTCTGCAACCTGTCCAGAAGTTTGTCAATGAAGAATAGTTCGAAAAGAACCTGAGGAAAAAAACAAAAAACAAAAAGAACCTGAGACTAAACTAGACCCCAGCACACAAACACATTATAAAAGGTGACAGCCATCTTTTTCAATTGCTCGTGTGTCTCTCTGTGATTATTCTTTTGTTTTTCCTAACACGTATTTTGTATCCTAACCCACCAGACCTTTGAATACCCTCATGGGAGGGTCTATGGATACACATTTCTTTTTTAATGTCCCATGATACTTGGTATAGGGCTTCTGAGTGCCTGATAGATGAATGGACAAATAAATGAATTAGTGAATAAATCAAAGACTGGATCTTATCTAAGCATGCTGTAGAGAAAACAGGACTGGGTTCTAATCCTAGTTGCACTAACTACTCATCTTATGACCTTCAGCACGTGACATGTCTTTTCTAAGTCCCCATTTCTTCAAACACACACATACACATTTGAGCACACACACGTTTGTCAACAGATTGATTTAAGAATTAAATTAGATAATATATGTAAAACAGAACTCGAAACAAAAATTAGTTACCCTTAAGGCCAGATCAAGATCTCTCCTCCTAGGCACCTGTCCTGACTACTCCAGCTCTCATTTAACCTCCTTCTCTGAACTCCTATAGCCCTTACAGCTCGTTCCACATCCTTTAACCTTTGAATATATCATATCCTGTTCCTACTGCTATTTTTTCCTACACACCTTATATGTCTGAGGAGATCTTGAACTCACAGAATCTTAGAATTAGATGCCCCAAGCAAACACTGTGATCCATTTTCTTCATTTTACGGATAATGAAGACTTTAAGAAAGTTAACAACTTACACAATGACCCATTTAATTAGTAGAAAAACAAGTTCATTAACACAGGCTCTGCTTAAGCCTTCAGATTTAACGAGCAATGTCACTGAGTCCCCACTCTGCAATCTTTACCTCGGTGATTTTGGGTAAGTTAACCAATCTGTGCCTCAGTTTCCCCATTTGTCAAGTGGGAAAAATACTACTTTCTTCATAGGGCTGATAAGATTAAATATTAATCTATGTAAATTCCTTAAAATAGTACTTAACACATAAGAAGCACCCAACAATGTTAGATAATATTACTATGTTATTATTCTTATTAAGCTGCAGGGAAATATTCATCCTTCCATAGTATTTCTAAGATAATAACCCAAATCTGAGCAATTCAACTTTTCCCAGCTTTCCAATCTCATCTTCCATCTTTCAAGGTGTTTTCACCTTTCCAGAGCAAGTAAAAATAAGGTGGTGGTTCAATTTCCAAATCCCTCAACTCAAACATACAGATACAGATATGTACGCCATCTTTTCTAAATATGCAGTTTATATTTTTCATTCTTCATTCTTCACTACACAAAAAGCAAAGTACATGTATTAAGGTTTGTAAATAATACAAATACTTTGTTTTACTTCATGTGTCTGTTCCATGCAATGTGATGATAGTTATCTCTATATGGATTTTTATGTGTATATCAATCACAGTGTGTTTTAATTTTAAATTCCTAGAGACAAAAATGATGTCTGCTTAAGTCAATCAAACATAAATTCTGGGGCACTTGGACTAAATTAGATCAAGTATTCAAGGAAGAATTTCAGAAAAATTTAGAGAATGAGGGAGGATTAATAAGGACTGGCCCAGCAGAAACCTTAATGAAAAAGGGAATTTGGGCAGAGCTTTGAAGGACAAGTAAAAATTTTAATTCAAGACAGAAAATCAGTGTTCAAGGTAAAGGGTATAGGATGAGCAAAGTGGAAAGACTTGACAAAGATTAGTCTGATTAAAATAGAAACATGATACTCAAGACCATTGAGAAATTCTATTGAATATGTAAGACCAGAGCACTTTAAGAGTATGGTTCATATTCTATTCCTCTTGGGTAGCCACAGTATCTAACACTAAGCTTGGTATATGATTTATAACCAAAAAACATGTATTGAATTAAGCAAAATTACAGTCTTCCACTGTACTAAAGTGAAGAAAACTGATCATGAAACCAAAAGACAAAGGAGTCCAACAAGATATCTACACTTTCTACAGCACTAGCTGTGTTAGCCACCCAGTTGTGTCCAGCTCTTTGGGACCCCATGGACTATAGCCTGCCAGCCTCCTCTGTCCATGGAATCTCCAGGCAGGATACTGGAGTAGGTTGCCATTTCCTTCTCTAGGGGATCTTCCCAACCCAGGGATCAAACCCAGGTCTCCCTCATTGCAGACAGATTCTCTACTGTCTGAGCCACCAGGGAACCTCCACAGTAACAGCTACTAGTCCGCAAATGTGTATTTACTTTGTCTACCTCACTATCCGTGGACAAGTGCAAAAAAACAAAACACAAAAAATTCTTCCATATTCATGTATTCATACTCTCTGTTTCTCTATTTTTATCTCTTTCTGTCTCATATATATACACACACTGTTCAGAGTTCCAGTCCATTGCTCACAAACTGAAACAGCTAAAAATTTGATTAAGGTACTAAGAAGCACAGACGTTAAGAGTCTTAACATCTAATCCACTTTGATGAAGGAGTCTCAGAAGAGGCTCCTGCCTCTACAAACCCAGACCATGTGACTCGCAGGCTGAAGGGGCCCATGGAATTTTGAAAGAAATTTCTTTTCTTCCATGAGGCACCCATGCCACTAGGAGGCCTTGGGAGAACAGAAGAAAGGATGTAAATAAATATGGCAAGAGAAGTAGTGATATCTGGTATTGGCAACAGGAACACAACAGGAACACACAACAATCTGTGGATTACCTTTGTACCCAATTATCAAGTGATAAATTATGCAAATGTGGTTGTGATTGAAACGTCTATTTTCTGATTCACTGAAATTAAGTCAGCTCTACAAGCAGTAGACCAGAGTTTTCAGATCTCTTCTCTACCACTTCCAGCACTAGATAGATCCACAATTACTAAACTGTGACCAAATGGCATGATAACTATCTTTGTGAGATACCACATTCAAATTCACAGGGGTATATATACTGAGCTGCAACTAGCACTCCAGACCTGGCTAGCAAATTTCAAAAATTACAGAAAACACATCCACTTTGTTTCCAAAAGGCAGAATAAAATACACATAAAACTTCAGAAAATTTCTGACACCCTTTAATACAATATTAAATTGTGTCAAATCCTTCTAAAGTTGCTGACAGACAAATCATGAAATGCTAAATGCTGACCTTGGAATGGAGACTTTTCTTGGCCTAGAAAATCTCTAGAAACTATTTTTGGCTGATGCTTTGAAGTGATAAGAGGTCAGGAGTATATAATTTGACAACTGTACCTGGGCCTCATTCATCTTCTCAGCCTCAGCACCAAACGAGCCTGGAACTAGCTTCCTTTTCAATGAGTAAATTCACGAGTAAATAAACATGAAATAGTAGCCTGTTTTTACTCTATAAAAGAGGAGTGATAAAAATTATCAAGCAAATCCTAAAACCTTTATTTTATATACCCTATAAGAACCAAATTAATAATTTAGTTTTAAATTATCTGTCCTTCAAAAATAAATAAATAAATAAATAAATTATCTGTCCTTCAAACATGCCTCATAACTCAAACCTCATCAAGTGCAGTTGTAATACACTTTAGCTAAAGTATATGAATGTGTGCAATGATTTAGAAAAGAAGAATGGGGAAGGGCAAGGGTCACTGTCCATGTTGAAAACATGTCCTTCCCTTCTCCAATAGAGTAAAAATATTTATAATAGCCTCTATTTTCCTATAGGGCCAATTCCATTTTACTATGCTTAAAATTCAACATTCCCATCATCTGATCTGGATTTACCCAACAAAACTTTACTCTTCCACAAGTACTTTCTTCTTTTTTAATTACATATTTTGAAGCTAACAAAAATACATTACACTAGAACTTCTTTAAATCCAAACTAGACATTCGAGAAAAATGAGCTTTTCTTAGAATATTTTCTAATATTTGCTTTTCATAATTTAAATTATAAACATTTCTGAATTAACAAAAGTATGCAAATAGGCTTCTATAAAAAGAAATGTTATGCTTCTAGCAATGTGAACTAATATAATTTTTAACATGTACCTTCTATTTAGGCAGGGTGGTTTCCTTATTGCCCAGATCCATAATTCAGCTTTCCCTCATGCTCTTTTCTTTGAATGAAATACCCTCTCTCCTCATCTCTATACTTCACAAGGCCCAACCTAAATCCCACGTAAGTCCAGCCAGTACTCATCTCTATTTTCCCTGTCATGCTCTGGCAAACTATTTTGTTCCACTTAGCACTTCTATATTCTATATTATCTTTGTGTTACTCTTCAGTTTTATCATTATAAATGTTATCTCATTAACAAGTCATTAGATCATTGATAGCTGGCACAAGGTCTTTTGAAGGGGAAAGGTCAAGTATTTTGTAGGGTATCCTTTGATTTGACTAGTGTTTTCTCATATTTACAGAGAGTTATGGATTTGAGGAAATATCACAAAGGTAAAGTGTCCTTCTCATCACATGATATCAGGGAATACATAATATCAACATGACTCTTCTGCTGATGTTAACCTTGATCACTAATATGTGATATTAAAATGATATCTGACAACTTCTCCACTGTAAAGTTACTATTTTCCCCCTTACAGACTCTCTTCTTTAGAAACGAGTTGTTAAATCCAGCCTACATTCAAGCAGAGAACAGAAGCTCCACATCCTAAATGTATCAAATTGGTGGTCATATGCTAAAGCCTCCACAGTAATTAATTAATACTATGAGAGAAATGTTTTGATGCTATGCAAATATCCCATTTTGCCATAAAACTATGCCTACTTATTTTAATACTGATTAGTGGATCTTGCCTACAGCAATAATTACAGTTGTGCTCTAATGTTGATATGGTACTGTATCTTTTATTTGTTTGATAACCTGCCATTTTGTCCAGCATCAAACTAAACACAGATCAGGTAATCAATAAAGACTTGTTACATGTAATTGAATTTCAAGAAACATTTATGTAAAATAAAGTGAGATAGTGCAAAGTGTGTATGTTCAAGGCTAATACGTATTTTGGCAGTTGTGCTGTTATGTCATATGTCCTGATGGATGGACTGAGAATAGAAAGACAAAGAATTAACTACCTCATCTCTACTAAAACTAGGAAAACTTCCTGGAGAAAGGAGAACAATAATATTATCTGTATAGTGCCTTAGAGTTTACAAAGTGTACTCCACATTCATTATTTAGGATTTCAGAAGCTCTCAGAAGCAAAAATTTTCAGGAAATGAAAATTGAAAACAACATTTAAATTTGTGAAAAGGTACTATTAAACTGTGAGTTGGAATATTAGATGTAGAAACTACGAAAGGTCAACCAAGCAAAGCTAAAGTAAAGGCAAAAAAGAAACAGATATGATTTTAAAAAAAAAAAAAGTGTGAGTCCAGTGCAAGACTTTAAATCAGGTGGTAAAGTTGATTTAACAAACAGTATTAAACCAAAGCACTGAGACTACCAAAGATAAAGAGAACACAGTTAAAATAATGAAGTATGTCATTAAAATAAATATTAAGAATGGACTTCATGGAAAAATGCATTGAAGGTAAAAAATGAATAGAATCTTTATGTATGTGTTTACACATTTCTTCATTGGCAACCTCCATTTTTCCAGTGTTTTTAACATGCTTTTAACCTAGTAGGCATCCAGAAATATTTGCTGAAGTTCTACTCTGTGTCAGACAGAATGCTAGACATTTTGGGGTATGCAACAATTAGATATGGTCCCTTCCTGTTAATAATTTACATTCTATTAAAAAGTAAAACAAGACAGAAGGGGCCAAAAGAAAGAAAGCTGCAAAACCATCCAAAGGAAGAAAAGATAACTATGAAATGACCTGTTCAGGAAAGGCTTGTGGAAATAAGGGGCATTTGCAGAATTGGGTAGAGTGGGTAGTAAGATTTTAACAAAGCCAAGAAAAAGGCATTTAAAGCACAGACAGAATGGCTGAACACAAGGGGTTGAGATAAAGGTGTTTTAAGGAAACAGTGAAAATCAAGCAAGGCTGCAATAAAAGGTATATGAAAACATAAGAGTGAAAAAGATAAGCTGAGATTTTAAAAAGGTTTTGAACGGCAAGTTGAGGAGTTTGAACATTTCCTGTAAGCAATCCAAAAATAATCAAAAGATTTCCAGCAAAAGAGTGACATGATGAAGGTGATATTTTAAAAATATTAAACTGGCTTTTGATGTGCACAACAAATGGTATATATCTTGATTAAAGATATGATTATGGCAGTAGAGAGACAGGCACACAAATAAAGCACACCGAATATATAACAAACAAGAGCAGACAGTAGCAAAATAAATTTAAGAACAAAAGATTAACCTATGATTTCTTTGTTAGGAGCAAGAATAGCATAACATCACATAGAACCAAGAGGAAGTTAGGCAAAGAGTAAGACCCCAAAGTATGAAGAATAATCCTATTTCCTATTTTCATTTCTTCCATCATGTTTGTATGAAATTCAAGTTGCCTATGCTAAAGTAGAATAGGTAACTGTATTAGAGGACTAACTAGATAAGTTCCCAAAGTGATATATAAACAGTGACTTTAGAAAGAGGAAATGCAGCTGCCTTAAAATGTTTTAGAAGTATTCAGAAAATACAAGCCACATGACTTGCTAATTGCTCAGTTAGTTCAGGGAAAAACAACAAAAACAAAAAATCACATCAAGGTAGCAATATGAATGCATTAACCAGAGAAGTGTACCTTACCCAAGCTGGGTATCAGTTCATTTAAATGTTAGTATATAACAAAACTAAATATTAGTCTCTTCTCTCATTACCACACACACAAAAAATAGGCACTCTTATGTTCTCCACCTCTACTTCTTAAAGAGAATTCTCCCTACATTTTCTTAATCCTCTCAAACAATTCCCTAATTCTATCTCCTTTCTTCTGTATAAACTTTAGTCTACTGCATTTTATTTACTTCTTAATTCCACTTTAAAATGTTAAATATAAATTTTCTGAAGCTGCTTTTAATAAAAGTAGGAATATTTAGTCTTCATAGTTAGCCTTTGCAGTTGACAAAATATTTTATACACATTACCTCACAGAAGCAATGAGCAGCAGGTATTATCATCATCCATATATTATACAGAAGCAGCAAGCCCAGGGCCACATATTCATAAGTGATAGAGTCAGGCCTGAAATACAGGTTTTCTGAATCCAAATTGCATATTCTCCTCCCTATGTCACTCAGTTTCATCATGTGCCAGTAGCTATATCTAATTATTCAAAAGGTATGTTATTATTCTATACTATGTTTAAGCCAATACATCTCTTTTTTTAAAAAAATAGGTACTTATGCCCAAATGGCCCTATTATACGGCCATTTATCGAGAAAACCTAATTATTTTAAGAAGCTCATTATGATGATAGTTATCACTGGATGAAAAGTGATGACTGAAGCATAATATTTGCAAAATTGCTGAGCCTATACCAAAACCATTTTTTCCTTTAATTCTGCAACACAACATGTAACAACAAAGACAATATGGGTGATTTAAGGATATATGAGCATCAAAGGACAGAAACAGGGCATTCCTACTCTCTTTAGCTGCGCAAAGGCCTCAAATACTGGTATAGTTCAGAGCATCTTATTACCAGGGAGACATAAATCAAAAGGAGTTCAGCTAGGAGCAATAAAACAGATTAGTGTCTGAAAGGACTGACTTTAAAGAAAGTTTTAAAAGAATTAAATCCAGGTAGTCTAGATTAAAAAAAACAGCTAAGAGAAAACCTTTTTTTGAAGCTGACATTCACAACAAAGAAATTATTTTGAAGATAAATGTCTAAAACAATGCAAAAAGGAACATTCATATATTTGGAGAATATAAGGGGAAAATTCAGGAGAAATTTACTGACAAAAACCTGTGGGACAAAAGAACTTTCTCCCACAAGAGTGGTGAAAACTACATTCCTAGAGATATTTAATACCATGTTGGACAAGACAAGAAAAGGATTCCATATGGAATGATCCTGTACTGGCCCCTGTAGTGGTGGGAGGAATAAAGATGACCTCTTAGATCTTTTCCATTTCTGATTTTTTCCTAACTCTATGAAGTTTTATGGGGCACGGCCTTCTACCAATTTCCTTTCTCCCCATGATACCCACTTTCTCCTTTCACAAACGGAAACAAATTGTAACCTTCATTTTAAGCAGATCTCCCATTCTCAGTGAATAGGTAATATAATCCTAGGTACAAATTTCGGAGAAAAAGGCTAATTCCTAAACTTATAATAATCCCCCCCCCAACAGTGGTTCCTGGGACTCTTACAAGTTTTTTCACAAACTAAAGAAGTAGTAGTTCAAATGGACTCAAAGAAGAGCAGTTTCATCAGGAAAACCATTAATATCCTCCCTTCTTGTACCTGAACACAAAGCTGACAGTGACCCTGGGAGCTAAAAAGCACTGGGTCAAATTACCATCAGAGCTGCTGCTCAGGATTATCTTTTAGCTTTCAGCATTTTATGCTGAGTGACAGCAAAGTCTACCTGCAATCCACATTTTCATAGCAATGACATTTACCTTTGAAAAGATGTAGCCTTAAACATTTACACACTTGGCAAATGTTGTAAAAGAGTAAGTCTGATTCAGGATTCAAACTCAAGAAGCCTCAGCCCTGCCCTCTTTCTCATCTGACACTTAGAAAAAAAAATGCTTCTCAGCCAACCTTGAAACAGATCCCAACTCTCCAAAATTCCTGTTCAGTGAAAGCCCCAGAAAATACAACAGGCTTTTCCTCATTTTGCTGATTTATAAGGACAAGATGTAACAAAATCCAGAGAGCTCTGAGAACACGTCCCTAAGCCCTTTAAAAATAAAACTGTAGCTCAGTTATGAAAAGGGACAGCAGGGCAGAGATAGCCCTCCAGGAATGGACACTAATGCTTCTTCTATGCAATCTAAACAACCTTAGTGGCTGAAGACCCAACAACTGCCATCTTGCCTATTTTACCCACACAGAAATTTCATTGATATTAAAATCAAACCCTCTAAACAATTTTTTTTAAATACCATTTTCACTTTTCCCTAGTAAAAATGAGACTGTTCGTATATATAAAAAAAAAAGACTGGCCTCTGATATTAGAATAGGATTCAGAGTTTTCAAAGGCCTTCCAACACTCAACTCTGATCCTGGCAGGAAAAGCTGGCAGTTATAATTCCATTTTGAAACAGGGGGTGGGAAAGTGTGACTCTGAGGTTAGGCAGTCTAAAGGAGAACTCACTGCAAAGATTTTCAAACCTTTCCAACAAGGGACCAATCTAAAAGGGATTATTCCAGAAAATTTTAGTGGATTTCAAAAACGGCTGAAGACTTGGGTAGCCTCATCTCAGGAAAGCAAGGAATAAGAAAAACAAAAGGCAACTTTTCCTATAATTTCAGAAAGGAAACGTTACCCTGACCCTTTAACAGCCTACCAACCTGAAAGAATTTTCTCAAGAAATTCCTTGAACCTTCTCCCCACGGGACTAGTCAGCCAGAAGTTTTGGCTACTAATTCTGGGCCTCTGTCTGAGACTCAGCCGCCCAAGAAAAGCCAGGAGCCTGGACAAGGAGACCCTGAGGAGCCCCCTCTACCTAATCACTTCAGAACTCCCACACTCCTGTGTCCCCTCGCCTACAGCTACCAGTTTTTCAGGTGAACTCCAACCTGGTCCTCCTCCAAATCTGCACGCCCCCTCACACACACACACACACACACACACACACGTACGCAGATTGCTCCCCCGCACTCCCCAAACTTTACCCACCCAACAAAAGTGGGAACCAAGTTTCTCACCATCCTCATAGTTTTTGAGATAGTAATCCGGGCCGGGACCCCCACGGCTTTTTGCCGGGTTCCTCAGGTTCTGGAACTGCAGGAAGTCGGTCCTTTTGCCCCCGAAGCGCAGAAAGGCGGGCGAAAGTCCCCGGGCCAGGGTCACCAGACGCTTGGAGCTGCAGGGGTAGAGAAGGAGAAAGGAAAGGATACGGGGGACAAGCGAGAGGCCGCAGGGCACCAGCAAATCCCTCTTTCCATTCTCTGTGGAGTTTCGCCTGGCACCCTACCCCGCCCAGCTTTGGGCCGAGGTACCCGGCGCTGCGCCTCCTGCGCCCAGCTGGTCGCGGCCCCCTCCCTCAGGCACCCCGACGGTGCTCACCGAAGGCAGTATTTACAAAGAGTTAGACTGTTTTTTAACAGTGTGTGCATAGGTGGGGGTACGCTTCTGCTGAGAATGCGGGACTAAGGTGCAGTTGCTGGGCTTCTGCCCCTGCCGGGAAAGCGCACCGAAAGGAGTCGCGCAGCGCAGGGATCTCGGGCTGCGACGTTTGCCAAACCTCCGCTGAAAGAGAGAATCTGCCTCCTCTGCCCCAGGGGCAACCGCAACCTCTATGCAGAAGGTGAAACCCTCCTTCTTTCTCTGAGACCAGGCACCTGACATCGTTTCTTTTTTTTTCCAGCACCAAAGTTGATTTTCCTTTTCCACTGCCTTATAACAACTGCATGCATCTCCCAAATCCTTGTCTTTCTGAGGACACTTCCCACACCCGCCTTGCACAGTAAAAGCAATGTCTCTGGCTGATAATTCAGCCAGATCTCAGGAAAGGTAACGACCTTCTCTCCACCCGCCAGTTGGGCTCCATCTTTTTCCCTTCCCACTTGGGCTCATTTGGAAGCTCTGAGGAAAGTGAAGTTTGCCGAAATGTGGAACGTGCGCGTCGCAGCAGACTCTGAAGAGCATCGGAACAATGGTATTTACAGCTATTTAGGTTCAGGATTTCCATAAATAAGTTTTTTTTAAGCCAAACGCTGCTAATTAGGAAAGGCGCAGAGAACTAGCAATGCGGATGCGCTTAATGCTAAAGGCATCAGCTATTGAGTTTCGGGTTTCTAAGTTATTTTTAACGCTTTTCTGGTTCAGGTTCTGAAAATCCAAATCCAAATGGTACTAAAGAGTATCTTGAAGACGGCGGATAGGAAGGGGGTGGGGGAACAACGGAGACTCCGGTTTCAGAGTTTCTGACAAAAGCTGTGGCCGCCCAGAAAAGTCCCAGTAGGGAGAAGGATCCCCTGGCCGTGGAGACCAGGACTGCGTTACCAGGCGGGCGCAATCGGGCATCGTGTGGGCCCACGGCTGGCAGAGGAGACCGCCGCGCGAGTCCGCCCCGCGGAACCGGCGTTTCCAGCAACCGTCCAGCCGGAAGCCTGCACAGCCAATGCAAATACGCCCCGCCAGGGCTCCTTTCCCGAAAAGCCGCCTTCCACAATCTTTTCTGCGACAAGCATTTAGCGAGAACAGTAAAGGTTTTGTTGTTGTTTTTAAGAAGCAAAAGAACTCCAAAGGAGTCCACGCAGCTGGAGAACCGCGATGCAAGTAGGGAGTGTAGTCGCCAGCCCCCCCGCGGGGCTCCCCCCTCCCTTCCCGGACGAGCTCAAAGACGCGCGCTGCTGCAAGGAAGAGCTTCCGAAGAGGAATACGGGCCGCGCAGAGCTGTTCCCGCCCTCCCAGCGGAGGCGCGGGCAGGAACCGAAACGGCCTCGGCAGCCGCAGCAGCAAGCACTCAGCCTTCCCGCAACGCTCGCTCCACGTGGAAGAAACGCCCAAACTGCGCTTCCCGCTACCTGCAGCGTTCGCCCGCCCGGCCGAGGTCAGCGGAGACCCGGAGAACTGAGGGGCGGGCGCACACGAGAAGCAAAGTCGAATTTCGGGGAGAGTGAAAGATACTCACGAAAGACGCACGGCGGACGCGGCCTCAGGGCAGAGAAGTGAGACAGCGCTCGGAGCTCTTCGAGGGAGCCCACAGCTGAGCTCCAATTTGGAGGGAATTTTTTAAAACTCAACACTTGTATTCGACATTGTAGACAATTTATTTTTTATTTATTTATTTTTACAATGCAACTCTCTCCCTGTTGTGAAGGGATCGTGGTTGCCTAACTGCTGAACAGTAATAACCGGGGAGAGGGTGCGCCCCAATTAAGAGTCCAAGCCCTAGAGTAATGTAGAATCCACGATTATAAATCTCCCGGCTTCCTAATCCACCGGTGCGAGATTCAGACCTCCGAAACATCCCTAGAGTATTTCTAGGACCCTTTCCGCTCTCCTTATATACGCTATGACCGCAGCGAGGGTTTTTTTCTTTCTTTTCTTTCCTCCTTTCAAGAAAAACTAAGCTATGCAGTTACCGCAGATTTAAGGAGGAGGGACTGGGGGACCATTCGGTCTATTAAAAGTATCTTTCAAACTTCTTAAGTTTGGAGAGGATAGCAAAGGATATAAAATTAAAAATCCGAACCAATTTGCCGACCGCTCAAGCCTCTGCCTAGATTGATTCTCTGTCTGGGAGTGGGAGAGAACTGACGAAACGATCTTTCCGTGGAAAATTCCACTTTCGTGCGAATCCCGCTTAAACATTCACAGACACACGCAGACACGCACTCTCTCACACACACCCATTCCTCTCGGATCTTTTCTTCGCTTTTGTAACTACCCTGAACCTCTTGTTTCTCTTCAGAAGGAGTCCGGGAGGCTAATTGTGGATATATGTAAGCACAACATTTTTTCAGTCATAACTGATAAGTTTCTGAAATGCCTTCTGCATTGCAAACATGTGCATCTTAATAGAAAACACTGCTTTTCTCAATCACCAGTTACAGCCTCACAGCAAATATTCCTGGAGGAGGAAAACCTTTCTTCTCTTTGAGAGATCCGCCTGGTGCATTTTCTTCATCTTCTTCCCCCTTTGGAATGGGGGGATAGGAAGGGGTGGGGGTTGCTACTTAAAAAAAAATGATCCATCGAAGCCCCTGCCTTACCTTAAGAAATCGAGCCAGCCATCATGAATGATGGACGGATCCAGCTGCAGAGAGAGGAAGTTCTCATTGACTGTCCTGACTGGGTTCTTGGTGCTCACATCAAGTAGAATCAGGGTCTTTTCCTTCATACCTGGAGCTCTGTCTACAGGCAAGGGTCTCCTGTCTCCAGCTTGGGAGGAAAGGGAGCGATGGAGCAACAGAGCCAAGAAGAGAGCCACCGGGGCTAGGCACGCGGGGGGGCGGGAGTTGCTGGAGGGCATGGCTTCAGGGAAGGCACAGAGCACCCTCATTAAATCCCTCTGATTTAAACCTCTCTTCCTACAGGGTCTCGCTGGTGACTAATTGTCCTTATCTAAAGTGTGTGTCTGTCTGCCTTCCCCCCCCCCCCCCGCTTTTTTTTCCCTTCCTTTCCCCCCCTCTCTTGAGCTCTCTCTCCCTTTTTTCTTTTCTTTTTTTTTTTTTCTTCAGTGTTTTGGTGCTGGTGGAGCGAACTCACGCCCCTAGCCAGCCTTCTCAGAGACTCGTGCCAAGAGTACTCGTTCACCAGCACCGCCCCTTTAAGAGATTTCGACTGCAGACATTTTTAAACTTTTTAAAGGTAAGGGGGTGGAGGGGGGGGGAGGCGGGAAGTAGGAGGAAGGGGTGGTGTTGTACCCTCCTGATTTAACCCTCTAGGCTCGGGAATCAGAGGGAGGGATCGAAACTATACCGTTGTAACATTTGGGGTACGGGCGGGACGTCTTATTTTTACTTCCCTCCCAGTAAGGCTCTGGGGAGGGCGATTCTAGCTGCGATCCCGACGCGAAAGCCCCTGAGCCATGGAGTCGAGGCTGCACCAGTCGCTCGCCTGTTTGCCCTGACAGCGTCAGGCATTTCGACTGCTCCAGGCCCTTCTCTTTGGGGTAAAGAAGCGAGAGCAAGGCTGGTTAAGTTGCAGAGGGGTCCTGCAGTGGCGACTGTGATTCCTGCCAAAGCACAGAGAGCAAAAGGAGATTCCATGGATGCAAATATGGACCTCTGCGACGCGCTGGGCAGACACACAAGCCGCCTCTAACCTCGATGGGGCAAAGAAAGACCGGCCAGAAGGAACACACAGAGCGACGAGATCAAAAGGTTTATCTGCCCGTATGGGTAAAAGGCTGTCCATGTTTCCCATCTGCCTGCAGCTGAGGCCAAAATGTCTTGGGGGATTCACTATATGCTGCCTTAGGCCAAGTCAAAGCAACCCTGTCTGTGCTTGCCTAGTCTGGGAAGCGTTGAGCCCATCTGAGCCACTGGTTGACTACTCCACTGCAGCAGCAGAGCCACCCCCTCGGCCCCACCTCTATATCAACCTTGGGCTCATCCCTCCCACCGGGAATTACACCTTTCTGGTGCCAGAACAGAACAGTAACACAATTAGGTTTCCAAACTCAATCGGGAGCCAAAGCCAGAATCTTCCCACACTTAGTTCCTGGATGCTCCAGAACAGCCAAGAACTGCGGGGTGCACCACCCACCCTGGTTCATGGATCCCCAACCCACAGCACCTCCCAGGGTGCTAGGATTGAGCCCTAGGTCCCCGGTTAAAGTGAGAGAGAGAGAGGCCAGACCTGGTCTGCTGCAGTCACACTGTCAGGTTCCACCTTTCGGCTTCTTTCTGGAATAAAATGGGGCTTCTACTTGGCAGATGAGGAGAACTACTTTATGTGGTGTGGGGACTGCATGAGCCTCCCAGGGCCTACTGATATCAAACATGCAAAACTCTTAAAATGCAGAGCCAAGGTTTTCCCCAAGGGTTCATGAGCCAAGAGCAGCATCACAGCCACCAAAAAACGGTAAAATGGCAAACCTACCTCTCCCTCCTTCCCCTCAACTGAAGTTCCCTGAAGAGCTTCTACCAAACTAATCAACCAGGAAATAGAGCTTAGGTGGGTTAGGCTGGGAAGTGCCATGAAGACCTTTTAGGAGGTCTGCATAAAATGAGACCAAAGCAGGGGAAAAAAAAAAAAAAACCCAAAGCATATTATTTAAAGATGATATTTAAAACCAAGATGTTAATATACTGAAGCATTAGAGGTGATCTCTGGCCCTAAAACCTGCTTCCCACAGTTCCTAAAAATGTCTAACACATCTAGATCCTTGAAAATATGCGTGTGCTTCTATGTAAGGGTGCGTGGTATGGTGTGAGTTTCAATAGAAATTATTGTAATTTTTAAATGTGCACTGAGCAACTCCTAGAGATGGGAACAGCCTAGAGATGGTGAACAAAGGTTTTTACTTACCTTTGTATCACCAGAACCAGGCACTTAGTAGGCATTCAATAAATGCCTGTGAGCTAAATTAATGGTAAATCAAATCATGCTCAACACACTAAAATCATAGACTGCTCACAAGAAGAATGTGAAAATAAATGCATAGTTTTATTTGTCACAGTAAACTTTTAGGTTTCTTTTCAGTAATTTGTTTTCCCAGTTATTAGCATTTTTCTGGTTATCTCCTTTAGGAAATACTTATCTTCCAAATTCAGAAGCCATTAGTTCATTGCTTATACTCAAAATTAAAACTAATTATATATTTTTAACAAGGAGTCAGATTTTCCAAGGGCTTAAACACCTCCTGGATTACAAGTGAATATACTTTCAGAAGCCACATTAATTGGGACCAAAGGAAGACCACCTGAATGAAATAAAGAAATCACTCACCCACTAGATGTCTATAATTAATATACCTTTCAAAAATAGCTACTCTTGTGACTAAGAATGAACTTGGTTATAATGAGAATCTGCTTAATTATGAATTTTATCCACAGTTTTTGTTAGTAACCCAACCATTCAGTATTTTCTTGGTGGCCTAATTAATTACTTTAACCAGTATTCAGTGTCTTGGCCAGAACCTGTTTGTAGTATAAAAATCAAACCCAACAAAACAGTGTTTCTTTTCTTACTTCCTGAGGAAACCCACCTCTCTAGTCTGGCCACTGAAACTCTAGCCATGTCCAGCCTGAGGACATCTAGACAAATAAAGTGATTCAATAACATTTAAGGAGTCCCAGATAGTCCTGACTGATTCTGAGATGACTTGTTTAGTCCTTTGGTCTAGTTTGGGTATAACTCTACACAGGGCTACTTTTTCCAAATAGGACCTCCCTCCCCATATCACAGTTTTTCTCTTACCTCTCATCTAACCCTAATTATATTCTGTAAGTAGCTCATTGTTAATGTGTATATTGATGTTTCTATCCTATCTTATGTGTGCCAGGTGATAACAATCTATCTCTCTTCTGCCTTAGATTGTAATTTCCTAGGGAATAAGAATTGGGACTCTATATAAAATATGAATTACTGGGAACTAGATGCATTGAAATCTCTCCTTGGAAATGTTCTGCCTGGTGTTACTGAATGATCCTTGGTCCTTATAGATAAATTATTTTGCTTTCTGGAAGTCTAAGTTTCCATATCTGTAAGAAATATTGAAGATTAACTGGTCCAGTGATTTCTAAACAATAGGATTTCAAAATAAATATTAGTGTGGAAGAACCAACATATTTGCCAAATTTTTATTTTGTCTAGTAAGAACCTTAAATCTATCCTTTACTTATTACTATTTTTTCCCAAAAGGACATTAACAGCCAAAAAAGAGCTGAAATGAAATGTCAAAATAAACAGCAAGTATATAAACTGAATAAATTTAGCTTCATGAAAAATCACTATAATTTTTTATCATTTCATCTCAGAGCAGTGGAAATATGCCAGTGACCATCATGGGTACTATGATTGGTGACTGGAACTAATGACATATCCTGTGTTTATGGCCAAATTCTACTTTGTAACATACAGTCAGGATACTTTTAAATGATGGTCATTGTGACTATAATAATTTCTTTCCAGTCTCCTACACTTTTTCCTCATTTTTAGCTTGTCACAAACTCACTGACTCCCTTTCCTTCTATTAAACATTGAAAATCATTGGCATTTCAATGCCTGCTTTCCCCTTCTGAGAGAACTATTCCTAAATGTCTAATAGCTAGGAAAAAAAAGAAAAGAAAAATTCCTTCCACCACAATGGGACAGGAAGCATGAAGCTACAGCAGTCAGTCCACTGCGTCATTGCTGCCTGGGTATTTGTCCATGATGACTACTATTTATTGAGATCTTATGGTCCAGGCATGGTGCTCAGGAAAATCTCACTGATCTTGAATAACTCTCAGAGGTAGATACAATTCATTATTACACCTAGTTTATATATAAGAAAATGGAGACTCAGACTTGTTAAGCAACAAATAAACAGCTAATAGATGTTCCCATCACTTCATGGCAAATAGATGGGGAAACAATGGAAACAGTGACAGACTTTATTTTCTTGGGCTCCAAAATCACTGCAGATGGTGACTGCAGTCATGAAATTAAAAGACACTTGCTCCTTGGAAGAAAAGCTATGACAAACCTAGACAGCATATTAAAAAGCAGAGACATTACTTAGTTGACAAAGGTCCGTCTAGTCGAAGCTATAGTTTTTCCAGTAGTCATGTATGGATGTGAGAGTTGGACCACAAAGAAAGCTGAGTGCCGAAGAATTGACACTTTTGAACTGTTGTGTTGGAAAAGACTCTTGAGAGTCCCTTGGACTGCAAGATCAAACCAGTCAATCCTAAAGGAAAGCAGTCCTGAATATTCATTGTAAGGACTAACGTTGAAGCTGAAGCTCCAATACTTTGGCCACCTGCTGCAAAGAACTAATTCATTAGAAAAGACCCTGATGCTAGGAAAGATTGAAGGCAGGAGGAGAAGGGGACATCAGAGGATGAAATGGTTGGGTGGCATCACCGACTCAATGGACATGAGTTTGAGCAAACTCCACGAGTTGGTGATGGACAGGGAAGTCTGGTGTGCTGCTGAGTGACTGAACTGAACACAGTAAGTGTCAACAAGGATTGAAACTCAGGGCACACTGACTCCAAAGCATATGTCTGTGTTAACCACCACTCTCTAAGGCTAAAGTACTGTATTCCCTCAAACAACTGGTCAACTTGTCCCAACTTTTCATGGGAAAACCCCTGGAACAGGAGTTGGAAGACCTGAGTTTAAGTCCTGTATTTACAGATTCTACATATTCTAGCTTTGTTACCTTGGGTACTTTTTAAAAACTGCTCTAAGTCATAACTATACAAGCACGCCAGGCTCCTCTGGCCACGGAATTCTCCAGGCAAGAATAGTGGAGTGGATAGCCATTCCCTTCTCCAGGGGATCTTCCTGACCCAGAGATTGAATCCAGGTCTCCTGTACTGCAGGTGGATTCTTTACCATCTGAGCCACCAGCAAAGTCCAAATATAAATGCTTTTGCATTTTAAGGCAAAAGGAAAAGGGGGTAGCAGAGGATGAAACGGTTAGATAGCATCACCAGCTCAATGGACATGAATTTGAGCAAACTCTGGGAGACAGGGAAGGACAGGGAAGCCTGGCATGCTGCAGTCCATGGGGTCGCAAAGAGTCAAATACAACTTAGTGACTAAACAATAACAACAAGTCACAGCTACTGACTCTGTAAAATTAATATCTTTAAATAAGAAATAATAAAATGATGTATGGACAAAGTGCTTTATAAATCCTAAAATATTATACAGTTGTGCTACTTGTTTCTTGTTATTTCTTATTCCTTCTCCCACACTTGCCACAAATATATTCCCTTAATTGACAACTGGAGCAAGAATTAAGCTATATATAAATAACTTAGTGATAAACTTGGGGGGGAAAGTCAACTCTATCTAATATGTCAATAAATGGAGTAATAAAATGAGTATGTTCCACATATTTTAACCCTGCTGGCTCTTTTGCCTATGATTAGCATCTGATAAATGAAGAAAAGTTAAATAGTTTTACATGCCTTCTTCAGTTCTCCACTGGGAGAGGGGAAGACAGGAGTGGAAAATGGACAGTTCTGGGGAATAAGAAAGACTGTGCTCTCTGTCCTGATTAGAGGAGCAAGGGATAGCAACACTTTCTCCATATGGAAAGTTGAAGGGGAAAAGAATTTGTAACTGATTGATCCACCTCATGATATAAGAAACTCTAACTGGATTATTTTTTTTCCATTGTTACCATCAACCAGTAAACTTACATGGACAAGATCATAACCATAATAGATATAGTTAACTCATTAATGAGTTCAGTTTGAAATCCTTTAACATTTTTGGAGGTACGGATGACAGAGATTTGAGGAACTGCTATCGGTTAGGAAAAAAAAAAGTAACAGAAAAATACATTAAAAATATTAATGTCCTAAGTCACACTCACTGAAGAAATGTCCTGTCTGCCTTTTATACATTCAGGTAAGTCCTGAAAAGCAACATATGACACTGGAAATTGTATGGGTTCTAGAGCTCAAATGACTTTGACTAAAACCCAGTTCACAGTTTACTGCCTGCTCATGTGAACCTTTGGTGAATAAGTCATTTATTCCTGCTGAGCCCCAATTTCCTCGTCTATAAAATATGCGTAAATATACTTCCCTCCATGTGCACTGTGAGAATTAAATGAGGTATTAGTTCCTGGCACACAGTTACTATTCAGCTATCAACGTCACTGATGGGATTTCATGTTGGAAATAAATGTAATTTGCATGGATAAAATAAGAAATTTATACACCTTCACCTGAAATCTAAGGTTTCAAAGTAGTATAATAAGAGCTTCCCTAGAGGCTCAGACCATAAAGAATCTGCCTGCAACGCAGGAGACCAGGATTTGATCCCTGGTTCAGGAAGATCCCCTGGAGAAGGGAATGGCAATCCACTCCAGTATTCTTACCTGGAGAATCCCATAGACAGAGGAGTCTGGTGGGCTACAGTCCATGGAGTAGCAAAGAGTTGGACATGACCTGAAATCTAAGGTTTGAAAATAGTATAATAACTTATTTATATACTGTCCCATTTTATGCTCATAGCTTAGATAGGACAAGCTGTCTCCTCATAATTCAGGTAAGGAAATCAAGAGTCAAAAAATTCAAAATGCCATTTCTTGAAGGACCTGAGACTAAAACCAGCTCTGCTGAATGAAAACTAGACTACACTTTCAGTGTGTTTGTTATTGAAAATATCTGAAACTTTTACATGTAATGTCCCAGGACAAAAATTCAAATCACCTTTCACATGTTTTATAACTTCATTATGTTGTTTATACATACCTTCAAATAACTATAAGTTGTTTATATTATATAGTTTCCACTATACCACTTTCTGAGTAAGATAATTGTAAGAAATAATGCTAAAGATAATTTCTAAGAAAGTGAAATATGTATATCATATATATTTATTTCAATCACCTCCTGTTTCAGCCTCAACAATGAGAAGTTGAGCCTGTAATAAAACAGCTGCCTGGGACACAAATTGTGTCACATAAATGAATAGCTGTGATTATATTTTCTTTTGCTCCCTAGGCTAATGGCACACTTTGACCTTTTTAAATACCCTAATGTGCTTAGTTCATAATAATGGGAGTTATATAAATATTGACAATAGAAAGACTACCACAGATTCAGTTCACTCCTCAATAATAAAAATCAGCTGACACACTCTATCCATACATACTTACTCAACTGAGTATTTTGCCTCTGCCTAAATTAACATCTAGATCCCTAATTCTTTGGAGTAGTTTTGCCCCCACATAAGCAGATCCAAGTTCTTCCTCATTCAGTGCCAGTTGTGCTAAACCGTACCTGCCTTAACACTCAACAAATTTCCCAATTCTTCTACTCCTTTTGGTCACCTAGAGATATTAACATGATGTGACTTTTAGAAAGTATGTTTCATTTCCATCAGACATTTTAACTTACTTTTTTTGATCTTCTGAAGCCTAGCCATCATAATACTGTGTTTAAAAAATTAAAAAATTTTTTCCGGGACTTCCCTGGTGGTCCAGTAGCTAAGATTCCACGCTCCCAATGCAGGGGTTCCAGATTCCATCCCTTGTCAGTGAACTAGATCCCACATGCTGCAACTAAGAGTTTACACACCACAACTAAAAAAAAAAGATCCCGCATGCCACAACGAAGACCCTGCATGCCAAATCAATAAACAAATAAAAATAAATATTTTTAAAATGTCTTTCCCTTTCGGGAATATATAAAATCAATTTGAGAGTTTAGGGCAGTGATTCTTAACCTCAGCCACATATTAAAATCACCTGAGGAGAACTTCCCTGATGGTGCAGTGGATAGGAATCTGCCTGCCAATGCAGGGGACACAGGTTTGATCCCTAGTCTGGAAAGATTCCACATGAAAGAGCAACTGAGCCTGTGTGCCACAACTACTGAGGCCGAGAGCCGCAACTAATGAGCCCACCCGCCTAGAGTCCCCGAGCTCCAGAACAAGGGAATCCCGCCCACCACAACTAGAGAAAGCCCACACAAAGCAACAAAGACTCAGCGTAACCAAAAATAAAATAAATTAATTTTTTAAAAATCACCTGAGGATCTTTTTCAAAATAACTGTGCCTGGGCCCACCCCCAGATATGCTGGTAACTGATTTGGAATGAGGCCTCAGCATGTTCTGGATCCCTTGCTATACAACTTTATTTGGTTTCTATCTAGTTTCAAGAAGAAAATTAAGATGACAAAGGATATATTATTTGAATCTATTTGATTTCTAGATTTCAGATAATGAGGAGCAAGTGTTCAAATACTAAGGGATAATTCAAAAAAAATTTTTTAATCTATTCTGTTCCTACATTTAGACAATGAAGTTCAAATAATGAGGGGTCATCCTCAAAGGGGGAAAATTATGCAAGTACATATCATATATCCTAGTAGCTCTAGTGGATTCTCAACTGATTATTCCTTCATTCAAGAAATGTTTTCACTTTACACCATCTGATTGGCAAAATGTGAATACTGGATAACTAACTCTGGATGTGGGGAGGTAGGAAACTTCTTGCATACTGATGGGAGTGTAAATTGGTTGAGCCATTCTGGAGAGTGATCTGGCAATATTTAGTGAAATTACATATGTGTATTCCCTACAATTTAGCAACCCCACTCTGGGAATAAATTCCCAAGTAACTCTAAAAAGGCTCATCAAAGGACCTGAATGAGGATAGGCAGTAAAGAATTGATTTTAATACTAAGGAATTAGGCACCTAGATGTTCAGCACAAGGGAAATGAACAGGTAAAATGAGGAAGGCAGCAGTTAGATGCAACAAACTAAATGTACATACAACATGGATAGGCTTTAAATAGAATGACACATGAGAAAAAAAACCAAAAAAACAAAAGCATAGCTATAGCATTATAACCATTAGTGCAAATAAAATACACACACATGAAACAATATATTTTATAAGGATAAAAAATATCAAAGGACATACATCAAACACATTAGAGTTGATACCTATAAGGTAATCACTGAAAGAAGAAAATTAAACAAAAGGCTTTAAAGGGACCAATGCTCATAAACATTTTCCTGCATTCAAGGCAATACTTAATCCATTTTCTGGAAAGTGAAAGGCAGAAATATTTATTGAGTGTGCTGACTACAGGCTAGACAGTGTTGTCTGCCTCTCCACCTTGGAAGGCAAAGAATATCTATCCCCTTGGAAACCTCACAGGCCAGTTGGGAAAATGAACAAGTTAACAAAAATCCATTTGGTAAGCGCTGTAAATAGACTTTGGTGAAAGTGCTGTGGAGTACTGTAAAGATTATGACAATATTATTGTGTGTTTATATAGGGGCCTATTGGGCTTTCCCAGTGGCTCAGTGGTAAAGAACCTGCCTGCTAACACAGGAGACGCAGGTTCAATCCCTGGGTGGGGAAGATCCTCTGGAGAAGGAAATGACAAACCACTCCAGTATTCTTGCCTGGAAAATTCCATGGACAGAGAAGTCTGGGAAGCTACAGTCCATGGGGTTCCAAAAGACTCAGACACTACTTAGGGACTAAACAACAACAAGGGGTCTATTACTTAATGTACATGTAATTTTCCATCAAAATGATGACTGAAATATATCATACTTCAATGAGTTGGATGCTTGGGTTGTTTTTGTTTTCTTCTTTCTTATTTATCTGTTCCTAGTTTTGTGTGAAAGTGGAAGTCACTCAGTCATGTCAAACTCTTTGTGACCCCCATGAACAAGTCCATGGAATTCTCTAGGCCAGAATACTGGAGTGGGTAGCCTTTCCCTTCTCCAGGGGATCTTCCCAACCCAGGGATCGAACCCAGGTCTCCTACATTGCGGGCGGACTCCTTACTAGCTGAGTCACAAGGGAAGCCCGGTTTTGTGTAGTTTCTACTTTGGGAACAGCTAAGGAAATGGCAACCCACTCCAGTACTCTTGCCTAGAAAATTTCATGGATGGAGGAGCCTGGTGGGCTACAATCCATGGGGTCGCAAAGAGTCGGACACGACTGAGCGACTTCACTTCACTAAGGCTTGCTTGCTGTAGAAATGTTTGAGTGCCATCTGCTGGTGAAAATGTTTTATATTCCCCTATCTATCTTAATCCATTTTAAAAAACAAAAATGTCACATACATTATAGGATATTTGGGCTTGAAGGAATCTTGGAAATCATCTAAGGCCCTTGGTGTAAAGATGAGGAAATATCTCCTTACAATACTGCATCTCACTTAAGGAAAACGTGTGTGTGTGTGTGTGTGTGTGTGAATTTTCACATACCCCTTTCATCACTTCTGTGAGACTCACAAAACTTAGTAGACTCACAATGCTAGACTACCTTAATTTTCCTAGAGAGATAAACATATAAACTACTTTATAGGGGTCCAGAAGACCTGTTTAAACATTTATGTAAGTCCCATTTCCCAGGAAAACAATCTTAGGAAGGCAGATTACTAGAGTGCCAAACAAATGAGCTTCAGGGTCAGACTTACATTCATCTCAGCTTTACTATTTAAATACTAAGAAGCCTTAAGAAAACTGTTTAACTTTCCTAAATCTCAATTTCTTTATATGTGAAATAAGAACAGTAACCCAATTTATAGAGATATTGTAGTAATTTGTAGGGCACATGTAAAAATGAAATGCTTAATAATATCAGAAAAATATTTAACAGCTAAACTAAACCTCGAATACTAATCTAAATATGCTTCTTAATCCATCCTTAATGAAGCTAAAAACTGTAAATGGATCTTCCCCTCATTTATATTTTATATTTATATGTAATATAAATAATCTGCCTCTAAGATATTGCATACAATTAATTTCCATAAAAATATAAATGGAAGGCAAAATGTGTTTTAATAGCTCACTGAATATCTGGGCAGATCATACTTCTGCTTTAAGGCCTTGCTATTCATAATGTGGTCCACAGATCTAGCTGCATTAGCATAAACTGGGAGCAGTTAGAAATGTAGAATCTCTGGCTCCACTCTGACCTACCAAATTAGAATCTACAGTTTAACAGGTTCCCCAAATGATTAAAATTCATATTTCAAATCTGATAAGCATTACTTCACAGAACAGCAAATAGATCCTGAGCACCATTCTTTTAGGTGAGGTTGCCAAAGCTAGCTCCACCCTGTTCCTCTTGGCTAAATATATCTATGTTTTAATGTTTAAATACTGAAACTTCTTTAAAATTTTAGTGAAACTAATCTTTGTATAACACAGAGAACTTAAATAGCCCGTGGGAAGAAGGAAGAAAGGATATGATACTATCATTAATTAATAAAATGATGTTCCAAAGCCCAGAAATTGAGTCAGTGAACAATACAAGCAATATAGACTTACAGGGTCTTTATAATTGATGGTGAATAAGCAATTGTAAAATATGGAATATATCAATTAGAAACATCATGAAAACCCATACAGATATGTCTACAGCTCTTTGTGAGAGTAATGATAGATGAAGCAGCAATTTCAAACCTAACAACAGCCAGCCCCAGCTTCAGAAAAACTCCCATTTGCTGAGAAGTCTGAGTGTCCAGTTGGTAAAGAAACATGAGTTTCATGAAGACAAAATTGGGCATGGCTCATCTGAGCTTTAACCAGATTATCAAAAAACAAGTAATGTGCTACTCATGTTCTATAAAGATGAAAAAAGTTATCAACCATTTACCTAGTCCCACTGTGGCTTCCCAGGTGGCGCTAGTAGTAAAGAACCTGCCTGCCAATACAGAGTAGACATAAGAGATGCCGGTTCAATCCCTGGGTCAGGAAGATCCCCTGGAAAAGGGAATGGCAATCCACTCCAGTATTCTTGCCTGGAGAATCCCATGGACAGAGGCGCTTGGTGGGCTACAGTCTATAAGGCTGCAGAGAGCTGGACACAACTCTCTGTTGTGTCATGGCAGCATGGCACTGTGTATGAGCCATGATGGAATCAAAAGAAAGTCCTACAGTTAAGGAGGAATGGTAAACACACAATACCATGAAGGCAGACAAACAGGCAAAAATTGTTCTTGCCAGAGGAAGACTCAATATAAAAATAAAGTTGAAAACTGAAAGCATTTTCTCTAAGATCAGGAACAAGTCAAGGATATCAACCCTTGCCACTGCTATTCAACAGTTTTGGAAATCCTAGACATGGCAATCAGAAAAGAAAAAGAAATAAAATGAATCCAAACTGGAAAAAAAAAAAAAAGTAAAACTGTCACTGTTAGCAGATGACATGATGACACTGTATACAGAAAATCCTAAAGATGCTACCAAAAAACTAGAGCTCATCAATGAATTTGATAAAGTTGCAGGATACAAAATTAACACACAGAAATCTCTTGTATTCCTATACACTAACAATGAAAGATAAGAGAAATCAAGGAAACAATCCCACTTACCAATGCATCAAATAGAATAAAATACCTAGGAATAAACCTAACTAAGGAGGCAAAAGACCTGTATTCATAAAATTATCAGATGTGGATGAAAGAAATAAAAGATGGCACAAATAGATGAGAGATACACCATGTTTTTGGATTGGAAGAATCAATACTGTAAAAATGACCATGCTATCCAAAGCAATCTACAGATTCAATACAATCCCTATAAAATGACCAATGGCATTTTGCACAGAATTAGAACAAACAAATTTTCGATTTGTGAAGAAACACAAAAGACCACAAACAGCCAAAACAATCTTGAGGGGAAAAAAAAATAAGCTGGAAGAATCAGGCTCCCTGACTTCAGACTATACTACAAAGCAACAGTAACCAAAACAGTATGGTACTGCGGACTTGTATGGTACTGGGGATTTCCTTGATGGTCCAATGGTTAAGATTCCACACTTCTACTGCAGGGGGCACAGGTTCAATCCTTGATTAGGGAGCTAAGATCCCTCCTGTATGCCATGTGGCATGACAAAAATAAATAAAAAATTTAAACTTACTAAAGCTTAAAAATCATTTAAAAAAACAATATGACACTGCATAAAAGCAGAAAAATAAATCAATGGACCAGGATAGAAAGATAAACCATGTACCTATTACCACCTAATCTATGACAAAGGAGGCAAGAATATATAATAGAGAAAAGACAGTCTCTTTAATAAATGGTGCTGGGAAAACTGGACAGCCGTATGTAAATGAATGAAATTAGAATACTCCCTAACACCATACATAAAAATAGACTCAAAATAGATTAAATACCTAAATGTAGTGCCAGATACTATAAAACTTATAGAGGAAAACATAGAGCACTCTGACATAAATCACAGCAAGATTTTTTTCAATCCCCCTCGTAATGAAAATAAAGACAAAAATAAAAAATGGGACCTAATTAAACTTAAAACCTTTTGCACAGCAAAGGAAACCATAAGCAAAATGAAAAGACAGTCCTTAGAATGGGAGAAAATATTTGCAAACTAGGCAATCAATGAGGGAATAATCTCCAAAATATACAAACAGCTCATGCAGCATAATATCAAAAAACTCAACCAAAAAATAGGCAGAAGACCTACATAGATGTTTCTCCAAAGAAGACATCTGTATAGATGGCTAGAAAACACATAGAAAGATGCTCAAATCACTAATTATTCCAGAAATGCAAGTCAAACCTACAATGAGGTATCACCTCACACTTGTCAGAATGGCCATGATAAAAAAAAAAAAAAAAAAACAAATCTACAAGTGATAAATGCCAGAGAAGATGTGGAGAAAAGAAAACCCTCCTCCTACACCTTGGTGCAAATGTAAATTGGTACAGCCACTATGGAGAATAATACAGAGTTTGCTTTAAAAAACTAAAAACAGAGCTACTATATGACCCAGCAAACTCACTCCTGAGTATATATCCAGAAAGAAAACATAATTCTAAAAGATACATGCACCCCAATGTTAACTGCAGCACTGTTTACAATAGCCAGGACATGGAAGCAACCTAAAAGTCCATCAACAGAGGAACAGTAAAGAAGATGTGGTACATATATACAGCAGAATATTACTCAGCCATAAAAAAGAACAAAACAATGCCCTTTGCAGTGACATGTATGAACCGAGAGACTGCCATACTGAGTGAAGTAAGCCAGACAGAGAAAAACAAATATGATATTGCTTATATGTGAAGTCTAAAAGAAGGGTACAAATGAACTAAATTGGGAGATTGGGACTGACATATACACACTACTATATATAAAACAGATATCTAATAAAGACCTACTGTATAGCACAGGAAACTCTACTTAATACTCTGTAATGGCTTAAATGGGAAAGAATCTAAAAAAGAGTGGGTATATGTGTATGTTTAACTGATTCACTTTGCTGTACACCTGAAACTAACACAACATTGTAAATCAACTATACTGCAATAAAAATTTTAAAAAGAAAATAAAGTTGATGTCACTAAGCCCTTCCTTTATCATCTCAGGTACAAAATCCATCTGCTTACTCATGCAGACAAATTATAATACTTAAAATAAACAACCTTCTGGAGTACTTATTGAGTACCAAGCACTCACAAAAGCATTTTAATGCATTATCTCATTTAATCTTTATAATAATTGAAGCTTAGATCAAGTAACTTGCTGGGAGTCAGTAACTAGTAAAAAGTAGCTTGGGGGTTCAAATCTATGTCTGTCAGTACACCTGAATTTAAACCCTTAATCACTTGGATTTTCTAAACCAATCAGTGTAACATACAAGTAAGCCCGTATATTTAAAGTTAATAAACATTTAAATCAATGTTGCATTTTTAACACTTTCATGAGTTTTCTATCCTCAATTTAAATGACACACCCTTCCATACAACAGAGGACATATCTTACACAGAATAAATTTTACTTTTCTCAGCAATAGTGATAATTTTATTTTCTCTATAGATTCTAAATTTGATGTACATTTACTATAGTACAAAAATTACATCTATACTCATGATTTTGTTCACTTTTAATGAGCATACTGTGGTCATGGTAAGGCACTAAGAAACTGGTTCCTGCAGTCCTCTTAGAAACCCCCTAACTCATGTCTATCCGGAGAAGGCAATGGCAACCCACTCCAGTACTCTTGCCTGGAAAATCCCATGGGTGGAGGAGCCTGGTAGGCTACAGTCCATGGGTATGCCAAGAGTCGGGTACAACTGAGCAACTTCACTTTCACTTTTCACTTTCATGCACTGGAGAAGGAAATGGCAACCCACTCCAGCATTCTTGCCTGGAGAGTCCCAGGGATGGGAGCCTGGTGGGCTACCATCTATGGGGTCACACAGAGTCGGACACGACTAACGTGACTTAGCAGCAGCAGCAGCAACTCATGTCTATGCATTCTTGTTTATCTCTCTCTCTCTCTCTCTTTCTCTCCCTCTTTTTTCTAACACATACTCACTGGAAAGAATGGCAGACATTGAACACAGGGCAGAAAACTGGTAAGATTTTGTATTATCCAACTTGTGGATGGCTCAAGAATCCATGGGTAGGCACTACCCTGGTGGTCCAGTGGTTAGGACTTTGTCTTTCAATGCAGGGGCTATGGATTCCATCCCCTGTCAAGGAGCTAAGATCCTACATGCCTCACAGACAAACAAACAAACAAAACATAAAACAGGGACAATATTGTAAAAAAAAAATTCAATAAAGACATTAAAAATGGTCCACATCCCCAAAAAAACTCTTAAAAAAAATAAAAGAGGACAGGGAGAAGATGGCGGAGGAATAGGACATGGAAACCACTTTCTCCCCCACAAATTCATCAAAAGATCATTTAGATACTGAGAAAATTCCACAAAACAACTTCTGGATGCTGGTGGAGGACACCAGGCACCAGAAAGGCAGCCCATTGTCTTCGAAAGGAGACAGGACAAAATATAAAACATAAAAAGAGAGACAAAGGAGTTAGGGATGGAGACCCATTCTGGGGAGGGAGTTGTGAAAAAGGAGAAGTTTCCAAACACCAGCAAACCCTCTCACCAGCGGGTCTGTGGGGAGTTTTGGAATCTCAGAGAGCACCATAACCGGGAGGAAAAAATAAATAAAACCCACAGATTACGCACCTAACCACAACTCCCATAGAGAAGTAGCCCAGACGCCCACGTCCGCCACCAGCAAGCAGGGGCTGAACAGGGACGCACGGGCTGCATTGCTTAGGGTAAGGACTGGGCCTGAATGCCCTGAGGACAATCTGAGGGAGCTAACGTGAGATAGCAACCCAAATAGTGGGATGCCAGAGACAAAAAAGGAGAGAACTTTCCCGCGAAAAGCTCTAACCTAAGGCACTGCCGGCCCACTCACAGAACAGAGGACTGAGCAAATACCAGAGGAGAGCTAGCCAGCTGTGGACTGGCCCATCCCGCACCGGAGGCAGAGAGGCAGGCAGGTGACAGCCAGAGCCGGTGAGGGGTAATCTCGGCCCAAGAGATGGCATCCTCCACCAAACTGTGAGCAGGCCCCCAGTTGCTAACCAAGTCTTCCTGGGATCCTGGATGGTTGACATCCACCAGGAGGGTCACAGCCAGAGATCAGCTTCCCAGAGGAGACACACGGCACACCTGAGACGACACTCCCACTGTGCACCCAGGAAACTGAGCGGTGGGGACAGGGGAGGTGATAAGACGCACTGCCCCACCTGGGGAGAGTGCACTCACCAAGCACCTGGTCGCCTGAGCTGCTCAAACCTGGGAAGGGCACGCAACCCAGGGCTTGTTTTAGACAGTTCCCATGCAGAGCAACCTGGCGCCTGAGCAGCGTAGACCAGGAAAACACACACGCTGTGAGCGGGGGCAAACCCAGTGTGGCCCAGACACTGCGAGCGCTCCCCACACACGCCAGTGATACCTGTTTGCAGTGTTCCTCCCTCCCCACAGCACGACTGAACAAGAGAGCCCAGATAAGTGACCACCTCCACCCCCTTGTGTCAGGGTGGAAATTAGACACTGAAGAGATGTGCAAACAGAAAAAGCCAAAATAAACAGAGGGGACTGCTTTGGAAGTGACAGGTGCAACAGATTAAAACCCTGTAGTTAGAACCAACTACATTGGAAGGGGCCTATAGACCTCGAGAAGTATAAGCTAGAACAAGGAACTATCTGAAACTGAACTGACCCCACACTGCCCACAAAAGCTCCAGAGAAATTCCTAGATATATTTTACTATTATCATTTAAAATTTTTTTTATTTTAAGTCCTTTATTACTCCTTTAATTTTCAATTTTATAACCTATTACCTTGCAAAAAAAATCCTATTTTTAAAGCAAATTTCATATATTTTTTATAATTTTTGTGATTTTTTTTTTAATATTGCATTTTTGAGAGTCTAACCTCTACTCTAGATTTTTAATATTTGCTTTTTGGTATTTCTTATCAATTTTGTACCTTTAAGAATCCAATCTTCAGTACCCAGTTTTACTTAGGAGTGTGATTACTGGCTTGATTGCCCTCTCCCCCTTTTGACTCTCCTTTTTCTCCCCCAGGTCACCTCTATCTCCTCCCTCCCCTTCTCTTCTCTACCCAACTCTGTGAATCTCTTTGGGTATTCTGGGCTGTGGAGAACACTTAGGGAACTGATTACTGGCTAGATCCGTCTCTCTCCTTTTGACTCCCCCTCTTCTCCTCCTGGTCACCTCTATCTCCCTCCTCCCTCTTCTCTTCTCCATGTAACTCTGTGAACCTCTCTGGGTGTCCCTCACTGTGGAGAATCTTTTCTCCATTAACCTAGATGTTTTATCATCGATGCAGTATGGATGGAGAAGTCTTGAGGCTACTGTAAGAACAAGACTGAAAATCAGAGGCAGGAGGCTTAAATCCAAAACTTGAGAACACCAGAAAACTCCTGACTCCAGGGAATATTAATCAACAAGAGCTCATCCAAAAACCTCCATACCTACACTGAAACCAAGCTGCACCCAAGAGCCAACAAATTCCAGAGCAAGACATACCATGCTAATTCTCCAGCAACACAGGAACATAGACCTCAGCATTAATATACAGCTGCCCAAAGTCACACCAAACCCATAGACACCTCAAAACTCACTACTGGACACTTCATTGCACTCCAGAAAGAAGAGATCCAGCTCCACCCACCAGAACACCAATGCAAGCTTCCCTAATCAGGAAACCTTGACAAGCCACTCGTCCAACCCCACACACAGGGAGGAACTTCCACAATAAAGAGGAACCACAAACTTCCAGCATACAGAAAGGCCATCCAAAACACAGCAATCTAAACAAGATGAAAAGGCAGAGAAATATTCAGCAGGTAAAGGAACATGATAAATGCCCACCAAACCAAACCAGAGGAGGAGATAGGGAGTCTACCTGAAAAAGAATTCAGAATAATGATAGTAAAAATGATCCAAAATCTTGAAAACAAAATGAAGTTACAGATAAATAGTCTGGAGACAAGGATTGAGAAGATGCAAGAAATGTTTAACAAGGACCTAGAAGAAATAAAAAAGAGTCAATCAATAATGAATAATGCAATAACTGAGATCAAAAACACTCTGTAGGGAACCAACAGTAGAATAACTGAGGCAGAAGATATGATAAGTGAAGTAGAAGATAGAATGGTGGAAATAAATGAAGCAGAGAGGGGGAAGAAAAAGAATTAAAAGAAATGAGGACAACCTCAGAGACCTCTGGGACAATGTCAAATGCCCCAACATTTGAATCATAGGAATCCCATAAGAAGAAGACAAAAAGAAAGGCCATGAGAAAATACTTGAGGAGATGATAGTTGAAAACTTTCCTAAAATGGGGAAGGAAATAGCCACCCAAGTCCAAGAAACCCAGAGAGTCCCAAACAGGATAAACCCAAGGCAAAACATCCCAAGACACATATTAATCAAATTAACAAAGATCAAACACAAAGAACAAATATTAAAAGCAGCAAGGAAAAAACAACAAATAACACACAAGGGGATTCCCATAAGGATAACAGCTGATCTTTCAATAGAAACTCTTCAGGCCAGAAGGGAATGGCAGGACATACTTAACGTGATAAAAGAGAAAAACCTACAACCCAGATTACTGTACCCAGCAAGGATCTCATTCAAGTATGAAGGAGAAATCAAAAGCTTTACAGACAAGCAAAAGCTGAGAGAATTCAGCACTCCAAACCAGCTCTTCAACAAATGCTAAAGGATCTTCGCTAGACAGGAAACACAGAAAAGGTTTATAAACTCGAACCCAAAACAACAAAGTAAATAGAAACGGGACCATACTTATCAATAATTACCTTAAATGTAAATGGATTGACTGTCCCAAGCAAAAAACAAACACTGGCTGAATGGATACAAAAACAAGACCCCTATATATGCTGTCTACAAGAGACTCACCTCAAAACAAGGGACATATACAGACTGAAAGTGAAGGGCTGGGAAAAGATATTCCACGTAAATAGAGACCAAAAGAAAGCAGGAGTAGCAATACTCATATCACATAAAATAAGACTTTAAAATAAAGGCTGTGAAAAGAGACAAAGAAGGACACTACATATTGATCAAAGGATCAATCAAGGAAGAAGATATAACAATTATAAATATATATGCACCCAACACAGCAGCACCATAATATGTAAGGCAAATGCTAACAAGTATGAAAGGGGAAATTAACAATAACACCATAATAGTGGGAGACTTTAATACCCCACTCACACCTATGGATAGATAAACTAAACAGAAAATTAACAAGGAAATACAAACTTTACATGACACAATGGACCAGTTGGACCTAATTGATATCTATAGAATATTTCACCCCAAAACAATGAATTTCAGCTTTTTCTTAAGTGCACACTTCTATTCTCCAGGATAGATCACATCCTGGGCCATATATCTAGCCTTGGTAAATTCAAAAAAACTGAAATCATTCCAATCATCTTTTCTGACCACAATGCAGTAAGATTAGATGTCAATTACAGGGAAAAAACTATTAAAAATTCCAACATATGGAGACTAAACAACATGCTCTGAATAACCAAAAAATCACAGAAGAAATCAAAAAAGAAATCAAAATAAGCATAAAAATTAATGAAAATGAAAGCACAACAACCCCAAACCTAAGGGACTCAGTAAAAGCAGTGCTAAGGGGGAAGGTTCATGTAATACAAGCTTACCTCAAGAAACAAGAGAAAAGTCAAGTAAATAACCTAACTCTACACCTAGAGCAACTAGAGGAGGAAGAAATGAAGAACCCCAGGGTTAGTAGAAGGAAAGAAATCACAAAAATTAGGGCAGAAATAAATGAAAAAGAAACAAAAGAGACCTTAGCAAAAATCAACAAAGCCAAAAGCTGGTTCTTTGAGAAAATAAACAAAATAGACAAACCATTAGCCAGACTCATCAAGGAAAAAAGGGAGAAGAATCAAATCAACAAAATTAGAAATGAAAATGGAGAGATCACAACAGACAACACAGAAATACAAAGGATCATAAGAGACTACTATCAGCAACTATATGCCAATAAAATGGACAACTTGGAAGAAAGGGACAAATTCTTAGAAAAGTATAGCTTTCCAAAACTGAACCAAGAAGAAACAGAAAATCTTAACAGACCCATCACAAGCATGACAATTGAAACTGTAATCAGAAATCTTCCAGCAAACAAAAGCCCAGGACCAGGCAGCTTCACAGCTGAATTCTACCAAAAATTTAGAGAAGAGCTAACACCTACCCTACTCAAACTCTCCCAGAAAATTGCAGAGGAAGGTAAACACCCAAACTCATTCTATGAGGCCACCATCACTCTAATACCAAAACCAGACAAAGATGCCACAAAATGATCACTGATGAACATAGATGCAAAAATCCTTAACAAAATTCTAGCAAACAGAATCCAGCAACATATTTAAAAGATCATACATCATGACCAAGTGGGCTTTATCCCAGGGAATGCAAGGATTCTCTAATATCTGCAAATCAATCAATGTGATACACCACATTGACAAATTGAAAGATAAAAACCATATGATTATCTCGATAGATGTAGAGAAAGCCTTTGACAAAATTCAACATCCATTTATGACAAAAACCCTCCAGAAAGCAGGCATAGAAGGAACATACCTCAACATAATAAAAGCCATATATGATAAACCCACAGCAAACATTATCCTCAATGGTGAAAAATTGAAAGCATTTCCCCTAAAGTCAGGAAAAAGACAAGGGTGCCCAAACTACTATTCAACATAGTTTAGGAAGTTTTAGCCATAGCAATCAGAGAAGAAAAAGAAATAAAAGGAATCCAGATTGGAAAAGAAGTAGTAAAACTCTCACTATTTGCAGATGACATGATCCTCTACATAGAAAACCCTAATGACTCCACCAGAAAATTACTAGAGCTAATCAATGAACATAGTAAAGTTTCAGGATATAAAATTAACATACAGAAATCCCTTGCATTCCTATACACTAACAATGAGAAAACAGAAAGAGAAATTAAGGAAACAATTCCATTCACCATTGCAATGAAAAGAATAAAATCTTAGGAATAAATCTACCTAAAGAAACAAAATACCTATATATAGAAAACTATAAAACACTGATGAAAGAAATCAAAGATGACACAAATAGATGGAGAAATATACCATGCTCATGGAATGGAAGAATCAATATAGTGAAAATGAGTATACTACCCAAAGCAATCTAGATTCAATGCAATCCCTATCAAGCTACCAACAGTATTTTTCAGAGAAGTAGAACAAATAATTTCACAATTTGTATAGACATACAAAAAACCTCGAATAGCCAAAGCAAACTTGAGAAAGAAGAATGGAACTGGAGGAATCTACCTGCCTGACTTCAGACTATACTACAAAGCCACAGTCATCAAGACAGTATGGTACTGGCACAAAGACAGAAACATAGATCAGTGGGAAAAAATAGAAAGCCCAGACATAAATCCACGCACCTATGGACACCTTATTTTTGACAAAGGAGGCAAGAATATACAATGGAGAAAAGACAATCTCTTTAACAAGTGGTGCTGGAAAACTGGTCAACCACTTGTAAAAGAATGAAACTAGAACACTTTCTAACACCACACACAAAAATAAACTCAAAATGGATTAAAGATCTAAATGTAAGACCAGAAACTATAAAACTCCTACTAGAGGAAAACATACACAAAACATAATCACATCCTGACATAAATCACAGCAGGATCCTCTATGACCCACCTCCAGAGTAATGGAAATAAAAGCAAAAATAAACAAATGGGACCTAATTAAAATTAAAATTTTTTGCACAACAAAGGAAACTATAAGCAAGGTGAAAAGACAGCCTTCAGAATGGGAGAAAATAATAGCAAATGAAGCAACTGACAAAGAATTAATTTCAAAAATATACAAGCAGCTCCTGCAGCTCAATTCCAGGAAAATAAATGACCCAATCAAAAAATGGGCCAAAGAACTAAACAGATGTTTCTCCAAAGGAGACATATAGATGACTAACACATGAAAAGATAAGCAACATCACTCACTATCAGAGATATGTAAATCAAAACCACAATGAGGTACCATCTCACGCCAGTCAGAATGGCTGATATCAAAAAGTCTACAAACAATAAATGCAGAGAAAAAGGAACCCTCTTACACTGTTGGTGGGAATGCAAACTAGTACAGCCACTATGCAGAACAGTGTGGAGATTCCTTAAAAAACTGGAAATAGAACTGCCATACAACACAGCAATCCCACTGCTGGGCATATACACCAAGGAAACCAGAATTGAAAGAGACACATGTACCCCAATGTTCATCACAGCACTGTTTACATTAGCCAGGACATGGAAAGCAACCTAGATGTCCACCAGCAGACGAATGGATAAGAAAGCTATGGTACATATACATAATGGAATATTATTCAGCTATTAAAAAGAATGCATTTGAATCAGTTCTAATGAGGTGGATGAAACTGGAGCCTATTATACAGAGTGAAGCAAATCAGAAAGAAAAACACCAATACAATATATTAATGCATATATATGGAATTTAGAAAGATGGTAATGATGACCCTATATGTGAGATAGCAAAAGAGATACAGATGTAAAGAACAGACTTTGGGGCTCTGTGGGAGAAGGTGAGGGTGGGATGATTTGAGAGAATAGCACTGAAACCTGTGTATTATCATATGTGAAACAGACTGCCAGTCCAGGTTTGATGCATGAGACAGGGTGCTCAAGGCTGGTGCACTGGAATGACCCTGAGGGATGGGATGGGGAGGGAGGTGGGAGGCAGGGTTAGGATGAGGAACACATGTGCACCCATGGCTGATTCATGTGAATGTACGGCAAAAACCACCACAATGTTGTAATTAGCCTCCAATTTAAATATAAATTAATTAATTTCTTTTTAAAAAGGAAAAAAAAAAAAAAAAAAAAGAACCCACAGGAAGTTCGAAAGACCTGAAGCTTCTGGGTTCTATGATAACTCACAAAACGAACTACCCAAAACTCCCCTTCCACAAACAAAACCCCATAATGAGGAGAAATATTTGGGGAAAGAATCCATATTGTCCAGTGCATAGACAATTTAGGCATAGGAAACAGAAAGCTCAGATAAAAGTGGAGGAGAGAATATAAGTATGGTCAAGATGGCAAAGTAGGGAGACCCTGAGCTCATCTCTTCCCATGGACACAACAAAATTACAACTATTTACTGAGCAACTATCTTTGAGACTAACTTCAAGACTCAAAGACTAGCAGAAAAAAAAATTCCGCTACTTAATACATAAAGAAGGAACCACACAAGACAGGATGGAGGGTCAGAAACACAGTACAGTCAAAACCCAGACCCATAGGTAGGTGAACTATAAATGGAAAACAACCGCAACTGCAGAAGTTCCCCAAGGAGCAAGGAGTCCAAGCTCCATATCAGGCTCCCTGGCCTGGGGATGCTGCACTGGAAGACAAGCCCCCAAAAAGTCTGCCTTTGAAGGCCAATAGGGCTTTCATACAGGAGAACTGGAGGGCTACACATAACAGAGATTCTGCTCTTAAAAGGTGCACACAAAAATTTCACATGCTTTGAAAGGAGCCTGGGGCACACCCAACTGCTGATCTTGGAGAGCTTCCGGGAGAGGCAGGAGGCAACTTGGACTTCCCTTAGGGAAAGACATTGGTGGCAACCATTTTGGGGAGCCTGCTCTACCATAAGGACACTGCTACTGGGATGCATCATTTTGGGGTTCTCCCTCTAGACTATTAGTGCAAGGAGGCTTATCTGCTCACCAGTGGGTCAGCAGCAGCTCCAGGACTCCCCCAGAAACACGGACAGCCATGCTTGGGCCTAGCCACACCCACAAGCATGCCAGCACCAGCCCTGGTCCCCCAGGTCATGCAGCCAGCCATGCTGGTACTCAGCCCTACCCACCAACAGACCAGAAACAGACCCAGGATGCCCTAGGCTGCACAACAACCCACCCTACGTCCTAGGCCTGCCTACTAGTGGGCCAGCACCAGCCTCAGGACCCCCGGGTCACATAGTTAGCCATGCCAGAATATAACCTTGCCTAGTAGGAAGCCAGAAGTCACCAGATGAGGCAGAGCAGGCAATTAACCAGGTCAGGGGCCAGTCCCACCAATCGTGGTGCCCACAGTAGTTGGCCCCACAACAGAAGGACTCACATAGCCCATACAGGGGACACACCTAGAGCATATAGCTCATGGGATGTCTCCAACATAAAGCCACTTCTCTACTTCTGGAGAAACATAACCAACATCTACACACAGAAATAAACACAAACTAGGCAAAATGAGGAGATAGAGGAATATGTCCCAAAGTGACAAGACAAGACCTCAAAAGAACTGAACAAAGTGGAGATAAGCAATCTACACAATGAAAATGTTTACTGAACTCAGGAGAAGAACAGATAAACACAATGACAATTTTAACAAGGAGTTAGGAAATACAAAGAAGAACCACAGAGTTGAAGAATACAATAATTGAAATAAAATATACACTAGAGGGAATCAAGAGCAGATTGGATGATACAGCCTATTAGACTGAATAGGTCTATTTCATTGTTTGTTCCTTCAGGGGAGTTTTCTTGCTCTTTTTTTAAATAGGAGTGGTTCCTCTGCTTCTCCATTTTACTTGTATTTCTCTCTGTGAGTTTAGGAGAAACAATTATCTACTGTAGTCTTAAAGGGCTATTTATATGCAGGAACATCCCTGCATAGCTTGTATGGGTTTAATATTTGCAGCACAAGGGCTTTTAGTTTGTATGTTTCCACCTCTCTCCTCAGTGTGTGCTGGCTATTATCCTCCTGAAAGGGGGCATGCAGATGTGCCAACCTGCATGTGCTCCAGGGGCCTGCGTCAGTGGGGACAGCAACTGATGCTTGCTCCTGGTTTCCTCAGCAGTGGTGGCAGCCTGGGGCCCATGATGGCCGTGGTAGCTCACATTTACCCCTAGAGCTCAGGTAGGCAGTGTCTTCTTGCTTGAGCACACATGTTCAGAGAAAGAAGATCTTATGGCAGTCCTGCCCCTCCCCTCACGTGCCCCCCAACAATGGCAACTTGCCTCTGATGGGCTCAGGCTTCTTTCAGTCTCTATTGTGGCTGCATCACACTCCAGCCCCTTCATGCCATCTCCACACAGCCAACTCCCAGTCCTCTCCTGGGGTCTGACCTCCAAAGCCTGAGCTTTAGCACCCAGCCCCTGCCTGTACCAGCAGACAAGCATCTGAGGCTATGAGTGCAGGGCAGGTTATGAGCACAGACCTGTCTGTGTAGGTCTCCATTTTGCCTTCTGCAAACTTGTTGCTACACTCTCCTCCAAGGCTCAGAAGATCTCCTTCCATTCTGGTCGATCTCCCCACCAGTGACGGGACTTCCAGGGTGCTGAAACATTTCCTTTTTCATAGCGCCTTCCCAGGGGTTCAGGTTCCATCCAGATTCATTTCTCCTTCTTTTTTCTTCCTTCTTTTGTCCTACACAGTTACATGGAGATTTCTTGACCTTTCAGAAGTCTGAGGTCTTCTGCCAGCATTCAGCAGATGTTCTGTGAGAACTGTTCCACATGTAAGTTGTATTTTTGATGTAGTTGTGGTAGAAAGTAAGCTCCACATCCTATTCCTCCACCATCTTGATGGCTCACTCTGAATTTTTTAAACTGGCTTGTTTTACTGATTTGACTTAGAACTATGTAAATAATTTACCTAATTATAAAAAAAAAAAATTTAAGCAGCCATTAAAATCTGAAAATAAAATGAAACAAAGCAACCTAAAAGTGTATCCACATAGCAACAAAACTACATACAGAGGAACTACTTCAAGTGACTTTAAAGCCCAGTAATTTATACATCTATAATAGTTATAATTGTTGGCAGTAGTGTTGGTATTATTCTTACACTGTTATACGTATAATGTGGGATAAAGTAAATCAACTTTCATGTAATATTCTCTTTTATTCTATCATATCCAGCATTCAGGAGAACCACAGATGTCAGTAAAGAAAAGGAAAAATAATTAGAATATCATGTAATATTAAAAGACAAACACAAATATGAGGTTAAGTAAAAAATCTTATAGTATTGAATATAGCAATGAATACCCTTAAAGCCCAGATTTCGCTACCAAGAGGAATTGTGGATCCTTAGGAAAATACCACTATAAGAAGAGAGAAAGTCAGATATGATGTGCCACCTGATAGAAAAACAAAGCATTATCTAAGAAGTTTTGAAGAAACAAAAAAAGAATCTGGATCTCCAAACTCAATTACTAGGTCACATGAAAATACAGAAAGAAAAGAAATCCATTAAACATCAAGGAAATGCAAACAGGAAAATCCAGACTCAGTTTCCTTTCTACAGGACAAATGGTCTAGTTTCTTCTACACACACACACACACACACACACAACTGTACACGGGGAGGCATTTTAGATTAAAAGAGACAAAAAATACATCATCTGATGGACCTAAAGGGTATTACGTTTAGTGAAGTCAGATAAAGACAAGTACTATATATTTTCATTTATAAGTGGAATTTTAAAAATAAATAAAACATTTATTTATTTGGAATTTGGAATTTATACGGAATTTTAATTTCATGAAACAAGTGAACTATTTAACCAAACAGACTCATAGAAGCAGAAAACAAACCAGTGAGAGATGAGGGAACAAGACAGAAGAAGGGAATTAAGAGGTAAAACTACTAAATATAAAATAAATAAGATATAAGGATGTAATGTACAGCACAGGGAGTTTAATATTTTATAATAATTTTAAATGGAATGTAATCTATAAAAATATTGACTCACTATACTGTACACCTGAAACTAACGTAACATTAGTTTTACAACTATAAATCAACTATACTTCAATTACACACACATATGCATAAATATACATCTGTGTGTGTGTGTGTGTGTGTGTGTGTGTGTGTGTGTGTGTGTGTGTGTTAAGTTGCTTCAGTCGTGTCTGACTTTTTGCGACCCTATGGACTGTAGCCCGCAGGACTCCTCTGTCCAAGGGATTCTCCAGGCAAGAATATTGGAGTGGATCGCCATGCCCTCCTCCAGGGGATATTCCCAACCCCGGAATCAAACCTGAGTCTCTTATGTCTTCCACATTAGCAGGGAGGTTAGCAGGCAGGTTCTTTAACACTAGCGCCACCTGGGGAGCCTATAAATATATATAAATAAACCAATCACAACATAATTCAAACAAAATGAAAAAATACAGAGTATTTATGAAGCAATTAGAAAGCTGGTTATTTGCTCACTATTTACAATAGCTAGGATATGGAAGCAACCTAGATGTCCATCGACAGATGAATGGATAAAGAAGCTGCGGTATATATATACAATGGAATATTGCTCAGTCATAAAAAGGAATGCATTGAGTCAGTTCTAATGAGGTGGATGAACCGAGAGCCTGTCATACAGAGTGGAGTAAGTCAGAAAAACAAATATCATGTATTAACACAAATATATGAAATCTAGGAAGATGGTACTGATGAACCTATCTGCAGGGCAGCAATGGAGATGAAGACATAGAGAACATACTTGTGGACACAGGAAGGGGAAGAAGAAGGTGGACTGGATGGAGAGAGTAGCATAGAAGCATACACACTACCATATGCAATATAGATAGCCAGTGGGCATTTGCTGTACGACTCAGGGAGCTCAAACCAGTGCTCTTCGACAACTTAGAGGGGTAGGATGGGGAAGTGAGAGAAAAGTTCAAGAGGGAGGGGACATGTGTATACTTGTGGCTGATTTATGAAGATACATGCCAGAAACCATCACAATATTGTAAAGAAATTATCCTTCAATTAAAAATAAATAATTTTTAAAAAAAGAAAATTGGTCATTTGCTGATCGTAAATGGCTTACTGCCAATTCTTTCAAGTGATATGCTTCTATAGGTGATATAACTATATAATTCAAGTTATAATTTTAAAGACCTTATCTTTTAGAGATACATAATGAAATATGTACTAGAATATCATCAAGTTCTGGACCTGTGTTGGGAAACCCTAGAAAAGCATCTGTTTACAAGTCAGATTAAATAATAACTGTAGGGACTTCCCAGGTGGTGCTAGTGGTAAAGAACCCGCTTGACAATGCTGGAGACTTAAGAGACCCCACTTCAATTCCTGGGTCAGGAAGATCCCCTGGAGGAAGGAATGGCAACCGACTCCAGTATTCTTGCTTGGAGAATCCTGTGGACAGAGGAGCCTGGCAGGCTACAGTCCAATAGGGTCACACAGATTTGGACATGACTAAAGCGACTTAGCACACATGCAGGTGGTCAGTGGCTAAGACTCCATACTCCCAATGCAGGGGCCCTGGGTTCAATTCCTGGTCAGGGAACTAGAGCCCACACGCCTCAACTAAAATTTCACATGCCACAACTGAAGATCTCACATGCCACAACTGAAGATCTCACATGCCACAACTAATACCCGGCACAGCCAAATAAATAAAAATAATATTTAAATAAATAAATAAAAACTGCAACATGGTGATATCAGGCAACCAGTTATGTTTTGAATCATCTGATCACCTGTATCTAATTTTAAAAGACAGATTTAAATTCCCTTTAACAAAAGCCCTGGTCTTCACTGCTACTCTCTCATGCCCCCACATATACACTCCAACTTCCTCTTTATTCTTTCTTTAAATCATTCCCATTATGAAAGTTCCCTTTAAGCAAAGATTAGAACATCAAAGATGGAACAAAACCCAGGATGTCATCGTAATATTTTAAAAAAGGAAAAAATCTTCAGACTTAATGATACATCCTGAAGTATTTATAAGTACAATTTCAAAACTATTGGCATTTGCTTTAAAATACTCTAGAAAGAAGAGAAGAGAGGGAAAATAGCTGAAAACATTCTCAAAATGTTGTAATTATTGAACCTAGGTGATAGAAACATTGGGGTTCATTATTTAATTCTATTCTTGGAATCTTCTGAAAATTCTCCATTAAATGAGCTTTTTGAAATAAAAAGAAAAAAATAAAAATATTAAAATATGCAATGACCATAAAACAGGTTAAAGGTAGATGCTTAACAAACTACAGACAAAACAGGATCTGAGAAAACAGGGTCCAAGTCTAGGAACTAAAATCTAGGAGAATCGGGTCCGATAGTTTCTAAGAGAAACAAGGAAGATAAGCCTTCTCTCCTGGAGTTACTTGATACAGATGTTTATGCAGGGCACATATAAAATGGATGAATGAATGGATAGGCAGTGGATAGATAGATGGATGGATGGAGTGATAGATAAATGATCCAGTAACTGACCCTCTAAAAATGAACACTACAGAGAGAGGGAATGACCATTTAATGGCAGGGACAATAGGAAGCCATGATGCTCTGACCGATGAGGATATGTTCACTATATCCTCTATATCCACTATATAGACATGAATTCTAAGATCCAATCTGAAGCAAACCCTTATAAAGGATAAAAGCAAACAGATCATTAACAATCTGTGGTCACATAATTTCTCTGATACCATTTGTATAAAGTATAGCTAAATGTATTTTATCAGTATGAGCAAGAAGTTCAAGAAGATAGGAACAGAAACAGCTTGGAGCTCCTGAGCTACAATCTGTCAGTCAATGGACATGGAGACAGAAAGGGGACTTTCACTTTCATCATCAGAACTGCCTTGGCAAGAGATAACATCTCTGGGAGCAGTCAGATATTTTCAGAACTTTCCATTCTGTCTGAGATACCTCTTAGGAGGCTAAATGCAGGTAATGAAATTCTCTAACAAGGATGGCACTACAGCTGTCTGAAAAACAATTTTTTTCTCAATTTCCACAGAGCAAACTGGAGAGTGTCTTCATGTAGCATAAAGTCAAACGGTGAAACACTCAACTGGGTTACATACTTCACCAAAAGCAGACTCAGTGATACCTCTTACGTGGATATAACTTTTTAAAGTGAAAAGAAAGTGAAGTTGCTCAGTCATGTCCAACTCTTTGTGACCTTATGGACTGCAGCCAGCCAGGCTCTTCCATACATGGGAATCTAACAATAAAAAAATACATAAGAGACTTCCTTGGTGGTCAAGTGGTTAAGAATCTGCCTTCCAATGCAGGGGATATGGGTTCAATCCCTGGAGGGAGAACAAGTATCCCACATGCCGCGGGTCAACTTAGCCTGCACACCAAAACTACAGAGCCCGTGGCCACCTACCAGAACTAAAGAGAAGCCCACAGGCCACAAGGAAGACCCCACAGGCCACAAGGAAGATCCCACCTGCCACAAGGAAGACCCCATCTGCCACAAGGAAGACCCCACATGCCGCAACTAAGGTCTGACTTAAAAATAAGTCTTTTTTAAACAAAAAAAATTAAATAAAACTATAATTAAATAATTTATGGTACAATATATTGCTAGAGTCTATCCTCACAAAATGTTATTCTACCAAAGTAGGCCACATCTGCAGGGATAAGCCAGAGACTCTCTGGGGAAAGAAACCAGGTGGTAGAAATTTAAAATCAGCATCTTACAAAGGTCAGTTGAAGAAAGATTCCCAGGACACTATTACCCAGAGAAATGACTATAAAAGAGAGACTTCTGAATTTGAAAGGATATTGGAAGGATAAAAAAGTGGACTCCAAACTTTGTGACCATATTTTAACAGATCAATATACATTACTAATTTATGAATTATAAACATTTATTCCTATACCAAAAAATGTATATTAAAAGTACACAAAAATATAAATCAAAAAAATTTGAATGAGATCATCTCATTCTCCTGAGATGCTTACACTGAATGCTGAGAAAAATCGGAGAGAAGCTGAAGCACTTCTATTTTGCAGGTCCTCAGTTCACATACTGTTGAGGCCTATCTTGGAGAATTTCGACCATTACTTTGTTAGCGTGTGAGATGAGTGCAATTGTGTGGTAGTTTGAACATTCTTTGGCATTGCCTTTCTTTGGGATTGGAATGAAAACTGACCTTTTCCAGTCCTGTGGCCACTGTTGAGTTTTCCAAATTTGCTGGCATATTGAGTGCAGCATTTAACAGCATCATCTTTCAGGATTTGAAATAGCTCAGCTGGAATTCCATCACCTCCACTAGCTTTGTTCGTAGTGATGCTTCCTAAGGTCCACTTCACTTCACACTCCAGGATGTCTGGCTCTAGGTGGGTGATCAGACCACCTAGGTGGTTATCTGGGTAATTAAGATCTTTTCTGTATAGTTCTGTGTATTCTTGCCACCTCTTCTTAATATCTTCTGCTTCTGTTAGGTCCATACCGTTTGTGTCCTTTATTGTGCTCATCTGTGCATGAATGTTCCCTTGATATCTCTAATTTTCTTGACGAGATCTCTGCTGCTGCTGCTGCTGCTGTGTCACTTCAGTCGTGTCTGACTCTGTGTGACCCCATAGATGGCAGCCCATCAGGCTCCTCCGTCCCTGGGATTCTCCAAGCAAGAATACTGGAGAGGGTTGCCATTTCCTTCTCCAATGCAAGCATGCATGCTCTAGTCTTTCCCATTCTATTGTTTTCCTCTATTTGCATTGATCACTTAGGAAGGTCTTCTTATCCCTCCTTCAGAACAGGTATGAAACAAAAGAAAACAAGGTTTGGGCCCAGTCTGAAGAAAATCTACCAAATAAAGTTGTGCAACAAAAATGAAATGGACGCCTTCTGAAGTAGTAAGCTCAGTTTCACTGGATGAAGCCGTGAAAAGATAGGATAATGGAAGGGGATTGGTTTCCCACTAGGTGAGATCCCTACAAGCCCTTCCAATTCTGAAGGCACTTTAGATAATGACCTCACTTCTCCATGTTAGAAGACATTTAATAATAGAAATACCATTTGTGCATTCTAGTAGTTTTTGTAACAATTAGTTAACTCCTTATAGTGTAAATGCCATATGCATAATATAATGAAATATAGATTCTCAAATTCCTAAAAAGAGGATGAATCTTCAAGATGTCAATCTTTTAATACTATTTAATGTGTGTGCATCTCACTTAAGAAAAACTGATACATAAAACTTCAAACAGGACTCTATAATACTTTGACAATGAATATGTGTAAAGTAATACATATATAAGAAAAAAAAGGTCTGAAAGGCAGACGTAGCTATTTCTGGGTTTACAAACGATTTTATGCTATTCTTTTTTATTTTCTGTATTTCCAAAACACTATAGTAAACACATAATCAGAAAAAATAACAGCATAAGAAATAAAATTTAAACTATAAAATCAAAGAAGGATACTTAGGAACTTTCAAAATGCAGATTTTATTCTGAGTATTATCATTATGACTTTATATATGTTCAATTAAAGAGTTCTAGCAGAAACAGTGCTGTTAGTGCCAATAATAACTGATATTTAATATATAACAGCATTATCATATTCTTACATTTTTACATAACTTGTTTCAGCAAATCAAAATCTGTAAGGAAAAAAGATCAGAGGGCATTTCACTTAAAAAGAGAAAGATCTTACCAAAGACTACATCATGAGATCACTTTAAATGCTTAAGAACACAGGTTCTGGAATCTGACAGATTTTAATTCAAGCCCCAGTTTTGCTGTAAACTAGCTGTTTGAGAGTGTGCAAGTTACTTAAACTTTCAAATCTCTAGTTTCTTCATTCATAAATGGCAATGGTATTGATGATGACGATACCTATATTCATTGGATTTTTTTAAGAATTAATACAAGTAACTGGCATGTAGTAGTATGTCAGCCAAAAAAAATTTTTTTAATTGCCCCTCTGTCCTGGTGTGTTTAATATGATTTAATTTACAAAGCATCAACTGCCCTACTGTTTATTATAAATACATCTATTGCATAAATCAAGGCATACCTATAAATATACTTACAAATTCATTTTCAGTTAAGAACTTCTTGTGACTTATAAGGCAATCAGTTTTTCTCGAACTTTAATAGGCATACAAGTCACACAGGGATCTTGTTAAATTATAGACGCTGATTCAATAGGTCTATGGTAGTGCCTGAAATGCTGTACAAACTCCCAAGTGATGCTGATGCTCTGGGTCTACCCACTATACTTTGAATAGTGACACTGGACTATATAAACTTAAAAAGATAGTCACTTGGCTATTCAAAAAATGGCAAGCAAACCAGCTACTGCTCCGGTACAACAAAGGTAGAATGGTTCTTGAAGTCTGTCTTAATTAGAAAACCACATTCAGCTGCTTGTTATACAGATCTGACAAATGGGTTTTTCCCTCTCTCTCTCTCTCTCTCTCTCATTAACATAGTCTTAAGGTAGGCAGGCAATTCAGAACTATTATGGTAGCACCACATTATCATCAGGGTCTCAGATTTATGTTTTTCTACTTCTTAGCACTGGCAAGTAGCTTCCATTTACAAGGTTTCCTCATGCCCATGCTGGAATTTCAGCCATCACATCTAATTTCTAGACAGGAAAGATGAGAAAAGCAAAAGACAACTCCCAGCTGAGTCATTTCTTGAAGCCTCATCCAATAACTTCCACTTACATCTTATGGCCACTCCTAGCTGAAAAGGAGGCTGAAAAATACAGTCTTTGGCCACCTCAAATAAAACTGGGGTTCTGTTTATAAGAAAGACGAGAGGATGAATACCAAGCAGGCAACTGGCATTCACTGCCACAGAAATCAACAAATCTGAGTTTAAACCCCAGCTCTATCACATTATGTGAATTCAGGCAAATTACTTGGGCCTTCTCACCATTTATTTCTTCAACAGTAAAAATTAGTATAAAAATAACCACTTCATAAAGTTGTTGAAGAGACTAAATAAGTTAAACTACGTAAAAGTAGCGGTCACACAGTAGGTGTTCAATATATAAAAGGTTCAGATCATTCCTTTACTAAAGTAACAAGGGGATGTTATGAAAAAGGGCAAGAGAGTAACAGTGTAATGTTTAAAAGAGACTATGTTCTAGGCACATATTTCCTTTTAAAAAAAATTGCCTCTTTAGATTCTAGACTTCAAAATACCAAAGATAACTAATTCATCAAAACTACAATTTATAAAAAACATTATTTTTCTCCTGATCATTGAGCTCATATAAATTCCTTGGATCTTCATTTATCATCAGAAAAAAATCTCACTTCAGAACAACATAGTTGTAATTGTTGTTCTTTTTGATAAATGACAGAACCAATTAGAAAGGAAGAAGAAATGGCTTCTAATTTACTTTACTAGTACCACAGAAAGTGATAGCACATAAATGAGCTCTCTCAGAGAAATGCTACCAAAAAATTACAGAAAGGTAGAATGATGCTGGATTTTGGACCAAGAACATCCATTCTGATAAAAGAATATGCTGGTAATGGAAAAAAACAGAGGTAAAAGAATTCATAATTCTAAATAAGAATCAAGGCTTTTATTCTTTACCTAAAAGAGTACACTTTGTCAAGAAAGATTTCTAAACTGCAAATAAAACCCAGGTTACAATTTCTTACACTGTAACTAAATAGGTAACTTTCCTTTGTCAAATACTATGGTTCTTCGGAATACCCAAGAAACCAATTTTTAAGTGATAGATTTTGGCAAGTTCTAAACTCAATATATAGAGGAACTTCATAAGTAAATATGAATGCCCAATGTACATAAGACAGAAGCATTTAATAATCTCCAGCTTCATCCCATATGGGGCTACCCAGGACTCTTTTTCATTATGGGAAATCAAGCTATGACAAACAAAACCCATGGGAAACATGAAATGTGTTCCTCCCCACTCAGAGACTGGCAAGTCACCAGAGGAGGCAGACTAAATAAATTCTATATTTGCATATTGCTGTCAGGGACTACACTGAGTAAATAAAACAGACGTGACTTTCTTGAAAAATCCCATACTCTGTATATGAAAATCACACTGGCACATATTTTGAAGTTGATGTCAGAAGAGACCCAGAGGCCCTCTCAGCATATTCTTTAGAGACCGCTCTTAGCAATCCAAAAGTGAGCTATACACAGAGCCTATAACTGCAAGTTCGGGAGGACTCAGTTCAGAGACTAACCTTGCCATTAGCTGTTGTAGTATGACCCTGGCAGGACAAGTCTCTTCAACTTTCTGGATCAGAAGTTCTTTACAGTCCCTTCCAAGATGGTGAATTTATGAATATTCCAGATTTATCACAAGAGAGATTATAGCCTCCATTAGGCAAGAGCTTGGAGAAAGGACAGTGAACGGTCTATTAGAGGGGTAGTGAATGAACCAGATTATCTGAAGAAGGATACAGTAAGGTTAATAATGGAAGAAATGGACAAAAAGGGAAGTTTGGCAAAATCACCAAGAGTATGAACGCCACCATTTATTTAACATCTGCAGTAGAGACTCAAATGTTCCCTGTTATATAGAAAAGAAACAAAATGGATATTTGAGATTCATTCCCCAAATCTTAACTATCTAATAATTACTTCAACTGCTCTTTCACACTTCTCATCAGCAGTCAAACGATAACAAAATTTCCCTTTAATCTTTCCCAGGCTCTGGGGAACAATGAAACAGCCACAATTTGAAGCATAGCAACAAAGAAACTATGGCCAAATTAGGAACTAGTCCCTATCATCACTACCTACCCTGCATATGTACAATAACACAGCTCTCTCTTTCTGCTACCCTGTGTTATAAATAACAATAAGTATACCAGTCTTATGTTAAAAGCGATGCAGTTGTTAAAATTCCAGCTCTGGATTCAAATCCAAACTCCCACACTTAATAGCTCTGAGAACTTGAACAGGGCACTTAAATTCCCTGAGCCTCAATTTATCTGTTAAATGAGATTTCATTCCCTCATTCAATAAGTATTTGCTACAATTCTATTCTGCCCTTTTCTGTACTAACAGTTTTACGATTTTCAGGTCTCAGTTCTCTGATTCTTTTCTCTCAGTTCTAATGGAATTCCAGTGTTTAGCTTTGAAATTACAGTTCCTCAAAACTGCTTGAGAAGGAAGTCTCAAAAAGATAATAAAGAAAAGTGTTCTCGCTTAATCATAGAGCTACAAGAAAAAGGCTCTAGCATATTACAACACAAGGAAGCCTGGCATGCTGCAGTCCATGGAGGCACAGAGTCAGACACAACTGAGCGACTGAACTGAACATATTACAAAAACTATATAGTTAACCTTTCTGTACCTCAATTTATCCTCTGTAAAATGATTTAAAAAATTTTTAACACATCAAAAAAAATACATATCTCATGAGTTGTTGGAAGAATTAAGAGTTAATAAAGAAGTGCCCAGCACATAGCCTAAGTTACTTATCACTGTGGTTACTTTTGTAATTAATAGGTTGATGAAAAAGTAATTACAGTTTCAGACTGTGAATTTTAAATCATTATAACTAGGCTCAAACACATCTTTATTAATCAAAATAGGAACCACTACAAATCAACACATTTTTCCCAACAAGAAATGTTTGTTTATTCCTATAGCATAAAAATCCATGCTTCAGGATTCAATGAACTCTTGAAAAGCATTTTCTGCCTCCTGCTGGTTGTGGAAGCATTTTCCCTGCAAAAGTTGCCAAGATGCTTGAAGAAGAGGTACTCTGGCGAGAGATCAGGTGAATATGAGGCAAAACTTCGTAACCCAACTTCGTTCAACTTTTAAAGCACTGGTTGTGCGACATGAGGTCAAGACTTGTTGTGGAGAATGGGGTCCATTCTGTTGAGCAATGCCTGCTGCAGGTGGTGCAGTTTTCGGTGCATCTCACTGATTTGCTACACATTGTTCTCAAATGTAATAGTTTCACTAAGATTTAGAAAGCTGTAGTGGATCAGATGGGCAAGTGTTAGTAGGTCAGTCATGTCCAACTCTTTGCAACCCCATGGGCAATACCCTGCCAGGGTCCTCTGTCCATAGAATTCTCCAGGCAAGAATACTAGAGTGGGTTGCCATTCCCATCTCCAGGGGATCTTCCCAACCCAGAAAACCCAGGTCTCCTGCATTGCAGGCAGATGCTTTACCATCTGAGCCAAGAGGGAAGCCCCCAGACTGGCATCAGACCACCAAATAGTGACTATAACCTTTATTTGGTGCAAGTTTGGCTTTGGGAAATGCTTTAGAGCTTTTCCTAGGTCCAATCCACTGAGCTGGTTGTTGCCAGTTACCATATAAAATCTACTTTGCATCACATATCACAATTCAATTGAGAAATGGTTCAGAGTTGTTGCACAGAATAAGAGATGATGACACTTTAAAATGATGATTTTTTTGATTTGCGGTCAGCTCATGAGGCACACACTTATCAAGCTTTCTCACCTTTCCAATTTGCTTCAAATGCTGAATGACCATAAAATGGTCATTGTTGAGTTCTTTGGCAACTTCTCATGTAGTTGTAACAGGATCAGCTTTGATGATTACTCTCAATTGATCATTGTCAACTTCCAATGGCTGGCCACTATGCTCCTCATCTTCAAAGCTCTTGTCTCCTTTGCAAAACTTCTTGAACCACCACTGCACTGTATGTTTGTTAGCAGTTCCTGGGCCAAATGTGTTGTTTATGTTCCAAGTTGTTGCTGCTGCTTTACAACCCATTTTGAACTTGAATTAAAAAAACACTCAAATTTGCTTTTCGTCTAAAATCACTTCTACAGTCTAAATAAATATAAAATAAACAGCAAGTAATAAGTCATTAGCAAAAAAGAGAGATAAATGTACATTAAAATGATGTACATTTATTTAAGAATGTATTTCAATATCAAATGGCAAAGTTCAACAATGCAAAACCGCAATTACTTTTGCACCAACCTAATACTATATTTAACAAGGTGTTTTATTGAGAACATTCACAAAAATATCCAACTGACTCTGCTATCTACTGGGAGGACTTTGAAAATATACATTACTTTTTCCTGTTATTATAAAAATATCACTCGTGAAAGCATAAGAAATCAGTTCATTGTTCCTTTGTCCTGTGAATGTAATGACTTAACACTGTGCTTGTCCTTGCTCAACAAATGGAGACTGCCATTACTATTAATCTATATCTCCACAGAGCCATCTATAAATATTAAATAAAGCCATCTAACTAATGGTTGTTTTAAAATGAACTCTTGAATAACTTCATCTTTCTCAAGAACGTTCCACTTTCCTTAAAGACTATTTAACATTTGAAAACTAGTCTTTCTCATCTTCGTACTGAATCATATAATGTGTACACTTCAAAAAGTACTTTTAAGTATTAAAACCATGATATTTTCATTTCCTTCACAATATGAGGCTGTGGAAAAATCAAGAAATGAAAAGCACATATAACACATAGAAAAAAATTAGTCAAATGGCAGAAGTAGGTCCTTCCTTATCAGCAATTAAGTACAAATTTATTAAACTTTTCAGTTAAAAAGCAGAAATTATGTATGGCAAAAACCACTACAATATTGTAAAGTAATTAGCCTCCAATTAAAATAAATAAATTTTTAAAAAATAAATTAAAAATAAATAAATAAAAGGCAGAAATTGGCAGAATGGATTTTAAAATACATGATCCATCTATATATTGTCTATAAAAGACTCACTATAGATACAAAGATACAAAAGGTTTATTTCATGCAAATAGTAACCAAAAGAGATGAGGAGTAGCTACATTAATATCATACAAAATAGATTTTAAGTCAAAAAGTTTATAAAAGAAAAAGGATACTATATGTTAATAAAAGGTTCAATTCAGCAAGAAGATATAACAATTATAAACATTTACACACCTGGTGACAGACCATCAAAATATGAGAAGCAAAAACTGACAGATTCTCAATATCCCACTCACAATAATGAATTAAACAAACAAAAGATAAATAAGGAAATAGAGAACTTAAGTAACACAATAAACCAACCAGATCTAACAGACATACAGAATACTCCACCCCAAAACAGCAACATACCCATTCTTCTCAACATACACATCTTCTCATGAGATGTTTTCCAGGATAAACCATAGACTAGGCCACAAATAAATCTTAATCTGCCTGCAATGTGGGAAACCTGGGTTTGATCCCTGGGTTAGGATGATCCCCTGGAGAAGGGAAAGGCTACCCATTCCAGTATTCTGGCCTGGAGAATTCCAAGGACATCCATGGAGTCGCAAAGAGTTAGACAAGACTGAGTGACTTTCACTAAGTCTCAATAGATTTAAAAATATAAATGTCATACAAAGTTTCTTCTCTGGCCACATCAGGATGAAGCTGGAAATCAATAACAAAAAGAAAACTGAAAATTCACAAAATTTTGAGAACTAAACATTGCGCTTCTAAGAAGCCAATATATCAAAGAAGAAATCACAAGGGAAATTAGAAAATACTTAGAAATGAATGAAATGAAAACACAACATACTAAAACTCACAAGACATGGCAAAAAGAGTGCTAAGAGGGAAATTTATAGCTACAAATCTTGAAAAAAAGAAAGATTTAAAACCAATAACCTAACTTTACAACTTGAAGGAACTAGGAAAAGAAAAAACTAAATGAAAGAACAGCAGAATTAAAAAATATATAGATTAGAGTAGAGGGACTTCCCTCGTGGTCCAGTGGTTAAGAATCCACCTTCCAATGCAGGGAACTTGGACTTGATTCCTAGTCAGGGAACTAGGATCCCATGCTGCAGGGCAATTAAGCCCATGTGCCACAACTACAGAGCCCACACACTCGGGAGCCTGCACACTGCAGCTAGAGAGAAGCCTGCATACTGCAACAAAGAGTCCCCACACTGCAGTGAAGATCCTGTGTGCTGAAACTAAGACCCAATGCAGCCAAAAATAAATAAATATTTTAAAAAATAAAGATCAGAGAGAAACTAAGAACAGAAAAATAGAAAAAAAAATGAAACAAAAAGTTGATACTTTGAAAATATCAACAAAATTGAGAAACCTTTAGCTAGATTGACTTTTAAAAAAGGAGAAAATAATTACTAAAATTAGAAAGTGGGGACATTAGTACCAATTCTACATAAATAGAAAGGATTATAAGAGAATACTATGAGGAACTGTATGAAAAAAAACTGGATAACCTAGATGAAATGGAAAAATTCCAGAAACACAAAAGCTACCAAGACTCAGTAAATGAACAAATCAGTAATCAAAAATCTCCATACAAAGAAAAGCCCTAGATCTGATGGTGTCACTGGTGAAAGCTACCAAACACTTAAAGAAAAACTAATACCATTCTCAAACTTTTCCAAAAAAATTAAAAGGAGAAAATACTTCCCACCTCATTCTATGAGACCAGCATAACCCTGACACCAAAGCCAGAGAAAGACATTTCAAGAGAAGAAAACTGCAAATCAATATCCCTTATGAAGACCAATGTAGAAATTCTCAACAAAATACTAGCAAACACAATTCAGCAACATATTAAAAGGATTTTATACCATGCCAAAGTGAGATTAATTCCTGCTGTGCAAGGGTAGTTCAGTATACAAAAATTAATCAATGTAATTATTCATCACATCAACAAAATTAAAGGAAAAAAACACATGATCATCCTGATTCAGAAAATGCATGTGACAAAATTCAGCATCTTTCATGATAAAAACCTATATAAAATAGAAATAGGAAACCATCTCCATACAATAAAAGCCATATATGAAAAGCACACAGCAAACACAACCAGTGGTGAAAGACTGAAAACTTTTCCTCTAAGATCAGGAACAAAGAAAAAATGCCCACTTTCACCACTTTTAGTTAATATAGTGCTGGAAGCTCTGGTCAAAGGAATTAAGCAAGAAAAATAAGGGTGAAAGCATCCAAATAGGAATAAAAGAAGTAAAATTATCTCTACAGATATTATAATCTTTATGTATATTATTTTTAAGATTATTTTTATGTGGATTTTAAAGTCATTATTGAATTTGTTACAATATTAGTTCTGTGCTTTCATCCTGGTTTTTTGGCCTCAAGGCATGTGGTATCGTAGCTCCTGAACCAGGGATCCAACTTGCACTGCATTCATTGGAAGGTAAAGTCTTAACCACTGGAAGGCCAGGTAAGTCCCAATATGATCTTATATACAGAAAATCCTAAAGACTCCACAATAAAGCTGTTAGAATAGAAGAATTAAACAAAGCAGCAGGATGCAAAGTAACAAACAAAAATCAGTGGCATCTCCATACACAAACAATGAAGAATCGGAAAAGGAAACTACAAAAACAATAGCACCAGAAAGAATAAAGTGCCGAAGTTCAGTTCAGTTCAGTTGCTCAGTCATGTCCGACTCTTTGTGACCCCATGGACTGCACCATGCCAGGCTTCCAGTTCTTCAACAACTCCCGGAGCTTGCTTAAACTCATGTCCATTGAGTCAGTGATGCCATCCAACCATCTCATCTTCTGTCGTCCCCTTCTCCTGCCTTCAATCTTTCCCAGCATCAGGGTCTTTTCCAAAGAGTCAGTCCTTCACATCAGGTGACCACAGGATTGGAGTTTCAGCTTCAGCATCAGTCCTTCCAATGAATATTCAGGACTGAATTCCTTTAGGATTGACTGGTTGAATCTTCTTGCAGTCCAAGGGACTTTCAAGAGTCTTCTCCAATACCACAGTTCAAAAGCATCAATTCTTGGGCACTCAGCTTTCTTTATAGTCCAACTCTCACATTCACACATGACCACTTGGAAAAACCATAGCTTTGACGAGATGGACCTTTGCTGGCAAAGTAATGTTTCTGCTTTTTAACATGCTGTCCAGGTTTGTCATAGCTTTTCTTCCAAGGAGCAAACGTCTTTTAATTTCATGGCTGCAATCACCATCTGCGGTGATTTTGGAGCCCCCAAAAATTCTCTCAATGTTTCCCTTGTTTCCCCATCTATTTGCCATGAAGTGATGGGACCAGATGCCACAATCATAGTTTTCTGAATGTTGAGTTTTAAGCCAACTTTTTCACTCTCCTCTTTCACTTTCATCAAGAGGCTCTTCTTTGCTTTCTGCCATACGGGTGGTGTCATCTGCATATCTGAGGTTACTGATATTTCTCCCAGCAATCTTGATTCCAGCATGGGCTTCATCCAGACCAGCATTTCTCATGATGTACTTGCATATAAGTTAAATAAGTAGGGTAACAATATACACCCTTGACATACTCCTTTCCCAATTTGGAATCAGTCCATTGTTGCATGTCCGGTTCTAACTGTTGCTTCTTGACCTGCATACAGGTTTCCCAGGAGGCAGGTTAGGTGGTCTGGTACTCCCATCTCTTTAAGAATTCCACAGTCTGTTGTGATCTACACAGTCCAAGGCTTTGGCATAGTCAATAAAGCAGAAGTAGATGCTTTTCTGGAACTCTCTTGCTTTTTTGATGACCAAATTGATGTTGGCAATTTGATCTCTGGTTCTTCTGCCCTTTCTAAATCCAACAAACATCTGGAATTTCACGGTTCACATACTGTTGAAGCCTGGCTTGGAGAATTTTGAGCATTACTTTGCTAGCATGCAAGATAAGTGCAGTTGTGTGGTAGTTTGAACATTCTTTGTCATTGCCTTTCTTTGAGATTGAAATGAAAACTGACCTTTTCCATTCCTGTGGCCACTGCTGAATTTTCCAAATTTGCTGGCATATTCAGTACAGCACTTTAACAGAATCATCTTTTAGGATTTGAAATAGCTCAGCTGAAATTCCATCACCTCCACTAGCTTTGTTCATAGGGATGCTTCCTAAGGCCCACTTGACTTCGCACTGCAAGATGTCTGACTCCAAGATGTAGGTGTGTGATCACACCATCGTAGTTATCTGGGTCATGAAGATCTTTTTTGTATAGTTCTTCTGTGTATTCTTGCCACCTCTTCTTAATATCTTCTGCTTCTGTTAGGTCCCTACCATTTGTGTCCTTTATTGTGCCCATCTTTGCATGAAGTGTTCCCTTGGTATCTCTAATTTTCTTGAAGAGATCTCTAGTCTTTCCCATTCTATTGTTTTCCTCTATTTCTTTGCATTGATTACTGAGGAAGGCTTTCTTATCTCTCCTTGCTATTCTCTGGAACTCTGCATTCAAAAGAGTATATCTTTCCTTTTCTCTTTTGCCTTTAGCTTCTGTTCTTTTCTCAGCTATTTGTAAGGCAACCATTTTGCCTTTTCACATTTCAGACAACCATTCACATTTCAGACAACCATTTTGCCTTTTCACATTTCTTTTTCTTGGGGATGATCTTGATCACTGCCTCCTGTACAATGTCATGAACCTCCACCCATCATTCTTCAGGCACTATATCAGATCTAATCCCTGGAATCTATTTGCCACTTCCACTGCATAATTGTAAGGGATTTGATTTAGGTCATACCTGTATGGTCTAGTTGTTTTCCCTACTTTCTTCAATTTAAGTCTGAACTTGGAAACAAGGAGTTCATGATCTGATCCACAGTCAGGTCCCGGTCTTGTTTTTGCTGACTCTATAGAGCTTCTCCATCTTCAGCTGCAAAGAATATAATCAGTCTGATTTCAGTATTGACCATCTGGTGATGTCCATGTGCAGAGGCTTCTCTTGTGTTGTTGGAAGACAGTGTTTGCTATGACCAATGCATTCTCTTGGCAAAACTCTGTTGCCTTTGCCCTGCTTCCTTTTGTACTCCAAAGCCAAATTTGCCTGTTACTCTAGGTATTTCTTGACTTACTATTTTTGCATTCCAGTCCCCTATAATGAAAAGGACATCATTTTGGGTGTTAGTTCTAGAAGGTCTTGTAGGTCTTCATAGGACCATTCAACTTCAGCTTCTTCAGCATTACTGGTCGGGGCACAGACTTGGATTACTCTGATATTGAATGGTTTGCCTTAGAAACAGAGATCATTCTTTCATTTTTGAGACTACACCCAAGAACTGCATTTTGGATTCTTTTGTTGACTATGAGGGCTACTCCATTTCTTCTAAAGGATTCTTGTCCACAGTAGTAGATATAATGTTCATCTGAGTTAAATTCGTGCAATCCAAAATGCGGACAAACTAACTTAATCAAGGAGCTGAAAGATTAGTACAATGTTTCGACTACAATGGTTTGTAGTTGAAACATTCCTGAAAGAAATTAAAGAAAATGTAAATAAATGGAAACACATCCCAAGTTCATGGACTGGAAGAATAAATACTGCTAAAATGTAAATACTACCCAAAGCCATCTATCTATAGATTCAGTGCAATCCCTATCAAAATTCCAATGACATTTCTGTAGAATTTTTTTGCAGAAATTCATATAGAACTTCAAGGGACCATAAATAGTCACAACAATATTGAAAAAGAATAAACCTATAGGACTCACACTTCCTGATTTCAAAATCTACTATAATACCACAGTAATCAAAAAAAGCTGATAGCTCAGCTGGTAAACAAACCGCCTGCAATGCAGAAGACCCCAGTTCAATTCCTGGGTCAGTAAGATCTGTTGCAGAAGGGATAGGCTACCCACTCGAGTACTCTTGGGCTTCCCTTGTGGCTCAGCTGGTAAAGAAACTGCCTGCAATGCAGGAGACCTGGGTTTGATCCCTGGATTGAGAAGATCCCCTGGAGAAGGGAAAGGCTACCCACTCCAGTGTTCTGACCTGGAGAATTCCATGAACTGTATAGTCCATGTGGTTGCAAAGAGTCGGACGCAATTTAGCAACTTTCACTTCACTTTCAATCAAAAAAGTGTGGTACTGGCAATAAAGACCATATAGACCTGTGGAATAGAACAGAGAGCCCAGAAATAAGGCCTCACATACATATGGTCAGATAATTTTTTATAAGGGTGCCAAATTCAATCAATGGGAAAAGGATGGTCTTATCAACAAATGGTATTGGGAAAACTGAACATCCACACCCAAAAGAATGAAATTAGATCCTTACCTAACATCATACATAAAAATTAACTCAAAATGGATCACAGACCTAAATGTAAGACCTAAAAGAATGAAATTCTTAGAAGAAAACACAGGATTTAGCAATGATTCTTGGATATGACACCAAAAAGTACAGTCAACAAATGAAAACACAAACTGCACTTCATGAAAAATTTTAAATTTTGTACCATAAGAGATACTGTGTGTGTGCACGTTAAGTCTTTTCAGTCATGTCTGACTCCATGCAACCCAAAGGACTGCAGCCTGCCAGGCTCCTCTGTCCATGGGATTCTCCAGGCAAGAATACTGAAGCGGGCTGCTGTGCCCTCTTCCAGAGGATCTTCTTGACCCAGGGATCAAACCTCTCTGTCTCTTACATCTAACCTGCACTGACAGGTGTGTTCTTTACCACTGGCACTACCTGGGAAGCTCTAAGAGATACTACCCACAGAGTAAAAAGGCAACCCATAGAATGGGAGAGAATATTTGCAAATTATGTATTTCAGAATATTTAGAGAACTCCTAAAATGCAGCAATGAAACAATCTGATTAAACAAACAATCTGATTAAAAAATGAGCAAAGAACTTGAATAGACATTTCTCTAAAGAAGACACACAAAAGGCCAATAATCACATTAAAAAGTGCTCAACATTACTAATCATTATGGAAATATAAATCAAAACTGCAATGAGATACCACCTCACACCCATTCTAATATAAGAAAATAAAGAAAACAAGTGTTGCTGAGGGTGTGAAAAAACTGGAACCCTTGCTTACTGTGTGTGTGGGAATGCAACACAGTACAACCACTGTGGAAAAAAATGGTGGGGGTTCTTCAAAAAGTAAAAATAAAATTACCACACAACCCCTAATTTCACTTCAGGGTATATACCTAAAAGAATTGAAAGCAAAGTCTCAAGGAGACAGCTGCATATCCATGCCCATGTTCATGGCAGTTCACAACAGCTAAAACATGGAAGCAATCCAAGAGTCCATCAACAAATGAATGGATAAGCAAAATGAAAATTATTAAGCCTTAAAAAGAAAGCAAATTCTGCAATATGCTTCAACATGAATGAATCTTGAGGACATTATACTAAGTGAATCAAGCCAATCACAAAAAGAAAAATACTGTGTGAGTCTATTTATATGAAGAGCTTAAAGTAATCAAAATCATCATGATGGAAAGTATATATAATTGGGGTTTCCAGAGACTGGAGGAAGGTAAAATGGGAAGCTAATATTTAATAAGTATAGAGTTTCACTTCTGTCATAGCTCAGTTGGTAAAGAACCCACTTGCAATGCAGAAGACCCCAGTTCAATTACTGGGTCAGGAAGATCAGCTGGATAAGGGATAGGCTGCCCACTCTAGTATTCTTGGACTTCCCTTGTGGCTCAGCTGGTAAAGAATCCACCTGCAATGCAGGAGACTTGGGTTCAATCCTGGGTTAGGAAGATACCCTGGAGAAGTGAAAGGCTATCCACTCCAGTATTCTGGCCTGGAGAATTCCATGGACTGTATGGTCCATCAGGTCTCAAAGAGTCAGACATGAATGAGCAACTCTTACTTCACTTCAAGTATAGAGTTTCAGATTTACAAGATGAAAAGGGTGGTCATAGCTGCACAACCATGTGATTGTATTTAGTATCACTGAGTTATACATTTTTAAATGGTTAATAAGGGGGGGAGATATTATGTGTATTTAAACATAGCTTTTTAAAAAGAGAAAAAGCAATTGTTGAACAACCATAAGGAATGAGACCTAAAGTGAACCCTGGAGGAGCCCTCTTCTTATAGGTATTCTGTTTCCAGAAGTAATACTATGGAGGAAAGAATAACAAGTAGGATTAAAGATTAAGAGACCTTACAACACTGATTTTAGAATAATATAGCAACAAGGTCACAAAAGATGTGCCAACCAATAAGAGTTCCCATCCTGAATTCACAATGATCTGATCTTCATTTGTTTCTTTCCGCCTTCTCCGGTTAGTGGTTAGAGAATCACTGAGTTTTAGTGCCAGAAGGGAACACAGAAATCACCCTCTGTCCTGAATTTTTTCTAATGAAGATCTGAGATTCCAAGAAGAGATTTCCCCCAAATTACACACCTAATAAAGACGTGAGCTGGCACCACCACCCACATCTTCAGACTATCTGCATTTTTTGTGCACTTTTTCTTGCTTGGTTCATATTCTCTCTTTTCTTCTCTCATTCTCAGTCCCATTTAGGTTATTTAGTTATAAAAAGATAGTGGCCTGCAGAGGGTTCCAAGCTGCCAAGTAAATCACACGGTAGTGAACCCCACTAAGAAAGGCCTGTGCAGGTGTCTGGGCAGAAAGAGAGGAAAGCTGGGTCTTTCTCTCAGCCTTTGGCAAGCTCCAGTGAACTTTAACTGAAATTTGCAAGGAGGAACAAAACCTAGAAACAAGAAGGGTCTGACTAAATGGCTTTAGTTTGAAGATGTCCCCCAAAAAAGTTTACAGGGACAGGGAGAGGGGAAAGGAGAAGACAGGGAAAAGGAGAGAAAAGGAAAGGAGCAAGTAGACAGACACATCACATTGGAAATTTCTGAAAACCCGCTAGGAACTAGCTAATAACAGAGAATGTGAACATTTGGGAAGTTTCCATCAGAAAGCATCATTTGATTCATTCATATAATAACAAATATTTTCTGAATCCCTACTATGTGTATAACATTCTACTAAGCCTATATGGGGGCTTCCCTGGTAACTCAGATGGTAAAGCGTCTGCCTACAATGTGGGAGACCCAGGTTCGATCCCTGGGTCGGGAAGATCCCCTGGAGAAGGAAATGGTAACCCACTCCAGTATTCTTGCCTGGAAAATCCCATGGACTGAGGATCCTGGTAGGCTGCAGTCCCTGGGGTCGCGAAGAGTCGTACATGTGACTTCACTTTCTTTTCAAGCCTATATGGGGGCTTCCCAGGGGGCGCTGGTGGTAAAGAACCTGCCCACCCACTCAGGAGACATAACAGACATGGGTTCAACCCCTGGGTCAGGAAGAACCCCTGGAGGAGGGCATGGCAACCCACTCCAGTATTCTTGCCTGGAGAATTCCATGGAAATTCCATGGGAATTTCCCATCACTTCATGGGAAATAGAAGGGGAAAAGTGGAAGCAGTGACAGATTTTATTTCCTTGGGCTCCAAAATTACTGCTAACAGCAGCACAAAATTAAAAGATGCTTCCTCCTTGGAAGAACAGCTATGACAAACCTAGACAGCATATTAAAAAGCAGAAACATTATTTTTCCTGACAAAGGTCTGTATAGTCAAAGCTATGGTTTTTCCAGTAGTCATGTATGGATGTGAGAGCTGGACCATAAAGAAGGCTGAGTGAAGAAGAATTGATGCTTTCAAAATGTGGTGTTAGAGAAGACTCTTGAGAATCAATTGGACAGCAAGGAGATCAGACCAGTCAATCCTGAAGGAAATCAACCTTGAATGTTCATTGGAAGGACTGATGCTGAAGCCGAAGCTCCAATACTTTGGCCACCTGATGTGAAGAGTCACTCACTGAAAAATATCCTGATGCTGGGAAAGATTGAAGACAAATGGAGAAGGGGGAGGCAGAGGGTAAGATGGTTAGATAGCACCACCAACTCAATGGATATGAATTTGAGCAAACTCCAAGAGATAGTGGAGGACCGAGGAGCCTGGAGTGCTGCAGTTCATGGGGTCACAAAGAGTCAGACACGACTTAGCAACTGAACAACTGGCTAAAGCAAGAGGTCAGAACTTCTACGCTTTTCCAAGATATGATCCTCTTCACCTGTAAAGTCTGACAGTAGCTACCATCCCCCACCATTACCACCACACACATACAATACCTATCTGAGAGCCACCATTGAATCTAAAGGGCCACAAATACAAAACAATATAAAATAAAATAATATAAAATAAAACTACCATAGGAAATAAATAACAACCAAAATTTTTTTAAAAAGCAAACTATGTGAACTATCTCAAAAAGCATGATTATATAGCAAATGCTGAGCTGGATTGAGAAATATTGGGATTGGCCAGAGCAGTTAGGAAAGGCTTTATTGAGAGCATGGGGCTTGAACTGTGTCTTGAAAGATCAATAATGCACATTGAAATAAAACTTAAAACACTTCACCTTTGTCATACAAAAATAGGAATTTGAAAACTTGAGCAAGCCATGAATTAAAATGCACTTTAAAAAATTCTGTGGAGACTGTGTACTCAGTCCTAAAATATGTTTTGGGGAAGGGGATAGGAACATTTTGCTCTTCCTATAGAAACAGGGATGAGCATGGGAGGAGTCAATTAAGGGTAATACTCAAGGGGAAAACAAGTTTTTTTACAACTTTCAATTTTAAAAGAAAACACAGATACTGGAAAAATATTTCTTAATCTTCAAACAATATAAAACCTTATATAAACACAGAATAACTGAAAAACCGATCAAGAAAACAGAAATTTAGATTTCAATTAATAATACAACAATTACAACTTTTTAAACCTCAGCCCCAGATTACAGCCAATTATAGGAAACAGAAAGGAGAGGGAAATATGATCAGAGAGTGGTAAAAATGTCTTTCTCAGTCCAAACCCTGGCTATCCCTGTGATTTTCCAAGTCCACCAGCCAAAACACTTGCCAATATGACTGGACAAATACTTGTCCAGGTCCACTGCTGATTGGCAAGGCTAATGCAGTAAACTCCAAATGAGGTTATAGGTTTTCCCTTAGTCTTCACCTCCTGGCTAAATTTTTTAGAGCAAAAATACCCCTAAGGATATATCCTAGGGATATTTCTATCAGGTGAAAGCAACAATACTGTCTGATCAGTGGCATATGTTTTTTAAATTATATCAAGTTAGAGTATACCTCAACCTACAATTTTCAATACTCAAACTAGGGTAGTGGTAAAGAATACAGATATGGGCATCACATCTGCAGGGTTTGAATCCCCACTCCGATGATCTTGGGAAAGTTACCTAGCCTGTCAGTTATACATGTGTAAAATAATGGTAATAATATTACTTCATAAATTGTTGTAGTCCTGCAGAATTAACTAAAGTAAGCTTTCACAGCCTCAAAGACTTGTGAAAACACTTTTCACTCTCTCAAACTCCTGAAAGAAGCTGCACTCCTCTCTGACACAGCACAGGTAAGGGACCTTAACAAACCTTTCTTTTCCTTATTCCAGTGTCCTAGAAAAGTGAACTACTCCACTGGAAAGTAAAGTTTCTTTAAAACAATGCTACCCTAGGTTTGTGCAATTAGAACCCAAAGTTGAATCCAGTTGGCAGATCCAATTTAAAAAGGACTGTTTCCAAGAATCTAGCATCTAAATTTACGTGAAATAATAAGGATTTTAGGAAAGGTGGGTTAACATGAAGGGCAGATAAGAAGTATGATATGGGCACATTCAGACCTCAGAATACCAGAAAGCACAGTACACAGTTTCCAAATGCTCAGTACTGACTATCTGGAAAGCATGAGGAATTGGCCAGATGCAGTCTGCCAGCTAAGAGATTCCAAAAATTTTCAAAAAATCCAGCCTCAACAATGCCCGACTAATTCCTGCTTAACATTTAGATAATCATCTTAGACAACAGTGCCTTCAGAAAGTGTACTCCCAAAACTAGTTTCTTTAACCTTGACTTTCATAGCACTTATTTCCTTAAACATGCCAAATACTTACCAGAATTATCTATTTAATCAATTTCTAGTTTAGTGGTCTTCAAAACATTGCTCCACAACCTTCCAAAAGATTTTTTTTTTAATATGGACATGAACACTTATGTTTCCACGTAGGATGAAGTAGTCTGAAGCAGATAAACATTACCACTGAAAAACAACTAAAATTTGGATAATATACAAAATCACATATTTAAAACCATCAAAGAGCTACAAATGTGGAACTTCCCTGGCAGTCCAGTGGTAGATGCTGGACCTTCCACTGCTGGGGGCACAGTGCCATGATTCAATCCCTGGTCAGGAACTAAGATCCCTGATACCATGCAGTGAGGCAAAAAAAAAAGAAAAAGAGCAGCAAAGGCAATAAGAAATATCAGAGACAAAATTCCAGAGAGCAGAGAACCATTCAGAAGTAATCTTAGAATGCACAGTGCTTGGGAGTCATTTGTCATATTTGGGCACAAGCCAGTGGCTGAGATTTGAAGTCAGGGCAAGCACAGGAATGCTACGATAGGGCAGAGAAATGAGCCAAATCTTTGATAACTGCTTGGGATGGAGTGACAAAACTGAAGATTTGAAAAGCCTCAAACACAAGCCAGTTTCTTCCTCAGAGTATTTGCTAAATTCTGAAGGTAAGCCAAAACTTCCAGAAAGCAGAGTAGAATTTTCTAGAGTCTATGGATACTTAGGAGATAAAGGGTCTTGAATTTAGCCAGTGGGAGGTGAAAGCACTGGAGAGAATGACAGATTAATGCTACCATCTATTATCACTTTTTTCCTCATTGCATTTTCCAATATGGACACAGCCAGAGACTAAGAATTTAGGCTTCAGAAAGCTGCTCTTAGAAAACAGAGAAACCAGTAGTCTTAGCAGCTGTGATCTCAAGCCTACAGCCAGTCTTTTCCCCAAAAGATGTGATATTTTGAAATTTCAAAAGGTGAAAGGATAATTCAAATACCTCTGGAAAGTAGAGTGAAAACTTAATGTTGGTTCTAAACATAGGATTTCCCCCTTCTCCTCATGCTGTCAGTGAAAAACCATAAAGGACCATGTCCTTGGAATAAGTAAAATAAAGATAGACTAGATCTGACCAAAACTGAAAACCTAAATAAGTTTGCAACAGGATTAAGGTGGCCCCTATTCAACCTTCTTAGAATCTTACTTCTCTGGTAAAAAAAATTCCATTATCTGGACCTTCTAAAGTTGTTATTGGGGTGTGAGTGTGTGTGTTTAATATAAAGCATCTGACATTCAAACAAAAATTACTAGGTATATAAAAACATACCCACTTGACTGGTAACCAATAAAAGCAGAGCAATAGGTGATCTAGATATTGAAATTAGCAGACAAGGACTTTAAATGATTCATATATTAAACAAAAGAAAGGAAAGGATAGAGATAAAAAGATACAAAATTTCAACAGGCAAGTGAAATTTATATAAAGAATCAAAAGGACATTCTAAAACTGAAAATAAAATTTAAGAACCCAAGGGATGTATCTAAAAATAAACTGACCTAACCAAAGACAGGAAGTAAGCTCAGAGAGATATCAACAGAAAATATCCAAACTGAAGAACAAAAAGAAAAAAGACTGCTAGAAGTAGTGGAGAAGAGAAAGAGAAAATGAAGAGAAAGAAAATAAACAGAACATGGAAACATGTGGGACACAGTCAAAAGATCTAACATACATGTAGTTACAGCTCCAGAAGAACAAGAGAGAGAGAACAGGGCAGAAGCAGCATCTGAAGAGATAATGATGGAGGATTTCCTACAACTGATCAAAGATCCACTGGAATAAAAAGTTTGCGGCAGCTTTCAAGCCTTACCACTCCTGTTTACCTTTGTGCCCCACAAATGGGCAAGCCAGCAAAAGAGCCTGCCTGCTACCCACTTTGGCACTGGTAAGTTTCAAAACACAGTAGCCTTGGCCCATGGGTAACTACTATCACCCCATCCACACCCTATTTCCACAATGAAAGCTAAAGCTAGTCTCTCCTCCTCACTCTCTCAAGCTATTCTTGGACCTGCTTGGGAGCCTGCCCTGCTCACCTCCAGAAAGCCTCATTTCATGAATAATAAAGCCTTTTTTATCCTCTTGATTCATCTGTGGTAAAATCAATCTCAACATCCTAATGAAATTTTTGGTGAGAGACGTTGATCCTGCCCCTCACAGGGCACCATAATACAACTGGTGCTGTGAGTAGAATGTTCAGATGATGACCACAGCTACTGAGGGTCTTTCCTTCCTTCTGTTAGCCGCTAACTAGTTCTGCTGACTGCTGGCCATGTGCACTTTACAGTTGCTGTCTGCTGGCTAGCAAGCTCTCTGATCTGTGCTGCTGCCTGCTCGAGAGTTTAGACTTGGAGCTGTGCTGCTTTGTGTTGCACTCGCTGATTCCTACTAAGCTTTTGTTGGGCTTCCCTGGTGGCTCAGTGATAAAGAATCTGCCTGCAGTGCGGAGCTGCAGGTGAAGAGGGTTCAATCCAAGATCCCCTGGAGGAGGAAATGGCAACCCACTCCAGTATTTTTGCCTGGAGAATCCCATAGACAGAGGATCCTGGTGGGCTACAGTCCACTGGGGTCGCAGAGAGCTGGACACAACTGAAGAGGCTTAGCACACACACACTAAGCTTTTGTTAGAGATTTAACTTACCTAAATTAGTAGTTTCAATAACTGACATTTAGAGACAGGACTATAGGAATAGATCCCTTCTTAAAGTGGCCCTGGATAATGTGTCTTGACCAGGACCTGTGTGTCTCCTACTGAATTGTGTCTCAACCCCAGCATAGCTGTGACTAACATTAGACTCAGGGAAATTATTCTTACCCTATAACTAATGGTTGTGTGTCTCAAACAGGTATTGATCCCTGTTCTATGTAATACTCAGGGAAAAGACCAATACACTGCAATACACAACCCAAGTCACCATTTGTGTGAAGGAAGACTAATCACCAGCCAGAATACTAAGGTCCACCCTCCTAAGAGAATATGGCTCACTAGCATCCTATGCCTGAAATATCTCCACTGCTGTTGCTGCCATCCAGGCCTTAGTTTCCAAAACAAGCCTAATTCTTGGGTTTACAGAGAAAAACACCTATGGTGTCCCTGTGGCACAGCCAAGGAGTTAATTCAAACTTGAGTTAAGCCCAAGATCCTTAAATCTAATGAAACTACCATTGTCATGGTACTTCCCTGGTGGTTCAGATGGTAAAGAATGCCTGCAGCACAGGAGACCCAGGTTCAATCCCTGAGTCAGGAAGATCCCCTGGAGAAGGAAATGGCAACCCACTCCAGTTTCTTACCTGGAGAATTCCCTGAACAGAGGAGCCTGGTGGGCTATAGTCCATGTGGTCACAAAGAGTCAGACACGACTAAGAAACTAATACACACACACCACTGTCATGGAATAGGCCCCAATCTTTGATGATACAGATTTGAGAATCTCTGGAAGAAGGAAGTTATAAATATGAACAGAACAGCCAGCCACACTCCCCCCGAAATATATCTACTAAACACACTCATACACTGTAACAGTGGGAAGAAACAAAAATCTGGGAGGTTCACAATTTAAACCAATGCAAAATCCAAAATTTATTAAAAGAATTTATACAACAAAAAGATAAAAAGAACGCCAATTGGCTTTTGTGCCTCTACAACACAGATTATGAATTAACATCAACACCAACTGAAATAGACAAACTAACAAATCTCCGTGGTCTTAATTGATACTGGGGATCAAATTTTAGTTATACCTGGAAATCCCACAAAATTTTAAAAAGATACCCCCTAAATCATAGAAAAATCAATGAATGTGTTAGTCGCTCAGTCGTGTCCGACTCTTTGTGACTCCATGGACTATATAGCCCACCAGGCTCCTCTGTCCACAGAATTCTCCAGGTAAGCATACTGGAGTGGGTTGCCATTTCCTACTTCAAGGGATCTTCCTGACCCAGGGATCAAGCCTGGGTCTCTCACATTGTGGGCAGATTCTTTACCGTCTAAGCCACCAAGGAAGCCCCATAATCATAAGGGAGTTACCCAAAAATAAAATAGAGGACAAAGAGCAAACAGGTATGTTTCCATCCCTGACACTGTGAAGAAATAGCTAATGATCCTCTGAGCACTCATAATGTTAGACAAGCCCAACATCTTTTAGGTCTTTTTTCTCACCAACAAATTTTACTCATGTTCATTTATGATCACAAGTTGGCTCACTTTGAGCTCCCTATAATTAGAGTTCTAAAATCTATTCAAATTTCAATATAATTGAAGCTACTTCACTGTAAAGGTTTATTAGTTTTCTATTATATTACTCTCATAACAAATTGGGCTTCCCAGGTGTCACTAGTGTTAAAGAACATTCCTGCCAATGCAGGAGACTCAGATTCAACCCCTGGATTGGGAAGATCCCCTGGAGGAAGAAATGGCAACCCACTCTAGTATTCTTGCCTGGGAAATCCATGGACAGAGGAGCCTGGCAGGCTACAATCCATAGGATTGCAAAGAGTTGGACATGACTGAAGCAACTTAGCACACATGCATAACAAATTATCACATACTTGGTGGCTTAAAACAACACAAATTTATTATCTTACCATTCTGCAAATTAGAAGCCCAACTCAGCTCTTACTAGGCTAAAATCAAGTTGTCAGTAGGGCTCTTGAGAAGTATCCATTTGTTTGTCTTTGCAGTTTCTGGAAGCTGCCCAGATTCCTTAGTTCAAGGGTCCTTTCTCTATCTTCAAAGCCAGCAACATTGCATCTCTTTGACGGTTGTTCTATAATTAAATCTCCCTCCAATTACAGCCAGGAAAGCACTCCTACTTTTAAAAATTCCTGTTACTAGACTGGACCAGTCAGATAATTCAGAATAATCTCTCCATATCAATTAAGTCTTTAATTATATCTGTAAAGCCCCTTTGCCATGTAAGGTAATACATTCAAGGTACCAGGGATTAGGACATGGACATCTTTGAGGCCATTATTCTGCCCACTACAGATACATGAATGAACTCTGAAAATACTATGCTAAGTGAAAGAAGTCAGACACAAAAGATCACATATTCTATGATTCCACTTATATGAAATGTCCAGGATAAGGAAATTCAGAGACAGAAAGTAGATTAGTGGTTTCCAGGAGCTAGGAGTAGAAGGAATGGACAGCAATTGTTAATGGTTATGGCACTTTCTTTTGGGGGGCTTAAATATACTGTGAAATTAGGTAATGTTGATGGTAACACAACTCTGTGAATACATTTATAACCACTGTATTGTATACTTTTTTAAAGGATGAATCTGATAGTATGTGAATTATATCTCACACCAGTATTTTAAAAATTAGCAAAACACTCGAACAGGCCCTTCACAAAAGTGTATATGTAAGTGTTCAACACCTGAAAAGATGCTCAACTTCGTTAGTCATCAGAGATGTGTGATTTTTTTAATAAAACCATAATGAGATACCACTACACACTACCAGAATGGCTAAAATGAATAGCACAGAAAATACCAAGTGTTAGTGAAGACAAAGAGTGAGGGTCAACAAAGTAAGACTCATCACTGCCTTATTCATAAATAAAGTTTTATAGGAATGCAACCATACTCATTCATTTATATACTGTCCATGGCTTCTTTGGTGGCTCAGAGGGGCTTCCCTGGTGGCTCAGATGGTAAATTGCCGCGAGCCGGCACACGAGATCCCACCCATGACAAGGTCATGAGGAGAAAACCTGACAGGCAAGGCAGATCAGGTTTTCAGGGATTCTGAAAAGCTGCCCCCGGCGCTCACCTTAAAGATGATATCTGTCTTTCTGATGCCTGCTTCAATAGACTACTCCCTAATTTCTGTGACACAGGCAGAAGGCCTTCCCAGATCTCTTTCCAAATAAGAATCAATTTAGAACTTTAATCAAAAAGTTTCCCAGATGGTGGTATTTTATGAGATTATCCAGGGTGAAAGGAGTGTTAATTTAAACTCCTTTGGTCGTATTTTAGTTTGTTTGGCAAATGCATTTATGCCCTTGGTACTAATATGCATGACTGCTCATAATACCCTAATCATAAAACAGCATAAAGAACCCTAATAGACATAGAGGCCTTAATAAACATAATAAAGGCCCTAATAGACATAGAGCCTTTTTGGGGGGTGAAGGAGTCCTATTAGAAAACATAAGAAAAATTATTCTAAAGGTGGTTATTGGGTTAACATTTGCTTGCTGTGTTTTTGCTCTTAATGTGCTAAGGTTGTGTTATGGAAACCATTGTTAATATAGTTAAAGATCTAGGAAAACAAGAGCTTAGCCCTACTGTAGTAATAATGAGACGGTTGTTAATTGTCAGCCAGGAGTGCTAGGCAGAGGCTGCCTCCCTGAAGCCACAAAGTCTGTGTGGGGTAAACCTCTTAGATAAATTCAACTGACAACTTCTACAGAAGAATTAATTTTTGTGTTAACAAGGTTATACTTCTACTCTGTACTGTTGCCCTATGAGACTGCTACCTTTCAGTTAAGGTCACCATAGAAACAGAAAATAGGTTTACATTCACCTGACTTGCATAAAATGTTAATAGGCCCCAAGGCCAGAAGATAATGTACAAGACCCTCATAAACAAAGAAGTATGCAGAAAACACCCTGGTTTCGCAAAGAACAAGCTGATGTAATGTCAAACTATCTTCCCCTTAGAAATGTACTAACTTAGGATATAAAAGCTACGGTAAAAAATAAAGCATTGCCAGACCCTGCCAGACTCTGCTGCACCCCCCGTCTGGTGTCTCTCCCTCTCCCCTCTCCCCTCTCCCCTCTGCCTGCAACGCAGGAGACGCAAGTTCGCAAGTTCGTTCCCTGTGTCGGGAAGATCCCCTGGAGAAGGAAATGGCAACCCACTCCAGTGCTCTTGCCTGGAAAATTCCATGGACAGAGGAGCCTGGTAGGCTACAGTCCATGGGGTTGCAAAGAGTCAGACACGACTAAGCAACTTCACTTTCTTTATTTCTTTCTATGGCTTCTTTCATGCTGCAATAGCAGACCTGAGTGTCTGCCATAGGCTCACATGGCCTATAAAGCCTAAAATATTTACTATCTAGTTCTTCAATATATAACCCCCAACCCTTGACGTAGAGCAACCAGAACTCTCATACATTGCTCCTGGGAGTGCAAATTGGTACAACCACTCTGAAAACTATTTGGTTTATCTACTAAAACTGAACAAATATATACACTACAAACCCCTACAGTCCGTGGGGTCGCAGCATCAAACCCAACTTAGCAACTAAACAACAACAATGAATAATTTCCTGTGGCTGCTGTAACAAATGATCATAGCTTTGTTGGCTTAAAACAAAATAAACTTATCCTCTCATAGCTCTGAAAGCTCAGAGTATTAAAACTTTCTTCTGAATTACATTGTCATTACAATTAGTATCAGCATACAATTGAACAAAACAGTATAAACATAATAAAATTTATGTAAATATGAAACATAAGAAAAATTGTATTTCCATCATATTTCTTAGTGAGATGAATGTAGTTTTTATTTTATGAATTCATGCTTTTACCCACAGAAACAGTTGCTCTGGGCTTCCCTAGTAGCAAAGTCGGTAATAGTTGCTCTACAAAATCAATCCCTTTCCTATATTTATTTATTTTTAAATATAAATTCTGAAAAAGCTTGTTTACATAAGTAATTAGGAATATCATTTTGCTATGGCAACAGAATGTAATTCTTTGATCTCCAGACTTATTTGCCAAAAATCCTGTAGTGACCTATTACTAAAAATTACTTCTAATTATCTATCAATTAACAGCTACATTAGGTCCTCCTACTTTGTTGAAAGAAAGAACTGCAAACCAACTAAATTAGAAAAAGACTTGTGGTCAAGTGATCTAGGTCATTCACTTTCTCAAGATCATCAAGTTACTGTCTAAGCACCATAGCAAGATCAGGAATGGATTAAAAGTATGCAAAGGCAACGAATTATATTGTACTACAGTCCATAGGGTCGCAAAGAGTCAGACACGACAGAAGTGACTGAGTATGCACACATAGTTATCAAAATATTTTTTAAATTAATGATAAAACATTAAATATGTTTCAGTGTCAATGTATTGAATAAAAGGTAAAGTGGCAAGTCAAATAACTCAATTTTATAGTAGTGAGCAAAAATATTTCTACATACCACAAAATGAATGATATCTGTGATTTGTGATAAAGGTACAGGCACTGTTAATATCACTTGATTTCTATTGATGACATTCTGGGTACTGCTAATATTCAAGAGGTTACAATCACTTTCATAATTGATAAAGATGAAATATTTTATTTATATGTTAAACAAATGTGATTTTCTTTCCACAATAGTTCACAGGACCACCAGAATTCTAAGGTTAAGAATTCCTGGTTTTATGGAAGGAAGGAGGTAGTGAGGAGGAGGAGATGAAGGAAGGAGAGGGGTGAAAATCGAGGACAGGAAGACAGGATGGAGGACAAAACAGAATGAAGAGAAGTAAAAAATAAATACAGCTACATTTCTGGACTCGGGATAAGCAAATACGCTTGGAGATTCGCAGACAGTACTGGAATTACTTCTACGGTGATTTTATACTAACGTTTTACAACAAAGCAGTTTCTTCAGCTCAGTTCTATCCACTTAGTCCCATAAAGGGTCAACCGATTGCATCACATCTAAGTCTAAATACAACCAGTATTTTCCATGATCTTCCAGGATGGTGAGTATAAATTTGATCCCCTCAGGGCCACACCCCAAATCTTGTGCCCTTGGTCCCCATCCCCTTCTTTAGCAGGGAGTCCATATTTTCTCGGTATACCCCCTCTTCCGTTAGTCCCTCCCGGAGTCCTCAAAAGAGGGTGCTGCTCACCTGTCTTCTGAGTCGCCACTTGCTGCTCTCCGACCTCAGCCCAGGGTCCCCTCAGCCCAGGGTCCCTCAGCCCACGGTCGGGTGTCGGCTCGGTGCCGTTCTCTGTCCACCGACCCTGGGACTCTTCACCACTGCTGACAGGGAAAAATAACCCCCTCGCGGGTCCCTCTTTTTCTCTACCCTACGCAGGCTTTCCCTTTTGTCCTCAGCCCGTCAGAGGGCACAGGGTGGGGTCCGAGTCAGGCGTGGGGTGGCCGCTTGCGGCAACGCCTGCAGGGCTCGGTGGGCTTTTCCTCACTCGCCAGGTTTCTTCCCCTCAGGGGGCTCCAATTAGAGGAACATCGCTCTTGCGCAGGCTTCCTTGGTTTCAGTTCCATGTTCTGGGCACCCCAGAAAGTCAAGCGGAGGCAGAACACGTGTTGGAAAGGCACCGCATGTTCAACGACCTGTGGAAAGTTCCTGCACTTTCAGTGACACCACGCACGACCGATGTGGGCTGTGAGGAGGCTCTGCGCTGCTCTCGCTGATGAGGAGTCACCGCGAGATATTCTGGGCTGTGAGGGGGCTTCTGGCTCCACCCAACCAATAAAACTGGTCCACCCACAAAGAAAGGCCACGGAGAGAAAACCCTAGGAGCAAAGCAGCACCAAATTCCACTCATCCCAGACCTCTCTCTCTCTTCTGAGCATCACGACTGCCTTTGAGTTCTTTTTAGGTTGTGCTTTGAACCTCCCCAGCAGGAGATCCAAATTGGAAAATGACAACAGTACTCCTTTCTCAACCCCCAGTATTAAGTTTCTAAAACTTGCAGAATAGGATCTTTCTGTTCATTTATACAACAAGATATCTTACCAGTGCCTCCTATATGCACTGGGAATGTAATGATGTATAAAATATCCCAGCCTCTGAAAATCACAGAATTAAAAATCTCATTAAAGAGGTAAATAAACTGGAAATTACAATACAACAAATAAGTTACATGTCAGAGGAAGAGAGAGGATTTATAGGACTATACGACAAGGGCTTCTAACCCAGACTTGGGGAATCTCATAAAGCTTAGAGAAACTTCAAAGATAAAATATGAAAGATAATATAGAGGGGTTTTCCAAGCCAAGAGAGTGGGCAGAGAAAGTTTCAAGCATAAGCAACTGTATGTCATAAAGCCTAGAGACAAGAAAAATCATAGATCCCTGGAGACAATAAAGGACATTCAGTATGCCTGACTGCTGGGGCAATGCAAGCAAGCCATTAAGAATATTGGCTCTGGAAGTCATTATCTGAGTTCAAACCCCAGCTCTGCCACTTATCATCATGGAGAAGCAGGGTGACAAAGCAGAGAGAAGGCAGTTCATGAAGGACTTTGATAAGCCACATATAAAAAACAGAGAGCCTTTGGAAGCAGAGGGATTTGTTTTACGAATATCTATCTCTTCCCAGATAAACAAAAACTAAGGGAATTCATCACCACTACACCTTCCTTACAAGAGTTGCTAAAGGAATTTCTTTAAGCTGAAATGAGAGGACACTAATCAGAAAACATGAAAGCTTAAAGTTAATAGGTAAAAGAAAGCATATAGTCAAATTTATTTTACTCTAATACTGTAATGATGGTATAAATCACTTTGAACTGTAAAATGACTGTAGGGAATGGTATTTGATATCCTATGATAAATAATAATGGGGAAAATATGAAAAAGAAAGTATGCATGTATAACTGAATTACTTTGCTGTACAGTAGAAATTAACACAACATTGTAAATCAACTATAATTCAATATAATAATTTTTTTTAAGAGAAATTTTTTAAAATATCAATCTCTGCTTTGTGAAGATTGGAGTCAGGGAAAAGGGAGTTGAAAAATCCAAGGTCATCAAGAGTGAACCAATCAAAGCTCTTGTAGGTATTTTTTATTCCTGCTAATAAAACTGTTAAGGCTGTTAACGTTAACATTCACCTCAGTTCAGTTCAGTTCAGTCACTCAGTCGTGTCCTACTCTTTGCGACCCCATGAACCGCAGGACACCAGGCCTCCCTGTCCAACACCAGCTCCTGGAGCCTACCCAAACTCATGTTCACTGAGTCAGTGATACCATCCAACCATCTCATCCTTTGTTGTCCCCTTCTCCTTCTGCCTTCAATCTTCCCCAGCATCAGGGTCTTTTCCAATGAGTCAGCTCTTCGCATCAGGTGGCCAAAATATTGGAGTTCCAGCTTCAACATCAGTCCTTCCAATGAACACCCAGTACTGATCTCTTTTAGGATGAACTGGTTTGATCTCCTTGCTGTCCAAGGGACTCTGAAAAGTCTTCTCCAACACCACAGTTCAAAAGCATCAATTCTTCGGCACTCAGCTTTCTTTATAGTCCAACTCTCACATCCATACATGACTACTGGAAAAACCATAGCCTTGACTAGATGGACTTTTGTTGGCACAGTCTGTTTTTTAATATGCTGTCTAGATTGGTCATAACTTTCCTCCCAAGGAGTAAGTGTCTTTTAATTTCATGGCTGCAGTCACCATCTGCAGTGATTTTAGATTCCAAAAAAATAAAGTCTCTCACTGTTTCCACTGTTTCCCCATCTATTTCCCGTGAAGTGATGGGACTGGATGCCATGATCTTAGTTTTCTGAATGTTGAGCTTTAAGCCAACTTTTTCACTCTTCTCCTTCACTTTCATCAAGAGGCTCTTCACTTTCTGCCATAAGGGTGGTGTCATCTGCATATCTGAGGTTATTGATATTTCTCCCAGCAATCTTGATTCCAGCTTGTGCTTCATCCAGCCCAGCATTTCTCATTATGTACTCTGCATATAAGTTAAATAAGCAGGGTAACAATATGCAGCCTTGAGGTACTCCTTTTTCCTATCTGGAACCAGTCTATTGTTCCATGTCCAGTTCTAGCTGTTGCTTCCTGACCTGCATACAGGTTTCTCAAGAGGCAGGTCAGGTGGTCTGGTATTCCCATCTCTTTCAGAATTTTCCACAGTTTATTGTGATCCACACAGTCAAAGGCTTTGGCACAGTCAATAAAGCAGAAATAGATGTTTTTCTGGAACTCTCTCTTTTTTTTTTTTTTCCTGGAACTCTCTTGACATTTACCTCACGTCTGTGAATAATAGTAGTGTTGCTGTTCATTGTTGTTCAGTCACCCAGTTGTTTCCGACTCTTTGTAATCCCATGAACTGCAGCATGCCAGGCCTCCCTGTTGCTCACCATCTCCCAAAATTTGCTCAAGTTCATGTCCATTGCATCGGAGATGCCATCCAGCCATCTCATTCTCTGACGCCCCTCTCTCCTTCTGTCCTCAAACTTTCCCAACATCAGGGACTTTTCCAATGAGTCGACTGTTTGCATCAGATGACCAAAACACTGGACAGTTATCCCCTTCACAGATCACTGCCTTTTCGTGGTGAAGAAGCTTATGTCACTCAAGCTATGAGCCATGCCATGTAAGGCCACCCAAGATGGACAGGTCATAGTAGAGAGTTCTGACAAAATGTGATCCACTTGTAGGAGGGAACGGCAAACCACCCCAGTATACTTGCCATGAGAACCTCATAAGCTGTATAAATAATAGTGATATGTCCAAATAATTTCAGTGTAATTGAAATTATACTGCATGCTAAAATTACCATGCGTGCTAAAAACTTTCCAGTTTGTTCTTGGTTGGTTTGGAATTTGGTTTGTTTGGTAACAGATAATCTGAAAATTAAGAAAATGTTGTCCCTGATGGCTCCTCTATCCAAATAAGCCTTTCTCATTTTGTAACACCAGGCTGTCACTGACTCCCACATTCTTGATGCAGTTTCAGAGAGACTGCATCACTTGGATGCTCAATGCAAAAAGTCCTTTGACATATTTTGTTTAGTCTCTTTGGTCTAGCTAACAGGCATTTCTCAATCGTCTCTCTAAAGTATGGAGTTATATAGGTCTTGTTTTGGCCCATAATAAGTTCATGCCAAAGCACATGCCCTTAATTCTTCTTATACCACCCCACTTCCCTGCTTCCTAATGGTCCAGAAAAATATGTCCTTGCTTTACTTCCTCTTAGCTTCCTTTGCCTCTCACAAGACTGTATCACAGAAAGTTCAAATCTCATTCCACCATATATTTAACTTTCTGTTTTTGTTCCTGTCCCTCTTCCTAAATTGCCTCTTTTCCTCATTAGCCCCAAAAGGAATGACTCAAGATCACACATTCTCAAATATGGAAGCAAATTCTCATTTACTAGAATTTCTCATAGGGGAAAAGGTTATAGTGTGTAACTATCCAAGTAATTAATCCATTGCCAGTTTTCCAGGCAGAATGAGCACAAGGCAGTCAAAAGTATTAGATGCTATCTTTGACTATTCCATTAACTTCTCAGGCCCTGGGCAAGTCACACTGCCAAGATTCAAATCCTGTCCCTAGCACTTACTGTTTAACCTTGGGATTTAACTTAACTTCTTTGCACTTCATTTTCCCCATTTGTAAGATGGAGATAATCACAGTTTAATTTCATAGGGTTGTTGTGAGGATTAAATGAGCTGATACATGTCAGACACTGAACAGTTTCAGACATAAAATAAGAACTCAATATATGTTAGCTACTACTTCATTCAAGGCACTGGAAATATAAGAATGGGTGAGATAGAAAAGGTCCTTGCTCTCCTGCATTCTACATCCTTATAGAAGAAAAAGATAATAAATAAGTAACTAAATGCAAATAATTACAAATTGTGATAACACTATAAGCAGGATGATGGAGTGGGGATGGAGACTTTCGATAACATGGTTATGGAAGGAAGAAAGATGAGAAGGAATCAATAATACAAGGAACTGGAGAAATAAACAGGAAATGCAAAGGCCTTGAGGTTGAAAAGACCTTGGAGAGTTCTAGAAACAGCAGGAGGTGGAGGGGGAAGGCACATTGTGGCTGAACATTGGTGAGCTCCGTGGATAGTGGTAAAAGTCAAGATTTAGGTAAAGGCCAGATTCAGTAGAACAGTGTGGGCCCTGACAAAAAGCTGAATTTATGCTAAATGCTGTGGAATCCATTGGAGGGTTTTAATTAGGAGAATAATACCAGATCTATATTTTAAGAGGAAACTTTCTACATAGCTGTGGGATCCATAGCTCAAGAGCAACCTGCCTAGCTAAAAATCTTGGTACTGCCCAGGAACTTAATTAAAGGTCAGCAAAAGTCATCTCCAAAGTCCCTCCCAGCTCCAACAATCAGTGGTTCTATGCTGAACTTGAAATGAAGAGACTTTTGATTTCTCAGAAGCATAATCTAAGTGCAGCTTCCTTATTCCTTTTTCTCTCTTTGCTGTTGGTTTTGAATAGTTGAGTCATTTCAAATGTATGCTTTTAATTGTTTCTTGCCTCCAAATTCCCAAATGCTAATCAACAATTTTCCACTAATGAAGTGTCCAAAACCAAAAACAGCATCCCAGGTGCTATCTCACTAGGGCCAAACAGAAAGAGCCATTATCTCACTGCTTTATGACAAGAGGTCAGTGTCTTATTTTTCTCACAACATTATACAACAGACATGTATCTAATTTGCCATTTAGCATCACCCTTGGGCCTTCTATAGACATTACTATTTTCCAGGTGTTGCCCTCCCCATGAAAAATTTTCTTTCTGATTACTTTTCCCTAGGTACTTCAACTTGAAATTTTTCCAAGCTGAGAGTCATTCTATTTGCCATATTGCTAATGTTTTATATAATTTCTTTGGCTTTCCTGGTGTTTGAAGCATATCCTCTTTTGGGGTCATCTGCAGATTTCATTAGCATGTTTGTGGACAGGATGTAGCTGGAAGGGAATTGTTGAGGGATCCATCTTCTGTCCCTTATTAATTAGGAACTGGTTCTAGAAATACAGAAGGAGCCCCATCATCAAAAGTAGAAATTGCCTCTGTTCTTTTCTTATACACACACCCATGCACACATGAATGCCCCTACTTGAAATTCTTCTCAATTCTATGAATTTCCCTCTCTTAAAATAAACTCCTTGCCATGATACAGAACAAAACCTCTACATCAGGGTCCCTAACATAAGAAACATGGAATGCATAATGCCACTGGAATGGCACGAATGCCTATAGTTGTATTCACAACATATTCACATGATTATGTCCTTGAGTACATGTGCAGTTTTCTAGGGAAAAGGCCCATAGCTTTCATTAGAAATTCACAGGAGTGTGTAAATCCAAACAAGATTAAAAGCCACTCTTTTATATCATCTTTTGTCAAAAAGTGAACCAACAGTCAGCTGTATCAGAACCACAGGAGATGCTTGTTAAAATGCAGATTCTTGGATCCTATTCCAGACTCACAGAATCAAAATAGGAATGTGCATTTTTTTAATAAAATGTAAATTATTTTTGAATAGAAAATGTATATTAATTGTATGAAATTTAAAAGATCAAAAGGGAAAAGTCTCTCCTATTCCTGTTTCCCAGCTACCAGTTTCTCTTCAGAGAGGCAACCACTGTTAACAGTTTCCTATCTATTCTTCTAGAACCTGTCAAAAAAAAAAAAACTCCCAAGAGATTTTTATGCATTAAAAACTTGAGAATCATTGAGCTATGAAAAAATTAATGTTTGAGTGCATTAAAGACTATCTTAATAAGACTTACTTTCTCTCCTGCCCATCTGACAACCGGGTTATCCTGGAAAGCAACATCAAGCCAATCACATATAAGTAACTTTCAATCCCCATCCCCACTCAGTAAAGAAAACACCTTCAATGTTATGAATATTTTTTCTGTTTGACTGGAGGTTATTGCCCCTGGCTCCAACTCTTTGGGACCCAGGCTGGTACCCCACCACTGTATTACTTCATTCAGGTGTTGAATTGAACTGATTAACTGACTAATCAGTTAAGCTTCTGACTGCCCAAATGCTGGAGAGTAATCATTCCCCTCAAAAGCTCTTGACCTTCTTAGGGGGATAAAACTCTCTACCCTGGGAAGGGACTTCTCTTATTAACTCTTAAAAATGCCTCTATCTGAGAAATGCTGTGCACACAATTAACTGTTTATTGTAGATATTAACAAATCCAGGTTGCTTTACCCCTTCTCTATCAGGAAGCTTCCTCTCCATGCCTCTGTCTGGGATGGTGCAGGGCTTCAAGCCAAGTAAAGCGTGAGTTAGTGTTTTCAATATGAAGCACTGTTGAATATATGGCCTAGAAAAGAGCAGATGTACTTTAAATGCCAGCCTCAAACTTCAGCCCCAATCCATTCAATTTCACACTGAAAAGCTAACAAATTTATAAAGAGATGCTTAAAGTGTTAGAAATAAGAGACAGGCAAGTTTTTGTTGTTGTTGTTGTTTTATGGAAAAGCACTTCATGCCCATTAGCTTGGCCAGATTTGGAAAGTGAATGATACTAAGTGTAGGCTAAGATGTAGGAAAACAGAAAACTTCAGACACTACTGGTTAAGGGCAATCTGGTTATACTGAGTAAAACTGAGTATATGTATACACTGTGACCCAACAGTTCCACAGTGGGTACATATCAGAGGAAACACCCACTGATCCAGAAGGCAATGGTAAGGATGTCACTAAAGATGGAGAATCTCTATACAGTCAGCAAAAACAAGACCGGGGGCTGACTGTAGCTCAGATCATGAACTCCTTATTGCCAAATTCAGACTTAAACTGAAGAAAGTAGGGATAACCACTAGACCATTCAGGTATGACCTAAATCAAATCCCTTATGACTATACAGTGGAAGTGAGAAATAGATTTAAGGGACTAGATCTGATAGAGAGAGAGCCGGATGAACTATGGATGGAGGTTCGTGACATTGTACAGGAGACAGGGATCAAGACCATCCCCATGGAAAAGAAATGCAAAAAGGCAAAATGGTTGTCTGAGGAGGCTTTACAAGTAGCTGTGAAACTAAGAGAAGCAAAAAGCAAAGGAGAAAAAGAAAGATATTCCCATCTGAATGCAGAGTTCCAAAGAACAGACAGGAGAGATAAGAAAGCCTTCCTCAGTGATCAGTGCAAAGAAATAGAGGAAAACAACAGAATGGGAAAGACTAGAGATCTCTTCAAGAAAATTAGAGATACCAAGGGAACATTTCATGCAAAGATGGGCTCAATAAAGGACAGAAATGGTAGGGACCTAACAGAAGCAGAAGATATTAAGAAGCGGTGGCAAGAATACACAGAAGAACTATACAAAAAAGATCTTCACAACCCAGATAATCACAATGGCGTGATCACTCACCTAAGGCCAGACATCCTGGAATGTAAGTCAAGTGGGCCTTAGAAAGCATCACTACAAACAAAGCTAGTGGATGTGATGGAATTCCAGTTGAGCTATTTCAAATCCTGAAAGATGAAGCTATGAAAGTGCTGCACTCAGTATGCCAGCAAATTTGGAAAACTCAGCAGGGGCCACAGGACTGGAAAAGATCAGTTTTCATTCCAATTCCTAAGAAAGGCAATCCCAAAGAATGCTCAAACTACCACACAATTGCACTCATCTCACACACTAGTAAGGTAATGCTCAAAATTCTCCAAGTCAGGCTTCAGCAATATGTGAACCGAGAACTTCCAGATTTTCAAGCTGGTTTTAGAAAAGGCAGAGGAACCAGAGATCAAATTGCCAATATCTGTTGGATCATCGAAAAAGCAAGAGAGTTCCAGAAAAACATCTATTTCTGCTTTATTGACTATGCCAAAGCCTTTGACTGTGTGGATCACAATAAACTGTGGAAAATTCTGAAGGAGTTTGGAATACCAGACCACCTGACCTGCCTCTTGAGAAACCTGTATGCAAGTCAGGAAGCAACAGTTAGAACTGGACATGGAACAACAGACTGGTTCCAAACAGAAAAGGAGTATGTCAAGGAGTATGTTGTATATTGTCACCCTGCTTATTTAACTTATATGCAGAGTACATCATGAGAAACGCTGGGCTGAAAGAAGCACAAGCTGGAATCAAGATTGCTGGGAGAAATATCAATAACCGCAGATATGCAGATATCACCACCCTTATGGCAGAAAGTGAAGAGGAACTAAAGAGCCTCTTGATGCAAGTGAAAAAGGAGAGTGAAAAAGTTGGCTTAAAGCTCAACATTGAGAAACCTAAGATCATGGCATCTGGTCCCAACATTTCATGGGAAATAGATGGGGAGACAGTGGAAACAGTCTTTATTAAACAGACTTTATTTTTTTGGCTCCAAAATCACTGCAGCTGGTGATTGTAGCCATGAAATTAAGACACTTACTCCTTGGAAGGAAAGTTATGACCAACCTAGACAGCATATTAAAAAGCAGAGACATTACTTTGCCAACAAAGGTCTGTCTAGTCAAGTCTATGGTTTTTCGAGTGGTCATGTATGCATATGAGAGTTGGACTGTGAAGAAGCTGAGCGCCAAAAAATTGATGCTTTTGAACTGTGGTGTTGGAGAAGACTCTTGAGAGTCCCTTGGACTGCAAAGAGATCCAACCAGTCCATGCTGAAGGAGATCAGGCCTGGGTGTTCATTGAAAGGACTGATGCTGAAGCTGAAACTCCAATACTTTGGCCACCTCATGCGAAGAGTTGACTCGTTGGAAAAGACCCTGATGCTGGGAGGGATTGGGGGCAGGAGGAGAAGGGGACGACAGAGGAAGAGATGGCTGGATGGCATCACCGACTCGATGGGCATGAGTTTGAGTGAACTCCGGGAGTTGGTGATGGACAGGGAGGCCTGGCGTGCTGCGATTCATGGGGTTGCAAAGAGTCGGACATGATTGAGCGACTGAACTGAACTGAACTGAACTGTGGCATTGTTGGTGGTAGATGGAAATTGATGGCAATCTAAGTGTCCCTCTCTAAGGGACATTAGAATGAAATTAATGTTGTGGCAATGCAGTGTTGAAGAGCATTGAGAACCGTCATATCAGTTGTAATTCAGCAATATGGACAGATTTCACGAATGTAGTCTTGAGTGAAAATGTGATAAGCAGAACAAGTTCTACAGTACTTCTAATGAAAATGAAAAGTGCAAGCAGAAAGTGGACTAGTGGTTGCTAAAGGCTGGGTCAGGGGGAAAGAAGCATCTAATAAATAAGGGTCTCTTTGGGGAGGTTTCTGAAAATATTCTGGAATTAGGTAGTGATGACGGTTGCACAGCTTTATGAATATACTAAAAATCACAGAATTGTATATTCTAAAAGGGTGAATTTTATGGTATGGGAAACATATTACAATAAAAAAAAAAACACAAACCAATGTTTTCTAAAAGATTTATTTAGTTATGGCTATACTTGGACTATAAAGAAAGCTGAGTGCCGAAAAATTGATGCTTTTGAACTGTGGTGTTGGAGAAGACTCTTGAGAGTCCCTTGGACTGCAAGGAGATCCAGCCAGTCCATCCTAAAGGAGATCAGTCCTGGGTGTTCATTGGAAGGACTGATGCTGAAGCTGAAACTCCAATACTTTGGCCACCTCATGTGAAGAGGTGACTCATTGGAAAAGACCCTGATGCTGGGAGGGATTGGGGGCAGGAAGAGAAGGGGACGACAGAGGATGAGATGGCTGGATGGCATCACCGACTCAATGCATATGAGTTTGAGTGAACTCCGGGAGTTGATGATGGACAGGGAGGCCTGGCATGCTGTGGTTCATGGGGTCGCAAAGAGTCGGACACGAGCGACTGAACTGAACAAACTGATACTGGGTCTTCGTTGCCGCTCAAGGGCTTTCTCTAGTTGCAAAGAGCAGGAGTTACTCTCTAGTGATGGTACACGGGCTTCTTACCACAGTGGCATCTCTTTTTGTGAACCACGGGCTCTAGAGTGCTGGCTTAGTCATTGTGACACACAGGTTTAGTTGCTCTGCCCATGGCATGTGGGATCTTCCTGGAGCAGGGATTGAACCCGTGTCTCCTGCATTGGCAGATGGATTCTCAATCACTGTATCACCAAGGAAGCCCCAAACAATATTTTATAGTTGTTTTAAGGACATATCAAATAAGTTGGAATGGCTGCCTGAAGCAGGAGGAGATGGGGTTGGGATTAGGATGTAGTGTTGTTGTTAAGTTGCTAAATTGTGTCCAGCTCTTTGCCAGCCCCATGGACTATAGCCACCTAGGCTCCTCGTCCATGGGATTTCCCAGGCAAGAATACTGGAGTGCATTTTCATTTCCTTCTCCAGGTCATCTTCCCAACACATGGATTGAACTCATGTCTCCTGCATTGGCAGGCAGATTCTTTACCACTGAGCCACCAGGGAACCTTCAGGATGGAGTGGAGGAGGACTTTACAAAGCCCATGAAATGAGAAAGATGATTAACTCAATCCTCTGTGCCTGTGGTAAAACTAACAAATAATCAACAATAACAACAGAATACAGAGATGGGATGGAGGAGGAAATGGCAACCCACTCCAGTATTCTTGTCTGGGAAATCCCACAGACTGAGGAGTTGTGTCATGGGGTTGCAAAGAGTCAGACATGACTTAGCACACATGGACTTGGAGGTCGGGAGGAAAAAGGAAAAACATGTTTACAGTTAGTTTTAATAAGGGAAAACATGCTATAATGATGAATGAAAAGAAACAGAATACTATAGTTGTAGAAATACATGTGTGACTATGTAAGATGGTGTATGTAAATGGGCAAAAATATGACAGGTAGCTGTAGTAGAGAATTGTGTAAAATTGTGTGGTACAGTGGCAGTGAATCTGCCCTGGTTGTATATGTGTATTCTTGGCTACCAAGGTGCTTAATCTCTCTGTAGTTTAGCTTCCTCATGTAAAGTGGAAATAATAATAACACCTACTTCCAAAGGTTCTTCTGAGAATTAAATGAGTTACTTTATGCCTAATACATAGTAAGGGTTAACTAGTATTGTTTTCTTAACTTTTTAAGCTGTACTCTCTGAACTCAACCTGTGTATCCAACTGAGCACCACTACCCACCAGCAACAGGAATTTTGCAAAGTTACCCAATCAGAGCCTAAATTGTCTCATCTGTTGTGAGAATGAAAAGGGATAATGTACTTGGCACATGGTAAGCACTTGATAAATGTCAACAGATTATATTCTTAGGGATATTATTAATACATTGTCATAGTTTTAAAAGTATTACAAAAAAGAAGATACAAAATATATGTTTCATGTTCTTCCTAATATTTAAATTCTTCCACTTTCATTTCATTTCATTTTGGGTATAATCTGCCCAGGCTTTCCTCTTTGTCCTAGGTTATATACTTGCATGCACTTTGAACATCTCTTTCATAGGAATAACTAATTAATCAGATAGGTAAGCAATTTCTGGTTCACATCTGTCACTCTTGGGGGAATCTAAATTCAGTGATGGCAAGGATTACTGAATATTAACAAGTATTTATTGAAAGAATGAACAAGTAATGAAATAAATAAAAGCATTTTAATACATATATTCTGAAATATCTTAGTCATGAGATTAAAGGCAAGTATCATTTCCTCCATCTCTCTGGGAACTGAGGAGTTGCCCACTTTGTAAGCCAAAAAGATAGTCAACATCCAGATTCTGGAGAACTGTTTTTGGCAGCTCTTACTTACTAGAATCACACTGCCTGAATCTGTCCCCAGGAATCATTTCAGCTACAGTAAAGCTTTGGAAACCCAATGCTCTTCCAGAACCTCTTGTTCAGAAAAGGAAAAGTACTCAGTCTCTTTAGATTATCTTCACCTGGTGTACATTAGTCCGTACTCACTGATTCATGAAAGGATAAGGACCTTAAAACTGTCTTTCATTTCACAGATAAGGAAATGGGTCCAGAATTGTGAGTTGACTTTCCAAAGCCTAACACTTGTTAATATTAAAAAATATGCTTTTCAAAGAATTTTTATTACATTAGGGAAAATGTTCTTGGTATGTTAAGTGATAGAAGCAGACTAAAATTCTATGCATAATATATAGATGTATGTGTTCTTCTCAGTTATCTATGTGGAAAATAAAAAAGGAAATGTGTCAAAATATTAACTATTTATCTCTGCTTGGTGGGGTTATAGTTTATTTTTATGTAAGCTTTTCTGTATTAAAACTTTATTTTCAATGGGAATGTAATACCTTGTATTCGACATTTAGGTTTTTTAATTCCTAATTGAGCTTCTATTTTGGCACATGTCAGCCCTATGGAGTGAGGGAGCATCAGCCTAGAATTCAAAGAAGTTTTACCAGTCATTTCACCCTATCTGTAAAATGGGTACAATTACATCTACTTCACAAGGCTGTGCATGTATGCGTTTGTGTGTGAAATAATAGATATGGAATCCCTTTGTAACTCTAAAGCTTGCTAAAGATGTCAGGTGGTATTATAATGATGATAAAATCCTGTGACCTAAAAGAGGTGGGAGAACCCTTAGGATAACAGATACCTGTGTGCTGAGAGAGGAGGGAGATCTAAGTGTGAGGACAAAAGTGAGAATGTGGTTTTTTTGCCAACTTAAGAGAAACAATCACATGCCTGACACCTCTACTCTTTCCCCTACATTTCCAATAAATGCTTCAATGTTCCTTCTCTAGATTAAATGTTTCTTCAGTTTCCTAAGCAGCCCATGCAAGAGGCAGCTTGTAGCACATAGGATCTATGTATTTTAAGGCAATGGGAGTTTTGCTTCACACTCCCTCCCTGCAGAGTGTGAAAGGCAGCCTATGAGACCAGACTGTGAGCAGCAGCCCACTAAGGCCTAAGTAGTCACAGACAAGGAGGGGGCTGTTTCCACTCTGGATGATAAGAGTTTGTTATGAAAAGAAGGTAACTTTGAGTTTGGACCATATTGAGCTTCACCTTTTGCAAGTCTTTCTCAATCAATATCTTTGAAATTCGATGAAATATAATGTTTCACATATGATTTTTTTAAATTAGTCAGAGGTGCCAAAGGTAGTATGCCAAAGTATTGTTACTTTTATATTTTAAAAGGTAATACAGACCTGTGGTAAATTTACCCAAGAGAAATGATAACATATGTTCACACAAAAATTTGCATACAAACATTTGTAGCAGCTTTATTCACAACTGCCAAAAGCTGGAACTAACTCAGATGTTTTTTAACTGGTAAATGGATAAACTGTGATACATCTATGTAATAGAATGTGGTTAGTCACTCAGTCCTTTCTGACTCTTTGCGACCCCATGAACAGTAGCCCACCAGGCTCCTCTGTTCATGGGATTCTCCAGGCAAGAATACTGGAGTGGTTTGCCATTTCCTTCTCCAATGTAATAAAATACTACCTAGCTATAAAAAGGAATGAACTATTGATAAACAGAGCAACATGGGTGACTCTCAACTGCATAAGTAAGTAAAGGAAGCTAGAGCCAGGAGGCCATATTCTGTATTATTTCATTAATATGACATTATGGAAAATAAAACTATAGGAGACAACAAATCAGATCAGTAGCTGCTAGATAATAAATAGAGGTGGTTGGGGGGCGGGGGGAGGGGGCAGAGTTAACCACAAAGAAAAAGAGTGAAAGTTGGAGGATGATGGCACTATTTTTTTTCTTAAATATTTATTTATTTGGCTGCCTCCAGTCTTAGTTGCCACTTGTTTCATGTGGGATATTTTATTGCACCCAGTGAGCCCCAGAGTGCACGGGGTCAGTAGCTAAATTATGCTGGCTTAGTTGCTCCACAGCATGTGCGATCTTAGAACCCACGTCCTCTGCATTACAAGGCAGATTCTTAGCCACTGGACTGCCAGGAAGTCCCCATGGCACTAGTATTTACTGTGGTCATTAAATGAACATATGTCAAAACTCACAGAATAGTACACCAGGAGATGAATTTTACTATATAATTTTTTTCAAAATGCATAAAAGTAAAATAAGGTAACAAGCCCATGGTAAGTTCAAACAATAAAAGGAATTCAGTAAAAAGTCTCCCTCCCAGCTCTTTATGGTGATAGAATAGTTCTGCATTTTGATTCAGCAATGACTATATAAATCTATACATTCGGTAAAATGAGACAAAACTCTTCAATGCCAATTTCCTGCTTTTGGCATTGTATTATAGGCTTGCTCCCCTGAGTTGAACACTGCTACAAATTTCTTGTGTATCCTCTGCATATTAAATCTATTACTTTATATATGTATATGTGTACATAAACATTAATACGTACATATTTTTAATACAAACAGTAGCATATGACACACACTGTTCTGCACCTTGATATTTTCAACTATTACTTTGGAGGTATTTCCATATCACAAACACGTGGAGCCACATCATTATTTTTCCTGCTGCATAGTATTCCATCACACAGTGGAATCATAGCTTCATTCCACAATTTCCAATCAATGGACACTGAGATCTTAAAAAGGATTTAACCTAAGTAATCTGTAAATTTTTAAAACATGAAAGGTCAGCTGAAATTGAGACAAACACAGATTCAAGACTTGTCTCCAGAGTATCTTTTGACCAGGAGGGGGAACGCTGGAGGCAGGAGGAGAGGCGAAATGCTGGGAAATTTCCCTGGCCAATCGTAAAGTGGAAGGACCAGCAGGAAATTACTGCCGGGTAGGAGTTCGCCCAGGGGCGCCCTAATGGTCTAGTAGGAGGCCATGCTCCAAGACCAGCTTCCCCTAGGCTGCGACTCTGGGTACCCAAGTAGGTCGGGGTCACAGTGCAAAGATGCATGACCATCTCCAGCTTCCCGTGGGGACCCACGGCCCGGGCTGGGTCTGAACCCCCACGGCCTCCGGCTCACGCGTGCGGGGGGGCGTACACGTGGTGACCTGCCCGGGGCCGGGTTCCCGGCTTCGGCTCCTCCTCCCTCCAGCTCTCTTTCGGCTTTCTGCAGTATCACGTGCAGCCGCGCCGGGTGCAGGATGGCGGCGGCCGCTGCAGCGGTGGGTGTCAGGCTCCGAGACTGCTGCAGCCGGGGCGCTGTGCTCCTGCTATTCTTTTCCCTATCCCCTCGGCCCCCGGCCGCCGCCGCCTGGCTACTGGGCCTGCGGCCTGAGGACACCGCCGGAGGCCGCGTGTCCCTAGAGGGGGGCACCCTGCGCGCCGCGGAAGGCACCAGCTTCCTCCTGCGAGTCTATTTCCAGCCCGGGCCCGCGGCGCCCGCGGCGCCGGTACCTGCACCCACCTTTTCCCCGGGGGAGAACAGCACCGGCGACTGGGCTCCACGACTCGTGTTTATCGAGGAGCCTCCGGGAGGGAGCGGCGCGGCGCCCAGCGCTGTGCCCACTCGCCCCCCGGGGCCGCAGCGCTGCCGCGAGCAGAGCGACTGGGCATCGGACGTGGAGGTCCTGGGGCCCCTGCGCCCCGGAGGCGTGGCGGGCTCAGCCCTAGTCCAGGTGCGGGTGCGGGAACTCCGCAAGGGCGAGGCGGAGCGAGGCGGCGCGGGCGGTGGCGGGAAGCTCTTCTCCCTGTGCGCCTGGGACGGGCGCGCCTGGCATCACCACGGCGCCGCCGGCGGCTTCCTGCTGCGCGTCCGCCCGCGGTTGTACGGCCCCGGCGGGGACCTGCTGCCCCCCGCCTGGTTGCGGGCGCTCGGAGCACTCCTGCTGCTCGCCCTGTCTGCCCTGTTCAGCGGCCTACGCCTGAGCCTGCTCTCGCTGGACCCGGTGGAGTTACGGGTGCTGCGGAACAGCGGCTCGGCCGCCGAGCAGGAGCAGGCGCGCCGAGTGCAGGCCGTGCGCGGCAGGGGGACCCATCTGCTCTGCACCCTGCTCCTGGGCCAAGCCGGAGCCAACGCGGCCCTGGCGGGCTGGCTGTACGCCTCGCTGCCGCCGGGCGTCGGGGGCACCGGGGAGGACTACGGCGACGCGGGAATTCACTTCCCGTGGCTGCCGGCGCTCGTGTGCACCGGCGCGGTGTTCCTGGGCGCCGAGATCTGCCCCTACTCCGTGTGTTCGCGGCACGGGCTGGTCATCGCCTCGCACAGCGTGTGCCTGACCCGGCTTCTGATGGCGGCCGCCTTCCCCGTGTGCTACCCACTGGGCCGCCTGCTCGACTGGGCGCTGCGCCAGGAGATCAGCACCTTCTACACGCGGGAGAAGCTGCTGGAGACGCTGCGAGCCGCGGACCCTTACAGCGACCTGGTCAAAGAGGAGCTCAACATCATCCAGGGCGCCCTGGAGCTGCGCACCAAGGTGGTGGAGGAGGTGCTGACCCCCCTCGGGGACTGCTTCATGCTGCGCTCCGACGCGGTGCTGGATTTCGCGACCGTCTCCGAGATCCTGCGCAGCGGTTACACGCGCATCCCCGTATACGAGGGCGACCAGCGGCACAACATTGTGGACATTCTGTTTGTCAAGGACTTGGCCTTCGTGGACCCCGACGACTGCACGCCGCTCCTCACTGTCACCCGCTTCTACAACCGGCCCCTACACTGCGTCTTCAACGATACCCGGCTGGACACGGTGCTGGAGGAATTTAAGAAGGGTGAGCATGTGGTCTATCTCCTCCCTCCACTCCTCCCCCCTTTAAAATATTGGAGTGCTTGCGTGCTCAGTCGTGCCCGACTTGGTGCGACCCCCGCATGGACTTTCGTAAACACGTGAGGCTTCAGGTACCCAGAGCAGCTTCTCTCCTATGGAACCAAAAACTCGAGGAAGGTCCTACCGCATGGCTTCCTGGGTCTTTTCATTGCACTTCTCTCTACCTTCCTTGAGGCTGATTGAGTTCCTGCCTCTTCCCCTTTATGTGGTTCACAAGATTCACTGCATGCCTCATTCATTCCATTCCAGTATTTTTTCAGGGCCCACCAATTGTCAGTTATTGTGCAGGTAGGACTCAGGGGTTAGTCCTTGGTGGACACTGCATAGCACCCCATTGCAGGAGAAACCTCTAAAGGTTCCTGTAACAAGTGTCTTTGCCTTGAACTCTGCACTCTGGGTGGAAGTTCACCATTTCGTATTCCAGAGCAAACTCCATTGCTGGACAGCTCCAGCTGCTGACAATGTATTTCTTACTAGGAGCAGAAATTTATGTCTCCAGAGCTTTTTTCTGGTTCCTAGTTTTGCCCTTTGAATCACACAGAGCAAGCCCCAGGCATCTTAGCTATTCTTCCCCCATATTGATCTTTCCATCAGCTATGCCTTGGACACAGACCAAGAACCGAGGTTGGAGATTAAAAGTTAACTAAGGCAGTGACATCCTTGGACTTCTGGAAACTGTGGTCTCATGAAGTAAAGTAGATCTAGAGCTGAGGAAATATTCTGGTAAAGAAAACCACTAAAAAACTTGCATATCCAAATGAATGGGGTTTCCTTCAGAGCAGTCACATCCCCTGCCCTTGTTGTCATGCCTGTAACATGTTTACTACATGTCTGGGGTTTGCCTTTGGAAACTATCTTCTGAGGTTGAGAATGATTCACTCCAGAAAAATCATCCTGGAAACTTTAGGGTTGATCCTCTTGACATTACAGTTTGACTGGTCCCCCTAGTTAACCAGAGTTGACCCAGAAGGACCCTGGGTTGTTTTTGAAAGTCAAATCTACCTTCACAAGTCACATTGAGAGCTTTCAGAAGACCATCTCACAGACCCTTAAAGCAATCGAAGAAATGATTTGAAAACAGTGACACAGTTAGAATAAGTGTAGAACCTCCCAGAATTTCAAAAGAGGCATTCATCTATACATATGAGTTGGCATGTTTATTGAAAACAAAACAAAGCAAAAAAATAATCCCTTGACTTTAGAATCTGGTTGCAAATGTAGCTCCCTGTGGCTAGCAGAAATCTCACTTGACTGCGTGTTTTTGATATATTTTTGTTTGTCAAAAATTCAGTCTCATTACCTATTTTATCAGCACAGGTACTCTTTGTATATGAATAATTTGCATTCAGAGAGAAATCTGTGGTCTTCCTCCTGCCACAATATTTTTAAACAAGTAAAATTGTATTGAATATCAAAACATAACCTGAGAAGGAGGAAAAAGTCAAAAAAGCTACTTTCAATCTCAGATTTGGAGAGAGAACAATCCTACATTTTGTGTTGGTATCATGAGAAGGGAAAGGAAATGTACATATATTGCAGCTGTTTTAACCCAATCTGGGCTACTATCTCACCCTCTTTGGTCTCCCCCCAATCCTTCCATGACTCAATCCCACTGCACTTGGAGGTTCATCCATCCAGTCTCAGTATTTTTCTGACGTTTTGTGTACCCTCCAGAATGGAGTCTGGGTTCTGGGCATAAAAGTTATGAGAATTTGTGTTAGTTTACTAGGGTTACCATAACAAAATACCATAGACTGAGTGGCTTGAACAACAGAAATTTATTATCTCATAGTTCTGGAGGCTGAAAGTCCAAGATTAAGGTGTCTTCAGGCTTGATTTCTTCTGGAGCCACTGTCTTTGGCTTGCAGATGGCGGCTTTCTTGCTGTGCCCTTACATAGTGGCTGCTTGGTGTGTGTGCTCTGGAGTCTCTGTGTGTGTGTGAATCTCTTCTTACAAGGACACCAGTCAGACTGGATTAAGGCTCACCCTTGTTGTTGTTTGGTCGCTAAGTCGTGTCCAATCCTTTTGCAACCCCATCTACTGGAGTCCACCAGGCTCCTGCATAGGATTTTCCAGACAAGAATACTGGAGTGGGTTGCTATTTCTTGCTCCAGGGGAATCTTCCCAGCCCAGGAATTGAACTCTCGGCTCTTGCATTGGCAAGTAGATTCTTTACCACTGAGCCACCTGGGAAGCCCTAAGGCTCACCCTATCCACCCCTTTTTAATTTAACCACCTCTTACATGTGATTGGGCTTCCCTGGTGACTCAGATGGTGAAGAATCCACCTGCCAGTGCAGGAGACATGGGTTCAATCCCAGGGTCGGGAAGATCCCCTGAAGAAGGGAATGGCAGCCCACTCTAGTATTCTTGCCTAGAGAATTCCATGGACAGAGGAGCCTGGTGGATTCATGGGCTCTCAAAGAATCAGACGTGACTGAGCAACTTTCATTTTCTACATGTGATAGCCAAGATAGTGTTCATTGTCATGCACTGCTAGACAAGATTTGTTTTTATTGAGGTATAGTTGATATACAATATTATATGTTTCAGGCATATAACATAGTGATTCACAATTCTTAAAGATTACATTCCATTTTTAGTAATTGTAAAATATTGGCTGTAGTCCTTGTTTTGCACTATATATCCTTGTAGCTTATTTATTTTATGCATAATAGTTTGTACCTGTTAGTCCCCTACCCCTATGGGGCCCCCTCTCTCTTTTTTCTCCCCACTGGTAACCCCAGTTTATTCTCCATATCTATAAGTCTTGTTTCTTTTTGTTATATTCACTAGTTTGTTTTATTTTTTAGATTCCACATATAAGTGATATCATACAGCATTTGCCTTTCTCTGCCAGACAACATTTTTAATGAAATTCCTGGGAACTCATTTATTCATTAATTATTTACTGGGCATCTATATAGAGCTAGGGAACAGGAGAGACAGTAAGATTTCCCTGAGAAAGATAACAGTCTCCAAGGGAGGACAGTGTTAGAATAAAGGCAGTCTCCTGAAGCAGAAATTGTGCCTTTCTAACCACTATATCTCTGGCACCTTGCACTGTGCCTCGCACATAGTAGGCTGCTTGAAAAAGTCAGTATTGATCAGATATGAGTCCTGTTGCAGAATTTCTAAATCTGGTCTTAAAAAGTCCTGGTAGTGTTCTATCAGCAAGTGGTTAGTTTGCAATTAGGTAGATCTCCAAAGAGAAGCAGGTAGTTACACCAAGGAAGATGTTTCCATGCCCGCTTAGAACCTCCCTCCTTCCTCAAAGTGTGGTCCATGAACCAGAAGCATGGGCCTCACTTGGGACCTTTATAGAAATGCAGATTTTCATGCCTCACTCCAAATCCACTGAATAAAAATCTGCATTTTAGCAAGTCCCCAAGAGACTCACGTGTACATTAAATTTTGAGAAGCGTTGCCTTAGGAGATTCTTATTAACAATGATTGGTAGCCTCCAACTAATAAAAATAAATGGAAAAAAAAACAATGATTGGTAGATTAACTTAGAATAGAATAAATATAAGGTATAATTATTAAGGTAGGTGTTCTCTGGCTCCAAGCCATATAATACAGTGGTCATTTTTTATAAGAGTTCTATTTCCATCATAGGTTAGGAGAGGAAAACCAAATTGAACTATCTTTCTTTACTTTTAAAAATAACATTTTAGTCAAGTCATAACAGCCCTTCCATTTACCTCACTCCCTTGTACTTCAGGTAATTTAACCGCCTAAATAAACCCCGTAGGAGGTAGGATAGGAAAATGGTCATTTTAATAGGAACAACAGTTACCATTAATTGAGCGACAGCTCTACTAGGCACCACGCCAAGCTCTTTATATACTCAGAACAACCCTCCTGGGTGAGAATTATTAACTCCATTTTACAGATGAAGAAACTAGAGCTCAGACTGATTACATGACTTGCTCAACTTTCCAGAGCTAATAATTGCCTGAATCATGATTTGAACCAGATTGAAGGACCCGAAAGCCTGTTTTTTCCCCACCACACGTCTTATTCTACTTCCCATCCCCAAACTCCTGCCATCCAAAGAGTTCAAAGCTGGTCTTTCACTTCAGACTTGCTGCCCATGATTCACCTCTTGTTTCTGCAGGTTGGAAATGTAGCTTTTTATAATTACATTAATTGCTAATATGCATTTTACAAAAAATTTCTACCTCTTTTATCCGTAAAACAACTCTGCAGGTATAAGTGAGGACCATAAGAATCAGAAGAGTTACTTGCTCTGCCTAAGATCACCAGCTCACCTGGTTGGTATATTCCAAGACCCAGATTCAAGTCTGGGTCTTGTGACTCCAAAGCTCATATCCATTTAAGATTTTCTCTATACATTTCTTAGGAGTTCCAAGTCTTTAGAAGTGGGGGAAAGGAAAGCAAGCATGCTAGCTTTACAAAATGGAACAATATTTCTCCCCACTAGACTGTTAATTCCTTGAGGGCAGAGAATGAATCTTACTTATTTTATGTGCTCAGAACAAACACAGTGGCCCTCAAGACTACTTCTTCTTGTTGTTGTTTAGTCACTAAGTCATATCTGATTCTGTGTGACCCCATGGACTATAGCCAGCCAGGCTCCTCTGTCCATGGAATTCTCCAGGCAAGAATACTGGAGTGGATTGCCATATCCTTCTTCATGGGATCTTCCCAACCCAGAGATCGAACCCACATCTCCTGCATTGGCAGGCAAATTCTTTACTGCTGATCCACCAGGAAAGCCCTGGCCATCATGACAAGACATTATTCAAATATCATTGAATAAATATTTATTGAATACATTATCTTAAATGGCTGATTTCAATTTTATTTCTGTGTTTGAGTGAGGTGGACTTTAAGTACAGAATAATTAGTGTTGTTCCATTGACCATGACCAATCTTTCCTCTTCCCAGGTTCTCTACTCCAGTTAATGGCACCACTGTGCCCACAGGCTACCAGGCTAGAAATTCTCTCCTTCCCCCCACCCTCATCCTATTAATCACTGTCTGCCACAGTGATTTCAGGCTGCCACAACAGATGTCAAATTGAATGGCTTAAACAACAGAAATTTATTTTCTCACTTTTCTGGAGGCGAGAAGTTCAAGATCAAGGTTCCAGCTGATTTGGTCTCTGATAAGAGCTGTCTTCCTGGCTTGCCGACAGCTACCTTCTCACTGTGTCCTCACGTGGCCTTTCCTTAGTGCACATGCACAGGGAGACATAGAAACAGCTCCAGTCTCTCTTCTTCTCATGAAATTAACAATTCTTTTGGATTAGGACCCCACCCTTCTGATCTCATTGAACCTTAGAGGCCCACTGGGGGTTGGGGCTTCAACATGTCAATTTGGAGAGGGGAAAGGACACAAGCATTCAGTCCATAATAATCTCCAAAGTCAGCCCCATATTTGAACAAAGTCTGCAAAATTTTGCCAATATTGCATATTTCTTTTATTGAATACCTATGCATACCTTAGTCCACTATTTATTCTGCCTAGGTTATTCTTTAATTTTATTCAATAAATAATATTGTGTAGGCACAGTGGAGATTACTACCAATAAGACCCCTGTCTGAATGGAGCTTTCATACTAATACAGGAGACAGAAATTAAACAAATGAGATAGGAATTAAGAGCATAAGCTTTGGTACCAGACCACTCTGAGTTGCATCCTGGCCTTGGGCAATTTATTTAACTCTTTGCTTCATTAGGGTAATAATAGGATTATTTTTTACTTTATTTTTTATTGAAGGGTAATTGCTTTACAGAATTTTGTTTTCTGTCAAACCTCAAAGTGAATCAGCCATAGGTATGCATATATCCCCTCCCTTTTGAACCTCCCTCCCATCTCCCTCCCCATCCCACCCCTCTAGGTTGATACAGAGCCTCTGTTTGAGTCAGGATTATTTGATATATTAAGATAATATTAAGACAATATTGCAGCTGCAGCAAGACAATATTGCATAATACAGCTCATTTAGTAACTGTCATATAATAAGTGCTAAATAAATGTTACCTCTGATTACTAAATATAAACACAAATCTATTACATACTCATTTGTGCAAATCCCTCCTGAGAAGTTCTACATCCTCCAATTTTTTTTTTTACCTTCAAATCCATCCTCTCCAGAGCCAATAAATAATCCCTGGTGTCATCATCCTCTGCTTCAAACACTTCTGCAGTCCTCCCCACTGCCTGCAGGATGAAGTCTAAACTGTGTCCTTAGGACCTGCTCCCAGCCCTCCCCTGCAGACTCCCACAGCTTTATGCTCCAGCAAGGCCAAACTTCATGGCCACACTGTGCTATTTCTTGCCTTTGTCCCTTTACTCATGCTGTCCTCTTTGACAGAAACATACATCACCCGACTAATCCCTACTCCAGGCAAACATACTGGAGTGGGTTGCCATTTCCTACTCCAGGAGATCTTCCCGACCCAGTGATCAAACCCTGGTCTCCTGCTTTGCAGGCAGATTCTTTGCCATGTAAGCCACCAGGGAAGCCCAATTCCTACTCTAGCCCCTCCTTTAACACACAGCACAAGGGCCACCTCCCCTGTGAAGCTTCTCCTGTAAACCTCAGATTTGGCCAACTTAATTAATTCTTCAATATCTCCATTATTGAATTAATGGGGTATTATAGTATCTGTTGAAAAGTGTCACCCATCCATATAAAGATCATCTGGAGGACAGAGGCTGTCATATCTACCTTTGTAGCTGTAGCACCTAACAATGGATATGACGCAGTAAATTTTCAATAAGTCTTTACTGAATGACTGAATGAATAACTGGAAGGAGTTAAACTTGAATATAATGGAAGGGATCTGCAGAGCTCTAGTAAATGAATCATTCATTATCTTCAGTCCAATCACTTTGGACCATGCAGAAGGACAAAGTCAAAGTTTAAATGTTAGGGGGAAAGTGTTATGTATTTGTTTCTTTGAGCTTCCCTGGTGGCTCAGTGGTAAAAGAATCTACCTGCAATGCAGGAGCTGGGTTCGATCCCTGGGTTGGGAAGATCCCAGTGAAAGGTTGTTGCTGAACCATAAGATGCCGGGATTCTTGGCCTCCAGAGGAGACGAATTCAATCTGGGGCCAGAGACGAGGCTGGATCACTCAGAGCTTTTGTGTAATAAGGTTTTATTAAAGTATAAAGGAGATAGAGAAAGCTTCTGATACAGGTATCAGAAGGGGGCAGAAAGAGTACCCCCTGCTAGTCTTCAGCTGGATGTTATATAGTCACTCACAGTCTGTTAATGAAAAGAAAGGAATGTCTTAAAACTCAGAATGGCACCAGGCCCCTCATCCATAAGTTGCATTTTGTGATAATCTTGGCACCAGATAATTCATTCCAGGCCATAAAACAATTGACTTGAATCTTGTAGAAGGGCAGATTACCAAACAAATTGTTTCGTTTACATAGATTAGGGGAACAATATCTGAGTATAACATACTGGTCTGTCAAGTAGTTTCTGAGCCATTTGGCGGAACTTACAGAGTTTGGGGTAAATGCATAGCACATTAACATAGCTTAAAACAAACATTTCCATAAGAAAAATGTATTGGTTAACTCAAGGTTTTGAGAATAGTTAGCTTCAGGTGAAACCAGGTGTCATGGCAACACAGTATTTTAAGAGAAACCTCCTTTTAAATTTGTATAGAGAAGGAAAAAAAAATATATCGCCAGTTTGTTTCCTTCTGCTGCTTAAGAGAGATAAAAATGTCTGACACTTGCAGCCTATTTCCTTCGTTTGGAGACCCCTGGCCTTCCTGCCTGTTACCCTCTCACCGTGATGGAGGGTGTGGCAACCCACTCCAATATTTTTGCCTGGAGAAATCCATGGACCAGAGGAGCCTGGCAGGCTACAGTCCATAGGGTTGCACAGTCAGACACGACTGAAGCAGGTAAGCAGCAGCAGCATTATGTTTCTTTACTTCTTTAAGTAAAATTATTTAGCCCTTTTCAAACACTGTGCTAAGAGTTGGGTATATGAGACACAATCCCTCCTCTCAAGGAGCCTTCAGCCTAGTGAGAAAATAGCTTTCCCCTTTGAAAAGCTAGAAGGCAGCCTGGACTGGTCTTTTCCCCCCAACTTCCTACAATGTTACATTTCACAAGTCATAGCTTAGCATGTAAGTTACGTGGATAAGACAGACCTGTACATAAATCATTAAAGCAAATGTGAAAGTGAAAGTCGCTCAGTCATGTTCGACTCTTTGCAACCCCATAGACTATACAGTCAATGGAATTCTCCAAGCCAGAATTCTAAGTGGGTAGCCATTCTCCTCTCCAGGGGATCTTCCCAACCCAGGGATTGAACCCAGGTCTCCCACATTGCAGGTGGCTTCTTTACCAGCTGAGCCACCAGAGAAAGCAAAAATGAAATAACAGAAATACTAATATGCAATGAGACTATGGAGAACAGAGTGATTATGATAGGGTTATTTTGCTTTTACAAAATTTTTACTAAAGTTTTAAGTTTCTATACTTATTCACTCTAGAAAATTGAAAACTGTAGAACAAAGCATGAAAATCACCAGAAGATAATCATTCTACTGTCCTGAAATAATAACTTTTAATATTTTGTCATGTTAAAAATATGTTGCATACAATAACAACATTAATCAAATTCTTAAACAGGAAAAAAAGAAAAACCCTCTGGTCTTACCTTCTTCCAGAGATCAAATATCCCATTTTAATCTGAAGAGTGGTTTTTTGATGAGGTGGTATTATTTTCACAGTTAGTCTCCTTGAATTGAGTTCTATAATTTGGGAACACTAATTCATAAAACACAGCCTTAGAAATTTATTGAACTTAATTTCTAAAGTTTACTCTTCTATTTATTGGATTGTTTTTAGGAGATAACTAGTCTTGTATAGATAACACAGGGAAGGAAAAAAGCTTTGTTCCAAAGTTGAAGGCCTCTGGGTACTATAGCTCCAGTATCTAACTTGGTTAAACAATATAGCTCTGTCTTCCTAAACAAAAGACAGCAAAATCCATGTAATGCTGGGGTACTCTATCTGTAGGCAAGCATAGCCATCTAAAATTATGTAAATGGCCTATTGCTATTTTCAGACTCGGCCTTTGTTCATTGATTGATTCATTCATTCATTCAGTTAATATTTATTGAATTCCTGCTTTGGGCCAGGCACCTGGGTGGGACTTGGGAATATAGATGTGAACAAGAAAGACATTGAGCAGCAATTATGGGGCTGAAAGAGGTCCACTTCAATTTTTGGTCTACTGCATATGATTTGTTCCCTAAAGAACATCCAACCAGCCAGTAAGTGCTTCTGGCACAGACACACAGTGTAATATTTTCACTGGGGAATAATCTGAAAAGTCAGTGTTTTGCTTCATCACTCCAAATTCTATTGTGAGCTATTTTAGCAGAAAGAATAGTCATCCCACTGTTTAATTCTATAAAAAGCTGCCAATACATGAATGCTCCTTTCTTTGTCTTCTATAAGAGAAAATTAAAAGTTATTTCACTCAAAGTTATATTTCACCGATATAATTAGAGGTAAAATGCTTTAAAATGTGTTAAACATTTGCTAAATAATAATTAGTAAAACTTAGAATAAGATGTTTACCTTCTAAACAATAATTAGAATAACAGTAAACAAAGCATAGTCCATCATATCCAGGAAGGAAGAACAAAAGAAAACAAGGAAAAGTGAAAACAATTAATTCTACAAGGTGCTAAAATTGCTGATTTATATTTCTTTCTTTGCAACTTTTCATTATGATTGTTTTAATATTGCTATGCAGTAGTCTTCTTTTTTTCTTAGCCTAGCAGTAGATATACCAGCTAACAAGAGAATCTGAACTGAAAGGAGCACTGAAATACCTGAGAGAGAATCTAATTCATACTTTTTTTTTTTTTAGATTTACTTATCCTTTCTAGGACATAACAGCCTTTGTTATCAGTCTCTGTTTATATCTAATCTAAACCCCACAGACTGCAGTCAAATTCTGTTTCCTCTTTTTATCATGTTTTGTGGGTCATCTTTTACTTGGAGGACACAGTAGCTTACCTCGATTCTACTTTTTAACAACCAGTTACACTTGGTCATGTTTCTGGCTCCCTTAAAGCATTTGGTGCCTCAGGGCAGGGGGTCTGTAGATTTTTCTATTGTTGTTCGGCCACTAAATCATGTCCAACTCTTTGCAATGCATGAGCTGCAGCATACCAGGCTGCCCTGTCCTTCACTATCTTCCGGAGTTCATTCAAAGTCGTGTCCATTGAGTCGGTGATGCTATCGCACCATCTCAACCTCTGTTGTCCCCTTATCCTTTTGGCTTCAATCTTTCCTAGCATCAGGGTCTTTTCCAAAGAGTCGATTCTTCACATCATGTGGCCAAAGGATTGGAGTTTCAACTTCAGCATCAGTCCTTTCAATGAATATTCAGGACTGATTTCCTTTAAGATTGACTGGTTTGATCTCCTTGCAGTCCAAGGTACTCTCAAGAGTCTTCTCCAGCACCACAATTCAAAAGCATCAGTTCCTCTGTGCTCAGCCTTCTTTATGGTCCAACTTTCACATCCATTCGTGACTACTGGAAAAACCAAAGCTTTGACTATGCAGACCTTTGTTGGCAAAGTGATATCTCTGCTTTTTAATACAACTATCTGTCTCAGTTGGTAAAGAATCTGCCTGCAATGCAGGAGACCTGGGTTCAATCCCTGGGTTGGGAATATCCCCTGGAGAAGGGAAAGGCTATCCACTCCAGTATTCTGGCCTGGAGAATTCCATGGACTGTATAGTCCATGGGGTCGCAAAGAGTTGGACACGACTGAGCTTTTACTTTTTTTTCACTATTTTTTTCACTTTCACTTTTTCAGGTCTGTCACAGCTTTCCTTCCAAGGAGCAAGCATCTTTTAATTTCATGGCTGCAGTCACTGTCCTCAGTGATTGTGAAGCCCAAGAAAAATAAAATCTGTCACTGTTTCCACTTTTTCCCCTTCTATTTGCCATGAAGTGATGGGACCAGATGCCATGATCTTAGTTTTTTAGTGGTGAATAGATTTTTCTAGTACTCTCAGAAACTGGTTTACCTCTAGGCCCATATTTAGAGATTCCTGGACCTTTAATAACAATTTCAATCCTCTATTTCCTGTTCCTTTCCAGACTAGATTCTTCTCAATTCTTCCTTCCATTCTTCCCTTCCTCCCTTCCTTCCTTTCCATATGACATTATTCTCTATGAGGCCTCCAGTCTTCCTGGTGCTTGTAGTCAAGTAAGGAGATACATACTAATAATAAATAATTACAAAGGAAGACAAGTGATTTGAAGGAAAAGTATAGGGAGCTCTGAGAGCATATAACAGGGGGTCCTGACCTGGTCTTACAGGTTAGGATAAACTGCCCCCTGCCCGAGTGATATTTGTGCTGAATCCTAAAGGGTGGAGAGGAGTTCACCAGAGCTTTCCAGGAGAAGGGAACAGACATGCAAAGGCTCTGAGGAAAGAGGACCAAGTGGATGTCCTGCAGGGTTCCTGGGCCATTTGACACCCAGTGGGGAAAGTGCCACCTCTGCCGACCAGTCTTCTTTCTGTAGACGTTATCAGAATGCTGGGCTACCAGGGCTCTGGGAGATGGATATGAATATAAATATCCAAGAGCATGAGAAGAGGAAGGGCCCTGATGGAAGTGATACAGAGCAGCCTGGGGTACAGACAAGGGCATCCAGACAACATCTATGGGTAATGGGGTGGCCGAGAGGGATTGGCTGCTAGGGAGAACTGATTCCCTGGAAAGATCTGGGAAAACTTCTCTGAGGAAGTGAATGAAGAGGGACTCTGATACGCAGTTATGAAGGGAAAGAACATTCTAGCTGAGGCAGGAGCTTGAGCGAGAAAAGGAAAGGGAGCCGAGAGGACCTTCAAAAGCTGTTAAAGCCGTGATTATATTGTTGCTTTTCTTCCAGCAAAATGGGAAACTAGGCAGATTGAGACGTTTGTCAAACATAATTTATGTTCTCTCCAAGTGCCAAAACTGTATATTTTAACCATTTTTGGTGGTGATATTTCTGAAATGTTTTATGCCCATTCCTGCCTGTCTTAATAAAGGATCCTAAATATAACAACCTTTTCTTGATGACGCATGATCATGGTCATGAGAGTGTAGTTATTTTATGCTGCATTATAAATCAGTTCTCTGCTTTCATTTTTCTCTATCCTCTGCTGTCAGCTGCTAGTTCTTTTTGAGTCAGCCTCAAGCAAATCCCTGTCCCCACCTCGCTCATCACAAAATCATTCTATTTAACTGAGAAACCAAGTAAATACACAGGTTGGGGATCATATGCTTGATGTACAATAGGCTTCAATAAATATTTGTTGAATAAATGATTAATTAGGCTTGGATTGGGAGTCTCAGGCATGGGGTTGGTGTTCAGACCTGGAATAGTTCCTCCTGGGACCTGACTCAAAACTGTGCGAAGTCACCTCCAGATAATGGGTGGTTACGCTGCTATTTTTGAAGTGTTGCTTAGCAAGCCAGACTGCCAACCAGCTTAGAGTCTAGTGACTAACAACTATTTTCTTCATGCCCTGGTGATGCTGGTTACCATGGTGTTCTGGGTGACATGGGTGGCTTTTTTTATAATTGCCTTTTAGTGGCTTGAGAAATTTTTTTGTGATAAATGCATTAATTATTTCTGATGAAGTAGGGCAGGATTACAACAAAGTACAGACTTTAAAAAAAAAAAACTAGAAAAAGGGACTGTTTTGCTTTTCCAGATTAAGGTGGTTGCTGCAGGACTGGTAGGATATTTTTTATGTTGCTCTTCCTGATTTGATAAAAAGGGATTTGATTTGACTGTATAAATTTTTTTTAAAGCCTAGCTTGTGTCAAGGTAATATTTCTTATCTTATTCTTTAATATTAAAATACAAAACTTAGGAGTTCAAGCTCCTTTGTAAACTTAAGAGGCTATAATTATTGGTACTGTTACAATTTTGGTATGTCATATATCATCACACCAGAGGAGGACATGACAACCCACTCCAATATTCTTGCCTGGAGAATCCCCATGGACAGAGGAGCCTGACGAGCTACAGTCCGTGGGGTTGCAAAGAGTCTGACATGACTGAGTGATTAAGCAAAGCACATCTCATCACAAAGCACCCTGTTAAGCCAAACTGGTTTTGTAACCCAGGACTGTTTAGTATAGCATTTTAGAGCATGAAAAATGACCTTGGAGATCACCTGATCCCATCCTTTAATTTTTTTGTAATTTTTATTTGTTTATTTATTTTGGCTATGCTGACTCTTTGTTGCCGTGCTTCTCATTTCGGTGGCTTCTCTTGTTGGGGAACACTGGCTCTAGGCATGTGTGCTTCAGTAGCTGTGGCTCACAGGCTCTAGAATAGGGGCTCAGCAGTTGTGGTGTAAGGGCTTAGTTGTTGCAAGGCATGTGGAATCTTCCCAGACCAGGGCTTGAGCCCGTGTCCCCTGCATTGGCAGGAGGATCTTATCAACTGCTGCTGCTGCTAAATCACTTCAGTCGTGTCCAACTCTGTGCGACCCCAGAGATGGCAGCCCACGAGGCTCCCCCATCCCTGGGATTCTCCAGGCAAGAATACTGGAGTGGGTTGCCATTTCCTTCTCCAGTGCATGACTGTGAAAAGTGAAAGTGAAATTGCTCAGTGGTGTCCGACTCTTTGCGACCCCACGGACTGCAGCCTACCAGGCTCCTCCACCCATGGGATTTTCCAGACAAGAGTACTGGAGTGGGTTGCCATTGCCTTCTCCGCTTATCAACTGTACCACCAAGTAAATCCCCCCGTCCTTTAATTTTAAGGCAGAGAAAGCTGAGGCCCAGAAAAGACAAATTATAAAAATAGCAATGATAATCCATTATAGTTGCAAAGCATTTACATTTGCAAAGATCTTTCCAAACAGTAATTCATTTTGTGCTCACCATGCATTTGAAGTCAGTAGAATTTATCCCCATTTTGTTGAAGAGGCACATGGGATCTGGAGACACAAGTGTCCTGTTCAGTGTTAGTGACTGTGGCAGAACCAGAAGCCACATCTGTGATTTGCTGTCTCAGACCACGGAACCACAGCCAGACATAGTCACAGGAACCTGGACCCCGCTGTTCTGTTTACTAGCTGTGTGACTAGGGCAGGTCACTCCACCACTCCAAATGAGGCTTACCTTCCTTCTTAAAATGACAATATTTTAAAAACAGCAATATTGACCCTACTTTGTAAGATTAACATGAAGGCTAAAGATAATGCTTATATAGTACTTAAGACACTCCCCCATTTGCCTTTCACCTCACTGATCTAGTTAAATGAATTCTATCTAGTTAGTTATTTTGTGTAACAAGTGCTTTCCCTGATTCAGCCCATATGGAAGTCATTGTATATAATAAGAAAATAAGAATGATAGCTGTTTACCTTGGATAGGGCCCAGAGACCAAATTGATTGTGGAAATTTCCTTACATTCCTTTTATCCTGTCATCAGTTAGGTTTCCTTCTGTATCACTGTGCCCTTCCTCAGACATCCCAGGCAAATAAAAAAACATAATCTACAAACAAATATCATGCCAGATCAATGAAAGCTCTTAAAGCTGCAGTTCAGTTCAGTCTAGTCACTCAGTCGTGTCTGACTCTTTGCAACCCCACGAACTGCAGCACGCCAGGCTTCCTTGTCCATCATCAACTCCCGAAGCTTACTCAAACTCATGTCCATAGAGTCAGTGATGCCATCCAACCATCTCATCCTCTGTCATCCCCTTCTCCTCCTGCCTTCAATCTTTCCCAGCATAAGGGTCTTTTCAAATGAGTCAGTTCTTCGCATCATGTGGCCAAAGTATTGGAGTTTCAACTTGAGCATCAGTCCTTCCAATGAATATTCAGAACTTATTTTCTTTAGGATTGACTGGTTGGATCTCCTTGCAGTCCCAGAGACTCTTGAGGGTCTTCTCCAACACCGCAGTTCAAAAGCCTCAATTCTTTGGCACAACATATTTTGACAGAGTTAGTGGGAAAGAAGGCAATGTATATACCCCAAGCCATGGAGGCCTCTAATGGCAGGAAGAAGAGTTCAGAAATGACCTTCCCTGGTTACCCATCCATGTTACTGAGATGGGGAATAACCTCATGAATGTAGTGTTTGGGGGAAGTCAATCTGTTTTTACTGGATAGGATTGATTACAGCAGGAAAAATCAACAGGAGGACTCGGTAGGACATTGGTGCAATTCTCCAGGATAAAATGAGAGTATGGAATTTAACAACTATATACTTGCAATTGGAAAGAGGGAAATATGAGGCTTCATTGCCTTCTGGAAACTCCTTCTCAGTCTCTTTTTCTGTTCCTCCTACATCATATTCACTGATACATTGTCAGAACTTAGGACAGGACCTACCCCTATCAGACACTCAGATATCTGTTGCTTGAATGTTGCATTTCTATAACCTCTGAAAGTGGGAGTTCCCAGGGCTGAGAAATAAATCTCTTTGTCTTCTCTTACTCCCTTTGTTTATTTCATTCATTCTCCCAAAGATCACCAACCTAAACCAGACTTAAATTTCTAATTGACATTTGACATCTCCACTTGGAGGCTTAAAAGGCATCTCAAACTTCAAACTATCCAGAATTGAACTTCTGCTCTCTTTGCTAAATCTACACCTTGCACAATATGCCCCAACTCCCTAAATTGCAGTTCCATTCTTCTAGTTTTTCAGGCCCAAACTTCTCTGTTTCTCTTGCCACACACCCAGTCCATCATGGGTTCTGCTTTCAACATATATAGAGAATCTGTCTGCATCTCACTACCTCCAATACACTCTGGTCCATGCCGTCAGCCATCTCTCATTTGGATGAACACCAGAGCTGTGAGGTCTCTCTGCTTCCACCTCTGCCCACTTTGTGTCCACTCTTCAAACAGCAGCTGGAGAGATTCTTTTAAAATGTAAGTCAGATCATATCACTTTTTTGCCAAAACCAAACATACACACAAACACAAAACTCTACAATGACTTTATCTCACCCAAAGTAGGAGCCAGACTCCTCACAAAGACCTTTCAGGCTCTATCTATCAAAGTGGCAAATACCCCACCCCTTTCCTCCTTGACTTTGGCCTGCTACTGTCCTCTTTCACTCTGCAACCATTCCTCAAGCACATCAGTTACACTTCTAAAACTCAAGGCCTTTGCATCTTATGCTGCTGATATCCCCAAGGTATCCACAGGGCTCCCTACCTCACCGCCTTTAGATCTGTATTCATACACCAGCTTCTCAGGGACTTTATCTGGCATCCCTTGCCTAGAACTGTACGACATGGTCACTCCATCCACACACTCCCTCACCAGTCTTCCCTGCTGTGCTTTTCCCGTAGCCAGAGCAATAGAGTTCATATATTTATCTGCCTTATTATCTCTCACCCTATGTACTAGAATGTAAGCTACAGGAGGAAAGTGATTTTGTCCATCGTGTTCATTGCTGCATGCCCAATGCCTAGATGAGTGCTTGGTGTATAGTGCTGCTGCTGCTGCTAAGTCACTTCAGTCGTGTCCGACTCTGTTCGACCCCATAGATGGCAGCCCAGCAGGCTCCCCCGTCCCTGGGATTCTCCAGACAAGAGTACTGGAGTGGGCTGCCAATGCCTTCTCCGTGGCACATAGTAATATTTAACAAATACCAATTGAGAGAATGAAGAGGAAAAAGAATTGGAAGTTTATTGGGATTTTTTTTTCTAAATAGGAGCAAAGGAAAGGAAGGTAAAAACTGACTCCTGGGTTACAACTCCTGGATTAGAGCTGAAGGTCCCATTTGTTATGGTGGAGAGGGAGGCAGAGTGGGGATAGTGGGTCTTGGAGATCGTGTGTTCTTATTTGGATAAGTGATTTTGACAAGACAAGGGGCAGCTCAGGCACAATGTCTAAAACAAGATATCAGTTCAAAATAGACTCTGATGTTAAGATATAAATTTAGTTCAGGAAAGAGGTGATGGTGACATTGAAAGGCTGTGCTGGGATTTTTTTTTTAATTGATTATTTGGCTGCATCGGGTCTTAGTTGCTGCAGGCAGGATCTTCAGTCTCTAGTTGAGGCTCACCAGCTTAGTTGTTTACAGCATGTGGGATCTTAGTTCCCCAACCAGGGACCAAACCCACATTTCCTCCAGTGTAAGGTGAATTCTTAACCACTGGACTACAGGGAAGTCCCAGGGATATTTAATCCAGAGGAGAGACAAGAGCAGAGGATCAGGGATTGGAGTGGAGGTTCTTAATTGCAACTGCCCACTTTAGAGTCACCTGAAGATATTTTGAACATCCCAATGCCTGGACCACATGCCAGACTAATTAGGTCAGAACTTTCCTGGATGGGACACAGTATCAATAGGTTTTAAACTCCCCAGCTAATTCCCACAAGCAGCCAGTGTCCAGAATCTCTGGGCTAAAGTCTTTAAGATATATTTATCTTTGTTGTAGCTGTTTAGTTGCTAATTTGTGTCTGACTCTCTTGTGACCCCCTGGACTGTAGCCCGCCAGGCTCTTCTGTCCATGGGATTTTCCAGGCAAGAATACTGGAGTGGGTTGCCATTTCCTTCTCTAATATTTACCTTCAGGTGAGGATAAAGTAAAGGAATCCACAATGGGAGCAGAAAAATATTAGTCATAAGGGTAGAAAGCGATACAGGGTAGTCTTGGCCAGCTCTTCTCATACTCAACTCCATAAGAGTCATAAGAATCACCTGAGATCTTGAGGATCTGCAGATTGTGACTCAAACTGCCAAGCTTCCAGGTGATCCTATGATGCCTGGTTCAAGGGCCACACTGAATAGCAAGTATCAAGAGCAGTGCTTCTCAAACTCTAATGTACATAAGAATCACCTGGGATATCATTAAAGCAGCTGTCTGGACCCCACCCACCAAGATCCAGAGTCTATAAGTCCGAAATAGAACCCAAGAACCTGCATCATTTTTTTAATTCATTTATTTTAATTTAAGAATAATTGCTTTACAATATTGTTTTGGTTTCTGCACACATCAGCATGAGTCAGCCGCAGATATACACATGTCCTCTCCCTCTGGGACCTCCCTCCCACCCCTTTAGGTTGTCACGGAGCGCTGGTTTGAGCTCCCTGAGTCATTCAGCAAATTCCCGCTGGCTATCTGTTTCGCATATGGTAGTGTATACATTTCCATGCTACTCTCTCTGTTCATCCCACCCTCTCTTTCACCGCTCCCTCATGTCCACAAGTCTGTTCTCTGTGTCTGCATCTCCATTGCTGCCTACAGATAGGTTCATCAGAACCATCTTTCTAGATTTCCTATATATGTGTTAATATATGATATTCGTTTTCTCTTTCTGATTTATTTCACTCTATATTATAGGCTCTAGGTTCATCCACTTCATTAGAACTGACTCAAATGCAACAGCCTGCATTTTGAATGAGGTGATGTGCAATGCTGCTGGTCCCACACTTCAAGTGATAGAGAGTCACCAAGACCATAATAAGAAAGAAGAGGCACTTGGGACTTCCCTGGTGGTCCAGTGCTCCCAATGTAGGGGACCCAGTTTCAATCTCTGGTCAGGGAAATGGACCCCTCATGCTGCAACAGAGACCTGGCACAGCCAAATAAATAAATAAATATTTTTTTTAAAAAGGAAGGAAAGAAGAGGCACTCAATACTGCCTACCAAATGAATAAAGGATATTGTAGGGATATCAGAAAGAATAAGAATGTAGCAAAGCCGCTAGATTTTACAAGGTGAAGGTCATAAGTGAGGCAGAAACCATAAAACCATAAAATGATTTCTGCTTTCCTTGGTTCTCTATTTTCAAGCAGTAAGCTTCCCCCCAGCTTCTGTATTTTATCTTGGGAACAATTACCTTACCAAAGTGCTGTAACTATTTTTGAAAGAGAGAGAAAGCAAATCAATTATTTGATTTTCTTTTCAAGGCATGGAAGGTATGCTGATAGGGTACTTGGGAGCTCTTCTCTGTGGATATGCCTAAACCATCTAGAAGCTACACTTATTAAGGACCTTTGGAGGATATTCCAACTTCTTCAAATACTAAAGTACAGTTGTAACGTTGCTGACACTTATAACTTTCTTTAGGGCAAGGTTTCCAACCTTGACACTCCTTATGTTGAGGTTGTTGTAGAGCAACATCATCCCTGACCTCTTCCCACTAGATGCCAGTATCATCTCCTGCCCCAAGTTGTGACAAGCCAGATTGTCTCCAGACATTGCCAGATGTTCCCTGGGAGGCAAAAGTCAGCCCCAGGTGAGAACCACTGCTTCAAAAGCAATGTTTGAAAACCTAGTCACCCTTCTAAGAAGTCTGACTTATAGCTTGGGCATGTTGATGACAGGTAGTGAAGACAGAGAACTACCAGAAACCAGTACTAGGACCACCCTTTGGATTCTTGGGGCAACAGAAAAGACTAATTTGACTCTCAAAAGTGGGAAATTTTATTGACCTCAGTGATACCAAGAGCCTAATAGATGGTGCAGTACTTCAAACTTGTCTCATTGGTACAAAGCTGTAAGAAACCTCTTTCCAGGCTCAGCATGAAAGAGTCAGCTGCCACTCTGTGCCCTGTAGCAAAATACCATAACGACCACATCATATGAGAGAAAGCATTCATCAGCTTGCCACACAGCTATCATTTGTCCAGAAGGTTATTTTCTCTCCTTTCATGAATACTTAACATCTTGTGACTTAAACCAAGTACATGGAAAGGATGAGGATTGTATTAGAAACCTCAGTGTTTGTTTCTCTTCTTCAGTAGAGGTCATCAGACAACCAGAGTGCCATAGAGCCTACCTATAAACCAGTGGTTTTCAAACTTTAGCCTGCATCATAACCAGCTAAAAGCTTACTAAAGCATTGATCACTGGGCCGTACCCCCTGAGATTCTGATTTACTAGGTCTGGAGTGGGGCCTGAGAATTTGCATTTCAAGTTATGCTGACAGTCCAGGGACCACACTTAGAGAACTATGACTGTAAAGCAAGTAATAATTCTCAGACTTGGCTGAACATTGGTATTACCCGAGTAATGTTTTTAACTATTGGTGTCTTGGCCCCTTCCCAAACAAATGAAATCGGAATGTCTGGGCATGAGATCCAGTCTTCAGAGTGTATTTATTAGTTTCTCGGATGATTCTTGTATAGAGCCAGCACTGAGAAACACTGAACTAGGTGGAATGTATTCCAAATATTGTGGCCCTGCTTAATGGAGGGCTTTAGTATGACTTAATCCCATATTCTTACCCCTTATGCTTCTTTGAGGATTACTTCTCCAGTTCCACCAAAATCATCCTAACACTGTGGTCCAAACAAGTTTTAAGCCATAGGTACATATTCTCTACTTTGTGTTCATCAAGCTGTAGACAGCATTGGAGCTGAAGATTGCAAATCAGAGTCTGAGAGGAAGTAGCCTAGAGGGCAGCAAACCAAGGCTTAAGGAGTCTACAGCTGCTGGAAGCCAGGAAAGGCGTGTCAACAGGCCAGATCAGCAGGACAGGACTGGGGCTTCCACTGAGGCTGGATACCAGGAACATGGTAGCTACCAGTTCAAGCCAGTAACTACCAGTTCAGAAGTAGAACACTACTGAACCCAGAATGAAATGTATTCTTACAACAGAGACAGATGTTGCCTTAATTTCTAGAAAGTGCATTGCCGTAAAGTCCAGTTTCCTTATCTTTCAATTCAATCCAGAGATTTTCATCTATTGGTGTTCAGTGCCATGGTAGTATGGTCAAGGGACATGTTAAAATACCTTATCAAGTGGTAGCTTTCATGAGTTTTCTATTTAAAGAATTGCCTTTTGCCTGATTGTATCTTTTTTTAAGTGCACGCAGGCTTTCTCTAGTTGCAGTGAGCAGGCTTCTCATTATGGTGGCTTCTCTTATTGCAGAGGGTGGGCTCTAGGCACATGGGCTCAGTAGTTGCAGTGGAGAGGCTTAAATGCTCTATAGCATGTGGGTTCTTCCTGGACCAGGAATCAAACTCATGTCCCCCTGTACTGGCAGATGGATTCTTAACCACTGGATCACCAGGTAAGCCCTGAATCTTTATATCTTAATCAGATCAAATAGGGCCTTGGAATTAGCAAACTTAAATTTTTTCACTTTGACTATTTTTAGCAAAAGGAAGGGTGATTTTTCCAGGGACCCAGTTGCTTTGGACTTACCTATAGGCTGCAGAGCAAAGTACTGAGCAAAGCACCCTGAGCAGTTCAACACAGTGTTGCCGTTCTCCACGTGCCATCTTGTTTATTATAGTAACGATGCTAAAGAAATAGTCTTTTTTAATTCTTCAAGTGAAGTGGGCACCCAATGAGAGAGAATCCTTTAGCAGAAGTTGAGAAAGAAGCTACCTTGCTTCAAAATACGCATAAGACACTTGTATAAGACACAGTTCCTATTGCCTCTCAATAGATTCTGGAGAAAGCGGGGCCAAACATCTCTAATTCAAAAAATGAGGGCTTCTCACAGTTCTCAGGAAATCTTCTCACAATGTCCATGACTCTCCTATACCCTGTATGAAACATCTTAACAAATTGTTAGTTCTGTATAAATGTTAATATTCATCATCATTAACCTAAATTATTTCACAGTTCAGTTTAGTCACTCAGTCGTGTCTGACCCTTTGCAACTTCGTGGACTGCAGCATGCCAGGCTTCCCTGTCCATCACCAACTCCCAGAGCTTGCTCAAACTCATGTCCATCAAGTCGGTGATGCCATCCAACCATCTCATCCTCTGTCATCCCCTTCTCCTCCCGTCTTCAATCTTTCCCAGTATCAGGGTCTTTTCCAAGGAGTCAGTTCTTGGCATCAGGTGGCCAAAGTATTGGAGTTTCAGCTTCAGCATCAGTCCTTCCAATGAATATTCAGGACTGATTTCCTTTAGGATTGACTGGTTTGATCTCCTTGCAATCCAAGGAACTCTCAAGAGTCTTCTCCAACACTGCAGTTCAAAAGCATCAATTCTTTGTCACTCAGCTTTCTTTATAGTCCAATTCTCACATCCATACATGAATACTGGAAAAACCATAGCTTTGACTAGATAGACCTTTGTTGGCAAAGTAATGTCTCTACTTTTTAATAAGCTCTCTAGGTTTGTCATAGCTTTTCTTCCAAGGAGCAAGCATCTTTTAATTCCATGGCTGCAGTCACCATCTGCAGTGATTTTGGAGCCCAAGAAAATAAAGTCTCTCACTGTTTCCATTGTTCCCCATCCATTTTCCGTGAAGTGATGAGACCAGATGCCATGATCTTAGTTTTTTGAATGTTTTTCACTCTACTCTTCCACTTTCATCAAGAGGCTCTTTAGTTCTTCTTCACTTTCTGCCTTAAGGGTGGTATCATCTGCATACCTGAGGTTATCGATATTTTAAATTTCTTTCACAGATACCCAAATTTTTAGTAAGTTGGAAGGAAATTGAAATCAATAGGCTAGTGGTTATCAGAAGGAACTTGAGAAATTCTGCTAGTCTCTAGAGGGACAGCATTCACAGAACCGTGTAGGACAGCAGAGGGGATCAACCAAGATTGAAGCCACTCCCTCACGTGTGCCATTTGGAAGTAAACACAGTAAACATGGGAGGAGAAATAAAGCATGTTAGAAACCAGTTTTTGCCCAGCAAAAAATGAAAACACTTGCAAAATTTGAGCCCCCATGGCCGCAGTTTTGAACACTCATAGGTCATCCCTCAGGGTTGATAAGCTCTCTAATAGAGACATGAACCTACTCCGTCCCAGGCCCACAGCTCCCCAGAACTTCTGGGGCCCAGGAAGAGGAGGAGTGCCAGGAGTTACGTCTCCAAGGCCAGCTGCTTTGAGGGAAGGACCTGGGGTATGTGTGTCATGGGAACAGCTGGTTTTCTTGTCCCATTGTCAGCTCAGAACAGGGTTATGTGACTATTGATTCCTGTTCCAATCTGTCCCCAAGAAACAATGACTTCGTTCATTTGTTTGTAGATCTCTATAGGCACTTGACGGAATCATAAAGGCTGATTGTGAATTATAAAGTATTTCTAAATAGATTACACAAGTACATTGTCTTGAATATCATATAATTAGGACTTGAAATCATTATTCACTGATGATCATATAGTTTGTCCTCAAATTGACCTTGAAAGGTGTAGACCAAAGGTGGATTTTCACATGGAAGTTAGGACACTTCTTGTGAAACAACACAAGATGTTGATTTATTTAATCCCATTATATGAACTAACCTCTTAGTGGCAGGAAGTATGGCTGTATTATATATATTCTGGGCTCCACATAACAAAAAGTTATCCAATTATAGAAAATAATTTTAAGAAATCACTTTTCCAACTTTTTCCATTATGCTAGTCATTTGTTTTGTCATCTGCTAGCACATGTTAGCAGAAAAGTAAGAGCAGGTGCCAGAAGTTTAAGAACATGTGTTAAAAAAAAACAATTTTAAATTGAGCACATCCTAACAATTAACATAATCTAATTTAAGCTACAAAACACTTCAATCCAATTGGGCAGGATGTCATTGTTTCAAAGTATAATTTTAGAACCACTGATTCAGTTTAAATGTTAATTTAAACACACTGCATTTTAGTTTTTAAAAAGGGTTTTGTCTGGTTTTAATATCATGTATTACATAAACTGTGGATTTTTATTCAGTCTTAGTTCAGTTCATCAGGCACTTATTGGTTGCCTGTCGTGTAGAGAGAACCCTGACTAAGTGTATGAGCCTTTGTCCGGAAGAATCTTACAATCTGAGGAAGAAATGTAGGCCCAGTAGAGCAGGGGTCCCCAGCCTCCAGGCCACGGACTGGTACCTCCTGTCAGATCGGTGGCGGCATTAGATTAGAAATAAAATTCACAGTAAGTGTAATGCACTTGAATCATCTCAAAACCATCCCCCTCCCCATCCATGGAAAAATTGTCTTCCACGAAACCAGTCCCTGGTGCCAAAACGTTTGGGGACTGCTGCTGTAGAGGACACACACATTATAAGTTATGAGAAGCAGCAAATTGTGATAAATGCTTTAATGGAGTTGTCAAGGGCTTAGAGACACAGGCAAGGAAAGTTTGGTTCAGATTCAGAATGGGACAAATCCAGGAGAGCTTTCTTGAAGAGCTGGCACTGAGCTGAAGCTTGAAGGTCCAATGGAGACAGAATGGAAAAAGGAAACAGTGTGAGTAAGAACCTGGAAAATGGATGTGGAGGAAGCTGGAGGTAACATGGTTCCTCTGGAGTACAGGATATTTGGAGGATGTGGCGGGGCATGCAGTTAGAAAGACAGGGAGGTGCTACATTTTACAGTCTTGAGAATACCAAACTAATGAGCCTAGATTTGATTTTGTGCACACTAGGGAGGCTGTTTGAGCGGGGGAGTGGCCTGATCAAGTCAGTTTGGGAGTAAGTCGCAGGATGAGTTGAAGGTGGGGAGGAAATTAGAGACTATTTTTGAGTGATATAGATGCCATCTGTCCTGTTAAAAATCCCAATAAATAACTATCTTGCGATTTGAGGTATTTGATACAGAAATTCATGTTGTTTAAATTTTAATGGTTATTTATGCACTGGCAAGCTTACTACTCTGCTATTTCTAGCAGTGGGTGAGCAAAAGCTTATACACGATAGCAGTGATAAGGCATGAACTTCCTTTTTTTGGGGGGTGGGGGGCAAGAATAGCATCTGAATCACTACCCTAGATATTCTCCTAATTTAAGGAGATAGAAGGAAAAGAACCACCCAGATTGTCCTTTTAGAAACAGATCCAGAAAATGCATCTATCAGCGGATGAAAATAAACCAAGGTGAAGCAGGACTCTTAGGTAAGACAGTCTCTAGGTTAGGACCAAAACCCAGTTTACCTGGGTTCACAAAATCTAGCTTTGCCACTTACACAGACTGTAACTTTAGGCTTATTAGTTAACCAATCTGTGCCTCAGTTGTTTCACTTGTAAAAGAGGAATAATAGCGGTACTTGTCTCAGGGGTTGTTATGGGGATGAAACGAACTGATACATGTAAAGTGCTCCAAATGGTACCTGGCATGTAGTTAGCTCAATAAATGTTAACTATTGTTAGTCAGTTGTTGAGCAGTAAGTTAACTAAATGCCTATGACATAGTTTATACGGTGCCTCCACACCATGGAAACCTCCCTGCCCCTACTCCCTAACTACCCTAGTGACTATTTGTGCAACTGATCCTGGACACATCCACTAGGTCATTTGAACTCCAGAATCACTTGATGGAAATTGATTGTCGTAGTTAACTGCTGCTATTAACAAGCCACCTCAAAACTTGGAAGCATAAAACAACAACCATTTTATCATGCTTGCAGATTCCTGAGTCAGGAATTCAGTGGGAGTTGCTTATCTCTGCTTCACAGTGATTGTGCTGGTGGCTAGAAACGTCTTAGATGGCTGGGGAGGATGCCAGCAGGTGGGGCAGGATCCACTGCCATAGAAGGCTTCTTCTCTAACCTGTCTGGCACTTTGGTGAGAAGGCTGAAAGGCCAGGCTTAGCTGGGACTGTCACCTAAGCACCGACATGGGTCCCCTTCACCATGGTGGCCTCAAGGTAGTTGTCAGACTTCTTAGAGTGTTTCTGCAGCAAAAGCTACATGCCTTTTATGATGCATTCTCAGAAGCCTCATCGCAGACACTTCTCTGTTCTCTGGGCTTCCTTGGTGGCTCAGGTGGTAAAGAATCTATTTGCAAGGCAGGAGACCCGGGCTTGATCCCTGGGTCAGGAAGATCCCCTGGGCTTGGAGAATTTCATGGACAGAGGAGCCCGATGGGTTACAGTCCATGGGGTCACAGAGAGTCAGACACAACTGAGCAACTAACACTTTCACTTTCCCTGTTCTCCATTGATTGAAGCAGTCACAAGCCTGCCCAGACTCAAGGGAGGAGATTAGACCACACTTCTCAATGGGAGGCGTATCAAAGCCTCTGGGAGCCACATTGAGAATCTCCATTTTAGTATTATCCTCTAATGCTGGATGAGAAGCTTGAGATTCAGTACAGGTTTAATGTACTGGTTTGTCCAGGGTGAGTTGCACAGAGACTCACTAAGAGAGTTAAGGATGGCGGTGGGGAGGTTTGCAGGCTTCTAACCTAGTTCTTCTAACTCCAAATTCTAATTCTCTCAATTAGATTATTCATCCTTCATCCTCCTTCAGCTTAGATATACTTCTCAATACAGGAAAGTTATAGTAAAAAAAAAAAATTTAAATGGCATTGTGTATATCAGGTAACTTTCTTTTTATTTATTTATTTATTTGTGGTTGTACTGGGTCTTTGTTCCCACACATGGGCTTTCTCTAGATGTGGCACGTGGGCTCTAGAGCACAGGCTCAGTAGTTGTAGCACACAGGCTTAGCTGTTCTGAGGCATGTGGAATCTTCCCAGACCATGGATCAAACTCATGTGCCCTGTATTGGCACGCAAATTCTTAATCACTGGACTACCAGGGAAGTCCAAGTAACTTGCCTGAAAAGAGACAGTGATATAAAAGTATAAAGTTTCATTTATAAGAGGTTGTACACAAACTTCATATTTTAAAGAGATCCTGGAATGGGTTCAGTGGTTCAGTCCTAAGATTGGTCAGAGAGCAATTTAGGATCATTTTCTCACAAGGAAAGTTCTCTGAAAATATCCCAGATGCTTAACTATGACTTCCTTTGTCTCTAGGAAAGTCTCACCTGGCCATTGTCCAGCGGGTGAATAACGAGGGAGAAGGGGACCCCTTCTATGAGGTGATGGGCATCGTCACACTGGAGGACATCATAGAGGAGATCATCAAGTCGGAGATCCTGGATGAAACTGACCTCTACAGTAAGTGGCTCTTGTCCAAAGCCATCATATTTTCCTCTGAGGTTCTCAGAGCTGGCTTAATTTAATGGACAGTGTGAAAGGGCGTCAGGACAAGCCCCAAGTGTTGCTGTGTGTCAGCCCCCTCCTGCCAGGGGCTGGCAAGATGCCCCAGCTTGAACCATGGCTGAGTCACTGAGAGTGTGCTAGCTAAATGTTTATCAAGAGAGAACCTTCAGGAACAGAGCCAAGACTATGAGAAGGAGACCTCCTTTGGATGCAGGAAATGAAGTACACCTCGGATGACCTCTCTGCCCTTGTTTCTGTCCCATGTTGTTCCTGGTTTGTCTCTTTGTCCACCTGGACACAGACCCTGGCATCCCTAGGGGTTCCACTCATGATTCACTCACAACAACATCAGTGTGCTGTAGAGACTCATGACATCACCCAGCACTGTTGCTGCTGCTGCTAAGTCGCTTCAGTCGTGTCCGACTCTGTGCGACCCCACAGACGGCAGCCCACCAGGCTCCCCCGTCCCTGGGATTCTCCAGGCAAGAACACTGGAGTGGGTTGCCATTGCTTTCTCCAATGCATGAAAGTGAAAAGTGAAAGTGAAGTCGCTCAGTCGTGTCCGACCTTTAGCGACCCCATGGACTGCAGCCCACCAGGCTCCTCTGTCCGTGGGATTTTCCAGGCAAGAGTACTGGAGTGGGTTGCCATTGCCTTCTCCATCACCCAGCACAACCTAAGCCAAACCTAAGTCATCCTTTTAGATGCTGCTCTTGTCCTATGTGTGTTTTCCTCCCTTTCCACCCCTGGCTCTGGTCCTTGCTCCCCCCTTTCTAGTCTTCTCACCCTCCTCCCCACTCCCCCTCAACAACACAGGTTCCTCCCTGCGATAGTGACTGCTTTCGCTACTGGAACTTATCAAAGCTTTGCTCACAAACATTACAAAGGCCTGCTTTCCTCGACAATGGGAGTGTTATCAAATCCATGGGAGTCCCTAGGCCAGTAAGTGTCCCCTCCTCCCAATTTCATCAACTGGGACAGCAGTCCCCATCCTCCCCTCAGAGAACCCATTCCAGATCTGTGTCCTTAGTTTGCTGGAGGCAACTGTTCAGAGACAAGCTCCTAGCAGAAAAAACTTCAAGACTCTAAGGCAGTGAGTGGTGCAGAAAGAGTGCTTCCCTTTGGGGTGAGAAGAGATCAGACCAAGGTGGGCCAAGCCTTGATGAAACATAGCAGGAGCATCACAGTGTCTGCTGCTGCAGTGGAGCCCTGGCCCGGCTCCTCTCCTTAAAATAGGGGTTGATCTCTCCATCCCCCAATCCTTTCCCCCTTCTCCACCTCTGACTATCACTCTGCTCTAGATTTAGAAATCCCAAGTGTCTCAATAGATATATTGGTGAAAACATTCACACTGAAGTGGCTGATGTTAATAGTGGCTGATGTTAATAGTAGTGACAACAGTCTAAGTGAGTAAGCTCTTCCTAGGGCATTTGTTTCAACAACCTGATGTTCCAATACTCACTATTAAAGTAGAAGGAATGGGGACTTCCCTGGCAGTGCAGTGGTTAAGACTTCATCTTCCAACACAGGTGGTATGGGTTCAATCCTTGCTTGGAGAGCTAAGACCCCAAATGCCTCATGGCCAAAAAAAACCAAAACATAAAACAGAAGCAATATTATAACAAATTCAATAAAGACTGTAAAAATGGTTCACATCAAAAAAAGTATTTTAAAAATAAATAAAATAAAATAGAAGGAATGAAGAGGGAGATCAGAGGAAACTGATTCTCCAGTGATGAACTATTCGGTAGCATTCTGATGGAGGAGAGAGAGGGAATATTTAGATGAACACATCATGTAAATCAGAAGGTTACTTACTAGTAATTGGAAAAGAATGATCTGATAGATATCTTTGCTGCTCTCTTGCTAAACCATCCTCTCTCTAAAAGAGAGGGTTATGATTTTCCCACTCATAAATAAGCATGAATCGTTAAGAAAGGTGAGAAAGCTGAGGAGCCAGGACTACTGGTTGCTTCTCCCCAGATCCTGAACCCCAGGACAGCTGGGCCTGGATCTCACTGTGGGATCTCACCATTTGTGGCACCCAGACACAAGGAGCCTTAAAGCCGGGGCCGGGAGTCCAAGGCAGGCCCACAAGAGAGCAGTGTGGAGGAGGGCACTTTCTTCCTTCTAGAAGGGAACTCAGTCATGTGGCAGAGCAAAATCAGAAAGAGGGGGGGAGTCCCTGGGAGCCCGTCCCCTGGAGTTCTCTCCCTTTCATTTCCACTGTGTCTGTTCAGCCTGTACTGAGAGTTCCCTGCACCCCTGTTTTGCTCCAGGCCAACTTTAGAAAAACCCTAATTTGCTTCTCTGCTCCCCTAACACAGGTTGAAAGTGAAAGTGAAAGTGAAGTCACTCAGTCGTGTCTGATTCTTTGTGACCCCATGGACTGTAGCCTACCAGGTTCCTCCTTCCATGGGATTTTCCAGGCAAGAATACTGGAGTGGGTTGCCATTTCCTTCTCCAGGAGAGATAGGCTAAAGTTTCAATATTTTACTCAGTACTAAGGGAAAGCAAGAGACATATGACCAAAGAAAACCTACTCTTTACCCCCAAACAGATTTTTATTGATTTATTTGGCTGTGTCAGGTCTTAGTTGTAGCACTCAGGATCTTTTTAGTTGCAACATGCGAACACTTCATTGTGGCATATGGTATCTTAGATCCCTGACCAGGGGTCAAACCCAGGCCCCTGCCTTGGGAGCATGAAGTCTTAGCCACTGGACCACCAGGGAAGTCACCCCCTGAAAATATATATATTTTAGACAAGATCTAAAATATATATACATTTTAGACAAGATTTTAAAAAGCAGGGAGAAAAATTAAATTGGAAAAAGCAGAGATTTTTTTCAATCAATAATCGCAATAGTCCTGCCTGAGGCCCCCACCCTTAGAATTCACCTTTATGAATTATAAAGCTAGTCACATTTTTTCTCCTTCTTTCCTTTGTTTCCCCCAATTCTCTCCCAGTGGAGGGGCCAGAGTTGAAGCAAGAGAATTATGAGTGGAAAGAGGGAGTGACCACCCCCCTCCTCCTTTGGGTGGCATCCCTCAGTACTGCTCAGAGCATGATTTAAATCAGTGGGAAGAGACCAGATGAGTCCAGCTCTGAGGACAGGAGTATGGCCAAGGCAGAAACCCCCCAGGCCCTGCCATAGTCCTTGATGCTAACAACACAAGTCCCTCATGTGTGAAGGCCTTTTTGTAAGCATACAGTTATTTGTAAGCATTTCACAGATAGATTCTGATGGAAGTCTCATAATAACTACCTGAGATGAGCAGAAAAATTACGATTAATCATTAACCTTATGGGGCTTCCCTGGTGGCTCAGACGGTAAAGAATCTGCCTACGATGCAGGAGACCTGAGTTCTATCCCTGAGTTGCGAAGACCCCTGAAGAAGGGAATGGCTACCCACTCCAGTATTCTTGCCTGGAGAATCCCACGGACAAAAGAACCTGGCGGGCTACAGTCCCTGGGGTTGAATACAGTCGGACACAATGGAGTGGCTAAGCATGCAGGCACTAAACTTATGAGCAGAAGAGTTATGACTAATCACTAACTTTATTGTATAAATGAAAGCACACAAGTGCTGTGATGCTTAGAGATGCTGCACAGCTCATAAGCAGGGGAGCCAGCCCTAGAAGCCTGAACTTGGGAGCCCCAGGCCAGCCTTCCGCTTTTCCACTGTTCACCACTTCAGTGCAATTAATACCGAGACTTTGTTGACACTTTCCAAAAATCCCCATGGTCCCAAAGGACCTGTCTCAGGTGAAACCTCCAAAAATCAACAGTGACTCTGAGAACGTTGCCATCTGTCCCCTGTTCCCACAGCAGACAATCGGAAAAAGCAGAGGGTCCCACACAGGGAGAGGAAGCGGCACGACTTCTCCTTGTTTAAGCTTTCCGACTCGGAGATGAGGGTGAAGATCTCACCGCAGCTTCTGCTGGCCACGCACCGCTTCATGGCCACAGGTATGATGACCCTGCCCTCCTGCATCTCCACCCCAGGCAGGCAAGGCAGCTCTGGAGGGTAGAACCCAGGCACCAGTCATCCTTAATACCTTGTAACGTGAGTCCAGTGCAGGGACTGAGAACCGCTGTTCTGCAAGAGGAGGTTATCCTTGGGCAGGGCACCCTACATTTGCTTGGGCAACAGGACCCTACATTTGCTCGTTTTCAGCCTCCAGTCTTCTCAGGGTAAGTAAGTATGATGCAGTTCTGCTTTTCTCTCTTCTACTTGAGAAAAGAGCTGAGGAATCCACTGCTGCACTTTCCCTTCCTCTACCTGCTTCATGGTGGGGGTTGGTGGTCCAGAGGGTTCATCTGGGAGGGACAAGGCGATGTCCTATGTAGCCACAAAGGCCCTGGGGCCCGGACCCTCCAGGAGCCATGTAGGCCTATGAGTTCTTCAAATACAGACGTGAATTGTGAATCCCAGAATCTTTAGAGGAAAAAGAGAGAGGATCCAAAGATAAACTTCTCCTTCTTGTAAAGAAGGTAAAATTGTCTTTGAACTATCTAATCTTCTCACTCATGCCTAATTAATGTGCTGACCTACAACGATCACACACATTAGTAAGTTCACTATTTAATTAATCCAGCATGTATTTATTGAGTGTATAATGAATGCTAGTACTGTTCCAGATGCTAAAAGGTAGAAAATTTTAAATTGGAGCTTCTTTAGGGTTTTCAACATGTAATATAGTTCTGACTTTATAGTTCTAATATAATCTCTCAATGTTGACTACAGATGTCAACTAGGTATCTGATTTCCTAGAACAAAGCAGATGTATCTGTAAATATAATGATATGCCATAATATAATACTATGTGAAGTTGCTCAGTCGTGTCCGACTCTTTGCGACCCCATGGACTGCAGCCTACCAGGCTCCTCTCTCCATGGGATTTTCCAGGCAAGAGTACTGGAGTGGGTTGCCATTTCCTTCTCCAGGGGATCTTCCCAACCCAGGGATTGAACCCGGGTCTCCTGCATTGCAGGCAGACACTTTACCATCTGAGCCACCAGGGAAGCGGCTAATATAATACTATAGTATAACATAATATAAATAATAATATAATAATAATAAATAATATTAATATGTAAATATGATTCAATGATGCTTCTTATTGAGAACTTTCCACTTAAATAATTAAGTGTTCCTGTAAACTTGAAATTTCATTTCACTCAACAGATATACATCATACAAATAAGTCAGATTAAATTCTCCGTATTTCATTTGATCATAGAATTAAAGCCTTTTAGCCATGTTCACATGGCTTACTTATCCATGTTCAACTCCAGTTGCTTTTTAAACCACTTTATTGCAGTATAGTTGACATACAAAAAATGGTACCTATTTAATGTAAACAACTTGATGAGCTTGGAAATACACATACGTTCATAAAACCATCATCATAACCTGTGCCATAAACATATCCATCACTTCCAAAAGTTTCCTCCCACCTTCTATATGTGTTATTACTATCTGTGTGTGTGTGTGTGTGTGTGTTAACATAAGATCTTAGCAAAATTTTAAGTATCAGTTCAGTTCAGTTCAGTCGCTCAGTCATGTCCGACTCTTTGCAACCCCACGGACTGCAGCACGCCAGGCCTCCCGGTCCATCACCAACTCCCAGAGTTTACTCAAACTCATGTGCATGGAGTAGGTGATGCCATCCAACCATCTCACCCTCTGTCATCCCCTTCTCCTCCCACCTTCAATCTTTCCCAGCATCAGCGTCTTTTCCAAGGAGTCAGTTCTTGGCATCAGGTGGCCGAAGTATTGGAGTTTCAGCTTCAGCATCAGTCGTTCCAATGAATATTCAGGACTGATTTCCTTTAGGTTGGACTAGTTGGATCTCCTTGCTGTCCAAGGGACTCTCTAGAGTCTTCAGTATAGTATTGTTCTTGGGCTCTATATGCTGTGCAGTAGATCTCTCGGATTTATTCATCTGGCATAACTGGAACTCTATACCCTCTGACTAATATCCCCATTACCTCCTTCTCCCAGTCCATTCTACTCTCTGTTTCTATGAATTTGACTATTTTAGATTCATCATATAAATGGTATCATGGGTATTTGTCCCTCTGTGCCTGGCTTATGTCACCTAGCATAACATCCTTCAGGTTCATCTGTGCTGTCACAAATGGCAGGATTTTCTTCTTTTTTAAGTCTATGTGCAGCTTTAAAGAAAATCAAGGAGAAAATTAATAACAAAATGGACACTGTCAAAACAGCAGCCTGAGATGCCAGTGCAGGGACCCATACCCCAGAGGGCCCAAAGATGCACACTGGGCTTAAGACACCCCTCCCCCACCCACCCACCCAAGGGAATTGCAGGATGGAGCATGGAGCGGGAATGGCTCTGGTGTGTCCACCCTGATTCCTCCCTGCTGCCCATTCCTCCTACCTTCACTCTCCCCTAGAAGTGGAGCCGTTTAAGTCTCTGTACCTCTCGGAGAAGATCCTGCTCCGGCTCTTGAAACATCCCAACGTGATTCAGGAGCTGAAGTTTGATGAGAAGAACAAGAAGGCCCCAGAACACTACCTCTATCAGCGCAACCGCCCAGTGGACTACTTTGTGCTGCTTCTGCAGGTGAGTGGGAAAGCCCTGGACCCTCCAAGGGCAAGATGGGACTTCTCCAGGCTAAAGAGGAATGCCCATGCCTCCTCCAAGCCAAGTTCCAAGGCTGCCTTGGGAGCAAGGCCAGCTGGGGCGGGCGTTTGTCCATGACTCACAGAAGGAGACAGGTGTGACTGGCTGGCATCCTAGAGTGATGGGATCTAGATGGCATTTAGTCTGATGTCAGCAATGTTTGTGGTTGGGGGTGCAGTGGGTAACTCCCAACCAAGGGGGTTCTGCTGCTGAACTTCCTAAACTGGTGTCCTACAAAATCCCTATCACCTCTTGTCTCTGCTTGGCCATGCCCAGGAATGCAACTGTGCACTGCCTCCCAAATTTCAGGCACTCCTTGTTTTAAGCTCTTCTCTCTGTCTCGCTAAAATCTCACCATCTCTGATTTCCACCCACTGGTCCTTGCTCTGCTGTCTGGAGGCACATGGAACACGTCCACTCTCTCTGCCACACATCAACCGTTGCAGTCCCTTAATCTTCTCCTTAGGGGACTATGAGGGAATAAACAAGCAAATGAGAGAGATGCAGCATCTTCCTGGTACGCACATGAATACAGTCACCCCTCCCCCTGCCCTGAGGGGGGTGTAAATAAGTGGTTCAGTTCAGTTCAGTTCAGTTCAGTTCAGTTCAGTCGCTCAGTGGAGAGGCCTGTAAATAGGTGTCAGGCATGGTTCCAGCCCCGCCTTCTGGCCTGGCTCCACCATTAGCCCCGTCCCTATTCACCGTCTCTTCCCAATAGAATCTGGTGAACCCTAAATACAATGATTGTCTTAAAATCTTAATTAAATTCACACTGACTTAGAAAGGGCCTCTCTGTTACAGTCCCCCTGCCACCTGTCTGCTTGGACACGGTATATGCCTCAAACCCATCCTTCCAGATAGCCTCATTAAAATGCTGCCTTCTCCAGAAATGGAGTCGCATTCTTCACTGTTGGAAATTGAGAAGGGTGTTTACATTGTTTATATAACACAAGGAACGCAAGTAGAGTCTTGTGCCTAATATAAATGTAACCATTTTCAAATAAATCTTGGCGGGGGTAAAATATAGGGGCAAGAGGGTAGGTTCAGAAATTGGAAAGACCTAGTTTTGAAATTCCAATATTGGTACTAATTAACTAACCTTGACTCGGTTATGTAATCTTTATGAGCCTCAAAATTGATTCATCTTTAAAACTGGGGGTAAAAATAGTACAGACCTCGTACGGTCTGGGGTGGATCCTTGCAGTGCATATACATGGTTTCAGACCCCTAATAGCATACCATATGCTCAAGCTTCTCACAGAATCTGGCTTTATCTCAGCTAGAGATAATAGAGATGGTCTATTCTCAGACTATACCACTGGAGCAGTTTATGGGGTTCATGGGGTCCTGAGCTAGCTGGACCTGCCTCATGAAGGAACCATTAGAGTCTTCAAGGAAAGCTTGCATGTTCATGACTGGATACTTCTTTATGAACTAAGCAAGGACTTTACTGCCAAGGACTCCTGAAGTTAAAGCTGCTGTTTCCAAAACATATCTGGATGGAATTCACATTCTCCTGTGATAAGATTTTAGGTCCACTTATTATCCAAACAGAAGTGCTTAGGGTAGTCTTCACTAAAAGAGCTGGAAGTGCTCGTCCACACCCTTAGCACACTTCCTTCTTTCTCCAGGGTAAAGTGGAGGTGGAGGTTGGTAAGGAAGGCCTTCGCTTCGAGAACGGAGCCTTCACCTACTATGGTGTCCCAGCCATCATGACCACTGCTTGCTCAGGTATTCCAGTTTCCAAGCCATAGCTTATTGGGGAAGCAGTGGGATAGTGGAGAAAATGCATCTGGGTTCCAAGTCATGACTCTGTTATGGACCCCGGACAAGCCTTTTACTTTCCCAGACTTTAGAAGTGGAAGTACATGGTAGACTGTAACATTATCCAGTGTTAGGGATGGATAGTGGTAATTTTCAATATGAAAAGACACATTTATTTTACTCTTTATACTTCCACCTGATTACCCTATTTTTTCAGGGTTGATTGGTGCTGTGGGTGGGGTGGAAGAGGGAGAATTCCTTTAAGAAGGTGTGTTTTCTGAATTGCCTCTGAAACACACTGCATCCTTCTGTCCTTAGATAACGATGTGCGGAAGGTTGGAAGTCTGGCTGGATCCTCTGTCTTTCGTATGTATCTCTCAAACCCCTCCCTCGTCCTCCCTGCCAAGGTCCTGCCTCAGCCCAGTCTGGGGACCCGGACTGACCACTCTCAGCCTGGGCTGGGACTAGCAAAAATGCTGGCAGCCTCTTTGTATGCTCTGCCAGGAACACTGCTTTCTGCCAGGTACCCGCAGGCCATGGGGGGCTTAGTTTCTGAGAGTCTAGAATGTTTTCTGCTGCTTCTCTGCTCATGTGCAAAGTGATGAATGACCAGCGAGGGAGGTTGTGAGGGGAGGCACCATTTGCTGTCACCTGCCAGGGAATGCAAGCAGGCGGTTTTGTGTGCTCTGCTGGAGGTTGAACCGTTCCTTCTGTACTGTGATAATTCACCCTCTGTCCTCTACTTGCAAACCTTAATATGCTATTATTGTGTCTGTGGCATTTAGTAAGCAGCAACAGCAAGATCTTAGGATGTAAACCCCTGGCTGGCACGTATGTTGCTCATCTGCTTCTCTTTGCTCATTGGCCACATCTCAGCAGGTGGAGAGGGGTCTGCGACTGGCCGTGCATGCTGATGGCAGGGGCTGGCACAGGCTGCTGGTGGGTGTTCTCTGCCCCTTCTGTGCTCTACCTTCTCTCTGCTTCTTGCATCAGTTATCGTACTTGTGTTTAGAGGGCATGGCATTTGTTGTGATATAAGTGTGATCCAGAAAGCATTATTTCTCTAGATTTGTCTTTGATTCACCAGTCTGACTTTTGCATTGCTTTCAGCTCTTAGTATTTATGGTGGCCATTTTAATGCCAAATGGGTGTTTTTTCTCATCATAAAAAAAAAAATCTTCCATAGTGCTTTATATTGGGATTTATCAGAGGGTCCCAAAACTTGAACTCACAATCTTTGGCACCTGAAAAGCAGATACTGTTTTAACAGAGAAACTAAAGAAATGACTTGCTCCGAATCACCTCAATGCAATTATTTACCTCAATGCATTCCAGGGGCCCGACTCATTCAAACAGCACAATGAAATACAGATCTTAGATCCAACGTGGTCCAGGATATCATTTCTATGTGGGAATATTGGGACAATTTACAGTGTAATTTCCCATCCTGGCCCAACAGAGGGCTTAAATGAAATTGAAATAGCTGCCCACACCCAAGGAGTGGTCCCACATATGTGGAAGGAGGGCTGTAACATAAAAAACCCTGGTATCTTATAAACCGGCAAACCTCAATTAAGGTTGGTGAAGGAAGCATCAGTTGGCAGAACAAGAAGTCAAGATATGGGAGAGGGATGGTCTGTAGGACCAAGTAGACCTTGGTTCTCTAAAGGAGGTCTCCACCAGCCATCACATTGGTGCTTGCACAAGGTAGAGTGACTACTGAGATTCAAAGTGTTACCTAGATGTGTTGGCCTTTACATAAGACCAGAAGAAGTGGGGACTCGGGGTAAATTGCTGTGTAAAGGTCCCAAGCAATCTAATTTACATGACTTTCTTCTTTAAAAAAAAATTTTTTAAGTAGTAGGAAAATGTTATCTGGTTTCCTCCTTGCTTCCTGCCTCTAGTTCTTTCAATCAAAATCCATTTTATCATTGAGACAGAATAAACCTGCAATAGAAATCTCTCCTTCAAAACTGGTTAACTAAAAAGAAATATTAACCTCTCTTTCCCTCCCCACACTTCTGAGCATCTTTATTTATCCATCTTCAGGAGGAAAAAGAAATCAAATTAGCTTGTAGTGATATAGAGACATTTTCCATTCTCCCCCATGAGCCCTCCACACCTAATAGAGTGAGGTGTGGATAACTGCAAAGACCACCACCACTACCCCCTGCCCCTGCTTATTCCAGGTCCACCTCTCAGCCCAGGTCCAGCCACCCAGAATCTTTCACTGTCCAAGAACCTTACTTGTAGGTCAAGGAAGAGCTTAAGGCTGAACCACAAGGTGGTGGACCCTTGTAGGATCTCAGCCTACCTAACTAGCCCTGTCCTTGATGTCAGTCTAGAGCTTTGTCAGCCTTGAGGGTGATAAATGAGATGTTGAATTTGCTAGAACACTGGCCCTGTGACTGATGTCTCAAAGTTGAGACTGAGGTTATAAGTCAGTCTGAGGTTATAAGTCTGTCCTCTGCTTTTCCTGTGCTAGGTGAAGGAAACAGTCAGCACTGTCTCCTTTGTTTTGGTTCTGATTGCCAGGGAACCCAGGAGAACCACAGTGAGCTTGGTAATCTGGAGGAATGGGGCCTGAGCCCAGCGTGACCAGAACAGATGCCCACAGGGGTGTGGAAGTGGGAGAGAACAAGTCTCCTATTTGCTTGACTGAGATATATTTAATTTGTGGCCTGGAAGCACTAGGTTTCTTCTCAAGACAATGGGGTTTCTTATTCCAGTGTGTCTTGCAACACTAGGGGCCCGTTTAAATATTCTTTGACAAAGAATATGATTATTTGACAAAGTAAATGATTATCAGGTAGGATAAGGCTCTCCCCTCTCCCCTTTACACTATTGGGTAATTTCAGGCAAGTCATCGGGTACAGCAACTAAGACTGCCAAAGCCACCTATTTCAGTGTGCTGTCCCCTGCAGACTGACTTCATTTAGCTTCTTGGAAGGGGTTCTGGGAATGATCAGAAAAGAGGGATAAAGACAGATTCCCTCCCGGAAATACTGCTGAGGGTCAAGGTTGGGGAAGGACTGGAATATTACTACACACTCCACTTCACCCAGGCCCCAAGTGATAGCCAGCATCATTTCAGACTGTGGGGAAAGAGAGAGAAGGAAAAGGGGATAGGAAGAGAGGTGTTTTGGAGCACTTGTACTTGCTAAGAAGTGACTATGATTTAGTTTATCAAGTTGATTCACATTAAGATTGCTAGAAACTGCCCCTCCTGTGTCCCGAGGCTCTAGCTGTCCCCAGCACTGTGCCCACTGAGGGAACTCCTAGGAGTCCGAGGCAGAAGATGGCCTCCTCTTCCTCAAGGATGCCCCTAGCAGGAGCTTGCACTTTGCTTTCAGCCCTGCTGCAGGTGAGAAGCCCTAAGGCAGTCGGAAGGGCCTGGGGGAATGCAGTGCTGGGCTCCCAACACAAGTGCTGGCTCAAGAAGGTGCCTCAGAGGGAACACTGCCCACGCCTACTCCTGCTGGGGCACTACCTGTTCTTGTCACTGGTGGGTCTCATCCCCTCTGAGATTATTGTGCATCTTTTTGGAAGACCTTCAGCAAAATCTATTTATTTTCTTCTTTCCGGAGAGTGACTTTGTGAGAAGATGTGATTTCCATGTTTCCAGAGGCAAGACTCCCTTTGGCAGAGAAATGGGATATTGTGAAGATCCAGGAGCAGACTGTCTCACCCACTTCGCTCTTTGTCTCTCTCCTTTTGTGTTTATCTTCCCCTTCGCAACTCACAAATCCTTGACTCTTTAGTGCCCGTCTCTGTGTCTCGTACCTTCGCCTTCAGCAGAGGGGACTCTCTGGCAGGCTCCCCAGGTAAACATGCATGGGGTCTCGGTCTCCATAGATCCATGGGGTCTCCATAGATTCATGGGGTTTACAAGAGGCCTTTGGTCTCTGTCACTGTCCCACATGAAAACTAGCCTCTCCCAACAGACACACCCAGGACGAAGGCATAGCACGATGCACTGCTAATACTCACTGGTACTCACTGCCCAAGCATTGCTGGTGCGGTGCTGTCACTTATGAACTGAGGCCCCAGGGATATGTCTGTGTGCATCCATGTGAGAAATGCGGAGGGCTGGGGGGGAATGGTTTGAGTTTTTCCTTGTCGTTTGTTTGACTGCAGAAAGGAGGGATAAGAGGTGCAGCAGGTGAAAAATGGGAGAAAACAATGAAAGGCTATGCTTTATTTCCATTTTTCCTCTGTCTTTTCTTCTATGTAGTCTCTGACCTCAGTTAACCACTACCCCCACCTCATCTTCCTAGAAATGTTACAGTGTAGTGACCATAATCTCACTGGCTGTGCTCACACAAAAGGATGCTATATTAAAAACTTCAGAACAACTTTTCATTAGGTTTAACCTCTCCTGTTAATGAAAAGTTACCAATTTCTTTTTAATCAGGTAAAGCAGCTCCATACTATAACTCAAAGATGGAGTAGAATGTAATAAATCTGAACAATCGGCTAAGAGCTTGTTTTTTCTTTTTTTCAATCCCTAGAAGTTGATCTCTTAGTTTCATGGAGAAAATAATGACCAAACTAAGGATTTATTTAAGTTACCCTGAAGTTAAAGCACAATCCAATTTCCCACACCCTCTACATCTGTCTTCCTTATTCCAATGCTATGGTAGTGATTCTGAGGCCCCACCATAGCCTCATCATCAAGAAATCAGTTGTATTTCACTGTGTATATAGTAGATTCTCAACATTCAAATAGGCTGTGACCTCAAACCCCCACATTTGCAACTTCAGAACTATTTATGTTGACTTCTACTTTCTCACAAATCAGAGTTTTCCATCAAAAACCATCTGGTTCCCATGTTTATCTGTATAAGACAAATTAACCACCTTCTCCAATTTCATCAGTTTTCTCTCTTACTTCATGGTGATTTTCCACCAAGAAATAAATTTTTTTTTCTCACTTTGTGGGAGCTCATGCCTTTATGATGACTACAGGAGAGTGGCCCATCGGAGATGCCAATCTGTTGCCCTTACCAGCTGAGTGGTCACTCCCACATGCCAGCAAAATTAGAAACAACCACATCATGGACCTTCAAGATCCTTCCCACGTGGGGAGTCTTGGTGAATGAATAATGTGCTCTTTAGTTTCAGCAGAAAGGGAAGATGCACATTTTTAAAAGGTTTTCAACTAAAAAGATCAAAGCGTTAAAAAAGAAGAATGAAAGCATGAGAGCAGGGACATACTTTTTAAAAATTAACCCTCAGCTCATCAGACAACCTAGTTAATGATAACTTCCTACTTAACAGAAGGAAGTTCTGTTCATCAGTATAATCCTATAATTTAGTATTTCCAGTCATTCTTGCTTCTGTTCCGTATCAGCAGAAGAAGAAGCCTCAGTCATTGGATTTACAGAAAGCAGTTCTGGGCACATTCTGGCCCCATACTTGATTTATTACCCAGATACATTAATTTACACATGTTATATCTTACTCCCATCTTTTGGTCACACCGCATGGCAGGCGGGATCTTAGTTCCCCCACCAGGGATTGAACTCATGCCCCCTGCAGTGGAAGCACAGAGTCCTAACCTTTGGACCTCCAGGGGAGTCCCTGGAAATTAAGAGGGCTTTTAAGTTTTTTTAAAAAGCCTGGTTATTTTTTAAATCCCCACAACCACCTTAGGAGATGAGAAGAAATTATTTGGGAACAATAGGTAAGGAAACAGCTTTAAGAAATTAAGCCATTGGGTCAGTGTCAGAGGTGTAATTAGGATGTAGAGGGCTGAGTACCAGAATCCAACTCCCTTAAGCCCTGTTCTATTGCCTGGGACCTCACTGCATTTCTGAATGCAGGCCTCTTGTGCCCTCTAGAGGGCTGTGACTTGTTTGCATTTTGAAAGCAGCTGTGCTAATGAACTATGGTACTCACCTTGGATTGAGGCCGGCGGTCCCTACTCCAAATATTGCCACCATTATGCAAAGGCAGTTTCCTTCTAGTTGAGACTTAGTGTGAAATAAGGAGAGCAGAGTGTGTGTGGATTACCTCCAGAGTGTGCTGTGATTGGCCAGATTTGCAGGTGTTTTCATTTAAAAATAAAACCACTGAGAGTACACAGCCCCACTACAGTTATCATTCTCTCTCCCTGGATTCATTCCTTTTTTCTTCTCCTGGTGGTAGAGATGATTTCAAGTTCCCCATGACAGTCCTTCTGAATCCATGAAAGAACAAAAGCAAGAGAGAGGCCTCAAGCAAGGGTCCTTTTTCCATGCCCAGTTGCATTTGTAATGTACTTTGAGATCAGTGAGGATAGTTTTTTCCCCAGAATATAAAGGAAGTACCTAAAAATAATCTTTTTACTTTGTGAAATGTGGTAAGTGGAAATATTCCTTTGGGTCGGCTCTTGCGTAGTAAACATTTGGGAACCATTAAAGCTCCATGTAACGTGAGCGAGTTCATCTGGGCTCCTAACTTGGGCTGATTTGCAGAGTTCACATTGTAGCTTTGACAGAGAGCTTTTGGCATTTGGTTGTCTGATGTTGAATAGTACCCCAGGATGATGAATTTTAATAATCCTAGTTTGTACTCTTATAAGCCTGTGTAATTAAATTCCCCCATCCAGTAAGAAAACACAGATGGCCTGTGGCATAGTGACGATGACCAAATTGGGCTGTCCCTCAGTGAGACTCGGAAAGATGTAAGCAGGCAGCTGCTGAACCCTACCTCTTCTCACATCCCCAGATTGAAAAGGAGAATGAGGTGTTCTTCTGTGCGTGGCTCCTGTTCCTGGGATAGAGTTGCGAAAGCTCTGGGCACAGGTGTCACAAGTAAAGCAAGAGTCCCAGAGGTGTGTCTAGGTTTTCAGGGCCCCTGCCTATCCGTGCAGAATGAGGGGAGATTCCATCCAGCCCTGACTGCACTTTAAAAACCTCTTCCACCCCTTCTCTCACCCCAACCCGATTTTACCCCAATGTCTTCTCCACCCAACCTCAGGAACTCCAACTTGCCATCCAGGACAGATGTACCTTACAGGCTAACCACATGAAGTCTGCAGGAATGAGCTTGCCACACTTCTCCACCCAAATTGAGAGCATGATGTAAGAACAAGATGGGCGAGGGAGATGTCAACAGCTTGGCCTGCGCCCTGCTGAGGGATCCTGTGGTCAGTTTCATGCATCACTGCCCAGTCCGTCGCCTCTTAGACCTCTTTGCTCTGTGCTTAGAATTTTTCTTCTCTCTTCACTCCCCCAAGCTGTGCCTCTGTGCTCTTAGAAAATGCCAAGGGGAATTATACAACTTGAACTAGTTTGCCATGCTGCTGGGACACTCGTCTGTTACTGATTTCTTCTCTCTTTTTTTTTATTAAAAGCATTTCCATTTCCCTTGCTCAAAAACTTCTGAGTGTATGTGCACAATTACCAAAATGCCGAGTCATCAGCATCCTACCTATTGAGGAATGTCAGGCTCTGGGACATAAAATCATTGATCTTGCACCACAGTCAGATGGGCTGGGACTTTCTTTGTCATGAAATGAAGATTCCTTTTTCATTTTAAAGATGGCTTTTATAGACCCAACCTTTGTAAGACAGTTGTATCTTTTGGTGTTGGGAATCCTTTGGGATATTATGAATAAATCTTCAATAGCATTGTCTTTACTTAAAAAAAAAAAAAAGAAAGAAACATGTTTTTCCTCCCAGCACAACAGTGATGTTGCTTGTGTTTGACGTGTGGGCCCTATGAGTGACAGCAGGGTGACATGCCTGCGCTGGGTGCCAGTGAAGATGAGAGCTTTGGGAAGAACAGGGGTGAAACTGTTTCCTCTGTTTTCAACAGCAAGTGGAAGTGATTCAGGCAGAAGTTAATTCTGTTCATTTCAGTCGCTCAGTCATGTCCAACTCTTTGCAAACCCTTGGACTGCAGCACGCCAGGCTTCCCTGTCCATCACCAACTCCCGGAGCTTGCTCAAACTCATGTCCATCAAGTCAGTAATGCCATCCAACCATCTCATTCCTCTGTTGTCCCCTTCTCCTCCTGCCTTCAATCTTTCTCAGCATCAGGATCTTTTTCAGTAAGTCAGTTCTTGGCATCACGTGGCCAAAGTATTGACGTTTCAGCTTCAGCATCAGTCCTGCCAATGAATATTCAGGACTGATTTCCTTTAGGAGTGACTGGTTTGATCTTGCAGTCCACAGGACTCTCAAAAGTCTTCTCCAACACCACAGTTCAAAAGCATCAGTTTTTCACTGCTCAGCCTTCTTTATGGTCCAACTCTCACATTCATACATGACTACTGGAAAAACCATAGCTTTGACTAGACGGACCTTTGTCAGCAAAGTAATGTCTCTGCTCTTTAGTACGCTGTCTAGGTTTGTCATAGCTTGTAAGTAAGCGGAAGTTGATTAGTAAGCACAATATATTTCCCTATCAGCCTTGCTGAAGCTGTCTTGAATGATGACATAAGGGATGAGAATATAGAACAGAGGTGTGGGGTTGTGGGGCACAGGTCCCACCAGGCAAAGTGGAGGATTATCAATGAACAGTGGTTATTTCTCAGGGTAACTGAAGCCACAAACCCCTGCTCACACCCACTCTCTTTGTTCCAAACTGAGTTGAAGACAAAACCTACCAGATCAAGGTGTGGTTTTCCAGACTCTTCTCGAACCAAGGAAGCCACACTCCTGCAGGACTGCCTGCCCCCTTTTCCATGACAGCCAGACCTGAGAAAGAACTACCAACTGACTCAGTCAGCCACCACCTCAGAACAGCCATAGTGGGTCAAGCCAGACCTTGTCCATTTATTTCAAGGGACCAGGGCCAAATGTGAAATGGGTCATTTTCTGCCCAATACTGCTGCTCTGTAGTCACATCGGTGCTTTATTCTGTTCTCCACATCACCATCACTGTTCCTCTCGTCCCCTGGTCACTCTGGTGTCACGCAGCTGGTAAGCAGGACTCCAGGACTCCTGGTTTCACACACTCTTATTAAATAGACAGACAAACAGAAAGTTCTGATGTTTCCTGAGGCCTCTTCCTCAAGTTATGGTGCCTTGGCAGTGCATTTCTGGGCAGTCCTTCTGCCCACCCCTCACTTCAAGAAATCAGTCTACCGGGAATGACTTAGGTTGCTGGAAAAGGCTCTCTGATTCCAGAGTGACTAAAAGCTCTGAAACCTTTTTAAAAACAAAATTTAGATTCTAAATTAAAACTCCTTCAGGGACTGTTAGGTGCTGACTTGTTCATTCCATCCTTCTTTAATGAGCGCTTATTCTGGGCCAGGCACTGTGATAGATACCGGATGTACAACAATGACCAGAAAAGACAAGGTCTCTGCCCTCATGGAATTTAGCATTGAACTGAGCAGATGTTACAAATAAATACAAACCTGTAATTAATTAAAACTTGTGAAAACTGTTTTAAAGGGATGAACAGGGGACAGTGATTGAGGAAAATATGGGGAATATTCTTAGGGTAGCCAGACCAGGTCTTCAGAGAAGGTGATAGTTCAGCTGAGACCTAATGACTGAAAAGTGAGTGCAGGGATTGGAGGGCTAAAAGGAGGAGAGAAAAGGGGGCATGAGGGTAAAATGAGGGCAAGGGGAGCAGGGGTAATGGCATCTACTGAGGTGGGGGAGGCTTACATGATTGAGGATCCACAGGGGGGCCGGTAGGCTAGAGCAGAACAAGCAAGGTGGGGAAGAGCCCCAGGAGATCAGATGGGAAAGCAGGGGTCAAGTCATGGGGGGCTTAGGGCTTAGGGTCAAGTCATGGGGGGCTTAGATTCAACTGGAAGCTGATTTGTGTGTTTTTGTTTGTTTTTAATATTTATTTATTTGGCTACACCAGGTCTTGGTTGTGGCACTCAGGATCTTTTGTTGCAGCACACAGACTCTCCAGCTGTGGCATGTGGTCTTAGTTGCTAATTCCCCCACCAGGAATTGACCTGTGTCCTTTACCTTGCAAGGCAGATTCTTAACCACTGGACTTCCAGGGAAGTCCCCTGATTTGTGTTTTTAAAATGTGCTTTTGACAGCTGAGGTGAGAACAGATTATGAGATTATAAGTGGGGAGACCAGACTGTGGTCTAGGCAAGAGTGACAGTAACTGGGACTTGAGCGGAGACAGAGACCTGATGTGGGGCTGATGGATTGGCAGGAGTCGCAGGAGACTCCCAGGTTTCTGGTTCAAGTAACAGTGTATATATGGATAACACTTAACTGAGAAGGGAAAGACTGGAGGTAGAACCCTTAATTCTATAATCTGATCAAGGCAGTGATTATTCTGGCTCTAATGAGAAAATGATTCAACATATTGTCATTTTAATCTTCCCTCTACATGGTTTGCCAGACAACAGTAACAGCTTGACAGCTAAACAGACCATCAGACCTCCGGAAGTCACTCCAAAGAGATGCTAATCATTTTGATTGATGGCAGCATTATCTTAAGAAACAAAATTAAATTCCTAAGGTTCTTCCCTGAAGGAACCGAGGAGCCTAATCTCTAAACAATCAGGCTCTTCAATGGCGCCCCTGAACTGACTGTGTTAGGAGAGGCTGCAGCTTCCCACTTCTCTTTCTTGGGAAGAAATGCAGAGTGGTGTCAGAGGGATGCAGAGCGGTGGAAAGGGCTTTGCAGTCTCACTCAGGGTTATTCTGTGGTGGAGATAATGCTGGGATCACCTTAGGAACCTCTCTTCTGTTGATTCTGGGAGGGCAGTTCCCAGTCCATTTTGAAACCAAGTGATACGGTCATAATTGAACTTTCCCAAGAAATTGTTCTTGAAAATGGAAAAAGAGACTGACTCAGAATATTCAGGAGGCCTTTGACAGAAGGTCTGGAGCATTATTCCAGCCTCCAGCCTGTGAGCCTAGAGAGAGCCCTGCCTGAGACCCCCCCCCCAGAGGGGGCCCCACTTTGGCCTTCCCCAGCTCCACCTCCTGTCTATGGGGCAAGTAGTTCACAGAGCCAAAGGGATGTATACCACCCAGAGCTGTGTTTTTCCTTCTAGAACATATTTCAGATACAGGAATCCTGAATTTTCCACCCAGACAGCTCTAGGAGACCAGGCCGGGAAGCCCTAGGGCAGGGCAGGGTCTCCCCTACAGCCTATTTTCTGGCACAAAAATCTAAGGAGCCTGACCTGGCCTACTAGGTTGTTAAGACGGTATATTTGTCAAAGAGAAGTATAGAGCATATTTTAACAGTTTATTGATGTGATTTAAATATCTATCCACATGGTTTGTGGGCCTCTGCTGGTCCCTGCCTGCCAGTTATGGAGCAGGCCTGACATTCCCTCTGAAATGCCTCACCACAGTGAGGGCTGGTTATCTGTGCTTGCCAGGTGGTTTTTAGGGCAAACCTAAGGCTTCAGCCTTTCTGGAAGAAGGTTTGTGAATGGAGTTTATATAAAACAACTCACTTTGGTTAATAAAGGGTCTCATGGGTCTCAAGTAGCCACCCACATTCTCAGCAGGGTCCTCATCTCTTGCCCTTCCTTACCCCTGAACCAAGAAAGGCAGTGGACCACCCAGCTCCCTACTGGTAGAGGTCATGGGGAGAGAAGGAGCCTGAGCCAAGTGGAGCCCAGAGGTCTGAATTTGTTATTCATAAACGGAGCAGCAGGGCATTTCCTGGGCTCTGAGGGGAGAGGTGAGGGCCCCGTGTTGCCATAACCTAAATGTCCCGCGGGACCTCAGTAAACAGCACCCCTTCCTCTCTCTCCCTCTTTTTTTCCCCCTACTGCCTCCCCACCCCACCCTCCTTGCCTTTCCCCCACATCTCCTCTTTCATCATCTGCAGTAAACCGGTCCCCTTCCCGCTGCAGTGGGTTGAACCGCTCGGAGTCTCCAAACCGTGAGCGCAGCGACTTTGGGGGGAGCAACACCCAGCTATGCAGCAGCAGCAACAACCTCTACACGCCCGACTACTCGGTCCACATCCTCAGCGACGTGCAGTTCGTGAAGGTAACTCCACAGAGGGCCTTCCGCTCACCCCCACCCTGCAGCCTTCTGTTCCCCATTCCAAGAGAATGCTGCGTGAACACCATACCTCGGCTCTCCAAAGGCCCTGGTTTCAGCCAGTTTTTTTTTTTCTCCCCAGTCAGTTTTATTCTGTTCATTATTTGTCACTATTATTGTTCCTTTGAACCCTGGTTGTTCATGACTGTCTCCCCATTTTTCATGTGGAGAAACTGAGGCAGGAAGAGATAGGGAATTAGCTTGCCTGAGAGAAGTTGCCAGCAGGACTGTTTCCTTTAATTGCCCCATCACTGGCACAAGGTTGATTTGGTTTATTCAAGATAAATTTGCAGGGGATTAATAAACCAAGCATATAGTAGAGTATCCCTGGAGAAGGAAATGGCAACCCACTCCAGTATTCCTGTCTGGGAAATCCCATGGACAGAGGAGCCTGGCAGGCTACAGTCCATAGGGTCACAAAAGAGTTGGACACGACTTAGGGACTAAACAACAACAACAATATAGTAGTATACAGTGTATAGTGACTTCTCAGGTGCCTCCATGCATGCTCAGTGGTGTTCGATTCTTTGTGACCCCACAGACTCTAGTCCACCAGACTCTTCTTTCTGTGGGGATTCCCAGGCAAGAATACTGGGGTGGGTTGCCATTTCCTCCTCCAGGGGATCTTCCTGACCCAGGGATTGAACCCGCATCTCCTGCGTCTTCTGCATTGGCAGGCAGATTCTTTACCACTGAGCCACCTGGGAATTCCAGCTATGATCTTACATATGTATAAGGTTTCACATATTATTATCTAGAAATCTAAAACACAATGCAGCCTGTTATGTTAGCTGAAAATCTTTGTAGTAATTATCATACCACCTTGCCCTGTCACTGAGCTATTTGAAGAGAATCACTTTGCAAGTATGAAAGAGGCAGCAATGCTTATCACCTTGTAATTAAGGAAAGCTGTTTCTTCATACCCCTCACTGAGTTTAATATTAGACAAACATATTCTAAGATTTCCTCCTTTCTCTTGCTTTGATAGGTTTTATTTTGTTGGTTTTGTTTGCTAGCATTCCACAAATCATTACACACTTGGCCTGAGATCAGAAGGGAACCCATTTACCTGAGTCCAACTAAACACCCAACGTGCTTACTTGGTGACTGTCATCCCGGTTGCAGGCCAGATGATGGTGTGCTGAATCACAAAGGTGGGAGAAGGTCCTTTCCTTCTGTTCAGAACACTCACCCTGATAATTTGAGGGTGATGTGTGCTGACTGGCTTTCTGTGTTCCATGACTCTGTAGACACCCTGAACTAAAATACACATCATTGATAAAAGTAACCGTGGAGAGTTAGTTACCAGAGGAGGGGCCGTACCTCTGGAGTGGGCTGGGGTAATGACTGTTGGTAGCGTGCTCTGTGCTATGCACATTAAGTCCTTGATCTAAATTATCCACTTAGTCCCACAACCACCTTAAGAGGTAGGTACTCTGTCATCCCCATTTTATAGATGAAGTGGGAGCTTGAGGGGGCTTCCTAGGTGGTTTTCGTGGTAAAGAACTCACCTGCTAATGCATGAGACATAAGAGATGCCGGTTGGATCCCTGGGTCAGGACGATCCCCTGGAGATGGAGATGGCAACTCACTCCAGTATTCTTGCCTGGGAAATTCTGCAGATAGAGGAGCCACGCAGGCTACAGTCCATGGGGTCACAAAGAATCAGACACAACTGAAGTGACTCAGCATACATACACGTGGAAGTTTGAGGAGTATAAGTTCTCATAGCTGGGAAGTGGCAGAACCAAGCTGCATGCTGCAAGATTAAGTCTCTCTGTCTCCAGAGTCCAACCCCTCAAGTCACTGGGCTTTGAGAGAGTTCAGGAAAATCAGAGCTGATGGAGCCAAGGTAAAGTGCTTTAGTATCCAACAGTATGCACGGTATGCATAATTGTGGACACTTTAACTAGTCTATCGTGACAATGAGGTTGAACCTCAGAAAACCACAGCCCACGATTCTCCTCCCTCTTGCCTCCAGCCCTGAAGCCCTGTCATTGTAGACCATCCGCAGAAGTGGGGTAGGAAAAAGTGGGAGGAGAGACATTCTGCTGTGCTAACTCAGTGGTTGGTAGTACTGGGCACATGGTTTGTGGGAAAAGAAATTGAAGGTCATGACATGAGTCAGTGGCTCAACAGGTATCTACTGACCACTTGCCCGTGCTCAGCAGTGTCTAGGCATCAACGAGATACTGTGGTCAACAAGACTGCGAGTTCCTGCTTTTCTAGAGCTTCCAGGCTCATAGGAGGAGAAAGGTGATAAACAAGTAACCACATCAGTAACCTAGGTTATTTAGGAGAGTGATGAAGGCTCTGAAGGAAATAGATCATGGGATAAACAGTGCCTGGGCAGAGTTGGCAAGGAGGCTGCTTTAGAAATGGTTATTAGAGCAGGCTGAGAAAAGAAAATTTTCTCTTGGGACCTGGAAGGGACTGTGGAGAGAATGTTCAAGATAGAAATGACAGAGGCAGGAAAGAGTTTGGTGGTCCGAGGATATTTGGCCTGGCGCATTATGTGCAGACAGAGGCTGACGTGAGTTGGGAATAGAGTGTGGGTAGCAGTGTTACCTGGCATCTTTAGGCCAGAGCACAGGGTCTGGATTCTGTTTTAAGTGCATTGGGAATTTTTGTTAAGTTTGTTTCTCAGGTCTTTCCACTTGTCTTAGTCTATTTTAGCTGTTATAACAATTACCATAGACTGGGTGACTCAGACCGCATTTATTTCTCACAGTTCTTGGAAGCTGGATCTCCAAGTTCAAGGTGCTGGTCAATCCAGGTGGCATCTGGTGAGAGTCCAGTTCATGGTTTGAAAATGGTTGTCTTCTCTATGTATCCTCATGTGGTGGTAAGGAGCAGGGAGATAGGGAGATAGAGGAAGTAGGCTTCCTTCTTATAAGGGCACCAATCGCATTCATGAGGGCTCCCTGCTCATGACCTAACTACCTCCAAGGCTCTACCTCCTAATGCCATCACCTTGGAAGTTAGAATTTCAGCGTATGAGTTTTGGAGGAACACAAACATCCAGTCCATAACACCACTTTTATCATAAGTCGAGAAAATCCATATAAGACTTTGGAGAGAAAAGTGAAGGAGATTTTGAGGTGTCATGTTTAATGAGCAACTGTGATAAGCCCAGAGTTTTCTGAAGCATCTCTGGGAGTGCATAGCTTGGAGAGCACTTTTAGGAGATGGATTTGGCTATTCCTCAAAATGGAATGTGTTAGGATGAATACCCAGCACTAAGTTTGTAAGGATTTACAATTTACAAATTGATCTCACATATCTCATGTATCCACTCCTAAAAACAAATGGAACATTCTATAAATAACAAGGAACATAAAAGGAAAGTCCCTTTCCTGACAGTGAGCCAGTGGTGTGCTGAGAACTCCAAATCCGAGGTCAATTCTCAGGTACAGGTGTCAGTCATCCTTTATCTCAGGCCAGAGGGCCTTGCTGTGACTGGGGCAGCGGGGCATCACTGCACATGGTCCTTTTGTCTCCCTAGATATTTTGAAATTGAGAAAGCTACGTGTCAGAGGTAGAAGTTTAGGGAAGGCTAGAAACCTAGTAAAATATTATTCAGAAATCTCTTTCAACTTGTGATTCAAGTCACTTAAAAACTTCAGTTGCAATGGGTTGTTCTACAGAAGGGAACATTGTAAGTTCAAGCTCTTGTTTAACCTAAGGGTTTGATTTTTCTGTTTTGTTTTTTAATATAAGATGACATTTTTTTCCTGACTGAATGGACTTTTAGGGCCATGTTCAGGTTGCTCTTTTACTCACCTCCTCAAACCCACCTTTTTTTTTAATATGAAGAGTTTTTGAGAAAGCTCAAGGGTGATTTCACTGGCCTAAGCCCCTATGACTGGCTGCAGAGGCTTTTCCTGTCCAACAGACTAAGTTCTAGAACTGTTCATTCAGTCCAGGAGTAATCTGAGTTAAATATAAGATTAGAAAGAAAGGTATATCCAGTATCCAGTGAGTATCTGGGAAAGGTATTAAAGCCATGATTGTGTCTGTGTTTGTTTGTGTGTGTGTGTGTGTGCTCAGTCACTTCAGTCATGTCCGACTCTTTGTGACCCTATGGACTGTAGCCCACCAGGCTTCTCTGACCATGGGATTATTCAAGCAAGAATATTGGAGTGGTTGCCATGCCATCCTCCAGGAGATCAACCCAACCCAGGGATCGAACCCTTGTCTCCTAAGTCTCCTGCAGTGCAAGCAGATTTTTTACCACTGAGTCACCGGGGAAGCCGCAAAGCCATGATTAATAGGAGTTAATAAGTTACGAAGGTACCAAAGAATTTTTAGGAATTCTTTATTCAACAAATATTAATATCACCTTTCAATTAAGAACATTTGACAGATGTTGTATAGCCTGAATTGTGTAACCATGGCCAAGATGCCCCATCACCATCTGGAGGCAGAACCTCTAAATTGCAAAATTGTGTTTTGAGGGATGAATTTCTGTTGCTGTTAAGTCGCTAAGTTGTGTCCAACTCTTCTGCGACTCCACAGACTATAGCCTGCCAGGCTCTACTGTCTATGGGATTTCCCAGGCAAGAATACTGGAGTGGGTTGCCATTTCCATCTCCAGGGGATCTTCCTGACCTGGGATTAAACCCTCATCTCGAGCACTGGCAGGTGGATACTTTACCAAGGAGCTACCAGGGAAGCCCTTGAGGGATGAGTAAACCACCCAAGAGTTGAAAATGTAAGCAGAACATCATAAGAGGATTGGAAACATCACTCTGGCTGAAAGGTGAACTTCTGGATGCATTGACTGCTAAGTCAAAATGTCCCAAAGAGTACCCTTAACTCCTGTTAGTTTCAAGGTCAACTGATCTCCATTTCTTTTGTAATTTAGAGGACACTTGAGTTCTTAACTGGCTAGAGTAAAAGACAACTTGAACTCAAGCTATTGCTAAGAAATGGTAGCTACAGTAGTGAAGAGAGAATAAGAACATGGTGTCCTTTGAACAGTGGTTTCATTCGCTTGGTGCCAATTGGTAACTATTTGGTAAGCAGTTAACAATGGTTCTAGGCATCATGAGCTGTACTCAAGAAATATAATTGGGGAAAAGAACCATAAGTCAAATGACAGTGACCAATGCAGGGTAGTTTCTAATTGATTATGAAATCATATGACACTTTATTTTAAGCATTGTATTGGCTGGAGAATGCACTGGACCTTTAAGAATTAGGAAAGACTAAAAGGCAAGTGAAGGCAAGGCCAAAAGGGAGAAGGAAGGAAGGGGTATGGAAGGCAAATGAATATGGTGCACTCAAGGAATGTAAAAGAGGGGCTGAGCCGGACCAGTGATTCTGTGCTGGCAAGCAGGGGGACACTGTGACCATGCAAGGCTGGATTGTCAAAACTGGGCAGAGCTATTTAGTTGATCTGGACCGTCATTGTCTGATACAGAATCCAGTGGCCATATGTGGCTGTTGAGCATATGAAATGTGGCTCATCCAAACTGAGGTTTGCTAGAATGTAAAATACATATTGGATTCCAAAGACTTGATACAAAGAAGAATGTAAGATTCCTCATTAATTATTTTATATTGGTGACACATTGAAGTGAAGCCATTTTGGATATGTTAAGTTAAATGAAATATATAAAATTAATTTCACCTGTTTGCTTTTACTTTTTTAAAAACTTGACAACTAGAGAATTTTAAATTACCTATGTGGGGGTTTCCCTAGTGGTCCAGTGGTTAAGATTCTGTGCTTCCAATGCAGGGGGCATAATTTCAATTCTTGGTAAGGCAACTTATATCCCACATGCTGCTTGGCCAAAAAAATTTTTACCTATGTGATCTCACATTATATTTTTCTTGGATAGTACTGTGCTAGGTAGAAGAGGCTTCACAGGTGAACAGGAGGAAGGAACTGACAAAAAGTGATGCTTGAATCTAGAAATGCAGCTGGGGAGATTTCCTGAATACATTTGACTAGTGCCTTCTCAAATTTCTTTTAAAGTGACACTTTGATGCAGATGGTAAAAAATCCACCTGTGATTCGGGAGACCTGGGTTCGATCCCTGGGTTGGGAGATCCCCTGGAGAAGGGAACAGCTACCCAGTCCAGTATTCTGGCCTGGAGAATTCCATGGACAGAAGAGCCTGGCAGGCAACAGTCCATGGAGTCTCAAAGAGTCAGACATGTCTGAGCAACTTTCACTTTCGTTGACATCATATTTGTTTGTGACTTTTCTAACTTAAAAGAGGAAGCATTGTGAAAGCAAGGCTGTGAGTTCTCTAGAGCAGGTAACCAAGACATTGCCCAATGCCTTTGTCTTGAATAGGCAGTGTGTTTCACACCATATTTTTTAGGCGAAGAATAATTTGGTCTTTAACTAAAAGTGAAAAAGTGAAAGTGTTAGTCATTCAGTCATGTCCAACTCTTTGGGACCCCATGGACTATATGTAGCCCGCCAGGCTCCTCTGCCCATGGAATTCTCCAGGCAAGAATACTAGAGTTGGCAGCCATTCCCTTCTCCAGATCTTCCTGACCCAGAGATTGATACAGGTCTCTTGCATTTCAGGCAGATTCTTTACCATCTGAGTCACCAGGGAACTAAACTGGAAGCCAAATCTAAACTAGTTAAAAGAACCCAAATAGAATAATATCAAGTGCTTTGTTGGGCTTACCAAGAGTCATTTAGGACATTTTCCTGTCGTTTAAGCCAGGAGAACCTTCAAGACTCCCAAGAAAGCTTCACTTTTAGAAACCCATGGTAACATTAGAAGACTGAGTTTTGATAATAATTTTGGCTCAGACCATGTGTCCTACTTCTCTTCAGTCATCTGATGCCTGCTGCTGCTGCTGCTGTCGCTTCAGTCGTATCTGACTCTGTGCGACCCCATAGGTGGCAGCCCACCAGGCTCCCCCGTCCCTGGGATTCTCCAGGCAAGAACACTAGAGTGGGTTGCCATTTCCTTCTCCAATGCATGAAAGGGAAAAGCAAAAGTAAAGTCGCTCAGTCGTGTCCAACTCTTAGCAACCCCATGGACTGCAGCCTACCGGGCTCCTCCATCCATGGGATTTTCCAGGCAAGAGTACTGGAGTGGGTTGCCATTGCCTTCTCCCATATGATGCCTATGGGCCCCCAAAACAACATAGCAGTTTTGGAGGGACCTCCCCTAAAGTTTTGTGAAAGGCAGCCTAATGCAGCCAGGTGCGTTTACAATGTACAGAGATGAGCTCAGATGCTTTTCCCTGGACAGCAAGAGCAAAGGCCCTTTAAACTGAAATGCCCAGATTGCAAGGGCAGATCCTGCCCATTATCAGACCCTGGAGTTTCTCCTCAGAGAACTTGGAGTTCTACAGTCCCACCTCGCCTTCCATCTCCTGGCCTCTGAGAATGAATAGCACTTTCCCAAGTAGAATGCACATCTCAGGGCTGGAACTCTGAAGGCTTGCTAACTGTCAAACCTTAGGCAAATCCCCAACCTTTCTGAACTTCATTTACTTATTTGTAAAATGGGCATCACAGGACCTCTCATGCTTACCCCCTTGCAGCCATGGTGCCCAAAGGAGATAATGCATTCCTGAGTGCTCTGTAAGCCATAATGCACCGAATGGATGGAAAGTTTTAGTCTCATATTCCAATGTCTGTCTGCCAAAGCAAACTCTTCTGCATAACATTAGCACTAGAGCCTTCACCAATGTCTGAAAATCGAATCATCAGTTCCATCTCTTTAGTATATTTGTAGCACTTCCAATAATATATAGGATTTCCAAAAATAAATAACCCAATGATGTTTTAAATAAAAAGTTGAGATTACAAGCCAAATTTCATGCAAATACTATCAGAAATGAGTTTGTTACTGCAAATAAATAGATTTGTGAGCTTCCTGTCATAAAAGGAAAAAAAGGAAACCTAGTGGATATTTGAGTCCTCATTCAATATAAGGAAGTATATAATGCATCTACAGAAAGGAGCTTCTTCCTGGCACTACTTTCTTGAAGGATTTATTAAATGGATTCCTATATGATTATGGAAGGCATTAGAAAAAACAGTAGTAATAAATTGACTTCATCTGTGGTTTTGCCAAAGTTTATGTTCTTCACATGGAGGTTGCTTATTTCAGCCTCTACACAAGTTGGGGATCTTGTTCTTGCTGAGTCCTCACTGACTGCCCTTTAGGAAGAGGGCCCTTGGCAACAACATAAGCCTGTGTTTTAAACCTCTCCGTCGGCAACCGCCTGCTAACTGAAGGGCCTTCCATCCTTTCCTGGGTCTCAGGAGAAGGTTCCTCCAGGTGTAAGAGTCCAGAGCCAATAAAAATGAGCAGAAGAACGCTGGTGGAAAAGGGGTTCCCTCTTTGCCCCTTAACTGCTGGGCCCCAGAACATGAATCCCAGGCCACCAAGGCCAGAGATTCCAAAACACCTTAGCGGCGGTGCTTCTGAGCTCAGGAAGGTGAGCCAGGTCCAGGGAGGGCTCTGCCCAACTTCTCCTGAACCTCGACCCAGCTCTGTGCCTCCATCTTCCAGATCACACGGCAGCAGTACCAGAACGCGCTCACCGCCTGCCACATGGAGAGCTCACCCCAGTCCCCCGACATGGAGGCCTCCACGACCCGGGGCACACCCCAGACTCCCAAGGATGACCCTGCGGCCACCCTCCTGAGCCACCGGAGCAGCCTGCCGTGTAAGCCGGTTGGGAGGTGATGAACTGGGCCGCTGTGGGGTGGGGAAGGCCCGTCTCCCTCCTCGGCCCCGCCTCCCTCCTCGGCCCCGCCCAGAGCTGCAGTCTCTTCTCAGGGGGCCCCAGGTCTCCTCCAAAGCAGGGAGGTGATACACTTACTGTCCTCCCCAGGCAGCCGCTCAGATGGGCTGAGAAGCCCCGGCGAGGTCGTGTACCTGCGGATGGAGGAGATGGCCTTCACCCAGGAGGAAATGACCGACTTTGAGGAGCAGAACACGCGACAGCTCTCGCTGTCTCCTGCCGCTGTGCCCGCTAGAGCAGGTCAGGGAGGGAAACTTGAGTCCCGTGGAAGTAAAGGGGGAATGGGTCAAGGCCATTGGGTCCTGGTATGGCCCCAGGTGAGCCAGGTGAGGGAAGTCTGGGACCATAGCCCCCACGTAAAACTCCCAGGCATCAGATCCGCGGTAGTTTATTCTCAGAACATTGTTAGCTAGGTTTCCACCTGGATTCAGACCCTGGCTTCCCCATTTAGAAGTTCGGCAACTTTAGGCAAGTTACTCTAACCTAAGACTCAGTTTCCTTAACTTAATAGATATCTTTCCCTATGTTTGTTGTTTTTCAGTCGCTCGGTCATGTCTGACGTTTTTGCGTCCCCGTGGACTGTAGCCCACCAGGCTCCTCTGACGATGGTGTTTCCTAGGCAAGAATACTGGAGTGGGTTGCCATTTCCTTTTCCAGGGGAACTTCCCGACCCAGAATCAAGCTCACATCCCCTGCATTAGCAGACGGGTACTTTACCACTGAACATCCAAGGAAACCCATTCTTCCTTATGTTAATAGATAAAAATCATGGTGGCTACTTCACGGTGGGTAGCTTTGAGCAGAAATGAAATAACATTTATAGGAGGGTACATCATAGTACTGGTACCGTGCTCCCTAAATATTAGGAAGTTATTATTAGGCCTAATTTATAGATTAGGAAGGGTTTCCCTGGTGGCTCAGACAGTATAGAATCCACCTGCAATGCAGGAGTCCCGGGTTAAATCCCTGGGTTGGGAAGATCACCTGAAGGAGGGCTTGACAACCCACTTCAGTATTCTTGCCTGGAGAATCCCCATGTACCGAGGAGCCTGGCAGGTTACAATCCTTGGGGTTTCAAAGAGTCAGACACAAATGAGCAATTGAGCACATAGATTAGGAAACTGAGGTCAGCCTTTGCTCTTACTGGCAGGGCTGTTCCCCTTCTTTGAGCCCCTGAGACTAGCAGTAGTCTGTAGGATCTGTCCTGATCTCTGAGATCATAGCACCTCCCATGGAGACACTGAATACTCCTGTCTTGACTGCAGTGTTGCTCCAAGCTCCCAGCTTCCCACCAGTCTTGAGATCCTTCTATGCTTGCCTGCTAATCATCTCCATGTATTCTGCACCCCCACACACACCAACGACCCCAAGGCCAGCACCCATCCCGCCTCCAGACCCGCCCCAGTCCACAAGACTGAGATCCCTCAGGTCCAGAGCAGTGACCTGACAAGTGCTCATAGACTTTTGAAGTCATTGAGACAACATGTTTGAGCTTGTGGCTAACTCAGAAAATCTAGGATTTGCATAATCACAATTCCAGGACCTGAATTTAGAATGATGGTTTTAGAATGATGGATTTTAATGGCTAACACCTGTAGCAAGAAATGATATCAAAGGAATGAGAATAGAGGAGATGGGCCAGTCTTTGGAGATTATTCCAGTCCATCCTCCTCATATGACACATGAGGGCCTACGCCTGGAGAAGGGAAATGACTTGCCCAATCCACCACACCATGTGCCTCCACAGTGAGATTCAGAGGCATTGGTGGTCAGGGCCGGGGTCCCTTTCCAGCTCTCAGATCTGGCAGCTCTCTGAATCCCCCCTGGGTTTGGTGGAAGAAGAGAGCACATGAGCTTAGCTGTTATTGAGCCCTGTGATTTTCCAGGGTCCATGCAAGGAGAGGAAGGTTAAGGTGACACCCAACCTGTCCTCCAAGGTGCTTCTTATCTGGCAGATACTGAATGGAAATGCTCATGTTCTCTTCTCTGTCTGACCTAACAGTGCTTGGAGAGTTGGATTCTTGCTCCTCTTCCCTTGTTTCTTAGTTCCTTTTGTGGCCCTAAAAAGCCTCTTGCTAAGTAATTAGAGCCTTTGTCTTCCTGGACATCCCTTCTATGTTACAGCCACCACTGCCTTGGCTCTGGTTTTGAGCTTTCACCTGCCAAGGAGCATTGGCAAAAAACACCCTACCTGGATCCCTGGGTGTTCTGGTGGAAAGGCTTGTGTTCTTTCTTCTTTTCTTTTTCTCAGCATCAGATAGTGAATGTTGTCATGTCAACCTGGACACAGAGACCAGCCCCTGCAGCAGCGACTTGGAGGAAACCATGGGCAAGAAGTTGCTGAGAACCTTGAGTGAGTACTTCTTTACCAGGATGAAAACCACCCACCAGCTGGTTAGTATGAAAAGCATGCTAGGATCTTACTCCTAAAGGAGAAACCATTGACTCCTTTTGGGAATCCAAGTGAGGTACAATTATGGAAACCTGTAATGGGGTTTGGGCAGGTACTGCACCCTTGATAGTTTGGGCATCCGTCCCATTCAATGGGTAGTTGTCTAGGGCAGGAGTCTGTAAACCATGGCCACAGATCAAATCCTGACCTCCTCCCCTGCCCATCCCTATAAAAAATAAGGAGGCTTCCCTGTGGCTCAGACAGTAAAGAATCTGCCTGCAATGTGGGAGACCTGGGTACGATCCCTGGGTTGGGAATATCCCCTGGAGAAGGGAATGGCAACCCACTCCAGTATTCTTGCCTAGAGAATTCCATGGACAGAGGAGCCTGGCGGGCCACCGTCCATAGGGTCGCAAAGAGTCAGACACAACTGAGCAACTAACACTTTCACTTTATTGGATCATAGAACCCACTAGTCATTGATGGCCACAATGGCAGAGTTGAGTAGTTGCAACAGGAACCAAATGGCCTGCAAAACCTAAAATACTTACAATCTGGTCTTTTAAAGAAAATTTGTGTTCAGGAAATTCAGTAAAAAGGACAGCAATATCCTCTGTGGAAGGAAGTCCATGGCAGGGAGAACAAGGTGAAAAATACTCCTTTCTAAAAACAATGGAGCTGGGAACAGAGTACCCTTCCACCCCCGCCTACCCCAATGCAGGAGAGAGATTGCCTCTGATCTAGAGAGTGTAGGTCCCTGGGGATGGCTCCCAGCTATAACCGCCACCTCTGGCTCAGGGACATCAAAGTCCGTGAGACCAGTCTTCTCTCTGAGGGTGTCTGGCAACCATTTGAGCTGGGGATGAGGAGGCATGCTCCTGGGACACTGTGTGGGCTTCGCTCAATCCCGTCCAGGAAATCTTCGATCCATTGGCACTAATCTGGACGTGTAGCTTTTTGGAGATGTCATCTCAGGTGGAAGGTGCCTTCTAATCCTTCAAGATGTGCATATGCTGATATTAGCACCTGGAGACAATGCAGACTACTGCCAAACTATCGAGGGCTTTGTCTCCTGCTTCTATTTTGAAGAGCGCTTGAGCCCCCAAGAGAGTACTCATGTTCTCCCAGCCTTACAGACTGACCCTTAGAAACTGTGTTTTTCAGGTGGTCGAAAAAGGAAGAGGTCACCAGATGGAGAGAGAACCTCTGAGGAGAACTCCAACTTAACGCCTCTCATCACATGACAGGGCTATCGGCGTCCACTGGGGGCGTGAGATTCCAGAGCTCTGGGGAGAACCCATCCTCCCGTCGTCTGCTTCTCCCCAAGGCCTCCCACTGGTGACACAGCCTACTGCTTTCTTTACCACCTCTTCACCCCTAGCCGTCAGTGTGGCAGATTTTCTCTCATCACCTCCAGTTTGACTCAGAGCCTTGTGGTGGCCGTGACGGAAGGAGGTGCCTCAGTGGAACATGCTAAAAATGATCTCGTCCACAGCACAGTCTGGGACTGCAGAAGAAATGACCCCAGGCTGACAATGCCACTCTAGGACCCCTGATGCACTTCCTGTTCCTTGGTGTCCCTTGGCACCATATTTCATGCTTCCCTTAGGTCAAAAGGTGCCACTGGCAGGTGAGAACAAAGGAGGCTGGGGCAGCAGGTAGGAGAGTTAGTTCGGGAGACGCACCAAGAATTTCTCCAGAACATTAGAGCAGCGGGACTCAGTCATGCTGCCATGTGACGTTACAGGACAGAAAACTGTTGGTGACCAGTTTCCTGTTAGAAGAGGGTTCCAGCAGCCTGGGAGGTGTGTCTCAGCTGGAATGAAAAGAATGTAAGATGAAACCTCAAGTCACTGTATTTCCCAGGGACACATCTGTTTTGGCTCCTGATTAGTAGTCATCAGTCCCTCAGTAAATCTGCTCTGGAAGAGGAGCAAGGAGAAGAGAAACCCATTTGGGAGCCAGAGATGGAACTTCAGGTTTTAAATTCCAAATATATATATATATATATGTGGAAAAGTTTTAGCCATGAAAAGCCAAAGAGTGCCCAGGTCAGCCAAGAAGGATGCAAGCTCTCATGCAGCTTCAGTGTGTATTATACTGGAACATTGAAGAATCACTCTTCTTTTTTTGTCCATTCCTCCACCCCCACCCTTTCCTCCACTCCATCAAATCAGCTGAGTGTACTTTATTCCTAGAACATACCAGATCTCTGAATAAAGTACCAGACAGAGCTGGTACATTCAACACCATTTTCACCTGATGTTGGGCTTCCGTTGTGGCTCAGCTGGTGAAGATCCGCCTGCAATGCGGGAGACCTGGGTTCGATTCCTGGGTTGGAGATCCCCTAGAGAAGGGAAAGGATACCCACTCCAGTATTCTGGCCTGGAGAATTTCATGGACTGTGTAGTCCATGGGGTCGCAAAGAATCCTTCCTATGCGACTGAGCAACTTGAACCTCACTTCACTTCACTTGGGACAGGTGCAATTCCAAGCATAACCACCAGATGGCAGGATGACTGCACAGACCTGCTTGAAGAGGAAACAGGAGAAACCACAGAGCCAGCCTTACAGAACATGTGGAAGTAAGTGAAGGTTGTCTTTGGGACACCTGTATCCATTTCTGATGTATATCCCACCCATTGGGTTCCCTAGATCAGGAATCCAGTAATCCAGTGCTCATCTCAAAACCATTCCCTAACTTTTCTTTGGGGATGTAATTCTCAGGCTTCCCTCATCTTCCTCCAAAACCATTACTCCCACTTCCCCAAACCCATTCAATCAATAATCACATAGAGGGTGGAGAGACTGATAATTCCTCTGGGTTATTTGCATCTCAAAAGAAAATGCTTACCCACGGGAACCTTTACCTCAGGGGTTCTTAACTTGGGGTCCGTCACTCCAGAGGGTCCATTGTTGGACTTCAGAGGGTCTATGAAACCCCTAACTCTGTCAGAATTTAGTGTCTGCCTTCTTATGTGTGTTTTCCAGAGGGCTAAAGCTTTCATATGATTCTCAAAGTTCTCAGACCCACAGAGTATTAAAATCCACTGTTTAACTAGTGGAACTTTCAGCCCAGAGTTTCTGCAATGCAGAATGAAGTGAATACTGGGTAGTTTGAGACAGATTTTTAGTTGTAAATGGTCTTCCCAAGTGTCCATCAAATCCATGGCGAAAGCTGGCACCCACCAAGTGGAAGTCGTCAGAAGTCCTTGGCATACTCTATGGTATTTACAGCGTACACCCACGTAACTTGGTCCCCACCAAACCCCAGCAGGTGTCTGCAGACAGGAGGGGCACAGCATGTGGAAGTGGACTTTGCCTTTTTCAGCAGTGTATTATTGACTTCACATCCTTTGCCTGGCCCTGCCTGAGGCTCAGCAGTGCATGACTTCTCGTAAATAACTCACAGCTACCACCCACCCCCAACACCTACCCTTGCCTGGCAGAAACAGCCAAAGTGTCAGCCCTCGGTGCTGGGTGCCTCTGACCCAAACCGGTGAATGCTGTTTCAAACAAGGTGTGCAGTCACGCAGTCTTCTTGCCCAGCTGGCCACTGGCCCAAGGGTTCCGCCTGGCTAGTCTTCCTTTCATTACCCCTTAGGTCACTGCTGTTGCTTTACACCCGTCTCTTTGCAAAATCCCTAAGGAGCCTGTCACCACTCCTCCCCCTTTACCCCACCCCATCCCAAGATTTTCTTCAGGTTACAAAAAAAGTTAAAAAAAAAAACGAGGATTTTGAAATAAAGTATTTATGAAGGCTCAATACATTGTAAATAATTTTTAAATAAAATAAAAATCCTTTTCCTGGACTATGGCTGTTTTCCTTGCCCCTGCATCTCAGAGTTCCAGAGTGGTTTTCCTTTGAGATGTAGGGTGGGGTGGGGCACACACATAATTACCTTACCTGAGGGCCACCTGCCTGAAGAGGCACTCCTCTCAAGGCCAGATGTGAGGTTGCAGGTAAGGTTACAGGAAAGCCCTGTGCTCTGCTTTGGGATGTCAGATGGGTAAGATCTTGCAGGAACAAATTTCAGAAATGGAAAGTAAAACTCAGGTGAGAAGCCAGAGTGTGACTTTAGACAAGAAAGGAGCATGAGGATGAAAATGAGAAGGGCTGGCATTTTTCGGAGCCCTGTGTTTGCGAGGTACTGGACTGGGTGCCTTCCAAGTTCAAGGTCTTAGGGGCCAGATCCAGTCTAGCGTTTGAAGCAATGTGCTAGCTGGCTCATTTCTGCAGGCCCTTTGGAGAGGAGCCAAAGTAGCCCAATTCCAGTGATTTCCAACCAGAGGCTGGGAAAAGGAACAAGGGAGCAGGGAGGGCTTATTGAGTAGTTATAAACCAAGACAGGAACAAGGAGACAACCAACAGGTGGGCAGTCACTGAAGTATTTATGGACTTTGTGGAAGGTTGGCATCTCTCACCTACTACTGTCTCCAACCAGCACACAGGACAATTAGTGAGTGACCTGCACCAGGACTGCTTGGGATTCTTCCCAGGAGCTGCCCACAGGCTGTAAAGTTCACTGTGCGCGCATGCTCTGTAGTGTTCGATTCTTTGAAACCCCCTGGACTGTCGCCCACCAGGCTCCTCTGTCCATGGTATTCTCTAGGCAAGAAAACTGGAATGGGTTGCCATTTCCTACTCCAGGTGATCTTCCCAACCCAGGGATCAAGCCTGCATCTCTTATGTCCCCTGAATTGGCAGGTAGGTTCTTTACCACTCGCACCAGCTGTTATTTCATTAACAGTAAATAAATTATGTTATGTTAATTGCTCAGTCATGTCCGACTCTTTGCGATCCCATGGACTATAGCCCGCCAGGCTCCTCTGTCCATGGAATTCTCCAGGCCAGAATACTAGAGTGGCTAGACTTTCCCTTCTCCAAGGGATCTTCCCAACCCAGGGATCAAACCCGGGCCTCTTGCATTGCAGGCAGATTCTTTATTTTCTGAGCCATGAGGGAAGCCTTAAATAAATGATACTAATAACTATTTTGTTGAGGGTTCTATGTGAATTTCAAAGGTAGGATCGGCCCAGCACTCATGCTCCTAGTCTTCACCACTTCGTGGCCATGGAACCTTGAGCAATTCATAACCTATTTCACAAACTGTGACACAGGCCAGGGACCATGCTCCTTCCCAGGGTGGTTTTGAGAAAGAAACGAGTGTGCCCACATGTAGAGGCGCACGGAGAAGCCCTGCAGTAAAGAACCTTGTGTAACTGGCTAAGGCCAGCTTTTCCCAGACTTACCCAAGGCCATTCGTGTGAACACTAGTGGAAAAAAGGAACACACTGCAGGGAATAGACATGTAACAAGAGAATTAAGAAGGCCAGATTCTCATGAGATTGGGACTTCTTTATATGCTAAAAACACTGGAGCACTTTGGTAAGTATACTTTGGCTTAAAGAAGTGTTTCCAACTGGTTTTTCATTAGCAATCCCCCCAGAGAGAAATACTCAATTCAAATTCTGCCCAACAAGAGAAGTTAAGATTTTGATAAATTAAGATACCCAGAAATAAGATTTTGTCAAGTAGGGTTTTGCTTTGGAAGACCACAAAACCACTTTAATATTTTAGACCTTCTTTTGCCCTCATGAACCAATCTTTGCCACCTTAGAGGTCCTATCACCCCTGTCTAGAAGTCAGTTTAAAGCTATGTTTGGGAAGAATGATAGATTGACAGAAGGTAGAAATCACTGGACTCCAGTTTTTCTCATTCCCTTATGAAGGGCAAGCATCTTTAAATAGGAAGGAGAACAAACATTGATAGAAAGAAAAATAAAATGAAAGGTAATGAAGAGATGAGTGTGAGGTCATATCCATTCGCATCCTCCAGACCCAGTCACGCACCGACACAAGTTCACTGAAGGACTCCAAGGAACGAGCCGGGTGGTGAAGGATATAGAAGCCATAATCTGTGCAGAAACACTGAAGCATCATGGAGGGTGGAGTTTCACATGGAGAAGCAAAAGCAAGGAATACCAACTACTACTCTCAAATATTTGAAGGGTCATCAATCAGAAGTACCCAGAGTAATATTCCATGGTGTATATGTACCACAGCTTCCTTATCCATTTGTCTGCTGATGGGCATCTAGGTTGCTTCCATGTCCTGGCTATTATAAACAGTGCTGCGATGAACATTGGGGTGCACGTGTCTCTTTCAGATCTGGTTTCCTCAGTGTGTATGCCCAGAAGTGGGATTGCTGGGTCATATGGCAGTTCTATTTCCAGTTTTTTAAGAAATCTCCACACTGTTTTCCATAGCGGCTGTACTAGTTTGCATTCCCACCAACAGTGTAAGAGGGTTCCCTTTTCTCCACACCCTCTCCAGCATTTATTGCTTGTAGACTTTTGGATAGCAGCCATCCTGACTGGCGAGTAATGGTACCTCATTGTGGTTTTGATTTGCATTTCCCTAATAATGAGTAATGTTGAGCATCTTTTCATGTCTTTGTTAGCCATCTGTATGTCTTCTTTGGAGAAATGTCTGTTTAGTTCTTTGGCCCATTTTTTGATTGGGTCATTTATTTTTCTGGAATTGAGCTGCAGGAGTTGCTTGTATATTTTTGAGATTAATCCTTTGTCTGTTTCTTCATTTGCTATTATTTTCTCCCAATCTGAGGGCTGTCTTTTCACCTTACTTATAGTTTCCTTTGTAGTGCAAAAGCTTTTAAGTTTCATTAGGTCCCATTTGTTTAGTTTTGCTTTCATTTCCAATATTCTGGGAGGTGGGTCATAGAGGATCTTGCTGTGATTTATGTCGGAGAGTGTTTTGCCTATGTTCTCCTCTAGGAGTTTTATAGTTTCTGGTCTTACATTTAGATCTTTAATCCATTTGGAGTTTATTTTTGCCGTTAAAAAGAATTCATTTGAACCAGTCCTAATGAGATGGATGAAACTGGAGCCCCTTATACAGAGTGAAGTAAGCCAGAAAGATAAAGAACATTACAGCATACTAACACATATATATGGAATTTAGAAAGATGGTAACGATAACCCTATACGCAAAACAGAAAAAGAGACACAGAAATACAGAACAGACTTTTGAACTCTGTGGGAGAATGTGAGGGTGGGATATTTCAAAAGAACAGCATGTATACTATCTGTGCTGAAACAGATCACCAGCCCAGGTGGGATGCATGAGACAAGTGCTCGGGCCTGGTGCACTGGGAAGACCCAGAGGAATCGGGTGGAGAGGGAGGTGGGAGGGGGGATCGGGATGGGAAATACGTGTAAATCTATGGCTGATTCATATCAATGTATGACAAAACCCACTGAAAAAAAAAAAAGAAGTACCCAGAGATTTAGTGTGTGTCGTTTAAAGGAAGGGAGGAGGGGAGCCAGGGGATAGGGTAGATGGCAATCAAATTCTGGATCAAAGTAAAAGACCTCTTTAATGAAAATGCTCCATCGGTAAAATGGGATGTTTCACCAAGTATTGAAAGAACACAACCCCCCACCCAACCCAGTTGAAAGTGATGAGTCAGGGACAACACGGAAGAGACCCTTGCATTGGGAGAGACAGGCTGCAGCTGATGACTACTAAGATCTTGATCAGCCCTCAAGACTGTAGCATTTTAGACTCCTTTGCAGTCCAGTGATTAAGAATCCATGCTTCCTCTGCAAGGGGTGCAGGTTTGATCCCTGGTTAAGAAACTAAGATTCCACATGCAGCACAATGCAGCCAGTTTTGTTTTGTTTTTTTTTAATTAAAAAAAGGACTGTAAAATTTTATTGTTTTTGTCTTAAGGCTGGGTAAGTACAGGGCTTGCAGGCCTGTGGGATGCAGCCCAACACTGAGTGTTCCTGACTTGCTGACTTAACAAGATTTATAGGATAGTGTTCTTGCCTGGAGAATCCCAGGGATGGCGGAGCCTGGTGGGCTGCCATTTATGGGGTCGCACAGAGTCGGACACGACTGAAGTGACTTAGCAGCAGCAGCAGCAGCTATGTACCTATGCTCCAGGGGCTCCTGCAGGTTGCTAAGCCTCAGAATGAGCCCCACGCTGAGGCATTGGGTGCCCCACCCCTGGCCCAGAACCTTCCCATTCTAAGACAGCCCCATGACTCCGGCAGTGGTCCTTTGAGCTTCAGCCTCATGTAAGAAGTGGGTGTGAAGTACCTCCAGATTATCTGTGGTAGTCATGAGGACTAAGATGCTTCCCTGGTGGCTCAGACTAAGATCATGGCATCCGGTCCCATCACTTCATGGCAAATAGATGAGGAAACAATAGAAACAGTGAGAGACTTTATTTTCTTGGGCTCCAAAATCACTGTAGATGGTGACTGCAACCTTGAAATCAAAAGACACTTGCTCCTTGGAAGAAAAGCTATGACAAACCTAGACAGCATATTAAAAAGCAGAGACATTACCAACAAAGGTCTATATATAGTCAAAGCTATGGTTTTCCAGTAGTCATGTATGGATGTGAGAGTTGGACCAAAAAGCTGAGCACCTAAGAATTGATGGTTTTGAACTGTGGTGTTGGAGAAGATTCTTGAGAGTCCCTTGGACAACAGGGAGATCCAACCTGTCAATCCTAAAGGAAATCAGTCCTGAATATTCATTGGAAGGACTGATGCTGAAGCTGAAGCTCCAATCCTTTGGCCACCTGATGTGAAGAACTGTCTCATTGGAAAAGACCCTGATGCTGGGAAAGATTGAAGGCAGGAAGAAAAGAGGATGACAGAGGATGAGATGGCTGGATGGAATCACCAACTCAATGGACATGAATTTGAGCAAGCTCTGGGAGTTGGTGATGGACAGGGAAGCCTGGCGTGCTGCAGTCCATGGGGTTGCAGAGTCAGACACAACTGAGTGACTGAACTGAACTGAGGACTAAGATAATGCCTGAGTGCTAAGTAAATGTTAGAGTCCCAGATTCCAGTGACTTCCCACTGTCTTCTGTTCATTCCAGAATCCTCCATTGTGACATGAGATTTGTCTGAATGAGGCTTCCAGCCACTGCTGGTGAGGTATGAGGAATGGAGAGGAGTTCTCGCCTTGCACTGAGGGAAAGTTTGCTTCTAGTATAACTGGATTCTTGGGCAAAGATGTGTGGTTCTGCCCTTCAAAGGCAGAGGGGTTGCCGTCTCCTTTGCCAAGTCAAGAACCAGGAGGAGATACATGGTGTCGTCCTATTCCAGGCAGATGCTGAAGGAACTGGTGAGGGATAGGAATTGGTGAGGAGTGTCTTCCCTCTTCCTGTGAGGGAAGAGTGAAAAACTGGACAGGTATTTTCAGGAAGGGAGGCAAGTGAAGGAGGCGGCCCTGGATAAACATGGTCACCTTGTACCTTTTTGAGTCACTAAGGGAAGAGTTTCAGATGAGGCTTCAGAAAGACTGAATTCTGACAGAGAAAGCCCTGTAGTCTACTCTGCCCTTGACACTGAGCAAGTCACAGGCCACGCTGGGAGACCCTGAGAGCTGCTCGGCATTCACCCCTCCTGCTGGAGGAGATTCAGAGAGGAAGGCCTGGCAGCAGGGTTAAGTAACAGGTTAAACTTGTGGACTGGAGCCAGACTTCGGGCTTCAGATCCTTATCACCTGTGAGTCATGTGACTGATACTGGTATCAGGCAAGTCACTTGATTCACTGTGCCTGTTTTCTCCTCGGTGGACGGTGAAGATAACATTAATGCCCACTGCATTGATTTATCGTTGAGGATTAAGTGAACCTACATAGATATATATAAAGGGCTTGGAATAGGGCCTGACAATAAATCATATTCAATAGTCTTTCCTCAGACCTTTGTTTTTAAAATATTCAGTTTTATTTATCTGGCTGCACCAGGTCTTAGTTGTAGCACGGGGAGCCCTCGACCTTAGCTGTGGCATGCAAGATCTTTTACTTGCAGCGTGCAAACTCTTAGTTACAGCATATGGGGTATAGTTCCCTGACCAGGGATCGAACCCAGGTCTCCTGAATTGGAAGCGTGGAGTCTTAGCCACTGGACCACCAGGGAAGCCCCTCAGATTTCCCTTACATATGTAATTTTTAAAGAAAATATTAGTTACAGGTGAAGCATCTCACTGTCTTACTCCCTTTCTCCTCACTGGTAACCACTTTCCTGAGATTGAGGTATACCTTTCCTACCTATATTTTAAAACTTACTTACATACGTATGTACTCATAAGCAACTACAGTATGCGGCACATTTTAAGAAATGGTCTCATAAATGGCATCTCATTTCACCTTTCATCCACTCAGAATTATCCGTGAGCTTTACCCTCATTAATGCACACAGCTCTGGTACCCTCTGAATTACCCATTCATGTCCTTTGTTCATTTTTTCCTACAGTATTTGTATTTTTCTTTTAATGTTTAATATGTAGGATTTTAAAAATTAAAATAAAAAATCCTGAATTGTAATCCTTTGTAATTCAGAATAGTAATCCTTTGTCAGTGATATGCATGGCAAATATATTCTAAAAATCTATAGGATTTTAGAGCTCAAAGGCATCCTAAAAAGGATGCCTGTTAACAGATCTTGTAGCAGGATAACATAGCAGATCCTGTTAACATAACAAGTTATTTTTCAATATTTTAAAATGCCAAATAGTAGCCCTCTTGTTTGAGGTAAGGCTGAAATTCTACTAAACCATCATCTGGAGAGGCCCTTGGACTCCCTGGAAAAATATGATCTATGTCTAAGTGGCTCTAATCGTTTCAATAGACTAAGAGGTACTCCAACTATAGTGGGAGAGATTGTGTTTTAGAATCACCCTGAGTGATGTCAACCCTTCTATGAATCCATGAAGTTCAGTTTCTTATGTAATATAAGATGATGGCTGGCCTCTGAAGGACACTGACAAAAGGCTGTGGGATGGTGAGTTCACAAAGGGAGGCAGAGCACAAGAATACATTTTAGTATTTTCTTTGGCAACTGGTAAGTCCCACCATAGCATTCATTTTAAATTGTGGGTTACAACCCATTAGAGGATGACAAAATCAAGTCCATGGGTCTCAATCAGCACTTTTACTTTTATTACTTTAGTGAAATAGAACATGATAGAAGAGAAAACAGAATCTACTACACATAGCAAGGGTAAATACTATTCTGGGAAACTTTTATCTCAGTTAAATGTGTGGGTGAGATATAAATATATTTCTTACCTTGATCACCCTAAAGAATTCAAGCATAGGGCTAGGGACACAACCATGCAGAAAAAGCAGGGAGGCAGACACTCTGGGTCGAGATGACGAGTTTTAATGACACAGCCAACACCCACAATCACACTTGGCTCTTCAGACAACTTCATCTTTGGGACTTGACTTGATACAAAGTAAACCAACACACGGGAGCACGTGAGTGACATGGGCAATACTCCTGCTTCCAGCGAGGGGGCAAGACATTTGTTTCATTATCAAAGTACCTTTTTATTCTTCTCAAATAAAAACCTTAATTTGCTCTGACCTCCAAAATGGCTCTAATCCCAGGCCCCTATTTCTTTTCAAGAGATGTTCTTTTCCCGTGGGGCCAGTTTAAACAGAAGCCACTTCACCAGAGTAGCCTTTTCTGTCCCTCAGTAGTCTCTAATCTAGTTGTGATGTTTACAACCAGGTCTGTGCAGGCAGGGAACACATGAAACAGAGGACCGCTTTGGTGGTGCTGGTTTGAGTGCAGTTTCTTCACTGGATTTTGGTGACTGCTTCATGGATGGAGGTGGCCACGTACTCTAGATTTTTGGTGGTTAAGCCACACATGTTGATCCGACCACTTGGCAGCAGATAGATGTGCTTTTCATTGATCAGATACTCAACCTGCTTGGCTGTTGAAAACCAAAAAAGACATTATCAGAGCAGAAGGAATCCTTTAAGCAATGGAGGTCCAAAGAGTCCATTATAGTGACAATTTCCTTCTTTCCCCCTTCACAGAGAAGCAAAACAATAGGAGTTATTTTGTTAGTTTGACACAGCAAGAAGTAACGCTCAACAGATTCTGGAAACTACTCTCATGAGCTAACTTTCTAATCCCCAGAAAGCTTAACATGGTTTTTCCTGATGGGAATTTTAATCTGGGACTACCTGTCCATCAAACCTTGAAGGTTACATTCACCAGGACAGCCCATCAACCCAACCAAACCCACAGACACAAGACCAACCCACTGATATGAAAAACTGTTAAGAATCGCTTCATTTATGTTTCTTCAACTGTATTTGCTTAACTCTGAGCACCTAGAGCAACTTCACTTTGACACTTCATTTTCACAGTACGCTGGACAAGGCCCTGAGATGAGAGCTACTGGATAAATGTTGTGTACCTGAACTCACAGGCTGAAAACTGCAAGACCTCTCAGGCCTGGTGCATCTCAACTGTCAATCACACACATGCAGCAGGGCTTTCCCCTGAGTCTGCAGAAACGCTTGTGGACAAAATAGGAAGGGACTGTCTGTACTTCCTTTCTGTCATAATATCTAGAGCTTTTTTGATTTATTGTAAAGCCATTTAGTGGGATTTTAGGTGATTTTTTTCCCCTGAAGTAATTAGCACCCTTAAGACACCATCAGTTTGAGAGAACAGGATAATATTAATAGTTATGGACTATTCATATGTTGAAGCCCTAACCCCCAATGTGATGGTATTAGGAAGTGGCAGGTTTAGATGAGGTCATGAGGGTAAGCACGTGTGATGGGAGCAATGACCTTCTAAGAGGAGACCAGACAGCCTACTCATGGATGAGCTCTCTCTCTCTCCCCTTCTGTCCCTCCCTCCTCCACCCCACGTGAGGACACAGCAAGAAGACAGCCATTTACAAGCTAGGAAGAGAACCCCCACCAGAACCTGATGGTGCCGGCACTCTGAGCTCAGATTTCCCAGTCTCCAGAACTGTGAGAGATAAACCTCTGTTGTTTGAACCACCTAGTCTATGGCATTTTGCTACAGCAGCCCAAGCAGACTAACATGGTAATAAAATCATAATCATCAGAGGAGCAAACACTTTGTGCCAGGCAGTGTTCCAAGCACTTTATATTAGCTCAGTCATCACCCCCCTTTTACAGATGGAAGTTACATGACCTTCCCAAGGCTACAAAGCTAGTCTCTGGATCTGGAATTTTAAGGCAGGCACTGTAACTCCCAAAAGAGCACACTTGTTAAGCCCATGCCCCTGAGGTAGATGTGGATACAGGACTTCCACCTTCTTTTTTTAAACAGAAACAAAACTCCTCTACTTTTGTGGGGTAGGGGAGTACCACACTTGAGAAGCAAGTAAAAGTTAGGGACTCCTTCCCTAAAAAAAGGGTAACATACACAAACACAATTTTAAAAATATCATTTCAGGATGAAAGCCCCTGTTCTGATAGATAAAGTGTAGTAAAGGAAGCTCTGCAACGTGAGAACTGTAAAAACTAGGTGGTATGCACATGGAGTTCACTGTACAATTCCTCCAACTTTTCTGTATGTTTAAAATTTTTCCTAATAAAATGTTGGGAACAAAAAAAACCCCTCCTCTTTCTTTTTAAAGGAGGGGGTGGTAAATGATGCCAAGTTCTAAATATGTAGCTTTATGTTATAAGCCCACGTTTATTCTCACCATTTTCCAATCCATAATAAAACTAAGTCCCTACTCTGGACAGCAGGACAATATGGATATTTTATGGGAAGACATCTCCACCTTGTGAGCTTTCAGAATATTACTACTAAGCCATTTCCATTTTACTACTACTACCATTTCCATTACACTTAATATCTTAAAAATTGTATAAGGATGATTTTCCTTAGTCCAATGCACTAATTCCCCACACCAGGATGGTGAGGACACCCAAGGTTAACTAAACTGTTTACTTTCTTACGTAGCCTCATTTTACCCAAAATATCTCTGTGGGTCTACAATATATAATCTCTACCACCTTTGCTTTTCTCTGAGCCCATTTCAAACAGGCGCACTGATGGTCCTGGTTTATAGGACCTCCCAGCACCTCTGACAGTCCACGTACTACCCAAAAGCACATATCTGTCTCTAGAGCCACTCAGACACAAGTGCCACACCGAGGTCACATCTGCACCACATGAACAGTGGCTTGACTTGAGGTGCTTGGGAATAATTTACTACATGAACGCGTCTGCTCTCATCAGACGGGATGGCCCATCGCTGATATGCTCCACTGATGGTTGACCAAGATCATGCAAGGCTGCCTACTAGACTTTCAATCGGCTTTTAATTCCAACTACAAATCTAAGTTCTTTTTTTATGAAGAGAGAACGTTATAGCCTAGGCAATGCTTGGAGACTAGGAAAGACCTGTTAAGAAATTAAGTCCCTGGAAAATCATACATAATACTTATACTTAAGATTAAGGACAAGCCAAAAGGTGCTTGAGCCTTTATAAAAGATGTTTCATAAATGAAGGTTCCAAGGTACAAATCCTATTACTTCCCAGTCAGCCCTGAGCCACTTCCCGAGCCCACCAAAATGAAGATATCTGAGTTATGGTCAGGACAGTGGGCCACAACAATGCTCTTCTGAAACCCCAGGGGTCCAGGAGATGGAGGGGGTCACACTGAGAAAATCAAACTTGTTCCAGTCCAAAGTCATGGCTGACCACATGGGCGACAGCTCAGGGAGCCAAGCCCTGAATGACTGTGAGGAGTGCTGTGTCCAGCGATGAGCATTCCAGGTGGTGGGGCCACTTACGGTTCAACCCGGTGAAGCTGAACATTCCAATCTGCTCTGTGATGTGGTTCCAGGTTCCCGGGGTCTTGAGGGCTTCTAATCGCGCCCTGAGCTCAGATCTCATGGTCAGAATGCGGTCTGCCATTGTCTTCACGTTACCTGTCCTGAGTGGACAGCAATATGAATACCAACCCAAGAGAGCAGAGATGGCACACAAAAACGTAAAAATTTTTAAAATGTAACCTAATCTATAAGCTAAAAACAGAATCACAACCTATCTATTATGGTATGTTGATGCCTAGATGGGTGGGTAAGGAGACCAGAGAGATGCACTTACTAGACAGAAGGGAAGGACTATATTCACTGATGGAGTTCATTGCTAGTCTCAGGTAGACTGGCTGTAATACCACTTATGTTTTAACTCACACTTCAGCATGGTGCTGCTCGAGACAGAATAATATATTTTATCAGGCCTAATATTAAGTAGAGATTGCAGATTCAGCTACTACACAAAAATTACTCTGTTTCAAAATAGGATAAAATACATATAAATTAGATAAGAAGGAAGAGCCCCCAAACTGTTGCACTAACTTTATTCTAACAGAAATCCCTCCCTGTATTTCCTGACTTTAAGAGGAGGAAGCCTGGGAGGCGGGAGAGGAGAAGAAACTCCCATTCACCCAAGGCATCCTTCCTACACTCCCGGTTCTATGTTACACACACATGTAGGAGCCAGCCCTATTTTAGAGAAATGACTGACACTCAAAGAGGCTCAAGCAATTTTGTCCTGCCTCTGCCAAAGTAAAAGGAAGAGACAGTGAGATGTAATGGGACAATCTCTGTTCTGCATCCCCACCCCTCACCCATCGGGCGTGAGCCCCTTACCATTCATTAAAGAGCTCAGGATCAGACAGGGTACGTGCCACAATCCGTGCTCCCTGAGCCGGGGGATTGGACCATGTGATTCGCACGATTTTCTCCATCTGGGAAAGGACCCGCAGGATGCTATCTGGTTCTTTGGCAACCACCGTCAGATTCCCCACGCGCTCATCTGAAAAGAAGGTCAGGAATCAGCCTTGGGGGTCCAGTGAGGGTGGAGCCAGGGAAGCCGGGCTGTAACACAGGAGAGCACTCACTGTAGAGCCCGAAGTTCTTGGAGAAGGACTGGGCACAGAAGAGCTCGAACCCTTCAGACACAAAATAGCGAATGGCCCAGGCGTCTTTCTCCAGGTTGCCAGATGCGAAGCCCTGATAGGCCGAGTCAAAGAAGGGGAACAGAAACCGGCGCTGCGAGGAAGGAAAGCGAGTCAGGGCAGGAAATGCTCCTGGGACTGACCTCAGACATCGGCCTTCCTTCCCCAACTGGTGCCTGGAAGGAACGTCTCATTCTGTCCGTTTCTCCTATATCTTTCCTTTCTGTATCCAACTCCACTTCACGTGTTTCTCTGCTCACCTAAATACCAAGCAACAAATCTAATGACATCAGTAAAGCTCATTTCTTTAAGTATATAGTCGAAGAGTGTCACGATGCTGCTTTGCCAACAGGGCACAACTGATCACGTCACTCCAGGATATCAAAGGTTTCCAGGGGCTCCCCATCGCCCTCAGAATCAAGTCTGAGGCTTCAGCACAGGACCTGGCCTGTCACTCACCCCCTCCCCTGGAACTCTAGCCCATACCAAGAATTACTTTATCTTCCTTAAACAGACCAAGACCTCTGTCTTGGGCTTTTGACAGTGTTCTTCCCTCTGTAGGAAACTTTCCTTCCCTGTCAGCCCCAACCTGTCCTCATCCTTCAAGGCGAAACAGGGAAACCATTTCTTCCAGGAAGGCTTCTTCTGCTACCATCAGCCCTCCCAAAACACACGCACTCCCCAAAGTCTGGGATATGTGCCTCCAAGGCACCCCATCAACACAGCTATCTCCTCAGACAGGCCATACTCTCTGAAGGTAGGACCACCTCTGCTTTGTTCACTATTGTACCCCCATGGCACCGGGTACACAGTAGTTTATCAAGAAGCATTCTTTAAACACGTTAATGAATACACACACACACACACACACACACATACCCTGGGCTAGAAATTCCAATGTAGAAAGTTACCCCAAGGAAATCATAAAATGGTTTATTACATATATTGTTCACAAGAATAAGAAACCTGGGCTCTAAACAACCATCAACTGATTTAATCAATGTGTGATGTGACATACTTAAGCATGTATAACTACACTAAAAAAATTAAAAAAGAAAAGAGCCTGACATTCTGCATACCAGAATGCTATCAGTGGCTTTCTTTGGGTAATAGAATTTATAGTTAATACTTACTTTCTTCTTTGGGCTTTTCTCTATTTTCCAAATTCTTCAGTACATAGGTGCTTCTTTTGAATACATCAACTGCTAATACACACCAATATAAGAGCGGCCCTGAAAAGGCAGTTACCTTCATGACGGAGGCGATCTGCTTCCACTGCTCCGGAGTCGGGTCAGTCCCAGTTGGGTTGTGCGCACAGGCATGGAGGACAAAGATGGAGAACTCGGGAGCTTTCTGGGGAGAAGGAAGCCACATCAGCTCTGAGACCAGCAGGGACATGGTGGGGCAGAGTCAGGGGCACAGAGGACAGGCACTCCCTCCTTACGAGCCATTTCAGAAAAAATGCATCTGGCTTGGGGAGGATGTCTCAGACTCTCTCACTTATCACCTGATCCAAAGACTGTCCCCCACTCTGCCTGAAACCTTGGCATTCTGTCCACTTTTTCTCTTCTAATCACCCACCTCCAAATCATTCAGGAAACCCTGGAGGTCTAGTCCTCTCTTCGCTGCATCCCAATAGTGATAGGACCGAATGTCTTTAAATCCAGCGGCAATAAAGACACCGTTATGATTCTCTGCAAACAAAGGGGTAAAACATTAAATGTTTTACAAACACTAGGAGGCATAAATGGAAAGGACACAAAGCAGCTTCCAGGGCCCTCACAGGCTCCACGTCCACTGGGGGACATAGAGGAGAGAGGTTAAGATTGAGAGGAATGACTGTAACCAAAAACAAGTTCAACCAGTTGTCGTCATGCTGATTTACATCCTACCACAGAGGGATTTCCCTCCTCCGGGAAGGTTCAACATTCACTAAAACACAAGTTCGCCAGAGTCTTGGGAAAAAGTATTGCCAATCTGAACTTAAGCATCAGGTTACCCATGTACTGCCATAATCCACTGCTTAAGCCACTCACTGTTAGTTGATCCAGGGCTGGGTTACATTTTCAGTGTAAGCAGTGAGACTCATGAGGATAATTCCCCTGGCTCCTCTGTTTCTCCTCTCACTACAGCTACAGGACTCACCCCAGGTTGGTGAGGATACATAGACGGGCGTGTCCTTGTTGTTTGTTCCATTGTACCAGCGCGCTAAGAACTCAGCTCCGATTCGAAGTGCACCTGTTCCCCCCAAGCACTGCACACCTCCTACCTGAAAGAGAAACAGCAGGGTTGCTGGTCATTTAAGGGTAAGGTCAGATAACATTAGGGAAAATACAGTAATGAAGAGCACTTCCTTAAATGCGTTATCTCTATAAAATATCATGAAGACATGAAGAAGTATTATTTGCCCATGTTTACAAATAAGAAAACTAAGGCTAAGCTACTTTGGCCACCTGATGGGAAAAGCCAACACATTAGAAAAAAAACTAATGCTGGGAAAGATTGAGGGCAGGAGGAGAAAGGGACGACAGAGGATGAGGTGGTTGGATGGCACTACTGATTCAATGGACATGAGTTTGGGCAAACTCTGGGAGATAGTGAAGGACTGGGAAGCCTGGTGTGCTGCAATCCAGGGGGTTGGAAAGAGTTGGACACGACAGATCTACTGAACAACAACAAAGGCTAAGAAGTGAAGTGCTTTCCTCAGTTACCAGCTATTGAGCAGAAAGGCCAGGTCTTCACCCAGGAAGTCTGGAAGTCTGACTCCCAAGGGAGCATCCCTCTGAACACAGAGGTAGAGGACATACCTAGGCCACATTAAGTGTGCCCTTCAAGGCAAACTCATTCCTTTGTACCCATCCCAAGATCAAAACTGCCCTCCAACAGTAGCCTGTAAAGTATGTTCTGCGCTTGCCATCAACATCAATCTGCAATGCACCTTCTCATCGCTATAATGAAGGCTTACTAATCCTTAGAAATGTCCTCACAGAACAAAGGTGCTATGCAAACACTACCTTTCTCTCCTCAGGCTTCCTCATCTTAGAATGGCCTCACTTGAGCAATTATTAAAGTCTTATATTTTGCCTTTTACAAAAAACCTTCACACACATGGGCTTCCCTGATAGCTCAGTTGGTAAAGAATCAGCCTGCAATGCAGGAGATCCCAGTTCAATTCCTGGGTCGAGAAGATCTGCTGGAGAAGGGATAGGCTACCCACTCCAGTATTCTTGGGCTTCCCTGATGGCTCAGTGGGTAAAGAATCCACCTGCAATGCGGGAGACCTGGGTTCGATCCCTGGGTTGAGCAGATCCCCTGGAGAAGGAAAAGGCTACCCACCCCAGTGTTCTGGCCTAGAGAATTCCATGGACTGTATAGTTCATGGGGTCACAAAGAGTCAGACACAACTGAGCGACTTTCACTTCACACACATACTTATTTGACCTTCACATAGCCCTATAAAATAAGTACTAGACTCCCAATTTATACATGAGGAAACTGATTCAGAGAAGTGGTTTGCCAGAGGATTTATAGCTGGTGAGTGGCAGAGCTGGGCATACTTCCAGATTGCCTCTCTCTACATCTAGTCACGAGGCCCTACTTCTGTTGTTCTATCTGAACATCTTTAATCCTGCCCTTTCACAATTCTAACTAAGGAAATGTCATAAATTGCATGTTGTTTAAATGTCTAAAGAAGAAAAGAGAGAAAAAGATCACATAAAGAAATTATCGAAAAGGAAGTACACATACCAATGTAATAACAGCAACAACCTCTGGAGAGGGAGCTAGGATGTGGGAATAGTGGTCAAAGGGACTTTGGCCTAATCTATGTTTTTTTTTAAAAAAAAGGAGAATCTATTCATGTGTTAGTTGGAAATTTTTTAATAATTAAAAAATATATTTATTTTTTTATATATTTATTTTATATTTATTTATTATTTTATATTGCAATTTGCTGTAAAATAATTCCACTTTGGTGACCAAATATAAAGCACTGTTGAAGCTAGCTGATGGATCCATGGGGGTTTGTTCATTACCATGTTTTATCTACTTTTACATATGTTTGAAATTTTTCACAAAAAAAGGAAAAAAAACAAATCTTTATAAGGAAAAAAAGCCTCCAAAATCTTTTTTAAAAAAACTAGCATAACACCAATGCTAAAAGATGACAAAGCAAAAAAGAGAGCCCTCTTTCATGAATATGGATATTAATGTCCCAAATAAATATTAATAAACACTATGAATCCAACAATACATTTAAAAATACCCCTTGGTCAAGTGAGTTATCCCTTGAATGTGTGATTATTAACAACTATAGGAGTGAGTCAGTTTTCTTAGGCCTCTCCCATGTATATGTGTTACTAAACTTTGATTTTCTCATGTTCAAAAAAAAGAGAAAAGAAATATAAAGTTTGTTATACTGCTAGATAAAGAAAATGATCACCAAATGACCATCATAACAGGAGAGAAAAACAGAGCTATTTCTGATATAAATGCTCAGTAAAACAAGAACCAATGGAGACATCCTAAAAACAACTTGAAAAAATTTTGACTCAGCCACGTGTCAGCTTCATGATGAATACTGAATCATGAGCAGAAATCCCCTTTAAGCTTGGAACCATGCAATGATACCAACTGTCGCTCTTACTCCCCACTGCTCTATTTTTATTCAGAGATTTGAGCATCTGAGAGAGAACACTGAAACATGAAACAGAAATGAGACTGACATTCAGGGAAACAAAGAACGGAGCACGGCGTCCACTGCAAGAAGCAAAGGCCGTGGACTGGAGTGGAAAAGGTCAGTGCACATCCGATGTGGTTCCTCACAGTAGTTGCCTCCACCCCCGCCCCTGAGCACCAGTACCTTCCCATTACTTTAAAGGTTTCGCCTTCACGTGTGATCTACCTGGATTCCTTGTGCAAATGGCCACCAAGGTCATGTAACCCAAATGTACATTTTTTTTTTCATGGGTTTCTCATCAACTAAGTTGAATGTCAACTTTATTCCTTATTTCATATTTCAAACACCTCAGCACTTTGTATGTTATTTCCTATACAAATGAGCAAGGTTTCCCTTGAATAGGGTTTTAAGTTACCATGGATATGTGACAGGTGCATGTGGATATCAGTGAAGACATTCTCAGGTGTAGGTTTTATTTTCTGTGCTCAGCTTCCAACTCCTTTCTCGCTCCAGAAAGCAAATTCACTAACTAAAAGAAGTCAGAAAGTCAATTGCTACTGTTTAGTCACTAAGCTGTGTGTGACTCTTTACAACCCCATGGATTGTAGCCTGCCAGGCTCCTCTGTCCATGGGATTTCCCAAGCAAGAATACTGGAGTGGGTTGCCGTTTCCTTCTCCAGGGGATCTTCCCGACCCAGGGATCAAATCCATGTCTCCTGCCTGGCAGGTGGGTTCTTTACCACAAGCCACCTGGGATTCCCTAGAAAGTCAGTGCACTAGGTTAAAAATGTTTGCAAGAGATGAACCCACTTCACTAACATTAACCAATCCTTGACATTCATGAGGTATATGACAGTGACATATCAAATTCTCAAGAAATTATCATTCTTTCTAAAAATATATTATACAGTAGATGAATTCAGTGAAACACGAGTTGCTCTAAACTGTATCGACAACTAGCAGGAACAAACTTTGGGTGAATCAATAATATGTCCATTTGATCATTCTGTGAACTGATTTTTGGCAAATTGCTCTAAAGCCCAAGAAAGTCTTCTATTTGGGATGAAGGAAAAAACCATAATAGCAAAGAAAATAAATGCAAACTTCAAAGGGAGCAGGCAACGGGGCCTCGGTGGCTAAACAGGGGTATCCAGAACAAGAGAAATGCAGTTAAGACTTGGCAGAAAACTATGCCAGTAGATAATCTGTACTTCCAATTTAGCCATGCTGCCAGAAGGAATCCCCGCTTGGCTCAGAATGCACCCCGCTTGATCTGGGTGCCCCCAGTTAGTTGGGCAGTATCTGGCACGTGGCACTAAATAAACATGGACTGAACTAGATGAAGAAAAAGAGTCCCTGATGCTGGGAAAGATTGAGGACAGAAGGAGAAGAGGGCGTCAGAGGATGAGATGGCTGGATGGCATCACCGAAGCAATGGACATGAACTTGGGCAAACTTTGGGAGATGGTGAAGGACCAGGAGGCATAGCGCACTGCAGTCCATGGGGCCGCAAAAAGTGGAACGTGACTGGGCGACTGAAAAACAACAAGAACAAGGTGAGAACCACAGAGAAAACCCCAAACCTCTAAAAGGTAATGGTCCGAGCCAGGGAACCGTGATGCCATCTCATGGTTCACAAGACCTCCTACCCGCAGGGGCCCAGTAATTTCAGAAGCTGAAATGTTTATCAAGTAGGAGATGAAAGTTGGACATTTAGTCTGGATTCCAAGATCTGAAGATGGAAAAATGGTAGGCGGCGGTGACGAGTCTAGAAAACGGGGCTCCTCAAAAGGGTTAATGGACATGGTAATGTGAAATCTTGAGAAGAACAGTCTAAGAAGAGACATGACTACTGTCTGTTTTCTGGTTCATTCTTTCATTCACGCCTCAACTCCTACAAGTTTCGGCTCCAATGTTATTTCTATTTCTACCACAACTGCCCTAGTTAAACTTCCACTCCAACCCTCAGCACTCCTAATATACCTTCCCCTGCCCTGGTTTTTTTTTTTTCAGCATTTATCATCCTCAATACACTATACTGTGCTTCTATTTATTATGTTTAGTCTTGGGTTTCTCCCCACAAAACCGTAAGCCAGGTGGAGAATCTTGGGGTGTTTTGGTCACCACTGTGCTCCAGCATCTAGAACAGTGCCTAGCGGTGAGCACTCATCTGTTATCTGAGCGAATGAGGGAACTAAAATATCTGAGGTCTCTGAGGCGCCAGGATAGGAGCTAAGTGCTGAAGATCTGCGAGGTCGACAAATAAGCCATCACTCCTACCCTGGAAGAAGGTAGGCTCTGTGGGAGGGAGAGGCTTACAGAACTGTACATTAAATCCAGAAAGCACTGCTATTTCCCCGGCGGTGCAGTCCTGTGATGACTCAGAGCACTCGAACAGCCAGCTCCGCCTGAGAGCGCTCAGGATTCAACATGGAAATGACCCTTGATCAGGCCTTGAAGGACTTGGAGGTGGGACTGGAGAGTCTGAGAAGTGAAGGAGGCATTCCCAGCAGAGGGAACAGCTGAGGCAAAAGTGCCAAGTCACGGCAGGGCCCAACAGGTCTAGAAAACAGCAGGCTCTTCGGACGGCAGGACCTGGGAGCAAGAGTAACTAACTGGAAGAACAGGATGAAGCCTGGCTACAAAACACGCAGCATGCCCAGGGCAGAGTCTGCATTTTACCCTGTAGATAATGGAGGAGACACTGTGTGTGTGACAGGGGAAGCAGGTGACAGGATTAGCTTCTTTTTTTGCTGAGGAAGATCATTCTAGCTGCACTGTGTATACACTAGAATGGGGAAGAGACTAGAGGCCAGAGGCTATTATGAGAATCCAATCGGATGACAATGGGCTGAACAAGATAGTCACCTGGGGGAGGTGCAGGGCAAGAGGAAGAGCTCAGAACTCAGTATCAATAGGTACCTAGAGTTTTGGAGATGCCAAGAGGGTACCCTAAACCATTACCAAAAAAAAGAGAGTTTACTTTTAAGTCTTCAAATATTTACAGACTGCCATTTAAATTTGTTCTATGATCAAAAACACAACACAGGATGAACTAGACTAAGAGGAAGGGCTCTGTTCCACCAGCAACAGCCCTGAGTATTAAGTGAGGAAAACAGGGAACAATGGGCAGGGGAACAAGTGTCTATCTGCCAGCAGAGTTAACAAGCATGTAAGAAATGTACAGTGTTAGAGGAAGAAGCTTGCCAACACAGAATCTGTTTTTCATTTGTTAACAAGGGAGTTAAAACTAATTTATCAACAATGTCTCAAAACATCATCCCCAGTTACCAAAGTTCCCCATTTTCAAACTTCATCAGGACTCTCTCTCTTCCCCTGTGGAAACCCTGGATTTTCAGGGCAACTTCCCAATGCTAACCATTATCTCTACCATTTCTATCCTATTTCTATCAGTATTCCTTCACAGTCTCTCATACCAATCCAGATAAAACCCTCATCAAGTTAATTGATACTTACCTAATCATTAATCTGAGTTCCAAGATCTTCATCCAGAGCCTCCCTGTCTCCTGACATATCCTAGAGTGTGCAACGTTCATTTTACCCTGCCATGTGCTTATCAGGGCGTGTGGGTAACAGCATGAGAATAAATCAATGACTCCAAGACATGGTCCCTTTCATACATGAAGGCTGCTCCAATGGGCTGATAATGGCCCAGCAGAGCAATAGGGCAGTTGGTTTAAATTGCACAATACCTAACTGGACTATTGCAAAAACCTGAGCTCATCCCCCTCCTGCACTCCAGCCAGGTCTATCTTCTTCAAATACCATTTTTGGGTAACTCCTCTGCACAAACCTTCTAGGGGCTTCCCCTGCCCTGGCTGCCAAATCAGCCTGCCTGATCTAGCCAACATGTTCCCAGCTCTACTCAGGTAGGTCTTTTTACAACCGAGACCTGCTTCGGAGAAGGCAATGGCACCCCACTCCAGCACTCTTGCCTGGAAAATCCCATGGACGGAGGAGTCTTCACTTTCACTTTTCACTTTCATGCATTGGAGAAGGAAATGGCAACCCACTCCAGTGTTCTTGCCTGGAGAATCCCAGGGACGGGGGAGCCTGGTGGGCTGCCGTCTACGGGGTCACAGAGAGTTGGACACGACTGAAGTGACTTAGCAGCAGCAGCAGCAGACCTGCTTACCTCCAACCTTTGTCCCTGGACTCCCAGTGTTCTAGACAAATATTCCTTTTTCTTCCTCTGTGCTTTGTGGTTCTCAACCTTGGCTGTCCTTTGGAGTCACATTGAGGAGCTTTTAAAAAATACCCTTGAGGGGAAGGGAATTGGAGGGAAAGGAAATAAAAGGGCAGAGGAGGGTGGTACTGTCCAAGATTCGGATCGAACAGGCCTGGTACGGGACCCTGCCACCAGTATGCTTTTAAAACCACCCAGATAATAGAGTCAGAGTACAGAACCAGAATGAGCCCTGGCCACATTCCCCAAGGTTCAGCTCAAGCCCCACCTCCAGACTCTACCAGTCTCTCTCTCTGAATTCCTATAATACTGATAATCTCTATCACACTACTTTCTGTCACACACAGCCTCTGGCCAAATGTGTTCTTCCATGTATCTCTAGTTACACATAGACTACGTATCAGGAAGGACTTAAATGAGAGATGCTGAGATCAAGACTAGAAGAATCAAATATTAGAACTGGCAGGATCTTCAGAGAGCGTCTAGACTAGTGGCTCTTAGACTTTGGAGGGCCACAGGCTCCTTCAGAAAATATGATAAAAGGTATGGAATACACATACACACAGAATTCTGAAATTCAGAATTTTGGGCATTCAGTCGTCCCTTAAATGATTCCCTATGCAAATACTCCTTATGGGACCATGAACCATAAACTAGTCTTTCTCTAACTCATAGATGAGTCGTAGGGGCTGGAGGGGCCGCCTTTGGTCAAAAGTAGTGGCAGAGCTGGATCCAGACCCTGATGTCTTGATCATTCCATTAAGATCCCTTGGCTTGGTATTCCCAGTGACTGCTTCAGACCCAACAGCTGAAATCTGACCATTTCTTGGGCAAAAGTGAACAACTAAAGAAACTATGCTTTATACAAAAGCACGTTACTTGCACAATCAGGTTCCTGAGGTCACACTCATTAAACCCTTACTCACTGACAGTTCAATAGACATGACACCTAATTTTTAACCTCTTTTTACCCTCACAGCTTCTAAAGAGAAAACAGATCCTCACCCAAAACTCACCCGCTTCTCTTGCAGAGCTGGGCTGTCATCCCCAAGGGCCAGGCGGGAAGCACAGGTTCGGAACTCTGCCAGGCCCAGGATGGGCAGATACTCATGGTTTATGCTGCTGTCGTTAGCAATCCTCTGCTCCACCTTCCTCACGACTGGCAAAACCCAGGGCTGGCTATCATCGGTGCGATAAGCTAGGATACAAGAAAGAGACATACAACGGAGGAGCCTTAGGCTTCATCCAAGGAAGAGTCTGGAACTGTGAACAGGGGGAGTTCTACCACCTTCCAATCAAAACAGAACTGGGAGGGGAATTAAAGTTTTTTCACTTGCTGACTGCCTGCTTTTGGCGGGCACCAGACTAGGTGCTGGACAAGCAGAAGGACAGATGTGATTCCTATCCTTCTGGAAATTACAGCTCTTACCTCCAACAAGTAGAAAGCTGAAATAAAACTGGGATATGACAGAGCCTGATTGAGTGACAGAGTACACGCAAAAGCACTTAGCAAATTAAAAATACCATATAAATGCTAGCTATGTCAATATTACTAGGGCACTCAGGTCTCCAGGGCCACCGGCCCTGCAACCGCCTTCTTTCTGCATCTCCCCAAGAGAAGGGTTCAGTGCTACTTTAGATGAACGCCTCACCTGCAAACACAAACACGGAGAAAGAGGGCAGTAGACGGAGGTCCTGTAAGAACAGAAATGGGACAAACGGCAAGGAGACACTCTGTGACTGAAGATTCCAAAAACTGGTTACACAATCATCCAACATCCAATTTAAACACATCTTTGTCCTCTTGCTGATTTTTGATAACAGCCAGTGTTTACCATGTTGACTGTTCTTACCACTCACTTCCTTAGCTTCACATTTTCACTGATGTTAAGTTTAACTATTTCATAACGTTTAATAGTGATTAAAGCACATTTCTCAGCATTTCTTCTATGCTACAATTATTTTCAGTCCACCTTGGGTTACCCTATCACTGATTTTTTTTCCCTATAGTACCTTATGATCATTCTGAGATTACAGCTTGAGAGGACAGCTGCTTTGGCCTGTATCCAAGCCAGTGATCTCTCTGAGCAGGATTCCTGAGAGGAATTTGCTTCTGCTGGAATGTTTAGGTCTCCAATAAGCCTATACTTTGGCAAGGGATGATGAAACTGACATTTTTTAAATAATTCTTATCTTGATTTCTGCTCAGCCTTAATCCCTGACTTTTTTTTTTTCTAATTACTTTTTACGGTAGTTGATGTTTTTTGAACAACACATGTTGATTGCAGAAAATTTAGAAAAGCCTAGAAACAAAATAATAAACATTATAATTAACACGTAATTCCAGCACTCAGAGATGAGGAATGCAAAAATTTTGGTGTATAACCTTCCAAACTTTACATGAGTATACTCTTTTATAAATTATGTATCATTTTTATATAGAATTATCAGCATGCTTTTTTCCACTTGTTAAATGTATATTATGAATCTCTTTCATCATCATTAACTACCTAAATCTCTGTACTGTGTCTATATTCTTTTTAGAGCTGCATAACTGATAAATGCACCATAATTTGTTTAGTCAGTCTCCTGCTGATGGACACTGGAGTTGTTTCTAATCCTTGGCTATTAGAAAACAATTCTTCAGTGAGCCTTGTACATCCATCATCTTACATGTATGTAAATATAGCTGTTAAGAGGCAGGGTTGAAAATGGAAGAGTAGGTTGAGAAGTATGTGTATTTGTAGCTTCGTTGTTGTTTTTGAGGGTATACATTAGTTTACTACTTTCAACTGATTTTCATTTACAACACATGGTTGTATGACAAATATGGTTAAAACAACTGACTGGAAGAAACTGGCAGCGACTGATGAAAAGTTTAAAGAATATGGTCCTTTTAAATGCAAATATGTTACCTTTAAGCATACTTTGTGTTATCTGCAGCTTTGATAGATATGGCCACCTTGGCTTTTTTATGGGGATTTTAGCAGTTTACTTTCCTACCAAGTGTGTTAGTTGCTCAGTTGTGTCTGAGTCTTTCCAACTCCTTAAACTGTAGCCCACCAGGCTCCTCTGTCCATGGCATTCTCCAGGCAAGAATACAGGAGTGGGTAGTCATTCCCTTCTCCAGGGGATCTTCCTGACCCAGGAATCAAACCCGGGTCCCCTGCATTGCAGGCAGATTCTTATACTGTCTGAGTCACACATTCCTACCATAGGTTAGGGATTTTATCAGTTTACATTTCTACCATCAGTGTATAAGAATGTCTGCTTCCCCACAGCCTCAGCCACTGAGTGAATTTTTGCCAATTTAAGAGTGCAAATGCTATCTCAGGGTAGTTTAAATTTGCATTTCTCTTAGCATAGAAGTAATTGGGCATTTTTCTTACACATGAGCCATATACAACACAATTTTAGTGGCTAGACAATATTCCTTTCTACATATAATTTAGTAACTATTTGTGTTACTTTTGGTTATTTGTTAATATAAACAAGGTAATGAATGCTTTTATATCTTTATACACATTCATGAGGGCTTTCTTAGAAAAACTTCTAGATGTAAAATTACTAGATCAAAAGTCAGACAACAAATAAGACTTAATAAGATATTTTGATTTTGCGTCTGTCTTCTATTCCATCCACTAACCCTATCCTCCAGGAATGTGTCATCTGCAAATCTGATAAGCATATCAAGCCAGTAATAAAAATGTGAACAGAGTTCCAGACTGACACAGCCACAAATCAACAACCAGTCTCTGGGTAGGTGAACCTGATGCACAATACAGTCATATTAGTCACATGAGACCCACTGGCCTACCAAACTAACTCCCTCTCAACGAGTTCAAAAATCCTGCTTTATCAGGCAAGGTTTGGTCTGGTTTTTCAAAGAGATACCAAAATAACTTACTCTCAAGTAATCACTGTCCCTGAAAGAGATCACCCCATCTATGATCACAGTGCTACCACTGTTCTAAATATTCCTGGAATTCTTCTCTTGGAATTGTTTATAGAGGCAACATCTCATTATTTTGCATATCCTCAATAGTCCCATATTTTCATCCTTTGAACATAAATTTAATCTTTGAAAACAGTACTTGCATTATGCCCAGCAGAGTAGGCGGGTGAATGGACTGAATATGAATGGAGAATAGCTATAAAAAGATGTCCTCCTCTGTGGGTCTAACATGCTCTGGAAAAGAAGGTTTCCAGAAAATTCTGGGCAATGGCAGTATATACAGACTACAGCACTGACGGGATACTATTTAGATGTACAAGAATACGGGTGTTCATAGAAAAACTAATTCTATTATGCTTCCCATCTATGTTTAGAAGATTTCTATTAATACATAATTATGCTATATATATTTATGTCATTTGTAAATCATGTATTATAAATAAATAAAATGTGAAAAATAAAGAAAAAGTCCTCGTACGAATGCTCTTACCAGTAACAAACATACTCCGTGCAACTTTAAAAAATCCTGTAATATGACTGGAGGCAGGAAGGCACTGGGTCCATATTGTGACAAAAGAAAAATTGGCCAATTCACACCTCTGCTTCCTTCACTGCCCAGTTTCCCCCAGATTCAGTTCTAGATTTATTCTCAATGCCTTGTCTAACCATCCTACTGAATGTCCTAACTGTCCTGCAGTCACTCTCAGTTGATCAGAGCAGTGAGGAAGAGGCATTATCAACAACCACTATTCTTGCTCTGCCATAGGGATTTTATTCCTGTTTGTTGGACCTATGAGCTTCTCATTCATTCTTTCATTCTCTCATTTGTTTGACAGGTACTCACTGAATCCACCATGAACCAGGCACTGACTAGAAGCAGCTATACAGAGGTGACTAAGATAAAACAAGATACTGTCTGGTCTCCCCCCAGGAAACACAGCATAGAGTCCTTAATTCTCCTGTAAGTGATCAGGGAAGATTTTACAAAAGACAGAGTATGAAAGATGATAAGAGTTTAAAAGACAGACAAGGAAAGGGGGCATTCCAGACAGGGGGAACACTTGTGCACGGTCCCAGGGGCTTGGAGAGATGAGGTTTTTGAGGATCTGCATTTTCGTGGCTCAGAAATAAGATCCATGGAAGAACAGCAAGGAATGGCTCAAGGAGTCTTGGAGTCTCTTCTAAGGAACAGTGTCTCACTGGGGAAGCCACTGAAAGCATTTAAGTGAGTGACATGGACAGCCGTACATTTAAACAGAATCATTCGAGTGACAACAAACTGGAAAACAAACTGGAAGGAGGACAGAAATAGATGGTTAAGTAAGGAGGTTTCTGCAATAATCCACAAAGGAAATAATGATGTCCTAAATTAAGGCAGCAGCCGCAGGGATAAACAAAAGAGAAGACATTCACGATAAACTTATGAGGAAAAGAAAAGACAGAACCTAATGACCAAATAAATAGATGCAGAATTGATGAAAGTGTCACCAACAACCTCCAAAGTCTCTCCAGTCTGAATAAAGACTGGTGGGGGTGAGGTGGGAGAGGGGGCAACCAAGTAAGCAGAAGAGGAAAAGAAAAGATGGGGGGAGGGTAGAATTCACGTGTTGTTCTGAACACACTGAATTTGAGGTGGTTGTACAACACGTCCAGCAAACTGTAGCAAGTATGGGTCCAGCATTCAGGGAAGTAGTACAGGATGGAAAAAAAGATTTTATAATTATAGACATGGATGGTGGCTGAAGCCATAGTCATAGCAAGAACTTACTGAATACTTAGTACATACAGGGCACTGTGCTAAACACTTCACCTTTTTTTAAAAACTGTCATTTAATTCTTATAACAACTCATAAAACAATATCATGATCTCTATTTTAGGGATCTGGAAACTGAGGCCAGAAGTTTCCCCAAGATCACAGGACAGTAAGGGCTAGGCTGCCATACTACTAAGTGCATGGATCCCTGTGCTTTTTCTGATGAGCAAGAGATGTTCAGGGAAAGCCTGAAGCCAGCAGGCCCCAGGGGACTCACTGTGCAAGAGGTCTTTCTACCAGCACACCCCCCAACTCCATGCACCCACTGCCCTTCTCCCCAAGGACCAGCTCTTAAAGAGTCACACAGGTTGCAGGTGAGTACAGAGGTCTCAATTTCCAAAAGAACATGGAAAATTAAGTGACCAAACCATCACCCCCCCTTTCCTCATCCATTCCCACCCAAGAGCCCATGAACATATGCCTCTTTAAGGCCCTTCTCCAACTAGGGTCCCTGGGAAAGGGTAGGGGTTACTCAGAAACCCTTGATACAGCACATCTCACCCACAATTTTATTTGAAAATGCTAGGAAACCACATTAAAAACAACAAATATAAAAGCAAGCACAGTTTATCTGGAACAAAAGAAAGTTTACATGATAAACGAACTGGAGTCTGTGAAGAAATGTCTTGCTTCAGGCTGCATCAGGCTAGATGCATATTTCCCCTGCCCTTAAAGTTACTGTCTGAAACTTAGCTTCATATTCAACACTGGAAAATATGATGCTCTGCTCTGTTACTACATGGAAATTATGCAAATAGTAACAGCAAGAAGAAAAATCCTGGGGAAACTATCTGCAAGTGGAAAGATCTAATGAGATTATAGTTGCAGCTTATTTTAAATGCCCAGCATCACCAGAACTTGAGCTGGATAACTTCCATTAGGTTTTATCTTAACTTAGAAAGGAAAAAAAAAAAAAGCACCTTCCCCAAAGTCAGCGAGATTGATTACATTTCCTTCACAAAGGATATACTTTGGGATGTGTATAAACAGAGCTAGGACATAAGAATGCCATAAAGAGACTTCTCACAATATTATACTTTAATGAGACCCTTATCTGAACACTTACCATCCACAAAAAAACAATGGGTCACAGTGTTCAATAAAAATAACATTTATATAGCACTTTTCATTTATATGTCACATTTCACACGTAATTATTTACTTCAAAGTCATCTGATTAGACCAGTAACATTATTATCCTATACTACAGTCATGTAACATGCTTGTGAATCTTAAGAGTAGTATTTTAGAGGAAGGTCATTCCTCACTTAATCGACGGAGTCCCGCCTGGGATGTTAAATAACACTTCCAAGGTCACATCACTGGACTACAGACCCAGGCCTGTACCCAAGTCTTCTCACTCTTCCCACCACAGTGCACTGGCTCCATCTGGACCACCTGAAGCTGCCCAAAATAGAGAAGGGGACAGAGACCCAGGTACCTGACATGGCCTGTAATCCCAGCTCCCCCACTTAAAAGCCTATGACCTAGGCCAAAATGTTTCATCAATCTGGGCTTCAGCTTTCTTACCTCTAAAACAATAATAGTAATAAACAACCCTCCAGAGTCATCCTGAGCACTCAATGTGATTAACTGCATAAATCATTTGCTTGTAATAAAGAGAAAGAATTCCTCAGTTCTCACATGACAAAGGCACTTTCACAGTCAAAGTGACCCCCATCTAGGCCACAGAATGTGCTTCTGAGTCAATCACCTCTGGCCAGAGCTGGCAGGGTGATTATTTTCTGCATGGGCAATTTATTTCTGAACCAGGGTTATTTCATTTTGCAGTTCTTGAGCTGAAAATTTTTACTCAACATCTTTTATGCAACCCACCCAAAGAAATGCCAAAACAACCACAGTAATAGCTAGTACTTACATAACTCCTACTTAGGTGCCAGACACTGTTCTAAGCATTTTAAATGCATTTAATCCTCACCTAAAGCCTGTAGGATAGTTCAAAGGTAACCGAGCAAATAAAATCTAACGTTTTAAAAAGATGTATTTAGAGTAACATCAATACTAGTTCATCATGTTATACCCAGCTCTGAAGAAATACTTGGAGGTTCTGGATTGGTTTTAAATTAAGAGCTTGAATAGTGCTCATTCCAATTCAATTCAAGGTCTTTCAATATCACCCCTACTTTGCTGCCTGCTAAAAGCATCACTTTCCCTCTGTGGGTGAAACTATGTACAACTGGTTTTTTATGCTTTATTATGGAAAATGTCAAACATATACAAATGTTGTGAGAATAATATAATGGATGCCCATGTATCCAATACCCAGCTTCATTACCTGCTGCTTCATTACCATGTATCCATTACCTGCCTTTTCCTCACCCCTTCCCCATACTCCCTAGTGAAAACTTTAACAGATCCTATGAACAGACATCACTGTGGGACACCTGATTCTGAACCTCCTTCTTGCCACTGCTTCTTTTCTACAAAACACTTCAGTTTTTCTCTTTCTGAAATTTCTAGTCCTTCTACTCTGTCTGTTCCCTAGCACAGAACATGATCCTACTCGTGCTCTTTTCCTTGGCTTGCTTTGTATGTCCTTGGGTAAGTGTCCTGCGGCTGCAAGCATCCCAACGACGTTGACAGAAATAACAAAATCAGAGAAGATTAAGAGTTAAAGGAACTTCAGAGGCACTCCACTCCAAATCTTTTTCTTGGTAGTAATAAAAAAAGAACCCAATGCTCTCAGCTGTCCAAGGTCCAAGAATTACACACAAGAAATGATAACAAGGATGTGTGGAAAGTAAGCTTCTACTGTCCACATTCTTTCCTCTCTTTTCCACCATCTCTACCCATTCCCCCCCACAGCCCAAACATTCTTCCCAGATCCCAAGGGAGCATTATCCTGTCTCAGAAGTATTTTAGATCTTTATTATTTCACTTAACACCTGCTGATTTTAATCTCCAAGCTTCAGTCTTTCCTGAATAAGGCTTGGTAAAGTACCTGACTAATACCTTGTAGTCACTCAAATATTCACCGACTCAGACCAGAGCTCTGTAGGGCTAAGAGGTCTCCTTTATCCATTCCCCAGTAGCCAGGACTCCAAGCCTATCAGGCTTATTTTTCTCCTCCTCCTTTCAATCCCTGACTGCCCCATTTCTTAAGAGGAGAAAGAATGCAGTGTAATACACAATGAATACACAATGTGGAATCAGAAAACCTGAGTTTGTGTCTTGACTGCTACACTTATTCTGTGTGTACACAGATACATCTCCCTTTTCCAGGGACTCCATATACAAGAGGCAGGTTGAACTAAGCCTCGGAGATCTTGCCTCGACTCCAAGCTTATTTTTATAGACCTCGGCATCTCCTACGGTCCCCACAGGCCGCTCCACTCCCACGCTGCCCACACTCTTAGGCACTGCATCCTTACCTCCCACTCCTAGGTTGACCTTGCGGGGGTCCGGATCCTCCCGGAAGTCAGCAGTTAGCTTAAAGACAAGGACCGGCTGGGCCTGAGGAACCTCGGCAAAGATTGATGGAGGCGCCATAGCTAGAAAGCAGGAGTTGACTGAAAGCTTCCACCCAGCGCCTGGAGCCTCTCGGTCCGGTCCAACCGCGGCGACTGGAGGAGACTCTCACCTTCACCTAGCCGGCGTGGTGGGGCGCCCCGCGGCCTCCAATGGTCGAGCCGCGTCCGGAGCTTGGCAACGCGGTTAACCAATCGCGAGCTTCTGACGCAAAAAGGACAGGAGGGCGGGGATGCTATTAGCCAATCAAAGAAAAACTCTTATCGGAGGGCCGGTAATGATGCAACCAATGCAACGTATGCTGGCTGGGAAGGGGCGGGGCTATGGTTGATTGGCAGAGCATGCTCCTATCACTGAGGCCGTTTTTCCTTGGCCCTCCCGGGGCTGAGGGGAGGAGCCAAGCTGCGTAGAGAGGAGGCGGCCTCCTCGACCTTCAAGGGCCAAGAGGCCAGAGAGAGATAGCTGACGGGAATTCTGAAGTACTGGCCTTCCCGTACCCGCGAAGCTGGTGTTCTCGCTGCCAGGCCCGGGAGTACGCACATTCCTGACCCAGCCTGGCCCGGCTCGGGCTGGCAGCTAAATCCGGCCTCTGCGCACGGGACGTGAGTCCTCGCCCGGGACGTGCAGCTCCGGAGCCCTCGTGGACGACCTTGACCATCTCGATCGGCTGTTTTCCCCGGAGAGAAATATTAGTGGGCCACCTGCCTTGGTTTCAGACAGGGGACCATCCTACTAAAAGAAGAAGTGTCCAGGAATTCCTTTCTGCCACCCTTATAGTTTGAGATTTTTGCTCCCCTTGCCTTACTGAGAGAGCTTGGTCCTCAAGGACCTTCCGGATCCGGGCGCGGCCTCCCCCTCCAGCTTTTCTCCCACGCGGGCACTCAACCACATCTTGCTGTCGTCAGCTGGCCCATACTCAAACTGTGTCTTCTTTTAGTCAGGCTGTTCCTTCCTCCCCAGCCCCTCTCTTCACCTGTTGACCTTCGAGATCCAGAGCAAATGCCTCCTCCATAAAGCTTTGCCTTAACCCTCACTCTGGTTAAAATCCATCTCTCTTTCCTATGCTTCTGTATCTTGTTGGCAATATTTTAGAAAACGCCCAGTTAAGAACCCCAGCTCTGGAGGCAGACTACTTGGGTTTAGAATCTAGCCTTACCACTTACCAACTCGGGCAAGTCTAGGCAAGTTATTTTAACCTCTCTGGTCCTGCTCAGTAAATTCCTTAAGAGTTGTTGTGGGGATTATATGAGTTAATAAATATCAAGTGTTTAGTTGCACATAGTAAGCACTCACTAAATGTTGGCTATTGGCATCATTGCACATCTGCACACCCTTGGCTAGAGATCTTAGTCTGTATTAGTCTCCCTTAGTAAGTATTCAGTAAATGGTGGAAGAGCCTGTACTTGTGGTTTTTCAGAAAAAAAGCAATACTTAAGCCTCCCTTCATTGGATAATGTGACAAATCTCAAAATGAATCTTTCATTCAAAGTAACAAAGCCAGAAGACCTTTGCGCAACAGCTGCCAACCTTTGTATCATTTGCTTCTTTTCAGAAATTTAGCCTCTAGTTTTAAAGGTAACTGTCCACAGTGTTTCATTGACAACACTTTCCTTTAAGATTGCAAGCTCAACACGGAAGGTGAAATGACAGTGAACTTCCCGTGCTTCCCTAAGCAGAGGCAAAGGGCAACTGCTGAGTGGGATGTTCTATAGCCCAGCCTTCCCAAAGTTTGATTACAGTCTTCACAGCACTGGCCAACAATATCATGGTCACTCCTTACGTCATTCACTAGGGGGAGAAACAACCCTAGGTTACCTCAACATTATCAACTTAGCTAAGTCCAAATAAATATTGATTGGCAACCTAAACAACCCCATAACCAAATCAGTGCTGATAGGGGTAAAGAAAGTACCTTAAGTGGTTTTTCTTCATGTCTTCATAATATCTGTTCTGAGTTTTAGAAAGGGACAATTACTGGGTGTTAGGGGAGGAGACTATATATTATGTGGAATCCAAGTCTCCTCGTGAATATGTTTCTCGGAGATTAACTTCAGTACTCCTCTCTTGAGTCCTGCTGGCTGCCCCTCTAAGCAAACTCTGTGTATTGAAGTAAACAAAATGCTTTCCAGGCCATCGCTAATTTTAACACTTAGAATGGATTAAGACTGCCTCCCCGCCAATGGATAATTCAAAGGATTCTTGAGAGGCAAACACTGCCCAGTCAAATAGGCAGGCAGGGAAAAGAGTCCAGGGAAAGGGCAGTGAGGGTCAAAAGGAAGACCAGCAGGTATTCCCCCTGCCTACTGACTTCATTAGGATTATCTGTTCAAGGGACCGTCTGTACCTACCATCCCCCTTCTGCCTTTTTCTTTTTTTCTTTTTTCTTTAAAAGAATTGAAAGGGAAGAGGTGGGAACCATACAGCAACAACTTGATCAGGAATGAATCCCTTTAACAATATACTCGCTTGGAAATCTGAAGCCTTCAGAGCTAGACAGCACTGCCCCATAGTGTAAGAGGCAGGCTAGGGCAGCAGTGGGCCCTGCATGGACCTTTAAGTAAATCTACACCTGCTAATTGCAGTTAATCTTGCCCCTGATACCCAGATCTACACTTAGCAACAAGTCAAGGGACAGAGCAGTTTATCACACTTTGCACTCAAGCACAAAAGTGCTTTGGAATGGTTGTGTTTGGGCATACGCTGTCATAAAGGGTAGGATATTTAGAATCTGAGTTGTGCGCTAAACAATAAAAATCAAAGCTGTAAGAGGAGATTTGTTCAGTAGTCACCATGTGTCTAAATTGTGGCCGAGAAGATAAGTGTAGAAGCCCTAGGTTGATGCTGTCCTCCTACTGTATTGAGATTACTCTTGCTAAGGAAAGTGATCGCTTATCAACCACTCTCTTCAAATTAGCTCGTTTGTTTCCTGGGTGTGTCTTGGTGGAACCATCTCCTTGCATCTCTTCCCTCACTCCTCTACTCTCTCTCATATACTTTTTAAAGTATTTATTTATTTGGCTGCGCCAGGTTGTAGCTGCAGCACACGGGATCTTCAGTGGCATTCGAACTCTGCATCGCAGCACATGGGGTCCCTGACCAGGGATCACACTAAGCCCCCTGCATTGGCTTGGAGTCCTAGCCACTGGACCACCAGAGAAATCCCTCCCTCCCTATGTATGACTTCTCTTCCCACCTGCACACATGGATTAGACCTAGTGAAGGTCTCTTGCTGTTTCCTGTTTCATAGAAGGGCATGTCTAGTGAGGCCTGGGGTGGACAAGGTCTAATATTAGTTCCTATACTATGCACCTACATGGGCAGAACTTTTTAAAAACTGCTGAGGCCTTTGTATAACAGATATCAACAAGACTGAAAAGTGTGGCTGTGCTTTATCTACTTGTTAATGTAACTAAGTTCTAGAGCACCATTTAAAAATTGTTGTGTTATATAATTTTTGTACTTAAAGGAGCAGTATAGTATAATGGTTAAAAGCATGGCCTCTGGGACTAGATTTCCCCTGTATACCTCAGTTCCCTTACCTGTAACACAGAGTTAATAATAATTCTACCACATGGGATTGCTGTGAAGATTAAATGATTTAATATTATTAAACGATTGACTCTAAAATGCTTAGAATTGTACTGGACACTTAGTAAGATCACCTTAGCAGAAAACTGATGACAACACTCCAAATGAAAGGAGACCAAAAGATCACAGAACTTAAAGTCAGAATAAAATTTCCTCCCTTTGCTCTGTTTCTACCTAAATGCACCAAAACACAGCCTCTTACCTCTAGAGCAATGTCTTAAGCTTTTCCCCCTCAAGTTGTAATATCCTTTTTTTGTTGTTAGATCATGTCCTAAAGTCCTACGCTTTGGTATAAGATGAAGGTAGATAAAGAAATAATGAAGGAAACAAATTCAACCTATTTTCCAAGAACACATTTCTTTTTTGTTTGTTGTTGTTGTTGTTTTTCACATTTCTTTTAAACACCTCCTAAAGGGATAGTGTAAAACATTGTAATAGATTGTCTTCCTCTATCCCACAAAGCTGGGTTGTGGTGGGGGTGGCAGGCGGATATCGAAGTGTATTGTGAACATTTCAACATCCTGCAGTAGAGGGCAGCACGGCCCTTCTTTTGCAAAATGTTGCGCACTCGTGAGAAAGAAAATGAAAAAAGCAAAGCTCTTGACCACTGTATGTGCGTTTGTAGTGGTGCTCAGTCATTCAGTCGTGTTTGCCTGTTTGCAACCCCGTGAACTATATAGCCCACCAGGCTCCTCTGTCCATAGGATTCTCCACGCAAGAATACTGAGTGAGTTGCCATTTCCTCCTTCAGGGGATCTTCTGGACCCAGGGATCGAACCTGCGGCCCCTGCAGCTCCTGCCTTAGCAGGCAGATTCTTTACCACTGAGCTACTTTTACCTAATACTTTAAAATCAAAAGATTAGACTATTTCTCTTGTTTAGGTAATTATGTAGAAAGAATGTCAGAGCCTGTATTGCCCTGAAGTAATTGGTGAAAAACACAGGTTTTAGGATATGGGTTCTGTTCAGGATATGGGTTGTGTCTGGCAAAGATAAACAGCAGCTTGACCCTGGGCAATCAGATAGGGTTATTGTATGAAAAGACCTAAGGCTCTGCACTTTCTGGGTAGAGTCAGTTCACTGAACCAGCAGGATGTGGTTTAAGAAAATGTATGTAACTCATGTGGTCTTAGCCCTGAGAACTGCTTTTAAATTCGAATTCACTAACTTTATTCTGCTACATGCGTTAGTTTTCCTTTTTGTCACACCTGGGTCAGATCAGAATGATATTAACTGTACCACATGTATTATGACTTTAAAGAATGATGTCAGACGTGATGGGTAAGTAATGTCTGTCATGGACTGCAGTTGGCCAAATGGCTGTGTATACACAGCGGTGAAACTGCAGATTTGCACATTAGTCCTCATTCAATTGCAGTTTGATTTGAGTTTCTCTCTGCAGTAAATAGTAAGAAAAAAAGATTCTTTACTTTATATTAAAAGTTACTTGAGGGACTTCCCTGGTGGTCCGGTGGTTGACTCCGAGCTTCCGATCCAGGGGACCCAGGTTTGATCCCTGGTAGCAGAATTAAGACACGTATGCCGTGCAGCATAATCAGTAAATAAATAAAAATTACTTTATATTCTTTGGCATGATGACAGTGAGGAGAGAATAATCCTAATTCTAACAAATACATAACCACAGTGTCCCTAGCACATTTGTATTCTGCTCTAACCCTCAAAACTTTCAGGCAGTAAATCTTCAGTGCCAGCTTAAAAAAAGCCCACTAGGAGTAAGAACTGGAAAACGCTGGATCTAGTTCCCAGCTCTGCCATGTGAACTCAGAAAAATTACAACCTCTGAGCCATTGTTTCCTTATCTGTTAAATGGAGATAACGCCTCCTAGATTTGGTAAAAGGGTCAATTTGGAAAATATATGTTAAAAGTGCATTGAAAGCCGTTTAAGTACCTAACATTTCTATCACTGTAGTCAGATTTCTGCTTTTTTAAAACTCCTATAAGAATTTGTGTCTCTCTCCTTTGGTATCATTACACTGCCTGAGACTGTACATTTTCATTCTTACTCAACTATTTTCTCCAACTTGATGGCTTGTTAGTTCCTTGAGGACTGAAATCACCAATTTATTTCCCAGTATCATCCACCACAACAAGATATTTGATACATAATAGGTACTCAAATACTAGTTGATTGATTAAAAACATACACTATAATGCAGAATTAACTCTTTAATTATGGTAAAAAAAAATAACGTACAACTGACCATCTTAACCATTTTAAAATGTACAATACAGTCGATTTAGCTACATGCACATTGTGTGCACAGATCTCTATAACTTTTTCACTCAGAATTAATTCTTAATAACCAGCTTCTACATCACCTGCTTTCCAAAGCACGTCTTTGTTGATTGGGCAAAAACAGGAAGAAAATATAGGACTTTCACTCTGTGGTTAGGGATGTGAAGAACAAGGTAATCAAAAGACTTCTACTCTGTTTTAAATACTCATTCCCCTCAGAGAGGTTCTGCCGTGGTCTCTCCCTAACTATTTTCTTAGCCATTTTCTATAAACATGGGAATATATGCAAGAAACGAGAGGCGCCTCTATAAAATGCTTTCACAAGTCATTTATGTCTAGCATATAATTAAACATTTATATGAAGGAAACTTACCACATTAAAACAAACTCACTTTATTATTATTTGATTTTCAAAATATGTGACTTCTGCTAATGACTGAAAATTAAGTACTACAGTTAATCATAATTGCTATCACAGCAGCAATTTTTTGAGGTTTAAATATTTTAAACTACAAACAATATAATGAAGATAGTGGAGATTTTTGAAGCAGTACTGGGATGGCATAGACTCTCCCAATCATGACATAATCTCAGAAGCCCTAAAGAAAAAAATTGATGATAGATACCATAAGTTAAAATATGACTTGGAAAAAATACTTGCAGCCTGCTTATCAGTCACATCTGTTAGATACTCAGAGCTTCATTGTATCAATATAAAAATGAATTGAGGATATAGAGAAATCAATCAGCAATCAGTACCAATAGCCAATAAATGGACCAAAAATCATCCTCATTATAAAACTGAAACCACACCAATTTATCCATTTTTGCTTATGAGACTGACAAAAATATATATAAATATTGTTAAATCATGTTGTTGAGAGTGTAGGGGTGTAGGCATTTTCGTGCACTATCGGTGAGACTGTCAATAGATAAAAACCTCTTCTTAGAATGCATTTTGGCAATATCAGTCAAAATTAAAATGCATATACCATTTCACCAAGCAATTTCTCCTCTTAGGAGTCTATCCTAAAGACTTCTACATAAGTTTACAAAGATAGATAGGCATAGAGATATGCAACTATGCATTACAGCATTGCTTCAATAGAAAAATAACATACTTTCCAACAAATATATTGTTTTATAACCTAAAAAATCAAGTTTTTGTTGAAAAATGACAGATTTGAAAGTGATTCCACAAGAATACAAAATTAAGATAGTCTCTAACAATGATAATTAAGTAGAACAGACATGTGAAAAAATAGTTCTACAAAGCTCTAGGAATGTAGTAATTTAAAACTTCAGAAGTTATAAGAATGTTTTAATAGAGATTAGTGAGACACACTACAATTTAGAGCTGATCTGGAAATTGAGGGCGCTATTGAAAATCATTTGTTAGTAAAATAATAATTTTTAAAAACATAAATCCCAAGATGCTGTGCCTCAGGACCGAAAACAGCTCCTGACATCTAGTGGACACTCAATAAGTACTGGCTGAAGGAATGAGGGAGGATGATGTCGCCATCAGAATTGTCATAAAAATTGACGCAAAACTGGTACAGATTAGTGCTTGATATATCGCAAGAGTTCAGAGGATACTAGTTCACAACTTTCCTGGGAGCCTGTTGGTGCTTGATACCTGCTTGGCACATTACAGGAGTTTGTTTATATAAAACCATGTGCATAGTGCTTACAGGCTTCCCAGGTCGCTCAATGGGTAAAGAATCCACCGGCAATGCAGGAGACGCAGGTTTGATCCCTGAGTCAGGAAAATTTCCCTGGGAAAGGAAATGGCAACCTACTCCAGTATTTTTGCCTGGAGAATCCCATGGACAGAGGAGTTGGTGAGCTACAGTCCATGAGGTTGCAAAGAGTCAGACACTGCTGAGCAACTGAGCACACATGCACATAGTGCTTATTATACTCCAGGTACTGTCCTAAGAGCTCACCAAAAACTAGTTCATTTAAATTACAAAAACAGTTGAAGTAGGTGGTCTTATTATTCCATTTAATGGATTAACAAATTGAGGCAAAAAGCACTAGAACAATTTGCCAAAAAGGGCACATCCATACAACTGTGAGATAAGAAAGCCTTCCTCAGTGATCAATGCAAAGAAATAGAGGGAAACAATAGAATGGGGAAAACTAGAAATCTCTTCAATAAAATTAGAGATACCAAGGGAACATTTCATGCAAAGCTGGGCACAATAAAGGACAGAAATGCTATGGACCTAACAGAAGCAGAAGATATTAAGAAGAGGTGGCAAGAATACACAGAAGAACTATACAAGAAAGATCTTCATGACCCAGATAATCACAATGGTGGGATCACTCACCTAGAGCCAGACATCCTGGAAAGCGAAGTCAAGTGGGCATCACTTGAAACAAAGCTAGTGAAGGTGATGGAATTCCAGTTGAGCTATTTCAAATCCTAAAAGATGATGCTGTGAAAGTGCCACACTCAATGTGCCAGCAAATTTGGAAAACTCAGCAGTGGCCACAGGCCTGGAAAAGGTCAGTTTTCATTCCAATCCCAAAGAAAGGCAATGCCAAAGATTGCTCAAACTACCACACACAATTGCACTCATCTCACATGCTAGTAAAGTGATCCTTAAAATTCTCCAAGCCAGGCTTCAGCAAATTGTGAACTGTGAACTTCCAGATGTTCAAACTGGTTTTAGAAAAGGCAGAGGAACCAGAGATCAAATTGCCAACATCCACTGGATCATCAAAAAAGCAAGAGAGTTCCAGAAAAACATCTATTTCTGCTTTATTGACTATGCCAAAGCCTTTGACTGTGTGGATCGCAACAAACAATGGAAAATTCTGAAAGAATGGACTGATTCCAAATTGGGAAAGGAGTATGTCAAGGCTGTATATTGTCACCCTGCTTATTTAACTTATATGCACCTTGAGAAATGCTGGGCTGGATGAAGCACAAGCTGGAATCAAGATTACCAGGAGAAATATCAAGAACCTCAGATATGCAGATGACACCACCCTTATGGCAGAAAGTGAAGAAGAACTAAAGAGCCTCTTGATGAAAGTGAACAAGGAGAGTGAAAAAGTTGGCTTAAAACTCAACATTCAGAAAACTAAGATCATGGTATCTTGTCCCATCACTTCATGGCAAATAGGTGGGGAAACAAGGGAAACAGTGAGAGACTTAATTTTGGGGGGCTCCAAAATCACTGCAGATGGTAACTGCTGCCATGAAATTAAAAGACACTTACTCCTTGGAAGAAAAGTTATGACAAACCTAGACAGCATGTTAAAAAGCAGAGACATTACTTTGCCAGCAAAGGTTCATCTAGTCAAAGCTATGGTTTTTCCAGTAGTCATGTATGGATGTGAGAATTGGACTATAAAAAAAGGTGAGCACCGAAGAACTGATGCTTTTGAACTGTGGTATTGGAGAAGACTCTTGAGAATTCATGGGACTACAAGGAGATCAAACCAGTCAAACCTAAAGGAAATCAATCCTGAATATTCATTGGAAGGACTGTTTCTGAAGCCAAAACTCCAGTACTTTGGCACCTGATACAAAGAACTGACTCATTGGAAAAGACCCTGATGCTGGAAAAGATTGAAGGCAGGAGGAGAAGAGGATGACAAAGGATGAGATGGTTGGATGGCATCACTGACTCAATGGACATGAGTTTGAGTAGGCTCCAGGAGTTGGTGATGGACAGGGAGGCCTGGTGTACTGCAGTCCATGGGGTTGCAGAGAGTCAGACACGACTGAGTGACTGAACTGAACTGAGCTGATACAATGGTGGGTATAGGAATGTAGGTAGTCTATCTTCAGGGTCCCTGCTCCACTCTGCCATGTGGCCTCTGGTGTCAAAAAATTTTATTGAATGAGATGTTCTGATTTTAGATATCATACTGTGCTTTTATTCCAGGTAGCAAAGAATATTTTATGTTAATGATTACCAAATATTAATCTGATACTAATTATATTAATTATATTATATTGTTTTATAATATTATATTATATATTAGTTATATAATATAATATTAATATATTATTTTATATGTTATATGATTATATATTATATGTAATTTATTATCTATTATATTAATAATATTAATATTAATCTGATAATTTCTCCTTAAGTTAAATTGTATTTTTAAAAAACATTTTAACTGTATTACTGGTCCATTATTTGTGTTTAAAAAGACCACAGGAAGTTCTTATTCTGTAATGAAGTCCCTGTATTTGCTTTCTGACATCATATTAATTTCCATACAAGAGTTCCAAGTTCTGAACAGAGAAATATTGTGCTCTAGTAATGGAAGAGGCATAGGTCTTACAAAGATTTGCATAACAACGTCAAAATTATTTGAAAGGGGTACGCTATGTTTCAATCTTCCACATGACTGAAGGAATGGGTCTCCAACTTTTCCAATCAGGAATCTTTCTTCCGAAGCTAAGATTTGTCAACTAAAAAAACATTCACAACCTAAAAGTCAAGTGTTACATTTCATTCGGTGGGAATGTTTATGACTTCAAGCCAGGGAGGCAGCATCTCTAGTAACCCTGAGAAAACTGTTCCAAAGAGGTGAGCAGGGAGCTAGGATATATAGGAGTTTCACAACAAAGGGCAGGTAGTAGGAACAAAAGATTACTCTTAATTAAAGAAAACTACTAATAGAAATTGCAAGTTAAGGAATCTAGTGCTTTTCTATATAGGAAGGTGCAAGAGTCTGGGCTCATTGAAATCATTCCTTTGATAGGTACTCAGCTATCTGGGGCCAATATACTGTGTTTTCACATCCTGAGTTTTCTCAGTGCTCACCATAGAGAGTAGCTGCTGTCTAGTGGCTGGTAGATGACTGGTATTCTTTCCCTTCCTAAGTTTCCTCAGGGTTTACCAGTTCACCCTATGCTGTGGCCCCAGTCACTGATGATAGTGTAGTCCTTTGTTTATTAATATGGCAGGCAATAATACATTTATTAGCTTTGTAAATTTGAGAGCTTTTTTTAGTTTTAATTTTAGTTTTAACCTAGTTTAACTTCATCTCATAATACCACTATTTCTTTTCTTCATTATTTTTTCCATTCACTTATTCATTGTATCAATACTTATTGACTTCCTGTTAATACTATGTGCCAGGCATTTCACTAGGTTCTAAAGACAACATGGTGAGGGAATTTCCTGGCAGCCCAGTAATTAGGACTTGGTGCTTCCACTGCCATGGCCTGGGTTCAGTCCTGGTTGGGAAACAGTAAGATACCACCAGCCATTTAGCAGGGCCAAAAAGAGATTACATGGTGAAAAAAAAGACAAAGTCCCTGTCCTCATGAATTCACTAATCTAATGGAGAAGACAGACAATAAAAGCAATGTACAAATAAAATTACCAAAATTACAGCCATAATGAGTACTGTTTGTCTTTTCATGGAAAAGGAACTGAAAGCATATAATAAGGAATTCATCTAGTTGAGGCCAGTTCTTCCCCCTCAGAATGTTCCCTCCAGTATGGATGGCATTCCCCTGCTAATTCCCACCCCAGTAGCACCTCTCAGACCCTACAGCTTGCACACATTAATCTTGAATTTCTGGAATGTATTTTGGTGGCCAATATTTTCAAGAGAAAATGGCCCATTAAAATAATATCTTTATCATTGTATTAGTGCTCCTAGCTCTTTTCTTCCAAATGATAAAAACAAAAAAATAGTATTTAAAAAATCTAATTTCTATTAGTAAGATACAAGTATATTATCTTTGTGACTCAGTTAAGAAGCGTGAAGCAAGTAAAAAAGGGTATTGTGAATCAGATCTTTATTAAAGAAAAAAACAAACATCAAGAAAAAGGAAGGATCAGAAACACATACTTACATGCTTATTGTTTTTATTCTACACAGAAGAAGAATCTCTAAAGGGTGAGAGGAAAACTGATGACAGGCATTGCCCAAATAGGACAGAATTATCCTAGATAGCGAGTGGGTATTGCCAAGAGACTTGTGGTGTCTACTTCATGTCTGATGGGTATAACAGCTAGTGCTGGGCCACAAAGTCTCCTCTGGAAGACCATGGACCAAGAGAGTAAATGATGGGCAGAGACAAGTCAAGTTCAGAGTTAGGGCCTCTGGTTCCCAGGGGAAGGAGCGGGTTGTAAATGAGGTGAAAGGCTGTGGCATGAGCACTTCAGGACCCATGGGCTACCATCAGGATTCCCCAGAAGGGAAAGTTACAGAGACAAGAACTAGTATTGGGCAAGCTCCAGGATTACAGCTGGTACGACAACCAACAGTCTTAGAATGCTTTTAGTGTCACACTCAGGATGTGCCCCTGTCCAGGGCATGGGATTCCAAGATGAAAGGTATCCTTGCTTAGCTAATGTAGAGGAAGCGCTTCTTTGCCCTTCATCCTTCCCCACCCTGTTTTCCCTTCTCCTTTCAGCCCTTTCTTTGTCAGGCCAAGTGTCCATCATTTGAGGACACTCAGTTTCTTCTGTTGAATTGGGTTCTCCATTGTATGTAGCTTACTACCTTTTACCCCAGTTCTTACTAATGATGAGTACAGTCCTCAGATCAGCAACATCAGTGTCACCCACGTGCTTGTTGGAAATACAAAATCTCAGGCCCCACCTCTGACCACCAACTAAGTCAGAATATGAATTTTAGAAGATTCCCAGATTTTTACTAAGCACGTTAAATTTGAGAAGCATCATTTTTAGCCCCATCAGCTTCCTGGACTGTTTCATTCCTGGACTACCTTGCTCACAGCTTCAAATCCAAGATGCTGAGATAAAAAAGGAAAGCATTTCCAAAGATAAAAAATGTTATGCAGCTATTAAACATCAAACTTATTTTCACCTGGATAACTTGATTCACTCAAGCTGTTTTCAAAGTAAATTATTCAAATTTAATGAGTGACTATTTGATAGTTTCTGATTGCTTCCATAGTAATTGTACTACCGTAAAATGCTCTAGAGTTCTATTTTGTTTAATGTATAGATTATGATTCTCAATCCTTGCTTCACATTAGAATTTTCCAGAGGTTTTTTTTTTTTTTTCCTTGAAAAAAATCCAAAATGTACACCCTACTCTCAAAGATTCTGAATCAGTGGGTCTGGGTGCAGCTTGGGCATACATTGTTTTTAAAAGTTTAAAATAGCAAACACACTGGAAAAAATGTTGATGCCCACCAGTTAGTGAGTGATTCCCTAAGAAGGGTTCATCCCTATAATAAATACAGTACTGTGCTGATGTGAAAATGAATGAGGAAGACTCATATGTACTGCCATGAAAATATCCCCAAGATATATGCACTTATTCAGGGTTTTTTAAGTTACATAACAATATGTGATATATGATCTCATTTATGTGAAAAGATGAGTGTGCATATATACATACATGTGTATATAAATGTTTAGAAAGATGACTGAAGGATACTTACCAAACTGTTGACAGCGGTTACCTCTGGGAAGAGGAATGGGAGGGAAAGGGACTTTTTGCTGTGTAAACTTCTAAATATTTTACAAGAATGTATCCATGCACTACTTGTGTAAATATTCCAAGTGCATTCCAGGGCTATTGGTTGTCATACCATCTGTAATCCTGGATTACAGATTATTTAAGATAATTATGATTTTTTAACATTATAATCTTGAATGTGTAATTTTATAATAAATAGTAGAGTGACTGACAAAAATAAATCTATAATTCCTACATCAAACAAAAATGGCTAGTGTACCGAGGTTTTGCTGCTAAATTTGTCGCTTTTCAACTCTGGGATTACTGGAACTGGGTTGCTCTGACTTTCCAGATACCCTCCCATCCAAGGTTACACTTGGCATTGACTCAGACCACCTCTCTGGTTCCTTGGAAAACTCATCCGTGCGAGCAGATCCCACTTCTGGAGCGATCTCTGCACGAGCACTTTGTAAAAGTGGGACAAGCATTTTTAGGCCTTGTCTCAGCCCTAAAAATCACTAGGGAGAGAAGTCCTCCTATAGCTCAGCCTTGCTGAGAGCCAGGTCTCCCCCAGTTTAGGCAGCTGAGAAGGGCACCCTGATGAAGCTACAGTACAAGGGCAGTGCACCCTGACTTGGGCAAAGTTTTCAAAGTCCACTGTGATGGCTCTTCCTCTTTGAAATGGTGATTAAGCACTGGAAGTGTATAATGAGGGAAATTACTTATGAATCTGTGCCTCTCAGCCCCGGGCCATTTCTCTTTCTCTGAGAGAAACTCAAAGATTTTTACCCTAATAGCACTGGAACAAAGTCAGGGCAGAGGCAAGCTGGTGGGGCCCTGCTGACAGCTCGTTAGAAACTGTCCCTCTCCCGCTCCCCGCTTTCATTCCTTCAAGTTACAAAGCCTGACAGAGTTTGATGGGAAAACCAAGGCGGTAACATCCCCCGCGGCAACCCAGTCCCGGCTCATCTCTCTTTGACAGATAAGGAGAATAGATGTCACCTACAAAACGCTTCACTCAGCAGAGCCAAGTGCACCCGGATGGCCCTGCTGCCCTCGCAGGACCCACAGGAGGAATCCAGACACGGCCCACAGTTGAGATTTCTCTACAGAAAATCCTTTTAACCGGACACTCCCTGAAAACCAAATGCCCACTCGAGTTGCCCTCAGAAAAGGGCATAACATCTAAAAATTCAAAGAAAGTTATGCTTTGATTTACAAAAGTCTTTTCGAGGTTACACCCTCCACCTGGTCTTTGACGGCTGGTGATCATGTAAGATCTGAGAAGTCTGGGGCTTCCCTGGTGGCAAAGTGGATAAGAATCTGCCTTAGTGTGGGGGACACAAGTTTGATCCCTGATCCAAGAAGATCCCACATGCTACAGAGAAACTAAGCCCATGAGCCACAGCTGCTGAGCCTACATGCTGCAACTTCTGAAGCCCATGTGTTGCAACTGCTGAAGCCTGGCCTTAGAGCTCTGCCCCCCACAAGAGAAGCCACTGCAATGCGAAGCCAGTGCACCACAACAAAGAGTAGCCCTCGTTCGTTGCAACTAGAGAAAGCCCTTGCAATGAAGACTCAGCACAGACGAAAAATAAATAAGCAAATAAAATTTTAAAATAGAATCCGAGAAGTCAGTTTAGGTCCTGTGCAGTCTGCTGGGAAGGAGAGTGTGACGAAACAAAACAAAACAAAAACACCTCTCCACTTCAGATGGCAGAGGCTGGGATGCACTGGGATCAACTCAAGTTCTCTAACTCTACTTTGCCCACCTGATGTGAAGAGCCAATTCATTCCAAAAGACCCTGATGCTGGGAAAGATTGAAGGCAGGAGGAGAAGGGGACGACAGAGGATAAGATGGTTGGATGGCATCACTGACTCAATGGACATGAGTTTGAGCAAGCTCCGGGAGTTAGGGAAGGACAGGGAAACCTGGCGTGCTGCAGTCCATAGGGTCTCAATGAGTTGGACATGATTGAGTGACTGAACAACAACATGTCTCAGACAAATCTATGAAGCTTGTTTAAATTGCAGATCCTGAGTCAGTAGGTATGGAGTAGGACCAAAGAACTTGCATTTTAACAAACTCTCTAGGTGATTCTGGATGCAGGTGATCCTGGAGTCTGGCTTTGAGAAGCACTGCTGTTACTTGCTGCTATAGGATGGCGCCTCCACAAGGGCTTCCAATGGTGCTTCCAGCGTACCTCCTGGGGGACCACCTCTTCCCCTTCCCTAACAAGCCTAGGGCGGTTCCTTGGCAGCTGTTCCTATTAGAGATGAAGCCAGCCATCTTTAGGAGTCTCCTGGAGGAAATGATCGAGCCCAGCAGCAGAGGCTTCTCTGGGACACCAATCTCTCAGGGTCCTTTCCAGAAGGCAACTTCAGCAAAGTCCTGCTGAGCCCGAAGCTGCCACCCAGACATAGTAGTTGTTGATTTTAACCAGTTGCTTTTTATTAGCTCACAGGGTCTTAAATCTCATTTTGCATCAGAACCAGGGGCTCTTTGTAAAAGTCCATGGACCCAGGCCCTGTCCCAGGACCAGCAACGGAGATAGTTGATGGATAATTCAACAAGCTACTGGGTGATGCCAATGCACACCAAAGCTTGAGAACAGACATCAGAACAAAAGCAACAACCATAGAAACATTAAAGTCCAACCACTGTATTGAAAAACTGAAATCTACACTATTAACACTAAACACAGTTGAATCTCCTCCCTTTCTGTCTTACAGTTCCTAATAACTTTCCACTCGAGCATTCAAATACCTTCCTAGAGGGGAAAAGATATCAGACTACCTAACTTACTAAATACAAATATGCTGTGGTTTAAGTGTAATCTATACACAGAATTCTAAAGTTTTAAAACTAGAGATTATTTTTATCATTACAAAATTATAGTAATAATAATAAATAATATTTATTATGTCATTACTATGTGACAGAAACTGTTCTAAGGTTTTTCTAAGTGTTAACTTATCTGATATTTACTAAGCTCTTGCTTGGTAATGAAAACAATTATTTCATCTAGTCCATTTCCTCTAAGCATTTTAGATGGGGTCACAGAAGGTAACAGGAAACTGAGGCACAGACGAGTTAATTACTCACCAAAAGTTGCACAGCTGTGAAGCAGTAGAACTAAAATTTGAACCCAGACCTTGATTCTTACCCATTATATCACCTTGCTCACAATTCTTACCCATTATATTACCTTGCTCATGTTAATAACAATACGGTTTTATTTAACAAATATCTATAATTAGACTATCAAGTGTCAGTATTGGTGGCATAATGTTCTAAGTATACAGTGACAAACAAGACAAAAATGGTCCCAGCTTTTTGGGGCTCATGATCTGATGGGCGAACCAGATGTGTCAACAGGTCATTCAAGGCAGTGTGAAGAGTGTAGTACTGGGAAACCACCAGGGTAGGTGCAAGACCAGTAGGCTATAGCACTTCAGTTCAGTTCAGTTCAGTTCAGTAGCTCAGTCGTGTCTGACTCTTTGTGACCCCATGTACTGCAGCACGCCAGGCCTCCCTGTCCACCACCAACTCCCGGAGTTTAATCAAACTCATGTCCATCGAGTCAGTGATCCATCCAGCCATCTCATCCTCTGTCATCCCCTTCTCCTCCTGCCCCCAATCCCTCCCAGCATCAGGGTCTTTTCCAATGAGTCAACTCTTCACATGAGGTGGTCAAAGTATTGGAGTTTCAGCTTCAGCATATTGAGAGTCCCTTGGACTGCAAGGAGATCCAACCAGTCCATCCTAAAGGAGATCAGTCCTTCCAATGAACACCCAGGACTGATCTCCTTTAGGATGGACTGGTTGGATCTCCTTGCAGTCCAAGGGACTCTCAAGAGTCTTCTCCAACACCACAGTTCAAAAGCATCGATTTTTTTGGCACTCAACTTTCTTCATAGTCCAACTCTCACATCCGTACATGACCACTGGAAAAACCATAGCCTTGACTAGATGGACCTTTGTTGGCAAAGTACTGTCTCTGCTTTTTAATATGCTATCGAGGTTGGTCATAACTTTCCTTCCAAGGAGTAAGTGTCTTTTAATTCCATGGCTGCAATCACCATCTGCAGTGATTTTGGAGCCCCCCAAAATAAAGTCTGACACTGGTTCCACTACTTCCCCGTCTATTTCCCATGAAGTGATGGGACCAGATGCCATGATCTTAGTTTTCCGAATGTTGAGCTTTAAGCCAACTTTTCACTCTCCTCTTTCACTTTCATCAAGAGGCTCTTTAGTTCCTCTTCACTTTCTGCCATAAGGGTGGTGTCATCTGCATATATGAGGTTATTGATATTTCTCCTGGCAATATTGATTCCAGCTTGTGCTTCATCCAGCCCAGTGTTTCTCATGATGTACTCTGCATATAAGTCAAATAAGCAGGGTGACAATATACAGCCTTGACATACTCCTTTTCCTATTTGGAACCAGTCTGTTTTCCCATGTCCATTTCTAACTGTTGCTTCCTGACCTGCATACAGGTTTCTCAAGAGGCAGGTCAGGTGGTCTGGTATTCCCATCTCTTTCAGAATTTTCCACAGTTTATTGTGATCCACACAGTCAAAGGCTTTGGCATAGTCAATAAAGCAGAAATAGATGTTTTTCTGGAACTCTCTTGCTTTTTTGATGATCCAGTGGATGTTGGCAATTTGATCTCTGGTTCCTCTGCCTTTTCTAAAACCAGTTTGAACATCTGGAAGTTCACGGTTCACATATTGCTGAAGCCTGGCTTGGAGAATTTTGAGCATTACTTTACCAGCGTGTGAGATGAGTGCAAGTGTGCGGTAGTTTGAGCATTCTTTGGCATTGCCCAGCAGGAGGACCAAATAGTTGTAAAAGTCCAATGTTCAAGAAGCACATAACATGGTTAGTGGAAGAAATTAAAAATGGTTTGGTCTGAATGGAGCAGAGAGAGAAGAGGGAATGTGTCAGTGATGAGATTGGAAAACTAACCTGGCCCAAGATATTGAAGGACTGACTATATTATGCATGTTAAAGAGTTTTAGCATGAGGGAAATGGAGATTCATTAGAAGGTATTAGGCAGATCATGAAGCTGAGAAGAGAGATTTGGTCTTATTCATTGCCTTTTATGTTAACAGGCATACAGTAGTATTAACTGAAGCCATCAGAAGATAATATCACCCAAGGAAGGGAGAAGAGGGCCTTGGACAGCAGCCTTGGGAACACTAGCATTTCAGGGCTGAAAAGAAAAGGAGGAGACCCAGCAAAAAGATTCAGAAGAAGGAGAAGGAAAACAATGAGAGGTGATTTAATTTGTCCAAGATCACAAAGCTAGTAAGTGGCAAACTTAGAATTCAAAATGTCTGCATCATTCCAAAGCTACATTCTTTCAAAAAAAAATTTTTTTTTAATTTCTTCTGCTTGGCTACACCATGCAGCAGGCAGGATCTTTACTCCTCAACCAGGGATTGGAACCCGAGGCCCCTGCAGTGGAGTCTTAACAACTGAACCACCAAGGAAGTCCCTCCAAAGCCACATTCTTGACCTCAACATCTCTTAAATATTAGTTTCCCTTACTGCCTGGTGATGCAAAAATTCTATTTATACACCTTTTTCCCAGAGTCCATTTATATAACAACAACAACAAAATTTGTCGAGGAATTTGTTCAGTGCATCCTTGAGTTGCATTAAGGAAGCAAACACAAAACATGCTTCTTGTCACCTCCTCATGGCTCTCCTGTGTGCCCTGCCACATCTCTGGTGGGACACACTCCGGTGCTACCTAAGAATGCCCCTACAGCAAAACCATGCAGTCCATTGGCAGGTGCTCAGGAATTCTCTTCGGAAGTCCTTCCATGTGGCACAAGGGGCATATATAAATCCAGGAACCACTCTGGGCATTCATAATTAAGTGCAGAACATACAACAGTTCAGAAGTTATAAAGTTATTAAAATTATAAAAGTTATAAAATTATTAAAATCCCCTCCTGTCTCCCCAAACCCATTGTCTATAACCCATTCCCAGAAATACCATTGTTAACAATTTAGTATTTATATCCTTTTTTTTTTTCATTTATTTTCATTAGTTGGAGGTTAATTACTTTACAATAGTGTAGTGGTTTTTGCCATACATTGACATGAGTCAGCCATGGATTTACATGTGTTCCCCATCCTGAACCCCCCTCCCACCTCCCTCCCCATCCCATCCCTCTGGGTCATCCCAGTGCACCAGCCCCGAGCACTTGTCTCATGCATCCAACCTGGACTGGCGATCTGTTTCACACTTGATAACATACATGTTTCGATGCTGTTCTCTCAGATCATCCCACCCTCACCTTCTCCCATAGAGTCCAAAAGTCTGTTCTATACATCTGTGTCTCTTCTTCTGTCTTGCATATAGGGTTATCGTTACCATCTTTCTAAATTCCATATATATGCATTAGTATACTGTATTGGTGTTTATCTTTCTGGCTTACTTCACTCTGTATAATGGGCTCCAGTTTCATCCATCTCATTAGAACTGATTCAAATGTATTCTTTTTAATGGCTGAGTAATATTCCATTGTGTATATGTACCACAGCTTTCTTATCCATTCGTCTGCTGATGGGCATCTAGGTTGCTTCCCTGTCCTGGCTATTGTAAACAGTGCTGCGATGAACATTGGGGTACACGTGTCTCTTTCAGATCTGGTTTCCTCGGTGTGTATGCCCAGGAGTGGGATTGCCGGGTCATATGGCAGTTCTATTTCCAGTTTTTTAAGGAATCTCCACACTGTTCTCCATAGTGGCTGTACTAGTTTGCATTCCCACCAACAGTGTAAGAAGGTTCCCTTTTCTCTACACCCTCTCCAGAATTTAGTATATATATCCTTAAATGCATATTCTCCATGTGTACAAATTTTTTAATGAAAAGAATCATATTATCTGTATCATTCTGAGAATTGCTTCTTAAACTACACAGTGGCATTTCTTCATATCCATGTATATAGTTTTACCTACTTTATTCTTTCCACATACCTGTACACCTTCTGAAGGTGCCATTATTGTTTTAATCAGTCCTCTATTGATGGTCATTTGTACTATTTCTGTTTTGTTTTGGGGCTGTTTTTCTTTTAGAGAGTGTGAAGTGCCCAAAAGAATGTTATCTGGGCTTCATTTTGGACTGAGCATTTTTCTGAATTTGCCCTAACTTTTTCCCTTTTTGAGCTTGCTGGCTATTTCTCTCCTGCTGTTCTCTCTAATCTTACTAATACTCTGTTCAAAGTATGTTTGTTGCTTTAAAGATCTCCTTTCCTTACAGACTCTTGGGCTCTTTGGAGGAGTTAAGTTCAGCAAATAAACAAACTACCATCTTGATTTTACTCTCTTATTCTAGAGGATTTCGGAAACACTGAAAGAAGTTCTCTGGTTATCTGGGAATCAGCTTTAAAATCTCAGGTTATGTTTGAGCTGTGCTTCTCGTTTCCTTTTTAACAGTGTATTATTAAAGATTGACTGAATATGTTTAAATTGAAGGCATATCCTTTAACTTCAAAGTTTACTGGCTCCTACAGTCAATTGGGAGGCAAAATTAGTGTAAGGGAAACAATTAAAGAGCAACTGAGTGTTATTTGTGTGTTACAAGTCCCTGGACACCAGAAAATCGGAGGAGAGAGCTGGCAGAACTCTCTACCTTCAAGGGGAAGGTGGAACTTGAGCTGGATTAGGAAGCAGAAGGTAACATTCTGAGAATTCTAGGCAGAAGATGCAAGGATTTTCAAGTACAGTGTAAATTTTCAGACCTTTTTTTTTGGCCACATTGCAAGGAACTGGGGTCTCACCCATACCTCCTGCAGTGGAAGCACTGAGTCTTAACCACTGAACTGCCAGGGAAGTCCCAAATTTTCATATCTTTTTATTACCTGAAATTTTCTTAGTTTTTATTTAGGGTCTGCTTACCCCCCTGAGAACATAAGCCTGATGAAGGCAAGGACTGGGTCTTAACACTAGTGAATCCTGGTTCCTGGTACAGTGCCTGGCACATAGTGATGTCAATGGATTTATAAATGAACAAGTGGACAAACAACCATGGAGTCTGTAAGGAGAGGTGAGAAGACTGGACTATTTGGAAAGAAGAATCTTTTCTTAGGTTGGAAAGATCCCCTAGAGGAGGAAATGGCAACCCACTCCAGTATTCTTGCCTGGTGAATCCCATGGACAGAGGACCCTGGGGGGACACAGTCCATGGGGTCACAGAGTCAGACACGACTGAGCACACACATAGGTATGTCTTTCCTTTAGGAGTAGAGGACTCTCTGACTCTCCAACAGATTGGTAGAGGAGGAGGTAAGTGGACCCAAGTGGGATTCAAAATCCAGGGGCAATTGGAACCAGCTGAACAAGGTATGATGATTTCCAAGGTGGATCCTACGTAGATTGCCACTTGGCCCTTGAATCTGAAATTAAATTAAAACACAAACAAAGGAAAATTGATCGGCATAACCTCTTAGACTCTACTTGGTCAGCCAACAGTTATACTTTAGGAAAACAAGGAAGAAGAAAGTTTGTTCAGCTCTACCCTTCCCTAGATTAGAATACAGTAAAATGTGAATATGATTATGGTAATTTACTAACACCTACCATGCACTCAGATAGGTTCACTGTTATCTCACATTGAACTAGTCAATGACCAAAAAATGTTTTGTTTGTTGTGTTTTGTTTTTTACATAAACTGTTGTTTTGCAGGTCTTTCCATCCTATACTCGTAAATTGATTAGTTGACCTAAATGCAGTGCTTCACATTCCTGGCGCATCATCTCTCTTATTGATTTTAGGCCATCTTGCACCTTACAGAATTCCTTTTAAACCTTGATCCTATCATCAATCACAGTAGTTGCTCCTTTTAGCTCGGTGTCATCTATATATATGATCTGCAAATCTCCAAGGATTCAGATACCTAGAGATCCTTTGGAGAGCTCTAAGGGACAAGGCGTGTTTACCAGCTGATACACCACTAGCCACGTATAAAAAAGAAATGACATCTGGCTCTAGGATGACATTAGGCTCATAGGTACGTGGGGCAAAACTTGAGGGTAGTTGAGAAAGGAAAAGCTGTTGGAATTCCAGGTTAAAGCAAGCCAAGGTCAGAATCTCCAGTTTAAGCAGAAAATTTTCTTCTGGGAAGCATCATTTTAGATTCCTAAAGTGGGGAAAGTATTATTAGTTCAACAAGTTTTGAGGCAGACAGCGAGGGGGAAAGGGCGTGTTCAGCTCAGAAGCAAAACTGGGGATGAGAAAAGGATGACCAACCAAGTCATTGTGAGCTTCACTCCTGGCAAGCAGATATTACTAATACATTCACTTAGCATCGTGGACTATTTGGAATAATCTTCCCTTCCAGCTCTCAGGGAGAAGTCCTACTTTGGGAGTTTAACATGTTTATCCCCCTCCAGCCACAATCCAGGTTTTTCATTGGAATTCTGCATCACTCAGATTCCTCTGTACCTCTCCTCACACTGTGCCTCTGTTGTAAAATCAGTTACAATTGGCTTACATCTCCAGTTCTGGGTATATTTTCTGGGTGCATGTTTCCAAACATGCACACCCTCCGACTGGACCATTCCCCACTCCCCACACCGCCCCCACCCCCTTCCTTCTCCCCATTAACTTTATCTTCTTAAGCAGCTCAGGAACACAGATGTTTTCACCCTGTCCGTCTGCACAAGGATATTTTCCCAGTGTCTCTCTGTGTGTATGCTCCAGGCACAGCCTCTCTGGGGAGGGAGAGAGTAAATGTTTTCATTCCAAACCCTCAGGGTCAGGTCTTGTTTGTCTAAACTGTGTTTGTTGCCATAATTATCAGATTAGCTGATCTCTGGCAGCAAGTTGGGTGGGGGGGCAAAGAGGGGGGAGTATTAACCCTTTGTAGGGTGGTTGCTGTGCTTTGTCACAGGAATACTTTGAGGAGGAGCTGTCATTTCTCTTCTAACCTGGAGGATTTGGCTAGAATTCTTTCCACCAACCCTAACAGCCCTCAGTAATAGTCTGCTGTAAGTCAATCCAACCACCCGATGGGCTGCACTGCTGGGACCCAAAAGGCATTTAGCAGAGTTGGAAGGTTGAAAGGGCATCTCTCCAGGGATCTGCTGGGGAAAGAAAGAAACGGAGCTTAGAGAGAATCTAGATAAGTAACTCCACAAGGGGCATCAGCATCTCTCAGATTGAATAAGGAAACCAGGAGAATGCACTGGACGTCTTCAGCCTGCCCACCCCCACCCCTCCCCCTCAGCAGGCCCCATTTAGGTTTGTTTGGGGATTTTCTGTTGTCACAAAAATACCAAGATCGTTTGCACCACTGCAGTTTTAACAAAATCAGCGGTCTCCCCGTGTAAAGACATTTCCAAGCCTTTGTCATCAGACTGAAATCATTTTAAGATTTTCTCATCTTCCTTTGCCTCCCACCCACAGCACCAATGCACTGCTGTCCAGTCTCCAGAGACTAGAAACACAGACCGATCTTGCCTCTCAACTCCTAGAGCAGCAGGTCCTTTGTATTTTAATTATCTCTTTTATAAATGAATAAATCTTGTCTTCTCAAAAGTACTGAGGCTTTTTGAGGACAAGAATACCCTGGGACTTCCCTGGTGGTCCAGTGGTTAAGACTTGAGGCTTCCAGATGTAGGGGAGTTGGGTGGGAACTAAGAGCCAAAAAAAAATCATTTAGTCCTATAAACTGGTTAACTGGTAGAGAACCTAAACATATAAATAGGAGGTGTTTAGTTAATATTTGCTGTTGATAGCATTTTTCTAAACTTATTTTTTCCATTTCTCACCTCTGTTCTTTTCTGTTTTGTGTTTGACTACTTATAGATCCTTTATTTCTGGACCAGTTCTCCCATCCATACTCATCAAATCTTCCTCCTCTTCTCTCCAAACACACACACACACAGTAAGAGATAAGAAAATTAACATTTACTGAGTGTCTATACCTAACATTATGCAAACTTATTCCATGTTACCTTGTTTGAAACCCACACTGGCGTTTGAGATCAGTGCTATCAGTCACAAGGAAAGAATTGGAGACAGGGAGTTAAGTCACTTACACAAGCTCCCACAGTTTTAAGCGGTACAATGAACAAACACACAGATGTGTGTGTGATCGTGTGCTGTGCTGTCGCTCAGCTGTGCCCAGCTCTTTGTGACCCCATGGACTGTAGCCCACCAGGCTCCTCTGTCCATGGAGATTCTCCAGGCAAGAATACTGGAGCAGGTTGCCATGCCCTCCTCCAGGGAACCTTCCCCAACCCAGGGATCAAACCCAGGTCTCCCCCATTGCAGGCAGATTTCTTCACTGTCTGAGCCTCCAGGGAAGTCCATGTGTAACCCTGAAATCCATACAAATTCCATCTTTCTAGTTTAAATCTTTCTTCTCTACTGATGCTGCCAAACATGGTTCCAAAGGTAGATGGGTCATAGAGAGGGTCTTGAGAAGAAATGTACACAATCAGTATTGGGCAGGAGTTTCCAATTCCATCCCAGAGAAGAACTCAGGTGAACTTCAATGGAAGCAAATAACCAGGGATCCAGCTCCCTTCTTTCCTGCCAGAGATGTGCTCTGTTCCACATGAAGCCCACTAAGACGTCATCCATCTCCGAGTTCTACCCAGGGTTCCCCTCTCCTGATACCTGTTCTCCCACTGCTTCTTACATCCTTCCACAAGCCAGGCAGAAAGACCTGGTAGATCTCGAATAGGTCAACTGAACTGTGTCTGTTAGTTGTTCTGATAGGGGAGTTAATGGAAGAGCAGTTGAAATGGTTTTGTTCCTAATTCAGAAATCTCAGTGGCTTGGAAGGAAATTCTGGAAAGAGAGATAATGGCCTTAAAAGAAATTCAAAGAAGGACTTAGTTTAAAAGATAACAATGTAAGGTTGGTGATTTGGGCACCCTGTGGCAGAGTATTAGCCACATGTAGAGCAAAGTAAGGCAAATTCTTATGAAAGAGAATCTCAGGTTCCTACAATACCTTTCTTGATCTTGGCTATGTGCAATGAACTTCTTAGTAAGATGCTTGAGGTCCCACACTACCACCTAAGATGATACTTAAGATCCTACCACTACCACACTATATACCCTCTCTGGGGTTTATGGGACAAGTTGAGGATTGGACTAGGTGACATCTAGATTCCTTCTTTTCTTGATGGGCCATCAAATTCCCCAATAGGGAAGCAAATAGGAGAAGTTGTTTAGAGAAATCACATTTACTTGATTTAATATATGCAAAATGCTAAACAGAATGCTTGGCACATAGTAATTCTATAGAAATATTAGCTATTATTATCATACATGACAATGAGGCTGATGAGGATGGATCCATGCACTACAAACACATTTTTACCACCACATCTATAAAATTGAAAAAGACAAATAATCCAGTATTCTGATAACTCTAAAGCCCTCTCCTGCAAAGACTTTGATAGGAGGGGAATGACCTATGGTTACTGAAGACTACAAATAACTATAGTTCATGGAAGGAGAGTTTGCTAAGCAAACAGCCACCAAGACAAAATATATGAATGTGCTTTTTTTGAAAAACCTAGTTTTCTTATTTGGTTATGGAATGAATTAAGCTGCCTCGAGAAGTAGTGAGTTTCCCTTTTCAGGGACATAGATGGCAAGTGGCTAGATTGACTCTGTTGGCTTTGAAGAAGCTTTCTGTCAAAATCTCTGTAATTCCAAAATCACATAGTGTCCCAATGTGGGCAGTAGAGTGGCAGAGGCTGGACTTTAGCAGATTACCTAGTCCTGAAAGGCATAGTATCAGCCTGGAATATCTTGCACCTTATATAGCAAAGCTGTACCTTCTAAGGCTTTGGTTGAAAGATTATTAGTGGAGCACATTGCTGAGCAGTATTCCTGCATCATTCTCTCTTTTCAGTGCTGAGACTAAGAATCAAGCAGAGGGAATAACAGAGCTACACAATAAGAGAAGAGCCAGAACCCAGAGCCCTGGGTTTTTTTCTAGTTTTCTCCTCCCTGTGAAGAGATGGAATTATCTTGGACTGAGGATGTAGATGTGAATATGAATAGAGGCTCATAGGCAGCGTTAGAGCAAGATAAATGGCAAGTAAAACAGAAAAGGAAACAAATAATCAGAAAGAACAGAAGGGCAAAGGGCAGGAGATAGAGCGTTGAAGAGGCAGTGGGAGAGAAAAGAAGGAAATGAAGGGACTTTTTAAAAAAAATGTTTATACTTTGAATGAAAGAGAAGTAGAGAAGCAACATTTTAAAAAGGAAAGGGATGGCAAGGAAAGAATGGTAGCAACATACATTGAGTACTACAAAAGAAAAGTGGAAAAGAGTAATTAGGGTTGAGAAAAAAAGTCTAATATAATTTAAGCTAGTTATCTGATGAGAATATCTACGGAAGATGTTAGATGCCTCTTTGCAAAGAGATTCTCAGGCAGAGACCCAGACCCAGAAACCTCCTGTCTACTCCCCAGAAATCTCTGCCTCTACAACGTAGTTTCAGTTCAGTTCAGTTCAGTCCCTCAATTGTGTGCAACTCTTTGTGACCCCATGGACTGCAGCACACCAGGCTTCCCTGTCCATCACCAACTCCCAGAGCTTGCTCAAACTCATGTCCATCGAGTTGGTGATGCCATCCAATCATCTCATCCTCTGTTGTCCCCTTCTCCTCCTGCCTTCAGTCTTTCCCAGCATCAGGGTCTTTTCCAGTGAGTCACTTCTTTGCATTAGGTGGCCAAAGTATTGGAGCTTCAGCTTCAGCATCAGTCCTTCCAATGGATAGTCAGGACTCATTTCCTTTAGGATTGACTGGTTTGATTTCCTGGCTGTCCAAGGGACTTTCAAGAGTCTTCTCCAACACCACAGTTCAAAAGCATCAATTCTTCAGTGCTCAGCTTTCTCTATGGTCCATCTCTCACATCCATACACGACTACTGGGAAAACCATAGCTTGACTATATGGTGCTTTGTTGGCCAAGTAACGTCTCTGCTTTTCAATACACTGTCTAGGTTTGTCATAGCTTTTTTTCCAAGGAGCAAGCATCTTCTAATTTCATGGCTGCAGTCACCATCTGCAGTGATTTTGGAACCCCAGAAAATAAAGTCTCTCACTGTTTCCATTGCTTCCCCATCTATTTGCCATGAAGTGATGGGACTGGATGCTATGGTCTTAGATTTTTGAATGTTGAGTTTTAAGTCAGTTTTTTCACTCTCCTCTTTCACTTTCATCTTTCATCAAGAGGCTCTTTAGTTCCTCTTCCTCTTCTGCCATAAGGGTGGTATCATCTGAATATCTGAGGTTATTGATATTTTTCCCTGCAATCTTGATTCCAGCTTGTGCTTCATCCAGCCCAGCATGTATCATGATGTACTCTGCATATAAGTCAAATAAGCAGGGTGACAATATACAGCCTTGACGTACTCCTTTCCCAATTTGGAATCAGTCCATTGTTCCATGTCCAGTTCTAACTGTTGCTTCTTGACCTGCATACAGGTTTCTCAGGAGGTAGGTAAGGTGGTCTGGTGTTCCAACATAGCATAGATCAGTTGTTAACATCAGAATTAGAAGCAAAGCTTCTGTTGAACACCCTTAACATCTGTAACCTGCCTTTTCTTGGAGGGTCCCCTTCCTTCCTCCTGTCACTTCTCTCCATCCCCTTCTGGACTTCGCTGTTACTTAATCGGCTATGGGGTGGTTGATCTGGAAAACCTTCAGAAATGCCTTCCAACCCTCCAGGTGGACCATTCTCTACTTCTTCTGTCATATTCCTTTCTTTTTTCTTTCTATGCTGGCTCTTTTATTAGGATCTGAGGTTCAGGGACTGATGGAAGGATAAGCAGTGGGAGCAGGGATGACTCACATGACAGCACAACTGTGTTGCTATAGCTCAGCTGTCTCTTCTTCTGGTAGAAAAAACCTGGAGGACTTGGTTCCAAGTCCACACAGAGGTTGCTTGGTATCAGATATTAGTCATCATTGGAAGCAGAAGCCACGTTACACAATAGCTGAATGTTATTTTATTAACAATCATGATGGTGAACTAAATAGTTTAATGAGCACTGAAGATAAAACCTTAGATCCTGCCCTGGAGGAGCTAGCAAACCAAAAGTGGGAGCCCTAGATCCTGCCAGTTCAACATTCATCATCATTGCCTGGTACTGAGCACCGAGGTGCTTAGGTGCTGGGTACAATGCTGAACATGTGACAGTCATCAAGTTATTTAATCCTCATAGCATCTTGGGAGGAAGGTACTGTTGTTGTCATCCCCACTTTACAGATGAGGAAATGGAAGCCTGAAGATTAAATGATTTACCAAAATAGCTCAGCCTATGACAGACTGGGATTCAAATTTTCTTGGAGGCACCTGATTAGACCGCCTTCCTTCATCCCCTTTCTGCACCAGTCAGAATCCATTTAATGAGTCAAGAATGACAGCAAGAGGAGTGCGGTCCCTAGAGTCATCCCATTCCCATTTCAACACTCATTTTGAGGATTCATGCTTGGGAGCCACTCCCATGAGCCCTTCCTCACTGTGTCACTTGTGATCCAACCTGCTTTAACCTGTCATTCTCCTACCTGCCTGAACCTGCAGATGCCCACATGGAGGGATCCTTGGCCTTGGGTTCTTCCTTCTCCTCACCACTTTCTACCAATTCATCCAGACTTAACCACATCCTGACTTAACCACCAGCAATGCTGGTGTTACCCCTCAAATAACTACACATACCTGGGACCTCTGGGGTTCCTACCTGTGCTGCTTGTCCCTTTCATAAACTAAATGAATGACATAAACCTCCTTCCAGACAAGATGCCCTGCTTTCTGGAAGACTCTGTGCACCTCTTATCCAAGAAGTGAAGTCTTCTTTTCAAGTATTTTCTGCCCATAGCAACAGTCCAATAAAAGCCTTCACTTGGACTTGGCTAATTTGGAATTTAAAATGGCTAGTTTTGAGAGATTATGCAAAGTTTGCAAGCAACCAAATTTGGGAATAGAAAGAGGACAGAAATGTTTTCACATAACAGTTACTATTAATATATTTATTACATTAATAATATATTTATTATAAATCATACTATAATATCAGTCTTTACTATCTCTAATAATAGTTTTTAACCCAGTTTGAGGTTTCCCATTATCTGAAAATAATAAGAAATATTAAAATTTACAATTCAGAATTTTCTTAGGCCAACTTCCCCATTCTTCCAATCCCCCCAACTTGCCTTACCCACTACCTCCAGGCATCTAAAATTGTACAATCTATATGAATAGGGCCAGGTATCTTATGAATACTCAGTAAATATTAACTAACTGACTGTCTAAATGAATTAATCTATTAGCCTCTGGTACAAGAGCTTTTTCTGTCTCTCAAATTCAAATCATTTCCTCTCCTTTTACTAACATAGGCATTCATGCATGCAGTTCTAACAGTTGTTTACTTAGGGCTGTTTTGGCCTCCTCAAATACAGTCTGGTAACAGTGCAAGACAGTATGTGAACAAGTGCTCACATGAGGGTCACAGCAGTGGGGAGATGGGAAGAACATGGGCCTTGACCACGGCAGACCTCGGTTCAAAGGCTGCCTCACCTGTGAAACTGGAGTGTTGACACCCAACTCATAGGCTCACTGATAGCAGAACATTATGGGAGAGGTTACTGAATGCTGTGTGTATGTACGTCTTCAATCTTCCCTGAAACCTCACATAGGAAGGAAATGAGGCTTGGAGGGGTGGATTGATTTGGCCAGTCTGAGGTCTCACAGCCAGTTTGTGATGGGCATTGCTAGAGTGTGAACACACTCTTAACTTTGAAACCACACAGTTCACGTGATATTCAAACCCAGCCAAAATTCAGATTGGGACTTGAATTCATGAGCTAAGACCTGAACCCATTTACTTTTCATTGAAATAGCACACCTGGCCTCAGGACTTACTGCAGCTCAGGTATTTTATATCTCAGCTTTCTGATTGCCTCCTAGTAAGAGGCAGAGTGATACGTAGATTTATTGAGAGAAATACACCACACACTCCATAGACAGAATGTGGTCTGTCTCAAAAGGCTTGAGAGAGGCCCCAAAACATGGGGTTTCTCAGATGGTAAAGAATCTGCCTGCAATGCAGGAGACCCAGGTTCAATCCCTTGGTTGGGAAGGGAATTCCCTAGAGAAGGGAATGGCTACCCACTCCAGTATTCTTGCCTGGAGAATTTCATGGACAGAGGAACCTGGTGGGCTATAGTCCACAGGGTTGCAGAGTCGGACATGACAGAGTGACTAACACACTTTCAGTTTCCCTATGCACTGGGTAATTTCATAGGTTAATGAGTGAAAGGATTATTCCAACTGCTTTAGAGAAGGGGTGGGTATTTCCAGGAATTGGATCACTGCCCACTTTTTGGCCTTTTATGGTCAGCCTTGGAATTGTCAGTGCATCTGTAGGCATGTCATTTTATTATATCGAATGAATAACGAATGAATAACAATTTATCTTTGTAAATGTTCCTTTATTTCTGAAAAGTGCTATCCTTGTTTCTGCTTTAAAAAGGGAAGCTGGGGATTTGCCTCCACTCAGGTTGGCTCAAAATTCTCACTAGCAAAGTAATGCTCAAAATTCTCCAAGCTAGGCTTCAACAGTACGTGAAGCGAGAACTTCCAGATGTTCAAGTTGGATTTAGAAAAGGCAGAGCAGCAATAGATCAAATTGCCAAGATCTGTTGGATCATAAAAAAAGCAAGAGAATTACAGAAAAACATCTGCTTCTGCTTCATTGACTACACTAAAGTCTTTGACTGTGTGGATCACGAGAAACTAGAAAATTCTTCAAGAGATGGGAATACTAGACTACCTTATCTGCCTCCTGAGAAATCTGTATGCAGGTCAAGAAGCAACAGTTAGAACTGGACATGGAACAACAGACTGATTCCAAATTGGGAAAGGAGTACGTCAAGGCTGTATATTGTCACCCTGCTTATTTGACTTATATGCAGAGTACATCATGAGAAATGCTGGGCTGGATGAAGCACAAGCTGGAATCAAGATTGCAGGGAAAAATATCAATAACCTCAGATATTCAGATGATACCACCCTTATGGCAGAAGAGGAAGAGGAACTAAAGAGCCTCTTGATGAAAGATGAAAGTGAAAGAGGAGAGTGAAAAAACTGACTTAAAACTCAACATTCAAAAATCTAAGACCATAGCATCCAGTCCCATCACTTCATGGCAAATAGATGGGGAAGCAATGGAAACAGTGAGAGACTTTATTTTCTGGGGTTCCAAAATCACTGCAGATGGTGACTGCAGCCATGAAATTAGAAGATGCTTGCTCCTTGGAAAAAAAGCTATGACAAACCTAGACAGTGTATTGAAAAGCAGAGACGTTACTTGGCCAACAAAGCACCATATAGTCAAGCTATGGTTTTCCCAGTAGTCGTGTATGGATGTGAGAGATGGACCATAGAGAAAGCTGAGCACTGAAGAATTGATGCTTTTGAACTGTGGTGTTGGAGAAGACTCTTGAAAGTCCCTTGGACAGCCAGGAAATCAAACCAGTCAATCCTAAAGGAAATGAGTCCTGACTATCCATTGGAAGGACTGATGCTGAAGCTGAAGCTCCAATACTTTGGCCACCTAATGCAAAGAAGTGACTCACTGGAAAAGACCCTGATGCTGGGAAAGACTGAAGGCAGGAGGAGAAGGGGACAACAGAGGATGAGATGATTGGATGGCATCACCAACTCGATGGACATGAGTTTGAGCAAGCTCTGGGAGTTGGTGATGGACAGGGAAGCCTGGTGTGCTGCAGTCCATGAGGTCACAAAGAGTCAAATAGGACAGAGTGACTGGACTGACTGACTGAGGTTGCCTCAAGGTGAGGATCAATGTGTCCTTTAGGTGTGGTGATGGCAGCTGGAGAACTAGGGGAACCAGGAGAAACTGGGCAGATGGAGAGCGAGATGGTGGGAGGCAAGTAAGGAAGTTGTGATGACTCCTCTTGTGCTGCAGAGATTCCACCACCAGTTCTTTCCAGCCAACTTTTTCAATCCCCATTTCAGGTATGGAAATGCTCTGATGCCTGGGATAAAAGAAAAGACTGGATGGAGGCATTCTAGTATGGAAAGAATAAAGTTACAAAGCTTAGAGCCAAGGATGCTAACTGTGAGCTTTGAACATTTAAGTTGCTTAACAGCAAATCTGGAAAACTCAGCAGTGGCCACAGGACTGGAAAAGGTCAGTTTTCATTCCAATGCCAAAGAAAGGCAATGCCAAAGAATGCTCAAACTACCGCACAATTGCATTCATCTCACATGCTAGTAAAGTAATGCTTAAAATTCTCCAAGCGAGGCTTCAGCAATACATGAGCCGTGAACTTCCAGATGTTCAAGCTGGTTTTGGAAAAGGTAGAGGAACCAGAGATCAAATTGCAAACATCCAATGGATCATAGAAAAAGCAAGAGAGTTCCAGAAAAACATCTATTTCTCCTTTATTGACTTTCTGCTTTATTGACTATGCCAAAGCCTTTGACTGTGTGGATCACAATAAACTGTGGAAAATTCTGAAAGAGATGGGAATACCAGACCACCTGACCTGCCTCTTGAGAAACCTGTATGCAGGTCAAGAAGCAACAGTTAGAACTGGACATGGAACAGACTGGTTCCATATAGGAAAAGGAGTACGTCAAGGCTGTATATTGTCACCCTGCTTATTTAACTTCTATGCAGAGTACATCATGAGAAACGCTGGGCTGGAAGAAGCACAGGCTGGAATCAAGATTGCCGGGAGAAATATGAATAACCTCAGATATGCAGATGACACCACCCTTGTGGCAGAAAGTGAAGAAGAACTAAAGAGCCTCTTGATGAAAGTGAACGAGGAGAGTGAAAAAGTTGACCTAAAGCTCAACATTCGGAAAACTAAGATCATGGCATCTGGTCCCATCACTTCATGGCAAATAGACGGGGAAGCAGTGGAACCAGTGGCTGACTTTATTTTTCTGGGCTCCAAAATCACTGCAGATGGTGATTGCAGCCATGAAATTAAAAGACACTTACTCCTTGGAAGGAAAGTTATGACCAACCTTGATAGCATATTAGAAAGCGGAGACATTACTTTGCCAACAAAAGTCCGTCTAGTTAAGGCTATGGTTTTTCCAGTGGTCAGGTAAGGATGTGAGAATTGGACTATAAAGAAAGCTGAGTGCCGAAGAATTGATGCTTTTGAACTGTGGTGTTGGAGAAGACTCTTGAGAGTCCCTTGGACTGCAAGGAGATCCAACCAGTCCATCCTAGGGGAGATCAGTCCTGGGTGTTCTTTGGAAGGACTGATGCTGAAGCTGAAACTCCAATACTTTGGCCACCTGATGTGAAGAGCTGACTCATTGGAAAAGACCCTGATGCTGGGAAAGATTGAAGGCAGGAAGAGAAGGGAACAACAGAGGATGAGATGGTTGGATGGCATCACTGATTTGATGGACATGGGTTTGAGTGAACTCCGGGAGTTGGTGATGGACAGGGAGGCCTGGCGTGCTGCGGTTCATTGGGTTGCAAAGAGTCAGACATGACTGAGTGACTGAACTGAACTGGACTGAACTGAACATCTCTGGGTGTCCCTGTGTATAATGGTGACAAAATACAGACCTCTCAGGGAAGCTGGGACAGCTCAATGAAATCTTGTTTGTAAAGGACCTGGCAGAGGAGTTGACTGTTGAGAACCAGTGAAAGATGCGACACTCAGTCTGCAGCCCTAGTTAGTGACAGGATTTGGCTTTATCTGAATCCTGCCCAAAACACAGTTGGTCTATGCTCATCCTCCCAAGAAAATGTGAAATGATGGCAACTCTAATAACCACTAAAACTAACTAAAGTTACTCCATTTGGGAGAGGAAAAAAGAGCTGCAGAAAACTCCAGTATCAGGAGGGTAAAAATGAAAAAGAAAATTTTAGACAAAAAAATAAAAAATACATTGTGAATCTGGAAAAAAAAAAATCTAGAGTAGCTCACTAGAAGGTCTAAATTTATCTGTAAAAAAAAAAAAGTGTTTGAGGTGGAAAAAAATTGCTGACTATTCATGTAAGATGTTTATAATACAAATAGAAGTTTTAAAAAACAATGTTCTGGTGAAAGTAAGGTTAAAGAAATTCCGCAAATGACTCTCAACATTTTATTAGTTGTGGCAAAATACACATAAACCATTGTAATCACTTTATTTTTTTTCCCAATTATTTTTATTAGTTGGAGGCTAATTACTTTACAATATTGAGTGGTTTTTGCCATACATTGACATGAATCAGCCATGGATCATTGTAATCACTTTAAAGTATACAATTCAGTCCTATTTAGTACATTGACGTTGTTATGCAACCATCATCACCATCCATCTCTAAAACTCATCTTGCAAAACTGAAACTCTGTACCAATTAAACAATACTCCCTGTTTGCCTCACCTCCAGCCCCTGGCAACCACTGTTCTACTCTCTGTCTCTATGAATTTGACTACTTTAGGTACCCCATATAAGTATAATTATACCATATTTGTCCTCTTATGCCTGGCTTATTTCACTTAGCATAATGGATTCTCAACTTTTAAACTATATGTATTCCAAAGCCATCTGGAAAGTGCCTGAAATTTTCAGATGGAAGAAGAATGAAGATGACTCTTCCCAGACCTGGAGGAAGGAGTGAATGCAGGTAAGAATGTGGACCCAGTGAAGCCCCAAATGCAGTTTTAGGGGTCAGGGGCTTCTGTCCCTTTCTTGAATTCCTTTGTGTTGCCACAACATAAGAGTTCAGAGCGGGTGTTGGCCTCACAGCATTTCCCTTTGTGTTTTCTGTAGGGTCTATCCCATTATTACCCTCTCCCAGGATGTTCACTGTAGCTCATAATAAACAGGCAGATAGACTGTTAGACTGTTCATTGTACTTACAACTTACCTTGTAGCAGACACAGTCAACAGTTCAAAGTGGATAGCTTTAAAGAGGATATTGTAGGTGGCAACATAGTCATATCCCATCATCTCTACTCCTTTCTTTCCCAGATTATGAAATAGCTGTACAATTTGGATGGGCTGACACTTCAGCTCCTGAAATGAACTTTTGATTCAGTTAAATGAATCAGTAAAGCCCCTCACACTGGCCATGGTGATTGGCTTGGAAATGGGCCCATGCCTAATTCCAACTATAAATACAAGTTCACTGTAGGTGAATTAGGAAGCACAGAGTCTCAGACATCCTACATCAGTCTCAGTATGAAGACAATGCTATGGACATGAGAGTCCTTGATAATAGGGTTCAGGCTCTGGATCAACCCATCCAGAGAGGCCGTGAAGTTGGAGCACCTGTGGTGGGGTTAGTGCCCTCATAAGAAGAGACAGCAGAAAGACTCTCTTGCTCTCACTGCCAGGTGAGGATGTGTGTGATGAGAAGGCTGCTGTCTGTAAACCAGGAAGAGAGCCTCACCAGAACCTAGCCATGGCAGCTCCATGCCTCTGAAACGATTCACAAACAAGCTGCCTCTGGGGGGCTCTGAGGGTGGCAACAGGACCTAGTTAAATGAAGATGACAAAGAAGAACAAGGAGGAGGAGAAAAGAAAGGGTGAAGAAAAGCATGTTGAAGAGCAATACTTCTCATTCATTTCCACCAGAACAGCAGCGAACAATGAAAGCATATCATCAGAAGGCCTGGTGGCATGACCAGAAAAAGGATGCCAGTATTTTTGAAAACTTACATTTTATTGTAAAAAGTCATGCAAATTCTGTGTTCTACTTCATAAGGTGCCTTTACTCTGTTTATATCAAAATATTTCCCTAAAAGTGACATTTTATACCTTTTTTATTTCCACACTGCAAGGCTTGCCGGATCTTATTTTCCCGACCAGGGATTGAAACCATACCCCCTGCAGTGGAAGTGTGGAGTCCTAACCACTGGACTGCCAGGGAATTCCCTAAACCAAGTCTTTGAAATGATCTCTTGGCCCTGCCCTACCTATCTTGGCTTGCTTCCACCTAAATGTGAGTAGCACAACTTTCTGCAGAAAGAGCGTTGGATTCAGTTTTAAAATCTGGGTTCTAAAAAAAATAAAAAATAAAAAAATAAAATCTGGGTTCTTTTTCCGATTCCATCCCTTCACAGCCATGTGACCTTGCAAAATCCCCCACCTACTTTAAGCTTCTCTTTCCTCATGAATAAAAGAAAAGATGACATCTCTTTCACCTTTCTCACAGAGATGTCAAGCTCCAAGGGGTTAATGTGAGAAAGACTTGGGAGACCAGGAAATTCTGACCCGTAGCCCTATCAGTATTATTCTAAGACCATCTTGGAAGTTTCCCCAGCCCAGACTAATTCATTCTTGGACAAAATTTTCTGATACCTTTTGGTTCAATCCTTGCAGTTGTGCTGAGGAGTACAGGATACAAAAAGAATGAGGAGGAGTTATTTATAAACAGCTTTCAAGAGAATGGGAGAAAAGTCAGATCTTATTTTCATGTGACTCTATGTCTCTTGGTTCCCCTCATTTTTGTATCTTCCATCTTTAACATGAGATCTCAAGCTTCCCTATTCAGAGGAGTCCTGAGCCTGTATTCCACTTGCCTTATGAACAAATACCTCAGACTCAGAGTAGAGCAAGAAGGACAAGTTGGTTTCATTTTCAGCACCAGCTCTGATCCACTGGATGCTTGGAACACTGTATTAAGAGACCACTCAGTGGGAAAGAAGGTACAGAAAGATTAGAGATGTCTGCCACAGGCACAGAAAGTGAGAACATGTGTACCATCACTGGCCACCATGGGTTAGAGGCTCAAGATGAGTCAACTCAAAATATGCAGCAAATGTTGAAAGCTGGAAGGCTTTCAGAAAAATCTCAAATGTGAGGGCTTTCATCCTCTGGAGCACTTACAAAGTCAGTAATATTGGTTTATGTCTCTTATTTTTAATAATAAGAAAGGTTAACTCCTTATCTGTGGAAGAATTAAATAGGTTAACTACATGTCAAGTTTCCTTCCTTTTGGATAGACTAGTATCAACTCCATTCTCTAACCCAGCGTGTATTATGCTAGTCACTACATTCATTGAAATCATAGAAAGTTTGACGATGTCATTGGTCAACCTGACAGTCTAGCACTGGTTCCATGAGCAATTGTGAACATAAAAACGGACTGAAAACCAAGATAAGAGACTAATTGTAGAGAACAACAACAATAATACACACACAGAGAAGAATCATGGTAATTAAGCGGTGAGAATCACTGTTCAAATGAAATCTGGTATCAGTCTTAATGTAACTGCTTCAAATTTGCTCAGTTGCTCAGCTGTATCTGACTGTTTTGTGACCCCATGGACTGTAGCCCACCAGGCTCCTCTATCCATGGGATTTCCCAGACAAGAATACTGGAGTGGGTTGCCATTTCCTACTCCAGGAGATCTTCTTGACCCAGGGATCAAACCCGAGTCTCCTGTGTTGCAGGCAGATTCTTTACCGCTGAGCCACCAGGAAGCTACTGGGGAAGCCCAAACTACTTCAAATCCTATCCCATATTTCTGAAGACTCTAGGGGCTTCAGATTTGGATGAGCACTCCATGAGTTTATTTCAAAATACTTATTTCTATTTTAGTATGTGTTACTTGAGACTTTAAAAAAAATAACAAACAGCTCCCATTAAGTAGTTAAGTATCTTTTTGTTGTAGAATTCTAAGGGGTTTAGCACTGTGTACATGCACAGCATTTAAGCTTTTAGGAATTTATTTTACTACTTTGGTGCTTTCAGTTTGCTTGAAAGCAGGCCCCTTTGCGTTAAAAGCCCTGTTGGGGCTTAAAAGCTGTCAGTTTGCCTTCATCTGCTCTTTAGACGACCAGACTTTCTGGCTGAGTATGTTTGGTTAGTTTTGGTCTTGTTTTATGCTATAAGAAGCTACACAACAACAATAAGAGATGCAGTAATTAAATATTTTTTGGAATTTCTTGTTTTATTTTTCTGGGTTTCTTTGGGGCCCACTGTTTATTTCCATGTTATGAGCTTCCTTTGCAAATGAATTCTTGCATTTTAAGTAATTAGCCATTGAGGAAGGGATTGTGAGATGGGTCACAGTTCAGTGAAAACCCACAGTGGAGAGTAACATGCTGGTGTTGGGTGGCTGTGGGGGAGATGAGCACAGAGAAGACACAGGCCCCTGGGTCTCTACTCAAAGCGATGGAGAGGTGGTTTTAGTAAGGAGGGGTCTCTCTAGTACTTTCCTGCTCCCCTCTTCCTTTTCCTCATTCTCTTAAGTTTTTCCTTCCTCTCTCCTTTCCCTTCACCTTTGTGTTTCTCACCTATCCTTTTTTTTTTTTTTTCCAATTACCCTTCTATTCTCCTGCTTTTTCTTGTCTCCTCCTTTCTCTCTTTCCCATCCCTCCATTTTTGTCCTAGCTGCCATCCTCTGCTTTTCCTGTGAAGACCATTCTTCACTATGGCATCAGACTGGATTTCCTAAAGAGTGTGCCACCAAACACCAGGTGCATGAGATATTCTATGGAAAGTTAAAAAAGATGGAAAGATGGGGTGGAGGGGAAAGCTGGATCTGTAGTTCAATTGCAAACATGTCTCCCCCTAAAGCTTCAGCACCCCCATTAGCATTTAATATGTTCTGAGAAATCCTGCTGTGAAGAAACTGGTCTAACCTGGTTTACCCCACTGTTCCCCAAATTTCCTCGACCTCAGTGTCTTTTCCCTTCAAATAAATGAATTTCTCTGAGAATACATTTGGGGAGCCCCGTGGTAGAACTTCTCTTCTTGGCTCACCTTGGGGCTTTAGAACATCGACTTCCTTCACTCACACCTGATGCTAAGGCACCTTCTCACTTGTCTGAACTTTTCTGAAGGTCATCACCGACAGGGGCTCCTCTTCTGTCTGTACTCTTTGCTGCCCAGCATGGCAAAAAAAGATATGCTGCAAAAAAAGACTCATAAATGCAAAACTTCTATATTGCTCACCTCTCCTGTTAAATGTTTAAGGTTCAGTTCAGTCACTCAGTCGTGTCCGACTCCTTGAGACCCCATGAACCGCAGCATGCCAGGCCTCCCTGTCCATCACCAACTCGTTGCTGGTTCTTTTTTCTTCTCTTTTTTTCTTTCTTTATTTGTCTAACAAGTTGTCAAACATTGTTTTGGGGGCTTCCCTGGTGGTTCAGCGGTAACGAATCTACCTGCGAATGCAGGAGACATGGGTTCGATCCCTGATCCTGGATGATCCCACATGCCACAGAGCAACTAAGCCTGCGCGCCGCAACTCCCGAGCCCATGCTCTAGAGCCCGTGAGCTGCAACTACTGAAGCCTTTGCACCCTACAGCCCATGCTCCGCAACAAGAGAAGCCCCCATTCACAACTACAGAAAAACCCGTGCAGCTACGAAGACCTAGCATAGCCAAAAATAAATAAATAAATAATGTTTTTGCAGAATAATATACAGAACAGCAGAGGTTCAAGCAGGAGACCATTTTGGTTCCTTGCCAGTGGAAATGTAAGCTGGTATAATCTTCTAGAGGACAATTTGACAATATGTGGCCAAGGTCTTAGAATTCTACTTTTGTGACTTTATCCTAAGAAAATAACTAAGGATATAAGCAAAGATTTAGCTACAAGAATTTTACTTTATTTATATTTTTACTGGAGTGTTGTTTATAATAGAAAAAAAAAAACTTGGAAACAACCGTAATATCCAACAGTGGGAAACTGGTTGAGCATAGATGGTTCAGATGGTAAAGAATCTGCCTGCAAAGGAGACCCAAGTTTGATCCCTGGGTTGGGAAGATCCCTTGGAAAAGGAATGGCAACCCACTCCAGTATTCTTGCTGAAGAATTCCATGGACAGAGGAGCTTGGCAGGCTACAGTCCATGGGGTCCCAAAGAGCTGGAAATGATTGAGTGATTAACACTATCATTATCATTATAGTCGCTCAGTCATGTCTGACTCTTTGTGACCCCATGGACTGTAGCCCGCCAAGGTCTTCTGTCTACAGAATTCTCCAAGCAAAAATACTGGAGTGGATTGCCATTCCCTTCTCCAGGGGATCTTCCAGACCCTGGGATCGGACTTGGGTCTCCTGCATTGCAGGCAGATTCTTTAACATCTAAGCCACCAGCAAGATCCCAGTAGAGTATACTGTGACAAATTCATGTGATAGGGTTTTATGTAGTCCTTACAAGTAGAGTTTTAGGAGAGTATTAACTGACATACAGTAGATGCCCAAGATCAATTCTGTGTTAAAAAAACATATGTATTACCATGTACATTTTTGTAAAACTGACATTCACCACGTGTTATACATACATGTAAATATGTAAAAGCAAGAAAAAACAGTCACCAAAATTTAGCAGTAATTGTCTCTTAAGTAGGTATTTTGGCAGCTTCTTGTTTATCTGTGCCTTCCAACTTTTATGTAAAGAGCATGTGCTCTTTCACTATACAAAAGGAATTGATAAGTTAGAAAAATTAACAAAAGTGGCTGGTGATCCCATACAAGTTTTGTTAGTATTTGAATTCCCAGCTGACTCCAAATAGGGTCCTGTCAAAACCAACTGGGACTTTTCTGTCTCCTGGGGGGTAAGTGCTCCATGAGGAAGGTCAAAGAGAATGTCAGCCTTCCTTCTGCTATCCGGGGAAATCTGGATATCAGAGCCAGCTTCTATGTTGTGATGCTACAGTTTACTGGGGGGGAAAAAAAGATCAACACACCCCACCATCTATTTATTTAATATTAAAAATAATATTTCACTGAGCTTGGTTGGCGTCAACTGGAGCAGTTACTCATACAGGAATTCAAACAAAAGCAGCACTGGCCTTAAGCCAGAGGGCTGGTGCTGGGTGGTCCATGTCCGTCCTTAGCTCAGAGTAGCTCCTAGGCTGCTTTCGGACCTGCTTTGGGTTAAGAAGATGATGTATTCATTTATTTATTAGAAATGTTTTAACAGGAAATGCTAATAGTTTGAATTTAGGGAGAACTACCCTGGAGACAGCTGGAGGAATGCAGCTGACATGGCTGGGGAGGAGATTGCTACGCTCAGCCTTGGAGTCAGATCAGGGCCTGTTGTAAAAGTCTACACTGGGGCCCAGCACGCCAAGTGAGCCAGAAAGATCCTGGTTGCTTTGCTTCAGGACAGAAGGGGAGGAGCAGGGCAGTTCTTTCAGCTTTCCTGTTTCCCTTCTCTGTTGCCATTTGTTTCTTAGGAACCTGGAGGTGTGTTTTTTATGTGGGCGTGAACACAGATGTTGGCTTTGCTAGGAATGAACAGGCCCTGTGTACACAAACATCCAGGTGGGAGTGGGTGAGCCGAGGTATAAGCAAGTACATGTGTAACTCAAACCCATTTTTAGTGTGACTGCGGGCTGGTGGAGTCATGTGTGAGTTCAGGGGTTGCATGTGCACATCTTTTCAGCATATGAGGATGCTTGAAAGACAAGTGTTTGGAGGGGATTTCAGGTGTGTCCTCAAGCTCCAGAGTGCATTCCAATGCTGGGTCATATTCACGGCTAATTTTGTGGAGCCCAGAGGAAAAAAATGAAAGATAGGGGAAGTACAAATCAAGCCTGAATGAATGAATGTATGTATGAGAGGAACATGAGCACGTTTGTGTATCTTTAAAAATCCTCTTCCAGCTGGTTTAAAAGACCATAGGACTTCATTTGTGACAAGAGGGTGTAATTACAGTGCCGTGGGGAGTGGGGTCCAATGTCTAACCCAGTCTGGCACAACAACAGGGCTGTTCCTGTGTTTCCAGATAACAATAGAGGTGAAGCCTAACCCTGGAAACCAGTCAAGATCCGCAGAGATAAACCTCAGGCAGCAAGAATACTGTCAATGAAAAGAAACTGACCTTTCGCCTCCTGGAGTCACAGAATTCCCACAAATGCTGTGTCCTCATCGGTTTAGCAGCCTTGCCACCACAGCCCCAGACTTCAATGCCAATTCATGAAAAGCAAGGAAGGGGCTGTGCTAGAAGTCAGAGCTTCTCTACCTCCAGAACCTCAAAATACAGGATCCCCTCACCCCATTTTCTCCTGGAGGTTAACCTTCTTCCCAGGCTCACAAAGTTCTGAGAGAACCCCTTAAAGGGCTTTCCTCTGACAGGGTGGGCTGGTCTGCTGGTGCTGAAGAGACATCAGGTGAACCTTTAAGCTGTCAGAAACAGGTTCTAAAATCTGAATGGACAGACTCTGGAAGGACTGTGCAGCCTTGGGAGTCTCAGGACAAGGGTAGTAGAGCACCTGGGCTGGGATGGGGAGTAGTGGGTGAGAGACGACAAATGAGAGGGGTTTGTGTCTAAGGCTATGAGGGTAAGCACAAGATTGGAAATTTATTAAATTTCTTGTTTAAGGTCACACAATTAATTAATGCTTTGAGCCCCGGGTTCCTTAGCAAAATGAGAATGTGAGAGTTTCTGTTTTTTAAATCCAATAAACTAGGACTTTATTCCTTAACAACTGCTTTCCTTCACAACCCTAAAGCCCATTAAGCATCACATAAGCCACTAGAATGATGGTTTTCAACCTTGGATGCACATGGACTTGCTGGGGAGGGTGTTGACAATGTTAACGCATGAATTTCACCTCTAGATCTTCTGACGGAATTTATCTGGGTGAGGCTTGGACACTAGGACCACTCTCTCTTTTCTTAAACCTTCTTCTCAGCACTTATCCTGAAATGCAGGTATTTTCTGAAGTTCTGTTCTTAACTCTCATCTTTCTCTATATTTTCTCTATATTTCTCTTCTCATTCATTCCCACATCTTCAACTATCATTTCTTTGAGGATGATACCCAAATCCATTTAGCTTCCCATCTATTTATCCAACTTTCTTTTGCCTACCTACTCCTGGAATGATGCTGCAGCTGCAACACATGCTTAGTTCCAGACTCAACATCTTGCCCCCAAAGGCCTTCCATTCCTTGGTCTCCCTATTTCTATAATGATACATCTCCCATTATTTTATCACCAAGACTTGAAGTGTTAATGTTACCTTCGGTGATTTAAAAAATGTATTAACATGAGTGTTGATACATAACCTCTCTGCCATAACATAAACCTCTCTATTTTGCACCATGAAAAGAAAATGATGATGGTGGTACCAATGACTAATATTTATATTGAGCTCATTGTATCCAGGCACTATTATAAGAGCTTTGCACATATTATTTCATTTAAGTCTTGCAACAACCCTATAAGGTAGTACTGTGGGAACTAAGGAAGGGTAAAATGACTTCCCCCGGTTCAATCCCTAGGTTGGGAAGATCCCCTGGAAGAGGGCATGGCAACCCACTCCAGGATTCTTGCCTGGAGAATCCCATGGACAGAGGAGTCTGGCCAGCTACGGTCCATAGGGTCACAAAGAGTCGGACATGACTGAAGGGATTAAGCACAGCACAAAGTGACTTTCCTGATGTTACACAGCTGTAATCGTCACCAATAGGATTTGAATCCAGGCCTCAGAATCTATAGTATTTCTATAGTGTGCTTAAATTTTAATACTTCAATATATGCCTAAATATATCCCTGTCATTCGTCTGTCTAGAGGCAGTTTTCATTTGTTACTGCTCCATGTTTTTCCCCCTGTTCAACATTCTCAAATAAATGCTTGCGCTTCACTATCGTCAGATTTACACAGTCACTTAACAATTCCCACTGGTATCCAAATAGAAGACATCAGCGTGTACATGACCAGGATTCTGACTTACAGAGGTCCACTTTAGGTTGAAGTCTTCAGGGACACTTAATCTAAGAGCAGGGAGCGTATGTTTATAAATCTTACCTTTGAGTTTCATCTTCTTCCTCATAATGTCTTTGACATGTCAGCTGAAAAGCAAACCACAGAATGGCCATACTTGAGTGAGGTGAAGATTTAATGCTGCTGCTCTAGTTCAAGTGGCTGTACCTAGGACTACAGTTGTGTTTTGCCGGTCATTGTGAAATACACACAGAGTGATTTAACACAGCTTGGTTTATATTCAGATGCAGCTCTGCTCTAACATTGCAGAGAGTAGTGAGTTTGCTTTTAAAGAACAGGGCAATTCACTTGGTCAGGAACAGTTTTCAGGTGAAGAAAACCATAGTTCTATCTGAGAAATACATAAGCTAATTATTTTTAATTCCACAAAATATATTTTAAAAAAACTTTTTAGGATAAAAGCACGCTTTAAATTTTAAATGCAAACTATTGGCCAAGATTAAGGGCTGATTTCCTCTCCCACCTGAAACCCCACCCCCCCAAATTGACAACATGCCTGAAACAGTGGTTTGAAAGGCACAAGATATCAGGCAAAGAAGGATAATGATTCCTGAAAGATTGAAACAAATGAAGGAAGCACTATAATTGTTCCAGCTTATTGCCTGGAGAGAGTTTCCAGACCATAGCACAGAGAGAGGGCACCCAGGCAGAGCCAGGTAAACTCCGTGAGCTGAGAATACAAAGCTGAGAGCCTGAGAAGAACCACCTTCTCAGTTCTCAGCTGGAATTCTCAGGAGAGAACTGCAAAGAAAGAGGAAGTTTTAGAGGTTTGCAGAAGGTTTCCACTTGAGTATTCAGCTGAGGACTGATCAGCACATAGATAAAAGGAAACTGTCTGAGGCCAGAGAATCATCTTAAAAGGTTAGAGGTAACTGACTAGCACACAGGGCTGAGAAGAGTATCTGTTCTCACCAGCAAGACTTGAAAACTTCAAGATGCATGGGCGGGGGTGGGGGTGGGGGTATGAGTACATAGAAGGATATTGCCTCTCTAGTAAAAACTAATTAGTCCTGGACTGAACACTGCCCCCGTCCTACCTAACAAATCTTAAAAACAAGACCCAAAAGCATTAAACTGTTCCCAAGTGATTTAATAAAATCCTAGAACAGAGCTCCAGGATATTTACAGGCATATGGGAAGGACAACAGTGTGGTCTGGTTCGATAGCATCACTGATTCAATGGACACGAATATGAGCAAACTCCAAGAGATAGTGAAGGACTGAGGAGCCTGCTATGCTGCAGTCCATGGGGTCGCAAAGAGTCGGACACAACTTGGCAACTGAACAACAACAATATGGTCTGGACTACTAGAACTAATGAGTTTATCAAGGTTGCATGATACCAGATCAACATGCAAAAATTAATGGTATTTCTACATACTGCAATTAGAAATTAAAATTAAATAAAAAACACTATTTATAAGGGTGTCAAAAGATATAAAATGTTTAGCTATAAATGTGACAACAGATACAAAATAACTATATTCTGCAAACTACAAAGCAGTGTTGACAGACATTAAAGATGTAGATTGTGTCTTCAACAAATGATAGTGAAAAGAATGGATCTCTTCATATTAATACAAAAAATGGACCATAGGTTTAAATGTAAAACCTAAAACTATAAAAAATTTATAGAAGAAAACATAGGAGAAAACCTTTGTGACTCTGGGTTAGGTAAAGATTTATTAGACACAATCCCAAAAGTACATTCTGAATGAAACCAAATTGATAAATTGGACTTTATAAAAATTTAAAACTTCTGTTCTTCGAAAGATGTTGCCAAGAGAATGAAAAGATAATGGTGATTGAAAGGAAATGTTTGCAAATCACATATATGATAAAAAAAAAATCTTATATTCAGAATAAAAAACTCTCAAAACTTAATAATAAGAAAAAAAACAATAATAAAAAATTAACCCATACAATAAGAAAATGGCAAAAAATTGTGACACTTCACCACAAGAACATAAAGATGACAAACAAGCATATGAAAAGATGCTTAACCTCATTAGACGTTAATGAAATACAAATTAAAGCCACACTGAAATACTACCATATATCTATTAGAATAGTTAAAATTGAAATATAGATGATACTAAGGGTTGGTGAAAATGTGGAGAAATTAGAACTGTTGTCCACTGTTGAGGGGAATGTAAAATGGTCCAACCACTTTAGAAGATGGTTTGGTAATTTCTTAAAAAATAAAACATAACTCTCACATGATCCAGCAATTTTGCTCCTAGATGTTTATTTACCCCAAGGAAATGAAAGCATATGTCCTTACAAAGACTTGTACATGAATGGTCATAAGAACGCTTATTTGTAAAAACCAAAGAGGTGGTCCCTGGACAAGCACTATCAACATCACCTGGGAACTTGTTAGAAGTGCATATTCTCATGCTCCACCCCAGAACTACTGAGTGAGGTGATTTACCATTTTCCATGTGGAATGGGAATTGTTCAGCAATATGAGATTATTAAACCCTTTAGGTAATCCTGATGCACACTAACGTGTGATAACCACATTCTCCCAACTCCACCCTATCCTTACCTCAGATGATGCTGGTACCCCAACCACACTTTGGGAAGACTACTTCAAAACAATCCTTCTCAAACTTCAGTGTGCATATGAATCACCTGGCGATCTCGTGCAAATACCAATTCTAATTCAGTAGGTCTGGAAGGGTGGGGTCTAGAGAGGCTGCATTTCTAATAAGCTCCCAGATAATACTGATTCTGCTTGCCCTGGGAATTCTGGTGAAGATTATCCTTGAAAATGCTCCAATTTCTTAAAAAAAGCAAAGCTCATTTGGCTACCTCAGTTCTTCTTGTATAGAGAACCCATTGAGTGTGAGGATAGAATCTAGTTTTCCTTGGACTTTGCAGATGGCTCAGGCAGTAAAGAATCTGCCCGCATTGCAGGAGACCTAGGTTCGATCCCTGGGTCAGGAAGATCCCCTGGAGAAAGGAATGGCAACCCACTCCAGTATTCTTGCCTGGAGAATTTCATGGACAGAGGAGCCTGGCAGGCTACAGTCCATGGGGTCACAAAGAGTCAGACACGAGTAACACACACACTGCTGCTGCTGCTGCTGCTGCTAAGTCGCTTCAGTCGTGTCCGACTCTGCGACCCCATAGACAGAAGCCCACCAGGCTCCCCCATCCCTGGGATTCTCCGGGCAAGAACACTGGAGTGGGTTGCCAGTTCCTTCTCCAATGCATGAAAGTGAAAAGCGAAAGGGAAGTCGCTCAGTCATGTCCGACTCTTAGCGACCCCATGGACTGCAGCCTACCAGGCTCCTCCGCCCATGGGATTTTCCAGGCAAGAGTACTGGAGTGGGTTGCCATTGCCTTCTCCGACACACACACTAGCCTTCTTTCTTCTCTTTTGCTCCAGTACCTACACAGCTTTGGAAGAGAACTAAAGTCCTTTCCCTTCCAGCAGAATGGAATTCTGTCCATGGAATTTTCCAGGCAAGCATACTTGAGTGGGTTGCTGTGTCCATGGAATTTTCCAGGCAAGCATACTTGAGTGGGTTACTGTTTACTACTTCAGCGTATCTTCCTGACCCAGGGATCGAACTCATGTCTCCTGCGTCTCCTGCATTGGCCAGTGGATTCTTTACCACTGTGCCACCTGGGAAGACCTGAGCCAGAGTTTAGAATCACTAACTAGCTGCTAGCTTACATGTACCCCCAGACAGCCCCCTCTTATATTCATTCAGCAAATACTGATAAACCATACTGTATTTCCCAGGTTCTGAGCTACTGTGCTGGGGATACCAAAATGGCCTTCAGGAAGTTAAAAGTGTGGTGGGAGAGACAGAGAAGTCTATACAGTTTTCATTCCTATGATAACTGCTGCAACAGAAATGCTTCATTCAGTAGAGATATATACTAAGAATTTACAAGTTTTAGGCACTAGGAATGTTACAGTGAGCAAGACAGACACAATCTCTCCCTCAATAGAGCTTACATCTGAAGGGAACACCAAGTCACAGGGACACAGAAGAGGAGCCCCTTAATTCAAACTGAGAATCATCAGGAAAGGACTCCCTAAGGTTCTGAAGCTTCCACTGTATCTGAAAACCTCAAACTATCCAGGCCCAAGAAGAGGGGAGGGACTTCCCAAGTGGTGCCTGTGGTAAACAACCCGCCTGCCAATGCAGAAGTCTTAAGAGATGCAAGTCCAATTAGTGGGTCAGGAAGATCCTCTGGAGGAGGGCCTAAGCAACCCACTCCAGTATTCTTGCCTGGAGAACCCAATGGACAGAGGAGCCTGTGGGCTAGGTCCATAGGCTCGCAAAGAGTCAGACACGACTGAAGCGACTGAGCACGCACGCAAGAAAGAGGAGGGTACTCCCTGCAGAAAAGACAGCGTGAGCAAAGGTCCCGAGGTAGGAAAAGGCATGGCACAACCAGAGAACCGCCAGTACCACAGCCAAGGGGGCTTCTCAAAAGCCCAACCCTTAAGGTTTGTCTAATGGCTTCTCCCTTCCTCCATCTTCGTTCTTAAGGCCGCCTCTCCCCTTCCACTTAATAACACTCCTCAGGGTTTAGACATACACAGTTCTCTTCCAGCTCACTCTATCAACCCATGACGCCACTATCCTGTCTCCATTTATAAGAGAGTTTCAGATGAAAACCTTTTTCTTCCTCTCTTCTGATTCTGAGACCCCGCTCCCAGAGGCACCCCGTTTCCACTTTTCCATTCCCACCACCAGAAAAGGCCTCCAGGTGGCGCCCTTTCACCCAATTCTGCTTTTGTCAGGCACACCCATTTTCCCACCTAACTTCCTCTCCCCTGAATTTCCTCCCCACAAACCCCAGGGCTGGAACTTTAATCTGAGAAAGAGGATCACAGGAAGCATTTTCAATATACAAACTGGTTGAGTTGTTCAGTTTGCGCCTCTCCCTTAGTTCAAGCCGCACAGGGTTCATTCTTAGCTCCCTCCTGTCTTCTGCTTCCTTTCTGGCCCATTGTGCTCCTACCTAAGACTTCCCAAGTCCACCCACCCCAAGTTGGATGGTCCTCATTCTTGGTGAAGGCTTTTCTTTTTGCCCAGACAACGCGTGCTCAAAGAATTGTTCCCCAGATGATTTGACATCTGGACACGGAACGAGGGTGAATTTTTATTTATTTATTTTTATTTTCTTATTGAATGGTAATTGCTTTACAGAATTTTGTTGTTTTCCGTCAAACTTCAACATGAATCAGCCATAGGTATACATATATCCCCTCCCTTTTGAACCTCCTTCCTATCTCCCTCCCCATCCCACCCCTCTAGGTTGATACAGATCCCCTGTTTGAGTTTCCTGAGCCATACAGCAAATTCCTGTTGGCTATCTATTTTGCATATGGTAATGTAAGTAAAAGGGGAGGAAAAAAAATCCGAGATCCAGCATGCCAGTCCCCATCCCCTGCTCTTAGCCTGAGAACCAGAAGGATGTTTCCCTCCCTTGGAGGCTGCTGTCAAGAAGCAAGCTTCTGGGACTACCCTGGTGGTCCAGCGGCTAAGATGCTGCCCTCCCAGTGCAGGAGGTCGGGGGATATGATCCCTGGTCAGGGAACTAGATCCCACAGGCCACAACTAAGAATCACCATGCCACAACGAAGATCCCACATGCTGCAACTAACACCTGGAGCAGTCAAATAAATAAATATTAAAACAAGCAAACAGACAAACTGCTGATGGAGTAACCACTTGAACCTGTTTTAACCATCACAACCAACCTGGCAATTGCCCCCCACCCCAAGCAGTTCCCCTCTCCACCAGTCCTGCTTAACGTGGAGGTGGGAAAATAGACAGCAGAAAGGTAGTGAGAGATTGTTATGTTCCTGAGACCAGAACCCATGCATAAATCATTTTGGTAAACCATGTAGTACCTAACACAGTGCCTTATCTAGTCCAGGGGGATTACTCTGTAACAGACACAAAAACAGCAAAAAAAAAAAAAAAAAAAAAATACAATGGATTACAGCCTATTTGGAGAATGGAAGCTGCAGCAGTAGAAGGCTAATTCCAGGGTTTACCCTAAAGTCCACAGAGATAGTCACTGCCTCCCTGTTTATTTCCATTTACTATGTCTGGGTGGAGAAGGTGATTCAGTTGTTCTATCAGACATTTATTGAGCATATGCTGCCTATTGGTGTTGTGACCCTATAACTGGATGAAAATTCTCATAGGGCCAATCAGACATAAGGACTTATCCTGCTAATGACATAAACAACACTTCTAATGAGCTCTTCCTTAGTGCACTTGTCCACTCACTTGGGAATAACCAAACTGCAGGGCAGTTGTCAGTGATTAAAGATAGCTGTCAATTTTTTGCTACTTATCGTGTTGTGATGTGGAGTCTGATTCCCCTTTCCTTGAATCTGGCTGTCCTGAATAACTTGCTTGACCGATAGAATGTGATGGAAGGGATGTGATAGATGGAAGGACCAATAGAATGTGAAGTTCTGGGACTTTCAAGACTACATTATAAGAAGCTTCCACCCAGACCTCTTGGAACAATTGCTCTGGAGTAAGCTACTTCCACCAGAAATCTGATCACCCTGAGAACTTATGTTAGGAAACCGGAACTAGGAAAGGCCACATGGAGAGAGATGCTTTACCAGCCCAACTTCACATGAGCGAAGAAACCTTCAGATGACTGTAGACTCAGCTGTCATCTGATAGTCACTGAATGAAGGACTTCTGGTGAGAACCACCCAACTTGGCTCATCAGCCCCTAGAAACATCATAGTATGTGTGTTAGTTGCTCAGTCGTGTCCAACTCTGCAACCCCACGAACTACAACCCGCCAGGCTCTTCTATCCATGGAATTCTCCTGGCAAGAATTCTCTTCTCCAGGGGATCTTCCCGACCCCGGGATCAAACCCAGGTCTCCTGGCAGATTCTTTACCAACAGAGCCACCAGGGAAGCCAGATCCATCATAGATAATAAAGTGTTTGCTCTTAGATACTACACTAAAATCAAACAACTATGTTTCGGTAAGATATTATCATCGGGGAAACTGGGTGAAGTGTATATAGGAAATCTCTGTAGTATTTTGCAACTACTTTGAATCCTAAATTATTTTTTTTAATTTTTAAAACATAAAATACTAGTGCCTTGATCTGGAGAAGATCTATTTTGAAAGAACTAAAGACAGCTGGAGATTTTCCCTGAACCATATTCCAGTTACTAACAATGCCAGCACTGGCTGCAGCCAACAGGTGTGTGTAACTACAGCCCTAAGTACATTTACCAGCTTTGAAAGCTCGGTGGGGGAAGGCTCTGACCTCCCCCAATGCCAGTGACTCAGCCTCAATCCTAATGTTTCAGTCATCACATTTGGGTCTCCTACTGGGGAAACACCCAGTTCTTCCTTTTGTCTAGTGAGGAAAGAGACTTCGTTTGCTGTTCATTATTCTAAGTCTGACATAATGATATGAACAGGCACGAACTGTCATCCAGCCAAAGGAGGGAGATTTTCTCTGCTAGTGTTTTTTTTAAATACCTCTTTTCTTTGGTTCAAAAACTTTCTCATAACAAACAAGTGAATTCATGTCCCCATTATGCAGTGCTTTACAGACATTCCCCCCTTCTCTAGCTCTCAAGGAGACCGTAACCCTCTCAGAGTCTAATTTTTCTCACCTCTGAACTAGGCACTATTGGCTAACAGAAGAGTGAGAGACAAAAGACTGTAGTGGAAAAGCTCTGGACTTTAAGGACTTGGGCTGACTTCGCAGTTTGGCCATGTGCAATATGGCCTTGGAATCGTTTTCCATTCTCTCTCTGAGGGGACAAGAAAATTCTTCTTACCAACTTCAGAGGCTTGTGAAAATCTCAAGTGAATGCAGGGCTTTGTCAACCAGTGGACCAATGAAGGCTATTATTATCACATGCCATTGTGTCGTTGGAGGTCAGAGAAGGAAGAGGGAACCGGGCAGGAGCTGTCAGGGAGGACTTGATGGAGGACATTGGTCTGAAGTGGACCTTGGAGGAAGGAAAGGATTGGGAAAGGCAGAAAAGGCATTCCTCCCAAGAGGAACTGAGGAAGGGATTATATCCTGTGGGGGAGGGATGAAGGTAAGGAAACTTGACCTAACCTGTGAAAGGGGGTTTTGATTGAGAAACCATATGGAAAGTAAGTTTAAGGAGATAAAAGATCCTCAGATTATGAAGTCCCTAAAAAAATAAAGATGTAGGAAAGGAGAAAAGTGATGGGTGAAAAACGCTCACCAACTTCTTACCTGCACTGTACTGTAGAATATATCCAAGGCCCCATTCTTCTATTTATTGCCCTTGTCTATACTGCAAAACCACCATAGTGAACCACGTTGGACAATGGAAACTATGACAGTCAGGATATGAGCAGATAATTACACTGATGATTGCAATATGTAGGGAGGATGCTCTTTGAAATTTATTTTTTTATGCTCTCAGAAACAAAATGATGCTTATCTAGTTGGATGTCTTCTGAAAGATGTATCAAAGTGTCTTCCTAATCAGATGTTTCTAGGAAAATAATCCCATATCTTTCTTTTCCTTCACACACTGACCTATCCCCAAAATCTAAATTAGCACGCTGAGAAGAAAGGGCAGGCTGTGTCCCCACACTGTATTTCACCAAGCTTCCATCCAGCTAGAATCCCTGTGACTCCAGTCTGTGTTATTCTCTGACCATGGACATCTTGCAATTATTTTTGGATGGAGTATTCCAAAGACAATAAATAAATCTCCTTACAGGGTAAAGACTCTGAATCATGAAAGTATCTCATTTTTTTGTAAAGTGGTTCCTAATGTTTCTTTGGCCTCTTACTGCTTCTTGGAGGCCCCTTTAAATTAATGTAAGATCCTAAAAAATAAAATAAAATAAATTAATGTAAGGTCCTTTCTCATAAAAAGGAAATAACTCAAAGAAGCTGGTTCAACACTAGAGAAATGCAAGGTATTACAAATGGAAGAGAAAATTCAGCCATATTATGGCTAAAGACCATTTGAAAAGAATCATATTAAAACCTCAAAATCTGCTCTCTTCTCCTTGCAAGAATAATCCAACAATTTTTTTAATAAAATTATGGCTATTCTTTTTATTCAGATTACTAATTGCAAAACCACAAAGCCAACACAAATGAAATGTATTCAAAATGAAAAAAGCTTAGTTGATCCTTCAAGACTTGAAGTTGTGATTGTATCTTAACTCTTTTTGTATTCCTGTTATCTAGCATATTTGTTGAATGAATAAATAAATACAGTGAGTACAATCTAATGATAGTAGTAAATAATATAGTGTGAAAACAAGAAAAAATGATAAATCTTTGGACCCAACACAGAAAGCAAATAAAAATGATCAGTGAAGAAAACCTGTGAACCCAATGTGAGTGAAATTGTCATCACTGGGAAAAAACATATATTAACTTCCCACAATCCGAAAATAACTACACTAGCTTCTTAGTCTAGAGAGCAAAATATAACCATAATTCCTGTCCTGAGGGAGCTTACAAATTAACAGAGGAAATAATACGCAAGCTTATTCCACAGAAATATCTGAAAACAATTATTTACAGACTGGCGTGAGAAAGATAGTGTGTCAGAAAGTGTGCTGGCAAGTTGGAGACTAGGTGGAGTTACTCAGGAAACATGAAATTCCTTATCACCAACAACCATTTATTGAGACTGATTCTCCCTGATCATGCGGAAGGGGAGATGAAATTAAGAATGAGGTTGAAATTGAGAATGAAGTTGAAGATGAAGTGAAAATGGTGATTGGTAGAGAAGTTAGAGGCTGAGGAGAAGAAGTAGAGACTGAAGTTGAGGTTAAGAACAACTAGGGCTTAGTCATTTAAATATTCTGGGATATTCTTGTAATTTCCTTTTCTGTAAAATGAGACAATAGTCATTCCCACACAGACACAAAATTACAACTCCACACATTTTCTTTGACCTTGAATGAGGTGATACGCATAAAGCACCTCTCACACTGCCTGGCACATAGTAGGTACTTAATAAATTGTGACTGCCATCCTCCTATATTTGTCCAATAAATCCTTTTATGACAAGGCTACAGGTTTTCTATTCTTGTTGGTTGTCCATGGCTCTTGGTCCTGTTTCAATTCTGCTGCTGACTCACGTATAACCTTGGGCAAATCTCATATCCTCTCTGAGCCCTGGCTTTTCATCAATGAAACGGGGATAATAATATCAGTCCAATAATGTCCCAGGCTGGTTATAAGGATAATGCATGTGAAAGTACCATGGGTTGTATCAAGTGGTAGCAAATCAAATGCTTTGTTAGGATTAGGCCCTATATGTATCACTCCCCCAAATAGTATGTTTACCACACAGAGGACAGTGTAAGGCTGGAGAAGGACTGGGTAACTTCAGTGAACTAAATGTCACACTGGAATGCTTTCACTGGCTCTGTGGTCCTTCTGTGGGGAGATTTGCACATCGGGTGTTTTTCACTGAGCCCTTTAAAAATTAAATTACAATTACAATTTGAGCAGAGGAAATGAAACATTCACATGTTATCAGGTAACCACAGAGCCCATTGTATATACTCGTATTATTGTAAAAATGAATATAACTTCTCAGTTTCAGGAGTTTGGAGGTGATTCCAAGTTGATAGAAGAGACAAGGCCACCAACCATAAGCATACACTCACACATGCTCACAGACATCATATTTGGAGATATGGAAAAGGCTGGGCTTATTGCAGGTTGATACACTGGTTCAAAATCCCAGGAAAATCTCCAGTCCAATACCCCAAGTGAAGGGAGATTAAACTGATGAACCTAAAATTCAGTTTCTGCCTTCTACCCACAAGAGAGATAAGAACAAATAGTGGAGTTGATTTTTTTTTTCATGAAATAGGTTTTTAGTTTAGTTTTGTTTTACAGTACAAAGATCTTTTTTTTTTTTAATGCCAACTATGCAATGAATTCATAGAGAATAGTTTCCAACAGCTCACATGTGAGCTCGTTGGTTCTTACAAGTGTCCTTCTCCGGGTGAAGCTCTAGTTGAACCCAGGTATCTCTCTCTTTGGCTACCTTCTTTTTCTGATCATTTTCCTTCACATGTTTTAGGAAGCTGTCTTGCCTCTTAGAGTGCTTGCTGCTGCTGCTGCTGCTAAGTCACTTCAGTCGTGTCCGACTCTGTGCAGCCTCATAGACGGCAGCCCACCAGGCTCTGCCGTCCCTGGGATTCTCCAGGCAAGAACACTGGAGTGGGTTGCCATTTCCTTCTCCAATGCATGAAAGTAAAAAGTGAAAGTGAAGTCATTCAGTCATGTCCAACTCTTCGTGACCCCATGGACTGCAGCCTACCAGGCTCCTCCATCCATGGGATTTTCCAAGCAAGAGTACTGGAGTGGGTTGCCATTGCCTTCTCCACTTAGAGTGCTTAATATGTTCAATACATACATTAATTCCCTTGGCAAGAATCTTGTTCTTATTTGTTTACAGCAATGCCAACAGCATGATGGTTCACACTGTAAACTACTCCAATTTTGCCATGGGGATACTTGTGGGGCATTTCTTTCTGAATAGTGCCCATTCCCTTGACATCAACAATATCACCTCTCTTGTATTTGATAAATCCACATGTATGTAGCCAAAGAAGCAACTCCATGTTTCCTAAAAGGGCCTGAGGATGTATAATGGGTGCTTCTCCCCTTTCCCTTTGTGTTGGTCATTTGGCAAATTGCTAGAAGATGGCACTTCTGGCCAATAATAATAATAATTTTAAAAAAGCAGTTAAGGTTTCAACTCACCTGACTTGGTGAAAATCACATGTGTGTAATAAAATTTCAGCTTTGGAAAGTCCCTAAATCAGCTGTAAAATAGAATAGATGTGCCCATACTTACACGCCTCTCTATAGATATTTTTGGAAGTCAGCCTAGCCGATTAAAGTATCTGACCAGGATCATACCCTCTGCAGCAAAATGAATACACCATGACGGGCACAAGGTAAATGAGGCCAAGTGAGCAAAGAGCAGAGGCACCTTTCCAGTCTCACTTTCTCCCAGGGTAGAATCACCTATACTAGTTAAGTCACTGCATTTTTAAGTCCTAAATCCCTATTCTGGCAGATCCTATCTGCCTCTCTGCAGAGAGACAAGCTTGTTTCAAAAAGTTCCCTTTTCCAAAATTTGTCTTTACTGATGCATAATCCACAGACAATAAAACACACCTATCCTAAGGTTCAGTTCAGTACAGTTCAGTCGCTCAGTCGTGTCCTACTCTTTGTGACCCCATGAATCGCAACACGCCAGACTTCCCTGTCCATCACCAACTCCCGGAGTTTACTCAAACTCATGCCCATCGAGTTGGTGATGCCATCTAGCCATCTCATCCTCTGTCGCCCCCTTATCCTCCTGCCCCCAATCCCTCCCAGCATCAGGGTCTTTTCCAATGAGTCAACTCTTCACATGAGGTGGCCACAGTATTGGAGTTTCAGCTTCAACATCAGTCCTTCCAATGAACACCCAGGACTGATCTCCTTTAGCATGGACTGCTTGGATCTCCTTGCAGTCCAAGGGACTCTCAAGAGTCTTCTCCAACACCACAGTTCAAAAGCATCGATTTTTCAGCACTCAGCTTTCTTCACAGTCCAACTCTCACATCCATACATGACCATTGGAAAAACCATAGCCTTGACCAGACGGACCTTTGTTGGCAAAGTACTGTCTCTGCTTTTTAATATGCTATCTAGGTTGGTCATAACTTTCCTTCCAAGGAGTAAGCGTTACAGTTTGACAAATGTATACACCTGTGTGACTATGACCATATTTTTTAATTGATTGTTTTTCTGATATTTACTTATTTATTTGACTGCACCACACAGAATATGGGATCCTAGTTCCCTGACCAGAGATTGAACCGGCACTGCCTGCATTTGAGGCATGGAGTCATAACCACAGGACCACCAGGGAAGTCCCAACCATGATCACATTAAAGAGAGAACATTTCCACCACCCCTTAAAATTCTGTCATGCCTCTTCGCAGTAAATTCTCACCACTGACACACAGTAACTATTTATATGCTTCTTTTTTCTCCAGTCTTCTAGACAGAGGAGCCTGGTGGGCTACAGTCCATAGGGTTGCAAATAGTCTTCTAGAATTTCATATAAATAGAATTTCTTTTTTTAGAATTTCATATAAATGGCATCATACGGTATGTACTATTCTGTGAAAATGACCCATTTTAACAAGAGTTTAACCCATTTTTAGAATAGCATGATTGCAGTAGATAGTGAAGTCTTTGAATGTAACTTAGAGGGAAGAAGGAACATAATATGGAAATAAAGGAGGGAAGTTGCTCTATAAATAAGGGACAAATTGCACAACCCTTTAAGATAAGAAACTCAGCTGATAATCAAGTTGAAGTAACCGCAGTAAGATCCTTCTCAGCAGAAGAATGGATCATTGTGGAAAATGAAGGCAGAGAAAATCTTTAAGAAGAAGGTAGGAAGTAGAAAAGTTCTGGGAATGAGTGTCAAACCTTGTTTTCGGTCATGGTTTTGTCACTAACAAGCCATCTAACCCTACGCAATCTATTTTCCTACTCTGATCCTGGTTTCATGGTCTACATAATAAAAGTATTGGGCTGCAGACACAGTTTCCAAGTAGCTACAAGATTAGACATAAGTTTCATGAGGGCAGAGACTTTGTCTTGTACTGCTGTGACCCCAGCACTTAACAGAATGCTAACACTCAATACTGTTGAATGAATGAGTAAGCTGTCTTTTAGCTCTGACATCCTATCCCTTTTGGCAGAATCATCTAGCATAATATTCATTCCTCAGCCCCTGCCAGCCCCTAATCAGTGTTGGCCCAAAATAACTTCTTTGCCACACAACCCATGGAGGCTAAGGTTAATCTTGTTCTTGTTGTTTAGTTGCTAAGTCATGACCAACTCTTTGCGACCTCGTGGACTGTAGCCTGCCAGGCTCCTCTGTCCATGGGATTTCCCAGGCAAGAATACTGGACTGGGTTGCCATTCCCTTCTCCCAACCCAAGGATTGAACTTGCTTCTCTTATGTCTCCTGCATTAGCAGGTGGGTTCTTTACCACTAGAGACACATGGGAAGCCATACTTAGTGGACAAATGAAGCTAAAGGATCAGATATGTGCCCTTTTAGAGTTACTTAGGTGGTTGTAAGCAAGGTTTTCCTTGGCATAATAGCTTTCATTCTGAAAGTTTGGCAGGCAAAAGGCCTTATCCCAAAGGTTGCAAACTCATGCCTGCAGGGTCTGGATTAGTAATGAATGAAGTAAGCTGAGAAGTTGCCAATATAGAATGTGAACTGGTGAGCTGGATGGGGCATGGTTAAATTTTGGGGGAAAAAAAAAAAAAAAGCTTTAAATCCTAATTCACTTTTTAAATGGTTTGCTGGCAAAAATATTACTTCCAGAGTTAGGCCCTGAGGTTGTCAGTTTGCAATCCAGCCATTCCCTCACGTTTGTATTCGTGATGGCGGGAGCCTCTCCAGTGGCTGCTCTTTGAAAAGCCCTGAGCACACAGTAAGAACTTTTTTAAAAAAATATTTATTTATTTGGCTGCATCTAGTCTTAGTTGGGGCACTCGGGATCTTATGTTGCAACACAAGGGCTCCATGGCACTCTAGCTCAGTAATTGCTGCGTGGGCTTGGTTGCCCCGTGGCATGTGGGATCTTAGTTTCCCTACCGAAGATCAAACCTGCATCCTCTGAATTGGAAAGCAGATTCTTGGCCACTGGACCACCAGGGAAGTTCCCACAGTAAGAACTTAATGAATACTTTTGAATTACTAGATTGTAGTGATGGACTGGGATTTTATTGGGCTAAAAAAATCTGATGAAATGAATCCCTTTTATAATATCTTCTCTCTACCTTACTTCCCAGTAAAGTACCTGCTCTGATGCCTGACTATTTACTCATTTCCACACTTTGATTTTGGTCAGTTGGAGCAACCTTGATTTCAATGGGCTCAAAATACTCCAGTTCATTTGTTATCTGTCTCCCCACCTCTGTCCATCCTTCTGTCCTCATCATGAACTCCTCCTCTCAGGACAGAAGCTGGGTCATTTTATTCCCTATTATTCCTCTATCCCCTTCATAATTTTTCACCCTAGACTCCCACCCAGCTTCCCCTTTCTTAACCCTCCAAGTTCAGGCTTTTCTATTATAAAAACTACCCAGTAAACCTATTCACACAGAAGTATTAATTACAATATGTTACTCCTAAGAATGTTTAATTTCAAAGTGGATATAAACACAATACTGAATGCAAAGGAATATACCCAAACAATGAAAAAAAAAAAAACTAACATTTTTCCAATTGACCTTCTAGGTGACCCTCAGGCCACAGTTCTTTATTCCACTTTATTTCAGCGGAATAAAGAGAATACAAAGCCAAGTAAACTTTCTGCTATGAAGAACAAAGCTGGGTTGACAGAAAGTTTAGCAACTATTTGCTTAGGCTCACATTCCAGTTTTGCTTTTTACTAGAAGATCTGAGGCAAATTACTTACCCTGTCTATGCCTCAGTTTCCCCATCACTAATATAAAGATAATAGTAGTATCTACCTCGTAGGTTGCTGTAAGAGTGAAAAGAGTTAATACATTTAAAATCCAAGAAGACAGCTTGGCACATACTAAGAATTCAGTGTGTGTTAGCCATTATTGTCTGCAAGTTGAGGGCAGTCTCTACTTCACAGGGTGAAAGAATTAGAAAGGTGCTGAATCAAAGCACATAGCACAGTACTTAGCACACAGTACATGCTGGATAAATTCCTTTATTATTAAAGGGTGTGATCAGTTTTTATAACTATAAGATCGCAGCCCTCCAAAATATCCAGGTCCTAATCTCTGAAACATGTGAACGTTACCCTGTAAGGGAAAAGAGATTTTGCAGGATCTTGAAAAGGGGAGATTACTCTGGATTATGCAAGGGGTCGTAAATGTAATCACGAGTGTTCTGTAAGAGGAAAGTAGAAACTCAACAAAAACAAAAAAAACCAACTCAGTTCAAAAGGACTTGAATAGACATTTTCTGAAGAAGATATACAAATGGCCAATAAATACATGAAAAGGTGCTCAACTGCAGTGACCATTTGGGAAACACTAATCAAAGCTATGAGACACCACCTCACTCATACCCATTGAGATGGCTACTATCAAAATTACAGAAAGTAACAAGTGTTGCTTATTTATCTTATATTCAGAGTACATCATGAGAAACACTGGGCTGGAGGAAGCACAAACTGGAATCAAGATTGCCGGGAGAAGTATCAATAACTTCAGATATGCAGATGACACCACTCTTATGGCAGAACGTGAAGAAGAACTAAAGAGCCTCTTGATGAAAGTGAAAGAGGAGAGTGAAAACGTTGGCTTAAAGCTCAACATTCAGAAAACTAAGATCATGGCATCCGGTCCCATCACTTCATGGCAAATAGATGGGGAAACAGTGTCAGACTTTATTTTTGGGGGCTCCAAAATCACTGCAGATGGTGATTGCAGCCATGAAATTAAAAATGCTTACTCCTTTATTTATTTTTTTAAAAGGTAATTGTTGGGGTTTATTTACCTAAAATTTTATTTTATTTTATTTATTTTAATTGGAGACTAATTACTTTACAATATTGTAGTGGCTTCTGCCATACACTGACATGAATCAGACATGGGTGTACATGTGTTCTCCATCCTGAACCCCCCTCCCACCTCCCTCCCCATCCCATCCCTCAGGGTCATCCCAGTGCACCAGCCCTGAGCACCCTGTCTCATGCATTGAACCTGGACTGGCAATCTGTTTCATATATGATAATATACACGTTTCAGTGCTATTCTCTCAAATCATCCCACCCTCGCCTTCTCCCACAGAGCCCAAAAGTTTGTTCTATACATCTGTGTCTCTTTTTGCTGTCTCGCATATAGGGTCATTGTTACCATCTATCTAAATTCCATATGTATGCGTTCAGTTCAGTTCAGTTCAGTCGCTCAGTCGTGTCCGACTCTTTGTAACCCCATGGACTGCAGCACACCAGGCCTCCCTGTCCATCACCACCTCCCAGAGTCTACCCAAACCCATGTCCATTGAGTCAGTGATGCCATCCAACCACCTCATCCTCTGTCGCCCCCTTATCCTCCTGACCCCAATCCCTCCCAGCAGCAGGGTCTTTTCAAATGAGTCAGCTCTTCGCACCAGGTGGCCAGTGTATTGGAGTTTCAGCTTCAACATCAGTCCTTCCAATGAACACCCAGGACTGATCTCCTTTACGATGGACTGGTTGGATCTCCTTGCAGTCCAAGGGACTCTCAAGAGTCTTCTCCAACACCACAGTTCAAAAGCATCAATTCTTTGGCACTCAGCTGTCTTTATAGTCCAACTCTCACATCCATACATGACCACTGGAAAAACCATAGCTTTGACTAGACGGAACTTTGTTGACAAAGTTATGTCTCTGCTTTTTAATATGCTGTCTAGGTTGGTCATAACTTTCCTTCCAAGGAGTAAGCGTCTTTTAATTTCATGGCTGCAATCACCATCTGCAGTGATTCTGGAGCCCAAAAAAATAAAGTCTGACACTGTTTCCCCATCTATTTGCCATGAAGTGATGGGACCAGATGCCATGATCTTAGTTTTCTGACTGGTGAGCTTTAAGCCAACGTTTTCTCTCTCCTCTTTCACTTTCATCAAGAGGTTCTTTAGTTCTTCCTCACGTTCTGCCACAAGGGTGGTGTCATCTGCATATCTGAAGTTATTGATATTTCTCCCAGCAATCTTGATTCCAGTTTGTGCTTTCTCCAGCCTAGCATTTCTCATGATCTACTCTGCATAGAAGTTAAATAAGCAGGGTGACAATATATAGCCTTGATGTACTCCTTTTCCTATTTGGAACCAGTCTGTTGTTCCATGTCCGGTTCTAATTGTTGCTTCCTGACCTGCATGCAGGTTTCTCAAGAGGCAGGTCAGGTGGTCTGGTATTCCCATCTCTTTCAGAATTTTCCACAGTTTATTGTGATCCACACAGTCAAAGGCTTTGCCATAGTCAATAAAGCAGAAATAGATGTTTTTCTGGAACTCTCTTGCTTCTTCGATGATCCAGCAGATGTTGGCAGTTTGATCTCTGGTTCCTCTACCTTTTCCAAAACCAGCTTGAACATCTGGAAGTTCACGGTTCATGTATTGCTGAAGCCTGGCTTGGAGAATTTTAAGCATCACTTCACTAGCGTGTGAGATGAGTACAATTGTGCTGTAGTTTGAGCATTCTTTGGCATTGCCTTTCCTTGGGATTGGAATGAAAACTGACCTTTTCCAGTTCTGTGGCCACTGCTGAGTTTTCCAAATTTGCTGGCATGTTGAGTGCAGCACTTTCACAGCATCATCTTTCAGGATTTGAAATAGCTCAACTGGAATTCCGTCACCTCCACTGGCTTTGTTCATAGTGATGCTTCCTGAGGCCCACTTGACTTCACATTCCAGGATGCCTGGCTCTAGGTGAGTGATCATACCATCATGATTATCTGAGTCATGAAGATCTTTTTTGTATAGTTCTTCTGTGTATTCTTGCCACCTCTTCTTAATATCTTCTGCTTCTGTTAGGTCCCTACCATTTCTGTCCTTTGTTGTGCCCATCTTTGCATGAAATGTTCCCTTGGTATCTCTAATTTTCTTGAAGAGATCGTTAGTATACACTTACTCCTTGGAAGAAAAGTTATGACCAACCGAGACAGCATATTAAAAAGCAGAGACATTACTTTGCCAACAAAGGTCCATCTAATCAGGGCTATGGTTTTTTTCCAGTAGTCATGTATGGATGTGAGAGTTGGACTATAAAGAAAGCTGAGTGCCAAAGAATTGATGCTTTTGAACTGTGGTGTTGGAGAAGACTCTTGGGAGTCCCTTGGACTGCAAGGAGATCCAACCAGTCCATCGTAAAGGAGATCAGTCCTGGGTGTTCATTGGAAGGACTGATGTTGAAGCTGAAACTCCAATACACTGGCCACCTGGTGCGAAGAGCTGACTCATTTGAAAAGACCCTGCTGCTGGGAGGGATTGGGGTCAGGAGGATAAGGGGGCGACAGAGGATGAGGTGGTTGGATGGCATCACTGACTCAATGGACATGGGTTTGGGTAGACTCTGGGAGGTGGTGATGGACAGGGAGGCCTGGTGTGCTGCAGTCCATGGGGTTACAAAGAGTCGGATATGACTGAGAGACTGAACTGAACTGAATAAGTGTTGACAAGGATGTGGAAAACTGGGGAAAGGCATGTAAAATAGTACAGATGCTGAGGAAAACAGTGTGGCAGTTCCTCAAAAAATTATAAATAGAACTAACCATATGATCCAGCAACTCCACTTCTGGGTATAGATGCAAATGAATTGAAAGTAAGTTCTCGCAGAGATATTTATACACATCTGTTCACAGCATTATTTACAGTAGCTAAAATGTGGAACCCAAGTGTCCATTAACAGATGAATGGATAAGCAAAATGGGGTATATACATACAATTAAATACCTTCAGCCATAAAAAGGAAGGAAATTCTGACATATGCTATGACATGGGTGATCTTTGAGGACATTATGCCAGTGATATCAGCCAAGAAAGCTAGTCACATAAAGCTAAATATTATGTGATTCCACTTATATGAGATACGTGGAGTGAACAAAATCATAGAGACAAAAAGTGTTATAATGGTTTCCAGGGGCTAGGGGGAAGAAAAGAATGGGCTATTGTTTAATAAGTATAGAATTTAAGTTTTACAGACGAAAGAGCTATGGAGGTGGATAGCAGTGATGACTGCACAACATTATGATTGTATTTAATACCACTGAACTGTACACTTAAAAATGGTTAAGATGATAAACTATATTAGTGTATTTTACTGCAATAAAAATAATTGAAAAAATAAAGGAGAGAGGTAGAGGGAGATTGGACTACAGAGGCAGAAAGAAGTAAGTAGATGCAGAGAGAAAAGATGCTGTGATTCTGGCTTTGAAGGTGAAAGTGAAAGTCACTCTGTCGTGTCTGACTCTTCGTGACCCTGTGGACTATACAGTCCATGGAATTCTTCAGGCCAGAATACTGGAGTGGGTAGCCTCTCCCTTCTCCAGGGGATCTTCCCAACCCAGGGGTAGAACTCAGGTCTCCCGCATTACAGGCAGATTCTTTAGTAGCTGAGCCACCAGGGAAGGAAGTGGCTAAAAGCCAAGAAATGCTGACAATTACCAGAACTGGAAGAGGCAAGAAATGGATTCTCCTCTGGAGCCTCCAGAAGGAATCAGCCCTACCAGAAGCTTGGCATTAGCCCTGTAGGACTCAGTTTCCACTTCTGGTCTCCAGAAATGTAAGTGAATAAATTTCTGTTGCTTGAAGCCACAAGGTTTATAGCTTGTTACAGCAGCCATAGGAAACTAATACAGAGAGCTCATTCTATCCCAAGTCTCCTCCAGGGCCCAGCAGGATCTTCAGGGAAGTTAGAGGAAAAAGAACTCTTACGGCTACACAGAGATTATAATACTCTTAGGAGAAAAAACATTTTCAGACTTCTATTGACCATCAGAGGAATCCAGTGAAACTTTCTTTCGCTCTGGGTTTAGAAGGAGGCTATGAGCTAATACTCCCAACCTATTTGCAGCAATGAGAGAATCAACAGCCACAATTGTCACTTTTTTTCAGTTTTTTAAAACAATAGAGTCTGTTATTTCTTTCCTAAATGCATTAGCAGGGCCAGTGGAGAAGGTCTGGAAAGCAACAGCTAAGATTAGACTGCAAGCTCCCCACAGAGACCTTGAGTGACTGTCAGCTCTGCAGGGAACAGCAGCAAACCCTCACGCAAATGGCCTATAAAAAAGGCCTTGTCAGAGGCACCTTGACCTGCCTGGGCTTCTCTGGTACTCAGATTCCCAGCGGCCCTCCCAGGGTTATGCTCCCTCGCATGATGTATTTCCCCTGCCTTTTTTAGAGCTGCATTATGCTTGCTCCAGGAAACAGCCTCTTCCTTCTCATAAACACAGCCTTGGGTTCCTGACCAAGCTCCCTGCCACTCCGCAGCTCCTTGTCCATCCATCACACCTTGCTGTCACCCTGGCTGCAATTGTGGAGAACTGGTCTGTTTCCAGAGGTGAACCAAGGGTAGGCCGAAGGAAGGGGAAAGCCCTGGGAGCAGCCGAGGGTCACACACACCCCAGTTCCAGCCTGCTGATGAGTTCCCTGGAAGACGGCTGGTTTGCACAATGAGCAAGCTTTTCCGATGACCCAGAGAGTATGATGGAAAAGTCTTGATAAGGTCACCACCAGAGCTAGGCTTGGCGTCTCCACTCCCTCAGCTGAATGTGCAGTGCCCAGGGATAGGCTACGAGAGACTGGGGAGATGTCATGGAAAGTTCCTTGTAAGCAAGATGGAAACGACTAAGGGTGGGATTTGAAGGGTCGACACAACCACTCCCAAATCAACGTTCCTTTGGCACTAAGGGTGCACCTGGAATTCTCACCGATGGGAATGTCTCCTTCCCAGTGTCCAGAAAATTCCAAAATCCTTTTTGTTCTTCCTTTACAAAATCTCCCCCAACTGCTTCCTCCCGCAAGGCAGACCCTCACATGCGCACCTCCAACTCTGGGCAAAACAAGCAGAGACTGGTCTTGGGAAAGGGAGTTCTTTCCCCAGATCTCTTCCTCCAAGCCAGGAATTCCACACCACCTATTCATCATTGTGTATAAAGCATCCCCCTCTCCTGCAGCTCTCTTTTAAGATGCAAAACTCCCTAGAGGAGGAATATTTGGTTTTAAAGTAAGAAGATGAATTAGAATCCCATCTCTGTTCATCAGTGCATGGCCTAAAGCAAATCTTTAACTTCATGGAATCTTGGTTTTCTGCTCAATGCGTGCTAGTGCTGTCGTGTCTGACTCTTTGCAACCCCATGGACTATAGCTCGCCAGATTTCTCTGTCTATGGGATTTTCCAGGCAAGAATACTGGAGTGGGTTGCCATTTCCTCCTCCAGGGGATCTTCCCAATGCAGGGATCGAACATATGTCTCCTGCATCTCCTGCCCTGGCTCTTTACCACAAAGTCACCTGGGAAGTCCTTTCTGCTCTGTAAAATAAGGATATTAATATCTTCCCTAGCTACCTCACAGCTAAGGTTGATGTAAAGACAAAATATTAAGGATGTATATACTCTTCAATATGGTTTTTTTTCCAAGTTCCCAGCAACTTTGAGTGGTTTTGTTGGGTCCCTAGAGAAAGGACAAGGGTGCTGTGTCCCTCAGGACAAGGAGTTTGCCGAATTCCACTATTTGCCTCAGAGAAGTGTTGTAACTCTATCATGTAGTTTTATAAACATATGAAATATACGTACAAAATAAACATAACATCTCATAATTATATATGTGTGTGCATATATATACAAATATATAAAATCACTTGTAACAATACTAGATTAAGGAGAGAACTGAGGAACAGTGGTTTTACTAAAATCTAGAAAAATGTATGTCAGGTAAAATGTCATGAATGCCAGAAAGTATGTTAAAATACTCGGCAGAGAAAACAAAATAAATGAACTGAAATGAGAAAATGTTAATAATTTTTAAATCTAGGTGGTATGTATACAGATATTCATTATGATATTCTAATATTCTATCCACTTTTACATTTCAAATTTTTATAATAAAAATTATAATAAGTTTAAGACATTATAGAAGTAATAATATAGAAAATGTTCATCATGTTATTAACTTTTTTAAAAAGTGAATTAAGAAACAATTCAAGTATGTTAACATATTTGTATCAAAAAAGAGAAGAAAAGAAATGTAAATTATAGTAGTACCAACAAATGCCCCCCAAATTGTAACTTGGTTGTTGCTGGTTGGGGTTATGGTTGTTTTTAAAATTGTTTTATTTTGCTTTTCTGTATTTCATACATTTTATCTAGCAATCATTTACCTTTTGTATAATTAGATCATCAAAAATGTTATTTAAAACTAAACCTACAAAGCCCACTAGGTAGAAGAATATTTCAGAGATTGAGAATAACGTATATTAGTTACATGTATACCACATTGTCTGTATCCACTCATCCATTTATGGATATTTATTTCCATATTTTGACTCTTCTGAATAATGCAAAACAGGCACTTTTATATATTTGATGAATATAAATTATAAATTATGGATATAAAGTACAAATTGCTATAACCTTTAGAGTGTGCAACTTGGCAATACCTATTAAAATTCTAAATGTTTAATAAAAACTAAAAATCTTAAAGAGTGAGGGAACAGATTAGGAAATAAAGCCTTCAAAAGAAAAAGAGACAGTAAATCAAATGCTTCAATAACAAATAAAAGAGAAAGAAAAGAGATGAAATAACATAAGGGTTCATCACTAGTGTATTGGTTGATTATATTTTGGTTCATCCAAGCAATGGAGTACTATGCAGAGCTATATTAAACAACAGCAACAAGAGAGTGCTATTTGGTGAGGAGATAGGTGCAAAATGCTACTATCTGTGCAAAAAGCAACAAGGAAGAAAAAAGGGTATGTGCTTACTTGCTTATATGTGCACAAAATGCTTCTGAAAGCCCTGTTTTATTTCTTAACTGGGTAGTGAGTTCATAAGTGTTTATGTCATGGCAGTTGCTATTAAAAACTGTATTTGCATAATGCCTTCTTGATATTTTAGTACACGCATACACACTATTGTACAGAGGGGGAAAAACCATAATCTCAATAACTATGTGCAACAAATGTTAACATTTTTAAGTATTTCTTGTCATCTTTTTTCTGTACATTTTCCATAATTGAGATGATACTGTGCTTAAATTTTGATAGACTGTTTAACAAATAAGCATCTTGCATTACTATACTCTTTGTATATTTATCATTTTAAGAACCATTGTAATAATGCATTGAAATTTTTATGATTCAAAGAGCATAGTTCTTGGTAATAACAAGGACTGGCTCTTCATGCTGGTGGAAGCTTGACTTTGAAAATGCTTTTGGGGTGATCGAGAGTATTCCCACCCTACATCACCCTGTCAAAATCCCACCCTCCTTCAAGGCCCAGCTCAAATCCCACCTCCTCCATGAAAGTTCCCCTGACTGTCCTCCATAGAAGCCACCTTCTTTAGCCTTCCAGGGTATTTATCTATTCTATCTCTTTTTATAGCTACTCAGATTCATTTCTTTTCTTCCAGGTACACTATAAATTCTTAGGGACAGAGACCCATCTCTAGAGGGCCTGGAAAATACTAAGTGCCCCTTAAGTAATATGCAAAATAAATTTGAAAGGCTGCTTTTCTTACTGTTTGCTTTAACATCCTGTATTACCAATACTGTTTGTCTATATAATTGTCACTAATGAGTTTTCACTCAAATTGGAGGTTTGCCAATGGAAGCACGTTCATATTCAGAAATCAGGTCCATGACCACTCCTGCTGTCCCTGATAGTAGATTTGATATTTGCTTTGAAGGTTGAATTAAGGAATGTTTGAGTTCTAAAAATAACATCTGTGTTTACTGAGGGCCCATTGTGTGCCAGATACCAGCCAAAGTAGTTTGTGTGCCCCTGTGATGTAATTCTCCAGAAACACTATGAGTTAAGTTATTTAGTTTCACTGTTTTACATCTGAAGACACTGAGTCTCTTGCCTAGGGTCAACCAGCTTATATGTGGAGGAATTAGGACTCCAACCCAGATCTACCTGTGTCTCACATGCCTCACTTCTGGGCAAAGCTGCCTCCCCAGAAATAAAAATATAAAATCTAAATCTTGATCTCTACCTCTCAGTTCAATGTGGCAAAGTGAATTCTCCACCAAATGGGTAGCACTTGTGAATTAACATTTTTATTGATAAATACAAAAGAACAGGTAGTGTTTAAGAAGGAAATAAAAAATCCATAATTTTACCATCTGATAAATGCTATCATTTTGGAGACTCTCTTCCAGGCTTTTCCTATGTGTGTATCTTATAAAGAAAAAAAAAATCTTTTAGACATTTTTGCATGTGCTTTTAAACAGAGGAGTCTGTTTAGTGGTAAAGACAAGTGTGGCATCAAAGACAAACGTCAGCTTTCTTGCAGTTTTGCCTGGGACTCATCTTGCATCAGATGGAAGCCTGGAAATAGGACAAAGATAAAGCATAGTTAAACAGGGAGTTGATTTCCTGCACACTCAAACACAGCCTGCAAGTAGCAGGGGATTCCTGGATGAGGACAGAGGGCATAAGGTAATAGCATTTGCTTCTGCTTCAAGTGTCATATGTTGTGTCTGCAGCTGCTGAATGTGCAGCAAAGAGTAGATAATGTTGGATTTAGCTGCATTCTTAATTCTTAATTGTTCAGCTACTGGAAGTCCATTCTTCCAGGAAAGACACCAGGCAAGTATTTCTTCCCACCTTCCAGCCCTTTCTCCTTCTCTCCCCACTCCACTCTTGCCCCCGCCCACCACACCCCTTTCTCTTTCCTTTCTCCTCTCCTATCTCTCTCTTTCTGATAGACAGAATAATGGTCTCTAAAGATGCCCATACCCTAACTCCTGGAACCTATGAATATGTTACCTTACATGACAAAGTTGCACAGTGATTATGGGTATAAACCTTGATATGGGGAGATTTTCCTGGATAAACCAGGTGAACTCAACCTAATCAATCACATGAATCCTTAATAACACAGAAGTTTTTCCCAAGTGTGGTCAGAGGGAATCAGTGAGATGGCAGCTAAGAAGGACTTAGTCTGTTATTGCCGGTTTTGAAGACAGAGGGAGGGGGCTATTAGCCAAGGAATGTGGGCAGTCTCTAGAAGCTGGAAAAGGCAAGGAAGTGGATTCCCCCCAGAACCTCCAGAAAAGCTACCACTTTGATTCTGGCCCAGTGAGATCCGTGTCAGAGTTCTAACTTAGAGAACAGTTAAGGCAATAAATTTGTGTTGTTTTATATTGCTCGGTTTGCAGTAATTTGTTGCAGCAGCAATAGAAAACTGATTCTATTTTCCCCTTCCCTCTCTCTCTTCTTTTTTCTCCTTCTGCAATTGTGTCTTTATTGACTAGTGTGTGTGATTATGGGCTTCCCTGATAGCTCAGTTGATAAAGAATCCACCTGCAATGCAGGAGACCCCAGTTCGATTCCTGGTTCGGGAAGCTCTGCTGGAGAAGGGATAGGCTACCCACTCCAGTATTCTTGGGCTTCTGCTTCTTTCTCCTGTCCTTTGTATGTCCTTGTGTGTGTGCTCAGTCATTCACTCATGTCTGACTCTTTGCAACGCCACTGAATTCCTCAAACAGAGACCACCTTCTCAAGCTCAGTCACTGCCACAAGTTCCCTGGACGTCAGTCTCCAGATTCTGAAATCTACTCATCTCAAAAACAAAACAAGAAAAGAAACAGAAACTCCAGGCTTCATTCTTTGGCTGAAGAGACTGAAGACAGAAATCTTGCCTGTCTTGTTTATTGCTTAATTTCCAACCCTTAGAACAGTGCTTGGTACATAGTACTACCTCAATAAATATTTGTTGATGGTTGTTTTCTTGATTAAATAAAAAACCTGTATTTTCCCCAAGCCATATGTTGGAGCCATTTGCTGCTACTGAATCTGAGTCTCATCATTCCTAAAGGGAGAGGGGTGAATGCAGGGGACCCACTGAGATAAATTTAGTGTTGAAATTGACCCAGGAGTAGCTCTGCTTAGCCAATGCGGACTCTGTTAAGCATAGTTTAAGCTGTGCTTGATGACACATGATTAAGGAAGCTTCCTCAATCATTCAACCAACATTAAGAGTCTGCTATGTGCAGCACTCTCAGCCCCGTTCTAATGACATAAATAGGACACAGTCATTGCCATCCCAACACTGACAACCTAGGAATAGCTTTTCTATGTGGTGGACAGTTTTTACATACCAGGACTTCATTTAAATCTTAGAACAATGATTCAGAGAAAGATATTATTAGTCTCATTTTAGGGTAAGAAAACTAAGCCCAGAAAGTTAACTTATATAAATGGCAAGTAAGTGATATCTACCCACCTAGAATCCATGTCTGCCTGACTCCAAAAGCATATAATTACTACTTATACTGTCTAGTGACTTGTAGTTTACAAAGCACTTTTATGACACATTATCTAACTTACTCCCTCAATAAGTTTATGAAATATGCATTGCTATAACCATTTTGCCAAAGAGAAAATTCAAACTCAACTTATTTGTCCAAGTCACAGAGTTCTTAAGTAACAGAAACAGAACTGGAACCCAAATCTTGTGAATCTAGACCCTACTTCCTTTCCACTTTCTTGTTTTTATTATCCTCTGAATTCTGCACACAGCTCCACCAGCTCTCTATGACAATAGGCTCTGTGACCCTGGTAGAAACATGTGTGGGAATGCAAAATAAGACAAACAGTACTGCTAGAGCTCAAGCTCATGCCAGGCGACAATGTATTATTTAGAGTTGTGTATATTCTATGCTGTCATTTGTAATAACTTGCTTGATCCAGGGCCAGTAATTTCATAACTATTCTCAAATGTCATGTTGGGCTTATCTTACACATTTGTTACACCTGGAACAAGCCCCACTTTTTTCAACAATTTAACATTAAAACTGTGCTCATCAATAGAAAAGACAAGTCTCCAACTAACCAATATGCTATAAACTCTTCCTCCCTCCCAGTAAGATTTCTATGGCCTTGGTGATTACACAAACATCAGATCATGGCTGGGTCAAATGCTTATCAAGTATGTTTAAGATTTAGTAGTGACAAGAGAGAGCAAGAAAACACCTTAAGGGTAGTGATCACCTCTTTACTCATTTCTGTATCTTTCATAGCATCTAAGACAAGACCTGGTTCATGGCATTCATTGAATGAACGAGTGAGTGAATGCTCCAGTGAAAGCTCCAATGATGCCAACATGGGGAGACTCTGTAAAGGAGCTCAGAACTCAGAGCACTGGAAGCAGAAAGGAAGCCTGTGCAAGAGCTGATGGAGAAGTTTATATACAGTCGTAAGGTTGCAGCTTGCTAAAACCTACAAATTAACTGCACCAGTTTATTTCTGAAGTTTTCCCAGAGCCTCTGCTAGCATATTGGTATCCTTTATCAAAATATTCCAATCCTGCCACTAATTTCCTGGTGTTCTCCCATGGCGCAGCTCACTGTGCCCACCAAGTCCATGTGCACCACCTCCAACTAGTCTCCAAGGAAGCAGTAATACTGCTTTCCCATTCCACCCCTCAGCTCTCCAAGGATCTTCCTATCATTATCCAAGCAACCAACCACAGCGCTGATGCTACTCAGGAAAGTCCAGATGCAGTGATTCTCACACTTTGTGTGAAAACAGTACTCAGAGAATTCAGTTTAAAATACAGGTTTCTGGGATTTCCCTTGTGGTCCAGTGGCTAAGACTATGCTCTCAGCACAGAGAGTCTGGGTTCAATCCCTGGTTGGGGAACTAGATCCTACATGTTGTTGTTGTTGTTGTTTAGTTGCTAAGTCATGTCTGACTCTTTGAGACCCCATGGACTACAGTCCACCAGGCCCCTCTGTCCTGCAAGGCAAGAATACTGGAGTGGGTTGCCATTTCCTTCTCCAGGGGATCTTCCTGACCCTGAGATCAATCCCCATCTTCTACTTGGCAGGCGAATTCTTTCCCTCTGAGCCACCTGGGAAGCCCAGACCCTACTGTCACAACTAAAGATCCTGCATGCTGCAACTAAGACCCAATGCAGCCAAATTAAATAAAAATACTTTTAAAGGAAGTTTTCTAGGTTCACCTACAGATTACATCCCAGAAGATGTAATTTTCTAACAAACACCCCTAGGAGGTTCTGATGCAGGTGATACAGAGAACACTCTTTGAGATGAAGTGGTCTAGATTTTGACCCTAGATCAATGGTTCATAATCTGGAAGTTTATGAATTCCCCCATTCCCCCAAGCTGAGGATAGAATTCAGGGGGCCCATAAACTTAAAGAGGAAAATACATCTTTATTTAATCAATTAATAAAGTAGCACCTATATTATTATATGTCTATTTTTAAATTTTATTTATTTATTTTCCCCATTGATTTTTATTAGTTGGAGGCTAATTACTTTACAATATTGTAATGGTTTTTGCCATACATTGACATGAATCAGCCATGGATTTACATGTGTTCCTCTTCCCGATCCCCCCTCCCGCCTCCCTCTCCATCCCATCCCTCTGGGTCTTCCCAGTGCACCAGCCCTGAGCACTCGTCTCATGCATCCAGCCTGGGCTGGTGATCTGTTTCATCCTTGATAGTACACTTGTTTCAATGCTATTCTCTCAGAACATCCCACCATCACCTTCTCTCACGGAGTCTAAAATCTGTTCTGTACATCTGTGTCTCTTTTTCTGTTTTTATTATATGCCTATTTTTAAAAAAAGATTTTGACAAATATATTCAATATTATTGTATGTATTTAACTTTATGCATTTAAAATATTATTCTGACAGGGGGTCTACAGTCTTCCCTAGACTCTCAAAATTATAAAGGGGTCCTTGGCCAAGAAAAACAAAGTTAAAAGTCCCTGCTCTAAATGGAGCTAATTATGCCAAAGGGCCAAACTAACTTCTAGCATCCTTTTGCTTCCTGTTTTTTCTCTATTGCCCCTGCCCCAAAGCCAACCTTTCCACCAGGTGGAAGCTCTCACAAGAACCACTGAATTCTCAGGGCTGAAGAAGGAGCAGCCTCTCTGCAGGGACTTCTTCCTGAAAGTGACCTTGGCAAAGGTTAGGAGGGGTGGGGCTCTCTCAAAGCTTCCCTTGGCCTGGAGAACTTGTCCCTTTGTTTTCTCCATCAAACTGAGACACATTTCCTAGTTCAAAATCTACTGTTTCGTCAATATAAATATTGACTTGAGGGGATAAGAGAACCACACTCTAGATGAGTAAAAAGTTCCTGGAACAGGTCACTAGATACTCATCAGAAATAGAAACTCAGAGAGGTGGAGAGCCAGGAGTGTCTGCTGGGCTGTGTGCCAGTACCAGCATCCTCACTTGATTACATACATAGTCTGGCCCAAAAGGAAACAAGGTGGGCATTTCCTTTTGGAAAGAGAAGTAAAAGCAAGGCTGTATGAGCCGGCCAAATGAGACCTCAGGACACAGGAAGTTGGGACATGCTCCCCAATTACAAGTCTCCTGTTCTTTCTAGACTCCTAAGTAGCTGCTGAAAGCCCTATCCAGTTTAAAAATGAGGCAGTAGCCTGGAAAACAAGTATTCTGGCCCCTGGCACCATCTCCACTGGATGCTCTCTGCTCAGAGCTCCTGGAGAGCTGCAGAGTTTATCTATGCATCCACAGCCGGAAAGAGATCGGCATTCTTGGGTTTGTAACTTTAAGAAAATTAATGACCAGGCTAGACGCGTCCTGGGGACTCCCGACTCTCAAAGTCCTAACACCCCAGGGAGGGATTTCTAGGGCAGCGGGGAATGCCCCACCTCTGGCTTTGGTCAAGACTGGGATTTCTTAGGAGGTTGGGGGGCCAATCAGCGGCCATAAATCTTAAAGACCCTTTACCGTTTTACAAGCGAGTTCTCTGGAGCTGCTCTTCTCCCTCCAGCGTTCTATTTACAACGCCAAAATCTCCTTGTTAATGGACCTGGGATAATGGTGTTTACTTAACCGCGATAAAGCGCTCAGCTTCCTGGGGGAGCGGCTGTAAAATGTCCTGGAGGTAGGGGTGGTGGGGAGGCGCCGTAAAAGCGGGCGCTGGAGGGGCCAGGGCACCAGGTTTTCTTCCAGGCCCGCCCCAGCCCTCCACCCCGCTAAGCCCAGCTGAGCAGCCCAGGCCCCGCGGGTGATTTCGGTTCCCACATAAATCACCAGCGCCAGAGTCTAGGGAAAAGGCGCATTTTTCATTGCTGGTTGCAGGGCAACTCCCGACAGCGAACGAGAAACAGAAGTTGTCTTTAGATAAACCGTTTACCGGAGCGTGCGTCCTGGCAGCGCGGCCCCCAAAGCACAGGGCAACCGGCTCCCGACGCCGCGCCTCCGCCAGCCCAGCATCTCTCAGGGGCCCCAAGAAATAACCAAACCGTCCAAAGGGCTGGCCCCATGTCCTCCCCCCAGAGTAGAGAAAGGGAGAGGCAAGAGGAAAAGAAAAGGAGAACCTCAGGTTCTGGGGAGACTGGAGAAGTGTCCACGAAGATTCTAGAGATCAAAGATCTGAGACCCCAATTCCACATTTACTAGCTGGGTGATCCCGAACGAGGGACTTTACCTCTCTGAGCTTCAGGAATCTTCATTTATAAAAAAACAGAAAAAGATACCTTACTAATTGATGTTCAAAATGAACAAATTAAGGGACTTCCTTGGTGGTCCAGTGGCTATAGCTCTGAGTTCCCAATGCTGGGAGGCCAGGTTCGATCCCTGGTCAGGAAGCATGCCACATCTAAGACCCGGTATAGTCAAATAAATAAATTAAAAAAATAAATAAAATAAACCAAATACTTGTACAACCTGTTAAGCCAAAGTTATTAATCAGAGGTCCATTGACGGGCCTAGAGGGGTCCGGAAAACCCATGGAATAACTGACAAACGGTTCCATCCTTCTGGGGGAGAGGGTTCATAGCTCACATCACTGTTCTGAACGGGTGCAGGAACCTCAGAACTTTAAGAAGCGTCGCGCTAGTTTTGAAGCGCGACTGCATGGTTTGTCAGGGCTCTGACACTGGCTGTGAGCCTTTTCTGAAGTCTCCTGTTTCCTTTTCTGTAAAATGGGGTAATAGTTCCTAGGACTGTTACGGAGTGTAAAAATGCTTGGCATGGTGTCTGGCACGTAGTAAATGCTAACCAAGCATTAGATATTTTTCTGCATCAACCCTAGCCCTGTAAGCAAAGACGCTTGAAAACCAGGAATTCCAAGCCTAGCCTTTTCGAGCTCATTGCTGCCGAGATCCCAGACACCTGCCCGCTGCCAGATGGCGGGCCTTCCCACTGCGCGGAGGTGGGTGCCCAGGCCGCGTGTTGCTCCGGAGTGCTCAGGTGGCACGAAGGTGCTGTGGGGAGCTGCGCGCTCGCTGGGCCGCCACTCTTCGAAGGCGGCTCTAACCCCGCCGGCCGCCAGGCGCCCGGGGCTCAGTCATAATCCGGATTTGGAGGCCGAAGCACTAAACTGGCCGCCACCGATAGGGTGAATCAAAGCGGCCGCCATCCTGGTAGCTCCAGGTCTTGTTTACTTGTGGACGTGTGTGCGCACCCAAGCGGGACGACCTCGAATTTGGAGTCGGCCTTGAGAGAGGAGAGGTAGGAGCCCCCTCCTCTCCCACCCGCTTCCCTCCACCCCGCAGGCTCCTCCAGCCTCCACCCCTCCGGAGGCCTAGGCTTCCTATCGCGGGCAGACACGTTTCCTTCCCTCCCAGGGTCAGAGGTCGGGCCCAGGAGAGGCCTGTTCCCTCTTCCCAGGAGGCCCACCCCGAGCGTCGGCGCGGAGCCCCGTTTCCAGCCGCGCCTCCTTCCCCCCTCCCTGCTCTCCATCCATTAGTGTAATCCTTTGTCCAAACACTGCGGCTGGGACGGCCAGACGTTGGTGTAAACAGACCCGGGGGGACTATTCTAACGATATAAATAAAATAACCATTAATAGCGCAAATTGTTCGATGAACTGGAGGCCGAGCACCCTAGACTCCTGGCTCGCTGGGGTTTGTGTACACAGCGCGGACACCACGCATCCGTCAGGTAAACCGAGCGCAGGTGAGGTCCCCGCAGGCGCGTCAGCGGGACCGGCTCGTGACACGCACAGGCCAAGACACGCACGCGGTTCCGGACAGACAGACGCACACGCGGAGAACGCCGCGTGAGTTCACGTAAGCGCCCAAGCCCAGCCTCAAACCTGGCGCCACAGGGTTACGCCGGCTCTTCTCCAAAAATTCGCGCTCCCAAGTGTCCAACCACGGGCCCCGGAGGCGCCATGCGGCCGCGGCCGCAGCTTCGATGCCCCCACGGACACAGAGCTCACACCCAGAAACGGAAAAGATAGCCTCCACTAGTCCCGGAGTTAATCACAATAAACTAACATTTATTGAGCGTTTATTGTGCCAGGCACCATACTAAGTGGTTCACAGAGGTAATCTCCTTTAACCCTCAGAGCGACCTATGAGGTGGATACTTTGACTATTTCCAGTTCTACAAAAGCAGGACTCAGAAGTCAGGAATCTGCCTGGAAACAGAGTGGGGACAGAATTTGAACCCATCACTCTGTTCTAGGAAGCGCAGCGCGCGCACCCGAGGTAGGGACACTTGCTCAAGTTCCGACGGGTCGGGTTTCCAGGGACTGGAGACTGGCTCCAGAGAGTCCCCGGCCCCGCTGGGTTACGGTGGTTTGCTTCCCAGTGGGAAGTTCCTTCTTCTGCGAAGGGCGTGGGCAGAGTGGCCTGAGAGGCCCGGACAGAGGGGGGTGGGGGGACACCTCAAAAAGCCTTGGAGTTTGTTCCCTGGCAGTGGGGGCTGGCGGCGCTACCTGGACTGCGGAGGGGACTCCTCTGATATTAGGACTACAGGCGCGGCTCCCACGTCGAGGCGGCCCTCGGGCTAAGCGGTCAGCTCAGGGACACCGGGAAGGTCTCCCTGGGGGGCAGGTAGCCCTGGAATCCTGGTTCCTGGCGTCGGGCAGGAGCAGGACGTTCTCCGCTGCCCACCCCTGCGGTGGAGCCGCAGCGTCTGCAGGCCTGGAAGTTTTGCACCCACCCCCTATCTGTTTTGTGAACTTGGACAAGTCATTTTATTTCTGGACCTCGATTTCCATGGCTCTAAATTGAAGGGAGAGGAACAAAAATATGTTTCATAGGAATGTTGTAATGATCATGCCTGTGATTTGTTTACCAGGTGGGAAGCTTACAATCACGATTTGTATTAACTCCAGGGCAAGAGCCTCAGAAGGCAAAGAAGAAGGCGGCAGCCTCTCTCCTTTTTTAAAGAGAAGGCAAAGAAAGAGGGAGATGGTGAGAACGGAAGCAGCTCAGGGCGGTTGCTGGTAGCCAGGGGAGAGGCAGGGAGAAGGTCCACACGTCCCTGCTGCATCCCAGCCAGTTTATCTTCCAGACAGTTTCCAGTCAATCCCACCATCCAGGCACATTCTTCTTGGGGGCTGTGGACTACCACTTAGGCCTTGCAGAAACATTTGAGGAGGGGAGAAGTAGGACTGTCCAGACCGAGCAGGAATTCGCAAAAGCAGAGAGAACAGTGCCTGGGCAGCGCAGCCCACACAATGGTTCTCAGGCTGGTAACCCTGGGGCTGCCCAGGAAAGGGAGAAGGGTGAAGAAAGGGAGTTGAATATGGAAGGCAAGGAACTTAACAACCTTGGGCTAGTTACCTCACCTCTGGCCTCAGTTTCCTCCTCTGTAAAATGGTTACATTAATAGGGCCATAGTCAAGGATTCTGTTACAAGAAGCAGAAACGATAACAATGGTGAACAGTTAAGGAGGCTTCACAAAATGCCTGGTGCTCTTCTCTGATCTCCATACCCATGAGTCCAGCCCTACCCATGTGGCTTACCTATGGGTTGACAGTTTATGTGGAAGTTGATGAGTGGGGAAGCTCTTAATCATTGAGCCATACCACAGTGCTTGTAGAAAAGCCATCCATGAACAGTAGCTAATGTTATCAATATGACCATTGCTGGTGAGAGTATTACAGTTATTATTATCAGGAGTATTATTCCGATTATTACTGCTGCTCACTCCCAACTGTGAGGTGGTCTTCATGAACTCCTCTTTATGAAAAAGAAAATAAGTTCAGAGAAGGTAACACAGCAGATCTGGTCCACACACCGAGATTAGAAACCATGTGAATTTGAAAGCCAGACTTTCTTGTCCACACCAGAAGGAAAAGGAGAGAAAAAGTGCTGGTATTGCTTGGTTGAGGAGGACGCCCACCACCGGGGTAGGTCTGGGGCAGCAGATTTATTTACATTCCAGCAAGGACACTAATTGGCCAGATCTTTATCTAAACATGATAACAATGACATGAGACTTTGGGGATTTGTTTACTGCAGCTAAAAAATGATGCATTTGTGGAAAAGGGAAGCTTGGCCTGGGTGTGGGATTTTGTTTGCTGTGGCTCAAGAGAGTGGGAGAGGGGGAGGCTGTTGGTGGTTCTGAAGGTATATCCTAAAACTTAAATGATTAAGAGAACTAGTATCCTTTTTTTGGGGACCAAAAAAAAAAAAAAAAACCCCAACAAAAACCCCTGTAAAATTTGATTGATAATTAATGCTTTTTTTTCCCCAAGTGAAAGAAGGGATACCCAAGAATACTGCTGTCTGATCTCAACTCAGTGGAGGAAAGATTCACAGCCTCCTTCCTTGGGTTTGGCAATCACCCCTCACACCCACCCTCAGCCACCAGCACAGGAACATTTACTACACAAGAGGGCTCTGTAAGTGCTTCCCTTCCATCGTTTCTTTAATCCTGACTGCAGGCCTGTAAAGTCCACACCATTATTATCTCCTTTTATAGGTGAGAAAACTGCTGCTTAGCAAGGCTGAAGGACTGCCCGAGGTCACAAGACTACAGAAGAGGTAGAACGTGGCTCCAAGCCCCTTTGGTGGACTCCAGGGTCAATGCTTTGGCCCAAGATAGGTGTGATTATAATTTAAAGAAAGCCCTGTCTTCCTCAGATCCAACCCCAAAGGCAGTCTCACTGCCTCTGTGGGCTCTCTCCTGCGGAGAAGAGTTTCATTGGTGCCAACTCTCACACAAGTATGCTTCTGTGGTTTGAATACCTACAAGCTTACTAGCTGTGGGAGGTGTAAAATGTTCATATGTGCCCGCATCCATGCTCACTTGCTTTGTGTATGGGCACAATTACATACACACACAAACACAGGCCACCCTCTCTATTATACTAATGGGTAAATGGGTGTGTATTTTTTTAAGTATAAATTGCAGTATAATTTCAATGTGGTTTTTATTACTTTCAAGAACACACACAGTCATTACAACTCTGGTAATAAAATCTATCCCCTCTTCTCTGACTGCAAATTAGACAGGTCCTTATGGGACCACTTTGTACAAGACTAATTGTAATGATACCATAAATTGCCTGTATGGAAATAGTGCATCTGATTGTCATGGAAGCTAGTTCTCATCTTGGATCATATAAACATTTCTCTCCAAATCTCATGTCACTACAAGTAATTCACATTGTGAGGGGAAAAGGAGGGAGGGGAATTCAGAATGAGTGTTAGCCCAGTCCTCCTGTTTTGACCACACTCAGAAAGGGCAGAGCTCTACTGTGGAAGCTACATTTATGGGGAGTCCTGCATGCTTTCTTCCCCCTGCCTATCCACCTGTGCACATACTGTTGTCTTCACACAGGAAGTCACCTTCCTTTTCACTTAAGGAGAAAGATATATCCATAGAAACATATATGTGAGGGAGGTCTGCATCTATCTGTTGGAAATCCATATTTATTAGAGTAATGCACCCTCAGAAATGTAGTTGCAGATGGGAGGTAAAAGGGTAGAAGTTGGCCGGCTGCCTACCTTGCAGCTGGGGACCCTTTCTCTTCTCCAAAAGGCAGTGTCTCAGTTGTCCCACTGGCCCCAAAGCAGCGAGGTAGGCCAGGAGTGCTCAGTCCTTGCCCCTGCTGGCTAGTGTGAGAGCCAAGGCCCCTCTGTCCTCTCCCAGATTTAGCCCCCTGTGTTTTAAGGCAGTCCCTGAAACACTTCCCAACTGAGGTGATCTCAAGGCTAACTGCCCCCTTAATCTAGTGGGATTGGCAGGAAAAAAAGGGGGAGAGAAGGTCAGTCTAGCCTGCTCTAGCCTGTGTGGAGTGGGGGAGGGGGTCAGCCCTGGTCTGGGAGCCCCCATCTGTGCTCTCAAGGGATGCTTGGGGCCCAGGCCTTATGGCCACCTTCAACTCTGCTGTGATCCTCTCCAGGCTGCCACAATAGAAGGAAACGGAGGCTGTGCAGGATCTGCCTACAGTGGGAATTTCCACGGGGAGGGTGGCCAAGCTCGCCACCTGGAGCCCCACCGGCTCATCAGGGCCCATGGCTGAGGCTACTGGGGGAGGCTGCTGGGGGCTGGGGGCTGGGAGGTGGGAAAAGTCCCACAGGCTCCAAGGGTAGAGAGGAGCGTTCCTATCACACACCCAAGGGTGCCTGGGCAGTTTTACCCGCAGCTCCTGAGACAGAGTGGACTTTCCACAGGGGTGGAAAGGGGGACGGGGCCTGGGGCTCAGGAGTGGGGACCCCTGGTGCAAGGGTGTGTGAGTCCCTCCATACCAAACACCTGCAGGGTCCAGGGAAAAAAGCAAGAAAATAATGGAGTTGAAAAGGGGGAAAGGGAATGAAATAAGATGGGGGAAGGGACGAAGGCGTGAGGGAATAAGGGAGAGTGAAACAGGTGGGGGAGAAGGAGGAGGCCTGGGAGAGGAGAAGGTGAAGGAGAAAGGAGGTGGGGGAAGGGTGGTCAGGAAAAGCTGTGGAGTGAGGAAGGAAAGGAGCGGAGTGGGGGAGTAAGAGACGGGCCCAAAGAAAGAGAAAGGGGTGGAAAGGGGAAAAGAGACTGGCTGTGAGAGGGAGGAGGATGACCACTGAAGTTCTGGGGTCCCGGCCTGCGCATCTCTCCTAGGCCCCTGGATGCCGCAAGCCGCAAGAGGTAAGGAGGTCCTTCTCTCGGGTTGGCGGGAGTGAGGAAAGATCCAGCGGGATCCGAGAACCTACTGTTCAAGGACAGAGGTCCAGCCGGCGTCTCCCCGGGGCTCCTCGCTAGGGCCCCGGGCTCTTGGCCAGCAGCCGCAAAGAGACGCGCGGAGAAGCCCGGGAATCCAGGTCCCAACCAGGGCGGCCGAAGTGCTCGGACTTCAGAGAGACGCGGCACCCTTGGCTGCAGGGCTGAGCGAGGCCTGGCAACCTGACAGACACCCCAGCCTCGAGGTTGCCGAACTCTTGACCTCCGACCCGACTCACCTGCGTCTCTGCAGGGCGAGGCCGCCAAGTTCCGAGACCTGGAGTTGAGGGAGCGGACCTGGCTCCCCCGCGCGTCACGCTTTCTGTCCCTGTGGCTCTGCGCTCTGGCGCGCCCCAGCCGCCTGGGGCCTCGGTCCTTTCCAGGTCGGGTCCCCGGCCATTCGGAGCAAAGTCAGTAGTCCACGCTCTTCCACCCCCAGTTCTCCTCAGGGTCAAGCAAGATGGGACTATCCCAGGGCAGTGGTAATTGTTGGGTGCCCCCAGAGCTTCAGGGAATCAAGGGCAAGTGCGCCCCTAGGCCCGCAGATACGGTCGCCCAGTAACGAAGCGAAGGTCCCGGAGCACCTTCGGAATCGCTCTCCCGGTGCCGACCAGAGACCGGGAACTCCAGGCTGGACACAGTGAGGGCGGGATAAGGCGTTACTTAAAACGACAAGGCTTCAGCAAAAGTTTCTTTCCAAGTGAGAAAGGTTTTGTTGTTGTTCCTCTTCTTCTCAAACGTTTTGAAGTTATTCGCTCCAACTTGACCCCCAGGGAGATAGGGGAGAAGAGTTCTGCGTCCGAGGAGGCCGAGGTTCCTAGGTTTGCGGTCGAGAGTAAATAAAATCGCGCTAGGAAGAGTCACGAAAAAAAAAATCTCTCGTTCTTGCACATGATAACTACATCCCTCCCCGAAACCTTTAGTGCTCCGAGCAGGGAGTTTCTCGGGTTTAAGTGAATTAATTCTCTAAAGACTGCAGCCGCCCTTCTGAAGTCAGTCTGTATTTTAAAAGGTCTAAAGACACCGAAATTTCTCTACAGGAAGTTAAACACACTTAAAAAAAAAAGTTAAGGAATGCATCCAGAATTCCAATTTAATCCTCAAGTTAAAACTGCTCACTGCACTCCCAAATAACACACGCAAATAGTACAAATAAATGTCTGTGTATAGGCATCTTTTATTTACGTTTTTTTGTTTGAACAAATATCAACTTTCACTCGACAAAGTTAGCTTTTCTGATTTCTGTGTTTTATTAGCAAAACAACTTTTTTGATAACAAAAGCTTTATTTATATTGTTAACTTAAAATTTTTTGGAGTGAAGCAGATACACATAGATAGATATGAAAGCTCTTCTCCCTGAGAAATCGAAACTTGCTTCATTGGCAAGGGCCTGTAATTAACAAAGAACTACAGGGATTACTGAACTTGGACCAATTTTCTCCCAGAGAAGGGAAGTGGTGGGTTATTTAGAAAATTCAATTCCATACACAATCTAGGGAAATCTGGCATTTACACAAACACATGGAAAACAAGCTAAAATTCTCAAAATGCCATTTTAAAATCTCTCTTACCAAATTGCTGAAATTTGGGGGGGAAGTTCTTCTTGAGGAATTAGATCAGCTTAATACTTTATGGGACTTATGTACCTAGTTGACATTTCTTTCAAAGGAGACAATGTATTCCCCTTCTCACAAAACACTAGCCTCTAGAATGCTCACAAATCTGGATATGTTCTAACATCTCTCAACTAAAAACCAAATCAAAATACATACACACATATGCACCACCAGCAGCAACTACAACAAAATAACAAAAACCTACTTAATGCTCCTGCAAAAGAGGAATTTTTTTACTTTTTTTGTCTCTCCCCCCCCCCCCCCGCAAAGATGTCATTGAAAATGAAGTTTCTGGGAGAACAGTAAAAAAAAGAAAGAAAGAAAAGAAAGAAAGAAAGAAAAGAAAGAAAGGAAGAAGGAAATTTTTCAATGGAAAAAAATTGCCTAAAATGTTATCACATAGTTTTAGCTAGCAGAGTTCACCCCATGGTGGTTTCTCATGCCTTGAAAGAAAATTACTCCTGACTATAGTATACATTTAGATTAGAAAGCCACTAAAACCTTCAATTTTTTTTGTAGCCATGGCTACATAAATAAATGGCTATTTAAACAAGTGAAGGATAACAGAATAAGCTGTAGCATATATAACTAAAGTGATCAATTTTCTGCCTATATTTATATGTATATTAATTAAGCAGTTTTTGTGTATACAATAATACTTAATGGGAACACTTTACAGCTTTCAAAGCACCATCACATTTTTCTTTGATAAAGTTTGCTGTAATGATTAGCATGTGGTTTTTCTCCACAAAAGGTATAATTTTATTTATCACCTTTTTATGCATCTATTATAACACTTTCCCTCAGAGAATATGCTATCATTTTACTATGCCCTGTAATCACATATGGGAGGAGAAAGACTTGTATAAATGTATAATGTGACAAAACGGAAGATAGGCAGATACACTCGATTAAAATAAAATCAAACGCTGCCATGGATGCAACGATATTTACTTTATCTGACAGTAATTAGCTAATCTATCTGGAACAAAAACCTATTATTAGTCGTGCACAGCTCCAGGATTTCAGAGATCCTCTTTTCCGACAAAAGAATGCAAATGTCCTATGAGATTGTAACTGGATAGGCGCTGGAACCAGATTCCACATTCTGATAAGTGACTCTGGAGAACCGACCACCGCTGCAGTGTAACACCACTCTGGCGTTTTCATTCCGGACAGCCACGCGCAGTTGGCTGCGCGCAAGCTTGTTGTCGGGGTGCGGGTGCAGGCCAGGCAGGCTCCCTAGATGTGATTGGCCTGGCGTGTATCCCTGCAGGGAAGCTCCGCCGCTGGGGAACCAAATAGACCAAAGGGAACCTCAACAATCAGATGATCCCAGCCCCTGCTCAGAACTTAAGGCCGAGATCTAAGTCTCCCACCCGCTAGACAAGCCCCGCGCAGAGCTACGGTTGGGGAGAGAAATGGACACGGCGTACAACCCCCTTGCTAGGTCCCTTCGCCTGTGCTCTCCACGCTCCGGCTCCTCAAAGGTCTCCAGTCCCTCAGGGCGTCCTGCGAGGCGCAATTTGATCAAGTACCTCAGCAGAGAATTCTTCAGACCTGGGCCAAGGATATCTGGCGGGGTAGCAGTGGTAGTGGGTCTGGAGGAGATCGAACCGCGTGGGCCTGCAGGTGGGAAGGAGGCAGCCTTCCGCGTGCTAAGGGAGAAGGCGACTCGGTGGACTCGGCGTCAGCAGCGGCTGTGTGGGCGTGTCTCGGTGTTCCCGGCACCCCGGGCCATGAGTTCTAAGATACGGATTTGGGGGATGAGTTTAGGATAGGCCTAGGAGCGAAGCGCCGTGGAGAAGCAAGAGAAGGTAGCAAGGAGAAATAAAGGTTTCGGTTGGACACTGGGGACAGATATTTTCTGTAGCTTTTGTCTTTTTTCTGAATCTTGATATCACTTTAAAAAAACCGCTTAAAGAAGCAAAAAAAAATTTTTTTTTTTTTTAAAAACTAGGAGACCAGCGGGCAGTAGGAATATTCCCAACGACAGTCTAGCCCTCGGGATGGGGGTGGAGGAGTGGGACTGGAGGCAGTTTCCTTCTTATATGCTCGCCTGCTACCGCGACGCACGTACTCAAAGACTGCCACTCGGCAGGGCCGCGCACTCACCCTCGTCTCTCTGGATCTTTGCGCCCAACAACTCGCGATCCGCAGCAAAAGCAGGCGCATTCTTCTCTCCGCAGCTCCGTGGCCTGGTCTGGAAACCCCAGCTCTGCCCAAGGCCTCAATAATCTTAGAATTCAGAGCAGAAAGGCATCGGGCGCCCTTGCGGCTGAAGGATGGTCATCCCGGCGCAAAGCCCAGCTCACATAAAGTCTCCCGCACAGCCTGCGGTCCGCCACCAGCTAAGTACTCCCGGGCGCACGTGGCCGGCGCTGAATCCCAGTTCCCCAGGCGGCCCCAGGGGCTGACTCCCCGCACCATTTCCGCTCCCTCCTGAACAGCCCCGCCTCTCTCCCCTCCCGACTGGCTATTCATTCTCTCCTCGGCTTTGGGCACCCACTGCTCCCGCTGTTGCTGTCGCGGGGAGTCCTCCCATGACAGCTCTCCGCTCCCGTTCTCACTCCCAGTCCGCTGCGGCCCGGGAGGTGTTGTCCACTGTCCCTGCACCTCCCACCTGTCCCTTCTAGCTGAAGCCAGTGCTCCCTCCGCTCTACCATCTTGGCGCCAAAAAATGCTTGGAGCGGCTAGGGCCAAATGAGGGGTGCCATGGTTGGGCCAAATCGGTCCCTATTTTTTCAAGGCCAGCACTGAGGACAGGTTTTTCTGTAGGTCTCACAGCAGCTCCTGCTGCTGCTCACTGGGCTAGAGGTGGTGGTGACCAAATGCCTATTGTGCAGGAAGATGATCTCTATCTGTGCAGAGTTTCCAGAATCACAGGGGACACCACAGATTTGCCCACAAAACAACCAGGGCCCTAGAAGGACGCCTGAAGAAGTGTGGGTTGGAGAAATTAGAAAGATGCCTGAGGAGGTCAAGGCCTAGACCCAGGCGTCTGATTTCAATAGACGGAAAAGACAGCCTCCATGGCTGGGTCACCTCCCTTGTGAAGACAGATCCTGCTCTCAAGACCGTATGAAATTACCAAGTGTGTGAAGCCCTTCAGCCCCGAACGTCATCACCAATGCAGTCAACAAACACTGCTTGACTTCTGATGCAGAACAGTAATCAGTGACATGTATTGAGCACTAACATGAGCAGACCCTGCACTAAAATCTTGGCGTGTTTTGCCTCATTTATCACTGGCAACAATCCTGATGAAGGTATTACTGTCTTTTTGTGAGCAAAGAAACTGAGGCTTAGAAACACCCAGGCCATACACTGAGTAGGCCAGGATTCAAACCAAGAGCTGTCAGACTACAAAGTTCAGTATTTACTCCGTCGTCCTGTCTCTCACATACCTGCTTAGTGAGGCCGCTGGAAAAGCTATAGAAGCAAATGCAACTGGGGCTCTGCCCTCCGGGGGCTCATGGTTTACTCGGGGAGACCAGGCAGGCAATATAGCTATAGTACTAGGCAGGAAGTGATAAGTGACACGAATGTCCTTTACTAACACGCGCTGCAAGTTCAGATGCGAGAGAGATGACTTCCGGCTAGACGATGAGGGAGCGCTTCCTTGGAGGAGGTGGCATTTGAGCAGAGCTTCAGAGAACAGGCTTGTCATGGAGACAAAGGTGGAGAAGGCTTTCCGAGTGGAGGGAACAGCTTGAGCAAAGTCAACAAGGCGAGAACGCACACGTCGCCCGTCCATAGATATATAAAACATTCCGTCTCCTTGGGGATCCAGTGCCGGGTATTTACAAGCCAGGAAGTTTTCCTGCCTCCGCAGCATCTGGAAAAACCACGTTCCTGGGCTATCCTTCCTGGCAGTTGGTTCTCAGGATGCCTCCCAGTACTGGCTTTACTTGGGAAGATGCGGCCAGTCGGGATGGGAATCGGTCGTTCGCGTACCCCAGGCAGTGCAGCCTCTCCCGCAGCCACTACGACTTCGAGACTCTATGCTAGTCCTTGTCTATTTCTGGTAGCTCCGCAGCACCCCCACTCAGTGGACGCGGAGGGGTGTGGTCCACAGGAGCTGGAACCAATGGGGAGGGAGGTCGGGGCGAGAGCCCCGCCCCCGGCGTGACGCACGACCCCCGGACTCCTGCTTCTCAGCCCCGGCCCCAGTCCCTGCAGTGGCTGTAACAAAACCCAGACCCCCACGTCCGGGCCAATGGAGGCGATTTAGACTGGAGTGGGACCGCGTCTGTCAAAAGCCCGACTCGGCAGCAGCGGCGGAGTCCAGAAGGAGAGCTGGAGCCGCCGCGCTGCCTCCCCGCCCCCGCCGGGATTTATTGAGTATTTGGACTGGACAATTAAGTGGCCCTGATGATGTTACCAAGCCCGGTCACCTCCACCCCTTTCTCAGTCAAAGACATTCTGAATCTGGAGCAGCAGCAACAGCACTTCCACGGCGCGCACCTGCAGGCGGACTTGGAGCACCATTTCCACTCGGCGCCCTGCATGCTGGCCGCCGCTGAGGGGACGCAGTTTTCGGACGGAGGGGAGGAGGACGAGGAAGAAGAGGGCGAGAAACTGTCCTATTTAAACTCACTAGCTACAGCTGATGGCCACGGGGATTCGGGGCTCTGTCCCCAGAGCTTTGTCCACACGGTCCTGCGAGACTCGTGCAGCGGGCCTAAGGAACATGAAGAGGAGCCCGAGGTCGTGAGGGACCGGAGCCAAAGTGAGTAGAGGGGAAAGGAAACGCGCATCTTGAGCAATGGCGGGATTCCCGCAAACAGCCCACCAACCTTGCCGGCACAGCTGCCCGCCCCTTTAGCTCCTGGCTGGTGTCATGCCAGTTCCTGGTCAGCGACAGCTCCGCAAAACTCAGATGCTGCAAGGGAGCCGGGGCGGAGGGAGAAGGCCAAGGTGACTCCGCCAACTACTCCCCCCAGAGGGAGGAGGCGATGCAGCCCCGGAGGTTATTGCTGCCCTGATGCAGATAAGCAACGTGGGCTAAGCTGCCGGGTGCTGACAACTCTAGCTCTTTCCAAGAGCTAGAGGGGCATGAGCCTCAACTTTTCCCACTTTCCCCTTAGCGTGAGATGCGTTTTTTTGACTCCAGGACAGCCGTTCCCTCTTCTCGGAAAAGGTAGTCCAAGCAGGTTATGTGTTGTGCCTGCTGTCCGCAGGGCGCAGGAACTTAGGTAGAACTTCAGTGGGGGTGCTTTCCTCACTTCTCCGCCGGCAACTCTGCGTCCTTGCACCCGTGGCACCCGGGAGAGAGCGAGGGGATGGTGGGAGAGCGCATGGGAACACAGTTCATTCCTCACTCGCACTCCTGAGGCAAACCAGCCTTTTTTAAAATCTGTAACGTTTTGCTTTGTGTCCCAGATTGTGCGGCTTCGGGATGAGTGAAAAACGCGCCGAATTTAGATCCTGTCTGCTCAAGTAGGACGGGAGGTGAATTGGGTAGGGCAACAGAATAACTGAATAAAGCCTCCAAGGAAGTGTTTGTGAGGAGACAGAGCCAAAAGAATCTCCTTCCCCAAGAGAAGGTTTGTTGTGGCGGAAGCCAAGGCCTGTGCTCTGACAACTCCCCTGGGCCTAAAATCGACATGAAACTGCCTAAGTCAGTCAGTCAATCACATTTCTTTTTCTTTCTAAGGTAAGGGCTGTCGTTACTCAGACACTCAGTTGTGGGTAGGTAGGCATTTAAAAGTTAAAAAAAAAAAAAAAAAAAAAACAGTTCCTGGGCAATAGCAGTACACTCAGACATTTCTAAGCAGGAAGATTTTTGCAAATCGCACGCATTTCGGCCGCCAAAAACCAACATGCCTCTCACACCTTCAGCTATTTATGACGGAAAAGAAGGCAAACGAATTTGCAAATATTGGAGTTATGTAGTTACAAGCTTTCATCCTGAAAATAATCATTAGCAAGCCGAGCTGCACATTTAATATAGGGTAATCTCTCGCAGATGCTGAAGTTCTAAATAAACGCGCGCTAACTACCCCTCCCCACACTACGTGCCTCCACCCGTCAAGGACGTGGTGAGGGGCCTTGGGCGATCGAAGGGTCCCACGGCGCCAGAAGTCACAAACCTTCCCCAAAACCCAGGCAGTTATTACTGCACGCTCCGCGTTGCCACCAAAAAGGGTCACAGCGCTCCTGGACCGGAGCCGCAGAGAGGCCGGGAACAACTAAGAGACGCTGTTGTTTTGCTTCTTCCGCAGAAAGCTGCCAACTGAAGAAACCTCTGGAGGCGGCCGGAGACTGTAAGGCGGTAGAGGAGAGCGAAAGGCCGAAGCCACGCAGCCGCCGGAAGCCCCGGGTCCTCTTCTCGCAAGCCCAAGTCTTCGAGCTGGAACGCAGGTTCAAGCAGCAGCGGTACCTGTCGGCGCCCGAGCGCGAGCACCTCGCCAGCAGCTTAAAGCTCACGTCCACCCAGGTGAAGATCTGGTTCCAGAATCGCAGGTACAAGTGCAAGAGACAGCGGCAGGACAAGTCTCTGGAGCTGGGCGGGCACGCGCCCCCGCCGCCGCCGCGCCGAGTGGCGGTGCCGGTGCTGGTGCGGGACGGCAAGCCGTGCGTCACTCCTGGCGCGCCAGCCTACGGCGCGCCCTACAGCGTGGGCGCGGGCGCCTACTCCTACAACAGCTTCCCCGCCTACGGCTATGGGAACTCGGCAGCCGCCGCCGCAGCCGCCGCCGCCGCAGCCGCCGCCGCCGCGGCCTACAGCGGCAGCTACGGCTGTGCGTACCCGGCAAGCGGTGGCAGTGGCGGCGGCGGCGGCGGGGCCTCCTCGGCGGCCTCGGCCATGCAGCCCGCCTGCAGTGCGTCTGGAGGCGGCCCCTTCGTGAACGTGAGCAACCTGGCCGGCTTTGGGGGCGGCGGCGGCGCGCAGCCGTTGCACCAGGGTGCGACGGCGGGGGCCGCGTGCGCTCAGGGTACCTTGCAGGGCATCCGGGCCTGGTAGGGACCGGGCGGGTAACGCGGCAGGCGACCCCACCGCAGCCTGGCGCCGCGGGACTGAAGAGCGAGAAAGGCTGGCTCCAAGGAAGGACCAGGTCCCCTCGTTAAATATATATATACATACACGTCTCGCTCCCCAGGGCCCCGGAGCGCAGCTTACGGGAAGTCCGGGGAAGGGGCATCTGGGGCGAAGAGGATGCGCATGAGCCTTCACTGAGACCATCTCTGAGGCAGAAACGCTGACTGGGTGCCGGGAGGACGATGGCCTCAATCTCGGCCCCAAAGGGAGTGCGAAAGGCTGGAACTCAGGCTGCCAGTCGTCTCTCCCAGAGCAAGAAGGGCTTCTCTTTCTCAGCCTTCTTGCGGCCTCAGCAGAGCGCTGGTGGAGAATTCAAGGACAGAGAACAGCATGAAGGAGAGAAAAATGGGCGTCGTGGCTTGAGAAATTCCCAGGCCCTACCCACCCTCTGCTCACTTTGCGGGGCTGGAGTGCCACACTACAGTCCATTTTCCTTTTCCCACCCGCCTGCCCTCCGCAACAGATACCTCGGCCTGGATCTCCAGATTGTCAGGAGGCGTAGAACTCTGCAAGAAAAATCAGCGGAGCGAGATCAAAAGTTGGGGGTTTGAACAAAACCGGGACCTAGGGGCCCACCGGAGGTGTTACCGGCTTTCCTTCTCTTTCCTATTCTGTATTCAGCACATATAATATATATATATATAACTAAATATATCCACACGCCATGTACACACCCGCTGCCATACACTACAGGAGTCAATAAACAAGGTGCAATATTTTCAAACGGTTGGCCGGCTACAGACTTTGTTTAGCCCACAAAAGTAGGGAGGGAATCCTTCAAAAGGGCTGCGGGGAAGGAAAAGATGCTCTGGGAAAGCAGTTCTGCCCTGGGCGATCGTAGGCCTGGTCTCCCCTGCCTCAGCCCCTAGGCTGCAAGTCCGGTCTCCAAGGCTTTGTTCATTAATTTCTCTTTACTGTCGTAGAGAGGACAGGTCGGAGACTCAGGGCCTTTTGAGGTAGGGCTTTGAAATCCCCCCAAGTTTCACCCAGAGGCTTGGGCTAGTATCTGGGCCTGCGTTAGATCAAGGCTTAGACTCTGCCCACCTCGAATGCCTCCAGAGTAAAGGAAACCTCGCCCTTAGGCCTAGCTGTAGGCGGCGCGAAGGCAGCTCCATCTTCGGCCGCCCCCCGGCCTTCCAGCGCGCCCGGGGGCGCTGCGCCCCGCCGCGGCCGAGTTCTCCCCCTCGGTTGCCCTCCCTTCTCCCCCGGCGGCCGAGGCTTTATGCGGCTCCTTGTCACTTGCGGAGAATGCCTGTGCGAGGCCTGTGCTGCCACACGGCCGATTGTGAGCGTGCCAAGGCGGGTGAATGGGGAGGCCTCAGCGCGCCGCGCCATTGTGGGGCCGGGCCTCGCTGAAAGGCGGCTGCGGGCCGGGAAGGTGCGGAAATAATGGCTTTTTATTGGAGTCCCGAACAAAAGGTGTGGTAGGAAGGCGAAGTCCCCTGCGCGAACAAAAACCTCAGCGCGTCGGGATTGACGTCCCCCCCGAGCTCCCCATTGCTTCTCAGAGCGGGGGCTTTGTGCAGCGGTCTGCTCAACAGAGGGACGGAGAAATGCGCGGGGGTTTTGTTCCCCACTTTTTGTGCGCTGGGGGAGGGGGCGGCCAGGGGGAACGGGGGCTGGGCGGGCAGCAGGGAGGGGCGCGCTGATTAGCCTGGGCCGGCCCGGGCGCCGAGACGTTCAGCGGGAGTCGGCTGCCTGAAAGCAGGGTCATTATTGCTACAAGTTTAGCAATTTCGCCCTTAGAGGAGGGGGCGGGGGCTGCTAGGTTGTTGCGGGGCCGCCGGGCTGGGGAGCTGCAGAGTCCCGGAGGAGAGGGAAGAAAAAAAGGGGAGGGGAGAGAGGGAGACAGCCCGGCAAGGCAATCCACCAAACCCACTGACCGCCCAGGAAGAGGCTTGGACGCATCCAAAAGGGCCTAGCGGGAAGCAGGACAGGCGGCGCCTGGCGGGGGGCGAAGACCCGCCCTCCCCTTGCCTCCTTAGAAGCAGAAAGACCCCCGAGCCAGGCACACCAGGCTGCGGATCCCTCAGCTCCTCGCCGCCTGTTTCCTCCTCTCTCAAACCGCCCTGCAGTTGGGACACCGTCTCCCACCACCGCGATGTCTCACCAACCCCTTCCTAGCGAGCCTTCCTTCTGGAGCTATTATCTTTCCTTGAGTTTCTCAGGCTAAGGGCTTGCCTCCTAAGACGTTTCTCACTGCCTGCAGCCTCGGACTTCATCCATCCATCTAGTCACAAGTATTCACTGATACTGATAATACTAATACATGTTCACTTCACTGTTCTAGCCACTGCGGAACGGTGAAAAATAGAAGTGTCCGCAGGCTTAGGACGTTGATTTGAAGGAGTGTGTGTGCCGGGGAGATAGACAACTAACAAATAAATGTAAAAATAGTTGATTCTAAGAAAGAGAACCAAGTACTGGAGGGAGGATTCTTTTGAGTAGGTGATCAGAGAAAGCCACATTGAGGAGATCAGATTCAAGCTGAATGACAAAAAGGAAGCCAGTCCAAGCAGCGCTTTACTGTTGCCGCCTCCTTGTCTCTGCATATGTCCTCCCCTCCTTCTGGAATGCTCTAACACCCCCATCTTTCTGGTAAACTCTTGCTCCTCCTTCAAGGCCAAGCTTTTTTCCTGAACCACCCAAGTGGGGGTAATCACTCCCTAATAGTGCCACCAGAGTCTTAGGTACTTTCCAGCATCACCACATAGTGTCATGAAAAAATTTATTTGTCTCTCTCCCTGCCATGTGAGGGCCTAGTGAGGTCGTACGGGCCAGGCTGGCATCGTTTCCCCCTAGAACATATAACACAGAAGGAGACCATGGGGCCAGGCTGCTTCAGAGTGGCCATCCCCAATGCAGATGGCCCCAGTGCTGTGGAACTTCACACTGGGTGCTGGCTGCAAGGGAAGATGGGCAGAGCTAGACTCTTGGACCACCTGGGTGGAGCCAGAACACCAGAAATCGACCACAGAAGACCTGCAGCCTATCTCCATCCCAGAGGAATGTCTGGCCTTGGGCACCCCATGATGCTCCGGGGAGGGGGGTGGGCGGGATATGGCTTCCCCAAGGGATTGCTGCCCCTAGCCCTACAGCTTAAAACCTAGGGAAGAAGGTTGAGAACTTGGTGGTAACCTTGACAGGAGGACACCACGTTTAGGGTTAGGGAAGAAGACTCAAGGAGAGGGAAGGGTGGGGCGGGGGTAGAAATCTGGAATGTATGCAATTAATCCAGGACCTGCATCTGAGACCCAAATCAACTTTCCCTACATTCACTAGGTTAGAAATATGGTTAGTGATCAAGATGCTGCCCAGCACGGAGCACTTGCTTCTAAGCCTGGGTTTCAGCGCGTGCGCACTGGGAAACCCAAGGCTCTGGGAGCAGATTCCATACCTCCGCTGGGGGTTTCCTAAGTAAGCAACTCCTTTTTCTCCCTCCTGGCCTGTATCCTGCTGGACCGTGGCCTCTCAGTGCTCCCCAGCGCCGGATACCCACCTTCCTTGCTTGGCTTCCTCCTGGCCCACATTAGTCTTCCTTCACTCTGCATCCATCCCCTCCGCTTCTGGAAAAGGGGCGTGTGATTCTCATAGAGGAAACAGAGCTGGTTCTATGAATTGGCTCCTGCGCACTTTGCGTGTCTTGAGATACTTAAAGCCAGTCTGGACCAGCCCCTTCCCCAATCCGTATCCTTCCCCAGATCCTTCAATCTTTGGGTATAAATAGCTCACATCTCTTCACTGAAGGATTTCCGTACTGCTCAGTTGCTGAGGTTCCAGTGCCTTGGCCATCAGAGGGTGAAAACCCTTGACTAACAGCTATTTCTTTCTTGAGCTCCCTCTCTGGGGGAAAAGACACCCTCCCAGACCCAAACCACCGCCTAGTTACTGATTGTCCTGTGATCCAGGAGGAAATGTAAAATCCAGACAAGCCTTCTAACGACCCATGAGACTTTGCGTAGGTGAAGTAAACCGTCCCTCTGGGTTCTGAGCTCTAAAGCAGAGAAAAGCGATAATCCTTCCCCATCCAATGACTGGTGTCACATTGGGCTCAAGCAGTGGGTAGGCGCTACTCCTGGGGCTTGTGGAATAGGTTCTAGGACAGCACTTTTTCTTTCTTCTCATCTTGAGGGGTTAAGAGGATGAACTCTGGAGTCAGACTGCCTCTATTTCAATCTCAGGGCCACCATAAACAGCATTAGAGACCTTGAGTAAGAAACTCTCTGAACCTCAGTTGTCTCCTCTATAAAATGGGTATGCTTAATAGTGCCTTCTTTGTAAGTTTTCTTTTCTGACAGTAGAACACACACATATTAAGTATACAACTCAATGGATGTTTATATATGTAAATGTTCATGAGCCAATCACCTTGGCTTTGAAAATTAAAGGAGATGATCCATGTAAAAGCAGCTTAGTGCAGCAATGTCTTAAAAAAAAAAAAACAAAAAAAAAACCCGCCTGCCAGTGCAGGAGTTCGGTTTCGATTCCTGGGTCGGGAAGAAGCCCGGGAGAAGGAAAGGGCAACCCACTCCAGCATTCTTGCCTGAGAAACCCCGAGGACGGAGGAGCCTGGCGGGTTACAGTCCATGGAGTCCCAGAGTCGGACAAAACTTAGCGACTAAACAACAAGCAGTGTCTGGTAGGCATCAGCCAGGCCGACGCTAGGCGCTGTGTATAACTCAGAAGCCCAGGACTGTTTTCTGCCCTTGGGTCACTCCTAGGTGCGCGGGGAGAGCGGGGCGGGCAGGAGCCATTGCTGATAAACCAGGGGCAGGGGCCACCCGGCGGGGCCGTCAAGGCTGGCAAACTTTTCAGAGGTTTGGACTTAAGGAATTCGACTGAAGAGGGAAGTGAAAGGAGGTTCCTGGGGGAGCCACGAGTCCCCCCTAACCCATGCTGCGGGAAGGAAGGAGTCAGGAGGGAAACCTAGCCACTCTGGGCAAGGCAATTCCAGGGCAAGGCCTGGGTGGGGCCGGGTGGGCCGGCGCTCGGCGGGAGAGCAGCGCGTGCAGGGGGCGGGCTGGTTCAAGGCCTCCAACACAGCCTCCTCCTCCTTCGCTTAATGGTTCGGGGCTCAGGGGGGACATCCCAGGTGCCTTCTCCCGTCTCCCGGGGAGAACGGCGGATTCTCGATGCCTTGAGTTCAGTGCTCCGCCGCAGCCCGCTGCGCTTGAACGGGAGGCGCCGCAGAACCCACTGCGGGTGGCCCAGGTGCCTCCGGGCCGGGCGCAGCGTCTCACACCGGCCTGGGGCGGCCAGCACCCGCTGGGCAGGGAGCCCTCGGCGAGCCCGAGGAGAGCCCAGAGCGGGAGAAGCAGCCGTCCTGGTGGTCACTACCGGGGCGCGGAGCCAAGCCCAGCGCGCGGCGCGGAGGTAAGACTCTCTGCGGGAGGTTGGTGAGTCCGTGTGGCTTCGGGCCAAGTCCAGGGGGGCCTGGGGCGGAGAAAGGGCACTCATCTCAAAACTACGCTTGCTTTATTGAAAAGACGCTCCCACAAAAAACGTGAAATGTAGGTAACGTTCATTGCAGCAAAATTTTCTAAAGGGAAGTTTAGAAAATTTATCGAAGTATGACACATACAGGAAAGACCTAAGTGTACATACAGCTCACTGAATCTTCAGAAACTGAAGGCTCTCTGCGAACCACATCTAGATGATAAAATAAAGCAGTGTCCGACCCCTACCCAAGTCCCCTTATGCTCCCTTTTTATCACTACCATCCCCACCAAGTGAAGTCGCTTGCTCGGTCGTGTCCAACTCTTTTCCAGGCAAGACTACTGGAGTGGGTTGCCGTTTCCTTCTCCAGGAGATCTTCCCAACCCACGGGTTTTTTTGCCCCATTTGGAACATTGTATAAATGTAATCACATAGCTAGTACTCTATCTGCCTGGCTTTTTAAATTTGTGAGATATATATTCTGCGTGATGTCGTAGATTGCTCATTTTCATTATTTTACAGAATTCCCTTGTGTGGATGTGCCACAATTGATTCATCATTGTGCTGCTGATGGGCGTTGGGTAGTTTCTAGATTTGGGCCGTGGTGACTAATGCGCCTACAAACATCCAAGAACAGTACCCTGTAGAACTTTCTGCAGTAATGGAAGTGTTCTGTATCTGTGGTGTCCAGTGTGGTTGCCGCTAGTCACATGTGGCTGCTGCTCACTTGAACAGTGCGTATGTGACTGAGGGATTGGATTTTAGTTGTCTAAAATTATGATTAATTTAGATGCAAAGGGTCATATGTGTTAGCACAGTTCTAGTATGCCTTTTGATGACCGTAATGCACGTATCTATCCTGTACATACCTAGGAGTGCCATTGCTGCATCTCAGAGGATGAAAGTTAGCGGAAGTAGGTTCTACCAAGCAGTTTTCTTAAGTTGGTGGTACCAATTTACATTTCCATTGGGAGAAGCACTGAAGTGGTTAGTATTTTCATTCTGTTTCTCTTCATGTAGTGAAAAGAGGCTTTTTTGTTCACCTTTAAATCAGACCATGAAAACTGACACTTAACCATAGTGAAGATGATGTAATAATAATGATGGTTGGATGATTTCCTGAGAACTGAGAGATGTTTCCAGCATGCGTGCTAAGTTGCTTCAGTCATATCTGGCTCTTTGCAACCCTGTGGACTGTAACCCACCAAGCTCCTCTGTCCATGAGATTCTCCAGGCAAAAATACTAAAGTTGATTGCCATGCCCTCTTCGAGGGGATCATCCCGACCCTGTGTCTCTTCTGTCGCCTGCCTTGGCAGTTAGGTTCTTTACCACTAGCGCCACCTGGGGAGCCCTGAGAGATGTTATAGGGGTCTAAAGCTTACCCTTCATGCCACCGTGCTTCTGCAGCTGGGCCTCCCACTTAATCAACCTTCTGCCTTTGAAACTAGCAGGATTAGCAGGGCACTAGGGCAAAGGCTCTGTCTTTGGAGGTGATCCATCTTCCACATCTGTTATTAATTTTTTTTTTTTTTGCCTCCTCACGGAGCATTTGGGATCTTAATTTCCCGACCAAGGATCAAACTGTGCCTGCTGCATTGGAAGACAGAGTCTTAATCACTGAATTGCCAGGGAAGTCCCTGTTGTTACTTTTTGCCTTCCTAAAATCAGCTTCTCCTCTTCCTTTACTGTTATAATTGGAATATTCCACCAGAGGACATGGTGAGACTGCCTGGCAGGCTGCAGCCATGTACAGAAGCCAGATTTGTGCAGGCTGCAGATTTAGTTTGCAGCTTGGCTCATCCTTATGTAAAAGGGGATGAACAGTCCTGAATGTGCTACCTCAATGGCTTCCTGAGAAGCAAAGTCAGCCCTGGGGAAACAGTAAGGGGACTCCTTACTGTGTCAAGCTCTGTGTGTGTATATCATTTTGTAGACATTCTCTCTAAGCTTCAGAATAACCTTGTGAGTTTACACATGTGGAAACTTAGCCTCAGAGATGTTAAGTCATTCCCCTCAAGACCACACAGTAAACAGTGGCAGCAACCCCAGGAGGACTTTCCACCCAGTGCCACGTTTCTATTTCCTTTCCCTGGATTAAACGGAGCCCTGACTGGGGCAGAGCTTGAAATTCTGGATCAAATTAGATATCCTGTGCTCAGCGTCCCTTCAGATGAACTCAGATCAATCACTGATGACTTGTGTGTGGCCAGTTAAGCAGAGGAAATATTTTTTATGTTGTAATACTAGTGGAATTCGCTTTGTGTGACACACAACTTCTTGGAAAGTTGTGTGCAAAAGAGCTTTTTGCTTGTGGCAAGCAAGGGAGAAGAACTGAATACATTTTAAGTTCATCCCTGAAATTTGTTGCCCAAAGTGAATTATTTTGTAAAGTGAAAGATTCTTTTGAAATATGAATAATAATCCAGCATTTGCTTCGAGGGTTTGGATTTTCAAATAATAAGCAAGGGTAAAAAGCAATTCAAAATTATATCCAGGATTCATCATTATTTCACACGTATTTCTTCTTTCATTGAGGTAGGTTCTAATGAAAGTTTCACCTCACCCATCTTGACACTGAGTTCTCTGGGAGGTCCACAGATCACTTCCTTACCCAAATGGTAAATTATTAGAAACTCAGGGCGCCTAGTGGCTTACTGATGGATTCAGGCTTAACTTGGGTGTGCTTTCCAGTTCCTGATGACTTGGTCAGTCTCTCACAGATGGGGCTGAAGAGTCAAATGGGCTATTATATTAAAAGGCCTTTAAGGTCCCACCCAGTCTTGGGATTCTTTAAATGAAATGTGTTACATGCTTACAGATTCATAGATTTCAATTGTGCTGGTGGGAAGGGCCTTAGAAATCACCAAAGTCTAGCTCTTTTCTGAATCTGAGTCCTGTCTGCAGCATCCTGGACAAGAAACTCTCCCATAGCTCTGGGACGCCACCCATGGGAGAACAACTCATCTCTCCATCCCATGTGGGAGGAAGTTCTACCTTGCATTCATATGGAATCTGCTTCCTGCACCTTCCATGCACTGCTCCTCTTGCTCCCACAAACATCTACTCCTTCTATGTGTCAGTTCTTCAAATATTTGAAGCCAGCCATCAGAACCCATGTAGGCCTTCACTTTTCCGGGTGAAACAGCCTCAGTTTGTCAGTCCTCAACCTCCTGGTCATTGTGTAGTACATGTTGTCTTGCTCACCCATTTCTTCTGTGCCCGGGCTGTTCTGGGTTATTCCCCATAAAAGGCCTCCCCTGCTCAGCCTTTAAACACTTGAACTCCTAAAAGATGATGCTGTGAAAGTGCTGTACTCAATATGCCAGCAAATTTGGAAGACTCAGCAATGACCAGAACTGGAAAAGGTCAGTTTTCATTCCAATCCCAAAGAAGGGTAATGCCAAAGAATGCTCAAACTACTTCACAATTGCACTCATCTCACATGCTTGCAAGTAATGCTCAAAATTCTCCAAACCAGGCTTCGACAGTACCTGAACCGAGAACTTCCAGATGTTCAAGCTGGATTTAGAAAAGGTAGAGGAACCAGAGATCAAATTGCCAACATCTGTTGGATCATAGAAAAAGCAAGAGAGTTCCAGAAAAACATCTATTTCTGCTTTATCGACTATGCCAAAGCCTTTGACTGTGTGGATCACAACAAACTGTGGACAATTCTGAAAGAGGCAGGAATATCAGACCACCTGACCTGCCTCTTGAGAAATCTGTATGCAGGTCAAGAAGCAACAGTTAGAACTAGACATGGAACAACAGACTAGTACCAAATAGGGAAAGGAGTATGTCAAGGCTGTATATTCTCACTCAGTTTATTTAACTTATATGCAGAGTATATCATGTGAAATGCCAGGCTGGATGAAGCACAAGCTGGAATCAAGATTGCTGGGAGAAATATCAATAACCTCAGATATGTAGATGACACCACACTTAGGGCAGAAAGCAAAGAAGATCCTCTTGTTGAAAGTGAAAGAAGAAAGTGGAAAAGTTGGCTTGAAACTCAACATTCAGAAAACTAAGATCATGGCATCTGGTCCCATCACTTCATGGCAAATAGATGGGGAAACAATGGAAACAGTGAGAGACTTTATTTTCTTGGGCTCCAAAATCACTGTAGATGGTGGCAGCAGCCATGAAATTAAAAGACTCTTGCTCCTTGGAAGAAAAGCTATGATTAACCTGGACAGCATATTAAAAAGCAGAGACATTACTTTGCCAACAAAGGTCCGTCTAGTCAAAGCTATGGTTTTTCCAGTAGGCATGTATGGGTGTAAGAGTTGGACTATAAAGAAAGCTGAGCACTGAAGAATTGATGCTTTTGAACTGTGGTGTTGGAGAAAACTCTTGAGAGTCCCTTGGACTGCAAGGAGATCCAACCAGTCCATCCTAAAGGAAATCAGTCCTGAATATTCATTGGAAGGACTGATGCTGAAGCTGAAACTCCAATCCTTTGGCCACCTGATGCGAAGAACTGACTTATTGGAAAAGAACCTGATGCTGGGAAAGATTGAAAGCAAGAGAAGGGAACAACAGAGGATGAGATGGTTGGATGGCATCACCGACTCAATGGACATGAGTTTGAGTAAGCTGTGGGAGTTGGTGATGGACAGGGAAGACTGGGGTGCTGCAGTCCATGGGGTCACAAAGAGTCAGACATGACTGAGTTACTGAACTGAACTGATCTTTCCATACCCTTCTGGGAAAGGTGAGTTTCACTGGCAGGCTCTTTGTCATGGGACCCACTCTCCTTGATTTCTGTTTTTATTACTTTGTTTTCGAAGGAATACATATCCATTCTCTCAACAAGTAACACTTCCCCTTTAAGTATAGGTATACTTTCTTTCCTACTTCTAGAAACAATGCTTCTTCTTTTGAGCTCTGAGGTCTCCCCACCCTGTAAGTTCATATTTTCTACCTCCCTTCCCTTCCTTCACCCTCAAACATGTAGCAGACTCTCTATTTTATCTTTGTTTTTTTTCTTTTTTTCTATTTTATCTTAACCCTGGCGTTCTTTCCTCAGATATCTTTCCTTCCCCCTTTGGAGTCAGATTTCTGAATTTGTCTTCCCCCGCCCCTGCCCCCGCCAACAATTTTTGATTATTTCTTATTTTTAAGTGCATTCTTAAATTTGGCAGGCAAAGATAAATTCTTCAATAATGAGAGAATTTAAAGTAATGCCCTTGTGTATATATATATATATATATATACATACACAGAGCAAAATAGCAGAAAGGAACTCTGAAAGAGGCTTTGGGCAGGAGGAGAATGAGTAATGGGAGAATATCAGTTGATGGATGTCATCTTCTTTGCTAGGGAAGCTGACCTCGCCCTAATCAGATTTTGTTATCACTGCTTTAACAGACATTTTATCCATAGGATAATTCCAAAACCACATTTAGGATAAATTTATTGAGTCCAACTTTTATAGGCACAACTGAAGCAGAATTTTTAAAATTTTCATTGAAAATGTTCATTATGTGGATATTGATTGCAGTAATCTGTCTAAATTTGTCTTGAGAGCTACTTCCCTTTCCCTCAGCCTAAATGACGCTCATCTCCCAAGTGCTTGATATTGATGCCCTTCAGCAGCACTCCTGAGGTGTTGAAGACCTGCTAGTCCAGCTAATTATATGAGACTCATTCTTTGAGATCAGATGACTTCTCTAGCTTGTGCTTTATTACCTCTTTTCAATGTTTAGCATAATGACCATTTTTTAAAAATTATTATTTATTTCTTATTTATTTTTGGCTGTGCTGGGTCTTTGTTGCTGTGTGGGCTTTTCTCTAGTTGTGCCGAGTGGGGGCTTCTCTAGTTGCGGTGCGTGATTTCTCACTGCAGTGCCTTCTCTTGTCGCGCCCAGCACAGGCTCTGGGGCAGTGGGATTCAAGAGCTGCAGCTCCCGGGCTCTAGAGCACAAGCTCAGTAGTTGTGGTACATGGGCTCAGTTGCTCCGTGGCATGTGGGATGTTCCAGGACCAACCAGGGACCAAACCCATAAGGGAAACCCCCATAGTGATGTTTTACTGGAAAGTTGGGAAAATTTTGGCAGTCTCTACTCTCCTAATCATTCTCTTTCTCAAAGAGTAGCTGCTCCTCCTCTTGCATCTCCAACCCCACTTCATGGAACCCTCCAGGTTTCATGATTTTTCTACACTCTTGCTGTCCTGAAACTTGACATTGCTCACACACGGTGTCACCTATCACTTTTATATGAAGTGTCCCTGAATTTACAGCTTTAGCTTGGTCCCCCTCTAAATTCATATTTTCAAATGCCCAGGGGACAGTTCTCCATATACTTATACCATTGGCACCTCAAGTTCATCACCACTTCCCCAGCCTACTCACACCGTAGTTTCTGCCCAGGGCATCACTGCCCCTGGTTCTCTTCCCTTTGGTTGGAACCAGTCAATCAACGCACGTTTTCCCTAAGAGTCTCTCTTCACTTAGAGCAGAAGGAATGGGAGAAATAACACTGTCTGAACACCTAAACATTTTGGACACTGGGCTCTGCATAGAAAAATAAGCCATCCTAAAAAGTAAGTGCCATTATTTACATTTTTAAGGGTTAACAAAAATATTTCGGGACTTCCCTGGCAGTCCAGTGATTAAGACTTAATGTTTTAATTGCAGGGGGCAAAGGGTTTGGTCAGGGAACTAAGATCCCACATGCTACATGGCATGGACCCCACCTCCAAAAAAGGGAAGATTTTGAGGATATGGACACTTTGTACAAAGATCCTCAGGTCTGAGGGTTCAAAAATCTAAGCACTTTACTATAATGGCATTCTAACTCGTCCTGTGGCTTGGGCATATCACTTATAAGCCCCGTCTTTATACCAGCACCAGACTGATTTTTCCCCAGATACCTCTTAATTAAAGTACAATCTACCCAGTTGCACTGTGGTGTCTTACTATATAATATATAGGATCAAATATACTCTCAAGACCATTACCGTGCCAAATCAACCAAATTTCTTATTATGTTTTAGTGATATATACCACCTCTTTAGTGTCCCCCACCCTCAACCCCTTTGTCTTCCATGCTCTTTCCTGGAGGAACATTTCAGCACTTCCAAGTCAAACCCCTCCTAACTCGTAAGTATGCGTGTGTGCATGTGTGTGCTCAGTCATGTCTGACTGTTTGTGACCCCATGGACCGTAGCTGGCCAGGATCCACTTTCCGTGGGATTTCCCAGGCAAGAACACTGGAGTGGGTTGCCATTCCTTCTCCAGGGGATATTTCTGACTCAGGGATCGAACCTGAGTCTTCTGCTTTGGCAGGCAGATTCTTTACCACTCTGCCATCTGGGAAGCCCAGCTTGTAAGTATGCTGCCTCCCAATTATGAAGTCTTTTTCAGTTACCAACTCATGGCCATGACATATCATATTATTTTAATGTAAATGAGATGGTCTCACCTGCAAAACTTCTCTCTTGATCCAAATCATGGTTTTATTTATTTTCTCACTATTTCCACCCTCAATTTAAAAATAAGCTCCTTGAGGGTAAGGATCATGTCTTATGCTTCTTTTATATTGCCCAGAGAGATAGATATAAAAAAGAAATAATTTAGTAGAAAATGCTTAGAAAAGTATAAAGAGCAGTATAAACAAAGTACATTATTCTTAAAATTACTAGTGTTATAAACATTGGCAAAATGTATTAGGTGCAGGTTCAACAAACAGCAGAAACTTGAGGGATTCAATAAATAAGTTGGATCCAGAGTTCCTCCACCTTCTCCTCCCATTTAATCCTTAACAATGCCTTCCTGCCCTCTCAGACTGAACATATGAAAGGAGAGGCATTGACATTGCCCACTAGATGATGTGTTTTTTTCAAGACAAGGAATTCTAGTCCATCCAATTGTTTTTCAACACCTGAGTATAATGTCCAGTTTAAGGAGAAGGGAATGGCTACCCGACTCCAGTATTCTTGCCTGGAGAATTCCATGGGCAGAGGAGCCTGGTGGACTACAGTCCATGGGATTGGAAAGAGTCAGCACTTTGATGAAAGAATGAACAACTGGAAATATAACTTGGGCCAGATATATGTGTTGTCCTACATTTCTGCTTCTTTGGAATTCTTTTCCTGCTTCCCCATGTAGAATGAGAGAATGTCAAAGCCGGAAGGGATTAGCTCAATCAACCTCCCATTTTAAAGATGAAAAAACAATTCCAGATAGGAGACCATCTGTCTCCAGGTTATCCCTCCACTTACGCCCTTCAGATGTCCTGTCCAATCCAGTGTTTCCCCCACTGTAATTCACAGCCTCCCTATTTTCAGTGTTCTGTCCCTGCATCTATATCCAGCACTTCTTCCTCTCTTGCCAGTGCCCCTTCCCAGATCCCCTCACCCAGCTCTGTACTCTGCATGTCCCCAATGTTATTTACTATTGTAGACAGTACTCTTTTGAATGTGGTACAAGAAAATTCCTCTGAGATTACGAGCATATACACTTAAAAACGTGACTATTTGGAAGGAACACAACCTCTACCAGCAAGTTACAATTCAGAATCTCTTCAGGGCCTCTCTCCAGAAGAATTTCAGAATTTCTCTAAGTCCAGAAACATAGGAGGATTTTTATAGTGATAAACCACAGTGCAATTGCTTAACATGCCAGGTGATGTACTAGATATTCTAGAAGGCTTATGGCAACTCGGCAACCCCAAGGCTAGTAGTTCCATTTTACAGATGAGTAAACTGAGGTTCAGAGAAGTTAAAAACAACTTGCTGGAGGTCACACTGCTGGTACCAGAGGAGGTGATTGACCTGATCTCTTTGCCTTCTCCAGTGTGCCTTCAAGATACACTGCTTCACCTGGATGTCCACGTCCTCCTCAATGGCTGCTCTTTTTATTTATTTATTTCTTTTTGGCAGTGCTGGGTCTTCATTGCTGCGTGGGCTCGTCTCTAGTTGTGGTGCTCAGGCTTCTCTTGTTGCAGAGCACAGGCTCCAGGACACTCCAGCTTCAGTAGTTGTGGCACATCGGCTCAATAGTTGTGGCTTCTGGACTAGGTAGCTGTATCTCAGGGGCTTAGTTGCTCCGAGGCACGCGGGATCCTCCTGGACCAGGGATCAAACCCATGTCTCTTGCATTGGCAGGTGGATTATTTACCACTGGGCCACCAGGGAAGACCTCAATGGCTACCCTTGGTGAGGTCTTTCCTGTAAGAACTGCCTCCCACACCGGGGCTCCATCACTGTTCCCACCTGTTTAGCATCTGGGGAAAGCGGAGACTGGCCCTGCCTGCGCCCTCTAGTGGTCACACGGGGATGCACCGTTCCTCTGCTGCTGTCTCTGATCTCTGAGGACCTTGGTCAGCACCCTCTGGTGCTGGGTCAGGGACGCTAAGTCATACAGACTCAGGCTTCAGAGGTGCGGTCTCCCAGAATGGAGGGTGGGCTGTTCCTTGAGGAAGAACTGGATTCTCTGAGTCCTCTACTCCTGATAGTCCTTTAAAGAAGACGCACTCGTGCCTGAGAGTGAGAGAAATCAGTTTAGAGAGGGACTTGACAACAGCCCCAAATACCTCTTCAGCAAGTCAGCAAGAGCGCCTGACTCAGAGTCGACATAACAAATGCCTGTTCCCAGCATCCACAGTCCTTTGTTCATTGACAAACCTAGGCTTAGTATTGTGCTGAGTTCCCAGATTTGCTTATCCTACATGCCCTTGCTGGGTCTCAGTCTCTCTAACCAACAGTGTCATCATCTGAAAATAGGAAATACCTGCCTCACCTACCTGTGGGGATGTGATCAAGCCAGACAGTAAATGCAAGATGGGCGTGAGGTTTGAGACAGTCCATCTTCCTCTCCCACTGCCGTCTTGGGGTATGGGAGCCCATCTCATGTGCAGATCAAGTCTCTAGAACCGCCTACACTCTTGCAGCCTCCTTCAGATAAATAAGCAATCCTTCTTCCCTGGTGGCTCAGATAGTAAAGCGTCTGCCTACGGTGTGGGAGACCCAGGTTCGATCCCTGGGTCGGGAAGATCCCCTGGAGAAGGAAATGGCAACCCACTCCAGTACTCTTGCCTGGAAAATCCCATGGACAGAGGAGCCTGGTAGGCTACAGTCCATGGGGCCACAAAGAGTTGGACACGACTGAACGACTTCACTTACACTTACTTCTCTGATTGAACTTTGGGTCACATAAGTCCACTGGTGCCTTTGGGCAAATTAGGAAAAGGCATTGCTTTCTCCAAGTGGACATAGCTTTGCCAGCTGCTTGTATCGGATATGGTTGTCTCTTGGACCAGGCACTTGTTCAGTAAAGAACCCCCACAACCAAACATGGAGGCCTTGGTGCCATATGCATCTGTTAATCCTGCTCCTTACTCCGTGAATGACATGACCCTGAATGGATGTGCTGGCCACATTTACAGGACACCAAAACTATCACTATCACTGTTTGGGGAAAAATTCAGCAATCAATAGGTGACTTGGCCTGTCCCTGGGGCAGGAAAAGCCCTGCTTTTTGTTTGATTCCGTCAGGCACCTGAGATAAGTGTTGCTCTTGTCACTGCCCCTACAGACTCAAGAATTTCTCCCTTAAATGACCAAAGTTCCTACAGTGGATTTAATCTTTAAGTCACCAAAAGTACAGATGAAGATCTGGTTTTTGGACAGTGATGAATTGAATTATACTTTAGGTTATTTGTGAGAACAAATAACCCTGTGATGAAAGACGACAGCCCTGGGGAGGAGTAGGGCACATGAAGGGCATTTAGATTCTGTTTTCATCTTTCCCCCTGGATGCTCTTCACCCTCTCCATCCACTTCTTCTTGGTCTCCTCTCCCCTCCCCGCACCAGATGTTTCCTCCCTCTGTCCTCTTTGCCTCTTTCTGTCTCTTCCGTTTTAAATCTCTGCTTGGCATTCTTTCTCTCTCTCCTCCCTTCCTTCTTTCTCCCTCACTTTTCCTTTTCTCTACTGACTTATGGAATTAAAGAATATTTGATATTTATAGATTGATGTATTTATTATCTGGATTGAAAAATAAGGTAATTCTCTCATGAAAATAGCAGTTATATTAAATTGCTTTTTATTTGTACTTTATTAAAAGTACTATATAAACCATAGTACTTTTTGCTGTGCATCAGTGATCTCTGATAGAGAAAAGCACCCCACCCCCTGACACACACAGTTTATACAGTGCAAGGGAGGTGAGAGAAGCCAGCAAGAAGGAACTCATGTGATTAGCATCAAGGGGAAGTCCTCAGGACACCAGCAGCATGGAAGGACTAGGATCGTAGAATGCTGAAGGTGCATCTTGCTTCATTTCCAGGGTCACACCCATCCACTCAGTCTCCCTGGAATTTTCTAGAGAAGGCAATTAGATCATTTCTATACATAACTCCAGATAGGAAATGAAAGTCCAGAGAAATTATATGATTTCTTGAAAGTCACACAGCCAGTCCATGGGAAAACTTGAAACAGAACCTATTTGTCAAGCACAACAAATATTTAACACACTGGGGATATCACATGAGGACATCGTAGGAGCTACAAGAACTGGAACAGCTTGATAAGACCCAGTTACCACTTATGTGGAATTATGACCTCCAGGGAGAAGATAGATCATCTAACCAACACTCATTTACCAGGTGGACAAAATTGGATTCAACCCAGAGTCTATAGATTACATGTCCAATTCCCATTCGCACACAATAGGTCACTCTAATGGCGGGGTCAGGGACACGGGCCACGCACACAGAAGATGATCTGTTTTCCTTCCAGCACTCAGCACATACCCCGAGCCTCCCTGGCTGATGTGTTAGACAACAGCTCACCGCAAGCAGCTGCTCCTGTTACTGCCCAGCGCTCTATATCCTCTAAGGACCTTCTGCAACCTGCCATGTGTCTCCGCTTCCCAGGGAGGCTGTATTCTGCAGTTAGCAGGCAGTCTTACTGACGGGCTTTGAGTTTATTAAGTCCTGAATTCCCAAATACACTTTGCTCTTTTTCTTTCTTCCTCCTCTCCCTTCCTCCCTTCCTTTCCCTTTCTTCCTTCTTTTCTTCCTTTATCTTTTTACCTTTCTTTTTCTTTCCCTTCCTTTCTTTCTTTTTCCCTCCGTCCCTTCCTCCCTCTTTCTTTCCTTCCTTCATTCATTCTTTCCACCAACCACTTTCTGTTCACTTAAAAAACATATTTCTGGAGTACTGTTTTATCGAAGCACTGTGCTGGGCACTGTGCTTTGCTTAGTCATTCAGTTGTGTCTGACTCTTTGTGACCCAATGGACTGTAGCCCACCATGGGATTTCTCCTCTATCCATGGGATTCTCCAGGCAAGAATACTAGAGTGGGTTGCCATGCCCTCCTCCAGGGAATCTTCCCAACCCTGGGACTGAACCCAGGTCTCCCACATTGTAGGCAGATTCTTTACCGTCTGAGCCACCAGGGAAACCCTAGGAATACAGATTTGATAAGCCAGGCTCCGTGCTCTTCTGTTGGTTATAGTGTCATGGGAGGTAGGGTGACACATTCACAAAGAACATTTCCCTCCCTCTGATATAGGCAGGGATAACCTGTGGGTTGCAGAGGCTACTGGCCCAGCGTGGGCAGAGTGGGTGACCAATCAGGACAGACCTCTGGGAGGGGGTGACACATGAGCCAAGTTTTGAGGCATGAAGAGCAGTTGGCCAGGCTAAGTGAAGAAAATTAAACTAGTTCCATCAAAAGGAAGGTGGGAAGTTGGTGGGAGAGGGGGTTAAGAGAGAGCTCGGGGCAGGCTGTGCTCACTTGTGTCACTACTAAGTTTTTCCACACTGAAACCATCTCTCTGTGTTGGGAAAGCAGATAGAAAGGTCTAAGCTTTATTTTGACTCTAGGAACAATTTCCTTTGGATTTAAAACATGTTGGAATAATGGGTGAAACTGTGCAGAGGAGAGGACTATATGGGAACTCTGCTTTATTTTTCTGTAAACCTAAAAATGTTCTAAAAAACAAAGTTTATTAATTTAAATTTTCATGTTGGGTTATTTACTTTAATTCATTAATTTTTTTGGAGGAGTGTCAGCCAATGTTGTCTTTGTCATTGTTGAGCACATGGAACCCCATGGAAGTCACCATAAGGAATCTGGCTTCTCTGCCCACTCCTCTTTCTCCCTGCAGCCTCCCCATCTCAGTAAAGGGCATCGCCATCACCTGTTCAGGCCCATCTGATCTGATCACCTTTGTTCCCTCCATCTCTAGTTCTATAGTCTGCACTCAAAGGTCCCTCTGGAATTCATCCAGTCTGCTCCATCTCTTTTTCTTTCCCTCTGAAACAGTCCACCATCATCTTCTCCCAGCCTGGCCTCTTCTAGGATCTTTTAAGTCGACCTCCCACTTATATTAGTCTGCTTAAGTTGTCACAACAAAGGGCCTCAGACCTGTTGGCTTAAACCCCAGAATTTATTTTCATACATTTCTGGAGACTGGAAGTCCGAAATTGTGGTATCGGCAGGTTGGTTCTTTTGAAGCCTCTCTCCTTGGCCTGTGGGTAGCTGTCTTCTGCCTGTGTATTCACATGGTCTTCACATGTGTGCATCTGTGTCCTAATCTCTTTCGTTAAGGACATTAATCATATGGGATGAGAATCTGCCCTAATGACCTTGCTTGAACTTAATTACCTCTTTAAGAACTCTGTCTCCACATATATTCATACTCTGAGATACTGGGACTAGAACTTCAACATGTGAATTTAGGACATAACAGCACTTCCACTCTGTGGCCCTCTGAGACATTCTTCATGTACCCTCCAAGGTGATCTTATGAAAATGAAAGTCAGACCTAGTTACTTACCTGCTTCAAAGTCTTCAGTGACTTCCCAGTGTATTTAGAATGAAATACAAACCCTTCTCATGGCTTACAAGGCATGGTCTGACCCCTACAACGTCCACCCCCCCCACCTCCACCCAAATTCTCCCTGCCTCTTCTTAGCTCATCACCGTGCAGTTAGCTACACAGCCTTCCTTATGTTTCTAAAAGACATGAAGCTCTTCTATGCTCTTCCCGTCTTTACCTGATCACTCCCTACTCATCCTTTAGTTCTCAGAGATCCTTCCCGGAAAGCCTGGTCTCAAGTAGGCGCCCACTGTGATTCTCAAATCTAGCTTCCACTTTCTTTACTTTGTATCTTTTTATCATAATTTGAGATCAGATGTTTTCTTGTTTTGTTTGACTTTCTGAGGACAAAGACCATTTTTGTTTTGTTCCCACCTGTATCCTTACTCTTAGCATAATGCCTGGTTCAGGGAAGGTGCTCAGGAAATATTTATTGAATGAGCAACAGAAGGAACTGGGAGCTTGCACTTTATTCCCCAGGCATGGGAGGCTGCTGAAGGATTTCTAGCAAGGAAATGATGTGGTCAGATATACATCTGAGAGAGATCACTCTGGCTACAGTGGGGAGGGGGTGAGTTAAGGGTCTGATCCTGGAATTGGGGAAACTAGTGGGAAGACCATTGCAATAACCCAAGTGAGAAATGATGAAACGCTGAAGCTAGGGTCTTAGAAATGAGACAGAAAAGGAGAAAACATTTGTGGGATGTGACAGGTTATGGGATGCAACAGTTTATCAGATGTAAGAGGTGAAGGAGAGGGGTACTCTGAGGTTCCTGGACTAGGTGAGAAGGTGAATGGGAGTATATTTCATGGGGACTGGAAGAGAAGAGAAGGAACAGGCTGGTTGAGAGTCTTGGAGGTAAATTAGGAGAAAACTTATCTCCCCACCAGAAGGCTCCTCTTAAAGATAGCGACTGTGTTGAAGTTCTCATAAAAACAAAAAAAAAATCACACATAAAACCTTCAGTAAGCCCAGTTAGGGACAGAGCATGTGGGCCCTTAGTCACATGCAAATGTCAGTTATAGAGACCCTCGCATCTGTCCACAAGCCTGAACACCCTGGGGATGTTGGTTTTCTGAATTCCCATGTCACTCATCCTCCAGCCCTGCTCAGCCTGTTCCATTCTTGATGACCCCCACCCTTTGCTTGTCTTTGGCCCTGGCAGACACAAAGCAAGCCCAGCGTACACCATCCAACTGGCAAGTGATGAGTGATTAGCTGCTGGGATCTAAAAGGCTGGAATGAGGCGGCCTTTCAGTGCTAAGTGCAGTAACCCTAGCCCCCGGCTTGCTGTAATTCTAGATGGAGGTGGTCTGGAACTGGGCGTGGGCAAGGCAGCATGAACAGACCCTAGAGGTCCAGTGGGAAGAGAGTGCATCTCTCCACAGTCAATTGAAAGTATGAAATTAACACTCAAATGGAGGGAAACGAGATGCACTGGCTATGTGAGAGGATGAGTGATTCTTCTCACTAAAGAAAGGCTGTCTGCAGGAGATGGGACCACAGGCTTGGTGTGTGTGTGCTTTCTCGCTCAGCCGTGTCCAACTTTTTGTGACCGCACAGACTGTAGCCCGTCAGGCTCCTCTATCCATGGGAGTTTTCAGGCAAGAATACTGAGTGGGTTGCCATTTCCTTCTCCAGGTGATCTTCCCAGCCCAGGGATCAAATCCATATCTCTTACATCTCCTGCAGCGGGTTCTTTTCCGCTGAGCCACCTGGGTGGCCACACAATTTCTCTCTTGCTTGTCACCTAAGATAACATGCTACATTTATACAAGGAGAGTCTCATTGCTTTTGTGTGTTTTTTTTTTCTTTTTCACTTTATTTCTGCCAACTGTCCTATAACTCTGACTATTTTGCAAATGTTAATAACTTAACCTCTCTGAACTTGCTTCCTCATCTGTAAAATGGGAGTCATAGCCCACAACTCAAACAGCTGTTTTGTGAACCTAAATGGGCTAGAAGATTTAAAGGATTTATGGAGGCATTTCATAATTTAGGTGGTTAGTTCCTACCAAAAGCAAGTCTGTTTCAGGAGCACCAGGGCACTGGTATTCAGATGCCTATGGTTTACAGTGTCATGGTAAGTATGTGTTCAGTTAATCTGTGTTCTAGGGAAGGCCCAGTGCCTTAATCAAGAACATACAGAGGAGTATACAGCAGAGGAGTATTCCACTGGCATTTAATTAATGTCCACAGCTACTATGAAGGCTCAGTCTTTATCTCCTATTAGCATCAGAGTATTATAATTGGCATCATAAGGATATTAGATAGGTTTTCACTGGGGATGGGAGGATGTGGCATGTTAAAAACCCCATTAGAAATGACCCTCATCATTATAATCAGTGGTCTGGAAGATACATGCTCATTGGCTAAGACAGCTTACAGTCCCTCCTTACCCTTGCATGATTGGAAGAAAGAGTCTGGATGGTACCTGTGGTACCTGTAGATTCTAAAATGGTCCTGAGTCCAGCCACAATGTCAAAGCCTGAAGTCTCCAGGTTAACCCATTCTTGCTTCTAGGTTGTGGAGACCCCCTGGAGCAAACCTTTGATGCAAGGCCTGGTTAGAGCACCTGAAAGGACAGAGTTGTGATCAGTTTCCAGAATAGGTTCCTTTTGTGTCTTCTTGCTGATAAAAGAGTGTCTGATAAAAGTCTGAAATGTGACAGAATTTGATCTGAAACTTGTGCATAGTGAAGTTTTTGGGAGAGCAGCTAGCCCTTAACAACTCGTAATGTTTGGGAGCTACCTACAGTTACCAAAAACAGCCTAATCCTTTGTGCATAGTTCAATTTGTTTAGGTCAGTTGGCAGCAGCTACTGTCAATGTATGTTAGGGGCAAGCACTTTATTTGCCTTATTTCATTCATTCCGAAGAACAAATCTGTGAGGTGGGTCCTGTGATTATTCCATTGCTTTAACTGGGGAAGAGGAAGCCCAGAGATCTTAATGCACTGACCAAGGTCACATAGCTACTAATTAGTGGATCAGGTTTTGAACCCAGAGCCCTTGTACTTAATCACTGTACAATACTTCCTGATAACATTTGAGGTTGTTTTTTTTTTTAACTTTTATTTGGCAGTGCGAGGTCTTGATTGCAGCATGCATGATCTTTTTAGTTGTGGCATGCAAACTCTTTAGTTGCAGCATGTGGGATCCAGTTCCCTGACTAGGAATCGAACCTGGGCCCCCTATATTGGGAATGCAGAGTCTTAGCCACTGGACCACCAGGAAAGTCCCCATTTGAGGGTTTGAGATTGAATAACTCTTTCCCTCAAATAGGGTCAGTCAGTAGTCTGACTCTGCTCACAGACATGCTTTCCACATCTCCGCCCACCTGCTGAGAAAAGGCCATCTTTAAGTGGAGTGGGAGCTGCCCCATTTGAACTGTGTCACGGATTCTGATGCATCAGTCCTGTATTCTGGCAATATCCACCTCTTGACTCTCCTTTCTCACAGTTTCTTTTTTCCTCTGTCATCCTTCATATAGATTCTTAGGACCTCTGAGTTGGAACATCCAGTCCTGGCCAGATAAATATACAAGGTTCCATGGGGTGGTCCTCCAATCTTGCTGGAATACAGCCCAGATAAAGCACTGATGCCATGTCTGAATGACTCTAACCCCTCAGGACTTTGTCTTTTTATTGGCCAGACTGTGGCTTATTGTCACTTCATTCACTGGTCCTAATTCTGCCGACTGGAGTTACTCAGGTGCCCAATCCCTGTGTCACGTGACAGCCCTTCAAGTATGTTGGGATGGATTCGTGTGTTACTAAATGCACTCCCTCAAAGGACTGATGGATGTCAGATGTCTTAAATTACAAGGTGGGATCTCTCTAGACCCTGCAGATTTCCCTGCTGGAAGCTGTGAAACCTGAAAGACTCTGGCTTTGAAGGAATCTGTCCTGTCCTCTGGGCAGAGGTGCTTCTTGATCAGCCCTCCAGAGTCAAAGGGGAAGCTGCTAAAATCCTCTCCCCTTTTACTATTATTTTTATTAAGCTTCCTGATAGCTCAGTTGGTAAAGAATCCGCTTGCAATACAGGAGACCCTGGTTCTATTCCTGGGTTGGAAAGATCCCCTGAAGAAGGGAAAAGTTACCCACTCCAGTATTCTGGCCTGGAGAATTCTATGGACTGTATAGTCCATGGGGTCACAAAGAGTCGGACATGACTGAGCGACTTTCACTTTACTATAGTGTAATAAGTTTTTTAAAATTTATTGAGATACAATTTATTTACAGTAACATTCACCATTTAAAAATGTACAATTCTGAGAGGCCGGGGCGCGGGCGGGCCGCCGGGGGTCGGCGGGCTAGTGGGCTGGGGGTCGGGGAGTAAAAAGAAGAAAAAAAAAAATGTACAATTCTGCGATTTTTTTAGTGTACTCACAAAGTTATACAACCGTTACTACTACCTAATTCCAGAACATTTTCATCACCCCCAAGAGAAACCCCATACTGATTAGCAGTCCTTTGCATTCCCTTGCCTCCATCCCTGGTAACCACCAATCTACTTCCTGTCTTTATGGATTTGCCTACTGTGGACGTTTCATCTAAATGGAATCATACGATATGTGCTCTTTTCTGACTTCTTTAACTTTGTATAGTGTTTACAAAGTTCATCTGTGTTGTACCATGTATCAGAATTTCCTTCCTTTTTACGGCCAAATGACATTGCATTGTATGAATAGACCATATTTTGTTTATCCATTCATCAGCTGATGGACAATTGGGTTGTTTTCATTTGGGGCTGTTATGAATAACGATGCTGTGAACATCTGTGAACAAGCTATTGTGTGAACATATTTTCGATGCTCTTAAATATATACCGGGGAGCAGGACTGTGGTTGCGCAGCCCTTAAGTATGTGTTGGTTTGATGCTTCTCAGTGAAGCCCTTTTCACACATAGAGGTTTTGGCCTGGGCTTAGGACTTGAGTGAACAGACATAAAAGACTATCATGCTCTTTCCACCGTCTTTCTGTGCTGCCATAAAGGTGCACATGAACATTCTGGCCAGTGCTTTCAACACCATCAACATCGCTAGGGAGAGGCAAATACCAGGTTCTCACCAGGCAGTACTCCAAAGCCATCATCTGGTTTCTAACTGATGATACAGCTTCCCCTAATGATGACAGAGTTGACTCACAAACAGCTTAAACAATTGTAAAGTGATCAACCCCAGATTCGGGTGTGCAGTTTGGTGATCTAGAATAATCTAATCTAATCTAATCAGACAACCTGATCCAATCCCATCAGTTTGTATTAGTGATCTCACCTGGCATCGTGGACCAGGTGGAAGCAAGTTGAAATCACACAGGAGAGAAAATCCTGGGATTCTTCTTCTGGGAATATATAACACATACATACAAATGCAATGCCTCAGTGAATACCAACAAAGACTATTATTTCCTTCTTAATAAAACAATCATATCTACTGTTGTATATATACATAGTAAAAAGTTTTAGATAATATTCTGCAAAATGCAAATAGTGAATAACTCTGAATGGTGTGATTATGAACAATTTTGTTCTCTCTTTTTATGTCACTCTACCACAGAAAGTACTGCCAGCATCCATATTAGCACAGGAAATAGGACTGGGGAGAATATTTTCAAATTTTTCTCCATCCCAGACAACTGGAATCAATTCAGTTGAGACTGCCACTGATCACCACCATTCCTCACTCCGCCTCCCACATTCTTTATCATCTTTCATGGCTTGAGTGTCCTAAAGAACAACCACTAGGGGGCACAATTTCATCACTTGAACGCCTGAGACCCATCTTATTTCTTACCAGGGCGTTTAACCATCCAAAACTTTGGTGAATACGAAGGTAAGTATTAAGGAAACTTTCTGATGGAGAGAAACTCAAGGTCGCCGGCTCACAGCTCCATCGTCTCCTCCCCGCCTGCCTCCTTTCCCCATCTTTGTCGTAGCCGGCCCCAGTTCCCCTCGCCTGTGGCAATAGGCTTGCTTTTCTTACTCAATCAGAAAGGAACTTTTTTCCCATTGTGGGCTGAGAGGTTAAACGTTATTTGTTCTGCTCAAGGCTGCTATGGGACAATATTTGGTTTGAGGGACTTTTTTCTTTGCTTTGATTCAGCTCAAGGTGGCTACCAAGGTCAGCAACTGTCTTCCCTGTTTCTCTTCTTCAATCCACCAACTTCTTAGCAGGTGGCTGAATACCATTTCTTTAAATTTTTTTTCATTTGAGGGGTGATCAAACCATCCCCATTAATCTACTATTGATGATGACACTTGTAGCCCAAACCCAGCTTTGCTCCTCCGAATTAGAAGGCTCACTGCCCCTTCTCTTTCTGCTGCTAAGATTTCTAAAGACAGCAATTCTCAAACTTTGGTGTGAGTAACAGTCATGTGGAGGGGTGTGCTAAGAGTGCAGATCCCACCACTTCATACCTATTAAGGCTGTTACATTAAAAGAATAAAGAAAAGAAGTATTGCAGCAAACGCAGAGAAATTGGAACCCTGTACATTGCTGGTGGGAATATAAAAAGATGCAGCTACTGTGGAAAACAGTACAATGGTTCCTCAAAAGATTGAGCATAGAATTATCATATGTGCCAGGAAGTGCACTTATGGGTTTATATCCAAAAGAGAGAAGGAACTTCAACAAATATTTTTATCTATGTTCATAACAGCATTTCTCACAATGGCCAAAAGGTGGAAACAACCCAAGTGTCTATCAGTGGATGAATGGATAAACAAAATGTGATATAGACATATAGTGGAATATTATTCAGCCCTAAAAAGGAGCAAAAGTCAGACACACATGTTGCAACATGGATGAATCTTTTTTTTTTTTTTTTGCTTTAAAAACAATAGAAATTTATGTTTTTCACAATTCTGGGGGCTATCAGTCTAAAATACAGTTGACATCAGGGTGGAGTTTTAGTAAGTCATCTCTTCTTGGCATGTGCTTGGCCATCATCTATGTTCTCACATGGCCTTTCCTCTCTGCCAAGAAAGCAAGAGAGAGAGAGAAAGAGAGATCTCATGTTTCTTCTACTTCCTATAGAAGCACCACCAAATCGATGAGATTAGGGTCTCACATGCATGACTTTTCTTTTTTTTTTTTTTTTATAATTTATTTATTTATTTTTTCAGTGGGTTTTGTCATACATTGACATGAATCAGCAATAGATTTACACGTATTCCCCATCCCGATCCCCCCTCCCCCCCTCCCTCTCCACCCGATTCCTCTGGGTCTTCCCAGTGCACCAGGTTCGAGCACTTGTCTCATGCATCCCACCTGGGCTGGTGACCTGTTTCACCATAGATAATATACATGCTGTTCTTTCGCAACATCCCACCCTCACCTTCTCCCACAGAGTTCAAAAGTCTGTTCTGTACTTCTGTGTCTCTTTTTCTGTTTTGCATATAAGGTTGTCGTTACCATCTTTCTAAATTCCATATATATGTGTTAGTATGCTGTAATGTTCGTTATCTTTCTGGCTTACTTCACTCTGTATAATGGGCTCCAGTTTCATCCATCTCATTAGAACTGGTTCAAATGAATTCTTTTTAACGGCTGAGTAATATTCCATGGTGTATATGTACCACAGCTTCTTTATCCATTCGTCTGCTGATGGGCACCTAGGTTGCTTCCATGTCCTGGCTATTATAAACAGTGCTGCGATGAACATTGGGGTGCACGTGTCTCTTTCAGATCTGGTTTCCTCGGTGTGTATGCCCAGGAGTGGGATTGCTGGGTCATATGGCAGTTCTATTTCCAGTTTTTTAAGGAATCTCCACACTGTTCTCCATAGTGGCTGTACTAGTTTGCATTCCCACCAGCAGTGTAAGAGGGTTCCCTTTTCTCCACACCCTCTCCAGCATTTATTGCTTGTAGACTTTTGGATAGCAGCCATAACATGGATGAATCTTGACAACATTGTGCTAAGTGAAATAAGCCAGACACAAAGGGACAAATAGTGAATGCTTCCACTTATATGAGGTACTTAGAATAGCCAAGTACAGAGAGACAGAAAGTAGAAGAGTGGTTACCAGGGCCTGGGGAGGGGCAGTGTAGAGCTGCTGTTTAATGGGTGCAGAGTCTCGGTCTGGGGCGATGAGAAAGTTCTGGAGACGAGTGGTGGTGACGGTTAAATACTTTTACAACCTGATTCCACAGCCTGAAGCGGAGCCCAGGGAGCTGCCCTCTTAAAGTCCCTGGGGGTTTTACTGCAGGTGGCCTTGGAAAACCACTGGGATCCTCTGATTGTGCTTTCAAAAGCCTTGCATGAGGATCATATCCCACTGGAGTTTTAAAGCCATTAGACCTCTCTGTGCCTCAGGTTCTTCATCTCTAAAATGGGACTAATATCCCTACCTACCTAATAGGGCCTTTGTAAAACTTGAAGAGGTGATACATGCAAAGTGCCTTTAAAAATTATTGTTATTATAAAGGTGGCCCAAGATTACTATAAACCGTAATGATTAGAGTCACCCACTGGTCTACTCCCCGGAGACCTAATACCATGAGGATAGATGTGGTAATCAGTCTAGGGATTATTCTAAAATTTAATGGCAGGATCTGTCTTTAAATGATTGCTTGTGAATATTCTCAACATCCAGGAAGCAGCTGCATTGGGCAGCTGATTTAATGAAGCAAGGTTAGGAGTTATGGGCATCTCTGCTTTAGCAAAGGGTTTATTGGTGAGAAGAGGTGACATTACCTAACATTGGGTAGGGGGTTGTGATGCATCTCATAGAGTTCTAGTAGTTTATTTTGTTATTCAGATACATTTAAAAAAAGTCCTCCTGAATAATACAAATCGACTTACTTACAAAACAGAAAGAGACTCATAGACTTAGAATCTAACGAACTTATGGTTGCCAGGGGGAAGGGAAAGTTAGGGAGTTTGGGATGATCATGTACGTACTGCTATATTTAAAATGGATAACCAACAGGGACCTATTGTATAGCACATGGAACTTTGCTCAGTGTTATGTGACAGTCTGGATGGGAGGGAGATTTGGGGGAGAATGGATATATGTATATGTGTGGCTGAGTCCCTTCAGCTGTTTACCAGAAATGATCAGAACTTTGTTAATTGGCTATACCCAATACAAAATTAAAAGTTAATAAATAAATAAGTAAAAGTCCTCCTGGAAGAATGTCTATTATGCTCTGTTAAAAGGACTAGGATTTGCAGCAGAAGGTAAAGGGGAGCTTCTACTTTTCATCCTATTTACTTCTGGGTTGTTTGTTTTACACTGGGAAGCCCTGTATTACATTTGCAGTTAGAAGAAGTTTTTTTAGTTAGTGTTGGAGGTATTAAATGTGGCTGCCTTCTCCCATTCAAAACAACACTGGCAGTACAAACACAGATACCTACTGAAAATAACATGCTTACATAATGATATGGATGATGACACCTTAGTAATTAGTCATTTACAAAGCACATTCATGTCCATTATCTCATTTAATCCATGGCATGGTTTTGTCAAGTAAGTAGTATTTTACCCATTTTATAGCCGAAAAATCAAATGCAAACTAAGTAGATATAATTGTTGTCTAAGCTGCACCTTTCTCCTTCTTTATCCTCTGAGTATTGTCTTTGGTTCACTTTGCTGTAGTGTGTCTGTCACTTAGTCTAGTCCTATAATAAAATATATTTATAATCCATTCATTTAAGGATAAGCATCCTTGGCTAAAACTCCCCAGATTGAAAGACTGTTCAGACTTCGGCAATGCTACCCTGGTCAGCGAGGAGCTAGTACTGTGTGTGTGTTTGCCTCCTGGGGTTATCGTAATAAAATTCCTAAAAGCAAAATATCTCATGCATTTATGTTTTAACAGAAGCATCATTTTGTTTAGTCTGTGTGCCAGGCAGAAACCACATGAGATTTCTGTTGTGCGGACCATCCTTTCACAGAAAGCTGAAATGTCAGATAGTTTTTGAAGAGTTGTAAATGGCTTTTCCAATTTGAGCAAAGTGAACCTCATCATTTGAGGGTAGGCATTCCTGCAGGCAAATGTGTGGCTTTCAGTGATCAAGCAAATATGGATGATTTTGGTTGTTTGCCTTGTAATTGAAAGATTTATTTGGCTATTTATTGTAATGGTTGTCATTAGTGACCACAAGCAAATAAAAATGTCTTGACTTCCATAAGTTTCTCCTTTTAAATCTGGACCTAACCTCAGACAGCATTTGTAAACCAAGAATTTCTCCAGAATTGGCAAGATAATTTACACAGCCTAGTGCAAGATGAAAGTGAAGGGTGCTTTGTTCAAAAATTACTAAGACTTTCAAGATGGTGACATCAGAACATTAAACCAAGTGCAGAGCCCTTTGCAAGTACACAGGTTGTACCTCCATGAAGCCAACCCTGGGTCTCTCATATATTTGAAAAGTTTATCTGTTTGTATTTATTTCTCAGCAGTGGCCACAGGACTGGAAGGGACTGGAACTTCCAGTCCCAAAGAAGGGCAATGCCAAAGAATGTTCAAACTACCACACAATTGCATTCATTTCACATGCTAGCAAGATAATGCTCAAAATCCTTCAAGCTAGACTTCAACAGTATGTAAATCAAGAACTTTCAGATGAACAAGCTGAATTTAGAACAGGCAGAGGAACCAGAGATCAAATTGCTAACATCCACTGGAAAAGTAACATCATAGAAAAAGTAAGAGAATTCCAGAAAAACATCCACTTCTGCTTCATTGACTACAATAAAGCCTTTGACTATGTGGATCACAACAAACTATGGAAAATTCTTAAAGAGATGGGAATAGCAGACCATCTAACCTGCCTCCTGAGAAACCTGCATGCAGGTCAAGAAGCAACAGTTAGAACTGAATACGGAACAATGAATTGGTTCCAAATTGGGAAAGGAGTACGTCAAAACTATATATTGTCACCCTGCTTATTTAACTTATATGCAGAGTACGTCATGCAAAATGCCCAGCTGAATGAATCACAGACTGTAATCAAGATTGCCTAGAAAAATATGAATAATCTCAGATATGCAGATGACACCACCCTTGTGGCAGAAACCCAAAAGGAATTAGCCTCTTTATGAGGGTTACAGAGAAAAGTGAAAAAGCTGTCTTAAAACTCAGCATTCAAAAAACTAAGATCATGGCATCATGTCCCATCACTTCATGGCAAATAGATAGGGAAACATTGGAAACAGTGACAGATTTTGTATTTTGGGCCTCCAAAATCACTGTGGACAGTGACTACAGCCATGAAATTAAAAGACGCTTCTCCTTGGAAGAAAAGCTATGACAAACCTAGACAATGTATTCCAAAGTAGAGATATTACTTTGCCAACAAAGGTTCTTCTAGTCAAAGCTACAGTTTTTCCAGTGTTAGGGACTTCCTGGTGGCTCAGACAGGAAAGAATCTGCCTGCAATGCAGGAGACCCAGGTTTGATCCCTGGGTCAGAAAGATCCCTGGAGAAGGGAATGGCACACACTCCAGTAGTTTTTCCAGTAGTCATGTACAGATGTGAGTTGAATCATATAGAAGGCTGAGCACCAAAGAATTGATACTTTCAAACTGTGGTGCTGGAGAAGACTCTTGAGAGTCCCTTGGACTGCAAGGAGATCAAACCAGTCAATCCTAAAGGAAATCAGTTCTGAATATTCATTGGAAGGACTGATGCTGAAGCTGAAACTCCAATACTTTGGCCACCTGAAGAACTGACTCACTTGAAAAGATCCTGGTGCTGGGAAAGACTGAAGGCAGGAGGAGAAGGGGACAACAGAGGATGAGATGGTTGGATGGCGTCACCGACTTGATGGACATGAGTTTGAGTAAGCTCCGGGAGGTGGTGATGGACAGGGAAGCCTGGCATGCTGCAGTCCATGGGGTCGCAAAGAGCTGGACACGACTGAGTGACTGAACTGAACTGAACTGAACTGATAGATGTAGCACAACTGTCTAACCAGTTCCCTTTGATGAATATATAGGTTTCTTCCAATGACCAAAAGAAGTGTAATAAAAATCATTGCAGGTCATTTTCCTACGTGTGTGATGTTGCTATAGAACTGTCCAATCAAAGGCTATAATTTATTTTAAATTGTGGTTGACCTTGCCAATTGCCCTCTAAAGAGGTTTTCCCAATTTAAATTCTCACCAATATAAACTTATCTGGTTTTTGAATCTTTACCAGTGCAACTGGTGAGACATTATGCTTTCTTGTAGCCTTGATTTCTTTTCTCTTATCAGTGAAGCTGACTATCTTTTCAAATGGTTGAGTCAGTCTCTTCTGCAAACTGTCTATCCTCATTATTTCTTTATTATGTTGTGCTGTATTGTTATATTGTTCATCAGTCTTTTTCTCACAATTTGTACAAATGTTTTATCCATTGTGTATATGTGAGTATTAGTTACTCAGTCATGTCCAACTCTTTGCAACCTCATGGACTGTAGACCACCAGGTTTCTCTGTCTGTGGGATTCTCCAGGCAAGAATACTGGAGTGGGTTGCTATTCCTTTCTCCGGAGATCTTCCCAACCCAGGTCTCCTGCATTGCAGGTGGATTCTTTACCATCTGAGCCACCATTCTTGCTTTATGATACTTTCAAAGTCTTTCTGTCAGTTGCTTTTATCTTAACTTTGTTTTGCTGTACAAAGTATTTTTAAGATGTAGTTAAATTTAACAATTTTTCTCTTATGGCTTATTTATAAAAAATTTTAATTGGAGTATTGTTGATTTACTATACTGAATGTTGTGTTAGCTTCAGGTATACAATGAAGTGAATCAGTTTACATGTAATATCCACTCTTTTTTAGCATAGGTCATTATAGAATATTGAGTCGAGTTCCCTGTGCTATACAGTAGGTCCTTATTAGTTATCTCGTATGGCTTCTGAATTTTGTATCATACTCAGAAAGATCATCTCCATTCCCATGCTTCCTTCTAGTATTTCTTTGATGTCATTCCCTTACAGAAACCTTCACTCCTTTTGGAATTTATTTTAGTATAAAGTGTGAAATAGGGACCCAACTTTATTTTTTCCAGATGGCTACCTAGTTGTTCCAGCAACATTCATTGGATAAGCCACCTTTTCCCCCACTGATTTGAGGTCCTATCTTTATCAAATAGTAAGTTCCTATATGTATTTATATATATTCCTGAATATTCTATTTCATTTGCAAAATTGAGTAAGCATCATGTGTCAAAAAGAAGGAGGAAGAGGAAGAGGAGGTGGGAGAGCAGGAGGTTAAGAAGAATTATTTTCTAAACCTCTTCCTAGTTTGAGGAGTGGTCATAGAGATGTGACTTATTCAGAGCCACACAATTCAATACAATAATCCCTGAAAGGCTAGTCCCAATATGTGTTTCCTTCATAAATATTTGAAAGAATATTATGATGATGGTTAAGGACCATAATGGATTTGAGAGTCAGATAGACCTGGGTTCCCATCCCAGCTCCATACTTACTTAGCTGTGTGACCTTGAATAAGTTACTTGTCTTGTGCATACGAGCTAAGTCACTTCAGTCGTGTGCGACTCTTTGCGGCCCCATGGACCATAGCCCACCAGGCTCCTCCGTCCATGGGATTCTCCAGGCAAGAATACTGGAGTGGGTTGCCATGCCCCCCTCTAGGGGATCCTCCCTACCTAGGAATCGAACTGACTTCTCTTATGTCTCCTGTATTGGCAGGTGAGTTCTTCACCACGAGTGCTACCTAGAAAGCTTCTCTAATCCTTAATTTCTTTATTTGTTGAACAGAAATAACTACAGTACCTCTCTCATTGAGTCAATTGAGAAGTAAATGAATGTAAAGTGCTAGAATAGTGTCTGACACGTAGTAAATTATTATTAGTAAGTAGTATTTACCACTGAAGTGACCTGGTTTTATCACTGAAAAGTCCCAAGTCTGGGAAATTGCTTGGTCCTGAGAAAACTGGGACATTTGGTCACCTTTAACCCTATTGTCGCATGCAATGTGTGTTTTTTCCCTCTATTAAATTCATACTACTCAGTACCTACACAAATTAGCTCAATTTTTACAGAAAAATCACAAGATGCAACTTTTTTTCATAAACATAAAGTCCATGCTGTTACCTCATTCCAATTGAGTGCCCCTCCCTGGGGCTGATAGGCATTCTTTGGCCATCAGAGCCTAATCTAGGATTTCCTCTGGTTTCCACCTGAACCAAGATCAAAGAGACACCCACCCCCAACACTGCCAAGAAGGAGTAGGTGTTGGGAGAGAAGTGGGGGTGGGGGCCGAACAGGGCTAGACAAACATGCAAGGCAGAATGACTCCAGGACACTGGAGATTCGAAGTGCTTTGCTTCTAGAAGAAGCACAAGGCAGTCTCCCCAGGACTGATTTGCTAGAATGTAAGAGAGAACTTGTCTTCCTCACTCACCAATCATTTCAACTGTAGTCCTGTAACAGACTAACAGGATATATGTCACTGGGGAGGTAGTGCAACATATATTTCTCAAACCTTGGACTTTATCAAACTTAATTTGATGTTGCAAGGAAGAGAGACCTGAAAGTCAGGAGACCAAGTGCTCATTCCATCTCTTTCATGAACTACCTCTAACCCTAAGCCATCCATTTCTCTCGGGGCCACCCTGCACTACTTCAGGGGGTACATGTCATTCCCAGAAACATGGGAATATACCCCCTTGGAGCTGGAGATACTGAAACTGAGCCGGACCCTGAAGGGTCTTCCCAGGTACAGGAGCCCCCTGTGTTCCCTGTTTCTTGTTTGTATGGGAAAGGCTTTAAAACACAACTAGGATATAATGTAATTGAAGTTAAATTCTGCTGTCTTTAAAAATCAAAATAAGAGTAGTACTTTTAAAACTAGAGTATTTTAAAATTCCCATTGCTTCAATTTGTTTTTAGCCTCAATATTTTAAGCATTTTAAGTTTTCAAATTTGAAGTAATTAGCCTCCAACTAATAAAAATAAATGAAAAAAAAATAAATTTTCAAATAATATTAAAGGAGATCAGGAGACTTTCATGTTTAGTTATAGGGGACGTAAGCTCACTGTGTTTCAGGAATTCTCTGTTATAACGGAAATAGTAATAATTGAATCTTGGCATCATGGAATGAACATTGGGTTAGAAATCCAGAGTTCCTTGTCCACATCCTGCCTCTGGGATAATAGCATTTCATGTGCGAACATTACTTCTGAGAAGCATAAGGTGCCACACAAAACAATATGTTATATAATTATTAGTGAAAGGAAAAGCGAGTGCAATCATTGCAGATAATTTCTGAAACTTGGGCCAAGAACCAAGAGCCTGTTTGGTGCCGGCGATTTCAGAAACGAATCCAGCGCCGATGCTTGTGTGAAGGAAGGAGACTGATCCTCTGGATTTGCAGAGTCCTGGAAAATACCGTCAGTGATGAAAAACATCTATTTGGATTAGGCAGCCTCCAATAAGTAGGCGGATTATCCAGCTTCCTTCGTTCAGAACTGATTGGACTTGTTTGACGACTTTGTAACTATCAGGAAGGAAGAAAGAGGGTTGTACATGTTAAATCTAGTGCAAATATGAAATATGCTGAGTTGGAGGATGGTGAGAAGAGCTTCTTTCTATGTATCTATGGAGGATGACCGGGGTGTGGAAGTGGGTGGGGGCTGGGCAATTGTTTAGAGATAGGAGAAACCCATCTCTAGAAAATTAATTGTGAATGATCTCATAATCATGGGAGCTAGAGAGCATGGTGGTTTGGGTAGAAGACATAAGAAAAAATGAAAAAAGACTTAATTTTCTCCTTCATCTTTCCTGGGCTACGAAGTATAGAAATTCTGTAGAGCAGGCATCTACGAATGCTAACCTAGAACCCACTTCTCTTTTAAGAGTTCAGGGAATCTATGAATTTGGGTGGGGAAAAATTACATCTTTATTTTTGCTAACATGAAATATAGCGTTTCCTTGAGTTACAAATGTGCTCAACAACCACACCCATATTCATGATCCTGAGACTTGTCACCAATAGAAATCACAGATGCTTTCAAATCACATTGCTGTGTTATAGATACCATGAAATATTTGTGTTCATCACAACTTTGGAATTAAGGATAGAAATTATACTCACTGCTAGACTTTGTTCCTTAGTGCACAAACAAATACATATATTATTACTATTTTACATATTTCTATTTTGATAATTATGCTTCAATGGAACTGGCTTCTCCTGTAATCCTGTATATATTATTTTATACATTTGAAAGTATTATTCTGAGTAGGGGTCCAGGGGTTTCACCAGAGCACTAAGGGCTCTGTCCCTGGAGCTCTGCTCTGGTCACTGTCTCGTGGAATAGCCTGTCACCTCCCATCGCCCCCGTGCTCTACACACCTTTAAGGGAGCTCCGTATAAAATGGGCAAGTGTTTCAGATAGTGTGATAAAGGAGTATTTCAGCATTGTCTTAACTAGGTAAAAATATTTGTTCTAGTTCCTGTATGTGGAAAAGAACTGGAAAATAATGAACAAAACTGAAACTATGTTTACTTATAGTGTTGTTGCATTATCTTTTTAATGTAGCCAAGTCGCTTCAGTCATGTCTGACTCTGCGATCCCGTGGACCGTAGCCCGCCAGGCTCCTCTGTCCATGGGATTCTCCAGGCAAGAATACTGGAGTGGGTTGCCATTTCCTTCTCCAGGGGATCATCCTGACCCAGGGATCGAACCCAAGTCTCTTATGTCTCCTGCACTGGCAGGCAGGTTCTTTACCACTAGCACCACCTGGGAAGTCCCTTTTCAATAGACTTTTAACCAGTTCTTAAAAAAGCACTTCTAATCTCTTTTTCACTGAAGCGATATACCTTCATTGTTGAAAAGTTTAAACATATTGAGGAGTTAAAAAAGGAAAAATGTTCACTGTTCCTTAACCAGTTAAAAGCATGCTGCTTATTTTTTTAAGCATGCTGCATTTTTATGTAGATTTTTAAAGTATGGTATAGAGCTGTATATTATGACGTGGAAAGATTTCTATCATATATTAAGTGAAAAAGCAAGAACTGTACATAAAAGAGAATTCTGTTTTTTTTTTTAAAAAGGATGTATAGATACACATGCAGATATCTGCCTAGGAGGCCATACATCAAACAAGCATTGGTGTTAACAGTTTTGTGATTGTGTGTTAATATTAGTCAATACCAATTCTGTTAAAGGAAATCCTTCAAGGAAAAGCACTGTGTTGATGCTAGGATTAGCAGCTTAAGGGTGTCCGGACATACCCTGTGGCAGCCTTTAGAGGTGGCTCTGTGCAGCAGATGGCTGGTGCCCCGGAGGAGGGGGGTGGCCCTCCAGGCATCCCCATGGAGCCCTCTGGGCCAGGGCCTCAGCTGTTCAGGCTCCAAGGTGCAATTTGGGTTTCCATACCCAGATGATATTTGTTTCTGAGGAAATGATTACATTCCCAAGAAGCAAATGGATAAACCAGAATTCAGATGTTTGAATCAGAATGATTATCACCTGCCTTGCAGGGTGTGTGACAATGAAACAGGAGAATGTACTCAAAGCCGTTAGCAGAGGGCACAGCATATGGGAAGCCCTTAGTAAAAGGGAGCCATTGTTATGAGGTTCCCCAAGAAGATTTACCTGTTGGGGAGGTTAAGCCAGTCAGTAACCAAGACGGCCTCCCCCATGCCAAGAACACTGCTAAGGGCTTTGAGTAGAGCCTCCCATATACCCTGCAAGACAGGTGTTCCTATTCCCATTATACAGATGAGGGATTGGGGCATAAAATGGTTAAGAAACTGAACTGTGACAAAGCTAAGATTTGAGTCCCACTCTGCTGTCGTCTAGAGAAGGAAATGGCAACACACTCCAGTATTCTTGCCTGGGAAATCCCGTGGACAGAGGAACCTGGCAGACTACAGTTCATGGGGTCGCAAGAGTCGGACACGACTTAATGACTAAACCATCACTTGCTGTCTTAGCCAGCACTGCCTTTGCGTATAGCTTGGTGAGCATGAGCTTGGAGCATGGGCGTTAGTTGGATGGTCTTAATGGCAGTATTGTGCAGCTGTGAGTGCCAGATAGCTCCATGCCTACTAGCCAGATATGGCTTTGGGTGGGTCACTTAACAGCTCTGTTCCTCAGTTCCCTCATCTGTAGAATGGGGATATTATTAATGCCTCCCTCCTAAGGTTGTTTTAAGATTAAATGCTTTTAAATTGTGACTGACACTTGTAAGTATTCTCTTAATGTTAGCCACTGATGTGACTGTGGTTGTAGTTGTGACCTGCCTCCACAGCTGATCTCCAAGTTGTGGGTCTGGGCACCACATCCCCCACATTGTACTGTAGCTGTAAACTGGCTCTCTGAGCAAACTTTCATGGGTGCCTTATACAGACTTCGCCAGTTCTGAGCACATTCTTTCTTTAGCCCAAGTCCCATGAAATATAAACAGTTTAAGCTTCCTCAGTTACACCCACAATTAAATTGGTTCTCTCAAAGTCACCCTCCACCCACCCCTAGGTTATTTTGATTGGATTTTGGGTGTGTGTTCACAAATTCTCTTGAGTCTGTTTTTTTTAATTTATTTTTTAAGAGCAGTTTTGGATTCAAAACAAAACTAAGAGGAAAGTACAGAGAATCTCTATATATTCCCTACCCCCAACATGCACAGCCTACCCCAACATCAATATTCCACACCAGCCCCCAGAGTGGTGCTTCTGTTACTAGTGATATATACATTGACATAATCACCTGAGTCCATAGTTTGTATTATGGCTCATCCTTGGTGGTGTACATTCGATGGGCTTGGACAGTTGCATGATGGCGTGTGTCCGCCATTTTAGTATCACACAGAGTATTTTCACTGGCCCCAAAGTCCTCCGTGCTCTGCCTCTTCATACCTCCTACCCTCTTGGAGGAGCATCTTAAAAACAGCAACTCTCATTCCTAAAAATTAGATCCAGTCCTTCTTCATTCTCAGAGTGTGGCAGTCACCCCATTAAACTGAGTACACATCCTGTCACCATCCCAGAGTCCTGGTTCATCCATTCCCCAGGGGACTGCAAGTCCCCTTGGCAGTTAGAGGTGTGAATTGAGTGTATGTGGGTTTGGACCCATAGATAACAGGTGTGTGCTTTTTGGCTGTAGCCACTCCGAGCTTAGTCCACCTGGGCTCCAGGCGGGAGCTGGGACTGGTGAGACTAAGGTGTCCCTGGACAGCTAGGACCAGGCTCTTTGGTCTCCACGAGGGCCTGTCCTTGTCCTTCACTCTGACAACCGCAGTTCTCCCGGCGTGTCTGCAGCAGGACCCAGGTGTTGGGCTGGGTGTGGTCTGCTGCAGGCTTGTTAGGACTTGAAAGAGCTGGGGACTTGTCCCTTCCCTCACCTGGACCTCATTGTGGGCCTTGGAGGGCTTGGTGCGGTGCTGTTTTCATTCCTGGCCTTTATTCCAAGACAATGGCTTTCTTGTCAACAAAAGAAATTCTTCATTATTGGAAGACATGTTGCGGATAAGAATGTTTCCATGAAAGCCTTCCCTTCCACCTCTGACCTCCCAAACAAAGGACACTGTCCACCCCCTCCCACTGTACCTTCGGGGTACACCCAGGCCACCATCACCATGTTAGCTATATCCAAGACCCACTCAGCTCTTATTTCCTTAACATTTTGCTTTAAATGTGCTCTCTTTTTTCTTAAGTAAATTAACTTTTCCAGGAACTTTATATCAGAAATGTCTGTGAAATTGCAGATTTAATGAGTTGTGTTTTTCTTAATATACATTAAAATAAACACATAAGTATTAAATATTTAATAATTTTTCCATGGATCACCTAAAACTAACCCTCGCAACCCTGCCCTGGAAAACCCCAGCAGGGTCTGTGAACTCTTCGGGAGATCCCCCCAGGTCTCCTGTGTTGTCACTGTTGACTTCCCTCCCTAAGACCCCTGGGTCTGTGCCTTCATGGGCAGGTGCCACAGGAAGGAATGGGTCTGCTCCACTTGGATGCCCCACCTCGGAAGTGATGAGTTCCACGGCCAGGTGCCCTCCTCCATTCAATTTTGGATCTCCTTCCTGTCTGGTAGAGGGATACTTGTTCTTTTCTCTATCAGCAATGAAAATAGGGTGTGGGTTCTAATCGGCTCTCTTCTCTGGGGAAAGATGAGGCCAGACACGGCCCTGGGAAAGGGGCATCAAAGGCAGGTGGAAGTTGGTGGCAGCTGTGGGTAGAGGATGGCAGCTGTGGAGGACTGGTGGACTGAGGACATTTGCCTCTTTTCACAAAGAATTTGAGGCGGAGGATGGACGTGGAAACAGGGCTGTGTGGGTCCTGACTCCATCAATTACCAGATATATCTGTTGTTGTTTAGTCACTAAGTCGTGTCCGGCTTTTTGAGACCCCATGGGTTGCAGCACGCCAGGCTTCCCTGTCCTTCAGCATCTCCTGGAGTTTGCTCAAACTCATGTCCATTGAGTTGGTGATACTATCCAACCATCTCATCCTCTGCTGCCCGTTTCTCCAGCTATATAACATGGGGCAAATCCATGTACCTTCCTGAACCTCAATTTTTCCCAGTAGAATGGGATGGATGATATTTAGTTACACTTGTCTTATCTGCTGTCTAGGCTGTGATAAGAATTGAATGGAAATATTGCTGCTCTGAAAACTTTAAGGCGAGGTCTTCAACTCTGGATGCACTTAGGGATAACCTGGGGGAGCTTTTAAAAAACAAGAGTAGGGACTTCCCTGGTGGTACAGTGAGTAAAACTCTGCACTTCCATTGCAGGGGCCATGGGTTTGATCCTTGGTCAGGGAACTAAGATCCTGAATGCCATGCAGCATGGCCAAAAAAAAGAGAGTAAGAACTAATACAGTAAGACCCAAACCCAGAGATACTGACTTAATTTAATTTAATTTGTCTGGATTAGGTCTTGAACACCTGTATTTTTAAATGTCTTTCTGGTGATTCTTATGTGTAGCCAAGATAGAGAATCACTTCCCTAGGGTTGTGATGTTCAAATAGGTGTACCATTTAAACTTAAATTAATTAGAACTGAGTAAAATTAAGCAAAATTTTTAATTAGGTGAAATTCCTTAGTGACACCAGCCACATTTTAAGTACTCCATAACCACATGTGGCCAGTATCTGCCATATTGGAGAGTGTAGATTTCCATCATCACAGAGAATTCCACTGCCTCCTAAAGTGTGGTCTGTGAACCAGCAGCTTCAGCATCACTGAGAGCTTGTCAGAAATGCCAATCTCAGGCCCATGCCCAGCCTACAGATTCAGAATCTGGATTTTAACAAAATGGAACAAAATCTCTAGGGTTTCATTAAAGTTTGTAAAGCACTGCTCTGAAGCATACATTCTACTTATTCAACCAATATTTATTAAGTGCTGAGCTTGTGCCAGGTACATTCAGGTGATGGCAAATGATTAGGGAAAAACACCGCAATGTCTCTTATTCTAGCTGAAAGAAACAGACATTAAGCAAGAAAACAATTAGGCAAACTCATTTCAGAGTAGGGTAATACAGGGGAATATGCTATAAAAGCACTATGTGGGGAGTGTGGCTAATCTGTATTAAAGGGGAGCTTCAGAGAGTGTCACTCGAAGGAGGGGACACTTGAGTGGAACTTGAATGACATAGACCCAGCCAAGGAAAGATGTGGGGGTGGTATATTCTGGACAGAGGTGAAACAAATAAAAAATGCTTTGAAAGTAGTAGCATTTAGCATATAAAAATATACAAACACCTACTATATAGCACAGGGAACTCTGCTCGATGCTATGTGGCAACCTGGATGGGAGGGGAGTTTGAGGGAGAATGGATGTATGTATACGTATGTATGACCGAATCCCTTCATTGAAGCTATCACAACATTGTTAATTGGCTATGAGTGAGTGCGTGAAAGTCGCTCAGTCATGTCCAACTCTTTGCGACCCCGCAGACCATACAGCCCATGAAATTCTCCAGGCCAGAATACTGGAGTGGGTAGCCTTTCCCTTCTCCAGGGGATCTTCCCAATCCAGGGATCGAACCCAGGTCTCCCGCATTGCAAGCAGATTCTTTACCAGCTGAGCCACAAGGAAAGAGATATATCTCAATACAAAATAAAAGGTAAAAAATAAAAATAATACACAAATGCCTACTTAAATTTAAATTTCAGTTAAACCATGACTAATTTTTAGTATGAGTATATCCCAAATATTCCACAGGACAAACTTACACTAAAAAAAAATTGTGATTTAGCTGAAATTATTTTTTTAATAAAACTAGACCTTGAACTGCTGGTTGACCTGGTCTTTTTCATAATTGGTCTTTTTAATCAATTTTATTTAGTTAGTTACTTTTGGCTGTGCTGGCTCTTCATTGCTGCGTGGGCTTTTCTCTACTTGCAGTACGCTCACTTCTCATTGCGGCGGCTTCTCTTGTTGGAGCATGGACTCTAGGGTACATGGGCTTCGGCTTAGTTGATGTGAGGTATGTAGGATCTTCCCAGCCCAGGGATTGAACCCGTGTCTCTTACATTGGTAGGCAGATTGTTTACCACGGAGCCACCACGGAAGCCCTGCGTCCTGTATTTTATGGAGGTTCTACCTGAGACAGGACCGAGAGGGCAGCAGAGCCGGAGGGACCTGAGGAGGTGCAGTGTGATGGGCAGTTGGGGAGCAGGGCACCACGAGGAGGGGTAGGACAGACAGCGGGGCCAAATCTTGGGCTCCACAAAGGCATGTTTAAAAAAAATGGACACTGAAGGACGTACTGACCACTGCCGTTTCTTCCCCTCAGTGACGTCATTGGTTTTACCTTCCTGCGACCCTGTGGTTTCTGGGAAGGGTTTCTGGGACGATGAACAATGGTCTGGGCTGTTACACTTGGGTGGTGCCTGGGGAGACCTCAGACCACTGGTTGACCTGCCTGAGCATAGCGTGAGGTATACATTGTTTGGTCTGAGCTGCTAAGTGCTCCTTCCCTGTTTGTTTGTTTAATTCCTGTGCTTTGTATGTGATCTCCTATAAATCTCCCTCTCCTTAAGGGCTATGTTTGACAACTTCATTTCCCCCCAACTGGAGACATTTCCCCTGCTAAGGGTCAAAGAGACTAATTACTCTAAACTGAGTATTGGAGACACCCTTAGGCTCACACACGACCCAGAAGTGCATGATCTTGGACGTGTTAATAGAAGAATGTGGTGAGAGCCGAGCTGCGCACAGGAGCAGTGACGTCCTCCAAGTCCGACTCTATTCCTGTTCGAAAATAAACTCCTGACCTTTGTAGCCAAAAATGTGTGGCACCTCATGGTAGAAGAGGCTGCGAGAGAGAGTCTCTTCAGACAGAAACCTAGGCCCTGGGAAAAGAATGATTTGCCAGAAGACCCAAAATTGATGATGGAGCTTGGACCAGAACTTACAGCCCCTAGCTCCCTATTCAGTGCTCCTTTCTACCCTGATGTCAAAGGATGGGGGTGGAAACGGGAGAATTGTGGAAAGAGATAAGAAAGGCAGCAAAACATCAACTGAGTCTCGTAAAGTTATTCAGTGCCTACAAAATACTTCCCTACATGATCTCATTTGAGGTAGCTATCATTTCCATTTTGCAAGTGAGGCACCTGGAGCTCAGAGATGTCAAGTGACTTCTCCAAAGTCATACAACTTTTAAATGGCAGAACCAGGAATCAAACCCAGATCTTCAGGTTCTGTGGTCTGTTTCCACCATAACCTGGGAAAAATGGACAAGGAGAAAGCAACACACTGGGTACTGTTGCTATCAGAGGTGAAGGGCAGGCAGGTGGGAGGGGAAAGCGCCTGAGAAGTTGGAAAGAAGACTGCCTGGAGCCAGGTTGGGCATTTTCCATGCATAAGCTCCTTCCATCATCACATCAAATTCATGAGAAGGTATCATCAACTGCATTTTATAGATGAGAAACTGAGATTCAGAGCGGTTAGTTAAGTGGCCATCCAGCTGATTAGTGACAGAGTTGGGACATGAATCCAGACCTGCCTGACCTCAGAGCCTCAGCAGATCCCCTCTGGGGTTTTCTGGGTCTGTAGAAGTCTGCAGGATGAAACTGGACATGCGGGAGGCATGGAGAAGATGAAAGGAAAAAGGACCAAGAAGGCTTACAGGCCTTACAGGACCTGGAGGGTAAGGGTGCTCCCTGTGACTTTTCTCTCTGCTCTGTAGGCAGATATTGTCTCAGAAGCATTAGCCAAATCCTCTCATCTTTTTATAGCCTATAGGTTTGCTTGGGGACTCTACCTGTATTTCTCTGCCCTTAAAACTGCAGTATTTGGCCCCCTCCCTTCTCGGGCCACATCTCACAGGGCCTGCTTCCCTCTGAGCTGCACCCCACCCCCACCCCAGGACCACCAGCATTAGGCAGGAAACAGAGCTGGGTTACCTTGTTTTCATGCAGGAACTTGTCCCATCTTCTCTTATCCCCCTCCCCCACCTCCAGCTTCCTAATTTTGTTTCCAAAATACTTTGAGGTTTTTCCCTAACTGAGGGTCCCTGATCGAATACCAGTGGGGAAATTCCTACCAAGGCTCCCCTGTCTTTTCTATTTAACCATCTCGTTTTTTTTCTGAGGCAGCATCACTGACAAGGTTATCATTTTCCCCAGTACTTAATTCAGTGCCTGACACATAGTAGGTTCACAGTAAGTCTTTCTGCCCTGAACTGACAGCAAAAGGAAGAGGTGAAATTATTATGAGGGGCCATCATTGCTAATGTTTCCGTTGTTTAGACATGTTTTGTGGCTAATGAATCTCTCAAGTGTGGCATCTGGGACATTCCTCAGAAGCCTCACCATTAGATGAGTCACTGGATGACCCTGCTGTCCTCTGGGGGAATGCTGGAAGTCGGCACATCTGTTCCGGGGTGATCAGGGTTCCCATGTGGTCAGTGCAGCGTCCTCCCCACCAGCCAGCTGCCACATTGCTTCTTCTCCTCACCTTCAGCCAGGATCTGCAATCCCCAAAAAAATCGATGGAAGTTTAAGACCAACGGGACATAAAAATGTAGTCAGAAAATGAAAACAATACTTACTCTTGGCAATAAAAGACCAACATTTAGGGCGTGTGGATGGCGGCTATGTGAAGATTATTTGTATTGTTTTTGCAAAATTTCTGTTCATCTGAAAATATATCAATATAAAATGTTAAGTACATAGGTAAACAAAATGGTTTCCAACCAGGTTGAGTAAGCGAGTTGGAACATAGAGCCAACAGAGGCCAGGAGTGGGATGGTTAAGGTTAGAACTTTGGGGTCGGGGACTTTCCTGACAGCTCAGCTGGTAAAGAATCTGCCTGCAATGCGAGAGACCTGGGTTCGATCCCTGGGTTGGGAAGATCCCCTGGAGAAGGGAAAGGTTATCCACTCCAGTAGTCTGGCCTGGAGAATTCCATGGAACTGTGTAGTCCATGGGGTTGCAAAGAGTTACAACTTAAACTTTCGGGTCAGGGAGAGTTGGGTTGGTATCTTGCTTTTCTATTTAAGAGCTCTCATTCCTCGAACAGGTTACTTAAACTCTTCTAGTTCCAGTTTCTTCATCTGAAAAATGGGGATTGTCAATGCTGGCCTCTGTAGAATATCAGAAGATTAAATGAGATAATATATGTACAGCATTTAAGATGATACCTGAGACTTAGTTGTGTTAGTCACTCAGTCGTGTCTGACTCTTTGCGACCCCAGGGACTGTTGCCTGACAGGCTTCTCTGTCCATGGAATTCTCCAGGCAAGAATACTGAAGTGGGTTGCCATTTCCTTCTCCAGGGGAATCTTCCTGACCCAGGGATGGAACCCCAGTCTTCTGCATTGCAGGCAGATTCTTTACTGTCTGAGCCACCAGGGAAGGCCTGAGACTTAATAAAGGGTCAATAAATGGTCGGAAGAGGGCAAAAGAGACAGAAAGGATGAAGTACTCCCCTTATCCAATCTCAGATATTTCTCAGTCACTGCCACTTGAGGTCCTAGGCCCCATACCAGAGACCTACCTTATTGTTGAAACCAGCCCCTGGCTTCAACTAGGACTTTGCCCATGTGATAATGCTGGCCAGGGCTGCCTCCCATAGAATGTTTCCTGACATTCCCAACTGGTCACCTTAAAGGGACAGCACGAAGGTGCTTATAGACCCTTCTTAGCTTGTGATCTCAGCTAAGAAGTTGCTCATTTGTTCATTTAACAAAACTTCATTGGGTAAGGGTAGAGGGAACAATGGACTAGACCGTGTACTTGGCATAAGGATGTAGATGGAAGAAAACAGATCTGGTGCTTGCCTTCCAGCTGCTTACATTCTGGGAACTAGCCTCTCCCTTTGATTTTCTCTGGCTCCTCTCCCTTGGCAGCATCTAGACTCTGTCATTCCTTTGGAATGCAACCCGACCTATACTGCAGCCTGCAGACAACTCAGGCTCACAGTCACCAAAAGCAGGACACAGGGACAAAATGCTGGCAGTTACTGGGTCTGACCATTCTTTAGCTTCAGTCCTTGAATGTAATTCGGCCTTGGGAACTTGAGCACTCAGGGTAGCCAGTGGTGTAAAGCTAAAACTGTCTATCTGTAAGTAGTTAATTCCATTTGGCCTCCCCGACCACATTCCCTGCCCACAGTATTTTTAAAAGTAGTCTCTGCACTATGCTCTCTCTTCCTTCTCCGTCTGCAATCCCTCTCAGTCTGAAAATACTTTTCCAAGCAGCTTTCCTTCTGTAATCAAATATGCCCTCTGCCCCCTACCATCCTGCCTCACCCTCACCCTGCCTTTCCAATTAGGGCTATGAAAGCCATCCAACTCCGCCAAAAGTTCATGCTTCCTAGCATCTCAGATTCCAGTCAGTCACAAAATAAGCATTAGCAAACCTGCCTGCGCTGTCTATGAGGCAGTTCCCCATTCATTTGTTTTCTAGGTAAACCAGAGTGACAATTTGAAACACAATACAAATTGAAGGAGGAAAAATTTCACCTTTCTTACCCTCTTTCACATTCACAACTATTTCAGTAGACATCTCACTTGTGAAAACTGTTTAACTTAAACGTTCTACAAAATTAACTGCTATTTTTCTCTATAGAACTTTACTTCAATATTATTTATTGAGAACCGCTTGAGTTTTTACAACCTACAGAGAAAATCTTATATATTCTTCACGAATAAGACCTACAGTATAAAAATGTAACTAAACTCATATGAAAGAAGGGGCTCCAGTCAGTTCTGTGTGATGAGATGCAACTTCAGAGTCTGTAAGACTCAATCTCTGAAATGTGAAGTGTGTGTGTTTGGTCAAGAAAAAAAATTATCGGACTTTCCTGGTGGTACAGTGGGTAGGAATCCTCCTGCCAATGCAGGGAACACAGCTTTGACCCCTGGTTCAGGAAGATTCCACATGCCTCGGATCAGCTGAGCCCGAGAGCCACAACTACTGAGCCTGCTGTTGCAACTTCTGAAGCCCACCAGCACGAGCTCTTGAGCCTGTGCTCTGCAAGAAAGTCACCACAGTGAGAAGCCCAAGCACTGCCAGCAAAGACTGCTCTCAACTAGAGAAAGCCCTCACACAGTAACAGAGACCTTGCACGGTCAAAAAAAAATCACCGATTATTTTGTGATTTTTTAATATCATGAAACATAAATTTCCACGAAGCCTAAAAACATTTTTAAAAAAGAGCCCAGGCTCTGGACTCAAACACAGTCCAGGTCTTACTCTCCTTTCCACTATGTACTTGCTCATAGAATTGGTATAAAAATTAAAAGAGAAAATAGATATAAATGTATTAGTCTAGCTTCATAATAGCTGGTAGCACAGACTGCTAGCTGCATACCCCCACATCTGTTCTTCTCTTTGGTTAGTAATATAATTCTGATTTTTATCTGGGCATATAGGCTCCCTTATAGCTAGGTGCAGCCATGTGACTAGGCCAATGAGTTCTGAGCAAAATCGTTGCCTGTGACTTCCAGGAGCTCTCCCTAAACAGAGACATTCTTCATCATCTTTATGCCTGTTATTGTCTGGACTCTAGATGTGATGGCTGGTGCCCCAAATACTATATTGGAGCATGAGGAGGAGGCCCATACCCTAGGGATGGCACTCCAGACGGCTAAAGAGTCTTTGATGAGCAGAGAGCTACCATTCCAGCACTGGACTTCCTGAGGATTTCTTTTCATAAAATATAAATTAATTTTCTCATTTTCACCATTATTTTTCAAAGTGAAGCTAATCCTAATTATGATTGTCATCATCATTTTATTAGCCCTAGCCCATAATCCTGTTCTCTCACAGATCTCACAGTCATCAGTACTACAAAGAATTTTGCCTTCAGTCTGATCTCTGTTGCCAACCCATTCATTCATGACTTTAATGAGAGGGCGCCTGGGTCCTCCCGGCCCCCGATGGCATACCTGCCATCACCACTGCATTCCTTCCCTTGATTCCCCCTCTTTCTGCATTCCTGATTCTAGGTCTTTCCCCACTTTCCATGACTTTTCTTGAAGAATTCTCAACTGACTGGATGAGACCGAACCACCCTGAAAGCAGAGGATTTGAAGTAGGTATAAAGGATGGGGAAGCATTCCAGGCGGGAGAAAATGTAAGCAAAAGGGGAAAGCAGATGGTGCATAATTGGAGCATTAGAAGCGGAGTGGCTGAAAGTTTCTGCTGAAGTTGGTAGGAGAGCCGATTGAATTGGGAAGGGCGGTGGGACCTCTGGAGGGTCTTTAAGGCTCAGTAGACGAGTTTGGACTTGATCCTGGAGAAAACAGAGTCACTACAAGTTATTGAGCAGGCAGTGACCCAAGGCAAGTGATGTTTCCAAAGGAATTAATCTGGCTGCAGTGAGCAAAACAGATTGAAGGCAGGAAGAGGCTGGAGACAGGGAGACTGCTATAAATCTTCCACCCAGTAATCAGTTGGTCAAACACTGTCAACAAACTTTGAAAGGGGCCATATGAAACAGCAAAATGAAAGTGTAGTGATTTCAGTTAAGCAGAATAAGAAATCTTAAACAAAGTCTTTCCCCAGAACTTCCCACACAGAGAAAGTAGCCAGTTTCCAAGTAATAAAAATGGGTTCAATCCTTCTGGAAAACAATTAGGCAGTATGGATCAAGAGCCTTAAGAATGTTCACACCCTTTGACCTAATAATTCCACTTCTGGGAATGCTAGGGAAATAATCCAAATGAGAGAAAGGGGGAAAAAATGCCTGGAGATCTTAATCACAGCACACTTGATAATAGCAAGTAACTAGAAACAATCTAAATGTTCAGCCATAGGGGGATGTTTAAGCAACTGTGGCTCTCAATTAAATGTTACTTAGCAAGAAGACCAGGCAGATGACACAGAAAATGCCCTTGACATAATTTGAGGAAAGCAGGATACAAAATGTGAATGTATATCACAAAACAGATGCAGGAAAAAAAAAAATCAGACCGAAAAGTAATATTCTCATCACTCCCAGTTGCTTCATGAAAGTGGAGGGACTGTAGATTTTGTTTTTCTCTTCAAAAAATTTTTTCTCCAATATGCTTTTGTGTTTACAGCTATTTAATTGTAGGAATATCAGGAGGATTCTTATTGTTTTGGCTTTTATGAAAATGTGTCAAATATGTATGACTTGTATTTTTAAAATAAGAAATGATTTTTCCAAAAAAACATATGCAGGAAGTATATGTAAATGCAGGAAAACCGTAAGAAATGATCATGTCATCACAGGCAGTTACTCGTATTCATCTTCTGTATGATGTGATTTTTAAAAAATACTATACTCTTTAGAGTGGGGGTCGGGTGCTGAGTTTAAATCCCCCCTAAGCTAGACCATGGCTAGATTATGTGGGAAGGAGGGAATAATGCATTCTTTGCACATTTATTGGAGAAATCAAGTGAGAAAATGTACAGAAGTCTCCGAGCACAGTGTTCTGCATTTAGGAAGCGCAGAGCCATGGTGGCTCTACTATCAGTAGCTGTTATTTTCTCTGTTCTCTTCTGTTTTCTGCCTCTTGCAGGCAGGTAGCTGTGCATTTATGAGGTGACCTCCAGAGGGAGGGACAGGATCCCTGGGCAGTTCCCTCAGCCTCACCCACCTCCTGCCCTGTGCAGCCAGCTTGGCTCCTCCCCACTCTCAGCCCATGTGCAATTTCTGCTCCTTCCTCTGCATTTGCAATGCCTTCCCCTCTGTCTGGACCACACTTTTGTGATGGTATATAATGGACTGATTGTAGAAGACAAAGTTTATTTTCAGAAGGAAGTTTTATTCTCCATATACTCAGCCAGCATGTCTTTAAGAATGGTTTTATGCTTTTAACACTTAGCTTGGAACATAAAATAGCCTTAGTTTGCTTAAATCATTCTGTTACAGCTCCCTTGACCCCTGTTTTTATACAAGTCCCAGTTTACAACCTTGTTCAGAGCTGCACACGTCCCTTTTAAGGGTCACTGGGATCAGGAGAGAGACAGAGGGGGGATAAGACAAGGGTGGCTCAGAGACCATCTAGGGCAAAGCAAATTAATGCCAAAAATGATTTTGAGGGATACTAAATGACACCACTAATTTCCCAACATCCTGCTTAATAAAACTTTCACACTGAGCCATATTTTCCAAGTTTCTCAAGGACTACTTAAGTGGGAACCCATTCAAAATGTTATTAAAGTCCAAGGAGACTATGTTTATTGGCTCTGCATGGACTGCTAAGCCTGCTGATCTATCAGGGGAGGCCTTGCACAGACTTCCCTGTTTCCAGCACATGGGGCACTGATGCTGTGGGAGGGAGGAAGAACCCCCTTCATTCCCCACCCTGACTTCTGTTCTTGAACCCAGGATATAGCCGGTCTGGCTATATGTGAGTCTTGGACCACAGATCCCATTGCTCCAAGAAGAGGGAAGCCAAGGGGGATGGTCACAGGAGAGAACAAAGCTGGCCTGGGACCATGTTGTTTTTCCCTTGGGGCTGCTGCTGGCCCCTTTGGCCAGCGCTTGCTCTTAAGTCATCCGGTTTCACTTTCCAATTCGAGTCTCGCTGTGACGTGAACTGACTTAGAACAAAGGCAGGGGCCCTGTCTTAGGTGCTGTTGTACTCCCAGCACCAGTCCCACCACTGGATGGTCAGTGGTGGTTTGATGAATAAAAGAACAAATGGATAAGCCTGTTTTCCATTTATTTCCACTCTGCGCATGTCTTAAGCCTCCTGGGCAGATGAAAAATTATGTTCGTTGCTATGTGTCAAACCGTCTTTCCTCATTACTGATTTTAGAACGAATTAGGACTTTAAAAGAAAAAAACCCTAAAACATTTAAACGCACAAGAAATCTGAATTGTGTAACTGTGTGGGGAGCAAAGCTACCCAGTGAACTGGAACCTCTATGCTGACCTGTGTGTAGTAAAAGAGAAAAAGTCTACAGTCTTGAAATAAAGAGAGAAAAGAAGGAAGGAAATGAGGGAGGGAGAGAAAAGAGGAGAAAGCAGCAGAGAGAGATTGAGAAAGAAATTTGTATTATGGTCATATGGCTTTGTAACCAAAAGCCTCAGTTTTCCCATCTGTAAATTGAGAGGTTGGACTGGATCAGTTTTCAGACTTTATGAGACATCATAATCACTTGGGGTGTGGTGGGTGATGGTGGATGCTATTAAACATGCAGATTCCTGAGCCATACCTCCAAAGGCTTTGACTGGGGCCCTGGGAACATGCATATGTAACAAGTGAAAGTGAAAAGTTGCTCAGTCGTGTCCGACTCTTTGCGACCCCATGGATTGTAGCCCACCAGGCTCCTCCATCCATGGAATTTTCTAGGCAAGAGTACTGGAGTGGGTTGCCATTTCCTTCTCCAGGGGATCTTCCCGACCCGGGGGTCAAACCCGGGTCTCCCGTATTGTGGGCAGACGCTTAACCGTCTGAGTCACCAGGGAATCCCGTATGTAACAAGCCAGCTGCAATTGTTTCAAGAGCTCACTTGGAAAAAAAAAAGACCCGATCCCCTCAGAGAGGATGTGGTTCTGACCCTTCAAGGTGGACTCTGGTAGGTGTACCAGTAACCCTCATCCCTTGTAATAGTCAACCACTTTAGGGCATGCTCTGGTTTAGGTGGGAATGATTCAAGAGTAAGTGCTGGAGGTAAAGGGAATGGCACATTAGCATCTTAGAAACCAGACAATTCTTTCAAGGTGACCTTTGCCTTGGTTGTTAGACTTGTTAAATGGGACCAGAATTAATGCAGGTGTACTCTCTCCCTGACTTAAAAAAAAAAAAATGTACAAAGTGAGAGTTGAGAGTTAGGTTTTATTTGGGGCAAAATGAGGACTATAGCCTGGGATACAGCATCTCAGATAGCTCTGAGAAACTGCTCCAAAGAGGTAGGGGTGGAAGGTGATTTTGGTGAAGGGGAAGTATGTGTAATCAAGCACATATTTTTTTGCAAAAGGTTTCTACTAGTCTCATGAAGGTTATTGCTAGTTACAAGGAACAGATGTCACCATGAAGGATTTTAGTGCTTTTCCAGATGTGAGGAGATACAAGAATTGGGTGCATAAAATTGACTCCTGAAAGATTCTATCGGAAGACTTGTTCTGCCAGTTTTTCCAAAGCACAGAGTGCCTCACTTCTGCTCTTCACCCTGAACTCCTTTCAGGGGGTGTTGAAAGTCAGCAACTGCAGCTGCACATGATTTAAGAGGTGCCCATAGCAAGTGCCCATGGTAACTGCGAATTTGTAGTGAACACGTGTGTGGGCCTTATGCTGTCCCCACCCCCATCTCTGCTGCTGGGTCATAGTTGTCACTGCAGTTTGTGGAAGGTGGTCTGGGAATCAGGTGAGCCAGGCAGATGATAAAGCAGAGATTTCAGGATTTAGCCAGATGCAAAATGTACCTTAAATTCACATATTCCAAAGCAAGAACCATCTCAGTTCACAATTACCTATGTAATAATATAGGTTAGAAAAATTTAAATAAGCAGCTCATGGTCCTGAAAGAGAGATGATTTGAGGGGAGGAGGGGAAGACAGCTCAAACTCGAGAACTTGTTGCTTGTACGGACTGCAGTTGGCTGATGGCTGCAGGTGGCTGGGGAGTGGGAGTGGATTTTGAAGGGCTGGCAGGAGTATCTGCTGGATGAGGGGTAGGACCATGCTTCCCCAGGGATCTCCGCCTTGCTTTTTCTGATTCCAAGCAAGCACCAGCATTTTATTGACTTTCCTAACACTCCACCCTGTCATGAAGAAATAACAGTGACCTTGAGACCCTGCCCTCACTCTGTCCAAACTTTATCTTGTTGCACAAGCTGACCTAATGCAGATCAAATGTGTTGTCCACCTCCTGGAAAGCCAGGCCCTGTCTGAGTCGGCAGTGGGGCAAACAGAGAGTGTTCAATGTCTTCTAAAAGATGGGGGAAGTGATGGGAAGGCTGGTCCCCTCGCCCTCCCCTCTACTTCTGCTCCTTGGGCCCTTTGTCTGGGCAGACCAGACTCGTCTGAGTGACCCTGAACAAGCTGAATTACTAGTAAATTAATGCCAGTAATTGGTGTATTTAGCTGAAGTGGGCAGCAGATCTAGGCCAAGGTGGTGTTTTACACTGTACCTGTGAAATCCGTATCCAAAGAGCTGGTTGACAGTCCTTGGCTATGTGGCTGTGAGCAAATGCTTTTAACCATTCTCAGCATCTGTTTTCTCACCTGCAAAATGGGGATAATAATTCCTGCATACCTAACACACGGAATTCTTACACGACTCACATTTGAGCAAGTCTACGACACATGGTATCAAGTGGTAGAAGGTACACAGCTTCTCCTATATTTCCCTCAGACGTGATTGTGAGGTTCACCTGAGCAGTTCATGCAATGGTTGTTTGAAGAATTCTACATGTCTAAATGTGATCTTAGACCACAGAGCCATATAAAATGTAACTTCTTAGTTTCATATTTTATCAATCTGCTAGGAGGTAGGGTGAACAGATAGCTGGTCCCACTGCCATCTGCCTGAACCCAGGAAAATATCTCCCATCCAGGTGATTTCAGAAATCTCCTGCCATCCTCCTTGCATTTGGCGGATCCCCAGTTCAGACCTGCACACAGCCTCTCCATCGAACATCATTTTCATCACATTGTCCCTCTTGAAGCAAAATGCCTTTTATGGGCATATGACCTCAGCACCCTCCAATTTGGTCTTTGAAGCAACCTCCCTTCTCTGCCCTCAGGACCAGCCACATCTTTTCCATCCCTCGGCTTATTCCTTGAGCCAGCACTGCTGGGTGGAAAACTCTTGTCTCTTCTCTCTTCTTTCTTCAGACTCAGTCCTTCCTTTAAGGGAATATCCTCTGATGTTATGTCCTCCTCCAGGGGCTCTTCCTGACCCAGGGATCAAACTTGTGTCTCCTGCATTGGCAGCTGGAGTCTTTACCACTTTACCAGTCTTTGAGACCTGGGAAGCCCTGAGTTCCCACATGTTTGTCTAAACCATCATCAAGCCCTTTTCATCTTCCAGTAACAATATTTCTGAGGGTCCCCCTTTTCTATATAGTGACGACAGGCCCTCACCTGAAGTTCCTGTCTCTCTAGTGCCACCCACCCCCCACTCCAGGTCATCCCCTATCTGGACTGTTACTTGAATCATCCTGACATTGCTTTAGTCCTGTCCCTCCCTGCTTAAGAATCACGAGAACTCCTCATTAGCTGCCAAGTCAAGTCTAGACTCCTTCGCCTCACTTTCAGGCTCTCCAGAATCTGACCCTCCTTGGGAGACATGACAGCTATCTTAATATTTTTGAGGGGCTGTCAGAGAGAAAAAGGATTAGTCTGATTCTGTGCTGCTCCAGCAGCAGAGGGAGATCACAGGCAGAAATTACAGGGAGACCTAAGTGCCTCAATAGAAAGAATTGTTCTTTCTTTTCAGTGTGCGAGTGTGGATGGCAGGGGTGGTCGTGGTGGAGAGCTTGCACTTATGGAGCCCTGACGATGCACGAATACTGTGTGTGACACTCATAGAATTGTTCTCTGCTCACCAATGTAAGGTAGCAGGAGGTAATAGGTACTGCAGTTCCAAGCTGAACAGCGATTGTGTGAGATTTCTGAGAGTTTTAGACAGAATATTGTTTGTTTCCTAAATCCGTGACTGAAGACAACAGAAGGGATATTTTAGATTATCAGGAAAATATGTGTTTGTTTTGAATGTCTCGTGTTCAAGTTGTAGGTTTGGATTGGAGAGACAGGCAGAGGCCACATTATGTAAAGCCCTGTTGCCCATGGTGAGGAATTTGGCCTCAAAAGCAGGAGAGTGACATGATTCTAAAATGGAAGCAGAAGACCAAAGAATGAACTTTCTAACCAATGAACTTTGCAGCGAGTGAACATGGTGGGCCTCGGGTAGCAGTGAGCGCCCAAACCCTGGAGTGGGTCTGCCAGGGATGCTGTAGAGTGGGACAGGGCTCCAGGAGGGATGACTTCTAAGAACCCCATTACCTCTGACCTTCTTGCTGTTCAGCCTCACCCCTTCCAACCACCACCCTACACCTGGTCTCCCTTTAGGATCTCTTCAGCTTCTGCTGGGAGGCCGCACCAAACTGTCTCCCCACCCTGCATCTTCTCTCCACAGCTGCCCTGCTCTCCTTTTTGTTGTTCAGTTTTGACCTCCCACAACAATGCTCTTGAGAATAAATTATTATAAAGGTGCACCAAGAGACTGACCAAATAAGCTATTGTACGTTTGAACAATGGAATATTATGTGGCCATTTACATTGAGGTAATGGAAAAAAATTTAACAACATGGAAGGATGGGCACCATATATGGTTATGTGAAATAAGCTGTTGACAATGTGGTCTGATTTTTTAAAATTAACAAAAAATACACATAGAAAAAATACTAGATGATGTGCACATCAAAATGTTGTCATATTCTCTGGTTAATAGGATTGGAGGTATTTTCTTTCTATGTTTTCTAAAGTTTATAAAATTAGCACTTTTTTTGGCTTTTACAAGTTGTTTTTTTTTTTTTTTTTCATTTTACTGTTCATCAGAGCCATTTCTTCGTTAATTCTGACCTACAGTAATCTTTTCTGTCTCTTGATCTCATTGTTGGTTTTATGTAGTCCAGCACATGACTATACACTGCTTTGTGTTAATATAAGATTGTTTCATTCACACTGGTTTTGCATGTCAGATGAAGAAATTTTTCTCTGGCCAAATTGTGACTTATTTTCTCATTTTCCCCATCAGTTAGCACTGTGCAGGAATTGAGCCTTTGATGGTGGCTTGGTGCTGGGTCCTCACAGTGCCACATAACCTACCTGACTTTCCAGGCAGACTCTGGGCTGGGGGCTAACCTCAAAATCCACAGTTCCCATGGGTGTGGTGAGCCCCGTGAAAGTGGGGCTTGGTTTCTGACCCAGGTACCCAGTCACTGGCATCTAGACTCTCACCCCATCACCCTGTTCTGCCTCTGTCTTCTCTAGTGATCGGATCCAGAGACCTGGGAACCTAAGGCCAGGTCCAAACTCCAAACCAACTGTCCTCCAGTAGCTGGAACACCGTTGAAGACTGAAAGGTCACTTTGCAATCTGTTCTCATTATTTGTGAACAGCTTTAGAATTGAGGGGGTCTTTAGTGACTTCCATTCTTTCTGAAATTATCCCATGTCCTTTTCTTGAAGAGCGGATCTTATTGCCCCGTGTCTGCTGTGGTCTGGGTACCATGCCAGGCAGTAGCTCTGGAAAGCTGACAACAGGACCCCGGTTTGGGAGGCATCCCTTTGTTCTTGGGCTTAGTCGGTGCTGGGAGGCAGCTGTTCTCTTGCACTTGAAAAGCAAACCCCCTGAAATGACCTCTGCAATGACTTCATCATGCTCTTTTTACTACACAGGCCATTCAGACTTTAGCGATCACTGTGTGGCACTGTTAACATCTCTCTCCCATCACTAAATCAGAGGGTCGGCAGAGCTTACTTAAGGCTCAGAACAGGAGACCCTGCTGTTTCCTTGACAGTTTGTTTCAAGTGCATTCAGACAGGATACTTGAAGGGCTGTCAGGTGGAAGGAGAACAAGATTTACTCTGTAACCAAATCCCGCTGATCTGCAGCCCTAACCCTGCTCGTCTGCCACTTTCCTCCCTCTCCCTCACCACAGGCCTGCACAGACCTCTGTGCAGCCTTGCCGGGATGACTTCGGCAGCCTTCTCCCAAGTCTGCCTGCCTGTCCAGTCTTGCTCCTCTAATCCTTCCTTAGAGAGCCTAAGTGATCTGTATCAGTTGCAGATCTCATCACACCATACCTCTGCTTAAAACCCTGTAATACTTCTGCACTGCCTGCGGGATAAACCCTAAACTCCTTAGTGTTGCTTTTAAGACCCAGCCCCTGCTTGGCTCTCCAGCTGCATGCCTTGCCCAGGCTGTCAGCCACCATGGAACCCCTTGCAAACTGAACCCCAGATGCTCCAAGTCTTCGCTGAGAACATTTCCCCTCCTCTCTTCACAGCTGGGGCCTCCCTGGTGGTTCAGTGGTAAAGAATCTGCCTGCCAAGCAGGAGATGCAGGTTCGATCCCTGGATAGGGAAGATCCCCTGGAGGAGAAAATGGCAACCCACTCCAGTATTCTTGCTTGGAAATCCAAGGTACAGAGGAGCCTGATGGGCTACAGTCCACGGGTTTGCAAAAAAGTTGGGACACAACTTAGCGACTAAACAATAAAACTTCCAGCTCATCTGCCTTCCAGGTATTCCTTCAGATGTCACTTCCTCCTACCCCGTCACCCAAGACCAGGTTGGGTAGTCTGTCCTCTCAACAAGTGTCTAGTTTTACTTATCATGTTTCTTGTCATCTTATCTTGTAATTGCCTGTTTACATGTATCTTCCTTTCCAGACAAGCTCCTTGAGGGCTGGGACAATTTTTTTTAAATTTTTTAATCTTTTTTGGGGGGGTAGAGTGGGGATGGTTTTATTTATCATCATGCCCCCAACACAAGATACTCAATAGTTAATGAATGAATGACAGATGACATAGCAAAGATGACAGATGAAGTTTTAGGGGGTTAAATTTCCACTCTGTGTACTGAACAACTTGCTAACAACTGGCTCAGGTACAAAAAAAAAAGGAACAAATTGGCCCACCAAACCCACCAGTGAAAACCCTGTCCCTGTAAGTCTCCCAGAGCCTAAGTGGTCCTAGGCAGGGAGCTCCTTCAGATGGCAGGTGGAGGACATACCCTCCACTCTTCCCCTATCTGTAGGAGGGCACAATTAGATTCACTTCTGGGGATAAATGATCTGAGTTGGGGTCCCAGTTCTGCACTTACTGTGAGACCTTGAGCAAGTCACACCCTCTCTGAGCTTTCCTTACCTGTAAAACAGAGATGATACCTGCACTGCCTACTTCAGATTTTGGGAGAACCAAATGAGATCACCTATGTTAGAGTACTTTGTAAAAGCCTTAACATCAAATGAAAAGTAGTATTATTTACCATGTAATCTTCAGGACTTGAAGCTTCACCAACTAATTTTAGCTTTGCAACTACATTAGAAAACCAGGCGTCATGTGGAAAGGTGTACTGCTGCAGGGGGAGCTGAGACTCAGAGCAGAGAGATCTACCTGCCTGAGCCTCACCACTGCCCTAGGGAAAAGGCAACAGTGAGGATCAAGAGCACCTTTTTAGTTAGGATCTGTCAAAGACCCATTGTTCCTGCCATCAGAGAGATTCCTTGGAGCCTATTACTAACCAAGGGGAGTATGACCCCAGAGTCTTAAATCTCCACGAAAACAGCAGATACAAAAACTACACAGGCAACAAACCTTCCCCATGGGCCCCTTGATTTACACTTCAAATCAAGAACAGTTGACAGCATTTCACTTCCCCTTTGGCAATACAAACCCGATGAAACTATTTAATTTAAAGGCTTTTTATTAGGAACCAGGGGAATGAGCTGCTTATCCCTCTGTAACAGTCTAGAGCAGGTCATCAGGCCCAGGAAGGAGAGTGTCAGAGATTCTGTGGTGTGACTCGCTGCACTTGCTTAGGGCCCGGAAGGAAAGGCGGTGGCGACAGAGGGCGGCAGGAACCCAGCCAGACACCCAGAGCCTGGGGAGAGCAAGCCCTCTGCCTTCCTTCCTCCATTCGAGGCTGGGACGCGTCTCAAGACGGAGAACACGGCTGGCGTGGGCAGGGCATCAGTGCTGGCTGAACCCTGGTTCCATGTGGTGCTACTTCACTTGCCTGCCCTCCACTCCTCTTGCCTTTTAGTGATCAGGTATTTGAAGAACTCATACACAGACCAAGCGATGGCTGTGGAGGGGATCTGGTAAATGACTCTAGCCTGCACCCCTCGGAAGTAGGCGGTCACCCCGCCTACTTGATACACCGTCCTGAAGGCACTAGCCATGCCTGTGATATGTCCTGTAAGGTTTGAGTTCAAAGCCAGGGATTCCTGGGTGTTGAGCAGTGTTTTGCAAACGTCCAGTGGGGTTGTGGCAGCGGCAGCTACAGCTCCTGCACAGGCTCCGGAGAGGACGTGGGAGCTGGGGTTGTACCGTCTCTGGGGGTTAAAGTGCTCCTGCAGGAACTCGTAGGTCATGAAGTGAATGGCTTGGAAGGGAACGTTCATGGTGAGCTGGGTGGTGTAGCTGCGGTAGAAGGCCCCGGCCCCTTCGTTTTGCCACACTGCCCGTACACAGTCTGTCACCCGGTGGTACGGTGAGTTGTACATCTGCATCCTCTGCTTGACCACTGGCGGTGCCATCAGTGAGAAGGGAATGGCGAGAGCATTCAGCCGGTGAGCAGGAATGTCCAGGAGCAGAGTCCCAAGTCAGTGGATCAGCCAATGGATTGGAGAGAGAAAAAAGTATGAGTGAGTTGTCAGTTGGCCTGCTAAGTGAAAGCTTCCCCTTTTTGAGAGGAGGGGATAGGAGAGGGTTGATAAAGGGCTAAAAAATAATGGAACCACTTCCAGTAGGATTTAAGACCAACCAATTAATATATATCTACCGTTGAGAGACTCCATAGGGTTTCTTTGGAATAAGTACCTATTATTACTACCATCTTACTCTTTCATGAAGTCCCAGAACAAGAAAAGATTCAGTGGCAGTGAACATAATGACAAACATGCAGCCCTAACAATCCCAATCCTCAGGTACAGAGAATGCGGACCTCTTACAATATGAGGACACCTTTCTTCCACAGGAGGAAGAGCTGGAGAAGGGCTACCAAAAACAAAAGTCTTAGCCAAGAAGAGTGTGGCTTTAGTTTCCAAACACCTCCCACCCCCTCAAGCAGACTCATGGCGTGGCGTGAGTTTGAGATCTTCAGCTTAGCTTTGACCCCTTCCTTGCCGTGGTCTTGCCCAGACAGGTAAAGAACTGGAACTTTAAGGAACATGGAAACTGTGCTGTCCTTTCATATTTGTTTGGGGACCTCATTCTCCAACTGAAAAGCCAAGATCCAAGCAGCATGCAGGGACTAAGCTCTGCTAATGTTACTCTTTCATTTCTACCTCAACCATTATTTATTCCAACAAGAAAGGCAGTAGTTTCAAACGTCAAAATCCATTTTCATCTCTTTGAAGAGAAGTGAAATAATCTGCTAAATTTTTTAGATCAAATCCACTACAAAGTGGACTTTCAGGAAGGCCCAGGAACAGACCACAGACAGTCTCATACGTTTTTCTAGGGAACCCCCAGATTAATTAAATCTCAATGAATATGCTTCCCACCTAAGGGAATCTTCCTAAGCACTGAGAGCGTGAAGGGAGCGCCCTCTACTGGTAACACAATGTAATACAACAGGCTTTCCCACCAAAACTGATGGTGTGCTCCCTGGCTTTCTTCTGCAAACCCAAAACAAAGGAAAAGCCTGGAGATGTAGATGAAGCTGCCCACAAGGGAAAGGGTGAGGAATCATTACCTTCCACTGGATTCATGGCAGCATCATGAAGTAATGTTGCCACACACCCAGCCGCACCTGCAAAGGAAAAAACAACTGCCACATGTAAGGCCAGGAGGGGGTGAATGACTCAGGGAGACCCCAGAGTGAAGGGGAGTGGCTGTGATAACCACACCAGGCAGAGGGGATACTAACAGCCAGTTTAAAAGACGGGAACCCACTGCTTCTAAATGCCTCTTGAGAGAAATGAGGGTATTTGTTCCCTCTAACTTACTATGGCCATCAGTCTATCATACAAAGGCCAGGAAGAGTCTGAGAGAACAGCCCGGATTTCATCAACAAAGATGGCTCTGAGGACTGATGCAGCTCATGCCCCAGATAGGAAGCTGATCCACTGTGGCCCGGGGATGCCAGCACATCAGCCCACTGGAGGGAGCACACGAGGGGCAGGCGACTAGGTCTCCACCACAGAACCTCATCTACCTGTCCTGCTGCCCCATGCTGCCCAGCCTGTCTCCAGATCCTAACAGCTGTCCATCTAGACTTTTCTCTCAGGGCCCGAACTACCCTAACCCTCACCCTCTGCTCTCCCCTTTCACTTTGGTTTTCTCCAGGCTGCTATCCCTTCCCTCACTCCCATATAACCTTCATCCTTTGGTTTCTTTGGACAAAAGACCCAGGCCCCACCCCCATTCACTTGTTAAGCTCTTGTCTTGTCCTCTGTGACACAAACTGCCTCTGGGCAATTGGGATCCTGAAAATGTGAGGCGAAGAATTGAGGCTCCATTAATGCCTTGCGTGGGTAACTGGGTCACTTCCAATCCTACCCCAAGGAGCAGGATTAACACCTGACTAACAAGAAATACACAGAGTGGGTAGCTCAGAGTGTGTCTCTACATTGTCAGGGCATTAGAAGTTGATGCCAGGGAGAAGATGAAAGAGTCAAGCAAGTACATAAGGAAGGATACTATAACCATTTGTTGAGGTGCCCAGAAGAAGGCGTGGGGTGGAAGCAGCTCATTGTCTTAGAACATCAGGTTTGGAAGTCCCTTCTCTATAATCTGGCCTACCCCAGCCCAAAGCTGCAGCTTCAAACCATGCTGAGACTGGAAAGCACTGACAGCAGCAAAGCCCAAAGAGTTGAGAAAGTGGGAGAACCAGCACAGGAAGGCTCAATACCATTGGCAATATGGCTATTGCCCCCAGGGTGGATTACATCACTCAATGTCTTTTTTAACTTTTCATAGCAGGCAAAATAGAGGGCGTGGGCAGGCCCTGCGCCTGTTGCTGTGACGTTCAGGCCTCGCATGGGCCTCCACAGGCCCTCCGTTCTTATAATCTTCCAGAGGGCCTCCAACACATTGCGATAGCGGGCGGCTGGATCTGGCTGTAGGCTCTGCATCCGGGTCTGAAAGTACAGAATGGAGAAGTGCAGTGTCAGGGATCTGACGGCTCACCCAGTCTCAGCACTCAGGCCTGAGCTCTGGGCAGACTTCTATGTGAAGTCGCGTCAATATGTAGAAGTGATACCTGGCATCCAGTTTTACTGCCTTCCAAATCTATATCCAATCTTTCCAAGCCTTTTTTTTTTTTCTTCCTGGTCATCTATGACTCTACAGGCTTCCTTGGTGGCTCAGCAGTAAAGAACCCATCTGCCAATGCAGGAGAGGTGGGTTCAATCCTTAGGTTGGAAAGATCCCCTGGAGAAGGAAATGGCAACCCACTCCAGTATTCTTGCCTGGGAAATCCCATGGACAGAAGGAACCTTCCAGGCAACAGTCCACAGGGTCTCAAAAGAGTTGAACACAACTTAATGACTAAACAATAACACATGACTCTATGATTAGAACACCATTATTTTCCCTCAAAAAATTACTCCTTGATAAGTGTTCTTGAACTTCAAAGTGATTCAGAGCCTCAGCAACAAATATTAAGCCTGTGTTTCAGGAGAAGTTGCTTTTGTATCTTAATAAACTCAGGCTGAGAGCTCTTTACAAGTGGATTCTAAAGTTAGCTATTTACTGTCTACAATATACTTTATTACTACTGAAGACTGATCCTGGGCCTGCTTCCTGATCACATACTAATGAGATGAGGACTCAATCTCTGACATAAGCTTGATGATAATCTGACTTCTTCAGAATATTTGGCATTGGCAGCTGGGCCTGCACATTACAGTTTTGGCAGAAATAACATTCCTAATAGATGCTGCTCTAGTTTCCTGGGAAAGAAAGTTTACCCTCAAACTATGAAGGTGGAAACCAATCTAGTCTCTAAAACTGAGGGAGATTCCAGATTTCTAATCTAAACTGGCTAAATCCCAAAACTGGCATCAATGAATAAAAATTAATCTCAGTGAAACATAACCCTTGGAATCTCCAGAGGATTCAATGACTGGAATGAATGTATATGGTAGATATCCTGACAATCTTGGACAAAGTTTTATTGAAACTTGGGAAATTAATCTTACAGTTCACAAATCAGCAACTTTCTCTGGAAGATGAGTCTACAGGGCAGATCTCTTGTCTACTGACCCATTTCAAGGCTAAGGTGGCTTGGAGACTATCAGTATAAAATCAATGTCCAGTGCCTGCAATACAGTAGGCACTCAAGATTTGTTTGTAATGGAAGAATGAAGAACCTTAGTTTTGTTTACACCAGTTCAAAAAGACCATTAGTGAACCAATAGGGGCAACTAATGCCCAAGTACAGTTTAAATTCCTACTTCATTCCTGTCACTGATTCAATCTGGATTGAACAGCTGGAACCTTCCTATTGTCCATCTAATCCAAGAGTAATGTCTCTTCTCAAAAGTATGGGAGAAAACAATCTAACCAGATTAACAAGTCCTAGTTAGCTGCAAGCAATCCACATTCTTCTAGAGTTATTTTCTCCTTCCACCTACCAACAAAGAACTGGATAAAAGATTAATTATTTGAAGTTCAATCAGAAATACACAGGATCTTATCACAATGTGATACATTCTTTTTTACTTCTCAATAAAAAACACAAAACAACCAAAAAACATTAATTTCCAATAAAGAATGTGTTTACTGATCTTTCACATCACCTGGGAGGATAAAATTCATCAGAGGAGTTATTCAAGACTACAGGCCTTTGCTGGGTAGGGACACTAATAGATAAACTGGTAACTTAACAACTGTGTGTTTCCACAGGTTTGTTAAAAAACTAATCTTGTATTGAGGGAATGTTTAGAAATCACAGTGTTCTACTGGAGTCAGTATCATATTTGGGTAACCAGACTTGAAGGTCTGGCTTCAGAGGCCTGGAACCGTTTACCCACAAGAGAAACCTGGATGGTGGTAAGTTACATTGAACATTTTACACACATGTCTAAATCTAATTCACAATTCTAACTCAATGAAGATACACCCTCATGGAGAGGACCCAGGCCTAAGCCACACCAAATATAAAAACAAACATGGCTTCCCAAATTTGTGAGTCAATAAATCTTTCAGAGAAAGATGAAATCTCTAAGTAAGAATTAACAAATAGTCTTCGATATAAAAAAACACTGCCTGGCTTTGAAGAAAAGTCAGACTAATAGGGAAGGAAGCAGTGTGGTAAAAACAAGCCACATTTCGGTATGAAAGCCTGAGTAGGAGCCCCAGCTTTGCTGGCTGTGTAGTCTCGGGTATGTCACTTAACCTCTGAGCTTCAGGCCGTCATCTATAACATGAGACCAAGGATGGCTAGTGCACAGGGCTACTGGGGGGATTCAGAGTTAAAGCATGTAAAAGCCATTGCTAATTTATGAGGTGTCAGAAATACAAGGCTTTTTATTGTGTTCAAATATGATTCTCAGAAATATTAGTTCATATCTTAGAGTTTACAGATCATGGCAGCATTGTTTCATTTACCAGTTTTTGAAGGTATGGATGGGCAGCTAACTGCTCTTTAACCACTATATAGATTTTAACCATATAGATCAGGCTTGATTTTTTATTTTTTGTTTTCACCCTAAAGTTCCTCTATGGCTGTAATGATCGATCTGTCCAGCTGTTCATCTGCAGGAAGAAGCACTATTGTGAAATTCTGTGCCTTGCTTGGTTCTGGAAATCTGCTTTTGGGAGGCTGTATGGAAGGCTGGGGAGTCAGACTTGGTTTAAATCATGGCTCTGCCACTAACTGTGTGACCGTGGGCAAGTTACTTAACTTGCCTCCTTCATCTATAAAATAATGAAAACGGTGTTTACTTCATGGAGCTGTTCCAAGGATTAAATCAATAACTGCAAGGCACATCAGACAGGGCATGACAAACATGAGCAATTGCCATTTACTGAATACTTATTATTAGATACAAGAAAATCAAAGAAGCCAATGTTTTCATCTCCTAATCTTCCATTGGTTTTTTTTTTTTTTCTTTTTTTTTTTCTTCCATTGGTTTGAAAAAGATCTATTTCCCTTTGTTTTTTTCTCCTTAACTTACAGATTTATTTGCTTCACCACTGCAAAGCCAAAAAGCAGCACCTTGGTGACAGGTGCTTAACAAGATATTGAGAGGAGTTCCGACTGAAAGGCTGCAGAACCTATCCTTTTAGATAGTCTGGTGCTTGCCTCTGAAGCACAGAGGAGGAAAACTGGAATTCACTTGCACTCCCAAACCTCCCTATTATGACCATGGAAATAGCTGGCTGAATAACTGTAGCCTAGCCAGGCTATGCTGACTTCCTATGGTCCCTCCCAAGGATATTTAAGTCGACCTGACCCTGATAAGTGGCCTGGGGATGCACAGTCCTGCATGCCAGAGGCACTGTCAGCTTTCACTGGCAAACACTGTGGTTGCCCTTTAGGCTCCAACACAGATACCTGCCTCTAGTCTTAGGGTACTTTGGGCTGCTCTTCCTCTCTGCCACCTATTTATGGTAAAAGAGGAAGAAGGGCTGCCTAGGGACAAGTAAACTGGGATGCCCCTTCTGAAGGAAGAGATCTGAATTTTACTTTCAAGTCTGCACAACAGTATCTACTGCTGTAAACCCTTCTGAAGGAAGAGATTTGAATTTTACTTTCAAGTCTGCACAACAGTATTTACTGCTGTAATCAGTATTAACTGACCCTGAGTCCTAATGGTCTCACCTAGTTTTTCCCTATAGTCATTTAAATCCCAGCATCTATGGCAAATGAAGATGATTCTTCTAAAATATGCTTTTGTATTTTTGAAAAATTTCTGAGCATTTTTTTTCCTCCAGATGAAATAATTATTTAATAGAGTGCTTTGAGGCATGACTGTAATGTTGTATTACTCATTAAAAAAAAAATTCCAACACTTATGTAAATGAATAAGAACTGTTCTTCAAAACAGTTACCTTGGAAGGCTACAAGTGACTTATTTCAGCAATGCTGCTGCATTTATGCAAAACATTTCTGGAACTTCTCTTTCTAAAGTGTTCCCTCAGTGGGTTTATCAGCTCAGGAGGACATCAGTCTCCTTGCTCTCCCGTCCTACCTTGTCTTTGACCCCCATTAGCATTACCCATTTTCATCTCCCACCTGAACTACCACATTAGATTCTGAATGGCTTCAATGACTAAAACATCAACTCCATCTTGTCAGAGGACAAAGACTTGCCCCATTTAAGGATATGCAGCCAAGTATTCTAGAGCAGCAGTCCCCAACCTTTTTGGCACCAGGGACCAGTTTCGTGGAAGGCAGTTTTTTTTTCACAGACGGCAGAAAGGAAGGGTGTTTTGGGATGATATGAGTACATTCCATTTATTGTGCACTTTACTTCTAATCTAATGCCGCCGCTGATCTGACAGGATCAGCACCAGTCCATGGCCTGGAAGTTAGGGACCCCTCTTCTAGAAGCATTTCTAACAGAGGAAGTTACAGATTGTTTACAACAAAAACAGTATTTATGTAAATATATGGAGTAAGGAGACAGTTGCCCAAGGTAGTGGGGCAACACTTAAATTGAATAGCTGTGGTAATATTTCTAAGTCAGTCACATTATTATATTGTATTTTTCAAGCCATTACTCTCCTTGATCCAGTTTTCATTTGATACCCATCCTGAAAGATAGCACCCTACACTATCTACTCTTAAACTCTACTCACAGTTCAAGTATAGTGAGGTTACTCTGCAGTTAGATGCTAACTTTTGGATACATAGCATTAACAACTCATATTCATTCAATCTAGACTCTATATAAATATCGGAATCTTTTTTACTTGTACTTATCTGTTTGACATTTCAATATTGTTAGAGCACTAGCCATCCTCTTACTCCTCTTTCATGGATTTTACCATTTTTTCTATTCCTCACAATTGACATGGGTATTTAAAATTCTAATATCCATTTTAGTCAAGTGCATTTACCAGTTTTAATGTATGGCCTTTGGTAGGAGTTACCTTGCAGTGTGCTAGAATACTCCTACCAGCTCAGTGTCATTTACAAAGCTTAACAAGCACATTCTCCACTTCCTCATCCACCTTACTAGTGAAAACATGAAATGGTACTGGAACCAGGGAGAAGCAGAAGAGACAGATTTTGCATCTCCCAAGTTAATACTTTCCTCCTGAACATGTAACTTTTCCCTAGTTTGAGAAGACATACATCCAAGAGCTGTGAGAATATTTTTCGACTCTTACCCTTAACATGTAAAGGAAGAACTAGTCTCTGTCAGTATATTTATTTCAATAGTCCCCTTGAGTTTACTTCTCACTCAACTTATTTAGTGGTGGCTCCTTTGCTAATGCACAAAAATAAGAACTGTAAAGAACAATGCATTCCCCCTCGTTACCCAGCTTTCTTCAGAAACACCGAGTCACCACCTAGTCTTGTACCCACTCAACAGCCTGCCTGGTGTGGATGAAATTACTTTTACTTTCCCAGGAATCATGCCCTCATGTTGGTCCCATTTCATTTTCTTCACACTAACATCTACTTTCTTCACACTAACATCTATTTTCCAATACTATCATGCCTCCCTTATAGGCAACTTTTCCCTTTTTGTCAACTTCAAGTGGCTAAAGATATATACTATGAGGTCCATCCCTCCTTGGAGGGGTGACGTGCTCCCTGCACATACACAACCCCAATCCCAGCTAAATTTTCATGTTCAGGAAATAGGTGGGGTATCAGGCCTGCTGCACAGAGAAACCGAAACTTTTCCCTGAACATGGTCCTTCCCGGATCATTTCCAGTCAGGAACTCTGAATTCTGACTGCACAATGATTTCCACTCACTCATCGATTAAGATTTAATAAGTAAATCTTTCATCTAACTGAGAGATCTCAGACTCTGGTTCCTGCCCTGTCACTTGTAAACACACAAGATGAGTTTGTAAAAGCAATCGGAACATCTCTAACTTTTAAGGTCCTATTCAGGGTCTTCAATAAGCGTTACCTTAATGAAGTTAGTAGCACTTACCTGTTCCTTTCCCATCCCACCCTATTCCTGTTTAGTCCCAGCTGGGATCCAGGGTTTTGGCTGACAGATTTTCTTCCCAGAGTCCCGATTCAGATCTCACTGACGGTTAGAAATGGGTCCCGGTTCCTGACCGGGATCAATTTCCAGCTGGGACCTTGCTTGCATGGAGTATCGGTCGAATAGTACGGTGATGGTAGGAGCCAGAAAGGAACCCCTGTCTGCTCTGCCTCTCGGCTGGGATCCTGGCTCCAGGCATGACCCAGGGGGTCGGGTCAGCCCCAGGTCGGGTTCGGAGCAGGTCCAGGTCTCACCTTGACGCAGTCGACGGGGTACATCACGCAGTGCTCCAGGATCCCTGCCACGGCGCCCGCCACCATGTGCGTGGTGACAGTGGCTCCAGCCGGCAGCGCCTCGTAGTCCGGGCTGGAGTCCGGATCCTGTCGAACCGGGGGCCTGCAGGCCCCGGCCTCCCCGCCGCTGGCCCCCCGGCCCACGCCCCGCTGCAGCCACCCGTCCAGCAGCGCTGACTCCCCGGGGCTCCGCCCCGGCCCAGCCGCCGGCCCCCCCGCCACACCGCCAGCACCCCGCCCCTCCAACTCCATCCACCCGGGCCAGCTGCGGCGCCCACCCTCGCCACCGCCGCCACTGCCGCCGCCCCCCAGCCCCGTCGCGTCTGCCTCAGGCGCGGCCCAGAGAGCCCGGGGCCTCCGGCTCCCGCTTGGCCCCGAGGACACGCCCCTCAGTCAGCCATTGGTGCAGCCGCCAAGTTAGCTCCGCCCCTTGTCTTACGTTAAAAAATTTGTCCGTGGTATTAGTGAAATTGCCTGTCATTCCTTCGCCCCGCGGCGTTGCTACCGCTTAGATCCCACCCCTTCCCCTTTGATCTTGGAAGCCTCTTGTTTATTGGCCATTTGATTGGTCAACAGGTAAGATCAACCCGCCCTCCGACTTTTCTGGAGGGCGGGAGAAACTTAAGGCTGAACTTTGATAGGCTCAACCACCCTTGATGCTTTGACCCCGGCCATTGGCTAGCATTACGTTGGGATCCGATTGGCTACAGGAAGAGGGCGAAGCGCCCAGGGCTACCGAGGCGGAATTTGGGCCCCAGACTGGCGCCGGGGGAGCTGTGTGCGCTGCAGGCTGCATCGCTTTGGGGGGTGGGGAGGGAGAGGGGGAGGGGGAGGGGAAGGGCGGTATTCGGCCTTCAAGGTCAAACCGCTGACTGGTGCCGTTAAGATCCGCGCTCAAGCGCCTGCCCCGAGTCCCTAGACTCGCAGGTCGCGTGCGGGCTGGGGGCCCTGACGCCAGAGCTCTATTCCCGCGGGATGTCGGGCTGGCGTGGGGCGGAGCCGACCTGGGCTTGGCATCCCCTGGCGTTGGCCCACTCGCCTGTCAGGAAAGCTGTTGCGACATGCAGGCGGCGGCCGGTTAAACTCTTGCCAGGTCGGGAGTGTTGTTCCTTGTGGGCCATGGGCGAGCACACTCCTGAGGACTCGGTGCTCCTCAGGCCCCGGAGTCACCCAATAAACACCGCAGTTCTTGAGAATGAGTTCGGAGACCTGCTGACGTTAGACCCTGAGCCTGGCCAACAACTGAGGCCGGGAAGAGAGGTGTCGACGTGGGGCGGGATGATTCAGAAACGACAGGTGGGGAGGCTGGGCAGGAGGCCGCTGCTGCCCAAACACAGCAGGAAAGTGCGTGAAATAGGGGAAGCTTGTCCCTAAGCTGACTACTGATGAGCCCACCTTCCCGGTGAGGATTCCTTTTAAGACGGCTCTCTGTCGCAGACAGGTGGGCTGGAGTCTCAGAGGGGCGCTTATGGTTAAAGAACAATGTCAGCAGTACCCAGCCTTGAGCATCACCTAGGCCATGAGGTTACACAGGTGGTGCTTTGCTATGGCTTCAGGCTGGGTTGATGAGCGCAGACTTTCCGCGCTCGGTCTGCCCGGCTTCAGTAACCCTTCACTGGATCGTGTTTGCACAAGTTTCTCCAGTGTTTCCAGATAGGTCTCTACTCCCACTTTTACTGAAATGATGATGTAATTGTGAACTTAAAAAAAAAAATCTTTCTAGCTTTTGCTTACATAAGCGGTTTTTCTTTTTCTCTTTAAAGCTTAGCCATTTTCTGGGCCTCCGAGTTTTTTTATTTTTTATATAACAAAACTCGCTTATTTTCTTCCTATTCAGCAATAGCTGTTTACCCTTTGGGTCTCGACCTTTTGAAAAATAATGAAACTACAAATCCTCTTCCCCGCACCTCTGACCCTGTGCACACAGAAAATTTTGCCTATAATTTCTGAGCCCCTAAAAGTGACTTGTGGACCCCCTGGGGGTCCATTAACTTCAAGTTAAGAAGCCTGGGTTTCATAAAAAAGAAACTCACTCAATCCTGCTAGAGTACTAATTCCCTTAAACTGCCAAACTGCTCCACTAATGAGCTATACCTGCCAAGTCCTTTCTCTTCTTAAGTCCTACATTTTTGCTCTTTTAATCTATGGTCACAAATGACCTTTCCAAATCCAATGGTCTTTTTCTTATTCCCATTTTTCTTCACTAAGAGGTAACACTTGCCCATCATTGACCCATCACTCACTGAAAAGTTGTCCTTGCTTCAGGAGACACTGCTATACCCCTTAGACTTCTGAATCTCCTACACTTCTCTACCCACTAAGGGGGAACATTCCTAAAGGTTTAATAATTCCTATTCATCTAATAGTTTAGAGAACTTCACTATCCCAAATCTGTTTTCCTCATTGGAACCCTTATTGCGTATCTTGTAAGTGAAATTTCCATGTGAACACTCAGTAAATATTTATTGGGTACCAACTCTGCCTGGCACTGTATTTGAAACTGGTGATACGAGATAGAGTCCATGCCTTCATGGAGCTTACTTTTTAATGGAGAGGGAGGGATAAGCCATTAAAAATATTGGTTAGCCCTAGATACTATGCTGATAACTAAAGTAGGGAGGTATGATAATGTGTGACTGGGTGGCTACATTTGTATGACTAGGAAAGGCCTTTCTGAGGAGGTAACACTATGGTATTCCCTGATGGCTCAGTGGTAAAGAATCTGCCTGCAATGCAGGAGACCCAGGTTCTATCCTTGGGTCAGGAAGATTCCCTGGAGAAGGGAATGGCAACCCACTCCAGTATTCTTGCCTGGAGAATCCCATGGACAGAAGAGCCTGGCAGGCTACCGTCCATAGGGTCGCAAAGAGTTGGACATGACTGAGTGACTAACACTATGGTAAGTTCTGAATGAGAGGCAGGAGCTCATGATGGGCTCAGAGAAGGGCATTCCAGAAGAAACTGTAAGTACAACAATCCTAAGGTGAGAACGAGGTTGGTATACAAAGGAACAGAAAGGTCAATGTGGCTGGAGGGAGTGATAGAAGATGAGGTTGGAAAGATAGGTGGAGGGCGAATATCCACTTTAATTTCTGATTTAGCATATTCAAAGAATTGATGCTTTTGAACTGTGGTGTTGGAGAAGACTCTTGAGAGTCCCTTGGACTGCAAGGAGATCCAACCAGTCCATCCTAAAGGAAATCAGTCCTGAATATTCATTGGAAGGACTGATGCTGAAGCTGAACCTCCAATATTTTGGCCACCTAATGTGAAGAACTGACTCATTGGAAAAGACCCTGATGCTGGGAAAGATTGAAGGCGGGAGGAGAAGGGGACTACAGAGAATGAGATGGTTGGGTGGCATCACTGACTCAAGGGACATGAGTTTGAGTAGGCCCCGGGGTTTGGTGATGGACAGGGAAGCCTGGTGAGCTGTAGTCCATGGGGTCACAAAGAGTTGGACATGACTCAGCGATTGAACTGACTGACTGACTGATTCCAAACTCAGCCTTTCTGCTCCCCACAGCAACCAATTCCTCTGCAGTTTTTCACTTCTACCCTATCAGACTCTAAAGCTGGGAGTCCTTGATTACTTCAGAATAATTATTCTGAAATATCTTTGTTGTTGTTCATACTCTCCTTTTCCTTCCAAATGATACTATATTTTCCCAGTGTCTGATCACTTTACATGCACATTGTGATAACCTTTGAAAGACCTCCCTACCTCTGGGGTCTCCTGGCTTCACCAGTATTTTGATTCCTCTCCTTCTAGGGACATGGTAGAGTTGTTTTTCCTACCTTGTTGAAGACGGGCATTGCTATGGGGTTTGCTTGACAAAGGAAATGTGAGAGAAGTGTAAGAGCCACACATTACCTCCCCTTGCCACCTGACTGGTGATGTTCAGATGGTAGAGGCACCGTCAGGCTGGGGTCCAGATGAGGATGATGAAGCAGAGTCACTTACTTGCCACCCTCTTCCTTCCAGATGAACTTTCAGCATGAGCAAAATAGAAATATCTGTGGTTGTAAAGTATAGATTCTAGGACTATTACATACCATAGCATAAGCTAGCCCAGCGCTTCTCAGACTTTAATATTATTCACTAAAGAATCTGTAGAAATGCCACATTATAATTCTGTAGGTCTGGGTGGGGCCTAAGATTCTGCATTTCTGACAAGCTCCCAGGTGATTCTGATGCTATTTGAGACCCTGGGCCACACTTCAAATAACAAGGACCTTATCCATCTTAACTCTCTGATACACCCTCTCATCACATCTTACATACTGTATTCTATATCTCACCAGCACCTAAACTCTTCTAGAAAACAAATTAGCAAACAAAGAGACAACTTTCTTGGTGATATTCTTTATAAACCCCCAATAACTTCCCACACCTGAAACTCCTCAGTCAAGCACTGTAGAATCTTAATTTCTTATATTCTTAGGACAGTTGTTTTCCCTATGCTCTCTTCTACCTCCTGTCATTTTCTATGTTAATCTGTGAGACCACTATATTGTCTAATTTTCTTTAGTAATAGAAATTTCAAGTTTTAGCTTGGGCACATGGCTTCTCAGCAGCTTTCCCCCAGTTTCTCTTGTAGCTAGCTTTGTATGTGTGACTAATTTCTGGCAAGTGGGATGTGAGTGTAATTGATTTGAAATTGCAAATTTGAAGTTACAAATTTGAAATTACTGAGTTCTGCCTTTAAAAGGAAAGATTATGTCCCCTTGAATATTTTCCTCATTTTCTCCCTTCCAGTCATAGAATACAGACCCAGATGTCAACTGTTTTTGGTCATGAGGACATGGCATAGCTTAGCAGGTGGCAGAGCAAGAGGTAGAGAAAACCTGCTGCCTTATGGATTACATTAGTGCTCTGGTCTACATGCTCTGTTACAGGAGAGAGCTTGTTCATGAGGTTGCTGTTAGCCTGAGTCTTCATTACAACAACTGATTTATATTCTAACCCAACACATGTTCTTCCCTAGAATGCATTTTGCTCTTTGTTCTTATAAAAATCTCATCTTGAAGGTCTAAAACAGGTCCTACTACTACTTCACATTACTCTCTTTCCCTGAATTGCCATTGTTCATGACCAGACATGAAGTATGAGTATAATATAGAATGGGATTGATTCTGGCAGCCACACTTGAAAATAAGACTGATTTCTTTACAGTTACTTAAAGGGAAATTGATTCCTAAATTATCAAGAATAGACTATAAGAGCTGTAGGAATTCAGAGAAGGGGCAATCAGTAAGGACTGAAGGGATGAGAAGATAGAATTATATATTTTAGCAGTTTCCAACTGGGGAATGTGTACAGGAAGACTTTCCAATGGGTATGTGGGGAACAGTATAAGGGAATCGATTTGTTGTTCCTCATCTTCCGTATCTTTCCTAAAACTAATCTTCCTGAGAAAGCAGATGAGGCAGTTCTCCTTTCCTTCCTCCCGTTTCTCAGTCTGTCCTTCCACCATATAAAAGACAAGAGTGCCTTTGCCCATCATCCTTCATCTTGTTAGAATTCATTGCCCTGGTGCATAAAAACCTCCATGTAGCCAAACAACTGAAAGAGTGTCTTCTTTTGGAACTTTAGTTACATCATCCTTTAAGCAATAAACTGTCTCCCTTTGCACAATTTTTTTCAGATGGTAGTAGTTACTATCACCACATTTTTAAAAATGTTTTCTCCTAAATGATCTTATTTATAAAAGAGAAAAAAGGCAAAACAAAATCACTTATTTTGATCAGTCTAAGAAACAAACCTAACATCAGACCTTGCTCACAGGCAAAGCCCCCCCAAATTACTTTAGCTTCACTGGTTCTTATCAAGTAGGAAGTTTCAGTTCATTTTGTACTAAAGATGAAATAGACACCAGAAAAAATTTTACTTGATACAGTAAATCCATATTATTATTTGGGCACAAATCTCACTGCCACTCATTTTTTGCCTTCCTTTATGTGCTGAGCGCCGAAAAATTGATGCTTTTGAACTATGGTGTTGGAGAAGACTCTTGAGAGTCCCTTGGACTGCAAGGAGATTCAACCAGTCCATCCTAAAGGAGATAAGTCCTGGGTGTTCATTGGAAGGACTGATGCTGAAGCTTAAACTCCAATACTTTGGCCACCTCATGCGAAGAGTTGACTCATTGGAAAAGACCCTGATGCTGGGAGGGATTGGGGACAGGAGGAGAAGGGGATGACAGAGGATGAGATGGCTGGATGGCATCACCGACTCGATGGGCATGAGTTTGGGTAAACTCGGGGAGTTTGTGATGGACAGGGAGGCCTGGCGTGCTGTGATTCGTGGGGTCGCAAAGAGTTGGACATGACTGAGCGACTGAACTGAACTGAACTGCTGCATTTCTATTATATCCTTATTATTTTGACAGAAACATGTTGTAAATTGTATAAATAATTCCCCTAAACAATTATTTTTACACCATTTTGTAAACTCTGTACCTACTAGTCATATAATGCCTTCTCTTCTTTTTGCTGTTTATTTTCACAAAGTAGATAAAACTGCATTCTTAAAAGCATCTACTTATGTATCTGGTAAAACAGAAGTGTTCCCAAAATAATATAATCTAAGGTATAATACCCTGAACTTTTGGAAACCATTTCATTTAATTACAAGTAATATCTCCATCTCAGATGGTGACATGTTCTTTTAATTCTGTCAAATGTATAATTTTAAACTTGTTTAGATCTTGAAATAACAAAAGTGAAAGTGAAGTCGCTCAGTCGTGTCCAACTCTTTGTGACCCCATGGACTGTAGCCCACCAGGCTTCTCCGTTCATGGGATTCTCCAGGCAAGAATACTGGAGTGGGTTGCCATTTCCTTCTCCAGGGGATCTTCCCCAACCCAGGGATCAAACCCAGGTTCTCCAGGGGATCTTTCTGACCCAGGGATCAAACCCAGGTTTCCTGCATTGCAGGCAGACGCTTTAACCTCTGAACCACTAGGGAAGCCCTTGAAATAACAAACCTATATATCATATACCAATTTCTGCCTATCTGAATTGTCTTCTTACAGCACTTTAACATGACCTAAATAATTGAAGTAGGTCTTTATTCACAACAAGAAAAATCCTGAAACACATTTTTAAGGGGTTTTCATCTCCAACACCAAAATGCCTCTAAGTAAAAGAGAAATAAGAACAGTTAGTAGTCACTTGATAAATCTTTTGGGGTTTATTTCCAGAAATTGAAAATGTGATTACTCAAATGAATAACACATCCTTTTTCAAATGAGATGGTTTCTAATCTTTTAACAAATTTTAAGGATATGGGAAAATATGACAAGTATTTGGCAAAATCCCATTTATTTATTTGTATAAAAACCTTCTTTGGTACTACCTATAATAACAAAATAGAGGAATAGAATTGGTGATGACCTCTATCTCACTTTACCAAAAAAATAATAGCCATCTAGTGATCCAGGATGTAATTTAAAATGTTTTTAAACCCCATTCATCTATTATTAAGAGGTACATTCCAATAAACATTTACTTTTTATGTAGTTATTTATCAGTATATGGGAAGCCCCATCAGGAGGAATATCTTTCTTTTTTCCACTGTAACATTATAGTAATATTAATATTTTCAGAATAGCTTAGTACCTGAAACACTGTAAGAATTTGGCAGAATTTATTTAAAATAATAATGAATGAGACACACAGCTCTTGGGCCTCGGCTGCTATTTCTCCCCTTAGGTGGTAGCAATGATGCATCCAGTAAGTTCCAGTTCCTTTACCCCTCAGCCCTCCTAGGTGTCCTGCAGCTGTAGCCGGAGACACCACACAACAGGGTGCTAGCAAAGCTCATACTTTTCCTAACATGGCCTTAATTCTGGGCAGCTGCCTTGAAAGCAACAAGTTCAAAATAGAGTTCAGAAACCAGGACTGGAAAAAGAGCCCTGCCATTACTTTGTAAGAGTTTACTAACAGATAGATTGTGAGTTAGCTTCTCCTTTCTGTTCCTTTCCTTCCTCTCTTACCAGTGGTCACCCTGAGACTTGCAAATTTCTAGACCCTATCCTGGACCTATCAACTCACATCTCTGGGAATGAAGCATGGACATCTGCATTTTCTCAGCAGGTTATTCACACTTTGAGAAATACTACTTTGTTATCACCAGGGCGCAAAGAGTCAGACATGACTGAAGCGACTAAGCATATCACCCTACTAGTTTTAAACATCCAGATGATGCTTGTTTTGTAGACTGACGTTATAGTCTCAGCAGGGTCAGTAAAGCTTAATAGTGTTAGCCAGTTCACGTATTCTTTCAAATGATACATGCCAGGCCCTGAACTAGGTGCTTGGGGTACAAAGATGAGTAACCCTAGGCATGGTCTCTTTTCTGGTGGAGCTTAGGGTCTAGTGAAGAACACAGGCATTAACCAGAGGCTCACAAATGTAAAATTACAACCTGGTTGTATGCTGTGAAGGGAAAACATATGATACACTGAAAGTATATGTTAGAGGGACTTGAATAGAGTTATGTTACACAGGGAAAGCGGCATTTAAAATAAGATCTTAAAAATTAGAGTTAAGCTGAATCATGGGGAGCAGTAGAAGAGGTAAGGGAGGCAGAACTTTCTGGACAAAAAGACTGTCGTATTGCAAAAGTCCTGTAGTGAGAGGTTTAGGCCAGTATTTGATGAGGACTAGAGGAAGCATAAACTGAGATGCAGGCTGGGAGGTAAATTAGGGGCCAGACCATGAGAGGCTTTGAAAGTCATGTTAAAGGTATCAGTTTATATCTTTAGAACTGCAGGATCTCATTTTGAGTTGAAATAAGATAACATGATCAAATTTTGCATTTTGAAAAGGTCATTTTGGCTGCTGTGGAGAAAGATTGAGGGCAGCAACCCTAGAAGTGTTATTATTGTTATTTCATGGATAAGAAAATGAGCTTTCACAACATAACTTTCTCAGGGTCACACAGCTAGGAAAGTTGTGAAACCAGATTTCAAACACTTACCTGCCTGACCTCAGAGTGTAAACTTAGGCACACAGTGTTGCCTCTCTAGATCAAGATAATAAATCCCAAAATAGTTCATTACAATCATTTAAAAAAGGAAGAAACAGAGACTTCTCTCTGACTCATCCTGACATTGCCTTAGTCATGAATGTCAGAGATGAAGGAGAGAGCATAGAGTAGCTGAAGTTTCATGACTTAATCCAAACTTCAGTTACCTCATCTGTAAAATGGTAATAGTAATAATATGTAAGTACTTAATTGTTTCAGGATTCAGTCAAAAAAGAATGTTAAATTCTTACTATACTATCAACTAGTTAGAACCCAACAAATATTAATTATTATTAAGATTATTATTATAATTATTATTACTTACTTTTCTTTATGACTGCCCATTCACCCATTGCAGAAATCGATAGCATCATGTTACCTAACTGCTAATCAAGAAACCAAGATGCCCACAACTAGTTACTGTCCTTTACTTCTTTGCACAATCAACTTGTTTCTAGACAAGAGCACCAAATTAGGGATATCTCACAAATAACCCTGACAATAATATCCTGACTTCAGGTCTGTGTCATGTGTGACCTCAATTAATGTATGAAATTTGTATCGTAAAGACTAGATTTAAATATTTTTAATTTCTTAAGTAAAATGGCTAAAATTGCAAAACTTTCCTTGAATATTATCAGAGAATGTAAACTGTCTGTTGTCCTTGACATACAAAGAAGATAAACTATCAGCAGGGAATGACACTTGGGTTATTTATCTAAGTAGATGTGATATATTTTTAACGCTCTGTGGTGCTGAATCCTTTATAAATATGGGGTGTCGTTTCAAAGCAAGCAACTAGCCACAGTTGTGGATGCAACAAACATTATCAACAATATAAATATCATCATTAGTGGAAAACAGCAGATGTGGGCCTCAACCTGTGAACCTTAAAGCCCTGAATTATATGTGTCATTTTCCTGGCTGTTTTCCAGGTTCTAGTTCCCTTTTTTGCACTTTTTACTAAAGGTACATCCCTGACCTTGTTACCTGGTCCATGTTTGCCTTATCCAATGTGCATTTCTTCATTGCCTTAGTAGTTTAGACCAGGGTGGTAGCAATGAGGTTAGTGAGAAATGGCTGCTTCTGAAATTCATTCTTAAGGTAGCACCAACGGGCTTTTCTTATGGACTGGGTGAGGGGTGGGTATGAGAGTAAGAGAAGGATTAAGGATAACTCCAAGATTTGGGGCCTGAGCACATGGAAGAATGGAATGTTTTTTACTCCTTTACTAGCATAGTATATCATCAAACATTTTAATCTTTCCCAGATTGGTAGCTGAGAAAATGGTATTTAATGTAATTTTCCCCTACCTTTTAATTGTGAAAATTATCAAACATACAACACATTGAAAGAAGAGTAACCCCTTTCATACTGATTTAAACAGTTAAGGATATTTTTTAGCTCAAATAATTGGCTATCCAGAGATAGAATGGAATTCAGGTTTCAATGGACTCAGTAACTTAAACATGTCATCAAGAATTTGGGGAGTGGGGGGGCCTCCCTCAAACACTCCCTAAGAAAAGCAAATATACTTTTTATTATTACAGCAAATATGTCTCTTTGCCTTAAATTAGGCTGTGTGACCACTCCTGAAAACAACAGCTGTGGCCGAAGGATGGGACTTAGCCCATTACCTTAGGCCTGGCTTGCATGTCCCACTCCTAGAGCCAGAATGGAGTCAGAATCCTCAAATTCACATGGCCCACACTCAAATAAAATAAGAATGGAAACCAAGAGAAGGAGATTAATATCCTTCTCCCCATGCCTTCACCCCAAGTACTGTGGGCATTTTCAACTGCATCCCACCTCCCCAGCTGATATTTCTGAAGAGCCTTTCATTTCTGTGAATGACTTGTGGCGCTGATTTCCTGTGTTTGTTAAATTTTCAATCATCCCACTTGGTAATTCACTTCCTACCGTTGCTGTCATCTTTTTGCACTGCTAGGCCATCATTTTTCAAGGTACTCCAACACATGGCTACAGTGTTATTAGATTTTTTACTGAACGTTCAGGGTCATGGAGAGGATTATAATGTAGCACAGAATTCAGAGATGAGTTCTAGATGTCAATGCTATTATTTCAAATTTCCCTGACCACGTTGTCTTGAGGACTGGTGATTTTAAAATAAGTCTGCAAATTGCTTGATACTTCTCCCTTCAAAAAGTGAAGCCTGATTGCCCTGCCTTTGAATGTGGATTGAGAGTTAGTGACTGGCTTTGAACAGATAATATGTGGCATAACTGAAGACAGGTGATTTCTGAGGCTAGGTCTTAAAAAGAAAAAGCTTCTACCTGGCACTCACATTATCCTTCTCTCTCAGATTGCTCTGGGAGAAGCCAGCTGCCACATCATGAAGACAGCCAAGGATCCCAGGAAAGGGTCCATGTGAGAAGGCACACAGGCCTCCCGCCAACAGATAGCATCAACCTGCCTCCGTGTAAGTATGCCATTTCAGCAGCATATATGTCAGTGCCAGTTCAGTGGTCAGATGACTAGAACCCCAGCTGACATCTTGATTGCAGCCTCACAAGAGACCCTGAGCCAAACTGCTTGTAAATCCCTGATCCACAGAAACTGGGAGAGATCATTTCTTATACAACTATAGACAAACAATATAGGGACTCTCTCGGGCTGCTCTCTCCTGTTTTGTCTGCCACCACTTTGCACAGGTCCCTCATCTTTCTTTTATCTCATTTTTTTTTTTCTTTACCAGAGCTCCCCAAACCCAGTCTCTAGAGGGAATGCTCAAAATTTCTGTGTTTTATTTGGAGAGTAATTGAAGTCTTCTTGGTCTAAACCTCTCCCATCTAGAGTAAGCCCAGGGGATCCACTTTCCCTGACCAAACATACCCATTATCATCCAAAACCTAGATATTCTGTCTTCCTACCAGGCCAGCTGATACCAGGCCCACTCAAACAGCTACCAGCTTTTAAAACAATTATTCCTGCCCTAATAGAAGTGTGCATGAGCATAGTGCTACACGAGCAGACAGGAAGCACAAGAGCTGACTGGGGGAGCTCACAGAGAGAAGCTGACATGTGAGCTGAGCTTTGAGGAGTTCGTTTGGTAGAGAAGTGAAAGAAAGTCATTTACACAGAAGTAATAACAAGTGCAAAGGCTCAGAGGTAAGAAAAGGCATAATTCTGAGAACTGTAAATATGTCAGGGTTGTATGTGAGAATACCTTTTGAGGAGCTCGGATGATATTGGGGGTTAGATCATATCAGGCATTTTAAGCCAAGACAAGAGGAGCCTGGCAGGCTACAGTCCATGGGGTCACAAAGAATCAGACACGACTTAAGCACACATCAGTTAGGAGACCACAGCTAACAGAATCCCCTGATTCAACTGATTTAAAAATAAGAACAAGAATGAATTTAGTACCTTAAATAATAAGTCTGTAAATAGGGCTTCTCCCATGTTTTTTCTATATTTCTATTCTGTTATTCCCAGGCTTGCCCCCTACCCCATCTTATGATGACTACAGCAGCTCCAGGTATCCTTCAGGAGGTAGAAAAGGGCCCTTTTCTTCTCTCTCTCTCATTATGTAAACTTTTAATTTCTTTTAAGATGGAGGAAATCTTTCCCAAAAATGTCTTTCATCCTCCTCCCATTCCTTGCAACAGCTGACTTCCCATTAGCTAGAACTGTACCATATGCCCAGGCTCAATACTTGGTAAAGGAATAGGCCACTGTGATGGATACAGACCGGTCACAGTTTACTCTCTAGGGCTGAGGTGGGAGCTAGCACTCTTGAAACACATAGCCAAGCATAGCAGTGTGGTTACTAGAATAAAATTGGGATTCTGTTAACAAGGTGGAAGAGAGGTCGTTGGTGTTTGGGGTAGGCAGTCAGCAGAATCTGCCACACCATGCCAAGGAATTTGGACTGTATCTCATTGGGATGGGAAACCACAGAAGGATTTTAAAACAGGAAATAGCATGATTATATTTCACTATGTCACAATAGAAGTGTACTCAAGAGGGGCATGGGTCTTTGGAGGTAGGGTGACCAGTTAGAAGATTTCAGCAGAAGATATTAGAGTGAATTTTAGGTCTTTGAATTAGGAACACCCAGTGACTAACTGGATGGAATGGGAAAAGGAAGTAGAAGGGATAGATTCAAGAATGACTTGCAGATTTCTGCTTGGGTGAATCACAGGGTATTTCATCAAAGTTGGGAATATGCATGGAGGCAGTTTGGGTGGATAAGGTGATGAGTGGAGCGACAGTCAATTTGGTCTTGGACAATAAAGTACCTACAGGACACATCAGGAGAAATCAGTAAACTTGGAGGGGATAGCGAAGACCACATTAAACTCCATTAGAGGTTAGGGCAGGATGGAGTGTGGAATGAAGGAGAATTGATGAGAAATTAAGCTAAGTATACAACTAACACATAGTGTGGGACTGGTTTGACTGATTTTGCTGGATAGTCAAGGACATCTTGAGAAAATTGCAAATTTAATTGTAGACAAGCCTGTAAAAAGCAGTTAAAAACCTGTTTTGAAATGCGTATTTCTGTAATTTGTTTCAACATGTTGAATTACAGCAAATGAGATGGAGAAATGATCTCAATCCATTTTTTGGGCCGCCTGACTGGAAACCTCAGAACTCAGCCCTGTAAGCTGTTAATCAAATAAGCACTGCAGGCTTTTGTAAAGAATCATGCTTTAAAAATGCTTAAAGGCAGTATTGGGATTAAAATGTAGGTTTCTTTTCTGTTTTTTAAATTGTATTTATTTATTTTTGGGTGCACTGGGTCTTCATTGCTGTGCATAGGCTTTCTCTAATTGTGGTGCTGCTGCTGCTAAGTCACATCAGTCGTGCCCGACTCTGTGTGACCCCATAGACAGCAGCCCAACAGGCTCCTCTGTCCCTGGGATTCTCCAGGCAAGAATATTGGAATGGGTTGCCATTTCCTTCTCCAATGCATGAAAGTGAAAAGTGAAAGTGAAGTCGCTCAGTCATGTCTGACTTTTAGTGACCCCATGGACTACAGCCTACCAGGCTCCTCCGTCCATGGGACTCTCCAGGCAAGAGTACTGGAGTGGGTTGCCATTGCCTTCACTGTGGTTTCGGTGAGTGGGGGTTAATCTCCAGTTATGGTGAGCAGGCTTTTCACTGAGATGGCTTCTGTTGTTGCAGAGCATGGGCTCTAGAGCCTGAGGGCTCAGTAACTGTGGCACACAGGCTCAGTTGTCCTGCGGCATGTGGAAACTTCCCAGACTAGGGATTGAAGCCCTGTACCCTGCATTGGTAGGCAGATTCTTAACCACTGGACCACCAGGGAAGTTCTCTTTTCTGTTTTGTAACAGTAGTTATGAAATGTAAATTAGAAGATGTTTGAATGCACCATCAAGTTCTAATAGTTCATCAGCCATATACATTAAGTACAGTTTAAAACAGAAATAGGAATTTTATTTCTGCTCAAAAACACTCATTGAGTGGAACACTGGAATTTGAAACATACTTAGATTAGATTTATAACTGCATAGTTAGTAGGCAACTTCAAGGATTAAAAAAGAAAAAAGCCAAAACATTTGTTGAATTTTTCCCACATCTACCTTTTTCCAGGCACCAAACTGGGCTCTAGAATAAAAAAAACTACTTGGCATTTGTATATTTTTGTGATTAATCCTAACTTTACACAACTATTCTACTCAATGTAGTTTCTGGGGGCCTGGATAAAATATAACACAAGCGGAGTAAGGATTGAGGGACAAAGAAGAAAGGTGAGAATTGAAGCAAGCTAGGAAACTCAACCAGGTTGGGAGGGTAATGGAGGAAAAAAGAAACAGTCACAAGAGACTGAATATACAAACTGGATAACAGTCAGACCACATATGACAATTAAAACTCTGACCCACAATCAGCAATCAGCCCAGCAATCGATCTCTGCAGCAATCAGCCCAGAATTCTTATGACTGGTCAGTGACTGTCAGCCTCCCCAATTTTTGCTCTTCCAACTCAGGACCAACTGGAGAAAGTCAAATATGCACCACCAAAACAATCACATAAGATGCCATACTTCTAGTGAGCCTGCCTCCAGCTTCCCCACACCAGTACTCTCAAATCAGTGCATACATGAAATCTTCCCTTTTTGTTTTTCTACCTTAAACTTTCCCACTCCCCTGACAGTCTTTAGTTATCTGCCAGATGCCAAGTGATAGTGAATGACTGCCTTGTTTAATCAGGCATAGAATAGCCTCTTTGTTCTCATTTGGGTGGTCTTCATTTATTCCCGCAGTCATTCATTCACTTTTTTGTCATATATGAATCATATTTTGTGTGCCAGGCAGTGTCCAACATTGCTGTGGAAGCAGATAGTCCTTGCCCTCAAGGATATCCTGTCTATTGGGATAGATACATAAATAAATATAACTAACTCAACGTGGTAAATGAAACAATGAAAGTGAAGTCACTCAGTTGTGTCCCACTCTTTTGTGACCCTGTGGACTGTAGCCCACCAGGCTCCTCTGTCCATGGGATTCTCCAGGCAAGAACACTGAAGTGGGTTGCCAGGTCCTTCTCCAGGGGATCTTCCCAACCTAGGGATTGAACCCAGGTCTCCCGCATTTTGGGCAGACGCTTTAACCTCTGAGCCACCAGGGAAGCCCAAGTGAAACAGTAGGCATCTATAAAGGAGGTGTAGATCAAGTAAGGCTTTTAAGGAAAGTGACCCTTAAATCGAGGTAAGGGACGAGGCTGAGTTCATCTGGCAAAGAGGATCAAGGCAGGTGGAGGCAGAAACCAGAGGTGTGCGACTGGAGCATAAAAAGGGAGGTGAGCAGTGGAAGAGGCTGCATGGGCAGGTCGTGGACGGCCATGTGTGTGCCACGTTTGTAAGGACTTGGATTTCATCCTGTCCAAGCGGCTCCCTCCTGGAAATGAGAGGAACCCCTGATATAACCATGGCAGAAAAGCAACATTCAGGAAACATTATCCTTGTGTGTATCACCGTAAGGTCCGGGAGGTCAGGGACACAACCGCTCGTAATGTCTGGCTCACAGTAGACATTCACTGAATGTTAAATGAATGGGTATAAGTGCTTCGATGTAGTCGTCATTGTCCCCAACTTATGTTTTTTTTCTCACGGGACAAGACAGGGAATCCGGGGCATGTTTGAGAGACTGTAGGGAGAACTGCCGTTCTGGACAGCAGGGTTTGCGGACACAAAACCTCTGATTTGCTGTAGGCAAGGAATACACTTCTGTCGCGTCGCGAACCCCCGGCTCCTAACCTTCCCCCATCCACCCCCACTCCCCAAAAAGGCGAGCCGCTCTGTCCCGAAGACAGCCTCAGAGAAAGAGCCCAGCAGAGAACTCTCGCCAACGAGAGGGGAACAGCCGCTGGGTACCTGGGCTGAGTTTGGTACCTCTCCCACTGTGAGCCCCCGCCGGCCCATCCAGGCGGAGCCCCATTCGACACCCTTCCGGATTGGACGCGCACGAAATCCTGGGGCGGGCATTAAGGCCGAGCGCTCTAGGGGATTGGCCACCCTGGCGGACCGACGTGCGGCCGACGGAGCTGGTTTGCCCGCCGCTCATCTCCGCGGGTCCCCTGTCAGTCATTGGCTCTCTGCGGTTTCCTTGGGGACGTGGCGCCGCCGGCTGCCCGGGCCTCCTTCCGGCTCGGTTAGAAGCTGCTGGGAGCGCCACTGGACCTAGCAGAACCGTGCTGAGGGACCTCGCTGGCGGTTCGACCGGTGAGTGTGAGCACGGGAAGGCTGTGGGGCCGGAAGGGTTGGCTAGGGGAAGAGGAACTCCCATCCCCGCCTGGGGACGGTGGGTTCCTCGAGGACGTCGCCGGCCCTCTAGAACACCCGGCTCCCAGGGAGCCGCGGTAGGGACCGCTGAGCCCCAGGAACAAGAGCAAACGCATCTGTAGTGGGAGCCCGGAGAGTGGGTGGGCGCCATGGCTTCTCGTGAGGGGGAAGGGGGGTATAGTCTCGTGGGCACTGCTGGAGATGAACCTGAAACCCAACCAACTCTTTCCAGGCTGCAGACTTAGGAGATGCCGAGGACGAGGAGACCACCTTTTCAAGGAAAAAGGAAAAGGAGGTGACAGGCATTGAGACCACTGAAGGGAACCCATGGCTAGGTAAGATTGCACACTTTATCCTCTGCTGGAAGCTCAGTTGGGGGCTGGCAGGCAGGTTGAGAGGCCTTGGGAGATTGTTATAAGTGAGGTTTGCTCTAGGGCTGCATGTGAGTGCTTGCTCTGTTCTAATAAGTGCTACTAGGTTGTAATGTTCTTTCAGATTTCCACTTGAGTGAGGCTAGGTGCCCCTTGAGGAAGTTAAACAAAACACAAACAAAAAAATTTTTTTGTTTTGTAATGAACTTTGAAAACAGACTGAGGTCCTTTTGAGTTAGTATGAAAAGTGAACTTCACAGTTGAATACACGTATTCATACATTATAATACTCTGAAGGTTTCAGAAAAGATTTATGTGGAGGTGTGGGGCAACTTATACCAAATGAGACAGTTGTCAAATAGAATAAATGGAGAAAGATGCAGGACATTATACCTACTGGTGTAAAACCAAAGGAGTAGAGATACACACACACAGATATATTACCTTGATGGTATGTGTTTATTCTTGTGTTTGCATAAAGTTCATGGGATTGCAAAGAGTCAGACACGACTAAGTGAAGGACACACACATACACACAAACACTGACTGACACACACACACACACACACACACACACAGAATATCCCTGGGTAATAGTGGTTGCCTCTGACACACACACACACACACACACACAGAATATCCCTGGGTAATAGTGGTTGCCTCTGACACACACACACACACACACACAGAATATCCCTGGGTAATAGTGGTTGCCTCTGACACACACACACACACACACACACACAGGATATCCCTGGGTAATAGTGGTTGCCTCTGACACACACACACACACACACACACACACACACAGAATATCCCTGGGTAATAGTGGTTGCCTCTGACACACACACACACACACACACACACACACACACAGAATATCCCTGGGTAATAGTGGTTGCCTCTGAGAGGGAAATGAGGGGTTAAGGCACAAGACTCACTCTCCACTACATATCCTTTAAACTGATTTTTTTTTCTTTCTGTGTGCATATGTTACCCACTAAAATAGTTTTAAAAATCAGTTAATAAATTTTCTGTCTCTTCTGTCTTTTTGACAGTATGCTTGGTGGGACCGTTGCAAGTGCTCTGATTCTTCAATGTTATATGAGTTTGCACAGGGAGACTGGTGATCTTTTCATTAACATGAAGTTAGTTCTTTGAATTTCACCCCAAAGTGCAGACTCTGGAAAAAGAGCAGAGAAGGCTTTTTTAGTTTATATAGTAAAAGTTCCATGAACCATATAGGTCCTTTTCTAAACTTTGAGACTAAATGAACATTTAGACTTCTGGTGGCATAAATTATTTGCCTTTATTAGGAAGGGCTTTAATCCAGCTTTAAAATCATTTTTAGCACTCAATTGTAGAGACTTTTCTTACTAATGTTTGTCTTATTTCAGGATCAGTTTTTCCTTCCTCTGTCCAGCCTCCTGGTACTTCACTGTGCCCACAGTGAGCCCATTTCCCCGGCAGCGGGTGGCATTCCTAGGACTCTTCTTCATATCCTGTCTCCTTTTACTTATGTTAATCATGGACTTTCGACATTGGGGTGCTTCATCACCAAGAGATAGGCAATATGAAAGGTGAGTCACCTTTACATTGCTTTGACCAGCTTTGGCAGTGAAGTCATAAATACTTTGATAAGCTGTTTAACATACTGCTACCTTAGGATGAGATGGTTAGATAGCATCACTGACTCAATGGACACAAATTTCAGTGAACTCCAGGAAGATAGTGAAAGACAGGGAAGCCTGGGGTGCTGCAGTCCATGGGGTCACAAAGAGTTGGACCCAATTTGGAGACTGAACAACAACCACCTTTGACTCTTTGACTCTTATACTGGGGAATACTGCACTTTTAGTTAAAATTGCATGCCACTTACTACATTAAAAGATCTTAATCCCTATTCGGTAATGTTCGGTTCTGATTGAGAAATGCTAATGCTACCTTTTATCCATGAAAGGTGTGTTTCTCTTTCCTTGTTTTGGTGGACTGACTTACTGGTTGCATAAATGTTTACAATTGTTACGTACTGTTGATGACTTGACCCTTTTATGGTTATTAAATGACTCTTTGTCTTTGATTATATTCTTTGCTCTGAAATCTACTAGCCTGGTATTTCTATGGCAGTTTCAGCTTTCTTGTGATTAGTGTTAGCATGATAGATGTTTTTTCATTCATTTAGTTTTAGCCTTTTTGTTTTGTTATGTTTCAAGTGTGCTTCTTTTTTTTTTTCTTCCCCAAGTGTGCTTCTTGTAGACAGAGTTTAATTGAGTCTTCTTACCCAGTCTGACAATGTGTGCCTTTTATGTGGGCTCTTCAGGTTTTTACATTAATCAGTTATCTTCAGGGTTTGATCTGTCTTGCTGTTTGTTTTCTGCTTGTCACATCTGTTCTTTGTTTGTCTTTCTTTCTTTACCTCACCCCCCTTTTTTTGAATACATTTTTAATGATTCCATTTTATCTCCTTTGTTGTTTTGTTAGACATAATTCTGTTTTTTGTTTTTTCAGTAGTTGCTTTATGGTTTAAGTAATTTAATTTACTACTTCAAGTAATATTATACCTCTTCACACAGTGTAAAAACTTAACAACAATGTACTTTCATTCTTCTCTTTCTCCTTGACTTTGGTGCTATTGTTGTCATACTTCTTACTTCTTCTACATATGTTATAAGCTCTACCATACATTATTATTTTTGCTTTAGGCATTCAATTATTTTTTAAAGAGGTTTTTAAAAATAAGAAAAAAAGGTTTGTATATTTACCATTACTGGGCCTCTTCATGCCTTTGTGTAGATTTCATATTTCCATTTGGTATCATTTTCCTTTTGCCTAATGGTTTTCCTTTAACATTTCTAGTAGTATGAATCTGTGGTTGGTGAATTCTCTCAACTTTTGTATGACTGGAAAAGTCTTCATTTTGCTTTCCCTTTAAAAGAAATATCCACTGAGTATGGAACTCTAGGTTGATCATTTTTTTTGCTTTCTTTACTTTACAGATGATGCATCACTGTCCTCTGGCTTGTCTTAGGAGAGCTCTGTTGTCATTTTTCTCTTTGTTCTCTCTGTATGTAATGTGTCTTCCTCTGGCTGCATTTAAGTTTTTCTCTTTATCACTGGTTTTAAACAATTTGATTGTAATGGGCTTTGGTTTAGTTTTCTTCATGATTCTTATGTTTGTGATTTGTTTATTCTTGGATCTATGGATTTATCATTTTTAATCAAATTTGGAAAAATTTTAATATTATTTCTTCAAATATTTTTCTATACTCTCCCACTTTTCCTTTGGTGTCTCCAGTGACATATGTTGAGTCACATGACATTTTCTCACAGCCCACTTATGTTCTGTTCCCTTCCCCACCCCCCAAGTCTTTTTTTCTCTCTGTGTTTTTCTGGATATTTTATATTGCTGTGCCTTCCAATTCATTAGTATTTTCTTCTGTAAGTCTAACCTACTGTTAGTTCCATGAAAGCTGAATACCTTTTTTCATAGAAAATACATTTGGAATTATTTAATATAGCTTTTGTTTGATATAGCTTACCAGTGCATAGAAGATCTGTATTCCTTTAAAACAGTTATTTTGCTATTTTTTTTAAAAATTTATTTTATTCTATTCAGCTACACTGGGTCTTCGTTGCAGCATGTGGGATCCAGTTCCCTGACCAGGGATCGAACCTTCCTCCCCTGCATTGGGGTGCAGAATCTAAGCCACTGGACCATCAGGAAAATCCCAATTTTGCTATTTTTTAAAGATTAGTTTCTGGTTAGGTTACAGAACGAAATGGTAATATGTTGTGTTCATCATCTGCAACATCTCCTTACTGCTTCCCAGAAAGGATCAATTAGGAGGCATTGGGCTACAAGTGACAGTCAGACTGACTTAAAGAATAAGAATGTTTATTGGCTCACATAATGAGAAGTTCAGGGGTAGAAGGACCACAAGTTCAATGCTGGCTCTCAGGATGGGAGTCTCTGTCTCAGTTGCCCGTTTTGTCAGCATGCTAAGTGGTTGTGTAATAGCAGCCAGGGCTACCTGCACTCACTCGTGTCCTGTAGGAGAGAAACAGGTCTTTCCATGCTCTCTTAAAAGAATGAAGACCCTTCCTGGAAACCTCCAGCAACTCTTTCCCTGAGTCTTTTTTGGTCAGAATTGGGACACATGCATCCTCCCCTTAATATTTCTGTGTTGTTCTGTCCCCAGAATTTCTCATTTCCTATTCACTTTGGTCACTCATTTGTTAAAACATTCAACAAACATTTATTGACTGGCCACTATGTGCTGAGTGATAGGAACCACGGCATGGAGACCTTGGTGCTTTTTTTTCAAGAAGTTTGTTTTCAGCTTTCCTCCTCCAGTAACAGTATTGCTTTGTATTTTTCTTTCTTCCTTTTCAAAGAGGAAACACTTCTTTAGATCCATGACAGAGTTATTAACAGTTGATCTTGAGGAACCTGTTAGCTTTAGAAAACTCAGTCCATAATTTGAGTGTTTTAGATGCTTATTGAGATTTTCTTGACATACCTGAGCAGAGTTTCTCACTGGAACATAGCATGGTCTAATTATGGACTTATTTATAGGATAATATGGCTAGGGTAAGGACAACTAGGCAGTGAGTGGTGATCTGTACAGCTACAGGGGCAGATCAGACTGGGCCTGTTAAGCCATTTTAGGAGGTTTAGACATTATCTTAATATTAATGTATTTTACGATTAGATTTGAGTTTTTGTTGCAGTCTTATTAATTGTATTTAAAGTAGAGTAGTGTTGGTACTTTTCACTTTCATGCTTTGGAGAAGGAAATGGCAATCCACTCCAGTGTTCTTGCCTGGAGAATCCCAGGAATGGGGGAGCCTGGTGGGGCTGCCGTCTATGGGGTCACCCAGAGTTGGACACGACTGAAGCGACTTAGCAGACATTATCTTAAGGGTAGAAGGAAGGCTTTGAAAAACTTGAAGAGTGATGTGATCAGAACTGCTTTTTAAGAAAAGGTCACTTTGGTGGTACTATGGAGAATAAATTGGAATACTCCAATAGAGAGAGGATGATGGCCTAGACTTGGGTGGCAGCAATGATGATGGAGAGAAGAAAATGAATTTGAGGGACTCATTGGAGGTAGAGTGATCTGATAGTTCTCACCTACTATTAAACTCAGGTGGCCAGATTCAGTAAATACTTATGCTGAATTAACTGAAACAAGTTAGCCCCAGAGCTAAGGAACACTCAGACTGTGCCTGTGTAGTGACTTAACAAAATCTTCACACCCTTAATAAAATCTTTACACTCTGTAATGCTCTGGCGAAGCAGCCAGCTGCTGTATAGCCTTAGAGCTCCTTGTTCCTTACTGAAAGCTTGTTTGCATATGGCCACAAATTACCATGTGTCCTTAAACTTCACTCATGTCTGCCTATACGAGGCATTTAGGAAACAAACACCTGTTGAGAGCTTGCAGCATGTGAGACGCTGAGCTAGACACTAGAGTACAAAGGTGAATAAAACGTGGCCCCTGAACTCATAGAGCTGGTAATCTAGGTAGGAAGGCAGATGTGAAGGAATAATTGTTTCCCAATGCGATAATAGTTTAACTGTGTAGAATCAGGAACAAAGAATCAGGGACTGTACATAGTCAAGAATCAGGAATAAAATTAAAAAGCAGAGATTAACCGGAAGAAGCTTATGAGTAACCAGATTTGATGTCACTAAGTTCATGTACTGGGAGCTTGCATACTGTACTGATAAGTTAGGCTCTCAGATACAGCCTCTTTGCTTTTGTTTAACAAACTGTATTTTTGTTTTTTTAACTTTTTATTTTTAGAGTGTAGCTGATTAACAGTTGTGTTAGTTCAGGTGTAAAGTGATTCAGTTACACATACACATGTATCTATTCTTTTCAAATTCTTTTTCCATTTAGGTTGTTACATATTATGGAGCAGAGTTTTCTGTCCTATACAGTGGGTCCTTTTTGGCTATCCATTTAAAATATACTACTGTGTACATGTCCATACTGTTTTAATTAGCTTGGTTCTCTCTTGTCTCAGACATAGCCAGTAATAGCCAGTTAGAATGGTGGTAGTGGGAAGGGTATGGTGGTCATGAGATGTGGACACACTGATGACAGTCGTTAATGATATACTGACATCTTGACAGTAGGCAGGAGAGAGGAAATTTGTTAAAAAATAAAGTAGACTCAATAACTCAGATTTTCTAAAGACCATTTCTATAGTGGTATTCAATTCTATGAGAAAAGCATGTTAGTCACTCAGCCATGTCCCACTCTTTTTGACCCCATGGACTGTAGACCGCCAGGCTCCTCTGTCCATGGGATTCTCCAGGCAAGAATACTAAAGTGGGTAGCCATTTCCTTCTCCAGGGGATCTTCCCAACCTAGAGATTGAACCCAGTCTCCTGCATTGCTGGTGGATTCTTTACCATCTGTGCCAACAGGGAAGCCCCTGAATTACTTGTGGACCTTTAAAAAAATACAAATCACTGGACCTTTTCTCAAGGTGATTCTAATATGCAGCCTAAGTTGGGAAGCATTGCTCTACAGTTATTGCGGATGTTAGTCTTAGTAGTAGTATTTGAAATAATCTTGATTTTTTTCTGTTCTCTGTTTTCTGCCCTGCAAATATACAATGAAAGTAAATGAAGGTAAGGGGCAGCACTAACTCCATTTAAAATTTTTCTTCCAGGATTTATTTTTTGTGGTGGCTGTTACTGTTAGGCACCAGTGAGCATTAGCTGATGATTAAATGATTAAGCAAATAACTAGGAATTGAGGGAAATACCCATCACTTAAGTTCAATACCTTATAAAAAATTAGGACAAGGACTTGTAGTTGTGGTTTTTATATCACATACTTTTAATAGGCATTTTTTCCAATTTAAATTGGGGAAATATTTTAATTTGAATTTTTTCAAATCGTATTGGAAACTGTTTTAATTTGAATTTTTTCAGTCATTGGTGGAACCTAGCATATAACTTTGGTGGTGATATGGCCCAAAATTTTAGAAGCATGAATGGGGGTTTTCCCTCAGTATCAAAACCAAAGAATTGTTATGTAAACATGTATTCCCATTGCTGCTGAAGGAGAAAGCAGGAGGTTTACATCAGAACTAGAACTAAGAAAAAGGTAAATTTAGAGATTGATGAGTGTCAGTAAGGTTTGAATCCAGAACTATTTTTTGATTTATGCTTCTAAAATAAACTTTATTTTTTAGACCATTTTTAGGTTCACAGCTAAATTGAGCACAATTGCAAAGATTTCTCATATACCCTCTGTCCTCCCCTGATGTGCACAGCAAAGCTATCTTTAAGAATATATTTTGCTAGATTTGTTTTAGTCAACTATTTATCTAGCATGTGCCATATAATATGTGCTCCAACAGCTTCATCCGACTGACTTTGTATTATTCACCCATTTATTCATTCGTCTATTCACTTACTTAACAAATACTGTCTGCACAGTTCCTTCTTTGCACTTGTCACATTTCAGGTTTCATTGGCCATGTGTGGCTTGTAGCTATCCTATCAGACAGTTCAGATGGGAAATATTTCCTCCAGGTCAGAAAGTTCTGGAATGTGCTAGCCCTGGATGCTGGTAAATTGTTAAAATATATTAATAATTTTTAGTTTAAGGGATTCTTTTTAGCATGTATACATGTATAATGTGCAAGACAAACAGTGAACTGTTGTATTCAGTACATTTCTTTTTCACCTTAATGTTTAATGATGTTCATTTTTTGGTAGGGCTTCCCAGGTGGCTCAGTGGTAAAGAATCTGCCTGCCAAGCAGGAAACCCAGGTTCAATCCCTGGGTTGAGAAGATCCCCTGTAGAAGGAAATGGCAATCCACTCCAGTATTCTTGCCAGGAGAACCCCATGGACAGAGGAGCCTAGCAGGCTCCATAGAGTCCATAGAGTCATAAAAGAGTTGGACATGACTTACCAACTAAGCAACAACAACTTTTTGGTATCCCCACTACTGTCTTTATTAGTGGGGAAATTTTTGTCTGGCTTATTGTTCTGAAGAATGTCTTTGGTAGCTGTTGAAAGGTGCCTTCATGTTCCTTTGCTACCTGGGAATTACTGAGTGAGAGCTTCTGTGTCAGTAACTGGCTCAATAGTGGCCTTCCTTAGGAGTTTTAATTCTGTTTAAAGCAAGTGAAAAGGAGCCTTTACTTATGGTTAGAATAAAAATGGTAAACAAATATACAGATGAAGTTAAGGGTTCTAATGTGTAGTGGAGCAATTCAGAGATTTTGTTGGTGAAATGGAAGACATTTTTATGTGTTTATTCATTTGCTTGTCCTTAATGGTGTTCATTATAAGCAGAGCTTTAAATTATAAATGTTTCTGACTGCTCTGATTAATCTTGTTAGGAAATAAGTAGTAACCTTACAAGATGCTTTTCTGGGCATGTAGTACTATCATCAGTCATGCACAGCTACTTTGGCTATAATGTCATATTTGGTTTCGAGCCTTGAACAGAGTTGAGATGATGACAATTCATCAAAGAGGTGGTAGCTCCATGCTAATGGGGGCCACTTTAGTGAACTTTTGGCATGTTACTGAGTTCTTTTTGAACTCTAGAAGTGGTATAATTTGTGTTGATTTTGTAAGCTAATGGCTTGGTCAGTTATTGCTCTAATGCTGTTAATGTTTTGAGTATAATGGCAGCGAAAAGCCAGTTGTCTTCCAGTTCTACCATGAGTGATGTATATGTGGGTATCTTTCTTTTCACTGACTCAGCAGTGACCGGAGGGAAATCATGCTTCTCATATAGAGAGGATATGTGGGTTTGAGGTGGGAGTAAGTGCATGTGATGGTAAATTGGCTCTCTCCTGGGACAGTGGGTATGAGGGATTCCAAAGCTTTTGGAATTTTTCTCTTGGGCTTTAAGTCCTCTTTAGGGATTGAGTTAGTGCAGCATCAGCAAAGCAGGAGGATCCTGCAATGCAAGTAGTTAATCATGATGAGTAAGTCTAGTATTGCAAATCAGAAATGAAAATATCCAAGAAAGGACCAGCGATGCATCTTTGCTCGGAGCCTAGATGAGGAAGGGCTTCTAAGAAGCCTGAATAGGTCATAAGAGGTCAGAATTCCAGAAAGAGATGATACTATTACTTCAAGCCAAAGGGAAGAATTTTTCTTCAGTTACTCATCTGTATGGAAGATGAGAAACATAAGAGACTTCTGCAGCCACCGATTAGAGATTCAAGTGGAAAGTATAACATAAATGCCCTCTGGTCCTATCTTTCTTCCTTGTATTGTAGTGTCAGCTGACTTTTTTCTGCCAATGCACACATGGCGACTTTAAGAGAAAAGAAAGCAAAGTTGAGTTGTACCCAAATTAGAGTTGTAAGGTTTCTTATTGTGACAGAAACCAAAGAGGATGACAGGATGCTTTGGAAAGCCCCTGAAATTTTCTAAGAAATAGACCAACTGATTTTGAGTATAGCTATACAAAGACCTAGGTGAATTGTTAACAGACCAGCAGCTTCATATTGTGAGCTCTAGGCCCAAACCAGTCAGTATTGATTGATACATATTGGAGAAATGTGAGGAACATTGTGACTGTGTTGGGGCATGCAGTTAATGTACTCACTCTTGAGAAACAGAATCTAAATGGAGAGGTGGAGCAAACAAATAGGAAAGACATCTTAGGGCTCAGTGTGAAATATAAGCAAACTGCTTAAAGAGAATAATGACACTCCCTGTTAGAACAGAGGGAGGACGCCTTTTCAGGTCATTGTGAGTATCCCAAGCATCAGCATTGTTGAGTGGAGGCTCCTTAAGAACTGAAACCATGTCAGAGAAGGGAAAGGGGAAGGAATAGGAAGAAAAACAGACGGGTGTTTGTTAGAAAGAAGGTTGTGTTCAAGTAGCGGCTCTTAAGTGACCCTTGGGAGTCTCTGAGACACTTTTAGGGGGTCTGTAAGGCCAAAACTATTTTGATAAAAATACTAAGGTTGTGTTTAAAAAAATGCATAACACAATTTGTCATCTTAATTATTTTTAAGTGTTAATCTTCACATTGTTATGCAGCCAATTGTGTTTTAAAAATGCATAACACAATTTATCATCTTGTTTCTAAGTGTTAAGTATCTTCACATTGTTATGCAGCCAATCTCCAGAACTTTTTCATCTTGCAAATCTGAAACTCTATACTCATTAGACAACAACCCTAATTTTTTCCCTACCCCTAGCCCCTGGTAACCACTATTCTATTTTCTGATTCTGTGAATTTGCTTATTTTTCATATTTCTTATAAGTGGAATTATATAGTGTTTGTCTTTTGTGACTGACATATTTCACTTAGCATGATGTTCTCAAGGTTCACCCATGTTGTAGCATGTGACAGGATTTCTTTCTTTTTTTTTTAAGGCTGAATTGTATTCTGTTGTATGTATATAACACATATTGTTTATTCATTCATCTATCATGGACATCTAAGTTGCTTCTACCTTTTGGCTGTGGTGATAGTATTTGGTTTTTTTGCTGAGTTGACATTTACAGTGAGGATACAAAAACAATGTTGGGTAGAACTGCTAGTGCTTTAGCACAAATCAAGATAGAGTAACAAATTAAACCAGTAATTATGGTATCTTCACTGTCACACAGTTGCAATGGGAAGAAAAGTCAAGTTCCACTTAAGAATATCTTTTTAATGTTCTGTGTGACAAAATGGGAAATATGCATTAAGCACTTCGCTATATATGCAGGTTGTCTCAAGGAAAAGCACTTAATGCAGTTGTTTGAGTTGTGAGCTGAACACAGCCCTGCTTTTATCATACTGTTTTTCACTTGAAAGAATAACTGTCAGAACAACCATGAATTTCAGACATGGGTATTTCATAAGACATTTTCTTGAAAATGAATGAAGTAAAAACCTATCATTTTACAGAAAATTACTATCAGTATTTACTGTCAATGATAAAATTTGAACTTTTAAGTGAAAAGTAGAAGTTTGGGATATTTGTTTCTGCCACTGTGGATGTGTTTCCTAATACTTCAGAAGTATTGCTTCTCAATACTTCAAAGACTTTTTTTTATAAAATTGGAAGTGATATTAATGAAAGTATGTGGTTTTTTGGTAGAACGAAATATGTCAATGTCAAGATTTGCATAGCTCACTGAACCAGTAGTTTTCAGTATATGATGTGACAACATCATGCATGAGTAAAAGCAATTTAAAGTGAAAGATAGACCAGTGCATTTTAATGTAACAGTATGAAAAGTTCTTAGAGTTTAGATTCCACATTGCCACCAACCTTTAAGAAACTCCACCTGTCAACTTTCAGTGTAGTGTCAAAGGAGAATATCCACAGTAATCTAAAAAGGCTATTGAAGTACTGTTCCCTTTTCCAGCAACATTATGTGAAGCTTGATTTTTCTTCCTATCAGTCAGTTCAGTTCAGTTGCTCAGTCATGTCCGACTCTTTGCGACCCCATGGACTGCAGCATGCCAGGCTTCCCTGTTCATCACCAACTCCCGGAGCTTGCTCAAACTCATGTCCATCAAGTTGATGATGCCATCCAATCATCTTATCCTCTGTCATTCTTGACATGCTTCAGTCAAAACAACTTATTGTAGCAGGTTGAATACAGAAATCAGTATGAAAATCTAGCTATCTTCTGTTAATTCAGACACTAAAGAGATTTGCAAAACTCTAAAACACTACCACACTTCTAGATTTTTGGTTTAGAAAATAGTTGTTTTTCATAAAATTTGTTAATATGTAATGAGTTTACTATCACTTCATGGGAAATAGATGGGGAAACAGTGGAAACAGTGTCAGACTTTATTTTTTTGGGCTCCAAAATCACTGCAGATGGTGATTGCAGCCATGAAATTAAAAGACACTTACTCCTTGGAAGGAAAGTTATGACCAACCTAGACAGCATATTAAAAAGCAGAGACATTATTTTGCCAACAAAGGTCCGTCTAGTCAAGGCTGTGGTTTTTCCAGTAGTCATGTATGGATGTGAGAGTTGGATGGTGAAGAAAGCTGAGTGCTGAAGAATTGGTGCTTTTGAACTGTGGTGCTGGAGAAGACTCTTGAGAGTCCCTTGGACTGCAAGGAGATCCAACCAGTCCATCCTAAAGGAGATCAAACCTGGGTGTTCATTGGAAGGACTAATGCTGAAGCTGAAACTCCAATACTTTGACCACCTCATGCGAACAGTTGACTCATTGGAAAAGACCCTGATGCTGGGAAGGATTGGGGGCAGGAAGAGAAGGGGATGACAGAGGATGAGATGGCTGGATGGCATCACTGACTCAATGGACATGAGTTTGAGTAAACTCTGGGAGTTGGTGATGGACAGGGAGGCCTGGCGTGCTGTGTGCTCTTTGGGGTCGCAAAGAGTCAGACACGACTGAGCGACTGAACTGAACTGATTGTCTAAATTAATAAATATTTTAAATGTCCTGTTTTATTTTCTAACATGGTATATATATATGGATGTAACCCATGTATGGAAAAGTTCACTAGTTTTAAGACTGTAAAAAGGGGTCCTGAGCCAACAAATTTTGAGAACCAATGTACTGGGAAAAGTTATTCATTAAGCAGGAGGGGACAGGATACAGAATCTTGTCAAAGTGAAGTAGAAAGAGTGGTTTTCAGAGAAGGAAAGCAGGTAAAGATCTGTGAAATAGAATTGCTGATGAGAAATGAGAAGTCATTTGGGGCATCCATTATCTTGCTGGTTTCTTTTCTGTCTGTGGCACCATCCAGATGTCTGCCCAACTTTCCTGTGATAGAAGTGACCTGTTAAGAATTGTTTGGTGGATTGTGAGCCCATTGCAGCCCAGTAATATGATTAGAATGGGGAAGTTTGTGGTGGAACGGAATCTTTAGGACTGTAAACTTTCTAGTGTGAAACAGATTTTTACCATCTGCTTCACTTCCCACAACTCACTCTCATATCAGATCCAGAAAAAAAGTTCTCCCTGACCCTATCTGATGCAGTAATTTACAGGATTATGTGCATTTGTGCTAAGTTGCTTCAGTCATGTCCGACTCTTTGCGACCCTATGGAGTCAGACATAGCTGAAGCAACTTAGCACACAAGCTCAAATGTATGTTCCTCTCTTTTAAAAAAAAAAATGCATTTTGTGTTTTAGAATAGGAAAGGTACTCAGCCCTACTTTTTTGATTTTTGAACTGTTTCTACATGGTCTTCTTTTCATCAAGTTTGCTTTTCTGTCCAAAATAAGGAACTTTGTGTAGCAATGTGAAGTCACCAGTAGACACAAATATGATTGTTCTGGGGGAGGGGGTGATATTACTTGGAAAAATTCACAGTATTCCTTTCAAGATATTCATTCAATTATTAGCTCAATCTACAGTAGTATTTATTCAAATTTCAAAGAATCTAGAAGACAAAATTTTAGTCTGCCTACCATGCCTTGTATATTAGCACCAAGAAAGAGCTCTCCTTTTTTGAGTAATAAGCCAAAAGCCATTCTCACTGGTCTCCTCTTCAGATTAAACCTTTGAAAGACATCATCAGTGATGTTTGTACTTTTTAGCCCCTCACACTCTGAGGAAACTTTAATATTTATTTAATTTTTTGACTTTAATATTTACTGAAGCCTCATCACTCAGAAGAAGGATTTTACCAGCTTGTAGCCTTCTTTTCTTTCTGAACTTTTCAGCACTTTCCCCCAGAGCATCTTCTGCTAGTTCTCCTTATCGTTATCGTGTAACAGTAAGAGCAGGGGTAGGGGCACAGCAGCTGCTAACTGCTTTATACCCATTGCCTCTCTGAGGGTAGAGACTCCCAACTACCCTGATTTCCCAGATGAGGAAACTACCTGAGAGAAGTTAAGTAATTTCCTGACAGTCTCAAAGTATAGAAAGTGCTAGAGCTGAGACTCAAACCTTGGGGTTTTGATGGTAACATCTTTACTTGTTCCATCTTCCTGCTGTCAGTCAGGTATCATTCTGCCATATTCTTCATGTCTATATACAGAAAGGATAGATAAATAGAAACGAAATTAGGATTGCCTTAGTTATCTAGTGTGCAAAGCAAACCACCCTCCAATTTAGTGGCTCAGTATTTACTCAGGCCTAGAAACCCTTTAATGCTTAGTAAAAGATTTGCTACCCTGGCCAGTTTCAGAACTACTCCCAAACTTTTAGTTATGTAATTTCAGTGTAAACCAGCTGTGGCATCATGTACATCAGTAAGTATGGTTGATATTGTTTCATTCCTTTGTTAGGATGTGTAGTCCCATGTGCTTGGCACATGTAGCCCCTTAATGAAGACTTATGAACAGAAGAATTAAGTGGTGGTGCTATTCGCTTAACACTAGTTCCTCTTTCTGCCCGGCTTAGGTACTTGGCTCGAGTAGGAGATCTTGAAGCTACTGACACTGAAGACCCAGATCTGAATTATGGACTTGTTGTGGACTGTGGCAGCAGCGGCTCTCGGATTTTTGTTTATTTCTGGCCAAGACATAATGGGAATCCTCATGACTTGTTGGACATCAAACAGATGAGAGACCGAAACAGCCAACCAGTGGTTAAAAAAATCAAGCCAGGTACTGAATGGAATTTATATCATGGTTGATCTCTTTTATCTGCTGCAGAAATGAGAGGAGAGAAGAGAAGAGGGAGAAAGAAAGCTATCCTTTTCTTCTGGAGATTCTGGATAATAGGAGGGATTCATTGTTGCCCTACTGTTATGAAATAAATAAATGATTAGGACCTAAACAGAACCTTATGGGGTATCAGTCTTCTGAGTCTCTGTGATCTACTCTTTAATGAAAGTATTTTATCTTATTTAAGGAATCTCTGCGATGGCAGACACTCCAGAACATGCCAGCGATTACCTTCGTCCTCTGCTGAGCTTTGCTGCTGCTCATGTGCCTGTGAGGAAGCACAAGGAGACCCCCCTTTACATCCTCTGCACGGCGGGCATGAGGCTTCTTCCCGAGAGGTGAGACAGGAGGGTGGTGGCACGAGAGTTGAAAGTGCAGTTTCATGCATGATTCTCTGTGCTTCCCTGATCTGAAGGCGGGATGTGGGTACATCACACAGAGTTGACAGGTGGCACTAAAAGATTTCTTGCTCAAAATAGAGCAGAGCCAATCCTACAACCTGTTATTTCACAATCAGTTGATCACACATCCATGGCATATGCTTCTTTGGGATCAATATCTATTTGAGATGGCTGTAATGATTTTTAGTTTTGATTAAGGGTTAGGAGCAGCGGTGATGGTGATAAATTTGGATCATTATCTAGCACCTAGAAAGTGAAAGTGTTCGTCGCTCAGTCATATCCAACTCTTTGTGACCCCATGGACTGTAGTCCACCAGGCTCCTCTGTCCATGGGGTTTCCTAGGCAAGAATACTGGAGTGGGTTGCCATTTCCTTTTCCAGGGGATTTTCCTGACCTGGGGATCGAACATGGGTCTCCTGCACTGCAGGCAGATTCTTCACTAGGCAGATTCTTCGCCATCTTAGGCACCAGCGAAGCCCAGAGGGGGAGCATAATTTCACAAGGGTGGTAGGAAGGTCACCTGAGGGACTGGGTACCTGGGGGCTAGTAGGAGGGCTCTGGTAAGATTTGAGTTTTCTCTGTAACTTTGCCTGGCTCCCTGATGACAGCTGGTGCTGCCTGCAAACTCAGTCTCCATGGCTTGAGACCAGGTTTTTCATCACTTGTCAGGTAAGTTTTTTCCATATGACCTTGGCAGTTTAGCCTGGCATTTTGCCACCTAATCCTAGAAGAGGAGGAAAAGGAAGAGGCCAGCGGCTATACTTCGGTCCGATCCCTCCTTGTTTGTGATTTCTCCCCTTTGACACCTCCCTGACCCCTCTACACTGACTATGGTCTTGGGGTAGGAATGAGCTCCCTTACCTTGAGCATCCATCCTTCTGGAATGTCCACAGTCTCATAGTCATCAGCAATTTTTATTAGCTTAAATATTTTTCCTTGATAATTAGCAGTTCCCTTTCCACAGAACTTCATTTTGTATATTTGGCCAACAGCAATGCAAACCTCTGTCATGTGTGTAGGGCTCCATTCTGCTTGTGCCAGACATGCCACACAATACAGTGTCTGTCAGAACTCTCGGTGCCCTGCTTTCCTGCTGCTCAGACAGAGTTACTGGTTTACTGTCTGGTTTACTGTTGAGAAGCCATTTGTCATCCTTAAAGGCCTTCTAGCTCCTTATTTTCACAAACATTTTGGTCTTAATTTTTTTGTTTGTTTTTACTTATTTTTAAAACTGAAATTTATGATGTTATTGCTAGAACCTAACATCATTAAATTTTAAAAGCAAAACAAAAAAGGTATTATTCTACTGTCTTATCAAAACTGTTTCCTCTTGTTCTATTCCTTTCTATCTGTGCATCTGTGTGTAACTTCTACAAAATCACTATCATACTACACATGCAATTTAGAATTTTTGTTTTTGACAGAAGTAATACATCATTCTTCCCAGGTGATTTTCCAGGTGCCTCAGTGGTAAAGAACCCACCTGCCAGTGCAGGAGATGTGGGTTCGATCCCTGGGTTGGGGAAATCCCCTGGAGGAGGATATGGCAACCCACTCCAGTATTCTTGCCTGGGAATTCCCATAGACAGAGGAGCCTGGCAGTCCATGGATTGCAAAAGAATCGGATACAACTGAGCGACTCAACACCACCACCACCACCACCATCATTCAGAATTTTATAAACCCTGGGGAGAGCAGGGATGACACAGGTGGTGCCACATCAGGGGTTCTGTGAATGGACTGAGGTTTCACAAACCAGGAAGGAGGTTGGAGGGCCAGAGAAAAAGCTGACTCAGAGGTCAGAGAGGCAGAGCCAACCAACAGGGGGAAGATTTGGGCACATTTTCTGAGCAAAGTGGAGCAAAGGAGAGGATTGCCCCATCTCCTGGCACTGTCCATCATTTCCTCTGTCAGAGAAGTTTCTGTTTAAACAAAACCAACTGTTAGCTCCACCCCATTTGTCTAAGATGTTCTCTGTCATCATAGAGCTCTGAATATTAATATTTATTTTATCTTAAGGATTTTTAAAGAACTTGCCTTTAACTTGTTTTTGATCACCTCTTTTAATAATGCCTATATCTATCCTGGGCTTATGAAACCTTTTAATAATGCCTATATCTATCCTGGGCTTATGAAACCTCTCTGTCATCATAGAGCTCTGAATATTAATATTTATTTTATCTTAAGGATTTTTAAAGAACTTGCCTTTAACTTGTTTTTGATCACCTCTTTTAATAATGCCTATATCTATCCTGGGCTTATGAAACCACCTTATAGTTGTTGACATAAGTGTAACAATCACTGCAAGAACCTGTTTTATATAATTAATGCTTTGTTACTTATTAGTATCTGTGAGAAATATTAAAAATGGGGGTGGATCACCTGGACTGTATTTTGGATTTATTAGCAGTATGTTTTATTTCTTTGCCAAAGGCCTACACTAATAGAACTTATGCTACTGCCTTTTTATTTTGTAATAGAAATAGCTTTAAGGAATTACAAAGTGATATTGTAAGAAAATTGTAAAGTGATAAGGAAAAAAAACTTGATTATGGGAAATTTCAAATATATATAGAAGTAGAGGGAACAGTGTAGTGAGTCCTCATTTACTTACCACCCAGCTGTAGCAGTTGTCAACATTTTGCCATAGACTTTTTTTTTTAAATAAAGAAGCAGTATTGAATTTTAGAAAACCAACGTTCTGTCCTAACCTGTGAAATACATGAAGAGTATTTTGTTTATTAACATAAATTGGGCTAATATTATATATACTGTTTTCTAACCTGTTGGAACTCAAAATCTTGTCATGTCAATACACATAGATAGAAATTGACCTCGTTTCTTTTAACATCTGTATGCTATAACATTGTATGAATGTACCATAAATTATTTAGCTAGTCACTACTGATGTGTATACAGTTAGATTATTTCCAATTTTTCACTGTTATAAGTAATGCTGCAGTATTTTTCCTCTTTGTATTCTTGTCTGATGACTTTATTGCAATAGCTGTCGTACAATACAGCTATTAGGTCAAAGGTTTAAACACATTAAAAATTTTGATACATAGTCCCAGATCACCCTTTAGAAATATTGTACCAGTAATGTACATTTCAAACAGCAGAGTGTGTTGGTGCCCATTCTTCAATATCATCACCAGACCAGCAAGCCCTCTTCTTTGGGTATTTGGGTATTCTTTGGTATATTCTCTGGGTATGCTTACTGAAACATATTCAGTAAGAATGGCAAAAATAGCATTTCTTGTTCCCCCTATGAAATTTTTATCTTAAAAATTTATTGTATATAACAACGAGTTTTTTTAGAAACTATACTTGACATTATCTTGGAAGATTATTACTTTAAGTGTAATTTTCACTTTCAAGGTCTAATAACATTCTTTACCAAGTCATGCTGACAACCAGTATAACCAGCAGAATATTTTTGTAATGAGTAATTTTTAAAATCCAAGATAATTACTCTTATTTTTAACCAGCATTATCTCTAGATTCATATTATTACTTCTAGCTTTGGTTCTTTGCTTGTCCTTACCTGATCATACTAATAACATAAAACTTTAGAGGACAGAATGGCCCTGTAGATACTAAGCTTCAAGTATCATCCTCAGATTATGACTTTTGGATTTTGATCCTGCTCTGGCTTTTCCAAGTGATAAGATTTTTATGAAAACAAAATCAACCCTTGAAATATAGAAAAGGAAATTTAGGAGTTTATGTAAAGGATCATATAAACACTTGTGGGCCAAAGTCTTCTTCCTGTGTGGTGATGTGTTTCTGTATTGTGTAAGATCTGAGGATGAGAGTGTGTTCCTCAATTTAGCAGCCTCCTTTCATGGTGGTTAGGAATAGGGTAATTACATTTATTTTATAGATTATGAAACTGTGTTCCAGTTTCCTGCAGCTTATCCATACTTAGCCTGTGAGAGGCATAGAACCATAGTCTCATCTTTTAATACTATTTGAATTGTAGCATTATATAAAAGATAAGTATTACTGTTACCATATTGCCTTTTAAGAGGGAGGCTATGCTTTTGAGTAATTTTAAGACTTTGCAATTGAAGGGGGTACCAAACAGAAGCAGGGATCAAGTGGCTTGGGTCAGTGAACAGTGGGGTCTAATAAGGCTAAGTAGAAGGTCAACTTGAGGCTGTTTGTGAGAAGAGAGTTTAACCATTAACTCTTAGGGCTTTTTTTGTTGTTGTTCTTTCTTGCAGGAAGCAGTTGGCTATCTTGGCTGATCTAGTGAAAGATTTACCTCTGGAGTTTGACTTCCTCTTTTCTCAGTCTCAGGCAGAAGTGATCTCTGGAAAGCAAGAAGGTACTGGGCCTTGAGCAGTAAAAGCTTGCACTTGGGGTTTGTAGTTTTGGGGTGGAGTTGCATGCGTGGTCTCATTTTGCCCAAATGTGCCCTCTATGGTGAATTATATTTCCATTTCTTGAAAAACAGAAAACTGTTTGTCTTCTAGTTGCAGTTCACATTGAGGAAAAGATTCACCTTTTTCAATCTCAGTTTTATATTTTTCAGTCCTAAAATTCCCATTAGGTTTTACTCCATTTTTTTTGCTGAGACTCTTTCTGTTCATCGGAAGACTGCTCTTATATCCTGGCTGTATCACTGCCTTGGAGCTTCCTTGGTGGCTCAGACAGTGGAGTCTACCTGCAGTGCAGGAAACCCAGGTTCAATCCCTGGGTCGGGAAGATCCCCTGGAGAAGGAAATGCCAACCCACTCTAGTATTCTTGCCTGGAGAATCCCAAGGACAGAGAGGAACCTGGTAGGCTACAGTCCAAAGGGTCACAAAAAGTCCGACACAATAGAGTGACTGAACACTTTTCATGGCTGCCTTATTTGATAATTCCAACACCTGTGTCATCTCAGGGTTGGCATTTTTTCCCTTATGGGTTGAGATTTTCCTAGTTCTTTGTCTGCCAAGTCATTTTATACTGTGTCCTAGATATTTTGAATATTACATTGTTAGACCCTGGGTCTTGTTTCAGTCATAAAGGGAATGTTAATTTTTTTGTCTTAGCAGACTGGTTAGGTTCAGGCCTTAAGTTCTGACCTGCCTTCTGTGGATGGTGATTCTATTGATTCTGGCACTGAGATTGGGTTTTGTCCTCTGTGTGTGTGCCAGCCAATGACCAATCTGAACCTGGGCACAACCCATACAAATGGATTGACTAGCCAGTAGGTCAGTTCTCAGAACCTTTGGTATGTTGTTTAGAGTCAGATCACACATGTAAGCCCAGGAGTTCCTACACCACCTTATTCCCAACTCTCCACTATCTCCCCGAGACTTTCTGGTTCCCTGCAGCTCACTTTCATGGTCCTTCGGTAGAAAGTCAGGGGTTTAATTTGCCCAGTGTGCCATGCATTTCCCATGACTGCATCTGTATCCATCGCTAAGTGGTAGAGGACAGAGGGAGTAAAGTGAGCAATAGGACTTTGCCCCAACTCTTCAGGCCATAGCTCCTCTGGTTAGAAAGGATTCATACCCCTCAGAGAGAGAGGCATCTCCCAGTCTCTCCCTGTGCTGATGCAGGATTACCTGGAGTAGCAGAGGACCAAATTTTTTAGAAAGCAGGGAACTCCCCCCCTCCCTTCTGAACCTTTGGAGTCCCCCTTTCTGATCCTTGGACCACAAAACAGGGCCTTCTAGTTCTTTCTGTGCATGTCTGGTTTTGTATTTCAAGCTGGTTTTCAGTCCAGGCCAGACAGTATCTGAGGGGGGAAAACGGGAAGCTTGCTGCAATTTTGGTGGTACTTTAAAGTCTGATGTCTGCCCCAGCGTGCCTTCTGTCACTTACTTTCAGAGTCCTCAGACAGCTGCTCTGTACATTCTATCCAGAGTTTATACTTTATTCAGTGGGGAGACAGGGCGAGTGTGCTTAATTAATTCTGTCTTGCCCAGAGCTTTATTTATTTTTACACACTAATTCCTATTCATTGTAGGAAATTTAGAAAATGCAAATAATTTTAAAAGGGAAAAACATCACCAGATAAAAAATTTTAAATTCATACACTGAGAGTGTGGAATAAAATACTATGATCACTTTTTTTCCAGGAAAAGGGGGAAAGAGCAGCTTTGGAGACGTGTACACGTGCTATCACAGTAGAGAATTAAGCAGGGGCTTTTATGTTTCTTACTTAGGGGTTTATGCATGGATTGGAATCAACTTTGTTTTGGGAAGATTCGACCATGAAGATGGTGAGTGATACTGTCATCTTAAGACAGCTCTAAGGGCTGAAGGTTTGTGTCATAACCAATCACTAGCATGTAAGTGCTAATTTTGATTTGTTTTTTTCCTTCTTTTTTCAAAACTTAACATGCTTCTTTTATTGCTTTGTAACTTTCCTAATTTATTTCAGTCCTAATTTGCTTTCCTTTACTGCTTTTTAACTTACCTCATTTATTTCAGAAGCTGATGCTGAAGCTCCCCAGGAATTGGTGACAGGACGCAGAAGGACAGTAGGGATACTGGATATGGGAGGAGCCTCTCTCCAAATTGCTTATGAAGTTCCTACCTCAACTTCTGTCCTTTCTCCACAAGAGGTATTTTACCTTTTGGGGAAATTCAGTTGGTAGGAATGCCCATCTTTGAGAAGGAAGGGCACTATGTTCTGACTTAGACCAACTGTCCTGGGTCCATTGCTTCAGATCATTGCTAGCTTATGTTATCTTGGGTCAGTTACCTCTCTGAGCCTCAGTTTCCTCATGTGTAAAAAGAGAATAATAATAGTATCTATTTCATAAAGTTGTGAGTATGAAATAATACCACTTGTATAAAGTACTTAACAAGCTGCCCAACGTGTAATAAAAGCTTAATACATTTTAGCTATTATACTACTTATCTGGAAGAGTTGCCTGAGGATTAAACGTGATAATGTAAATCCCAGAGTACAGTATTTGATAAATACTTATTCATTAGATGTTATTTACCAAATGATTCCATTCTTGTGCTTCTGTTATTCCTTGCCTTACTAGAATGTAAATAATGCATTTTGAGGGAGAAGTTTTATCATACAGAAGAAAAAGATATAAAACACTTTTCAGCACCTAATATGTGCAAGACATAAGACATGTTACACTGCCCCAAATGCTTGTGATCTATCAGTGGAGACCGCCTGTGATAACAGGCAGACCACGACAGTTCTGTAATTTGATCTAAACTAGGGTTTCTCATCATTGGCACAATTGGCATTTTGGGCTGAATAAGTCTTTGTTTTGGAAGGTTGGTGCATTGTATGATGTTTCACAGCATCCCTGGCCTCTATCAGATGTCATAATGCCCCTATATCCCCCAAACTCCCAGTTTTGACAATTAAAAGTGTCTTCAGACACTGCCAGTTGCCCCTGGGGGTGCACAATCACCTCTGGTTGAGCATCGTGGGTCTAAACAGAGAGCCACAGCAGTGTGGCACCGACGGGGTGAACCACATTCACAAAGGCTTGAATAGGTGCCTTCCATGCTGCCTTCATGGAAGGTAAGGTATTTACCTGGTCCTTGGATGATAGTAGCCTTTTGCATAGTGGAGGTTAAGGGAAGGCCATCTGTATGGAGGTGACAGTATGCACAAAAGCACAGAAAAAACAGCAAAGAGCCCAGAATGTCCAGGGAATGATGAAGAGCCTGTTGTAGTTTGGGGTTTTTAAGTGTGGTAATAGGGAATGCTGGGAAGTGATAAGATAAAGAAAGTTAGATCATGAGGAGTCTTGGGAGCCATACTAGGGGATTTGGCTTTTTTATCTGTAGATAGTAAGGAATGAGCAAACTTTTGAGTAGGGCAGTCATACGGGCTTAAGTTTCATCATCTCTGAAATAATTAAACTCTGAAAGTCACCAGCTCTGAGTTTTGTGATTATGTTAATCGTATGACAAGGTTAGGGTCATTTTATGTCTTTGTTTAAAATAGCGCTATGAAGATGAAAGAATGCTATTAATACAAAATGTCTTAAAGAGTAGTCATAGCTAGTGAAACCTGGTGTATTAGCAGTGTCATACCTTTCTAGAAATCAACCAAAACTAAAATTTCTTTTACATCATATTGCAGGAAGAAGCTGCGAAGATCTTGCTGGCTGAGTTCAACCTGGGCTGTGATGTGCAACACACAGAACACGTGTATAGGGTTTATGTCACAACCTTTCTGGGTTTTGGGGGCAATTTTGCCCGGCAGCGCTATGAAGATCTTGTATTGAATGAAACTCTTAACAAGAACAGGTACGCTTGACATGGGATCTGTGATTCTGAAATAGAATGTTGTCAGGCTGCAGATATTTGGCAGAGATGGTTACATCCTACCAAGATAGTAATAGGTATGTCCTTGCCTCCTCCTTCCTTGCCACCCCGGCTAGTGGGATAGCTTCGTGTTGTCGTTCAGTCATTCAGTTGTGCCCAACTCTTTACGACCCCGTGGACTGCAGCACGCCAGGGTTCCCTGTCCATCACTGTCTCTCGGAGCATGTCTATTAGTCGTCCCGCTTGATGTTCATCGGAGTGCCTTCTAATTTTTGTTATTAGGACTTAGAAAAGCACAGTGGCTTATTGCGGTGACCTCTTGCAGTGTCCATCTTCAGACATGGCATCACAGGATAAGTGAGATCAATTAAGTCATTAATTTAAATTGTGTAGTATAACATAGCTTCTAGAAGTTTCTTCCACATGGAAGTGCTCAGAACCTGTTTGTCAAATTACAGTGGAGTTGCATTTTACGTGGGACTTAAATATTCCATAGCGTGCATAAAATATTCTCTCTTTAAGTCCAGAGTAGATACTTTTTCCTCCAGCACTGGACGGATCACTGATTCTTCATTTGTGTGCCAGATGAAGTATTTAAACCATAGTATACGTATAGTTGTGGGGTTTTTAATATTTAAAATTCATCATGCACATTAAAAGACAGCATAATAGAGAACAGAGTTCTTTTCCACCATGAAACTATTCACCCCCATTTGTTTAGCTGTAAACAATAGCTTGAAAAGGTACCAGTGTATCCCACTTGTAATAATTTCTCTACAGCAATCGTCTTATATGGGGAGCGTGTTAGACAAAATATTGTCTCAAGTCTTTTTTGTTTTTCTGAGTCTCAGCTCCTAAGAATTCAGGGTGCTTTGGGAGAAGTCTGTTATTCGGATGATGAATGAATGCATTAAAATCAAGCAGTGTGTTTGTGTTCTGAAGATACTCTTACGTATCCAGGCCTCCATACAAATGTTGCTTGGCCTAGAGCTCAGATGGCTCCCGTTAGCACTGTGGTATCTGAAGAACAATTACTATGAAAGTTTCACACCAATTTTGTTTTGGTCCTTCTCCACTAGCTACTGTGCTTCCTTTTCCATTTTCTTCCTTTGTTGTCTTGCTCCTCCTTTATATCTGCCTGCTGTTTTCTGCTGCTTCAGAACAGGTTTGCATCATCTCACACCTGAGTTTTTTCTCATTATGTATCTAAGTTACCTAATTCAGAAAACTGATTACTCATCTTGTGAAGCTGCTAATCTATAGAGAAACCTGTGCTTCCTGCGATGTTAAAACTTAATGTTTCTCTCTTTTTGATAATTTTCTGAGCTTTCCTTATAGGTGGTGTCACATCCTCAAAACAGGCTCCACTTGTTCCAAAGCCTTTTGTTGTGTTGTCACATTCCCATTCCGGCCTTCAGCCTTTACACTTGTGTGTGCATCTTCGTCCACAGTTGTCTTAGGAATTGATGAATAGTTCATTGTATTTGGCAAACTACAGTTGTATTTGGTCTGCACTTAATTTCCACCTTTGGCCAGATCTGCATATTAATCTCTTATTGCTAGACAAGTACAGACTTGAAATAACCAGAGCTGTGTGATAGCCGTGGTGGGAATCAAAACTTGGCGCTCCTTCCCCCTCAGAGCTGGGCATGTCCTTGGTCACTGTTGCCATCCATCGCCACTGCACCACTGCCATGGACTGTCCTCAGCCCTTCCCACTTCACCTCCTCCCAGTTGTCTTTCGAAACATTAGAACTGTGATCAGCATGGTGAAATCTTTTCACTTTTAAGAGGCAAGTGGTAATGAAGACCAGATGGAGAATAGCAGATTTACATCTCCAGTTTCACTATATATTGGGAAATATGTGTGTTGACTAAAAGACTGAACAAAATCACTGCCATATTTCTCTTTCTTTTTCTAAATTGAATTTGCATAATTTAAAAGTTCATGTGATGCAACTAAGTGGTAATGTGCATCCTTGTGTTTAGGGCTGTCATGTAGAAGAATAACAAGACGTCTGGGAAGCATCTTTGAGGAAACTGGGTGCAGTAGTGATGTGATTTGTTTGTTTTTGTCATTGTGACAGGTTGCTGGGCCACAAGACAGGTCTGAGTCCCGACAATCCTTTTCTGGATCCCTGCCTGCCTGTGGGACTCACAGATGTGGTGGAAAGGAACAGTCAGGTCCTACATGTCCGAGGACGAGGGGACTGGGCGGCTTGTGGGGCCATGCTGAGCCCCCTGCTGGCTCGCTCCAACACCAGCCAGGCCTCACTGAATGGCATCTACCAGTCGCCCATTGACTTCAACAACAGCGAGTTCTATGGTTTCTCCGAGTTCTTTTACTGTACAGAGGATGTGTTGCGCATTGGTGGCCGCTACCATGGGCCAACATTTGCCAAGGCTGCTCAGGTACATTATTAACCATAAAAATGACTCATGCTGGCAGCAGCCATTTATGGATGCCTAACTTTGTACCAGACGCTGTGCAAACGGCTTTGCATGCGTGATCTCACTGGCTTCTTGGCAGGAGCCCTGGGAGCCGTCATTTTACAGATGAGGAGGTAAACTTAGAGAAGTAACCTGCTGTGCTCTACTGCCTGCTAATTAATTAATCTTAGGTCTCCATTGGTGTCCAGTTACCAAAATTATCACGCAGAGCTAATATTGTCGTGGTGGCTAATGGTTTTTCCTCCAGCTTGCCAATAGTCTTGTCTAATGTTTATGGACAAAGTGTCATCTCCAGATATTTTCCCCTTACTGGGTGTTCCCAGGTGTAAATGCTTTTGGAGATGATGTCACACAGGTGGGCAAGTCCACTTTCATTTTCTTACCTTGAGCTTTTAAGAGGCCAGTATGGACAGGTAAAAGTTTAGCTAGCATTCCACAGTTCCTGTTCAATTTGGACTCCTCTCTTTTTCATTTTTGTATATTTTTCTCTTTTAGCAGAAAAACTTATGGGGAGATCTGTCCTTTCATATTTTTTATTCTCTCCCTCTGTCTTCTTCAATTTCTCTTAGTATAAGGGCTTTCAGAAGAAATAATATATGTAGTATATGTACTGTTCTGTTCCCTAAAGGCAGTCCCTAAGAAATTTTGAGGAAAGCCTGGTTTGTATTTGCCCTTTCCTCTCCAGCCTCCAGGAATACTGTCATATTTCCTTTCCTTTCCAACGTTCCCTAACTGTCCATGGCCTGAATCTTTCTCTCATTTTAAAATTTCTTCAAATCCTGTTCCCTTGAACTCCATAGGACTCAAGTTATTACTTGCCCAAACTGCTAGTGCCTTAATATGTTCTCTTTCTCAGGGAAAAGATGATTTGGTTCTTTTTTTTTAACCTTAACTCAACTGTTATCTTCCCAGTGACATCTTCCTTGGCCATCCTATGCAGAATTGCAGCCCTCCCCAATATTACCCTTTTCCCTTTCCTGCTTTATTATCTTTCCCATGAGCACTTATGTTATCTAACACACTCTTTGTATGTATGTGTGTATATGTATGTATGTATGTATGCATGTATATTTGGTTATTGTCTGCCCCCCCACCACTGGAAGGTAAGCTTCATAAAAGTAGAAATTTTTGTTTTATTCACTGCTAGAGCCACCTGGCACAAAGTAGACATTCAGGAAATAATAGTTTATTGAACAAACCAAAAGGAATGATTCCTTTGGTGAGAATTACAACAAGGAGACAGGCCAATGATAGATTTTTGACCATTCTGTTCCATCGGTTTGATTTGTTCATGTCAGTCCTACATAGGGTAGAATGAAGCTGTCTTTGGCTTTTGATGTTGCTACTCCCGATCCTAACCTTACCCATCTCTAAAGCCTCAGAGGCTCAGGAGCCATGTCAGGCTGGCTTTGTATGGACATGGAGGTAATAGGAATGAAAAGGAGTATTCCTAGGCCACTCAAGTCACCTAGTGGCCTGAGTTCAAGGACTTGCCTTGCCCAGGACCTGGCACAGTGTTAAATGACTGAATATACCATTTCTGTTTTCCTGTCAACTAATAACCCACAAGTAACTTTGGAAATGGAAAACTGACTGTAGGGGAATTACAGAGTTTACCTCCCATTTCATGTTGCATCATTTCTCTGTGTTTGTTCCAGGATTACTGTGGCATGGCTTGGTCAGTACTCACTCAGAGATTCAAGAATGGCCTCTTTTCATCACATGCAGATGAGCATCGACTCAAGTAAGTAACTTCCTTTTCTCCTTTAGGTGTGGCCTTAAAATGTATGAACAATGAATGAGAGAGAGTGAGTGATAGTACAGATTGGATTTACATTGAAAGAGAATTTGGTTATTCTTTAGATTTGATTTTCTAAAGGGTAGAGGCCAAAACAGTGAACTTACTTTAGTGAAGCCAAGGGAAACAAACTGGTGGTTTACCAAAAAGTATTCTCTCCAAGTGGTCTGAAATCAAAAGTGGTGGTCTTTTTATTTTTACATTTTTATTAAAATGTTAAACATGCAGAAAAGTAGAACAGTAACAGAAACACGTATGTAACTGTCACCTAGCTTCAATAAATATCAATATTTTGCCAGTTTGGCTCATCAGTCCTCCCATTTTGTAAACGTTTTAGTTAAAAATTTTAAACATAAATGAAATTAGAACAGTATAATGAACTCCTGAGTACCTATCACCCAGCTTCTCTCCTATCAGCTGTCAACTCCCAGCGCTGCTTATTTCATCTATTTTCCTACCCCACAAATTGGTTCTTTTGAAACAAATCCAAAATGTCATATAATTACATTTGTAGATATTTCAGCATGCTCTCTGAAGGTAAAGGTTGTTAGGGGAAAAAAGAAAACAAAAGAAAAACAGTCACAGTAGCATTGTTGCATTGCTTGAAGGTGTGCCTCACTTTTGCAGTCAACTTGAAGATAAGGTAGGCTCAGATTTGGCTCCATCTAGAGGTGAGGAAGGTGTAATGGGGAGAGAGGGGTCTTTTTGACACCAGTGAGAATAAACATAAAGCATTAGTTTTTGTTTTTTTTTTTTTCTTTTTCTTCCTTTAAAAAATTAATTATTTTTTTCACACAGATATCAGTGTTTTAAGTCGGCTTGGATGTACCAAGTTCTTCATGAAGGATTCCACTTTCCCTATGACTATCCAAATCTGCAGACAGCACAGCTGGTCTATGACCGAGAGGTTCAGTGGACGCTGGGAGCCATTCTGTATAAAACACGCTTCTTACCACTCAGGTAAGTGGACTGACCAAGCATCTTGAGCTTAGAGGATGGTAGTTGGTGCCTCAAAATAGGTTTCTTAAGTGACCGCTCCCTCAAAAAGAGAAACAAAAAACATCCAAATTCCCCTTACTACTGCCATGTGAAACTGCTGTTACTTACCACATATGTTGAAACAGAAGGAAGTCTTGAGAATTATTGGTCTGGAGTGTATTCTTCTTTGTAATGTCGGGAATTCAGTAATTTTTTACTTTTTCCCCTGCCGTGCTGCATGACTTGTGGGATCTTAGTAACCAGGGATCCAACCCACGCCCTGCCCTCGGCAGTGAAAGCGCCAAGTCCTAACCACTGGACTGCCAGGGAATTCCCGGGAATTCAATTTTATTTATCTACAACAAATCAGTCTTTATAATTGAGCTCTTACAAACAATTTCTAAGATACTGACTGATGAACTAAAGTTACTCTGAAACTATATCTGACTCGTTGTTCATTCAGTCGTGTCCAACTATTTGTGACCCCCTGGACTGCAGTACGCCAGACTTCTCTGTCTTTCACCATCTCCCAGAACTTGCTGAAACTCATGTCCATTGAGTCGGCGATGCCATCCAACCGTCTTGTCCTCTGTCATCCTCTTCTCCTCCTGCCTTCTCTTATTTCCCAGCATCAGGGTCTTTTCCAATGAGTTGGCTCTTTGCATCAGGTGGCCAAAGTACTGGAGCTTCAGTATCAGTCCTTCCAATGAATATTCAGGACTGATTTCCTTTCGGGTTGACTGGTTTCATCTCCTCACATCTGACTACAGAACCAGTATATGCTCTTCCTATGCAGCAGTCTTTCTTGGCGGCTAGAGTCACTCTGGAAATCATGTCATTGACTTGGATGGCTTTTGGGTGGGCCAGAACAAAGGACATGAGATGCATTTCGGGGATGTCTTGCTCTTATGTACCATAAGATATTTGGGATCATTTTTAGGTGCTTTTTCTTCTGGACTATTTCAGATGAACTCTTTTTTTTTTTTTTTCGCCCATCTCCCCACGCGGCACGATTCCCATGGGAAGCGACGTGGGCGTGTCCCCCAAATCTGCATCCACGTGCCGCTGTTTACACGCGCCCGGGGACAGAGACGGGGCACTGATCAGGACTTCTACTCATTCTTCCTTCCTCAAAGTCTTTGGAAATGCCCCCCACGCACGAGACTAATTCCTCGAAGGCATCCACCCGTCTCTTCTGGCTCACTGCCCCTTCCCTAGTCTGCACCGCCCCCACGCGTGTCCAGCTCGGGAGCCCGGAGGCTCCTCCCCGGGGATCCACAGGCTCCTCCCCCTATATTTCCCGCTCCCCTGGAGCCCCGAAAGCCTGCCCCTGGCTGGTAGTTAAAAGCCCTCATTCCTCTGCTTTCCCACCTCTCCCAGTCAAGTTCTGAACTTCCGAGGCATCTGGACCTTCCTAGAAGGGTTTGTAATACTGAAACCACTGTCCTACCCACCTGAACCCTTACCTGTCTCTTTAAGGATTTCAGACCACTCGATCTTCCTGTCTCTTTAAGAATTGTCAGATGAACTCTTAATCTTTGGTGCCTGTTTCTTTAAACTCAATACTGTCACAAGCCAGGTGAGTGAGAGAAGTGGGGAACTGGAGAGCATGTGCCCCAAACAAAAGGCTGATAACTGTCGTGCAGAAGTGCTGGCCCAGCATCTCCCAGCTCTCCTTGGTCAAGAGAAGCCAGAAGTCCACATTTTATATGTAGTCTTTCTGTTTGGAGATTCACATTTTTTAAAAAACACTGCAGGTCAAACAGAATGAAAATGTATTGGGTATTTGGACTACAAGAGAAGAGCTCCTCTTTTAGATAGATGGACCACTGCATTTAGGTTTACATGTCTCTATTTTTTCTTCAGATTACAATTGGTTAAGTGACATCTTTCTCTGGATATATCCTAAACTCTCAGGAAGCATAGCAACTTTTTTTTTTTAATACTTAGATATACTCTGATTTCTTGATTAGGTTCAGGGGCCACCCTATTCTCATTAGTACATTTACAAACTGTGTAGGCTGAGGTGGTATGGGGTCACTGTTAAGACATTTTACAGATGACCAGTCTTGTCTTACTATTCACTTTTTTGGCTTCTCATTTTGTCTCCAGATTTTAGAAGGAGTAGAGGCTCCCTCTTGGAGAAGGAAATGGCAACCCACTCCAGTATTCTTGCCTGGAGAATCCCATGGATGGAGGAGCCTGGTGGGCTACAGTCCACGGGGTTGCAAAGAGTCGGACACGACTGAGCTACTTAACTTTCACTTTCAGAGGCTCCCTCTAGGCCAGGGAAAGGAAGATACAGGAGGAATCTGGGCCCGGGGACATGTTTCAGCTTTGCTTGCTCTGTGGAGCTGGTGTTATAGCATGTTTGCATGGATGGAATAAATGGGATAAAACCACTGGACTTTTTAAATAGGCATAAATATTTCTCTCTGAAACTTAACAATTCTTTCCACCTTCAACTTCTTATTTAGGGATCTACGGCAGGAAGGTGTCCGACAGGCCCATGGTAGCTGGTTCCGTCTCTCCTTCGTCTACAACCACTATCTCTTCTTCGCCTGTATCCTGGTGGTGCTACTGGCCATCATCCTGTACCTTCTGCGGCTACGTCGGATTCACCACCGACAAACTCGAGCCTCAGCCCCATTGAACTTGCTGTGGATTGAGGAGGTGGTGCCCATGATTGGGGTACAGGTTGGGCCATGAGGATAGGCAGGTTCAAGGGAAGCTCACATACCCCAGAATTGCTGCCCATTGAATTCCACCACTTTCTGGTACTGGCCTCAGATGCTGCTTTGCCTGACTTTATGGATATCTGGCCTTGGAATTTCTACTTCAATATCTACTTTAATTCCTTCTCAATATCCAGGTCCTCTTCTCTGAAGAGAAGCTGTAATTTAGTCTATGAAGAACTAAATGAGAGATTGGTGCTAACAGAGGGGACCAACTTTCGTCCAATTGAAGCCTGCTTCTACTTCTTTATCTGAGAGATCTGGTATGCTCCTGGGATCGAGACTTTTCTCCCCTTGCTTTAAGCATGAAGTTCAGCATTGGGCACGCTGGAAGCCTAAGCTGAAACCAAACTTGGAGCGTCTGATTCAAAGCCGAAGACATTCTACCAAGTGCAGCAGCCCCTTCTTTCTCTGTAACAGAGATATCATTTATGTGGAGATCCACAGCCTTTAATAGGGATCCAAGATTTTTGCAGATCAGTGGAACAGATAAGAATTTCCAGGCAACCAAAATAACACAACTTCTTTGCTTACTCGACAAAGAAGCCACTGTGAATGTGGCTCAAGATCCCTGACATCCTGTAGCTGATATTAGTTAGATTTTAAAAGGTTAGAACCCTTTCTAAATGAATGGTCCAGTGAAGATTTTAACAATATATTTTCTAATGCCTCATATGACCAGAATAGAAAACTTTTCCATGTCTCTGTGGCTCCGAGGCTGTTTGGGCATTAATATTTCTTTTTGAGCCTTAAGGGTGCTTATAGGGATGGAGAAACTGGGATGGGGATTGGAGACTTGGATTTGTCTGGTTTCAGGTCACTGTCCTCTTGGCTTGTTTTTATAAGTCCTTATGTGGGAAGATTCAAGAAGAGTTCTTTTATTTTACTGCTAAAATCAATATGTAGTTTGGGAAGGGATACATTTGGGTTGTTTTTAAAGAAGGAAAGAACAATATCAGGAGAGTGGGCCAAGGCAATAAAATCCAAACTCTTATTTATTGTTTTTCTGAGAAATAGAAGTTTTCTCAGTTGGGCTCTTGGAATATTTGAAAAGAAGCAAATCACAAACTTTGGAATGGACAGATAAATCTGTTAATAATCCACCTGGCAACTTCCAGAATATTTCCTAAGAGATTTCTCAGTCATACACAGCATTTCCATTAATGGGGAGAGAGGAAAAGCCATAGTAATTATATTTTTATCCACTACCCTTCAGGATCTTTGCTTCCTCTCTGCATTTAGCCTTTAAATTGCACAAGGATTTCTTTTTCATCCTCCATGGAACCTTCTTTATACTTTAATCTTTCCTCTGTGTAGCCTTAAATGTCCTGCTTAAGAATATGCTCCCAGAGTTAAAATAGTTTTCTTATTTTGTCAGCTTTGAGTTCTAGGATTACAAGAGTAAGGGAAAAGTCCTTGACTTTAATGGAAAAAAAGTGAAATTCTTAAAAAATAAATTTCATACTGAGAGTAGAAAGGAGTTAAGTGCTTCATAAAACCAAGAAAAATAAATCCAGATCCTCTTGGAAATAAACTGAGATGAAAGTAAGTATACTTAAAGTAAGTGAAAAGATGATGAGTCTTGAATCATTTTCAAATTAGATAAAGATGGATCCAGCAGAGTCTGACAGGTTCCTTTGGAAGAACTTTTAACTTTTCATTAGGGCTTATGTCTCAGCAGTTTAATTTTTAAGGTTTCTAAATTGCCTTGATTTTCTTTGACTTCTTATCTTTGTGTCTGTACTGTGAGCGAGCCCTTGCCTTATGAATGCTGCTTATAAATAACATCATAGTATGTTTTTGCTAGCCATTGCCTACTCAGGCAACTCTTTTCCCTCACCTTCATTTCCAAATACTGTTTTTGGTTTTCTTATTTTCTTGTGTGATATACTCAGTGATCTTCTCCAAAGCTACCTAGCTGGCTAACAGTGATCACATTTGTGTGCTCAGAATGAAATTGAAGCATGGAGGAGGTAGTGATCAGTCCAATTTGAAAGCTCTCATTAAGTTATTCTTCATCCTGGTTATGATGATAATAATTACCATTTGCAAAGCGCTGATTGTGTACCAGACACTCCGTTAGTAATTTTATGTATGTTATTTTAATCATCATGACAACCTTTCAGATTGGTATTGTTCTTTTTATAATTGAGAAACTCAGGATACTTGTTTATCATTTTTTCCATATAAACATATTTCTTATTCTTAATTTATTTTAATTAGTCTGATTTTTTGTGTATTTTATCATGTTTATTATTTTAATATTATCTAGGCTTTATTACAATGAATAAGGCATCTGAGTTCCATGGTATAAAAATAAGGACAAATTTTTGTCATACCCCTCAGAAAAACTGAGTATTTTCTCTTGGTTCTTGCTCCTGTGCTTCTTCCATTGCTCCCAATTAAAAATTTTAAAGGAAATCTCATTCACTAGAAACAGAAGCCATTTATCCCTTGCTGAGGATAAATGGTGAGGGCCAGTTACTTCTATATATTGCTTTCTCAAAATGAAATATTCTTGCATATAGAATCACACAGCCTTATCTTTTAACCCTCTTTTTGCCCTCAGTTTTTCAAGATATCTATTTGCATTTCTGCATTCTGAGTGGTTTTCATGTGAAAATGATTATGATTTCATAAAATTCACATTCCACTAGTTTCTTTGAATCTTGCCAAGCAATCTTCCTTACAACAGTAACAGCAAGCCTGAACTATTTTAGTGTTTTAATAGGTCAGAAGTGTCAAAATTTAGTCAGTGGTTTATAGGAGTAAGGCTTATTATTCTTTATGCAGGCACAACCCATCACTTTTCTGAATTCTTATAATGAATTATTCTTATCACCTAATTATTTGGCATTACATTCACTTAAGTTGCAGTTAATTCTAATCCAGATTTTATTGGGTTGGTGCAAAAGTAATTGTGGTTTTGCATTTTTGAAATTTGCTGTTTGATATTGCAATACATTCTTAAATATGGTTATGTTATACATCATTTTAATGCACATTTTTTGCTTTCTATTTTTTTGATAATGACTTATTACTTGCTGTTTATTTTAAACTAGGGAAATGATGTTAATTAGACAAAAAAGCAAATTGGAGCAATTCTTTTATTCAAGTTGAAAATGAGTTGTAAAACAGCAGAGACAACTTGCACCATCAACAATGCATTTGGCCCAGGAACTGCTAACTAATGGACAGTGCAGTGATGGTTCAAGAAATTTTGCAAAGGAGACCAGAGCCTTAAAGACGAGGAGCGCAGTGGCTGAACATTGGAAGTTGACAGCGACCAGTTGAGAGGATCATCAAAGCTGATCCTCTTACAACTACATGAGAAGTTACTGAAGAACTCAGTGTCAGCCCTTCTATGGTTTCGCATTTGGCCCTGGCAGCAAATTGGAAAGGTGAAAAAACTCAATAAGTGGGTGCCTCATGAGCTGACCACAAAGCAAAAATTTCGTTTTAAAGTATTGTCTTCTCTTATTCTATGCAACAACAACAAACCATTTCTCAATTGTACTGTGATGTGCGAGAAAAAGTGGATTTTATATGACAACTGGTGATGACCAGCTAAGTGGTTGGACTGAGAAGAAGCTTCAGAGCACTTCCCAAAGCCAAACTTGCACCAAAGAAAGGTGGTCTGCTGCCAGTCTGATCCACTACAGCTTTCTGAATCCCAGAGAAACCATTTCATCTGAATAGTATGCTCAGCAAGTCGGTGAGATGCATCAAGAACTGCAACACCTGCAGCAGGCATTGCTCAACAGAAAGGGCCCAATTCTTCTACATAAGAATGCTTGACTGCACATCGCACAACCAACACTTCAGAAGTTGAACGAATTGGGCTACAAAGTTTTGCCTCATCTCACCATATTCACCTGACCTCTCACCAACCACTTCTTCAAGCATCTCAACAACTTTTTGCAGGGAAAATGCTTCCACAACCAGGAGGCGGCAGAAAATGCTTTCCAAGAGTTTGTCAAATCCTGAAGCATGGATTTTTATGCTACAGGAATAAATTATTTCTCGTTGGCACAATGTGTTGATTATAATGGTTCTGAGCTGTTTGAGCTTGTAATGATTTAAAATTCACGGTCTGAAACCACAATTAAGTTTGCACCAACTTAATACCATCTCTCTATACTTTAGCTCCTTGAATTGATTTTCCTTGGTCTAGGAAATCTTAATCACTTCCCACCAACCTTCTATTTATTCTTCCAATATTATCCAAAGTATTCTGCCTCTGTCCTCCTTAGCCCAAGTGCTTTCTTTGACTTCAAAGGCCTTGTTGTTCAGTCGCTAAGTCATGTCTGACTCTCTGCGACCCCACGGACTGTGGCACATCAGGCTCCTCTGTCCTCCACTATCTCCCCAGTTTGCTCAAATTCATGACCAAAGGCTTTAAGCAATGATTATCAAAATGTGGTTGACTGAGTCTGCCATGCAATTGCTAAGCTAGTCATTTTAGGCATTAACATTTATTATCATGTCCATATTTATATTTTTGAGGTACAGTAACATCTCACTGGTTATGGATTCTAGCCCTGGCTTTGTCATAATGTAGCTCAGGAACCCCAGGCAAGTCACCTGCCCTCTCTGGTTCGTTTTTCATCTATGACCAGCCAAGATGATTGGAGGCCAGTTCCAAAGGGAGAACAGTTGGCATAAGGAACTAAAGGCAGAGAAGTGATAGAGTAGTTTCAGGAAGAGGGCTGTGGCCCTTGGTTTAGACCAGGCTGCCCAGAAGAACCAATGGTCAGGTCATCTCTTACTTTACTCATAACTCATGAAATAAAGGTTAGTGGGAATGGAGTTTCCAAAAGCAATCACAATCAGAGAAGGAGATTTTTTAAAATTGAAACTTAAGATTTGTTACCGCTGGTGATTTTATGGATGATAAAAATGACACTCAGAATGTAGTAATACATGCAAATAAAATGCTCATTGATAGAATCTTCTTGGAAGACTGTGTTTCAACAGAATATATATAATATAGCTGACTGCAGCTAATCATGCTCGATCTTTACAGTTGTTTCTGATACTCATTTGTGGTTGCTCATATTTAGGAATAAAATATGAAATACTTTGTCAGAAATATTATCAGGTTTTCAGTACATCTATTCTTTAGTTAATATATCCAAGCAACTCATGCTATGATTTTACCATCTAAGTTTTTTAAGGTATAAATCTTTATTAGAGCTACTTTAAGGAACTTGGTTGTATTTATGGGGCAGTTCCTAGACTCCCTTACCCAGTGTGCCATTTCTTTTTGCTGTTTTTAAACTTCTTTCAAACCAATTCAGAACTAGTATCTAATTTTCCTTTTTGCTGTGGTATGCAATGAAACTTCAATTGGAATTAAGAATTAAGGTAAAAGTAGTAGCAGATGTTTCAAATTCTCCCAAACTAGTCTCAGGTTATGCTCATTTCATAGTCCTGCACTAGGGCCATATGGTCGGTCAAACTTGCAAGGATTTGTTGGTATTACAAAAAATATTTGTTAAAAAGACTTAAAAAAAAATCCACATAGACTTCTTATATTAGTACATTAGTATATATTACTAATGTAATACTAGTGTATGTATACTAATATATTAGTTTCCTTTCCCCTCTGATGTTTCACTATTTCTCAGTACCATTATTAGAGGGACAGAGGAGGAATACATTTGTTGACTTTCTCTGGAAATCTGAGCAATAGTATCGTTTTATTTGGAAAACTGAACCATTACCCATACTACAAGGGCTTTCTACTTTCAAAATGTATTCAATTGTTGCTTGCCATTTTTATGAAGGCCAAAGTTGAAAAAATTTGAGAATCCCAGGATGAGTATAGCCATGCATGCATGATGACTTCAGGCAAGCTGAGGCTCTCCTTTTTAAGTAGTGCAGCCACTCATAGGTCTTCTGGCAGCTGATCCCTTGTCTCCACTTCTCCAGGTAAGGCAGCCCTGCGACCCCTCCTACAGAGCACCTGCCAGTTGAGCCTGTTAGAACTGCTGGTGGTGAAGGCTCTGCCCCCAATTAGCTTCCTAAGTCTTTCTCTGCAAGCAAGAATCACAACCACTTTGATTTCTGGAATTTGTTGTTGTGTTTGAAATTTTTATTCTACAACCCCCCTTTAGCTGAAGCCTTCAAGAATACACCTTGTCTCCTCCATGATTTCCGCCTTGAGCATGGGATCCTGCAGTGCTGAAAGGCATCTTTTTATTACGACCCTCAATGAAAAACTCCCTTCTTGCTTTCAAAAACCAAAGGCTGCCTGCATGGCATTATTTTAGGTGGGTGGCGGGTTGCTAAGTTTGTATGTTTTTCTAACACATCATTAAATAATAGTTTTGCTGAACAGTTATTGAAATTCTGATACTGTTAAGTCAGTGTTGAACAAAATACACAATGCATATTAGAGAGGGGATGCACTGTCCCTTATGCAAGGACATGGGTATATATGTACATATACCAGTATACAACCACCATCATGCCAGGACCGTAAGAATTGCTGCAGATAAACTGGTTATCCTACTACTGTGATCATCAGTGTTGGTCTTTGCAGCCAGCATCACTTTGTTGTTGTAAGTTGTTGTTGGACTCTTGCAAACCTCATGGCCTGTAGCCTGCCAGACTCCTCTGTCCATGGGATTTCCCAGGCAAGAATACTGGAGTGAGTTAACATTTCCTTCTCCGGGGGGTCTTCCTGACCCAGGGATTGAACTCAAGTGTCCTGTGTTGGCAGGCAGATTCTTTACCACTGAGCCACCAGGGAAGCCCAGCATCACTTTAAGCAGTGGCTAATAATGACCCTTGCCACAATGGACAGCATTTGTCAACGGAAGTTAAAGACAAAAGAGAGATTCTGCATTAATTAAGAAAGCCAGGTATTTTAATTTCCTTTGGTATTTTAAAACTGACAGGATTGTTGGCTTTTGAAAATATTAAGGGAAATTCATTTCATCTTCTGGGCATGATGACTTAATTTGAAAGCAGTGTCTGCGACATCAGTCTGTAATCATCCATTTTCCATTTATTCATACAGTATTTGGTGGTATGTGTCTGGTGCTGGGAATAATGCAAACAAAATAATTCAGATAATATCCACTCACCAGGAGCTCAGAGATGGGCATTAATAAAGTTATATTACTAAATGCAATCAGATCTGTTTTTCCAAACTTAACTCATCTTTAATAAAAGAAAAAAAAAAATGAAGTAAAACATCTTCAACTTGAAATTATTTAATTCATTTGGTGTTTTTTTGTTTTTTGTTTTTGGAGGGAACAGCATATGGTTCTTTGAGTTGGGTCAGACTGCCCTCTGCAGACTCAATTATTAACTAAGAACAACCTTAATTTGGGGATCAGGAGATGATAGTTTGGGAACCTGCCCAGTGGCTGCAGCTCTCTCTCTTTAGAGAATTCTACCCGGAAGAGGCGATACCCCGCTGGCACACGAAGCAGCATCAGCACAGTGGACTAAATGAGATAGGGTGAGGTGGGAATCTGGGGGGAAGGGGGATAAGTTGGTCAGAACTTTCTAAGCTAAGTAAGCTACTAGGGCTACTAGTGGTTCCCGAACTTGTCAGCACATCAGAATCACCCACGGAATTTGCTAATTATGGCTTTCAGAGATTGTGATTTAACTGATCATGGCTATGGCTGGGGTCAGGATTCTGAAAGATTCTAATGTGAGAGAAGCTGGGAACCACTGCTGGCAACACCAAAAGCTGTTTCCTGGCCAGGATTTTTATTAAAATCAAAGACAAACTGCTACTTCTATTTTGCTAAGAACCACTTAAGGATGATACCCTGTTGGTCACACTGAAACCCAGAGGATACTGGAGTTGAAAGGGAACTGTGATCATTAGTCCAGCAGCTGTACAGGGGCATGTCTTAACATCATTTATGGCTCCCAGATCTGTTTAGCCTGCATAATGTTCTAAAAAACTTGAGGCCATCCACATAAAAATCTGGATGTTTGGTTTGTCTGAAAAGTCACATCTCACAACTGGACCTGCAGAGCAGCAACAGGTTGGCACTCAGCAGAGGTTTAGCCCCTTGACGGGCACCTGCTCTCTGGTTCACCTGTCTGCACCAGCCTGCCCTAGCAAGCATCTGATTTGGTCCAGGTGGCTCCTACCTTCTACAAAACTAAAAACTAACTTTCTACAACTTTTACCCACTGCTCCCAGCTCTGCAGCACAAAGGAAGCTCATTCCTTCTGTAAGAAGGGGCTTCAACTTGTCAAGGGCAGGATTCTTGCTGTCTCTTAAGTGTTCTCCTCCAGCTGAATACTCCTAGTTCTTTCAAGTATTCCCAGTGTGAAACAGGTTCTGGACTCCTTGCTGTCCTGGTTCCTGCCTCTTGATACATACATGCTGGTGAGTATCCTCCTTAAAACATGCAGTACCCAGAATGAAATGCAGCACTTGCAGCGTGGTTTTCTGACTATGGCTGTGACACTTCTATTCATAGAATCTTTAAACACCACTAGTTTTTACCAGTGTCATCACATGGTTGGTTCACACTGAGCCTGTGTCCAACTGAAGTCCCTAAGTCTTTTTTTATATGAAGATGATAAGAAGATAATTTTCTCTATCCCAAACTTACATAACCTATTTAAATGAAGATGTTACATTTATGACTGGTTTAATTTCATCTTGATGATGTCACCCTGGAACTGTTTTGTGATTGTCATCTGTTGTATCAGCAATGTTGGGTTGCTCCATCCTCAAATATGGTCTTTGTGATGGCTTCATCCAAAGTGCTGATTTAAAAATGTTGAATAAGACAGAGCCCTGTGAAATATCAACAGAGGCCAAAATCACACCAACTCATTAGTCAATAATTTGTTTAAATAACCAAAGAGATGTCCATGTACTACACCATCAAGACTGTATTTTTCTTATCCATGAGGCTCTCAGGAAACCCTTTCAGGAACTGATTTATACTATTCTCCATTCATCTCATGTAGAGATGTAACAGCCCTATCACAGGAGGGACTAGGTTAGTACCTTCCTCCGTTTTGAAAATCAAGACACTAGAAGAATACAGCTGTTTCTTGCTGAAGGCTATCTGGCTACTTTAGGGTATGCCAATCCATCCATTTGATTCTCTACCTGACAGAAGTACAGTTGAGATCATAAGAATTTCTACTCAGGCAGAATCCAGGACTCAGGAGGTCAAGGAAACAGAGATTATGCATGTAGAACCAACAGCCTGTCAACATTTAAGAAAACTGACACAGAGCCTGTTAAGAAGCAAATGACAGACAATTCTTTCTCTACATTAAATCTGATTTTCAACAGATTTAAAAAGGAACCTTAAGTATAACCATACTTAATGACTTGCTTGATCCAGTGATTGTCCCAAAAACAGGCAAAGAATTTAAATAACTCGACCAACTTGGAAACCATCTGGTATGCCAAGGTCCTCCTCTCAGAAAAGCTCAAATTCTTGTGCTCTCTGATGATCTCTCAAAAGCACAGTTTCAGTCCTAGGAAGCTGATCCTCTGAGAATTATTTCGGGACTCTTCGGAGTTCATTCATGAGCCAAAGGGCAGCGCTGAGCAGAGCCAGGGAGCCCGACTGGTGAGCGGCAGCCAAAGGAGTTGGGACATACATCAGCAGAGTACTGATGCCCAAGCCCACCTGCCACAGAGAAGAGCAAGCAGTAAGCCAAGCAGGAGACACACATTCAGAACAGAAACGACCAGACACACGAACCCGCCACACTTTCCCATCAGAACTTTAAAAAACATATCTTAAAAATTTCACAAGGAAACAGACTTACAACAAAAGAAAGTCAAATTAGATAAAACTAAAATTCCCCCTAATTATCCTTCATCTAGCCCTGTTCTCTTCCCCAAAGGCAGCCACTATTACCAGTTTCTCACACTTGTATTTTTATATACATGTTTAAAGAAAGACATAACAGCTTTAAAAAAATATATTGTTTTGTCATTTGCTTTTTTTTCAAGTAACAATGTATGTCTTGAGATCTTATTATTTTAAACTGCTGTACAGTATTCCACAGGATGGCTGTATCATAGATGTTTATTTAGGGTGTTTCCAATTTTTCACTTATCACAGTAATTCCATAATGAATTTCCTGGGAACAGCTCTTTGTGCATTAGAGTAGCTCCAGAGCAGGCAAAAAGCCAATGTGCTTGATCAAAGGACTAAACATTTTAACACTTCAAAAAATATTGCCAAATGCCCTCAGAAAAATAGCTATAACAAATCATGCTCTCACCAAGAATATACAAATGTATATTTTCCTATACCCATGCCAATACCTGATTTTTTTTTCATTTTTTTCCAATCTGACAGGTACAAAATGGCACACATTGCTTTAATTTGTTCCTTTCTGATCATGAGTGAGGCTAAAGAGTTTTTCATATTTACTGGCCATTCATCATTTCTCTTGTGAGAATTGTCTTAATATCCTTTACTTATTTTATTTTCTGGTTGTTAATCTTTTAGTCTATTATAAATATTTTCTCCTAGGCCTGTCACCTTTCTTTTTAAATTTTGTTTTGGGGACACCTTCAGAATCAAAAGAAGTGGCTTATACCTGTGTATATGCCAAAGCTAGCAGAGTGGTGGCTGCTATCTTGGTCCTTCGAGGAAGGGGAATTCTTCGGGAGAGGAAGTAGAGTACTGTAATGGCAGTAACTGAAGTGATGCCCTGTAGGGTAGAAAGAGTCTCATCAGGTGCCAAAAAGAATGTCCTACCCCCTGGTTTCTGCTCACCTTACAGCTAATTCCCCCAGATCCACTGAGTAACTACTGAACACTTTCCCCTCCCAGGCAGAGAACCACCTGATGACTCCTTAAGCTCTTCTCTGCTCCTCTTCTGCTCGCCACTTCAGTGCAATGGAGGTGTGGCTACACTTAAAGTTACTGCACTTTATACACACTGACTGTCAGTAATCTTACCCACCTTCCAATGTGGGTGTCTGCCCAGTGTGGCCCTCAGGTTTTAAGTTACTCTTTGCATCAATTCAGTTCAGCTCAGTCGTGTCCAACTCTGCGACCCCATGAACTGCAGCACGCCAGGCCTCCCTGTCCATCACCACCTCCAGGAGTTTACCCAAACTCATGTCCATTGAGTCGGTGATGCCATCCAACCATCTCACCCTCTTATTTATCCCTAATTTTATCTCTATTTTAATCCTGTATTTTTAAAACAAGGCTGACCCCAGCACGTGAGAGTTACCGTTTTCCTGGACTGTGAGTAGAGGAGGTGGTGGTGCTTCCAGCTAGTGTTAAAAAGATCTAAAGTCTCCTTGTCATTTCCACTTCTTTAGAAAGACAGTCTGGAGCTGGCAGTAGGGTTTCCGACCCCACCTTCCATGATATCAAGGAAAATGTTTTCTATAATTTTCTATACCAATTTCACATCTTTTTCTCTTCATAGCTGTCAATTTCAACCAGACTTTACTTATTCCAAAATGCTGTGCGGCAGTGGGGACTGAGGCCGCACAAGGTAACTTGCCCTAGCCCCAGCGTTCCCTCTGGATATGAGGCCCCTGGGCCCCTCTCTCTGCGTGCACTACTGTCATCTCACGCTCAACATACCTCAGTCTGATGACATCCTCTGTCCCTAGCTCAACACTCATTTCAATAGTCCCATTCCTGCTGGTATGTTTTAAACATGCCACAGAAGAAACTCTAGGATCGCCTTTGATCTTTCTTCACTTCTGTTCCTGCAGCCAGTCTTCTACTCTAAACAACTTCTTTCAGATCCATCTTCTCAAGTCTGGGTCCTACCAGGAAACCCTGAACCCTATCACTCTCACAGCATTACTACAATAGCACTACTGCTTCTCCCAGGCCTCCTTGCAACTAACCTTTCCCTGAGCTCCGATGTATCATGCTCAGGCCACCAAGCAATCTTAACGCAACTCATGGTAGGTCCTTAATAAATATTAACTTAAATAAGATGAGGAGTATTTATGATGCTCTTAGCTCCTTGGGGTCTTGGTTCAGCCTGATGGCTATGTGTTCAGCAACCACTGTCTTTACACTCTCTTCTCTACTTGGCCTCATTTCTGCTAAAATGACTCTTCTCTGCATGTACAGGATTGAGGAGAATTAACTTTAAAAAGCTGGCAGTATCCTGCAAGTCAGAATTTGGCTAGAGGTATGTGGATAGTTAAGACAAAAACATCACATCAGAAAACTGGTACTAAATTTCTTCTAAAAAGAATTCTAATACCCACTCTACCATCTCAATGTTGCTAGCAGTGCTTCAGACACCCAGAGCCTGTGAGAGGCTCCTTTTGTGTAGTAGCCAGTAACCCCCAGCCAGACTTACCAGAACCCGGTGATCAAACTGCACCATGGTGGGATTCTCGAAAACATTCCTCAGGAGAGGGGAGAAGCTAAAGAGATCTGCTGGGATCCAAGCTTCTCCCATCTTGGGGAAGGAGTTGTAAACAAGTCCAGCATCCAGCCCTGCCACAAAAGCCCCTGGGTTCCAAAGTAAATAGTATTTATTAAAATGAGAGAAAGAAGAGATCAAATACTAGTTCTGACATGAAAGTGAAAGTTCCCTTTGTGACCCAATGGACTGTAGCCCGCCAGGCTCCTCTGTCCATGGAATTCTCCAGGCAAGAATACTGGATTGGGTAACCATTCCCTTCTCTACGGGATCTTCCTAACCTAGGGATTGAACCTGGGTTTCAATCTGGACTGTAGGCAGGTTCTTTACCCTCTGAGCCACCAGGGAAGTTCTGACATAGAAAATGTTTATTATTTCAGAGTTAGACAAAAGGAATAGTCAGAGAATAGAAAGATCTACAGCAGGGGTTCTCAAATCCTGCTGTATTCACCATGGAAACTTAAAAAAAAACAAACCTTGCATCCTCACCTACTTCCACCCCAAGATTCTAGCATGCCTCCCCTAGAGGGCTGGATGAGAAGCTCTAGAGAGAGGCATATTAGTTTGGAAAAGTTCCTTTGCTGACTGTGATATGAGTTCTCCTTACTGCCTCGCCTCCCCACCGCCAACTGATCTATTCTGAAACTAGTTAATTTACTCTTTCATGTCCTCAAGTTTCCACTTAAATGTTACTTTATCAAAGAGATCTCTCCAATAATCCTGTATAAAATAGCACTCCCCAACCCGTCTATCCCCTTATCTTGCTTTATTTTCTTTGCAGCACTCAACATCATCTGGCATGTTACGGGTTTTATTGTTTTTTTTAATCTGTCTTCCCCAAGTGCTCAAAAAAATCTTATAAACTAAACCCTGGATAAACACACAAAGAAGGTATCCATGAATTTAATGGATGACTGATCCATTATTTATGATCACAGAAGATTCAGGTATGTTAAATCATATTCCTTATTTTTCTAAATTGCATTTATAAAGTCAAAATTCATGTTCTTCCATCAAAAAAAGTGGGGGGGAGATTTGGGTGGGATCACTGGTTTGATGGTTTTATTTAGAGCTGTGCTGTCCAATCAAACTTTCTGCAATGATGGAAATGTTCTATATCTGTCATCCATCCAGTACAACAGCTGCAAGCCACCCACTGTGGTTACTGAGCACTTGAAATGTGGCTACTGTGACTGAGACTAAATTTTATTTGCTTTTAATTAACTTAAGCTTAAACAGTCACATGAAGCTAGTGATTATTGTACAGGGCAGTTCTAGAGTAAGAAAGGTAGAGCTGTGATTTAAAGAATGAGAGAGATCTGTTTTAGTCTCTTTGCCCCCAATAAACTCCCCACCTAAAGGCCATCTTTGAGGGCAGGCTTTTGTCTGACCTATCTTGTATAATGTAATAACAATAATGTTTATATTGATAACAACAGCTAACACTTATATAGCCTTTGCTACTTGTGAGGTGCTAAATACTTCACATATATTACTTAAACTATTATCATCTTCCCCATTTTATAGATGAGGTCACTGAGGCCCAGACAGGTTACACAGCTTGTCCAAGGTCATACAGTTTATAGATGTTAAAGCCAGGATTTGAACCTAGACAGTTTGGATCCAAGTAGATGTTCAATATTTTTGTTCAACTAACTGAAAAGCAGGATTTGGGGAAGGAAGGAATAGGAAACAAGAGGGTGAAGATGGTGGGTATGAGACAGGCAGGTGTGAGAAGGAGGTATAAAGATGCAGGAGGAAAGCATTAGGCAAGAGATCCCACCTGAAGAGTAAAAAGAAGTTAGGCCACCTTTGATAAGAAGAATCCTACCTGAGAGAGCTGTAAGGAACACCAGGCCTGCAGTTCCATGAGCAAATCGTCTCAACCTCAGGAGTTGACAGGTTTCAGGCAACTAAATAAGAAAATTGCCAGATACACTGACTGCAGGAATTAGGAAAGGCAGCAAGATCTCCAAGGACAAACTCCAGAGACAATCTGAGGCCAGATCTTCTCTGATTCCTAGACTAGGTTAAGCACTCCCACAAGACATTCTACTTTATCTAAATTTTATTAAATGTATACATTTACTATTTGTCTTCCCTGCTACCTTGTACGTTTTGTGAAGATAGGAACTGCCATTTCACTTGCTTACTACAGTAATCCTAGCCCAGTAGATGGCATATAGGTATTCAATATACATCTGTTCAGGAATGGAATGATCTGCATTGTTCAGGGAAAACCATTTCACCATGGTTAAAATGATGTGACTTAAGGTAAAGAACTGGATTTTCAAGTCATGTGTAATATTTAGTGTTTAGCAAATATAATCACAATCAACACTGTGGAGAGAGTAGAGTAGAGATTCTTGCATTTAGTGTTTTGGGTAAATTGTTTTTATTTTACTGTAGCCAGCTTGTGATAATAATCAGCAAATCAACAAATATTTAGTAAGAACTTTATACACAGGCAAAATAAGCACACATGCAAGCATAAAGGAAAGATACAAAGGAAAGCCAGCGTGCTGCCCTCAAATGATTTACAATCTAGTATGTGAGGAGTTAGGTATCATTACTAAGATTTCATAGGACAGTGTATCAGCACTGGCCATTAGAATTTTCTGTGATGATAGAAAAGGTCTATTATCTGTGCTGCCCAATATGTAGCTATGGAGGATCTAAAAAGAGGCTAGAGCAAGTGAAAATTTTTTAAAAAGTTAATTTTATTTAAAGTTTAAGTAGATAACAAGTTTGTTTATACAAAGTTATTTTTACCTATTTTAATTAGAATTTAAATAGCAATAGTGGCTAGGAGCTATTGTGCTGGACAGCACAGTTCTGTATGGTTGACTATCATCTCAAATCCTTTCTGTAATTAGTGGAATATAAATAAACAAAAAGAGAAAAACAATTAATAATTAAAAAGTCACTGGTAACCTTTAAGAGTACCACTCAGTTAGGAGAACTTAGGAGACTGTACTAAGTACTGAACACTTGACATGTGCAAGTGTAGGGGTGAATGTGTAGACGGATATGGATGGCGTGGATGGGGAAGCCAGATGACAAGAAGTGTGAAAAAAGAATGAGTTGTTAGGATGTACAGCTCTAGATGTAGGTTAGCCTTAGAAGTCTGGCTTTGAGAGTAAGAAGAATAGGAACTAGTCAGATGTGAATTACCTACTATACCAATGTTTCAACCCCATCTGGCTTCCCTGTGGGATGAATGCCAAGTCAACAACTCCTGTTCTTACTGGGATCCAGATCACTGGCTCCAGGTACCTACTAAATGATTCTACTTAAAAGTCCTACTATCAACCTAAACCTCACTCCATGAACAGGTTATTCAGGCCAACCATGACTTTGACACCTAAAATAATATGCATTTTAAAATGTATTTCCTTTTAATCAGCATACAGAGAAAATACTTCTAGGCAAGATCACTATGGTTTACTATATTGTCAGATCTGCTGAATGGTAGGGTCCCCATGGAAAGAACCAACAACTTAACGTGGCTTTTGTACACCACTAAGGTCCACAGGCAACTCTCGTTCTGGCCTTCCTCACCTCTCCACCCATCATCCTGCTGGGAATCAGAAGTCAAGTGGTCGAGGTGTCTCTTGTTGCTGGTATTCATTCCTTCTTTTACTAAAACTCATGTTTTCATCTTTTTCTTGATAGGTAATGCTGACAAAATATTTGGCTCCTATACTAATTCTCCTTTGAATGAGTCACTCCTGCCTAAAATCATAAGTGCAGGTTTTAGTTTGCCATCCCGAAGCTATCCAGAGTCTCAGAATTCATTGTTTCTCTAAACTTTAGTTATATCCAGCTTCTAGTAAACTGATCGATGTTGCTAACGGAATGTATGCATTTTGACTTGGAACTTCCCGTTAGGACCAGAATTTCCATGTCTCTGACCCTGTCCACATGTGTGGTAAACAATACAGCCTGACTTTACCTTGTGCTGTGGAAGCAACAGGGAGAGCGAGGTCCATAAGCTGGCACAGTAGAGCACAAGGGCTGATCCCAGGTGGGCAGCCAGGCGGTACTGACTGACTCGAGGGATGTCATGGGAATCTGGTTTTTCTTCTAATCCACTTTTCACCATATACCATCCCAAAAGGCCCTACAATCACAAAGAAAAAGGGCAAACAAGACCAGGTTGAAGCTGTCTATTCAACTTGACTCTCTGAGAAAGTGAGTATCCTATCTGACCCCTCCTTTCCACACGCTTCCACATCCCTAGGAACCAAGGAATTGAGACCTACCCACTTTCCACATACAGCACCATAAATACTTAACCACTGTTTAGAATTAATGTTTTATTGAAGTAGAAGCCTATAGTCAAAGCTATGGTTTTTCCAGTAGTCACATATGGATGTGAGAGTTGGACTATAAATAAGCTCAGAGCCAAAGAATTGATGCTTTTGAACTGTGGTGTTGGAGAAGACTCTTGAGAGTCCCTTGGACTCAAGATCAAACCAGTCAAACCTAAAGGAAATCAGTCCTGAATATGCATTGGAAGGACTGATGCTGAAGCTGAAGCTCCAATACTCTGGCCACCTGATGTGAAGAATTCACTGGAAAAGACCCTGATGCTGGGAAAGATTGAAGGTAGGAGGAGAAGGGATGACGTAAGATGAGATGGTTGGATGGCATCACCAACTCAGTGGACACAATTTGAGCAAGTTCTGGGATGTGGTGATGGACAGGAAAGCTTGGCGTGCTGCAGTCTATGGGGTTGCAAAGAGTCAGACACAACTGAGTGACTGAATTTAAGTGAATTGAAGTAGAGCCAAATATGATGGCTACTCCATTTCTTCTAAGGGATTCTTGCCCACAGTAGTAGATATAATGGTCAGCTGAGTTATATTCACCCATTCCAGTCCATTTTAGTTTGCTGATGCCCAAAAAGACGACGTTCACTCATAGTTAACAAAACAGTCCGAAATGCAGTACTAGGATGCAATCTCAAAAATGACAGAATGATCTCTGTTCCTTTCCAAGACAAACCATTCAATATCACAGTAATCCAAGTTGATGCCCTGACCAGTAATGCTGAAGAAGCTGAAGCTGAAAGGTTCTATGAAGACCTACAAGACCTTCTAGAACTAACATCTGAAAAAGATGTCCTTTTCATTACAGGGGACTGGAATGCAAAAGTAGAAGAAACACCTGGAGTAACAAGCAAATTTGGCCCTGGAGCACAGAACAAAGCAGGGCAAAGGCTAACAGAGTTTTGCCAAGAGAACACACTGGTCATAGCAAAACCCTCTTCCAACAACACAAGAGAAGACTCTACACATATATATCACCTGATGGTCAATACCGCAATCAGATTGACTGTATTCTTTGCAGCCAAAGATGGAGAAGCTCTATACAGTCAGCAAAAACAAGACCGGGACCTGACTGTGGCTCAGATCACGATCTCCTTATTGCCAAATTCAGACTTAAAATGAAGAAAGGAGGGAAAACCACTAGACCATTCAGTATGACCTAAATCAAATCCCTTACGATTATACAGTGGAAGTGACAAATAGATTCAATGGATTAGATCTGAGAGACAAAGTGCCTGAATAACTATGGATGGAGGTTCGTGACATTGTACAGGAGGCAGGGATCAAGACCATCCCCAAGAAAAAGAAATGCAAAAAGGCAAAATGGTTGTCTGAGGAGGCCTTACAAAGAGCTGTGAAAAGAGAAGAAGTGAAAGACAAAGGAGACAAGGAAAGATATTCCCATTTGAATGCAGAGTTCCAAAGAATAGCAAGGACAGATAAGAAAGCCTTCCTTAGTGATCAGTGCAAAGAAATAGAGGAAAACAACAGAATGGGAAAGACTAGAGATCTCTTCAAGAAAATCAGAGATACCAAGGGAACATTTCACGCAAAAATGGCCACGATAAAGGACAGAAATGGTATGGACCTAACAGAAGCAGAAGATATTAAAAAGAGGTGGCAAGAATACACAGAAAAGCTACACAAAAAAGATCTTCATGACCCAGATAATCACGATGGTGTGATCACTCACCTAGAGCCAGACATCCTGGAGTGTGAAGTCAAGTGAGCCTTAGAAAGCATCACTACGAACAAAGCTAGTGGAGGTGATGGAATTCAGTTGAGCTATTTCAAATCCTGAAAGATGATGCTATGAAAGTGCCACACTCAATGTGCCAGCAAATTTGGAAAACTCAGCAGTGGCCACAGGACTGGAAAAGGTCAGTTTTCATTCCAATCCCAAAGAAAGGCAATGCCAAAGAATGCTCAAACTACCACACAACTGCACTCATCTCACACGCTAGTAATGCTCAATACTCTCCAAACCAGGCTGCAACAGTACGTGAACCATGAACTTCCAGATGTTCAAGCTGGATTTAGAAAAGGTAGAGGAACCAGAGATCAAATTGCCAACATCTGTTGGATCATTGAAAAAGGAAGAGAGTTCCAGAAAAACGTCTACTTCTGCTTTATTGACTATGCCAGAGCCTTTGACTGTGTGGATCACAACAAACTGTGGAAAATTCTTAGAGATGGGAATACCAGACCACCTGACCTGCCTCCTGAGAAATCTGTGTGCAGGTCAGGAAGCAACAGTTAGAACTGGACGTGGAACAGACTGGTTCCAAATTGGGAAAGGAGTATGCCAAGGCTGTATATTGTCACCCTGCTTATTTAACTTATATGCAGAGTACATCATGAGAAACACTGGGCCGGATGAAGCACAAGCTGGAATCAAGATTGCCAGGAGAAATATTAATAACCTCAGGTATGCAGATGACACCACCCTTATGGCATTAAGTGAAGAAGAACTAAAGAGCCTCTTGATGAAAGTGAAAGAGGAAAGTGAAGAAGTTGGCTTAAAACTCAACATTTAGAAAACTAAGATCATGGCATCTGGTCCCATCACTTCATGGCAAATAGATGGGGAAAAAGTGGAAAACAGTGACAGACTTTATCAGGCTCCAAAATCACTGCAGATGGTGACTGCAGCCATGAAATTAAGACGCTTGTTCCTTGGAAGAAAAGTTATGACCACCCTAGACAGCATATTAAAAAGCTGAGACATTACTTTGCCAACAAAGGTCCGTCTAGTCAAAGCTATGGTTTTTCCAGTAGCCATGTATGGATGTGAGATTTAGACTATAAAGAAAGATGAGCACTGAAAAATTGATGCTTTTGAACTGTGGTGTTGGAGAAGACTCTTGAGAGTCCCTTGGACTGCAAGGAGATCCAATCAGTCCGTCCTAAAGGAAATCAGTCCTGAATATTCATTGGAAGGACTGATGCTGAAGCTGAAACTCCAATACTTTGCCCACCTGATGTAAAGAACTGACTCATCTGAAAAGACCCTGATGCTGGGAAAGACTGAGGCAGGAGGAAAAAGGAACGACAGAGGATGAGAAGGTTGGGTGGCATCACTGACTCGATGGACATGAGTTTGAGTAAACTCCGGGAGCTGGTGATGGACAGGGAGGCCTGGCATGCTGCATGCAGTCCATGGGGTCACAAAGAGTCGGACACAACTGAGTGACTGAACTGAACTGAAAAGCCAAATATAGAAAATTACACAAAGGTGTATTTCGGACAAAACCTTTTGGACAAATTCTTGATATAATTTAACATTATGTAAACCAGTAAAATATGAAAGTAAAAAGACAGATGACTTGATAAGAGCTAGACTGAAACCTTTGGAGAAGTTTGACAAAGATAACTGCTTAAAAACAATTACTCTCATATTAGGTGGGAAGAGACAATTATCAAAGTTTGTGGGAGGCCAATTCATAAAAATCTGTAAAGTTTTTCAGGCAAATTGGTTTGCCAGTGTCTAAATTTCTACTCCTTTTTTAAAAAAATTATAATGAAAGCACATGCTTAAGTGTAAAAGTTTAAGGTATGTATTATTATTCTACAATTCCCTGTTTAACTGACTTTTCATTTAACAAAACTGTCAGTTCTAGTCATATCAGATAAGGTACAGCCCTTTCACGCCAACCCTCCCCAGCTAACAGAATCATGTTAACATAAATATATGCTCCTCCAGGTCTTTTTGGCTATTTCTTTCCCCCTTCACTATTACCCTAGATGTTCTAATTACCTTGATTTCATCTGCGGAGGACGCTGGAAGATGAGCGTGCTCACAGTGTGATCTGCCAGCCCCCACTTTCTTCCTCCAAAACCCTATCTGCCATCTTCAAATTTTTGCCTCCCTGAAAGTCTGACTTAAATGGTTTTTTTTCATTTTAAAACAACCTTTTACTTTGTTTCACCAACTATCTCTAGTTTCTATCAGATTTTTATTAATGTCTAACTCTTTATTATCTGTTTCTATCCCTTCTGTTTTGTCTCTTCCATCTCCCTCCTTTATTTCTAATCATGGGTTGGTATTCTTACCACTTTGATTTAAATCAACCAATTAGTTTCCTCCTGACCAAATTTTGATATTTCTTCGATGCTCTGGGACTCTCCTTTAGAGCCTGTATATCTTGACCCAAATACTCCCATTGTCCTCTCTAACATTCCTTTACTTGGCTCTCAAGCTTCCCTAACCCCAGAACTGTAGGAATCATTCTTTTCCTTAAGAGAAGTTCAACTTACATAACTTTAATCACCATTTATACTTGAGCATCTCTCAGTTACCTCTGTATTCAAAGATCCTTCATCCCACACAATGTTTCTCTTGAAATTTCCCTATTTGTTTCTACAGCCATTCTAACATAGGGATCCCACTTCCCCATAGAGCAGGCAAGTTAGAAAAAGGGAGGAGACCAAGCACCCAGAAAGATCGCCATGATGGGAAAGAAACTCTAATTCTTGTGACATAAAAACATATTTACTGAGTGCTTACTGATTCCAGACACTAAACTAAGTACTTTACATGCGCGATCTTTTTTAATATTCACACAACCTAAGCATTAGGGTCTATTATTTTCCCCATTTACAGGTAAGGAAAGCACAACCTACAGAGGTTAGACAACATGTCCCTATTAAGTGACAGAGCTGGGCCTTGAAGCCAGGCCTATGACACTAAAATCCATGTTCTTACCTCCTTTGTGATACTGTTTCAAACTATGCCCACTAGGAAGCTCCTGAGAACATTTCTGCTTTCCCAAACTTGAGTAAATCTCACCTGGAAGCAAACTAAACCACAGAGGGCAAGAACACGTCCTTTCAGGCCACGGGTGAGCCAGCCCTTTTTCCAAAAGTAGGCAGCAGGCAGGATGTATGCAAGGCCTACAAGGCGACCCCACATTCGGTGTGAGTACTCCATGTACCAGATGAACTTGAATTCCGCCAGCGTCATATCATGATTCAAGCTGGGTGAAAAGGGAAGTCAAAAATAAGAAAGATCCATCTGATTTTTATTTCCTGGTAGAATGCAGGAACATTCTTGGTTTTGAAACTTGATCAGTCTGCCATTTTCCTCATCAACCACCTCAGAATCACTTTGGAAATGGAGGTTTAGAGTAGGAAGCTCACTAAACATACCTAAATCAAATATCAAAAAAGAATAGAACCTACTGTTCTGAAATATTTTAATTAAGAAAAAGACTGAGTGGGTCTAGTAGGATGTTTACCCAATTTTCTATAATACTTACATTTTAAATTCTGGAAATTGCTGATATTTTTGGAATTCTGCTTCCCATTCCTCTTGGCTTGTGGGTGGCTTCATCTCCTTTATTAAATGCCAATCTACCATGGAGAGGCCAGACTCTGTCAGCCTTAAGGTAGGGAAGAAATTTGAGTGTGTATGTTAAATTTCAGTGTGTCTATGTCTGTGCACCATACTCCATTACTCATAAATGGTTTACAGTAGCAAGCAGATCTGAACTTGACCCCTATAAAAGTAAACATATAATTTCATTGTTTCCTCTTTTGACAACTTGCTCTTTTCTTACTGCTTAGAATTCTGTCAGAAAGAGCTGCTATCAGGTACAAATTTCTTTACTCCTTGTTCTATTTCATTAAACTCTCCTTACTTCTTTCACTAGCATTCCCTGACAGATAATATCAACCCTTAGACCAAAGAAATGTGCCCTAAGTTCCTAACCAATATTATTGACACAAGGGGAAGAGATTGCTACAGATATAAATCAGTTGAGGTTACTGAGTGAATTTTAAGTCAATAAAAGTCAAAATCTATTGATTACAGCCTACATAACACATAAGGTAAGGGGACAGGGAATGCAGAGAGAATTTGAGGAAGACATACTTTAATAACACTAGAAAGTATTTTTACCAAAAGGGGTCAGGTTTCCAAAAGTAAAAAACCTGACTTCAGGTCTGAGGCAAGACAAGCCTGGAACATCTTAATCAGAAAGCAAGGAATCAAAGTTTGCCAGGTTCCTGTCAGAAAGACTGGAGTCAATCTGAAGAGGTTCGCATTGACCAAAGATAGAACAACTGGAGCAAATCATCATCACTGCAATGGACTGAAACAAATCAAATATATTTAAACCTATGAGCTCATTAACACTAAAAAACTCACTTTATTGGTCACTTTTGGAAAATGCTTGGGAACCAACTTATTATTTTGAAGACTGATAAATAAAGGGAAAGGAATTACGTGTTTATCCTGCCTTTCCTAACATGTTGTACCTCAGCATAACCAAATTACTGATGAAAGTTTTTCTTTATAGTTGAGCTAATAAAATACCTATTACAATTTTGCAACTCTAATGAAGTAACAGATTTAGGCAATGATCATCAAGGGCTGTTGACATCTTTAACAGACACCAGATATTTATGAATGATCCAGTCACCTATGAAGTATTTTGCTCCCTGTCCCCAACCTGAACTTGATCAAGCAACAAGTTTGTCTACAGGAAATACAGGGGACAATGTTGTTGTTGTTGTTGTTGTTCAGTTGCTCAGTCATGTCTGACTCTTTGCAATCCCCTGGACTGCAGCACGCCAGGCTTCCCTGTACTTCACTATCTCCCAGAGTTTGCTCAAACTCCTGTCCATTCAGTTGATGATGCCATCCAACCATCTCATCCTCTGTTGTCCCCTTCTCCTCCTGCCTTCAATCTTTCCCAGCATCAGGGTCTTTTCCAGTGAGTCTGCTCTTTGCATCAGGTGGCCAGAGTATTAGAGTTTCAGCTTCAGCATCAGTCCTTCCAAGGAATATTCAGAGTTGATTTCCTTTAGGTTTGACTGGTTTGATCTCCTTGTTGTCCAAGGGACACTCAAGAGTCTTCTTCAGCACCACAGTTCGAAAGCACCGATGCTTCGGCACTCAGCCTTCATTATGGTCCAACTCTCATATCCATATATGACTACTGGAAAAACCATAGCTTTGACTATATGGGACTTTGTTGGCAAAGTGATGTTTCTGCTTTTTAATATGCTGTCTAGGTTTGTCATAGCTTTTGGAACATGTTAAATACCATAAATGCTATTAGCAAAATCCAGACCGTGAGAAACTACAAAGTACAAATGACTTGGGTTTCTTCAACAACAGCAAAAAACTGCAAAGGGGGTAGCGGAGGTGGAGGGAGCAGAATCCAAATCTATAACATCTCTCTACAGATTTAAAGAGACCCAAGAAGCACGCACGGGCTTCCCAGGTGGCACCAGTGATAAAGAACCCGCCTGCCAATACAGGAGATGTCAGAGACACAGGTTCGATCCCTGGGTTGGGAAGATCCCCTGGAGGAGGGCATGGCAACCCACTGCAGTATTCTTGCCTGGAGAATCCCACGAACAGAGGAGCCTGGTGGGCTACAGTCCAAGGGTCACAAAGCATCGGACATGACTGAAGCAACCAAGCATGAAGCACATGCACAGAAACCAACAGTGAGAAGTGGAACTTATTTGTGTGTAGTTCAAACAAACTGTACAGAAATGTTTGTGACAAATCTGAACTCTGATTGTAGGGGGAAATATACGCAAACAATGCACAGCTAACAGTTAAGACCTGAACCAGTCTTTATGAAGGGCTTCTATTGCATGCATGCATTAGTAAAATCCTAGACTGTTCTACAGAGGGGCAAGCCATCAGATATGTTCCTTCTATAGGCCTCAATTTCTGCATACTAAAATGTGGAGCTAGATTAGATGATTTCTAAGGTCCCTTCCCCCTCCGTCATCCTGCATGTCTACTGATGATCCAAATAGCTGACTATGAACAAATTACTCACCTTGTTACTCCACCAAGAATAACTGCTCCAGCCACTGTCCCACTGCAGACCAGGAGCCATCGGCCCACCGCCCGCTCAGCAGCCTTTGAAGGGAGGGATACTGTACCCCTTCCAGGTTGCAAAGCTACATCGGAGATAGTGCTGTATTGCCCTGGCCTCAAAGGGCGCCTGATCCCACAACTGCAACCACACTAAGGATCAAGACAGACAAATTACAACTGGAGAAAGAGGAAAAGCCTTCACTCCACTGCTACTCATACAGTCTCACTGTGTCTGGTATGAAGTATCCTGGTCATATTTCCACTGCTACTGTCCAGGTAAAACGTCATCTTCTATCTGGGCTGCATCTACCCCCAACTGGTTTGCCTGCCTCCAATCCGTCCCCACACTACATGAACCTTCTGTCTCTCATATTTCTCCCAGACTTAACTCTACACCTAAATATGGATTAAATAAGGATTCTTTTCTTTTTTTTTTTAAATGATTTTTCTCTAACTGGGGTTCCACTTGTCCCCTGACTGACCTATCACAGATCTCAGCCTGGATGTCACCTCCTCTAGGAAGTATTCCCAGACCTCCCCCCGCTCCCCATGTGTGCTGGGTCACTCTCCCAGCACACTGTATCTCTCCATCACACAGCAATGTATCATTTAGTACACAGAGGTTTGTCTCTATCTCCCACTAAGCCAAGAGCTACAGGACAGCAGTGTCTGGTCAGTCTGGCTTCTACAAACTTCCTTTCATACACAGTTCCTTTACATAACAAGACCTTAATAAAGATTTGACAAATGAGTTACAAACAAATGAACTGTGACTCCCTCTCGGGCAGGAGACTTGGTATTTTATCTTGCTTCCCCGACCCAGGGACCAAACCCGAGTCTCCTGAGTCTTCTGCATTGGCAGGTGTATTCTTTACCACTGAGCCACCTGCGAAGCCCAGTTAACTAAGTAACTTTAGGCAAATTAAGCCTCAATTTACTTCTCTGTAGAATGGAGTTACAGTCCCTAACCTGACTACCCAGTAGCTTTGAGCAGAAATCAAACACATGGGTAAAAATCACTGAGCTTTTACTATATGCTAAACCTCTGTGTCTATTATTTAATACAACACTTATGAAGTGCTATTATCCCCATTTTGCAGACGAGTAAATTGAGGCACAGAAAGGTTACCCAACTTGGCTAAGAGCACACAGCTAGTAAGTGGTAGGTCCGGATCCGAACTCAGGAGGCCTAGACACAATGAAATGCCTTGTGAACTTCAAGGAGCTACAGAAACGTGATGTGTGAGGATCTATTATCTCTTGGCCCTTTCTCCCCATGCCCGCTTCCGCGATTCAGTGCGCTGCAGTGCGGTACCTGTGTTCTAGGCGCCACCCTAGGAACCAGGAGCCGGAGACACGGGCTCCCCAGCAAGGCCTTCAAGGGCGTAAAGAGTAATCGCTGCATACTATACACAGTGCCCAACGGCCACCTTCAACCTCCCGTGCTCTCTGGTCCCCTTTCTCCGCCACCGACTGAAGAAGCACTTCCGGGTCACACAAACGAGCCCCTCCTCTTTGGAAGGCAGGGGCGAGCAGTAACTGCGCCTGCGCCAGTTTCTGGGCTTTCGCGGGGGCTGCTGGGGCGTGGACGTCGGGGACGCGCAGGGATGCGCGCAGCTGGGAGGACGCGCCCGTCTGGTCGCGCGCCTTGGAACCCGGACTCTTTGAGTGGAAACCGAAGACGCACGAGGGAGGAACGCGTGGAGCATGAAGAGGCAGGGGGCCTCCTCCGAGCGGAAGCGGGCGCGGATACCATCCGGGAAGGCGGGTGCGGAAGGTGGCGGGATGGGGGCGGTGGCCGACTTTGCTGCGGGGTGCGGGCCGGGTCGGGCGGGGGTTCTGGCCCGTGGATCAATCGCGATTTCCCTGAAAGTACTTTCTCCTGCTCCTCACAAACACCCCCCGTGAGGCGTAATCTGTCATTCGGCTTTAAACATGTGGAATCTGAGGGGCTGTTGGCGAGAGTGGCCCGGCTCTGGAGCCAGATATGTGTGTGGGTTCGAATCCCGGCGCCCCCACGTCTCGTCGTGCGACCGTGTTCAAGTTGGTTAACTTCTCTCAGCCTCGCGTTTCCCATCGCCAGACGAGGATACTGGTACCCCCTCACGGCAGCGCTGGATCAGTGTCTGACCTGGAGGGACTGCTTAATAACCTATAGCTGCTGCGGCGGGGATAGGGGTTGTCCCTAGAGCCACACCGCTCCGAAATGGCAAAGCTTGGCTGCCCCAAGTCAGGAGTTCTTCCTGCTGCGACAGGATCGGCTGGCATGGCAGGTGCTAGGGAATTTGCCAGGTCCCTCCTCCGGAAACTTGGTTCCTCCAAACTAGCGGTTCTGAAACTGATCGCAGGACGCCTTGACCCTCCTAAAATTATTGAGAACCTCAAAGACCTTTTATTTATATAGGTTAAATTTATTGATATTGGACATGTTAGAAATTAAAACAGGACATTTAAAAACAAAGGGTTTCCCTTGTGGCTCAGCAGGTAAAGAATCTGCCTGCAATGCGAGAGATCTGGGTTCGATCCCTGGGTTGGGAAGATCCCCTGGTGAAGGGAACAGCTACCCACTCAGGTATTCTGGCCTGGATAAGTCCATGGGGGTCGCAAAGAGTCAGATAACGACTGAATGACTTTCGCTTTGTTTCTTTCACAAACAGAAGCCCTTTGCGTGTTGAAACGTTTTAAGAAAAAAAAAAAATCACTATTTTCCTAAGCAAACAAAGAATAGTACCAATGTTTTATATTTTTGCAGATCTCTTTAATATCTGGCTTAATGGAATTCTCATTAAGAGTGGAGTACTTTTGCATTCAGTGTGACAGGTAGCCTCTTGAAAACTCCACTCTGCCTGTGAGATAATGAGAGTGAAAAAGGCAACTAAAATCTTGGTATTGTTATGAAAATAATTTTCACTGTACAGACTCTGAAAGTGTCTTAGAGGCCGTTAGTCCAGAGTTAACTGGACAGCTACACTGAGAACTGCTGCTCCAAACAAATCTCCTCTTTGATCCCTTCAAATGACTTCCTATTTTAGGACAACTGCCTTACTCTTTTCTTTTTGTCATACCCTTTTATGTGCATCCTTACTCTCTCCTGGCCAAGATCTTTTTTTTTTTTTTTTTTGGCCACAGCCTGCAGCTTATGGGATTTTAGTCTCCTAACCAGGGATCCAGCTTGGGGCCCTGGCATTGAAAGCACGAGTCTCAACCACTGGTGCATGCTCAGTTGCACAATGGTGTCTTACCCTTTCGACTCCGTGGGCTGTAGCCCACCAGGCTTCTCTGTCCATGGAATTTCCTGGCAAGAATACTGGAGTCGGTTACCATTTCCTATTCCAGGAGATCTTCCCTACCCAGGGACTGAACCCCCATCTTCTGCATTAGCAGGCAGATTCTTTACCACTGAGCCTCCTGGGAAGCCCCTTAACTACTGGACTGCTGGGGAATTCCTGCCAAGATCTTGTCTTGTGTGAGGGAAATGGTACCCCTACAGTGCTGTTCAGTTAGATGGATCTAACAGCTGATATAGGTGAGCTATCAGGAAACCCATGGAATTAATGCAGTGCTGTTGGCTAAGAGCATAGAGTGTCACTTGGCCCTTTCAGAGTTTGAGGCTGATAGTCTTTTAAATAAATGAGGCATTTGCAGTTTGATGTTAGGGAATGATAGATTTTTGTTTTTCAAATTTAAAGTTGATTTTAAAAAACTATAAAAGCAACATTAGGTAGAAAAAAAATCAAGCAGTATATATAAGTAAAAAGAAGAAAGTAAAAGTAATTTTAAATACCACCACCTAGAAGTAACAATTACCAGGATATGCTGAACATTCCTCTAGATATTATTGCATGAAGTATGCATTCATTATTCTTAATTTTTTTTTAAAAAAGTATGTGCTTACAGAAAAAATTCAAAACTGTTTTCATCACACTTTTTAGTGTAAATACATGAATGTTTATGAATTTATAATCATTCAGTTCAGTTCACTGGCCCAGTCATGTCCAACTCTTTGCAACCACATGGACGACAGCACTCAAAGCTTCCCTGTCCAGCACCAACTCCTGGAGCTTGCTCAGACTCATATCCATCGAGTCAGTGATGCCATCCAACCATCTCATCCTCTGTCGTCCCCTTCTCCTGCCTTTAATCTTTCACCATCAGGGTCTTTTCCAATGAGTCAGTTCTTTGCATCAGGTTGCCAGAGTATTGGAGCTTCAGCTTCAGCATCAGTCCTTCCAATGAATATTCAGTACTGCTTTCCTTTAAGATTGACTGGTTGGATTTCCTTGCAGTCCAAGGGATGCTCAAGAGTCTTCTCCAACACCACAGTTCAAACGCATCAATTTTTGGCACTCAGCTTTCTTTATGGTCCAACTCTCACATCCATGTAATCATTCAGCCTTTAGTAAATCTTTGTGTGTTTGTTGTGTACTATGAGCTATGTACTATAAGCACACTAGACTGTGCTTACTGTGAGTAATGAAGATTTCTCTCATAAAGACCTTAGGAACTTTAGTTCAAGTAAGAATGATCAGACACCTATCTACATAAATAATAGTAAGAGAAAACAATGTTTTAAAGAGGAACATTTGGATTATAGAGTTATCTGAGTTCAAAAAAGGGAGACACAGTTTTGTACCTGGGGAGAGAGAAGTATCATGGAAATGTGATATGACTTGAACCTTGCAAGATTTTAGTGTGCAAAGATAGAACTGGAAGCACTGTGGATTGAGGAGATAACCAGGAGCAGGGATGGGGATCAGGGAGAAGTGGAGACCTGTAGAGGAAATAACGTGTAGTTAACTAATAACAACTAGTAATTTCTGTACACTTAGTAGGTACTATTCACTTCATATAAATTATCTCACCCTCTTTACTCTGATGTAAGTATTAAAACCTACTCTGGGGCTTCCCTGTTAGCTCAGTTGGTAAAGAATCTGCCTGCAAGGCAGGAGACCCCGGTTCAATTCCTGGGATGGGAAGATCTGCTGGAGTAGATATAGGCTACCCATTCCAGTATTCTTGAGCTTCCCTTGTGGCTCAGCTGGTAAAGAATCCGCCTGCAATGCAGGAGACCTGGGTTTGATCCTTGGGTTGAGAAGATCCCCTGAAGAAGGGAAAGGCTACCCACTCCAGTATTCTGGCCTGGAGAATTCCATGGACTATACAGTCCATGGGTCACAAAGAGTCGGACATGACTGAACAACTTTCAAAAAAAAAACTCTGTTTTGGGGAAAACTTAGACTAAGTAACTGGTCTATAATCACATATTAAGAAATATGTTTGTCAGATAAGGATTTGAAGTCCATCCCTGCTCTTAAGCATATATACCTTATAAAGAAGAATGTATTCTGCAGGCATTGATATGATATTTCATTGCATGCATGGACCCTAGTGTACTTACCTAGTTACCTGTTACTAGGCATTTAGATTTTGGCAGCAGAATGTAAAATATTTGTGTTTGGGTTGGTCTGGATGGAAAGTACCCTCATGCAGTTTCACTATTCTCCATGTATTTTAGGAGCAGCAAATGGGTTTCTCATGGAAGTGTGTGTTGATTCAGTGGAATCAGCTGTAAATGCAGAAAGAGGAGGTAAGAGAAATTATGGAATGAATGGCAGTTGGCAGTCCATTAAGAGTTTGGAAATGAATCCTTTGAACTGAACTTGAGAATGCTTGTGATCTCTAAAGAAAACAACCAACCAACTAGAAAACCTACTGATCTTCTAGTCTTACTTCCCCAGTAGATTACATTTTGAGTCAAGTGTCCATGATAGTGATTATGAACCTACTTTTTTTTTTTAATTGAATTTAGCAAAGATATAATTTTTTCCAAGCCATTAATTTTAGAGATTTGATGTTTTTTCATTGTCAAGACTTATCAGTATCTCTCTTTTTTTTTAATGTTATATATTTTACCTCAAGATTTCTTTTGCACCCTAACTTGCTTTAATAAGAAGCATAGAAATTCCCGTCATCTCAGGATCAGAAAAATTTTTAGACTTCATTATGGGAAATTTCAAACATATACAAAAATAGAATAGGATAATGAATCACCACGTACCCATCAGCTTTAATTATTTTCAGTACATGGCCAATCTTTCAGTTGTATCAGGGGTGAGCAGACTTTTTCATAAAGAGCAAGACAGTATGTATTTCGACCTTGCTGGCTACATTTGGTCTCTGTCATATTTACTTTTTTTTGGTCATGCTACAGGGCTTATAGAGTCTTAGTTTTCCTCACGAGGGATTGAACTTGTGCCCTTAGCAGTAAAAAATTGGGAGTCTTGACCACTGGACCACCAGAGAATTCCCACTTCTAAGTTTTTTTAAATAATCCTTTGAAAGGGTAAAAACCATTCTTAATTTGGCAATTAAAAAGAATGAAGTACTGGTCAATCTGCAACACAGATAAATCTTGAAACACTATTCTAAATGGAAAAAAGTAAAAAAATACCACATATTATATGATTCAACTTATATGAAATGTCCAGAATAGGCTAATTTTTTATAGACTGAAAGATTCTTGGTTGCCATGGATTGAGGAGCACTGGGGAGAAGAGAAAGTGACTGCTTAAATGGTGTGAGGTTTCTTTTGGGGGTGATGAAAATGTTCTAAAATTGCCTAGTGGTGATAGTTGCCAAATTTTGTGAGCATGATAAAAACTGTTGAATTGTATGCTTTAAATGGGCAAACTGTATGATATGTGTGTTTTTCTTAAATACATAAAAAATTTTAAACTTGTATGCTGTAACAAAAACAAGCTTGTAAGCCTTTGTCCTCTAGACTATCTGATCTATATTCCTACCTTTCTTACCCCATCCCCAAATTATTTTGAAGCAAATCCCAGACATTATGCCATTTATCAAGTATTTCAGTATCCCTAAAAGGTAAAGTATCCCTGAAAACCACAATCACAGAAAACTAACCAATCTGATCACATGGACCACAGACTTGTCTAACTCAATGAAACCATGAGCCATGAAATGTAGGGCCACCCAAGATGGACAGGTCATAGTGGAGAGTTCTGACAAAATGCAGTCCACTGAAGAAGGGAATGGCAAATCACTTCAGTATTCTTGGCTTGAGAACCCCATGAACGGTTTGAAGAGGCAAAAAGATAGGACACTGAAAGATGGACTCCCCAGGTTGGTAGGTGCCCAATATGCTACTGGAGATCAGTGGAGAAATAACTCCAGAAAGAATGAAGAGATGGAGCCAAAGCCACAACACCACCCCGCTGTGGATGTGACTGGTGATGGAAGTAAAGTCTGATGCTGTAAAGAGCAATATTGCATAGGAACCTAGAATGCTAGGTCCATGAATCAAGGCAAATTGGAAGTGGTCAAACAGGAGATGGCAAGAGTGAAAATCGACGTTTTAGGAAGGAGCGAACTAAAATGGACTGGAATGGGTGAATTTAGCTTAGATGACCATGATACCTACTACTGTGGGCAAGAATCTCTTAGAAGAAATGGAGTAAAAAAAAAAAAAAAAAAGAAATGGAGTAGCCATCATAGTCAACAAAAGAGTCTGAAATGCAGTACTTAGATGCAGTCTCAAAGACAACAGAATGATCTCTGTTCATTTCCAAGACAAACCATTCAGTATCACAGTAATCCAAGTTGATGCCCTGACCAGTAATGCTGAAGAAGCTGAAGCTGAATGGTTCTATGAAGACCTACAAGACCTTCTAGAACTAACACCCAAAAAAGATGTCCTTTTCATTACAGGGGACTGGAATGCAAAAGTAGGAAGTTAAGAAACACCTGGAGTAACAAGCAAATTTGGCCCTGGAGCACAGAACAAAGCAGGGCAAAGGCTAACAGAGTTTTGCCAAGAGAACGCACTGGTCATAGCAAACACCCTCTTCCAACAACACAAGAGAAGACTACACATATATATCACCTGATGGTCAATACCGCAATCAGATTGACTGTATTCTTTGCAGCCAAAGATGGAGAAGCTCTATACAGTCAGCAAAAACAAGACCGGGACCTGACTGTGGCTCAGATCACGATCTCCTTATTGCCAAATTCAGACTTAAAATGAAGAAAGGAGGGAAAACCACTAGACCATTCAGGTATGACCTAAATCAAATCCCTTACGATTATACAGTGGAAGTGACAAATAGATTCAATGGATTAGATCTGAGAGACAGAGTGCCTGAATAACTATGGATGGAGGTTCGTGACATTGTACAGGAGGCAGGGATCAAGACCATCCCCAAGAAAAAGAAATGCAAAAAGGCAAAATGGTTGTCTGAGGAGGCCTTACAAATAGCTGTGAAAAGAGAAGAAGTGAAAGACAAAGGAGACAAGGAAAGATATTCCCATTTGAATGCAGAGTTCCAAAGAATAGCAAGGAGAGATAAGAAAGCCTTCCTCAGTGATCAGTGCAAAGAAATAGAGGAAAACAACAGAATGGGAAAGAGATCTCTTCAAGAAAATCAGAGATACCAAGGGAACATTTCACGCAAAAATGGCCACGATAAAGGACAGAAATGGTATGGACCTAACAGAAGCAGAAGATATTAAAAAGAGGTGGCAAGAATACACAGAAGAACTGTACAAACAAGATTTTCATGACCCAGATAATCATGATGGTGTGATCACTCACCTAGAGCCAGACATCCTGGAGTGTGAAGTCAAGTGGGCCTTAGAAAGCATCACTACGAACAAAGCTAGTGGAGGTGATGGAATTCAGTTGAGCTATTTCAAATCCTGAAAGATGATGCTGTGAAAGTGCTGCACTCAATATGCCAGCAAATTTGGAAAACTCAGCAGTGGCCACAGGACTGGAAAAGGTCAGTTTTCATTCCAATCCCAAAGAAAGGCAATGCCAAAGAATCCTCAAACTACCACAATTGCACTCATCTCACATGCTAGTAAAGTAATGCTCAATATTCTCCAAACCAGGCTGCAACAGTACGTGAACCATGAACTTCCAGATGTTCAAGCTGGATTTAGAAAAGGTAAAGGAACCAGAGATCAAATTGCCAACATCTGTTGGATCATTGAAAAAGGAAGAGAGTTCCAGAAAAACATCTACTTCTGCTTTATTGACTATGCCAGAGCCTTTGACTGTGTGGATCACAACAAACTGTGGAAAATTCTTAGAGATGGGAATACCAGACCACCTGACCTGCCTCCTAAGAAATCTGTGTGCAGGTCAGGAAGCAACAGTTAGAACTGGACATGGAACAACAGACTGGTTCCAAATCAGGAAAGGAGTACATCAAGGCTGTATATTGTCACCCTGCTTATTTAACTTATATGCAGAGTACATCATGAGAAACGCTCGGCTGAATGGAGCACAAGCTGGAATCAAGATTGCCAGGAGAAATATCAGTAACCTCAGATATGCAGATGACACCACCCTTATGGCATAAAGTGAAGAAGAACTAAAGAGCCTCTTGATGAAAGTGAAGGAGAGTGAAAAAGTTGGTTTAAAACTCAACATTTAGAAAACTAAGATCATGGTATCTGGTCCCATCACTTCATAGCAAATAGATGGAGAAGCAATGGAAACAGTGAGAGACTTTATTTTGGGGGGTTCCAGAATCGCTGCAGATGGTGACTGCAGCAATAAAATTAAAAGATGCTTGCTCCTTGGAAGAAAACTTATGACCAACCCAGACAGTATATTAGATAGCAGAGACATTATTACTTTGCCAACAAAGATCCATCTAGTCAAAGCTATGATTTTTCCAGTAGTCATGTATGGATGTGAGAGTTGGACTATAAAGAAAGATTTGCACCGAAGAATTGATGCTTTTGAACTGTGGTGTTGGAGAAGACTCTTGAGAGTCCCTTGGACTGCCAGGAGATCCAACCAGTCCATCCTAAAGGAAATCAGTCCAGAATATTCATTGGAAGGACTGATGCGGAAGCTGAAACTCCAATACTTTGGCCACCTCATGCGAAGAACTGACTCATTGGAAAAGACCCTGATGCTGGGAAAGATTGAAGGCGGGAGGAGAAGGGGACGACAGAGGATGAGATGGTTGGCTGGCATCACTGACTCGATGGACAGGAGTTTAAGTAAACTCCGGGAGTTGGTGATGGACAGGGAGGGCTGGTGTGCTGCAGTTCCTGGGATCACAAAGAGTCGGACCCGACTGAGTGACTGAACTGAACTGAAAAGGTAAAGGCCTTTTAAAAAAATAAGAATAATAACCACAATATCAGTAACATATCTATAAAAATAATATTTCTTAATAGCATCAAAAATACCCAATTAGTTTTCAGATTTCCCCAACTGGCTCACACAGTTTTGTTTTATTTTATAGTTCTTTGAATCAAGATATAAACGTGTCATTTGTTTATGTCTGTTTCAATCTGTTTCCCTTTTTTCACTCTTTAATTCTTTTTCTTCTTTCTACAGTTTGTTAAAGAAACTGATTTTCATCTTTTTTTTTCATCTTATAAAATATTCCATATTCTACATTTTGCTGACTGTATATGTAGTGTCACTTATTATGTTCCTCTGACCCCTGTATTTCCTGTAAAGTTTTAGTTAACTCAAAGGCGTAATTAGATTCAGACTTGAGTTTTTTATAACACTAATTTATAGATGGGGTTTTCTGTTGATTCATTGGTAAAGAACTCACCTGCCAATGGAAAAGATACAGGTTCTTCGATTCCTGGATCAGGAAGATCCCTTGGAGAAGAAAGTGGCAACCCACTTCAGTATTCTTGCCTGGAGAATTCCATGGACAGAGAAGCCTGGAGAGCTACAGTCCATGGGGTATCAAAAGAGTGGAACACAATTTAACGACTAAAAATAACAGACTTTATGGATAATGGCATATTCCCTGTTCTATCTAATCGGGGGATATAACATCTTAGTTTTTTTGGTTTTTATGACACTAAGGTTGATCAGTGGATTCAGATATTATCAGCCTGATCCACCCTTTATAAGTTTTCCTGCCGGCTTTCACCTAATAATTTTAGCAATGCATATTTCAGTAGGGTTTGTAAAATAGTGCTATGTTATGTCTAACATTTATTTTTCATTTGTTAGCAGTATGCTTCTATAAAGAACTTTCCCTCACCAACTACTTTTTTATACTGAGGTTGTATAAGAAAGGCAGGATAAGTGCTTGCTTCTTTTCCCTTGTTTACTGATTTTGGGGATTATGTGTTTGTTCTCTATCCTCCAGTGTATTCTTGTTTTATCATTATGAGCCTAGATGTAGACATATTTGACTTATTTGAATCCAGTATAGTTGTTCTTGTTGATGCTCAAAATGTCTTTGTGATGATGCTTATTAGCCAGTAGGAGCCTCTTCAAGCTGGCTCCTGAGACCTTTTGACGTGATGCTGTAGCCTGATAGTTCTTTTGGTTTCAGCATTTTCTTATTCTTAAAATTATCCTGATTTAAGCTACTTAAAAGTAACTTGTGCTTTTTAAAGCTTAGAATAATGAAGACTCTCTTGGAAAAGATCACTGTTTTTTATAATCAGTGAAAAATTAGCATTCCACTGTGGTCAGTCCAGAAATTTCTTTATTCTAAGTCACTTTCTTATACATAGAGAGGCCACCCTATAATAAAAAATTTTAAGAAACCTAGCTTAACTTGAATTAACTGTTAAATTTGACTTCTCAGTAACATAATGTGGGTTGGAGAATATAGTTGGGTTTAAAAGTAGAATTTTAGTCTAGTTCTATAATTTGATTTCTTTCACTTTCTAAGATTCTTTGTTCCTCTGTTTAGAAAAAAATGTTTCTGTTTAATACTTTTGAGCAATGCTTTTCAAAATATTTCTTAATTTTTTAATTTAAAAAAATTATTGTGCTGAGCAGCGCTCTTTTATTACAGGTGCTGGTCGCATAGAGTTATGTTCTGGCTTGTTGGAAGGAGGAACCACACCCAGCATGGGTAAGTGTCCATTTTTTTGGATTTCCTCACAGGAATTTACAGAGCCTAGAGACAATTGATAATCTGTTATTGGGATCTTTTACTCAAGTTACTAACATGTTAACTGTGTCATGGATATTGTATCAGAAATATTTAAAAAAAAAAGAAAGAAATATTTCTAGTTGCAGATAAACCTGTCAGTTGTAGATGTGATCAAATAGGTATTTTTTTCCCTTTAAATATCAAAAAGTTGAGATTAAATTACTATTAATATTGGCTTATATACTCTGCAGGCATGTCAGGAACCCTGGTTTTCTTGCCTTTTCCATTCTGGCATCCTTGGTATCCTGGCTTTTGTCTTCATTTCTCCCCTCCTACTCGTTGTGCTGTTGTCATACATTTTGCTTTTGCATATGTTAAAAACTCCACACTTCATTGTTATTATTTTTGTCTAAAGAGTCAGTTATACTATAAAGAGTAAAAAAAATAAGACAGTCATATACTTACTCATGTGTAATTACCATTTCTGGTGCTCTTTTTTTGTATAGATCTGGTATTTCCGTCTGGTTTCATTTTCTTTCTGCCTGAAGTAATTCTTTTAACATTTTTTGTAGTACAACTGTGCTAGTAATGAATTCTTTCGGCTTTTGTGTATCTGAAAACATTTTTCACCATTTTTTTAAAGATATTTTTGCTGAGTGTAGAATTCTAGGTTGACAGTTTTATTCTTTCAGGACTTTAGAGATGCTTCTCCAACTGTCTTCTTGCCTATTATTGTTTCTGACAGGAAATCTGCTATCATCCAAACCTTTGTTCATTTCTGTGTAATTTGTCTCTTTTCTCTGGTTGCTTTTAAGGTTTTTTCCCTTTATTCTTGGTTTTGAACATTTGATTATGATGTCCCTGAGTGTAGTTTTCTTCATGTTTCTTGGACATGTGCATTTATACTTTTCATCACATTTGGAAATTTTTCAACATTTAATGTATTTTCTATATATCTTCTTCCTTTGTTTCAAGTGTACTAATCTTTTCTCTGTAGTGTTTAATTGCTGTTAATCCTAGCTACTATATTTTTCATCTCACATATCATAGTTTTATCACTAGATATTTGAATTTATTGTTATATCTCTTGTCCCTTTTAAACTTTTTTGAACATATAGAATAAGGTTGCTGCTGCTGCTGCTGCTGCTGCTAAGTCGTGTCAGTCATTTCCGACTCTGTGCGACCCCATAGACAGCAGCCTACCAGGCTCCACCGTCCCTGGGATTCTCCAGGCAAGAACACTGGAGTGGGTTGCCATTTCCTTCTTCAATGCGTGAAAGTGAAGTCACTCAGTTGTGGACACTCTTAGCGACCCCATAGACTGCAGCCTACCAGGCTCCTCTGTCCGTGGGATTTTCCAGGCAAGAGTACTGGAATATAGCATAAGGTTACAATAGCTATTTTACTGCCTTGGCTACTAATTCTAACATATGTACCAGTTTTGGTTGGTTTTGTTTAATTGATTTTTACTTCATGATCCATCTTGTTTTCCTACCTGATATTTTTCATTGTGTGTAAGACTTTATGAATTTTACTTTGTTGGCTACTGGATATTTTTCTATTCCTATGAATATTCCTGAGCAGTTAGGTTACTTGGAAACAGTTTGTTCCTTTTGGGTAATGTTTTTAAAATTTGTTAAGTGAGTCTGGAACAGTGGTCAGTCTAGAGTTCATTATTCCCCACTACTGAAGCAAGACCCTTTCTGCACTCTATCCAGTGCCCCACAAATCTGGAACTTTTCCTGTTTGGCTGATGGGAGCAGGCATTATTCCTGGCCTGGTATGAACAACAGGCAGTATTGTTTCTGATTTTTTTCAGTGGATCTTTCCCTGGCTTTGTGTAGTTTCCTTGCATGCGTACATCAATTGGTACTCAGTTGAGTATTAGAGAGAAGTAGGGTCAGGTGGGGAGGGTCTCTCCTGACCTCCCTATGCTGTGGCCTGGAAAAAATCTCAAGATAGTAATCTGGGTAATTAGGAGAGCTTACCTCATTTGTTTTCCATCTTTAAGGGATCATTATCCTTTGTTGCAAACCATTGTTTGATATGTTTTGTATTTTTTTTTTTTTAATAAGTGGAAGGGTAAATCCAGTTCCTGTTGCTCTGTCTTGGTCAAAAGCAGAAGTCCCTATATGAATTTTTGACTCCTTTATTTTATTCTGAGATGGATGATAGCATTATTTATTATAAAAGGTTTATGTATGCAATGGCCTTTTAGTGACTCTTCTCACTAAAATAAAGGAGGGCAGTCCCTGGCCATTCTATGAAATACCTAGAACATATCTGTAATTTGAGTGCAGCCTGTTTTTTGCAACAGCGGTAATGCATGATGTACTTGGTGAATGGGCCAAGCCAGCAATAATATGCCCATCACCAGTCATTGCTTGGTGATGGCCATATTGCTGTCCCATACAGAACTGGGGTTCTTGTAGCAAGGAAAAAGAAGTAAATTCATATTAGGTAAACACTAATGTTGCCTGCCACAGATCTTATACCATTGAGAGTTTCTGAACTAGTCACAAATTGTGTCAGATTTGGTTATTATGTCAGATTTGGTTCATGAATTGTGTCAGATTTGGTTCATGAATTTCCCAAGCAAGAATACTGGAGTGGGTTGCCATTTCCTACTCCAGCAGATCTTCCTTACCCAGGGATTGTAGCTTCACCTCCTGTGTCTCCTGCATTGCATGTGGATTCTTTACCCACTGAGCCACCAGGGAAGCCCTCATTTTTGTTCATAGAGCGCCTGTTAGCATCACAAATAAGTGCAACATTTCTCCCTTTTACATATCTCTTATTTAAAAAGGCTTTACTAAAAAAAAAAAAATAAAAAGCCTTTACTAAATATCTTCATCTAGTAGGAATCATAAACTTTAAAACTATGTAACCATCTGTATAGCAGGTTTTAAATAGAGATGTAATCATTAGGAAGGAGAAACCAGATCTGAGGGAATACATTGGCAGAACATAGAGCCTGGTAGTTGTTACACTTTTAAATGTCACATTCCAGTAAAAGAATTTTTGTTAAGCACAACAAAAAATTTTTTAAAAGCATAACTGAACAGTGCTTTTAAAATACAGTAACTTCTGTTTTCTAAATTGCTGTTCTTACCCTTGACTTCTTTATTATGTAAATTTCTACTATAGGTACATTTTTCTTCTCAGTGTCTTCTTTTTCCTTTAGATCATCTTTCTATGGTTTACTCCATCAACTCTTCTGTTCCTTGTAGAAGTGATAACACCAGAGCAAATGTAAAAGACCAATACAGTAATATTTTATTGACTTCCTTAAGCTTTTAGCTTACATTTGAATTTTAATTAGTCTCTTCCCTATTTTTATAGGTGTCCTTCAAGTAGTGAAGCAGTATGTCCAGATCCCAGTTTTTGTGATGATTCGGCCACGTGGAGGTGATTTTTTATATTCAGATCGTGAAGTTGAGGTGATGAAGGCTGACATTCGTCTTGCCAAGCTTTATGGTGCTGATGGTTTGGTATTTGGGGCATTGACTGAAGATGGACACATTGACAAAGAACTGTGCATGTCCCTTGTGGGTAAGAATTTGTATCAGAGACCAAAAAGCCCCTAATGATGATTGCATTGTATAGTCCATATACAGAAAAACGCAATCACAAAACTGGCTTTTCATTCACACCTACAGGCACTTATACTCACCTGTTTTAAACACTAGTTATTTAGATGTTTTAGGTAGACAGTATGTGCTACAGAACCCCCCTGACTCAGCTGCAATAGATTGGATTATGCTACTGTTCCTATAGGGTTTAAGGGGAATTTACCTTGATCTCTTTAATCATAGCAGCAAAGACTTTAAAACCTATTACAGTTGGTAAGGATGGGGAGACATAAAGAACACAGAGGCAAAGTATTTATATTACTAGGCCAGAGTATTTCTTAAAGATTTTCAGAAGAATAAGTGATAGATGTGCTGCTGCTGCTGCTAAGTCACTTCAGTCGTGTCCAACTCTGTGCGACCCCATAGACGGCCCACCAGGCTCCCCCATCCCTGGGATTCTCCAGGCAAGAGTACTGGAGTGGGTTGCCATCGCCTTCTCCAGTGCATGAAAGTGAAAAGCGAAAGTGCAGTCGCTCAGTTGTGTCCGACTCTTAGCGACCCCATGGACTGCAGCCTACCAGGCTCCTCCGTCTATGGGATTTTCCAGACAAGAGTACTGGAGTGGGTTGCCATTGCCTTTTCCAAGTGATAGATATAGTGCTCTCCTTATAGTTGCCAGATTGTATAATTTTCATTTGGTGCCTCTAAGGGGTGGATGACAGTTTTTTTAAATATGAAACTTAGATTAATGGAAACACAGGACTATTAAATTTGGAAGACTACCATTTTATTATTATTATTTTAGCTCACTGTCTTCACTTAGGAAAAGAAAGTGTAAAAAAGTCCCGTCTAACAGGAGAGTTCTGTAAATAGTAATCAGTGATTATCTCTTCATTTATGTTGTTATGTGATTTTCTTTTTATAGCTCTTTGCCGTCCTCTGCCAGTCACTTTCCACCGAGGTGAGTCATTTCCATTTTAGAAGTTCTGTTGAACGGTGTCAGTTTTCTCATTTCACCAAATGCCACAACCTTTTCATGAAACACAATTCTATAGTGTTACCAATTGGTTTTTTTTTAATACCTGTCATGGGGCTAACAGTTGTAAATCTAGAAATGCACAATTTCTAGAAAATATGAAGCCTTAGTTATGAAAAGTTGTTAAAGGCAGAAGGTGCTGGTGGTGGGATATAATAGAGGGAAAGAGTAAGTATTGCCTGTAAGTGTGTGTACTTGTCGCAGAATTCCAAGCAAGACTCTTGAGATTTATTTTTGTTGCATCGCCTCAGGTCAAGTGCAGTCTCAAAAAGAATAAATCACTGTGGCCAATGAAATAAAATGTACTGCTTAACTTAAACCTGATAAGACCATTCTGGAGGTCGGAGTGAGGTCAACTTTCCCAAACTTGTGGGCAGAGAGGGGCTGGATTTCCAATGATGAATTGGATAATATTAGGAAGAGGAGAGAAGAACTAGGTGCTAGATAGTCAATGAACAGATGTTCACTGTAGTGCACAAAACTATTTTACATTATTGATAGCTTGTCTACTTGAGGATTTCTAAAAAGTGTCTAATCATTTTATATAAAATTACTTCCTATCTCTAAATCAGGCAGTTACAGTTCCCATACATTTTTGCCTAGCATTGGTAAAATGGAGGAACAAGTGTGAATTTTGCCTTTAAGGCACTGCTATTGCACATGAAAAGAAAAGAAAAATCTTCAGTCAGTTTTTTTTAATTTGATGATATGCCTGAGAAATTATTGAATGTCTTTCTGTCCTTTTGAGTAATTGTCCAGAGATTAGGATGAGAGTGGACACCACCATTTGCATCCATTTATAGGAATGACATATGAAACATTTGTTATCCTTGTTAATTTGTGAAATGAATGACAACACCAGAGAACTGTTTTCTTGACTTACTGTTAAGCAATGTTTCTTATAAACTAGCAATAACTAAAAAATGTTAGATCGCTTAAAAGTCAGAACTTTGAAGCTAGCCAAAAACAAAAAGTTTTAAAATATGAAGTCATTTAAATAAGTAAATATTTATCTGAAAAATATATAGTTTAAAATTTGATGTGCTAAATAATTCAAGCCCAGGATGTCTGGAAGTAAGTGTAAAGGCAGCAGTGATAGGTATTATAAACCTGTTACAGTACAGTTCAATATAGCTGATTACGTTAGTTGGGTGCTGAGACTAACTTTGTTGGATATAGAAACAAATTGGACTTACACTCTTGGAAGGAAACTCATTCGTATGTAGGGGCTTGCTTACTATAATATGATAGTATAATCACTGTGAGAAGGTACTGCCACCAAAAAATGAAAATCCTCTGTGGTAGATTTAGGTGCCTACATAAACTGAAGGGCGAAAGGAAGGAGTTTACCACCTAATCCACCATAGATCAGCATTTGGTATCGTGTAGCAGCACAGAGAGTCAAAGCAGAAGTCATTTTGTTTGGGGTTCCTAGTGCCAGTTTCCTTAATGAGGAGGAGAGAAGTCTCGTAGAAAGTAGGATGGAATTGAAACTTGATAGAGTCTGTCGTAAACAACAATCTTTATACTATGAATCTTGAAAACATGGGGTAAAATGGATTAGAATAAAATATTAGTCAATAAAGAGATTATGAATCAAGGCCTTTTCTAGAACTGATGAGTGTGAAGTTTTCATTCTGCTTGTGCAGTTTGTTTGAACCCTTAGAGCAGACTTTCCCAAATGTGAGTCACTTGTCTGTCACATTTATGATTTGACCATATCCAAGGGCTACTTGTGCAAATTTATTTTTAAAATCTTAAGTAAATTTAAAGAGAAACTAATGAAAAAAATGGAAGCTTTTGGCTTCTAATCTGCATTTAAGTAAATGCATCTGTTCATATGTGTACAATCTAAAATGATCCTGCAGGGACTTCACTGGTGGTCCAGTAGCTAAAAGTCCAGAGAACTTGCAGGGGGCCTGGGTTCCATCCCTGGTCAGGGAACTAGATCCAGTATACTGCAGCACAGCCAAATAAGTAAATTAAATAAATATTTTAAAAATAATAAAATGATCCTGATACCATTAGTGGTATGCTGACTATGGTGTACTGGTAAACTGGTTCTGAGGAAAAAGGAACCTTGATTTGTAGCGTTTGTTGATTTCTGTGGTTTAAATACTTCCACCTTGATTGATTTCAAGCTGGCAATGGGTTAATAATCATGCTTGCAAAATTCATGAGTATTTAGCAATTGACTCTTGTAAGCCAGGACAAGCTAGGTCTGGCATACCACTGTGGGTATACTACATCTTGGAAAGCACTGAATTAGAGAGATCTGTTCAAAATTCAAGTCAGTTTTATTTATTTCAGCCTTTGACATGGTTCATGATCCAGTGGCAGCTCTAGAGACCCTCTTAACTTTGGGATTTGAACGAGTGTTAACCAGTGGATGTGACAGTTCAGCCCTAGAAGGACTACCCCTAATAAAGCGACTCATAGATCAGGTACATGTGATTTCTTTCCTTTCTTCCTAAGAGTCTGTTGTGGTTACTTCTGATATTCTGTTGTTCGGAGAGGTTGTGAAACTACCTATTAACTAACTTTGTGGGTTACTCTGTAGTAAGCAGGCAGTAACATATAACTTTTATTTCTTTCACACAGCATTTTTAGTAACCAAGGCTCTTAACATCAAATTATAGACAGTGATTAAATAGCTGATCTACTTTGGATAACCGCAGCAAAATTTACCTTTGTGCTGCCATCAGCGTTGCATAGTGTATGCTTGTTACTGTTGATCTGTGTATACTCAGGGGTTCCTGCATGAAATTTGAGAAAATTATCATTTAGTGGTGAATTCTAAAACTAAAACTAGGACTTCCTTGGTAGTCCATTGGTTAAGACTCCACACTAATACTGCAGGGGGCATGGGTTCCATCCCTGGTCAGGGAACTAAGATCCTCTATGCCACAGAGTGCAGCCAAAAAGAAAAATTCTAAAACTATTCTTCTCTCATCTTTCCCCAACTATCAAGATAGGAAGAAATATGTTTACCTCTTATGTGATTTCCTCTTGTGAGTTCGCATCATTTGTAGAACAGTCAGAAGATGGCTTTGTAATTGTATTAATAGTATGTCTGTTTTCTCACACCAGTCCAGAGACGTCTAAATGAGTGAACATGGACTTGAGATGAGAATGTTCTGGATTTGAGAGAGGTTTGACATTTGCTGTGTAATGTTGAGTAGGTTGCTAGCATTTAAACCACTGTTGCCTCATGTGTGAAATTGAGATAATTTTAATATCTTCTTTATAGGGTTGCTCTGAGGATTTATAGAGATAAGGTAGAATTGGTAGAGTTAAGACTTAATATGAAAGATAAGAAATGCTATTGGTAAGAGCATTGGTTTCCATGGTGACTCATCTGGTAAAGAGTCTGTCTGCAATGTGAGAGACCCAGGTTCGATCCCTGGGTGGGGATGATTCCTTGGAGAAGGAAATGGCAACAGGCTCCAGTATTCTTGCCTAGATAATTCCATGGACAGATAAGCCTGGTGGGCTATAGTCCATGTGATCACAAAGAGTCAGACATGACTCAGCGACTAACACTTTCACTTTTACTTTCAAGAAATAATGTGAAAGATAAGAAATGCTCTTGGTAAGAGCCTTAGCAGAGTGCTTGATTTATGACACATGTTAGTGTTTGTAATTACTATTTGTGGTGGTGTTCAGTTGTGAAGTCACATCCAACTCTTTGTGACCCCAGGGACAGCAGTACACCAGGCTCCCCTGTCCTTCACTATCTCCTGGAATTTGCTCAAATTCATGTCCATTGAATCGGCAATTCTAACTATCTCGTCTTCTGCCCCCTTCTCCTTTTGTCTTTTCCCAGCATCAGGGTCTTTTCCAATGAGTTGGCTCTTCGGATCAGGTGGCCAAAATATTGGAACTTCAGCATCAGTTCTTCCGAGCTTTCAGTGAATATTCAGGGTTGATTTCCTTTAGTACTGACTGGTTGACTTCCTTGTAGTCCAAGGGACTATTATTATTACTGCTATTATTAGTAATAATATTTAGTGTTTTTGTGTAGACATCTGCTAATGTTTACTTTTCTATAGTCATGAAAATAATTTTTAGAAATTTCACATGAGAATCAGATAAACTTTTCTAGGCAGCTTACTGGCTTTATAAAATTTATTAAGTATATATTAAGGTGCAAGGGGTCTTCCCAGGTGGCACTAGTGGTAAAGAACCTGCCTGCCAATGCTGGAGACAGAAGAGATGAGGGTTTGGTCCCTGGGTTGGGAAGATCCCCTGGAGGAGGGCATGGCAACCCACTCCAGTATTTTTGCCTGGAGAATCCTTTGGACAGAGGGGCCTGGCAGACTACAGTCCATAGGGTCACAAAGAATTGGACATGACTGAAGCAACTTAGCACACACGCTATGTGCAAGGCATTTGCAGCCAACTCATTGGAAAGGACCCTGATGCTGGGAAAGATTGACAGCAAAAGGAGAAGGGGACCATAGAGGATAAGATAGATAGCTTCACCAACTCAATGGACCTGAATCTGAACAAACTCGGGGAGTTAGTGGTAGACAGAGGAGCCTGGCCTGCTGCAGTCCAAGGGGTCGAAAACAGTCAGACACAACTTATGGACTGAACAACAGGGCATTTGTACTATGCTGGTGACCAGGGTGCATGTGTGTGTGTGTGTGTATGTAGTCACTAGTCTTGCAAATTAGTGCACAACAGGCACTTCTAATAGAGTGCTACATTTTAAAAAAAAGTACCGTAGGAGCACACTGAAGAGGAATTAACCCCAGATTTGAGGGGTTGGGATTCGCAGCAGTTAGCTTCCCAGAAGAAAAGACATCCACACTGTAGTGTCTTTTTTTATTGAACATGCTGGATCTTTGTTGCTTCAAAGACTTTGCTCTAGTTGAGAAGAAAGGGAGCTATTCTCTTGTTCCTGTGCTCGGACTTCTCACTGCAGTGGCTTTTCTTGTTATGAAACAGAGGCTCCAGAATGCTTGGGCTTCAGTAGTTGCAGCCCCTGGGCTCCAGAGAGCATAGGCTCTATATTTGTGGCACGTGGACTTAGTTGCTCTGCAGCATGTGGGATCTTTTGAGATCAGGGATCGAACCCATGTCTCCTGCCTTGACAGGTGGATTCTGTACCACTAAGCCATGAGGGAAGCCCCACACTGCAATGTCTTACTCATTTAAAGGGTGATTTGTAGCCATCAGTCTAAACTGGAATGGGGAGAGGGGAAGTCAGGGGGATGCTCCTTGTAGACAGAATAGTATATGCAAAGGCCTGGAAACAAAAGTGAGCATAACTTATTAAGATATTAAAGAATGACTATAAAGTTGAATGTGAAGAGAAGAATACTGTCCAGAGCCTTTTAAACTATTCAGGAGTTTGCATTTTATCCTTGGTTCACTGGGGAAGCCTGAAGGGTTTTGAAATAGAAGAACTGATGAATCAGGTGTCCATTTTTTAATGGCTACTCAGAATGGAATAGAGAATAATTGTCATAGTCATATGTTGCATGTCAAAATGTTGTATGTGAGAAAGAGAGAGAGACAGATTTGTAGTTTAGTCGGTTGGCAGGAAGAGCTAAGTTAAATATTCTTATACACTAAATTTACTTTTTTAAGTAAAAATTATATGTATTTAAGATGTACAATGTGATATTTTGATTTTCATTCTGTGTATGTACAGAATAATACATATTCTGTATATGTAAATCAAAACATCACATTGTACACCTTAAATACATATAATTTTTACTTTAAAAAGTAAATTTAGTGTATAAGAATATTTAATACAGCTATGTACAACATGATATTTTGATTTACATACACAGAATGAAGGGGCTTCCCTGGTGACTCAGTGGTAAAGAATCCACCAACCAATGCAAGAGATGATAGTTCGATCCCTGAGTCGGGAAGATTCCCTGGAGGAGGAAATGGCAACCCCCTCCAGTATTCTTGCCTGAGCAATTCCATGGAAGGAAGACCCTAGCGGACTACAGTCCATGGAGTCACAAAGAGTTGGACACTACTGAGCATGCAGGCATACAGAATGAAATGGTTCCAGTCAAGCTCATATTCAACTGCTCATATAGCACACTTGTGTGGTATGTGTGTGTGCATTCGTGTCTGGTGAAAGTACCTGACATCTACTCTGTTAGCAAATTTTTAGTATTCGGTACAATTATAATGACTATAGTCATTATTCATTTGATCTCTAGACTTAATTCATCCTGTGTAGCAACTTTGTACCCTTTTACCAACATCTTCCCATTTCCATCACCTCACCACCCCTGGTAACCACCATTCTGTTCTCTGCTTCTTGTATTTTACTTTTCTAGATTGCACATATAAGTAAGAGCATACTAATTTTACTTTTTTATTTTTCAGTTTTCACTCTGCTTGGTCTTTGGTGCTGAGAGTATTTTGTCTAGTTGGGGCAAGTAGAGGCTACTCTGTAGTTGTGGGGTGTGGGCTTCTCATTGCAATGGCTTCTTTTGTTGCAGAACATGGACTTTAGAGTGCACAGGCTTCAGTAGTTGCAGTGTGTAGGCTTCAGTTGTTGAGGTTCCTGGGCTCTAGAGCACAGGCTCAGTAGTTGTGACTCACAGGCTTAGTTGCTCTGCAGCATATTGGATCTTCCTGGACCAGGGATCTAACCTGTGTCTCCTGCATCGGCAGGCAGATTCTTCACTACTGAGCCATCAGGGAAGCCCAACTTTACTTCTTGAAGCCATTTTGTAGCTGTGTAATATACTGGTTAAAGCATAGAATTTGGGATTAGAAAGGTTTATGTTTAAATCCTAGTTTTGCTGTTTATTGGGCAAAAAACAATAGACTTGGCAGTTTACCTAACCATCCTAAATTTGCTGTTTATTAACAGTGACCTTGGGGAGTTTACCTAACCATCCTAAACTTGTTTCTTTACCTACAAAGTTGCATAATGAGTGCCAGTTAGCATAGTAAAAGTGCCTACCTCCTAGAATAGTTGTGGATTACTTCAGCATACATCTGACACATAGTATGTGCTCTATATTGGCAAGTCACTTTGATAGCCCAAGATAAGCATATAGTTCTAAATAATGTTTTATGAAGGGCCCCCCAAAAAGTGATAGGATTCATCTCTTCAAACATTTGTCCATGTTTTGGAAAGCTTTCAGTTGGAAGAAACAGTTACAGTAAATATGACTTTTTTTACTCCTAAACTCATTTCAGCTTTCTAGGTAGTAAATATTTAGTTTTGTGGCTATTTGCTTTAGTACATTTGAGGATACTAAACAGCCTTGTTTCACTTATTTCTCCAGCAATTATTAAATTTTATGAAATAGCCTCCTCTCCCTTTTATTCTCTATTTCTTTGCTTAATTTTTTTTCATTGTATGTTTAAGTATTTAGATTTTATAAATATACCTACCTGTTGTCTGTTTTTGTTGAACATGAACACCCCATGAGAGTCGGAACTTACTCCTGCTCATCATCTCAGGGAGGAAAAACTTTTTCTTTACCCTCTTTTTTTAAAAAAGTGAACATTCTTAGGTTTGGTTTTTGAGATTCAACAAATAAACTAACAAAAGATAGATAAGCAAGAAAAAAAGATTGTGATCACATGTGTATGTATATTTGGGCATTCACAAAGAAATGTAACTCAAAGAGGTGCTTAGAATTTGAGGCTTATAAACCATCTTAATAGATGAAGAGGAGGGGATAAGGCACTTAGGGACTCAGAAGTGAAAGGAGAAAGTGCATTTATGGAAGAACAAATGACTTTTTGGAAAGATAATTGGATCCTTAGAAGAACATATGGGACACAGGATGGTTTTTTGATAGTGTCTGTTTGGCTGCGGTGCTGATGAGTTGCTCCCGGCGGGGGGATTTATGACAGTGGAGGTCTCTTGTTTTTGTTTTTGTTTTGTTTTTTTTCAGTTCTTTTGGGAGGCTCTGCTTTTAGGCAGGTAAGGAATTTGAGCCTTCAGCTCAAAATCATTTTTATACCACAGAGGCATGTTTCGGACCCCTTGAATCACAGTGGTCCCCATACTTACAACAGTGCCTGGTACATCGTAGGCACTTAAATATATTTGTTGGATGGATGGAGGAGTGAATCAAGTTCTGTTCAGTTCAGTTCAGTTGCTCAGTCATGTCCGACTCTGCGACCCAATGAACTGCAGCACGCCAGGCCTCCCTGTTCATCACCAACTCCCGGAGTCCACCCAAACCCATGTCCATTGAGTTGGTGATGCCATCCAGCCATCTCATCCTCTGTCATCCCCTTCTCCTGCCCTCAATCTTTCCCAGCATCAGGGTCTTTTCCAATGAGTCAGCTCTTCACATCAGGTGGCCAACGTGTTGGAGTTTCAGCTTCAACATCAGTCCTTCCAAAGAACACCCAGGACTGATCTCCTTTAGGATGGACTGGTTGGATCTCCTTGCAGTCCAAGGGACTCTCAAGAGTCTTCTCCAACACCACAGTTCAAAAGCATCAATTCTTTGGCACTCAGCCTTCTTTATAGTCCAACTCTCATATCCATACATGACCACTGGAAAAACCATAGCCTTGACTAGATGGACCTTTGTTGGCAAAGTAATGTCTCTGCTTTTTAATATGCTATCTAGGTTGGTCATAACTTTCCTTCCAAGGAGTAAGCATCTTTTAATTTCATGGCTGCAATCACCATCTGCAGTGATTTTGGAGCCCAGAACAAAGTCAGCCGCTGGTTGCACTGTTTCCCCATCTCTTTGCCATGAAGTGATGGGACCGGATGCCATGATCTTAGTTTTCTGAATGTTGAATTTTAAGCCAACTTTTTCACTCTCCTCTTTCGCTTTCATCAAGAGGCTCTTTAGTTCTTCTTCACTTTCTGCCATAAGGGTGGTGTCATATGCATATCTGAGGTTATTGATGTTTCTCCTGGCAATCTTGATTCCAGCTTGTGCTTCTTCCAGCCCAGAGTTTCTCATGATGTACTCTGCATATAAGTTAAATAAGCAGGGTGACAATATACAGCCTTGATGTACTCCTTTTCCTATTTGGAACCAGTCTGTTGTTCCATGTCCAGTTCTAACTGTTGCTTCCTGACCTGCATACAGGTTTCTCAAGGGGCAGGTCAGGTGGTCTGGTATTCCCATCTCTTTCAGAATTTTCCACAGTTTATTGTGAGCCACACACTCAGAGGCTCTGGCATAGTCAATAAAGCAGAAATAGATGTTTTTCTGGAACTCTCTTGCTTTTTCGATGATCCAGCGGATGTTGGCAATTTGACCTCTGGTTCCTCTGCCTTTTCTAAAACCAGCTTGAACATCTGGAAGTTCACAGTTCACGTATTGCTGAAGACTGGCTTGGAGAATTTTAAGCATTACTTTACTAGCGTGTGAGATGAGTGCAATTGTGCGGTAGTTTGAACATTCTTTGGCATTGCCTTTCTTTGGGTTTGGAAAGAAAACTGACCTTTTCCAGTCCTGTGGCCACTGCTGAGTTTTCCAAATTTGCTGGCATATTGAGTGCAGCACTTTCACAGCAGCATCTTTCAGGATTTGAAATAGCTCAACTGGAATTCTGTCACCTCCACTAGCTTTGTTTGTAGTGATGCTTTCTAAGGCCCACTTGACTTCACATTCCAGGATGTCTGACTCTAGGTGAGTGATCACACCATTGTGATTATCTGGGTCGTGAAGATCTTTTTTGTACAGTTCTTCTGTATTTTCTTGCCACCTCTTCTTAATATCTTCTGCTTCTGTTAGGTCCCTACCATTTCTGTCCTTTATTGTGCCCAGCTTTGCATGAAATGTTCCCTTGGTAGCTCTCATTTTCTTGAAGAGATCTCGTCTTTCCCATTCTATTGTTTCCCTTTATTTCTTTGCATTGATCGCTGAGGAAGGCTTTCTTATCTCTCCTTGCTATTCTTTGGAACTCTGCATTCAGATGGGTGTATCTTTCCTTGTCTCCTTTGCTTTTCACTTCCCTTCTTTTCACAGCTATTTGTAAGGCCTCCTCAGACAGCCATTTTGTTTTTTTGCATTTCTTTTTCTTGGGGATGGTCTTGATTCCTGTCTCCTGTACAATGTCACGAACCTCCGTCCATAGTTCATCAGACACTCTATCAGGTCTAGTCCCTTAAATCTATTTCTCACTTCCACTGTATAGTCATAAGGGATTTGATTTAAGTCATACCCAAATGGTCTAGTGGTTTTCTCCACTTTCTTCAATTTCAGTCTGAATTTGGCAATAAGGATCATGATCCGAGCCACAGTCAACTCCCGGTCTTGTTTTTGCTGACTGTATAGAGCTTCTCCATCTTTGGCTGCAGAGTATATAATCAATCTGATTTCGGTGTTGACCATCTGGTGATGTCCATGTGTAGAGTCTTCTCCTGTGTTGTTGGAAGAGGGTGTTTGCTATGACCAGTGCGTTCTCTTGGCAGAACTCTTCGCAAACCACTTCAGTATTCTTGCTTTGAGAACCCCATGAACAGTATGAAAAGGTAAATCAAGTGACATTTAATAAACCCTATCATGATAGAGCAATGTGATCGGGGTTTTATTCTGCAAATTAGTGAGCTTGCTATAGCATGTTATTTTTATTCTGTTATTATTACCTACCTGCTACTAGTGTTTCCAGTGAGCATACATTTGTAAAAAGGGTGATTTCCTTTTGATTTTGAGTGATACTGAGTATGTATCGCCTACATTTATTTAGGAAATATAAAATTAAAATGAAAGGAGATTTCAATACCTATCTTCTGGAATTATCAGAAATTAAATTAATTCCTATAGTTCATTTTATCCAATAAAATGGACCTCTGGTGTTTTTTAATTGGTATAATATGCTAGGTAATTTATAGGATATAAATTTCCTATATTTAGGATTTGAGGATATAGGATTTGAACAGATTTTTTTCCACCAGTAATTTACAGTTATGCTATACTCTCTTTTTTTTTTTTCTCCCCTCCCCTATACTCTTTCTTTTATACTGAAATCTTATTTAAATTCAACTACTTTCATTCCATTGCATACCAAGAATTCAGAATTAGTGTTATTTTCAGTAAGAGCTTTACTTAAGGTAATGTGATTATTTAGTATTTATATTTATTTATATTATATTTATATATTATAAATATATATATATATTATATATAATATATATAGTTCTCCTATTCTTATGTTCATAACAGTACAAGTCTTTAAAGCAATACAATCAAATAACCTTTTTGGATAGAAGGAATTAATATGCTGAGCATTTTACTTATGCATGATTCCAAAGAATTAGAAAGATCTATTGAAATTAGATATTAGTAATAATTTAGTATAGTTATTCTCTGTTTCACTGCCTTACTATCCCATGTAAGAGAAAGATATTAAAATTTACTTGTTTAATTTTTTTTATTTTTTCAGGCCAAAGGCAGGATTGTGGTAATGCCAGGTATGTATCTATCCATTTACTAGTGTAACCCTGAAAATGGGAAGGAAGAGCAAAAGAGGCAGGACAATTTGGGGAGAAGTATTAGCACATGGTGTTTAATTTTATTAAAATGTTTAAGATTGGGAGATCCTGACTGCAATTTAGAACTTTGTGTGAGGTTTAGCTCAGAGAAGAGCAGATAAGGATTGGGATTTCTCCACATTTGCTTTCCCATAGTATACAATCTTGTGAATGTAGATGTTCATTTCTGGTGATGCTTACTTACCAAGTTTGATGCTGCTACACTGGGTTAGGGCCACATGTCCTAGTTGGTGACAAAGTATAAGTAAACGTTTAGGTAATATCCCTGAATAATGTAATACACAATTTTTTAAAAATCTCTAATGAGCAAATTCTTGTAGTCAGAACAGTTAGATCACATACTCCTAATAACTGTAAGGTCAATTAAGTACATGATGGCTCATTAGAAGTCGGTCATTTTTAAAGAATTAGATAAGCAGACCTAGATCCAGAATGAGATGAATATAAAGACAGTCTTAATTTTTTCTTACTAAATTTCTCAAACAGATAAAAAAAAGTAGAAAATAGCGTATAAATACTGACGTACTCAATTTCTGTATTTAACATCTTGTCACATTGGTCTCATCTTTTTTCATCCTGAGGCATCTTAAATTAAACTAAAGGCATTGTGACACTTTATACTTCTCTTAAAATGTGGCGGGGGTGGGGGGGTAGGATTTTAACTACATCATGGGCATTGTGGGCATCTAGCCACAATATCATTATCACATCTATCAAAACAAACACTAATTCCCTAAAATACCATTTAATACTCAGCCAATACTAATGGTACCGAGAATGTTTTTTATAGCTGATATGTTCAAACCAGGATTCAATCAAGGAACAAGGACTGCACTTTGTTGTTATCTTTCTTAATATGTTTTAATATAGAAGTTTTCTTTTTCTGCTTAAAAAAAAAAAGACATTTAAAAAGTTTGAACCACTTATGCTATAAAATGTCCTAATTTCTGGTTTCATTGGATTGTTTCCTTTCAATATTGTTTAGCATGTATTTCCTAGTCTCTGTATTTCCTATAAACTGGTAGTCAGATCATAAGGCTTGGTTAGATTGTGGTTAAATATTCTTAGTAGAAATAGTTCACAGTAATTCTGTATACTTCACGTTTCATCACATCAGAAGGCATATAATGTCTGGTTGTCTTAATACCAGTAATGCCAAGACTGACCAGGAGTCAAAATGGTGATAGTTAGATAAAAACTTTTAAAAAGAGGCCAAATAGAGGTATAGTGTCAGAATTTTAGGAAAGCTTTGACTTGTAGCAAGTTCCTGAAACATAAGCAGACAGAAAGCATACATTATCTGTTAAATTGAGACCCGTAAAAGATTAATCAGGGAATCTTAAAGAGACTTAATTGTGTCTGATGCATTTCCATTAAGACTAAATGTATTTAGTCTTGACGACTAATACCCACACTTAGACAGTTGTTAACTTAAGATTGCTTTTGCATTATATGTAATTATTAAGTTATGTGCTATGTGCAAGGCACTACTTGGGATACAGAGTTACACAAGAAACTACTTCCTCAAGAGGCTTATAATCTTAAGTGAGATGATGTTATATCCAAAAGTATTTGTGATTATATAACAAACCTTACCAAGAAAATGCTGATTATATGCCAGGTTCTGTGGTAGATGTAAAAACACAGAAATGTATATGAAGTAATCCTTCTACTTGAGGAGCTTACCGAGTTGATCTATAAACAAATTACAATAATTTCATGTAAATAAATACCAGCAAGTAAAAATTCCTGGGTACATCAGCCTGAATGCCTGTCCATCACTGGGAAATATAAAGATAAAACATAGCAGTTTCCCTCTAGGGGATTTTCATAACGAAGCTTATAATTTAGGCTCCAGTCCCTTATCTTTATAAAGAGAAGGTATTGAACTAGTTGTTCTTTCAAGTCCCAACTGTTAATCTATGTTTGGGAAATGTATTACTTATGTTCTGCTAACTGAGTAACATGTATTTCAGTGACCAGATATTCTGCTATTTGTTAGAAGAAAGTAACAAATATTTGTCTTTTAATCCTTACAACAAGTTTGTGAAGTAGGCAGTACTACCCCTCTTTGATGAAAAAAATTGAGGCTCAGTAGACTTGCATAATTTATCCAAGGCCACATAGCTGTGAAGGGCCACAGTGGTAAAGCCAGGATTCTAATCTAAATCTGACCTCTCAGTCTGTGTTCTTTCTCAGGGCTCAGTGGTATTTGTTGTTGTACTGTATGACTAAAAAAAAAAAAAAAGTTAATGAGTCTGAAAGAATGTGTAAGTCAAGTTATTTCAGCAACTTTAACCAGTCAGTTCAGTTCAGTCACTCAGTCGTGTCCAACTCTTTGCAGCCCCATGGACTGCAGCACACCAGGCCTCCCTGTGCATCACCAACTCCCGGAGCTTAACGCAAATTCATGTCCTTCGAGTCGGTGATGCCATCCAACCATCTCATTCTCTGTCGTCCCCTTCTCCTGCCTTCAATCTTTCCCAGCATCAGGGTCTTTTCCAGTGAGTCAGTTCTTCGCATCAGGTGGCCAAAGTATTGGAGTTTCAGCTTCAGCATCAGTCCTTCCAATGAATATTCAGGACTGATTTCCTTTACGATGGACTGGTTGGATCTCCTCGCAGTCCAAGGGACTCTCAAGAGTCTTCTCCAACACCACAGTTCAAAAGCATCAATTCTTTGGTGCTCAGCTTTTTTATTGTCAAACTGTCACATCCATACATGACTACTGGAAAAACCATAGCTTTGACTAGACGGACCTTTGTTGGCAAAGTAATGTCTCTGCTTTTTAATATGCTGTCTAGGTTGGTCATAATCAAGTTGATCTCAAGCAACTTTAATAGCTTGAGGTAAAAAAATACATATTTTAACAGTCATCTAATCTGATATCAGTTCAGAATATAAATCTTTATATACAGACATTTAAAAGATTGTTTCTCAAAACAAATGAGTCAAAATCCTTGATTATGCAAGTTTAATAAATTAGAATCAAATTCTTATGTAAAATGAAATTAAAAAATTGGCATTGTAATAGACTGTGTAGCACCTTGCATTGTTCCCATTTCCAGTGAAATCCATGTGTTATGGGTCAGAGAAAGAACCTTGGAGATGTTCTATTTTTGTTTTTGATTTTGTTTTGAGGTTTTCTCTTTGAGATATGTTTCTGAGTCTTTGCTTTTGTGACTCCTTCCTCCTTTCCTTTTAATTTGATTTTGCTTTAATTAAGGGGAAGCAGGGCTTGAGTACTCAATGATTTTCCTTGCCCCAGAGTAATCTTTTTAGATTTACAATCAGTAACATAGAGCATTGTTATACAAACCAATGGGCATGTACAGTTCTGTCATAAAGGTTCTTTGTTTTCCAGAGTCTGCAGTCTTGTCTTTCATCATTTGTTTCTAAATTCATTTTAACTGGTTAAGGAGAGAATATCAGTGAGGAATTTCAGTACAAAGATTCCAGGTAGAGCTAGCAGTCATATTAGTCACTAAATTTTATGTGAAAATCTATTCTACTTACTATATTACTTATTCTTTCCAACAGGGGGTGGAATAACAGATAGAAATCTGCAAAGGATCCTTGAGGGTTCAGGTGCTACAGAATTCCACTGTTCTGCTCGGTCGGCTAGAGATTCAGGAATGAAGTTTCGGTAAAAATGACTCCTTTGGCTCCTACAAAAAGGAATGGGATTACTTTTTACTTATCCAAATAGGGAAAGCTTAGTTGATGGCATGATTAATGAATAGAATGTTGTGATTAGCATGTAAGTATTAGTCATTTTTAAAGTTTTTTAATTGCAGAGTGGCTCTTATCCTGCCTTAAATAAGCAGGCTCTTCTGAACATAGGCTAACCTCCAAATCTTTAAGGCTTTGCTGAACTTAGACCAGTTAATAGTAAACTCTAATTCAGCAGCTAAGCTTCAGATGAAGTAGATATATATGTGTGCCCATTCATCTATGATTTCCTTTGGCAAAGTTAATAACTATGGTAATAAGGATGGAAGAGCTGTAGTCCTTTTTATCTTTCCTACTGTTAATACTTAAAATATTTATTCACCTTTACTCTTTCTTTTTTTTTTTTTTTTAATTTTATTGTTTTTGACCATGCCTCACAGCTTGTGGAATCTTAGTTCCCTGACCAAGGATTCAACCCACACCCTTGGCGGTGAAAGCAGAGTCCTAACCACTGGACCACCAAGGAATTCCCTATTTTTAGTCATTTTGAAAGTTTATCACTTTTAAGGAATTTAAACTATTATGTATTTTCTATCATACTTGAGAGGACTCCTATAATTTAATAGTTAGTTGATTATTTCTGTTTATAAGTTGGGGAAAATGAGGTATAAAAGAAGCAAGAGCCTCAGATTTACAATTCCAGATATAAAATCAAATATACTATCTGGTCTATTTAGACACTAGGTGTTTCAAGTAATTAATAAAAATTATGAAATATGTTAGTTCAGGGTCCTTGTTCTTGAGCCATGAAATCTACCCTAAAATGAAGTGCCAGTAGGAGGGTTCATTTAACAACTTATTTAATTATCTGTTTCTTTATTATTTCCATTGCAGAAATTCCTCTGTTGCTATGGGAGCCTCTCTTTCTAACTCAGAATATTCTCTAAAGGTTACAGATGTGACCCAAGTAAGGACTTTGAATGCTATTGCAAAGAATATTCTCGTTTAGCCAGACCTCTCTGAGAGACATGGATATCACCGGACAAAGATAGAAGAATAGCCTACAGTTCTCTATGACAGCTTTAACCTTCTCTGGCCAGGACAATCTGTCTTTATTTTGAGTCTTATATTACCATGGAGAATGTTTCCAAAAAGAAAAAGAACTTGAAACAGAGTACAGTCATTTTCTTTGCTTAATCTTGTCAGCCGTCTCCATCATCATGTTTAAATCTGGCCTACACTTCATCTACAGACAGAGGTTTAAGTCTGTTTTCAGTGGAATTAATTGATGAACTGGGAAAGTTCAGCTGCAAGGTATGAACTCAAATGTGACTTCATGGTCAACTCAATAGCAGTTATTTTGCCTTGTCATTGTAAAATAAAAATTACCAGTCTATTATGGTAGCGTCTCTTATTCATACCCTGAATGCAATCTGTAGCCAAGTATTAGAGGAAAGATTTTTTTTTTGTTTTTTAAATTTTATTTGCTCTTTTTATTATGTACTTTTTGGATGTGTTACCCTGGGCAAGATGCAAAGGATATAAAGTAAATGGTATAGCATAAAAATTTTCAGCCTTGGGAAGTAGGATGTAAAAGTTCCTAGACTTATAAAGGCCAGAAGTGATCTTGTTGTTCATCAGGTTACTTCTGTCTCTGTCACCAGAAAGAGAAATGGCTTAACCATAAGGTTCATCTGACAATTTAGAAAGACCTGTAGTGAGAATTGGGGAGGTTAGGGAAGTTATCAGAATAACAGTTTCTTTCAGCAGAGGCCGTAGATATGGATTCTAGTGATGAAAGATGTTTTTCCTATGAGCAGGTCTCAAATGGTGAAATTCATCACTAGCTTTTTTCTGTGACTTTCATATTATAATCTCATTCTACACAACACCCCTCTGGTAATAGAACTGATGTTTCTGTATTAGGAGATTAACTGAATCATAATGTAGAGAACTTGGCCTTGGTCATGAAGCTAGTTAATGGAGCCTCTATAAATAGCATGCACAGATTTGGGTACTAATGACCATATACTGAAAACCTTGCCTTTTTATTAATGTGTCGTTTCCCTTACTTTTAAATCTTAACTTCTTTCCTTACTTTTTCAGATACCATTTCAACATAGAATATTTGCCAAGGAATTTAGGAGAAATGAAAGACAAACTATTTAAAAACTAATAGTAACCTCAGTGTTTTCCACTAGTAGTAATTTCTGTTAACAGTTTTAATATTGGCTTTGGAGTATAGATGCAGATATGTAAGTTATCACATACACACATAGTCATGTTTAGTATTTTGGCCTAATCCTCTGCCATGCTTGGATTTCACTCTATGATCCTTCAGAAATAAGAGCAGGGTATGTTATCATCTCTATTTTATTTAAACAGAGTAACTAGGCTTATGAGAGATGCTATGAATTGCTCAAAATTTAATAACAAATTAATGTTATTTATGAGACTTAAATGCTAGACTATTAACCTCCAAGTCTTCTGCTTTAGGATGCTTCTAGAATGTGGATGTAGCCCAGAAAGCTGTAGTCCTGGACAAATCAGACACACTTGAAATCATATCCTGGCTTCCAATTTAAGTTAACTTAATTTTTTGAACTGTAATTCTTTATTTGTTTTTTTTTAATTCCTTTATTTGTAAATCAGGAATAATATTAGTTTCTAATTTAAGAATACAGTAAAAGACCAAGTACATAGTATGTGCCCATTAAATGTTTTTTTCTTCTAGGTTAGCTTTCTAGTATCAATCTTTGATAGTTTAAAAGTTTTTCCCAGGAAGCTAGGCATTGAGTACTGAAACCAATATTTTGTGCCCTCCACTACATGAATATAAATGAAGCGCAAGGTACACTTGTGAAAATGAAAGTGTTAGTTGCTCAGTCGTGTCCCACTCTTTGCGACCTCATGGACTGTAACCCGCCAGTCTCCTCTGTCCATGGAATTCTATAGGCAAGAATACTGGAGTAGGTTGCCATTCCCCTCTCCAGGGAGTCTTCCCAACTCAGGAATTGAACCCAGGTCTGCATTGCAGGCAGATTCTTTACGGTCTAAACCACCAGGGAAGCCCAAGGTAACCTCTTACGTTGATTTCATTTTCTTCACCTAGTCCTATGTTAAAATACTTACTCATTACTTTATATGTATATGTCCTCTTATCTTTATTACAAATAATTTGTGACTAGGGAACCATGCCTTCATATTTTTATGCATTTCTCATTTAAACCATCAAATTGCATATCTGTATTGATTTACTTTCTAGTGGAAAAAAAGCACTGGCTTCCTGACTTTGGTTACTATGCTGCTTATTTTCAATTTGCCCCATCAAGACCCACTTTGTACTCTTTTCTGTAAACTGAGGCCAGCAACATAAAAGAGATTATATACACTGTGATCTGATAGGATTTATACCAGGATGCAAGGCTAATATAACACTCAAGAATCAATTGGTGTAATATGCCATATTGATAGAATAAAGCACAAAAATCACATGGTCATCTGAATGTGGAAAAAGTATTTGACAATATCTGACACCCTTTCATCTGGAAGTTCACGGTTCACGTATTGCTGAAGCCTGGCTTGGAGAATTTTAAGCATTACTTTACTAGCGTGTGAGATTGTGTGGTAGTTTGATCATTCTTTGGGATTAGAGTGAAAACTGACCTTTTCCAGTCCTGTGACCACTGCTGAGATTTCCAAATTTGCTGGCATATTGAGTGTAGCACCTTCACAGCATCATCTTTCAGGATTTGAAATAGCTCACCTGGAATTCCATCACCTCCACTAGCTTTGTTTGTAGTGATGCTTTCTAAGGCCCACTTGACTTCACATTCCAGGATGTCTGGCTCTAGGTGAATGATCACACCGTCATGATTATCTGGGTCGTGAAGATCTTTTCTGTACAGTCCTTCTGTGTATTCTTGCCACCTCTTCTTATCTTCTGCTTCTGTTGAAAACAGTGTCAGACTTTATTTTTTTGGGCTCCAAAATCACTACAGATGGTGATTGCAGCCATGAAATTAAAAGATGCTTACTCCTTGGAAGGAAAGTTAGGACCAACCTAGACAGCATGTTAAAAAGCAGAGACATTACTTTGCTTTGCAACAAAGGTCTGTCTAGTCAAGGCTATGGTTTTTCCAGTGGTCATGTATGGATGTGAGAGTTGGAGTGTGAAGAAAGCTGAGCGCTGAAGAATTGATGCTTTTGAACTGTGGTGTTGGAGAAGACTCTTGAGAGTCCCTTGGACTACAAGGAGATCTAACTAGTCCATCCTAAAGGAGATCAGTCCTGGGTGTTCATTGGAAGGACTGATGCTGAAGCTGAAACTCCAGTACTTTGGCCACGTCATGCGAAGAGTTGATTCATTGGAAAAGACCCTGATGCTGGGAGGGATTGGGGGGCAGGAGGAGAAGGGGACGACAGAGGATGAGATGGCTGGATGGCATCACCGACTCAATGGACATGAGTTTGAGTAAACTCTGGGAGTTGGTGATGAACAGGGAGGCCTGGTGTGCTGTGATTCATGGGGTCACAAAGAGTTGGACGCGACTGAGTGACTGAACTGAACACCCTTTCATAATAAAACATTCAGCAAAACTTGGAATAGAAAGGAACTTCCTCAACCTGATAAAGAGCAACTAAAAAAAACAAAACAAACAAAAAAAAGCAGAACATATAGTTAACATCAAACTTAATACTTTCTTCCTAAGATCAGGAACAAGACAGGATGTCCACTCTCACCACTTCTACTCGACATTGTACTGCAGGCCGATAGCCAGGGCAGTTAGGCAAGAAAAAGAAATAAGCATCCAGATTAAAAAGAAAGAAAAAACATCTATATAGTTGCATACAGGTTTCTTAGGAGACAGATAAGGTGGTCTGGTATTCCTATCTCTCTTAAGAATTTTCCACAGCTTGCTGTGATCTGTACAGCCAAAGGTTTTAGTATAGTCATTGAAGCAGTTGATGTTGTTTTTGGAATTCAGGTCAAGAAGCAACAGTTAGAACTGGACATGGAACAACAGACTGGTTCAAAATTGGGAAAGGAGTACTTCAAGGCTATATTTTGTCACCCTGCTTATTTAACTTGTATGCAGAGTATATCATGGGACATGCTGGGCTGAATGACTCATGACCCGGGATCAAGATTGTCGAGAGAAATATCAACCACCTCAGACATGTGAATGATACCACTCTAAGGCATAAAGCAAAGAGGAACTTGATGAGAGCCTCTTGATGAGAGTGAAAGAGGAGAGTGAAAAAATGGGCTTAAAACTCAACATTTAAAAAACTAAGATCATGGCATCCAGTCCCATCACTTCATGGCTAATAGATAAGGCAAAAGTGGAAACTGACAGATTTTATTTTATTGGGCTCCAGAATCACTGCAGATGGTGGCTCCAGCCATGAAATTAAAACTCTTGCTCCTTGGAAGAAAAGCCATGACAAACCTAGACAGCATATTAGAAAGGAGAGATATCATTTTGCCAACAAAGGTCCATATAGTCAAACTGTGGTTTTTCCAGTAGTTGTGTATGAATGTGAGAGTTGGACCATCAAGAAAGCTGAGCACCAAAGAATTGATGCTTTCAAATGTGGTGCTGAAGAAGACTTTTGAAAGAGTCCCTTGGACAGCAAGGAGATCAAACCAGTCAATCCTAAAGTAAATCAGTCCTGAATATTCATTGGAAGGACTGATGCTGAAGCTGAAACTCCAGTACTTCGGCCACCTGATGCAAAGAGCCGACTCATTGGAAAAGTCCCTAATGCTGGGAAAGGTGAGGGCAAGAGGAGAAGGGAGAAACTGAGGATGAGATGGTTTGATAACATCACTGACTCAATGGACATGAATTTGAGCAAACTCTGGGAGATAGTGAAGGACAAGGAAGCCTGGTGTGCTGCAGTCCATGGGATTGCAGTGTCCAGGCATGACTTAGCAACTGAACAACAACATTTACAGGTGACATGATCTTGTATACAGAAAATTCTAGAGAATCCACACAAAAATTTTTTTAAAGTTGAGCAATATACAAAGTCAATTGTATTGTTACACTAACAATAACAATTCTAAAATTCCATTTATGATAGCATCAAAATGATAAAATGCTTAGGAATAAATTTAATCGAAGAAGTGCAAAATTGTATGTTGAAAGCTACAAAGCATTTTTTAAAGGAATGTATAAAGACCTGAGAATAAGGAAATAGATGGAAAGACATGCCATGTTCATAGATTGGAAGATTTAATATTATTAAGTTAGCAATATTCTTCATGGGTCTACAGATTGAAGACAAACACTGTTGACATCCCAGCTGCCTTTTGGGCAGAAATTAACAAGTTGATCTTAAAATTCATCTGGAAATGCAAGGAACCCAAAATAGCCAAACAATCTTAAAAAGGAACAAATTTGGAGGATTTATACTTCCAGATTTCAAAACTTAATGCAAAGCTACAATAATTGATACAATGTGTGACTGGCATAAAGATAAATATATAGCTCAATGCAATAGAATTGAGAGTCCAGAAATAAACCCTTTTACTATGGGCAATTTGTTCTTGACAAGGGTGGCAAGATAATTCCCTGGGGAAGAAGTCTTTTTACCAAAGACGCTGGATAACTGGATATATACTTATAAAAGAGTGACGTTAGACCTCATATCATGTACAAAAGTTAATGCAGATACCTCATAGACATGAATAAAGGAGCTAAAACAAAATTCTTAGAAGAAAACAACAGTAAATCTTTGTGAACTTGGGCTAGGCAAAGCATTGGTACAACAGGAAAAGCGCAAGTCACAAAAGAAGAAATAATGCTTCAAAGGGTAACATCAAAAAAGTGAAAAGACAACCTATTGAATGGAGAAAATATTTGCAAATCGTGTGTTTGATTAGGGGCTTGTATCCAGAATGTATGTTAAACAAAAGACAAACCAGTTTTAAAATGGATGAGGATTTGAGTAGACATTTCTCCAAATAAGGTGGACAATTGACCAACAAGCACATGAAAAATGCTCAAAAATCATTTATCATTAGGGAAATACAAATCAAAACCCCACTGAGCTGCCAACTTCACACCTACTGGAATGACTGTATCCCCCAAAAGACTGACCATATCAAGTGTTGGCAAGGGTGTGGAGCAAGTACAACCTTCAATGCTAGTGGCAGGATTATAAAATGATGGAGCTGCTTTGTAAAATAGTCTGGGGATTTCTCAAGTGTTAAACATAGAGTTGCTATGGCCCAGCAATTCCATTCTTAGTTTATATATATATCTACAAGGGAATTGAAAACATGTCCACACGGATATTTGTACATGAATATTCCTAGTAACATGACTCATCTTTCTGAATCAGAGAATAAATCATTTTGCAACCCCTAATGAAATAAATCAGCCAAAGACTGTTAATGCTGAAACCATTAGGTAAAAGGTTGATTGGGAGCCGAATATCTAAATAATGTTGAAATATCACCCTGTGGATCATTTGCTAGTCATGAAAGTAGAAACTTGACATTATAATGGTGAAGCTTTCTGGTTGTGACCATTTTAACCCAATCAAAATTAACATTACCAGCAACGGAAGACAGGATCTGAAAGGGGAAGAGGTCAGCCAGTGTGCATATGCCGTGTTAGGAAATTGCAGTTTGGCAGTTGCCCAAAGAGGAGAGAAGAGTTGGAACACCTGGAAAGTGGCTTTGACAAAGTATGATGATTAGCTATTGATCAAATGAGTGAATTATTAATGCAAACAGCACCAGATCAATACGGTGACTGACTATCCCAGTTTGCTTGGAACTTTTCTGAGTTTGCCCATAAAAGTCCTGTATCCTAAAAAACTTCCTCAGTCTCTGGCAAACTGGAAAAGTTTGGTCATCTTACCACCTCAGTAAAACTACCTTTGCCTCTTCCCCCCAGTCCTCACCTTCCCTGCCCCAATTCTGGACTTTGTAGGGGAGAAATTGAATAACAAAGGAAACTGCTAAAAGGAGTGACATTTCTCTCTCCAGCAATAGCTGGTCCCTGAGCCAAAAAAGGAGAGGGGCTTTAAACCAAGTGTGAGTTTCTTTTGTGGGTGGTGAAAATGTTCTAAAATTGATTGTAATGATGGTCGCACAACTCTGAATATGCTAAAAACCACTGAATTGTACATTTAAACACTGAATTATATATAATTTGTATCTTAATAAAGCTGTTTTTAAAAAGTGAATGTGAGAGAGTTTTAAATTAGATTAAATTAGCTTGGGCCTTTTAAACCTGAAAGAGACTGAAAAGCTATAGGAGCTGCCCAAGATGTCAAGGGCAAGAAAAGAGGTGTGATGGTTTAAGACAATGGTGGAAACAAAATACTGTTTCTTGTTTGTTTTGCATTTAGTTTATATCTCTCAGTAAGATGGCTACACTGGTTTATTCCCAGCAACTAAGGGTTGTGACTAAGACACCTGAAGAATATTCATTCCATCTTGTCCTGTTTAGATGCTAAATTTTATCCTTGGAAAAAAGTCACACAAAGAGCTGTGTGTTTGAATTGCATTGCTCTAGCTCTCATAGAATTAAAAAAAAAAAAAAAATCAAACCACATTGGCATTATGCCACTGGTTTATAATGGAGATGTAATAGAAGACACTTGTATAATAAAATATCCCTATCAGTGTGTTATTGAGGTCCTAGAGGAGACATGGTTTCTTAAGTATTAGTCTGGGGAGTAGCTGGGCTTCTGAACAGTTGGTTTGTTTATATCTTATGTATATGGAATTATGTTGTTATCAAGGTATTTTGTATGCTTAACCCTTTTCCTTACTGAAGCTGCCACTGAAAGATAATGATTTCCTAATGGGATTGTTAATCATGTAGCACCCCCTGGAGCTTATGGGAGAGGGCACATTGACCCAGGCTAACCAGTTAGAATGCCTCATTCCTTTGTCCACATTGTTTAGTCCAGAGTTGGGACTAACCACAAAGAGGGCCAAACAGAATCCAACCAAGGACTTTTCTGGAGCTGTCAGAAAGAGATGCTCTCTTTTCACTAGAGTCACTAGCTGTAAGACCTATGTAAGCATAGTTTTTGAGGCCGTCTTTGCCAGCAGGTAAAAAGAGGCTACTTAAAAATGAAACCAACAGGGACATCCCTGGTAGTCAGGTGGTTAGAACTCGGTGCTCCCAACGCCGAGGGCACAGGTTCAATCCCTGGTCAGGGAACTAAGATCCCACATGCCAAAAAAATAAAAATTATAAAAAAAAAAAAAAAATGAAACCAACAGAAAAGTAAATGTCCAGATAACCTTGTTTGAGTCTGTGGACCTAATCTGTGCCTAAAGGTAGTTCCATTCACAGACTGTTCTGTTAAATAAGCCAATAAATTTCCTTTTTGTATTTATGCCTGTTTGATTTGGATCTTTGACACTTGCAACCAAAAGAGGCTTGACTGATAGAGTTCCTGATTCAGTTTTCCTCTTTAAACTGACAGAAACTGAGTCAAATATGTATCCCACAAGTAAAAAGGATCATACTGAATAAATTTTGTGTAGTGGGCTTTTCCCTTGTTTTAACTGTTTCTATCGTTTCTCTTTACTCATTTTATCTTGCTATATTTTATATATTTTTAAAAGTCACTTAAAATCCTTTTTATAATAAGGCACTAAATAGTAGAGGCACTAAATAGGTTCCTATGTTATCTTTAATCTGGATTGGAATAAAGCCAAGAATTGATTCCTAGTAGACAGAATCAGTTTCTTACCCAAACTTTACCTCATTTTTTCTCCCAATTCTGATTTTGTTGTAGCAATCACTCTGTGTCCCATGTTATTGAGGAAAGGCCAACTTCACCCACAACTTCAGGGATGGGTCTGTGTAATCTATAAGGGTTACCTTATTTTCCTTGTCAGGAATTGATTCAGAAATGTGGGCCACTGGGATGCCAGGAGACGTTTGCTAGTAGCTTCTATTTCTAGGACACTTGCTGAAAATGAATTAAAATGAATTTAAAAAAAAATCAAACCACATTGGCATTATGCCACTGGTTTGTAATGGAGCTGTTATGTGTTATATGTGAATATGAGTCTTGAAACAGTTGCAGCTGTCCTATGACCTGTTTGAGAATGAAACTGATGCCAGAAGAGAGCAAAGTCAAAAGAATGTGAGGGAAAGGGAGCACAACCACTGGAATAAATCAGTCCTGCGAACTGCATTATCTCTGGGCTTTCGGTTATGTGAACCAATATTTTCCTTCAAGCCACTTTAAGTTGGGTATACTCTTTATGAGGATCCTAATGTAATTGGGCTTCCAGGTAATGCAGTGGTAAAGAATCCATGTGCCAATGCAGGAGACTTGAGAGACTCAGGATTGATCCCTGGGTTGGGAAGATCCCCTGGAGAAGGAAATGGAAACCCACTCCAGTATTCTTGCCTGGAAAAATATGTTAACAGAGGAGCCTGGCAAGCCATAGTCCATGGGGTCACAAACTGAGCCCATGACTGAGGACATTGAGCATAATATAATTGGAGAATATAGTTTTAGCAATGATTTTTTTTAGATTTGACCAAAAGCAAAAATGGGACTACAAGTGGGATTACATCAAACTAAAATCTCTGTACAGCAAAGAAATATATCAGTGAAATGAAAAGGCAACCTATAGAATGGAAGGAGATATTGGCAAGTCATATCTGATGAGGGTTAAAATCCAAAATATATAAAGAGCCCATACAACTCCATAGGGGAAAAAAATTGATTTAAAATGGGCAGAAGAATTGATCCAAATAGACATTTTTCCAAAGAAGACAAAGAAATGATCAACAGTTACCTGAAAAGATGCTCAACATCACTGGTCATCAGCGAAATGCAAGTCAAAACCACAATGACATATCACCTCATACTTGTTAGAGTGACTATTACCGAAATGACAAATAATTGTTGGTAGGGATGTGGATAAAAGTAAACCTTTGTGCACTGTTGGTGGGAATGTTAACTGGTGCAGTCACTATGGAAAACAGCATAGAGGTGCAGAATTAACGTGAGCCAGCAGTTCCACTTCTGGGTATTTACCTGAAGGAAATGAAGCTGCTGTCAAAAAAGATAAGCATATTCATTGCAGTATTATTTACAATAGCCAATACATGGAAACAAGTGTCCATCAGTGAATGAATGGATACAGAAATTGTAAGATGCTGTACACCTAAGACTAACAGCTTTGTAAATTGACTATATTCCAATAAAAAAATTTTAAAGAGTAATAAGTTGTAAGATACACACGTATACGTATATACACAATGAACTATTATTCGGTCAAAAGAGATGGAAAGAAATCCTGCCATTTGCAACAACATGAATGGATGGACCTTGAGGGAGTTGTGCTAAGTGAAATAAATCAGACACAGAAAGACAAATGCTGTATCATTTCACTTATATGTGGAATCTAAAACGATAAAGGGAACTCAGAACAGATTGGTGGTTGCTAGAGGTGGGGGTGGGAAAAAAGGGTAAAGGTGGCAAGAAGGAAAAAATTGGAGAGTGAGTTTCCCCTCCAGCCTTTGTTGTGAAGGTTTCATAGCAACCTTCTTTAGCAGAATTAAGAACTTTCCAAATCTCTACAGTCTGACAATTGCAAAGGAAATATATTTAGAAAAAGTCTTACTGGTAACTCACTGGCTTGACTAAGTTCAAAGCCCTCTAAACCTCCTTACAGCTTAAGCCAGTCAGAGTTCAATGAAGTTCAGACACCTATTTTAGAGAATGCACTTTATACTTAGAAATTGCTCAGAAGTCAATTACAGTTCATGTGTTTGAAAACAGGACACCCATAAACAAGTCATCCTGTTTTTTCAACTCATTCACAGCTATCTGCTCACAAGATGCCAAAAAGATGGTCCTTCCCTTTATAGGTCAAAGATGAACCCCAAGTCGAAAGTAAAGATTATGAAAATAGCAGTTTTATTTATGTGGCTCATATCGATATGCCTAGCACTGTACTTGTTGCTCTATGGATACAACTCCCATAGTAAAAGAATTTAAAGTTGAAATTATATGATTGAAAGTTCAGATTTTTTTCTTTTAAATAAAATATGGACCTCTTCAAACTCCTTTTGCAAATAATACTTGGTAATCTCTCTCAAATATGTCCCCAAATATCAGGTGAAAAAGCTAAGTGCTAGCAAAAGCACTCCCCAGATTTCTCCGTATGTGTGTGAACAAACATGAACATACAGAGAAATGCATTTTTAAGTCTTGACAGTACACTTAAAAATACTATCCAGCAAATTTTCACTAATTTGGCCATTTTCATGTTCTCAGTTCACAAAACTGTCTATAATAATAATAGCAGGAGTCCAACCATAAATTATAAGAATGCATTTGGTATTATGAGTTTAAGTAATTTCCTAGTAAAAGGCCACCATATGTTAAGGTAGTACCATCCCACTGTGATAAGAATAAACAGCTTTATCTTGACAGGTTGTTTTGGTGCTGTTTTGCTAGAACGCATATTCCACAGAATTCAACATCTTACATATAATTTCTTTTAGCTTATTTTCTTCATTCCTCCACTTCTTCTGAAAGCAGCCACTATCAACAATTTCTTTTGTATCTTTCCGGAAATTTTTATAATTACTTGTATTTAGTTGCTGGTAAAGCTATGTGGTTTTCTTTTTTTTTTTTTTTTTTTTGCTATGTGGTTTTCTATGTGATAATTACAATACTTAGATTGCCCCTCCCATGTTATTTTTTGTCAGATGTCTTCCCTGTTTGGTTACTTTCATATTGTATAGGTGTCCCTCAGTATCGAGGGGCGATTGGTTCCAAGATCTCCCTGGATACCAAAATTTGCAGATACTTAAGTCCCATGTAGAAAGTGGTGTAGTTTTTTTCTGTAACCTACGCACATCCTCCTGAATACTTTAAATCATCTTTAGTTTACCTATCGGAGAAGGCAATGTCAACCCACTCCAGTACTCTTGTCTGGAAAATTCCATGGACAGAGGAGCCTGGTAGGCTGCAGTCCGTGGGGTCGCTAAGAGTCGGACACGAGTGAGCGACTTCACTTTCACTTTTCACTTTCATGCATTGGAGAAGGAAATAGCAACCCACTCCAGTGTTCTTGCCTGAGAATCCCAGGGACGGGGGAGCCTGATGGGCTGCCCTCTATGGGGTCGCACAGAGTCGGACACGACTGAAGCGATTTAGCAGCAGCAGCAGCAGTTTACCTATAATGCCTAATACAATGTAAATACAAATAGTTGTAAATATCACTATAATGTAAATACTATGTAAATAGCTGCGACTGAATGGCAAATTCAAGTTTTGCTATGGAACTTTCTGGAATTTTTTTTTTTTTTTCAAATACTTTTGGTCTGTGATTGGTTGAATCTGTGAACGTGGAACCCAGGGATACAGAGGGCTGAGTGTTTTATAAAAGTCTCTTGAAAATTAATAAAACAAAAAAATTGTGTAGACATTTTTCTATTTTCTGATATCACCTTTTTTTCCCTCAGGACTCAGAAGAGTATTACTCTCTCCAGTGCATAGCTCTTTATGCTAGCCCATTTTCTTCTCTTGTTTCATGACCTATCAAAATATATTTTATCATGTGATGTGAAACAGAGACCTAAATTGTTGTTATTATTTTTGGCTGCCCCACTAAGCTTGCAGGATCTTATTTCCCCAACCGTGGACTGACCGCGGGACATGGCAGTGAAAGTGCTGAGTCCTAGCCACTGGAACTTTTTTATACTAAAATGCTTGTGTCTAAAAAACATTGAACTACTCATCCAATTCTCTCTAGTTTGTCAATGGTTAAAATTTTATTCTTTGACTTTACTAGGGACATTTTTCTGTACCATCAATAACTAAATTTACTATTTTTTAAAGTACATGTTTTTAAGTTTTTTTTAATTAATTCAGTCAGTTCAGTTCAGTTCAGTCACTCAGTTGTGTCCGACTCTTTGCGACCCCATGAATCGCAGCACGCCAGGCCTCCATGTCCATCACCAACTCCCCGGAGTCTTCCCAAACCCATGTCCATTGAGTCGGTGATGCCATCCAGCCATCTCATCCTCTGTCATCCCCTTCTCCTCCTGCCCCCAATCCTTCCCAGCATTAGGGTCTTTTCCAATGAGTCAACTCTTCGCATCAGGTGGCCAAAGTATTGGAGTTTCAGCTTCAACATCAGTCCTTCCAACGAACACCCAGGACTGATCTCCTTTAGGATGGACTGGTTGGATCTCCTTGCAGTCCAAGGGACTCTCAAGAGTCTTCTCCAACACCACAGTTCAAAAGCATCAGTTTTTCGGTGCTCAGCTTTTTTCACCATCCAACTCTCACATCCAAACATGACTACTGGAAAAACCATAGCCTTGGCTAGATGGACCTTTGTTGGCAAAGTAATGTCTCTGCTTTTAAATATGCTATCTAGGTTGGTCATAACTTTCCTTCCAAGGAGGAAGCATCTTTTAATTTCATGACTGCAATCACCATCTGCAGTGATTTTAGAGACCCAAAAAATAAAGTCTGACACTGTTTCCACTGTTTCCCCATCTATTTCCCATGAAGTAATGGGACCAGATGCCATGATCTTAGTTTTCTGAATGTTGAGCTTTAAGCCAACTTTTTCACTTTCCTCCTTCACTTTCATCAAGAGGTTTTTTAGTTCCTCTTCACTTTCTGCCATAAGGGTGGTGTCGTCTGCAAATCTGAGGTTATTGATATTTCTCCCGGCAGTCTTGATTCCACCTTGTGCTTCTTCCAGCCCAGCGTTTCTCATGATGTACTCTGCATGTAAGTTAAATAAGTAGGGTGACAATATACAGCCTTGACATACTCCTTTTCCTATTTGGAATCAGTCTGGAGGATAATTACTTTACAATATTGTGATGGTTTTTGCCATACATCAACCAACATGAATCAGCCACAGTTATACATGTGTTCCCCCATCCTCTTTTTTTTAAAAAATCTACATAAATATTTTAGTAGTTGACTATTTTGTTAGGCTTTAGGTCTAGTTCAATGAGTTCATTAATTATTTAAATTTGTTCTTGGAAATTTGTTTATTCTTCCAGAAAAATTTCACTGTATTTCAGGTTTTAATATGAAAAAATAAGTTTACAATTAGTAAAAGTATTTTTAAGTTATTATTAGTTTAATTACTTGTATGTCCTTTTTGGTCTCTGGTTATTCTAAATATTCCTGTTTGTTTTACAGGACAAAAATGTGCAAATTATTTTGGTGAAGAGTTTGGAAGTAATTATTTGATTACTTCATATTACTGTTTTTAGCTTATGCCATAGGAACATGAATATTAGACTCAATTAAAAAATACAAAGGGAAAAGCAATATTTTTACTGTTACCACTGGATATCTATTTTAAGATATTGCACAAGAAAGAAAACCTTTCTTAAGTTCATGTGTAATCATTAACTAAAAGTATGCAATTCTTTGGTTATCTTGAACATTGAACTTTTGTAGATTCTTCAAAGTTACTTAAGTGTAACCACTTATTAATCAACATTTGCTTACTAAGTAGAATGATCCAGCATATTTTTCCCCCAAGTCATTATGATCCAATGTTCCCTTCTACTGGATTATCTCTATGCAATCAATTATTTACAGAACACACACACTGAGTCATTAAGAAGAGATTTTTGGAAACTGTTTAGAAGAGACCTGGGAGAAATCATTTTACTTAAGACCATCAGAGCTAACACCAGAATCCAGCCAGCTTCCCTGACACCTTTACATGTTACAGTCTTTCTTAGTACAGTCTTTAAATATCAGTTATTACACTTTAAAAGAGAGAAGTCACAGAACACCCTATCTGATAAAACAGAAGCATTCCTGAAAATGTGTATGTATTTGACATATTCAGATTACATCTTCAGGGCAGTAGGAGAGCTTGTGATTTAGAGAAATCCTGTGGTATATACTTTGATAAAGGGAATCACCACACTGTTTTTGTCTTTTGTGTAAAATTTTACTTACATTAAATCATAGCATCTTGGAGGTCTTCTGGTCATACTTTCTCCCCAGAGCATACTTTCTCCAGTCCTTTCTACACTGTAAGAAGTGGGATGACATCTGTTGATGTTTTTGCTGAACAGATATGGAGCATTATTCTTTGTGAGTTGTGGGATGTAGGAAAGTGTTCTGAACCTCCGTTTCCTAATTGGTAAAATTGGAATAAAAATGCCTACCGCATAGGATTATTGTGAGGATTAATTTAGATAAAATTTTAGAGTACCTACATAGAAATATATTTGTTATTTAAGAAACCCATGTGAGGTTGATATGTAAAATGTTCATTAAATGGGTGTTCTCTTAATGCCTGTAGATCATTGATAAAAATGTTGAAGGTGCTAAAGCCACTGCAGACTCTTTTGCAATGCTAATAGAGATTTTCTTCAGGTTATATCATTAAAATCATTTTGTCAATTTCCTTAACTATATAGTGGTTCAAGCAATTAAAGGTCCATGTAAATATGCTCTCATTCTGTCCATAGAAAACATGATGTATCTTGTCAGGTGCCTTGCTGAGTTCAAGATATACTATACCTACTGCCAATGTAATAATCACATCAAAAAAAGGAAATTAAATTACAAAGAGTGTCCTGTCTATGTTTTCCTCTAGGAGTTTTACTGTATCCAGTGTTACATTTAAGTATTAGTCCATTTTTATTTTATTTTTGTTCATACTATTAGAGAATGTTCTAATTTCACTCTTTTCATGTAGCTGCCTGATTTTTCTAGCACCATTTATTGAAGAGACTGTCTTTCCTCCATTGTATACTCTTCCCTCCTTTGTTGCAGACTAATTGAAGATAGGTGTATGGGTTTACTTCTGGGCTTTCTATCTTGTTCCATTGATTTGTATTTCTGATTTGTGCCAATACCATGCTGTTTTGATCACTCTAATTTTATGGTATAGTCTAAAGTCAAAGAGCCTGATTCCTCCAACTGACAGTGTCTTTTACAGAATAGAAATTTTAAATTTCAGTAGAGTCCAGCTTGTTAATTTTTGTTTTCTTTCATGGGTCATGCCTTTGGTGTTGCATCTAAAATGTCATTTCCAAACCCAAAGTCATCTAGATTTTTCTCCTCTGTTGTCTTCTAGGGGTTTTATGGTTTTGCATTTTACATTTATGTGTATGATCAATTTTGTGTTATATTTTGGGGAATGGTATAAGATATGTATCTAGATTTTTTTTTTGCATGTGCATTTCTAGTTTTTCCATTATTTATTGAAAATATTATCTTTTCTTCATTGTATTGCCTTTGATCCTTTGTTAAAGATCAGTTAACTATATTTATAAGGCTCTGATACTGGGCCCTCTTTCTGTTTCATTGATCTATTTGTCAATTTTTTCTATCGTACTGTTAAAGTCTGGTAGTGTTAGTCCTCCAACTTGGTTTTTCTCCTTCAATATTGTGTTGGATGTTCTGGGTCTTTTGCCTCTCCATATAAACTTTAGAATCAGTTTGTTGATATCCAGAAAATAACTTGTTGGGATTTTATCAAATTGCAAAGAATTGACATCTTGACAACAGTGAGTCTTCCTAACCATGAACACGGAATATTGCTCCTTCTTTGCATTTTTCATCAGGGTTTTGTAATTTTCCTCATACATATTTTGTTAGATTTATTCCAAGGTATTTCTTTTTTGAGGTGCTAATATAAATGGTGTTGTGATTTTAATTTTGAATTAAATTTTGATTTGTTCATTGCTGGTATATAGGAAAGTGATTGACTTTTGTATGTTAGCTTTGTGTTGTGCTACATTGCTGTAATCACTTACGAGTTCCAGAAAGATTTTTGGATTTTTTATATAGATAGTCATGTTACCTGAGATCATCTTCCTTCTCCCAACTAGTGTATCTTTTCTTTCCTTTTCTTTTTTTTTTTTTTTGATTAACTATGAATTCTAGTTTAATGTTGAAAAAATGAGGTGAGAGGGACATCCTTGTCTTGTTCCTGATCTTAGTGGGAAAGTTTCTAATTTCTCATTATAGGTATGATGTTAACTATAGGTCTTTTATAGACCATCTTTATCAAGCAAGGAAATTCCCTTCCTCATTGCTCCTAGTTTCTGAAAGTTTTTATCATGAGTGTGTGTTGGGTTTTATCAAATTATTTTTCTACTTCTATCTATGGATATGATGTGATTTTTCTTCTTTAGCCTGATATAATGGATTACATTAATTGATTTTTGAATGTTGAACCAACCTTGCATACCTGGGATAAGTCTCACTTGTTTCTGATCTATAACTCTTTTTATACATTTTGGATTTGACTTGCAATTATTTTGTTGAGAATTTCAGCATCTATTGTTTTATGTTAAATCAATTAAGAATAAGAAAAATAAAGATTTTTATTTTACCTTCACTTATTCCTTCTCCAGGGGCTTCCCTGGTGGCTCAGTGGTAAAGAATCCAGCTGCAGGATTTGATCCCTGGGTCTCCCTGGAGAAGGAAATGGCAACCCACTCCAGTATTCTTGCCTGGGAAATCCCATGGGCCCTGGGGAGCTATGGTCCATGGGGATGCAAAAGAGCCAGACGTGACTTAGTGACTAAACAACTGCATAACATTCCTTCACCGATTCCTTCTCTTTCTTTATGTATATCCAGGTTTCCAGCCTGTATCATTTTCCTTCTCTCTAAAGAATCTTTTAAAAACAATTCTTGCATGATAGGTCTATTGGCCTCAAAGTGAAAATGAAAGTAGCTCAGTTGTGTCCAACTCTTTGCGACCCCATGGACTGTAGCCTGCCAGGCTTCTCTGTCCATGGAATTCTCCAGGCACGAATACTGGAATGGGTAGCCATTCCCTTCTCCAGGAGGTCTTCTCAACCCAGGGACCGAACCCAGGTCTCCTGCATTGCAGGCAGATTCTTTACAATCTGAGCCACCAGGGAAGACCATTGGCCTCAAATTCCCTCAATTTTTGTTTTTGTTTGTCTGAGAAAATCTTTATTTCCCCTTTATTTTTTTTAAAGACTTTTTTTTTTTTAATGTGGACCATTTTAAAATTCTTTATTGAATTTGTTACAATATTGCTTCTGTTGTATGTTTTGGGTTTTTGGCCCTGAGGCATGTGGGGTCTTATTTCCCCAACCAGGGATCAAACCTGCATCCTTGCATTGGAAGGTGAAGTCTTAACCACAGGACCACCAGGGAAGTCCCTCTCCTTCGTTTTCTGAAGGATACCTTTGCAAGGTACAGTATTCTGAGGTTTTGTTTTGTTTTTTTCTCTCAAAACTTTACTCTCTACTTACTTGCATTATCTTAGAAAAGTCAGATGTAATTCTTTACTTCTCACTAGGTAAATGTTTTTTCCTCTGAATTATATTAGGATTTCTTCTTTATCTTTGATTTTCTGCAATTTAAGTACATATGACTAGCTGTAGTTTTGTTTTTGTTTGTTTTGACATATATCTTGCTTGATGTTCTCTGGGGTTCCTGAATCTGTGCCTTGGTATCTGATATTATTTAGGGGAAGTTCTCAGTCATTATTACTTCACTTATTTCTTTTGTTTCTTTCTCTTTTTTCTTCTGATAGTCCCATTATGTATATGTTACACATTTTGCAGTTCTCCCAAAGTTCCTGAATATTCTGTTGTGTTTTTTCTTCAGTTTCATTTCTCTTTGCTTTTCAGTTCCAGCATTTTGTATTGAGATATTCTCAAATTGAGATTTTTTTTCCTCAGTTGTGTTCATTCTACTAATAAGCCGATTACATTCATTCTTTATTTCTGTTCTTATTTCTATTAAGTGCTTTGATACCAGCATTTTATTTTGATTCGTTCTTAGAATTTCTGTCTCTTTGCTTACACGGTCCATCTGCTCTTGCATGCTATCTACTTTATCCACTAAAGCCCCTGACATATTAATCATAGTTGCTTAAAATTCTTAGTCTGATAATCCCAACATTCCTGCCATATCTGAAGCCTGCTTCATCTCTTCAAGCTGTGTTTTTTGCCTTTAGGAATGCCCTGTAGTTTTTTCTTTCTGGCCACTCTGTGAGGCATGTGGAACTTCCCAGAACCTGTGGCCTCTGCAGTGGAAGCTCAGCGTCTTAACCACTGGGCCACCAGGGAAGTCCCATATGCTCTGTAATATTTTCCTGATAGCCGGACATAGTGTACTGGGTAGAAGGGACTGCTGAAGATAAGCCTTTAGTAATGTGGTACAGTCAGGAGTGAAGGGAGAGGAAGTGTTCTATGATTCAGTGATTAGGTCTCAGCCTTTTTAGATTGTGCCTTTGGACTGTGAACTTCACAAGTGCTTTTCAGCTCCCTCCCTTAGGTGAGACAAGAAGGCTAGCGTGGGCTGGAGTTGGGTATTTCTCTTCCCCCAGGTTGGTTCAGCTTAACCCAGAAGGTTAAGCTCTGAAGGCAGACTGTTAAGAAAGAATTCTCCGGTATATTTCAAATGATTACTTTTCCCTTCCTCTTGCAAAAAACATTAGGAGATTTTTCTCTGATACTCACTGTGAGAACCTCCTCAAGGTACAACTCATAGGTGTGTGGGGTTCCCCTATAACTTGAGGGCCCTGGATCTGTTTGTTTTGTTTTGTCCGCTCCCCACAGCATGTGGGAATTTTAGTTCCTGACCAAGGATTGAAACTATGTCCCTATATTGGAAACATGTAGTTTTATCCCCAGGACTGCCAGGGAAATTCCCATCCTCTTGAATCTTTTTGATGTCTCAGACTTGACTGAGATCCAGTCATTCAGAGGAGATTTTTTAAGATCCAGAAGCAAATGAATGTCGTCTTGGGAGGGATTCACAGAATTGCTTTTTACTGATTTGATTAAAAATTTTGATGAAAGTAAGCTGGAATTGCTGATGTTCAACCTTAGCAATGTGGACATGAATGACTGAAGACAGTATTTATTTACAAGATGGGCGACTCCCCAGACCACCCTATCATTCAGTGGTTCTGGAGGGCTGTTCTGCTGATGGATGCTGAGAAGTATATCTAGTTACTGCAGTTTGTCATGGGAACATCCTGAATACCTATGAATAGATTTGCCTAACTTTATGGTTCCAGTGGTCCTCAGGTGTTCACAATAGAACCATGGGGGAGTCCTGAAAAACTGCCCAGAGCGCACACGTGCCTTGAATTACCTCCAAATGAACCCTTTGGAAATTTACAAGAGAAATTTCTCAGGGCTGTGGAGGATCCTCAGGGATTTGAAGGTGGATTAAGCGCCCCCAGCCTTGGGATGGTTGTTTGTGGGTGTTTTTGTGGAATCCTGCTTGCACTTTTGTATTTGCCTAACAGACTTGACAGAGGCAATGGCAGAAGAGCAGTCTCAGGGAATGACTCTTGGTCTCATGTGCACTTGCCCAAGTTCAGATGTGGGATCTCAGTCCCAGGTCACATTCTTGCATTTTCTACCACAAATTATCAACAGGGTAATATCCACTGAATACACTAATTATGTTTCTATTCTATTGATGTTATGCTGCTGTAGGCAAGGCCCTTAATATTTTATATACTTAAAAAAAAAAAAACCCTCTCAGTGACCCTGACTCTCAAAAACGGAACCTTTATCAATTAGTCAATTATAGTTCAGCTTTCTCTACCCTGGCACTGGTTCTGCAGAAATTGCAGTTCATGGATTTTTGTTCTAGTAAATCATGATTCCCTGTACTCACCTGACTCCCCAGTTTAGGGGGCAGCAGTTTGCCCTGTGAGCTCACTTCTCTTGTCCTTCTAAGAAAAGTTGCTGACTTTTCAGTTTGTTTAGCTTGATATTTGTTAAAATGGATTGATAACTTTCAAGCCACTCACATGCCAGAACCACCCACTTCTTTTTTCATTTAATATTATGTGTATATTCCATCTGTGCCAGTACATGTTCTATAAGCATTTGTTCTGATGAAATTTAGATCCTCTACTCTCTTCTTTTGGCTATGCAAAATATGTAAGTACAAACAAGTAAAAATCCTGCTTGTCTTGGTCGACCACAAATTGACACCTGCCATGGGTGCTTGCCATCTACCTCTATAAGAATTAAATTACATGCTGCTGCAGCTGCTGACCTCCAACACCCCCTGAAGGAGTTTAGGGTGGTAGAGCAAAAATGAGGCACTCTACTCCAGGGAACTGACGGGACAGGTCTTTAGATAGATATTATCAGAAGCTCATTTTATGAGTCCAATTCTTGTATCTCCTCATATCTAAAAAAGCTCACAGTGACGATAGTTTCTCATGACGAGCAGAAACTTCACGAGACCAGCAGAAACTTTCTACAAAAAATATGTGCTTGACTGTATGTACTCTCCCTCTGCCAACATCACATATATACTGTCTTTTCCCCTACCTCTTTGGAACAGTTTCTCAGAGATATCTGAGGTGTTGTTCCCTGGGCTGCAGTTCTCACATTGCCCCAAGTAAAACTTAACTTGTAACCCTCGTATTGTGAATTTTTTTTAGTTGACATTTTTAAGCATGATTACAATTTATGTTAGTCATCTTTGATTCCTCTTACTTGCAATAGATGGCATGAGGGTTTTCATTTTATTTTTAGAAAATGATCCTGTTCACACCATGCCACTCATCGGGTCTTCTCTTAAAGCCTGATGAATATTACCAAGCATAGCTAATTTGCCCTCACAACTTACTTGCTAGCCAAATCCAGTAAATAAATCCTCCTCCATTCACTTGAGAAATAGAGGTCTAACATCATTATCAGAGAATAACTTAGGTCTTTTGTTAGATCTGCAACAATGGTGTTGCTTTTCAATTTTTAAAAAAACTTGCTTAGAGTTTGGCAACTTGTAAATCTTGATTTATGTAATGGATCATTTAAATTTTTTAATTGTCTTTTAGTAACAGTTTCTTCTTTTGCCTGAGAGTTCTGAAGGGATGCAAATTGGAATTCTGTGTTAATTTAAAAGCTTTAGTATGCTAGCCAAGGAAAGCTGACCCCTGTATGCTGGAGGTTTGTTGCTTTAGTTTTTAAGCTCCTTGGATATTGTCCTTCACTGTCATTTAGTCACTCAGCCGTGTTCCTCTCCTTTGCAACCCCATGGACTATAGCCCTCCAGATTCCTCTCTCCATGGGATTTCCCAGGCAAGCATTACTGGAGTGGGTTGCTATTTCCTTCTGCAGGTGATCTTTCTGCCCCAGGGATCAAACCTGCATCTCCTTCATTCACAGGCAGATTCTTTACCACTGGACCACCAGGGAAGCAGATACTATCCTTTATTAAAGCCAGAATTTCCTACAGAGGCTTATGCATTTTTTTATCATCCCTGGTAAAGGAATTTCATTTTGCAAATGTTGACAACTAATGTGTAAACATGAAAAAAGCTAATGGTTTAGAGGGAGGAAGAAGGCTCTGAGCCTTAGAATTGCGCATTGGTATATATGCAGTATACACAATGTACTATAACTCTGATCAGAAGCACATGATGATAACAACTTCTGAAACATAGTTTTAAATGCCAGGAAAGGTAACCCAGCAGGACCCTATATGGCCTTTCTGGAACAGACCCCTCCCTTGTATCCTCTGCTGAAGTACCCAGATGATAGTATCTGATACACGTTTTCTGAGTTGTTTCACAAATGTTAAATTGGAGACGACTCTTGAGAGTCCCTTGGACTGCAAGGAGATCAAACCAGTCAATCTTGAAGGAAATCAGTCCTAAATATTCATTGGAAGGACTGATGCTGAAGCTGAAACGTCAATACTTTGGCCACCTGATGAGAAGAACTGACTCATTGGAAAAGACCTTGATGCTGGGAAAGATTGAAGGCAGGAGGAGAAGGGGACGAATCTCATAAAATACCACCACCTGGGAAACTTATTGATTAAAGTTCTATATTGATTCTTATTTGGGAAGAGATCAGGGAAGGCCTTCTGTCTGTGTCACAGAAATTAGGCAGTAGTCTATTGAGGCAGGCATCAGAAAGACAGATATCATCTTTAAGGTGAGCGCCGGGGGCAGCTTTTCGAAATCCCTGAAAACCTGATCTGCCTTGCCTGTCAGGCTTTCTCCTCGTGACCTTGTCACGGGTGGGATCTCATGAGCTGGCCTTTTCGAAACCCCTGAAAACCTGATCTGCCTTGCCTGTCAGGTTTTCTGCCTCATGACCTTGTCATGGGTGGGATCTCGTGTGCCGGCTCCCGGCATCTCCCCCTTTTTTATTTTTTAAGACAGCTAGATGGATCTCAGTTGCGAGCTTTTGAGTGCTCTGCCAGAGAGTTCTGACAATGCAAGGAAGGAAGTAAAACTAGGGCTGCTACAGCAGCATAACTGAAGATAGTTGATAGGATATTTTTTCCAGTAATAAAGTTAGAAAAGGTATGAAAAAAATCATTAGCAGCTCCTGCAGCAGTAAAGTCCAGGCGGGAATGTTCTAAGGTTTTTATCTGACTGTGAAGCTTTCCAAGATCTAAACTAATGCTGGAGCTATTCCATACAGCTGAAATATGATTTTTAATGCTTTCCCAATTGTAATCTGTATCATTTACTTTCAGGGGTGTTACACAGATCCATCAATAGTTGGCGTGACAGGATAGTGCTAACTTTACCCTTAAAGCCTGCAACTCAGTTCCAATATGCATGACTGCTTCTTTTAGGGCATCTATTTTTACTTCTAATTTTCTATCTATAAATTCTTGTATAGCTAGAGCTAAAGAAACATTTTTTGACATATCATTGACATATTGAGCAGTATGTACCTGTTGAGTCAATGATATCGCTGCCACAGTGACAGAGGTAATTGCTGTTATCAAAGCTGAAATCCCTAGAATAAGTAGTCTTACAAACCGTTGGGAACGCATTAAATCTTGTAGTTGTTGCAGAACGGCTAAACCTTAATTGTCATACCAATAGGCATTCACTGTGACAGGCACCATAAGGTAGGGGGGACGTTGCAGCACCACAAAAGAACAAATATTATACTGAGGGGTTAAACAGGATGAAAGCATGCATTGTTCACAGTAGACTATATTTGGTCCACCTGAATAATTCATTTGTATATGAAGCCTTTTTGAATCATTAGTAAACAAAAAAACATAAGGGGAGGGTAAACAAGCCAGCACAGAATAGGTGGAATTGTTTTGTGGCCAAGATAGAGTAACAAGGGAGGTGGCAGCAAGGGCTCTCCAAATTTCTGGTTGCCAAAAAGTTTTACCCTTAGTTGTATAGGACAACATGGGGGGAACAAATTGATTATAATACCATCTGCTGGCCACCAATGGCCAAGGGAGGGAATCATTTTTTCAATTGTTAAACCTACTGACATGGTCAGAAACAGATCCCAGATTCTGACTTGGATTTGGATTGCTCCAGTCTTGTACCGAATAGTTTCTGCCTCTTGGTATTCTATAATCTATTCTCGAATTATAAGTACAAGATTTTCATACCGGATATCCCAGGCAGTTGTGTATAGTTTTCCATACGACATCTGAAGGAGCAACATCAATACAATTGGGATATTTTGGTGGAGCATTAAGGAACAAGGATTTATAGGGGTCAAGGACCCCAGGCATATGGGCCTGTAATATCCAAACCAGCCGATCTCCTGTTTTATCTGAAAATTTTGGTGCTGGGGAATCTGTCAAAACTGCTTTCTTGGAGGTTCCAACACACCCCTCCTTAGAGGGAGTGATAAGATCTCTTGTATGACTATGGGGAAGTTAAAGCAAAGGGGAAGGTCATCCGTTAATCCCCTAAAAGTATAATGATCTTTATTATAAGAAGTATAGGATCCTCCCAAGAGTTGAGGCTGGTCGGGGTTGACCCGTATAGGGTCATTGTTCCAAGTAACTACTTGGAAGGTGAGGGGATCAGGGAAATATGCCCAGTATTTTTCTGATGTAGAAGAGGTAGCACTTGCCTGGCAAGACAGTAAAGCAAGCATAGCAATAAAAACCCTTTCGGGAGGGGCTGAGGATCCCTGTAGAGAAGCTATTACCTGTGCTAGATGGCAAAGTGACTTAATTTGCCCCCATGTGGGTATGGAGGCTTGTTGAGTTGCCCGCGCAGGACGTCCTGGTGGTTTCCATTTGTTCTTCCGGGATCTCCATTGCCGGTTGTTTCAGAGTCTGCTGGACCTTCTAGGTGGGCGGCGGAGGCAGGGGCAGAGGAGTGTCCTTCTTCTTTCGTGGTCGAAGCAAAGGGGGAACCGGATGTCTGGGGGACTGTGACATGGTGAATCAGTCTGTCCGGGATCCAAATTGGCTACTCAGCACCCTGGGGGAAAATACAAGCACACCCTCGGCCGCTGGTTAGTAATGGGTCAGGACCCCTCCATTGTCCTGAAAGAAGGTGTTTCCATTTAACCAGAGGTTTTGTACTCTGCTGCTCTGGACTCCAATGTCGGAGCACTGCAGTAACCCCAAATGAATCAGTGTTTAGATTGCTTATCACAAAAAGAGCGTGTTGTAGAATATGGTGAAGGAAACTATACTTAAATTCACCTTTCTGTAGTTTTAAAATTTGAGTTTTTAGGGTCTGATGTGCTCTTTTTACGATGGCTTGTCCCTGTGGGCTATAAGGGATACCTGTGCTATGTTCTATATGAAACCTTGTACAAAAATCTTGAAACGATTTAGAAGTGTAAGCAGGGGCGTTGTTAGTTTTAAAATATTAGGATAGCACAAGTCTCACAGTGAGGGGTTATTTTTGGTAGAAGCAGAATGAGCTTTTACATGTATTTACTTTATTAAAGTAACAAAAGATTTTAAAAAGAAATATAAATTACTTAAAGGCAAAAAAATTCATAATCTGTTATTGAAAGATTCATTCTAAGAAAACTTTGTTCTCTTAACATAGAGAGTAGACTAAATTTCAACCTGTTACCAATTTACCAGATAGCAAACAAAATTTTTCAGTTAATCTTAGAAAAGTCTTTTTTATAAATCTTGAAGAACTAGCAGTATTTTTTTAAAGGCATGAGAGTGAAACCATACAAGGCATGTTTAAAATCTAATTAAATCATAATTGACAAAGTAGCCTGGTCATTGCTGTGACTTGTAACACTTTAACGTGATAACTAAAATTATAACTGACAACATTTTACCAGGACATATCAGATTTTCATGAATTTCACATAATTTCTAGGATATCTATATAAGTAACATCAACCATATAATATAACCTGAGAAGATTTATCACTCCTCCAACAATAATTCCCATGCAATTTAACATGTCAAATGAACTCAGGTGGTTTAATAGCTCTTTGGAATGTCTCAGGGGCCCTCTGAAGCATCCCAAAGTCAGCTAGAAGCCAAGCTATTTAGGCAGTTTTGTCAATAAATATCAAAAGGGTTTATAGTACTCTGTCAGGTAGAATCATATAGATCACTGTGAAATAATACATTTACTTAGCCAAAGTAAAAAAGATTTCAAAGGTAAACATATAACAGATCACTTCAGAGGTAAAGAAACTTAAAATCCATTATCAAAGGCAGTTCAACGTCTCAAGAAAACTTGTATTTATGCACAACACTCTTCCCTTGGAGTGCACTTTCCATCAAACCTTCTTAACACTTTCTGTACCCATTACTTTGTTCTCCCATCCTGAAACAGCCACCTGTAAGTCAGACCTACTTCCTTTTCCCTTCATAAAATGTAACTTCATTCCTCATACCTTTTTTACTGAACACACACATCCTACTTTCTTTAAGCAACCAAGAATTTACCTTTATATTAGCATTCTATAGATTGGTGAACATAAATACCAGTGATAATTTCTAAAAAAATTCTAACGAACATCTCAGGATGGCATCAAACATTATTTATTAATAGTCTAAAATCTTTAGTTTCTCTGTAAGTTAGTATTCAGTAATGAATGTTTCAGAATCTTATTTGGAAATGACCTAGCTATTTAATAAACTTCTGTTATTAGTTTAGCACAACTTTAGAAATTTAGGTTACCAAAATCTAGAGAAGCTGTTTTAGACAGATATTTTTAATCTTAATAAAGTTCAAAAGCTCATATCTCATTTACCCTTTTTTTTTTTTGAAGTTTCGTTACTTGAGGTACTTTCCTTTCTGACAAACTTGTAACAGATATTACAATATAATGATATTTAACTTATAATAAACCTAGGCATAATGAAAATATTTTACTTGATGTTAATTACTCTAAGACATGTCTATATTAGATAGGTCAACAAACAAACATTAATATCAGGTATTTAATACTGAATATTTTCTAGTTTACCTGAACCTGGAATTTATTGTTTAATTTAGAATTATTTGATTTGTAAGCACTTACCTTTTTTTTTTAAGTCAATTAATTAGAGCTCTTTTACAAATTAACCTAAAAATATTACCCAGAGACAAAGACATACCAAAGCATATTTAGACAGACACAGTGCAAGATATAGCTTCATTTTTTAAGTTTGGTCATGAATTAGATATTACAATATAAAATTTACTAGTTTATAAAAAAATTGAAATAAATAAAAATTTTTAAAGGCTTTTTCCCTTTTTCCCTCAGTCTCAGGAGTTAGAGATGGTCTAGATAAATATTCCTGAGAGCCCTGGTCCTGAGAGCCAGGAAAGAAAATCAAGTTCTAACAAAAAGCAAAATGGCCATCAAAAATCACAACACAGAACACAGAGTTAAAACACACACATATAAACCTGGCAGTCCTCATCAGACACTCCCTTAAATACAAGAATACAGTCTCTCAGAAAACCTTCTATAGTGACACAGAACTTTAGATGTCTTCAAAGGTTTTAAGAGGAGGAAAGGAAAAGAAGGAGGAGGAGGTGGGAAAGGGGGGCAAAAAGGGTGGCCTTACAGACGTCTCCTGCCACCTGCAGACACCCAGGCGTTACGGGACTTTTCCCTGGGCTTCCAGAGAAGGGAGGACTGGAACTCGGCCCTACAGGAATTTGAGTTCTCTGCCAAGAGGAGGTGATCAGTCTCCAATCCTCAGCTCAAGCTGAGGCCCTTTGACCAAATTCCTGCATCCAGGACCAGGGGATTAGAAAAACGGGAAGAATAGGAAGGGCTAAGGAGAGGACAGAGAGAGGGAAGGGGAGAGAGGTCAATAAAGTCTCCTGTTCCTTACCGGTCGGGGCACTCTGGCCAGTTGTCTGCGTCAGGAGGAGACCAGGGACAAAAGGGTCCCAGTTGCGGCCGCTGGGTCTGGTCCATTGGCAGGCAAGCTGGCCTCTGAGTACCCCGGGTGGTCAGGATGTCAGTCTCAGCGAAGAAGAGTCCCCACCAGGTGCAGGAAGGGGGACCCCTTCCAGGGCCTGTAACTGAGCTCTTATAAATGAATTGTCAGAGACACGTGTGCTGACAAAGCAAGAGATCTCATTGGAAAGAGCACCGGGGTGAAGGGCAGGAGGGTAAGGGAACCCAGGAGAACTGCTGTCTTCTGGAAAACAAGGACATTGCTCCTGGATAAACGTAGAAAAGAACTGAACACTGGTCTTTTTAACTTTAATTCCTCTGCGGTTAAGGAGTTGCATTATGATTCCAATAAAAAGCTGTCTTTCTTTTGACCCACTGTTACCCATTTTTGTTACTAATTAGAAGAAAAAAGAAAAAAGGAAGAGGCTTAATTTAGAGAAGAAGGAAAGAACCTGAAACGTACCCACCTTTCTTACCCTACCTTTCTTATGCAGGGGGCCCTGTAGCGCCCTAGTGGGGTTCTAAAACCTAAAGCCTACCCACTTTCCTCACCCTACCTATCTTATGCAGGGGGGCCCGCGGTGCCTTAGTGGGCTCCTAGCCGTCCCGAAGACTGAACAATGGGGGGGATTACCTTCGGGTTCCCTATTCCTGGCGCCACTTGCCGGGGTCCAGCCTCAGCAGGATCCAGGGGGTACCCTCAGGATGAACGGCGTCGGCGAGAGAGAGAGAGAGAAGACACGTGAGACCAGCCTTGATAGGGCCAAGTCTGCGAGGGAGAGAGAGAATGACCAGACGGGGGTGTTTGCAGGGTCTGGCAGAGTCTGGCAATTCTTCATTTTTTACCATAGCTTTTATACCCTAAGTTAGTACATTTCTAAGGGGAAGATAGTTTAACATTAGGTCAGCTTGTCCTTCACGAAACCAGGGTGTTTTCTGCATACTTCTTTGTACATTATCTTCTGGCCTTGGGGTCTATTAACATTTTATGCAAGTCAGGTGAATGTAAACCCATTTTCTGTTTCTCTGGTTACCTTAACTGAAAGGTAGCAGTCTCATAGGGCAACAGTACAGAGTAGAAGTATAACCTTGTTAACACAAAAATTAATCCTTCTGCAGAAGTTGTCAGTTGCGTTTATCTAAGAAGTTTACCCCACACTGACTCTGCGGCTTCAGTGAGGCAGCCTCTGCCTAGCACTCCTGGCTGACAATTAGCAACCATCTCATTGTTACCACACTAGGGCTAAGTTCTTATTTCTCTAGATCTTTAACTATATTAACAATGGTTTCTATAACACAACCTTAGCACATTAAAAGCAAAACACAGCAAGCAAACGTCAACCCAATAACCACCTTTAGAATAATTTTCCTTATGTTTTCTAATAGGACTCCTTCACCCCTCAAAAATGCTCTATGTCTATTAGGGCTTTTATATAATCAGGTTCTTTATGCTATTTTATGATTAAGATATTATAAGCAATCATGCATATTAGTACCACCAAGGGCATAAATGCATTCGGCTAACAAACTACCAGCAAAGGAGTTTAAATTAAAACACTCCTTTCACCCTGGATAATCTCATAAAATACCACCACCTGGGAAACTTATTGATTAAAGTTCTAAATTGATTCTTATTTGGGAAGAGATCGGGGAAGTCCTTCTGCCTGTGTCACAGAAATTAGGCAGTAGTCTATTGAGGCAGGCATCAGAAAGACAGATGTCATCTTTAAGGTGAGTGCCGGGGGCAGCTTTTCGAAATCCCTGAAAACCTGATCTGCCTTGCCTGTCAGGCTTTCTCCTCGTGACCTTGTCATGGGTGGGATCTCGTGAGCTGGCCTTTTTGAAACCCCTGAAAACCTGATCCGCCTTGCCTGTCAGGTTTTCTCCCTCATGACCTTGTCATGGGTGGGATCTCGTGTGCCGGCTCCCGGCAGATGACAGAGGGTGAGATGGCTGGATGGCATCACTGACTCGATGGACATGAGTCTGAGCAAGCTTCGGGAGTTGGTGATGGACAGGGAAGCCTGGCGTGCTGCAGCCCGTGGGGTCAGAGTAGGACACTACTGAGCGACTGAACTGAAAATCACCGCAACATGGAAAAGATTAACTACTTGATGATCAGGAGCACATAGCCCCCAGACCTCCTGGAGTCTTAACCCCTCTGACACCGCCCTGTTACCTCACCATCAACCAATCAGAGAGTTGTGCACGAGCTGATTGCCTACCCTGGGATGCCCCTCCCTCAGGTCACTTTTTAAAATGCTTTGCTGGCGCCTAGGGATGGGTTCTGGTGTTTTGAGCGGTACCTCCCCTGGACTCCTTGCTTGACGGCCTGTAGTAAGCGCTTGCACCTTTCTTCAGCACTCAGTAGACTGGCTTTACTGTGCACGGGCGAGCGGGCCCAAGTTTGGTTCGGTAGCAGAAATGCCAGAATTATGACAAAAGCAAATACACAAGGCTAACAGACACAGATTTCCTGTTGTCTGCCACCGGCCACAAAATGGATTCCTGTCGAATGCCACTTGGCAGAAATTGCCACTGATGAATGGTCAGACATCCAAAATCCCACATCACTGGTACCAGAGAAGACTAATTTGATCAACAAAAATCTGAAAAGCCACTTGGCTAGTGAGAGCCAAAAAGCTCAATACTGTTTATGCCACTCACCAGAAGAGCCAGGAAAGGTAAGCTGTGGACGTCACTCCGTTGGAATGAGGTTCATTTTCAGGCATGTGCTTCTCTTGGGCTCTGATAATAGGACTCAGGTGGGAAAGTCGGTAAAGCTTTCTGGGTGGTTTCCTCTCATCGCTGCTTCCTACTTTCTGTTTTCTTAGGACATATTCTGCCCTGCTGCCTGCTCCGACCCCTCCACCCCCCACTTGCCCTTTCCAAGGATGGTTGGGTGGGGTGATCTTACATCCCATGAAGGTGGAATTGCATTAAAGGGGTTCTGTTAGCTCTTCTGCATCTGCCCTAACTTTCTGTAGGTGAAAGCTTAGAAAACCTCAGTGTTAACTCTCAGCTCTCCTAACTGCCTCCTTCCATTTTGTTGTACTGTTCTCAGCACTTGGTAAGACTGGTGTGGCAAAGAGTTGGGGATTGTGCAGTCTTGAAACCCCACAACTTAGATGGGAATCAAACCCAGCCAAAACTGAGGTTGGGACTTGAGCCCATGGGCTAGGACTCGAATCCACTGTCTTTTAATTGATATCGCACACCTGGTCTCAGGACTTAATGAAACTCAGGTTCTCTATGTTTCAGCACAGAGGAATTCAGGGAGAGGCAAAGCGATAGGTAAGAAGTGGGTTTATTTAGAGATACACACTCCACAGACAGAATGCTATTCATCTCAAAAGGTGAGAGACTCTGAAATAATGGGGTGGTTAGTTTTTACAGACTGGGTAATTTCATAGGTTGATGAGTGGGAAGACTTTTCCAACTATTTTGGGAAAGGGACAGGGATTTCCAGGGACTGGGAAAACACTTTCGGCCTTTTATGGTTGGCCTTCATACTGTCATGGCACCTGTGGGCATGTTATTTAGCATGCTGATATATTACAGTGAGGGTATAATGAGGCTTAAGGTCTAATGGAAGTTGAATCTTCTGCCATCTTGGACCTGATCAGTTCTAACCAGTTTGTGTTCGACTGTGTCATTCTTGAAGGGTTGTGCCCTGCCCCCTTCTCTCCTGTTTCACTCTTTCTTGGGCTCCTCTAGATTATATTCTGTCAGCCCCACAAAAGACCTAGAAAAGTCTATTAAAAAATAGACTGATTTCTCCTCAACCCCCTTTATGGTAGACTACGCCTCCCTGCTGCATTTCAGCAGAGATGAAAGCTGCTGTGGCTCTTTTCTGTCTTATAAAGGTCTTGTTTCCAAGGTTTTGTTGGCAAGCTTTTCATTAAAGGGTCAAATAGTAAATATTTGGAGCTTTGTTACCCAAGAGGCAAAATTGAGCAGTCTCTCTTTTTTTCTCTTTAATTAGGCTGTGCTGGGTCTTAGTTGCAGCACACAGGATCTTTGTTGCTGCATGAGGGAATCTTTTAGCTTTGGCATGAGAAATCTCAGTTGTGGCATGTAGGATCGATCTAGTTCCCTGACCGGGGAAAACCCAGGTCCCCTGCACTGGGAGCAGAGTCTTAATCACTGGACCACCAAGGAAATCCCCAAATTAAGTAGTTCTTATTGAAAGGCTGCTCATATTGAAGAGTCTTGTTTGTTCACATTTTACAATTAAAAATGTAAAAATCAGTCTCAGCTCCAGGGCCAGACAAAAATATAGGGGTCAGATTGATTTGTCCCATGGGTGAAAGCAAATTTTTGTCTAGTTCATGTAGATTTCTTTGTGTCCTCACTGGTGAGTTTTTTAAAAAACCTATATAGTAATGTCATCTTTCCAGCTTGTTTCTGTTAGTATAGTCAGAGGACTGTGCCAAAAACCACTATGCTAATATCATGCCTTTATCTGATCCTGGATCTGATCTCATTCCAAGACCTAAATCATTTTCTGCTGTTACAGACACATAGAAAAGTGTGGAAGTTCATCTCACAGCTATCTTCTCAAAAGATAACTAAATGACTTTGAATAAAATATATACATTGTTCAGGTGTTAATAATCCAGAACATATCCACTGGTACTAGTGGTAAATATTTTTGTGAATTTGAATGACCAAATTATATTTAACCTTAGACCAATCATTAAAATATAGTATAAATTATACACATATGTATGTGTACGTTAAAGTAGACATTATTCTTTTGTTAGTCTCTGTTGATAGTCTGTATATAACCACAGAACAAAGGGCTTTCTTGTGTTGACCACCAAAATGGTTCCACTGAATCCTCCCAATGATGGTGTTTGCACTTTAATATGTTGGTAAGCATGTCTGGCTGCCATTATTGTAGAATGTCCTAATTTTTGAAAGAACATTTGCCTTACTAGGGGAAGCAGGTGATGGGGAATGTCCAAGGAGTTTCAGTCTAGGAACACTTAGAAATGGTTCAGTTCAGTTCAGTCGCTCAGTCATATCCGACTCTTTGCGACCTCATGGACTGCAGCACACCAGGCTTCCCTGTCCATCACCAACTCCCAGAGTTTATTCAAACTCATGTCCATTGAGTCAGTGATGCCATCCAACCATCTCATCCTCTGTCGTCCCCTTCTCCTCCTGCCTTCAATCTTTCCCATCATCAGAGTCTTTTCTTTTTTTTTTTTTTTTTTTCATCAGAGTCTTTTCAAATGAGTCAGCTCTTCACATCAGGTGGCCAAAGTATTGGAATTTCAGCTTCAACATAGAAATGGTTAAGATGGTAAATTTTACATTACACATTTTTTACCACAACACAAAAAAATTTAAAGATATTATTACATAAATAATTATAATGATAATTATGTAAACATCAGAAAATACAAGCAAAAAGGAAAATAAAATCACCCACTACGTTTTATTGCATGGATGCATTAAATCATATGTAGATTCACATTTGGACTTGCTATTTTATAACCTGACTTTGCAAGCAAAGTTTACACTATGTTTAGTTTTTTTTTTTTTCCCTGGCTATGCTGGGTCTTAGTAGCTGCGCATGGGCTATCCATGGTTGCCGTGAGCAGGGGCTGTTCTTCCTTGTGGTGGGCTCCTCACCGCGGTGGCTTCTGTTGTGCAGCATGGACTCTAGGCACGTGGGCTTCAGTAGCTGCAGCTCCCAGGCTCTGGAACTTGGGCTCAGTAGCTGTGGCTCATGGGCTCAGCTGTTCTGCAGCATGTGGGATCTTCCCGGACCAGGGATCGAACTGGCATCCCCTACATTGCAAGGTGACTGTTAAACACGGACCACCAGGGAAGCCCTTACACTATTTTTAACCATGTTTTAAATTCTATGTTCTTAATTGAAAATGCAGAGGAGTAGGATATTTCACACTTCTGCAAACTCTAAGACCTCAAGGCAGAAGTGCAATGGCACATTTAGGGGTACACGCCTTTCTGTTGATGCTTCTCTTTTTAGGTCATGTGTCCTCGGGAGAAGGCAAGTCTCCTCCACTGCTGATTTGTCAGCCAGCTTTACTGACATCTTTCAGTGGTTCCTTTTACATATAAACCCATCTTTAGAGGCTTCTGGTACTTTGAGGACAGGTGTGTCTACCTGTCTCTGGGGCTTTTCAGTCACATGTCTATCTACTTGGGTAATGTAAATACACATCTGAGCAAGGTTAACGATTAAATTGTTGAGTTGAAAGGTCAGAAGACCTGTTGTTGGAACATCAGAATAGGAGATAAAGAACCTCTTGAAACTGGCCTTCTACCTTCTCTGAGGAAAAGAATAAGAAACAGCACAGTCATACGAGAGTCTTCATCCCAGAAGTGATCCAGGAATCATGCTGGATACTTTCTGCAACTCTACTTTTTGGGTAAGAAATCACACTTATTCTCACTGACTCTTCTCAGCTCAGAATAAGTAGAGTAGCCTAGAGTAACCACTAATAAGAACTAGAAAAGTTAGATATGCAGTTTGTCTAAAGTTCAGGGGTTTTTTGTTTGTTTAAAGATAAGTCATAATATCTCCAGAGGATATTCTATGTGGGAGAGATAATATATTTATTTTTCTAAGATACGTTTATCACATCCCAGTCTCTTTTCTCAGAATAGGTAGCTGCAAAATTGCCTTCTCTAAAGAAAAATATGGAAAAAGCTTCCAATTTCATTCATCTTAGGAGGAATTGTTTGTGGAGTAGGAGGAAGAAGAGATGATCTATGTTTGAGCTTTGCTGAGAAATGTTGTTGTTGAAATGATACTGATATGTTCTAAAGGAACTGGCAGTTAGTGAGATGGACTAGAAGTTGAGGCTAGGGATGCAAATTTGGGCATGAAGAGCACTGAGACAATTTTTGAACCGTTAGAGCAGAGAATTCAAGACAGGGTGCGTAACAGTACCACATGGTTTAGTGAAATAGAAATTTAGGGATTTTGAGAAAGTCTGATTGGCAGACTCCTAGCATCAGAATCAACTGGAGTGCTTGTTAAATTAGCTTAACCATCTTAGCAATTCTTTCACATTCTAAAGTTAGATAATTTTACAAGGAGAGTAGGAATGAGATAGCAGAGCACATGGACACTTCCCATCCTAGAAAGAAACTGAGCCCCAAGGTGCTCGAGGCCCAGACGTGCATGATGTTGAAAGCTCAGCTTCCCTGTCCACCAGTGCCAAATTGAATCTCAGAGACAGAGTTCTGGGTGAAGTAGAAAAGAAGAGCTTTATTTCTTTGACAGGCAAAGGGGGCCACAGTGGGCTCTTGCTCTCAAAACCATGTGTCCCACCTTGCAGAAGATAATGAAGTTTTATAGTAATTGTTCAAAGAGAATGTGACCAGCTCCTGGACATTCTCCTGATGGGTTGGTGGTGAGAAAAGTAGAAAACATCATTGTCTCCAGCTGGCCTGGGGTCTGAGTGCTTGTGGGCAGCATGCTATCTTTAATCATTAACTTCTCCCACCTGGAGGGGGTTTCGGTATCTGCAAAATAGCTCAAAGATATTGTGTGTATCTGTTGATGGGGAAGCAAGGACCTTGCCCCAAGGCTTCTCTTGACCAGTTTGTTTTCCCTCATCTCGCATCCCCTCCCTTCCCTAATTAAAAACTGCTTGAATCTGCCCATCAGAACTCAAGGAAGTTTCTGGAGGGTTGAATGGAGGCTGTTTCCTATAAGGCTTTGTGCCCAGGAACCCCACTGGGTCCTGCCCAGTATCATGTACACCACAGGAAAGGGGGCTTACCATGCCCCAGGATGACATGAAGTCATCTCAAGAGAATTCTTAGAATCATTTGACAGATCATCTTGGTCAGGGAACCTCAATCTTTAAAGAGTGTGCAAAGAGCTGTACAAAGCAAAAAACGTCTGCAGGAAGAGAAAGATCGACCCTCACATGACTCAGATATAAGCACTGGTGCCCCCACCCTCACCTCACAAGATACTTCTGTTTATTGCAGGATGTAAAGTCTAGTAGGAAACTTGCTGGGAATAAGCCTTCCCTCCAATACGCCTCTGCTGCTCCTTAGCCTAAGGCCCCTTCAGGTTCCAATTTAAGCACTTGGGGCCGTAGGAGATTAATTGCCCTAGTGTAGCTAAGCGCTCTGCTGCCTGCAGGTTTGGTGTTTGCCTGTGAGTTCGGTCAGTACTAAAAACTAGAATAAGTTTTTACATCCTAGGATTATTCTCCTCTTTGGATTGTGGCATGGTCCCTCTTCTTCCCACAACTTGGCAGATGTAGTGAAATTAAATTTGTATAGATGGTGGAGAAATTCACTTAGAATCACAGAAAGAAAGGTTTTTAGAGGTTTGCATCATTTGGTCAGAAAAGTCACCAAACAGCATTAAGTAGTGATGTTTATATCAGTGGAGTTGGATAGGAAAATACAGCTAGTTGAAGGGTCAGGCTAAATAGGGATATAGAACTGAGTTAGAACTGTTTGGAAGTGAGGGTAGGGGTGGTAGTGGACTGGGGTTGGTATTCTCTCTTCAAAAATGCATATATCCAACAGTCATTCCATTCTGATCCCCCAGAATTCCTCATTGTTGGATAGCCCGGAGGTGGACCTGCCACTTTGTTTTGAGCAGACTGTTCTGGTGTGGATTCCCTTGGGCTTCCTTTGGCTCCTGGCCCCCTGGCAGCTTCTCCATGTATATAGATCCAGGACCAAGAAATCTTCTATAACCAAACTCTACCTTGCCAAGCAGGTAAGGGAACTCCACTATTTTCAAGTGAATTTTGTAGTATGCAATAGAGAACATTTCTTGGTGGTTCAAGTGTCTTCTTCCCTGTCTGTGCCAGTTTTCCCAGGTTCTGCTGCCTCAGGTAGAGCCATGCTCTGGAGACCCCTGCTTCCATCTGCCCTGTGCCTCACTGACCCCCTGCCATATTCCCTAGTTAAGATTACTTTGATTATTGCATAAGAATGATTCTGAAGTCTTATGGATATTGGACTCCAGACACACCAATGATGAGTAATCAGTCAGTCAAATAGCTGTCTCTTCAGCATTTGAGAAGCAAACACTGGATTATCTATCTTTGCTGCATGTGTGTGTGCTCAGTTGTATCCAATTCTTTGTTTCCCCATGGACTGTAGCCCACCAGGCTCCTCTGTCCATAGAATTTTCCAGGCAAGATCACTGTAGTGGGTTGCCATTTTCTCCTCCAGGTGATTTTCCCAACCCAAGGATCAAACCCACATCTCTAGTGTCTCCTGCATTGGCAGGCAGATTCTTTACCACTAGCGCCACCTGGGAAGTGCATATATGTATCTTCAAGCTGTTCTAATTAATCAGGAGAGTATAATTCAGTTGGCATATACCATGAGGTAAAAATGAACTACCAAAAGTGTCTCCGCACCACTCAGGCAATCTGAACATCATTCTTCTCCCCAGACTTGGATCTGAAATAGGGCTCCTGTTCCCCCCAAAGTCAACCCTGGGTCTGGATGGTCGCTCACCCTAGAGGGAGGACGGATGTGTGCTCACTGTGACCTGCCTGAGTAGGGAAATAATCTAAAGGGGCTGCAGGAGAAAGCCCAGGAGGAATGAGGGTAGGTGCCTCTTAGCTGGCTGCACTGATTAATGCAGAAACGATCTTGTGGGAACTGAGAGATCTTCATTTGAGCTTGTAAAGCGACCTCTTAGTAACTATTACCTGCTGCTTTTCACTGGGGTTTTTTCCTATCTTATCCTGATTATTAAATAGGATTTTAGACAGACAGATTTGGTGTTCTATAAGCATACAGATCAATGAACCCAGCTTGTTGCAGTCTAAAAAAATGCAGGAAGAAATTTGTCCAGAGGAAGTTGAATTCGCACTGACACTCTGCGGTAGTGTTGGGCCTTGTCTCCTCTGGGTAGAATAACAGTCTGTGAGGGCTTGGACCTGGGCCACTGTCTCCCTCGTAGAGCCGAGTGCCTGGCACAGGGCCGAGCACTTGGCATGGCATTTGCTGAACGCTGGTATAAATCCATTCCAGGAACAGGAATGGGATCAAGAGTGGGTCACTCTGAACATCGAACATCATGCTTCAATACCTTGGAGATGAGACAGAGCTTCTGGCTAGTCAGTCAAGTTAGAGAGCTTCTATCATTTTCTGGAGCTTCTAAGCAAAGGTTGGATAATCAGTAAATCAGTATCATAGCTATTAACTTTAAAAAACTTTATTGAGAAATAACTCACATATCTTATTAATACAATCTTACCCATTTAAATACAGTTTTTTTAGTATTTTCATGATCTGTGTAAGCCATCACCACAGTCAATTTTAGAACATTTCCCCCCTCAAAAACAAATCCTTTATTCATTAACCCATATCTCCCCACCTCCCCTAGCCCTAAGCAACCAATAATCTATTCTTTGTCTCTGCAGTTTCCGTATTCTAAACATTTTATATGAATGAAATCCTATAATATATGATTGATTGGATTCTTTTACTTGGCATAAGGTTTTCAAGGTTCATACATGTTGTTCAAGGCTCAACCATGATATTCCATTATATGGCTATATCACGTTTTGTTTAACTTTCATAACACAAACCTCTAGATAAAACTCAATAGATAAAAATAAAAGCAGTGTATTTGGTTTTTTAAAAAATTTCTATAACTAATGATCCACTTACCCTTGCTCATAGCTTATAATTTATACTTTTTTTTTGTCCTCCACCCTGCGAGTGAAAAGTACAGATTAGTTTCCTGTTAAAAATTTCAAGATAACTGGTTTATCCTCTGAAACAGTCCAAAGTATAACTCCTCAGAAAATAAAAATTCACTCCTTCTATGAAATTCACCTTCTTCTTGGCTCAATCCTCAACTTGATTTCATTTCTTCACTTCCTATTCTACTTGCCTTTGGGCTGTTCCTCTCTGACTCTCTTTTTCAAAAAAAGTATTTCACTGCATTGCTTGGCATGTGGGATCCTGTTCCCTAACCAGGGATTGAGGGATGTTAGTTCCCCCACCAGGAATTGAACCCACATCTCTTCCATGGGAAACATGGAATCTTAACCACTAGACTGCCAGGGAAGTCCCCTCTGACTCTTTTAAATTGTTATCATTGTTTGGTCATTAGTGCAGTGTTTATCTTATCTGGACTAAGTCAATTTGTTTGACTAACCTGATGAGAGACTACCAGTTTGTTCAAAGGTGCACCCTTTGCTAAAGGGACCCTGTGCCCAGTAGGTGATTTCATGAATTGAATTAAAAATGAGTGAGTGAATGAGCTCATATTAAGTCTCAGGGGAACAAAAAAGGAGTTTTGTTCTAGAGGTTATGAAATGGGCTGAGGTCAGATATGCAGCAAAAATGGGCTTATTGTTGAGCCAGTGAGATATGGAAATCATCTTCAAGTATTTGTAGAAGCTTAACATAGGAGATTGTCTGGCTCATTCTGAAAGTGTCAGTCAGCAAGATCAAGTTAAGTTGGTGTGGGTTGTTCCAAGGGAGCTAACTTTAGCTAAACATACAGAACTTTTTCTTGTGTGTGGATGATTTAGCTTTTTTATCCTTTACTCTTGTATAAGTGTAAAGACAGAAAATCAAAGATACAGAAATTATTTTCCATTCAGCTGTATCAAAATTTAAGAACCTAAATTTGAGACAGCTTTATCAGTTGACTTTTCTTTGAGAGGGTTTTAAATAAGTTCAGTTGTAAAGACCATTACAAAGGTGGAAGAACTTTTTAATAGTAATAACTATCTGATAGTAGAATGGTCTCCTGGGGGAGATATAGTTCCTGAAATTGTTGAAACTGAAGTTATACATTTGTCTGCCAGAGAAGTGATGAAAACAGACACCCTATGTAATGGGTCAGAGGTTCAATCAGAGTGCTTTCATAAAGCCCCGGGGAAAGGAAGACTGTGCAGAGGTGGAAAGATACTAAATATGGCCAAACCACTTTTTTTTTTTTATAGTACCAATGAGGTTGTGTCTCCTTAGGAAGTTGAGTTCAGTAAACTCCATGTGCACTTGAAGCTCCTCCAGTGATTCAGAGATCGAGTGCATAGCCTATTTAAGGACTTGGTAATCATTAAACAGGGCTTCTCTGGTGGCTCAGCGGTAAAAAATCTGCCTGCAATGCAAAAGATGCAGGTTTGATCCCTGGGTTGGGAAGATCCCCTGGAGAAGGAAATGGCAACTCACTCCAGTGTTCTTGCCTCAGAAATCCCATGGACACAGGAGTCTGGTGGGCTACAGTCCATGGGGTCACAGAGTCAGATACAGTTCAATGACTGAACAACCGCAGCAATAATTAAACAACCATAATGTTCCCTTGAATGGGATTAAAAAATTGTTTCTGATTATAAAAAATGCATTGCTATAGAAAGCTTGATTATGTGATTATTGTAGAAATTTTGTTGACTCTAGGGAAATAGAGGATGAAATCATTGATAATTGTTATCACTCTGACTTCTGTTTTTAACATTTTGGGATGTTTCCTTTTACTCTCTTTAAAAAACTAAATAAAAAAAGACAAATGAAAAAGACACTTCCCTCAACCCTCTACCTTCTAGTTTTATTCTCCAGAGGCTGCCATTTTAAATTATTTTAATGGCTACCTCTGTATCTGCAAATAATGTTTTCATTCTGTGTTTCTTGATCCATCGACTTCAATAAAGATCTATTTATGTACTCTATAAAAGACAAGGAATTTATTCATTGACCCAACTCCCTAGCTTCCTTTGCCTCTTTTCCTCTTTCTCTCAGTCCTTGAATCCTATATTCTCTATTAATTCAGTCCTTTAATTAGTTTCTGTTCTTCTGTAGGTTATACCTAAAAATCTGCCATCAATTTAATTTAATTTGTCATGCCATGCAGGGCCTGCAGGATCTTAGTTTCCCAACCAGGGATTGAATTAGGGGCCATGGCAGGAAAGCCCAGAATCCTAACCACTGGACTGCCAAGGAACTCCCCTCGTTTCAGTTCAGTTCAGTCGCTCAGTCATGTCCGACTCTTTGCGACCCCTTGAATCGCAGCACGCCAGGCCTCCCTGTCCATCACCAACTCTCGGAGTTTACTCAAACTCATGTACATCGAGTCGGTGATGCCATCCAGCCACCTCATCCTCTGTCGTCCCCTTCTCCTGCCCCCAATCCCTCCCAGCATCAGGGTCTTTTCCAATGAGTCAGCTCTTCACATCAGGTGGCCAAAGTATTGGAGTTTCAGCCTCAGCATCAGTCCTTTCAATGAACACCCAGGACTGATCTCCTTCAGGATGGACTGGTTGGATCTCCTTGCAGTCCAAGGGACTCTCAAGAGTCTTCTCCAACACCACAGTTCAAAAGCATCAGTTTTTCGGTGCTCAGCTTTCTTCACACTCCAACTCTCACATCTATACATGACCACTGGAAAAACCATAGCCTTGACTAGACAGACCTTTGTTGGCAAAGTAATGTCTCTGCTTTTAAATATGCTATCTAGGTTGGTCATAACTTTCCTTCCAAGGAGGAAGCACCTTTTAATTTCATGGCTGCAATCACCATCTGTAGTGATTTTGGAGCCCAAAAAAATAAAGTCTGACACTGCTTCCACTGTTTCCCCATTTATTTGCCATGAAGTGATGGGACCAGATGCCGTGATCTTAGTTTTCTGAATGTTGAGCTTTAAGCCAACTTTTCCACTCTCCTCTTTCACTTTTTTGCCATTTTTTCCCCAACAATTTTAAACTCTAGTTCTTCCTTTCTTCTTTCTTAATTGAGGTATAACATTGTATAAGTTGAAGGTGCACAATGGGTTGATTTGATACATTTATATATTGCAATATGATTACCATCATATCATTGGCTAACTAACACTTCTATCATGTCACAAAATTATCTTTCGTGTGTATGTGTGAGAGACAGAGAACATTCAACATCTAGTCTCTTAGCAACTTTCAAGTATGTAATACAATGTTTTGACCATAATTGCAGTGCTGTGTATGACAAACTTGTGGTTAGAAGATAAGTTCTGGAGATCAAATGAGATTTTTTTCAGTTTATAGTCTTTTTAAAAACTGAGGCACAATTGACATATAACATTATTAGTTTTAGGTGTACAGCATAAGTTTGAAATGATCACCGCAGTAAGTCCCTCACCATACATAGTTGCAAAAACTTTTTTCTTGTAATGAGAACTTTCAGAATCTACTTTCTTAGCAACTTCAAATATGCAGTACAGTATTGTTTACCTGTAGTCACCATGCTGTACATTGTATTCTCCGCTTGAACACTTTTGCGTAAGATAAGAAAATTAGTGCCTCCAAATTTCTTGGAGAACAGCCTCATATAAAACTTTCAGAAAAAAAAAGAATAGTAAATAAAGCCTTTGGGTCCCTGCTTTCTAAAAATGTTGATCTGCATATGGAATGCTAGGTTCAAACATTTTTTTCAACTCTAAAGATGTTGCTGTGTTATTCCCCAAATCTTGTGCTACCAAGTTAGAATTCTTCTCATTCCTTGTTATCCTCTCTAGAAACTTTTATCCTCTTTATTCTTGATGTCCTGAAATTTCATGAGCATGTTTACATGGGTCTTTTTTCATTCAATGGATTCTACACTGTTAATCTAAAGACTCATGTCTTTATCATCTCTGGAAAATTTTTATTTACTAATCTTTTCATTTTTTCCCTCTAATTTTAAAATTTCATCTCTCTAGACCTTCTTTTAGACATTGGACTCTGAATTGATCCTCCTCAAATTTTTTTTAAAGATACTTTAAAAAATTCTTATTTTTGGCTGCTCTAGGTTTTTGTTGCTGTTCATGGGCTTTCTCTGGTTGCAGTAAGGAGGGGGCTATTCTCTAGTTGCAGTGTTGGGCTTCTCACTGCTGTGGCTTCTCTTGTTGCAGAGCACAGGCTCTAGGATGTCTGGGCTTCAGTAGTTGCAGTGCATGGGCTTAATAGTCCCATTGTATGTGGAGTCTTCCAGACCAGGGATCGAACCCATGTCCCTTGCATTCGCAGGCAGACTCCCAACCGCTGGACCACCAGGGAAGTCCTCAACTTCTTTTCAGAATTTCTCTTTTTCCCTGTGTTCTGAGAGATTTTCCTATTTTTTTCTTTTAATCATCCTAAAGGGCCTTTATTTTAGCAATAATGGGTTTGATTCCTAAGAATCAAATTCTTAATTCCTGAACAAGAAAAAAAAAAAAATTGGCCAAGCAGGGTGGCCTGTGAGTTGTTAGCTCCTTGAGTAGGGATTGAACCTGTGCTCCCTGCAGTGGAAGCACAGAGTCCTAATCACTGGACCACCGGGGAAGTCCCCTGAATATACCTTTTTCTGACAGCAACATATTAATGGATGCAACATCTTCTCAAGTCTCTTACAGGACATTAATTTTAAAATAATTTAAAATTCTCTTCACTTAATTTCTGTTTGTTCCATCTCAGAATCAGTTGTTCTGTTTCATTATCTTGGCTATCTTCTTCACTAGTATTGATTTTTCTCAACTTTTGGTGGTTATTAGTGTTCTGTTTGCATTTATAAATAGGGGACTAAGTCAATGATCACTCACCTAGAGCCAGATCTTGGAATGTGAAGTCAAGTGGGCCTTAGAAAGCATCACTACGAACAAAGCTAGTGGAGGTGATGGAATTCCAGTTGAGTTATTGCAAATCCTGAAAGATGATGCTATGAAAGTGCTGCACTCAATATGCCAGCAAATTTGGAAAACTCAGCAGTGGCCACAGGACTGGAAAAGGTCAGTTTTCATTCCAGTCCCTAAGAAAGGCAATCCCAAAGAATGCTCAAACTACCGCACATATCACACGTTAGTAAAGTAATGCTCAAAATTCTCCAAGCCAGGCTTCAGCAATACATGAACCATGAACTTCCAGATGTTCAAGCTGGTTTTAGAAAAGGCAGAGGAACCAGAGATCAAATTGCCAACATCCGCTGGATCATGGGAAAAGCAAGAGAGTTCCAGAAAACCATGTATTTCTGCTTTATTGACTATGTCAAAGCCTTCGACTATCTGGATCACAATTATAAACTGTGGAAAATTCTTCAAGAGATGGGAATACCAGACCACCTGACCTGCCTCTTGAGAAACCTGTATGCAGGTCAGGAAGCAACAGTTAGAACTGGACATGGAACAACAGACTGGTTCCAAGTAGGAAAAGGAGTACGTCAAGGCTGTATATTGTCCCCTGCTTATTTAACTTACATGCAGAGTACATCATGAGAAACACTGGGCTGGAAGAAGCACAAGCTGGAATCAAGATTGCTGGGAGAAATATCAATAACCTCAGATATGCATATGACACCACCCTTATGGCAGAAAGTGAAGAGGAACTAAAACGTCTCTTGATGAAAGTGAAAGAGGAGAGTGAAAAAGTTGGCTTAAAGCTCAACATTCAGAAAACTAAGATCACAGCATCTGGCCCCATCACTTCATGGCAAATAGATGGGGAGACAGTGGAAACCGTGTCAGACTTTATTTTGGGGGGCTCCAAAATCACTACAGATGGTGATTGCAGCCATGAAATTAAAAGGTGCTTCCTCCTTGGAAGGAAAGTTATGACCAACATAGATAGCATATTTAAAAGCAGTGACATTACTTTGCCAACAAAGGTCTCTCTAGTCAAGGCTATGGTTTTTCCAGTGGTCATGTATAGATGTGAGAGTTGGAGTGTGAAGAAAGCTGAGCGCTGAAAAATTGATGCTTTTGAACTGTGGTGTTGGAGAAGACTCTTGAGAGTCCCTTGGACTGCAAGGAGATCCAACCAGTCCATCCTGAAGGAGATCAGTCCTGGGTGTTCATTGGAAGGACTGATGCTGAAGCTTAAACTCCAGTACTTTGGCCACCTCATGCTAAGAGCCACCTCATTGGAAAAGACCCTGATGCTGGGAGGGATTGGGGGCAGGAGGAGAAGGGGACGACAGAGGATGAGGTGGCTGGATGGCATCACCGACTCGATGTACATGAGTTTGAGTAAACTCCGAGAGTTGGTGATGGACAGGGAGGCCTGGCGTGCTGCGATTCAAGGGGTCGCAAAGAGTCGGACACGACTGAGCGACTGAACTGAACTGAAGTCAATGAAGGTGTGGCTGGAGTAGGTTTCCTGGCAACATCTAGATCTGCTTCTCCAGGTGGCCTCTTCTTGCTGGGAGGACTGTCTGTGAGCTCTGAGTCCTGAATGACTGTCTATACCCACTGGCTTCCCTCAAGAGCAGGATGCTAGCTGGTACCTCTCTACCTCCGTCTGCTGAGTGAAGATGCATTTACTCTGGAGCTCCATTACCCACCCTATCCTCCTCCCAGAAGGATTCAATTTCTTTAGCAAATGCTTCTGTTTTAGCTGGCTTAAGGGTGCTAGTGGCAAATATAGTTGTCTGTGGAGTTGCCTGATGGTTTGGGGGTGGGTAAGAGAATAAAGTGACTGATATAACTGTGCCAGTTCACAGAACATCAACGGAGACTCACTTCTGTCCTGTTTTCCATTCTTAATCTCTGCCAGGGTGGACTAGAAAGAATAGATTTATAGTAAGTTAAGACTCTGTCTTGCAAGTTATACCTGTTGGCTTAAGCAACACATTTTATTATCTTATAAAACAGGAAATCAAGTGCAGCTCCTGGATTTGTTAATATAGCAATTCAAGAATATCAACAGGAAAAAAAAAAATATCAACAGGTTGATTATTTTCTTTTTTTCTGATAACCTCAGCAAATCAAGCCAGTTATCAAGCCGGCACATGATTGCAGGATGACTGTAGCAGCTTTCACATACAAATGCAGTCATGCAATATTTGTCCTTTTGTGTCTGGCTTCTTTCACTTAGCATTGTGTTTTCAAGGGATTCCTTCATGTTGTAGCATGTATCAGTATTTCATTCCTTTTTATGGCTATAGACTACACAATTGTACAGATTCAACATCTTGTTTTATCCATTCATCAGTTGATGGGCATTTGTGTTTTTTCCAGCTTTCGTCTATTTGAAAAATGCTGTTAAGAACATTTGTGTACCAGTTTTTGGGTGGACATAGATTTTCAATTTTCTTGAGTATGTATATGCTTAGCAATAGAATTGCTGAGTCATATGGTAAATCTGTCTAATATCTTGAGGAACTGACAAACATTTTCAAAGTGGCTGTACCCTTTTACATTCCTGTCAGCAAAAAAAAAAATTTTGGAGCATAGTTGATTTATAATGTTGTTTTAGTTTCAGGTGCACAATATGGGCTCTAACATTCATCCACACCAATACTTGCTATTCATCTTTTTGATGGAGAATATTATATATCTACTATCCTAGTAGATGTGAAGTGGTATCTCATTATGGTTTTGATTTGCATCTCCCAAGTGACTAATGATGTTGAGCATTTTTTTCATCTGCTTTTTGGCTATTTGTATACCGTCTTTGGAAAAATTTATTCTTTGCATAAACCCTTTACGCATTTTAATTGGGTTATTTGTATCTTTTTGCTGTTATAGAGAGTTCTTTATGTATTCTGGATATATGTATCACTTTGATCAGTGAGGGAAACCTTTTTCAGAAGCCCCCACAAGCTGCCCCTCAGAATTGTGGGCATATCTCTCTTTGGCCAGAATTGTTTTACACGTCTGTGGCAAAAGCAGTCCCAGGCCAGAGGAACAGGATCACCAGGATTGGTTTTAACTCACTTCATAGGGTTGGAGATAGGTGCAGTTTCTACCCAAGCTTATGACTGAGCTGAGTAGCGTACATATTTTACAAAAGTGGGGGTTCTGTTAGGAAGAAAATGGCTTTGAGGAGGCAACTGTACCAGTTAGTGTCCTCACAGGAGGCAGATGACTGAGGCAAAGTAACATGGTGACAGGAGGTTGTATTTACAAAGAAACCTGGGGCTTAGCAGTGAACTGTTACCACTCCAGGCTCTAAGGGACAACGGTGGAGAGTGAATCTGGTGGGGCAGACAGAAGACACAAGCGTAGTAACCAGTAATGTCTATCTCAGGGCCCCCTTTCACTGCTTTTTCTTGTGTATATTTTAGACCACAGTTTTCTCTGCTCTTTTACCTGATGCTATTGACTTGTTTGCATTTTGTTTTCTAAAACTGCCTTGTTTACCAAGCTCACTCACCCTCTTCCATTCATAGTCTCAGTACTACTATGGATTTATTTCTTGGGTACTTCTTTACCATCATTTCAATGGGATAGGAAAGGCTGGGAAAAAAGTATACTAAACCTGATATTTTTTAAAATGCTTTTTACTGTGGTAAAATTCACATAACATAAAACATACTATTTTTTTTTTTTTTTTTCTTTTTTTTTTTTTTTTTTAAAAAACATACTATTTTAACCATAGTTAACTGTACAGTGGTACTAAGTGCAACTCTTACCATCATCCATATCCAACATTTTTCACTTTCCTAAACTGAGACTCTGTCGGCACTAAACACTAAGTTCCCATTCCCTCTCCTCATACTCCCTCCTGCCCCTGGCATCTACCAATGTATTGGGTTGGCCAAATACTTTCTGACTCTATGAATCTGACTATTCTAGGTACCTCGTATAAGTGGAATCAAACAGTATTTGTCTGCACCTACTGTATATTGAAATGTATTTTTATAAACCTGATATTTTGAACTGAAAACCCCTATCTTTTTCTGTGCATATTTAAAAAACATAATTGAAGATGGATGAAACTGGAGCCCATTATAGAGAGTGAAGTAAGCCAGAAAGATAAAGAACATTACAGCATACTAACACATATACATGGAATTTAGAAAGATGGTAACGATAACCCTATATGCAAAACAGAAAAAGAGACACAGAAATACAGAACAGACTTTTGAACTCTGTGGGAGAAGGTGAGGGTGGGATGTTTCAAAAGAACAGCATGTATACTATCTATGGTGAAACAGATCACCAGCCCAGGTGGGATGCATGAGACAAGTGCTCGGGCCTGGTGCACTGGGAAGACCCAGAGGAATCGGGTGGAGAGGGAGGTGGGAGGGGGGATCGGGATGGGAAATACGTGTAAATCTATGGCTGATTCATATCAATGTATGACACACACAAAAAAAACATAATCGAATTCATTGAATGCAATGTTATGGTCTACTTTTTTGCACCTGAGTGTTAAATCACTTCACTCGTGTCCGACTCCTTTGCAACTCTGGACTATAGCTCACCAGGCTCCTCTGTCCATGGAATTCTTCAGGCCAGAATACTTGGGTGGGTTGCCATTTCCTTCTCCAGGGGAATCTTCCCAACCCAGGGATTGAACCCAGGTCTTCTGTATTGAGACAGATTCTTCACTGAAAGCATTGCCTAGTGTTACCAACATTATTCTTAAAACATAATTTTTCAACATAGTTTTGATGTCCAAAAAATAGCTTATCACATGAGTATACTATAACTTATTTTAACAACTCTTCATAGTAATGGCTTCTCTCAACTGTAAAAAGAAATAATAATCACAAGCCTCAGTTAAGTAGGTGGAAAACCAGAAGAGGGAGTTCTCACCCACTATAACTGTAGCAGAGCCCAGCAAAGAAGAAGAAAGCCTCTTCTTTGTAAGCAAGGACTTGGCCAAAGAAAAACCATGGCCTCCTTGTTTACTGTAGCCCTTCCAATTTCCTTTTCCTCTTTATGAAAGTGTTCTTCCCATGTCATAGGGGCACTTGCATGTGGCTTGCCATGGTTTCAGACCCCAAAATGCAATCCTCTGTTGAATAAATTGATTTTTGCTGGAGAAATATCTGGCACTTCTTTCAGATCAATACAACAAATCCCTCCACCAATGTTTTGGTTTATTTTAGGTTTTATAAATTCTTCACTATAAAGAAAGAGACTCCAGTTAACATTCTTGCGCTTAAATATTTGCCTGCAGTTCAGATTATTTCCTCAGAATAGATTCCCAGAAGTAGAACTACTCTATCAAAGTATACAAGCAACTTAAAACTTTTGAAACATAATGGAAAAATTTTTTAATTTAGGAAGGTTTTTTATCACCTTATAATCTCACCATGGAAGTGTGTGAAAGTGCTTATCTCTGTACTTTTGCTAGCACTGAGTAACATTTTTCTTTAATTTTATATGAAAAAATGACATTCTATTTTATTTTGCATTTCTTTAATAATGTGACTGAGTTTTAAAAAATGGTTGAGAATACAACTTTTAAAAAATGCATACTGTGAGAGTCGTGAGTTGTTTTATTTGGGGCAAAGTGAGGACTATAGCCTGGGAGACAACATCTCAGATACCTCTGAGAAACTGATCCAAAGAATTAGTGGGGGAATGTCAGTATATGTGTGATTCTGGTGAAGTGGGAGTGCATGCAATCAAGCACATATTTTTTGCAGAAGGTTTATTCTAGTCATGAGGAGCAGATGTCTCCATAAAGATTTTAGTGCTTTTCTAGATATGAGGAGATACAAGAATTTGTGTTCATAAAATTAAACTCCTAAAAATATAGTTTTAGATAGAAGATAGTTCCCACTGGTTGCCCACCACCACCACCCTGAGCACAGAGTGCCTCATTTCTGCTCTCCACCAAGAACTCCTTTCAGGGGGTGTTGAAAGTCAGCAGCTGAAGCAGTATATGATTTAACCCTTGCAAAGGTAGATGGCAAGTGTCAATTTGTAGTTGACACTTTATTTTTAAATTGTCTGTTCACTCAGTTCATGTTACTTGCTCATTTTTTTAAAAATGGGAGTATTCATTCACTTTTTATCTTTTGAACAGATAATTTGCAGAGGGTTTCAAAATTCAAAAGCTACAAAAGGATACATGATACTCCTTGTCATTCATTCCTGTCTGAGGTGGCAACCATTGATACTGGTTCCTTGTATACTCTCAGAGATAACCTGCTGATGTATAACATTTTCTACACAAATGTTAGTACTAGTCTCATATACATCCTTCTGTGTCTTGGAGGTCCTCCCGTTTTAGCACTTAAGATCTGCTTCATTCTTTTATCTTTGGCTGTGTTGGATCCTTGTTGCTGCTTGGGCTTTCCTCTAGTTGCAGAGAGCTGGGCTACTCTCCCTTGTTGTGCACGGGCTTCTCATTGCAGTGACTTCCCTTGCTGTGGAGTGTGGGCTCCGAAGTGTGCAGACTTCAGTAGTTAGTTGCAGCACACGGGCTTAGTAGCTACAGTTCCCAAACGATAGAGCACAGACTCAATAGTTGTGGTGCATGGACTTTGTTCCATGACAAGTGGGATCTTCCTAGATCAGGGCTCTAACCCATATCTCCTGCATTGGAAAGTGGATTCTTTACTACTGAGGCACCAGGAAAGCCCCTGCTTCTTTCTTTTTAATGATCACTTGAGATGCTGTTATTTGGATATACCACAACTTACATCCCCTACTTGATAGAAATCCAAGTGGTTTCTAACCATCTGCCATCAAAAGCAATGCTGCAATGAGTATGTCTATAGGATAAATTACTAGAAATAGAATTACTGGGTTAAAAGTATATGGACTTAAAAAAAGTATGTGGACTCAATTGCTTTGTAGAAATTTTTTTTTTTTTTTTTTTTGGTTGTGTTGAGTCTTCGTTACTGTGTGTGGGCTTTCTCTAGTTGTGGAGAGCGAAGGCTCCTCTCTAGTTGCGGTGTGTGGGCTGCTCATTGTGGTGGCTTCTCTTGTTGCAAGGCATGGGCTCTAGGCACTTGGGTGTTGCAGCTCTCGGGAAATAGAATGTGGGCTCAGAAGTTGTGACTTAGTTGCTCCCTGGCATGTGGAATCTTCCCAGACCATGGATCAAACCCATGTCCCCTGCATTTTTATCCACTGAGCCACCAGGGAAGTCCTATAGGAATGTTTGACAATGTAAATTGGTCCTTTTTGATATGGATTGCTCAGTGTATTTCTAATCAGTTTGTATGAATTTAATATACGTAAGCCTGTGGCAAAGGTTTCTTCCTTTTCCTTAGCCTGGGGAGTGGTCTGCTGGTTTGTAGTCTCTTTATCCAGGCATCCTCAAGGGTGAGTGCTTTAGCTCTAGCTGGCACTATTTTATCTCCTAATTTACCTAAGTAAGTAAAGTCACTCAGTTGTGTCCGACTCTTTGCAACCCCATGGACTGTATGTAGCCTACCAGGCTTCTCCCATGGGATTTTCCAGGCAAGCGTATTGGAGTGGGTTGCCATTTCCTTCTCCAGAAGATCTTTCCCACCCAGGGATTGAACCCGGATCTCCCACATTGTAGGCAGATGGTTTACCATCTGAGCCACTAGGGAATTTACCTAAAGGCAAATATAAATTATTGTTTAAAAAGCTATGATTTTTTTTCCCAAAAAATCTTTACAGTCTCCAGTGAGGAAAGCAGAATATACTTAAGAAAGATGCATTCCCCTTATAAACATGTCTTTGACTCTATGCCTTGCTAAGAAATAGCACTTGTCTGATTAAAGGTGCTTTTGTCTTCCTTCTTGGCTGGTTTTCATTATAAAGGGCCCAGGGACTTCCTTGGTGGTCCAGTGGTCAGAAATCTGTGCTAGCACTGCCGGGGGTTGTGGGTTGGATCCCTGGTCTGGAAGCTAAGATCTTGCTTGCTGTGCGGGGCAGCTAAAAAAAAGAAAAAAAAAAAAAAAAGGAAAAAGAGGTGGGGGATGATATCGTTGCCTGAGCTGAACCGTTCTGTATGAATGAGGCTTATGGAATGAGTAGGCATAGATGGATGGGAAAAGGAAGCGGTGAAGATGGGGAGCTGATACTAAAAATGTTCATTTTGAGGAGTTGAGATACTACTGGACCTCCTCAATGGAGGTAATAATTTTCCCTTCTGATGGGTGGGCCATAGTTCTTTAGAACAACATGTATCATGTCTTATGACCTCATAAGACAAATATTGACATCTGCAATCATTAACTTCAAAGTTTATATGAGAAAGTGGGATATTGACCTAGGAGAGGGAATGGTGCCATCCCAGTGGAGGCACCTCCTCTGGAGGGGTGGAGGAATTCCCCTTTTAAATCTATTTTATTAGTTACATATTGCTATGCAATAAATTATCCCCAAACTGGATGAGATGGTTGAATGGCATCACCGACTCAATGGACATGGGTTTGGGTGGACTCCAGGAGTTGGTGATGGACAGGGAGGCCTGGCGTGCTGCGGTTCATGGGGTCTCAAAGAGTCGGACATGACTGAGTGACTGAACTGAACTGAAGCAGTTTAAGCACTTTTTTTTTTTAACTTCACAGTTTTCATAGGTCAAGGATTTAGGAGCAGGTTATCTGAATTCAATGTCTGTCATGAGGCTGCAGTTAATACACAGGCTAGGACTAAGGTCATCTGAGGGCTTGATTGGAGCTAGAAGCTCTGCTTCTGAAATGACACACCCACATGGCTTTTGGCAGGTCTCAGTACCTATCCAAGTAGAACTCTCCAAAGAGCTACTTGAATGTCCTCACAATGGGGCTGGAAACTTCCCTTGTGGTGAGTGAGCTGAGCAAGAAAACAAAGAGGAAGACATTGTTTTCTACGCCCTAGTCTTGGAAGTCACACACTATCACTTCTGTCATATTCTACTCATTACAAGCAAGTCAGAGTTCACCCCATACTCAAGGGAAGGGGGAACTAATCTCTAATTTTTGAAGGAAGGAGTACCAGGGAATTTGTGGACATATTTTAAAATCATCACACTCAAGACTTCCCTGGTGGTCCAGTGGTTAAGAATTCTCCTTCCAGGGGCCTCCCTGGTGACTCAATGGTAAATAATCTGCCTGTCAATACAAGAGACATGGGTTCAGTCCCTGATCTGGGAAGATTCTACACGCCAAGGAGCAACTAAGTCTGTGCACCACAGTTTCCGAGCCTGTACGTCACAACTACTGAGCCCATGTGCTCTAACTACTGAAGCTTGCACCTAGAGCTCATGCTCCATTACAAGAGAAGCTCATGCACCACAACTAGAGAGTAGCCCCCGCTTGCCACAACTGGAGAAAGCCTGCAGTAACGAAAATAAAATAATAGCCAAAAATAAAATAATAAAAATCCTCCTTCCCACGTATGGGACATGGGTTTGATCCCTGCTCACAGAACTAAGATCCCACATACTACAGGGCAACTAAGCCGGTGAGCTGCAACTACTGAGCCCACACACCTCAGCTAGAAAGAAGCCCCCACACCGCAATGAAGGTCTAGTGCTGCAACTAAGACCTGACACATCCAAAACTAAATCTTAAAAAAGTCACTTCAACATTCCTTAACATTTATCATAGCATACTTTGAACTTTATCCCATTGCTTGAACTCTATGTATTAATTGAAGAAATACTTATTGTTATCTGAATCACTTTATCATTTTTATTGAGCTGTAGTTGATGTACTATATTATATAAACTATAGATGTACAATATGATTCACAGTTTCAAAGGTTATACCCCATTTATTGTTATATATAATCCCTGTGTTACATAATATACCCTTGTAGCTTATTTTATACCTAAGAGTTTGTACCTCTTAATTCCCTACTGCTCTTCTCTCTCCCCACTGGTAACCAATAATTTGTTCTCTATGTCTGTGAGTCTGCTTCTTTTTTGATAATAGAAAGGAATATAATATAAAAATTCACTAGTTTTATATATTTTTTGGATTCCATATATAAGTGATATCATACAGCTATTTCTTTCTCTGACTTATTTCACTAAGCATGGTCCTCACCAAGTCTATCCATGTTGCTGAGAAGGGCCAATTTTCATTCTTTTTATGGCTGAGTAGTATTCTATTGTGTGTGTGTATTTCAGTCACAACTTCTTTATGCATTCATCTGTTGATGGACACTTAGGTTGCTTCCATATCTTGCACTGCCTACCATTTTTACCATCCGTTACTGGGAACCATTACGTTCTAAAGAATGATATCCTCCTAACAGCGGTCTTTTGCCTTCTCAGGTGATTGTTGGCTTTCTTCTTGTTCTGGCAGCCATAGATCTGGCTCTTGCACTCACAGAAGACACTGGACAAGCCGCGATTCCTGCTGTTAGATATACCAACCCAATCCTCTACCTGCTCACATGGGTAAGGCTAATCATCAGTTCTACCCTGTTTATCTTCTCATAGCCATCCAGCTGAAATTCGCTCTTGTGGAATGAGATTAAGTTCAATTTCATCTACCTTTTTCAAAGGGCCTATGTAATAGGGTAAGACAAATGTTAGCTTTTCATTTGCTTTTAAACATGAATTTATAATGCTTTCTTCTTAGGGTAGTACTAGCATTAATGACTAAGATATGTACGTTATGGCTTCATATCTTGCCATCTAAGAATCACAGATGAAATCCAAGTTTCTTGATGTAAAATAATTTTCTAAATGTTGTAAACATTATTTTTAAATTGGTGACTCTTAATCAACAGATCACTGAGTCTAGAGCTATTTGTATAGATTTGACAAACTTATGTCTTTCCTACAGGCATGGTTTTGGGGGCGGGGAGAGGGAGATCTGTACAGTGTTGGAGAAAACTATTAAATTTACTACCATCATTTTGTTTTATTTATTTATTTATTTGGCCACACCATGTGCCTTGTGGGATTCTAGTTCCCCAACCAGTGATGGAACCCAGATCCCTAGCAGTGAAAGTGCCGAGTCCTAACCACTGGACCACCAGGGAATTCCCATTATCATCATTTTGAAAGAAGAAGATATAACATAATTGTTCAGATTCCTAAACTATCTTGAAAAATCAGAATGCCTGGCAACTGTGGGCTGACATTCCCACAGGGCAAGTCAGCCAGGACTGAAGCAACCAGTCACTTTAGACCAGGCTCAGTGCTATCCTTCAACCTCACTTCACTTGGTAACACGGTGTGCCTGGCCCCTGTAGGGAATTTGTTTTGTTGTTATGAAACAGAGAAAGGTCTAGGCAGCAGTGTATTGGAACGGACTCACAGAGCTGACTGTGCCTCTCCTCCCAACCCCAAGTTTGGTGACATGAGGCTGGAGATTGAAATCCACCATGACACTTGTATTTGTACCATGGAAATTCACACATGCCTCAAATTCACGCCTCTGTTTTCAGAATGCCGGTTTATTAGCACAGCACTGGGTCTAGGAAAACAACATTGAATTCATTTTTGTTAAGTGAAATAATGTGAGGCAAAGTTTTTTTGTTGTTGTTGCTAATTGGTTAGTCTAATATTATTAGAAAATATTATGATACAGATACCCTGCACCTATTCAGAATTTTCCTCCCCCATCTGATTGCTGTAGTGCCTGAAATTATTTTCTTGGTCTTTGGAAAGATTTTTCTGGCTCCCAAAGTTACCCCATTTAGGGGGTGACCCTCTGTGTTCTTGGCTGACTCCCCACCCAAATGTGGTGAATAGAGACGGGATTCAGTTCAGTTCAGTCACTCAGTCGTGTCCGACTCTTTGAGACCCCATGGACTGCAGCACAACAGGCCTCCCTGTCCATCACCAACTCCCGAAGTTTACTCATGTCCATTGAATCAGTGATGCCGTCCAACCATCTCATCCTCTGTTGTCCCCTTCTCCTCTCGCCTTCAATCTTTCCCAGCATCAGGGTCTTTTCAGATGAGTCAGTTCTTTGCATCAGAGAAGGGATAGGGAAAGGAGATTCCAGACAAAGCACCTGGGTCCTGAAAGAGTAAGGTGGGTGGTATCAGGAAATGTACTAGTTGGCATCAGATTAGTTACAACAGTCTCCGCCTTCAGCCTCCATTTCTCCCCCTGTTCTCTGACATCTCTCTTGCCTCTTGTCCTTGGATGGTGACACTATTTTTCCAAACATGATGTAAATTTCTCTCTAGGTCCTGGTTTTACTGATCCAGCACAGCAGGCGATGGTGTGTGCAGAAGGATTCTTGGTACCTGTCCTTATTCTGGATTCTCTCAATACTTTGTGGCACTTTCCAACTTCAGACTCTGATCCGGGCACTCTTAAAGGTAAGGAGGAGAGGGTGCCATGAGGAGGTACTCCTGGGCAGCTTCTACATTGGAATAAATGACATCAGGCCAATTGATTTCCAGGGTAGGATTGTACTTAGGGGATTTGATAACAGACTTTTATCACTAGCATTGATACATAGGGGCTGTTTAGATTGAATTCAGATAAAAGGCTCATTTTCTTTGTTTTTTCTCCCCCATAGGACAGCAGTTCTAATCTGGCCTACTCCTGTGTGTACTTCATCTTCTATGCATTCCAGATCCTGGTCCTGATCCTTTCAGCATTTTCAGAAAAAGATGACTCATCAAAAGTAAGACTTGAAATATGACCACCTCATATGTTATTTAATTGGATGGTATCTTGACAAATGTAACTCTGAGATGTCAAGGTCTCATGAAGGTCCCACAAGCCCAGAATACAGTAATAGAGATGACTTTGTGTCATAAGGATACAAAATGACTAGAATTTGGAAACATTAACTTTTATATTGACCCACCAAGCTTCAGCATAGACAGTTAATTCATGTATCTATGCCAAAAAGTCTGGTTATCCTTCTACTGGTGACCATTGCATGTCCAAACAAACACATTGAACAGGCCACTTCAGTGTCATATCTAGTTTCTAGCACAGCATCTATTTAGAAACATCAATTTCTGATTTTAGAGTTCCATTGAATTCCTGTTTCTAATTGATTTACTTTCTGATTTTTTGTGTGTCTTGCAGAATCCTTCAACCACAGCTTCATTTTTGAGTAGTATCACCTTTAGTTGGTATGACAGGTAGGAAATGCCTGGAGGGTGGCTTATCTCTATCCTTCACCCCGCAGATCTTCGTTTTAAAAGTACCTGCTGTGGCCTCCATTTCTCCTCTACTTAGAGTCAGAGAATGTTGAAATATACAGATCAGTTTATTGCATTCCCTTCACGGGGCAAGATGGGGAAACTGAGGAAGGAGGGAATTTTTTTTTTTTTGTAGCCTGGAGTGGGAGAATTCCACCCACGCTAAAAAAAAAAAAAAGACAGAAGGAAAAGGAGGCAGGAGGACAGGAAAAGGGAAATTTGGGGGCAAGGAGTGTGGCACAGACTTGGGTAAGGGATGAATAGCTGTCCTGGGCTGCCAGGAGATCTAGAGAAGCCATCCTTGGCCTTTGTAGTTGCATGGACCCCTTGGGCAGCCTGGTAACACCCATGAATCCCTTCTCAGATATTGTTTTAAACATGTACAATAAAAGACATGAAATTGTAAAGGGAAACAAATATACTGAAATGTAGTTACTGAAATAGTCTTTTAAAATCAAATCTGTGATATAGTAACACTTGTGCCTCTTTGTGAATGCATTAAATAACAAGACCCAGTGCTGGGTTTTAGTTTCATAGCAGTGATAAGTGTACATGATGAGTGTACATGAGCCATGAAAACATCTGTGGTGTCTCCTGGTAACAAAGGCACAAATACTCTGTTTTACAACTGTTGTTGGTTGACTACATTCGTATTAGAACTAGGAAAGGCTGCGTTTCAGTTAGAAGCTAATAGGAGTAAAGATGTAATTTGTTTTCCGTCCATGTTCTTGAACCCCATGTTGAGGAGCCCTGATCTAGAGAGACACTATAGAGGCGGCCTCTGGGTCTGCTCATTTCCTTAAGGGCCTCTTGGAGGCCCCTCAAGGGATGTCAGGGCAGCAGAGAGGCAGCCAATATATGAGGAGAAAGGAGCAGGATGTGGATAGGTGATGCTCTTTTGGTTCTTAATTCAGTAGAACCCCTTCCCTTTCTCTCATTGTTTTCTCCCACCTTCCATCACCCCTACCTTCTCCCTTTTCTGCTCTCCCCATCTCCTCTTTAGCCCTCTAAAGCCCTGCTCCTCCCAGGGCTAGGAGCTTGGGTAGCAGGGTAAGGGAGAAGCCCCATTCTTCTGTCCCTCCATCCAGGAACTGGATGGTTTTGACAGAGGCAGAGAGGAGGCCACCTCTGGCCCCCCTCTGCAGGGCCTCAGCCTGTGGCTCACTCTTGTTCCAGCACTGTTCTGAAAGGCTTCAGGAAACCTCTGACACTTGAAGATGTCTGGGATATTGAAGACGCAGCTAAAACAAAGGCACTAGTCAGCAGGTTTGAAAAGTACATGGCAGAAGAGCTACAGAAGGCCAGGCGGGCGTTCCAGAAACGGCAGAAGAAGAAATCCAAGCGGAACCCTGGAGCCAGCATGAACGGCTTGGACAAGAACCAGAGTCAAAGCCAAGATGTCCTTGTCCTGGTAACTTTGCCATGAGTGTCTGTTCAAATGTCCTGCATGTCATTGGTGTCCTGGTGATGGTGATTCTGTCCTTACATTTCGATAGCACTTTACACTTTGCAGTACATTTTATATTAGTAGTAGTCACAATACTATCACAGTACCTTAGTGATGGATGCTTGGGGGTGTAATGTAGTACTATTCTCTCTCCTTTGGGGTATATATGAAATTTTTCTCAATGTCTTTTTTAGCAGAAAAATAAAACAATACCTTAGCATTGCTAGAATTTGCATGTTGGTGGGATTTAGTGTTAGCTAATTTATTTTTTTATTCACTTGAAAATATTTATTGAGTATCACTGTGCATTGGAGACCATTCCGGACACAGATATAAAGAGTCCTGAAGGGAGTCCTCATCTTTAGAGAGCTAGAAAATAACTAATAAACCAGTACATACGTTACCCTTTCAGAGCAGGAGGTGCTATTAAGAAAACATATTCATGTATTTGGGGTGAAGTGCTTCCTTAGAGTAATAGCAGAAGCTTCAGAGGAGGTGATATTTTGGCAGCGATCCAAGCGATGAGAAGAGCCCATCAGAAGGAAGCCTGTTCCACTCACAGGGGGCCAGGTTGTGAGGCTGAGAGGGGAACATGGTTGGTTTGTTTGGAGAGGAGAAAGAGAGTGCGGGAACATGGAGAGAGAGAGGCTGAGTGTGCAGGGAGGTGAGTGCAGGAAAGAGGGCGGGTATAAAGTGGTGTAGACCCTCATGGGCCAGGGTGAAGAGTCTGGATTTTAAGTCTGATGGAAAGCCAAGGGAAAGTTTTGAGCAGAGGAGTAATGCAATCAGATTTACATTTTTAAAAGTCCACTTGGGCAGCTGCCAGGAGAATGAATGATTGGGGTGAGTGGGGGCAGTGGAAGCTAAGAGGTAGGCTGAGGCAGTTGTTCAGGCAAAGAGCCTGATAAGATGGGACCTCAGTGACAGCCATTATAAGAGGATGCCACTGAGCCTGAGAATCTGGAATTGGGGGCCTGGTAGGACAGGAAAAGGAAGTACTGGGTGAGTGGTGGTGACACCCCACACCGTAGATTCCCAGGGTTGCTGAGACAAAGCAGCACAAACTGCATGGCTTAAAACAACAGAAATGTATTGTCTCACAGCTCAGGAGGCCAAGGGTCTGAAATCAAATCATCAGGAGGACCACGCTCCCTTCAAACCCTATAGAGGAGAAAGCTTCTTTGCCTTTTCCATCTTCTGGGTTTGGCCAGCAGTCCTTGGTGTTCTGTGGCTTTTGGATGTGTCACCCCACTCTCTGCCTCTGTCATCACATGGCCTCTTCCCCTGCCCCCCATCTGTCTCTTTTCTTACAAAGACACCAATCATATTAGAGTAGGACCCATGATGCACTCTCATGAACTCATCCTGACTTGATTACATCTGCAAGGCCCTGTTTCCAAACAAGGGCACAGTCTAAGGCACTGGGGTTTAGGACTTCAACATTCCTTTTGAGGTGGATTCTATTCAACCCATAACATCCCACAATAACCTCAAGCAAGAGGAGAATGAAAAGTCTTCTAAGCATCTGAAATATATATTCATATATATGTTAGCATGTCCATGCCCTTCCCTCCCACAATGCCCCACAGGCCCCCCTCAGAGTCTGTTCTATGTTTTTACATGCTATTTTCATCTGCTTTGTTGCCTGTTTTCCTAATTCAAAATCGATTCTAAGCATCAGTTAAGAGGTGAGAGGGGAACAGTGACAGCAGCTAAAAAGGTGGATGGGACCAGGCAGTGAAGAGAAGACTCAAATCTGTTCATTGATGGCCGCAGGGATCAGGGGCTAACACTCGGGAGCTGGTCAGTGAAGACAAAGTCTTACACCATGCACTTCTGCAAGCACTGCTTGTTTGGTTTTGTCCGCAGGAAGAAACTAAAAAGAAAAAAAAGAAGTCTGAGACCACAAAAGACTTTCCCAAGTCCTGGCTGGTGAAGGCGCTCTTCAAAACTTTCTACGTCATCCTCCTGAAATCATTCCTGCTGAAGCTGGTGTATGACATTCTCACGTTTCTGAATCCTCAGTTGCTGAAGTGAGTCCCCAGACCCTGGGCTGTCTTTTTAGGGCCTCCTCTGCCACTCTGCTTTTTGCTCCTTGTATATGCACGCAGGAGCCTATTACTAAGTTTCTAATTTTTAAAAAATGCTCATAATTTTCTTCCACCTTACAGCATTGTGTTCGTGAAAAGCACATGGCATGTTTCAAGGTCTAAAACAATATGTCCTTTAGCCTTCCTCGTTCCCATGTACTTTTCCTCATAGGAAGCCAAGTACTTCTTAGGGGCATTTCTTTAAACAGAATTGCTGTGAGCTGAGATGTGTCCAAGAGGTGGGCCTCATACCCCAGTAGAGGCTTGTATGCAGCCTTTGTAACCTCATTGTTCCCCAGTCAGGCATTAAGTGGGCGGTTCCAGTTAATCATGACATGACTTCAGTCTGCCAGGATCTATGGAATACACTATCCTCCAGGGCAAACCCTTCTAACTCACGCTGGATACGTGTCCTAATTCCTTTCCGGGAATAAATCAACTTGCCACACACACAGCTCCTTCTACCAGGGGGTAGGGAAAGAGAGGGTCGGAGAAAGCATGGCAGCGGCAGCTCTGGGCAGCCCACAGCATCCTGTCTCACAGCCGTGGGTCATCAACACTTAGCCCCGGCTGCTCGTCTCCAAAGGCGGGAGTGCTGGCGTGGCGGTGGAGCTCAGTCTTCCAGGAGCACTGACCAGCTGCAGTCACTTCAGTTACCTCCAGGGTGGGGCAGGGCAGCTGGCTGTGCACCGTGAGGGGAAGGAGCCCTCGGAGGCTTGCTGTCAGCACTTACTTGGTTTTGCCCTGGCAGGTTGCTGATCGCCTTTGCAAATGACCGTGAAGTATATCTGTGGACTGGATATCTCTATTCAATTCTCCTCTTTGTCGTGGCCCTCGTCCAGTCTGTCTGCCTTCAGTGTTACTTTCAGCTGTGCTTTATGCTGGGCATGAAAGTGCGGACCACCGTCATGGCGTCTGTATATAAGAAGGTATGTGGGGTATGCCAGGGATCACCAAAGAAAATCCCCTGAGTAAACACAAGCCTTTGTTCCACGATTGAGGAAAACTTGATGGAAGTGATAACTGACCTCAACACTGAATTTTGGCGAAACATACAGCCTTCTTTAGATATTTCTTTGGAAATGAAAATGAAAATGTGTGTATATAGACACAGAATATGTGTGTGTGTGGCGGGGCGTGGGTGGTGGTGGTGGAGTGTACCCTACTGCAGGGGAAAGCTGGCAGACTCTTCTCTGCCCAGGATCTTCCTTTCAGCCTTGAAGGCTGGCATACCATCTCTCTCTTTTTTCTCTCCACAAGCTGACAACACCTTAGGATAGACTGTGAAGTCAGAAAAGAAGCTGACCAAGGGCAGACTTTTAAAATCACTAACATTTAAACCAAGTACTATGAGAAACTGGGCTCATGAGACCTGGTGTATCCATCTCAAATCACAATTTTACCATAGACTAGTATACTCTGTGAACCAGGGCTCCATCTCCCTGGACTGCCTTTTGCCTAGTGATTTCTTTTTCACTCTTGAGTGGCAACCAACTCCTCCTCTGCCTGATTCTCTTTTTGGATTTGTAAATATCAACACCCTCACTCTGATTATTAAATTCTGCAGACTTGGGAGCTTTTCCATTTCCTTAAGATAATTTTGCCCATCTTCCCTCTGACCTGTTGCTTTATTATTATTATTTTTCCTATTTTTCCGCATGCCACATGACATGTGGGATCTTAGTTCCCTGACCAGGGATTGAATCTGTGCCCCTTCAGTGTCTTAACCACTGGACTGCCAGGGAAGTCCCTGACACATTGCTTTTAGTGTTTTATTTTCTCAGAGCAACTTTATTCCCCTCTGTCCTAGACACCAAGGTGAAGTCTCATTTTTTCCCCTTAAGAATTGAAAATAGACAAGTGTTGTTGTTGTTCATTTGCTAAGTCATGCAACTCCATGAACAGCAGCATACCAGGCTTCCCTGTTCTTCACCATCTCCCAGAGTTTGCTCAAACTCATGTCCATTCAGTTGATGATGGCATCCCACCATCTCATCCTCTGTTGCCCACTGCTCCTCTTGCCCTCAATCTTTCCCAGCATCAGGGTCTTTTCCACTGAGTCAGTTCTTCACGTCAGGTGGCCAAAGTATTGCAGCTTCAATTTCAGCATCAGTCCTTCCAATGAATATTCAGAGTTGATTTTCTTTAGGATTGACTGGTTTGATCTCCTTGCTGTTCAAGGGACTCTCAAGAGTCTTCTCCAGCACCACAGTTCGAAACCTTTAATTCTTTGGTGCTTGGCCTTGTTTATGGTCCAACTCTCACATCCATACATGACTACTGGAAAAACCATAGCTTTGACTAGACAGACCTTTGTTGGCAAAGTAATGCCTCTGCTTTTTAATACGCTATCTAGGTTTCTCATAGCTTTTCTTCCAAGGAGCTAGTGTTTTTAATTTTGTGACTGCAGTCACCATCTGCAGTGATTTTAGGGTCCAAGAAAATGAAATCTGTCACTGTTTCTACTTTTTTGCCATCTATTTGCCATGAAGTGACGGGACTAGATGCCATGATCTTTGTTTTTTGAATGCTGAGTTTTATGCCAGTTTTTTCACCTTCACCAAGAGGTTCTTTAGTTCCTCTTTGCTTTCGGCCTTTACTGTAGTCATCTGCATATCTGAGGTTGTTGAGATGTCTCCCAGCAATCTAGATTCCAGCTTGTGCTTCATCCAGCCTAGCATTTCGCATGATGTACTCTGCATAGACGTTAGATAAGCAGGGTGACAATATACAGCCTTGACGTACTCCTTTCCCAATTTGGAACCAGTCCATTGTTCCATGTCCAGTTCTAACTGTTGCTTCTTGACCTGCACACAGATTTTGCAGGAGGCAGGTAAGGTGGTCTGGTATTCCCATCTCTTTAAGAATTTCCCACAGTTTGTTGTGATCCACACAGTCAAAGGCTTTTTAGTATAGTCAAAGAAGCAAAAGTAGATTTTTTTTTTTAAATTCCCTTGCTTTTTTGATAATCCAGTGGATGCTGGGCAATTTGATTTCTGGTTCCTCTATCTTTTCTAAATCCAGCTGTACTTCTGAAATTTCCCAGTTCACATATTGCTGATGCCTAGCTTGAAGATTTTGAGCATTACCTTGCTAGCATGTGAGATGAGTGCAATTGTGCTGTAGTTTGAACATTCTTTGGCATTGCCCTTCTTCGGGATTTTGAAAACTGACATTTTCCAGTCTTGTGGCCACTGCTGAGTTTTCCAAATTTGCTGGCATATTGAGTGCAGCACTTTCACAGCATCATATTTTAGGATTTGAAATAGTTCAGCTGGAATTCCATCACCTCCACTACCTAATGCTTCTTAAGGTCCACTTGACTTCATATTCCAGGATGTCTGGCTCTAGGTGAATGACCACACCATCATGGTTATCCAGTTCATTAAGACCTTTTTTGTACAGTTCTTCTGTGTATTCTTGCCACCTCTTTTTAATCTCTTCTGCTTCTGTTAGGTCCTTGCCATTTCTGTCCTTTATTGTGCTCATCTTTGCATGAAATGTTCCCTTGGTATATCTAATTTCCTTAATGAGACTTTTAGCCTTTCCCATTCTGTTGTTTTCCTCTATTTCTTTACATTGTTCACCTAAGAAGACTTTCTTATCTCTCCTTGCTATTCTCTGGAACTCTGCATTCGGTTGGATATATCTTTCCCTTTCTCCTTTGCTTTTGCTTTTCTTCTTTTCTCAGCTATTTGTAAGGCTTCCTCAGACAAGCACTTTGCCTTCTTGCATTTCTTTCTTGGGGATGGTTTCAGTTCACCACCTCCTGTACAATGGTACAAACCTCTGTCCGTAGTTCTTCAGGCACTCTATCTACCAGATCTAGTCCCTTGAGTTCCCTTAATAATTGAAAATGGTCACGTAAACTTCAGTTTAAAAAATAAAAGAAAGAAATAAAAATAGAGTAGTGATTCTAAGCCTGATGAGAAAATTCATCCAGAAGGAGATGATACTTTTAATAGGTCAGAACATCAAACAGTTAGTTGCCTCTTCTTCCTTTTTTCATCCACCACTGAAGTGTTCTATCATAGCAATTTCTCTGTTAAAGTTCCTGGTTTTCTCCTTTGCCTGCCTCTCTTAAAACTCCAAGATGATTTTTATCTTTCCTGAGTAGATGCTGACTGGACGAGAGACCCAGAGAGGTGATCCAGATGTCTTAAGATCAGAAGTCTGGTCAAGTTCTTTGAACCCCTAGATAGCCTCACACTGGAATTTGTCTTCTACAAATTTTTTAATCCCTTTATTCCTTCTGGAGTAACTGTGTTTCTGTTGGTTTGCAGGATATGAGGTCACTATCCAAGCTGTCTCAGATATATCTGTGAATGTACACTTTTACAATTGTGAGAATACATTCCTGCCTCTTTGATTCTTAATATATTCCAGGCTTTGCAATTGTCACAATTCATACAAAATGTGTAAAATAGAGCCTTTAATGAGACACCCATTCAAATAAATATTGCTCCTAAAATAGAATTTAAAATTGACTAATTTTATGTTTAGATTATACTTCATTTATGAAATGTTGTGAAATATATTTTACATCCATTACCAATTCATAGCTCTGTGAAGTAACCGCATCATCGCTGTTTTAGAGAGAAGTAGGGCTTAGATCATTTTAATGACTAGAATCACATAGACAGGCCCTGACTCCAGACAAGGGCTATTGGGACTATATGCTTGACTTTTTCACTCTATTGAGATTTATTGAGAAAAGAAAAGTATAGCAATTACCTTGAAAGGTAGTTAGATAATACTTTTTTCTTTTACTTTTCGATACCAAAGGGGGGGTCTAGCAGTGGACTGATTTCTCTAGAACCTTGGTAGCCTAACATTTTGGGAAATTTCCTTCTTTTTACTGTACAACAAAGCATCCTGATATATTCTAAAGACTACATTGATGGATTAAGATGACAGAGCTTTTAGGAGGAGACTGAAGGTGGTAGCTAGGGCCACTCATAGCCCATACACTGCCTTGTGGGAATTAGGCTTTCCTTCCTTCGGAAAGATGTGGGCCACACCAAAGGGTTGCTTGGTGAGCGTAGTGTCAGCTGATTTCATGCAGCTACCCCCTCAGCCCCCACTCTCTTGTCTGGGAGCATTTGTACAAGACACTGCTATAAGTCACTGACTGTGGGTCTCAGCCTTCTCATCTCTCTGAAATGATGGCTCATGATACAAGATTCAGGGATTTAGATAGTGCCCTCAAATTTCCTGACAATAAACAAGTCATTTTGCTTCCAGTATGTGAGCCCCACAGTTTTCCTCTCCATTCTAAGGTCTCTGTCCTTCTTGGGAATGGCTGCAGCCTCCTTACAGTATGGCTCCAGATAACATTGCCCCATTAAAGTCTGCAGGGACAGAGTCAGTATAGGCTTCCTCCCTTCATTCCTCTGTTCCTTCCATTCTTCAGTATTTGATTTCCCCACCGCGTGTAGGTGATTCAGTAGTGAATTGGGCAGGGGTAGCTCTTGTCCTTAGAGTTTTCTACTGGTGGAGAAATAGGAAAACACAATTAGAGTTCCGTGTGATGAATGTAATGGCAGAGATAAGCATTGGGAATACACAGAAGTATCTAACCCAAACTTGGGAGTCAGGGAAGGCTTCTCAGCAGTTCCACCTAAGCTGACACTAAGGGATAAATAGGAATTTTCTGGGTAAGGCAGTGTGTGTGGGGGGGAGGGCATGTTGGGGACAGTGGAAATAGCAGGAAAGACTGGTCAAGAAAGAGAACACTAAGATTTAGCAGCCAGAAGATCACAGCCCCTTGGAAGTTATGGCCATATGGAGCCAATCCTTCTACTGTCTTTCACTTCCTTCCTGAATCCCCTCTCACTTCCCAGTCTCCTTGGCCTTGTCCATGTGTCTCAATTCCAATCTTTATTTTCAGGCACTGACTCTATCCAACCGGGCCAGGAAGCAGTACACCATTGGAGAAACAGTGAACCTGATGTCTGTGGACGCCCAGAAGCTCATGGATGTGACCAACTTCATCCACCTGCTGTGGTCAAATGTCCTACAGATTATCTTGGCCATCTACTTCCTGTGGGCAGAGTTGGGACCCTCAGTCTTAGCAGGTGTTGGGGTGATGGTGATCCTAATCCCAATTAATGGAGTACTCGCCACCAAGAACAGGGCTATTCAGGTAAAGAAACAGTCACTGGGGATATGTACATGTTCTTCAAAGTCTAAAGTTTTCTTACTTTATTCTGACTGGTGATTGGAGTTTGGGCAAGGCAAGGCTCATAGGAGACTTGCCACTGTCCCAAATGAACTTGGCTTTATCTTCCCTTTCCATCTTCTGACCACTTTTAGGGTTTATATCTCCTGTCTTCATTCATGTCCCTAATTGGAGAGAGAAGAGCTGCCCAGGGACCCTGCATATAACTTTTACACCCTGCTATGCTGGGCTGCTCTTAAAAAGGAATTATGACCCTGGTTCTCTATCATAGCACTATAAACTAGCCACACAGAGCCATCACAAGAGCAACCCAGACTTTATGCCTAAATCCTGGCAATAGACCTTGTTCCCACCAGGTAGCAGAGCTCCCTGTGGACAGTCCTTATCTCTGCCAGAAATCATATTCTGGATGGCTGAACTCGATGGTATATGTGACTTATTTGCACTCACTGAGTTACAAATATTGGCCAAAAATTCATTTGGGTTCTTCCTAATGCAGAAAAACCTGAATGAACTTTTTGGCCAACTCAACATTTTAAAAATGCTTACTGCACACCCTATTTCTGGGGGAACATGGCAGCAAATTAGACAAGGCTCTTGCTCTCATGAAACTTACATTCAGCTTGAGGTGGAGATTCAGGCCATAAATAAGTAAAAACAAGGAAAATGTCAGTAGTACTATGCAGGGAATCAAACAAGGTGATGTGATCGTAGGGAGTGGTTTTAGGTCATGGGGTCAGGAAAGGCCTCTGAGGAAGAGACATTGAGCTGAACTCTGGAACCTGAGGGTGAGGGAGGAAGACTTGGGTAAAACCTGGGAGGAGGGCAGAGTCAGGCCAACACTGTTCAGGCTCAGAAAGGTGGTGAGTGTGGCAGGAGCAGGGAGAGCAAGGAGGAGAGTATACCCATCACTGGGTACCTCAAGTTCTCACTGAGCAACAGCTGCAAGTACCACTGAGATGTAGCATCTGAAGCAAACCTGGACCCACTCACGTGGATGCTTGTTCTGTCTGTTATTCTTTCCTGGCAGGTTAAAAATATGAAGAATAAAGACAGCCGTTTAAAGATCATGAATGAGATTCTCAGTGGGATCAAGGTGAGAAGCTGAGCGTGGGCATGGTGGGAAGCTCTCTGGGCACGGTGACAGCCGCAGTAGCCTCTTGGCCTTAACAACCTGCTTGAGGTTGTGGACTCCTGCCTCTGAGCCTGGGTTGTGTCCCATGGCTCCTGATCCATCCAGCCACAAGTCTCCTGTTTCTTCTGCTACTCCTCTCAGGCCTTCTTTTGATCAAGATTTCTATTTATGTATCTTAAATAGCTTGTTTTGTTCTTATATTTTACTATAAAGGTTGTCCAATGTGGACAAAAGTCGAGAGAATGCTATAACGAACCCCCATGGACTTACCACCCAGCTCCAGCAATTATCAGCAGGACCTAACCTGTTTCATCTACATCCCCACTACCCACTTCATGCCCTGCTAGATTATTCAAAAGCAAATCTCAGATAAACACTTTGTGTGTATTTCTAAAAGAATGACTTTAACGTAATCACAATACCAATAGCATACCTAAAAACAAATCCGTCTTTGATACCATTAAATTTCCTCAATTGCCTCATACAAGTTTTTTTTTTTTTTTTTTTTTGCAATTATTTTTATTAGTTGGAGGCTAATTACTTTACAATATTGTAGTGGTTTTTGCCATATATTGACATGAATCAGCCATGGATTTACATGTGTTCCCCATCCTGAACCCCCCTCCTACTTCCCTCCCCATCCCATCCCTCTGGGTCTTCCCAGTGCACCAGCCCTGAGCACTTGTCTCATGCATCCAACCTGGACTGGCAATCTATTTCACACTTGATAATATACATGTTTCCATGCTGTTCTCTCAGATCATCCCACCCTCGCCTTCTCCCATAGAGTCCAAAAGTCTGTTCTGTACATCTGTGTCTCTTTTTCTGTCTTGCATATAGGGTTATTGTTACCATCTTTCTAAATTCCATATATATGCATTAGTATACTGTATTGGTGTTTTTCTTTCTGGCTTACTTCACTCTGTATAATGGGCTCCAGTTTCATCCACCTCAATAGAACTGATTCAGATGAATTCTTTTTAATGGCTGAGTAATATTCCATTGTGTATATGTACCACAGCTTTCTTATCCATTCGTCTGCTGATGGGCATCTAGGTTGCTTCCATGTCCTGGCTATTATAAACAGTGCTGTGATGAACACTGGGGTACACGTGTCTCTTTCAGATCTGGTTTCCTTGGTGTGTATGCCCAGGAGTGGGATTGCTGGGTCATATGGCAGTTCTATTTCCAGTTTTTTAAGGAATCGCCACACTGTTCTCCATAGGGGCTGTACTAGTTTGCATTCCCACCAACAGTGTAGGAGGGTTCCCTTTGCTCCACATCCTCTCCAGCATTTATTGCTTGTAGACTTTTGGATAGCAGCCATTCTGACTGGCGTGTAATGGTACCTCATTGAGGTTTTGATTTGCATTTCTCTGATAATGAGTGATGTTGAGCATCTACAAATTTTTTTTATTTTATTTTTTACTGTTGGTTAGTTTGAATAAGGATCCAAAAACTGTCCATGTGTTGCATTCAGTCAATAGTACTTTTAATCTACAATAGCCCCTTGCCTGCCCCCTTCCTGGTCATTTGATAGAAGAGTTTGTCTTATTTCCTATGCTTACCTGTAAATTGGTGGTTAAATATAGAAAACTTGAGTAGATTTAGGTTTATTTGGGTTTTGTTTTTGTTTGGGATGGGGTTGGAGGGCAAGGGGTTGGGTAGTGCTGTGTGCTTCCAAACTTAGTGATGGTGAGTGTTTATGGGGTCTAGGCATTGTCAGCCTAATTCACCCCTTATTCTTTCACCAAGAGCAGTGATTTGTGGCCCTGGCAGCACATTTCAATCTCCTGGGAGATTTGTAAAACCCACTGAGGTTTGGGCCTTACTGCAAACCATCTAAATTGAACTCTTGGTGGGGTGGTGGGGGGGGGGGGCGGTGAGACCCAGGCATGTATATGTTTTAAAAGCTCCCTAAGTGATTCCAATATGCAGCCAAGGTTGAAAACCACTGTCATAAAGGTTTTAGCAGCCGCTATTGATCACTGCCTTGTTCTATTATTTCATTGCCAACGGGTGATGTTTTAATTCCTTTGTTCCTTTGGCATTGCTCAGTGGGAATTCTGTAATGAAGAATGATCTTTAATCAACTAGTTGGCTACTCTAAAATAAAGGACAGGTCGGATAAATATACACTTCTGTCCTCTATTCACTAGCTTTCAAAATAATACATTTCATCAAATTCTTTTTTAATATAGACATTTTTTGAATTCCTGGACTTTTTAAAAACTTTTTATTTTGTATTAGGGTATAGCCAATTAACAACACTGTGATAGTTTCAGGTGAACAACAAAGGGACTCAGACATATATACACATGTATCTGTTCTCCTCCAAACTTCCCTCTCATCCAGGCTGCCACATAACGTTGAGCAGAGTTTGGCTGAATTAATGGACTTTAATATTACCCTACACCTCTTGAAAATGAAAAGAGGCCCCTTTGAACATCTGATATTTCTGCACACAGAGCTCTGATATGCCTTCTTGCCAATGTGCAAAATGAGAAGATAGACCTGATTTTGAGTCTTAGCTCTTTCCACTCACTAGATGGTGACTTTGGGCCAGGTACTTAGTCACTCTCAACCTGTTTCCTTATTGTTAAAATGGATACAATAATTCTGAAAGAGTAAGCAGCTACTTCTTCCTGGTTTGCCCAGAACTTTCCCAGTTTAGCAATGAAAGCACCAAGTCCTGGGCAGCCCCCTTTAGTGCCAGGCAAAGTTTGTCACACTTAGGATTAAGTAAGATAGAGTACATAAAATGTGTACCTTGTAAGCTGTCAACACATGCAAGCTGCCTTTCTGTTGCTGTTCAGTCACTAGGTCATGTCCGACTCTTTGTGACCCCATGAACTGCAACACACCAGGCTTCCTTGTCCTTCACTGTCTCCTGGAGTTTGCTAAAATTCATGTCCATTGAGTCAGTTACCTTTCTGTAATCACCCTTTATAAGCTGAATTTGTACCTCCCCAGTTTGGGGGAGTATTTCCTAAAACCTGTGTGGGTGGGTTGTATCTGAAATCCGTCTGGGGCAACAGTGTAAGCTGTGCTCTTCTCTATTATTAGATCCTGAAATATTTTGCCTGGGAACCTTCATTCCAAAATCAAGTCCACAGCCTCAGGAAGAAAGAGCTCAAGAACCTGCTGAGATTTGGGCAGCTGCAGTCTGCAATAATGTTTCTCTTATACTTGACTCCGGTGCTGGTGAGTGACAGGAGTCAGTGGGCGGGGTCAGCTTCCTGGAGAGAAAGGTCTGTTTAGAAAGATGAAAGGTGCCTAGCACTTCTAGGCCTGACCCTGAAATCCAAGGAACTTTGACCCACTTCTTAAGTAATCATGCTGTTCTTCCTACCTCACTGCCCCTAGATCTAGTTTCACCCTTATGAACAGACAATTTAATTACCTGGCTGCCTGGAGTTAACCACAGGGAATTCAGCATGAATGTGGTATCTAGGCATGGTCTGCACGGGAAGGCTTCTCATCTGTAGGAGAAGAAACGCTGATCATAGGAGCCAGGATTCTCAAGCTCTGGTCCTAGCAATGCCATTGGTTGACTTTGTGACCTCAGGCAAGATATTTCCTCCTCTTCTGGGCTCAGATTTCTCTGTAACATGGAAAGGTTGAGATAATCCCTAAGACTCCTTAAACCCTGATACAGTACTTAGAACAAGGCTGCTTGATCCCTTTTGGGAATAGATCACTGATGGCTCTTCTTTTCCAGGTGTCTGTGATCACATTTTCTGTTTACGTCCTGGTGGATAGCAGTAATGTTCTGGATGCACAAAAGGCCTTTACCTCCATCACCCTCTTCAACATCCTGCGCTTCCCCATGAGCATGCTTCCCATGCTAATCTCCTCCATGCTCCAGGTGGGTAGGATCTCTCACTGCCAGTTGAGTGTGCTCAGCTGCTCAGTCATGTCAGACTCTTTGTGACCCCATAGACTGTGGCCCACCAGGCTCCTCTGTCCATGGGATTTTCCAGGCAAGAATACTAGAGTGGGTTGCCATTTCCTTCTAGCCCTGGTTAAAAATCTTAGATTCCAGAATGACTGGTCTGTCCTTTCTCATATCCAAATTCTGCTGGTGAACCTTCACTTAGAGAGATTGGTTCGGTCTCTGGAGACCAACAGCATGATTTAGTAAAGTCACAAGTTCTTTGAACCCCCATTTTTCTGACTATAAACTGAGGATAATCATACCAATCTCATATACCTAACAGGGAGACACAGTTTTGAGAGTGTTTCGTGAGCCTATGATGATTAGCTCTGCTCCTGGAACGTTTCTAAGCCCTTTTCTTGGTTCAGTTTCCTCCATATTTTTCCAACACTCTTAGGATATTTATAAAGCATTGGGGAAATATGGCACAAAAGGAGAGAAAAGGCTTCTCTCTCTCAATTAAAAAAAAAAAAATTGGTCTTTTTGTTGCAGCATGCTAACTCTTAGTTGCGGCATGCGGATCTAGTTCCCTGACCAGGGATCAAACCTAGATCCCCTACACTGGGAGCAGAGTCTTAGCCACTGGATCAGGTGACTTCCCTTTGTCCAAAGACTTCTCTTTGTATGAAACCACATGGTGGTAAAACCAAATGCAATCTGGGAGCCTCAAGCTGTCAGAAAACTAAGTTTGGAATCCAGTAGGTTTAAGATGGTCCAGAGGGAGTGTCTGGGTCCTGAAAACTGAGCACAGTCACTGAGATGGACCAGGTGTCAGATCTCAGGAGGATGTTCCCAGGAAGGTGGCAGACTGGTGAGGCAGCCAGGATGACAAAGTGTGGTGACCTGTGTTCATCCGGAGGTGACTGGCTTCAGAGAGTTCAGGCCCTAGGAAGGAGCGGGATTTAGGAGGAGCTCTTCTGGTCCTGGAGGGTGTTAAGAAGGCTGGTAGATCTGGCTGAGAAAGAAACAACACGCTCTTTTTAGAGTCGGATAGTTTATCACACAGATAGCAAAAGCAGGATCAACAAAGGTGACAACTCTCTGCAAAACAAAGGGGCCAGATGAGCAGGCAAGTGGGCAGTGAGGCCCTCTACAGGAGCTGATCCATACCGCAGCCATGCAGTTCTATAGCCCACAGTTAGGCAGAAAGTGCAATGCCTGCTTAGTCACTCAGTCACGTCCGACTCTTTGTGAGTCTTTGAACTGTAGCCCACCAGGCTTAGATTTTTCAGGCAAGAATACTGGAGTAGGTTGCTATTTCCTCCTCCAGGGGATACTCCCGATTCAGGGATCAAACCCACATCTCCTGTGTCTCCTACATTACAGGCAGATTCTTTACCTGCTGAGCCATCGCGGAAGGCCCCCAAAGTGCAGTACTTCCTCAGAACCCAGGTCGTGACAAGAAGCTGTCTCATGGCAGCCTGCCTGGAAGGGAGGAAGTGAGAAACATCCTTGTAAATCCCCCCAACTTCTCCTGTTCCAGGGGGACCACAGGGCATCCTGCCAGTGCTTATGTTACCTGCAATTTAAGCCTGGCCTAAGTGGAGATATGCCAGGTCACTATGGTTCCATGGCCACTTCCTCCACAGAGGGTCCCAGTAGTGATTCAGGACACTGCCTGGGTCATCAGAACATGAACTCAAAGAAAATGCCAGGAGCCCAGTTACCAGAATCAGACAGAAATTTTATCTTGGAAGAAGGCAGAAGACACTTTCTGAATCTAGGTCCGAAGCCCCGAGACAGCACAGGAGAATTAACTTCCCACTCACCCATACCACCACCACCGCAATGAGTTTTCTGAGCGGCTAAAATAGAGCCTCTTAATTTTCCTGTGTTCAGAGTAGGGTGGCTCCCAGGGCTGAGATGTGGCTGAGTCAGGAGTGGGGGAGTTGGGGAGTGGGTAAGGGGCCAGAGGTTCCAGCTGTGGCAAATCGCAAATCATGGGCAAGAAGCCTGGCAGGTTGACTGTCTGCTTCCACATCCAAGGCTGATGACGAAGTCACACTCCTTGTGCTTGTCATTGAACTTTGTTCCTCTGTGTCCTTCTCTAGGCCAGTGTTTCCACAGAGCGGATAGAGAAGTACCTGGGAGGGGATGACTTGGACACATCTGCCATTCGACATGATTGCAATTCTGGTAAATGAATTTGGAAGTTGCTTCCCATATATATTCACAGTGCTGGCACCAGGACTTTGATATACAAGGGCAGAGCAGCAGCCAACTGAAGGAAAGGGAAAGCCAAGGGACTTATCTTGCATCTATATTTGCACTGGTTATTACTTAAATTTTGTGTTCATTTAGAACAGATTTCTTAGCCAGCCAGATTGCCAAGCAAAGCTGGGCCAGCTGTTTTGAGAATAAGTGGGGAATCCTGCAAAGGACCTAGAAAACAGAAGTCAGGATGGAGCCAAGTATGTGGAATTGGGAAGGGGGGCTGAAGTGAAAGAACACACAGGTTCTAAAGGTTTAAGGATTGAGGGGCATTCATAGGCAGAACAAGCCATGGTTCTGGAATCCAGGGCAGGAGTGGCTGGGTTTACATGTGGAAGTGGAATTTATACAAGAGACTAGGCAACAGAGGGCCTGGGAATGTACCCAGAGTGTCTGTAGATCAAGAATCTGGGCTACCAACTGGCTTGGGACTCCTAAGTAAATAAAGGACTTTGTATGCAGGTGATGCTTGGTCTCACCCCCGGGGCTTTCATTTGCCTCTTGTCAACTCCTGATTTAGCACCAGACAGAGGAAGGCTCTGCTGGAGGAAGGAACAAGGGACACATGAAGACTGAGAAAAGGCAGACAGACATGTGGGGACCTACATCTGACTTAAAGACAGGAATTTTTCTCAACAGATAAAGCTGTGCAGTTTTCTGAGGCATCATTTACCTGGGACCATGATTTGGGTGTCACAATCCGAGAGTGAGTTGCCTCCTTTTCTTCTTGCTGTATTTTAGGATTCTCCTTGCTGGTCTTGTTATAGGGAAATTCCATATAATATAACGCATGGGGAAATGAGCTGTGCACATGTTCAGTTAGATACTAGTGCAGGTTAGACCCCGGGAGGGATGAACTGACAGCAGTCCCTAGGACTGCACCTGCCCGCCCCCCACCGCCGCTTTCCTCCTGGGGGACAGTACAGCTGAGAACCTGTGAAGACATTTGTTCTCCAGATTGTGGATGGAGGTCGTGCAGGCTGGCGGGTAGCCTAGGTCTCTGGATGTGCCAGAGGATACTCACGAGAACCTGAACTCAATTTAAGTTCATTTATTCACTTAAGAAGAGTTATCATGAAGGGCCTGCCTTCTTTGCCCAGAGGGGATGATGAGAGCTGCTTCTATAATCAACTTCAGGTCTGGAATTTTTCATCTACACAACCCCTCCTCACATTCTGCCCTGTAGGTCACCCCCTGCCTTAAGCCAACCCTTTCTTGCCACACTCCTGCATATGTAGTGTGTTCCTTCAGCGCTACGTGTATGTACCCCAGCCCCATCACTGAGCACAGGCCACAGGGTGCGCTAGGAGCCCGAGCAGGCCAGGCTTCTTTTTCACAGCTGAGCACACCTAATGGTCTTCCTGCCACACCCAGGACTTTCCACACTTCTCTCCCGTTTCTCCATCCTCTAATATGGACCCTGGAGCTTGCCCCAGCATGTGTCAGGCCAGAAGCCCTGAGCCCTCCTAACCTAAAAGCCTCAACTTTACAGAAAAGAGAGTGGACGTAGCTCCCCCTTTGCTAGTAGTAAGTCTAGAAGGAGCCCAGCTGGATGGGCAGGTTCAGAAAGCCTGAGAACAAGTTTCCCATGTTCCTAACGTTCTAGGAACTCAACTATTAGGGCCAAAACAGAGAGTTTCCAGGAGCCTGGCCCAGTGTGGGCCCCTACCCAGCCACACTCAGCCAAATCTCGGGAAGAGGGCAGGGCATCTGTGCTCTCAGTGAGCATTTTATTGAATGGCTCTTCTCATTGAATAGTCGAGTTTGGGATGCATTACTCTGTCCCAGCCCCATTAGTTTAGAAATTGAGTCCAGGAGAAGTGAAACTCTAAGATCACACAGCTCAGCTGTGGAGAGTTGGGATTTGAACAAATAGGGTCTTGTTCAATGGTGCCACATAGTTCTGAAATTATTTTTCCATTGGAAACTGGCTTTTTGCACAAACAACTTATAAATTAAGCCTTACTCTCTAAAGTCTTAGAGAAAAAAAAATTAAAGGACTACTTTGGAACTTTGTATATCCAAGATACATTTTCCAATCTTGAAGGAAAATCTTCTTTGGCATCTGAGAAGTGGCATGAGCATCTGCCCTCCACTTCCTTCAAGTACACTTCTGTCTTTCAGTGTGAACCTGGACATTATGCCAGGCCAGCTGGTGGCTGTGGTGGGCACTGTGGGCTCTGGGAAATCCTCCTTGATGGCAGCCATGCTGGGAGAAATGGAAAATGTCCACGGGCACATCACGGTCAAGGTGAGAAGGAATGCCAAGGAGAAGACTCCTGACATTCAAATGTGGGCAGCACTAAGACTGCTGCCTTCTCACGGGGAGAAAGAATCTGATAACCACTCCTGTCAGGTTGCTGTTGGTGGGGCCTCGGAGACATCTCGGAGACTTATAAACTATAGATTCTTTGCCCTACTCCACATGTACAATCATATTCTGGGGTAGATTCTAAAAACCTGCATTTTTAATGAGCTCCCCAGGTGATTCTCATGTGCATACTGCAGTTTGAAAGCTGTTGAAAGATGTCTTCTTTCAAAGTATAGGTAATTCTACTATAATCCATGTTTCTGAAATCCTCCTGATCTACAAAATTGTACAATAAAAATAAGAGGACTTGGGGGAAAGAGCTGGAACAGATTAACAAAAACATATGTAGCCAGGCTACCAACAAAAACAATAAGAGCAATAACAATAAAAACAGTAGCATTGTAAAATCTCCACTGACTATTGCACCCAGCTTCACAATTAGTTCTGGGCCTCTCACCTCTTCCTTTGAGAGCTGGGTGTTCAGTGCAGTTCAGTTCAGTCGCTCAGTCGTGTCCGACTCTTTGTGACCCCTTGAATCGCAGCACGCCAGGCCTCCCCGTCCATCACAAACTCCCGGAGTTTACTCAAACTCATGTCCATTGAGTCAGTGATGCCATCCAACCACCTCATCCTCTGTCGTCCCCTTCTCCTCCTGCCCCCAACCCCTCCCAGCATCAGGGTCTTTTCCAATGAGTCAACTCCTTGCATGAGGTGGCCAAAGCATTGGAGTTTCAGCTTCAGCATCAGTCCTTCCAATGAATATTCAGGACTGATCCCCTTTAGGATGGACTGGTTGGATCTCCTTGCAGTCCAAGGGACTCTCAAGAATCTTCTCCAACACCACAGTTCAAAAGCATCAATTTTTCGGCACTCAGCTTTCTTCACAGTCCAACTCTCACATCCATACATGACCACTGGAAAAACCATAGCCTTGACTAGATGGACCTTTGTTGGCAAAGTAATGTCTCTGCTTTTAAATATGCTGTCTAGGTTGGTCATAACTTTCCTTCCAAAGAGTAAGCATCTTTTAATTTCATGGCTGCAGTCACCATCTGCAGTGATTTTGGAGACCCAAAAAATAAAGTCTGACACTGTTTCCACTGTCTCCCCATCTATTTCCCATGAAGTGATGGGACCCCAGATGCCATGATTTTAGTTTTCTGAATGTTGAGCTTTAAGCCAACTTTTCACTCTCCTTCTTCACTTTCATCAAGAGGCTTTTTCGTTCCTCTTCACTTTCTGCCATAAGGGTGATGTCATATGCATGTCTGAGATTATTGCTATTTCTCCCGGCAATCTTGATTCCAGCTTGTGCTTCTTCCAGCCCAGCGTTTCTCATGATGTACTCTGCATATAAGTTAAATAAGCAGGGTGACAATTTACAGCCTTGACGTACTCCTTTTCCTATTTGGAACCAGTCTGTTGTTCCATGTCCAGTTCTAACTGTTGCTACCTGACCTGCATACAGGTTTCTCAAGAGGCAGGTCAGGTGGTCTGGTATTCCCATCTCTTTCAGAATTTTCCACAGTTTATTGTGATCCACACAGTCAAAGGCTTTGGCGTAGTCAATAAAGCAGAAATAGATGTTTTTTTGGAACTCTTTTGCTTTTTCAATGACCCAGTGGATGTTGGCAATTTGATCTCTGGTTCCTCTTCCTTTTCTAAAACCAGCTTGAACATCTGGAAGTTCACGGTTCATGTATTGCTGAAGCCTGGCTTGGAGAATTTTGAGCATTACTTTACTAGCATATGAGATGAGTGCAATTGTGCGGTAGTTTGAGCATTCTTTGGCATTGCCTTTCTTTGGGATTGGAATGAAAACTGACCTTTTCCAGTCCTGTGGCCCCTGCTGAGTTTTCCAAATTTGCTGGCATATTGAGTGCAGCACTTTCACAGCAGCATCTTTCAGGATTTGCAATAACTCAACTGGAATTCCATCACCTCCACTAGCTTTGTAGTGATGCTTTCTAAGGCCCACCTGACTTCACATTCCAGGATGTCTGGCTCTAGGTGAGTGATCACACCATCGTGATTATCTGGGTCATGAAGATCTTTTTTGTGCAGTCCTTCTGTGTATTCTTGCCACCTCTTCTTAATATCTTCTGCTTCTGTTAGGTCCCTACCATTTCTGTCCTTTATTGAACCCATCTTTGCATGAAATGTTCCCTTGGTATCTCTAATTTTCTTGAAGAGATCTCTAGTCTTTCCCGTTCTGTTGCTTTCCTCTATTTCTTTGCACTGATCACTGAGGAAGGCTTTCTTATCTCTCCTTGCTATTCTTTGGAACTCTGCATTCAAATGGAAATATCTTTCCTTGTCTCCTTTGTTTTTCGCTTCTCTTCTTTTCACAGCTATTTGTAAGGCTTCCTCAGACAACCATTTTGCCTTTTTGCATTTCTTTTCCATGGGGATGGTCTTGATCCCTGTCTCCTGTACAATGTCAGGAACCTCTGTCCATAGTTCATCAGACACTCTGTCTATCAGATCTAGTCCCTTAAATCTATTTCTCACTTCCACTGTATAGTCATAAGGGATTTGGTTTAGGTCATACCTAAATGGTCTAGTGGTTTTCCCTACTTTCTACAATTTAAGTCTGAATTTGGCAATAAGGAGTTCATGATCTGAGCCACAGTCAGTTCCCGGTCTTGTTTTTGCTGACTGCATAGAGCTTCTCCATCTTTGGCTGCAAAGAATATAATCATTCAGATTTTGGTGTTGACCATCTGGTGATGTCCATGTGTAGTCTTCTCTTGTGTTGTTGGAAGAGGGTGTTTGCTATGACCAGTGCGTTCTCTTGGCAAAACTCTATTAGCCTTTGCCCTGCTTCATTCCTTTAACAGAGAGGGAATGTTTTCATGGCATCTCCATCAGCACTCTTAGCTTCCCCATAGAGCTAAATTTAGGGGATATTATAGGTACTTGGAATCATTTCACCAGCCACTACTTGCACCCCAAAGAGGCATGTCTGTAGATTTTTTAGCTTTTCTTCTTAAGATCTTCACATATTGCCAAGCCATTCTTCTTCATTATAAGAAAACATGCCCCTGATTACTTAGCATTGAAAAGCCTGGAAAATTTTTAAGAGCCAACACTTCTTCCACATTATACTGACATTTATTCCCTGATTTACTGGTCATTAATGAGATAGTTTACATTAAATAAACATGCAGCATAGCAGAGCAGACTCTACAGATTTAACTCTGTCTACTAACTCCTTTCAGGACACTTTTTCCTGCTAATTCATAACCAAGTTTGTCCTCAAACCCAAGGGCATTTACCCTCTGTCTTTTCTTTTGACATGATCAGATTCATGCATCAGCCTGGTGTCCAAATTTCCATCTGAGTCCTTGCTTCCTAAGATGTCATCTATCTGGTTTACCCCATCAGTGCTGGCCCTCTGTTGGTCCTAGTAAACTCACCAGGGTCTGACTAAAACCCTGTTCTAGACGCAGCATGTGCATTCATCCTTCAGCTTTCAGATCATGGCTAGAGAGTGAAGGTCCAAAAAGGAGACTTTAAATGATGCATGGGATGTTGAATTTTTCTCCCTATTTGGTGCAATAAATACATGCACCTTTATAAAGATCAGTTGTCCAGTCAGCCTGACATTTTTTCAAAGCTACGTTCCATTTGTTCCTCCCACCTCCACCAACCCCTCCTTCAACCCTGCATTTCCAGAGGTACAGAGCAGTCACGTGGTCTGATCCTTCCCATCCAGGGCTCTGTAGCCTATGTCCCACAGCAGTCCTGGATCCAGAATGGCACCATAAAGGAAAACATCCTTTTCGGATCAGAGTTGGATGAAAAGAAATACCAGCAGGTTCTGGAGGCCTGTGCCCTCCTCCCTGACTTGGAAGTGCTGCCTGGAGGAGACATGGCTGAGATTGGAGAGAAGGTATTTGGGACACGAGGGGATCCCAAAGGGTGAAGGAAAAGAGCGGGGATGGTGAAGAAGTCCATGACAGTAAAATAGTTGATCAATTTTGGTAGTCAAGTCTGGAACAAATATCAGAAAACTTGAGTTTGCACAATATTTTGTGCAAATAACTCAGAAATTTAAAATTTTGCAAATATAAGAGTTGTGTAATCTAAAGGAAAGATAATGAATCTAGGACCTGGTTAACTAACCAGCGGCTAACCCAAGGTAGACCTCACAGGTAGAAGGCCAGAGGCAGACCGGAGCTGTCTGAACTCTAATTCTGTATACTGATGTGGGCCAGAGTAGGGCTCTAATAATCTGCAGTGAACACATAGAAATCTAATACATTATTAAATGCCTTTCTTAAAAGTTAATTTTTAATGACCATTTCATATTATATGAATATAATATAATTTGTTTACAAATCCCTGATTACTATTTATTTAGGATGTTTTTATCCTCTTTCCCCATTATTAAAAATGAATATAGCAGTCTTTTGGGGAAAGGTCTTGAGGTTAGGAGACTGCAGATACAGTTCTTGTTTCTTAATTCAGCATACATTTCTTGAGTACCTGCTATGTGCCAGATACTATTTTAAGTGCTGGAGTTATATCCACAAACAAACAGAAAATCCACCCTGATATAGCTCTACATTCTCCTGGGGCAGGAAACAAAAACAACAACAAAATAAGTAAATTATATGATATAAAATGATAACCTGGGCACACATTTAATTATTAGATTTAAAGTTATTTATTTGAATCAAAGATATTTATTTGTATAAAGGAACTTGTGTTACTGAACCCACGTCCAGCTGCCCACCATGCAACAAAGCCAGCCTACTGACGCTGAGTTGTGGTACAGCAAAGTACAGCGTTTATTGCAGGGCCAAGCAAGGAGAATGGGCAGTTAATGCTCAAAAGACTGGAACTCCTCAGTGGCTTTCAGGAGAGGGTTTTTAAAGGCAGCATCTGGGGTGAGGGTTGCAGCTTGTCGACTTTCTTCTGATTGGTTGGTGGTAAGTGACAGGGTGCTGTTTCAGGACTCTTAATCATCGACCTGGTTCCAGCCAGTTTCAGGTCTAAGTGCTTATGGTCAGCGTGCAGTTATCATCCTCCAACTGCATGAGAATTTTTGTTTCTGCAGAACAATTTAGAGATATGCAAGCAGATTGTTACATATACCCCTTAAGGAGGAGCTAGGGCTCTGTTTTATAGCTGAACTATTGTTTCTTGATTGCTTTTCCTTTGTTTCTACATTCTCTCGCTTCCCTAATTAGTAACTGCTTGAAACTCAGGAAGGCCAGGGAGACTAAAGCTTTTTTTTCCTACAAATAAGAAACAGGGGACACAGAGGGGCTTTTGTACCCAGGAGGTTGCCCTGCAGGGTCCTGCTTTGTTTCAATCCTTCCTTTATGTTCCTTAATTTGAGGGGAACAGGTATGAGCCAAGAATGGGAATAAAGTTTTGGATAGAGATGTTTATCATAAATTCAGTAGAAGAACTCAGTTTTAGGGGGACTCAGTTTCAGTACTTAATAGAAATTATTTTCTTCCTCAGGGTATAAATCTCAGTGGGGGTCAGAAGCAGCGGATCAGCCTGGCCAGAGCTACCTATCAAAATTCAGACATCTATATTCTGGATGACCCTCTGTCAGCTGTGGATGCCCATGTGGGAAAACATATTTTCAACAAGGTCTTGGGTCCCAATGGCCTATTGAAAAGCAAGGTGAGAACTTAAAGTGATGAAGACATGAAGAAGGGCACACGTCTTCTAGGACTGCTGATCCTAAAGCAGATTTCCTTATTTTCCTGTCCTCCTGAGGAGATAATATCATGCTGGTCTCGCAGGAAATGGCCTGGTGAGGTCTCCCATCTAGTGGTCATAGCTTATGTGAGAACTGGGTAATTTGAACCTTATTCTCTGGTTCCAACACTGAGCCTCTTATTAATTAAGGATGATTAATTATGATTTAAAAGTCCTTAGAGATCTGTGGTATAAGAAGAAATATATTTGGTTTTGTCACTAGTTCCTGGCGTAAAACTTGTTCAGTTGCTAAGTTGTGTCCAAATCTGCAATCCCATGGACTGTAGCACGCCAGGCTTCCCTGTCCTTCACCATCTCCTGGAGCTTGTTCAAACTCCTGTAGACATGAGTCCACATGTGATGGGAAGACAAGTGATGGGAGAACTGGAATTTTCAGCCCCAAACACCAGCCTCTGGAGAGAGGAAGATGGGCTAGAGTTTGGATTATAAAAATTCTTGAATAAGGAGATTCCAAGAGCTTCTGGGTTGGTGAGAACATGAAGGTAGTGGGAGAGCATAGAAATTCTGCTCAAGCACTCCCTCCAGCAGCAAGTGTAGAGTGGGGGCTGGCAGCACTCTATCTTGTGTTTGGCTTGTTCCCATCAAGATTTTTTTTAATGCTTCCACTCAGGCTGGCAGGGTTGACAGGGCGGCTGTCCCTCTGAGGCCTTTTGCCCCTCTCTCTCTCGGATCAGTGAGTCAACAGGAACTCACTTTCCCTCCTATCTTTGGTCCTGGTTTCTGTCCTTAAAGCTAATTGGCTGCATTCATTCTTGAACTGAATACCCACTCTGGGCCTGGTTCATTGCAAATACTGGGCAAGCAGATGAAAAGTTTTCATCTCTGCTCTCAAGTGACTTATCTAATTGGCAGACATATCAAAAAGCAAGCAATAGTGTTATAACACAAGAATTATTTTTAATGGCAATCTATACAAACTACTATCTGGTGGGTTTCCCAGGTGGCTCAGTGGTAAAGAATCTGCCTGCAATGCAGGAGACTCAAGTTTGATTCCTGGGTTGGGAAAATCCCCCTGGAGAAGGAAATGGCAACCTACTCCAGCATTCTTGCCTGGGAAATCCCATGAAGAGAAGAGCCTAGCAGGTTACAGTTCATGGGGTTGCAAAAGAGTCAGTATGACTTAGCAGCTAAGCCCCAACAACAGACAAACTACAGAGGAAACATTGGAGAAATACCCAGTTCTTGCCTGGGGACTCAGGAAAGGCTACCAGAATGGTTGACTTTGAGCTGAGACTCAAAGATGGGCATCTTCTGCATCTTCCTGATACGAGTGACCTAGTGTCTGTGGGGCTGTCTGTAGAAAGCAGAGGCAGTGGGCTTGGGCTATTGCTCCAGAGGCTCATCTCAACACCATGACCCCTATTTGAGCCTTATTGCTCATCTGCAAGTGTTCATCTTTCTTTGAGTGGAATCCTTGTGTCAGGAGTCAGTGTGGTCCATAAATAGACAACAATACAAGGAGTGCCAAGTCTTCCACACCAGGGAGGGCCTGGGCCAAAGACAAAGTTCCTTGCCCTGTAATGTTTCTAACATGCTAAAATAATCTGGGCAGTTCTTGTTAGACCAGTGGTTTGCTGGTTAGTGAGAGGGCAGTTAGTTTTGCGTGCCTCAGTTGTATTGATAACCCTTGATCTCAAGTGACATCCCTAAGCCTAAATCTTGGCTGCCCAGAAAGCTGGAGGGAAATATGTGCAGGGCAAACCTCATTGTCACTACAGGAAAATAACTAAATATATTCATGATGACAAGAGTCTCATTTTACACACAGGGCCAGATTTTAGGATGAGATGCTGGCAAATAAAGAGGAAGTAAAAGAAAGAGGTCAAGTGGTCAGGGCCACATTTGGAAGCAAAACCCCACAGTGACTCTGGTTTTCCTTTTCAAGAGTAAGCTAAACAAGGTGGTCACAGGATCGTCAGCACAACTTACTGTTATTTTTACAGACTCGAATCTTGGTGACACACAGCATTCACTTTCTTCCCCAAGTGGATGAGATTGTGGTTGTGGGGAATGGCACCATCCTGGAAAAGGGATCCTATAGCACACTGCTGGCCAATAAAGGATTGTTTGCTAAGAATCTGAAGACATTTGTGAAACACACGGGTCCTGAAGATGAGGCCACAGGTATGTGAAGAGGATTGGGATAGGATAGAACTTGTGTGTGGACGGGACAGGAGTAGAAAACTACCACTATTTATCTACTAACCTGTTCAGTACCCAGTGAACTAGATTTGGAAGTGAATTAGCCAGAGATCCAATATCTGTTCTTTCTGTATTTTGTGTCTCTGTAAAGCAACACAAACATAGAAATTTTTTATCTGAGCCAAACTAGGGGCCTATCCGGCTCATCTGGCCTCTGACATGCAATCATAGGGTACTCTTTAGAAGACGGGGCTTCCCTGATAGCTCAGTTGGTAAAGAATCTGCCTGCAATGCAGGAGACCCCAGTTTGATTCCTGGGTCAGGAAGATCTCTTGTAGAAGGGATAGGCTACCCACGTATTCTTAGGCTTCTCTTGTGGCTCAGTTGGTAAAGAATCCGTCTGCAATGCGGGAGACCTGGGTTTGATCCCTCGGTTGGGAAAATCCCCTGGAGAAGGGAAAGGCTACCCACTTAAGTATTCTGGCCTGGAGAATTCCATGGACTGTATAGTCCATGGGGTCGCAAAGAGTCGGACATGGCTGAGTGACTTTCAGTTCAGTTAGAAGATGACTGGAGGTATGGGGTGATTAGCTCTTGTGGGAGAGACTCCGGGGGCAGAAGGGACCCCCTTTAAGGGAATGCCCTGCTTCTAGTCACATATTCCACCCTACCTATCCAAACTCACTAAAATCACTTCCTGGACAGCTTCATAATACCTGGTATTAATAGTGTACTGCTAAATCGTTGCTAAGCGCTAACAAAGGAATCTTGACTAACATACCAAAAACCACTGGGTGTTTCAAACCAGAACAGAATCATGGTAGTTGCATAGTCTCACAGTATACCACAGGAATGGCCCCTACCAAATACATGACCACTGGGGTCACTGATTAGTTCCAGGCAGTAATGGAGCCTTAGTCTCTGAGGTCCCTCCCAAGAACCTGCCAGCAGTCATCCCAGGCATGGTTTTGGGTATCTGCTTCAGGTGGCGATTACTAACAGGAGGTCAGGACTGAGAAAGCAAGATCTGGAGCGTGCAGGGGCATTCTGAGAATCAATCAGAAGAGGCAGAAACTTCAGAGCCTGGAAGTAGGAGCACATTCAAGCCTCGAGGTCAGAAACATGTGATAGTTTCAAACCACAAGAGTCAGAAAGAAAAGCCTAGAGGGAGGTGGGAGGGGGGATCGGGATGGGGAATACGTGTAAATCTATGGCTAATTCATATCAATGTATGACAAAACCCACTGAAATGTTGTGAAGTAATTAGCCTCCAACTAATAAAAAAAAAAAATTAAAAAAAATAAAAATATATATAAAAAAGAAAGAAAGAAAGAAAGAAAAGCCTAAACCAGGAAGTCTATAAACACTGGCAAGACAGGTCAGAAACACTGACTGACCTTTGGTGTCTTAGGTGACCTTAGGATGGTGTGGGCTACAGGGATTGGGAGCCAGCCGAGGAAAGCTGGGCAGGGATAACAGCAGGAAGGAAGGGGTCAGAGCTTTCCATCAGCCTTTATGTGCTCTGGGGATTGGCCTGGAGAAAACAAAAAACACCTGCCTGGGAGCTGAAGGTCTCCAGCAAAGGGCAGGGTCTGATGCTGGATCCCTCTGAGTTACTGCTCAGGCAACCACATCACCACAACCTACACAGTTTTCTCATTCTAACTTTAAACGTTTTTCTTCTGATTTGCCTGGATCTGAGTTCTGTTTATCTAAACCCCTATGGGTAGACGGCCTCTTTGAAAAATCCTGTCTTTTGTGTACAGAGTTTGCAAACCCTTGTTTTGGGACACACTGATAGGCCATTTCTGAGAAGTTGTGTAAGCCACAGTGCCTGGCATGCTGTTGGCGTGGTTTCCAGGGCTCAAGGTACAGACCCCAGACGGCAGAAGAAAGGAAGGGGCAAGAGGGCAAGGTAACCCGTGTCAGTGTTGGCTCGGTGTTTCCTAATTAGCCATTGTAACAAACTGCTACGAACTTCGTGTCTTACACGACAGAAATGTATTATCACTCACTGTTCTAGAGGTGAGAAGTCCCAAATCAAGGTGTCAACAAGATTTGTTCCTTCTGAAGCTGACAGGGAAGGATCTATTCCAGGTCTTTCTCCGAGTTTCTGGTGGTTTGCTGGCAGTCTTTGGCATTCTGCTATAGATACACAACATCAACCTCTGCCTTCATCTTCACATCGTTTTATCTCTTATGTGCATTTGTGTCCACATTTCCCCTTTTCACAAGGACATCAGACATATTGGATCAGGGGCCCATCCCACTGGGCCTAATAGAGATGTTCTCTATTTGGTGAGAACTTTCCTTTAGAGACCCAGATTCAATCCCTGGGTGAGGATGATTCCCTGGAGAAGGGAATGGCAACCCACTCCAGTATTCTTGCCTGGAGAATTCCGTGGACAGAGAAGCCTGGTGGGCTACAGTCCATGGGATCACAAAGAGTTGGACACGGCTGAGTGACTAACACTTTCTTTTCACTTCCTTTACACCTTGAGACATGGTTTCCTGTTGTTTTCTGAGCATACTTATCGTAGCTGATTTAAAATCTTTGTCAGTAAGTCCAACACCTGTGCTTCCTTGAGTACAGTTTCTGTTGACTGCTTTTTTTTCTTCCCGTGTATAGCCCCATACTTTCCTGCTTCCTTGTATGTCTCATTTTTTGTTGAAAACTGATCATTTTAATTAGTTTAACAGTTCTGGAAATATAGGCTGTCTCCTCTCCTTCCTCCACCAGGGTTTGTTGTTGTTCCTCCTCCTAATGTTTAGTTTCTCGAACTAATTATGTTAAGTCTATATTATTTATCTCATGTGGTCATTGACGTTCCTGCTTGGTTGGGTTAGTGGTCAGATAATGACCAAGAGGTCAGAGGTTTCCTTAAGTGCCTGCAACCAGTAAGTCACTCAGCCTTTGCTGAGAGGCTCTGTGGAAATGAGCGGTGGGGGGACATGTCTTTTTTAATAAGCCAGAAGGCAATTTACAGTTCCATCTCTGTCTTTGTTGCCTGCTTGCCCAGAGTTTGAAGTTAAACCAGAGGTAAGGGAATAAGACATTCTCAAGTCTTTCTTGGGTAGGTGTGCAACCCTATACATGTGTATGACATACTTGATTGCTAAGAATATACTGAAGATATCAAAACTCCCTATGAATATCTTATTCCCCAGATTTTTTTTTCTTTTAAGTTCTTGGTCAGTTTCTTATTTGCCCCAACTGTTATCACTGACATGGGCAGTTGAGATGTTAAACAACTGCTGATTGTTAGAGCCAACTCCAAGTCAGGCCCAATAAAGACAAGCCCTGTGAATGGGGTTTTCCAGAGGACTGCCAGACTGGTCAAATAATGACAATTGTCCAGCAATGAGGTTTTGGGAATGTTCTGAACCCACACTGTTCCCTCCAGCAGCTGCTAGGTTACAATAATTGTAATTGGTTTACTGTTGGTTTTCTAGACTACAGCAGATCTAAGGAGAGGGCAATGGAAATAGGGTAAATTAAACTACTACAAAGCTTACTGTTCTTTCTGAGATTTAGCCTTTTTTCTTAAATAAGTGCTCCTTGGATTTTTGCAAGCCTTTGGTTAACTTCAAAGTTATGGAAAATTTGGTTTTGATAATTTTTGGCCATTATGCTCACTGCTTTTACAGAAGTCTCAATTTCTGGAGGTCATTACCATTTTCACAGCCCAAGCTGTTTTACCTTTTCAGGGTATGCTTTTTAAAAATGCTTTAAATTATTTGAATTTCAAGCAGAACATTTTAAATTTGCACTCACCTTTTTAGTCAGTTCTGGAGATTATGATCTACTGTTTGCCTCCTATAATCCTTAAAAGTTCTTTCCTGCTCCAAAGGAACTTAGAAGTTTCTGGAAATACTCTTCTTTTTGCCTTTTCTCTTCCAGTGAAATATTAACTCATCTTTCCTTTATTCTGGTATTTCTCAAAGAGATGCCCTAATAAATAGTATTTCTGGAGTAAAAGATTCCAACCTGTATGTACATCTGAGATCTCTTGTCAAGGCCAACAAGATCAGAAAAGACTTCACTCCTTGTTCATGGGGCTGTGACAGCTCTTTGCAGCTCTCTCCCTAACTTTTGCTGTGTCTCCTAGTCAATGAGGACAGTGAAGATGATGACTGTGGGCTGGTGCCCAGTGTGGAGGAAATCCCAGAGGATGTGGCCTCCTTGTCCATGAAAAGAGAGAATGATCTTCGTCGAACACTGAGCCGCAGGTTGGTCATCTCTTCAGCTGGCAGCCCCCATTACTTCCATAGTTCCCCTTGATCATTCTTTTTCTCTCTCTTTTTTTTTTTTTTTTTCCTGAGTGTCCATATGGATGCTCCCAGCTCTCCTTTTGTTTCTGAGCATGGGGAGGAGGGTTGGGGTGGTGTGTTTCTCCTATGATCATCTGCTCTGAAATGCACTATGATGCAAACAGAACGACTTTGACACCTGCTTCCAAGAAGACACTTGGAAGGAAAACCTCCCCTCTCAATCTTTCAGATCTAGGTCCAGTAGCAGGCATCTGAAGTCCTTAAAAGACTCCTTGAAAATTCGGAATGCGAATATCCTGAAGGAAGAGGAAGAACCAGTGAGAGGACAAAAACTCATTAAGAAGGAATTCGTACAAACTGGAAAGGTGAATGCCACAGTAAAAAGTACCATTCAAAAAAAAAAAAAAAGTACCATTCATGAGAGGTGATAGAAGGCTTGAGATTTGAATATTTTTAAGTTTGATGATTTGAATATATTTGAACATATTTATAGAGGAATATGTCTTATGTGCTCTGCCAGTCTTTAAATTTACCATTGAAATTTTAGCAGAGGCTCTAGACACTTTATCAAATCGTACTTCCATGAAGAATGACACATGTCCTGTGAACATCTTCCTACCACACTTCGCATAGTAAAAGCAACAAAAATGAGATGCAATTCTGGGAGCCAGAGAATACCAATCTATCAAGCTCATAGCACACAGTTCAAATTAATAAAACTTAAGACCAAGCTCTTAAATTTAAGGTATTAAACATTAATAAAACAAGGTCTGTGGTGTAGCCTTATCTGTCCCATTCTGTTTTTATATCTGTTCCTCTTAATTTCATCTAGAAGTTCATTAATAATCTGATGGTTATTTACCCTGAATTGTATTTCGGCATTGATTATTATCTTGCCCAGTATAGAAATGTGATACCTTACCAAATTTTGCTACCTGCTATCCACTTTTCCAAAGCACTGCATTCCCCTATGATTGATATTCTGGTAATTCCTCACCAAAATTCAATAATATGTGTTAGTTGCTCAATTGTGCCTGACTCTTTGCCGACCCCATTGACTGTAGCCTGCCAGGCTCCTCTCTCCATGAGATTCTCCAGGCAAGAATAGTGGAATGGGTTGCCATTCCATTCTTCAAGGGATCTTCCCAACCCAGGGATTAAATCTGGGTCTCCTGCATTGCAGGCAGATTCTTTACCATCTGAGCCACCAGGGAAACACAAAATGCCAATAGGAATTCTACTAACACTTAGGTGGGGGCTTTGCAGGTGAAGTTCTCCATCTACCTGAAATACCTACAAGCAATAGGATGGTGCTCGATAGTCTTCATCCTCTTGGCGTTTGTGATCTATTATGTGGCTTTTATTGGATCAAACCTCTGGCTCAGTGCTTGGACCAGCGACTCTAAAATATACAATGGCACCAACTATCCATCCTCTCAGAGGGACATGAGAGTTGGCGTCTATGGAGCTCTGGGAATAGCACAAGGTATGTGTGATGGCTACAACAGTTGTCCCTGAGACAATCTGTCAGGTCCACTTTGCCTTGACTTGGGAAAGCATTTGCCATTGTGTCCCTAGCACAAGTCTTCAGGGGTCCCTGTGCATGGTGCTGACTGCACTGCTTCCATTTCTAGGTTTCTTTGTGTTCATAGCGAATATCTGGAGTGTCTATGGTTGCAACCACGCATCAAACATCCTCCACAAGCAACTGCTGAACAATATCCTTCGAGCACCCATGAGTTTTTTTGACACAACACCCATAGGTCGGATAGTGAACAGGTTTGCTGGTGTAAGTATCTCAAGGGCTGTAAGACGCATTTATGGCTGAAGATCTTTCTGTTTCTAACAGGGAAAGAATTCTCATTTTCCCCTAGACAACACTGGGCAGTTCCAGTTCTTTGGTCCCACTCAGCATGCAGATGTTTCTGGAATACCTTATGCATGGTCCTAAGGGTCGTGGGGATACAGGGATGAACCACTGTGGCCCTTTAAGTAGGCCACCAATGAGTGAGGGAGATGGCCAAGGAAATAAAGGATGATGATAGAATATGGGAAAACCAGGAACAACAATGCGCACAGTGGCATTCTGGGAGTATGAAAGAGTGACAGAAAAAAGAGGACCAGCTGTATCTGGATGACCAAGGGTGGGAAATGTCAGAAAAGGTGAGATTTATGTGGTAGAGGTTAGCCAGAAAGATGGTGGAGGGAGAGGGGGTGGGCCGGAGGCACTAGAAGCAGGATGTGAAGGACTACTCTGCAGAGGGAAAAACACAAGTGAAAGCAGAGTCACTGGTTCTGACAGTGAGTAAAAGTGATAGTGGGACAACCCTTGGTCACCGCTTGGTCACTGCTTCTAGTCCTGAAACTCCCATCTTTGACACTTTACAAATAAGTAAATGAGGTCTGGGTTATAGAATCTTGTGGTTTTAATGGAGTTCTGGAACACTGTCTCCATTGGCTGCAGATTCTAGAACCCTTAGCATTTGTTCATTCAACATTTATTGGGTACCTTCTATGAGCCAAGGACTGTACTGGGGATTGAGATGCTCAATAAATGCAAAGGTCATAGATGGCTCTCTACCATGGACCAGACTGAACTCATTGATTCTTAATGAATATGAGGTGGAAATTTCAGGAACAGAGGAAACCAGACAATTCAGAGTAATATTCAACTATCACAACAGAATTTTCAAACTTTTGTTTGTAGAAGAGGGCACACATTTTTAATAATGTCTTAGCAGCTCTGAGCCCTTATGTGTTTGGTCTTGTAGCAGGCACAGAAAGTCTAGCTCCCAGCCTACAGCCAGGTTTTGGGGACATGGCAACTACTTCACAAGTGGGCTGGCCCCCACTTGTCACCTTCCTCTGCAACAAAAATGGTGGGCATGATGTCACTGGAGACAATTTACATGGGCTTTCTGCTGTTTATTAAAGCCTTAAAAAGGACATAATTTTGGATGGGGAGATTTCTCACAGGAATTTTGCAAAGATTGCACACTCTTTTCCAGGGTTGTAATATATATATATGTATTATGCATGCTCATTCACTTTGGTTGTGTCTGACTCTTTGTGGCCCTATGGACTGTAGCCCATCATGCTTCTCTGTCCATGGGGATTCTCCAGGCAAGAATACTGGAGTGGGTTTCCATGCCCTCCTCATAACTGTGTCCAGGGTTGAGAGAAAAAAAGTTCTCACTATCAGTTCTGTGCAGATTACTTTTGACCATTAACTGGCATAGATTCTCCATCCTTCCTTCCTCCCCTACCTCCATCTCTTCTTAAAGGCTCAGCCATCGGCTCCAGGGGATCTGGGATCTAACTCTTATGGTCTGAGTCACCTCCGCCACAAAACTCAGCATACAGTTAATGATAATTTCCTTTTTCATGCAAAAACAGCAAAATATGACTGTTGCCTAAGTAACTCAATATAAGTTTTCTGTGTTTTCTTTTTCAGAAGATTAATTATGTATATACACATATAATTATCTTTATATATAATATGTATATATGAATAATAATACATATCATATATATTAAACATTATATATACATTTTATAAATATAAAATATATATAATAATACATATCATTATTTATTTGGAACATGGGAAAAAGGAAACTATCATTAATTGCAGAGTGAGTTTTGTGAGGGAGGTGGCTCAGACCTTAAAGGAGAATTAGATTCTGGGTCCTCTGGAGCAGGTGGCTGAGCCCTTAAGAGGCGATGCAAGTAGGGGAGGAAGGAAAGATGGAGAATTTATACCAGATAAGGGTCAAAATGCAGAAAGTGAAGAGGAACTAAAAAGCCTCTTGATGAAAGTGAAAGAGGAGAGTGAAAAAGTTGGCTTAAAGCTCAACATTCAGAAAACTAAGATCATGGCATCTGGTCCCATCACCTCATGGGAAATAGATGAGGAGACAGTGGAAACAGTGTCAGACTTTATTTTGGGGGGTTCCAAAATCACTGCAGATGGTGACTGCAGCCATGAAATTAAAAGACGCTTACTCCTTGGAAGGAAAGTTATGACCAACCTAGACAGCATATTAAAAAGCAGAGACATTACCTTGCCTGGTTAAGGCTATGGTTTTTCCAGTGGTCATGTATGGATGTGAGAGTTGGACTGTGAAGAAAGCTGAGCGCAGAAAAATTGATGCTTTCGACCTGTGGTGTTGGAGAAGACTCTTGAGAGTCCCTTGGACTGCAAGGAGATCCAACCAGTCCATACGGAAGGAGATCAGTCCTGGGTGTTCATTGGAAGGACTGATGCTGAAGCTGAAACTCCAATACTGTGGCCACGTCATGCGAAGAGTTGACTCATTGGAAAAGACCCTGATGCTGGGAAGGATTGGGGGCAGGAGGAGAGGGGGATGACAGAGGATGAGATGGCTGGATGGCATCACCAACTCGATGGGCATGAGTTTGAGTAAACTCCAGAAGTTTGTGATGGACAGGGAGGCCTGGCATGCTGCGATTCAAGGGGTCGCAAAGAGTCAGACACGACTGAGCGACTGAACTGAACTGAAGGGTCAAAAGTAATCTTCACAGAACTAATAGTTGGTGAGGGTTTCTTTTTTCCTCTCAACCCTGGACAGTTATTTGCATTCTGATATGACTAAGCAAATTCCCTACCACAACTGAGAAGGTGTAAAATGTCCCAGGAATTCATGAGCACACCATCTCTCCTCCTGTGTCCCTAGGATATCTCCACAGTGGATGACACCCTCCCCATGTCTTTACGCAGCTGGGTCTTGTGCTTCCTGGGCATCATCAGCACCCTGGTCATGATCTGCCTGGCCACTCCCATCTTTGTTGTCGTCATCATTCCTCTTGGCATCATTTATGTGTCTGTTCAGGTAGGTTTGGAAATGGCTAGGTTTCCCTCCTTCTCTACTCATAAAAGCTTAAGTTCTCTTGTGTTTATGGCTAGTCACTCCCCACCCCTCGAGCATCTTTGCCATTGAGTCAGATATTAACATACCATCTTCACGATGGTGAGGTTGTTGGTGGCTTCTGGAAGAGGCGTGCTGAGGCTGCTTCCTTGGTTGGCTTAGGTTGATCTACTTGGAGATGTCCCTCAGCAGGAGCCCAGTCTCTTTCACTTCAGGGTAGTTCTCCTTTCACTGGGGTGTCTGTGGCGGGGCGGTGGGTGGGGGGGTTCAGGCTCAATTCCAGTGTGGTCTTGAGGGCACAAGTAGTTTGACAGCCAAGCCTCAAGGGAAACTAGAGCAAGTAGAAAGGGCTCCATGCCTGTAATAAGGGGAGGGAATGAGGGGACGGAAGCTGTAGAGAGAATTCTTGTCCCAGCAGCTACCTTTGGGATGAATTGATCACCTTGAGAAAATAATGCTGAAGCCCTTCAGTGAAGGGTAGCCTTGTGGCTGTGATAAGTTTACACTCCTGGGCTTTGTGTTGAGTTCCTCAGGTACATTGTCATCTCTGTTAGTAACAAACCAACAAATAAAAGGCAGGATATTTGAGGAAACTTCCAGGTAAAACACTTTGAATTCTGGCTCTCCCATGCCTAGCTCTCTCCCTAATTTCAACAAATCCTCTGGGCTTCCGTGGTGGCTCAGACAGTAAAGAATTCACCTACAGTGCAGGAGACCCAGGTTCAATCCCTGGGTTGGATCCCCTGGAGAAGGGAATGGCTACCCACTCCAGTATTCTTGCCTGGAGAATTCCATGGACAGAGGAGCCTGGCAGGTTATAGTCTATGGGGTCACAAAGAGTCAGACATGACTGAAGCGACTTAGCACGCATGCATCAGCATACCTTTCTTGAGCCATTTATTGTCCATCTCTCCTTTCCAAACCCCTTGTTCCCCAGCTGCCTTTATCCCTTTAGAGACCATTTTTCTCACTACTGTCAATTAGAAATATGTGAAAAAAAAATATGTGCAGATTCTTGGGACCATATGGATTAGGCTGACAAAACTCTTTGGATTATTCCAGATTCTAGGGCTGTGGCATAGTGTCTTGCTTTCATGCTCCCCTGTTCCCCACCAACCCCAGATCCTCCCATCGTCCTCTTCCTCTGAGCCTCTCTCATCTCTCCTCTAGTGAGAGACCAGATCAGATGTGGTCTTGTTCAGATGTGGGCTCTGGCCTCAAAGTAATGAATGTTGGTCATGGCCACAAGGGAAGAGGTAACAACATATGTGATGTGATCGTGTGACAGAGTCTTCATTTTTTTGGGTCCAGATATTTTATGTGTCTACTTCCCGCCAGTTGAGACGACTGGACTCCGTCACCAGGTCCCCAATCTACTCTCACTTCAGTGAGACTGTGTCAGGTTTGTCTGTTATCCGCGCCTTTGAGCATCAGCAGCGATTTCTAAAGCAAAGTGAGACAGCGATTGACACCAACCAGAAATGTGTCTTTTCCTGGATCACCTCCAACAGGTGAGACTGCCCCTGGATATTCACCCAGACATGTGTGCTTTGCAGGTCTGTGTGTTTGATGTTAGCTGTGGGAGGGAGGGGTGGCCCGAAATGTGAAATTCACTCTGGCTAAACACGCCTATCATGTGAGAAGAGAGGAGAAAGCATGAGCTTCGGAGTCAGACTGGTCCCTGTATCTGCTCTGCTACTTCCCAAGCGGGGGGAGTTGTCTTGACCCCTCAGGAAAAATCTCGTTTTCTTTGTTTTTACAATGACTGGAACACAACCTATCTCATGGGCTTATGGAGGAAGTCACATGACACTGCTCAGCATTTTGTAAGAGATACTGTCCAGGTGCTGGGTGAACCAGACATTCTGTTTGCTTCCCTGAGACTGGATGTGAGGCTATCCACAGGCAGGACAGTTTTTGTAGGTGGGAAAGAAGCAGAAGTTGGAGGGAGGAGAGCTGGAAAATTTTAGGTAAAATCAGTAATGACAGAAATGAAAAGCTCAAATCCTGTGACGTGAATCCAAAAAGGCTGAGCAGTCTTGGTTCCTCCAGCTTCATTAGACCCTGGCATGTCCTTGGAGGAGGGAGATCTTTTCCAGGAAATGAAAGTTCTTGAGTGGTTTCTACACTGTCTTGCAGTGTGAAGGGCAGGCTAATGATGCTTAGTATTATTTGGAACATGAAGAGGTCAGAAATTTGATTGTAAAGATATTTTATATCTTAGATACTTTCCAAGAAGGAAAGAGTCATTTTTCTGTTGGATGCCCCTTGTAAAATATGTATCATATTTATTTGTAGATGTGCTAGAATTATTTGTACAAATTTAGGTAAGCACATTTTACTGTGAAAGTCAGTTTTTATAAATTACATCAATCGATATACTATTCTGTTCTCTACAAAGCCCAACATATCTCCCTATTATCAGCTCATACCTAACTTCTCTCCACCTCCTACTTTTTCTCCATCTTTTTAAAATCATGAAATCAGACAGGGAACATTGAACCTTCCTGTGGTGACTACTTTCTAACCTTACATATGAATTCTTGATGCCATTGTTTACCATGCCTATTCAAAAGAACCCATTTGGAACATTTGTTAAAATGCAGATCCCTAAAAGTCATTCCCTGAATCTCCTGGGTAAGAGTCCACAAATTTTTGGCACAAATTTGTATATTTTTAACAATATCCACCAGATGATTCTTATGATTTGGCAAGTTTGGGAGGCACTGAACTATAGGATTCCCCTAGTTTAGCAAACTCTTCCAGTATCTTTAAAAATGCAATTTATTTTCCAAAATCCAAAATTTAAAAGACTTTAGGAAAACATGGCATAGTTAAACTGAGGCACCTCCTAAGAAGGCAGTCCTACCAACTCAAGCCCTCTCAGAATGTCCTGGGAGCCCCACGCTTGCTGGGTAAGGTAAGGAAGGTGACACCTCTCAGTGACACCTCTTTCTCTGGTTCTGTTGCCCGCCAGGTGGCTTGCAGTTCGTCTGGAGCTGATTGGGAACCTGATCGTCTTCTTTGCATCCTTGATGATGGTTATTTATAGAAAGAACCTAACTGGGGACACTGTGGGCTTTGTTCTGTCCAATGCACTTAATGTGAGTCTGGTTGGGAGTTTGGCTGAACTAATGCATTATTCTTAAATGCATGGTATATCCTAATTTAAGGATTAGTCTAGGGTATACCATGGAGTCCATCCTCTGGATTCCTTTTTAGATCCAGATAGACCAGGAGAGACTGTGGTTCAAACCCTGTCTCCATCTCTTACTAATTGTGTAACCCATGGACATGCTCCTTAACCTTTCTAAGTAGGTGCCAGTGTCATCTGGGAAACTGGATATATATTTTGTTTCTCTGGGGATTTAAGAAAGCAATCTCGTGTGATTCAATCTAATAGTTTCCCATCTCTTTGCCTCTTTACTTGATTATAGTCAAAAGAAAAAATAAGTATTTCTTTTATAATATAGCAGTAACCAGAAAGTCTTTTGAACAAATAACTTCTACATTTATTTTGTTAAATCACAGAATAATTGGAGTTCACTTTAATGAAGAATATAGAGTCTAATAAAACTATATAATGCATCCCCCACTTGACTAAGGGATAAATATCAGACATTATTTCTTACTGCCTAAGACAGAGACTGGCACCACAGTAAAATTTTAATAAACAATACTCATTTAATGAGTCATTTGGCCATCTTTTATGGAAACGTTCTGAACTAATATTTTGGGGGTCTGCATAGCTACCAGAAGGCTCTACATAGTGCTGTTTTCAGTTGGAGTCCATAAGACCCAAAGGTGATCGTGGTGGAAAAGGACTCTGTCATTCACCAGAATCACTGGGTTCCTTGTGCCACTGCCCTCTCATCCCCTCAATTCTAGGCTTATTAACCTAGAACAGACAGGGCGAAGAGTTGGAGAACTATTAGACTGAACCAAAAGAACATCATTCAGATATCAACAATTTATATGGTCCAGCCGACATCAAGTGGTTACCCTTAGTCCCCAGCCTCCTGAGCTTTCCCTGTCTCTAACTACCATGTGCTCAACAAAGATTCCTGAGAGTATGTGCCAAGCCTATGCTTTTGCCTGTAAGAAGACTGCATCTTAGAAGCTTGCCTCTGAGTGACCCACAGATGCCCTGGACTCTGGCCCAGGTCATGACAGCCATCTTCCTGTTGGTTAGATTTATCTCTGTCATGGCAGGAAGGCACTTGAGTTTACTGGGGTAACAGAGGACAGGGGTCCTCGTGGATGTCCCACCTTGAGGGTTGGCTTCTCAATCGAGCTGTTGTTCATTGAGAGCAGAGAAAGCAGCTTTTTAGAAGGCCTGTTCCTACTCCATGTCTTTCCTTATGCTTTCCCCATTGGAATGCTACCCCTAAACCCTAATGACTTATAGGTGGGAGAGCCAAGTTCAAGTCCCAAAACACTAACAGCCAGTCTATCTAGCCTCAGTTTTGGCGCCAGGCCACTCCAAGCCCCTGGTTTCTTTCCTGTGAGCACCACAGAGTTGAGCACTCAATTGTCCTCCCACCATTCGATGCTCTGGCCTCATTTCCTCCCCCAAGGAGGTGTGGATTGTCTCTTATCCTCCTCCTCGCTGTCTTGTAGAGCCCGGCTTAGTGCTAGGTACCGAGGAGGCACTAGATTAACCTCGTGGTTTGACTGGTTGGGTTGCTTTGAGCCTCAGATGATCATCTTCTGGTCTCTTTGTAGATCACGCAAACCCTGAACTGGCTAGTGAGGATGACGTCAGAAATAGAGACCAACATTGTGGCTGTTGAGCGAATAACTGAATACATAAACGTGGAAAACGAGGTAAGGAGGAATCAGAGGAACCCAGGGACAAGGCTAAAAAAAAAATGCTGATGCTTTCAGAATGCGTCTTCACTTTATCTAAAGATTTCTCACAGGGTCATAAAGGTTCTCTGTAAGTTTCCCTTGCTCTGACAGAAAGGACCTAGTTTTTTGAAACCTAGAATAGGTCATGGTTTGGGAGAAGTCAGGTCTTGGGATTGCATGAAGTTAAATGGTGGCTTCATTCTCAGAGCAACCTCTTAGCATAGGGTTTCTTTAATTGAATAAGGTAGAAACCTTCTCAGCCATCCTGGTGGCTCAGATGGTAAAGAATCTGCCTGCAATGTGGGAGACCTGGGTTAGATCCATGGGTCGGGAAGACCCCTGAAGAAGGAAATGGCTGGAAGAACCAGTCTAGTTCAGTCTGTTCAAAGCAAATGCTCATAAGTGGCTGGGACACTGCTACTCTGTTCTGTGACATGAATCCTAGGGGGGATTGTTGAGTGAGTTGTCACCACGTAAAGCACTTTTCCTCCTGTCTCCTGGCCAGGCACCATGGGTGACTGATAAGAGGCCTCCAGAAGGTTGGCCCAGCAAAGGGGAAATCCAGTTTAGCAATTACCAAGTACGGTATCGACCTGAGCTGGATCTGGTACTGAGAGGGATCACCTGTGACATTAAGAGCACGGAGAAGGTAGGTGAAGCTGAAGAAAGGCCTGGGTGAGTGCCTGTGGACATAGAAAACCATTTCTTCATTCAATTGAAGTGAGTAGGTGGGAACACTTCTGATGTCCTGAGGTGTAGGGACACAGTGCCACCACTAGAGGGCAGGATATCCACAGAGGATCAAACAGACTTACTAAGCTCTTAAGGGCTCTCTTGCTCAGCCCTCCCCTGCCTCCCAGCTGGCATCCTCTTCTCCTGTGGCAGATGGGCTCATTTCCTATAAGCCTCAAGACTTACAGAGGGGAAGTCAGGAAGCAGCGACCTGGGGAAGGAACTGGTGGAACGCCTGTGTGGATGTTGTCCCTGCAGAGAGAATGGGCTGGTTCTCCTCCTGCTGTGCAAAGTCCTGGTATGGAGTTCTTGTTCTCTGAGGACTTGGGGTCTGATACAGGGCCAAAAAATTGTCTGGGCAACAGTGCTTAGGTCCACGTTCTCAGACCTGATGGCAGGCCCAGTCCTTCCCTTCTCCTCACGTCTAAACAAGATTCTTAAAAATATATTAATTTCCAGGAATAATTAAAACAACAGATGTGTACATTTCCAGTAGTCAATGTAGTTGTCAGCCAGCTACAAGTCAGGGGGTAGGATGGGAAGGCCATCCTTTTCTGACATCTAGGCACTTTCCCCCCTCCCCCTGCCACCAAAACCACAGTCTAACATCTTAAGAGATGCAGTAGCTAATCACTGTCTTTTCCACTTTTAAGTATGAATGCCCCAGGCTAAATTGTTGTCCCCAAGAATTACACGATGAACTAACACGCAAAAAACTGTATTTACAGATTGGCGTGGTGGGCCGGACGGGAGCTGGGAAATCGTCCCTGACAAACTGCCTCTTCAGAATCCTAGAGGCTGCAGGAGGCCAGATCACCATTGATGGGGTAGACATTGCTTCCATTGGGCTCCACGACCTCCGAGAGAAACTGACCATCATCCCCCAGGTAAACTCTAGGATGTACTCACATGCAGCTGGTTCCAGAGGAAACATGCAGCATCTTCTTGATGTATGTTCATTTAGCAGTGTCATTTCTGTTGTCTACCTGGGATACCCTAAGCTAGTTCCCTAAAATACACCACTTCCAGAACTTACAAAAAGTAGTTTTTGCATTTTGGAGGTAATATGCTTGTGTGACTCAGTATCTAAACAGTAGGTGGCAGCATCACAACAGAAGTCAAGTGGAGCAGATGATTATCTGCAGCCCATCGTGGTTCGCAGGACCTTTGCAATCAGCATTAGCAGTTTTGCCACTGAAGCTTGAAACCATTAAGCTTTATTCTCTGCATCTGATGTGGTTACAAGAGAGGGGAGAGAATCTGCAGCAATTTTTTTGCCAGTAAGTGGAACAGTTAGTGTATCAGCAAGAAAGTCTTCCCAGAAGCCTTGCTCTCTGGACCCTTCCAAACAAGAATGCCCTGGAGGCTCTGGGTGTGTGGTCCTGATCGGAACCTGTCTGCCTCTGCTTGCTGCAGCCAAGTCTGGGGGTGGCTTTGGCTGGTCTGGTGTTTGCTGCCTTAGTTACACTTTTCTGTAGCCTCTTCAAGAGCATAAGAAATTCTTCTCTTGTGACTGCACTACTCTTTCCTGTGCATGCCCTTATTCCCTCCACCTTCATTCACACCATGAGTTTTCAGTCTGTGTGTGGAGGAGGTGGGATATTCCTCTCATCTTTTTAAGAGATGCTGAGGCAAACTTGGAGATCTGTAGATGAATTTCAGAATGAAAACAAAACCAAGGACTCCACTTCTTTTCAAATAAATATTTTATTTATTTGGCTGTACCAGGTCTTAGCTACAGTACTCAAAATCTTTGATCTTTGTTGCAGCGTGGGGGATCTATCTAGTTCCCTGACCAGGGATCAAACCCAGGCCGCCCTGCATTGGGATCGCAGAGTCTTAGCCAGTGGACCACCAGGCACATCCCCCAAGTACTCCCCTTAATGCTGTGTTTAGCTCAAAGCTGTCATCAGGGAAATCGTGCAGAACCTTGACCACTAACTAACCAGCTTTCCATCTCAGACCTGACTGCTTTCTTGGCCACAAAGACCTGGTTCTTTTTCTGACACTGGCCCCAATAACTACCTGGTCCCTTGACTTGCAGGACCCCATCCTGTTCTCTGGGAGCCTGAGGATGAATCTGGACCCCTTCAACAACTACTCAGATGAGGAGATTTGGAAGGCCTTGGAGCTCTCTCACCTCAAATCTTTCGTGGCTGGCCTGCAAGCTGGGTTGTCCTATGAAGTGACAGAGGGTGGTGACAACCTGAGGTAAGGTTTCATACCCCACTGCTCGCACAGGCTGTGGATGCGGCAAGGGGACCACTCCTTTTGTTGCTCGTGCTTGGTGGCAGCTGGTAAAGAATTTTCACTCTCCAGGTCTAATTCCTAGTGCATAAAAGGAACCTGTTGTGAAGATTAAGACCGAAGTGAATGTGCTTGAAAACCTTTGTTAATAAACAAACCCTCATGAGACATTACAAATGTGAGTTTGCAGATCCCACTCTTGTGCGGGTTCTGAGGTGCACTCAGGCCGAAAACAATCCCCAATGTCTGATCCAGCCCCAGAGAGACTGATGTAAGTGGTGTGAGGCACTGCTGGAGGTGTGAGTTCTAAAAGATGCCCAGAGGCCCTGATCTAAGGGGCACCTGGATGATGGAGACGTGCAGTCTGCAGGGTCCTTGTAACACCATAACCCAACACCAAGATTCTTTTGGCTTCACAATCCTTTTTACTGTTTCAAAGCATTTCTACACATGTTGACACTTCACAGTTCCTGTTGGCTAACAAGCTGACCTGGCATTTCCCCTATGACAACCTGTTTTTCCCCTCTACAAACTGGTGGTCAGTTCTTAGCCAGAGCCAGCAGCTCAAGGGTGGGTCTTCCTGCAGTCCCTGCATGGTGAGCAGGGCTTAGACCATTAGCAGCTGAAGCTCAAAAAAGGGAAGGCTCAGAAGCTCAGTTAAAGGACCTGCCACTCTGGCCTCACTTGGGAGCTTGCTGTAAATACAGAATTTCAGACTCTGGACCTACTATCTGGAATCTCCGCTGTAGCAAGAGTCCCGGGTGATTTGTGTGCACACTAGAGCAGGGAAGCAATGACGAGCAGGTTGAGTCCTTAGTAGGTGGCACGCTAGCATCACTAGGCAAAGTCCCGTGCCCAGGCTGTACCCCAGACCAGTGGAACCAGGGCCCCAGGGATTCCAGTGTGCAGCCCCAGTGAACGCCTATGAGCCCTGGTAGAGAACACCCTATGTTTGTTCTCCCTCAGCCACAGACCTGGGAACTAGCAGAACTGAGGTAGGTCTTCAGGCCTATTAAAAATGCTGTTCAAACATTCAGTCAACAAATATATATTGAGCACCTACTGAAAAGACAGAGGAAAATGCCATAGACACACCCATGCCCTCCTAGAACTGACGTGCGATGGAGAAGACAGACATTGGACAAGTAAATTCTGCACAGTAAATGCCTGAGGTGTGCAGGGCCATGGGGGCCGATCTGGCAGGCTCTGATAGGGCCCAAGGACAGAATCACACCACCCTTCTTGGACCATGCTGAGACACATGGCATTACCAGTGCCTTAATTTCAGATCTGGGGTGGTGGATGTTGAAACTTAAACTCTTTGATCAGAGACTAGAGATCAATCAGCTTGGAGATCAAGCCCTCCACAGCTAAAAGCCAAACTGATACCTCAGCAGCAGCCTGTTACTATGAAGTCCATATGAGCCAGGCAGGATTTGGGGAAGTTAAAGAAACAGTTTTGCAGTATCTGTGTTCTTACATTACAGAGAAAAACTGGAAGTTCATCTTGGGTGACTTCTCATCTCCTGCAGAAATTTTCTTGCAAGGAATTACAGAACTTTAGTCTAGCCACCCCCTGTTTAATATGTTCCCTAATGGCCACGGCAGGAAAGAACAATTAGCAAATTCCCGAATATTTCCTCCACATCATTTCCCAAAGCTTCTTAATGTAAGTAAGAGGTCCAGCCTTCATTACTGGCTTTTAGCAAATTAAAGCTATTTGCATCTTACAGGCATATTTGAATTCCACATACACTGCATCTCACACCAAGACATCATCATGTTCATTAGATGTTCATTAGCAATGGTCTCCAATCAAGGCAGAAGGCCCCAAACAAATAATTAGACTTGAGGCTAGAATTACACATTAAAATAAGGAATGGATTTACTAAGAGCACTAAGAAATGCCACTGGGGCATTCTTGTGTGGTGTCATCCTATAGTAATGATGTCAGGTCAAATACTGCTGAAGCAAGCTTGGTGGCAGCCGTCTTATTTTGAAATTGTTGCTGGTGTACTGAGATATCACTGTAGCTAAATGCAAGGTACTAGCCCTGGGCTAGTGTTTTCCAAACTTGTTAAACATGAAAGTCTCCTGGGGTGTATTCAAAATACATGTTCCTCAAAATTGTGCAATTTGCAGAGACGTGGATGGACCCAGAGGCTGTCGTCCCGAATGAAGTCAGCACAAAACCTATTACTTATATGTGGAAGCTAGAAAAATAAGACAGGTGAACTTACTTGCAAAGCAGAAGCAGAGACAGATGTAGACGATGGACGTATGGATAGAGGGGGAGAAGAGGAGGCGGCATAAATTTGGAGATTGGGATTGACATATATATATATATACATACTACTATGGATAAAATAGCTAATGAGCACCTACTGTACTGCAGAGGGAACTGTACCGTCCTCACAGGTTTGTGAGGACCTAAATGGGAAGGAAATCCAAGGAAGAGGGGATATATGTGTATGTCTAGCTGATTCACGATGCTATATAGCAGAAACGAATACAACTTTGTGAGCAGCTATACTCCAACAAAAATTAATTTAAAAAATACATATCCCTAGCCTCCTCCCCATTCTGGGAATGGAGACCAGAAGTATGAATTTTTTAATTAAGTACCTGGGGTGAGTCTAATTAATTAAAGGTTTGGAAAACACTGCCCTTGGCAACAATGAAGAGCTAGTGGAAGAGGGTAAGGCATTCTAACGGAATAGAGGTGTGTGGGTTTTGAAAGTCTGATCTGGGACGTGAAATGTACCCTCTCAGACCCTCAAGCCTGGGTACTCCCTGGTCCTTAGGGGCTAATGCTTGGTTTCTTCCATTGCTGCAGCATAGGGCAAAGGCAGCTACTGTGCCTGGCCAGGGCTCTGCTTCGGAAATCCAAGATTCTGATCATGGACGAGGCCACTGCTGCGGTGGATCTAGAGACAGATCAGCTCATCCAGATGACCATCCAAACTGAGTTCTCCCACTGCACAACCATCACCATTGCCCACCGGCTGCACACCATCATGGACAGTGACAAGTGAGTAAGGAGACAGCCTCATAGCTGGCTTAACCCTTGGTCAACAGTGATAGCATCAGTTGTGAGATATCTTTACAGAAGACTTAACCACCAGCATTTTACTGTGAAGAAATAGAGGCTGAGAGATTTCAAGTAATTTGCCCAAAATTATACATCAGGCTGACAGGGTTAAGGGAACTGTCTTGAAGGTAAAATGGGAAACTGTGTGTAACTATTAGCCAAGTATGGGCGGTGGAGGCCCAAACCAGGAGTGGCAGATGTTGATCCGGAGACCTTTTAGACTATATAGGGTCTCAACTGCTCCCCAGTAAACAGAATCTTTCTGTTCCTTCTATCTCTGACAATTGAAAATGGGGATAATGTCAGTAATCTTGAAATTAGAATAGACTCCCTTTTAAAATCAATGTGTTGGTGATGGACAGGACACCTGGCATGCTGCAGTCCATGGGGTTGCAAAGAGTCGGACACAACTGAGCTACTGAACTGAACTGATCCTTAAACAATGTGTATACTTAAAAAAAGAAAAAAGCTTACATGAATAGACATACTGCATATATTCCTGTTTTGTTCAGTATTCCACATAGAAGTCATCTGTGTTGATGCAGATGGCTGTGGTTCACCCTCGCTCCTTTGTAGCCTGGAATGAATAAACATACTGTTACCAGATTGGCTACCTTAACCTGCTGCAGCGTCCTAGTCCACAGACTCCTCGTCTTGGCCAAGGAGGTTCTTTCTCTGCTCAGATTCCCAGTCAGTAACAAAAGTGATGCTAAGGCTGAAACGGCATAAGCTTTACTCGATGGCCAAAGAATGGAGAAGTGGAAATTAGTTGGCAAATCAACTTTCTCAACCCCAGAAAAGACACCAATTATATACGATAGTTGATGTAGAAAGGGAAAGAATTGGAAAGAGTGGGAGGAATATTCATGACTTATCTGAGACCAAGGTTGTGATTTGGAGCCAAACTAATGTAACCCGCCTTTTCAGTCCTTTCTGGGCTTTTCCGGTTGTTGTCATAGCAACTGTCCTTCTCAGGTGCTGGTAGGTACATCATTTAGCATATGCTAATTCAAACCAGTCAACTGTAAAGGAAATCAACCCTGAATATTCATTGGAAGAGGACTGATGCTGAAGCTCCAATACTTTGGCCACCTGATGCAAACAGCCAACTCGCTGGGAAAGACTAAAGGCAAAAGAAGTGGGCAGCAGAGGAGGAGATGGTTAGATGGCATTACCAACTCAATGGGCATGAATCTGAGCAAACTCCAGGAGACAGTGAAGAGGAAGGAAGCCTGGCATGCTGCAGTCAGTCCATCGGGTTGCAAAGAGTTGGACATGACTTAGCAACTGAGCAAAAGCAATAATATATTACAGTGAGCACATAATGAGACCCAAGGTCTACTGGAAATCAAATCTTTCACCACCTTAGAGTCTAGTTGGTTGTAACCAGTTCTTGTTTTTCTCTTTGCAGTGTCCTCCTGAAACTTAGATAAGAGCAATTGGTTTCCATTCGAGGGAGGGGCAGGGGTATGATTATGGGGCAACCACTTTGGTACAATGCCATGACTTTAATAGTAAGTCCTGGTTATTCTTAAAAATGCCAAGGTTTGAGACACTGCTTTCTAACACTTTCTTTTCTGTTTCAGGGTAATGGTCCTAGACAGTGGGAAGATTGTAGAGTATGACAGTCCTGAAGAACTGCTGAAAAACCCTGGCCCCTTTTATTTTATGGCCCAAGAAGCTGGCATTGAAAATACGAACAGTACAACGTTCTGAGGGCAAGTCTTATGGGTTAGAGGACTATTTAGATCATTTATTTTTTGTGAAGCATATCATACATATAGAAGTGTGCGCAAAATGTATGCTTTAAAGAAGGATCATAAGTGAGCACCTACGTCCTTACTAAGATTTAAAAAAAAAAAAATCAGTATTACCAGCAACATCAGAAACCCCCTGATGATTCCACTTTGATCATTCTGGCTGGCTACCCACCCACCCTTCTCCAGAGAAACCACCATCTGATTTTTGTGATAATTATTCCTTTGCTTTTCATTTTGGTCTTACCATTTTCCTTAAACATATATCTTTAAAACAAAAAAACTTAATGTGAATGGCCTGATTCACACTGCATGTATTCTTGCTTCTTTTGTTCAGTATTATATTTGAGATTCATCCATGTCCAAGCACGTAGTGAGGCTGCTTCATTCTCACTGCTCTGGAGTACAGCAACATGTGAACAGGCCTCAGTTTATCCAGTTTAGGTTGGTCAGCAGTGGGGTGATTTCCAGGGTTTGTTGTTTTTCCTGTTATGAACAGTACTGCTATGAGCATTCTGATACACAACTCCTAAGACACGTGTAAGAGTTATAACGTATAGCATAACGTATAGCAATGGGAGGTATGCATAGGTTTAAATGCATATGGTAGGTAATGCCAATTTAAAACTTTTTTTTCCCCCAACTTGATGAGTGTGAATTGGTGTCTCCTTGAGGTTTTTAAATGTATATTTCCCTGGTTACTATTGAGGTTTCCATATGTGGTGTCTGCTGGTTCTTGTGCATAATGCTTTATCTTCTTGGATGCCTTCTGAATGTTTACCTTAAACTGCTCAATCTCTAGCATTTTTTAAAAAACTGAAGTATAGTTGATTTGCAATATTGTGTTAGCATTTTACCTGTGAACATGCTTTGAGACCTGAATTGAATCTGAGCTCTCTTAAGAGGAACTGTGAATGTTTCTGCCTGCCACCTGGGGGCGTTACCCAGAAGAAATTTGAGTTAAATACTCCACCGAGAGGTTCCAAACATGGTTGGTGGGACTTCAAACCACAATCCTGTGTGACAGCCAGCTTGCACAACGGTTGAGGTGTCCAGGTTTCAGAAGTCCCTGGGAGCCTTGACACATGACCCTTCTCCTTCCAGGCTTTTTTGTGTCACGTTATTCTGGGTTCAACATATTCTTTACCTCCATTTCAGCGATGCAGTTTTGGAAGATTTTTATTCTTTCATCAGTGTAGTCATTTGTTGACCGAGATGCTCAGAGACTGACACTTCCTAAACGAGGGACCTGGACAACTGTGAGGCAGGATTAAGAAGAGACTTGTTTACTACTGTTTGCTGGTCCCATCAGCATCACTCTAGCAATGCTTGTTTCCCCACAGCGGCAGTTTTTCTAATACTCATAATACCAGGTGGTCATGACAGCACCCGCCGAGCAGTGCCCCTTCTGGGAAGTCCGGGCTTCAGTTTTAGTGCCTCCAACCTCTGCCTTTTTGTTCCCACGGTGCTATGGGTCGTGTCTGCTTTTGCATTTGCTAGCTCTCTGGTATTTGCTTTTCTTTGGCCCTTTCTCCAATGCCTATTTAACTATTCTTTATGTTGTTCTGTTAACCTGTGATTTCTGTCTCTTGCCTAACCAAATGGGTAGAACCTTGGAGATAATGCAGTCTAAGTCTCTTATCCTTCAGCTAAGCACCAGACTGAGAGTGGTTTTATGAGACCCACGATCAAAACTTGTTTATGGCAGAGGCAGGACCAGAAACCAAATTCCTGATTTGATTTAATGATTCCTTTTCCTCCTATAACGGGAGAGGGTTTTTCATCTACCTTCTCCTGTGGATGCAGATACAAGAGAGGGGAAGCGGTCTTTTTTCTCAGTCATGCTGACTCAGACTCAGTGAAGGTGGTGGGAACCAGAGCAGCCTGGATCCAAACCTTTGGTGATGACTCCTCCCCTCCAAATCTTCTGTTAACCCAGGACTCCGTAACCCAGTCCACACTCTGGACCCACTTACCATGATCACTCTTTCCTACTTGCCTCCTGAAGTCCTCTTTTTTGCTTGTCCTTGAAGCATTAAGATGTCCCTGTTTTGGTCCTTGACCTGCCTCCCCGAGTTCCTCCATTTTCTCCTTAATTTCATACACTCAGTGGTTTCAACTTCTATGCATATGATTCTCATTTCTAGCCTCTAGTGTTGAGATTCATATGTTCCATTGCCTCTGGCATTATCACCTGGATATCCTTCAGGCATCTGACACTCACTACTCTGACAGGTCCTCTACTTCCTCTGTACTTTCTAACTCCAGTGGTGACATCACTGTCCACTCGGTCCTACAAAATGAAAACCTGTGTAGCACTCTCAGGTTTTCTTTCCTGATCAATCAGCCACCAAGCCCTTCCAGTTGCACCCCTGTTGCTCTTGCCATGGTTCAGATTCTCCTCACTGCCATCCTGGGCTAAGAGCATAGGCATCCTTGCCTCCAGGGCTGTTTTCCTCAGATACACCCACCCACAGCTACCAGAGCAATCTATTATGAAAAACTGACCATGTTACCCCTCTGCTTAAACCCTTCATTCAACAGCAACCAGAATAAAGTTAAAATCCCCTAGTATGGAATAACAAAGCTAACATCCAATCCAATCTCATGTTAAGCTCTAGTGACATTAAAACACTTTTAGAATCCGCTTGCACCACCCCCACCACCCCCCCCACACACACACACACACAAACTCACAATTACTGTCTGACTCTAGCCTTTTCTATCCCCTCTGCTTGGAATCCCATGATTACCTCTAACTCACTAAGACTCAGTAAGAAGTCATCTCCTGAGAGCCTTCCCTGATCCCCTCTCTTCTCAACCCCCATACTAGCTTCAGCACTGTGGTGGATTTTCAATCTGTGGGGCAGCTCTGCATCTGAAAGGCAGTTCTCCATGGACTCCTCCAACTTAAGATTCTGGGTGGGCAACCAGGGTGCGGCCCTGTGACAAGGTTCCACTAATCTGACACACCTGTGCCAGATGTTGATTCAGGAGCTGGAGACACAAGCACAGGGGAATCTGTCCTGGCGAAAGTAAGAGTCAGTGTCATCATCCAGGGGTAGCAGTGGCGGTGACTACAGCTGGGCGCAGTGACGCTGTGTGATAGCAAGCATTGTTCCTGGCTTCGAAGATTCAAATTGGCTTCCTTACCCTCCCAGAGGGCCAGTGAGCCACGTACTATCATTTGAAAACTTCCTTTCTGCTTAAGTTTACGAGTTGGGGGGCTGTTGTTTACAACTAAATAATGCTCCCCAGCAGCACACTTAATTTGCTTTTACTGAACTTATTATTTTGTTAGATAGTTTTTTGTTTGCATTTCTCTACTAAGCTGTGAGCCTCTTGAAAACAATTTCCTACTGTTTTGTTATCTCCAGTGGCTGGAATATAGTAAGTCCTCACTTTTTTTTTTTTTTTGAAAATCAAAAAATTATAAAGATTTTCAAAATAATCTTTATAAAAATGTAGCAACAGGGTTGATGCACATTGGTGACTTTAAAAACTAGCAAACGATATTACACAAACACTGATGATCCCTAAACTGCTACAACTTAGATTTAGTTAGCAAAAACCATATTCAACTATCAATGTGGATTTATGTTTTCCACATAGACTAGATACTAAATTGACTTTTGGAAAGGTTTCATATTCTTTGAAGACTAGACAAAAGTTGTAAAAATGAAGGGAAGAATTGGATTGTAAGAACACTCCATTTTCATAGTATCTCTTTTTACTTTGTATGCAAGTAATCTGTTATGCTATAGAATTTAACTGTTTCAGTATAAAAAGCAACTACTTAGGAAAGTAGTAGAAAAAGCGGGAAAAAAAGAGAGTATACAGTATTTCTTTCAAGACTGCTTTGGTTCTCACTGAATGAAGAATAGTCTTCCTTTCTTCAACTCTAACAGTCAAGCCCTTGGTTGACACAAGCCCTTGCTAGTCTCCTGAATGGACGGTCACCTTGGTCCTCGCCATGACAGCCATCTGGCCATTCTGCCTGATGACTGCTGATTTCAGGTCCACTTGTCCTGTGGATGTCAGGCTCCTCCGGAGCAGCAGTCTTTGGAACATTTATCTGTTGCTCAAGTCCACAGCCACTTGTTCCTCTTTGGGGAACAACCTTATTGGCATCCATCTTATAAAGACTGTCAAGGTATTTTCTGGTTGTACCTCTGAGCACAGCTGTCTCCCCCGGTGCTTGGTGCTGTAACGCCCTGGACTGCTGGCTCCTTTGTTAGCTGGCACCCAGCAGCAGGTCATTGCGATCTGGTTTGTCAGGGTTTACATTCTGGCATCATAAAGATGCCTCCTGGTTCCATAAACATGTGCTAGGCTGATGCATCTATTAGTTCCAATCTAAACAATTCCACTTTGGCTAGCTTTTCATTTTCCTTCACTAAAACATCTGAAGTTTTCTGCATACTTGGCTTTAGTGTTAATGGGTTGAACAGAATCCTTTTGTTTTATTGGAACCTAGAGTTAGGGGTATGGCACAAAGGCCAAATTAGGCCTGCTATTTTTATAAAGTTTTTGCAACACAACCATGCTTACTTGTTTCTGTATTATCTATACCTGCTTTGTGTTACAATGAAGTTGTGAGACACTCTGGCCTAAAAAGCCTGAAGTACTTACTATCTGGCCTTTTATGGAAAAGGTTTGCAAATTCCTGCTCTAAAATCAACAGTGTAGTCTGGACTGGATCATGTTTCCATTCTCAGATAATTTGCCTCAAAAATGTCATGTGGCTCCAAACCTGCAACAGATAGAATAATGGTCCCCAAAGACGTCCGTGTCTGAATCTTCAAAACCTTAAGGATTTACCTTACACAGCTAAAGGGACTCCGCAGATATGATTAAGGATAATAAGATGGCAGGCTGTCCAGGTGAGCCCAGTGTTATTACAAGGATCCTTCTAAGAGAATGAAGATGATGTGATGACAGGAAGAGACAATGGAAGATGCTGTGCCACTGGCTTTGAAGATGGAGAAAAAGACCATAAGCCAAGAAACATAGGTAGTTTCTAGAAGTTGGAAAAAGGCAAGAAAACAGATTTCCCCCTGAAGTCTCCATAAATAATGAGCCCTAGCAACCTTGACTTTGGCCCAATGAAACTGATTTCAAATTTCTGACCTCCAGAACCGACAATAAATTTGTTGTTTTACACTACTAAAGTAGTGGTAATTTGCTAAAGCAGCAATATGAAGCGAATACAATATTGTAAGTCCAAGTAGCTCTGATAAAATTGCTACTATCCTTTAACTGAAGTCAGTTTAATAATTCATTGACCTTCACTGAATCCCACTGTAGTGTGAATTTGTAGAGAGGATTATGTCATCTTTAAATTCCAGCTAGGGACTTCCCTGGTGGTCCAAGGAACTGGTCCCTTGGTGAAGACTCCGTGTTCCCAATACAGGGGCCCTGGATTTGATTGCTGGTTGGAGAGCTAAACCCCACACACTGCAACTAAGAGTTTGCATGCTGCAACTGAAGACCCCGCATGTCACAAAGAAGATCAAAGATCCCACTTGCCACAACTGAGACCCGGCGCAAATATACATTAAAAAAAAAAAAAGCTAACTTTTAAAGTCCAGCTGGAAGTGAGTACTGAATTCAGTGCTCATGGCTCTCACCCCTTCTATCAAATTGCAAAGATCTTATTCAGCTTAATCCTATTTGGAGGTAAAATTTTGATCTCACCTGAGAGGCTGCAGGAAGGTCCTTTTTTCAAGAGTCACGGTGATGCTGATGACAGGAGGCGACCATGAGAGATCAGGGATCTTTCAGCTTTGCTGGTTCTGAATCCGGGGAAGGGCTGCCACAGGAAAAGATTAGAGCTTGACTCCTCTTGGAGTCCCAGGGGACACCCAGACAGGCGGCTAGCCCTGGTGACATGGTCCTGCTGATTCTGTAGACCCCCACAAGTCCGCTTGCTCCCAAGAAATGTTCCTGAGTGGAGACACTGCTTGCTTCTGCCACTACACGCCTTACCTCTGGGACAGCACTGTCTGTTCCTTCAGGTCACCTGTGAGTGGTGGTAAGGAATAAGATACTCCTAGGCAGCTTGCAAGGGCGGCAATCTGTTGTAGAAAACTCCCAAACTGATACACACAAAACACTGTTGTGGATCTCCCCTGACAACCACAGTGGGCTGCATGAAAGGAAACAACGCAAACTAGAGATGGGAGAGACGAGCCCTGCTCTGTGGTACTGAACCGTCTGCCTCACCCAGCCCAGGTGAAATGTGAGAGCTTCATCAGTGTGATGTACTAATAGATGGGAGAGTTTAAAATCCTGTGAGTAGGGCTTCCCTGGCAGTTCAGTGGTTAAGAATCCGCCTGCCAATGTGGGAGACACGGGTTCGATCCCTAATCCAGGATGATCCCACATGCCGTGGAGCAAAGCCAAAGCACCACAACTATTGAACCTGTATTCTGGAGCCCAGGAGCTGCAACTACTGAAGTCTGCAAGTCCTAGAGTCCATGCTCCATAACAAGAGAAGCCACTGCAATGAGAAGCCCACACACCCCAACTAGAGAGTAGCCCCTACTCACCACAACCATAGAAAGGCAAACAGCAGTAAGGACCCAGCATAGCCAAAAATAAAGAAAAAAAAAATCCTGTGAGTTGTAACGACCAGAGAGATGATTTAAGAGTAAGTTATATGATACTCAAGGTTTCTCAGTCCTTAGGGCTAAGGTTCTGCAAGGGAAACACAAGTCAGAGCACAACTATGTTCTTTTAGAGCCTGTTTGTACTCCTGACCCTGAAACAGAATGGACAGAGTTCCAGCTTCACAGTTAGTTAAAAGAGTGAAACAAAATTCAATCTTTATTAAAACCATGTAATTCTAGAGCTCACAGTTCACAAAAATTTGCAGAATCATCTTATTTGTTCTCACAATAATCTTGAGAGGGAGATCCGTAATCTACACACTTTAGATGACAGGAGATTCCCACCACCACTCCCTGTTCTCCGAGGACACTTGGGAGAAAGCATCACTGAAGAGCTGCCTCCAGGCAAAAAAGGGAGCACACTCGTGACAGGAATTAAGCAGGCAAACTGGATTTGGAAATTTCTGTTGTGTCAGAAACATATGACACCCTTTCTTTCCATTTTTTTTTTTTTTGGTAATTCCTATTCTTCCAATGGTAGGCTTCCCTGGTAGCTCAGATGGTTAAGAACCTGCCTGCAATGCAGGAGATCTGGGCTCGATCGCTGGGTCAGGAAAAATCCCCTGGAGAAGGGAATGGCAACCCACTCCTGTATTCGTGCCTGGAGAATTCCATGGACAGAGCAGACTGGTATGCTACAGTCTATGGGCTTGCAAAGTCAGCCATGACTGGGCAACTAATACACACTTTTCCAATAGTGAAGTGAAGGGAAGTCGTTCAGTCACGTCCGACCCTTTGCGACCCCATGGACTGTAGCCTACAAGGTTCCTCTGTCCTTGGAATTTTCCTTCACTTGTGGCTCAGCTGGTAAAGTATCCGCTTGCAATGCAGGAGACCTGGGTTTGATCCCTGAGTTGGGAAGATCCCCTGGAGACGGGAAAGGCTACTCACTCCAGTATTCTGGCCTGGAGAATTTCAGGGACTGTACTGTCTATGGGGTTGCAAAGGGTTGGACATGACTGAGTGACTTTCCAATAGTAGAAAGTTCTTTTAAAAAAATAGCCTACACAGGTAAGTTTAATGTGCATACAAATCACCTGCAACCTTGACTCAGAAAGTTTAGGGTGGGGCCTCCATTTCCAGTGAGCTCCCAGGTTACATGGGTGGTGATGCTGCTGGACTGAAGACCACACTTAGAAAGGCAAGACCTAGCAGCCACTATGGAGAACAGTATGGAGATTCCTGAAACAAACTAAAAAATAGGAGGAAATATGCAGGATCCTCACCTGAGGAGACACACAGGACGGTAGGCTGGCGAGGGAACACAGCCCGGCCTGCTCTGGGAGGAGCATCCCGTCGCCTCTGAAAGCCTGACCAAGCCCCACTGATGATGGACACAGGGGAGGAAGACAAGGGAGCCTGGCTACAGTACTTTGGCCACCTCATGCGAAGAGTTGACTCATTGGAAAAGACCCTGATGCTGGGAGGGATTGGGGGCAGGAAGAGAAGGGGACGACAGAGGATGAGATGGCTGGATGGCATCACCGACTCGATGGACGTGGGTTTGAGTAAACTCCGGGAGTTGGTGATGGACAGGGAGGCCTGGCGTGCTGCGATTCATGGGGTCGCAAAGAGTCAGACACGACTGGGCAACTGAACTGAACAGTTCCAGTAGGTGGAGCCCTTGTTCTCCCAGTGCAGCAGCAGCGGCTGCTCGCCCTGAGTGCAACCTCTACCAGAGCCCTGGCAAGGTGGGGGGCAGCCTGAGCCAGCAAGGACAGGAGCCTGCTGAGTATAGGGAAGAGACACGCAGCTGCCCTTCCAAGCAGAACCAGAGAACTTCCTGGCATCTTCATCAGCCATGGACTGAAAACTCACTACGGACACCTACCTTGTCTGGTTTGCACTACCCAGGCACAGCTGGCTCAGCTTGCAGCCTGGCCAGCACCTCATCCTACTTACGGTACATGCAGTAAGTGGGAGAACCCAGGTCTTGCAGCCCTGCTCTGCCATTTGCTAGCTGTGTGGTCTAGAGCTACTTGCTTAATTTTCCTTGAACTTCCATTTGTCATCTTCAAAATAAACAGTGATACATAAAAAACAAAAAAAACTAAAAATTGGGCTATCACATGATCCAGCAATCCCATTTCTGGGCATGTGTATCTGGAAAACACAAAAACTCTTAATTTGAGAAGATACATGTACCCCCATGTTCACAGCAGCACTATGTACAAAACAGTCAAGACATGGTAATAACCAAAGTGTCCATTAACAGATGAGTGGATAAAGATATGGGGCATATAGACAACAGAATACTACTCAGCCACAAAAACAGAATGAAATAAAGCCATTTGCAGCAACACAGATGGACCTAGAGAATATCATATTAAGTCAGAAAAAGATGAACATCATACCGTATCACTTATATGTGGAAACTAAAAAAATGATAAAAATGAACTTATTTACAAAACAGAAATAGACTCACAGACATAGAAAATAACTTATGGTCTACCAAAGGAGAGAGGGGGAGAGATAAATTGGGAATTTGGAATTAACAAATACACATCACTATATATAAAACAGATAAACAACAGGGACCTACTGTATCAGCTCAGAGAAATAAAGTCAACATCTTGTAATAACCTATAGTAAAAAAAAAAATCTGATACATATATAACTGAATCATTTTTCTGTATACCTGAAATACTGTACATCAACTACATTTCAAAAGAAAAATAAAAGAAAAAGACCTAACAGACATGTTAAATGTTTAAACAATACTTATCTTTTCATAAACTTGCTCCCATCCCAATGATCTCCCCTTTGTTAAGGATTCCATTTCTCTAATTTCATCTTTATAGGATGCTGCTTTTTTCCACTCACAAGCAATCTGAAATCCAAGCCAGTTAGCTTTTTTTTTAAATTAGATTTTTCTGACCTTTGATCTGTCCTCCCCTCAAATCATCCTGCTATCATTAAGCTTTCCTATAAACAGACAATCTGCTTAGGAAGCTTAAGTAACCAGAAGTTTCTCATCAAATCTAAATTCCTTGACCTGGACCTCGGGGCTCTCTAGTTTGTTTGCTATGTGCCAGGCAATGTCCTAGCACTCTCCATGTACTAACTCATCCCACCCTTACCACAACCCCAGGAGGCAGAGAGCAAGTATTATCTCTATGTTAGATAAGGAAGCTGAAGCCCAGGTTGGGTAAGTTGCCAAGGTCACAATGCACTTGAGTGTCTGAAGTCAGTCTGGCTCCAGAACAAGGTGGAAAGGTTCAGCCCGACCCAATTTTAGATTCAGGCTCCATCAAAACCTTGATGTAAAACTTGGGCAGGTCACAGTGTCACTGGACCCCATCTTCCTTCCTCGTAAAATAAGTTAGCCTCGCTGGCATATAAGCTTTTTCTCCAGAGTCTACCTTTCACCCACGTTCTCTACTCCTTAACCGTCTCGGGCAACTGCTTCATCGTCACCACCTCCGCCAGTGCTCCTGCTGCTTCTCCCCGCTCCCACACCCAACCTGGCTTGAGCTGCTGTGTGACCCTGTTAGTTCAGCACGAGTGCATCAGTTTCCATATCTGTAATGGCTGGGAAATACTTACCTCTTAGAATTCCCAGCTCTTCTGTTTTGCTAGGATTTTACTGAAAGAAATGGCTTAAAATGCAGCATGGACATATTTTGAGTATAGAATGTTTCTGCCGAAATCATATTTGAAAAGGAATTCCTGAGTTTCTTCACTTAGCCTCTCCCTTTTCTTGAAACCTGAGCATCACTGAATCATCAAGAAGGTACCCCCAGAAACATGAGAAGTTCAGGCTAAACCAGGAAGAAAGTCAAGAAAACATACTTATGGCCCTTAAAATGCTTTTATTTATAAAATAACTACTTAAATATAAACATCTCTAGATATAAACACTATTCACGAGAGACTCTTGTGTTGCTGCCTTCTGATCAACCAGCAGACCCTGGGGTTGCCAAGGAGCCCCCGGGTGTCTCCCGACTGACAAGACTTTAAGGTGAAGGTGCATTTGGAGGAGCAAGGGCTGTACACTGTTCTTCATGTCCTTTCTTGCAAGACAAAATTCATGATTTCCTGTTCCAAGGCAGGCTTTCAATCTGGGGCAAACCTTAAGAATAAGAGCCCTGCTCACATACAAACTTCAGGGGGGATCTTAGTGTTAGGATCAGTAAACATCTTCCTGAGGTGGAGGAGGTACAATCAGGCACTTTAGATTCTGTTTGGCTTAGACCATGGTCTCTGAAGCAGGGGGGACTGATGAAACAGAAAATGCTTCTTTCCAAGTCTAGGATAAGCTACTTCGGGACTGCTTACCCAAATTCAAATGAGATAAACGTGCATTACGTTCTCTTCATCTGTGGACAGTAGTGTGCTTGGAGGAAGGGAGAGGCATCCAGTCTCCCTCTGGGCTGGACTGGCTTCAGCCCATTGCAGAATGAATCCCCCGAAGGGAACAGTGGGAGCTCCGATCCCGTTCTCCCAAGAAAGTCTATCAACTATTGAGCTTCAGGAAAGAAGCCAGGAAACATTATCGTACACAGACCATATAGAGATGGTGTCAGCAAGGTGCGGAGGATAGCACCTAATGTGAAGAGAACCTTTCCTATGAAGGTTCAGGGGAAAGGAAGATTCTAAACATTTTTTAAAAGGAGAAAGTAGTACTAGGTTGGCCAGAAAGTTCGTCTGGGTTTTTCCATAAGATCTTACAGAAAAACCCAAAAGAACGTTTTTAGCTGACTCAATAGTTGAATTTTGCCCAATCTGGACATGTGGTGAAATAAACAAGAAAAAGATGACAGATGACAGTGTTTTAGGGATGTTTAGAAATAAGGGGTGTGTGTGCGAATATGTGCCAGACACTGAGGTTTTAAAACACCAGATTTGGTACAATGTTGACAAACTTCTTGGCATATGCAGAGGCGCAGCCTGAAAGGGCTCCCAGAGAATTCATCCAAGTCGGTTTCTGGTCAGTTGATCATGGAGCATGGGGCCACCCCACTCAATATGGCACAACCAACATCAACTTCTTCTAATGCTATAGCACAGCTTCTAGCATAAATTGGATACTGGTCTTCTGATTGGAAATCTCTCATTTCCAAAGGCTGATCCCAGGACTTGCTTCTCTTTTCACAGTCACTGAATCGCTTGTAAGCACCAGGGTCCATTTCAAATTCTAGAGATTCTAGTGAGCATCAAGGCTGACAACCCAATCGAAGAGAACAAGACTTATGCCCCACTGTGCCATGGTTAAGCAATGTGGCAGGGCCAGTGTCTCAGGAGCAGGAGCCCTCTTGGCGGATACCAGAACCCTTCAGCAGAAGGAAGTGAAGGCAGCAAGGATGAGTGGGAAGCAGAACAGGCTCAGGTGTATTCAGCTTTGCGGATATAATTGGATGGAACATAACCCTTTTTCCCATTGACTTCAGCTAACCACCATTCTGTATTTCCTGTAACATCTTTAAACTCTAGGATCTTGAGTCTCTGATTGGCTGACACACTCAGTTCATTTGGGTTCCGTGCCTTGAAGGTATAAACAGCAAAATAGACCTGTGAGAGGGAGAGAAAGTGGGTTAGGAAATGGGAAACATCTGAGAGCAAAGCTACCCAAGAGAACTTCCCATGGTGACGGGTACCACCTGATCTGGACTATCCATTATGGCAGCCCCTAGACACACGGCCATTGAGCACTTGAAATAACAGCTAGTGAGATGAAATAACTGAATTTTACGTTTTGTTTAACTTTACCTAACTTAAATTTAAATAGCTACATATGGCTGATGGCTACCATAATGAACAGGACAGCTTTAAAGAAAACCAAAATTCACTTATTTTACTCTTTCAGAGTTGCCTTAAAAAGGGAAAAAAGCTTCAGTCAGTATGGAAAATGGATGAGACAAGAGGATGCTCTTTCATACTCCTAACACAGAAATTCTGTATTTAAAAATCTTTACAAAACAACAAAAAAACCACATCTAATCTAAAAGTAAGAAAGGATGCTCTCTAGATGCCCATAACAGGGCTAGGAAGGAAAGCGAAGGTGGTGGTCCGTGATCAGGAGGAGGAACCATGAGGCCCGCAGGGGCACAGAGATGAACACACACCCAAGGGTGCTCAAGGGCTGGAGCTGATCAGGTTAGAACTGAGCTCCTTGCACAAAGTCACAATCTCAGAAAGGGCCATTTCCTGGTCCATTTCCACCAGCCCACTGGTGGGTCCAGAGCTGCGATGTGTGTCCTGGGCTTGTAACAGAACCACAGCAAGCTCACTGATAAAGGTAAGACACACTTGGAGACTCATGGCTGCAAGTGAGCAAAGGCAGGTGGCCAGGGATTCCTCAGCTGTGGATGTGAAAGTGGCTTTAAAACATGTAGGTTTGAAATGTTTATGATACAAACAAGGGGCCATTACAAAAAGAACAGGAAAAACTGAAACAGAATCAGAATTCTATTCCTGAATTCTAGAAATATAGCTACTTGAACAAGAAACTAAGTAGATGAGTTAAACAGCAGACTTTATACCAATGGAAGAATCAGTGCATTGGAAGAGTGTGAAAAGCTTCATGGTAACACCAGGTAAACGCTCCACAACACTATCACCTGTGAAGTCAGCCACCGAAGGTCCATTAGAGTGGAGCTGCCCACTCTCACAGCAGTGAGCTTCTGCAAGTCCTTTAAGGATTTATCTGTGGGCCCATCTCCAGGGTCACCCCCAGGCCGGGGCAGGCCTCGCCCACTCCTGAGAGCTCATCACCTGCATCCACAAGCACCGCAGTAACCATGGAAACCAGGTGCACTCACCTGGTTGCCTTCTGCCTCGCTGTTTGCTGGCTGATCGTGTCTGTCGTCCAGAGACAGCGCTGTTCTTGCGCCTGCTTTTACGAGGTCTCGACCCTGCCCATTACGCCCTGGCACAGAGGAACCAGCCATTTCTGGATGCCTGGGGCTTCGGGAGTTCCTCAGGGTAGGGGCAGGCTGGTGAAGGTCTCTGACCGCATCGCCCGAGTCCCAGGGCCTGTGCTGGGAGGGGGAGTCTGGGTCCGAGGGGCATTTGGAAGGACTGCCCTCTGAGTTTAAGGATGCGCTGATTGTTCCTTGGTCAAATTCTGTCTGGGAAGATGCATCTGGAGGCTGTTTCTGGCAAGGCCCTGAGCTAAAGGACACAGCCATGCTGCTGGGGTTGAAGGTCAAGGTGCCGCCGCTGTTCTGCCGCCGCGGGAACCTGGGGGAGGAGCCGCCGGACTCGGTGGGGGACTGGCTGCCCACCGAGGCGTCGGAGTGGCTGCGGCGCGCGTTGTAGGGCTTCAGGAAGGAGCTGTACACAAAGCCCTTGGTGACTGCGGGGAGGAAAAACAAACACCAAGAGCTTTTTGTGGGAGGGGCAGCCGGGAGGAAATCAACAGGGAAACTGTGGCTTAAGGTCAATACTGAGAGGGAGACAAAGAGAACAGACACCATCCCAGGGCGCAAGGCGGATGGCAGAGATGAGACGCTGTGGCTGTCAGTCCAAGTGAGTTACAAGGGGCTTTGCTGAGAATTGAGAGACAGTAACAAAAATGACCACACACCTGAGCATGAGCAGGTGAAGACATTTTAACAAGAGCACCAAACCCTGGGAGCAAAGGCTAAGGCGAAGACTTCAGTAAGGATGTGTTCAAGTCTACAAGAGTGTGGTTAAAAGGGATTTAAAAACCACCCTCAGCCTGACAGAGCCCCTCCCATATGCCTCCCTGCCCTCTCCATCCCTGGTTTAGGAATGCGGTGGAAATACTACTAGAGTAGGAAACTGCTTATATTAGTTAGAATACACACTTGTTCATGTCAATAAATTACCTAAGATGAGGACAGAGAGGGCCCTCAGCTAAAACCTTCAGCACAAATTAGGAACTGAGATCTCTAAACCATAGGAAAAACTGTTATAATATTGAATAAGAAAGAATTAATTATCTGTGAGGCAGGGACCTGGAGTATGTAACCTCCACTTGAGCAAGGGTCATCCCTGTCTTGACCGTCAGTGTGCTTCCTGGACCTAAAAAAAAAAGGCCAGCTTGCATTTGTTCTCTTTTCTGAGTGATGGCAAGAAGTCCCCTAGGCAGACAGCAAGGGGTGGAGGGTCTAAGAACTGATCCTGATGCTGTGAGCTTCCTGCTACCACTTTACTCATCAGGACTGTAGAGCTAGGAACCCAAGGACAGGGGAGCTCAAACAGTCTGAATCTTCACTAAGAGGCCATCGGTCTATCAGTGGCTCTCATCTGCCATCACCCTGGGGGCCCCTTCCTTTGTCCTGCCTTTCCCACTTCAATCTTTATTATTTTGGGTAAGCAGAATAGGGGGTTGAGAAAGGAGGAAAAAAAATCCACAAAACACTTTTAAAGAAACTGAGAAATATTAAAGTTTTCAGTTCTCATGGTATGAATATGGGTGTTTATTACAGAGGCCACAATCCTTCTCTAAAACACTTGGGGCCGGATGTATTATGGAATTCAGATTTGGAGATTTAGGACTGGGTCAACAGCCCATAGTCAAACCCATTCAGGTTTCTATAGCAAAACATGACTAGTCACACCATAAGGGAAAAAGTAAGGGGTCATAAACAGCCTCTCATCATCTGTTCAGGTTTTGTCACCAAATGAGTTCAGATCAGGGCAGGTTTGGGCAAATCAATTCTTAAAAAAAAAAATCCTCTGATTTTCAAAGCTTTTCAGATTTTGGAACTGTGGAAAAAGAATTATGGATTGGCATTATTCTTTGTATTTTACAAAAACAATTTTGCACCCCTTCCCCACCCCAACTCCCACCAGAAAGAAGAAGAAGAAAAAAAAAAGCTGTGAGCTGTTTTTAAAGTCATTTCCTAAATAGTCATGAGGTAAAATTATTGGGGGGAGGGGCAAAAAACCCTATCTTAAATTCATATGTTCACAAAACACATGTAAAGAACTTATGGTTCACTCAGTGGTGGAGAGGGCAAAGGACCCTTCAGGCAGGATTCAGCGCCTGTAAAAGTTAAAATAAGGTAAGATCTTGCAAGGGAAGTAACAGAGTCTTCTCTGGAATTTAAAAAAAATAAAAATAAAAAACTGGTTTTGTTCTGTAATGACTTGAGCCATTACTCTCTCTAGAGATGGAGAAAACTTTTAAGGTTATTTTTCCCTTTAATCAAAGACTCTCATATTTTCTGCTGGCCTACGCAGGATTCAGGCACAGCTCAAATCACTCTTTTCCTCATTTAGAGTCATGGTAATCTGTGTCTGGGCTTCCCTGGTGGTTCAGCAGTAAAGAATTCGCCTGCCAATGCCAGACACACAGGTTCAATCCCTGGGTTGGGAAGGTCCCCTGGAGGGAGGGCATGGCAACCCACTCTAGTATTCTTGCCTGGAGAATCCCGTGGACAGAGGAGCCTGGCAGGCTACAGTCCATGGGGTCACAAAAAGTCAAGATACAACTTAGCAACTAGACAACAACAATCTGTCCTCTACTATTCTTACCTCCATTGTCTATCAGCCAGCGGTTCTGACTGCCCATGGGGTCCTTCTTCTTGATCACACCCACCAGGTCACCTTCCAAAAGTGAGACATCCAGGTCCTGGGCTGCATTGAAGTTCCGTTCTGCCTGGAAGAGCTTTTCAGGGGGATATCTTGCCAGGAGCGAGGCCCGAAGTTCTTCTGACTGGAGCATATAACTTGGCTGAAAGGTAATATAAGAGACACCATCATCTAAACCCCTCCCTGGCTATTACCCCAGCAGTTGTATGTAATCATGTATGTTGTCAGTCTCAGAAACAGAGGTAATGACAGCCAGCTGCTCCCAGTTCCTATAACATGCTTCTGCACTGAGTCAGCCTGTGTGGCTGGGGGAAAACCATAATCTCTTAGGTCACGTTTTGGTGCCTTTACAGCTAGAGTAAGAAAATTTAACACATCCTTAGTTTTAGATCTGTTATCCTGTGATAAAAATACGTGGTTAAACTGCTACCTAAAGAATCAAAACAAGTAATATGAGTAGGTCTCCTTGTACTCTGCTATATGATTCTAAACAACTGAGACTTTCCTTATCTTGGCTTCTCATCTCCAAAAACAAATAATATTCATAAAATAAGAAAAAGTAAAGTGATAAAAAATGTGATTCCCTTTTTTAAGATCATTGGAGGAGAAAATGGCAACCCACTCCAGTATTCTTGCCTAGAGAATCCAATGGACAGAGGAGCCTGGCAGGCTACATCCCTGGAGTCACAGAGAGTCAGACACAACTGAGTGACTATCACTCACTTTAAAATCATATAAAAAATTTAAAAATTAACTTATTTTTCAATTGAAAGATAATTGCTCTACAGTCTATGGGATTATATGGGGCAAAAACACTGAAGCACAGACAGATCAGCAGTCTTGTAGATTATGACCCCATATGTCTTACCCTACTTTTCAGAATGTGGAAGAATTGAGTTCAAAATGAAAATAACTCCAGGTAAAAAGTGATCAGTCAATAACTGTTTGGCAGTATATCAGATAATTACTTTTTCCAATACATGATCAAAAATAGGGAGCCTGGCAGAATTAACATATCCTTAAACCAGTTCCCTTAATTGACTGATCAAAGTATTAATATTAATCCTTTATTAACTCCTTTCACTGTAGAGACTAGGCACCAAGACTGCTTTTCAGAGGGTATTTGAAGTCTGTACCAGCTGGCACACTGCTGGTGCCTAGTGATAGTAAGTAAAGAAAGAATGAGCACATGACAGATTTGAACTCAATAACCTTTGTTCTCCAATTATTATAAAATATTTAAATTCATTAAATTGTTAATCGGTAGAGACAGAGCTGAATTAATCAATAACGCTGATGATAGCTTACTTGAATAATGCTTACTACGTGCCAGGCCAATGCCCAAGTGCTCTACATACTTTAACTCATTTAAATCACCAAACAACTCTATGATGTAGCTAGAGACATGAGGAAACTGAGGCACGTGCTCAAGGACACTGAGTGAGTCTCTGTCAGAACTGTGATCTGAACTCAGGCAGTCTTGCTCAGGAGTTTACGCCTTAGCCACCAGGCCATATGAGTGTCTCTGGTTCCACTCACCATGCCGAGGAGTGGCTTTCGGGTGGACTGGCGGTCCATGGTTTTCCTCTCAAATGGTCTCTTGGTGGTGGGAAGAGACTCTGGGAAGAAGGTGAAAACCTGGAGCTGCTGCAGGACCCTGCTGTGCTCCTCATGGAAGACGGCAATCAGGTTCCCCTCCCTACCGGTGACTTTGAGTAGCTGGAGTCCATTCACAAGAACAGAGACAGAGGGGAGAAGAGGACACACGTAAAGGACCCCAGGACTGGCACAGTCTCCTTGAAACTCCTCAAGTGTGAGCCACCAACACTGTAGCCAGGAGCCCGCAGGCCCAGTGGCCCGGCTCCGCCAGGGTGGCTCAGGAAAGCAACCATTCAAGGCCCTGGGATCCCAGCACCATCAAGGCATCAAGAATTCCACTTCCCGATGGGCTTGACCCAGTGATATAGTTAATCTGCCTAGCTTAATAATGGCTTGACAACCCTGACGTGTATTCCCCAAAAAACTTGGGGAGAAGCTGGGAGTCCCCTTCTCCACAGGGAGGGAGGGTCTCACCGAGAGCAGCGGCTTCAGTTGCTCCAGCGCCTGACGCACGAAGTCACAGTGGGCCTCTGCGTAGCCGTGCACGCAGTTGCTGAAGAGGCCCTGCGCATACTGGTGGAACTTGGGCAGCTCATCTAGCAGCTGGGCATTCAGGGCCTCATAGTTGTTCCGCGCCGACTGCAGCTCCTCCAGGGTTTTCTTGTCCTTCAGCTTCTCCGCCCGTTCTGTACAGTTATAGAAGTCCAGAAGCTTGTCGAAGCGTTTCTGCACCAGCTTGTGGGGTCCTGTGAACATGCTCAGTAACTGATTCAGGGGAGAGATGACCAGCCGCTCTGTCCTCTCTTTCTGTGAAAATGAGAAAGGCATGGTGTTCATGCCTCTCTTGAATTTGTTATTCTTAGAATACTCTTCAAAAAAAAAAAAAAATACTCTTCAGGTCGCTTTTGTTCCATCTTGCACCACCTGCTTTGCTCCAAGCTAAACCTGTGCAGATCCAACAGCGTTCTGCCTACCTGATACCAGGTGTCTGCACACCAAGCTTCTCAGCTTGTAACTCTTCACCCAGCAATCTGCACACACCAAAGAGTACACAAAACAGCTACACAGTTGACAACAAATGCTCAACTACATACATTAACATGATGTTGCATTATAACCCAGATGTGACCATCTGTCTGGTATCACTTATGTGTACATGTCTTTACATAACCTGAATTTAACTTAAGGTTTAATTATTAAAAGTAGAATTACCATATGATCCAGCAATCCCACTCCTGGACAAATATCCAGACAAAGCTATGATTCAAAAAGATGCATGCATCCTCATGTATTCATAGTAGCAGCACTATTCACAATAGCCAAGACATACAAACCACCTAAATGCCCTGCGACAGATGACGGGATAAAGAAAATGTGGTACATAAACACAGGGGACTACTACTCAGCCGTTAAAATAAGAATAATGCTATTTGCAGCAACATGGATGGACCTAGACATTATCACACTAAGTGAAATAAGTCAGAGGGACAAACATTGGATCATACCACTTATATGTGGAATCTAAAATATGACACAAATGAACCCATCTAGGACACAAAACAAAATCAGAGACATAGAGAACAGACTGGTGATTGCCAAGGTGAAGAGGGTGGAAGAGGGAAGAAGTGGAAGTTTGGGATTAGCAGATGCAAACTGGTATATATAGAATGGATAAACAACAAGGTCCTACTGTATAGCACAGGGAACTATATTCAGTATCCTATGATAAACCATAATGGAAAAGAGTATGAAAAAGAATATATAAATACACACACACACACACACATATATATATAACTGAGTCACTTTCCTGTACAGAAGTAATTAACACAATATTGTAAGTCAACCATAATTCAGTATAAAATAAAAAGATTTAGTTGTTACATAAATCTGGGGTAGAGAAACCTCCACACACCCATCATATCTTTTCTACTCATAACTACTAATAATAAATCTGTTTTCACTTTTCAAAGATTTTTGTCTAATTCTAAAGGGATAGATATCAAGGGCACAATATGGATACAAAAAGAACATAAATAGGTACTTAGTAAATTTTTACTAAGATTCTACTGTCAGAATACCTGTAAGCATCCCAACTATCATGTTTTCTTTAGCTTCAAGCATTCAGAGACCTCCAAGAAACTATCAAAGCACATCCATTTCTACTCAGGATATCTATCTATCTATCTATCTATCTATCTCCATGTAGAGTTTCCCAAGCAATCTGACACTTAGCAGTCTTTATAAGGTAGTTTGTGCCATTTCAAAGATCTACTTGTTAAACTATTAACTGTGCCAAAATATTCCTTTTAAAATCGTTAATCCTTTAGTTGTTTTCTTTTGATCAGTTATCAACAGTGATACCAGGTTAAATTTCGGAGTTTTCCTTTGTCCCCTGAAATTGGGCTGGTCACTAGATAGAACCCTGGGAAAAGGGCCAATGCAAGAAAAGTGGGCTGAAGAGTGACTTACAAAGTTTGTGAAGAGCTGGTCACTGATGTAGCGATGCACCTTCTCGAACTGTTCCAAGTCTCTGTGTCCCTTCTCCACGCACACGTCCCACATGCTCACGGCAGCTACCACCTTCACACATGCTGATTCCTGCGGCCAGTTACAAACACGGGTAAGACCAGACAGAACTTCTGGCCTCCATCATCCACTCTAGATAGCAGTTAGCAGTCAGAATCAAACTGACATGCCCGTCCAAGGGCTGTCACCCACTGCTATGGAGACAAGCCTTTTAAGACCTGGGGGCTCTGGTGTCCACTTGCTATGCATTTAGAAAACATGGGGGAAAAAGTGGTTAATAGGGAGATAACAAAGCTAGAGGAACTGTAGGAAGAGTCCTAAGGCAAGGGAAATACACTTGGTCAAATCTCTCACTTTAGGCCAGTGTGCTACTGAAAAGTCTTATAAGCCCTGATCTTTACTTAATCAAATTTTTATTTCTTTTTTTGGCCATGCCCTGCAGCATGCAGAATCTTCGTTCCTCAATCAGAGATGGAACCCATACCCCGTGCAGTGGAAGCGCAGAGTCTTAATCACTGGACTGCCAGGGAAGTCCCCTTAATCACAATTTTAAAATAAGGAGAGTTTGCTATTTAAAAGAAATGTAGGAAGCATATCATATCAGTGGGGATTACTCAATAAATGCTAATGACAGACAACTGGATAAAAAACAAAAAGCTGGATTCCTACCTCAAACCTTATGTGCTAATGTGAATTTCAGCTAGATTTATGACTTTAATATAAAAGATAAAATGATAAAAGTACTGAAACATAGGAGATCTTTTAAAAAATTATCTTGGAATGGAAAAGACCTTTTAAAGTATGACACAGAATGAAGAAACCATAAAAGTTTTATCAGATTACACAAAAATAAAACTCTTCTACACACAAAAAAAAACATTTTAAGCAAATTCAAAAGTCAACAAACTGGGGGGGAGGGGGTATTTGTAAACCATCATCTCAGATAAAAGGCTATTTCCTCCAACATATACAAAAGTACTATAAGTCAATAAGAAAAGAACACTAAGTCAATAAATAAGTGCCCCCAGAATGTAAATTGATACAGCCACTATCGAGAATAGTATGAAAGTGTTAGTCACTCAGTTGTGTCTGGCTTTTTCCCAGCCTGTGGACTGTAGCCTGCCAAGCTCTTCTGTCCATGGAATTCTCCAGGCAAGAATACTGGAGTGGGCAGTCATTCCCTTATCCAGGGGATCTTCCCAACCCAGGGATCAAACCCAGGTGTCCTGCACTGCAAACAGATTCTCTACCATCTGAGCTACCAGGGAAGCCCAAGAGAACAGTATGGAGGTTCTTTGAAAAACTAAAAACAGAATTACTGTATGACCCATGAATCCCATTCTTGGGCATATTCTCAGAGAAAACCACAATTCAAAAAGATACACACAACTCAGTGTTCACTGTAGCACTATTTACAATAGCTGGAACATGGAAGTAACCTAAATATCCACCAACAGAGGAATGATAAGGAAGATGTGCTGTATGAACACACACACACACACACACAATGCAATATTACTATATTACTCAGCCATGAAAAGGAACAAAACTGTCATGTGCAGAGACATGGATAGACCTAGAGACTATTCATATGGAGTCTGCTTGGCTGTGCTCAGTCATATCTGACCCTTTGTGACCCCATGGACTGTAGCCCACCAGGCTCCTCTTTCCATGGGGATTCTCCAAGCAAGAATACTGGAGTGGGTTGCCATTTCCTCCATACACAGTGAAATAAGTCAAAAACTGAAAAAAAAAAAAAAAATCATATATTGACACATATATGTGGAATCTAGAAAAATGGTATAGATGAATTGATTTGTAAAGCAGAAATACAGACACAGATATAGAGAACAAATGTGTGAATACCAGGGTGGGGGACGGAGAAAGAGGAGAATGGGATGGATTGGGAGATTGGGAGTTACATATATATACTACTACATATAAAACAGATAACTAATGAGAACTGATTGTGTACAGCCAGGGAACTCTACTCAATGCTCTGGGATGACCTAAATGGGAATAAAATCCAAGGAAGAGGGGATACACGCATACATGTGGCTGAATTACTTTGCTGTACTGGAGAAGCGAACACAACACTGTAAAGCAATATACTGCAATAGATAGCTAATAATTAGTAGATAACTAATGATAAATAAATAATAGAAATGCCCTCAAATATACCCAAATCACAGAAAAGAAATACAATGACTTAAGTCATCAGTATGTGAACCAAGAACTTCCAGTTGTACAACCGATGTACAAGCTGAATTTAGAAAAGTCAGAGGAACCAGAAATCAAATTGCCAACATCCACTGCATCATAGAAAAAGAGACTTTCAGAAAAACATCTACTTCTGTTTCATTGACTACACTAAAGTCTTTGACTGTGTGGATCACAACAAACTGGAAAATTCTTAAAGAGATAGGAAAACCAGACCACCTTACCTGTCTCCTGAGAAACCTATATGCAGGTCAAGAGCAACAGTTAAAACTAGGCATGGAACAATGGACTGGTTCAAAATTGGGAAAGGGGGTACATCAAGGCTATATATTGTCACCCTGCCTATTTAACTTATATGCAGAGTATATTATGCAAAATGTGGGCTAGATAAATCACAAGCTAGAATCAAGATTGTTGGGAGAAATATCAACAACTTCAGATATGCAGAGGTTAACCACACAAATGGCAGAAAGTGAAGAGGAACTAAAGAGTCCCTTGATGAGAGTGAAAAAGTTTCTTTAAAACTCAACATTCAGAAAATGAAGATGATGGCATCTGGTCCCATCACTTCATGGCAAATAGATGGGGGGAAAGAAGTAGTGGCAGATTTCATTTTCTTGGGCTCCAAAATCATTGCGGATGGTGACTGCAGCCACAAAATTAGAAGATGTTTGCTCCTGAAAGAATAGCTATGACAAACCTAGACAGTGTATTAAAAAGCACTGATATCACTTTTCCAACAAAGGTCCACATAGTCAAAGCAATGGCTTTTCCAGTAGTCATGTACAGATGTGAGAGCTGGACCATAAGAAGGCTGAGTGCCAAAGAATTGGTGCTTTCAAACTTAGTGACGGATAAGACTCTTCAGAGTTCTTTGGACAGCAAAGAGATCAAACCAGTCAATACTAAAGGAAATAAATCCTGAATATTCACTGGAAGGACTTATGCTGAAGCTGAAGGCCACCTGATGTGAAGTGCAGACTCACTGGGAAAGACCCTGATGTTGGCAGAAAAAGAGAAAGAGAAAAGAAAGAAAAAAGGAAAAGAGAGCAGCAGAGGATGAGATGGTTCGATAGCTTCACCAACTCAATGGTCATGAATTTGAACGACTCTGAGAGAGAGTGACAGACAGGAAAGCCTGGCCTGCTTCAGTCCATGGGGTCACAAAGAGTTGGGCACGACTTAGTACCTGAACATAGCAACATTCCTTTGGCAGTTTTTGAATTATGCACCATTTTACTTAGTTAAAAAACGATGATAATAATAAGAAAAAATAGTTTTTTTAAAAAGCAAAGAATCTCTTTTAAAGGAAATTATTTCACAGGATGAGATTTTCCTGTGTGAGGGACAGGGGTATATGGTATATTTATATAAACACTAGTCTATTAAATAATCTCCAGCAGATCTTCTTGATCCCGGAATCAAACCAGGGTCTCCTGCATTGCAGGTGGATTCTTACCAGCTGAGCTCCCAGGGAAGCCCTAATTTCTATTAAATCAGCAGAGAAATTACAGCTATTAAGAGAAAGGGTTCTAGTCCTGGATCTGACTTCATGAAGGAAGCCCTGCCTCAGGCAAAGAAGACCGGGGCCTCCATGATCTCCTAAGTTCTTCCAACTCTCTAGACGTATTCGTGGCTCTAACAGCCTTAGAGGCCCACGGACAGTTGTAGATGAATACGATTATTAGGAAGCATGCCCCCTCACCCCCAATAGGAACCACTGTCTTACTATTTGATCTTCAAAATGATTCTGACAAAATGAACTGTGATGAGTGCTTCTTATATAACTGGATATAGGAAACAGGGGAAAAAAAGGTGAAGACTGAAAGAGATGAAGGAAAAAGCTAGGTTCCCTTACTATATGAATACAACAGTGCTGATCTTCTGATGTTTAACTTTTAAATAATCTGCAAGAATCCCAGTAAAAAGCTTGTCATGATATAATGGTCATTTGAGTCCAGGTTATTCCACATTCGTTAAGCAATATGCTGGATGAACAGCAGAACGGCTGGAATTAACACTGTCAGCAATTCTAACAAGAACAAGGTCTTTACTCACCCGGATGTGCTGGAGGTAGAGAGACAGGTCTCGGATAAAAGACTTGATCAATCTTTCTTGCATTCGGAAGTTTTTCTCTGTTTCTTCAAATACTTCATCTTTAATCTGTTCAAAGTAAGTAAGTGCTGTTAGCAAATGTGGACTCTCTCTCAGCTGATCTTACTAGAAATGCATCTTTCTTAAGCACATCTTTTGTTTAAATTATAAGCCTTTGATGTTTCTCTGAATCATACGGAATTGGACTTAAGCACTTCTCCAGGCTTTGACAGTGCTCCTGAGTACACACAGGCACGCCTGTCTCCACCCAGCCCCCCTTTGCTCCTGACAAAAGCCCCTGGCTGGTCAGGCTGCTGGCTTCACCGGTGCGGCTGCCCGGCCAGGTGTGCCCTCGCTCTCCCTGTGCCAAACCTGCCCATCTCCTTTAAAGCTCAGATTAAATCCTGCCAACATGAAGCTCACTCTCACAGAGCTCCCGTTTACTTAAGTACCACACTGTGTAGAGATCAAACTGCAAAGCTTAGCAACTGATTCTTTAGTTGGTATTTTCCACTGACTGTATCACATTCGCATGGTTCAGCACATGAAGTCTGGAGACTCTGGATCTTCTCTGTGGCTGTTTTACAAGTCACTCAGATTTTAGACTTTACATTTCCTTACATGTGACTTGCGGTGTTGAACTAAGTGATCTCCTAAATCACTTCTACCCTCACATGTCCACAATTTTGTCTCCCCAAACAGATGATAAACTCCTTATGGGTGTCTAAAACCATGATAACTCTTACATGGTGACAGATTTGGTTTCCTGATTTGTCTTTGTACACGTTGTAAGCAGCTTAAGGCTCAGATGGAGGGTTGTGGGGGGCAGTAGATTTAAATAAACAGTAAAGGAACTTCCCTGATGGTCCAGTGGCTAAGACTCCATGCTCCCAATGCAGGAGCCCTGGGTTCAATCCCTGGTCAGGAAACTAGATCCCACATGCCACAGCTAAGACCCAGGGCAGCCAAACAAATAAACAGTAGCTGTAGGGTGTTTTACCTACCAGCTAGCAAACACCAAGAGGGTACTAAGAGGGGAATCTTACCAATTCACACCATGTAGGCTGCCCTGTAGAGCCCTGAAAAGCAGCCAAAGACATGCTGAACCTTCAAGGGCAGGAACCTCACCTGTGGAGCAAAGCCAGTGAGATGCTTCAGGTGACTGCTAACCCGGTTGGATTTCTTGATGATGGAGTGGATGTTCAGTTTGGAAATTTTCTCCATGAGGCTATCTTCATCACCCTTTCGGTACTTGAGAACTGGGGAGTGAGTCAAACTGGTGAGTGGAGAAAGCCCTCTTCCAAGCATGGATAGACTACAAACGAGACTAACAATCCAACTAAAGCTAGTGCTTATTTTCAAAGAGCTTATGACTGAGTACACAAAATGTTAATCCAAATCACCATTTATGGACAGATTGGATACCCAGAGAACAGCAGAAACTGGAAAAGATTAGAGACAAGGAAGGAAGGTCACAGAGGTACAAGGAAAAAAGCCTAAGATCTGGAGTCAAGGCAACCTGAGTTCAATGCCTGGGTCTGTCATTTCATCAAGGTGTGGCCTTAGGGAATTCCTTGATGGTCCAGTAGTTAGGACTATGCACTTTCACTGCCAGGACCCAGGTTCAATCCCTAGTCAGGGAACTAAGGTCCTGCAAGCTGTGAGGCATGGCCAAAAAAAAAAAAAGTGTGGCCTTAAATATTTCACTTAATTTCTCTGAACCTCATTTTCCTTTCCAATAAAATGAAGACATTAACAGTATCTGCCCACCTTAAATGGTCTCATCCACAAATGAGATATTTATATCCAATCATCTCACACAGTGAAATGCTATGCAGGAATTGTCTGACTGTGTGTCATACATCAGTCAGTCTGCAGAAAACCCCAGAAATAACAGAAGAAGGATAGCAAGGGAAGTCTGGGTGGCAGAGAAAGGCATACTTCACTGTTGTAGGAGATGAAGATGACATTATATGAAGAGATATGAACCAAGACAATGGGCTCGATGGCCAGAGGGCTTTAATAGCCACAGCCAACACTACACATAAACATGGGTGACATGGCTGAAGCAGGAGGGGAAAATGGTTTCAGATAAATATGCAGAATAGTAGAGAGACAGGCAGAGAGGCTACATTATAGATTCTTTGAGGATATGAATGATAAATCAGTTTATTATAGCATGGTCACCATGCTATACTCATTGAGTATTCAAAATCAAAGTTTTGACAAGAGATTTCATGAGACAGAAGACATGGTTCAGTTTGTCCTCTATCATAAAGGAAGAGTGGGTGGTTTGTCAACTGACTGCACAGTTTTGGGGGTAAGCGGAGGGGCTCAGACCAGAGGTAGGACTGATAGGGCCAGAGAGGTAGGGAAACGGGGCTTTTCTGAAAGAAGACAAGAAACTTCTAGCTTAAGTGGAAGCAAACATGCAAAGAGATCCAAGAATGGACCAAAAGGGACTCCTTTCAATAAGAAGGCAGTCACTCAACTTGAAGGAACTGTCCTGATCAGCAGCCATTCTCTAACCGGTCTTCATATCTCCTGGGAAAGACTCATTGCTATAAGCTTTGTCACAGATGCCTTATTTCCAACATGCATGGCTGTGCTTTTATCATCATCATTGCTTTCTTTCTTTCATTATCTCATTTTCCCCAAATTCTATTACCATTTCTTCATCACAGCACTATTACCTACCATCTGCCTGTCCACCTCTGGTTTAGTAATTAATTCTTTTGAGGAGGAGAACATTCTCAAGGGCGTGCCTCCTTTTCAGCAAGTACGTTTTTCTTACCCAGGTCCTTTCGACGTTTATACTCATTAATGTTAACGTTGATTTCCTTGACTGCAAGGACTGCATTGGTTAAAGGCACTTTATCTGGGTGGGATTCAGGGGTGGAATTCAATAACTCCATCAGCAGCAATGGGTAACGCATTACTCTCTGCACTGGTTTGATGAGGAAGGAGCCCAGGTTAATATAATTTGTGCATCCCCTACAAGAGAAGGGAAAACAGAGACTCTGGTCAACTGTCAATAACACCGGGTCTATAGCCAGTATTTGTTACTCCTAATACAGCTCTGTTCTCTTACTCTACTTCCCAACTTCATTCATTCACATTTACCAGGCACCTAACAAGTATCAGGCAGTGTTCTAGCGTGGATTTAGCAGTGAACCAAAAAAGTCCCTGCCTGGTGGGAAGAGGCAGACAAAAATCAAACCAACATCATACAAAGTGTCATTTGGTGGTAAGTGCTATGGAGGAAAATATAGCAAGGCAGGGGACTTGCCGTGACCTCTAGCTTCTGTCTATGAAATAAGAAAAAAAAAAAGCGGCAATAACTCACCATTCATTGTACAGGCTCCTATAAGGCAGTGAGCATGAAAAGAAGAAACAGCTGATTAGAGAAAATACTGATGCTGATTTTCACATTCCTCTCAGAACATATTAGTCCAACTAATGCCTATTAGCTGGGCAGACAAAAAACACACAAGATAAAAGGGGAATTGTGAATGTTTATGGTGGCATTTCTAGTCTATTAAAAAAGTCAGTAAGCCCCTAACTTCACTCTGACCTATTCAGACACATATTACATCCTCACAACTTGTCTCCCTAAGACATGAGAATCTCATGATGGTTAAGACCAAACTATCTTCCTGGCAGCCTCTTACCTGAAAATGCTAACCTTGTATGTATAAATAAAACTGATTTTAATGGATAAAACTACAAGCAGGAAGCTACTTAAGATTTCCATGATACAGAACAGGAAAAGGGCAAGTTACACAGAAGGAACTCCAATGAGGTATCACTTACACTTAAAATACGATAGATTTATAGATGTCATAAGAAGTCTAGAGAGACATGGGAGTGACTTGCAACAGGCAGAACTAAAGAGCTATGATGGAATGAAGTGCTCAAAACTCCTACTTAAGATCTGCCAAGGAGTCCTGAAGATGCTTCTGGATCTTCTCATCCTTCTCATAGATTTCCAGCAATGAGATGGCCTCATCGTGATTCTGGCAGTAAACCTTGTATGTTCCTTCAAGCTCATCTCGGTGATCAAGAAACACAGGTCCTGTGGAAGATACACAGACACAAAGTGTTTTCAGTAACTTTCTTCTCAGCATCTTAAATGGAAGGTATATAACCAAACTTTAATACCAGATAATCCTATCCCTTAAACAAGAAGCTGTTTCCCTGTAATAGCTTAAAATTCTACTTATTTAACACAAAATTAAGAGAACTATCTCATCCATGTATTTATACGTATACACATACACACACCCTATACACATACACACACCCTATACACATACACACACACCACACACACGCCCACATACCCAGTCCCTGAAACAGCCTCCAGTCCCTTTTCAGTCAGGCAATCAAGTACTCTCTACATAGTTATGTGATCAGAACCTATAAAGACCCCTTAGCTCCCAAAGCCCCAAATCTCACAGAGATAAAGAGATCCTTCTATGGCAGCAGCTTCTAATCTTTTCTTTGTGCATAAATTAAATACAAGGACTATAAATGAAGTTTATTATATTAAAATATCCATAAAACTCCCTGAATCTATGATATAGTAATATATGTACTTCTTTATAAAACACTGAATAGCAAAACACAGCAATGAATCGAGTACACCATAATTTCAAGTATGACGAGTGACCTAAGAAACTGGTAACATGGGTTGTTTCTGGGATTTCGAGATACCTGCAACAACTTAATGTGATAAGAGCACGTGACTTTAGTTGGTGAGAGTCACTGTTCCCTACAATCATATCTTAAATCAGCGCTACATTTTTGTTATAAACTTCTATCCAAGTTGGTGGACTCCTTGAAATCTACCCACAGACCCCCCCCCCCCCCCCACAGTCTACACCAGTCAGGCAAAGGAACAGTTGGTAAACACACTTCCACAGAGCCGTCGCACTTAGAGCAGCTGCCTGAGCATGCAGACTTCCCTGATTTGTTAAAACTCTTGCTCTTTCCCCTCTTCCCTCTCTCAGTGAGCCTGCTCCTTCCTTCTTCAGCTTGCACTGCTCCCCAAAAGACAGCGTCCTCTCATTCCTGAGCTTCTTCCTCAACATATGGCCCTACTTACTGCTTCCCTACAGGAACCTCTCTCTCCCAGCTGCTCTGGGCATGAACCACTCCCTCAGGGAGCCCCAGCTCTCTCTGGACAAGGTCCCCTGTTTCCTCCATGTCATGTCCCATGGAACTTCCTATTCTCGTGCAGAGCACTTTTCACTTAAACGAAATGTGTGTCCTTAATTATAGCTCCTTCCTCCAAGAGCCTGGACTATGTCCATACACATCACACTTGTGCTGCTGTCCCTGGCAGCCTTACTTTGTCTAACCCTGCAGCTCAACAGGCCCAGGAGTTTAAGAGTGGGGCTGCTTCCTCTTGACCTTCAGGGCCACCGTGGAGACCCTGAGCCACCAGTGTCTCCACCCACTTTCACCAACTGATATCTGCCTGGCTTCTTCCCTTCGTATCCTCCACCCTCCCTACCCCCCCGACCCAGCACTCCTAGAACCTTCAGGCTGACACCCATGACTCTGCACACATCTCCATTCAAGGGTTTCCAACCCCTGCCCCCATTTGTGACTCTTCTACATCAACTACAACCTAGCAATGCTATGCCTTAATTTACAGTGTCTTTTCAAAGTTAGGTCACAACCCATGAATAGGTCATGGAATCTACTTTATGGGTACGATCAACACATATTTGAGGAGACAGAATGGAACAGAAAAGAACAGAACAGAAAACACTGGCCACAGTGAAAGCATGTGCGCACACACACACACAGACATGTATCCTGGCCGTGATGTAAAATATATTTCTTTCTGTGGGACAGGTTTAAGATAATTAAAAGCCAGTTCCTTACATATTACCACATATTCAGAGTCTCCTGGTACTTCTTCCTCATCTCAACCTCCTCATGTTCTAAGTCATCCAAGCCCCCGAACACCGACTATTCTCTCCTTCCCTGTGGACCCTTGGCCTGCCTGCACTAGAATTCTTCTCTAATCAGGCTTATAAGTTAATTCAAAGACACTTCCTCCAGCATCCTGGATTACCTTGGAGTTTTACCACATTATCCACTGTATACTTTCTTCATTTCTATTCCTGGGTGATTAAAAACTGCTTGGGAGGCATACTTTTAAAAGGGGAGTTAAGCATACTGCAGAGCAGTTTGTTTTTTTAAAAAAATGGAGATGGGGGACCAAGGTAGAGAAAATACATATGTCATTTCTGTTATGAATCTCCAAAAGGAAATATAAGAAAACTAATAACATTAGTTGTTTCTGGTTGAGAAAAGCTAAGTGGCAGGGACAGATAGAGTTTTCATTAAGCAGTTCTTTGTACCTTTCAAATTTTAAGCCATGTGAACATATTAAAAGCAAGTTACACTTAAAATATATATTTATATATCAAAATATATATTACATATTAAAATAAACTTAAGAAAAATAAAACACTGCTTATGCAATTCAAGTCAATCTGCCCTTTGCAAGTGGCTGAACAATGTTTTAATTTGCCTTCTCTGACTTTCCAGAACCTTCCCTCATCAGATATGCAAAACCTTGTCCTTTATTAATTCCCCCTGAGTGCACTGCCTGGCCTTCTGTGGACCAAGACTGAAGCTCCCAGCCTGGAGCGCTCATTCAGCCTCAGTTTTGCCTACTGTATATCATGGTCACGGCACACTGTCCCTCCTTGTAAAGCTAACCCTCCTCTGAGGCCATAAGCCCTTTGGTTCCCAGGCCCTCTCCTCCCCCATCCTCTGCGTGCCTTCAGCTCATCTCAGTCTGCTACCTAAATTCCTGGTGTCTTAGGGCAAGAGGGGAAGGGGAGAAACAAAATGGCTGAAATTGTATGGGGTGAGATTATGGATATTCTGTTTTCATTTCTTCTTTTATTGTTGTCATAATATACAGGTAATAACATCATTCTATAAAAATGGGGTCACCATGGCTTCCTCCAGTCAATGTGTGCATCTCCTTCCTCAACTTCCCTGACCTCTGGCCTTACCTCTGGCCTCTCCAGGGAGACTGAGAGCAGGACCCCAGGCTTCAGTTTCTCTTGCTATTCCATAAAGTACTATTAATACATAAGCAGCTGTTCTGTACAAAGGCTAACAGCATATGCAGAGACAACAGGAAAGACCGGAGTTTGAATGTCAATCCAACAGAGTACTAGCCATGTGACCCTGGGCAAATTACTCCCCTGCAAAAGTCTCAGTTTCCTCATCTGTAAACTAAGATTAATAGCAGGTCAGCCTCATAGGGCTGTTGTAGGGAACAAGTGCAGTCAAGCTTGGCATATCCTGAAAGGGTGTGTGGAATTAAACCCTGGAGAAACATTAACAAAGCTGCACTATCACCTACCATCCCACAGCCACCACCCCTTTCTGCAGGAGGGCAGAGGTCTGACTATTCTTATATTCACTTCTCTCCCTGGTGAGTCAGGTCAACACCACCTAGCTTAAGTCAACATCATGAGCCCATTCCCCTCTCTTGTGATCTTTGTAGGCATATGCATGTGACCAGTTCTGGCCAATGAAAAATAGAGAATTCCAGTGAGGGGGCTCTGGAAAGGTCCGCTTATCCTTAAATGACACAGGGTCACTTTTTCCTTCTGTTGGATGTTGTGATATGTGTAGTGGGATGGTTAGAACTGTGATAGCATCTTGTCACTTTGATTTTAATAAAATACCAAAGTGATAGGAAGTCCCCTCCCACATGGTACCAGAGCTGGTCTGTATGACCAGTAAAATATGGCAGAAGCAATGGCATGTCACATCTGAGATCAGGTTATAGAAGACACTGGCTCCCATCTCAAGCCGCCTCTCTCTCTTGGATCACACAGTTTGGGGAAAGCTAGCTGCCACCGCCATGAAGGTGAAGAGGCCTACATGGCAAGTAACTGAGGCCTGATGATCTGAGTGAACTTTTGGGACCAGATCCTTGATTGAGCCCCAGATGATGGAGGCCCAAATAACAGCTCGACTCCAACCTCATGAGAGACCAAGAGCCAGAATCACCTAGCTAAGCCACTCCCAGATTCCTGAACCAAAGGAAATGTGACCTGTTTCTGTTTTAAGGCACTAAATTTTAGTATAATTTGTTTCACAGCAATAGATAACACAATACCCTTGTTTATAAGAAATAGATAATTGTTTTCCAAACGTTTTTGACAATGACCCACGTGAATAAACACATTTTAAATCACGACTCAGTGGACATATATGTAGAACTGAAATAAAAATTTCAAAAACTGTAGTTATTATTTACAGTGCATTCTGATATTTTCTATTTCATTGGAACTATATATATACTGGGTGTTAATTTTTTTAAATAAGTCATTCAGCAGATTTCTTTATTAATAAGAGTAAAGATAAAGAAAGGCAACCTTTTGAAGATCAATTCTCCATGTCACTTCAACATGATTTGGGACAGCTTTTATTCCAGATTAGATTTCCAAGGATGTTTGTATAACAGACAGCCTTGGAAGATAGAGACAGATTCCCCTTCCTGAACAGATGGCAGCTTTGTTCCTGACCAGAATAACAAAGACAATGTCTTCTTCCTACACAAAGTTGGACGAATCTGCCAGTAGCCTACTTATAATACTGGGGTTTATCTAAATGTGATTGGTTCCTTAGCTGTAAGATAAACCCACTGAGTTACTGGGTCCTAAAATGATCTCATGACCCACTAACAGACGGCAACTGTCAATCTGAAAAATATCACACCATGTAACAACAAAAATTTCTTCTATTGCAAGCATCTGATATCACCACAAAGTAGACCAAATAACCTTGGAACTAAGTGACTAAAACTTCATTTTCCCAGTAAAACTATTAAATACCAGAGCTCTTCTCCTGTCTCCTACAAAAGAAAAAGAAAAAAAACAAAACCTGTTTCTGAAATAACAGCAGGGGCTCATACCTATGGTATCGCTGATTTCCAGATCAGTCAGTAAATGTTTTGAGACCTTAATCACCATCTGCATATTTCCAAAAAGCCCCTCAAAATCAATGTTTGGTATCTGAGAAAGGAAAACAAAACAAAGATGCATGGAAATAAAATTAATAGCGTATCATTCACATTAGGAACATCTCTTCAAGGATGATACAAAAATTGCTCAAGGTTATCTTCACCACTCTCATGAGGTTTCCAGAATGGGAACATCTAACATCACCTTCAGTGTCACCTTTTGTCCTTGATCCAACTACTTTCTGCTCCCCCACCCCCTTTACCATAGTGAAATGACTGTAGAACCAATTTCTGTAACTGCATAATAATTGTACAATTATTATACTGAGACACAAATTCCACCCAGGACCCCAAATCTGATGGCACCATCCACTTCCTAGAGTTCTTGTGAGTGACTGCTCCAGGAGTCCACACCCAAGCTGAGCCCAGGTGGTCAAGTAACAAGCAACAGGACTGACTGTAAATCCCTAGGATACTGTTAACCTTCCCCCTGCCTCATCTCCAGCATTTAAGAGAGTGTCTAGCATACACACATTAGTAAGAGTTTCTGGAATAAACCTGTAAATCAGATGCTACAGCCAGGAAAACCATCACCAGACTTCATTATATTAATATTACTGCACAGCTTCCCAGTAAAGCATAAAGTGCTAATTCTAGACTCACTAGAACTGTTTTCAGGGAGCCACAGAAACAGGAAACGTCCTAGGAGTCATTGCAGTAACTTAAGTTAGTAAGTTAATAGTGGACTTGATAAGTGACAGGATGGTGCTCCCGTACCCTAAGCCTAAGGCCTGGAGAACCATGTTCATGGCAAAGTTCACTTTCTCCCATAGTTCCCACCTGTGCCTGTTGCAGGGGTACCATGATCCGCTCAATACACATCTCCAGATCCCGGATGTAGTCTCTTTCCGTCTGAAGAAGTTCCTCTATCACCTTGGCTCTCTTCTCTAGCATCCTTTGCTCTGGGTTTTCAGTGGACACAGAACCAGAAGGGGCCATCAGTGATGAAGACTGGGAGGAGAGAAGCGTCATTTCTGGAAGGAAAAAGAGAACGGGTCAACAGCTATGAAAGCAGGCCTCTGCAACAGTTTGAGTTGAAAAGAGCACATTCTTTGAGAACCGAAGGTCTCATTGATTGTTGACCATCAGGAAATCTGATCCCCAAGTCCATTCTAATCACAAAGATGAAGAGCTGAGCAAGCTTGCAGACAGACCTTCTCCCATCCGTGAGATACCATTTCTAGAATCTGTCCTAAAAACAAGCAGCTGGCCCATTTTATGAGGACAAACCAGTGGCCACAGCAACCTTGCAAAGGAGGCTGAAGGAGGTGCTGTTCTTATAAAGGACTGTTTTCACTTAGGTATAAAACCTGTTTCAGGAACTTAGCAGCAGAGATTCCAAGCTGGAAGTTATAAACACTGATATAGCACATGTTAAAAAGAATATTATGGAAACATAACAATGCCAGCTAAAGGAAAGACAAGAACTAGGTAGGAATTATCTGAGATCTGGGTGACTGTATGGCCTACCTTAACCCAATTACTGTGATGGCAGATTAACATTAGTATATAATAAAATATTTAAGAATTGTTTGGGCTTCCCTGATAGCTCAGTTGGTAAAGAATCCACCTGCAATGCAGGAGACCCCAGTTCGATTCCTGGGTCGGGAAGATCCTCTGGAGGAGGGATAGGCTACCCACTCCAGTATTCTTGGGCTTCTCTTGTGGCTCAGCTGGTAAAGAATCCGCCTGCAATGTGGGAGACCTGGGTTCGATCCTTGGGTTGGAAGATCCCCTGGAGAAGGGAAAGGCTACCCACTCCAGTATTCTGGCCTGGAGAATTCCATGGACTGCATAGTCCATGACATCACAAAGAGTCAGACATGACTGAACGACTTTCACGTTCTTTCTCCCTGTCAAAACAATAATGAAGACTCACAAGCAAGTTCTGTTACTTCAAATATCCTGGAAGATACAAATGTACTATAAATATGAAGTTCTTTAACAGTATTTTCAATCAAAAAAAAAACCTCTGCAGCCACAAAACATGATCTAAAACTGAAAACAAATGCATTTTGTCACTAGCTTTTACAAATACCTGTTACTTAGATATATATGATGAAAGATCTACTATCTTATATATAAAATGAGATGGCATTTATTTTAAATAGATGTTAAATGCTAAAATAAACAACAAAGAAAATTTCAACAGTGAAGCAATCTCTGCTGTTTATTTCAAATTCCTTAAGATCCACTTTAAAAAATGACAACTTTGGTAAGTAAACATACTAGCAAGTCTGAGTAGGATTACAAGAATATTTTTACCCAGATCTAAGAAGTGAAACGGAAAAGGCAATGGCACCCCACTCCAGTACTCTTGCCTGGAAAATCCCATGGATGGAGGAGACAGGTAGGCTACAGTCCATGGGATCACTAAGAGTCAGATACAACTGAGCGACTTCACTTTCACTTTTCACTTTCATGCATTGGAGAAGGAAATGGCAACCCACTCCAGTGTTCTTGCCTGGAGAATCCCAGCGACGGGGGAGCCTGGTGGGCTACCGTCTATGGGGTCTCACAGAGTCAGACACGACTGAAGCGACTTAGCAGCAGCAGCAGCAAGAAATGAAAACACAAGTGGTCAAACTATTAAACTTATGGAAAACTAAGCTTTCACAGCAGATTTTAGTCTCCAAAACTCTTCCCCACTGCCCCTTCACTAAGAATTTAGGAATTCCAATGTTTAAAAAGTGTTAACTCAGATTCCGGTTTCTAAAACCCAATCTCCAGTAAAAGGAACCAGAGTTCTTTGGAGAAATGGCTCTTTCCAAGGCAAGAGAAAGGTAGAGGAGTCTGAAACATGGCAGAAAATAAGGACACGCTGAAGTAAATGATGGGACTGTGTTGAAAGGGCAAGGAACCAAACTAAAGGGGCTCCCACTGGCCAAATCTGTACAATTCGAGTATCAAAATAAATAAGCACAGCAATGAATTTTAATCACACAGCAATGAATTTTAATCTGTTGACTAAAATAAGAATCCATAAACTCTCATCAATAATATATACGTACATAAATAAACAGGGGAGAAGAGAAATGCATTTTCTTACGGTACAATGTCAGCTAATGGATACAGAAGAGGACTTCCCGGTGGTGCACTAGATGAGGATCCGCCTGACAATGCAGGGGACATGGTTCAATCCTTGGTCCGGGAAGATCCCACATGCCAAGCAACTAAGCCTGTGTACCACAACTACTGAGGTTGTGCTCTAGAGCCAGCTAGCCACAACTACCAACCCTGAGTGCTGCAACTACTGAAGCCTGGGTGCCTAAAGCCTGAGCTCCACAAGAGAAGCCATCACAATGAGAAGCCTGCACACCACAACAAAGAACAGCCCCTGCTCAACCGAACTAGAGAAAGCCTTCACAACGTAATGAAGACCCAGCACAGCTATTAACAAATAAATAAAATTATAAATATATATATATATACACACACACATATATAAGAAATAACAGAATTAGAAAAAAAATCAGTATTTTGCAGCCATCAAAATAAAATTTAGTTCAGGCACAAGCCATCAATGGATGATTCCAGTGTTAGTGATAGGGTTTTGATGATGATCAGGATATCTGCATAGTTTAAAACTGGTTATTATACATTACTTCTTCCAAAAATGAAAAAGTGACTCTAAAGTGGAGAAATAGGTAACACCAAAACCTACTATTCAAAATTAACACTACCAGTTAAGGAAACAGACATCATGTGCTTCCAAATGTCATGTCTAGAAACAGCACAATATCCCTATGTGATATTCCAGTCAAAAAAACATAATCTGAAATGAATCTTGAGGAAACATCACACAGACACAGGGATCTGTAACCTTCAAAACGTTATGTCATAAAAGACAGAAGAAGCCTAAGGACAAATCCCCAATTAAAGATAACTGAAGAGATGACAAGTAAAGGCAATGTGTGATCCTGAACTGAATCCTGATCTCAGGGAAAAAATGCTAAAAAGGACATTAATAGGACAAACTGATGAAACTGGAATACAGTATAGACTGTAGATTGGCTACATGATTAAACCAATTAAAAATTTCCTGAAAAAAAAAAAAATTTCCTGAAATGGACAGCTACATGCAAAAGAATGGAATTTGAACATTCTCTCACACTCTATGCAAAAATAACTCAAAATTAATTAAACATCTAAATGTAAGATCAGATACTATACAACTCTTAAGAGGAAAACATAGGCAGAACACTCTTTGATACAACGTGCAGCAATATATTTTTGGATCTGGTTCCTAAAGTAAATAAAAGCAAAAATAAACAAATAGGACAAATAGCTTTTGCAGAGCAAAGGAAATCACTGACAAAATAAAAAGCCAATATTTGAAAGGGGAAAATATCTGCAAATGATATGACCAAAAGGGATTAATACCCAACACATATAAATAGCTCCTACAACTCAATAAAAAAAAAATTTTTTTTAATGGGCAGAACGGAATAGACGTTTTTCCAGAGAGGAAATGCAGATGGCCAACAGCCACGGGAAAATATGCTCAGCATCTCTAACCTTAGGGGAAATACAAATCAAAACCACAACAAGGGATCACCTCACACTTGTCATAATGGCCATCACTGAAAAGAACAGAAATTAACACCTGTTGACAAGGATGTGGGAAAAAGGGAACCCTCCTATACTGTTGGTGGAAGTGTAAATTGGTGCAGTCACTACGGAAAAGAGTATGGAGGATTCTCAGAAAACTAAAAATAAAACCACCACATGACCCAGCAATTCCACTCCTGGGTATATATCTGGAAAAAAAAAAAAAAAAAAGACCAAACACACACTAATTCAAAAAGATACATGCACCCAGGAATAAAGCATAGCAGCATTATATACCATAGCCAAGACTTGGACGAAACCTAAGTCTCCACCAACAGATGAATGGCTAAAGGAGATGTGGTATACATACACAATGGAATACTACTTAGCCATAAAAAAGGACAAAAATGTGCCATTTGCAGCAACATAGATGGACTTGGAGGGCATTATGCTAATGAAGCAAGTCAGACAAAGACAAACACCACATGATATTACTTATATAACAGAATCTGAACAATACAACAAACTACTGATTATAACAAAAAAAGGAGCAGACTCACAAACATAGAGAACAAACTAATGGTTACCAGTGTGGGCAGGGAGGCGTGATGTAAGGATAGGAGAATAGGAAGTACAAACCATTGGGTATAGGATAGGCTCAAGGATGTACTGTACAACACAGGGAATGTATTCAATATTTGGTAGTAACTATAAATAGAAAATAATGCTTAAAATTGTATAAAAAATTTTAATTAAAAAAAATTCCTGAAATGGCACATCTATTATGGTCATGTATGAAAATATCCATATTATACACTGGTACTTACCAAGGAGCACAACATATGCAACTTAGTCTCAAATGGTAAAGAAAAAAAGTTCATGTGTGGGTGAGGGTATGGGTAGAGAAAGTGAGAGAATGAAAACAAAAAATGGCAAAATGTTAAATATTGGCAAATATAAATAAAGATCTGTATACCACTGCAATTTTCTATAAATTTGATACTATTCAAGATAAAATTTAATAAGACAAAATTTGAAATTTTCTTTCTGGAACTACTTTTTTGGATAGAATGAATGACAAAATTTCAAGTCTTACTTCAGAGTGTTAAATTATGACTAAATTAATTGTAGTCTACATAAAATTTTCAATGGCCTTATTTTAAATTTTATTTGCAATTTCAAACCTATGGAATTTCAGTCCCAAATACAGTTGCCAGAAGCAGCAAGTTGAGAAGAGAAATTTATGTTCAACACAGAAATTTATTTTCTCCCTTTCTGAAAAGGGAGAACACTTACTGAATTCCTACCATGTGTCAAGCGCTTTATATGTTATGTCCCTCTACTCATTTAATATTCACACCAAAACTCTGAAGTAGTATTATTATTCCCATTTAACAGATAAGAAAACCCAGGCCTTGAGAGACTGACCAATTTGTCCCAGCCTCTGTAGTGAGTAAATAGCAGTTCTGGGATTTGAATCTAAATATATTTAAATCCAAATCCTGAATTTAATCCACTTAATCCTGCACCATTCTGCCTCCCTAGCCTGGAATTTCAACTAGAAAATGTCAGGGCTTATTTCCCTCAAACCTTAAAAATCCCCTGGAAGCTATTATCTCCCAGGAATCAAAGTTCTATTAACTATAATACATGAAAGTATAAGATGCCAGAGCACTCATCAATTTGAACCCAGCAACCTACACTGAGACTCAATCAGATTATTTATATTTAAAAAGAGAAAGAAATCATAATAACAATTCTTTTAAAATATCACAAAGCCATTTTTTCCCCCTACAGGTGGATTTATAAACTGTTGAAAATACTTTAAAAAACAGAAAACATCCCTGAGGGATGTTTTTGCTAATTTGCAGTTTTCTGGGCACCATCCACTGGTGGCTCAGATGGTAAAGAATTTGCCTGAAATTCAGGAGACCTCGGTTTGATCCCTGGAGAAGGGAAGGGCTACCCACTCCAGTATTCAGGTCTGGAGAATTCCATGGACTGTATAAGTCCATGGGGTCGCAAAGAGTTGAACACGACTGAGTGACTTTCACTTCACCCCTGATAAAATGCTAGGCACTTCTGAAGATACGTGTCATCTCCAGGCTCCACATACACATTAACACTCAAAGATTAGGTCCAACTAGGAACATCTGGCTTGAAATGGCTCCAAATGTAAAATTGTTATTCCATTATTCCAAACATACACTAAGGGGGAAAAAAGATCTACAATTAGTTTGCCAACAAAGGTCCATATAGTCAAAGTTATGGTTTTTCCAGTAGTCATGTATGGATGTGAAAGTTGGACCATAAAAAAGGCTGAGTGCCGAAGAACTGGTGCTTTTGAACTGTGGTGTTGGAGAAGACTCTTGAGAGTCCCTTGGACTGCAAGGAGATCCAACCAGTCAGTCCTAAAGGAAATCAATCCTGAATATTCCTTGGAAGGACTGATGCTGAAGCTGAAACTCCAATATCTTGGCCACCTGATGTGAAGAGCCAACTCAGAAAAGATCCTGATGCTGGGAAAGATTGAAGGCAGGAGGAGAAGGGGACAACAGAGTAGGAGATGGTTGGATGGCACCACTGATTCAACGGACATGAGTTTGAAAAAGCCCCGGGAGATGGTGAAGGACAGGGAAGCCTGGCGTGCTGCAGTCCATGGGGTCACAAAGGGTTGGACACGACTGAGCAACTGAATAACAAGTGAGAGAGAGCCCCCTACCCTGAGAGCCCATGAAACTCACACTCCCCTATTATTTAACTGGGGAGCCTTGAGAAAGTCCATTTTCACCTCTGGGCCTCAACATCCTCATTTGCAGAACTGTTGAGCAAATTAAACAAGGTAATTACTCAACCCAAACTAGTCCTTTTACCACAATGGGCCAGAAGACGCCATCTGCACTAAGTAAAGGTAAAATGCACCAAGGAGAAATGATTCAGGTACCATAAAATTCCACTCTTCTGTAAGAACAATAAAATCTGCAAATGGGGAAGCACTCCAGAGGAAACTGAGGCCCAGCAGCACCAGCTAGCTAACAACAAAACGTGCAGACTAGTCCCACTCTCCTCCTCAGGCAGCCCTGGAGGTGATAAGCAGCTGGAGCTGGCAGCACAAACTTCTGACTGTGATAAAACCAATAGGGATGGGTGTTTGTTTGTTTTTTTCTTTTTGTTTCATTAACCCCACGCCCACCCCCCCAAAAAATCCCAAGACATCCCCATGCCCTAAGGTTAGTGCGTGGTCCCAGGCTCATTCTGAAGAGTTCCTAGGAAGCGATTCAGTTAACCGGCAGCTTCCCACAACTCTACCCACCACATTCCAAAGCAGAGTTAAAGAGAACAGCCACTCACTCTTCCCTTGCCTCTGAAAGCTGGCTCTTTGATGGGGAAAATCTCTCAACTGGCGAGGTTCCAAGCGGCACTTGAAAGAGGCGGCCAACTGTTCTACCTGCTTTTGTGGGGGTTTCAGCAACCCCGGACATACCTGCAGCACCAAAATGCTGGTGCAAGAGTTCCCATGGGTCCAAGGCCAGGCTGGCAGAAAAGAATCTTCCCAGAGCTCTGGAATGCTCCACAACCCCCTAAAATCCTTTGAATAGGGTAGGCATTTCCCCCAGGCTTTCCCATATTTACATATGAATCGTTCTGAGTCCCCCAGGCTATCACAACAGGGCCTGTTCTAAAGGATGGAGCTGGAATCCTCCGCTTCCTGGACTGAGATGCAGAAGAGCAGGCCCAGCTCTGCTCTGACTCAACCCCTTTTCCCTCTTAGCTTTCTGTTCCTAGTCCTACAACTGCCACAATTTCACTTCAGGAGTTTTTTAATCAGGAGTGTTATCTCCTTTTCCTACCCCTTTTAATGTGTTGTTTTTGGATACTCTTTTCAGGGAAGAAGTCTGATGATAAAAGGCAAACATGTAAAGAGGGCAGCATTTGTCTACCTTTCTGCTCTTGGAACCTCTTGTTCTGCAGTCCCTCTCCCAGGCCCCACACAGCCCTCACTTTCCCCAGCGCCCTGCTACTTCTAGGTACCTTATCCTAAAGACATCAGAATGCAGATCTCACCTAGCTGGTCCCAGGACAGCAAGAAATGCTAACATTTACACTTTAAAAGGAAGTGTGGAAAAGAAAGTTGCAGAACAACATGCCACTTCTGTTTTTAAAAAGAAGGTGGAGGAAGAGATGGAGAGGGAGAAAGAAAAAGGTGAGAAACATGCAAAAACCTCTACATATTTCCATATACACACATATAATATGTAAGCACACAGAAAAATGTATCAGAGGAGAACACACGAAACTCCTCAGACAGGGAACTGGGATTGGAGACAGGATTCATGGAGATTGAGTTCAATCAGTACTTTTTAATTTCCTAAGAATCTAGTAATGTACTACCACTAATTTAAGACAAGCTGTCATGCTAGCCAAGATTCATCTCTATGGGTGAAATTTTAAGCAATCTGAGAGAAGAACTTCTGGTAAAGAGCCATCCCACTGCGAGAAGGATGGCACCATTGCCTAACTCCAGGGTTCCTGCTTCCTTCTACCATTAAATGGAGCTCTTTTTGGCTTTATATTTTAACAAATATTTATAGGACACTTACTCTGCGTGCCAAGCATTGTTCAGGCACTTTACAAATACTGGTTTATTTAATCCTCATAACAATCCTCATATTATCCCCATCTTACTGATTCATGAAGAGAAATTTTAACTAGCCCAGTATGTGGAAGATGAGAGCTCACACTGGCTTCAGAGCCTACAACTGCTACTCTGCCTCTAGTGCTTTTTCCAGGCAGGCAAATCTTGGCAACTGTGACCTGGAAATCTACTTGTGGGTTTTGGTGACTGCCTGATAGCTAATGACAAAATTGTGATTTTAAAGCACACTTAAGCTCTTGTATAGCCACAGGTCACCCACCCACCATTTTGACTGTGAACAATTACGTATTTAAGTATGTATACTATATGAATGTCCATATCATTACAGCTGTAAAACCTTACTCAGGGGACTTCCCTGGTGGCAGAGGAGATAAGAATCTGCCTGCCAATGCAGGGGATATGTGTTCAATCCCTGATCTGGGAAGATTCCACATGTGGAGCAACTATGCCCATGTGCCTTGAGCCTGTGCTCTGCAACAAGAGAAACCACCGCAACGAGAAGCCCAAGCACTTCAATGAAGAGCAGCCCTCGCTCACCACAAGTAGAGAAAGCCCATGCATAGCAATGAAGATCCAGTGCAGCCAAAAATAAATTAAATTTAAAAAACCCTACTCAGTATGATGTAAATAATTCCTCAGAGAGAATCAAATCGGCTTAGTTCCTCAGTCATGTCCCAACTCATTGTGATCTCATGGACTGTGCCCACCAGGCTCCTCTGTCCACAGGATACTCCAGGCCAGAATACTGGAGTGGGTAGACTTTCCCTTCTCCAGGTGATCTTCCCAACCCAGGAACTGAACCTGGGTCTCCTGCACTGCAGGCAAATTCTTTACTGTCTGAGCCACTAGGGAAGCCAAATACATATTCAATAGTATTCCAGATAATTTATGGCAGTAATCATATGCGAGTAAAGGCATCTTTATCAATGCATAAAGAAAATTTAGAAACAACAAAAATTTCTTCCCAAAGGGGCCTGTTAAATAAATTATGGCATATCTGCATAATATCAATATTGTACTATGCAACCATTAAGATACAGATTTATATTTGTTAATACAGAACACTGTCTACTGTCTACTGTGCGTTGCTAAATGGAAAAAGGCTACAAAAGAGTTTGTGAAAGAATTGCCATTTTGTTAAAAAAGGGAAAATATTTTCAATGCACATATCTGAAAATGAAAAGTCTTGAAGGGGACAGGAATTCTGATATTTTTTCCTTTCTTTTTAACTTATTGTATTTTCTACTTTAGTGAACATTCAGTATCGATACAACAAAGAACAACAATGTGGAAAAAAGAACACTTGCTATGAAACAAGAATATTCTACTACTCAGTCCTCTCTCAAGTACCCTGTTAATTTTTTTCAAATTGCCTTCACTTTTTAACAGTCTGAGATTTCTTTTCCGACCTAATACCTTTAAACTGCTGAAAAAAATCGGTAACAAAACATTGATGAAACAACAATTTGCTAGTCTAATAAAAAAAAGCAAAACCCCCTCCTGCTTAGCAAATTGTCTAGAAAACTCCGAAAGCAAGCAACCTTTGTTAAGTCTGCTTATATTCCCAGCAGGCCAAGTGGAAGAATCATAAATCCTGGTTTTCCATGTGCCCACATCACTCCAGCCAGCCCACCCAGCCCCCACCACTTCTTTTCCTTCAGCACCTACTTACGCTTATTTGGAGAAGGCTTATCCCGCCAACATTAAACTTTCAGCACTATGGTCTCTGGCTTTTCTGCAGGACTCATAGACTCTTCCCGACCACCAGACCTCAGGGAGGAATCTATTATATTTTGGTCCTCAATCTCAACAGTAACTAAAAAAACTTTTCCCTGGGCCTTTTGCTCAGTGACTGCCCTGCCTATTTTGGCAAGTAGCCTCCAGTACAATCCCTGCTGGGACAGTTTCCACCTCGGAAAACCCAGCTCAAAGCTTCCCACCTCTCCCTTCTTCTACCAGAGCCTACCCAATCCTTTCGAAGAGTACACAAGAGTCAAGGACCCAGTCTGCAACTTCTTACGCTGCCAGGATAGCAAAATTAATACTAGATTCTTTGAAACACCATTTTTGAACACTCACCAAATCCGAGAGAGAAGTGCTTTAAACTATGAAGTTATTACTATTGTCAAATCTTTAGGCAGCAGAAGTCAAATAATCAAGAAGGCAAAGATAGTGTTTGTAAAAAAAAAAAAAAAAAAAAAAGAAAGAAAGAAACCATCACTGTTTAATAAGCAAATTTTGATTACAGTCAGCCAACAAAACTTTACACAAAAACTTTATTTTCTAAACAGACCTACATCTGATGTTTTCTTTACCAGGTCTCTTGAGGGAAAGTATAATTGCTCTAAACGAGAGCACTAACCAATGAAATGACTTGCCTGACACCACACAGCTAATAACTATTCAAAACTTAGCATCTCTAGCTGGGGCTTTCCATCAAATATCAAGGGTTCTGGGATACATGGTTTTTCGATATGAGTGTGGCTGTTTCCTACATTGTATTTCCATTTTTGATAATTAATAACACGAAAATGTTGCTCATCAACAGGACCCTCTGGTTATTTTTGTCCTACTCTGTAAAACCAGACTTTCTTCTGCTTCTACTAGTTTACTTTTACTCCTTTCCATTTGTTCTCATAACATTTTATGGATCTTTTAAGACTGTACAAAACAAAACAAAAACTAGTTGATCTGAGTTATAATTCTGCACGAAGTTTTAATAACAAAAAATATGAATATTGAATAGAAAGCTACCAAGCAGAGTACTCAGAGATGGGGCAAAGTATAGAAAGTTGAAAAGCCCTCCAAAGCTTTCTTCCATTTCAGACAAATCATTTCATCTGTCTGATACTCAAGAACAGCAAACAAAGTAGGGAGAAAGTAGGTGGTCTTAGACATAAGTTCATAAAACAAAACAATTATACAAAATGAACTTAAGCACTGTGTATTTTACCACGCTAATTTAAAGAAGTAAACCCAGTCTTTCAAAATACGGGTTTTTTCCAAGCGTAATCCAATATTTTCACAGTAAAATCTGATTAAGCCCTAGGATATCAGTCAGTATTATCTTATTTTCTAGCCGAAACTTTGGGGAAAAAAACAAAACCTTGATATGAAATTGGGTTTTCCCTGGACTCCAGTCGTTCATTCTGTACAGGCTTAAATGAGCTCTCAGCACCCCAACAGTGACTCTATTTCCCCATATCTCCTTTGGCTTTCATTTCCAGGGACATACGTGGAGCTGCTTCTAGATCCTGAGAGGGCAGCAGGCACAGGGAGTGTGGCACCCAGACTACAGGTCAAAAGACCCAGAAGCAGCCCTCACTTTAACCTGACATGTTACACAGCCTCTCTGGGTTGTTGTTTCCTGGTGTGCATGACAAAAGTGTTGGTCCTTGGTTACTTCCAGGCTCTAAAATCTTATGTACACTCCCACTCTGTTTTTTCACTTACTCCCCTCGGTTTGATATAACACTACTCTCCAACTAGCTCCACAAGGAGTGTCAGCAGTGACTAACCTGAGAAGTTAGTCACTTCCTGTCTGCAAGCCTAGAGGCCTGTGCCCAGGCTGCTATCACGGAACCTAGCACAACATACTTTAAATATTTGTTCTTTTATTATTCCTTGAACCTAACAAGCCCAGCTTGTCTCTGTGCCTTTCAGCTCAACTACTGTCCTTTAAGCCCAGCTAGAGGAAGGCTTCTTTAGTCTTTGGATTACCCTTCACTCTAAACTTCACTTCTTGAGTAACAACACAAAATAATACTATCTATCTTTTGATGTACATGTTCTGTGTACATCAATGAATATATTTCATTGGATAGCAAACATTCATTGAGTATTTATTATACAGTAAGTATTAATGTAAGAGTCTAGAAACAACATCTTCATTGCCATCATGGGGATTAGAATCTACCAGACTTTTCTGCATACTGCATATGTACCTAATCTACACTAATCAGCACAGCAACCAGCACTTAATAGATGACAGCAATTATTATTATTTACTGCTCTGGGCTTCCCTGGTTGCTCAGTGGTAAAGAATCTGCCTGCTAACACAGGAGATGCAGGAGACATGGTTCAGTCCCTGATTGGTCAGGAAGATTCTCTGGAAAAGGAAATAGCAAAACATTCCAGTATTCTTGCCAAGGAACTCTCAAGGACAGAGAAGCCTGGTGGGCTGCAGTCCACAGGGTCGCAAAGAGTCGGACATGACTTGGCGACTAAACAACAACAAAAACAAGTATTACGCTGCTGTGATTGTGAAGGAAAACACTACTCAAGTTTTAAAAAATCATTAAATATCCTAACTTTTGTTTGCCTTAACTACTGAGCTGCCACAACTATGATGTTAGGCTAAGTTAGGTTTCAATCTTCCCCTAAGGGGTAGGGGCTGAAGAGCAGAGGAAACTGAATTCTAAATCTTCAAATCACTGAGGAAAGGACAGGAGAATTCTAGATCAATGGGAAGTGGAAGCATCTCCATATCTCAGTAGACTCTAAGATACACATTTTCTCATATTCTAACATCTCAGAAATGGAGATGTATTTTTCAGTAACTAGCAAGTTAATTAGTCTTCCAGTTAGAAGTAGTCTTTCTAATGCTACATAAAATTATTTAGTGTCTTACAACAGAGGGTTTTAGATTCAATGACATGAAATATGTTTTATCTGTTTGTCTCCTCTCAGCTTATGATTTGAAGAAAGGATTTTCCTGACACCATGGAATGACTTCTGTGACCTAGAATCTAGCCCTTGCCCCCTGCTGTGGGGCCAGGTACACAGATGTGTATCCTCCCGTCACAAATGACTATGCATTGAACTGCCACACCTCTCTTACTTGACAGCCTGGGGGCACTTTCTGGTTTCTCAGGAGATAAGGAAACCTGTGGTGTTCGGGTGGGAGTGTCAGGTTTCAGAGCTCCCAGCCCGACATGACTTTGAAGGCTGGCCCTGCCAGGGCACTGCAAGTGAGCCAATTGGATTCACCCCCCTCCTATGCCCACTTCAACATCCTCAGGACCACAGGCAATATGATGCCCAAGAAGACTGCCTCTCCCTATCCAACCTCAATTTCTTGCCTTTCCTGGTTTTCTTTTTGCTTTTACAGAAGTCTGGAATCTCCCCAGATAGTATGCCCATTTATTGTTGAAGAAATATTATCTAAAAATAATGTAGGTAACGGTTCTTGGGTTGAGTAAGCTCCAGGAGTTGGTGACGGACAGGGAAGCCTGGCGTGCTGCAGTCCATGGGGTCTCAAAGAGTTGGACATGACTGAACTACTGAACTGAACGGTTCGTGGAGAAAGCAGACAGTCTGGCTCACGTAAGAAGGCCAACTCATAATCCCAGAAGGCAGGACTGCCTTACCTTCTCCTTCTCTAAAGCTTCGATGATCTCCCAACCCTTGACAAAACAGGTCCCTATATTTATTTCCTTTTGCCTCCACATATTTTCTCTTTCCCTCTTCTTTGCTTCCTACCTACCTATCTTAATCAGCCTGTCAGTACAGCCTGATTTTAAAAAGTAAACACAGGAAACTTTGTTCAACTCTATGCCCCCCTCAGTCACAGTCACCTCTGTTTCACTGTGTGTGTGAAAGGTCTTGAAAGAGTGGTCTTCATGCAAGAAGACCTCCTTGCAGACCTCCTCCCCCATCTAATTTCTTTCTAATTAATTCTGTGTCATCACTGTATTTCCATCAACTGATAACCTCTAAAAATCCATGGCATCATACTTGACTTCCCTGTGGCATTTGAAAGTGTTGGCCATTCTCTCCTACTCTAAGCCTTTCGGTTTTCTTCTGCCCTCCCCACAGTGTTCCCTTCTCCTGCCCCATGCCGTGGGCATCTCCTAGGCTGGAGTTCTCAGATGCCCACCCTTTCCACAGTCATTCCGGTCCTCAGAGAAGTCATCCACTCACAGTGTTAGTGATCACATCTCAGAGGGGGAATCACCATGTGCAGGGCCAGCTCTGACTTCTTCCTCAGGCTCTGGCCCAAACTCCCATTTGGTTTCTAAGATTTCGATACACTAGTTCTTCCCCACACTGTATTCCTCTTTGTCACGACAACTCTGCATCTTTGCTCATCGACTTTCTCCAACCAGAAATGTTCTCCTTGTTTCTCTCTGCCTATCTCAACCCCACTACACCTTTAAGCTTTAGCTAAAATTCAAGCATCTTCCTAAAGTCTATTCCATTAACTCAAGTAAAAACTGAGCTTTTCCTCTTCTGATTGTCCATAGCATTTACTGTCTAAGCTAGACACTTCCGTACTTTATTTAATTACTCATATTTTTACACTTTGTCTTTTCAACTTATCTAAAAACGCCTATGGTGGTGAGGGGTATGGGGGGTATCCTTCCCAGCATACCCCAATGCTTGGTACAGTGCTAAGTACAAAAACTAGTTAATAAACACCTGTGTAATCACATTCAAAGGGAATATAGGATCTATGTGCTGGAATAATATAATTGATGATGATGGTAGCAGATTATGTTTATTTAGCATTTACTATGTGCCAGGCTCTGTTGCACTACTCTAAATATTTACACATCTAAACTCACCTATTTCTGATAATACTATCATGTATGTCAGTTTTCATACAAAGAAGGGTAATGCCATAGGATGTTCAAACTACCACACAGTTGCACTCATTTCACATGCTAGCAAGGTAATATTCAAAATCTTTCAAGCTAGGCTTCAACAGTACATGAACCAAGAACTTTCAGATGTATAAGGTAAATTTAGAAAAAGCAGAGAAACCAGAGATCAAATTGTCAACATTCAGTGGATTACAGAAAAAGCAAGAGAATTCCAGAAAAACATCTATTTCTGCTTCACTGACTACACTAAAGCCTTTGAAAGTGTGGATCACAATAAACTGGAAAATTCTTAGAGAGACAGGAATACCAGACCACTTGACCTGCCTCCTAAGAAACCTGTATACAGGTTAAGAAGCAACAGTTAGAAATGGACATGGAACAACAGGCTGGTTCCAAATTGGGAAAGGAGTACATCAAGGCTGTATATTGTCACCCTGCTTATTTAACTTATGTGCAGAATACAACATGCAAAATGCTGGGCTGGATAAAGCTCAAGCTGGAATCAAGATTGCTGGGAGAAATATCAGCAACCTCAGATATGAAAATGATACCACCCTTTACTGACAAAGTTCTGTCTAGTCAAAGCTATGGTTTTTCCAGTAGTCATGTATGGATGTGAGAACTGGACTATAAAGAAAGCTGAGCACTGAAGAATTGATGCTTCTGAACTGTGGTGTTGGAGAAGACTCTCGGGAGTCCCTCGGACTGCAACGAGGTCCAACCAGCCAATCCTAAAGGAAATCAGTCCTAAATATTCATTGGAAGGACTGATGCTGAAGCTGAAACTCCAATACTTTGGCCACCTGATGCGAAGAACTGACTCACTGGAAAAGACCCTGATGCTGGGAGAGATTGAAGGCAGGAGGAGAAGGGGATGACAGAAGATGAGATGGTTGGATGGTATCACTGACTCAATGGACATGAGTTTGAGTAAACTCCGGGAACTGGTGATGGACAGGGAAGCCTAGTGTGCTGCAGTCTGTGGGTCGCAAAGAGTCAAATATGACTGAGTAACTGAACTGAACTGAACAGTAGAAAGCAAAGAGGAACTAAAGAGCTTCTTGATGAATGTGAAAGAGGAGAGTGAAAAAGCTGGCTTAAAATTCAACATTCAAAAAACTAAGATTGTGGCATCTGATCCCATCTGCTGCTGCTGCTGCTAAGTCACTTCAGTCATGTCTGACCCTGTGTGACCCCATAGATGGCAGCCCACCAGGCTCCCCCATCTCTGGGATTCTACAGGCAAGAACACTTGGAGTGGGGTGCCATTGCCTTCTCCAAATCTGATCCCATCACTTCATGGCAAAAAGATGGGGAAACAATGGAAACAGTGACAGACGTTATTTTCTTGGACTCCAAAATCACTGCAGATAGTGACTGCAGCCATGAAGTTAAAGGATGCCTGATTCTTGGAAGAAAAGCTATGACAAATCTAGACAGTGTATTAAAAAACAGAACAGAGACATCGCTTTGCGGAAAAAGGTCTATATAGTCAAAGCTATGGTTTTTCCAGTAGTCATGTACAGATGTGACAGTTGGGCCATAGAGAAGGCTGACCACCAAAGAATAGGTGTTTTTCAACTGTGGTGCTGGAAAAGAGTCTCTAAAGTCCCTTGGACTGCCAGGGGATCAAACCAGTCAATCCTAAAGGAGATCAGTCCTGGGTGTTCATTGGAAGGACTGATGTTGAAGCTGAAACTCCAATACTCTGGCCACCTGATGCGAAGAGCTGACTCATTTGAAAAGACTCTGATGCTGGGAAAGATTGAGGGCAGGAGAAGGTGACGACAGAGGATGAGGTGGTTGGATGGCATCCCCAACTCAATGGACATGAGTTTGGGTAAACTCTGGGAGTTGGTGATGGACAGGGAGGCCTGGTGTGCTGCGGTTCGTGGGGTCGCAGAGTCGGACATGACGGAATGACTGAACTGAACACCCTGAAGACATTTAGTGTCCCTGGTCCTTGTCTCAAAAATGCAAGAAGTAAAAAAAAAAAAAAAAAAGGCAAGAAGTCCTCTGTGTCCTGCCACTGAGACAACCAAATGACACTCCACCCATTTCCAAACCCAGGGCTGAGCTCGGCAAGCCTCAGAAAGCCCGCTGCCTCCAGCGCCCTCCACATATCAGATCGGCACTATCCCTACAGCTAGGGTTTCAACTAGCTGATTCCCCACCCTAGCCTTTACCACTGCCATCTGGACCATGGATGGGCACCTAATCAGTGACCAGTTAGTTCATATGATGAGGCCTAACTAAAAAATTCAGGCTGAATCAATTGTATTCTCTCCTGGGAACCTGAATTAAGAACTATCATGCAGATTAGAAAGAACAAAGGCAGAAGCACTGGACAACTATGGTTATGTGTAATCTAGTAAAGGAGTAGAAACTCTAAGTGGACGGTGTCGGTCTTGAGTCAGAGAAAACTAAAGCAGAGGCCCAGAGAAGAGCAAAAACGTCTTGAGGAAAGATGGTCTGTGAGAGAGAGACAGAGAAAGGGAGCAGCGGGTCCACAGGGTGCCTGGCGTCAGTCCACCCATACTAGAACAGCAGCCTTCGCCTTCCCCAGGGGTCTTAAGGTCGTCTCTCTCCAACCAGAACATGGCACAGTGTTTGGTACTCAGTAAATTTGTTAAAGGTACATGAATGGCTCATGTACGTTAAAACAGAATGAAATTAGAATAAAAGCTGTAAAGTGAAGGTTAGTACTCAGTTGTGTCTGACTCTTTGCGACCCCATGGACTGTAGCCCACCAGGCATCTCTGTCCATGGAATTCTCCAGGCAAGAATACCAGAGTGGGTTGCCATTTCCTTTTCCAGGGATATTCCCAACCCAGGGATCAAACCCATGTCGCCCACATTGCAGGCAGACTCTTTACTGACTGAGCCACCAGGGAAGCCCCAAGCTGTAAAAAGGGCTCTGAAAACAGTAAAGCATGCAAATTAAAGTGGTACTACTATTACTTCTGCTGATGATAAAATGTCATGGTTCATTCTGCTGACCTTTTGTTACTGCCCAGTTAATTCTAAAAGCAGGCCCCTGCTCTCTGGAGGGGCAGAGACTTCTTGGCATCTGTTATACTCATTGCTTGTAATCAGTATATGAAGTGAATCAAGAAAAAAAACTAATGCCTTGGATTGATGGGCAGATACTGTATTCTAGTAGCTTGAATACAGATTGTAGCTATAGAGATGTATTCACACACTTGCAATGAAAAGAAACCTTGACTATATGAGAGTCCTAAAAACTCTGAACTATCTGTTTAACACTGGCAAAAGTGCCTTCAAATTGTGCAGTTTTTACCTTGGGGGAAAAAATAATAAGATTTTCTTGCTCCACTGCAATTGTAGTCCAAACTTTTAAGGAATCGCTTTTACAGTATGCCCTCCATATCCACGGCTTCTGCATCTGTGGATTCAACCAACTGCAGAGCGAAAACATTCTTAAAACTCCAGAAAGTTCCAAAATACAAAAAAAAAAAAAAATACAAAACTTGAATTTGCCCCCCTGTCAACTGTCTACACAGTATTTACATCGAATTTACAACCATTTACAAGGTATTAGGTATTATAAGTGGGAGATACCTAGTGGCTCAGACAATAAAGAATCCGCCTGCAATGTGGGAGAACTGGGTTCGATTCCTGGGTTGGGAAGATCCCCTGGAGGAGGGCATGGCAATCCACTCCAATATTCTTGCCTGGAGAATCCCCACAGACAGAGGAGCCTGGAGTGCTACAGTCCACGGGATCGCAAAGAGTCAGACACGACTAAGAGACTAAGCACAGCACAGACATTATAAGCAATTAAGATGATTTAAAATATATGCAAGGATGTGCATAGATCACCTGCAAATACTATGTCATTTTATATGTGACTTGAGTATCTGTGGATTTTGGTATCTGCAAGGGTGTGAGGGTGGGGCAGGGTGTTGGTCTTCAAACCAACCCCCTATAGATACAGGTATTAGGAGACGACTGCATATCCCCCATCGCCACTTCCCTCCCAAACGCCCTGCAATACATCTCGTGCCTCTGTTGCTCCTGGTCCTCGCCTCATGTACCAAGTGAAAAGTCTTTCCTCAGAACACATCCCCTCATATCTCTGCTTCATGCAACACAACTGAGCCCATTCCGTTTGGAGCTTCCTCCCTGGCTCCCCTAACACAATACTTTTCTGCTCTTCTAAGTTCATTTATTCAAAATGAACCTAAACCTGCACTTCTGGCTTCAACCGTGGTGCTGTAGTAAAAGCACTGGTCTGGGCATCCAGAGATCTCCTGGCCACACGGTTCAATTTCTCTGAGCTTTGTCTCTCCATTTAAAAACTGAGTGGGTTGGATCTAAGTATTTTTTTCATACTGTGACTCACATTTTACATTGTGGTTCAGTATATACATACATACATTTATGTAATCCATGTATGTATGGGTATATACACACAGAAGTAATACAGAAGTACTACACACTTTTACTACATGAGATGTACTTGAAATTTTCTATTCACTTCTATTTTATTTTTCAAAAAATGCTAGTTGCAATCCACTAAATAGATTTCAAACTTAATCATGGCTATTTACCCACATGTATAAAATAGTGGACTTGTTGAAATGTCAGGTTCCTTCTAGTAATAATATAAAAGGATTTTGTGTTACAGCCTTCCAACCTTGAACCATTAGCCTTAACTTGCATCTGAATTCAGCCTATTTCTCTCTGTAAGAGTTCTTCATATAGGTATCTTAGTATCACTTAAATTAACCTAGTTAACATAGAATTTGAAGCACTAGGTCCCCTTCCCATTGTAACTATTAATGGTCTTCAAGTGAAGTGAAGTCGCTCAGTTGTGTCCGACTCTTTGCGACCCTATGGACTGTAGCCTACAAGGCTCCTCTGTCCATGGAATTTTCCAGGCAAGAGTACTGGAGTGGGTTGCCATTTCCTTCTCCAATGGTCTTAAGTAAGTGTTAATCACTCAGTCGCACCTGACTCTTTGCAATTCTGTGGACTATGTTCCGACAGGTTCCTCTGTCCATGGGATTCTCCAGGCAAGAATACTGTGGAGTGGGTTGCCATTTCCTTCTCCAGGGGATCTTCCCAACCTAGGTATTAAACCTGGGTCTCCTGTACTACAGGCAGATTCTTTACCATCTGAGCCACCAGGGAAGCCCATTTATGTTCTTGGCAAGCGTAAAATCCTAGTATTGACTTTTGGTCTAGTAATGATAGAGTAGCTTACACTGTACTAACTTCGCTACTGAAAACAAGCAGCAACTCTGGACAAGATATTTTTGAAAACAACTATGTGCTGGAAAGCCACCAAAAACAGCCAGAAACTGGAGGGGATACAACTCAAAACATGGGAAGAAAACTAGGTAAGATCCCTGTTTATCTGATAGCCCATTACCCTCACCCCAAAGGAATTCCTAGTGTTTTAGCATGCGGGAAATAAAGCAAAACTTGAGAGGCAACCAATGGTAATCTTATTTGGCTGCAGAATCAAAGGTCGTGGGACTCTGAAGTGACTTGATATTAAGGAAGATATCCTGAAAAAGAGGAAGTTGCAAAGAGGACCGCCCCAAAAGTCTATACAGAAATTCCCTTCAAATCCCGAACTGTGCATGCAAGTGATGTGACTAGGGAACACAGTAGAAAGCAGCAGCTGAAGGCCAAAGAGCCAAGCAGACATTCACAACTCTCTGCGAGTTGAGACGGAGTTTGAAATCTGAGTCCCTTCAAGTTAGGAGGTTCAATAAACATGTCCAGTTGGAAACCTCAGCAGAGCTGCACCTCAGGAGCAAGGCCCACCTCCCGAGATGAGGAGACACACCCTAGGACTAAAGGCAAAACCGTAACAGACCTGCCCTAACAAGAATCTAAGCTTGAGGCCTTCACAGGAGAATGAACTGTTAATACAGGTCAGGGGAAGGAAAAATCCTGGCAGAACAGCTTGGTTTCTAGCCTGGGAGATGGTCAAGGAGCAGGCACTGAACAGCACTTTGCTTCTCAGATGCAGTAGGTGGAGGGTGGGGAACAACGGGAGAGAGGAAGGGATGGGCAGTATACCTGTAAACACAGGTCTGAGGACAGATGTCTGTCCAGTGTGGGGTCAGTCTGGATCTCAGAAAGGAGGGAACCATGCAGTGACAGTCGGGGAGGGGGAGGACTTGTTAGGGGGAAGGGTGGTGGGTGGATAAGAGATGAGGAAATCACAACTTATGAGCACCTACTATGTTCGAGACATGTGATTAAGTGTTTTATTTATATTATCTCACTATGAGACAGGTACGATCATCTTCATTTAACAAATAAGGAGTCCAAAGCTCAGAGAAGTTAAGTAATTCGTCTAAAGCTGAGATATGAATGCAAGGCAGAAGTCCAAACGTGTTCCCTTCTGTAAGCACCTGCTGTGACTCTTTCAGGAAGGGCAGTGGCACCTGTGCTATAAAACAGCTAGCAAAGCTGGAAAGCAAAAAGATCTCTGGGACAGAATAAGATACTGTTTCAGGTCAAGGAGGGTATTAGAGGTATGAAAAGAAGTGTTAATGTGAATACACTATCAAAAGTTAAGTCCTCAAACATAAAGAGAGAGAGAGTTATAAAAATGGAAACGTTATCAGGTGGAACTGAGCTGGTCTCAGAGAGCTCAATGGGCACATTACAACACTCCAGAGAGAAGGGTTTGACTCCTAAGTGAAACAACAAACACAGTTAGGAGGTTCAATACAATAAGGAACTAACGAAAGGAAACAAAGTTCATCTAAGGAACAGCTGTGGGGGAAGGGAAAAGGAGCGACGCAAAAAAACTAACAGAAGGCATCACAGAATCAGACTTTTTTAAGCTGGAAAGAATGTAGAATTCATCCAATCCTTATCATTTCAAAGTAAAAATGCACCTCGGAAAACATAGCTAGCTGCTTAATATCTCAGCCTCCCAACTAAAGCAGAGTTTGGTTTCATTTTTTATCTTTACAAATGCAGGTAGAGGGACTGCTTTGTCCAAAACAGCGCCCTGCAAATTCAAGTTAAGTCAAGTCTGTGTTGAAAAGACCACTGGATAAACCACCAGCAGTTCCAGGAACACAACAGGGACTTATCTTTTCAGTGGCTCCACCACAATTCTAACCACCGGGCCTATTCTGAAGGAGACCTGGACGAGAAAGCTTCCACTTGGGAGGAAGGTGTGAGATGGATTTTCTAGATCGTTCACATTTTCTGACTCTAATCCTTCTCCTCTCATCATATTCTGCACTCTCCTAAACTGGCCAAAACCATAAAGTCTGCTTGACATGAGTATAACACACATAAAAAAACCAAGATTTGAAAGGAAGTTCAGTAATTGCAACAACAAAATAAAATAAACACAGTTCATTTCAGAGACCTGGAGAAGACAAACTGGCAAGAAAGAAAGAGCCTCTAATGATAAAAGACCCTTAATATCCCCATTTTACAGATACCTTAAAGTTCAGGGAGACAAATTCACCTGAATTAGCTAACATATACAATGCACCGTTAAAAATATACTCTTCTCATTTCCACAAGAGGTCTGGTGTGCACCATTCACTTAAGATTCCTAAATGTCAAGGAGTGAACCATCTATAAAACAAGTTAAGTCTTCTTTCCCCCTAATGTCTAAAGAAGTGCAGGGATTGAGAGAGAAAACAGGCCAGGAAAATAAATTTTCACTTGGTGCCCTGATAAAGGACTTGCCCAGGCTCCATAAGATAAACAAAGCATATTAAAGTAAAAACGGAAAGATCTTTGGATTACAGACCCTGACAAAAACCAACTCAGGTAAAGGAGAGTTCCCATGAAAGCAGTCTGGTTTTGAAAGCCATGTCGCAAATTTACAGCACTATGCATGCTCTTGGCTGTTCTCACTCAGGATACACTTATTAAAAATTTGGGGCCAGTTTCCTTAAGTTTACAAATGCTCCTGGTACCTAGAAGAACTATTCCTTTTATTTATTCCCAGGTCTTATCCTCTAAGAAGACTGTCTGAGTTCCTACCTTGGGCTCTCCTCCTGTTCTGCACAAATTCCGAGTGTCTCAAGGTGCTCGGTGCTGTGCGGCGGAAGCAGCTATTCCTTTTCCAAGTTTCTGGATCATTTAATCTTCTCTCTTCCTCTACATGCCAGCTACTCTTCTCTAATGAAGTGCCCCAAGGAATGCCACCATGATGTTCTCCTTGGTTCCCTCTCGTCCACTGATTTCTCGGACCCTCTGGGAAGACCCCTCTGCTCCCAGGTGCTATCATTCCTGGTCTGTTGATGCCATTACATTCTAAAGTCTTCCTCTGGTGGAGAGAATCTGCTCCTCTGTAATTCTGAAATTTATATTCACAGTTTGCAAATAAAGAATCAGAGCCTCTATTCTCCATATCAAAACTACTCTGATCCCCGGCATGAATCTTGGTTTTGAGATCGATTTTATCATTTTGATAAACATTCCTGTTCCCGTCACGGTATTTGACAAATTCATTACCTTCACTGACACCACTCAAGTCTGGGAATTCCACAGACTGACCATTAGTATAATTCTCAGGAACATGATCTAAATCCGTGAGGTCTCTATGATAAAAATTAGTTTCTTTACAATCCTCAAGATTGTAATTACAATTCCTGCGGTCTATATGCTGGGTTTGAGGCTGACCAAAATTCCCCACAGAATCGTCCAAATCCCTGCAGTCAGTCCACTGTCCAGTTTCTTTAGAGTTCTTAGGATTATGGTTCAGATTCTGATGATTTACGCGGCCAGTCGTCTCCCCATATTCTCCAACTTTCCGGGTTACCACGGGGCTTCCAGTAAACCAATCATCTTTAGTCGTGGAGTTCGGATTCCCATCATTTACATTTTCTGAATTATAATCACAACAGCCTGGAGTCACACTTCTGTTGTACATACAGTCCTTTATACTTTCCTTTGCTTCCTCATCGTCCACATAGCTTGGTTCACTCTGTTCAAAATCCCAGTATCCACAATGCCTTTTTCTGTAGGGCCGATTCTGCCTTGTGGTTAGGTGTCTGGAATCCCAGTCATCCTCTCTGTAAAGTCCACCCAGCACTGGAAGGTACCTTTCCTGTAGACTCCTGCAGTCTTCATACTCACGGTTAGAGCTCCAGTCCCCGTTCTTCTGCAATTCTTTTTCTTTCTTCATCTCGTAGGTTTCACACATATTCACTGTGCTCAGAGACACACGTTTTTTCTCTCTCTTCCATGGGTCTGGGTTGAGCTCAGACGAGGACAGGTGCAGGGTAGCCCACGGCGGTATCTGTCCTTCTTAAAATGTCTCCCAAAGCACTTCAAATGCTCTTGCTACTCCGGTCGGAGCACAAACAGATGTAGAGTAATTTCCATCTCAGGATCCAATCAGTGAGCTACTCTAGCTTTCCCCACGGAGCCCTGAAGGTAATTAGTAACTAGCGTTCTCGTGATTGGAGTTGGCAGTTTTGTTTCGTGTTTCCTTCAAGCTGGTCAAACTGGCTTGGCTGCTTTATGAGCTGAGGGCAGAAGCATTCTGCCGCTCTACAGGCTTTGCAGAAAAAGCAGAGTGAAAGAGAAACAGCCCCCTTCAACAAACCGAGGTAAGATCACGTAACATTTTCATCTGCCTCTTTAATCCTTTAGTAATCAATCAGGGCTATGAATACATGCTTTCATGTGCAGCGCAAACTGGACCTCCACTGCCCATCCTCTGAGTCTGGCTTTACCCCTTGGACATCTGAAACTCTTCGGGACACCCTTCCCTTTAGTTAGAGGCAGGACTCTTCCGTCTTTGAGAGCTTTGCTTTTGTGGGATTCAGGTTACCAGTTAGTGTATACTCAAATCACAAGCTGTTCAAGCTGTCCACAGGCACGTTGGCTATCCCACTCAAGGAAGAAAAAGTCCATCTTTTATTCTGATTTGGTGTGTGGGTAATTTTATAGTGTAAAAACTCTTCCCCAGAGGAATACAGTTATGTATCCTTTCACATTTTCCTTGACACTTGTCATGCCAGAGAAGCATCAAAACCATTCATCTTCTGGGACTTCCCTGGTGGCACAGTAGATAGGAATCCTGTCAATGCAGGGGATACGGGTTCAGTCCCTCATCTGGGGAGATCCCACAGGCCACAGAGCAATTAAGCCCGTGGGCCACAGATACTCAGCTTATGCTCTAGAGCCCTCAAGCCACAACTAGTGAGCTTGTGTGCTGCAGCTACTGAAGCCCAAGAGCCTAAAGCCTATGCTCTATAACAAGAGAAGCCACTGCAATGAGAGGCCTACACACTAGAACGAAGAGCAGCCCCTGCTCTCCGCAACAAGAACGAGTGCAACCAAATAAATAAATTATATATTTCAAAACACTCATCCATCTCCTAAATTTCTTTTCCACCTAATTCATGTAGCATATTTAGGAACAGGAGAATGAGACTGGAAATCAGAAAGGTGGGTATAAAAATACCACTTTGAATTCATCCAATAATAGATTACTTTAGGTGAAGCACAGTGGAAGAGATAAAGATGAAGTTAGTCTCTCTTATGATGCAGGAGCAACACACTGTAACGTATGATTAGAGGTGAAATACCGTAACAAACACAAATGGTGATGGCAAAAAGCAGAGTCTCTGGTGGGGCAACTGCAGTTTCACAGCAGTAGTGTTTGAGCTGTGCTTTCAAGTAAAAGTAGGGTTTCCAAAGACTTTCCACACATGGGAAACTAGGAAAGGGGGAACAGTTTGAAGGATACCACGTGTGTATAAAGTAACAAGGATCATGCTTGAGGGGTAGGTTCAGGCAGATCTGAAAGGACTGAGGCCACTTATTTTATTTAATGAATAACAAAGGGTCATTGAAGGCTTCTCAGAGAGTGATATGCTAAGAGAGTCTTTAGTAAGATTACACTTTCAGCTATGGTCATCTATCAAGTGTCCTTGAACTTTTATCTAATCCCTATTTGTGAAACAATATAAAGAACCTTAAGGAGACCAGGGTTATAAGCTTTGTCAATAATTAGATGTTTACTCCTGGATAAACAAACTGGTTCCAAATAAGGAAAGGAGTAGTCAAGGCTGTATATTGTCACCCTGCTTATTTAACTTATATGCAGAGTACATCATGAGAAACGCTGGGCTAGAGGAAGTACAAGCTGGAATCAAGATTGCTGGGAGAAATATCAATAACCTCAGTTATGTAGATGACACCACCCTTATGGCAAAAAGCGAAGAAGAACTAAAAAGCCTCTTGAAAAGAGGAGAGTGAAAAAGTTGGCTTAAAACTCAACACTCAGAAAACTAAGATCATGGCATCTGGTCCCATCACTTCATGGCAAATAGATAGGGAAACAATGGAAACAATGAGAGACTTTACTTTTTTGAGCTCCAAAATCACTGCAGATGGTGAGTAGCCATGAAATTAAAAGACTCTTGCCCCTTGGAAGAAAATCTATGACCAACCTAGACAGCATATTAAAAGCAGAGACATTACTTTGCCAACAAAAGTCTATCTAGTCAAAGCTATGGTTTTTTCAGGAGTCATGTATGAATGTGAAAGTTGGACTATAAAGAAAGCTGAGCACCGAAGAACTGATGTTTTTGAACTGTGTTGTTGGAGAAGACTCTTGAGAGTCCTTTGGACTGCAAGGAGATCCAACCAGTTCATCCTAAAGGAAATTAGTCCTGAATATTCATTGGAAGGACTGATGCTAAAGCTGAAACTCTAATATTTTGGCCATCTGATGTGAAGAACTGACTCATTAGAAAAGACCCTGATGCCGGGAAAGATTGATGGTGGGAGGAGAAGGGGACAACAGAGGATGAGATGGTTCAATGGCATCACTGACTCAATGGACATGAGTTTGAGTAAGCTCTAGGAGTTGGTGATGGACAGGGAAGCCAGGCATGCTGCAGTCCATGGGGTTGCAAAGAGTCGGACACGACTGAGCGACTGAACTGAATTCTTGGATAAACCACTTATTCTCTCTGGGACTCAACCTATCCATTTATAAAATGAGGCAGTTGGCCCCAGTGACATTCTTGATTGCTTCAGTTTTAAAAATTCATGCTTCTGTTTTCCTTGAAACTCCTTTTCCTTTCCTGAAACACTGAATGTACTGTGATACATCTTTGGATTCTATACTAACAGAATTAACCTCTAGATTGTTAAATCTGATTTTCATGCAAAGTTTTTTGTTCTTTTGTTCTGCTGCAGTAGCAGCAACAGCCCTGGCAGCTGCCATGTTGTCAAGTGTGTTTTATGGGCCAAGATCAGGATGAGGACTAGGAAGCTGACATAAATGTTCTTTGATCTTCACCAACTATGAGGAGGATATTGTATTATTTTGCTACAGATAAAGAATCTCTGAGACTTTGAAAAACCTGTCCAAGATCACAGAAACCAGTACAAAGAGGGGCCATAATTTAAACCCAGATCTGTCTGACTTCATGGCACTAGACTAAGAGGAGTATCTCAAAAACATAGGAAAAATTTCATTTCCCTCAAATCGAGTAAGCAAACAAGCACACTCTATCATGGTCTAATTCATGGTCTAATTCTATTCATGGTCTAATTCACACTCTATCACTGCCAAGGTGAGTGTGCACACACTCCACCCCATGCACCACACAGCCATTCCCTCTCTGTCTTCAGTCCTGGCTTACCTTTACCCTGCCTGAGTGTTGACCTTCGACACCCAACTGAAACGAACACCCACACCAGCACAGTAACAGAAAGACTGTCCAGGACTTGTGACTTAGTCATCTAAAATCTCCGGCTTAAACCCAATAAAGATTGTGATTCTGTTCACAAACCAACAGGATGACATCATTTAAGAGGACAGCTTTGACTATGAGTTATACAGAGTGACAGTGTAAAAGAGGGCACATGAGATGAGGAATTAGGGCAGCTAGCTTCCAGAAGTTCAATTTTGGCTAATAACCAGTTTATAGCTATGCTTAATTTCTCTGGCTGTCAGTTTTCTTATGCGTAAAATAAGGAAGTTAATAATTTCTCTGCCACTTTAAATTTAAACTTCTATGATCTTATTTCTAAGCAAAAGTGAAAAGTAAAGATTTATCTTTCCCTGTTATGGAAATGGAAAAGTTCCTTTTAGCAACTTCAAATCTTCCATTAAGCTAGCATGGTGAGAAATAGGCCTAGTAAATCAACCAGGAGAACAAATAAAAGAGGATAAATTACAGGTGAGACGAATACTAGTTATAAAACAACCCAGCAGAAAAGGTTACATGAAGGCAAAAAGAAATGATCTGTGGATGAATGAAGAGTGAATAGCTGGTTAAAATAAAAGGCTTCCCTTCTCCCATCCTTACTCCCTCTCTCTTTTTCTAAGCCCTACTGCCTTTAGGACTTTAAAGGTACAGTTTGCATAAAAATGTAAACTGTCTCAGCTTTACCTCACTACTATGACCCAGAGCTAATCAGAAGTTGTGAATGGATTACTCTTCTCATGTAATAAATCTGTGTGCAAAGAAATGTGGCCCAAGGGGATGAGGAGAATAACTTTCCCATTTTTCTCAATTCCAGGCCTACTGGTGAAATACAATCTTGTAGATAGTTATCCTCCGTTCCATCTGACGTAACAGTCACATTCCACAGGCTCTTTTCAAAAGCCTGGAGCAGCACTCTGCCATGATGCTTGTTGTTACTAAGGGCTTCCCTAGTGGCTCAGACAGTAAACAATCTGCCTGCAATTTGGGAGACCTGGGATCAATCCCTGGGTTGGGAAGATGCCCTGGAGAAGGGAATGGCAAACCATTCCAGTATTCTTGCCTGGAGAATACTACGGACAGAGAAGCCTTGTGGGCTACAGTCCATGGGGTCGCAAAGAGTTGGACATGACTAAGCGACTAACACACACACAGAGGGTGGGTGATCAGCTACAATGTCCCTCTGTGGATAGAAACTCTGTGAGCATAACACTAGAAGTGAAGGTGGGGCAGCAGGATTTAGAGGGTGAGAGAAGAGACACAAAGCATAGAAAAGGCAAAGGAACAAAAGAGAGGAGATAGATTTTTAAAAAAATAAAACCTAGTAAGAAAAGGTAATCACCCTCACTTTCTAAGACTCTACCCCAATGACACTCTGATTCCCATAGAGTTTGCTATTTTTCAGAGCACCAAATATCCCTCTCATCTTACCTGTTACTTTATTATACTTGTTTATCTCCTTTTATTACACTGAAAGCCTGAGGGCAAGGGTCACATCCAATCTCTAATACAGCTCTATACTGGGCCACACAGGAGGTACACCCAGGCTTAATGAGTTGATATGGTCACAGGCGAGATTCGATCAAGGCAGAGGGCAGGAGCACTCACAGGCTGTGCTTTTTTTTTTTTTTAAATCCTGACCCTACCACTAACTAGCTGTATCATCTTGGAAAAGTTACTAAGCCTGTTTCTTGATCTTTTCATCATCAAATCCACCATTCTACTTGCATCTATACCCATCTGTTCTGCCTTCCCTCTTGTTAGAATGGAAAAACTGTCTCTGCTCTGATCAAACAGGCCAACCTCTCTGCTGGCTCACTGCTCCCACTTCCGCCTGACCCTCAAAGACTTTATTCCAGCAATTAGCCACTGCCACCACCACCTCTTCAATGCGCCCACTCTAACCACCAGTCTCGTAAGGCTGTGAGTGTTTCCCATCCTACAAACATCTGTTGGCTCCTCAGTCCAGTGCTGCCTCCAGGTGCTACCCCGTTACTTTGCTTTCCTTTATAGCATACTTCTGCTTTCGAAGACTTTTGAGCAAATATTCAATGCCTCTATTTCCTTACGTCTCAGCCCATAATGCGGGAGACCAGGGTTCAATCCCCGGGTTGGGAAGATCCCCTGGAGAAGGAAATGGCAACCCACTCCAGTATTCTTGCCTGGCAAATCCCATGGACAGAGGAGCCTGGCAGGCTACAGTCCATGGGCTCACAAAGAGTCTGACACGACTGAGAGACTACCACACACAATAAGGCTTTTATCCCTTTGTTGTCATTGTACTGAAACTGCTCTTGACAAGGTCATCCAATCCAATGGCCATTTCTGGGACTCACCTCACTTGGCCTCTAATAGCTTTTGGACACAGTCACTTTCTTCCTTGAAGAGCTTCCTTCACTCGACTGGCTGCTCCTTTTCCTTTGCTGATTTATCTCCCTAGTCTTGCATATTTCTAAACAGTGGCTGCCCCAGGTCTTCTCCTTTGTACCCAGCTACCTAGCATGGGCTTCCCAGGCAGCACTAGTGGTAAAGAACCTGCTTGCCAATGCAGGAAACCTAAGAGACTTGGGTTTGATCCCTGGGTGGGGACGATCCCCTGGACGTAGGGCATGGCAACCCACTCCAGTATTCTTGCCTGGAGAATCCCATGGAGAGAGGAGCCTGGTGGGCTACAGTCCATAGGGTCACAAACAGTGGGACACAACTGAAGTGACTTAGCATGCCCCACACCTAGCACACAGCAGGAACTTAAGGAATTCCTAGACTAGGAATGTGGTTTCCATTCTTTGTTCAGCTGCCTTTCAGCCTATGGGCTACCCTGGTGGCTCAGAGGTTAAAGTGTCTGCCTGCAATGAGGGAGACCCGGGTTTGATCCCTGGGTCGGGAAGATCCCCTGGAGAAGAAAATGGCAACCCATTCCAGTATTCTTGCCTGGGAAATCCATGGACGGAGGAGCCTGGTGGCCTGCAGTCCACAGGGTCACAAAGAGTCGGACTGAGCGATTTCATTTTCACTTTCAGCCTAAGGGTTAATTAGGAGGAGTTGTAAAGAAGATCCTATCATTAAGGTTAAAGAAACTCAAGGGATATCAATACAGCTGCAGCCTCCAGCTATGTGCAAAGAGAGGATCTGGAAATGAAGACAGCTATCTAAGATTAAAAAGTAAATTCCCCAGTAAAGGAAGAGATTATGAACTAATTAAAAGACAATTGACTGGGACAGAGGCAGACAGACACACAGAGAAAAAGAATCTGGGAGTACTATAAAAAATAAAAAATAAAGACTAGAATATAGGAAAACAAGAGAGTTAAAAACAGTTTAAACCTTATGATGAACTTAAAGATGAGTTAGGCGAAGGTTACAAATCTTGGGGATGTTGCTAGTAAGAATGGGTCAATATTTTGAAAACTTAAGTAACTTCATGATAAGCTAGCAGTCAAAAGTATATCTGTGAGGAAGGATTAAATATTTATATATGTATATATCAATACATACATATATGCTCTTAAATCCATAGATACATGTAATTTAACAAATAGTTTTCAACAGATGAGAGTACTAAAAAATGTTTGGCATAAATGAGAGTCCTAAAAATACATTTGGCATAAATTTCTTTAAACTAATTTACTTTTAAAATATAAATTTATTTATTTTAATTGAAAGCTAATTACTTTACAATATTGTAGTGGTTTTGCCATACATTGACATGAATCTGCCACGGGTGTACATGTGTTCCCCATCCTGAACCCCCCCCTCCCACCTTCCTCCCTCCCCATCCCATCCCTCTGGGTCATCCCAGTGTACCAGCCCCGAGCACCCTTTCTCATGCATCAAACCTGAACTGGTGATTTGTTTCACATATGATAATATACATGTTTTTAATAATAGTCAGGACATGGAAGAAACCTAGATGTCCATCAGCAGACGAACGGACAAGAAAGCTGTGGTATATACACACAATGGAATATTACTCAGCCATTAAAAAGAATACATCTGAATCAGTTCTAATGAGGTGGATGAAACTGGAGCCCATTATACAGAGTGAAGTAAGTCAGAAAGAAAAAAACACCAATACAGTATCCTAATGCATAAATATGGAATTTAGAAAGATGGTAACGATAGCCCTATATGCGAGACAGCAAAAGAGACACAGATGTATAGAACAGTCTTTCAGACTCTCTGGGAGAGGGTGAGGGTGGGATGATTCGGGAGAATGGCACTGACACATGTATATTATATGTGGCATAAATTATTTTGGAAGTAAGCTGTCAAGAGTCAGTCGGGATCCCTCCACCTTGAGCACTTGTAGATCTGAGTTGTTGTTCCCTACCACCCACTTTCAGATGTCAAGCCGTCACTCCTTAAGTCGCAGCACGCTGGCAATACAGGGTGGTGCAGCAAGAAAGCGCGTAAAGCTGCACAATGAAACGCGCCTGGATCTGGATCCCAGCTCTCTCACTCACCAGCTGTGAGACTGTGGGCAAACCTCGGCTTTCTCATCTAGCAGATGTGGACAATTCTGGGAATTGGAAAAGTGTATAAAAGCACCTTGCACATTGTTCAACAAAGAATAAGCACTCAATTAGTTACAATTTCTGTCACCATTCAGTTCCTATCACCAGTTCCAATGTCACCATTTCAGCTCCTATCTTCCAGACCGCTCACTCCTTGGGCCTCTTCTCTTTTTCTCTGTCTATACTTTTTTTCTTTAATCTCATTAAATATCATGGTTTTAAATAACATCTATGTGCTAATAGAATTGCTCAAAATTCTCCAAGCCAGGCTTCAGCAATATGTGAACCGTGAACTTCCAGATGTTCAAGCTGGTTTTAGAAAAGGCAGAGAAACCAGAGGTCAAATTGCCAACATCCGCTGGGTCATCGAAAAAGCAAGAGGGTTCCAGAAAAATATCTATTTCTGCTTTATTGACTGTGCCAAAGCCTTTGACTGTGTGGATCACAATAAACTGTGGAAAATTCTGAAAGAGATGGGAATACCAGACCACCTGACCTGCCTCTTGAGAAACCTGTATGCAGGTCAGGAAGCAACAGTTAGAACTGGACATGGAACAACAGACTGGTTCCAAATAGGAAAAGGAGTACGTCAAGGCTGTATATTGTCACCCTGCTTATTTAACTTCTATGCAGAGTACATCATGAGAAATGCTGGGCTGGAGGAAGCACAAGCTGGAATCAAGATTGCAGGGAGAAATATCAATAACCTCAGATATGCAGATGACACCATCCTATGGCATAAAGTGAAGAACTAAAGGGCCTCTTGATGAAAGTGAAAGACGAGAGTGAAAAAGTTGGCTTAAAGCTCAACATTCAGAAAACTAAGATCATGCATCCGGTCCCAACACTTCATGGCAAAGAGATGGGGAAACAGTGGAAATAGTGGCTGACTTTATTTTTCTGGGCTCCAAAATCACTGCAGATGGTGACTGCAGCCATGAAATTAAAAGACGCTTACTCACTGGAAGGAAAGTTATGACCAAATTAGACAGCATATTAAAAAGCAGAGACATCACTTTGTCAACAAAGGTCCGTCTAGTCAAGGCTATGGTTTTTCCAGTGGTCACGTATGGATGTGAGAGTTGGACTATAAAGCAAGCTGAGTACCAAAGAATTGATGCTTTTTCTTTTTTTCTTTTTTTTTTTTAGTGGGAAGGAAAAGAGAGCAAGGGCCCCGCCAGCACCCATGTGCCGTCATTTTCCCTCTCCCTGCCGCCGGGACCGGAGGGAAGGGACACGTGCGCGCACGGAGGTGACAGCCGCGACAGGCGCACGCCACCAGCCCCCCGGCCCCGCTCGCCCCCCCTGGGAAAGGGGACGGCGGGGCCACCCTGCGGCGCCCCGGACTCTCATCCGCGCCACGCCTCTCCCCGCGTCCCCGTCCCAGCCCGCGGGCGAAGGCCCACGGCGGGGAAGCGGAGGAGGGCGCAGCACCCCGAGGCCGGGAGGCGCCGTCAGGGGCGCCCCCCTCTTCTCCCTCTCCTCGACCCGCTCTCTCCTCCCCCCGCCCCCCGCCCCGCTCCGTGGAGGATGGCGGCCCCTCGACCGCCCGGGGGAGAGGCAGAGCCCGCGGAGGGAAAAGAGCGAGGGTGGCACGGACCACCACAACGCCCCGGCCCGGAGCGACAAACCCTTGTGTCGAGGGCTGACTTTCAATAGATCGCAGCGAGGGAGCTGCTCTGCTACGTACGAAACCCCGACCCAGAAGCAGGTCGTCTACGAATGGTTTAGCACCAGGTTCCCCACAAACGTGCGGTGCGTGACGGGCGAGGGGGCAACCGCCTTTCCGGCCGCACCCCGTGTCCCGGGACGAAGGACTCTCCGCACCGGACCCCGGTAGAATTGATGCTTTTGAACTGTGGTGTTGGAGAAGACTCTTGAGAGTCCCTTGGACTGCAAGGAGATCCAACCAGTCCATCCTAAAGGAGATCAGTCCTGGGTGTTCATTGGAAGGAATGATATTGAAGCCAAAACTCCAATACTTTGGCCACCTGATGCGAAGAACTGACTCTTTGGAAAAGACCCTGATGCTGGGAAAGATTGAGGGCAGGAAGAGAAGGGGATGACAGAGGATGAGATGGTTGGATGGCATCACCAACTCAATGGACATGGGTCTGGGTGGACTCCAGGAGTTGGTGATGGACAGGGAGGCCTGGTGTGCTGCGGTTCATGGGGTCACAAAGAGTCGGACATGACTGAGCGACTTAACTGAACAGAACTTATGTCTATGTGCTCTCAAAACTGGTTCCAAATTTATGTCTCCAGGCTTAACTCCTCTGAACTCTGGCCTCTACATCGAATTGTGCAGTTGACCTCTGCCCTGTCCCACCTCCCCCAACAACCAGAGTCTCCTGCACTCTTCACCATTAATTGAGAAATTACTGGCAACTCCAGTCCTCCAGTTGCTCAACCTCAGCGTCGTTCACCTCATATCCAATCAGCTAGCAACTCCTACTGGCTCCAACTCAAATATACCTTATATCAATGTATGACGCTCAAAATAACTGAGCACTTCCCCTCATCCCCACTCTACTATCCTGGCCCAAGCTACATCATCCCTTGCCTAGATCAGTGCAGTAGCCTCCTAACTGGTCTCTCTGCTTCTGTCCTTGTATCTCTACCTACCGTCTATTCTCAACACCACAGCCAAAGTGACTCTATCAAGAGCTAAGTCACCTCATGCTGCTCCCCTGCTCAGAACCTTCCTGGGGCTTCTCTACTTTGAATGATGGGCTTACAAAGCCCACATCTTTGCTAAACTGGCATCCTTGCTATTCCTCAAACACCAGGCATACTCTCATACTTGCTATTCTAGTTGCCTGAAAAAAACAACCCTAACCCCAAAATGGCTTGGCTGGCTCCCTACAATCTTTCAGATACTCATTCAAAGCCTTAAGGCATTACCTTAAGGGGAGACATTTAGGAGCAAGATTCCAGATGCAGAAGAGGCTAACTCTACAAATTACCATCCACTGCACTGATTTAGATAAACAGGGTCATGGCCAATATGGAAAGTAACTACAGCTATGACTCAAAGGCAGCTAGACAGACAGAAAGGGTAATAAACACAGGTCAGATTCACTATGATCACTAGAGTTTCAAAGATACACAAATATGAATGATACTACTATATCTTTTTTATTAATCAGTGTATATCCAGTGCCAGATCACAGTATGTGTTCAAGAAATACTTAGTGAGTAAAAAAGTCACTTTTCATTGAGATTTTCCCTGATTCTATAGGTTCTTTCGCCTTCTAATAATACATATATTTTTACTTACTTATCGTCTCCCCAAGGGGGCAGAGATACCTGCTGTAACTCTAGAACCCTGCCTGGAATATAGTAGGAGCTCAACCGTATTTATTGAATAAATTACTGCCCTAGAGTTCTTCCTCTTTGGGGTCTTGCTGTTGAATACATCTGATAAAATAAACATAGGAGTCCACACACTCAGGTAACTAGCCAGCACAGCAGGACCGCTTTTGACGGTGGCAGGAGGCGGGTCCTTTCACTAAGTGCTGCAAAGCCTGGATGAAATCTAAAGCCCTGGAGCTTTTGCAGCTTTTCCACCCCTCTGCCTGGAGCTGAGGGTGAGGAAATGTTCACAAACCTACACTACAAACTGCAAGAAACAGTGATTCACAGGCCAATTATAACGAAATTAACCATTTCTAGCTACCTATCTTGACAGACATTAAACCATCTATCCTAAGAGGAAAACTAGCTTCTGTCCTGAATCACAGACCCCAGATGGCTTCTGACTATGGTTGCTGTTTCATACCAAGAAAAAAATCCATTATCAGTAACTGAGCTAATTTTTACTGAGCCAACACCCTAAACTAGATGTTACACAAGCTGAGGATACTATTTTGGTTTGTTTGTTTGTTTGTTTAATTATGTCTGACAAACTAGAAAGAAAAATCATTATTTCTTTTACAAAAACTTTTATATCTTGAAAGACTACAAAATGCCTTAGCTTTAAAACTCTATCTTTTACTAGTTTAAGAATTCTTATACCTGAGGCATTCCAAGAAGTCTTCAGAATAATAAATTGCTTCTATACGTAGAAAAACTATACTTTTAAGTTTTAAAAATCTGTCTGGAATATTACGTATCACTTCAGTGTACAGAGGTTATTATTCCATATCGACCATTCTCTAACTGGTTAACCTAATGACTCTCTTTAGTGGATATTAAATCTCATCCAATATCTTGCTGAAAACATTACTTTTCTGAAAAACATATCCTGATTTAATGTGTGAGATGTGTGTGTGCTCAGTCGTGTCCGACTTTCTGTGATCCCATGTACTGCAGCCCATCAGGAACCTCTGTCCATGGAATTTTCCAGGCAAGAATACTGGAGTGGTTTGCCATTTCCTCCTCTAGGGGATCTTCCCAACCCAGGGATCCAATCCGCATCTCCTTTATCTCCTGTATTGGCAGGCAGATTCTTGACCACCAGCGCCAGCTGTGAAGGACAAGGAAGCCTGGTGTGCTGCAGTCCATGGGGTCACAAAGAGTCGGATATGACCGAGTGACTGAAAACCAAACAAAGCGCCACCTATGCAACAGTCATTTAAAATTCAAATTAAAAATCACCCGGAGAGTCTCTGGCCAACCTTCCTCTTGGCATTACCTTAAAGGGAGAAGTTTAGGAGCAAGATTCCAGACAGAAGAGGCCAACTCTATAAATTATCATCCACTGCACTGATTTAGATAAACAGGGTCATGGCCCACATGAAAAGTAACTATAGCCATGATTCAAGGCAGCTAGAGAGACAGTGTGATAAACACAGGCCAATATCAGTATGCTCACTAGAGTCTCAAAGATACACAAATATGAATGATACTACTATATCCTTTTTATTGATCAGTGTATAGCCAGTGCCTGGTTCATAGTATGTGCTCAAGAAATACTTGCTGAGTAAAGAAATGAATGTACAACCCTGACAAATTCAAGCATGCGAACTTCTCCGAGAGGTAGAAAAGAACTATGATATGTTAAAATGAGATTCTCTCAAGGCTACAGGATATAGTCCTCAACAATGTTTCTAAAAGAAACATATACTGGGAAACCTGAAATTGTGGACTAACCCTGAATATTTCTACTGCTACAGAAGCCAAACTATCAGATTTGAAGGTACCCTTTTTTGTTGCTGCTGTTCTATTTTGGTTTTCTTTTGACCATGACACATGGCTTGTGGAATCTCGGTTCCTTGACCAGGGACTGAACCTGGACAACAGCAGTGAAAGCCCAGAATCCTAACCACAAAACCATCAAGGAACTCTTGGTACTGTGTTTTAGACGTGGACTTTAATTATTAATTAGCAACTCACTTGACCAGAACCTCCTAGAAAGCAGACAAAATATCTAAGTTTGTTATTATGTACCTTGTCCTTAACACAGTGCCTGGCACCAACATTTGCTGAATGAATAAGTCATTGACCTGACACCATTCTGAAGTCCACTATAACATGTCATTCCTCAATACACTATACTCACAAATATGCCTCCTAATGTTCTACCCTTCTACTATAAAGAAAGCTGAGTGCTGAAGAATTGATACTTTTGAACTGTGGTGTTGGAGAAGACTCTTGAGAGTCCCTTGGACTGCAAGGAGATCCAACCAGTCCATCCTAAAGGAGATCAGTCCTGGGTGTTCATTGGAAGGACTGATGTTGAAGCTGAAACTCCAATACTTTGGCCACCTGATGCGAAGAGCTGACTCATTTGCAAAGACCCTGATGCTGGGAAAGATTGAGGGCAGGAGGAGAAGGGGATGACAGAGGATGAGATGGTTGGATGGCATCACTGACTCAATGGACATGGGTTTGGGTGGACTCCGGGAGTTGGTGATGGACAGGGAGGCCTGGCATGCTGCGGTTCATGGGGTTGCAAAGAGTCGGACTTGACTGAGCGATTGAACTGAATTGAATGTTCTACCCTGTATATGTCCAACTGAATGCAGAGTTCCAGACAATAGCAAGGAGAGATAAGAAAGCCTTTTTTTTTTTTCTGTTTAAATTGCTTGCACATTTTATTTTTTTAATTTTTTTCCATTTATTTTTATTAGTTGGAGGCTAATTACTTTACAATATTGTAGTGGTTTCTGCCATACATTGACATTCTTAAGTGAACAATGCAAAGAAAGAAAGAAAAACAATAGATGGGAAAGACTAGAGATCTCTTCAAGAAAACTGGAGATACCAAGGGAACATTTCATGCAAAAATGGGCACAATAAAAGACAGACATGGCAAGGACCTAACAGAAGCAGAAGAGATTAAGAAGAGGTGGCAAGAATACACAGAAGAACTGTACAAAAAAGGTCTTAATGACCTGGATAACCGCAACGGTGTTGTCACTCACCTAGAGCCAGACATCCTGGAATGTGAAGTGGGCCATAGGAAGCATAACTACGAACAAAGCTAGTGGAGGTGATGGAATTCCAGTTGAGCTATTTCAAATCCTAAATGATGATGCTGTTAAAGTCCTGCCACCAACATGTCAGCAGATTTGGAAAACTTAGCAGTTGGTCACAGGTCTGGAAAAGGTCAGTTTTCATTTCAATCCCAAAGAAGGGCAATGCCAAAGAATGTTCAAATTACTACACAATTAAACTTATTTCACATGCTAAGGTGAGCACATGTAAGGTAGTGCTCAAAACCCTTCAAGCTAGGCTTCAGTAGTACGTGAACCATGAACTTTCAGATGTTCAAGTTGCTTTTAGGAAAGGCAGAGGAACCAGAGATCAAATTGCCAACATCCACTGGCTCATAAAAAAAAAGCAAGAGAATTCCAGAAAAACATCTACTTCTGCTTCACTGACTAAGCTAAAGCCTTTGACTGTGAGATCACAACAAACTGTGGAAACCTCTGAAAGAGATGGGAATACCAGACCACCTTACCTGCCTCCTGAGAAATCTGTATGCGGGTCAAGAAGCAACAGTTAGAACCAGACATGGAACAATGGACTGGTTCAAAATTGGGAAAGGAGTACATCAAGGCTATATATTGTCACCCTGCTTATTTAACTTCTATGCAGAGTACATCATGCAAAATGCCTGCCTGAATGAATCACAAGTTGGAATCAAGCTTGCTGGGAGAAATATGCAGATGATAGCACTCTAATGGCAGAAAGCAAAGAGGAATTAAGGAACCTTTTGATGAAGGTGAAAGAGGGCAGTGAAAAAGCTGGTCTAACACTCAACATTCCCAAAACTAAGATCATGGTATCTGGTCCCTCACTTCATGGCAAACAGATGGGGAAAAAGTGGAAACAGTGAGAGACTTTATCTTCTTGGGCTCCAAAATCACTGCAGACGGTGACTGCAGCCATGAAATTAAAGAACACTTTGCTCCTTGGAAGAAAAACTATGATGAAACTAGACAGCATATTAAAAAGCAGAGACATCACTTTGGTGACAAAGGTTCAAGTAGCTATGGTTTTTCCAGTAGTCATGTACGGATGTGAGAGTTCAACCATAAAGGAGGTTGAGCGCAGAAGAATTGATACTTTTGAACTGTGGTGCTAGAGAAGACTCTTGAGAGTCCCTTGGACTGCAAGGAGATCAAATGAGTCGATCCTAAAGGAAATCGCCCCTGAATATTCACTGGAAGGACTGATGCTGAAGCTGAGGTTCCAATACTTTGGTCACTTGATGGGAAGTACTGACTCATCGGAAAAGACCTTGATGCTGGGAAAGATTGAGGGCAGGAGGAGAAGGGGATAACAGAGGATGAGATGGTTTACTAGCATCACTGACTCAATGGACATGACTTTGAGCAAACTCCCAAGAGATAGTGAAGGACAGGGAAGTCTGGCATGCTACAGTCCACGGGGTCACAAAGAGTCAGACACGACTTAGTGACTGAACAACAACAACCAATGTCAAGTTGCTTTCGCAACACAGAAAAGGTCACGTTCGACTCTTCTGCGACCCCATGGACTGTAGCCTGCCAGGTTTCTCTGTCCACAAGATTTCCCAGGCAAGAATAGTGGAGTGGGTTGCCATTTCCCTCTCCAAGGGATCTTCCAGACCCATGGATCAAACATCTCCTATATTGCAGGTGGACTCTTTATCACTGAGCTACCAGGGAAGCCCAAAAGCTGAAATACTGAACAAAAAGTGAAAATTAAGGTTGACCGGGACAAGAGTACAAAGAAAAGTGATCAGGTTCTATCAGTTAGTATTGTTTGTAGCCATTGCTATGTTATGAATGTATTTATAAAGCTCGTGTGTTTCAATGGCCCTGTGTGCTAACAGTAAGTCACTCTTGCAAGTAAAATAAATATTCATAAATTTATTTGCACAGTATATTTTATATAAGCCTGCATTGGCAGGTGGATACTTTACCACTGGGCCACCAATGAAGCCCTCTATTATTTTAATACTACCCAAATACATTTGCTAAGTTTCTTCCAGTGCTTGTATTCGCTACAGATTATAGTTCATTTAAGTATTTTTAACTATAGTTCTTTTAAGTATTTTAACAAAAGAAATGCAGAGGAGATGCAAATATTAATACTGAACTATTATGCTGTATGTTGTTGCTGCTGTTGTTCAGTGGCTAAGTCGTGTTCAACTCTTTGCGACCACATGGACTGTAGCACGTCAGGCTCCTCTGTCCTTCACTATCTTAAGTTTGCTCAAATTCACATATAGTGAGTCAGTGATGCCATCAGAGGGCAGACAGAATGAAATCCACAATCACAGAAAACTAATCAAACTGATCACATGGACCACAGCCTTTCTAACTCATCCATGAGCCATGAGTGTAGGGCCACCCAAGACAGATGGGTCATGGTGGAGAGTTCTGACAAAACGTGGTCTGCTGGAGAAGGGAATGGCACACCACTTCAGTATTCTTGCCTTGAGAATCCCATGAACAGTATGGAAAGGCAAAAAGATAGGACACTGAAAGATGAACTTCCCAGGTCGGTAGGTGCCCAATATGCTACTGGAGATCAGTGGAGAAATAACTCCAGAAAGAATGAAGAGACAGAGCCAAAGCAAAAACACCACCCAGTTGTGGATGTGACTGGCAATGGAAGTAAAGTCTGATGCTGTAAAGATGCAAATAACTGACTCATTGGAAAAGACCCAGATGCTGGGAAACATTGAAGGCAGGAGGAGAAGGGGACGACAGAGGATGAGATGATTGGATGGCATCAGGCACTCAATGGACACGAGTTTGAGTAATCTCCAGGAGTTGGTGATGGACAGGGAAGCCTGGTGTGCTGCAGTCCATGGGGTCACAAAGAGTCGGATATGACTAAGCGACTGAACTGACTGACTGACTGATGCTATCTAACCATCTCATTCTCTGCCACCCCCTTCTTCTTTTGCCTTCAATCTTTCCCAGCATCAAGGTCTTTCCAATGAAATTAATATGTTGTACATTACTTCAATAAAAATTTTTTAAAAGATGTGAATATTGTCACAAATTTATTGTCTAAAATTTGAATTAGCAAAACAAAATGGCTTTCAATGGCAAAGTCAAAATCATAGCAAGCAGACAGAATATTTTAATTGTTAATAAATAAAAAGAATAGGAATTTCCCTGGTAGCCCAGCCGTTAAGATTTTACCTTCCAATGCAGGGGGTGTGGATTAGATCCCTGGTAGCAGAGCTAAGATCCCACATACCTTTTGGCCAAAAATCCAAAACATAAAATAGAAGCAATATTATAACAAATTCAATAAAGTCTTTAAAAATGGTGCACATCTTTTAAAAAAGAATGTATATATGAATAACTGAATTATTTTGCTGTACAGCAGGAATTAAAACATGGCAAATCAACTGTTGATTTCATTCAATAAAACTTAAGAAAAATAAATACAAGTAGCTGCTAGAAAATAAAAAAGAAAATCTGTCTGTTTAAAAAAAAAAAAAAAGAGTATGAGCTTATGCAAAGCAACATGTACCCTAATGGCCCCACCGAAGACGTTTTCGGATACACTCAACAATTCAACCAAACATCAACAGAAACTTTTTCTGTGTCTGAGATATCAGTCATAAAACAAAGACCAATGCCATCAGCCATCAGATAGGGTAACCAATGCTTTGTGTATTTAAAATTTCGCTTTAAAAATCACTTTTAAATATTAAATATCTGTGGTATTATTTTACAGCTTTTAAACTATTTTTATTTAACATTTATTTTGTGTTAATATTCCCTTCTTTTAATATTTTATATTATCAGATACCTATTATGTTAATTTTATAATTTTGATAAGTATCAATATTTTATGATTATGTAAGATATTAGGGTTGGGGAAGCTGAGTGAAAGCATATGGGAACTCTACTATTGTTGCAACTTCTTTACGAATCCAAAATTATTTTAAAATAAAAAGTTAAAAAATATTTCAAAGTTTATTATCAGGTAGAGAATAATTTTACATGTCATTAAGATATATAATCTAATATTTCGGTTCATAATAATAACACATGCATTTATTTCATATATATATATGTATATACACATACATAAAAACTCTGAAACTTTTAGTATAATCCTAACAGAAAAATTGTTCACTATTATTACAGTTATCACTATTATCAAGAACATATAAAGAGCCTTTTTTTTAGAAAATACAGAATAATTTATAATTTTAGGAATTACCAGGAATTCCAATTTCTTGTTTCTGAACCTCAATGATTACTATCCTTCAGGAATTTGGAAACACTGGCTGACCACAAGCAACTGACAGAAATAAATGCAAATCCTCTCTGGAGTCATGTTTTAATTCATCTCAGATCTTGATATTTTCCAAATACTATGACTAGCACACAGAAAAAGATAACCAGACACATGATGAGTGTAGACCATATGAATGAGAACCATGTGACATTAAAAACACTCCCAGTAAGACTTAATACCTTGAAATTATCATCAGTTCAGTTCAGTCACTCAGCCATGCCCGACTCTTTGCGACCCCATGGACTGCAACACGCCAGGCCTCCCTGTCCATCACCAACTCCTGGAGTTTACTCAAACTCACGTCCATTGAGTTGGTGATGCCATCCAACCATCTCATCCTCTGTCATCCCCCACAGACTATAAAACAAATATCTTTATCATATGTAAAGAAAGTAAAAATCGAGCTGAAAGATACCTGCAGGAAACAGAAAGCTATAAAAGGTAACACATCAGATTTGAAGAAAAAAAATAAAAATAGAGCTTCTAGTAAATGAGTCCTCATGACTTCATAATTCCAGAGTCTTAAGAAGGAGCAATATGAAGAAGAGTATAAAGGCTATATACATTTACGTGTGACCACTCATGGAAATCTATACACCATCCTATACTTAAATTGAATCCATTCAGTGTATTCCCTGTTGGTCTAACTAAACTCACACTGATACCCATAAAATGGAGTTGAATGTAAACAAATAGTCATGTATATTCTGCTCTAAAACCACCAAGCACAAACCAGAGCCCCCAACTGACTACAGTTCAAATAAATAAAGTCATACCCCTTCTTCCTATACTTAAGTCTTGCAATTACAAGTGTTTCTTAAATATATTTTCTAATTTCTCAAACTCCTATTAAATATCTACCATATCATAAGCATAGCTAGGCATCTGCCCATTCATTTTCTTATTAAAAAAAGTAGAAGGAGTAATAGCTATAAAGAACCTATTTTTAAAATAACCTAATTTTGGGTCTGGCTCACTACTGGACTACTTTGCTACTGTTAACTATATCTAACAAGGAGACCAGAATCTTAGCACCAATAATCCCTAGCTCCCTAGTAGTCCAGATTCAAAGAAACAGTGGAGGTAGGAGATCTTCAAAAGCTCTGGAAGGTAGAACTGAAACTTCAATTTCATTCAGTTAAACTAAATTCAACTCATCAAGTATTGACTGAGTCTACTACATGTTGAACACCACACCAGGTGTGTGGAAAGTGGCACACCCACTATCACACAGTAGCTGTCTTCTCATTAGGCTTAAAATTTTCATGGAGAGGTATATAAGTAACTAAATATTAATCAGGATTAGACAAATACTGTATCAAAAGTTCTTTAAGGATTTCCCTCATGGTTAGGAATTCATCTGCCAATGCAGGGGACATAGGTTCAATCCCTGGTCTGGGAAGAATCCATATACTGCGAACAACTAAGCCTGTGCGCCACAGCTACTGAAGCCCACTCACCCTGGAGCCCATGCTCAGCAACAAGAGAAGCCACTGCAATGAGAAGGCTGTGAACTGCAACGAAGAGTGCCCCCACTCGCCGCAACCAGAGAAAGCCCACATGCAACAGCAAAGACCAAATCCCACCGAAATATATAATTTTTTTAAAGTTTTAAATTTTATGCCTTAAAATTGAAGATTAGAGATTGTATGGGACTGCACTGGAGGGTTAAAGGCTGGTATTCAAACTGATTAATTTCCGCCTCTTCCAAGGGACTGCTTATATTGCTGGATGTACTTTTTTATGAAGACAGAAAAAGACGACTTTAAGAGGCACAGTCAGTGACTGCAAGAAATAAGTAATTTCATCATATTAGCGATTGATACAAATAATACACCTATTAAAAATCAATCAGGTCAACAGTAACACTAGCAATATTGTATATGGTGGAGTCAGATAAAGAAAAGTCTTCCTGATTAAGACTATACCCACCTACTGTGGATCTTTCATGGCACTGAACTTTTAGAATTAAAAAAAAAAATAGTAAGAACACCAGCTGAATTATTAAATTAGTTCTGAAAAAAGAAGGTCAATAGAACAGGACTTCCTTGGTGGTCCAGTGGTTAAGAATCCACCTGCCAATGTAGGGAACACGAGTTCAATCCCTGGCTGGGGAAGATTCCATGTGGCACGGAAGCCCCCACGCCCTAGACCCTGCGCTGTACAACAGAAGTCACTGCAATGAGAAGCCTCTGTACCACGAGGAACAGCAGCCCCACTTGCCCCAACTAGACAAAGTCCTGGCACAGCAACGAAGATTCAGCCCAGCCAAAAATAAAATAAATACATTAAAAAAAAAAAAAAGGTCAGTGGAATAAAAAAAGAATACCAATTTCATCCATTAGTACCAGTCCATTATTGGAATGTTGAATATAACATTTCTCTGGAACAGTACTAAAAATATCATTATTGAGAAATTATTGCCACGTAGAATTTGAGAGAGTTTTGTTCTGCCACCTGCACATCTAATGCAAGAGCAATTTACAAGTATATCTCAAAAACCATATGTATAGAAGGTGATGGAGAATCTGAAGCTTGCTATGGCTTTGAGGATATAGCACTGAGCCAGGGTTCCCTCAGGATTCCTTTTCAGGCCCTCTGAAGTCATCAAGCTATCTGGCATTCCCCCAAGAGCTCAGATACTCATATTAAACGAACACCCTCTTGAGGACACATCTAAGTACTCACCCTTGTGCTTTACCTTGAGAGCAAATGTTAACCGCTGCCACAAATGACTTGTGAGTCCAGTGACCGGTCTGGTCTCTAACTCATCACCCTGAAAGTGCTCCAGGACACTCTCCCAGAGCCATACCTCTGATTTTGGAGTTCCCACAGAACTATGCCCACTGGCACAGCACTTCTTGCCTGAGCATATTTTAGACAGAGGTTTCCTTTCTTTCTGTAATCCATTTGCTTTCCACCTTTCAGAAAATTACTCAATTTCTGGTCTTCCAATAATACTCTTTCTTCTTGGATTTTTTTTTTTTTTTATTCACTTTTAGAGATCTAAAGGAAAATGAAGTTGTTCAGTTGTGTCCAACTCCTGAGACCCCATGGACTGTAGCCCTCCAGACTCCTCCATCCTTGGGATTCTCCAGGCAAGAATACTGCAGTGAGAAGCCATTTCCTTTTCCAGGGAATACCCAGCTTTTATTTATTAGGATCCTGCAACTCCTAGATCCACAGAGTGCTTTTTGTTACTGACTTCCTTAAGGAGATATAGGTTTAGAGCTTTCTAGCACGTATGCCAAAGGGCATGCATAGTCATGCTCTCCTTGGGCCCTAGACCAGTTGCTATTGTCTCACTCTTTTCTTACTTTATAAACTATTTCTTCTGGCAGTCTGGTGAACACAACTGGAGAATACACCAGTATTCTGGTGAATACCACTAAGTCCATGCGCCACAACTACTAAGCCTGTGCTGAGAGCCCAGGAGCCACAACTGAAGCCCGTACGCTCTAGAGCCTGCACTCTGTGACAAGAAAAACTGCCACAATGAAAGTCCCTGGACACAACCAGAGAGCAGCTCATGCTGGCCAAAACTAGAGAAAAGCCCACGCAGCAACAAAGATGCAGCACAGCCAAATAAATAAATAAAAAGCAAATCATTCCTTAGTTGTCCATCAAAAATGGTAACATATTCCTAAAAACTTGGGTAGGCTGTTATTTGGACTTGAGGATATCAAGAAACAAGTATATACTATCTTCTAATCACTTACCTCTAAGTTGTTGGAGTTCCATGTTCAAACTCTCAATGTTACTCTCGTAGAACTCAAGATTCTGAAGGGTCTCTGCCCTCAGTGATTCCTCTTGCTTCTCCTCCAGCAGTAAGTTGAGGTCTTCCCGAGCCCTGCGGCACATATCCAAGTCCTGTTCCATCTCCTGAATCCTCACCAAGACCAAGGGACACTGGGAAGTTTGGTCCAAAGTCTTGTCCACGTTCTCAGGGCCCTCCTTTTGTAGGCTCTCCCAGCCAGGACGGTTACAGGTTGAGAGCTTGGGGGGTACTGCATTTGTTCTCTGCTGGGCCGAGGGAGGCAGGGGAGCTGGGCGAGAGGGTCTCATTGCCAAGGGTGGATCCAGTCTCAGGTTCTGGTCTCCCGGCACATGTGGAGGAGTGGGTGCTGGAGTACAGGGACGGGGCGGTGGGGGCCTTAGAGCTTTTCTTCTTTCAGGCAACTCCTGCTGAGTCATTAGCTTCGAGGAACCTCGGAAAATATCCTTTTCGGAGTTAAAATCCATGATTGAAAAGTGGCGCAAAATTTTATCTGGTTCTGGGCAGGGCCCTGACAAGCTCTTCTCAAACTCTATCAGTTGTTGTGTCAACTTTGAATCCAGGTCCGTGCTGCCTTCTCCTTGTGACCGTGTCATGGCTTCCAGGGCAGGTGCCTTGTCTTGCAGACCAGGCTTCATCTCTGATCTGTCTGGGGTGGAGCAGAAGCTGGAAGCACTTTCTTTGGGCGTGCAGTGCCTTTTTACACATCTTGCCAGGCCCTGGAGCTGAGAGCTCAACTGGCTGGGTCTGACTGCCCTGGAGGCAGTGAGGGAAGAGGTGCTGTGAAGAAGTGGCCCTGGCTTCTGCAGGGTTTTCGGCTGGGAGTATGAAGTTCTTCTGGGAGGTAGGCTGGAGTAGTCTCGAGTCCTTGCTTCTAGAGGAAGAGAGTCAGAATACTGGTCTGGGCTTGGGTGGCTTCCTCCTCTCATAGAATAATACTGGTTTCTCTGCAATTCAGGATGAAAAGGTAGTGGAGGTTGGGATGTAACACCATTGACAACCTCTGAAGGATCCTTCGTGGAAGAGCATTTGACAAGAAGCTGCTCGTGCCCCACACTTGGGCTTCTCGGGGGCCCTCCTGAGGGGTCCGTGTCCCAGTGAGACTGTTTATTTTCTTCACACTCAGAAGTCAGGTGCTCCAGGGTAGAAGTGGATGTTTCAGAAATAACACAGTTGGACTTCTCTGCTTTATACTCATGAAATTCATGTCTTTTTCCTTCTGCTTCTAAGGAGTTCTCAGAACAATCCAAAGGTGTGTCAGGAATGTTGGTGAGGTCGCTCTCCTGTGGCAGATCCATGGTTTCCTCCGCCCTTGTTTGAGGACATAACTTTACAAAACGGTAAGGAAAGATGCCTGTCCTGCCCTTCAGTGACCCTTCGAGCCAGCCATCTTCCAGGGTGCCCAGGATTCGGATTTTATCACCTACTTCAAAATCCAGCTCATTTGGCTCCAGGGCCTGGAATCTGTAGAGAGCAATTCCGTAGGTGCCCGGCTGCTCACTGTCCTCTTCTGCCTCTTTCTCTTCTGCTGTACTGGTGTCTACCTCACTGTTACTAATGCCATCATCACAATTTCCAGAACTCACTGATTCATCCACAGTCCTCAGGGGCCCCAAAAGCTCTACAAAACCTTCTGGAAAAATGCCTCTTCGACCCTCTAGTTCCCCTTCAAACCAGCCTGGCTCAGGAATTCCAATAATGGTAATCACATCCCCTTCTCTGAAGTCCAGCTCCTCATCCAGCTGGGCAGAAAGCCCCATCAGCGCCCGGGCTTGTCCCATGGAATATTCGGGAATCTGGAGAAGAGCACTCTGTGAGTGCCACTGCCGACTCTGTGAGGAGAGGCAGAGCTCCCTAACACACGAGGCTGGGAAGAAGCCCCGGGCACCCCAGCAGTTTCGGCCCTGCAGCCAGCCACCAGTGAGAGTGCCATCGAGAATCACTAGGTCACCTAAAGAAAGAGAAGAGAAACAGAGATAATGACTTCCATTATCACCCCAGGAGGATAGAGGTATAAGTAATAGTGCAATTCATCATCTTAAACACCTACCAAATTCAAGGGAATGTAAATCTAGAGTTTTCAGGGCATAAACACTTTTTGACAATTTGGTGACAATACAGTGAACATTCCTGTAAACCTGTGGTTTCCAAAATGTGGTCCTCAAAACGCTGGGGGTGGATTCCTAAGATCTTTCAGAGGGTCTGTGAGGTCAAAACTATTTTTTTTTTTTCACTTCATCCAAAACAATGTAATGTGGCAAACTGAATACTGATTCAAATAAAAGAATCGAGATTTCTTCTATTTTTAAATTAAATTAAAAAAAAAAACTGTTGAGTGCATTGCACGGCTTGCAGGATCTTCGTTCCTCGACCAAGGATTGAACTTGCACCCTCAGCAGTAAAAGCACAGAATCCTACTTACTGAACCACCAGGAAACACCCTAGATTTCTTCTACTAAACCAAAAAGACGTCTGCGAAAAATGTAAACAAATGTTACTATTCTCACTAAATTTTTTTGTTTAGGAAACTACTTATTTTTCATAAAATGTTATTCTTGTTATTAATGTTAATATGCATTTTAAAAATAAATTGAAAATTTTAAAAAAATCTCAGCTTCAATAGCTAATGTAAATATGAATAGACTCACAGAAGCAAGTACTCTTTAGGTTCTCAAAAATTCTAAGAATGTAAATGAGTCCTAGGATCAAAAAGGTTGAGAAATGCTACTATCAACAAGTTTGTATCACTGGATTTATTTATAAATGATGGAGAATATATTCATTTCCACTAGAAGCCTTTGAATAGCTTGATCTAATTTGTCACACTAAGTTATATTCGATATCAAAAATTAGCAAAGAAAGAAATCTTCAAAGTCCCTCCTAAGCAATCCTTATCCTGAAAATACATCATAATGAAATCTTAAAAGAGTGTTCAAGTAATCAGGACTTTGTTTTTGAAAATAATCAGTAATTTCAATATTGTTGTTTCAAGCTATTGTCACAAAATATACACTAAACAGTTAGCATCTGTCTTGCTTCTGAAGAAGGTGAGGCATGGAAAAGACAGGGCACAGTGCTTGTTTCTGAAAAAAATGAAACTATAATTCAACCAATTATGATTCACCCCAGTTTAAAAAATTCCTCTATAGTTTTGCAGCAAATTGTTTTGCAGCAAACTTTTAATTTTCTAATTATGAACTATTCATTTTGTAGATTATCAATTTTAATTTTTTTTAACTTTCTTAATATCTAAGTTAATTTCCCTTTCATGAGTAGAGGTGATTAAGGACTACAACTGCCCCAAGTAAAATAAGACCAGGAGAGCAAAGCACCTGGCAAAATCATGAGGTCTTTTATAGTCAAGCATACTTGAATGTTGGATTATCGTTTAGGGTATCAATTTATATGCTCTTTTTATAAAAATTAAATCTATCTTCTTACCAAGTGAATTAGATGCAATACTGGCAGGTACCACTTCTCTTTTTTGTTTTAAGAATCTGGTATAATGCCTTTCACACAGCAAGCACTCAATGTCAACTTCATTATTAGTGAAGATTCTTCAATTTCCCAATAAATGTACCTTCCCTCCAAAACTAGCTCCATGCTGCCAACTTCCTTTTGTTCTATGATTTCTTCTCTCAAAACATTTATTCCGTTCATCACTTGCTCTTTGCTACCATCTAGTCCAACTCTCATCATCTCATTCTTTTAAAGCTTTCCCTAGACACTGTCTCTTCCAATCTACCAAACTAAGACTATAAACATACCAATTTTATCATACCCTTACCCTGCTCGAATGTTTACCATGGGACATGAAGCCTTTTTCCTATTAACCAAGGCTTCTTCTATAATAATCCTATTCTTACTACCTGAAATATATTAAAAGAAAATAAGCTTGCTCTGAATATTCTCCAAAGAGATTTAGTTACTAAGCTACCAAAAGAAAGTGTTCCTGAAAGTCACTCAGTCGTGTCTGACTCTTTGTGACCCCATGGACTATACAGTTCATGGAATTCTCCAGGCCAGAATACTGGAGTGGGTAACCTTTCCCTTCTCCAGGGGATCTTCCCAACCCAGGGATCAAACCCTGAATTGCAGGCAGATTCTTTACCAGCTGAGCTACCAGGGAAGCCCAAGCTACCAAAAGGCTGTTCTTATGTTTTCACCTCAATGCAACCTGGCATTCACATCCAGATATAACCTCCCCCTGCCCCATCCCCAGCTATCCAATATTATCTCACCTCTGAGAGCCTAATTCCACACAAGGGGACTTTCATTGTCTCCTAGACAAGCTTCTCCATCCAAAACCTTAGCATATTTCTCTAATAAACTTTAGAGGTCTACACACATCTTGGTCATCTGTAATCTACTAAAGAAATTATCACTTATATCAACAATTTTGACACTTGTATATTTATACACTATACAGCTCCTAATGTAAGATTTTTGCATTTAGTGGTAGGCACTAAATCATTCTCACTGATTTCATACTGATTTGCTTAGATGTTCCTGAAAAATAGGGTCTTGGTCCTATATTTTTATTTTCCCTTTAATTTCTGATTCAATATCCCACTGGTCAGAGCTTGGGGTCCTGAGAATTACAAGTGACTTTTCCCCATTCCAACAGGACCACAGAAGAAACTCACTGGAGACATGGCTACTATTCAGACACAACAAGCCTTTTAGTGAATAAAAATAAAAGTGTGTCATAACTCCCACTCTATTGGCTTTGAAATGAACTGGCTTTTTTAAAGCTGCAGAATCAGAATATTTTCTTGTAATGCCAGATCTCTATGAAATCCTTACAGTAGGATTTGTTTCCCTATTTTCTGCTGAGTGAGTGTTTTGATAGGCTTTATTATCTGCAGACTGTCATTCTGTTGATTATTTCTATATAGAAAGGTGAATTTTTTTTTAAAGTCACAATTTAGTCCCTGAGAAGTACTTCAGAGATAATTTTGTTGAATACTTTTATTTTATATAGCCCTGTTACTGAGTTTTTTGCATTCTGATTCTTTAGGAATGGAGGCTACTTGGTGGTCATTTCCAGATTTCAAAAACAACAATATGAGGAACTCCTGGAATACAGTGACCAGATTTTGAGAATAGAAAAATAAGAAGTGGGGTGACTCTTAGGGTCAGCCTGAGCCTTTTATTTATGGACAATTAATCCCAGTCACCACAGTGCTTGTTTCTTCTGGTTAAATTTTTATATTTGAACAAGAAATTCATTAAGAATAAGATGATAAGAAGTCCGAGATTCTGAATACAAGTAGTCTGGCTCTGCAGGTATTAGGTCCTCACTGAATCCTAGTGCCCAGGGACTCTGCTCTATGCAGACTGACCACACTCTTTACCCAGGTGTCCGCATGAGCCGTATCAGAACCTTAATCCTGACATCTCACATGCAGGACACCAGAAATTTATGACACAAGTGCTTTAAGTGATAATTATCATTTATCTATTTATAAATAAATTTATCAATTTAAATTTTATTGGTTGTTTTGGGGGGTAGGGAGGTAGTCTAGAAGCATGGGGTTGTAAGCAAGGAATAAGCATTCTGTATTGTGTAAGGCAATTAAATATTTCATCACTCTCACTTTTTTTTCTCTTCTCTTTCACTGTCTTTTCTTTGCCATACTCTCATTTTGTTTTTTTGTTGTCTCTCTCTTTTCCGCCCCCTCTGTATTTTTTAGGATAGCACTCACATTGATCTTTCTAAGAGACAAACTTGTTTCTGAATTTAAATATAACTCAAACTATAGGGAACAGACCAAAACAAATGGGAAGCTTCAGGGAAAGGACAAAGGGTGACACCTGCTGGAAGAACCACTGGTGGTTTTCATTCCAAATAGAATCTCCCTGGAAAATGTATATACACACAAAACTTCATTATCAAGAAACAAGGCCCCCTGAAGCACATTTATGAGCTCCAGGATGAGAACAATAAAATAGCTAATTTTTACTGAGTGCTTACCCTGTGCCAGATGCTTTAATGTATAACCTTATTTAGTCCTCACGACTACCCTGAGGTAGGTATTATCATTTGTAGATAAGGACACTGAGGCCAAGAGAACTTAAGTAATTAGACCAAAGTCAATAGCTACTGAGTTGTGAAGCTGGATTTAAATCTAGGAACATCAGAATTCTTACCCCCTAAACTATACTGCTGGCTCTAACTATATAAAATATATGTTTATTAATCATACATACATATAGGTAATATAATTTTATAGTTAAAATAGATATACTTTTTCTCTTATTTCAGTGATACTTCTGAAAGGTAAGTAAATAACAACTAAAGGCAGTATGGTAAAACAAACCAGATCTCAAACATTATCCCACATGCTCTTAAAGGTTTCCAAATCCCTCTCGACATACAGTAAATCACAGAAGAAGAGAAGCTTCACTGCTACACTGAAGGATCAAAGGAAAGGTAAAGAAACAACAGGGAACTGGATTAATAGTACTAGAGGACAGGGATAAAGGAATGTATACACTCATGAGCGGAGACACTGATCTTCATAAACCATATGTAGTAAAAAAAAAAAAAAAAGAAAATCAGAAGAATTAAAATTACTTCTGTGTCTCATGCTAAACTTCCCAGAAAAATAAAAATTGTATACATATACCTAACTTTCCCATCTTCAAAGGCTGTATGTCCTAATCAGAAGACATACAGAACTAAAAGATGTGAAAAGCATAGAAGGAAAGAAAGCTGAATAGTCAGTGTGTTAACTGGCAGACAGCAGAGTATCACAGAAGAGAACAAAATAAAACCATAAATAATATATCTCTTTCTATTCTCTCTTTTCCTATGCACCCCCTGCCCAACATTCTTTCCTTTTGAGATCTGCTTATGTTTTTAAGGGGCTTCCCAGGTGGTGCTAGTGGTAAAGAACCCACCTCCCAATGCAGGAGACTTAAGAGACTCGGGTTTGATCCTTGCGCCAGGAAGATTCCCTGGAGAAAGGCATGGCAACCCACTCCAGTATTCTTGCCTGGAGAATCCCATGGACAGAGGAACTCCTCAGGCTTAACTTGTTAAAAGCTAGTTAAGATAAGATCTATAGGCTCCAGGATCCAGCCGATCTTGAGTCAGTCTTCGGAGAGGTGACTTGTGGCTGAAAGGTCCACACCAGGGTCTTCATGAGAATCCCTTGGGTGGCCCTGGGATTCCTGAGGTGGATTTTAACTTTAAAGCAAGTTCACAACACATTAGTCCAGTCTTCTCAAGGGAAGCATTCAGCAGAAAATCTGTTTAGTACCTAAGACAATTTTGTGCTTAGTCTCTCAGCCATGTCCAACTCTTTGAGACTCCATGATCTGTAGCCCACCTAGCTCCTCTGTCCATGCCCATGGATTTTTCAAGCAAGAATGCTGGAGTGGGTTGTCATTTCCCTCTCCAGGGGATCTTCCTGACCCAGGAATCAAACCCACATATTCCATGTCTCATGCACCGCTTGTGGATTCTTTACTAACTAAGCCATCGGGAAAGACTACACAAGATACAATATGAAGTAAACAAACTAATTCCAGAAGCCACATTCTCAAATTCCTTAAATGTTGTAGACATACTGTACCTTCCCATATAGTATACTGTTACACACAGAATAATAGATAACAAAGTCGTATCAATGTTGTTAGCCACTGGGCTCTGGCCCTTTCTCCACACCTTCTGACTGGTCTGACGGACGTGGACTCAATCCTCCAATGGAAGAACTGTGAGTATGAACAGATAATGTCCCCTGCTATAACATCTTCCTCTATTTCTGTCTTTGCAACACTGATTTAGCAAAAATGTATTCCGAACAGAGGTAGGGCTCAGTGTAAAGTGAAGACAAGAAACTGTGACAACTGATTTTGAGGATTAAGGTCAAAATCCACTTTTCCTTTCTTCTCACTGAATAAAGGTTAGGGAGTTTGCTTGGTCTCTCTCCCCACCTCTGTGCACACTCTCTTTCATATGTGTACATGGTTTAAGAAATTAAGCCTATTCCAGGACTTCCCTGGTGGTCCAGTGGTGAAGAGACTGTGTTTCCATCGCAGGAGGCATGGGTTTGATCCCTGGTAGGGAACTAAGATCCCACATGCCATGAGGTATGGCCCAAAAAAAGAAAAGAAAAGGAAATTACGTCTACCCCTTTAGAGACATACTCAAAAGAGTAACAATATTAATATATCCAATAAATCATACAATTCTGATGACTGCTGTGAGTCACAAAACTGCACTGATCATAAGCCTCCGTTCGTGGAACACTACTGGTTTCTGTGCTTATGCAGAAACGTATGGACGGACGGACGTGGTTTAGTCACTCTTTAGACATTCTTAAGTCTTTCAGAGTACATGAAGCAAGAAATACTTGAATACAAGAAATACTTGAGACATGACTATGACCATCTGTTTAAAACCACTTCCTTTTAAACCTGTTCTGATGAGAACTTTAATAACATTACCTAATAGTTGGGTAGGAAAGGGAATGTTTTGCATCTCTGCCTTAATTTGCAAACCACAATTCCTGCTCTATTACTGTACATTAATAAAGAAGCCTTAGTACCTAAGACTTGACTACACAAGATACAGAGAATGAAATGAGACTATATTTGTGAGAAAAAAATACTGTAGAAATTATAAAATGTTACTCAAAGATAAGGGTTTATTACTGTCAGCTCTGTCTTAGTATTATTGAAGACTCTCTAGAGGTTACTTAGAAAAATGAAAAAAAGAGCAAGTTGTCAAAATGGACTGACCCCACCAGTATTATTTTAAACAGTCTACTCTTGGGTGATCAACTTACCTCGATGGAGAGGAAGACTGTTCAGCTCTAGGGATGTAAATTCACAGATACAGACATAGAGTCTCTCATCCTCTTTTAGACTTGGAATGGTAACAACTTCTACAAAACTGCTGGGGAACTGTCCTGAAAATAAAAGCAAACATTTCCAGTATTAAAATTCTTTAAAAAAAAAAATAAATAAATAAAAATAAAATTCCTTTTTTCTGTTCGGATACCAGGACAAAAAACTTTTTTCTGAGCTCATTTATAGACCCCAAATTAAAAATTCACTGAGTACTCATAGCTGGAAAATCTATTTTAGAAAATGTGCAATGCACAAAATAGGGTGCCTGCAGAACACAGAGAGTGCAGTTCAATCCAATAAGCATTTAATGGGTGTCACTCTATCAAAGGCACACTGCAGAAGGGAAAAACAGTAAGACAGTCTTGGCCCTGAAAGATCTTAAAATCTAGTTCAGACACAAAATCTAGTTCAGACATAAGCAATATTTCAGTCTGAAATCCAGTGTCAACTCATAGGTATACAAATTGCTATGGAAGTTCAGAGAAGGCAGAAAATGGGTCAGGAAGAAAATGAAAAATTTTATGGAAAAAAACTACAGTTGAGTCTGAAGATGGGCAGGGTTTTAACAGGTAATAGTAGATAGACAGGCCTGTCAGTTGGAAAGCATCAGAAAGTTTAGCTGATTCCACCTTCTATATATCTCTTGCATTTGTCCACTATCTCAAGACTCATCGCCTCGGTCCAAGCCACAGCTACTTCTCACCTTGATGCAACAACTTCCCATCTCGCCTCCCTGCTTTTGGCTTTGCCCTTTCCTATGACTCTTCACTCTGAAGCAGAGAGTTTTGTAAAATACAAGTCTACCTGTGCTTGAAGCAGCAGCCTGTTTCCATAACCCCTTTCCACAGCACGCGCTGTCCTCCGTGATCTAACCTCTAGTCATCTCCCTATGCCATCTCCCCCACCTCAGCCATTCACACTTCAGGCCAGACTGAACTTTTCTCAGTTCCTCCATGCTCTTTTCCTCTTTGATCCAGGGCCCCTGAATAAGCAATCCTCTCTACCTATCCTCTTTGACTTGCTAACTCTGACACACCATATTTATCCTAGCTGAGGTATCACATCTACTGGGAAATAATCTATTATCCCCCAAATATGGGTTAAGTATCAACAGAGTCTGTTCTCAGGACTGTAAGATATACTCCAAGCCAGACATACATAAATACATGCAAATTAAGGCTGGATTTAATACAGATGCATATTGTGGGAGAAGAACTTTTAGCCTCCTCCTGAATTCATGAAAGAAACTGGTGCTAATCTATGTTTTCAATAATAGAAAAAAGGAAACCAGGCACATGCAAAGTGGGAGATAAGTGCATCTAGGGTACAGGGCAACTTCAATAAATTTAGGTCACCCAGGGATTTAGGAGGGCAGCTGGTACCTAACCACGTCAACCTTTTAAAGGAACCTGCAAGGAGAGATGCAATGATAACAGACGGTCTCTCCTCGCTGGTAGAAACCATGGCAAACACATACAGAAAACACAAAAGGATCTGAAGTTTATTTATTGGGCTTGCCATTAAACCTTAATTTTTAATATGGAAAGAAGGGAGGGCCTATGGCCTATTTTGAATGTGAAGAAGCATAAGCCTCTTACCTGTCACATCCTCTTTCTTTCCTAGAAGCCAAAATTCATCCACCACTGCCAATACCTCAATAATATCTCCCACAAAGAGTGGCAGTTCTTCTGACACACTAGGGCAGAAGTCAAAGATGGCTCGAACCACTGAGCCGGCCTCCATCTTTTAAACCTGGAAAGAAAGGTCAAAGAAATGGGGAAGTAGAATTATGTAAGACACTGCAGTATAGACCTATAGCTTGAGAATTATCATTAAGATATAAAGGTACTTATAATGAAGTCAAAGTAAATAAGAAGTTTGTACTTTAAACCAATCAGAATGCTATCTCATTTATTTCTTTAGAAACAATAATTTCCTCATACCTTTTCATTTGATTTTCAAAGTCATTCTGGAATCGGAAAAAAAAAATGACCTATAGCTATGAGTAATAGAAAACATGCAATGTGGAAATACAGACTTTCCAATATGCCTGAGGAAGGCAATATGGAAATTAACATTTTTAAAGTACGAGGCAAGAGGGTACTTTTAAAATATGGTATTTAAAAGGTAGGGAATTGAAATATGGCATTTCATCTATTCCCCATAACTATCTCTTTTTTATTTATTTCTTCCCTTTGTATTTCCACATAAATTTTATTTTTTCAAGTTTAATTGATATAATTGACGTACACCTCTGCATAAGTTTTTGCTTCCCTGGTGGCTCAGATGGTAAAGAGTCTGCCTGACTGCAATGCAGGAGACCTGGATTCAATCCCTGGCTTCGGAAGATCCCCTGGAGAAAGCAATGGCAACCCATTCCAGTAATTTCATGGACAAAGAGAAGCCTAGTGGGCTATTGTCCATGGGGTTGCAAAGAGTTGGACACGACTGAGCAACTAACAGAGTATATTCTGCCTAAGTTTAAGGTGTAAAGCATAATGATTTGACTTACGTACATCATGAAGTGATTATTGTAGTAAGTTTAGTGAACATCCATCATTTCATATAGATACAAAATTAAATGTATTTTAAAATTACATTTTAAACATGTATTTTTCCTTCTGATGAGGGCTCTTAGGATGTACACTCCTAATAACTTTCATACATAACATATGCAGTATTGGTTATACTGATCATGTTGTACGTTATATCGCTAGTACTCATTTATCTTACAGTGAAGTGACTGAAAGTCGCTCAGTCGTGTCCGACTCTTTGTGACCCCATGAACTGTAGCCTGCCAGGCTCCTCTGTCCATGGAATTCTCTAGGCAAGAATACTGGAGTTGACTGCTATGCCCTCCTCCCAGGGATCTTCTCAACCCAGGGATTGAACCTGAGTCTTTTGCTGGGAGTTTATACCTTTTGACTGCCTTCATCCAATTCCACCAGCCACCTCTGCCCTATCTATGGTGACCAAAAAATCTGATCTCTTTTTCTGAGCTTGTTTGTATCTGAAGTATAGTTGACCTACAACACCATGTCAGTTCCTGTTACACAACTTGGTGGTTCAATAGTCCTATACATTTCAAAATGATCACCATGATAAATCTAGTCATGATATGTCATCATACAAAGATAGGAGTTATTAACTATATTCCCCACACTATACATTTCATATTTGTGAATCATTTATTTTACAACTGGAAGTTACTTCTTAAACTCTCATCTTTCTTTCCTCCTCCCGCCCACCTCCCCTCTGGCAACTACCTGTTTGTTCTTTGTGTCTATGACTTTTTTTCTGTTTTATGTTTGTTCATTTGTTTTTTAGATTTCACACATATGTGAAATCACACAGTATTTGTCTTTCTCTGACATTTCATTTAGCATAATGCTTTGATAATTTACATTATCAAAAATGACAAGATTCCATTCTTTGTTAAGAATTAGTAATATTCCATTATACACACACACACACACACAGATATATAATATAACCACATCTTCTTCATCCATTTATCTACTAACAGGCACTAAGTTTGCTTCCTAAGTTTACAGCTTTTGTAAATAATGCTGCAATGAACACAGGGGCTCATCTCTCTTTCTGAATTAGCTTTTGTCAGATAAATACCCAGGACTGGAATTTCTGGATCACACAGTAGCTCTGTTTTTAATTTTTTGAGGAATCTCCATACTGTTTTTCATAGTGGTTGTACCAGTTTATATTCCCACCAACAGTGCATAAGGGTTCCCTTTTCTCCAGATTACATCCTTGCCAACACATGTTATTTGGTCTCTTTAACAGCCAATATGGTAAGTGTGAAGTGACATCTTATTGCAGTTTTAATTTGTATTCCCTGATGACCAGTGGTGTTGAGCATCTCTTATGTGCCTGTTGTCCATCTGTACACCTTCTTTGGAAAAATGTCTAGATCTGTTCATTTTTTTAACTGGGGTGTTTATTTGATGCTGAGTTGTTTATATCATTTGCAAATATCTTCTCCCATTCAATAGGTGGTGTTTTTGTTTTGTTGATAATTTCCTTTGCTGTACAAAAGCTTTTTAGTTTTGCGTAGTCTCTCTCCACAACTACCTTAAAGATGGGGGTGCTGAGGCTCAGAAAGTTAGATAATTTAATTTGTTCAAGATCACAGAGTTTATAGCAGCAGGGCCAGGATTTTGACTGAGGCAATTCTGGTCCCTACTTACTTCTATTTAAAAAAAAGAAAAAGTAATTCGACCTGAATAACAGCAACAGTAGTGCAGATTTAAAATGCATTGAAAAATAAAAATCCATAAAAAGAACAAGAAAGATTATGTAGATGGCGCCTCCAGATAAGAATGAGTACACTATACCACATCAAGAATGTGTTTTCTGTTCAAAGAAGCCTACAGTTCAAACTTGCATACTACCTGCCATGGTATCTGTGCTGTTATAAGACAATGTGTCTGTTATTCTCTGTCAAGGGAGCCTAAGTGCATGCTCACCTGGTGGCTCAGGTGGTAAAGAATCTGCCTGCAGTGCAGGAGACCTGGGTTCCATCCCTGGGTCGGGAAGATCCCCTGAGGAAGGGAATGACTACCCACTCCAGTGTTCTTGCCTGGAGAATCCCATGGTCAGAGGAGCCTGGCAGGCTACAGTCCACTGGGTCACAGACAGTCAGACACGACTGAGCAACTAACATTCCACTTCAAGCAACAGAAAGGGAGGCAATAAAAAGGAAGGCATATGTACTGGAAACCCTCAGGATTACTTTACTCTTCTCCCAGGTCTTTTACAAGAAGCAACAGAAGATCTCCAGAGTGTAGAGGCCCCAAGTCTACTGTTCTTTATTTGCCTCAAGTATTCATTTGGTGCTGGTAGAGATGAGGATTCTAACTTTCATCCCACATATAACTATGCTAAGTCACTTCAGTGTGATTCTTTTCGACCCCATGGACTGTAGCCTGCCAGGTTCCTCTGTCCATGGGATTCTCCAGGCAAGAATATTGGAGTGGGTTGCCATGCCCTCTTCCAGGGGATCTTCCCAACCCAGGGATCAAACCTACATCTCTTATATCTCTGACACTGGCAGGCAAGTTCTTTACCACTAGCACCACCTGAGAAGCCCCTACATATAACTATAACCAACATCAAAAAGCACCAAGTGCCTAATTGCAAAAAAGAATAGTTATAGCTTCATTAAGTTTACATTCTAAGAATGATATGGACAAATATTTAGGCACATAATAAATTGTTTAGTCTATTAATGCAAAGTACCTATAAGATTTTAATGACTCATGCAATACAAATGTTACATATTTCATTTGAACTACTGAGTAAAAAGAGCTCATCTTTGTGTTCAGTTCAGTTGCTCAGTCGTGTCCGACTCTTTGTGACCCCCATGAACCGCAGCACGCCAGGCCTCCCTGTCCATCACCAACTCCCGGAGTTCACCCAAACCCATGTCCATTGAGTCGGTGATGCCATCCAACCATCTCATCCTCTGTCGTCCCCTTCTCCTCCTGCCCTCAATCTTTCCCAGCATCAGATCTTTTCCAATCAGTCAGCTCTTCGTATCAGGTGGCCAAAGTACTAGAGTTTCAGCTTCAACATCAGTCCTTCCAATGAAAACTCAGGCTTGATCTCCTTTAGGATGGACTGGTTGGATCTCCTTGCAGTCCAGGGGACTCTCAAGAGTCTTCTCCAACACCACAGTTCAAAAGCATCAATTCTTTGGCGCTCGGCTTTCTTTACAGTCCAACTCTCACATCCATGCATGACTACTGGAAAAATCATAGCCTTGACCAGACGGACCTTTGTTGGCAAAGTAATGTCTCTGCTTTTTAATATGCTGTCTAGGTTGGTCACAACTTTCCTTCTAAGGAGTAAACGTCTTTTAATTTCATGGCTGCAGTCACCATCTGCAGTGATTTTGGAGCCCAGAAAAATAAAGTCAGCCACTGTTTCCCCATCTATTTGCTATGAAGTGATGGGACTGGATGCCACGATCTGAGTTTTCTGAATGTTGAGCTTTAAGCCAACTTTTTCACTGTCCTCTTTCACTTTCATCAAGAGGCTCTTTAGTTCTTCACTTTCTGCCATAGGGTGGTGTCATCTGCATATCTGAGGTTACTGATATTTCTCCCAGAAATCTTGATTCCAGCTTGTGCTTCCTCCAGCAGAAACTTTTTTCCTATAATGAGATGACTTGGGAATACAACGGAAAAGAGAAATAGCTAGTAACATTCCCCACATCCTCTCCCACCAGATATTTTCTTTAAGTATTAAAAGATATACAAATCTTCCCTAGTGGCTCAGATGGTAAAGGATCTGCCTGCAATGCAGGAGACCCAGGTTCGATCCCTGGGTTGGGAAGATCCCCTGGAGTAGGAAATGGCAACCCATTCCAGTATTCTTGCCTGGGAAATCCCATGGACAGAGGAACCTGGCGGGCTACAGTTCATGCGGTCGCAAAGAGTCAGACATGACTGAGTGACTAACACTCACAATTGAAAATCACACACTGAGGAGGCAGCGTAATGTGAATGCAAATTACTGGGCTCCTGGTGTCAGAGAGATCAAGGTTCGAATCCCAGCTCCACTATATATTAGCTTTTTACCTTGGATATATTACTTGGGCTTCAGCTTCTTTTTTCAAAAAATGGACATAATCCTACTTTCATAATAACCATCAAGAGGGTGATGATAATGATAAAAGTAATTATACTAATGCCTCCTAAGGTGACAAATAGATTTAAGGGATTATATCGTGTAGACAGAGTGCCTGAAGAGCTACGGATGGAGGTTCTAACACTGTCAAAAATACGGTTTTTCCAGTAGTTATGTACAGATGTGAGAGTGGGACCATAAAGAAGGCTGAGTGCCAAAGAATTGATGCTTTTGAACTGTGGTGCTGGAGAAGACTCCTAAGAGTCCCTTGGACAGCAAGGAGATCAAACCAGTCATTCCTAAATGAAATCAACGCTAAATATTCATTGGAAGGACTGAAGTTGACACTCCAATACTTTGGCCCCCTGATGGGAAGAGCTGACTCACTGGCAAAGAACCTGATGCTGGGAAAGATTGAGGGCAGGAAGAAAAGGGGATGACAGAGGCTGAGATGGTTGGATGGCATCACTGATTCAATGGACATGAGTTTGAGTAAACTCTGGGAGGTAGTGGATGACAGAGAAGGCTGGTGTGCTGCAGTCCATGGGGTCACAAAGGGTCAGACACGATTTAGCAATTGAACAACAATGCCTAACATTTAATTAGCACTTCTATATGTAGCACTATGACTTCCCTCCTTGGGTCTTCACAACAACCCTGCTGTATATAGTTGGTTCCCATTCTGCAAGCTCAGAGAGGCGATGTAAACTGTCCAGGGTCACATAGTAAGTCAGACATGGAATAGGAATGCAGATCTGTTTTCAAACCCATAACCAGTATGCTAATAGTGTGAAAGCACTTAGCACAGGGGAAATACAGTAGGTGCTCAATAAATGTTAGCAGTTTTTATTAAACATCATTTCCATAATCAGCTACAAGATTAAATCTGTCAATGATATAGCATCATCAAAGAATGTGATATTTCAAGTATATAAACGCTACATAATTTACTATTTCAACGTGTCAAACGTGGTTAACTTTGACCATGTTTAAAACCTAGGCACATAACATAAATCCTTGCCATCATCAGAAAAGACACTAAACACTAACTTAATAATAAGCTCATTATTAAGACCGTTCCTTACTGTACTCCTCTTTTTTTTTTTTTTAACCTTGTATTACTGTACTCTTCTGTAACACACAGTACCAGTGCTATGTAAGTTTTAGGTTTTTCTCTTTTAATGTCAGCCTTTGCTCTGCTCTCAGTTTATCTCCTCTGTCAACTTTTCTACCTCTTTCTAGATCATTGTTTACAATCTGCTGGGAGTGGCAGGGAACCACACACACACCGCCAAAATTATTAAAAGTGTCTAGATAAATAAAAAGTAAGCATGCTCCAAATAAGAGGTTAACAAACTCTTCTGCAGTAGTAAAGTACATGTGGTAGTGCTAGAGTCCTTCAACAGTTATTTTTTATGTGCTCTGAGGCCCCTTTCTTAGTTTCTGGCTGTCTTCCAGACAGCTGAAGTTGCCAGATGTCAGATTTCCACATAAGGGTGGCGTCAAAAATATTTCTTTCCCCTAAAACAAACAATTTTTGCGAAATCCTTAACCATCTATACATTATTAAAACAACTCAAGGTTGAGCCAAGGTAGATATTATTTTCCTTTTCCTACTACTATTGTTTCTCAAATTTCATCTATCAGACTAAATATATAACCTCATTATCTAAAATATCAAGGAGACAATTAGCATAAGCCCCAGAGAGTGACTTAGAGAGCTACCCTGTTCCATGGAGGAGTAACCTTTGTGAGCTGAAAGGGTTAAAGCTTCTCCCAGAGAACCTTCCAGCTCTACCAGAAAATGACTCAGGAGCAGAGGAGGGTCTGGCTCAATAAATACTTTTACTGACTGACCTCCTACCCTATTGGAAGGAGTGCGTAATCGCTAAGGAATACACACCCTGGAAGTGTGCTGCAGTCAGAGCCTGGCTAAACTACAGGATTTGTGGGTGAGACCAGAAAGGTCTTTATGCCCTCTGTTTTATGTGGAATAGCGTGAATTTCATCTGTCTTCTCTGTACACACTATGAAAAGCAACAATTATTGTTTCTGTCTGGGCCGTTTTAGAAGCCAGGACTGGGCTTCCCTGGTGGTCCACCAGTTAGGACGAGGTGCTTTCATTGTCGTGGCTTGGGTTCAATCCCTGGTTGGGGAACTAAGATCCTATATGCCGTGTAGTATGGCCAAAAAATATTTTGAAACTTAATCATAACTAGTTTACACATAAACTGTTCCACCAACTTTAGATGGAAGCAAAAAAGAACTATTAATACATTGGAAATCAGAATGCAGATGGGCCTGAGAGAAAGCAGAGGAAATAAATGCCTGGATGGCATAATGTCTGGGACATCAGAAAATTTGCTATGACAGCATTTCTTCTCTTGCTGGTGAATGCCTGTCTCTCCAGCTTTGCAGAGTCACTCTGCATGTGAGATGCAAAGACCCTTCATTCTTCAAACCCTCATAGGATATAAAACTCTATGAGGGAGGAGATTTTTGTCTTGTTTTGTTCACTGGTCTAGAGCAATGCTCAGTGAGTAATTTTTGGTGAGCGAATGATTTACTGAACTTCAGGAAAATACAAAGAACTGTTCATATCAAAATCTCTACTTCCACTTATCTGAAACTAAATTAACCATCTCTTCTCCACAAAGAGTTTATCATCCAGCTTGAGTAACAGTGTCATATAAGCCTCTCAGATCAAACATCAGAATCTGATACTTCTTCATCCTCTATAATCCAGGCAGCACACTAACCGCAACAGCTACCATTTGAGAATTTATCACATTCCGGACACTGAGCTAGGAGCTTGTACTATCACCACACTGCAAGGTGGAGACCAAGCTGCTCGAGTCAGGGTCCCTGGCTTCAAATCCCAGTGCCACCACTAAACAACATACTTAACTCTCTGACACAAAGCCAAACCAGAAGCAGAATTCAAGTCTATTTGACTCCAATGCCCACGTACTTTTTATTGTAAATGTTACTATTTCTCTTACATCTCACTGGTTCTTCCTTCAAAATCACTGAATTTCCATTTTCCTCTCTTTAGTTCTCCAACATTTTATTATGTAAAATTTTCAAACAGCCACGCCGAAAGAAGCTGACACCCACCATGTAGAGTCTACCATTAAGATGTTACTGCGGACACTTTGTCACATATCATCTAGTTCCCCATTTTTCAATCCATGCTATGTTTTAATGTATTTAAAATATTTTTCATTTTATCTTTGATGTATTCAAAATATATAACAGATATTTTCCCCAATACTTCAGCATATATCTTGCTAAGTCACTTCAGTCGTGTCCAACTCTGTGAGACCCCGTAGACGGCAGCCCACCAGGCTCTCCCGTCCCTGGGATTCTCCAGGCAAGAACACTGGAGTGGGTTGCCATTTCCTTCTCCAATGCAGTAAAGTGAAAAGTGAAAGTGAAGTTGCTCAGTCGTGTCCGACTCTTAGCGACCCCATGGACCGCAGCCTACCAGGCTCCTCCATCCATGGGATTTTCCAGGCAAGAGTACTGGAGAGGGGTGCCAGTGCCTTCTCCATCAGCATATATCTTAACCAGAGTTTATTATTTGTTTATAACGCATTTTCTTTTGGGGAAATGCCATTTTCCTCTCTTTTTGGCTAAAGATACAATTTTTCTCCTCACTAATCTGTCAGTGAACCTGGTTAATCTTTTAAACGGTCAATTTTTACACATTACACAGTTGCTTAAGAATTTACAAGATTTTCCTACTCTCTATAATGCATTCACATATTCAATAAATTTTAGTCAAGCCAAATAGAGTCAATCAAATTCCCATGCAGGCTAAAAATCTGGCTCTGCTGGATAGGCTAATCAGTTGATGACTCTTTAACCCAATATTCTTTAAAGATTTATTCTCTAATTCCGTTGGAGACTAACAGGAACATTTAAACTCTCCTCTATTGTCCTAAGCAACTCAACTCCTATCCCAAAGTATCTACCCTACACAGGACAAAGTAAGACCCTGTAGATAATCTGACCACTATCTAATAAGGAAACAGGCTTCCTTCCATGAGGAAGAGATCGAGAGAGCAGAAAATTGATTCATAAATCTGCAGTGATTTTTCTTTGTTTTTGGTGGAGGGAGCCTGGCAGGCTATAGTCCATAGGGGAGCAAAAAAAGGAAACGGCAACCCACTTCAGTATTCTTGGCCTGAAGAAATCCATGGACCAAGCAGCCTGGGGTTGTAAAGGGTCGCATGCGACTGAGTGACTTTCACTAAGGATATTTTAACACTTTCAATGGACTAAAGACCTTGGCAGCAATCTCTCTAACCAGTTTTACTTCTCTGATGTACCAAGGAACATTCAAGATGTTGTGAGATGAGCTGTAGTTCCTGCACCCAAGAAACCTGGCTTAGTCCCCACCATTTCCCCAAAACATGATGAGGACACTAATCATATTGTCCCCAAATACAAGAGCTCTATGGTCACTATAAACCTGGGGAAGGCTATAAGCCATATTTCTCTCTTTCAGGGACATTTTACTAATTAAAGATTGAGTCAATCCAGCCAAGAACTCCTTTTTAATTCAACTTATCTGGCACAGCACACTTTTTTTAGGTCAAACTTTATATTTTTTTAAACTGTTTCTCACTCCACTTATTCATAAATAGTCCTTGTGCAGTCCTAACCAAGCAAAAGGCTCTCTGCTCCCATAAAGCACTTTCTGTCCAAAACCTGTTCCTTTGTTTACACGCTGTTTTTTTTATCCATGGTGGGCTCCACTGTCTCTCCACACATTTAAACTGCCTCCAGATGATGCCCTTCTCTCTTGCTCAAGCCCATATCTGCTGTTCCTGTCTCAGTCCCTTGTTCTTTTATCACCTTGCAGTTCTGTGAGAGATCAGGCTGAACATGTAAAAGTTGCAGCCATGAGAGTGAATGTATTCAGTATTAATGAAAACACATCCAGAAATAAAAATAACACTTAAAAAAGTATATCATGCAACCTGTGTGGCCATCAAAAGAACAGGTAAACATATACATACAATGGAGTATTATTAAAAAGGAAGGGCATTCTGACACATACCTCAATGTGGATGAACCCTGAGCATACTATGCTAAGTCACAAAAAGATGAATACTATGTGATTTCACTTATATGATACATCAATAGTAGTAAAGTTCATAGAAACAGAAATTAGAAAGGTGGTTACCAGGGGATGGGGGGAAGGAGAATGGGTACAGAGCTTGTTTGTGACAAGGAAAGGTTCGGAAAATAGATGATGATGATGGTGGCACAACAAAATGAATGTATTTAACGCCACAGAACTGTACACTTAAGAATGGCAAAATGGTAAAGTCTATGTTTTACATAGACACACATATATATATATATATTTATCATAACAAAGATTTTTAAAAATCTATGTCATAAGATGTGGGAGAATGTAGAAGGCAGCCTAGTAAACTTCAATAATTGCTGACAAGCAACATATCTACAAGTCTGGACATACTTCATTAAAAGGAAATCTCCTGAGATGACAAACTTTTCCCCTGAAAGAAAAGTGAAAGAAAGTGAAAGTCGCTCAGTCATGTCCGACTCTTTGCGACCCAATGGACTATACAGCCCATGGAATTCTCCAGGCCAGAATACTGGAGGGGGTAGCCGTTTCCTTCTCTAGGGGATCTTCCTAACCCAGGGATAGAGCCCTGGTGTCCCACATTGCAGGCGGATTCTTTACCAGCTAAGCCACAAAGGAAGCCCAAGAACACTGGAGTGGGGAGCCTATCCCTTCTCCAGTGGATCTTCCTGACTCAGGAATCAAACCAGGGTCTCCTGCATTGCAGGCAGATTCTTAGATATTGATATCAAACCTGAAACAGACTGAGAACACTGAATATTAAAGCCAGGGTTGGGTGTCTTCCATTCCCCCTTCTAGGTCTGTCTGTCCTCCCCTCCTCCACCTTGCTCTATGCTCCATGAGGCTGACCCACAAGAATTGCATCAAAGTGTTCCCTTGCCTCTGGCTTCCAGTTTGGTTCAGCCAATGAGCATCACCAGCAGGAGAACTGAAGGCAGAGGGATTGTAAGGTTGGGTGTTTATTCCCATGCATCTTTTCCAGCTGGGCTATGAGTTGGCTTGGCTGTGTCATTCTACTAAAGGCCACAACTAATATAAGGAAGCCCCTCAAAGCAGCTCTTTTTCTTGAGTCAGGTAACAACCCAGTTTCCTGCCCCTTGAGGCCTGGGTGGCTCACTGGCTATCTCTGGGGTACAGTACAATTCTCCAGTATTTTCCCTACATCTGTTCCTAGCGGGACCTCCTCAAATTACCCAATTTGAGTATGCCTTCTACATTCTGCTGAGCCCCTGACAGATACAGCCCAAAAGGATTCTTTTGAGTTTATGAGAACTATGCATGAAAAAATGGAGACAGAAAATACAGGAAATCATACAAAGTTAGTTTCTTAAATCTACCATCCTAAATCTAGATGAGAGATAAGAGGGAGAGAGATAAATTTTGAAGGCTTAAAATATATTTAGAAAAAGACTAATGCCTGGGTTCCTGTGCACCCACCCTTCAAAAAAAAAAAAATCCCACTGTTGACAGATCTGGTGCATGAGCCCAGACTCCAAATTGCTTTCAAATTCTGAGCAATCTATTTCACAATCCATTGTGTCCTAGGAAAGTAGGACACAATGTGTGAGAGCTTTGAAAAGGTACTATATTCTTTCAAACAGCACTGATGACACCTTGCAAGTGCTTCCTAATATTGCTCAATTTAGAGTATAAGTCTTTCTGGACTTTCAGAATCAAATTTGTGAAGGGATTTCCTGAACTAGATGACAGTTTCTCTTCCTTTCCTGTTTGCTCCTACAAAGTGGGTGTGCTGCAGGAGCCCATGTACATCTTTGCCAACCTGAGAAGAGCTGGAAGAGGGTCCCCTTTGGAGGGAGTCTCCAGTATAGGTTCCTGCAAAGGAATATGTTTGCCTGAGCATCTGGAAAGTTCCTTATGTCCTGAAACTGAACTCTCCATAAAACATCAGTTTCGGAGAATGGAAATCCATGTAAAAAATTTCAAATCCAAGCAATGAAAAGTAATCTTTAACCTCAAAAAATAATTGCACAGTTCTCTTATTCTTGGCAATATAGGACTAATAAGAACAGGCTCTTTCCTCTGGGCGAAAGGGTAAGAGGTGTCAGAAAATGAAGCTTAAATCTGTTTCAGGAAGGAAATGAGAGAAGCTAAGGAAACATCATTTCCTCCTCTGGTTTATGTCACCAGAGCTCGTTGTGGACAGAAGGTCAGCAGTCACTGCCAGGTGATTACTCAAATAGCCAGCAATAGATGAAGGGGAAAAGTAGATCCCATCTTGAGCATGGTGGCCCCCATGAAGCTGAGCAGCATGGCCTGGGCCAGCTGTCCTCAATCAAGTATCTTTCTCCAACCCACTGTGCTCTCCTGATGACAGCAGCACTGAGTCACAACATGCACTTTGCGAAACATGTTATGGAATACTAGACTGTAAGAAAAAATAAAAAGCCTGCTCTGACGTAGGAGGGATGATCAGAGAAACGAGGGTAGAAAAGGAAAGGAATCTGCTATCATAAACTGTCTTACGGGGTATATTACTTTTTGTTTATTTCAAACTTGTCCCAAGTTGGAAGGCAACAACCTCAACAGACGGAACAGGACACAGATCAGAGTTTCCACCAGTCATGGAAGGGTCCTTCAGTCCTCTTCAGGATTTAAACTGAATAGTTCTCATCTCAAACATCTAAATAGTTCTAATTTCTTTTGACAAAATTTAAATTAAGAAAGCTTCAAAGACTTCCTTGGTGGTCCCATGGTTAGGAATCTGTGCTCCCAATGCAGGGAACCCAGGTTCAATCCCTGGTCAGGGAACTAGATCCCACATGCAGCAACTAGGACACAGTTCAGTTCAGTAGCTCAGTTGGGTCTGACTTTTTGCGACCCCATGAACCGTAGCACGCCAGGCCTCCCTATCCATCACCAGCTCCAAGAGTTTACCCAAACTCATGCCCATTGAGTCAGTCACGCCATCCAACCATCTCACCCTCTGTCATCCCCTTCTCCTTCTGCCCTCTATCTTTCCATCAGGGTCAGGGTCTTTACAAATGAGTCAGCTCTTTGCATCAGGTGGCCAAAGTATTGGAGTTTCAGCTTCAGCATCAGTCCTTCCAATGAATATTCAGGACTGATCTCCTTTAGGACGGACTGGTTGGATCTCCTTGCAGTCCAAGGGACTCTCAAGAGTCTTCTCCAACACCACAGTTCAAAAGCATCAATTCTTCGGCACTCAGCTTTCTTTATGGTCCAACTCTCACATCCATACATGACTAATGGAAAAACCATAGCCTTGACTAGACGGACCTTTGTTGGCAAAGTAATGTCTCTGCTTTTTAATATGCTGTCTAGATTGGACCCAGTGCAGCCAAACAAATACATAAATAATAGTAATAATAAAAAGAATCCGCCTTGCAATGCAGGAAATACTGGTTTGGTTCAATCTCTGGCCTAGGAAGATCCCACAGGCCACAGGGCAACTAAGCCCATGTGCCACAACTACTGAGCCCCTGCTCTGGAGCCCTCAAATTGCAATTACTGAGCCTATGTTCCACAGTTACTGAAGCCCAAGTACCTAGAGTAGCCTCCTGCTCACCACAGGCTTCCTTGATAGCTCAGTAGGTAAAGAATCCAGAGACACTGGTTCGATCACTTTCACTGGAAGTAGAGACAAAGCCCTCTTCAGCAACCAAGACCCAGCACAACCAAAACAAAATTAAGTAAATTAAAATAAAAAAAGAAAGCTTCAGGACTGACTCTCCTCGGATAGCTGTTTCAACTGACTTAAAGGATTCCACACTCCACCCCCACATTAAGCTGATATTTTTCTTCTTTAGTTATTTTTTAAATTGCTTATGTATCTCTACATCAATTTTGTCTTTTTCGACAAACCACACTGGTGGAGGAAGGTCCCAAGATTAATATTTCAGAATTACCAAATTTGAGGAAATATACATTAAAGACATTTTTCAAATGGGTCAACCTAACAATTCCTTTAAGTACTCGCTCAGACTTTCATTTCTTAAATCCTGCATGAATCTCAATTATGAAATTTAAGAATCACTGACTCATAAGTATATACACTGGACATGTCTGAGCTAAGCAGCCTAGTGACACATTAAAATTAACAGCTCCAAAACGCTGTGTCTACAATAAATGCCCAGACAACAGAACCCATAGCAGCTGCAGAAGCACAGATTAACTTGAAACTACAAAGTGAAACTTCAGGGTGAAGTGCAGCTAACAAGGAGCAAGACAAACATGTGATAACAGGCGGTTTTTAGGACAGTTTCCAGGAGATGTCTAGAAAATTTATTAACCTAAGCTATGAGGATAAATAGCACAGAGATCTGCAAGGTAAGCGTCTTTTTTCCTTTCCTTATCTCTTTCAAGCATAGGCTTGTTTTTTGGCTAAAGAAGATTTAAAAGATAAGGCGCTTCTCTACCCTTCAGATATTCAGAGTATAAAATATTCTTGATATTTTGGAAGAAAGAATCAGGAAAGGAATTTAGAAAACTAAAGATTCTGAGGAAGAAAAATAGGGAAGAAAGAAATTGTGCAGCTGGAGTTAAAAATAATTGAGACCACTCTCAGGGTGAGTGATTTTAGGTCATTCTATGCAGTACCAGCATCCAAGGACCATGGAAAAGAGGGACCAGCAGTTTTATCTGTTGTGTTGTTTTGTGTGTGTGTGTGTGTGTGTTGTGTTGTTTAGTCTCTAAGTCATGTCCAACTCCTTTGAGACCCCATGGACTATAGCCTACCAGGCTCCTCTGTCCATGGGATTTCCCAGGCAAGAATACTGGAGTGGGTTGCCATTTCCTTCTCCACGGGATATTCCCGATCCAGGGATCAAACCCATGTCTCCTGCATTGGCAGGAAGGTTCTTTACCACTGAGCTACCAGGAAAACCCCTCTACACTCTTTTCCTATGAGTCTGGCATTTTTCTTTTTTTTAAGATTCCATGTACAAGTGAGATCACATTTATCTTTCTCTGAATTTCTAAAGTGCACCTCTTTCAGACAGTTGCTATTTACATTTAAAGTAATTATTGATACTGCATTTGTTTCTATTTGCCCTATTTTTTGTTCCTTAAAGCAAAGAAGAACTAAAGAGCCTCTTGATGAAAGTGAAAGATGAGACTGAAAAAGTTGGCTTAAAACTCAACGTTTGGAAAACTAAGATCATGGCATCGGGTCCCATCACTTCACGGCAAATAGATGGGGAAACGAAACAGTGACAGACTTTATTTTCTTGGGCTTCAAAATCACTGCAGATGGTGACTGCAGACGTGAAATTAAAAGATGCTTGCTCCTTGGAAGAAAATCTATGACCAACCTAAACAGCATATTAAAAAGCAGAGACATTACTTTGCCAACAAAGGTCAGTCTAGTAAAAGCTATGGTTTTTCTAGTAGCCATGTATGGATGTGAGAGTTGGGACTCTATAAGGAAAGCTGAGCACCAAAGAATTGATGCTTTTGAACTGTGGTGTTGAAGAAGACTCTTGAGAGTCCCTTGGACTGCAAGGAGATCCAACCAGTCCATCCTAAAGGAAATTAGTCCTGAATATTCATTGGAAGGACTGATGCTGAAGCTGAAACTCCAATACTTTGGCCACCTGATGCGAAGAGCTAACTCATTTGAAAAGACACTGATGCTGGGAAAGACTGAAGGCGGGAGGAGAAGGGGATGACAGAGGATGAGATGGTTGGATGGCATCACCAACGCAATCGACAAGAGTTCGAGTAGGCTCCGGGAGTTGGTGATGACAGGGAAGCCTAGCACGCTGAAGTCCATGGGGTCGCAAAAAGTCAGACACAACTGAGCACAGGAACTGAACTGCTCTGCAGTAAAGAGAGCTCCACTTGCCACAACTAGAGAAAGCCTGTGCAAAGCAACAAAGACCCCGTGCAGCCAAAAACTAAGACAAATTTAAAAAGAAAAAACTTTCCACAGTCTAGATTTAATATTATACCATTTCACATACAATATATGAACTACATAATGGAATAATTCCATTTACCACACCATCCTGTCCTTTGTGTTACTGTTGCCATATATATCATTTCTACTTTGTGTTACTGTTGCCATAGATATCTGTGGTAGCTTTAAAGTAGATTTCAAAAATTTTTTGATACTGCTCCCTATTTCCTCTCCTCCTGAGTGTGGGCCATACTAGTGACTCATTTCTAACCCACAGAATACAGTGGTAGTGACAGTGTGTGATTCCCAAGACTAGACTGTGAGGACACTCAGGCAGTCTCATGCAGAAGCCCACACAGTGAAAAACTGGGGCCTCCTGCCAGCAAGCACGTGAGCAAGCATCATGGAAGGAGATTACCGAGTCCCAGCCAAGCCTTCAGATGAATGCAGCCCCCACCAACATCTTGATGGCAACAAGTGACACATTCTGAGCAAGAAACACCCAGCTAAGCCACTCCTGAATTCCCAACCCACAGAAACTGTAAGATAATAAGTATTTATAGTGTTTTAAGCCACTAATTTTTGAGAAAATTTGTTACACAATGATAGATAATTAATGTAGTATATTATAAATCCCAAAATACAAGGCCATTTTTGTTATAAACAATGAGTTGTCCTTTAAAGAAAAGGTCTTTCACTTTGGCCTGTACAATTACCACTTCTTGTGTTCTTCACCCCTTTCCGCAGATCTGAGTTTCCTTCCGTTATCATTTCCTCTCAGCCTAAAGAACATCTTTTAGCATTTCTTGCAGTGTAAGTCTGTTGACAACAAATTTGCTCAACTTTAGTTTATCTGAAAGCATTTTAATTTTACTCTCATTCTTCTGGAAGATTTTTTTGCTTAGTACAGTCTTTTGGATTGGTGATTTTATTTTTCTTCTTTCAAATTTTAGAGATGTTGTTCCATTATCTTCTGCCTATTTCAGATGAGAAGTAACCTGTCATTCTTATCTTCATTCCCCTGTAATATCTTTTTTCTCTACTTTTAAGAGTTTTCTCTTTGTCTTTAGTTTTCAGCAATCTGACGACAAAGTGTTGAGGTGTATAGTCTTCTCATCTACCCTGTTTGAGGTTCACTGAGATTTTTGAATATATAGAGCTGATATTTTTGATTAAATTTGGGGAAATTTTGGTCATCATTTCTTCATCTTTCTTCCTCTCTTTATGAGATTCCAATTAGACATATCTTAAACTACTTGATATTAACTCAGTGGCACTACAGTTCTATTCTCTCCTGTCCCCAATCTTTCTTCTCTCTGCATTTCAGCTTGGATAACTTCTATTTATCTGCCTTATAGTTCATTGGCCCCTTTCTTCTGCAGCATCGCTCTTGCTCTTAAGTCCATCCAGTTAATCTTTACTTCAGCAACTATACTTTGAAGGTCCCTATCATTATGTCCTATTTACATCAGCTGCTTTAAATTCCTCATGTGCTAAATCTATCATTTCAGTCATCACACAATGCATTGTATCTTTCCCTCTGGGTTCTCAAATGAATGTCTTAAGTGTTCATCAAGGTCTCTCACCTCTGGTTTGACTAGACATTCAGTGTTTCTGAGCAACGTGCACCCTCAGGTATCTCTGCTCAGCTCTTAGCCCCACAGAAGCCACTCTGTGTCGGGCCTCACCGAGGCTTGCCCTGGGCACACCCCTTCCAGCCTGTGGCCAAAGACCTGAGATAAATCCCCAAGAAGATTCCTGCTCCTATATCCATTTGCTGCTGTCTACTTCTTTACTCAGACCTACAAATCTCAGCCCTCTCAGAGCCATGAAAACAAAAGCAGATGGCTGTTGTAATAAGCTATTGAGATGTTGCAGTTATCTGTTGCATAGCCAAAAAAAAAAAAAAAAAGACAAAATATGATGTTAGTTTTTTTGACTGGATCAGCTGAGCACTTCCCTCTTCCATCAAACATGCATAACTCTTATTTTCTGGGTAAACTATTATCTTCTAAGATCCAGCTCATGGTACCTCCTCTACGAAGTCTACAGAATTAGTCCTTATCCACTACCTGCTCTATAGGGCAGGGGTCCTTTTTGTCTGTTTTATACACTGATGTATACTGAGCATCTAGAGCACTGCTTGGTACATAGCAGGCCCTCCATAAATAGTTATGGATGACTTAACACACAACTAATTTAAGTTATATATCAAAATGTACATTCACATTCCCAATCTTACAGGATCTCACAGGACTCACTCCTACATTAGAAAGGTTGGGCTTTGATTTTAGGTACTTGGGAGCACCTGAAATGTTTGAGTAAGCAAGTATAATGGTTAGAATTAGAACGGGTTTTAAGTATCTGAGCACTCCCAAACACAAATGTGTGTGTGTACACATAATTTTTTTTCCCAGATAAAGACAAAAAGGTATTCCAAGGCAAATCATCCAGGTCATTTATCTTCATATCATTTTTAAAAAACAGGTTTATTGAGTTGCAACTCACATACTATAGAATTAATCCAAAGTGTACAATCCAATGGGTTTAGTAAATTTCCAGAGTTGTGCAACCTGTACCATGATCAATTTTAAAACATTTTCATCATCTCAAAAATACACTCCATACCCATTAGCAGTCACTTTCCATTTGCCTCCAAAAATCTCCCCATCCATCCCAGCCCCAGACAACCAGTAATCTACTTTCTCTCTAGACTGAAAGATTTGCCTTCTCTAGGCATTTCATACAAATGGAATCATACAATAGGTGGTCTTTTGTGACAGGCTTCTTTCACTTAGCATGGTTCAAGGTCTTTATATAATTTTCAAATATAAATATGAAACTTAAAACACAATAATTAAGAGCACAGATGACAAAGCCAGACTATCTGGATTTACCTACTAGCTCCACCCCATGTTAAGGTGATTTGAGGTAAGTTACTCAACTTCTCTGTGCTTTAATTTCCTCATCTAGAAAATGGGTTTAGTAATAGAACCTGCTTCATAGGGTCACGGTGAAATTTAAATGAGTTAATATAAATACAGCACTTAGAAGAGTACCTTACACGTAGTAAGCACTATACAGGGGTCAGCTGCTATTATTACTGTTGTTGTTTTTGTTGCTCTCATCATCATCTGCATTAGAGAGCAAGACTATGGACAGATATTCTCAAAATCCTTGTCATAGCTTTAGGATGTTTTTTGGCATTTAATGGGTTTTTAAATGAGTGTCTCAGGAGAAAGAAGTGGGGAATGACTAACTGCTAAAGAACACAAGGTTTCTTTCCAGTGTGAGGAAATGTTCTGGAACTAGACAGTGGTGAGGATTGCACATATGTGTAAGACACCCAAAAAAACCCCAATCATATACTTTAAAAGGATGAATTTCATGGTTTGTGAATTATGTCTCGATTTTAAAAACTGAGTGTCTCTCTTGTTTTAGAAACTGCTATATTTCAGGCTAAAAATAGTGAAAGCATACGTGGATATCCTGCCTTGAAAAAAGCCAGAAATTTAAATCACTTCCCTACTTATGCTCCACTTTGTCCTTCAAGTGTTTCCTGTATTTCATGTATTAAAAAGGTATTTATGTTTTATTCCCACTATTAGCTGCAGATGGAGGATAGGTAATACGGTGTTTGATTATGTGAACTTTCTAGGGCATGGCTACATAAAGGAGTAAATTTAAAAAGAGAAATCATTTTTCACTTCTAAATTATATTAAGTAATAAATACATTCAACAGTTAAGAGCTCAGATTTAAGTCAGAATTAGTTTCAGTTTTTGGTTCTGCCATTTGTCAAGCTATGTGAGCTTGGGCAAGTTACTTAAACTACTCAGAACTTGTGTTTCCTCATCTGCAAACTGAAGATAACAATAGTAATTTATTTTATGGTGTGTATGAGGATTAAGTTTGATCATGTAGGGAGCTTCTCTGGTGGATCAGTGGTTAAGAACCCACCTGCTAATGCAGGCGACAAGAGTTCAATCCCTGGTTCAGGAAAATCCCACGCACCACAACTACTGAGCGCAGGCGCCCGAGGTCTGATGCTCTGCAACCAGAAGCCGCCACAGTGAGAAGCAGGCGTACCCCACTCACTGCAACTAGAGGAAGCCCTTGCACAGCAATAAAGACCCAGCACAGCCAAAAATAAATAAATAAGTTTGATCATGTAGGTAAAACCTTTAATACATTTCCTGGTAAATAGTAAACCCTCGCACATTTTGTAAATGTCAGCTATGAGGATGGTGATGATGATGATGAAATGAGAGGAGAACTGTTATCATCGCTCATACTGATGATGACAATAATAAAGATGAGGCAGCAACTTCTGGGTGGGGCCAACTGCTCAAAATTGCTAGTCTTTTTGAAAGGAAGGGGCAGTAATGTGACTCTTTGTGGTTACTGGTCACAAGGACAAAGCAATTGACACCCCCCTCTACCCTAAGTTCTAAATGAACTACATAGTTCTATATCCCACAAAGATCTGGCGGCAGTTTTACTTAAGAGATCCTTGCCTATGGGTCTAAGAAAACCTTTGCCAAATGCCTTCCAGGGATAGCAGAGGAATATGAAATTAATTAAATTAATATCCTATGGAACTTACACCATCCTTGTTCTCAAGCCTTCAGACTTAGGCTAGGACTATACTACTGACCTTCCTGGGTGTCTACCTGGCTGACAGCAGATCATGGAACTTCTTAGCCTCCATAATCCTGTGAGCCAATTCCCCAAATTAATCTTTTAATAAATGCAAAAATAACTAATATCCTAAAAAAAAAAAAAACCTTCTAAAAAAGTATCCTCCATTTCCAGGAAAAACATTAACACTACTGTCAAGTCCTTCAAACTCATACACCTCTTAAAAATTGTTTTTTGACTTGACATTTTTCAATTTGAGATTTCCCCTGCCCTACTTATACTCCCACCATCTTTTCTTTGGGACTATGGCAATAACTTCCTAAATGGTTACCCACCAGTCTTATCTCCCTCTGTTCTATTTTCTACACTGTACTAGGATTATCTTTTTAAAATACAAACTCTCATAATTCTCTACTGCTTAAAGTTGAAAAGAGTTTCTCATCCATCACTGCTAAGAAGTATCTGAAACTCCTTTGTAAACTGTACAGAGCTCATCATGATCTGGTTCCCACACATATGTTTGGCCTCATCTGGACACCCTCCACCCACCACACACCCTAAACTCTAGCCTCATCCAAATACTGGCAGTTCACTGCAAGGTACTACATTGTAACACATATTATTACAACACATCTACAGACTGCTTTTCAATCATATTATCTCCAGTATGTGCTGTTGCTACCTGTGACTACGGTAAATAGGAAGTGTTTATTTTTGTTAAACTGAGCACTGCAAGGAAGAACACTCCATAACTAGCAAACCACCTCTGGTTGACACTTCTGTTATGAATAATAATAATACTTTAGTTTTTAAGCATTTGGAGTCACCAGAAGAGAATATTGACCAAGTCTGACTCCCAACTATGGAATCTAAGAATAAAGTTTGAATATACTGGTTAAATTCAACACAAAGATTTCCAGTAATTTACTGTTATCAATACCTTTAATTAAAGCAAACCTCTTCTTAAGATAGCAAGTTAATTTCATAATAAAAGTGTAAGCAGTACTATAACAAACACATAAAATGTCCTTATTCTATGTTAGATTTTTAGTCTTAGTTTTATTAATTGTTGGGCTTTAAAACTAGATGAAAACACTGACATTGAGATACTTTTTTTAACAGTCATCAAGCCACTAAATATTGGTGAAAGTGAAAGTGTTAGTCGCTCATCTGTGTCTGACTCTTTGACCCCATGAACTGCAGTCCGCCAGGCTCCTCTGTCCATGGGATTTCCCTGGCAAGAATACTGGAGTGGGTTGCCATTCCCTTCTCCTGGGGATCTTCCTGACCCAGGGATCAAACCCAGGTCTCCTACATTGCAGGCAGATTCTTTACCATCTACCCACCAGATAAATAAAGCCAAATATAGCTTCACACATCAATAATTTTCTTTCTTTTTATTTTTATATTGACTAATTACCCTGTAGAACTATTATAGTTGACTAGTGAGTCAAGGGAACAAGACTAAAAGAAAAATAAAACAAAACTGGACTTCATGTCTACAGCAGTCCAAATATTATTATAATTATTGAACAACATCTAGACAGTGGCAGCATAAAGAACAGATAATAAACACTATAGGTGTGAAGACCATACATATTAGTATTATGCTCTACAGTTTGGCTAGCAGCTCAGGAATAAAACACAGGACCCCAACAGGCATTAACAAAGGTCTGATTTTAATGTAAACTCATTCTCCTCTTAACTGACCCTTCAGGGATTCTGTTTCCTGATAAGCAGATCTAAACTATAAGACAATAATATCCCAAGGAAGTTCTGGCACTGAGCCCCAGAAATCCTTAAAGAAACAGACACTGTCTGAAAGAAGAAAACCAGACCACTCTCTCACTTCTCCATTCCCTTCTCTGACTCTAGGGACCATGAAAATACCTTGCCAAAGAGAAGCTATAAAATTCCTTCTGAGACAAAATGTTTTTTAAATAGAGATATCTGTTGCTGATTATGTCATTCCCTATCACCTGGAACATTTTGGAAGACTCCTCGGAAACGACCTCTGGACCAGACCAAGTTGTATGTGGGTCAGTGAAACCTTTCTATTTATGGAGACTGAATAACTTGGAACCTCCAAGAGTGACTGACAGATTAAAAGTGTAAATTAAAAAAAAAAAAAAAATTAAAAAAAAATAAAATAAAATAAAAGTGTAAATTAACTCACAACTGGGAAATAAGGTTGCATCATAGCCATTCAAAAAAAACCCTGAATGTGGGAAACTACATGACAAGACTCTTTAACAAAATAAACTGTAATCAAAACTTAAAATGAAAACGAAAGGAAAGGGAACTTATCAATTAAAAACTACTTAAGAAATGTATTAGCTGAATGCAATGGGTGCCATTTCTTGGATTCCAATTCAAACAACTGTTTAAGAAACTGAGACAAATGGGAGAAATTCAGAACATTGACTAGCTTCCTGATTATATATTAAGGAATGACTGGTGCTTTTTCTTAGGTGACAGTAATGGTACTGCTGTCATATGTAAATAAAACGCAATTCTTTTTTTTTCCTTCTAAGTCACTAGAACCAGAGAATCTTAAAAAGGGCAAAGGGAGGTGGAACACAGAAACAAACTCAGCTTTCTACATCTTAAATTGAGTGTTGGATACATGGGACATTTGTTGTATTGTTTGTTCTTTATTCATTTTTGCAAATCTCAAATATTATTAATTATTAGGAAATTATTATTTTTAGGAAAAGGTCAAAAAGCCAGAGAATGCAAGCTGGATGGGTTAGTTTCAGATTCCCTTTCTGAGGTGCCATTCGTTTCTGTCTGCAGAGTCAACACAGGATCTGGGAAGAAACTCCCCAGCCAGTCCAGGCTGCAGAGTCCTCCCAGTCCCCCTACACCTCACACGAGTGAGTAGCGTGGTGAACGTGAAAAAAGGACAATCATCACTAACCATGTGACTGTGTAAGTCATTCCTGGTCTTCAGGCAGCCCCTTACCTGAGAGCTGCTATGGCATGCTGGTTAAGAGAGTGGGTGCTGGAGAAAAACAGGCTTGAGTTTCATTTCCTGTTCTATCACTTAACAGCATTAAAAACTTTAGGGCAAGTTTCCTAACCAACTTATACCTGAGTTTCTCCAAATGCAAAATGAGGATTACAACAGCACCTTCCTTATAAAATTGTTCTGAAGATTAAATAAGAATGCAGTTAGGACTATGACTGGCTAAAATATTAGCTGCTGTTAGTATATTATTATTGTTGTTTTAAATTCCTTTCCCTTCATTTGAATTCAGACTCCTAGTGAACCCCAAGACATATTCATAATAATATACTTATTGCTATCATCATTGCTATAGGAAAGAGAGAGAGATCTGAGTGAAGTAGAAATAGGGACGTGGAATTAAAATATACGTGGACAGTTTGGATCAGATTTGAGGGCCAGGTAATGTGTCAAGCTGTAGAATAATAGTAGGTAAAAATAATGGTTAAGTGGTATTTTTCAGGACCTTGACTCAGACAATGGTCTATACAAGACAGATGGGTCTACAGCTGTGGCCTCCAGGACAGCATTATGGTGTATGTGTGTCAACCCCACCCCCCCTTTTTTTCTCTTAGCACCCTACAGAGTGCTATTTAATATGATTGAGCCTTGCTTTATAATAAAGTGACCAGGTATATGCAGCATGACTGCTCATCATGACAATCCTGAACCAGATCCAGAAACAATAGAAATGCCAAAAGGTTTCTGCATGCTGGGGATGGGAGGAAGAATAAACTAGAAAGGGGGAGGACATGGGGTGTGACGCTGGGCGTTCAGCACCACTTGGCATATCCACTGCAACTTTTTTTTGCTGATGGGGCAGATCATTTATCCTGAGAATCAATCACCTCCTGAAAACAATGCAGAGTGTGTGCCGGCCCGGAACCTATGAACCCACGTCAGCACTGACTATTCTCTCTGGGGCCCTACTCCCACCATGTGCTTGTCAGCAACACAGACACACTCCACTTTCAAAAACCACAGCGTGGCTAAAACGGATGTAGAGAAATTAACTCTGTGGCTGGGTTGACAGAAACGCTTACAAGGTCAAGCAGGAAACTGGGACTCTACTAGTTTATCGAACCCATGAGGCTAAGAAAACTGTCTTCCCTTACCTCTCCCTTAAGACTTCCCCTCTCTATAACACAGAGCTGCCTCCTTACAGATTGACTCATTTTATGGGTTCCATCTGTTGAGGGCATGTTACGCACTAGGCAAGGCTCAAAGGTGCTTGGGATTTATCAGTGAACAAAACAGGTTCCTGCCCTTGAAGAATTTCCTCCTGGAGGGATGGGGAAGGCAGACAACAAGATTTGAGGAAGTGACAGGTATCTCAGCAAAACGAAAAAGAGCAGGGTAAAGGAATGAGTTAGGAGGGGAGGGCATTGGATGTTGAATCTATCAGCTGATAACAATGTTAAAAATTCTGTCACTTCCGGCAATTTAGTACCATACTCCTTCACCTCACACTAGCAGAAGGTGATTAGGGAAACAAGACAATATTTTGGGCTTATTTCAGAGTCAAAAGAAAATAAATTACAACTATTTCCTCCATACTTTTTATTTTCTGAAAGATAAATGCAAATGTGGTCTAAAAAAGGAAGGTGCTAACTGAACTGAAGCTGAGTGACATCAAATAGATTCCTCCTCTCCTTCAAGCTAGTCTTCAGTCTGCTGGAAGATGGACTATGACTTCTCCATACTCTGTAATGAGGCTGGGCTGTCTGTGCACTCAGACACAGCCTGTTAGAAATGTCCAAGTCATCAGCAAGCAATAACCCCACCTCTATAAACTAATCATATCTTTCTTACAGCTTTTTTTCCCCCCAGAAGATCAGTCAAAGCAAGAGAAACAAGAGTTGATGGCCTAAACCTGAAAAAGGAGGGGTGATGCACAATTACATAGCCCAATGTTAGCTGAATTCTCCTCCTTCAAAAAGTAATCCCCCCATACCTACTCCCCAAAGATCAGAGAGAGAAACAGTTTAACAGGGATTGATTCTAAAAGGCAGGATCAAAGATTTCCTTTTCTATTTGCAAATTTTCTACAATTAAGAGGCATAATTTTTATAATTAAGAAAAAACAGCTAGCTTATAAAAATCATGTACCAAAAGAGATGGCCCTGAGAACCTACTGCCCAACACTCTAGCAGTTATGACTGCTAAAGAGCTACTTGCTGAACCATCTCAAATTCTGAGAGATATACTTAGGTGAGATTTATACCCAGAGCAGAGACTGATCCACAGAGCAAGGAAACTATAATTTTACATATCTTATATTTACAATCATGCTGATGACTTCAGTTATGCTGAATATGGTGCTCTCATCCTTCACACCAGCTTTTTAAATTCTCACTCTTAAAGCAGGAGGAAAAAGATGACATAACAGTGAAATCAGCTTATATTGGAATTGTGAGATGTTTACCACAAATTTATATATGCAGTGTTCAGAAATACTGAAGACTTTTATTAATCTTCTTATACTTGAAGCTAAAGTTCAGCTTAGGATTTTGGTTTGCAGCCTCCTGACACCATCTTATTTCTCTGGACACAAATCCTGAAAAAGTATTTGACAAGGCTTAATACCCATTTATGATGAAAAAGCTCAGTAAACTAGGAGTACCTAAAGGAGAATGCCTTAACCTGACAGAAGTGTCAGTCACTCAGTCATGTCCGATTCTTTGTGACCCCGTGGACTGCAGCCTGCCAGGCTCCTCTGTCCATGGAATTCTCCAGGCAAGAAAACTAGAGTGGGTTGCCATTCCCTTCTCCAGGGTAACCTGATGAAGGTACACCTAAAACCTAAAATAAACATTATATAAAATGGGGACACTTTAGATTAATTCTCCTTAAGAATGAGGACAAGATAAAGATGTTCACTAACATAGCAACATTTTTGACATAGTTCTGGAAGTTCTGGTCAAGGCTGTGAAGGAAAGATAAACAAGAAATACAAGGATGGGAAACAACAAAACTATCAGTATTTTCAAAGGACATGATTAATTATGGGGGAAAAGAAACAACAGTAAACAACAGACTATTTGAATAAGACAGTGAAGCCGGGCTGCAAAATACAAGATTAACTTACAATAATCAATACCATTTCTCTTAAACTACCAATAGCCAACCATAAAACAATAGTAATAGAAAGACATGATTCACAATAGTAACAAAACTGTCAAGTATTCAGAAATTAATTTAGTCAAGAATATCCTCTTAGACCTTTATGGAGAAAACTTTAAAGTTCTAATAAGGGGCTTAAAAATGAGCTGATGAAGTATTCAAGGGTCATGACGTCTGCAACTAATAACTCAAATGGGTAAGAAAAAATGGCACAGAAATGTAGACAGGGAGTAATAAAGCAAATATAGCAATGTGAATCTAGCTAAGGGATATACAGGAGCTCTTTATACTAATCTTAGAATTCCTCTGTTAGTTTTAAATTATTTCCAAGTAAAACAAAAATTCTGGAAAAAAAAGTGAGTTGAATAAATGAAGAGACACATGACATACTTCTGAATGAAATAAGCTAATATCAAAAAGATGTTAAGCCTCATTCAAATAATTTATAAATTCAGTGTAAGCCCGATAAAAATTTCTCACAAAATTTGAGGAACTTGATAAACATACTGCAACCATTATATGGAAAAATAATGACCCCAGAGTAGCTAAACAAATTTAAAAATAAAAGAGATGGGATACTTGCTGTGCCAGTCATGAGGATGTATTGCCAAATCACTGTAATAAAATTAGAGCAATAAAAAACAGAGCAAGAACTGACAAACTAATGGAACAAAACAGAGGCTTAGGGATAGACTAGCGTATCCATGGAAACCATATAGGAGAAAGAGGGTATTACAATGTAATGAAAGAAATGATGGGTTTTTTGGATATGTTACTGGAAAAACTGGCTCATTAATGGAGAATAATAGGGCTGGATCCCTATCTAACTCATGTGTAATGTGGACTCTAGACAAATTAAAGAAATAGCAATAACTTGGGGACTGGCAGGGCCTTCTAAAAACTCTAAAAGCATAAGACATAAGCCAAAGAATTTACTTATTTCATTATATTGAAATTAAGAATTTTTATTGATAAATGGACGACACAATTAACATATAAGAAAACATCTACAAAGTGATGATAAACGAACATCTATAAATTGTCTTACACGAGTCAACAGCAACAACCCAGTAACTTCAAAAGAAAATAGGCTAAGACAGGAATCAGTAATTTCTAGATAAAACTATATGTATGAGATGTTTATAATCATTAGTAATCAAAGAATACAAATGAAAACGGCTTTGCCCCTATGAGATTACAAAAGGTGGAGACCAAGAGAAAGCTGAGTGGTGGTTGGGACATGATATAAGACCCCTCGAACACTCTGGCAGGAGAGATTGGTACAGCTATTGTGGGCAGGCATCTGGCACAATCTAATCAAATTCAAGACATGAAAGCCCATGACCCAGTGATTCCCTTCTAAGTGTATACCCCCACTTCTATTACACAGTTTTAGAAGTGGACAGGTATGAAGATGCTCACTGCAGCAATATTTGTGCTGGTAGGAAGTAGGGACAATCTAAGTATGTATTACACGGAGAGGAGATAAGCAAAATTGTGGTTCACACACGCACACAGAGCATGGGACATAATACAGCATTCAGAAGCAAAGAATTAGATGTACACGTAGAAACACAGGAGGGGAAAAAAAAGCATAATGAAATGCATCATTACCAACTAAAATGCAGGGAGGAGGATAAGGGAAATAAAAAAAAAAAAAAAAGACATCTTTTAGGCTCCTTGCATGTTTAACAAGAAGAATTCAAATGACCTATGATGAAAACAAAATTAGAATTGTTTCCTTCCCCTAAGTTTCCAACTTTCCTAACAACAAAAGCAACTTTGGTTGCCAGTTTTGTTGATGAGTAACAGCTTTTCATCCTTTTTCAAGCAGGAAGGGAAAAATTCAGGGATCAGCAGAGTACTAAAGGGATCAGGGGAGAATGGTCACGAAACAGTGTTTTTGTTCTCATGACCTCACAACCTGACTGAAAAGAGCCGATTACCTCTTGATTAGGAGTGAGATTAGGAGTGATTCAGCTAAGGGCACATCGGTGGCATCAACTTTTCACGTCCTCTGAAACTACTTACTTTCAGAACCTTTTCATATATATAATCCTCTAGCCTTCCCACAGAGATCCCACACTTCTTAGAATCTAAAAATTCTAGAGCTAGAGAGCACCTGGTTATCCTAAGATGAGCAAACAAAGGCCAGGGGACTGCAGTTCAGGGTCACACAACTGGTATGAATGGGAAGCCCTTACTGACTGTGCCCTTGTCCCCTTTCTGTCTCTCTGGCCCAGCAGCCAAAGTGATTCTATTAAAACATAAGTCATCAGAAGCTTCTCTGTCCAAAACGCTGAACAGGCTCCCCCCCTCACTCGGAGTAAAGGCCAAAATACTTTACAAAACCGCCTACACTGCTATGCACACCCTGTCCCCGACCCCAACTCCTACCACCCCTCATCTGCTGCACTTTCCCCTCACCCACATGGGGGCTGCTTGACCACCATGACCTCGCTGTCCCTCACACATGCCAAACATGCTTCTGCATTACGGTTTGGAACTTACTGACCCCTCTGCCTTCTGCTCATTCCCTCACTCCTCTCAAGACCTAGATTGAAAGCGATCTCAGTAGAGGCCTTCTTAGACCACTCTGCACTTTATGAGTGCACTCCTCCTCCTCTGCCACTTACACCTCTTTCTGTTTCTTCACAACACTTACAATCATGTGACCATGACCCATTCACACATTTATTTCCTGTCTGCCCCCATGCTACCAGAATATCTACTGCATGAGGGCAGGGCTTTTTCTGTTTTGTTCACAGCTATATCCCCAGCACCAAGAACAGATCTGGTGCTCCATTAATATTTGTTGAGCCTTGGTTTGTTTACCAATTCTTTCATCATAAGGTTGATCTGTGATATGATTTTATGACTGCTAGTTCATACCTTTCTGCCTTTCCAGGTGAGAGACTGATATCTTATAATTAGCTCCTAGCCAACAAGACTAAGTTATCCAATCTTAAAGGTTAGTTTATTCAGATGATTTCCTAAGCAAGGCATAATAAGAAACTATTTAATATTAACTGAATTCATGTTTAAGGGTTGCCATTTCCTCCTCCAGGGGATCTTCCCAAACAAGGGATGGAATCCACCTCTTCTGCACCAGCAGGCAGTCTTTACCACTGGGCCATCTGGGAAGCCCACTGTAGGGTAGGTAATACATTAACTAACTTCAGAAATGACAGACTAATAAACCTAAAAAACAATGCAAGCCTTATATCTGGTAGTGGGTATGCAAACCTCCATTTGCATTCTAGTTTAATTGCTTTTGTCACTTTAAAAAGTTCACCAAATTTTAAAAGTATCCGTAATCTGAACAGTCACTGAAGTGTCTGAAATATGAGAAAATCACCTTTTGCTTATTTCAGCCCAACCCTGATAAAGTGAGTGGGAGAGATGAGAAGAATAACAAGTTTGAAGATTCACTAGGAAATCTGTTGAAACTGTTTCCTTCTGAGGCAGAGAAATGAGTCTAAGGGCTCTGGAGGCTTCCTAAATTGCAGTCTCCCAGTTTAGGGAGGATAAAAATCTATACACAGTCCCCTTAACCCTTTTTCAGAACCAGAGCCTCATGGAGTCTTCCACTATGTTCTAAAAATGATATTCACTCTGAGTTTTTAGGAGACCTAAATGATGATTCAAGAATTACGACTTATCATGTACTTTAAGAGGAGAAAAAGTGATGTAGGTTCAATCAGTGCTTGAAAGAGGCTCTGAACTGCCTCTTTTATGTGGATCAAAGAGCAATGTGAAGGGGTCTCTGCCCGTAAGAGGGACACTAAGAAGAAAGGAGCCAGAAAAGAAACAAGAGGTGGGAAAGGCTCTACTCTGGAGCTGCAAGACAAAATAACATGTACATATTTGGACAGATTGTCTACGAAGATTATCACATCTCGGCTGGAAATTCACACAGTATGAACACTGTATAGAAGACACCTTATCACATTTCCGAGGCAGAATGTTCTTGGCTTATTGCAAAAGTTATCTCTGCACTGCAGAGATCCCATCCCCAGGCCAGATTTTAGCAGCTCTCCACCATACACAAAGCACTCCATTACAGTCTCTAAAATTAGTGAATTCTATGTTAACACAGAAGTAATTTGAAAAGTCTCTTTTGACTTACATTTACTCAACAATGATGAAGTGACTGGGAGCATTGAGAGTAACACTGAATTTGAAGATATGCTATGCATGATGCAGAGTTTTAAAAAAAACATGTTTTCTAAAAATCGTTATTGTCACAATAAGTGACATATATTTCAAATTAACAGGTAAAATCAGGGAACTTTAGAGATGGGAGTCTTAGAGATCCTTTAATTCAATAATTTAGAGAAAAACAGGTGCTGAGGTTTAAACTAACTTGCTCATCACCTTGAATCAATTCTATGCCGTGAGTAATAAACACGGCAACAGTCTAAGAAACAACACCTGTATGCTGGCACATACTTCACTCTTCAATATACAGCAAGGAATTAATCGAGCCTGTAACTTCAGCTATACAAACATGTGCAGCTAACCTATGTGTGCTAATGTCGCTTCAGTTGTGTCTGACTCTCCACGATCCCATGGACTATAACCCTCCAAGCTCCTCTGTCCAGGGGATTCTCCAGGAAAGAATACTGGAGTGGGTTGCCATGCCCTCATCCAGGGATCTTCCTGACCTAGGGATCCAACCCACGTCTCCTGTATGGGTAGGTAGGTTCTTGACCACTAGTGCCACTTGGGAAGCCCAGTTAATCTATGCTCAAACACTAAATATTAATGCTACCACTGGCTTGCCACATTCCACACCAGTGATAGTGAAAAGAAAGCTCACATTACTACAAAACAATTACTGTAAAACAGACCTAAAGGCAAATTACTAACTACAGAATAATTTGTGAGTATCCTTCATTACTATATAAATGAGACAGACAATAAAGGATAAAAAGATTGCATGTAAAGTGGAGTTTTTTCATTTAAAATTTAACTGTATACACCAACCATTTTCCACAGCACCTAACTTGCAGCAGACCTGACCTGTTTGTAAGCCCAGTATTCCTTTATTCAACTGACAGCATGGACATCCTTTTTAAGGCTAGATGCCTTGAGAAATTGATGCCTGGTGGACATCAGTACCTGCGTCAGGAAAGCAGGTGTACCAAATTCCACCAGAAGCAAACTTGCATCTCTAGCCAAACAGGTCTTACTCTCGTTTCGGAAACCGTCCTTCTCTGCCTCCCTGACACAAAATCACGTCCTACTCCGACTGAAAGTGACGCTGTGTGAACCAAAAGAATTTCTTCATCTGTAAAATAACGCTGGATTTTTTTCCAGAGTTTACAAATATCGCCTCATTGCCGGAGTGGCAGGGCGGTGCAGTGCAAAGATCCCTGGGCTTGCCTGACACAATTTAAAACGCCCACGTCTGCACCCCTCGGACTGCCGGCCACCTGGCTTCTTCGAGTCCCCAGCGCCTCCTAGGGCTCGACCGACCTGGACCGGAGGGCTCCAACGAGGGCCCGGCGCCCCGCTGCCTGTCGGAGGCTCCCGGCAGGGGTAACGGCCGCGGCCGGGCAGGGGCGGCGCAGGCCCAGCATCCCGGGGCGTCCCTCGGGGCCCGGGTCCCCTCCGCCCGCCGCCCCTAAAGACCGAACCGCCCAACCCGGCCTCGCCCGGCCCCTGACCTGCTCTCCGCTGCCCGGCGGTCCCTCGGCGCAGCGGGCAGCTACGGCCGCACGTCCCAGGCCCGCTGTCACCTCCGCCTCTGCAGGCAGCGGGCGGGTCAATCCCGCGTGACTCAGCGCCGCGGCCCCGCCTCCAGTCTAGGCTTCCGCCTCGCCCGGACCGCGCGGCCCGGGGGCGCCACGCTTCGTCCCGGCGCGCCCACCCCCTCAGGGCCAGCCCCGCGCTCTAGCCCCCAGACGGCCCGCCCCGTGACGTCAGAGGGGGTGGTGCTCCAGAGCCTCTACCCCGGGAAACTGAGGCAGCCGGCCGCGCGGCGCCGACCCTGCTGGGCCAGCTCGAGTGTCAACCCCCCGTGGCGCGTTCAGTTCTACGTGCAGCTCTCTCTGGTCGAAAGTTCCTTTCCTCCCTTGCTGATCCCTCACCCGCTACACTCCCCATCCAACCTGGGCGGGGGTGGGGCGGGGGGTGGGGGGTGAGTTCCATTTAGAGAAGGCCCATTAAATTCCTGTCTACGGTGCGGTCCTCTATGTTGCTCCGAGGTAGATCCTTTTATCACGTCACAAAATGCTTGCCGTTCACTTCGGCCTGTTTTTTTCTGAGGAACTTCTCTCAGGATTTCGTCAAGAATTTGAGAGTAAGGAATGACAGAATGCCAGAACTAGGCAGGGCTGAGAGCACGCTTTTAACTCGTTCGTGAATCCTTACAGGATGTTCTTTGTGTGTTAATGGCCATAAAGTCACACTGCTTGGCTTCTTGCTTGGCTTCTTGCTTGAATTTCTGTGCTTGGTTCCTGGGATCTATCTGGGAGATGCTCAAGAAGATGAAACAAGTCTATCACTGTGAACACATAACAGATAAACCTCTACAGATGGTCCCCACTTAAAATTGTTGGACTTAAGATTTTTCCACTTTAAGATGATGAGAAAACGGTAGGCATTCAGTAGAAACTTCAGTAGGATTTTCAATTTCAATCCTTTCCTGGGCAGGCGATTTGCTCTAGGACACTCCTGATGCTGAGAGCGACAGTAAGCCTGCTCCCAGTCAACCACAGGATAAGGAGGGCAAACCACCAATAGGCTTTCAACCATTCTGTACTCATAAACAATTCTGGGTTTCACTTTCAAAATACACTATTCAATAAATTACATGAGATATCCAATGCTACTGCTACTGCTAAGTCACTTCAGTCGTGTCCGACTCTATGTGACCTCATCCCTGGGATTCTCCAGGCAAGAACACTGGAGTGGGCTGCCATTTCCTTCTCCAATGTGTGAAAGTGAAAAATGAAAGGGAAGTTGATCAGCCATTAGCGACCCCATGGACTGCAGCCTACCAGGCTCCTCCGTCCATGGAATTTTCCAGGCAAGAGTACTGGAGTGGGGTGCCATTATCCAATACATTATTGTAAAATAGGCTTTGTGTTAGACGATTTTGCCCAACTGTAGGTTAACGTAGGCTTCCCTGGTGGCTCAGTAAAAAATCTGCCTGCAGTGCAGGAGACCCGGCTCCATTTCCTGGGTTGGGAAGATACCCTGCAGAAGAAAATGGCAACCCACTCCAGTATTCTTGCCTGGAAAATCCCATGGACAGAGGTGCCTGGCGGGCTACAGTCCATGGAGTAGATTAATGTGAGTGTTCTGAGCACGTTAAAGGTAAGTCAGGCTCTAATGTTGTGTATGTTAGTTGTATTAAATGCATTTTGGACTTAGGATATTTTCAAATTACCATGGGTTTGTCTGGACATCCCACTGTAACTGGAGGAAGATCTGTATTTCAAAATTCTCATCAGATATTGTTTCTCCTTTCTATTACTTGTGTGTGCTTGTTAAAATATATGTAACATCAGTCAGTTCAGTTCATTCGCGCAGTCATGTCCGACTCTTTGCGACCCCACGAACCGCAGCACGCCAGGCCTCCCTGTCCATCACCAACTCCCGGAGTCCACCCAAACCCATGTCCATCGAGTCGATGATGCCATCCAACCATCTCATCCTTTGTCATCCCCTTCTCCTCCTGTCCTCAATCTTTCCCAGCATCAGGATCTTTTCAAATGAGTCAGCTCTTCGCATCAGGTGGCCAAAGTATTGGAGTTTCAGCTTCAACATCAGTCCTTCCAATGAACACCCAAGACTGATCTCCTTTAGGATGGACTGGTTGGATCTCCTTGCAGTCCAAGGGATTCTCAAGAGTCTTCTCCAACACCACAGTTCAAAAGCATCAATTCTTCGGTGCTCAGTTTTCTTTATAGCCCAACTTTCAAATCCATACATGACCACTGGAAAAACCATAGCCTTGACTAGACGGACCTTTGTTGACAAAGTGATGTCTCTGCTTTTTAATATGCTGTCTAGGTTGGTCATAACTTTCCTTCCAGGAGTAAACGTCTTTTAATTTCATGGCTGCAATCACCATCTGCAGTGATTTTGGAGCCCAGAAAAATAAAGTGAGCCACTGTTTCCCCATCTATTTGCCATGAAATGATGGGACCGAATGCCATGGTCTTAGTTTTCTGAATGTTGAGCTTTAAGCCAACTTTTTCACTGTCCTCTCACTTTCATCAAGAGGCTCTTTAGTTCTTCACTTTCTGCCATAAGGGTGGTATCATCTGCATATCTGAGGTTATTGATATGTAACATAAAGTCTACCATTTTAAACATTTTTAAGTGTATGGTTCTGTGGCATTAAGTACATTCACATTACATCACCTACATCCATCTCTAGAACTTTTCATCTTCCCAAACTGAAACTGTATTCATCAAACACCAACCCTTCCTTCCTCTCTCTCCTCAGCTCCTGGCTACCACCATTCTGCCTTCTGTCTCTATTAATCTGACTGCTCCAGGTACCTGTTGTAAGTGGAATCATACAGTGTTTATCTTTTGAGTTTTTGTTTGTTTTTGCCACATCAGGGACTGAACCCAGGTCTTTGGCAGTGAAAGCCCAGAGTCCTAACCATTGGACTGCCAGGGAATTCCCAGTGTTTGTCTTTTGTGATCGACTTATTTCACTTTGTATAGGTCCTCAAGTTTCATCCATGCCATAGCATATGTCAGAATTTCCTTCCTTTTTAAGGTGGAATGATATTCCCTTGTATGTATATACCACATTTTATTTGTACATTCATCTGTCAATGGATGTTTTCCATCCAACATTTGCTTCTACCTTTCAGCCATTATGAACAATGGTGCTGTGGACGTGGGTGTACAACTATCTGTTTGAATCCCTTCATTCAGTTCCTTTGTGAATATGCCCAGAAATGGAATGACTGGGTCACATGATAATTCTATGCTTCATTTTGGGAAGAACTACCATACGGTTTTCCATCTTTGCTTTTTGATGCATGTGCACACTGTGGGCAGAAAACTGTCTAACATATCAATATCTTGGATTTTGACAAAACTTAGCAAATGTGTCATTTGCCTGTAAAACAGTAACTTTTTTTCTCTCAATAATAAGTAATTAACATCACAAATCCCCTGGCTTTATTTTTGAAGATACTGTTCCTATTCAGCTAACCACAATTTTGTTTGAGTTTTGGGGATGTGCTTTTCTACTGGTTTTTGGACAGAATCAAGTATGCCACATGAAGGGGGAGGGATAAATTGACAGATTGGGATTGACAATACAGACACTACTACACATAAGGTAGATAACTAATAAGGACCTACTGTATAGGACAGGGAACTCTACTCAATACTCTGTAATGGTCTACATGGGAAAATAATCTGAAAAAGAGTCGATATACCTATAACTGTCTCACTTTGCCGAATACCTGAAGCTAACACAACACTGTAAACCAATTATACTCCAATAAAGTTTTTTTTAAGTATGCTATACAAAATCAAGATGAAATTAAAATGAAGCACTTCATTTTAAAAAGAAAACAACTTTGGATGTCTGAATGTACACCCAACTCACCTGGAACCTGTTTCTTTTACCTGAGTCAGTTTCGGAATGATCTGATAACTGAATCTAAAACCTCTGGAGGTTTAGTCAGTTCAGTTCAGTTCAGTTCAGTTGCTCAGTTGTGTCCAACTCTTTGTGACCCCATGGACTGCAGCATTCCAGGCCTCCCTGCCCATCACCAACTCCCAGAGTTCACTCAAACTCACGTCCAATGAGTTGGTGATGCCATCCAACCATTTCATCCTCTGTCATCCTCTTCTCCTCCTGCCTTCAATCTTGCCCAGCAACAGGGTCTTTTCCAATGAGTCAGTTCTTCACATCAAGTGGCCAAAGTAGTAGAGTTTCAGAATCAGCATCAGTCCTTCCAATGAATATTCAGGACTGATTTCCTTTAGGATGGACTGGTTGGATCTCCTTGCAAGGATCTTGTTGGATCAAGGGACTCACGAGAGCCTTCTCCAACACCACAGTTCAAAAGCATCAGTTCTTTGGCGCTCAGCTTTCTTTATAGTCCAACTCTCACATCCATACATGACTACTGGAAAAACCATAGCTTTGACTAGACAGACCTTGTTGGTAAAGTAATGTGTATGCTTTTTAATATATTGTCTAGGTTAGTCATAACTTTTCTTCCAAGGAGCAAGTATTTTTCTAATTTCATGGCTGCAGTCACCAACTGCAGTGATTTTGGTTCCCCAAAAAATAAAATCTGTCACTGTTTTCCACTGTTTCCCCATCTATTTGCCATGAAGTGATGGGAGCAGATGCCATGATCTTAGTTTTCTGAACGTTGAGTTTAGTGAGTACCCTAAAGGCTAAGAAGCACTGCCCTAGGGCATTGTAAAGATTCTAATCATCAAATGCAAAACAATAACTCATCAACAATAATTTACAACACAACATTTGCAGTACAACAGGCATTATGCTATATGTTTTCCATTCAGCCTAACAAAGACAACCAATAAACTCCCTATCCTCATGTCCACATTTTAGAGAAAGGTTGTTGTTCAGTTGCTAAGTCCTGTCCAACTCTTTGCAACCCCATGAACTGTAGCATGCCAAGCTTCCCTGTCCTTCACTATCTCCTGGAGTTTGCTCAAACTGATGTCCATGGAGTCAGTGATGCCATCCAACCATCTCATCCCCTGTTGCCCCCTTCTGTTCTTGCCCTCAATCTTTCCCAGCATCAGGGTCTTTTCCAATGAGTTGGCTCTTCGCATCAGGTGGCCAAAGTATTGGAACTTCAGCTTCAGCACCAGTCCTTCCAATGGATATTCAGGGTTGATTTCATTTAGTATTAACTGGTTTGATCTCCGTGCTGCCAAGGGACTCTCAAGAGTCTTCTCCAGTACCACAGTTTGAAACAATCAATTCTTCAGAGCACATCCTTCTTTATAGTCCAACTCTCAAGTCTGTACATGACTACTGGTAAAACCATAGCTTTGACTATAAGGACCTTTGTTGACAAAGTGATGTCTCTCTTTTTTAATACACTGTCTAGGTTTGTTATAGCTATTCTTTCTAGGAGCAAGCATCTATTAATTTTGTGGCTGTAGTCAGCATCCACAGTGATTGTGGAGCCAAAGAAAATAAAATCTGACACTGTTTCCACATTGTTCCCATCTATTTGCCATGAAGTGATAGGATTGGATGCCATGATCTTTGTTTCTTGAATATTGAGTTTTAAGCCAACTTTTTCACTCTCCTCTTTCACCTTCATCAAGAGGTTCTTTAATTCTTCTTCACTTTCTGCCATTAAAGTGGTTGAAAGGTTGTTTATCTGAGGTTGTTGATATTTCTCCCGGCAATCTCAATTCTACCTTGGGCTTCATCCATGCAGGCATTTCACATGATATACTCTACATATAAGTTAAATAAGCAGGATGACAATATACAGCCTTGACATACTCTTTTCCCAATTTTGAACCAGTCCGTTGTTCCATGTCCAGTTCTAACTGTTGCTTCTTGTCCTGCATACAGGTTTCTCAGGAGGGAGGTAATGTGGTCTGGTATTCCCATCTCAGTAAGAATAGGAAGAGTCAAAAAAAAAAAGAGAATAGGAAGAGTAAGGTAATCATTAAGAATATGAAAAGTAAAAAAAAAAAAAAGAATATGAAAAGTAAGGTAACAGACAATATATCATTAAACAAATGGTATGCCAAATAATTACAGGGTATGGTGAATGCTGTGAGGGAAATAAACCAGATGATGTGATAAATTAGACCATAGGGAATTGAACCCTAATGCCTTAGGCATCCATTGTATATAATGAATTGATCTCTCTCCTATACAGGGGAATGGCACAAGTTATACCTGGTCCTTGAGAGAACTGAGAATGGAGAATGGAGAACTGTGAACTGAGAACTGTGGTGTGTTCTGCGGTTTAGATGAGGATCTGGTCTGATAAGAGCCAAAGTAAGAAGTGGAAACTTTCTTTGAATATATTGGTTGGGAGTCAGGAAAGTCTCTGCGGACGTAACATTTACTTGTGACCAAAATGATGAGAAAGAACCAGCTATGCAAAGAGCTGAGGAAGTGTCTTTCCAGCAGAAGGAACTGAAGGTGCAAAGCCCTAAAGTGGAAAACAGTTTGATCAGTTGCAGAACAGAAGAGAAGCCTGTGTGAGAAAGAAATCAAGTACTATAAGATGAAATGATAAAACAAACAAGAGTGAAGGTCTCCTGGGCCTGATGGGCCGTGGTAATGAGTTTGAACTTCATTTTAAGTCAATGTACTGATACATAATAAAATGTCCTCGATTGAAGAGACTGAAATAAAAAGGACCAAAAGAGATATGCATGTGGAACCTCTCTGTTAACAATAACGACAATATCCTCCTGTAGAATACTAAAACAGAAAAGTTTAATTTTTTTCCTGGATAATCCTCAATAAGCTAAAATCAATTCCTGTAGATTTTGACTAACCACATTGATCAAAACTATTTAGGTGTGTCATCCTTTGATCCCATGTCTAAACCTAAACCCACTCTATCAGGACACAGTTAAGTGTCCATTACTGTTATAATGAACTGCATCACTAACAGTTTCCATGGCTGGCCGCAAATCAAAGCCGTTCCCCATGGCCTCCCTCTGGAGCAATGTAGTAGTAGAATATACAAGGCACCGGTTTAGCCTTTTATATCAGAGAAGGAAGAAATAGCACTTGGAGAAACACTAATAACTATTTGTCAAAATGGTGCCAGAATGCACTTGAATAGTAAGGAGAGGACTCCTATTGGGTGGAGGAAGGAAGGGTGGGGGAAGTCTGGCTCTCTTGGGGAGGAGTCCAGGGTGATTTTTGAGGAAGAGTATCTGTCTAGTGGACTTGCACTGAGGCAAGACCAGCTCCTAGATGAAGATAATGGAGGTCATTTAGCTCCATTTAGGAATAGACCCCAGTTGGCAAAAGTAAAGCCGATTACTATTTTGTTCTTTCTAGAAGGACTCTGTAAGGAAGTTCTGAATTCAAACAAAGGACCGTATCATGTTTATCTTAAGAGTTGCTCTTATATATTGATATAGTGTTTCCTAGGGGGCTCCTTCTCTTCCTATCTGCTTGCAGAAGCTTGAAATTGGTTTAATGAGGAAGAGGAAATCCTTTCATAATTAGAAGTAAAAATCAAACTAGCAAACAAACAAATCTACCTTAAAATGCTAATGCCTAGTCCAGATAATATTTTGGAAAATAATCATTCTCTTGTGTATCCATCAAAATATATTTAAGTGAGGACTTCACTCATTGTGCAGTAGATAAGAACCTGCCTGCCAATGCAGGTTTGATCCCTGGTCTGAGAAGATTCCACATGCCTTGGAACAACTACCAAGCCCGTGCACCACAACTACTAAGTCGGTGTTCCAGAGCCCAGGAGCCACAACTACTGAAGCCCACGTGCCTAGAGCCCATGCTCTGCAATAAGAGAAGCCACTACAATGAGAAGCTCACACAGCATAACAAAGAGTAGCCTTAGCTTGCTACAACTAGATAGAGAATGTCTGAGCAAAGTGACAAAGACCCAGCGTGGCCAAAAATAATTTTCTTAATTAAACACACATGCATACATATGTATATATGTATGTATTTAAGTGACACTATCAGATTTCTTCTTATTTTCATAGGAGATAAGAAAGAAAGAAGATAGTTGAGAATCTGGAAGGAGGTAGCGGAAGGAAAAAAAAGGGGAAGCTGAAATACTAAACACAAGTTTATAGTAAATGTTCATTGGGACCTGACCTTATGTTAAGAACTTCCCATATATCATTTTTTTCTTTTATTAATCACGAAAAAATATCATAAAAAAAGGAAATAGAACCTGGTTCCCATTTGAATAGCATCAATAATTCTTTAAAAATAATCCACAAACCATCTTTATTTTCTTTCCCAGTTTGCCTACATTAATGAAGAAAGATAATCAAGATCATCATTTTCTTCTCCAAATAATATTGGTGGTTTGGTTTATTCTTAGCACATATCATGTCAACAACCAGGCAAGTAATTGTTATCTTTAGCTTATAAATGAGGAACTGAGGCATCCTGGGGCTAAACAGCTGGCCTAGTGCTTCCACACTTCACATAATTCACTCTCAGAAAACCATCACAATAATTTTTGACTAAATGGATACCACCTTCCTAAATTTTTAAAATATTCTTACTTATTTTTTATTTAATTTAATTGTTTGGCCATGCTGCCCAGCATGCAGGATCCTAGCTCTCTGACTAGGGATCGAACCCATGCCTCCTACCATGGCACCAAGTCTTAAGTACTAGACCACCAGGGAAGTCCTAAAATATGTTTATTTAAATTTACTCACCTTGTTTTTTAAGGAAAAATTTGTACCACTCCCATAAATGCAAAACCAGTATATAGATTGCAATTAATAGGAGATAATCTTCAAAACAAATACATTGAAAACAAAATGGTTATTAAATTCTAATTCTGAGCTTGAGGGCTACTCTCCTCTTGTTAAAAAATGAAAACAGCCAATGTTAGAAAGCAGACCACCTTACCTGCCTCCTGACAAACCTATATGCAAGTCAAGAAGCAACTGTTAGAACCAGACTTGGGACAATGGATTGGTTCCAAATTGGGAAGGGAGTACGTCAAGGCTGTATATTGTCACCCTGTTTATTTAATTTATACGCAGGGTACATCATGTGAAATCCCAGGCTGGAAGAATCCCAAGCTAAAGTCAAGATTGCTAGGAGAAAAATCAACAACCTCAGATATGTGGATGGTACCACTCTAATGATAGAAAGCTAAGAGGAACTAAAGAGCCTCTTGATGAGGGCAAAAGAGGAGAGTGAAAAAACTGGCTTACGCTGAAAGTGAGAAGGATAAAATCCGAAAAGCTTCACCTCAAAGACTTTCGGATCAACCTGCCGGACAAAAACGTGCCTCCTCCCTCCATTGAGCCTTTGACACCCCCACCACAGTACGATGAGGTCCAGGAGAAGGCCCCTGATGCCCGGCCCCCTGACTGATGGCCCCTCCCAGGTGGATTCCCTCCTGTTTCTCGTCCTCTGCACCAACAGACCCTGAATGAAGCCACTTCAGCCACAGTTGAGAAGCGGAGGGGCCAGGTGTGTACTTAGCTATTTGGATGGGGCCAGGAGCTGAGGGCGTTCTAGGACTGGGGAGTGACTCTGCGGTCCCTAGGACCTCCAGTCACAGGTGCATCGGAAAGAGCTGCTGCCTCAGATCTTGTGAAGCTGTGACCCCATCCAGGGAAGCAGTGCCGGCATCTTCCCCTTTGTCCTTCTTTGACATTGAATTGCTGGGGACAATACTCCTCCTTCTACTTAGGAAAGGATACGTAGCAACTGGCTTAGATCATGGCTTTGTTTTGCTTCCACTAGGACTGTTTTGTTTCCAAAAGAAAATAAGTTATGCCTTCACTTTCTCCCTGGAGTCCTGCACTGTGGGTAGGAAAGATGACCAGCTTTGCAGAAAGGACATGCCCATGTCATGAATTAAGCTGAACAAGAGGCTGGATGATTACATGGGGGTGAGACCCAGGTGGGGTTCTCAGAGCCCCTGATGCCATCAGTTGTTTTGAGGCCTCAAGACCTAAGGATGCATAAAATCCTAGTCTTATTGGTAGACTTTTACTAGTCTCTCCTATGTATTGGCAAAAAAAAAAAAAAAAAGGAAAGCCATCTGAGATGTTCTGTTCCTCCTAAAATGCCGTGCAACTGAGCTTTTTGTAATAAAATATTTTATATGTCGTAAAAAAAAAAAAAAAAAACTGGCTTAAAACTCAACATTCAAAAAACTAAAATCATGGCATCCAGTCCCATCACTTCAAGGCAAACAGATGGGGGAAAAGTGGAAACAGTGACAGATTTTATTTTCTTTGGCTCCAAAATCACTGTGGACGGTGACTGCAGCCATGAAATAAGACTCTTGCTCCTTGGAAGAAAAGCTACCACAAACCTAGAGAGCATGTTAAAAAGCAGAGACATCACTTTGCCAACAAAAGTCCGTAAAGTCAAAGCAGTAGTTTTTCCAGTAGTTATGTACGAATGTGACAGCTGGACATGAAGGCTGAGTGCTGAAGAACTGATGTTTTCAAACTGTGGTGTTGGAGAAGACTCTCTTGAGTGTCCCTTGAACAGTAAGGAGATCAAACCAGTCAATCCTAAAGAAAAGCAACCCTGAATATTCATTGGAAGGACTGATGCTGAAGCTCCAATACTTTGGCCACCTGATGGGAAGAGCCGACTCACAGGAAAAGACCCTGATGCTGGGTAAGACCGAGGACAGGAGGAGAAGGGGGCTACAGAGGATGAAATGGTTGGATGGCATCACCGACTCACTGGACATGAGTTTGAGCAAACTCTGGGAGATGGTGAAGGACAGGGAAACCTAGTGCTGTAGTCCATGGGGTCAGAGAGTCGGACACAGCTTAGCGAAGGAACAACAAGAAAGTTAGAACCCAATAGAGACTTTCTCCTTGATATATTCAGAAAGATCTAAATAAATTATTAAGAGAATAACTTTTTCACTATTTATTGCTTGGTTGGAGCATCAAACAAAATTGGCTCCTACATCACTTGAATTGTCCTGAAGAATATCTAGAGTGAGTCTTTATCCATATTTGTGATTCTTTACCCATATTTTGGGAAATACCTGATTTCCCAAGATAACAGAGCTTGAAAAGGACAAAGTTAGGTTTCAAACCACCATCTGCCAGTCTCAAAGTCTTTCCACTGTGCAATGTGGGCTCGCCACTCAGACAGTTTCAGAACTTTGCTTAGAACCAGCCCTGTTTTTCTTCTCCTGGCAAAATTGTATCTTCCTGTGTCCACGAGGCTTAGTGATGTCATGACCTTCAAAGTCCTTCCTGAAAATATGCCGGGAACTATATATCACACTCCAGAGGAAGACTGACTCTTGCATGGCCTGGTGGAACTGTGCTCTTTTGATGTGACCCTGTGCTTCTTTAACACAGTCTAGGAATGTTTCACCTGCTTAATAGCTAACGCCGTGCTGTGCTCACTTGTGTCCAACTCTTTTCGACCCTCTGAACTGTAGTCCCCCAGGCTCCTCTGTCCATGGGATTTTTCAGGCAAGAATGCTGGAGTGGGTTGCCATTTCCTTCTCTAGGGGCTCTTCCCAACCCAAGGATTGAACCCACGTTTCCTGCAGCTCCTGCAATGACAGGCATATTCTTTACCACTGAGACACCCAGGAAGCCCAATTGCTTCATAGACTGTTATAAAAAGTGTCTGCCTCTCCCTCTCCTCACATAAGCTAAATTCACAGAAGGCAGAGACTAGTGGATTTATCTTCGTATCGCATTGCTTAGCAAAGTGCCTGGCACATAGGTGTATCTAATAAATGTTTGTTGAATGACTGAGTTCACTTGACTTAAGAAACTCAGTAAAATTAAAACGATGCTTGAGTTTAATAAATTATAATGTTCTTTTGCTGCTTTTGCCTATAACCATCCATTCTCTTTTATTTGGTAACAGTGTTTTTTGAAACAAACAAAAAAAATGGGAACCAACTCTTCTACACTAGGTTCCCATCCTCACTCTGCGCCTTCTGCGAGTGGTCATATAATCCCGAAGTGACCAGACTCATCATGATGGTTTTAGGGACAGACATGTCACCCAATCTGCTCTTGAGAGCCAGGCCCAAGAATCAATAGTTTGTTGCTAGGCTGACAAAATACAAGCTTGAAGCTGCTACTGATCATCTAGTCCCACATGGGGAGAATGTGTATGAGAAGAAAGTCACCACCGAAAGTAATAAAATCAAGAAGTGGAGAAAGATTCCAACCCAATAACTGGGGCACCTGGTTCCAACTGTGTCTGAAAACCCTTTTTATAAATTTTTAGTTATCTGAACCACTAACAGTCCCATCTTTAAACTACTGGTTCAGAAGTGCCAGACTGAGATAAAATGTTTACTGTTTCCTAGCAAAATGAGAGAAATTTCATTGATAATACATTTTTTAAAAAAATATTGGCTCCTTCACCAGGTGAAGCCACATCCCATGTGCAGCAGGGCCCTTGATGCGGTGAGGGCAAAGGTGCAGGGAAGTTGTGGGAAATGAAGAGAATGAAGGTAGAAGAAGGAAAGATTCATGAGGGGAAGGGGCGTGGGGAGGAACAGTAAGCGCAGAAGGGAGGAATAAGAGAAAGTGAGAGGTAAAAAAACCTTTATACATAGTGAAATTTAACTTCTGGGAGGAGGGAGAGAATGGATGCTTGCTTAGGCATTTGTCCAGAGGGAATGTTTACTCATGGTTTAATAGCCAGAATGAAGTTAGTGCTGAAGTGAAGTAATAGGCTAGGTAGAAGGTGGGCATGATGGAGTGTTGATGGGAGTGTGTGTATTAGACAAATCATGGTAGCAATAAGTGAAGATGATGCTCCAGACCCATGAACTTTGACTTCTCTCATCCTGATGGCACATTTGTCCCAAGCCAGTCTATCCCACTTTCTCAATCCTTGTTTTTGAGATGACTGGTCTTATTAGGGGTATTTTCTCTGGCCATGGAAAAAGTGAATCTTACTGGCTCACTTATGACTAGATTCAATGTGGTTTGGATGCTATGCTGAGTTGTAGACCTTTGCGAAGTTAAGCTTCTAGCATGTTAGATCACACACAGACACACAGACACACACACACACCCTTTAGACCCAGGAGATGCAGCTGCACACACACACCCCTTAGACCCAGGAGATGAAGCTGTGCATACACACATATACCCTTAGACCCAGGAGATGCAGTTGCTAGAACCATCCATGCTCTGGTTAGCTGAAGGGTCCTTGGCCTTGCTATTCCTTCTGCCTATATTTTTTATTCCTATTCTTTGTAAGCCTTTCCTTTTCCTTATCCTTTATATCTCAGCCCAAAAGTCACCTTTTCAGAGAAGTCTTCCCAAACAATCCTATTTCAAATAGATCCTTCTAGCATTTTCTCTCTCAGCACCACTTCTCAGCTACTAATTCTTTTTATGTATTTGTTTATGAACTTGCTTTGTTCTTTGTCTCTCCTTCAAATCCTCAAACTCCAAATAGGTAGAAACCATGTCTTTCTGGTTTACACTGTTTCTTTGCTCTTAACACAGATAACACAGGGTTTGATTCATAAATGGGATTCAACTATCTGTCAGATGAATGAATTAATAAATGAACTGCTCTCAAATCTTATCTTTGATCTTTCACAGATTAAAAATTTGACATTGTTCTCAGTTCAGTTCACTAAGTTGTGCCTGACTCTTTGTGACCCCATGACATTGCTCTACTGGGGTTGTATCTTGTTAGAATAAAATTTCAAACTGTAAGAAATTACTTTTGGCTATTTAAATGGCTCCTGCTGGAGAAGGAAATGGTAACCCACTCCAGTATTCTTGCCTGGAGAATCCCGTGGACAGGGGATCCTAGTGGGCTGCTGTCCATGGGGTCTCACAGAGTCGGACACGACTTAAGCAACTTAGCATGCATGTATTGGAGAAGGAAATGGCAACCCACTCCAGTGTTCTTGCCTGGAGAATCCCAGGGACACAGGAGCCTGGGTGGGCTGCCATTTGTGGGGTCGCACAGAGTCAGACACAACTGATGTGACTTAGCAGCAGCAGCAGCAGCACCTTTCAAACAAGAATCTAAATTTGTACTGGATTTAATTTCTTAAAAATATTGAACTAAATAAAAATTTAACTTGAAAAAAAAAATTAAATAAAATGGCTCCTGCTCTCACTTTTTCTCCAAAATGTCCTGAAGGTGGACAGAAGAACTTGGGATGTTACACACTATTGACTCTGTTCCTTTGGGAAGGGCAGAAGAGCCTCCATTTAAAGCATTTAAGGAACCATTCTGTCTACAGAGTCTTTGGACATGCTTTACATTTTTCTTGCTTTAGTATTTGTGCCAATGGTACATCTCCATAACCCAGTAACAAGCAATTTGGTGCAAATGATGGACACTATTTGAAGCCAGAAACTACAGTTATCCGAAGGATAAATTCCCTGCTGTCAGAGATATGTATTCTTTAGAGAGAGGGAAAATGGGTAAAGTTGCCTATACTACCCCTCTTATTTAAGAAAAGTTGTATGTTTTTGTTTTTTTCCTGTGCTAGGTTCCACATACATTCATATGAGGTAGAAGTACTGGCAGCCTTACCATTCAGTAGGGTGAACACAATTGATTATTGTTGTTTTATTGGTTTATATCCTAATTTACAAAGCAATTCAAGATAGTTTATATATTACTAATAACTTTCTATTGTGTTTAGTCGTGTCTGACTCTTCATGATCCCATGGACTATAAACCACCAGGGTCCTCTGTCCATGGTATTTTTCAGGCAAGAATACTGGAGTGGGTTACCATTTCCTCCTCCATGGGAACTTCCCAACCCGGGGATCGAATCCATGTCTCCTACACCTCCTGCACTGGCAGGCAGATTCTTTACCACTGCACCACTGGGGATTAGCACCAACATAGAGGCTTCAAACAGCATGAATGCATTATATCCAGCTTCTATTGGTCAGAGGCCTGGACGTGGTTGAACTGGACCCTCTGCTCCCATCTCTCAAGACTATACCCAAATATGGGCCTGAGCTCATTCAGATTGTTGGCACGACTCATTTCCTTGTGGTATATGACTGTGTCCCCATTTTCTTGCTAGCTGTTAGCCAATACCACTCTCAATTCCTAGGGGCTGCCTCTTTTCATGTGCAATTCACAACCCAGCTGTCTGTTTTCTTCCTCCCAGGCCTGGGAGAGAAACTCCCTGAGAGTAAAAGGCTGGTCTGATAAGGTCAGGTCCACCCAAGATAATCTCCCCTTTGATTAACTCAGAACTGGCTGGTTTTGAATCCTGATTACATTTGCAAATTCCTCTTGCCATATCTGTCCCAAGTCACTTCAGTCATATCCAACTCTTTGTGATCCCATGGACTGTAGCACACCAGGCTCCTCTGTCCATGGGATTCTCTAGGCAAAGAATACTAGAGTGGTTTGCCATTTCCTTCTCTAGGGGATCATTCTGATTCAGGGATCAAACCTGGGCCATACGGTGGAACATAAGTCAGGGAGTGATATCTTGGGTCACAAGGCCTATCCCACCTGCCAGGGGAGGGTTTAGACAAGAGCTGAGATCATGGGGACTCATTTTAGAATTCTGCCTATCATGGTTTACAATAATAATTTTTAAAACAGATGCTCAAGGGCTTCCCTGGTGGTCCAGTGGTTAAGAATCTGCCTTGCAATGCAGAAGACACCAGTTCAATCCCTGGTCTGGGAAGATCCCACATGCCACAAGCCAACTAAGCGCACGCTACACACACTGAGCCTGCACTCTGGAGCCTTGAGCTGGAACTACTGAGTCCATGTGCAGCAGCTATTGAAGCCCACATGCCCTGGAACCTGTGCTCAGCAACAAGAGAAGCCACTGCAATGAGAAGCCCATGTGCAGCTAGAGAGTAGCCCCTGCTCTCTGCAACAGGAGAAAGCCCATGAGCAGCACCGAAGACCCAGCACAGCCAAATAAATACACATTAAAATGGATGCTCAAAACTATACTAGATAAAAAGAAGAAAAACAGTTAAAGAGGAAAGAATGAGGAGGGAAAATGTGAAAATAGTCATGGAATTATTCACTCAACAAATATGCTTGCTGTATGTATATACACCAGGCAGGCTGAAAGGAAAGACGAGGGAGTCACAGCTTACCAGAGCAGGATCTTCTAGAGGCACCAGTGCCAGGTCCAACAGTCATTAGGTATCATCCTACCTTAAAACTGGAAATTCTCCTCCTAGTCACATGAGGAGGATCACTGGGTCAAGAGTCTTCAATTTGGAAGGAAAAGTGCTAGGAGGAATAAGGAACACTAAAGACTTCCAGCACATGAGATTTTTAAAAAAGAAAGAATAGACTTGACTCAGCCCCTTAGGACCTGCCTCATTTCCAAACTCGCCTTTGCACCTTTAAGTCCTTGATGCCCCTGTAAGCCTCACTGGTTTACAATCGACCCAGCTGATGAGTTACAATCCTCCAAGGAGAGTCCAGGGCAGAAGCTGCCTTTTCCTCCCTACTGATCTATGAGAGTATCACCTTTAACTCCAGGTGAGGTTGATATTATCTCCATTTTTTTTTTCCAGGTGAGTAACCATGATCAGAGATGGTAAGTTACTCGTTCAAGGTCATGCAGCAAATAAGGAGCAGAGCTAGGATTAAACCCAGGTCTGTCAGAGTCCAAAATTCATGCCCTTAATTACAGTATTCTTCCCCTGGGAAACATTATCTATCTAGGCTGGCATTTTGTGCGGAAGATTTAAAATAAGATCCTAGATATAAAATAGAAAGGATACTCTCCAGAAAAGTGCTGGACTCAAAGATGGAGGATGTTTCTTCATGTCCTCTGAATTCTGCCTCTCTCCCCCATTAGCTCTGATTTCACATCCTTCCTCCACATATGAGAAAATTTTATACAGTCATGGCCAGACCCTGTATTTTCCATATAATAGTCTGTCTGTATTATCACCTCCAGCTTGAGTGAATTTTACTCAGCATAGCCTTTAAGGTTTGGTTGAAAATCTGCCATCTCCTTTAGTGCTTAAAATCCTCAGGATGGCAGGCCAGGAGGGCCTGAATGAGAAGGCTGTAAGTCTTGAAGAGGTCAGGGAAGCCGTGGGGGCTGACAGGAAGCCTCTGGCTCAGTCATGAGTTGCCTGGTGGTCCCCACCCCTGCTGTTCCGCCCAGGTCACGTTCTCACCTGGCTCTCAGCAGTCTCTGCAGTGACTCAGCCTTGCCGCTGCTCCAGCCAGCTTGTCAGGCTATAGCCAGGGTGAAGGCTCCAGTTTTGATTCTGCCTCTCCCCTCAGTGGAACCCTTCAGTGGCTGCTTGTTCTTCTCAGGATAAAGTCTGAACTCTGTAATGTGGTTCAAAGGTCCTGCAGGTTCTGGTCTCTCCCCACTCTACTGACCTCTCTGGGCACCTCACTCGCTCCCCGGTGCTGAATCTCTCACAGTTCCCTGAAGGGTCCCCTCTCCTGTGCCTCCAGACCTTGGTACTTGCAGTCCCCCTCAGCCTAACTCTGGCTCCCCTATCTTTCACTACCCCTCTCCCTGCCCCCGACCAACGTCTCTTTATCTGACCTTGTTACATCTCACCGTAGACCTTACAAATTCCAATATGACTTTCCTGATCTTCCCAAGATTATGCCAGGGCCCTTCCCACAGGTTCCCTGTCCCCCCACGTCAGAGTTCACTTAATCATAGCAATTATCACAAGGCAGTGTAATGACCTATTTGTCTTCCCAACTAGGTCACGGCAGCCCTGAGATCATGCGCTGTATCTTCTTTCTCTTTGTATTTTCAGCATTTATTGAGAGAAAGGACTCAACAAATGACCACTGCATGAATGAATGAATAAATAAAAGTATACTGTTGGGCCAGGGAAAGCACTGTGACCGTGCTTTGCAAACATCAGCTTTGCTAGACGACTATGTATAAAGGAAGCTGAAATCGAAGTAAGCAATATTGACAGTCTGGAAAACTCAGGTGCATATGGCAACGTCAGTCATAGTCTTACTGAATTGAAAAGAGCCCTCTCAAGTAGTTCCCTCTTTATAACAATAAGAAGGGAACCAAGGGATATGGGGTTAAAGTTGGGAAGAAAGAAAGTATCACCTGAGGAGAGAATTTCCTTTTTAAATGGGAAAAGATACATTTTCTTCTGTCTCCCATTTGACCACAGATTGAGAGATTGCTCAGGTAACAAAAATAAATCATGTGTTCATCCTAATCCTGAATGGTCTCCTGCAGAAGGTGGATTGTCACAGAGAGAGCACCCCCTGTTTTCCGGTGGAGGTGAGAATACTTGCTAAGAGCAGCTAAACTGCTCAATGTTGGGAAAGGTCTGGGCTTGGGAGAGGCTGAGGAACCATTGGTGGAGGATGACAAGGTGGGGAGAGGTGGAGCAAGTGTGGGGGGAAATGGAGCCTGCCCTGTCTCACTGGGGCTGAGCCCTGAAATGGGTGATGATGGGTAAACTCCCCCTCTAAGCCCTGGGGACAGGGAACTCAGGAACCCCGAACATGCCCAGTGTGGGGTTATGAACTTGAGTGATGAAAGACTGCACATTCCTTCAAAACCTTCAGTGACGTCTATTTTGCTTCATAACACTTTTAGTACAAATGGTTCATTCTGGGGACCTCAGGGGGGTGGAGAGTACTGTGTATTCCTGAAACAGGGTCGGGACACAGTCATTCCACAGGGGCATCCCTATGACCCAGAAAATGTTTGAAAGATGCATATTGTTTAAAATGCTTGTGTATAAAAATAGGTAGCAGAAGGATTAGGTGTTTGTATGTGAAATCCTTTAGTTAATAACAAACTATTGGCTCAGGCTTCCCTGATGGTCCAGTGGATAAGAATCTACCTGCCAATGCAGAGGACACAGTTTCCATCCTTGGTCTGGGAAGCCTGTAGGCCACAACCATTAAGCCTATGTGCCTAGAGCCTGTGCTCCATAACCAGAGAAGCCACGGCAATGAGAAGCCTGCACACAGCAATCAAGAGTAGCCCCCGCTCACCACAACCAGAGAAAACTCCGCACAGCAACGAAGACCCAGCGCATCCAAAAATAAATAAATAAAAATTATTTTTTAAAAATCAGTAATATTTTTTTTAAAAAGAAACTATTGGCTCTTGTTGAAACAGTCTTCTAGGATTTCAGAATGGTCCACCTGGTCTTGCTATGGGAACAACATCAACGATGGGTCATCTCATCCTTTCAGCCATTTGTCCAGAAACCTTCATTGGGTACTTACTGTGTTGCAGGCTTTGTGCTAGACTCTAGAGGGAGAGTGATTAACCAGCCAGAACCAGTCTCTGGATACAGCATGGATTGGCACAGAGCCTTCTGGACCTAAACCATATTCCTGGAAATGGAAAATCTTAATGAACATTATTTGCATGTATGTATTACTGCATCAGAAGGTTTACCCCTGGAACAGATGGAAACCATTCTGAATTGTTCTGAATATGTTTATATTTAAATATGTCTCAGATAATAAAATAGAATGCTTCTTCTGGTGGGAGAGCAGGAACAAAGCCTTTCCAAAGCGTTGCCCCGAGCACTGCAGATTTCAGGCAGGGCCTCTCTGGGGTTGCTTCATCATCGTTTCTTTTTTCCTAGCTGCCCGGGGTTGCACTTTCTTTGGTAAGACTCTGCCTCTATGCCCTGAGTTGGGAATTCTCCTCTTAGGGGCTGCTTGAGGGGTGCTTCTCTTGAGTTGGAAATTAACCTGAAAAAAAAAAAAAGAAGAAGAAGAAAAGCTAGGAGAGCACAGAAATCAGTTTTCCATTCCCTAGAACTGAAATTGGGGGAAGACCAGTTTGGATCCTGCTTTACCTGAGGTCCTGAGGACAAGGAACTGAGGAGGATACCACGGCAACCACCCAGTGTGGGTGGCGTCATACAGGCTTGGCTCACATTTCCCCCAAAACGGTGCATCAGAACTGATAATACATAGGGTGTATCTGGATGAACTTAACATACATTCATTTTATATGTAATAGAAAAAAATATCTACACTCAAGGCATGATTTTTGCCAATACTGCTGTTCAAAACAAGAGTTAAGATTCATGGTGCCACAGTCATCACCTTTAAGCTGTCTGCGTGAGTCACAGGTACTGTGCTCAGGCAAGCCAAAGAATGCCTCAGACCTTCAGAAACAGATTGTTAGTATGGATTCTTAAATTCTCAACGTCCTCGTGCACAAATGCACTATTTCCAGCAGTACACTGAAACCTTCCTTCTGGCCATGCACACAGAGGTGACAATGCTTCTGATTGACAAGTGTGGAATCTATGGGCTGTGCAGAAGCCCTAGAGCTCTGGCCCAGGAAGGGAAAGGCGAGGGTGTGGCACAGTGTTCTAACCACACTCCCTGGAGGCATCCTTGGCTCTCAGACCCTGGGAACAGACCGAGCAGAGGAAGCCAGCGGGGAGTTGGAAAACATGTGACAGACAGACCTCTTAACGGGGTTATTTCTTGCCCCTTTGGGAAAAAACCCACAGCCAACTAGTTCTCCCAAAGCCGGAGAAATCAAAGCCAATTGTACCATATCAGTACTATTTCTTATATATAGTGTCAATATAAGGATCAAGGAAAGGAAAGTGGGGGGAAAAAGAGAGAGAGACAACAAAATGAGGAGAGGACAGAGGAAATGAAAAGCGTGGGACATCTGGACGGCAGTGAGAGAAGCCACGGGGAAAACACTGGACTCTTGGAGACACTTTAAAGAGTTTTACTTTTAGCACAAAAACCCTCTAGTAAACGATCTTTTTTCTTTTCTTTCAACCAAGTAGATCTCTGCTTTAGAATGGGAAAGGGACTCAACTGGGATCAATAAGTGGATTTTTAGTTGTGACACTATCTGAGAAATGTATCCAAAAGATAAATTTCCCCCCCTCGGAGTTATACGTGATACAATGATGGGTTATATCAATTCATTTAAAGGTTATATGAGAAAGGAGGCAAGATCTTTTGAAGCCTAATTTGTTACTCAAGAGGATTTGTCCTTGTTTGAATTTGCAATTGAATAAACTTACACATAGTGCAAGACTTCTGTAAGCAGCTGCCTAACAGTCATTTGATTTTAGGGTAGATGAGAAGCAGGGGAATAACAAGGAAAAAGGGAGAGGGTGCACCAGTTGGGAAGTTGGGAGCAGGTTAACAGGCTGCCAGGGAAGAGCTACTCTCTGCTTCCCGCATCTGCAAGTAGAAGTCATTTATATCCTGCAGGAGAAGGGAGTGGAGGGACTAGGACAGGGGAAAGGGGGAACTGTCTAGAAATTTCAAAGGAATTTTCAAAGTCTTTAAAGAGCTCTTTTCTGTGATTCCTGTGTTAAAAAAGAGGTTACGAACACAGGTGCTGAGCTCAGCACAAGGCCATGTAACAGACTGGCTGAGAAAGCTGCCCTGAAACCTCACAGAGGCTGGACTCCTGGCCCCCACTTACTCACCATGGGGGTACTGGACAAGTTACTCCTGTTCTTTGAGCTTCAGCTTCCTCAGCCACAAATGGGTTTATATACAGGGTTGTTATGAAGGTTAAATGAGATGATTCTGGAAAGCTCTCAGGTAACGTTTGACACACAGTAGCTATTCAAAGAATAGTACCTATAACTATTTGAAAAGCCAAGATATTTGACTACATTGGGTTAACAGGGAAAGGGAGGAAGGGTCTGTTAAGTTCTCAGGATGTATAGAGAAGGAACAGGACAGAGTGAGGGGGCCCAAGGGACGACCTGACATGAGGGAAAGGTTCACAGATGCTCATTAACCAGGACAGCCTCATTACCTTTCCTTTGTTTGAGAAACCTGAGGATTAGTGTCCATGATCTTTGAGCTTCTTTGGCTGAGATCCCAGTCCCAAACGACCAAAGCTAAAAAGGCCCAAGCTATAGATCAAAAAAGTTTTTCACTTCTCATCCTGTCTATAAAAGAAAGCCTTTTGGAGAGTTGAATATTGAAGAGCCCCGAGGTGAGTGGAAAGCAAGGTTGTCTGGGCACATGGGCACCAGAAGGGGGCAGAGTGCCATCTGGTGGTGGTCCTTACTGATGACCGAGAAGACTTGTAAGCCTGTGTATGCAAGGTCTCTGGGATTTACAAACTAACATTTGTTGAGCACCCCACTCCAGACTCTTGCCTGGAAAATCCCATGGACGGAGGAGCCTGGTAGGTTGCAGTCCATGGTGTTGCTAAGAGTCGGACATGACTGAGCTACTTCACTTTCACTTCACTTTCTACGTGTAAGTCACTGTACTAAATGCTTTATGTGTACTTTCTCATTTCAACCTCTTGTGAAAGAGGCATTATTATCACCAGTTAACAGAGGAAGAAACTGAGGATGAGAGCAATCAGGTAATTTGTCCAAGGTCTGCAGACAAGTGAGCTGGATTTAGAATCTGGCAGTGTTTTAATCACAATGCTACGTTAAAGAGAAGGAAAAGGAAAAACCAAAAGAAATGGGGAAGGATGTAACACAAGAATGATAGAAGAAAAATTAGCATATGGGAACACTAATTTTGTTTTTCTTAGGTGGTGAAAGAGGGAAGCTTGGCAAAGGTTCAGTTCAGTTCAGTTCAGTCGCTCAGTCGTGTCCGACTCTTTGCGACCCCATGAATCGCAGCACGCCAGGCCTCCCCGTCCATCACAAACTCCCAGAGTTTACTCAAACTCATGCCCATTGAGTCGGAGATGCCATCCAGCCATCTCGTCCTCTGTCGTCCCCTTCTCCTCCTGCCCCCAATCCCTCCCAGCATCAGGGTCTTTTCCAATGAGTCAACTCTTCGCATGAGGTGGCCAAAGTATTGGAGTTTCAGCTTCAGCATCAGTCCTTCCAATGAACACCCAAGACTGATCTCCTTCAGGATGGACTGGTTGGATCTCCTTGCAGTCCAAGGGACTCTCAAGAGTCTTCTCCAACACCACAGTTCAAAAGCATCAATTTTTCTGCACTCAGCTTTCTTCACAGTCCAACTCTCACATCTATACATCACCACTGGAAAAACCATAGCCTTGACCAGACGGACCTTTGTTGGCAAAGTAATGTCTCTGCTTTTTAATATGCTGTCTAGGTTGGTCATAACTTTCCTTCCGAGGAGTAAGCGTCTTTTAATTTCATGGCTTCAATCACCATCTGCAGTGATTTTGGAGCCCCAAAAAATAAAGTCTGACACTGTTTCCACTGTCTCCCCATCTATTTCCCATGAGTTAGAACTATACAATTGATTATTTGTAACTCTGCCTACGTGATCTTTACAGTGCTCTGTAGAGGTCAGCCTAACTTACCAGCTTGGGTTCTGCAGGACCCACGGTCACACTCACGGTCTCTGGGTCGAACCCAGGTGCTGTGGCAGTGACAGTGTAGGTACCCGGAAGCAGCAGCCGGAAGTAATCGCCATGGGCACCTAAAAGTTACAAGGATATAACTCAGTCCGCTGATGAGAAATCTGCCCCAGATGAGGCTGTGATATGAAAAACAATCTGAGGGGTTTAGCTGACCACAAGCTTAATTTTTTTTTTTTAAGCTTAATTTTTTTAAACAGCATGATGAAACTGGTAAAGATCTAAAACAATCATAGGCTGTCATAACCTTGTAAGATCATGGGCCTCAGCTCCTGGGAAGTAGGATTTTCACTGTGCTCTGCACTGAGAGTACTATGTTTAATTTTAGATCCTGCATGCATTTTAAAACAAACTCATGTCCACTGAAGAGTCACTAGGAGAAAGGTTGAAAGATTTATGAATGTTTTTCCTGGTAAAGAGATGACATGAGACCTTTGTTTCAACGTCTGAAAAGTCATTGTGAAGAAACAATGTTTACATGAAGAAATAAGAATGAGGACAGAAGTAAAAATTCGACAAAATATGAGTTACCAAAAAAGGAATGGACTGCCTTTTGAAATTGTAAGCAGAGACTGAATGGAATGAGGGGCTCTAGAAAAGCTACACACTTGTGCAGTGCACAACCTGTATCAGTGGACATGATTCAAACAACCAGATGTCAGTGGTGTTGTATAAGGGTAATTTTTTTTTAAATTGGAGAAGAATTGCTTTACAATGTTTTGGTTGTCTCTGCCATACATCAACATGAATCAATAATAATTATAAATGTATATATGATACATATATATATATCCCTTCCCACTTGAGCCTTCCTCTCTTGTATGTAATTTTGTATTGAGTGGGAGGGCTGGACTAAATGACCTAAATATCTGATTTTGAGAATCTTATTTCTAATATTTCTTCCATCACCATCAAAAGGGGAAAATAAAACTGAAAAGAAAGCTTGTTTCTCAAGACAGGGATGTAGTATTTTTGCTAATGAGTTTATATCTCTTTAGAATAAATTATGACTGTGCCTTTAAAATTCTTTTTATTGTAACAGCAATGAAGAACTGACATAATAAATGCAATTAAGAATGAGAGATAATAAATAATGAAGAAGTCTCTGCCACCTATAATGTCTATAATTTACTTTAAAATTCCTTAGTAAAAGCAGTGTGTTATAATGCATACACTGGGTACTTTGTTATACCCTAGGGACTGTCCTTTTCTTTAATCAGAGGCTCCAACTAGGAGCGGTTAGCTGCCACTGCACCAGAAAGGCCTAATTCCAGATGCAGCTGTCACAATGGCTTCAGCTCTCTTTATCTTTTAGCAACACTGGATGCTTTGCTAAGTAGCATAATGAACGTTAGCAATGAGCTCTTCCAGTAGTGAAATGAGTAACTTACCAATTTAGCATCCTGTGTCTTAGAAATGGGTTCTTATTGCTGAAATTCGTGGTGTTCAACATATGTTGATTGACTAGAATGAGACACTTCCCACCCTTGCATGAATAGGATATAAGAATCCAGCAAGCCCTGAAGCTCTTAGGTATGTCACAGCGTGGTTCCCTGAACAGTCCTGGGTCCAGTCACTGGACTGGAAGAATCTGGTGTCTGATGCTTGACTATGAGTCTACAGAATTCTGCCTTTAGAATTCTGTTGCCTTTGCCTTGAATGAACTCTTCATGGAAAAGGTGTCGGAAGCACCTTAAAGAATGTAAGTTATCTCCTTAAAATTGAGATTTCATCCAGTTTAAACAGACTGAGCTGTAAGATGCCTGCTTGGTAAAGCTAGCATGGTGAAATGTGGCTGAGCCATGCTGGTATCAAGGTTGGGGGAGGCAGGCAAATCTCACCTGCCCCTAGCCATTGGGAGCTACTGCTCTACATGAAAAACCAACCAAACAACCCGAACCCCAAAGATCAAACCGGGCTGGGGCAGTTTGCAACACCATTGTGCTTTGAGATAGTCTGTACCATTCTAGAAAGTTTCAAGTTGGTTCCAAGAAGACCTGCTCCCACCATCAATCTTGCCCTCAGGGAGCCTACTATGGGATTCATCTTACCAATTTTTTCCTAAACAGAGCTGTAGCAAAAGGCCTGGCTTGGGGTCAAGACTAAACATCAGTTTTATAGTCCTTTTCTTTTCTATCCCATTTCACATCAGTATGAGAGCTATTAATAACCTCAATCCCAGAAAACACTCCTAACAAAGTATGAGGCAGTGACTCCTGAATGCTGAGAGGGATGTTCACATTTGCATCTTCCTGGCCCTTGACTTAATTCCAGTCCTCAATCCTGTTATCCTTCCTTCCTCCAATCCCTCCACCTCCAGTGTCCTTGATGTTCCTGCTGGTCTCACTGGCTTACAAATTGGCTTCCTGACTATGCTGAAGACAGTGAAGCAGTAAAGGCTCCCTTCTCACCTCACAAAGCAGTGGCCACCTACCCGAAGTGACATCATGATTAATCCCACCGACAGAAATGACAGCATCCGCAAGATTATTATAATTCTCATCCCTCACCATTCCCTTGATGCCCTGGTGGACCTGTAGGAAAGTTTATAGTGTAGAGTTATGCTCATAAAACACTTGTGCCCTGTTTGAGAGTCTTCAAAGCCCTTCCCCATGTGCCACTGCACTTGATATTCACAAAGATTATGGTAACAGACTCTTGATTGATCTTTCTGTTCTCACCACAATCCCCAGTAATCTCAAAACAGCAGTCAGAGTGATCCTGTTAAAATCTAAGTCAAATTGTATCACTAATCTCCTTTCTATCTCTATGAATTTGACTACTCTTCATACCTCATATAAATAAAATTGCTGTTTTTTTTGGTAACTGGCTTATTTCACCTAGCATAATGTCCTCCAGATTCATCCACATTGTAGCACATGGCAGAATTTCCTTCTCTCTTAAGGCTGTACGTCCACTGTGTGTCTATACCACATTTTGTTTGTCCCTTCATCCATCACTGGACACTTGGGTTGTTCTCACCTTTGGCTACTGTGAACAATGCTGCTCTGAAAACAGGTGTACAAATAACTCTTTGAGATCCTGCTTTTAGTTCTTCTGGATATATACCCTGAATTGGTTTTGCAGGATCATATGGCGGTCTATTTTAAAATTTTTTTCAGGAACCACCACATTGTTTTTTCATAGTGGCTACACCATTTTACATTCCCACCAACACTGCACCAGTGTTCTGATTTCTTCACAACACTTGCTATTTTCCATCATTGTTTTTAAATTCGTCTTTTTATAGCAGCCATCCTAATGAGTGTGAGGTGGTACTTCATTGTGGCTTTGATTTACATTTCTCCAGTGATTCTGAGCATCTTTTCATCTGCTTACTGTTGGCCTTGCATTTGCTACTATGACTTCATCAGGGAGCCCCCTTTCCCCTAGATATCTGAACCATTTACTCCCTTACCTCCTGTAAGTTTGTTCAAATGTTACTTTCTCTGTAAGGCCTTCTTCATAGCATTTTACATTTAACATGTTACAAATTATTTTATTTATTGTCTGTCTCTCCTTACTGGAATATGAGCTGCATACATGCAGAGATATACATTTGTTTACTCTTAATCCTCAGCACAGAGTACAGTCTCTGACAGATAGCTGTGCTCAACAAAGTGGAATGAATTAATTTCACTGGTAGAAAAGCTGAGATCTATTGTATTGAGTCAGAGCAAAAGTGAGACCTGAGTCATACAAAATACCTTGCCTACCATCAGAAAACACTTCCCTTCCTATGACCAGGAAACTTAAAATACGGAATTTACCTGTTCCAAGAATTGGATTAGGGCTTCCCTATTACCCAGCCACTCGCGTTGTAATTCCCCTTGCAGCGGAAACTTGTCACAACTAAGTTCCAGCGTGATCTCGAAACAGTTGGTATGGAGATAATTAAAGTCTTGCATTCCTAGGGGGAAGAGAGCAGTGGCAGAGCTGTATAATCAGGTTCCCACTCAGCATTCAATTTCCCCACACTCTCTTCCCCATCACCTGCTGTTCTAACTCTTTATATCTTTTTCTCCTCCATAAACCCTTTCCCCAGTTTCCAAATTCACATGCCTATCTATCTTTCCAGTTTTCTCCCTTCACGAATGCCCACTGTGTGGTCTCCATTCTCTACTTCTTCCATTTTAAGACTTAAATTTACTTCTTCTCCCTCTCATCACACCAAGGTCTGCTTATTACTCATGTCTTCATATCAGACAATTACTGCTCTCAGGGGGATAGATTCTTCTCTTGGACTGTGATATTCTTCAGATCTGGGCTGGGAGGTCAGAGATGAGATGGCTATCTTGCCTTCACACCCTTTCTCCTACCTGAGAATACAGCACCAACTTGAAAATAGTTACCCTAGAAAAACAGACTCCAGAGAAAGCAGAAGGCAGTTATAATTTTTCTTCGTCAAATGCTTGCCTGTTTCCATCCTGCATATTATTCAACTGAATCAATCATTTTTTAATATATTTCTGATTATTAGAGTGGTATTTATATCACAAACTTATTGGGATTAAAAATTATTCATCTAATCAACTTTTTACTGCTCTCTAAGCTGATGAGTGCAAACAGCTTTTATTAAAAAGAATGGGGAAAGCTGGAGAACAACTCTAGCCTGTTACATTGATTCTCTCCCTGAATCAGAATTACCTAGAAGGCTATGACTTCCAGCCAAATACAAATTGCTAGGCCTCAGCGCCAGAGTTTCTGACTCAGTATGTATCCAGTACTTGTTTGTTTTTTTTTTTAAACAAGTTCCCAGGTGATGCTGATGATGCTGGTCTAGAAACCTCACTATCATTTTGATATAAACTTCATGATCTTGGAATTACACCCATTTAATTTGGGGTAATGACTAAATGATTGATTTAGTGGAGGCATGGGTTATGCTATCCCAGAAATGGGAAGGGAAAGGGAGGAACAAGTATTTGAAAAGTATACTTTATATTTTAAATTTGGGAGGGGGTACTTATTGCTTTGGGGCTTCCCAGGTGGCGCTAGTGGTTAAGAACCCACCTGCCAATGCAGGAGACTTAAGAGACGTGGGTTTAATACCTGGGTAGGGAAGATCCCCTGGAGAAGGAAATGACAACCCATCCCAGTATTCTTGCCTGGAGAATCCCATGGACAGAGGAGCCTGGTGGGCTACAGTTCCTGGGGTCGCAGAGAGTTGGACACTACTGAATCGACTCAGCACACAAGCACTTATTGCTTTGACCCTGATTCTGGGAAAGACTGAATGCAAAAAGAGAAGAGGGCTGCAGGGTTGAGATAGTTAAACAGAATCACCAACACAATGGACATGAATTTGAACAAACTCCAAGAGATGGTGGAAGACAGAGGAGCCTGGCGTGCTGTAGTCCATGGAGTCTCAAAGAGTTGGACATAACTTAGTGACTGAACAACTTACTGCTTTCCTAATGTAAACCAAAGTAAAGTTCAATCTTCTTGCTTTGGGTTCAAGTGAGTTTTTGGCCACAAGAAGTCTGTCATCTTCCTAGTACATGATGACTTCCTAACCTTCCTCCTTCCCAGTCCCCATAGGACAACACATCAGCTCAGCCCTCACCAGTGAGTTTCTACTACCTGGGCTCTGACAGGTCAGGTGTGAGAGGATGGGGGAAGAGAGCTGCTCCAACATGATTCCTAAGAGAACCTGGCTTCCTACTTCAGCTCTTACCTATCCTTAGGTTCTTTATGTACTGAAGGTTTGTAAACAGAGGTTACATCTTGACCCTCAGTGATGGGAAAAGCCCAAAGAATAGAGAGAAGAGTCTCTTCCTAAGGTGTCTGCTATGTTATCAGTGGCCAATGTCCATGGCAAATCCCTGTTGATGGGAGATGGGCAGGCAGGGTAGAAAGAGCACATATCAGAGGAATTGTCTGTCCAGCCTGGCATCTCTCCTCATCTTTGCTATGTGAGGCATACCTCATGCCACTTTAGAAAAAGCTTCATATTTATAAAGCGGGCATTTCCACATGCTCTATGTGCATTATTTTATTTAATACTTACATAAAAATCATAATGCAAGTAGTGTTATTCTTAAAGTACAAACAAGGAAACTGAAGCACAGAGAAGTTAGGTAATTAGCCTGAAGCCACATAATTAGTGAATGGGCAAGCTGGGTTTCAACCCAATGTAACTTTAGAGACCACACTCTTAACCACTTGACTACATTCCTATGATTTAATCCACTACATGAACCATCAGTTCTAGAGGACCATACAGTGTTCCAACCTCCATTTTAAAGAATTACAAGATGATGTTAAATGTCAACTTAAGGCTTCTCATTTTTCAGATCCTCTACTTGAATGCAAAATAGCATTCCTGTCATATCTCTGACAGGATGCAAAAATCAATTGACAATTTAAAAGGAGAAATGAGTCCCAGTCTACTTCAGCTTACAGCACACTTGTGCCCAGCATTCTTCTTACCCTTGCTGAGGGAATACCAGGAAGCCCCATTGGTGATGCCGTCTGGGAAGTAATCCCCACAGTTCCAACCTTGGTGCATCCATCCATGTGCATAGGAGTAGACCTTCGCCAGCTACAGGTAAAGCGGGTGAAAAATGACCTTGAGTGTCCCCAACTCATATGCAATGCTCATACTCAGAAGCAGGGTGAGGCCAAAAACCCTACTAGGTAGAAACAATTGATTATTTCCTTTTGTGAAAGAAAATACCAGGAGAAATGGAGAGATAGTATATGTGTGTGTGTGGAATGGACTAGAGTTAGGAGATCTATCTCCTGCTGTTCCCACAATATTGGGCCTAAATTTCTTCAAGTGCAAAATGAGGGGTGTCATTCAATCATGTACAAGCTCTCTTCCAAGTGTACCTTAGTTTCCACCTGAGTTTTGCAAGAGAGAATCAAGAAACAAGTAAGACAGGTCTTCATCACAAAAGGAATTATATATTGGGAGTGAGAGAGTGTATGTTAAAGGGACAGGGATAGATTCAAAATCTCTATCATTTTCTTTCATTACTATTTTATAACAATGGACAAAATGTACTAGAGAAGAAAATACAATAATATATTTGCTTTGCAAAGCGACAACTGGTGTTATTCTCTATGTAATGCATTAACTGTTGAATTAATGTTATCATTATAGGGGAATTCCCTGGAGTCCAGTGGTTAGGACTTGGTACTTTCAATGTGAGAACCCAGATTCAATCCTCAGCCAGGGAACTAAGATCCCACAAGTCATAAGACTCAGCCAGAAAAAAACCCTGAAATACTAAATAATGTTATTATTTTATTAATTATATATTATTAAGAATATTAACTATAAAATAACTGATCTGTTAATTTTATTCTATCACTGTTTTGAACTATAATATAAGCCTTTTTCCTATGCATGGTATATTTTACATTTATACAGCCATATTACTATAAAACTGTAAATTAGAGCCCCTGAAATTCACATTTAATGCTCTAGCTTACCACCAGCACTATCAGGCTTTCAGTATATTTCTTCCTTTTCACCAACAAGTATTTTTTTACATTGTGGTAACTGTACTATAAAGCTTTCCTATTTATCTACTTTTTCATAAATGTATGGTTTATCACTCAAAACAAAATGTAATATACCAGATCACAAGCTCCTAATGAGCAGGAGGTATTTTCAATCATTTTCTGTCAACTCATTCCTAATAGGGTCCTGTGTTAACTGATTTGACCTCTGTCACTCTCCTGAGCCCCACTTTCCTCTGCCTGGACAGATGGCCATTCTGCATACCTTCTGGAAAAGCTTGTCATCAGGCGTGGGAGTATTGGCAGTGCGGCGGAAACCTCGGACCCGGTGCTCAAGGGACTTGTCATATGGGTAATTGGCCACCACTGCCCCTCCATGGAGATTGGCTGAGAGGACAAAGTTGAAGGAGCGGATCCACTGTATCACAGCCTGGGTCTCAGGTTCCACCTGAGGAGAGATGAGAGCTTGGTGGTGAAGCTATAACTAAAGCCAGATGGCTGTTCATGTGAGCTTGTCAGGATGTGGCCAAAAAGGATGGGATGTCTGACAGGAAGTGGCCTGAGAGGATGGCATGGCTGAAAAAAGCAAAGAGAGTTCTACCAGATACAAGAAGTGCAGACAGAGAAATTTTGATCTTTTGCTTGACAGTGTAACAAATTAGGTGAATAGAACACTTTCAAAATGAAATCTAATGTGGAATCCCACTATTCAAAATAGCTAAAAAGAGGTCATGTAGGGCAGTGAAACTATTGTGCATGATGCAAAATGGTAGATAAATGTCATGACACATTTGTGAAAACCCACAGAATATACAACATGAAGACTGAACCCTAATGGAAACTATGGATTTTGGGGTAATGATGACAAGTCAATGTAGGTTCATCATTGCAATAAATGTACCACTCGGGTGGGAGATGTTGATAATGGGAAGCAGGGAATATGTGGAAACATTCTATACTTTCCATTCAATTTTGCTGTGAACCTAAAATTCCTTAAAAAAATAAAGTCTCAAATAAAAAAGGGAGAGAAAGGGAGAAAAAGAGCAATTTGAAAAGGAGTAGCACAGGGTTTCTGAGCTCAGAATTCCAGTTTGGCCTCTCTTGTGTAATAAAGAAAGGGTTCTTCAACTTACCCACTTTTCCAGTAGCTTCTGGAGCTGCAGAAATTTGGAGTTTAATAAATATATCTGAAAATTACTGGTTTACAACAATGATTTTCAACCTCTTCCTTCTCCCACACATCTGCTGTAATGCTGACATGTAGAATGTTCTCCTGTCAGTTCAGTTCAGCTCAGTCGCTCAGTCGTGTCTGACTCTTTATGATCCCATGTACTGCTGCACGCCAGGCCACCCTGTTCATCACCAACTCCCAGAGTTTACTCAAACTCATGCCCATTGAGTCGGCAATGCCATCCAACCATCTCATCCTCTGTTGTCCCCTTCTCCCACTCTCAATCTTTTCCAGCATCAGGGTCTTATCAAATGAGTCAGCTCTTCGCATCAGGTGGCCAAAGTATTGGAGTTTCAGCTTCAATATGAGTCTTACCAATGAACACTCAGGACTGATCTCCTTTAGGATGGACTAGTTAGATCTCCTTGCAGTTCAAGAGACTCTCAAGAGTCTTCTCCAGCACCATAGTTTGAAAGTATCAGTTCTTTGGTGCTCAGTTTTCTTTATAGTCCAACTCTTACATCCATACATGACTACTGGAAAAACCATAGTTTTGACTAGATGGACCTTTCTTGGCAAAGTAATGTCTCTGCTTTTTAATATGCTTTCTAGGTTGGTCATAACTTTTCTTTCAAGGAGTAAGCATCTTTTAATTTCACGGCTGCACTCACCGTCTGCAGTGATTTTGGAGCCCCCCAAAATAAAGTCTGCCACTGTTTCCACTGTTTATCCATCTATTCACCATGAAGTGATGGCACTGGATGTCATGATCTTTGTTTTCTGAATGTTGAGCTTTAAGCCAACTTTTCACTCTCCTCTTTCACTTTCATCAAGAGGCTCTTTACTTCTTCACTTTCTGCCATAAGGGTGGTGTCATCTGCATATCTGAGATTATTGATATTTCTCCCAGCAATCTTGATTCCAGCTTGTGCTTCATCCAGCCCAGAGTTTCTCGTGATGTACTCCACATATAAGTTAAATAAGCAGGGTGACAATATCAGCCTTGACGTATTCCTTTTCCTATTTGGAATCAGTCTGTTGTTCCAAGTCCAGTTCTAACTGTTGCATCCTGACCTGCATACAGATTTCTCAAGAGGCAGGTCAGGTGGTCTGGTATTCCCATCTCTTTCAGAATTTTCCACAGTTTATTGTGATCCACACAGTCAAAGGCTTTGGCATAGTCAAAAAAGCAGAAATAAATGTTTTTCTGGAACTCTCTTGCTTTCTTGATGATCCAGCGAATGTTGGCAATTTGCTCTCTGGTTCCTCTGCCTTTTCTAAAACCAGCTTGAACATCTGGAAGTTCATGTGTTATTGAAGCCTGGCTTGGAGAATTTTGAGCATTACTTTACTAGCATGTGAGATGAGTGCAATTGTGCAATAGTTTGAGTATTCTTTGGCATTGCCTTTCTTTGGGATTGGAATGAAAACTGACCTTTCCTGGTCCTGTGGCAACTGCTGAGTTTTCCAAATTTGCTGGCATATTGAGTGTAGCACTTTCACAGCATTCTCTTTTAGCATTTGAAATAGCTCAACTGGAATTCCATCAACTCCACTAGCTTTGTTCATAGTGATGCTTCTTAAGGCCCACTTGACTTCGAATTCCAGGATGTCCGGCTCTAGGTGAGTGATCACACCATTGTGATTATCTGGGTTGTGAAGATCTTTTTTGTACAGTTCTTCTGTGTATTCTTGCCACCTCTGCTTCTGTTAGATCCATACCATTTCTGTCCTTTATTGAGCCCATCTTTGCATGAAATGTTCCCTTGGTATCTCTAATTATCTTGAAGAGATCTCTAGTCTTTCCCATTCTATTGTTTTCCTCTATTACTTTGCATTGATCACTGAGGAAGGCTTTCTTATCTCTCCTTGTTATTCTTTGAAACTCTGCATTCAAATGGGTATAGCTTAACTCTGCATTTAAACGGGTATATATATCTTTCCTTTTCTCTTTAGCTTCTCTTCTTTTCACAGCTATTTGTAAGGCCTCCTTAGACAGCCATTTTGCTTTTTTGCATTTCTTTTTCTTGGGGATGGTCTTGATTGCTGTCTTCCTGTACAGTGTCACGAACCTCCATTTGTAGTTCATCGGGCACTCTCTCTATCAGATCTAGTCCCTTAAATCTATTTCTCACCTCCACTGTATAATCATTAGGGATTTGATTTAGGTCATACCTGAATGGTCTAGTGGTTTTCCCTACTTTGTTCAATTTAAGTCTGAATTTGGCAATTAGGAGTTCATGATCTGAGCCATAGTCAGCTCCCAGTCTTGTTTTTGCTGACTGTATAGAGCTTCTCCATCTTTGGCCGCAAAGAATATAATCAATCTGATTTCGGTGTTGCCCATCTGGTGATGTCCATGTGTAGAGTCTTCTCTTGTGTTGTTGGAAGAGGGTGTTTGCTATGACCAGTGTGTTCTCTTGGCAAAACTCTATTAGCCTTTGCCCTGCTTCATTCTGTACTCCAGGACCAAATTTGCCTGTTACTCCAGGTATTTCTTGACTTCCCACTTTTGCATTCCAGTCCCCTATAAGGAAAAGGACATCTTTTTTGGGTGTTAGTTCTAGAAGGTCTTGTAAGTCTTCATAGAACTGTTCAACTTCAGCTGCTTCAGCATTACTGGTCGGGGCATAGAGTTGGATTACCATGATATTGAATGGTTTGCCTTGGAAATGAACAGAGATCATTCTGTAATTTTTGAGACTGCATCCAAGTACTACATTTCAAACTCTCTTGTTGACTATGCTGGATACTCCATTTCTTCTAAGGGATTCTTGCCCACAGTAGTAGATATAATGGTCATCTGAGTTAAAGTAACCCATTCCAGTCCACTTTAGTTCACTGATTGTGGTCATATCCAAATTCCATGAATTAGATATACTGTAATATGGGCCAGTCTTGTCTAGTTAATGGGAGTCCATGCTTTCTACTACAAATTATATTGCTAGTGAATGACAGTATTATAAAGAAAGCATTGAATCTATTGGACTTGTAGTGTAAGTAAATAATTTATAGTCTTCACAGTTTTTCCTCCCCTCCAGATGGATGTGCTTAGAAGTTATGTGGTGTTAATGACTCCTCCTGGATCAAGGGTCTCTTGTGAAGGTTCTGATCTTTTCTATTCCCAAGGAGACCAAATGAATAATATTGAGCCCCACTCAATCAGAGTGAATATAATCCCAGAGGAACCAGTACAACTCTGACCAGGGCTCAGATGCTTTAAAGCAGTCCTTTCTCCATGTCCTAAGCCTCCATCCATCAGAAGGAGGCTAGCCTTTCATGTTCCTGGCACTTTAGGCTGTCCCATCAAGAGTGAGAGACTTCTCATTGTTTTTTTCCTTCTGAGCCGCAGACAGAGGAGCCAGTGGAGTTTAATTATTACTGGCTCAGTTACCTTACTTCACGTAGACAAGTTTAATAAATCAGAGCATCCTTCTGACTGAATATGACAAGTACAAAGTTATTTTTGATTTATTATTTACTTGAGCCAAGAGCATAGCTGCTATCCAAAGTCTAAACATGTCAGCATGACTTTTGCTTCAGTTGCAGTGGGAAAAAATTGGTAATATTCATCTAGCAATTCCCAATATAAAGCCTTATATCTGCTTTATTTTTCTCTCCCCAGTCTCTATGCTCAGATATTCACAAAGAGAATGGTTAGAACTAAGCCATACAGTGTAAGAAACAGGGTGGTGGTGATACTCTGAGGATGACAACAGTCATTCCCAAGAAGAGGCCAACCATTAGGATGAAACCATTTCTAATATGAAGAGGTAAGAGACCTGGGAGTATCAAATGTGATCTTTGATTGAAAAAAGGAAATGAGAGTATGGTAAAGTAGTCAATGGCATACAGAAAGAGAAGAAAAGCTTCTTTCCAAGGGTGAGACTCCCTGACCCTCTTTTCTATCGCTAATTGTTGATAAGCACACAGTTCATCACATGCAAGAGAGATTTCTCTCTAGAATCCTACAGTTCTCCATTGACAGGATAGTGCAGTAGAAAGAATGTTGGATGAGGGGTCAGAAGACTAGGTTTTAGTCTTGAATCTATCAGTTGCTATCTGTGTGAGTTTAAGTTAATTTTTTCTCTAAGTGATATCTATAAAATGGGGATGGATAACACTGCTTGATGCATTTACCACAGTTTTATGATGAGAAACAGTTCTTTAAGATTGTAAAGTGCTGTGCAACAGTATGATACCAGTTTTACCTCCTTCACCACTAACATCAAACATCTTGTGCTCAGTGAAGGGCTCTATGCTCAGGGAGGCAAGAAATACAAGGAGGCACACGATATGGTTAGCACTGCTTTGGATAGATTAGCACAGAACTGGGTTGTTGCTTCATTCTTGTTTGTTTAGTTGATGTGAAGATCGAGAGAAGAAATCCCAAATGCTGATTTACCTGCTTCTGCATGCAAATTTCATCTCATACCTGACTTTTCCAGTTGTCTGGAAGGGGCAAGTGGTGGTTGGGGCCTCCGTTCTTCTCATTGTAGTAGATGTAGGTATTGAGATCGGGGAAATTGCGGTTCAGGTCCACTCCATTTGCATTGTTCCTGCCAACCAGATACCCAGAGACGTCCCGTTCCTAGTAGGAAAAGGAAGAAATGAAAGATGAAGGTCTAGGTTTCACACTGAATGCTCTATTGGAAGAACACTGTATAGTTTTTTTTTTTTTTTTACTCATTAGCTAGATCTATGAAATAATGTAACATTTTATTCTTTAATTTATCCAAAGTCCCATTGGCATGATTCAAGTTTCCTTGTTGACCATGTGCTGGAGGTAGAGATCCCAGGAGAAGCTCGAACAAAAGAAGGGTGTTTCAGGATAAAGGGAACCCATATTTTTAAAAAAATGTTTATGTCTGTTTAATCAGAATGATAAAGGTATATGTGATAAGAAAATATAATTTTTCAGTTGCATGTGTATTTTTTCAGATTATTTTCCATTATAGCTTTTTACAAGATATTGACCATAACTACCTGTTCTATTCAGTAAATCCTCATTGCTTATCTATTTTATGTATTATGTTTGTATCTGTTAATCTCATACTCCTAATTTATCCCTCCACCCTCTCTTTCCCTTTTGGTAACTATAAGTTTGTTTCCTCTGAGTCTGTTTCTATTTTGTATACAGATTCACTTGTATTATTTTTTAGATTCCACATATCTAATAATATAATAAGTGACATAACTTATCACTTGTAATATTTGTCTTTCTCTGACTTACTTCACTTAATATGGTAATTTCTAGGCCAACCCATGTTGTTGCAAATGACAGTACTTCATTCTTTTTATGGCTGAGTAGTATTCCATTGGATATTTATACCACATCTTCTTAAATTAATCATCTGTTGATGGGCACTTTGGCTGTTTCTATGTCTTGGCTACTGTAAATACTGCTGATATGAAGACTGGGGTGCATGTATCTTTTCAAATTAGAGCTTTCATCTTTTCCAGATATATGCCCAGGAGTAGGACTGCTGGATCATAAAGTAGCTCTGTTTTTAGGTTTTTAAGGAACCTCTATACTCTTTTCCATAGCGGCTGCGTCAATTTACATTCTCATCAATCGTGTAGGAGGGTGGGAACTCCTATTTTTTATTTCTGTATTTATCTTTTGGCTGTGCTAGGTCTTTGTTGCTGTGAGGGCTTTTCTCTAGTTGCAGAGGCCAGGGGCTACCCTTCGTTGCAGGGTGCTGGCTTCTCGTCGCGGGGGCTTCTGTTGTTGAGGAGCACGGGCTCTAGGGCACACAGGTTTCGGTAGCAGCAGCACGTAGGCTCAGCAGTTGTGGACCCAGGCTCCAGAGCACAGGCTCAACAGCTGTGGCACACAGGCTCAGTTGCTCTGCAGCATGTGGGATCTTCCTGGACCAGGGATCAAACCTATGTCTTCTGAGACCTGTGTCTCCTGCATTGGCAGGCAGATTCTTTACCAATGAGCCACCAGGGAAGCACCTCTTATTTTTCAAAAAGTTTTATGAGATATAGCTTATATGCCACAACATTCACCCATTTTAAGTGTATAACTTGATGAATTTTAGTATGCTTACAGAATTGTGCAACCATTACCACAATTTTGGAATATTTCTATCAACCTGAAAAGAAACCTCATGCCCATTTACAACAACTATTTTGTTTTACTCCAGTTGTAGTAATCACTTTCAATATCGATGGATTTGCCTTTTCCAGACATTTCAATAAGTGGGATCATATATTATATGATTGGCTTTTTTCACTGGGAAAAGTGTTTTTGAGGTTCTTCCATTTCGTAGCATTATCAGTACTTCATTCCCTTTTATTTCTGAATAATTCCATTATATGGATTTATCACATTTTGTTTATCTATTCACCAGTTAATAGACTATATTTGTTTCCTGGGTCTGCTGTAACAAATGACGACAAACTAGGTGGGTTATAAAATGAGAAATGTATTCTTTCACAGTTCTAGAGGTTAGATGTCTGAAATCAAGATGTTAGTAGGGTTAGGCTCTCTAAAGTCTTTAAAAGAAGATACTTCTTTGTCTCTTCTAGCTTCTGGTGGTTGCTAGCAGTCCTTGGCATTCCTTGGTTTGTAGATACTTCAGTCCAATTTCCACTTCCATCTTCATATGGCCTTCTCCCCCGTATATCTGTGTCTCTGAGTGCAAATTGCTTTCTTCTTTTAAGGACCCCAGTTATATTTGACTGAGGTCCCCTAATCCAGTATGATTTCACTTTAGCTTGATGACATATGCAAAGACCCTATCTCCAAATAAGGTCATGCTCAAAGGTGCCAGGTAGACATGACTTGGTGGGGGTGGGGGGGATACTATTAAACCCAGTACATGGGCATTTGGTTTGTTTCCACTTTTTGGCTATTGTGGATAACGCTTCCATGAACATTTATGTACAAGTCTGAGCATGGACATATGTTTTCATTTCTAATACCTAGTAGTAGAATTTCTGGATCATAAAGTAAATTCATATGTAACTTTTTCAGAAATTGCTAAACTGTCTTCCAAAGTGGAAACTATCCTCTCCCTTTATTTATTTATTTTACTTAGGATCCTTGATAATCTTTCTTATGAGCAATATCAGCTTCCTGGACCCCTTAATCTCTCTGCTCACACTTCACATTTCATCACTTATTTGGTCATGTATTCATTCTCTCAGTCATCCATTTAATCAATCCACATCTATTGAAGTTTATCTCTATTAAAGCCCTCTGCAACACTCTAGGGAAAGAGACATTGTGACATTACACTAGCCTTCCAGGAATTCATGGTATATATGGAGAAATAGATATTAATATAAACAATAAAATATATAAAGTGGTAGAACAGAGATAAGTTCACAGTCTTTTTCAAAACTGAAATTCTATTTGATGTTCTGTTTGGCATTGGAGAAGGGGAATAGTGTCCACTGGAGCCCTTTGGGACTGAGAGGGGAGAGCCTAAATTGGTGGCCATTCCTGGAAATAGGGTAAATGAATGAGGAGGCTGAAAACTCACAAATGTACTACTACTCATGATTCCTTTAAGAACTCTTTATTGTTCTCAGATTTATCTATTCTTCATGACATCATGCTCATATTTTACTCTTAGGTCTCACTGAAAACATTTTTTTGACATTCTCTTAAGTTTTCTACAGCAACGCTGTTTTAGTGGAAAACATTTATATGATTTTTCTATGTGGAGTTTGATTTTTCACTTCTATGAGATCTATGAAATACTGATTTTTATTATGCTTCCAGATGTTTCCATTGCTTTCTCATTCATATCAACGTAACTCATAACTGTTCATGTTAATAGTTATGCTAACTTACCTATCAGTTGACTTACTACTCACACATGTCATTGGTTAGGCTGACAGTCAAGACTTCCCTTAACAGAAAGTTCCCACTCACAGGGTTCGCTTATTAGCTTCCTATTACTACTATAAAAAATTACCACAACCCTAGGGCTTAAACTTGCACAAACTTATGATCTTATAGTTTTGGAGGTCAGCAGACTGAAACGGGTCTCATAAGACCAAAATCAATATATTAGCAGGGTTGTGTTCTTTCTGAAGTCTCTAACCCCTTAGAACACCTTCAGATCTCTCTTGGACTGTGATCTCCTGCCTCTTTCTTCCACATTTAAAGAACCTGCACAATTGGTGACACTGGGCCCATTCAAATAATCCAGGATATTTTAAGATCCGATGATTAACAACCTTTATTCCCTTTGCCATGTAATATAACACATTCACAGGTTCCAGGGATTAGGGCTTGAACATCTTTGAGAGGTAAAGCCACATTATTCTTCATTCCCTACAGGTGGCTTTAAATTTAGGTGGCCAGGCAGGTCTTCCCTATATAGCAATGCAGATAGGCTGGCAGTTAGCTCTGGGAGTTGGAGAACATGATGGGTTCTCTTTTGGGGTCAGGTTCAAGATCTGCTCCCTTTGAACAGGTACACAGTAGGTGAGCAGAGGTGACTAGCTCCTCAGAGATAGATAGCTCTAGGATCTAGTGGGCTGGCAGGGGCTTTACCAACTCCCCCACCCCAGCCCCACCCCATCACACAAAAGATGTGGGCAGATCTGATGTGCTTCTCCTTGTCTTCCTACTGTTGTACAAGAAAGGGCTACTGGGAGGAAAGCAGCCAGGCTGGGTTCTCCCCCACATCACTCTCAAATTGTCCTGCTTTTTTGAAACTTAAGTCTTCAGGCACATTAGTGTCCACCTCTCTGATGTCCAGAGGGGAAGATGACATTTTTTTTTGTTATGCTTTGTTGTTGTTGTTGTTCTGCTCTTTTCATTTGTTGAGTCATGTCAGCAGGAGGTTGTAAGATTACAAGGGTGAAATTTGGGTTTGGTTCAACATTTGGCTGCATTCCCCTCCCTGCTCCTATTCACCCCTTGGCCCTGTCCTCAAGTAGGTTTAAACCAGGATGGGTCATTAAAGAAGAGATGCTGAGTGGTTCCATTTGTACAGGACAGAGCAGTCAGATTCATGCAGTCAGAGAGTAGAAGGTAGTTGTCAGGGGCTGGGAGGAGGGGGAAATGGGAAGTTACTAATGAAGGGTCATAATTTTTTCATTGAACAGGATAGATAAGTTCTGGAGATCAGGTATACAACATTTTACCTATAATCAGCAATACTGTATTATACACTTAAGACTTTGTTAAGGGGGTAGATTTCACTTTGAATAGTTCTTGTCAGAATAAAACAAAATTTGTAAAAAAGTAAAGCAGTGAAGTCTAGTCTTAAAAACATTTCAAGACTACCCCCAAACAAACATATTTTTAAATGAAAAAAAAAGCCTCTTTAATTTATTCCCCCCACCCCCAAAAAAACCCCCCCAAAAACCAGGTTTAAACATAGCTTTTAAAGGAACATATTCTAATTCAGTAGATTTGGGGGTGGGGGCAGGACCTGGGAATCATATTTTGAATATCTTTATCCTCAATTCTGATGCACAGCCACAAAAGAATCACTGATTTAAAGTTAGGCACAATGATATTTTGAGTTTATGTTAGGAAATAAAGAAAAGCCCATAAACATTTGTTTTGATCTGTCCCCTGACCAATGTGACCCTAAAATAAAGAATTCAAAGGCTCAGTACTATACTAATAGAGGAAAAAGCCATACAGAAATGTAAATAAATGCAAAGAATTTGTTATTTATTATTATTTATATATTATTTATAATTTATTATTATTATTATTAAATTTATTATTTATTAAAATGTGAAGAACTAACCTGCCACACCCACAATTTCAGAGAACTTTTTCTTCTCTTACCCCAAATACAAATTGAAATGTAGTGTGGGAGGAAGAAGAATGCTTAGGATTTGAAGCATAAAGTGCCGGGAAGGAGGGCTGTTTTGCAATATCCTTTCATACCTCTTTAGTATTTTCCAGTTGACAAAGTGTTGTCACTGATATTGCTTCACTGATCCTCGCAATGAAACAGAGAGCTCAGCTGGAAAGGCAGAGAGGGAATCCAGGCTCAGAGAAAAGCCACATTCATTGCCTAGGGTGCTACAGAGCTGAACCTGTCTTCAAACTTCATTCTATTTCTCCAGCTTTTTCTCTGTCATACCATGGCATTTACAGTGGGACAGAGAGGATGCCTGCTCCCCCAGCTTTTCCTTACACCCTTAAGCTGGCTCTGCTCTCTGCAGGGCCTCCCCCTGGAGGTCGGTACCTGGGCAGCGGCGGCCACCTCGTAGCCGTCAGGGTTCATGGACGGCATGATGTGGATGCGCGTGTCCTCCACCAGCCGGACGATGCGCTGGTTCCTGTTGCGGAACTCCTCACACAGGAACTCCGACAGCTGCAGCAGCAGCTCACGGCCTAGCACCTCATTGCCGTGCATATTCCCCACGTACTTGACTTCCGGTTCCACTGCAAGTGAAACACACGCAGGAAGAAGATGGGGAAAGCTAGTAAGTGCTGCTGATTCCTAACCGTGCCAAGGGACACGTTCCTTCTTTTTCAGTAATGAATAAAAGAAAACCTCTTGCTTCTGTTAGGTCTTTGCCAATAACCCCTGAGCCCCGTTTGAATAAACTGTAACTACAAATGCTACAACAGTTCATGCCAGCGATAATAATGTCTACTATTTGTTAAAACTCTACTGTGCACTAGGCATTTATGTTATTGCTAATCTTCACAGAAAATCTGTAAAGTCGGCATTATTAGCTTCAGGATGAGGGTATGGAGTATGGAAGAGGTTAAGTAACTTGTCTGAGGTCACCTGGCTGATTAACAATGGAGGTCAAAGCCCAGAGGTAGCTTAATGCTTCTCAGAGACAAACTTTTTCAGGATAAGGATGGTGCTTTTCCAAGATGTGCTAGCCTAGACTCCTCTAGGTTATAGCATAACAGTTGCTAATTGTACCAGTTAAAAATATAATTTTCCTGGTACTCAGGAAACTAAAATCTCCCATTCACATCTGAGAATGCTGTGTCTTGAGGCACAGAGTAGGAAGGAGTCTATGTTTGTCTCATTCCTTAGTCTTTTCTTTGGCTATGTTAACTGTGCAACTGAAGTAAGAATTGAGGTCATTAAAAGAGCCTCTAGAATCACTTAAAGAAAATCATTCTTGCCTTACTTTTAAAAGGAAGAAAGGAGAAAAGCTCTAGCCAATGATTTCCCTTCTACTTAACACACTCCTGCCTCCATGCCTTTTCTGATTCTGTGCCTCTTCATCTCCACATTTCCACGTCCTCTTCACCGTCCTTCCAGGCTCAAATGCTCCTTATTCCATGAAACCAACTTCGATTCTCCTTGCTGGGAGTGAATTCACTATTAAACTTCTCTTTTATTATATTTACCACTTTCTACTCTGAACTTCTACTTTAATTTTGCACATGTCCTGTTTTCTTTACTGGACCTGGCCTTTGCAATATATGCCATTTTAAATTTTCTTTAGGACACAATCCATTGCTATTTATCTTAGCAAAGCTAGAGCAGTCTTTCCCAAAGGAATGTCTATAACCCCTACGGATTGTGTAGTGGATTTTCTGTCAAGTGCATTCTTTAATCTTACTGTATTTCTTTGCTCTTATTATGTCTTTCCTGCTTTTCTTGGTGTTAGAAAGTGAAAGTCACTCAGTCATGTCTGACTCTTTGCGACCCCATGGACTATACAGTCCATGGAATTCTTTAGGCCATAATACTGGAGGGGGTAGTCTTTCCCTTCTCCACGAGATCTCCCCAACCCAGGGATCGAACCCAGGTCTCCTGCCTTGCAGGTGGATTCTTTACCAGCTAAAACACAAGGGAGGCACTTCTTGGTGTTATCGCTTATTTTAGGAAAGGATGGTGATAGCAGATGGCAGGTAGTATTTTTCAACATCCTTGTTCATTAAAATAAAATTTGGAAAATCTATTTTAGTCCCCTCCAATCTTATTTAAAAAACATTATATATATATGTATGTGTGTGTGTGTGTGTATTATATATATAATACATATATATTTTTAACTTCTGTGAAATCCAAAAGTTTGGGAACCACTGCGCTGTAGAACCTAGCATAGTGCCCTGCACTGAGTAGGTGCTCAATATAAAATTCTTTTGTCTCTACTTTCCATATATCCAGACTGCAACCATTTCTCCTAACAACCACTGCCATCATTTGGTACAAGCCCTGACACCTGCATACCTGGATTATTACAATAAATATCCTACTTGAACTCCCTGTATCAGCCTAGCCATGCAACTCTATTCTCTTGAGTCAGTGGTTGGCAAAATTTCCCTGTAAAGGACCAGACAGGAAATCCTTTGGGCTTCCAGAGTTACATTGTCTTCATTGCAGCTACTCAATGCTTCCAGTGAAAGCAGACATGGGCAATACAGAAACAAATGGGTGTGACTGTATTTCAGTGAAATTTTATTTACCAAAACAGGTAGCTGGCCCTCAGGACTCTAGTTTGCCAACCCTTGTTCTGAGTGATCTTTCAAAAATTTTAGTCAGGTCATCTCACTCCTCTGCTTAAAACTCTCCAAAGGCTTCTCACTTCACTCAGAGCAAAAGCCAAAATTTTTGAACAGGCCTGTAAGGCCTCATGTAACCTCCTCCTGCCCCCTGAGCCCTGACAACTCTGCACTGACTTGCTTTCCCACGATTCTCTCTGCTGGGGCCACAGGGGCCTCCTTGCTGTTCCTCACACATGCCAAGCACACTCCTGCTCCTCCCTCTGTGCAGCACTTTCATCCCTGATATCAGTATGGCACCTCCATCATATGCTCAAAAATCACCTCAAAGGAAAAGATTTCCTAAAAAGCAACACTCCTGCCCTGCTCAATCCACCATCCTCCATGACTCTCCATCTCTCCTTCCTGGTTTCTTTTTCTCAACAGCACTTATTTCAGCTGATATAATTATATTTATTTAGTTACCTATTTATGGCCAGTCTTATCCCGCTAGAATTAAGACCCTGGGAGCAGAGTCTTCATTTTATTCTCTGTGCTATATTCAGAGTCTACCAAAATGCTTGCACTGAGTAGGTAATCAGTAATATTTGTGGATTAATTAAAGAATGGATGAAAGGAATGAATGGATGGACAGCTGACAGGGCATCAGAGAAAAGAGGGATCAGTGAGATAGAATAGTATAAAAAGGTTCAGGAAAGGCCTCGAATGCTAGAAATAGGGGGAGCTTAAGAAAGGGGCACAGAATGAAGGGCTAAGCCTACAATGCCCATTAGCATCCACAAGCTTCCGAAATAAACATGCAACCTGAGTAAAAGAAGGGTGTTTGCTATGCAAGTGCATCTTCAAAGCAAGGCCCTGGTCATCAGCTAATCACGAAGCCTTCCTTGAGCCAGGCTCCCCACCCCTCACACACCTCCCCCCACTGACCACATAATATTCTGAAGCTGTCATGGATTGTAAGATTGCCACCCAATGGGTGTTGGGTGCCACCCATGGGTGTAAGATTGCCATTGAAGGTTTTTAAGCAAGGGAGTGAGGTGATTATGTCAGTAATTTGGCCATCTGGCATCTGTGTTTTAAATGCAGGGATGAGAGAGTGGTGGCTGTTAGGAGTTAGGAGAACAGTTGGGAGCCCAGTGCAATCACTTAGGCAGGTTGTGATGTAATATGGGCTAGGGTGTGGGGTGTGGAAGTGGAGAGGAAAAGAGACTTGAGGTTAACAGTTTGAAAGAGGAAATGATGTATTTGCATGTCACAATTGCTGGTAGGTAAAGCAGCAAAAGCACCGAGAAATTAGAGACAACTTAAATGCCTATCAATAAATGAACTGTTAAGTACAACCATACAACCATGGAATATTATGCAGCTGAAAATAATGCAGATCCACATTTCCAGACATGTATGCTATTCATCAAAGACTAGGATATGAGAAAAGCAGATATAGTATGATTCCATCTTTATTTAAAAAATGCAAAGAAGAAAGTCTGCAAGGAGATACATCAATATGTTAACAATGGTCATCTCTGAGTGGTGAGATTATGGATAAGGGTTTTTCCTTATCTAATTTCTATTTTAATCCAAACATGGATTGCTTTTATAATAGTAACAAATAATAAATAATGCAATGAATAAAATGAATAACCCAGACCTCAGATTCTCTCCAGGATCCCAGACTCTGATTACACTGTCATTCCACAAAGAGCTATCCCTAAACTCTTCTAAGTTTCCTGGCAGAACGAGAAGAGCTAATTGTTTCTCCAGAGGCATTGGATAGGGAAAGGCAGGACAGAACTAGCAAGCAAGGAAGAAGGGAGGGAAAGGGAGTGCAGGGGGGATGGGAAGGGAGCAGGGAAGAAGACTCACTCTTTTACCATTAAGGTCTTGAGCAAACAGAACCCAAACAGGGGCAGCAGACAGGAGCTTGAATTGGGGTTGCAGCTCTCCAGAGGCTGGGCCAGTTTGAGGACTAAGTAAGGAAATACTTAGCACAGACTGGGGAAGTGGTGATACTTCACAGCTAGAGGGTCCATGGACCTTCCCAGAAACCACCCCAGTTACTGGATTTGGAAGGCAAGGGTCCTGCCGCCACACACTTTAAGACACACGCTCAGGGCTTACAGGGTTCGTGGATTCCGGGGTAGTCGCTGAATTCCAGCACGTAGAGGTGTCTCCCCTTCACACTGCGCCCAATGCTGTAAACCCGAGTGATGTGGGGACATTCATTGTGCACCTTGTACAGCATCCGCACGAGCTCATCATAGCGGTGATGGCGAAAGGTCACTGGGGTAACCAACTTGAAGAGAAGGAGGTGGAGGAAGATTGAGACCAGGTCTGACATCTTGCTGGGCTTTTTCAGAAACTAAAATAGGCCCTGCTTCTCCCAGTAACCAGTCAAAATCCAAGGGCCAATAACCAGCTCTTCTTGTTTCCCGCTAGTAAACACCAGTGTGACAGCACCTGGGAAGAAAGTTCAGAATTGTCCGTCCAAAGCCAGAAATGATTTGTGTAGCTCTGGAATAGGCACTCATCTCCCCTCCCCCGATTTGTCTGCCTCTCCTAATCCATGAAAACCTTTTGAAAGGTTTTTGCAGTTCCCCAGATTGGGTTGTTTTCACTGATTCTGGTTTACTGATTAACTGGACTGTAAACAGGCTTCAATAAATAGCTGCTTATAACCCTTTGATTCCCAGAGAATTTTGAGAAGCTTGGCCTGTCCTTCTTCCCTGTATTACAATATAGGGAAGGGTGTTAAAATAGAGCGCTTGTCCTTTTGATCCATTCTACATCTTATCTTTCTGAAGCACAGCTGTGTCTTGTCCCTTTTTGCCTCAAAAATCTTTCAACAAATACCAATGACAAAATGAAAAAGTGAGCCACATTTTGGGAGAAAACAGTTGCCAATCATGTATCTGACAATATATCCAGAATAAATCAAGAATTCTTACAACCCAGTATAAAACTAACCCAATTTAAAAGTGGGCAAAAGATCTGAATAGACATTTTACTAAAGTAGATACATGAATGACTAATGAGCACATTAAAGATGTTCAACATTATTGGTCATTAAGGAAATGCAACTTAAAATCACAATGAGATATCACATTACACCCACATCTAGTGGCTATAATCAAAAAGACATAATAACAAGTGTTGTTGAGAACAAGGAGAAACTAGAACCTTCATACATTGCCAACGGGAACATAAACAGTGCAGCCACTTTGGAAAACAGTTTGCAGTTTCTTAAAGGTTTAAATATATACTTACTATACAACCCAGCAATTCCCTTCCTAGGTTATCTACTCAAAAGAAATAAAAACATATATCCACACAAAAACTAGTATGTGAATGTTCAAAGCAGTATTATTCATGATAGGAAAGTAGAAACAATCCAAATATCCATTAACTAACGAATGAACAAACAAAATATGGCATATCCTTACAATGGAATATCATTTGACAATGAAAAGGAATGAAGTACTGATACATTATACAAGATGGATGAACCTTAAAAATATTATGTTTAGTGAAAGAAGACACAAAAGATCACATATTATATGATTCAATTCATATGAGATGTTTAGAAAAGACAAACATATAGAGACTGAAAGTAAACTAGAGGTTGGCTAGGGCTAGGAGTGAAAATAGAGAGTGATTATAAAAGGGCACAAGGTTTCTTCTGGTGATAGAAGTGTTCTCAAATTAGATTGTGGGGAATGTACAGCTCTGTAAATATACTAAAATGCACAGAATTGTAAACAGGAAGTAGACGAATTTTATGATATACAAATTGTGCCTCAATAAAGCTGCTTTTAAAAAAGAAACAAAGTAATTAAGTACAGTTCCCCAAAAGTTAACTATAAATTTACCATACAATACAACAATTCCACTCCTGGGTACCTACTCAATACAACAAAGGCTTGTACACAAGAATATTCAGAGCAGCCTTATTCATAATGACCATGAAAGTGGAAACTACTCAAAGGTCCATCAACTGGTGGATAAATAGAATGTGGCAGGTACATTGATACAATTATAGACTATTCAGCAATAAAAATAAAATATTAATATACATGCTACAACATGGATGGACTTCAAAAACATTATGCTAACTGAAAGCAGCCAACACAGAAAACCCACTTATTGTTATGATTCCATTTATATGAAATGCTCTGCAAAAGTAAACCTACAGAGGAAAAGTAAAATAGTGACTGCCAGGGCTGGGAGTGGGAGCAGGGAGTCACTGTAAGTGGGCATGAGGGACTTTGCTGGAGGAATGAGGATATTCTAAAACTGGGTGATGGTCGCATAATTTGGTAAATTTACTAGAAATCATTGAATTGCACACTTAAAATGGGTGAATTTTATGGTATGTAAACTATACTTTGATAAAGTGGTGGGTTTTATTTTTTAAAAAAGCAAAGTCTCAGTGAATCTCTATGCACCAGAGTGTAAAATCCAAATGCTTCTGCCAGGTTTTCAACTCATCCCAACTGTGATCTCACCCCACAGAGGCCCCACCACCCTGCCTGCTGTCTTCTGATCATGTCCTCATCACTTGATTTCCTGCTTTTGCTTACGCTGTTTCCCCAGGTAACTTAACTCAGCTCCAAACCCTGGGTCTTCTTCACTTCCCCTTGCAGTTACTGTTACCATCAGTCTTTGTACTCCAATCTTACAACTTTGCCTGTTGTGCACTTATCCACCAGGCTAGGTGTTAGGTGTTAGGACAGAGGGCAGCCCGGCCCCGCCCTCTACCCTCTGGGATGAGCATCAGCTTCAAGCAACCAGCCTGGCACAGGTGCACATTTGGTGATGAATGATCAGACCCATTGTTGACTTTTCCTCTTGCATCCTGCTGTTCTGCCCTCAGCAAACTTTCTCCAGGAAATTCTATGCTTTTGTAACCTGTCCGTAAAGCTAGCTATTAACTCTTGGACATATTGGTTGAATAAACTAAGCCAGACCAATCTGGCCCACAGAGAGTCTAGAGAGTTGGCTCAAGATAAGGACCAAGTCAGCAGTACTACAGAGTAAAAAAAACCACAGGATTTTGCACCCACTGTTAAAACCCCATAATATTCTGATGAGATCCTGACACTACAGGTAGTGAGAGCAGGCATCAAGAGAGAAGGATGAAAACACGTCGCTGATGCTGTTACACACTAAGCCCCTGATCGAGGACTGATGAAACAAAATTTACAGTTTAAGGCAGGACAAGAAAAAATTGAACGTCAAATTCTCTGTGTTTGTTTGGACCTCTCCCTCCCTCACCAGATGCAGTGTACATCTGCGTTATACATTAACAAGAGCTCCTCAAAGGTGGGCCTGCTCTACAGTACAGATTGTTTTTTGTTTTTTTTCTTTCTTCTGACAGCTAGCAACATAACTTCTTAAAAGAACAGTTCTTTCCCAGCTCTGTAGGGGGTCATGATGATTTGCTGATGATTACTTTGCTTGTGTCTATCTGGACCATGTGTCCTTGGTGAATTTTATGTAAAATATCAGTATGTCACTTTGACATACGATCCTTTGTCTTGAAATTGTATAAGACTGTGCCTTCTACTTCTAACAGGTGGAATAGTTCTCAGAGCTCTCTAAGAATCTGCTTCCTGGGTTACAATCCTCAATCCTTTCTAAGAATCTGCTTCCTGGGTTACATTTGAATAAAATCCCCCCTTCCCCCACCCTTAACTTGATAGTCAATTGAATTTGTCAACAGGACAGTACCTGTCACTACTGAAGGCTTGACTCAGTGCTCCTTAGATAACCCTAAATTGTTCCTCTGCAGAAGAATTTCCATTTCTCTGGTAAATGTGTCTACAGTTCTTAAGGTGATCTCATCCATGCTAAACAAATGGGTCTCATTGAACTATAAGCAAGGGTCAGCGGGGCTGTGTTCTTTTCTGGAGGCTCCAGGAGAGAATGTGCTTTCTAGGCTTTTGTAGTTTTTAGAGGCTGTTTGCATTCCTTGGCTTATGGCTTTTTCCCTCCATCTTTAAAGCCAGGAATGGCCCACTGAGTCTTTCTCCCATCTCATCACTCTGACTCTGACCCTCTTGCCTTCCTCAGGACACTTGGAATTACACTGGGCCCACCTGGATAATCCCTCCATTTTAAGATCAGCTGATTAGCAAACTTAATTCTATCCACAAACTTCATTCTCCCTTGCCATATAACATAACACATTCACAAATTCCTGGGATTAGGATGTGGATCCATTTGGGGGTCATTATTATACCTACCACAGGAGGATACAGGACTCTGATCTGATCCAACACCCACATATCCTCCAGCAAGCCATCCCTGATCCTCCAAAACTAGGTTAGGTGACCCTGCTTGACGGCCCATGTGGTTATGTCCATCAGTCTTCCCCTAGTGTTGGGCTTGCTCACTAGTCTGTATCTTTGAGAACAGTGACTGCCTTTTTCACTCTTGATTATCTGTCTCTTCACTAGAATGTAAGCACCACATGGTCAGGAATCTTTGTTTTATTCTGTATGAAAAATGATACAAGTAAAGCCTTTAGATATATACAATCCACTTATTCAATATATATGTTAAGTGAAAGAACTATATTCCCATCACCTAACCTGGTCTCTAGCACAGAGTAGATAGATGCTTAATGTTGCTGCTGCTGCTGTTACTATTAATACTGTTAATAATATTTATTAATCCCTTACTATGTGGCAGGTAGTAGTCATGTATGGATGTGAGAGTTGGACTATAAAGAAAGCTGAGTGCCAAAGAATTGACGCTTTTGAACTGTGGTGTTAGAGAAGACTCTTGAGAGTCCCTTGGACAGCAAGGAAATCCAACCAGTCCATCCTAAAGGAAATCAGTCCTGAATAATCATTGGAAGGACTGATGCGGAAGCTGAAACTCCAATACTTTGGCCACCTGATGCAAAGAGCTGACTCATTTGAAAAGACCCTGATGCTGGGAAAGATTGAAGGAGGGAGGAGAAGGAGACGACAGAGGATGAGATAGTTGGATGGCATCACCGACTTGATGGACATGAGTTTGAGTAAGCTCCGGGAGTTGGTAATGGACAGGGAAGCCTGGTGTGCTGCAGTCCATGTGGTCACAAAGAGTCAGACATGACTGAGCAACTGAACTGAACTCACTGTGCAAAAGGACTCACATACATTATCTTGCCTGATTCACACAACTCTTGAGGAAGGAGCTATTTTCCCTCCATCCTATACAGATGGACACTGAGGTTATATAAGTTCATTATTTTGCCCAAGGTCAAATGGCCTAAAAGAGAGTTGAACTTGTCAACTCAGCGAAGGCCAAGACTAAAATTGTCTGTCTCTGCATATGCTAAGCATATGCACCCCACTCCAGTGGGGCTTTGGCACCCCACTCCAGTCTTCTTGCCTGGAAAATCCCATGGATGGTGGAGCCTGGTGGGCTGCAGTCCATGGGGTCGCTAAGAGTCGGACACAAGTGAGCGACTTCACTTTCACTTTTCACTTTCATGCATTGGAGAAGGAAATGGCAACCCACTCCAGTGTTCTTGCCTAGAGAATCCCAGGGACGGGGGAGCCTGGTGGGCTGACGTCTATGGGGTCGCACAGAGTTGGACACGACTGAAGTGACTTAGCAGCAGCAGCAGCATATGCTAAGTGAAATAAACCAGAGAGAAGAAGACAAATATTGTATTATCTCACTCATGTGGATTCTAAAAAAGCCATACTCATAGAAACAGAGTAGTTGTGTCTGGAGCAGATGGGTAGGGAAAATGAGATGTTGATCAAAGGCTACAAACTTCAAGCTGTAAGATGAGTAAGTTCTGGGATCTAAGGTACAGCATGGTGACTATAGTTAATGGGACTGTATTATATATTTGAAAGTTGCTAAGAGAGTAGATCTTAAGTGTTCTCATCACCCATACACAAGTATATGAGGTGATGGAGGTGTTAATTAACCCTAATGTAATCATTTTGCAATGTATACATGTATTAAATCATCATGTTGTATACCTTAAAAGTACACAATGTTGTATGAAAATTACACTTCAGTGAAGCTGGAAAAAAACTTTTTAAAATACCCTATTTCTCTGATACTCAAGTTCCTTCTATTTCTGAAACTGCTTTAAGAGGCATTGTGTGCCCTCTGGCTTCAGGGCATATGCTCTGGTACTCTATGTGAAATTTCAGGGAAGGAGTGCCAGTCTCAGCCCTGAAATACAGAGGGTGTTCCCTGTTTACAACAACCCAAAGTTCATACAGGCAGGGAAGGAACATTCCTCTTCTAGAGAAAGGGCATCATCTATTTATGTTTGTGGTAAATTCCTACCCACAATAGGAAAGGAATACATCCCCCAATACCTGAAGTCTTGGACAGAGCTGGAGCTCTTGGGGGTTGGGGAAGGCTGCAGCAGAAAGCTCTCCTGTCTGACATTCTGCCAGTGTCTTGACTCAAATCTTGGGAAATCAGCCCTGCAGAGCCTTTTTTAGGCAAATGATTCAAACTTTCCAAGCCACACCTTTGGTTATCTTAGTTTTAAAATGTCTTTCTATCCTCTAGCAGTAACTCTGAGCTTGTGCAGAGCACTCTCAATGTAATTTAAGCCTGCTTAATAAATTATCAGTTGACTAGACTTATAAATGAATCAAGAGTCCAGCTCAATTCAAGTTAGCAATGACTCAGAGTTAGAGTTTTATGGGTTAGGAGAGGATAGAGCAAAAAGGAGCCTGGCCAAGCACGGACAGTAAGGAAAGTTGGTGCTTAGGACAGATTCTTCTAATTCTTTGCCTAGAACGTTCTCCTCTAAGCTCATCTTATACTTCTGATATTAGCACAACAGTGAACAACACATGGGTTTCCCTGGTGATTCAGTGGTAAAGAATCTGCCTGTCAATGCAGGAGATGTGAATTTGATCCCTGGGTCAGGAAGATAACCTGGAGAAGGAAATGGCAACCCACTCCAGTATTCTTGCCTGAGGAATCCCATGGACAGTGGAGCCTGGCGGGCTGCTGTCCATGGGGTCGCAAAGAGTCAAACACGACTTAGCGACTGAACAACAACAAACTACACATGGAGACTTTACCCTGATATTTCACTTAAAGAGGTCTCCCCTGGTTATGCTGTCTTATCTCCTGTTTATTTTAATCAGAATATGTGACTTAGTCTGTAATTACCTTATTTACTTCTTTATTGTCTACTGGCTTTCTCTCTCAGTAGAAGATAAACTCGGCAAAGGCCAAAACTAATTTATCTTACCATTCATCACTAAATCCCAGTACAATGTGCAGGATAAATTTTAAAATGAAGAAAGTAACATATGGACTGAGATCTGAATGAGTAGATGTTAACCAGATTAAAAACAGAAGAGGAGTGTGTGTCTGGGGAGAGTTTTGAGAGGGGTGAGCCTTACTGATTCCTCCTCATCACACTGACCCTGTGGAAATTGGCTAGGGTCTGACCTTGAATTTCTTTTCTTTATCGGCACTTAATTTCAGATGATCTCATGCGCAAATCCTACTGTAAGCTGATTACTCTCAAATTTATATCTTCTTTTATTGCTCTGAGCTCCAAAACTGCATTTCCAACTCCCTACCTCATACCTCCATGAGGATTTCTAGTAGGTACCCATGCCTAAGGCCACTTACCCGCTTCCAGTTCCAGGAGCCAGAACAGAGCCTTACAGATAGAAGTTGTTATTGTTTAGTCACTAAGTCATGTCTGACCCTTTGTAATCCCATGAACTGTAGCCCACCAGGCTCCTCTGTCCATGGGATTTCCCAGGCAAGAACACTGGAGTGGAATGCAATTTCCCTCTCCAGGGGATCTTTCCAACCCAGGCATTGAAACTTCATCTCCTGCCTTGGCAGGCTGATTCTTTATCACTGAGCCATCAGGAAAGCCAAACTATGTCTACAAATGGCACCAACTGATGACGGGTCGACTGGATGAGGGGAAAACAATCTTGTCCCCAAGACTTCCTTATCATCTTGCCCTGTTTCATATTTCTTCTTCAAAGTACTTATTACTATCTGATACATTATATATCTGTCTGTTTATTCTCTTCTCTCCCTATAAAGATATAAGCACCTTGTGATCAAGAATGGATCTCTTTTATTTTCTGATGTGTCTCTAGCAACTAGACTGGGGCCTGACATGTAGTAAGTTCTCACTGAATACTTGTGGAGTCAGTGAATGATTGAATGATTACATGCTTTTACCCACATAATCCCATTTAACCTTCACCTCAATCTTTCTTGAGACCATTATATCCCATTAATATATATGAAGATCTCTAAAATTTAAGGTGATGTTTCCCAGCTCACACAACATACAGTTAGACAATCTGGAGATTAAATTAGCTGTCTGACTCCAAAGCTGGGTGCTTTTCATGACACTGGAATGCCTTCACCACTTGGGCCTGGTTACATCAGGAAAACTGCCTCTAATCTGGCCTCCAGTTCTTAAGGGTAATTGAAAAATCATTTTCAAAAAATAACTGAATATGACCATGTAAACATGAGATACTTTTGTTATGAAAACAGAAAAATATAAAGATAAAAATAAGACACGACCCCCATACTCCATCAGCTAGGAATAGCCACTGTAATCAACTGGTAACAATTGATCTTATTGTGATGACTCTTAAAATCTGTTCCTTCTTCCCTTTTTAGTTTCCCCACATTGGCAAATATTACCATGATTGACCCAATTCCTGACACCAAAACCTAGGACTTATCCACAAGTCCTCTCTTTATCTCATTCCCCATATCACCAAGTTATACAGACTGCTTTGAAAATATGTCTGGAAACTATTTCTCTCACCATGATCACTGTCATCTTAGTCCAGAGGACCATATATTTCTTGCTTAGATGGTAACAATTGCCCCATCATGTGTTTCTTATTTGGACAATGACAAAAGCCTCCTCAAATATTCCCCATTTCCATTTGGCCCTACTAGTTTTATTCCCTACAAAGTAGCTAGAGTGTTTTAAAACATAAATTACTTTCAGAGTCAAAACATTTCAGTGATTTCCATGCTTAAAATATAAATTCTTATAATGGTATTAAGGCCCCGTAAGCAACAGTCCCAAAACCCTTCTACTTTCTTAAACATACCAAGTTTGTATCTACCACAGGGCCTTTACACTTGCTATTTTTTCTGCCTGGAATGCTCTTATCTTAAATGTTTGCATGCTCTTATCTTTTTTTTTTTTTTTGACAAAGCAAGAGATTTAATTGGGAAAGGGCACCCAGGTGGAGAGCAGTAGGTAAGGGAACCCAGGAGAACTGCTCTACCGCGTGGCTCGCAGTCTTGGGTTTTATGGTGATGGGATTAGTTTCCGGGTGGTCTTTGGCCAATCATTCTAATTCAGAGTCTTTCCTGGTGGCGCACGCATCGCTCAGCCAAGATGGATGCTAGCAAGAGGGATTCTGGGAAGTGGACGGACAGGTAGTGTCTCCTCTCGATCTTTCCCGATCTTTCCCGAACTCTTCCGGCTGGTGGTGGCCTATTAGTTCTGTATTCCTTATCAGGATCTCCTGCCATAAAACAACTCATGCAAATGGTTACTATGGTGCCTGGGCATGCTCTTATCTTAAGAGTTGGCCCTTTACATCACTTAAGTCCATACTCAAATACCACAGCCCTAGAGTGGTGGGCTCTGATCTTCCTACCTGAACTAGTCCCTGGCTGCTACCCCTTATCATTCTCTATTCCTTTTACTTGATTATTCTTCATAATACTTATCACTAGCTAAAGGCAAACTATATAATTATTTGTTCATTTTTTGCGTGTTGTATTCACCACTAAAATGTAAGTTTCATGAAGCCAAAGATTACTGTCTTCTCTTGCTTTTTCCTCTGTCCGGCCTTTTTTTTTTCCTCTTCTTTTCACTACCTTTCCCTCAATGCTTAACATAATGTTTAACACTTACTAGGTGTTCACTAAATGCTTGTAAAGAATGAATTTGCAGATAGGGGGACAGACAAATAATTTTACAAAAAAGAGATCATAGTCTTTATGCTTTTAAAAATAAAAATTACTACACAACATATATTTAACAGAAGAAAAAGAAGTTGAAATAAAACTGAAGGAATAACTCACCTTTAGAAAAATGTTTCTTCATAAGATGCAATATTGATGCTGTCAACTTTAATGGCTCTAGAGGGAAAAAAAACATAGAAATCATTAAGGGATGGTGATTATGTTGCTATGTTTTTTCAACCACATTTGTAGAGAAGGATAAAGAGTTTAACAGAAATATAACTGAAACTTAAATGAAATTTATTTTTTCAAGATATTAGGTTGATACCTTTTCAGAGAGCATTTATCTGGCCTTTGCAGTAAGTATTGTTTACTCGTCAAAACCTGCCACAAAACCAAAGCTGTCAGTGTCGCTTATAAAGAGCCATGCACTCCTGGTGCTTCAAGGCTATCTTTGTAATGCTTTACCTTTTCTTTTCTTTTTTCTTCCTGAACACTTCCTTTGGGCAGTTTCCTACTATTCTGCCTTCCTGTGTGGTTTTCTCTAATTTCTCTGATTTTCATGTGTGTTTCCTGCCCCCAACACCTTATATCCTTTAGGATTAGAAAGAAAATGCCAAATAGTTGGAGCTTTACCACTTTCTTACATAAATGGAGTTTGGAAGTGTTAGGTAGGAAGTTAGGCATGAGCTCCTTGGAAGAAAAGTTATGACCAACCTAGACAGCATATTAAAAAGCAGAGACATTATTTTGCCAACAAAGGTCCGTCTAGTCAAGGCTATTGGTTTTTTCAGTAGTCATGTATGGATGTGAGACTTGGACTATAAAGAAAGCTGAGTGCCAAAGAATTGATGCTTTTGAACTGTGGTGTTAGAGAAGACTCTTGAGAGTCCCTTGGACAGCAAGGAGATCCAACCAGTCCATCCTAAAGGAGATCAGTCCTGGGTGTTCATTGGAAGGACTGATATTGAAGCTGAAACTCCAATACTTTGGCCACCTCATGCGAAGAGCTGACTCGTTTGAAAAGACTCTGATGCTAGGAAAGATTGAGGGCAGGAGGAGAAGGGGACAACAGAGGATGAGATGGTTGGATGGCATCACCAACTCGATGGACATGGGTTTGAGTAAACTCCAGGAGTTGGTGATGGACAGGGAGGCCTGGTGTGCTGCAGTCCATGCGGTCATAAAGAGTCGGACATGACTGAGCGACTGAACTGAATTGAACTGAACTAGGCATGAGCAGTGACTGCTGGCCTGGCTGAAAAGGATGCAACTTGATGTCTAAACCCCATCGCAGACACATCCAAGAGAGCTCACAGATATGCCACAAAAATAACCACAAAGACTTTTCCAACTCTGCACATGCATCCTACCTAGGCACACAGTGGAACGCAAACTAACCACAGGGGTTTCTCCAACTCTGGCACATGTGCCCTTGATGCACAGCTGTGTCCTCAAGTAACCTTAGGCAGGTAGGCACCTATTGTGCATGTGTGCTAACTTGATTCAGTCATGTCCAACTCTTTGCAACCCTATGGACTGTATCCCACCAGGCTCCTCTGTCCATAGGATTCTTCAGGCAAGAGTACTGGAGTGGGTTGCTGTGCCCTCTCCAGGGGATCTTCCAGGCCCAGGCTTTGAACCTGTGTCTCTTACATCTCTTGCATTGGCAGGCGGGTTCTTTACCACTATAAGAGCCCATTAAGGATTCAGAAATATTCTATACATACATATATCTGATTATAACAGACTGAATTATGGGGAAGACATGCACAATGCAGCCTGTTGTCATATAACTTGCAACTGTCAATTGGCCTTGATGGTTCACCCATTTGCATTCCCTTTCCTGATTGGTGGCAGGTACAAGCCCTATTTTGCACAGGGCAGAACCAAGAGAAGGATACAGGTGAGTATAAAAAGGAAAGCCAAACTGGATCCCTGCCACTCCTTTGGGGATGGCCCACTCCCATATCTCAGGAGTGTACTATCCTCTGTCTGTTTAATAAAAGGTCTGCTTGAGTATAACTAAGGTGTAACCAGTCTGTTTCAAATCCTTACTATGATAAGACAGTCCGTCATTCCAAGGGAGAGAAGCAGTGACAAGACCAGTGTTGTGTTCATCAAATGGTCCAGGCACATTCTAGCTTGTTACTCCACCTGTCTCAACACACACTTAACTTATTGTCTGGACAGATCTTCCAGCCCCATGTTCACATTCACATTCTAGCCACCCCGCTGGTGGGAATGAGTAAATGGAATGTGCTAGATACATATTCAGCAGTAAAAAGAAGTGGAGTACTAATCCATGCTGAGACACAGATGAACTTTGAAAACATTATGTTAAATGAGAGAAACCAATCACAACCCCCCCCCCCACGTATTGTATGATTCCATTTATATGTGGTATGTGCTTTATATCTCAAAAAAGCTCCTTAAAAAATGAAAACAAAAGCAAACTTCCCGTAGTTTTACATGGCTCCCACTTACATCTCATAGGCAGTCACGTGGTCATGCCTATTTGCAAGGGAAGCTGACAAATGTAGACTTTATCCCAGCCAGCCAGCCATGTGCTCAGCTAAAATTCAGAGGTCCTGGTATAGCACAGGGAACTATATTCACCATGTTGTAATAATCTATAATAGACAAAAATCTGAAAAAGAATATACATATAAAACTGAATCACTTTGCTATACACAAGAAACTAACATACAATTGTAAATCAATTATACATCAATTTAAAGAAGTCAGAGGTTCTCTTACAATAAAAATAGGACATCGATTGCAGAACACTGACCATCTAGTCAGACCTTAGACCTTGTCCATCTACCTGCAGAGAATCACTGCATGTACTTCTCGGGAATGTGACATTTAATTTTACATAAATCAATTTTTCTCTCAAAGTCTATGTAGGGATGTATTGGCTCTGCATTCTCATATATTTTAGGTCAAAATTCTCTTTTTTTGGCAGCTACTCTTCACAGTGTTGTTTTATAACTGTTTCCTTGTTAACTGAAGGTGGAAATTTCTTTTTTACTTTTCCTTCTTTTATTTTGCTTTTGGTTGGTTTCAAGAGTTGCAAGTGAATTCAGAATGCCCTTTCCCCCACAATCTTCAACCAGAATTTTCCAGTTGAAGAAGAAACATTCTTGAATATTCTTGCCTCTAAATGCAACACTTCTGGGGTTTCTTGGAATTTTTGGATCTAGCGGGACCTCCAGGGTTGGATCTTCACTGCTCTCTACAAACAGGCCATTCCTCCCAACCAGATAAACTTCCCTCAGAACCCTGCCCCCCAACACACTGTCTGCTCCAGTCACATCTCACTTCCCAAAAACAGTTTTGTGTACTCTGTAGAGTGTTGTGCACATGTCAGTTATTTCTCCTATTGCCTTGGCTAGGACGCCTTCCCCCTCTGCCCCTTCCCCGGGGCCCTCGGTGCAGCCCCTTGAATCTGAATGCCGCCTGTTTTCCTCCAGAGCAGGGCTTCCTGGGAAATGGCACCACCTGTTGCCCAAGTTGAAAACATGGGAGCCGGTCTAAATTCTTCCTTCTCGCTCTGCTGCTGCTGCTGCTAAGTCACTCACCTCCTGCGATTACTCACCCTCGAAGCCGTCTCAGTTCTCTTTCCGGCCGATCCTCACCACGCTTCTTGCTTCTCACACTGCCACTGCGGGGTTCTGCGTTCCTGCATCCCTGCTTGGACCAGCCTTGCTGCCTGGAACTCTCCCTCACCAGCCTCCCACTTCACACGGGAGCACATGTGCTCCTCCTTCAACGCAACCACATCGCATCTCCGGCTCGCCCCTTACTTCTACCTTCAGACTCCTTATTGGTTTTCCATTCTCGTCGGTTAATTCCAAACATCTGTCCTGGAAACAAGGCCCTCCAGGACCTGGCTATCACTGCCTGTCCCACCTCTCTTCCCCAGCACTCTTCTTTCCTGCTGGCTTTGCCAAACAAACAGCAGTCTTTCAAAAGACTGCATTTTTCCCTACCAATTTTTAAAAAATTATGGTAAAATCCACCAACATAAAAGAGTGTTTAAACAGCTCTTCTCCCTCTGTTTGGAAAGTAACTGACTCCTGTTTATGTTTCAAAACCAAGTGCAGGCATCATGTTCTATAAAACTTTCCTATCACGTACCCCTGGTCTGATTTCTGTTGTTCCTTTCTTCTGTTTCCTTAGAAAGCTCTGCATACTTCTCTACAAACATAGCATTATGCTGTCATTTTTGGTTTGTCTTCTACGATTAAAACATAAGGCCCAAAAAAAAAAAAAAAAAAAAAACATAAGGCCCTTAAGACCAAGGACAATATCTTGTTTCTGGATTCCCAGTCCTTAGCCTATACTCTTGGTGTGTAACAGGGATTAAACAAATATTGAAGAGCAATAACAAAAAATGAACTATCTTCTCTGTATTTACATTTTGTTGACAACAGTACAGGAAATGACTAACAGAAATTCCAGAAACCCAGGCTCTTCCACACGCCCCCACTAACCCTGCTTGTCCCCACTAACCCTGCTTGCCCCCACTAACCCTGCTTCCAACAGGGCAGTCTTTGGTTAGTGACATGTTGATTCAGATTGCCCTCCAGCCGATGGAAAGCATACATGGCATGGACTCTGAATCCATTCTGTGTACCAGTGTTGCCTAATTTGTCAATAGGTTGTACCTGTGTAATCCTTACTGGTAGTAAAGAGGTTCTCTTTGAGTTTGAAAAAACTAATGTAACATGTGTTTACTGATATGACATCATATTAGGTATGAGGGTATCAGGGTATTAGGTTAACTGGAAAATAGGAGCCTGAATCTAACTGATCTGGTCATGTGGGCTGAAGGGACTAATATACATTAGACTTTGAGCAGCCTGTTAACTGGACCAGTAACAGTCTATGGATCCAAATGTAGTAGAGGACAACTATATTTCGTTGATTCTAAGGTGCCCTTGATTTCACATTTTAATGTCTCTGAACCTGAAAAGTATCTTAAAACAGATGGCATCTAAGATTTGGAGAAATGCAATATTATAATAAGTGTAAGAGAAATCCATCATGTCACTATTATATCAGAAAAATGTAATAACCACTATTAATTGATTTAATAGTAACTGAGCCTGGAATATCACACATTAAAACAGGGGAGCAATGAATCACTGAAAACTTGAATTTGTATTGACTGTAGGAGAATTTTCAATGACTTGGTAATAAAAACCATCATTTATGAGCCCTTCCTAATTACCAGGGAAAATACATACATTACCATTAATCCTTACCCTCCTAACCTGGAAAGTAGGTGTTGTTAATTTTGTTTTTTAGATGAAGATCAGATGAAGTCTGGACCTGCCCAAGGTCAAACAGCTAGAAAATGTAAGATATGTTCAGATTTCAAATCCTATTACCTTAATTTCATCCTATGTTCCCTCCTGAATCAAGAACTGACCCTAAAGATAAAATAATTGTTACCTAAGACCAAAGAGGAGATCCAACCAGTCCATCCTAAAGGAGATCAGTCCTGGGTGTTCATTGGAAGGACTGATGTTGAAGCTGAAACTCCAATACTTTGGCCACCTGATGCAAAGAGCTGACTCATTTGAAAAGACCCTGATGTTGGGAAAGATTGAGGGCAGGAGGAGAAGGGGATGACAGAGGATGAGATGGTTGGGTGGCATCACTGATTCAATGGACATGGGTTTGGGTGGACTGTGGGAGTTGGTGATGGACAGGGAGGCCTGGCGTGCTGTAGTTCATGTGGTCTCAAAGAGTCAGACACAACTGAGCAACTGAACTGAACTGAAGACCAAAAAAAATCGTTTTGGACTTCAATGATGGTCCAGTTATTAAGAGTCCACCTGTCAGTGCAGGGGACACGAGTTTGATCCCTGGACCTGGAAGATCCCACATGCCTTGGAGCAACTAAGCCTGTGTGCCACAACGACTGAACTCGTGCTCTAGAACCCACATGCTGTAACTACTGAAGCCCACGGGCCTAAAGCCCGTGCTCCGCAACAAGAAAAGTCATCACAATGAAAAGTCCAGGCACTGCAACAAAACAGTATCACCGCAGCTCGAGAAAGCCTGTATACAGTAATGAAGACCTAGAGCAGTCAAAAATAATAAATAAATAAAAATTAAAAAAAATTTTTTTTTCGTTTGAGTAATTGCATCATCATTGAGGAAACATACTTGTTCTGTGTTTGAAACTAGTGAAGAAGATAAATAAGAAAGTCTTGAGCAAAACTTTTTGGGTTTGGTTTATAAGGTCTCTGAGAATGGAAATTCATGAGGTTATTTCATCCTGAATAACCATAAATATGAAGTTAAGTTCAGCTTCACCAAAAGTTCAGCGCTATCTAGAACTGACCACCCAATATATTATAGCTTTTTGTGCCAATTATGTAAAGGCCTTTGAGACTTAAGATTTTCTATCACTAAGGCTAAAGGCATTTTGTCCTAAACCTTTCCTGCTGTGATTTTAAATTTGTAGAAATACCAATAAAACAGCACCCTATGGATGAACTTGAATCCTTCTCTCCTGTCTCTTCTTCCTACAACAACATCAGTCTCAATGTAGCTTGTGTTTATCAAGCTCCCTTGGATTGTTGACTCCACATAAGTGGCCCCGTGGCCTCCACTTCTGGTTGTGCCTGATACTAGGATGTTCCCTTTCCCCTTACTAGCCTGTTCTGATTCTATACTTATGTCCTAGCTTGCCTCGACCCAGAATATTGCCTTGAACCTGAGTTTTGATTGTTGCATGCCCTAGGTAGGTTATAGAAGACATTTATGCACCATAAAGAAGTGAAAGTGAAAGTGTCAGTCGTTCAGTCATTTCCAACTCTTTGCAACCTCCATGGAATTCTCCAAGCAAGAATACTGGAGCGCGTTGCCATTTCCTTCTCCTCAGATCTTCCCAACCCAGGGATCAATCCGGGATCCCTATATTGCAGGGAGATTCTTTGCCACCTGCACCATGAGGACCACCAGCACCATAAAGTACTAACTAGTCATCGTGTCTTTATTTTATCAGGAAAATTTATGCTAATTATTGATGTTTTTGTGCTTATGTGTGTGTGTGTATATATATATATATATATATATATATATATATATATATATATTTTAAAGCATAAAGACAGCTTTATGGGAATTCCCTGGTGGTCCAGTGGTCAGGACTTGACACTTTCACTGCTAGGGCCCTGGGGTTTGATCCCTATAGGGGAACTAGGGACTGCAAGGAGATCCAACCTGTCCATCCTAAAGGAAATCAGTCCTAAATATTCATTGGAAGGACTGATGTTGAAGCTGAAACTCCAATACTTTGGCTACGTGATGCAAAGAGCTGACTCATTTGAAAAGACCCTGATGTTGGGAAAGATTGAAGGCGAGAGAAGGGGGTGACAGAGGATGAGATGGTTGGATGGCATCACCGACTCAATGGACCCAAGTCTGAGTAAACTCTGGGAGTTGGTGATGGACAGGGAGGCCTGGCGTGCTGCAGTCCATGGGGTCTCAAAGAGTTGAACATGACTGAGCGACTGAACTGAACTGAGGGGAACTAAGATCCCACAAGCTGAGCAGCATAGTCAAAAACAAAAATCAGTAACATCCTCCTCAGCTTTATTGAGATAAATTTACACGCTATGAAATTCACCCTTTTAAGTATACAGTTCAGTGTAATTACAGAGTTTTTGCAACCATCACTGCAGTCTAACTTCAGAATATTTTCATCAGCTTCCAAGGAAACTCCATGCCCATTTGCAGTCACTTTTCAGCCCTAAGCAACCACTATCTACTTTCTGTCTCTGTGGATTTGCCTGTTCCGGACAATTCATATAAATGGAATCATACAGTATGTGGTCTTTTGTGTCTGGCTGCTTTCAAGGTTCATCCATGCTGTCGTTGTGTACTTCATTCCTTTTTTATGGCCAGAAAATACTCCTTTGTATGGATATAACACCTTTTATTTATCCATTCATCAGTTGATGGGCATTTGGGTTGTTTCCACTTCTTAATTATTATGAATCATTCTATGAACATTCTTGTGCAAGTTTTTGCATTTATATATATTTTGATTTCTCTTGGATAGATACTTAGGTGAAAGTACTGGTTCATATGGTAACATTATGCTTAATATTTTGAGGAACTGCCAAATAATTTTCCAACATGGCTGCACCATTTTACATTCACATTGGAAATATATGAAGATTTCAACTTCTTCGTGTTCTTGAAAATACTTATTATCTTTTTAATTTCACCTTACTAGTAGATGTGAAATGGTATGTCAATGTGGTTTTGATTTGCATTTCTCTGGTGACTAGTGATATTGAGAATCTTTTCATGTGTTTATTGGCCATTAGTATAACTTATTTGGAGAAGTGTTTATGCAAATCCTTTGCTCCTCTTTAAATTGGGTAGTCTTTTCATTGCTGACTTATATGAGATATTTATGACCTAACTTGGTTAACATATGATGGGCCAACCATGCCCACAACCCAAAACTACCTGCTATTCTGTTGGGTGGAACCCGTTTAAGATCTTACTGTCTCCTAGGTTAACATCTCATCTGTGGCAAGCAGCCACACATCCTTTGACCTTGGGAATTCTGAGAAGCATATGCCATTCCAAATTAGCTGCAGCCATTGTCTCTCAGATTTCCCCAGTATATCTCAGACCTCAGTACTTTTAGTTCAGTTCAGTCGCTTAGTTGTGTCTGACTCTTTACAACCCCATGGACTGCAGCATGCCAGGTTTCCCTGTCCATCATTAACTCCTGGAGCTCACTCAAACTCATGTCCATCAAGTGACTGATGCCATCCAATCATCTCATCCTCTGTCATGCCCTTCTCCTCCTGCCCTCAATCTTTCCCAGCATCAGGGTCTTTTCCAGTGAGTCAGTTCTTCACATCAGGTGGCCAAAGTATTGGAGTTTCAACTTCAGCATCAGTCCTTCTGATGAATATTCAGGACTGATTTTCTTTAGGATTGACTGATTTGATCTCCTTGCAGTCCAAGGGACTCTCAAGAGTCTTCTCCAACACCACAGCTCAAAAGCATCCGTTTTTCGGTGCTCAGCTTTCTTTATGGCCCAACTTTATATCCATACATGACTACTGGAAAAACCATAGCTTAGACTAGACGGGCCTTTGTCAGCAAAGTTATGCCTCTGTTCTTTAATATGCTGTCTAGGTTGGTCACAGCTTTTCTTCTGAGGAGCAAGTGTCTTTTAGTTTCATGGCTGCAGCCACCATCTCCAATGATTCTGGAGCCCAAGAAAATAAAGTCTGTCTTGTTTCCATTGTTTCCCCATCTATTTGCCATGAAGTGATGGGACCAGATGCCATAATCTTCAGTTTTTTAATGTTCGGCTTTAAGCCAGCTTTTTCACTCTCCTCTTTTACTTTCATCAAGAGGCTCTTTAGTTCCTCTTCGCTTTCTGCCATAAGGGTGGTGTCATTTGCATTTCTGAGGTTATAGATGTTTCTCCCAGCAGTCTTGATTCCAACTTATGCTTCATCCAAGCCCAGAATTTCACATGATGTACTCTGCATACAAGTTAAATGAGCAGGGTGACAGTATACAGCCTTGTTGTACTCCTTTCCCAATTTTGAACCAGTTCATTGTATTATGTTAACAGTTTTATGTTAAAATTAGCTGTTGCTTCCTGACCTGCATAGAGATTTCTCAGGAGGCAGGTAGGTGATCTGGTATTCCCATCTCTTGAAGAATTTTCCACAGTTTGTTGTGATCCACACAGTCAAAGGCTTTAGTGTAGTCAATGAAGCAGAAGTAGATGCTTTTCTGGAATTCTCTTGCTTTTTCCATGATCCAGTGGATGTTGGCAATTTGATCTCTGGTTCCTCTGCCTTTTCTAAATCCAGCTTGAACATGGAAGCTCTTGGTTCATGTACTGTTGAAGCCTAGCTTGGAGAATTTTGAGCATTACTTTGCTAGTGTGTGAGATGAGTGTGATTGTGTGGTAGTTTGAACATTCTTTGGCATTGCCTTTCTTTGGGATTGGAATGAAAACTGACCTTTTCCAGTCCTGTGGCCACTGCTGAGTTTTCCAGATTTGCTGGCATTCAAATTCAAGTGCAGCACTTTAACAGCATAATATTTTAGGATTTGAAATAGCGCAGCTAGAATTCAGTTAGACTATAAGTCCTGTTTAAAGGCTGAATAATACTCTATTGTATGTATATAACCACACTTTGTTTATCTACTCTTCTGCCAATGGACATTTGGGTTGTTTCCACCTCTTTTGGCCATTATGAATAATGCTACTAGGGACATGGGTGTGCAAATATCTGTTGGAGAACTCAAAGGAATCAATTCTTCTGAGTATATGCCCAGAAACTCAGTTCTACTTCTAAAGCTTCTTTCCCTCCCAATGTCCTGGAGTCTGGGCCGCCTCTTGACGTTTGAACCATCCTTCTGTGGCAGCTGCTGCTCACAGCACTCCACTAGGCCCCCACTGGGCAGTTATTCTAGCCATTCTCTTCTGTGTCACTATTCTTTTGTCAATAACAGTCTTTTCTTTCAATTTACCCTCTTGCTTTCCAAACCCCAGTCCTGCCCCTCATCACTTTCTGAAGAAGATGCAGCTATACATGTCTGAATCCTACCTATGTACATGGTTGACTTTTATCCAAGGTGGCTTCTTGGGCCTCCATGTAAAGCAATGGCTGCAAATAGATGAGGTGGGGCAGGGAGAGATTTGTGATGGGGGTTATAATTTCATTTGTTTATCTTATTCTAATTGTAGAGTGCCCATACCTCAAGGAAAGGGATATTTGACACTTGAAATAAAGTCAAACATTCACAGAAAACCTGCTGTGGAAAGAAAGGATTTATTTTGTGAATGTGGCAGAAATCATGTAAGTGCTTTCAATGGGAAATGGAAAAAATACACATTGGCCATTATATTCTCTATTTTGAAAATTATAGAATATCAGCCTATCTCCAAAGGCACAGAAAAAGTGAAGGCTCCAATATTTGCTGATAAAGGCCTTCTGTGGGCCGGGGCTTGGTTTGGCTGGATCATGGTTTATAAAGTATTCTATAGGGTATAAGATATTATTTTACCCATGGAGTTTTCAGGATCCAGCTTCTTTTTTCAAGGAATTTATAGATTTAAACAAATATCCATCAAGCTTTTAGTGAGCAGTGTTTCTGTACTGCAGTACAGGCAGATTCTTTATCAACTGAGCTACGAGGGAAGCCCATGTTTCTGTCCTAGGCAGAATTTAAAATGAAAAGAGACTATTGGGGTGGGAGAAGTAGTGAGAAGAAAAAGCTATTACTTTTATTTAAATTGTTAAAAGAGAAAAGCTCTTCTTTCATCTGGGGATAAGGCATAGCTTGAAGGGTGGTGGCATGTTGATCAGTCCCGTAACAATGGGTTTGGTCTCTATGTCCTTTGTCTCCCCCAGGGGTTTCAGGACAAAATTTTGCAGAATGGTGGTTAAGAACAGGAACAGCTCCATTTGGGCCAGGCCCTCTCCAATACAGGCTCGTTTCCCTGAAAGGAGGAGACAGTTCCATTAGCTTGTTCCACAATTAAATATTACAATAGCCCATATTCAAACACATACTCCTAACAGCCACTGAAAACACTGGTCAGAAAAGTGACAGCTCAGAAGCAGCTAGAGGACGATCAACTGATTCAGTTCAGTTCAGTTCAATTGCTCAGTCGTGTCCGACTCTTTGCGACCCCTTGAACCACAGCACGCCAGGCCTTCCTGTCCATCACCAACTCCCGGAGTCTACCCAAACCCACGTCCATTGAGTCAGTGATGCCATCCAACCATCTCATCCTCTGTTGTCCCCTTCTCCTCCTGCCCTCAATCTTTCCCTGCATCAGGGTCTTTTCAAATGAGTCAACTCTTCACATCAAGTGGCCAAAGTTTAGGAGTTTCAGCTTCAATATCAGTCCTTCCAAAGAATGCCCAGGACTGATGTCCTTTAGGATGGACTGGTTGGATCTCCTTGCAGTCCAAGGGACTCTTAAGAGTCTTCTCCAATGCCACAGTTCGAAAGCATCAGTTCTTCGGTGCTCAGCTTTCCTTATAGTCCAACTCTCACATCCATACATGACTACTGGAAAAACCATAGCCTTGACTAGACAGATCTTTGTTGACAAAGTAATGTCTCTGCTTTTTAATATGTTGTCTAGGTTGGTCATAACTTTCCTTCCAAGGAGTAAGCGTCTTTTAATTTCATGGCTGCAATCACCATCTGCAGTGATTTTGGAGCCCAAAAAAATAAAGTCAGTCACTGTTTCCACTGTTTCCCCATCTATTTGCCATGAAGTGATGGGACCAGATGCCATGATCTTAGTTTTCTGACTGTTGAGCTTTAAACCAGCTTTTTCACTCTCCTCTTTTACTTTCATCAAGAGTCTCTTTACTTCTTCACTTTCTGCCATAAGGGTGGTATCATCTGCATATCTGAGGTTATTGATATTTCTCCCTGCAATCTTGATTCCAGCTTGTGCTTCCTCCAGCCCAGCGTTTCTCATGATGTACTCTGCATATAAGTTAAATAAGCAGGGTGACAATAGTCAGCCTTGATGTACTCCTTTTCCTATTTGGAACCAGTCTGTTGTTCCATGTCCAGTTCTAACTGTTGCTTCCTGACCTGCATATAGGTTTCTCAAGAGGTAGGTCAGGTGGTCTGGTATTCCCATCTCATTCAGAATTTTCCGCAGTTTATTGTGATCCACACAGTCAAAGGCTTTGGCATAGTCAGGAAAGCAGAAATATATGTTTTTCTGGAATTCTCTTGCTTTCTTGATGATCCAGCAGATGTTGGCAATTTGATCTCTGGTTCCTCTGCCTTTTCTAAAACCAGCTTGAACATCTGGAAGTTCACGGTTCACGTATTGCTGAAGCCTGGCTTGGAGAATTTTGAGCATTACTTTAGTAGTGTGTGAGATGAGTGCAATTGTGAGGTAGTCTGAGCATTCTTTGGTATTGCCTTTCCTTGGGATTGGAATGAAAACTGACCTTTCCCAGTCCTGTGGCCACTGCTGAGTTTTCCAAATTTGCTGATCAACTGGTACAGTTCCTCTAACAAACCATAATTTCTCTAAAGAGATTTATACTCTTAATTCAGTAGTTCTCCTGGGGATTTATCTGTAGGAACTACAGATTCACCAATGAGGATGTTACTTTCATTATTATTTATGACGCTGATGAGTTAGATGAACACTAGACATACACCTATGTTAGATTAATTAAATAAGTCATTGTGCAACTATCATGCAATGCCACCTAAACATGTTTGTGTGGAAGATTATTTAATATCACAGGCTGTCTTTTAAAAACATATTAACTGTTATTTTTGAAAATACTAATCAAATAATTGACTAGGATAACAAAGAAAAAAAAATATGTGCTGAGTGATCTTAAGTTGTCTTTATGACCTTATGAGAAATAGCAACTGGGAGCCAATCAGCTCTTGCAAAGAGGCAAGGTTATGTGGGGCTCTGGATTTCAGAGGGGAAGGAAGAGAATGAAATGACCAAAGTCCCTCTGATGGCCTCTGGCTGTAAGAATCAGAAAATTAATACAATAATGTTTAATCATTTTAAAAGAAGAAAGAAACCTGAACATTCTGTTTTAGAAAAGTTGTATATTACAGAAGGGAGATCACCAGGTAAGAGTCTACAAAAGGAGGTCTCTTTGTTATCTGATAATAACATCTGAATTGAATTGGTTTGCCTTGATTTTTTAAAAAATTGGTATTGTACTTAGTCACCAGATAACAAAATAGTCCTTGAAAGACTTATTTGATCCTATTGGTACACAGACTTAAATGGCTTCATCTTGATTTAGAGGGTTATAGCAGATTGATTTGATTAACTTTGCGATCATTAGTGGACTACTTACATACATTCAGTAAAGCTAAAAGTTGTTCAAAAGGTTCATGTGTATGGTTTGGATGGTGTGTATTTATATTTACCCATGGAAAAAGCCACGAAGTATTTTGTTTTCCTGAAGCTGCCATTTTTATCCAAAAAATGGCCTGGGTCAAACTTCTCTGGGTTAGGAAACTCCTTGCAGTCGTACAAGATGGGAGACAGTAACGGCAATACAACAGTACCCTGGAACCAAGAAAGAGAGAGTGGAATGGCATGTTATCATACTTATCTTTGGTTCATAAAAAGCCTAACACTTTTAAATATAGTGGATTAAACAGGACCGAGAACTCTTAAAGCTTGTGTGAGAGCTTTCTGTCTTGTGTGAGAGTTTTTTCACACCCACTATCATACAATACCTTTTATCGAATAATAAGATGGTTCTCTGGGGGAAGAGCACTGTTACAGTCAATGTGCAATAAACAATTGTTCACAAACTAAGATTTGCAGCTCATATTGTTTAGACATGTGCTTTATTAGAACTGCCACCTCAAATTGGAAGAGTTCACTTTTCACAATTTTTTTCTTTCTGAATTCAGGTGTGAATGTAAGAAAATAAGATATAGTGCCTTGTAATCTACAAAATCTATTGGCTCAAACCCCACCTCCTCACTTCTAAAATGGAGTGCATGTGTGTATGTTTGTTGCTCAGTCATGTCCAGCTCTTTGCGACCCCATGAACTGAACTGTAGCCAGCCTGGTTCCTCTGTCCATGGAATTTTTCAGGCAAGAATACTGGAGAGGGTTGCCATTCCTTTCTCCAGGGGATCTTCCCAACCAAGGGATCAAACCTGGGTCTCCTGCATTGCAGGCAGATTCTTTACTGTCTGAGCCACCATACACTTTCCTCTTTGCCCCATTAGAACCTATGAGGTTTACATGACAAAATGATAATGACCATTGATACAGGATGCTTCACATTTACCTGACATTGCGTTTAATTGTTTATAAATCTCATTGAATTCTTACTTCAACCATATTCACTAGGATCTTGTTTTTTTGGCTCATTGTATATATGCAGAAATTGAGATTCAGAGAGAAGAAACAATTTACTTGAGGTTATTAGCAAGTGGCATGATTAGAATTTGACCCAACTTCTACCTGATCATAAAGCACCCCTATTTAAGTGAAAGCCTCCTCTTTCCATTTTTACTTCATTTTTTATTTCCTGAAACATTATTTCACAATTTTTGGAGTAGGTAATACATATACATGGTATATAAAAAAAGTCAAAGTGAAAATAAGTTTCTTTTTCCTATATTCAAGTTCCTTGGTTTCCTTCTTTTTTTTTTTTTTCCCTTGGTTTCCTTCTTAATGTAATCACTGCTATCAGAAATTTATTCCTATTTTATTATAGGTGGGGCTTCCCTGGTGGTTCAGATGGTAAAGAATCTGCCTGCAGTGCAGGAAACCCAGGTTCAGTCCCTGGGTCTGGAAGATCCCCTGGTGAAGGAAATGGCAACCCACTCCAGTATTCTTGCCTAGAAAATTCTGCGGACAGGGGAGCCTGGTGGAGTCACAAAGAGTCAGACATGACAGAGCAACAGAACAGAAACTCTTTAATATTATCAAAAGCACTTTCTGTATAAATGAGATTACCATGTGGTTTTTCTTTAAATTCTATTTCTATGGTGAATTTTATTAAACCAAATTTTCTGGTGTTAGACCTTCCTGTGTTCCTGATTACCTTCACTTGCTGATGGTATAGCATTTTTAATGTGATACTAGACTTATGTGTTAATAGACTTTTACACTGGGATTTGGCAGTAAGGTTGGGGGCTGTTTCAGCTTTGCAGTAGTCTGGTCAGGTTTGACACCTTTTCTTCCTCTTCTACACTCTCAAATGTAAAACCCAATCCTTTAATCACTACAGAAGACTGACTACATCCCCAGTGTGCATGTGAATGTTTTGATCACTGTTAATTATTATGGGCAGCAATGTCCCAAATGTCCTGGTACAAGAGATCTTGGGAGCAGAGAATTTGGGTTAAAGAAAGTGACACTTGATTACCTTAGAGCTGCAGATACACTGTCCATCTCTTCCCCCTTTTTAACATCCATCATGGAAAATCAGATTTCTGTTTCCACAAGATTCATACTAATGCCAATCACTTCTCCCTTAATATATACTATTATACATGAGAGTGTGAGGAGCCTTGGAAGCCCTGGGTTAGCTTCCCCATTCCAGGAAGGCAGGGGCAGAACCACAGAGGTGACACAATGGCCTGAGAGTACACTGCATAGGAGTGATGGATTTTAAACCCAGGCCATGTAACTCAGGCCTTGTGTTCTTTCCATGTCTTTCAACTGCCTCTCTTCCTGAAACAGCTACGATGCCTCTAACAGGACCCATGGAGTGGTACCATGTTGCATCTTCTATCTCAGCCAGCTTTCCCAGCCACCTCTAACCTTGGGGATGACATATTGTCTGAATTTTGTGTCCCGGACCACAGCATGGGCTAAGTTAGAAGGAACGAGGGTGATGTATCTTTGTATCTCATGCAACACAGCCTCTGTATAGGGCAGCTTCATCTTGTCCTTCATACAGGGACTTCGGGTGCGTCCAATCACACGGTCAATTTCTTCATGAACTTTGGCTGCAGAGACATGAATCATGAATCCTACTTAAGAGATGTGTTCCCTGGATACTTGGAAATGCTTACAATGTGGAAAGAAAGTGGCCTGGAAAAGGCTCCCAAGGTCAAAGACATGTTGCTAAACAACCCATAACTTTGTTCCTCATAGAATTTCTTTTTTTTTTAAATTTCAGTATAAAATCTTTATTCTTAGAATGCTCTTTTTAAAATTAATTAATTCATTTTAATTGGAGGCTAATTACTTTACAATATTGTAGTGGTTTTTGCCATACATTGACATGAATCAGCCATGGGTGTACATGTGTTCCCCATCCTGAACCTCCCTCCCACCTCCCTCCCCATCCCATCCCTCAGGGTCATCCCAGTGCTCTGGCCCTGATCACCCTGTCTCATGCATCAAACCTGGACTGGTGATCTATTTCACATATGGTAATATACATATTTCAATGATATTCTCTCAAATCATCCCACCCTTGCCTTCTCCCACAGAGTCCAAAAGTCTGTTCTTTACATTTGTGTCTCTTTTGCTGTCTCGCATACAGGGTCATCGTACCATCTTTCTAAATACCATATATATGCATTAATATACTGTATTGGTATTTTTCTTTCTGACTTACTTCACTCTGTATAATAGACTCCAGTTTCATCCACCTCATTAGAACTGATTCAAATTCATTCTTTTTAATAGCTGAGTAATATTCCATTGTGTATATGTACCACAGCTTTCTTATCCATTCGTCTGCTGATGGGCATCTAGGTTGTTTCCATGTCCTGGCTATTGTAAACAGTGTTGTGATGATCATTGGGGTACACGTGTCTCTTTCAATTCTGGCTTCCTCAGTGTGTATGCCCAGCATTGGGTTGCTGGGTTGTATGGAAGTTCTATTTCCAGGTTTTTAAGGAATCTCCACACTGTTCTCCATAGTGGCTGTACTAGTTTGCATTCCCACCAACAGTGTAAGAGGTTTCCCTTTTCTCTGCATCCTCTCCAGCATTTATTGTTTGTAGACTTTTTCATAGCAGCCATAGAATTTCTGTTTTCTATATTGCTGCAAAGACCAGAGATTTCGCTTCAGGAAACATAAAAGCTGCATTAGGTATGTCCTTGGCCTCCTGCCTGAACTGGTTTGTCCTCCTGTACAGGTGAGGAGATGACCTCTGTGCAGGGATTAAGATTTACCCCAGATTCCTGGCAAAGCAGCTGCAGAGGGGAAATGTTTAATCCTCACTCTAGTGGGAGCATCTCCTCTGTCAGTCTACTAACATTTTGTGGGAACAGAAAACACCATTTTGTTAAACAAAATACTGGCTTTCTAAGACCTGTGCCCTGAGAATATGATTGAGAAAATCAAGCTAGTACAATTTCATTTTTGAATTTTAAAATATATTGGAGCTAAAAATCCCCTTTGGGGAGACTGATCCATTTTCAAGATGAAAAAAACAAAGGCCTATGAAGTGAAATAACTTGTTGGAGGTCACACAGTCAGGTATTGGTGGCTGAGAATGAGAATCCAACATGGGAACCCATGCATCCCTCATCTAAATTGGGCTGACTCTGCAACATTATATCATATATAGAAGAGCTGGGATTCAGAAGCTCCTCTGCTTTTAAACTTAAAAAGTCTTTGATTTGTAAAGGTCTCTCTTGCTTATCAACATCACTTGATAGAATTTTGATCTGTAAAACCAAACCACATGGGTGGCCCTATGCATGATGCTCGCCAAGGCTGTCCAGAGAAAGAGAAGTTGTCACAGACAGTAGTACCTTACTACCTTCACCAGTTCCAGGAGCTCCTATTTTATCCTAAATAAATACTTAGGATATTTGCTGTACCTTGAACCTCAGGGTATTTCATTAGGAGCAGGAACCCATAACTCAGGGTGGCAGTGGTTGTCTCTACTCCTGCTGAAAACAGATTTGATCCACAGGTTGCTAAGTTTTCCAAGTGAAATTCAGACTCTGGGTTCTCTTTCTCCTGTAGATGGTAGAGTAAAAAAGAAGGCAATGGCTTATCAGAGCTCCATGATCACACCCCATCACTGGTAATAGGCTTCATTTTGTGTGTGGTAGGGTAGTAGATTTTTAAAAATCAGTCATGGAATTGAAACTTCTGGTTCAAATTCCAGGTTAGTCAATGATCAGATATATGCCCTTGACAAGTTACCTTACCTCTTTACTCAACTTCATAATAACCTGTTAACACTCAGTTAACGGAATCTTCTTTGATTATATTTAATGAAAAAGACTAGATGTGAGCACAATGTAGATAAATCAACTGGTTTGGAACTGGTCTGTTTCCTTCAGACCAGTGATACAAATCATGGGAAATTGATACTACCCCAGCCCTTTAGAGTATTGTAGTGAAGAATATAGAGGTCAATTAAATATTTTGTTAAAGTATGATAAGTGCTATCAAAGAAAATTTCAGGGTAGTATTTGATTCATCATTTTACTCCTTTTACCAACCATCACGGACTGATAGAGAGTTGGTATGAAGGAAAATTTTTAAATGACTGAATTAAAAACCTAACTATTTTTTTTTCTCTTTCCCAGACAAACATCTAGTCCTCTGAGGGCCAACAAAAAACTTTTCCATCAGAATGAAGAGGATATTTCAATGCACATTGTTGATAAGTGGAGTGAGCTTAAATGTCTCTGCTAACTCCAGGGAAATTTCTGAGAAGGAAAGAGAGCATCATCATGCCTTCCTTCAGCATGTTTTCTAAGGAAGTCAAGCTTTCTAAATCAGCCCTCCCAGAGATTAAGAAGACTAAACAGGTTATTATTTACTGTTTGCTATAACTTGCACATTTATGATATAATTGCACAGTATTTTTCTTTTGCTTATTAATGTATATTTGGGGAATTTTGGCATGAAAGTCAAAGTGTTAGTTGCTCAGTTGTGTCCAACTCTTTGCAATCCTGTGGACTGTAGCCTGCCACACTCCTCTGTCCATGGAATTCTCCAGGCAAGAATACTGGAGTGAGCAGCCATTCCCTCCTCCAGGGGATCTTCCCAACCCAGAGATCAAACCTGGGTTTGCCTGCTTTGCAGGCAGATTCTTTACTGTCTGAAATAACGCTTTACTGGGGAAGCCCAACTTTGGCATAAACGAGGTTAATTTTACAGGGCTCAAGGAATTATTTTCAGATTTTAAGTTGTTACATAGGTATATATATTGAAATATCATTTTTTCAGAAATACAAAAATTGAAATTATATTGGTAAAAGTCTCGTGCACACAACAAAAACATGGAACACTTCACAAATTTGTGTGTCATCCTTGCACAGGGACCATGCCAACCTTCTCTGTATCATTCCAATTTCAGTGTACGTGCTGCCAAGATGAGCACTGAATATCCTTTTGCAGTCTATAACAATAGCTTGTCACAGTTTTGACTGTTTTCCTACTGATGTTCTCATGGACATTGATGCTGGTATCTTATGCCAGTGATGTTCTAAGAGCTGGTGGCTGTGTGATACTTGCTATTCAATATGTTTAAGACCACCGATGGTTAATTATAATGTATTTTTTTAGAATCTCTTATCCCTCGTTAGCTTCAAATAACAAAATTGTTCCATGGGAAAACACAATCCAGTTTTTATAATGTATTGGTCTGTGACATACCACCTGGGAAACATCGTGGCAAACAATGGCAGACTATGGTATGTAAAGAAGATGTAAAAAAAAAAAAAAAAAAAAAAAAAAAAAAGAAGATGTGTGTGTCTTTTAGCCACATTAAGATAAATATATGCTCAGAAACATGCATATATATACATATATGTAGCTCATCATAAATATATACTGAGAAGATTTCATTAAATGCTAGTGTCCAAGTACAGGAAGTAAATAGAAATAAAGGGAAATAATATGTATAATATATATTTTTTAGAAAACTTATTAGTTTTTGTCCAACTAAAAAATTTATGACATTTTGATTCCACTTGTTTGACTTAGTATGAATAGAATACTAGCTTTCTAATTTAGAAAAATAGATATGCAACAAGCAACAAAGGTTTATGTATAGTACAGGGAACTATAGTCAATATCTTGAAATAACCTATAATGGGAAATATCTTCAAAAATAATATGTGTGTATATGTATAACTGAATCACACACACAAAAAAGAATTCTACTTTTTGAAATTTAGTAATGTTTATCTTATTGCCAATTTTTCTAAATGTCCTACGGACATCTAATAACAACATATGAAATACAAAATTTTAAATATATTCGTGTAGTATATGATTAAATTAATTAAACACAAATTTATTACATTTAAATTATTAATGACATCATTCAAGATGCTTCTATTCTGATTTTTTCTGCACTTGATAAAATATTCTCAGAGAAATGTTAATATTTCTCACTATGATTGTATATTTTTTTCTTTTCCCTTATGTTTCTTCTGATTTTTGCTTTATGTAATTTTGTTTCTTTGTTGTTAAGTTGTCTAAAGGTTTATGATGTCTATCTTCTTTTTGAATTGTACCTTCATTGTTAAAAATATATATCTTTGTTTCATTTAAAATAAATAAATTTTAAAAAGAAAAAAAAAGAAATACGAAGGAAGAAGAGGGCTTTTGCTCTTTTAAAATTTCTGCACTATGAAAAATTTCTACTATTTTTAATAGCATACCCCATTGCCACAAGATATCAAAATATCAAGAATTACCTACATGGTGTGATTATGCTTTCCTGCATTCCCATGGACTGACAAAATATAGTATCAGGGAAATATGTCATGTACAATACCTGCTCCATCCTGCTGAGGAAACAGTCAATGTAGTCTCGAGGGTTATTATGATCCAGGGACTTTTAATGCTCCTTCACTTTTTCCAGAACAAAGTAGTGAACATCCTTAAGCCTTTTTGAAAATGCTCTGTGCTCTCCAGGGAGAGGCTTTATGAGTTTTGGCCATAGATTGTAAATCTAAAATGAGAACAAAAAATACACAAGCAATTCAGGTTGTGAAGAGACACCAGGGTTTCTAAGTGGAGCACCGAACTCTCTGCAGGGTCTGGCCAGGGAGAATCCTTTCCTCCAACTTTCAAGCTAAAGAGAAGGGAGGATGACCATCACATACACGAGAGTCGCCCCTTCTCATCTCCTGCTCAACCACTCTCAGCCAACCTCAGAGTAAGAGAGGGGGAGAATGTGCACAGGAGCCTTAAAAGAAAGGCAGGGAACTGGGAACATGACATCTTCTTTTGGGGGAATCACCTCACAGAAGCGAGCAGAAGGCAGCCTTCATAGGTGCTGGTGTAAGTGACACGGTACTAATCCACTTCACATAAGACACACATGGAGGGAAGGGGACAGCGCTTGCCTCGGCACATGCTCATGGGGCAAGGTGGGCAGCTTGCAGCTCTTAACCCTGCTTGTGTAGTGTGTCCAAGAGGTCAAGTGCAAGGGTGAATGAAGACTTGGCCTTACCTGGTTCCAGAGAGAGCTTACTCGATTGAAATTTTTATTTAACGAATCCAGCAGGGAGTGAAAGGTCTTATCTTTGTAGTGGAAACGTTCATTGAAGAGGATGGAGCAGATCACGTTGCAGGTAGCACAGGACAGGGTGACAGCAGGGTTAAAGGGCTGAGCTGGTGTGAAGAAAAAACAACTCTAACATTTAAAGTCTTCATCAGCCTGCATTAGGGTTTCAAGAAGATGGCCTCCCTCCTCCTCAGATGGATACTTATATTTTATTTTCTCTAAACTTCTTCAAATTAGGATGTAAGCATCTTCTATTAATACTATATGCTCTATAGTATTATACTATGATACTACTAGTAGTTGTTATATTATTCAGTGAATATGGTAATAGTCACAAGAGGAGCAAGTAATATTATAGAATATTTACCACATACTGGATACGGTGTAAATATTTTGCAAACTGTATTATCCAACCCTCAATCTGAGGTTTGATTTTTAGCCACATTTTTCAGATGAGGAAACTGCACCTTAGAGAAATTAAATAACTTGTCCAAATTTAGACATCCAGTAAGTGCTGAAGTTGGGAGATGAACCCAAACAAAGGGATTCAAGGATCCTAAGTAACAGCTTTGAGTCATTTTCCTCCTGCCCCGCTTTTCCTTGCCAATGCCCTGGTTAACAGAGCAGACTGTGGACTGCTGAGCATCTCCTGAAGGAGGAGCTTTGGTGGGAAGGGCTGTGTGCGCAGTAGCCCCTTGGCCCAAAAGATGGTCCACGGAACACACCCTCTGATTTCCTGAGCTCCTCCATCAGAAATTGGGCCTCCTCCTGGATCCTCTCCTCGAGGCTCCTCTTCCCCATCCCAAAGTCCCTTAGGGTCATGAGGGAGAAGCGCCGCATTTGCTTCCACGTGTCTCCATTGCTGAAAAGGATTCCTAGGAAAAGAAGCAAAGAGCAGAAAAGTGGTTTTGCATCATAGAACTGGATGTCCCCAGAAGTTGATCTCGTGTCCACCCTGTGCTGTGGCCACTGCCCCTTATCAGGAATTTTAGCAACTGGCCTTTGAAGAGCACAACGTAGTCTTTGGTTTGGGTCAAATATTTGTCACAAAGAAAATAAAACCCAAGTTCTGGTCAACAGAGGACAGGGGTGAAAGAGACAGGGGCAGGATCATTGGCACATAGGAAACATTCCCAAGTGTGTGAAGGGCCATCCATCTGGTTTTGTTGAAGATGGTAGACTGGCATGTGTTCACAAACCCCTCTCCTGAGTGTCTGTTTTTGCACTTAACACCCCTTTCATTTGTGCTTCAGTTCTACCCATGACTTCCTCTACTAGAGGAACTGCAGCCCCACGGACTGCAGCCTGCCAGGCTTCTCTGTCCATGAAATTCTCCAGGCAAGAATACTGGAGTGGGTAGCTGTTCCCTTCTCCAGGGGATCTTCCCAACCTAGGGATCGAACCCAGGTCTCCTGCATTACAGGCGGATTCTTTACCAGCTGAACTACTAGAGTGGGTAGCCATTCCCTTCTCAAGCGGATCTTCCCAACTTGGAGGATTGAACCTAGGTCTCCTGCATTGCAGGCAGATTCTTTAAGATCCGAGCCACCAAGGAAGCCCCTATTAGAGGAGAAGCAACTGCAAAGCAGAGCAATAGGGAATACGCATTTCTATTCACCTCTGAATTTACTACAGCTGTTAGCTAATCTGAACTAGAAAGAACTCAGGAACAAAGGAAATGTTCACACCCAATGCTTTTTCATTTCTTCCTCTGTATATGTCCTGAATTTCCTATTTCTCTCAATGCACCACCAGTTTCCTAGTACCTCAAACCCAAACTTCAGGGCATTTTCACATCGCTCTTGCCCTATACAGCTGCATTTGGTAAATCCTGTTGACTCCACCTTCAAAATGTCTTTCTCATCTGTCCCTTTTTGTCAATTCAAACTACACTACCACACTTCAGCTTCTAAGGTTATGATCATATTCAAACCAGCTTCCTAGATTTAGAGTTTCTAGGTTCCTCAAAATCAAATACGAGGACAATTTTTCTGGTGCTAAAAAGCATTCAGTGGATTTCCCTATACCCACCTCTCACCATAAAGAAGGCTGAGTGCGAGAGAATTGATGCTTTCGAAATGTGGTGTTGGAAAAGACTCATGAGAGTCCCCTGGACAGCAAGGAGATCAAACCAGTCAATCTTAAAGGAAATCAGTCCTGAATATTCATTGGGAAGACTGGTGCTGAGCTGAATCTCCAATACTTTGGCCATCTGATGCAAAGAGGGAAAGACCCTGATGCTGGGAAAGACCGAGGGTAAAAGGAGAAGGGGATGACAGAAGATGAGATGGTTGGATGGCATCACTGACTCAATGGGCATGAGTCTGAGCAAACTCAGGGAGATAATGAAGGTCAGGGAAGCCTGGCGTGCTGCAGTCCATGGGGTCACAGAGTCGAACACGACTACAACAAATACAACCCCCTAGCTCCCCACCCAGTCTCATTATGATACTGTTGTAGCCACGCATTCCAGGGAAACAAACTCACTCAGAAGGACAATGCAGATAGTGGAGTGCAGTTTATTACACTGGTAGGCCCAAGGCAGAGTCTCCTCTTAGCCAAGGACCCTGACCAGTTTTTGTGAAAACCTTATATACCCTAAGTGTACTTGCTCAAACCCACCTCCCCAAATTCCTTGAAACTAGTCTGGACAAGGTAAAAAAGAGATACGATCAAAGTTAACCCATGATTCATGTGTCACAAGACTAGATAAACAGTGGACATTTATCAATAGGACTGTGGTCATATCCCAATAAACATAATAGAATTTACTACTTTGTTCTGTTACAGAGATAATTAGCATATTCTTTTAGGCAACGGAGAGTCCAAGTACAAGTCCTGAAGCTCTTTTATCCAGGGGGTCTGGTTTCCCATTGGTATGCCACTTCTATAGACACTGGGCACAAAGTTCAGAGTACAATGGGAGGGTGACCATGCGTGTAGCCTAATGTTCGCAGCCTGGCCTAAGATGGAGTCCAGCTCTGTCTGTTTCCTCCTTCAATATCTTTAAACTCCTCAAAACTTTCCATCAGTCTCCCCATTGGCTCTAACTCTGAACCAAAAAAAAAAAAACCAAAAAATTAAAACATAGATTAGTGTATTAAGACTACAGACTATGGTTATCGGTTCTGGGCTCCAGAGTTAGGCAAACTGAATTCAAGTCTGCTCGAAAAGCTTCTAATTTGGATGAGCAAGTAACTTCTGTTGCCTCAGCTTTTCATTTGTTGAATGGAAATAAAAAATATCCTCCTCATAGGGCCATCGTGGTAACTGAATATGGTAATACATATGAAACCCCTAGCATGGTATCTGGCACACAAGAAGTATTTAATAAATGTTAGCTATTATACAATTATAGTTATTAGAATCATAATTCAAGTCAATAATAATCTAATTATTATAATGTCTAACTTTTATAATAATTATTGATAGTAACATTATTATTATCATTGAAATTTAGGAATATTTTCATCTCTTCAAATTTTTAACTGTTTTTACATCATCTTTAAATCAAAAGGCAATCATAAATGTGGCAAAATTATTTATTTAATCCTTAATTAGACTTTCAAATATTGCCATATCTTTTGTGCTTCATTTATTCTTCTATTTATTTAATAAATTTTCATTGCTTTCCTGTGCCAACAAAGGCATTTTGCTCACCATCCCGCTCTACAAGGGTTAGATCATTAGCCACTGTAGTCGTTGAAAGGCATTCAGGGTGGAGATCAGGGATGATCTAGGATGATAAACTATTGTTTATGTCAACTAAACTGTTGTTTATGTTGTTTATGTCAACTGATGAGTTATTTGATATATATCAAATAACTTCCAAATGTTCAAGCTGGTTTTAGAAAAGGCACAGGAACCAGAGATCAAATTGCCAACATCTACTGAATCATCAAAAAAGCAAGAGAGTTCCAGAAAAAAAGGGAGTTCCAGAAAAACATATATTTCTGCTTTATTGACTATGCCAAAGCCTTTGACTGTGTGTATTGCAACAAATTGTGGAAAATTATTCAAGAGATGGGAATACCAGATCACCTGACCTGCCTCTTGAGAAACCTGTATGCAGGTCAGGAAGCAACAGTTAGAACTGGACATGGAACAACAGACTGGTTCCAAATAGGACAAGGAGTACGTCAAGGCTGTACGTTGTCACCCTGCTTATTTAACTTATATGCAGAGTACATCATGAGAAACGCTGGGCTGGAGGAAGCACAAGCTGGAATCAAGATTGCAGGGAGAAATATCGATAACCTCAGATATACAGATGACACCACCCTTATGGCAGAAAGTGAAGAAGAACTAAAAAGCCTCTTGAAAGTAAAAGAGGAGAGTGAAAAAGCTGGTTTAAAGCTCAACAGTCAGAAAACTAAGATCATGGCATCCGGTCCCATCACTTCATGGCAAATAGATGGGGAAACAGTGGAACCAGTGACTGACTTTATTTTTTTGGGCTCCAAAATCACTGCAGATGGTGATTGCAGCCATGAAATTAAAAGACTCTTACTCCTTGGAAGGAAAGTTATGACCAACCTAGACAGCATATTAAAAAGCAGAGACATTACTTTGTCAACAAAGGTCCATCTAGTCAAGGCTATGGTTTTTCCAGTAGTCATGTGTAGATGTGAGAGTTGGACCATAAAGAAAGCTGAGTGCCAAAGAATTGATGCTTTTGAACTGCGGTGTTGGAGAAGACTCTTGAGAATCCCTTGGACTGCAAGGAGATCCAACCAGTCCTTTCTAAAGGAAATCAGTCCTGAAAATTCAGTGGAAGGACTGATGTTGAAGCTGAAACTCCAATACTTTGGCCACCTGATGCTTAGAGCTGACTCATTTGAAAAGACCCTGATGCTGGGAAAGATTGAGGGCAGGAGGAGAAGGGGATGACAGAGGATGAGATGGTTGGATGGCATCACCGACTCAATGGACTCAATGGGTAAACTCCGGGAGTTGTGATGGACAGGGAGGCCTGGCATGCTGTGGTTCATGGAGTCGGAAAGAGTCGGACACAACTGAGTGACTGAACTGAACTGAACTGAGCTCAATCCAGCCTAATACCTTCTGCTCCAGTTAAAAATTAATTTCAGGGTTTCCCTGGTGGCAGTGGTAAAGAGTCTGCCTGCCAATGCTGGAGACATGGGTTCAATCCCTAGCCGGGATATATCCCACATGCCACAGAGCAAAAAATCCCATGCACAACAAGTATTGAGCCTGTGCCCTAGAGACCAGGACCTAGAACTACTGAGGCCACAAGCTGCAACTACAGAAGCCCGCGTGCCCTAGGGCCCGTGCTCCACAACAAGAGAAGCCACTGCTATGAGAGGCCCATACACCACAACTAGAGAGTAGCCCCCTCTCACTGCAGCTAGGGAAAAGCCTGTAGAGCAATGAAGTTTTAGCAGATACAAATATAAATAAATAATTAATTCCAAAGCTCACACACAGCCAATGTAATCAACTTGTTTTAAAAAAAAGGGAAGAAATGAGAGAAGATTTGGTTGCTTCTTTAGGTAAGCATGTACATCTTATGTAAGAGAGATTAAAAACTGTTTCTCTTTCATCACTTAGTACACTGCATAATATTTAATTAATTATTCATAAATATGCTTTGAAAGGAAGTTTCTATTTCTTTGGGGCTTGTTGCAATTTTACAATTTTAAATGGATTAGAGGAGATTTTCAGGCTGTCCTAGGTTTTTTTAATTGTGTAATACTTCATATATATAAAGGAATATATATATAACATATGTCCACATTTTGAAACATAGTAAGAAAATAATTATCTGTGAGCCTGTTGTCCCACTGAAGAACTTGAGCTTGACTAAGTACCACTGTAGCTCCCTGTGTGTTACCTGTCTGACCTTACCACCCTCTCTCCGCCCCCTCACTCCCACCTCTCCACCCCCGACCAGCCCCAAACCAAGAGCTGACATTGAAAACACAGTAATTTCTGTACCTAGTTGTCTGTTGTTGCTGCCACTATGCCACTGCAATCTTTGTACCCTGTGAAATGACACCCCAAGCATGGCTCTCTAAATCCTAAGACCTTTGGGTAACAACTTTTATTTTCAAAATATTTCCCAGATTGCTTTTTATTAAATCACAATCATATTTGCAGATTTACCTTAAAGGGAACTTGGAGTCTGTTTTTGGTGTTTATCTCAATAGAATTATCAGAGTATCTGTTGTACCAAAAAAAAAAAAATGTCTGTTTTTTGTCCCCATTCATGGGAGACAGCTTCTAAATCCTCAGCTTTTCCCACTTCTAACACAGAAGTTTGTTATTCATGCTGAGCCTCTGGGATCACACTTAAGTTTATGATAATAAAGTGACTCATGGTAGATTCCTAAACAGTGTCAAGATGGAGTTGGCCATGCCAGAAAGATGAACTTTGTATTCAGAGAACTGAAGCTTCCACCCAAGTGATATCAGCCAGACCTTAGGACTTTCAAGGAATGGAAGGAGCTAGAGACTGAGTTCTATCAGATGGCCAATCAATCAATCAACTGTGCTCAAGTAATGAAGTTCCAGTGAAAACCTCCAGACACCAAAGCTCCGATGAGATTCTGGGTCGGTGAACATACCAACACATTGAATGGGTAACACATTCTGATTCCTTGCAAGAGAATATAGAAGCTCTGCATTTGAGGCATTCCTAAACCTTGTCCAACATGTCTCTCCATTTGTAGCTTTCATATGTAACAGAATTGTGATTGTTAAGTATTGCATCTTCCTGAGTTCTGTGAGTCATTCCAGTAAATTATTGAACCTGAGGTGGTCATGGAAACCCTGAATTTTTAGCCAGCTGGTTGTAAGTGTGGGTAATTGGAGACCCCTGAACTTGCAGCTGACATCAGAAGTGAGGGTAGTCTTTTGAAGAATGATGCCCTTAACGTAGGGCTTACCAGGTGGTCACTAGTGGTAAAGAAACTGCCTGCCATTGTAGGAGACATAAGAGACCTGGGTTTGATCCCTGTGTCGGGAAGATCCCCTGGAGAAGGGCATGGCAACCCACTCCAGTAATCTTGGCTGGAGAATCTTCCATGAACAGAGAAGTCTGGCGGGCCACAATCTATAGGGTCACAAAGAATGGGACATGACTGAAGCGACTTAGCACGCACGTGTGCACACACACACACACATACACACGTACTTAACATATGGAGTATGAACTAATTCAGTAGTATCTGAATTGCACTGCAGTATTGCAGCATCTAATTTATTGCTTGTTGCAAAGCAGATACTCATTAGGTTAATCACACTTTTTTGCTAAAAAGAATTAACTTGTATTTTGAAACATACCATATCCTCTCTGGGTATCGTCAATAATAGGAATAGGTCCTCTGCCAAGGAATTCATCACCTTGGTCAATTAGAGCTTCCTTCACCGCCTCATATCCATGTAAGACCACAGTGGTCTGGGATCCAAGGTACAGAGTGTAAACAGGGCCATATTGTTTGGCAAACTATAAAGAGATACAAACAACTATAAGGGCTATTGTGAAATCTCTCCATTGGAGGCTTCGGTGGGAATTAAGTAATGATTCACACGTAGCTTAGACCTTGCTCCATTAAGTTCCTTTCAGTAATTTAACTTGGGCTACAGTCATGGATTCATTCTTTCCTTCATCTATACATGCAACCATTGAGCAATATAAATATTCACTAAGCACTTATATTGTCAGACATTGTGCCAGGAACTCCACGGAACTTAGAGTCTAGTGGAAGTAACAGGCAGTAAAACAAACTACATTTGCAATACAAGCTGCACATGATTCTATGAAAGTGGTAAAGAATGTACTTATGCTAGATGATAATGGGAAAACTTAATAAAATAGATGAGAATTCTATGAGGAGGTAACATTTAAGATAAAACTAAAGATGAGAAGGAAGCAGCAATGATAAGAGAAAGAGAGATTACTTAATAGGTATTAAAAAGAATGAAATCTATATATTTATGATAGCATTGTGTCAAGGGGAAAAATAGAATACTAAAACAGCTGCTAGCTAGGGATTGGTTTTCAAATGTATTTTACATCCATGCATGTGAATTTAAAGTAGCCATTTGAAAGTACTTTTGTGAAGATGTATGATGATGGTTCAGAAACATGTTCATGTTCTAAATTAAATAGTTGAAAAAAAATTACATTTAAAGATCCATATGCATATTATAATCCTCCATTTTTTAAAATAAAATTCTTAAATGGCAAAACTTATTGAACTTGCCACCTCTTTTTTCTTTCTGCTTTTCCTACACTTTTTAAAACTTACACGTACACTTTTTTTAAAACTTACACGTAAATGGTAGAGAATTTTGCCACTTTCTGTTTTCTCTGTCCAAGGAAAATGAAACTACTTCCTTGGTTCCTCTGAAGGAGTGTCTCTCTGTATTTTAGGGCACAAAATATCAGGCCCTCCTCTCCCAACCTCACCCTCAGCTGATGATGTTGCTTCCTATTTCACAGAGATAACAGAAGAGAATGTCCATGTGCTTCTACCATAGCTTCTTGTTCACTTGAATCTGTACCCACATACATAGTTTTCTGTTAATATAAATGACTTTCCATGCCCCCCAAAAGGCCCAATTCTCCAGCTTATGCACTGGATTCCATTCCCTTTTAGCTATGGCAACTTGACTTTCCTTTTTTACAGCAATATTGAACATCACCCTATTTTTCCTCCTCCCCCAGGCCCTGGCAACCACCATTCTACTCCCTACTTCTATGGGTATGATTTTAGAGTCCCCATGTAAGTGAGTTCATACAGTATTTGTCCTTCTGTCTGGCTTCTATAATTTAGGATAATATCCTCCAGGTTCATCCATGTTGTTGTCAGTGACAGGATTTCTTCCTTCTTTAAAGAGAAATAATATTCCTCTATGTGTGTGTGTGTGTACACATCGTACTTTATCACTGGTCAGACGACAGTAATTAGGGATTTTGGGAGAATGTATACTTGCACAGTGAACTCAAAGGAGTGAATGTCAGTCAGGGAGAGCAGAGTTGAGTTGTGTTAGAGCAAGGTGTGAGGATCACTCTTCAAAAGGAGGATCACAAATTATACCATAGATTAGTCTGAAATAGTAATAATAATATAAAAGGACATTGTTTACATTTTTTTTTTTAACATTTGCTTGTCTTTTGGTTAGTGTTATATGCAGAAAGGATTGGAAGACTTTCAGTTAAAATATGTTCTGACTTCAGAATTTTCCCATTCACTAGAATTCAATCTGTATCTCAGGTCAGGTTAACACACTTCATTATCACCTCTAAAGTGATCCAATTCAGAAAAAAATAAAGGGGGGCAGGAAGAATTTCTGTCTTGTAATACAGAAATAGATACACCAAAGTGCCTTAGCAGTGAGTAAAACTATTAAGAAGAAAACTTAAAGATGACACAAAGATAATCTGAAGGTGACTCCCCTTTACCTGGAGATGACTAGCCCCTAATGAAACCCCCTTACCTTGGAGAGAGATGCAGGGATGTCCTTGAAGTTTAGTTGCATCAGATTCCCAATGATGGGAAGGGGAGTTGGACCAGGAGGGAGCTTTCCCAAACCTTTGTGACTTTTCTTCCACATGAAAAGAAAAACCAGGCAAGTGATACAAATCACAAGAGCAAGAGTAGTGATTTCCAGTTGCTCCATCTTGGTTACTCAGTGTTAGTAACTGTTTGGGTTGTTTGTTGGCAAAGTCCTATACACCCAGGGTATGCTGCGTAAGTCAAAGGCTGGTCTGAGTTCTTGGACTTAGGAAACAACCTGGCACTGGTTTTGGCTGTATTTACCTTCCCGAAGCTTGAGATTGGGATGGATTCATATCTTTCCTACCTCTCATTCACAAAATCTGCAATTTTTGATTTTTTAAGCCTCTCCATTACATGTACTATTTCCTTTCAGCACTAATGATACATTAACTATAAAGCTGGGGGATGTAGAGGTACAAACTATTAGATATAAAATAAACTACAAGGACATATGGAGAATATAGCCAATAGAACTACAAAAAGTAGAACCCTTGAAATTTGCAAATCACTATATTGTATGCCTATAATGTATAGTATTGTACAGCAACTATACATCAATAATTTTTAAAAAGCTAACCAAATTTTTTATTTCAATCTATAATGATTGTTTCTAAAAGTGTTAAACTAACCTTATATTCCTAGGATGGACATCTCTTCTTTCTCATGATGTAGTAAAACATTTTTATTTTCTGAATTTGATTTGCCATTACTTTGTTATGGATTTTTGTACTTATGTACATGTAGAATATTGGTTTGCAATTTTATTCTCTGTAATGTGTTTGTCTGGTTTTAACATCAGATTTATGATAGGCAGATAAAGTAAGTTGGCAAATGTTCCATTTTTTCTTTTTAATAAGTGGGTTTTTAAAGTTTTAATTAAAAGACTTGTGTTGTTTTTCCTAAAAGGTTTGATAAAATACTACAGTGAATCAATCTGGTGCTTTCCTTGTGGGAAATTTTTTTTTTTAAGAGAAAAATCCTTTTTTCCTCTTATCACAGCTGGCCTTTGACACATGCCAGGTAAGAAAAAAAGGAATACTGCAGGGTGATGGGAAGACTGGACCTTTCCCATTTTTGACGTTGTAGCTGAACTTTTATTGGCGGTCCTAGTAAAATATATAACTCTCTTTTCTAGGCAAGTCCTTCTTTCAGGTTTCCTTCAAACAATGCCTTTACTCTCCCATAAGAATATGAGGATTCAGAGATTTTGAATAGCAAGATTCTCGTTGGGTAGCAGTCTCTTTAAATCATGAGCTGGCCATGTAGAGAGAAAGTTATGGGAGACTGGCAGGAGAGGAGGGTAAGAGAAAGAGAGAAATGCATCTTCTTCTTTGGGAACACTGGAAGAAAGCAAGTTTTTCAAAGTTATTGCTAGTATCTCATGAAGGCCCAGATTGCTACCATGGTGAGGGTAAACAAAGGCAGCAACACCACAGTTCTGGCAATACCGCTTGGCTCCCCTTCACTTTGAGGCCCTAGGGGCCCGTTCTGCACCTGTAACCTGTGCTGCACTCTCAGGGACGCAGCATAGCCTGCATTACGGAAAAGGTCTGCGGCATCCTGGGGCAGCAGATTCTTTAGGTCTCGGCCGTTGACTGAGCAGATCTTATCACCCTCCTGCGGCCACCCATCCAGGGCCACAGCCCTGTTCTCTTTGATGTGGCTGACTGCTGATCTGTCCCACCGACGATGTTGAAGCCCAGGCCTGATGGTCCTCTAGTGAGATTGATCTCTTCCTCAGTAACCAAGTAATCCACTCTTCTGTTCATGAGGACTGGCACAGGTGAAGGTGAGAATTGCTCCTGGCAGTGGCCACAACGCTGCACTTTCGGTTTCACCAGCCCACGAACCAGTAAAGGGCCTTGTGGGAAAATTTTTGTTAGTATAGCGAATTTTTAAAAAAGTTCTAGAAATGGGTAATGGTGATGATTGTACAAAGTTGTGATTGTGCTTAATGCCACTGACCCGTACATTTTTTTTTTCATTTATTTTTATTAGTTGGAGGCTAATTACTTTATAATATTGTAGTGGTTTTTGCCATACATTGACACGAATCAGCCATGGGTTTACATGTGTTCTCCATCCTGAACCCCCCTCCCACCTCCCTCTCCATCCCATCCCTCTGGGTCATCCCAGTGCACCAGCCCTGAGCACTTGTCTCATGCATCCAACCTGGACTGGCAATCTGTTTCACACTTGATAATATACATGTTTCAATGCTATTCATTGATCATCCCACCCTCGCCTTCCCCCACAGAGTTCAAAAGTCTGTTCTATACATCTGTCATCTGTGACTCTTTTTCTGTCTTGCATATAGGGTTATTGTTACCATCTTTTTAAATTCCATATATATGCGTTAGTATACTGTATTGGTGTTTATCTTTCTGGCTTACTTCACTCTGTATAATGGGCTCCAGTTTCATTCACCTCATTAGACTGATTCAAATGTATTCTTTATAATGGCTGAGTAATATTCCATTGTGTATATGTACCACACAGCTTTCTTATCCATTCGTCTGCTGATGGGCATCTAGGTTGCTTCCATGTCCTGGTTATTATAAACAGTGAACATCAGATTTATGATAGGCAGATAAAGTAAGTTGGCAAATGTTCCATTTTTTCTTTTTAATAAATGAGTTTTTAAAGTTTTAATTAAAAGATTTGTATTGTTTTTCCTAAAAGGTTTGATAAAATACTACAATGAATCAATCTGGTGCTTTCCTTGTGGGAAAACAAGGTTATTATAAACAGTGCTGCAATGAACATTGGGGGTACACATGTCTCTTTCAGATCTGGTTTCCTCGGTGTGTATGCCCAGGAGTGGGATTGCCGGGTCATATGGCAGTTCTATTTCCAGTTTTTTAAGGAATCTCCACACTGTTCTCCATAGCGGCTGTACTAGTTTGCATTCCCACCAACAGTGTAAGAGGGTTCCCTTTTCTCCACACCCTCTCCAGCATTTATTGCTTGTAGACTTTTGGATAGCAGCCATTCTGACTGGCATGTAGTGGTACCTCATTGTGGTTTTGATTTGCATTTCTCTGATAATGAGTGATGTTGAGCATCTTTTCATGTGTTTGTTAGCCATCTGTATTTCTTCTTTGGAGAAATGTCTGTTTAGTTCTTTGGCCCATTTTTTGATTGGGTCATTTATTTTTCTGGAATTGAGCTGCAGGAGTTGCTTGTATATTTTTGAGATTAATCCTCTGTCTGTTTCTTCATTTGCTATTATTTTCTCCCATTCTGAAGGCTGTCTTTTCACTTTGCTTATAGTTTCCTTTGTTGTGCAAAAGCTTTTAAGTTTAATTAGGTCCCATTTGTTTATTTTTGCTTTTATTTCCAATATTCTGGGAGGTGTGACCCGTACATTTAAAAATGTTAAAATGGTGTACTTTATGTATATTTTACCATAATAAAGAAAATGATTACTTAGCTGGTATTTGATAAATGTTCTCATTTGTATTGCATTTAAGATAATTAACACTTTTGCTGATTTATTCTTTGAGATAAATCTTACTATTAATAGCAATGTCTCAGAATCTAGACATCATTTTATGGCCAATTTGTTATAATAAATCTTTTTCAAAATCTAAAAAAATCTACTGTGGTTTCCTACTATTTATTATAGAAAACATTAGAACCATTTTATTCATTGCAAGTAATTCCCAAAAGCCAACCCCAATCCAAATGGACAGGAATTAGGTTTCCTTTCTTGATGGGAAGTGGTGGTGGTCACACTACAGAAGAGAATGGGAGGTGAAAGATATGGTTGTGGTTAGCTCTGGGAAATGCTCTGGAAAATGCAATCTGCCCTCAACAAGCAGGTGGGAGAGCAAAATATCACCTTTGCACTGATGCAGGAAAACCTGAAGAAAAGAAGTGGGAGCCAAGTTAGCACTAAAATTCATTAAATTGTTTCAACTTTACTATTTTTCACTAATTCCAGAACTCTATTTTTCCATAGCAGACTATTTGCTTCCATTAAACAATGTTATTAGGCTGCACTCATATATGCATTAGATGTGGGGCTACTAAGCTGGGATGGAGCCACAGTCAGTGATAGGTTTAGGCATGATGAACCTAGGTAGAGGTAATTAGCTTGAAGTGTGAAAGTCGCTCAGTCCTGTCTGACTCTTTGTGACCCCATGGACTATAGTCCATGGAATTCTTCAGACCAGAATACTGGAGTGGGTAAGCTATTCCCTTCTCCAGGGGATCTGTCCAACTCAGGGATTGAACCCAGGTCTCCTGCATTGCGGGTGTATTCTTTACCAGCTGAGCCACGAGGGAAGCCCATATACATACATGTATACATATACATGGGCTTCCCGGGTGGCTCAAATAGTAAAAATTTGCCTACAATGCAGGAAACTCAGGTTTGATCCCTGAGTTGGCAAGATCTCCTGGAAAAGCGAACAGCTACTCACTCCAGTATTCTTGCCTGAGAATTCCATGGACAGAGGAGCCTGGCGGGCTACAGTCGATGGGGCTGCAGAGTCAGACACAACTGAGCAACTAACACATTCATATACATTGCCGTAGTCCTTCCAGCACCTTCTGTGAAATCAGCGTCCACTGATGCTTACCCTGAGCTGCTTGCAAACATTTGTTTGCAGACATTTCACAATGAGGTCAATTATGGACTTTGAAATGCTTGAAAACTTTGGACTGGTAAACGTGTTCAGAAAGGGCAGTTTTCAAATTACCTAATCAACTTCCCTGCTTAGAAACCTTAAAAGGTGCTTTTTTTTAAAAATTCATGGATTTTTAATAGACCTTTCATTACTAAGATTTTGTTTCTAGAGCAGTTTTATAGCAAATTGAGCAGAAGATACAGACAGTTCTCATATACTCCCTGCCTCTATTAAAGTCCTAAACCAGAGTGGTATATTTGCATGTGTATGTCATTATTCCAGCACAATTTGTTGTAAAGACTATTTTTTCTCCATTGCATTGCCTTTGTTCTGTGACAAAGACTGGCTGACTATATTTATCTGGGTCTATTTCTGGACTCTCCTTTCTGTCCCACTAATCTACTTGTCTCTCTAATTTTTTTTTGCCAACAACACACTGTTTTGACGACTGTAGTTTTATAAATCTTGAACTTAGGTCATGACTTCCAACTTAGTTCTTCACTATTACACTATCTATTCTACTTCTCCATATATGCTTTAGAATCATTGTCAATATTCATAAAATAACCTGTTGGGATTTTAACTGAGATTGCACTGAATCTATAGATCAAGTTAGGAAGAAGTAACATGCTGACAATATTGCCTTCCTATCCACGAACATGGAATATCCTCATCTATATCAACTCTTCATTGATTTATTGAAGTTCTGGGTTTTCCTTATACAGATCTTGCAGACACATATTTTGTTAGATTTATACCTATTTCATAGTCTGAGGTGCTGATATAAATGTTATTGTGCTTTAAATTTCAAATCCTGAAATGTTTTGCTTGGAAGGTTTATAACCTTTGGAAATATCACTGATATGTAACAAGGCTCAGAAGGCCCACCACATTCCTCTTGACACCTACCTTACCAGTGTCATTTTTTCCTGCTCCTACTCTTGCTAATGTTACACCTGTATCAAACTCTGGTCTATTCTTGAACTGACATCTTCACATTATAAGGCTTCACATGTGAGCATTTTAAAAAATAACAGCTTTACAAAAATAAACAAATGGGACTTAATTAAACTTAAAAGTTTTTACACAACAAAGGAAACTATAAGCAAAGTGAAAAGACAGCCTTCAGAATGGGAGAAAATAATAGCAAATGAAGAAACAAAGGATTAATCTCAAAAATATACAAGCAACTCCTGCAGCTCAATTCCAGAAAAATAAATGACCCAATCAAAAAATGGGCCAAAGAACTAAACAGACATTTCTCCAAAGAAGAAATACAGATGGCTAACAAACACATGAAAAGATGCTCAACATCACTCATTATCAGAGAAATGCAAATCAAAACCACAGTGAGGTACCACTACATGCCAGTCAGAATGGCTGCTATCCATATCTATATGGATAGCTATCCATATCTACAAGCAATAAATGCTGGAGAGGGTGTGGAGAAAAGGGAACCCTCTTACACTGTTGGTGGGAATGCAAACTAGTACAGCCACTATGGAGAACAGTGTGGAGATTTCTTAAAAAACTGGAAATAGAACTGCCATATGACCCGGCAATCCCACTCCTGGGCATACACACCGAGGAAACCAGATCTGAAAGAGACATGTGTACCCCAATGTTCATTGCAGCACTGTTTATAATAGCCAGGACATGGAAGCAACCTAGATGCCCATCAGCAGAAGAATGGATAAGAAAGCTGTGTGGTACATATACACCATGGAATATTACTCAGCCATTAAAAAGAATACATTTGAATCAGTTCTAATGAGATGGATGAAACTGGAGCCCATTATACAGAGTGAAGTAAGCCAGAAAGAAAAACACCAATACAGTATACTAACGCATATATATGGAATTTAGAAAGATGGTAACGATAATCCTATATGCAAGACAGAAAAAGAGACACAGATATATAGAACAGACTTTTGGACTCTATGGGAGAAGGCGAGGGTGGGATGATCTGGGAGAACAGCATCAAAACATATATATTATCAAGTGTGAAACAGATTGCCAGTCCAGGTTGGATGCATGAAACAAGTGCTCAGGGCTGGTGCACTGGGATGACCCAGAGGGATGGGATGGGGAGGGAGGTGGGAGGGAGGTTCAGGATGGGGAACACATGTAAATCCATGGCTGATTCATGTCAGTGTATAGCAAAAACCACTACAATATTGTAAAGTAATTGGCCTCCAACTAATAAAAAAGAAAAAATAACAGCTTTATTGAGATGTAAGTCACATACAATTCACTCTTTTAAAGCACACAGTTCACTTTGTGTGGACATGTTTTGATTCTTCTGAGTAGGTATCTACAAGTGGAATTGCTGGGTCATATGGTTAATTCCATGTTTATCATTTTGAGGAACTGTCAAAACATGTTCCAAAATAACTACCAGTTTACGTTACTACTAGTAATTTATGAGGTCTCCAATTTCTCCACATCTTTGCCAATATTTGTTATTGTCTTTTTTGTTACAGTTACTGTAATGGGTATAAAGTGCTATCTCATTATGGTTTTGATTATTTCCCTAATGACTAACAATGTTAAACATCTTTCATGTTCATTTTAGCCATCTGAATATCTTCTCTGAAGATGTCTAGAGATCCTTCACCCAATAAAAATTTTTGTTAAATTTTTTTTGTTAACAACAAAAATTTTAACTGGCTGGCTACACTTTCTCATTCTTTATCTCCTCCTATTTTATACTCCTAGTACTACATTTCTCCCATTTATATAAACTTATCATAGTTGGAATTCTTTGATTAAAATCTACCTTTCCATGAGTCTGTTGATTCTAAGAGAACAAAGATTATATGTCTTATTCACTACTGTTTTGTTCATTGTTGGTCTAATACTTAACACATTTAGTTTTCCTGGCACATACCAGGCACTCAAACATTTGTTGTATTTTATTTGAAGCTTACATTGTTTCTCCTGTTGTGTCAGGAGGGTTTCTGTCTCCATCGAAAAGGTTTTAGGGGTCACCTCCTCTCTGACCATTTGTGCTCCTCTCTTTCATTGGTTGAGGGTTATCCCTCAGGATATTAATTCTTGTACATATCTGAGTTACATGCAGAATGGCTGCAACTTCCAAAGTGTGGGAGACACCCTGCAGTGAAAAACATGGTAACTGCATGCATGGCACTGTTGAAGCTTGGGGACCCAGGGAATTGAATTTTAAAATAAAGTAGCATCTGGTGCTCCCATTACCTGGAACACATTTCACCATCATCATCCTTCTCTTCAGCTGGCTGGCTGCCTCCTGTGTATCCTTAAATATTTGGCTCAGATCTGACATTTCCTCCTAGAAACCACCAGGCTATACTGACCCTCACCTTGCACCCAGTGACCAGCCTGCTATGGTACTTACCACACTATTGCAACTTCCCTATTAATTTGCTGAATCACCCTAATCGCCACTATAACAAAATACCAAAAACTGGTGGCTTAAACAAACAACATTCATTTCTCAGTTCTGGATACAGGGAAGTCCAAAACCAAGGCAGTAGCAGATTTGCTGTCTGGTGAGAGCTCTCTTCATGCCCAGTAGATGGCCTTCTTGCTGTTTCCTCACATGGCCCAGCAAGACATCTTTCTCGTGTCTCTTTTTTTTTCCATTTATTTTTATTAGTTGGAGGCTAACTACTTTACAATATTGTAGTGGTTTTTGTCATACATTGACATGAATCAGCCATGGATTTACATGTGTTCCCCATCCCGACCCCTCTGCCTCTTCCCAGTGCACCAGCCCCGAGCACGTGTCTCATGCATCCCACCTGGGCTGGTGATCTGCTTCACCCTTGATAATATACGTTTCAATGCTGTTCTCTCGAAACATCCCACCCTCGCCTTCTCCCACAGAGTCCAAAAGTCTGTTCTATACATCTGTGTCTCTTTTTCTGTTTTGCATATAGGGTTATCGTTACCGTCTTTCTAAATTCCATATGTATGTTAGTATACTGTATTGGTCTTTATCTTTCTGGCTTACTTCACTCTGTATAATGGGCTCCAGTTTCATCCATCTCATTAGAACTGATTCAAATGTATTCTTTTTAATGGCTGAGTAATATTCCATGGTGTATATGTACCACAGTTTCCTTATCCATTCATCTGCTGATGGGCATCTAGGTTGCTTCCATGTCCTGGCTATTATGAACAGTGCTGCGATGAACATTGGGGTGCATGTGTCTCTTTCAGATCTGGTTTCCTCGGTGTGTATGCCCAGGAGTGGGATTGCCGGGTCATATGGCAGTTCTATTTCCAGTTTTTTAAGAAATCTCCACTGTTCTCCATAGTGGCTGTACTAGTTTGCATTCCCACCAACAGTGTAAGAGGGTTCCCTTTTCTCCACACCCTCTCCAGCATTTATTGCTTGTAGACTTTTGGATAGCAGCCATTCTGACTGGCATGTAGTGGTACCTCACTGTGGTTTTGATTTGCATTTCTCTGATAATGAGTGATGTTGAGCATCTTTTCATGTGTTTGTTAGCCATCTGTATGTCTTCTTTGGTCGTGTCTCTTCTTATAAGGGTACCAATTCATAAACAAGAGTATCACTCTTCACAACTTAATTACCTTTCAAAGGTCCCACCTCCAAACACCATCACATCGGGCATTAGAACTTCAACATGACTTTTAGGGGGACACATTCAGCCCATGGCAGATGGAAGATAGAAAAAGGGATAGGAGATAATAGGAAAAAAAGATGAAAGGCACTAATTCCAAAGAAATATGGTTAGGAAAACAAGTAAAATGTCATTCTGAGTCATAGAATAATGGGCATTTGTGGGGGGGGGTGAGCAATGAATTAACAATAAACTAACTTTAAATGCTTACACAAAGACAACAGACCAGAGGGAAGCTGAGAAGCTGGCCCAGCTTGCTGAGATGTTCCTGGAGGGCTGTGGTTGAGGTTAAAATCCAGCGATCACTTAGGTCACTGATGCTGAAGACATAATTCAATCTGAATCTGAGTTTTCTGATACACCTGGATCAGCACTGTTCTCTCTGTCCATCACAGGAACTTACGGTCTACTCAGAGAGAGAAACATATATTGACTCCAAAAGACTGCGTGAAGTACTACAGCCCAACCAACAGCACTGTAAATCACTATTCCAAGTGCATAAACAGATATTGCTCAACCTACTGACAAGCTCCGTAAGGACATGTCAACAAGTTGGAATATTATGTAATTTTCCATCATTACACACTAAGTCCTGACATGGACACTCTAGCCTAACTTCTGCATCCTTCTTTTCTCCCCCACTACTCATTTACCTGCCTTTCACACTCATCCTTATGTTCTTTCCAGCAACGTAATAGACCAACTCATATGTGCCAAGCACTGTGCAAGGCATGAGCAACAGATATTATCCCAGGGAAGAGCGTGGCTACAGTCTCTACACCCAGAGAGCCAACACTTGTGAGAACAGGTAATGTGAGGTTACGTGGTTAAAAACAGGGCAACGTGGGGTCTGACCTGAGCAGGCAGTTTCAGGAGCTCTTTCTGAAGAAGCGAAGACTCTACAGCAGTTAGTAAGGTTGGAGCTGTAAGGGAGAAAAAGTAGACCAGGTGGATGGAACAATACATGCAAAGGGACAGAAGGTACATTCAAGCACCTGGGCTGAGAGCTCAGCGGGAGCAAATTCCAAAAAACCTTGCATGAAAACATTTGGGACTTAATCCCAAGGCAAGGAGAAGCCACAACACCTCATTCACAAAATTCCTTCCCCACAGAAAGAGGAAGAAATCACTTATATCTAAACCCTTCATTCTAAGACTTACCAAAAGCCTACAGGATAATCATTTTGAATAAAATCTCCGTGGATTGTAGCCACAGATGAGGGATAGCATGGGGTGGATCCCATAAAGTTATGATGCAGTTTCTTTCCTTCACGTCAGGATTAATGCCCCTCCCCTCCTCAGCTCTTGGGCCGTCCCTGAAGGGCATAATGCTCCGTCCTCCCCCTTCCCTTCTCTGCTGCTGGCTGCATCCCACAAAGAATCGGAACATCCCTTGTTAAATTCCATGAGTCAGCAAAGAATGGAAACCCTGCTTTCAAAATTCTTACATGAGGTTTCTGGGAAGAGTGTAAGAAGAGTGTCTACACTAAGATAAACTAACAAATAAACTGGCTCCTGAGCTGAAACAGGAAGGACAGTTTGAGGAGCAAGATAAGCAACAGAGAAGAACGGAGACACATGGGAAAAACACAAATCACTGATAGTAAAATAATTTTATTTAGTGTCTTTTTTTAAAAAGGTAGCATTTCACATATAAATTTAGACTTCAAGATTACCAAAAGGAACATCCCTGAATGGGGGACAGACTGAGAGCTCCAGTGAGCACAGGGAAGCACACTCCATGGAGAGTTTAAACAAAAGTCCTTTCTCGAAAACTTCACAGTGCTACTTCCCTGTTCCTCAACTCTGCCACCAGGGCTTGTGGCTTGTAAGAAAACCCACATCCACCACTTTGGGGCAACAGCTTTTAGCTCATAGGAATAGGAAACATCTCTAGGAATGAAAGCACAAAGGTCAATGATCCAGACTTCCCACAACAATCATTATTTATATGCAGCAACATATATGACAGTTTATTATATAGTTCCAAAGACCTTTTAAAGAGGGCTAGAGAATGCAAAATTCATTCATAAAGAGAATGTATATAATTAAATGAGCAAAAACAAATATCCTTTTCATATTACGAATGCCTTTATAGGATAAGGCCTAGGGAAAAGACCCTGAATCTGGGATTCCTTTCCCATATTAAGTGTTTGGCACAACCCACAGGCTGTCATGAGACTGATAGTTAGCTTAAACGTTTCTGGAAGTGGTCCCATGAGTTTTCTGTCTGGCTTGAATGTAGCGTACATAAAAGGTGTCTTAAAACTGCATAAATTCTGGCCTAATTACAGGGCTCACTGATTCAGGAAACTTAAGGTAAAAAAGGTCCAGATGAAAATAGATCTCCCATAGCCACAGGCTAACTTTTACCAGCCTCCCATGGAAATTTAAATCCACTGGCTGCCTAGGAAGTCACTGGAATAATCCTGATCTCCTAGGTGAGGTAAAAGCTGGGGAACAAGTTCGATTTTAGCATCTCTGGGCCAGGGGGGACGGAGAAAAAGATGACCAAGGATGCTTTCTAGGTTACTCCTTGTTTCACCCTATGTGGACTCCTGAACAATTTCAGAAGGAGAATCTGTGGGCTAGTAACCATGGCAGCCCCAGGATTTGACCTTTAGGCAGAGGTACTGGGGCAAACGAAAGCACCCCAAATCCAGTTTTAAAAATAAAAACTTCCTGCAGTTATGATACAATACTGTGCAGTGAACAGCTAGAAGCTGGATACTGCTCCTATTTCTGGTTAAAGTCTTTGTTCCACTCTTGGTCAGAGCTGAGAGGTGACATATAAGGAGTTGTCTGTGGCTAAAAAACCAGGCAACTTGTCACACATGGCCTGAGGCAGTGACACAGACATCCATCACCTAATGGAGAATGCATGTCCCCCTGAGCTTTGGTTCAAAGCAAAGGTTTCATCTCACCCCAAACTTCAAACCAAGCTCTATCTCTGAGCTTACTAAAGCAATAAACTAATGATTAGGAATCTCTCTGAAGAATCTCTGATTGGGTGGCATGGTGCACGTCCCAGCAGCCCACCATCTTGACTACAGGAAATCAAACAGGTGAGAATCTTATCAAGTAAATGGTTGCTCAAGTGGAAGATCATTTTCTGAAGAACTTTTGTGGACTAGATGCTAATCACAGGGATGAATGCCAGGACTGGACCCCAAAGAGAGGGCCTGGGTCCCGAAGCAATCAGTCTTCATTACACTTACCACATTCTGGCCATCTTCTCTCTGGCCTCCAATCTCTTGAATGGCTGAACACACATTTCCACAGGGACCAATGTAAACATTATTCAATAGATCTCAGCTTAGAAAAACACAGCTTATTATATATCTAGTGTTTAACATTCCAGTGCAGGCAGTATCTTAGCATCAGACTTTCTCTCATTCATGAGTACCAGTTAAGAAAGGAACACATTCAGGATAGTTGATAAAACTGTGGCTGAAAAGACCATCTGGGTGCAGACAGCAAGTTCTATCCTGCAATCAGCTGATAAACCAGGACGACCACAGGAGAGGCAGAACAGAGCGTGAGTTCTCCGTAAATCTGAAGAGTTGTATAACCATTGTTCCCATTTAACCCCTTGGGCCACATCTTGATACTGGAGAACATTTCCATCTGTTGCATCAACCTGTATTCTCCTTGTTTTGGACAGGACTCTCTCCAGAGGGTTCAAGAGCCTCCTTAGAGGGGAGAGAACCTTTTCTTCCAGTCCTAACATCTGAATATTTCAAAGCACAAGAAGAGTCCACGAACATGCTAGGGATGCTGTTGCCAAAGTAGATCTTACTGTTAGAAGCAATGGCCTGGTACCTTTTGAGCTCCAGATATTCCGGGGTCAATTTGTGCTGTGAGAGGCAAACAAGAGCACAGGCATCAGGACACTTTGGTGCAATATTCATCTCTCTCTTTCCTAACACAGATTTTCCCGATTGCTTTCCTGAATATCACTCCTCAACTCTGAATTATTACCAATGACCCTCTCTCATTTTGAAGTGTGGCTATCACATTAACAGCATTTTTCACAATGACATAAATTACTGCCCCTTTCAGCCTAAGGCTGACCTCAATGACAAAGTCTTGATACTTGTGTCTGGCCAGCTCTTCCCAAGACAGATTTGGATCACTGGTTTGGAAACTGAAATTTCTCATCTTGCCTTCATCTTGACAAAATTCTATTCTGTTTCTATACAGCTGCATCCTCCACTCCAATATATTAAGTTTATTTCTAAATTTATATGGATTTCAAAGTACTAACAACTCTGTTCTGACAACCTATCATATCTCAAAATTTCTTCTGAATAGAGATTATGTTGTTCCTTTCTAAAGAGAAAAAGTTAAAGCCCTATCTATACTTTAAATCTTGATTCTAACCCTTCAAACTGCATCATATACTTTAGCAACCTCCTTCTCAACTTTTTCTCTGTTACACTCTATTATATAATTAATACGTTCTAAACCTTGGTCATATTCTTTCCTTCTCAGAATACTAGAGGTTCTAGTTGACTTTTAATTAAATAAATCCTACTAACAGGTCTGTACTCTCTAGATCTAAACTCACCCCAGTCTCTATACAAAAATTGTTTACCCATACATCACCCAACCTCCTTTCTCAAGGTACACATATGAAATTCCTCATGACTACAGCATTTTTTAAATCCAACAAACAAGCATTACTCAATTAGGGGTATCTGGAAATGTGTGTGTGTGTGTGTGTGTGTGTGTGTGTGTGTGTGTGTGTGTGTGTGTGTGTGTGTGTGTGTGTGTGTGTGTGTGTGTGTGTGTGTGTGTGTGTGTGTGTGTGCGCGCTCTGTGTATTGTTAAAATAATTGGTGAGCAAAACTGATAGTTTAGTAGGAAAGGTGTGTGTGTGTGTGTGTGTGTGTGTGTGTGCGCGCGCGCTCTGTGTATTGTTAAAATAATTGGTGAGCAAAACTGATAGTTTAGTAGGAAAGGGCCAGCAAAGCAAAACATACCATAATGTGTGTGTGTGTGTGTGTGTGTGTGTGTGTGTGTGCGCGCGCGCTCTGTGTATTGTTAAAATAATTGGTGAGCAAAACTGATAGTTTAGTAGGAAAGGGCCAGCAAAGCAAAACATACCATAATGTATAAGATAAGTCTTCAACAATGAAAAAGTATCTCACCCCAAAATGCTAGGAATTTCCGTCTGATGAGAAATGCTGCTTTGAACAAGCTCAGCATCTACCCACCAGGGCTACCTTATCTGGAAGGCAATTTTAAATGAACTTTACTCCTCTCCTGTCACTTTTGTTATTTCAGGAGAAGACCTTTAACTTTCCTGATTACTGAACTCTTATGCAGCAGTACAAATGAATGAATTTATGGCACTTAACCTGGGTTTATATATCTGCTTGCCTTTTTCCTAGTTCCTCACTTTTATAAGGAACCAAACAAAGTTCTCTACTCATAGAATGTGCATTATGTGCCTTTGGAAGTGAATGGCTGATTCTAGAGGGTGTGATAGTAACCATCCTTTCCTGACACTGGATAAAATCACCTCTATCATGTCAGAACTCCCCACAAGGGAAACGAAATACCCAAACTCTATTACTAGGACAGTGGCACAGAGAGCCAGTCACCTTGTTTGAGGTGGCATATTTGTGTGCGGCATAATACTCAGCATCTGCTTTCGCCTTCTCTCGGGCCAGGAATGCAGCATCTAGTAAGCAAAACAGTCAGGGTGTTTAAAACAGAGCAAAGGTGCAACCCGTTTCCTCAGCTCTGGGCAAGAGTTCAGACTCTACCTGAAGAAGCCCATTTATCCACTGCCTGATATTACAAGCATTTACTTTATTTCAAAGGCATGTAATAGTGTTAGCAGTTTTCAAACCCCAGTCCCCAGTCAACTCCTTCTCAAAGGGGGGATACTCTTGACAATGTCAAGTTAAATAACTCAGTTCATCTGAACCCACTTCATTTTCCACCTGAAACTGAACCTTCTTTCCACCACCCCCATCACCAAAAGCCTCATACCCCACCCAGGCTCTAGGCTTTAACTAAGTAAGTTCAGACATGAGTCCTTGGCTCTATTTATTGCACTGTCTCCATCCCCTTCAAACTGGATCCAGAATCAGTTAATGCAGAATGATCAGAAGCAGCATCATATAAGCAAAAGAGGCTGAATATTTCACCTTTAAGATTGTGAACTAAGAACATCGACTTCTCACTATGTGTAATTAAGAGTTTGGAAGATAAAAACTGGGGCTTCTTTTTTCCCCAACTAATTGTCTGGTTATTTTTTTGGTTGACAGGCAGAAAAGAAACTGGTGGTATATTCTTTAACACTGATTACTTTGCCTGAGAACAAATAAATCCTAATTTAAGGATGGAAAATAAAAGGTTGAGTTTACCATAGTTACAAACCAAAGAAATAAATATGCCATGGCAATTTAAAAAATATTTGTCTAGAATATCAAACTAGCTACTTCCTCCAGACCAGATTCTTCTCTCTATGGCCCACCCACCATAACCCAAACCCAGTCCCTGAGACAGCGAAGCAGTTTAGGATGGTCAGAGTTTCTTTTCTCCCTATGGTACCTTCAATTTCAGAAATGCGCTTTTCGGTTTCTTTCTCCATCACCTTCTGCTGAAACCGAATTTTTGCCACTTGTGCAATCTTCTCTGCTTCTATAATTATATACAAAACAAGATGCCTTCAAAAACATTTCTCTAGTTCCGGAGCTACTTAGAAAACAGCAGCACACAGCTTACATTTAATTATATGACACTTTATAGCCTAATTGTTTCACTGTTTTATCTATCCAAACTATAAACAACTCATTGGAAAAAAGGAAATTTATTTCCTACTTCACTGTTTTATTTTGACAGTGTTTGTTTTGTGGGAAGGAGGAATACAAAAGGTAACAGTTTCAGTCCTTCATGGGATTAAATGGCAGTGATCCACAAGTTAATGAGGAAAACAAGATACTTCATGAAAGTACTCAAAACAAAAACAGAGCAACACAAGTGTATGGCAACAAAGGACATTTATATATTGTGGCAGGAGAAAGAAAGAATATGGAAGATAAGCCAAGGGAGGTCTTCTAGAAGAAATCTTAAAGAAAATAATACATAGAACTTAAGAGGACCTGGCAGAAAGTGTAATGAAAACAAGAAGAAACAAATTAGCAAGTCACAGTGAAGAGGTGATAAAAGAGCCAGTTGACAAGAGAAGATAACAAAGAGACTACAGAGAGGGCTAAAAGAACCCTGCTTGGAGCTAAGGAATTTAGCTTTAATATACACTCAAGATCAACTGTTAAGTAACTATCAGGGAAATGATGTGATGAAGGGTTACCAGAGGAGTATTCTGACTGCTATAGACATAAAAGAGAAAAAGCAGGGTAATTCATCTGAGCATGTGAAAATGTGTTGGGAGTGAACAAGGTAGCTGCAGCGGGCAATTACAGGCAGGGAAAACAAAACATCCTAAGGAACTCTCCGGTCTAACCAAAGGATCCAGAACCAGGGAAGAAAGACTCTAATTTTACACTTTCAATGTAACCACTACAATTCTTAAAGAACATTCTCAATTCTCCTTTTCAGACAAAGAACTTGAGTATTTTAACATATTTTCTCTTTGGCCTCTGGAGGAAGTACATAATGGAAAGAACACTTCGAAGTGGTTTCTTCTTTCCAAAAGGAAGGATCCTTTACGAACTACTCCAGGGCATACTTCCCTATATCCCCATCAACAGTAAATCAATCTATCATCATACCATCCTAAAAACAGACTACTATGTTCAGCTGGGCTAAAAACTTAGCAATAAGCAGAGACTCGATAAAATTCAAATAAAAGGTGAGGAGTCTAGAGCCTGCAGCTAGAACCCAGAGAATGGTGTCCTAACATGGGAAAATGATGCAGTAATCCCATTTCACACTATTCTCTGACATATGGGCATAAACCAACAAACAGCATGACCAGACCTCTAGTTAAGAAAACTGGTGGAGCAGGCTAATGAGAAACCCTTCAGCTATCAACATCTTAAAATGCTAGATAAAACAGAATAAAATTGTTTCCTAATGTGTAACTGAGATCTTCAAGAGACACAAGTAGAGAGAGCTGGAGCCTGTATGACAGCAGCCCTGGGAGTGGATATCAGACAAGAGGGAGGGCCTTGGGTTACTGCCCATGCAGGGCCGGGAGAGGACGTCTTGAGATGGTAGAACTGAAATCCCCATGTAAAACCCAAGACCTTCTAAAGGGCTCCAACTCCAGTGAAACTAAAATGCTCTACCTTTTGGCTCAGTGACATATCATAGTGAAATTAGAGACAACCCCAAGACAGAAAATTCTTAAAAGTAAAGCGAGGGGAAGAGGCCAAACAAAACCAAAATATTACTGCCAAAGTGACATAGAAAAGGAAGCTGAGTTGGGCTTAGAACTATAGGTTAAATTACCATTCAAGAATGAAGTAAAACTATTTCAGACCAAGGAAGATTGAGTAAGTTTTTCACTTCTCAGCCTTCACTGAAAAAAAGCTAGCAGGAAAAAAGAAATGAATTGCCAGAAGCAATGGAGAGTAAAAAAATTACACAGTACATTTAAATAAAAATAAAATATTTTACTGTAAGAATTGATGATAATAATGGGGGAATGAAAACAACACAAACTAAAATATCAGGCAACAATAATATGTAAAACTGGAGCACAGTGATAAGAGCTAAAGCATCCTAAGGTATTATTCAAGAAGAATATGAAAAGAATGATTAAATTTAAAGTCTCTCAAGTCAGGTATGCTTGTAGCATTTTACAGGCAATGCTTAATTATACATTCAAGGAATAGAACATAAAACTTCCAATCAAGTCAAAGGAGGAAAAGAATAAAGAAAAGATAATCAATTCAATATCAGTCAAAAAGGGGGGGAAGGAAGCATGGTAAATGGCACAAAATTAAATGATAAAAACAAGTCCAAATATAGCAGTAACCACAATAAATATAAAAAGACTAAACTCACCAGTTAAAAGACAGATTCTCACATTGGATAAGATAACAAAATCCAGCTATATGCTGTTTACAAGAGACACACCTAAAACATAATGACATAGAAAAGTTGAAAGTAAAAGGATGTGAAAATATACATCAAGAAAATAACTAACCAAGAAAAATCTGTCATAGCTATATCATCATCAGACAAAATAGACCTTAAGCCAACAAGTATGTCTGGCTATAAAAGAGGGTTATTACATAACAGCACCAATTCTCCAGAGATGTAATAATGCAATTCTGAAACTGAACACTTTTAAAGATATAGCCCTAGATTACATCAAGAAAAAGTTACAAGTCAACAAATTCATGGTCATAGTGGGAGATTTTAACACACCGTCTCAGTAACTGATAGCTCAAGAAGACAAAAACTAGAAGAGTACACAAGATGCGTACTACAAGAGTACACAAGAACAATACAATTCATAACCCTGACATAATGAATATAAAGAGAACCTGCATCCAACAAATAGTGAATAGACATTCAATCTCTTCAAGCACACATAGAACATTTACCAAAAAAGGACCATGTACTTGAGAGTCCACAAAACAAACTTCAACAAATACTTAAGAATCCATATAACAGGTCATATTTTTCTGATTACAATGCAGAAATCAACAATAAAAAAAATAGCCCCGTGAGAATCCACTCAATTAGAAACTGAAAATATACTATTAATAATTCATGAGTCAAAGCAGAAATGATGGAAATTAAAAACAAAACAAAAACCAAACACAAATAAATTAGATTACATTCAAAACTGGTGAGATGCACGCACCTAAAAGCAGAACTTGGAAGAAAATGTCTAAATTTTACACTTTTCCATTAGAAAACATTAAAAACTAAAGAATTAAGTCAGTCAAGAAATTAGAAAAGAACCAATAAGTAAACTTTAGGTAGAAAATTTAAAAGTGTAAAATAATAATTTAAAAAGAAAGTGACAAAAGAATCAACCAAATCAACATTTCGTTCTCTGAAAAGATGAAAAAAACCAATCTCTGATCCAGCAAAACAGAAGGCACAAATAAACAATATCAGGAATGAAAAGGGGCACACAGATTTAATAGAGGGCTTATTTTTAAAAAATCATGAGAACTTTACAAATGAATTTATGCCCTCAAATTTGAAACAGCAGATGAAAACATAACTACCAAAACTGACTTAAAAAAGAAACAAACACCTTACACAATACAGAAATTAAATCTGTAGATTAAATGTTGCCATAAAAATCAAATGAGCATACAAAAAAGCACAAACGCCACTTTACCAAGATGGTTTTTATAACTGAGTTCCAGCAAATCTACAAAGAGAAGATAATTTATATCTTATACAAAATGCTCAGAACATGGAAAAAAGAAGAAATGCCCTCTAACTCATCTTGAGGTTAGTGTAACCAGGATACACCAGACAAACAAAAACAAACAACATGCCCCAAAAACCTAAGAGTAAGAAAATAAGAAAAAAAAAAGCAGCTGACCATTTATGAAAATAAAAGTAAAAAAATAAGAGAAATTAAAGCAAGTCATATAAAATGTATTAGGGTAAATTAACCTCCTAATTTATGAGCAAATGAATTTATCCCATGAAGACAAAATAACTTTTAAGAGAAAAATCTATTAATATAATCATAATATTAACTGCTTTAAAAAGAGAAACTATATGGTCATCTTAACAGATTTAGAAAAAAAATTGTAGAAGTTTTAGCAGTCATTCACAATAAAAACCCTTGGCAAGCAAGAAACACAAGGAAACTTCATCAACCCGATAAAAGTTAAGTATAGCAAACATCACTGAGACTGTGTTTTTAAAGTTAGAACAAGACAAGAATGCCTGTTTACCATCTTTCTTTTCAGCACTGGAAGTCATAGCCTAAAGCAGTTAAGATAAGAACTAAAAAGTGCACAGTACAGCAAAAAAACAGAACTGTCCTGATCTGAAGACAGTATGATTACTTGAGAATTCCAAGAGAATATTACAAACAACAGCATTTTCAGGAAGACTGCTAAATGAAAAATCAACAGCATACCTACAAAAGTAAAAAGCAGTTCAAAAATGTGTCTTGCAAAAAGAGCCTACCTGTATTAGCAAAATATTTGAGGAATATATAGAAATAAGTCTCTAACAAAGAGGGTTTAGGAACTATGAGGAGAAGATTATGATACCTTTTTCTGAAAGGTCATTCTTTCATTTTTCATTCTCATAAATGGAGAAATGCAATAGATTTATAAAATTCAATATCATAAACATTATAATTCTCTTCAAATTGATATACCATGTGACTACAATAAAAACTCAACAGTATTTTATAGACTTGAACCGTTTCTAAAATTTATATGGAGGAATTAGGGCTTAGAAATACCAATACAATTTTAGAAATAGGAATGGTTAAGAGGAATAGTGAAGAAGAAACAAAACTTGCTCTACCAGATAGCAAGACTTAAAATAAAAGCTATAGTAATTAAAGCAAGGTATTACTGGAAAACTAAAGACAAAGAAATTGAAAGAAAACAGAAACCCAAGCAACAAAACAAATTATATATAGGATCTTATATATGTCAGATGTGGCATTAGAAATAAAGGGAATAAGGAACTACTTAATTGTCTAAGTTTGCCATTTGGAAAAAGTTAAACGGATTAGATTTGACAGTGCCTGAAGAACTATGGACAGAGGTTTGAGGCATTGTACAGAAGGCAGTGATCAAGACCATCCCTAAGAAAAAGAAATGCAAGAAGGACAAATGGTTGTCTGAGGAGGCCTTAGAAATAGCTGAGAAAAGAAGAGAAGTTAAAGGCAAAGGAGAAAATGAAAGATACACCCATTTGAATGCAGAGTTTCAAAGAATAGCAGGGAGAGATAAGAAAGCCTTCCTCAGTGATCAATGCAAAGAAACAGAGGAAAACAATAGGATGAAAAAGACTAGGGATCTCTTCAAGAAAATTAGAGATACCAAGGGAACATTTCATGCAAAGATGGGCACAATAAAGGGCAGAAATGGTATGGACCTAACAGAAGCAGAAGATATTAAGAAGAGGTGGCAAGAATACACAGAACAACTATACAAAAAAGATCTTCATGACCCAGATAATCATGATGGTGTGATCACTCACCTAGGGCCACACTTCCTGGAATCTGAAGTCAAGTGGGCCTTAGGGAAGCATCATTACGAACAAAGCTAGTGGAGGTGATGGAATTTCAGTTGAACTACTTCAAATCCTAAAAGATGATGCTGTTAAAGTGCTGCACTCAATATGCCAACAAATTTGGAAAACTCAGCAGTGGCCATAGGACTGGAAAAGGTCAGTTTTCATTCCAATCCCAAAGAAAGGCAATGCCAAAGAATGTTCAAACTACTGCACAATTGCATTCATCTCACATGCTAGCAAAGTAATGCTCAAAATTCTCCAAGCTAGGCTTCAACAGTACATGAACCAAGAGCTTCCATGTTCAAGCTGGATTTAGAAAAGGCAGAGGAACCAGAGATCAAACTGCCAACATCCGCTGGATCATTGAAAAAGGAAGAGTTCCAGAAAAACATATACTTCTGCTTTATTGACTAAGCTAGAGCCTTTGACTGTGTGGATCACAACAAACTGTGGAAAAAGCAATAGGACTACCAGACCACCTACCTGCCTCCTGAAAAATCTATATGCAGGTCAGGAAGCAACAGTTAGAACCAGACATGGAAGAACAGACTGGTTCCAAATTGGGAAAGGAGAACATCAAGGCTGTATATTGTCACCCTGCTTATTTAACTTACATGCAAAGTACATCATGCAAAATGCTGGGCTTGGATGAAGCACAAGCTGGAATCAATATTGCCAGGAGAAATATCAATAACCTCAGATATGCAGATGATACCACCCTTATGGCAGGAAGTGAAGAAGAAGTAAAGAGCCTCTTGATGAAAGTAAAAGAGGAGGGTGAAAAAGTTGGCTTAAAGCTCAACAGTCAGAAAACTAAGATCATGGCATCCGGTCCCATCACTTCATGGCAAATAGATGGGGAAACAGTGGAAACAGTGACAGACTTTATTTTCTTGGGCTCCAAAATCACTGCAGATGATGACTGCAGCCATGAAATTAAAAGACAGCTTGCTCCTTGGAAGGAAAGTTATGACCAACCTAGACAACATATTAAAAAGCGGAGACATTACTTTGCCAACAAATGTCTGTCTACTCAAAGCTATGGTTTTTCCAGTAGTAATGTATGGATGTAACAGTTGGACCATAAAGAAAGCTGAGTGCCAAAGAATTGACGCTTTTGAACTATGGTGTTGGAGAAGACACTTGAGAGTCCCTTGGACTCCAAGGAGATCAAACCAGTCAATTCTAAAGGAAATCAGTCCTGAATATTTATTGGAAGGGCTGATGCTGAAGCTCCAATACTTCAGCCACCTGATGTGAAGAACTGACTCCTGAGAAAAGATCCTGATGCAGGGAAAGAGTGAAAGCAGGAGGAGAAGGGGACGACAGAGGATGAGATGGTTGGATAGCATCACTGACTCGATGGACATGAGTTTGTCAATCTCTGGGAGCTGGTGATGGACAGGGAAGCCTCTCTTGCTGTAGTTCATTGGGTTGCAAAGGGGCAGACTCACTGAGCGACTGAACTGAACTGAATTTCTATATCACACTAAACATTAAAATAATTTCAGATGAGCTCAAGATCTAAATATGAGAAGAAAACTTTATAACTTTTAGAATAAAATTATTATTTTGGGGTTGGGAAAGAATTCTTAAACAAGATAGGAAAAGCACAAACTGGAAAGGAAAAGATTGATGAATCTGATTACATGAAAATCAAATATATATGTATGTCAAAGACATCATAAAGTTCAAAGACATGCCATAAATTGAGAGAAGATATCTGCAGTGTATAAACCTGGGAAGGGACTAGTATCTAGAAGATATAAAGAATTTTTACAAATCATTTTTAAAAAGTAATCAAATAATGGCCAAAGACATTAACAGGCAATTTACACATCAAAAAAAGGGAAACTTGAATGTCCCATAAACAATACTCAACTTCACCAGTAACTGGGGAAACTCGTCAAAACTGTGTGGTTTCATGTCCATCATCAAAATGGCATAAATTTTTAAAAATCTGATAACTCCATGGGTAGAGGAGGATGTGAGGAAATTAGAACTGAATAAGGCAGCAAAGAAATGGAAACTCAAACACTGCCGAAGAAAGGGTAAAACGGAGGCGTCACTTTGAAGAGCAACTTGGCAGTGTTTTTGTAACTTGAAGATGTGTGTACCCTATGACTCGAATTCTACTTTGAGATACGTATTCTAGAGCAGTGCTTCTCAAACCAGCTGTGGGAAAGAAGTTTTTTGTATTTTAATATTTAATAAAATATAATAGACAGGGCACTGACCCACATCACATGTTAAGTAGCACTTCCCTAGAAAAACTCTTGCATGTGTGCACAGAGAGATATGGATAAGGGTACTACTGCAGAACAGTCTGTAATAAGGAAAAACCAGAAACTAGCTCTTCATTAGTAATCCATCAAAGGATCACTCACAGAATGAAATGTATACACAGCAATTAAAAAAGAAACTAGATCTATATGTATCAATATGAATAAAACTCAGTGTTAGAAAAAAAAAAGAAGTAGTAAATAAAAGGTGGGGTTTGATACCACTTCTGTAGTAAAACAATTCTGTGAATTGTTACATACTTAAAGTAATATGGACAGAAAAGATTTATGTCAACTTCAGAACAGAAGCTACTCTGAGAAGACAGGTCAAGAAATAAGACCAGGGATGGGTACGAAGGGAGGCTTCAAATAGATATATAAACATTTTCCTAAAAGAAAATGCAATCTGAAAGAAATATGGCAAAATGTTAAGCCTTCATTATATTGTTCTCTGTATGTTCCTATATATTTGAAATATTTTAATATAAAATAAACTTTCAGCAAACCAAGGAAGAAACAAGTAAGAACCTAAGGCAGCAGTTGACTAACAGTGTGTTAGGATTTTAGGGAAGCCCCTGTGACTTAAAATTAGCTATAAGCAATCCTGCTGTACTTCCAGAGATGGCAATATCTATCCATGCAGATAAAACTAGGTTGTATGTCAACAGTAAGGATGCATACTATAATCCTGAGCTTTGGCAAAAAACCCTCCCTTATTCTCAATCTGTGTACACAAAACCCCTATTCCACCAGAGGCTAGAACTGTTCCCAAACCCTATCCACTGTCCCTGTCCTCGAAAGACAACAGAGGGGGTCAACAACAGAGTGGAGAGCCAAAGCACTTCATCAAGTACTGGCCTCATCTACGTTTAAAGGCTTTAGGACATCTGAACATACAAAGGAATTTCCAGGATTCTTCATCATGTATGATACAATCTTATTTGAGTCCCATCAATATCCAACATGAGGCTGATAAAGAACATGACAAACTCACAGCACATGTACTTAGAGACTTCCATTTCAGAAAGAAATCCAAGTACCTATAACAGCCTTTTTCCTCTCTGTCTCAGCTTCTTTCTCCACAACCTTTTGTCTCTGTGCAGCTATAAGAAGTTTCGTCTTCTCAGCCTCCCTGAGGGGAGAAAAATTACAAAAAATTAGAAATGACCTATAGTCATAGATAGTAATTCTGACACTACAGTGGTTCAGAGCATCATTTTCAATAAGAATTTTCTGACTCGCTAAGGTAGGCAAGAGAGGTGTTATCCTATTTTACTGATAATAAGTCTGAGGTTGAAAGGTTAAATGATTTGTCCGAAGTCACCCAGAAACAGGAATCAAGTTTAATATATTTCAGTCTGACATGTTCAGTTGCTCAGTCATGTCCAACTCTTTCTGACCTCATGGACTGTAGCCTGCCAGACTCCTCTGTCCATGAAATTATCCTGGCAAGATTACTAGAGTGGGTTGCCATTTCCTACTCCAGGGGATCTTCCCAACTCAGGTATTGAATCCATGCTTCCTGTGTCTCCTGCAATGGCAGGCAGACTCTCTACCACTGAACCACCTGGGAAGCCCTTAAGCTGACCTTTTCCACTAACTGTATCAAGAAAAGGCCTGTGATCTGGAAGTGTCTGAAGTATATAAATGCTTCCTTCGCTATTAGGCCTCCAGCTAAACTGGACCAACTAGCAAAAGGCACTAACCTCTGGGAAGATGCAGCCCCTCAGGTGCACGGTTTGGCAAGCAGAAGGGGGCTGGATTTCAGGCCCTCTTCCAGCAGACACTCTCATGTAGTGTCCCTATTTGTTGTACAGAAGATAAAACTAGATGGCAGTTCTTAATTAGGTGGTGAACTGGGGCTCAATGTACAAAAGAACATTCTAAGAATTTGAGCTTCCTAATAATGGAAATAGGTGGCCCGTCACTAAGCATGGACAAATGGCTACTGGGGGACCACACGGAATGTAGGGTATTAAAAAAAAGATATATATTAGGAGGGAGGTTAGACTGCATTATTCCAAGATAGCCTTTAATTGTGGAATTCCAACAGTCTTTAAACTCAGGAAAGATCCAAAATCCAGACACTCCAATAGTTTCCCCAAACATCACTCTCCCCAACCTCTCTCCTTTCCTCCTATTAGCAGATAAAAGATATAAAATGGCATTCTGGATACTATGAGTTATTTGAGGGCAGAGAACACATAGTATTCATCTTTCCATTACCAGAAACTATTATATTTAAAGTCTAAGACATCCTGAGCCTTCAAGAAATTTTTTTCTTCTATAAATGGATCAGACCCATGATCTACTCAGTCTAGCACTCTGTGCTTTATAGTTTTAAAAGAGTTCTTTTTCTACAATAAAAAAGGGAAAACAAAATTATGCATAATAGAAGGTATAGACTTGGGAACAATAAGGACTCAGAAGTATATCACTCTGTAAAGTATTATTATTACTTTTTGGATGCCCTGTATTTATACATCTTTTGTATTCTTGACTTTTGCAAAGTTAGTTTTCTAGCATTTCATATTTTGCCTCTTAACATATCTCCCAAGTTTCCTAAAGACTTTTAGGAAGACAGAATAATAATACTTTAGTTTCCAAGACTTCAGTTTCTTTTTTTCAGTACCTGTCATGATACCCACTGTCAGAATCTGGCTTTCTGGGCTGTGGACACATAAGCCCTTACATGGTTATATCTACTTGGGAAATTCAGATTCTGAAGGCTGACTTTTCTGTATCAAAGACTGTATCTCTCAGAAGTGTTTGACTTTACTAGTTAAACATCCAGTACACAACCCCACACCTGACTGCACACACACAAAAACATTTTGACTACAATAGGTAGTCCTTTAAAAGGAATCGTCTAAAGCTCTCAGAAACTAACTTCACGTCAAGCAAGTAACTTCTTCATTCCCAGTCAGCCCTGGACACATAAAAGAGAAAACCAGCAGGAGTCAAGGCAAGCAAAGCTTCCCCAAAGGCAAATTATAAAGATCAGATCTAATTTTAGATACACAATCACACACAATGGAAAAGCAAACTTGATACCAATGTGTTTATTCTTACCATTTATAACACAGTAACAAAATATAGGCACTCTCTTCAACCTTAACAGCTAGGACTCTTCCTCTCCTCTATTAATATTTAATTCAAGCTATTATTCACATCCAAATTATAGCTCCTTAGGCTTCCAACAACAGTTCTACAGCAAACTGCATCTTGAGCCACTGAAGCTGCTCCTGAAATATCCATATATAAAGAGAAAACTAATAAAAGTCTAGTGGGAACTAAGACACCAGAATAGATAGTATTATTAGAATTAAGGTATAGAAGATATAGACATATACCCCTCCCCAGTGTAATTATCTCAAACATAATTTTTTCCTCTAGACAGGTAAGATACATATGTAGACAACCCAAAATAAAAATATTGAGATCCCATGCATATTACTCACATTAACTCAAAATTTCTTCTTATGGCTTCTGGGATTTTGGGTTTTGTAACACGCACAGCCTAAAAAATAGAAGTGAAAAGGCCAAAGTATATTTGAAAAATAAATCTTTAAATCTTGTACAAAAGAGTGCCTCAAATGAAACTAATATTAAAGAGCTATGACATAGCTGCCTACAAACACATGTAGGGATCCAGTAGAAAATCTATTTTTCCTGCCACCACACCAAAGTCAAAGATAAACTGCTTCTTGTTTCCTTAAAAAAATGGTTGGCTAATGGATTTCCTCTATCCATTGAGGAAATAAATTTTTAGAGAAAAGATTCTTCCTTAAAAGATCTTTCACAAAGCTCTTAAATTGAATACTTTTGTTTCATTTCAAACCTGAAAGCCAAAGAAACAGAAGAAAGGCAAAATTTCAAGATTTAAACTGTAAAGTAGGAAATGGTCAAAAACAAAAACAAACCCTCATGGGTATCTGCAACTTAATATAGTGGACAGTAAATGAATATATCACTTCCTAAACCTGCAATCATTCAGTATTGATTACAAATAAACAGCCCAACACTGAGGAAAAACAAACACCAATTAATAATTAACAAACACCAATTAGCAGGTTACCTTCTTTCTCCCTAGAATCTTGCTTAGAACAAAGTCTATGTGTCTCTGCAGACATTTTTTATTACACAGATTCCCTAATCATAGTGTACCCTGGCATAATTATCTATGAAACAGGATAATTTTGGGGTGCAAGAGCCCGTATAAAAGCCCCTGTGTGTTCCCTGTTTTTTTTTTTTTGTAGAAAAGGGCTTTAGTTTCCTGGGCCTTTCCTGAGGTCAAAAGAACAAACTCAAGCAGTCAAGAAACAATAATTTATAAAACAGGGTCAAGGGATATATCTAACAACCTGATGCTTGTCTCTGACTCATTGTGCAGGAACTAAGGCCCTCACCCAGGTGGAGGACGGTGACTACACGCTAAGCATGAGCACACAGACCCCCGACTGGTTGGCACAAGAAGACTGATGATTAATATTTCTGGAATATTAACCAGAAGAAAGTCATGCCTCCGACAACCTTCACTTCAAATGTTGCCTTTAAAAACTTCCCTCAAAGCTATTGAGGAGTTTGGGTCCTCTGAGCATCAGTTGCCCACTCTCCTTGCTGGATCCTGCAAATAAACTTTTACTTTGGTGCAAACAACAACTGTCAAGGGTTTGGCTTTCTGTGCTGTGGACACACAAGCGCTTACACGGTTACATCTATGTGGGAAATCCAGGTTCCGAAGGCTGATTTTTCTGTATTAAGGACCTGACCTCTCAGAAGTGTTTGATTTTACTAGCTAAATGTCCTGTACCACCCTCCACATGACTGCACGTGTGCACGCGCACACACATGCACACACACACACACAAACATCTTGCTGATCTGAAGGAACTTTTAATTTCCCTCTGAAAATTGGTTGAACTTTTAAGCAACAAGGCTTTTAGGCACAAAGACTTCATTTAGGGCTTTTGAAAGAAAGCTTTTAAAACTTTTAAGCAACACAGCCTACCCTCCATAAAAAAGCTAGATCTGTGCATAACTGAGGATTATCATAACTAAATATAATAATTACAGTGAAATGGAATAAGAAGCTGGGGACCATGGTAAAAAAACCTCAATTTTCATGCTGAAGGTTGTAGCATGTGAGGTTATGAAGAAGAACTCAAGGACATATCCAGAAGACAAAGAAAAATTCAGAACCAAAACTGGTAACAGATGCCTGATTTCCCTATGTGAGTACCAGAAAGACAGGTACCTCCAATATGATTCAGGGGGAAGCAGTGGCCACGTGTTTTCCTAGTCTTAAAAAGTAGCATGAAATAGAACTGTCTTCTGAAGACTTCTATCTTGCTGTGTGAGGCTGAAGAATATACTACACACTTGTCAATCTTGGGAAATCTCATAATTTTCAAATATGTGAAACATAAGCACCTATTGATATGAATAATTTGCTTCATAAAGAGATTTAAGAAATAAAAGAAAAAAAAAAAGAAAAAAAAAAAAGAAATAAAATACCCCAAAACAATGGTCAAATACACAAACACACACAGTGAGTGAAGAAAGGGAAAAAGGCTGATGAAATGAATGTGTCTGTTGAAACTGAACCCTGGGTCATAAGCACATACTTTAAACCAAAAGCCAGCATATAATATAATCACTGCCTTAAATAGCATAGGAAAAAAAAAATCAAGAATTTTTTCACCACTTCAATTTGCCACAGTAGTTGTTAAAGAAGAAAAAATGCAGGGCTTCCCTAGTGGCTCAGTGGTGAAGAATCTGCCTGACAATGCAGGAGACACAGGTTCGATCCCTTGGGAAGATTTCACATGTCACAGAGCAACTAAGCCCGTGAGCCACAACTCCTGAGCCCACATGCTGCAACGCTGAAGCCTGCGTGCTCTAGAGCTCTTAATCCACAACAAGACAAGCCATGGCAACAAGAAGCCTGTGCACTGCAACTAGAGAGAAGCCCCTGCTTACCACGGCTAGAGAAAGGCCCTCACAGCAACGAAGACCTAGCAAAGTAAAAAAAACAAAATTTTTTAAAAAGAAAAGAAAAAATGGGGTACAAATATAGAGAAGGGAAAAATTAAAACACTGAGAGTTACAGAGAAGGTTCACTCAACAAGTATTAATTGGGTGCCTAGTCGAACCAAGTACTGTTTGTTTCAACCACTGTGGATACAGCAATAAACAAGACAAGACTGCGCTCATGGACTTTAAAATTTTAAAAGGACAAAAAGACAGTAAATAACAACAAAAAGCATATAAATAAACAAAAGAATTTCAGATAGTTATTAGTGTTATGTGGAAAATTAAAATATTAGATTGGGAGGAAAGTCAACATTTTTATTTTGACATAATTACTTAGCTAAAAAAATTCTAGAGAAACTCATAAAGTTTTCATCAAGTAAAATAAATAGTTCCAGAGATCTACTGTACACCATTGTACCTACAGTCAATAAAATGTACACTTAAAATTCTTTTTGTACACTTAAAATTTAAGAGGGTAGATCTCAAGTATTTTTACCATACACATGCACACAGAAATCTAAGGAAATTAACTGAAAAAATTACTAACAATAGTTTATTCAGCAAATCTGTAGAGATACAATAAAGTCATCAAGAATTGTTTGCATTCCTCAATGCTTAAAAATAAACTACATATTTAATTGCATTAGAGTTCATTAAATTTATGAATATTAATTTAACTTGGTATATGGGTTTCTCACCTAAGTCAGAAATTCTAAAAGAAACAAAAATGATAATATAAGTAAAGTCATAGACTATATTCCTAATTTTAAAATGTACAAGCCAATTTAGGTACCTGGTATGCCTTGAAAATATCAGTAGTGAAAACTCATCATGGAGAGTTAATTGGACATAAATATCAAAGGCCATTATTTTTGAAAAGACAAAATATATCTCACCAAAATTTTAAAAGTGACTAAAAAGTTGAATTATCATAACCATGAGGTAACATGTTAAAGACAGGAACACTGAAAAATAGCCTTTAAGTTTTAAAAATGCATTTCAACTATAAGAAGCTATTTTATAACAAGACTAAAGCAACCAAAAAATGGAGATCTTGATCAGTTTAAAAAAATGAATATAATGATATTTTTTCATTCAACAACTTTTAATAAAAACAACAAATAAATATAGTTAAGTTTAAAAGATCCTTTTTCCTGCCATGCAGTAGACAAGTAAAAGTGAGAAAACAAGATAGGAGACTATTGCAGAAATTCAGGCAAAAGACAGTATTTGGTTTAAGGAGGTGGCAGAGATGTTTTAGATGGATTCAGTAGAATCAGCAGGATCCAGGGACCAGATGTTAAGGGCAAGAGGGTTGTCAAAGATGCCTCCCATATATTTAGACTGGCCTGAGGCTAAGAGGGAATCATTTACTAACTAGAAGAAAAAAACAGGAGAGAAGCAGATTGGATGGGAAAAGATGAAAGTCTCAGTAACTAATGGAAGAATAGGAAATAGAAAAAGCAATGGAACAGAACAAAGTCCAAAAAAAACGACTTTACCATATAACAAAATTTAGCATACAATACCATCGGCATTTCAAACAAGGAAGACAGAAGGGCATAAATTATTCAATAATTACTGTTAATAATTGGGGGAGGGACTGGAGTCCAACCTCACAACTAAAAATGAATTCCAGATGAATTAAAAATTTAAACCTAAAAATACAACTATAAAAGTAGAGAAAAAAATATAATTTCTGATTTTATTTAGATTTTTATATTTTAAAGTTGGTGAAATGCTCTTAAAAGCATGCTGGCACAGCAAAATTCATAAAGAAAAAATATTAAAATTACTGCTAAAAATACTAAAATTAAACTTCAGAACTGTCAATGGGAAAAGTTCAATGGCAAAAAAGAAAACTAGGAGAAAATGTTTCCTATGCATTTGAGTTGCCATAATTAACATATCAAAAATAGTTTAAGTCAATGAGAAAAACAGATAAAAACCAAAAAATGAGCAAACATACATCCGAGAATATTCAATAATTAACACAAAATATCAGACACATTTTCTCCAAAAGGATTTAGAGACACGCATCTGTTAATTATTTGGGTACAATCACACAATCAAATGTACAGAAAACAACAGCTCATGAACACTACTGATGAGAGAGCGCAAGATGCTAAAATTTTTCCGAAATGCAGTTTGGCAATATGTAACAAAAAGTCCCCATACAGGGCATACACTTTGACTCATCAATCCTACAATTGAGAATTTATCCTGTACTTCCCTGGTGGCACAGTGGGAAAGAAACTGCCTGTCAATGCAGGGAACACTGGTTGGATCCCTGGTCTGGGAAGATTCCCCATGCTGCAGAGCAATTAGGCCTGTGGGCCACAGCTATTGAGCCTGCAAGCCCTATAGCCTGTGCTCCACAACAAGAGAAGCCACTGCAATGAGAAGCCCACACACCGCAACAAAGAGCAGTCCTGGATCACCGCAACTTGAGAAAGTCCTTGCAAAGAAATGAAGACCCAGCACAGCTTAGTCATCACAACATGTACATAACAGCAAAAACTGGAAGCCACAGGGATTAAATTAAAACGTTAAAAGTGATGATGTAGCGAATCTTATTTTTGACTTGAAAAGACACTTACATATTGTTGGTGAAAAAAATGGTTAGGGTATGACTCCATTTTAGTCCAACATTAGGGCAAAGAATATGAATAGGCAATTGACAGAAGAGTGCAAATGGACAAAAATTAAATAAAAAGATGTCAACCTCATTAACAACTAATGAAATGCAAATCAAAGCGATATTCAATAACTTCACATGTATCCATGTGTCAAAAATCAGTATGTCTGATTGCTTCACATGTTGACAAGGTTGTGGAGAAACAAGTATTCACAAATACTGCCGGTGAGAATGTAGATTTATACAGCCACTTTGAAAGATAAATTGTACATACAAGGAGATGTGTCAGGAATATTCACGACACTATTGTTTATTAAAGGCAAATTGGAAACAATAGGTAAATAGTTATGTAATATAAGGCAAGGAACTATACAGGGTTGTAAAGAAGAATGAGCTCGATCTCCAAGTAACAACTTGAGCAGAATGTAAGAATCTGTGACATTCACTTTATCTTTAAAATTGAAAAGCTACTCCAGAACAACCAAAAGGGTTTTACAAAGTTATCTCTGGACTTTTCAAGAGACCCTGTAACTTGGGCAGCTTCCCCTCAGGAAGCCAGCAGAGATAATGGCACAGCAAGGGGGAGGACAGGGAAATACCCTAGGACTTATGAGATTGTGCCTGATCACTCAGAGTGAATGCACACTTCTCAGAAGCAGTATGATCTAGAAACTGAGGAAGCATATTAGAGAAGTCATATTCACCACTTCTCGGATAATCCAGATCCAGAGTCACTGCTTTCCAATGTTACTGAGCATGACTACAGTAGAAAAGGCATCTTACAGTGACACCCAACAATAACACCTACCCCACACACTTACATTATACAAACACGTTTCACAGAATGGTACTTAAAACTTACTACAAGCCATGTGCCCAGGTTTCTTTTCCTATTCAATTCCATTTTATTTAAAGGCTAGTCATAACCCACTAAAACTGATTTTAGAACCTAATAATGGATTTCAACCCACTCTGAAAAAATACTGACCCCAAAAAGCAGTTTTTCTCACTATTCTATCTCCCAATGCCACTGCTACCATCATACCACCACTAAATTCATCTGTTACCTTGCTTTTACTTCGGTCATTCCATCCACTTGAAATATCTTCCTTATTCCTTTCCCCCATATAAATCCTATTAATTCTTCTAGACCTATCAAAATTCCAAGCCAGTCATTTCCAGGCAGACTTTCTTGAAATGTTCTTTTAACTAAGAGCAAAACTCATCCAGTCAATTCATCTGTCAATGAATACTTTGTGATATCTACTTTGTCTGGAATTATTGTTCGAATTTTATACTTGAAATTCTTTTTCATAATCTTACTGATGTCAAGGATCAGTCTTACACTGACTTAACACCATTACTGTAACTTAATAACGCCTCAAACATAGCAGTATACAGATTTTATTTCCTGCATGAACCTCAGCTTATCTGTTCCAAGAGTTCAGAAAAAAATGCTACCCATAACCTAAAGTTAAACTGAGAAAGACAGACTATAATTTACCAAAGCACTTCAGTTAAATAACTGCTTAATAAACAGTCCTATTAGAGGATAATCAAATTCAAAGCTCTCAAAATTCCCAAAGAATTTCCCTAGGAGAAGGGCTTACCTGTATGGTGAGGCCTGGGGCCATGACGTTTAAATCTTTCTGCAGAGCTTGCTTGAGGTTTTCGTCTATTTGATCTGTTTTTGAAGCCAAGAACAAGAGCTCTCACGACACTCAGAAAAACAGTCTTAACACTGTGCTAGCACTAAAACAAAACTAATTATTATTAGATCTAAAGTTTCCATGGTATTCTTTTATAGAGCTTAAGCCATGTCACACACATATGAAAACAAATAAATATATACACAAATGAGAAAAAGTGTGAGGAATTATTGGACAAAGAAATTGAGGAAAGACAACAAGCAGCCACTGACGTTTATTCAATAAATGGAGGATCTAGGTTTCTAATGTCTTAATCAGTATTGTGACTTATATGTGTCTTGATTCTCTAAAAAAACAAATTTCTATCTTTAGTCAATCTTTATTCAAATTCTCAAATAACTAAATTTCATTTCTATGGAACTCAGCTGATTATTTTAGATTTAGAGAGAGAGAAGGGGAAAGCCTCACGGGAAAGTTCTTAAAGCATACGAGAATAATGATGTCACTTCACTTGACTTTATAATTCACAAATTTTTCTATCCACCTCATCAGTACTTCCCCCATTACTAAATAACCAGTAATGTGACAAATAAGAAAAGGCCAAATTTTCTCAAACATCATTCCAATAGCTCGTAACCAACAACGAGGAATCAACTGATAGATTTCTACACTGATAAAGCATTCCTATATCTGCCTCTAAGAAATTCATTAATAATTCCAGAAGAGAGAAGTAGGCAGCCAATAGCAGCAACCTAACCCCTGGCCAGAACTTTCAGTATCACAAATGAAAAGTAACTTGTACATAAAAGAATTAACATAGCAAGCCTGAAAACTACTATCCTAGAAAGGCCTATTTGCAATTTGGTCTCTGTCTGTCACCTGGGGTTGTGGATTTGGAGAGCATTTCATTTCCACAATCTCCAGAACTGGGAAGAATGACTTCACTGTGCCTAAATTGTTTATTCAAACAATGTATTTTACGCTGAGTATCTACTTTCCTTCTGGAAATCTGGAATATTGGTATTGATACATGCTAGGCAGAGGGTACCTACATGAACAACTTCCAGGAAAAATTCTGGGCAGAAAGTCTCTAATGAGCTTCTCCAGCAGACAACATCTCACATGTGTTGTCACATTTCAAGGCTGGAGTAATCCAGTGTATCCTGCATGACTCCACTGGAGAAGACTCTTGCAAGATTGTGCCTGATTTTCTTCAGACTTCACCATGTGCCTTTTCCTTTTGCGATTTTGCTCTGTATCTTTTTGCTGTAGTACATCTCAGCTGTGAGTATAATTATATGGAGTCCTGCCAGTCCTCATCAAACGTGGAGGTGAGTCTTGGGAAACTGCAAGACACAGGTTCTAAATTCCCCAAATTATCTATTAAAATAGCAACAAAACTGGGCTTCCCTGGTAGCTCAGCTGGTAAAGAACCCGCCTGCAATGCAGGAGACCCTGTTTCGATTTCTGGGCCAGGAAGATCCTCTGGAGAAGGGATAGGCTTCCCACAGCAGTATTCTTAGGCTTCCCTGGTGGTTCAGATGGTAAAGAATCTGCTTGCACTGCAGGAAACACAAGTTTGATCCCTGGGTTGGGAAGATCCCCTGGAGGAGGACATGGCAACCCACTCCAGTATTCTTGTATGGAGAATCCCATGGACAGAGAAGCCTGGCAGGCTTCATGGGGTCCTATACAGTCAGATGCAACTAAAGAGACTGAGAGCGCACAAGCAAAGCTAATTTTTAGTAAATTATCATGGCACAAATAGAATATTGTAAGAAATGAATCTTTTTCCAATCTGTACCAAGTTATACACTATACATTTCAGAAAATGGTTATCATTCTTAAAGTATCTTAAGTAACAATTTGCTTAATTTAAGCAATTTTAAGCAAAGAAATTTTAAACTTAAGATAAAGAATATTTTAAACACAACTGCTCTATTATAAATTCAGAAGAAATGCACAAATAACACATTACTGTTATTATTATAGCCTTCACAAACAAGTTGAACAAGATTTCTAATTGATTATTCATATATTTAAAACAAATAAGACTCACCAAACAATTCAATGTAAACTTCTTGAAGTGTATGGGCACTGCAAAACTGGTTCAGTTCATGGTGGATTTTATTGAAGATTAAGGTCTTGTCATAATCTGCAGTGTAGTTCCTCACGATATCGAACACTGGAAGAAAGGTACAATTCATGTTAACCTGTGTATCCTCTAATTCAGCCAAGGTAAAAGTTAGTTATAAAATATACATAAGAAGTGCCAATGAAACAGTGAAAACATGGAACACAACTCCAAGCCTTGATGTGTTTCTTAACGTGCATAATATTCCACATATTACTGCATTTGCAATTCTAATAAGCAAACTTTGAGTTCTATACTAAGGAGAGTATATATTATCTTGAAGGTAATAAGGAACTGTCAAAGTTTTTGAGCAAGGACATGACACTATCAGACTGTACTTTGGCAGCAGAGTTAAAAATGAACTCTAAGGCATAGAAATCAGAAGCAGGGAAAGTATAAAGAAGCTATGATTGAAAAGCAAAAGTTTAGATGAAGAGAACCTGAACTAATTGAGGAACAGTGGAAATGAAAGAGGGAAGTAGCTCCAAAAGGCCACTTTCAAAAAGGCAGTTTTCAAAGGTTGGGGGGAAAAAAAAGATGCTAGGCTAGAAGGGAAGGAAGCTAACATTTCTGGGCCAGGCTTTATGTCCAGCAATTTATATACTTCCTTAACACACAATCCTCACAAAAAAATCCAATTTTTCATAATATGAAACTGAGAAACAGAATTTCAGAAATGTGCTAAGGGTATATACTATACCGTGCCAGAACCTAAGCCCTACTTATTAAAACATGCTGCTTTCTCCCTTCAAACCCAAGACATGCTCTACTGGCCTTCCTATGGAGGAAACTAGAAGTTACTAGACTGCAGATCACAAACAGGTCATCAAAAAACACTCGGTGGCTAATTCATTCTCTTGGTCATTTACAAATGAGTCAGTGATCCAATAGTTTCCTCTTTATCTCTCCCCAGAAAACAAGCAATATCTCCCCTTCTTCTGTTGTTTTTCAATCACAGTCCATTCCACTGATCTGTGACCAGGGCAAGTGAGAAAGTGAAGTCAAGTGAAAGTGTTAAGTTGCTTAGTCATGTCTGACTCTCTGCGACCCCATGGACTATAGCCCTCCAGACTCCTCTGTTCATGGAATTTTCCAAGCAAGAATACTGGAGTGGGGTGCCATTCCCTTCTACAGGGGATATTCCCGACCCAGGAATTGAACCCAAGTCTCGTGCATTGCAGGCAGATTCTTTACCATCTGAGCCTCCAGGAACACCCCTGTGACCAGGGAAACTAGATGATAAAAGACAGGAAAATACTTAGTTGCTGAAAAATATAATCCAAATCCAGTTGATAGTAACACAGCTTGCTCTCTGCTCTGAAATTCTTTTGCTATTTATGCCTGTACCAGTGACATGAAATTTCAGCTAGACCTTATATTCCAATATATATGTATTCTTAGGTCAGTATCATGCCTTCTCAAGAGGGAAAAAAAAAAAAAACCAAACCCTTAAGGCAAAGGTCTAACTTCATGTTTTTGAATTGTTTTTGCTGAACACAATATCCTGACATTGTATGTGTGCAAATTTTAGTAATAAGGATAATTATTAATAAGTAATACTTAATAAGGAAAAGTATTACTACTTAGTAATAAGTAATAAGGATAATAAAATGACAGATCGTTTAAAAAATTTTATTTTATTACAGTATAGTTGATTTATAATGTATTAATTTCTATTGTACAGCAAAGTGATTCAGTTATACATATATACACATTCTTTTTCATGTTCTCTTTCATTATCATTTATCACATGATAGTGAATATAGTTCCCTACGCTATACAGTGGGGTCATACTACTTATCCATCTTTTATATAACAGTTTGCATCCGCTAATTCCAAACTCCCAACCCACCCTCCCTGAAGGCAACCATAAATCTGTTGTTTCATAATATGTGTCATATTTTAGATTTCACATGCAATTGGTATCATACCATTATTTGTCTTTCTGACTTTACTTAGTACGATAATCTCTAATCCATCCATCCATGCTGCTGCAAATTAGCATTATATCATTCTTTTTTATGCTGCATACATTCCATTATATGTATGTACCACATCCTTTTTAATCCATTCATCTGTCGATGGACAATTTAGGTTGTTTCCATGTAAATAGTGCTACAATGAACTGGGGCATGTATCTTTTCAAATTATAATCTGTCTAGGTACATGCCCAGGAGTAGGATTGCTGATCATATGACAGCTTTATTTCTGGTCTTTTGAGGAATCTCCATATTGTTTTCCATAGTGGCTGCACCAATTTACATTCCTACCGACAGCATAGGAGGGTTTCCTTTTCTCTACACCCTCTTCAGCATTTGTTATTTATAAGACTTTTAAATGATGGCCATTCTGATCAGTGTGAGGTGGTACCTCATTGTAGTTCTGATTTGCAGTTCTCTAATAATTAGTGATGTTGAGCATCTTTTCATGTGCCTATTGAGATCTGCATGTCTTTTTTTGGAGAAATACCTATATAGGTTTTCTGAAAAGAGCAGATCTTTTGATTCAAACTAAGATCTCAAAGAGACCCATGTATACCCATGGTCATAGCAGCATTATTCATAATAGCTAAAACATGGAAGTAACCTAAATGTCCATCAACGGATGAATGGATAAACAAGATGTGGTATATACATACAGTGGATTATTATTCAGCCTTAAAAAGAAAGGAAATTCTGACATGCTGCAACACAGATGAACCCTGAGGACATTACATTAAGTGTTAAATAGGCCAGTACAAAAAGACAGACACTGTATGATTCCATTTATGAGGTACCTAAGAGTAGTCAAACTCACAGAGACAGAGAGTACACAGAAATGTCAGAAAGACAGAAAGGGTGGTTGCCAGGGGCTGGGAGAGGGGGCAGATGGGAAGTTACTGTTTAATGGGTAGAGAGTTTCAGTTTTGCAAGATGAAAATGAGTTATAGAGATGGATGTTGGTGATGACTGTAAAACAATGTGAATGTATTTAATGCCCACTGAATATTTAAAAGTGGTTAAGATGGCAAATTCTGTTATATGTATTTTATCAAAATAAAAAAAACTGGGGAAAAAAATCAAACATTAAAAAGAAGGCCAATCTTACTTCAGAAGTTCTCATTCAGTTTTTTATTTGAACAGTACTCCATTTCTGGGGGTTTTCATCTATTACCAAGAAAATGTTTTCCCCACACTGAGGACTTTCAGATTGCAAGTTATAGCAAATCTCAGCTAAAAAAGCTTTTTCGGTGGTCACAGATCAATGTGGTCAAGGAACTGATCAGTTATAGACTTTCAATATGTAAGGAAATTATTTCTCATCCTGACTGGATGAAATGTCACTTTCTAGGAATTCTAGAAATAATCAATGACTATCTTGCTAAATACACTCAGCTCAGAGAGGAGTATCCCATACAGTTGCAGAAAGTCAACTTTGTCTAGGATTTGTGATCTATCACTATCACCATTCCCTAAGAATGGAAAATATTCCAATGATTATTTTATATAGAGAGAGATCAGAAATGAATCAGGTCATAAAATTTTCCTTAGGGAATCTCTTCCTATTCTTCAAGGACTCTCTCAGTTACAGATACTCTGATTATAACTCTAACAGAATAGATGGATACCATACCTGCACAAGGGGCCAACATATTAACCACTTCTATTCGGTCAATATAGATCATGACCCCACCACTAAAAACAGAGAAATGGAAAAATGTGAGCCAAATACAAACTAACAGAATCCCAGATTAATCCCACATCATCCAACAACCCCACGTGATAGAAATTTAGAAGTAAAATCTAAAGATATACTACTGATTAAAACTACCTCATTAATCACTACTCAAATAACCCTTATACACACTCACCTGGCTCCTCTCATAACCAAAGGCTCTCCTTTGTAAATGCTATTATCACATGAGCTCACAGGAAGACTAGACCTAAAACCTAGAGCTGCTTAGTACTCTGTCCTTATTAACTGAAGCCAACAGCTAAAGCAGTGCATTCCCCAAACTTCTCCAACAAGGAACCAGATAAAATAGTTTCCCAAGAGGTACAGAGGTCAGCCATGAACTGAAATTCTTTTGATTTCCTGCTTTATCTTAATCTACTTTTCATCTGTATTTATTCTAATATGAAAAAAAGAATTTTCCCCCAAAACGTGAAGTAAAATTGACACTCCAGAAAGATAGCTCTTGTTAATTTAATGGTTTCCTATAGTTCCTGGCCTACCAGCACACATCCTGAAGGACATGTAAACCTCAGTTTAAGATATATGAAGTTAAAGAGATTTTGAAAATATACAATTAAGCCCTTCTATCAACTTACAATAACATTTTTTTCTGATAAAAAAAGCATAATACCTGCTCACAGGCAAAAAATCTGACAAACATAGGAAAGCATGAAGATAAAAATAAAATTTACCCAACATCTCATCAGCTGCCAATTTTGAGTAATCTCTGAAGGGAATCCATAAAAGAGAGTTACAGATAGACCTAGAGAGAACTTGGTATCAAATACCTTAACTTAAAACAGAGAGAATCTGCTCCCTTTTTAAGAGCATTCCTGTCCTTCCACAGATGTCAAAGCCTCTTTTACAGGCTTTAAAAGTGATATATTAGTCATTTAAAATACACAATTTAAAACATACTTTGAGCTTTATACTCTTCCTTTGATACAATGCAATGTACTGATTATACTCTTTGAGCCTTGCCTGACTTTCCTGCCCCACAACTCTTTAGGGCACTGATTTTCTAAATATGGTCTTTGGACCAGCAGTATTAGCATCACCTGGGAACTCTTGCTAGCAATGCAAATTCTTGGATCTCATTCCAGACCTACTGAATCAGAAATTCTAAATTAGATGGCATTTAATACTACACTTGATATGGTGAGCTAATTCCATTTTAAACTGTTACTATCAGTTTAAAATGACTTCTAAGATGGAAAGCTCCTGTTTGGAGGAAGGGCTTTTCTCAAATAACACTCAGAAGAGAAATTCCCCTGGGTTACTATCACGCCTATCTGAAAGATGTTTAAGCGACTACAGCTTATGAACAGAAACTACATCTGAATCAAAGGGACGTTTGGTAAGCAAGGGGAACGCTTACCTTGTTCCACAAGGCACATTTTTAACTTCATCAGTTTGTAGTGTTGTCTGGGGAGGAAAAAATATCTCATCAATACTCAGCACACATATCATCAAGGAACCACTAGTGCTAAAGGAAAATCTCTACAGAACTGCTAAGAGATAAGTACAAGAGAACTCCATTACAATTTTAGCCCCCCAAAGATTAGCTATCAGAGTAATTTCTTTATGTATCCTTGTTGTTCAGTTGCTAAGTTGTGTTTGATTCGTTGCAACCCCATGGACCTCAGCATGCAAGGCTTTCCTGTTCTACACTATCTCTCGGAGTTTGCTCAAACTCATGTCCATTGAATTAGTGACGCCATCCAACCGTTTCATCCTGTCATCCCCTTTTCCACCTGCCCTCAATCGTTCCCAGCATCAGGGTCTTTTTCAATGAGTCAGCTCTTCGCATCAGGTGGCCAAAGTATTGGAGCTTCAGCATCAGTCCTTCCAATGAATATTCAGGGTTGATTTCCTACAGGATTGGTTTGATCTCTTTGCTGTCCAAGGACTCTCAAGAGTGTTTTCCAGCACCACAGTTCAAAACCATTAATTCTTCAGCATTCAGCCTTCTTTATGGTCCAACTCTCACATCCGTATGTGACTAGAAAAGCCATAACTTTGACTATATGGATGTCTGCTGGCAAAGTGATGTCTCTGCTTTCTAACATGCTGCCTAGGTTTATCATAGATTTTTGTATCCAAACAGACATAAGAGACCAGAGACAAAATATTTTATAGTTAATGTTTGAGTCAAGAAGCACCAGGAAAAGTTTCAATGTTCAATCTCTCAATCAGAGTCCTTTATTTGCCTGGGGTTGGCCTAGGATTGCAAACTACATGGAATACCCACAAGGATACTATTGCTAGGACTTGTGTTTTGAACTCTGATTCGACTGCTAATATTAATGCTTACAATGAAGGTAAAAGATAACTATTATATGCATACAAGTAGCCCTTTGAACTCAACAGCAACCTCTTCCTCTGAAGCTGTAGGCAATATTTTAGGTCAGGTCCTAGTTATCTCTCAGATGGCCGATTCAATTTCCTTTTTAATAGAACTGCCACCATCAGCAGTGCTTCCTCCTAGTGAACCAACAACATGGTACTTAATTACTCTACCCCTGTCATAACTTGATTTGGATCCGGAATGACTCCCTATTGCACTGGAAGGCATCCAATAGGTGAGCACATAATGAGTGTATCCTGGACACAATGCACTGTATTAAGCCTGTTGTTGTATTAAATACAGCAACAGAGCACTGGACAGAACACAAGGAGAAAGGAAGCATGGCCCCTGTTTCCAAAGAACTCACAATCCAACACAGGAGAGAAAATCCTTATGAAGCAATTCATAACAGATACAAATTAGGTATTAACTGGTAGAGTTAAATAACCAGCCACACAACTGTGTGTATAAGTGTCAGGAAGCAGTTGGCTTAGGAAAGGCAATATAGATGAGGTGAGGCTCTGAGAAGAGAACATGATGATGATGTTAGGGAGAGGGCCTTGAATATTGGCTGGGGGGGCTTGTGCTCTCCCTAATCCATCCTATAAATAGCCACAAAATGAACCTTTCAAAAAGATGACTTTTTCTTCAGTCCTTTGCTTTTGTGTGATGTGGCTCTCATTATCTATCACATCTGCAGGCAAGACCACCACCTGGGAAGCTAAAGTATTGATTTATTTAGATTAACATAGAAAAGGCCATGGAAACGGAAAGTTGTCAACCCAGGAGACATAACAGGAATTTGACAACTATTTGCATATAAAATTCCAGGACAGAAAAGAATAGACTATGAATTCTAGGGTTAAAAGGATGATAATAAACATTAGTGACAGGTCCTGAGTAGGGAGAGAGAAGTTGATATGAAAGGTGAGCTCAGTTTATTCCCTTCAAAACATTAACCAAATTCAACTGCCAGATGAACTTTACATATACATTTCTATCTAAACCTAAAGGATAGTCTTCAATTGTCAAACCAAGAACCAGCAAGAGTTCAAAGGTTAAATCTTCAATTTGACATCCTATTTTCATGTACTTTTTTACTTCTTTTATATTATCTCAAAAATCATTTTCCCAGTATAAATACTTTAAAGTCTTTGGTTTTGTTATATGTATTTTAAAGGCTAAAAGTGTTCATATTTTTCTAAACATTTTTTTTTCTTACATCATATATGGGGATCTCACATTTTCCCAAGATGCTTCTTAAATATTCCTATCAAATGCCAAATCTGTTAAGCCATTTGTTTATATAAGTTATGTTCTCTAATGTGTTCCAAAAATTCCTAAAAATAAGTTTCTGCATCTCATTCTTATGAAAACAACTTAAGAGGATTTTATTAATATAATTCTTTCCTAGAACATTGCTGTTTCACATATAAAGACCATTTCCATTTAGTCAAACTGACTCCAACATTTAATATTTTGTAGATACAAAGTACATTAGTTCACAAAAATCTTTTTACAAATTTCATTTTCATTTCTTATGACAGTTTATCACTCTATATGTGTATGTGTGTATATATAAAATATTTATATGTAAATATAGACACACATCCTGTATTTCTCTCTTTTATATAAGAGTCATCAGTATGACCCAACATACTAACCTCCAAGAAGACAGAGACAGACATGCCTGGCATTGAACAGGATCTTAAAAAAAGCCCCTGATCTCTAAGCATCTGATGACACCATTGACAACATCACTATAGACCATTTAAGCTATTGGTTGTGGCTGTTATTGTTCAATCGCTAAGTCATATGTGACTCTTTGCGACTCCATGGACTGCAGCATGCCAGGCTTCCCTGTCCTTTACTATCTCCCAGAGTTTGCTCAAATTGAGTCAGTAATGCTATTTAACCATCTCATCCTGTCGCCCTCTTCTTGTGTGGCCTTCAGTCTTTCCCAGCATCAGGGTCTTTTCAAATGAGTTGTCTCTTCACATCACGTGGCCCATGTATCAAAGTTTCAGCATCAGCCCTTCCAATGTATATTCAGGGTAGATTTCTTTTAGGATTGACTGGTTTGATCTCCTTGCAGTCCAAAGAACTCTCAAGAATCTTCCCCAGCACCATAATTCGAAAGCATCAATTCTTCAGCACTCAGCCTTCCATATGGTCCAATCTCACATCCATACATGACTAATGGAAAAACCACAGCTTTGACTATATGAACCTTTGTTGGCCAAATGAGGTCTTTGCTTTTTAGCATACTGTCTAGGTTTGTCAGCTTTCCTTTCAAACAGCAAGTGTCTTTTAACTTCATGGCTGCAGTCACTATCCACAGTGATTTTGGAACCCAAGAAAACAAAATCTGTCACACTTCCACTTTTTCCCCTTCTATTTGCCATGAAGTGATGGGACCAGATGCTATGATTTTAGTTTTTCAAATGTTTTTCAACAGCTTTAAGCTGTTGGTAGGTTCATGCAGTTAAAACCTCTTGCTTCAGAGAACTAACTGGAGTCTAGAATGGTTAGGTACTTTCTGCAAAGTCATGTAACCAACTGGTGGAGGAGCCAGGGTCAGAACCTCTTCTCCAGGTTTCTGGCCCCATGTTCACTACACCAGACTGCTTCCTGAGAAATCACTTCAATTTAACAACTTTCACCAAAAGTAGAAAGGCCAGAAATATGAATTGTGTTACAACCCCTGCCTTCAAGAAATTTGGAGACTTTCTGGAGAAAAATTCACACAAAAACTTATGAGACTAATAACAAGACAACATTACTAAAGGAAATAAGACCAAGGGCCAAAATTTACAATATAGACTTTAAGAGCTATGGAACAAGAGTAGAATTTGTGATGAGCTTTAAAAAGGCTGGCAAGATTTAGACAGGAAATAAGGAATAAAGAGAGAGATGGTGAGATGCCATCAGCCAAGGCAAGAGTGAATAAAATATGGGAAAACAGTATGGAAATCAGTCTGACTAGGAGAACACAATATTTCATTTCAATAGACATGATTCTTATTCCAGGCCATCTAAAAGGAAATTGGAACGAAATCTGGAGGATTTAACTATTCATAATGAAAATCTCATTTAGCAGAAAGCCTAGACTTTAAATTACAAGACTAAACACATTAAATTTCCCTGAGTCCTAAAAAATTAGCAGCAGATAGTAGACAAACTTCTGAATCCAAAGATTTATAATCACACAGTGCTTGCAAAAGTAGTAACAATTTAATCCTGCTTTGTCATCTTGTCATGTCAAAAGATATTTACTAAGTGTCTCCTACGGCCAAGACAGTATTCTCAAGAACCAGATGCTTATTTCAGATATTCTGGGATGTTGTCAAACTAGAACATTCAGTAAGGTTCCACATAAAGTTGTGCTTAATGTTCCAGGCAAAAATATGAGGCACAGAAACTGTATAAAAATTGAGGTCCTCCACGTTAACAGGAGCCCAGGAGATTGCCTGTATGGAAACCAAACACCATTCTAAACCAAGAAATCACTGGTTTATGTCTCTAGCTGTTTCAAATTTTTGCTTTTACTCTGATAGCAGCAACAGAAAACCTGCTGTATTCCACTATGTAGATGGGAAAAGTCAGTCCTTAAAAGCTGCCTAGCTCATACTTCAAGAGAGTGACGTCGTTCAAACTCATAACTTATACTGTGACAACTGTACTCTAAACTTTAGCTCCTACATTGGTAGCATACTACCATTTGCTTAAGCAATAAGGAACTCTATCTCCACCCATGAATGTGGTAACTGTTCCTGTCACACTTGTCTTTCCAGTGTCAGGGCTTCCCTAGGAATCACTCACCTGCACAGATCTGAAGGTAGTAATGAAAGGCAACATGATATGATAGCCCGGTCCACTGGGGCTAGTTAGTAAAGCTCCTCCCCTGCAAAAAGATGTTTCAATTTGACAAGATTATAAAAAGAGAAATTCTCTTTTCAAATCTAAAATGCTGTAGTAAATATTCACTCTTACTCATGCTATTGATCTACTAAAGCCTCACTAGTATGAGTTACTCGTGATGAACAACTGCTGGTTCCTACAGTATCTGTCACACCTACAAAAGTGCAAAGATAAAATTAAACTGTTAACATTACACCTTGTTTCATAAGCTCTACCAACCACACCTCCGGGTCTCCAGCATACTCTCAGGTATAAAGATTCTCTTTGGTCTTTAACCTTTTGAGAAATACTTGTGGAAAAAAAATTTAGCTGGTTCTCGGTTGATGTACTTTAATTGTACATAACACAAGCCAGATCAAAACATAATACATTTAATCACCGGGCTGGAAAAAAAAAAAAGATAACACAAACTTCCAAGTAAGGAGAAAATTTCTGACGCTCACGATTCTTTTAATCTACCTAGAAAGCAATTAAAATATTGGGGGCAATTAACATATACACAACACTATATATAAAAAAGGTAAACAACAAGGACCTACTGTATAGTACAAGGAACTAAACTCGGTATCTTGTAATAATCTATAACATAAAAGAATCTGAAAAATATATAAACATATATATGTAGAACAATCACTTTGCTGAACACTTAAAACACAACATTGCAAATTATACTTCAAAATGTCTTTTTTGAAACAAAAAAAAAACTGGGGCCATAAAGCCTCTATAAAATCAACAACAAAAAATTAGCATAGAAAGATGAAGAATAAAGAGATAAAACTATAAATCAATATGTTATAAGCATAGACATGATCACCAAATTCTGAAATGTAAGAAACATGACACCACACCCTGGAAGTTATAAAAAGGAGGCAATTTGGACGCAACTATAAAAAAGAAATCCCATATTATATAGTGAATAGTAAATTCATAGAACTTAGCTTTCTATCTTGAAAATATAAACAGATTTGCAAAGAATTCATAACAAATAACTAAGAAAAGATTAGTTGCTTGAGGTCCATCCCTAACTCTTCGAAACCCACACCTTGAAATGTTCTTTCTTTGCCTTTACTATCACTTTTTTCCATTATTCCAAATTTTTAAATTTCAAATTCATTGAAAGAAATAGTTATATGCTGAACTAGATGGAAATATAGACTAACCTGTCATTTTAAAAATGCTAGACTCCCACCCCCACTTACTATTTCTAAGACTCACGGTGGATCTAAAAGCGGAAAATATCAGTTTTAAGGGAGGATGGGTGGAAGCCAGCAAAAAGTTGAAGCGCTTTCAAACACACCATTTCAAATTTCCCCAAACTGTCATCTGTCTATATAAAAAAAAAAACTGGTGGTAACTACGTTGAAGGAACAGCTATTCATCTCAGCTAGAGAGCAACTAACACTTCACACCATTACTTTCCACGTGAAAAGAAAGGGAAAGGCTGGGAAGATACGTCTGTCACATCCTGTGCTTGTCTCTCAAGGTCCAGGAATTTAGCAACTGTCATGGTCTTCACGGCCTTACAAGCCCAAACCAGACGCCAGAACCTTTTAAAGAAAACAACAAAAAGCTAAGAAACAACCACAAACAGGACCCAAGTTTCTAAATAGCATCTACAGCTGCAAACAGGCAGTAAAGCTGTATGCAATTTAACAATGATTTATCCACCTCCTCAGCTACAGGTGGAGTGACCACTGCCTTCCACCCTTCATTTTTTTCCTACAAATAAGTGGGTTTACTGACTATTAGGAACAACTGTAGGGAGTCTTAATCTCTGCATAGCACCGAAACTGTCCAACTGTCTACAAAAGCCTGCCACAACCCCCAAATTCCCTAGGGATGCGACGAAAATCACTTTCTAGGACTAGAAAAAGTTTCCTGAGAACAATTTCCTAGACTCGAATAAAAGTCTCCCTTCTACCTGTTCTAGAACCTGAGCTGACTGCACGTGCCGCTCACCTGTAGTACACGGCCAGGTGTCCTTCCTCGATCTTGTGGATGGAGGCGTAGAGGAGGACCACCACCAGACCCACCACTCCAGCCACCAGAACTCGGGCTTGAGTCATATTCATCCTAATTCCTCCTGCATGCGGATGGAACGCAGCCCCAGCCACTTGAGTGACAGGCCCACCACCTCTGGTTTCCACCTTCCCCCTCGCGACCTGGCGCCGTGCCGCAGGCCGAGCTGAGGAGTCCTATGCCCCCTTTTCCTCCTCGCCACCCTCCTCCGCCCGAGCTGGCCCGTGAGTCGACACGGCTCGGGCCTGACAACCCCTCCAGACGACCGCTCCTCCCCGCCCAGCGGAAGGCACTAACTGAGAGGGGAGCCAGCCGAAGACTCCGGACGGAGGCCGACCCCTCGGCCGGGCCTCACTAATCAGTGACGCATCGTCCCCGCCCGCACGTGGAGCCGCCACCAAGGCCGGACCAACCGCCGCCAACAGCCGGCCCCGCCCACCCGCGGGGCAATGCGGCTGCGCGGACACGCACGCCGACGCCGCGCCCTGCGACTAGAGACGGGGAGCGAATGGGACAAAATTCTCCAAGCCGCTCGCCGAGAGGTTTCGCGCGAAGGTGCGTAGGGTCTTCTCTGTGTGCTGTTGGTTTCCTGCTCCGGAAGAAAAGGGAAGTGGGCTATTAGGAGTAAGCAAAGTGGCAGAGGAAAGAAGGCATCTGAGACAAGGGAGTGGTCAGTTTGTCCTTGTGCAAAGACATCTATTAAGGTGCCAGAATGCTGATCCAGTGAGGGCTTTATGAAGACCATCCAAGCAGTAAGAACGGAATGAACTAATAAGCACGCAACCGTGGGTGTGTGTTGGGAAGGTCCTTCAGGAAGACTACAAACAGTGAGTATTTGAACTTCCTTGAAGCCTCTGTGATGGAAAGGAGTGAGATATTAGGCTAGGCCCTGATTTTGAAAGGCTCAAATGTGCTTTTCTGCAGGGAGGGGAAATTGGATGGCTAGAGAATAAAGACAAGCTTTCTTTTCACTACTTTTCTGCCCTTTTAAGTTATTCATTGTTATTTAGTCACTAAGTCGCGTCTGACTCTGCGACCCCATGGACTGCAGGATGCCAGACTTCCCTGTCCTTCACTATCTCCCAGAGCTTGCTCAAACTCTTATTCATTGAGTCCGTGATACTATCCAACCATCTCATCCTCCGTCTCCCCCTTCTCCTACCCTCAATCTTTCCCATCATCAAGTCTTTTCCAGTGAGCCAGCTCTTCACATCAGGTGGCCAAAGTATTGGACCTTCGCCTTCAGCATCAGTCCTTCCAATAAGTATTCAGGGTTGATTTCCTTTAGGACTAGGCTGGTTTGCTCTCCTTGTTGTCCAAGAGACTCTCAAGAGTGTCCTCCAGTACTGTAATTGAGAGTATCAGTTCTTTGATGCTTATCTTTATGGTCCAACTCTCACATCCATACAAGACTACTGAAAAAACCATAGCTTTGACTACATGGACCTTTGTCAGCAAAGTGATGTCTCTGCTTTTAGTGAAAGAGTAAAGATAGGAGTGAGATAGATGAGTATAAGGGAAATAAGGGCAGCATATTAGAAGAGGTTGGGCATTAATCATGTAAGCTTTGAAAGACTAGCAGTGGGACCACAAATAGACCAAATAGACTAAAGTTGGAGGGCTCTGTAACCTCTTGGGTAGGGAAGTATGAGAACGCAATGCTTCTGGGTCAGTGAGTCTACAGAATGGCTCAGAGTGGAGACAGGAGACAGGGAAGCCAAGTGGTTAGTAAACTGCAGGCCCAAGGTTTCACTAGTTGTAACTGGTGGAAATGGAAAGAGGTAATAGAGTCAATTCAGATCTTCGTTAAAGCAAGCCCTCCCAGACAACTGTACCTTTTCCCTTCAATAAATGCACTTATTGGATCATCCCTTTGACTTTTACACCTAGGAATGTATGGGACCTTGTCTGTACTAGATAAATGTTAATTGCAGAGCTTAGCTATTTTGACCGACAAAAAGCAAAACAAATGAAAAATTGTTTGCTTCTGTTTTTTGGATGAATTATTGTAGCTTTCCATAGTATTGCTTGAATGAAATAAGATATAATCCACAATTGAAATTCAACTCTGAAAACTTATCAGCAAATAACAAATAAGAGTGGTCAACTCATGTATCAAAAGCATATCTGAGGTGATCTCACTGTAACAGGCTATTCTGACTCATACCACTTGCCTGTATCACACAGATCAAGCTCTCCTGAGGTCACATCAGCCACAAACCATAAAAACAGTCCTGCCCTATACCAGATCTTCTATCACTTATTATAATGATCTGGAATGCAAAAGTAGGAAATCAAGAAACACCTGGAGTAACAGGCACATTTGGCCTTGGAGTAAGGAATGAAGCAGGGCAAAGGCTAATAGAGTTTTGCCAAGAGAACACACTGGTCATAGCAAACACCCTCTTCCAACAACACAAGAGAAGACTACACATGGACATCACCAGATGGTCAACACTGAAATCAGATTGATTATATTCTTTGCAGCCAAAGATGGAGAAGCTCTATACAGTCAGCAAAAACAAGACTGGGACCTGACTGTGGCTCAGATCATGAACTCCTAATTGCCAAATTCAGACTTAAATTGAAGAAATTGGGAAAACCACTAGGCCATTCAGGTATGACCTAAATCAAATCCCTTATGACTATACAGTGGAAGTGAGAAATAGATTTAAGGGACTATATCTGATAGACAGAGAGCCTGATGAACTATGCACAGAGGTTCATGGCATTGTACAGGAGACAGGGATCAAGACCATCCCCATGGAAAAGAAATGCAAAAAGGCAAAATGGTTGTCTGAGGAGGCCTTACAAATAGCTGTGAAAAGAAGAGAAGCAAAAAGCGAAGGAGAAAAGGAAAGATATTCCCATTTGAATGCAGAGTTCCAAAGAATAGACAGGAGAGATAAGAAAGCCTTCCTCAGCAATCAATGCAAAGAAATAGAGGAAAACAACATAATGGGAAAGACTGGAGATCTCGTCAAGAAAATTAGAGCTACCAAGGGAACATTTCATGCAAAGATGGGTTCGATAAAGGACAGAAATGGTATGGACCTAACAGAAACAGAAGATATTAAGAAGAGGTGGCAAGAATACACAGAAGAACTGTACAAAAAAGATCTTCATGACCCAGATAATCACAATGGTGTGATCACTCACCTAGAGCCAGACATCCTGGAATGTGAAGTCAAATGGGCCTAGGAAAGCATCACTTCGAACAAAGCTAGTGGAGGTGATGGAATTCCAGTTGAGCTATTTCAAATCCTGAAAGATGACGCTGTGAAAGTGCTGCACTCAATATGCCAGCAAATTTGGAAAACTCAGCAGTGGCCACAGGACTGGAAAAGGTCAGTTTTCATTCCAATCCCAAAGAATGCTCAAACTACCGCACAATTGCACTCATCTCACATGCTAGTAAAGTAATGCTCAAAATTCTCCAAGCCAGGCTTCAGCAATACGTGAACTGTGAACTTCCAGATGCTCAAGCTGGTTTTAGAAAAGGCACAGAAACCAGAGATCAAATTGCCAACATCCACTAGATCATCAAAAAAGCAAGAGAGTTCCAGAAAAACATATATTTCTGCTTTTTTGACTACGCCAAAGCCTTCCATAAACTGTGGAAAATTCTTCAAGAGATGGGAATACCAGACCACCTGACCTGCCTCTTGAGAAACCTGTATGCAGGTCAGGAAGCAACAGTTAGAACTGGACATGGAACAACAGACTGATTCCAAATAGGAAAAGTACGTCAAGGCTATATATTGTCACCCTGCTTATTTAACTTATATGCAAAGTACATCATGAGAAACGCTCGGCTGGAAGAAACACAAGCTGGAATCAAGGTTGCTGGGAGAAATATCAATAACCTCAGATATGCAGATGACACCACCCTTATGGCAGAAAGTGAAGAGGAACTAAAAAGCCTCTTGATGAAAGTAAAGGAGGAGAGTGAAAAAGTTGGCTTAAAGCTCAACATTCAGAAAACTAAGATCATGGCATCTGGTCCCATAACTTCATGCGAAATAGATGGGGAGACAGTGGAAACAGTGTCAGACTTTATTTTTGGGGGCTCCAAAATCACTGCAGATGGTGATTGCAGCCATGAAATTAAAAGACGCTTACTCCTTGGAAGGAAAGCTATGACCAACCTAAATATAGCATATTAAAAAGCAGAGACAGTACTTTGCCAACAAAGGTCCGTCTAGTCAAGGCTATGGTTTTTCCAGTGGTCATGTGTGGATGTGAGAGTTGGCCTGTCAAGAAAGCTGAGCACTGAAAAATTGATGCTTTTGAACTATGGTGTTGGAGAAGACTCTTGAGAGTCCCTTGGACTGCAAGGAGATCCAACCAGTTCATCCTAAAGGAGATCAGTCCTAGGTATTCATTGGAAGGACTGATGCTGAAGCTGAAACTCCAGTACTTTGGCCACCTCATGCGAAGAGTTGACTCATTGGAAAAGACCCTGATGCAGGGTGGGATTGGGGACAGGAGGAGAAGGGGACGACAGAGGATGAGATGGTTGGATGGCATCACCAACTCAATGGACATGGGTTTGAGTAGACTCCGGGTGTTGGTGATGGACAGGGAGGTCTGGCGTGCTGCGATTCATGGGGTCTCAAAGAGTCGGACGCGACTGAACTGAACTGAACTGATACCAGATCTTTTATCACTTATTATAATGATATTTAGAAAATTCTCATTTCAAAAAGCCTTTAACAATAATTTCATTCCAAACACTCTTACTGTACTGCCTGTGTTAATTTTTCTGATCTTCCCATTTTGCTCAATATCTTCCAAGCAACAGGTACCCAATAAATGTTTACTGATTAAAACCGTCTAGAACTGGAAGAAGCAAGAGAGAGACAGCCAGTTTTAACGGCTGGTAGTCAGAATGTCCATATTCAGAGAAACAGTAGTAGCAGCTGACTAAAAAGTTAGGCGAAGACAATCCCAAGGTCTCAAACTGAGATGACTGGGAAAATGACAGTTAACAAAAATGGGGATGGTTTAACTAAGACAGCAGTTTTTAGGACATGGTATAAGCATAGTTTTTAGAAACAGATAGTCATGACAGACCATCTCAGGAGCAAAGACTGTATTAAAGAAGCTACCCAATACTGCCTTTACCGTAAGTCTGTTTTATTCCTAAGTACACTAAAAGCCTGTTATGTTACTCTGTGCTCCAACTCTGCTTCATGGAACCTTCACATTTTCTCAAAGCATATTCAATTATTCTGCTACAATCTGATTTTAATGAATAGAGATTCAAAAAGTAATTTAAAAACTGTTTAATACACAAAGTGAAAAACCGTCTAGAATACAAAAACATTTCACATTTTTTAAACAAGTAATACCTTCTAAATTATTTAACAGACGATAGATCCACAATCCTTTATCTGAAACCCTGTCTGCGGCCATACCATCTTGAAGGCACCCAATCTCATCTTGAAACCCTTGGTTTCAATTCTGATGCTTCAGAATTATGAAATTTTCAGATTTTAGAAAGGTAATTCAGTGCATATACCAGACTACATAAACATCAGGCAGGGTCTGTGGCAGCACCCTCCCCCAAACAATCAAATACAGTAATATTTCTGCAGCAAAAGAAAAGAATATTCACACTAAATGGGATAAGTAGACTCAATGTCAGTTCTCGTTGGATGTGCAAGCAGATGAATTTTGTCATCAATCTTATGAAAAATCTTGTTTGCAAAGAGTTTTGGATTTTGGAATTACAGATAAGGAATGCAGATCTTTATAAATTTGTATGACAAGACATGAAAGATTCCTTAAAAGACCCATTTTTACAAATGAAAACACATAAGCTTTCAAATACATTATAAATTAACAGGCATCTTCTTTTTGATATTATTAAATGTACATCTTAAATACATATACACATAGCACACTTAACAAGATTTGGAAGAATCAGTTGGTATTAAAGGCACAAATGCACAGTCCCCTTCATAGGAAAGGGATACAATCAAATGTGCAGTAAAATGGAAAATGGGATCAAACTCTTATGATGCTGGGAAGAGCACTGTTAAGTGCAACACAAGTACAACACAAGCAGTCTCTTCCACAGAAACACAGGCAAACGCTTTTTACTTAGAATACATGTTGAGATTTTCTTCTCTGTGTACATTATTTTGGCCTTATGCTCAAAAGTTAAATGTTGAAAGAATCAGTTAAGTAAGTAATGTTTTACCAGGTTTGAAGACAAATGGATTTAAGTCCACTGACATAAAATTCTATCTGTTCAGAGGTTAAAATTACCCAGAGTCAAATATTATGCTATAAAATCGTGTGGAGTTTCTGATCATAGTCATTTCTTCCATTGACTGGTATTTGAAGAATGGTTTCATAGGAGAAAAACAAATGTCCAACCTGTGCAGCAACAACTTCATAGGTTTCAGGAGAGTCACTAAGTGGCAAGTCATTCTGTTAACCAACTCCAATCAAGACTCTAAAACCAGGCATGAAAAAGTTAACCATTAGATGTTGACTCTAAGCGATAGGTATATGGGTGTTCATTTTCGCAAGTTTTCTGTTTCTTTGGAGATTTTATAATCAAAGTTGAAAAACCAAAAGTACAAATAAGTTACAATTAAAGAGTTTACCTTAATTTCTACTAACAAAAAAAAATTTCAGAGTTTTCAGATAATTGAAGCAAATAATGAAAGAGGAAGTAACAAAGAATTAATATGAAGACTAAATATAGTAAAAGTTAATCCAGTAAATATTTTATTGTAGTTTCTCCAAGTTTTAACAAATCAATAATTCATAGCAATCAAATATTCATAAAAACACTTCTGTTAATAACCATATTAACATTATTCATTTTGCACACAACAGTTAACTATATTTGAATTACAGTACAAATTATGTCCCATCTTACTGGAGAAAACTGACTGCAGAAGCAAAAAAGTACAGACCATTTGATTTCAGTGGTCACACTGCAAAGAAAGCTCACCATTTAACTTGACCAGAAATGCTATTAAAGATTACTGATGGCATAATCCTAGTATATCCATGGGTAACAGAAGATGAGGAGTTGAGGTTAAGCATTCCTCAAATGCTCTTTCCTCTGAGTTCTATTCCCCAACTGAATCCCAAACACCAGATAAGTCCAGCATGGAAAGTTAAACCCTTTGCACCCAACACACTTAAAACACACATCCATATTCATATAAAACTTACCATCATACTGTTGCCCTGTTTTTCATTTGCTTCATGAATAATAGTGCTTAAATGGCCAAGACAGTTCAAATTTTCTTCTATCATTTGTGCTAAAGTCTCCCTGTGGAATGAAAGCAAAAGGGCATATGAATTTCCTCTACTTTCTGATCTTCAGGGTCAGGATGATACTGCTCTTCCTATAACACCACAACCCAGCAACCAAATGCAGCTGATTCCTGTTCAGTTTGCTCATCGCTCCCACCCAGAGGCAGAGGCCTGTTTGTTACTCCAGGCTGCTGCCTCTGCCCAGCTCTAATGAGAAGGAGTCCCCTATGATGCCAATCTGATTTTCCTCTGAAATATAAGTGGCACTTACATACAACTTTTTGCCCCTGAAAATGCTCACTCAGGGAAAAAAGAGATCGTGTGGCACAGCCAGATGAAAGATCTCTTTTTGTTTCTGGAACAGTTCCTTTTCCTTACAAGTAGTAAAAACATCAGCATGCTTACTTCTGAGACACAAATGTCGGGGAACAGATAGAAAAGATATACTATCTTTTCTGCAAAGATCAGGGAAGGTGAAAAAAAATTGGAAAATATAGATGACAGCAATGAAAAAGAAAAGCAAGCTGATTCCTGAGGACAGCAGAAGAAAACTGTGACAGGGGACCTGCCAAGAACCAAGAAGTATCCTTGGAAATTTGAAGACAATCCTGAATCTGATTTCTATCTTCTATACTTTCCTCCTCTATATGGCCTCCATCCTTACCTTTTACTAACCCTCAGTCCCTACCTAGTAGAACCAATTCCAGGCCATGGAAGATGGTCACTGTTAGAACTAAATTCTCATTCAGCTTATTCAACAGATAGAAAAATTGAGGTCAACAGTCCCGAATCCTTGTGGTTAAGTACCACAGGTATATTATTACTGAAACCAGTTTTCCTCTTGGAAAATATATTTTAAAATTCCTGGTGAATATATTTTTGCAAACAATCATAACCTCACACTGAAAATCACTTGTATAGAGGTAACATTTGCAACCATTTGCATTCTCTAATAAACCCAAATGCCTCTAATGAAAGCAAAAAGATATTAAACTTTATTTGTATCAACTCTGATTAATATTTCCTAAAGTCCATACAACTAATTATAGTCTATGCTATAGCTGTGGATGTATTACATTTGGCCAAATGTATAATGACCCTAAAATATACCCTAGAACTTGCTTTCTTTAAGAAGATAAAATACCTGGTATCAGCTTGCCTTCCTGCCATGTGCTTTTCTCTCATAAAAGCAGAGTACAGAATGTGCAGCTGCTGACCTCCTGAGCAGTGATGTTACACGGCTGCACCTCTGCAAAACTAATTATGGGCAGAGCTTCCAGGAAATGCTGGTACTGTAGAGGTCTCCATGAGTTGTAAGAAAAGCGACAATATACAAGCTAGCAAAGAGCCGCTGGCTCTAGATACGGCACACCTCATGCTGAGAAAAATAACAGAAATGGACAGTCATTCAGCTTTTAGCAGAAGAGTAGGAATTAAAAGAAAATATAGGACTTCAAACTTGAGTTGTTTCCAAAAATGATTTAAGGCACTGAAAATAGTCTGATTTTAAGAATACTAAGTTAAAAAAAAAAAAAAAAAGAATACCAAGTTATAAAATGAGTAGATTAAACTCAATTCCATTAGAGGGGTGATCAAAGGCCCTAAAATGACAACTGCAAAAAGCATAAATTCTTAGAGATAAATGATAAATTTAGGAATAAAGTATGGCTAAAAGGTTTAATAAGTCAATAAGAACTTAGAACTTGGATTGAGCTAATAAGAAGTAACATTTGCTAAGGATTCACTTCCCAAATATACTGTCTAGCTGAATTTTCATAGCACTTCCCATTTTACAGGTGAGGAAATGTGAACATTAAAACAGTAAAGTTAATTGTGTGGGGTTATTACAAAGGGACAATCAGGATTCAATCCTGGTCTATAAGGCAGTGAAGATTACATCTTAACCACTTCACTCTACTGTCTCACTCCCACCACTGCTCTTGAACACACAACTATCTATTGTAACAAAGTGAACCCACCCATCTTGAGGAGTTACCACGCATGACAGAGGATGTTCACGTTCTGCTGAAGTTGGAGGCAGCTGAGGGGTTACACCTTCTAGACTGGATCCTAGAGACCGAGCAGAACTCTGTGTCTGAAGGAAAAAAATAAAATTACAGGCAAGCATTCATATTCCTAAGACACATTTCTATCACTACTTTTATGCAGAACCAGAGTATTTCTGTACAAAACTACCTCCACTGTTACACACCCTACAAATTATCCTTTCCTGGACCTCTTTCTTCATTGATTAAAATCAGATGTATCCATCCTTCCATTCTACTTTAGTTGGAGGAAAAACTCCAGTTGAACCAAGGGCTGGTTTTTCAAATTAGCCAGGCACATCTATCCCCAAGTTGGGTTGGGTGACCACAGTGGTCTAGGGTTGGGAGGAGTATAAAAACAGGAGACTAGAAAGGAGAGAGAAAACGGAGAAAGATCGTGAAGTCCTACATCTGAATCACTAGTGAGACACCAAGCAAAGAACATGAGCATCAACCCAACATAAAATACATATGTCTTAAAGAGGACAGAAATCATGCTAATAAAAAACCCTTTTGTAGGGAATAACAGCAAATTAGTGTCATATTAAATAATTCATATTAAAAATTACTTACACAGGCAATTTTAAGGAGATGCCATATTTCTTTCTGCCTCTTTCCCTGCATAAACATGACAGTATTGTCAGCTTCTTTGATGTTACTGAGGGCCATTTCCACCTTGGGCAGTAGATCAATAATCTTCTGCTTACAGCCCAACAACTTGCTGGAGAGGTAAAATCTGTGTCAGATACTTACATATCCCCCAAGACTGTACCCCATACTCCCAAACCCACCTGGGGTAATGAGTCACAATCAGCACAGATTTAGTGACTGATCTGCAAAGCAGTGCACACCGAGAGGACACTAAATACATGTAGCCGTGGCTAAGCTCTGCAGCATGCTGCCAGTACTCTTCCTGGGTCTAGTATATGTACCAGAAAGGGGTATTACGTTTTAAAAGGAACCTGGCAAAGGTTCCCTGGCTTTTCAGTAGGAAACAAAACAATATTTCTACCTCAGATGACCAAACAGCTCCTTGAGAACCCGGTCCTGACTCTGCACAGTATGCACAATGATTTTCACCATCTCCGTGCTGTCGCTGTAGGAGTGATCTATAAAAGGACTCAAGTCAGTAGGTATGACCTCTCTTCTGCATTAAACAAACCAGCCCTAAACAAAAAATTCCTAAAAATCCTAAACTAGCCTTAAATAATTAACATATCCATTTAATTTCAAAACTAAATTAGTATAAAAGGTTTTATGATTATATATCTATAAATAATCATATAACTAAAAACAAAGTCTGTCTTTGTGTGTATATATGTATACATGAAAAAGAAAGTGTTAGTTGCTCAGTCGTGTCTGACTCTGCAACCCCATGGACCACAGTCCGCCAGGCTCCTCTGTCCATGGATTCTCCAGGCAAGAACACTGGAGTGGGTAGCCATTCCCTTCTCCAGGGGATCTTCCCAATCCAGGGATCAAACCCGGATGTCCTGCATTACAGGCAGATTCTTTACCATCTGAGTCATCAGGGAAGCCCCAGGTGGCAAGAATACACAGAATGACTATACAAAAAAGGTCTTCATGACCCAGATAAGCATGATATGTGGTCACTCACCTAGAACATCCTGGAGTGTGAAAGTCAAGTGGCCTTAGGAAGCATTACCAGCAAGGCTAGTGGAGGTGATGGAATTCCAGCTGAGCTATTTAAAATCCTAAAAGATGCTGCTGCTAAAGTGCTGCATCAATATGCTAGCAAATTTGGAAAGTTCAGCAGTGGCTGCAGAACTGGAATAGGTCAGTTTTCATTCCAATCCCGAAGAAAGGCAATGCCTCAAACTAATGTATAATTGTGCTCATTTCACATGTTAGCAAGGTAATACTCAAAATCCTTCAAAGCTAGGCTTCAATAATACATGAACCGAGAACTCCCAGATGTAAAAGCTGAATTTAGAAACAGCAGAGAGAATCAGAGATCAAATGGCAACATCCACTGATTCACAGAAAAAGCAAGGGAATTCGGGAAAAAAAAAAAATCTGCTTTGTTGACTATGCTAAAGCCTTTGACAGTGTGGATCACAACTGTGGAAAATTCTTCAAGAAATGGGAATATCAGACCATTACCTGTCTCCAGGCCAAGAAGCAACAGTTAGAACCGGACATGGAACAATGGACTGGTTCCAAATTGGGAAAGGAGTCACGGCTGTATATTGTCACCCTGCTTATTTAAATTATATGGAGAGTACATCATGCAAAATGCCAGGATGGATGACTCACAAGCTGGAATCAAGATTGCCAGGAGAAATATCAACAATCTCAGATATGTAGATGATGCCACTCTAAAAAAGAGTGGCAAAGAGGAATTAAAGAGCCTCTGGATGAGGGTGAAAGAGAAAAGTGAAAAAGCTGACTTAAAACTCAACATTCAAAAATCTAAGATCATGGCATTTGGTACCATCACTTCATGGCAAATAGAAGGGAAAACAATGGAAACAGTGACAGGTTTTATTTTCATGGGCTCCAAAATCACTGTGGATGGTGACTGCACCCACAAAATTAAAAAATGCTTGCTCCTTGGAAGAAAAGCTATGACAAACCTAGACAGAGTATTAAAAATCAGAGACATCACTTTTGCCAACAAAGGTCCATTATAGTCAAAGCTACGGTTTTTCCAGGAGTCATGTATGGATGTGAGAGTTGGACCATAAAGAAGACTGAGCGCTGAAGAATTGATGCTTTCGAACTGTGGTGCTAGAGAAGACTCTTGAGAATCCTTTGGACAGCAAGGAGATGAAACTAGGCAATCCTAAAGGAAATCAACCCTGAATATTCATTGGAAGGACTAATGTTGAAGTTCCAATACTTTGGTCATCTGACACGAAGAACTGACTCATTGGAAAAGACCCTGATGCTGGGAAAGATTGAAGGCAGCAGGAAAAGGGGGTGACAGAGGATGACATGGTTGGATGGCATCACTGACTCAATGGACATGAGTTTAAGCAAATTCCGGGAGATAGTGAAAGACAGGGAAGCCTGGTGTGAGGCACTCCGTGGGGTCACAAAGAGTTGGACAGGACTTAGCGACTAAAGAACAACAATGTACACATAGATTTATCACTGTATATTCAAAGACACTGTATCGTCTCTGTTTTGAGAAGGATTATGTTGGCTAATTCAAACCCCAGATATATATGCAGCTTTCTGAACAAGAGAACAATTTTTCTTAGATGACTAACAAAATGTATTTAGAAGCAGTACAACAATTCATCAAACTTTCACTGACTCAAAGGAGTTCCAGCTAGGATGCTTGAAATTTCATGTTTATCCTTCTGTTTATACCCATGAAAACACTGAAAAAAGCTGATCAACTTAAGCCAAATCTGATGCATAAAAGGACCTGCAGACATTTTGAAAGTTCAGTTTGAGGGCAGTATGACATCTCAAAGTAAACTGGCAGCTGACAAAGATCCTCAAATGGGATGGTGGTGGGATGGTGGTCACAGTGAGTTCTACCATTACAGGATATGCCACTTCATTTAAAAAGCAAACCCAAAAACTAGCATTAACTATTATGTTTCAGAAAATGGCTATTTAAGTTTTAAAAAATTGGAAGTTTGGTCATGGATCATGCTGGCATTTTCCCAGACAATAATTAATCTCAAATGCAAAAATAATATTATTATTATATGCTATTATCTACTTACAGTTTTCTCATTTAATACTCACAGGAGTCCCAAGAAATGGCTATTGATGCTACCCACATTTTACTATGAAAGGAATATCAAAAGAGATTTTTAAAAAGTTGTGTCCTGTGTTAGCACGGTGAAGGCCTTCCCGAGTACTCAGCTTTAGTCCCCACACATCTTTTTCTCTGTCCGTCCCTCAAAAACAACCAAAGACAGAGACTCCCAAAAGGCTTCTCTCCAAACAGCACTTATTAATAAATCCCACAGATCAAGCCCAACAGCTTTGCCATATAACTATATGGCATATAGCTCTTTTAGATGGTCAACGACCTCAGAACTTTAACCTACTCCAACATAAAGCATGGGTAAAGTTGGTTTTCACCATTTGCAGCTGAACAAGAATCTCAAGTCAACTCTGAACTGGAAAAAGACACCAAAGACCATATACCTCAAGTCTGATTATATTAGCCCCAACAATAGACAAAACTTCTTGTCACAACTTGTTTGTCAGTTGAGGTGAGTATCAGTTCTTTGGATAGCAACTTTATTTCTAGGCCCTGTGATATGCTGATACCTGTGACTACTGCAAAGATTTGTAAGAATAACCCAAACAAATTTTATCAATGACTGTGGAAAGTTAATTTGACTGAGTCAATGGATGGAATTTTATATATCTTCATCTACAATATCTGATTCATTGGTCAGGAGATGGAGAGTAATGAATACATATTAAACGAAAAAAGTTAGCCTTGCTCTATTCGAAATCTTAAATCTCAGTATTTTACTCTAACCTCTATCATTTTTTTTGGTCATTATTTTCAACTTTTCTGTCCCTTTATTGTCAGCAACATCCTAAACCTAGATCAGTCTAACCACCTGCTCTAACAGTTTTCTGTATCCAAGCATCAAAACAATTATACATTCATTCTCTCTGCTGTCCTAACTAATTCACAGGTTTTCACTTCTGCTCTGGATTCTTAATAAATGTCCTGGACCAGCAACATCTGCCACTGCACACATCAGTTTTCAAAAGCATACTCGTTTAGCATACTCCTTAAATCTATGATGTCACATCTCTTCTGTTGTAGTTAGCCCAACATCTTACTTTGGAATAGGAGGCTGTAAAGCAGTAAGATTCTCACCTTTCACCCCCTATACCCACAGAAGTGTCTGTATCCACACACATCTCCCTCTCTAAGATCAGGAGCAACAAGCCCAACCCCTCCCACTATTCTCTGGAGTCAGCCCCTCAAAGTTGTTCAGAGACTTCCCTCTCCACAGGCTTTTGGCCCCAAGCGCGTAAACAAGCTTAAGTCTTTCTTCTGAAAATTGACTTCCCTTCATTCTTCAACCTCTCTGAGCTGCTCATCTCTCTTCGTTCCTTAACAGCCAAGCTTCAGGAAAGAATAGCCTAGATAACCAGGTTTCAAACTTACTGGTCTCAGGACACCTACACTCAAAAATCCTTAAGAACCCCAGGGTTTTTTAGGAATTAAACTGAGAAGTATTGAGAAGCTGACAAGTTTTGGATGATGGATAGAAGTTTTCCTACATTCTAATTTTTTGCTTGAAACATGGAATTTTATCATTGACAACTAATATTGTTTTTTTTAATCCTTCAAGTGACAGTCATGCTCCATTAATTTTTAGAAAATATCTGCCACATACCCAAATCTGAAGAACCACAGTTTATCTGATGATCATTGTTCCAAGTAAAAATGGTGTTCTGTTAAAGAGGCTGGACCACAAGCAATGTCAACAACTGCTGATGTGGTTTTCCTTAGGACAACTGTCATACCTCAGCAGGGCTACCATCATACCTCAGCAGGGCTTCCCTCATAGCTCAGTTGGTAAAGAATCCACTTGCAATGCAGGAGACCCTGGTTCGATTCCTGGGACGGGAAGATCCCCTGGAGAAGGGATAGGCTACCCACTCCAGTATTCTTGGGCTTCCCTTGTGGCTCAGCTGGTGAAGAAGCCACCTGCAGTGCGGGAGACCTATGTTTGATCCCTGGGTTGGGAAGATCCCCTGGGGAAGGGAAAGGCTACCCACTCCAGTATTCTGGCCTGGAGAATTCCATGGACTGTATGGTCCATGGGGTCACAGTCGGATATGACTGAGTGACTTTCACTTTCATACCTCAGCATGTAACAGAAGCACTTTATGAGTACTTTCCATTTGTCATAGAGAATATTAAAAAGACATATATACCCAAGGGTTGACATTTCTTTAGAATTTTTACTGCCTTATCAAGGACACTCTTAAATGAAACTGGCATTTTTTTTAAAAACTATGAACCCATACTGGTGAAAGTCAGTGACTATAAGCATACTTTGGTGCTAGTGCCTTCATTCATGCTAAGCAAGGTGCAAGCTGTTTACCCACCAAAGTTTTTGCAGCATCAGTGAAAATGTCAACATAGTAAAAGAGGCAAATAACATTCCAGTATTGTGAAAACAGTTTTGACTTCACTGACTCCTCTTAAAAGGATCCCTTGCAGATCCTCAGGGGTTCATGAGCTACACTTTTAAGAACTGCTGATCTAGACTGACTTTTCCATTTCCTCCTATCCCACTCCCTCCTCAGCCCACTACAATCTAGTTCTGTTCCCAAAAGTCCATTATTTTACCAAGATCACCAATGATGTCCAAACTACCACGTCTGATGGGTATTTTGATTATCATTTTTATTACTCACATCTCTAGCATTTCACCCTGATCACTTTCTTCTTGAAATTCTCTGTCCTATTCCCATCATATCATTCCTGCTATACATTCAAGTCATTCCTCAGTCTTTTTTGTACACTCTTCTGCTTCTAGCCATTTCTTGAATGCTGGTATTCTCTAGGTCCATCCTTGGTCTTCTTATTCAACATATCTATACAAGATGATCACTTTATTCCTATGGCTAATTACTCTCAAACCAGCTAAATATCCAGTCTGGATTTCTCCACTAAATCCACATGTTCAATACATTCATACATATATACATACAATACACATGTATATATGTGTATGTATGTGTATTTATATATACATACACACATATATACTATTGTCCATCTTATTTAAATGTTCCATTGACACCTTGACATCAACATGTACAAAAACAAACCCATGTTCTTTTCCCATTAAGCCTGTCATCTTTCCTATACTTCCTATCATGGTGAGTGGTCCTCGCCCACTAGAATTGGGTGCTAAGAGCACCCAATTGCTCTAGCCAGAAACTTGGCAGGCATCCATGACTCTCTATCCCATCTCCTTCCACCCATATCCAATCCATTACCCTATATTATCAGTTCTACTTCCTAAATATCTCTCTTGCCTTTATCCTCCTTCTCTTCACTGCCACTCCCCACTGCCACAGTTCAGGCTCTCTGCTTTAGTTCATGTCCTACCTTATCCTGTGCCACAGTTACTCAACAACCTCATAACTGATGAATATCTCTAACCCAGCCACACTTTAATCCATTATCCACAATGCTACCAATGCAGTATTTCTAAAATGCTAATCTGATCATGCCATTCTCCTGATTCTATCTTTTTAGGGTTTCTCTTTGCCATCATGATGAAATCCAAAACTGTTACTATGACATGCCAGATCCTTTGTGATCCAGTCACATTTCTCCTTCTGAAACTCTATAATCCAATATAAACCAATATAAATATCCAATATAAAAATATAAATATAAAAAAAAATCCAATCCTTCTATAAACTCTATAATCACAATACATTTCCTCAAACATGCTAACTGCTACATGTATGTGTCTTTATCTATTATACTTGTATATATAAAAGTCTACCTTCTTTCACCAAGCTACAGCTACTTATCCTTTAAGGCTCATCTCAGATGTCGTCTCCTGCAGGAAACCTCCTCTAACCAACCATGACTCCCAATCAGGGTTAGATGCCTATTGTATACATATCTCATACGTGTTTGTAGAAATTAACTGAACAAATTCCACTACAGTTAAAACCAATGTAGAGGAGATTTTGTTATTTGTTACATACTATTTAATATTTGCATGTGTTTGTAAATTTTAAGGTATAAAAGTTACGGTTTTGTTTGTTTACAATTTTAGTATATAACAGATCAGGGCACAGACTTCACCTTTTAGTTCTTCCCTAATCCTTCAAAACAGATCAATTTTAACTGAAGGATATCATCTTGCACATACATAACACTCTATAGTTTTCAGCACTTTCACAAACATCCTGTCAAATATAATGCCATGTATAGTCACTGAGTTAGGAAAGTTAGATTCCTACCCCATTTTGCAGAAGAGGGAAATGAGATACCAGGAAAAAAAGTTACTTGCTCAATAAAGTGCCCAATTTACAATTAAAGCCTTCTAATTCTTAATCCGGGTGCTTTCCTGGTGGCTGAGCTGTAAAGAATTCTCCAGTAATGCAGGAGACTCAGGAGACATGGGTTCAATCCCTGGGTTGGAAGATTCCCTGGAGGAGGAAATGGCAACCCAGTCCAGTATTCATTCTGGAAAAATCCCATGAACAAAGGAGCATGGTGGGCTATAGTCTGTGGGGTCAAAAAGAGTTGGACACAACTGAAGTTAAGTCGCTCACTCGTGTCTGACTCTTTGCGACCCCATGGACTGTAGCCCACCAGGCTCCTCCGTCCATGGGATTCTCCAGGCAAGAATACTGGAGTGGGTTGCCATTTCCTTCTCCAGGGGATCTTCCTGACCCAGGGATCAAACCCGGGTCTCCCGCGTTGCAGGCAGACGCTTTAACCTCTGAGCCACCAGGGAAGCCCTGGACACAACTGAACATGAATGCAATTCTCAATCCAGTGTACTTTCCATCAGAACATGCTCTGTATTCAGCAGATGTTCAACAGAAATGAACAGTTTTGTCAATGAAGTAAGCAACCAGTGACCAGGTGCAGAGGAAGGTATCATTTTCAAAGTACACTGTTTTGGCCTAGCATATGGGCATCCTTCTGACCATTCCACACCTGAATCCACAGCCTCAAATTCTTCCCAATCTCTTTTTTTTTTGGGGGGGGGGGGCTGCACCAGATCTTAGTTGCAGCATGTGGGATCTAGTTCCCTGACCAGGGATTGAACCCGGGGCCCCCTGCTTTGGGAGCACAGAGTCCCAGCCACTGGGCCACCAGGGAAGTCCCCCCAATCTCTTTAATTTTAAGCAGCATTTCTTTCTTCTTTTTTTTTTTTTACATCTTCCACACATTTTCTTGCTTCCTCTTTCCCTTATTCCGAGTTCCTTTTATCTCTTTCATTCCTTCCTTTCACTTCCCTTTAAAATCTTCTCTATTTCAAAATAAACAAGTGGGACCTAATTAAACTTAAAAGTTTTTTGCATAGCAAAAACATAAGCTATAAGCTATAAACATAAACAAGGTGAAACTATAAACAAGGTGAAAAGACAACCCTCAGAATGGGAAAAAGTAATAGCAAATGAAACAACTGACAAAGGACTAATTTCAAAAATATGTAAGCAGCTCATACAAGTCAATACTAGAAAAACAAACAAACCTAATAAAAATAAAACTAAAAAACTAAACTAAAAAAAAAAAAAAAACCTAATAAAAAATGGGCAAAAGACCTACAGAGACATTTCTCCAAAGAAGACATACAGATGGCTAATAAACACATGAAAAGATGCTCAACATCGCTCATTATTAGAGAAATGCAAATCAAAACTTCAATGAGATATCACCTCACACTAGTCAGAATGGCCATCATCAAAAAATCAACAAACAATAAATGCTGGACAGGGTAAGGAGAAAAGGGAACTCCCGTGCACTGCTGGTGGGAATGCAAATTGATACAGCCACTATGGAGAACAGTATGGAGATTCCTTATAAAACTAGGAATAAAACCACCATGCTGCTGCTGCTGCTAAGTCGCTTCAGTCATTTCCGACTCTGTGCAACCCCATAGACAGAAGCCCACCAGGCTCTCCCGTCCCTGGGATTCTCCAGGCAAGAACACTGGAGTGGGTTGCCATTTCCTTCTCCAATGCATGAAAGTGAAAAGTGAAAGGGAAGTCACTCAGTCATGTCCGACTCTTAGCGACCCCATGGATTACAGCCTACCAGGCTCCTCCATCCATGGGATTTTCCAGGCAAGAGTACTGGAGTGGGGTGCCATTGCCTTCTCCGTAAAACCACCATATGACCCAGCAATTTCACTACTAGGCATGTACCCTGAGGAAATCAAAATTGAAAAAGACAAATGTAACCCATGTTCATTGTAGCTCTATTTATAATAGCTAGGACATGGAAGCAACCCAACGTCCATTGACAGATAAATGGATAAAGAAGCTGTGGTATATATATACAATGGAATATTACTCAGCTATAAAAAGGAACACATTTGAGTCAGTCCCAGTGAGGAAGATGAACCTAGAGCCCATTATACAGAGTGAATTAAGTCAGAAAGGAAAAAAAAATTATCATACATGAACACATATATCTACTTCTGCTTTATTGACTATGCAAAAGCCTTTGACTGTGTGGACCACAACAAACTATGGAAAATTCTTCAAGAGATGGGAATACTAGACCACCTGACCTGCCTCTTGAGAAATCTGTATGCAGGTCAAGAAGCAACAGTTAGAACTGTACATAGAACAACAGACTGGTTCCAAATCGGGAAAGGAGTACATCAAGGCTGTATATTTTCACCCTACTTATTTAACTTACGTGCAGAGTACATCATGAGAAATGCTGGGCTGGATGAAGCGCAAGCTAGAATCAAGACTGCCAGGAGAAATACCAATAACCTCAGATGTGCAGATTACACCACCCTTATGGCAGAAAGAGAAGAAGAACTAAAGAGCCTCTTGATGAAAGTGAAAGAGGAGAGGGAAAAAGTTGGCTTAAAACTCAACATTCAGAAAACTAAGATCATGGCATCTGGTCCCATCACTTTGTGGCAAATAGATGGGGAAACAATGGAAATAGTGACAGACTTTATTTTGGGGGGCTCCAAAATCACTACAGATGGTAACTGCAGCCATGATGTTAAAAGATGCTTGCTCCCTGGAAGAAAAGTTATGACCAACCTAGACAGCTTATTAAAAAGCAGAGATATTACGTTGTCAACAAAGGTCCATCTAATCAAAGCTATGGTTTTTCCAGTAGTCATGTACGGATGTGAGAGTTGGACTATAAAGAAGGCTGAGCACTGAAGAATTGCTTTTGAACTGTGGTGTTGGAGAAGACTCTTGAGAGTCCCTTGGACAGCAAGGAGATCCAACCAGTTCATCCTAAAAGAAATCAGTCCTGAATATTCATTGGAAGGACTGATGCTGAAGCTGAAACTCTAATACTTTGGCCATCTGATGTGAAGAACTGACTCATTTGAAAAGACCCTGACGCTGGGAAAGATTGAGGGCAGGAGGAGAAGGGGACGACAGAGGACGAGATGGTTGGATGGCATCACCGACTCAATGGACATGAGTTTGAGTAAACTCCAGGAGTTGGTGATGGACAGGGAGGCCTGGCGTGCTGCAGTCCATGGGGTCAGAAAGAGTCGGACACGACTGAGCGACTGAACTGAACTGAACACATATATACGGAATCTAGAAAGATGGTACTGAAAAACCTATTTGCAAAGCAGCAATGGAGACACAAACATTATGAACAGACTTATGGACATGGCTAGGGTGGGGGGGTGGTGCGGAGGAGTGGGTGGGAGGTATGGAGACAGTGACATGGAAACATACATTACCATATGTAAAATAGATAACCAATGGGAATTTGCTGTATGACTCAGGAACTCAAACCAGAGCTCAGTAACAACCTAGAGGGGTGAGACGGGGAAGGAGGTGGGAGGGGTGTTCAAGTGGGAGGGGACATGGGTAAGCCTATGGCTGCTTCATGTTAACGTTTGGTAGAAACCAATGCAATATTGTAAAGCAATTATCCTTCAATTAAAAATAAATATATTAAAATTTTTTTTGTCTATTTCAAACATTGTTACTTTGCCTTCCTAATTTCTTAATTCTCACAGACTTAAATGCTGTTGTACCATAAACATCTCAATGTGAAGTTGAAGTCTTAGTCGCTCAATCATGTCCGACTCTTTGCCACCCCATGGACTATAGCCTGCCAGGCTCCTCTGTCCATGGAATTCTCCAGGCAAGAATACTACAGCAGTTTGCCATTCCCTTCTCCAGGGGAACTTTGTGACTCAGGGACTGAACCCAGGTATCCTGCATGGCAGGCATATTCTTTACCAACTGAGCCACGAGGTAAGCCCCTAAACATCTCAATGGCAATATCAAAACTGGAATTCATTCTGCAGCTTGCTTAAAATCCTGTTTCACAGATTTGTTAAGCTAGTGATGGTTTCCTAAAATGCCTTTGTGTACTGTGAAAGTGTCTTACCTGAAGGTCTGTGCTTTAACTGCTTATATAGATCAATTGCACGCTGTTCCCTATGAAAGAGAAAACATGTTTCTAAATGTGAAGATAGTTTAATGACTTTAATAATTTCCAACCTGAAATGAACAATATTATTTGAATAGAGTAATGACCCCATTTTCAAGTAATTACATATTGCCAATGAATATTTTACAGGGTGTTTCACTGGGTAATAAGCAAGATCTTAAGATGCAAAGTTTAATATACTAAGTATCTGCTCTGATCCACCATCACTTATATAGTATTTCTGCACCATTATGTCCTGTGATTAAAGAAAAAAAATCTGAAGTTTCTAATCCAAACACTTAGGAAGTTAACCTTATTTAGGGAATTTAATAAATAATACTTCCCTTAAACCAGAAGTGTGGTAAGTAGGGATATAGTTTGCAACTTAAAATACTTGAAAAATTATTAACACTCACATGAAAAGATGCTTCGATTTAAAAAGCAAAGGTCATGGAAAAGAATTTGAAAAAGAACGGGTGTATATATATGTGGCTGAGTCCCTTTGCTATACACTTGAAACTATCACAACATTGTTAATCAACTATAATATAACCCCAATATAAAATTAAAAGTTTTTAAAAAATAAATAGCAAACGTCAACCCAAAGAGTTATTGCCAAAATTTCCTGTGATTAGGAAAGAACTTCCTTTTTAACTATGATGCCAATGTATTTGTGGAAAGAAAAACTATAGAAAAGAACCATATTTAATCTTCCAGAAATACAATGAAAGAATAATCTGCTACCAAAAATTACAGACACCAACACTAACAACATGACTTCACCCTTACAGAGATTCCATCAAGTCTCCCTGACGTCGTCCGTAGGGGCTCTTCTGTAGCTCCATGATTTCAGTGTGCAGGGACATGATCTGATCCTCCAGGTATCCAATAACACCCACCTAAAATATGATGAAACACAAAAGAAATGACAGGCTCACCACCACACAACATGAGGAACTCAGAGAATGACTTCTTACAGTAAGAGAACAAAGTGATTTAATGTAAAACACTGATTTTGTTCAAGCCTTTTTGTCTCTCAGATTATGACATGTAACTTTCACATGAAAACCAACTTATTTCAGGCTTCTCTCCTGACAACAGAAGACTACTAGCATTTTCTTTCTCCTCCTGAGAAGGAAAAAGACAGAAGTGTCACTAATAAGTAAAAGTGACCATCAATACCACTGCATCTCAGTTCTACGATTTTCAGTGTCTCTTGTTCCCAACTTGAATAAGGATGCAGAAAGATAAACACTGGATTTCCCAACCCAGGATACCAACTGCCACACTCATTCCTCAGGAAGTGCTGCCATCAAGGAGAGCAACAATTTAATGAGACCACAGACAGATGTACAAGGTAAAGAAGGAATCTGCCACCTAGAGTGTGACCATAAAAAATATATTGTCCAAACCAGCATAATTTTGAGAGTATTATTGATAATAAGGGTAAAGAATCCACCTGCAATGCAGGAGACCCTGGTTCAATTCCTGGGTGGGGAAAATCCCTTGGAGAAGGGATAGGTTACCCACTCCAGTATTGTTGGACTTCCCTTGTGACTCAGCTGGTAGAGAATCCTCCTGCAATGTGGGAGACCTGGGTTCGATCCCTGGGTTGGGAAGATCCCCTGGAGAAGGGAAAGGCTACCCACTCCAGTATTCTGGCCTGGAGAATTCCATGGACTGTATAGCCCAGGGGTCGCAAAGAGTTGGACACAACAGAGCATTTTTCACTTAACTAACTTAACTAATTGATAATTAAGGCAAGAGAGGTAAACTGAAACTGTCCTGGGTAAAACCAGGATGTCCAGCCATCCTATCAAAACCAGTCTTAAAAATAACAGTGATAACTACCATTTATTAGTCACTCCCACTTAAATCTGTATAACCCCACTAAAAAAGGTACAGTTCCCATAATATAATTATGGAAACTGAATCATAGTGAGGCTTCATTTTAGTCTCATTTACCCAAAGCTCTTGTTTTTATCCACTGTGGTACTTCCCTCTAAATATACATACTAGATATCTGTCTGATATTCAGGAATGATATGAGAAATATTCTACAGACCAAAACCAAAGAATTTCTAAGGGAGCCCTCAGGAGTTAATAAGCACACAGAATGAGCTCAGTGATTTTACCTCAGCATAGTGGATAGCCTTTTCTTCCATTTCTTTCCATGCTTTTAACATTTTTTCTGAGGCTAAAAAAAAAGTCTTAATTGGTTATCTCAGAAATAGCCATAGGTTTAATTACTGACCTATCCATCTCCTTGCCATATCAACATCAAAACAGAGTTATGAGTTGAACTGTTCCCCCAAAAGATGGTGAAGCCCTAACTCTGTACTTCAGAATTTGACCTTATTTGGAAATAGTGTCAGGTGCAATTAGCTAAATTAAGGTTGAGTCTTAATCCAGTATGACTAGTGTCCTTTTAAGAAAAGAAGAAGAAACACAGCAACAGACATATGAACAGTAAAGCTCCATTTCAGAACACAGGCAGAGACTAAAGTGCTACAGCTGCAAGCCAAGGAATGCCAAGGATTGCTGGCAAAGTACCAGAAGAATCTAAGGAAGTATTCTTCTCCATAGGTTTCAGAGAGAGCAAGGCCCTGACAATACGTCAATTTTGGACTTTAAGCCTCTGAAACTGTGAGATAATAAAGTTCTATTGTTTTAAGCCACCCAGTTCATAGCAATTTGTTATGGCAACCCTGGGAAACTAATACAGATGACTTTCTCTTTAAAAAAAAAGAAAAAAATTTTAAAGTAATACACGAACATGATATTTTAAAAAAATCAAACACTATATAGAGATGTAAAAAGTCTCCTCCCCTTCACTCTCCACCTTCTGCGATCCCAGTGTTAATCATTTCTTACAGAGACACATCTCCTTTTCTCTCATAAATAGAATCATCTATATATACTTTTCCTTCCTTGTTTTTTTCTCCAACTTAAAACATTGCTGCCTTAAAGATCAACTGATTTTTTAATATCAGCACACATAGGTCTACCTCACTCTTTTTAAACAGTAGTGTAAGGAAATGGCAACCCACTCCAGTACTCTTGCCTGGAGAATCCCACGGACAGAGGAGCCTGGTGCGCTACAGTCCATGGGGTCGCAAAGAGTCGGGCAAGACTGAGCAACTTCACTTTCTAAGATATACAACTTAACAAGATAAGTCAAAGATAATCTGATGAAATAACTATGTTTTGCCATTCATCAGAATGCCTATAATACACAAACAGGAATAAAACATCAATCATAGAGCCAGCTTTGGTGAGAAAACTTATTTACCCAGCTGGACACCATTGATCATTTAATTCTGAAATACACACACCTTGCTCAAGATAAGTATACAAACAGAAATGCTGAAGGCAACTCTTTTGGTTTATTATTTGAATTTTAACTCTGCTTTTTACATCTCCTTAGTACATCTGAAGGGAGATAAGCTCAGAATTAAATACCAAAAAAATTGGAGGCTATGTACAATAAAAAACAGCGGGACTCCACAATAGGTTGTTTAGAAATTAAAAAAAAAACAACCTGGAATTGCTTGTATTATTATTTATAGAAAGATAAGTAAATTAAGACTTCCCAGGCTAAGAAGTCACCCTAATATAGACTTTGTATCTATTTTTTAAATGAGGTTTGACAATCAAATTCTTAAATCATTTTGCATTTTTCTAAAGGTGAACAATTTAGTCCAATTGTGTGGGTGAGGGGTGGGCAGAGTAAAGCTGCTCAACTAAAGATTAAAAAAATAACAAACTAATATTCAAACCAAATATGGTTTACAATGATATGAGATGTCCTATCTTTTGTTCTAATATGAATGCAAGTGAAACAACTGGCTAACAGGTAAGAAGGTAACACAGCAGATGGCTTCAAGAGACAAGACACTTGTTTCAAATACATTATCCAACACTTACATATCCCGTAAGTCATCTGCTCACTATATCTTTCCAAGTCAAGCTGAATGCTTTTATGAAAAAACTCCAATTTAGCTTTCAGTTGCTGAGATGCTGAGATCAAAGTATTCTTCATTTTGGTCAAGTTAGTATTATATCTAAGAAGACTTAACCTAAACCACAGCAAGAAAAAAACAAGATATAAGCCTTTTAGAAACACTGGACAAAAGTTTAAAAACTCAAACTGCCATAAGCCCAAAGCCTATGTTTCTATTATCAATCTATGAGAAATAGCTGATCTCTAGAATCTGATCTCTAAAGAATTTCTGCTTGTGATACTCTATGATAAAACAATCTTCTTATACTAGGACCATTCAGGAACTACTGTCTATTGCAACTGGATGGTTTCAGACTGTTAATAAGAATTCTACAAGCCTGATCAGAATATTACATTGCAAATTGGCCCAGTAATATATTTTTGCATGGGATATTGACTAGTGAAAAGTAGCAAAATTTAATTCTTGAGCATGAATGCATATGACACTGTGCCTATAAACAAGAGAATTCACTTACATGGCTGCTCTCTGTCCCTGAAAGAGCCTGCTGTAGTCTTCTTTCAGCCCAGACACATAGTGTACTGCTTCAGCCCATACTTTACGCAGCTGGATAACTGGAAGCTGTATTTTGCTGTCCTGCACTATGTGTAAGAAGATGGGGGAAAGGAAAGGGGAATTACTTTTTAAGATTCTAGAGTTCATTTATTATTCTTTGTGATTTTCTGTCCATACAAATAGCATTCCTATAGATGTTAGAAACCAGATGCTAGAAAGAACTACTTGTTATAGGTCCATTCAGTCAGTGTAAATTTATTGAACACCTGCACATGTACTTGAGCCCTGCTCCAGATACAAGGGGAAATAAAAATGAAGACATAATTACTACATAATCACAAAGCTTACAATTATTCCTGTACCTGTCTTTTTCTTCCTTGTTTCTCTCCAATCTCGAATCTTTTTTTTTTCCTCTTCAATAATCCAAATTCTTTATTCCTTTGAAGTTCTAAACTAAGTCCCAAGTACTCCACAATCTGCTACAGTCTTTTTTTTGCTTCTGAATAACAAATTTCATTTCTTGGACTACCAACTCAGCTTCAGAAAAACACACTGGGTAAATAGTAGTTTAATAAGATATGTCTTTCTCAATGTAAGACTTATGAAATTATCTATTTATGATAATCTCTTGTCTTTTCTTTGGTAAAGGGGATGCTTCTTTCTAAAACAATGGCAGGTAGATATTAAGTTCAATGAAATTTCATTTTAACATTATATAATTCTCCAAGATTGAAGAGAGATTCATCTCGTACTTTAAGGTGGTGATTATATTCTGTTATTCTTTTCCAATGAAAATCTTCAGAGAAAGGGTGCTACACTAGGTTTCACATTGAGAAAACACATGATCTGAAACAGATGTCAAACAAATAAAGCTGTATATCTGGAAAAAATCTTTGCCTCCCCTAATAATGATAAATAGCCTCAACTAACTTTTCTTCTATTTTTATACACCCACACTTAATCCTGAGGCTTCCTCTGACAGACCAAACAAACAAAACAAAATAAAAACTCACACACTTAAAAAAAATAGTCTGGGGGAAGAGAGTCCAGAAAAAAATTATATACATTAAAAAAAAAAGTCTGAAAGTGCCCAGAAATGATACCCCAATAGCAAGAAGCATACCAAGTATCCAAATTTTGATTTCTAATGCTGTTCTCAATCAAAGGAACCAGGGATCCTTGGTGAAATGGCCAATTCTAGGACTATGGTAGAAAATTTAAAAGATGGGCCTGGAATACTACATGGTACCAGAAAGTAAGGAAACGTTTAAAAAAACAAAAGCAAAAACAAAAACACCCTCACTGATGGGTCAAGAAGAAGAGGCACAGGAAGTCAACTGAAAGAGCTTCTAAGGTAAGCTGCAACAATATGAATAACAAAATAAACTAGTATTGGATTATAATCTATAATATAAAATAAATATCCATGAATTCAAATTTATATGATAAATGATTAAATAAATTAACAAATGGGAGAGAAGAGATAATTCATGTAAGCAGAAGCATTTTCAATAAATTATATAGATATTCTACCCTAAAGGAGGAGGCATGTAACTCCTACTCCTTAAGTGTGGATTCTTGCATAGTGATTTCCTTCCACACAGTATCAAAAGGAGGAGAGGGTAAGACTAAACTTTACAGTGAAGAAAGCTGACTACTTCAGCCATGTGAGCAAGGTAACACCAACAGTCATTAATGATGTACAGTAATGACTGTATGTATTAATGATGATAGTATGTACCCTTTATATATGTTTTCAAAATGGCATTTGAATTCTTTGATCTTTCTCTCAAAAACCCATTATCCTAGCCTAATCATGAGAAAAAAAAATCAGGCAAATTGCAACAGAGGGGCATCCTACAACATATTTGATCAGCACTTTCAAGGTCATCAAAAACAAGGAAAATCTGAAAAACTAGCACATCCAAGAAGAGCCTAAGCAAACATGACAACTAAACGTAACGTGGTATTCTGCATGGGATTCTGGAACAGAAAAAGGACACCAGATAAAAACTAAAAGAAATCTGAATAAAGTATGAACTTTAGTTAATAACAATATATTGGTTCATTAGCTGTAACAAAGTATCATAATAACATAAGATGTTAACAACAGGGGAAACTATATGTGTAGGGGAATAACATAAGAACTCTGTCCTATCTGCTCAATTTTTCTATAAATCCAGAACTTTTAAAAAAAAACTAATGAAAAGGAAAGATCACATAATTTCAGCCCTTGTGACCAATTTTGTTCTTGATTTTATAATGTGCTTGTTTTTAGTTTTGGGTAGATAGAAATTAACCACTTCACTTCTTTAGTAGAAAACATTAATTCTCTGAGGAAAAATGAAATCATTTGAACATTAAGTAGTATTCATAGGATAAAATGAAGTATCTGAACATGTGTTAAGTAGTGAAGGAGAAACTAAAAAGTGGGCTTAATAGTGAAGATTCAGTTTTTCCTGTGAAAGTCATATTCACAGGAAAGTCTCCTGCCAAATGAGGGGTGTGGTGGTGATTTAAAATTTACCTCTTCACCTTCCAAACCATATAAACCCATCTTTTAGCACACATAGAAACCTGAAGTATGATACAGAACAGAAACACCAAAGAACCATTTCTACTAATCATGTCGTGTCAAAATTATATTACTTCAGGTTTGCAGCTCAGTCAGTAAATGAACTATACTTACCAATATAATTTACACAGTCAGATAAACTTCTGGAAGCAAATGGTCCTTCATATACAGTCTTACTTTTATCAAACAAATAAACCATATAGCTATCACAGCCCCTCTGAAAAAAAAAAAAAATTAAGAAGAAAAGATCCTTGAAAATTCTAGGTTCTCTAAGTACCTAAGCACCAGATTTCCTACTTTGAAATGCCAACAGTGAAGTCAAGTTCATTAGCATGCATCTCACAGACTTAAGGTCTAAATTTTTATTTAAGAAAAATAACTAACTGTAGTATGGACTAAAGTGAAAAACAGTCACCAGACCCAAAAGGACAAATGCAAAAAGTTACAACAACATACAATGGGAATATTTTTTCAGTAATCAAAAGGAATGAAGTAATGAGATAAGCTATGCCATGAATGAATTTCAAAAACATAACGGTAAATGAAAGAAATCAGACACAAGAGATTATATGATTCCATTTGTATGAAATGTTCAGAAAAGGCAAATCTATAGAGGTAGTAAGTAAATTAGTGATTTTCTGGGCTAGGCAGAATGGATACTAGTAGTTAAAGAACATGAAGACATGAAATGTTTTAAAACTGATTTATGATGATGGCTGTGCAATTAGGGTGGTTTGCTAAAAAAAAAAAAAAAAAGAAACAACACTGAATTGTACACTTGAAATGGTTAAGTTATATGATATATAAAATATGCCTCAACAAAGATAAAAATGGAAAATGAAATGAGTCATGACCAGAATCATATATTACCATCCGTCCATCCTCTGACAGGACCTATGAGACTGTTGGTCTAATTTCAAGGTTATAGGCTTCAGGACAAAATGGGGGAAAAAAAAGGATGGAAGTGGCACCAAAGAGAATGTCATATACAGTTTAAAATAACCAATGTTTCATTTCTATCTTTTCACCTTGCAAAGCAATAAGCATAATGAGTAGGATAAAACTAAAAGAAGAATTATAAGATGTGGACCACTCCCCAAATGATGCCAAATAGACATAAAAACTGCAGGGCATGCAATCCCTCTATGCAAAGAGATTTCTTATACTCTAGGTATATTAAAATTGTCTTACAACTCCATCCAGAACACACTGAGAGGCTGGTTTCCGAGGATCCAGAGAAATTCCCATCTCTGAAAGAAGCTCTTGAGAACCAGTGTTTATTCCAGTTTCCCGCTCAATACGAGACTGTAGTGAATGAAGACTTTCATCAGGTGGTAACAGAAAAGAAATTATCTTGGCAGAAGTCATATTTAGTATATGTACTATCTGTTTAAATAAGAAAAAAGAGAAATAACTTTGATCATTTGCTACATAAAAGATTCAGTGCTAGCTACTTAAGGGCATTATCTCTGCATTAAACAAGATTCAATCATTTTCCAAAATTATTATGTGCATATTTAAAGTTTTTCATAATAAATATTTAGAAAAATCTGTAATCAGAATCTACAAACTTTTCTTAAGGAAAGGAAGTAATTCAGTAATTGTTTTACTGATTTCTTCTTTCTTTTCCCCCCAGAAATATGGGATGCACTTACTTTTTAAATTTATTTTTAACTGGAAGATAATTGCTTTCCAACGTTGGGTTGGTTTCTGCTGTGTAACATTGTGAATCAGCTGTAAGTACACGTATATCCCAGCCTCTTCAGTTTCCCTCCCACCCCACCCCTAGGTCGTCACAGAGCACCAAGTTGAGCTCCCTGTGTTATACAGCCGTTTCCCACTGGCTATGCTGATTTCTTCTTTAAATGAAAATAAAACAGATGTCATTCCCTCCTTCAACAATATAATAAACACCTTAGAAAAATGTCCTATATTAATAGCAACCTATTCTGTAGTTCATGCTTCTGTGCTCATGACATTCCTCTGCTTGCAAATCTTTCCCCTCACCCATTCCCCAGATTAACACTTCCTTATCCTTCAAAACTCAGTCCTATTATTATGCCTGGGAAGCAACCCTGAACTATTATGACTAGTACCCTATCCACACCTTATTCTGAAACCTCACAATAATACTGATCCTTTAAAGAAGATGTTACTGTAGCTAAACTACAAATAAATGTAAATAATATATATATATTTTGCCTAGATTCACAGATATACAGTTCAGTGCTGCAAACTGAACTAAAGTCTATAGAACACAAAACACATAAGGAGGACTCCTTACTCATGCTCTGTAAAACAAGCACATGCCCACAGACTCCTTACAAGTAGAAATGATGTTATGATTACCATGATAAGACTGAAAAATATGAGAAAAAAATAAAAAATTTTTGAAACCAACAAAGAACTAAAAGGTGTCACCAAGTCCTGCTTATCTAACATGCTGGGGGATGATTTACTCCTTGGCACAGTAGAAGAAAACCAAATCACGACACCAGCTGTCTTTCCAATGTGAGCCAAGAATGACATCAACATGGCCTCAAGTTCCTATTTAATGAAGTATATCAAGGTAAGAGTAAAACCTTACATTACGACTACTTTCTCATTTACATTTTAGAAACACTATCTACCACAAGCAATCAACAAATATGAAAAGATCACAGATGAGTTGTTTCTACGTATACAGCATAATAGAACCTCTCGTTCGTATCAATGGATATTTACTGAGAATCTGGTATGTGTCCAGCTTTGTACAGAATGCCAGCATAGAAACAGTGTGGTGATAGGATAGACGACTGTTAATAAAAGTAAGAAAAACAATCTCAGCATTAAAGAAGACAATCTATATGGAGAGGCATGAAAGGAAGATGAGAAACAACTAAAGAACATAATAAAAATGGCTAAACAACACACTGCGGTAGACACAGTTTGGAGAAAAGGAGAGTTGAATATGTGCCAGTACAGGTGAGGGGATACATAGAGATAGATATCAGTCTGGGCAGAGGAACAGTATCTGTCAACACAAAAATGGGTAACGGGCTTGATGGCATAAGGTGCAATGACAAGCTGGTCCTAAGTTAAGGGTAAAAGAAATCAAATAAGCACTTGGATGAGGTGGACCTAAATGAAGAAAACCCCCATAAACCCAAGCAGGTCAGTTTAGACTTGATTTGGTAGGCAAGAAAATACTGTTAGTTTCTTGGACTGGAGAATCAAAAAGCATTTTCAAAAAATAAGACAGGCAGTTCATGCTGTACAGACTGTAGGATGGAAAATAAGTATAGAGGCAAAAAGCCAGGTAGGAACCTTCCTCACCAAACCAAATCCAATATGATTAGATCTAAATGAACGAGGTGAAATGGTACCAATATGAGAGAGGGGGAAAATACAAAAGATACTTCAAAGGAGTGATCAATAAGACCACTGAGAAGTAAAACTGAGAAAGCTTACTAAAGAAATAGAAATGCACTATTAAAATATATTTATGTCCATTCTCCAATAAGTTTGTTAACTTCAATGTAAGTCTTATGAAGTAGACCCCATTCAAACTAACCTTCAAATTCAGAATGTGATCCATTAATACAAAACATCTTGGCTGCTTCAAAGTAAGATCAACAGGTCCTCCTCTCTGCTGAGGATCCCAGTTTAGCATCAACTGCAGCCAGTTTTCCATGGGTTCTACTATTAAACTAGAAAACATACAAAAATAGGATAAAAATCATTATATTCCAATTTTCTTTTAGTTTTGTAAAAAAAAAAAAAAAGTGGTTGTATAGGATGGCTATATCCTTTGTCGTTATGTGTATGATATTATATCTTACTTCCAAATAATTCATGAAATGACAGGTGACAAACTTTTTTCCATTAAAAAAAATCCCAAATCCACATGTGCAAGTTAGTTACAGGCAACTCCAACGGGTGAATTCAGTTCCATTTCCTAAGGAACCCATTCATCACAGTATTCTCAGAGTGTTCTTAGCACCTAGGCCAATCAGTTGAATAGCAGTTCTTATTTCCACTAGACTGGTGCTGTCCATACGGATGCCACTAGTCACAAGTGGCTATTTGCATTTATACTTAAGTTAATTAAAATTTAAAAATTTGAAATTCAGTTCTTCAGTCTTATCACCCATCTTTCAAGTGCTCAGACAGACTCATGAGGCCAGCATAGATATAAATCATGTCCAGCATTACAGAAAGTTCCAATGGATAATGCTACTTGAAGCAGACAACAACTTTACTGTTCTTTTACATCCCTGAAGAAAATGAGACAAACCTCCTCAACTAAAATATACATACCTACAAAGGCTATTTGGTTGAGGTAAATGGCTACTAAACCGAACTTCTCCTGTCATTTCTTCACATGCAAATATACACTTTGGATCCTTCTTCTTAATCTTCTCATGCCTATGAAAACAAAAGCTACTTCAGTTGACAACCTGAGACATTTTTGCCTTTTAATTTTATTCAATTGTGTTAAAAAGTAATCATACTATTTAAAGAAAGGCGGCCAGAGGGGTACTGAAAATTTCACTCTCATTAAGCGTACCAAAGTTCTCTCCCATTTCTTACCAGGTAAATGGCTGCAGATGATGCAAAAAAGGCCTATATCCAGCAATACACTCAAACACCATGGTCCCAAAGCTCCAATAATCAACAGTGGCTGTATAAGGCTTATTCTCAAAGAGCTCTGGGGCCTTAAAAAGGAAAAAAAAAAAAAAATGCTTTAAACATCAACACTATATAAGAGAAAAGCTACCTGAGTTTTGAACTATTACATTCACAACCTTAAGAAATAAGAATGATCCTGTATAGTTAAACTCAAAGAAACAATATGTGTCTTACCAGATACTGCAAAGTTCCCACAAAAGATGTACAAAGACTTCCTTGATCAACATCTTTGGCATATCCCAAATCAATTATTTTATGCATAATCTGCAAAATAGTAAGTATTAAATGGCTGAGAAACTTGAAAAGGAAAGGGAACAAGGTCCTTATAATGCTCTGGAGAGGGAGGTGGTGAAGAACATGGCTCTGGAATAGAACAAACATGTTTCAAGCCTAAGCTCCACCACGTAGATAAATAGTTATGTGACCTTGCTCAAGTTATTCCTCTCAGTTTCCTATATAATGATATTCCTAACAATCCCTACTTCACAGAATTGCTATTGGGATTCAATAATAATGAAAATAATTTAACAGTGTCTGACATATAGTAAAAAACTAAATCAGTTCAGTTCAGTCGCTCAGTTGTGTCCAACACTTTGCGACCCTATGGACTACAGCCATTGGCCTTCTCTGTCTATCACCAACTCCCAGAGCTTGCTCAGACTCATGTCTGATGAGTCGGGATGCCATCCAATCATCTCATCCTCTTGTCATTCCCTTCTCCTCCTGCCTTCAATCTTTCCCAGCATCAGAGTCTTTTCCAATGAGTTAGTCCTTCGCATCAGGTGGCCAAAGGACTGGAGGTACAGCATCAGTCCTTCCAATGAATATTCAGGACTGATTTCCTTTAAGATTAACTGGTTTGATCTTCTTGCAGTCCAAGGGACTCTCAAGAGTCTTCTCCAACACCACCATTCAAAAGGCATCAATTCTTCGATGCTCAGTTATCTTTATAGTCCAGCTCTCACATCCATACACGACTAGTGGAAAAACCATAGCTTTGACTAGACAGACCTTTATTGTCAAAGTAATGTCTCTGCTTTTTAATATACTGATATAGACTGGCTATTAATTTTTATTTTGGTATATTCAGAATAAGCTTGATCCGTTAAACTGGAAGGCACAGGCAGGGTAACTTCCAAACTTATAAGAAGCATCATACCATCTTAGAGTGGATCAACGTGAGTAAACACCTATCTAACTTCAAGAACATCCTGAAGTCTCAGGATACGCACACAAACAAAAAGCAAGTAGTCGGTGCAAAGCATACACAAAAAGCTCCTAAGAGAAGAAGCACCGAGGTTTCATCACTTCCAACTGATCATTATCTTCACTACCTAAGGCCAAACAATCCAATTCAAGGTTCACATTCTTGGCTTTATGTCTTTATTGGAATGGAATTTGGGCACTAAAAGCAAGAAAATTGCTCAAATTACTTTGATAAAAATAAATAGTCCAAGAATTAATTCACAATTTCTAGTTCTTCTCAAGATGACTCCTTCAGGAATCTGAGAAATCAAGGTTTTGAATTTTAATTAAAAATAAAGTTAGGACTTTTGGGAAGGAGAATGACTTTGTTTTGTTTTTCTTAAATATGAAAACATACTTTATTATTATTATTTTTTTAACTTTCATTTTGTATTCTTTAATTAGTATGCAACACTATGAGTGAACAGTTGTTCTGGTTTTACTGATCTGAAATGTTACCTTCTTTTTCCAGTAAATTCTTTTTTTTTCCCCCAATTATTTTTATTAAAAAATATGGAATGCTTCACAAATTTGCGTGTCATCCTTGCACAGGGGCCATGCTAATCTTCTCTGTATCATTCCAATTTTAGTATATGTGCTGCCAAAGCGAGCACGAAAACATACTTTAAACATATTTTTTCTTTTTCTTAAAGAAGACCAAGGATATGTTTTTTGGATGTACTTCATAACATCCAAATTAACAAATTACTTACTGCCTACTAGCTCTGCTAGATACTGTGCTGGAAAAATGAAATGAAAAGACAGATGTAGCTCCTTCTCTAATGGAGCTATTATGTTAGCAGAGGAGACAGACAAACAAAAAACCACAGCTCAGTACAGTGAGGGCTGGGATAAAGAAGTACAGAATGCTATGGTGGGCACCAAACCTCAAAGACTAACTACATCATGGAGACTCTATTCAATTAGCACAGAACATTTCTTCGGGTTTTACCTACCTTTCCACCAACATCCTGAAGGACTATGTTTTCAGGTTTTAGATCACGATGTATAATTTTGTTTTCATGCAAATATCGGATTCCAGATCCTAAATAAAGTTTAAAATGCATTTTGAGGTAATAAAAAAAACACTGAAATAAAAAAAATTCAACTCACATTCTGTACAGATTTGGTCTGATGCTCAATTTTATATGGACCATCATAACTACATGATTAACGATTTTATAGACACTCAAATTTTCTCCACAAAAATATGGTAACATTAATCAAAGACTGCAGAATTACAATATGTTCCCATTTAACTTATGAAAATTAATATTAAAAAGAAATGGAACAAGCAATTGAAAAAAATCCCTGTATTATCATTGGAGCCTTTCCTTCTGATCTAACTCACCCTCTTCAACTAGACTTTGGCCTCCATCATCTAAGAAAAGAAACAAGATCAAAATATATAGAGAAACATAATTTGGCCTTCTGAGCTCTCTCCAAGGGCCTATGTCCTGGTTATTTTAGAAACTTTTCAGGAGTAATTCTGATTAAAAAGAGATTTCACCCTAAGAATACGTATGCCTGTGAGAAGCAATGTCCCTGGTAAATAAATTTACTATGTTAATCAGGGAGGAAGGAATGAATAAGATCACTTCACACCATTTTTTTTTTTTTTTTTGGCAACTAGAATATCTATCAGTCAAATGGACACAGACAACACAAAAAATAAAAAGCAAAATATCCCAGCTTTAAATTAGCATCAACAGTAATACTTAATTTTTTCTGATAATTTCTTAAAAATAAAAAATTTCTTATACTTAAAAACCTATGCTTTGTATAGTTTATCAACAATTCTAATTTCCAAGCAGTATACACTCTTACAGACCAAATGGGCATTAAATTATGATGGAACTTTCATACTGATTACATACCTATATCACTCAGTAAAGAAAGTATCTGGCTTTCTTTAAGTCCACAGCAATTTTCTGGTTTGTTGAGTAGCTAAAGGAAAAAAAAAATCTAAAAATGTATATTGCCAATATTGCTGGGCAGTAATACTGATACATTAACCATTCTACTTTGAGTGAATAAGAAAATTAGTCATGATTAAGAAAATATAAGGGGGAAAAATTACCAAATCCACACAGAGGACATGTAAATTTCATGACAAAATTTATACAAGTAAAAATAATGGGAGAAGGTATTTGAAATTTTACAAGGTTGAAAAATCTCACAGATAAATATATACAAATAGTCATATGATATTTAAAATAATAGTCACTTTAAATATATAAAAAGAGCTTCCAAGGTGGCACAGCAAGAGCCATGGGTTTGATTACAATTACTGGATGGGGAAGACCTCCTGGAGAAGGAAATGGCAACCTGTTACGTATTCTTGCCTGGTAAATCCTATGGACAGCCCATAGGGTCACAAAAGAGTTGGACATGACTTAGCAACTAAACAACAACAACAACTGGTAGATTTAAAATGAGATGGGAAAGAAAGATCTGCAACAGAGAAACATTAACACTAAACATTGATATTGTGATCTAAAACCATCCCATTCTGCAAACACCACAACCATCAACAAAAATATTCATGTTCTAAAGCAGCAGTCAGCAAACATTACTTGTAAAGGGCCAGAGAGTAAGCTCTTTAGGCTCTGCAAGTTATGCAATCTCTGTCACCACTACTCGACTCTGCTACTATTGTAAGAAAGCAGCCACAAAAACAGATAAAAAAGGCCATAGTTTACTGACTCTTACTCTAGATTATTGTACTGAGTGGGATTCAAATACTGTTAAAGTTCGTGATTTATTATCTCATCATCTCAAAACATCCACACTACCTTCCGGAGATCTCCTCCAGAACAATATTCCATTGCTAGAAGAGGCACATCGTTAATCAAAAAATTCAGTTCCTCAGGAACGTCACAGGCCTTTACAACATTGGCGTGGTTCAACCTAACAAGGGGAAAGCATTATAATAAAAAATTTGTTTCCAATGAAAAGGGACTGAGTTTTAAATTGTAGTTAATTGGGGGCAGTGGGGGGACGAAAGACTGACTTTATTTATAATATTCTAATTTCTCATTTGTATAATTAAAAATTGATACTTGTTTAAAAGTTTTTAACTTGTGTACAAATACATGTTTTTCAATAAATATTGAATCACATTATATATTGTTTCCTAACATCTTTTTTTAAACTTAGGAATATATCATATCACCATCATCATCACACAGTGGTCTCTAAACTGGAGTAAGAGTCCCAGGGCCCAGGGATCTAAAGAAACAGCATTTCCATGTGTAGAGCCTGAGGAATTGTATTGTTAAAAAGTTTTTCTAGTGATTCTTCCACATAGTCAAGTTTGAGAACCATTAAAATGCATTGAGAACACTAAAGTAAAAAAGTGCTTATTTCAAATCCAGGATCTGTTACCTATCAGTAGTATGACTCTATAAGCTTCAACTTTTTCTTTAGCAAAGAGATAATGCCTAAACACAGGGTTGCTGTGACAACTAGAAGATATGGGTAAACCCTTATTAGCACTCTACCTGTGGAGGTTTTAAAACATAGCCACTTCTCCCTTCAAGAGCTTAATTCTCTTTCCCTGGAGTAGAGGCTGTATTTAGTGACTGATTTCTAACAAATAAGAAATTATTTGGAAAGCATAAAGTGTAGCTTCTGAGGGAAGATCATAAAAATATGTCCGCTTGCTCTCCCTCCCTCAGATCACTGACTCTGGGGAAAGTCAGCTGCTATGTTATGAAGACATTCAAATTTCCCAATGGAGAGAGAGGCACATGTGGTGGGGAACCAATGTCTCTAGCCAACAGACACTAAATGAGCTTTGAAGTGGATATTCCAGCCCCACTCAAGCCTTTGGATAACTGCAGCCCCAGTCAACATTTTGAGATGTTTCAGGAGGGATCTCTTGAGTCAAAACCACCTAAGTCACTCCCAAATTCCTAAACCACAGAAAGTGTGAGACACCAAACTTCTGTTGTTTTAACCCACTAAGCTTAAGGATAATTTTTTACAAAGCAATAGATACACTGTTTAACAAAAGTAGGTGAGAGTTAAAAAAATTTAAAAATGAGAGTAGTGATTGCTATTTAACTATAAAGTATAACAGATAAGCACTGCCCAAGACCCAAAAGAAACAGATTTTGCCCTCGGAAAGCTGAGTCTGATAAAACCTAGCTGACATTTTGTTTTGTTTTTGGAGCAGAGAAAGGTTTACAGCAGGGCCATGCAAGGAAATGGTGGCTCATGCTCTAAAAAACTCCAAGTTCCCTGAAGGACTTTTTGTTTTTCTTCAGTATTATACTATCATTACCTAGATAACTATTTAAACAAAACCTACTTAAGCATGATGTGATGTTATTATTTGAAATAAAACACACATATTTAATGAGAAAGAAAAAAATAAGTTCCCCAAAAGATCCTAAGAAGAATGGATTCCTAGCCTCTTTCCCTATGACGATATCTGGCTGGGCTGCAAAACTGGGGAAACTTAAGTCATCAAGTACACTTACTTCTTCATGATCTGGATTTCATGGCACCACCGTTCTCTGTTTTTGGTACTTAGCTCTAGGCGACAAGACTTAATTGCTATTTTGAGATCAAGTTCCTGCCAAAATAGAAAATCAACAGATTATAAATTAGGTTCTTGTGCAGATATACTTGCTATCAAAGAAATGCCAACTTGGGGAAACAAAACTCTTAGCTTTACTAATTAAACATATGTATCCACAGTTCTCTTCAGCCAATGCTTCTACCAAGTAAGCCATGAGACTATTAAACTAATGCTTTTAAACTGACCTTCAAACACCAAAGCACACAAGCAAAAAGTTACTGAGGCTGATCCTGTAAAAGATCTCTTCAGAACACCATCTCAATACATGCTGCTAGAATATAAAAAGACTCTGTCTCCCCAACAACCCCTTTCTGAATTTAGTCAAGACAGCTAAAAAGGGTCCCAGGTTCCAGCATAACTAGAATGTGGAGAATAATTCAGGGCTCCCTGCCTCAACAGTAAGAAATAGTTTTAATATGACCAAATCTAATACAAAAAAACTCCAAAACTATTTCCTAATTTTTGCATTTCAAATGACATTAAAAGACTCCTAACAATGGCTGTATATTTCCATGTCTAAAAAACGGACCTAACAGCTCTTGCCTCTATGACTAGTAATTTAGCCAATTCTAACTGAAATTAAACCCAACCTGATGCACATTACAGGAAGTAGCCAGACCTCATCACATTCTGGCAACAGTAATAATGCAGCCCAGGAACAGGAAGCAAGACACAACTTGTATAGGATGGTCTGAAATGGGGGACAGCAAGAAATAAGATAACTGATGTATAGAGAGAGAGTTGGAGAAGGAAACGGCAACCCACTCCAGTGTTCTTGCCTGGAGAATCCCAGGGACGGGGGAGCCTGGTGGGCTGCCGTCTATGGGGTCGCACAGTCGGACACAACTGAAGCGACTTAGCAGCAACAGCAGCAGAGAGAGAGTAAGGAACTAGGACAGGCTACAATCCAACCTAACCAGTGTCCTCCCTCCCTTCAACCTCTCATGAGTAGATACTGAGCTGCTGCTAGGTCTCATGTACATTTTTACCACTATAGAGTCAATTTGGTACAACCATGAGCAACATTAAGTCCTAAATTCTCATGAGAGTAAGGCAGAAAGCTATCTATTTCAAAAAGATTTCATCCTACAGGATCCTTCAACCTCTCAGTTTATATTTCAGCTACTCTTTGAAGGCGTTTCTCACTCTACCTTTTCACAGAGAATGCTCTGTTGAAAGTTTATACATGTCCAGCAAAACAAAAAAAGAAGAGTTCAGTGCTAAAAAAAAAAAGGTAATAGTAATATTCAGGAGATGAATGGTGGTGATGGCTGCACAAAATGTGAATGTACTTAATGCCACAGAACTGTACACCTAAAGATGGCTAAATGGCAAATGTTATGTATATTTTGGGGCTTCGCTGGTGGCTCAAAGGGTAAAGCATCTGCCTGCAATGCGGGAAACTTGGGTTCAATTTCTGGGTCGGGAAGATCCCCTGGAGAAGGATTGGAAAATACTAAGCTAAATTAGTTTCTATTAGTTTCTTTACTATAGGACTTCACAGAGTTTTTAATATACTATTGTGGGTTATGACTCTCCAAATGAAGAAATATTATATTCAGCATTTATAGAATGTATTGACCACAGTATCCTTTTTTCAAAGCATTTTACAAGATTGGTTTTTCCAAACACATTGTGAGAAGTGCCACCCTATATCCTAGGAAGAGTTCTTTGGTTATTTCACCATGCTTCGACATCACTTTGCAAATACCTTCATTATATAGGTTACCACACTGTACTTAAAGTGTTTCTGTGTCTACTTCTCTCACTAGACTTGAAATTTTTTGAGAGCAGAAAATACTGTTTTTGTTGATTCTGGTACCATCAGCAGTCAGCTACCCAATAATCAGTTAAATAAACCATCTCACATCCTTTTCTCTTTCTCGTTGTGATTTAAGAGGGGTAGATGAAATATTGAGATATGGCTTCCACCAAAACACAAGGATCTTGAAAGCCAAACTCAAAGCTCTAATTGGAAAAGTAATGATACTGTTTCCAAGTCTTACCTAGAGTATTTCTTCTCTTCTCACTACAGACTCAGTTGTCAAATGTCTCAGTTCTGGGGAAGGGCCACTGTGAACATCTGGAAAGTTCCCGAGAGATTTCTAAGATTCTAGAGGAAGCTAAATCTCTTCCATTTAAACAGTGATGAATTCCAAAGACATCCTCTGCCAGAGGATGTGGGGAGGAGAAAATTAGGGAGGAATTATTATTTAAAGACTCATGTCCTGGAGGCTCAGATGGGAAAGAATCTGCCTGTAATGTAGGAGACCCAGGTTCAATCCCTAGGTGGGGAAGATCTCCTAGAGAAGGGAATGGCAACCCACTCCAGTATTCTTGCCTGGAGAATCCCATGGACAGAGGAGGCTGGCGAGCTACAGTCCGTGGGATCTCAAAGAGTCGGACAGAACTGAGCAACTAACACTTGCTCTTTCTTTCATTGTTTAAAGGGTACAGACTTTCAATTTGGGAAGATGAAAAAATTCTGGAAATAGACAGTGATGGCTGTTGCACAACAATGTAAACATACAATGTCACTGAACAGTACACTTTAAAATGATTAAAATGGTAACTTTTATGTTATATATACTCCATCACAATTTTTTTTTTAAATTTGATGTATTCATTCATCCCCAGCCAGGGACCAAGCAAAGCAGTCACATAAGCATGCGAGCACGCAAACTTCTTTTTCTTATGACCAGACTGATGGGCAGGTTCAGATAAGGCCACAGGCAACATTCTGCTGGAAGTACTTGGCCCCTTCTCTTTACTCTTTGAGTGCCTTGTGTCTGATGGTGAAAATTATTAAATTTACTACTTGTCTGGCTGTCAAAGTACTTAATGTGTGGTCCTTCACCTTCCTTTCTCCCTCTTTCCAAGACTCTCTCCTATGCTCTATCTAGAAACATGCTTCACAAAATTTCCTGTTATATCAGTGACATTTGTCACTGTAACTGCCACACAAACAAGCCGAATCCTCCCAGGTAGACTCCCATCTACCCTACCTCTCTCCCTATGCTGTGAGCTCTCTACTCACATCCATATTTCTTAGGACAACAAATCATGATTCCCCCTTTTGAATCCACTTCTTAGGTCATAGGCCAATGCATTTTAGTAACAGCTTAACTGTTCATCTTGTCTTATATGTTTTTCCACAAAGATTTACCTTTTATAAAAAATCTTCGAGGACACCACTTTTATCTTGACATTTCCTTTTTTTAACATCAGTTAATGATGATGAAGATGATGACAACAGCAACAACATAGCAGCAGCAGGAGCTAATATCTGAGAGCTTACCATAGGCGTGGCACTTATAAACATCTTATTTAACTCTCAGACTTATGATGTATATACATTATTATAACCATTTTACATATGATAAAATAAAAGCTATACTGCAGGGAATATTGTTCCAGGGTCTATAAAGCTAATGGGTCTGAGAATGTCTTTCAAGAGAGCATGTGCTGTGCTAAGTCTCTTCAGCTGTGTCCAACTCTTTGCCCCCCTATGGACTGTAGCCCACTAGGCTCCTCTGTCCATAGGATTCTCCAGGCAAGAACACTGGAGTGGGTTGCCATTTCCTCCTCCAAGAGATCTTTCCGACCCAGTGGTCAAACCGTGTCTCTTCTGTCTCCTGCATTGGCAGGCGCATTCTTTACCACTAGCACCACCTGGGAAGCCCTCAAGAGAGCATGGACCCCCACAAATGGTAATGCATAAGGCTGTATGAGTGTGCATCTGTGCATTTATCTGGGGAAAAGGTTCATAACTTTTATTGGTATATGAAAAGACTGGCTCACACATGATTGTTAAATGCTGCTACAATGGTTAAATATTTTCAGTTATTTTCAGTTAAATCGAAGCACAATTTCCGAGTCTAATGTTAACTGTCTTCAACCTGCTAGAGGACCTCACCCTCAATCTATCTCCTCCCCTTGTGAATCCACGATCATTTTCACCAGCTGTTCCCTACTTAGAACGCATCCCCAATTCCAAAGCCTACCCAATGAAACCAAAAGCTTGACTGCGGACCCACTATGACACCGTCCTTGTCTACTCCAGGCCCTACAGACATCACAAGGCCTGCAAGCACACACAAAACACACACACATTCCAACAGGCAGCCCCTCCTCAGCCCCATCTTCTCACCCACTTGTGCTCACAATACACTCTGATATGTGTGTACCTCCCACACCCTGACTCTAAATTCAGAGGGACACGTACGTACCATCACGCTCTGTAAACACATCTTGACAGCCATAACAAAAGTTCTCCCTAATAGCTCTCTCTCACACACTGCCCCAGGACCTCGGATAAACCTCAGACTCAATCGCCAGGCTCACAAATACAATCCGTCCTCTGTTCTCTCTCTCTCTCTCTCACATACACAGACACATACTGAGCCTCACAGGCCCACAACACTGCCCAAGGTCTCACCGACAATCTCTCACGTACTGACAGGCACTGTGTTCCACAGGCGCCCTGACAAACACCCACCGCCGCTCCCTCGCGCGCCCCGCCTCACCCGATGTTGATACAGGCAGACGTTCCCGAAGCCGCCGGTGCCCAGCCGCTCCCGCATCTCCCAGGGCCCGCCCGCGCCCGGCCGCAGCCCCGGGGGCCGCTCCATGGGGCGGGAGAGCTAGCGGCCTGAGGTTCCGCCACTGTTTCGAGGCCGGTTCCGGGCCGCAGAGGCTCGCGCGTCTTTCTTCTCGCGAGAGGTAAGCGTCATTTCCGGTAACTGCGGCAGCAAAAAAGCCCGCCCCGAGCCCCGCCGGCGAAACGGTGGGGAGGAAGGTGGGTACTTTCAATCCCCTCTCTCAAAAAGTTCCCTAGGCATTTTCGTAGCTGAGAAAACCCACATGTGTTTTTCCAGTCTTCAAAAATATAAGCTCTCCAGGGTGGCGGCGGCGGCGGCAGCGGCGGTGGCGGTGGCGGCGGCGGCTCGGCCAGTACTCCCGGCCCCCGCCATTTCGGACTGGGAGCGAGCGCGGCGCAGGGACTGAAGGCAGCGGCGGGGGCCAGAGGCTCGGCGGCTCCCAGGCCTGCTGAAAATGACTGAATATAAACTTGTGGTAGTTGGAGCTGGTGGCGTAGGCAAGAGTGCCTTGACGATACAGCTAATTCAGAATCACTTTGTGGATGAATATGATCCTACGATAGAGGATTCCTACAGGAAACAAGTAGTAATTGATGGAGAAACCTGTCTCTTGGATATTCTCGACACAGCAGGTCAAGAGGAGTACAGTGCAATGAGGGACCAGTACATGAGGACTGGGGAGGGCTTTCTTTGTGTATTTGCCATAAATAATACTAAATCATTTGAAGATATTCACCATTATAGAGAACAAATAAAAAGAGTTAAAGACTCTGAAGATGTACCTATGGTTCTAGTAGGAAATAAATGTGATTTGCCTTCTAGAACAGTAGACACAAAACAGGCTCAGGACTTAGCAAGAAGTTACGGAATTCCTTTTATTGAAACATCAGCAAAGACAAGACAGGGTGTTGACGATGCCTTCTATACATTAGTTCGAGAAATTTGAAAACATAAAGAAAAGATGAGCAAAGATGGTAAAAAGAAGAAAAAGAAGTCAAAGACAAAGTGTATAATTATGTAAATACAATTTGTACTAAAAAAAAAAGAAAAAAAAATATATAAGCTCTCCAAATATATATATATAAGCTCTCCCTTAAAATCACTTTCCAAGCCAGTCTTGGCCGTATTCGTCTTTTCTAAACTTAAGGTTGTCTCCACCCCTGTCAATGGCACCCCACTCCAGTACTCTTGCCTGGAAAATCCCATGGACGGAGGAGCCTGGTGGGCTGCAGTCCACGGGGTCGCTAAGAGTCAGACACGACTGAACGACTTCACTTTTATTTTTCACTTTCATGCATTGGAGAAGGAAATTTTCGCAACCCACTCCAGTGTTCTTGCCGGAGAATCCCAGGGACCGGGGAGCCTGGTGGGTTTCCATCTATAGGGTCGCACAGAGTCGGACACGACTGAAGCGACTTAGCAACAGCAGCAGCCACCCCAGTCTACTCTTCACCTTTTTTCAGACCTTTCCTCCAGCCCCACCACCCGCTGAGCTGCCACTGATAAAGGCCACCGAGGATTTAAATATCGCGAAATCCGAAGAACTAGAAAGAATTCTGCGCTAACAGGCCTGCTGATGCATTAGGCTTCATAGTTCACTTTTCTTCTCTTAAATGACTTCGTATGCATCTGTTCTAGGATCTCCCCTATAACCCCAGACAACTCAAGGATGTGACGCTGTTCCGGGGTAAAGAAGGCTCCGCCTGACTTAGGGAGCTTTTCCCTAAAAGCCTCACAGAGCTTGCTGTCAGGAGTACCTCCAGTTGTGGGTTTGCCAGCACGGTAGTTCCTCATTGTGGGGATTGTTTCCCACACGCAAGGCAGAGCTGCAGAGGCAAGCTTCCGATATCTGTTGGTGCAACAGTAAGTGCTTCCGAGTGGCAGACTGCCTTAGAATAGGGGCGCCAACTCCACATTTTCACTGAGTTGGTTGTATGCTTCATGGAAGTTGAGGATCTCATCAATCACTCCAAGGTATGTCAGCATGGAATCAAATTCTCTAAGTGAGAGTTACCTTAAGCCTGGTCATTTGACCCTCCTTTGAGATTATGTGCACTTGGACCATCATTTGTGCAGCCTGGGTTGTGAACTTAAAATTCAGCTAACATTTTGGACATGACTGTGCCACTAGAGATGTAGCATGTTGAGACTTCTAAAGGTGGATACAGTAGGTGCACCACAGCAGTGCTGCTGTTTTGAAAGCATTGAATGGACATTGTTATAGCAACTGTTGTCCCCAAAATCCCTGAATATTGCAGCCAGGATGTTAAACACTGTAAGATACAAACCATGTTGTATAGTAGCTCACCAGTAACCTGTGTGTAGTATCCAAAATTCTGATTTCCCATATATGCTTGCTAGTCATGGAGCTGGAGCGTCAGACTTGAAGGTGGTACACAGTACCGCCAAAAGCATGTCCCTTACAGCCGGGCAGACTACACAGATTGTGACAGACTGTTCAAACAGAATGAAGTACTCATTTGCTCAGTGGGCAGCATCTGGCTCTGGAGTATATCTGATAGCCATGCTGCTGCTAAGTCACTTCAATTGTGTCTGACTCTGTGCGACCCCATAGACGGCAGTCCACCAGGCTCCCCCATCCCTGGGATTCTCCAGGCAAGAATACTGGAGTGGGTTGCCATTTCCTTCACCAATGCATGAAAGTGAAAAGTGAAAGTGAAGTCACTCAGTCCGGTCGACTGTTAGTGACCCCATGGACCACAGCCTACCAGGCTTCTCTGTCCATGGGAGTTTCCAGGCAAGAGTACTGGAGTGGGGTGCCATTGCCTTCTCTGCTGATAGCCATAGGTAGGGCCAAAATCCCATAATTCTTACTTGGAAGAGCTATGAAGGGATGCTGAAGACCCTTAAGTGGCCATCTTTGCAGGAACTGGGTTGTTTCCCATAGTTCACTTTTTGAGGTTTTTCTGAATTAAAGAAAAAAATCCTGGCTGGTTACCTTCAGGCTCCATCCTCTTCAAGCCTGCCAGCTTGTTTTTTCATGTGTAAAACAGAGGTAATAATACCTACCTCATAGCTATCTTATGAGGGTTAAGTAAGAGTGTCTGGGCCGTAAGTGTCCAGTATATAGGAGCAGTTATTTTTCTTTGGCTTCTAAGATAAGGCATTCTCTTATGATCAGTCCCTCTCTGCTCTTTTTCCATGTACTTCTTGGATCACTCGATTTCCAGGCACTCCTTAAATACTGATATTTCTCAGGTAGTCTTCTTATAACTGCATTCATCCTATCTCTTTTCATCCATTCTCTTAACTTCACGTGTGGGCTATATCCTGATGAGCCCCCAAACCCTATCAGCAATCCAGAGGGCCTTGAATTTGTAACTATCAAACAGCAACTAAAGCTCACTTCTTGGTAAAGGAGAACTCATCTTTTTAAAAATCTTGCCCTTTCTCTTCCCAATTAGACTGTAAACTCGGGGACAACAGGAATCATGTTGGGACATGGCTATACTCCTGGAGTCTAGAAAAATGTCTAGTACAGAGGAGTTAAGTATTTGCTGAAGGACTGAATGAGTTCTTTTCTATCACTAAGATGAATTCTATAAGGGGAAAATGGCAAAGGCCTTGGGTCACTTCTCCATCCTGGGTTGCTCAGTAAGAAGGCACCTGTGAGATCCTGGGATAACAGCTGGACCTAAAGCCCTGGCCCCTCCTACTATACACACACACGCTACTTCATTTCAATGAGTGGCAGACTCATTGGTAACATGAACACAAGACACTTCCCAACCATGAAAAAGCATTTGGATTTTATAATAGTTTAAATATTTTTGAAAATGTTGACAAGCATAAGCTCTACTTGGAACTGGATGACAGATATGCTTTTAACATAGATCTTCATCCTAAAATATGACTTTTCCCAAAAAATATTCAATCTTAGGCCTCTTGCTACAGGCAGGTTCCATGGGAATACACAAAAAAGAGGCAGGGAAACAGTCCCCATGGGAGACTGTTGTTTCTTAAAAAATAGGCTGCTATTATATCCTGTGAAGTTCATAAGGTGCTTTTTCCCTTTGCTCAGTCATCATCCACAGTGAAGTCAAAGGGCTCAAAGTCTTTCCGGAAGCGGCGAGCGAGAGTCTCCTCCTCTTCCTTACTGATCTGACACTTCCTCCAGTCAGACTTGTCAGGAATATTAAGGATAGCTTCACTAGCCAGGACCTCCCTGCAAAAAGAGCACAAAGAAGTCAAAATGGACAGTATCAGTCCAAAACCTTCGATTCCTCTCCAGCCAGAGAGCTCTGCTCAGCATCACCCAAAAAAGGTATGCAAATTCCTCTAACTTTGCTCACACCATGTTCTCTTCCCTGAGGGCTATCTCTGCCATTCTATCAAAATCACATCTGTTTTAAACTGACCAGCCCAGGTCTTAGCTCTTCTCTAACCCCTCAAATTCCATTTACTCCTCTGAACAACCTGGAACTACATTACTGGTACCTAGAGAATCAACATGACACAGTAGAAAGGGGGCAGGCCCTGCAATCAGAAAAATCAGAGACTGGATTCCATTCCCAGCTCTGCCGTTTGCTGTCTAAGAACAGATTACTTCATCTCTGTGTCTTAATTTCCTCACCTATGACATGCAAAATAAGGGTTTTCCAATGTATGAAGATAACACAATCAAAGCACCAAACTAGTTGTAATTACATCCTGCCTTAAACTCTAGTTTTGTTATCTCAGGCCATTAATGTGCTGAGGGCATGGTGAAAAGTCAGGCACCTAGTATCATACCCCAGTCTGACTTTCTGCCTCTTTCTAGTGCCCTCAAGTCTATACAGGCACAATACTACATGCTCAATGTCAACAAAATCACGTCTCACACAAGCTATCTTCTAAATGCCACTGCTTTCTATTTTTATTTATTTTGATATATTAGAAATAATCCTGTTTGTACATTTGTTTGGTTCATTTTCCACTTTGAAGCTACAGTAAATAGAAAGGCTAAAAACAAATCACAGAGTCTTCCAAAAGTCAAAGGACCTAAGCTCAAGTTCTTATTCTCTGGGCAGACTATGAGCCTATCTCTTCATCTGTAGAATGAAGATAGACCCACCCTTCTTATACAGCAGGAAAAAAAAAGATGTCTTCTCAAGTATTTTGTTAACTATAAAATGCTATGTTCCCTGGTGGTTCAGATGGTAAAAAATCTGCCTGCTAATGCAGGAGACACAGGAGACGCAGGTTTGATCTACTCTTGCCTGGAAAATCCCACAGACAGAGGAACCTGGCAGACTACAGTCCATGGAGTGGCAAAGAGTCGAACATGACTGAGTGACTAACACTTTCACTATCACCTGTAAGTTACTACTTTGAAAATACTCAGTGTTGAAAATACAACTATCAGGAACATAAAATCATTCAAAGAATCTCTCCTTTGTAAGCTTACATGCGTGTGCCATCAGTATCTAAACCTGTGTCTGCTGCTGAATCAACAACACAAAAGATAATGTCAGATGTCTGAAGCTCCTAATACATTTTTTCTCATTTATTATCTTCTTTGAAAATGTAGACTACTACATTTACTAGACTTATCTACGGGTGGCAGTCTCTTAGAGGCTTTCCAAATTGGCCCAAGAATGGTTCAAGGTTGATTCAAACCTCAGTTCTACTAGGGGGAAAAAAACCACTGCAAAACACAGACACCAGCACCAGATAATCTGTCCTGCACATTCTTCCAATTACCCTCCATAATCTCTTCTTGCCAGCAAATTCCTGCCTTCAGTCTCTGCCTAATTTATACCACTCCCTGTACAGTTCTGCAGTCATGTTCTCCATGATGTGAGGAACAGAAATGAAGCCTCATCCAAATCTTTAGGACACCGCAGAGCAATGAGTTAAGACCTCAATTTTGGGGTCCAGCAGGCCAGGTCACTGTGACCATGGACAAGCTACCTCACCATTCTAGAGCCACACTGTCCATTACTAAAACCACCATGCAGTGTGCCTGCATGCTCGGTCATGTCCAACTCTTTGCAACCTCATGGACTGTAGTACACCAGACTCTTCCGTCCATGGGATTTCCCAGGCAAGAATACTGGAGTGGGTTGCCTTTTCCGCCTCCAGGGGATCAAACCCCACATCTCCTGCAACTCCTGCGTAGGCAGATTCTTTACCACTGAGCCACCTGGGAAGCCCAATGAAGCCAGCAGCCTAATACATTTAAATTTAATCATAATTAATTAAATGAAATGGAGTTTCTCAGTCACATTAGCCACATTTCAAGTGCTCGGTAATCACTAGTAATGGGGCTGGGGATTACTGTGTAGGACAGTGTAGATTTATAGACTATGTCTGTCATCATGGAAAGTTCTATTGGGCACTCCTCCCGAGTCTCATTCTCCAGACTGGTAAACTGGGATGACAGTACCTACCATACAGAGTTTAGAAGATTAAATGAGGTAATGCATGGAAAGTTCTTGGCACAGTGCCTGGCACAGAGCACATGTTCATGGTAGCATTTTCCTCCCTTGGGCTAGAATGCCCATGCACCAGAGTTTACCCTCTAAATCTCTCTCCCAGGCTCAACTTCAGCCCTTTCATGATGCCTTCCATCAAGCAGAAATGGGCTCTCCCTTCTCTGGATTTCTAAAGTACATTGTTCCTCAAAACTTTTTTATGGTACTTTCCACATTCTACATTACATTACTGTCATATACGTAAGTACCTGACTTGCCCTAAGACTATTTGTTCCTTAGGGCAAGGACTATTTCTGGTTTGGCTTTTTATTTAACTCGTAATGCAGTCCACTACTGTATTCAGAGTAGGTCTAGTGAAAACACATTTAAAATAAGAAAAATATACAAACCTTCCAAACTGCAAAGGAAAATTCTTTTTAATTCTGTGGAAAAGTTTCTCTCCTGTGTCAAGTTCAACATAAAAATATGCTGCTCCTGGCTGTGCAATCTACAGTAAACAGAGTCATATGAGGACATGTAATAGTACTTTAAACATTGAAAATCCCAGCCCATCTCTTAAGAGCTTTAATTTGGCAAAGAATTTAGAAGTACAAGAACTTTAATACAACTAAAGTTTAAAAAGCCACTGGCAGATATTACAAAGATCCTCCCAGTGGCACCTACCTCCCTAAGTTCCTGCCGTAGGAAATTTCCAACTTCTTGCCCTTCCCGGGAAAGCACCAAGGAACTGCTATAATATAATCTTCATCTCTAGTCTAATCAATACCCCATGCTCGAGTACCAAATTGTCACCTGCCTATTTAACATTTGTTGAATGCCTCTGAGTACCTCAGGCTCTATAGGCCAGAAACCCAGTATCTCTCCTGGAATATCACCTTCCTCTCCTGTTTTACCTGCTTGATGTCTGAGTGCTCTGGGATTTCCAGGAGCTCTATCTGCTGTTCCTGTGCCTGAGTGATGAAGGCGTCTTTAATGTCATCAGTAGCACAGCTGCTGAGTGGCACAGGAATGACCTGGGGAAGGCGGGGGAGCGGGGTGGAGGAGACAGGAGAAATTCTTTGTGCAGGTCTCAGAGAGGTGCCGCCCGTACAGTCTCTGAGATGTAGCAAATCCATCACAGGGGTGGAGGAACACCCCTCAGCAGACATTTTCCTCAGGCCAGACAGGCTATGTCATCCTGTCTGTAAGGACTTAAACTTATGAGACAGCCTTTCACATGTGGGAGGCCATCTCTGATGCAGAAAAGGCTAGAAAGAGATCTCTTTGTCATCAAGCCTTTGCCAGCTCCTATATAATATATGTGGCAGAGTCAGGCCCATTTGAAAACTTAACAAATGTGCCAGAAAGAAAACCACCACAATGACAATCAAATTACCCATAACAGTCTCTGAATTTCTGAGCTGGTAGCCCCAGGCAAGACCTGAGACTCCTTCCTACCTGTGAGCTGTCACTCATGCTAAGCGTCACACAAAATACCCACTCTCTTCCCAAACTCTTATCTGTCAAGGCCCAAATCTTTCTTGGAACCTTCCTGAACTATCCATTTCTTTTCTCAACAAGGCACTTAACTACCTGTGCTATTCAGTTGTGCTGACTATGTACTTCCCTGTGAAGTCCCTGGAGTTATCGCCAGAAACTATAACCTTTTAAATGAATATTATTTAAATATTAATATGAAAGTTCATACTAAATTTTTTGAAGTATTACATCAACTATTTAAATACTTAATCTTATATTAGAATCAAATACTTAAATATTTATTAAAATTAAGTATTAACATTTGTTGATGGGCACTTGGATTGTTTCTATGTCTTAGCTGTTGTAATAGTGCTGCTATGAAAATTGGGGTGCATGCATTTTTTTGAATTAAGAGTTTTCATCTTTTCTGGATATATACCCAGGAGTAAGACTGCTGGATCAAAGGATCTATCTTTAGTTTTTTGAGAAACCTCTATACTGTTTTCCGTAACAGCTGCACCAATTTACAGTACAACCCAAGCGTCCATCAACAGACGACTGCCTCAAGAAAATGTTGTATATATACACAATGGAATATTATTCAGCCATGAAAAACAATGAACTATTGCCATTTGCAGCAACATAAATAGATGAACCTAGTACAGGGAATTATATTCAATATCTTGTAATAACCTATAAATGGAAAATAGTATTTTATATATATATACATGAACTGAATCACTTTGCTGTACATGTGAAACTAATACAATATTGTAAGTCAACTATACTTCAAAAAAATTAACATTATATAAATATTTATCAATATCCAGGCCCTTCCAAGCTCTTGGACAGAGATCACATACCTGTAGCTGCAGGTGATGGCTCTTATAATTTCTCTCAAATAGAACACATCGTTTGCCTCGACTCCTAAAGAACCTCCTCAATGTAGCCTTGTACTTCTCCACCTCTTCCACCACCTCTGCTGAAAGCTCCACCACTGACTGGTAGTGTCCAATGGGCAGAATGAGGACATGGTCATCAGATAAGCCTCCTTTGGCCAGGGCAAGGTAGCACTGAAGAGGAAGCACACAGAAGTGAGACTTCAATACTGCATGTGTGATTCTTCAGAGAAAAGCCTCTACAAAGTGTGAGCTGCGAGGGTGTGGGGAAAGTGCACCAGACCCTACCAGCAGAACTTCTCCTTTTAAAAAAAATCTGATTTTAGAGGTTATGACAACATTGTTGTCAAGTACCTGCTAAAGAATGAGGTTAGATGCAACAAATTTCTATGCAACTATCAAATGAACTGGGGAAAAATGAGCAGCACACAAGACTGACTTTTGGCTACAAACACACCAGAGCTGAAGGAGACCAGAACAACAAACTTCCTTTTTCCTCCCAGGCTCCAAACTTGAAACAATTTAACAATTTTCCAGTGACTATCACTCTCAGCCACAGGAAGATACCACTTCTGATTTCAAAGGAACCACTTCTGATTTCAAAGGAACCACTTCTGATTTCAAATGAACCACTTCCCCTACAGTGACACCTAATCCCACCCCTAAATACACCTCCTGGGTTCACGAAAAAGGCTAAGATGACATGATTAGCCTCCCATGTCCCTACAGCCTTAAGCTGCTGACTGACCTTTACAAAATGAAAGCAAACATAATCTAACGGGGAAGGAAGAAGAAATTTCAAACTCAGGTACATCCAAAGAAAACTATGGTTCCCAGCAATGGCTGTCGACAGCTAAACAGCAACTAAAAATATTTCTGTCAAAACCCAAACACACAAGACTGTTCTGCCACTCAGACATACTTTGAAGGGAAGAGAGCAGAGAAAGGGCCAGGCAAATGAAGGTACCAGAGCTGTAGAAAAACAATCCAAAGTATACTTTTAGTGTGGTGCGTTCAAAGTTAAGACTGAAGGAAAGAGTCATTTATTTTTCATCTACACTGAGAAAGTCCAACAGAAAGACAAGATAGGTAACAGCAACAAACTAAAGCATTATCATCCTTGATCTCCTTGGCACAGAGGATTGAACACATCTACAGAGTTAATATACCAGATGACTAAAGTTCATCAAAACCTCATAAGCACTAAAACAGTAAAAAAAAAAAAAAAAAAGTACAGTAACCAATGTGATTGTGTTTGTTTTAAAAGGTTACTCTAGAAAATTACATTTTCTAGCCTTTATGTCAGAGGGTTACTGCCATAAATGGCAGTTTTTATACTGTGATGTGCCTTGAAGCTACTGAAGGCTTCTAGTCTAAACAGCACCCCTAAGGCAGTACCTTCTAGTTTTTGTGACGTTTCAAACTTGCCCAGTCTCCTTCCTGCTTTTCAAACTCTCAACTTCTAATCTGTGCTGTACTTGAATTCATCTCTAATTTTATCTATCTAAGTAGAACCTGAATGAGTATTTCTCCCATAAATGCATGGATTCTGCAGTACCTATTCTGGACTCTTAGCAGTCTGCATCTGCTTTTACCAATTTAAACCCATGGGTCATTAGCATACTTCTATGTATACCCCTTGAAGAAGGCATGGCTGCTGCTGCTGCTGCTAAGTCACTTCAGTTGTGTCCAACTCCGTGCGACCCCATAGATGGCAGCCCACCAGGCTCCTCTGTCCCTGGGATTCTCCAGGCAAGAATACTGGAGTGGGTTGCCATTTCCTTCTCTGGGAAGGCATGGCAACGACAGAGAAAAGCCAGGGGAAAAAAGTAATGAAAGGGGATCGAAAGGAGTGGTTGCAGACAGGGGACTCCCAAGTCCTCAGCCAGATACCCACAGGTCACCAGACATTCACAAGAGATTTCTACCAACAAAGGACAGTACAGGTAAGGGTAAACTTGATTGGTAGGTAAGCTCTAAGCTAAAATCATCATGTGACCTCCTATTTGGTCCACAATCAAAATCCGATATGCTTTTTGCCCCTCTAACTTCAGGTCAAGATAAGAAGCAAAGAGTTTTCCTTGAAATTCCCCTAGGCTCATAGTAAAAGGCCCTCATTATCAGGATAAGCTGAGGAAAAAAAGGTCATCCCCAGGAAACAAAATCAGAATAAATCAATGAAAAATGGATGAAAGTATCTGCCTGCAAAAGCATCACACACTACGAAATGATCTGTATGTATTATCCTCAGGAGCCTTGGAAACTAGCCGTTTCTAGTCATGGGTGACTAGGGTGCAACTGTAACTCTAAAAATTAAGCTTCTTTTCATTCTAAGTGAATGAAAAAGAAGGATAATGGTCTATATGGATCCCAGAAGAATGAGGGTCAAAAACAAGTATTGTTTAATATCTAAGCAAGTCATGCCCAAGGAAAAGCATTTGGGGAAGTCTGAAATAGGAGGACTTCACAGTGAGACACACGTAGTCCATCAGAACTTTCCACAGCCTGAATAAAATCCTTCTCAAGATCATCCAGTTGTCATAGTCTGATTCAGTGCTTACCCAGCAATCTTATAATTATCATCTTGGGTTCCCAGATACCCAGACCAGAAATGTGGATGTCAGTCTTCCTGTCATCAGAAAGCTATATCCTCTACTACTAGGCAAAACTGAGAATTTATCACTTCAGTCTTTTATAATTAGTGTAAATCAGTTCCCAATATTACATAGTTACTATTGATAAAAATTAATAAACTCAAGTTTTAAAATCTGAAGATACAAAAAAAGAGTATCAACATTTTTTGCCAAATATGAGTGTATAAGCAACAGAGGACTCCTTTTCAGGGACAAAGAAAATCTTTGTTTCAAACGGTAATTCAAAAAAGCAACTCATCATCCCCAAATAGTATGGAATAAAAACATATAAAGTTAAAAAAATATATATATAAAGTTCAAGAATTTCATAAAAGCATCACCCTAGGAAAGCCATACCTATTTGTCAGAGAGGAGGGAAAGGAGGAGGAATCTTGTGAAACTGATTCGACTAAACCACAAAAGAATTGCTATAGTTGCTATGGTCAAAAAGATAGAAAATATCAAATGTTGGGGAGGATGTAGAAAAACGAGAACTCTCATACATTGCTGATGGGAAAACAAGATGGTGCAGCTATTTTGAAAAATAGTTTGGCAGTTTCTTAAAAAATTAAACATAAAATTACAAACAACTCCACTTCTTAGGTTAGGGCTATCCAAGAGGAAAAATATATGTTCACACAAAGACATGTATGCAAATATTCACTAGCAGCCATAAAGGGGAAACAACTCAAATGTCCATTTAATGAATAAATAGAAAAAATGTAGTCTATCCATACAATGGAATACTATTTGACAAGGAGGAATAAAAAACTGATACATGCTACAACATGAGTAAGAAGAATATTATGCTAAGTAAAAGAAGCCAGATGCAAAGATGCTGTACAATTCCATTTATAGGAAATATCCAGACAGAAATGAAAACAAAGTAGCTGAGTGGTTTCCAGGAACTGAAGGTGGGCGTGGGGATTAACAGGAAATGGGCCTGAGGAACCTTACTGAAGTGATGAACATGTTTTAAACCTGTATTATGTGATGACTGTACAATCAGGAAGCTTACTAAAAGTCACTGAATCGCACACTTAAAGTAGGTAAATTTTATATGGAAACCATGACTCCATAAAGTCAACAGAAAAGAAACAGGTGTCTTCCTCTCTGCAAGAGGTTCAGGGAAGTAACTCACATGTGTGCCAATGTTGACCACCAAATGCTTTTCCACTTCAGGGCTGGCAAGGCAAAACCAGCAGGGTCCTGGAGGCTGAGCTTCATGTGGAAGAAAGACAAATGTTACCATGGTCCAAGCATTACAGCACATAACCACCGACAGAACTCAGCCTTGTCTGATCTTTATGTCCTGCAAACACTGTATGTACACACTACTGCCACAGTGGGTCTGCTGTGCTCCCACCATGACCCCCGCCCCCATCGCCATTGTCAATGAAGCTAAATGTCTACAGACGTTCTGAATTTGTAACCAGTCCACAGGTAGGTGATCTACAAGTGATAACCACAGCATGTAACTGGCAACTGACTGCAATAAGAGAACATTCAACTGGGTGTCTGGAGCCCCATTTCTAGTTCCAGTCATGCCACCAGCTAGTCACATGACCCCAGGAGTTACAATGTCAACTTCTTCATCTTTGAAACAAGTGGGTGGAAAAGAAGATCTCAGTGTATTAACAGCTGTCTTTGCTAACATTTTGATTATTATTTTATAAACCTGCACTGGTTTTGTAGGCTCTTAACCTTCTGTTTTACAGACATGAAGGAAAGGAACTTTCTCCATAGTTCTTACAGAAATAGCCTCAGACAGCGTCAAAGTCAGGCCATCTTTGCATCCTTTTGTTTTTATTATTAATCTTCTGCCAGAAGAGGCCCTTTGAGCAATGCTGCTTCCCAAACAAGACCCAAAATAACCAGTATTGCCCAAAGAAGAGACCTCTGGAACCAAGGTACTTACGAGGTTTCCGAGGCTGCTTTGGGTGAGGAGAAGACTTGCTGTCTCTGCCTGTAGATGAACGCTTCCTTCCCTGCTTTTCATTTAAATCAAAGAAAAACTGGCAGGCTGATTCTTCCTGGAACAGCCAAGAGAAGAGTAAATGTTATTAAACTAACCTTTAAGCAAGTAGCCAACCATCACACACAAGGGAACATTGCTACCTTCCTCCCAGCCCCTTCTGCCTAATCTAGAGAAGCAAAAGAGTTTCCCAGTCCTGATGCCTCGACTCAGTCACACCTCTCAAAACTTATCTCAGCTACCACCAAATTCATCCCTTTGGAAAAGCGAATCAAAATGTAAGTTATACAGCAATTCTTGCCTAAAACACAATAGCATGACCCCACCCAAATCCCTTTCCCTCTCTCAGTAGGGCTGTAGTAGGCTTACAATTTCACAGATCAAACGACTTTAACTGAGTTTTAATTTAAAAAAATAAAAGGCTGCTCATAAAGAAAGTCTAAGAAAGCAGACCATTCATACTAGTAAGGGAACTTGACATTCCTTGCTTGAGTGAGGGAAAATGAATTTCAGAAAAGTCTGCTATTAAGAAATCTCTTCAGAGTAAATCTTATTGACCTACTACCACTCATTCAGTTCAGTTCAGTTCCAGTTGCTCAGTTGTGTCTGACTCTTTGCGACCCCATGGACTGCAGCACACCAGGCCTCCCTGTCCATCACCAACTCCCAGAGTTTACTCTGCCATCCAACCATCTCATCCTCTGTTGTCCCCTTCTCCTCCTGCCTTCAATCTTTCCCAGCATCAGGGTCTTTTCAAATGAGTCAGTTCTTCGCATCAGGCAGCCAAAGTATTGGAGTTTCAGCTTCAGCATCAGTCCTTCCAATGAAAATTCAGGACTGATTTTCTTTAGGATGGACTAGTTGATCTCCTTGCTGTCCAAGGGACTCTCAAGAGTCTTCTCCAACACCACAGTTCAAAAGCATCAATTCTTCTGCACTCAGCCTTCTCTATAGTCCAACTCTCACATCCATACATGACTACTGGAAAAACCATAGTTTTAACTAGACGGACCTCTGTTGGCAAAGTAATGTCTCTGCTTTTTAATATGCTGTCTAGGTTGGTCATAACTTTTCTTCCAAGAAGCAAGCATCTTTTAATTTCATGTCTGCAGTCACCATCTGCAGTGATTTTGAAGCCCAAAAAAATAAAGTCTGTCACTGTTTCCATTGTTTCCCCATCTACTTGCCACAAAGTGATGGGACCAGACACCATGATCTTAGTTTCCTGAATGTTGAGTTTTAAGCCAACTTTTTCACTCTCCTCTTTCACTTTCATCAGGAGGCTCTTTAGTTCCTTTTCACCTTCTGCCATAAGGGTGGTGGCATCTGCATATCTGAGGTTATTGATATTTCTCCCGGCAATCTTGATTCTGGCTTATGCTTCATTCAGCCCAGTGTTTCTCATGATGTACTCTGCATATAAGTTAAATAAGCAGGGTGACAACGTACAGCCTTGACATACTCCTTTCCTGATTTAGAACCAGTCTATTGTTCCATGTCCAGTTCTAACTGTTTCTTCCTGACCTACCACTCATTATAAAATAACAAATTACATTGCTAACAAGCAGTTGGATCCTTGCCTGAAAAGTTAGGAACAGGGAAGTAACTTTAAACAGGAAAGATGTTATATGTGTAACCCTAATATTTGAACCAACTTTAGACATTGAAAGACTTAAAATATAAAACTGTTAACCCCAAACTACAATTAAATGTACACACACACATTGATCCTACTGGAAATCTACTAAGGCTTTCTAATCACCACAATTTCCCAAAGGAGAAAAAAAGAGATTAAGGTTCTAGGGATTAAAGTTGCCTTATGAACTAAATTATAACCAGGGAAAAGACACCTATAATGGGTAACCATGCCCAGAAAATGTCACCTCTCAATGAGAACCCACCTCAGGGGCAGGGGTTTGCTTTTCTGTGGATGCTTCCTTCCCAGATTTTCTGTAAGGGTTTTCAGTGACATCTGGCGGCTGTTTTACCAGTTCTGCTGCATCCATTAGTTTCATAGGAACAATGCTGAATGCATAAAGATACTTTGGAAAAAGAATAACAATATTATTATTTGTATACTACTTATGCAGATATAACCAACCTCTTGGATTGTAAAATTGCACAAAAATCTTCAGAAACTGAGTAAAACTAGAGAAGCAACCAGCCTATCTGTGGTTCAGAGAATCCATAACAATGCCATTTCGGTGATCTCCGCGGGGGCTAACCAAGGGCTGATGAAGTAACAAGCAACTAATCAAAGTCCAGCCCTTACACAAAATAGTTAACACTACAATCCCTAGAGGGATTTGCTCCATAATCCTTGAAGACAAATTGCTTTTGTCTCTCAGTCCTTTATCTTTTTGTACTTTGTCAATAGTCACTGTACTGCCCTTGTTTTTTTCCAATGAAAAACAATTTAGTGTTTTCCTTTGATTCAGATAAATTTTCTTAGGGATTAGTAGCAATGAACTAAATATGTAAATATCTAGAATCTAGGACGGACGGCACAAATATTGAAAACTTTATGTGAGATATGAATAGATGCTTAACCTCACTACTGATCAGGGAAATACAATCAATGAACACTGGCACACAACCTTCTTCTTATCAGGATGGCAAAAATGTCAATAAAACCTTGACCCTACCCATTGAGAATGCAGACAGAAAACAGTCTCATACGTTGCCGGTGGGGGTGTAGACTGGAACAAAATTTTGAGATGACTTTAATAATACTTGCTGATTTCAAAATTGCATACTCTGAGTGAAGTATGCATTACTTAGGGCTAAGGCTAACAGGTCCCTAAAAGTAAAACAACAGACTAAAAATACTGTAAGTGATACTCAGTCTTAAAAGGGCAATTTAAAAAAAGGAAGGAAGGAAGAAGGGAGGAAAGGCAGATAAGTTATTAATAAAAAAAGAAATTACAAATCAAAACTTGCTAAGAATGCCCTGGGCCCCAAAGTTTGAGCTATTATGGAAAAAACAAAATAGGTATTTGCTTATCTTTTGCATGTACACTTTTCATGGCCTATTAAAGTGAGAAAAATCTTCAGATAATTTATCTGTTTTCCCACTTGACTAACTGTTCTAATCTTTAGCTGTCTCAATCCACAATATCCTGGCTTTTGGCCTTAAAGAATCAGAAATGCTCTCAAGGAAGTGAGAAAACCAATATATATACTTTTCTGGTATATTTTCTTTCATTCACTTGCACAGTTTTCCAGTATAAAGCCAGATTCCAGGTGTCACTAAGACTGCCCAAAGCCAAGGAGAGCTTAGGTAAATCCTTGGGAAGATTTTATTATTTTGACTAAATGAAGTTGCTAAAAGAAGCAAAGCAATAGTACCATCGGATGTCAAACTCTTGAAAAATACCCATGGAGACAACCACATGGATGTGGGAAGAAAGGAACATAACTCATTTGAAAATCTGCCTTTGTTCCACTGGGCCTATTTTCCCAAACCCTTCCCTAAAATCTCCTACAAAGGACCCAAGGAAACTGACCTTTCATTACCATATTATTACAAAGAGTAAAGTCGCTGAAGTACTGGGACATTACAGTTGGGAAGAAGAGAAGATCTGAATCCTAAACTGGGCAAGAGGAACATTTATCAGGCAAACAATGAATACTAACCAACCACCAAACACTCAACATTTACCTTTTTCTTTTCTGGATTTCCAACATTTGCCAGAGCTATAAACCTGGTGGCATGCTGTGCATTTTCCTGTAGAACAATGTGATTTCTGTAATATATTTGAAAGATAATAGGTTATCAACAAACTTTACCTTTTTTTGGCCGTGGCTCGAGGCTTGCGCATTCTTACTTCCCTGACTAGGGAGCGAACCCAGCAATGGAAGCACTGAGGCCTAACCACTACACTGCCAATGAATCCCAACAACAAACTTTCCTTTTGATCTGCAATTACAAAATATGTAGATTCCATGGGTCCATGAAAAGAGCATAGGCTTAAGTCCATGACTACATCATCAACAGTATTATCTCAGATGTTACCCATCCATTCAGTAGAATAATCATGCCTACTTCCCAGGGCTGCTGTTAGGAGAAAATGAGATCACAAATCTGAAAAGCACAAAAAAAGTCTTGATTTTAAAAGAGTTGGGCAACTGGCAAAATGTTGATAATTGTTGATGTAGGTTATGGGTTCAGGAGGGTTCATTATACTATTCTCTCTTCTTTTGTGTAGTAATATATTAGAATACCCTAAGGGCTAATGATGTGAGAGCATCTTTTCACGCGCCTATTGGCCACTGGTCTATGTTCTTCAGAGAAATATATATTTGCATCCTTAAAGGTTGAATTGCCTTTGAGTGGCTTGTTCCAATAACCTTTCTGTTTTTACTGTATGGTTTCAGAGAAGAAGAGGTTTTTCTAGAAGGCATATATGGAGATATAAAACAAAAATCTGTAATATCTATGTTTATACCTTAGGCTGTGGGATTTATAGGCAAAGAGCAGGTTATATTCTTCTTTTGCTCACCTATATTTTTTGAACTTTTAACAACACATATAATGCTTTTGAATAAAAAAAATAAATATAAATTATTTAGGGATTATCCATGCCCTTTACAGTGATGGTCATTCACAATAAACTTTACTTAACTCTATAACTTGTAAAACACTGGTTTTATTTTTTCTGCAATATATCCTTTAAAAACTCCACTTCCAAACTATACTGAAAAAAAGAAGAAAAAAAAATTGATACAAGTTTTTGATTCCTAAATTGAAATGCTTCTTAGGTAATTACCCTGAGTTTAAGACTATACAAGGAGCACTGTTTAACCTGATCAAAATAGGACATACTATACATCAAGCTATGATGATTAAACAGCACTGTAATGTCAGACCCTTACACCTACAAGGGGCTCTGTATTGGCCAATCCTTTGTATTTCAAATTAGGAAACTAAACTCAGAGAAGTGGAATGGTTTGAGGGTCACTTATTTCATGCCTGAGAAACTAAAAGAAACCAAGATGTAATATAGCTGAAATGAAAGGGAGAAGTTTACACAGAAAATCCAAGCAAATTCTTCAAAAAACCAAAAAGAATGGAATGCTACTCACCGATATGGAAGCCTCTCATAATAGGTCTTTTCCAAAGCAGCAAAATGATATCTTGGTTTCAAGCCTGTGGCAAGACTGGAGATCAAAGCAGAGCCACATTTTTTGGTATCCACTTCTCCCTAGTAAACAGAAATTTAGTCATCATTAACAGATCTAGGAGTTATCATGAAATGCAGAGATATAACAAGACACTTTGAAACGTCTTTGGAATTTTTATGTGGCTACAATGTGGCAGTAGAATTTGCATCATGAATTCCACTCTATGGCAATCAGAGAAATTAAACACATAAGGGGAAATGGGCCAATTACAAATGCAGAAATAGGAACAACAATTAGAAGCCAGAAGTTAAGGAGGAAGGTTACTCCTCCATATAAACACCCAAAACAAGATTTATGAAAATCTCATTTGGGAAGGTAAGTATTCTCTCTCTGGAGCCCACAGACTGTGTGTCTACAATTTGCTTTGCTGTGCTCCTGTAGTTCTGATAATGCAGGCAGTAACAGTCACTACAGAAGATTAAAATCAAAAGCCCCGAGGATCAGGGCCCCTAGGATCCACAGAATATTTGCCATAGAACATTCAGGGACTTCATCACATAAGCACACAGCCCTCTATTTTGCTTCAGTCAAGGAAGGCATGGCTTGCAGAAGGGCATAACCATGTCCCTGGTTCAGTCTGTCAAAAGTTAGGCTTATTCCCAGAGCTTCCATCAACAACAAATTATGTGACCTCTCACCCATAACCAGTTCATACTTTCTCTTAGAACTTCATTCTAAGAGAAAGTATGAACTGGAAAAAGAGAAATTATCAGAGTTAATTTTCACTAAATAAAGCAACACTTTCCTTTTGTCTTATGCCTGCCTCCTTCAGGTGTCTGCTGAAGGGAAGGGAATTGGCCTTGAGGCTAGTATCTTAGGGACTGGTGTTTTTTCCCCTATAAATATCTTGTGTGATTATTCATTTTCACTAAAGTTAAGTTTAATCAAAAATTATAAACTTTTTTTTAGCACCCCTTTTCATTCTTCCTTATAAAGTATCACTTGTCTTCCTCCCATCATCACTTTAGTAGTCTTTCTCTGAATCTACTGCCCCTTATGTTCTAGTGGCAGAATAACCATGGGTTTTTGGAAGGGGAAGAGCATGTCCCTTCTACCTTCAATATCCTGACAATGCCTGGTGTTTTGTTGGCCTTTTTGGTCACAGACATATTGTACTAAAGCTGACAGACAGTAGTCTACAAGGCCCTTTTCTGGATCATCACTGATAACTCTGCATCTAGGAACTGATATTTTTCCCCTAAATATACTCTTTACATTTTCCTTCACTGAAGCTCAGTGGATGCTTTCTGCCCTCACAGACAATCTTTCAAGGTCTTCCTTAGGCTTATTTTCCACCAGTGTAGCTGTCACTCACCAACCTGGTGTACATCCTCTTCTTATAAAAAGTATTTAGATCAAATCCAACGACACAGTCCAATACATTCCAACATTAAAGCATTCCCATTAAAGAAGTACTAAGTTTTGAACATACTGTGTCCCAACTTTAGATCGCTATCTTCACTCCCATAATGATTCCATCTTTTAAAATATTTTAATAGCCAAAAAGATATAATCTGGAATGGAAAGGGAAAAATAAAACTGCAGAGCTGCCACTAGCTATGAATATTTCACTGAATATTAGTGACTCCTCAAAACATCTTAAGAAGGCTAAGAAAGGATACTTGAGGCAGAGACTACAATTCTTAAAAAACTTTCATTTATAACTAAGACTTCAGCAATTTCATTCGTGAGCTGTGTTTTCACAAGATCAACTTGCTTTCATCAGCCAATAGGCTTTAAGTATCCCGAAAAAATTCACACAAGATTTCTACTGAAAGGAACTAAGAACTGAAACACTCAAAGAGGAAAAAAAAAAAAAAAAAAGCTCAAATTAAGCCACTGCAATTTGTTTTTAGAAATTCCAACTGAACAAACACTACTCACAGAAGAATTCCCAAAGTTCCCCACATACTTGGGCCACGGGGATGTGAGCAAGATATCAACACCCTTAAACTGGGGTGTTGAACACAGCATTGTCCTCAGGGAAGACACATCCTTGGGACTGAAACTGTAACCTGGGACAGGCTCATTTAAGGACTCTGTCCCACTGAGGTACACAATCTGTAGTCCTGAACTTCCAGTGAAGACACCTTTACGACCTGGGTTCAGAGAAAAATGGAGAAGTTTTAGTCACACTGCAGAAGGAAATGTCATGCTGGTGATGAATCTCTTTCATGCCCCAACTCTCTTAAAGCCCACTTCTGGCTCCCAGATCTCAACGCTGGATGGCTACAACAGTATTCCTGTTCAGTACATAAGAGCTGTCCTTATGTGGAAGCTGCTGGAGCCCACAGGCTGACTGCTCTAAGTGCCTCACAACTGAAAAGACTTTGGAAGCACTGATTAAGAAAAAGGCTTTCTGCCTTCTAGAGACTCCATAGGGACTAAAAGAAATCTAGACACCTGGAGTGGCACTGAGAAGAAAAAAAAAAAATTGCAGGTTTGAGTAAACTATAGTCTAGAATAGATGTCCACTTTATGAAGGCAGACACTTCCAAATGAAGGAAAACATTAGGAAAGAGCAATTATTTAGGAAAAGTTAAGAGACTCTGCCATCTTCTCAATTTATTCCTGGCTTGTGCCCTTGATTCTCTTCCTTTGTGTTGCCTCCAAAACCTTGTTCCATCAGCTTTCACCTCCCTTTCATCTACTGAGTCTCACATGGCTCTTTCCATATACTGACTAACAAGAATAACAAGGTAATAAAGAACACACATACTAATAAAAAAAAAAAACTATAAAGGAGCATTTATAGCAAAGGAAATGTGGAAGCTTTCTAAAGAAAACAGAGACCAAGAGAGAGGAAATGTGAAGAGTAGTCGAGCCATTTTAGAAAACACAGCTGTTTTTTTTTAGTTCTCCCACTTTACTGCTACCAACCCATCTCCCTCCACCCTCGTGCACACATGCTCAGTCATGTAACCCCATGGACTGCAGCCCGCCAGGCTCCTCTGTCCATGGACTTTTCCAGGCAAGAATACTGGAGTGGGTTACTATTTCCTTCTCCAGGAAAAAACTGAGTTGAATGATGCAAGAAGCAGTAATGGTAGAAGGAGCGGAGCACGGGAAGAAGAAAAGCAAAATCTGAGCTTTTTTTTTTTTAAAAAACAAAACAAAAAAACAGCCAGACACTGAAAGGACCCACTATAAGAGTTTCAGGGGGTTGCAGAGGAACAACTTTAACCTGGAATTGAAAAGTGGACCTTGAATTGGAAAAAGGACAGAAAAGTAGTGAAAAACCCAAGAACCAGCATTAAAAACTTGAGTTTTTTAAAACCTCAGTGAAACCTAGAGCTATAGAAAATTAGGAGTCTAATTAACAAATAAGCTGTATATATCTAGCAATGTTACACGGTGAGACCACATACATGGAATTAAAAAAACAAAACAAAACACAATTTATACCTTAGGTACTCCAAACATTGTGGTCAAACAGTTTACTCCTCTAGTTGGCTGAAACAGTATATATTGGGTTGTGGGAGTATAAGGAGATTGGGGAGAGGTGTGAGACACCAGAGACAACAGAGGAAAAACGACATAGTCTGAAGCATATGGACACTGACTTTAGAAAAGAACCCCCTGATCCCCATTCTCTCCGGCAGTAATGGCAGATGAATCCAGCCACAAATTTCCTGGGAGACTAATTCCTGAGACACATTATGTTCATTACAAACACATAAAAAATATCCGCTTAAAAAAACATATCCACTTACCCAGATAAGTAATGTTCTCAGCTAACTCACACCCATCAACATCTTGGAAATATTTTACTGTTTCTTGGTTATTGGCACCCAGCACATATGTCTGAATAGGAGCTAGTGAGAGAAACAGACATGACACTCGCTAGTTAGCAGATCTGCTTGGGGACCTGAGAACTGCTTCCCCACAGGAAAAACATTCGTAGTGAAGGTAAAGCCTGCAATCCTCCACGTGGAACACGCTCACCACAGAGGACATCCTACAGCCAACCTTGTGGCTTGATTATTAAATGGCATCACTAGGCTTATCACATCTTAGAACGAATGGTCGATGTACAGTTAGGAAGGCAGACCCAAAAGAGCTTCATAAAAAAAACATTGAAACTGAAAAAAAGGAAAGAACACATACAGTTGCATTATTCAATTCTTTCCCACTGAGAAGAGAATTCTTTTCCCTGGAACTAAATCCAGCCAAATTAAAAATTTGAACATCTGGACGCATAGAAATTCTTCCCAGATCAACGCAAAACTCAAAGGCAAACTTTTAAATCACTAACATGTAAAAAACAACTTGGCAAGAACCAGGGAGCCTTAAAACTTTGTTAAAAACCATGTTAAAAATAAGTTCTGGGGACTTCCCTGGTGGTCCAGTGGCCAAGACTCCACACTCCCAATGCGGAGGGCCTGGGTTGATTGCCTGGTTGGGGAACTAGATCCCACAAGCTGCAACTAAAACCTGGCACAGCCAAATAAATGAAATATTAAAAAGAAAAATAAGTTCTATACCTTTCTTGATGCCAGTTTTATATTCCTCCCATTCAGCATCTGGAGTGGAGCCAAAGAAATTTCCTACACACAACAGCAGCTAAAATGAGTTTTTTAAACAGATATGAGATTTTTAAAAAACTATCAAATAGTACATAATTAATTGACAGTAACATTATTTGGCTAATTACCCTATTTAATTATCTCTAACCATTTTTTTCCTTAATTTATAGAATTTCTAAACAATTCTTTAACAATTGTAGTAGTTACTCTGATTCTACCAATTACTAAATTTTGGCTCTCTAGCTGTCAAATACAAGCTTGGGAAGGGGATGAGAGGGTCAGGGAAAAAATGGAGAAATCAACCTTGAAGAATATCTCTATGAAATACAAAACTCAGGTATCCCTCGGGTATTAGGTACCCTGAGAGATATAGGAAATAAAGGACACATTTAAAAAAAAAAAAACTAAAAAAAAAAGGACACATTTCCTGCTTGTTGTCTTACTCAACCGTTAGCCCAATGAACAAATAATTCCCATACCTACAATACTCTTCTGTACTCTAAGAATTTAGAGTCCAGTAGTCAACAATACATAACAATCAGGGCTCTTTAGTTTGTGAAGCATTTGCACATATTTTGTCTGACTTCATCCACACCATACACCCATGAAATAGATCTGTGCTTCCCAAACCCAGTAATCAGAATCACTAAGGGAGATTTTTCCAGTGGTCATGTATGGATGTGAGAGTTGGGACTATAAAGAAAGCTGAGTGCCAAAGAACTGATGCTTTTGAACTGTGGTGTTGGAGAAGATTCTTGAGAGTTCCTTGGACTCCAAGGAGATCTAACCAGTCCATCCTAAAGGAGATCAGTCCTGGGTGTTCATTGGAAGGACTGATAACCAGTCCATCCTAAAGGAGATCAGTCCTGGGTGTTCACTGGAAGGACTGATGTTGAAGCTGAAACTCCCAATACTTTGGCCACCTGATGCGAAGAGCTGACTCATTTGAAAAGACCCTGATGCTGGGAAAGATTGAAGGCAGAAGGAGAAGGGGATGACAGAGGATGAAGTGGTTGGATAGCATCACCGACTTGATGGCCATTGAGTTTCGGTAGGCTCCGGGGGTTGGTGATGGACAGGGAGGCCTGGAGTGCTACAGTTCATCAGGTCGCAAAGAGTCAAACACTACTGAGGGACTGAACTAAACTGAACTGAAGGAAGGTTTTGCAAGTCTGTTTTCAGTTTTGTGTAAAGTAATAAAGTAACAAAACTCAAATTCAAGAGTATAAAAAAAGTCTACAGTAAACACATCCCCTTTCCCATACCACTCTTCGGTTACTAAATTTCCATGCTCACAAAAGAAACTCAGTCTAACAAGAGAGTAGGTGTTCCAGAAATGTATAAAGAAGCCCAAACTTTAATATGTTTGATTACAACAATCAAATTTTTAAATGCAGTAGAAAGAAACATCTTACGTCAAAGTTTCCACTTTTCTTCTGAATTGCTCGAACTCTATTGAATAAAGCATCAAACTTTCCTTCGACATCTCCACATGCCAAGCTGCAAATAATATATAAATGTTAAAGCAGTTCAGGACACACAAATGGGCCTGCCATGTTTGGTATATATACTAGTCTTCCTGGATCAGTGAGATTTGGATTCCAGTCTCTCTGAGGTTACCTGAGGGGTTCAAGGCATGTGAACTATTAGTGACTGCTGGGTGGCTCCAACTGAAGGTCTCACCAGTTATCTTCACCATATCTAAAATTTAGCTTATCATTTCCTCCAAAATTGAACCAGTTTCTTCTCACTTGCCAAGTTTTGTGCATAAGTCTACTGCCAACTTGATTACCAAGAGGCAAAAATCCCCCATCCAGTCTCTTCAATTCCTTTTACAAGTATCTTTTGTGATCCTCTTGTACTTTTCATTTCCACTGCCACTATCTTAGCACAGGATTTCAGTCATCCATTCAACAAACACACGCTGAGCACCTACAATATGCTTTGCTAAGTGCAGTATGCCAAGTACTATGCTGAGGACATGTTAAGGAATATAAAGAAGAGGAATTTTCTTTATATTTTCTGCCTTAGGACAATTACGAGGCAGAGCAACTGAGAGTCCTGTAGTTACTGAAGAGGCAGAATCAGAGAGAAATATAATGAATCTGGTAATGGCTACAACATAGGGAATATACTTATATTTCCTCTAATACCTTCCCTTCTTCCTGTCCATCCTACATAAAGCCAACAGCTTAATGTTCTTTCCTCAAAAACATTAAGACAACTCCACAGCCAGAGAGATGACAGCTTTTCACAAGTCCCTGATCTCTTTCCCTAATGCTTTCTCCAAGTTCCAAAACAGAAACCTTCTCTACAGTCAATCTGATCACTCTCTCTGTCTCTACCATTCTGTTGGGGTGGTGACGTCTCCTAACAGTCCCACTCTACCCATCTTGAATCTAAAAGACTTCCCATCTTTCAAGGCTGAGCTCATCTCTAAAGCCTTCCTGATCAGCTCAGAAAGTCCTCTTCTCAAAACTTTAGAAACCCAAACATCAGGGCAAACCCTGTAATAAATTATTTGGCATGTTCATTTATCTTCAGAGCCCTCCAGTCCCTATCAGTCACCAATTCCTAGTGTTCCCACAGGACCCTGCACTTCCTTTTACAGCAGTTGTCACATGGGATTGCCATTGTTTGGGGGACAGCCACCGTCCAGTCTGTACATCATAAGACACCTCAAAACTCATCATCTCCTCATCTGGGCCCTTTGCCACAGTTTCCAATCCTATTGAAGAAAAACAGAAATCTAGGATCCGGACAATGCTGACTTCTTCACACTCATAACCAAACATCTCCAAGCCGTGTTGATGTCCTCTCTTTAACAGACCTTGAATTCCTGCATGTTCTTCATTTACCTAGTCCTAGCTGTCTTCTACTTTGGCTCTAACTTTTTCTTCACACTGCAGCCAGAATCGCTTTTCAAAATGAAAATTTGATCATGTCAAGGTGTTTGTAAACATTCCAGTGACTTTTTTTGGAATAAAGACCAAAAAAAAGACTATTAATCAAAGCTCAATCCTCACTTCCTTGATTCCTCACATTAACCGAAATTATCCTATATAAATCCTCCCAGAACCGTGAACCTTTTCCTTCTGCCATTTACCAGGACCATAATTTAACATTTATCTGGTTTCTCTGATTAGTATTTGTTCCCCTAAACTATAAAATTCATTAGGGCAGGAATTCCATCTGTGCAACGCCTAGCACCAGTGCCTGGCGCACTGCATCTGTTCAAATCAATGCTGTTGAATGAATGGATGAATGGAAGGCTTCTCCTCACCACCCCTCTGAAAAAACACGCCAGGGCAAAGGCCCTATCTTTCTCCTTAGTCGAACCCTGCCCAGGGCCCATCAATGGGCCCATGCCTACAATTTTTGGCTAATAAATATACTGCAAAGAGAAACGAAGGGGAAATGATGTCAGAGGCCAGGAAGGCCTAACATGTAGGCCTGACTCTGGCAGCTTCCTCTTCTCTCTGCGACTGTAGACACTAGTCTCCCTCTTCAGAAGCGAAAACAATCGGGAGAAGAGGCCTGCCTGCCGTGGCCAGGCGAAGACGCGTAAGGCGCTCACCAGCAGCCGCCGGGCTTCCACCCCGGGCTTTTCCTCCTTTCTTCACGTCTTTAGAAAAACCCTCTCCAGCAGACACAAACACACAGACACACACAGAGACACACAGGCTTCGGACTCAAGGTCACTTACAGACGCAGCGGTTTCTGAGCCATCTGCGTTAACACCCTGAGTTGGGCCGACCACGCAAAACTGGAACTGCGAACCCACACGCCTCCGGAAAACTCGGCCGCACTGCGATAAGACGACAGCGCGCCCAACCAATGAAAGCTCAGTTACCTACGGAGAGTGCCGAGGGACAAAGGTCTGTCTCAGATGGTTTCGCCTCACCGAGGAATCGAAAAAGGAGCGTAGAAGAGGTAACGAAGAAAAACATTCCCACTGTAATTTTTTAATTTGGCGGCAGTTGAAATTAGTGAGCTGCTAGAAAGCTGTCTGCACAATGTTGGCCCCAACCTAACCATGTCACTCTTGTGGGGAAGACGGATTCCATGCACACATGCTTTTTGTAACTTTTAAACCTATCAAAAAGTTGAAAGAACAATGGCCATCCCCCAGATTCATGTGTCAACAAGTTGCCAAATTTACTCCTCCCTCCCTCTTCTTTCCTTCAAGGTGCATAGTATTAATACTTTTATTCCCAGAGTCATTTGAAAGTAAATTGAAGACAGCAGAATACCTCAGCATGTATCTCTTAAGAAGGACAGTTCGGTTCAGTCGCTCAGTCTTGTCCGACTCTGCGACACCATGGACTGCAGTATGCCAGGCCTCCCTGTCCATCACCAACTCCCAAAGTTTACTCAAATTCATGTCCATTGAATCGGTGGTGCCATCCAGCCATCTCATCCTCTGTTGTCCCCTTCTCCTCCCGCCTTCAATCTTTCCCAGCATCAGGGTCTTTTCCAACGAGTCAGTTCTTCGCATCAGGTGGTCAAAGTACTGGAGTTTCAGCTTCATCATCAGTCCTTCCAATGAGTATTCAGGACTGATTTCCTTTAGGATGGGCTGGTTGGATCTCCTTGCTGTCCAAGGGACTCTCAAGAGTCTTCTCCAACACCACAGTACAAACATCTAGTTCAAACACCACAGTTCAAAACGCCAGCCTGAACGTCTGGAAGATGGACACCCTCCTACAAAACCACACCACCATTAACACACCTAAAAAAATTAACCTTAATTCAAAATTATCCACCTAACACACATTTATATTTAAAGTTCTTGTGTCCTCCCAAGTTTATTTTATACCTTTGTTTTCATTCATGATCCAATCACATTTCACACCTGGATTCAGCTCTCTCTCTCATCTCCTTTAATCCACAATAGCCTACCTACCTTTTTAGTTGTTTTTCATGACAGTGACTTTTTTTTTTTTTTTTGAGAATTCAGTCTTACTGGTTGGAGACAACAGTGTTTAGTGAAATGGAAACAAAGAAGAATTCCTGATAACTGAGATGCATGGAAGACTCATCACAGGCAACCTAAGCAATTCAAAATTAACTAAAATTTAAGTTTAAGAAAGAACAACAAAAAGTCTGATTTTCCTCACAACTTCTACAATTTTTTTTGGAAAGATCAAATTACCTGCCTCATAAACATCGATGTCTCTGTATTGCTGGCACACTAACATGTTTTTTTTTTTCTACTTTTAGCACACTACAGCATAGCCCAGGAGTGAAGATCAAGACTGAATCTTAAATAAGAGAAGTTTGTCAAGCATGGGCAGGTAATCATTTCAGGAAGAGGAAACATGGTTGAGAAGTGAAAACTCAACCATGAAATTCTGTTATCCTTTTTAAACTTAGGTATATGGAATTCTGTGTTACCTTTACAACTTTCCAGCAAATCTAAATCTGTTGTAAAGTAGAAAGTTTATGAAAGAAAAAAAAAAGACACCTCATCCATGGTAATTTAAGGTAGCTCATGACAGCTGAGTACAGGGTTAAGTCTCAGAGTAATAAGAAGTAAAATTTAAAAAAGGAATGAAATAGGGGCCTTGTATGCATGCTAAGAAATATGGATTTAGGAAACACATTCTTTCCAACTGCACATGAACTTTCTCCAAGCTAGATCATGTATTTGGCTACAAGTCTCAACAAATTCAAAAAGATAGAAACTATATCAAGTATCTTTTCTAAATACAATGTCACAAAACTAGAATCCAGTAACAGGAGAAAAATTGGAAATTCACAAATGCATGAAAAACATACTCTTGAACAACAAAAGAACAAAAACAGAAATCAAAGGAAAATCAGATGAAACATGAACCTGGAAACACAACATACCAAAATTTATGGATGTTGCAAAATAAGTTCTAAGAGGGAAGTTTACAGCTACAAATGCCTATATCAAAAAAAAAGAGAGATCTCAAAAAGCCTAACACTACACCTCAAGGAACTAGAAAAACAAAAACAAACTAAGCCCAAGGTTAGCAGAAAGCAGGAAAAAATAGAGTAGAAATACATGAAATAGAGAGCTGAAGAACAATAGAAAAGATCAATGAAATTAAGTTGGTTTTGGAAAAGATAAACAAAATTGGCAAACCTTTAGCTGGGCTAACCAAGACAAAAAGAGATAGGTCTCAAATAAAAAAGTTAATGAAAGAGGAAGTCTACTGAAATACAGAGACTATATAAGCAATTATCTGCCAACAAATTGGACAACCTGAAGAAATGGATAAATTCTTAGAAACATATGATTTACCAAGATTGAGTCAGGAAGAAATGGAAAAATCTGAACAAATCAATAAAGAGTAAAGATTTTAAATCAGTAATCAAAATCTCCCAACAAAGAAAAGCCCAGAATCAGATGGTTTCACTGGTGAATTCTACTAAAAAAAGAAGTAATGCCAATCTTTCTCAAACTCTTCCCAAAAATCTGAAGAGGGAACACTCCTAAACTCATGAGGTGAGCATTACCCTGATACCAAAGCCAGATTAGGATACTACAAAAAAACTGCAGGCCAATATCCTTGATGAATATAGATATAAAGCTTCTTAACAAAATACTAGCAAACCAAATTCAATAGCACATTAAGACTCATATACATGATCAAGTGGGATTTATCCCTGGGATACAAAGATGGTTGTTGTGCTGTTGTTGTGAAAGTCACTCAGTTGTATTTGACTCTTTGTGACCCAGTCCATGGAATTCTCCAGGCCAGAATACTGGAGTGGGTAGCCTTTCCCTTCTCCAGGGGATCTTCCCAACCCAGGGATCAAACCCAGGTCTTCTGCATTGCATGCCGATTCTTTACCAGCTGAGCCACAAGGGAAGCCCAAGAATACTGGAGTGGGTAGCCTATTCCTTCTCCAGTGGATCTTCCTGATCCAAGAATTGAACCAGGGTCTCCTGCATTGCAGGCAGATTCTTTACCAACTGAGCTATCAGGAAAGCCCACAAAGATGGCTCAACACACACAAATCAATAAATCTAATACATTAATAGAATGAAAGATTAAAACTACGGTATTTTCAGCTTTACCTTAGGAGAACCCTGAATAGAATTGGGGATGTTGTTGCCTCTCTATACTGACACCAATTTCAAAATGCTAGTTTGTGTCAGGGTGTGTATCTGGCCAAATGCTTCGAATCTTATATGAAAAACAGTTACAGAAAGTTTAATAAAGAACCAAAGGGAATTACATTTGACTACTTCCTCAGAAACACAAAAGTAATATGAAATACTTATTAAAATGTTGGTTTCTAAGTTTAAAAAAAAAAGTCTCACTTTTTCAAAGACACCATGAGAAGTCATGAAAGAATTCCAAGCAGGAGTAATGTGGCCAGTTTACATTTTAGAAAGATTGAACTGCCAGCAGCGTAGACTGCAGGTTAGAGGCATAGTTAAGGAGACCACAGCAATAGTTCAGAGAAGCAGAGGATCATGGTGGACTTCTAGAACTTAAATGGTGGGAAATTATAGAGTTGAGTTAAGAACTCTTTTGGAAATGGAATTGGGGACCTCAGGCACCTTCATAATTGCTGATACCCAACTCTGGATATGATTGACTGTCTTCCAAACTAGACTGGTTAGTTAGTATCCTCTGCTGTCTTTAGTCTGAAAGGAATACAGTCAGGTTCCTGGAAGCTCCCCTGACCCTGTAGACACAAGTAGGAAGATATTTTATAAAATGCTTTACTTATTGAGGAGCAGCCTGGGTGGCAGCCCCACCTCCCCACCTAACATACACACCCATACACATCCTGTTATATTTCCAAAAGAGAGCACATATGCCAAGATGTCATCCATCTCTAGCCATCTGACTCATAAAGAGGAGACAGGAGGGGCCCATCACATACACCAAGCTATCGGAATGACACTCCTTTCACTGTTTCTGTTCAGTCTAGAAGACTTGGCCTGAGACGATTTTAAAATTTTCTGTTATTTGCAATGTATGGAAAAGTAAATTACTGACATTCACAAGGTAATAAACTGACAAGAACAAGACTGTTTTGTTTTCCCTTTTTAATTTAGAGTCTTGTTAGCAATACATTACATCCTTGATAGAAAAAAACAACCTTTTACACAGTAACTCAAAAACCAACCATTTAAGAAAGTAATATAGTAATCAACTGCTACCAGGGTAAAGAGCTCCTCTCATTTGATTCTACTGGCAGGCCCAGGTTTATCTGAACTTTGAGAAACTCTCTGTCCTGAATGGATGATGAAGCATTCAAGTAAAAGGTAAGGAGTTGTTGAGTTTCTGAGGATTCTGCCTCAAAAGAAGTTCTTCCAGGGACAGCCATAGTTCTCCAGTTTACTCCAATGTTGCTATGTTTCTGGGACGACCAGCATAGTTGCCTTTTGAGGAGTTTTGACAATTCATCAACCTCAAGATTCAGGTCTCATAAAACATTCTTCCCACATTAAAAAAGACTTTGTCCCCACAGTAAAACAGTAGTTTTTCATCGCTTCTCCAGCTTCTTGTACTTGGCTTCTGCAGTGGGGAGAGGGAGAGAAAGAGTTATATCTTTTAAAATTGGCTCTTACAAAAAAAAGAGAGAGGGAGAAAGAAATAAAAAAGAATTCCCCTGTGGTTCAGTGATTAAGATTTCATCTCCCAATGCAGAGGGTGCAGGTTTGATCCCTGGTCGGGGAACTAAGATCCCACATGCCTGTGCAATGTGGCCAAAAATTAAAATATAAAAAAACAAAATCAGCTCTTACAAAGATACTCTTTAGTTAGCATTTCCAGGCAAATCCAAAAATGTCTATTACATTAAAAAAATTTAAAAATATCTATTAACTTCAGTCCTTGTAGACGTCCAAATTGTATCCAAATTACAGGTACACCATAAATGCTAACTATCATATTAGCTATGGACAGATATTTGGATATCTGTCCAAATATAATCAGTGTGCACAACTTAAGGTAAGGAGTCAAATATCCACACACATAACCAAGAATCTAACATGAGTTCCCTACATTCTAACCCTGTCAACAGCACCTGCTCAGACACTCTACCAGGGTTAAGCAAACCTATTAGCACTTGAGCCACCAGGAGCCTTAGAAAAGCATAGGAAGCACTTGCCCCTCCAGGCTCTGTCCCAGGCACCCTCTGAGAGCCAGACTGAAATCCTGAGAGGGGAGCAGGCAGGAAGGCCAGGGGTCTCCAAATGGAGGAAACAGGCTGCAAGTGTCAGACATTTTTATCTCTCTTAATATCTAGCGATGTTTTTTTCCTTCTCTATACAAATTTAAAAGGAGGTTTCTCTTAAAATACTGTGTTGCCATAATGACACCTGGTTTCACCTGAAGTTAACTATTCTCAAACCTTGAGTTAACCAATGCATTTTTCTTATGGAAATGTTTGTCTTAAGCTATGTTAATGTACTATGCATTTACCCCATACTCTGTCTTCATATTTGTATGGTAATCTGCCCTTCTACAAGATTCAAGTCAATCGTTTTACGGCCCAGGATGAATCGTCCGGTGCCGAGATTATCCCAAAAATACATCTTGTGGATGAGGGGCCTGGTGCCATTCTGAGTTTTAAGACATTCCTTTTTTTCATTAAAAGACTGCTAGTGACTATATAACATGCAGCTGAAGACTAGCAGGGGGGTACTCTTTCTGCCCCCTTCTGATGCCTGTGTCAGAAGCTTTCTCTATCTCCTTTATACTTTCATAAAACTTTATTATACAAAAGCTCTAAGCGATCAAGCCTCGTCTCTGGCCCCAGATTGAATTCTTCTCCTCCGGAGGCTAAGAATCCCGGCATCTTTTCGTGGGTCAGCAACAACCTTTCAATCTCAAGTATGTTTCTCCTTTTATGTTCTTATCCCTATCCCTCATACACACTAGGAAAACAATTTTGAAAGATACAGGAATTTAAAAGACCATCAAGTAAACCCCTTAATGTTATAGATTCCCTGTTTCTTTAAAACCCTGAAAGCATCTGGCACAATGCTTTCTAAAGTTCACAGTCACCAGTTAGTAAATTTAATTGTGAACAGCGTTAACCACCACCCATGTCAAATCTCAGTCTGCTACAAACCAATCGCTTGAAGTAGTCAACAACTGTCAAATGATTAAAAAATAACATGTAAATTATATCTATGGTAAAAACAGCAGTGGTTTGTTTTTTTTTAACAACTGTGTTATTTTTAATCATGGATATAAGAGCCAGATTCAGGTAGCAAGGCATCAACACTAGTACCAGTTTCTTCCTTAAAGGAAAAGTAAGCCCTTAAGAAAGCCTTGATTGGACCGCCTACTCTATTTCTGAAATGTGTATCTACATTATTAAAGATGCTTCAGCCTGCTGAACCACAATTAAAAGCTTGAGCTTTGAAATCAATCAGACATAGTTTGGAATACAGCTCTTATAGATAACTAACTTTGTGTCCTGAAGCACTTTCACTGTGCAACTCTGCTGTCCTTAAGCCAGTTATAACTCCTTCAACCACAGCTTCATCTTCAATAGAATGGGGCTAAAAATCATGTACTTGCCTCAGAGATTAAAGGATAAAAAAATAATAGGCACAAAATATTAAGAACAGTGCCTGATATATTATTAAGCACTCAGGAAATGTTATTTTATTACCACTAGTCATAAAAAGTTACTCTCCACAGGTTTTGTGAAGATTAAAATAGATCACTATAGGCATACCACAAATGTTAACTATCATTATATAAGGTCATACTGGCAGGAGGGTGCTCTTATCAAATCAAGACAAATAAAAATGGTTACCCAGTTTTTTTGAATATGCATCCAACTTGTAGGCTGCCTGCTCAAGAGCTGCTACTTGCTCCTCAATTATGTTGATCTGATCCAGATAAGGCTGCAGTCCAGCATCTTTAAAAACAAACACAGACCACTGGTTTATACAGCATCAACAAGGAATGCAGAAAAAGGTGGAAAGTAAGCATGCTAGTGTCTCTTCAGCTCTGCCTAAGACAGAGTAGATGGAGTGACATGATTCTGATCACTGGCAGGGCACATGCCTTAGAAGACAGTAGCTAGCTGATCAGGCATGACTGGTGACCTAAACAAAGTTAAGTCTCTCTCATCTACTAGTTTTCCTCTCTTTTAAATTCCTTGCTCCTCAAGCAATCTTTCCATTACTGACTCAGTTTCTTGGGTACTCCCAGACCAAGAAGGAGGGCCCTATAGACAGGGAACACAAATATAAGTCAACAGGAAAATATATTCTACCAACTAAAGTAGCATTTTATGATTATATATGTTATAGTTTTCTGTTTATAAAGTAGTCCTTTACGGATTTCATTGTTAAGTTAATTCACTAGAATCTGGCCACCTTTCCTCTGCCCCATTTTTCTGGAAATAAATGGATCAAATCAAGATTCAGAAGCAGAAATAACCATACCACCAAAGCACACTAATCCTCAGAATGGAAAAAATTCACTTTAACTTTGTAATTCACTTGTAGAAAATGAGCTACCTGAGGACAGAGACCATGCTCCCTTCCCTTCTCCACTGCCCCAAGCACAAAAGAACATTAAATACAAACAAATACGTTTAATTGTAAAATTATACTTACACTTCTGGTTTAAGTCCTTTAAGTTTCTACTAATGTTTATAGCAATATCTTTCATTTCAAGATACTTCAGGCTGGTTAGTTTATTCATATTTTCCAGCAGCTTATAGTCTTCACTGGTGGCTTTAAAACAAACACAGAAGATGTGATACCTTTAAGATTTGTGTAGATCACTAGAATGTGGAATTAACTACCAAATGGCAGTTCAAGGCAGGATCTAGGGAATGTCAAAGAAGCAGGCCACTTCTAACCTATGACATTTATACTCAGCCTATGTGGTCTAGGGCTTCCCTGGTGGCTCAGCAGTAAAGAATCTGCCTGCAGTGCAGGAGCTGCAGGAGCCCTGGGTCTGGGAAGATCGCCTGAAGGAGGGCATGGCAATTTACTCCAGTATTCTTGCCTGGAGAATCCCATAGACAGAGAAGCCTGGAGGGCTACCGTCCATAGGATCGCAAAGAGTAGGATACGAGTGAAGCAACTTATGCACACCCATATGTATTCTAAATGTCTAAGCAGGAATTCAGGCAACAATTGGCAAACTAAACCAAGTAAAATCCAGAAGCTTCAGGATCATAGTTAGAAAGGGAAAAGATAAACTCATGTACCAGAAAAAGGGAGGTGAAGCAGTCTTGGTCTCCCTACAATATGACATCATGTAATTGGGCAGACTGCACCATAAATACAGATACATATAGATGGCTAATAAACATGTGAAAAAGTGCTCAACATCGCTCATTATTAGAGAAATGCAAATCAAAACTACAATGAGGTTATCACTTCAACACTGGTCAAAATGGCCATCATCAAAAAAAATCTACAAATGGGGCTCCCTTGGTGGCTCAGTGGTAAAGAAATCCACCTACCAATGCAAGAGATAGGGGTTCAACTCCTGATCCAGGAAGATCCTACATGCTGCAGAGCAACTAAGCCCGTGAGCCCCAACTCTGAGCCTGTATACTGCAACTACTGAAGCCTAAGTGCCCTAGAGCCCATGCTCCAGAACAAAGAGAAGCCACTACAATAAGAAGCCTGTGCACTGCAACAAGAGAGCAGTACCCACTCGCCACAACCAGAGAAAAGTCCAAGCAGCAATGAAGACTCAGCACAGCCAAAGCTAAATAAATAAATAATTTTTTTTAAACTACAAACAATAAATGCTGCAGAGGATGTGGAGAAAAGGGAACCCTCTTGCACTGTTGGTGGGAATGTAACTTGATACTGCCACTATGGAGAACAGTATTGAGATTCCTTAAAAAACAAAGAATAAAACTACCATATGACTCAGCAATCCCACTACTGGCATATACCCTGAGAAAACCATAATTCAAAAAGACACTTTGGCCACCTGATGCAAAGAGCTGACTTATTTGAAAAGACCCTGATGCTGGGAAAGACTGAGGGCAGGAGGAGAAGGGGACAACAGAGGATGAGATGGTTGGATGGCATCACTGACTCAATGGACATAGGTTTGGGTGGACTCTGGGAGTTGGTGATGGACAGGGAGGCCTGGCATGTTGCGGTTCATGGGGTCACAAAGAGTCAGACATGACTGAGCGACTGAACTGAACTGACCCTAATGTACATTACAACACTATTTACAACAGCCAAGAAATGGAAGTAACTTATATGTCCATCGACAGATGAAGGGATAAAGAAGTTGTGGTACATGTATATAATGGAATATTACTCAGCCATAAAAAAGAATGAACTTGAGTCAATTCTATTGAGTCAGATGAACCTAGAGCCTGTTATAGGCTTCCCTGGTGGCTCAGACGGTAAAACATCTGCCTACAATGTGGGAGACCCAGGTTCAATCCCTGGGTCGGGAAGATCCCCTGGAGAAGGAAATGGCAACCCACTCCAGTATTCTTGCCTGGAAAATCCCATGGACTGAGGAGCCTGGTAGGCTACAGTCCATGGGGTTGCAAAGTCAGACACGACTGAGTGACTTCACTTTCAGAGCCTGTTATACAGAGTGAAGTTAAGTCAGAAAGAGAAAAACAAATATTGTTTATTAACATACATATGAAATCTAGAAAAATCATACTGATGAACCTATTTGTAGGCCAGGAATAGAGACACAGAGAACAGACTTGTGGACACAGAGGGGAAGGAGAGGGTGGGACAAATTGAGAGAGTAGCATTGAAACATATACATTACCATATGTACAACAGATAGCTAGTGGGAAGTTGCTGTAACACAGGGAACTTCAACCCAGTGCTCTGTGACAACCTGGGGGTGAGGGAAGAGGGGAAGGTTCAAGAGGGAGGGAACATACGTATACTTAGAGCTGATTCACACTTTTATATGGCAGAAGCTAACACAACATAGTAAAGCAATTACCGTCAATTGAAAATAAAATAAGGGAAAAAAAACAGCTTTGCAAATAAATGTAGATGAGATGGGGGAGAGATACATATATATATATATATGTATCTCAAAATATATATAAAGTCAACTAGGACCTCAACGCTTCTTAGTAATTCATTTACTACTTGTAATTCTGTATTCCATTTTATGCACTGACTTTTCCAAAATATTTGCCTGCTTCTCACATTCTTGGTTCCCTTCCCCATCCCTACTCAAAGCAAATGGCCTTTACTACAACTTTCCCAAAAGTCAAGCCCACTTAGATAAACTGCCTCAATCTTTCTGCCTCACTTCTAAACCTCTCTGTACCTTAATATATTCTCAAGAGGCAGAAGTGTTCCTAGTCTTGCCAAGACAGCTCCTTCTCCTCCTGTGTGCCTGATCCCAATCCTTCTACCTCTTCAGAGCCTCTCTTCAACCATCTCCTTTCCCTTGCCTTTCCAAATTCTCTCTCTATCCTGGCACCTTCCTCTCTATCTATATTCCAGTTTCCTCCAGCCCAGAAGCACTCCCTCTATTCCACACCTACATCGTTCACTCAGTAAAGAAAAGGAGCTTCACTGTGAACCCTTTTGAAAGAGTAACTTACACTCATTGCTTCCTCCTCCTCACCACTCTCTGGTGTAAACCATTCCTGTCTGGTCTCTGTCCCCAACACCCAGAGAAATCACATGCTCCAAGGTTGTCAGTGCTCTCCTAATTACCAAATCCTTGGCCTTTTCTCAGTTATTATCCTCCTTTGGCTCTCCATAGTATCTGACATTGCTGATCTCCCTCTCTCCATGAACTGCTCCTTTCCTTGGCTGCTATAGCATTTTCTAATCTAACTGCTCTTTTTGAGTGTCTATGCCAGATCTCTTCTCATCCAACCCCCTTAACTATCAGGTCTCAGCTCTTCCTCAGCTGTGACTCATGGCTGATGTTTACATAGGTGGCACATTCCTATGGCACTCCCAGAGTTTTTGAGTTTCAAACTCAAAAAGGTATTTGTATAGATAAGGATGACAATCATAGGGAAATTACAATCCACTTTAAATTAATTTTATAATAAATCATTTATAAATCTAGGTACTTTAAGTACTGTTAATAAAAACTAATTGCCCAATACAGGCATTCCCTGAGATTTTAGTTCAGGTCTTCTTATCTACCTCTAAGGTCTTCCTTGGCAATCTCTTCCTACACATCCTAAACTTACACTACTAGGCAAGTGACTCCCAAATCTGTTTCTCCTGCTCTGATCACTCTTTGAGCTCTGGACTCACATATTCAAGTCACCTGAATGTCTTGTTAACAGTCACCCGAGTATCCCAGTAATACCTAAAATCAGCAAAGCCCAAGCTGAAAATATTATTTTCACACTAAACATGGTTCCTCTTTCCAACTTGCCTATTTTGGCTGATGGCACCACTGGCTTAAAACCTCAGACATGTCTTTAGCTGCTCCCATCCCTCAATATCCACTTTAACAAGTCTTATAAATTCCACTTCTGTAATGATCTTGGGTCCATGCTCCTCTCTCCACTCCTTTTACCATCACTCTGTCACAGACCATATCTTTTCATCTGAAATATTGTTATTCCATCTCTCCTCCATATCCACACTCTCACTGCTATCAAATTTGTCTCTTTCAAATGACGGTGACATACTCAAATACCCAGGAGCCAGCAATATTATGTAAATGAGTGAAGCAAGCCAGGTGTTTGCATATTAAACACAAAATTATTCACTTCTACAAAGAAATACACTCTCATTTCTTGGAACAGTATGATCTTCTTAGTCTATCATTTACTTTACCAATTTTGATAGACATTGGTACAGAAAACCATTTCTATACCACTACTAAAAAACAATATAAGCAGAGTAATAAATGGCAACTGACACCAGGTCTCCATAAAAGGGAGAAAACAGGGAGTAGGGGGGACAAACTGCACCATGCTGGTCCATTTAAAGGAGACAATGCCCAACTCTAGTCAATTAGAGCCTTGCAAGAATGGGAGCATTGCCAAGTCTTTGGAATTTTTTTAAAAAGCCAAAAAAAAAATCATCTAGATTTTGTTGCTTGGTTTCTCTTGCTCAGAAATAAACAAATAGGCTGTTGGAGACTCACAACCCCTCCTATTCTACATCAAGCATTTTCTCATAGATTCTGGTTCACAAATTTAGCTCACAGCAACTTCCTGGGGAAGTGAAACAATATAACAGACCCTTATGAAAAGCTACACTTGACCCAGACTTCATTTTTTGGACCTTCCTTCACACATGGGTCATGCGTTCACTTGGAAATACACACTGGACCAAAAAATTAATGTCTCAAAGAGTGGGTCGTCAAATCCTCTGGCCAACCTAATAGACCCCAAATTTTGCTGGTCACTCCCCATTTCCCTTGAGCCTAATTTAAGTACATCTCTTTAGCCAAACAAACAGCTTGCTTATACCACCTCACTCACTAGTCATTTCCCACTTTTCGGCTTATCAATTCTTAGATTCTCTACAACCCCTTTCAAAATACACTTCCCCCAAAGAAGCACTTCTTGATGAATTCTTTTTCGTTTTCTCAGGCTCAGTCTACATTATGGAGACCTGAAGGGTTATATTAAGTATTCTTACGTGTTTCTGCACCGAACTTTTTTTTTTTTTTTGAAGTACAGTTGATTTACAATGCTGTGTTAATTACTGCTGTAAGCAAAGGGACTCAGATATATATATATATATATATATATATATACACCACACACACACATATTCTTTTTTCCTTACATTCTTTTCCATTATGGTTTATCATTGGATATTAAATATAGTTCTCTGTGCTACATAGTAGGACCTTGCTGTTTATCCCGTGTTTCTGAAAGTAGTTCCTGAATTTCTCCAGGGAAGGGAGGGACTTCTTTCCTACACTTTCTTGACCTCCGCAAACTTTCAACAGGCATGTTTTGAAGTTTATGGGGTTACGGAGGGAGCCACAGACTGACGCTACTAAAGCACCTCACCGGTTTGCCGGTGCCAAACCCCAAACCACTCCAGCGGGTGGTGCCCGGCACTACCCGCATCCATCCGGACAGTGCCTCACCCGTCAGTTCCCCAGTCAGGTAAGTTGCCATTTTGGAGAACATGTCCCGACAGAGCTCATTTATGTCAGCCTCAGCAGGCTCCTTTGCTTCCTCAGCAGTCTCCACGGCGACATCATCTGAATCAAAGGAGAATGAGTAAGTGCCCCGCTCTGCCCCGGTCCTAATCCAGACACAGCAGCTTCTCCCCACACCCCTCCACCTGACCTCATTCCATCAAATCGGCTCCGTAATTCCGTTCGGAGTTCCCGCCTCACCTGCCCCTGCCTCATGCCTCCGCTCCCTTGCACCGGCCTCAGCCCACACTTGACCTCGCGGCCACTGCTTCTCAGTTGCCCTGACAGAACAAACACGCTCACACACAGGCGCGCCCCTTCGATCTGCCCGCTCCCGCCAGGTGAGCCCCGGCATCTCGGGCCTTGTACCCGGAGACTCAGGCCTCCCACCGGACATTTCATCCCCGTCCACTCCGCATACCTCGAACTGGCTCCTCGCGGTGGGTCGCGAGGACACCCTCGGCCGCCGCCGCCGCCATGCCCTGCCCCCGCGCTGCTTCCGGTTGTGAGGTGCTGCGCATGCGCGCTGGGCGTGCCCCGCCCAGGGTTCAATGCCCTGTCATTCTGCGCTTGTGAGCTAAGTTATGTCTCAAGCAATGAATAATAACCAAGAGTAAGCACTAAGCCCAAATTTAAAGCTAAAATAGTCTTCGTGAGTCAATGCGCTGCCAAGGGTCCGACATCTGGAACCAAGGATGCACTCAATCCCGCGGCCACTCCCTGGAAGTATCGCTAGCCTAGTAAGACCCACGACCTCTGGGATGGATCGAGCCCAGTGTAGCCTGCTGATTATAAAGTGGTAAAGAGACAAGTTAGCCCCTCCCCAGAGAATCCTCACTCTGGCCGGTATTAGTCTCTGAAAGACTGCTCAGGAAATCCATGCTTTTGAAGATAGTCTCATCCAGGCTCTGGGAAACCTTCAGGCAGTTATACCTGAGCCAAAATACTCTCTCTTCCGCTTCCCTGATAGCTCAGTTGGTAAAGAATCCGCCTGCAATGCAGGAGACCCAGGTTCGATTCCTAGATCGGGAAGTTACCCTGGAGAAGGGATAGGCTACCCACTCCAGTATTCTTGGGCTTCCCTTGTGGCTCAGCTGGTTAAGAATCCACCCGCAATGCGGGAGACCTGATTTTGATCCCTGGGTTGGGAAGATCCCCTGGAGAAGGGAAAGGCTACCCACTCCAGTGTTCAGGCCTGGAGAATTCCATGGACTGTATAGTCCCTGGGGTCACAGAGAGTCGGACTGGACTGAGCGACTTTCACTTCACTTCACTTCCGATGTCCTAGATTAAGGTCAGCTCATTGGGCCTTTTTTTTTTTTTTCAAACTGCAGACTGGCACCTGTTTCTCTTCCGTTGCTATAACCTTTCTTGAAGAAAGCTTAGATCATATATTTTTTTTTTCTGGTCACACCACCTGGCATGTGGAATCTTAGTTCCCCCAACCCGGTAGGGGATGAAACCTGTGTGTCCACATTGGGAGTACAGAGTCTTAACCACCAGGGAAGTCCAGTTATAATTTTTCAGAACTAAGGATACAGTCTGGTGTTCTTAATTGCATTCAGCTGTTTCAAGTACAAGTAGAATGTATTTGATGGGATGGAAGAACAGCGATGGGTGAAGGGAATGGATGAAAAAGAAACTGGGGAGCAGCGGAATGTGCAAAATGAGAGAGGAATAAAGATCACAAGGGAAGAGAGAGGGGATATATAGCAGGTGTCAAGAGGCAGGCCTATACACCCAAAATCTTAATGTAGGAGTTTTTTGTCTTATCTCTGGTTATTCTCCATCTGCACTCTCACTGCCCACACCCAACAGTGCACGTGCGTGCACACTCAAACACACACACACACACCCCTTACTCTCTTCACTCTAAGGACAAGAACACCCTAGATTACCACCTCCACTTCCTCCAATAGGTCAATCATAGTGTCCACCATTTCAAACCATTCCTATGAGTCAGAAATTTTTCCTTCAGGACTCCTGGGGCAGCCCAGCTTCTTCACACTGTCACTGTCCCAGCTCTACACTTCCCAGGAGGGATGAGCTTTCTCCAGTCCTAGTATTAATACAAGGATGGGTCACAGTTCCAGCCCCTCTTCTTTCTCCTGCCATCCCCAAAGCAAGTGCAAAATCCTGGTTTTCCTAAGGATTTTTTTTATTGATAATCACCAGGCAACCCCACAATGTTCTGTGGAAGGACAGAATCAGAGTCCCCCACATTTTATCCAAAGATCCTAGAATCCTAAGGTAGTTTCTTGGCCAGCTTCTCCTCAGGCTTCAGCTCTGTTCTGGTTCACACCCCTCTACCTGTTCAGTGGCATGTCTGGAGGCAGGCTTGCCACTGAGCCTTCCTGGACTTTGCTGGGGAATGTTGAGGGAGATCACCAATCCAACTCCTCTACAACACTGTACTCTCCCCACACAAGAAAGTGTCCCCTCCTCTCTGGCTTCCTCTTCTCTTTCACAGAGAAACCCAATGGGGAAGAAGTGAACCCCATGGTTGCCGGCAGTTGTCCTCAAGACACATAGAGGAAAAGGTTCACTGGCAAGTAAGAAGACATCTAGATGTTGCTATTCTTTCAGCTTCTACTTTTTTCACAAATCATGGCTATCCAGATGCTCAGAAAAGTTATTACCCTTTTTTCCTTTATTGTTATTGACTTTAAAATTATCACAGCAGAGTTCAGAGCACACGGGGGTGAGAGATCCAGCAGGAAATATTTCATAGAGCTACACAGCTACACACAGAAACCTTGGTTCAAAAGGCCAGGCACAGGGTGGGGCTTGGCAGCAGCAGTGGTAGCACCCACTGCCCTAGAAGTGGAGGGCGTGTGCTGGGGGAGCTTCTGGGGAGGCGGTGACAGAGGAACCTGCTGTCTGACGCTTTAGGACCCCTCCCCCACTGCTCTCCTGCCCGCCCTAGAGTCCCCAGGGGGCTGGAGTCACAGCTGAGGCTGTCTGCAGGTGCTCCCAAATGCCTTGTTCCCCCTGTTGGAAGAAAAAAAGGACAGGTCACTTGGAGGAGGAGTTTGTGTCCCACTTTCCTTTTACCTGGATCTGTTTCTCCAACCCCAGACCCTCTCCTGGAGGCTAAGGCCACCCTCAGGCCAAAGCAACCAACTTCAGTTCTTCTTTCCACCCACCCGACCTCCACTGACAGACTGACTACTGGGAACATGTTGCCCCAGGAGCCTGAAATGCTGGTCTTTCAAAAATGTTTTGCCTCCATCCACTGAGTGGAAAAGATGGTAGAGATCAGCTGTGGGCAGCCAAGAAGAGCCAGGTGAAGGACCACTCACTGCTCCTGGAGGAGGAGCCAGCCACCCCTTCCTCTCCACCATCATCATCTTCGAGCTCATGGCATCAACCTGGGTCATGACTCCTTCCAGGACAGTCTCCAGCTGCAAAACTCTCCTTGTGAGCCTGTGTAGGATTTGAGAGAGACCAAAGGAGCAGAAATGTGTGTCTGGAGAGCTGGGTGATTCTAGGGGAAGGGGGTACAGAACAGGGGGTGCCTGGATGGGAGCAAGCAACACAAGGCCCAGTGGTGCTGGGAGAATTAAAGGGGGACAGGGGTTTTCCCTGGGGTAGGATAGGGAGTTGGAAGGAAGCTCAAGGTAGGACGACATAAACACAGTCAGCCCTGGGCCCCCTGGCTGCACGTACGTGTAGAATTCTTCTCCCGAAACCCAGCCACCTGCTTTGGCAGCCTGCTTTGGACTCGACTCGCCTGGTAGGCTCCTCACAATGGACCAGCCCAGGTTCTCCAGCTCAGCATGGATGGCCACCTGAACAGGAAGTCAGAGGTCAGGGAGAAGATGACTTGGGAAGTCATCAGCTCCTGCTCCATCACTTGCTCTAATGGGCTTTCAGGACCAGGCCTTGGGCTATAGTTATTGCTATTTCCTTTTCCCCTCAAACTCTAGAGACAACATAATCAGAGTGGTGGTGCTGGACACAAAGCTGGCCTGACCTCTGGGAGAGAATCACCTCCCCAAGAAACAAAACGCAAGCTCCTTGAACCACTGATGAATGAGGCACTCACTAGAAGCCAACTCTGTTGAGGAAGAGGAGAGACAGTGTCCTGGCACTGCTCCTTTAGCCCTTGGCTTTTTGATTTATGCAGGCTAGGGATGAAGAGGCATAGAAGGGGCAGCTAAGAGTTTGAGAACTCCAAGGAGAAGGCAAGTGCTCTGAAGGAATTGTCAGAGATTCCTCGGCACTTGGTCCTTTTCTCCCGGAGGCTGTGTTTTAGAGCAATGATGATCAACCTTGGCTATGCACTGGAGTCACCTGGGGAGCTTTAAAACTGATGAGGCTTCCCTGGTGGTTCAGTGGTAAAGAATCCACCTGCCAATGCAGGAGACATGGATCCAGTCCCTGATAGGGGAAGATCCCACTATGCCATGGACCAACTAAACCCATGCACCACAACTCCTGAGCTTGTGCTCTAGAGCCCGGGAGCTGCAACTACTGAGCCCACATGCCACCAGCTACTGAAGCGCACGTGTCCTGGAGCCCATGCTCTACAATAAGAGAGGCCACCGCAGTGAGAAGCCTGCACACTGCAACTAGAGAAAGCCCTCAACAAAGATCCAGTACAGCCATGAATAAATAAATTAATTAAATTTAAAAAATCAGCCAGTGTCCAATTCTGGCAGAACCACACTGAAAACAAATGATGGCTGACCCCCACTGACTCCCCCAGAGATTCTGGTCTGGAGTGTGTGGCCTGAGCATGAGGATGTTTTTAAAGCTCTCCAAGGGGTTCTACCACACAGCAGTTTGAGAACCACTATTCTAGAGAGCTCTTTCCCACCCATCCAAGTTGGTTTGTGTTCTGGGTGTGCTGCAGGAAGAGGAGAATGAGCAGTTTCCTTGTAGCCTCTCCACCAGCCATCTGGGCTCACCCTCTCCCCCTTCAGGTTCTGCCGCATCTCTTTCTGCTCCTTCTCATCTAGGATGCCATTCCCATCTTGGTCAAACCTGGTGAAGGCAGCCGTGAGCTTGGTCTTCTCATGCTCTGTGTGCTCCAGCCTGAAGATAACAGGGGATGGGATGAAATGACCTCTGACCTGCCATGGCTGTGAGCTCTCCATTATGGACTCCTCACTCTTTTTTAGCTAGACTCTGGCAAGAGTCTTGCTCTCTAGGGACAAAGGGGGCCACATGAGAAAGCCAGGATGTCAAGGTCTAGTGATTTGATACCCCTCACCCAATCCCTTGAATCTATTTCTTCCTTCCCTGACTCCTGCTGACTAGGTTCAGGCCCTCAGGATCTCCTAAAAGAATTACTGCAAAATCTCTTTGCCTCCAAATAACCCACCCTCTACCTGCTCCCTACTCCCTGCCCTGTGGCCTTCCCTTCATTCCCTGCCCCTGAAATCCATCCTTCATACTGCAACTAGAGTAATTAAGATTTCTAAAGTACAAGACTAGGGAATTCCCTGGCGGTCCAGTGGTAAGGACTCTGCATTTTCACTGCCAAGGGCCCAGGTTTGATCCCTGGTTAGGGAACTAAAATCCCAAAAGCTGTATTGCATGCTCCTCCCCTACCCCCACCCAAAAAAAAGAGTACAAGACTAACTATAACCCTTCCCTGCTTAAAACCCCTCCTGGGCACCCTATTCTTTGGATAGAGAAGTGGTGTTCAAGGTTTTTCCCAGTGTGGCCTTAGCCCATTTCTCTGCCTCATCTGCTTTGCCCAACCTTTCATTTAATGCCTTACAATGCTCAGTTACTTATTACTCCTGTGTATGTGGCTCAATTTCAGACCTCTTTGCCTTTGTATGTGCTTTTATATCTCCATGCTCCCTCTCTTTTAGTTGTTTCTGTTGTGGAACAGAATCACTGTTCTGTGATTGCTGTTTATGTGCTTACATGTCTGTGAATTCTTGGAAGACAAATATTATCTCATTTGATTGTATGCCTGGCCCACAGCTGGTACTCACAATATATCTGTTCAATGTTTATTCATATGTTTAACTGAGAAGCAGGGAGAGGATGGCTAAGGAAATGATCCCGTGTTTGTGAGGAAGCATAGAATTAAGCTCAGAGTTTTGTGGGAGTGAGGGATGTATACAGTGGTTAGGGAATCATGGTATTACACTAGTGCTAAGGGTTGTTCAACAAGGTCCAGAATATCACAGAACACGATCAGACTCCTTTAAACCAAGGGCACAGTTCTGTAGGTCAGGATAAGAGATCTATAAGCCAGGGTCAAAGGCCTTTAAAACAAGGTCAGAAGCCCACAGGCCAAGATCGGAGGGTTATAGACAAAGGGCATATGCTTGAGGGTCAAGGACTTATAGACCAATGTCAGAGAAGGTTGGATTTCCGCTTGCTCACTCCTTCAAGCTGTTGGTGAAGTCCTCGAACTGGATCTCCTGCTTCCCAGCCTGCAGGACCTTCTGCACATCTGAAACCTGCTCCTTCCTCAGACGCAGCCTCTGTAGGGTCTTGTTGTAGCCCTGGACAGGGACAGGAAACAGGCCTGGTTCCCTCCTGCAACCTCCTCCTCATCTCTTGTCCCCACCTGCACTCACAGGATGACAGGATCCCAGGGATAAGCTGAAGGCACACGAGAGCACAGGCCCCTAACCCATCAGGTGCAGACCAGGACACAGAGCCTTGACCTGGGCCCTGATGCACATGTACGGCTCAGGGAGACTGAGTAGTCACCTGTCTCAGGAGGTCTGAAAGCTGTAGCTCATCCTTTTGTCCAGCCAGCTCCTCCTTGACCTCTGAGTATGTGTCATTGATGATGGCCAGGAACATGTTCTGGAGGAGAAAGCAGGGACCAGCGTCCTCACTTCCAGATCTACTGACAGCATCAAGTCCATTGACCCTATGAATGGCCCAACATGTGTTCTAAAAAGGCCGATACTTCCAGCCCCATCTCTGCAGCCCAGTAATCCCCACATCTCAGGGTCCCCAGAGCCCAGCCTTTCAGCACAATTCTATTATGGGGGTGGGGGTAGGGGTCATGCCCCCTCATCAACCTGATGTCCTCCTTCACTGCTGCAGTAATCTGGCCACTAAGATACCCCAGCATATGCCACAGGCCCCCTTCATGGAAGGGTCTGCCTGTCACTGAAGCCAGAAACTTTCCAAGGTGAGAGTAAAATTGTGCTCTTTACCGTCTATCCCCAAATCCATATCTGTATCCCTGTCCACCGATCAAATAATATACAGTGGTTAGGGAATCATGGTATTACACTAGTGCTAAGGGTTGTTCAACAAGGTCCAGAATATCACAGAACACGATCAGACTCCTGCTGGCTTTTCTAACAAAAATCAAACACAGATCTTTCGTGGCTGGCAGGGAGAGAGAGCAAATACAAAACAATGGTAGTAGAAAGAGCCAGAGAGCCCCAGGGGAAAGGGGGGCATTCTTAGAAAATAGGCAGAAAGGCTTTCAAGGGCAGGCCCTTCTCCTCATGAGGTAGACTTTCTTCTCTTTCCATCCTTGGAGGACAGGGGTTTGATTTTAGGGAGGAAGCCTGCAGATTCCTTTATACTCTGCAAACTGCCTAACTGTGCTGACCACACACTGGCCAACTTTCAGAAAATGCAGAGGTTCTCCTCACCCCCCACCTCTCCATCCTTGGTTTGAGAAACCCACCATAATTATTAGTGTAGAACATGGGTGGAGGGGGGCGCAAAGCCCCACCCTGCAGGCCATTCACATGTCCACTCCTCAGGTTCCCAAATCCCCATCCCTCAGTGGGACCCTCACCAGGAGCACGAAGAAGACGAAGAAGACGTAGGTGACAAAGTAAACAGGTCCCAGGATGCGGTTGGCGTTGTCAATAGCATTGTAGTCAAAGTCCCCAAGGATGATCCGGAACTGAGTGAAGCTGAGATACCATGGCCTGGGCTTCACCCTGAGCCCAACCGTGACCTTGACACCATCTCACTTCCCTCCCTACTGCTCTTCAGTGAACTCAGAGCCCTGACCCAATCTGATGCGGACAGAACAGGGTCAGAGATGCTGAGCACACACACTAGGGCTTCTGGGGCCTCATCCAGATGCCTTAAGCACAGAGCCACCCACATCCACATCCCCCCAAATTCCCCAAGGATACACACACCCCTAGAGCCAGAGGGTGAGGGGCCAGGGAGGAGTGAAGGAGGAGGGACACGCACATGCACTTGACGAAAGTGCTAAAGTTTTCCACTTGGGTCCCGAAAAGCAGGTAGCCCAGCTGGGCGTAGGCGAAAAACACAATGAAGAACATGACCGCAAAGCCCAGGATGTCCTTGGCACAGCGGGCCAGCGTGGAGGAGAGCTGGGTCATGGTCTTGTTGAAGCTGATGTACTTGAATATCTGAAAGGGCCATGTTGAACCAAGTACTTAGGGAAGAAAGATAAAAGCCTGAAACAGTCCACTCTGGGAGCCTAGGGAGGCCACAGGAGTTGCCAAAACCAGACAAGGAAAATGAGACAAGTCCTAGGGAAGGGAGAATGAGGTGCTGCTGAGGGTGCGGGGCCCCAGGGTACCTTGATCCAGGCAAAGAAGAGGTTGACGGCGTTCATGTTGTTGTACTGTGTCTGCCAGAAGGCGAGGAACTCGAAGTCAGCATACATGTTTGGCTGCTGTAGAAGCTTCTCCATCAGCCGATTCACCTCGAGGGTTCGGAATATGTGGAAGCCCACAGCCATAATGGAGAGCTGTCACAACGGGGGTTGAGGGGTGTCAGAGAGTCAAGAGAATCTCAAGGGAAGTTCAACCATGAAGTCCCAGGGGAGACCTGGAGTGGATAAGACAGGTGGGGGGAAGAAACACCTCTTTCCCTGCTGAGTGGTTGACTATCTTAGGTTCAGATGGAACTGGATAGGATGATTGGGAGACATCTTAAAGTCCCAGAGAAGGCTGTGAGACCAGTGGTAAATATGTAGGTTGTAAAGGACCATGGAGAGATGGAGCCAAGCAATTTTATTTCCCCTACCTCTTTCCAGCCTTGGTCAGAAATGCATGTGTTCTGTTAATGGGAAGGAGAGGAAGATGAAGAGGCAGAAAATTTTAATAGAAGAGAAAAGGCAGGAGTTTCAAGGGGACAGGTCATGAGGGGGAGAGACAGAAGAGGAACATAATGTCAGGTACAAAAAAGAAGCAGGGCCTGGATCACAGGCCAGAGGGAAACATGGAGATAGGATTCTTCTAGGGCCGAGCCTGGGGCACATCAGCCTCTGGCTTAGGGAACTGTTACACAGCGATTTGACCAGAAGTCTCAAGGACTTGGGACGCCAGAAGGAAGAACTGGGAGCCCCTCTCAGGGTCGACCTCCCTGCACCACCCCAGGTGTCCCAAGTCTAAGACATCTGTCCCTCACCAAGATGACCACCAGGTCCAGAATGTTCCAGATGCTGCTGAGATAACAAAGCCCGTGGATGCGGAGCTCTAGGATCTCCTCCACTATGTAGTAGAAGATGAAGATGCAGAAGGTGATCTCACAGCCAACGATAAAGAAGTCCCAGCTGCTGACATAGCGGATCAGCTTAACCGTGCGGATTTGCCAGGATGGGATGGCACCTCCTGTAGCTGGAAACTCCACCACCAGCCTGTGGGAGAAGTGGGGTGTCTGGTGGGGCCTTGCGCTGGGACAGTTCCTCCCGTCCTCTCCCCTCCCCCACCATAGGGAACACATTTAAGGAAGGATCTCCAGCAGAGGCGAAGTGAACCAGGAACCATGGATGACAGAGGGAAGGCAGGGGGATGACAGAGGGAAGGGGACCCACCTCAGAACACAGAAAAGATTGATGTTAGCATTGTAGACTGAGAAGTCGATGAAGACCACCCGAGTGCCCCTGTCCAGCCACAGGCCCTCCTGAAGGTCCCTGAGTGCCTCTGCACAGGCCTGTCGAGATCCTGGAAAGTCCAGGTAGTAGCCACCTCCACTGTAGCTTGTGAGCTGGCCCCAGTGAGAGGAGCCCCCCAGCTCATCCTGCGAGTGGTAGGTCCATCTGTCACAGAAGAAGCCATCTGAGTGGAGAAGTCTGAGCCAGTACCAGAAGCTGGTCTCCCAAGGCAATGGCAGCATTTTATAACTGTCTGGGCTTTACAGTTTCATATATATTACCTATACATATCACAGATACACTTTACATGTATTATCTTGTTTAACATAACTATTTGAGAAGGAAGGAAAAATATTATCCACATTTTACAGAGGATGAAACTAAGACTCAGATGTCTGAGATAATCCAGCTAGTTAGTGGCTGAAGTGAAATTCAAATGTAAATCTCCTGATATTTTACAATATCACCCAAGTCTACAGATAACAAACCCAAGTCCACTTTTGACTCCAGTCTGAGTAGTCCCCATGAGGAAAGCCCAGAAAAGGCCCTTTCTTCTCTTGTGGTTGTGCACCTGGCTACTTAGTCCCATGATTCTCTGTTCTGTCCACAAACTTTCCTCCCTGGACCCTTATTTCCTTCCCCTTCTTTCCTGTCCTATCAACCCTTTTCCCCTTTCTTCCCTAATTCCTCATCCATCCTTGGCCCCTTGCTGCCTTCCCCTAATAGCTCCAAGGGTCAGACTCTTCCAGCCATGACTTGTTTGGAGCATCAGTGTTTCATCCATTCTCCATACCCAGGAAGGATTTCTGGGCAAGAAAGGATGCTTCCTCTGGCAGGACTGCCTCCAGAGTAGGGCAGCTGTGACAGGGACCTGTGTGTGAAGACAACTCTGGAGGCTATGGCTCTGTCTGCTAACATACCTTCTCTGTTCCTCAATGACCCAGACCAGGGTCTCCAAACAGTCACAGATGGGACTCAGAGCGATGCCTCTCACCTCCCCACCAAGTACCCCCAAGGCTCTTTAAGTCTGAACGGAAATGGTTCCCAAACCTGGGATGGGCATCAGGTTCAGAGGGGCAAGCCGTGTGACACTGGTTGGGGGACTCACTCACGCTGTGCCATTGAGGGGCCCAAAGGGGAGTTGCTCTTCCTTGTCTGGGGAGTAGACATCGTAGCAGCTCAGAATGTCCTCGCGGAAGTCCTCATGCACCACGCAGGAGTCATTGCGGACCCGCAGCTGCCGCAGCCTCGGAACCCCCAGCAGCAGGTTCTCATAGTAGATGAAGGAGTGGGGGCCACGGCCAAGGCTCTGGTTGTTGTACCATTTGGTCCAATACAAGCTGTCCAGCAGTGGGCCCTGGGCAAACTAGATCACAAACTGGGTTGAACCTGACCCAGACTCTCCTGACTCTTACCCTTAGAATTCCCTTTTCCCATACTCACTGACCCCCTCCAGCTTGTCTCCAGTCTGCTTCTGTTGGGCTCTTCAGCTTCCCCGTGAACTCTTCCCCGTGAAATCTTAGCCTGATGGCCTTACTCTTGACTTAAAATACATTTTGAAGTTCTGCTTTACCTCTGACTCTCAATACTAGTTTAAGCACTGACTTGACTCTCTGATGATCATCCCGATCTCTAACCTCTCATTACCTGAACTCTGTCTAGTCTGACCCATTCATTCATGCCTGACCCCGTGACAGCCTGATACTGGAATGCCCTGGTCTCTGGATATGGCCTTATCTACCATTTCACAGCCCTGAAACCTGACCCATGGCCTCAGGCTTTAGGCCACTGTGAAGAAGAGGGCAGGGGTAGAGGAGATCTCATACTCACCTCCCAGAAGTCCTCCATGCTGCTGATGGCCTGGAAGGAGATTCCCGTGTCCGATGGGGAATGTAAGAAGAGCTCAGACATCACTTTGGTGTAGTAATAGGCGCTGGAGCTGGTCATTCCGTAGGTCACTAGAAACCAACCCAAGAGGCTGTGTCCTGAACACTGTTTCCTTCTCCATTATCCGGAAGAGAGAGGATAGCCACTGCCTGAGGTCAAAGATGCTACCTGGATGGGATCTACCCCCTAGAGTTGGCTAAAGGGCTGACAGTGGCATTGGGGAAACCAGGGAATTAGGGGAAAGTTGTAGTTATAGCTCTCCTCCTCTCTTCCCAACTCACCTCAGAAAGACTTAACTCCACTGTAACTGTCTCTTGACATTGTCATTCTAAATAGTCACTTTTCTCTTCCTGAGCCGGCTTAACTTCCTAGCTTTTACTCCCCAGAGCCAAAAAATTTCTACCTTCTACATCAGGTAGTGCTTCCCTTTATTTGTCGTATATTAATGCCCTTGGAAAAATGCCTCCAAACTCAAGTATGCCAAGTTCAGTTCGGTTCAGTTCATTTCAGTCACTCAGTCGTGTCCGACTCTTTGCAACCCCATGAATCACAGCACGCCAGGCCTCCCTGTCTATCAGAAACTCCCGGAGTTCAGTCAAACGCATGCCCATCGAGTCGGTGATGCCATCCAGCCATCTCATCCTCTGTTGTCCCCTTCTGCTCCTGCCCCCAATCCCTCCCAGCATCAGGGTCTTTTCCAACAAGTCAACTCTTCGAGTCTGCCAAAGCCATGCCCAAATGCCTTGCCATGGAGATGGGCGTCCTGGACCTTGGAGTCAGTGACTGCAGCTATGGGAGTAGGAGGTAGGCATGGCACCTTTGGCCCCAGTGCAGCCTGCTGGGCATAGCTGTTCTGAGAGAGGGACTCAGAGCATTCCAAGATCAAAATAAAACCTGGCCTTTGTTCTGAAGAACCAGATCCCCCTTGACCATTGACACACACATCTAGACCAAAGTAGGGCTGTCAAGGGAAGTTACAAGTTTTCTGGTTAAAGGGCAGAATTGAAGAGTATAAGCTAGTTACTTTATAGATTGCCCCTCAAATGAGATTTGTCTGGTGTTTCCTTGTGTTTAAATTCAGGTTTTGCATTTTTGGTGAGGAATAACAGAGTGAGACTGTCCTTTTCAGTGCTTGATATCAGGAGGCACAAATTGTCTAACTGCATATTACTGGTGATACTAGCTTTGATCCCTTGTTAAGATGGTATCTTCCAGCTTTCTTCAATATACAAATATTATTTTTCTCTTTGCAATGAACACATTTTGTGGGAAAATACTTTGAAACTATGCAAATATCCTTTATTCATCAATTTTTCACCATTGATGACTTTTGCCTAATTATTATTATTCTGGTTGTCAAGCTGTGATTTGCTCATTCTATCATTCCTTCTGTGTTTATTGGCATTCTCTTCAGGAAGAGCTTTCCTTACTTCCTCGCTAATTTATTTTTTATGTTTATCAGTATGAAACTCTTTAATATTTCTATAATTCTGTAAAATTTCTATAATATGTCAATATTTTTAGACAGGTCATGAAAAGCAAAGAAATTGTCCTAAAATACTAAAGGACTCTTTTAAAGATTAAGAGAGACTAAAGAATCATGAAAATGAAATGCAATATGAACATCTAGTTAGGATTATATTCTGGGCCATAATTTTTCCTTTTTCTATAAAGGCTATTAGTAGAATAACTGGTGAGACTGTAATAAGGGGTGTTCGTTAGATAATAGTACTGGATCATTGATAGTTTCCTGGCTTTGATCATTTCCTTATTTTTAGGAATAACAGGGCATTATGTCTACAATTTACTCTCAAATAGTTGTGTGTGTGTGTGTGTGTGTGTGTGTGTGTGTGTGTGTGTGTGTAGAAGGGGGACGAAGAGAGAGGGATAAAGAAAAAGCAACCACAGTAAAATATTCACATTTGAGACATTTGGGTGAAATACATATAAGAACTCTTCTATTATTCTTGTAACTTTTCTGTACATCTGTAAATTAAAGTTTTTAAAAATTGAAGTAGGATTTGTCAGCCTCTTGTGAGCAACTTCCTTTAAGAATTTTCATTTTCAAATCTTGGAACCTATTTTCTTCCAGTGCCCCATCTGGAAAGGGAATGCCCTGGGATGGAACTGAAGTTCACTCACAATTTGGGAGGAAAGAGAGGCCAATGAGTGGTCTCAGATTAGGCACAAGCAACACCATTCATTTCCAGGGAGAAATCAGCAAAAAGAAAGCATTATTATTTCACATTTCCCCATTCCACTCTACTAGTTCCAAGAGGTGACTAGATTTCTCTCTAAATAAAATCTGTGGTTACCCTTCCTTAGTATCTGGAGGACTCAGACTCAACTCATCTGAATCTGGAAAATGGGTTGGAAATCAAACTCTTCTGTCTGCTGAGAGCCTACCACAGTTAGAACTGATGGTCAGTGAGCTGAACTTTTCCTAAATACCGCTGCTGTGCTGTGCTCAGTCATATCCAACTCTGCGACCCCCCTGGACTGTAGCCCGCCAGGCTCCTTTGTCCATGGAATTTTCCTGGCAAGAATACTGGAGTGGGTTGCCATTTCCTTCTCCTAAAGGCTCTTCTGATCCAGGGATTGAACTCGCATCTCTGGCATCTCCTGCATTGGCAGTCGGATTCCTTTACCACTGCGCCACCGGACATTGCTGATTAAAATGTTATACCTCTAGAAGGCCACTAGGTGGTATTCACAACTATATCTTTTTCTCTTCAGTTCTAAATTACCCCTCAGAATTAGTATTGCTCTGAACTGGTTCTCAACCCTTTATGGAGGAGGCATAACATCTCTGATTATTATCCAAGACAGTAAAGACTATGTATTCTGAGAAAAATGGTTTCACCTAGTCAAATGCCCACTGATACTCAGAACACCTATTATATGCTCTATGTTAAATGCTTGACATGACTATTTCATTTAATCCTACAACAACCCAATGTATTAGGTGCTATTATTTCCCCTATTTTCTACTCTCAGAGGGCTGGAGTCACTTGCCCAGGGTAAATAACATAAGGGAGCCAGGAATCAAGGATGGCCCTATATCCAAGAAGTAGAAGTTATAGAAGGGAAAACTTAAGTTCCATTAATGGCAGAACTTCCAAACCATGTGTGCTTCCTGTTAAGAAATAGGCCACTTCACAAACATGCATTTCACCCCTGGCAGTGTCAGCAAAGGACCACGTGCTGAGGATCACATTGAGGGGGTTTCTGCAATGGGCAGCCGTTGGCCTTTCCAGTTCCTTCCTTTAAGATCCAGTGAAGGAGTGGAATGGCTTCATATGTTTCAAAAGATAACACTAGGGGCGGGGCTGGGGGCGCGGGGCCCCGCTGCAGACCCCGCGGCGGGCGGGGGGCCGCCTCGCTGCCAGGACCGGCCCTGTGGGGAGAGGGGCGGCGGCGACCGCGCGAGGAGAGCCCCCGTCTGTCCTGGTAACTTACAAGATTAAAGTTAAATTTGGTTGACGATTCTGAACAAATACACTGTTTTATTTGAGGTATGCCATTTTGAAGATTGAGACCATGGAATTTTATCCTTGAGGATAAATCTTTGATACTCTGTATTTTGTATAGCAAGAATAGGAATCCTGAAGCTGAATTACCTAAGGGGCCTCTACAGCGAAGTGAAATAGATGTTGGTGGAAGCATTTACATCCAATCAGCTTGAAGAGTCTCAAATAGACCCTATCACTGAGAAATCAAGATGGCAGTCCACTATGGGGAATTGAGAAAAATGAATTAATACAAGAGTGCTGTGATAATATGCAACCAAGACAGGGTTCTTTTCACATGAATTTCATGAAATGAATGAAGATATAGGTTTCTTAATAGCATAAATGGACAGTGAATTTGACTTTCTAGAAACTTTTTGTATCATTAAGAATATTTTTGACATTTGTAGAAAAAGATGGCACATTAACAGATGATAGTTTGCATGCCTGGAATTTTTTGCGGTTTGATTTGTATGAGTATGACCTTGTGGAATGTTAACTTTAACAAAATTTCTAACACTTAAAAAAAAAAGATAACACTAGGGCAGAGAAAGACAAGCAACGGGGAGGAATTTGAATTTATGTCAGTATGTCAAATGTCAGTGCTAAACCACCTTTCTGGTGTAGTGAGGGCCTCATTCCAGGAAATTTTCAGATACTGGACAATGACTGCATGAGAATGCTATGAAAGGGATTCAGAGACCAGGTGGCCATCCAGTACAGAGAACCTGATTTTTTTTTTCTCTTAGATACTAAGTTCTCCTACACACTATATCATATCTGGTAACTTTGGCTTCAGATCAAATTCCCAGTTGCTGAATAATAACAATAATTGCCATTACTGACTCATTATTCACCAGGCTTTGCATACATTTTCTCCCATAATCCTGAAAAAAAAAAAAAAACCCTCATAAAGTAGGAACTATCTATATTTTATGCAGACAACAGAAATCCAAATGTTATTAAATAACTTGTCCAAAGATCAGACAGCAAGCAAGTAGAATTTGGATTCAAACTCAAGTCTGACTTACTCCAAGGACCGTGAATTTAGCCATTGCTCTACATTATACTAATATATCACTCTACTACTCAACATCTTTCTGATAACGGGTCCTGGCTCTCCTTCCAAAAGTCAACACATATGATTAGGATGGTGCAGGTTTATAAGGTGTCCTTAGAAGAAAACTATTTGAAGAGTTTGACATTTGACTCAGGAGGCAAATTATAAAAGCAATTGGTGAACTCAAGATAGGAACACCTTAAAAGAAACCTCAAATTTCTTCATTCTGGTATAAATGGAAAATGTATATAAATCTGTATCAAGAATCACATTCTGACATAGATGAATCTCAAAGAAGGGGAAAAAAATCACGTAAAATTGTTAACCTGGGTTATTCACAATATCAAAAAATTACAAACAACCTACATGTCCTACAGAGAGGCAGTAGTTAAGTAAATTATATCACTGAGACACTTAATGGAGTATGATACAGCCATTGAAATGCTAATAAAAGCAGAATGAAAAATTGTTTCCCTGCTATCACTATATTTAAATATTTTTAAAATGTTAAGCATGTAAAAATTTAAAGGAAAAGTGAACTTTTAATGAAAAGTATAATAGATTAAATTAATGCTATAATAATAATAGTAATAGAATAGAAACAATTCATTTAAAAAAATCTTCTCACCTTTTTGTTTTAAAGTCATGAGTTGAAATTTCCAGGTGCTGGATGCTCTACTGGGCTTTGTGACTGCTCCCCTAAGATCCTCTCTTGGTTCATACCATGATTTTATTTGAGGTATCACACCTCTCCTGATCATCTCACCTATGTCTCCAGATGCTGAATCCACCCCTGGATCTAGGACTTGGACAGGAGGCTCAGGGCTAAGCTGATCCACAAATACCTCTCCCTTGGTACCATTGTTAGTTCAGAGATGAGCATCTAATACATTTCAGATCAAAGACTCATGAAGAGAGATTTCTGGAACCTTTGGGAATTTCCTCTCTCTTGCTAGATATGAATAAGAAGGCCCCAGATGATCCAGACTTAGGATTAAACTGATCATGCAGCTGACAAACTGAATAACAGAAATAAGTGATGATGTCATTAAGTCACGAAGCAACTGGATTGATCAACCCTGAACCTTGCCCTCCTTTGGATCTTTACCTGGACAAAAAGTCCCATTCAGGTGTAAGCCTGTTTTCACTGGATTTTATTTTATTGTAACAGTCCTTACTTATATGGAAATCAAGACATTTTCAAAAAGATTGCATTATTTCTGAGGAAAATGGAGCTAAAAAAGCTTCTGCTACTGTCTGAACATCTCTAGAAGATAGTGGATGGTAGCATATCTGTGCCAAAGTCTACATTAATTAAAATACATTACAGCCCTATAAGAAAGAGGGCTTAGAAAAAAAAAGAAAAAAAAAAAAAGAAAGAGGGCTTGGTGACCAAGCCAACTGATGACGAGGATATTCTAGGAACACACCCATCATTCATTTCACAAAACTTTCTGAACTTTATTTACTAAAGTCAGGTTTCTAGAATATCATGAAGTTTACTTATATACCTACTCCTAAAAATTGCCTTTATAGAATAAGGATATTATACAGATTTTAAGAAAGGCAGATATAAAAAACAATCAAAAGTAGCACAAATTTTTAATATTGCCTTTATCCATTATGATATTCCATGTCCCTTATATACAAAATCCAACGAAGCTAATTCTTCCAGAGTTACATCTTCTTATTAACTGGTGTGCTCTTTCTTACAATGAGAACTACTCAATCCATTTGTGTTTTCTTTGCTTTAGTTGCCAGGAACCTCAGGGTTTTTTCTCATTTGTAGTGCCTTTGTTCATTTTAAGTTATTTTCCTCCCCTTCCTCCTCTTATTTTGCCATGTCTTTTTATTACAGTTTTAAAAGGTTATATTTTATTGTATCTGTGCTTCTTAATGTAAACTGGCTCAGGTTCCTTATGGACATAGGTAGGCCACAACATCCACTGGATCATCAAAAAAGCAAGAGAGTTCCAGAAAAACATCTATTTCTGCCTTATTGACTATGCCAAAGCCTTTGACTGTGTGGATCACAATAAACTGTGGAAAATTCTGAAAGAGATGGGAATAACCTGACCCACCTCTTGAGAAACCTATGTGCAGGTCAGGAAACAACAGTTAGAACTGGACATGGAACAACAGACTGGTTCCAAATAGGAAAAGGAGTACGTCAAGGCTGTAAATTGTCACCCTGCTTATTTAACTTATATGCAGAGTACATCATGAGAAACGCTGGGCTGGAAGAAGCACAAGCTGGAATCAAGATTGCTGGGAGAAATATCAATAACCTCAGTTATGCAGGTGACACCATCCTTATGGCAGAAAGTGAAGAGGAACGAAAAAGCCTCTTGATGAAAGTGAAGGAGGAGAGTGAAAAAGTTGGCTTAAAGCTCAACATTCAGAAAACTAAGATCATGGCATCTGGTCCCATCACTTCATGGGAAACAGATGGGAAACAGTGGAAGCAGTGTCAGACTTTATTTTGGGGGGCTCCAAAATCACTGCAGATGGGGATTGCAGTCATGAAATTAAAAGACGCTTACTCCTTGGAAGGAAAGTTATGACCAACCTAGTTAGCATATTTCAAAGCAGAGACATTACTTTGCCAATAAAGGTCCATCTAGTCAAGGCTATAGTTTTTCCAGTAGTCATGTATGGATGTGAGAGTTGGATGGTGAAGAAAGCTGAGCACTGAAGAGTTGATGCTTTTGAACTGTGGTGTTGGAGAAGACTCTTGAGAGTCCCTTGGACTGCAAGGAGATCCAACCAGTCCATCCTAAAAGAGATCAGTCCTGGGTGTTCACTGGAAGGACTGATGCTAAAGCTGAAACTCCAATACTTTGGCCACCTCAGGCAAAGAATTGACTCATTGGGAAAGACCCTGATGCTGGGGGGGGATTAGGGGCAGGAGGAGAAGGGGACGACAGATGATGAGATGGCTGGATGGCATCACCAACTCGATGGACATGAGTTTGAGTAAACTCCAGGAGTTGGTGATGGACAGGGAGGCCTGGCGTGCTGCGATTCGTGGGGTCACAAAGAGTCGGACACGACTGAGCGGCTGAACTGAACTGAGGGCACAAATATATATTATTAAATAAGTATGACTGTAATAATTATTATTAATCATCATCATCATGAACTTGTGTAATAACTTGATTTTTCCATTCCAGTGTTCATAGTAGAGACTGAAAGTTCTTGTCCTCTTTTTTGAATTGCTAGAAGACCTTTCCAACTCAGAGCAATAAATCAGAAGTTGCTCTGTTCTTTTTGTTTCCCAGGTGATCATCACCCAACTCTGAGCTCCTTCCCTGTCCTTAATTACTATTTAAAGAAACAGAGCCATACTTTTCTAACAGCATTCTCCTTGGGCAGGAATGAGATCCTTTCTTTCAACTAACTGACAAAGTACCTTGAAGAACTAAGGTGCTTCCACCAGTAAGTGTATAATTCCTTTATGTGTCTACACTACTCCTCTGCTGGAAAAATCTGTGTCTTCAAGTTTTTGACACTTAAAAGCCAGCTACTTCTTTCTTAAGCTGGCTGGCTCTGAGGAAAAGCACTGCAGATGCTTCTCTAGAAAACTGCAGGTCCAGTTCCAGCCCTGGCAGTGATCATGTGGATAGAACTTCCACTGTTCTATCCATCCTTCAATTGCAGAAGAGCTGGAAGTTCCTTGGGCTTTACCAGTCCTATATATTTAACCTGTAGCTCCTCTGGTGGCCTTTTCCTGAGCCTCTCTTATCACCTTGCTTGCTGAGAAGCTCTCTGAAATATCTCTACCTATTTATTAGAACACTGGATCCCTTTTGGCTTTGGTCACATACATAATGTGGAGGGAAATAAGGTTTATGGTTGGCTTCCCAGGTGGCTCAGTGGTAAAGAATCTGCCTGCCAATGCAGGAGATGTGGGTTTGATTTCTGGATTGGGGAGATTTCCTGGAGTAGGAAATGGCAACCCACTCCAGCATTCTTGCCTGGAAAATTCTATGGACAGAGGAGCCTGGTGGGCTGAAGTACATGGGGTGGCAGAGAGTCAGACAAGACTGAAAAACTGAGCACGTGAACAAGGTCTATGGTTGTCCCTAGAGGACAATTCTACTTTCTTGTGAAATAAAATACAGTGCCCTGAAACTCACCCTTCTTTAATGTCTCCCCAACAATCTTTAAAAATAGTTTCACAAGACCTGAAATAAACATTGGAATACTCCTGCTGGAAAAAAAATCAGATCTCATTAGCCTCCATTATGATTTATGTCAGGGATTTCTCTAGGTTCCATTAGCTGTTGCTGTTCTCCTGCCAAACTATGGAGAAGATTTATTCTCCCCCTACCTGCCATAGACTGTTAGCTATTCCCCAATACATCTCCTCTCTTTTCTGTATAGTAACATTATTTTATCTAGGTGCACATGACTGCCAAACTAAATACCACATTGCCCAGCGTCCCTTGCAGCTAGGTATAGTGGCCATTTGAGTAAATTTTGGCCAATGGAATAAAAGTGAATGATATGTTTCCATGTGCCGCTCTGACTTATGTCCTTAAAAAGAATGAAAATGTTTTCCTTTTCTACTTTCCTACTTCCTTCTACCTAGAGCATGGACATAAGAGCAGGAGCTAGAGCATGAGACAGATGCCATATGTTGAGGATAGCAAAGCAATATGGTAGAATGAGCCTGGGCCCCATATGATTATGGAGCTCGACATTAGTTCAGGGCTTCTTACACCTCAGATTATTACATGAGAGAGAAACAAGCTTCTGTCTTATTTAAGCCACTGTTATTGCAGCTAAACTAATATCCCAACAGAAGCAATTCATATGAACATATCCATATCAGAAGGGTACTTTCCAAAAGGAGTTTTTCTAAGAAAATTAGGATAGGCACAGAGGGAAAAAGATAGAGTTGAAATCAGCAAGCTGTTAGCCACAAAATTCCTGTTCTAAGAAAAGTCAAGTCTAATCACAGATCTCTTGTTAAAATCACTTCTTGGATACACAGAACATTTTTCCTTCTCTTAGTAAGACATTCCCTATTAAGAAAATTTTTTGTTCTTCTTGGGCAGTTCCTCCCTTTGTTCTTTTCTTTACCTGCCATCCTACTCACACATCCTGATTCATGCTACTGGATTATCCAAAGTTGGATTCCAAATACTTTATGTTTCTTAAGATGGACCGTAGGCAGAAGAAAGTTGGGACCTGGAAATGAAGGAAGTGTTAAGTCCTCAGAGTGTTGAATGAAGGATTTCACATAGGTGTATCTAAGAGGACACAGCTGAGAGAACTAGATCACTCACAGCTGCTTTGGTAACTAAGTCCATGAGTATTATCAAGCCTTTCAGGAGTTAAAAAGATTAAAGTTCTAGAGCAATCTATGACTACATATGGTTAGTTTCTTCTTAGGAAATCAGATTCAAGGCCAAAGAGTTATGAGTTGCTTTAGAAGGAATTCAGTCAGGCTAAAGGTGATCATTCTGAGAAGTGGAAAATGAATCCAAGAACAAACCAGTGGTCTCCCTAAAGTTTCTGGTAGCTCTGAGATCTTAGGGCAGGGGTAAGAAAAACTTATAAATATCTTTCCATCCTGAATCAATGTAACAGATTGTCTCAGGAGATGAAATATTGAAATAAGATACCTAGATGATTATCATGCTGAGTGAAGTAAATCAGACAAAGACAAATATCATATGATTTATCGCTATATGTGAAATCTTAAAAAAATTATACAAGTGACCTTATTTACAAAACAGAAACAGACTCACAGATTTAGAGAATGAATTTATGGTTACCAGGTTAGAAGGGTTTATGGGAGGGATAGATTAAGCATTTGGGACTGACATGTACACACTACTATGTTATATTTAAAATAGATAACCAATAAGGACCTATTGTATAGCACAGGAAACTCTGCTCAATATTCGGTAATAATCTAAATGGGAAAAGAATTTTAAATAGAATGAAGTGAAGTGAAGTGAAAGTCATTCAGTTGTGTCTGACTCTGCAACACCATGGACTATATAATACATGGAATTCTCCAGGCCAGAATACTGGAGTGTGTAGCCTTTCCCTTCTCAAGGGGATCTTCCCAACCCAGGGATTGAACCCAGGTCTCCTGCACTGCAGGCAGATTCTTTACCAGCTGAGCCATAGGGAAGCCCTTAATAGAATAGATACATGTTTATGTAGAACTGAGTCATTTTGCTGTTCATGTGAAACTAACAACACTGTTAATCAACTATGTCCCAATATAAAATAATCAAAGTTTAAAAAAAATAAAAATTATATCAATTGTAAAAAATGATACCTAGATGATTGGAGATGGAACTAGGGAACAGGCCACAAGAATACACTTATGATTAGCTGCTGGAACTTCTCTGTTCTATTCAATTTCTCAGTGCAGATGCAAAGGAGAGCAAAAGCAATTGATTCTTACAGATTTAATATAAACTTAGCTGATAGGTTGTAAACTGTTACATAATTTCAGAACCCAAACAGCATAGTTCTTATGTAATCCAGAACCCTCAAGATATAAAATGAATTTCAGCAATGTCATGAAAGATATATAAGACATATAGAGCTTTGGTCTCTAAGAATAAGGGCACACTGTTTTAAGAGAAGATGCCAACTGGAGTATAACATAAGAGACCTGCCTTAGTATGGGGTTTTTTCCTAGTTGATTGTCTGAAGTGATTCTTACACATATTTTCCTAGAAGGTTACAGAAGAAGACTGTGCTTGCTCTTATCTATGTTTCCTTCAATGATTTCACCTGAGATCTCCTAAAGACTAATCATGAAAAAAAAAAACAAAAAAAAAAACCAAGGCCATAGAGAGGAGTATACACCTGAACTTTAAAGACTTTACAGCCTATAGCTATACCAAAGAGCTATTTCATGTTAAATCTGAGGAAGCATTAAAAGAAGAGCCCTTTAAGTTAAAGGGTACCATGGTTAGAATTCTTGAAAATTTGGACCCAAACAAGTTGAAAATGAGGCAATACAGATAAATGACATATTTAGGGGCTACCCCAATTATGATGCCACCATTTCATGCTCTATCCTTACAAAATATCACAGAAACGTGACTAAGGTAGTAGCATTGGTGAGGAGTGATTTCACGACATAGAAGTCATGGACTTCACCTGTAATTTTGCTGTTCAACCTGCATGCATCAATGATTCTGTGAAGATTATAGGATAATCAATACCATGACTAAACTACAAAGAGATCAGTCCTGGGTGTTCATTGGAAGGCCTGATGTTGAAGCTCAAGCTCTGATATTTTGGCCATGATGTGAAGAGCTGACTCATTTGAAAAGACCCTGATGCTGGGAAAGGTTGAGGGCAGGAAGAGAAGGGGACTACAGAGGATGAGATGGCTGGATGGCATCACCGACTCGATGGACATGGGTTTGGGTGGACTCCAGGAGTTGGTGATGGACGGGGAGACCTGGCGTGCTGCGGTTCATGGGGTTCAGCGGCACGACTGAGCAACTGAACTGAACTGAAACTACATGATCATCCAATGCCAAGAACTGATTCTGTCTGGAGTTATAGGGTCTGTTAAAGGTAGCCTCAACATTGATTGGCTCATAAAATATTGCAAAATTAAAGCAGTTCAGGAAAAATGTACAAAGGCAGCTTCAGACACATCACAAAAATATATCACCTCCTTTACTATAGGGCATGCTCACTCAGTACAGAACAAGAGGCTCTCAAATGATTCTACAGAAAGGGAAGACATATTTAAGTAATTAACATATGAACTGACTTTAAAATAATTTAAATAGAGACATGTCATTATCACTTTGAAGGGCGTGAATGCCTTGAAACACATTATCAAACTTTCCCTATGTAAGCTGGTACAGCCACTATGGAAAATAGTATGGAGGTTCCTCAAAAAAAGAAACTAAAAATAGAATTATCATATGATCCAGCAATCCCACTCCTGTGCATATATCCAGACAAAACTAATAAAAAAAAAATACATGCACCACTATGTTCACAGAAGCACTAATCACAATAGCCAAGAAGCTATTGGAAGCCATGGAAGCAGCCCAAACATTCACCAACAGATGAATGGATAAAGAAGATACGGTATGTATGTTACTAAGTGAAGCAACTCAGAAAGAAAAGGACAAATACCATATGATACCACTTATATGTGGAATCTAAAAATGACACAAATGGACCTATCTACGAAACAGACTCATGGACATAGACAACAGACTGGTGGTTGCCAAGGGGGAAGGTGATAGGGAAGGATGGAGTCGGAGATTCGAATTAGCAGACATCCACTATTACTTATGGAATGGATAAACAACAAGGTCCTACTGTATAGCACAGAGAACTATATTCAGTATCCTATGATAAATCATAAGGAAAATAATTTTTAATGCATATATAACTGAATTACTTTGCTGTACAGCAGAAATGAACACAACACTGTAAATCAACTATATTTCAAATAAAAATGTTCAAAAATTAAAAAACAAAGTGAACTTTCCCTGGGGTTGTCAAATTAAAACAATATTCACAATCTAAAAGTTGAGAGTTAACAGTTTACTTGGTGGAGATTTTTAGGATTTCAAGTCTGGCAGGCAACATCTCAAGTAACCCTAAGAGAACTGCTCTGAGGAGGTGAGGGGGGAGCCAGATTATACAGAAGTTTTGCAACAAAGGGCAAGTAGTCAGAACATCAAAAGATTATTGTAAATGACAGAAAACCAAATATCCCAAGTTAAGGAATTTAGCGTTTTTATGTGTATGGAAAGATGCAAGAGCCTGGGCTCACTGAAATCATTCCTGTGACATACACTTCAGCTGTGTGGGGCTGGTATTCTGTATTTTGACAGCCTGAGTTTCCTCAGGGCTTACCATGGGGAGTGGCTGCAGTCTGATGGCTGCTAGATAGCAGGTATTCTTTCATTCCTGAGTTTTCTCAGGAATCACCAGCTCCTGTTGGAGGGCTGCAATTGCTGATAGCTATAACATCCTTTGTTTACTGATATGGCAGGCAATATTCCATTTCTCAGGTAGGGAACAATATTTTCCTGGAGTTCCCATCAGAGATAGCCTTTCAAAGAAATCTCAAGAAGCTGTATCAGGGACAGAGGTCAGGGAAAAGGCTATGGACAGTGGAACAGAGAAAGAAGTAAAAAAGAATGAAGGTTCCAGCTCAAGATGGCAGAGTATAAGGACATGTGCTTATCTCCTCCTCCTCCTCCACCAAAATAGCAACTAGTTGTTGAACAACCATCAACAGGAGGACATTGGAATCCACAAAAAAAAAAGACATTCCACATCCAAAGACAAAGAAGAAGTCACAATGAGACGGTCGGAGGGGAGCAATTATGATAAAATCAAATCCTATACTGGACACCACCCTTATGGTAGAAAGTAAAGAGGAACTAAAGAGCCTCTTGATGAAAGTAAAAGAGGAGAGTGAAAAAACTGGCTTAAAACTCAACATTCACAAAATGAAGATCATGGCATCTGGTCCCATCACTTCATGGCAAATAGATGGAAAACAATGGAAACAGTGACAGATTTTATTTTCTTGGGCTCCAAAATCACTGCAGACAGCGACTGTAGCCATGAAATTAAAAGACACTTGCTCCTTGGAAGAAAAGCTATGACCAACCTAGACAGCATATTAAAAATCAGAGATATTACTTTATTGACAAATGTCCATATAGACAAAGGTATGGTTCTTTCAGGAGTTATGTATGGATGTTAGAGTTGGACCATAAAGAAAGTTGAGCGCCAAAGACTTGATGCTTTTGAACTGTGGTGTTAGAAAAGACTCTTGAGGGTCCACTGGACAGCAAGGAGATCAAACCAGTCAATTGTAAAGGAAATCTACCCTGAATATTCATTGGAAGGACTGATGCTGAAGCTGAAGCTCCAGTACTTTGGTCACCTGATGCAAAGAACTGACTCCTTAGAAAAGATCCTGACGCTGGGAAAGATTGAAGGCAGAAGGAGATGACAAAGGATGAGATGGTTGGATGTCATCACCAACTTGATGCACATGAGTTTGAGCAAGCTCTGGGAGTTGGTGATGGACAGGGAAACCTGGCGTGCTGCAGTCCGTAGGGTTGCAAAGAATCGGTCATGACCGAGCAACTTAACTGATACCTGCTGGGTGGGCAACCCACAAACTGGAGAATGATAATACCCAAGAAATTCTCCCACTGTTCTGAATATTCTGAGCCCCATGTCAGGCTTTCTATCCTGGGGATCCAGCAAAAGGACTGGGAATCCCCAGAGAATCTGACTTTGAAGGCCATCGGGATTTGATTACAGGATTTCCACAGGAGTAGGGGAAACAGAGACTCCATTCTTGGAAGGCACAAACAAAATCTTGTGTGCATTAAGACCCAGGGGAAAGCAGCAAAGGATACTGAACCAGACTTACCTGCTAGTGTTGGAGGGTCTCCTGTGGTGGCATGGGTCGGCAGTGGCTCATTGCAGGGACAAGGGAACTGGCAGCAGCGGTCCTGGGAGCTGCCTCTTGGCTTAAGTACTCTTGGAGGTCGCCATTTAACCCTACCGTGCTGTGCTGTGCTGTGCTTAGTCACTCAGTTGTGTCTGATTCTTTGTGACCCCATGGACTGTGGCCTGCCAGGCTCCTCTGTCCATGGGGATTCTCTAGGCGAGAATACTGCAGTGGGTTGCCATGCTCTCCTCCAGGGGATCTTCCCAACACAGGAATTGAACCCAGGTCTCCTGCATTGCAGGTGAATTCTTTACCATATGAGCCACCAGGGAAGCCCAAGAATACTGGTGTAGGTAGCTTAATCCTTCTCTAGGGGATCTTCCCAACCTAGGAATTGAACCTGGTTTTCCTGCATTGCAGACAGATTCTTTACAAGCTGAGCTACTAGGGAAGCCCTAACCCTACTACAGAGCCCTGCAGATCCCAGGGCTGGGTCACTTCAGGCCAAACAATTAACAAGGAGGGAACAAATCCCACACATCCGCAGAAAATTGGATTAAAGCTTTTCTGAGCATGGCCCTGCCTACCAGATCAAGACCCAGTTTTTCTCACTGCTAGTCCCTCCAGTCAGGAAGTTTATACAAGCCTCTTAGCTTCATCCACCAAATGGCAAACAGAACAAGCAAGAAGAACCACAATCCCACAGTAGCTAGAACAATAACCATATTACAGAAAGCTAATCAGGATGAAAAATCAGAGGATTATGTCCCAGATGAAGGGACAAGATAAAATTCTATAAAAACAATTAAATGAAGTGAAGATAGGCAACCTTCCAGAAAAAGAATTCAGAATAATGATAGTGAAGATGATCTAGGATCTCAGAAACAGAATAATGATAGTGAAGATGATCTAGGATCTCAGAAACAGATGCAAGAAATGTTTGCCAAGAGATGAATAATACACTGGAAGGAATCAATAGCAGAATAACTGAGGCAGAAGAATGGGTAAGTGACCTAGAGGACAGAATGGTGGAAATCACTGCCACAGAACAAAATATAGAAAAGAGAAAGAAAAAAAAAAAAAGAAGATGGCCTAAGAGACTCCTGGGACAACATTAAATGCACCAACATTTGCATCGTAGGGGTCCCAGAAAGAGAAGAGAGAGAGAGAAGGGACCTGAGAAAATATTTGAAAAGATAATAGCTGAAAACTTCCCTAACATGGGAAAAGAAATAGTCAACCAAGTCCAGGAAGTGCAGAGAGTCCCAGGCAGGATAAACCCAAAGAGGAATACACTGAGACACATAGTAATCAAACTGACAAAAATTAAAGACAAAGATAAAACATTAAAAGCAACAAAGGAAAAATAACAAATAACATACAGGGGAACTCCCATAAGGTTTTCAGTTGATTTCTCAACAAAAACTCTACAAGCCAGAAGGGAATGGCACAATATACTTAAATTGATGAAAAGAAAGTATCTACAACCAAGAACACTCTACCCAGCAAGACTCTGACTCAGATTTGACAGAGAAAGCAAAAGCTTTCCAGACAAGCAAAAGTTAAGAGAATTCAGCACCACCAAACCAGGTTTATAACAAATTCTAAAGGAACATCTCTAGGCAGGAAACATGAGAGAGGGAAAAGATCTACACAACATAAACCCAAAACAACTAAGAAAATGATAATAGGATCATACATGTCAGTAATTACCTTAAATGTAAATGGATTAAATGCACCAATCAAAAGATAGACTGGCTGCGTGGATGAAAACATGTGCAAGTGAGACAGGGTGCTCAGGGCTGGTGCACTGGGATGACCCTGGGGGATAGGATGGGGAGGGAGGTGGAAGGGGAGTTCTGGATGGGGAACATATGTGCACCCATGGCTGATTCATGTTGATGTTTGGCAAAAACCACTACACTATTGTGAAATAATTAGCCTCCAACTAAAATAAATAAATTAATCTTTTTAAAAGTGCAAATATGCTCTTCCACTTACTACACTCTAATTAGCCTCCCAAATTTTATGTAATTATTTTATATTGTTAGGTTAATCATGTTTCCATTATGGGTTGCAATTGTAATGATCTTTTTTGTCTGGCTATTGATGGTGAAAACTGATAAACCTCTTCTATTATTGTGATTTCTGCTTAAAACACTAATTGTATCATGACTGGTCAGCAGAAAATAATAGAGTTCTGTATCACTGAAATTACCATTTAATAGAAAAACCTGTAATCACTTAAAAATCCAGAGGCATATCAGAATTATCTTGGAATTTTTTGAAAAATACAAATGCTCAGGTATTGCTTTTTTCCTCCAAAACTCCAGATATGTTGCTAATCAGCAGCCACTTTTTTTTTTTTTTTTTTTTAGCAGCCACTTTTAAAAACAACTAAAGTATATGATGATCTTTTATTTTTATCTAGTTTGTTTCTCTTTTTCTATTTCATATTCAGTACTCCCATTTCATTTAGTTTATGTTTTCCAATTCTCTGTTTTTTTTATGTTCTTTCTCAAGCCTTTATCAAGAGTAGCAGAATATATATACATATATAAAAATAGTATGTGTAATATAATAAATACATTTTAGAAAACTTATGGATTTTTGCCTAGATAAAAATTTTATGACATTTTTATTCCACTTGTTTGACTTGGTATGAATAGAATGAGAGATTTTGAATTTACATTCACTCAAAACTTTGATATAGTTCCACATATTTTGGCATCTAATATTACTGCTAAAAGTCTAGAAAGTTTATTATCTTACTGATTTTTAAAAAAATAAAAAAATTTGAGTGAGGCTTGAAACTTCTAATCCAATTCTGAGAATATAAAGAAATATTATGTTTAAAAAAATAGGAAATTAACATGTGATAGATTATTATTAACTAAAGTACAGATTTTGTTCAAATTTCACAAAATTTTATGCTAGTGTCCATTATTTGGTTTCATATCTTATTCAAGACTTCACATTGTATTTAACTGCATTGAGCAGCTTCAGCTGTATGCAACAAATTCTGTTGAATTCTCATTTTTATTCTATTACAAAATATTTTCTAATTTTCCTTGCTATGGCCTCTTAGATACATCCATCATTTAAAAGTGGACATTTAATTTCTAAATACATGAGATTTTTTAAGTATCTTTGGTATTAATTTCTGATTTTGATATTAATTTCTCACTTAAATGCTTTCTTCTCTGCAGTCACCCTCTGTGCTTCTTCAGTCTTCTAATTTTATTGAGGCTTTCAATGGCTAAGTCAAAGATCTCTCTTGGAAATGTTATATTGCACTTAAAAATACGTGGATTATTTTCAAATATCTTTTGATATTGATCTCTAGTATAATTCCACAATGATAAGAGAACAGACTCTGTACGATTTCAATACCTTTACAACGTGAAATATTTGCACCTGGTCTTAAGTCCCTGGATATGTTCTAGTGTTTCCTAGTTATTGTCTATGGGAAATTCAATACAATTTGTATCCTACTGTTGTGTGAAATTTGTATAAATCTTAATTATGTTGAATGCTTTTCAGATCTACTATATCCTTCTACTTCTCTGTATATTCATTCTATTAAGTTTTGAGAGTTTGATATTGAAACTCCAATTAAAAATCTTAATTTATCTACTTAAAAAATAATTGTAATATATAGCAGAATTATATGTAATTTTGTTCTGTATTTTCCAAGTCTCCTGTAAATGTGTTATCATATTTTCATAATTTAAAAAAATTAAAAAGAAACAGAAAAAAATAAACACAGGAAAAAAAGTTAAACAAACAAAAAAAAACCCAAGCCATCAGAAGTAGTTTACCAACTACAGGAAGTCTCACTATAATGTATTCATTGACCTAGGTGCCAATGTAAAATTTCATTCTGCTAATAAATGTTCATTTTTATCCTTATGTATAATGCAAATTGTCTAACAATTTCTTCTCTTGTTTACCTATACTAATAAAATTCAAAATCGAAGCCCAACTTTAATCTCTCTGAAGGAAGGTATTTTTGCATAATCATATTTTAACTCTGTCCTGGTCTTAATCTTCCAACTCTGTTTCCTCTGAAAACAGATTTTATCTGTATAGGATTTTCTAGTTTACATTGCTCTGTAAAATAAGGCAGGGAATAAATATGCTATTTAAAGTTTTTTTAAAAAAGGAAAGAAGATTCAAATACTGTGGGCAGAGGTAAGTGAGAAGAAAGCAAAGCCGACTAGCGTCTGGGGAGAGAGATGAGAGACAAGAAAGAAGACATTGGGAGAGGTGGGCCAAGTTACAGAAGTACCCAGGGACATTCTTGGTGTTTAGGTGGCAAAGACTCTGTGCTCCTAATCCTGAGGGCCCAGGTTCCATCCCTGGTCAGGGAACTAGATCCCACATGCCGCAACTAAGACCTGTCATACCCAAATAAATAAGTAAATACATAAATAAATATTTTTTAAAAAACAAAGAAGTACCCAGCAAGATTCCTGCCTTCACTGCAAGCTGTCAGTTTCTGGCAGATATTCTGAAGTGTGAGTTAGTTTCTACAAAGTGCATCAAGAGTTCCTACACTGACTTTATTGCCATCAGCCATCAACATCTTAGGAAAGCCTCCTATGCTTATCATCTTCAGAGCACATTTCATTTCTGTTTGCCTAGAACAAACCATCTGTTTGCCCATAAATCAACCAAAGTCTCTTTTCTAAAATTTCTACCTATATGTGCCTGGGCTTCCCTTGTGGCTCAAGGGTGAGAGAGTCAATTCTTAGGCAGGTTGATAAGAAGTCCGGGGTCCGAGGAGGAGACAGGGGTCTGGAATTTTCAAGGAGGAGGAAAGGACAAACTTTTTTTCCCTCTACATTCCTTAGTCACATAAAACGTTTTTTCTTTAAGCCTGAGGATTACACAACAAACAGCTCTGTTGAAACTCTCTACTAAGGATTATAGAACAACAATGTATTCTGGTTGAGAATAGTTTCTCCTTCTTAAAAACCATCAGACTAATCCTGTTATCTTAAAATGCAAATTGTGGTAGTGGGTCTGTGTGTGTGTATTTAGTCATTCAGTTGTGTCAGACTCTTTTTGACCCCATGGAACCTTGAGACATTCTTTTGATTTATTGTGATAACCAATTAAAAAAGTATAACTCCTTTGCTAACACTAGCTGGGGGGCACTCTCCATCCCCCTTCTGATGTCTATATATAGAAGCTTTCTCTGTCTCTTTTCATACTTTAATAAAACTGCTACACAAAAGCTCTTGAGTGATCAAGCCTGGTCCCTGGTCCTGAAGCTAAATCTTCTTCAGAGATCAGGAACCCGACATCGTTCACCGTAAGCTCTCAGTTGTAAAGAATCTGCCTGTAATGCAGGAGATATGGGTTCAATCTCTGGGTCTGGAAGATCCCCCTGGAGAAGGAAATGGCAACCCACTCCAGTATTCTTGCCTAGGAAACCCCATGGACAGAGGAGCCTCACCAGCTACAATCCATGGGGTTGCAAGAGTTGGACATGACTTAGAGACTAAACCACCACCACCAACTTATGTGCCTAGAAAATGGCTCAAATGATACACACCAAACTGTTAATAGTGGTTAATAACAGTGGCCTTATTGGGCTTTTTAAAACAAGGATTATGTATTAACATTTCAATAAAGATGTTCCCAGAAACTTTTGGGGGGGGGTTGGAATTTTTTGTAAGTAACGAGGAAAAACACTATTTTACATTTTCCTGTTATACTTGTCCTTTCAGACTCGGAGTACGGCAAAGCTCTTGTGTAACTATAGTCTGAGGCCTTAGCTGGCTCTGGCTACCTCCTCCAACCCCTGCCTCCTCCAGGCTAACAGCCAATGATGTTAAAACAAGCAAGCAAGCAAACAGCAATGACTTTAGGCCTCTTTGGCATTGACTCTGGGTCTCCTCAGATGCAAATGCTTGCCTGCCTCTGGGAGCTGCGAGTGCTGCCAGATTGCTCTGACCATTTTGTTCCCCACATCTTGCCACGGTCCAGAGCACCCCTTCACCATTGTATTCATCACACCTTGTCACTGTTGCTTTACATTTCTACCATTTTTCCTCCTTGAGGGCAGAGGACAAATCTCTGTATTTCAAACCCTTTAACAGTTGGCCTAGGGCCTGACATAGTGAAAAGTGAAAGTTAGTCACTCAGTCATCTCTGGCTCTTTGAGATCCCATGGACTGTAGCCTGCCCAGCTCCTCTGTCCATGGAATTCTCCAGGCAAGAATACTGGAGTGGGTTGCTATTTCCTTCTCCAGGGGATCTTCCCCACCCAGGTATTGAACCCTGGTCTCAATTCTTTACCAACTGAGCCACTAGGGAAGCCAGGACTTCATATATGTTTGAATGAAACAATGTGAATACCCAGGCTCTTGTTCTTCATTGGAACTCTTTCCTAATAAGCTCTCTTTGTCTCATTTGTCCTTTTCCTCAATGTTGTGAAATAATTTGGTTTGACTAGATCAGACTCATTCTCTAAGTCAGTGGTTCACAAACATTTTGTTCTCAGGAGCCCCTGAAAGGATCTCAGTATATCCAGGTGTCCTTAGAGCACAACTTTGAGAACCACTGCCCTTTGCCTATTTCTGTGACTAGCACCTCCACCCAGACCTGAGAATCTGCCTGAACGTAAAACCCTAGACTTTCTCCTGCTACGATCCCACAGTGTAAAGAGATCATTATCAATGTAATCCCTTACCTGTGTACCACATTACATAGTTCACAAAGAGCTTTCCCCTGCAATATCTCCATATAGCTTGTCAGACATGGTGTGATTTTTCCACATTATCCACAAGCAGTTTCCTATGAATTATGAGGTTCAGAGTTATTTGACTAGCTAAGGTCATTTAGCTGGCAAGAGGCAGAGTCAGCACTCAGACTCATGCCTTATGAATATGAACTACGTGTTTTTTCTCTGGCCACTTACACTGGCAGAGCCCCAGATTTCATCAGCTAGTGGTGCCTGCACTCTGTGCTTGACTGAAGCATGGTCACGTTGCTGTTGTTGTTTACTTGTTAAGTCATGTATGACTCTTTTGTGACCCCATGGACTATAGCCTGCCAGGATCCTCTTTCCATGGGATTTTCCAAGCACGAATATTAGAATAGGTTGCCATTTTCTTCTCCAGGGGATCTTCCTGATCCAAGGATCGAACCCGTGTCTCCTGCACTGGCAGGTGGATTCTTTACCACTGACCCACCTGGGAAGCCTGAAGCATAGTCATAGTTCTGAAAAACCCTTTCCCTGATCCTAAGATCTAGCACTTAAATGTACTAGTGTGTTTCTAGAGACCAGTGACAGCCCCAAATGGGAGAAAACTAAATGACAAGTTATCATTCAGCATTGGACAGTAGGATATGTCCAAACCCACTGGTCTTATAATAGTGATCCAGGCCCTGAAAATTCCGGGGCACCAGGGAATTCCGCAAATACGGATCAAAGCCTGCTATGCTGTGCTGTGCTTAGTCACTCAGTCGTGTCTGATTCTTTGTGACCCCATGGACTGCAGCCCGCCAGGCTCCTCGGTCCATGGGGGCTCTCCAGGCAAGAATACTGGAGTGGGTTGCCATGCCCTCCTCCAGGGGATTTTTCTAATCCAGGGATTGAACCCAGGTCTCCGGCATTGTAGGTGGATTCTTTACTCCCTGGGCCACTAGGGAAGCCCCAAAGCCTGCTGATAGGGCCTAAATCTCTATCATTTAGGTTTAATTGACTCAGATCATCTCACCCTAGTACTGGAAGGACATCTTAATTCTCTGGGTCTGGATGGGCCATGGTTAACTAAGTATGCTAGGAGAGGCATGAAATTATTATCCCATGGTCATCCTTTCTTTTTTTTTTTTTGACTGTGTCAAGTCTTAGTTGTGACCTGCAAACTCTTAGTTGTGGCATGTGAGATCTAGTTCCCTAGACAGAGATCAAATCCCAGGCCCCTTCATTGGGAGCATGGAGTCTTAGCCACTGGATCACTAGGGAAGCCCCCTCATGGCCATTCTTAGTCTTTGGCAACCTCATCTGGAGAGTTAGTCTTGCTGATCCTTGCTAAACATTATATTGGTACTTTCAAACAGATCTCAGGTTCTGGTGGGTTAAACTTTTCATTTACGTATTTTCCAAATTTATGGAAATGATGTGGAATGACAACTGATATTTATTGAAAGTCCACTATACGCCAAACACCATATTAAGTACCTTTTTTGTTTTCCACTAGTCTCACAAAGCAGACATTATCCTCATTTGAAATACAAGGAAATCAAAACCTCCAGGGATTTAAATATCTTGACCTACATCTTATCAAAGGCACATGTCTAATAACTGGTTGCACCATCATTTGAAGGAAGTCATCTTATTCTAGGTCCCATACTATCTCCATCACCACTGTGCCTTCACTAATGTTATGATTCTATATGACCAATTATCTTCTGCCATCATGACAGCCACATGGGGCATGGGGCTCACCGAAAGATATTTCCTTAACCTCTAATATCTTTCTGTTCCTTTCTTTGTTAACTCTAGGGATGCTCAGTCAAGAAAGCCATCTTCTATGAAGGTTTCTCAAAAAATTAAAAATAAAATTATCATATGATCCAGTAATTTTATTTCCAGGTATTTATTCAAAGGAAATGAAATCTGTACACCCCTATGTTTACCGCAATATATTTGCAATAACCAAGACATGGAAACACTGATGGATGAATGGATAAAGAGAAGGTGATGTGTGTATGTGTGTATGTAAAGAGAGAAATACTGTGTGACTTTACTTACTGGTAGAATCTTAAAAAACAAACAAAGAAACCAAACCAAACAAAACAAAACCCCCAAAAAGAAAACCATCTCAACCTCCTGAACTCATAGATACAGAGAACAGATTGGTGGGTACCAGATGCAGGAGGTGGGCAAAATGGGTGAAAGTGGTCAAAATGAAAAAATTTCCAGTGATAAGAAATAAGTCTTGGGCTACAGGGCTGGTGACTATATTTGAAAAGCTGCTAAGAAAGTAGATCTTAAAAGTTCTCATTACAAGAAAAAAACCTGTAATTATGTGTGCTGATAAACTAAACTTAACTAAACTTACTGCGGTAATCCTTTAACAATATATAAATATATCAGAACATCATGTTGTACATCTAAAACTAATACAATGGTACATTATCAATTGTATCTCAGTCTAAAAAAAGACATATTCTTCCTAATCTCCAAGCTTATTCCAGCCTCTCCTGTTAGCGTAAGATTCCATCAGTCTACAGACAGAACCTTAAAACCCACTAAAAGAAGCCGAGTGAACAGAGGCAGGCATTTCCTGACAACCAGTAGTGGATAAAGAACATCCAATTGACATTAATTGGAGTGTAGATATAAGTCGCCGAAGGCCAAGGGTCTTTGCCCTCCTCCACAGCTCCATGGTGACCAGACTCAGCCTTGTCTTGGCTCAGAGCTGCTTCTATTCCAGGGGAGTGAGGGACAGTCCCAGGTGCACCTTTGAGATAACAATACTGTCTCCTAAAACAAACAGCCATTGTTTCTACACAAAGACCTTCAATGTTTCCTCCATCAACAAAAGGCTACAGCCATCCTACCAAGAAGACAAAAGGCTGGAAGCCCTTTCAGAAATAGCATGATGGTGGGAGGGAAGGGGTGGGGGCAGGAAGATCATTCTTAAGCACTTTCCCCGCCCAGGAATAGGAGTGACTCTACTCATCAGGAACCAGACTGAATTACTGATCATTCCTGGACTATTCATAATGACAATCGTAACAGCTTTCTAAGCTGTGGAACGGAAATAATAGTATCTACTCCTTACAGGATTGCTGTCAGGATCAAATGAGATAACACGTGTGAAAGCTCTTTGTGAGATTTAAAGGACTGCACAACTGATATTGTTATTATGAAAAGATTGATAGTTCACCCATAATGCCTCTATCAAAAAGACAGATTTATTTTAACCAGATGAGACTCCAAATACCCTGGTGTCTAGATCCACCCAGTTCCTGAACCAAAGCATAACAGAGAAGAAATGTAGTTAGTATGGCTAAGCACCATGGTTTACTAGTGCCCATTTCAGCTTAAATTGCTGTGCAGGTGATGCCTGACCTAGCTGACTATTCTATCCAGCCCCAGGAACCCACATCCTGGAAGTGAGCCCCTTGGAGGTTGGTCCCTACCTAGGGTCTAATGTGCCAAACGTCACCCCCAATCTTCTTCCTTGCTCTTCTTAAAATGTATTTCTTATGCAATTATACAAAAATAAACACACATAATATATTAAAACATGAGAAAACTGTCTATCCTCACTAGTGACCAAAGACAAATAAATTAAGGCAAACTGTACTATGTTATGCCTATTTAATAATAAAAATTATAAATAAGAATATCCAATGTTAACAAACTTGTGACAAAATTGGTGTGATCTTACAATGCTAGCAATATAATAAATTTATATGGTTGCTTACAGAGGGAAAATAACAACACATAGCAAGTACTAAGAAGACATTCCTGCCTTTGGCATAGTAACCTCTCTCCCTGGAAATTCCAAGGAGGTCATTCAACAAAAGTGGTGAAAAAAAGCAGCAAGTATAGATATATTTACCTGTTCTAGGCAAATACTGAAATAACAAGAGAAATGTTTTAGTTAACTGTGGTGTGACTGTAGTCATTAAAATAAAAATATAAAAAACACTTAGAAACATGAGGAACTATGATATAATTCCAAGTGAAAGTACACAATATGATGATGAGGCAACATAACTTCATCAATCATATGCTATGGTCTATGGCTTCCCTGGTGACTCAGCTGGTAAAGAATCTGTCTGCAATGCAGGTAGATTGACCTTGGTTTGATCCCTGGGTTGGGAAGATCCCCTGGAGAAGGGAAAGGCTACCCATTCCAGTATTCTAGTCTGGAGAATTCCATTCTAAACCCATAGAATATACAGCACCAAGAGTGGACCATAATGTGAAGTATGGACTTTGGATGATGACGACGTGGCAACATAACTTCATCAATCATAACAGGTACCACCCTGGATCTGTGTGTGTGGAGGTGAGGGGCCCTTCCACTATCTCCATAGTTTTGCCTTTTCCAGATTCAGATGCCAGCTCTTCTCCTTACTAGTTCAAGTATTTGGAAATCCCCTTAACACAAAGATAAATACTATCAATGATTGTGTGAGCTTCTTTATACATTATCTCCATAAGTATTATTATCTTTGTTCTAGTCTAGTGTTTCTTAACATTTTTTGCATTGTACCCTAACCCAGGAGCCTCTTTAGACATTTTTTTCCTAATCACCCTACACCCTAATTAAATTTTAGTATCACATACACTTTCTACATTAGCTCAAGTACCAGGGTCCTTTGGAGATCCAAAAGCTATAGAAATAGCTAAGCAGGGTTGTTTTGTCCTGAAGGCAACTATTTTCACCCCTTTGAGGGCTACATCATCCCCACTGAGAATATTTAGTTTAGTTGCAGATGGCCAGCGCTCAGGGAGACTGTGTGAAGAAGCGAAGATGCTAGAAAGGTAAGGTCAGGACCCTGGAGAGCACCAAAGAAGCCCTACTGAGACCTTGTCCAAGACTCAGTGTTACCTGAAGATTAACCTGAAGCAAGGAAGGGGCTATGAGAGGAGGGGGCCTAGGAAACTAGTCTTAGTGGTATTTTATTGCATGTTGTAGGAATCATCAGAATATGAAGGCCTCCAAATTCTCTCTCAAAAGAAAGCTCTTGAAGGGGCTGGCAGTCTGTACTTATAACTCTTCACAGGGTCCTCAGGATAACATCCCAATTACATATTATACCTTATAAAGCCCTTCACAACACCCTCTGCTTAAATGGCTGGCCTTGTCTTCCTTTACCACTTTGTTCTTCAAATTCCCTGCTCCAGCCACACTGATGCACTCTCACTAAACTGTGCCCTCTTTCATTTCTGGGGCTTGGCACATATTATTCCCTTTTCCCAGAAACGTCCTCATCTTCACCTTTCAGGAAGCGGAATTCTCCTCCTCATTCAGGTTTTAGTTCAGACATTACTTCCTCTACCTGTCCTCATACATCCCTCAGATCTGGAGTAACAGCATCACAGAACTCTGAACTGGCTGGATTGACTATGGAGTATTTTGTCCATTAGGGGTATCATATAGATCAGACCTGGAGACAGGCAATCAGGATGGTGAGCATTATGGAATATATATGATAGGCATGGAGGTAATGACTCCATGGATCTTACTTTATGTTTCTCACGTAATAATCCCATTGGATTGGGTAGGTATAGAAGAGAAAACTAAAACTCAAAGTTAAGCTACTTACTCAAGGTCCCTCACCTGGTAAATGGTAGAACATGGTGTTTGAACCCAAACCTGTGTAAATTCAGAGCCCATGCCTTCAATCTCTGCATAATACCACTTCTGGAAACCATTTTATAATGACTGGATTAGTGGGAAATTAGCAGGTATCTAATCCAGAGAACAGATCACCACATCCATTCACACAGCTGAAGAATTGTCACTTTGGAGAGTAACAGGGAAGTAGATGGCTCAATAGAAGGAAGTTCTTAAAAGGAGAAGGTTGAGCCCCTGAAAGGCCCAAGGATCAGTCATCTCTGCGTATCTCAGTCCAAGGTCTGGTACAGAAGGGGGAGCTCTGTGAATGGAAGGAAATAGTGCTGCCCCATGAAACAGTGAAACTCTCATGGATGCTCCACAGGTTGTAGTCACCTGACAAGGCACCACAGGGAGGATCAAGGAGAAAGGATTTCTATCTCTTTGAACTAGATGACCTGTAAAGCTCCTGGACACTCAAAGATTCTGTGATTATTGGATTGAGTCTATGACTCAGACTTTGGCAAGTTACAGACCACCTAATATTCGGCAGTGCATTGGGATCTCAAAAAGTGGAGAATGTGAGCAGATGGACTAGTGGGCTCTGAGAACTGCAGCTTCCCACCCTGAAGCCAGAATGGTTCACTCTGACTCTGGGGATCCAGAAACCTCCTGATCTTGCTCTGGAAATAGAGACATTCCTGTCATTTATAAAGAAAGGCTCTGCCTACCTGTTACAGCTGCTGTCATAGGATCTGAAAATGGAGAGAAACACTCCTTCCTGGCAGATGGTTGAGACAAAAGACAGTATGTCAACAAATGAATTTCTGACAGTCATTTGCTGAGAGGAATAAAATGGGTCTCACAAAACATACCCTGGGTTGACTGTTGTTCCCCACATGCTCTGTCTCCTTTCACTCCATGCTGATGGCCTATGGTAAACATAGAACTGCCCCCCTCTCCCCACAGAATGAGTTCCAACCAAGTACAGCCAAAACAAGTGCTCAGCGTTCCTAGAGGGCTAATATAAATGTGGATGGCTCACAAACATGATGAAATTTTTAACCTAAATTATATTATCAGAACTTCAGATTCTACTTGCAGAATATTTGTGCAACCTAGAAAGAACAGAGACTTCTGTGAGGTATGTGCTGTGCTGTGCTTAGTCGCTCAGTCATGTCCGACTCTTTGCCACCCTGTGGACTGTAGCCCGCCAGGCTTCTCTGCCCATGGGGATTCTCCAGGCAAGAATACTAGACTGAGTTGCCATACCCTCCTCCAGGGGATCTTCCCAACCCAGGCATCAAATCCAGGTCTCCTGCATTGCAGGGAGATTTTTTTTACCGTCTGAGCCACCAGGGAAGCCCAAGAATACCGAAGTGGGTAACCTAACCCTTCTCCAGGGGATCTTCCCGACCCTCAGGAGTCGAACTGGGGTCTCCTGCATTGCAGGCTGATTCTTTAAGCTGAGCTACCAGGGAAGGCCTCTGTGAGGTATAATATCACCTAGTAATGGAGGCACCTTAGCTGTATGATCTAAGCTGCAGCTTCAGTCAACACACGTACCCACACAACTCCATCAAACTAACCAAAATTCACTTGTGCAAGAACTTAAAGCAGCAGTTAACTAAATACAAAGCACACTTACCTATAGGTCTTATAGCATCTGCTCGATCCATCTTTATCACTACCTCCAGTTATTTGTTCTTCTATGACTCACTGATCTACTTGCAAAATATTTATGTTAAATATGTAAATATAAATATTACAGTTATCAGAGAAGCTTTTCACTTGCTTCTCTCAAGGGACAAACCAAACCTTCCCAGCTTATATCTATAGATAGAGCTTCAGATAAGCTTCCCTCCATACCCTTGGCATGGGAGAATCTTAGCTACACTGATTACCACACCATTTGCATCTTTAACCTTTTATTAGGGATATGAGTTCTAAGGCCTGCTTGAATCTTTTTCTTTCTGCCTCCAAAGAAAAGTGGATCAAACATAGTCTATGTTAACTATGTGAAACCCACCAAACTATTTTTTTCTGAACAGAAAAGAGTGTCATCCACTCTTTACAGAAGGTTAAAAACTTCCACCTGCTAACAGAGAACAGTGGTTGCTAAGTCAGTATCAAGAACTTGAACTTAAAATGTGGATTCCCCTAAAAACGAAACAAACAAAAAAAAGTGGATTCCCCCTTGTAACTCTTGACAAAGCAACCTGTATGAAGTTTTCCCAGTCTGCCTTTTTCTCCTGAACTCAGTGACATGTACTTTTTAATTAAAAGGCCTGAAGCTGGAAAGGTATAAAATAGAATGTTATTATTGATATAAAGATCCTAGGACACGGTCTGATCACACAGGTGGAGGAGGCCATCCCCACAGACGCTGCCCACAGAGGTGTGTACACAGTTGCTGTACACACAGATGCTGATCACACACAGATGTACACAGAGACAAACGTTACTCACAGAGACAGATGTCCACCAGGAACACGATGTATACCAAAAGTTCCCGCAGGGTGGTCTTGACATACAGCTCCCGGTTCTCAGCTGTGTTTTCAGTCAAGGTCGTTCCCCAAAGTCCTAAAGGGGGGGACATTGGAAAGATGTCCAGAATTCCCACAGCAGGGTTCCTTCCAGTTACCCCACCAACCAGTCCCTGGAATTTATGCTCATTTCCACCCCAGCCCCTTTTCCCATCACCTTATCCCAGATGGGGCAGGCTAGGGTATCATCATATCCATGTCTTCCCTCAAACTAGCTCCCATATATGCTTCTGGGTCCCCAAGAGATGACTGTGCCAGGCTTTCCCTCTGAGAGACTACCACACTAGCCTCTGTACCCTGGGGCATTCAGATCTGACACAGACAGTTCACAAACCCCAAAGATACATCTTCATACTGTATCCCCTTCCCAAAGCCTCAACTGGCCCCTTCTCCTGACCCCAGTATCTCAGGAGGTGCCTCCCCCCACCAGGCACCTCTGATGCCACGACAGATGCGAAGGCAGCAGCTGGACACCAGGGTCCTGTGTGCTTTCTCCTGGGGTCCATCTTCAGGCTGCTTCGGTTGGGATTGAGGCGGCACTGCACTGGAGATGGTGCAGATCCTGAGGGTCCCTTGAGGGGAGGGGGTGCCGCTGTAGGTGGGGTTGTCCCAGGCTCCACTCCCCAGCGTTTGTAGCTCCTGCTCCTCGGGGCTTCCCACAGCATTCATGGGGAATGAGGCAGGGGACCTGGCACCTCAGGTACCCACTGTCACCTGGAAAACAGAGAACAAAGACACAGGTTAGCCTAGCCAGCAGAGGGCAAAGGGAAGGGAATGTGAGAGCAGCTGGTCTCCTGCAGCCTCTGCCTCCAGCCTTTTGTACGGGGAGTCTGTGCCGGCTGCGGGGAGGGAGCAGAGGAGACGGAGGGTGGGGAGTGACCGTCAGTGCTGCCAGGGGCTCTCTCTCCCCTCAGCAAGTGCAGGGGACAAGAAGAAAGAGGGTGGGAGGGAAGAGGGAGGCAGGGGGTTGATGGGGGAATAGGAAGGTGTGGAGACTGGGTTTGGAAGGAAGGTGGGGCAAGAGAGGCGAACACTGTGGGGAGAGCAGGGCTGCTTGCAGATGGGGCCTGGGAGGAATGCACCCCCACCAGATAGGAGAGGTGATGAAAGAGCAATGGGTGGGGCTGGGAGGAAAGGGAGGCCTTGGAACTTCACTGCAGGTCTGAACTCATTGTCACTAAAAGCTCCAGAAAGGGCCGCCATGGATCGGGGTGGGGACCCAGGCCAGGCACAGGGACTGAAAAGTGCTGCCTCCCTCCAGGCTCAGTCAATGGTGTCTGAGGCTCTGTTATGGTCTCACCTTGAGCTGACCCCTGGTGGGGTGAAGAAGGGGGGCTCTTCTCCCTCATTCCAGCCTCACAGCTGGGGGGAAGGATCAAGACAGGAAGTCCCCCTCTTTCAGACACTTATGTGACAGGGTCTCTGACCGCAGATGAAGAGGGGGAACGCCTGCAGAGGTCCAGATCACCTGTATTCTTTTTTCTGAGGTCTGTCCTCTTAGAGGGTCCACACTCTAGCTTACAGCTGAGCTATACTGCCAGAAAGGTCTTCCTGCAGGGTGCAGAGCTGTTTAGGGAAGAGGCTAAGCACTGATTGGGAAGGCTGACCAGAGAGCAAAGGGCAAGGGCTGTGTGACCTGGGACTCCTTAAGGGGAGTGTACATGTGGACCCAGCTCAGCTGACAAGCTTATCTTAGCCTCTGCTTAATGCTGGACCTAGAACAGTGAGCAGGAGCACAAAATGCAGCAGGAGAAATAGCAAGGCTGATTGGCTTTTCCCCCCTAATCTTAGGTTTCTGAATCAAATCCCTGGCAAGGACCCTCAGCAATCTTTGCCTGTGCCTAGCTCCAGGCCCTGAGCAAGTGCCCTGGCTTGCCTACAGGCATGAGCTGTGGCTCAGAACAGAGCTGGCCCCATGGATGCAGATGCTTACCTCCTCCTTGATGGCTGGAGTGGGGGCTGCCCTCTCTCCTCCTCTTGACTCCCTCTCTGGGCTCCTCTATTGCTGCTCTGGCCTGAAGCCCACCCACCTTTGTGCTCAGTGAAACATCAGCCTGGTGGAAGTCAGCAGTCTTAGGTGTCCCCATAAAGAGATCCTGATCCCAGACAACTCAGGGCTGGGCTCAGCTCCTCATGAGTGTATTTTAGCATCTGAGACAGCATCTGTCCTAGCCCCGGGCCTGCTGCATGGCTCTCCCACCCCAGCCCGGGGCCACTATGAAGGGAATGAACTCTCCATCTGGGCTGTAGCTGACCCAACTCTGTGAGCCCTCCCAGATGGAAGAGTTCCCCTCTTTGCATTTTACTGGTTAATGAGACACATTTCAAGGTGATAGTTTTCTTTGGGAAGACAAAAGATCAAGACTGGGCCTGTACTCCCCATCTGATCTGAAACCATCTGACAGGGAAGGAACAGGAGTTTCTACCTCTCACCCACAGGCTTTTCAAACAATTGCAAAAGGACCGTTGGCCTGCAAAACTGAGCTCTGGGACAGAGGCGATGAACAGGAAGCTAGAGTCCAAAGAAGTGGGAAGAGGAAATGGAGATGGTTTCTGATTCCTTTGGGATGATTTTATATCCTAAGGGGGGCTTATGATCAGCAGGGGTTTGGATGGACTCAAGGAGGCCCATCACGTGACAGGTCCTAGGCCCTAGGGAGCTTAAGGCCAGGGATATGGGACCTGTCTCGGTCACCTACCTGGCCAACATTGTTCTTCCCTGCTCAGTCCTGAGCACTCCCCATGGAGTATGATCTATAAGGCCCACTGTGGGCACAGGTCATGTAACAGCTTGAGAAATTCTCTCAAAAGGCATTGTGCATTCTTAGGATGTTAAATCTTACTCAAGAAGTTGCAAATGTGGTAATAAAGTGGGATCTCCTGATGATTTAATGACCAGCAGTTCTCCAGGCCCTCCAGCTCCTACTGGCACTAGACTCTACTCTGTTAAAAAAAAGGCAACTGATTTCAGAGGAGTCCTGTGGCTCAGACTGCCTCTTATCGGCTCAGCAAAACCCAAGAGGCTTGAACTTGAAACCAAAACTCCCGGGTTTAACTCTTGGCTGAAAAACACATTAATCAGATGGTTCTGGGCAACAATAAGAGTCCCTTTGAGGCTCTGTTTACCTATCTGCAAAGTGTTGATAATAAGGCCTGTCCTGCTAAATTTAAGGATTATTTTAGAACTGAAATGGAAGTCTTTATAATCTGTGCACTATAAAGCACACAACAAATTTAATAATCCTAAAAAAAAAAAATAATAATAATAATCCTAGCATGACAGGCACCCTAGTGCATTCCACTCAGACACAGCAGTTCATGGTTAAAAGAGACACCTTCAGCCTGGACCCTGTTGTCATCGCCCCTGAAGGACAAGTGGGGTCCAAGAACTCTCTGTGTCCACACCCATTCCACTTCAGCTGACACCAACAGAAGGGAATGATAGCATTTCACCTGGAAAGTATTATACAAGTAGTCTTTAAATGAAAGCACCTCTTAGAAGAGTTTTACAACCACAGGACCAGCCTTGTGACTCATTCAAATCAAAAGTACCTCTTCGTCATGAAGCCTCTTAGCCACTTGGTGACTTGGTCCGTTGCTTCAGTAAGACAAATTTTTTGGTCACATGTTCTCCTCATGCAGTCACCAGGAAGAGGGTTACCCCATGCCTGCCACTGGTACACTCCTTTTCACAGCCTCCCCATCCCAGCCAGCTTCTCCAGGGTTTCTGGGATCCAATAGGCCTTGACAAAGGGTTCAGCGACATCGAAGTCTACAAGATGGAATCTTGTGGTCCATCTCCTTATAAGCTTTCCTTGGAAGTTCCTCTGAGATAGGACACTTTCCATACTTTAGAGAAAGGAATTCTAGGGTGATTCACAGTCCAGGTTCTACAGGGAGAAGCAAGCTGCAAACCACCTTCTGTACTCTACATAGTGACTCAACCTTTTTCACCCCAATAGACATAAACAGTAAGAAACACTTTATAAGTAACAGTGGCTATGGCAATGATTCTCAATGGAAGACACTGGAAATCACTTATCTATAAGAAAGAAGCCTGGTACAAGAGCTTAACCTTCACTGATACACCATCACAGTCATCTGCCTGGTAAAAATACTGAAATTTGAGTAGCCCAAGTTTTCAACAACAAACATGGTGGATCAAGCAAACCAACCTGAGTAAGCTAAGCCAAAGGGACTCCTCCCCTGCCTTTTTCCATGTAACAAACACCACAGCACTACACCAGGGGGCCTGCACAAGCCCCAGCTTCTCCATAATATATTAAAGTGAACAAGTCAGTTCTGTTGGAAAGTCCAGGTAAATGAAGTCCTGTAGCAGCTGTCCCAGCCCAGACAGCAAGAAAATAGCCTCTGTCTTGTTTCACCAGACACCTCACAGAGAGGCTGGATGTGACCCACCTCTTCATTATAAGGACCCACGTTAGCCTTTTCATCCTTTGCTTTTACCTCCCTGATTTCAAAGTCCTTCTGGAATACATTTTGCATCTTCCATCTCTCTAAAAGGAATCCTTGTGAATGAGACCCTCAGCTTTCCTCCCATTTCTAGAGGATCCGCATGGACATTGATGTCCATCTGTCCATACTGTCTACAGAGATTTAGACAGATGGAGGAAAGCAATCAAACCTAGGTGGTAAGATACAGATGACACTATTTACAAAAACAAAGTTAGGACTTCCTTGGTGGACCAGTGGTTAAGACCCTGCATGCCACGCAGTTCGGCCAAAAAATAAACAAACCAAAAATAAAGAGGTTGTCACTTGACTAAGCCCTAGAAAATGGATCTGAGCTCACGTGTCCTGACATAATCCATCAGCAGTTTCCTTTCTAGGCAGAGCTCCTGCTGTGGCAGGCGGGGTTCTTTAGCTGGTGTGTTGCTGCTGCTGCTGCTAAATCACTTCAGTCATGCCCGACCCTGTGTGACCCCATAGACGGCAGCCCACCAGGCTCCCCCATCCCTGGGATTCTCAAGGCAAGAACACTGGAGTGGGTTGCCATTTCCTTATCCAATGTGTGAAAGTGAAAAGTGAAAGTGAAGTCGCTCAGTCGTGTCTGACTTGTAGTGACCCAATGGACTGCAGCCTACCAGGCTCCTCCATCCATGGGATTTTCCAGGCAAGAGTACTGGAGTGGGATGCCATTGCCTCCTCCAAGCTGGTGTGTTAGTGGAGTGTTAATCAGGCCACCTGCTGGAGGGGGTGGATTGGGGAAGGAAAGAACTCCATGTGAGTAGGAGACATCAGGCTAGAAAGAAAGAGGAGGAGAGGAGAAAGAAAGGCATGAGAGGGAAAGGAGATGGAGGATAGAGAGGCTCGGGGAAGAGGACGTGAGAGAATGCGGTTCTCCTCAGAGCCACTCACCACATTTCACATGAGGCACTTTGACTGACTGTCCCAAGCCTGTGTAGAGGGGAGACTGGAGCCCCAGGGCAGGTCCCTCGGGGTTCACTCTTCCAGCATCACCTCAGGCTCTCAGGGCAAACATCCATCATACCTCCTTGTACCTCCCTCTGAGAGCCCCATTAGAGAAGCCACATCTTCTTCCATCCTGAGTCCTCATTCCAATCATAATTCACTCCACAGATGTTTACTGAAATAGCAAAGGAGATCATTAGGGCCCCCTGCCTCATGAAATTTACATTCTGGTGAGGAAGATAAACATTAAACAAATATACAAATAATTGATGGTTTATCATCATAAAAAGTACTGTAAGGGAGAAGCAACAGGTGCAACAGGTGCTCTGCGGCAGGAGATCCAACTTTCTGAGGTCAGTGAGGAATGGAATGATGATTTCTATCTCTCTTCCCGCTTCTTGTCCCTGCAGCACACCACATTTTCTGAGAGGCAGACATGTTTTACAGATAGCACGCACAAGGAAACAGATCAAGTTAAAAGATCAAATGAAAAGAAAGTTACAACACTGCAAGAAATATTAAAACTTACAGTGATCTTTATTCCTCATGGTCACTGGAATGGGAGCTGAGCTAAGCTTGAATTACTCATGCCTTAGCTTCTTTCCAAAAACAGGGAATCCAACAACTTTTTCACTCCTGAAATTGGTTATCTCTTCAAAAGCTGAAAAGGAGACAAATGAATAAAAGAGCTAGAGTAGCTGGTGAAACTACAAATTGATTAAAATTTCCTGAGGTGATGGTTTTAAAGCTGTACACTTATTGCCAAACTCACTAAGTGGTACACATTAAATAAATACAGATTTTTGTATGGCAATCACACCTCAATAAAGGTCAATCATTTTTCAAATTTTTTTAAAAAACTTCCTGAACAGGAATTCAGAACCAAGAGCTTTCTTTTCTTTTGTTCCACTGGCCCTGTTATCTCAAATCAAGAAATCTACCTTGGTATCTCTATCAGTATGATTGATAAGTTATTAATTTTTTAAAACGCTGGAAAAGAGGAAGCCCAAATATCCAGCAATAGAAAAAAAGATCAAATAAATTAAGACACATTCACATAATGGATTGTTGTGCAGAAAAAAGCAACATTTTTGAGTAACATTTAATGTCATAAGAAAAAGCTCAGTGTATGTTATGTTAAAACTTCTGGCATATACATGTACAGAACTCAAATTTTCTCTGTATATACTTAGATAGATGCATCAAAAAAGGACTATATTGAAGAATAAAAATATTTAGTAATGGTAGCTCTGGATGGTGTGATTATAGATGCTTATTGTTTTGCTAATTTTTTCTACAATGATTATGAGTACTTTCATATTTGGAAAAAATAATTATTTTTAAAAAGCCAGTTGTCAGTAGTTATGTACATAAAAATCTGAGGTTCATTTTTATTTCAGACTCAGAGAACCTCTTGGCTGGTTGCCTTCACAGCACTAGCTCTCCATACCAGTGAGACATCAGTGTGTTCATTTCTTGACATGGGAGTCACCATGTAGTAGACTTGCTTACCGCCTGCCTGCTCTAAGCCTAATTGCTACTTCCTTGGAGATTACAGCTGGGGAAGAATATGGGTGAAATGTATGGCAGGTATGAAAATAGCTACAATGATAAGTAATATAATGGGAAGTACAGTATCTCACAGAGGAAGGAAGGTGATTGAGTTTGGAACTGGGAAGGTCAAGAAGGGAATTTTGAATGGGAATGGCACCAAAATGGATTTTGAAGGATGGATAATATTTTAAGAGGCAGAAATAAGGTATAGTTGGGGCTTCCCTGGTAGCTCAGCAATAAAGAATCTGCCTGCAATGCAGGAGACATGGGTTCCATCTCTGGGTCTGGAAGATGCCCTGGAGAAGGAAATGGCAACCCACTCTAGTATTCTTGCCAGGAAAATCTCATGGACAGAGAAGCCTGGCAGGCTACAGCCCACAGGGTCGCAAAGAATCGGACTGAGCACAGCACAATAAGGTATCAGTTCAGTTCAGCCATTCAGTCGTGTCCGACTCTTTGCGACCCCACAAATTGCAGTACGCCAGGCCTCCCTGTCCATCACCAACTCCTGGAGTTTACTCAAACTCATGTCCATCGAGTCGGTGATGCCATTCAGCCATCTCATCCTCTGTCGTCCCCTTCTCCTCCTGCCCCCAATCCCTCCCAGCTAGTTACCACTTAACCAAAATGCCAGATTCTTTACTGTGTATTAATATGACCTCAGTTATCTCTCATACAATTAGCTTTTCATTATCTCTATTTTACAGGTGGAAGAAACTGAGGATCAGAGAGAGAACTTATGGTGGTGTCAGGCTTCCAAATGGGGTCTGATGACAGTGGTAATGACTTCCCGCGTATCAGCCTGCAGGGGCAGCAGCGTGTATGAAGCCAGGCAGGTGGGAAGCTGAAAGTAAGTCTCTTTTGGAAGAACAATCCCACTTTGGCTGGAGTATAGAAAGGGAGCCAGGAAAGAGGGTTGGGAGAAAATATGGAAGGCCTCATATACCAGCCATTTTATTTATTAGGCAACAGAAAGACAGACAAAGCATCTGAACAGAGTAACTATATTAAAGCTATATTTTATGGAAAACAGTCTGACAACAGGATAGGTTGGTTTGGGAGAAACTGGAAGCAAGCAAATCAGTTGGAAAATTGCTGTGTTAGTTCAGGGACAGATAATGAAAGTACGAATTTCATTCGGTGAAATAAGACTAGAAAGGAAAGGAAAGATATATGAGAAATCTCTTAGGTGGCATCTGCTGGGATTATGATGTACCTGAAGGATGTGGGGTACAAGGGAGAGAAATCAGAGGCAGATCTAAGGTCTCAAACCTGGACAATTGGAAGAGTGGTGATGCTATTACAAGGTGGGTGGGGAGATGGAGCGAAAGAGGAATGGGTTTCAGTAGGAAGGTGATGAATTTGGCTTTAAGCATATTTGAGTCTAAAGTGTTAAGATGATGAAATCTGACAGTCTGTTGAACAATTTGGGCTAAAGTTTAAGTGGGCAATAAAGACTATGGACAGTAATATGGGGATTGTGTGGCTAGAAGTTTATTGGAGCCACAGGAACAGTTAAGATTGCCAAAGGATTAGATTGAATAAAGAAAGAAAAGAACTTGAGTTGGAGGACAGAAGAGGAGCCAAAAGGGAGAAAGAGTCATGAGAGACAGGAGGAGGACCAGAGATTTTCAAGACATGAAAGTCAGAGGAGGAGTGTTTGAAGAAGTAGGCGCTGATGGACGGTATCAAATGGTGCTAAAAAGTCAAGAATTCCAATAAAAGTTTCTGGATGTTTAGACTAGAATCTCTCAGGAGACCGTGAAAAGTGAGGAGGCTAGAGATGCCTGATGTGGAGGAGCAGGGGTGTAGAGGTTAAAGGGTGGGTCACAAGGCAATGAAAGAAGTGGCTCCATTTAACTGCACATGTAAATTTACTAAGTATTTGAGTACCTGCTGGGCAAGCTTCTTGCACATCTGCTTGGGGATGTCCCAAGAAACCGAAACCAACCATCCTCATCTTCATGTTCTAAAAGCTTCAGTTCATAATATCTGAAACTAACCCAACATTGTAAATCAACTATCCTCCCAATTAAAATTAAAATTCTTCTATTTTTTTTTCCTTTTAAAAATAAAAATTATTTTAAGTAAAATAGAAGTTTCCGTTCATTCCAACTCCTCTTCTGGTGCTGAATTTTAAAAACAGATTTATTGAGATATAATTCACAGATCATACAGTTTACCCATTTAAGTATACAAGCTAGTGATTTTTAGTATCTACACAGATGTCCAACCATGGTGTTGACTTTAAAGGATAAACATTTGAATCTGGAATTCAATTCTTATAATTTATGCTGTAAATGAGGGAGCTGCTGCTGCTGCTAAGCCGCTTCAGTCGTTTCTGACTCTGTGCGACCCCATAGACGGCAGTCCACCAGACTCCCCTGTCCCTGGAATTCTCCAGGCAAGAACACTGGAGTGGGTTGCCATTTCCTTCTCCAATGCATGAAAGTGAAAAGTGAAAGTGAAGTCATTCAGTCGTGTCTCACTCTTAACGACCCCATGGACTGCAGCCTACCAGGCTCCTCCATCCATAGGATTTTCCAGGCAAGAGTACTGGAGTGGGGTGCCATTGCCTTCTCCGAAACGAGGGAGAGGGGATCCCGAGGCCCAGAATAGATTCTTCACTCCCACCTTCTTGAGCAGGATCACAGAACAGTAGGAAGGCACAACGGTGCTTTGCCTAAAACACCCACCAGGTGGTAGCACTACCCTTGCCCAGTTTGAAAGGCTGTGTCCTCAGGGTCTCCCACCTAGGGACTGGTCTCTCCTCTGCTCCTTCCTGTTACTTACTCTTCTCTTCTTGGTAACTCTACTAACAGGTCCTAACCAACAGGGATTTATCATTCTGGAGGCATGGTAACTTTTTGTGTGAACCTGTGTCCTCTGAGAAGCAGAGGCCAAGAATAAAGCTTGTGAGGGTATTTAGTGTGGGAAACACTTGTAAGTGAAAATAGGGACTGAGCCTAGGAAGGCTAGGAGAGTTGTCAGACTAGAATGTGAATCTGACCCCAAATGAAGAAGAGACAGTAGGAAAGTTGGTGTGGAGCCTCCTGCAGTATAGTTAGTCTCAGAAATGTTGGCCAAGACCTTCAGGAAGCCCAAACAAATGACCAGAATTCTGTCTCCCAGGAAGGAGCCTGCCTTAGTATCCCTGCTAAGCTCAATTATTGGCTGGGCTGCGCACCTGTAAGTGGCCCAGGTGGAGGCTCTTGGTCAATTATCCCACCAGCAGTTGGTAATGTGTAAGGCCTGTTCTCATGGCCTCCACATCTTCCTTCGGAAAAGGAACAGCCTCAGCCCTCAGGTACAAAATGACACAGGGCAAAGGCTAACAGAGTTCTACCAAGAGAACACACCGGTTATAGCAAACACTCTTCCAACAACACAAGAGATGACTTTACACATGGATATTGTCAGATGGTCAATAATGAAATCCGACTGAATATATTCTTTGCAGCCAAAGATGAAGAAACTCTATACTTAATCAGCAAAAACAAGACCTGGAGCTGACTGTGGCTCAGATAATGAGCTCCTTATTGCAAAATTCAGGCTTAAATTGAAGAAAGTAGAGGAAAACACTAGATCATTCAGGTATGACCTAAATCAAGTCCTTTATGATTATACAGTGGAGGTGATGAATAGATTCAAGGAGATTAGATCTGGTAGACAGAGTGCCTGAAGAACTATGGGCAGAGGTTCATAACATTATACAGGAGTGGGTGACCAAAACCACCCCCAAGGGGAAAAAAACGCAAGAAGGAAAAATGGTTGTTTGAGGAGCCCTTACAAATAGCTGAGAAAAGAAGAGAAGCAAAAGGCAAAGGAGAAAGGGATATACCCAACTGAATGCAGAGTTCCAGAGAATACCAGGGAGAAATAAGAAAGCCTTCTTAAGTGAACGATGCAAAGAAATATAGTAAAACAATAGAATGGGGAAGACTGGAGATCTCTTCAAGAAAATTAGAGATACCAAGGGAACATTTCATGCAAAGATGGGCACAATAAAGGACAGAAATGGTATGGACTTAACAGAAGCGGAAGATATTAAGAAGAGGTGGCAAGAATACACAGAAGAACTATACAAAAAAGATCTTAATGACCCAGATAACCATGATGGTGTCGTCATTCACCTAGAGCCAGACATCCTGGAATGTGAAGTCAAGTGGGCTTTAGGAAGCATTACTACAAACAAAGCTAGTGGAGGTGATGCAATTCCAGCTGAGCTATGTCAAATCCTAAAATATGATGCTATGAAAGTGCTGCACTCAAGATGCCAGCAAACTTGGAAAACTCAGCAGTGGCCATAGAACTGGAAAAGGTCAGTTTTCATTCCAATTCCAAATAAAGGCAATGCCAAACAATGTTCAAACTACAGGACACTTGTGCTCTTTTCACATGCTACCAAGGTAATGTTCAAAATCCTTCAAACGAGGTTTCAACAGTATGTGAACGGAGAACTTCCAGATGTACAAGCTGGATTTATAAAAGGCAGAGGAACAAGAGATCAAATTGCCAACATCCATTGGATCATAAAAAAAGCAAGAGAATTCCAGAAAAACATCTTCTTCATTGACTATGTGAAAATCTTTGACTGTGGATCACAACAAACTGTAGAAAATTCTTAAAGAAATGGGAATACCAGACCACCTTACTTGTCTCCTAAGAAACCTCCTAAGGTCAAGAAGCAACAATTAGAACCTGACATCAAACAACAGACTGGTTCCACATGGGCAAAGGAGAACACCAAGGCTGTATATTGTCACCCTGCTTATTTAAATTTTATGCAGAGTTTAACATGCAAAATTCTGGGCTGGATGAATCCCAAACGGGAATTAAAATTTCCAGAAGAAATATTAACAATCTCAGATATGCAGATGATACTACTCTAATGGCAGAAAGCCAAGAGGAATTAAAGAGCCTCTTGATGAAGGTAGAAGAACTGAGTGAAAAAAACTGACTTAAAACTCAACATTAAAAAAACTAAGATCATGGCATCCAGTCCCATCACTTCGTGGCAAATAGAAGGGGAAAAAGTGGAAACGGTGGCAGATTTTATTTTCTTGGGCTCCAAAATCACTGCAGATGGTGACTGCAGTCACAAAATTAAAAGACGCTTGCTCCTTGGAAGAGAAACTCTAACCAACCTAGACAGCATATTAAAAAGTGGAGACATCACTTTGCCACCAAAGTCAATCTAGTCAAAGCTATGGTTCTTCCATTAGTCATGTATGGATATGAGAGTTGAACCATAAAGAAGGTTGAGCACCGAAGAACTGATGCTTCCCAATTGTGGTGCTGGAGAAGACTCTCGAGAGTCTCTTGGACAGCTAGGAGATCATACCAGTCAATCCTAAAGGAAATCAACCCTGAATATTCATTGGAAAGACTGATGTTGAAGGTGAAGCTCCAATATTTTGGCCACCTGCTGCAAAGAGCTGACTTATTGGAAAAGACCCTGATGCTGGGAAAGATTAAAGGCAGGAGGAGAAGGCAGTGACAGAGGATGAGCTGGTTGGATGGCATCACCAACTCAATGGACATGAGTTTAAGCAAACTCCAGGAGATAGTGAAAGACAGAGAAACCTGGTGTGCTGCAGTCCATGGGGTCACAAATCGTTGCAACTTAGAGACTGAACAACAGCCCCCAGTAGTCTCCACCAAGGGCCATCTGTGTTCCCCATCTCTGAGGGGGGCAGTTCAATCCCCACTTCACACCTCTTGTGCTGACTTCATGCCCCACTCTCCAACCCCTCTCCCATCTGCTTCATGCTGCATCCAACTCTCCACCTTCCTGGATGAATCCAAGCCGTATACCCTCCCAAGAAAGCCCTACCTTTTCGAGGCCCCTGTCTTTGGCACCTTCCTTCTTATAAGCTCTCGAAAACTGAATGAGGTGATGGGATTAACTGGGTATTGGCTTCAGCCCTGACCCACAGGCCCAGGCACCAGTCTGCCCTGGCAAGAGATGGGTTGACCAGCACCAGGGCCCATAACATAGCTTTGCCAAGTGGTCCAGAGGGCCAGGGAGCTCTTGGGGGCCAGGAAGAAGTTGGCATTTGCCCACGGAAAGCAGAAGTTTGGGGAGAAGGGTGTTAGGGAAGAAGACTTGTGGGTACCCGACATGACAGGAACTTACCACGTCAGTCGCCTCCGAGGGCTGCCCTGAGTGCTGAGGGCTCATTGTGCTTGGACCTCTAGGTTTTGCCCCTCTCTCCCCTGGCTGGTCCTCAGCTGAAAGACAGGGTTGGCAGAGATGGGCTGATTACAGCTGGCTCTCCAGGCTGCTGCTTGAAAGAAGCACATGGGGAAAGCAAGGATTCTGCAAGAGCATGTCTGGGCCAGGTGACATTGCAAACACAGAGTCCCTTAGGGAAATAGGAGGAAATAACTTGGGAGTTTCAAAGGGAAACCAGGCAATCCCTGGCATGGGAGCAGCAGAGAATGGCCTGGCAATCTACCCCAATTGCATTATTTACACTTAGATGACAGAGGAAGCTGAGGGCAAGTGTGGGGTTTCCCCTTTTCCCTCTTGAGCAGAGAGAGGTGGAAAAGAAAGGTGGAGTTGGGGAGTGGAATAAAAGGAAGACACCTCAGGTGATACGGAAGGTGGTGGTGGTGGGGGGGGTTTCCAGACTGTAACCTGCCCAGGGACCCGGACCAGGGTTGATGGAACCAGGATGGGGGCAATGAGACTAGCAAGACTCCTTTCCACTCCCCACTCAGCACATTTGTTCCATGCTTGGAATGAACTCCTTGCTAGACAAACCTATGAAGTATATATCCACCCCTAGCAAAGGGAGCTGATATGTACCCCCCAACATCACTCCCACCCTAATAGCCCCAGACTGGTACAGCCTTCTGAGCCTTGTAAAATAGGCTAAATATATCAATAAATATTAGTAGCTTGTCAGAACACCCAGGCCACTGCATAGGAATAGACGCTCAAAAAATTGCTAAATGAGTCTGTCTCAAGCCCATTCTCTCCTATAACCAATTCTAGGGGCACTTCGGTTAGGAACCTCTCCTGAACCCACTCCCCATTTAATAGGGTCTGTTTGTACCCTGCGGTCATCAGATGCTATCCTGCCCAGTTGGCTATTGTACTTTGTCCTGTTTCCTTTGGAAAGCTGTGAGCTCCCCGGGGACAGCTTCAGAGCCTTGGCTGCATTCTCCACCACCTCCCCACCCACCACTACCACCCCGGCAGAGCAGAGAACTAACACTCCACTGGGCACTGTGAAGGCTCAGTCAACACTCAATCCTCAGGTGGATTCACTGGCTCAGAGGGAGAGCAGCAGGCTCTTGGCTGGGAGAGGCTGCGCAGAGAAGGCGCCGAGGGAAGCCTGACTCGGGACACAGACAGCTGCCCTCTGGTCCGGGCACCCCTGCTGTACCCGGCTCAGCTGCTGTGTCAATGGAAAGCAGCGTGACATCAGCTGTGGAAGAGGTTACTATCAGGCAAAGGGAAGGGCAGGGAGAGCAGGCCAACCGCCTGTGGAGGCTAGAGGCTGGATCAGCTGGGGAGAGGGTGCCTCGTGAGGGCTGGGTTCAGGTAGGGGCCTGCAGGGAGCAACAAGCAGGGAGGCAGAGATGCGGAAGAGAGGGGCTGAGGGCATGGATGGTTAAGGCCTCTAGCCTTCCACCTGTAGGACAGAGGGAACCTTGGTTTGGAATTCTGGAAGACAGTGAGACTCCCCTTAGCCACTATACGAAGCAAGCGGGGTACACCTCTCTCTGACCACAAAAGCAAGGATGGGGCAGGCCCTCTCTTCTCCATTCAGCTCAGAACAGAGTCAGGGCAAGAAAGGCTTTCCTTCCAGCTCATGTATTTGTTATTGGAGGCCCTGGGTCAGTCCTTCTTGCTGCCCACCACAGATGAAATGCTCAGGTATGGGACATCTTCCCTGGCTGGGGTAAGAGCCCTGGGGAAAAGTCAGGCCACCACAGAAACTGCCAGCCTGGCCCCGGTCCCAAGATCTGTCCCTGGGTGTCACCGCCCCCACCCCAGGGCGTCAGTGAGATCGCCAGCCTGGACCTTTGAACAAAGGTTCTAATAAGACCTTTGTCTCCAAGTCTCGCATGCCCAAACTCTTAGCCCCTGGTCCCACATTCTGCCCATTTACTGCCCCCAGTAGCACTCACTCTGATCTGCAGACATAGGCCCAGTTCCCAGAGACAGGCAGTAATTACTTGGTAGAGGCACCAAACCTGCTCCCCACCCCCCCGCACTGGGGACACAGTGGCACATGGCTGTATGTGTGTACACACAGGCATGCACACACACACACACACTGCTGTTCTAGGCCTGACAGGAGGGCTGTGGTGAGGGGGATGGTGTAGATACACAGACATGCAGTCAAACAGGGAGCTGGCTGGAAAAGTGCCCCAACCTCTCCTCAACCAGGGTCACACAGCACAAGACCTCGCACCATCTCTCTGGCCTGGGTCCTTGGAGGAGCGTGTTTCAGGTCCTATTCAGCAGTGTCAGTTTTGAGTCTCTCTTCCTCTTCTGAGCCTCTAAACTTGTCAACTGCCCTTCTCCACATCCATCCCAATGGTACCTTGAGACTCACCACTGCCACCTCCTCCAGGAAGTCTCCCCTGATTCTCCCAAGCTGGTCTGGTATGTGCCTCTCCCTGGAGTCCATAGCACCCTGAGCTAAACACCATTATCCAGGGTTATAAGGATCTCCACTACTATGGTGAGTTGCCCAAGGTCAGGACCTCCTTATGACTTAAGCACTTACCACTATGCCTGGGACCATGTGGCACTCCATATTCACTGCATGAGAGAGCTGATATATTTCTGGAAGTGCAGGGTCTCCACCCCTTGTTTTACTCAATCTCCCACAGAAGCCAGTGGGAGCCCAGAAGGCAGACTAGCCTGGTCCCCACTCCTCTGGGCAGGAGGAAGGGAGTCCACCGATGCTAGCTCTTCTGGCTGTCTGCTGTCTGTGACTCAGCTTGGACCACGAGACAGGAAGGAGCCCAAAGCCCAGGAGGGTCCTGCCCCTTGTCTCTGCACAGAGAACAGGCTGCGGACAAGCCCAGGCCAGATGTGGGTGCTGACTTCCCTCCGTTCTCCACATTGCCAGGTCTCGCGGGAAACCTTGAGGTCAGGGAGGTGATGACAGTCTGGACAGCTCTGGTCTCTTGCCCTGATGTCACAAGGCCATGGGCAGTATGGAAGGACAGTGACGTGGGGCTGGCTGGATCACACCTTGTCTCAATGTGCTTGTTTGAGTAAGCAGACACTTTAATCTCAGGATCTGAGGGGCTGAAGAGAAGCCTTGGGGACCTGTCAGTCATGGGGGAGGAAATGAGCCTAGTTACCGTCATCATCGGGTAGGGCGTTAGGTCAAGGTAATGAATTATCTCTACTTGTGTGTGTGTGTGCTCAGTCATGTTGTGACCCTTGGTGACCCCATGGACTGTAGCCCACCAGGCTCCTCTGTGCATGGGATTCTCCAGGCAAGAATACTGGAGTGGGTTGCCATTGGGTGCCATTTCCTCCTCCAGGGGATCTTCCTGATGCAGGGATTGAACTTGCATCTGCTGCATTGGCAGCTGGATTCTTTACCATTAGTGCCACCTGGGAAGCCCTTATCTTTACTTATGTACATCTAAAGTTTGGCTTAGATCTGTGGGAAAGAGCGAGGAAGAAGGAAGTAAGGAAAGACAGATGGGGGGGGGGGGGGGGTGGGTTGGGGCAGGGGACAAGTGTGAGGTCCCTGAGCACCTATGAGGGTCGTAGCCAGTCCTTCTGTAAACCTGACCTCCCCAGGTTCAGATCTTATAGATGTTACTGGTTTCTCCATACAGGGAGCCCTGAGAGCAAAAGGAAGAGACTGCCGAGTGGGCTGTCCAGGTCGCAAGAAGATCTGTGAACGTACTCCCCCACCCCCATTTGACATTTGACTGGGACAGTCACAGATCCTCAAGGGAAGTGTTACCCAAGGCCCAGCCCCCACCACTAAGCTGCCACTCCATCCCCCTCTTTCCTTCTGCAGCCTAATGTGCCATGATCCCAGACATGTGTCCTCAAGCCCTGTCTTCCTAAACAAGTCAAGGGAAGGAAAAAGGGAGGCCCAAACTGTGTCCAGCACAGGGGCCTTTCTGTGTCACAAGCAAGTGTTCATGAGAATCATGTGATTTCCTGGGATACAGGTCACCCGTGTACAGAAAGCCAATCACATGGGCCCTCATCCTTTCCCCAAACCCCTGGGAGACCAGAGCTAGGTATTCATTGACTTCCCTCCTATGAGAAAAGTATATGATAACTGAAGACGGCTTGCCTCCATTTCGCAGAGGAGAGACTGAGGGACAAAGCATTAAAAGAGCAAGTTGGAGATGAAGTTGGGACAAGAGTTGGAAGTGAAAGGAATCAGCTCTGGAATCTTGCTATTTTCCATATTCTCAAGTGTCGGCTTATTTCCCAAGCGGGGTTGTCTACTGTGTCACCCCACTGCCTACTACGCAAAGGGAAAGAATGCTGAAACCTACTAACCTAAGCTGTGATGTGGTCAGCTACAAAGCAACAGGGAGCCAGTTTCCTAACACCCAGGATGCCAGGGTCTTCAGAACAAGGATTCTGGAGGCTTCACCCTGGATCCAGAAAGCAGAGAGACACTCATAAACTGACAATCACCAGCATGCAAAGTACAGCCCCTACATTTCAAAACCTTTGCCCTGGCCACATGGAGTCCACAGAGGGACTGTCCTGACAATGTAGCAGCTGGTTTTGTAGCCAAGAATGACTCACAGTCACAGGAGGTGAAAAGGGGAGAAGGAACCTTGCCTCACAAGTCTGCTTCTTCCTGAAAGCTTTGGGCTTGGGCCACCCTCCCGACCCCAACACCTGAAAGACTCCCCCTCCAGGAGGATCATGGCCTCCCATGGAAGCCTACTGCCTTCCCACTGGGCTGCTTAGCGTGAGACACCCAAAGCCAGGCTTGGAGGGGCCAGGTCACTAAAGAGAGGCCTTCACACAAGGGGAAGAGCTGATGCCAGGCTGAGAAGCACCTCTATGCCCTGGAAGTATCTCTCTCTCTCTCCTGATAGTGACCTGCTTGCCTGCGTGGGGTCATGTTCTTTCTTGTCATGTGGGTGGGGGAAATCTTTGCCTTCCCAGCAGTGGGAAGAGGTAGGAAAGTCCTCTGAACTGTCCTCCCTTTTCTTAAGAATCCCTGTAAGCCAGAGGTCAGGTAAACGCAAGCACACAGTATGGGGGATAGTTCAGCTGCCAGCTCCTGAAAGGAAGTAAAATGAAAGAAGAGCAAGGGCACACTGGCAGAAGTCAAGAAGGGATAGAGGCCAGGTGAAGAGACTCAGCAGTTCTGGCGAGTTTTGCCCGTAGGCTGTCCCTTGCAACTACCTGCAACTTAGAAATGAACCTCACCCAGTAGTGATTTATCTACTTTGGGTCCAGTCCAGAAACATATAGGGCAGCAAGTGCTGAGTACACATTTGTATCCCAAAGGGGAACCAGAAAAGTCATAGCTAAGTGGGAACTCAGTCCAGAAATACGCACAAATATTGAAGCAGCAGACTATTAGGGCCGGCAAACTGTAATTAAAAAAAAAAGAAGACATGGGCTTTGGGCTCCTCTTGAGCATAGATCATGCCCAGCATCTCCAAAGTTTCTGCATTTCATAGAACAATTTGCTCTAAATTCCCTTACTATCCCCACCCCCCCACGCCCCGCACTTGCTATTAAATATGTCTGTTAATTGTCTCTCCCATCAGAATGTAAACTCCATGAAGGCAAGATTGGGGAGCTTTATCACCAGTGTTCCCAACTCCTAGAACAGTGCCTGTTGTAGAGTAGGGGTTCAATTGATATTTTACTGCCTTCTCACACTACTTCTCACACTACACATTAGTTATTCCTCTCACTAGATTTCATAAAAAGGAAATCAGTCAGTATGTTACTTTTGGTGTCTAGCTTTCAGTGAGCATGTTTTTTTTAAAAGAATCATCCATGTTGTTGCACGTGTTTGTAGTTCATTCTTTCCATACATTGTTTATCCATTCTCCTCTTGGAGCAACTTTGGGGATGTTTCCCATTTGAGGCTATAATGTATGAAGCTATAATGAATTTACTTGTACAAGTTTTTTTGTGGACATATGTTTTCATTTCACTTGAGGACAGTTCTAGGAGTGGAATTACTGGATCTTCAGATGGGAGTATTCAGCATTTTAAGAAACTGTCAAACTATTTTCAAAGTAGTTGTACTGTTTCATGCTTCCATCAACAACGTTTGAGGGTTTCAGAGATTTCACATGGTCACCAACATTTAGAGTGTTCTCAGCCCTTATAGGGATTCCCTGGTTGCTCAGTGGTAAAGAATCCACCTGCCAAAGCAGGAGACAAGGGTTTGATCCCTGGGTCTGGAAGATCCTGAGGAGAAGGAAATGACAACCCACTCCAGTATTCTTGCTTGGGAAATCCCATGGACAGAGGAGCCTGGTGGGCCGTCCTCCATGGGATCCCAAGGAGTGACAACAACAACAAATTTACTTTATTGTTTATTTACAATAAATTTCTTTATTATGTTTATTTACAACAACATAAATTACTTTATGTTTCTATAGATCTCGCTATTCTGGACAGTTCATATAAGTGGTATCATACATATGTGGTTCTTTGTGGAGTGGTTTCTTTCCCTTAGCATATTTTCAAGGTTCATTTATGTCATGGTATGTACCAGTACTTCATTCTTTTTTTTTAAACGCTGAATAATAGTCCTCTGTAAAAAATTCTACCTCTTACTTATCCATTAGTCAGTTGATGGACATTTAGGTTGTTCCCATTTTTTTTTTTTTGGCTGTTATGAATATCTGTATAGACATTTATCTGTGCACATATATTTTTTTATTTCTCTTGGGGATATACCTGGGAGTGAAATTCTGGACTATATGGTAACTCCATGTTTAATCTTTTGACGAGCTGTCAAACTGTTTTTCAAAGGTGGCTGCACCATTTTCCATTACCAATAGCAAGGCTTCAATGTGTCCATATCCTCACCATTTTTTATGTTTTATTGAATATAGCCATCCTAACGGGCATCAAGTATCTGACCTCAGTTTTGACATGCATTTTGCTAGTGGCTAACAATGCTGAGCATCTTTTCCTATGCTTATAGGTCATTTGTGAGTCTTCTTTGGAGCAGTACCTATTTTTAATTGGGTTAGTTATCTTTTTATTACCGAGTTGTTAAGAGTTACTAGTACATTCTAGATATGAATTTCTTTTCTGATATATGATATGCAAACATTTCCTCGCATTCTATGGGTTGTCATTTCACTTTCTGGATAATAACTTCTGAAGCGTAAAAGGTTTAATTGTGATGAAGTTCCATTTATCTATTTTTTTCCTTTGTTGCCTATGCTTTAGCTCTCATATCTAAGACTAGTGCTGTTCAGCAATTTTTCATGTGCTATTAAATAATAGCCAATATGGCTATTTTTATACCTCCTTTTGTGAAATGTATGTTTAAATCTTATGTCATTTTTCTGAGTTATCTTTTTATGTGCTGTGATATATGTTCTCATTCACTGTCTTATCTATTTGTTTTCTTAATAGTTCCTTTTGGTATCATAAAATGTTAACTTTCTTGAGTGCAATTTATCCATTTCCCCACCCCATGGTTCTTGCTTTTTGTATCCTGTCCAAACAACCTTTGCCTACCTCAAGGTCACAAAGATCTTTTCCTCTATTCTACATAGAAACTTTATAGTTGTAGGTTTTACATTTAGCTCTCATTTTTTTTTTTTTTTTTTGTGGAATGAGCTAGAGGTTGAAGTTCATTTAACCTATATGGTTATCCAGTTGTCCCAGCAATACTTGTTAAAAGAGACTTTCCCTCTCACATTGTACTGACCTGGGACCATTGTAAAAAGTCAGTTAACGTGTGTTGGTGGGTTTCTAAAATTTCTAATTTGTTTCATTGACCTGCTTGTCTCTATTTCCCTAATACCACATTCTCTTGAATACTCTAGGCTTATGGTTAAGTCCTAATTAAAATATTTTACTCCTTCAGCTTTGTTCTTTTTCTCCAAGATCATTTCTGGCTACTCTAGACCCTGTGCATTTCCACTTAAATTTTAGAGTCAGCTTGTCTATTTCCTCAAAGAAATCTGTTGGATTTTTATAGGGATTAAATTAATCCATAGATCAACATCAGTCCAGAAACTGCTATGGTACCCTGCACCCGTTTTCACAAAGCAAGATTTATAGGTCCAATCTTCATCTCCCAAGCATATTTTGTGCTTTCCTATTATGCACTGAAACACCTATCATCTTAATCAATGTATACATGCAATTGAATACAAATATTGATAATATACTTATTTATAACTTCTAATTTGCCACTGACCTAATACTTCTTGATATCAAAGTTCATGCTGGGATTTCCCTGACAGTACAGTGGTTAAGACTGCACTTCCAATGTAGGGGGCACACGTTTGATCCCTGGTCAGGGCACTAAGGTCCCTCATGACCGAAAAAAAAAAAAAATTAAAGCTCATGCTTTCCCCATAATATTACTCCTACCACATAGCCACATTTCATGGGTTGTGGCAAGCTACTGAGAGTTTTAAAGTAGTGGGTGATACACTCATAGCCATGTGATATGCCCCAGATGAACTTCAGGGAGGAAGCCCAAGCTAGGGAACCACTCACCTTTCTACTATAGTTATCAACAGTGAGATGGCTCTGGCCATTCCCCTCCTCCCCAAAACTCTCTCCTTATCCAGACCTTCTATAAACTCCCAGAGATTCCCCCACAGGGTAGCATCTTGTCTTTAGAGAGGAATAAAATATTCCTGATTCTCCACTTATGTCTTGGCAGGCCCCCTTTCCTTTCTCTTGCAGAACCTGAATGACCTAGCACCTAGCTTACATAGTAATGGCAGCATTAAGTGGTATCATCAGTCATACCTACCTGAGTCTAAGTGAGGAGGAGGGCAGTTTCTAGAGAACTCTGATGTTTCAGCTCGTTCCCTGATGAAGTAGAGGAAATAGGCTCAGACATACCTAGTCAGTTAAAGGGAAAGAAATTTGGTCTCAGTGGTAGAGCCACTTTTGGCCACAATTGAGGGTACACCCCCAAAGCAACCCTGACTCTTCTACCTTGAAGAATAGCCCTATACATGGCAGAGGAATTAAGCCAATTAGACATTGCAGAAGAGCCTGGAGAGGAGCAACAGTGCCCAGACTTCTCTCCCCCACATACATGCTGAGGGCTACTGAGCCATGATGAGACAGCTGTCTGTATCTAAAAACATCTAGTCTCATTCAAAACTTTTGCACTGGACAGGGAGTCAGGACTGGAATGGAGGTGGATGGTGACCGACCAGGAGGCTGGCCAGACCCCAAGACCTGCGGCCTACTAGCGAGCTCCTTAATCATCCTTCCAGGCCATCCCAGGTGCCTCTCTTCCAGAAGCTAGTTGTTGGCACAAAACTCCTCACTTTCTTCTCTTGCCAAACGGATGGTATTTGGGGAGACAGGGGTGTGGTTGGAGGCTGGGAGAATGCACAGCCTGCCTGGTTCCCAGCTTACCCCCATGGTAAGGCTCCCACAGCCCTCGGAAAAGGCAAGACTGTGAGCCACAACACTGAGGTCAGAACATGTCAGGGACCAGGGATTCTGAGTAGGGATTAAGACCTGGGCTCCATCATTATATTTCTGGGCTCAGCTACTAGCTCTATCATTGACTGGCTGCTGTGACCATAAGAAAGTTATTTAATTTCTCTATAGATCACTTCTCTCATCTTTTAAAAGGGAATAAATGACTACCCACCTCACAGGGCCACAAAGTGAAAGTGAAGTCACTCAGTCATGTCTGACTCTTTGCAACCGCATGGACAGAGGAGCCTGCACCAGGCTCCACTGTCCATGGAATTTTCTAGGTAAGAGTACTGGAGTGGGTTGCCATTTCCTTCTCCAGGGAATCTTCCTGACCCAGGGATCGGACCCAGGTCTCCTACATTGTAGACAGACGCTTTACTGTCTTGAGCCCCCAGGGAACTTCACAGGGTCACAAGTAAGTATCAAATGAAAGGATTCTTGTGGATTGGCTTGCAATCAATACCTTTTGGCTATTCTTGCTGCACTTATAAGTACTTTCTCCTGCTTTTGAGTGAAAGCACGTCTGTACTTTCCCCACGAAATGGCCTTTCCCAACGAAGGCAATTCCAAAACAACAACCCGACAATCTAAAGAATCTCCAGAACATCCCTCACTCGTTCTGTTGGCGTGGGCACAGGGATAGCATAGTTCACTGGTGCCTGGCAGTGAACATTCCCTTTCGACGTGCCCAGTGGTTGAACCTCTTGCGCGCGTGCAGATGTACACATCAGTGCATCTACTTGTGTGTGCGCCGCCTCCCGCCGGCCTGCCCGCGGGGAGGCCCGCATGCCTGTTCAGCAGTCCCGGGTTAGCGCTGCGCCGCTGGTGGGCGGGGCCCGGCCATTGTTCCGTGGCCAACCGAACGGCCCCCAGCCCCCTACCCCGCATCCCCTGAGCGCTAGCGACAGAGGGAGGCGGGGCTTCGCCAGGCGCGCGGCCCGGGACCCGGGGTTTGAGGGCACGTCTCCCCTCCCACGCGTCTAGGCGAGCGGGAAGGCCGGGGTGGAGTTGTGTGGAGTGGTCGCCCGCGTGGTTTCCCCACTCTTTCCCGGGAAACTTCCCCAGTGCCCATCCATTTGCGAATTGCCCGGGGCCAGTCCAGGGCTGACACGCATCCCCGCACCGTTCCCCGACCGGGTCCTCTCCCTCTTCCCGAGCGCCTCCGAGGCGGCAGGATGCCCGGTAGAGGCCCAGCGGCCGGTGGAAGAGAAGCCGAGGAGAAAGGGAGGGGAGGGGGAGTGAGGAGCTCGCGGCAGAGGGAACAGCAGATTGCGCCGAGCCAATGGCAACGGCAGGACGAGGTGGCACCAAATTCCCTTCGGCCAATGACGCGCCAGAGTCTACAGAAGCCCATTAGCATTTCCCCAGGGGCAGGGGCAGAGGCAGGGGCTGCGGCGGCCAAGACGCGGTGTGTCTGCAGCATCCAGTTCTCGCTTCTCCGGCCCCCAGCACGCCTCGCTGTCTGTCTCCTCCCCTCTCCCGCCCAGGCGGGTCTCCCACGGTGAGCCAACTCTGCGCACTTTGCCCCTAGCTGGCAGCGAATAAAAGGGGTCTGAGGAACTACGGGGCACGGTCACCCGCTGCCAGCGCTAGCCTTTAAATCCCCAGAACAGCAGGTCCGGTTCGGACACCAATCCAGCGCGCACCGCGCAGCGGAAGGTCCCGAGCGCAGCGCCGCGGATCGCCACGCAAAAGCAGGCTCAGGAACTAGCCTACGCTCAGTTCGGACTGCCCCGAACTCCGCTCCGCAGTCTCAGCCCTGGGAAAGTGATCCCAGTGTCCGAGGGCCCAGATGCCGGCCCACTTGCTGCAAGAGGAGGTGAGAGCTTCCGAGGAATGGCCCCCAGGCCCCGGGTTCGCCGGTGCTGGTGGGGCTTCTAGGTGACTCACTGGAGAAGAGTTGAGATCATCGCAGGAGAACATAGCCATCTTTTGCGAGTTGTACTGCCTTCAGTTTGTTGGGAATGGGGATTGTAATTTGCCAACTTAGGTCTCCAACTTTCGTTTCTTACGCTTTAAAGAGAAACCTGGTCCTGCCGGTAGCCTTATGTATGTAGGTATGCGGGCTTTCTTTGTGTGCTCGTTGGGGTGCGAGTGTTTCACTCCTCTTTCTTATTTCCCCTTCACCTTGAGGTTTCACCTCCTCTCCCCAATCTCTGCATAGTTCCTGGGGACTTCCCTGTCTTCCGTCTGCCATAGACCTTGCCCTCAGGTAACCTGGGTATTGGGACCAGGTCTGTGCCTATCCCCCGCCCCTCCCCCAGCTTGGCTAGGGAGTGAAGTGGTCCCTACTACCTACCTCCACGTGTCCTCTCCTCTCTCTTGATCCTCCACTCCGTCTCCCTTCCAGATCTCTAGCTCCTACACAACCACCACCACCATCACAGCACCTCCTTCCAGGGTCCTGCAGAATGGAGGGGGCAAATTGGAGAAGACTCCCCTATACTTGGAAGAAGACATCCGCCCTGAAATGAGAGATGACATCTATGACCCAACTTACCAGGATAAGGAGGGCCCAAAGCCCAAGCTTGAGTATGTTTGGAGAAACATCATCCTCATGGGTCTGTTACACTTGGGAGCCCTGTATGGGATCACATTGATCCCCACCTGCAAGATATACACCTATATCTGGGGTAAGAAGTTCCCATGTCCTCCCGACCCAGTACCCCAGGTTCTCTCCACTCTTTTAGTTAAGTAGTAACTTACATAGAGTAGAAACACCAGCCCCTCCAGGCCGAGGTTTTCCCAGCCATTTCTCTTTGGTGTCCTGAGAGGCTGGGTGGCCTGGGAACAGAGCCTTTGGGATGCAGGAGCGTCCACTCTGGGGGATCTTTTAATTTCAGTGTTGGGGCTGGAGCCCTGAGACCATGGGCCTCAGGTTTTGAAATGAGCAGAACTATACCAGAGTCATCTTTCTCTGAAAGAGGTTTTCTGTTTTAAGTCTTTTGCTTGACTGCTTGTCCCAGCCCTGCCAGCCAGGAAAGAATCAAGGTCCCTACCTGGGAGGCATGGGAACATGGGACTAGATGAGTGACTTTAGAGGGCTTAAGCTGAGTCTAGTCATGGGGTAACAAGAACAGCTTCTCAGGAAGAGAGTTAGTAGTAGAGGAACAGAGTGGTGGTCATCCACAAACTTATTTTGCCCTGACCCTGGGCCCTTTCAGGCTCCTTGGTTACATAAACAGATGAAGAAGGCTCCTGTGTAACTTAGTTTATACAGATGATTGATCTGTGATTCTGTGTAGGTCTTGACAAATTGTTCTTAGATTGAAATAAGGTTCAAGAAGTGTTCCATGTCCATTCCACACCCATCCTGCTCCAGTCCCTCTCTCCTAGGCCTGGGCAGCCCTGGCCTTCAGGCTGCTGCAGTGAGGGGGATAGTCCCCAATGTATCCCTCACCTGCCTGTCCTTAGCTCAGCTCTTTCAGGAATCCATGGGCTTGGGCTGATAGCAGGGCCTTGCCGCCTGCACACATACATGCGCTCTGTGGGCATTCCCACCTCTGCCACTGAGTCTGGCTTGGGAAGGGGAAAACAGAGAACCCTAAAGACCAGGGATGGGAGGGTGGGGCACATCAGCACTCTCTGAGAGGGGCAGACCAGAACTCCCCCTCCAGAAAGCAACTGTAGGTCTTCCAGAGCAGTCTTGGGTGTGGGGTGCTTGCAGACAGCTGCACTCTTGGAGGGGAGTTACATAGAAGGGCTGGCGGGCCAAGTTTCAGACAAGTCCTCCAGAACCTCTTTGGTCTAAAGGTGGTGGATCTGGTATGTGGAGATTTTGGGAGGAATCCTCTTGGTAATCCATGGACAGAAATGTAGCTGGGTAGATCCCCTCTCTCAGTTTTTCAAGGAACACACTGGGGACAATAGTACTTTTTTTTTAAGATTAGAAAGGTAGTGCTTTTTTACATGTGTTTAATTGCTGGGGCCAGCCAGGCACCGATGAAATCGTTTCATCGGCAGACCAGGAAGGGCTCTTATTTTTGAGGGGAGGGGGACATCTGTTCTCTAGTCCTTCTAAGAACCCAGCAGAACTTGAGTTCTGGAATTTCAGTTCAAACTGAGGAATCAGGAGCAGGACAGGGATTCCCCAGGGAGGCTTCGGACTCCTCTCTCCACCCCTTCTCCCCAGTAGAGAAGTCTTCACCAGGTGTTTGGTGAAGGTGTTTGGTCACCTGCAAGCCCCTTCCAGCCCCAAGAGTCCTTGAAAGCCTTGTAAAGTCCTGAGCTTGACCAGATGCTGCTGCTCACTCCCTTCCCTTGGCTGCTGGTGCAGGGGGCAGAATGCTATCCCCAAACCAGGGCTGTGCCCGCTACCTTTTTGGTGTCCTGCCCATGGGTGTGTGCTGTGCCTTTGGACAGAGAAATGTGTCACATGGAGCCTGGATGGTGACTTTTATACTCCTGTCCCTGGGCCCTGTGGTGGATGGCTTAGCTGATGGAATGACTGGTTTGGTGTGGGGATTTCAGAACTCTTGTCTTAAGGAACAAAAGGGCAGTGGGAGGAGGGAGGGTCAGAGGGGCCTCAGAGTTCAGGAGCTTGGCTTTACCTTTTCTTGTTTTATCCCTAAGGATGGTGTTAAATTAGCAAATGGTTGTGATCCCAGCTTTTCTCATGACTGAGCAGTTTTGGTGTCTCAGAACTGCCTTGAGGGAATGGCCGAAGAGATATCTCTGGCTACACTGAGGGACCATGGGGTAAAACTTCTCCAGTCTCTTTCTTAGGACTAAAACTAAGGTTTTGCTTAACCACCAATTTGGACTTTAAGAGAATGAATTTCCAACTGACCCAGAGCCTTCTAGAAGATAGGCTTAGAGGTGCTGATGAGAAAAAAGCCACCAGAGGGTTTGAGTGCTTTTTCCAATTCCTCTGTCAATGCAGGGATCTCAGGTACTTTTCTGAGTCAACTTGCCAGGGTCTTCTGTGGCATGAAACAACTCTAGGAGCTTCTGTGCTTCTGAGCTGAGTGCTTCTTCTTTTGTGCCCAAAGAACTTTCCTTTACCCTGGGTGATTGGTGGGCTGTGGCTCAACCATCATCTCTCCAGGTGTAGATGCAGACAGATACGGCATCTGAAAGGCTATTACCACATGCCCAGGGACCAGCAAATCACCTAGGGCCCCAACCCAGTCCAGAGGGCTATGAGTAGAGGAACTCTCACTGGGACAGACTCTGGCTCCATGGCTCTCCTCCTGTAGGAGAAATTGGATAGGGTAGAGGAAGATGGGTGGGGTGGGGGCTTGTTTAGGAAACTGGTGTCTGTGGCAGGAGAAGAACACAGAAGGATTTGTTACAATGTGCAGTGTCTCCAACTGCAATTAAGTTCAGTGGCCACTGAGAATCTATTGTTTCTAGCCCTTCCCTAGGAATGAAACATTGTCAATAGTCACTGCTCTACCAAGGCCTCAACCCCTGCCTCCCTGGAGCTATTGAGCAGAGGAAGGTGGGTGGCTGTTGGGTTGCCCAGCAACCCACCTCCCAGTTAGAGACTCTATCTGGTGCCTGGAGCCAGCAGGCCTCCAGGAAGGTGAGGCATGACAGTGTTGGGCAACTTTGAGCCTGTCCTGCCGTTATCTAGAATTAGCCTTGCCAGCTGGAGTATGGACTGGCAGAGAGACGTGGCAAAGGCGAGACATATCTGGCGAGACATATGCCACGGAACCGTGGGCATATCTTGGGGAGGTGGATGGTATACATCCTCGTGCCAGACTTCTGGAACACAAACCACTTTATTGAGACAGAAATCTAGTTTCAAGCCATGGCTCCATTTCCTAGCCATAGGACCACAGATAAACGCTTAACTTCGCCAAGCATCTGTTTTTTCAGCTGCAAAGCAAGGGATATTAAGCCCCTTTCAAGGTATCTAGTGAATCAGAAAACATAGAATCCTTGGTGAAGCTTAAGACACTGCAGCTATGACTGATGTGTGGGGTTGGTTTTCCCTTCCTGTGGCCACATTGCCTGCTAAAAGTTTTTTGGACCACTTGGTAAATAGTCCTAGTTCTGAGCCCCCTTAATGTGCCCTAGAACCCAAGCACCCTCAAATGGGTCAGTGCCCAGACTATACTGTCTGTTAAATATTTTAATACCACCCTTGCCTATGGGTCTTAAGCACTGCCATAGTGGTCTGTGGTCCTTAAAACACTGAAGAAGGTTAGCAGAAGGTCAGAGGGGTTGGGACCTGGGAGAATATCCATGACAAAGAAGGCCAAATGGCCAGGGAAGGTGGGGGTGGGTAACAGCCCTCTTCTCTCCTGCCTTTCTGAAGTTCCCTGGGACTCCTAAGCTTATTCCAGCTCCTAGGTTAGATGATGAGAGGGGATGGTATTTTTCAAGTGATTAAAATCAAAGGCGCCTAAGAGATCAAGGTATCCCTGGAGTTCAGGGAAAAGCAGATCCTCACCGGGAGCCTGAAGAACACACACTGTGACCTGAGGAAAACATCATGCAAATACTCTCCTAGGTTACTGACTGCCTGCCCTGTCTTATCCTGGCAGTGTTATTCTACTATTTGATGGGTGCCCTGGGCATCACAGCAGGGGCCCATCGCCTGTGGAGTCACCGAACCTACAAAGCCCGGCTGCCCCTGCGGGTCTTCCTGATCATCGCCAACACCATGGCGTTCCAGGTGAGAAGCCAGCTGTGCTCAGCTCTTTCTCTCCTCACTCGTTATCGATAAGCCAGTGGCGGAATGGAGGCAATCAGTGCCTGGAGAGGGACAGCACCTGGACAACCACTTCACTTTCCTCTCTCCTTGTGGTTAAGTTCAGGTTCGGTCCTGAAGTCCATAAAACATAGGGATACTTCTGAGTGACTGGCAGAGGCAAGTAGGAGATAAAGAGGAAAAAATGTCGGTGGGCAGGGTCGCTTTTGAACCTCTGTTATCACTCAGTCTGGCTGTTGTGGTCTTTCATAAGTGCATAAGGCAAGAACTGAGCCTGCTTTCACGGGCAGACATTGGACAGAACATTCACAACTCTGGGTGGATGTCTTAGGACTCTGTCACAGTGGGGTTGAAGTTAATGTTTCACAGATTTCTTCTTTTAAACTCTGTTGTTTTCAGGTAAGACGATCAAACACTTTTATAGTGCTAACTATATGTCTGGCACTACTCTAAGCACTTGACATAGACTGCCTCATTAAACCCTCACAACAATCTTAGGAGGTAGGTAGCATTGTTATCCCCATTTCACAGATGGGGAAATTTTGTCACTGAGGGTTTAGGTAGACCAACATTATGCTCCTTTTAATGGGTTACCAGGCTGCCTAAGTCAAGTGTTGAGGTTTGTTGAAGCAGAAAGTTTTTAGCAGAGATAGAATGAAGGGGACTGGAAAAAGAGAACTCATAGTTATTAAGCAGTAGCAAAGGGCAAAAGATAGCATGTAGTGAGGGGCCTAGCTTGGAACAAGAGGAAAACACAAGGAAGCCCAGTTAGTCCCCTTCTCCATGGCAATATCCATGGTTGTGTAATCATCTCTGCCATATGCCTTAATGCCTCAAAGGCTCCTGATATTGTCCCTGTAGAGCAAAAAAAAAGGAAGAGAGATTGGCGCACTCTATGGAATAGAAAGAGTCCCAGAGGCCATTTGGGAATGTGGTCATATCATGATTTATCTGCATGGCCTTTTCGAGTTGTATGAGGTATCTCTTGCCAAGGCATCAGAATGGAGCTGCCCACAGCTTCATCCACTGACCAGGGTGCTAAGACATAAGGCTGCCTGCCTCCTGTTATCCACGCTCAGGGATTAGCCCCCCACACCCCATTTCTTGCTTGAAGAATTGCAGTGTTCCCTCCTAATGTAACTCTGAGCCCTGTACAATCTTCCTGCATTCCGCCCACCACATAACCCTCAAGAAGCAGCCAGCCCTGTTCATGTGGTCCTGAGACTTGAAGTTGCTTTTCCACTTATGCTTCAGCAGCAAGTTTAGGGAGGAGAGGAGGCAACTGCATGACTTCTCCTTTGGAGCACTGACTCCTAGGTATTTTGTGAGGTTGGGCTGAGAGCTGTGGGCTCTGGAAGATGCCCGGCAATTGGAATTCCCCTGAGAGGGTGTCTCTCCTCAGGCCTTCATTCCTCTTCTCTGTTCCTCTAGAATGACGTTTTTGAATGGTCCCGAGATCACCGTGCCCACCACAAGTTTTCAGAAACGGATGCTGATCCCCACAATTCCCGACGTGGCTTTTTCTTCTCTCACGTGGGTTGGCTGCTTGTGCGCAAACACCCAGCTGTCAGAGAAAAGGGTGCTACGCTAAATTTATCTGACCTAAGAGCCGAGAAGCTGGTGATGTTCCAGAGGAAGTGAGTGACATGATGATGGAGCTGGGGACCTGGCATTTGGGGACCCCCTTTTTTCTCCTAGGACTTGTCAACATGAGCTGAGAAATTTACTTGGTTTCCATATCTCAGATTATAATTTAAAACCCTAATTTTTAATAGCCCATGGGCCCAGAGCCATAGACTGTTGTTTCTTTTTCTCTGAGCTACCTAAGCCAATTAAATTCAACAAATGTTTGTTGACCTAGGACAGTCATGGATACAAAGCCAAATGTGTCAGTCCTTACCTTCAAGGAGTTCATAGCTTATTGGGGAGTGGAAGGATAAGCCAAGTGTCCAAATACCTATGATACATGGCAAAATATTTTCCATAGCGAGGAGAGGCACAAAGGGGAGGGAGACTGTAGAGTGGGGAACATCAGGGAAGGGCTTATGAAGAAAGTAGCTTTGGAATCCACTGATGGATGGCACAGGGCAGGTGGGTGGGGGGACAGTGCAAATAGAAAGAGCTGAAGTGTGTTCCTGGAACAGAGTCCTTTTGCTTGAAATACGGGGTGTGGTAGGAAAAAAGACTAGCAACAGAGACTGATGCCATTCTTATGGAGTCTTACAAGCAGACAAGGTTTAATTCAACCCAGGCAATAGGAAACCATGGAAAGGTTTTTGAGTCAGAAGGTGGCATGGTTGGAGGTGTGCTTTAGAAAGGTAGTTCTGGGGTGGATGAGAGAAGGCATTGAATGAAAGAGGTGGGAAAGTCCTGGGTTTCCGTGCGGGGAAGTGGTGGTAGGAATGGAGAGGAGTTGAAGGCAGCAGGGGTTACTAATGATACAAGAATAGCAGACTTAACTGCTGAAGGCATCTAGGAAATCAATTCCCTGGTAATGTCGATGCCTGCTGTACCTTTGGGAGGAGGAAGAATGGAACAGGCCCTCCAGAGGGACAGATCTGCTGGCATCTAGGACATTTGGGGTGCCTCTCTGAGGGAGAAGAAGAGGAAGGATGATAAAGATTCCTGGCTAGCAGGAGATGAAGGCAACATACTAAGCAAAAGTTCTGGGGACTTCCCTGGTGGTCCAGTGGTTAAGACTCCACACGTGCACTGGGCATGGGTTCGATCTCTGGTCCGGGAACTAAGATCCCCTCATGCCACCTGGTGTGGCCAAAAAAAAAAAATAAAGATTGACTTAAACATAGATTCTGCAAAGAGCACTGCTGAAAGGGAAAGGAAGCCCAAAGGCAGATCGGAAAAAACCGGGAAGGAGAACTCAGTCTGTAATTTGGACCCTGTCTGTTCCCCTGAAGTAGTAAAAGAGAGCAGTGGATTTAGAGTCAGGAGATGAAGCATTCCAGTCCTTGCTCCACCACTCCCTGGTAGTGTGACCTTAGAAAAGTCATTTAACCCCTTATTACCTCATCTCAGAAGTATGATAATAACACTATATTCTCAGAAAATTTCCTTGCCCATTCCCTCTTGCTCTGTTGCCTGCCACATTGTGCTCTCAGTGTAGAAGGGACAGCCCAGCCCTGTGAGAGTGGAAAATCAGGTAGGTCTCAGCATCCTCTCTCCACTCACTAAGTGTATGATCTCTCAATGCAGGTACTATAAACCTGCTGTCCTGCTGTTGTGCTTCATCCTGCCCACACTCGTGCCGTGGTATCTATGGGGTGAAACGTTTCAAAACAGCCTGTTTTTTGCCACCCTTTTCCGTTACGCTGCTGGGCTCAACGCCACCTGGCTGGTGAACAGTGCTGCCCATATGTATGGATATCGCCCTTACGACAAGACCATCAACCCCCGAGAGAATATCCTGGTTTCAATGGGAGCTGTGGGTAAGTCAGCAGTCCACAGCAAGACCACGTCTAGTGGTCTGCTGCCTAGGGTATTAGATTATGAGCCAGGAAAACTAGATTTACCTGTTTTATATCCCCTCTCCATATGTCATTCCACTATAAAACTAAGGGACAGTATTAGAAAACCCTTGAAAGTTAAGCCACAAGTCCTATGTAAAGAGAAAAGGGTGAAAAATAACAATGCCTTTAATTCCAGGTTTAAGAGCAATCCACAAATGCTATGTATGATGAGCCCCTTTGGGCTGTCCTCTTCCCAGTCATCTCTGATCTGGGTGGTAGTCTTGCTTGGGGCAGGGAATGCATAAATAGAAGAGTAGGGTCATCTGGGTGGCCAGAAAGCCTAGTGTTTTATATTTAGACGTGATATACAAAACAAATACTTGTTGTTTAACTCAATAAGCTTCTCTTTTATCACCTTCCTGTATTCAGAGGGGCAATATTTGAAGTGTGTTACATGCCTTACTGCCTGGTGATGCCAGTATGAAGGATATCGAAGCAACTGTTGGTGGCCCTTTATCACCACCTACCACTCTCTTCTCTTATCCTTTATTTTTCTCTCTTCTGTTTCTCTGCTGTGCTGGGAACACTCCCTCCCCACAGTGTGACTTAGGAAACTCCTAGTAAAGCAATTACTTACTGACCCAATGCTGACTATTCAGGAATTTATTTCTACCAGTCCTGTTCCAATAGCCAGACAACAGGGTTCTGCCATCTGTCTCCATTTTCTTTTTCTTTGTTTTTTTTTTTTTTTTTTTTTTTTGGTCTGTCACTCTTTTCAGCTAAATATAGAACTTGACTAAGGCCTGGAATTAGGTTTCCTTAGGCAGACCCCACGGCCTCTTCCAGTGATCAGGGCTTCTGGTCATCCGGCATAGATAGGTAACCTCCCTTTTCCACACATGTACATGTGCCATGGCCTAGCCATCACTTGGTTCTCTTTAAAACCTTCCTTTATATTCTCAACCCTGACTGTCTTTTTCTTTTTTATTACTCTCTGTACTAAAGGCATTTTTTCATTCCTTTTTAATTTTCATGCATCTTCCCCTCCTTCCAGACACCATGTACTGTTTACATGTTCTTACTCTGAACCATGTTTGAAATCAATCACATTATAGGCTATTTTCATAGAAAACCAGTTAATGTAATGGAAGGTTTCTGGAATGAGATCAGTCCCGTACTGCAAACAGATCTGTTGTGAGCTTCCCCAAGCCTATTCAGAGTGGCTGTCAGTATCTCACTTATCATTTGTTCCTTCATCCCTGTTGCTCCCCACTTATCACCTCACTCTTTGTTCTCTGGTCGCCTGTTTCCCTGCCATTCTAATCTTGTTCTTGAATTACCCCCACCCCCACCCCCCAGTCACATGCTCATCTTCTCTTTGCCAGAGCCAACTTCCCCGCTTGAGCATCTCTTGGCTGTATCTTGCTGTTCCATTACAGAGTCTCATCCTTCTTTTGCCCACTAACCTTCCTCCTCTTTCTTTCCTCTCTTGGCACAGTGTGTGTGTCTGATTGTTTTAAATCTGATAAGTGTGGGCCTAGCTAGTGCTTAGACAGAGCCTAGTTGCAAAGTCATTTATGGAAATTAGCGATCTTCCGTCAGTACCTTTAGCCTTGGGGTTATCCTACCCTCCCCTACTCAGTTCACACTGAATAAACTGATGATCCACACTGTGAGCAAACCTTGAAATGGTGCCCTGGATGGTGTTATTCCCATCATAGGACTTCCTTCCTTGTTGGTTATTAATGTCATTATTACTGTACTGGGGCTCTTTCATCTTCAAAGGGCTCAGCACACTCTTTTATTAGCTATTCTTTACCCAGCTTTACCCCAGCCTCATAAGGGTATTGTTATTGAATGTGGTTCCAAAGAAGATCCTGCCTAGGACTGGAGAACTCTATGGAGTTTCCACAGCTTGACTCATTACAGAAATTATTCTGAATCTAGAATTTCTTTGATTTTCCTCTGTCCAGCAAAGTGAACTGCTCATTTCAGAACTTTAGAGGTTAGAAGGAATACCTAAGCTTTTTGATTCTTATTCCCTCAGAGAGCTTCTGTTTTATCAGCATCACCCCCAGGATGAAAGCTCAAAGAATTAGGAGCCAAAACAGTCCACTCTGAACCAGTAGAGGCTGAGAAAACTTAGGCCCCTCCCTGGGCTAGGCCTCCCTTCTTCTGACTTTTGACTGTGCCGCCCAGTTTCTTGGTACCCTTGGAGAGAGTGCCCGTGCAGTGGGGGAAAGTGTGCTCCTTTGCTCATCTTTATAAGAAGCCCAGTAAAAGTTCTTCATTCTGGACTCTCTCTCCACTCTAACATGTGCACATATACATGTGTTATATGTGGTATGTGGTTATATATGGTATAAGAGCCTTTAGGGTCTTATACCAATATGTAGTGAAGCTCTGGAATTTTCTTATCTAAAACCCATTTCTACTGATAGCAGTTTCTCTGAAATCATCTTATCTTCTCAGAGAAACTGCCAGCCCTCCTCCCACAAAGGTTCCCAGAGAGCCATGGTGACCAGGTTCTCCCCAGTCATTTCTTAAGATGCCTCTCAGGGCATCTATTTGATTCAGAGTTTAAAAGACTAGCTTCATTCATTCATTCAACAGCAACAGGTTTCTACTAGGTGTGAGGCATTCTGCTATGGAACCAGAATGCCAAGATCAAGAAGCCAGCAATCCACAGTATAGCTACATAACTTTTCTCTGCTTTTGTTCCAGGTGAGGGCTTCCACAACTACCACCACACCTTTCCTTATGACTACTCTGCCAGTGAGTACCGCTGGCACATCAACTTTACCACATTCTTCATTGATTGCATGGCTGCCATCGGTCTGGCTTATGACCGGAAGAAAGTATCCAAGGCTGCCATCTTGGCCAGGATGAAAAGAACTGGAGAGGAAAGCTACAAGAGTGGCTGAGTTTTTGGCCCCTTGGGTTCCTTTTCCAAAAGCCAGCTGGGCAGAGGTTTAATGTTCTGTTTATTAACTACTGAATAATGCTACCAGGATGCTAAAGATGATGTTAACCCATTACAGTACAATATTCTTTTAAATTTTCTTTTTAAGTTGAAAGCCAACAACTCTGCCTTTATGATGTTAAGCTCATGTTCTTATTTCTTCTCTTATCTTCTTTCTCTTCTGTTCCCTTTATCCTTCCCTTTGTTTAGTCCCTATCACCTTTCTTTCTCTTTCCCCTCATTGCCTCCCAGGCAAGCAGTTGGTCAGTCATTGGCGGGTTTCCAGCTTCCAAAGCCTAGACAACCTTTCTGTAGTCTAAAACTAGTGGTCTTTGCCCCAGCTAACCCTTTCCTTGAGCTATCTGAGCTTTAAGGTGGATGGCTCGAGCTGGAGATAGGAGAGAATCTTCTGGGAAGGGCCCTGATGATCTTCAGCCCAGGGTTTTGCTGGATGAAATGGAAAAATAACTTTATTTTGGCACCAAACTGCGAAAACAGGTAAATTGTCAGGGGAGAGAGTCAGCATGCATGGTATGATTGATAAATAGGATGAGTTGAAGTGGGAAACAAGGCAGGAAGCTCCTGCTGTGATCAGACACCCCTGTCTGCCCATCACCCAGCATGCTCCCTTTCTCTCCTGACTCTGACTGGGAAATAGCCATGGAGCAGGGCAGTCCTAGAACTCAAAAGCAAATCTCAATGTCCTGATATACTTTAGGCTGAGGATAAAGAAGAAGCATTTAGTTTGTGGTAAAAGTGGTCTCTGCTGCAGACAAATTGTTTTCTTTCTTTCATAACAGGAAGATTTCTTATTCTAGATAACAAGAAATCTTGAGGTTGGTTGTTTCCAGAATTGCTGACTCTAGCAGCTCAGGAAATTGTCAAAATTCTTTCATCTTTCTACTCTGCCATCTTTGGGATATTGGTCAGCTCCCCTCATGGTAAGAAGGCGGCCACAGCATTTTGAGACTTCCAAAAAAGAGATGTGTTGGTGGTATGGTGGTGAGCATAGCTGCCTCCCAAAAAAGAATTTTAGGAAGCGGAGTTGGGTCAAACATAAAGCTATATATACATGGGTACTTTGGTTGGAATATTAAAGTAATTCTCTCAGAGTATTTCCCTCTGAAAGAGAGGGGGGCTTGAAGAAGAGGAAGAATTAGCCAGGTTGTCTCCTTTCCTCTCGCTGCTGGACAGGAGATGGAGAGGTTGAGGGGCAGGGTCTGTAGGCAGTTCCCAAGAGATAAGGTTACAAAAGAAAGGCTCTGAGATCACATTGCTGGGGGATTCAGAAGGTTACTGAGTAAGTTGTTGGGTGTTTCCGATATGGAAGCTGGTTATACAAACAAGTTAGATGTTGGGTTCATTTCATTAATTCCACTTTCTCCTTGGAATGAGAAAGCATTAGAAGGCTTCTCCCCACAGTGTTGAACCCTTTCACTCATTCCTTCTATTAACTTCTAGCTGAAAGTATAGGACTGGCTGGGGGATGGGGTAGGAATCTCTTAACGACCCTATCGATTCTTGGCTCTGCCTTCTCTGCCCACTTTCTCCTGCTGGTTCTATCTCCTCGATGTTTCCTTCTTTCTCTGGACAGGCAAACCTCTTCTGTGTGTATTCCAGAGGCAGTGATGGCTACTGCGGTTCCAAGTTGTTCCCTCTCTTACCAACAGAATGGTCAGGGTCACTGAACCACTGTTTCTCTTTACAAAGTTGAGCAAGCTGCCACTTTCACTTGGCCTCCAGAGCCTCCATCTATATCCTTGTGCTCCTTACCACACTGATGACTCCAGACAAGGCGGGCAAACCCTGCTAGAAACATCCTGGGCACAGGCATTCACACTCATGAGGCACGGCCAAGCCGAATGCTCATATTGTGCCAGAGCCAGCCATGGAGCAAAAGAGGATTTGTTTTTAGTCTCCTCTGTCTGGGTCAGAACCAGAGAGCATGCTGGCTGCCCCGGCGTACTGGGTAAGCTGCCTAGCCTGAGTCAGTGCTCCCAGGGGACAGTGCAATGCTTGCAGAAGCAGGGGGAGCCTAGCCTTCACTGGGAAGCACAAGAAGCAAAGGCAGGTTCCAAAGTGCCTCACTCAGAAGGTGGCCCCAGCCCCTGGAGGGAGCAAGGGTGTACCGCAAGACCTTGACTGAGGCTTAAGATGTGAGATGCCATGAACTTTGCTGAACAGTGTCTCTGTTCAGCAAACTAACCAGCATTCCCCACAAACACAGTCTAGGGCAGACAATAGTATAGAGGAGTGTTGGAAGAACCTTGGGTCTCTCTGTCCCTGTAACCTCAGTTGTCAAGGCAGAAGCCTGGCTTTATTCTATTTAAAGGTTGAAAATATACAATACCAAATGCTCTGCCACTGTTGAGCTCCAAGGATGGAAAGGAGGAGAGCATTTCTTCCTGTATTAATTGGAAAAATGGCAGCTACAGGGCTTGGGCTAAACTAAAGGCATCCTTGTCTTTTGAGCTGTTCCTCTCAGTAGGAAAAAAAAAAATCTAATAGAAGATCACTGTAGATTAGATCCTCTGACTGAAGCACCTACCCCTTGGAAATGCCTGTGGGGTAGTTTTAATTCCACAGGTCGTCTGATGCGTGCTTTACAACTGATGATCAAAAACAACATATCTTTCTATTCTAATAGTGTTCCATGGATCTGACCTATACCATGACCCTACACAAGGCTGGATGGTGTCCTTGGGCCCAGGGTACTTGTACTTGTGTAGGTGGGGGTTGTCTACTGAGTAAGGAATACTGTTTTTAGGGTTCTAAAGCTAAATTCAAATGGCGTGTTAATGACCCAGAAACTCAGATCTGATGGTGTCTGAATTTCTAATAGTCCTTGCTTTGTGGGTATGCTGACAACTTATCTGGATGCCTTACATCTTTTCTAATCAGTGTTGCCTCTGAGCCTGCTCTGCTCCCTCCCTGCTCCTTCTGTGGAGCCCTTTGCACCCCAGAGCCTGCAAAAGTGGCCTGGCTGGAGAATGATGAGTATAGCTGTTTGCAGGATTCCCTTCTGGGCTTCATTTTGGAAACTTTGCTTAGGGCTATTTTTCTTAATTGCCCGCATTTGATGGAGGGTGGAAGGAATTTTGAATGTATTTGATTTATTATTATTATTATTATTTTAGATTAAAAGATGGTTGTAGCATTTAAAATGGAAATTTTTCCTCCTGGTTAGCTAGTATCCTGAGTGTATTCTCTGTAAAGTGTAGCTCAAATGGGTCATCATGAAAAGTTCAAGAAAGCTCGATGTCAAAGTTATATGGGTGGTTAAGGCCAGGGCCTGTCCTACCACTGTGCCACTGACTTGCTGTGTGACCCTGGGCAAGTCATTTAACTATAATGTGCCTCAGTTTTCCTTCTGTTAAAATGGGATAATAATACTGACCTACCTCAAAGGGCAGTTTTGAGGCATGACTAATGCTTTTTATAAAGCATCTTGGAATTCTCTTAAGTCCTGAGTATTTTTATAGTAGCAGTATCCACCATGAACTGTGTCCACCATGAACCACGTGTCCTGGATGCAATCAGGAATCTATATGGTTCTCTGAGGGATTGAATAAATGCATTAGCTAAGGGGTGGATAACTAGCCAGACAAAATCTGAGAATGCATAAACTCATTGCCATGGAAACATACACAGGATACCTTTTCCTTGATTGGGTGGGATTTTTCCCTTTTTATGTGGGATAGTAGTTATTTGTGACCTAAGAATAATTTTGGAATAATTTCTATTAATATCAACTCTGAAGCTAGTTGTACTGATCTGAGATTGTGTTTGTTCATAATAAAAGTGAATCTGATTGCCCTGTGTCTGAGCTTTTTTGGCTGTGATTCAGTCTCTTCACCACCCTGTTTATGTCCTATTCCTGTACCTTTAAGAGTAAAAAAGAAGTAGAAACCACAATGGTTGACTCATACCCCAGTAACCTGCCCTGCCCTCCTGCCCTTCTAGGGGTAACTTTAGGTTAAACTCAGCCTTGGCAGCAGGAATCCAGGAGTCTGCTGCCATTAGATAAAACATGTTAACACCCAGCAAGCACTTTGGGTCTGGAGAAATACCAGGTCTCCTGTGTGTCCCATGGTCACATGAGCCCAAAATAGAGAAACAGAGAGGAAGGGAGCAGCAGGAGACACTCTTTGGAAAGCAGTTCTGTACCTGGCAAGCCAGGCAGGGCCATCCAGGTCATTCGTCTGAAATGGAAACAGAAATGTGGTCCCTGAGGGGAATAAAGCTTCCTGAAAATGCTGATTAACAGCTGCAGGAAGACATGAAAAAAATTCAAGGAAAAGCTTGTAAATTCCTGGAATAGAGAGGGCTTCTTGATCATTAGGGGAAAAAGGCTTTTAGCTTTTACTACCTTATCTGAGACTGGAGAAGGAAATGGCAACCCACTCCAGTATTCTTGCCTGGAAAATCCCATGGACAGAGGAGCCTAGCAGGCTACAGTCCATGGGGTCACAAGAGTTGGACATGACTTAGCGACTAAACCACCACCACCACCACCTTATCTGAGAATCTGAGTGGAAAAGAGAAGGATATTTTCTGGTTTGAGAGAGTTTCATTTTCCAACAGGAGCTACCCGGTCAATGCCTGGGCTTCTAAACATTCACCAGAACCAACCTCCCTCACTTCCTAATGTCTTACCAGACCTTAATAAGTTGATGGTGCACTTTCTTAATCAATATCTGGCTTTCCACCCCTTTCCCTCTATTTTGTTTGAAAGGTTCAGGTTGGACATTTTTTTCCTGTTGCTCTATAATTGCCCTGTACCTTCCAAGTCTTACCTTTGTCTTGGAGACAGAGACACCAGCCACATGTAAAAACAACAGTTGCTATAAACTAAAGTCTACCTAGAATGATATATTTGTGATACCAAACTCCTTGGAAAAGTTCACAGATGTACCATGTTCTATATTAGATAGAGGGATTGAGGCCAAACATGAACAGAAATCCCACAGCCTTTTGATGCTGAAAGTCTGAGTTCTAAGTCCATCAGACCCACAGACACCATGATAATATTTACAATAGCCAGACACTATAGCGAGCACTTGACAGAGTGCATTTTCTCATGGTATGTGAAGTGCTCTGATTACTCCAGTTTTACTGATGAGGGAACCGATTTCACTGGGAGAAAAAACACGGTGTGGCAGTGAGCAACAAGTCTGTGATCCAGTTCCAGAAGTTCACTCATTAACTGCTCTGCATAACCATCTAGGTAAATCTGGAGTGCACAAATCTCATATGCAAGTAGATGCCCGGTGAGATGCACTTTTACACAGAGGCAAAGCTTGGCTGCAGTGGCTGGGAGCTAAATTTATGCAAAGTTAAATTGCAGATGTATTCTCTGGTCCAGACGAACCCAACTCATGCCACCTCGTGACCTGTTTTAACCTTCAACCATACCTGAGTTTTAATCTCTCTAACAATAGAAACCTATCTGACATTTCCTCTAAACTTTTACAAACCGTACTCCACCCTGCTGTCACATTTTGAGATCCTTAGCAGTATCTCTTGGAGAAGCAAATGGCAACCCACTCCAGTATCCTTGCCTGGAAAATTCCATGGACGAAGGAGCCTGGCAGGCTACAGTCCATGGGGTTGCAAAGAGTTGGACACGACTGAGAGACTTCACTTCACTTTAAGGGTATCTCTTCTTTTAGAAATGTCTCCTGCACCTGAACAATCTGTATCTGATAAAGTTATTGAAAGACCTCATATCTCATTTTAAATTCTGTCTCTGCAACAAACTGTGTGAAATGTCACAGGGGGTGGGAGTTGTATTCTGTGACTGATAGTTAACTTAGTAAGCCGCAGGCAAAGTGCTGCTTCTTGTATGCTGACTTTGGAGCAAATGCCACAGGCCTTAATTGCAGGTTCCAAGCAGTTGAGATTCTATACTAGGATGGCTGGAGGCAGGGCCTTCCCCTTTTCTGGACCCGGGTTTCCCCCTTCCCTACCCTGGCCTGCCCAGCCTGCTGCACCCAAGCCACAGAGAGCTCACAAAGCCCAAGTGTCTGCTATGCTGACTCATGCGGCTCTTCTACGGCCAGGCCAGGACTGTCCAGAAGGGCCTGAGGGGGGCCCTCTCCTTTTGGCCATCTCCCATAGGAGCAGTGTACAGCCAGGGCTGGGCCAGGCTTTAGAATTTTGTGACTGACCAGAGGAAAATGAAAATGAAAGGGCAGACTGCACAGAGAATTCTGAACAGCAGTGAGGATTCACCCTTCAGTCTTTTTCTTTGCTTGTTTCATATCCATATGTTTTAAGTAAAACTCACATACCATAAAGTTAGCCATTTTAAAGTGAACAATAGGGTGACATCTTAGTCCATATGGAACACTGTGCAACCCCTACTTCTATACAGTTCTGAAACCTTTCCTTCACTCCAAAAGAAGACTTGGTACTTGTTCCACACTTGTTCCTCATGCCTGCCCCCGGCAACCTCCAGTCTGCTTTCTGTCTCTATGGATCTACCTATTCAGGATATTTCATGCAAATAGAATCCTACAAGATGTGACCTTCTGTCCACACAGACCTTCTGTGTCTGGCTTCCTCCTCTCAGCATAGTGCTTTTGAGGGTCACCCACACTGTAGTATGTATCAGTACTTCATTCCTTTTTAACACCAAATAATATACCATTGTATAAATATACCACAATTGCTTTCTCTATTCCTCTGTTTCCACCTTTTTACTATTATGAATCCTGTTGCTATGAACACTTGTGTGTAAGAAATTGAGTATGTGCGTGCTCACTCACGTCTGACTCTGCTGCGACCCCATGGACTGTAATCCGCCAGGCTCCTCTGCCCATGGGATTTTCCAGGCAAGAATACTAGAGTGGGTTGCCATTTCCTCCCCCAGGGGCTCTTCCCAACCCAGGGATCAAACCCACGTCTCCTGCTTGGCAGGAGGATTCTTTACCACTGAATCACCTGAGAAGCCCCAAATAATTGAGTCTGGTCTTCAATTTATTTGGGTTTATACCTAGGAGAGGAATGGCTAGATTATATGGCAGTCCTACATTTAACTCTTTCCAGAACCACCGAACTGTTTTCCACAGCAGCTGCACCATTTATGTTTCTACAAGGAAGGCTCATATCACACATATTCATTTATTTTTTTCACCCTTTATACTTAACAGTGTACCCATTTGTTTCTTTCCTGCTCCCTACTTGCAAGAAAGCAGGGGTAGAGGATGGGAGAAGCTGCACCTCTAGTAGAAAAATGATCCCCCCATAAACCGGGGCAGCAGGAGCCCCTCTGGCCTTATGCTTTGCCTCTGCTCTTGCCTCTTCAACAAACAGGATTCTGTGACCAGGAACAGAGGAGGGAAGGCTTCCATCTCCCTGTGACACACCCACCACAGCCATTTATGTTATCCCATAAAACGACCCTCCCAGCGCCCTCCAACACTTCCCTGCTCACACAGAATATCCCATTAAACGGTCTTAAACAGCCAAAACTGAGAACAGAAAGGAAGCAGCTCCGTGTGGAAGCTGCCAACCTTGGCTCAGCTCTGCAGGCGAGTGTTTTAACTCTCAGCTCAAGCTTAAGATCTCCGAAGACACAACCCCGAGCCTTGTGCTGCCCAGCCCCCCTGCTAAAGGGCCTGCCTGTCTGAGCTTGTCTGGACCTGGCTGGGAGTAGACATGAATGGAGAGGAAGAGCTTCCCTCTCCACCCCCTCTCAACGGGGTTACTGCCGGTCACAGAGCTATTTACATTTACAACAGCCCAACAGCGCCTGATCAGGCGGGAGCCAATCAGCAGCCCCCAAGCTTGTCTGACTCCGTCTGCGCCAATCAGGAGGTGCTATCCTTATAGCCTCTCTTTCTTTGAATCACACAGGTCGGTTGTCGCCTGTTTTGGGGAGGGGAGCCTGATTCAGAGTTCAGGCTCTCCCTAGACTTCAGTTTGTCATTCACTGGAATGGGGAAAATACAGAAACACACTCAGCTTCCCGGGGAGACAGCTGCACATAAAATTCTAGGAGAGTGTTATAAACGAATGGAGAACACTGTCTTCCTTCCCAGCATAGATTCTGTGCTTCTCCGCTGCGAAAAATTGTATAGAGAGAGTTTCTCCTCCTTCACTGCCAGCCCCTCCCTGACTCAGGATTATCAATATGGGCTCTTAATCCATGATTGCCTTGCAGGCGGTGCGACATTGCTGACCACAACAGGCCAGTAGGCAGAGCTAATTTTTTTTCTCACCAGCAATAGTGCAAACACCTGTCAGTAAAGGGCAAAGAGCAAAGGATCAGCAAAACAGGCTAAAGACTGGATAGTCACAGGGTAGAGCAGAAGCATGAACGTGTTTGGGAGCGGTCAGGGCTGATGTAACCGGAACATGCAGGACTTGGAGTGCAACGTGGAGAGAGGCCTTGAAAGCCCGCCTGGAGCGTTTAAACATGCTTCCGTGAGTGATACAGAGCCCCGGGGAGCCACCAGTTATTTTCAAGCAGGAGAAGAAAATAATTTCCTTTCTCCCAAAAGTTATCTCTGATGATTCAGAAAGTTAACATAAAGAGCAAATCAAGGAAGGATCAGATTAGGGCTGGAAGATCAGTTAGGAGGTCATGAGACCTAAATACTAGGATAGTAATGGCCAAATGGAAAGGACGGGCCCGGCTTGAGAGGTATTTTGGAGTCAAATCGATAGCACTTAATTGATTGGCTGCTTCCCAGGTAGCGCTAGTGGTAAATAATGATCCTGCCAAGGCAGGAGACAGAAGAGAAACGGCTTTGATCCTTGGGTTGGGAAGGAAAAACTTCTTCCTCTTCCCTTTCTAGGTCTGTCTGTTGTTCTAAGAGAAGGGCATGGCAACTCACTCCAGTATTCTTGCCTTTAGAATCCCATGGACAGAGGAACCTGGTGGGCTACAGTCCATGGGGTCATAAAGAATTGGACACGACTGAAGCAGCTTAGCAGGCATGAGAGATGACACGGGAGAGTAGTCAGAAATGATTTTGAGGTTTCACTCCTGTGTGACTGGAAGGGAAGCACCTGCACTAACTGAAATAGGTAGTTTAAAAAAGAGAAGTAGATTTTGGAAAGAGAATAGTTCAATTTTTAATATGTGGAGTTGAAATTACAAGAATACCTATGTGGAAAAAATACCTAGTCAACTGTAGGGAATAGGGATCTTAGTGCCAAAAAGAGAAATAAAAATGAGCTCCAAGGGATTTATACTGAAACTAGGAAGAAAACTGATCACCTGGGAAGGGACTGCACAGTAAGCAGATTCAGCAACAGAATCTTGGGAAATACTGACACTTAACAGGACGAAAGAGGACACAGAGTTAGCAAAACCTAGGCTAACAAGTATGAGATAAGAGGAAAAACAAGCAAGCAAACTAAAACAGCATATGAGAAGTAAAATATTAATTCCAGGAAGAGGGAGCAGGACATGGCAAAAAACAGATACCTGACAAAAGGGCATTGGTTAAATAAATTATGAAACATTCATTTAATGGACTACTATGCAGAAATTAAGATTATCTCGTAAAATTATTGCCATCAGAAGATGTTTAATAAATCTAGTTAAGAGAAGCATCCATTTTTAAAAATAGTATGTACAAAATAATTTTTAAAAATTACATATATGACTGCAAATGGGCATGAGGGAAATTTTAGGGGGAGGGAAATGTTCTATATGCTGACTGAGGCAGTAGTAACACAGTTGTATACAATTGCCAAACATCCTCAAACCATAATGCCTTAGAAAAGGAGACGTGGCTGTTGATGGTGTCTATTTCTTTCTTTTTTTTTTTTTTAATTTTTTTTTTTTTTGATGGTGTCTATTTCATAGAGTTATTCTGGGAATTAAGTGGCATGGTGCCTGGAACATAAGAAGGGCTTGGTCAGTGGTGAAGGAAAGGGTAATGGTGAAGAAGGAAAAACTTTTTCCTCTTCCCTTTCTAGGTTTGTCTGTTGTTCTAAGAATTAAGTTGACATGAGACAGATTAACAAGAGATAATAAAATTCAATTGCATACATATAGGGGCCCTATAAGAAAATGAGATCCAAGGACAGCTGTTACAGGTCTTGGGAGAAGTAAGCCACACCTCACCGGATTTGTCCAACCTCTTGTATGGGGTGTGATAATGGATGAGCTTACCTCTTTGATTCCACCTAATTCTTAAAAAATATTTAACTTTTAAAAAAAGCCTTTACTGAATTTATTACAGTATTGTTTCTGTTTTTATGCTTTGGTTTTTTGGCTGTGAGGCATGTGGGATCTTAGCTCCCCAACCAGAGATTGAACCCTCATTCCCTGAATTAAAAGGTGAAGTCTTAACTACTAGACCTGCAGGGAAGTCCCAGGTTCCACCTAATTTTAAGACTCTATGATTTTAAGTACATGAAAGCCCTTTCTCAAGGTGATAGAAGTTAAATTTTGTTGTTTTCAGTCTGTGGAATGGATGTCCACCTTGCCTCTTTTGATTGTCTAAACAGTATCCCATCTCTTTATGGTTTTAAGCACATCTATTTAAATTACCTTTATGACCTGGAATAGAGGAGCTTAAAATGGTCATGTCTGGCTAATAACAACTAACTGCATTTCAAAGTAGGCCTGTGGTAGAAATTTTATTATTATTGTGTTTTATTGAAGTACAGTTGATTTACAATATTACATTAGTTTCAGGTAGACTGAACTGAACTGAACTAATATAGCATAGTGATTCAGTATGTTTTTGTTTTTGTTTTAACAGATTATACTCCATTAAAAGTTATCATAAGATAATGGCTGTAATTCCCTGTGCTATACAATATATCCCTGTTTCTCTGTTTTATATACAGTAGTTGATATCTCTTAACTCCATACCCCTAATTTTCCACTTTCCCTTTCCCTATCCCCTTTGGAAACCACTAGTTTGTTTTCTGTGAGTCTGTTTCTGTTTTGCATATATGTTCATTTGTGTTATTTTTAATTTATTTGTGTTATTTAGATTGCACATAAGTGATATCATACAGTATTTGTCTTTCTCTGTCTGCCTTATTTTACTAAGCATAATATTCTCTAGGCCCATCTAGGGTGCTGCAAATGGCAAAATTTCATTTTTTCTTAATGTCTGAGTAAAGTTCCATTGTGGAATTTCCCAGATGGCTCAGTGGTAAAGAATCTGTCTGCCAATGAAGGAGACACAGGAGACCTGGGTTCAGTCCCTGGGTTGGGAAGACCCCCTGGAGAAAGGAATGGCAACTCATTCCAGTATTCTTGACTGGAAAATCCCATGGACAGAGGAGCCTCACAGGGTCACAAAGAGCTGGACATGACTGAGCACACACACACACAAAATTCCATTGTGTGTATATATATATATGTATGTATGTATGTGTGTGTGTAACTGTATGCCCCATCTTCTTCATCCACCTGTCTGTTGAGGGGCATTTGGGTTGCTTCCATATCTTGGCTGTTGTAAATAGTGCTGCTATGAACATTCAGGTGCATGTATTTGATTATTTGGCTTTAATATGGGTGCACATTATATTTTATTATCTGTATCACTCATTTTGGCATTCTGCAGTATAATGGAGAAACTATTAGATGAGGAGTTAATAGGTCCTAGTTTCAAGTGAAACTAAATGCATGACTTCGAGAGAGGCATTAAATGCAGGAGCTTTCAACATGTGATCCATAAACACCTGGAGATCCCCCAAGAAGCTTTCAGGGATCTTTGAGACCACAATGAACTTCATTGTATTTCTCACTGTCACCCACTTGGAGGGAGTTTAAAAGTGTTCACTTAAAAGTGTTCTTGATTAGGAAATAAAACTTATTAATTATATTAAATCTTGACAGTTGAGAAATATCTTTTAAAAGTTCTGTGTCAAAAACAGGATGTATACATAGAGCACTTCTGCTATCACAAAATGAAAAAGCAATACTGTAAACATTTGAGTTGTAAGTTAAATTAAGCACTTTTTTCTTTTTTCTAATTACTTTTTTCATATAAGATCATTTTTACTTAAAGGAATGACTGACAGGCAAACTATAGACATTCAGACAGATGTTATTTTGAATATTAGTGATTGTTTTCATCAATGAAAACATCAGATTGTTTTCATTAGTGAAATCTAGAAAACAACTGCCAGTATATGTTCTCATGATAAAATTTGAGCTTTAAAGGAAAAGTTAGAAGTTAGGAAAACTTGTGTGTGGCATTGTGTTGGACAACTTCCCCCAAATTACAGACTCCTCTGATGAAATCAGTGGTATTATTAATGATGGTGATTTTTTAACATTGTAGAATAAAATGTGTCAACATTTTGGAAGATTTGCATAACTTTGTGAGCCAGTGTTTTCAAAATGAACAAAGAGCATTACAAAATCATGCATAGATAAAAGCTGCATTTGAAGTGCAAGAGAGATCAATGGATTCTAATAAAAACAAAAAGTTCATTGATGTGGTTTCATATTCTGCACTGCAACTAACCTTTAAGTTGGTTGTTATTTTTCCATAAAAATTTGTTATGTTATCTGTTTATGTTAACATGTAATAGGTTACTTTTGACTAGACGGACCTTTGTTGGCAAAGTAATGTCTCTGCTTTTTAATGTGCTATCTAGGTTGGTCATAACTTTTCTTCCAAGGAGCAAGTGTCTTTTAATTTCATGGGTGCAGTCACCATCTGCAGTGATTTTGGAGCCCCACAAAATAAAGTCTGTCACTGTTTCCACTGTTTCCCCATCTATTTGCCATGAAATGATGGGACTGGATGCCATGATCTTAGTTTTCTGAAAGTTGAGTTTTAAGCCAACTTTTTCACTCTCCTGTCACAAAGAGTCAGACATAACTGAGCAACTGAACTGAACTGAATAGGTTACTACTTAGAGGTTATTGATAGGTTGTTGTTTAGTCACTCAGTTGTGTCTAGCTCTTTGCAACCCAATGGACTGTAGCCCATTAGGCTCCTCTAGTAGAGAATCCATGGGATTCTCCAGGCAAAAATACTGGAGTGGGTTACTGTGCTCTTCTCCAGAGGATCTTCTCAACCCAGGGATCTAACCTGTGTCTCCTGAATTGGCAGGCAGATTCTTTACCCTTGAGCCACCAGGGAAGCCTTAATGATAGGTTATGTGGGTTTTTTATATAAAGCCCATATAAACAAACCCTCTTCAGAGTCCTCTATTTTTTTTAATAACAGCTCTATTGAGATATAATTCACATACCATAAAATTCACCTATTTAAAGTGTATAGTTCAATGGTGTTTAGTATATTCACAGGATTGTGTAACCATCATCACAATCAATTTTAGCAGATCCTCACTAAACATTTACTAGCAAACTGATTAATATAGCATAAACAATCTTGCCTATGTTCTCAGGGAGGCAGAAAGAAAAGTTACTTTTTTGGAAGTCACTGCCCCATCCCCAGCCACTTTTTGCTGTCAACTTGCTAAACTTGCAATTAGTTAGACTCATAGCCTTTTTTTTCCACCTGAAGTGTTAAGCAAAATCTTCCACATGCTGTTTATAAAATTAATATTTTGAATATAAGCATGGTAAATTTCATTTTTTTGTTAATCTTAACTTTGCAACCTATTGAGTTTTTTGAATTCCCCAATTCATTCTTCTATGATATTAAATATCTCTCCCAGCTTTGCTTAATTGAAAATAGGATAAGTATGCCTTCTCTGTCACAGATAAGACGGTTGTCTAGGTCAGACCCAGGGACAGTGTGAAATGTTTTGAACTAATCTAAAATGAGAGATTCTTCTCCCCTGAGTACCATGCAATGAACAGATAAGCACACCTGACCTACCAGGGTCACTTAACTGTGTCCTCCAAAAAGTTCTCTTATTTATATCATGGGCCAGCCTCAGAACCAGAGCCAGTAAATAGCCAGTGAAAGGGAAAGAAAAAATATTCTAGAATTTGGTAGCTTAAGGATAATGTTCTCTGCACAAATAAGCAAAGCTAATAGGGCTTCTGCCTTTTATCCCTGGTGAGGGCAACACAGTAAGATGAAAGGGTAACAGAAATAGTCTGTTACCCAAGTGTTAACAACTTGGCAAGTGTCCATATCTGCTAAAAGGAGATGTACCCTGCCTGAGGCCATCCTTGTCTCTAAAGAAGGAGAATCTAAAGGAAGAAGGAGTAGAAGGTCCATTTACAATCAAGGGTTTTGGAATCAAGATATTCAGTGAAATGTAAGGAAGAGGAAATACATTAGGAGAGACCATCTGAGTCTCTGAGATTTGTAACTTCAGTGGAAAGGCTTTAAATTGTCCCCGGAGAAGTTATCTACTGATAACGGACTAAAGGTGACCCAGGGCTCCTAACAAGATCCCAGAAGGGCAGATCCCAGACTCAACCAGTGTTTCCCTTTCCTCTGTCAGAACTTTGGTTTGTTGAGGTGGTGGAGATACTGGGGAGAGGCTGGTGATTTATGAGATAAGACAGGGTTTGATAATAGCAATATTGGAGGGGTGGGGAATGTTGCAATGGGCTCTGTTCACTTGAAAATTCTTTTGTAGTTTCTTTGAATTTTGTTTTTATTTTAGACCTAAGTTATACATATACATAAAAGAGTCAAATAGTTCTATAAGTCTTGTTTTGAAAACAGCAGTATGCCATCCACATCTCCTCACCATTTTCTGCTCCACAGAAGTACCTATTTTCAACTCTTCTTTATTGAATTTATCAATATTGCTTCTGTTTTTTTTATGTTTTGTTTTTTTGACTGCAAAGCAGGTGGGATCGTAGCTCCCCAACCAGGGATCGAACCCTCATCCCCTGCATTGGAAGGCAAAGTCTTAACCAGTGGACTGCCAGGAAAGTCCCCATTTTCAACTCTTTTTAGCTGACTCTTTTGGCATTTACTTCTGTATCTCTAAATGACACACTTGTGTGGCTATCTGTTGGTATATAGATTTCATATACATTATTTATTGACTTCCCTCCATGAAAGATGAGACTCCCACCTTCATTATCATTATCACCACCACCACCACCACATTCACACGGGCTGGCAGGCTTCACCTTCCCTGTCCTCTCCAAATGGCTGTGTTCTGATATTTGGTTAAAACAATATTCAGTATTTATATTGCTATGACCATGTAAACATTGCTCACGTATAAGCCATGTGATATACCCATGATTTCTTTTTTTTTTTCTCCATGATTTCTTTCTTGCACAACTTTTTGTTTTCTCTGGCCCTCATGATGACATTTTTTTCATTTAGTTTTCTATGTACTTAATCATCAGTTCAACTCAAACTCCCCATTAATTGTCTACATCTCTTCTCAATAAATTTGGTCATCTTAGGTATTCTCTCAGTTTCATCTTCTTGAAGAAATCTCCCCTGGAGCCGTGTCATCTGCTCTAACCTAGACTGGTTACTCTTTAAGCTGTTGCAGAGTTCTTGTTCTGGGAATTCTGGTTGGCGTCGTTGTAGAGATTCCCTTTTCTTCTTTTCTAGTTGGATTCCCTGCTCCTGCATCCTGTGTGACTCTTTTTCTTGGTTTCTTCTTTTTCTGAAGAAACCGATTCTCTATTAATCTCATGAAGAAGAATGTTCTTAAGATAGTTTCTTTGTCCTTAGTTTTCCAAAATTTCATGATGCTGTGCCTTGGTCTGGATCCACTTTCATTCAACATCAAGGACTTTGGTGGACTCTTCAATCTAGAAATCCTTGTCATTCAATTCTGATAAATTTTTGTATTATTTCCTCCTCATCCACTCTTTATTCTCTCACTCTAGAGTCTCCAGAATTGATCCTTTATTAGGAAAAAAAAAGAATATTCTCTTTTATTTTCCATGTCTTTTTCTTTTGCTTGATTTTCTAGGTTTCTTCAACTTCACCCTACAAACTTCTATTGCATTTTTTAAAGATCTCATGATACTTTAATTTCTAAAAGTTCTTTTGGAGTTTTCCTTTTTATTGCCTCTTGTCTTGTTCTATGGATGCAATATTTTCATTTATTCCTTTAAAAATATTAATGATAATGTGAGGGAATATTTTCTTTCTCTTTGCATAGTCTCTTGTCCTCCAAGTTTTTTATTTTTCCTGTTTTTAGTTTGGGCAGATATATTTCCACACATAACTGATGATCCTTAGTTCTCTGTCTACATACAAGAGTAGAGCACCAAAGAGCCAATCAGAGGCTCTGAGCATGTGTTAGACACATTTGATTTCCATTGCACATAAGCAGATCTATGTGTTTCTGACTGGATTCTTTCTTTGAGTCATCCTTAATATTGTAGGTTTTTCCTTTTAGACTATCAGCCTCTGCAAAGAAGACCCCTTCAATTTCCTGCCTGAATAGTTCAGCTTGGCTGCCAGCATTTAGAAGCTGAAAGAGCAAAGAGGCTGACCTTCAATATGTAAATATTCTACCGAGCATGGGAATATTTTGTATAATATTGTGTGGTTTCTGTCTCCTGAATGGACCCAGATTGATATCATAACTCTTCCTTTAACTGAATCTGATGTTTCCCCATTAAGAGACCCTTGGTTTTACCCTGTCCAATGAATAAACCTCCAGTGTTATGTGTTGAGTTGAGGTACCACCAAATTTTGAACCTTAGTGGCTTCTTCAGTGTAAATCACAATTCTTCTTGGTTCTCCCCCACTGCTGGCTTAAGCTTTAGCTTTCCAGGTTCTACTAGGACAGTGATCATTTTTTCATCTGTTTTCCAGCTTCTGAACTCTTATTGTGGTCTCGTCTCCCATTCTTTATGTCCTTGTGAGGTTATGCCTCCTTTACTATTATTTTACTAGGGTTTAGGGAGGGAGCAAATGCATGTATTCAAAATGTCTTCCTTATCTGGAAACTTTTCTGTAGTCTCTCAGACCCTATTTATCCCACATAGATTCATGGAGTGCCTCATACTGCTTAAGCACTCAGGACGCATCAGTGAACAAAATAGAATATCCTTGTACTTATAGAATTTACATTTGTGTGCTTGTATGTATATGTGTGTGTGTGTGTGTGTGTGTAAGGAGAGATAATAAAAATAAAACCTAAATACATAGAGTATATATTAGGTATTATATAGGTAAGGTAGAAAGTGCAACAGGAGGGGAGAGTATGGAGAAAATGGAACCCTCCTACACTGCTGGTAGGAATGTAAACTGGTATAGTCACTATGGAGAACAGTATGGAGGGTCCTTAAAAAAACTGAAAATAGATTACTATATGATCCAGAAATTCTACTTGTGGGCATATATCTGGAAAAGACAAAAACTGATTCAAACAAATACCTGCACCCCAATGTTCATAGCAACACTGTTTACAATAGCTGAAACATGGAAGCAATGTAAGTGTTCATTGACAGATTAATAGGATAAAGAAAATGTGATATGCATATACCATGTAATATTACTCAGCCATAGAAAAGAATTAAAACCTGCCATTTGCAGCAATATGAATAGACCCAGAGATTATCATACTAAAAACAAAGTAATTCAAATATATGATATAACTTATATGTGGAATCTAAACAAATGATACAAATGAACTTATTTTTAAAACAAATTAGACTCAGACATAGAAAACAAACTTGTGGTAACCAAAGGTGAAAGGAAGAGAGGGATAAATTAGGAGAATGGGATTAATAGATACACACCACTATACAGAAAACAGATAAACAACAAGGACTTACTATATAATGCAGGGGACTATATTCAATATCTTGTAATAATCTATAATGGAAAAGAATTTGGAGAACACATATAAATATGAACCACTTTGCTGTATACCTCAAACTAACACAATACTGTAGATCAACTAAACTTTGATTTAAAGAAAGTGCACAGGAATCAGTAGTAATTGGCAGGGGGGAAGGTTGCAGTATTTATTAATAATAAAATGATCAATGTAGGTCTTATCAAGAAAGTAAAATTTGAGCAAAGACTTGAAGGAATTGGAATCATAAATATGTATATTCCTTGTTGGATGGGTTTCCACATATTGTCCACAAGTTTAGCCTCTATTTATCCTTAGCTTAAAGGGAGACCAAATTCTTCTGTTTATTTTGCACCCTCACTATACTTGGCTTTTAACTCTTCAGAGAACCCAACTTCACTAGCTGCCTACATGCCTGGAGAGATATTTGGTCTACGGCCATACCACCCTGAATGCGCCCGATCTCGTCTGATCTCGGAAGCTAAGCAGGGTCGGGTCTGGTTAGTACTTGGATGGGAGAGATATTTGAACTTAGGGGCTAACCAGCCATATTCTTCTGGGTAAAACACAATTCCTGAATCTCAGTTTTTCCATTTGTATGTGGGAATGATGGTGAATCACTGGGCCTCATTCTCTACCTGGAAGCTAGTACCCATTTCTTCTAAGATTAGTAAAATAAACAATAAAAATCATGTGATGAGTATGACGTCTTTGATGATAAGAGAGACACAACCAACATTTTTTTGGGGGACAGGGAGACAGGGAGAAAATACTGAACTTATCTTGGACTTTAGATTTACTAGGGGCTTCCTTGATAGCTCAGTTGGTAAAGAATCCACCTGCAATGCAGGAGACCCCAGTTCGATTCCTGGGTCAGGAAGATCCGCTGGAGGACGAATAGCCTACCCACTCCAGTATTCCTGGGCTCCCCCTGTGGCTCAGCTGGTAAAGAATCCACCTGCAATGCAGACCTGGGTTCAGTTCCTGGGATGGGAAGATCCCCTGGAGAAGGGAAAGGATATTCACTCCAGTATTCTGGCCTGGAGAATTCCATGGACTGTATAGTCCATGGGGTCACAAAGAGTTGGACACAACAGAGCGACTCTCACTTCACTTAGATTTACTCTGGAGTATACTGAAGTAAGCTGGTTTGACCCTACCAATCCCACTCAGCCACCCCTCAAGCTCCCACCCACAGTTTTGCAGGCTGACTTCATGATCAATTAGCCAAGCAATATTCTTCCATCCAGGGCCACAATCAAAGGAACCAACTTTGAGTGCTTACAAGCCCAGTACTATGCTGGTGCTTTGTCTGTTGAAACTCACAACAGACTGATGAGACATAAGTTCCTAGCCCTAATTTCAAATAAGGAAACTGAGTGGTAGAGTTTTTGAAATGTGAGCAAGTTAACAAGAGAATAAAAACCCCATTTTATTTAGTAGGTATATTAGTATGGGTTCTTCAGAGAAAGAACCAAAGGGACTTTTACCTCCCCATCTCCCCATCTATTGACTGATGAACAAATGGATAGGTTTACTATAAGGAATTGTTTCACATGATGATGGAGGCTGAGAAGTCAAAACCTGCAGAAGTTATTATCTATGCAAGCTAGACACCTGAAGAGTGGGTGGTATAGTGCCAATGTTCCATAAAACATTCTGAACTGCAACTCCAGGAGGCTGTCTTCTCAGGCTGTTGTGTCACCAGGTGAAGCACCAGTATGCTATTCACCCATGTTGATATATTTGTAGTCGTTATGTATTATGTAAGACTAATATTTCCTGACAGCTCAGTGGTAAAGAATCTACCCGCCAATTCAGGAGACACAGGTTCTATCCATGGTTCAGGAAGACCCCCTGGAGAAAGAAATGGCAACCCACTCCAGTATTCTTGCCTGGGAAATCCTATGGACAGAGGAACCTGGTGGGCTACAATCCATGGGGTTGCAAAGAGTCAGACACAACTGAGTGACTAAACAACAACAAGTGACTAATATTAATATAATACATGCAACATAGATGTAATATTATAGCTACTCATCATTGATAAATCTATAATTATTCATCCATTCTCATGCTGATGGACATTGAGCTTGTTACCAACTTTTTGCTATGCATATTCTACATCTGTCTCCTTGTAAACATGAGCACAACTTACTCTAGAATTGGAAGTTTTGGGTCACAAGATTTGGGTCACCAGCATCTTTGACTTTATTCGGTTCAGTTCATTTGCTCAGTTGTGTCCAACTCTTTGTGATCCCTGGACTACAGCATGCCAGGCTTCCCTGTCCATCACCAACTTCCAGAGCTTACTCAAACTCATGTCCATCAAGTCAGTGATGCCATCAAACCATCTCATCCTCTGTCGTCCCCTTCTCCTCCTGCCTTCAATCTTTCCCAGCATCAGCGTCTTTTCCAAGGAGTCAGTTCTTCGTATCAGGTAGCCAAGGTATTGGAGCTTCAGCTTCCAATGAATATTTAGGACTGATTTCCCTTAGAATTGACTGGTTTGATCTCCTTGAAGTCCAAGGGACTCTCAAGACTCTTCTCCAAACATCAATTCTTCGGCACTCAGCTTTCTTCACCATCCAACTCTCACATCCATACAGGACTACTGGAAAAACCATAGTTTTGACTAGACAGACCTTTGTTGGCAGAGTAATGCCTTTGCTTTTTAATATGCTGTCTAGGTTGGTCATAGCTTTTCTTCCAAGGAGAAGGCGTCTTTTAATTTCATGACTACAGTCACTATCTGCAGTGATTTTGGAGCCCCCCAAAATAAAGTCTGTCACTGTTTCTATTGTTTCCCCATCTATTTCCCATGAAGTGATGGGACCAGATGCCATGATCTTAGTTTTTCAAATGTTGAGTTTTAAGCCAACTTTTTCACTTTCCTTTTTCACTTTCATCAGGGGGCTCTTTAGTTCCTCTTCACTTTCTGCCATAAGGGTGGTGCCATCTGCGTATCTGAGGTTATTAGTATTTCCCTGGCAATCTTGATTCCAGCTTGTGCTTCATTGAGCCCAGCATTTCTCATGATGTACTCTGCATATAAGTTAAATAAGCAGGGTGACAATATACAGCCTTGACGTACTATTTTCCCTATTTGGAACCAGTCTGTTGACTTTATTAGATATTAATAAATTTTCTCCCCAAATGGTTGTATCAATTTACAGTCTCACTAGCAGCACAGAAGAGTTTCTACTGTTTCATTTACTCACCAACACTTGATAGTTTCAGACCTACTTTCCAACATACTCTTGTAGCTTTAATTCCCACTGCTCTCCTTCATTAATCTTTGATTTCAGCTAAATTCTAGTACACATTGATACCTGAATATATACTGTAATGTACTTCCTTTCTCCCTCAATATTTATTGAGTAAGTACACTATGCCAGAGGCCCAACTAAATATTAGGAAAAAAATATGAAAAGACATAGCTCCTGTCCTAAAAGACTTTATACTTCCCTGGAGGGACAAGACTTGCAAATAGGATTTAGAATGTAATTGTTATGATGAAAGTCTGTATAAATTACAGTATGCAGTAAGGCAGAAGCAGCACATAAATGTTCCTCCATTTGGGGCAGGGAAAGGAAGGGGAGTGGGGAGAGATGGTCAGGAGAGCCTTCCCAGAGGAAATAGTTTAACCATGTTTTCACTCTGGAAGATCTTGTCCTTTTCATGACCAGCTCCAAGGCCAACTTCACACAAAACATCCCAATCACCCAAGGGAAGTACTTTGCATTTTCCTTACAGGCAGCATTATACCATCTTATATTGTTGTAGATATCTGTATATGTGTGCTTTACCTCTTCTGCTGCTGCTAAGTCACTTCAGTCATGTCCGACTCTGTGCGATCCCATAGATGGCAGCCCACCAGACTCCTCCGTCCCTGGGATTCTCAAGACAAGAACACTGGAGTGGGTTGCCATTTCCTTCTCCAATGTGTGAAAGTGAAAAGTGAAAGTGAAGTCTCTCAGTCGTGTCTGACTCTTAGCGACGCCATGGACTGCAGCCTACCAGGCTCCTCCATCCATGGGATTCTCCAGGCAAGAGTACTGGAGTGGGGTGCCGTTGCCTTACCTCTTCTACTAAACAATAAATTCATTTGTGGGAGGTGTTTCTGTCTTAGACATCTTTCTGTCTCCCACCCAGCCTGGAAGATTACTGACATACACTGTAAATTCAGTCAATGGTGCTGAATGAAAGATTAATACAAAAGAGAAGGGGTTAAATCATTTGGCTTCCTTTCTTTCAAATGCTTGACTTTTGAAACATTTTAACTAATTACTAAATCAGACTGATTTGGGGCTATTATCCAAGTAACAGGAAGACTTTTAAAAAAATCCTTTATAAACATTTATTTTTAAATTTAATTAATTAATTTAAAAAATAATTTTCAAAGTCAGTTGCCCAATTCCTTTGGTGCAAAAAAAAAAATATTATGTAACCTTATAAAATCTGGCCAATCAAAAGGACTTTCCCTAGTCTTGTTTCCTACTTCCTTAATAAACTCTACATTCTCATTTCAAAAGATCTTGCCAACATTATTTCATTATCACTGTACCCATCGGCAGAATGAAAAAATGTTGGCATAGTTTTTTGGTATAGCAATGGAGAAATGAGGTCGAAGCAATTTAGGACTTGGAAGCTAGTGGCTTTTATACTCTCTATAGAATGTCTTCCTCTTTCTCTTCCAACCTGAGTTCCCACCCCATCCTGAAACTGACAGTTTGATTTTGTTCCAGGATTTTGTGAGAAACATATACTAGCTATTAACTAACAAACCTATATGAAAAAATTTTCATAACTTTTTATACATACCCACTTTAAGTGAAAGTGTAGTTGTTCAGTAGTGTCCAACTTTTTGCGACCCCATGGACTGTAGCCGACCAGTTTCCTCTGTCCGTGGAATTCTCTAGAGAAGAGTCCTGGAGTGGATTGCCATTCCCTTCTCCAGTGGATCTTCCCAACTCAGGGATTGAATCTGGGTCTCCCACATTCCAGACAGATTTTTTACCATGTGAGCTACAAGGGAAGGCACCCACTTAAGGACATTATCTATACAGATGAAAACAGAAAGTTTCATAAACTTCAGTTCAGTTCAGTCGCTCAGTCGTGTCCAACTCTTTGTGACCCCATAAACCGCAGCATGCCAGGCCTCCCTGTCCATCACCAGCTCCTGGAGTTTACCCAAACTCATGTCCATTCAGTCGGTGATGCCATCCAACCATCTCATCTTCTGTCGTCCCCTTCTCCTCCTGCCTTCAATCTTTCCCAGCATCAGCGTCTTTTCCAAGGAGTCAGTTCTTCGCATCAGGTAGCCAAGGTATTGGAGCTTCAGCTTCCAATGAATATGTAGGACTGATTTCCTTTAGGATTGACTGGTTTGATCTCCTTGCAGTCCAAGAGACTCTCAACAGTCTTCTCCAAAGCATCAATTCTTCAGCACTCACCTTTCTTTATAATCTAACTATCACATCCATACATGACTACTGGAAAAACCATAGCTTTGACTAGACAGACCTTTGTTGGCAAAGTAATGTCTCTGCTTTTAAATATGCTGTCTAGGTTGGTCATAGCTTTTCTTTCAAGGAGCAAGCATCTTTTAATCTCATGGATGCAATCACCATCTGCAGTGATTTTGGAGCCCCCCAAAATAAAGTCTGGCACTGTTTCCATTGTTTCCCATCTATTTGCCATGAACTGATGGGACCAAGCTGAAGTTGAATGGCTCTATGAAGACCTAGAAGACCTTTTAGAACTAACACCCCAAGAAGATGTCCTTTTCATTATAGGGGACTGGAATGCAAAAGTAGGAAGTCAAGAAACACCTGGAGTGACAGGCACATTTGGCCTTGGAGTAAGGAATGAAGCAGGGCAAAGGCTAATACAGTTTTGCCAAGAGAATGCACTGGTCATAGCAAACACCCTCTCCCAACAACACAAGAGAAGACTCTACACATGGACATCACCAGATGGCCAACACCAAAATCAGTTTGATTATATTCTTTGCAGCCAAAGATGGAGAAACTCTATACAGTCAGCAAAAATAAGACCAGGAGCTGACTGTGGCTCAGATCATGAACTTCTTTTTTTTTTTTTTAGATCATGAACTTCTTATTTCCAAATTCAGACTTTAATTGAAGAAAGTGGGGAAAACCACTAGACCATTCAGGTATGACTTAATCAAATCCCTTATGATTATACAATGGAAGTGAGAAATAGATTTAAGGGACTAGATCTGATAGGTATAGTGCCTGATGAACTACAGACGGAGGTTCGTGACATTTACAGGAGACAGGAATCAAGACCATCCCCAAGAAAAAGAAATGCAAAAACGCACAATGGCTGTCTGAGGAGGCCTTACAAATAGCTGTGAAAAGAAGAGAAGCAAAAAGCAAAGGAGAAAAGGAAAGATATACCCATTTGAATGCAGAGTTCCAAAGAATAGCAAGGAGAGATAAGAAAGCCTTCCTCAGTGATCAGTGCAAAGAAATAGACGAAAACAATAGAATAGGAAGGACTAGAGATCTCTTCAAGAAAATTAGAGATACCAAGGGAACATTTCATGCAAAGATGGGCTCAATAAAGGACAGAAATGGTATGGACCTACAGAAGCAAAAGATATTAAGAAGAGGTGGCAAGAATACACAGAAGAACTATGCAAAAAAGATCTTCATGACCCAGATAATCATGATGGTGTGATCACTCACCTAGGGCCAGATAGCCTGAAATGAGAAGTCAAGTGGGCCTTAGGAACATCACTATGAACAAAGCTAGTGGAGGCGATGGAATTCCAGTTGAACTATTTCAAATCCTGAAAGACGATGCTGTGAAAGTGCTGCACTCAATACGCCAGCAAATTTGGAAAACTCAGCAGTGGCCACAGGACTGGAAAAGGTCAGTTTTCATTCCAGTCCCAAAGAAGGCAATGCCAAAGAATGCTCAAACTACCGCACAATTGCACTCATCTCACACGCTAGTAAAGTAATGCTGAAAATTCTCCAAGCCAGGCTTCAGCAATACATAGACTGTGAACTTCCAGATGTTCAAGTTGGTTTTAGAAAAAGCAGAGGAACAAGAAATCAAATTGCCAACATCCACTGAATTACTGAAAAAGCAAGAGTTCCAAGAAAACATCTATTTCTGCTTTATTAACTATGCCAAAGCCTTTGACTGTGTGGATCACAATAAACTGTGGAAAATTCTGAAAGAGATGGGAAACCCAACCACCTGACCTGCCTCTTGAGAAACCTGTATGCAGGTCAGGAAGCAACAGTTAGAGCTGGACATGGAACAACATACTGGTTCCAAATAGGAAAAGGAGTACATCAAGGTTGTATATTGTCACCCTGCTTATTTAACTTATATGCAGAGTACATCATGAGAAACTCTGGGTTGGAGGAAGCACAAGCTGGAATCAAGATTGCTGGGAGAAATATCAATAACCTCAGATATGCAGATGACAACACCCTTATGGAAGAAAGTGAAGAAGAACTAAAGAGCCTCTTGATGAAAGTGAAAGAGGAGAGTGAAAAAGCTGGTTTAAAACTCAACATTCAGAAAACTAAGATCATGGCATTCAGTCCGATCACTTCATGGGAAATAAAACAGTGGAAACAGTGGCTGACTTTATTTTGGGGGGCTCCAAAATCACTGCAGATGGGGATTGCAGTCATGAAATTAAAAGACGCTTACTGCTTGGAAGGAAAGTTATGACCAACCTAGACAGTGTATTAAAAAGCAGAGACATTAGTTTGTCAACAAAGATCTGTCTAGTCAAGGCTATGGTTTTTCCAGTAGTCATGTATGGATGTGAGAGTTGGACTATAAAGAAAGTTGAGCACTGAAGAATTGATGCTTTTGAACTGTGGTGTTGGAGAAGACTCTTGAGAGTCCCTTAGACGGCAAGATCCAACTAGTCCATTCTAAAGGAGATCAGTCCTGGGTGTTCATTGGAAGGACTGATGTTGAAGCTGAAACTCCAATACTTTGGCCACCTGATGCGAAGAGCTGACTCATTTGAAAAGACCCTGATGCTGGGAAAGATTGAGGGCAGGAGGAGAAGGGGACTACAGAGGATGAGATGTTTGGACGGCATCACTGACTCAATGGACATGAGTTTGAGTAAGCTCTGAAGTTGGTGATGGACAAGGAAGCCTGGCGTGCTGCAGTTCATGTGGTCACAAAGAGTTGGACATGACTGAGTGACTGAACTGAACTGAACAGATGGGACCAGATGCCATGATCTTAGTTTTTTGAATGTTGAGTTTTAAGCCAACTTTTTCACTCTCCTCTTTTACTTTCATCAGGAGGCTCTTTAGTTCCTCTTTAGTTTATTTGCTTTCTGCCATAAGGGTGGTGTCATCTGCATATCTGTAGTTATTGATACTTCTCCCGGAAATCTTGATTCCGGCTTGCCTCATCCAGCCTGGCACTTCACATGATGTACTCTGCATGTAAGTTAAATAAGCAGAGTGACAATATACAGCCTGACATACTCCTTTCCCAAGTTGCAACCAGTCTGTTGTTCTAACTGTTGCTTCTTAACCTGCATACAGATTTCTCAGGAGGAAGGTCAGGTGGTCTGGTATTCCCATCACTTTAAGAACTTTCCAGTTTGTTGTGATCCACACAGTCAAAGGCTTTGGCATAGTCAATAAAACAGAAGTAGATGTTTTTTCTGGAACTCTTGCTTTTTTGATGACCCAACGGATGTTGGCAATTTGATCTCTGGTTCCTCTGCCTTTTCTAAATCCAGATTGAACATCTGGAAGTTCACAGTTTACATACTGTTGAAGCCTGGCTGGGAGAATTTTGAGCATTACTTTGCTAGCATGTGAGATGCTTGTAATTGTGCAGTAGTTAGAACATTCTTTGGCATTGCCTTCTTTGGGACTGGAATGAAAACTGACCTTTTCCAGTACTGTGGCCACTGCTGAGTTTTCCAAATTTGCTGGCATATTGAGTGCAGCACTTTCATAGCTTCATCTTTCAGGATTTGAAATAGCTCAACTGGAATTCTATCACCTCCACTAGCTTTGTTTGTAGTGATGTTCCTAAGGCCCACTTGACTTCACATTTCATGATATCTGGCTCTAGGTGAGTGATCACACCATCATGGTTTTCTGGGTCATGAAGATCTTTTTTGCATAGTTCTTCTGTGTATTCTTGCCACCTCTTCTTAATATCTTCTGCTTCTGTTAAGTCCATACCATTTCTGTCATTTATTGAGCCCATCTTTGCAAGAAATATTCCCTTGGTATCTCTAATTTTCTTAAAGAGGTCTCTAGTCTTAAACTTAGGTGAGAATATTCCATATTGGCTTGTAAATCCTCTGTGTTAAAAAGACCAATCTGCAACCTTCCCAGATTTTACGTTGGGAAAGAGATACAGCAGATACCAAAGATATCCATACCCATAGACTCTCTGTTGCCAACTCAGCTACACTGGTGACTTGGACATATCAGTGGAAGCTTAGTTTGAAGCCAAAATCTAGTAACAGCTTTACTTTACAAAGAATAGGAATGGGAAATGATAATCTTTCATGAAGGAAGATAAGAGGTAAGTACTTGCCTATCATAGTGAGAATCTTTAGCTTTTCCTTCATGAGGGAAATTCCCTTTGCATCTAGCCCTTTGTCCTAGATAGGAGATTCTAAGAAAAAAAAAAAATTCTTTTCATGAAGATACTTGCAAAATCAAGTGTAATGTTTTTCTCTTCTTTGAACATTTCACAGAAAAAGCTATTGATGCAGTGATTTAGCTGCCACAAAAATCAGGAGGAAACACACAGGAATTCACTCATCTCACTCTGGTGATGGAGGACCAGCACACAAGACCTACAGTAATGTTTCCAAACTTGAAGGTGAGTGTATGTAATACTTCCTGCAGTTATTAGACTTGTATGAAGAAAGTGGACCTCTTCACATTATATTCAATCAGGGACTTTATAAGAATGGTGCATGGGATAAAGAGGATGGTGAGTCTCTGCAGTCAGGCATAGGGTCTAACATTCAGTGGTGCCAGAATGCAGAAGCCAGAGGGCAGAATGATGGCTTCAGGCAGGAATCAGCAGGAGTTGCCTCTGCTTCTTCTGTCAGTATTTCTTCTTTCCATTTTCTGAGACATGCACTTCTCTGTCACTGTCCCATATATTCATTCCACTCTACCCTCTGTTTGGGAAGAAAAAGACACCATACCCTTCATAGCCCTGTTCCTGGTCCACTACTGAAGGGCTTACCTTCAATTATCCTTAGCTTGGACATCCATACTCCTTTCCCCTCAGTCTGGCAACTTAGCAAGTGATTCAATAAAAAGAAAAGGTGTTGGTCAACCTTTTTCAGATGCCAGTAAAAGGGATACCTTCCTACCTTTTGGATTCATCCAACAAAGCTAATAAAATTTTCTAATCCTCTATTTCTTAGTCTGTGAGTTCAACTGACTTAATCCTAGATTAAGATAAAGTATCAAATTCAACCTCAGACAGACCAGGCAATGCCAAAATTTTGACACTAACATTGACAAGGGAAGTAGTTCTCCTGTTCAGCTGAGCATGCCTACTCTCAAACAATTTAAAATTCTAGAATTTTGGAACTGGTAGAGACCTTTGTCCTTGTGACTACCCCTTAGTCTTGCTACTCATGAGTCTTGCCTCCAAAAATGTCCACTTTATGTGAAGTGGGACTCTGGTACAGCCAGATTTTTTTCTGTTACCTCTTTGTAATCAGAGAAAATGCAAGTGGCTGAGATCGTTGTCAGTATGTGGGTGTGGCTGGGGAAAAAATACCCTCTGTGACCAATAGTTCTTTCATCACTGTACTCTGCTTTCATACTGTTGCTCATGAATAAAACATATTCACAGGACATTTTGTACTTTTCTTTCCTTATTCAGTTTATGCAGATAGCCACTTCCTTTGGGCAGTAGGACAGAAACCTCAGTTCTGTGTAGCTAGAGATGAAGAAAAAGAGGCATGAAGAAGCTAGAGCATTTGCTGAAGAGCACATGATGGGACCCTCTTAGAAATAGGATGAAAAGTCACAGTCCTGGACCCTGGGTCCATAAGTTGGTCTGTTTTCTTCTCAATGAAAAGCTTGTTTACTAAAGAAATTCACAATGACTTTCTTTTGGGGAGGGACTTTCTTTGGGGACTTTGTCCTGTCATCAAGAAGAAAGAAAGGAAAGGAGAGAAAGAGAATCAGAGTAGTTTCAATTTTTTACAAAACTACAAACTTGGGCCAGTTTGAAAATATGAACGTTCCATAAAGTGAACATGAATTCTTTGATTTGGTAACAATAACAAGGTAAATCATATGGAAAGTCACACGCAACCAGTGCAGTTCAGTTCAGTTCAGTCGCTCAGTCATGTCCGACTCTTTGCGACCCCATGAATCGCAGCACGCCAGGGCTCCCTGTCCATCACCAACTCCCAGAGTTTACCCAAACCCATGTCCATCGAGTCGGTGATGCCATCCAGCCATCTCATCCTCTGTAGTCCCCTTCTCCTCCTCCCCTCAATCCTTCCCAGCATCAGGGTCTTTTCCAATCAGTCAACTCTTCACATGAGGTGGCCAAAGTTTTGGAATTTCAGCTTCAACATCAGTCCTTTCAATGAACACCCAGGACTGATCTCCTTTAGGATGGACTGGTTGGATCTCCATGCAGTCCAAGGGACTCTCAAGAGTCTTCTCCAACACCACAGTTCAAAAGCATCAACTCTTCAGTGCTCAGCTTTCTTCACCATCCAACTCTCACATCCATACATGACTACTGGAAAAACTATAGCCTTGACTAGATGGACCTTTATTGGCAAAGTAATGTCTCTGCTTTTAAACATGCTATCTAGGTTGGTCATAACTTTCCTTCCAAGCAGTAAGCGTCTTTTAATTTCATGGGTGCAATCACCATCTGCAGTGATTTTAGAGCCCCCCAAAATAAAGTCTGACACTGTTTCCACTGTTTTCCCATCTATTTCCCATGAAGTGATGGGACCAGATGCCATGATCTTAGTTTTCTGAATGTTGAGTTTTAAGCCAAATTTTCACTCTCCTCTTCACTTTCTGCCATAAGGGTGGTGTCATCTGCATATCTGAGGTTATTGATATTTCTCCCAGCAATCTTGATTCCAGCTTGTGCTTCTTCCAGCCCAGCATTTCTCATGATGTACTCTGCATATAAGTTAAATAAGCAGGGTGACAATACACAACCTTCATGTACTCCTTTTCCTATTTGGAACCAGTCTGTTGTTCCATGTCCAGTTCTAACTGTTGCTTCCTGACCTGCATACACGTTTCTCAAGAGACAGGTCAGATGGTCTGGTATTCCCTTCTCTTTCAGAATTTTCCACAGTTTATTGTGATCCACACAGTCAAAGGCTTTGGCATAGTCGATAAAGCAGAAATAGATGTTTCTCTGGAATTCTCTTGCTTTTTCTATGATCCAGAGGATGTTGTCAGTTTGATCTCTGGTTCCTCTGCCTTTTCTAAAACCAGCTTGGACATCCAGAAATTCACGGTTCACATATTGCTGAAGCCTGGCTTGGAGAATTTTGAGCATTACTTTACTAGTGTGTGAGATTAGTACAATTGTGCAGTAGTTTGAGCATTCTTTGGCATTGCCTTTCTTAGGGATTGGAATGAAACCTGACCTTTTCCAGTCCTGTGGCCACTGCTGAGTTTTCCAAATTTGCTAGCATATTGAGTGCAGCACTTTCACAGCATCATCTTTCAGGATTTGAAATAGTTCAACTGGAATTCCATCACCTCCACTAGCTTTGTTTGTAGTGATGCTTTCTTTTTTTTTTTTTCCTAACTGTTTATTTATTTATTTATTTATTTATTTGGTCATACATTGATATGAATCAGCCATAGATTTACACGTGTTCCCCATCCCGATCCCCCCTCCCACCTCCCTCTCCACCCGATTCCTCTGGGTCTTCCCAGTGCACCAGGCCCGAGCACTTGTCTCATGCATCCCACCTGGGCTGGTGATCTGTTTCACCATAAATAGTATACATGCTGTTCTTTTGAAATATCCCACCCTCACATTCTCCCACAGAGTTCAAAAGTCTGTTCTGTATTTCTGTGTCTCTTTTTCCGTTTTGCATATAGGGTTATCGTTACCATCTTTCTAAATTCCATATATATGTGTTAGTATGCTGTAATGTTCTTTATCTTTCTGGCTTACTTCACTCTGTATAAGGGGCTCCAGTTTCATCCATCTCATTAGGACTGATTCAAATGAATTCTTTTTAACGGCTGAGTAATATTCCATGGTGTATATGTACCACAGCTTCCTTATCCATTCATCTGCTGATGGGCATCTAGGTTGCTTCCATGTCCTGGCTATTATAAACAGTGCTGCGATGAACATTGGGGTGCACGTGTCTCTTTCAGATCTGGTTTCCTCAGTGTATATGCCCAGAAGTGGGATTGCTGGGTCATATGGCAGTTCTATTTCCAGTTTTTTAAGAAATCTCCACACTGTTTTCCATAGCGGCCGTACTAGTTTGCATTCCCACCAACAGTGTAAGAGGGTTCCCTTTTCTCCACACCCTCTCCAGCATTTATTGCTTGTAGACTTTTGGATAGCAGCCATCCTGACTGGAGAGTAATAGTACCTCATTGTGGTTTTGATTTGCATTTCTCTAATAATGAGTGATGTTGAGCATCTTTTCATGTGTTTGTTAGCCATCTGTATGTCTTCTTTGGAGAAATGTCTGTTTAGTTCTTTGGCCCATTTTTTGATTGGGTCATTTATTTTTCTGGAATTAAGCTGCAGGAGTTGCTTGTATATTTTTGAGATTAATCCTTTGTCTGTTTCTTCATTTGCTATTATTTTCTCCCAATCTGAGGGCTGTCTTTTCACCTTACTTATAGTTTCCTTTGTAGTGCAAAAGCTTTTAAGTTTCATTAGGTCCCATTTGTTTAGTTTTGCTTTTATTTCCAATATTCTGGGAGGTGGGTCATAGAGGATCTTGCTGTGATTTATGTCGGAGAGTGTTTTGCCTATGTTCTCCTCTAGGAGTTTTATAGTTTCTGGTCTTACATTTAGATCTTTAATCCATTTTGAGTTTATTTTTGTGTATGGTGTTAGAAAGTGTAGTGATGCTTTCTAAGGCCTACTTGACTTCACTTTCCAGGATGTCTGGCTCTAGGTTCAACCTGAATGGAGTTAAGACAGCCACACATTCATCCTGAGATGCTGGGGGGAGCTGGGACTGGCCTGACCAGATCGTGTCACCTTCAGTCCCTGACCTTTGGGATCTCTGAAGTGACTGCTTGGCCCAGGCTGGGTTTTCCAGTAGCTGAGTTACACCCATGTCAACTTGGCTTGTGAAATATTTAACAAGCAGTTTTAAATATTATGATTAAAGGAACAGATATATCCAGAGGGCTTTAAAACCTCCCTTTCCTAAGCTATCATAAGGATTTTCAACAGGTTTGGCCCTAATATTTGCAGAGCTAAAGCAAGAAAACAAACAAAGGCTCACATATTATGTTCAAATATTTAGAATTTACAAACAAACCTGACAAACTGTTAAAAGAGGACAGAGGTGTCATCTTTCCTTCTGCTGCAACACATAAATGCCTCCATATTTTAAAGCCTAGATTTGGATTTAGAATTTCCGAATGGCACAGAGTTCCACACCAGAAAGTGTGGCGAGAGCTGGCTCCCAAGTTCCAGCCTCTAGACCCTTCCCCAGGCCTCCCCACTCTCGGAGGTCCTTGTGCTCCTCCAGGCTAACTCTCTAATCCCCACATTTCAGTTCCAGTTTTGTGCCCTTCAAACAGCCACACCAGGGATGTGGTGACGCGTGCACAGGTGGTGCAGTCCACCCTTAGAAGGTAGGCCAGGGAAGAGGCCCACACAGGCTCTGGAATTGGGTTTTAGGCCACTTGGGCAAGAAGTGCTAGGGTTCCAAGTGCCCAAAACCTAGCGGAAAAGGAGGTGAATACAGATTCAGGGTGGACACAGCCTCTTGGTCCCACGGATGCTTCCACCTATTGAAAGAAGGATCAAAGAGGCCCTAAAACCTGGGACTTGGGACACAGATTCCTCTCACCTTGGTCCAAGTATGAAAGTGAAAGTCGCCCAGTTGTGTCTGACTCTTTGCAATGCCATGGACTATACAGTCCATGGAATTCTCCAGGCCAGAATACTGGAGTGGATAGCCTTTCCTTTCTCCACCTTATCTTCCAAACCCAGGGATTGAACCCAGGTCTCCCATATTGCAGGTGGATTCTTTACCAACTGAGCCACAAGGGAAGCCCAAGTATACTACTTGGTCCAAGTGTACTAACTTTCAATACTTTTTTTTACAGAGCAGTAGTGCCTTATTTTTTTCCTTCTAGTTATGCTGAGATATAGTTGACTTACAGCACTGTGTACACTTAAAGTGTACAGCATACTGATTTGACTTACCTAAATGATGTAAGTCAAATCAGTATGCTGTACCCTGAATATTCATTGGATGAACTGATGCTAAAGCTGAAGCTCCAATACTTTGGCCACCTGATGGGAAGAGCTGACTCACTGGAAAAGACCCTGATGCTGGGAAAGATTGAAGGCAGGAGGAGAAGGGGACGGCAGAGGATGAGATGGTTGGATGGCATCACCGACTCAATGGACATGAGTCTGAGCAAGCTCTGGGAGTTGGTGATGGACAGGGAAGCCTGGCGTGCTGCAGTCCATGAGGGTCACAAAAAGTCGGACAAAACTGAGCGACTGAACAACAACATCACAAAATGATAATCACAATAAGTTTAGTGAACAGCTATCATCTCTTGTGGACAGAAAATTCACAAAAAAATTTTTTACCTTGTGATGAGAACTCTTAGGATTTACTCTGTTAACAACTTTGATATGTAACAAGCAGCAATGTCAATTATGTTTCTCATGTTGCACATCCCTAGCACTTGTTTATCTTATAAATGGAAATTTGTCCCCCTTGACCACACTCATCAGTTTCCCCCTCTCCTACCCCTCACCTCTGGTAACCACAAATCTGATCTCTTTTTCTATGAGTTTGTGTGTTTTTGAAGGATAACTGATCTGTAACAGATATTAGTTCCTGGTGCCAACACAGTGAGTTGATGTTTCAATCCATTACAAAATGGTCACCACTTACTCATTTTTATTAAAGTAATACATATACATAAAGCAGATCGAATGGTAAGGATGAGTTTATAATGGGAAGTCAAATATTTTTTCCTCTCTGAACCACTCCTAGAATTTTCCTCAATAAAGCCAGATTATGTTTTCACCTCTATTTATTAATTTATCAACTTTATTATCTTTTTTAATAAACAATCTTATTCTACTGAAGGGTTTAAAATAGGAAAGTGACAAGCAGATGTGCATTGTAAAAGATCACTGTGGATATAGTGTGGTGAATAGACTACAGGCACAGGAGCAGACACAGGAAATCTATTAGGAAGCAATTTCAGTTCAAAGGAAAGCTATTGGTGGCAGCAGAAAAGAGGGAAGAGGACAAACTGAAGAGATACTTGGGAGTTACAACTGAGAGGATAGATAGAATTGATAGGTATGGAAAGGAGAAAGACTCAAAAATGATTCCTTCCCTATCTTTTCCTTGGTAGTGCTTAACAACAATTATGATGAATTGGTTATTTGTATGATTGTTTAATGTTTGCATTCCCTTCTGGTTTATAAGCAACCCAAGGACAGGGGCCAGGCTTATCCAACACCTTATTTCTGTGTTCATGTGCTAGCATAGTATGTGACACACAGCAGTATTTAAAAACTGTTTATTGGTTAAATTGTATTTTGGGTTATAAGCAAATGGGTTTATGGTGGCATCATTCACCGAGTTCAGGGCATGGAGGAAGAAGATGAAATGTGGAGAATGAGTTTTGACCATGCTGAGTTGCAGGTTCCTGTGAAACATCCCAGGGGAAGTGTCCTGGAAGCAATTGGAAATACATGTCTAAACCTTGGGAGAGACAGATGAGCTGGAGAGATGTGGGAGTCAGGAGCATAGAGAAGATGGTCAAAGTCATAGAGGATTTGAGACAGCCAAACCAGAAGTGAGCCCAGCTGGTAAAGAATCCACATGCAATGCAGGAGACCCCAGTATGATTCCTGGGTCAGGAAGATCCCCTGGAAAACAGATAAGTTACCCACTCCAGTATTCTTGGGCTTCCTTGATGGCTCAGATGGTAAAGAATCTGCCTGCAATGTGGGAGACCTGGGTTCAATCCCTGGGTTGGGAAGATCCCCTGGACGAGGGCATGGCAACTCATTCCAGTATTCTAGCCTGGAGAATCCCCTTGGACAGAGGAGCCTGGTGGGCTGCAGTCCATGGAGTTGCAAGGAGTCGGACATGACTGAGTGGCTAAGCACACAAACCAGAAGCTTAGAATAAGAAAAGAGATCCTAGGAGAGCGCTCTGAGGAAGTAATATTTAAGGATTGTGCAGAAGAATAGCAATCGACAAAGGAGATAGAGAAATGGCCAGAGTGTTCTAGGTAGGAGGAAAACCAGGAGAAATTGGAGTGTGAAGTTTAAGAGAAGAATTTTAAGAAAGAAGGAGGGGTCAACATGTCCAATGCATCTAGGAACTCAAGCAAGGAAGGTAACCAATAATCAGGGTCAATTCAGTGGTGGGTAAAAAAGCCAGAGTGAATTAAGGTGAAAGTGGAAAGAAAATGAATTTAGCAAATGTAAGTGGCTCATTCAAACTCATTTATCAGACTAGTTCACTGTCATCTTTAAAATCAGTTTAGATTTCAGAGAGGATAAAATGAAGAGCTTGAATTAAAAAAAAAAAGAGAGAGAGAGGGACAATAGAGTTTGACTGTAATTAAGCCCCATCTCTCATAGGTAGATGAGGGGATACCAGAGAGGTGAGGCTAGGGCTGAGGAGGCGGCTCTGGGGTGCATGCCTGTAAGAGGGAGGAGAGTAGCATAGAGAATTCTGATTAGTTCATCATTTTGCCTTGTGTGTGCTAAGTCGCTTCAGTCGTGTCTGATTCTTTTGCAACCTCATGGACTGTAGCCTGTAGTCAGGCTCCTCTGTCCAGGGGACTCTCCAGGAAAGAATACTTGAGTGGGTTGCTGTGCCTTCCCCCAGGGATTCTTCCCTCTGATTAGTTCATCATTTGGCATTAGGACAGCCCGAATCCTGACCTAATTCTCTGCCCAAGGGAAAAGGTCACAGGATTTATTACCAGGGTTTAGCTGATGGAATACCACATCTCACAAATAGATTTTAAGGTCCTCACTCAAGCAGCAAGAAGATAAAGCTCTGCTGAGAAATTTTAGGACATTTCACTAAACTTCTCAGTTTCTCCTCTGCAAAGAAGCTAACCAGTGATGAGAGCAAAGAATGTTGAACAACAACAACTAAACTTCCTTTTGTTGAGAAATTGAGATTAATAGTTGGCTAACCTTTTTTTGTGGTTCAGGAATTTGATTTGTTGTATATAATCATTTGTGCCCCTTATCTTGTTAAATCAACATTGGGAAGAACAAATAAAAACATTTGTATGAACTGCTTCAACCTTTAAAATCAACAATAGGAATACAAGCGGACACTTCCTTCCCTAAGGGTTAATAAATTAAATATTAACCTAAAGTGCCACTTACTACTGGAGGCTTACACATTCAGCCCAATTGCTAACTAGAAAAATGCGAAGATAAAGTATAGATTCAGCCCTGATCTTGAAATTTCCTGATCCAAAATTTCCAGCTTTTTGGAAAAGCTGGCATGAACAATGACTTTTCAAGCTGTAAGAACAAAAAACCAGACCCTCACAATAGCCCTGACCCCTAAGGTCTCAGACCAACTTCCTCAGGACACTGGATCCTAACAGCCCTTCAGTAAGGAGGAAGCACATTCCATCAACTTTGCCTAGGTAGCCTGTTTTCAGTTCTTTTGCTTCCTAAAACCTGCACATTCCTTGTTTAAGGTCAGAAAGAGTCTCTTCTTCCTTGCATTCTCTACGCCCATTTCCACCACCTTGTAATCTCTCCTACCATATAACTTCTTGTTCCGGACAGGTTAAAGTTGATTTGAAAAGAAAGCTGAGAGAAGAGAGTACAGAAAGTCAAATTTCTACCCAGAAAGCAATATCTCCATGGCACGTATGAGATTTTTTACTAATAGGCACAGTAGTTCAGAAATCAGGCAAAATTAGAAGTTATAAGAAAGCTGTCCTTTCAATGTACTTCAGTAACAGTAAAGATGTTTTTGCATATATACGTTTTCCACAAAGCTCTTGCAGTGGGCATACGTGATAATGAGGATTAAGGGGCTTAGAGGCAGGCTCACAAATACCGGAGATTGGAGTCCAAAAAGATAAGTCTGCATTTCCTTTCATCTTTACCCATCTCTTTACTCCAGTTAAGTGTTCCTGGACCCCATAAACATTTTTCTATTAATGTTTCCACATATCTTTATAATTTCCAAGAAGACCCTTAAGTCTGTCCCTAAAATTCATTCATTCAACTTAAGTTCCTTTTATTTTCCACCACCGAGCCAAGCACTGCCAATATAAACAGGAGTTAGACATGATCCTCAACTTTGAGGAGCTTATGGTTTAGTGGTGATTCAAGAAAAAAGAAATTAAAACACTTCTGGAGATCTAAAAGCATTTTTAGAAATATAAAGTGATAACATCTGGGTCTTGTTTTGTAGATAAGTTAACATCTTCTGATTTTGTATTATTGAAATCAAGACTCCAAGTCTAAATCCACCTGTTTATGCACGTAATGATGCTTTTAAACTGTGGTGTTGGAGAAGACTCTTGAGAGTCCCTTGGACTGCAAGGAGATCCAACCACTCCATCCTAAAGGAGATCAGTCCTGGGTGTTCATTGGAAGGACTGATGCTGAAGCTGAAACTCCAGTACTTTGACCACCTCATGCGAAGAGTTGACTCATTAGAAAAGACCCCGATGCTGGGAGGGGTTGGGGGCAGGAGGAGAAGGGGACGACAGAGGATGAGATGGCTGGATGGCATCACTGATTCAATGGACATGAGTTTGAGTAAACTCCGGGAGTTGGTGATGGACAGGGAGGCCTGGCGTGCCGTGATTCATGGGGTCGCAAAGAGTCGGACACGACTGAGCAATGGAACTGAACTGAACTGACTGAGGCACATAACCTTAGATGTTTACACGGTTAAATTTTAAACTGGTCCTTAAATAGAGGGGTTTTGCAATTTATTCATTTTTGAGTTTGTTTCTGAGGTATTTCTTAATACTGAAGCACTTATGGGATGATTTAAACATACTCACAAATTTTGAGAGTCAAAAGGCATCTCTGAAAATAAGTACAGGGTACAGTGTCCAAGAATTTCCTGTTCTCCCTAGCTTTGATGGTTTTGTTTGCCTTGTTCAAAGAGATATTTGACTATTATGTAGAACTCATATTTAACAGACAGCTTTGCAAAGCTGAGTTGTGATATTTTCTCTTTTGCTGATCCATTTTACCATCTGAAGAATGTTTTTACAGTTTAGCATCTGGGCTCCTAGCTTCAAACACATGGGGTTTGAAATTGAGATACACGGTTAAAGTGAGACAAAAGTTCATGATGCTTCACCATAATTATTTAATATTTATCTTTCATTTTTCTAATTATTAACTCAAAGTTTTGGCTCAAATGATTCTAACCTGTAATCTGTATACGATCAGTCTTAATGAATGCTGAGTAGATTAACCCAGAGGTAGAGGTAGCCTATGAACTTGAAATCAAGTTATCTTGTAGAAAATAAATATTACAATTTCATTTCATTCTTTCATTCACAAACATTTATTCAGGGTCTTCCAAAGGATAAGAACAGTTCTAGGTGTTGAAAAGACATCAGTGAACAAAACAGGCTCCCCTAGGGAGCTCATTTTACTGGAGCTTACATTCATTTGACCAAAACCCCTCAACAGCCAATTTTGAGAAGGGACTCCACTTTTTATGGGGGAAGGGAGACAAACAACAATAATCCCAGATTACTTGAAAGCTGCATCATAGCAGAGTCAAAGGGCCTCTGGATTTGCAATCAGGAGACACTGATCATAGACGTCCTGTAACTCATTTTCCTTGCTGTTTTCTGGGTCTTAGTTTTCTCATCTATTAAATATTCATAATCTCAAGAGTCTCTTCTGGAGTGAATAATCCATTATTCTACAATATGTAACAGGCATTTACTTGATTAGGGTAAATTCACATACAGTGAAATGCACAGATCACAGAGATTTCTTTTTCAAAAGTACAGAAATGTCTGGGAGCCATCTTAAACTTCTCTACCTTCTGAAGCTACAGTATGGTGTATAAGTGTATTTTATGTTCAGAGTAATGATCCTGAGGCATTGCAGGATGCTGAATCAGTAAGACAAGGTTTAATTATGTTCATTAGACTATGTATTAAAGCAACAAAATGACTGAGGAAATACAGAGAGATTTCAAACAAAACTGTCTTCTCATAACCCATAGTTAATCAGAAACCCAATTAACCAATATGCTCCAGTCCATGAGTTTACAGTTTTCAGACTTATTTATTCTTCTTTACAACCATGACCAAGTCACTGATCCAGATTCCAGCCATTTCACACTGATTCCACTAAAATCAGTGGATTATGTCTCCTTCAAACAACATGAGACGAACCGAGAACTTTCAGATGTACAAGCTGGATTTAGAAAAGGCAGAGGAATCAGAGATCAAATAGCCAACATCCGCTGGATCATAGAAAAAGCAAGAGAATTCCAGAAAAACTTCTGCTTCATTTACTATGCTAAAGCCTTTGACTGTGTGTATCACAACAAACTGGAAAGTTAAAATGATGGGAATACCAGATCACCTTGCCTGCCCCTGAGAAATCTGTATGCAGGTCAAGAAGCAACAGTTAAAACTGGACATGAAACAATGGACTGGTTCCAAATTGGGAAAGGAGTATGCCAAGGCTATGCATCATCACCCTGCTTATTTAACTTATATGAAGAGTAAATCATGTGAAGGATAAGCTGGAATCAAGACTGCTGGAAGAAATATCAATAACCTCAGGTATGCAAATGATACTATCCTAACCACAGAAAGCAAAGAGGAACTAAAGAGCCTCTTGTAGGTGAAAGAGGAGAGTGAAAAAGCTGGCCTAAACTCAACATTCAAAAAATGAAGATCAGGGCATCCAGTTCCAACACTTCATGGCAAATAGATGGGAAAACAATGGAAACAATGACAGACTTAATTTTCTTGGACTTCAAAATCACTGTGGACGGTGACTGCAACCATGAAATTAAGACAGTTGCTCCTTGGAAGGAAAGTTATGACAAACCTAGACAGCATATTAAAAAGCAGAGACATTACTTTGCTGATGACGGTCTGTATAGTCAAAGCTGTGGTTTTTCCAGTAGTAATGTATGGATGTGAAAACTGGACAATAAAAAAGGCTAAGCACTGAAGAATTGATGCCTTCTCAACTAGGGTGCTGGAGTAGACTCTTGAGAGTCCGTTGGACAGCAAGGAGATCAAACCAGTCAATCCTAAAAGAAATCAACCCTGAATATTCATTGGATGAACTGATCCTGAAGCTGAAGCTCCAATACTTTGGCTACCTGATGGGAAGAGCTGACTCATTGGAAAAGACCCTAATGCTGGGAAAGATTGAAGGCAGGAGGAGAAGGGGACAACAGAGGATGAGATGGTTGGATGGCATCACTGACTCAATGGACATGAGCCTGAGCAAGCTCCAGGAGTTCGTGATGGACAGAGAAGCCTGGCGTGCTGCATTCCATGGGGTTGCAAAGAGTCAGACACGACTGAGCAACTGAACAACAACTACCACCAAAACAATCACTTCAGAGACAGAAAAAAAATTATTTAAATAAGAAACAGGCTTATATAAGACTTATAGGACTTATATAAGTCTTCTTAGGTTAAATAAGAAACAGATTGAGTAAAGTGATACAATTCTGAGTTGTGCGTGTGTGTGTGTGTGTGTTTTAAATGAAGGGGCCAAGGCCCACGATAGGTTAGACACTTGAAGGATAGGCACCTGAGACAGAACAGACACCAAGAGACAGCTCAGTAGACAGAAGGCATATAAAGTGATAGGTGCTCAGGAGAGCTGGGCATTTTCCAGGAGACTACAGGCAAATCTGGAAGACATTTAAAGAGGCAAGAGCTGGGTATGAGAACATATTTATTAAAGAGGCAGGAAAAGGGAGTACCTTGTCAGGGCCCTGGGTAGGAAAAAGAACATGCACTCCTTCTCTTCTTCATGTGAAAGAAAGAAAGGAAGAGAGAAAGAAAGAAAAAAATATGAGCAAAGTGATAAAGTTCTGAGTTTTGTTTTACAACATTCCAGATGTATTCTATCAAGTATACGTGCAACTAAAAAGCAAGTGAAAATAAGAAACAAAACATCTATTTTCCAAATATGCTTTTACTTCAATAAATCTTAATCCTTTCTAAATTCTAAGCATTAAAATACGCTAAATAAGGGTCTCTGGAAAACATGCCTCGCTGATGAGGCTGAGTGTTGGAAAGGCTACAGTGGCACTAGTGGTAAAGAACACACCTGCCAGGGCAGGAGACATAAGAGACGTGGGTTCAATTCCAGGCTTGGGAAGATCCCCTGGAGGAGGGCAGGGCAACCCACTCCAGTACTCTTGCCTGGAGAATCCCACGACCAGAGGAGCCTGAAGGGCTACAGTCCATAGGGTCACAAGTAGTCAGACATGACTCCGAGACTTAGGACTGACAGATGGAAAACATGCCTCACTGATGAAGCTGAGTATTGGACTGAGGCAAGACTGTCCTCCTCCTCAATTCATGGTATCTAAGGAGCTAAAGCACAACCAGAACTCTTTGAAATCTTAATAGACATGTACACTGGCTTGATTCTTATAGAAGAATAAAGTCAGATTTCAAATTGGCTTTGGTCTTCAATACTTGATTGTAACATTCAGGAAAAATCTGAAGTCTGGCCTGTTGTTTTAAAGCTGTGTTCATTCACCAACTGGGTGAATTTACAACTCACACATTCCAAAAGTAAAACTTTCTTTCATACGATACCTTTTGAAACATTCATCTTGGTCGTCATTCAGTGAAGAAATCTTATTTTCCTCATGCATGAATCACATATCTCCTCAGAAGTTATTGTCCACAATAACATTTCCACTTTTAAAAAAAAACTAGACTAATTTCCTCCCTTCATGTTGCCTCTGATTAGACCTGCTCTTCTGTTTTCCTTTTCTGAAACTACTTCCTTCCACTGGTCAGTTAAATCAGTCTTTTAGAAACATTATTTTTCATCCCTTTCTCTTTCCTGGCTCTCCTTCACCTCTCATTCTCTTAAAACACCTCTCCCCATTATTCAGTCAGCCTAAACATTCATGTTGGCCAGGCAGTGCATGTCCAACAATGCAGATGTCTAAAGGCTAGAAGAGATCTAGGCTTGGAAACTTCAGTCAAGGGGCTTTCAGTCTGGTTAGGGAGACAGCAAGCATATCAGAGCAAATAAAACCACAAGGAAACCAGGACACTAGACCCTGCGATCCGGCTACCAGATCTGAACTCTAGAGTTCAGAAAACCAAGCAGCCTGAAGTTGCAAAGCAAAGAAACAAAGCCACACCATCATCTGTCAAGAAATCGTACACAAATATGCAGAGACAGATCTTGCCCAGTGTGACTTCCCAACTTTGGAACCAATATGCAACTGTTACAAAATAAGTACACTTTTAACATCTTCTTTCTAGCTGTATTAATTTGCTAGCCAGATCACTAAAGATGATCAGGCCATTGAAAAAATGTGTCCATAAATATCAGAAACATGAGAGTGTGCGTATGAGAAATAGACAGACAGACGGAGATGGAGGGAGACTTAGCCAGGTAGGAATCAATCAAAAGGTGAATAATCAGAACACAATGTACCCCAACCTGCTCCATCAATATAGCCAATGTGTCACTGTGGAGAAATAGCACCATTTAAGAGGTCTGATATATTAATTATGCTTGAATTATCATATAAAAATTAATCTTTCCAAGATATACCTTACAGCAGGTATTACCTGCGATAGATATGTTTTAAATGAAGTCACATATTGACTGGGAAACGGGGACCACTCTAGTCTTTCCCTGAGCAAGACTGTCACAGAGATTGGCATTTAACGTCAGCAGAAGGCTTGGCCATGCCTGTGTACCTAGTCATCCCAGTTTATTCTAGTTTCACAGTGAGGAGATTTTTGTTTTCCGTTTGGCGCAATGTTCCTTCCACCTCGTGCCTTTCTATAAGGACGTTTACTGAGGTCACCCCACACAGGTAAGGAGACTGCCTCACCTAAAAATGTAAGGAAATGGTGCTCCCTGCAGGACAGAATGGTCATCGCAGCCCCAATGACCCTTGAGGACGGCGTCGTGCTTTTTGTAGTGCAATACTATTTCTTTCCACAATGTGGCGCTGCTGTTCTAAACGTCGTTTTTCAGCCAGTGGGTGGGAAAGCGGGTGACGGCGACAGTGAAGATATAGGGTGGGAAGTACAAGCAAATTAGGAGGGGAGATTGGCTAAGGAAGAAAGCAGACACTTTCTGCCAGAGAGGGCTTGCCTGGCAACTCAGATCAGACCCATTCCAATTAGGAAAGTTACCCCCGAGCCCAAGTAATTCATTTTGGATCATTTAATCCAATGCTTCCCAAACCTTTCTGACCAACAGAATCACCAGCGAACTTTTTAAAAAGATATAGATCCCCAGATTCTACCCCCAAGAAACTCTGATTCATAAATTTGGGGAGGAGCCCAGCCATTTGTCTTTTTTAAAAGCTCTCCCGAAGATCATCGCTATTTCATTTATACAAGTTTTGGAGAGGAAAACAAAAATTTTAAGAGGAATCAATTCTTGCAGCATACAGTTTCCATTTCTCAATTCAATAACAACTAACGCCATGAGAATCTATTCTGTGGTTATGAGAATCTATTCCTGAGTTCTCTAGGAAATCAGGGCACAATTGATTGACGATGCCCATCTGTCTCCTTGAAGTGCTTACTAAACAGACCTCTATTCTGTGTTTCCTCTCGCCAGCTATGGGCAAAGACTGTGACCCAACAGAACCATAATCCCCTAGTACCAGACCACACTGTCTCCTTTCCATGCACTGATCACCCCAGTCAGAGAGCAGAGGTGGTCTGGCTAACTTTGGCATCATTCAGAACTGAGTTTGAATCCTAACCCAACAACTCGTCGGCTATGGGGCATTTAAAAATTTACCTAACCTTTCTGAACCTTTATTTATAATAGGAGATAGTCATACTTGCCTCTGAAGGCTGTAGAAGACTCAAATGAGGTGATTTAAAGTCCATACATCCTGCCTGGCACAGGATGATTAATGAATGGTATTTATTACTGGCAGAAGTAGTCATGCTACCTGTGATCTCTGGAATTTCTCTCCAGCACCCGCACAATCTAAGAATTCTCTACATACATGATGTTTTTTGCATCCTAATGCCCTGTTTTGAGAAAGACTGCTCAGCCTTGTTTCTAATAACCTGTTTAAAAAGTAAGAAAAGTGTCCTTCCCTTCTCTGAATCATAGCAGATAGACAAAATGAACATCTTTAGCAATCCTTAATCCCCCAATCATTCATGTCAGAATGATACTGTTGGAACTTACCTTAGCAGGAGTTTTCAGGTTTTGGTGAGTGATCAAATCCTTCAGAGCACTTATTAAAAGCCCAGTTTCCTAGGCTACGGCTCATGATTCTTGATTAAATTAACCTGGCACGGAGGCCAGGGATCGTCACTTCAACAATCCGCACACTTGCGCCGTGAAAAACATGGCCTTAAAAATAGCTTAGTCCCAGGTGATGGGTATTAACAAAACAGGGTGGTGATCCTCTTGCAATATATATGTCTGTCGAATCAGGTTGTACACCTTAAACTTCTACAATGCTATATATCAATTATATTTCCTTAAAATGGGAAAATTACCCAGTTCCAGGGTATTAAACTCAAAAGCTTTCAGAAGCCAAGCAGATTGTGCATGTACAGGAAGGGACAGGGTGTCAGGTAAAAATGGTGTGATGCTTACCAAATGGAACTGGAAAGCCCATGCCCTATCTTCTTTAATTTTTAAAAATTAAGTTACGATGCATTTGGAAACAATTTGCTAGACAAATGGAATTTGTCTCTGAGCATAGGAAGGTAAAATGACTTGCTCTTTATCATTTGAGGAGTGGTGGAGCGATACTCACTTTGTGAATGTCCTGGTTACTGTGCCATGTGACAGCCTCTTGAGTGGAACTCAATAGTCTCCTTCTTTTTTGGCCTGAGACTAAATTTTATATCCAGTTGGAGAAAAGGAAAAACAGCATTGAGAGAGCACAGCTCAGAGGGTGATTCCAGCCTAGACTGTTCCCCTAAAGAAAGCTTTTTTTAAAGCAAAGAAGCCTAGAGTTCACAGAGGAGGTCTTTATCCAGTGGTCCTGAGTGCCAAGACCTCTCAAACTGCAGACAATATGTGCCATCAATTATTTTTGATGGACTTTAAGAAAGCAACCAGAAGCAGCCTGTCTCCCTCCTGAGAGAACTATCCACCTGGTGTGTGCTATGCTTAGTTGCTCAGTCGTGTCCACCTGGTGATGGTGATCAATAGAGCCAAGGAAAGACAGAGTCGGATTAAATGGGGGAAGGGAACAATGTCAGGAAACTGTGGGAAAGCAAGACTTGGCATTTTTAAACATGACTCGCCTGTCTCATAAAATTTCAGGAAAACCAACATCCCATAAAAACAAGCAACAGAAAAGCATCAAGATTAAATCCAATAAAGGTTATCATGAGGAAAAGGAGAATGAGAAGCAGATAACATTTTTACAAACAGTGAAAATGAAAGCACACCAGAAACAGATGAAGGCTATTCTGCTCCAAAATGAGCTGAAAAACACTTTAAAATGATACAAGACATAAAATAGTAGAAATCAGAAGTAGAGATACTTGAAATAAAGTGACAGAACTCATAAAAGAACTAGAAATAAAGGAAAAAATTCAGAGACTGGAACACCAGAGTGAACAAACAAACAGAAACCACCTTAACAGACATAGAAGGTGAAAAAGAAGGAAACTTTAAAACCAAAAAGAAATCTAAAATATTAAAGAGAAAGTGACAAATATTAGAGGCAAACTAAAGCAAAAGTGAAAGTCGCTCAGTCATGTCCGACTCTTTGCAACCCCGCGGTCTATACAGTCCATGGAATTCTCCAGGCCGGAATAGTGGAGTGGTTAGCCTTACCTTTCTCCAGGGGATCTTCCCAACCCAGGGATCGAACCCAGGTCTCCCACATTGCAGGTGGATTCTTTACCAGCTGAGCAACAAGGGAAGCCCCCAAAAGACAAACTAAGGACATCCAATATGCTGAGCATAGTTTTATACTATCATAGTTGGGAGATATCCCAACTAAATTGGGAACATAAATGTTTAAAATTTTTAAATTTTTTAGTCTATCTTAAACTAAAAAGGATTAAAATTCATTCAATGGTTTTGAAGTTTTTCACTGATTAGAACCCAAATCCCCCCTTCCTGGGACTTATCATGTGAACCTGTCATTCCATTTCCAAGTATGTACCTCCAAATAAATGAAAGTATATGTTCATACAAGGACTTGTATTAAATGTTAATAGCAGCTTTCTTTGTAAAAGCTAAGAACTGGAAGGGGTTCCTTGGTGGATGCAGGAGACCTGCAATGCAGGAAAACAGGTCCAGTCCCTGGGTTAGGAAGATCCCCTGGAGAAGGAAATGGCAATCCATTCTAGTATTCTTGCCTGGGAAATCCCATAGACAGAGGAGCCTGGTGGGCTACAGTCCATGGCCTTGCAAAAGAGTTGGGCATAACTTTGTGATTAAACAACAACTGGAAAAAACCCTTATGACCACCTACAGGTGAACAGGTAAGCAAAATATGGTACATTCATGCAATGGAATACTACTTAGCAAAAAGAAAAGAAAAGAAATGAACTTGATAAATGAACAATTTGAAAAAAAAACTCAAAAACATTATATTAAATGAAATGACATAGACAAAAAAAAGTACGTACTGTATATGATTTCATTCATACAAAAAATTCTAGGGCTTCTTTGGTGGTCCAGTGGTTAAGAATCCGCCTGCCAATGCAGGAGACATGGGTTCGATTCCTAGTCTGGGAAGATTCCACATGCTGTGGAGCAACTAAGCCTGTGTGCTGCAACTATTGAGCTTGTTCTCTAGAATCCAGGAGCCAAAACAACTGAGCCCTTGTGCCGCAACTATTGAAGTCCTCATGCCCTACAGCCTGTGCTCCACAATAAGAGAAGCTACTGCAATGAGAAACCCATGCACTGCAACTAGAGAGTAGCCCTTGCTCACTGTAGCTAGAGGAAAGTCCTTGAAACAACAAAGACCTAGCACAGCCAAAAATAAATAAAAAAATTTTTTTAATTATAGAAAATGCAGACTAATCTAGAGTGGTAGAAAGATGAGTGGTTGCTTGGAAAATGTAATAGGAAACGGGGGGGGGTGGGGCGGGGTAGAAGTTGGTAACATGGTATTGTATAATTGAAATTTTACAGGGGAGTAGAATTTAAGTGTCCACACACAAAGAGAAAAGATGAATATGCAAGGTGATGGATGTGGTCATTAACTAATGGGAGGGAGCCTTTCATATGTACATGTATATTAAATCATCAAGATGTACATTTTAAATATCTTACAATTTTATTTGTCAATTATACCTCAATATGGCTGAATTACAGAGAGAGAGATGAGGGAAATGACTGATAAAGAAGGGATAACCATGACTAGTGAGAAACACACCAATAAATCACCCTCACAGGGAGCCAGCTAGGCTGGTGCTCAGAAAACCTGAGTAGTTAAACAGTTCAGGCAATGGCCAGGCCAAAGCCATCTAAAGCCATAGGTGAGGTGTCACTTCATCATGGCTCCTCTAGCACATTGGCAGAGGTATGGGCATTTGGGTGAGGATAGTTTTGTGTATTACTTGGTGCTTATTATTTTTTTTTTTTTGAATATGAAATGTATTTCTTCAGAAGTCCAGAGTAAAATAAAACACCAGAGGGTTTCTTGGAGGGCTGGCTTTTGGACAGGCAGAGACCATTAGATACTGTGTTTCAGTCTTATAGAACTTAAGCTGAATAGTTACCAGGGTCTCCTTGACTTGTCCTGTAATTGATGGTACTAAGGCATTCTCTCTCTCCAGCCTGTACTTTGGCAGATTGCAGCTGCTAACACAAAATAGCTTGCCTTTATTACCCTTTCCTTTATTTCCTCTCTTTTTTTTTATTGTGATTAAAAACATATAATATAAAATTTACCATCTTAACCATTTTTAACGGTATAGTTCAGAAATGTTAAGTATAATTCTCATCATTGTGAAACAGATCCATTCTATTTCCCCTTGCCCCAAACCCTCTCCTTGTCTGTTCTCCGCTTTCCCTTAATAAGCATCCTACTTTTCGATTCAAAATCTCAGAAACAACCTTTGTCTACCTCTATTCCACTTGCTAATTCCAGTCAGTTCCATCTGTAAGTTGTGTTAGAGGCTGTAAGTCAGCCTTCTAACTTTCTCATCTCATCAGTTCCTTCCTTTCTCATCTCTGTCTCTTTCCTAGTCTAAAGCCTTATTACTTCTTGCCTGGATAACTAAGAGTTTTATAAGTAATTCTCTTATCTCCAGGATCTCTCCCTTTTTGATCCATTCTTTACCAAATTAACATTTTTAATAAAAATGTGGGAGCATAGTATTAATCTGCTCAGAAAAATCTTCCATGACTCCCCTATAAAATAAAATATGGTGTCCTTAGCCTATCATATAAGGGTCTGCATGATGTGCCATAAATTATCTTTCTAGCCTCATCACTAATAAGCATGGTGCAACTTCAGAGGACTGAGAAGAAAAGAACCATTGTCAGTGTACAAAGCAGAGAACACATCTCCATCGAGACCATTCCATAACAGCATATGACCCTGATTTCACTAGTGCTCTTGTTTCAAAGAATGCCTTTCCCTTTCTCCATATAATGTAAGTGTACAAGCCATTGTGAAATCATAGGCATTAAAAGTTATATGTTCATACTTCTTGCATGCCTACATTATTTTTCTTTTGGAAATAAAAATATTAATTTCCTTGGACAATCATAGAACCAATGTACTGGAAAAAGTCTTCGTATCTGTCTATTTTTCTTTTCATCTACTGCTACCACTCTTGACCAAACCACCATCATCTTCTGCTTGGACCTCCACAGAAGTCTCCTAAATGTTTCTCTCTGTTTCTATTCGATCATTTGTCTAAAGTGTTCTTCACACAGCAACCAGAATACATTTTTCAATAATGTTAACCATATTATGATACTACTCCCCTGCTTAAAATCCTCCTATGACTTCCCATTGTCTTAGAATCAAATCCAAATATCTTGCAGGCTCTTCCTGATCTAGTTTATTCTATCTGTTTGACCTTATCTCCAACTATTCTCCCCTTTCTGCTTACTAGGTTTCAGCCACACAGGTTTTCTTTTGGCTCCATAAATCTGCCCGACTTGTTCCTACCTCTGGACCTTTGCATCTACTGTTCCATTCACTGCAATGCTCCTCTGTGAATCCATGCCTGGTGGCTCCTTCCTATCTTTCATGTCTCATTTCATATATTCCTCTCTTTAGAAATTTCTTCCATCACCACCTGATCTAAAGTAGGTCTCTGGTCATCTATTTTTTTAAACTGAAGTATGGTTGATTTACAGTGTTATGCCAATCTCTGTCACACAGCAAAGTGACTCAGTTATACACATATATACATTCTTTTTTTAAAATTCTTTTCCATTATGCTTTGTCCCAGGATATTGAATATAGTTCCCTGTCCTATTAGTCATTAGTCATTTCTTATTAATTATCCTGTTTGATAGCAAGTATCATCTGAAATTGCTGTGTCATTTATTCATTATCTATCTCCCCACCATCACCACCTCTGTAATGTGAAGTTCCATGACATAAGTTCATTTCTACGTTTCCACAGCTGTCTCTCTTGTGCATAGAACAGCATCTAGAACAACAGAGGCACTCATTAAATATGTGTTGAATGAATGAATGAACTACTTCCAAGCAGACGGAAGGGAAACAGATTGTTCTCTCCTTAAACATCTCCAGAGATGATACCACCATTTTTCTGAAAATGAATTCCAGCATCCAATAACTTTTAGTTGTCAGAAAGTTCTTTCTAATATCCAACCTAAATCCTTTCTAAAGTAATTTCTGTCTCTTCCTATTTGGTTCTCAATGGAATCATTAAATTGCCCTCTTACAGTCAGTCATAAATTTGTTATTAGGCCCTCTTAACACTGTTTTTACTCTTCACATTTTGTAACATTGTTGTCTTCTTCTGTTGTTGTCAAATTCTCCCTCTTAAACATTGGTGAGCCCAATATTGGACACAAATATTACTGCTTAAAATAATGCCTGTGTAAGAAAACCTCAGCTTATAAGTACCTACCTTAAAAAACAGCAGTTGTCATTGTCATCCCACCTCTTTCTTAATCTCTTTTTCTACAGGTTCCATATGTGTTTTTATAAGAGACTTTATTGGGCTTCTCTTGTGGCTCAGCTGGTAAAGAATCCGCCTGCAATGCAAAAGACCTGGGTTTGATCCCTGGGTTGGGAAGATCTCCCGGAGAAGGGAAAGGCTACCCACTCCAGTACTCTGGCCTGGACAATTCCATGGACTGTATGGTCTATGGAGTCGCAAAGTGTCGGACACGACTGAGCGACTTTCACTTTCACTTCACTTTATGAAAATGCTTGGATTTTACAAGAATCTGTAAGTTCAAATGAGAACTGAAATAGCTGAAGGACACAGATCCTAGAAAAAGATCCTCAATTTGACCGATCCAACCGTATTTTAGCCTAAACTCCACACAAAGCAGATTATAGGCACAAGGTCTGAGGTTCCAACAACCCAGAGGAAGGTTGAATGGATAACAGTGAAAGAACACTTCAGTGAGAAGTTATCAAGACTAAAAGTGAGTTTTAGGGGTAAATCTCTCCAAAGTTGAGATGGGGGAAAAGGTAAACAGAACTTTTAAACTAGCTGTTTAAAAGGAATCTTTAAACTAGCTGATATTCAAGAATGTGGCATAATTTTATTTACGATAGCCAAGACATGGAAGCGACCTAAATGTCAATCAACAGATGCATAAAGAAAGATGTGGTACATATATGTAATGGAATACTAATCAGCTGTAAAAAAGAATGAAATAATGCCATTTGCAGCAACGTAGATGGACCTAGAGATTGTCATACTAAGTGAAGTAAGTCAGACAGAGAAAGACAGATACCATGTGATATCACTTATATGTGAAATCTAAAATATGACACAAATGAACTTATCTATGAAACAGAAACAGACTCACAGACATAGAAGACAGACTTGTGGTTTCCAAGAGAGAGGGAGGATGTGAATGATGGATTGGAAGTTTGGGATTATCAGATGCAAGCTATTATATAGAGAATGGATAAACAACAAGGTCCTACTGTATAGCACAGGGAAATGTATTCAGTATCCTTTTTAAACTGATAAACCATAATGGAAAAGAATATAAAGAAGAATGTGTGTGTATGTGTGTAAAACTGAATTACTTTGATATACAGCAGAAATTAACACAACATTGTAAATCAACTATACATCAATAAAATAAATTTTTTAAAAAAGAAACCCATCTTTAGAAACAGTGTAGTGTAGCTGCAGGACACCCAAGACAAAAAAACTATCTTAAAATGAGACAGAAAGTCACTACTTTCAAAGGAAAGATTATTAGATTTACATCTGACATTTCAGTAGGAACAGTAGAAGCCAGAAAACAGTAATGTATTCATTATGCTCAAATAAAATAAGCATAAACTAGAAATGTATATTTAGTAAAACTGTCTTTCAAAAAGGGCTTCCCTGATAGCTCAGTTAGTAAAGAATCCGCCTGCAATGTGGGAGACCTGGGTTTGATCCCTGGGTTGGGAAGATCCCCTGGAGAAGGGAAATGCTACCCACTCCAGTATTCTGGCCTGGAGAATTCCATGGACTTTATAGTCCATGGGGTCTCAAAGGGTCGGACATGACTGAATGACTTAATATCTTTCAAAAACAAGAATGAAATAAAAATATTTCAAACAAATATTGGGAGTTTGCTACAACACTGCAGGAATTCTAAAGAGTTATAATTCAGGTGAAAGGAAAATGATCTGTTTCTGCCAAAATAATTAGCAAAGAAAGTGGTAAATATGTGGGTGACTCTAAAAAAGCAATAACTAGATGAAATAATGACGTCTTGTGGGGTTTAAATAAAACAAGATAGAATTTAAATGCATGAAAACAATAGCATGTAAATTGGAGATCTTTGGAGGCAAAGTTTTCTACAGTGTTTATTGTCAGGTGTGGTAAAGACATTGATTACCTTTGGACTTTGAAAAGTTGAATATGGATAATAAAATTCCAAGGGTAAACACTAAAAAAATAGAGAATATGTATAATTTCTAAGTTACTACTGGGAAATAAAGAATGAAAAAACATTCAATCATTTTAAAAGAGGCAAGAAAAGATATAAAAAGACACATGCGGGAAGGTGGGACAAAGAGAAATCACATAGAAATACAAATATGTCTGTAATCACAATAAATGTAAATGGGTTAAATGGTTCCATTTAATCAGATTGAATAAAAGTAAGTTTATCTATATGAGGTTTTACAAGAAAGACATAAACCATAACAACTTTTCAAGTAAAAAATGGAAAAAATACATCAGGAAAAGCACTAGCAATAACAATAAAATATATTAATATTGGACAATTCAGTGTTAAAGCAAAAAGCATTACTTGAGATAATGAAGATCAATTCAAGAAAGTTTAGCAATTCTGAAGAACATCATTCACAATTTAATCTAATAGATCTAGAAGATACCCAACATTACAAGGTATATACTCTCTAGAATTCAAAAATACTTTAAACTAAGTGACATATACCATATATGTGATACAGCTAAAGCAATACTTAAAAGGAAGTTTATAATATTAAATGCTTTTGAAAAGAGGATGACCATACTAGGGCTGGTAAGTGTTCCCCCAACACAGCAGTTAGCTTGTCCCAGAGCAAGTCATCCAAGAATGAGAACAAAATGGCATATAGCTTAAGAAGTCAAGGGAAATTATAAATTTAAAAAAAAAAAAAGTAAAAAAAAAAAAGTAACTAAAATGGAGGAAATAATTAAGATAACCTCAGAAAGTAAGACTTTACATAGTACTTTCCACGTGCAGGGTAGTGTTCTAAATTCTTAGCACTTATTAACAAAATCATGCAAAATAGAAAAGAACATAAGCAAAACATTTTTGAGCATGCCAAGAGGAACATGAAAAAATGTTCAGCATCATTAATTAATGGGGAAATGCAAATTAAAACTACAACGAGGTATCAGCTCACATTGGGTCACAATGGCCATCATCAAAAAGCCTACAAATTACAAATGCTGAAGAGGGTATGCAGAAAAGGGAACCCTCCTGAACTGTTGGTGGGAATGTAACTTGTGTAGCCACTATGAAAAACAGTATCAAGATTCCTTAAAAACTAAAAATAGAGTTACTACATAATCCAGTTAGCCCACTCCTGGATATATATCTAAAAAAGATGAAAATTTTAATTTAAAATGATAACATGCACCCCTATGATCATAGCAGCACTATTTATATTAGCCAAGACACGGAAGCAACCTAAACGTCCATCGGCAGATGAATGAATAAAGAAGATGTGGTATATATACATAATGGAATATTACTCAGCAATAAAAAGAACAAAATAATGCCATTTGCAGCAACATGGATGGACCTAGAGAATATCTTACTAAATGAAGTAAGTCAAATAGAGAAAGACAAATGTTGGTATAACTTACATGTGGAGTCTTAAAAAAAAAATGATACAAATGAATTTATTTACAAAACAGAAACAAACTCACAGACAGAGAAAACAAATTTAAGGTTACCAGAATGGAAAGGGATGGGGAGGAGAGATAAATTAGGAGTACGGGATTAAAAGATACAAACTACTATACATAAAGTACAAAAGGAACAAGGATTTACTGTATAACACAGTGGACTATATTCAATGTCTTGTAATAACCTATCATGGAAAATAATCTGAAATATATATATCTGAATCACCTTCCTATACACTTGAAACTAACACAAAATTGTAAATCAACTACACTCCAATTTAAAAAGAAAGAAAATCATATAACAGAAAGAATGAACAAAATCAAAGCTTCATTTTTAGAAAAAAAATCTTAAAATTTTAAAATCTCTGGCAAGATTGATCAAATAAGGGCAGGGGGGGGGTCCAAATAGTAATAAGTATAAAAATGACAGAGATTAAGTAGGTAATAAGAGTATATTATGAGAAAAAAAAACATAAATGAAAACTTGCATGAAATGAACCAACTTCCAGAAAAAAATATAGCTTTCTCCAACAGACTTAGGAATAAACAAAAACCTTGACTAATTCTATAATCATTAAGTCATTGAAACAATAGTTGAAAATCTTCCCAGATAGAAATCAGGTCCAGATTGTTTTACCAGTGCGTTAAAATACACATTGAAGGGCCAAACAATTTCACTTTATATAAGCCAATCCAGAGTATGGAAAAAAATATATTATTCCCCAACTGATGAAAAGCAAAATCCTGGCACCAAAACTTTATGAGAAAAGGGGCTTCCCTGGTGGCTCAGTGGGTAAAGAATCTGCCTGCAATCCGGGAGACCCAAGTTTGATCCCTGGGTCAGGAAGGTCCCCTGGAGAAGGGAATGGCTACCCACTCCAGTGGAGACTCCCATGGAGTCTCCCATGAGACTTGCCTGGAGACTCCCATGAGACTTCCCTGGAGACTCCCATTGACAGAAGAGCCTGGCAGGCAGAGGAAGATTGTAGGTAAGACTCATTCAATAATATAGATGCAAAAATCCTAATAAAGTATTAAAAAACTAAATCCAATAATGTAAAAAAGGATAATATGTTATAACCAACTTGGGTTTATCCTCGAAATACAAGCCTGTTTTAACACTAGAAAATCAACCAGTGTAACTAATCGTAGTAGTAGTGTTGTGTCACTCAGTCTGCATCTTTGCAACTCTGTGGACTGTAGCCCACAAGGCTCCTCTCTCCACGGGATTCTCCAGGCAAGAATACTGGAGTGGATTGCCACTTCCTCCTCCAGGGGATCTTCCCAACCCAGGGATCAAACCTAGGTCTCCCCCATTGAAGGCAGAGTCTTTACTGTCTGAGCCACCAGGGAAGCATAACTAATCATGCTTGCACATTAAGGAATGATAATATGTTCACTCACTAGATGGATAAAATTCATATAATATTCAACATCAATTTGTAATTGTAAAAAAATATCTTATGAAAGTAAAAATCAGTGGGAACTTCCTTAATCTGATAAAACTTCTACAAAATCTCCCTGTATTTGTTATTCATTTTATAAAATAAATTACCCCAAATGTTAATAGCTTCACTCAATAATAAACATTCATGCTTTCCCATGATTTCTGTGGGTTAGAAATTCAGGACAACTGAAGTTAAGCTTTCACACAAGGTTTCAGTCAAGAATGTTGGCCAGTACTGCAGACTCCTGAAGACTTGACTAGGCCCAGAGGGCCCATTTCCAAAGAGGCTCATTCATAGAACTAGCAAATTGATGCTGGCGGCTGGCAAGAGGCCTCTGCCACACTGACCCTGCCATAGGCTGCTTGAGTAGGCGCCCAACACAGCATCTGGTTTCCAAAGCAGAGCAAAGTGGAAGCAGCAATATCTTTTATAATCTAGCCTCAGAAGTTGTGCATGGAAATAACACACTGTTGTTTCCACGATATCTTGTTACACAGGTCAACCCTATTCAGCACTGGGTTGTGAATATCATTAGGCAAAAATCATTTGAAGCCATCCTGAGGACTGGTTATCACAAAGATATGACAAATGTTTTGTGGTGAAGCATTCAAAGTATTGCAATTTCACAAACAAGACAAATGTTGCCACTCTCATCACTTCTATTCAATATGGAACTAGAGGTCTTGACTGATACAGAAAAACACGAAAAAGAAACAGAAGGAAGAAACAGTCACTATTTTCAGATTACATAATGTGTCAAAAAGGAAACAACAAACAAATATACCACAACATAAAAGAATTAAGGTGAATAATATTATGTTTCTAGATACAGTCAATTTATGAAATTCATTTTTAAAATTTTAAATTAAAAAAAACATTTGTTTTATTTATTTGACTGTGTCAGTGCCTAGTTGCAGCACTCAGGATCTTTGATCCTTGCTCCAGCATGCAGGACTGCAGGATGTTTTTTTTAGCTGCCACATGCAGGATCCAGTCCCTGACTAGGGATCGAACTTGGGCCCCCTGCATTGGAAGTGCGGTGCCCCAGCCACTGGACCACCAGGGAAGTCCCAATCACTTGAATTTTTACACATTAGCAACAATGTTAGAAAATTCAATTTAAGAGATGATTTAACTTACAATAGCATAAAAATTATGAAGTACCTAGGAATAAACCTGACAAAATATATCTGAGACCTTGGAGGAGAATATCATAAGGCTTCACTGAGTAACATTTCCGATCACCTAATAATGGAGGGATGTATCACCATCATGGACTGGAAGACTCAGTGATGCAAGGGTGCCAATTCCCCCCAAATTAATCTGCAGATCTGATAAATTCCAATCAAAAGCCTAAGAGAGTTTTGGGAGGAGGAGAGAATTCACAAAGTGATTCTAAAGAACTAGATAGGAGGACTTGCCATACCAAATATAAAGAATGATTATAAATTCCAAATAATTAAACTATATCTTACTAATATAGAGATAGAAATGTAGCCACTGAAATAAAATGGCACAGAAACAGAGTCGTGAATAAATGAAAACTGGACTTACGATAGAGCTGGTAAAAAAGGGCAGAGGAAAAAGGATAGCTTTTTTTGATAGATACTTGGTTATCCATATGAAAAGTAATTAAATTGGACCCCTACCTTACACCATAAACAAAAATCAATTCTTAGTGAATTCAGAATCTAAATATAAAGGGCAAACTATAATATTTTTATAACACAATATCAGAAATTATCTTTATAACCTATGGATAGGAAATAACTTCTTAAACAAGACAAAAAAGGTACAAGTTGTTAATAATAATGATAATAATAACAAGAGAAACACTAAGTTTCATAGAATGTCAGATGCCAATGATTATACGATGCACCACTACTTTTAAAATAGGAAAAATATGTTAATTAACTATAGGACAGTTTTCTTATTAATCAGGATTTTTAACCTTATATTTTATATACTTACTTAAACATAGATTTTATGTACATACATGCATAAGAAAGACAATTTGAGAGAAATAAACTGATTAAAATATTCAATATCCAGTATATACAAAGAATTTATATACTTCATTAAAAGAGGAAAGACAAATAAAGCCAATAGAAAAAAAACAGGTGAAAGATTTGAAATTACACATCATAAAGTACCCAACAGAGTATAAAACACTAGTTGGAACATAAATTAGTATAATTGCTTTGGAAAATAATTTAACATCATCTTCTAAAGTGGAAGATGAACTAGCCCTATGATCATGGAATTTCACTTTAGGTGTATATATTCTAAAGAAACTACTGTGAATGTGTACAAAAGACATCTATAAGAACATTCCTAGCACCTCTGTTACAAATTAGTAAAAGATATGACACAGCCAAATGCTATCAACAGTAACATGGATAAATTGTAAACTATTTATACAATTAAATAGTCTATTGTGGTGAAAATGAATGCACTACAGCTGTATATTAATGGCATGGATAATCTCAGGAATGTAATGTTAAGAAAGCAAATTGCAGAAGAATACATACAGTATGATTTCATTAATATAAGTTCAAAAACACAAAACCAGGGGACTTCCTTGGTGGTACAGTTAAGAATCCACCTTGTAATGCAGGGGATGCAGGTTTGATCCCTGGCTGGGGAGCTAGATCCCCACATGCCATGGAGCAACAAAGCCCCTGTGCCACAAGGACAGAGCCTGCATGCCGCAACTAAGAACTGATGCAGGGAAATAAACAAACCCTAGAAAAAACAAAACAAAAGCACAAATCAAACATTGTTTAGGAATAAAACATGTGAACAGCAAAAGCATGTTAAAGGAAAAAAAACTCAAAATATTATCTATCTCTGAAGGGGGAATAAAGGAGATAAGCTTGGGATGAGATATAAAGTTCATTTCAAACATAATAGAATTAGTCTATTACTTGTATTAAGCTGCATAGGTGTTCATTGTATCTTGTCTTTAAATTTTTAATGTATTCTTGTAAATTTTATTTTCATATTAATTAATATCTAAAGACAACTTTTAAAAGATAAATATAATAGTACATATAAGATATACACCTACTTTTCAAACACAAATGAAACAGTCATGTAACTTGAAAGAAAATCTCGAGGAACTTCAAAAAAGTCATGACTATACTAGCTATACTTTCTGATCACAATATAATACAGTTAAAGATTAACAATAATTTTTTAAAATGCATCCATTTAGAAAATATAAAATGCTTAATTAAATCAGATTAGAGCTGAAATCAAACAGAAATTTAAAAATATGGGATGTGGCTAAGCAGTTCTCACAGAAAAAATTTAAATGCATATACTAGAAATTAATGATAGAAAATGAATAAAGCATATAATGCAAGAAGCTCTAAAAAATAAATTCAATTGAAGCAGATGAAATTAGTAAAGTTAAAAGTCAAAATGAAATAGAAAACAAATGATAGGAAGAAGCAACTCATGGAATAACAATCTGAATAACTGTCATTGGTAATCAATAAAGTGCAAATTAAAATGAGGTACCATTTTTACAAAAGAGATACCATTTCACACTCATTAGATTGAAAAAATGTAAAATGTGAAAATAACCACTATAGAATCTAAAGAATCTTTCATTCAATAGAAATGGAAAAGAAAAAATTGTGAAAATACCAAATGTGGATGAAGATGTGAAGAAACAAGAATTTTCATATTGCTTATGAGACTATAAATTGTCATGAATACCATAGAAAAAAATTTGGCAGAATCTGGCAAAGCCAAGAAAGCATATTTTTGGGACCAACAATTATATTTATATTTATATATTTTAAAGAAACTTTGATATAGGAGTTCCAGGACACATGAATATCTGTGTAAAAAATTCTTAAATATTCACCAAGAAAGAATGGATAAATAAATTTAGTATATTCATGAAAGGTATGTTATGTGGTAGTTTAAATGAAGAAATTAGGTTACATGAATCTAAATGAATAAATAACTAAAGAAGAAGAAAAAAACCAAGGAAGACATAAAACTATGTGGCATATGATTGCATTTGTAGAAATATTGAAAACATCCAAAGCAATACTACACATTATTTAAGAATACATATGTATTCTTAAATACAATAAAGAATACATATGTATTTATACAAAGTATAAAACTTGCTTGGGAATTATAAGCACCAAATGCAGAATAATGATATGCCTAGGGAAAGAATGAAGGGAAGAGAATTGGGATGTAGTATGTTAGAGACTTCGAGTATATCTGCTATCCTTTATTTCTTTTTAAAAAATTAAGCAAAAAAATTACGACTTCCCTCATAGCTCAGTTGGTAAAGTATCCGCCTGCAATGCAGGAAACCCGAGTTCAATCCCTGGGTCAGGAAGATTCCCTGGAGAAGGAAACGGCAACCCACTCCAGTATTCTTGCCTGGGAAATCCCATGGACAGAGGAATCTGACAGTCCATAGGGTTGCAAGAGTCAGACACGACTTAGCAACTAAACCACCATGAAGCAAGTAAAACAAAATGTTTGGATTTGATAGAAGCAAGATGAATACAGATGTTTGTTATGTTTCAGCTCCGAATGGTATATTTTATAATATTTTAAACTTTTAAATGACTCAAGAATATGTAGAAAACCTGAAAAGATGGATATTTACAAAAGATATGAATATGTTCTACTCAAGACAACAGCATCTGGTTCACATAATTTTATGAGTCCTAACAAATCTTAAAGAAATGATAATTTTTATGTTATTTGTATCAGGACTTAGAAAAGGATGAAAGTCCTTCAGTTTATTCCAAAAATCTAGCATAATCCTGCTACCAATACCAAACTAGGATGACATTTAACATTTTAAAAAGGGAGGCAGGTAGAGCTAAATTTACTTACACTCATAGATGAAATATCTGAAATGACATGTTAACAAATTAATCCAGCAATGCAGTAAAGTAATAATACATCATGAACCAGAAACATTCATCCCAGAAATCCATGAATGATTTTGAATTAGGAATTATGTTGATATAATTCACTACATTAACATAGTAAAGGAGGAAAACCTATCATCTCAATAGATACCACCAAGATAATTTAATAAGATCAAAGCCCATAACAGATTTTTTTTAAACTCAGCAGAAATATTAAGAAAATTTCTCAGTCTCATGAAGGATACTAATCTACAACAAAAATCATATTTAATGATGAAATATTTAGCAGTATTTCCACCTAAATAGATGGAGAAGGCAATGGCACCCCACTCCAGTACTCTTGCCAGGAAAATTCCATGGTTGGAGGAGCCTAGTAGGCTGCAGTCCATGCGGTCACTAAGAGTCGGACAGGACTGAGCGACTTCCCTTTCACTTTTCACTTTCATGCATTGGAGAAGGAAATGGCAACCCACTCCAGTGTTCTTGCCTGGAGAATCCCAGGGACGGGGGAGCCCGGTGGGCTTCTGTCTATGGGGTCTCACAGAGTCGGACACGACTGAAGCAACTTAGCAGCCACAGCAGCAGCCACCTAAATAGAATAAGATAAAAACAACTACTATCAGCATTATATTCAAGTTTAGTCAAAGCAATAAAATAAGAAAAATAAGTGAGAAATAAAAATATTGAAAAGAAAAAGCAACTTGGTAGTATCTACCAGAAAACTAAGTATGTATATACACAAGTTTTAGATGGCTGTGAACACAGTTTTCGCCATTCCCTATTGGCATCACACTCCATTAAAATGGTGACAGAGAACTTATGGTTGCCAGGGAGAAGAGATAGTTAGGGACTTTGGGAAGGTCATGTACACAATGCTACATTTGAAATAGATAACCAACAAGACCTATTGTATAGCACGTGGAACTCTGCTCAATGTTATGTGGCCAACTGAATGGGAGCGGGGTTTGGAGGAGAATGGATACATGAATATGTATGGCTGAGTCCCTTTGCTGTTCACCAGAAACTACAACATTGTTAATCAGCTATACGCTGGTACAAAATAAAAAGTTTAAAGTTTGGGTTAAAAAAATTATGACAGAGAAGTACACATAAATTAAATGGTACAAATACTGAGGGAGTCTATACGCAAAGGAAAGATTTCAACCAATATTTGGAAGTTAGAGAATGGATAAAGAAAGGGTAATTAATGAAACCAGTAAGAGGAAGTTACTGCCTAGAGTACCGAGATAGGGATACAGCTAAGGGCACTAACCAGTTTGTCAGAATCCCAGAGAAGCTCTTAGCTGGGAAGCACCAGGTACAACAGAGGGAATAAGTGAGATGTGGTACTTATTAATTAAAAGTCAATTTACACAAGAGTTAAGCCATCAATTTTACTCTCCCTCCATCAGTCAAGTATCTATCCCATTGGCAAATAAATGAAGAGTTTTCAAAATAAACCATAAGGTGCGATGAGAAAAAAGGCTCAAAGGCTCAATATGAAAAATGCAGGCCCTAGAGTCACAGAACTTTCCCACATCTGATACATGGGATTTGATCACCCAAGTGAAAGGACCCAAAGAGTTAAATATGAGATTACACATCTGAATAAGAGTTGGAGGTTTGTTGGAGTCATGTGTGATAGGCTCAATTGTGATACCTTAAGGATATTTTGAAGTCATAACCCTGAGTACCTCAGAATGTGACCTAATTTGGAAATAAGATCATTGCCAATGTAGTTAGTTAAGATAGGGTCATCTGGGGTAGGGTGGGCTCTTAATCTAACAGCTGGTATCCTTATAAGAAGAGGAGAAGAGACAGAGAGGCAGACACACAGGGAGAGCAGCATAGAGGACACAAGCAGAGACTGGGGTGGTGTGCCTACAAGCTGTTGTTGTTATTTAGTTCCTAGGTTGTGTCTGACTCTTTGTAACCCCATGTAGGCCACTAGGCTCCTCGGTCCATGGGATTTTGCAAGCAAGAATACTGGAGTGGGTTGCCATTTCCTTCTCCAGGGGATCTTCCTGACTCAGGGATCGAACTTGTGTCTCCTGAGTCTGTTGCATTGCAGGTGGATTCTTTATTGCTGAGCCACCAGTGAAGCCACCTACAAGCTATTACAGCATTTCTAGGTTCCCTAAGTCATCTACTTTAGAAAGCATTTTGCTATCCCATGCTTTTCCTTTCTGTTCTCAGCATCATTCTCCTTTTGGGAGGCGGGGGGTGGGGTGGGGGAAGGACTATTCAGGAGTCACTGAGAAGTTCAACTTGACAGAGGTACTGTTTCCTCTCTGTCTTCCAAATTTCCAGGGAAGGAAATGTGACTGGCTCAGCTGGGGTGAGTATCAACTTAGTTATGATCACTGAGGGTGTTGGGGAAAGACTGCTACATGGTACAAAATCACTGCTGGAGATCAGCCATTGGAAGTAAGACAGTCCATAAAAGCAGTCACCATGAGCTAGGTAGACATTGCAAAAGTTTTCTACTAAAACTTTTATTTACTATTATTTATGATAACTCAATAGATATCCTTATAGGTATGTCCTGATAGACATTACCTGATTACTTCCTTATGATAAATTCATAAAGGTAGAATTACTGGGTCAAATGTATTATTATGATTAAAGTTTTAAATTCATGTTATCAAAATTGTTTTTCGTTGGGTTAATTCATACTCCTATCAGCAGTATTACAAAATGACCACTTGATAAAACACAGTTCCTTTGTCAGTACCGGGTCTTATTTTTATTAACCTTTGACAATGTGATAAATGAATCTGATGTCTCATTGTTTTTATCTATCTTTTCTCTTATAATCAAGAAAACTGAATATTTTTATTTGCTTTAGGGATATTTTTACTTCTATGTTTTTGAGGCATCTAATTACATAAATCAGCCATTTTTAAATAGAGCTTCTTTTTTCATCCTAATGGCTACATAATAGCTCTTTATATATTAATATATAAAAAATTTACTTTTTAAGATCTATGTTGAAAATATTTCTATTTCTAATTTTGTTTATAGAGAGGGTTTTGGTTTTTTTTTTTTTGGATGGCAGGTTATATCTAAGAAGATGATTTTACTCACATATGAATTGTCTTCAGATCAACTTTAATAATTGATTTTTAAAAATACTATGGAGAACAATAGAGTAAATATTAACAAATGAATCTTGAATACTTAATGAGTATGAGGTGCCAAGCAAATATGCACTCATGGAAGCCTCTGTTATATTAATGGCGATCTAACTCCATCCTCTTTTAATCATTGTGATAGTTCAGTCTGTCTCCTCTCTCTTGGATTTCTTCAACTGGCCCTAAATTGTCTCTGCCTCTAGTTTCAGCCAAGCCATCTTTCATCACTGCCCCCAAATAATGCCAAATAATGTGGCATTTCATGTCACATATCTGCTTAACCCCCTTTGATGGCTTCTTGTTGCCTTCATGATAAAATTCAAACTCTTAGCACAAGGCTCTTCCCTACCTGTATCCTACCAAATGTCTCTGGCTTTCCTTCTGTCTTTATGTCACACATACTTTAGCCAAACAGACTAATTATAGTTCTCCAAACGTACCTTGTTGCTTCACAGATCTGCAAAACCTTCTGTTATTTCTTATACATGGAACCCCCTTACTGTCAGTCACTGCTGATGAACTCGTTCATTTTTTTAAGACCTACACAAGCCTTTATCCACTCTAGGAAGTCTTCCTACCTCTCTCTCCTGTTCCTGTATGTAGATGGCCTCTAGGCTGCCACAGCACTTTATACCAATCTTTCCCTTGGCACTTCTGAGTCTAAGTCTCTACGTCTGTTTCTCCCAGAAGACCATCAATGTGGCGAAAGCTTCCTCTCTCCTCATAATGCATGGTCTTACACAAAGCAAGTGTGCTAATGTCAAAGTTTTAAAGAGGAATTAAACAATACATCAGAGCATCAGGACATTAATAGCAATAATTTGTACAGTTCATATCATTTACAGTACTCATTATGTTGCTTTTTTTGCATATGCCTTAATTTCCACAGTTTTAGGTTTAAAAGAATATTATCAAGCAATTATCTTCAGACAATAAACTAGAATTGAAGGAAATTAAGAAACTTAGTTATAACATGCTTCAATATGTCAGGTGCTGCTATAAAATTCCAGGAGACCTAAGAACATCTTATTTTCAAATATCTATAATATTTAAAAGTTATGGAATAATGCAATATAGTTTATTTTTAGAGGAATAATGCAAATGTAGTTCATTTTTAACTCAGACCCCTGATTTGAGGACATCAAGTAGAAACTCCAGACCTAGAATTTGGAGAAGATGAGAGGAGATTAAGAAGGTAATATAAACCTCAAAGTTGCTAAAAGACTAAGATTTGTTCTCACAATAAAAAAGAAATTATAATTATGTGACATGATAAAGCACTAAAACCTTAAAAATCTTGCAGTGTTTCAAATCAGCAGCTTATATGTTGCATGGCAATTATATATCAATTAAGAAAAGAAGATTAAAAAGTTGAGCACACACACAAAAGTACTGTGAAACTCATAACTTTATGTATGATCCATTGTACCTCAGACATTGAGATAACTCCTTTTTCCAGTATCAAAGTGATTAAAACAGCATTGTGTGCGGGTGTGCTAAGTCGCTTCAGTCATGTCCGACTCTTTGTGACTCTATGGACTGTAGCCTGCTGGGCTCCTTAACTCCAAATTGAAATAAATCAAAAAGTTTCCAGTTTCTTTGCTAGACTGAAAACAACCCAAAGATTCAGCAGAGTAAGACTGCTGACAATTTACATTATCATGGCCTTAAAATAAGCGAGAGGTCTTTAGGCCCTAGCATAGGGAGCTGCAAAATATTAAATGAGGAAAACAACTTGCAAAATATAATCTATATAATCTCATTTTTGTGAAAAAAAGTTAATATACATGTTTATATTCATATACACAATATATTTATTTATTTAAAAACCCAAAACACCATCCAAAATTTAGTTGTTATCCTGGAGTAGGGAGAATGCAGTTCAGCAAGGGGACGTGTGCTCTCTACTTCATATGTTTCTGTTAGGCTTAAGTTTTCACAATGAGAAGGCATTAGCCTTGTTCAAAACAATATGGGTATGAAATCTTTCCTTTGTGGGAAAAATTCTGAGGGAGTAGGAGAGCACATCAAAAAACTTGTTTTAAACCAGGTCTCCCTCTTCAGAGAAAAGTCACCCAAGTCTGCTCTACTTCCTACAAGTTTTTCCCTCTCCTGGGAATTTCTTAGTCAAGTAACTGTAGAGAACTCTGTCCCTGTTGTCAGGGAAGAAGTTAGGATTGAAATTCATGAGTCATCATGCCTTGTTTTCCTAGGACTTAACTCTGGGTCTTAAACAGACTCTGTGGCTCCCTTTCTGAAAGATGAAAGAGAGAAAAACCTACAAAGGGTACAAACTTTCCGTTACAGGATGAACAAGTTCTAGAGATCTAATGTAGAGCATAGTAACTATAGTTAATAATACTGTATTGTACACTTGAAATTTGCTAAGGGAGTAGATATTCAGTGTTCTCACCACACACACACACACACACACACTGTTACCATGTGAGGTGATGGATGTATGAATTAACTTGATTATGGTAATCATTTCACAATACAGACATATATCAAACTATCATATTGGACACCTTAAGTACATATAATTTTCATTTGTTAATTATACTTCAGTAAAGCCTAGGAGAAAAAAGAGAGCATGAAGGACCTAAAGCTGTTTGTGTGGGGGTCAAAACTGACTGAGCTTATCTCACTGAGATCCCTTATCTTAAGGGATCTCAAATAAAGATCTGGAAGATTCAAAATGGACAACAAAGTTCATGGTCAAAATATTCAAGTCAAGAGTCCTATCCTCTGGCCTGAATAATCCAATAATGAATGGACCTAATAACTCTTTATTTTCAATTCCCTTTGCCAGTGTAGATCTGGCCAGAGAGGGTTCTGAAGCAAGAGAAATAAAGATGAAGGGGAGGAAACAAAGACAGACCATTGTTTCTGGGGAGCCCTGAGGAAAGGTGATGCAGACGCTGAGGCAGATGTGACCACATGGAAGTGTGTTGGGGGCCCTTTGGGTTCCTGTGCTGTGACTCAGGTGACCCTTCCTGGGAAAGCAGCTCTGAGATGTGAGAACAAGAAGCTTGGGTGCCCTCTTGGCTTCACCTTAGGGACTTGGTTGCCTTTTGAAATTTCATCCTTTCTTTGAAGCTCGAATTCTACCTTCTTCAGGAAACCTTCCCAAATAAGCCTACATGATTTATACTCAGTGTGTAGCAATTTAATATCTTATTAAATGACATTCTTGTATTATCACCTTACTAGGTTGTAGGTGTCTTTAGGGTAGAAATCCTATTTTAGTTTTAAATGTGTCCACAATGTCTAGTGTTGGGTTGAGAAAGTAATGTGTTCAACAAGTAAGTGTTTAATGGAAAAGTTGAAAGGAGGAAACCATCAGGCTCCTAAAGTTGCCTAAGCTTCATTCTAACTTGAAGAATACAGAGAGTTGAGTCATATCGCTGCATTCTCAAATCAGAGTGCTGAGGTTCACCCAGTACATGGTATATTTTTCTCTGAAGAAAGCTACACTGAATGCAAATGAAGTCACAAAGCCCTACAAAGTACAATCGGGAAAACACAGTTCCTTCTAAATCCCTTTGGGGACCAGGCTCCCCTCTCCGTGTGTCTGTGTCTGCGTTGAGTATGCCTGGGTGGGGGAGGCTGGGGTGGGGTGGGAGGAGGCAGAGGGAGGAGAAAGACTCCATGCAGTGATTATGTGGAGGGGATTTGCTATGTCCCTTTTCTCCTCCCCCCCCTTTTCTTTGTCCTCTTTCTCTGTGTTCCTCTCTTTGTCCCCTTTTCCTCGTCCCCTTCTTCTGCATTTGTCTGGGAGAGGATCCTGGAGTGTTCTTTTGATCGAATCAATCTTTCTCTGGCACTTGAGTTCTGATTGGCTGAAGGACTTAGGGAGGAAAAAAAACTTTAATTAAGGAGATAATCTCTTCTTTGGAAGTTTGGCAGCTCCATTTCACCTCCCCTTAAATCTGTTTGAGATCACTTACACACCAAGGAAGTTGGGGTTTGAGGGGAATTCCACCCCAGTACCACTGAGGAGAATACTTTTCCGTCTTACCTCTCTGTCTCCCAAAGTTTAGAATTTTCTATCCTTGTTACTCCAAAGGATTAGGATGCTTGTGAAGCCTTCTGTGTGCATCTTTCTTTTCACCTGTGTCTTCCAACTCAGCCATACCTGGTAAGTAACCTGGACTCCTACCTGGAACTGGGAATAGGTAATTGTGTGTAATCTATTGGAGAGAGCTTATTTGCATTTCCAGAACTGTAGGAAGCCTTGGGATCTCTCCTAGGGAAAAAAAATTGTTCCACGGAGTAGGACTCTTTCTAAATTCATGGCTGGTTTTAGTAAATCTTTAAGATTCTTGGAAATATAGGAATGGATTATAAGATGGGGGGTTCTTACTTTTATAAATTGCTGGATCACATATATTCAAGTCGTTTTGGGGGAAATGGACAGTAGTCCTTTTTACCAAATTCTGATGTCAGCATTGTGGTGAAGAAGAAGGTGGTTCAGAGCAAGATCTACTGTAAACTGAATCTGATCTTTGAGGTGGAGGCGGGAGACAAAATTCAATGGAATCTTATTTTTGCACTTTCTGACTTAAATATTTTTTTCAGAATATTCTAAGTAACTGCTCATATCGACACTTCCTAGACACTGAAAAATTTACCCAAGTTACTGAGTTGGTACTAGGTTAACAAACATGTTTGAAATAAACTGTTTCAGAAACCTGAACTTCTCTATAAATGTATTTAATTTATTCCATTTACACATATTTCTAAATTGCTCAGAAAATGAGAAAATGTGTCTGAAAATGCTTTGTAATCCACAAACCATTACACAAATCATAGATGATATTATCATCCTTTTCATTTAGCTCTTGGAAACCATAAAAATATCTATATAAGGAAATGTTAACAAGCAAGTATGGAATAACATACAGAAGAAAGACCTGGGAGATACATGTCGTGAGGTGTTTGGAATTTCTCCCTAATTAAATTATAAAATCAGTTTCTCTCTTCATCAATTTTAGCTTTGCCCATCTATGTAACCAAGATATAAATCCAATTGCTGCACGAACTACTGAGAAAACAAAAATAGGAATTTCATTGCTAAAACCAGCTTCCTATGCTAGTTGAGAGTGTATTCTAATTTTAAATGAGTAAAGCCATCTTTATTAAAGAGTTGATCAGAAGTGTGTCAAATGAGTACAACAATTTGCAAGCTAACACAACAATAACTGGTCAGTTTTTAATTGGCATTTTAATTAAATATATCATGTTGAAAAAAATCTGTCTTCTCTCTCCTTCATGGGAACAAAAAGACAAAAGGGAGAGGAGACTATTTCAGAGCATTTCTACTGACGTTCATGGTATTCTTCAGCTGATTCAGTATCAGCAAAAGAGAAACACGAGATTCCTTTCCCCAGTCACCAGGGCAGTGTGAGGAATTGTTCTATAAAAATACCTTTACTGTGTGTTCCTTCCCTGCTGGAGGGGGTCATGTTCATTTCATTCCGATACTGACACAGCCACACTGAAAGGTGGCTGGGTTGCTTGTCTGTCCAAATTCAAGTGTCTGGATTCAAAAAGAGACAAGGAAAAAAGAGATGTGAAAGAAAGTTCTAATTTAAAAACAGGGTTTAAGAACCCCTTCTTGCCTCGCCTGACTTTGAGGAGAAAACGTACAAATCTCCTGTATAATGCAATTAGGTTTTAATTGCCTTTCCCCTATAAGCTCCAATTTGAATGCAACATTTATAGTTTGCCAAGAGTCTGATTTGGGTAGCATTTGAAAGTGATTTTTAAGCTTCACATTAAATCTTGATTATTCTTATAATGGAACTATCAGGGTTTTACATAAGGTCATCCTTCCCTTTGTGCCATGCAGAGAAATTTGACCAACCGCAGCCTTTCAGAGTTTCTCTTAATACTTCATTACCAACCTTTTATGTAAGGATCCCAAAAGCATTTAACAAATAGAGAACCACAATTTCTGCTTGGCTGTTCAATTGTAGGCTTTCCTGAAATTGCTGTCTAAAGGAGTCTATCAACAGAAATTCCTGAGCTTGAAAAGAAGAGAATAAAGATGACATTCACCTACAATCTGCAGTTTTACTAGATATCTCAGTGCAAGACAATTAGGAGGAAAAAAGCATTCTCCACAGTTCCTTCTTGTTGGGACTTCTCTGAGAATAATTTAGTAACTTGAGAAAAATATTTTCTTTGAATTTGTCTTAATCCTAATGACTTAAGAAAGAGAGAGAAGGGGAAAGTATGAGCGCATGACACAGCCAAGCAGATGGTGATGGTTATAATGGTGGCCAGAGATAAGCCAATTTGAGTTTTCACTTCCAATACTTGTATTTATCTGGAGTAAACAGACCTAGAATATGTTTTTTCTTAACTTTTACCGTCATTTTATTCCAAATGATGTCTCATAATGATACTAGGTCTTGCTCGGTACTATCCACTTCTCTTTCTTTCTGATCCACTCAATCACCAAATCAGAAAGATGCACTGGGATGCAGATGTTAGCCCTGGCTCTGCCCTCAGGCTTTAAGAGAGGTTTTTAACTACCTCTCCTCCTTTAATGGAGTTAAACAGGGTCAGTCTCTTTTCTGCAGTAGAGAAAGAATTTATCTGAAAACTTAGGGTTTTAAGGCATCTTTGAAATATATAATTCCTTGGTTCTCTGCAGGTGCATTTTTTTGGGTAACCTTTCTATGGCTCTTGAAATTTCATCTGATAATGACATGCAAAACCCCTGATATGAGATTATGTGTGTGTGTTGGGGGTGGGGCTTGAGGCCATATTCTCACCGAACATCATCTATAGTTTATTATTTTTTGCATGTATGTGAAGCTATTTTTCATATAAATTATGAATAATAAAACAAACTCATTTAAAAATGATAGAATTCATGGTAATTTGTTGCATATTAAGTTTTTGTTGCGTTCTTCCCACTGATAGATACTGAAAAAACAGGTGCGACTGGGTGAGAATCCATTCCATCTCTTCAAGCTAAGAGGATTCTCATCCCCACAGAGGCTGGGGATTTTCAAAGTTGGGGACATAAAAAGTAAGGTGTGTGAAACTGCTTTGGAATCTGGAAAATAATATGCCAATATGAAAGATTCACATACCTAATAGCTTCCCTGCTCAATAAAAAAAGGTTTATAGCCCATTGAAAAAAAAAATGGCTTGAGATTTGTGGAGGTGGATTAGGTTGGCAGCTGTACAGTAGGAAGTCCTTCCAAGGGCTTGCGACATGATTACTGAAATTTAATTTCCATTTTGTCATTGATTTCTCAACAGTGGAGCCATGCATTGTTTCTTTCAGAGTCTCTCTGTCTCTTGCCACATATAATAACATTAATATTATAACTATTATTATTTACAAAGGCTGTGAGGTCTGGAGGAGACACTTCATTACAGCTTTTCTTACAAAACCAGTTTGTAGAAGTGATGATGACAATGCTCCATGATACATCTTCATTTTTGTGTGTGTGGATGATAATGTGATACAAAGAAAGATCTTATTTTTATGATATTATAGAAAGAAAATTGGGCTTTCCTGGTGGCTCAGTGGTAAAGAATTCACCTGCCAATGCAGGAGACGAGGGTTCGATCTCTGGGTTGGGAAGATCCTCTGGAGAAGGAAATGGCAACCCACTCTGGTATTCTTGCCTCGGAAATCCCATGGACAGAGGAGCCTGGTAGACTACAGTCCATGGGGTCACAAAGAGTCAGACATGACTTAGTGACTAAACAACAATAAGCAAATCAGGGTATTTTTTAAAAGGGTCAGAAGAAAAGAGGTTTCAAACCAAACCCTCTCTATTCCATGGAAAGAGTTTACTTTTTCCCCTTATTTCCCAGCTGGGACAGTTGGTTTAATGCTACTCTATATTGGGTGATGCTATTATCTCAGGGACTATTAATAAAATCCCTTTTTCCTGGACTCCATTTACTCTTTTATTTTAAAATCCAACTCATACAATCAATTTCTCTTAATCTGCTGGCTGATTATTACTTTTATAAATCAGGACATTTCTAAAGGATTTCATTTGTTCACATTTGGATGAAATGGGTTTTTGGCTAAAAGATTCCAAAGATTCCACCAGAACCTTGCCATCTACTCATCCTTAAAGACTTATCTCAGGTAGTCCCTCCTCCAGGAAGTCTTCCTAGATTGAATTAGCTACCTCTGCCTCCATTTTCATATTTTGTAGTTTAAAAACAGGAAGTTACCTGGCTTACTGAAGTTATTACTGCTATATAGCTATAGGCTCCTGAGAAAAGGAAGCTTATGATTAGCTTTGGCTTTGTCCCAGATTTGTCTTGGGACACAATCTATACTCAGGAATAATAATGATGTGAACCAATAGTTAGTGAGCATTCACTCTGTAACTTCGCCAAAGACACATAGCTTGTTAGTAGTGAGACAAGAATTTGACTCAACGTCACTTGCTACACTGAACCACCAAACCATCCTGTGTCAGACAGGACTGCTTTGTTTCCTCTGCCCCTGATTTGTAGCTCAGCAGCCAGAATACTGGACGGTGCTCCTTCATACTATGGCCAGACTTCTTTCTCTGTCTGGCACTCCAATTCTTTTGGGAATTTTTAATGATATTAAGTTTAGTCTGACAAACCTGCAGAAGTCTGGCACTGAGAAACAAAAGCTTATACCTGGCTAATATTTTTATTTTTAAAAATATTTCTTCTGTTAGCTTACTTAAATTGTCTCTTACATTAATTATCCATAGAATGCACTTTTATTTCATTCCTTTCATCCCATTGAAAACTATCTTCTACCTCTTTATTTGGATTAGATATATGAAGTACTGGCTTTTGTCCCAAAACTCAAATTACCTGTTCTTTTCAAGATAGCAGGTTTGTGTTTGTATGGAGATCAGCGCAAAAACTTTTGTGCTATCTGTACTGCCTCTGACGTTAAAAGTTTACTTGCAACATAAGGAAGCTAGTTCTGACTATTTTCTCCTAAGAATAAAGACATATATTTGTAGCATCTGTTAGAATTTCCAGGAGCCCAAGAATGATTATGGGTATCCTCCTTTTCATCATTTTTCATTTAACAGTTTTTAAATAAACACTTGGGAGTCTTTAGAACTTTTTTGCCTTTTGATTATCAAAGTAACAAGCCAATAGTAAAAACAAATTACCCAATATTCCTAATTTAATTGCACAACAAGGAGACATATAGAATAAATATATGTGATTATCTTAAACCAAACACACCCAAAAAACTCTTCCCTATTTCCATCAGAAAGGCAGAGGAGATTTCATAGAGTTTAGAGAGAGAGGGCAATACAATTTTTCTTAGGATAAACTCATTTTTCAGAAAGCAGAGGCTTTTTCTTCCTAGATAAAAAGATCAGGCTGGGTTAATAGTTGGGGGAACTCTGAGCTTGGTTCACATAAACAACATTCCCCACTGCCTCCCATTTGAAATATACCTACACTCTGAGGGCCTCTCGAAAGAAACTACCATCCACTTTGGACAGACTCTCTAGTCTCATTATGAGCCAAACTTTTACGGTTTGTTTTTCTCAATCTTTATTGTTGGCTCTTGTTATTGATCATATCATTTCACTGTATGCTTCTAAGATCAGAGCTTTCTCCAGACCAAGAGAAATCAAACCATAAGGGGATCATTTAAATCCACTATTATCTGACCAGTTCAAATTCACTTTTCTTAATAGGATATTTTCCCAACTTCAGCATCCTCTGATACCAGCACACTGTGAGGCTATGTGCCAGCAATCTCAAAAAGACCCTGTAAGTGAGACAATAGTTCAATCTTCCTATGCAATTCCCTAAATGAAATTCTTACGTTTACTAGGTCAAGCTTAAACCATCCTTCAGAAGGAGAAATTCCCCTTCATTCAAAACTATAATTCTTTTTTGCTACCATAAATCACAGTCCTTTTGCTTTACTCAGGCCCTCCATATCAGATTTTGAAGATTTCATTTCATACTAATATCCAAGCTAATAAATAGTAGTAGTTGAACCATTTTATCCTGTCTGGCATTTCTTAATGTTAATCTAAGGCATCTGGTAGAGACTAGATTGCACAGATAGTTGGTTCTGTTCAGGCTGTTTATTCTATTGTTTAATTCTATATTATAAACATTTTCTTAGAAAGATAGAGTAGCATATAGAATGAACTGCCATAGTTCAGCTTCAACAGTTATCAACTGCTGGCTCATCCTGCTTCATCTATACTTTCTATATTATTGGCAACTGCATATATTTCTCTTTGTCTAAACCTTCCATGGTAAATACTGTCATGGTTCAAAATAGGAAAAAGAAGGATAGGAAAAGGATTCTGTGCCTAAGAGATCTTGAGCCAGTAATTAGAGTGAATCTTGGGGAACATCATACAGATATGCCCTTGAGGGAAAATCAAGAATACAAATTAGTGAAAAGAGAAAATTTATTCAAACAGATATTTGAGTTTATTTCTATTTGAGCTGTGGCTGGTTAGCAAAGGCAACAGAAATTGATAGTTGGGTCAGATTGAGGAAAGAAAACGTTTACCATCCATTTGGATTTAGTTCCATTAAGTAATGAAAATGGTAACAAAGTGCCAACGCTTGCCAATTTTCCCATCTTGAACTGGTCACCTAATTGTGTTTTAAGATAATTCTTACAGTTACCATACAAACTTTCCTCCTTGATCCTGACACAAACCGATTGACTCATCCATCAATAAAACTGAGAACATGAATATTTTCTAAAGTCTATACTACAGGGACCAACGTTAAAGATCATAAAACAAAACAAACTTTGCTGCCTTCATAACAATCCTGGAAGAGGTTCCTGCAATCCCAGGCTTTCTGGGAACAGTGGCTTGAGCTGTACCTTAGCAGCTTTCACTTAGAGACCACAGAACAGAGAATGAGTTCAGTTTATTCCCAGTTAGAGTCCTCATTTACATGCTAAGTGTTGAAGTGCTTTTTTGTAGCTCAGTGTTTCTCAGCAGAGTTTGTTACAATACATAAAGAAGGAGGGAAATGAGGACAGAAAGACCGCTCTATAAAATATCCTCGAATACAAATGCCTTTTCAGTTTCAAGGGAAAAGATTATCCCTTGAAAATTTGTGATTTCCTTGGGAAAGGAATCTGCCTGAGATTGTTTTGCAGAGACGCATGATACATTGTCGCCTGTGGGATATTACTGTGGGCTATTATATATTATCTTTGCCGTTGCCATTGCCTTTGCCGGTAGTTACTTGGCAAGGGCTAGATCTGAGACAACATGGGATTTTAATACAAGCATTAAGGACAACTGTTAAAACTGAAGCACCTGTTTAACATTTCTTTCTTTATAGCCAAGTGGTGTATAACACTTTTTCCTAGTATTTTAGGGCGCTGCATTATAATATAGAAAATTCACATTTATATAAAACAGTTTGAGAATTATTTATAGAGCTGAATCCCCTTTGAAGAATGAGAGGGAGTTTAAAACTATGAAACAGATAATGGGGATATAGCCAAAACTACACATTCGTTACTTTTTCCTTTCCTACTGATCTTGGAAAAAACCTTCACTTGTCCCCAGTCTTCACTGCAGTCATTTCTCTCTTTCCGTTCACATCCACACTCCTTCAGTGAATCTATGCTAATTGCTTTCATTTCACAACTATTTACTCGCTGTAATCTGGCCTCTCTTCTATTTCTCCATTGAAATAGATCTCTCCATTGATATCACCTCTGTTCCCTCCTGACAAATTTTTAAGTTGAAGGAAGTTTATCTTTGAAATCCTGAATCCTTCTCTTCCCTTCAAGACTTTAAATATCTTGGGTCTTCTACTTTCTAATCCCATCCAATGACTAAATCGGAAAGAACCCGATTTCAATTATTTCTACTTTACAATGTATAAGAATTAATCATGCTGGTCACTCTTGGAAAAGTCTGCATTTTAAACTTAACTCTCTCTAATGGTACAGTAAATTGTTTCTAGCTCAAATCTCCTTAGGTACTATCAGCAAAGGGAATGAAAATGTTTGGATCAATGAGATATTCTTTCAGTCACCAGTAAGGCTTGCCTTCTATGTATATAATTGTGTGTATGTACATATCTGTGCGTGTGCTCTGCAGGTCCGATGCTGCACAGGCTAGAGTCACAATGAAATTTGCTCAGGAAGAGCTGTCCTTGGGTTTTCCCCAGCCCAATGCATCTTGTAAATTCCATGGGGTGAAACACCTGACCGTTAGACATACATTCTAAAAGAAAGTTGTTTCACTGGGGCATTTATTTGCCAGCAGCTCCGCTAGTCTGGACCCTCCCCTCAACCCTTCTCCTCCTTTCCCCTACACTCTCACTGTGCCAATTCACCAGCTCCAGCTGAAGATCTGTATCTACATTCATTTACCACCACTTCTCCTCTTCCCTGGGCTTCCCCCAAAGTTATTATTATCAGACTGACTTCCTGAAGCGGACCACCTAGGGCTTCATGACCCAGAGACTCTCTGTGGACCTCAAAGGGTAAAGAGAAGCCAAACCTGTTATTCAAGGACCTGTGGGGAGAGTGAACCAAGGAGGGGATCAGAGGGCATAGAGATGAACGTCCTGGGCATTGAGAAGAAAACACCAAATCCTGGAAAATTCTGTTTAGAACCTTTGTTTTTTGTTTTTGTTTTTTTTTAAAGAAAATGTGTGTGGAAGGGGAAAAGGGAATCCTAACTTAGAGTGAAACTATATCAACCACTGGAGTTCCAATGTATTTGGTTACACTTGCCAATCAGTGAGGCTGGCCTGTAAGCCTTGCTGCATGAGACTGAATTCTTTGCTGGGAGGGACTCTCGTACTGAGGGGAGAGCTAGTCATGCCCACAAACTTGGCGCAGTAACAAGGTCCTGGTCATGCAAAGGGATGAGTAAGTCTGCAGGTAGCATGCTGGGTGCTCCTTCCTGGGCCTGCGCTGGTCTGTGCTGTGGGGCTCTACAGAATCAGGCATGTGTCCTCACAAGGGCTGCCACACCACTCAGAGCACGAGGTGATGGGCTACAGACCTCCTCATGGGCTATGCTGGTTTGGAGAAAGCCTACAAATAGGGAGAAATAAGTAAAACTAATTGGATAGTGTTTGCCCACAATTAGATATAACTAAGAGTCCCCAGGTGGCGCTAGTGGTAAAGAATCCATCTGCCGATGCAGGAGACATAAGAGATGTGGGTTCGATCCCTGGGTTGGGAAGATCCTCTGGAGGAGGGCATGACAACCCACTCCAGTGTTCTTGCCTGGAGAATCCCATGGACAGAGGAGCCCGGCGGGCTCTAGAACTTCTGAGCAACTGAGCATGCATGCACGCAGGAAGTTCTAGAAAATTGCAGGTTCCCATTCTCTACTAGATATGCCTGCATGCATGAATGCTAAGTTGCTTCAGTCATGTCCAACTCTTTGTGACCCCGTGGACTGTAGCCTGCCAGGCTCCTCTGTCCACGGGATTCTCCAGACAAGAATACTGGAGTGGGATGCCATGCCCTCCTCCAGGGGATCTTCCTGACTCTGGGATTGAATCCAAATCTCCTAAGTCTCCTGCATTGGCAGGAGGGTTCTTTATGCTAGTGCCACCTGGGAAGACTCTAGAACTTCCTAAGCGGGTAAAATAAAGTACATTTCTTCAAATACTATCAGGTGAAGAAGGTCTTTGAAAATCTGAGTGTATGGCTCTATGGATAATAAATATTAGGTAAGAAAAGACGAACAAACAAACTTGAAGGCTTTCCAAGAGCTAAAAGAGAAGCGGTGGCATTTGCATTTGGGTTGATCCAAAGCCCCTCCTGTCCTGTACCAGCTCTCTGGGAAAATTTTGCTGGTGATCAGGCTGATTCTGGAATAGCCAATTCAGGAGGCCAGATAGCCCATGAAAAAAGCTGTGTAATGTCGGAAGCTGTGGGTGTTTATGCTCTAGATCAAAGAATTTTGCATTGTGGTTAGATTGTGGGCAGATTACAGCTACTGAGGTACTGCAAGTTTAGAAGGTCCCCAGAGCAGAGAAGCAATGGGGAAATGATTAAAAAAAAAAAAGTCCATAGGGCTCTGCTTCAGCAGTTACTCACAGCCTCAGAACTGCTAATGTATCTGTATCTATGGATGGTTGCTTAACAAGAGTTGAAAAGATATTTAGTGATGGAGAAAACAGCAAGGACCTAAACTCACATTAAAAGGGAGGGGAAGGAACTTGTTAATGTCGATATTACAGGGATTGTGGCAAAAGGTAGTGAAGTCAAGACAAAAGGACACAATGTGGCCAGTCAGCCCAGATGGGAGCAAGTAAAAGCAGAGGTACTTCCAGTGAAACAGGGAGAGATCTCAGAATGAATGATGGGGGGTGGGCAGAGATCCGATTACTCTTTCAAATGTGTCGGGTGGGTAAATTAACTTGGAAGAAGAATGAAATAGCTTTAGAAGTTTGTAGGAGAAAGCATAAAGCAAAACATGAGTCACAGACTCCCTTCAGGGTTAATGACAAGAGTGTGGAGGTGCCCTGAGAATACAGAATATTAGTTATGGCATTAAAGACTTCTGTGAGTGAAAGTAGTTAGCATGTTTCCTAGAGGACAGAGGGCCCCTAGATGAAGATGCAGAATCCTTGTGGGCATATCCTACTCTCTTCAAATAAATATTTCACTCTTGGTATGGGGAAGGTGGGCATAATGGGGAAGGTGGGCATAAACAGGGCAGCTGAAATCGCCAGGAAAAGACTGATACCAAGAAAAAACTGCAGGGAAGGAAGGAGATCCATGGTTTTCATTCTCAGTGCAGAGACTCAGCCTCTCAAGACAGGGACCAGCAAGAGCTTTGGAAACTGATGAAACCAGAAGGTGCTCCATCCAGACAGGAAAGAGAATGTCCACCTGTTTGTTACTGTTGCACTTGGAGCAGCCATTTTCCAAAAGATCGAGGCAATATTGGAGTTTCCCAGGCCTCAAATTATACCTAGGAGTGGGATGCTTGTTGGCACCTTCCTGTTCTCCCTTAGCCAGTGCTTCTCAAAGCGGACTCTCGGGATCACCAGCAATACAGATTCTACCCACTCTCCCATCAACACTCTACTGTCCAACAAGAGTCTCTGGACCTGCGGGCCCTCATGTTTAATAAACTCCCCAGAAGATTCTCATGCACTCTACAGATAATATATCTGGATTGATTTTCAAAGTCTGTAATGAAGTCCCTTCTCCAAATCTCTGGCACTCCAGATTATGTATATATACATGTGATTTTTACATAATTATTATAAAAGATTTGCAGAAGGTTGCAAAGAAATGTTCAGGGAAGTTCTATGCCCTCTTTCCCCAGTCTCCCCCAGCATTAGCATCTTACAACTATAGTATGATATCCATAAAGCTTATTCAGACTTTACCAGTTCTACATACACCACAGTCAGCACTTCACTGTCCTAGACTAATGGAATATCTCTAAAAGATCACCAAAGCAAGACAGACAGGAGGAGAAAGGAGGTTGGGAAAGAATCAGGTCCTGTCCAGGTCAGGCACTATGGCCACCTGACAGTTAAAGGGGACTGGTACAGTGTGTCTGTGGCTTACATCATTTTCCACTGCGACTAACAGTAAAGCTGGGGCAGCTCTGAGGAGACGCTCTCATCAAATTCACCGTCTTCAGGCATCTGAAGACAAGGGAAGGGCTGGAGCTTCAACTGGAGTCTTATTGAGGAATCATCCTGCTTCTCTGGCTAAAATCCAAGTCTCCGTGTCTTTGCTTTTGAGCCACTGGAAACTGTTAGCTTCCAAGGTAATAGTCTTTCCTAAAATCAGAAATTCTTCAGCGTTATTATAGGAGTAGAAGTGGTCCAGGGTGGGTGAATCAATAATGGCCAGAGTGCCAAGACTAAGCACACTGCTCTTGGGTGGGCAAAGCACTATTTTCACGAGATCCCTAAAGGTTGATCCCAAGAAAAGTACTGAAAGAACACTACAGAGTCTAATACTTAAAAAAATTTCCCATTTCCTTGCAAAGTTGACACCCTTTGAAAGGGTCACCGTATGAAGGGGTTTCAGGCTGGGATCACTGCTTGGATTCAGCATATTGGAGGCAGATCAGGAAAACTGGGAGGGCTCAGGCCCCAGAAGTTTATCTAAAGGAGTAACTATGGAGTCTTCCTAGGAGAGCATTCTCTCCAAAGGAAGGAAATTGAGATCAACTCTTAAATCTGGTCACTGGAATTTGTGAGCAAGCCCCTCAGTTTCAGTCCAGTGAAGCAGGTTGGAGGGTGACCAGGAGGGGGTTGTAAGCAAAAACAAAAGAACAGTTTCATGAAACCCTGTAAGACTTGTACACAAACTGCAGTTTTGATACCAAGTGGAAAAGTAAAACTCTAAAAGGGGTTAAAAGATATTTGCCCTGACATTGAAAAAATAGACTTTTAAAAGGAGAAGCTTTAGGTTTACAGAAAATTAGAGCAGAGAGTACAGAATTCACATCTATCTGCTCCCCTTCTCCCCTGCACAGATCTCCCAATTATTAATATCTTGCATTAGTGTGGTACATTTGTTTGTCCCTGCTTTTTCATCTGTTGAGCCCAATGTGCGCAGCAACAGTAACCCAAAATGTACCCAGGGGACATGGTGGTAGACAAAGCAGAGCCTGGCAGATATGGGTGCCTGGTGGGCATGGAGCCAAAGAGAACGTTATAGCAATGGAATAATAGAAAAGCAGCAGAGACACGGTGATAGTTAACTGAACCTTTTATGACTGTGGGTGAAACACCTCTAAAACCTCCAAGGAATACCAAGATATTTTCAGGGATCGGGAGTCCTCAGTTAGCATGTGGGACTAAGAGCAAGAGAAATATGAGCTGCAGAAAAGCACAGCAGTAAGGGAGTACATGCTCCAGAAATCAGACCGACTAGGTTCCAACTCCGTCTTTACCATTTAACTAGCTGTGTGACACTGGCTGACACTCCGCTTCTGTTCCTGTGACTGTAAAATGGAAGACATACTAGCTTCTACCTCATATAATTGTTGCAATAATTATGTGAGCTTAAAACGTGTAAAGTACTAAAAAGAGTATTTTGTGTGCGCAGAATAAACACCCAATAAGTCGTGCAGTAACTACTCCATCGGGTTGTTATAAAAAAATTGAAAATGATGATACAGGTAGAGCACCCGAAATAGTTCCTTATATATCTAATAAATTCTAATTATTACTTGTGTGATAAAAATTAAACTTTATATGGGATTAGTATATACACTGGAGGACTAACCAAAGGAGAGGAAACAACTGTAAAATTTTTATTTGGCAGCGTAAAAGCAAAACTAACTACAGTTGTTTATGTAAATTGCTTGCTACTTATGCCTAATTGCTATGAAGCACAATAACAATTATACATAGCATTAGTGTGAGATTAACGTTGCTAAAAGTTTTGATTATAACATCAACCTCTGTGCACATATGCTCAGTGTTCATTGATGCTTTTGTGGAATGATCTGCTAATGTACCACACTCATCTGCTCACCATGCTAGAAAATTATTGGGAGCGCAGGCTTACCACAAACTTTTTTCTCATATCCCCCCAAATCTTTTTTTAAGTCCTTTTTATCCTAGACTTTTCTGTTGATTCTGATGATCCTCTCATTATTTTTGCAAAATATTTTAATTTATTTTTATTGGGTACTTGCTATGTTCAAGGTACTATATTGGGAGCTGGAGGGGATACAATGATAACTAAGACAGCCCCTACTTCAAGTTAAGTATAAGGGAATAAAGGAAAACCTTTATATGAGGCAGAAAAAAAAATTGCTGTGAGTCTTCAAGAAACTGGTTGTGGCTTTTGAGTTAGATACTAATTTAAGAATAAGTAAGATTTTTTTTACATATTCAGTTCAGTTCAGTTCATTTAAGTCGCTCAGCCGTGTCTGACTCAGCAATCCCATGAACCGCATCACGCCAGGCCTCCCTGTCCATCACCAGCTCCTGGAGTTTACTCAAACTCATGTCCATCGAGTCAGTGATGCCATCCAATCATCTCATCCTCTGTTGGCCCCTTTTCCTCCCGCCTTCAATCTTTCCCAGCATCAGGGTCTTTTCAAATGAGTCACTTCTTCGCATCAGATGGCCAAAGTATTGGAGTTTCAGCTTCAGCATCAGTTCTTCCAATGAATATTCAGGACTGATTTCCTTTAGGATGGACTGGTTGGATCTCCTTGCTGTTCAAGGGACTCTCAAGAGTCTTCTCCAACACCATTGTTCAAAAGCATTAAATCTTCGACTCTCAGCTTTCTTTATAGTCTAACCCTCACATCCTTACATGACTACTGGAAAAACCATAGCTTTGACTAGATGGACCTTTGTTGGCAAAGTAATGTCTCCGCTTTTTAATAATCTGTCTAGGCTTTTCTTCCAAGGAGCAAGCATCTTTTAATTTCATGGCTGCAGTCACCATCTGCAGTGATTCTGGAGCCTAGCAAAAATAAAATCTGTCATTGTTTACACTGTTTCCCCATCTATTTGCCATGAAGTGATGGGACCAGATGCCATGATCTTAGTTTTCTGAATGTTCAGCTTTAAGCCAACTTTTTCACTCTCCTCTTTCATCAAGAGGTTTTTTAGTTCTTCTTCACTTTCTGTCATAAGGGTAATGTCATCTGCATATCTGAGGTTATTGGTATTTCTCCTGGCAGTCTTGATTCCAGCTTGTGCTTCATCCAGTCCAGTGTATCTCATGATGTACTCTGCATATAAGTTAAATAAGCAAGGTGAAAATATACAGCCTTGATGTATTCCTTTCCTGATTTGGAACCAGTCTGTTGTTCCAAGTCCAGTTCTAACTGTTGCGTCCTGACCTGCATACAGATTTCTCAAGAGGCAGGTCAGATGGTCTGGTATTCCCATCTCTTGAAGAATTTCCCACAGTTTTTTGTGATCCACACAGTCAAAGGCTTTGGCATAGTCAATAAAGCAGTAGATGTTTTTCTGGAATTCTTTTGCTTTTTTGATAACCCAGCGGATTTTGGCAATTTGATCTCTGGTTCCTCTGCCTTTTCTAAATCCAGGTTGAACATCTGGAAGTTCACGGTTCACATACTGTTGAAGCCTGACTTGGAGAATTTTGAGCATTACTTTACTAGCGTGTGAGATGAGTGCAATTGTGCGGTAGTTTGAGCATTCTTCGGCATTGCCTTTCTTAGGGATTGGAATGAAAACTGACCTTTTCCAGTCCTGTGGTCACTGTTGAGTTTTTCATATTTGCTGGCATATTGAGTGCAGCACTTCCATAGCATCATCTTTTAGGATTTGAAATAGCTCAAATGGAATTCCATCACCTTCACTAGCTTTGTTTGTTGTGATGCTTCCTAAAGCCCACTTGACGTCGCATTCCAGGATGTCTGGCGCTAGGTGACTGATCACACCATCGTGATTATCTGAGTCATGAAGACCTTTTTTGTACAGTTCTTCTGTGTATTCTTGCCACCTCTTCTATCTTCTGCTTCTGTTAGGTCCATAGCATTTCTGTCCTTTATTGTACCCATCTTTGCATGAAAAGTTGTTTGGTATCTCTAATTTTCTTGAAGAGATCTCTAGTCTTTCCTATTCTGTTGTTTCCCTCTAGTTTTTTGCATTGATCACTGAGGAAGGCTTTCTTATCTCTCCTTGCTATTCTTTTTACATATTAATTGAGGTATAATTCATGCATTATAAAATTTACCCACTTAAAGTATACACACCAATGGGTTTCAGGATATTAAAAAATCTGTACAACCCTCACCACAATCTGTTTTAGAACATTTTCATCACCTTAAAAAGAAATCCCTTATCCATTAGCAGCCACGTCCCATTCTTCCACCTGTTAGTCCTTGGCAACTACTAATCTACTTTTGGTTTCTATGGAATTGTTTGTTCTGCTCATTTGCATAAAAAGAATCATATAACATATGGCCTTTTGTGTCTGGCTTTCATTTACAATGATATTTTCAAGGTTCATTCATGTAGCATTAGTACTCCATTCCTTTTTATGGTCGAATAATATTCCATTGTATGAATAGACCACAGTTTATTCATCCATTCATCACATGATAGACATTTAGGTTGTTTTCACTTTTTGGCCATCATGAATAATGCTGCTATGAACACTCATGTGTTACAAGTTTTTGTTGGACACATGCTTTTAATTCTCTTGAGTAAATGCCTAGGAGTGGAATTGCTGGGTCATATAGTAACTCTGTGTTTAGCCTTTTGAAGAATTGCCAGACTATTCTCCAAAGTAGTTACACTATTTTGTAATCCCACCAGCAATGTATGAAGGTTTTGATTTCTCCATCCTTGACAATACTTGCTATAGTTTTTTAAATTTTTTAGTTTAGTGGATGTGAATTCTTGTGTTTTTTATTTTTCATGATAACAAACAATGTGGCTTCCCTGGTGGCTCAGTAGTAAGGAATCTGCCTACAGTGCAAGAGTGACAGAAGATGTGGGTTCGATCCCTGGGTTGGGAAGATCCCCTGGAGGAGGGCATGGCACCCACTCCAGTATTCTTGCCTGGAGAATCCCATGAACAGACTATAGTTCATGGGGTTGCAGAGTCAGACATAACTGAAGTGACTTAGGATGCATGCAATGATGTTTGGCATCTTATCATGTAGTTAGTGGCCATTTGTACACCTTCTTTGGAGAAATTTTTATTCAGATTCTCTGTCCATTTTATTTTTCTTTCAATTAATTTTTATCAGAGTATACTTGCTTTACAATGTTGTGCTAGTTTCCAGTGTAGAGCAAAGTGAATCAGCTATGTGTATACATATAACTCCTTTTTTTTGGATTTCCTTCCCATTTAGGTCACCACAGAGCATTGAGTAGAGTTCTTTGTGCTATACAATAGGTCCTTTGCTCATTTTCAAATTGAGCTCTTTGCCTTTTCACTCTTTAGTTGAAGTGCTCTTTATATGTTCTGGGTAGTGTCTAACCAGATATATGACTTGTAGACATTTTATTCCATTCTATGGGGTGTCTTTTTACTTTCTTGATGGTGTCTTTTGAAGCATAAAAATTTTTAATTTTTATTAAGTCTAATTTATCTACGTTTTCTTTTTTTTTTTTTAATTTATCTACGTTTTCTTTGATGACATGTGCTTTTGGTATATCTTAGAAACCATTGCCTGATTCCAGGTCATGAAAAATTAAACCTGTGTTTTTGTCTAAGAGTTTTGTAGTTTTAGCTCTCACACTTAGGTCTATAATTTTTAGTTAATTTTTATGTGGTATGAGGTAGAGATCCAACCTCATTCTTTTGTATATGGATATCCAGTTGTCCCAGCACTATTGGCTGACAATACTAAGAACAGATAAGATTAATGGAACAGCATAATCAAAGGCATAGAGGCATGAATGCATGGCTTCCCAAGAATAGCAACTGGTTAGGCCTGACTAGGGGCTTCCTGGTGGCTCAGAAGGTAAAGAACCTGCCTGCAACGCAGGAGACTTGGGTTTAATCCCTGGGTTGGGAAGATCCTCTGGAGGAGGGCATGGCAACCCACTCTGTGTATTCTTGCCTGGGGAATCCCAAGGACAGAGGAGCATGGTGGGCTACAGTCCATGGGGTCACAAAGAGTTGGACAGAACTGAGCAACTAAGCACCGCAGAGGCCTGACTAGAGGACTAGACAAGTAGGGGTGTTCAATGGGAAACGACCCTGGAAAGGGATGTAGGGTCAGATTATGGAGGGCCTTAAGTGGCCAGAGGTGGAGAACTACAAAAGATTCTTGAGTAGGATGACACTGGAATCAGGCTTTCGGAAGACTGATCTAGCTCAGACCGTACCTGACAGGAATTGGATAAAAACTGTTAATTAGAGAGGTTAATCACTAGAGTTCTACAGTGGTTTAGGTCAGGGGTCACAACTCAGGCTGCAACAGTGAGAGTCACTGAGACAATGAGAAAGAAAAGAGGGAACTTGTATGTGAAAAATATTACAAAGGTAAGATACACTTGGGTTTTAATAACTGGTTGGATGCCGAGAATGGATTGAGAGAGACTGGGCGGTAGGGGTAGGGCAGGGAGGAAACAGTGAAGCCAGGAGAAGTGGCTAGTTGGCAGGGAAGATGATTTAACTTTTAAATATTCTGTCCTCCATTGTTTACTGGCTATTTCTATTTCTTTTGGGATTTATGTTGTTCATGTCCTTTTTTTTTTTTAAAAAAAAAAAAGTGTGTTCTTTTTAATATGTAAGAGCTCTTCATGTGTCATATATTGTAAGCATTTCCCCCAATTTGTCATATGTCCTATACAAGTATTATGTCATCTGACCCTCTCAATAGCTTCTGAAGTTGCCACATCATAACCCCATCATAACCCCATCAGTTATAGTTGAGGTTAACTGAGCACAGACTAGTCTCTTTCCCAGGGTCACATAGTTAATAAGTAGCAGAGCTGGGACACCAACCCTCTGGCTCTAGAACTTCCTCTCTCAGGTTTTCTGCCTCATAATAAGGCAAATTTAGTAATAGTTTCCTAGAAAATCATCTGTACTTTAAACAAATTTTAAAGAAAATAGGGTATATTTAAATCTTTTATAGTATTCTCTTTGCACACACCAACTTAATTGTATGTATTTGTGTTTCTCTTTTCTTGATGGCTCTAGCTAGAGATTTGCTGTCTTATTATCTTTAAAAGCCAGCCCTATAAAACTACCATTTTTCTGGCTTCTAATTCTTTAACTTTTGCTCTTTTTTATTATAGTTCCCTATTTTTCTTACGTTCACTTTGCTGATTTCAAGAACACATAGCAACATTTTTTTAACTTTTAAAAAAAAGTACTTAGAATTTTTCTCTTAATAGTGACTTTTAACCAGCATGAGAAGGGGGAGGAAGGCTAATTATAATCTCCAGGAGGACTTTTCCACAGATAATCTACTATTACTATTCTCTTGTCCCTTGCACCAAATGCCCATCCCACCCCAACCTATGAGGAATATACTATGTTAAGAGTGCTTTCTAATAGCTGTGTGTTTCCCCTGTAAGAATAAAACTCAAGTTTTAACCACATCCCATGAGTCTTCATATGATATTCTCATTGTTAATATTTAAATAGGCATTGAAGTTATTTGGAAGGTGTGCTTTTTCATATTAAATGGTAAAAATTAAGAAAATAAACATACTGTCATCACAATCTGAAGCATTCCCAGTAGAGAAGTCTAGCATTTGTTTGAAAACATAGCTTTGGACCTCAAGATGGAAGTCAGGGTTGGAGGTAAAGATTTGGGAGATATTGCATATTCATGGTGGTAAGACCTTGAGCATGAATGAAGGATTCTCTCCTTTCCCCATCTCTCTAGATTGCTGTTCCTTCTGAGTTTCCTCAGATGATACTTCTTCCTGCTCCCACCCCTAAATGTGAGTTCCTTTGTTCTTTCATTCAACAAATATTTATTAAATGGTTACTATCCTCAGGCACTGTTCAAGGCATTGATATCTGGTGAACAAAACAGACCAAAAGAAAAAACAAGGGGAAAAAAAACCCTTGCCTAATGAAGCTTACAATCTAGTGGAAGGAGAATATACAAATAAAGATGTAAAACATGGCATTTAGATGATGAAAAGTGCCATGGAGAAAAATAGAGCAGAGAGAGGGACTGGAAGAAGTTGTAATTTTTAAATAGATGATCCAGGAAAGCCTCAGGGAAAATGACACATTTGATTAAAAGGCCGGTGCAAGTGAAGGAACAAGCTATATGGTTATATGGGAAAAGCATTCCAGACAGAAAAGATAGCCCATGCAATAGCCCAGAGGCTGGAGAGTACCTGGTGTGCTGGAGGAACAAGAGGACCAGTCTGGCTGGAGCAGATTGAGGGGAGAGTAGCAGGAGATTAGACCAGAGGCATAACTGGGTACCAGATTGCATAGGATCTCATAAACCACAATAAGAATTTGGCTATCATTCTACGTGAAATTTAAGGATCAAAACAAAACACTAGAGGATTTTGAGCAGAGTGGCAAAAATTTGATTTATATTTTAAAGGGATCACTTTTAAAGGGATCAATCATTTTGATCATAGATTATGGGAAGAATAAGGGTAGAACCAAGGGGTTCAGTTAGCAGGCTATGACAACAGTCCAGGCAAGAGATAATGACACCTTGGACCAGGGTGACAGCAGTGAAGGTGTTGGGAACTGGTTAGAGTCTGGATATATTTTGAACTGGAGCTGGCAGGAGCTGATGACAGACTGAACACAGGATGTGAGAGAAAGAAAAGAGTTAAAGATGACACCCAGCAGTTGGAAGAAAGAACGGTCCTTTCCTTAGATGAGGAAGACAAGGGGAGGAGCAGGTTTGAAATGGTGACAGCGAAGATCAAAACTGTTTGGACAAGTTTGAGCTGCCCATTAAAGCCTGAAGTGATGTCAAGAAATATAGTTGGGGGAATTCCTGTGGTCCAGTGGTTAGCTCTCTGAGTTTCCACTGCATGGGTCCCAGGTCCAGTCCCTGGTCAGGGAAATAAGGTCCTGTAAGCTATGCAGCATGGCCAAAACATAAATATATAAATAAATAATACCTCAAACCCTAATTCCTTTATAAATAAATATATATATATATTGCTTCCCTGGTGGCTCAGTCGGTAAAGAATCTGCCTGCCATGTGGGAGACCCAGGTGTGATCCCTGGATCGGCTGGAGAAGAGAATGGCAACCCACTCCAGGTTTCTTTCCTGGAGAATTCCATACAGAGGAGCCTGTCAGATGTAGTCCATGAGGTCACAAAGAGTCAGACACGACTGAGTTTTATATATTATATGTATTTATGCAAATCTGGAATTTAACAAAAGGTCTGAGAAGAGCTGAGAGGGTCCAGAAAGACACAAACCCTTTGACACCAGCCTGGGTCATGTCATCAGCAACTGTATGTAAAGGGAATGGGAAGCTTACACCTCCATGTAGTAGTAGTATGCTGCTTGAACCACATTCTGTAGAGCCAGCTCCATCTTCCACTGTCTGTTAGCATCTTTCCTTTAATCATATTACTGTCCCTAGGTGGCACACATATACACTTAAATTCCTTCCTCTTTGGCTCTCCTCACATTACACACTCACTATGCCTTCTATAATCCATATTCTATGTCACTCCCTAAAAGGACATATAAGACTGCAAATTTAATCAATAAATGTGTGGGTTCTGACTGATCCACCCACCAGCCCTTCTCATCTCTCTCCCTTTCCTCAGGCTTCCCTATTCCCTGACACAGCAATATTGGAATCAGGCCAGTTGAAAACACAATGATCTCTAAGTGTTCCAGTGAAAACAAGAATCACTCATTTTAAATCAAAAGCTATAAATTATTAAGTTTAGTGAGGAAGTTAGGCTCCTTTCCCAAATATTGTGAATGCAAAGGAAAAGTTCTTAAGGAAATTTAAAGTGCTGCTCCAGTGAACACAAGAATGATAAGTGAGGGGCTTCCTTGGTGGCTCAGTGGTAAAGAATCTGCCTGCCAATCAAGGCAGGAGACACAGGTTTGATTACTGATCCGGTAAGATCCCACATGCCAGGTAGCAACTAGCCTGTGCACCACAACTACTGAGCCTGTGCTCTAGAACCTGGGGGCCACAACTACTGAGCCCATGTGTTGCGACTACTGAAGTCCACACGCACCTTAGAGACTGTGCTCCACAGCAGAAGCCACAGCAGTGAGAAGCCTGCACCTATTAACAAGAGAATGGCCCCCGCTCTCTGCAACTACAGAAAAGCCTGCACGGCAATGAGGACCCAACACAGCCAAAAAAAAAAAAAAAAAAGAATGATAAATAAAACAGTCTATATGGAGAGAGTATTAGTATTAGTGGTCTGGATAGAAGATCAAACCAGCCACAACATTCCCTTAAGCCAAAGCCTAACCCAAAGCAAGGACCTAAGTCTTTTTAATTCTGTAAAGCCTGAGAGAGGTGAGGAAGATGCAAAAGAGAAGTTTGAAGCTATCAGAGGTTGGTTCGTGAGGCTTATGGAAAAGAAGCCATCTCCCTAATATAAAAATGCAAGGGCAGACAGCAAATGCTGATGTAAATCTGCAGCAAATTATCCAATTCCAGATCTAGTCAAAATAATTAATGGACGCTAAATTAAACAATGGATTTTCAATGTAGATGAAACAGCCTTCTACTGAAAGAATATGCCATCTAGGATTTTCATAGCTAGAGAGGAAAAGCCAATGTCCAGTTTCAGAACTTCAAAAGACAGGTTGACTCTTGTTAGGGACTAAGGCAGCTCGTGATATAGACTGAAGTCAATGTTCATTTAACCTTTTGAAAATTCCAGGGCCCTTAAGAATTATGCTAATTCTGCCCTATAAATGGAACAACAAAGCCTGGATTACAGCACATCTGTTTACAACATTGTTTACTGAATATTTTAAGCCCAATGTTGGGAACTATTGCTCAGAAAAAACAGATCATGTTCAAAATATGACTGCTCACTGACAATACACCTGAGAACTCTGATGGAGATGTACAGTGAAATTAATGCTATTTTTCATGCCTGCTAACACAACATTCATTCTGCAGCCCATGAATCAAGGAATAATTTTGACTTTCAAGTCTTATTATTTAAGAAATACATTTTATAAGGCTATAACTGCCATGAATGAGTCCTCTGTACAAAGTTAATTGAGAACCTTCTGAAAAGGCTGTACCATTCTAGAAAACTAAGAACATTCAGGATTCATGGGAAGATGTCAAAACATCAAGTTTAACAGGGGTTTGGAAGAAGTTGATTCCAGTCCTCATGGATGACTTTGTGAAGTTCAAGATTTGAGCAGAGGAAATAACTGCAGGTGGAAAAAGAACTAGAATTAGAAGCAGAGTCTGAAGATGTGATTGAATTGCTGCAATTTCATGATAAAACTTCAATGGATGAGAAGTTGCTTCTTACGGATGAGCAAAGAAAGTGGTTTCTTGAGATGAACTCTACCCATGGTGAAGAGGCTGTAAAGATTGTTGAAATGACAACAAAGGATTTAGAATATTACATAAACTTAGTTGATAAAGCAGTGACACTATTTGAGAGGATTGACTCCAATTTTGAAAGAAGTTCTACTCTGGGCAAAATGCTATCAAACAGCACTACATACTACAGAGGAATCATTCATGAAAGGAAGAACCAATCAATATGGCAAAATTTATTGTCTTATTTTAAGAAATTGCCATATCTACTCCAGTCTTCAGCAACCACCACCCCGGTCAGTCAGCAGACATCAACATCAACGCAAGACCCTCTACCAGCAAAAAGATTATGACTCAGGAAGCCTCAGGTGATGGTTAGCACTTTTAACAATAAGGTATTTTTTTTTTTTTTAGAACTTCCCTGGTGGGCCAGTGGTTAAGAATCCGTCTGCAGGGGACTTGGGTTCAATCTCTGCTCGGGGAAGATTCCACATGCCATGGGGCAACTAAGCCTATTCACCATAACTACTAAGTCAGCGCTTTAGAGCCTGTGCTCTGCAACAAGAGAAGCGGTGGCAATGAGAAGCCCACACACCACAGTGAAGAGTGGCCCCTCCCCCCACAACTAGAGAAAATCGGCATGCAGCAACGAAGACCCAGCACAGCCAAAAATAAGTAAATGTCAAGGTTGTAAAATCCATTAAAAAATAAAGTATTTTAAAATTAGGGTACATACGTTGTGTTTTTTTTAAGATGATGCTATTGTACACTTAATAGACAACAGTATAGTGTGAACATAGCTTTTATATGTACTGGGAAACCAAAAAATTCATGTGATTGGCTTTATTGCAATATTTGCTTTATTGCAGTGGTCTGAAACCAAACCAGGAATGTCGCTGAGGTATGCCTATATATTTGCTGAAGTAATTCTTAAAACTCTTGGCATCAGAAATGAGTCGGTGTATCCCTATTATGCTCTGTGGTTTTTCTCTCTTCTAGGTCAGTGAACAATTTCCTGATGACTGGTCCAAAGGTAAGAAAAAAATTCCTTTGATTTATTTGGACTTCACTTAACTTCTTGACTTAGGACTATGTCAATTTCTTTTCATTATATCCACATCTTTTATTATACTGTGTATCTTTTAGGCAGAAAAACTGTGGCACAGAAAGGGATACACTCCAAATTACACAGCAAACTAATGTCAGAGCCAGGACAAGAACTCAGGAATATTGACTCTGAATTTATGGCCAGAATAAAAGTTTTCTTCTGTAGTGTCAGGCTATAGTCAGCGATCCTTCTCCGCATGGGATGGGGGGGGGGGGGGGCGGGCGCGGCAGGGGCAGGCCATCCTCCATCTTTAAAATGCTGGCATTCTACTACATGATCTCTAAGAATATTTCCAGCTACAAAATGTTCTCTTCATAGGATGAAAACAGTTGGAAATTCATGAATCATGTAACTGAGTCTCATTTTGAAGTGACAGAGTACAGTGAATAGAGGTAGTGAGGTCTAGAGTCTAATGAAACACCAGTTTCATTCCTACTTCCACCATTTGCTAGTGGTGGGACCTTGAGCAAATTGTTTTAATCACCTTCCTGAGCCTTGGGTTACTATTCTATAAAATGGTACCAATTTCACAAGGTTATTTGCGATGTTACATTAGACAGCATATTGAAAGTGCTTACTCTGTCATTAATTTGGAGGAGTGGGAAAGTGTGCAGGAAAAGATGCGCTTGGCCACTTTAAGGCAAACGCCTACCAAGTTCAGCTGCTGTGAGTCTGAAGTTTGACACCTGTGTCCCTGCAGGCTTACCTGATCTACTCCAGCAGTGTGGCAGCTGGTGCCCAGAGTGGAATTGAAGAATGCAAATACCAGTTTGCTTGGGACCGCTGGAACTGCCCTGAGAGAGCCCTGCAGCTGTCCAGCCATGGTGGCCTTCGCAGTGGTAAGGAAAGCTTCAGCCACAGGTCCCTGGACCCCTTGGCCACAGGTTAGAGCCCCACTCTCCAGGGATGGAACCCAGCCTCCTCTCTACCTTTGTTCCTCCGCTGGTCTCTGCTCTCAGGTCATCTCCCTCTCTAGTATCTTCTCTGTTTTTTGCTCCAGCTCCTCTTTTTCTTTACTGACACCCTCTCTACTCAACAAATGGCCCTTGCCTCATCCCCAATCCTATACCATCTGCAGCCTCCTAGCTTCCTCAAAATATAAATAGATAGGTAGAGGTCATATATTTTCACACCTCTTAGCCTCTTCCTTTAGCAGGCTCAGTAGAGAGGTACAGGGCAAGTAGAAACTGACTTGGAGACCAGATTCCCATACAGAAGATTGAAAAGTGGCCATGCCAGGAAATGATTCAGGACTAGCTAGCACCTCTCAGAAGCCTCTCAGACTTTGATGTTCCAAGAGAAAGTGGGGATGGGTTCTTTACAACCTGACCTTCAGATTCTTCCCCATTTCTTTCTTGGTCTCTTTCCCACCTAAATGCCACCCATATCAACAATACTCTAGACACTCAGTCATAAAATGTGTAACCTGAAAAGATGGGAAGAGAGAAGAGCTGAGCTGAGACCAGGACTGGAGCAGATCCTGAAAGAGAGTAAGGTACATTATAAAGGTGGCAAGATATTGGGTTGGCCAAACAGTTTGTTGGGGTTTTCCATAAGATCCTGTGGAAAAACCTGAACTAACTTTTTGGCCAACCCAATAGAATGGAGCAGAGTGAGGAGGGTATAATGATGGTATTAAAGGTATGTCTTTGGGCTGTAAGTCCTCCCTCTAACTCCCTCAATTTTTGGTTCCTGCCAGCTAATCGGGAGACAGCATTTGTACATGCCATCAGTTCTGCCGGGGTCATGTACACTCTGACTAGAAACTGCAGCCTTGGGGATTTTGACAACTGTGGCTGTGATGACTCCCGCAATGGGCAACTGGGTAAGTAGTGAGCTTGGGGGTGGGTAGGGCAGCCCAGTGAAGTTCACTCAGGCAATGAAAAGCTTGGCAGGTACTTGGTGGAGTGAAGAAGGGTTGTAGTCTTCTAAATCTGAGGAAAATCAAGGTGGACCACTTTGAGCCCAAGCGGCGCTACAGTGACAAACAAGGCCATAGGTAGCTGGGAGCCCTTTTCTCACAGGGTGTTTCCCTTAACTTAAATACAATAGCGATAAAAGAACAGTCCCTTCAGATTCTAACCTATTACTGTCTCGACCAAGGGAGGGGAGCCCTTCCACACTGCCTAGTGAAGGAAAGCTACAGGGCTCAAAATAGCCTGGAGTTAAAACTCCCCTCCAGGTCCTCCCCACCGTTCCATACAGAATAAAGAACTTTCTCCCCGGAAGAAAGGAAGGGACCTTAAGATTGATTATGTTCAGCTCAATCCCAGCCAATCCCAGTCTCTGGCCGGTCTCAGGCATTCCTTGCCCCAGTTGTTGAAAGCTAACTAATCAAAAATAATCATGAAAAACAGACCCCCTCAAAACAATGTATCTCTGCATATATATGTTTTCTATATACACCTACTCTCTTCTTAGCGCAGCAGCTCACTCATCTGACTGCTGCCCCTTCTCATCTCATTAAAGGTGATCTGTTCCTGTAAAGTGCCGGTCTTGTGTTTTTTTTCTCGAACTTCGCCTTCTCTAACTCCCTTACCTTACACCTATCCCTATCTCATTTCCCCCGTTTACCTCCACTGTCCTCTGCAGTCCTCTGCCCTTCACCTCAACTGCCAACTACTGTTCCATATTATCTCAATTGGCCTCTCTCCTCCTCAGGGTCTGCACTTTCCTCACGTTTTCCACACCATTTTGTGCCTTCTGGACGTCAATCTCTGGCAGAGCATGTGTACACTCTGCCTGAAGGCCGGGGAACAGGCACCTGCCTCCCGTGGTAGCTACTTAACGTCATTGGAGTCCTGAGCAGGGGATGGGCTGAAGCTAGGAGTACAAAGGTGTCAAAAATAAATCTGGGGTGAAACTAATCTGGAGCGAGGGCACTCACCCCACCTGAATCCTTCCCCAATCCCCCTAACCCACTTAGAACCAGCAGCCCAGGAGGCTCCGTGCAGCCTGCTCAACGGCCTTTCTGCCCACCACGTTTTCCAGGGGGCCAAGGCTGGCTGTGGGGAGGCTGCAGCGACAACGTGGGCTTTGGAGAGGCAATATCCAAGCAGTTCGTCGATGCCCTGGAGACAGGACAGGATGCTCGGGCAGCCATGAACCTGCACAACAATGAGGCTGGCCGCAAGGTGAGTCCTGCAGCCCGTGGAATCAGGTGCCTGGCTCCATCTACTACCAGGCCTAGGTGCGGACAGCCCGTCAAGTCTTTTATCAGACTGGGCAAACGTGGTACCAAGCCAGCTGGCCAGGTAGACTTGCAGGAAGCCTCGCAACTCACCAGAGGGCGAGACTCCCCAGGGACGCAGTCCCTGGCCCGCTCACTCGTAGCTCTCTCCCCAGGCGGTGAAGGGCACCATGAAACGCACGTGTAAGTGCCACGGGGTGTCTGGCAGCTGCACCACGCAGACCTGCTGGCTGCAGCTGCCGGAATTCCGAGAGGTGGGTGCGCACCTGAAAGAGAAGTACCACGCGGCTCTCAAGGTGGACCTGCTGCAGGGTGCAGGCAACAGCGCGGCGGGCCGCGGTGCCATCGCTGACACCTTTCGTTCCATCTCCACACGGGAGCTGGTGCACCTGGAGGACTCCCCGGACTACTGCCTGGAGAACAAGACGCTAGGGCTGCTGGGCACCGAAGGCAGAGAGTGTCTGCGGCGCGGCCGGGCCCTGGGCCGCTGGGAGCGCCGCAGCTGCCGTCGACTCTGCGGGGACTGCGGGCTGGCGGTGGAGGAGCGCCGCGCCGAGACAGTGTCCAGTTGCAATTGCAAGTTTCACTGGTGCTGCGCGGTCCGCTGCGAGCAGTGCCGCCGGCGAGTCACCAAGTACTTCTGCAGCCGCGCGGACCGGCCACGCGGGGGCGCGGCGCACGAACCCGGGAGAAAACCCTAAGCGACTCCTCTCCCCTCTTGTTTCCCGGTTGGTCCTTGGCTTTTTTTTTTTTTTAGAGACCCCAGTAGTGAGGAATCTAGGGAATAGGGACCCCACACTACCAAGGCCAGGGATCCCGAGGGGGAAAGCTGCTGCATTCTCTCCAGAGCTCGCCACTTTCCCACCTGTTTCCACAGTTCCTCTGCTGTCGGCATCGTTTGCCCACCACACTGAGACCTGCAGCGCTCTGTTCTGAGACTCTGACCTATTGATCTTCCCAGGACTTCGAAGAGAACGGGCGTTCCTTCTCCCGGTCCTACCTGACCTAGCCTGTGGAACTTAGGAACTGGAAGAACCCGTCTGAGATATGCAGGGCCCAGAGAAAGCATGGCTTTTTTTTTTTTTTACCCATCTTCCCCTCCGCTACCCCTACTCCCCAATTTTCTGCTGTCAGCTCTCTGCCACAGCCGCACCTTCCTTGGGCAGAGGCCCTCCTGTGCTTGATTCCCTAACTGCTGGCATAGACTCCCCAAGAATCTCTACTTTGCCCCCCCTTATCCTTCCTTCTTTCTCTGAAAGAGATACTGAGGAAACCGACCCAAGAAAAAGCATGTCTTTAGGGGTTGGTTCCTAGAGGCAGAAGTTTAAGATGGAGGAAGTGGGAACGCTTGAGTGCCGACTTGATGAAAACCAAGGATGCCACTCACCCTTGTCATGTCTCTAATGGACTTTGCCAGTGGGGCAATGACCTTCCTAGACAATCATCCAAGGTGCCCCAGACATATACCCACAACATCCAGGCAAGAGGTAAGGGGAGAGTGCCAGTTATTTCCTACCCTTTCAAATAAGCTTCTGCATGCTCCTAACCTACATTCTCCTAGCAACCAACTTTACCTCTACTCTTCCTCAAAGGATCTTATTCCCCTGAGCCAAGACTGAGATAAATAAAGCTAATTTCCCTTCAGACCCTGGTTTGCACCTCTGAAGACAGGTCATGAGGAATGAGAAGCTGGGATCCCTCCTTTTCACTAACCTGATTCTCAAATAGGCAGGATTCAAGTACTGGATACTTTCCTTCAATATGTAAACTTCCTGCAATGAAACTGTTAATAGGAAGTTCAGTACCTTGAACTTTAATTTATTGCAGTCACTGTGACATCTTTTTTTCCAGGTATTGAACTTATTCTTGGGGCTATGGGGAAGGGTGCATGGAAGATGTAACCTTTAGGCTCTCTCCTCCCTCCCACCTTGCCTGGATACTATCCTCCTGTGGGCCTCACTTCCCTGATGGCCTATGTAGTTATCCTGGCCTGGCTGAGGTTCATCTGCCAAGTATTAGGAAATCATGCCCATAAGTCTTCCACTGATACATTTACTCAGTGGCTAAGACCTTGCTACTTGTGGTGCTTCTGATTCTCTTCTCAGAAGGAAGCAGTACAGCAGGGACTTGCTGATGGAATAGGGCTCGGGAAGGGAAGAACTAACTCCTGACAGACCCTCTGCAGCCCAAGGAGCCTCCCAGTCATCTCCTTCCCCTAGGCTGGTCCTGGATCTGGGTGCCAGGCAACCCTCTGGAGCAGAATGGGTCAAATGCTAGAAGACTTCATCTCATCTCTTGTAGAGCAGAGCACAGGGAAAGAGTAGCTCCAAGTGGGTAAAATGGGAGGAGGCTCTAAGGGTCGATCAGTGAGAGCAGAATGGCTCCCATACTCCAAACTGAGACAACAGCAAGGGCAGATCTCAAATCCCTGGCCTCATCCCTACACATCTTCTGGTCCCACTAACACCTACTGAGGAGAGAGGTTCACCTTCCCTCCTTACAGGGTACATGCTGCCCTCCAGGGTGTTGGGAGTGCTTCACTTCCAGTTCTACCAGCAAAGGCCTTTTGCTCCTTTCCTCAGCTTTGATCTGGGCCTCGTGGATCTCCCAACTAGCCCTTTGTCCCTAATCAAGCAGTAGCATGCACTAACTTGGCTGTCCCACTTGGTAGAATTGCTTGACAGTGTTCAGTAAGAAAATCTGGCAAGACAGCTAGAAAATATAAAAGTAAAACCTTGTAAAGGAAAGTGACATTCCCCAGGAGGTCTCTCAGCATACTACTAGGAGAACTATCATGTGACCTGTGTGACAACTCCAGGTTGGTATTTGAAACATGTCACGCTGCCAGAAAGTTCTTTCACAGGTTATTGTTTTATATTCCCAAATGTCTATGATTGATATCACATTCATGTCTATAAAGAAAACAATACTGAGCTACCTTAGATCTGGATTACTTTCCCCCAGCCCCTTACATTATCCATTGATTCATTTATTCATTCAACAAAGACCACAGTAGAAATACAGTGGTGAACAACATACTGACCTCCTGCATTTGTGGAGTTTAAGTTCTCTCTTATAATCAATCACCAGTGCTGTGTTCCTCTTTATAAATGTGGACAACCAGACTGGCTGCTTGGGAAGATTCAACTTCAAGGTCAGCGAGTGAAAAATCTTTTGTTTTACAGATTTAAACTGACGCTGAGAAAGATGTCTGGCTTGTTCCACCAACTAGTAAGGTACCATGGGGTGAGTTCTGGAACCCAGGCCCCTCCCCTCCTCTTGTGTGCTCCTTAGGAGTCCATCTGTCTCAGCCAGGGGACAGAAGCGGAGGGAGGTCCTGAGAAGTGACAAGGATGCTGGGTGGAGGGGACAAAACACTGTCTCCTTCCTGTCCCTGGCCTGTGAGCCTACACACAGGCAGGGCTTTCTTTCCTTGAAAAGAATCTCAGCCTCAACTGGCCTTAGCAGCAGGTTAGGGCAAAGACAGAGACAGGGTCGTGCTCAGCACTGGCGGTGCTGGGGGTGGTGGGAGGGAAGGGCAGGCCAGGGCACTCGCCTATTGTGGGTCTGGATTGGATGCTTCCACTCATTCATTTCCTTTTAATTAACCCGCATTCCTGGAGGAGAAATATTTATGTTGGCTCCCATAGAGGCAATCTGCAGACTGGAAAGAAGGGGGAAGAAAGCCGGCCTTAGCAAAACAATATCTCTCAAGAGCTCAAGAAGAGAAAATAAGAGAACAAAATGCCATTAAAATAGCCTTCTACCCCCACCGGAGTCAATGAAAACTTCATTTCACATGCTAATCCCCCACTCCGCCCCCTTCCCTTCTCACAACACCTTTCCGAAAGTGTTTGGGAAAAGTCTTTGCAGTCAGTACACAGCTCCCCGCAGCTCAGACTTCTCCTTGTGTTAGTTCAGGGCCCCAAGTGGGGCTCTCGCTCCAGCAGCGGCTTTTTTCTCCCCCACTTTAATTTAAACAAAGACTTCAGAGTTCATCAACCTCCCACTGAAATTCACAGCTGCTGAACAAACTAATCCCCTCTCCCGGCTTTTCTTCCCTTCAATGGGCTCTTGGCTTCAAAGACACTTTGGGAAAGGACTTTGCTGGGGCTCACACTGCTTTATCAATAGAAGTTAGTGCAAGTATTATCTGAAGAGCAAGTGGCTTTACAAACAAATACTGCCTAACAATCCCTTCCTCCCAAACACACACATCTAGCCTGCAGACATGATGGGATCTACAACAGGATTAGAGATCGTACCCCTGGCTTCACACCCGGCCCCTTTGTGTAGCTGAGCTCAGCCCTGAAGTGGTGTGGGGAAAACCCTGGAGCTGAATGTCAGGCACGGATGGACACATGGACACACACACACACACACAGTGATGTGGGGAAAACCCTGGAACTGAATGTCAGGCAAAGATGGAGACACACACACACACCCCCGAAGTATGTGGAGCTGAATGTCAGGCACGGATGGAGACATGCACGTGCACGCGCGTGCACACACACACATACACACCCCCTCCGAGTGGCCATAAATGCTGCAAGGAGAGAGCCTAATTCAGTGCCACCTCCTTTCTTCAGTTCTCCTGACTTCCTATCTGTCCCCAAGCGCCTCCCCTGCCTTACTGAGGTACAGGAAGCAAGAAGAAAGGACTGGGAAGACAGGTAAGAGCAAAATAGGACCCAGAGGAGATAATAATTGGGAGATGACTGAGGAAACCAAACTAAAGCAGCTTTATTGCACATAAAGTACATCAGGGCTTCAGTGCAGAGTCCAACCATGAAAGTGCAGCCAGGGAGAGAAGGCAGCCCTGAGATGTGTGGGGGTGGGGAAGAAGGGCCTCCAAGTCTTGAAGAAGAGTACCAGAAGAGTCTTTCATTAATATGGCTCCTATTCCAGAACCAGGCTTCTAATCACAGAATGAATGGGTCTAGATCTTGCCAGGGCCAGAACTCAGGCAGGCTGAGTCAGGGGCTGCTCCCCATGAGCAGTGGTCCTTCTGCTCCTATCCCATAGTTTAAGACAACTCTCAGCAAAAGGCACTGCACTCCTTCCGCCCTCCACCTCACCTAGTTAACCCTTAACAATGCTGGCAGAGGAGAAATCCCTTCTTAAAAGGGCCTGAGTTCCTTCTCTTGGTTCTGCTCAGCACCCATCACTCATGTCTAGGATTTGTTGAAAGGGTGAGCAGCGGTCAACTCTACCCCAGTCTCTGGGACTCAGAGAAGTATGGAAACATGAAGTCAGAGGCAAGAAGAAGGGAAAGTCAGGCTCATAACCCACAGAAGGGGAAACACATAAGACCCACACGATGGGTATGGCAGAGGTAGACTTGAAAAAATGATCCTGCTCACCCTCTCAGAAACCACTTGGACAGAATACCCCTGGGGGAGAAGGCACCCTATGTCAGCCCCTGTTGGAGTATAGTTTTAGGGAAAGTGAAGAGAACAGGCTGAGCGAGCCCTGGGCAGATCCCAGAGGGCCAGGCATAAAGTTGTAGACAGCAGGCACTCTGCTGGTTCGGAGCCAAGCCTACAGCATCATATACCTGGCAGCAAGGGAGGAAGGCTGGGAAAAACAAACAGAATCTGTTCCAAAATTCCCTTCTTGCAGGAAGGGATTAAGTAACAGTAAAAGTGGTCTCCTGGCAAGAGGAGATGCCTGGTTTAGACGTGCAGCTTATGAGCAATGGTGAGGACAGACTTCAGGACAGGCATGAAGCTGGAGACCTCACTGAAGCTGCTGCAGCCCACCACCTGGGCATGCACCATGAGGCCCTGCTCTGAGCTTCCTGCGTCCACACATCGGGCAATCTCATGGAGCCCAGCCAGCACAGGAGGCGAGAGCTGTGGAGGGATTGGCCCAGAGTTAGTAAGCCCAACTCCACCCCTACCCTGGAAGCATGGAGGGGAGAAGCGAGGACTCCTTTCTGGAGTTCTGGAGCCCAGTCCAGGCAACATGTCTATATTCTGTAGGGAACCCAGGGTCATGAGGCTTATGGGAAGAGACACTGCATGCCCTCTGGCCATGGGTGAGGGTGGAAAAACAGGAGGCAGATGAGCACCACCGAGTGTACTTACTGTCCCCTCACAGAGCTTGTCATACAGACATTCTAGACGTTGCGCAGCTTCATCTAGCTTCCGTTTTGTTTTCTGCAGGGAGGGAAATGGATTCTAATTCCAGCCCCTAAGCCTAATACTACACAGGACCATAAAGAATCATGGTACCTTTAGAGCTAGAATGGCTCAATTCTCTTTCTTTCATTTGACAGAGGACAAATGGAGACCTGAAGAGGGTAAGTGACTTGCTTTAACTGACTCAGCCAGGAATGAATGGCAGGTCTCCTCACTACTGATCTCACCCTCCTTCCAGTACTCCCTGCTGCCTTTCCAAGAGCTAAGTCTCGGTGCTGTTGGGTCCTGCTACCAAGGAGCTAAACTCCAGACCAGACAAGTCCTCCCCAACTCCACACCGACAATATCAAATAAGTATAAGCTACAGACAGCATGTCCAGGAACAGTAAGAAGATTCACACAAGGAACTGGTCTTACAGTTAAGGGATCCTGGGACCAGCTGGGGTCGGAAGGGAGCATCATGGGGAAGGTTCAGACTCACTAAGTCAGTGGCAGACAGGGCGCAGCGCTGCAGAAGCGCCTCAAAGCTGATCTTCATGGACTGGTGTTCAGGGGGCATCTCCTTCCTGTCCATCTTCTCCAGTGGCTGCTGACATTGCTGAGGAGGGAGCAGGGAGACAAGAGAGATAGGCAAGCTGTCCTGCTTATGGCTCCCCTCAGGACTAGTCCTCTGTGATTTGGGGTCATGCTGCTCCCACTGGAGCAGAACTGGGGAGGGGCATCCCCTTTCTCTGCAGTAGGGACACTTGGTATCTGCCTCCCACCCCATCTCTTTCAGCCCAGAGTCTACCTCCAATGTGAGGAATGAAGCCATCCTCCATGCTCCCTGCTTTTCTACACCCAAGAAAAGAAGGTTTCCAAGAGGAAGGAAAACACATCATTCCTGTCACCTGCCGGCTGAGTTCTCGTGGGGTTCCAGGGGGAGCATGACTCACACTGGGGACAGTGGGTTGTGAGGAAAGGACCCCTTGAGGCTCAGAAGCGAGGCACATAACTGGAGCAGTAATTGGTGCTGGGGGCATAAATGCCTCTGGCAACTAAAGAGAGAGAAAAGAAAGGCACATGAGTCTAACCTGGAAGAACTCTTCCACCCTGCTTTGAGGGAGTGGCAGAAACTATGAATGAACAAGGGCACAGAACAGTGAGTGGGGAAGTTAGAAGTCAGAAGATGGTGAATAAGAAAGAAAGAGGGGAAAAAAAAAAAAGAAAGAAAGAGGAGGTGGCTGAGGGGAGAAGAGTGAGTGGGGAGAGAGAGGAGACAGAGTGCCCATCTGAGAATGGGAAGGACCAGGCTGCTTCTATAAGGAACTAGAGCGTGGCTCGTTGGTGAATGTATGAGGGTTGAGTTGGGACAGATGTATTCACCTTTTTCCTCTGGAGGTTTCCCTTGAGCACTGGAGCATTTTTCAAGGAGTCCTGAGGTCCTGCATAGTATAAATACAGGGGTATTTAGGGGCATGACCAGAAACACTGAAATTTTTGGTCTGAAGATCAGTAAAATTGTTTTAGTTGGAGTCTTCTACATACACCCTCTGCAGACCAGCCACACACTCAGTTGACATTCCTAACCCTAGTTCACTGGCTTGAGGAAAGAGACTCCCAAGGTGGTAGTGGGGAGGGGAGGAGAGGAGAGGGAGGCCATGGGAGAAGACTGACCTGGGTGAGGAGTCAAGATGCCAGTGGTCGGGAGGACACCAGCGCGTGAAGTACCTGGCCCTCCTGGAGGGTGGGCCCCAGGGAAGCTGACAGGAGGGGCTGGTGGCTGGGAGCTCATTGGGCTGAAGCCTGGCGCTCTCACAGGAAGCAGAGGGGGCACTGGAGGAGCCCCAGGCAGGGGGACAGAGCCAGGCTGCATAATGTCTGGGAGTGCCATGGGTGGAGCCAGAAGAGGCCATGTTCCAGGGAATCCCACGGGGTTAGGAGCTTGCGCCCTTTGCCCTCGTAACAGCTGAGGCTGAGATAAAGCTGAAATGGGACAGAGAAGAGATTCAGACCACATCAGAGAGGAATCATGGAGGAATAAAAACAAAACTATAATAATAATAAATAATATAAGTGTACGGAGATCTACCATTTACAAACTACTTTTAACTATATTCCTTATTTGACCCTCAAAACAACCCTGTGGGATTGAAATGACCAATATAACAAGCACTCTCAATTTTCAAAAGAAACAAAGTGGCTAGGTATAGTGCACAAAGTACAAAGCCAAGTACTGACAGTATTAAGAATTCAGACTCCAAGCTCCTCCCACTAGATGGACATATTACTTCCCAAATCCATGTCAGCCATGCCAGCAGTTTTTCTCTGCGCTCTGTCTAGACAGATCTCCATTCAGCTGGTCACTCACCAGGCCTTACCCCAGGGCCCAGAGGCAAAGGCTGTGCTTCCTGGACCCCAGATGGCCTGTAGTCACTTGTATACTGCATTCTGGAGCCCTGATAAGGGCTAGGATGGGAAGGTGTCAAGGGCATCATTAGTGATGACTGAGGTGTAAAAATCCTTGGCCTTGGAGGTAGAACTGGAACCTGTAGGAAGAGAAAAAACGATCAGCATCTTGGAAAGGAAAAGAAAGTACTAAGTAACTGAAAATGGAAAAACAACAGGGAAAATGAAACCAAAGGCTAATTTAAAAAAAAAAACCAACAAAATTGATAAATCTTTATAAAGACTGACAAATATAAAGAGAGAAGACACAATTCATCAAGATAGAGGACGAAACAGAGAATACTTCAACAGACCCTGCATCCATGAAAGAGATGATAAGGAATGTTACAAATGACTTTACAAATAATTTGACAACTTAGAAAAGTGGAAAAAAAAAAATGGACGAATTCCTCAAGAACCACAAACTACCAAAACTCTGCTAAAATTAAACCAAAAACCTGAACGTTCTATAACTATTAAAGGAATTAAATTTGTAATTAAAAACCTCTTCCCACCCCCTTCCCCAAAAAGTTTCTAGGTAGACCTAGATAGTTTCACTGGGGAAATTTTACCAAACCTTCAAAGAATTGACGCAAAGGTTCCATAATCTCTTCCAGAATATAGAAGGACCATTTCCTAATTTACTTTATGAGGTCAGTACTACCCTGATACCAACACCACAAAATAAAACTACAGATCAATATTTCTCATAAACTTAGGCACAAAAATCCTCAGCAAAATTTTAGTAAATCAAATCCAACAATGTATATAAAAATAATATACCACAACCAAATAGGATTTATTCCTGGTCATGGAATGTACAATCATGATATATTTAAAAATCAATCAACGCAATCCACCATATCAGAAGAAAAATCATTTGATCATACAAAATGATGCGGAAAAAACATTTGACAAAATTCAGCACTGATTCATGACTCAGCATCCAGGAAAAGAAGGAATTTCCTTAGTTTCACAAAGAGCATCTACAGAAACCTAGAGCTACCATTATTCTTGGTGCTGAAAGACTGAATGTTCTCCCCCTAAGACTGGTAACAAAGTTACGGTGTTCACACTCACCATTCTCATTTTAATACTACAAAAAGGCAATAGAAATTAAAGACATGTAATCTGGGAAAAAAGGAAGAGGGATAGCCTTTTTAATAAATGATTCTGGATATCCGTTGGCAAAAAAAATAAACCTTGACTCAAATTTCACACTTACACAAAAATTAACCCAAAGTGAAACATGGACTTAAAACAAAACTATTTCTAGAAAAAAAACAGTAGGAAACTTAGGGGATCTTGTACTAGGCTAACAGTTCTTTGACTTGACATGAAAAGCATGAACCATAGAAGGAAAACTTTATAAATTGGACTTTATAAATTTAATTTTTGGTTGCTCTGTGAAGGACTATTAAAAATATGAAAAGAAAAATTCTTACATAATTATACACACACACACACATATGAGGACGTGTAAAACCAGTGAAGTCTGTGGATAATACTAATGTTAATTTCCTGGTCTTGCTATTGTATTGTGGTTGTCTGAGATACTGACATGGGATGTGATGGGCCTGGTGTGCATGAGACTTCCCAGTACATTTCATTGCATCTTCTTGTGAGTCTATGATTATTTCAAAATAGAAAAGAGAGAGGAAGGTTGGGGAGGGAGGGAGAGTAAATGAGCAAGTAGGAAAAATAGAAGGAGGTGGAGCAGAGGGAGAGAAAAAACGAGGGTGGAAATTAAAAGATGGGACAGGATAAATCATCAGAATTTTCCTGCCTAATACCTTTATCTACTCTCCCTGGATTTTGCTCCCCCTGGTAGGCTCCTAGTCTCACAAATTAACAGCATCCTATCTATCTGGGCACTGTCCTCTACACCATCATCAGTTTCTGTCAATTCTACTGACTAAATATCTCAAATCCAACCTCACTTTCTAGTTTTATATCATTTCTTTCCTTCATCATCTCCTGCTATGCTCCTAACTGTCTCTAGCCTTGCCCTTCCTTCTAGGAAGGAAGGGCATAGCTAATCCTTCCCTTGCATAAGACCACTCAATAGCTCCAGAATGCCTTCAGGGTCAAGTCTAAACTCTTGAACACAGAAATGCCAGGTCTCTTCTGATCTAACTATACATACTGTTACCCCAGCCTCAACTAACTCATCCAACTGCCACAAACACCTGCTTTGTAACCTCATTAAAATGTTAGTCATTCCTCAAACAGGCTTTGCTTACTTTCCCTTTACTGCCTTGGCAGATGCCATTCCCTCTGCCTGAAGTAACCTTTCTTCACTCTTCCTTTGCTTAAATAACTTTCAATCTTCAAGACTCAGATCAAATATCAGTAAATTGCTTTCTGTGTGATCTCAGGGCTCTTTGATCATATCCCAATCAGGGCATTTATGAATTTTACTGTAGTTAATTTTTACATATCTATCTTTTCACTAGACTACAAGGAAATTAAGGGCAAGGATCACGGTTTGTATACTTTTCTGTTCTAAATGCCTAGCAGTTGTTCAATAAACAGCTATTTAAAAATAACTGAATCTATGCTTTATGAAGATAGGAATTTTCATCATTTTTTAAATTAATATATTCCAATCATGCCTGGTACTTGGTAGACACTTAATAGGTATTTTTGAATGACTGAATAAGCAGGGTCTTACCTGGTGAGAAGACTGGAATTTCAGTCTGGGAGAAGATGTCTCTTGAGAGTAGGGGGTAGCTCCCACGACAACCCGGGGGAAAGGGAAAGGGGGAGACTGCCGGCCCAAGACACCAGAACCCTGGGCATGAAAAAGTCGATCTCTCAGCTGCTGAACTGGTGGCTATAAAAGTTACAATAATGAAAGACTGTGTTAAGTAAAATTAAAACAAGCAAACAACCTCTCTTACAAGCCTAGCCTCACATAGCTTTTAAACCTCAGCTGACCCTCAACATTTTGGCCATCTCAGAGAACTCAAAAGGTCTCTAACCCCTGCCAAAGTGACATCTGCCTTACTAGTTATTTCTCTTTGAAGGTACAACTCAACTGTTTTAAACCACTGAGAAGCCTTCTTCAGCTTCTCCAGACAAAGCCAGCCCCTTGCCTGTGAAGTCCCACAATGCTTAGTATAAGCTTCTGTTATGGCAGGATAAATTACTGACATCTGGTTTTTCTCCAAGAGACTGAACTTCCTGAAGGACTAGGTCTTATTTATCCTGGGAGCTTTAGCATTTAGCATAGTGCCTGTAACACAGAAGTGCTCAGCCAATGTTAAGATGACTGAAAGAAATGGTTTGGTCTCTCAGGTGTGCTCCCACTCACCTGAGCACAGTCTCTGGGTAGGTAGCTCATGGCAGTGGCCAGGCTGCCCTGGGCTGCCAGGAGGTTGGCATACTGAGTGATTCTGTAGGTTGTGGCAGGGCCTGGGTTCACCCCATCAGGACCCCGCAGTAGCTCCAAGCTCCTGTTAAGGATCATCACTTTCTCCATCAGGTCCTGGAGGGACAACAAAAAAGGGCAGTCAGTCCTCATCAACGCACACCCTGCTCTCTTAGCTCAGGCAGCTCAACCAAGGACTTCCCTACTATGGATAGCAGGTGATGATATATGATATGTAAGAGACATGACAGCCAGAGAAGGGCCACTTGGCTTCACCTCCCAAGCTGTTTGGGTCTTACACTCTTGTACATTTCTGTCTCTTCATTTTGGATTCTTTACCTTTTATGCTAATACATCTCAATTTCAGATTCTGTTATCCTTTTATTTCATGTGTGACTTTGTCTCCCCGTGACTGTGATCTGGGCAACCACAGAGTACTTGGTACAACTTAGATTCACAGGACTTTTCATAGACGCTAATAGAAGGCCCAAACTCAGCATTATTCAAATACAAAGTAAACTTATATACCCAAACCTGAAGTGGGAAAAAATTACAAAGTTAATATCTAAGCAGCTGCTACTCAATCTCCCTTGACTGAGAAGGAGGGAAGATGCTTATCCATGGAAAAGGTCCCAGACTTTGAGGGCCCTTCCCTCTTCCCTAAAACTCCTGATTCCAGCCTGGATACCTAGAAGACTCGCCTCTGATGTCCCTGCAGTCTCCACTTCCAGCCTCTCCTGAAGGCCTGGTATGGCAGGACCAGGCCCTGAAGTGAAGGGGTACCTGTAAAGCCATGGAGGAAGAAGCTGGCTGGCATCTTGCCCAGCACTCCACCAGCCGCTCCACGCTCCCTGAGCACACGTAGCAGAGTCTGGCTTCAGAGGCGAGAGCCCAGCCACTCTCCTGCTCCATACGAGTTCCCAGCCTGTCTGCAGAGAGATAGAAGCTTCTTAAAATGGCACAGCTTCCCTGTGCTTCTCCTCCTTCTCCTGTTTGAAAACAGGTGGGGGACCATGAGCTATGGGACAAGTAGTCACAGTGGCTTTAAGACAACACTGAGGTTAATCCTGCTCTGCAGTGAAGGGCAAAGCTTTTGCACTGAGATCTGACAAGAAAAAGTAAAAGAGGACAATAAATGCCCTCCACAGAAAGCAGAGATGCACTCTAGTCCCTGACGACATGGCTTGGCCTCCCAGAGTTCAGGCTGCGCCTCTGTCTCCTCCCTCAGTGTGCCCACTGACTCCATGCTAGAGTCATACCACTCCATCCTGGAGCCAAGGGCCACCTACCACAGAGCTCGGGGAATTTCTCTGGCTCTGAGTATGTCAGCAGCAAGGCCAGAGCCTCTCTCCAGTTCTTCAGGCTACAGGCACACACCATGTCTTTCCAATTCTTCTGTATAATGCAGGCTAGCAGCTGTAATGGGCAGTGAGGGAAGGAGGCCATCAGCTGTTCATGCAGCATAGGCAGCAGAAGTCACACACAGGGATGTGCTGAGACAAGCCCCTGTTAAGCAGCCTTCCTGTTTGACCACTGACTAGGGGCTCAGGGTAAGGTAAGGGTGGTTGGAGTAGGAGGAGAGAGAGGCAGATCCTCTAAACACCAGTCCCGTAGTGTGGATAGCCACTTGACAAGGTCCAAGCAATCCCTTCCTCCTCCTCTCTGCATGGTGGGCAGTTACCGGGGCGATTCCGGTTTTCTTCTTGGCCAAGTAGCACTCCTGTGCTTGCTTCAGCAGATCTGCACCTCCAGCCTGGGCCAGGATGATGGCATCAGCAAAGCGCTCTTCCTTCAGACACAGCTCCACGGCAGGGCCCAGTTCTCCAAGCAGGAGAGCCCGGCTCAGGAGTCCCTCCGTGTCTGCAGGCAGAGCATCCCCTCTGTATCAGCCTGCCCTCAGACCAGCGCTTTATGTCCCCACCTCCTATACCCTGCCTCCCTGAGTCTCTCTCACCCCAAACTCCCAAGATTCATTCCTTCACAACAAAATGCAGGAGGGTGTCCGGGGACGCCCAGGTCCAGTGGTAAATCTCTACGAACAGAACCCAAGACAGGGGAGGGACTCATGGCAGCTTCACAGGTGTGCCATGTGTTTGCTCAACAACAAGAGGGTCACAGTTCTTTAAGCAGGAAGACAGAAGGATGAAGACTACCTTGGTAGAAGGCCTTCCATATGAAGGACCCATTCATGAAAATCTTCAGCCAGAGAGAGCTCTGACTGGTACAGGACCATCTAGCATTTGCAGTCATGAGGGGAAGCAGGAAGCCAGGGACAAGAAGGCAGGGTCTTCAAGTCTCGAGAACTCTGAGCCCACCTACCCCCACACAGAGGGTTCCTCTCCCTCAGGGTCAGGGTACCTTCTGTGATGGGGATCTCCCACGGAGTCATGTTTTGAGGGATCAGCTCATCAAAGAAGGCTGAGGAGGCTGAGGCTTCCCAGGTAGTATGTTTGGAGGTCTGTACGAAGAAGGACAAAAATGGCTACTTGGGAAATGAGCCTAGAAGACAGAGAGCTGGCTTAGTCGCTCTCTTTGAGAGTGCTATTAAGAGTTGTTCCTTCAATAGAAATAAAAGCAAAAATAAACAAATGGGACATAATCAAACTTGCAAGCTTATGCACAGCAAAGAAAAACAAAAGACAATATACAGAATGGGAGAAAATATTTACAAACGATGTGACTGACAAGGGCTTAATTTCCAAAATATACAAAACAGCTCATACAATTCAACAACAACAAAAAACAACTCAACAGAAAAATGGATAGACAACCTAAACAGATATTTTTCCAAAGAAGACATACAAATGGTCAACAGGCACATGAAAAGATGCTTAATTATTGAGAAGCAAATCAAAACTACAGTGAGATATTACATTACACTAAATAGAATGGGCATCATTAAAACATCTACAAATAAATGCTGGAGAGGGTATGGAGAAAAGGGAACCCTCCTACACTGTTGGTGGGAATGTAAGCTGGTGTAGCCATAACAGTATGGAGGTTCGTTAAAAAACTAGAGTTTCCATATGATCTAGCAATCCCTCTCCTGAGCATATATATGGACAAAACTATAATTCAAAAAGATACATGCATCCCTATGTTCACAGCAGCACTATTCACAACAGCCAAGACAGGAAACAACTTAAACATTTACTAACAGATGAATGGACAAAGAGGATGTGATACATACACATTGGAATACTACTCAGCCATAAAAAATGAAATAATGCCATTTGTAGCAAGATGAGGGAAGACAAATACCATATGATATCATTTATATGTGAAATCTAAAATATGACACAAATGAACTTCTCTATGAAACAGAAACAGACCCATGGACACAGAGAACAGACTTGTGGTTGCCAAGGGGGAGGGAGGTGAGGAAGGGATGGAGTGGGAGTGTGGGATTAGCAGATGCAAACTAATGTACATAGGATGGATAAACAAGGTTCTACTGTACAGCACGGGGAATTATATTCAGTATCTTGTGATAAACTATAATGGAAAAGAATATAAAAAAGAATGTATGTATATATATATACACACATAACTAAATCACTTTGTAGTACAGCAGAAATTAACACAACATTGTAAATCAACTATCTTTCAATTAAAAAAAAAAAAAAAAGAGTTGGCCCTTAATGGGTAAAGCTAAAAGAATAACCAGGTAAAGTTTGGGAAGTGCTATACTTCATGGTTAAAAGAGCTCTACTCCTAGCTCCAAACCTTATGGGTTCTGTGTCTCTCCTTGGTTCTAAATGAGTGAGGAGTTTGAAAACTTCCACAGAAGTTGAGCACTTATTGAGAGCAAAATGAAGAGCTCAGAGGGGCAAGATTCCCTAAGGGCAGGTTTTCTATGCCACCCTAGATGGGGCTGGCTGGGCTCCTTCCATACCTGTAAGAAGGCCTGTTGTCTGTTACTGTTGGGGTCATCTCCCTTGGACTGAGGGCTCTCATCCAGCCTCAAATCACTCCTCAACCATGTGGCCACCTGCAGGGAGAAACATATGAATACCACTCTTCCCAACACGTGATCAAATAAATATTAAGCTTTTCTTCCCACCTTCATACTCCACCAACTGGACTTACTAAGATCTTTGTACTATTTTCCTGAGAAACAGAATAACTCCAGGAGGTAAAATGCTCATATATGCATTATGGAAGCCCAGGAAGAGGTATTCTGAGATGGTTTCCACCAGCAGGATTCTCTTTTTCTGCAACAAACACATATTTCTGACGTGAAAGCAGCTTACCTTCTTCTGAAGTTCATCTTTACTATATCCTAATAGCTTCAGGAATTTCATTCTGGAGTCCTCCTCTAAAGTCACCTAGGAGCCACAGAAGACAGAAATGTCCATTAAATGAATGTGAATGACTCTCTCCTGCACCAGTTGGACATCTGTGCTGGTGTACCCTCAAATGTAGCTCTACCAGAAGTGCCCCCTGAGGCCAACACTATCTCTCCCCTCTTTTCCACAGACTTGATTCCTGTGGGGTTATGGGTAGATTTGTTAATAAACCCTTTCTCCCTTCTGCATGAGAACTGGACCTTCAAGTTGACTTTCTAGATCTATTATGCTGGTACCCTGATAAGAGTAAAATGTCAGCTATGTTTCTAGGCAACACTGCTTGTGACTGGTAAATTGCATCTGGACTGGAACTATGTAAACTATAAATAATTGATATGGGCACCATGCTATGGGCTTCCCTGATAGCAAGGACTCTTGTACTAAATAAATCCCTTGCAGGGACCCTAGAAGTTATGCTTCTGGAGTTCATAAAAGAGATATTGGTCCTTGTGGGCCTGAGGCTTCTGAGCCAGTGCAGCTAACACACCAGCTTGATGTATATCTTATCTTCTTGCACCTGAGCTGTCTTCTGAGGAGCTGAAGGGGAGAACTCTACGCTGCTGCATGGACTGCAACAAGGACTCCCGCAGAAGAGAACCACTTGATGCAGTCCTGTGAATCTAAATGGCTAGGTGAGAAGACTCCTAAGTAGAAGTTGCATGGATGTGGTAAACAGTAAGCTTACCTACTCATGTTCCAGATACTGAGGGCCAAGGTTTCCTGAAGCTCTATCCTAATGGGTTAGCTGAGCTGGGCCCTTCATTTATTCCACACTGAACCATAATCTTTCACAAAGTCTCTCAGGGACCCCTCCTTCTTCTATGCTCTTCTGGAAATGCTTATCCACACTCAGCTTCAGAACTATTATGATAGACAGCTCTTGCATAGCTTTAAATCAGACTCCCCTCTGTCCTATGGGCGCCAGTGCCTCCTCTGTTCAGCAGAGTAAGGGCTGAACTCTCGATTATTCCCTCCACCCTTTCCCACCCATCATTCCTGGAGCTATTACCTGTATTTTGCTTATAGCAAAAGCATTATTTCTTATTATTTTCCTCCCACATCTTTTTCCAGCTTCACTCTACAGTTGATGATTTTTCTCACATTCTTTTCCTCTTCTCAGACTTCTGGTGTCTACCTTCATAAAGTTCTAGCACAGACTCCGATTTCTTCTCAAAATCCCCAGAAAAAATCCTTTTTTGCATTCTACTTTATAACCCAAAGATCTGATTAATCCCTTCACTGCCTGTCCAGTTGCTTCTCCTTCCTTTAGCTCTCTCATGCGTTCACTTCCTTTGATAAGTAAAGCACTCCTCCTCGTGTCATAAGCAACCTGAAATTGGATTGACACTGGAACTGAAGCCATGCTTCCAGAGTAGAGTGGCACTTGAGCCCGCCACAATGACTTGCCTTGGGTTACCTGATAAAACTCAAAGCCTTCCAGGTGATCTTCTTCCCTTCCTACTGCCCCATGGCATGGCACTGGAAAAGCCTTCACCTTGGATCTGATAAAGTACCCAGGACATCAGCAATAGTAGAAAAAAGGCCAATGTCGCTTGTATTCCTCAGTTTCACTAGCCATAGAGAGTCTCTGAGCCTCTGGTAAAATGAAGATTTTGTTCCCAGGATGGGTGCTGTGTAGGAAAAAACCCAGCAGGGTTAAGGCCTCTGTAATCTGGGCCATAGGGTGGTTGTTGACAGAGGCTGGGGGATCTGGCTTTGGGGAGACACTTCTGAGCAGCCAGCCTTCAGGCTTCCTACCTTCAGGAACTGCCAGAGCATCTTTTCGCTTTGCAGTGTTGCTTGCTGGATCTTGTTCTGACAGTAATTCAGGAGATTTCCTGATCCCAGGGCCTCCTGCAGCTCAGCTGACTGTGTCAGGAATTCAGGTTCTGTGGTGACCTGACTGATAAAGACTAGGCGGAAGCAAGGTTGTGGCACCTGATGCACAGGGGTGCTGGGGAGGCCAAAGGTCACCAGCTTGCCCCCAAACTGATAAAGGAAAACAAGAAGAGTAGGGCAAAATTAACACCAAGTCAGGATTATAGGGGAGGCTATCTATTGGTCAACCCTTAAAGATAGGAAAGCAGTAAAAAAAAAACAAAAAACAAAACAACTCCTGGGGGTGGAAAGAATCAGGAATTGAGTAGTGAATGTGCCCATATCCCAAAACCACCCCTGCACTTTCAGCACCATTAACTTAAAAGGTACAGTCCATGGTACTCCTCCTTTCCTCACCTGTTCTGCTGTCATCATTCTCCCAGAGTTACATGATAGTTATCACTATCCCAGGCAGGGGGTTCCCTGTGGCTCAGACAGTAAAGCGTCTGCCTGCAATGCGGGAGACCTCGGTTCGATCCCTGGGTTGGGAAGGTCCTCTGGAGAAGCAAATGGCAACCCACTCCAGTACTCTTGCCTGGAAAATCCCATGGACAGAGGAGCCTGGTAGACTACAGTCCATGGGGTCGCAAAGAACTGGACACGACTGATAGTTATCACCATCCCAGGTAACTCTGGACTAAACCCCTGTCATTATCACAGTCTTTTTACCCACTGTAGCTGAGCAACAATAAAATCCTCCCGCTTCTTGTTCAGTGTCTCCCATTCCCTGTGCTAGCATTTTCCTCCTCCATTCCAAGCCCTAGACTACCACCCTTTTCCAGGAGCTTGTACTGGTTTCACAAGGCCACGGGAGAGAGTTTAAGCTCCTCTGCCTATAATGCACAAAATCTTTCAAAATCAGGACCAGACCTGCCTCTCTAGCACCGTTCTCTCTGTTCATTCACATGATCACTCTGTGTCTCCAAAGTGCCCAGTACATTCCTGCTTCTATGCCTTCATCCACCACAACACTCCCACCTGCGCATCCTTCTCACCAAATTAGGTACTTTATTATATAAAGCACCTGGCACAAAAGCAGAGCACAGTCAAGTTCCTTTACTCCAGCAGTTCTTCACCTTGGCTGCACATTAAAACCACCTGGGGGGGTATCCAAAGTCACCAGGCTATACCCCAGACAAAAAATTTCAGAAGCTCTGGAGGTGGTACCCAGGCACTGGTAACTTTTTTTAAGTTCTTCAGTTTATTCCAATTGCAGTCGTGGCCAGACAACTACTGCTCTACTCCCCAACCATTCACTACTCTCCCTCTTTAATGAGTGCTTCCAGCCAGAATTCTTCTCATGACTTTTATAGCACAAAATCTATACTACAGATCAGTGCTAAACGCAGTCATCTTAACTTTTGATTTGTATAATACTCAATAGTTTTACAAAGTGTTTATATGTAGTCTTTTTTGAATGCTGGATGGCATGGACTGTTTGCTAACCTCTGTTCTCCTAGGGCAGGAGAGGTGGGGGGTATCAAGTTCTCAACCCTCTTCCTCCTGTTCTTCCTAAGGAGAGATTTCCATTTCTCCTTGGCCCGAGTCCCTAGCTGAGTCTCAGTGGACCACAGACAGAGGGACTGAGGGTTAAGAGGGGATGTTGGTGGGAGGCATGCAGGAAAATCCTTCCCTCTGCTGTCCCCCACTTGGAGAGGGGTTGGGTTTGGAATGTGAGAACAGTACAATAAACAACGTTTACCCTCATCCCCCATATACTGTCACCCTGCTTATTTAACTTCTATGCACAGTACATCATTCGAAATGCTGGGCTGGATGAATCACAAACTGGAATTAAGATTCCTGGGAGAAATATCAACAGCTTCAGAAATGCAGATGATACCACTCTAATGGCAAAAAGTGAAGAGGAACTAAAGAGCCTCTTGATGAGAGTAAAAGAAGAGAGTGCCAAAGCCGACCTAAAATGCAACACTCAAAAAACTAAGCTCATGGCATCCGGTTCCATCGCATCATGGCAAAGAGAAGGGGGACAAAGTGGAAGCAGTGACAGATTTTATTTCTTGGGCTCTAAAATCACTGTGGATGGTGACTGCAGCCACAAAATTAAAAGATGCTTGCTTGTTGGAAGGAAACCTATGACAAACCTAGACAGAGTATTAAAAAGCAGAAACATCACTTTGCCAATAAAAGTCCATATAGTCAAAGCTATGGTTTTCTAGTAGTCATGTACAGATGTGAGAACTGGACCATAAAGAAGGCTGAGCATTGAAGAATTGATGCTTTTGAATTATGGTGCCAGAGAAGACCTCTGAGAGACCCTTGGACAGCAAGGAGATCAAACCAGTCAATCTTAAAGAAAATTTAAAAAAAAAAAAAGAAAAGAAAATCAACCCTGAATATTCATTGGAAGGACTGATGCCAAAGCTCCAATGCTTTGGCCACCTGATGCAAAGAGCCAACTCATTGGAAAAGACCCTGATGCTGGGAAAGACTGAGGGCAGAAGGAGAAGGTGGCGACAGAGGATGAGATGGTTGGATGGCATCACGGACTCAATGGACATGAGTTTGAGCAAACTCCGGGAGACAGTGGAGGACAGAGGAGTGCCTGGCGTGCTACAGTCCTTGGGGTTACAAAGAGTCTGACATGACTTAACAATTGAACAACAAGAACAACCCCCAGCCCCTAACCATCCCTGGAGGTAAATGGGGGCTCTGCGTACATTTGGCCTTGAGTCTAAAAGGCAATGGCAGTGGGGAGGGTCAAAGGTTTTGAGCAGGGGAGAGGAGAAGATTTACATTCTTCCTCCTCTACTATCTATTCATTCTGTTCTTGCTTTGTATTCTAACCAGGAAAATCAGATGGAATGGCAGGCAGTTCTCCATAAGTGAGAGCTCAAAAGCAATCAATTCTTTTAGACAGGACTGGCACTGCAAGCAGGGTAAAGGGGTTGAGAAGAAAGCTTAGCAAATCGCTGCTTAAGCAATAAAATGGGACCTGATCTGAGACTCAGGCAGTGAGAATCAACTTCTTATAGAACAGAGCTCCATGCTGGGGACACAGTAGGCTATACACACACACTACACTTACAGCAAATGAAACACCTGCTGGCCTCCTCATCCATTTGGGGGGTTTTTTCAGGGGAGGTATCAATGATGCTTGGGCCACTTGCTTTGGCACCTGCAATGGTGGGAGAGGCTGGCCTTTGCTGAAGGAAGAAGAGATCTGGGGACAAAAAGGACACCTCCATTACCGGTGTGGAGTGGTGGCTTAGCCAGGAACTCCACCTACAAAGTCCATTTTGGGAGGGATCCCTGAGATACCCAGTCTGGCCCACAAAAGTCAGGACTCTCATATTTCAGGGGGCTCGTAGTTTCAGATGCCCATGCAGCAGGCTCCTGGAAAGCCAACTGCATCCAATGTCTACAGTGAAGTGTGACACAAAATGTATCTATAGGAGACAGGGAGGTAAGTTCATTCTTCAGAATAGTGGAGGGTCCCAGCATGGAAGTCCAATTCCCCTGAAATACCACAAGGAACATTCAAGAACAAGAGTCAAGGTAAAGGCCTCCTTTGTATTGGGTAGGAACTGACATCCTTCCAGGAGGATGGACACTGGTGCAAAGGTTCACAAACCTGGGGTTCCCGAACCCAGGGCCCTAGTCTCCCAAGTCTTTAGTAGTCCCCATTTCTCCCCAGGCTTATGTCCTTTGTTCTCCCACTGAACAGAGACAGTCCCTTCCCTCCAGCATTTTCCACCAAGCCCTTCAAACCTTGTCAGCCTGTCTCATCTGCTGGACTTCCCAGCTCCTACCCATCACAGAGTATAAATTGATCCAGCCATCAAAGGAGGCAGCAGAGAACACCAAAGGGTCCCGAGGGCACCACTGCACATCAAAGCACCAGCTGCTCAGTGTGGGTAGTTTATACACCACCTATTGTGAGGGAACATAACCAAGAGGGAAACCCTGACTTAGGTAAGCCAACTAGAGCACAGAGGTGCAGCTGGGACTGCCCTACCATCCCAGCATACCCACAGAAGGGCCAGCCTACCTCGCTGCTCCCCAGGTTCCAGCACAAGATCTGGTTGTCCTTGGCACTGCTGAGCAGCAGCTCAGCATCAGCCTGACTCCATGACACTGACAGGATCCCCCTAAAAAGGAAAGGAAAGAGGAACTAACATTTGTTGAATGCCTACTATGAGTAGCATGCCTTACATATCTTGGGTAAATGTCATCCCCTCAAAATAAGCAGTGTGACTTCATTTTACATATGAGGAAAATGAGGCTTGGGAAGAAATTGAGGAACTTGCAGCAGTCATGCAGCCAGAACCCAAGTCAAATTTCAGTGTGGGCATAAAGTGCTATAACCACTCTGCTACCCACAGGTCCCTGCAGGATGGCCTGCTTCTCTTCCCTGATTGTAGGGTGGGTAGAAATTCTGAATCAGCATGAATCAGGGAAGCACCCATTCCTATGGGTGCTGTTAGCCCAGGAGGGTAGTGAGGACCTAACTCTCAGAAGTCCCTAAGGAGGTACAAAGGCATGATCTTTGAGTTAGAAAGAACAGACTATGGGGCTGCTTGTTCTACTGTAGGCCCAAGAGCAAAGGCTTCAGAGGCAAGCCTGTTCACAGGAAAAACAGGAGCCAGGGTTCTTTTATTAAGAAGTCTTGGAAGAGGCAGCCTAATTACATAAGAAATGAGCATGTCCTCAGATGAGAGCCTGGGGGCTCTCCCAGAGGAACTAAACATTGGCTCCAATATTCCTCATGACCCTACCCCCACTCACATGTGTGGAGGTTACATGGAATCTCAGGCTCTTTTCTATAACCTCAGGGTCTACAGGAATTCCTCTTGATTGGAAGTGGGGCTAGAACTGGGCAACTGTGTGTTCACCAGGATGGCTCTGAAGCTGGGGAGAACGTCTGCTAGCCAAAGTGAGGCATGTATTGCCCTCTACCCAGGTCAGCTATGCCCTGCCCTCCACCAAGGATGACATGCTACCTGCTGTGACTCTCCAGCACCTTTAGGGGTGAGGAGGCAAAGCGCAAGTCCCACAGCTGAATTACTGGAAGACGATCATCTTCTGAACAAAGTACCAACTGGGTGGCTACGTCTGGGTGCCAGGCCAGGCCTGAGCAGTTCATCTGTGAACAAAGCAGATCCCAATGGGCAATACAACCTGACTCTTTTTATGAACCCTTTTTGTCAAGCTGAAATGGGACCTCTCTGAGGGTTTTGTGTCTTGTCTTATGTAATCGGGAACACCACAGCCATCGGGAAACAAGTGATGACCATAAGCAAGGAGCACTAGAAGCCTTCAGATCAGCTCAGTTTGTTTTCTCTGAGCTTTCCCTCTCAATAGGAAATCTACCACAGGGCTGAATCCACACATGTAACAGCTGAAAGCAGAACCCTGGCCTGGGGGACAGCAGCTCCAGTACTAGGCCTGAGAGAGACAGCAGAGCCCGAGCCTATATTCTGCCCGTATTCAACTCACCCGGTTGCTGTGATCACTGACTTTGATGATAGGTTCATTCTTCCTGAGATCCCACACGACTGCCTTGCCGCTGGGGTGAGCAGAAGACAGAATGTGTTGAACTTGACGGTTCCAAGATAGAGCCTTGACATCTTCTAGGGGCTGCTAAGGCAGAATGGGGCAAGGGGCGGGATGAGGACAACCTGTTACCCCTGGACCAAGAGACAGCTGGTCTGCCACTGCTCCCAACCACCCGCAGAAAAGCCAAGAGTAGACGCGGGGCTACCCAAACCATGCCAGTCTCAGGAAGCTAGAAGGGAAGTTTTCCAGAGAGGATCCTTTAGAAAATGATGTAGAAGCTGAAAGAAGGACAGGTGCACTTGGGTTTTACTCCTATCCCAAGATGCTCCTGAGAAGATCGAGTCAAGATTTTAAAAAGAGCCTTCTCAACTATGACGAGAGAGAGAGAGAGGGAGAGGAGAAAGGTGAGGATAGGAAAGAGGGAAATATAGACACCCAAGACCCCCAGGGAGAATGAGGTAGAGAGAAAAGTCATTGATACTTTAGGGCACAAGATGCTATCAAATTCATATTGAACTCACCTCACGATACTGTATGCATAAGAGAAAAGCCAGGAAGAAAAAGATGGGGGCCCAGTTACAGACTGACAAGACAGGTACACTCAGACACAGAGACAGAGGAGACCCCCAGCTGCACGGGGGAACAGAACACAAGGACAAAGCTGGCCTTTCCACAAGAGGACAAGGGTGTATCTGGGTGTCCTACTCTTGCCCCTGGTTGGCTAAACCCAGGGCCCAGCCCTGCTTCAATTATACTGTGATAAATAGTACAGTCACCCCTTCTCTCACTTTTACTCCCCTCACTCTTCTTGCCTTCCAGAAACTTCTAGGACAGTTAATGATCACAAGCCACTTCCACCCCTATCCATATTCCCTGACCTCCCACCAGTCCCCACCCACCTCCCGCCATTATCTGGCTGGTAGGCAACATATTAGTCTGTGGAGCTTTACTGCCCTCCAGTGGTGAAGACTGAAATCTGTGCGCTGGCTGCCTCCAGAATTGAATTCTCCCTGGGAAAATCAGGTGCACACTTCTAAGCAGCAGCACTGGGAGCCTCCTCACCTGAGACTTGGATCCTGGGGTCATTGGCACACTCAGGTTATTCAAATCCCAAATGAAGATTTCAGAATCACTGGCCCCTGAGGCCAGGAGGTTGCCCTGTATGAAAGAATATGCCTTTGGAGACACACCATCCCAGGAAGAGATGAGAGCAGAAAAAGGGGAAAGAGACCCACATTTGGGTCCAAAGCCACCCCCGTAGCAACCTGGGAAGGCTCAGAGTTACAGACCAGAGGTCACAAGTAAACGCTTCCCTTCAGATCTGTTGCTCCATGCCTCCCAGGTCGGATCAATTGAGATGTAGTACCTGGAAAGGATTAAAGTCAAGGGCTCTGACAGCCCCCGAGTGCTTCTGTCTCCGGGCAATCACAGGCTCCTTTCCCGAAGATAAGATGTGGGTCACATTGTACAGAGTAAGCATGCCATTGTCCCCGCCGCCTGCAATGACCCCGGAGGCTTCCAGAAGCCCATTGCCAAAGCTCCCCCAGATCAGCTTGTGAAACCTACAAAGAGGAACTGGCATCAGCAACAACTCAGGTCCACATTAGTCAGTAGAGAATGGGCATCTTTGTCAGCCTCTGCCATTACGCAGGCATCCCCACCCTTAGGGCCTGCCTGTCTCCCTCATTTCCCAGACGCAGAAGTCTCCCCTGCCTGGCCCTGCCCTTTAGCTGAGAAAAATACTTCAAATAGATTACTTCACTTAATCCTCCCAACTCAAATAACAATACTTATTGATAACTTCCTATGTACCAGGCACTGTTTTAAGTACTTTACATGTATTAGCTGATTAACAATCCCATGAAGTATTTACCTTATTTTCAATTGAGGAAAGTGAGGCACAGAGAAGTTACAAAACTTCTGTTATACAGCTAGTAATTTTACTCCCATTTAACAGCTAGGAAATGACAGACTCAAGGTTCAAAGTCAGGCCCATCTTATGCCAAAGCCTGAGCTCTTAACCATCATAGAATATGGTCTTCTATTGAGAGGAAGATCCAAACTCTTCTACACCTGAATAGAAGCAGGTTCCCTAGGCCAACAGTTGCTGTCCCTTCTTAAATAGGAAGTGAGAAAAGATCTATAGACCTTCCCTTCTCATGCCATGCTCATGTGATTAGTCCACTGGAGCTGCCGTATGTATTCTGTGGGCCAGCCTTAGAGAAACACAGAGGCATGAAAAATAAATGCACTGTTTGGGAAACACTTTTCTGTCTTTCTGAGCATCTTGCATTCCGGCACACAAGAAAGAGATGGACCCTGGGCTCCCTGGCTAAGAACAGGCCCCCTGAAAAGCCCCTAGGGAAGGCATGTGACACCCTCAATGACTCACAGGTGGTCTTCCCTCCATTTCACAGCTGTTAGCCAAGGATATTTCCACAGCCCTTCCAAGAAGGCAAATTTCACACTGAATGATGTCATGTAAGATCCCTAACTGAAATTAAATGTTTCCACACTCTGGGAACAGTCAGCAAAGAAACTGAATGGGGAAACCAGGCAGGAACCTGTCTAGCCAGTCCTTAGATCAGAGCCAACCTCTCAGAAGTGAAGAGTTGAGCACTAATTCAATAAGGTCAGCATCTGAACAGAAGCAGCACAGCTGAACAAAGAGTGGGTCTAAAGCTACTGTCAGAAAGGTACGTTTTCTAAAGTTATGCTGATGTTAACATGGCAGAAGAGCGTGTTCCATGCTGGCTCCAGAGGATGCCATGTCATCCAGGGGCTGGAGCTCAGCATGGGCAGAGAGCAAGACAACAGGTTACCCAGAGAAGCCTGAAACAGGTCACACAAGAAGCAGAGGAAGGTACGCCCAGGGGAACTTACATGGGAATGCAGTGACCTCGGAATGGTCACAGCACATGACTTACAAATCAGAGTGAAAGGTACCTGAGACCTCAAAGGAGTCACCACAGGGTTAGAGAAGAGGGCCCAGTTACTTTAGAGTGGCTGAACTGCAGAATACAGGGTGTGACAAAATCATTATTCTTTGTGTAGGCATGTAGAAAGTATATTCCTATTGTTAACAATTCACTGAGAGTGGAACCGGAGCCTGAATAGCTGTGATAGACAACGTCTGGGAGAGGGGAACACCTGGGAAAGCCTGGCAAAGAAGACTTGGTTGTGTGTGTGTATGTACAAAGAGGGCATACAACATGTGAGCAAATATGACATTTGTTAGTGTTAAAACATCAACAACTGATGAGTCTAAGTGAAGGTATGTGTGCTTAGTCGCTCAGTCATGTCTGACTCTTTGCAACCCATGAATTGTAGCCCGCCAGGCTCCTCTGTCCATGGGATTTCCCAGGCAAGAAGACTGGAGTGGTTGTTTTTTCCTTTTCCAGGGGATCTTCCTGACCCAGGGATCAAACCTGTGTCTCCTGAGTCTCTTGCATTGCAGGTGGATTCTTTACCATTGAGCCACCTGGGAAGCCTTCATCATTGTAATATTCTGCAATTTTTCTATGTTTGAATATTTTGAAAACAAAAAGTTATAAAACAACAACAAAAAAGATGGCCTGAAAATAGGAACTAAAAGATTTAAGGAGAAGGTATAGGGAGAAGAGTTTGTATAGGAAGGTGGGAACCTTGCAAACATGAAAATACAGGTGGAATTCTTTGCTAAAGAGTTTCCCAGGATAATGATGGCAGTGATGGAGACCATATGGCATCACAGAATGACAGGAGGCACCTGAAGAAAATACAGGTTCCTTGACTCCCTCCCAGGCCTTCTGAAGCATAATTTCCAGAGTCCGGCCTTTAGGATCCACATTGTTAACAAGTGACCCCCGTGATTCTAACAAGTTGCCAAGATTGAGATACATCAGGCTGCATACCAGCCTAGAACAACAGGAAGTAGTTGAATTCATAAAGAAAGAACTAGCCCCAACAATCAACTCATGGCTACACTTCTGGTAAAAAGGAAAAGACAAGGCTGGAGAGAATAAACTGAGACCTGTGAGATCAGATTATCGTACCAGCTAAGCTCACCTGAGGCCAAGCTTCAGCTGCCATAGGATTAGGAATACATGCTATATAAATGATTGTTCCCATGATTTCTGTACTTCTCTCTTTTGGATTTTTATTTTATTTGCTTAGTAAAGTTCCTTATGAAAAACCCCAACCTCATGTTAGTGGGTTAAAATGAAAATGAGTTTGTCCACATCCTGGCCAAAATAACTGAGGAAATCCAAGTTTCCTTGGAAGTTAAACAGAGCAATGAGGGCAGTGCTCCAAGCTGGAGAACGAAGACAGTGGGGTGGAGCAATAGCTGTTTGAGAGGAGAACTACTTTTCTGAATGCCTAGTATGCACTAGGCTACAATGTGCTGACTATATATCTCAAATTTACACTAGAGAAAACGGTCAGAGAAGTTAAAATAAGGTGCCCAATAGGACAGAATATGGCAAAGCTGGGATTTGAACCCAACAACAAAGCCCATGCTCTCTCTACTCTGTGATCCTGATGTCTCTAAAGAGAAGGCAAGTCTTAGAAACAAGAAAACAAGAAAACTAGGAGTGGTACCAAAATGATCTCTTAACTGCTTGGTGTTATCCCTTACAGAGGTACCTAAAGAGGGGTTATAGTGCCCCCTAAGAAACTGAACTGACATAAATGTATTGGAAGATAGATCACCTACTTTCTCCATGTTACTAGAAGATGAGTCAGACATAGGTTACAGAGGCCACTGAGAGATCTAGAACGTCAGTGTAGACAGAGGAAGAGTGCAGCAAATCACCCACTGACCTCTGAACTCATTCAGGCATAGGCAGCCGTGTCCTCAACTCAAAAGTCAATACATAAACAATGTATTATTCTCCCACAAAGCTTTCTTCTTGAGTGGGATTCATCTAACAAACCAAACATCACTTGCATCAGTGCACATGCTAATCCACATGGATGCTGATTGCATCCAGCGGCATTTATCCATACGCTTTCTTCCCTCTATTTATAGCTTTCGACTATCTCTCTTTTTTTTTTTTTGCTTTTATTTATTTATTTATTTTTTATATATATCAAAATTACTTTATTTTTTTTTAATTAGTTGGAGGCTAATTACTTCACAACATTTCAGTGGGTTTTGTCATACATTGATATGAATCAGCCATAGAGTTACACGTATTCCCCATCCCGATCCCCCCTCCCACCTCCCTCTCCACTCGATTCCTCTGGGTCTACGCTCAGACATGCATCGCTTTCAGAACATTCCTTTCAGTCAGGTATTTCTAAGTAGATAATATTTCTCTGATGCATCATGGATTGAGTATAAGGGGATCTTCAGGATTCAAAAGTAGTTGAGGCCCGGGTCTGGTAAGAAGGGCTGGCAATGGAAGGGGGAAGATTTTGAAAAGTATGTTAAATCAATAATAAGAGAGATACAGAGAGGGTTTTGTTTTGTTGTTTTTTTTAAGGGAAAAAGGAAGGAAATTAAGCTAGAAAAAGGAAAGAACATAAGACCTAAATTTGGAGTTCAGTAGGTTCTTAGAAGTCATTTTATACAACCTCTTCTTTATACATAACTGAGGAAACCTAAGATCACTGATGGAATTAAATTTGCCCGAAGTCACATAGTTTTAGGCAAGGCAACAATCCAACACAACTGTGCTTTCCATTAAACCATGCAGAAGATGACACAGAAAAGAGGAAAGCATAAAGCAAAGGGTGGGTTGACCTTTATCTACCCTGATCATCTTGGTCAATTGTTTGTGATGCTGACTTTTGAGTAAGTGACCTAACCCAGGCTAGAATGGAAAGAAGTGAGTGCCTTAGACCCTGGAGCGTCTAAGATGATTTCTTCAGAAAGGCTTCAACAGAACTGCATCAAAGGTAATCCCCTAGGTCTTCGAGAATGAGAATCAGTCTTTAGACACAATTATATAGGTGAAAAAAGGAAGCTGTCAACCTAGTTGACTGCAAAACAGATTGTTACCCTTGAAAAGCTCTTCAGGCACTAACAGAAGACTGACCATAACTAACTGAAGTGGTGAAGACTGCTCAGTTTGGTAATCCAGAAGTTTCTAACATCACTCATTTATTCCACAGATATTTTTTCAACTACCTAATGCCAGGCACTATTCTAGATGCTAGAGATACAGCAATAAATAAAACAGACAAAAATCTCTGCCTACGTGGTTCTCAGGATTCAGTTTCAAGGTTTCTTAAGCAATTAGCTCTTTCTTAAGAACTCTTGGCCTTAAGGAGCCACTACTGTGCTGAAGCTGCTACTTGGCTGGTTGAAGAAAAGAGCCCTTGCCCACTGCCCCTTTTCTTATCTCCAGGAGTATAAACATGATTAAATTAGCTCTCCTCTTTCAGCAGCCCTTTCTGAAATGCCTACTTACAGGCTAACAATATCTCATCGTTACTGGTAAAATTGCTAAGGCCTTTCTTCAAAAGGTACAGGTCCTGGAAATACAAAGAAATGTAAAAAACTGCAAAATAAGGGATTCTGTAATAAAGTGATAAAGGAGTGATAAAGTGATATACGAGCTCAAGAAAGTATGAATAACTAATCTTCATTATTCAAGTTAAGCCATGAAAAGAAAGAGGAGGTACTTCTAAGTATCTTAATCTAATCACTCAGATGAACCAAAAAATGCATAAGATGAAAAGTTACATAACAGACCAGCAATCTCTTATGGGGGATGGCAAGAAAATCCTCTGGGCTGTAAGAAAAGGATTTATATTTTTATATTAAAAAATAATACAGTAATACATGTATATTATTTATATTGAAAATATACTTGAGTGCAGTAAATATTCACACTTCTCCTGATGGTGCAAAAATCTGGGGATCATTGATTCAGACCATAAGCCTCATCTTTACAAAACTAATAAAAGAACAGTTGAATAATAGAAAGCAGGTCTTGGAGTCAGCTAGGACTAGACTTAAATTCTAGCTTCCCTGGGTTTTGGTTCTCTCCTATGTAAAATGGGAATAATGGTATTTATTGGCTAGGCTTATTTTGAGAAATGAATACAATATACAGAGCCACAGCATAGTGCCTGGCATGTGTACACAGGCTCAGTGAATGCTCATACCCAGCCCTGTAAGTCTGCCAGAGCCAAGAAATCCATGAGTGACCAATCAGTGCCTGACAGCAGTGAGGAGAGGACCATTCATTCGCCTCTCATTGGCAGAAAAGGGAGACACTGTGTAAGGCTGTTATTTTCACAAGAGCCAAGGGAGGAAGGAGCCAACATCTCTGGGTTCCAGAGGTAGACCAGGTACTTGTGGGTCCAGGCTTGTGTGAGGCGTCTCTATCACATCATTCTGCCTTATGCTGCTGCTGACCACAAAGGTTCGAATGGGAGTTTTCAAAATCTTCTTGCAAAATAAACCCAGAATTAACTTCTCTTTAACTTAAAGATCATTCTCCCCTCACTTGTCCCCTCATAAGCCCTGAGAAGCACACACCGCTCCTGAGATTCTCCATCAAAGTCTATATCAGGATCTGCCCTGCATTCCCATCAACAGTTCAGACATAGTACCTGCTGGAGGCAGAAAGGACTCCCTTGCGTTTCACGTCCAGAGAGGGGTCCCTGAAATCAACCTCAAAGATTTCCAATGTGCCATTTGTACTAAAGGAGGCATCTAGCTGCTGGGCAGATGTTCCTAGGCACAAGAAAAGTCAGGAAGAGGCAGCATGTGAGCAACAATATATGCATGGATTTGGTGTATAAATGGTTAGGCAGTAGAGAAAAGGAGGAATAGGAGAGAACTGGATATACCCTTCTTCAAGTGGTACCTCCAAAAAAAAATCAAGAAAGCATTAGGTGCTTAGCCTTGAGCCATAATCCAAGATTGTCCCCAGGGACCAAAACTCCTAATATCCCCTTGCTTATGCTGCTAGTCAACCCCACCTTTCCATGACTCTGAAACTTTCTCTGAAGCACAATCAAGAACACTGGATACTAAGTTTCCCTTCAACCTATTCAGTGGATCGTCATCTACAGTACCACACCATACCTGTGGCCAGATACACAGGGTACTGGCTGGCTGGGCTCCAAACTTGGACGGCTTGTCGCTCAAGCTCCTTCAGCTTCATTGTCTGTTCTGTAGGTGGCAGAAAAGTGACAGTAGAAACCACAAGCTTTTGGGCCAGATCAAGGGAATACCTGTGGACACGAGCACCTGTTTTTCTCGCTCCACCATAGGATGGAGTATTTGAGGGCAATACAGGGTGACAAATACATGATCGACTGCAGATCTGTAATGACAATTCAGTTACCCAGTTGGACAGGGAAACCTGGTGTGCTGCAGTCCACGGGGTCACAGACAGCCGGACACAACTGAGCTACTGAACTGAACTTACCCAGTTACTGAAATCTAGTGCTTTAAATCCTAAAAGATACTGAACCACACTGGTTGCCACAGGCCCAATGGTGATGATGACCATCAAACCAGAAAATCTCAGTCACTCTATCCATTCCCTTGGTTTTAAACATTATCCATATGCTGATGACTGCCAAATTTCTATCAGCAACACAAATCTCTCCTCTGAGTTACAAGTTCTTCTATACAACTGCCATTTATACAAGTTCTTATATACAACTGCTAATCAAATACTTCCACTTGGGTATAGTCAAGATACCTAAAAGTTAGTCTGTCTAAAATGGAATTCTCTGTTCTACCATCTCACCCTTTCATCTGTTGTTCCTTCAGGTTTCTTCATTTCAGCAAACAGCCAATTGCTCAACCTCAAAACCTGCAAATCACCCTAGATCCCGCCTTCTCCCTCTTTCCCTTCTAATCCATCATTAAGTCTTCCAGATTTTACCTCCAAAATAAATCTTAAAGTATTTTTCTCCATCTTCACCACCACTACTCTATTTGAAGACACTATCATCTATCACCTAGATTACTGGTCATCTAAATCACCCAATTCTTTCTTTGCATAGAGTAAGAGTAAACTTTTAAAATCAAAAATAGGATTTTGGCATTCCATGTTTAAAGTTCTTCAGTGGCTTCTATCACACTCAACAAGACACAAACCCCCTTTAGCCCTGCTCACAACTACCACTTCAACTTCCTCTCTTGCTACTCTCCCCCTTATTTATTGGGTTCCATCTGCATTAGTCTTTTAATTTCTTGGCTTTTCCCCACTTTAGAGCTTTGTAAATTAGGTTTGCTATACTTTGGAAGCTTTTTATTTCATTCTCTGAATAAGTGGTTCCTTATCACATCTTTCAGGGCTCAGCTTCTCACCTCCTCAAGGAGGTAAGTCACCCAATCCAAAATAGTATTTTTTGCTTCTTAGCAATTTGTAATTGTATATTCATTTACATCTACATTGTTGGTGTTGTACACTAATAAGTAAACTCCATGAAAGCTACCACTGTGTCTGCTTTGTTCACCATGTTATACCTAGTGTTAGAACAATGTCTAACACATAGTAAGTGTTCAATAATATTTTATGAATGAATGCAGACATCTATTTTAAGTTGGGTTTCCAAACCAGTTCTAACACATACTCAAGGTGCCATTCCAACAGGCTAGCAAAGCAGCAAGAAAGTTAAAAAAAACAAAACAAAACAAAAAAACAATGAGCTTCAGGGAGTAAACTTGGGACCCACTGTGACCTGCTTGAGCAAGCCACAGCCAGGTTAGTCTTGACCAACAAAAACAAAAGCTTTTTTTAATCTCGAATGTACTGTTCAGCTTGAAGAAAGCTTAGGGCTGCCAACTCAACCAAGACTTTCCGGGCACCTCTAAACACTTGAGGCTACAGCAGGACTCCTCTGACGAGTTTGCACATCATACTATACGGTCACCAGTGCCACCTGCTGGTCAAGATTATTTTCACGTTTCTGGAGAAAGATCTCTTACGTGGGAGCTATAATTAGTTCAGTGCACTTAACGTGCACCTCCCATTTAATTCTAACAATGATTCCATGCTATTACTATCCCCATTTTACACGGAAGAAAACTAGCTAGGCCAAGCTGTGAACCCCAACCAGCCTTCAGAGCCCGTTGCTTTTAACCATTATACCAGTCTAAAGTAAACTCCATAGTGTTTAAATCCCAGACAGCCTACAAATTGAGAAGATAGGCTTGTCATCTACTTTGTTCAGAGACAACTGTTGGCAAAAATGGTCCCCGATGCAGTCAGAATGGCGGGGCCTGGGAGCGTCAAAGGTGGGGAGAGCTATGGATCATGCAACCAAGAGCTGGATACACTGGTGCAGTGAAGGGGGAAAGCCAGCCTTCCTTGGCTGTCCACTCCCTCTCTGGAGGACGGTCGGCCTTCCCCGCGGCTCACCGGCGTTAGCACGGACGGGCGTTTTCGCCCGGGCGGGACGCACAGACCCGCGGCCGACTCTGGGCCCCGGACAGGTCAGGGCCCAAGGCTGCTGAGGGACGTGCGAGGGCAGCGCTGGAGAGAGATCGTCGTCGGGCTGCGGGGCCCGGGCGCCGCAAGGAGAGTGAGCCGGCTGCAGTCCGAGAGCAGGGCGGGCATCTTGGGGCCCCCTGAGAGGCACACCGGCCGGAGCCCCCGGGAGAGAGCCGGGTGGGCCGGGGTCTCCGCCGAGGATGAACGCCCCCCCCGCCCCCCCCGCCCCCCCTCTCGGGAGAGAGGAACCGCGCTCTGGGTCCCCGGCGCACCTTCTGCTCTCAGGAGCCCGGGACAGGCGGGGAAAACCAACCTGCGCGGACAGCCCAGCTCACTGGTCTGGCGTCGCAGAGCTGGAGTCGGAGCCGGTTCCCTCAGGGCGTTGGAGCTCAGCGGGTGCTGTGGACGGCGGCTGCGGAGGGCCAAAAGTAGTCCAGGCCGCGGGCACCGCCGCCCACAGGCGCCGCCAGACGCCAGGCCCGAGACCCGGACAACCCACGGAGAATGTTCCCTCTTAGAAATGTAGCTTTTAATGGGGCTTCCCTCATCTGTCCTGTGATTATGCAGTGGGTCAGATCCCGCGACTATTAAAGTTCTGGGGTATTCGAGTCAGGTTCCGGGGGTATCCTCTGAAAAGGGAAAAATACTAATTGAAGCGGAAAAGACCTGGTCCTAGATCCAGGAGCGCTCTGTGGAATCCACTTAGCTGAAAAGGTGAAAAGCAATCGAGGCCAGGTGGGTCTAGCGATAACCCGCCTACCAATGTAGGAGACATAAAGAGACGAGGCTTCCTTCTCTGGGTTGGGAAGATTCCCTGGAGGAGGGCATGGCAACCCACTCCAGTATCCTTGCCTGGAGAAGCCTGTGGACAGAAGCACCTAGCGGGCTACAGTCCATAGGGTCACACGGAATCGGTCACGACTGAAACGACTTAGCCCGCACAGGCCTTAACACCAGAGTGACCTTCTGCGGCGGACCAAAAACTGGTTCTCCCAAGGGCTGTAGATGGGCGGAGGGCGAGGTACTGTAGACCAGGGGTTACCCGGAAGGTATCAGAGACGAGACAGGTGTTACATGTTGAAGTTTGACGAAGATAGTTGATGTCCCAACAAGGAGAAAAGGGCCCAACAGACTGACAGGCACCTTGGCATTTCCCATACTGTGAATGAAAGCGGCCACAGTTGGGAAAGTGGGCTGACTACAGATTGTGGAATACTAATTCCACTCTGCAGGTAATTGGGAGTTACTGAAAATTATAGGTAGATACGGTGGCTTAGGAGTAAAGAAGCTGCCTGCTAATGCAGGAGACGCTGGATTGATCCCTGGGTTGGGAAGATCCCCTGGAGAAGCAAAAGGCAACCCACTCCAGTATTTTCTTGCCTGGGAAATACCATGGACAGAGGAGTCTGGCCGACTGTAGCCCATGGGGTTGCAAGAGTTGGAACCAACTCAGTGACTGAACAACATGCCGTAAGATTATATCACTAGCAATATGGATCCCCTTACAGAGAAAACAGAACTGGAGGCAGGGAATCAAATCAGGAGACTAACAGAACAATTCAGGTACCAGGTGATGGATTGGATTAACAGATTGTAATAGCTGAACAGGCTCTTGTGACTGATATAGGTAAACAGTTGGCAGGGGTATCTGTGACCATATATATCTATTGATTGAGGGAATTATGGCATTTCCAAATAAAATGTTTTGTAGGCAGCTGAAGATTTTAGACCTAAGTTATTTTGATTCAAAACTTATAATGCATGAATTCTACTGTAGTCCAGTCTGATACACCTCCAAAGATGGTGAGCTGATTATGACTGGGCCCCAAGTCTTTGTGACACAGCTCTAGATTTCCTTTTCACATGGATATGGGAGTTTTGAACTCAGAACAGAAAAGAACATAGGGTACTGGTGGTGCCTGCCCACTCTTTTTATGTACTATTTCTTGAATTTCTCAGCACAACAGTGGATAACAAACAGGACTGAAAACTGAACCTCAGGCAACAACTCAAAGGAAGGAATGAGGCCAAGGTGTCACTGAAGTGTTCTGAAAGAAATCTGAACCAAAGGCATAAGGTTAGTTTCAAGTAGGACATGATTTAAAAAAAAAAAAACAACCACTCTTCCTGCAACTGGGACATTTTAGAAATTCTTTTCACCTTGTTTTATAAATGCTAGTCTTCTCTTCTAGGTAACTCATTGAAGGCAATTATTTTCTTGTTCAATTTTATATCCCCAAGGCCTATCAGTGTCATATATATTAGGCAGACAGACGTTTGTTAAATGGTTATCAAATGCTCTAAAGGACAGAGAATGAAGACATATAAAAAGCAGTGGAGACCTTCAGAGAGGCATTTCAAAAAAGAAAAGAGAGGCATTTCAGCAGACCCACTCCCTGATCTCATGTCTTTCACTGTCTTCACACCTGTAAAGGACCCCTTATCTACCATGAATGGACTCACTTCCACAGATTATGCTGAATGTATACTTTTTTATGGGACAGGTTTTTAGGCAGTATCATTGTAATTTAAGAAAATGTCCCTAAAGGGAAGAAAAGAACATAAATTGGTTCTCTTTAACAGATGCATTGACATACACCCTCAAAAATATGGTTTTTCTCGTTCTAAAGGCTATTATAAGAGCTTGGATCAATCATTAAGGTAATGAAAGCCAAGCATAGTTTCAGTAGTAACTCAGTGATTATCCTCTAATTCATAAATATAGGTAATGTCAACTTATAACAGTCTAGGATTCAGAAGCTGCTTTGGAATCATATTCTCTTTTTCTAAAATGAAGTATAGTTGATTTACAATGCTGTGTTGTTAATACATATTCTTATAAGAGATACATACAAAATTAGAGGCAATCACAGCCCTAGGCTTGTCCTAGAACACCTATTTATCCTATAGTATTTTGAAACATGTTAGAGTATACATTTTTTAGCTAACTACTATTTTTTTTTTAATTAAGGAGGGGGGTATCAGTAAAATTTAATATTCTTTCAAACAAAACCCCTTCATCTGTATCATATACTTGATAGCTTCCTCTAAGGCAATTTCACAAATCTCACCGCAAGTGAAAAATGAAAGTGAAGTCACTCAGTCATGTCCGACTCTTTGCGACCCCATGGACTGTAGCCTACCAGGCTTCTCCATCCATGGGATTTTCCAGGCAAGAATATTGGAGTGGGTTGCCATTTCCTTCTCCGCTAACTATTATTATTAAAAAGTTTTTTTATGGGAAATAAATCTGTTCCAACTGCAGAAGTCGAAAACCCTGTAAATGGGGAGCTACCCATAACATAACTGGAGCCCTCAACTACCTTTCCCAACAAAATTAACAAATCAACATCTTCTTATGCTTCAGTTCAGTTTAGTTGCTCAGTTGTGTCCAACTCTTTGCGACCCCATGGTTTGCAGCACGCCAGGTCTCCCTGTCCATCACCAACTCCCGGAGTCTACCCAAACTCATGTCCATTGAGTCGGTGATGCCATCTAACCATCTCATCCTCTGTGGTCCCCTTCTCCGCCTGCCCTCAATCTTTCCCATCATCAGGGTCTTTTCAAATGAGTAATGCTTAAGCAGTAGCTATTCCCGGGGGAAATGAGGCACAGATACCACAGCACTAAGTTTTATTACGGGTTTCATTAAAGTTAAATTTCTCCAGTTGAAGGAGTCAGCTAAGGAACACAAAGCTCACGAAGCCTCCTCAGATCTCATAGTGAACCACTGGCTCAGGTTCTTTGTTGGGATCACCGCCTCGTTCCAGATACAGATTATTGTAAGGATACTGCTTTGGCCCCTAAGGAAAAAACACAGGTCAGCAAGAACAACATATATCCAGCCAACACCTGGCCACAGCCTACCCCGAGTGAAGAATCACACACAGTAAACAGGTACACGGTAGCTTCTGGTCAGACCCAGCTGGGCCAGAACAGCAGGGACAGCACTCTTCTTCCCAGCTCAGCCCAAGGCAGTGAGAAAGCTTAGATTGTAAGAGAAGTGGTGCCTACAGAAATAGAGAGAGAGAGAGAGAGAGAGAGACAGAGTGTGTGTGTGTGTGTGTGTAAGAGAAGGGTGTCTACAGAGGTAGAGTGTCTGTGTGTGTGTGTAAGAGAAATGGTGCCTACAGTGTATGTGTGTGTGAGAGAGAGAGAAAGAGAAGGAGGGAGAGGGAGGGAGAGAGAAAGGGAGAGCATGAGGGAAGCTTTCTAAATGAGACGATGCATCCATCCATCCCACTCTCTCGGGGTTGAGACAGACTCAATCTCCTTTAAGTCACTCAGCCTCTAATGGTTCCACCACTAAAGTGGCCTAGCAAATGAGGCGTGCAGGAGCAGTAGTGGGGGAAAGCACAGAGGAAACATAGCTTGGACGTGCTTTAGGGGCTGCTGGCTTTACCAACAAACAGCTGTCAGAGAACACAGCTCAAGGGGAGGAGAAAAGGGTGATGTGCTTACAGAACTGAAAAATGGAGGAGCCACACTGCGTTTCTTGCTCTCCTGAAGTGGTTAGTGCTCACACCAGCCCTATGCGCACTCTCCAGCCTGGGGCCCCTGGGGCTTGGTAGGAAGGCTTGTGTCAGTGCACAGACATACGAGCTACCATTAGGACATTGCCTATCTCAGCAGAGGTAGCACTGTGCAGCCAACTGGAGACAGGGCAGCCTCCTGCTTTTAGTACCTTTCTCACAGTCTGCCCTGTAGACTATTCCCAGGTTAATCTTTTAAAAACCTAGGCATCTTTACAGCATTCTTCTGTTCAAAATCCCAACATGGCTCCCTGCTTCCTAGAGGCAGGCCAAGTCATCAGTGTATTCCCAACCCTTAGCACCTTCTGTACCTGGTACATGACAGGAGCTTCATAAACATTTATTGAATTAATGCATTACTATACCATCAAGTCCAGATCTCTCAGCCATGCAATAAAAGCTGCCCAACCAAACTGATCAAATGTACTTCACAATATTTTTAACACAGCAGTTTCCACACCTGATTTCCCAGCACATCAAAATTACCTGGGAACCTGTTAAATATTGATTGTAGAACCCCACTGTGGAGTTACTGAATTAGGCTCTCCAAGAGCTAAGGAATCTGACTTTTTAGCAGTTCCCCAGGTGCAGCTGGTTGTCGGAGAGCTATTTATAAACCTATTCCACTCCAGCTAACTCACTGTCCTCTTCCTCCATTCTGTTTTCTTTTCCCCCAAATGTTCTCTTCAACTTCTCTCCATCATCTAAAAATATATGTTTTAGCATCTAGCATAATCCTCCCTAACAGCACAAGCACATGTTTTCACTATGCACATATAAACACAAAAACTGTGCCAAATTCCTGTATATGTTCCAATGTTGCTCACGTCACATCTCTAAATTTTCTTATCCAAATTAAATGTCCTCAAAGCTAGACAGTATATTTTCATTCTTTTTTTAATTTAGTTGATTTACAATATTTGTCAATTTCTGCTATACAGCAAAGTGATTCAGTTATGTATGTGTGTGTGTGTATACACATTTTTTCATACTCTTTTCCATTATGGTTTATCACAGGATATTGAATATAGTTCCCTGTGCTTTTACAACAGGACCTTGTTGTTTATCCATTCTATTTATACTAGTTTGCATCTGCTAATCCCAAATTCTCAATCCATCCCTTCCCCATACCAGCCCTATGTGCACTCCCTGGCAACAAGTCTGTTCTATACAGAGAGTATATTTGCTGTGTCCTTCATGTTCTCTAAAATTAACTGTCCACGTTAATTGCTTCCTATAGAAAATGCCCTTCACACCAATAAAGGATAAGCTTTCAACTTGAGATTCCTGGACTCTACCTTAAAAGATCACTTGCTGAAATATGGTGTTAAGTACACTTCACCAAAGGGCAACTCTAAAGGCTAGCTGGCTTCTTCATTCTCATTCCTCACCTAGTCCCACAGTTTCTTCTCACTCAGACTGACCCAAGATACAGTCAAAAGCTATGCTTTAGTACTTGTTCCAGGACAGTAGCTAAGGCCCTCTATAGGCCTCACCAGGAAGCCAAGCTTGGTATCAGGTAGATCTCTACTCCAGAGACTGCATTCCCTCAGGAAAGTGTGCCCGAGGGAGCACTCCTCAGATACTCACCACAGGCTGGTAGGCGGGGTAAGTCTCCCCTACCCAAAACATGAACAGCATGAAGGCGACGAACCCGAAGAGGTGCTTACACATGAGGTTCCAATTAACAGCAGTCGGGGACGTGTCCACACGGTTCCTGATATACATGTCCAGGTCCCAGTGCATCTGAAACAGAAAGGCAGATCACTGTCACATACTGCTCTTCCTGCAAAAGGCAGGCAGTCCAGAGTGATTAGAGCCTCATACAAGACTTGAAAGGCATTCTCCTGCCCTGGGCAATATTCTGAGAGCCACATCTGAGATACTCTGGACCATAGGACTGGATGCTGTCTTATGTCTGGGTTTGGCTGATCAGAGACAGTCCCAATCATGAACATTCACAACTCAAGAGCTTCGATTATTCTCAGAAGTCCTATTCTACCCACACACACAGGGAAGCTTAGGTCTCAGAGCACTTGACCCTGCTTCCTTGGGCAGAAAAACCTTAGTGTTGTTGATGTTTAGTCGCTAAGTCATGTCCAACTCTTTGCGACCCCATGGACTGTCCATGGGGTTCTCCCGGCAAGAATGTTGGAGTGGGATACCATTTCCTTCTCAAGGGGATTTTCCTGGATCAGGGATCAAACCCATGTCTCCTGCAGTGGCAAGCAGATTCTTCACCACTGAGCCACCAGGAAAGCCCACTTGGGCAGAAAAGTGCCATGTGTTCTACAGAAGACATAGGGAAAAAGAAGGAAGGGCAAATGGGACATGGTTCTCTTACCGGTTCACCCCAGTTCAACCGCAGGTCTGGGTGGTCCCAGTCATACCATGGATCCCTCTCCTGCTGTGAGCGGTCAGGCAGTTTCGGATAGTCACCATACCTGAGAGACAGCAAGAACTTCTGGACACGGCTTTGAGAGCCTCAGACAATGCACAGCCTCCTCAGCTCTGAGATGAGAAACCAAGTGACAAGATAATGGCTTTCCCCAAAGGACAGAGGAACTAACCTTCCAATCAAGATCTCAGTGTTTTCCTGTGGTGCACATATTGAGAAATGTTGGGTTAAAGGGCGGCTGGTAAATATCCCAAATATCCCCCCAGAAAAACTGTGGCAATTTACATTCCTGCAAATGGTATAAAAGAGATTAATTTTCCTGAATGCTTTTCAGTATCAAAATTATCATTAATAAAATAAAATAGTTGCTATTTTATTGTTTTATTAAATCTCAGTTTTCACTCACTAAGCACAACGCTAACTGCAGAAGTCCAAATTGTTATTAAAAATTCATGTCAAACTCTGAAACATTATTTAACATATGTAAGCTTTTCTTATCGTCTTTCAACAAAAAGAAAAAAAGTCACGCCATGTTATAATGTTAGCAAGGGAAGGGAATTCAATAATCAATCACTCTGTTTTCCTGAGTAGACAGAAAAAGAAACTGAAGTTTAGAGTCTGAACCTAGGTTGCCCAGTTAACTGGAATAAAAACAAAAAGGTATAGATGACAGAAGCACTCTTCATAGCAACTGTTTCTCAACCACAAAACTGACATGTATCTTCAAGCCTCAAGCACCTTATGGACGTGATAGGCTGGATTTTTCACCAGCAAGTGCAGGTTCAACTTATACAGACTGCTACCGAGGCTGCTCTTGTCCACAACACAATAGAAGTCATAGAAATTAAAAAAAAAAAAAAAAAAAGTCATAGGAAATGATGACAACTAGGACATGTGTCACAGGAAGTGATTGGAAAACAACAAGATGAATAGGAGCTGCTGAAACCACCGCTGAAAGAGTGATGCTAGGGAGAAAATGAGGGTGACGGTAATCAATTCAGGTAATTAACCAGAGATGTTATGGGGAATGGGGGGAAACCATCAACTGGAGTAAGAGTTAGCTATTTAACCTTTTAAAGTTGCTAAGATTTCCACAACGCTAACAGCAACGATTAAAAAAAAGAAATATACACATATAAATATAGAGTACTGTATCTACAAATAAGGTTCTCATGACAGGAGTCCAGCTCCAGCCTGGTCACGTGCCTGGATGACAGACAGCACCTGAGCCCAGCAGATGCTCGATCTAAATGAAACCTTGCGCTCTGGATGAACCAAGGAAGGTTCCCGCTATTCAGGGGTCCTCAAGGGAGCTATTAAAACCTCAGCTTCCTCATCTGAGGAAACAACCCGAGCCAAGGAGAAAATTAAAGTCCTCTCGACTGCAGCTGCTCACCCATCCCCTCCCACCTCTCTCCACCGAGAAAAGTACCCACACCACTGACTCTGAAGGGTCACGAAAAGGTTCGGGGAAAGGGGTCAGAGTAGAGCCACCCACCCACTCCGAACCTCTCCCATTACTACCCGGGTGCGAGCAGACCCTATCTTACCCCATGCCATCATCTGGGTACGGCTCGTAGTCTTCCACCCGCATATTATACTTCTTGGCGGCAGCAGCCCGTTCTTCTGGGGTCTTGGGATAGGGTCCCGGGAGCATGTCCTTGGTAATGTGGGAGGCTGGAGGGCAGACGAGGGCAAGTCAGAAGCGGCCCCATTTTTCCTGCCACTCTAAAGGCTTCAGGCTTCAAGGTCAGAGCCCGAGGCTTCGAGGGACCAGCAGACCTTCCTTCCGTTTCTGTGGATATCCCAACTCCACCTCCGCCCTTTCCCGAACTCGGCGACCGTGGTACCCCACCAAATCCACTCTGCGCCCAACACAATAAACCTCAGGCACCCCTCCCTCCCACCCACACTGAGGCCTCGCCCGTTCTAGCGGACCTGTCCGTGCACCCATCGGCACCATGTTTCGGGCTGCCTTTTGCAGCCACCGGACTCCCAGGACCCCCGCCCTGGCCGCCGCCATCTTCACCTTCTTCCCGTTTCACCCCGCACATGCGCAAAGACTTTGTCACGGCGCCTGAGCCGGGCCAAACGCGGTTAGGGAGAAAATTGTTAAAGGAAGGGCGGGGCTTAAATGGTGCTGGGAAGCCAGAGGGTTGGTGAGCGGATCCGTAGAGGCTGAGAGGCAAGGCGGGAAGGACAGAAAAACAAGCGGGTCACTGCTTTGACATTTCTGATTGCTGACTCCCTTTTCTCCCTCTGCTGACTTAGACGCATCCCAGAATAGCGGGCATTCGGAACCTGAGCATCTCGGGTGGATAGCTGACCCACCTCCCTCAGGACCTGTATAAGTAAAATGAGCCTGTTTAATCTCTTTTCTAGGGCTTCCCTCATAGCTCAGTCAGCAAAGAATCTGCCTGCAATGCAGGAGATCCGGGTTCGATTTCTGGGTCGGGAAGATACACTGGAGACGGAAATGGCAACCCACTCCAGTGTTATTGCCCGGAGAAACCTTTGGAGCCTGGCAGGCTGCAGTCCATGGGGTCGCAAGAGTCGGACACGACTTAGCGACTAAAGAGAGAGAATCTTCTTCTCTGGCTGCTTGCTTGCCTTGTTCTTCTCCTTCAGTGGCAGTTCCTCTTTCCATCTTCAAACGTGATCATTCTTCAAATTTAGTGCTTGGTCTTGTTTGTTCATGTTTTGTTTTCTACATTAATTATTTCCTTCAGTTAGAGGCAAATTGGCCCCCAAAACTGGTGGTTTTGTTTCGGCCGCGCGGCTGGCGGAGCCCAATTTCTCGGCCAGGGATTGAACCCGCACCCTTGGCGAGGAGTCCCAACCGCTGGACCACCAGGGAATTATCCCTCGCCTCCCAAATGGTTCTTCAGTTTCAGTCTCGTGTTTACATCCGCATGTCTCAGTCACCACAACCCAACAAATATAAAACCAGTCCTATTGTTTGAACCCGCCTCAGATTTGCTAGACTCGGATAAACACACTTCGAGCCGAACCACAATTGGCGAACACTCCAGTACTCTTGACTGGAAAATCCCATGGACAGAGGAGCCTGGTAGGCTACAGTCCTTGGGGTCACAAAGAGACCGGCAGGACTGAGCGACTTCACTTTACAGTCCAACAAAAGAATGGGAGGGGCATTATTGTTGGCATATGAATGCTTTTATTTACACAGGTATGATTTGCATAATTTACAGTATATGCATGCACATATTTCCAGGAACTTTTAGTGATCACTGTTTTGGAGTAGAATCTATTATTATAGACATTCCCCAATATCTATCAGAGCAATAAAAACTGATAAATACTCTTCAGTATATGAAATTTGGGGGAGAATTACTTTACAGCAACTTGCCCTCTTGCAAAAGAGCAACTAATTGATGTTCAGAATGGGGGGGGGGGGTGACATCTGCACTCGACCAATAGCAAACCCTGATCTAATTCAGTCGAGAAACAGAGTTGGACTAAGGCAAAAATGCCTTTTAAGTAGGTGAGATGGAGAAATCAAATGGCGCCAAGCAAAACAAAAACAAAAACAAAAAACCGCCTTTGATTTCAGAAGAATTCAAGTTGCCATATATTTTTTTGCAGAGGGCTTCAGATCAAACTTTGCTCAACATCTATGTATTGGACAACTGCTTTTCCTTCTGACTTCCTTAGGTGGGTCAAGTTTGTGTCTCCCCCTATCCGTCAGGGTAAAATTTAATGCCTCACTAAACTTGCCTTCTTCTTTGCCTGTTGTGTAGGCCTGGACGCATAAGCAATAATATTTTGTGAATTGGTTAGCCCAATCTAGTCAGTGAAATAATTGTCTAGTCTTAGAAACCTAAACTCTACCTAGTGTAGAGCTATCGGTTACCATTAGGAGGCACTCCCAAAGGGCTCGGGCCGGCGTTCTTAATTTCTCTGGGCCGCTCTCTCTTACCGCCTATCTCTATGGTTTCCGTTGTATTATTCTCCGGAATAGGAGCAGCTTCCGCTTCCGCTGGGGCCGTCCCTAGCGGTAGAGATGGCGGCGACAGCAACGGAGGCCGCGTCCTCGGCCCCTGGAGAACCCCGGGAAGAGGCTGAAGGTCCTGGTCCCGCCTGGGATGAGTCCCAACTGCGCAGTTACACCTTCCCGACCCGGCCCATCCCGCGTTTGAGTCAAAGCGACCCCCGGGCGGAGGAGCTTATCGAGAATGAGGTAGGGGGCGGAGCCGCTTTCGAAGCGGGAGGGGGAAGGGACCAGGTTGGGAGGAGAGATCAAAGGCGAATGGTGGTAGAAGGAAGGGACCAGCCGGGCCGTGGACTAGGGTCTTAAGCGGGGATGGGGAGGAAAGCGAGGAGAAATGGAACTTGCGGGGTTCATGCTGATTAACATAAGTTACTTTTAAGTTGGGAAATAGTTGGAATCTTGGGACGAGAACCCACCAGCTCCTTGGGACAACTTGATTTGTTTTTTCCATTTAGGAGCCTGTGGTGCTGACTGACACAAATCTTGTGTATCCTGCACTAAAATGGGATCTTGAATACCTGCAAGAAAATATTGGCAACGGTGACTTCTCCGTGTACAGTGCCAGCACCCACAAGTTCTTGTACTATGATGAGAAGAAGATGGCTAATTTCCAGAACTTTAAGCCAAGGTCCAACAGGGAAGAAATGAAATTTTATGAGTTTGTTGAGAAACTGCAGGATATACAGCAGCGAGGAGGTGAAGAGAGGTAAGTTCTGAGATCATGGCTTTTTCCATTGAATCTAGGGCATCCCATTTTTCTTTCCTGTATTTATTTGAGGCTGAATTTTCTAGCTTGAGGGATGATGGAGTGACTAGACTTGAAGTGTGACTCAAATTTGTTGTCTTCATAAAGTGAGAATTACACTTGCCTAGCACAGAGTCGGACATGACTGAAGTGACTTAGCAGCAGAGTCTAGTAGGTGAATGAAATGAGTCAAGGTTTGGGTGAAAGCTCTGATGAAGCTGAAGGCATATGCCCTGTTCAGAGTGAGAAGTCATTACTTAACTCTTGTTTCCATTTTGGAGTGCAACCCCAGGGTTGCCAGATAGTCTGATTCCCTCCCCCACGTCCTGCCAGGAGAAGCTAGAAATCAGGATTTCTATTTTAAAAAAATTTTTAAACTTTAAATGTGGGCAGCTAATTCAAGTTTTTTAAAATGCTGCAGGAGGCCAGTTTAAAATGTCAGTGAATTTCCTGAGACTGCAGGTTTGCAGCCTTTGTCCTAAAATATTTGAATGGGGGCAGTGCAGGCTGAAAAGTTGAATAGGTGAGGGTAGGGAGAATATTGATGTTCTGCATTATATTGACAATAGCAAACACAAGACACCCACACACATAGGGGAGTGACTTATCTCTCCCTTTTAACTCTCTTTATGAGGACCTTCTCTTATATAGTTCTCAGACAGCATTCAGTCCTGCTTTAACTTTGCTCCTGGGGAATTGCTGTCACTGAGTACTTGATGGTGATTGACTATCTCCATCTCACATTTGGTGCCCAACCCGGGGCTTTTCTTCAGTTTCCAGCCCCATTTCTCTTTCAGACTCTGTTAGCAGTATGTGGCAGAGTGAAAGGATTTGAAATATCTGCCTCCCTTCCCCCTCCCTTTTTTTGTCTTCTTAACTCTTAGCTATTGTCATAATGTTGGAACTTTGACCAAAAGAGTTTCTAGAACCCGAACTACAATAGATTTGTTCTTTATGTCTTGTAGAGACTATTGCAGTGGAATCCGTTCATGCATTAATGTCCTCAAATTTACCACAGTGTGCACTCATGCACACACAAACATACACACACAACCAACATTGAGAAGAAAGATTGATTTAGATGATGCTGGTGGAGTGTAAATCTGTTGGGTGAACATACACACTACAGTGAGCATGAGATAAGATATGAGTCTTCTGATTTCTCAGTCATTTTAGGGTTCTTGTTTCCCATAGTGAGAACATTTTGCGTAAATGTGAGCTAGGAGTGTAGTCTGTACTTTGTGGATGACTTAAGGAAAATTTCTTTACTGTTTGCAGATTTTTCCCTACCAGCTGACCTTAGCACCAACTAACCCCATTGTATAATGATACAAGTTGTTACGATTCTGAGGTAAAGGGTATTAGGATCCTCTTTGAGCTGTTTTGAGCATTTACTGTTAAGGTTTCAGAGGAATTGTTTAGATTCCTGTTTGGGAAGTGTTTCTCAGTCTTTCAGAGTTACTTGAGAAATATTTGTGTGAATATACGTACTTCATAATCTCTGGGGAGCATTCCAAGGTTGTATTCAAGTCTTGAGGGTTCCATGTCCCCACACAGGTAGCTCTTTTCAAGTTAGCAAAATTTTAATAAAGATTGCTTTAAAACATCATGGTTATCATCAGGCACTGAGATACCTTTGAGCCTTTTGAAATGACGTTCTTAGCACCATTACTTTTTTTCCTTCATGTTTGCCTCCTAAATAATATTTCTTTGGGGACTTGAGCAACTGTGTTTGGGTTTTCATATGTATTAAGTAACTTCTTACCTTCCTCAGGTGTGTTAGGGACCCTGAGTCTGCAGAAAGTTTAGTGAGGTTTCTTCCTTCAGCTCCAGATGGCTGCTACAGATAGGTGGCTGAATCAGTTAAAATAAACTAGGCTTCATTCCAGGACTCAGCAATGTGAAGCAAGAAAGGTTTATTTTTCACACATGCTACATGTCCATCTTGGGTCACCTGGAGGCTCTTCTCTTAGGTCATCTTTTCCACTTTGGGACCCAGAATTGCTCCAGCAGTTGCTATCTGAAACTTTGCAGTTGCTGTGGCCGAGGGAAAGTAATGTGGTGGTAGTGTGTACTGGTTCTTAAAATTAAAGTTTGGAAGCAGCTCCAGTCACTTCTGTGGACAGCTTGGTGGCCAAAGAAGTTAGATAAGCAAACCTTACTTCAAGGAGGTGCAGAAGAATAACTCTCACAAGGAGGGAATACAATCTGCCACAATGGCTGTTGGAGGCCAAAGGAGACCTCTCAGGCCCTGAGAGTTTCTGGAACAGGCTGAGTCGTCATTCTAGGGTCTATGGGTAGGCTTTGAGGAATCTATGAAATTAAATGAAAGTTCAGTGTATGTGCATTTTTATGGGGAACCTCCCTTGGGTACTTTTTTCTCCCCTCTTGGATTCATAAAAGATTCATAATGTAACCCAGAAAAGCCAAGAATCACTTCTTTAAAATAAAAAATTTGATGTTGAACAGAGCTCAAAGAAGGATAGGAGAGGATTCGGCTCTGTGAGAGTTCATGACTGCAGCTGTTTTTCTTAGAAATGTTGGTATGGGCTTGGGTTTGAATTTCCAGGTGTAGGGAGGCCATGCCACAGACACTGTGTACATGCACTAATGGGATTTTCTTTTTGGGGAACATAGGTTGTATCTACAGCAAACACTCAATGATACTGTCGGCAGGAAGATTGTCATGGACTTCTTGGGTTTTAACTGGAACTGGATTAATAAGCAACAGGGAAAGCGTGGCTGGGGTCAGCTGACCTCTAACCTGCTGCTTATTGGCATGGAAGGTAAGAAATCTTTCAGAAAGCAGCACGACTTGGGGTCATATGAACTGATTTCTGATCCTTTCCCCACCACTTACTCGATCCATGACTTTGAACAAGTCATGTAACTTTCTTAAGCCTCAGTCTCCTAATTTGTAAAACAGGCACAGTAATACCTTAAAATTGACTATGAAGGTTCAATGAGATTAATATGTTACATCATTAAACTAGCTTCAGTCACTCTAAAAAGAAAGTTCCCTTTTCCCTTCCTCAGCTTTGTGGATACATATACTCAGATACTGGAGATCTCTTTAAAATTCTGCTGTTTTCTGTTTGATATGTGTGCAGATTTTTATCCTAGTAGAAGAGAAATATTTTTCAAATATAAATTGAACTTACCTTTTGAGCAGATAATACATTTTTGGAGTTAAATTCAAAAGGTATAAATAGGTATGTAGTGATAAATCTCTTACTTTCCAGTTTCCCAGCCTCCCAGTTTCCATTCCCTCCCTGGAGGCACCAAATGTTGTTAGCTGGTTCTGTATCCTGCTAGAAGATTTTACACGTACATAAGCAAATACTTGAATACTTCTTTTTTTTTTTTAATTAAAAAGAGACGCCTTTAAACTCCAATGAGGAGAAAGAAACCTATTTACCAACCAGGGTCATTGTCTCAATTCTGTCACTAGCTCAGTGCCAGGGTCATTGTAGAGGTACTTTGTAAATGGTGAGTAAATTGAGTTGAACAAGGAAGCACAGTAATTACTCATTATGAGTCACCACTAGGCTCTGAAGTCTCTTCTTCCCCTTTGATTGTCTTTTCTCCAGATTTATATCTTTTACTGCTAGTATTAATGAAAGCTTCTAGTATTGCAGCTTATGAATTGACCCTTAGCCTGCCCCTTTGAAGCTAACTGTTGGTTGACCTACCAGGAGCCAGTTCTTATTTACTTGACTCTGAATGTTGCCTTTCTATCCTGTGGTAGAGGGCAAGAAAGCAGATAGAGCAGGTAGAGACAAGTGAGCAAGTCTTCTTCAGGAATGTACATGGACTCTGCACCTAATAAAGTGGCTGTCTTGGCCCCCTCAGGCAGACTGGGGAATGTTTTCTAAACTCCATGCCCTGCAGAGGTCCCTTGAGCTCTCAGGGACTGTGCAGAGAAACAGTGGGGCTCTTTATAACTGTCAGATGCAGCCTCAGTTAAAAAGAGGAGCATGCATACACAAGGGCAGATAATTCAAGATGGCATTTTAGATAATTTGCGTTATTCGGAGTACACAACACTCTTCAGGAGTTTGTTATGCTCCCCCGGCTCCCATGAGAATAAACAGCTCCAGTGTTCATTTAAAGAAGTGTTGCAGTCCAACAGGTGTGTTGAAGTGGGAGCAAAGGTTGAGAATCTTTGAGCTCCAGAGAGAATCTTTGAGCTCCAGAGAGTGTTTGTCACTCAGTTGTGTTCGACTCTTTGCGACCTTATGGGCAGTAGCCCACCAGGCTCCTCTATCCATGGAATTCTTCAAGTAAAATTACTGGAGTGGGTGGCCATTCCCTTCTCCAGGGGATTTTCCTGACCTAGGGGTCGAACCCACCTCTCCTGCATTGCAGGCAGATTCTTCACTGTCTAAGCCGCCAGGAAAGCCCCTGGTGAGCTCCAGAAGAGCTACCCAAAGCAAGTACATATATACAACTTAATAAGACTGGTTAACTCTGTCAAAGAAGAGCATGTATGCATTGCCGATACCAGTCATTTCAACTGTTTCTAACTCTTGCTTGTGTTTCCCTTGAATTTGTGCCATTGTCAAGAAGAGTACAAGTACAGGTTCCCACTAGCTGTCTGAAAGCAAACCATCCCTTTGAAACCTTCTATAAGCCAAGATGATGTAAAACAAAGAAGCAATTATTCTAGGGCACATCTTGCTAACGGATGCACAAAATAAATAGAGATAAAGCACAGATGCTCACAGACACAATCAGAGCTGTGGTGGCTTGATGCTGAGTGTAGTTTCCAGGCGAGGAGGTTGGCAGTGCCACTCTTGCTGCTCGTGCTCGCTGCCTCTGTAATGGCTCACTCCAGAGCAAACACTGAATGATACTTTTGCCTTTTTCTTTGTAAAAATGAAAATTCTCTTTGAATTTCTTTCAGTTAGCAAAATAGGTGCAAATATAGGTCCTTGGTAAAAGCAAAGTGGTATAAAGTGAACTTCCGAAAAGCAGGGCATAGCTGTATGGAGTGTATTATTTTGTCATGCTTGTATCATTTTGATGTGCAGTTGTATACAGTAAGGGCAGCAGCCGTCATTTAAGGAAGTCTACTCTGCTAATTGATGGTGAACCCTTAGCCAGTGATGTTTGCTACTAGACCTATCACCTATTAAAAAGTGTAACACCTAATTGAATGAGTTGTGATTATAGTCTCCTTGATTTTGATTTGGAACCTTTTGCTGAGAGGGCAGACTAGGTTTCTCTGTAACATTGAAGCCTGTGTTCCATCCTGTGAGTAGAGCTACTGTCTTGAATAAGAAAATGTCTTTCTTCCTATAGGAAATGTGACACCTGCTCACTATGATGAGCAACAGAACTTCTTTGCTCAGATAAAAGGCTATAAGCGATGCATTTTGTTCCCTCCGGATCAGTTTGAGTGCCTCTACCCGTATCCTGTTCATCATCCCTGTGACAGACAGAGCCAGGTGAGCTTGTGTGATCCGAGGAGGGTATAGAACTCCTTTGAGGTCCAAGATGGGCATTGGTCCCCCTTCTCTGTGGCAGTATGCCAGGTTTGGATAAACTCAGAGGACAGTTTCACAATGTAGCTTACATATTCCTGGCCCCTGTGCCAGTCTCCAGATGTTCAGGGCAAAGCCCTCATTGATGCTGGTGGGCTCTGGTTATTCTCTTTGATTGGATTATAAATTCATGAAACAAAATGTGTATGTCTCCATTAGATTTTATGATTGTTTACTTTTGTCACAGATGCTACTTCTTTTTGATAAAAAGAAGGATGAATAGAATTGAGATATGTCACTTAAGGTCTTTTCTGGATCTCAGTGAGGTATGTAGTTGACTTTGTGGCCAACCAGAGAGCTCCTCTTCTTCCTTGAGGAGAAAGCTGCTTAGCTGCCTTGTGTAGGAGTCTTTGCTGGTTAGAATATGTGTTTGGGAGAAAGTTTCTGAAAGTTTGGCTGAAAGATGAGTCCTAATTCCTTAAAAGCCTAGTATTCATTTAACATTCAGCAGTGCCCATCTTCTTATGTCATTCTCTGAGAGAGTTTGCATATGTTTAATGTGTATTGTGTCTTTTGCTGGATTAAAAAAAAAAATTCTCAAGACTTTTTAAGGGATCTTTCTTGATTACCAAAGTAACAGATAAAAATTTGGTGATTGACTGATTTTTTTTTTTCCTCTTGAACCTCTCAGGTGGACTTTGACAATCCTGACTACGAGAGGTTTCCCAATTTCCAGAACGTGGTTGGTTACGAAACAGTTGTTGGCCCCGGTGATGTTCTTTACATCCCAATGTACTGGTGAGGATGGGGCTAGGACTGGGGGCTTCTGGGGAGCTTTTCTTTCCGATTCCCTGGAAAGCCTTATCCATATTCCTTCTTTTGAGTTGTGGCAGGATTGGACTTAATGTGATGTACAGGAAGGTTGGCATATCCAGATGATGGGCATACTTAATGTGGGGGAAATGACAACACTGTCTCTAGACGAGATAACAGTTCCTCTGGTCCAAAGAGGCCCCAGAGGCTTGAGGCTTGGCTCTGTGGTATTTGAAGACCAAACACCACACTCCCTCTAGCTCCAGGGTGTGTTTGATAGGATGAGTGTGAAGATACTGTCTTCTTTACATCCCTTAGCTGCACTCTACCTAGTTTCAGAGGATCCGTCCCTCTGAAAAGTACTGGTGGCAAACAGCAACCTGTTTATTTTCTTGCAGGTGGCATCACATAGAGTCATTACTAAATGGGGGGATAACCATCACTGTGAACTTCTGGTATAAGGTGACTATGGTTTTTTGTTCTAGATGGGAGTGGGGTGAGGTAGGTGTGATGAATTATTTCGGGGTAGGGCAGGGAGGTTGGCTGTCCTGGAAGTGATTACTGGGTCTTTGGGGAGATGAAGAGGGTTGGGGTTGAACGGGTTTCCTAAGAGAGGGTGGTGCTTGGCACAGTGGGTGACTCTGGAGCCTGCTGAAGACATTCCTGAGCTGCTGCTTACTTTGCAGGGGGCCCCGACTCCTAAGAGGATTGAATATCCTCTCAAAGCCCATCAGAAAGTGGCCATCATGAGGAACATTGAGAAGATGCTTGGAGAGGCCTTGGGGAACCCACAAGAGGTATGTGGCTACCCCAGAGGGGCACTCCTGTGACTCAGTGGGCAGAGTGACCAGGGGAAGTCAGGGTTGGTGTCTTGTTCTCTCTTGCTCATCTGTTTCAGTATGTTGTCCTCTCTCTTCATAGAGGTTATGGGTGTGTTCAGAAAATTCTAATTTTTTGGTGAGAGCTGGGGTTGACTGGCAGATCAGTTGTAATCTGTTCCATGCTAGTAGTAATGTTCCTCATGGGGCTTGTGTGCCAGCTGGGGACCCCTGAGGGGATTCTTCTGGAACGGAAAGCGAGCAGTAAAGCATCTTCTGGCATGCTCCCAGCTGTGCCAAGGCTGCTCTAGGTAATGTTGAGACCTGCTTCCCACACAGGTGTGCCAGTGGCCCATTGCATAAATGGGGGAGATTTGTATTTGTGATGCTCTTTACCTCTGTCCTGTGGATAGCCTCTGCATCCATAGCACCTGTGGGAGGAGAGCACCAGCCCCAATTGCAAGTGATCCTTTCAGGATAAAGAAGCATTTAAGATTCTTAAGGCACATTTACAAAACACGCAGATAGACACTCTGAGGTGTCTGGGGAGTGTTAGCTCCTCTGACCGTCTATTTGTCAGTTTGGTGCTGCTTATGTGTATAGGGTGTTGTGAGAGGGAAGGTAATCCAACATGGACCCAGAGGAGGGGACCATGCCCAAGAACACTGGGTTGACCTCCAGGAAGAGAGTTGATTAGAGGGTTTACAAGATTGAATGAAAGCCTTGTCCTTGCCCTTGGCTGGACGTCAATGTCTCCAGACACACCCCGTCCTGCTCTGGGGCTAGAGGACAGACAGTTCTGACTGGCTCCTCATGTCTTTCCACAGGTGGGGCCCTTGTTGAACACAATGATCAAGGGCAGATACAACTAGCCTGCCAGGAGTCAAGGCCTCCTGCCAGGTGACTGCTAGCCCGTCCACACCGCTTCATTGATGAGGACAGGAGACTCCAAGCGCTAGTATTGCACGCTGCACTTAATGGACTGGACTCTTGCCATGGCCCTGGAGGCAGGTGTTTGGGGCAAGGCAGGGTGGTTGGCACTCCACTCCCATTCGGAGGGACTTCTTACCTTGCCTCTGTGCCCCAGCACCTTCCCTCTCTGCCCCCTAAAGTCCTGCATTCAGTGTGTGGAGTCCCCAGCTTCTGGTTGTCATCATGTCTGTGTGTTAGTCTGTCAACCTCGGGGTGTGTGTGCGTGTGTGTGCCTGCACACGTGTGTATGTGTTTGTTCCTTGCTCCCTTCTCCTGGGTCAGGATGCCACTTTTGGCTCTCGGCTCTGTCTCCTGCAACCTCAGTGCCTCAGCCTGAGAGAGAGGAGATGCTCTCGGATGCCCCCACATCTGGGCTACAGGGCCACAGCTGTCCTGTCTGTGAGGTCGGTCTGCCCCCTCCCCGTTTTCACAGAGTAAGGCTCTAGGCTGGTAGAAGTGCTACGGGGACACTAATGGGAGAAAGAGGGAGGGGGAGGCGTCCCTCTGAGAGCCTCAATAGCTTCCTGGGAGAGCGCATTAGGCAGGGTTCCAGCTTGGACCTTCAAGCTTAAGCCATACACAGAAACGCGCCTTGGGACAAACGAACCAAGGATTGTGCAGAACTTCCACATTACAGGAGTTTTACAGACAACTTCTCTCTTTCAGCACCAGCTCTTGCTCTCTGTCCTGAGTGCCAGGGGAGTCCTCTAGCAATGGCTTCTGTAGGTTCTAAGGGTGCAAGCCTTTTGTGGATGTGTGTGTGTGCATGTGTGTCTACACTGGCCTGCCTCTCTGCTTACCAAGTTTCTACTGCTTAACCTTGTCCAATGGAACATACAGCAGGAGCTCCAAGGCAGTACTGCCTGACCTGGTCTAAAGCTTTTAAACTCATTTTTAGCCATTGGATAATGGTCAGGCCTCACTGCAACAACCTGCCTGAGACTGGCTAGAGCCTCCAGGTCCTATGACCCTCCCCGCCCAGGCCAAGTCCTCTGCTATGTCTGTGGAGCTTCCTGGCTCAAGTAGACTAAGTGGGGTCAAGCCGAGGCAGCTAACTCACCACCTGTCATCCACCTCATGGCAAGGGCAAAAATGTAGCCTTGCCTCTTGAAGCCAGCACCTCTGCCAGACCCCACTGTAATGTTCCACAAACACCCTCACAAGTGAGGGCAACTGGTGGAGCATGGAGTGGAATTCCTTTTCTGTTTATAGTTACTTGTGGGAACCCCTCTCAGGGCTGCAGCTTACAGCTGGGCCACTGGGCACTGCAAAACTCAAAGGGCCGTCATTCACACCTGTGTGGTGGAAGTGGGGCCCTTGGAATTGGGCAGTGTGGTGGCCCTGCGTCCTGTCACCTCCACTCCCATCTCCACGCCCCTTCTCTTTGGAAGGAAAAAGGAGTTGGAAGTCTCTGGGTTCATTTTTTTTTTTTTGCCAAAGGTTTACTTCCAGTGTCTGAGCTGTGGCTCTCACCCCCAGAGCTCAGTTTATAGTTACAGTGCACTGATGGACTGAGGATGCCGCGTGTGTGTGCATGAGCGCACCTGTGTGTATTTTGGGGTGGGGTGTTTATTTTTAGTACCCCATGCTGGGGTTCTCTGATGCAGTGTGGGTGTTCAAACACGGTACCTTCTAAAGTGTAGTTCTTTCAAATATAGCCAATGCTGGAAAATGTGACCGCAGTGGTCTCCATCCCTCCATCTCTTTTGGGAAAAAGGAACACAGCAAAGAAAACAGGACAGAAGAAGGATAAATTGACCACACTCACATTTTGAAATATAGCACATTCTTTTCATTCTCCTCACAGCATGTCTGCAGCCTTCCTGGCTCATTCCTCAAGGATGTGGGTGATGGCTTGGTCCTCTCAGCTGATCTTCTCTGGGTGCTGTGCCCACCCATGTCTGACTGGGGTGGAGGGGCCTTCACAGGTTGGCTCCTGATCCTTGGGTAATACAACAGGAACCCCTGACTATTAAGACACCTAATAGTGGCAAGTGCTTTTGTCTTTGTTCCTCGCTATCCTGCAAGGTAGGTATTCTCATTTTACAGCTCAAGAGTAAGTGATTGGTGGCAATCAGGATTCAATCCTAGTACTATTGGGCTACAAACCCCCTGCTGTGCTTCTCCAGCAAACTATATTGATTTTCCTACCATACCTTTGAACTACAGGCCTTGCTCAGATCTTACCCACTGGGCAGTATCTATTACAGACAGGCTTAGCCCAAAAGAATACAGAAGATACAGCTCAGGGTAAAAGCTCTCTGGGCTCCAGCAAACACTTCTTGGAGAAGATGCCAGGAAGCCATACTATGGAGTTAAAAGAGTTCTGAAATGAGTTACCGGGAAGCAGTTCTGGATCCCATTGATGACTTGTGTGTCCTTGAATAGGTCCAGTCACTTCTCCCAGCATGCTTGTGCATCCTGGAGCGTTGAAGATCTAGGTCTGGAAGTTCACTGAAAACTGTGATTCATGTTCTGCTGCCAGCATTTCCCCTGATGAAAAGATTGAGGCCCTTCCTTTCACATAGCTAGGCTAGGGCTGTTCAGGCACAAATTCTGCTTGTTGCAGAGGAAGCGTCTCTGCCCTGTTGCTTACACCTATTCTAACTAGCAGCATGAGGGCAGACAAGAGGGAAAGGTGGGGATTTGGGCCTGTATAGAGGTCAGCCATGTTGCATGCTCCTATTTTTACACCAGCAGGTACAGAGGAAACCACTCTCTTGTGAAGTCTAATATTTGTTGGGGGGTTGGAGTTGAGGGATGGAGGAGGGGCTGTTCTGGGCATCAGTTGAGCAGATGCCCAGGATGCCTGGGGGAGACCAGCTTCTCCTACAAATCAGAGCTCTAAATTACAAGGTTTTAACCAACGTGAACAGTTGGGGGAAGTCGTCTGCTCTCATTTGCGTAATGGTTTCTGTCACTGGTGATTAGACACAGGATGAAGGAAAAGAAATTTGACAATTAGGAATGAGCAATCATTAATCTGAATCTGTTAGGAGACAGAGAAGGGAAGGATCCTTATCAATGGGCCAACCCAATGTGAGGATACCCTCCCTCTGTCCCCCAGAGACTCTTGGGCCACATACCCTTTCATTATTTCCTTCATAGGAAATATTTCTTATGAGCTGTTATTTCTTAATAAAGGTTGGGTGGGCCCATTCCCCAGGCTGCAGTAGATTCAGGAACAGACATCTAGAGGCGTGAGCCAACAAGGAGTGTCAGACGCAAGCGATAGGGCAAAGAATAGCAACAGAATGGTTCTGACATGTGTTTTTTGTTTGTGGAAAATGTTGTTGTAATCAACACTCCAGATACCCCACCTGTGACAATTTGTTAAGATTCCAACACTGAAGGATGTGGAGAAAATCTGCTCTTTTATCCTCCAGGAGCCTCTTTAGTTGGAGAGGAAAGCACACGAAATACCCAGAGCTTATGAAGCCATGTGTCATGCACCCTGTGAGGACAAGATTAGAGGCTGTTGAGAGAGGAAGAAGATGAGTGGAGAGCAAAGCTCAGCCTCCGGGCTCCTCTCAGTCCTTGGGCTCATCAGGGAGGATGCTTCACCCTGGGCCTCCCCCCTCACATGTCATTGCGGCTGTAGCTGTGTGGAAGGCCCTGGTGTGTGAGCAGGTGATGAGATGAACTAACAGGCTGAGTGTTAAAGTGTGAAGAGTCCCTCCTTGGATCATATGTCTCCATGTCACCTCGTCTCTCATCCTTCTGATTCTTCGAAGATCATGGACAGTATTTGCAGCAATTGTTATTTCTCAGTTTTGTGACTTACATGTTGGTGGTTCCTTAGGTCAGAGGCTCTCTTGGGGATTGGAGGCAGGGATAGCGGTGGTGGTGGTTCATTGTCTCCTCAGAATGGGAACTTCTGTGGATAGGACTGTCTCTCCCCTTGGTAACTTCCCTACCTCTGGGTCTTCTACCATTCAAAATCCAGTGCAGAGGTCAGTAGGACTGCAGAGAGGGGTCCTCAGTGGTCAGTTTTACCCAAACAAGTTGGATATAGGGATACACTTAAGTGCTTGTGGACTTCCAGATGCCTTGGCCTTTCTGCCCGTGTCATCTTGCCTTTTTCTGGTACCTCTAGTGCTTCCCCCACCGCCCAACACCCCAGTCCCAGCCTGCTTCTCTGGTATTCTCTCAAATTGCCTGCTCTAAAGAGATGTTCCAGCTTCCTTTTCCAGAGTACCCCCCTCCCCCAGTTTCTCCTACTCACCCTCTTCCTACCTGGTCTCTCCAGCAGTCCCTTCACCAAAGTCCTTTTTGTAAACAGTCACTTTCTCAGAAGATCCCTGGCTGCAGGTGTTTGGATTGACTTTCTCTAGGGTCCCTTCATCTTTCTTTTCTGATCTGCAGTAATTCTATGTACCTGTTTGTTGTGTGTCTGTTCTCTTGCCATCCATTCCTTTGTCATGTCTGCACATCCTGGTTTGGCTTTGCTCACTCTGGGAGCCCTTTCTGCTAGTCTTCAGCCAGCTCCATTCAATCCTTATAGGGTTTAGGGCCCTCAGCAGAGCCCTGCTGAGCACTTTTGGTGTGATTCTGAGGGACAAAGCCTCACACGTGGGCAGCCTTGAGTCCCAGGGGCCTGTGGTTAGTGAGACCTCCAGTGAGGAGTGAGAGGAGGGAATCCAGAGTCATGGACAGTGGAGGACCAGTGAGTAGAGATTGAGCAGGAGACTCCCCAGGAGTGGAGCTGAGCCTGGCAAGCCTGGAGGGAAGAACTGAAGTTTGTGTTTCTGTCTACATCCATCCGTATGCCTTAGGGTCCAGCAGTTGAGGGATGGTGGGTCTTTTGCGAATGTTGCCCGATTTCTCTCAGGTATCTTTGGTGATGCTCCGAGTCACCAAATTTGGCTCACTTCTGCGTTTCAGTGTTTGAGAGGGAGAAAGCACACTGAGTAGTCATGTGTCAGGAGTGGAAGGTCTTAGACAAGAAAGACCCTGGAAGCCAGGGTAGCAGGAGACGGGGACCCAGTGGTCAGCTTGTATAACCAGACTGTCACTTCACTCCTCCAGGTGTTTAGTACAATAGGTGGTTAGAGGAGTTTAAAAAAAAATTGGGCCTTGCCTTCCCTACCTAAATCTGGTCTTCAGGTGATGTTTTAGGAAGGAGTATGTATCTTTTCGCTTCCAGTGAGAAACAGCATAACAATTGAGTGTAGTGTATAAAAGCATGGATTTGTGAATCAAATGTTGTACTTGGTTCAGATGTCTAGTTCTACCTACCAGCCGGGCTGGACCTTGTTGATTGAGTTGACCCCTGTGAGCCTCAAGTTTCCTCAACTATAATGATATATGTGTAGGGAGAGGGAGTGGGTGTTGAAAATATCTACCTCAGGGCTGATGAATTGATGGAAACAATGATTGTAAAGCTTTAGCACAGTGCCTGGCAAGCACTTAATAAATGGCTGTGGTAGTTGTGGTTGTATTTTTTATATGACTTATTCAGAAACTCAATTTTAGTGATACCTTCACTCAAGAAAAGTAAGGAAGAATAAATTATGCTGGAGAAGCCCATGTTGCTATGGAGACAGACAGAAGAGCCTTGGTATCTTAAACCCACCTTAGAGGGAGGGAAACGGTAGAATTTGATGCCTTCTGCTTGGTCAGCAGGACTTTTCCTCTACACCAGCCCAGGACCAGCGTGAGAAGCTGTTAGGTGCATGCTCCCCTTAGACTCTGAGAGCTGAAAGCAGCTGGATGAGTGTCCATTACACCTGAAGAAGCTATTGCCAGCCTTACACCATGAGACATTGCAGCAGCTAAGTCAGGCCTCCTCGGTGCAGTGTTATTTCATGTATTTAAGTTATGTGTGTGAAGATTATTCTAGGGCAGGAGGGCATTCAGAAGAGAATTCAGAAAAATATGAGACTGGGATCTTTAATAGCTACCATTTGTGGAGCCCTTGGAGCATTTCTGTTACAGACCCAGGGCTCGTCTCTACCCACGTGTGCTCAGTTCATTGTGGCCATCAAGCAGGCAGTTGGTGTCAGGTCTGCAGAGGAGAAGCCCCTGACAGGCTCAGGTGTTCACAGGCTTCCTGCAAGAAGTCACATAGTCTAAGCTGATTCATGGAAGACAACCCGGGTTTGGGAGAAGTGAAAGGCTTAAGTTTCTCCTCTGGCTTCTCTCTCCCAGTTGCCAAAGCAAACACTGTCTTCTTCCATGTTTAAGCATTTTAGGAATCACTTCTAGGAAGGAGCTAGACAGTGGACCCCCAAAAGAAGAAAACCCTCTGGTTAGCCAGAGAAACCTTTGAAAATCATTTTGGTTGTCAGCCCAGCTTTGTCCTGGAGTGCAAATGGATTTGACTTGCTCAGTTGTAACCCCATCACTGCCTTCTCAGAAGACTGCATTCTGGCCTTTGGAGATACACCCTGCCTCTCTGCCTGGAAGAGATGCTGGATCCAGTATTTGGGCGTCAGCCTGAGATGTACTCGGATTGCCTGGAATGCTCAGCCTTTTCCACACTGATACCCACTGATCTCTTAGGTTCTGCCTTCACCCCCTGCTACTCCCCTCCTCCCCACTGTGAGCCACTCATATCCCTTTGCATCTGACCCTGGTCTCCAGCCCTGTGGGTGAAGAAGACCTCTCTAGCAGGTGCCAAGCCATCTTTGGACTGCAGGCCATTCTGTAGTCACTTTGTAGTCACATCTAGATGTCTTTTGCCCTGGATCTTGGCAGTCTTTTCTCTGGCTACAGAAAATGTTGCTGTGTTTTTTTTTAGTTTGCTTAAAACTAATCCTTTGGTCGTTGAGGTCAGTCCTGCCCTTCAGGAAAGCTCTACTACTTATCTCCAAATCCAAGCTACTTCTGAGCTAAGTTCTGTTAACCTCTTGAATGTGTAGTGTATGGTGCAATACAGGGTCATGGTTGAGAATGAACACTTGGCATATTTGGCTTTGAATCCTAGGTCTGTCCTCTTACGTGACCTTGAGCAAATGACACTGCCTGAAACTTCATATATATGCGTATAAATTACCTACCTTGTCAGGGTTACATGAAATCAGGTATGTAAAGAAAGACTCAGCAGGGTGAATGTTCCATAGCTCAGACTTATTTGTCATTGGCCCCAGCCTTGTCTCTCAAAGACTTTACTTCTCTTCCCATCTCACTTTCTAACAAAGGTCCTGCCTCTACTGCCAGAGAAAGTCTGGTTGTCAGGTCATGAGCATAGCAGAGATGGTAGCATAAATTTCCTGCTCATGTTACCATTTACTACCACTTCTTGGGCTTTCCTGGTGGCTCAGACAGTAAAGAATCCGCCAGCAATGCTGGAGACCCGGGTTCAATCCCTGGGTTGGGAGGATCCCCTGGAGAGGGGCATGTCAACCCACCCCTGTGTTCTTGCCTGGAGAACCCCCCCACGGACGGAAGAGCCTGGTAGGCTACAGTCCATGGGGTTGCAAAGAGTCGGACATGACTGAGCAACTAAGCACCCCTTCTTAGTGATCTCCAACTTATTTTTAACAAGGACTCTAATCTACTATACTGCCATTGCTGGGGAAAGATCTTGTGAAAGTTGTTTTCAATTATATTAAAAATTCCTGAAAAGCACTGTCAGTGAAAATAAAAAACCTCAGACCTGCTGCCACCAAGGGGATCAGAGGCACTGGAAGTGTGTGGGCTGCCGGCACAACAGGTGTAAGGTGGGTGTGGCAGGGGCATGGAGGCAAGGAGGTTGGCACAGAAGCTGCTGTGTTTATCTAGAGGCAGCACATGGGCTCGTTAAGTTTCCCTCTAAGTTTTTGAATAGTGAGCTTTTGATTTGTTGGAGCAAAACCCCACCCACTTTACAGTCAGTACAGTCATTGTTCTCACAGGCCTTATGTGATGTTTTGACAAGAATGGAGGCGTTGGATGTGACTCCTGGGCTTAAATCCCTATTGTCCACTTCCTAATTATAATCTCTTAAGTCTCTGTCTCTGCCACTTCACCTGTGAGGGATTGAAAATAGCACATGGTTTGCAACATCGTTATGAGCGTTTGTGATGATTTTTTTTTATTGGAGGGTAATTTCCCCACAATACTGTGCCAGCCCCTGCCACACATCAACACGAATCAGCCACACAGGCACACACATGTCCCTCCCTTCCAAACCCTCCCCCACCCCTCCACTCCCATCCCAGCCCTCTAGGCCATTACAGAGTACCAGGCCAAACTCCCTGCATCACACAGTGAATTCCCACTTGCTGTCTGTTTTACGCATGGTAATGTATATGTTTCCATGCTATTCTCTCATGATTTAAAAAATAGATATTTGTTTAACTGCACTGGGTCTTAGCTGAAGCATGTGGCATCTAATTCCCCCACCAGGGATTGAACCTCGGCCCCCTGCATTGGGAACGTGGAATCTTAGCCTCTGCACCACCAGGGAAGTCCCATTTATGATGTTTTTAAAACACTCAATTCAGTATGGGCACTCAGAAAACGGTTTATTATGAAGACTCAGTATTTAGTTAATGCTTGAGGGCTGGGCTTTTTTGATCCTACCCTGACTCTCAATATGTGAAGTGGAATCAGATATATTGGGGTGGGGGAAGCAAAATGGAAAAGATCAGGTTATGAAAGAGACGAAGTCTGTGAAAAGCAGAGATGGGGGCAAAGATGGTTTGGCTAGGATGGGGTCTTAAGGAACAGAAGCAGAGACCTAGGCTCTAGGTTACCATCCAATACATTCTACCATTCCTGTAGAATGAAGGGAATGGGGCAGGAGGGTGTCTGTGGACCACACGGTGTGGCTAAGTGGAAGGAACACAAGGTTCAGGGGCCGTGAACCTACGTGTGACCCGTAGATGTCCTTTTCATAGGCCGAGTGACTTGGGGCACACTTGTCTCTCTGCTTCAGTCTCCTCTTCCTTAACAGTGGTTAGTATGACTACTGCCTCCTTTTGTTGATGGGACAATATATGTGAGAATGCTATCTAAACTGGGCACTGTCTGTTACCTGGGTGGTGATTGGGGTCGGGGTTTAGGGAGCTTTCCCAGAGTGGTGGGTCATAGAATTGCAGGAGTTGACAGATAAGAGCCTCTCGCATTTTCAACAGGAGACAGTAAAGCAATGCTGTTTCCCACAAAAACACTGTCCTTTCACTCTGCTAACATTTGTCTGGTAAGGATTTTGTTTTGGTTTAAGAAGGAAAAGCAGTGTGCTGAGAAAGGTCGTGAGTTTTGGAGTTCCATGGATTAGGTTTGAATCAGTTTCACCACTCCCAGCGCTGAGATGGTCAGATTACTTACACTGTCTCTGAACTTTGCTTTCTTAGCAGGCCCCTTTGACTGGCTATTGGGAATTAATGAGACACCTCAAGTAAACAGCTCAGTGATTAGTACCTCCCTAGTAGTTCGTGAAAGTCGCTCAGTCGTGTCCGACTCTGCGACCCCATGGACTGTACAATCCATGGAATTCTCCAGGCCTGAACACTGGAGTGGGTAGCCTTTCCCTTCTCCAGGGGATCTTCCCAACCCAGGGATTGAACCCAGGTCTCCCGCATTGCAGGCAGATTCTTTACCAGCTGAGTCACAAGGGAAGCCCAAGAATACTGGAGTGGGTAGCCTTCCCGAATCAAACCAGGGTCTCCTGCGTTGCAGGAGGATTCTTTACCAACTGAGCTATCAGGGAAGCCTCCCTAGTAAGTGCCCAATAAATATAAATTCCCTCTTCTTTCCTTTCTCTTCCTTTCAGTTCAGTTCAGTTGCTCAGTCGTGTCCAACTCTTTGTAACTCCATGGACTGCAGCATCCCAGGCTTCCCTGTCCATCACCAACTCCCAGAGTTTGCTCAAACTCATGTCCATCAAGTTGGTGATGCCATCCAATCATCTCATCCTCTGTTATCCCCTTCTCATCCTGCCTTCAATATTTCCCAGCATCAGAGTCTTTTCCGATGAGTCAGTTCTTCGCATCAGGTGGCCAAAGTATTGGAGCTTCAGCTTTAGCATCAGTCCTTCCAATGAATATTCAGGAATGATTTCCTTTACGACTGACTGGTTTAATCTCACAGTTCAAGGGACTTTCAAGAGTTTTCTCCAGTACCACAGTTCAAAAGCATCAATTCTTCAGTGCTCAGCTTTCTTTATGGTCCAACTCACATGCATACGTGACTACTGGAAAAACCATAGCTTTGACTAGATGGACCTTTGTCGGCAACGTAATGCCTCTGCTTTTTAACATGCTGTCTAGGTTGGTCATAGCTTTTCTTCCAAGGAGCAGGCGTCTTTTAACTTCATGGCTACAGTCACCATCTGCAGTAATTTTGGAGCCAAGAAAAGAAAGTCTGTCACTGTTTCCATTGTTGCCCCATCTATTTGCCATGAAGTGATGGGACTGGATGCCATGATCTTAGTTTTTTGCGTGTTGAGTTTTAAGCCAGCTTTTTCACTCTCCTCTCACTTTCATCAAGAGGCTTAGTTCCTCTTTGCTTTCTGCCATAAGGGTGGTGTCATCTGCATAGCTGAGGTTATTGATATTTCTCCTGGCAATCTTGATTCCAGCTTGTGCTTTACCCAGCCCAGCATTTCACATAATGTACTTGGCATATCGATTAAACAAACAGGGTGACAATATACAGCCTTGACATACTCCTTTTGCAGTTTGGAACAGTCTGTTCCATGTCCAGTTCTAACTTGCTTCTTGACCTGCATACAGATTTCTCAGGAGACAGGTAAGGTGTTCTGGTATTCCCACCTATTTAAGAATTTTCCACAGCTTGTTGTGATCCAAACAGTCAAAGGCTTTGGAGTAGTCAATAAAGCAGAAGTAGATGTTTTTTCGAACTCTTGTTTTTTCTATGATCCAATGGATGTTGGCAATTTGATCTCTGGTTCCTCTGCCTTTTCTAAATCCATCTGGAAGTTCTCAGTTCCCTACTGTCCCTTTAGGAAGCATCTAGTTTACGCATTGTAAAAGGAACTCAGTTGTCCATGCCTTGGAGTGAACAAGTAATATCAGAATTCCCTTTTCTAGGATGAGATCAGTTGCCCAAAAGAGTTTGAGAAAGAATTTAGGGAGAAGAGTGCAGGGCTCTGCTATATTGGAGCTGGAGTAGGGGTCCTTTGGTCATCTCGTTGGCATGGGGGTGGGTGAAGAAACCATGGTGTTGAGAAATGAGTTTGAAGAAAGAAGGTGGGTGCTGAATGCTAGAAGGAAAAGTCAGTCAGAGAGGAGGCTGTGCGGAGTGGAAGACAGGGACAGGTCGGTGAGCTGTGGATGAGATCAGAGTTCTGCCAGGAAAACCTTAGGAACTGTGACTGCAAATCAAAGTTGTGAGGGAAGTCTTATATTCAGCCTGCTGTCATCTTAATACCTCTAAAACTTGTGGTCTTTCTAGAAAGGAAGAATATAAAAAGAAAGCAGAAATCTTCAAGATGGAAAGCCTTTTAAGTGTTTTCAGAGCCGAGGAAATGCACGACCTAAACAAGGTATCTGACAGCCTAGGTGGGATTCAAGATGTCTGAGAAAATGCAGTAGGTATTGAAAAACACCAAACTCAGGGATATGAGCTGGGGACCAACTCATTAGGTAATGGAGGCCCTGTGCTAAGGCTTTCAGAGACAATAAGGAATTTCTGGATCCCTTTTTAGAATATAGTCAGTAGCCCAATCAGTGTTTCTGGTTGTTTTACCATCTTAACCATCTGAGAAGGCCACCTTCAAAATATATGGGGCAGTATCAGTTGTTTCCTTGACAGGAAAGCATCTTTTAACTCTGGAGAACTTAGAATAAAGGATAGGCATGTTTAAGAACATGGAACCTGCAGCATTACTATGTTTACTTGAAGGAATCTATGCAGTTTGTTTTTAAATCCTTTAACATAAGAGGGAGAATTTGCCTTTTAGTTTGATAGGTTTACCTTATAATACCAACTAAAGAGTGTTGAATAATTTATTTAGGCTTGAATTTTAAGTTGAAATCTTGCCAAGTCTCTGTTGTTTTGAAAGATTTGAAATGATTTGAGATTTGCTGTATTAGTGTGATTTATTGGTGATATGATAAGTACTTGGGAAGGTTTGTTTTAGTCTGATAAATGAAGTACTTAAGGAAATAAAATATATTAACCTTACATAACTCCTTGTTTTATAAACAATAAGATTTGCAAGCTGAGCTTAACAGCTTAGGCAAGACCTAGGATTTTGAATATGAACTTTGAAAATCGAGTATGACTCTTAAAATCAAAGTAATTTCTGGATAATTATTTTCTACACACAAAAGTATCCCTACACACAAAAGTATCAGACACCTCCCAGGGAAACAGCCTGTAGCATTAGTATTATAACAGACCCACCCACTCAGCATCTCCAGGTACCAGTCATTCTCCAAGCACTGGAAGCATTAAAATGGCCACCATGGGTCACATCATAGCTACAGACATGGGTTTTGAAAGTTTTTGAAGTTGGTTGGCAACATTTAGGATAAACTTGAAAAACAAACAAAAACTTGGTTTCTCTGGAAAATTAGAAGATCTGGCAAGTTAAATCACATTTCCCATTTGACAACAGTTGGCTCCAGCTGAGTAGCTACCACCACTTTCAGCACTTTCCTTCCAGCTTGCCAGTCACCACTCTTCATTTTGGTACCTAATACCTGGTTTATCTCACCTCTGTGACCTGTGTGACTGACTTTTTTGCATGTCAACCCCGAACTAGAGATTTTTCAAGGTTCCTAACAGCTGATCAATAGCTGAGGGAAGGGCTCAGGAAAAGTGCAGTCCCTGCCTGCCTCTCTATTCTCATCATCCCTACCCTGGCTGGGCCTTCTTTTCCCATCCACGTGACCCTACGGCTGGCTTCAGCCCGTGGAGGAAATAGACTGGAAGTTCCCTGGCTCAAACTTCTCCACATTAGCTGCTCTTATTTATAACCAGACTGCTTCCAGATATTCTCTTGCCCAATCTGCCTGGGCTCTGACCTCACATCTCTCAGTTAATGTGACCTTCCTGCCTTGCTTATTTAACCACAGCCTTGCTTTGGGGTTTAGTGTTCCCAGGCTCTGCTTTATGAAGCTCCCATAGCTGACTAGACCTGGTCTGTCAGGCTTGCTTGTGAATCTTCGGATTCAGACTCCCAAATCCCAACCCATCTCCGCCATCACTGCTCACTCACTGGGCAGTGTGATTACTCAGCTGAGGAATGGAGGACTGTTGAAGGTTCAGGAAACATAAAGGTGAGGTTGGAAGTGTTTGCACTTTCAAGAGAAGGATGGAGGCTGAAGCCAATCACAGTGTAAGGAGGCAGACAGGAGAAGGCTTTTTAGGTGAGGGAGGCCAGCAAGCCTAGTTGTAGACAGAGGAGAAGGCAGCAGAAGAGAGAGAATTCGGGTGTGAGAAGAAGGTCACAGGAGGCGCAGGGTGATAAGATAGGAAATAGCAATAGTTGGTGACGCCCAGGGAGATTCTGAAGCTTAGACGCATCTTAACACCTTAAGAGTTGCAGGAGTGGGCACTGTTGGAATTCTGCAGTCCCCTAGAGTTAGGGTTAAGAAAATGATGTTAGAGGTTAGGAGCGTAGAAAGAGGGCATGGCCATGGTGGGGCTGGACCTGGGGCAGGAGAAATTTCCAGCAGTGCAGCCAGCAGCATCTCGCAGTATCTGTAGACATAGTAGAAGCATTTGAACCAAGTGGTCGTGAAACTTGGTGAAAATGAGACCCAATGAAGGTTGGTGTTGGATCCACATCAGCCTGGACTAGAAAGATGTCTGCAGCAGTATGCTTTAGGGCTCAGTCTGGGCCTGTGTCCTGTCTGACATTTTTATTGATTACCAAGGCGGCAGGCTCATCAAGTTTGCAGGTGATAGAGCTAGGAGGGGCAGCTAATACTTTGCATGAAAGAGTCAGGATTCAAAATGATTTCAACAGGCTGGAACACTGGGCTGGAACCAACAAGATTAAATTTAACAGGGATAAATGTAGAGTCCTGCACTTAGGTTAAAACAAAATCAATGACATAAGTACTGGGTGGGGGGGCAGACCAAACTTGACAGCAGTTCATGAAGAAAAGACCTGGGGGGTTTAGTTGACTGCAAACTCAATATGAGTCAGCTGTGTGATGTGACTGCTAAAACCTCAAATACAATCACGAACTGCATTAACCAAAAAGGAGCAGCCAGATAAAGGGAAATGCTTACCCCACTGCTCTCTGAGATTGTCAGGCCACCTCTGGAATACTGGGTCCAATTCTGAGGTTCATTTTCCTAAGGAGATCAGTGACAAATGAGAGAATATTTTGAACAAGCAGCCAGTGTGGCATTAGGCTTGAATACTGCCAGAAAGTTTCCAGAAATTCTGTGGTGCTGAGGTTCTGGGATGAAGGGCAGGAGTGACCCCTGGCAAAGACGGTTGTATCTGGAGCACTTTTCTGCTATTTGGGAGGCTTCCCTAGTAGCTCAGACAGTAAAAAATCTTACTGCAGTGCAGGAGACCCGGGATCAATCCCTGGATTGGGAAGATCCCCTGGAGAAGGAAATGGCAACCCACTCCAGTATTCTTGCCTAGAGAATTCCATAGACAAAGGAGCCTGACGAGCTACAGTTCCTGGTGTTGCAAACAGTCGGACACAACTTAACTAATACACACACATGGGGACCTACTTTTCCTCACTTCCTATGGGTACCCAGAGGCATTGGCCTGCAAATATCATCCCGGATTTCCTGAAGTTGGGCAATTGGGGGTCACTTAGAAGGGGTCTAGGACGGGGATCAGTGTGAGAGCAGGTAGAGAAACGGGGCAGTGTGGCAGTAAGGAATCTGCACACTTGGACCTCAGCAGCACCTTCCCAGCATCCTTCTCCAGGACATGTAGTCCTCACTTCTGTCACAGCATGGCGCCCTCACTCCATGCCGAGATCCCGAGTCCACAGAGGGAGCCAAGTGGGCTGCAAGGCCGCAGCTGCCCTTCCCACATTCCCCACTGCAGGGAGCCCACGGGGCCGCTCTCCTGATGTGTGACTGGCCTGGGCTCCCGTGTGGCGAGAAGACAGACGTGGAATTCAGGTGTGGCTACTGTTACAGCTGAGCATTCTGGCCTGAGCTACTGTGCATGCGGCCTCTTGTCTGCCCTGGCATGGAGCCCAGGGTGCAGAGAGCTGATCCTCTGGCAGGAGGGTTCCTTGGCACCAAGAGCTTCATCTCTGTGGGGTCATGGACGAACCCAAATCCCCTGCCATGGGTTGGCTAACTGACTGTTCGCAGTTTACCCAAACTAAGTTTTGTTTGTCTTGAGTTCCTTAACTATTTGAAGTAGAATAACACTGCCAAGTTCATAGAGTTGTTAGGACTGAATGAGTCAGGCTTCTAGGGCAATATTCTGAACAGTTACAGGAATCACCAGAGGAGCTTGTTGAAAATATAGATTTGTGGCTCCATCAGCAGTCATTTGGTAGTTCTGGATGAAGCCCAGAAATCTTTTTAGTCAGCTCCTCAGGTGATTCCGATGTCCATGGCACTTTGAGAAACTGACTTAGAACATACAAGACTACCTAGTATGCATTAGTTCTGTTTCTCAGCACACAAGGACAGTGTGGCGATCAAGAGTACACAGTCTTGCTGTCTAGATTATTTAGCCAAGATGTTGGGAGGAGGAGGATGGGTCTGGGGACAGGAACACAATGTTTAAGCCCAGAATGGGTGTTTGAGACCTGAGGAGGCTGATATAAGGAGGGCCATAGGGAGAGCAGGGGTACTGGCATTGTTGGAGAGTGATGGGAGTGTGTCGGTGTATTGTAATGCTGAATGTAATGTGTTGTTGAAGGGAATGAGATCAAAGTGTACTGGGGAGAAGGAGCGGAGACGGTGGGTTGGGGTACATTGACGTTTTCTTGAGGAGCTGGAGCTGGAGATTTGTTATATCATGATGGGGTCACGAAGATGAAGTGGTGGAGACTGTGATGCTCAGTGAAGCCCCACGGGGGCAGTCATGCTTTGTGATTTATGGTGAGACATTAAGCCCAGGCTTCTGACTATTCTCTTTTTGGTTCTAAGAGGGGAGGTGAATGCTCCTTAAGCTTCTGGGGGAACTTTTCTGCTCCCAGAATGTACCGGCTAAGTGTGTGTGTGTGTGTGTGTGTGCGCGTATGTGTGTGTGAGAGAGAGCGACCGAGAGAATGGGGAGGGGAAGGTGCGCTTATGTGATGAGATTTTGAAAAGTCTTTCCCTGAATTTCCTGACTGACTTGAGGAGAGGGAGTCAGTCTACTCAGCCAGTCAGTTTCCTCTCCCCTACCTTCACATACAAAATAATGTTTGATATGCCTGGTTTCTGTTGGGGTTCAACTCGCCAAAAGGAGGCACTCTTGTCAGCTGCTCATGAACATGAGGATGTCTGCTAACTGAAAACACCTTCCAGAAGCTCTGAAGATCTTCCCAGAGGAACATTCTAGAAAGAATCCTCGAATTTCAACACTGGAATTGGAAGAGATCTTAGATGCCACCTGATGCAGTCTCCCTCAGTTTGGTCCTGGAAAGACCTTGTGAGGACACTCTACTTTCTAAGCCTTTGGATATCCCAGAGCGTGGTGTAGGAGACAACTCATGTGTTACCTAGGGAAAGGGGAGACTCAGTAGAGTAAGGTAGGGGTTTGTGGGTTCTGCTGGTAAATGCCTAGGAGGTCAGAGGTAGGTGAGAGCCTATAGAGGGCTCCTTAGAGACAGGCAGCTGGAGCTACACATTAAAATGGGTGGAATTTATTTTTAGTTACATTTGTTCAATAATTTTATGAAAATTAAGGAAACAAAAAATACTGGGATAAGAGGGTGAGGCATCTGTCTGTAGGGGAGCCTGAATCCATCTGAGGTTTGGAAGACAGTAGAGAGACCACCTTGGTTAGAGAGCTGGGACCACTGTCAGAGCAGAGTAAGTGAGGAAGACAGAGTGGTCTGGCTGTGGCGGGAGGGGCGAGACTGGAAGCCAGAGGAAGGACACTGGGGGTTGGGTTCAGGCATGAGGAGGGTTGAGGCATGAGGAGCAGTTGAGAGCACCCAGGAGACAGAGGACAGAAGAGGTTTCCAGGGCCAGGTGTGAACATACATCCCATCCAGAGAAGCACTGCTCAAGGAAGCAGGAATGGAACCCAGAGAATGGAGGTCGTTGAGCTGGAGAGAACTCAGGAGGGGCAGTCACAGATCAAACACTAGTAGCTTCATTTGATACAGGAGGTAGGGGTGAAGACCAGTGAAGGTCCTTAGAGTTGGTGATTAAGAGGTCAGCAGAATAGTAGGGGTTAAAGAGTGAGTTGGTGGATAAGAAATGGGGCAGTAAGTATAGACCACTGTAGGTTATCCTTTGAGAAATATACACAGGACTGGAGATGGGCTGTAGTCTGAAAAACAAGCTGCAGCAAAGCTTTGTTAGCCTGGGGGAGAGGAGTAAATCTGTGGACAGAGGACAAGGGAGAAGGAGCTGTTGAAGAGGAAGAGATTGAGCAGACACTGGGAAAGAGCCAAGTTGTAGACAGGGATCGAACCTGCATCTCCTGCATTGGCAGGTGGATTCTTTACCACTGAGCCACCAGGGAAACCCATCCATGAATTAGGTAGATGCTATTATTATTATTTTATAAATGAGGAAATTGAGGTTCAGAGTGGGGAAGTAACTTAGCTGAGGTCACACAGCCAGTTGGTGTCAGAGTTAAGTTTGGTTTTTCTGATTCCCAAGCATATGTTTTCTGCTGTGCCTTTTAATCACTACTTACTATGTAAGTGACCTTGAACAAATTAATTTCTTCCTCACTTTCTTCATCTGAAAAGTAGGGATAATAATAATGCTAGCTCATAGATTTTTGTGAGGATTAAATAGATTAATATGTGTAAAGGGCTTAAAACAGGGTCTAGTACATAGAAAGTGCTACTTAAGAGGATGCTTCCATCAGTATTATTATTTGTCATTAATCCTCATAGCCTCCAGCCAGAAGCTAAGAACTTTTAGGAAAGTGAAAGAAGATCTTGGAACATACAGGTAATTTAGAGAGGATCAAGTAGTGGGAGAAAAGTGAGAGAACCGTATCGTCCCAGTGGTTCTCAACCAGGGACGTTTTTGTTGATGTGGCCAGGAAGAGCTTCTGGGTTTTGATGGAATCAGGAGTGTTAACAGTGTGCAGTCATTTCCCAGTTGAGAATGTGCAGGAGAAACTTAGCTAGAAAGGATGCTTGGTATTTAACTCCTCAGAAGAGTAGCAGTTTCAGAGACTGGGAGCAGCTTGCTCGAGCAAGTGTCGGGAGGAGCTTGAAGATCTGCCTGGCTGGGGAGAATTAGACTCTGTTGGAGGCAAGTGTTCCTGGAGGGAAGGGAAGGGTTAGGGCTGCAGAGGAAGCTGGGAGCACATCCCAGAAGGTCAGACCGAGGGCTCTGGACACTGAGCAGAGAAATGGAAACCCGTGGGGTTCTGGGTGAGAGCATGGCATACTTAGGGAGACCACTCATGCAGTCAGGGAAGACAGTGGGTGAGAGGGGGAGAATTTGGACCAAACCCTGGAGGAAAGACATGAATTGGACTAGATTTGGGCTGAAGTGTGTGAATAAGCAGCAACCTAAGGGACACTTGAAGGAAAACTCCCAGTGTGAAGATGCATGAATGGAGAGTGGGCTGAACCTGACCTAGCAGGCACATGACGTAGGAGAGAATTCTGGGAGAGGTGAGCTGGTTTGGGACTCAGGTGGTCACAGTGAGTTTAGTGTGTAGTGATGGGGAATCTAGAACGAGATATCTGGTGAGGAACTGGGGATGCTGGTACAAAGTCAGGACTGAAGTACCGATTTGGGAGTCATTAATCCACATTATTGAGTACGCTCAATACACATATAAAAATGGGGCCCTTTGAGGGTCATTCCTATGGGGTTGCTAGTTGAATTTAAAGTCCTGCTTGTAGATAAGTTGGTCATGGGAGAGAGTGTGGAGAGGAAAGCACTAAAAACCTTCAGACTGAGCCTTGGCCCCTTCTGCAGGTAAGAAGAGTTGCTGGGAGAGAATCAGAGAGGTTGGAGAACTAGGAGAGGGCAGAAAGCTTCCGGGGGGGCATCACCAGTGCCAGATACCCCAGAGAAGAAGCCTGGGGCTGGCTGCTTCCAGAGCAAGTGACTTAAGGACAGCAGTAGGGTGGAGGCCAGAGACAGGCAGAGGGGCCACTAAAGGAAGGATGGTTGGTGGGCTGGAGGAGTTTGGGAACTCAAGGAAAAAGAGAATTGAGGTTCCCAAGGCAGGTTGTAAAGGGGGTGTACATGAGAGAGAAAACAGGCTGATAGAGTAGGAGAGGGAGCACTCCTCTGAGCTGAGAGGTTCCCAAAGAACCAGCCCCACCACAGGTACAAAGTAGTAGATTTCTCTTGGCTCCCATTCTCTGGCCTTTCTCTGCTCCTCTTTTAACCCCTAGTTTAAGCTATTATTTCCTCTCTCCATGCCTCAAGAAACACAGAGAAAAACAGCCCATGTCCTGTGGCTTTCTTGATTTATCTGGCTTTTCCACCCTGCCCTCCGGACTCAGCGGCTCTCACCTCCTGTGCCCTCAACCTTCCCTTCTCCAGGATAAAGTCCAGCTCCTCTAAGGGGACTGCACTGAGAGTTCTTTCCTGTTTGCCATCCACAGTGCATGCGGGCTTTTCAGAAAGCTTGTGGACCACCCTGTGCCCTTCTCCCCCTCCCCCACTGTCTTCTGCTGGTCCTATTCAGGCAGGGCTTGCCTTTTTTTGTATGTTGCTTTGATCACAGTCCCTTCTGAGAAATGGTTCCCTGATCCCTCCCCCACCAACTCCCTGGTCTCTGAGTCTGTCACCAGACTTAGGAATCAGCAAAAGATGTTGAAAACTCCTCTCCTCGGGGAATCCTCCACCAATTGGGCTCATTCAATTCTTATTGCTACTTCCTCTGTCGATTTTGCAGATGGGGGTCCACTTAGATAACTTTGCAGATAAAAAGCAGCACCTGCTCCGGCATCTTCCTGTTTTGGAACTATTCTGCTTCTGTTGTATTGTAATATTCCAGAAGGCAGCTAGAGATTACCTAGTTCAGGGATTTCAAAGACTATTTTAAATTTTAGAACCTTCAATTCTAAATACACACACACACACACACACACACAGAGATAAAAGCAGAAATGCTGTGGCTGAAGTGCTCACCTTCGCTCCCATCCTTGCCCACAGCATCTTGGGTGTTCCTGAGCCCCTGGAGCTCCACAGAGCACATTCTGATGTCTTCATTTGCGGGTGAGGAAATGAGGCCCAGAGAGATGAAGAGACTTGCCTGGAGTCACACAGCAAGAGCAAGCACTCAGGATTTCCCCATGATCTTCCCAGTTCTGGCATTCTAGGACTTATTAACTAGCCAAGCTGTCCCTCTAGTGTTCTTTTATGTACTTTGTGTTTGTCATTCAGTCATTTAGATGTTTATTGAGCACCTGCTATGCGTTGGGTACAGAGTAGGCTCTCAGGACTATTAGGTAGCAGTCCTGGGAATCAGTGAAAGCAAAAGCAGACTCTGCTCTCACAGGGCCTTCAGTCCAGTGGTGGAAACTGGAAAACTGTATCTATGAAGAGCACCATAATGGAGAGACCAGCAATTTAATAAGGAGGGCTTATAAGTGGCATGTCAGTCCTTTGGGACTTTTAGAACAAAACACATAGACTGAGGAGCTTATAAACAACAGAAATTTATTTCTTACATGTTTCAGAGGCTGGGGAGTCCAATATCAAGACACCAACAGGATTAGTTTCTGTTGAGGGCCCCCTCCTTGTTCATAGATGACTGTTTTCTCACTGGGTCCGGGTCCGCATACTACAGGAGGGCGAGGGAGCTTGCTGGAGTCCCTCTCATAAGGGCACCAATCGCCACCCAAAGGCCCCACCTCCAGATACTATCATGGTGGGGATTAGATTTCAACATATGAATTTGGAGGGGTGCACAGACATTCAGTCTACAGCATGAGGGATTTAACCTAGTGAGGAAGTGACCTGAAGCCAAAAGCTGAACGTAAACTAGGAGAACAGAGGAGAGAAGAGTTCCAGGTGAAGGCAGCAGCGTAAACAAAGCCCAGTGGAAAGAGGGAGCTGAGTGGGATGAGGAATGAAAGGAGGCCAGTGTGACCTGAGCATAGGAAGTAGGGCTGTGGCTGGGCAGGCAGACAGGGGCTGTGTACAAGACGGGGCAGTGCAGGCTGTTGAGAAGTACTGGAATTAGATTTGTGTTTCAGAAACTTGTCTCCAGTTGCAAAAGTAACTGAATGACTTGTGCCCTACTCTGTCCCAGCTGGGTTCCTTTCATTCCATCTCCTTCTGTCTGCTTTTCTGATCTCAGTTACATGGTGCTTGGGGTGTTACTAGCAGAGTTTGTTTCCATTTTTTACAGCGTATGCATTTCAGCTCTAAGGTACATGTGTGCAGTGTAGTGTGTGAATGTGCTATGACTGTATCATTTATTCATTCAATAAATATTAAGTTAGTGAATGCCAAAGAATCTGCCTGTCAAAGCAGGAGACGCCAAGAGATGCAGATTTGATCCCTGGGTTAGGAAGATCTCCTAGAGTAGGAAATGGCAACCCACTCCAGTATTCTTGCCTGGAAAATTCCATGGACAGAGGAGCCAGGTAGGCTACAGTCCACGGGATCACAAAGAGTCGGACAGGACTGAAAAACTGAACATGCACACTTGAGCCAGATACCATTTGATTATCATTATGGGCAACCAATAAGCTGGGTGATAGCATGTCCTCGTGTGTGATGTTGGTGTGTTGTGTCGTCGTGTGGGTGCCTGCGTGTGAATGTGTGAACTGTGTGCTCTTAGTGATGGTCACTGCAGGTGGCTGTGTTACCCCATGGCTATTGGTGTATGTCTCCCCTAGGTGTCCTTGCATGTGACTGTCATCATGGGTGTTGTGTGTCACTCAATATAACAACAGTGGGTGTGGTTGAGGGTGTGGGTGTGTTGCTGTGCAGTGTGAATGTAGGACTGTCAGGGTATGGCATGCATGGCCTGGCCAGGTGAGGCTTGGTGTGTGATGTGTGTGTGTGTCGGTGGGGTCCTTGGGAAACCCCCATCTCCCGCCGTAAATCTGGAGGAGAATGAGCTTCCTGGACTGTTGGAGGTACTCTTGGTGGCCCCCGGATGATTGATGCGGGAATGGAGCCTCCGCCTGGCGCGGCCCTGGGATGTTGGGGAGCTGGAGCCTCCCCCACTGGCGCTGGAGAGAGAGGGGTGGGGTTATAGGGGCGACTAGGCGGCTCTGGGCTGGCCAGACGAGGCCAGATTAATAAAGAGGGACCCGGGGGAGGGAAGGCCAGGGCGGCGGCTGCGGCAGGAGGCAGCTGAGATGAAAGCGGCCCGACTGGTGAGCAGGCAGGTGGCCTCTCCCCTGCCCTGTCAGCACTTTTTAATGTCCCTCTGGTTAGAGTGTGCGGGGGGACTGGGGCGAGGGGAGCCAGAGCTCACCTTTCCCAGGCCCTGGGGGAGGGGCTGGGGTTGCTTTTGGTGGGGTGGGAGGAAAGCCGTCAGAGGTGTAACTGAGAGGAAGAGCCTGGCTCATGCCCTAAACGCTGTCCCCTTAAACACCTTGGCTCAGGCTATCCAGGGACAGCAAGGTTCAGAAGCAGCTGGAGAAACAGAAAACCAGAAAGGCGGGTAGAAGGGGGTGACCGTGTGTACAAATGTGGGCACAGCACATGCAGGTTACTGTCAGGTGGGAGTGTGTATATGTGTATGTGTGTGTGTGAGAAATTGAACCAGCTACATAAATGAGCGTGAGGCTGAGTTCAAGAGAACGTGTGAGCAAGACCAAGACCCTGTGTGTTTGTGTTTGTTCAGCTCTCTGCTGTTGGCAACTTAAATTTTTAAACAGGGCTCTCGTCCTGGCTTGGCCTGTTAGTATGTGGTTTTGGGAAGTTCGTTTAACCTCCCTGAGCTCACACTCAACTGTAAGTCTCTCTGTAAATGTTTGGGGTCATTGTTAAAAATTGCACATGGGGTGTGTTAGGTGACTGTGTGTGAAGGTGTGGGTCCGGAGGCCTGAGTGTCATGGTGGGTATCAGCCATAGTGGGTGCGTGGGTGAGAGAACAAGTGTGTTAGTAAGTGTGAACTTTATTTGCAATGACCTGTTGTGGGAGGGAGTATACAGGTGTTTGAAATGTATTTGCTAATTGTAGTGAAATATCTGTGTGGGTCCAAGAGTAGGGAGTGTGTCTGTGTGTGACCATGAATGTGCGTGTTTGGGTCCCATGTGTCCATTGGCAGTAGGTGATTTTGTGTCTCAGGGTGTATCTGAGTTAGTTGTCCTGGCACCTGCAGTGAACGGGTGCCTCTTGGAGTGTACACTGGCCATGTGGGGGTGTGCGGGGATGGATTTGTGTGTCCGTGTGTCTCAGTGTGTGTCCCAATGCAAGTGTGGTTGAATGTGCCTTTGTCTCAGTCGCGTGAGTGTGATGGCGGTATGTGGTGCCTTGGTGTGGCTGTGTGTGACAGTGTATGTGCGTGTGTGCGTGCGCGTGTGTGTTTGGTGAGCGGCTCTGCTGCCTTAAGCACCTTTCGAATACATTGGCCACAGCTCATTGAATCCTTTAACAATCTGACTCTGCTCTTCCTTCCCCGTTTTTTCTAATTCAGTTCCTCTTATTACAAAAATAAAAAATAAAGCACTGCCCCTTTCCAGTGGCTGGCCCCGCGGAGCCCCTGCCTCGGGACCAGCCTCGTTTCACTCCATTTCGGAGAAAACGGGAAGTCGGTAGTTTTAAAAAATATTTTCTACTTTATTTGGGATTTAATGTTCTTACAGAATCCTGCTGCCTCCCTCTGTTCCCCCTCCCCACCCACCCCCAGCCCCACATGCAAGAGGCGTAATGGCCCGTTCAGCATATTAGGGGAGCCAAGTGTGCGCCCTTGTGTGTGTGTGTGTGTGTGTATACATACCCACACTCTTGGAGAAAAACATGCAGAGACCCACAGCAGACACACTTAGGAATACACAGCAGCTCAAATGTATACTCAGACATAAATTTAAACACTCTATCCTAATACTCAGACACCACACAAAGAGACAGTCATACTCTGAAGGGAAACACAAAAGTAGGAGCACTGTCAGGGGAGTCTCGGCGGAGACATGAAGGGAACCAGACAGGTAGAGAGGGGAGGAAGGAAAGAGATGTGCTCCCAGTGACAGATCAGAAGCAACTTTTACACCATAAATGAACATGAGTGGTTCAAGAGAACGAGAGGGTGTAGATCATCCCTGGGCCAGGTCTTGTCCCCTTTGTACCAGGGGATACTGATGGTCAAAAAGTGATAATTCAAGATGAAGACTAGATGTGGGGACAGAAATAATTCTGTGCCACTTGCCTGTGTCCTGCTCTCAGGGTTCCAGGGCAGTAAAATGCATAACTGTATACTTGTGTGTGTGTGTGTGTAAGATGTGCTTTTGAGCAGAACTAACTTAAATGCCACATACATATTAGGCTCAACAAATGTTTGCAGAGGCTAGCAAGGCCTGGGTATGGCTGTGTTTGTCTTTAAATGTATATTTGAGAACCTGTGTCTACACACAATGGGAGCATCCATTATGGTGTATAAGCCTGTGTAAGTGTGGCTGTGTATGGCCGTGTCTACACATAGACTGTAAGCCCCATAGGGGCAAGACCAAGTATCCTCTCTGTAGCTCCATCACTTAAGAAAGGGCCTGGCACATAGTAGGTGCTCAATAAATATTCATTCAAGAACAAATGAATGAACAAAGTCACTCTGGAAGATCACATAGCTTAGGAAGGACCTGATTGTCATGGGTAGAGACCATGAGCATCCCAGTCTCTGGGCAGGACATGGGAAGAGGGGAGATGGTATACAGCATGAAATGTGGAGGGTGGGAACTCAGGCAGTCTCTCCCTGCCTCTGTCTCTTTTGCTAGGAGATGTGGGCCCTGTGGTCAGTGCTTTGTCCAGAGTGATGAGTTTCAAGAGTTATTCTGGTGGTGAAAAAGAGAAATGAGCTATCCATTTAAAAAATATGGGACAGGTGAGGGAGAGAAGGGCAGAAGTGAACAGAAATTCAAGATGGATGGATGGACAGAGACAGATAGGCATACTGAGTAAACACACGAACTCATTAATAGATTTATTTATAGACAGACCAAAAGACAAATAGAGACACAGATAAACAGGTGTACAGATAGACACACAGGCTGACATGGATAGGCAGGCAGTCTCCAGGAGGGACTGAAAGATCAACAGACAGGCAGACCAAATCGATACACAGCTAGATGGACAGGTGATTGCACAGAGAAGATGGATATATAGCTCAGCATATAGAATGGGCCTCCCCAATAGCCATGCCCCATATTCCATCCTCCCTCCTTCCTAGTGGAGCCCACTCTTTTGTTTGGTGCTCGGAGACCAAGTGCTTTGGGGAAGGTTGAATCTCTCCCTTGCCCCAGAGGTGACTCTTAATTGGTCCAGGAAACTCCTGATAATTCTATTCCCCTTGCTGGAGATTGATTAAGAAATGGACGCATGATACAAGTCTGACCATTGAAATGTGGGAGGAAGTCTGTTAAGGAAACTTTGGGGAAATTTTACCTCAAACGTATACAAAGACCCACAGAAGAGATGTGCCCTCTTCTCCCCTGGATTCTGGACTTTGCTGTGTGACGATATAACGTGTTGAGTTGCTGCAGCCTTTTTGAAACCCTGAGGCTTCTCCTGAGTCAAAAGCCGATGTGCCAGAGATGGCGGAGGATAGCTGTGAAAATCTGGGTGCCAGACGATGCCCCCAGAGTCACATTAACCAATTTAGGAATCTCCCTGCCCCCAAACTTCTTGTTATCTGAGATAATATTTTTTTTAATCATCTAAGCCACTTTTGGTAGGGCCATCTGTCACTTGCAGCCCAAAGCATCCTAATTGCTACACAAATCAACTGACAAATTGGCAGACAACTAGTTAGAGCAAAAATAGGCAGAAAAACAAAGGGGCAGATGGACAAAAGACAGACAGGTAGTCAAACCTCAGGCATGTAGATATATGGCTAGTTAGACAAATTTAAAAGCAAAAAGAAATGGGTACATGAATGGATGGATAGAGATGGACAGAGAGATAAACAAACTGGGCAGCAGACAGTTGGAAATACAATCAGACTCTGACCCTCATGTTTATGTTTATCACTTGTTAGATACTTCCTTCTTCCTGAAACTATGTAATTTTGTTTTTTTGGGAGAAATTCTCTCTGTCCCTCTACCCTCTCCTGCCCCCTCTCTCCCTCTCCCCTACCTTCTCTCCTATCTCTGCCCTCTGTCTCTCTATTTCTCCCTCTCTCTCTCTTTTCTTTTCTTCTCCTTTCCTTTTCCCCATGTCCTTCCCCTCTGCTTTCTCCTCATGCCTCATGTGCCTCCCCTTGTATACGTGCACACTGACCTCCAACTATGTTGATAACATCATCAAGAAATTCTTCGACCATGTCTTGTGCTTTCTTCTCTGCTCTGGTCAGAGTCTAGGCTCCTGCAGGCTCTTGGTTCATCCCCTTGACCTTTCATATTCTCAGTTCCACTTTTAACAAAGAGACCTTAGCATGTTTTTTGGGTTATGGCCCTTGATGTGTTCCCTCAACCTTGCTTGTTATCTGCCCAGACACTGACCCTTCCTTCCTCCCCTCCTCCACTGCCCTTGCTCCTCCTCTTCCTTCTCAACATCAACAAGCTTCCTTGAGAGCCTACTGTGTGTAGAGTGTGTTCCTTCCACCCTTAGGGCAGAGATCTGGAGCCTGACTGCCTGGGTTGTAATTCTGGCTCCACCTCTTCCTAGCTGTGTGACCTCAAGCAAATTTCTTAGCTTCTCTGAGCCACATTTCCCCATCTACGAGATGAGATTAATAATGGTATTAACACCTGCTTCACAGGACTGTTGAGAGGATTGATTTGATATGAGAAGGGTGCTTAGAACAGTCCCTGACATATCAGTTCAGTTCAGTTCAGTCACTCAGTCATGTCCGACTCTGTGACCCCATGAATCGCAGCACACCAGGCCTCCCTGTCCATCACCAACTCCCAGAGTCTATCCAAACCCATGTCCATCGAGTCGGTGATGCCATCCAGCCATCTCATCCTCTGTTGGCCCCTTCTTCTCCTGCCCCCAATCCCTCCCAGAATCAGGGTCTTTTCCAATGAGTCAACTCTTCGCATCAGGTGGCCAAAGTATTGGAGTTTCAGCTTCAACATCAGTCCTTCCAATGAACACCCAGGACTTATCTCCTTTAGGATGGACTGGTTGGATCTCCTTGCAGTCCAAGGGACTGTCAAGAGCCTTCTCCAATACCACAGTTCAAAAGCATCAATTTTTCGGCGCTCAGCTTTCTTCACAGTCCAACTCTCACATCCATACATGACCACTGGTAAAACCATAGCTTTGACTAGATGGACCTCTGTTGGCAAAGTAATGTCTCTGCTTTTTAATATGCTATCTAGGTTGGTCATAACTTTCCTTCCAAGGAGTAAGCGTATTTTAATTTCATGGCTGCAATCACCATCTGCAGTGATTTTGGAGCCCAAAAAAATAAAGTCTGACATTGCTTCCACTGTTTCCCCACCTATTTCCCATGAAGTGATGGGACCAGATGCCATGATCTTAGTTTTCTGGATGTTGAGCTTTAAGCCAACTTTTTCACTCTCCTCTTTCACTTTCATCAAGAGACTTTTTAGTTCTTCTTCACTTTCTGCCATAAGGGTGGTGTCATCTACATATCTGAGGTTATTGATATTTCTCCCGGGTTGTAAATCTTGATTCCAGCTTGTGCTTCTTCCAGCCCAGCATTTCTCATGATGTACTCTGCATATAAGTTAAATAAGCTGGGTGACAATATACAGCCTTGATGTACTCCTTTTCCTATTTGGAACCCTGACACATAGTCAGTACTATAAAAGTGAGAGTTCTGCTTCTCACTTTATAATGCTTCTGACTAGGAATTCACAATTCTCAAGTATCGAGAAAGATAATTATCCGCAACTCAGTATGCTGAGGGTCTTATATGTGGTGTCTCAATTAAAACAAACAAAAAAAAACCTTGTGATATGGAACTGTCACCACACGTGTTTTCCTGAACAAGGCGATGAGGTGTTAGGTGGCTGATGTGACTCGCAAGAGGCCTCATCACCCGTACGGGGAAGATTCAGGAGTTGGAACTCAGATTTAGTTGATTCAAAAGCTGTGCCTTTTCCAAGACACTGTGCTGTTTCTTTAATTTGTGGATCAAGAGTTTAGGATTTGGAGTTAGCAATTCAAGGATATGAGGTATCGGGATGCTGGTGTTTTGGGTGTCCTCATTACCTTGACTGAGAAATATGAATAGCTTGTTTTCAGAGTGGTTAGAGTGCGTGACATGGGATTGCAGCCTCCCTGCCATACATCCCCACCCTCTGCCTTCTGAAATCAATGCTGGCCTCACAGTATGATTTGGGGGTTCCCAGTGGGTGAGGGTCAGGTGAGTAGTGGAAGACAGCAAGAGTCACCAAATTAATGCCTTGCCTGAGGTCAGGAAATCCAGGGCCACCTGGAGATGAATTATCTGGTTAAGAAACCATGACCAAGGGATGGGATGGGGAGGGAGGTGGGAGCGGGGTTCAGGATGGGGAACACATGTAAATCCATGGCTGATTCATGTCAATATATGGCAAAAACCACTACAATATTGTAAAGTAATTAGCCTCCAACTAATAAAAATAAATGAAAAAATAAATAAATAAAAAAAGAAGCCATGACCAGGTAGATCAATGGAGACAGAGGGTTTTGCCACTTATTGCCCTGCATTTAAAGTGCTGCAGTGCTGGGGTTCATGAAGACTGTTGCCTTTCTCCAGTAGTGCACCCACCCTGGACCACTGAATCCTCAGGGAGCCTAACTGGGAGACGTGAGAACTGAGGGCTTCCCCAGGAAGCAGATTCGGAGATAAAGATTAATACACAGAGTGTTATCAGGAAGCTCTTGGGGTCAAAACCTTTGGAGGGAGAGGAAGGAAGCAGGACTGGGCAGAGGCCAACCCTTTGGGCCACTCTGGGAATAGAATGGCCCTTGAACTTTTCCCCAAGTTGGGGCCAGATTTTCTACCTTTTTCTACCTTTTCTACTCTTGGGTCATGGAATACAAGTAGTCCCGGAAGTGGTTGTGACCTTAGGCTGGGCAGCTCTCCTCAACTGAGGCCATTCCCCCATGGTAACAGAAAGCTGAGGACTGTCTGCAAGCACTCCCAGCAACTGGGGTAAATCCTTCACTGAAGGGGATCGGGCAGCACATTATAGTGTTTGCCAAGTCACCTCCCTGAGCTGGGCAGGACAGGGCACTCACACAATGAAGGATGGCTTCTGTGTATGAGACAGTTCCTGGGCTTTGAGAAGTGTAAGTAGGCCAAAAAAAAAAAAAAAAAGGAAGGGGAACATGTAGGCAAAGGGGAGTTTCTAGTTGAAAGAACAGCATGTACTAAAACCCAAAGACAAAGTTGACATAGGAGAGGTAGGCAGGACTCAGATCTGAAGCTCTGCACTGCTGTGATAAAGAATTTGAGTTTTTGAGGACTTCTCTAATTGTCCAGTGGTTAAGACTCCACGCGTCCAACGCAGAGGCACAAGTTTGATCTTTGGTCAGGGAACTAAGATCCCACATGCCGTGCAGTACAAGTGGTGGTGGAGGGCGGGGGGATGAATTTGAGTTTGAGTATTAAGGAGGTGGGGGGGCCTTTAAGGATTTTAGGACAGTGTGTGGCATAATTAAAATTCGCACTTTAGAATAATCTTGACATGCCACTTGCTAGCTATGTTCCTAAAAAGTGACCTAACCTCTCTGTGCCTCAGTTCCCTCCTCTATAGAATGGGGACGATGGTAGTGCCTGCCTCTTGGAGTTATTGTACGAATGTAGTGAGATAGTATGGATAGAACTGGGATGTGGCAACCCTTGGTGAAGATTAGCTGTGGTTATTAGCTATTACAGGCTAGACTGGGATGGGCAGAGACCCGGAGAAAGAGCAATGAAGATGGCCGTGGATGGAACTGTGATGGAACTTGGGAGTGAGACAGAAGAGATCTCAGAGAAGCAGAAGAAAGAAAGAGATGCTGATGTCAGGAAAGCCAAGGGAGGAAAGAGACCCCCAAGGAACAGCCAACACAGCTCATTGTCACAGAGAAAGCATCAACATTAAAAGTGGCAGAGTCTATGGAAGAGGGTAAGGGGTTCCTGGTGATGTACTCTGAGGAAAGCATATCATCAGAGTGGTGGTTGGAAGGTAAGTTGTGGTAGTTTGAAGAGTAAAGATGAAGCTGAGGGTTGTATATCTCTGAATGAACAGACATATGGATGGAGAGATTCACCAAGGTCCATGCTCTTATGTTTCCCATCATAGACTGTATCTATCATAGTTACCTCTATTCCTTCCTATGTGTCTACTGGACCAGAAGCTCCTTCAAGCTGGGATCCTCATCCATGTTTGGGTCCTTCTCTGTACCAGATGAATGGTACTGACTGGAGGGGCAGGGAATCAGCAGCTCCTTCTTGAGAGAATGAACCATCTGAGGTGAGACCAGGAAGCAAGTTTCCTGGTTTGTAGACTGGTCAGTCAGCAGAGAAACAGTGAAATTATGTCCTGACGGAAGATGTGTGAGGGCAAGAGGGTTAGCTAAGTATATAGGGAGGCATGAATCAAGGGATTTAGGGAAAAATAAATACAACTGACCTTTGAGCAGAAATTCTTAGCCTTTTTAGATCCTAGATCCCTTGCAGATACAATGTAAATAATGAACACTTTCCCCAAGAAGAACATGTATCACACACTCACATTCAGTCTACATGTGATTTCAGGAGTTTCATACCCACTGAGGCTCATCTGTGAACCTGTCTAGTGGTCCCATGGGTTTCAAGCCAAGAAGGTACTTCCAAATGAAGTCCTATGACCTGGGATATATCACTCACCCACTCTTGGCTTCAGTTTCTTTATCTGTAAGATGAGGAATCATGAGATGGAGACCATAAAGAAATGAACAACTTTGCAAGTCATCTGAAGCAGGCATTTTATTATACAGACCACAAGTATTCTACCTGGTTAGTAGGTAGAATTATCTCCATTTTGAAAACAGGGAAATGGAGACTTGGTTCAAGAAACTTGACCAAACTGACACATGAGTAAGTGAAGGAGCTAGAGAATCTACCCAGATCTGTCCAACTCCAAATCCTCGGCTCTTCCCTGTAAACTGAGCTGCCTACCAGGGATAGTGCTATTGATGTCTGTCTGCTCATCCCTGGCACGGTTAATGCACTGAAAATATGTAAAAAGAATTTAGAAACTGGATAGCACTTTTGAAAATATAAGATACCACATTGGCATCCTCATTACTGGTCACCCTGTATCTTAAAATCCCTTCCTTGGCATCTGTTAGTTCTTCCTCCAACCTCAGGCAGATTCTTCCTTGCTTCTGTCACCTGTTCTTTCTTTCCCTTCCACTTCCTGAGGGTAGGTTTCTTTAGTCCCTCTTGCTTTCTTTTCTTTACTTTCTAAATCCTGTCATCCTATAGCTTCAGCTGTGACCTCCAAGTAGTGAAGTGAAGTGAAAGTCACTCAGTCATGTCCAACTCTTTTTGACCCCACGGACTATACAGTTCATGGAATTCTCCAGGCCAGAATACTGCAGTGGGTAGCCTTTCCCTTCTCCAGGGGATCTTCCCAACTCAAGGATCGAACCCAGGTCTCCTGCATTGCAGGCAGATTCTTTACCAGCTGAGCCATAAGGGAAGCCCAAGAATACTGGAGTGGGTAGCCTATCCCTTCTCCAGCCAATCTTCCTGACCCAGGAATTGAACCGGGGTCTCCTGCATTGCAGGCAGATTCTTTACTAACTGAGCTATGAGGGAAGGTGACTCTCAAGTCTATACTCCAGTCCAGAGCATTATTTCAAGCACTTGCTGGTAGTTTATTGCCTAAATTACGGGTCTCAGGCTTTGTTGTGCATTAGAATTACCTAGAGTGTTAAAACACAGTTTGCTGGACCTATTCCCAGTTTCTGATTCAGTAGGCCTACAGAGGGCCTGAGAATATTTTTTACAGCATTATGCAAGGTATACTTGACATGCAACAAACCACACATATCTAAAGTGAACAATTGGATAAGTTTTGATATAAGAGTACACTTGTGAAACCAGCACCACAATCAAGATAAACATATCTGTATCCCCCAAACTCCTTGTTTCCGCTTATAATCCCTCTTTTTCTCTCCTCAACCTCCACTTCCATCCCCAGGCAGCCATTAACCTATTTGTGTCAGTATAGATGAGTTTGCATTGTTTAGAGTTTTTTGTAAATAGAATCATTAAATATGTACTCTTTCTTGTTTCTGGCTTATTTCATTCAGCATAATTATTTGTTACATGTATTAACAGTTCATTCCTTTTTGTTACTGAGTGTTAGTCAATTGTATGAATATATAGCAGTTTGTTTCTCTGTTCACTAGTTTATAGACATTTGGTTTTACAGTTTGGGGTTATTACAGATAAAGCTGCTGAGAATATTTCTGTAAAAATCTTTGTGCTTTTATTTCTCTTGGAAGTGAAGTGAGTCATGTGGTGAGAGTATGTTAGCTCTTTTAGGAAGGAACTGCCAGACTGTTTTTCAAGTTGGTTGCACCATATTACACAGCCATCAACAGTGTATGAGAATTCCAATCATTCCACATCTTTACAAATGTCTGGTGTGATCAGTCTTTTTAATCTTAATCATTCGAGTGGGTATGTAGTGGTATCTCATTGTGGTTTTAATTTGTATTTCCTTAATAACTAATGATGTTGAGCAGCTTTTCGGGTTCTTATTTTTCCATCCATTTATCTTCTTGGGTTAAATGTCTGTTCATATCTTTTGCTTATTTAAAAAATTGCATTGTTGTCTTCTTACTATTGAGACATGAAAGTTCTTTATATTTTCTAGAACACATGTGCTTTGTTAGATGTGTTTTACAAATAACTTCTCTCAGTATATGTCTTACATTTTCATTATTTAAACAATATCTTTTGAAGAGCAAACATTCTTAATTTGATGAGGTTTAATTTATTGATTTTTTATTATTTGCACTTTTCTGGACATATTTAAGAAGTCCTTGCCAAATCCAGAGTCATTAAGATTTTCTTCTACATTTTCTTATAGAAATTTAACAATTTTAGCTCTTACTAGATATATGATTCTTTTCAGGTTAACTTTTGTATGTGGTGTGAGGTAAGGGTCAAGCTTAATTTGTGTGTGTCTCTGTGTGTGTGGCGGGGGGCAGCTATCCAACTATTCCAGCATCTTTTGTTGAAAAGATTTTCCTTTCCCCATTGAATTGCCTTGGTACTTTTGTCAAAAATCGATTGAGCATTTATTTCTGAACTTTATTCTGCTCCATTGGTCTGTTTGTCTGTCATTATACTAGTACCACTCTGTCTTGCTATATCTTAGTAAGTCTTGAAATTCATTAATGTAAGCCTTTCAACTTTGTTCTTTTTCAGAGTTGTTTTGGCCAATAAAAAAAACACAATTTTATTTTCTCTAAATATTTCTATTTCCTTGCTCATCTCATGCTCTTTCTCTTTGTCTACCTATTTGAAGTCTAGCTCTGATGTGCCATCCTCCATGAATCCCCCTCCCTGATTCTTCCATCCAAATGTGATTTCTCTCTCTTCTGAACTTCAGAGTATTCTAATTGTATCCTTCTTGGCAGTTAGAGTTTACCTCAAATTATCATTACTCAGATGCCTATCCTGCTAGATCATGAGCTCCCCTTCTGGTGCCAAGCACAGGGTTATTGTTCAACAAAGATTTGCTGAAAGAATTCATGAATAAAGGAATGAGTAAGTGAAAACAAGGAGTAAACATTATTTTCTCTCCTCGTCCTGTGCAACATCCATCCAAATCCCTTCACAAGGTTGAAAAGATCCCCACAGTTGATCAAGGAAAAGAGAGAGGCAGTGAGCACAAAGTAAGCCAAAGGACCTCCTCTGTCTGGAGAGGACCAGACTGAGGGAGTATAATTACACTTGGCCCAGCCTGCCTTTGTAACAATGACAACAACACCGACTAATGTTTACTAAGTACTTGCTATATGCTGACACCATGCAAAGTGATGTACATGCACTATTTCATTTAATTTAATCCACCAACAACCTATGAGATTGGTACTAGTCTATCCCATATTATAAGTGAGGAGACTGAGGTTCAGAGAGGTTTACTCACCTACCCAAGGGCACAGAGCTTGAAGTGGCAGAGCTGAAACTGGGACCCAGTCCTATTGGATTCCAAACCATGTTTCTAACTATGTGCCAGACTAAATAAAAAATGGCTATCTATTCCCCTAAGTGGTGAGGTCCTGATACATAAGAGCCATAATTTATATACTTCTGCCACACTGCAGTGACTGTATAGTTCTGAAGTCTCTGCCAATGGATGAGTATTAAAATTATCAAAGAGAAGTTTCTATCCTAGGATGGCAGAGTAGACATACTTTCCCCAGTTTCTTCCATTCTTCCAACTAAAACTCCTAGACATAATACATAGAGCAAACATCAGAAAACTCTGAAAAGTAGAGATAAGAAGGCAGATCAGCTAGGGAACTTGAAACCTGAGGAACAACATGATGGTTAGTTCCCTGAGTTTTCTTTTTGTCTCACCTCATGTATCCCAGACCTAGAGCTAAAGAGGGCAGTAACCCAGAAATACTAATAAGTACAGATTTTTTTTTTAAGTTCCAATGAAAGCTTGCTCTCTTTAGTCAAAGAACTAGGAAAATGACAGCTTAGGAGGGCAACTTTTAGACAAAAACTGCTCAACTCCAGCCAAATGCCACAGAAAAGCCTATGATCTGCCTCTCACCTATTCCAGCAAGGGCAATTGCTAAGTCTATACCTCTACCTTCACTAGTCCATAAGGTGGCATCCCAACCCTCTGCAGGATGGTGTCAGAGGAGGCTAAGAAAGGAACCTGGATGTTCATACTGGCCAGTGGTACCAAGCTCCCCATCTCCACTGCACAGTATCAGTGGAGACCACATGAGGAGCCTGAGCTTTCATCCATACCCAGCAGCAATAAAGCAACGCTTCTCCTCCACACTGGGGTGGTATCAGAGGAGGCTTACTGGAGAGCTAGAACTTTCATGCCTCCATGATGTCAATGGAAGCCATGTGTATAACAGTAGCAAAGTACCCCCTTGCATCCAGGGAGGTATCAGAGGAGGCTTCATGGAGAGCTGGAACGTTCACCTCCATCCAGCAGTAATAAGATCAGAAGCAAAGTGGAGAACCTGAACTTCTACTCCACCTTGCAGTTACAAAACAGTGTTCTCCCCCTTCTTCAGCTGGAGGAGTATCAGAGGAAGACAGCAAAAACATAAGATTTAAATAAAAGCAAGAGTTAATATCCAAAGTGTTCAAGTTTGGATAAAAATAAATCACTCATAATACCACAAACAAGGAAGATGCCAAACTGAATGAAAGAAAAGACATTAAATAGATGCCAACACTGAGATGACAAAAATGTTAGAATTATTTAACAAAAAGTTTAAAGCAACCATCACAACAATGTCTCAATGAACAATTATGAACATACTTGAAACAAAGGAAAAAATAGAAAATTTCAGCAAGAGTATAGAAACTCTTAGCAAATAAATAGAAAATATAAAGAACCAAACAAATTTTAGACCTCAATGGATGGGCTCAAAAGCAGAATGGAGAGCAAAGGAATGAATCAGTGAACTGGAAGATAGAAGATTAGAAATTACCCAATCTGAACAACATAGAGAAAAAAACACTGAAAACAGACTGCAGGACTATAACAAAAGGTCTAACATATTTGTCACTGGAGCCCCAGAAGGAGGAAAGAAAGAGAGCAGGGCTGGAAAAGTACTCAAAGATGGCCAAAACTCCCAGAAATTCAGCAAAAGATAGAAACCCACAGATTCAAGAAGTTGGTACATTCCAAACCTAAAGAAACCCACTGCAAGACATATCATAGTCAACCTTCTAAACACTGAAGACAAAACTCTTAAAAAAAGTGAGAGAAATGACACTTTACCTATAGAGGAAAACCAGTTCAAATGCAGTGGATTTTTCATCAGAAACCATATAGATGAGAAAGAAGTAGTACAACATTTTTTCGAGTGCTGAAAGAAAAGAACCGTCAACCTAGAATATACAGTGAAAATATCCTTTAGAAATGAAGGGGGAATCAAGATATTCTCAGATGAAGGAAATGAAGATAATGTGTCACTAGCAGACTTATCCTAAAAGAATGGCTAAAGAAAATTCTCAAAATAGAAAGAAATTGGTAAAAGAAGGAATCTTGGAACATCAAGAAGGAAGAAAGAATGTACTAAGTAAAAATATGGGTAAATATAATAGACTTTCCTTCTACTCTTGAGTTTTCTAAAATGTGTTTGTTGAAGCAAAAATTATAACACTGTTTGATGTATGTAAAGGATGTATTTAAGCCAATGATATTATAAATGAGAGAGGATAAAAATGTAAAATGAGGTAAAGTTTCTATAGTTCATTCGAGCTGGGTAAAATGATGACACCAGTAGACTGTGATGTTTTGCAAATATAATGTAATACCTACAGAGACAAGTGTTTTTTTAAGCTATGCAAAGAGATACCCTCAAAAACATTATAGGAAAATAAAAGCAGAATTTGAAAAAAATGCTCAAGTAAACCACAGAAAGGCAGGGAGATGAAAACAGAAAAAAAAAAGACAGAATAAACACAAAATCCTCAGAAAATAAAAAGGCAGAACATAATATATCAATAATTACATTAGATATAAATGGTATAAATATACAAATTAAAAGATTGACAGAATGATTAAAAATCTTAACTATATGCTGTCTACAAGGAGCTCACTTCAAACATATCTCCTATATATAAAGGCAAATTGAAAGCAAAAGGATGGAAAAGATCATAAAAAATTATCATAAAATATTAAAACATTAATCAAAAAGCAGGAGTTCATATGTATATCAGTCCATATGCTATGTTAATATCAAATAAAGTAGACTTTAGAGCAAATAAAATTACTAGAGACAGGGGTGTAATATAGTGATAAAAGGGTTATTCCACCAGGAAAATGTACAATCCTAAGTATATATGTGCCAAGCAACAGAGCTGCAAGATATGTTAAGGCAAAAATTGATAGAACTGAAAGGAAAAAGACAAATGTAAAATTACAGTTGAAAATGTAAACATCCCCTCTCAATAACTGATTAAACAACTAGAAAGGAAATCAGACCTCAACACCAGCATCAACCAAAAGAATCCAATTGACATTTACAGAACATTCTGTCCAGCAACAGCAGAATACACCTTATTTTCAAGTGTATGTGGGACATACACCAAGGTAGACCATATCCTGGGCCATAAAACTAACCTCAACAAACTTAAAGGAATTGAAATCATTTATGGTGTGTCCATTGACCACAGATAAAATTTTTTATAAACAGAACTGATGATAACATAAATATAACAAGAAACTCTTCACTTAGAAATAAAACAACACATTTGTATATAATCCATTGGTCAAAGAAGACATCTCAAAGGAAACTTTAAAGATACATCGAACTGAATGAACATGAAAATACAATAAATCAAAATGCATGGGCCACAGCTAAAGTAGTGCTGGCAGGAAAATTTATACACTAAAGTCATGCATTAGAAAAGAAGAAAAGTCTCAAATCAGTTTTACAAGCTCTCACTTCAAGAATCTAGAGAAAGAAAAACAAGATAAACATAAGACAAACAGGAGAAGGAAATAATAAGAGCAGAGGTTAATGAAATTGTAAACAGTAAAACTGAGAAAATCCGTGAAACAAAGATCTAGTTCTTTGAAAAGATCAACAAAGCTGACAAACTTTTAGCAAAATCAACAAAGAAAAAAAGACAAATCACCAGTATAAGGAATGGACAGGAGATACCACTACAGACCCTGTAGACATCAGATGTATGAGGGAGTAGTATGAGCAATTCTGACACACCGTGAAGAACACAAGCTGCCACAATTCATCCAATATGAAACAGACCATTTTAATAGCGTTCTAACTATTGAGGAAGTTGAAGTAATTTCAAAACTCCTATAAACGAAATCTCCAGGCCCAGACAGTTTTACTATGGAATTCTACCAAATGTTTAAAGAAGACTGTAGTGCTACATAATCTCTTCTAGAAAACAGAAGAGGGAGGAACACTTCCCAATTAATTTTATGAAGCTAATTATTACCTGGATATCACCAACAAAGACTGTATCCGAAAAAGAGAAAACTACAAACCAATATCCCTCATGAATATATGCAAAAATCCTCAACAAAATACTAACAAAGTGAACTGAAGTGAAAGTGAAAGTGAAGTTGCTCGGTCGTGTCCAACTCTTTGCGACCCCATGGACTATAGCCTACCAGGTTCCTCCGTCCGTAGGATTTTCCAGGCAAGAATACTGGAGTGGGTTGCCATTTCCTTCTTCAGGAGATCTTCTCAACCCAGGGATTGAACCCAGGTCTCCCGCATTGTAGGCAGATGCTTTACCATCTGAGCCACCAGGGAAGTCTAACAAAGTAAATCCAGCAATATATAAAAAGAATTATATGACATAAGTAATTGGAGTTTATTCCAGTCATGAAAGTCTGGTTCAATATTTTAAAATCAGTCAATGTATTCTATCCTATGTACAGGCTAAAGAAGAACAATCACATAGACATACTAGTTGATGGAGAAAAGTCATTTGATAAAATCCAATACACATTTATGATAAAAAAAAAGAAACTCTCTGAAAAATAGGAATAGAGGGGAACTTCCTCAATTTGATAAAGAGCATCCATTAAAGTCCTAGTGCTAACATTATACTTAATGGTGAAAGACTGAATGTTTTCCCCCTAAGACCAGGAGCAAAACGAGGATATCCATTCTCCCCACTCCAATTTAACATGTTCCTTAAACTTCTAGCTAGGATGATAAGGCAAGAGAAGAAAAGAAAAGCTGTATCGATGAGAAAGGAAGACATTATGTCTACTTAAGGAATCCCAAGAATATTTTTTAAAAATTTAAAATATCCTAGAATTAATGAGTAAATTTAGCAAGGTTACGGGATACAAGATAAATATATAAAACTCATTTTTTAAAATATACTAGCAATGAACATATGGACACAAATTTAAAATATTTATATAATTGCTCAAAAATAAGTGAAATGTTAAGTTGCTAAGTCGTGTCCAACTCTTTGAAACCCCATGGACTGCAGTACACCAGGCTTCCCTGTCCATCACTATCTCCCAGAGTTTGCTCAGATTCATTGAGTTAGTGATGCTATCTAACCATCTCATTCTCTGCTACCCTCTTCTCCTTTTGCCTTCACTCGTTCCCAGCATCAGGGTCTTTTCCAGTGAGTTGGCTCTTTGCATCAGGTGGCCAAAGTATTGGAGCTTCAGTTTCAGTATTAGTCCTTCTAATGAATATTCAGGGTTGATTCCCCATAGGATTAACTGGTTTGATCTCCCTGCAATCCAAGGGACTCTCAAGAGTCTTGTCCAGCACCACAGTTTGAAAGCATTTAGCTAAAATAACATGTGCAGGATTTGTATGCTTGTATTTCTTTCTTTGAGAGGGTCTTTTTAAAAAATGAAAAGATGTATCATATTCACAAATTGGAAGATTTAATATACTACAAATGTCCATTCTTCTCAAACTGATATACAGGTTTAACACAATTCTTATGAAAATCCCAGGAAGATTTTTTAATAAATATAAACAAATTATTCCAAAATTTGTTTGTAAAAAAAGCTGAGGAACTAGAATAATTAAAACATTATTAGAAAGAATAAAGTGGGAGGAATTTATCTGTACAGTTTCCAGTTCTATTATATAGCTACAATAACAAAGATTGTAAGGTATTTGTAGAGGTATAGGCACAGATCCTGGAGAAGACAACGGCAACCCACTCCAGTGCTCTTGCCTGGAAAATCCCATGGATGGAGGGGTCTGGTGGGCTGCAGTCCATGGGGTCGCGAAGAGTCGGACACGATGGAGCAACTTCACTTTCACTTTTCACTTTCATGCATTGGAGAAGGAAATGGCAGCCCACTCCAGTGTTCTTGCCTGGAGTATCCCAGGGACAGGGGAGCCTGGTGGGCTCCTGACTATGGGGTCTCACAGAGTCGGACACAACTGAAGTGACTTAGCAGCAGCAGCAGCAGGCACTGAGATCATGGAACTGAGTAAACAATCCAGAAATAAACCACACAGTTGTGTCCAACTGATTTTTGACAAAGGTACAAAAGCAATCCAATGGAGGAAAGATTGTTCTCTTAACAAATGGTGCTACAGCAAGTGGAAAGGCATAGGCTTGAAAAAAGAAGAACCGCCTTAACCTAAGTCTCACACCTTATAGAAAGGTGAACTCAAAATGAAGCACATATTCAAATGTAAAATTAAAATATTTAGAAAAAAACAGAAAGTTGTCAGGATCTCAATAGGCAAAGAGCTTTTAGACTTAACACCAAAAGCGTGATCCATGCAAGGAAAAATTGATAAACTGAACTTCATAAAAATTTAGAACTTTAGCTCTGTTAAAGACTGTTAAGAGAATGCAAACACAAGCTACAGACTGGGATAAAATATTTGCAAATCATATATCCAAAAAATGATAGGTATATGAAATATATAAGAAACTCAAATTCTTGACATTAAAAAAAAAAAAAGTCAAGCAATCCAATAGAAATGGACTTAATACCTGAAGAGAGATATTTCTCCAAAGAGGATATACATACAGCAAATAATTACATGGAAAGATATTCAAGGTAATACAAAAACAAACCGAAAACCAAACCACAATGAGAGATTACACACCTTTCAAAATGGCTTAAGATTAAAAAAAAAAAAAAAAGACACTGCCAAATGCTGGCAAGGATGCAGAAAAGTGATCACTCATACATTTCTAGTGGGAATGTATTATATAGTCACTGTGGAGATGAGTTTGGCAGTTTCTTAAAATTATCTATCTATCATATGACCCAGCCAACTGTAATCCTAGGCATTTATCCTAAAGAAATGATAATAATTTATGTCTACACAAAACCTGTACACAATTGTCCATAACAGCTTTATTCATAATAACCAAAACCAACCCAATTGTCTTTCAATAAGTGAATGTTCTTCTGTGGGGAAATAAATTGTGGTACATTCACACTGTAGAATGCTGCTGCTGCTGCTAAGTCGCTTCAGTCGTGTCCGACTCTGTGCATAGATGGCAGCCCACCAGGCTCCACCGTCCCTGGGATTCTCCAGGCAAGAACACTGGAGTGGGTTGCCATTTCCTTCTCCAATGCATGAAAGTGAAAAGTGAAAGTGAAGTCACTCAGTCGTATCCGACTCTTGGCAACCCCATGGACTGCAGCCTACCAGGCTCCTCCGTCCATGGGATTTTCCAGGCAAGAGTACTGGAGTGGGTTGCCACTCCACACTGTAGAATACTACTCATCAATATAAAAAGGAATGAACTACTGATACATAGCACAATTCGGATGACTCACCAGAAAATTTTGCCAAGTTAAAAAAATAAAAACCAATCTCCAAAGGTGATTTCACTTGTGTGAATATTATACAAGTGAAATTATGTGATTTCACTTGTATAATATTCTTGAAGTAACAAAATAGGAGAACAGAGTAGTGGTTGTAAGGGGTTAAGGAGGTAATGAGAGCTAGCGGGAAGTAAGTGTGGCTTAAAGGGCAAGATGAGAGATCTTTGTGATGAAAGTTTTCTGTACCTTTTCTTTATCAGTATCAATATCCTGATTGTGGGATATTACGCTACAGCTTTGTAAGGTATTACCATTCACTGAAACTGGGTAAAGAGTATTGTGTTATTTCTTACAATTGCATGTGAATTACCTCAAAATAAAAAGTTTAATTTTAAAAAATGATCAACGTGGGACTTCCCTGGTAGTCCAGTGGCTAAAGATTCTAGGTTCAATCCTTGGTCAGGGAACTAGATCCCCCATGCCACAACTTAAGATCCCATATGCCCCAACAAAGACTGAAGATACCATGTGGCACAACTAAGACTGAGGACAGCCAAATAAATAAACAAATAAAAATAAATTTTTTTAAATGATCAAAGAAAGTCAGCAACTACTTTACACAAGCCCTTCATAAACCTTACCCTGGGAGATGAGGCACAGCTGAAAACATATACAGAATCAAAGTAAGTCTAAATAAATGCCTGTATGGTAGGTCTGAAGTCATTCTCTGATCCTTGGGGTTCTTCCTTAATACCAGGGAGGACAGCCATGTTCCCTGTGACACTCTGTGGGACTTTGTCAATATGGGACCTGAAATTCAAGGAAGCATAGGGCAAAGCTGCAGGGCAAGTCTCTGGTTTTTATGTTGGAGGAAGATATGAAAGGAGTTGAGGGACAGATGTGAGGGAGGACAGAGCCAGCTCAGAAGCCACCCTCTCCAGGAGTGCTCTGCACAGTTGCCCAAGTTAGGTATCCCCTTCCATCTGCTCCATTAACCTGCATCACAATTTACTATGATTAATAACTTACTTCTCTGTCTCCCCCTCTAGACCATACATTTCTTGAAGGCTGAGATAATTTCTTAGTTTGCCTCTGCATACGTTAAATGTTTTATTTTTGAGTTAAAACAAAGACTATTTACTCTGTAGTTTTTTTAGATGTATGGCTAAGACCTTTCTTTGTATATGGGTGTGCCAGCTAGCATTCCACCATCATCTTTCCTGCATGAGTTATACCCAGAATGTATTGATTGCCATTTTCAGTTTTGATTTCTTTCACATGCATTGGAAACTTTAAAAAAAAAAAGAGAGAGAAACAATCTGAATGCAGAGCCTTAGATTTTAAATAGTTTTTCTTCTTCTTTTTCAGTTGCGTCACCAATACAAAATTTGATAAGAAAATTCTTTAGCAACTTGCCATTATGGAAACCTTCCAAACAGCAACATTAGTTTTTGTTTTTAAGTTAATTTGGCTACATTGGCTTTTAGTTGCAGTATGTGAGATCTTGCTTGCATCATGTGGAATCCTCCACTGCGGCGCACAGACTCTCTGATTACGGTGCACAGGCTCCAGAGCACACAGACTTCAGTAGTTGTGGTGCATGGGCTTAGTTGCTCCATGGCATGTGGGATCTTAGTTCTCCAATCAGGGATTGAATACACGTCCCCTGGATAAGGGGATCTTAACCACTGGACTGCCAGGGAAGTCCCAGCAACATTAGTTTTGCACTCATGTTTTAATGGCTTATGTAGTATTTATTTAAATTAGATAATAAGAATAATAGGCACAGCTGGCATAAATAGGCAGAGTTAAAAACAAATGACTCTTGGTAAACATGCAGTTCAACCCAATGGGAGAACACAAGTGTACAGCATCCTAGCCATGAAGGTTTGATGAGCCATGAATGTTAGTATGTTTTACAAAAGAATTGATGGTGTCACTTTAGCCAGTGAGCCAGGTAAGTGCAGGTTGAAGTTCCATTTTAATAATACCAGTAACTTAATAATCTTAGTAATAACTAACACTTATCAAGTGCTTACTGTGCCAGGCATCATGCTAAATGCTTCTATACATATCTCAATTAATCCTACCTAAAGAAAGTACTATCCCCATTTTATAGGTAAAGATGTTGAAGCTCAACGAAGTCCAACAGCTCTATAAGTTCTCACAGCTTTTAGGTGGTAGAGTTGAGTTTCTGTCCAGTTCCAAAATCTGTGCTTTTATGTACTACACTGTATTATTTCCGTGTGCATGCATGCTCAGTTGCTCAGTTGTTTCTGACTCTTTGTGACTCCATGGACTGCAGTTCACCAGCTCCTCTGTCCATGGGATTCTCCAGGCAAGAATACTGGAGTGGATTGACATTTCCTCCTCCAGGGGATCTTCCCAACCTAGGGATTGAACTCATGTCTCCTGGATTAGCAGGCAAATTCTTTACCCCTGACCCACCTGGGTTATTTCCAGTATATATCTAATGGATGAAGGAATGAATGCAGGAAAGTATACAGAGAACAGGGTAAGGTTGGAAGTTGGGAGATATTTTTCTACAGTCACAAAAATATCCCTTAAAGACCAACTGGTTCACCTTTGGCAGTTTCTTGAGGTAACAGGGGCTCTGAAGAAGAGCGTTAGCTGTTCTTAGAGGACTTGGGAGAGGGGGAGACCCACCAAAGGTGCTAGAGGAGGCCTACATCTGGTGCTGGGAAATGATGGGCACCTCTCTTTTATCTAGTCCAGACTTCTGACCACCATCACCAGTGGCCTCCCTTTAGTTCAGTTCTGCCTTTTATTTCAACTGAATCTGCCTAGAATTTTAAAATCTTAATTACCAAATGAAGGGAAAATAGCAAAACTACACTCTCAATGCCTGGACTAGAAGCTGAATTTGGCTGCCATAGCTTATGAGCCAAACACCTTCTTGTTTCTCACCTCAGCTCTGGGTGGATCAAACATGATGGATTCAGGCTGGCACTATGGTCTGACCGAGGCTGGGTGTGTGTGTAGGGGGATGCTCAGTTCTTCCCAAGGCCTCCTTCTTAGCTGCTATCCCTTAGCATCTGTCCCCTGGCCAGCTGCAAACCTCTGCACCTCAAAGCCACTGGTCTCCTAGAGGCCTAGTCTCCTAGTGAGGAAGAAGAGTCAAGGTTTGGCTCATCCTTGTATTTCAGTCCCCTCTGTCTTCCTTCTCTCCAACTGTTGCCATTTCTTCTGCTTCTTGGGTGACTTATCCTTAGAAGAGGATCTGCTCTACCTCCTCAGGCCCATTTCTCTCTGCCCTCTTAAATCCCATTTCCTAAAGCATTCCTACTGACTGAAGTTTAAGCTAGTTTTCTTCCTCACTCAGGTTCCTGGCTGGTGCCTGGGTCTGGTGTCTCCTTTGCCTTGTACTTTAAAGAAGGCAGTGTGCTCGTTGTTGCCTCACTGTCTCCTGCTGGATCCCTCCCATGGTCTGGAGCAGATTATTCACCTCCTGAAAGTAATTCCTTCTGCCTGGAATGCCCTTCCCTCTTTTCTTACCTAGATACCTTTTAACTATCCTGTGAATCACAACTCAGATGTCACCTCTTCCAAGAAACTTCTCCAGTACATCTATGCTGGGTGCCTTCCTTTCCTCTGTGTTGGGTGCCTTCCTTTCCTCTGTGTTGGGTGCCTTTTTAGCTTTCAAAACATCACACTGAAATTGACTTGTTATTTATATGTCTCTTGCTCTAGGCTCTGATCCCTGAGAAGCTATGTCTTGTTCACTGCTGTAGTCCAAGCACCTAACAGCGTTTGTCATGAACTAGGTGCTCAGTAACTATTGTTTATTTAATGTATAGTTTGAAAGTCTAACCTACTACCCATCAACTTTCATCTGCTGTATAAGAATGGTTCTGTCTCTGTGACCATGAGTGGGACAGAATGACTCTCACCTCCTGACCCTAGTGAATGAGCAAGTGCAGTTCACCTAGCTACTTACTTTCTCAATGGACTCATTCTTCCTGGGTTCTCAGAAACCTCCTGGCTTTCTATGTCTGAGGATCTTCCAATATAAAAAAAAAAACCAAAACCTGTATATGAAAGTTGTATAAGTCAGGATAGATGGGTATGTGGCTGTAGCAGCCCCCCGTTTCAGTAGTTTAAGACAAGGAAAGTTTATTTCTCACTCATACTACGTGTGCATCGTGGTTGAGCTGGGGACTCAGCTTTGCACTGTTGTCTCTAAAGGACCCAGGCATGATTTTAAGAAGCATTGTGGCTTAAAGAAGTTAAAATCCTGTTTATATTTGTTTAACCTTCTGTTTCCCAAATTATTTGACCCCAGATTCCTTTTTATTATGCAACAATTATTTACACCCTATGGACCTCATGCTCAGAGATGCCAGTCTAAAGAGGTTATAGCAGATCAAACCTCCGTGACACACCTAATAGGTGATAAAATATGAGTAAAGCAGTCTCTGTTCACATTTGTTGAATTTCAGAATATGTTCAATTAATATCCATGAAGCCCTTACTTTGTGCCAAGTGCTTTGCCAGGTGCTGGGGATACAGGACTTGCTGAAATATCTATGGTCCTTGCTCTCATCTAGCCTCCCTTTCAATAGGGAAGATACTATTAAACTGCAAACAGCCATCCTCACGATGCCATATAAAGTAAATATATTCCAAAATGACCTTGCATAGTCAAGTTAAGATTGTTGCAAAGAAATTAATCTGATATTTACAAGATGAGCAGTTAGGCAAAGTAGGAGTAGAGAGCAGTGGCTAGAGGTGGGAAATGTACTAGGCAGAGAAAACAGCATGTGCAAAGGCCCTGAGGTGGAAAACAGAGAGGCCAGTAAAGTTGGAATACACTGAGAAAGGAACCATGAACAAAGGGCCGTGTCATGCAGGCCTCACATGCCAAGTTGGCATTTTGAATTTCATTTGAAAAGCAATTGGAACCAATGAAGGGGCTCCTAATCCAACAGGAAAAATGCAAACACATTCAGCTAATTAATTATATGGCTTTTTATAAGATATTTCATTGGTGTAGCACTTATGCTTTACAAAATATTTTCATGTCATTATTTTATGTCTTCCTTGGAGCAGCTGTCTGAAGGAGATAGTCCAACTGTTAGTACAGATGGGAAATCTGAGGCTCAGAGAGGTAAGTAGCTTACCTAAGGACACAGTGACTTAGCCAGGGAACAGGCATCCACTTCTGATCATTTCATTTCTTAGGCTAGTCATGCAGAGAAAGCACTGGTCTGTATGAGTCAGTCCTGGAGTCTATGTCTTTACTGGCAGGCACAGAGGGGCTTGATTTGAGAACTGTATGGAATAGTGGTTAAGTGCTCAGGCCAAGAGTCTGCCAAACTGAAGTTCAAATCCCAGCTCACCAAGCACTTACTAGCTAGGTAACCTCTTGCAAGTTACTTAACAGCTCTAGCTCCTACACTCATTTATAAAATGGGGATAGTCATACTAACCTCATAGGGTTGATGTAAAGATTAAATGAGATGATGCATGTAAAAGTGTTTGACACATAGTAGGAGCTCAAAAAATGCCAGTCTGATTTTTAGAGATAACTGGCTCTTTCTTTCAATTTGGAACCTTGGAATGTGCTGAATGTGTTAAATGTGCAATTAAGTGAGGCTCAAATCCCTTCATGCCAGGGATCATTGTATATGAGATGGGTTGAATACTTGTGTGATTTGCAGATGTTCAAAATGGTACAGAGAAGGAACAAGTGCTGGCTGGGGCCTTTCTCAATAATGCTGATGCTCCAAACAAAGTCTTTACATCTGATACTTCTACCTTCTAGACTGCAGGGGAGTTCTCCAGATGATAATTTCCCTGGGAGTTGAGTGCAGGGGAGTAATTGCCCAGTTGTCCTTCCAGGTGGATATTATATGGTGGCCTTGAGAACTACATTCAAGGAGCTGTCTAGGGTCATGACCCTAGAATAACTGCATTTAAGGGTCTAAAAGGCCTGCTAAACATCAGCTGAAAGGCCTGTCCAGACTTTTGACAGGAGTAGAGGAGTGAAGTACAGGGGCTGGAGCACAGAGAATATCTGTGATTCATGGGTCACACTGGGTATTCTTGACCACTTGTGGGGCTTCCAGTCCAGGGCAGTGTGGGCCTTTGTGAAACCTGCCCTCCTCAATGGGGCAGAAGAACTTCATATGGAAAAGATAGGTCTTGAATTTCCTGGCTTTGCAATTAATTTTTGCTCTTGAAGATGGGCCTGCTAGAAATGGATAGTAGGTTGAGTAGAGGCTCAGAAAAGTCTAATCAATGACCCTCAAACATGTTCACCCTGACTTACAGCTTGAAATACATTGTGCATGGTGACCCAGTGTGTGTATATGCATGTGTGCATGTGTGCACACACACATACAAATGTGAAATAAAGTTTCTGTAATCAGTACCTACACTTACATATGTGAGGCACCTTGGTATTTTTTTTTTCTGTTTTATTATATTTCATTAAATTGGTTTCTTGACCTACTAATGGATTGCAACCTGCACTTTGAGAAACACTGGTCTAATAGATGATGAATTGTCCTTGAAGGTGATTGAGAAAGATGTTGTTCATGAATAATGAAATTCAAATGAGCAATGCCAAAGGCTGAACAGACTGACTGTATAGTTTGAATGCTCACAGCATATCCAGAACCTGATTTTCCCTCACTCCTGAACAGTGAGGTTGGAGATAGTAAAAATAATAAGAAAAATTACATTTTCTGAGGACCTACTCAGTTAAGAGAATGGGGTTATGTACTTGAATAGTATAAAAATATAAATAGTAAATACTCTGACCTTAAAAGAGCTTATAAACTAGTGGAAAAGATGGACTGGATCATAAGCACAAGAATGTAAGGGGATTTCAGGTTAATGTCACAGACTGAACTGATATATGAAAAACGTCCCCTACTAGAAACAGAAACTTTATAATTGTATATATGATAAACTTTAAAAATATACAGTAAAATAATTGAAAAGTATACAATCACATTCTAAAGCAATAAATGGAAGAGCCTAAATGCCAGGAATGAAAAAGAAAACTCAGAGCCAAAGTGTCCAGGGGGATTTCGCAGAGTTCTTAGAGCCAGTAATATGTCATAAGAGCTAGAGTTTAATAGTAATGAGGATAGAATAGCAAGCCCAAAACCTCTGCATGAGCTCCCTTCATAAAGTTAGGAACCATGAAGAGCTATTTATCTATGCAACAGGAACCAGAAAACTCCACTCATTGATAAGGATTCAGTAGAGAAGCATGTCATCTTTTGGGGGCTGAGGGTAGAATAAGAGTCATCTGTGAAAAATTAGAACTCCAAGTCTGTGCCAAACATGGTTCCACACTGCAAATTTTGTACTACTCACAAGATGTGGGAAACTCAATTCAAGAAAATAACAAACTGGTCCATAAATGATGAAACCCATAGAATTCCAACAGAGGCAAAACTTTGACATGATTCTTCCTCCAGGGCCAAGGGCAGGTTAGCCTTCTCCAGAAACCAAGTTTTGCTAGAGATGAGTTCATAATCAAAAACTACAAACCACAAGAATAAATGAACCACTACAAGAAAGAGAATCAGCAAACACAGTACACTGAAGAATTTTAATAACTGTATAGGCAATAAAAAACAATATGGAAAATACTTTAAGATGTTCCCTCAAAAAAGGAAAGAACAGAATCCAAAAGGCAAGAATAAGACATGCTGGAAAAGAAGAGTCAGAAAAGAACCAAGTAGAATTTCTAGAAATAAAATAATATTTACATAAAACCAATTCAATGGAAGGTTTGAACAGTTGATAACACTGCTCAAAAGAGAATTAGTGAATTGGAAGACAAATTCAAAAGTACCCAAAATGTAGCTCATAGAGCTGCATTTGAAGTCAGGGAAAATATGAAGAAGTTGAGACATGAGGAATAGAAGGTACAATAGAAATATTAGAAATTCCAGAAGAAGAGAGAAGAGAGAAGCAGTATATGAAGAAGATACAATGGTGGAGAATTGACCAGTATTGAATGCAAAAATTCCTACTAAATAGGAATACAACTGAGTTTCTGAGGAGAATAAATAAAAGAAGTTTACACCTAAACACATTGTTGTGATATTGTAGAATATCAAAGACAAAAGTCTTAAAAGCTAACAGAATAATGACAATTAGACAAGCTTCTCATTAGGAGCAACAGAAATCAGAAGATAAGTCATTACAGCTGAAGGAAAATTACTGTCAACATAAAGTACTATAACTCAAATAATTATCATTCAACACAGAAAGGGTGAAATAAAGACAATTTTAGATATAACTGAAAAAAAGTTTAATATTCACAGACCTTACTGATGAAATTTTTTTTAAAGACTTCATTAAGAAGGAAATTGAACCTAAAAGGAAGAATTGGCTATTAGAAGCAGTAATGAGCAAAGAAATTGGCAAATATGTAGGTAAATCTAAATAACTATTTTGAAATATATTTTTAAAATATAATAAAACTAAAATACTACTAATCAATATATAACATGAAAATATGGAAGAGGTTGGTTTGCAGTCTAAGATCCTTCTATCGTTGAAAAGAACAGAAAAATAGATTAGCTTTTGTTAAGTAAAAATGTTCAAATGTAAAAAGGTTTAAAAATTAAGAGTAACTGTTTATTTAGAAATAGAATGTTTTTAACTTCCAGACCAGTAGAAAAGAAAATAAAAAACAGAATGAAGAAAACTTTATCAGTGCAATTGGAGGCATGAAAGAGGGAAAAGAGGAAAAGCAAATAAAAAGCAGGAAGAATAGAAACACAAAATGAGACAATAGAAGTAAGTCCAAATGCATTAATCACAATAAAAGTAGACATATCAAATTTGCCCATTAAAAGAGACTTTCAATGTGGATTTTTAAAAAATCCAGGAATAGGCTGTTCACAAAAAACTTGCCTAAAACAAAGTTACAGAAAGATTGGAAATGGAGATTTAGAAAGATATGCTAGGCAAATACTAACCAAAAGGAAGCTGGGCTAGCAATATTGATAACAGATAAGAATTTAAAAGCAAAAACATTAATGGAGATAAATGGAGATTTTAATGGAGATAAAATGGGACATTACTTATTGAGAGAAGGGACAACAAGGAGATTTACTTATCAGCAGCTTGGGCAGCTTGAGTCCAGCCTAGGCCAGCTTCTCTGTTGTGGGTAGAGGGCTTCCAGCTCCGACTGCATTGCCTTAGCTTCCACCGGCCTGGGTGGGGAAGGTACACCAAGACAGGGCGCTGCTGGGAAAAAACATGCTGTTTCCTGGGTACAACTTATAATTGTTGCATGGTCTAGATATATGTTTATTGTAACTTGTAATATTTGGACTTTGCAAAGTCTCGGGGTAAGAGAAAAAAGCACTAACCAGAATTCCCCAACAGTGGGCAAGGGTAACAACCCAGGCTGGGAAAGAACTGAATCCTCCCTGGACAAGGAAATGCCCACCCACTCACATTCCTGCCTGGGAAATCCCACGGACAGAGGAACCTGGTGGACTACGGTCTGCAAGTCACAAAGAGTCAGACACAACTTAGTGACTAAACAACAATGTGACATTTATTCATAGGTAAACCATTACCTGGAGTTTTCCAGTGCATTTTATTTTCTCTGGAATAAAATGATTTTCTGGTGTTTTTATATTGGTTTAATTTTCTGTGTTCTTAACAGTAATTCAAATCCAAACACTTCCTTAATTATATAAATCTCTTTTCAAAATCTTCAAGTACATTGGGTGTTTTGTTAAAAAAAAAAACTGAATGTTCCATGGGGCTCAAAAATATCAAATACCACTGATGTGGCCTTGATGTTTCTCTCAAACTCACTTCTGTGAGTGGAAAGGACCTAAGGGGCTCTAGGATTTGAGGCCAAAGTAGAAGGTTTGATATATGTCCTTTTGTGGAGCTGGCAACAGCAAAGCAAGGTGTCAGGAAAGTGAGTGAGACTGACCATCTGGAAGACCCAGAATCCTGAAACCGGATCAGTATCTGGTGTTTCAGCCTTACCCTGACCAGACATCTAGACTCACAGAACTACACCTTCTGGACATACTTCCCTTGTGTACCATGTCCCTCCAGACCTATTACAGTGTGATTGGTCCATGGGACTTGGCAATGTGTTTTTTGGCCCCATCTTTCAATTCTGATCAATATACCCTAGGGCCAAGGCCTTGAGCTTTATGATGGAGTTATTTTTCTCCAGAGTTTTTAATCTTTGGAGAGATTTTTTTTATGACATGTGGCTCTTGGAGTGTCTGCCTAGCATCTTTGGGAACCACTTTTCCCACCCACAGGGGTGGATTCCCAGGAGCCACATTTTGGTCACAGTTGATTGAGGCAGGGTCAGATACCTTACTCACAGTGAACCAGAACCAACTAACTGCTCTTGGGAGTTAGTCATTTGGATCAATGGGGCCAGAGATTGGGATGCTTACAAACAAAGTCACATTGATGGCAGCATGAAGGAGAAGGCTGATGAGCCTAAGGACTCCAAGATGGTGGCAGGTCAGCCCACTCCAGAACAAGTACTGAGTCTGCCTGTCATCCCTTGAGTAGGACTGTCTTGCCTCATCCCAGGAGCAGTAGCTGGAAGTCTCTGACCTAGGTAAATGCTGAAATCTTTAGAGGTGAAGTGTCATTTATGTCAGCAAGGAACAAACAAGTGTTTCAGAAAGAGAAAGGGAGAGATAAACCAAATCTGGACAATAGGTACAAATTTTTCATTTGTGTCAGGGTATATACGAGTGTTCATTGTAACGGTGAACTTCTCTGTAGGTTTAAATTTTTTTCAGAATAAAAAGCTGAAGCAAAGAAAAAATTTTAAAACAAATACAACACCTAATGAAATCATGGATCTAGTCAATGATAGTAAGTGACTGTTAAAATCATTAAGTGAAAAACTGATAGAGGGGAAAAAAGCTGAAGGGGAACTTTATAATGGACAGATCTGGCTGATAGCTCCTGAACCCACTGATTAATCTTAATGTCATAAAAAGAAAAATGATGAGAAAGTATGTGGTCCTGATATGATGTGAGAGGAAGTTCACACCACATGTAAAATAGTCTTGCCAAAAAATCAGACCTAAAATCAGGCAGCTCTAGAATCTACCAATTTAAGGGACAGAGAAACAGGTTAAATGATACCACAGGGGTGTTATCAGCAAAACTCAGAGTGGAGGAAATTTCGTAGAATAAATGGCCCACAATTTCTTCAATTAATAAATTTCTGGGGGGGAAAAAGGAAAGAAAGTGCAAATTCTGGAATAAAAGAAACTTAAGAGCCATATCAACCACATACATTGCATGGACTGTGATTAAAACCCGATTCAGGTGAATTTGAACATTGCATGTGTATTTGATGAGAGAAAGGATTATAGTTAATTTTTATTGAGGTGAGATAATGGTATTGTGGCTATATTAAAATAGTCCTTAAATGCATTCCATTTATGCATTTTAGAAATGCATATTGAAATATTTATGGGTGAACTGATTTGATATCTGTGATTTGCTTTCAAATAATCCTGGAGGAAAGAGAAATGTGTATAGAAGAAATAAGACCAGCTACATGCTGGTAGTTGTTGAAACTAGGTGATAAGTTTGTGGATTTTTAAAATATATATATATATATACTTGAAATCCTCCAGAATAAAGTTTTAACAAATAAAAAAACCCAAGCCACTTCAATATTTTCCTAATATATTCTCCCGAAGGAGGATCTTCAGTGTGAGAAAGAATGAGCGTCCCCTCACAGGCAGAGCACAGGTGAGGTCAGAGAGAGCTTAGAGGGGAGGGTAAAACCCAGGGTCATCAGGAGGATCCAAGTCTTCTTTCAAGTGGAGTGCTGCTTACTGCGGAAGCCTGTCTTGTGTCTTTAAGCCAGACTGTTCCCTGTTGGGTGGGAGAAGAAAATAATATATTTGGGCAGCTCCCCCAGTCAACCCAGGTTAAGAAATAGGGTTTGAAAAGGCTAGTGGGTTGGACCCAGAGCAGAGGAAGGAGGTGGAATTAGAGATCTCTTTTTGTGAGGCTTTGTTGAGGTTCAGGTTCACGATCAGAGAACAGGGATGGGGCTAGAGGGATGGGTACTTCACTAAGCTGGGTGCTCTCTGCTGAGACCTTTGAGGTTAAAGTCTCCTGGCCTTCAGAGCTTCATCCTCAGTGCTCTAGTTCTCCTCCAAGATGGAGCCAGAGGTCCCAACCCTTCTCTCTCCACTGTCTTCCTCACGTTGACCCACCCCAAGGCCCATCTCTTTCCCCGCATCTGATTCTCTGGCACATTTCCATTCCCTCCCTACTTGAGCCTCCTCCTCATCTCCATTCTCCATTCCCTGTCCTCCACCCTACCAGACACCCCAGTTCAGGGTCCAAGAGAAGGACAGCTTTTATGTGGCTTGTAAAATTCTATTATATCTGTATTCAAAACCTAGCAGCTGAGAAACACTGGTAATAAGCGTGTTATTAAGCGTGTAAATACACTTCCACTCCAGGGCCTCCAAGGGGCGGGGGCCGGATTCTCAGCCTGGGTGTCTCCCCTGCATGTGAGTCCTTCCCCACCCGGCCTCCACCCCAGAACTGGACCTTGTGCCAAGGCCCAGGCCTCCTCCTGTCTCCAACCACCATCGTCCTGCAGATCTCAGACTCTTGGAGAAAGGGGGCGGGGGAAAGGGCCGAAGAAAAAAAACATTAGGAAAAAAACTCCCACCCAGAGAGCATTCTTTCTGCAGCACTCAGGAAAAAGGATGTCTCACAGGGGACGGGAAGGCGAAATTTTTTCACATCCAAATGGATTGCAATTTCCCTCCATTTAGCACCTGAAGGTAATTAGCTCGAAGAGACTGCCGAGTGCGAAACACGTTCACGGAACATTAACTCTCACACATTCTCCAGTTGCAGGGAATTAATAGGAAAGATTAAAGTTTAAAGAGAGCAAAATGCCATTACCTCGCCAGCCACCTCTCTCCGCGGCAGTATCCAGCCCCCGAAAACCTTCGGCCAGTACTCAGGCCGGGGCTCAGGTCTCTGCCTGCAGCCTGGCTGGCTAGGGCATCTGGGTGTGCCCCAAGAAGAGCACTCACATGTGCTGATGTGAACACATGTGTGCAAAACAGGTCAGCTCTGACCCTTCCCAAGGCCAGGTCAGCCCCTCCTCCCTTCACAATGAAGCTTAGGGTGGACTGGGACAGGTGTGTTTTCTTACAGGCTGACACCTGGCATTGGGGTGCGTCGAGGCCCTGGCTTGGGTCAAGGGTCCTTGGAAGGGTCACTGGCATGGGTGTGCCCTGTGATTTTGGCGAAAAGGGTGCGATCTGCCAGCTTGGTCATGAGTAGAGAGATAGAAGGTGTCCCTCTTGCCTTGGGTGTGTACAGAAGCACTTGGGTGAGGTGATGGAGGGAGTTGCCTCCATTCTTGTGAGGCAGCCAAGACCCACAAACACACGTGTGCACACATGCAATCCCCCACAATCACACACAGATGGCCTTTGTCACTGATTTTTTCAAAGTTTACATAGGCTTCAAATTCTAAAGCTTTCTATGTGGCGTCAGTGTTTTAGGAAAAGATGAGAGACAGAGAGAGGGAGACAGAGAGAGAGTGGGAGAGAGTGAGGGAGAGAGGGGCAGAGGCAGGCAGGAGAGAGAGAGCGCGAGATGAAATTGAGACATGGAAGAATTTATTGCCCAGAAAATTCCATTCTGCTATCTGATTCAAAAAGTCCAGTCCCCCCAGCTTCGGAAAATCTATTTTCCACATTTTAATACCCTGCAGAACAGTCCTCATAACTCATCCGAGTGTGTTAAGCACAGTTTTATTAGATCTGAAACAAATTTTGGTGGGGAGATACTATAGGTCATTAACCATGGAGTAATTTTATCCTTGTTTCCCTAATGATGCCATAATGGCGAGCGAATTTCTTAACTAAAGACCAAAGAACATTTTGAAGGTCAGTTTCATCTGTGAGCTCCTTCAAGCGCTTCTCAGAGAAGATTGGAAAACTCGCCGATTTTTTGAAGAGTCATTAATAATGTGAAAGCTGAAAGCACCCTCCATTTGCGTTCCTGCTTTTTACCTTTTAATTTTATATCGTCCCCGCTCAGAGCCCTGCTCCCACTCCTTCACCCTCCTCCGGACCTCCCGCCCGCCTACCCACCCTGTGCAGGGAGCAAGGCTGCCTGGCCCCAGGTACCCAGCTGCCTGTGAGGGGCAGACGGGGGCTTTGCAGGGGGCAGGGATAAGAGCTGGAGAGGCCTGAGAGCCCCCTCTGGCCAGGGCCTCCTGCTGAGATGAGGGTCTTGCCTGTATTCCCAGGGTGTGGTGCACCGTGCAAGGGTATTGTCATAGGCATGGTGTGTGTGCATGTGTGCAACTGTGCGGTGCAGGGGACCGAGGTCTCTGGATCACATGCTGTCTGGGCACGCACATGTTGGGGACCAGTGGGATCTGAGTAATCCCTGTACCGGGGTGTCCCAGTTGGAAGTAGGCTGGGAAGGGGGACTGAAAGACAACCCTGGGTTCCGTGGCCCAAGTGGTAGGGCAGCTGCGGAAGTTGTGGTCTGTTGACAAGGGACGCCGTCTCCCAACAGGGACGGACACAGAAGTGTTTGCACGTGAGCCTGTAAGTCCTGAGGGTGGTGAGGTCATCAAGGCAGGAGCCTCAAGGCCCCTCCCACTAGTAAATCTCTAGATACTAAAGACAGTGGCCATTGTGTGGGCCAACCGTCCCCAGTCCTTGTCCACTCACCCCCTTGTTCCCTCATTCATTCACTTTACTTGTCTTCTGACTCCCAGTCCCTGGCCCTTTGGACCCCCCTAGTTCCGCCATCCCCCCAGAGCCATCCCCTCACCTCCTCACCCAATGGATGGCTGTTATTGCTGGGTGCCCAGCCAGGAGCTGAGGTGGGACAGCACTTCTGTGTGTGAGAAGGTTTGGGGAGGAGGGGGCGGTATGGTGACACTCTGTGCTCCCAGATGTGGTGGCAGCGATAATTCCAATTTTATGCCTTTGTTATGGCTTTAATCACTTTCTTTATGCGTTTTGTTCCAGCGATCAGGGAGAGACACCTGATAGGCAAAGAGGATACCAGGGGAACCATTTTTATTTGGAATGTGGTGAGAAGTCTAATTAGAATCTGAATTCTGCTGAGCCTTGAAATGGCCAGCACTTTATCCTGATCGCCTTAGATATTGTTTCGAGTCAATCATCTGTCATGGTGCGGCAGGAGAGCCTCTCCCTGCCCACCACGCTCCCTCCCACTGCAGGCCCGGCCGGGGCACACTGGCGGGAGGGAGGCTGGGGCCCCCACTCTCACAGGGACAAGTGCCTCCTCCTGGGGGTGCGTGGGAGGCTGTTTCCTATGGTTCATCGTCCCCTGGTGAGGTCTGTCTTTGCTGGGATGCTGAGTGTGAGCTTGTAGGGAGAAGGGCGGCTGCAGGACAAGAGTGCTGAGCAGCCTGTATCAGAATTCGGAACTGCTAGGGCTTCTCTGGTGGCTCAGTGGTAAAGAATCTACCAGCAATGCGGAAGGCCTGGGTCCAATCCCTGGGTCAGGAAGATCCCCTAGAGAAGGGAATGGCTACCCACTCCATTATTCTGGCCTGGAGAATTCCATGGACAGAGGAGCCTGGCGGGCCACAGTCCATGGAGTTGAAAAGAGTCGGACACAGCTGAGCAACTAACACTTTCACCGGGTGAGGCCAAGTTGTCTGGGGATACCCCCTAAGTGGTCCTGCGTCTCTATCAATGGTCCATGGGGACATCTCCTCACTGTCCCCTGGACATCCAGCAGCTCTCCCACCCAGCATTTGCAAGACACTCAGCTCCATTTCTCTGATTTTCCTCACTCCAGTCCTGCAGCTGGAAGGTTGAGCCTGTTTTTTCTTCTTGCTTACAAAATGCACCACCTGTCACATCCCCAAACTGGTTTCACCTCCTCCAGAAAGCCTTCCCTGGCCCACAGTGAGTGAGTTTCCTGAGAGGTGGACAGTAACAGTATTGAGCCCCTATCCTATGATGGCCGTGCAAACTGCGGACGCTCAGTCCTACCAGATCTCCAGTCCACTTATCTTCCTCCTACCTTTAAATGGCTCCCTATCTCTTTTTCTATAACTGTTTTTGTGTTGGTGTATGTGTGTCCTAAATCCACTCAAGCCCTTTTGAACACATGGCAAAATGTAAAGAAGAAATAAATATTACTCTTAATGGCACTTTTATCTCTTGAACCACACTGTGAGCTCCCCAGACTCTGACCATTTCTTCCTTGTCTCCTGCCTTTTCTACTAACTATGAGCACGCAGGACTAGGCACACAGCGGGGAGCTGTATATCAATCACCTCCCAAAGTCCCAGATTCACTGAGGCTTTCTGCCTCCTGCTTCCCCTCGCCTGTCTTCCCCCAGTACCTACCTACCTACATACCTACCATGTGGTAGATGCAGGCATTGCTGTGGCATGATTAATATCTAAAGTAAGTGCTGTTTCTGGCTGGAAGGAAAAGAAGCTGCCCTATGAGTAGTGTTTCCGTGGGATACAACCTGGATGGCTGGTGACTCCTTGGAGGGTCAGGAATCCACATATGGTCACTGAGAGTCCTTTTTAGACATCTGGGGTACTCAGTGCCCCTCTGGCCAGGTAGTGTGTCCCATGTGGCAGAGGGTCCTCACTGCTGGGCAGCATCGCCATGAGCCTCCTGGATGGTCACTTCCCTCTAGAGACTGTCCTGGCAGTGACGGTGCCTTAGGGGTGGTCCAAGGGGCAGTGTGGTCAGACCTCCTATGGAGAGATACAGACTCGGGGTCCCTGAGTACACTTCTCAACCTCCTTACCCCTGGACCCAATTTTGCATGCAACCCTGACTCGTTTTGTTCCTTGCTGGTCTCTCCCTGGTCCCACCTCGGTCCTCCCTGGTCCCTGAGCTCTTGGTGGGGAGCAGATATGGCACCAGCCACAGTCTAGCAAATCACAGACTCTGGAGTGCGTCACATGCATGCTCAGTCACTTCAGTTGTGTCCAATTCTTTGCGACCCTATGGGCTGTAACCCGCCAGACTCCTCAATCCATGGCATTCTCCAGGCAAAAATACTGGAGTGGGGTTGCCATTTCTTTACCAACTGAGCCACCAGGGAAGCCATTGGAGTGCATTGCTGGGACTCTAATCCGAGCAGCCCTCATTTAGAAGGCATGGCTGTTGGTACCAACTGATGAATGAGTGAAGAAATGCAAGGAGTTGGGGGGAGCCGGTGGGAAGATCCAGAATTGGGAGGTTCCCATTTACAGGAGAAGGCAAGACAGTGGCTGGAGGGACTTAGGAGAAGTTTCCTAGTGGGAAACTGCAACCTGCTATTGACATCTAGGTATATATTAATAGATCAGATGGCATGTGTGTGTGTGTGTGTGTGTGCATGTGCATGTATGATGGACGGTTGGTAGGTGAGGGACTGCCAGGGGGACCCCCGTAGGGAAGAAGCAGGACCCTGGTGCACTTGGTCTGCCCATGCAGAAGGGTGAGGGTGTGAGAGTGACTCACTCTCCAGCTGCCGTTTCCCTATCTACACGCGGGAGGGAGATGGAGCTCCCGGCCCAGGAGCACATGTGCCAGGTGGCGGTGGAGGGTGAAAGGACAGAGGTACCCAAGCCGGCAAAGGCCTGGCCTCTTCCTATCTCAGACCCCCTCAAGGCACTGTCCTCTCTCTATCCAGAGCTGGGCTGCAGTGGGGGTAGATGAAAAGGAGGAGAAACTGTTGGATAAAAAGAAATTCGAAAAAAAAAGTAAGTGAAATATTCAAACTGGAAAGTGATATTATAGAAACTGCAGCCCACGGCTCAGTGCATTCAAATTTATTCAAACTCGGCGCCTGACAGTGATGGATGCGGCAGCTTTTCCCACAATATGGAGAAGGCGCGGGGGCATTTAGGACTGCGGGTCCCCTCCGGGAGGGTGGGAGCCCACACCACCTCCCATGCCTGGCTCTTCCTAAATGGAAAGCAAGGTTCGGGGTCCTGCCCTCTCTACTCTCCTGAACCCCAGCCACCTCCAGTACCCCACAGTCTTGGGGGACCTGGGCATCACCAGCTCAAGTGTTTCGGGTATGGCCCAGGACAGAGGTAGCTCACCGTGGACCAGGGAAATCTCCAGTGCCAAGGAAGGGGATGGCCAAGCCTGTCCAGCGGGTGACTGGACAAGGGGGTCACAGTAGTGTGGATTCACAACTAAATAGATAGCATGAACCCAACAACCTCTGAGTGTGCTGAGACCTCAGGGTCTCAGGGCTCCTAAGTCAGGGAGCACTTTCCTCTCCAGGCCAATTTGGCAGCGCTCTGCCCAGGACAAAAGACAGCCTCTGGGGAAACCTCAAGTCTAGGGGCTTGGTCTGCACAGTGGGTAGATGGTAAAGTGTCCTGGAATGCCATGCCCTGGAATATCCCCTGCTCCCATGAGCATCCTCCAGTCTCCACTCCACCAACGCTTCACCCCACAAGGTTGCTCATGGCCTCCTGTCCAAGGTCCCAACCAACAGACCCCATTGCTGATCCCCAGGCCCCGCCCCAGGGGGACGCTTGGAATACTGCTCACTCCTGAAAACTCAGTCATCTCTCCACCCCTTTGCCCATCTCATTCTCCTGCTTCATCCACGTCTCTAACACACCTTCTGTCTCTTTTGCTTTCTACAACTTTCCCCAAATATGGCTACCGTGCAAAACAAACCCCAGCCCTCCACTCTCTCCTACAGTGTCTCAGGAGATCTCACCACTCTCTGCAGGTGATGGAAACATTGACCTCTAATTCGAAGCTTCTCTTGAGATCCAAGCCCACAGTCCAAGCAATGCAAGGCTAATATGTTGAAAAGCAAATGCCTCTTCTAAAACTCATACATCTCTCCCAAAGTCAGCGACAACTTGTGTCCCCCTTATTTGTTACTAGCCCTGTCACACACCCCCACTGACCCACCAGGTACCCTAGAACCTCTAGTTCCTCCTGGACTCATCTCTACCTTCAGTCAGCTTACAAATTCAGAGATACTTCCTGATGTCTTTTGCACCCACATTGCCTCAACATCACGACTGGCCCCAGGAAGGCCCTTATCACAGCTCTCCTGGGTCTCCTCAATTCAATCAATAAACTGCTCTGGAGCACCTTCCCTGCACAGGTGATGCATTTTCTTCCAAACAGGACTGTCTGCCTCTAAGTTCTGCATCTTTAGCGGTTCTACACACTGCTGCCAGATTAACTTTCCTAAAGCATGGCTCTGATCATGTCACTCCCCTGTTCAAAAACCCTCAATGGCTCCCCAGTGCCTACTAAATAAAGTACAAACTCCTTACTCTGATGTTCACAGCCCTTGTGATCTGGCCCCTAACTACTCCCTCTCCAAACCTTCCCATTACTCTCCTTCACGCTCATATTAGCCAGCCAGATTGGACTCTGAGCAATTCCCCTGGATACACCCCACCTAGCGAATTCCACCCTTGTGCACTGGTTCATGCTCTTTGCCTGTAATGCTCTCCTAGAACCGCATCACCATCCAACACCCCAACTCATCTCTGCCCATCAATATTCTGATCCTCTGTAAAACTGGATTCAAATAAAGCTATTTTGAATATTCCCTGTAAAATACTTAGCAAGGTGCCTACTAGCTGTTATTGTCATTATTATTATTCCTCATGATGACCAGAGGTGGTTTATCTTTCCTATGAAGCTTCTAGTTCTCTCTACAGCTTTCCTGGCTCCTATCATAGCTTTCCTGATACTGTTATTACTAGTATGTCTGCCCAACAGCTCTCCTGGACTATAAATTTCTTGAGAGCCAGGACTAAGTAACATTCATTTGTGTCCTCCTCACCTCTAGCCTAGGGGACTCAGTCGACACTTGTTGGAGAAATGAATGAATGAGTGAACAAATGAACCACATACAGCAAGACTAGCTAGGATGTGGCTGTGTGACACAGACTTGGCTCTTCCTAGCCTTCTGTTCTGGACAGTGACCACCTAAGAGTTCCCTGTCATTACTCCCAGCCCTCCTGACATGTGTCCAGGTGAGCTGGGACACGCGTGTGCAGGCTGTATGACAGGTGTGTCATTGCTCCGGAGCGAGAGGGGAGTGTGGCAGAGTTCAACCTTCCCAACTCATCAATCAAAGGGCACTTACTGACAGCTCCTGAGAGCCAGCTCTGGGCTCTGCTGGGTTACAGGGAGCAAGTGGGGGATGAGGGCTACCCTCTGGGGGTTCACAGTCCACTTGCCTCTTCGCTCATCCTGTGACTCTCAGGCTACAGGAACTTAAAGGACTCTATCGGTGACTGCAGGCAGGAGTGGGAACACTGATGAGCGGGCAAGACTTTTTCTCCAAGTGGCCGAGAAATGCTATGTGAGCCAGAAATGACTTTTTTCTCTTTTGGTTTAGATCTTACTGCCCCATCCAGATTGGAACTCCCCTGGGAAGTCTGTTGCTTTCTGCAGAATTCTCCATGACAGAACCTAGAACCCCACAGATTAAAGCTACAGAATAGAGGGGTGGATGGATGTTGTGAATAGCTGACAAAATAAATGAGAAAATGAGCAACTCACTAGACATGTGGATGAACAAAGTACTGGGCAGATGGGCACACTCTCGGCATTCACTGAGCACCTACTAAGTACCAGCATGGTGTGCACGTGTGCTGTCGTGCGGCTCTCTGTGACCCCATGGACTACAGCCCACCAGGCTCCTCTGTCCATGGGATTCTCCAGACAAAAATACTGGAATGGGTTGCCATTTCCTCCTCCAGGGGATCTTCCGGATTGAACCCAAGTCTTCTGCGTTGGCAGTTGGATTCTTTACCACTGAGCCACCGGGGAAGCCACTAAGTACCAGGCACTCTCATTCAATCTTTCCAGGGACCTAGGAGTAGGAGCTATTATGATCCCACTGAGGAAGAGGAAACTGAGATTCAAGGCTTGAAATAACTTGTGTGAGATCACCCAGTTCATCAGTGACAGAGTGACAGGACCGTGGTTCCCTGCCCTAAACTCTAACCTTCCTTGAGTGACCCTCCAGCCAGGGTCACTGACTCCCCCCTCTTCACCCTCCAGCCCTTTGGGGTGTGGGGGTCAGGGGTCGATTAAGCAGACTAGGGGGCAGGCGGCTCACAGATGGGTGGGGGGTATTGTAAAGTTCCTGTCCCGTCTCCTGCAGTGGTGGGAGACCTCTGGGCTTTGGGTTTTCCCTCCTTTTCTTGGGTCCCCGCCCCACCCCACCCCCACCCAGACAAGGCGAAGTGAAGAAGGGGCACAGCTGAGAAGCCTCTGTTTCCCAAAAGGGGGTCTTTCCAGCCCTCCCTCCACACCTCCTCCGTTTGAGAAGGGAGAGACACTCTCTCCAGAAGGGTCCCTGCGCTGGGGGTGCCTTTCCCGCCCGCCCCCGCCCCTCCCGATCAGATACAAACAAGCGCGCTAAACTCCGGGAGATTTACAGCAGGGCGGCTGGGCGGCGCGGGCCCCCGGCCGCCGGTGAGATATCTCCAAACAGCGCACTAACCACTTTCCATTTTATACCTCACCAGCTTTATAGCATCTTAAGGATTTCTGTGCACGGCTGGCTTCCTGCCCAGGGAAAAAACCCAGCCTTGTAAATAAATACTAAATATATATGAACAGAGACGACAGCGAGAGAAGCGGAGGAGGGGGAAGGGGTGGGGTGGGGGGGCTGCGGAGTTGGGGTGGGGGTAGCCGCCCAGGGCCAGCCATCGAGGAGGAGGAGGGGGCAGGGATATACTGGGGTGTCCGAGACAAAGGCGACTGGGGATAAAGCAGTTGACAGGAAGAGTGAGGGAAACTGAGACAGCACACCAGAGATGGAGGCAGAGAGAATGGGAGATGGGGGCTGGATGGAACCTGTCTCCTGGGGAAGGGGGGCCGTAGAGAGAACTCCCTTCAAGCTTGGGGAGAAAGTGAAGCCTCTTCCAACCCTGTGTCCCCTTCTCCCCATAATTTCTGAAGGGACTGAGACCGGGAGGGGCTACCCCTGCTGTGTGTGTGTCAATGTGTATGTTGTGTAAGTGTGACAGGAAACTGTCACGATGTGCTTCAAGGAGAGAATTTATGTTTCTGTGTGTGCATGCATATGTGTGTACAGGTGTGTGTTTGGGGCATGTGGAGTGGCTGGGACTGTGCCAGGTGAGTACCGGGGCCTCGGTGGGCATGTGGGCAGAGCGTCTGTGGTGTGGTCAGAGTGGGGGGTTAGAATACATTTGGGGGAATGAGGAGGCTGGTGAGTTCTGAGAACAGAGGCCGTCATGGAGGGCTGATGGAAGCATATGTAATTGTAATCGGATGGGTTTGCGTGTCTTGGGGAGGGTGGGGGTCTCTGGGAGAAAAGTCATGGGCTCAGGTAAGGCAGGATGGCCCTTGAAAGGAGTTCAGTGTTGGAATGGAAAGCAAGTGTCCTGGCACGGGTGAATTTTGAGGTGCTACCAGGTGATCAAACCACCACCTCCTTCCTAGCCCCACTCCCTGAGTCTTTCTAGAGGCCCTGGGACCTTCTCCACAATGGCCACTAGGGAGAAGGCCCCCTGTGCTGATTGAAGCCCCCGTGTTGCCCCAGCCCCCTGCTCTCAGAACTCTGGACAGGAGCCAGAGTGGAACTGGGGGCCCGGAAGAACCCTCCTCTCCCCTCTCAGGGGACCCAGCCATCCCTTCTCCTTCCCCCCTTGTCTTCGATATTAAGTATTCAAACCTCATTTACATCCTTATTTTTCAATTTGCTGCCACAGTAGTTTAATTTATTCGATATAATTTCTTTTTCTGAGGGGACATTAATCATTGCCCTGTGCTTTTGGGCGCCTGTGGGATCTCCGCGTGTGTGTGTGTGTGCGTGTATGCATCTGTATGTGAGTGGGGGGGGGCACCGCATGTATCTATGAGTGTGCGTCTGCGTCTGCGTGTGTCTGTGCCCATGCATACTTGTGACTGTGTGTAAGTGAGGTGCGAGTTTGGTATGTGAATACGAGTGTGTGTGTGTGTGTGTGTGTGTGAGAGAGAGAGAGAGACAGTGTGGGTCTTTTTAAGAGGGCTTTGTGAGAGAGTTGGGGTGGGTGAATACGTGTGGGAGGGATTGGGTCCTCTTCTTCAGATCCCTCCTGGCCCTTCCCAGGATTCAACAAGGAGGGGAAGTGGGCAGAGTAATTGGGTGACAGGAGATGTGGCTTGCACCAGCTTCTTGGAAGTGAACAACTTCAGGGACACTCCCCGTCCTGGGGCACCATCAAGGTGGGGGTCTTTCCAGTCTCCTCTGCCAGTTTGCCTTTCCTGAGAGTGTGTACCAGACAGTGGTAGCTGTAATGTTCTAGAATCCATGGTCTCTCAAGAAAGAGAGAGGCCGGGGGCGAGGAGAGGAGGCGAGACAGACACAGAGCAGAGCGAGGCAGGCCATGGCCGGGGAGGAAAGAAAAAGGGAAAAGAGACATGGAGGGTGATGGAGAGAGGAGCAGGAGAGGGAGAAGTGAGCAAGCCGCAGCGTCTCAGCCCATAAAGTCCCTGGAATGGGAGGAAGGGGCGAGAGAGACTGCAGCAGCTCAGGCCCAGTCATGGCTCAGTGCAGAGTTGAGGGGGGTGCACGGGGTGAGGGCTGGTTTTCTTCCAGGAGCTGAGATGAGTGAAGTCACTTGGGGGAGGCTTGTTTGGAGAGAAGAGACAAGGGGAAGGGGAAGGGGGAGGGAGGGAGAGAAAACCCCCCTCCTGGGGATATAATTCAGGGAATGACTCTGAGGAAAATTTCTGAGGATGTTCAAGGGACTCGAGGGAAGAGGCTCTCCAGTGCTAGCCTCCCTCCCACCTCACAGCGTGTCTGGGCAAATCCAAGGCTTCCTGAGATGCTCTTTTGGTCTGCGGCCCTAGAAGCCCTCAGTTTTCCTTCTCTGGCACGTTCTTGGGGTCTCCTTTCTTCCCACTGGTGGGGCTTGGGGGGAAATGAGCCAGGAATTGAGGGGTGGCCCCCTGTACCCCAGGCGCGGTGATAGGAATGCACCTGTGACTCCCACATACTCTTCCTGACAACTGCCCCAGGTGGGGCTGAGAGGAGGGAGGGAGAGGTCGGGGCTTGTCCAGAGTCAAGCGACAGTGCAGAGGATTTAGGTCAACCTGCCTGAGTCTAGGTGCTGAGATTGCCTCCCTCCTCTCTGTTGCCTTCTAGGGTTATGTCTACCCTACCCCTCCTGCCTTTGTACACACTCAAGCAGACACAATACACATTCACGCAGGCATGGTACACGCTCTTGCAGGCACGGTACACGCTCATGCACGTATAATACACACACAAAACAAGATCTGGGACCCAAGGCTCAAGTCAGGAGGCTTTTGGAGCAGGAGTCAAGAGGTTGGGGAGACCACTGCAGCTGATCTCCCAGCTGCCCCCCACTGTGAGGGTGCCAAGGCCCAGGACCTGGGCAGCCTCAGGGCTCCTTTGGACCCTGTCTTCCTTCTCACCCAGGGCTCGGAGGCTGCTTAAAAACCCCTTCAGGAAGGTAGAGGCCAAACCCATTGAGGCTCAAGGACTGTCTGGCTCTGCCCTGGGGCTTGGTTTCTGCTCCCAGGACCTGAATGAGTCTCAAGCCCAGAATCAAGCAGTTATAACTTGCCCATGTTGACCTCATTCATTCCAATAGTGGCATGAGGTCTATGGTTTGGGGGACGGAGCTTGCTTCTCTAAAATTTTGAAAATGAAATTCTGAAAAATGGTCTAAAATTGAAACTCATGGGACCTCAATGTCTGAGCCTGCAAATATCTGACTCTCTTGATGTGGACAGGTTTAAATATTACAATACCAAATACCTGTGAATGTGAAGGTCCCCCAACATCCAAGCGTTTGAGTCCACAGGTCCCTGAGCTCCTGGGGGTGATGATGGAGCAGGTAGGGTTGAAGATCTAAAATGGAGGGGAAGGCCTCGCCGTGGCAGCATCAGCCCTTCAGGGTCCCCTCTGCCTCTCTTGCTTCCTCCTAAGTGCCTTCAGTTCTTGTGACCTAGAGAGGCCATTCTTCCTTCTCACCCTCCAGAAGTTTGGCTCAGGCCTCACACCCCGACTCCCGGCACAGACGTGTGACACAGAAACCATCGCCCACTCGGGTCAGAGATAACTGGGTGATCGCAACGGGGGGTCTCTGGGCATGCAGAGACGGGGTGAGGGGACAGGCCTGGGGCCGAGGAGAAGGTAGCGTGTTCATTTGAATAATGGGCAAAATCAAATTAATTCTACATTAAATAGTTGTGAATAAAGGGTTGAAGTCAGCAGTTTCAAACTTGTTTTCCTTAATTACTTTCCGTGTTTAATGTCATTAAGAAGATTAAAAATTCATTAACAAGAGTACTAAAGTGGCAAATCAGGAAAGCGATCACTCCAGGTTGGAAACTCCGCTGAGGCCGCACAGTCTTGGGGGGTGGGGCATGGCTGGGGGTTTGGGGCCTGTGAGGGCTGGGGGGCAGAGGCACGCTCACACACTGGCACACAGCAACAACGTCAACACCCATCCACAGTAATGGTCAGCACACACACACGCGCGTGCTCAGACACTTTCCACTCATCCACACCCAGGACTTCTGTGATCATGGAGAGGCCATGTAATAGGGTCTGTAGCTAATCAGGCCCCTAACTTCATAAGAGGGAAGATTAAAGCTCAAAATTCTGTGACAGGCAGAATATGGCCACAGGAATCAGTGTCAGGCCAACAGTCTCCGAGTTCACTTTCTGGTTTCCTGGGCATCTCTCGGTCCTCCCTGTCTCCTTTCTTCTCCCCTCCCACACTAAAAGGCTCTCTCAGGGCCAACCCGATCAGTTTCCTGGGAGGAGTTGATGTCTTTGAGGCTTAATTATCTTGGAAAAGGATCCCTTTTGTCTCCTTAGTGTGTGGGGGGGTGGGGGGGTTGGGGGTGGCTGGAGGATGGGGAGGGGTCAGGTTTCTTCTAAGATGAGGGAGCAAGGGAGCCGGGAGACAAAGGGTAATCCAGTCCATGGGGTAAGACAGAAACAGCTGGGGAAATGGGAACCAAGTGTCCTGATGTTCAGACCAGATCCTAACCCCAAGCCCCCATCTCTAACACTTCACCCTCTGCTTCTGCCTTTTTTCGCCATCTTGTTGGCTGGCCTCCTTCCTCTCAAGTTTCAGACTTTCTCTCCCTTCACCATGAAAGACCCTCCCTGTGGCTCTCACAGTCTCTCTGGTTGCATTTCTGTCTTATTCTCTAGGTCCCAAACTCAGGGACAGGTCCCAAACTCAGGGACAGGTCCCTACGGGGGGCTGGGTCACCTTGTGTGCACCTATGCCTTTGTGACTGTGTGTCTGGGTGGCTGTGTTGGTGACTGTGTTTGTGCGTGTATATCTGAGTGGCTGTGTGAGAAAACCGTGATCTCAGCTGGGAAATGGCATGTTAGTCATAAACAAATGCAACTAGATTAGCCTTTGAGATTTTATTAGAACGAAACCTCTCATTTTATAGATGGGAAAACCAACCTCTAAGTTGATGAAGTTCCACTCCTAGGAATAAACTCAAGAGAGATGAAAACATCAGTCCCCACCAAACCAAGAATGTTCATAGTAGTATTATTCATAACAGCCAAAAACTAGAAACAATCCACATTTCCAACTGATGAATGCATAAATAAATGGGGTACTACAGCCATACAATGGAATATCTGTCCTTAAAAAGAAATGAAGTTTGGATTCATGCGACAACATGAATGAATAACAAAAACATGTTAAGTGAAAGAAGCGAGTCACAGAAAGCTGTGCATTGTATGATTCTTTTTATAGAAAATGTCCAGAATAAGCAAATATACTGAGAAAGAGAACAGACCAGGCGTTGTTTAGAGCTGGCGGGGAGGGGTACTGGGGGAGAAGTGGGTGTGGGAGAAAAGAGGAGTGATGACTGCTTGTGGGCATAAGATTTGGGGGGGATAATTCAAATGTTCTAAAACATCTTATGGTGATAGTTGCACAACCTTGTGAATATACTAAAAATAGTGACTTGCACACTTCAAATAGATGAATTATATCTTGATAATGCTCTTATTTTTTTTTTAAGAAAAGATATTGTATCTTGCTTGAGGTCTCCCAGCAAGTGAGTGGTGGTGCTGGTACAAGAACTTAGTCCCTTGACTCTAAGTTCAGTGCTCTTTCCACAAGCCTTCCAACGCCTCAAAAGTCTATGGAGACCTGAAGGCCAAGTGCTACTTGCATGGCTGAGGTGGGAAGGGGGTGGTCCACACAGCATCATGGCTTTTCTGTAGGGTTGTGCAGGTTCTGTCTGGGATGGTGTGTCCTGTTGTACGGCTAGACAGAAACTGTCTCCACTCTGAGTGCCTTGGCAAGTGTGGCCCTGCACGTCTGTGTCTGGGCTCAGAAACCTCTCCATAGTGCTTGCTATCTGTGCCCATGTACCTCTTCTCGTGGGCTGGGTCTCTGTGTTCATCAGCATGTATAGGTATATCTGGGTGTGCCCATGTCTTCCCATGTCAGTTTACATGTCTGGGTCCAGGAGGCCATGGATTTCATGGGAGTCAGTGTTCACATGTTTCTGCCTGTTCAATGTGTGTCAGTGGATGCCCATGGCTTTCTTAATGTGTCAGCTTGTAAGTCTAGGTTCATGCGCCTTCACCTCTGAGTCTCTGCCTGGGATTTGTGTTGGAGGGTCTCTGCACTTGCCAGTCTGCATGTTGGTATTCTGGTGTCCACACTGGTCCATCTTGGGAGCCGGCACCCGTGTAGCAGGGCCTGTGGGCCCGTCCATCTGAATCTATGTGTCTGAACCCCTCCTTCAGGCACCAGCCCCAGAAGGTGCCTGCCTCCCCACCCCCGCCTCTGACAGCCGTGGAGAGAGCGTCACAATAAATTCATGGCTGCCCGGCTGGGAAACAGGCGGCTGCAATGGAAAGGAAGCGTGGATTTGCATATTGAATTAAAATTAAGAGCTAATTATGCAAATAAATTATGACATTTGGCAGGAGAATTTGCTTCAAGATCATTTATTACGTTCTTTTTATAACAGTGTGAGCATTTAACGGTCAAAGACAATATTTTAAGGGGAAATTAACGCAAGATTATTAACCTAAAAACAATTCCACGTTAATGAGATGGTGAGCTGGTCCCCCCCCACACACCTGGGCAGGTCTACGCCTAGGCTGGGAAGGCCTTATTCTCCTCCTCTCCTTCCTTCACCCAGTCTGCAATGGGGCAGACCAGGAGGGCACCTGGGACGGGAGAGGGAACCTTGGGGTTGGCCTTCCTTAGGGTCTGCTGAGCTGATGATGCTCTCATCTGAGATCAGGGCCCTGGGCTGAACTTAGGAGGCCACTGAGGATGAGCTAAACTCCACTCCTGGAGACCCCTAGTCTGATGATGAAACACATGGTTCTGGCCTTGGGCAGCCCCATTTTAAGGAAGAAGACAGATGCTCCCCCACATACACACAACCCTAGAAATGACTGTAAATACCAGTGGAGATGGGACCTGGAAAATAGAGTTTAAATAGCCTAGTTGCACCCTATCTCTAACAACTTCTGTCTCCTCCTTCTTCCATGCTGTAGATCCTCAGATTCCCTGGTGTCCCCCAGGCCCTGGATTCTCCAGAACTTGACAGAGCTCCTTTTTCTTTTCTTTTTTTTTTTTTTTAAAGATAGTGTCTCTTGCTTAAAGTCTCCCAGCAGGTGAGAGGTAGAGCTGGTACAAGAACTTGATCCCTTGACTCTAAGCCCAGTGTTCTGCCCACAAGCCCTGGGAGGCCTCAAAAGTCTAAGCTCTACATCCTTCTGTATGCCACTCTCTCTAGTTTCTCTAGGACCTTAACCTGTCAGCCTAGTTTTTCTTTTGAGGGGATGGCAAAGAAAAGGGGTCTCTACTCTGGGTTTCACTGGGATCCTCCAACCCATCCTACATCAAGTGGGGAGTGAACCCCAAAGGAGTGGTGAATGGCGTCCTCTGTGGACCCCACTTTTCTCTGTGTATGTGGCAGGGGGTGCAGACAGGAGACCATCTGTTCAATTTGATTCCTGTGCAAGCTCTATGTTGTGCAGACTTGTAGGGCTAACCTTTGTTGGCAGGGTGGGCCTCTGAAAGGAGCCCAGGGACTCCGCATAGGCTACTTGGCTGGGTGAATGCCATGGGTTCCCAGAAAGTCCCTCCTCTGATGCATATCTGCTCCCTGGGAGGTGAGACACTGTCACCTGTCATTGCTCCATGCCAGCATTTGGTCGCTCCTGGAGTGACCATCGGGAGGGACAGCCTTTCCTCATGCTAAGCTATACCTCCAGACCCAAGACTGCATTTGAGTTGTGCAGAACTCCGGGAGCCAGGGTCAGATGGCATGGGGACAGACCAGGGTGACAGAAAAGACTATGGGTCTGGACTTAGGAGACCCTATAGGCTCAGGAGTCCTGAGGTCACATTCCCTCTCTGCCATTTACTGGCAAGTTGCTATCCTCCTGGATGTCTGCTCTCCAGATCCTTTCCCACCCTCCTCCTCCCTGCTGTGTGCCTGGGAGCCTGGCCTGTGCAGTCTGCACGCACTGGCCACCTTGGGTTCCACCAGAAGGAGAGGAGAGTGGAGTCAGGGTATTTCCTTCCTTGGCTGCCTCACACCCGGGTTGGCTGCACCTCCCTACCAGAGGCCACAGTTCTCCCCACCTCTCCACTCAGCTCTCTCTCTCTCTCTTGATTCTGGTCACATTTCTCCATCTTTGTCCCTTTTAAACCTGGGTTGGTCATGGCTTTCCACCATTACCAGCCCCAGGGTACTGCACCATCGCTGATACCTTTCCCAATCCCTGTCTATACCTTTGTAAATAGTTGTTTTATTAAACTCTTTTCAGATGACCCAATAGGATATGCCATACATTTCCTGTCAAAACTCTGGCTGGCACATTTCCAGAGCATCTCATTTTCCTCATTGTAAATAAGGATAATAATACACGGCTGCCAAGTTATTAGTACACATCCAGTGAGATCATACATATCAAGGTGCTTTGTAATTTATAGATCACAAGTCCAAATGCTTGTTTCCAGGTAGAAATTAGACCAGAAATTAGGTAGATGTCAAAACCATCTCTGCTATGAAGATTCTGTGTGACCTTAGGTAAGTCATTTCCTTTCTCTGAGCCTGGTTTCTCACTGACAATGTGTGAGGGCTAAACACCTGTCTTTAAGGTCCAGTTGTAGAAACTGGTGAGTCTATATTCATTTTGCTGTTGAGGAAAGAGAGATCAACAGACTTGCCCAAGGTCACACCAGCAGGTTCGTGGCCACCTGCCTGGGGCCCTGCTGTTGGACCTCAGAGACCTGGTGAGCAGACAAGGCTGGGGCCAGGGGTGCCTGGGGCCAGGGGTCTGCTCCCAAATCCGAGTGGCTCACTGTGCCTCCTGGGACAGGGTGAACCACCCCCTGGAGAGAAAGGGTGAGATTATTAATAACAATGCTAATAAGAGAGAGAAAACAAGGCCAGCAGGGCCTGAGCATTTTTTAAATAAAGAAATTCCCCTCATCTCTTGGTTAATTTAAAAGGTTTATTTCTTGAAATGAATCCTCTTCATCAAACCCCCGATCCTTGAAGATCGGAGGCGACTGAGAGTGCTGGTAATGAATTGATTTGTAACGTGAGCGACACGGCGCCCTCCCGCCCGTGCCCACTGCGGGCCCTTCATCTGCGGTGTTTAAGGGGAAATGAGCTTCTCCATCTCTCAGCCCAAAGCCCAGCACCAGGCGCTGGAGTCAGAAGCGAGGCCCAGGCCCAGCAGATGTCCCCAGCTGGGAGGGTCTGTCTGGCAGGTCACCCCCTCAGGGCTCCCAGCACCCCTCTCCCTTCCTTTAAGGGGAGAGTCAGAGAGTCACTCAGTCCAACACAACCCAGCGGCCAACCTGAGCCCACAAGAGCCACTCAGACGGACAGGCATCTGAGCAGACACCCCCACACCCCTGCACACACAGTCACACAGACCCTTTACCGGAGCACAGCTGCACTTAGCCACCTCACCACACAAAGTCACGTGAAACAGTCTCCCTTCAGGCATAAGATGCAGAAATATAGCTACACACATCCTCTATGCTACTAATATAAGGTATCCAGTCACAGAGATGCATCCAGGTCCGGGTGTCCAAACACACAGGAGCACACATCCTGGACATGAGACCCATGCTTCTATAGGCATGGCAATTAGTCTGTCAGTATTTGGTAATGTAGGCATGGTGTGGTAGAAATAGCATGGGCTTTGGCTACAGAGCTGGGTTGGAATCTAAATCTCATTATCTCCAATCTGCTTGACCTTCCTCAGTCTCAATTTCCTCCTCTGTAGAAATGGAGCCACATTTGTCACATGGGTTTTTATATATATATATATATATATATAATTTATTCATTTATTTATGGCTGCACTTCAGATGTCTTTGTTGCCGACACGGGCTTTCTCTAGTTGTGGAGCAGGGGCTAATCTTTGAGGTGGTGCCTGGGCTTCTCACTGCGGTGGCTTCCCTTGTGGATCATGGCCTCTAGGCTCATGAGCTTCAGTAGTTGCAGCACAAGGGCTCAGTAGTTACAGAACACAGGCTTAGTTACATGCTCCAAGGCATGTGGAACCTTCTGCGACCAGGGATTGAACCCCTGTCCCCTGCATTAGCAGGCAGATTCTTATCCTCTGCGCCACCAGGGAAGTCCTGCCTCACAAAATAAAATAAAATAAAAAACTTTTTAAACTGTTAGCTCCATGAAGGTAAGGACATTTGTGAATGAGGTCATGTATGTTGAGTAATTAATAGAGCTTCGGCATAAGTAGGTGCTTAATAAATGCTGCATAATATCACAATAGGCACCCACTACTTTATCCTCAATGCCTTTGTATAGGGCTTGATGTGCATTTTAAAGTAACTGTATGTTAAATTATGCTTAGTACATAGTCAATATTAATAGTGAAAGTCGTTCAGTCATGTCTGACTCTTTGCAACTCCATGAACTATACAGTCCATGGAATTCTCCAGGCCAGAATACTGGAGTGGGTAGCCATTCCCTTCTCCAATTAGAAAGAGGAAAGCAGAGAAATGATGATGACTTAGTGCTTGCAATGTGCCAAGCACTGTGCTAAACAGATACAGGTTATTTTATAGACTCTTCTCAGCAAGCTTCTGAGAATGGGCTAATCATGTCCATTTGTAAATGAAGTAGGCGCAGAGAGAAGTGGCTTGTCCAAGGTCACATAGCCAGTAAGTGGACGGGAGGCACTGAACCCAGGTGATCTGACTCCAGGGCGTGTTCAGGCTATGGGTGATGCTGAAAAAAGTACAGAAACAGCCTTACTCTTCAGGAGAAGCCATGTGTCCTTGGGGCTGAGCCACTTTTGCCTTGAGGCTGCCTCCTTGAAGTCACCTCCTTGAAGGTCCCACTAATCCTACCAAAGTCATAGGCTATAGTCTTGATGACATGTCTGGTGGCAGGTCTGTGCCAGGTAAGTGGGCAGTGCTGGCTCTGGGGAACTCTCAGAACTTTCACCCAGTGTGGGCCAAACCTTCAAACTTGGCTGAGACCACTCTGTGCTTCCAGCTTCACCATCTCATTAGCCTCAAACTGATCTTTGGTGCCAACTAAACTCCTAGTTTTAAGAGGGATGAACCCAAACCGAAATACCCCAGGCACATGTACATGGCAAGATACTACCTCCTACCTTCCACCTTCCTGCTTTGGCCGCTGTCATTTTTACTGCCACCCCTTGAAGGCCAGGATACCACAGCCCTTCTCCTCATGGTCCCCTTCTTGCTGGGAAGCAGGTCAGCTGAGATGGTGGCTTGGTCAGAGGTTGGATCCAGGTAGAGGAGCCACATGAACCCCAATCCTCTGCACAACCTCGAGGCCAGTCTTCGTCTGGGTCTGACTCTCCTGGGTTTCTCATGAGCTTATCCCCTCTTCCTCATGTCCACGGTCCCCTCCCCATCCCAGTCCTAGGGTCAATGAGAGCTCATGGACCTTCCTGAATGGCACTCCAGGCCTCAGTTAAGCCAAAGAGTCCCAAGGCAACCCTTGAGAAGTGAGATACTCCATCTCCAACCCAGGAAGACTCAGGGGCACCCACAGGCCTCTTCCTACTCCTCAGGGTGCTCTGAACACCCTGTCTTCCTTCACTTAGAAGTACAGTGCTGAGTGGGCACAGGGCGGGGGCAAGGGATACACGTTTCCCTCCTGCAACTTCCAAGAAGAAAATCATTTTTTATAACTGTTGGAATCCTGATTGAGCTGTCAAAAGTACATGAAACCAGCTCCATGAATGGTAAACTATCCATCAGTCACAGGCCTATTTGTCCTGAGACAGTATAAACATCACACATTTTTCTTCAAGATAGAAAATAATACTTACCCCATTACATTCAGGTGATTTGGCCCCCAGCCCCCAAAGTAACATATTAGTCATACTGGTCAGTTCCCTTCTGGTCTCCCAAATCTTTTTATTCTTTTGCCTACCAGACTCACTTTCCTTGAAGCATTCTCGGTTCTGCCTATCAGCTTTCTATCTGTTTAAAGCCAGATTTAGCACCCGTGCCAGAAGTTAATAAGTGCTAAGAAGAAACATGAAGGAGATCATTCTTGAAGATATGAACTAATTTGGATTCCAGTGGTGGCTTGGTGGTAAAGAATCTTCCTGCCAATGCAGAAGACACAGGAGGCATGGGTTTGATCCCTGGGTTGAGAAGATCCCTTAGAGGAGGAAATGGCAACCTGCTCCAGTATTCTTGCCAGGAAAATTTCATGGACAGAGGAGCCTGGTGGGCTACAGTCCATAGGGTCACAAATAGTTAGACATGACTTAGTGACACAGCATGCATGCTCTAGTTGTATGACCTCAGAAAAGTTAGCACTCAGCATTTTTCAAAAGGAAAACGAGAGTAATAATAGGATATACCTTGTGGGACTGTGAGGATTCAGTGATAGCCACAATGCAGTTCCTGGCATACAGTTAAGCATTCAGTAACTAATACCATCACATTATATATACTTTATGTAAGCACTTAAGCAAATCAGAACCTCTTCTAAACTTGAATAATGCACACACTTGTGCAGACATGCACCGGCTGACCGAAGTCTAGGCTAACATAGGGAGGTGGCATGGAGCAGTGGCTAGGAGTACACTTAGGAGCCAGACAGTTCAAATCCAAGCTCTGCCTTTTACAGGCTGTGTGATTTAGAGCAAGTTACTTAATTTTAGTTTTCTCACCTATAAGATGGGAATAGTAATACCAGTTCCTCCTTTATAGGATTATTGTGAAGGTTAAATTAGTTACTATTTATAAAACACTGTGTGTTTGATAAACAGAAATAAATCTCACAGTCTTCTAAAAATTATTAAGTCTAGCTCTGAGAATTTGCAGAGCACTGTCACATGTATAATCTTATAGATCTTCTCAATAAACTTTAAGACAGTATTATTATCACCCTGTTTCCAGATGAGGAAACTTAGGCTAAAAGAGATTAATGATTTGTACTAGCCCAATAGCAAGTGAGCAAGTGAGTGGTAGATAAGCCAAGTCTCTTTGCTTTAAGTTCCATATTCTTTTCACTAAGCAACATACACCTGAATAGAGTGTGTGTGTAGGTATGTAAGCTAAGGAGGCTTGCTCTGCCTTTGGATGGGACTCTCCAACCCTCCTTCATCCCTCTCATCTCCCCTTAAAGGGTCCCTGTCCCTAGGGATTGGTCAAAGCAGTAGTTCTCAAAGTGTGGTGCTCACCTGCAGCATCAGCAACATCTGGGAACTTGTTAGAAATGTCCTTTCTTAGCCCCCCTTCAGCTGCTGAATTGAAAATTGTGGGTATGGACATAGCACTAAGTGCTATGGCCGTTCAGGAGAGCAGGGTGGGCTGAGGGATGCATCTGGAAGAGGAGAGGCTGGACCTGGGCCTTGAACAAGGGGCAGAATAGAGGGCTGTGACGAGGTCGAGATGAATACCATCTGGCGAGAGTAGCTGAGGAGTCTGGCCTGTTGCAGTGAAAGTGCTGAAGCTGACGTCATTTGGGGTGTGGCTTTTGGTCCCTCCCGGACACCGTATCCTATTAAATGATCAGTCCTTGAATATCTGGAGAGAGGCTTTGTGGGAATTTGTCCTCTCGGTCAGCCCCAGGTCAGAACATCACTAGAGTGGGGGATGCCCTCCTACCACCACGCTCCCTAGATTTGTCCCCAAAGTGGCGGCCCTCAGCCTTGACTGCACGGGGTTGGGGGTGGGGGGCACCTTATTCCCACCAGGCCCATATTCACAAAGTGAGGGGATATTTTGCATCGAGGATGGGGGCAACTGTGGCCTTCTCCTCCCCACTTCCCTGGGGCCTGAGCCAGGGCCCGCAGAGTCACCCAAGCCAGGGCCAGCAGCATGCAGCCAGCGGCCCTGCCCAACACAGCATTTCCTCCGTGTCCACCCCATGTGTACACCCTGAGGCTGAGAAGAACTGGGCTGGGAAGAGTCCAGGGTGAGCGGGCCAGGGTCTCCAGGGCTGGGGAAGAGCAAGCCCAATCCCAAGCTCCCTTCCCCACCACCCACCCCCTCTCCCCCTCCACGCATCTCCCCTCCCTGTGTCCTGCCCGGGGCTGCCACTAGGAGGCTAATGAAAAGGGAAGAGGCAGGCCGGGGCTTGGGCCAGCAGGAGACAGCAAGGGGACAATGTGAGGCAGGAGGGGGTGACCCTCGGGCAGGGACAGACAATGTCCCCATATGGGAAGCAGACGGGGCCGCCCCTCCTCACTCGGTCCTGGGGCCTCTGTGGCGGGCAGCACCGTCAGCTGAATGTTGGAGCCAGAGCCGGAGCCCTCCGAGCTGCTGCGGCAGGAAAGGAGCAGAAGGAGGAGAGCTCTCAATTCAGCAAGTGTCCCGCTGAGGACTCCATGGGGGGCGTGAACCAGCAGCACACCCACAGCCCTCATGTGTTCACATGCATCGTCAAGTCACTATCTGGGTTTTCCAAATATTTTTCAATTTCACCATAGTACATGCCAAAAGTAAAGGAGTAAACCATACAGAAGTATGCAGAGTAAAATATGAAAATTCCCCCTAGCCCGCAGCACCCCCCCAACTTCCTTTTTCAGAAGCATTTATTTTTAACACTGGCCTCGAGCAAAGTCCAGTTTCTATTGTAAATCCAAGGTGGACCAGCTGTCGGTCACAGTCCTGTCAAGCTGGTCTTAAGCTGGGCTTTCCCTGGAGCCCAGCGTGACTCACACACAGTTCTCCTCCACCCATGGTCCCAGGCTGTAAATCCCCTGGAAAGGTCCCCTTTCGACCCACCTTTACCATTTCTCAAGTATTAAGAAAAAAATCTTCTGTCTTTATTAAATCTAAGCCCCATTTTTAGTTTTACAAGTTTTTGTCTTTAAAATTTAGTTCAGCTTGTTTGTTTTCACTCAAATTATTTTTGCTAGGAATTGAAAGGTATGAATAAACTTTTAGGAATTTCATAGTGACATGAGGCCTGGAACATTTTGAGCATCCAGCCCATTAGAAGAAGTAAACACCTGAAAATCAAGTGGAGATTTTACTTGCCTCTGGGACACCCCCAAGAGACACCTCTCTGGGACTTAGGATTATACTAGTCTCTTCTGTAGGGGAGGGAATTAGCAATTATTGGGCCCCTACTATGGATCAGAGCCCTTATATGTTGTGTCAGTCAGGGCTAACTTAGTCACAAGTGATAAGAACCCAATCTGAACCAGTTTAGCAAAGAGGGAAATCTACTGGGAGGGACATGGTCATCTATGTAGTCAAAGCACGGTTCACCTAATCAGAGAGCTAGAAGGAGAGCTGGTGCAGAGCTTCAGGAACCGACCCGGATGGACACAGGATGCTCTGTCTCTAGTGTCACATGCAGCTTCCATTAGAAAGAAAGGACCAACTCTCCTCTCAGTTCCAGTGTGAAGGATCCCAGAGAGGGACCCAGGTTGGTCCCCACAGGTCAGATGCTTAGTCTAGGACAGGTGACTCTGGTCAGAGGTGGGATAGGGTCGGGAGACTCTCTAAGACCTTATGTTGGTTTCCTAAAGAAGAGACTGCCACTCCGGGAGGGGCTTAACCAACAATACAATACCAGCTATCTACTATAATACATCTTTAAATCTTCACAAGTCTGTGAGGTAAGAACTGTTATTATCCCCATCTTACAAGTGGGTAAACTGAGACTCGGGACATAGACTAATTAGCCTAGAGCCAAGATTCAAAGTTAGGTCTGTTTGACTCCAAAACCTATGCTCTTGACATGTGTAACACTGATTTCTTTGAGAGATGGAAAAAACTGGTAGCTTAAAACAACAGAAATTTATTATTATTTATTATTATTATTTATTATTTACTTATTATCTTACGGATCTGGGGGCTCAAAGACGAAAATCAAGGTGAGAGCAGGGCTAGTCTTGCTCCAAAGCCTTTAGAGGAAGAGCCTTCCTTGCCTTTTCCAGCTTCTGGAAGCCCCAGGTATTTCTTGGCTTGTGGAAGCATCATTCAGATCTTTGCCTCAATATTCACACGGCTGTCTTCCCTCTGTGTTGGTGTCTTCACCCAGCAGATCAATCTATGCTTATAAGGCCATCAATCCTTTTGAATTAGGGGCTTGCTCTGCTCTAATGTGACCTGATCTTTTTTGTTTTTTCTTTTTTTTGGCTGTGCCATGCAGCTTGCAGCTTCCCTCATAGCTCAGTTGGTAAAGAATTTTCCTGCAATGCAGGAGACCCCGGTTCAATTCCTGGGTCAGGAAGATCTGCTGGAGAAGGGAAAGGCTACCTACTCCAGTATTCTGGACTGGAGAATTCCATGGACTATACAGTTCATGGGGTTGCAAAGAGTCGGACACAACTGAGCGACTTTCACACAGCTTATAGTATTGAACCTGGGCCTCAGCAGTGAAAGCAGCAAGTCCTAACCACTGGACTACCAGGAAATTTCACAGCACAACCTGATCTTAATTTACATCTTAATTACATCCACAAAGACCCTACTTCCAAATAAGTTCACATTCACAGGTTTCAGGGATTAGGACTTGCTTGGACAACCATCAGTCGAGAAGGGAATGGCAACCCATTCCAGTTTTCAAGTTCAGTTCAGTTCAGTGGCTCAGTCGTGTCCGGCTCTTTGCAACCCCATGGACTGCAGCACGGCAGGCCTCCCTGTCTATCACCAACTCCTGGAGTTTACTCAAACTCATGTCCATTGAGTCAGTGATGCCATCCAACCATCTCATCTTTTGTCATCCCCTTTTCCTCCCGCCTTCAGTCTATCCCAGCATCAGGGTCTTTTCAAATGAATCAGCTCTTCTCATCAGGTGGCCAAAGTATTGGAGTTTCAACTTCAACATCAGTCCTTCCAATGAATATTCAGGACTGATCTCATTTAGGATGGACTGGTTGGATCTCCTTGCAGTCCAAGGGACTCTCAAGAGTCTTCTCCAGCACCACAGTTCAAAAGCATCAGTTCTTTGGTGCTCAGCTTTCTTTATAGTCCAACTCTCAACTCCATACATGACTACTGTATACTTACCTGAAAAATCCAAAAATGGACAGAGGAGCCTGGCGGGCTACAGTCCATGGGATTGCAAAGAGTCGGACATCACTGGGCAGCTGAACACATACACACACACACATGCACACACAACTCAACCCAGAACAGACATGGTCAGAGTTGTGCTTTGATAGATTAATTTAGTAGGAGTGAGTGGGACAAAATACATCCTAGAGGGACAAGTGGCAAGGAGACTGCTCAGGGAGCAAGAAATGAAAGGATCTACTTTGGACCAGTGGCAATGAGGATAAAGATTTTATAGAACCTGACAGGAAGAGGAAGTGGGGAGAAGGGAGTGTCCAGAGGTTTTATAAAGGAAAGAATGAAGGGATGAGGAGGGAGCAGAAGGAGGAGAGCACAGTAGACTCTAAGCTCTTGGAAGGCAAGGACTGTGTCCTTCACGGGGTGTCCTCCCTCAGTGCCTGGCACAGCAGCTGCATATCATAAGCCCTTGAGAAATGTTTGCCAAGGAAACAAATGCATTCAGTTTTGCACATGGAGAATTTGACATACCAGTGGAAACAAGCAAGTGGAAATTCAAACTTGGCTTTTGGTAGAAAGTGTTTGGGATTAGAAATCTCAGTTGGGTGCTCATTTCTAGAAGGATTACAGGTCAAGCTAGAATTGATAGAGCTTATGAAAATGCAGAGAGGGGAGTGAAGAGATTTGAAGGCGGAATCCCGGGGCACCGTTACATTACATTTAAGGGATGGGAGATGGCAGAGTGGCTGGTAGGAGACCAGGCAAGGACCTTCAGAGATGGAGGAGGGGAAGGAGGGAGGTGCAATGTCAAGGAAATCAAGAAAGGAGACGTTTCAAGGAGGAGGGGCGGAGCTGCTGCCAAATGCTGCAGAGGTCGAAGAGAAGAGATACTGAGAGGCCTGTGGATTTGCTAATTAGGAGACCAGTGGCAGTGTCCCCACCTGCTCAGGGCAGGAGGAGGCGAGGGGAGCCTACTCCGGGCAAAGAGTTTAAGAGGCTGTGCATACCTACACATATGCACCTGTGCACACACTCGACCACTTCACCTCTGCGTGGGTCAGTCTATAAGAAATAGAGCAAAACAAAACAAAAGCATGCTGGGACAGGGGTGGGTGCATGGGTCAGGACTCAGGGTCTGCAAGTGGAGAGATGACTAGATGTGGGGCTGGAAAAAGCTAGCTCAGGGAAAAGGAGAGTGATTTTTAGTCTCAGATGAATCTTCTCTGGCGGATGGTTGTGGGCAGTGATGCCCCAAGCAAATGAGAGGCTCTGGGATCCTAGAGGCCCCTTGTCTGTGGAGGTTTCTGTCATGCCTGCCCCTCAGTGGGGGAAGGTGATCTGGACCTGGTCCTCAATCCTTTAGTCCATGTGGAGACTCCGCTACTGTCAGTCTTGTTTATCACTGTATCCCCAAGGCCTGAATCAGTGTCTGGTACATAGGAGGTGCTCGGTCAATACTTACAATGGAAATAACAATGACTACATCACCACCAAAAGCTAAGATCAGCTAAGCACTTACTATATGCCGGGCATTTCATGTTTATGGGCTTCCCAGGTGGCTCAGATGGTGAAGAATTTGCCTGCAATGCAGGAGACCCAGGTTCAATCCCTGGGTTGAGATGGTCCCCTGGAGGAGGTCATGGCAACCCACCCCAGTATTATTGCCTGGAGAATTCCATGGACAGAGGAGCCTGGAGGGTTACAGTCTACTGGGTCCCTAAGAGTCAGACACTGAGTGACTATCACTTTCATTTTTCATGTTTATTATCATATTTAACACAACAGCTCCATAGGTAGATAGTTATTATTATCCCCACTTAACAGATGAGAAAGTAAGAGTTCCAAGTCATTTAGTGAGTTTCCAAAGGCCACTAAATCAGGAAATGGTAGGAGCAAGATTTGAACCAAGATTTGTGAGCCTCTAGAATTCTTATCCTTGACTGTTAGGATCATTAAACTCCAAGAAGGTAGGAGTTGAGGGTGAAGGGAACCTGTGTCTGTGTACTGTACTATTCTGCATGTATTTGTGAGTGTCCACAGCTGCATGCATTTGTAGTTATGTGTGTGCATGCACACATGTATGAAGAGTGCACCTGTGTTCAATTGTGCAGTCTCTTGTGGGTTTCGGCCTAAGATGGTATTCCACACTCTGTCCCCAGGTTTGAGCACCCAGTTTCTCTCTGCTGGTGGAACTTGGCTCTCAGGTGTGTTCAGAGCTCAATCCTGAGCCCCCTCCCCTTCAGAAGGCCCATGAGGGGTCCCTGCCCCCCACAGTTCTGCCCATAATTCTCCTTCCTTGTTTAAAGGGGCCAGTGGGTTTAATGATTAGTTACCGCCTTGTCGATATTCTCACCCAGGGAGAGGATGAATGGCCAGGCACTGCCCCTGCCCCTGACACACACACACACATTCTGTGGCAGATTAAGGATGAGGGAAGGGACCCTTCAGCAAGAGAGTGGGGCGGGTGGCTCCGGAGAAGCTCAGCACGGATCTTGGAAGGGCCTTCTCCTGTGATTCTCCAGCTGCCCCCACATAGGTGGTGGCAGAACAAGCCCCTCCTCCCCCTCCCCCTAGTCCTCTCTTCTCCAACTCCCCCAGGTTCTGGGAGTCTGTGGGAAGACATTCTGGTGAGGGGAAGCCTTTCTTGAGGTGGGAAAGCAGGCCTGTCTCAGTTCTCATTGTCGTGTTTCAAGGTGCATGTATCTATACAGTTTTGTGTCTTTGTGAGTTTCCATTTTCATGCACTTTGGTGGCCAACCATCCATGTATCTACACATGTAATCCAGTCCATAAACATTATTTGGGCCTTCTGTCCCTCCACATTCAAATGTAGCTGCATGTCCATGACTGTGTGTGTACCCACACATGTATCCCTGGGGGAACATCAGTGTCTGTATGTATGGGCGTGCGTACATAGATATGTGTATGTGTGGGGGGTGTCTGTGTATGTGTGCGTACTTCTGTGTCCTTGTCCTTTACAGTTGTCAAGGGCAGCTCTCTTCCCGTCCTGTTCTGGGTCCAGAACCCACTTCTTGATATTATAGGAAGGAGCTGGCCAGTCGTCTCTTGCTGAGGAGGGGCTGAATGAAGCTTCCACCCCTCCCCTTCCCTCTGAGCCTCGAAGGATTGGTCATGGTATTCAGGCACCAAGGTCTGGATCCTTGACCCCAGATCCTTGACCTTCTGGATCCTCATGGTCTTGAACCTGGGTCTCCTCATTGTCCAGGGGTGCCCCCAAGCCTGGAGCTTTGGGAATGAAGTCCATTCGTGTTCTGCCCACTCAGACCAGAAGCCACCCACATCCATGTAGTGACTCACTCTGTGACACGGATGTCTTTGGGGGCAAATTCTAAAGCGCCCTCACACTTCATAGCTTTTGACCCCTAACCACTTACCCATTAACCCCACAACTTTTGACACTCTCTCCTTTGTCTTATAGCATCTGCCCCTCACTTCACTGAATTCAGCCCTGGAAGAAAGGGAAAGAAAAGGGGAACTACATGGCCAGTTGTTTCCCCTTATGCTGGGACTCAGAACCTGGAGAGGGGAGGTTGGGGGCACTGAGGACAGCTGAGGGGAGGGAAAGGAAGGAGCAGGCATAGAGAGGCTGAGCTTGGCAGAAAAGAAATGCTAGGACTCAGGTCCATCCTCCCTCAATCCCCCTGCCCCTGCCACACACACACTCACACACACACTCACCCACACTCACCCTGTTGGAAGGTGACATTTGCTATTAACCTTATATTGGGCCATTTTGTAAATCAATGTCACTTACATTTAATAACAAGTGTAATCAAAGGAATTATGCAAATTTAATTTGATGCTTCTTGAATTATGCAAATCCACGGTGCACATAATGTTCTCTGACATGTGCCCGTTGGAGAGAGAGCAAGGGAGAAAGTGGGGAGGGGCAGGGAGAGGGGGGCTAGGACTGGGACTGAGGGGAGGGGAGGACGGGAGTGGGCTGGGACTTGGGACAGGGAGAAGGGAAGGCAGGGTGGTGGAGGGCAGCAGAGCAGCTGCGGCCCAGGTGCTCACCGCCATGGGCGGGAAGGGTGGTCTGGTCTGTACCTCTGCCTTCTCCCTGTGCCTCTCTCTAGCTCAGATTTCACTGCCTCCCCACTGCCCACACAGCATGACCTTGCTGGCCACATGTCCTCAATGTCTCCTTAGGTGAAACAGGAGTAACCCAAAGGTGCTGACCGCTTTGGGGACCAAGACTCCTGATACAGCACAGTCCTCTGAGAGGACCTCAAACCCCATGGCAAGGTGACCTGTTGTGGCAACTGTTTTGTCTTTAATGGTCTCGAGGACCTGGCAGAAGAAATTTCACCACCCACCAGGTGACAATAAAAACCTGCTGACCCAATCCCAGGCACAATGCTAATATGATAATGATGCACTCATATTGACACATGCATTTATATCAGAGATGATACAGTCATGCACATATTGTTAAAATGGTCTAAACATACCTAGTGACTATTAAACATGGACCCAGTTACTCTCAGGGACCCCCATAAAGGCTACATAAATACAAACACTCAGGTGTGCATGCAAATATGAGAACATTTAAAATGTAATCAGGACACACCTGGGCTCAAGGGACATTGATTCCTAGTGGTATACACATCCCAACGCATGCTATGCTCAAAGTCGAACACACATTAACACTGACATGTCAACACACAAGTTACATCGCCTGATGCACACCCTCACAGACTCTTGAAGCAAACTTGGTGATCCAGGAAGCTCCTAGCAGAAATGGTGCCCCTGTTTACTGGTCAGATCCTGGCTGATGTTAATTTGGCCTTGCCCTCAATGTTTTCTGGAGCAAGACAAAGATCCTGGTACTTGGAGCAGAAGTGATTCTACAGCATGAAAAGATGGGCAAATGTAAGGGGGAAAGACCACCTATGCCGTGAAACTGTTCCCCAAACTCTCAGGAGGTTACCTCGCTAGTGTAGACCAGCTCCCCCCAAGCCCTCCCCTCCTCCACAGCCCCCACCTACCACTAAGGCCCCGGGGCTCTGTCTGTGTGAATGGAACAGAGCAATATGGTGGGTCCCTCTTCCACGGTGGTGGGGGCAGAGAAGAGGTCCGTGCCTCTCCTGAGATGTCAACATGAATCCTCAAGGGTGCTTGTGAAGGGTACGGGACAAGCATCCTTATCATTTTCCTTTCCTGTGTAAGTCTCGTCTGGGCTTTACACTCTTTTTCAGCACCCCGCCTCATACTTGGAGTCCAGAGGTCTATTCCTCTGTACTGTTGATTAGATAGTGACCAGGAGTTTAGTAGGGCTTCGGGGGGGGGGGGGGCGGGGGGGTGTCAGGAGTCAGTGTATCTGTCAGTGAGGGTGTGGCAGTGTACTTGTGCATAAATGCTACTATGCATTTATTATGAGTGTCATTATGGCTCAAAATGTTTCTCCTTGTCATTCATGTGTTGTTGGCTCATTTGTATGTCCATGGATTAGGGTATGTTTGTGTCTGCTATTTCAGTTTATCGTTTCTGTATCAATGCACCATATATTTTTTTCTTCTTTTTCAGCTATTTTATTTCAATGTTGCCTTCATGTGAGTGGTATTCTAGGAATGTGACATTCTGTATGACATGCTCTGTGTCCCTATGCTGTATTTCATACATGTGAATACGTGAATACCTGATATCATCATGTTGGAATTTTTAAATATATTCTGTGTGTTACTATGTCTGAGTTGTCAAAATGTGTGTGCCATCACACCGGAGCCATCGTGATGTCTGAGTTGATATAATCTGTGCCTAAATCTATCTCACTGTTTGAATAGCCCAATGTGTGTCTCTATGCTTGAGTTGTCATTGTGTGTTCTCATGAGCAAGCCTGTTTCAGCAGGCCAAGTGTCTGTCATTATGTTTAAATTGTCACCATGACTGTGCCATTGTATTTATAATGTATGTGTTGCTAGGTTTGGATTATCAGGGATATTATTGTATTTCCTGTATTGTTGTATGCAATCAGTTTTGAGTTGATAACAGTGTGTGTAATTGTGTCACTTTTCTTTCAGTTGTCCCCAAGTTGTGAGGGTCTCACCAAGTTTGAATGTTCACAGTGTATCTCTGTATGATTCTAAGTTTGAATTGTTATGGGTTATTTGTATGTGACAATGTATGTGCATTTTAACAACACGGTACACATATCTCTCTGAGTTGGCACAATCTATATGCCATCATGTTTGAGCATGTGTTACCAAATGTTAATGTTGTTACAGTGTGTGTCTGTGTGAATTATTGTTTCAGTTGTCACAGTGTGTGGTTGTATGTCATCATGTATGAATTATGCATCTGTATTTATGTGGCGGTGTTACAATAGGTGTCTGTGAATATCATGTTTACATTGTCACGATGTGTATTGCCATGTTTAAGGTGTTATAAAGCCCGTTAGTCACAAAGCCTGTTTGTCACAATTGAGTGTATTAACACATTTGAGTTGTCAAAATATTTGTGTGTTGCCATGCCTGAGGCACCAGAGTGTTTCACCCTGTGGGTGTGCACATTTGTGCCCATGTGTATCTGAGCATGTTCAAGGTATTTCAATACCTGTATGTCACCATGTTTGAGGTGTTTCTTAAAATGCGTGTGACAACTGATTTCTCAGCATGGGTTCAAAAGGAAAACCCTAGGAATGAGAGGGAAAGAGGGGGAGCCGGAGGAGGGAGGAGGCTGAGCCATAATCTGGATGGGTGGGATGGGGGCTGGTGGGGGTTAGGGTCAGAGTGAGCTCTAATTGGCCCGTGGTGAATTATTCACATGTATAATCCGCACAGAATTTCAGCGCGGGCAGTGCCAGTAAATGCTGTGCATGTTTAAAAGTCATTTCCATAAGTAAGTGCAATTTCTCTACTGTTTGCCCCTGTTTAATGAAGTGAAATCTTGTTTGCATTCCTCCCAATTTCCCAACGAAAGGCGCCCAACCGTTTGCACCAAAATTACACCGCCCAAATTAAAACTCGGGCTCCAAGGGAGGTGAGGGGACGGCAGCATTTGGGCCCTTCTGGGAGGGCCTCTGGAGAGGTGGGGGGCAGGAGGAGCCAGGCCTGGGTTTTTCAGCTCATTGCTCCCCTGTAGTTCTTGCAGTTTCAAGTCCTGCCCCTGCCATGTTCCCCACCCTCACTTGCCCCCATCATGTTCTTGCTCCCCTTTGCCTCCCCCTTCTTTAGTTGAATCCCTGGGGTATGGGAACTGGGCATGATGCATTTGTTCATGCATATGTATATGCACCCCTGTACGACTTATATGCACAGTCATGTGCGTACTGTGAAATTGTGGCATACAGTCACACACTGTGACAACTGAAACCCAGAGATTCACACAAACACATAGTGTAACAACATACACACAAATGGGAAAGTGTGCGTGATTAGGTTTCCACCCCTGCCTATGTATGTATGTGGATTTGTGTACTACGTGTCTTGCTTTATGTGTTGGGTGTATTGTATGTGTCTAAGATGGATAGTTACATAGACTCTAGATAAAGAGAGAGTGTAGTGGGGAGATTATGGGTATTTGTGTAGTTTCTCCATTGTCCTGAGTGGTGTATTTAGCTCTATTGCTAGGACCTACTCCTTTCTGAGAGGTGCGTGGCTGACCCTTTACCCCCCCCCCCCAACAGCTGATGGAACTGGGGTCTCAGGATTAAAGGAATTAAAGGAGGTGTCCTAGTGCTCCATACCCAACAGTGCCCTCTGGCCCTGTGAGGACCGATGACAGGACTGACCTTTCAGATTCCAGCTCCATATTTGGCCCTTGAACAAAGGCACTCCTGATGATAGGAGACTCTCAAGCCTCCAATCCCTCAAAGTTCCACCCCCTTCTAGTGCCAAATGGCACCTGCCTGAGGGTCACTTTGGGGTGGAGCCTAAAACTGAATTGCGCATTACCCTCACTTGGATCAGGTTTCCCAGGTGGCGTTAGTCATAAAGAACTTGCCTGCCAATGTAGGAGACGTAGAAGATGCAGACTGGATCCTTGGGTGAGGAAGATCCCCTGGAGGAGGGCATGGCTACCAACTCCAGTATTCTTGCCTGGAGAATTCCATGGACAGAGGAGCCTGGTGGGACACAGTCCACTGGGTTGCAAAGAGTCAAACATGACCGAAGCAACTTAGCACGCACACACGTGCTCACTTGGATTAGCCAGGAGAGTTGGGAATGGGGTGAAGTAGCTTTGAGGAGAGGGCAGGAATGATGGCCCCACCCACCAAGGCCTCCCAGTGACTCCTCGGATCTGGGATCTCCACTAAGGGTACTTGAAGCTTTAGAATTCTGAAAACCCGGGTTCTGGAGGCAAAAGACTGAGTGGCATCATGTCCTGGTAGCAGGTTATGCATCTTTGGTCTTTGTGGATATAACACCTTCACAATCTAATCATCTGCTGCTCACCTTGTTCCAGTTCACCTCCAGCCTGGATGGGACAAAACCAACCTATCATGTAACTACCATGATACCATCCTCTTATCCACAGACTTAAGACCACCACCCTTTCCTCAACACATTGCTTGCTGCGGGACATTGGTGGAAGAGCTGGAAGAGATTTGGGATGTTTGCTGAAGGTCTGGTAGGGAACATTATTCATTATTCATTATTATTCTGGTAGGTGAATTCCAGAAAGAAAGGAATTTAGGAGGGGTGAGAGATGAATCAATCAATTAAGAGTGAAGGCTCTCCTCCGGAGGGCTGATTTTCTCACACCTCTTTGATGTCTTGGGGGAGGTGAGACATACAGGCATGGGGGCAAAGTATCATCCTGGTCACAACTTCCCCATTTTGTCTCTTTCCCATATCTGTCCTCTTATCCATGGGATCAACCCCAAGGCACAGCTCTGACTTCTGCTTCTACAGCTCAGAAAGGATCAATGGCTCCCTATTGCCCAAAGAAAAAGGTCATATTCCTTTTGCTATCAGACAAAGAAGCCCTTCGCAATAGGACACTCCTTTCCCCTTCAATCTGCTTTTCTAGCCTTGCCTCTCAGGGATGCTCCTTGACCCCCTCGATATACCTCCTAAGCCCCATCCAAGCAAATAGGGAAACTAGATATTTCCCCAACCTCCTCCAGTTTCCCCTCTTTCCCACTTCTGTTCTTCTTTCTACCTCAAATGCCACCATTAGCTTCACCCCCATTCCAATTTCTGCCTGGTGGGACCCTAAGGATTCTCCAGTGGATGCCACTTTCTCTGAGATTTTTATGCTGGTCTTCATTGTGCCTACCATCCACAGCACCACTGACTCCTGCAGAATGGTTTATCTGTCTCTCTGACATGAAGTTCTTGTCCCTTCTCTTTGCCTGCTGGGAACCAGACCTACTGGGCTCCAGTCTCTTTGGGCACCAGGCTTTGAACACCCCTGAGTGAAGGTAGAGAGCATATCACAAAGGTTTTGTGAATAAGATACCAATTGACTGCAGAAAAGATGTGGAGAGTTAGGGTGGGTTTAGGCACACGTTTCAAGGAGGTGGGTGGGGTGGGAAGCTCATGTCTGGAGCTCTTCTCCCTGTTCCAATCCAGCAGATTTAAGCCCCAGCCCCAGTTCTCCAGGGCATCCATCTTTATCCTGTTTCTCTGTGGCAGCAGGAAATGTCTACTCCATGCTCTTGGCAGGAGGGGCTAGGGGCTCTCTACCAGCTAGCTGAGAGGTCCCTATCTTACTGGGAAGACTCTGGATAGAATTGATTCTCCTCCATGCTGCCCTGGTTGGGGTGGCAGTGGTAGTGGAAGGGGGGGGGGGGGGCCTCATCCTGCCTCCTGGGAACTCTATCAGTGTTATCCAGGCTGCTACTTTCATTAGTGATGTCCTTCCCTCTCAATAGGAGAAGACTCTGTAGTTAATGTGTGACAGTCCCACTTCTCCTGTCCTGGGCCTGCCTTCCATATTAGCTTCACCATTCATCCCACCAGAGTCCAAGAGCCCATTGACAGGCCCTCCACTACATTCCCTTGACCCTAAGACCCTCTCAGTGATTTCCCCCATAAACCACCCCTGATCTTTCTGTAACTGCCCCCCATATTCATCCCATCCTTCCCCTCCCTGACTCTCACAGAAGAGCCACCATCAATCTCCACTAATCCTTCTTGCCGGTTGTTTTCCTCTAATTCTCTCACCGAACCCCCTACCCTCCCGCCTCTTTCCCCATCACCACAGCCATCCTCTGGCCAGTCTGAAGCACCTTGTGGTCAAGATCCTCAGGAAGAGGACTCTAGCTACATTTCTAGGTACACCCTCAGGTCCCACACCTTCCCAACCAGAGCCGACATCCCTGCCAGATGCCTGGGGCAGGGGCTGTGGGGTCTGGTGGCTTCCAGACAGGAAGGAGGCGTGGACCTCAATCTGGAAGGTCTCTGTGGGCCCTTCCCCCTCCCCTTGGCAAGTCTGGGAACTCGGCCCGAGCTTGGTCCTCGCTCCCCCGCCCTCGCCTCTCCGCGCTTTCATCAGAATTCAATTTCCGCCCGTAAGTGACTCCGCGGGCCCCTGATCCTTCTCTTGATGAATGAGCCGCCCGGCCCGGCCCCGTCCGTCACCGTCACCCTCGTCTCGGCCCGGGCCGCTGCCACCCCCCACCCCATCCCCAGCCTCGGCCCCTCCATCAGGCGCCGGCCCCGACCCCCCACAGCTCCCCCCCAGGGACCCCCGCCGCCTTCATCCCATCGGGTACTTCCCCCACATCCGGCAGCCCGCCCCACCCCCATACCCGTGTGTCTTTCTCAGTCCAGGTCTCTGCCTCTCTCTGTGTGACTCTGTCTCTCCGTCTCTGCACGCTCTCTCTCATTCTCCCTCCCTCTCCTCCCTCCCTCCCTCCTTCCTCCTTCTCTCCCTCTCTCCCTCTAACACCTCTATTCATCTCTGGGAGCAACATCATTTATTTTGCACTTCCCAGATAATTTACTTTTTTTCCCTTCTACAGGAATTCTCCATTTCCCTATAAAATGAAAATTCATCTAGAATTACATCTTATGTCATCATTATGTTTATTAAGCGTGGATGATGTATATGAACAGGACGGGCTTGCTGCTGAGTGCTTAATGGTGCATAAGATTAAGCCGAGGCTCTCAGCTGCGCAGCGACTCCCCTCCGGTTCCCATGTTGTCGAGGCATGCTGGGAGTACAAGTTCCGAGCTCACGGCCAGGTGAACGCGCCGCCGCCGCGCGCCCCCGCCCCCCTCTCCCCCTCCCCCGGGACCCGCCAGGGCCATCCCCGCCCGACTGGGGGCGCCCGCGTGGCCCGCGTCTCCGGATTCTCAAATACATCCGCAGGATGAGGGCAGCCCGGCCCCGGGGTCACTATCATCCCCCACCCCCGCCCCCTCCCAAGGCTGGGCGCCTGGATCGCACACCCCCAGGGACCCCGTCCTCCCGGCTGAGTCGCCCCTCTCAGTCCCGGGAGCTGGCAGCACCCCTCCCTCCCTCCCTCTCTCCTTCTTGTCTCTGGGTTTCTGCCCCTGCTTTTTCTCTCCATCCTGCCTCTCCTTCCCTCTTCGTATTTCTTGGGGCTCTCGTCTTTCTTTCTGTCTGTCACTCTGCTCTCCTTCTCTCTCGAGTCCTTCCCAGACTCGCCCTGCTTCCCCGTGTCTCCGTGTGTCCCTCCGTAACTCCCTCGCTCTCCCGGGTTTGTCCGTCGGTCTGTCTGCCTCTCGCGGTCTCCCCGGCTCCCCCTCTCCCCCTCTCTCCCCTCTCCCGGCGCTGGCGGCCACCGCACTGCAGCGCGGCACCAGCAGTCTATGACAAAAACATTATCCTTCTGCTGCTAAACAATCCAATAAACCTCTCCACAGGGAGAAAGTTAACCTCTTGTCTCTTCGGCTGATGCCTTCCCGCCCACGTGACTGCTGCCACAGTAAATTCAAATCATTAGTCTCCTCACCCCATCAAAAAACTTCTATTAGTAATGGAGACCTCGCCGGAGACCTTCCGCGGAGAGCGCTGCCTTCCCAATTCCCAGTGGAAAAATTCTGCGCGAAAAACTAATTCTACTTTTAATAATCTGTCATCAGGACCAGAGGCAGTCATAAATTATATGGGAGCGCGTGCGAGAGCGCGCCACAAGAGGGAAATCAGGGCGAAAAATCAAAGCCCAAGTTTGACAAACTTTCCTGAAGATAAATAATAACTTACAAACAGGATTAGTTGTAAAGTCACGCTCCGGCGCGCAGCCACGGCGGCAATCACGTCTGCCGAGGGCCGCCACCGCCGAGGCACCTGTCACCGGCCGCCGCCGCAGCCAGCAGCCTTCCTCCCCATCGTCCTCCTCCTCGCCTTCCTCCCTTCACCCTCCTCCCCCCACTCCTCTTCCTCACCCTCCAACCTTCCTCTTCCCTCCTTCTCATCATCCCCCTGTTCTTCTTCCTCCTCCCCAGCCTTCTCTCCCCTCCTCCCCGGGCCTGGGGTAGGGCCAAGGATCTGATCCCCATCCTCCCCCATCCCACCATCGAGGGTCCCCAGCTGCCAGGACCGAGGTCAGAAGAGGGTGATAGAGGATTCGCGGAAGCACGGTCTGTCCGTCCCGTGACCTCGAGTAGGAGCTCAGCGTGTAAAGTGGAGTTTGTGTGAGGCCTGAGGCCCTCGGTCCCCGTTTCGACGGCCTCCCCTGCCTCCTTCCCCCAACCCAAATCTCCCTGTTCCCCTCCCCTGCTAACCCAACCGTAGGGGAGCCGGGCGCGGACAGTGTGTGGTTGGGGGCGTAGTCCGACCCCTAAGTTGGTTTGTCTGTGTTAGTGTAGGGGGGCCGCGGGTCTGCTCCGCCAGCCTAAAGGCCGCCCCTGCCCCCGACCCAGCGCGACCCTCCCCCACCCACCCCGCCCTCGCCCCGCACAATCTCGGTTCTGACAGCCTAGCGGGTGATAAATGCCGGCGACGCGGGGAAGGAATTGCGCAAAATAAAGAAGCATGTTCCAACAAGTCCTGTCAGGATTGTATTGATTTAATCATCTGCAGAAATACACATTCTGGATTACTGTAGCGTGCCGGGGCCGGGGAAGGGGCGGGCCGGCCAGCGAGGGCCGGGAAGGGAGGGGCGGAGCCGTGGAGGGAAGGGCGGGCAGAGCTGGGAATAGCTCCGCCCCTCGCCAAGGCCCCGCCCCTAAGGCCCCTAGGCTGGGTCTGAAACTTGCCGGGACAGGGGGTCGTTTTGCACCACTGGGCACTTCTTCTGCACCAGCCTGGGGAGGTGGGCTCGCCGACCTCCAATCCTCAGAACCCCTGCATCCGGCAGTCGAGGACCCTCTGACGCTGGGCGAGCTACCCGGACAGGGAGTTGGGGAAGAGGGGGTTGGCAGACCGGAAGAAGAGAGTCAAGGTCCTGGATAGGGCCTCTTTGGCCTTGCGAATGTTTTAGAGTGGTTCCCTGCCTAGGCAAGTTCTCGGCTACCAGGTTTGGGGTACGTGGAGGGACGCAGGGCACTCCAAAACTACCACTTCATGGAGCTAACCTGTACTCAGCAGCTATCTCCGAGACAGGGATAAATGAGAGCCGCCTCAGTCAGTCCTCAGGAAGTGGAGCTGAGGTCTTCATAGTAGGTCCTCAATAAAAGTTAAATAAACCAACAAACATTACAGCTTCTGACTTCTACCCGGTCATCCGGGCTCAGAGCCCATGTGAGTACTTGGGGCAGGACTGGATTTTCTTTCAATTGAAAACCTGGCCCTTTGGAAGAAACATTCTTCCTAATAGGGGTTGGAGCAGCAAAGGAATGGAGAGATGAAGGGGCCCTCAGAGTGGGTGATGGGGGCCCAAAGGTAAAGAGGAGGAAAGAAAGTCATTTATTTACTTATTGGTTGATTTTAACATGTTTATTTCAGAAGATCCATCCAATAACCTAAGGAGGTTATTACTATTAATATCACCCATTTTACAGATGGGAAAATTGAGTTTCCAGGGGTTAAGTGATTAACTCAAAGTCACTGTGTTGTTAGGTTGGGAGGCCCAACTTTGAGGCTGTGTCTGTCATACTCCAAACCTCTCTCATTAGTCTTGGCGAGACACTGCAGTGGTTTCAGAAACTGCACAGTGGTGGTGGGGAGACAGTGTGAGGAACGCAAGGGAATCAGACCTGGTAAGCAGCAAACCTTGTCTGTTCCAAAGGGTGGGCCTGGTGCTTAAACCTTCCCCAGGGGTCCAATGTGTGTGTTGGGTATAGGCACCAGAGAATAAACTTATCACAGTGATTTTGATAGTGCCATCAGGACATTTGTCCTGGCTTGGAGGAGAGGAGGGGACTTCAGGCAAAGGACAAATGGTAGTGAAACATGTAGACCAGAGTAGTTTTATCTCAAATCAAAGACTAGGCATTAAGTTACCAAGGGTGTGGGAGTGAGGTCATTTGTGGTGGGAGAGACAGACTTCAATAGAGTAGCTTCATCAGTGACAAGCACAGCTCCTCCCTAAGTGACCCCCTCACCCAATTGAAAGCCCAAAGGAATGAGCACATCTGAAGGCACGAGTATGAAAGGAGGTCCTACAAGAAAGATCCTGAAGACCCAATGGATGACAAGCAGAAAAGGATATGTGAACAGAACTAGGCGTGAGAAATGAAGATGTACTTTATTTGTGTGCATGAGGGGAGAAAGAAGACCAGGGAAATGGGGAGATAGAGGGATGAAGAGATGGAAGAAGGGAGCAGAGATCCCCTTTGAGAGGGATGAGGTATCCATCCCAACTCCACTGTAAGAAGAGTCCTAGCTCACTCATTTCTCCCCATCTGCACCCATTCTGCCTCAACAGGAGCTTCCCTCTGTGCTTCCCTCTTCCATCTCCCATCAGCCCAGGAAGGATAGAAACACACATTTATCAATACTTAACAAATGATTTTATAGAGTTTACTCCTTGAAAGGCGCTGTTCCGAACACTTTATGTATATTAACTCAGTCCTCCATAACAAAGCTATGGGGTAGATAATAGCATATCTCCATTGTACAGAACAGGAAACTGAGTCACAGAGAACTTTATTAATTTGCTCAAGGCTATCCAGTTAGCAGTGGTGAAACGGGCTGAACCCAGGCATACTCTCACTCACTATGCTCAGAACCCTCAGCGTCAACACCGGACTGGGAATCAAGGCACCGGGTCCCACCTGCAGGCCTACCATTCCCGGGCTGTATGACCTTGGCCACGCCCCTTCCTGTCCTGGGCCTCAGTTTCCGCATCTGTAAAGTGAGAGGATTGGACCGAGGCTCCCCTAAATCCTTTCCAGACCCCAAGCGCTACCATCTGTGATTCCTTCCCCACGGACCTCCCTCCCTGACCCCTTTCATACCCTCTTTTGTGGTCAATCCTCAGCCCCAGCCACCCCACACACCCCACCCCCACCCTCCGGCCCCCTGTCTCCTGCCCCGCCCGCTCCCCGCGGGCTCTCGCGTGACTTTAGCGCGCGCGGCTCGGCCCAGAAGGTCACCTCCTTCATCACGGATTCTATTTGCATCCGGAATCGCATGTACATGAAAAATGTGTCCGCGTGCGGCCCCGACTGCAGACGCAGATGAAATTCTGTGCCGAGCCTGATGCGCGGTAACCTTTGCAGATGGCGCCGCTATTGCTGAGAAATGGATTGCTTAATAAAGCGTATCATCCGGCATATTTGCTGCTTGGCTAGCCAAATAGAAGTTGTTTTTTGCACAAATTTCCTTGTCAAATTTGTCAATGTTCATGTCATTTTTGCTTTAGGTCACAGAGCAAGGTGCAAATTCCTGGCATCTTTACTAGTTGCAGCCAATTTCGGCGATTTCGGCGGTGACGGGGATTCTCTGAGGAGTCGCGTGCCCGCGCGCGCGCGCCCGCCGGTCGCCCCAGCCGAGCGCGGCCCCGACACCACCTCCCGGAAGCCAGAGGGCAGACGGATTGAGAAGAGAGGCTGGGGCGGGGGCGGGGGCGGTGAGCCGGGAATGGGGTGGGATGCGGAGGGTATCTTCCTCTGCTAAGCACCCACAGCTAACCGCAGCGCCTGCCACCCACCAAGGAAGCTGGAGGGGAAGGGTCGGAAGTGGGGGGGGGGAGTGGCGTTCCAGATCCACCTCTCCCCCAAGTAGTGGCTCTTTTCCCTTCTTCTTTTGCCTCCTCTGGCCTTAGAGAGAAACTGAGGAATGAATGGGAAGGAGAATCCTCTTCTCCTTTCATAAGGAACTTTGCCTCCCAGGGTCCCACAAAAGTCCACCCCCACCTTCAGACTGACCTCTCCTGCCCAAAAGTCCACCCACACCTTCAGACTGACCTCTCCTGCTCTACCAGAGATTTACTAAAAGGGGAGAGTGGATAGAAGAGTAGTGCCCTGTGCCCTCCTCCCACAAGCCCCATTGTCCACTTCGGGGGATACTAGGCCTCTCCATTCCCCCCAGGGAACCACAGATAAACAGGTTCGGATGGAACAGGTAAGGATGCAAAGGAGCACACCTTCCTGGGGAGGTATGAAAAGCTGGTCACTGCCTAGGTTGTCACCATTTGTGCTTCAGCCACTGGGATTAGGTCAGGCCCACTCCAGGCTAATTTGGTAAAAGCAGATTATCCTAAGAGGTCACTTGGGAGCTGGGGCAGTCCAAGCTCACTGTGGGGCAGTTAATCAGATTATCTCCATCCCGTAAGAGTCAACAACCACCACTGGAGAGTGCTCCCAGGTGCCCTCTGCCTGGATTATTTCATGAAATAATCACTTCAACAATCCCATGAGGCATTGACTAATACTATCCCCATTTTACTGAAACAGCAGCAGCTCTAGGAGATGGGACCACTTGGAGAGTTTTGGTTGAGGTTTGTGGGCCTGGGAGGAAGGGAGGAATGGGGGGAGGGTGCGGAAGGGATTAGTGGCAAGGAGAGGGTAACAGTGAAGCAGTCACACCAGAGTTACTGGTGTGAGGGGAGAGGAGCAGATGTGTGGGGAAGGGTGTGTGTGGACAGAGTTCTCATGAAGATAAATGGGAGATTTGGGGACATGTATGGGGGAATAGTGGAGAAGGAAATGGCAACCCACTCCAGTACTCTTGCCTGGAGAATCCCATGGATAGGGGAGCCTGGCAGGCTACAGTCCATGGGGTCGCAAGAGTCGGACATGACTTGGTGACTAAACCACCACCACCATAGGGGAATAGATGCTGGGGACTGGACTATGGGAAAGGCTGTATTGTAGATAGGTGTCTGAATAAGACATAAAAGGGAAAGGTGTGGGGAAAGGGCATGAGGACAAGTTTAGGGGGCAGGCAAGTGGGGAAGGTGTGTGAGGGCTAGAGTCAAGCATGGGTGTGGGGGTGTGGGCACAGGTATGAGGGTCGGGCTCATGGAAAGGGTGTGAGAAGACAAGTGAATGATGACTCTAAGCTCCAAGAGGTTGATTTTGGTCTGCAGTAGCTGCTGTGTTCCCAGTGCCTGGCACATGATAGGAGTTCAGGATATATTGGTTTAATGACTGAATTGGGGAAAGGGATTGATGGGAGACAGGTGCCAACCAAGGTATACAGGAGAGGTGGTCAGGATGATGATAAGATAGTTTAGGGGAGAGTGGGTTCTCCCTTCAGCCTCTCTAACACTGGAGCAGGCTGGGGAATGGTCAGACCTGCTTCCCCCTGAACAGGAGACCAGCCTGGGACGGGAGCCCAGTGAGCCCAGTGGGGGCTGCAGAGCATTGGATGATGGCGGGTGGGGGTGGGGTGAGGGTGGGGGAGGACTGCCGTCAGATTATTAATGGCCATGCGTTGACTCAATTAAATCCAGCCTGCTTTTGTTGGCAGGCCTCCGCAATTATGCATCTCATTACGGGCGGCGGCCCAAATGCATCCTGGGAAGAGACCAGAACTCCAAATTAACTTTTCTTGGCGCTGCGGGGGCTGGTTGGCCGGCACTGCCTACACGGCAGCCAATCACTGTTGGCTCCAAGGGGGGCGGGGTCAAAAGAAGGGCGAAGGTAGGGGGAGGGGAGGCTGTCTGGTCTGGGGTGGGTCCGGACGATAAGCTGAGGACCTGTGGGTCCATCTAGAATTTAACTACCAAGCCCACCTCACCCTCATGCTTACCATGGTGCCTGCCTGGGTGTTTGAACTGAGTCTTGGAGGGAGTCTCAGCCTTGTCTGTACTCCCTCTGCGGTGAGGTCACCTCAATGCTGAGCACAAAGAACCAGGGATTCCAGGTCCTGTTGGTTCCCTCACCTCCCTATCCATGCATGACCTGGACTAAATCAATGTAACTGCAGGACTGCACCAAACCCGCAAGAAAATCAGGGGTGAAGGTGCGTATCCTTCTGGATTCCGGAAGATCACTATGGAGATTGGCCAGCCTGGCTTCTGCCCTGCTGGGTGTTGCTTGCGGATCAGGGTGTGTATGTTTGTGTGTGTGTGTATGTGTATGTGTGTGCCCGCTCACAGCCTGCCTCTGCAGTTATACCACCAGTATAAAGCGCTTCATTAATCTGTCAATCAAAGCCCTCTCTCCAGCTCTTGTGTTCTGCCCTCCAATAACCCATATGTATGTGTGCTCCTGCACATTTTGCCATTCTGGGGCCACTTGGCATTGCCCAGTCTCTCCCTACACAAACATGGTTCCTGTTGCCTCCCTCAGAACCCCTAAACATTCTCGTCTTACCTGGAAGAGTCCCATGCTACCTATGTGTGACATGTGTGTATGTAGAACATTATCTTTGAGTGGCCTTGCTCCAAGCCATGCCACATCTCATCCTTTGTGAGAGATGGATGCTTTAAAATCTAGAGCACTCTGGACTAGTATGACATCTAACTCTGAGCTGTGTGACCTTGGAATTGTCACCTTCCCTCTCTGGGCCTCAAAGGGCGTCATCTGTATTAGGTCAGCTGGTTTGGATCAGATGATCTCTGATGTCCTTCCTCCTCTGGCCTTGTGAGTTCAGATGGGTGTGGTTGATTCTCAACCTTCAGAGTTGTACACAAGTGTATGTGGTGCACATGTCCTTTCTCATCTGTTTTCCCTCCCTAGGAGCCAAAATGTTGGGGGTGGGGGGCAGGAGGCTGGCTTCAGGAGGACCACCAAAGCCCAGAAACTGCTCTTGACCTCATGTCCCTTTCTGAGATTTCACCTTCCACTAGCCACCAGAGTCCACTCATAGGAAAGACACTTTGATTAAATGCCTACAGGGCTGCAGACATGCCTTTCTAAGGCAGGCACTCATGTGTACCCAAGCAGGTGTGGGCCCAGACAATGCCCACCCTTGTAGACAGGTGCCCTCAACAATCAGGGTCACCCGATGATCCCAAGTTTTCCAGTTATGGGATCCTGGTCTTGCTCCCACCTGCCAGCCCCATCCATGGGGGAGGGGAAGGAAGGGTTGTCTTCCAAGAAGGGGGGCCTCTGATCACCCCACTTGTGGTTTCTTTATTGTGTGTTAATGAAACCCTGTTTCTTCTGGGTGTTTAATTCTTTCCATCTATTATGTTTAGACAACTCATTAACAATCATTCGTTATAATTAGACTTCAATTTTAGACTCCTTTCTCAGGGGAGACAATGCAAAGCTTTTACACATATTTGCATCATAAACAGCCTCCAAATCTCTGGGTGCCACCCCTGCCCTGTCCCACTCCAGCACCTGACCCTCCTTTTCTCTCCTTCCTTCCCTCCCTTCTGCCCGCCCCCTGCTCCAAATATCTGCTTGAGGGTGGAGAAAGGAGAATGAAGTGTGCTTAGAAGGCCCTCAGATCCTGCCTGGTCTTTGTTGAATGACACTAATGTGCCAATATGAGGGATGGGTTTCCCTGGACCCAGATCCCTCCCTCAGACTGACAAAGCATGGTACTGGGCTTTCATGCCCTCCAGTTCTCCCCAAGACCCCTATGGCTGCTGGTTCTTTGTGTGTTCCCAGGTGGTTTCATATACACAGAGATATGCCTGCCCACACCAGGCACATATAGCCACTTAGGGGATGGCGGAGGGAATCTGTTGAGGATTTTTCTTTTTCTGTTTCTAAACTGAGGCATTGGTTCCCACCAACCCCAAATTCCTTTAAGTTTAAAGACTCTGGTCCCTTTCAGTCTTTACTTGCTAAATTGGAGGTTCTCTATTTGATGAATGAATGTTTGTTGAGAGAATGAATGAAAGAGTTTTAGTGGAAATTGTATGAGTATGAAGATAAGACACACTTGATTCAAATCCTTGCTCTGTAACTGACTGGCCATGTGGCCCTGGCACCTGCTTTGACTTCTCTGAGCCTCAGTTTATTCATCTGCAAAATGAGGATAATAATGTCTACTTTACAGGTAGATGTTTGTGAGGATGAATGGAGACAGCTAAAAATGTAAAGTACCTGCATTTTATAGGCACTTGACCTATGGTGGCTATAATAATTAATACTGGTGAATAATTGTATTAATAATTTATAAGTAATTATAATAATAATCCCAGGAAGAGGCCTCATGGGTCATTCTGTGCAACTTGCCTTCCTGTGGATTGTATTCTTTACAGCATCCTCAGTGAGTGCTGTTGAATACTTCAGCAATGGGGAGCTCAGCACGGTCCTCTTCCATCATTGGGCAGATCTCATTACCAGAAAGGTTTTCCTCAGATCCAGTTACAATGAGCATCCTTGCAACCTTTCCCATTAGCCCTAGATCTGACCTTTGGAGCCTCTGGAAATCTGTCTCCTGTTCAGTGGGTGCCTTGGGAGGCCCCCAACAGGGAGGAGAGAGAAGAGGGCACATGCTGTGATGGGGTAGGACCTTTGGGAGGAGGCAGAGAGGCTAATGGGAGAATCAGGGTTGGGGTATGGCTGGACCTCTCAGAGGCTGTGGGAACCAGAGGGAGCCACAGGAGGGGAGACAGAGACAGAGAGGGGACGCTGGGGGAGAAGGATTTTCTATCAACAAAACAGCAGGACAGCTTCTGGCTGGTCTCTGGAAACATCTTCATCCGGTGCCTGAGGCCAGCTCTGAGCTCCTTTTAGCTCATTACTGGCAATTAGTCCTCTGGGCCCAGCCTGAGGGAGGGGGGCACTATTAGCTCTCACTCCCCTGGACACACACACACACCATGAATCAAGCTGACAACTCTGCCTGAGCCTGCCCTCCTGGCCCTGCTATGTGTGTGAAGTGGGATGCACACATCTACAAGGATGTGGTGTGTGAATGCATGTGTGTCCACATGAAGCTGTCACATGGCAGAAAGTGTGAGAACACGTGCACAGCCATGTGAATGTGTGTGCACTTGTGAGAGAGATGGACATATGCATGCCCTGTGGGAGAACGTGTTAATGCACAAATGAGCACGTGAGCGCAGAACGTATGCGTGTACATGTTGAGGATCGGCATTGAGAAGGGATGAACTGGACTTGGGAACTTGTGACTACATGGGTTTCTGTTTCCTTGGGAATCCTGAACCAAGTGGCTGATTTAGGGGGTTAGGTTTCAGAGAGGAAAAGGAAAAGATTCCTGCCCCGATTCATCTCAGAAGTTCTGCTCCTTAGGGGGCCCTGTCCTCTAGGAAAAAGAGGGCCCTTTTGAAGTGAATCCCAGGGAGGGACCCCCAGAATTTCTCCCCTCCCAAAACCCCTTTCCTTCCCAGGAACTTTAGCTCAACACCGTCCAACAGAAATATCAATAAAATGTGTGTGGGCCACATACACAATTTAAATTTTTCTAGTGGCTATATTTTAAAAAAACATTAAAGGCAACAGATGAAATGAATTCATTTCATTTTATTAAGTTTTAAATTAATATTTAGTTACAATTTAAATAAATATTTAAAATATAGCTCAAGTAAGACCACCTTAGCATGTAACCAATATTTTTAAAGTGAAAATGGGACATTTTACCTTTTTTATCAATACTAACTCTTTAAAAATCAGTGTGTATTTTTTGTTTGCAGCACATCTCCATCAGGATTAGCCATGTTTCAAGCACTCAGTGACCACATGTGGCACATGGCTGCCATATTGGGCAGGACTGGCTTGGCTGGTTCCTCCCAATTCAGTGAAGGGTGCTGTGTGTGCCACTGAGGAGATAAAGGAGAAGTCAGGGCTGCACTCTTCATTCTAACTCTATCTCAGAGCCTGCCCTTGCAGGGTCTTCTGGTTCCTTTCCCCACTGACTGGTTCCCAGGTCACAGAGGAGACACATGGATTCAGTCTCAGAGTCTTACTCTAGGAAGTTCTTCCATTAATCTCACTTCTGTGCTTCCTACTGCAGGGGACTAAGACTCATGACTTTCAGTTTAGAATGTCTTATGCAACTCATTCTCAAGAGGCCCCCTACACCCACCTCCCATTCTACTCCATCTAAGAGACTTTGGGGTGGGAGGAAAGAACCAGTAGAAACCGCAGTGGGCAGGGAGGGAGAGATGGGAGAAGGGAAAGCCTAGAAAAGCCCTAAGTCTAAGAGAGGTGGATGGACTAGGAAGTGACCACAGAATAAAAGCAAAATTTCTAGAAGGTGACTCTTCAGCATCTTAGCCCTCTTACCCCTTCAGATTTTCAATCTCAGCCTCTTAGATTTCTCGGGCCTATTTAGGCCACCCCATCCCTTTATTTCCCTCACTTCTCAGCCTCTTATCACCTGCACTTCTTGGCCTCTGTAGATCTCCATCAGCTTCTCAATCCTTCACTCTTCAGCTCACTCCCTGCTCCTACTCATTATTTTCCATTCGACCCCCAGCCGAGAGTGCTGGGACCAGGAAAAATTTGCGGAGTAGAGACCTGGAATGGGGTGTGAGGGCCTAAGCCAGAAGCATCTCCAAGAGAGAGATGGAAGCAAGACCCTCCCAGTCCCCTCCCATCCTCTTACCCCTCCTCCCAACCCCTCCCCCACGGGGCTGCAGTGATTCCACAGTCTCAGGGCTTGAGGGTCTCGGGGCCCCTCGCTAATGTAAGGTTATTGTAATTGATATGAAGGTAATTGATAATGTGTTACGGTGAATAATGTCTTCAATTTTCTGCTAAATCCCATTTTTGTAGCCATCTGGGCTCCTCCAACTGCCCCCCTGGGACGCTGGGTAATAGAGAGTAATTATTCTCAAGTCATTTACTTTTTCAAAGTGTTTAGTGCTTATCTGTTTTACAATTAAAATGGAAACGACCCTGATTCACTTCCTTTCTTTTTTATTTAAATAGCACTCACCCCCCCACACACCCCCCACCATACACTTTCAGTCACACACAACCACAGGGGCACACAACACTCCAAGAGACACACACAAACACATACACACTAGCCTTGTACGCAGCAAACATGTCCACGTTCAAAGCAAAGAAATACATGTACATTTTCTTTGCCATCCACACATAGGCACATATACACAACCTTACATTCAGACAAAGAACACAGGCTCTGTGACCCAGACATACGTACCCTTTTGCTATTCTCCTTTGGAGTAAGAAGAGTGGAGGTGGGTGTTGTCAGGGTGAAGGGCAGGGTGATGGAGCCACCTTGAATGTATGTCTGAGTGTTCAAGGTTATGTTTGAACAGGGAAGGTGATCATCTGTGTACCCACAGGAATGTGCTCTGCATGTGTATCTCAAAGTTGGGTTCATATGAGGCTAAAAATGTCAACATTTAAAGCAGTAGTGTGAGAGCAAATTCATAGCCTCACTTCTGTGTTTGCATGTGTTACTGGTGCAGGCAGATGTGTGTGTATGGAGCTAGTGTTCACACCCAGTTACGCACTAACCAAGAGCCCTGGCGTGCAGTCTCAGCTTGGACACATGTCCCCAGGAGAGCAGTGAAACCAGAATCCAGAGGCGTCTGGCCATGCTGAGTCGGCCCAGGATGAGAGCCCTCACTTCGCACTGAAATGAAACTTAACCCATTTGCTGTAACTGAAAATGTCACAGGAACACAGTCCATGGAGGGCCAGGAGATGTAAGAGGAAGGGAGAGCTGGGAGGTGAAAAGAGCTTACACTGTCCCCTCAGACACCCCCACCTCCCTCGCCTCCCTCAACCCCACTAACACCTCCAACTGTTGGAGAACCTCCTCACTGGCCTTCTGGCTGCCTGGCCCTTGACCCTCTTACTGGCCTCTCACTGAGCCCTGATTCTGGTTGGAGGTGTGGGGAAACGAGTGGTCCCCCCTTGGGCTCCTCCCCACCATGGGCGCTCCGTGAACACATCACCCGTGGTGAGGCACTGACCTTGGGGAACCAAAAAACAGGATCATATATACCCCAGATCCTTCCACAGAACCAGGTATGACATCTCTCAGATGTCACACAGGCCCAGGGGAGGGCAACGGAGACACTGTACTCAGGACAGTCTGGCCCTCAGGTGACTGAGGAGTGGAGGTCCAGAGGTCTGCTTCTTATTATACAGACTGGGACGCTAAGTCACAGGGGCAGCCAGGATGGCCATTGGCCCCAGGCCATGGACCCAGACGCTTGCCTATCTGCTTCATCCCACACCTGCTGTCCCCTGAGTCTCCAGCTGCAGGCACTCCGGACCTGTCATACAAAACCTCACCCGCTGGACACCTCAGCCGCTGGACAAATGAGGGGCATGGAGGGCAGAACCGTCCCCCACTTCAATGCAAGCCCAGGCCAGCGCTTGCAAGGCCCAAAGGACACCAGGTTGCAGGGTAAGGCCTAAGAGAGTATTGTTCCCAGAACACACCCCGGCTCACTCCAGCACTCCCCTGGGAAATGCAGCCCACCCCACCCGCCAACCTGCCCCCTGTTCTGCTTTTCATTTTGTTGTTTAAACTGGGAGGGTGGCAGCATTATGAGCCGGCAGTGCTTCTTTCTGCTTTTTCTCATGTCTCATTTTGTGGGCATCCTTCTTGGCCCTCCTTGCTACTCTCCTGGGAGTCTTTTTTTTTTTTTTTGGTCTCAATCTCTGTTCTGTCTTACTCTGTGTTTTGGGCCTTTCCTCCCCACGTCGCTCCCCGCTGCCATTCCGTGGGTCCCCGGTTGCCTGCTCCGAGTCTGTCTTTCTGTATTTCAGTCTGTCCTGCTGTCTCTCTCCAGCCTCCTGTCTCCTCGCACGCCTGGGTTTGTCGGTTTCTCGGTCTCTGTCTCGGGTTTCCGTCCCTGTCTCTGCCTCGGCCCCTGCCTCTGCCTCGGCCCCTGCCTGACTCCGGCCCCTCACACCTTCGCGGAAAAGTAAACATTTAATTTTTTTTGCTGTTAATAGATTTAATGTTCATTTGTTGGTAGCCCAGGGGCAGAAACGCGTGACATTTCAAATAATTGTTGTTTCAGGGGTATCCTCTAGAGGGAAATGCGGCAAAAGTGTGGAGAAGATTTAAGCAAATGACTGTGTCAGCTTCTATTTACTCCTGACAGGATCGCCGGGGGCACGGCTGCGAGATAACCATTAGCGCGGCCGCCGATAAAGCGGGGAGGCTGCACTTCTAAAGGCTCCGTGGCCATTACGGGAAAGTTAGTGTGAAACATGTTAAATTATCCCCAAAGTGGAGTGAGCGGGGGAGGCGGCGGGGGGAGCGGGCGCCATGAGAGCCGACGCGCCTCCGCCGGGCCGGGAGCGAGGACGCGCCACGGTCGGGCCGGCCCCGCTGTCCGCCCGCCCCGCCGCCACCAGGGGGCGGCCGCCAGCCGCCCGAGCCTCAGTCTTCCCGCCCAGAAAGTGGGTGGGTGGCCCCGCTCGCGGCTTCCTCGCACTCGCGGGCGCCCTTCAGGTCCGCGTGGCCCTTCTCCCCGGCTCCCCGGCCCTCGCTCAGCGGTCCCGCAGCGGAACCCGCCCAGGGTCCGAGGTCCCCCTAGAAAAGGACTAATTGTAAGACTTGAGACAGTTGGGTCTCCACCCTTTTAGGGCTGCTGCCAGGTCCTAAAGAGCTCCCCCAGGTGTACGCCTGCAACAAACCTACAGTTGCAGGAGCACAAATGTCAATATGACCACGAATTTGCAGGGCCCCTGACTTCACCTCTCAGATCTGCTTCTAAGTAGTGGGGGTGGCTCTCTGCAAGTCCTCTTGGTCTCAGTTTCCCAATCTGTAAAATGGGAATATCTGTCCCACATACCTCACTCTCTAGACTAGTGGGAACAGTGAGGCCATGTAAACCTGATCCGAGAGGTCATTAAATGCAGTACAGGTGAGGAGTATTATTATTATCGTGCATTAGTTATTATTAACATCCTGCTGTGTCCACAGGAAATACCTGTGTGCAAGGCCACAAACCCGATTCACCGGTGCATGGAAAATAAGACCTCAATCACAGCTCTCTCTGAGTTTGAGACGCATTTCTCCCAACCCTCCTCATTTTGCCCCTGTTAAGCCCACTTGGCGTAAATAAACACCTATGGGCTAGTCTGGTAGTGGAGGGAGTGCTTCAGGACAGCTCCTTCAAAAGCATACTTACAGCATACCTGCACCAGAGCAGGAACAAAATTGAGAGCCTTGTGCTGGGGGGGCGGTGAGGGGACCAAGTGGGGCAGGGGGGAGAAGAAAGCAAAGGGGAACAGCTTCCTCCTTTGTGGTAATGTTATCTCTCAGACTGAGTTTCTTCCCTCCCTTCTTAAAAAAAATTCTATAAATATATTGAGATTGTACCATTATCTGCATTAAATATTTTAGGCCTTGGAACTCAAATCTGTGGAGCAGTGGCAACTCAGTGCCCTGAATCATCATTAATACTGCATATTCACTGGTTTCTGGTACGTGTTCGTGTTTTCAGGAACTTGGAAGTTCCTCCAACTCACCCAGCACTTTTGAATTCTCCCATGTGTCAGAGCTGCTGAGGGCAAAGGAAAGCCAAGACTACCCTAGCCTTCCTGGGATTCACCATCAAGCAGGGGGACAGATTTTTACAAACATTGCAATGCCCTATGAGCACTGAAATAAAAACACATAGGAAGTGCTGCACATTCAATGACTTCCTGAAGGCGTCTGGGAAGGTTTCTTAAAGGAGGTGGCATTTGATCTGGGCCCTTGAAGGAAGGGGCAGAGTTTCCGAAGGGAGAGAAATAGGCTGCTACATAGTAACAATAATAATCCCTATGACCACTGCAAATAATGACAATTACAAGGATGATAATAGCACTTCTGTGGCAGGTGCTATATTAGGCACTTCACACTAAACTGCTACTTTCAATTTGTCACAACAGCTCTTGGGGGAAAATACTATTATGTATCCCCTCCACCTGACTGATAAGGAAGCTAAGGCTCAAAGAAATCCAGTAACTTGCCCATGGCCACACAACCATCCTAGTATTGACACTAGATGAAGTAGAATGCCTCCCCCTCTCTCCCTGTCATTCCAAAAACAACTTTGAAAAGAGGCTAAATTTGTCTCTGATAAAGGTCATGATCCCCTTCTCAACATCTGTTCATTCATTCAACTGTTTTCTGCTTGTTTACTAGGTGTAAGGCATTGGGTTGGCACTGGGGGGGAACTCACAGTTCTAATGAGTGAGGAAGACTTACAAGTCAATCAACCACAAAGCAATGAGCAAGATGCAGGTCTGAGTAACCCAAGATGCCCTGGGCCAACAGGAAGGGGTCAAATGCAGGTATAGCAGGGCTCAGCAAGAATTGAGTCTGAGCAAAAGGAGGAGTTTACAAACCAAGGCAGAGGGCACAATAGATGCAGAAGAGCAGAGATGAGGAAGAATGTGACCCTCTGGTATGTGGTGTTTGAGGAAGGCAGGGAGGTGGAGAAGGGAGGAGATTGCATCATGTCCATTGAACATATCCAGGAAAGGGACTTGAACTTGATCCTTGGTGTATTATTTTCGTGGAGTAAAATTAGGTCAAATAAAGGACTCCTCCTTCCTTCATATAGGATCTCAAATTTAAAAGAGATTTTTCAAACCTTATGAATATTAGAAAGTTCTGTGTTTTTTTAATATGGGCCACCAGACCAAGAGGTGACCAGTCCACAGAGGGACCAGCCCAATGTCACCTTAATTTAATAAGTGATCATTGGAATTTGGCACCATTTGCTTTCTCTGTCATAATGTCTGTCTCCCCAACAATGTTAGGATATGGGTAGCTTTTTTCCCACAATGGAAATCCCTGAGCCCACATGTTGACCCACATGTTGGCATGATGATAACTGAGGTACAATGGCAGTGACTGAGTTGGTTCCCACTCGTTTCCTTGCACTATCCTGGCTCACATCTCCCTTTGACCTCAGGACTCTCAGCAGACACTACTTTACCTTCTACCATCTTTGAAGAACATCTCCTTAGTGGGAATGGAGGATAAACACCTTCCAGGAGGTAGATTTGGGTTACTGCATTTCTTTAAGAAAGAATTTTCTAATCATCAGAGCTGCCTGAAACCAAAAAGCCCATCTCAGGCAGAAGCAAGTCTCCTGCCCTGCAGGAGTTCAAGCAGAAGATCCTCAACATGAGACTACTACGGGAGCAGTGAAATCCTTGGCCTCTAGTATCATTTGCAGGCCCAAGGCCCTAAGAAGTTTCTCCCTAGGGGATGATGATTTCAGGCACTTTCAAGAGGGTTATTTTGACTGAGGAAGTTAAAAAATGATTGAGGTTGGACTCAGTGATCTCTTATTATGGGAAGGGGCATTGAGGGCAGAAACTTCCCTCCCCAAAGGGTGTCTCCACAGTGGTTCCAGCCTTATCCAAGGATCTCTTTTCCCCTACTGCCAAGCCCATGGACTCTCCAGGGGATACCCATCTTCTCTCTGTCTTCTCAAAGACAAACATGGATCCAGCAAGAAGCAGGCTGAGGGAGGAAGATGACGCAGTTTGTAGATATAGCACATTTGATGATAGTCAAGCTATATCAAGTTATAGCACATTTGACGATATACTGTCAGCCCCAACACCTTTGATGTGGAGGTTTAATCCTGGGTGGTTCCTAAGGGGATTGGCACCTCACTCATTGCTATGCCCCCTGTGTTGAGTACAGAGACCGGTGAACAGAAGGCACATAGGGAACATCTTTTTCTTTTTCTTCTTTCACCTTTCCTTCCTACACAGAAAATACAGAGAGGAAAGACAAAAATAATGCCCACATAAGTCAGACAACCCCAGCTGCTATTTTAATGACCATTCACCAAACAACTCTTTCTGCATGTAAATAAACATAGACACAGGTGCATAATATGACACAAACAGGATCAAATTCTATGTTCTGTTCTGTAATCTTCTCTTACATAAAAATATATGATAGATGCCATTCTGTTTCAATGAATATAGAACTATGTGATTGTTGTAATAGCTGTAGTGTATTCCACTGTATGATGTATTGAGTCAGCCTTCTGTTGATACACATTTAGGATATTTCTAGTTTTGCACTGTTTTAAACACACTGAGATGAATATATTTGTGGACAGATCTTTTCACATTTGTACGATTCTCCCCTTAGGGCAAGTTCTTAGAAATGGAAGTATTGGATTGAAAAAATACACATTTTACATTTGGGTACACATTGTCAAACTACCTTCTCAAAAGGTTGTACCACTCTATATTCTTACCATAAGAGGGTATCATCAGTCCTTTACCATTTGCTTAAATGAAAGGGCTCTTTCTTCAAGGGCAAAACAACAACAAAACCCCTAATTCTTCAGACCAGTTTGTATGTGTGTGTGTGTGTGAGATTAAGAAGGTTTAAGTAAACCTTCTATACAAATGTGGTTGTGTATCTGTATGTGTTCTGTATACAATCACTATCTCATAAACTGAAGTCCTGCATGAAAAGTTCTCTACCAAATCTTTCTCTGCCCCCTCAGTGCAGGGATGAGGTCTGTTGCAGCCTTCCTGGCCCCAAGGATGTGCATCCATTGTCAGTCTTGCCACTGTTCTTGAAGTCTCCTGGCCAAGGTTGTTAGGGAGAGAGTAGGAGGGAGGCTCAACTGGGTTTGCTCATGGTGGGACTTCAAGTATAAATTCAGAAGGTGTCCCTGACACCACAGCTGAGGAGCATAAAACTGGGTCTCCAGCTCTTTGTGGGGGAAACAGTGAACAGATTGTCCCAAATCAATACGTCTGAATCAGTTATAGATCATTCCAGAGGGCTCCATAGGTTAGGAAAGGGGGAGGATGATGCGGTTTAGGGTCTTCCTACTTGTGGTGCCTACTTTACAGATCTCTCCACCATCCCTCTCTCCATATCAACCCATGGTCAGTCTCCGTCTCATATATATCACCCCTACACTTGCATATTCACATATAATCCACAACCCATATACTTCCCTCACAATTGTGCTCACATTCTCACAAAATTTGACTATAATAATTTTCTTACCATTACACCCACATCCTTGCATACAATACATTCATAGAACTTGCTGCTTACACACACCCACTTACATAAACACACCCAGTCACCCAATATTCACTCCCCCACAGTCTCACACTGTCATGTCCTAAGGAAGCCTAGTCACATGTCCCTCCTAGATATTGTCATTTATATAATTGCAACCACAACTCCATACCCTACAGCTCTGCCAAACACTCCCCTTTCACACTATCTCAGAGTCCCACAAAATTCACAGTCATACTCTCAGATCTTACTCAAAGTCTCTTGAACACATCCAGTTAACAGTCTTAGAATGTCTTAGCTCATCCAGTCTACCCATCTAATTTTACAGATGGGTTAACTGAAACTCTGAGAAGAAAAACTTGACCAAGGTCACACAATTAATTAATGGCAAATCTAGGGTGTCAATTCCAGTCTCATGACTCCCACCCTAGTGCTCTTTCCCCAGTGCCAGTGCCCCTCCCCATTTAGTCCCCCTTCCAATCCCCTATGCCAGTCCCCAACACTGGCTCTCAGTTCAGTTCAGTTCAGTCGCTCATTTGTGTCTGACTCCTTGCGACCCCATGGACTGCAGCACGCCAGGCCTCCCTGTCTATCACCAACTCCTGGAGTTTACTCAAACTCACGTCCATTGAGTCGGTGATGCCATCCAACCATCTCATCTTCTGTCATCCCCTTTCTCCTCCTGCCTTCAATCTTTCCCAGCATCAGGGTCTTTTCCAATGGGTCAGTTCTTCACATCAGGTGGCCAAAGTATTGGAGTTTCAGCTTCAGCATCAGTCCTTCCAATGAATATTCAGGACCAATTTCCCTTAGGATGGACTGGTTGGATCTCCTTGCAGTCCAAGGGACTCTCAAGAGTCTTCTCCAAAACCACAGTTCAAAAGCATCAATTCTTAGGTGCTCAGCTTTCTGTATAGTCCAACTCTCACATCCATACATGACTACTGGAAAAACCATAGCTTTGACTAGACGGACCGACACTCAAATAAAACAGACAGCTCTTAAAGAGGAAGGCAGCTGGGTGAATGGAACAAGTATGAATCTGGAATACAAAGAAACCTGAATTGGAATATCAAATACCTTATGGGGTGATGACAGGGTTCAGAGAGAATGTATGTAAAGCACCTAGCACAGAGTAATAACTGCTAACATTTATTGGACACTTACTATGTGCTAGGCACTATGCCAAGCACTTTATGCATTATCTCATTTAATTTTTACAGTCTCTTTAAGTGTGATTATCTCTTTATCACAGAAAAGGGAAGTGAGGCCTGGGGAGGTTAAATTGCTTGCCCAAGGTCACTCAACTAGTGGGTTTTGAGATTATCCCCTCTCTGATTCTATGAATTATATTGTGCTTCTTTCATTGATAACAACGGTCATTTTTTTTTTTTTTTACTGAATTCTTATTCTGTCCCAGATGCTGTGCTATATATACATAGTTTCTAGGTATCTTTATAGATGAGAGAGACTGGGGCCTGGCAGGTGCTCAAGATGACTTTATCATTATGGAGAGAAAGATTCCAGTTTCCAAATCAAAGTTAGATCTGTTTTGTCACCAGATAAATTCTTCAGATCATATCATCTTTAGTGGACTTGATCATTCCCATTGTTTAGTTCATTTCAAATCAACTCTCTTTTCTTGCTAATCTGTAATCCCCTGCATCTTCCACCCCAGGGCATCACAGGAAGAGGGGTCCTGTTGTGACTACATATACAGTTCCTTACTTCCACCCACTAGATGAAGTCATACTCAGGCACAAGTCTTGCATACACTATTAAGGCCACTGTGGTTTAAGCAATTACCAAGAACATTAGGGAGTAGAGTGAAAATACCTGGGTTCCAGTTCCATCTCTTAGTATAAGACCACAGGAAGATTACTTTCTCTGCCTCAGTTCCTTGTATCTGCAATATTGGAATAGCAAGTCTTCCCTCCCAGGATTGTTCTGAGTTTAAAGTGCCATAAGATATTATTATAGAAAATCTGGCATACAGTTGGCACTCAAAATTTGCCACACAGAGATCTCACACACAAAGAAACACCACCAACACTTATGTCAACCCAAGCAGAGATGACCACACAAACTTGTAGACAGACTTGTATAACACACCAAGCTGTAGATCTGCTCAGATCTGCTGATGGTGAGCTGCCAGAGTGGTTGAGAGAAGGGACTCTTAAGTAATCTTGGGCAGGTCACTTAACAGCTCTTTTTAACCAAAAATTTAACAGTTAAAGAGGTTTTCTTGCCTTTCCTCCCCAGAATGAGTTAACACACACACACACACACACAGAATGTCATTATCATATCTAAGAAAACTGGCAATAATTTCATAAATCATCAAATACTCAGTCCATATTCAAATATTTCTTTTTTTTTTTTTTTTTTACATTTAGCTTGTTCAGTAAGGAACTAAACAAGGTCCACCCACAATGTGTTTGATTATTATCTCTCTCTTTCCCTTCTCTTTGAAGAACCTGTCATTTGCCCAGAAGAATATCTGAAGTGAAGAAAAAAATTTCAAATTTTTTAAGCTTATTTTTAATGCACAAGTATTACATGAACATATTTTTGGTTATTAAAAGAAGAAAATAATGGAAGAAATCAGACATGACAGAGAGTGAAATTCTCCCCTAACCATCCCCAACTCCAGCTCTTTAACCTGTAGAAGTCTCGGTTTTCTCATCTTTAAAATGGGAAAATCTTTCTTTTTAAGGTTGCTGTGAGCATTAAGTTATACAGAATTTGGAAGCCCTTAGCTCAGTGCCTGGCTTCTGGTAATCTTTCAATAACAGTCGCCTATAATGATTTTTAGTCATTGTTAACATCCCGGCAAACTCAGGAGAGACACTCAGCACTGCGTGCGATCAGCACCCTGGACAGAGGTGACGGCGGCCGCATCCTCCCAGCCCAGCCTCTACCACCGCCTGCGAGAGGATCTGTAAATAAAGCCGCCTGGCTTCCGGCCGGCCCGGCACGCCGGTGAAGGGGAAAGAAATCCGGGATTTTCCAAGCCGCCTGCTTCGGCAATGTGTCTGGCAGAGACAATTACCCGGATACGCTCCGGCTGGCCTCCCCGAGGCCCCGGGTCATTTCAGACTGGGCCCCTGTCCTTGATCAGGAAGCAGGGCCAGGCGGGGGTTAGAACCGATGACTCAGTCTCCAGAGTTGCAGAATAGCCACAAGGGGACGATCACGGAAATCGCCACGGGAGGCCCCTAGGAGATCTTTGCCCGCCACACGGCCCCCAGCAGGCGCCTACCCCAGCCCCTGTTGTCCTCGGGAGTTGTCGGGGGCAGGTACTGGGATGGGGAGAGCGACCTCCGGAAGCCGGCCCAGGGCACAATTAGCAGGGAGCGGAGACGCCCGCGAAGGCTGATTTAATTAGGTGACACGGTGCCAGGCAGGGATGCGGGGGAGGGGGGAGGCGGTAGGGGAGAGCAGGGTCAAAACATTTTGTAAAAATCTGTTTCACAAACGCTGCTGCTCCCCTCGGGGCAGAGAGAGATTACAGAGTCTTTGGTGTCGATCAAGGCTGGAAAGAGGCGGACAGAAGCGTGGGGGCGTTGCTTCCTCCTCAGACTCTCCCTTTTGTCCAGCCCCCAAAACAGTCCCAGGAGGCAACAACTCCGCTGGGCTGTGGGGCACCGAGGGTGAGGGGTGACTTGAGAAGGAGGCCCCTATAAGTAGGAATGAAGTGCTATGGGCCTAATGCGCCCTCCCCTCCAATGCTCACATGAATATCAGCAGTAGTTGCAGGAAGCTTCTACTATCCAAATAAAGCTATCGTTTGCTGAGCAGGTACTCTGCCTTTCCTAGCTGTCTGATCTTGGTTATTTATACTCTGTGCCTCAGTTTACTCATCTCCAAAAGAGTAAGAACCCTTCTAGAATTGATGTGAGAAGTAAAGGATTAAATATGTAATAGTAAGCACTTAGTAATTTCTTATTATTACTACTACTGTTACTGCTACTACTGTTTTATTACTCTTAGGTGCCAGGGAAGTTGTATAACATCCTGTGTCCCTAATCCTGCAACGACTATATGCCATAGCTATGATTATCCCCATTTTACAGATGTGGAAAGCGAGACACAGTTTAAGTAACTTGCTATGCCATTGACCTGATCAGGGACAGATCGAGGAATTGAACTCAGGACTGTGATATTAAAGCCTGTACCTTTTCACCATCCCATTGCAGAGCTGCCTCAGTCCCCTACCTGTGACCTTTTATCTCAGTTGACCTCACTAGACCCACCAACATAACCATGCATGCCTTGCCTCACCCTCCCTGACACAACCAAGCCCGTATCCGATAACCGTATCTTTGTGTGGCGATGAATAAAAGGAAGCATACAGTACACACACACACACACACACACACACACACACACACATGCACATGTTGCCAGAGACAATCATACATGATCACCCTACCAGGTGGTGATCAGAAAGATACTCCCATACTCACATCACTCAGAAGTTAAGCAACACTCACAGAGGTACCTACCTGGCACTGATCACATACAGAGTACCCCATCACAAGAGAAAAGGAATTACTGCCTAGAGAAAGAGTTACATCCAGCATCACAGGAGAGAGAAACTAATGTACAAAATAAACAAAGTATGTAGACTTTCACGTACAAATAAACCAAGATAGAAAGACAAGAACAATTACATACATCATCACCTACACAGGAAGATAGTTTTTTGCAAGACACCATTTATACAAATACACACAAAAATACATGGTTACAATATATCCACTACCACACAGTCACACCATCTATAGGGCAGTATAGCTCCACACCCACTATAACATACACAATACACTCATACCTGAGAGACGTAGCCAGACATAGTATGACACAGAAAGAAAATCAATCATAACCCAGTTCATATAGACACACTCCTCAAACACACCTACACAGATCAGTGATGACACTAATCTCACAGGCACACACACACACATGCTCACAAGCAGACACACACTGAGTCTCTTCCCAAATCCTCTGGCCAGCTGGCTTAAAGCCAAGAGTTTCCTGCCTCCTAAAGTCTTCAGGGCTTGGGGGTCAGTTGATTCCCTTTCTCTCCCTTCTCCCAGCTGAGCCCAGGACAGCAGGGACAAAGTCCTTCAGCACATAAGGTGGGGGGGGGGGAATGTTTCTGGACAGCCAGTCTTGAGGATACATTGTCCAACACCATATCCATTCCAAGCGGGGGACAACCACTGGGTCTTGGGGGTAGTTCTCCCATCTCCTAAATTCACTCCCACCACTGTCCCAGCCTCAGGCCCCGAGCATCAGCTTTAGGGAAAGGGTAAATGGATTCATCAGTGACCTCCTTCCCTGGGGAAAAAGGACTCTCTCCTCAAACCTCTCCCCCACCTGTTGTCACCTACCTGCGCCAGGTGTTCAGTCTTAGCAGGTCAGAGCTCCAGCCTGGGCAAGGTCCCGGAGGCAAGTGGGTGGAGCCTGGTTCCATCCTCTGCACGTCCCCCACCGCCCCCACCCCGTTCTGGTTCCCTCTGCAGCTGCCCCCTCCGGCTCCAGGCCCCCTGGGCAGCCCCCTCCTTCCCACCGCCTGCTCACCCAGTGCTGCATCTCTCCTCTGAAAACCAGACTAGGGACTGGGGGGAGGGGGAAACATCCCAGGAGAGGAAGTGGCATCTGACGGCCCCAGCACCAAACCTGGGGGGCTGCAGAGGGGAGGGAGGAGCAGGGAGGCTTCTCATTGTGTGAGGGAAATTTTATTTTTAACAGATGCTAAGGCAGATGGCGCAGAATTAACAGAAAATGGGAGAGGAAAGAGAGGAAGAACATTACTGACTCCGGAGAGAGTGGACATTAAAAAAATAAAGAATAAGGGAATGAAAACAAGTTTAAGTGCTCTCTCCGGGGGGGTGGGGGGAGGGGAGGGGAGTTGAGAGGCAGAGAGGGACGGAGCTGCGTGGTGATAACCAGAGGCGTGAAATTACAAAAGTAAAATTTGTGGGACTCGGGAGGGGCTGAGAAGGCCCCAGTTTCATTGCAAAACTCACTCAGAAATTACTGATGTGATGTTTGAGCTTTTATCATTAATAATAATCGAGAGGGGAGAAGAAGACAAAAGGACTCCTGGGCTTGGGGTGGGGGTAGTTTGAGGCACCAGGAGAGAAGGTGCTTGAGCCATGGGGGAGGGGTGAGAGAAGAGTCATCTCAGTGACAGAAAAACTCAGGAAATACAGCAGAAACAGACAAATGGAGAGACAGAGGCAGAATTTTTTAAAAAGGAAGGAGAGGAAGCAAGAGGGAAAGGGAGAAAGAAGGGACGCTGTAGGGGCTGGGAAGGAAGTGATTGACAGGAGATGCAGAGATAGTGGTTGAGACAAAGAGACAATAAAGAACAGAGACAGAGATGGGCAGAGGAAACCTGAAAGAAACAGTGTCAGCAACAGAAACCCACTGGTGGGCGAGCAAGGTAGCTTCAAAGATGAGAGAGTCATGGTCAAAGTGACCAAAAGCAGGGGACCAAAGGAAACAGGAGCAAGAGACAGAGACAAAAGAGCAGAGGCCCAGACAGAGAAATGCAGGAAGAAAGAGGAAGAGGCAGAAAGAGGAAAAGAGAAGGAAGTAGAAAGAGAACAGAAACTAAGACAGACTTTGAAAGAGACACAAAAGAGAGTTGGAGAGACAGAAGCAGAGTCACAGGATCAGGATGAGAAAAAGGTGAGATGGAGAAAGGGAGAAAGAAAAACTGAGCTAGAGGCAGAAAGAGACAGAGAGACAGAGAGGCTGTGGGGGAGATGACAGAGGGCAGGAAGGGAGGAAGGGATGGGAGACAAAGAGGAATGGCCGTTTATCTCTCCTCCCAAATTAATTGAGGCTACATCAGCCTGAGCCACTAAAACGGAGCGATTATGAATGGGTTAGTCACAGGTGGAGTTAAAGGCCTTCAGAGGGATATTAGCCAAAATTGAGTGGCTTTTAATTTCTTTCTAACGAGAGACTGTGGCTGGGGAACCAGGCACCGCCTCCACTCAGCTCCACTGCTAAACACGGCGTGGGGGTGGCCGGGGCCACTCGCCACCTGACCTGTGTGGCACAGGCAGCCAAGTGGAAATGGCCATGCCTGAAACATGCCTGACCATGCTTGCAACATGCCTACAACATTGCTGTGACATGGTACACAATGGTGGGTTGCCCAGTGGAGGACTGGTAGAGAGGGGAGGAGGGGTCACAGTCCTTGAAAGTGGCCAGGCCAGGGGCATGGGGCAGGGTTGAGCAGTCTGGGATCAGGGGAGGGTGGGAGGGGCAAGTAGATACCGCACTGAAAAGTCCTGCCACTGCCACAGGGTTCTCCAATGATCCCTGACCCCACTTTAGGAAGAAGCATGGTCCAGGACTGCTTTTCTCCATTGTGGAGAAACCAAAGCTCCGAGATAAAAAGAACTATTGCATTAAAAAAGAAAAGAAAAGAAAAGAAAACTATTGCCAGTTTACACCTGAATGACAATGATGACCTGAACCTTAGAAGCTGAATGGTAAGGTGGAGAGAGGACTGAAACCTGAGTCTGGAGACCTGGATGTGAGTCTCAACTCCCTTCCTACCTCCTGGCAGAACCCTGAGCATTGCCCCTCTTGCTGGGCCTCAGTTACCTCATCAATAAAATGAGAGAGCTAAGGTCTCATAATCACTTCCAGCTCCAATATACTATGACGCCATGTAGGCAGACTTCCTGTCTGAGGTTTTATCCCAGGTTCTCTGCTGTGTGCTTGGGGTTCAGGGTATAAGGTGTGTGACTCAGCAAGCATCTGTGACCATAAGCTACGCAAACTGAATTTAGGGTCCCTGGGCCAGCAGGGTATAAGTCAATAAGTATAGTGAGTTTCAAGTAGTGGGTGAGCAGATAGATAAATGTCTGGATGCTGAGGCCAGAGAAGAGGGTAAATTGGTGTGGCCTAGGGAGGCCCAGCAAGTAGGTGGATTGAGGGGGGGCTCATGAATGGTGGATAGAGCTGAAGGGTAGAGGGTGCTTCTAGGGAGGACACCAGGAGCAAAGGTGTTACCCTGGTTCGAGTTATATACATGAGTATATGGTGGGCAAGAGGGAGGGAGAACAGGGGAAATGGTGGGCCATGGTCACTCAGGGCTATGAGGCTTGAGTGAGAAGTTGGACCTCAATCCTATAGACATAGGGTGGAGGGCGTATGGAGGTTCTGAACAAGGGCAGGAGAGTGTTTGGGGATCTGGGGGATCTGGGGAAGGTCATTATGGAACAGGATTGGGAAATGAACATGGAAACAAGTGAATAGGGAGGGGCTGATGTGATAGGGTGGGTGAACCTCAGGGAAGAGGAGAGAAAGTGTCAGATAGGAAAGTGATGGCAGAACGTGGTAACTGACATGGTTTGGGGGCTGAGGGTAGGACGGGAGTTAAATGATGACCTTGGAGTGTTGAGGCCAGCTCTTTGGAAAACACTAGCGCCAATAACAAGGTGGGCAACATTGGATGGGCGCTGAGGCAGACACGGAGATGTTGGTTTCCATCCAACAGGGCAGAAAGAGGGGTACGCGAGACAGTGTGGTCCAGTGGAAAGTGCATGCATCTGTGATATCCAACTTGTCAGTCTTAGCCACTAATTAACCATGAGACCTTGGGCAAGAAGCTCCCCATGTCGGGGCCTCAGTTTGTCCATCTCTAAAATGTGGTGGTTGGTCTGGGTTTTTTTAAGTTTCCCTCTGTGTGGAGGGTTCTGAGACTCAGAAACAAAGCCAGGACAGAGACTGGCAGGGAAACAGGGACAGGGACTGGAAAAGGAACTAGCCACAATCCTCCCTGCCCTGTCCTGGAGCCAACAGCTGCCGCCCCCTCCCCCTTGAAACTCCATTAACACTCAATTAGAGGGCCTGATGGGCTCAAGCCAGGGAGCCCCTCCCCACCTCCTACACACAGTCCCCATTGCAGGGTTCCTCTGATGGGCCCCTGGGGAGAAGGCTTCACTCAAATTTACGACTAACTCCAGCGGCTGCTTTGCCAGCCTTTCCTGCCTCCTCTCTCTTCTTTCTCCCGGGGTGGAGCCCAGAGGGTTGGGTGAGGCTGGGTGAGGGGGGCAGAGCCCACGATGGAGGACCCAAGATGAAAGGGAGCAGGCCCTGGCGAGAGGAAGTGGGAGGGGAGAAGTGAGGAAGCGCCGTGAGAGTGTATGAGAGAGAAAAATGACAGGCCCTGAATATTGGGCGCCCTCACTTTAAATCAAGATAAAAGACTGAAGTGGAAAATGAGAGTCCAGAGAAACCCCGGACGGCTCGGGGCGCTAATGGAAACACATGGCTGCCGGCTGCGGGCTTGTCAGCTTCCCCCGGCGCTGCCATTCCCGTCTGATAATCCGGCCTGCCATAAAATTAGACTAGCAAATACCTCCTGACAAAGATGCATGTTTCTCTCTATTGTGCCATCATAAAAAAAACTCCGCTGGTGACTCGGGGAGCCGCAAACTTCAATTTAAATTTACAGTGCTGCGGAAGGAAAGTGATATGCACTCAAAAATTTTAATAACCTATTAAGTTACGACTTCAATTTCATTTTATGAATATTTTCCTTGGGGAGCACGGCTATCACAGAGAAAGATAGAAATTTAAAAAAGATAAATAGTGCCATTAATCTCCAACATTTCTCTTCCATTATCCTTGAAAATTAGGAGTTATTTTTGTTCAGATCTTCATGTAATTAGCTCCCTCCACTTGATTCACTAGCCAGAAAATGACCATGTTCAGAAAATTAAAAATTTGTCATTAAGTGGAATTTAACATAATATCATTTATCTTTATCTATTCCCCAGCTGACAGCAGGAAGCCTTGGCTGCCGTACCGGCTGGTGTGTCAGAGCGGGGAGGGACTGCTCAGAGAGAGATACTGGGGGAGACAGAGATAGCGGCGGACGGAGGGAGAGAAGGCCATCCCAGAGGTGGCCAGAGCTAGAGTGAGGAGGGACGGGAAGGCCTTGGGAGCTGAGTGTCAACCACCATGGGGAGGCAGAGGCTCAAGATGGGTGAGGAGGAAGGGAGGCTGAGGTGTGAGCAGGGACCTGGGCGTGGGCCCAGGAGCAGGGCAGATGGAGAAGCTGGGGGTACGAGAGGATAGCTTGAGGGGGACGTCAGTGGCAGAAGTCAAAAGTAGGAGGTGGCTGGTCGGTGGAGCTGTGGTAAAGACGCGACCTGAGAGGACAGAAACCCAGCAGAATTAAAGGAACTTCTGGAAAAGAGGGGACTGGAGGTGGAGTGGGAAAGCCCGGGGATCATTGCCCTCCTCATGGCAGAAGGTAACTAGATGCCATCACCCTAACCACCGTCTGGCTTCAAGAGAAGACAGAGTGACAAAAAGAGGCGGTCAGAGAGGAGGTGAGAAAGTGATGAGAGCCAAGAGGTGGAGATGGAGGGAGGCCCCAAGTCAGAGAGACCAAGATGGAGAAGATGGGAAGTGGCCGACAGACCCACAGCAGGGCCACGAAGCCTCCGGGTTAGAAGCCCCCAGACAAGCCCTGGGACTTCTTCTCTCAAGGGCTGCATGGCTCTCTGTCTTTCCCCTCCTCTAAACAGCCCCCACCCTAGTCCCCTCAAGTCAGAAATCATCCAATAAACCATTTAAACCTAGTCCTGGGTGGAGAGAGCTGTGGCTGAGCCTGAGAGACTGAGAATTGGATAAAGGGATTAAACAGCGCACATTAGTGAGAGATTTAGAGTGTAATAAACCCATTTCATAATAATATGTGCGTTGGGGCCAGTGATCCATCATCACAGGAGCCTGTCCGTGGCGGGGGGAGCACTGACCTGCAGGGAGGGGACCCAGATGGATGGCTAAGGATTTTTCTCAGGGTCTCAGGATATGGGCAAGGGGTGCAGACTGGACTGTGGGACCAGGAGGGAGGCACCAGGATTCTGAAGGCACCTTTGGCTCAAAAAGCAATAGAGATCATTGTGGGGGGTACATCAGGGGAAGCTGGGAAGTGGCCTGGGGCCTGAGAGCCCTTCCTGTCCTCCCAGCCCAGAACCCTGGCAGTAGGGTAGAAGGATTCTCATGGAGGGCTTGGGGTGGGGCCAGGGGGAGTGCACCCACAAACTGCAGAGTCCACAGCTCACAGCCAGGACTCAGCCAGCAGAAGACTCCCAAATAAGTCACTCCTTCCATTCTGGTTTTGTCACTTATTGGCTATCCAACCTTGGCAAATGACTTCACCTCTCCGAGCCTCAGTGTCCCATCTGCCCAATGCAGATAACTAGGACAGGAGTGTTATGAGAGTCACCTGAGATAATGGGTTTGCAATTGTTCTATAAGGCAGAAACTCTTGAGGAAACATTTTATTATTCCTATGATTCCCCCACATTTGGCTGCTTACCCACATGCTTCCTTGGGCTGTCTTTCAGCTTGCTTATTGTCAAGGAGAGCTTCATCTCCCAGATGGGTCTCTGAGCTTATTCAAGGGCCAGTACGAAATGCTGTGCTGATTATATGGTTGACTCTTTAATCTGACATATTAATAGGCAGAGGAAAACAGTTTCCTGCTGTTTATATCCATTGAGGAAACCTGCGTTGGCAATTGGAAAATGAACTTTTCCTTGGAAAAGGGATTGAGCAATAGGAATGGACCCATTAGGTCTCAGTTGTCAGTCAAAATATTGTGAGGTGGGTAGGGAGTAGTAGTAGGAAGACCTGGAGATGCTTAGCACAAACAAGGATGCCTTCCTAAGGAGAGAAATGCCTGGGAGGGTGCCTGCCACCATGTCTTCCTTCCCTGACCCCTCAGCTCCCACTCACCAGGTCACTGATGATCTCCTGATTAAAAAAAAAAGTTCCAATGACTTCTTATAGGTTTGCAATCCAGCTCCATTATTTAATAGCTTGGTAAATTACTTATTCAGTCTGAGCTTCAGTTTCATCATCTGTCAAACAGAAACGATAAAAGGACATACCTCATAGCACCGTAACAAGTCAATGAGATGAAACAAGGAAAGAGTGTAGTACATGGTACACAGTAAGCCTTTCATAAATAATGGCGTGATTGTTTGCCCCTGCTTTTATTCTTCTTGATCACAAATCCTCAAAAATCCAATAAATAATGGATTACAAGACATTAAATGATACAATATTGCTTACAAAATGACTCGAAGCTCTTTTGTCAGGTTCTTGAGACCCCAGTTGCTAGAACCCAGATGCTCCATCTACTCCTCCCTCATGTGGAAGAATGTCATCTGATGGAGGGGTTTTCAATCTGGGGTCCATGGAAACCTAAGTTCCCTTGAGGTATTTAGAGGGTCCACAGAGTTTTGATTTAAGTTTTGTATCAGGATAAACTCTTTGAAACTTCAATTACAGATCACGTGTTCACAGAAGTGTTATGAATTGAATTTTAACACATTAGACAATGTGTGTGCTAACCAACATGTTTTCCCTCTAATGTCTAGAAAGCTAAAATGTGAGCCTTCATAATATGTGCTAGGAAAATACTGTCTTTCCCAGTTTTATCAATTGAGTTTGTTTGAAAAGGAGGAGGGGAGGTACTCTACTAAAAAGAAAATTTTGAAATCATTAGTAAATGATTAGTAAAGTGGAAACAGTCACAAAGACCTAGGTTCCAGTCCCAAGTTTCTGAAGTACTTTGGGCCTGTTTCCTCATATATATGTGTATAAATATATATATGTGTGTGTGTGTATACATGGACATATAGGGTTGACATTAGGCTTAAAATATATATATACATATATATATATATAGGACTTCCCTGGTGGTCCAGTGGTTAAGACTCCACACTTCCAATGCAGGGTCAAGGGTTCAATCCCTGGTTGGGGAAATAAGATCTCACAGGCCATGCAGTGCAGAAAAAAAAAAAATCCTTATATTGTACTTGACAGAACTTTGGTAATATCAAAAGTGAATGCTTATTGAGTATTAACTATACACTAGGCCCTGAACTGAGAGTCTGCATTTATCACTGCATTCCCTCCTTGTACCAACCCTGGAAAGGAATCTTTACCATTAATCTCATTTACAGATGAGGACCCTGAGGCTTAAGCAATTTGCCAAAGGTCACAAAACCATAAGCTGTGGAGTTAGGTTTTAAACCTAGGCAGCTGAACACCAGATCCTTCCTTTTTAAAAACATTGAGCAATTACTAAGTACCAGCCAAAGTTCTAAGTCCTTTTACATGTTTTAATTCATACAATCCTCACAGGTACCATGGCAAATGGCATATCTCACAAGACTTGTGCAATGCGATTTTCACATGAGGTGAAGTCTATTTCCCCTCCCTTTGAATCTGGGCTGGCCATGTGATTTATTTGACCAATAGACTTTGACAGAAGTGACACCTTGTGACCACTGGGCTGAGGCCTTGAAAAATCTTGCAGTTCCATAATCACCCTTTGGAAGTCAGCTACCATGTAAAAAAGTCTGAACTGTCCTGCTGGAGAGGCCAGTGAAGGGAGGGAGGCCCTGTGGGATGAGAGGCCCCCATTGTTGTTCAGTTGCTCAGTCGTGTCTGACTCTTTGCAACCCCATGGACTGCAGCACTCCAGCCTTCCCTGTCCTTCACTATCTCCTGGAGTTTGCTCAGATTCATGTCCATTGAGTCAGTGACACTATCTAACCAGCTCATCCTCTGCGACCATCTTCTCCTCTTGCCCTCAATCTTTCCCAGTCAGAGTCCTTTCCAGTGAGTCAGCTCTTGACATCAGGGAGCCAAAGGATTGGAGCTACAGCTTTAGCATCAGTCCTTCCAATGAATATTCAGGGTTGATTTCCTTTAGGATTGACTGGTTTGATCTCCTTGCGGTCCAAAGGACTCTCAAGAATCTTCTCCAGTACCACAGTTTGAAAGCCCCCTGAAGAACTAAGGCCTTCCAGCCCATCACCAACATCAAGCATCAGATGTGTTAGTGAGGCCAACTTAGATGCTGTGATCCCAGCTGAGTTTCCAGATAAATGCAGCTGCAAGAGTGAACACAGCAGCAACCACGGAGAGCAGAAGAACCTTCCATCATGAAAAAAAATTTTTTTAAATCATTGCTGTTTACAGCCACTAAGATCTGGCATGGTTTGTCATATGGCAGTAGATAGCTGAAACAAATAAGGTGTATAATACTAGTTACTTATTTTACAAATGAGAAAAATGAGGCAGAGAGGGGTAAAATAAATCACATAGGATTTAGCCACTAATGAGTGACAAAGCCAAGGCTTGAGCTGAGGCACTCTGACTCCAGAGACCACAGGAATAACCACTAGGGTGTGATAAACTGGAGGAGGGCCCCTCAGATGCGTCCTCACCCTTATCCCCAGAACCCATGAACATGATAAAAGGGCCTTTGCAGATGTGATTATGTTAACAGTTGTGCAATCAGGAGATTATCCTGGATTATCTGAGTGGGCCCAGTGTAATCACAAGGACCCTCATGAGAGGGAGACATCGGGGTCAAAGTCAGAGAAAATGGTGAGGGGAGGCAGGCCCATGAACCAAGGAATGAGGACAGCCTGTAGAAGCTGGAAAAGACAAGGAAAGAGATCCTCCCCCAGAGCATACAGGAGGAACTGGCTCCATCAACACCTTGAATTTAGCCTGGTGAGGCCTGTTTTGGACTATTGATCTCTGGAGCTGTAAGATAATAAAATGTGTTATTTTAAGCCACTAAGCACTAGAAAAGTAGTACAGAGGGCCTCTCTCATTTTAAAGAAGCTGGATCTTTTCCATAGACTACAGCCAGACCAGTCTCCTTGTGGTCTCCCATCATGTTTCATGCCTCTGTGCTTCTCTGGTTCATCAAAAAATCTCTTTTCTCCCCATCTATTTAAGTCATTTCTACCCACCTCTTCCGGGAAGTCTTCTCTGATCATCCTGGATCACAGTGCTCTATCTTATCTCTACAGCACTTGATGTTTTGCACCTTCTCATTCAGCACTAATATCGGTGCTAATGTGTTGGCAGGCAGCCCAGTGACATTTTTATGAGTGTGAATCATCGAATCCGAGGACATAAGGCTGGAAAGGCCCTTAGAGAGTCTATCCCTTCATTTTATGGATGATGAAACTGAGGCTTGAGGAAGGGAAAAAAGTCACTTATCCAAAGTCACATAGCTCGGGCTTAAAGACAGTCTTCTGACTTCAAATTCATAAGCTCATTCATTCAGTAAATACTTATCGAGCCCTCACGATGGGCCCAGCATTGAGGCAAGTGCTGGGAATCATTGACAATCAAAAGCAGATAAAGGTCTCTGCTCTCACAGGGGGCTCTGCTTTGGAGAAAAACAAACATTTATACAATAACCACACAGATATATCATCATTCACCATGATAAGTGCTAGGAAAGAAGGTATAAAGTGAGTTGTGGAAATAAACAAAACACAAGGAACTATTCTAAACTGGAAAACCAGGGAAGGCTTTTCTGAAGAGGCAACCATTGAGCAGAGATGTGAATAATAGTGAGTAGAAGTAACTAGATCTATCTAGGGGTAGAGCAAAGGAGAAAAGTGTTTTAGGCTGCAGAATGGTGTGTACCAAGGCCCTGGGGCAGGAGGGAGCAGAACAAGAGGAAAAAAGAAGGCCAGGATGCCAGGAGAGTCAGAGTGACAGGAAGAGAGAGCTGAGGCTGGAGAAGTCCATTGAGTCAGATCACCAGAGCCCAGGAAGCCATGGTGAGGTTTTGATCTTAATCTCAACCGCAGTGAAAAGCCAAAGGAAGATTTTAAGCAGGGCAGTGACATGATCATATTGGAATTTTATGGTGTTTTCCCCTGCCAGGGCCTTCCCTTCTCTCTATAGACATGTTAGAGATCATTATTACAGGGAGTTTTATGCCACCCTCCATTCCACTCCATGCCTAGCCTTGTACGAAGCAGGTGCTCCATAAATATGTGTTGATTAACCTCTCAGCAGCATGTGACACTGTGGATCATTCCCTCCTTGTTCTCAGGCTTCTGTGCGGCTGCTTGCTTAGGCTTCTCAATCCTCTGACCACTCCACCCTCCCACCACCCCATTTTAAATATTTCTTATTGTTTCGTCTTCATCCTCTTTCTTCTTTGTCCGCACTCTCCCCCTTGGTCATCCTGTTGCCTCCCACAGTATTGATCTCTCCCTTCTGAGCAGAATTTAAGTTCCACGAAGGTTGGGATTTTGTCTGTCTCATCACTGTTGCATCCCCAGGGGTTGGCACAGTGCCTGGCACCCAGCAGGCACCCAGTAAATTATTTGGTGGCAGTATATACTGTATGATTGTGTTAATATGAAGCTTAGGAGCACACAGAAAGACTCTATAGTGATCAATGTCAGAAGAGTGGCTGCCTGTGGGGAGACACTGACTGAACAGAAGCTCAAGGGAACTCACAGGGACTAGAAATCTTGATCTGAGGGTGGCAGCACATGTATTTGCATATTTAAAAACTCACTGAGCTCTAAGCCTAGAGTGTTATTGTATGTGATAATGGTATAACTCAATAAAAAGGGGGAAAAATTACAATACCACTATTCTCCTGAGTGGGAATCCCTAATTTCTAACTGCTTTGTAGGTACACCTAGATGTCTACCTCATGACCTTTCCCAGCCTCCCAGATCAGCCCTCCTCCTGATTCCCCTTCCCAGTGTTGTCACCACTGTGCTCCCAATTATTTAGTTTCCAAACCTTAGCACCATCTTGTCCCCATACCACCCCTTTGTCTATCCTGCCTCACCTAGCTTTCCAAGGCATGTAAACACAAGTGGTTCCATGGTTATACAAAATTTTAAGATGGTCCCATGACTTTCATCACTAATGTTACTCCTGTGTTTATGTTATAGGGCAAAAGGGAAACTAAGTGTTTAGGGGATGCTAATCTAATCACAGAGCTCTTTAAAGTTAAAGAAGTTTCTGAGTTTCAAATTTTGCTGCTAGCTGAAGAGGAAGTCAGAGATATTCAAAGCACAAGAACGATGCACTGTTGCTGCCTTTGAAGATGTAGTGGCTACATGCAAGGACTGGTGAGTGTTTCAGGAACTAAGAGTGAATCCCAGCTAACAGCCAGCAAGAAAATAGGAACCTAAGTCTTACAACCACAAGAAACTGAATTCTGCCAACCTGAGTGTGCATGGAAACAGATTCTTTCCCAGAGCCTCCAGAGAAGAACCTAGACTAGCTGACACATTGATTTCAGCTTTCTCACTCTAAAAAAGAAACCAATCCAACCCACTCAGACTTTGATCTATACAACTATGAGATCTTAAAGTGAATGTTGTTTTAAATCACTAAGTATACAGTAAATTGTTACAGCAGCAATAGTGAACTAATACCAACTTAAATCCCAACTACTCATAGCAGCCTTTGTTGTCATTCCTTCCTTTCCAATATTTTGATCTCACTATGGCTCAGACTCTATGACCTCACTGCTGCTCAACTGAAATACTAATCTCTGGACCTCTCTCCCCAACTCATCTGTCCAACTCACTGCCACCGGATTAATTTTCCAAAGTTACAACCCTGATCACATCCTTCTTTTGCTCAAAAAGCTTCCATGACAGTAGAGCCTGTTCATTACACTCTGAAAACCAGAACATAGGGTATAAGGCCCAGTTCCACCTCTAAGTAGCAGGTGCATGGAGTGTGTGTGTGCGTGTGCGCGTTAAGTCACTGCAGTCATGTCCTACTCTTTCCAACCCTATGGACTGTAGCCTAACAGGCTCCTCTGTCCATGGGATCTTCCAGGCAAGAATACTGGAGTGGGTTGCCATGCCCTCCTCCAGGGGATCTTCCTGACCCAGGGATTGAACTTGCATCTCCTGTGACTCCTGCATTGCAGGCAGATTCTTTACCGTTGAGCCACCAGGGAAGTCCCTTAGGTAGCAGGTAACCCAGATCAAATTGCTTAACTTCAAGGCTTCCCTGATGGCTCAGTGGTGAAGAATCTGCCAGACAATACAGGAGACACAGATTCAAACCCTGGTCTGAGAAGATCCCACAAACCTCAGAGCAACTAAGCCAGTGAGCAACAACTACTGACCCCATGTATCTAAAGCCCATGTTCTGAAACAAGAGAAGCCACCACAATAAGAAGCCCACGCACTGGAACTAGAGAGTAGCCCCTGCTTGCCACAACTAGAGAAAAACTGTTGCAGCAATGACGACTCAGCATAGCCAAAATAAAAACTTTTTTAAAAACTTAAAAAATCACTTAACTTTGTCCATTACTTGGGCATAACAGCACCATCATTATAGGGTAGCTGCAAGGATTAAATGAGACATGCATGTGAAAACTAGTTATGTGTCGCCCAGAAAAGGTAGGTACTTCACTCTATGGATCAAAGACTATAAAAAACTCCAGGTGGCCAAGTGATTAAACTTTTCATCTTGGCCTCACATTCACACCTCACAGGCTACACACACGCGCGCGTGCACACACACACACACACACACACACACACACACACACAATCTCTCCAGCCTTTTCTCCCACTCTTCTTCTGTTGCTTCTGCTGCTGCTGCTGCTAAGTCGCTTCAGTCATGTCCGACTCTGTGCAACCCCATAGACGGCAGCGCACAGGCTCCTCTGTCCCTGGGATTCTCCAGGCAAGAATACTGGAGTGGGTTGCCATTTCCTTCTCCAATGCATGCATGCACGCTAAGTCACTTCAGTCATGTCCGACTCCATGCGACCCTGTGGACAGCAGTCCACCAGGTTCCTCTGTCCACAGGATTCTCTAGGCAAGAATACTTATTCTGTTAGTCCCACTCTTTTCCTTCCATTTTCATCATCACTCCCCTCTGATACATTATCACCTTCTATTCTGAGTGGTCTCCTCATATTCACTGACCTCCATTTCTCTGCAGCCAGCTGGGACCACTGAAAACACAAGCCTGACCCTGTCACTTGTAGGTTTAAACCCTTCCATGGCTCCTCGTTGCCTTTAATATATAAATCCAAAATTCTTCCCACAGCTGGGAAGGCCCTGGACAGCCTGACATGCCAACATCTCCGGCCCCCTTCCCTTGCTTTCTGCCCTTGTCTTTCATACTCACTAGGTTCCTGCTGACACTGGGTAACCCACCATGCTGTTCCCTCTTCCTAGAATATTACTCTCTTTCCTCTTTGCCTACCTGACACCTACTTGTCCTCCCAATCCATAATTTAGTGGGTGCTTCCTCTACAAAGCCTTCCCTGACCTCCCTGGTGAGGCCAAACCTCTCTATTAGAAGCTGCAAAGGCCTGCCTATTTGTAGATTTTCTCATAAAAAAAAAAAAGAGAAAAAAGAAGGTAACTTGGACTTCCCTGCCAGTCCAGGGGTTAAGACTTCTCCTTCCAATGTACAGGGTGCAGGTTCAATCTCTGGTTGAGACACTAAGATCCCACATACCTCCTGGCCAAAAAAACAAAACAGAAAACAGAAGCAACATTGTAACAAATTCAAAAAAGACTTTAAAAATGATCCTCATCAAAAAATCTTAAAAAAAAAAAAAAAAAGAGGTAGGACTTCCCTAGTGGCACAGTGGATGAGAATCTGCCTGTTGATGCAGGGGACATGGGTTTGATCCCTGGTCCGGGAAGATTACACATGCCATAGAACAACAAAGCCTGGGAACCACAATACTGAGCCTGTGTGCTGCAACTACAGAAGCCCATGTGCCTACAACCCAAGAGAAGCCACTGCAACGAGAACCCAGCACACTGAAACAAACAGTAACCCCTGCTCTCTGCAACTAGCAAAAGCCCATGCACAGCAAGAAAGACTCAGCACAACCAAAAATAATAATAATAAAAAGGCAACTCATACCTCTTCATTGTACTTATTCCCACACCACAAAATGTGGGACTGTTTCTGTTTCTGATCACCATCATGTCCAAAGGGCAAAGCCGTGTCTGGCCCAGAATCTGACCTCAATAAATGCATGTTAAATGACTGAATGAAAGAAACAAGTATAATCTGCCCAACTGGATTGATTTTCCCACAGATGCTTTCTCATCCACACCTTTACTCACTTATGTCCCTCCACTTGATATACTTTCTTGCCAACTCTGCTTCCTGCGAATCCAACCCACTCCTGGAAAGTCCTGCCAAGTAATCTTGCCCAATACATGAGCGTGCAGAGTCTTCCACCTCCATTCCTCCCCCTTCTCCATCATAAGCATCTAAGTTTGTATGACTCCTTTCTGATTGTCAAAATAATGTGTGCACATTGTAGACATTTTAGGTAACATAGATAATGCAGAAAATATAAAAGAAAAAATAAAAACATTTCAAATACTACTCCCCAGCGGTAGTTGCTAATTTTATTGTAGAGTATATCCACTCTTCTTCTCATACATAATCATGGAAGATATTTAAACATCACACAAAATCTCATTTTTAAAAAAGAGTTCAGATAAGTTCAACAGCTTGCTCAAGATCACACAGAACCAGTAAATAAAAAAAAAAAAAGAAAGAAAGAAAAAAAAACAGACCAAGATGGAAATACAAGCCTCCAGCCTCCCCAGCTCAGAGCCCCTCACTCTCACCATCCATCCTGGCCTTTTCCCTCTCCCTTTCCTCCTATTCCTTTTACATCAGAGCTTTCTCCCTTCACACTCGTTGGGACTGACATGGACACACTGCTGTATTTAAAACAGATAACCAACAAGGACCAACTGTTTAGCACAGGGAACACTGCTCAGTATTCTGAAAAAATGTAAATGAGAAAAGAATCTAAAAAAGAATAGAAAAAAATAATTTTTTTAATTTTAAAAATAAAAAATGTGATAGTACATCTTCACAATGGGATTCTATACGGCTTTTCTAAACAATAAGGGAAATATTCGTGTATTGTTCTGGAATAACCCCTACAATAATGTGTTAAAAAAAAACTAAGATGTAGAACAATGTGTATAGTTTGCCATCATTTGTGAAAGTAGATAATATTTCTACAACATATGTGTACAATATTTTTGCACACAAAATAATACCAGTAGCCTCTTCTAGAAAGGAGAATATAGGAATGAAAAGTGAAGGGTAAAAAGAGATGTAATTTTCACTGTATTTCCATGTATAATATTTAAATTTTTACCATACCCACACCCTTAACAAGTAAAAACAAAAACAAAAACAAAATCTTCTGGACTTTCTCTGATCATCTCCCTGAGCCCATCTTCATTCTATTACGTGAAAGTGTGTGTGTACCTAGTGGTACAGAGGTATGTGCCCGGTTCCCCTCTTCTGATAGGGACCTCTCAAATAAGCCTAACCCATGGACCATTTTCAAACACAGAAGATCTGGTCTCTTCCACCAGAATAGCAGATTCTGTAGTCACTTGAAGGCCAAGGACTTTTGTTCTAGCCCTGGCTCTGCCATTCGCTGCTAGCTTTATAACCCTGGACAAGTCATTGGACCTCTCTGCAGGTAAGTTTTGTCTCCTCTATCAGGTAGGTGAAGAGTTCTCCATCAGCCTCCTAACTTCCAGATCTTCAAACAGTCTGACCTTTCTGCCTATAAAATAACTGTTCCCTCCCCTAACTTGTTAACTCCCAGCCATTCTTCAAGACTCAGTTTTCATGTCACCCTTGGAGGAAAACCTCCCTGATCTCTTAGTCAAGGAGATTAAATGTTGTCACAAGCCCCATCACACTTGGTTGGCATGATTTGTTCAGTGTTTCCCTTCCCAGTTAGACTACAGGCTCCCTGAGGACAGGAATCCTACAGGGCTTTTCACACCTAGCACAGTGCTTGCCACATGGTTCAAGCTCAGTAAACACTCTCTGAGAGTAAAAGGACATGCCCTCTTCCAGAAAACCCACTCCTCACCTCCCCCCCCCCCCCCCCCCCCGCCAATCCTATGTCCTGTTAAGACTTTAGCAGCCTTGTTGGCCACTCTAGGAAGAGGGATGTCACTGGGGATTAGCCCCACCACCACCACCTTATTATTCTTTCCCTAAACCTAAAGTCTCTCCTTTAGGTTCCAAGCTCCTGTAGGTTCCATCCTGTTTAGGCCTCTCCTCCAGGACAGGGCCCCACCAGAGCCAAGGCCAGGGCCCAGACCCATTCCCTGCCCCCAGACTAGTCAGAGAACTCGGTGGCCCGGCCCGGCCTGGCGGCCCAGCCCATCAATCGTGCTCCCAGGGGTACAAACCAATTTCTCTTGCTTTCCAGAGCCCGGCTCCCTGGCGGAGCCTGGAGGAGCCTTCAATCGCATTAATCCCAGCCTGGCGGCAGTGACGAAGACGGATTTCTCCACCAAACGATCCATTTGTATCTCTCGTGCACTCACTTGGTTTTTTTCTGTGCGGATGTTCAAAATATCATGAAAAAGGCGTTAGCCGGGTAGCCGTGGCGCAGCGAAATAATAGAGTGATCCGGCAATGCGCTCCTGACCTTGCAGGACAGCTAATCCATCCGCACATCTATCTTAATTATTCCTGGTTACAAAAGAGAAACTCCACCATCCATTCATTCCAGGCTGGCAATTCCATTTTCCACCCCCACTCACGCCCCATCCTTTCTCCACCCTTCCCCTAGCCAGAGAGGCCCATTCACCAGTACTTCATCAGACTCTCCACACGGCAGCCTGGCCTGGCCGGGCCTGAGCCCGGCCGGTGGCAGCCCAGCCCCCAGCCCGCTGCTCCATGAGATCACAAGAGAGGCACTCTGGCTCCCTTCCCCAGAACTCTGACAGACGCCCATTGGAGGAAGTCTGGCTACCCACAGGATTAAGGCATAGCCAGGACACACACACACAGACACACACACACACAGATACCCTCACAAAGGCAGCCATAGACTCAATTCCATCCAGACTCTGATATTCAGGCCACCTCTCACACAGACACTAGCAGACAGGCCCACCCCCTCCCTGCCCCAAACCAGGGCATTTTAACTCTCCTGCCACCCTGGCACCGATGCTGGGACAGATGCTAGGAGGGGCATTTGACTAAGGGCGAGCTCCACAGGGGATGTCTTGGTCTGTCTGTCTCCCACCCTCAAAGCCAAACACCCCACCTACTGTATCCTCTCATCTAACTCACTGCAATGCATACAAAGTAGGCAGCTTAAGAAGCAACATGGCATGTGAGAGACGAAAGCCAAAGAGGAGGAGGAGTGAGGAGAGAGTTTGAGATCCTGCAGGTGGAACAGAAAGAAAGAGGGGAAGGGAGTTTGAGATGGTGTCCTGAGAAGGTCATTGAGGTAGTATGCGGAAGTATCTGTGTAACACAATTTGAGCTAATTGTACCAGATTCACTTTGGGGATGCCTGTGCCAGTCGCTAAAGCCCTTTCTAATTCTACCCCTTAATGTACGATTTTCAGATCCCTCATTCTAATGATTTTAATGCAATCAGCAAAACTAGGCATGTAATTGTCTTGGCTATGTGCTTGGCTGTGATGGCTCCTGGGAACCTTGGCTTCCAGTTTCCATGCCTTCCTCCATCAGTCCTTCCCTCCCTGCCTTTTTACGCCTCTCTTCAGCCTCAGTCAACAAGTCCCTACTGAGACTTCTTCAGCTCTGGGGGCTGTGACAGAAACAGAAGGAGTTTCAGTCTTTAACAGCATGGAGCCCATATCTGTCTGGGGAAAGGCCACAGGGTGTCTAGGCCAGAACTGGGCCGTGGGGACCCATCTACCAGCCCAGCCAAGCTAGAACGGTGGGGTTAAAGAAGGAGGAAGTCTTCCCAGAAGAGCTCTGTGGGCATTCCCTCCCCTTCCCAGGAGCAGCAGGCAGCCTGGGCTGGGCCTGAGGGGCGGTGTGCAGGGGAAGGGCCATTTGTCCCGAGACAATGGCAGAAAAGGGGTCTCTGAGCGGCTGTTGAGAGCCAATTTGTAGTGGTGACTGCCGAGGTTGCTCCAAAGGCTGGGAACAGCTGGAGCTCCGGGTGACTGATGGGTGGGCCCGGGAGAGGGGCCATTGGTCTGGCAGACACAAAGGCCCGGATGGTACGCGGGTGGGGCCCGTCAAAATCATTAAGTGCCGAAGATGGGAGCCGTAGACTTCAGATGGGACCCGTGGGTGGGGGGAAGAGGTCAGGAGCCTGCCCCGCTCTCCCTGCAGCCCCCCTCCATCCCTCCACCCGCCATTCCCGCTTGGGAAACTCGGCCACCCACACTCCCGTTATCATCTTATTTGCATTGATGCCCCACCCCAGCCTTTCTGGTCCCTGATCTCACTCCACTGAGAGTCCAGGTTCCAGTTCTATTTGAGCAGCTCTGGCTCTGGGGCCAACCTGGGATTGACTGGGCCTCCTCCCTCCTATCGGAGGGCCTTCTCACCCTCAGGCACTCCATTCTCTAGCCAGTGGCCTCATCCACTTCTCAGGGAACAGGACATCCTTAATTCAAGACTAGGAGAGACCTCCCCTCCATTCCAAAAGGAAGACACGGAGACCCTGCGTGGTGACTTCTCCCGATGCTCTATCCACGTGGGAAATGCTTCTCCCACTCGACCTTCCCCAAGGGAGAGGGAGGGGCAGGGACACTGGGAGAAACACGCCCCCTCCCATCCTTCAGCCCCGCCCCCACTCGGCGGCGCTCCCGGCTGGAGAGGGAAGCAGTGACCCGGCCAGGTGGTGATGATGCGGCCGGCCGCGCTGGTCACTCTTGGCCGCTCCCCGCGCGCAGCCCGACCCCCCTCGCATGGGTCACGGCGCCGGCAAAACTCCCTGACACAGAAACGCCGCGGGGCCTGCGCGTGTCGGGAACAATCCTCCGCCTGATGGGAAGCGACAGCCCCGCTCCGCCTCCCTCCGCTCCCTTCCCTCCGTCGGCTCCTCCCCCGCGCCTCGCTCACCAGCCAGCTGCAGGCCCAACACTCCCCTGCTGGGCGCCCAGCAGGTGCGCCCGGACCCCTCACCCCCGCCCGACAAGGACAAGTCGTCACCCAGTCCTCCCGTGCGTTCTGGGGTTCAGGGGGGGGGGGGGCAGGCGGGAGAAGCATCTCCCTCGCTGCAACCTCAGAGCCGGGATGAGGGGAATGGGGGCGAGAGGGGCCCCAGAGAGGCACGAGGCAGCCAGGATGGCAGGGGGCAAGCAGCCAACTGAACAGTTTGCGTTGCACGACCCCACTTCTGCTTTCACCCTGTTCACATAGAAAAGATCGGAAAGAAATATACCAACTTGTAGAGTGGGTTTCCCCGGGTGTAAGTTGACAGGTGAGTTTTTCCTTCTTTTCACTTATCTGCATCTCCTGAGTTTCTTTTGTCTTTGTGTGTTTGCAATAAACATATCATGTGTGACCCCCCCCCTCCTCCAGAGATATAAAAGCCACACAAGGACAGAGGGGCTGTTGGAGGGACGCTCTGGCCCAGACCCCAGGCTCTGACACTGATTCAGCCACAGGGAGGGAGGCCAGTGCACTCTGGAAGGGCCCTGGGTGAGAGACCCATCCCTGGGGAACCCTACCCTCCTCCCACTTTACCTGCAGAGGCTGAGGGTGCGTGGGGATGGGCGGTGGCTATAGGAGAAAGGCCCAGATGTACAAAAGGAGCCTCACATTTCCTCACACGTGAACACTCAGGGACAGTCAGGGGCATGCTGACATGCTGGCACACAGCCACACTCACTCACACACGCATTCACACACCTATAAACATATCCTTGCAGCCACAGCCACACACCCAAGAATGCACTCATGCGCAGGTATGCGCTCACAGGAGCACTCACACACAGCCTGCCCTCACAGCCCCCATCACACACCACCAGTCATGGCCTCCTGCTCACATCCTTCCTCCAGCCCTAGCCCTTCAGAAGGGAGCAAAGGCCTTATTCTCCTCAAACACCCTCATTCATCCTTCTCCAGTTCTTTAGCGACTTACCTCAACCCCTCTCTCTCCCCACCATTGGCGTCTCCTTTCCCTCTCTCTTAAACTCTTGTCATTTCATGGTTCTGAGATACAACAGAAATTTTGCTCACTTTACAACCTGACCTCAGCCCTTTATTTGGTACAGAAGGAGCAGGGTCTGAGGCGGGAAATGAGGGATCCCCCTACTTTGCTTCCTCAAATAAGAGGCCTATGTGGAATCCCTGTGGGCTCTGGGCTGGGGTGTGTGTGGGGTGTGGGCAGTGGCTCCTGCCTTCTTCCTATGAACTGATGACCTGCCCAGTCCCACTACAGAGCCTTCTCCTCCTCCACTCCTACTCCTCCCACCTCCTTCCTACCTCTCCTCTGTGGCTATCCTGGGGCCCAGATTTCTCCAGAAGCCTTACCTCCTGCAGCCTGGCTGCCCCCGGGGACTCCTATCTGCTGACCTTACCCCTCACTCTGGTGATATTCCTTTTGTGCCTTCACTTTTGATTCTCTCTTCATGGTTGTGAATCTTATGAGCTCCTACAAAACAGGGGCAAATCCTGGCTTCATCTTGCATCCCTTCACCCCATATACCTGCCTAGCAGTCCCTCAGCCAATATCTTAATGAATAAATAGATGAGTTAAAGGGTGTGGGTGAACATGTGTTGAGAGTGTGATCATGTGTGAATGAAGAGGAAGTGGGCGCAGAGGCAGCTACATGGAGTAAGCACCACTTCCCAATCCCTCTCTACTAACAACCAGTGTACTCCTCCCAACTACCCAACCTGGGAGGTGTCCATTTTATAAGAATCAGAGGTTCGGGGACATTACATTATTTCCAAAAGATCACAAGGCTGGGAGTGGCAGACTCTAAGACCAGGATGCTAGCTGCACCTGCCTCCTTCCTCATGGCCCAAGATAGTGCAGTGGCAGGGGTGGGGGGTGAGGGGATAGAGCTGATTTTTGATAACCAGGCTGTCTGGCCCAACCTATCCAGAGTGAGGGGCAATGGTCCCCTCTCCACCATGGTCTTAAGTCTGTCTCTTTCTTCCCAAGTCCTTTCTTCAGTCCCAATCCCCCTTTCTGCCCTCTGTTCTATCATCTCTACCCAAGATCACCATCTCCTCAGTGTTCCTTGAACATATTTCTAAGAGCGAAAAAAAAAAAAAAAAAACAAGGACTACAGCCTTAGCTCCATCACTAACTAGCTGGTGGCCTTGAGCAAATCACTAGTCACAAATTCACTCTGGCCTGGGTTTCCCTGAGTGTGTAGACTGACTGAGATGCTGTCTCAGATTCCCTCCAGTGTCAGCAATCAGGGCTCCAATCCCTGGTGAGAGGAGGACAGGAACAAGCCAGTATCTCATCCACCCCAGTCCACTCCCAGACCCTAAGAGGGGTCTGGACTCAAAGAGGGCTGGGAAATGCTGTGAATTAATTACCATCAGACCTCTGGCCGCTGTTCATCTCTGTAAACAAACATTTTAATATGCAGTAATTAATTACATCTGCCACACCGACCCTCCTCTCGTTCATCCTTCTTCAGCGTCTCTTCTGTTCACTCTGAACCAACCTCCTCCTCCCAGTCGAGTCCTGAGAACCTAGGCAGGGCTCCCTCCCACCATCTCCCCAGCCTTCTCCCCCCACCACCAGATGCACCTGCTTGCATCTGCCATCCTACTCTGCAGCTTTTTGTTCCTTTTTCTGTTTCTTTAACACCTGTCTGTCTTTTTAACAGCCCTTTGTCTCTAGTTCTCTCTGCCTGGATTTCCCACCAAGACAAAGTTTAATCCAGGGACACGTTCTGGGAGAGAGAGGGAAATGAGGAAGCCAGTGGATCTGCTCTGCGTGTGGAGAACACCAGCACACGTTTCAACTCCTCTGTGGTCCAGAACCAGGCTGATTTACAGGGATTATCCTAAAATCAAAACAGACCCCGTTCCAGGAGTAGCCCTCCCTACCCTAAGAGCTCCTAAGAGTCGTCCTGTCCCTGTCTATTCTATCTCCCAGCCTCCAGAGCAGCTCAGTGTGAAAAACAGAGGGGACACATCCACCCTGGTGAGCCCACCTGGCCACCTCGCAATCAAATTTCACCATTTCCAAGGGCCAGGAGTACCACCACTGAATCCACCTTCCGCACGCCGGCCATCCTCGGCCTGTGTACCTCTCCCAGGGGTAGGCAGCCAGGTACGGTGGGCGTGTGGGCGGTGCCCCCATGTGGAAGAGAGGGTACCCCTTTTCTGGGGAAAGTTCATTCTGCCCTGCCTGGAGTCTCCAGTGGAAGCCGGGGAACCAACACTGGATCAGAGATAAGAACTCCAAATGAATGAGAATGAGACGAGGGGGGCAAGCGCCTAGGGTTCGGAGCGACAGGGACGGTGGGAAGAGGACCAATGGTCTGAGAGGTCCGGGCCAGGCGGGCGGCGCAGGGGGAACCGGGAGCGAAGTGGGCGGGGTGGGGCGGGCGCCACCAGGCGTGGCGCAGGGAACCGAGCAGAATGAAATGCAGATGCAAAACGTGCTCGTAAGAGTTTCCTCTCTCTCCCCATCTGCCAAAGCCGAGATTTTAATCTTTAATCCATGAGCAATCAGCGAGCAGCGGCGAATGGCACATTACAGATGTTTTACTGTCGCGGGCGCTCGCAGCTTCCACGCTCCGCACAGGCGCGCGGGGCGCCCCCACCCCGCTTCACCACGCCCGCCCCACTCCTCCCCCTCCGGTCCCTCTTCTTCTCCCCGCAACCCCCGGTCATGGTTTAAAGATATTTCCTCACCTGCATGCTCCTGGTCCGACGTGAAGCTGGGAGAGAGGCGTCGGGCCGTTAACCCTTGCTAACGGACCTGGGGTTCCGCCGGTGACGGTACACGCGGGGACACTGGAGGGGAGGGGGAGGTCCTCAGCATTGCGTTGTGGCGCATTCCCGGCCAGGTACAAATTGGAGTAGGCGAGGAGCTGGGATTCGAGTTCCCCGCTTGCTGAGCTATCCCACCTCCCGTCCCATTCTCCAACCCCACCTCCGGGGCCGATCGCGGCTCCTGTGATTAGCGCTCCAGATGTTCGGCGGTTGCTGGGGCTGAGATTTCCAGATGTTGGGCATCTCTGTTCTCATGTGTGGGGCAGTACTCCCCTCTGCATTACGAGGAAGGAGAGTACCTTAGTGGTCAGATCTGGGAGTCCCTAGGGAAATCTGATGGGGTGACTTCTTGAAGACCAGCTGATAAAACTCACATGAATTGGGGGAGTAGTGCCCTCTGTAAAGTAGGAGCAGGCGTGGGAGGAGGAAGATGAGAGGCTCTGGAGCTCTTATCAAGCCCTGTGGTCAATTTGCTCCCCCCAGCCTCTGAAGGATCTCTGAAAGCCACAGGGATATACTTTGCCTCCAGCTCAGAAATTCTTAGCACAATGATTCCAGTTTGCAAGTTGTGTGATTATTTAAATATCTGTCACTTCCATTAACCCATAAGTTCCAAGAGGCCAAGGACTGTGTTTTTATTCACCTTTGTGTTCTCTGGGTCCAGCACTGGGCCTCAATAGGTGCTCAAAGCAGATGCTTGATAAATATTTGTTGACTGAATGAAGGAGGCTGTGTGGTCTTCTACAATCTTATCATTCAGTTGCTAAGTCATGTCCAACTCTTTGCAACTCCATGGACTACAGCACACGAGGCTTCCCTGTCCTTCACTATTTCCTGGAGTTTGCTCAAATCCATGTCCATTGAGTCAGTGATGCTATCCAACTATCTCTATGCTATAGTTTTAGATCATATTTTCTTCTACCATTATCATTAAAGACAGGCCCTTCACTCCATGCACATAAACATGCACACACAATCCCCCTCCATGGAGACTATTCCCAAACTGCAAGCCTTGTCTTCCTAGGAAACAGCCCATTTTCCTCCTACCTCCATGGTGGGTCTCTCCCATTAGATAGAAGAGAACCTGAGGGCAAGAGTATGTCTGACACTCAGCCAGGGCTTCTTTGGCCAGCTGCCTTCTCTCCCCAGCCCCCAGCAGCTAGGACCCTCTGAGCCTTCCCCTGACTCTTGGACATCCTCTCCCTGCCCCGCAACTGTCCCCAGCTGCCTGCATGGCCACAAACACCATAACCCTCTCTGATACTCCTGTTCCCTGGTATTTCCAATGTGCTATGTGCTTAGTCGCTCAGTCGTGTCCAAAGGCACCCCAATCCTAACCCAGCCCCAATCTAGTTCAAAACCCCATTTCACTAAGCACGGTCTATCCCATTGCCAAAACTCCCCACTCTACATCCCAAATGGCTTCTGGTCTGAAAAGAAAAAAGCAAAAGAAGTGGAGACTGGAGATGTAGAGGGAAAAGAGGTGGAAAAAAGAAAAGCCTGAAAGAAAGCCGAAATGATTGGAAGAAGAGGGGAAGAGAAGAATACACAAAGAAGAGCGCTTTAGAGGACAGAGGCAGAAAGAAGAGGCAGAAACAGTGACTGGCAGAGACAGACAGCCAGAGGCCCAGACGGACAGACACAGACACAGGGGTGGAAAACAGGGAGTGTGCCCCGGATCCTGAAGAGTGGAGCCTCGGATTCCGGGAGAGCGGGAGCAGCAGCGTCGGGGAGGGAGACGCCAAGGGGCGAGGGTCTGGAAATGCGGGAAGCGCCCGGGAGCCTGGTCCTGCCCTAGCCGGGCGCCGGCTGTCGGCTCTCTCTTGGAGCCGCCCCAGGCCTAGGCCTCAGGGCCCACAGGCGGCCCGGAGAGGCGGCCGCGGCGGCGAGGGAAGCCAGAGTGAGAGGCAGCCGAGCCGCGTGTGTGTTTTTATTATTATTATTTCTGATTAAAGAGGAATTCATCTCGTATCTGCCTCCTGCCAGGGGCCGAGGCGCCGCCATTGGGGTTAACGGTGCGGAAGAATACAAAAAAATTTCATTGAGGAGGATTATAAAAGTTACTAGCTGGAACATTAACAGAAGAGTAACTTGTAAAAAATGCAATATTACAATATTCACAAGGACGGCAGAGCGTGGTAAAGCTATAAAATTCAACATTAAAATCTTCCACAGCCTAGATAACCTAGTTAACAAACATGGTATTGGAACTACTTTTTTGTTGGAGCTGAGGGATACGAGCCGGGGGCTGATCACACACCGGCGACGGTGGGAGGGGCGGGGCCGCCCTTGGGCTAGCCCCGCCCTTTCCTAGCCTCAGCCTCCTCTCCAGGAAAATGGGGATAACAGTCCTCCTCAAGTGTTGGGGAATGCCTAAGGAAGCTCTCTGATCTGGCTGTACACTTGTGAGGTTATTTTTGTGTGTGTGAAGTGCTACTTAAAGCAGACAATTCACTGTGGATTTAGTCCTGATGGATAGGATGTACATTTCTGTAACTGCAAGATGTGCATATAAAGTATATTAAGAAAGAATTGTATGTGTGCATGAATGTATGCATTCTAGGTGGGCTGTCTGTGCGTGTGCAGGATGTGTGTCCCCAGGGCCACTGTATCTGTATGCATGGTGGTTCTTGATAATATATGTATGGTATGTAAATAGATATGTAGGTAGGGTATGCAGAGTACAGAACTCTGGGGTTCAGGGTGTGTATGTTCAAATATGTATATATGTCAGATGAGACTCTAATAAGGTATAAATGCATAGAGTCTATGTGTAGGTTACATATGTGTCTAGACAGGATAGGTATTTGCTGAGTATATTTCATGTGCATGGTGTATTCATGTATGGGGTATGTATGCTATCACAGGCACATTATGTGTCTTTTTGAAAGATATGTTTTAAAGAGAATTTATAAAAAAAAAAAATAAAGAGAATTTATGCTTGCCTGGTTCAGTGTGCATGTATGTGCAAGATGTATGTATCATAGGGCATTATGTGGTTGTGAAAGGATGTTTGTGTATGCACATAGCATAGAAAGTATAATACATTTGCTCTATATGCAGAATATGTATTTATGAATAGTCTCTGTATGGGATAGTGTGCATAAATGTTTATGCATGTGTTTAGGGCATGTGTATATGCATGCAGTATGAGTACACGTGAGCAGAGGGGATGTTTTTGAATGCATGTGTCCAGGTCTTTTGTGTATATTCAAGTATCTATGGAGTGTATGTATATGAGCAGAGTGCATATATGTGAAGGGCATATGCAAGTGTATGTTATATGTTTGTGAAAAATGCATAGACATTATGTGAGATGTCTGAGTTTATGGAGTGTCTGTGGATGTCACAGAGCATATGCTTTTATCAAGCCCCCAAATACTTGTAATATGGTGGCTAAGAGCACAGGCTTTACAGACAAGCTGCTTAGGATTGAATTATGGCTTTGTCATGTACTAAGCGTCATGTATGACGCTGGGCAAATCTAACCTCTGGTTGCCTTAGCTTCCCCATCTGCAAAATGGTAATAATAATATCATCTACTTCACAGAGTTGTCATTGGGATTAAATGAATGAATACTTGCTGTAGTAGGCAGAATAATGGTTGCCTCACAAATCTTAATCCCCCAAATCTATGATTATCTTACCTCACATGGCAAAAGAGATTTAGAAGGTAGGATCATGTTAAGGATCTTAGCATGAGGAGATCACCCTGGATTTTTGGAGCATGCCCAATGTCATCACAAGGGTTTTTATAAGAGGGAAGCAGGAATAGCAGTCAAAGAAAATGTGAGGACAGAAGGCAAGATCAGAGTGAGGTGGCCATGAACCAAAGAATGTGGATGACTTCTAGAAACTGGAAAAGGTAAGGAAACGAATTCTCCCCTGGAGTTTCCAGAAGAAACATAGCCTGCTGACCTGTTTTAGACTTTGAACTCAAGAAAGGTAAGCTAATAAATGTGTTATTTTAAGCCAATAAATTTGTGGTAATTTATTACAGCAGCCAGAGGAAACTAATGTCCTTGTAAAAGTATGTACAAGAGTGCCAACCAAGTACACAGCACATATGTTATAAGTATTTGGTTTTTGTTTGTTTTTGTTTTGGCTATACCACACACCTATGGGATCTTAGTTCCTTGGCTAGGGATTGAACCCCAGCCGGCAATGAACCTCCAAATCCTAACCCTGGACCACCAGGGAATTCCTTATAAGTATTTGTTAAATAAATTCTGAGGAGGCAGGACCTCCCTGGTGGTCCAATAGCTAAGAGTCAGAGCTGCCAATGCAGGGGGCTGGGCTTGAATCCCTGGTCAGGGAACTGGATTCTACATGCTGCAACCAAGAGTTACATTCTGGTGTGGCACAACTAAGACCTGGCACAGCCAAATAAATAAACATTAAAAAGAATCCCTCAGAGGAGATTATTTCGGCCCTAGGAAAGGCCTACTTTATCAGTCGCCAGATTTGCCATCTACATGTAAGCCTGCCTCTGGCTACCCTGGACCCTCCAAGGTTCTGGATCCTGCCAGAGCCTGTGTTTTGCCATTATAGACATGGACACAGCTCGGAGGGTGGAGGGGATGCTCCTTCAATGTCTGCCTGCTTCTTCTTCCTGAATCATGCACTGGGCTTGGGGCTAGCACATGCATTTAGGCCTGTGGCTGAGGGGGTTCGGGGGGCAGGTTGAGAATCTTCAGATCTTCCCATTCACTTGCTCTGTGGACCAGACTAGGTAGGACAGGGTTGTCATGGGGGAAGGGAAACAGTGTGGGAAGCAAGTGCCTTAAGAGCCAGTGGAGTGAGTATACACACATCCTTGTGGACAGAGCTACGCTAGATTGTCAGTTGCACTTGGCCACAATTTTAACCATAGAACTCAAGCCACCAATGGGGGAATTTCTTGCTCAAAGGCCATGGCTGTTTCCTTAGCTCTTTGCTTCTTTTTCTGTCTTCTTCCATCTCCAGCTTGGGCCTGCCTGGAGAATGCGCCTCGCATGTTTCCCAGATGGGGGCAGGGACTTTGGAGACTTTGCCATGAGATAATGGAGTAAGTGGGTTAATTTGCACCACAATATAGTTTTCATTCTTACCAGTATGTGCAGGTATGTGTGTGTGTGTGATGTGTGAGCCTCAGTTTCCTCATCCACATAACGGGAATAAATACTCCTTTCCTGCCTTCCTCACTGGATGTTAAGAGACTCGAAAGAAAACCTGCTCTACAATCACTTAGTATTGTCAGTGCCTGGGCCCTGGAGCCAGACACACATTTACTTGGAGAAAATAGACAACTCCAGCCACTCTGGGGAAAGGGCAGTGCAAAGGTATAGGTAGGAAAGGCAAGTCACCAGGAATCTGAAGAACCATTGCTAACAGATATCCATTTCTTCTCATTACGAAAGATAACTCTAGAAGTCTGTCCCCTGAGGACATCTGCTTCAGGACAGATGTGTTTGAGCAAATGTGTACATAGGTCCACACTATAGGAGACAGTGTACACTCATGGCAGGCCCCAGGGAGGTGTCATAGAATATTTAGGGGATGAGCGCCTGCCAGGATACAAAACTTTCTGCATTGAGATGATTTAAGCACCAAATTCTGGAGTTCGACTACCCAGGCAGGGAACTCAGCTCCACCACTTCTGGCCAGTGTAACTCTGGGAGCAAAGTTAACCTCTCGGTCTCAGCTTCCCTGTCTATAAAATGGAATGATAATGATGTCTAATTCATAAGGTTGTTGTGAGAATTAAATGAGACATGAAAGGTTTATCACAACACCTGGCATATAACAAGTTTCCAATAAACACTATTGTTGACAGTGATGATGTTATTGACATCATCATTCCTCCCCACTTCTGGGAGGAGGCCATGTGGTGCTAGTGAGCCAGAGGGACCTGGTTAGAATTGAAGTTCCACCACTAACTAGTTATATATACTTGACCAACTTTAATCTAAATGAGCCTCAGCTTCCTCATCTATATAATAGGGTCAGGAATATCTACTTCAAACAGACACCCCATGAGTGGTTAAGACTTTGCCTTCCAATGCAGGGGGTGTGGGTTCAATCCCTGAGCAGGGAGCTAGGATCCCACATGCCTCACAGCCAAAACAAAAAACAGAAGCAAGATTGTAACAGATTTAATAGACTTTAACAAAGTGACCCCAAAGCCACAGCTGGCCTTTAGCTAGGTTTTCTCAGTCTATACTGTAAGTACATAATCATGCAGTTAGTGCCAAAGGGTATAGAGAGGAAAATAAGTCTTCCTTCCACCCCTGCCTTCTTCCTTGAGGCAACCACTATTTCCAGTTTCTTGTATATCTTTCCAGAGCTAATCTGTGCAGGTACAAATGTGTGTGTATATGTGTATGTGGCTTCCCTGGGGGCTCTGATGGTAAATAATCTGCCTGCAGTGCAGAAGACCCAGGTTCGATCCCTGAGTTGAGAAGATCCCCTGGAGAAGGGAATGGCTACCCACTCCAGTATTCTTGCCTGGAGAATTCCATGGACAGAGGAGCCTGGCCGGCTATAGTCCATGGGATTGAAAAGAGTTGGACACGACTGATCAACTAACACTTTCATATATATATATGCCTCTTCTTCTTTCAATAAATGGTCGCAGCCCTTCCCTGGTGGTCCATTGGTTAAGACTCCTTCATTCCAATGCAGGGGGCAAGGTTTGATCCCTGGTTGAGGAATTAAGATCCCACATGCTGTGTGGCAAAAAAAAAAAAAAAAAAAAAACACTTATAAATAAATGGTACCTAACAACACAAAAACTAAATAAATGGTCCCTTACACATTGTTCTATGCCTTACTCTTTTCACTTTGGAGATCTATCCTCACCTATGTACAAAGATTCACTTGATTCTTGGTTATGGCTGCAAAGTATTCCATTGAATAAATATTTTGTGTCATTTAAGCAGACTCCTAGTAGTGGACATTAAGATTACTTCTAATCTTCAAGCAAAGCTACAGTGACTATCCTTACACATCCATCATTTGGTCATCTGCCTGGTCACATTTTTTAAAAAATTTAAATAGTTTCTAAATGAATTTCAAAGAAAAACTAAGATTCCTCATTACTCTTAAAAAATTAGACAACTAGCCATCATTGGCCCCCACTTCAGCATGACAATCCCATCCTTTAGAGAGAATTTTGCCCCCCTCCCTGTTGTCTTCCCAGCCATTTCTGCCCCCACAGGCATCTGTGTTTATGAACCCCTAGTAAGACTTATGAAATTGCATGTGCAAACAGTGGCTGGTAGCCAAAAAATGCTATTGTTACTCTCTCATGTGGAATTACTCATCTACAGTTTTTCAAATGGGCCTGTCTTAGGGGCACAGGTTCTTATGTTCACACATGTGGGGCTGCTGTGTCTTCTTGTTGCATGTGGGAAACTGGTGGTCCAAACAGGAAGAGGAGTCATGCTCAGAGGCCCCTTGCTCACAAACCTTCCACAGCTCTGGAAGAGGAAGGAAATTCCTTCATATATACACTGCTCCATTGAAAGAAATTAAGACTAACCTGCCTGTGAGACTTATGCTGGCAAATATAGTAGCCATTTTCCACATTTAAATTAAATAATTAAATTCAATGAAAGTTAATTTAAATAAATAAATAGAATTTAAAATCTGTTCCTCAGTCACACTTCAAGTGTTCAACTGCCACATATAATTAGTGGCCACCATCTTGAAGTGCAGATATAGAGTATTTGCAGTATCACAGAAAGTTCCATTGGACAGCATTGTTCTAGACTGTAAGCTCCATGGAGGCAGGGGCTGTGTATCTCTTGTATCACCATGACCCCATGCCAAGCACAGAGCTGACACAGAGAAGGCACTCTGTAATGGTTGTTGAACTAATGGCTGAGGAACGAATAAATCAACCAACCAAAGACCCACAGGATACACAGCCAGAGGTTCCTACACAGCACCCCACTGAGGCAGGTTTTTGAGGGAAAACAGGATGGGCTCGGTCATGGAGGATCTCAATATAATACTGGAGCCTCAATGTCCCCTTAGAGGCCCACAGGGTCACCCCTCAGGACTGAGGCCTAGAAAGGAAGTAATCACCCACAGATGGTTTTTTGAGTCAGAAATCTGTGTTCTCAACATTCCTGCTGTTACTTTTTGTGAGGTCTCCCTCCATAGAATCTGAATAAAAGCCCCTTCTGAAATGCCCCCAGTGTCTGTGGGTCTGAACTGGGGAGGCCTCATTAACCCCTGGGAGTCAGTGCAGAGCATCCTCAGTAACTGGTTGAGGGAGCTAAGTTCTTGCTGGTTACTTCCCCACTCAAGCCAGAAGGTGTTTCCAAAGGCTATAGTGGCTGATCTGTTCCTGCCTAAACCACAGGTGTATGATGTGCTAAGAGACAGAAGGTAGAGGACAGGTCCTGAGAATCTGGGCAAGAGAACAAGAGCGTATAGTGAGCACACTTACATTTTTAGAAGGTGTGACTTTCTGCCCTTATGTTTGTACATATTGGGGGCCAAGTGTGTGGTAGGGAGCTATGTATGTATTGGGGGCTGTGTGTGGTATGAGAGGGGCTTTATGTGTAGTGAGATCAGTTACATGATTACAGTTAGGAGGTGTGTGTGGAGTGTGTATTGACAGCTGTGTGTTGGAGGCTGTGTGTGTTGGGTGACAGGGGTTGTGTGTGTATGAGGGTGTATATGTGTGGTGGGTCTGTGGTGAGGGGATGAGTGTAATGGGGGCTATATGCGTGCACGCATGTAGTGTGTGTATGTGTGGTGGGTTGTGTGTGTGCTTGTAGTGTGTGATGGGTGTGTCTTTCCTGTGGCCTTGCTTCACTTCCTCATGCTCCCTGATGTGGGCCAGAGTTGACCCCTGGAATCAACCTGGGGGGTCCCACTGTGGAACACCTCCTCCATCCACGAGGGGAGGCATGAGCTGTGGTCACAAACGGCCCTTCCTGCTGCTTGGTTCTGGCAGGGCAATGGGGATGCTGGGTGGAATGAAAGCAAAGACCCAGAGAGATAGACCGAAATGGAGACAGAGAGAGAGAGAGGAAGAGAAGAAAGACCTGACCAGGTCCTTGAGACCAGGTGGGAGACACGGGGTGGACTGGGGGGCGAGGAGGCGGGGTGGTGCAAGGAAGAGAGTGTAAGTAAGTGTTCTAGGAGGGGGGGGGGAAGCAGAGAGACCATGGATCGGATCGAAGGCCAGAGGGCGAGATGAGAGGGAGAAGAGAGCGAGAGAGGGATGAGAGAAAGAGAGATTGATGGAAAGTGGGGAGAAAAGAGCGGTGGGGAAAGCAGAGACAGTGGATCAAAGGCCAGAGACGAGACCCGAGAAGGGGGAGGGGGAAGAAGGGGCGAAGGGAGGGGGCTCGGCGGGGGAATTGCCGGGCTGGCGCTCGGGCGCTCCGAGCCGCGCGGCTCCCCGGGGAGACGGCAGACACTTTGCGGAGATGTTACTCCGGAGTTGGAGACGATGATAAATATGATAATTTGTATAAAATCTGAATGGGTCTTGTTTTCAGGGAGAATGCCTCGGATGATGAATGGGCCCGGCTCTCAGATAGATGACTGATAAAAAGTGTATTGGATTGTTGAGAGCGATTTTAATTCTCATTCTCTACCTGCAGATGCCGCGGCCGCCGCGCCGGGCCTCGTCCTCCCTCTCGGCCAAGCGCGGGTCGGCCAGCGGCCGGGCAGGCCTCGGAGGCTCAGGAGGCTTCTGAAATAACTCTAATTACAGAGTTATTAATTTTAAGAGGAGGGTGAGCGGGGGGTTTATGATTATTAATCGAGTGCGGGCTCTCGGCGGGCGGGGCGGAGCCGGCCGCGGGCGAGCGCGCTCGGAGCGCGGAAGATGCGCTGGGCCCCCGGGCAGCTCCAAGCCTGGAGGGCTCCGCGGAGCTCCAAGCCTGGAGGGCTCCATGGCGGCGGCCGCAAGTACCGTTTTGCAGACTGGCTGAGGAAGCAGAGGCTTCCGCGCGCAGTCCTCTTCCCTCATCTCCATCCCGCATCCGACCTGTGGTCCAACCTCTAGCCCTGGTTTGCGCGCCTGCGCAGCCGAACGTCCAGTTTTGCGCCAGGGGAACGAGTCCGGTCCGCAGCCCCAGGTCCAGGAGGCGCGGTTTTGCGGCAGGAAGCGCACCCTCAGGGCTCCCAGCTCCCACCCGTGAACCCCAAGCCTGTGACTGGTGCAGTGCGGGGCTCCTTTAGAGACATACGGAAAGAACAATAGCATTTATGCGAGCCCCTTACGTGTGCCAGGAGCTGTGCTGGGGGCTTTAATTCTCTAATTTCCCCGGGCAGAATGGATGAGCCTCCCCACTCCTCAGAGGAGGAAACTAAGAGAATAATTTGTTCTTGGGAACGGATATATTTACTTTAAGGATGCTGCAGGCAGCCCTTCTCCCCCCACCCCCAACCCCGCCCCCCAGACAGCTTTCCTTGACCAAGTGCTGGAGGGGGTGGGGTGGGGTGCGGAGGAGGGAACAACAGAGAAAATGCCTCTCTCTAATTCACATCCATGCAATCACCTTCATTCCTAGTGTCTGTTCTGGGTGACCCAGCGTATTGCCTAACACATTGTCCATCTTGGAGGAAGATTTTCAAAAGACTGGGCTGCAAACTGGGAAGGCAGACACCCAAAAGTTCATAAACAGTTTTGCTCCACAGCACTGACCCTTTGGGTATAATATCTACCTGGCCACAGTGAGTATTTTAAAGAACTCACAGATCATTGAGAAAAGGCCATTCGGTGTAATAGGTGGGGAATTGGTTAAATTCCAGTAAAATCTGAGACCCCTCCAAACCAAAGGCCCAAACCCCTCCTCCTTCCACACACATTCATTTCTGCCTCACTCTTACTGGAAGGGTTAAAGATAGTTTCCACAGTCCTGGATTATTCCAGAACTTCTTCAATTTCTGTCTTTGGCAAAGATAACTCCTGCTCTAAGAGGAAAAAAATAGACTTCTGTGGGCTTAGGGAAAAGAGCGACTATGGGGGTGATTCTAGCATATACGGAAAAGGTACCTGTCACAGTGCCTGTTCTGTGGACCCAGAAGAGCCAGTAATGAGGATGGGCTCATGAGTAGGGTCCTCCATGCTCCTCTGCAGTTCCCAGGGCAACTTGGCCCAGCTCATGGGGATTCAAATGGGACAACCCAGGTCAGGATGGTAGGGGGAGGGCATCAGGTTCAATCCAGGGAATTCTTGCCATGGCTGGTGTTCAGGATCAGGATCCAGAGGCCTGATCAGAGGCTGACCCCAGCTGGAGGGAGGCATGTCAGGAGCCCCCTACCCCATATTGAGGCTGCAGGCCTGGGAGCTGCAAAAGCCTGAGGTCTCATGGGAAGGGACAAGGCCTGGCTGGAAAACCCTTAGTGTGGGGCTCCCAGCTTCCTGCAAGGCTGGTGAGGGCTGCTGGCCCTGCAGCCTCACAGAATTGGCTGGCCAGGTCACAGGAGCTAACTCTGGGTCTCCAGATTCAAAGGCTCTGAGGAGAGACAGAGAAGAGAGGAGAGAGAAGAGCATAGAGATGGTGAAAGGCATGAGGATTTTGAAGAAGAGGGGAGCAGGGTTCCTGGGTTTCACTAACTGGATGTCCTGAAGGAATCCTCTCAGACCCACCCAACCTCTGAACCACAGCCTGTGTCTCTTTTTCTCTCTGACTCTTCAGTGGGCCCTAGGAATATTTAGCATAGCATGTGCTTAGGAGCATAGGTTACGGAGGCAGTATCTGGGTACAGATCCTACCTTTGCCACCAATTTGCTATGTGATTGTGGACAAGTTACTGAAACTCTCTGTTCCTCGGTTTCTTCATCTTAAAAATAGGAATAAATAGTAGGTAGAACAAATAGAATTAATGTATGCAAAGCATGTTTGACATGCAGTAAGCTCTCAGACATGTTAGTTGTTTTTATTATTAACTTTGCTTCAATGGGGCACCTGGTCTTCCCTCTGGATCAACAACTTCCTCCAATATCTTTATATTACTGCTTTTTATACCCCTTGACACCTTGTGCAGGAGACAATGCTCAATCAGTGTTTGCCAAGAGGTCTGGGCCTGGGGTGGGCTTCTATATGTCAGTGGTTACTATACCCCATATTTAATACCACCCAATAATTCCCCAAGGCAAATATCCTTGTCCTCACTTTATAGATGTGAACACTTAGGCACAAGGAGTTCAAGGGATGTACCCAAGACCAGAAAACTGGTATGCTTTGTAACTAAAAGAGGGGAGGGGTTCCATCTTTCACTCTTAGATGCTGCTTTCTCTGTCTTAGAGTTAATGAGAATTTCCTCTTCTGTGGTGCACATGAGACTGCCTGGTAAGGGTGCATGAGAAGAGGAGAAAAGACTTGCCTCCAGATATGATACATGGGGTTTCCACTTATATAGCCACTGAAAGGGAAGGGTTTGCAAGGGGATGGGTGGAGGGGGAGAGGATGAGAGGGGAGGGGGAGGGGAAGGATCAGAGTTGAGACTTAAGTTACCCAGAGACCTAGACAGACCTTAATTTATCATCTCACCCCACAACATACACACACATCCAATCTGTGCCTGAGTCCTGACCATCCTGCCTTCATCTCTCACATCTACCCTCTCTTCTTTATCTCCCTCAGACGTTTTTGTTCCAAGACCTCTTATCTTCTCTTGCTGAGACTGTTTTCCCAGTCTCTGCTGCTCTCTCTACCTCCAGCCCACCATCGACATTTGCAGTGTCTTTCCTCTCCAAATCCAATCTTTTCTCTTCCCTGTATAAAATCCTCCAATGACACTCCACGGCCTAAATGAGAAATCAAAACTCCTTTGCAAAAGTGCTCCTTGATCTAGGCCCTTCCTACCTCCCAACCTTGTTCCCCTTGACTCAACTCTCACATCCATATTGGCCTCACAGAATCCTTTGCAGTTTCCCAGCTAGGTGGGTTGCTGTCCCTTCCCCATGCTTTTGCTCCTGATCTCCTTCTGCTTGGGAATATTTCAGCCAGGTATCCCCCACATTTTGGTGTACATTTCATCATCTTGCAAGACTTCATCTGTTTACAAAGCATTCTCTGACACCCCCTGTGTCTCAGTCACCCTTCCAGTCCATACCGTGACACTTTCTGGAGTTTCTTGGCAAAACTTTCTTTTTGCCACCAGGTGATACCTTCCTTAAAAGCAGGGCCAAAAAAAAAAAAGCAGGGCCAGTGTCTGATTTATCTACTTAAATATAATAGTCATATATGGATGTGAGAGTTGAACTATAAAGAAAGCTGAGCACCAAAGAATTGATGCTTTTGAACTGTGGTGTTGGAGAAGACTCTTGAGAGTCCCTTGGACAGCAAGGAGATCCAACCAGTCAGTCCAAAAGGAAATCAGTGCTGAATATTCATTGGAAGGACTGATGCTGAAGCTGTAGCTCCAATACTTTGGCCACCTGACGCAAAACACTGACTCATTGGAAAAGACCCTGATGCTAGGAAAGATTGAAGGCAGGAGGAAAAGGGGACGGCAGAGGATGAGATGGTTGGATGCCATCACCAACTTGACGGACATGAGTTTGAGCAAGCTCCCAAAGTTGGTGATGGACAGGGAAGCCTGGCATGCTGCAGGCCATGGGGTAGCAAAGAGTCAGACTGAGGGACTGAACTGAACTGAATAACAGGGAAGGAAAAAATCTGACTCCACATTAGATGTTTCTTTTACTTCAATCTTTGTATTCTATTGCTTTTGCTTTGAGTTAAAAATGTTGCCTGTAGCCTGAAATATACAGGATAGCCCATTCTCAAGGCTCTGGTCTTTAAAGGTACAACACTTTACCATTCATACATAAATACAAAGTTGCAGAACAAAGAAGAGCATTTGCCTTATTGAAGATTTATAGGGACCTGACCTACATGGACAGCTGCAAGGACAAAGGATTCCATCACCAGGAAGTTTGCAACAACCAACCACGCCCCTTCTTCACCTTGCCTTTAAAAATGCTTTGCTGAAATCTTTCAGAGTTCAGGGTTTTGATGGGGGCATGAGACACCCTTTCTCCTTGCATGGCCCTGCAGTAAACCTTTTTCTGCTCCGAACTCCCAACGTTTTGGTGTTGTTCGGCCTCACTGTGCCTCAGGCATACGAACTTGGGGTACAGTACCATAAACCCACTGTCCATCACAGAGCAGCCCCATGGCGACTGACTGACTGACCAGTGCTTTCCCACTTAAGTCAGCTTGGTCACTGCCTCCTCCCCAGCCCAAAGTGTTCTGGTCTAGATATCAGTTTCTCCTGTCCCTGTGCAAAAAGTTGGAATTGACTGAGTTTCCGGTTTTCTTCTTTTAAGTATTTAACCTCCCCTCCCCCCCCAACTCCTCTAGTCAGCTCAGTGGCTGAGCGGGCTAGAGGAACAAGACAGGAGGGAGGGGTAGAAGTCCGGAGGAGGGGCGAAGTGGGCTGGACCACACTGACCCGGAAGTCCCAAAGGTTGGAAATTTTGGGAATGCTTGTCATCCTAGGGTCCGCCCGCTGGCAAGGAAGCCTCTCTCTCCTCACTCTCTGTTCACACGCGCACAGAGGCCTTTCCGGGTCTCAGTCTCCTGCCTGGCGTCCTGAGGAGGGGCTAGAGGACAGGGGCTCGAAATGACTGAGACCTGGGAGGGAGCACTCCCACGAGGGTCAGACCGAAGGGGAGACGCTTCTTAATACCCTTGCTCTGCCTTTCCTTCCAGCCCGCATTTCCACTTTTAATTTCTCTCTTCTCTTCTGCACGTTCCCTACCCCCTCCCCCGCTTCTTTCTCTTCTTCCCTTTCCTCCTCCCCAACTTCTGGCCTGGGCAGCCCAATGCCACGCCAGGCCCCTAGAGCCAGCTGAACCTGCGCCGCGCCTCTCTCGCCGCGGGAAGGCGGATCAGGAAATGCGCCCTCCGCTGGTGCCGGGTCGCCGTTCTCTATGCGTTACTTTTTTCTCGTAGCTGTGCCGCTGCAATCCCGCCTGGGAGCTAGGAATCTGTAAGGGGGGGGGGGGGGTGTAGTGGAGCAGGTGGACCCTGCTAAAGAGTATGTGTGGTAGTGGGAGGGGGGTTCTAGCTACGGGAAAGCTGGGCTCTGAGCTAAGCAGCGGAAACCGCTCCTCTCCCAGTCCTTGCCTCCTTTCGCGCTGGGGCAGAAAGTTCCTGGTGCCCAGCGCTCGCCCAAGAAAGAGCCGTGCGCCTTTTATTTACTCATCCCCTCCCGGTCATCTATCCAGGATGACATCCCACACGCAAACTTCATTGCTTCCAAGGGCAGATACTCCTGTGCGCCCCGTGCCCTGGAACTTCAAACGGGAGTCGGGTTCTACGCCGACCCGGCCTAGAACGCCGAAGGCGCAAACTGCGCTCCCCGGTCTTTGGTGCTTGGGCAGGGAGCGCTGGCCGCCGCGGGGCGCGCTTCCACCGCTGAGGTTCGCAGGGGAGTTTTGTGGGGGTTTTTTCCTTTCCTTTTTTTTTTTTTTTTTTAAATATAACAACAAAAGCCTTTGATCTTTTGGATTTCTTTTATTTCCTTTATTCTTTTGTTTCCTCCTTCTTAGTCTCCCTCCTCGCTCTTCTTCCCTCTTCCCTAACCTCCCCCTTTCCCTTTCTTTTCGTTCGCTTTTTCTTTCTCACTCTCTGTCTCTGCCTCTCTTTTCTCTGTCCTTTTCTGTACCTCCCTCTTCTGTTTTGGTCCCGACTCTGCCTCTGAGTCCCTGTCTTTCTTTGGATCTCCCCTCCCGGGCCCTTCGCTGTCCCTGCGCGAGGGCTGCACCATCTCCCTAAATCGTTTTTCCTGACTTGGCCGCCTCTTTCTCACTTTTTCGTTTTCCCGGCGGCCCCAGTCTGGCGGGCTCGGGTCGGGCTCTCCCGCCGCCGCCGCCGTCGCCGCCGCCGCCGCGTGATTTATTCGCCTCACCCGGCGGAATCAGGTGCTGAACTGAGCCCCGGAACGAGGGAACAGATTTCTCCCAGGAAGGGTTTTGTGAACTAAACGATGCTAATTACGGGGTGGGGGACGCGCCACCCCGAGGAGGGGAGGCGCGCCGGGCGAGGGGAGAGGGTGCGCCGGGCGAGGGGAGAGGCCGGAGCCGGGCTGCAGCCCTCCCAGGCCGCCTCCCCTGCGCCAATCGCCCCAGCATTCGCCTTTCCCTGGGAACTTTCCCGTCAGAGTTAACTATTAACCGCTGGCGAGAGGCAATTTTCTTCGGAATTTCAGCGATTTCCTTTTCGTGGTGGAGGCAGATTAACATGCAAATGGTGAGATGCTCGGCTAGAGTCTGCGCGCGGGTGAGGATGCCTCGGCCCCTCCAAATACTGTCCCTCGCGAGGGCGGAAAACTACAGCCCGAGCCACCCCCCTTCCCCGCCCGTGCCGGGTCACCAAGCCGTGACCGAGCCAGTGCCCGGCCGGTGCCCGGGGTGAAGGTGGAAAAAGCCGAACAGCTCGTGCTTGGGGGCGGGGTTGAGAAGGGAGCTTAACTGGGCAAGGCCACCCGAGGAGCCGGCGACCGACACAGCCTGGTCTCTACTTGGGAGTCCAGCACGCGGGGATGCTCTTGGAGGGGTTGGCCAACTTGGGAGGAAAACCCTTTCCCGCCTGCAGAATCGCCAAATGGTCGCTGGCTTCCTCCCCCTTTGCCACTGCCGAGCACCCCAACACACACGCACACACACCCTGCTCTGGCTTGCGATGGCGACAAACTTTGTCAGACTTGAGTCGCTGGGCACAGACTGCTCGCCTTTCCCTCCTTTCCTCCTTGCCGGCCCGCTCTTCCTGGAGCAGGACAGGAGGGCGTTCTGGGCTTCGGAGAGGACCGTTTGGGAAAGTCTGGGTCTCGCCTGGCTGGGACCTTATCCTCTGACCACCCGCCAGGCCGCCGGACACCCAAAGCACTGCACAGCTGAAGGCTGCTGGTGCCCACGGCCTGGCTTGGTAGGGCCCCTAGCTCGTGGCCCTGCCGCTGCTGGGACTGGACATTCCGGGGGGCGCTGAGCCCCTTACTATTGCCTCCAGCCGTGCTGGGCGTGGGGCTCAGTTCCGGACTGCCAGCCGTCCGCCGAGCTCTCTGTACTCTCAGCCTTTCCAGCTTACTTCTCTCCTGCCCTCCCCTGGGGTTAGCTCTCTCCCCCACTGCCCGGCCTCCATTTCTGGCGAGGCTGCCTGTCTCTCAGTCTCTCCCTGTCTCTCTGTCTCTGTCTCTCTTGTTTGTTTCAACGCGCGGACACTGATTGCGCCTTATGAAGTTCTAACTGGTTTTGTGTCAGGAAGATCTTTCTCGCTGCTACCCAGCCTGGCGTGACGGATTAAACATCAACTAGTTAAATAAAAATTAATATCAACTGCCTCCTAACTTCTAATGTCATGTTGTTTATAACTAATGAACTGATTAGGGGATAAACACATCACGGAGACATTCGGCTCTCCTGCCTGGGCTCCGTAGCCGCCCTGTGCCCATACCCCAGTACAGCCTCTGGCTGCCAGGCCAGGAAGAAGGCGGGGCTGGAGGGGCTGCCAGCTCCCTGGGGTGTCTCCTCTGCCTACCTTTCTCTCTTTCTTTCCCTTCCACTATACATTTCCTTTTCTCAGTCCCTCTTTTTCCCCTTCTTTCTTCTTCCTTTCTTCCTCCCTTGCATTCTTCTTTATCCTCTGCTTCTCTGCAAAGAATAGTCCATCAGACTGACTCTGGGTTGTGTGTGTCTGTCTGTCTCAGATAATCTGGGCCCCCAACCCCCCTTCTCTGTAGGAGTCCCTACCTCTCTCTTCCCTCTTCTCTACCCTCATTTGGATTCATTCCTCCCCCAGCACAAAGTGTAATGATTAAAAGCATCCTTGTGACTGGGCTTCTGCCCCACGACAAAACAGAAGTCTGCAACCTCGCCCTCAGCACTTTGTGAAATACTGACACCCCCTCTCCAGTTATTTATGGGAAAGGGCAGGGAGCTAGAATAAGTGAGGCTGTGATTTCTGTTTCTCCTGTATTCAATATGGAAGGAGATAAAGAAAATAAAAGTGATTTCTAAAACTTTCACCTTTCCTCTTGTCCCAGAAGCAATTAATACAGGTTCAAGTGCTAAGTTTAATTTTCAAAGAAAGAAAAACTACTCTTGTGTCCTTCCTCCAGGGGCTTCAGAGCCCTCTCCACACACATCCACCCCCTCACACCCCCAGCCAGCCCTAGTCTGACAAGAGTGGCCTCCTGCAGGGTTCTTTTCCTAAAGATACTTAAAGCAAATCACAATTGTCATCATGACAACAATAAGGCAGGAAAGCAAGTAATCACAGACCTGGCCCTGGTGATTTTTTTTCTCTAAGAAGCCACAACATTTTAACTTGGTTTGCCCTGGACCGCAGGGTCTGACAAGACAATAACAACAGAAAAAGCTTTTAAAACCAATTTAGCACACGTGAAAATGTAATTCTAATGAAGAATCAATAGGCTGGCGGATCATTTTTCCTGGGACTCCTTGGAGAACCTGAGAGAGACTTTCAATCAATGGGGCGGGCAATGAGCAGAAGGGCCCTGAGAGACTGTGTGGGACAGGGGTGAGGCCTGGGAGACAAAGAGAAAGCTGGAGGGAGGCTAAGGTACAGGGCCTGCCCTTTGACTGGCATCACTCTGCAGGTCTCCAGAGTTCCCAAGGCTCCAAAAGTATCAGTGCCAAGAGCTAAGAAAACTCCTTCCTCCTCTTGGTCCCCCTGGTATGCGACAGGCTGCTTAGCACAATGGCTTCAGCTCCCTCCCCTGGGCCTACGCCCCAGTCCTGGCACTGCCCCAACCCTGGGCCCTGTGTTCAGGTAACTGTGACAAGCTGGCTCAGGAGCAGGCAGGGACACTAAGCTGTGTGTGCGAGTTCAAAACACCTGATTCCCCATTGGGTGCCCCCTGCTTGTGTGTGTGTGTGTGTGTGTGTGTGTGTGTGTAATGCTGGGTCTCAGTTCCTGCTTCTGAAAACACAGGAATAAGAGCAATGAATATGTCTGTGGTCACACTTCACATTCTATCAATCACTTTCACCCAAGTTTCTCAAGAGAAATCTGGGAGAAGGGCAAGGATTATAATCACTATTTTAGAAGTGGTAACAAAGGCACAAAGAGCCTTGCAGTAGAGGTGTGACTCAGCAGGTCATGGCCCTTGTAAGTGGGTGACAGAGAGGCTACGTGTGTGAACATCTCACGTGTGTAATGGAATAACAGCATGAGAATGTACTGTGTGTGGGGTGGGGGAGAGACACTAGGGTTTCATTTATACACATTGCTCTCCCATCCTTGTCCTTGGGAATAGTGTTCTGTGTATAACACAAAGCAAAAACTTTTTTTTTTACTTCTAAGTTTCCATATGCTTATATTGGAAAATCATTGTTTGATTTAAAAAAAAAAGAAGAAGTTAAGAAGAAAAGAAACCCCAGCAAAGTCTGATGTTTTAAATCACATATTGGTGGTAAGATGGTACCTCGGCCATGATTTGCCTGAAAGAGTAGAGATTCATGGTCCTGGAGAATGATTTTTTAAAATTTAAGTTGGGGAGGGGAATTTCCTGGTGGTGCAGTGGTTAGGACTCCAAGCTTTCACTGTCAAGGTCCCTGGTTCAACCCCTGGTCAGGGAACTAAGATCCCACAACCTGTGCATGGCTGGAAAAAAAAAAATTTAAGTTGGGGAGCCATTATATGGGTTTTGCCTCTGGGTGCCTGTGCCTCTTCAGTCCTGAGTTGCATAATCTTTTTGAAGGAACTTCAGCTGAAGTATCTGGGACTCTCGCTAAACAGGATCCATTGCTAAGTGGCCTTTTGGACCTGGGCCTTGGTCCTTGCTTTGGTGCCTTCTGCCTGGAGCCTGGAGGTGTTTGTGCAGGAGATGGGACCAGCCACAGACCTCTGCCTGCACACTGGGGCTCACCCAGCACTTACCTTGCCCGCTTCTCAGAGTTACTCAGCGTGTGTGAGCAAAGGCTGCATGAGAGTGGGAGGCCCAGAGCAAGTGAGTGGGAGTGTGAAATGGGGCAGATGAGAAAAGGGTACCTGGGGGGTAGAAGTGGGAGTAGCGGTGCTTGAGAAGTGTGTGAGTGTGTAAGAAGGAGGAGTATAAGAGGGGGTGTGTGGGCAAAGTGGTGTAGAAGTTTGAGAGAGAACTTGTGACCAAGGTGTGAGAGGTGTAAATTCCAGGTTGGGAGAGCCCGAGGTGGGACAAAGCTCAAGTGAACCTTTGATCAGGGATGGAAAGCATGAATGTGCTTGGAGAGGTGTGAATCTGAGGGTCCAAGAAACTTGGAGTGAGAAGACCAGAATCATTCGGAAGGGGGTGGTTCAGACGGGTGGGCCTCTGAGCACAGCCGAGCAGTGGAGGGTTCCGGGCTTTCTCCTTTTCCTCTGAGCCTGCCTCATCTCCTGAAGGCAGGGAAGCCAGAACTTCTTCCTTTTAATTCTGATTTTTTTTTTAAAGGAAAGAAATTTCGGAGCAGGAGAGGCTTGTAAGGGATTTATCGAGCAGTTCCACAATGTATTGGCGACAGAGAGTGATTATGTCGCCCAAGAAAGTTGGGGTGCATTTGTAGGAATCTTGGAAACATGTACTGAGACTAAGGCGTGCGTGGCAGGCGGCGGAGCAAGTGCTGGTGGAGAAAGTGGCAGGGGGCGAGCGCTGAGCGTCGTGGAGAAGGGGAACGCACAAAGTTGGGGAGCGCATGAGAGTGAAGACGCCCCTGCGTGTAAGGCTGGAGACTGACGGGAGAGAGTGACAGCGAAGAAGAGGGGGGTGGGGTGAGAGGGTGTGCCGGCGTCTAGGCTGGGGATTCGGTCTCTGGGTGCCTGCGGCAGCGCGGCGGCGGCTTGCCTGCGGCGGGCTCGGGGCCGGGGTGCGTGTGCGCGCGTGTGCGCGGGGCGGAGAGCCTGGGGCTCCTGGGCGCGTGGCTGTGCCTCGGCTCGGCCGGCTGGGTGAGCGCGGGCGCGAGCGGAACGCACAGCCGAGGCGGCGGGCAGCCCAGGTTATCTGAGCCGCTCGGTCTTGGGTGACTGCGCCCAGATCTCAGGGCGGCGGCGGCAAAGGCGAGACGCGCTGTCGGGCCGCAGAGAAGCCGAGAAGCGAGACCCAGGCCCAGACGGCTGCGGCGGGGAGCAGAGCATGGAACAGCGCGCGGGCCGGGCAGGTAAGAGCGAGGAGGACCCTGAGGCGCCACAGGCAAGGGGGTGACTGAAACGCATGGGGGCGGCCAACTGAGGGACTCCACTTCTCTTTTATTTCTGGCGCTTGCCGGGCGGCGTGGCTGGGGACGGGGCCCCCCGGGGCCTCTTCCCCACCGCTGAGGCCTCCCGCCTTCTGTCCCAGTGTCCTCTAAACCAACGAAAAACTTTCCACCCAGAAAACGTGAGTTTTACAACTTCTCTTGGTCTCTTTGCAGAATCTGGCCTTTGCTCTCTTGCTGTGCGTTTAGGACTTGGTCTTTCCGCTTTGCTTTCCTTCGGTGTAGAAATATTTTACCCGACTTCCCCCAAGTTGGGAGCACTGGGAAGGCCTTAGTTTCTAGCGGGGATGGAGTGTGGGTGCATGTGCATGTGTGCTAGTGGTGGGGACAGACTGTGTGCACAAGTCTCTGTGCACGTGTGAGGGTCTTGTGTATTTCAGTATGAACCAGAGTGTAAGCACTGGAGTAGATAATGTGTATGGAGAGAAGGTTGCTCCCAAAATAAACAACTCCAGGGAGCCCTGGGACAGGAAGAGGGATGGCAGGCCCCAGGGGACCCGAGTAGGGAAGAGAATGAAGCTGCTTACCCAATGGGCTAAGGCAGTGGAAGGCTGTTCTCTCTCTTTTCCCTCCCCCAGGTGTGCCAACTCAGCTCTGTCTGCCCACTAGGTGTCCTGATGTAGCACAGGGGTGGGAAGCCAGGGACCCAAGTTTAGTTTCAGATTGCCGGGGAGGGAGAGGGTTGGATCAGGTTTCCAAGAGTTTTCAAATAATACCACAGAGGTCAAGGACTAACTCCAGACCTTTTTGCCTCACTCCTCTCCTTCTCCAAATCACCTTCTTCCTCTCCCTCCTCCCCACATCTACCAGCTCAAGCTCTAGTTCTTTCAATTGATTATCCACCCTCAGCACTGCCCTTCCTGTAGCTTCTTGGCCTAGTCCCTTGCCCACCTCCATTCCCTCTTGGGGGCCTTGTCCTCATTGGGGGAATTTGGGCCCCCAGGGGGAATTTGGGCCCCCAGGAGTGTCAACTGTGGCCTCTTGGGCTTTTAGGGATCTGGGCCACCCCTCCGCACCAGAGGTTTAAGTAGGGAGATCAATAGCAAACAGTTGTAATGATCTAATTAATTATGGCAAAATTAAAAGCGAGTACAAAATCAATCTCTGATGGTGTTGAAGATGGAATTCAATTGAGAGCCCATCTGTGCACCCCCTCGACCGTATAAATATGCAGCCCAAGGACAGACCTAATGGCTGGGCCTTCCTGGGAACCTCTCTCCCCCTTTCTTCCCCTCCTGCACAGAGCTTCTCTCTCCCTCTGTCTGAATCTATTTATTTTGCCTCCTACTGCCTCCTGCCCCCACCCCTCCTTCCTTCCCGGTCCTGTCTGCTCAGGCTCACGACACTCCCACTTTGCCATTTTCCCTCTTGGAAGGCGGCTCTCACTGCCTCGCAGGCCTGGGGTATGTGGACCTGGCTCCCAGTCCTTGCAAGTCTCCCGGAAGACACAGCCCGACCCACTCCCCAGCGCCTCGGGAAGGAGAAGGCAGAGCGGTGGGGGCATCCTTGGGCACCTCTCTGGGCCCTCATCTCAAGTTTCCTGGCGCTGGGGATACTCCACAAGAGGCGAGGGCGCTTACCCAGGGCCGCCTGCGCCTACCTGCATCTGCCCGACGATCCGTTCTCCCGGCGCGGTCGGCCCGGCGGCCGGGGAAGACCAGCTGCGCACAGCACTCCAATTTTCCCTTCCCTCCTTTCCCCGCTTTGGCCGACGCGGGGATCACATTCCCACCAGCCCAGCCGGGCCTTGGGGAAGGGTAGGAAGGAACTGCGGAGCAGGGCAGGAGGCAGGGCTGGGTCTGAGCACGGAAATGTTTCCCTTCCAAGGCGCCTTCACTCTTTTTTCACTGCCCCCCTCCGGTCCCTCGGCCCTCCCCTCTTTTTTGAACACTTCTGGCCGGGGCACAGCACAAACCAGGACTCTGCGTGCCCTAGAGGGCCCCCGGTCCCCTCTCAGACCCATACGGCTGGTTCAAAATTACGCGCAAGAGCGAGCGTGCCTGGCGGACGCCCTGGCTCAACCGCCGCAGACGGGTTTGCGAAGGATGCGGGTTTTATTTACCATCGCTGAGCCTGTCCGGAAACAGCGAAGACCACCAGAAAATAAGCGAGAGAAGGGGTAACTGAAAAGGATCGGCTACCAGGTCAATTGTGGTCTTTGGCCATCGACGCCTCTACTCTCAGAACCATAAAAATAAGTCCTTTATTTAATGACCTTCCTTTACTCCACTGGCCTGACCCAGCAGGTTCTCCGCCTCCCTGTCGCTGGTCCCCTGCCTCTCCCTCCCGCGGCTCTGGGCCCATGCTGAGTTCTCAGGGGTCTTTATGCCCTCCGAGACCCCTCCTACTCCCGCCGCCGGGCCCTCGGGGCCTGGGGGAGACACAGCCTGACGCCTCCTGCCCTCTTTTGCCAGGCCTCCTCACCCCGTTATTAATTGCTGTGTTGACCTGCAGGATTGATTGGCGGCCCCGCTGGAAGAGGCTGAGGAGGCCTTGGCCTCGGTGCAGCCTCGGCTGAGGGCAGAGAGGGGGGAGGAGGAGGTGCTGGGTATGGGTCATGAGCGCCTATCTCAGCCCCGCCTGGGACACAGCTGTTTGCCTAGGCGCTCACTCCACCCGCCTCATACATCTTTCACACCCTCACAACACACACTCACAGGATCCCTTCACCAAGAGGCGTTCAGCCCTCAGGGAGACACATCAGAAATTCTCCATAGATTTAGAAATTGAAAGGGGCTTCCTCCCTGCATCAGCTTCTTCTCTATCTTCGTTATCCGCAGGTCTTAAACTTCCCGACCAGCCTGTTCAGAGATAGCCGGAGTCAACTACTGGGACCTGAGCTTTTTTTCTGTCCGAAATTTATTTGCATCTCCCCCCCCCGCCCCTCCTCCCAGGAACAGTTGCAGAAAGTTAAGAAACAATCCTGGATGCGAGTAACCCTTAAAGTCTCAGACCAAAGTACTTTCTCTAGGAAGAGTCCGTGCCCCGACTCCAGAGGGATTTGGTTGAGCCTTTTTGCTTCAAGTTAGGTGGACGGACCGCTCTGGACCGCGCAGGATAGAGGGCGGAGGCTTGTGGCAGCCAGGGGTAGGGGTCTGACCCAAAGGCGAAGGCCCTCCCCTCTCCACCCCTCCCCCCTTCCTTAAGCCTTGTCGCGCGCGCGCACAGGCGCGCGCGCATACACAAACACACGACCCCACAGACACAGTAACACCCCGCTGCCCGATTCCAGGCCACAGGCCCTCCGGCTTGAAACCCAAGCGATAGTGAGCCCCCGGGACGTCCCACCTCCAGGGTGGGGTGGGCAAAGGCGACAGGGTCAGACGACCCTCGGCCAGTCCCCAAAGAGACCCCTTTTCCTTGGTACTCTCCCTGTCTCATCAGCCCTTCTCTCCCCACCGTGGTACCCTCTCCCCTCCGCTCCGGTCCTTTGTCTCCGGCCACTTAGCGGCGCCGAGCAGCCGGGCCCCTGCCTGGGCGGCTCTGCCCCTGGCTTCCCTGTTTGGCTGGCGGGGCTCCCCCTGTCTTCCTTACCCGCTCTCGGCTCTGGCGCGTTCTCCGCCTGCTCCTCACGTCCGCACAGCTGCTGGAAGAGGAGGCAGGGAGGGCGGGCGCGCCGCGGACGGATCCGAGAGAGTAGATTTGGTGCTTGCTGCAACTCGGGGAAAACTCACCCGCCCCTCTTCCACTATTCCTCAGCGCCTCGGAGCCGCGCGCCCTCGCCCGCGTTTGGCCCCTTCCTTTCCTTGAACGTTGGCGGTGGCTATTTCACTGCCCTGGTCTGCCCAGCATCTGAAGTTGCGTTCCCCCTGCCTGCACTCCGTTGCCTTTTGGCTTCCCGCATGCTGCCTTCTGTCCCCTTCCTCCGCAGCCCCCTTCCTGGCGGTGGCGGTGGAGGGTGTCGCTGGGGACGTCCGAGGTCCGCCGGCACAATCGCCCTTCACCAGCCAGGTCAGGCTCAGGGCTCAGGGCCTGGCTGAGAAGAGGGTTAATCATTATTCGCCACAGACCCTCAGCCTCACTGGGACTCTCTCACCCTGTGGGAGGAAGTGAAGAGGGCAGATGGCCAGGTGGGCACCTCGGCTTGGCACCAACCAGCCTCCTCGGCCCTTCCAGAGACACGTGCCTGCTCTGGTCCCTCAGCACCTTTCACATCCCTTTCTTTTCCTCCTCTCTCCCTTCTTCCACTCCTCCCCTTGGCCAGGCCTCTCCCCACCAGCTTATCTCCGCTCTGGCTTTTGGCAGGTTGACTGCAGGTCCTGGGAGGAACAACTTTCTTTGTTTGGAACCGAACTGGATGGAATTTCCTTACCCAAGTCTCCACCAGCGGGCCACTTCTTCCCAACCATTTTGGCCCAAAGGGGACCACGCCCGAGGCCACACTTAACCTGGGCTGTTGGAGGGGGGGTGGTATTTAACTGATCCTCTGGCAGTTGCAGTGGGGAGAGGGGTGCAGGAAGAAGTGGGAATGGAAGAAAGGCAGAGGGGGAAAAGTAGAGTGATGAACATGGCCAAGGGTGCATTATAACAACGGAAAGAAAAAAGTCTGAAAGGGAGGAACACAGAAAGGAAAGCAGTGAGGAATCCTCTTTACCTTTATAGGGTAGAAGTTGGGTGAGAAACATCACACCCTGCCCTACCTGAGTGCCTAAATCCCCCTCTTCCCTATTTGTTCAGAAAGTTAGGCACTTATTCCTCAATCTACTGTAGACATGTTTGGTTTTTAAAATGCTTTCCTATTGGTTAGCTTCATGGAGAAGCAAGACAGGTGGAATTATCCCTATTTTACAGGCAAGAAAACAGAGGCTCAGAGAGGCAGAGGGACTGTGCCCCTGGAAGCTATTGCTCCTTCCCTGGGTGAGTGGTCCTTCAGCTGTGCAGAGGTCTAGAAGCAGGGGGGAGGGCAGGCTGTGTCCTGGAGTGCTAGAGCCTCACTGGGCCTCCTGTGCCCCCCCTCACCGTCTTCTAGCTTGTTCTCTGTTGGACAGAATTCATTACCTTACCTTCTACCCTATAGCCTTGCTGGCCCAGTTTCTCCTGGCTTGACAGTTTTTGTGGGTTTTTTTTTCCAGCTCCCTAGTCTGGTGGCCCACTGGCGGCAGCCACCTGGCAGGCCCGTGCCGCTAAGAGGCCGCTTTGGTGGCCAAGTGGCTTGCATTGTCGTTTCTCGTCAAAGGGACTGTGAAGGGCCGGCAGGTCGCTAGGACCTCTTGTGAGGAGAAGCCGGGTTAAAGGAGGAGGGGCCGGGGAGGATAAAGGCGCAGCACGTGCGCCCGGCCTCCACAGGACCAACAGACAGAGCGGGCGGGGCCAGCCGGGAGTCAGGCCCCCCGGGCTTCACGCAGGGAGCCCAAATATTGGGAACAAAAGCGGGGAAAGAAGAGTGAGAGCAGGAGGGAGGGAGGGAGCAAGGGAGGGAGCGAGGAAGCAGAAATTAGGGGGTCTTAGATGAAAAAAAAAAGAAAGTAGCTTTAGGGGGAATGTGCCGTGGAGTGTGAAATTGCAGCCCATGGTGCTCCATATTGTACCAGAAGCTCTTCCAAAAAAAAAAAAAAAAAAAAACCATCCTCCAACGTGACCAGAGGGCTAGGAAGGGGGAGGGGCGGGGAGAGAAGCGGGTGGAGGAGGAGAAAGGGTCCGGCCGGAGCCGGTCAGGGCGAGCTGGAGTGGGGCCCGAGTGCGTGGGCCGCGGCTTGGGACCTGGTCCCAGAGAGGATGAGCCCCAGGGGCACCCCGGGACCCTGCGGGCCAGTGGACCTTGGCTGTCCAAGACTTAGATTGTCAGTCGAACTTTTTTTTTCCTGTAATTTTGTTTTCTGGTGGTGGTGACTTCCAAAACTAGGAATAATTCTGAAAAGGAGCTTGGCTGTGGAGCTGATGCTCTGCTCCACCCTTCTCTGTCTCTTCCCTCCTCTGTTTTCGCTTTTCTTCCCTTTGGACTCGTTTTTTTTTCCCCCTTGGTTCTAAACAGCTTTCCCCGCCTTGAACTTTAATGCATTAATTTGGTCCGCACTGTGGGGAGCATTTCCTAGGGAGATACATTTAATTTCGGAATTTCTAATCCCCTCACTCAGAGCCCCAGCCCTGGCTCCCCTTGCTGCTCCCCGGGAGGTGGAAGGAGTGGAAGGAGGAAGGCTGGCCGAGGTGTCCAGGAGGGCCATGACTGAGACGCTGCCTGGGCCCCCACCAACCCCTCCCCTCAGAGGCCCAGCCACCTTCCCCAACTGCTCCAGGCCAGGCATCTGGGCCCTGGGTCAGGGCCCCGCCTGCAGAGGGTAGGCAGCCAACCCTCAGCCTTTCTTCGCCAGGGCAGAAAGCACTGGGCCAGACTAGGGAGTTCAGTCCATGAAATTACATGCGAAACGTGAAAAGGAGCCGAAGGATCGTGTAGGGAGAGGGTGCAATTAGGGGTAGTGGACAGGGTTTTGAGCACTTCAGTTCAAGCACAGTCTGCCCAGAAATGCATCTGGGAGCTCTGGGTGCTAGTTGCCCTTGGCTTGGGGTGCCTTTGCATATGTATACTGTGGGGGAGGAGAGAGAAGCTCAGTGGACACCGTAGCCTCGCGGACACCTACACCCGGCAGAGCAGGCAGGAGACAGCCGGAGAGCCAGGCGGCCAGTGCTCCTCAGCGAGGAAGGAGGCAAGGGTGGGGGCACCAGGCGCCAGGCGAGCCTGGCAGGGAAGGGAGCAGAGAAGGTGAAGGAGCGGAGATCCACAAGGAAGATTTATTGGGCAGATCAGATGCACAGAGGCGGCTAATGAAGCAAATCCCGAGATGGGTATCAGAGCAACTCCCCAAAAGTTTATTTGCCTTTAAATTTCCGCAGGGAGGCGGGCGCCTTGTTTGAAGTGTAAATGCCCCTAGGTTGGGGGTGGAAGGGCCGCTTTGAAAACACCAGAGAGAAAAGGTTCATTTAGAGGCAGACGGGAAAAGCAACCAACCCTGACAGGTCGGAGCCCGGGTTGTGTTTGGGGTTGGGTTGTTTTCTTTCTTTTTCTTTCTTTTCCTCTTCTTTCTTCTTTCCTTTTTTTCCTTTCTGACTCCCCCCCCCCCCACTAAGACTGTAGAAGAAGAAAGGGGAGAACAGGAAAGAGAAGATCAGAGGGAGAGACCAGCGCCTCTGGAGAGAAATCTGTGCCAGCCCCTCAGCCTGGAGCCCTGGGAGAAGTCCAGGGCTTGACTAAAAGGGTTTCTAATCATCATGGAATATTGCTCTTTGGTTTTCTAGGCTCTTGAATGGGCTGGAGCCAAAAAGGAAGCTGCCAGGGGCTGGCTTGGTAGGAGGGTGAATGTCCAGCTGGTGTAGTGCAGGGAAAAGTGTCTCAGGAGCAGGGCGAGTGGGGTTCTGGAGTCTCAGGGACTACCTGGGAACTGGACTGTCATGGAAGGCTCTTCACTTCTCAGGGGGTACATGTCAAGTATAGGTGTGTGAGCGCAACTTCCAGCACACTTTGTGCACTGTCTCTGTCTTTACAAGAGAAGAAAATCCCTCTTCCTTGGTATGTAAAAAAAGCCTGTTGTCTGCACCCAGACTTCTTCATAGTATGTGTAACCTAAGGATATGTCTGGCTGATTCTAGAAAAATCTGAGTCTCTGTGCAGACAGGGGTGCTGTCCACTGTCCAGTTTTTCCAAGAGTTCAGACTCCCTACGACAACTTCCTAGACCAACATAAGGAGCAAAGGGGCAAAGGGCTCCTTTAGTATTAAGCTCCTTCTCAGTAAAGAAGACCCTTCCTCCATGCGGGGGCGGGGGGGGGGGCTCATCTCAATTGTGACTTAATTACCTCCCTGAAAGAAGCCCGAGGCTGTACCAGCTATCACCCGAGAGCCCCTTGCTCCCAGGCCCGAGAGCCATTCCCTTTAGGCTGCCTGGAACGGTTTTCCTTTCTCGCTCCCCACACCAAGTTAGTGCGTGTTCGTGGGGCTGTGAGGCCAAAGGAAACCCAGGAGCGCCATCTGCAGGTCTCGAGAGGAAGAGACTGACCTTCGGGGCTGGACCCTGGGTCTTTCATCTCGCGCCCGAGGGAACCAGCTGGGCCGCCCAAGGGAAGTGGGGCTGAGGGCTGGGAAGGAGGGTGCAGGCGGGGAGCGGACTTTTCCTTCCAGAAGTTACTCCGCAAGTGGATTAAACGAACTGGGCTCCGGAGGATCCAGGAAGGAGAGGAAATGCCAGGATCCCAGCAGATTGACCTCCTAAAGAGTGGGGAGCTTGAAAGCCTGTCGGTCTGGACCTGGCCCGAACCGGCGCGAGGATGAAGGGAGCTCTGAAAACCCCCGTGCAAGAGGCCCTATAGGAGTTTCCTCCTACCTGAGTCGGAGCGGGGGGGTGGGGGGGACCGCCGCCTTCGGCCCCGGACCTAGCTGCAGCCTAGGTTTCCGGACAGAGGGACAGCGGCGCGAGTCCGCGGCTCTTCTGCAGGCGCCAGGGTCAGCAGGCAGGGCCAGAGTTGCCTCGAGTACCGGCTGCAAGAGCGCATCGCGGGCTTTCCTAAGCCGCCCTTTCGCAGACCCAGGAAGGTGGGGGGTGCGGAGGGAGCGAAGGAGGGAGAGAGTTAAAACATCAGCTGAAGTGCCAAGATGATTTATGAGAGGAGGGAAAATATTTCATAAAGATCTCCCGGATATTCTGTACTTAACCAGTTAGGAGACAAAGGGCTTCTCCTGCCTGGTGCGTGCGAGAGCTAACCTGAGCGAGCGAGCGAGGGAGCGAGTGCGGACGAGGGCTGCGGCGGCTGGGCCGGCGGCGCCGGCAGGAGCGGGGCCGGGTCGAGCGCGCAGCGCCTCCTGCGCTGGCTCTGGATCCGGCGAGCTGGCAGCGGGCGGCGCTCAGCCTCGTTCGCAGCCACTTCTCCCCAGCCGGGGAGAGCGAAGCGAGCCTCGGTCTCCCGCCTCCGCTGCCGCCAGCAACCGGTCGTTCTGCACTGTCTCCCCAAGTCCCCTCCCCGGTCACCCGAGGGTCCAGGAGCCAAGTCCCCGGGTTCTCGCACCGTCCGTTGGGTCCCACTGAGGCAGGTGGGTCCCCCCCGGAGGTCTCCAGCTCGATTCTACACCGAGCGTTTTGCACTGTCCAGACCCCTTTAGGCAAGGGGACGAGGGAAGCCTTGCACGCAGCCGCGCGTGGACGGGAGAGGACAAATTGCCGGACACTTTGCCCCGGAATGAGAATTGGGGGTGTGTGGGTGGGGAGGTACCTCAGGAGGGACAGGCGAAAGGGAAGGACCAGAGAGAGGAAGGAAGAACCAGGAGGAACGGAAGGGAACTCAGCTGAGAGTAGCGGGGGGAAACAGGACTAGGGATGCGGACCGAGCTGGGGTCTCCGTGGCTCATGCGGGCACTGGACGGTGGATGGCAGGGCTGGGTGAGTTGGGACTTCGAGCCGGATTCGGAGCGTGGCACGCTCTGCGGTCCTCTGTCGTTGCCTGAATATTCATTAGACTGGCCGCCCTTTATCCTTATCTAACGTTTATCTTATCGGCGAGTTTCGTTTCTCAGTGTAGTTTTAATCCCAGGCTCCCCTTCCCCCTCCCCCTGGCCCACTCCCCTCCCTCCCTCTTCCTTCGCCCGCTGCTCCCTCCCTCCCTCCTGTTTCCCCCTCTCCTGCCCTCCCCTCGCCGGCACCGGAGTGACAGGCGCGGGGCCCTCCTCGCCGAAGCTCCGGGCTCCGGCGCTGGCGAATCACAGAGTGGTGGAATCTATTGCCTTTGTCTGACAAGTCATCCATCTCCCAGCGCGGGGAGGGGGAGGGGGTCTGGAGGGGGCTTTGCAGCTTTTAGAGAGAGACACACCGGGAGCCCAGGCTCCAGTCTGCGGCCGAGTCTTCACGCAAACACAACCCACCTGGGGCCAGTCCAGTGCTGCCGGCGTCGTTCGGCTCCCTCCCTCCCTCCCGGCCCTTCGGCCGCGGCGGCGCGCGCCAGCCTTTTCCGGGGGCGGGGGCCCGGCTCGCGCTCTCCCCTCCCGAAGGCGCCGGCTCGGACATCCCGAGGATTGCTACTTCTTTGCCAACTTCTTCAACTCACCGGCACTTGGAGCGGCCCAGCTCCCCGCCCAGCGCCCTCGGGCCGCCCCTGCTCCTCGCCCACTCCCGACTGCCGCCTCTGGATGACCGGGTTCCAGGGGAGCTGAGCGAGCCGTCTCCCCGCCCAGTCTCAGCCCTGGCCGCGGCTGCCGCGCGCGCCATGCGCCCCCAGGTCCCCCCGGCCCGGCTTGCCGCCCCGGGGCCGTTCTGCTGACCGCTCAGCCCCGCGCCCCGACGGTGGCAAGTTGCGGCCGCTGCGGCTGCGAGCTCCGATCGGCCCGGGAGGAGTCCCCGCGGGGAGCGCAGCGCAGAGCCCCCCGCTCTCGAGCGCCGGGTCGCAGCCGGGCGCCCACTCACCCTCCCTCCCCCACCGTCCCTCCCTTTTCTCCTCAAGTCCTGAAGTTGAGTTTGAGAGGCGACACGGCGGCGGCGGCCGCGCTGCTCCCGCTCCTCTGCCTCCCCATGGATATGCACTGCAAAGCAGACCCCTTCTCCGCGATGCACCGTGAGTACCGGCGCCCGGCTCCTGTCCCAGCTCGGGGCTCCCCGTCCCACCCTACTCAGTCCGGTCCTGTCCTGAGGCGGCTCTGGCCCCTTATGCTCAGATCCCATCTTGGAGGGCACCCTGGCTTCTCCTGGTACCCCCTTTTCGTTCTTCATCTTTCTCCCATTTCTCGGTTTATCTAAAGACCCTTCTCTTCCTTCTGCCTTATGTCACTCATATTTCTCCTACTACCTGCCTTCCTACCTCCCTGGTGCCCATCCTTTCTTCTTTCCTTCCACCTGCTTCTTCTTAAATAGTGGATCCACAGCCTATGACCCTGGCTCCAGCCACCTTTCCCCTGGCCACCCTCTTGCCTGGGGCTGGGAGACTAATGGGCAGGCAGTTTTTAGGGTTTTGTGTTATGTTTACTTATTTTCTGTTTGCCTCCCCCATCCTTCCTCCTCTCATCTGTATCTTTCTCGAACTTAGAGTGTGGTTGTCTAGAAGAAGACTCCCCACACAGGCAGCCTCAGTGTCAGGACAATCAGGCAGAAGAGCCTGGGGGTGGGGTGCCCCCTTCTGACCCTCAGCTCCCAGCTTCTCCTGGCCCTACCAGCCCAGGCAAGGCTTCATGTGGGCTGGTTTGAAATACTTCCTTCCTCTTCTTTTCTTTCTTGCCTTCCATCCTACTTCCCCTCTGGTGTCCTGGAGTTGGGAGTCTGAGATTGGCCGGACGTGGTGGTCATCTTTCTCTGCCTTTCCTGGGGAGATGCTCTAAAAACAAAGAGGGGTTCCAAGGAGAAATCGAAGTCAGCGATATATCACACAGAAAAGCCTTCCAGGTGGTCCCAAAGCTTTGCTCTGCTTCTAATTCTAGAGGCTCCTTGCCAGTCTCCCAATCGCTAGTAAGGATGATCCAGCCAGTAACCTGGCCAGGGGATCAGAAAAGAGGGAGAAAAGGAGGTGGGAAGAACAAAAGGAAGGCAAATGCCAAAGCTGGGGAGAAAGGAGAGAGAAACCCAAACCAGAGCTAAGAAAGAAGAGCAAGAAAACAGAAAAAGAAATGTTACAGGAAAAAAAGAGAAGGGGGAAAATAAATTTAAAATAGGAAAGGAGGACTATTTAAATTAAATTTGAATTTATCTAATTCTTGTCATGTCTTTAGCTTGGAAAACAATTCAGAGATTTTTTTTTTTTGCAGGCTTTTTTCCCTCCAAAGGTAAATAGATTCTAAATAGAAAACTTTTCTGTAGATTAATAATCAATCAAGGATGATTTGTAACTTTTCACACGGAAACTTTTTAGAGCTGGCTTGGATCTGTGCTTTGGACAAGAGAGCCCAGGAGGGAGGGAGAGCTGCATTTTTCTCTAAACATTTATTTAGCATATATATGTAATGTATGCTTTAAAAAGTACTCCTGGGATAAAATATACTTCCCTAAATAATTTCCAAGCATACACAGGAAATCCGAGCCAGAGACCTCCGGCTGCCGCCGGTTTGTGCGAGCCGAGCCTGAAACCCTGTCTCCTTTTCGGAGGGAGTGGAACCGGGTACCACACCGTCTTCGCCCAGCCAGCCGGCCTCCTGGCCCCGCAGCCTCTGCTCTTTCTCTCCTCTCTCGCCGATTCCGCGGGGGATTTGCCGAGTCCTGGCCGCCCACTGGGTACCACTTTGAAGCCCAGAGGGGAGCAAGGCGAGTCGAAGGTGGTCGAAGGAAGGGCGAGACCGCGGCGCGGGCTAGCCGGCCGGCAGCGGCAGCCAGAGTCAGCGCCGGCGGCGGCGGTGGCGCAGTCTAGGCCCGACTCAGCACCGGCCCTCGGCCCCAGCCCTGGACTCCCGCCGTACCCCCTTTCTTTCCCGACCCCTTAGATTGGGGTCGAGGGGCTGGGCCCGGAGCCCGGGGAGGCTGAATTATTCATCTTTAATCTGCCCGCAGCTGCCGCCTTTTCATACCGGTAACGCGAGTTCTCCCGGGGCCTAAATTATTGATGGTCGGGTTTGGAGGGAGGGGAGGGTGAGGAGTGGGGCTGAAGGTAGGGAGCCTAGCATGGGTGAGGGGTAGGATAGGAGGCTTCGGCTTCCCCCAGCCTGGAGATCGGCGGCCTCTCCCCAGAGGTTTAGCCGGCCCCTATTCTCAGCCCCCCAAGAAGGGGACGGGAGAGCAGCGAGCCGGGTGCAGGTGTCCCCGCTTTCTCCGAAAGTCGCCAGAGGCTAGCAGGACAGGGCTGCAGGCTGTTGGTCCGGTCAGGTCGGACTCTGCCGCTACCACTCTCTGCTTGGATTGTTCAGTAACTGCGACTGCGTGTTGATGGCTCTGGGTGCAGGATTTCTAGACTGCTGTGAGTCAGGGAGAATGGGGCGCCAGGCAGCACCTTCAGGCCTGGCATCCGGCGACCACTATGGCTCCGAGGTTGGGCGCCTGCAGCAGCAGTCAGGTTGGAGACCCAGCAGCCTCCTCTTGCCCAGGAGAGCAAACGCCCTTGCTGTCCCCTTTCCTGAGTGGCCGCGGAGGTCTAAAAGGTCAGAGGGATGCGAGCTGGCTGAGGCTGGTTGCACAGGGTGCCCTGTGAACCTTGAGCCCACCTAGGCGACCTGTACCATGCGTCCTGGGTGAGGCGGTGGGTCCCCAGCCTGGCGCAGCGCGGCAGGCGGATGAACCCAAGCAGTTTGCATTCTGTGGTTGCTGGCGGGCACCTCGCCGCTCTCCACTGCCTCCCTGTCTCGGAGCGCAGCAGACTCTGAGCCCTGGCCTCTCCAGCCTAGCCTCTTCCCTCCTTCAGTTGGCTTTCTTTAAACTTTAAACCCTAGGCGGGGCGGGGGGGGGGGTATGGCTCCCCAAATACCTAAAGATAGAAAACATAAAGGAAAGAAAAACTCCCCGTCAAAAAAAAAAAAAAATCACAACAAAAACACGGGGAAAGATGTAGGAAGACTCCAATTCCAAATAAATACAAGGAAAGAGGTAGGGAGCAGAGGGAAGAATGTAAGGGACTTAGCTCCTCTCCTACCCAACACCCCAAAATCATCCACTTTCAAGCACGCTCCGACAACTCCCTCTCGCCTGTGGCTCAGGCGGGATTCCGCACCGTCCTCCCCCGGCCCTCTCTTGCCTACATTCTTTCCTGCCGGCGTTAATTCCCACTTGGCTGTTTTTCTCCCCTTCTTCCCCTTTTCCCCGCTCTTGCCCCGCTGCCCATCCCATCTTCACTTTCTCCCTGGCGTCGTACCGGTTTTCGAGTCGCGCGTCCTTTCCCAGCCCTCCGCCCAGCCTCTGCACTTCCGCGTCTCTCCAGCCCTGCGGCTCCCGGTCCCTAATCCTCTGCGTTGTGGTCGGCGGCTGCCATTCGCCCGCGAGCCCAGGAACAGGCCCTTCCGCCCTGCCTGCTCCCTTCGCACATCCTGGGCCGCGCGCGGGCCCTGACTAATGGCCGGTCCCTGCTGTGTGTGGGGTGTTGTGTCTTTTTCTTGTCTCTCCCCAGCAGGGCACGGGGGTGTGAACCAGCTCGGGGGGGTGTTTGTGAACGGCAGGCCCCTGCCCGACGTGGTGAGGCAGCGCATCGTGGAGCTGGCCCACCAGGGTGTGCGGCCCTGCGACATCTCCCGGCAGCTGCGGGTCAGCCACGGCTGTGTCAGCAAAATCCTGGGCAGGTGAGGGTCGCGGAGCCGCCCCTGGGAGATGCCCCCGTCTGCTTCACGGGCTGGACAGCCCTGGGTCTCCAGCCAAGGGCTTGGCTAAAAGTGCAAGTCGCTAGCGGGCGTGGGAGATCCCTGACTGGGGCTATCTGGAGAGCGGCTCCTTTTGGCAAGGGCACGCAGGTGGTGACTGCGGCCCCAGAAGCGCAGTCCAGCGCGCTTGCCAGGCTCCAGCGTCCTCCCTGGGAGAGAGCCGGATTCCTGTCTTCAGAAACGGAAGGACAGCTCTTCTCTTTGGAAGGGAGGGTTGGAGGAATAGGGTGAAGGTAAAGATGGGTGCCCGGAGAAGAGAAGAATCAGCTTGAGAGGCGCAAGGTTAGTCCTGGTTCCCACAGGGGCCCTGTGCTCAGTGGGAATGGGCGGGAGGCCTCCAAGTGCCGTTCCTCCCGCTCTTCTCAAATGAAAGGCCAGGCTTCCACACCCCAGTCGCCTATTGCAGCTGCTGGGCGCACAGCCTTTGGTAAGACCACCTTCCGGGAGAGAGTGTCCCTGTTGTCCCTGCCCTCACCCTCTGATGTATCCCTGCCTTAGCCGAGTGGCTCTGGATGCCCGCTCAGACAGGCTGGGTCTTTTCCCTCTGCACCACCGCCTCTGGCGGGAGAGTGGCTCAGCGGCTCCGGAGCCTGCAGTCCCCACTCTCTGCCACCGCCTGCTTCTCACTGACCCTGCTGGCTTTCCCCGCGCAGGTACTACGAGACTGGCAGCATCAAACCTGGAGTGATCGGCGGCTCCAAGCCGAAAGTGGCAACACCCAAAGTTGTGGACAAGATTGCTGAATACAAGCGACAGAACCCAACTATGTTTGCCTGGGAGATCCGGGACCGGCTTCTGGCGGAGGGCATCTGTGACAACGACACAGTGCCCAGCGTCTCTTCCATCAACAGGTGAGTAAGCCATGCTGGGCTGCAGGGTGGGGCTCCAGCTCCCAGCTCCCGAGCACCAGAGTTTCTCCCAGCTCCAGCTCCGTTCTTCCTCCAGCCTCTGCGTGCCCTTGCTCCTAGGCCCCCAGGTCCTTTGGGCAGGGAGAGGGGACCTGGGAGGCAGAGAGACAGACAGACAGACAGGGCTGTCTCCAGCTCAGGACTGGGTATTCCCTGCCAGGCTTCTCCCGCTGGCGTCCTGGAAATGAATCCAAGTGTTTGTGGTAATTAAGACTCCAAGATTACGCGCCTCAGTCGGTATCTAGAGACAATCACAGCCCACAGCCGAAGCCTTTAAAATGACCAGTGTCCTATTCATAGCCTCTAAACAGACTTCCCTTTCTAAAGGCATGCTCCCTTCCCCGGGGCAGCCACCTGTCCTGGCTCCTCACCTCCCCACCCCCCACCCCATCATCTCTGCTGACTCCTATAAAGGTGGCCTTCCTGGGAGCCCAGGCCTTGCTAGCCAGCTCCACACAAATTTCTGGCCTACTAGCACCAGTATCCAGGCCTGTAGAGCAAACACCAACGACCAGCCACCCACTGGCAGGGAGCAGAGAAGCTAGACAAGGAATGGGATGCCAAGTCAGGATGGAGAACTCTGGACTCTGAGGCTGAACCTCAGGAGGTGCCTCCAACCACCTAGAGTCCCTGTGTCCAGGCCTGAGGCTACACTGATGACAGGTTCAGGCACAGGGTGACAACTGAGGCTGGAGTCAGCTCAACATACAGTGGCACCAGGTAGTCTCCCAATCTTCGAGCCACTCCAGTGTGCTCTCCAGGACACGTGCACACCACATATGTACCACCCCACCCAGGCCAGTGTATACATGTGGCAGGTATAGCACATAACAGGGGCACTTGGAGATGGGGACCCAGGATGGCTTTCCCATCACAGAACTGCGCAACCTGACATCAGCAGAGACCCTGTGCAAATTCCAGACAGCCTTGGCCAGCTTTTCAACCCCTGCCCCTTGCATTTTAAGGCAAATCCCCAAATGAGAAGAAGGCTGAGGGTTTCATACCTGTGTTTTTCTTTACACTCTTCATAGGCTCATTATCAGAGCAACTAATAATTCAGCTGGTGCCTTTTTCTGAAACTGGCATCACGTATCAAGGTTCTTTTTTTTTTTTTTAATATTTTGCAAATGATATGGAATTATCCCAAATCATCCTGAAAACAGCAGGTAAAATTAGCTGGTAGAATGTACCTTGGCTAAAGAAGATTCCCTCTGCCACACTCGTGCTGTAACGTACTGCGAGGCGACCCCAGAAATTATCCCACTGTGTGCCATCTGTATTAAAATGGTTATTCAGTTATGAACAGGGTAACATAATACTGATCAGCTAATTATACACCCTCCGAAAACCCTCCAGCTCCCTGGGCCTGGCTCAGCTAGGTATTGAGAGCATAGCAGTTTGACATTCAGACACCTTCCAAAGGAGCTGGAGAAAGACTGGGCCCTCCCCCCTCCACCACCACCTGCATTGGGAGAGGAATGAATCTTTCGCATTTAAAAGTCAGTGGAGGAGGCTGGGGAAGCTCTGGGGCTCAGGCAGGAGTGGGAAGGGGACAAAGCAATGTCTCCTCTCAACCTCTAGGCTGGTTGCTGGTCTGGGGATTGGGTTTGAACTGAGGTCTTGGGAAGAGAGAAGCCCTGCTGAGGAGCAGTGTTGCTGGGACTGGGTGCTGGTGTTCTGGAACAATCTTGTTGTGATAGGATTTGCAAGCCTTTGGAGGAGCTCAAGATATGTTTGGGCAAAGCAATGTGCTTCGCTTTGGGGGCATGGAAGACTGGGACAGTCAGTGCAGGTGTGGTGGCAGCACCCCTTGCCTAGAACCCCTTCTTCCCCCCTGTCCCCACTATATCCTTCACTGGCTGAGATGTTTTGGGAAGCTGGCTTATGCAAAAGTTTGGGAATGCTCTCATCCTGAAAAGCCACGGAGAACAGGGGACGGGTGACCCAAGCTCCAGAGGCTTTGAGGTGAACTCCCCAGAACTGGGAGAAAGTAGAAGAGTGAGCTGCTAGTGGGACGAGAGTGGGAGAATGACCTCGGTTTAACAGCTCTGACAGCAGCAGAATTTGCTCAACACAGAGCGCGAACACCTGAGGGACACAGAGGCTACCTTTGGGTGTGGAACAATAGCCATCTGTGGGCAGGTGTTGCTGGAATGGCAAGGGTGTGGGAGGAGAACAGGGAAGCCGCTGGCAGTATGGGCAGCCAGCCCTGGGTTTGCAGCGAGGCTTCCTGGCTGGCTTTATCAGCAAGGCTTGGTCAGAGTTTTCTTGATTTTGCATTGTGATTCATATGTGGGAAAGAATTCTGGGGGCTTCCTGGTATGCTGCTGAATCAGGGCTGGGGGGATGCATCTGGGCCCGATGCCCTTAGCATTATACCTCCAGATGCTTTGCTCTGAAGGGGACGGTTTATCTGAGATGCGTTGCTTCACCCTAAAGGCTGCTAAAAGTGGGATTTCTGCTGGTACTGCTGATGCCAGGAACTTTGTGAATTCTCACTCCCTGTAGGAAGAACCTGGAGATGTTCTGTGTAGAAAGTATGGTGTGTTGGGGAACATGGTTCTCGAGTTTAGACCTTTACTGTGGGTGAGGTGCCACTTGTGTTGGGCACTTTATAATACTCACAATCAAGGATGTGTCTGTACTGGCTGTTGGCAAGAAAGGAAGTCCACACGTGCTTATCCACGTGAGCCAAATCGCAAGGGTTTTCATCTTCTCCTCCCCCAAACAGATGCTGTCGCCGCACTTGAAATATGCTATTATGGTTATAAACTAAATTGCTTTTCCTGCTTTAAAAATGGTTTTGGCTTTTTCTGATCCTGTTGTGATAAAGGCTTGGACATCCAACCTTCCTTCTCCATTGGCAGATCCTCATAGCAGTACCTCTCTGAGCCAATGGAGTAGGTGAGGTAGGCCTCCCAATCTCACCCTCACTCCCAGAAACCACCATCAAACATCCGGAGGCTGGACTGGATTGTTTAGCATGCGGAATTTATCTGAATGGCTCTCAATTTTGGGTTACTGATTGTTGAGTGTGGAGTTGCCAGCTCTTCAGCTTGTGCTTAAACACTGCTGCTGTGTGTGTGGGGGGGGGGGTTTGTTTATAAACAGGTGACTTGAGACTGAAAGCTCATGTGGGAAATGGCCCAGAGAGGGAGGAGGTGGAGGGGGACCCACCCTGCTAACAGTCACTTACCTAGTTATGTTGCTGAGCAATTGGCTAGGCAGGAAGGATTTTCCTATTTATATGCCAACGTCTTCAGGTTTGGCTGTTGCTCTGGGAAGGGAATATAGCTCCTTTGAAGTCACAGGCGCAGACTCCAGCGGGAGTCAAGTGTTCCTGAAGATCCCCCTGAGGGTACTGTCTTGGACTGAGCTGACAAGGAGGCCATCCATCTTTTAGCTTTCTCAGCCGGCGCTATACTATGTGGGACCAGGGCACTCCCAGCTCCTAGATCTTTCAAGTGGACCCTCCCAGAGTCAATTTCCCACCAATCACCTGCTACCCACACCCTTCCTTAACCTGTTTGGCTTATAAGTGAGCATATGTACTCTCCTAGTGGTGGCAACACTGGCTTCAAGAAGGCACCAGCCCCAGGGCTGTTAAACAGTTCCATCTCATGTCATCTGCAGGTCTTCGTCAGAATCTGGCACTGAGGTGACAGGTGGTCTAGCTGTTCATTCAGAGGTCTTTCCAAGGAAGCTGGGAGCCACTTATCCCAGCCAAGGGAATGCTGAAGACACGTTCAGGGCTGGGGTCTGTGTCTCTCTTTCTGAGACTCAGGTTCTAGAACATCGCATATTTGACTCTTGGACAGACCTGTTTTGGCACAAAGCTGGACCAGAGAGGCTGCATTGCTCACTACATTTCCATACCCTTGCACTTGTTTGGTGGTCAGGGCTGTTGGTCTCATGGCCAAGAGCCAAGGCAAGTTGGTAGGTTAAGAAGAAGGCCTCTCCCCACAGAGGAATGGGAAAAATAAGAATAAAGGACTTGCTTTGTGTGCCCCTCGGTCCTCTGGATCAGGCCACCTCTGGTGGACAGATGTGCCAGTTTCTGTCGGAAGACCGTTGCCCACCTGTCCTTCCCCAGAGAACGTCTCCTTCTTCTAACGAGCCTTCCCCTCATTAGAATAACACATGAAATAGTCAAGACTGCTGGCACTCTTATTTCTTTAAATGAGCTGGAGTTGTCCCCCTGAAAAGCCATCTTTGTTCACTCAGTTATTTTAGATGTCTTGGCCAGCAGTTGTATTGGTCTATTTCCCTGTGGGCAGGCTTCGAGTGGGAGGTCAGGCCACAAGATGGCTTTCAGGTGAGAGTGATGGCTGGTTGCCCTGACTTCTTACCTCCGCTGGCAACTCTAGGAAAGAGGGAGATAGGAGGGGTTGTCCGTAACAAAAGCTCCAGGTGCATGTTGGAGGGTGATTCAAAGAGGAAACTAGAGGGGGGAACCCTAAATAAATAAAGTGTGTCCCAACTATTCTGAGAACTCAATAAAACAATCACATCAAATATGAAGAGGCATAAATCTTGTGTCTGCACAGGTAACCTACTCAATTGCTTTTATTATCGCTCAGGCTGCCTCCATTTATTACCGTCCACAGTCTGGGCAAAGGAGCTTGCGTGGAGGGTGGTCTCCAGTGCAATCCTACACCCCGAGAGGCAACAATCAGCCCATACAGCCAGGGATTTCGATGGGAGCTCGGAAGGGCCCATCTGTCTGCATGAAAACCAATCAATAACTCTGTAACCAGAGCCCTTGTCACAGGGAAATGGACAACACAACAGTTCAATACAGGGGCCACGGGGGGAATTAGCCAAGTGGAGATGGACCAGACAGGAGGAGCCCCTGGAGAAGGGAGACAGGGTGCCTAGTAAAGGGAATATTCGGGAGGAAGTGAGATGGAGCAATGGCTTTGTGTGCATATTGGAGGGAATTATTGTGCAAAAATAGACCCAGGGTACTGGAGGCACCATTGGAAGCTGGGGTGCTAGGGAACAGTTGGGAAGTGGGCTTGTTCCAGTATGTGGGACAGTGTGGTTGTATATGTGATGGTGTGTTTGTGGACAAGAACGTTATGCCTGCATAGAAAGAATAGCGATAGTAGTAACTGGTATGGAAGATGAACCAACCTTCCCACTTCCCACCCTTCCTAGCCTGCACTCTCTCCCTCTGAGTCCACAAAGGAGTGCCTTAAACCAGGGGCTTCGTTTTCTGTCCCCAGCTCCCTAGATCTCCAACTCCAGCTGCCCTGAAACTTCACCTCTTAAAGTTCAGGTCCGTTCTTAGCCCTTCCTTGTTGCTACCTGGAGTTGGCATTCTTATATTTAAGAGGAAACGGTATACTGGAAAGAATTCCTTTCTCACTTCCTGTTCTTTAAAAGAATGTAGTATAGGGTGTGAACCTGGCCTGCCACTTCCCCGAATCCCTGCTGTTTCACCTCACCCGCACTCCCTCCACCGGCCCTCCCCTAGGTCGGATTCTCCAAGGGGGAGTTCCTTGCATTCATGCTGGGGAAACAGGTACAGGAGCAGCCATATCCAGTGCCACTCATCCAGCCACGTGGGTGAGCCCAGAGAAGAGAGAAGGGCCTCTGATAGATCTGAGGGATGTGGGACAGTGTCTCACAACGGTGCCCAGTAACAGGTAAAGTATTGAATGGGTTTAAAATTAAATCACTGTGGGTTTTTCTGTCTACCACTGAACTACTGGGTTGAAATGTTTTTCTCCCGTTGAGCAGGTTGTTGAAATGTTTTTCTTCCCGTTGTTTCGGTGCTCTAAAGGTGCAGCTTGAATACATTCATGATGGTTTATGGACAACAGAGGTTGATATCTTCAGGGTGTGTGGATTTGTGTGTGTTTGTGCCTACTTGTGTCTCTTCCTTGGTAAATGGGCTCTGAGGTCAAGAGCAGGAAACAGAGGAAGGCCCACACAGTGTGGCCTGCAGTCACAGACAGACTGGACACCCTGTCCCTGGGACCATCAGGCCAATCGTTGATGTGGTCATTGGGCCACTGGGCAACAGTTATAGGGCTGAGTTGAGGATTCCTCATTCCATAATTTGGAAAAACTGGGGCCAAGTTTTTCTTCAATTTTTATTTGTACTGTAGCACTCTATTTAGCCCTCAATACGAGGGGCTTTGCTACAGTGATGCTCCTTTATGATAGAGAGCTGTGTGATCCACTGTCCATCTCCACTTTGACACTTGAGTCCCAGCCCTGTCAGCAGAACTAGTTAAGGACCAATTGCATAAGCAGCTAAGAAGATGCCCTTCCTGTTGCACCCTCTTCCTGCAGAGTTATGGTGCAGTGGTCCATCAAGGCCCATCATGCCCCCAGCAGGAAGCACGGCAGCAGCACTGGGACACGGTCATGGGCATAGCTTCCCAGTGCCAGGCCTCAGTTCCAGCCTCCAAATCCTGCCCCAGGATTCCAGGTGCCAGGGAAATAAGGAAGAAGCTGGGGTAGGGTGGGGCAGGGGAGGGGAGGGCAGAAACATAGAGCTGGGAACCAGAGAGGGCTTGGACACCAAACCTCGCAGGGGCATGATGGCAGAGGCAGATGCTTGGGGTCTGGGTGCAGGGGAGCTGTGGAGAGGGCGGGAAACCAGAGGAGGATGACCTGTGACAGGAGAAGAAGAAGGAACATCCTGTGTAGGCCTGGGAGCTGTCTTCTAGGAGGGAGATGGGCGAGGCTGCAGGGGTCATGAGGACAGGTGCCTCCAGGACCCCGCGGGGAAGGTCGGCAGGAGAGCCGAGGAGGCTGGACAGAGGTGGTAAGAGCCACAGAATCAGGAGCTGGATTGCACAGGCCCAGCCTAGAGGTGCTGAGATTTCACTTTTAAAAACTCTGTGTTGGTCAAATAAAATACATCTCCAGGCCTGATTCAGTTCATGGGCCACCAGTCTGCAGCCCCTGGTCTGCGTAACTGGACATAACTTACCTCTCAGCTTCAGACCAGAGCTGTCATCTCAGGGCAGTTATTGGGGATGTGACATTTCCAGAGCCCCTGAGTTCTGGAGCCCCTGAGGAAGGGAATGAGTTCTAAGTCCCCATAGCCAGAGGAGGGGAGGGGGTGATGCACATGGAAAGGGAAGGACAAAAGTAAGAATGAGGAGGAAGAGTGAGGAAGGAGGTGATGAGGTTGAGAGGTGAAAGGCAGAGGCCTGGGACCTGGCTTTGCCGGGAACAGAATGTGTGAGAAAGTTGCAGGGAGCCAGAGTTCTGGGAGGCTGGTAGAGCAGGCTGCTGGGGTGGCCTCCAGGAGAGGCTCGAAAGGTTGTTAAGGAGAAAAGGAGAGGCCAGCCTGGAGGAGAAAGGTGGCTGAGCAAAGGATGTGGTGTGGGAGCTAAAGTCTGAAGACCTGGAGCGCACGGTTGTCTGTACCAGGGAGCGCGCCGCAAGGCAGGCGGGCAGCGGCTGCAGCGGCTGCTGCAGTGCGGTCACTCCAGCCTGGCCCCTGGCAGAAGGAGAGTGGGAGGGAGGCCAGGAGGAAGGAAGGGAGGGCCGGCTTCCTGGGTGTTCCAGGTTAGAGCCCCTCCACCTGGGAGCCCTGGCTACTTGGCTCTGGACTCCTCCTCTGCCTGCTTTCAGCCGGGCACGAACTCCTCTGCAGTGAACCCCTCCCAAAGCCATCCAGGAACAGAGGAAGCCAAAGGACGAGCTGGGCGGCTCCTGGCAGCAAGAGGAGAAAGGGCTGTGAGACAGGCAGCAGGCTGCAAGGGGAGCTGTGCCCGCTGTAGGCACAGTCAGTTGGGGAAATGGAGAGGACTCAGGAGACTGGAGGAGGGCAGGAGGGAGAGCAGCAGGGGCCCCCGAGCGTGAACACATGAAAGCGAGCACTGGGGCAGCTGCCCCCGGGCCTCATGCTCCCTCGTGGCCCCGGGGTCTCTGCTGGGTCGGTGAAGGAAGCCCAGGGTGACCAGGAGCCTGTGGGAAGCCCCCAGCCTGACAGGCCCCAGAGATGGTTAGGGAGGAGGCCCTCATTCTGCCCTGTATCCTGTGACCTTTCATCCTAGTTCTAGAGGACAAGATGGTGCCCGCCTAGCGTGTGGTACTGAGAGGGGTTGGTGAGTTTGTGTTGGGGGTCTCCACGTGGCTCTGTTTTGGAAAGAGTGGGTGGGCTCATGGCATCTGGCCAAGTCTTGCATTCATGCCCTGGGAAGCTGTCTCAAAGGGCCTGGCATCACCAGGAACTCTTAAAAGGCTTTAGCTGCCCATCTTGTCCAATAGGCAATGGCAAACTGATTTACCTTTCAGAGGGTTTCCAGCTGAAAGTATTTTTGGGTTCCAGGACAAAAGTCTCCGCCTTCACCAGGATGGCCCACCTGTTTGGGATGTTACCTGAAAATCATGGGGTTGATGAGAAGGTCAGCGTCGCAGTGGGTGGATGAGGGGGACCCTATCGGGTGCACAGAGGGTCCCAACACAGTTTGGTCTGTGTGCAAGCACGTGTGCTCTTGCTCTGCTGGAGGTGAGGGTGTGGAGCCGTGTGCAATGCGGGGCCGGTGTGTGTGTGTGTGTGACACGCTACTGGGAATACTGGCAGCAGCTGCTTGGTTGGTGTCTGCTGAGGTCCTCACAGGGAGTGCACCTTTAGATTGGGACAAAGGTCAAGCTATTTATCTCCTTTTATCATCTGTGGAGTGGGTACCTCCCCTCCCTCCCCGCATCCCTCATCCCCTCCTTTCTCTCTCTCTTCCTCAACATTACTCAGGTTAGCTGGTTTGAGTTAGGCGGCGAATCTCAGTAGACTCTAAGCGAAGAGTAAAGAGAATTTGATAAGATCAGGAAGGCCATCCTTCCTCTAGGGACCAAAAGAGGTTTCGTGTTCCCCACACTCTGCTCTGCCTCCCTGGAGGAGCTGACACACCAGGACAGTCGCCTTCCTGCGGACCGTGACTGGGAGAGCCGGAGAAAAGGAGGTATCCCTGGGCTTGAGACTAGGGCTGCCTTTCCTACTCACCATGGGCCTGGGTAGGAAAGTCTGAGAGAGCCCAGGATGAGGGAGAAAAGGGGTGGAAGAGAGATGGCTGAGATGGAGAGAAGCGAGAGCCAAAGCCTGGTTTTTGACTGAGTATGTGTGTTGGGAAGGGAGTGGGGGAAGTGTCTTTTTTTGGGGGGTGGGGGTAGAGACTCTGAGATCTTTTAGCCGGTCTGCTGGGCTGACCACTCAGCTCACTGCAGAGGGTACAGCTCTCCTAGAAACTGTGTTCACGCTCACTCCCCCACCCTCTGCCCTCCCAATCCAGCACACGTATGCCTCTTTCCCTACCCTCTTCTCCCTTTAACTTGGCTTTGAAGACACAGTAATTCCTGACCCCAGGGAGACAGCTTGGAGGGCAGTACAGACTCCTCAAGAGATAGCTTCCCAGGTTGGATACAAAAAAAAGTTGAGAGAAATTCATTTCATGGCCAGTGGCTGCTTAAAAAAGGCGATTCCAGCATACGAATGTGATAAATGTTAACTGAGCATTAATCGCATTAAAGAGGGCCCTATAAACTTTTCATTTCTAATTAAATTCGTCCAGTGATGCTGCCCAAGCGAGTACTCTGGGCCTTTGTTTATGTGGAAAATTAAAATGCAAATACAATGGAATTTATTTCCAGGAGTGGAGTGACGGGCTGGCCCCTCTGGCTACTGGTCTCCCGGCCTGTCAGGCCAGGTGACTGCTCCTTTGGAGGTTCTGTCACCCTTGGGACACTTTCTGGTGTGAAGGGAGAGGCCAGAGTTCAAGGTCAAAGAGAGTTTTAGAAATAGAGGGGAAGGTGTGGAAAGAATTGAAAAGGAGAAAAAGACAATAAATAGCCCAGAAATAGAAAGGCATTGTCCCCATTTCCCACATTCCCCCTCCAACACCCACCTCTAAGAGAAGGGACCCCAGACGTTGCTTGTGAGTGATGTCCTGACAAGCCTCCCCTGCAGTTCAGGGAAGAAGGGCGGACATGGGAGGGAGAGTTTGGAGTAGCAGCCTTGCCAGCAGATGTGGGCTTGCTCCTCAAAGAACCAAGTGGTCATCAGCAGACAAGGGTCCAGGGCTTGGATTTATCTCCAGCAGTTTGAGGGCCGGCTGCTGTCCACATAATGGTTGCACTGGGCTCTTCCTGCCAGTGCCAAGCGGCATTGACACAGGGCAGTGAAGCATAGAGGCTCTAACCGAGGACGCTGTGCATGCACGCCCGCACGCACGCAGCCTTCTCGAATGTAGGGAGAGCTGATCACTCATGAGAATAAACAAATGTCCCTTGCAGGGAGTCCTTTAGTGCCCTGATCCCTCTGATAAAAGTGGTAACTCTGAATGCTATTGAATGGAACAACCTAAAGTTCCTATTTACCAAAACATAAATTAAGTCAAATAGAAAACCTGGGCAAGAAACATCATTTGGGTTTATCAGTAGAGACACTGAAAGATTGCTGTGCTGCACTATGGCTAAGGAAGTTGTAAATAGCATTAAAAAGTAGAGAGGGAAAGAAAATGGAGGTAGGAGAGATGATAAAAGGCAGAGCACTAAATCACAAATGGGGACATGGACAAAGGCACAAACCAGATTTACGACAAGCTTTGTGTAAGTCTGTGGCTTGGACTGACAGTGCATAGACATACTACGTACACAGGCATGAGGTGTCCAGAGAGTGGCTGAGACTGGGTTGGTATGAAGGTGGATTGACCACAACGTGAGCTCTCTGTGCCGATGCTGGGGCTGGTCCATCAGCCCTGCCACACGGCAATCTGGTGGGGTAGGGTTCGGTAGACAGTCAAGGATACAGTCTTATGAGGTTTTTGAAGGTCTTTGAGCACATAAGTCTCTGGTGAGCTGGATCCACATTCTAATGGATCTCCAGGGCAGCGACCCATTCCCGGAATGAAGTCTGCTTGACTAGTTTTGTCGAATGGCTGCTATTCCAGTCCTCTTTAGTCTGTTTTATTCTGGGTTATTCTTTCCCTCTTTAGTGTTCACTTATGTCTCTTAGAAATGCATGAGCACTGGCTGACAAACAGGTTAATGACTGTGGCAACTCCCAAACATCTGGAGGAAAACTCAAACCTTCAGTCAATCATCTATAAATGTTGTCAATATGATGCTAAATATCTGGGGATTTAGAGATGTTGGCATGATTGATTGAATTTCTTAGTTTTTATCCAGACACAGCACCAACACCCATTTTCATTTCACCAGTGTTTCATTGCGTTGGGAAACACCCACTTTTGGAGGGAAATATTCTAGGAAACAAAATGTTAGGGTTACAAAGCATCTTTGATGTATTTGGGTCTCATGTTTGAAGGGAGTCTGGATTTGGCTTGAAAGTCAAGTGGAGAGCTGATGGTCAGGAACATTTAATATCTGAGCAATCATGGCTGCTGGACACTTTCCCCAGAAAATTGCTTGGGAGGGCAAATTACTTTGCCCAAATAAAGCTTAAGCTAGCCATAGGCCTGTCTTCATAAGGGAACCCACTGCACCATCTTAGGGGCATATCAAGGTTCTTAAGATATGATCGATCCTTCATTTGTTCTTTCATTCATCCATTCCGAAAGTCTTTGCTAAGCAAAGACTTATGTGCCAGACATAAACATGCTCGGTACAGAAAACACAAGAAAGTGGGCTCTGGGAAGTAATTGCCAGAGTTTGAATCTAGCTTCCCTTGTTGTTATGTTGTTCAGTTGCTAAGTCTTATCCAACTCTTTGCAACCCTATGGACTCTAGTGTGCCAGGCTTCCTGTCCTTCACTGTTTCCCAGAGTTTGCTCAAACTCATGTCCATTGTGTTGATGATCTAGCTTCCCTACTCCTTGGCTCTGTGGTTGTGGGAATGTCCTCTCTGGACCTCAGTTTCCTTACTCTGATCTAATATGGAAGGTAATCATGTAGTTATAGCGCTGTCATAGGTTCTTCTGAAGGTTGAATGCGTTATTCCACATAAACCTGCTTAGAATTGCACCTGGCAGATAGCAAGTACTCAATAAATGTTAGTTATTATTACAGCAATAGTAATCATCAAGTTATGTGTCTGTCAGTGTACATGAGTTCTGGCTTGTGCATGCATAAACACTGAAATCTTTGAAATAAAAAGCTTGAGGAGCCAAAAGGATATTCTGTGAACAGAATTTTGTATCATGAATGCCAGTGAAAATTATGGTTCACTGCAAGCCCAGCTGGATTTAAGAAGGGGACCTGCTCTGTGTACTTCCAGAAACATAGAAACCCTTACGACTGTTATCTGACCATTGAACAGAGTTAGTCAGATAATTGCCCCCTTCATCCACTTAGTTTGAGAGCCCAGCCTGTGTGTGTGTATGCGCACATGTGTACTTAATGACTGCACACTCCTTCTCTGGGAGTTGAAGGTTGGCATTTTCTGGGCTTCATGGCATTTTCATGGGTTGTGGTGCTTTGCATTTTGTAGTTTTTTTAAAAGACAAAATGAAACGGTTGTGGGGGGGGGGCGGCGGAAATCCTTATTTGATGGGTTTGACAGGTTTCTCTGATACTTAAATGTCATAGAGGGGAGAGGACAGGGAGATAAATAAAAGGAGGAGGGGAAAAGAGGAGAGAAAATGGAGATAAGGTAAAGGATGAAGAAAGGAGAGGAAGAACTGAGCAAACATCTGACAAATTCAAACCAAGTCTATCTCCTGCAGCCCTGCATACCTAGATATTCCAGGGAAGCATGGTAGGTTGATAATTATTGCAGTTATTCCACCACTAAGGGGTAAAAGAATTTTTAAAAATCAGGAGAGAAAATTCACTTTGGGCTTAAAGTCCTCAGTGTAATGGCTCAAAATAACTAAACTCTGAATTCTCCTACTTAATCTGTGCCCATGAGCAAAGATGAAAACTGACATTTCCTAAACTCATGATATAGTCTGGCTTGCTATTTTTATGGGAAAGCCTGTGGAATAAGGTTGAGGCCCCAAGTTCTCCCTGCCCCTCGGGCCTAGTTAGGTAAACAAGTCCAGCTCAATGGACTTCTGTAAAATCCATACCAAGTGCATTAATATTCACTGCTCTGATTCTTTTCTTATCTCTTAGTTCCCAAATTAATGCCAAATTCCGTTATTCCTCACTGACACTTATTAGCTGTTAGTCCTGATTTTTAAAATTAGAAAGTAAATATTTTAATGAGTTAATAATATTTTAACATGTAAATATTTTTAATCTTGAAAGAGCTCAATCATCCTGAAATTTTTTTTATAATTGCAAATGTATAAGGGCTGCCATCTGTCTTTCTGCCTATTCATCACCTGGGTACAGCCAGCCCTCAGTATGAGATGGGGAGTGGTGAACTCTTATCAACCCCCAACCCCTGCCACTGTCCACAAGGACAGAAAGCCAAATGCCTTCACACTGCAATTTTTGCACTTCTCTGCTTAAATCACACACACACACACACACCTTGACTTATCTTGGATTTTATTCACATGTGGTTATACACATGATTAGGACAGTCTTATGGCCACTTTACTTGGTAAGTCCTATGTTCTCAATAATAGTAGCTAACAAGTGCTTACTACAGTAGGAACTGTTATAAGCATGCTGCATATATTAATTGATTTAAACCTCATAAACAACCCCATAGGGGCTTTCCTGGTGGCTCAGACTGTAAAGAATCCGCCTGCAATGCAGGAGACGTGGGTTCAATCCCTGGGTCGGGAAGATCCCCTGGAGAAGGGAAGGGCAACCCACTGCAATATTGTTGCCTGGAGAATCCCATGGACAGAGGAGCCTGGTGGGCTACAGTCCATGAAGTTGCAAAGAGTTGGACAGCTGAGCAACTAACACTTTCACTTTCAAACAACCCTATAGGGCTTTATAGGATTGTCTATAGATGACGTAACTGGAGTCCAGAGAAGCTGAGTAACTAATTCAGGTCACATGCTAAGTACCACAACTAGGATTTGAACTCCTACAATACTGGCTGTAAAACCTATGTGCTTTTCCACTACCCCATACTTCGTATCAGCTTTGGATCAAAGGAAGTACAGGCATTCCTTGGGCAGCTCTGTATATTTTGCAGTCTCATGCCCAGGGATGTATTTGTACTTCTACTTACAAGCTCAGAACAAAGACTCTGCACCTAATAGAAAGTCATACCTTGTATGAGTTTCTGTACTCTCCCCTGGTGTGTGTGTGTGTGTGTGTGTGTGTGTGTGTATCCTTGTAAATGTAAGCCACAGCTGAGCCACATCATCTGGGGATGCTGGGAAGGAAGAAGATGCTGATGGCCAGAGTCACAGAGTGGAGTGGACCGGGGATTCTCCGAACTAGAGTTTGTGTTGTTATTCCCATCGGGATTGGGATCCCATCCATCCTCCTCTAGTTCCACCAAGGATCTAGATTTTAGACAGGCATAGGGTTTGGCCCTGGGGTTTAACTCTCCAAATTAGACAGATATAGGGAGATTGGCACCAGAACCTGTGTCACCATGGTAAGATCAGATCTACTCCATAGAGCAGAGGCAGCGTGCTTCCAAGAATAATAGAACTGTGGAAATGGTCATCAAGAAGAGACTTGTCCTGCATCTCTAGAATCCTCCTTCTGGAAAGGAGCAGGGCAAATGACCAAGCCAGAGTGAACTAAAAAAGCTAAAGGATAGGTGTTCTCACCCACAGCCCCACCAAGAAAGTAATTACCGAATCATACACCACCACCCAGATCCAACATTTTTACTCAACCCACATCACTAAGGAGACACCCATTAACCTAAGCTCTGAGATATACATTATGAAAGAGAAAGATGCTGATATGATCAATGAATGCAATAATTCAAAGCAGAAATACAGACATTGCCACCAAACAATAATCAAATTCCTCCAACTCAGTGTTACACAAAGTGCAGTCACCTTAATACAATACCACAAAACATCAAGTAACAAACCTTAAGCCAACTGCCAGAATGTGTCAGCAATACACGGTAACACACACAATTCAAGCACTCCATCCCACCGGCACGCCCGTGCACAAAGGCTGCAATCATGTGGCCACCTGAGCGATAGTAAACACTGGTCGGGCACACACGGAGATGGAGCCAGCAGTGCAACACCCAGCCCTCCTGCACACCCAGCAGAGAAGATCATCACCACCGCCTCCCCAGACCCAGTGCTCTCTGGTCCCCAGCACAGTGCAGCCTGCCAGACAGCAGCTGCACCCTCCCATCTCTCCAGCAGGTGGATGTGTCCAGACCATCACCTCCAATAAAGCCTCTGGGCTCTCGTTGCTAGTAAGAGAGTAAACTGTCCCCTGAGCCTGCTTCCCGAGACAGGACAAATCAGCGGTCTCCTGGTTGGGCTTTAATAAGACTTGGCCGTTACTGAAAATGACAGAGCTCCAGGGATGGAGGGCAAGTGGGGGTGGCCCGGGAGGGGGCTCGCCAGGCTGGGTGCGGAAATTCCCCTTCCTCCACCAAGCCCTGCCTCCTGTGGCCATTCCAGAGCCGAAGCCCTCTTGCTGGGTGTTCACTGAGTATCGATTCAGTCTGCAAGCAATTTTAATATTTCTTCAGGGACTTTCCAGCAACAGCACAAGTCATTAATTCACCCTCCCAAATTGCTTATTCAATAGCAGGAACATGGCTCCTGAATAAAGTCCCAGAATTTATGTGACTTGCACGAGTCAGGAGGTCAAACAACTGTTATGGAGCGAAGTTAAAAATCCAAATAAAATATTGACACTTTTTTGGGGAGGGGGAGGGGGGAGTAAAGGTATTTAAAATAGGTTTTTGTTGTAATGCCCCCAGGATAAAGAATGGAAGGAGACTGAAGACAAGTAGGAGTTTATAAAATCAATGAAATTTATTGCACATCTACTTGGCATTTAATAATTCTCTCATTTCCACAGTCCCCCACCCCCACCCCATCCTGGCCATAGACAGAAAGATACACAGGTATACAAATGCACATTTATGCACATCAATATTGGTGCACAGACCAATATAAAAACGCAGTTGTGACGTGAGCCTCTGAAACACCTTGGGAAGAGAACAGTGATGTGTGTGGAGTCATGTATGACTGTGGCTTACAGATTTGACAGAAAGGCATAACTGGGCAGAATTCATGAGGGGAGTTTTGATAAATATATCCAGTATTATAAATCTTGGATCAATGCATTAGAGCAGACATGAATATAAAGATACGGTAATCATAGAAATAGTTTCTAGAAACTGACAAACACATTTGTATTCAGCATCGCCACAGAATTGTGTATATGATTGGGAAAGTAGACAGATAAGATAGATAGATAGATACAAAGAATTTAGAAAATCTATCCCTCCAACCTACCAATGTATTCATGTATAAAATACAGTGAAACCATAACCACTTAACCTGAAATTGAAGCTAACACAGACAGGATGCTTATCAAATATAATCGTGGCGCGTGCACAGGAGAGGGTAGGTATGTTTAGAGTTACAGCTACCTTCAGTCTCTGTTTATTGTCTACACATGCATTTGCACAATTGTCCACATCATGGATTTGAAAAGACTGAAGGAAAAAAATTTGCTTATGCCCAAACAGCTAATAAAAAGAAGTATTAATAATAGAAATTTCCAGAAGAGGTGATATGGTTCAGTCTATAGACATTGGAGTCACAGACCCAAAGTCTGGCTCCAGTGCTATTAAGCACATGACCTTGGGCGAGGTGCTTAGCCTCTCTGTTGTCTCCTTAGAAAAATAGAAAACATCCCCATCTGATAGAGTTATAGTTAGGATTTGGATAAGAAAATGCATTTGTTAAAAAAGAAAAAAGAAAGAAAATGCATTTGTTATAATGCTTGTCACAGAATGAGTATTAAATAAATGATACTTATTGCTTTTACTATTTTTATGTGCAACTCTTCTATCCAGGCCCTGTTTCTCATAGATTTTACCATCTATTCTTGATCTGATTGACTTATTCTACCTAGTGTTTAGCAACATGGGTTTTGGAGTCAGGCTCCCAAGTTCAAATATCCTGGCTCTGGTACTTAACAGCTGTGTGACCTTTGGCAAGTTACGCAACCTCTCTGAGCCTCAGCTTCCATTTCTGCAGAACAGGATAATAGTCTTCATAAGGAGTTGCGAAAAACAAAGAATCCATTTACTTAGCAGAGTGCCTTGGCACATAGCGAACATATATTAGTTCACTATGTCCCTTAAGATTATGTTATTGTTGTTTTTAATAGTAATAACATTCACTTGCTATTCAACAAGTAGTTTTTAAGTACTTACACCATGCCAAGCACTGTTGCTAAGTGCGGGAAATACAATGGTGAGAAAAATAGGCGTCACATGTGACCTTACAGAGCTCAAAGTCCAGAGGAGGACTCACTGTGGATTGAGTAAGCAAAAAAACAGGTTTCAGCTCTGTGCTGGACCCTACATGGGAGAGGGGATCAGAGAGAAATAGGTTGGAAAACCAGAGCGGAGCCAGATTGGGAAACATTCTGAAGGCCAGGCTGAGGAATTTTAAATTTATCCTGTAGGTAATAGGAAGCAATAGTTGGGTTTAGCCACATCACATTCTTTCAGGAGCAGGCACAGAGAGACCAATGGATTGTTTTTGAATATGGAGTAAGAAGGTGAGCAGTGGGAGGGGCCAGAGGCAGGCCAAGCAGCAGCTAGCAGGTCCCACCTTGGCTGCTGCTGCTGAAGACCTCTCCTCTCCAGGCTCCCTTCTGCTTGCCTGTGGAAGGCTGGGAAGGATGGATAGGGACGTCTTGTCCCTGCAACGAGTCTACAGGGACCCCTTTCATCATCACATTAGGCAGTCTTGTAGCCGCTGGACTGTGCGGTGGACAGCTGGTAGACCCGAACTCTAGCCCAGGGCAGCCCTGACAGATGAGGGCATGGCCGGTGGTGAGAGGAGCTAGTCTGGTCACGCTCGAGCTTGGCATGCACCGCAGACTGGTTTCCAAATGGTTAGTTAATCACATTGCCCCTTAATTTTTAAACCTATGCATATCTTGAAGTTAAATCAATCCATATGCTTACCATTCATCATATAAACCGTCACTATTGCCCCCTTGGGCCAGCCCCATGGCCCATCTAGCCTGGTAAATTGTATCTGGCCTGGGCTCCCAGGGACACGTGGTAGAAGGATTATCATCCTCAGTGCCAGTCTTAGGAAGCTAAACTGATGCAGAAAGTATGCCTGGCATCTAAGCAATCCACTGGGAACCCATCAGCCTGGGAAGGTACCAAAAACTATTTTGGAATTATATTTATTTGTGGCTTATTGTTTGTTTCCACAGAGGAACTGATAGCCTCTTGAGTTTTGTTTACTGTCAGATGGAGTCCGGATTAGCTGATGAGGGAGACGTGCATTGATAGAATATGAGTAAGAAACCTTCAACTCACTAAGATAGTCTCTCAGCTCTCTCAAGAATGGTTTCCTTACCCCTTGGCTTAAGCTGCTACTGCTAAGTCACTTCAGTCGTGTCTGACTCTGTGCGACCCCATCCCTGGGATTCTCCAGGCAAGAACACTGGAGTGGGTTGCCATTTCCTTCTCCAGTGCATAAAAGTGAAAAGCGAAAGTGAAGTCGCTCAGTCATGTCTGACTCTTCGCGACCCGGTGGACTGCAGCCTACCAGGCTCCTCCGTCCGTGGGATTTTCCAGGCAAGAGTACTGGAGTGGGGTGCCATGACCTTCTCCGTGGCTTAAGCTAGGTTTCTCAAATATCAGAGAGTTTAAGAGTAATCTGGACAATTTACTTAAATACAGATTCCTGAGCCCACTCCCATCAGAAATTCTAGATGCTTAAGGTCTGAAGGAGGTTCCAGGGATGTGCATGTTAACATGCACCCCAGGGGATTCTAATGCCAGTGGCTCAAGGACAGTAGTTTGGGGACAACTTTCTGTAAGCATTTAGGTAGGACTGTCATCTCTTGGAGCTCAGTTACGACCTCTGAGAAGTAGCAAAAGAGGCAGAAACTCTTGACACATTTAGGGGAAACCTGTGTATTCTAATTATATCCTGCTGCAACCAGAATCGAAGGGCCTGCCCTTAGGTTCCACTCATCAGGGGCCATTCTCATGCACAGAACCCTGCCTGCCATATGGTCAGTTGTCCAAACTGAAACCCGAGGGGCATGTGAGTGGGTGTGGGCAAACAACTCTAAACTCTGCACTAAATGTAGAGCCTGAGCCTAGGAAAAGAGAGTTCATGTGAAGGACTTCCCGGCTACCCATGGGGAGGGCTGCGTGGCTACTGTCTGCTTTTGGTGCCTGTGGGGAGGAGGGGATGAATTTCAGTTCTTCAGTTCCTGGGATGTACAGAACGGAGAATGTCAGTTCCTTAGAGTTCTCAGGAGTAGGGAAAGGTAGGAACTGATCTGGGGAAGGGCAAAATTTTCCTGAATAATCTATGAGATCTCAGTTGAGGTTCTGCCATGAAAAGTCTCCAGCTGTTTTTGTAGCTCTGATTTGCCTCAAGGCAGAGCCAGGGACTCCTGCCTGCTGAAGGCAGCTCTCAAAGGCCTGAGTTAAAGCAATTACCTGCATTCGCTGGGCAAAATACCCTTTGCTGAAGCAAATATTTTGTCCTCTTGAATGATCCAGCCTGTAATACCCAGGCAGCTCAAAGTCACTGGTAGAGGCCCCTCCCACCATCATTTTCTTAATAATCAGTGGGGCCAGCTAGTCTGAAACATTCTCTACCTTGGAGTTCCTTTGATTTACTCAATCAGGAAAGACTTTCCCCATACCAGAGATGAAACATTTTTTGCAAACCTCTAGAAGTAGGCAACTGAAACTGATTTATATTTGTACACAACACATGTATGTTAATACTTGACTTCTTGCTCCAAAGACTCTTTCAGCAAATCAGCAATATGACCAGGCCATGGGCCAACCTGTGGTTCTACTAAGAAGTACTTCCAAAGTGGAGAAAGCAGTCTGTTCTAGGTAGCTGGGCAGGATTTTGTGGAGACATGCTTGGAGGTCCAATGTGTGTATCATGCTGTCAGCAGCTGGTTCTAGCAGGTGTTGTACTCCCATTTTATAGAAAGGAATGCTGAATCCCAGGGAATCCCTTATCCTTTGTTTCTCAAAACACAATAGAACAAGAGAATAGAACCATAGAATCCTGGAGTTTGGATTCTGGGCTTTGGGGTATCTCTTTCCTGGAGGCAGTATGGTTTCACGGTTAAGGGTAGGGGCCTTGGGGTTAGTCTGCCTGAATTAAAACCCCAGATTTTCCATTTCTTAAATAGGTAACTTTAGGCGAGTTATAATATGCCTTATATGCAAAATGTGTTGTTGTGAGGATTAAATGAACTATTTGTTTTAAGCACTTAGAACATTGTTTTTTGTTGTTTAGCCGCTCATTCGTGTCCGACTCTTTGTGACCTCATGGACTGTAGCCCTCTAGCTTTCTCTATCCATGGGATTTTCCAGGGAAGAATACTGGAGTGGGTCACCATTTCCTTATCCAGGGGAACTTCCCGACCCAGGGATTGAACCCACGTCTCCGGCATTGGCAGGCGGGTTCTTTACCACTGAGCCACCTGGGTTTAGTTCATAGTAAATACTCAGTAAATAATAAGTTTTTATTACTGGAGTCTCTGCTAAGGAAGCACTGCTCCCAGAAATCCTGAGCAGCCCAACCCTGGAAATGCTGCCACCTGACTCCCTCCAAGGTGAGCTGTCTGAGGTCACCTCAATGCTAATAGGGCCTCTTCTTGTCTCCACCTCAGGGGGAGTTTTTGCACACCATTTATTATCATATAATATAATGCAATATAATATCATACATAACATAACATAATATGATGGGTAGGTTAACTTGGAAACCCTGAGGCGGACCGTGGATGGATGGATAGATGAATAGATACATTTGTACTAAGTATACATACATTATATCATTCTATTGATTTGTAAAAAGTTCCCGGTCTGCCTGGCTGTAATGAGATTTTTGAACTTTGCGTGGCGATCAATGAGAGGAATATTATTGGCCTGGAGAATTGATATACCTGCTCTCAGTGGCTTGTTCTGCTCCCAGGCTGCCCCGGCCCCCCAGGTGTACGATTCCAGCAGACACTTAACCTTTTTTACAGTGTCATCAGGCTAAAAGGAATCTAATAGTGACACAGGACTTGTGCTCAGCACTCTGCCACTATTGCTTTCCTGTCACAAATAATTTATAGCCTTCCATTTCCATCCCCGAGCCTGCACCCCAGCCCTGCCTCCCACTTTCCCCCAGCTCCCAGGAATCAATAAGCTCACACAGCCACAGTGGGACTTCAGGGTGCGAAGAGACAGACGGACAGACATAGAGAAGGGAGACAGAGAAGGGGCAGAGATAGACAGGAAGGGGAGAGAGAGAATGAAATGCAGAGGAAGGAGGAGGAAGAAAATCAGGAGTGAAGAATCCCCCCTAGCGCTTTCTTAGAGTTGAGAGTGTCTTTCTTTCTTCATGAGTTTAACAAACTGTTAATGGGAGCCTCATTACCTGATTTCATGCTAACTCACAGAGCAGTTGAGATTGGAGTTTTTTTTTATTTGGTTTGGTTTGGTTTTAAGTTTGTTTATTTATTTAGGCCATAACTGCAGGGTATGCAGGATCTTAGTTCCCCAACCAGGGATTGAACCTGTGCTCCCAGCAGTGGAAACAGAGTCCTAATCACTGGACCACCAGGGAAGTCCCGCCTCATGAGACTCTGGATCTCCAGCATGGCCGGGAGTGGAGACCTCCTGGGAATTTAACCAAAGAGGGAGTGACTTCACCTGCCTCGTCCTCCTTTACTCCAAAGCTCTACCACAACCCCCTGGCATCTTTGGGTCCTGAGGGAACTGCTGCTCCTACTGTCGATGGACCCTCCCAGTGCTGCCAGGCAGGGCCCCCAGTCTGTCTTCCCAAGAGTCTCTGACGCATCTCTTGTTGGGTCAGGCTTGACACCTGCTGCTCCTGTTTCCTGTCTTCTCAGCGCACCTCCCGGGGTCCTGGAAGCAGCTGCGTTGACCAGGCTGGGGCAGATAGGCCTGAGTGGCCTTCTCGCCTGCACCTGGTTTAGCCCCTCCATAGAGAGCAGCCTGGCTTGGGGGTCACCCACAGAAATAATAGTAGTAGTGGTTACAGTTATAGTTAGCATTTATTGAGCCTAGCATCACACTAATCATTTTACATGAATTATCCTATTTAACCCCCACAGCAGTCCTATGAGGTAGATAGTATTATCTTGTTTTACAGATGAGAGAATAAGAAACACCAGGGATTCATTCCACGGACAATAAGTAACAGAACTGGGACTCAGGCTCAGGCAGACTGAGCCCAGAGCCCACCCTCTACTCCCCTTTGCTCTGCTCACAGCCTCTTGAGTGTGAGATGCTGGGTACTTGCAGGCCCTGTGCTGAGCCAAGGCTAAGTCAAGGAGGTTCCCTGGAAGGTGGGGGAGAAAGAACACCCCTGTCAAGGAAAGTGTGCCTGGAGGAGAAGTGGAAAGCAGGTACCCTGGCAGGGCAGGCTTTCTGTGGAAACAGGAAATGGCACCTCCTGGCCCCCAGTAAATGTGCTCAGGGTTCCTGACTGTATCCTCCAAGGATGTGTGTGTGGGAACTTGACTTTTCAGGCCAACTCTGCCTGGAGTTGTGGGGGCTACAGCTGTGTTTGGCCATCTTATGGGACCAAGAATGAAAAAGAATTGAAGGAACAGGAGGAGAAACAGAGGGAAATAGTGTCAGGCAGTCACACAAAGCAACCTCTTTATCCATTTAACCCTTAGGGATATTCCCGTGAGTCATTGGGTTGTGTATGGGATGCAAGAGGGCGATGGATGGCCATTGGGTTTCCACAGTCCTGGTTCTCAAATTCTGAGATTCAGATTTGGGGACTGGTGAGTATCCACCATCTGGGGGGCATGGATGGACACCAAGAGCATTAGTAAGTCACAGCAGGCATCCTGCCCAGCTCCTCTCCTGTGCCCCACCAAGCTGCTGTCAGGAAGTAGTGATTTTCCATCACTTGCTGCCTCAGCTAAATCTGTACCAGTGCCCCAGGGGTCAGAGGCTCTGGGTAACAAAGACAGCAGCTGCAGGAGGCCACCCGGTTGTCTGTCTCACCCAGCCGTAGTCTGGGGGCTCCCTCTGTCCAGAGCTCATCAGCCCTCAAATCAGAGCCACTCACTGGACCCCTGAGACCCCAGAAACTTTTTGCTGCAGTGAATTAGGAGCAGCTGCTCTGAGTTGCTCAGCCTTTAGACTTCTCCTGTAGACCAGACTACACTGCCCTTAGCGATTGTTGGTCCTTCCCATCGTGATCATGCTCCAAACACAGAAACTCTGGGCCACATCACCACATACCTTTTCTCACTGCGTCCTCCCTGTGCCCCCCATTCTGTTCTCTCCTTCTTCTGCCTTGTCTGGTGGTCATCCACGTTCTGTCCGGCAACTTCAACCTCTCCTTCTTCATCAGTTCTTTCTCCTTGGCCTACAAACATGTCCAGGTCCTTCCTGCCCTGAACAGGCTTCCCTCCACTCACCTGCCTTCTTCAGCTTCCACACATCTCTCTCCTTTTGCACAAACTTCTGAAGCAGTGATCTGTTTCACTGCCTCCCTCTTCTCCTGTCCACTCCCTAACCTCTTTCTGTCTGGCTTCTGCCTCAGTTGCTTTGTTGAGACCACTCTCACAAGGTCATTAGTAGTTACCCAAAATTCCCAAATCTGTGCCTCTTCTTATTTCCAGTTCCCTTCAAACTTTATGTCACCATGGATGGTGTCATCCTGGATGCTGTGGGTTATGTTCTCCTTCTGGAAATGTTCTTCTCTGTTGACTTGGCTAACACTACCTGATCCTGGTTCTGCCATTTCCTCTACGATCAATTTTGAGCACTGTGCAAGGTCAGGTTCTTTTTCTTAGCCTTTGTTAGATGTCCTCCAGAGTCTTCTCCTTAGGCCTCTCATCCCAACCAACACGCCCTTCTTTGACAGTCTCCTAAATCTGTATCTGCTGTGCTGGCTGGTGAACAATCTTCCACCTGGGCACTCATCTGCCTCCTCAAATGATGCGTGTCAAGGACCAGCCAGTCACCATGCTGTGTTCCTCTTCCTGAGAGCTGGACAAACCACCAGCCTTCCAGCTACACACCACTGTGGTTTTAGAGCCGCAGACTAGTGGAGTCAAGGTTGACTCCAGTTAGTTGCCAAATCCTGCCCATTTTGCCTTCACTATGTCTTGAAAATTCTTCCTTCTCTCTGTCTCTATTTTTGGGGAGAGGGGCACCCTGAGTGGCTTGTGGGATCTTAGTTTCTTGACCAGGGATTGAACCCGGGCCCTCAGCAGTGGAAGCACCGAGTCCTAACCACTGGACCACCAGGGAATTCCCTCCCCTCCACCCCCTTCTCTTGTCTGAGACCAGCCCCTTACGGCCTTGTGCCTGTCTGTTGCTTTACCTGCATAGGTTTGTACCTGTCTCCTTTAGTTTAGAAATCACTCATGGCTTAAGACTTTGTAAACCTGGTTCCTATATACTGGGGGAAGTCTGACAACGTAATGAAAAGTACACATTTTAGAGACTGAATTCCACCTCTGCCCTAGCTGACAGTGTAATCTTCAGTAAGCTCCTTAACCTCTTTGAGTTTTGACTTTAAGTCTGCAAAATGAGGATAATAGTATTGCTTTGAAGATTGCTATGAGAATTAAAAATTTTATATGTACAGTAATAAAGGCACATAGTAGACACTCAGTAAGTAGAAAAATCACTAGTATCATCATTACTTCAGCTTTTCAGCCTTATTTCCTCTTAGTCCCTTACATCCCTCCAGCGTTCCTGGATAGGCATTACCCCCTCACCCCGTGCTCCCTCCCTTGCTTTTCTTTCACCCTCCTCCAGCATCTGCTTATAACGTCCTCTTTCCCACTTCTTTCTTCATGTTAACAGCATGCTATTTTTTAATGGGGAAAGAGACCTTAAAGAGCCTGTCATCTATCCTCTTTATTTATAACTGAAGAAACTGAGGCCTAGAAGGAGAATGATGAGGCCAAGGCTATGTGGCCAATTAAGGGCAGAATCAAGACTTTAGACATGCGGCCCAGTGACTTTTCCACTATCCTCTGTGCCTTTGGCTCATGTGTGTGTGTGTATTCAGCCTTACACTGCTTGGAGGCTCTACATCAAATTCCAAATTCCACCTCCTCAATGACTTTTTTCCCATTCCCCTTCCTCTGCCCCACGCAAGGCAGGTGACTCCTCTCCTGCATCTTCCTGGTACTTACTGCCTGCTCCCTCCCTCGGGGTGACTTAGGTTTCTCAGGGTGTGACCTCCCTACCCAATTTCATTACCAGTCCTGGGAGGCAGAGACCTTATCTTGGCCACCTGTGAGTGTTCCAGTCCATGCACAGCTTGTGACTCACCTGGCCGGTTGAGATGAACTTGGCTCACACACCTCTCTGCGGGGAGGGGGCCTTGCCTTCAGGAAAGTGGCTTCCAAGGGCATCTGATGGACCAGTGGGTAGAGGGAAATGTTCCTCGATGCTGGCCCTAGGGTTGGTCTTTTGCATCCCTGAGCCCTGGGCCCTTAGATCACTGACAGTCCTCAGCCCTGCAATGTTTGATCTGGAGCCCTCTCCCCCACCCTCACCTGGAGTGCATGGGGAAGGCACCAGTCTCTTCACCCAGTCTGGTAAAGAAGCTGAGATTCAAGTTAAGGCCTCTGGGAAGGAGGCCAGTGTGCCAGCGAGCTGGGCAGCAACAGGGCTTTGTGGGGTGTGAGAGCACTAAGTGGTTCAAGGAGTCGCTCAGGGCCTGACAGAGGGACTGTGTGCTGGGTTGGAATCCTGGAGGCGAAAGGGTTACTGTGACCCAGCCCTTCCCTGACTTTGTCTTTAGCTCAGGAAATGGGGAGATCTCACCCCCTCCCTGATTCTGGAGGACTGTGATACAGTCCCAATAGGAAAGCCAGCTCCAAAATGATCCCCGGGTGGTCACCAGGGCAGTCCCTGCTCCCAGAAAAGGGAAAGATGCTGTGGTCTGCTCGCTCCTCTACCCTGATCCTTGCTACCAGACGTCAAACAGCAATCTGGTCGATGCACAGCAGGACAGAATGCAGACTGCCTCCGCCCAGGGATGCGCTGAACTTGGATCTGCAGAGCCAACAGGAGGGCAAGCTCCTGCCTTGCAGCAGTCAGGGAGGGCAGGGGTGCAGAGAGCAGCTGAGGGAGGAGGGAGCTAGGGAGCTTGGGGGAGCCGCCTCTGTAGGGCTTGGCTGGAGGTGGCCAGGGCATCAGAGGGCATGTGACATGTGATGCTGTTGGTGATGCTGTTGCAGGATCATCCGGACCAAAGTTCAGCAGCCTTTCCACCCCACGCCGGATGGGGCCGGGACTGGAGTGACTGCCCCTGGCCACACCATTGGTAAGAGGACTTAGGGAATGAGGGATGCTGGGCCCCCTGAGAGCTGGGCAGTGCAGCTCTAGACCTGGGGAATGCACACTGTCTGAGGTCCAAGGCCTGCGCTCTCCCTGGGTTCCTAGAGGTGCAGGATCTGCCTGAGAGACCAGCTCACAAGGACCGTGCTCTGCCTCCTGCCCGCATCTTCTTGCCTTTATCAGTCTGTGCATCTGTCTCTCTCCCTCCTTTTCCTCTAGCTTTCCTTCTCCTTCCCATTCTCCTCCTGCTCCATGTCTTGTTCTCTATCCTTCTCTCTTTAATATCTACTTACTTACTCCATTTTTGCTTTGTTAATTTTTAAGATTCTTCTCCTCTCCTCTTTCCTCCTCTGCCTTCTCTCCTCTTCCTTCCCCTTCTGCCTTTCCCTCTCCTCTCCTCTCTGTCCAGGTAGTGCTTACCTCTTCCTCTATCTGTCTCCCTCCCTCCTCATGGCTTCTCTCCTCTCAGTTCATCTCTCTTGCTGTCTTTATCTCTTTCTCTCATCTGCCATAGCTCTCTGCCCCTCTCCAAGCCCCCTCATTTATTGACCCTTGCTCACAGCCTTGCAGAGACATGACCAGTCCCACCAGAACACCTGCAAACACCCGCCTCCCTCCCTCCCACACACTGTCTTCCCTTTGACCCAAGGGCGCTCAGTGCTGCTGAAGCCATAGGTGAGATCTTGAGGGACTGGGATGTGGTTAAACTTCTCCTGCTGTCCCTCTTGGCAGCTGTGCCCTCTCTCTGGACCAGCAGAAAGTAGAAAGGGCTGGTCCCAGCCCTCCGGGAGTTGGCAGGAGCCCTGTTTGCTAGGCCTGGGTTACAGCGTGTGCTGGGGGGAAGGTTGGATCAAACTGTACCTGAGTTGATCACTGCCGAGTGAAAGTGTTCACTACTCTGTGCCCTGAAGGGGAAGTTAGGAACTTCTCAGGTGATTTCAAAACCAGAAGCAACAGGTGGGAGTGAAGAGCTTCATACCTCTGGGGAATATCAGGCCCATTCATGTGTGTCTAAGAGAATCAGAGAGATCTTAGAAAGCCACATATTCTAAATCAGGACTGGGAAATACTTTGCCTAGAAGACTAGAAACAATGGGCTGGGACTTGTTTAAACGAATTTGCCCAGCCCCACGGATCCGGGGATGAGCTGTGCAAGGAGCTGTGCTCTCTCAGGACCCCTGAACCACTTTCTAGGTTGAGTCTGCTTTGCTGTTTCCATCCATCCTCAAGAGGGGGTTCAACCTACGGTGAGTGAGTGAAATCTCCAGGTCTGCAGAGAAGGCCTGGGTGGACTGGTCCCCACTAAGCCCAGGGTGGACAGCAGTGAAGAGCCTGAATTGTATGCAGCGACTTGTTCCCCCTTAAATCTCAGAGAAAGGAGACTATGGGCACCCCATCCCCACCTCATTCCCTCTGCCTCTCTGCCCCCAGCCTTGGGGCTTTGGCCTTCGATCACAACCACTATCCTGATGGTATTTCTTCCTTCCTCCTGTCCAGTTCCCAGCACGGCCTCCCCTCCTGTTTCCAGCGCCTCCAATGATCCAGTGGGATCCTACTCCATCAATGGGATCCTGGGGATCCCTCGCTCCAACGGCGAGAAGAGGAAACGTGATGAAGGTAGGGAGGAGGGAAGAGGCTTGGCTTCCGCTGTGCATGCTTTGTCCTTGGACTCAGAGCTCCGGTTTCGGCCCGGCTTCACAGCTGCTCTGCTGTGAGATCACTTTTAGTAGCAAAGCCCAGGTCCCTCCACTACCCTGCTGGCTCCTGGAGAGAGGGAGGCAGGCTGCTGGTGGGGCCGTCAGCTTCACCATCTGCTCAGCAGCCCCGACTGCTTCACCTTCCACTGGGATTCACCCCAAACATCCCTGTGGGATGCCAGGAGGAAAAGCAGGAACCATGGACCATGGGAAGGTTTTGGAGGTTAGGGGACAGCTGGTTTCTGACCTGGGGATGAAAAGCTAAGCTGACTTGTCCTCCCCTGATCTCAACCCATCAAGAAATGGGGGAGTGATGTCACGTACAGCTGACCCTACTGCCCTTTCTCTGTAACACGTTGACCCTGTGCCCATTCAAACCACTAGGGGAGCTGGGCATGGGCCCTCTCTGCTCTTTGCTGTGGGAGAAGACACCCCCAAGGCTCCTCTCTGGCCCTTCCCCTCATTCCCTGTAATTCCTTGGGGGCAGCTAGCTGTTGGGTAGGGAGTTACAGAGTGAGAGGGATGAAGAGGAGGAGAAGCAGGGAAAGAAAATCAGAGGAGAGAGTGGTGGTGATGAGCTTGGGAGAAGGTGTTTTTCAAATGTTGTGACATTAAGGGTCCCTTGGTGACCATCTGGTTCTCTTTTGATGCATGAGGCCAGGGCGCAGGGCTGGCAGGCCCAGACAAAGGGAGACACCAGTGTCTGGAGCCTGCTTCCTGCCCTGATCTTACCATCCCTGCTGGGGAAGCAGTAACTTCCTGGTCTAGAGAGGGTGTACTTTTAAGGGTATCTCCCATGAAATAGAACCCTCTAAATGTGAACGTAGGTGGGGGACCATATATCCCATTCGTCCAGACAGTCCCAATTTATGCCTTTGTCTCTGCATCTTGGCCAGTCAGCATCTCCTTTTTCTCTCAAAAATGTCCTATTTGGACAATAAATCTTGCGGTCATCCCAAGCACAGACAAGCCCTTGATTGGGACAGCTCTAGAGGGTGAGGAACAGAGAAAGGAGACAAAGCTGAGATTCCCTAGGCCCAGGCTAGGGGAAAAGAGAGTGTGAGAGCCTGGGACTCCAGCAGAAAGGGACAGCATGTAGGAGAGGCCTGGGTCTGGCAAGACAGTGATGACCTGGGTCTGGCCTCCTTCCAGAAGCCCTAATGGCCTCGTTTCACAGGAAAACAGCTTGTCTGGCTCTATTTCTCCTTCTTCCAAAATATCCAAACACATTTGGCTGCCACGGCCTTTGCCACTCACTAAATTTCATTGTGGTTGTTTTGGCAATAGCCACTGATGGGCAGGGGGCGGCTGTGTGAAAGGGCCTGCATCTCAGTTCCCCCTGGGGGTTCCCCATACTCAGGCCTTCGCCAAGCTCCCCAGCACCCTGAGTAATCTGGAAGATTCTGCCTCAGACCCTGAGGATTTCTCCTTTAAACCCCTAGCACTTGTGAAACAACCAGGGGGCTGGGGGAGGCCACAGGACCCCCTTTGGACTCCTCCCCACTGGTCTGAAGTTGGGGTCAAGCATGTCCACTGCTTCCTGGACTCCTGTGGGTCAAGGAAGGAGGCTGGAGATAGAGAAACACTGGCCTGAGGCTGTGGCCACTGCAGGTTGGCAGAACAGAGTGCCCTCCTCTCTGAGCAAATGATCAGATTCATTGTTTCAAGTCAATTCAATTCAGTGAACCTTTTCTGGGCATCACTCATAAGAAAGGCTTGGTGCTCTAGGTTCCCAGAGCAGAACAAGATATGATTCTTGTCCATAAGGAGCTTATAGTCTAGTGGGGCGTATAAAGCACTTGAGCCCAGAGAGCAGAAAGGCCCATCAGATATCTGGATATCTGTGTTGTGATGGAGGTCTGGGCTGCAGGCCGTGGGAACTCAGAGAGAGGAAGGAGTGAACCCCCAGAAAGGGCTGCTCTCTGAGGAGGAGCCTGAGGGATGGGCGAGGGGCACGGTTCAAAGACAATGGTAGTTGAAATTCTATGGGACAGACTGAGCCTTGTGGCCAGAAGGTACTGTGTGGAAAAAACAGGGGTGCTTTGGCTGGGATGAAAGGGCCTGAGGGGAAGTCATGGAGGTAGGGCTAAGTGGAGGGGTTATGAGTCTAGGAGAGCCGGCCAAGACGGGACTTTTGCCTGCAGACATGAGAAGCCACCAAAAGTGTCTGATCAGAAAGGGCACAAGAGCAGGGCTGGGTTTGGGGAGGCCCTCCTCCAGCATGGTGGTAGCGATGACAGTGGGGAGACACCTCAGGAAGCAGTTGAATTCTAGGTGAGAGGTAATGTCAATCTCTAAATTTACTCTTACTGCATAAATACTTACCCCGAGGCCTAGCTCAGTGGCAAGAAGGATCAGAGACCCTGCTTCTCTTTTGGGGAGGTGGGGAGGTTCTTTTGCCTTGACTCACCCCTCCTTCTGACCAACCCCAGGCCAGATGGAGCTGTCCTTTCCCTCATGGAGGCCAGAGCCTATGAGGAAAGCCAGTTCTCCCTGACCATCCTGTGCCAACACACACACACACACACACACACACACACACACACACACACACACACACACACACACACACACACACACACACACACACACACACACACACACACACCCACACATGATCCATGCACTTGATCCATCGGACCAGGTGGGAAGGGAGAGGACAGGAAAGGCAGACCCTCCACAGCCTACCCCCTCCCCCAACTCAGGGCACCTCCAAGCAGCCAGGCCCAGTTTGCATTAGGGAGCAGCTCAGATGATTAAGAACAGGGGAGATAATTAAGTGTCAAGATGATGTAGCCCAACTCTGCAGTCAGGCCAAGGTAGCACAGCGGCTGGCAGGCTGGGCGCAGGAGGCAGCCTCGGGCATGGGCTGCATAGACATCCAGGTGTGTCCTTCAGCTCCCGGGCCGACAGCACTGCAGGCGAAAGAGAGAGCTGGCCCAGGGACCTGAGGGGGGCTGGGATGGGAACAAGGGTGCACATCAAGGCACTAGACCTTGAGGGAGTGGAGGGGCAGGTCTCCTACTGGAGGGCCCTGTGCCCCTGCCAGGCCAGCTTGATTTTGGCCCCACACATGGGGGGTGTCTCCCTGGCAGTGTCATAGCCCAGGGGCCAGCTGTGAGTGTCTCTGTCCTCAAGGAAGCCACTCCTTCTCCTGCCTGTGGGTACAGTGTGGCCTATTCTTTAGCTCTAACAATGTCACGGTGGTGGGCATTAGCGAGGACAATGGCTGTGGCGTGTGCTGGCATTATTGGAGACAATCTCAGCAGTAGTTATTGGTGTTCACAGCGATAATACCCAGAGCATTATTGGCATTGGCACTCCGAATATGGACAGTGTTATTAGTATCTGCAGCAATCAGATCTGTGGGGACATTAGTAAAGGACCGATCAGCTGTGACTCTGGGGAAAAAGGAAACCAACAGTGACTGTGAGCCTGCCTGAGATGCCCTCTCATGCCCTGGCCTTTGGAAGAATGGAAAAATCTCTAGACTTTTCCTTTGAAAAAGGTGCTAGTCAAGAAGCTTTGACCCTCCCCCCTCCCCCCAAGAGTCCAGAAGATCCTGGAATGAGACAGGTAAACAGACCAGGGATAGATGGGGAAGTTATGTCATAAAGCACCTGGCGGACAGGCCGTCCATCAGTCTGAGAAGGTAGATCCCCATTCAGTATCCTCCTGAAATCTTCTTGCCTCTAATTATGGGTGGGTATGTTAGAGTCCTTTTTGGGGACACTGCGTCACCAAACATTGCCTGAGCTGGCCAGTGTGACTGCAGGATAGGGACTCTTGTATTTTTTCAGGACCAAAGTCCTTTGCCTTCACCCAGTTGCTTTTGGCCATGGTTTAAAGCATTGCCATCCATCAGTGGTGTTGAAGCCCAGAACAATTACATAACTTGTCCAAAAATCCAAATGAAGTCATATGGTGTGAGTCTTTAGATCTGTGCGAGGGGAGGTGTGTTGGTATCATCCTTTGATGCGTGGGATTGCAGGGGGCCGTGATTCTGCCTTCCATTAATTAGGTGCACAATGAATTGTGCAGTTGATGAGTGCCAAGACAGTGCAGTTGTATGTTTGCAGGCACGGCAGGTTGCATGGCTGCAAACAGCCAAACCCTGTCACTGCCTTTAACAGCTCCCTTCTACTTTGGCTGAAGCCATAGCTGTGAGAAGCGATTTCCTTAGTTTCCCTCCTTGAAATCCCTCATGTGTGGCTGGGGCTTGACTTGGAGCAGATGAGGGGATTACGCTGTAGGAAGGAGCAGCTCCTGCCCCATCTAGAATCCCAGGCTTCAAGCAAGAGAAGGCTGCAGAGGCCTCCACGCAGAAGGAGGATTCGGTGGAGAGGCCAGCAGGCAGTCCCAGGCTGGGCTGGGCTGGGCAATGTGACTCAGTCGGGAAGGGCTCTGGAGGGAAGCGCAGCTCGGTTTGCCATCATAGTGCCTTGGACAAGCCTCTTAACCTTCATCAGCTCAGTCTTCTCCTCTGTAAAATGGAGATAGTGACAGCACTGACTTCACGGGGACCGTGCAGAGGACTACACGACATCACAGGCATGGAGCTGAGCCAACTCCATCTTCAAAGATGGCTCACTGTGTGTCTGGGGAGGAAGGCATCATTGGCAGGTTTATGTTTCAAAGGGAAATGAAGTTGTGTCAGAAGGAAACTTTGTGGGTACCAGCACCCTCATCTTGGTGTGGTTCCTTTTAAACAGAGCAGCCTAGGGAAGCTGATACTGGATAAGCTGACCTGGATGGGACCAGGGCAGCCAAGGAAAGATGTCAGCCTCCTTGTGTAACTGGGAGGACCTCTGTCCATCTCTGTTTTCACATTTGCTCTGTGGCCATCCACTTGGACCACATGTCATCTCTTATTAACCTCCAAAGGCATTTCAGATGTGTGTAAATAAACCCAGGGCCTCCTCTTCTCCAACATGGAGTCTTCTGTCCCTCCATCCATTGCTGTGTATTTCTGCCCCCACATACACATTTATTTATTTACCTTGGGAAATGTGTGTTTGATTTGTGGACACATAGGTGCTTTCTCACATGGTTTATGCAAATGTGGGTATTGTGTGTTTTCTACCTTTCTGATACCTTTGGGTGAAAGGGGACATGGAATGCCATGCATTGGGCAGGCACACAGTTTTCTGGGTAGTGCATACAGGCAGAGAGATGAACAAATGTGAGCAGGTGCACAACCGTGTCCCTGTCACCAGCGCCGGGGGTGGGGAGAGTCCTGAGCCAGGCCTGGGTGTGCTCGGCTGCCTGGTCTTGAGACACAGATGTGCATGTAGAGTTTTGCCCAAAGGCCCATGTCAGCATTAACCTGTTGGCAAAAGGATGGTCTGTCCTGGTCCTGCCTCCAGGGGGGCCTGGGCCCCACCACAAGGGAGACTGAGGCTGGGGACCCTCACAGAAGAGCCTGGTCTCCCAGTCTTTGGATTTACCTCTGGTCTTCGACCTGCCTGCCTTTCGCGATCTCTCAGTGTCTGTCTGTCTCTTATTTGCTCTAGTCGAGGTATACACTGATCCTGCCCACATTAGAGGAGGTGGAGGTTTGCATCTGGTCTGGACTTTAAGAGGTATGGGGGCCAGAGGGAACCTGGTGTGGGGGCCAGGGGAGAGAGCTGGGGAGGCGGTTAGAGACTCTTCAGTGAGTGGGTTCCTAAGGGTCAGAGAGCTGACTAGGAGGAGGTGGCCCAGGCTTTTACTGGAAACCACAAGGCTAACGGAGTCTCAGGGCCTGGCTCACTTCCGCCTTGGGCCCTGCTGGATTTAGGGGCTGAGGCCCTGCTGGCCTGGAGGGTCAGGCCCTCAGTGGATGGGGGCACTTTTTCCAGCCCTTGGAAAAACAAAGAGCAGATCGGGTAGTAAAACAAAAGCAAAGGAGACCTGGAAGCACCTGACAGCCCTAATTCATCACGGCCCAAGTTTTTTCCTGTGTTCCCATTATATTTGTTTGTAAAAGTGGAAATCAATTTTGAAGGTAATTTTCTGGAAAGAATGGAAGGGAGGTGGGAGGGCCGGATAAGGCAGAGATGGTAAAAGGAAAAATTTAGGCCAGGCACAGCCCAGGGGCAGCTCTTGGCAAGGTGAAAGAAAATTGCATATTCAATCTCCATCCATGAATCTCCCTCACTGCTGCCCGCCTCCTGCTTGAAAACAATGAAGGCTTTTTCCCAACGCTGGGCAGGGCCTCGGTATCAGCCTCACTTTAACTTCAGGGTCATTAATTCCCTGATTATTGAAGGAGAAGAGAGGGTTGCAGCATCGTCAATTCCAAAGGCACACCCCCCATGTGATCAGGGCCTGGGTGGGGTGGGTGGGGGGGTGAGCCAGGGTGAGGTGAGGTGTTGTTTCAGAAGAGCACAGAGGGAGGAAGTGGGGAGCCAACTGGACTGGGGGGGGCAGGAAGCCAGGAGGAGGGGAGAAGAAGGCAGTCATTACTGCATACCTCTGTTGTGTTGTTATTGCAAATTAAAAGTAGCATGTTCCACTCCGCAGCTATCTTTGGGGAGGGAGGGGCACCGAGGGAGGTGGGGGATCTTATCATTGCTTCTTCAGCAGACCAGCCGTGGTGTCACCGTGTGAGGTGACATTTGAATTTACAATTCCGCTGAGAAAAGCCATTAATTCACAAATTAACATTTCTCCCTCTCCCTCTCTCTTTAACACTCTCTCCCTCTCTCACATGGATGTGCAAGCAATTGAAAAGACAAAGGAAATAGCCTTAAGGAAGAGACTTTACTGCTAGTCTGTCTGTGCTGAGATTGCTCCCCCTGCTTCCAGATAGATAAACCAATTACCTGAGCCGCTCTGCTCCTGGCCGCCCGCGATCACCTCCTTTTGTAGGCTGCCTCCATGGCTGGATTACCCTCAGTGTATCTCATTAATGTAAACCAGGCATGCCCTGGTCACCCGGCTCCCTTCCCCGCTGTCTTTCTGGAGGGGCAGTGGGAGGAGTGCTGGTGTCAGAAAAGGCAGGCGAGGAGGACCCCAGGAGAGAGGAGAGACTGCCCCTGGCCAGCTACCAGGCTCTGGTTCTTTGGGTGTCCATGGCCTGGACCTGCAGTCCTGTTGAGGGGGTCAGCAGGTGAGTTCTCCGTGGCAGGTTTGCATGGGTGGCTGTTTAGAGGCAGAGGCAGGAGCCAATTCTCTGGGGCCCACAGGGCCAGTTCTCTCTGACCTTTTGGTCCAGAGCCCGGGGCTGGCGAAAGCAGAGAGCGCTCCCTTCATGAAAAGATCTTAGGGATATTTTGCTGAATCCGCAGAGCTGGGAGGGCCCAGCAGGCAAAGTGAGGTTGCACTATGTTGGGTAAACAAAAGGAGGTTGCACTGATTCCTTAACCTAAACTCGGTACTTGGGCGCAGTTATGTCTGTTTGCCACAAAACCCTTAAAATCACAGCCAAACCCAGCCGTCCAGCTCCTTCTTAGAGAAGACCCACCCAGGAGCATGGACCCAGGGGTTCTGGGCTCTCAGACCTCTGAAGTGAGCTTACATCATGGGATGGGCGTGGCAGAGCCCTTTTTGCTTTTCCTCTCCTCCAGGCCCCAACCAGGCACTGCAGGAAGACAGTAGGTTGGCAGAGGGAAGTCAAGCAGAGCCTGAGTTTCTGTAAGGAAAATGCTTCTGTGGATCATTTCTGGAATGATAGGATTTCACACACACTGCTTACTACCTAGCACAGTTCACAAACTCTGACCCCCCAAGGGTCAGGTCCTCTGAAAGTTCAGAAACCAGATCTCCATAGAGGGAATCATCCATCCCGACAGGTACCTGACCTTACCTTGCGTGAACAAAGCTCAGCCTATGTTCATTTTCCAACAAATATTCAAAACCTGGCTGCTGTCCATCCAGCCCAAGAACGAACTAAGGTTCAAAGGTCAGCATTCACTGAGACACACACGTCCCCCAAAAATCCACTTCTGAACACACATTCATTGTTATGAGTATATCTTCCTAGTAACCTGGGAAATCAGACCGTTTATACCTGAGGGGGGAATTTTTCTATCTTAGTTGGATCGCATATTTTAGCTAAACTCTCAGGGTAATGTTGGCTACGAGCCTGTTGAACGCCAATCATGTCATTATACAGAGGTAGGTTTAAAGGTTTTATTAAGACCTTTGCCTTGGGCCCTGTGTACACCTGAATGTACCTTTTTCAGTAGGGAGGAACCAGAGTTTAGCCATGACTGTGTGTAGCTGACGTAGGTGCGTGCATTTGTACATAAATACCTGTGATTATACCAGCGAATGCAGCTGAGTCATTAACCACCTTAGTTTCCCAGCCAGTTCATGCTGCTGTGGATGAAGAGTTATATTTGGTTGTTTGAGGAAGTATGTTAATGTTTAGCATAAAAGCATGTACTTTTTTTGGTAAAGTGCCAAAAAAGTCAGAATGGATGGGTCGACCCCACTCCCCAGGAGGGAATGCACAGACTCGCATTGGGGGGGCTGTGTGCCACCCTCCAGCACTGGAAACTGGGGTGACGGCAGGAGCGCAGTACGGGTGCTGGGCAGAGGCCTTGGGTCCTCCCAAACCCACATCTGTGTATGCACACCCACCTTGTCAGAATGTCTTCACCCCCTTGTCTTCACTTGGCAACTCCCTTCAAGCCCTGCAGGTGGGAATTGTCCTCTTTCCCCCATGGGCAAGGGCACCAAGCAAGAATTCCGCTGCCTCAGCTCTGCACTTCTCCCTCAGGCGGGGCCATGGGGGGAGGAGCTGGGCTCTGAGGCTGCTCCTCAGGCCCTTCTGCAGGAAGGCTCACCTCCTCCAGGCGCCATCTCCTCTGCAGGCCCACGGGCAGAGGAGAAGGGCAGGGTCCTAGAGGATCCCTCAGAAAAAGGGTCAGGGAGAAGGCAGCCTGGGAGACCCAGCCCTGCTGCCTGCAAGAGGAATGGGTCCCAGTAAACTCCTAACCATGGGTGTCTGCACCAGAGGGGCGCTGGGGCCCAGGGAAGCCTCCCCCCCACCTCCACCCTGCCATCACTTGCCTTCCTCAGGGCCCTGGTGGCCAGTAGGGGTCTCTGGGACCCTCCCCATTCTGCTAGGAGGGTTGGGGGAGGGCTGAGAGACCGATCACGAGCCTCAGAGCAGAGTTGCTACAGAGCCAGTAATTCAAACCATCCTGACCCTTCGGTGAACCCAAACCTGCTGACCTTGACAGCCCCAGCCAAGGGAGGCCTCACAGACCGCAACCTGCGCGGAGGCCTCGCCTTCTCTCCCTCCCTTCTGGGAGCCCGTGGCCCAGCCTTCAGGTGGCTCCTCACTTGGCCGTCCCAGCGAAATGTCAGCATCCCTCCCTCCCTTGAGGTGCCTGCCTGCCTGCCTCAAAGCACCCTTTGTGCTCATCTCCACTGGAGACAGGCATGTGGGCATCTCACGGGGTCTCTCTGGGGCTAGACTGAGGCTTTCTCCTTCAGACAGAGCTTTTACACCGTGCGTGCCTGTCCTCCTCCTGCCCAGACTTCAGCTTTCTCAGGAGCACTAGCCATATTGTGTGTGTGTGTGTGTGTGTGTGTGTGGTCCGGGTGCACACAGGGGCAGAGATAAAATGTGATCGAGACAGAGCAGACAAGGGGAGGAAAGAAAAGCTGGAGGAAAGCAGCCCCAGGAACCTGCATTAAAGTAAATGCAGTTTATGAAGTTTATGCTCTTCTCCTGGGGAGAGCTGGAGTCTGTCCAACAGCCTCTCCAAGCCTGCCAGACAGCTCCAGAAGCAGAAAGTACAGGCAGGCGTGCGAGCAAGCCAGTGACAGAGGGTGAGATGCACAGACTCTCTCTCTCCCTCTCTCTCTCTGGCTCTCACAGATCCCCTCAGCCCCAGCAGACAGCAGAGCCTGAGATGAGGGATGCAGATAAGTGTGTGGTAGGAGGGTCCCCGGGAGCTTCCCTGCCCTCTTACCTCCCCACCTCCATCTCCATCACTTGTGCATTGTGGACCACCGGGGCAACCAGCTTGTGGAAGCAGCTCTGAGAGAAGGGCAGTGTGGGTGATCTTGAGGTCCTGGGAAGAAAAGGGACCAGAAAGTGGTCTCCTGGGAACCTGCCTGTATTTCTGATACTGGCAATCCATTTTTCTTTGGCAACTTGGTCTAGACCAATGCATTACCTTGAGGCTACTGCAGACAGCTCTGAAGGAGAAACTTAAGAAGAATCTCTTAAGGAGAAACAATCAGAGATAGTATTTTTTTCTGGGAATTCAAAGGAAATAAATGGTTGACCAGGTAGGCTATGGGAGTGCTCAGAGGGACTTAAAAGCAAGGTGGAGTCACTTTCTAGACTCTCATCATGTACACAAGCACATGGATTCATGTGCGTGTTCACTAATAATATGTAAGTAGGCCAGAATCCTTAACTTTAGAGGAAAGGGGAGTGTGAAGGAAAATGACTGGAAAGGGAAATATATAGCAAAGGCCTTAGCTCTGGCTGGGAAGAGGTGGAGGGGACAGAGGGCAACCTCCAGTCTCTTGTCCCTGTGCTTCCTTGACATGCGTGGGCTGAAAATGGGCAAGGGGAGAAGCCTAACCCCCACACACCTCTTCCTGGGAGCTCCATGTCCCTACTCAAGTTCTTCCAGGAGCTGGGACAGAGAAAGACAACAGAGATGAAGTCATATGAAGACAGGAAGTCAAGGAGCAGGGGGTACAAGGGAAGGGGAAGGGTGGCTGGAAATTGCTGATTGAGGAGGATGCTCTGGGAAGCCAGGAGACATGAGGCATGGAGCGAGGCAGAAACTGCCCAGGGATGGCTTTTGCCCTTTCTGTCCTCTTTTCTCCCCTTCTCCCTCCCTTCCCATCCTCATCGCTCCCCTCTTGCCTCCACACATCTTTATTGGTTCCGGTAAGAGCGTTGATTTGCATGTCAGGCAAAGCCTTGCTACACACACAGAAAGAAAACCCCAGCCGTGGCGATGTGGCAGTGTCAGCTCTCGTTGTTGTTCGACAGTGTAAAATTAAATTAATAAAGCCCCCAACACAGGAAAACATAACAGGAAATTAATGGCCTTTACTGTCGCTCTGATGCAGTCATTTGCAACCCTGCTTTCCGCACCAAAGACTTCATAAATGCAAGCAGTTTCTCTAAACAAGCATACTTAGAGCGGCCTGGTATGTAATTTTTCGCCTTGCTTGTGTCCTTTGAGCTAACAAAGCCCCCTTCCCTTCTGGCTCCAGAGAGGTTTCTAACTGATTCTGGCCCCAGCTGGAGCCCAGCCCCAGGCAGAAGGCCCCAGCCCTCCCGAGAGCCCAGACAGTACTGAAGGAAGCCTCGGGTCCCACCCAGACAGGACCCCAGCCAGCCCTCCTTCCCCGCCAGTGACCAGTGAGCCCAGAGCCCCAGCGCCTGCCCGCCGGCCAGCAGGAAGGCACAGCGCATACTCTTGGCCAGGAAAGTTGATCACTCTGGGGAATTCACCCAAATCCACCCAATACTCACCCCTCCTCTTCCTCTCTGCAGCTGTTCTCTCTCCCCCACCTGTCCCTGCTCACCCTCCTGCTTCTTCACTGAGGTCACACACACCATGCTGGCAGTTGTGCTGGCAGTGGGAGCCTGTGCACTTCTTTTCTGCAAACTGGGGGCTAACTTATTCAAAACAGGGAAAGTAACTGTACGGGTATCATTCTCTGGGGTCCTAGGTCTCCTCCATATATCCCCCTCCTCCCTAAATGATCATTCAGTCCATCCCTCCGTCCTCAGGCATATTTCCCATAAACAGTTTCAGAGAACTGAGAGTCTGTGGGATACTGAGAAAGCTTTCACTGACCTCTTTGGGGATCTCTATGGGCAGAAGTTCCCACTGTGTTGGGATGTATAAGAGAAGCAAATAACTAAGATGTGTACCTCGCAGCACTCACAGTCTTTGGAGAGGCAAGGCTTGCCTAGATCAGACGATAAGCTGTTAATTCATTGCTGAGCCACATGGCTGAGCATTCAGTAGGAATCCAGGCAAGTGGCTAGAAGAGCAGGCAGGAAATGGAACTTGAAGCTGGAAATGGCTGAAATATGGAGAGGCTGTCCCTAGGGCTATCTCCCCCGTGGAGGGAGACCAGTGGCTGGGCTGAGAGTGGTGACAAGGAGGAGTCAGATTCCTAAAGGTCATCTGGTCTTATCTGCCATGCACATAAAACTCTCTGCAGCAGCAGATCTTCCTGACAGGTCACAGCCCCTGCCTGGACACAGGACCCAGATGGACAGTTGTCCCTGGTAGTGACACGGCCTTTGTACTGAGTCAGTGTGGTGGTAAGGGGAGAGCATAGGGCTTGGGATCTCGATGTCTGGATGTGGGCTTCATCTCCACTCCTTACTTGCTCTGGGACCTTTGGCTGATTACATAATCTCTCTGCATCTGTTTCCTCATCTTTAAAACAGATAAGAACACTTACCACACAGAATGGAGGCCAAGATCTTCATGCGACAGTCCTTCTCTCTCCCCCTCCTCCCTCCTTTCCGTTCATTCCATCTGGTTTAATGAGCCCCTGAAAAGACACTGGGCTGAGCCCTGGGTGGATTTCAGTTTCTCACATGGTGTGGTCCCTGCGCTTAAGGGAGGTCCTTCACCATCCTGGTTACCCATCTCTGAATTCATTCTTGACCATTAAAGTCCCTCTTAAATGAACACTGAACTCTAGAGACAGTCTAGCCAAAGCCAAGTACAGTAGAACCCTTGCCATTGTCCATCTGGAGAGTCTACATCCATAATGTAGCCTAAGATTACATTCGATTTTTTAGCAGCCGTGTCAGACTGAAGCTCATATTGAGTTCGTGGTCAACTAAAACCTCGAGATCTTTTTCACATCAATTGCTATCAAGCCAGGTCTACCCCATTCTGCACTTGTGTAATTGATTTTTTAAAAACCTAAACATAGGGCATTCCATTTATCCCTGTTGAATTTCATCTCGTTGGTTTGGGCTCTTAATTTCACCCGAATAAGATCTTAAGGATGTCTTCTATGTCATCATCCAAGTAACTTTTTTTTAAAGAGTTATTTTCCTTTAAAATAAAGGAGAGCCACAGGCACAGCAGTAGAACTAACTGTCCCTCCTGGCTGCTTTAGGAACTATTGGGCCCAAGAACCGTCAGCCATTTCGCTGTTCTTCATCTTGTTCATAATGTTAGAAAGACTCTCTGTGAAATGTTAACATTTGCTGTATCTGCAGTGTTTGCTCAATCAGTTTAAAAAATCCAGTATAAGTTGATGAGCAGATTGAATGTCTGCTATGGATAAAGCATAACAGGCCTGACTTACAAAGGTAAACAGGAAGGACGCTATCCTTGACCTCAAGAACCTTCTAGTCTAGTAGGGAGATAGATAGATAGATAGATAGATAGATAGATAGATAGATAGATAGATAGTACACACCATTATACAAGCAGATTGTGACAGATCTATGATCAAAGTATAAAGTGCTAATTATAAATGTCAAGAAAGAGGGGGTCAGTTGCTCCCCACCAGGGCAATGGAGGAAGTCTTGGGGGGGCTGGCATTTGACCTAAACAATGATAACTAGTTAGGGTGCTACAACCTACTCTTGGTGAGGGCATGCAGTCTCCATGGTATCACTCTTTTCTAATGCCCACAAATTAACTGCATGATATGCTCTGTGTGCTGTGCTAAGCCGCTTCGGTCATGTCTGACTTCTTGAGACCCTACGGACCATAGCCCACCAGGCTCCTCTGTCCACGGGATTCTCCAGGCAAGAATACTGGGAGTGGGTTGCCGTGCCCTCCTCCAGGGGATCTTCCCAACCCAGGGATTGAACCCGTGACTCTTATGTCTCCTGCATTGGTAGGCAGGTTCTTTACCACTAGTGCCACCTGGGAAGCCCCTGCATGATAATTTCTTCTAAAGATTTCCAGACCCTAATAGTAAATGTATTAGAGTGCTGTTTGCATAAGCTTACCTTTCCCCCTTTTTCACTATGGCATTGATCTTGTCACTGCCTTGCCCTTTCATTGTGACTGCTCAAGGATTATCAACAAAAAATCTAGGATCCTGTCCACCTCACCGCACCACCCTGCCCCACCTGAGGTCCTGATATTTGAGTTATTTGAGCCTGGGAGAGGTAACTCAGTTGAAATGGTTAACAGTTACCCACCTGGCTCCTGCCTGACTGGGCATCTCCTGCTGGTCTCATTTTGAGGATTCTTTTCTTTGATGGAGAAGACAAAGTCAAGCCAGGGGTTGAGAAGTTCTGCCTTCTGTTTCATTTCTCTCAGTATTACCCTCTTTCCTGAGCATTGAGCCTAAGCCTGCCTTCCTTTTTGTTCTTTCTCCAAACATGGTTGCCAAGGCCCTTTTTGTTGTTTCAGCTTGTTCTGAGCTTTTGTCTTCCTGACAGGCTCCTGCTACTCTCATATCTATCCCTGGTTATGGTCCCCTCCTCCCTCCTGTCCTTTATAAGAAGAAAAAAATAACTTGTCTGATACTAAGTGTAATATACGCTCATTGTAAAAATATTCAGAAGATACAGTAATTTTTAAAAAAAATTACCTATAATCGTATCACCAAGAGATAACAACTGTTAGAATTTTGGCATATTCTTTACAGTCTTTTTGTCTCCTCTGTGTATATAATTCTCTATATTATGTATAATTATATATATTACATATGTATGTCTAATTTTTATCAAAATTGGAATGATACTGTATATACAGCTTGCATCTCACTTTTTTCACTTAACATTATATAGGGCCATTTTCACATATCATTAAATATTCTTTGAAAACATGATTTTTTTAATGGTTGCATAATCTTCCACTGTTCTGTATACATGTCCTTTTAAAATCTAGGCTCATCATATTTTAAAGCTTATTCGTGTGCAGCAACAATGATTTCCCTTGAATGCCCTCTCTTTCCACCCCTCCCCCACTCCTACTCTCTTTACTTTGTCAGGTTGATTATTTGAGCTTGTAGCAGTGGAATTTCATTTTTAGAGCATCCTGTCCTCATGGAATTATATTCCCCTCTAGAATCTCTTGCTGTGGGCTCACACAACCATTCTTTCCCTCAACGCATAGCAGTTTGCTTTTCTCAAGTCAGATTCTGCCCAAGTCCTCTTCTTTTGCTACTGCTAACTCTAGACATGGTTGCTTTCTTCCTAGATCCCCAGATTCCGTTTTACCAGTTTCCTCTTTCTTGATCAGAATTAAGCAGCCTGGAATACTGGAAAAGGGCATAAGGCTAAGAGTTTTAGTTCCTATCTTAAGGACAACTAGTTGTGAGACATGGGAAAATTACTCAACCTTTATGAGCCTCTTTTTTTTTTTTTTTAATCTATAAGAAGCCATCAGATTAAATTATCTCCATGATACTTTCTAGCTATAAAATGTGATAACACTGAATTCAGAGTAGCAAAGTCCTGTGCTGCTGCTTTTTTCTTTAGGTAAACTGTAAGGCAAGTAAAGAATGAATGAATCTTTGCTTTTGGAATTCTATACTACAAAGCAGCCAACATTCTTTTATCAGCTACTATGTGTCAGGCTCTGGGCTAGATTTACAGAAGTGAAAAAGATGGGTCCCTGGCTTTAAAATAGTCACAGCTTAGTGAAGGAAGCAAACATCAAAAAAAAAAAAAAAAACACACTTCAGTACATATGGCTTCTAAATTTGACTCTGTCACTTACTGTCTGGAACGAGTGCTTTAGAGCGCGTTACCCAACCTCGCTAGCTCTCAGTTTCTCCAGGTTATGAGCTCAACTGCCAGAAGCATGTTGTCTGGGTTGCTTCTGCCTCCTCCTTCACTAGCTGTGTAACTTTAGGAAAGTTCCTGAACTTCTGCACTTCCATTTCCTCACCTACAAAATGGGGATAATAATAGAAGCTTCCTGCTTAAGTTCTGGTGAAAATGAAATGAGTTAATATATGTAAACTTCTTAGATGAGTGCCCAATATATAGTAAACACTTAATGTTAGCTGCTGTTATTGTAAGGATTAAATCATTGGATTATGTTAGGCTTAGTGTCTGGTACCATAATAGGAATTGGATCGATTTTAGTTATTATTATTTCTACAATAGAGGTTTGGATAGATGTCTGTTGGAACACAGAGAACAGAGAAGTGAATCCTGCTGAGGTAGGAGTTAGCAACCCTCTGGTGTTCATCTGAGGAAACTCAGTCTAGAAAAACTCCAGGGACTTGGCCAAGGACATATAGCAGGTGAGGGACAAAACTAGAATATCAGCCCAGGAGATGTTACTCCTAGTCCAGTATTATGTTAGGACTACAAATGTAGTTTGTGTCCCCAGAGACACATGGGTATAAACTGGCACAGTAAGACTGAGGTCAGGCAGGCAGGTAGCCACCCCCTGCCTTCCACCCTGCCCTGAACACATGGAGTGTTAAGAAGCAGAGCTTGGTCTCACAATTAGCAGGTTTGCCAGGACTGGAAGGCTGGGCAGAAACTGGTGTAGCTCAGAGCCAAAGCTTCGGGCCAGGTTTCCAAGGGCTTCTTCATGCTCTCCTCTTGAACTTGGCTTGGGGTGCCTGGCCAGGGTAGTCCCACGGATTGTCTAGTATTAATATAAGGATGAGAGGCCATGGTTCCGGAATGTCATCCCACCTCCCTGGACAGTGTTTATTTACATCAGCGCCTTCTCCCGCCCCGCCCTTGCAGCCCCTTCCCAGCATGTGGCGCCCGCTCTCCTGCTTTCTCCTTCCTTTCTGGTCTCCTGCCCGTCTCTCCTTACTCCCTCATCCCCTTCGTTTTCCTTCCTCCTTCCCGCTCGCCTCTCCATTCTCTGAATCCTCGCTCTTCTCCCAGTCTGGAGAGCAGCCTGGTTCCTCAGCATCTCTGACTTCTCTCCCGGCCCTCCATCAGAGGGGAGGCCAGGGTGGCAGCCCAGACCTCTGGTCCTGGCCGCCGTGGGGGTAGGGCCGGGGCTGCACAGGCGGGCTGCCCTGAATGACAAGCGGGGATATTGATCGCATTCTGAACTCAGCCCAGCCGATAGAAGGTAATTAATGACTCCATTTGCCTCAGTACCGAGGAGAACAATTGAGTTTGAAACTGCAACAACTGGCAGCTGGGGAGACTGGGGGTGGCCTGGGGGTGAACCCCGCAGAGGAAGAATGTGGTGTGAGAGGAGCTAAGACAGAGGGAGGGGGTAGAGGCCACCAGTCAGAATGGGATGCAGCAAAGAGCCCCCACCTGGACCCAGTACCCCGATCGCTCCTGCTCCTCAAAGCCCCTAGAGGCCGAGGTCCATCACTTAATGTCCCCACTTCCTCCACACTTTCTTCTTTTCTTCCTGTATCACTTTTCCGGGTAATTTTTAGTCTACAGGTGAAGTAAGGCTTACTTTCCCTGAGCTTGCTTCTTGTTAGCTGTGTGATCACACACATGTTTTTTACTCTCCTTCAGCTTATTTCTCCGTTTGTAACATTGGACTAATGGTATCTCTTCTGCAAGTGTTCTGTGGGGGATTAGGGGTAATGTGTGGAAAGCACCTGGAGCCTGCCTCATACAGAGTTAGTGCTCAGTAAATGGCTGCAATGATGATCCTTGACAAGGAAAGTAAATCTGATAGAGTGGAAAGAGCCTTAGAGTCAGACATTGCTGAGTTCAAATTCAGCCTTTGGCTACTTTCTAGTTGGGAGGTGTTGAACAAATAATTTTTGCTTCTCATCTGAAAAAATGAGAATAGTGATAGTAAATGCCTCATAAAATTGAATGGATTAATGAGTGTATGTGGAAGCCCTGATGTTGTCAGTTTCCCTATAGATGGGTAGACATGTTTATTTGGGTTAATTTGAAATTTTTATAGTTCTTTGCTGTACTTTAAAAGAATTCCTCTCAAATGCCTGATTCCTACTTCCTGGGATTCAGTGGACAGCCCCTGTTCATTCCACATTAACTTTGATGAACCTTGGTGCTTTCTGACCAAGGAAATGGCATACTTTTCATTCTGTCTATTACCATTACCCCCACCTACATTGGGGGTTCAGGTACAGTGTCAACACAAAAGGAAGACAGAACTCCTGTGTTTTGTCCCTTGTCTCGAGCCCTCATCCCTAATATGTGGTGATCAATGCCTGCCCTCCTCCCTAAGATTCTGAGACCTCACTGCCCAGCCCTATTCATGGTTGGACAGCCAGAGGGATCTGGCCTGGGATCAGAGAGGCGGGAGGCAGGGCTGTGCTCCCAGGCAGTCCAGGAATGGATGGGGAGTGACAGGCTAAGTGAATAAGGAGATAACACCTTTTTTGTTGAGAAGTAAAAGTCATTTTTATTAATGATTCTCGAAGTGGTATGTGCTTCTTGTACAAAGCATGGATCATATGGAAAAACTTAGATGAGAAGAAAAGCATTTGCTCATGATCAGGGAGTAATCACTGTTACCCTGTGGGTGGCTCTCCTGGTCGAGGTGATCTTTGGTTTTACAATTCTCTTCTTTTGCATGGAGTTCAGGGCCCCACTGCTAGAGCCCTGCTTGTGGGCTGAACTGGCAGATACTGCTACTCGTTGCTGCTCAGGCCACAACTGTCCGCAGGGACTTTCCGTGTGCCAGGCTCCCTGGTAGAGCCTCGTAGATATGCCCTTGATCTAGCCATTTACCCTCGTTTAACCTGCATTTCAGTTACTCTGAACCTTAGTTTCCTCACCAGTAAAAAGTGAAAGTTGCTCAGTCGAGTCCGACTCTTTTCGACCCCATGGACCCCACGGAGGAGCCCACCAGGCTCCTCCTTCCATGGAATTCTCCAGGCAAGAATGCTGGAGTGGATAGACAGCCCCTTCTCCAGTGGATCTTCCAAACTCATGTCTCCCGCATTGCAGGCATATTCTCTACCATCTGAGCCACCAGTAAAAAGGGGATTATAATCCCTAGCTATCTTGGAGAGTAGTTAGGAAGCCCAAATAACAAAAGGTCTATGAAAGCTTTCTGTTAACTGCTAGGCAAATATGAAGCGGTCAGAGAAGACAATACAAGCCTTTGTTCCCTTTGAAAGAATAATCTACGTCAAAGTTTTAACTCAGCAGTTTGTTTAATTAATTTATTTATATGCTGCCTCATTCTGGAAAGGACTTACGGGAGCTCACTCTCCTTCAGATATGCTATGGTTCATGCCAGAGTAGACAAGGCACCTGGAATGGGCTCCAGTTCTGAGAGTCCTGCTGCCTAGTAGTGTGACCTTGGACTGGTCACCTCCCCTCCCCCGCCTCACCGCTCACCCTGCTGGTTTTTATTACTTTAAAATGAGGAGTTTGGACCAAGTGTCCCCTCATCATTCTTTGTACAGTCTGGGCTCAGCAGCTCATAGGCTGTAGCTTCAGTGTAGGGAGGGTGCAAATCAGGAAAGGGGGGATGCTGGGAGGGACACAGCGTCCTGGATGGGGTCAGGGGCCCCTCAGCCGGGTTCCCTGGGTTTGGAACCTGGGCAGCAGAATAAAATGATGTGGAGGGCAGGCTGTGGGTTCAAACAGACCCGAATTCAAATCCGAACTCATTTACCAGCTGCATGGCCTTGGATAAGCCACTTAACCTCCCTGCCTCTGTTTCCTTTTTTAAAAAATGTTTTTATTTTTGGCTGTGCTGGGTCTTCGTTGCTGCTGCTTGCAGGCTTTCTCTGATTGTGGTGTGCAGACTTCTCACTGAGGTGGCTTCTCTTGTTGCTGAGCGCCAATGCTAGAGTGCAGGCTCAGTAGTTGTGGCTCACAGGCTTAGTCTCCCTGAGGCAAGTGGCATCTTCCTGGACCGGGGCTCGAACTCGTGTCCTCTGCATTGGCAGATGGATTCTTAACCAGTGGACTGCCAGAGAAGTCCCATTCTCATCTTTAAAAGAGGTATCACAGCATCTACCTCACAGGTTGTTGGGAGGATTAGATGGAGGGTTAAATGGAACAAGCTCTCAGTGCTGTGAGCTGCTCATGGATGGTGGCTGAGCAGGGACAGTAGAACAGGACTAAATCCTCCACATACTGAGACCAACAAGTGCAGGGTGTCCCCTCGGGGGAGGGGGCAAGGTTATTAAACCTTCAGCAATCACATTTTCCAACCTCAATCTGAAAGTGGGGCCTGAGAGTGGGAAAAGATATTGGAAATCAGAATTGCTCCAGAAAGCTCAGGACATGTGGCATCATACTCCTGCCCTCCTCTTGGAGCCCTGACAAGGCTTGGGCTGGTTTTCCCATCAAGGTGAAGGCTGAGGGCCCACTGTGTCATTTAGGGAAGGACTTCCCTGGAACCAGAAATGAGCAGGTAGACCCACTTTATCCCACACCTTGTGACCAGAGCTGTGGTGTGGGGAGTCCAATGTAAGGGCCGTCTCTGGGCCCTATTCTCAAGCAGCCTCTGCCAGCGGCCTTAGATGGCATCTGCAGCTCTGAGGTCAAGTTTCACTCTTAACTGGGGACACCGTGTACTCTGTCTCTTGGACAGAAGTACTGTAGGTGGGCAGGAAGGTGTTGGTGTGAGTGGGAAGGGCCTCCATGGACCAGAGTTGATGCTATTGGAAGTTAACAAGCAGTGGAGCGGGCGCAGAATGTGTGTGAGTCTATGCAGGGGCCTGTTGTGAGCTTCCCACATCCTCTGACACCTGGAGCTGCATGGGACTTGCCTGACAGGTGACTGGATGTCCTGGGATGCCAAGTCAGCCAGGTGGCTGGTTCAGAGACCTTCTGCCAGGGGTCCTGCTTTGAATGCTACCCAGGAGAGCCTCATTCATTCATTCATTCATTCATTGAGTACCAACTCTGTGCCCAGCACCGTGCCTGGCACTGGAGCTACAGAGATGCACTACTCATGGTTCCTGCCCATGGGGAGCTCCAAGCCTGGCTCCTTGGCATGGTGGATGCTATCTAATTACTTTCCTTCTTGCTCGCTCTTCAGCCCAGTTCAAGACTTGCTTCTGCCTCTTCCTCCATGTTCGCCCCAGAGAGCTCTCCAGTGCCTGGGCCTGGCAGTGTCTCCTAGCCCAGCCCCATCCCTCCCCCGATGCCACCTCTGAGACTCCACCTTTGGGAAGGCCTACCCGGGCCCTCTTTCTCCATGTCCTGAGGATGCACCCCCACCAGTGGGAGGCACTGGCAATGGCTTCATGTTCTCTTCCTTTTCATGGTCTCTTCCCTTCTTCCATGGTCTCTGTTCTTCCTCTACTCTCTTCTTCTTCCCTCCTCTGCCCTCTACCCTCCAGCCCCACCCCCACCCGGGTCCTGGACTGTGCTCCTCCTCTGGATCCCCAGGCTTCCAGGAAAGCAGGCTCATTCCTACGGCAAGTGGGCAAATGCCCTCAGCAAGGCCTATGCTTCTCTAGGCATCTGGTGCGGGAAGCTTCTTCCCTTTCTTCCCCTCTTTCTTTCTGCCCTGTCTCTGCCTCTGGCTTTCCTCCTTCCCTGAGCTTCCTCCTCCTTGGACCTCTGAGTCCAAGCCTCCTTGCCTGCCTCCCTTCTCCACCCTTCCTCCTGCCTTCGCTCCTCCTGCCTTCTCTAGCCGAGGGAAGGGTGCCACCCTGGCCTCTGGGGAGAGCCTGTGAGAGAGCCTGTGGGCCCGCTGGCTGGTCCGGGGGGCACTGCCACCCTGTCCCCGACCAGTAATGCCACTGTCCTCTCCCTGGCCCTGCGACTCTCCACCCTGTTCCCCACAACTTTCTTTGTTCTCCTTCGCCATTCATCACGACTGCTGCCTTCCCCGCTCCCTATCACCTTCCTTCTCCTTTGGGGGGGCCTCCTCAAGCCTTTGGTACCCTCATGCCTCCATCACCCTGGTTTGCTTTTCTGCCCTTGTGGCATCTTCTGTCTCTTCCCCACCCCACCCCCCTTCCCTCTCCCCTTCTCCCCATTCCCAGTCTCCCCGCCACCTCTTCCAGGAGCAGCCTTCCTTTCACCTTTCTTTCCTCCCTCCCCTTTCCATGGCTGCCTCTGTAACCTGTCTTAGCACCAGGGCCTGAGTATACGAAAAAAAATAAATAAATAAAAAGGTCAGTGAGTGGAGGGAGCAGCAATAACCCCTAAAACAGTACTATCAGTGGAACATGATTGATCAATTGAATTCCATAGCGGCTGAAAAATGTGGGATTAAGTAGTGTATTATACGCACAATGAGTTGAGGCATGATGTTCATTTCAAGTTCATTTCGCCGGCCTCTGCCACCAGATCAGGCAATCAATAGGGGCAGCAGATATCATATATCACCTCTCTGCGGGCTGGGGAGAGAGCACCATAATCTCTCGCAAATTTAGAGTGACAGATTTGTCAAGATCTGAAGGGCCCCTGAATAAATGAAGGAAAAGAGACTCCTCCAGCCAGTGACCTAAGGACAAAGCTTCAGTTCAGCCCCTACATACACACACACACACACACACACACACACACACACACACGGGCTGAGCCAAGCCACACACAGGCATATACACAAATGTACACAGAGGCAAAGTGTGAGTCTCACTGCACATAGCACACACCCGTGCACATAGCGTGTGAGGCTGTGTTCACAGACAAATGCACTTGACTCCCCAGGACCCACTGGTGACACTGGGGTAACCACACACAAAGACACTCACTGTTTCTCTCTGCCCAGACAGAAAGGCTTCCCAAAAAGTTAGGACTCCAGCAACAGAAGATTAGACACAGTGACACATGCAAATATTAATAGCTCCAAGGGATGGCCTTAGGATGATGGCACGTCCTTGAAAGAGAAGCAGGTGCAGGAGAAACATAGGGATGTGGGTTCACGCTTCCTGTGCAGTCACACCAGCACACACACACCTTTTCCAAAAGGTTCTTGTGCTGTCACTTATACATACCCAGACACTTATCTGGATGTGTATATGTGTACAAGTGCGTGCATATACACAGAAGATACACAAAAGGGGAAAATAAATATGTCACCACCTAACGCATATAGAGAAAAGCACACACTCCCTCTAAGACAGAAAATCATTCCAGAGGCTTACACAGGAAAAACACAACAAGTTTTGTGGCCTTAGGAACATAGGGAACATAGAAATATCATTCATGCTGTCCCTGTGTCTGTCTGTCCACCTCAGACATCATCCTGGTCTCCATTTCTCTCTCTTTCACACACACATACACACACACACACACACACACACACACACTTTCTTTGCTTTCCCACCCCCTCCAGGATGGAGTGGAGACAGGAAGTCCCATTAGGAAAGCAGACCCCCTTGCTCCATCTGGGAGACCAGCAAGAGACGATGGCTGCAGGTTGAGGTTAATCAATATGTAATATTTTCTATGGTCTCCTGAATGATACTGTATGGTGTTACTGTATATAATGCAATATTGATTATATCATATCATATAATCACCTATAAACTGATATATATAACAGTCCCAGAGGAACACCCTGGGGCCTCCAGCATGGCTGGCCCCAGGTCCAAGACTCCCCAGCTGGTTTCAGACTGAAGGAAGCCAAGGAGTGGCCAAGCGGTGACTGCGAGGACCCAGCTTTGGGCCCGGGGAGTGGCGGGGCAGCGGTTCGGGGAATGTGGGCAGAGCAGGTGCTTGACCCACTGTGCACTCTGAAAACCCCTGCGGGCCAGATGGAGAGGGCAGGGCCAGGGAGGCAGGGGGAGCCGAGTGGTGGGAGGCCCAGGGAAAGCAGCACATAGATGGGACTGGCCCGCAGCCCCAGGGAGTGGGCGCTCTGGTGCCGTCCTGGTATTCCAGACTCGGGGTGAGTCTCAGCTCCCTGTGGAGATGGCAAGAGGAACCAAGGGGCCAAGGAGCAGGCCTCTGGCAGAGTTTAGCCAGAGTTCAGGTCAAGGACAGAGGCTGAGGGGGGTTGCCTCAGAGCACACACAGCATCTGCAAGGACCCGGGCTTCAGTCTCTGCCCGAGTCGCATTTTCTGGCTCCCGGGTCACCTGCCTTCCTCCAACCTCAGGCCCGCCCGACCTAGAAAGAGCGCCTCCGCTGGGCCCCGAGTCCCTCCTCCCTTGGTAGTGAAGTTAATTACTTCACCCAGTCTCTGTGTTACACTCAGCCTCGGAGATTTGATGATTTTCCACCCTTGGAGTCAGTGGAACTGAAATTCATCTCAGAGCCAAGTTCAATTCTCCACAGGCTCAGTAATGCTGGCCTGAGATACCCAGCTCCTCCCCCCAGGCGACCCAGGGCTGAGGGACAGGAGGGGTCCAGGGGAGACTTGTCCTGAGGAGACGGTGCCCAAGAGCCCCTCTGGCTCCCCCACCTCTGCCTAGTCCTCCCCACCCCCACCCCCAGCTGTGACAACGTCCCTTTGTCTTCCCAGGTCATCCAGGGGTGCTGGCTCCCTCAGTCAGGACTCTGAGGCATGGCCAGCCCCTGGGTCAGCCCCTCAAGCCTCAAAACTGGGCGTAGGAGTACTAGAAGGGGTGTGGAGCCCAGGGCGCCCAGCCAAGTGCCCACCCTTTGCCCACTGCTTCGCTCCGGGCCTCTGCTCACCTGTGCTCATGCCCCGAGTATCCCTGTGTCCTCCAGATGTGTCCGAGGGCTCAGTCCCCAATGGAGACTCCCAGAGTGGCGTGGACAGCTTGCGGAAGCACTTGCGGGCTGACACCTTCACCCAGCAGCAGCTGGAAGCTTTGGATCGGGTCTTTGAGCGTCCTTCCTACCCTGACGTCTTCCAGGCATCAGAGCACATCAAATCAGAGCAGGTGAGGAAGGAGCTGCCTGCTTGGAGAAGGGAGAGGGACTGGGCAGAACAAGGCTTCTGGAGGTCATGCACACAGGTCAGCCAGGTGCACACCCAGCATCACGTGTGCTGCCTGTAGGTATGCAGTGCGTGTGCGCCCTGTAAGCACCCTCACACAAGGACATTATGACAAAGCTGAGAAAATCATCATGGTATGTGGCAGTTAGAAATGGTGAGTTCCGGGTGCAAGTATGGCCGTAGGCGAGTCTTACCCCCTTTCAGTTTCAGTCCCATCCTCAGTTTCCCTGTCTGTAGAATGAAGGGCTTGGACAGAAGACCTGACAGGTCACTTCCAGCCCTGCCATCCTGTGCTCCTGGCATAGGATACTCAGGAACACCCCTTGCCTAAATGCCCCCGGGTCCTACAGAAAGTCTGAGGAAGCCTGGATGCTCTTCTTGCCCCAGGAGATGTCAGGAGGAGAGCCCAGTGCCTGCCTCCTGCTCCCTCACCCGGCTGTCTATCATGACCCCAGGCAGGCTGACAGCCCACCCCTCAGACCCAGTACTTCCCACAGATGCAGAACAACCCAGAACACCCCAGCACAATACACAGAATACACCTCCTGACTCCTGACATTTACCCGTGTGCATGTGTTCACAGACGATCCAGCACCCACCTGCTCCCTCCCCACCCTTTCCCCCGGAGCCCATCAGCCAGTTGGTGTGCCCTCCCCAGGACCACCAACTCAGCACCCCTCCATGCCCGCCTCCACCCAGAAGACAGGATAGCCCCCCACCCCCGCTGCATGTGCATGCTCCGACACAGGAGCGCACACGCATTCTCCCCACACTACGGCCCAGGCCAGGCCCACAGCCAGCACAACACAGCCTGCCATGTTTGCACACTCAGCTCACACCCACTCGCAATGCACAGCGCCATTCTACTCGGGACTCCAACAGCTCCCAGCCATTCGCCTTTCTCCCCGCCCGTCCTTTTATCCCATAAGCTGTTTGTCTTCATAAAACAAAAATCAAAAGTCTTTTTAAGGTGCCCTGAGCCATAAACCAACAAAGGAGGAGCCGGCCGAGGCGGGCGGCTTGGTGCACCCTCCCCGAGTCCCCGGCTGTATTACAATGAATAACCTTTATTTACTTTCATTAGACTATTAAACACCAGCACAGTCATTTTTCCCCCTGAAACTCGGAGCAGGGCCCATAAAGCAAATCCGAAGCCTAATTGAGTTCATTTTAATTTCTCTCCGATCACAGCGAATTACTCTGGTGATAAATCAGGGGGCAGCTTCACCCCCAGTAGAAGGCCTAATTTGCAGCTAATTACAAAACTGATTTCTACAGGAAGATCAATACGAGAAGGAATTGGAAATGACGAGGCAATCCTGTCCAGCCAAGGAGTGGGGGGGGTCCTCTGGGGGGGGCCAGGAAGCGGAAGAGAAAAAAACGGACCCGAAAGCGCAGAAAATCAGTTTTAATTTAACGTAATATTAATCAGAGCAACTTTTCCTGCTTTGTGCGGGCTCCTGGTCGGCCCAGCTCTGGGGTCTGGCTTGGCGGTGGCTGCAATAAAAAGGCAATTACCGGAGTGTTTCAGGCAGGACACCCTTTCAGAGTCAATGACTGGCCCCCTCCCACCCTTCTGTTAGCCATGTGGACTCTCCCCCTCCCCAATTTCATACCCCAGTGCACAGGCAGAGACCGAGGGGCCCGTGAGGCTGTCTTTGTTTGTTTTTTAAAAAGGGGCGCCAGCACCCGATCAGCAGCCCAGCAGTACCAGGCAGGAGGCCCCACTAGGCCCTTCCCCCAGCTCCTGCCTCTGCCATCGCATCAGGGTTCATCTCTCCTCCCTGAGACTCCCTACCCCTGGGCATCTGAAAACACCCCTGGCCTCTTACCGGGGGGATTCCCACTGCTACACCTTGCCCTTGGGGGCTTCTTAAGCAGGAGATGCTACAGAGAGGTCAAGGGTGCTTGGATACCCACCGAGAATGGACGGGCTGCCCCTCAACTTCCCAGAGTCAGGTCTGCCTCCCCCCACACACAACTCTGCATCATCCCTTGAGCCCACCCCTCCCACCCTCCCCGCCCTCTGCCTGGCCAGCTCCTTCCACCCCATCTGGGAGGGCTCCCTGTCCCTCCTCCCCATCTGCACACCGAGGCCTCTCTCCGCATGTGTGCGTCAATAGCGAGCTGTCTCTTTTCTCTCTCCTCCCAGGGGAATGAGTACTCCCTCCCAGCCCTGACCCCTGGGCTTGATGAAGTCAAGTCGAGTCTATCTGCATCCACCAACCCTGAGCTGGGCAGCAACGTGTCAGGCACGCAGACATACCCTGTTGTGACCGGTAAGGGGGTTTTCAGGAGGGTGGGGAAACTGCTTTCAGTGGGGGCACCTCAGCCTATGCCATCTGGGGCCCAGTGTGACAAGTGGGCTCCCTGCCATGATCACTGTAGAAACAGCGAGTCTCCAAAAGCCAGGGTGCTTCCTCAACAGATGTGTACAGATGTGGGAGAAAACATCGTGGGCAGAGTCTCTGTGTGCCGCAGCCTGGAAAAGTCAAAGCCAGGAGGGGTGATAGCTGGTTCTTTCTGCCCATCCTGTAGCCTCTTTCTTTGCCTTTTTTTCTTGCCTCTACCAAGGTGGTGAGAATTATGAGCCTCTTGCTAGGATGTGAATGGGAGAAGGAGGGTAAATAAGCCAGGCCAGCAAGAATGGAGCCTGAGTGCCCAACATTGAGCCTCCACACTCCCGTGTCCCCAAGTCCTCTGGAGGACCTGTGTCCCTCTCCTCTGGGCAACCTGGGAGTGCCAAAGCTGTGGCTTTGGACTTCAGGGCATGGCATCCGGTTCTGTGGTAATAGATAAGCTCAATTAGTTCAGCCCTTCTCCAGCTTCTCAGAGACATCACTGAGACCAAGGCTTGATTTCAAGGCCAGACAGGGTCCTGTCCCTCGATGCAGGGAGCGGGGCACCTAATCCAGGTGGATGAAGAGCAGCAGAGGCAGCTAGAGGGGAAGAAGGCTGAGGTGCGGTGCAGTGGAGGGCCCAGCTGATGACACTCCTGGCCTCCGAGCTGCAGGCTGGCACTGCAGAAAAGGGTTTCCGGGCCAGGAAAGTGCCCAAGTGGGAGGGACACACATCAAGGTGTTATTAAAATTCACCTAATTATTCTGGAGACAATAAAGCCAATGTGCCGTTTGTTCCTTGGAAGAGAGAATGACTGAGAAGGGTCTCGGTGGGGATTGGGAGATGCTGAGGCATTACCTGCCGAGCAAGGCGAGTGGAGGTGGCCTGGGGACCTGGAACCCCAGCTGTAAGCAGCCAGCAGCAGAGACAGGGAGCGGGCTTGGCCTCACTGGAAGACAGGTTTCAACTTGGAGCTGTTCTGAACACGGCTCAGGTCTGAGATGGGCTGCAAGTGGCCACCGTCTTCCACCTGGGGAGCTTGGGAGAGCCCTGTTGTTCGCTTTTGCAGATTCTCCCTAAGCGGTGTCCTAGTCTCATTGTTTCCGGCCCGGACAGAGTTGAACTCTTAGCCTAGGCAGTCAGAGTTTGAGTTCTGGACAGGCTTTTGTGAGTGACAACCAAAAGCTGGGTCAGGACACAGCACAGGACCCACTGGCCCTCAGCAGGAGACACTCCATCACCCAGTACAGAAGCTCTCTGAGCTGTAGGCGTTCAGACCCAAGGAAGAGCGATGGCCTAGACTGGGTCACATTTCTTCTGATCTGCTGAGAGTTACAGTGGTCACTTCCCAAAGGTGGCCCACCCCAACGCAGCAGCAAATCAGAGCCCAGAAGACTTCTCTAACCCCAGCTATGCTTCCCTGGGCCCAGGGCCACCATCCAGAAGGCAGAGGCTTCCTGGAGTGGTGAGAAGGATCTCTGGGTCAGGGTTCCTACAGCAGGAGAACTCAGGCTGGTGCAGAAAAGTGCCTCCACCTTGAGCATCCCCCGCCCGCCTCCCCCCCATGGCCCTGGAACGGTCCCAGCTCAGCCTGGGAACATCTCCGGCTGATCCATCTGGATCCAAGTGTGAGAAAAGTTCATTTCAGACCCAGCTTGACATTCCCAGGTGGCAAGTTAGCACTAACATCTCAATCTGTATGCGACATTTCAATCAAGCGAGGAGTAACAAAAGCAGAACCATTAACATTCGGAGCTGTTCACCAGTGGTAATGACGGGGAAACTCGCTCAGAAACTGGAAATTACCAAAAAGAGAGAAGTGTGTGGAGAAGTGGGGGAGGGGCGATGGGAGGGGGTAAGGGGGCAGGGAATGATTTTTCTACACTTAGGCCAAGATCCAAGGTTTGGATTAATGGTGCCATTACCCAAGAAAGGGCTACAGATTATGCTCATTCTTAAAATGTTTTTGCTGGCAATTAAACGGCTGCAGTTATTGATCTTTGTTGATTTTATGTCCTCCTAATTTGCATAATCTATTAAAGATGAATGATTCATGATGTGTTTATCATGGGGACGAACAGAATTTGCTGGAGGTACTGTCAAGGTGAGGAACAGTGCAGTGCCCAGAGGTTTCCTGGACCATCTCAGGAGCTGGGTCCAGCAAGTTGGCCTTCAGGCCAGGAGTTTGTGGGTAGCAGTGAGTAGTGATATAAAGAGCGCGGACATCAGAGAGGTGGATTTTGGGTGAGTTTTTCTAGAAGGATGTTGGTATCTAGAACTGGGTTCCAAGAATAGCTCAGATACAGGAGTGGCTTTTAGTGTATTTGAAAAAACTCCCCCCTAAGATTCTTAATGTTTTATTTGGTTGGAGAGTATGAAGGGCGTTGGTGGGGGAGGAAAGGGCTGGAGCTTTCCAGCAGGTGATTCTGGCCAGGTGTGTGCTCCAGGTGAGAGAGGGCATTCTGTGGCCACAGTCCAGCTTGAATATGCTCAGGTGTTTGAGGAGCCCTCTTCACCTTCCATATCCTAAACTAAACCCCCAGCTCATCTTCCTCCCAGGAGACAGGCAGCTGAGGCTGTAAACCTCTTCGAGTCCTAAAGAAACAGCTCAGGAAGTCCTAGCCCAACCCAACAAGCCGACCTTATTGATATTCCTGCCACCTCCTGGCACCAGAGGCTGATTTCAAACTTCACCAGCCACTTGATGCAGCTGTTCCACAAGGTCAGGACTGAGAAGAGAGAGGAACCTGGACTATTGTTTGGAGGGGAGAGTGGAGCCCAGTGGGCCAGGACACAGCTAATCACATTGCAAGCAAGGGTGGCTGCTGGAGGCTGGGGCTTGGCCCGAATGCCTCCCCTCCCCACCTTCCATCATGGAACCAGAGAGAGAGACGGATTTTTCTGGGTAGTGTTTGCAAGTTCTGCCGAGATTTTAATTTCACTGCATCACAACTCAGCAAGCTGCCAAGTCAAGCTGGTTATTTAAATTTATCACCCACTTTCCCTTCCGCCGCTGGGCTGCTCCAGCTCAGCAGCACCTCTTCTCTCCAGCCCACTGCTCTAGGCTGCTGGTCTGGAACAGAGCCGAGTCTCTCCTAAGTGATAAGGCAAAGGGGGCCAAATGGATGAGAGAGTGGGTGGGGGGCACTCTAGCCCCAAGCTTCCTCAGGTTGCCTGGCTGTGGCAACCTTCTACCACCTTCTTATCCTTTCAAAGGACCTCAGAGTGAGGCTGCCATCAACCCCTCAGTGGTCCCAGGGGCCTTTGAGTCAGGGCCTTTTCAGTGAGGACTCTGGTTCTGACTGTGCTGATGCCTCCACGTCTCCCATCACTGGTAGAAAGGAGCCTCTCTTTCCCATGACCTCCTCACTGTGACTCCTTTTGTCGTGTGCCTGGCCAGGTCTGCAGCTGCAGAAGAGGGTGAAGGGACCTTGGCAGTGATGTTGATCTGCGAGAGTAAGATGAATACTAGTTTCAGGATTCCCAAAGTCACTTGGAGATGCTTCTGAGCATTTAGAGAGTCCCTTTGCCTGGTGAAGATCCACCCTGATAATGAGAGCAGGTTCCCTGCCCCGGAGCCCCAGTGGAGCAAGATGGTGTGGGAGGAAGTCAGGGCTTGTACAGAGATTCTCCATGTTCTCTCTAGAACCCAAGGGATACGCTGGGCCCCAGAGCTGCTGAACTGAGTGAGTGGGCTTCACAGCCTCTGGTGAGGCTCACTGCTGCGCACTAGGGAGCTTTATGCCAGTGAAGTTCTCCCCACCCTCTTTTAAGTCCCAGGGGGTAACAGATGAATGAGATCGATGTCCAGAAACAAGGCAGGCTAAACTCACCAAAACACAGCTGGATAAATAACAATGAGAATTGCTAATACACAACCAAACCTCACCCTCTGGTATCAGAAACAGAGGGAGATTCAAACCCAGAGCAATGTGTGAGAGGCCACATTGGAGGCAGACCCTAACTGGGGGAGGCTGGGGTTGTAACACACCAGACAGAGAACATGATCTTGGGCCACAGAGAAGCAGCAACTAGAACGGAGTATTCCCCTGAATAAAGTCAGGAACAAAGCAGGACAACACTGTCTATGAAACGGAGACCACAAAGTCATCCCCAGGGCCCATGGAAGCAAATGAGGGCAAGATATTGTCTCTGCTAGAAGTGGAAACCCCAAGCCTAACCCTGAGTCCAAATGTACGCCGTGTGGCAGGAACCCCCAGGGAAGAACTTACATACAAATTTGTCCAGGATGGTAACCCACTCAGAAACCCCAGCAGGACAAGGGCAAATCTTCATGGGACTCCCACAGAAACAAGTCCACCACTAAAGATGAGCTCACTACATCAAATGACAGACCTCATATAAATATAGACTATTATGAGGGAGAGTTAGTCTAAGTTATAAGCAGAACAATTAATACCCCCCAAGACTTAGAGATAACAATAATCCAAAACAATCCAGAACAATCCAAAAGCAACTATATAGTAAGCATGCTTAAAATTCTAAAAATTATTTCTAAAAGTATGTGTGGGTGTGCTTAGTCACTCAGTTGTGTCCAACTCTTGTGACCCAATGGACTGCAGCCCGCCAGGCTCCTCTGTCCATGGGGATTCTCCAGGCAAGAATACTGGAGTGGGTTGCCATTTATTCCTCCATCTGGAAGTATGTTTTGTGTTAATCACATATCTTGATCCCACATCCCCTTCCTCACCACTGCTCAGCAACTAGTCAGGTAATAGTGACCTTAAAAGGGCAAAGAAGACACCTAAATCGTGTTGTCTGGGGACTTGGAGGCATGGAAAGAGAGGACCCCCAGGCAGCCCTGAAAGTAGAGCTTGTCGCCTTCTTATCCAAGCTCCCATACTGCTAAGTCTCAGCAGAGAATCTTCCCTTTTGGAAAAATGTCTGTACATTGGGCAACTGTAGCAGGGACGGTCCATTCCTCCCTTATGGGGAAATTTCTAAAAAGCCTTGTTAGCTTCCCCACCCTGGTGGGGATAAGCTAGTTTTATTCGAGAGCTCAGGGAAATTTCTCTTGGTGCCTAGAGACTGCAACTCTGCAGGAACCTGTAGCTGAGATCTGGGAGGAGATGTGGATGCTGCCTAAGCAGGAAATACCACCCATGGCAGGGGAGGGAGCAGAAGATGGGGTTCTTCTGGCAGCTGGTAAATTTGAGCAGAGGTGGAGGAAACCAGTAAGGCAAAGTTCAAAGAAAATCAGGGGCTGGCCCCTGGGGCCTATAGAGAGTTGTGTGGGCTCAGCTTCTGAGAAAAGGTTGCAGACTATTAGAAGTTCAGCCTCCTTACCCACAGCTGGGATGGTGAGCGAAAGTGGCCTTTTCGCAGATAGAGGTGTGGACCCTGGGAAACCCTCCTCTTGCTCCAGGAGTCCTAAGGACCTCTAGGAAATACCTCTTTCCTGTAGTTAACAACCCCCTTCCAATGCGACTGCATTTCCCTCCATAAAACAAACAGCTTAGCCCTTGGCCAGCCCCTTGGGGGAGGAGAGGGCAATAAAGGCTGAGAAATGTTCCTGAAGGAGGCTGGGAGTCTCCTAGCCTTGTCTGTCAGCTCAAAGTCCCTGATTAGCTAGAGGAATTTAGGGCACAGACATCAGAGTTTCTCTCCAACCTTGAAAGGAGAGGGCTAGGGCAACTTCAGACACATGGCAAGTCAGAGCCTGTTGCTATGGTGGCTGGATGAAGCCAAGAGGGCTTCTCCTCAGCTGAGAAGGCCCACTGATAAGAGGCTAGCCTTCTCCAAACATCCCTGAGGCCTCCAGACACATCCCCAAGGACCACCAGCCCCCAGACATCAACTCTGATTTAATTATGGGGGCATTTCCATAGCAATGAGACATTGACAGATAATGTGGGTGCTGTGGGTCTGCAGCCTAGGGAATCATTGGATCAGGGCTCCTTCCCTTCCTCCTTCATCCAGCCCACCTCTAGAGGGAAAAGATATTGCAAAGAAAAGTCATTAATTTACTCTAGGACTGGGAGAGTCAGGTCAAATTTGAACACAATAAAAGCTGTACCACCCTAATCTCCAGCCCCAATTCTACACCCATGACTGTGCTCATCAGCTGTCCCAAGCAGTGATGGGCTGCCCTCCCCAGCAGGGTTCCTTGGACAGAAGCACCAGGGCTGCTAATGGAGCCACTGAGGGAAGGAGAGGCATGGGGAAGAGGAAGAAGTTATAATCGACTCTCTGGCATCTTAGCAAAGATGTAATTCTATGGGCTTCTAAGTTGAGCTCAAATTTGGCCCATTACCTTGGGCTTCTCCTCTTGACTCCTGCCTTCATCTCCTCCTTCCATCCATGAGACCCAAAGGCTGAGCATGCCAAATGGGCTGTATTTGGCACTCCACAGCACAGTCTCACTGATTTATTTAGAGATCAAGGAGAGAGGACAGTTTGAATTTAAATCAAAATATTTTTGAGGGATCAACGATCTTTATTTCAAATGCACGTAGTAGCCAACTACAAAAAAAAAAAAAAAAAGTGTTGCCTAGTAGAAAACTTCCCTGGGGACTTCCCTGGTGGTCCAGTGGTTTAATACCCCATGCTTCTAGTGCAGGGGGCAAGGGTTTGATCTCTGGTCAGGAAACTAGGATCCTCCTGTATGCTGCATGACCTAGTCAAAAAAAGAGAGAGAGAGAACACTGGGCACTGTTTTCATGGTTAGCTGGGTTATAGGGAAATTTTCAGCTGCTGTAGATATTTAGAGATGCTTGAAGTGTCCCAAAGGAGAGTTCTCCCAAGGTGGGGGGAGGGATTCCCCAGCACTAAACCTATTTATTCCATTATTCGGTACTAAGAAGAAAAGGTTGGCTAAGTAAAAGTGAAGTCAGCCAACCCAACCTTTCCTGAAGGACCAGAAACCCTAAATAGTGGTGTCCCTGTGAATGTTATAGGTGTGTATTGGGACCAAGGACTCAGAAATGTCCCTGGTGGTCTCGGAGTCACCTAAGTAAAAGGCCGTTTCCCCTATAGAGCCAGTCACCCCAACAAGGTGACAGGAAGACCCCCCACCCCAGGGTAATCAGAATCCTTTCTTCCCAGGTTCTGAGCTGTAGCCTCGGGACAAACAAACCAGCACTTTTTCAGCCCTGAGCTTTGGGAGGCAAGCCCTGCCACTGTTGTTACTTCGGAGAGGGCTTTGCACGCCTTCAGCCTGAAATCCTCCCCTCTCCTCCTCAGGTTGGCGGAGTGGGGAGGGGGAGCAGCTGGGGAGGGAGGAAATCCTGCAGTAGGCTTGGAGAGCGGCCTGATGCTCTGGCAGCTTAAGTGGCCGTTTTCCTTGGGATTAGGGTCTCACTTACACAGAGTGCCTGAAAAACGCTGCGCTTTCAGAAGGATTAGAGTTGACAATTCAGCGCTCTCAGAGAACAAAATAAAGCCAGAGAGGAACTGGGAGACCTGGAGCATCGAGAGACTGTGCAAACAGGCTTAACCTCTGCCCACCCAGCACGAGGGGCTGGGAGCCCATCAGCGAGCCCAGGCCCAGCCTCCAGAGTGCCAGCACCTAAATACTCCATTTGCAACTTGCTAGTGAAGCCAGAGGAGGTGGTAGCCTGGGGAAGTGAAAGAGGAGAGAGAAGTTGTCCCCTCTGTCTGAGCCTTACTTTCCTCCTCTGTAAAATGAGGCACTTAGACTAGAGGATAGTCAAGTTCCTGTTCAGTCCTTTGAGAACGCGATTCTTGCCAGCACTCCCTGTCCTTCTGCCAGGATTCTAAGGCTGCAGCTCCATCCATGGTTCAGCCGAGTTATAGGAGCCCCTCTTATGGGTCTCTGGGCGTGGCCAGGTCAGGGGCTGTGTGCTGGGAGAAGGGCAGGAACAGCACAACTGACTGTATCCAGCAGGTTAGCTGTCGAGGTGCAAGGCCTTATTCTGCCCCCATAGCTGTGAGTGGCATCCCTGCCAAGGACACCCCAGGGAACAGAGGTCCAGCTGTGGGTGGGAAGCCAGATTGGCTGGGAGAGCAGCCACCCTGAGCTGCAGAAACAGCCCCCTCTGCTGGAGCCCAGGGCAGGCCAACCTCCGGATAAGGAGCTATGGGGCCAAGACAGAGCCTGGGGCTGAGGACCCTCACACAGGCATCTCTGACCCCCAGGAGAAACCTTCTGGAGAATCTGGAATCCTGGGAAATCAAGAACAAAATGAAATAGGTAGAAATCTCTTCCCTTCTCCTATTAAAACATCTTTTACAGATTTAAAGCTGTTACTTTGGTGCGTTCTATATAACTTGGATTGGTCCTAAAGTGATCATAATTGATGTAGTAAATGTAAATACAGTATATTTAGACAGTAATTACAAATTTAATAACTGTGTATTCTTGAAAGTATTATAAATGCTTGTGTCAAGTGCAGGCACAGACTGCCAACCTTGAAGCAATCTAATGTCTTCATTTTCACTACCGTATGAGAAGCAGACAAAACTTGAGGTTAGGATAGTGAAACAAGAGTTATGTTTTCTCCCCTTAGGGGCCTCCATAGTGTCAAGTGGATAGCAAAAGTGCTCATTTTCAGAGAAAGATGCTGAGTGAAGGCATCTCTAAGCTCATTGAATATAACTTTTACTGTATAAATCTGTGTCTAATAAGTCTTGTTGTCTTGCCATCACTGAGTGAAAGCATCTATGCTGCTTTGGTGGCTTCCTTTTTATTATTTCCTTGGTCTTCTGGATGCTGACATTTGTCTTACTTGAGATAAGCCTTCCTGTTTCTTCATATGTTATTCTACTGTTCTTTGTATGATCTGGTTTATTGGTACAATTCAAATAGTTTCAAACAAACCAGTGTCTTTCTTACTAATCAGTATCTTTGGTCTTTTTTTTAATAAACACTGCTTACTAATCTTTGAGTCATGAATACTTTTGAGAACATGATAAAAAGCCATCTAAGTATGGCATAAGTATAACTGTGACATTTATATATAGCTTTAGGTGGACTCCCTAAAGTGCATCAATGATATCCTATAGGATTGGTGATCCCCAGTTTAAAACACTTCCTGTAGAAAATGGAAAAACTTGAAATATGCAAAAAACAAGAAGTGACACAATGTTCTATTATAGGAAGGATTTGCTTAGCATAATCCCAGGTTACTTTCCTGGACCAAATACCTGTTTTCTGGGTCTACAGTAGTTGAGAGTGTCATTCTAGAACCCATTTCTGAGTATACTGCTTGTTCTATAGTCCAGGTTCTGTCACCTATGAGCTGTGAAACCTTGAACATGATACTTATCCCCTCTGAGGTTCAGTTTCTCATCTATAAAATGTGGATTTTAAAAAAACAGATCAACATCATAGGTTGATATTGGGATTAAACGAGATAATATATAGAAAATATTTACGACAACACCTAGCATAATTAGTAGGTGCTCAGTGAATGCTAGCTAGTCTAGGTGCAAGTAGAAACACAGCTCTGTCCTTGGATCTCAGAGCTGACAAAGTAGGATAAACTAACCAGGGACTGAAATTTTCTTAATAAAGTCTCACTTTGCTTTTCTCTGTACTTGTAAGAGGAACTGCATTTAGTTTCTCCAAAACAGTTGATTTGATCTGGCCCATTTGGTAAGGAATGTCTGACAAAAGTGCACTGTCTGATTCAGATGTAGTGATTGCTGTAGAAATTGGCTTTAGAATCTTCAGGGACTTCTGCAGTTGAACTGAGAAGACATCCTCATCAAGTACAGTGCTTCTAACACTTCTGGGTACTTTAGATTCTCAGCTACTCCTGTTTCTTGAAGAGCTTCTTTGTTTTTCAGAAAGCTCTCAAAGGAGATTAATACCCCACCCCATGGAGTTTTACTGCAGACTTTCAGTGTCAATATTTTGTTCCTTGTGTCCTGTTTTTCTTGCCTCATCCTAATAACAGTGGTGACAATATGAGATTCTGCTTGTCAGAGGACTTCTTTTTCCTTTTCTTTGGTGCATTTGGGAAGGATCTGACTTCATGTTATCTTTGAAAGGCAGTGTGGTACAGACAGAGCTTCACGCTTTGTCATTTACCAGCTCTGCAGCAATAGGAAAGTCACAGTGCTTCTCTGTGTCCCCATTTTCTTAACTTTAAAACAAGGAAGTGAGACCCAACATCTCAAAGGCTCTTCCATCTTTAAAACTTTGTCATCTTAGGAAACAATTATCCAAAGTGAAATGCCCATCCTCTTATCATATGTGGGGTTTTATTCATGTGTGATGCTTGGTGCTGCTTTCACGTTCCTGGCATCATCAGTGAGCAAAGCAAATGCTTGACCGCTTCCTATGTCTGTCAAATAATACATATTTTATAGCCATGTATTCTGCTCTGAAGCTGTTTTCTCCTCTTTCTGCACTTTCGCCTGTTTGAAGAAGGTGGTTATGCTGTCATACAGGTTTAGAGTCCGTCTCCACTCCTGCTTGCCCATTCATCTGTAGTAATGCAAGGCCCAGTCCTCTGTTGATTCTTCCTTGCATGGATTCCATTACCCATTCATATTCACTCACTGAAAGAGGCTTGCTCACAGAATGCTGCTGGGCAAATGGTATGACGGTCTTAGTAATTTGAAAACTTCCGGCAGTATGTGTTTTCCATTATTGACAATGGTGTTTCAGAAGGATATATGGCTCTGGCAAGAGTTTGGTCAATTTGTTCCTGCTCTTCAGGTGTCACCTGTGTGCTAATGAAGCCATTGAGAGTGCTTTGTATGCAGTGGCTTATACCTTTGTTGGCTCAGGGGTCCTGAACAGGCACTTCTTGGTGGTGATGCTAATGTTACAGAATCCAGGAGAGTAGAATCACAGCTGTGTGCAGAACATCAGGAAGCTTTCTATGCTTTTTCCTCATTGTGGATCTCTTACCTCACACTTAGAAAATATTTGAATAGCACTTCCCAGATTCGGTTGTTTTTTTTAATAGAATTTAGAAATGTGTCTCTCAATCAACAGTTCTGTGGCTGGAAGCTGGATCATTTGCAAGAGAAAAATCCAGTGGAAATAAACATTGCATAGAGGTGCTTCCAGGTAGCTGGAAACACCTTTCTGGTTATCCCACATTTCCTCCTCTCTCCTGAAGCTAGGTAAGGTATTGTGTGACACAACCTTAGAGTACAAGGAATTTGTGTGTAACAAGCTGTGAGAACCATGCAGCTGAAAATCAAAACTCAGATGCATTTAAATTCCTGTTTATTGAGAAGAAGCGTCCTTCTTTTCCTGGCTGTTTTGTGGCCATTAGGATCACAAGATCAAGAATTGGTCTTCTATATTCTTGTAATTCAAAACCTCTGAAATGAAGTTGCTCAGTCCTCTCTGACTCTTGGCGACCCCATGGACTGTAGCCTACCAGGCTCCTCCGTCCATGGGATTTTCCAGGCAAGAGTACTGGAGTGGGTTGCCATTTCCTTCTCCAGGGGAATCTTCCCGACTCAAGGATTGAACCCGGGTCTCCTGCATTGTAGGCAGATACTTTTACCATCTGAGCCACCAAAGCCTCTACATCCTCCCTAACTCTCCTCTGTCTTGGGACTTTTTTGACCACAAAATGCCGTATCACTCATCTCCCTAGGAATTGATAGATGTTGCTGACTTGTCCACTTCTGGTCCTCTCCACTGAGAGATAATCAAGAGGGCCATACATTTAGTTGACAATAGAAGTCAATGAAAGAAAACCCACAACAAAGCAAACATAGATTCTTCTATCTCTCTGGGAGTCCAAAGTGATCTGTTTGACAGTTCCACTCTTCAGTTTTGAAATGTAAGAGATTAGCTATGTTAGATAGGTAGAAAGACTATCATTCCATGGCATGATAAAGCTGACTCACAACATATGAGTCCCTCATTTTCATCATCCTATATAAATCTTTCATCATCTTATAAAAATTCATAATCCATTATTCAAACTATTTGTACAGAAAAAGCAGATTTAAAATTTACATTTTGCTCAGCTTTTCCTCTCCAAAGGACAGCAACGTATATGAAACAGAAAACAATATAACCCACCTGGTATTAAGGCCATTAATTAAGTCTATTAAATCCAATAGACTGATAGAGAATTAATCAGTAAATTTTTATTGAGCATCTACCATATTTTCAACTGCAAGATAGAGCAGAAGACAGGGCCTGCCCTTGGTTTCATTATGATCTGTTTGAGGAAGCAAACAATAGGGCTGATGCTTTGTGAACTATAGTGACTGGTAAACTGTGGAGGACAGAAACTATAGAAAAGTTTAGAAGAGAGAAACTTCTCTGATAGGTAGAACAGAGGGGGTTTTAAGGCTTGAGCTGGAAGGAGAGGGAAATGATAGTAAGAAGAAAATAACATGGCAAAAGCAGAGATTTCACAGCACCCAAGCCAGTGACAGCAGTCAAACTAAACCAGGAGGGGTGAGAATCAGAGCTGAGAAAGCTGAGTGGGAAGAGTACAGAGAGGCTTTGAAAGCCTGGTAGACTTTAGACTGCCAGAGAGTCAAACTATAGACTACAGAGAATCTGTAGTGGTTTTGCCAGGGAAGTGATGTGATGAAAGCAATGTTTCATGAGGGCTAACCAAGCAGCCACACGTGGGATAGACTGAAGAAGAATGTGGAGGCAGGGAACACAAGTGGAGGAAATGGAAACAGGATGGATGTAATAGACATTGCTAAGGAAAACTGACGGCACTTAGTGACGGACTTCAGATGGTGAGGGGGGTGGGAGCTACATCAAGAACAACTCCAGAGGTTTTGGTCTGATGGTCTTCAAGTGCGTCAGTAGAACTGACTGTGGGGAAGATGATCACTTTTGAGGTGACAGTGGGACAGCTAATGAAAAGGTTCACAAGTAGCTGGGAATGCAAAGGCCTGAGCTGTGTCTCTGTCTACTTAGGGAAGGATGAATCACTCAGATGTGTTAAGGTAGCAGTAAGGAAACTCACACATTTCAGGGAAGTTGGGGGTGAGGTCAACTTTAAGGGGAGAGTGTCAAGGAGAGAGAGAGAAGCGCTTTGGAATAGCCATCAGGAGGATGAGGTCTAGCGCCATGGATGAGTGGGCCAGAAATGCGTAGTTCTGTGACTTCTTCCAGCCACACCTCTTCCCAGGGTTGGACAGAGGCAGTGGAATGGAAGAGAGGCACTGGCTGAAGAGGAGACTAAGGGGAATATGGAGAGGAGAGATGGGACCTGCGACCCAGGAGAGGATGAATGAGTCTCTAGGGCATGAAAGTATGGGAGAGGGCAAATTATTGTTAGAGACTGGAGCATGCTAAATTGCAAAGGAGGCAGTAACCGCTTCGTGGCAGTGGAGGGGGTCTGCAAGGAAGGAAAGCCATTCAGGGACAGCTGTGTTCCAGAGATGTCTGTGGACTATGGGTATCTCCCTCAGACTGGCATGCTTCCCCTTCACTCCAGGACAATAGGAAAGTCCTTCCTCCCACTCTCCAGACTCTTAACAACAGACACCTTTAGGGACAGAAGTCCAGCAGCTAGTGGGCCAAGCAGACTTTGCTCACTGAAACTTGGTCTAATCCACTTGTACTGCTGGCTCAAAGCTCCTGATTTCCTTCAGAGATGGTTTTCTATCATTTAAATGTCATAAACAGTAACAGGAAAATAGCCCACTGGCCAGCCCCTGCTCTTCACACCCGCCAGGCCCAGCACCTGCAGCTTCACTTGGAGAGGACAAGGAATAACCATGTGCACCAGAGAGGGAAGAGCTGAGCAAGATGATAGAGGTCCTTTTTTCTACTGGAGAGATACAACTGAGTATCTCACTGGGAAAGAGGAGTAAAGCCAGGTCATCTCCCCCCCTTCTCCATCTGGGTTTGGGCTAGAAAGAGACACAAGCAAAGGCAAACACACACACATGCACAGAGACACACAAAGAGCTACATGAGCCGAGGTGCATACACATAACTGATCATGGGACATTTAGGTTGGACAGAGGACATCAGGTTGGACATTTAGGACAGGTAGGACATTTAGGTTGGACATGGGACATTTAGGTTGGATATAGGACATCAAGGTCCACCTGGACCTTCTCATTCAGCTTCGCTCCCAAGTGTCTGCACGCAATAGTTTCTTTTCCACAGAGTACCCTGGTGTGAGCAGAGGCAGGTTGGACATTTAGGACAGATAGGACATTTAGGTTGGACATGGGACATTTAGGTTGGACATAGGACATCAAGGTGCACCTGGACCTTCTCATTCAGCTCCGCTCCCACGTGTCTGCACGCAATAGTTTCTTTTCCACAGAGTACCCTGGTGTGAGCAGAGGCAGGCCCCTCTCTTCCAGGCCTCACCCCTTCCCCTTTGTGTTTTTCCAGGTCGTGACATGGCGAGCACCACTCTGCCTGGTTACCCCCCTCACGTGCCCCCCACTGGCCAGGGAAGCTACCCCACCTCTACCCTGGCAGGAATGGTGCCTGGTATGTGACGCAGCTGTAGCTGCCTAATTTAGGTGGGGGTAGCTAAACTGTGGGTGAGCTGCTGCATGGTCTGTAGTCTGAGACTGGGGGTGGGGGGAGACCCAGTATCTCCTCCCCCACAAACTACTGCTGTTCTATCCCTCTGTCTCCCTAGAGGCTGCAGCGGGGGTCCCTCACCCTCCCTCTTGAGCACCCCACGGAGGGAGCCTGCAGAAGTACCCGCTGTGTGCACTCTCCTGTATGTCCTGGCCCCTCTGCAGTGCCCACCCATCCCAGCCTGTGCCCGGGGAGCACTCAGTCTCAGCTCCACCCTCAGTGCCCTAGCCCACCCCCAGCCAGCTGACACTGCTTGGAAGAGCCTGCCCTGGTTTCCATGGAAACTTGGAGCCAAGAACCATTTCCAGGGGCATGTCAGTCACTCAGACAAAGCCACCCTGGTCCACACCAACCCACTGGGAAGACCAGGAGTCGACCCCACCCCAGGGAGAGAAGGGAGTCAGTCCCTAAGGAAAGAGGAACAGAAGACAGACTGTGGCAGGAACCAGAGAGGCTGGCTTCAGAGAGACAACCTAGAGCACCCCCATGTCTCAGAGGAGCCCTGGGCCTTCACTGCTCCTGGGGGCTCTGACCTGTCCCCCTCTGAGAGGAGCTGGGTTGGGCTGTGTGGATCAGAGAGAAAGGGGCCATATGCAGGATCTGGTAACTACACCTGGAGGCTGTGCTGTCCCCAACTCCTCACCCCAGATTGGGAGCTGGGCTTGAAGCCAGAGAGAGAGTTGAAGCTCCTATTCACATCAACACCAAAAAACTCTTGTCTTAAAGACGATGAGAATCACTGGGCCTGCATCCTGTCCTGCTGGGTGCCCTCTGTGTGCCCAGTCCCTGAAGCTCAGCTCTCATGGAAGGCGGGAGGAATAGAATAGGGTGACTGGCCCCATTCCTGGATGGGCCATTCAGGGACAATCCTTGGTCAGCAGAGCTAGGGGAGGGGGATTGCAGAGGGGGAGATTGCTGCCTGGTGTTGCAGAACAGGGGGCTGGAGGAACTGGGTAAAGAGAGTTGAGGGTATGAGTAGGGGGATTCCTGCCCAGATTTAGAGTAGAGAGAACTGGAGTATTGGGTGCAAGGAGATTCTTCTGGGAAGGTCCCAGGCGAGAGCAGGTGGAGGCTGGAGAAGGTCTCAGAGAGATGGGGGTGCAGGAGGGGGGAGTCTGCAAGGAGATGGGGGTGAGGGGAACCGCAGAGAGCTCACGGTGGCAAGGGGGGAGTCGTTAAACAGAATCTAGTGCTGATGAGGAAATTACACTTGTTTCATTAGCGATGGGGAAGGAGATAGCTCAGTTCCTCTTGGTCACAGTTGAGCTCAGAAGCTCATTATCCTGCTGCACGCATGCTTTCCCTCCTCGTCAATAAACAGGCTTTCCAGTGGCTGCATCCCCCACCCCCACCCCAGCTCCCTCTCCGAGAGGGGCCCCTTCTCCTCTACTTAACCCGTGGTTAGGGATCACTGTAAACAGTCTGGGGTCATCACACAGGAGAAAGGGCGAGGGGGAAACCCGGGGGCCTGGCCTTTCTCGCGCGGAGGGAGGGAAGCAGCTTCCGACGGCTTTCAGCCCACGGGGCCCTCCGTTCACCGCTTGCGAACCCGCGGGCAGTCCACCTGCCTCCTCCCGCCGCCTCCTTCCCCTGATGCGTGGCCCACGTATCAAATCTCTAGAGGGAAAGGAGGGAGAGGAGTGTTTCCCAGCAGAGCCCCCACCCCTCGCATTGGCACCGTGCTGAGATGCCATTCCCAGGACTTTCTGGGACAAAGTGTCCCGAGGGCCTGTTTTCGCCATCCTCCCCCGCTTCCATCCTGTGGCGCTGTGGCTCCTAGAACCAGAGTCTCCACTAAAAAGGCTTTGGTCCCCAACGCAGGGCGTAGGTGCCCCTGGACTCAGAACAAACCCTTCCTGGGCGACTCGGAGCGCTTCCGCGGGAGCGCCCCGAAACTACCTCCGCGCCTCTGTGCGAGGCGCGTCGGTGCTTCTGCACACACACACCACCACCACCATCACCACCACCACGGGCTCTACCCCTGCGGACCAGGTGGATTGTTCTGTCTCCGCCCGGCCGCCTGACCGAAGCATCTGCACCTCGGACCCGGGGGAGGCCCCTGGCCGGGCAATTCGGGTCGGCCCTAGCCCTGCGCATGTCTGATCCCCACTCCCCCGCCCTCCCGCAGGGAGCGAGTTCTCCGGCAACCCGTACAGCCACCCCCAGTACACGGCCTACAACGAGGCTTGGAGATTCAGCAACCCCGCCTTGCTAAGTGAGTACCGCCACCTGGCTGGCCGGCGGCTCAGCGCGTCCGTCCGCACGCCCGCCAGCTCGGCCGTGCGGCTTCCGGATGCGGGTTCGACAGCCCGCCACTGGACCTTTGGGTGCCCAGCCGGGCAGGCTTGTTAGCACAGCTCTGAGGCCCCGGGATCCCTAGAGGAAGCCCGCGCCTCCCGCCCCTCCCTCGGCTCCGCTCTGCTCGCGGCGGCTGCAAGGCTCTGCGCCGCCCCACCCTGGGCCCCCTTCGAGGTGCGCTGTCGGGCGGCGGCCGTCACCGATCGGGTCCCTCTCCCACCCGGTGAATGCAGTTCTCCTGGGGGCAACCGGCCCCGCAGCTCAGCCAAGGCCTCCCTGCACGGATCCTGCTAGACCCCAGCACGAGGAGGTCTCTGCTTTGCTTTCTTTCCTTTTTTGTTCTCCTGTTTGTCCTCTCACCCAGCCCATTCTTCTCCTGTGTTAACTTCCAGGTTCCCCTTATTATTATAGTGCCGCCCCCCGGGGCTCCGCCCCTGCCGCTGCTGCCGCTGCCTATGACCGCCACTAGTTACCGCGGGGACCACATCAAGCTTCAGGCCGACAGCTTCGGCCTCCACATCGTCCCTGTCTGACCGCCCGCCCCGGAGGGAGGGAGGATCGACGCGACCCGAAGCCTCCCGGTCACCGCCCCAGACCCAACCCCCCTTCCAGAACCCCTCCAGCCCTTCACTTCACCCCGTCCAAGGCGGGACAGGACGAGTGAAGCCGCGGGCGGGACCCTCAGGCCCGGGCCCGCCGCCCCCTCCCGCCTGCTGGACTGCGCCGCGTCGCGAGGAGGGCCCGACCCAGTTTGTCCCTGCCTCGCCCGAGCTGGCCACGGAGCCCACCAGCCGCACCGCCGGACTCTGGCCGGGCCCGCAGCTGCGCGCGGGGGACACGCTTCTGTGACACACAATCAGCGCGGACTGCAGCCTGGCCCAGCCCCGGAGCAGCCCGCCTTGGACGCTCCGGTGAGCGCCAGGAGGCTTCGCTGGAGGGACTGGGCAAAGGAAAGGAAGAACAAAACGATTTTCTGCAGGAGGAGGAAGAGCCTCCTGCGGAGACCTCGGGAAAATGTCCGAATCCCGGCTTCAGCCAGATAGCCCCCACCTTCTGAGTGTGCCCTGCCCGGAAGGTGGAATGGAATGGGGGCGTGGGGGCCGGGCTTCAGGGATGCGCTTTGGGGATCGTCAGGCGTTTCCAAGGTTGGGACCCAAGGCACACAGGCCCCAGCAGCCCGCACCCACCGAGTCCGACCCTTGGCTCTTCCCAACTCCACCTGAACTGCCCAGTTCCCAAGGGCCCAGGCAGCTCCTACTAGTGACCAGACTCTCAGCCTTGCCCCTACCTCGGCGTCTCTTCCTTCTACCCATCTCGCAGCTCCCCCTCCTACCCTTCATTTTCCGATCCCACGTCGCTCTTCATCTCTCCTCCCTAACTCGCCGCCCTCCCCTGAGGCTGCCCCCGTGCCTGCCTCAGGACCAGTTTCTGCAGGCCGCGGCACTGGTCACCCCAAGCAGTTATCCGATGACCCCTGGCCCCCGCCCCGACACAGACTCAATCTGCCGGTGGTAGGAGCAGGATGTGAGCTGGCGTCTGAGCTGCGCGGAGTGGAAGGTGGGGGGCTGCCCACTCCACCCACCTCCATCCTCTTCCTCTGGCAGGAACTGAACAGAACCGCAAAAAGTCAAGTCTACATTTATTTAATATGATGGTCTTTGCAAAAAGGAAAACAAAAACACCCAACAGGCTGCTGCTTTGTAGAAAGACGGTGCGTGTCTTGTGAAGGCGAACCCACGTGTATATAACCCCGCCCCTCCCGCCCCGCCCCTCCCGGTAGAGTCCCAGGTGCCCGCCCGCCTTGCCTGTAGATAACGCCCCGCTGTCTGTGCTCTGAGAGTCGCCGCTCGCTGGGGGGGGAGGGGGGAACACAGCTACACGCCCACTAAAGCACAGCACGCCCTGGGGGAGGGGGGGGCTTTTTTTATGTTACAAAAAATGACGAAAGAAAAGAAATCTCTATGCAAAATGACGAACATGGTCCTGTGGACTCCTCTCGCCTCTGTTTTGTTGGCTATTTCTCTGTAATTCCGTGTTTTCGCTCTCTCCTCATCTCTCCTCTGCATCGCTCCCCTTTCCGGCTCTCGTCTCTGCTTCTCTCCGCCTCTGTCTCGGTCTCTCTGAGTCTTCGTCTCTCTCGTCTCTCTGTCTCTGTCCTTCCCTAGGCCTCTCCCCAGCCCTGCCCCGGCTGCCTTGCCCCTTGAGGCTAGATCAGAGGTGGCGGCTCCAGCCCCTAGGTTCGCCCCTCGCGCCCGTGCCCTGTGGGCTGTGGGCCGCCGGCGGCCGGGCCGCCCCGCCCCGTAGTTGCTCTCTCGGTAGCGGCGATGCGCCCTGCATGTCTCCTCACCCGTGGATCGTGACGACTCGAAATAACAGAAACAAAGTCAATAAAAGTGAAAAATAAATAAAAAATCCTTGAACAAATCCGTAAAGGCTTGGAGTCCTCGCCCAGATCTCTCTCTCTCCTTCGAGCCTTTTTATTTGAAAAGGAAAACGAGAAAAGAGAATAGTTAAGGGAACTGCCGGTGCCCAGCCAGGCTCCAGTGGCCCAAGCAGGGCGGCGAGGGAGCCGAGGTTCAAACGCCGAGGCCCGGCCCATTCTAGTCCCTGTAGGGCTGGCGCGATAGGGGCCCAAACCCAGGACCCAGCCGAACCCTCGAAAGATCCCCGGATGGCTCTGGTCTCCTTGGCCACCTTCAGCGCGTCGGTTCGTTTTGATTCTTTTTCTTTTCTGTGCACATGACAAATAAATAATAATAATAAATAATAATAAATAATAATAAAATTTTGTATGTCACTCCCCATGGCTCCAAGTTTGTCTCTACTTGGTCTCTGGAACAGGCCTTCCCTCACACTAGTCAATCTCAAATAAACCCTCAGTAATCCTCTCAGCTGCATTCCCTTTGCGACCCCTCTCCCACCGCTTTGCCCAGACCTATCGGCGCATCAGAAGCCACCCTCCCCTGCCCCCATCCCCACCCCCACCCGACCCCCACCCCGCCCTTGGAGCAAGGAGTTTTCGCTTTGCAAAACTTCAGAATAACTTCGAGTGATTTGGTCGCTCTACCTCTCCACTCACACCCAAACTTAGAGTGCAGTCTCTCAGAACTCGCCGTCGGAGACCGTCTCTGCGTGGCAGAGAGATTGTTTGCTGTCCTGTCTCGTCTGTCCTGTCTCGTTCCACCGCTCCTCCGCGCAGCCGCAGTTTTTATCCCCAGTCCGCCCAGAGACCACAAACGCTTGCCACCGGTTTTCTCGCTGCGCATTTATTTCTTGGCCAGGAGAGCATCCATTCCCATAGAGACCCGGGGGAACCTGCAAGCTCAAGCGACCTCGCGCGCCCCCTGGGTCTTGCGGAGTCCCCGCCTGGGCGAGCAGCCGCTAGGATCGGTGCGGTCTGGGTGTATCTTGAGAGTGCATGTTATGCAGCCGGTTGCCGGCTCCCATTTCTGTTGTTCTGCGTGGGTCTGCATGTTCCTGTGTGAGTCTAGGGGTAGGGAAGTGGGAGAACTGTTAGTTTTTTCAGACACCCTGACTGTTCTTGTGCCCAGGTGTCCAGTGAAGGCTGACTGTGTCTGTCCCTGTGTCTCTCTACCCTGTTTGGGGGAGGGATGGAGTGATTGTCCAGACTACTTCTGTTGTACTTGGAAGGGGTCTGCCCTCCATCCCTTCAGCAACCTCCCACGCCAGTCCTCCCACAAAGGCCACAGTCTCCACCTGGTCTCTGCCCTAGGATACTTTCCTTCTCTACCCCTGGGAACCTTCCCACCTCAACTTCCATCTCTGCCTCCTCCAGCTTAAAATACTCTGAAAGTTCTGAGCTGCCAGGGGTGGCTGGGCAGCTGCAAGCGGGACCTGGAGGCAAACTAAGGAGTGAACTTTCCCATTGGCTGGGGACACTGTCTCCTACACCCCTACCTCCATTCAGGATTCCAACAGGCCTGTCTTTCCCCAGGCCTGTTTCCCCAGCCTGCTCACATCGTGATGCTGCAGGGCCCCCAACAAATCAACCAGCCCCTAAGCAGTCAAGTCCATCCGCTTCCTTCTGCTTCACCACCTGTGTCTCCTCCCTAATCCCATATTAATAAATGACAGCCCCACCTTCCACTTGCCCCTACTGCTCCTTTTAATCACTGGTCTCTTAGAAGAATGGTCTTTAAACTCCTTTGATCATACATCCTAGCAGTAAAAAGAATTCTGAATTTGTACTCCTAATATATTTGTGCATACGTGCTCAGTCGCTTCAGCAGTGTCTGGCTGTTTGTGAACCTGTGGACTGCAGGCAAGGCTCCTCTGTCCATGGGATTCTCCAGGCAAGAATACTAGAGTGGATTGCCATGCCCTCCTCCAGGGGATCTTACTGACCCAGGGATCGAACCAGTGTCTCTTATGTCTCCTGCATTGGCAGGTGGGTTCTTTACCATTAGTGCCACCTGGGAAGCCCATAAGTATTTACGTACTCACAAATTCCATAAAAAACTCAACTAACGTATTAAGAATCTTATAAAACATAAAATAGAAAAAGGATGAGACTGGAATACATAGAAATTCCAATGTTCTCTTCTCATGCCTAAGTGGATTATTTGCACCCCCTGGAAAATGTTTACCCCACTTCAGAGAGCCTGCTCAGAACCCAAATCCAGTGTGGCAGAACTCCTGATTATTGTCTGAAGTCCAGCAAGTGGATTCTGGACGTTGCCAGGGCACTGGGTTGGCCCAGGCAATGCCACATGCATCACATGGAGCGGTTCTCTGGCCCCCAGTGCCTGGCTTTGCCTTCGGGTGCCCCAGAATGGGAGCCCTGTCCTGCTCAGGTCGTCAGATTGGGAGCCAGCGCCTTTCACCTGGGTCCCACCAGAACTTCTTACCTTCTGTTCTCTTTCTGGTTTCCTTCACACCAAATTGGATTTTGAGGGTCTGCTGTCAACAGTGACCAACTCTACCCAAAAAACTTTTATTCTGTGTCCCTCCAGGGGAATATTCCCTCCTAGAATCAGCCTGAGGGGCTCAAAACATGCTCTACAATCCTTGAGAAGTTGCCTGTTCTAAATGCAGTCCTAAACACAAACAGGACCTGTTCCCCAGCTCTGCTGTTCATCAGAACTCCCCTAATTCTGATTCTGCTAGCCCTGTTCCCACCCTGCTCCCACAGAGTTCCTAGCTGAGGTTCACCAAATATGACAGAAACTGTCCTGGGTCGAGGAAACAATAGTAGCGAAGACATGGAGGCATGCAAATATACCAGATGAAATGGGCTGGGGTATCAGCTGCCTGGGGAAAGACAGAAGGGGTTGGGAGAGGAGGCAAAAGATGAAACTTAAAAGTGATTGAAAGTCAGGACACTAGAAATGTCCAAATGGTATCCATCACTCGTGGCTTCTTTAAGGAAGCTGTCCCACTCACAGCCCACCCTGACCATGTATCCACCAGTGACTGTACTAGAATTGGACTCATACACAAAACTGAGCTGGGCCGATCAATCCACTCTCTCAGGACACAAAACTAGGAGGAACAGAGAGAATAAGGCCATTTGACCATGATAGTCAAGGTCCAGTGGAGACTGGGGGATTCCGCAGTCCTTTATTTTATTTATTTATTTTATTTTTGGCTATGCTGGGTCTTCAGTGCTGCACAGGCTCTTCTCTAGTTGCAAAGAGCACAGACTACTTTCCAGTTGTGGTGCTCAAGCTTCTCATTAAAGTGGCTTCTCCAGTTGCGGAGCATGGGCTCCAGGGCTCATGGGTTTCAGCAGTTGTGTCAGCATGGGCTCAGAAGTTGCAGCTCCGGAGCTCTAGAGCCCAAGGTCAATAGTTATGGCCCACAGGTTTAGTTGCTCCTCGGCACGTGGGATCTTCCCGGACCAGGGATTGAACCCATGCCTCCCATATTGGCAGGCAGATTCTTTTACCGCTGGCCATCAGGGAAGCCCTCTCTAGTCCTCTCATCTCAGTTAAGGACAACTCCATTCTACCAGTCACTCAAGCCAAAACCTCAAATCTTCCCCGACTGCTCCTGTCTCTCCCATCCCCTATCTGATCCACCAGCAAAATCAGACAGCTCTACCTTTAAAATAGATCCAGGGACTTCCCTGGAAGTCCAGTGGTTAAAACTACCCACTTCCACTGCAGGGAGCTCAGGTTTGATCCCGAGAACTAAGATCACATGCAGCGCAGTGCAGCCAAAGGGGAAAAAAACAACAACAACAGATAACAGAATTTGACCATTTCTGATGATCTGCGCTGTACCATTCCGGTCTAAGCCAGTATGACCCTTCACCTTGAATTGAAAAAAAAAAAAAAAATTGGCTTTCTTGTTTCCATCTTCACCTCACCCACTCCAGTCTACTCTCCCATCAGCAGAGTGATCCCCCAAAGTGGAGAGCAGAGCATGCTCTTTCTCTGCTCAGAGCGCCCCCCACCAATGATGCCCCTTCTCCCTCTGAGCCAAAGTCAGAATCTTAAATCTGATCTATAAGGCCCTACATGTTCTGGCTGTCCACTCTGTCCCCACGACCACCACCCCCAGCTCACTGTGCTCTGAGCCTGCTGGCCTCTGTGCTGTGCTTCACTTACATCAAGCATGAGCCTTCTCAAGACATCAAGACATTTGCTCTCAATGTGCCCCAAGCAGTCCCATGACTAGCTCCCCACTTCTTTAAGGTCTCTGCACCCCCCATTCCATTTGAAACTGTCCCTCCCCCATCCTGTGTAGTTCTTATGGGACTGTCAGTCAAAATACCCTGTGAGCTCCTGACCATAGATGTGGGCCTGAGACCTATGTCTGTCCAATGGGCCCCCCGCCCCGTCCCTGTTCACAGCACCTCAAGGTAGGAAGAGTCCTCTCAGAAGTCTTGTTATTGGAGCTGGAAGAGAGAGGGTCCCTTCTTTCTTTGGGCTGTGAGCTGCAATGATGAGGGCTTTGGATCTCTAGGGACAGTTCCCCACTATGTGGATAGCCCCTGCCTGAGAGCACAGTGCAGACACACTCAAGAGTCAGGCTGGGACACTCAGAGCTGAGAGGCAGACCTGTGCTGGTATCATTCGAGCCTCTGGAGCCAGTTAGGCCTGAAGCAGGGCCACTTTGGCACTTCCAGGGTCCTAAGCCAGCACCTTCTCCTTTTTATCACTTAAGCAAGTGTGTTGAGTGTCTGCCAATTGTAACCCAAAAGTTCTGAGTTAAATAGTTCTGGGGGGCACTAATGTCCTGTTAAGAACTTCGGACTTTTTTGCTGTAGGCATTGAGAGTCATGGAAAGTTTTTGAGCAAGAGACAGTGGTATAATAGACTTGCATTTTTGGAGACGCTCTCTGTCCATAACATAAGGAGTGGGATACAAAGAGAGACGGTGGGCACAGGGAGGCCTGTACAAACCCACCACAGTGGTCCAGGCAGGAGATGATGGAGGCCACACTAAGGATTAGCCCCACGAGGACACCAACATGGAGATGTACAAGATTAGAGTTTTAAGTAAAAGAAGAAAAGTGCTGAATAATGGACACCCTGTTTAAGAAAGAAGGAAAATAAGGACTTTATCACATTTGCTTATATATATGAAAACACTGGAAAGATAATTAGTAATCTAATAAAAATGGTTGTCTCTGAGCAGGGAACAGGGTGGATGGGTGACTAGGTAAGGGTGAGATTTCTGTGAGTATGCTTTTCTAAATGTAATTTTGAGTTTCAAAAAATTAAAACAAAAGTAGAGAGACTACCATATCCTTGATACATATAAGCATAATTGTTCAATGAATAAACTAGATTTTGCTTTTTGTTGTTGTTGTATGATTGAGGGAAAGGCCATTGGATTTGGTGAACAGGGGCCACCTGGTGACCAGCAGCTGGTGCTTTCTGAAGGTGGAGGGGTAGCTAAGACCTGGGGGAGGGGTAGCTAAGAACTGGGGAAGCAGATGGAGGCAGAGGGTAAACAATTCTTTTGAAAAGTTTGGAAGGGAAGGGAGGACAAGAAGGGCCAGGAGATGCTGTGGTCAGTGAGCGCAAGGGAGAGTCCTTTCAAGCTAAGGACTATATGAACTGGCCTGGGGGCCAAGGCAGAGGGTTGAGACTGTGTGGGAAAGGAGGGGCTATTGAGAGATGGACCGAGGGGCTTATGGAAACATGCCTGAAAGAATGGGGTGGAGGGTGAAGAGTGGGGATGAATCGGAGAATTCTGCTGGGAAAAAGCTGATCATGAGAGGATAGGGCTGAGAAGCTGCTCAGAGAGCTTGCAAGAGACACAGTTGCTATCTGCTGAGAGTGAGGGGAGCAGGACTGGGTCCTGCCTTGTGGAGGGTAGGGAGCTTTGGAAGAATCATTCTGGGAGATTTAGAAGGTGGTCTGCGAGAGCGTGAGCTTGTCGCCTGCCTGCAGCAGGAGAGCACACATAGGTGGTAGATCACTGCCTTGATCCAGGGCTCCTCTTGCCCTGGTTGGCTCCATCTCTCAGAACCCAGGGTTCAGGGCCCCCAGATTACACTGCTCTCCCCTCCCCCATCTGACCCACACCCTCCTCGGTGTGGCCTCCTTACTTGATTGAACCCCAGCACCCAGCAGCACCTCAGTATGTTCCCATGTCCTAATCTTTGTGACTGTCCATCCCCAAGTGCCCAGGCTCAGCCTCAATTTCCTGGTTGAAGAGACCTGTAGAAGAGCCACCCCTTCCCTAAGGAATCCTCAGACTGGAAATGCATCCTCTAGGCAGAACGAAAAGCATGTGTATACAGAGGCATCTCCAAGCTGAGAGCAGCAGGAACCCAGAAATTGGCTCCTGTGATCACCGTGTGACCTTCAACAAGCCCCTTGGGTCTCTGTCCTTGCCTCCTGTGTAAAACCAGATGGCCTCTAGGACTCCTTCCCACTTTGACATTCTAAGCTTCTGCAGTTATATGTGGTAGGTAGCCTTCAATCTCTATGGTCAGGAGGAGTTCAGGAAAGCTCTGTGGAAGAAGATTGGATACATTCAGATGGGGAAGGGGATGGGGGACTTTTTAAGATAGGAAAGGAGGCATGGATTTATTTGTTTGTTGCCATCTCTCCCATCTGAGAGTCATTACTGCCTTTCCCTCTCTCTCTTCCCAGTGTCTGCCCAGAGATCTCTAGGAGAATGGTGGAGACCACTGAGGGTGCAGGATAAGCTACATGGGAGGGAGACAAAGAAAGAAGCTATTGGGGGCCAACTACGTGTCCTGCTTCCCCACAACACCCTCCCAGCCCAGATCATCCCAATACTCTAATTAGCCAGTCCCTTAGGCCCCTGTTAGCCAGGCCGGCTGAGCGCCCAACTCCCTGGGGACCAGCCCCCTTACCCCCCAGACTAATCAGTCCCTTTGCTCCTTGAGTGCATGAGCATGCACACACACACACACACACACATACACACACACACACACACATGCTCCCTTATTCTATCCCAGAGCCCCAGCACCATTCTAGCCTTCAGAGGTTTAACGTAGCATGGTGCTGAATTCCCCCAATGAAGACACCCCATTTGAGATGATTGAAGGGTAGGGGAGAAGTCAGATAAAGTTTGGAGGTCCTCTCCAATTTAGGGTTTTCTCTCAAACTTGTGGGATCAAGGATGTGTAGCAAAGCATGCAGCCATGATTGGGGTGCTCTATGGCACCCCCAACCCTGGGGCTGACACCTCTCAGGTCCCTATCTATGGTCAATACTCACCCCAACCCAGACCCCCTCCTCCCCTTCATCTCAGCCCCCCCATTCATCTCCCCACCCCCCTACCCCCCGACACCCGCACTGTCAGCCCAAACACATGATAAATTGCCCTGTCAACAGAATTCATTCAGGGACCAATTAATTCCACAGAAATGAACCAGGAGCCATCAGTTGCTGAAAAACTCAGAGTGCAGGGAGCGGAGGGAGGGGGTGTGGGCGGGGGGTGGGCGGCAGAGGAGGGGACGGGGAGGCTGGGGAAGTTAGTCTGACAGAAATTGGTCATTTAATGCTTAAGTGCACGCTAGACAGCCCTGTCATCGCCCGCGGCCCCCGTGCGGGATTAATTATCGGTGGAGGAGAGGGCAGCCCGGCCCAGCCCAGCCGTCTGTCACCAACCAAGGCTAGAGTCACCCAGGACTTGGCCACCCTAAGTCCACTTCCAAGTCTCCAGGTTGCCTGCCCCCTCAACTTCCAGGTGTCCCCAGATCCCAACCCTAGGCCCAACCTCATATCCTGGACCCTCAGCAACATTTAGTCAAGGCCTTGCCATCAGTTTTCTAAACCAGGGAGGCTTCTCTGGCCCCTTGACTGGGTTAGGCCACATATGTGCCCCCATCATTACCCTCAACCATCTTGAGTGACTCTCTGTGCAGAGTCCAAGGCATGACTGTCCCAACCATTGATCCTAATCTGAGGGAATGGCACCATCTTCCACTCAACTGCTTATGTCAGATCTCTACCAGTTGTCCTTGACTCCTCCGTCTCCCTCATCCACTCAGCCAATCAGAATCCAAGTCCTGTCAGTTTAGCCTCCTGGAAACAGCATATCTGGGCCACCTGCTTCTAGCTCCGCATCACCACGATCAGCAACTCTGCCTGCTCACTCTTGCTTGTAGCTAATGTTATCTTTAAAAATGCAAATAATATTCTGGTGTACTCCCCTGCCATCATACACATACACACTAACTTTCAGTTTAACACTCTTTGGTGGACCACCATGGGCCTGCAGGGGGTGAAGTCCAAACTCTTGACTCACAAGCCACAAAGCCCCAACCTCTGCCACCAACCCAGCCTCACCTCCAGCACACTTCCCGCTGCTTTCTCTACTCCAGCCCCAATGACCTTCCCTTCCTGCCTTTGCAGACACTGTTCTTCTTGCAGCCCGAAAAGTTCTTTCTACCCTGCAACCCCCACCACTTGACTGACGCCTATTCATCCTTGAGATTTCAGATTAAATATCACTCCCTCCAGGAAGCCTTCCCTGAACCCATGATTAGAGTTCACAGCTCCCAAACTTACCCATCCATCATGTCACCCTACTTGTGCACTCTCTCTCTTTCCACCAAATGTTAAGTTTCATGAGAATGGGCTCCATGTTTTTATCCTTTGAACTTGGCACTTAATGGAAACCAGAAAATACTTGTTGAATAAATAAATGAAAGAATAAAAGCCCAATCTTGTCTTGGCCCTAAGCCTGGCCTGACTCTGGGGCCATGTTCCCCAGAGCCAGACCTCTCTTGGGAGCCTAAGATATGTTGGGGTAGCTGGAAAGATGAGAAACCCTCAGAGAACACTCAATCTGTGAGCCCATCAGACCGACTTAAGTCAGTTGTGCTGGGTGGGTTCCAAGGAGGCTGCAGATAACCTCCAAGGAGGTTAGAATGGTAGAGAAAATGGCCAGGACTTGCTAAAAGAGCAAAACCCAGGATCTGAAGAAGCATGCTCTGTGCAGCAATGTGGGTACATGTGAAACACAAGGCTGATCTGAGGAGGAGAAGGAAAAACTGTTGGCAAAGTGATGTCTCTGCTTTTTAATACGCTGCCTAGGTTTGTCAGTTTTCCTTCCAAGGAGCAAGCATCTTTTAATTTCATGACTATGGTCACCATTCACAGTGATTTTGGAGCCCAAGAAAATGAAATCTGTCACTGTTTTCAACTCTTCCCCATCTATTTACCATGAAGTGATGGGACCAGTTGCCATGATCTTAGTTTTTTGAATGTTGAGTTTTAAGCCAGCTTTTTCACTCTCCTCTTTCACCCTCATCAAGAGGCTCTTTAATTCCTCTACACTTTCTGCCATTAGCATGGTATTATCTGCATGCCTGAGTTTGTTGGTATTTCTCCTGGCAATCTTGATTCCAGCTTGTGATTCATCCAGCCCAACATTTCATATGATGTACTCTGCATAGAAGTTAAGTAAGCAGGGTGACAATATACAGCCTTGACATACCCCTTTCCCAATTTTAAACCAGTCCATTGTTCCGTGTCTGTTTCTAACTGTTGCTTCTTGTCCTGCATATAGGTTTCTCAGGAGACAGGTAAGGTGATCTGGTATTCCCATCTCTTGAAGAATTTTCCACAGTTTATTGTTATCCACACTGTCAAAGGCTTTAGCATAGGCAGTGAAGCAGGAAAAGCCTCTTGCTTTTTCTATGATCCAACAGATGTTGGCAATTTGATCTCTGGTTCAGGGAAGCACACTGATTGAAACCACCCACCCTGGCCAGGCACCATAGTAAACTATTTGCATGAGTTATTTTATGACAGGAGGTCCTGGTAAGGAACACAGAACTAATAAGCCTCCACCAACTGGAAGAGTTCAGCAAAGGTCAAAAGGAGACACCACATGTCCGACCACCTCCCATAATCCTTCTCTCTGGCATCCATCTTGGCTGAACAAGGCCTGAACCACCAGGAAGGACTCTGAGTCAGAATGATTGGCTAAAGACAACTTGTAAACTAATCCCATCACCATAAAACCAGAGACTGCGAACCATGTGACAGAGCTGTTCTCCTGGGTTCCCCTACCCTATTGCTCTCCACCTGGGTGCCCTTTCCCAATAAAATCTCTTGCTTTGTCAACACATGTGTCTCCTCAGACAATTCATTTCTGAGTGTTAGACAAGAGCCCAGTTTCGGGCTCTGGAAAGGGTTCCCCTTCCTGCAATAGTTCCTCTGCCTTTTCTGAATCCAACTTGTACATCTGGAAGTTCTCATTTCACATACTGCTGAAGCCTAACTTGAAAGATTTTGAGGATTACCTTGCTAGCATGTGAAATGAACGCAATGGTACAGTAGTTTGAACATTCTTTGGCATTGCTTTTCTTTGGAATTGGGATGAAAACTGACCCTTTCCAGTCCTGTGGCCACTGCTGAGTTTCCAAATTTGCTGACATATTAAGTGCAGCACTTTAACAGCATCATCTTTTAGGATTTGAAATAGCTCAATTGGAATTCCATCACTTCCACTAGCTTTGCTCATAGTAATGCTTCTTAAGCCCCACTTGACTTCACACTCCAGGATGTCTGGTTCTAGGTGAGTGATCTCACCATCATGGTTATCTGGGTCATTAAGACCTGTTTGTATAGTTCTTCTATGTGTTCTTGTGGTCCTAATATAATATAATGTGGTAAAGATGTGTCACCAGGTATAAGTGATTCAGTAGGGCTGTAATGGCATAATCCAAAAACAGGATAATCATACAACAATTTACTAATATCAACCAGGAAATGATGGGTGAACTTACTGATGAACAATCTGAAGTTATATTGTGGTAATATGGCAAGAAAGGGGTAGAGCTGGAATTCAAACCCAGGTCCATCTCCCTTTTAAAGTACATCCATGCTCTTGGCATTGCATTATCTGTTTTAAGAATTTCAGCCCTCTAGGTAAGAAGCAAAACAGGGAACAAGTTGAATCACAACATAAATATGTAACATATTCCTAGACATAAATTTTATTAAAAGGTCAATATTAAGGTGGATAAATGTGTATAATAGGCAAATATTTATATAAGAAAGGAGGAATATGAATGTATCATTTTACAAAATGGAAAGATAAAAAGGTTTTTTTTAATATTTATCTATAGAAGAAAGGAGGAAACAAAATGGAGAAGACAGGGTAGAAGGTTGTCATCACTGATATCTTATATTGTAGATATGACTTTGCTACTGCTAAGTCACTTCAGTCGTGTCCGACTCTGTGTGACCCCATAGACGGCAGCCCACCAGGCTCCCCTGTCCCTGGGATTCTCTAGGCAAGAACACTGGAGTGGGTTGCCATTGCCTTCTCCAATGCATGAAAGTGAAAAGTGAAAGTGAAGTTGCTCAGTCATGTCCGACTCTTAGCGACCTCATGGACTGCAGCCTAGCAGGCTCCTCTGTCCATGGAATTTTCCAGGTAAGAGTACTGGAGTGGGTTGCCATTGCCTTTTCTATGTAAATATTTTACATAATGTCACAACAAAATTAAATCAATAAGCAATGCCCCCAAAAGCAAAAGCCAAATAAAACAAATGAATCTAACTCTCTATTGAGTTGGTATCATAACCACATAGAGAGAAATTATTCCAAGTAAGTTAAAACCTAGCAGTTGACCAAATATACATTCTCTAGTGGGGCATACACTGATTAAGCAAATAAGTGATGATACTTGTATGCTTGGAGGTTTTTTTGGCGTGGGAGAAACAAACAAACCAAATGGAAGATCAATTAAGATAAGTAAAATCCCTATAGTCTTGGATTTAATTGGATGTATTAATAGTAACTCTTGATGCATTTCATGTTTTAAAAAATGCATGTCCTGGCTCTGTGCACTGAAAAGGACCAAGAAATGAACCAACTCAATAGCTGTAAGCACCTCTAGTTCCTAGACTCTGGTCTTTAAATACCACTTTGCACTAAAAGCAACCAGGATTCCTTGGGGAAATGGAAGATGTCAGATTTGAAACATTAATATACAAGATGATCAGGGAAATCTTGTCATAACAGGAAGCAAGAAAGCTATCAAAGATTACTAGGATCATGTCAAAAGGACTTAGGTGCCCATTAGAGGCTCCCATTGACCAATAATGAGACAATTGAGCATCAGTGAGAATAATAGCTGCAACTGACTGAAATTCATCAAACATATTTAAATCCATGAGTTCGTAATTATACTTAAAAGAAAAACCCCTATGACCTTCTTTAGAGGAGGGAGGGAACTAACTCATTATTTGGGAAATTGATAAATAAGAGGAATCAAGCATTTCTACTACTTTTCTTATAAGACCTGTACTTTAGGAAATCAAATAGTGGAAGAAGGGAAGTTTCTCTTTATAGAAGTCTTCCAACTAATAAATGAAGAAGGAATGGATAGAATTAGAGTATCACTATTTTGCGACCCCAGTGGAGTAACAGATTTAAGCAATGATTATCAATGGTTGTTAATCACCAAAAGAGAAACAACAGAACACTATGTGCCTCTTAATGAAAATACAAAGAAACAAAAAAATCTTTAAAAGTAGTATTAAAAAAAAAAATCAAACCTGAATCTGATCAAGCCTTTAGCTGTAACTACCATTTTACAGAAAACACTATAAACAAAAAAACCACAAGGGACTTCCCTGGTGGTCCAGTGGTTAAAAATCTACCTGCCAATTCAGCAGACATGAGTTCGAAACCTGATCATGAAGGATTCCACATACTGTGTGGCAACTAAGCCCATGCACTACAACTACTGAGGCTGCAGGCTCTAGAATTCATGCTGCACAATAACAGAAGCCGCCACAAATGAGAAACCCATGTACCACAGCTAGACCGTAGCCCCTGCTCATTGCAACTACAGAAAGCCCGTGCACAGCAACAAAGACACAGTACAGCCAAAAATAAGCAAATAAACAAAGAAACCGCAAGGATGCAATCTGATCCAAGCTCTTCTTCTCTTTTTTTCTCTTTAATATTTATTTATTTGGTTGTTCTGGTCTTAATAGCAGCTCACGGGATCGTTAGTTGCAGCCTTCAAACTCTTAGTTGTGGTATGTGAGATCTAGTTCCCTGACCAGGGATCGAACCCAAGGCCCCTGCATTCAAAGCATGGTGTCAGCCACGGGACCACTAGGGAAGTCCCATGATCTAGGCTCTTTTTTGCATAGTTTCCATAGACTGTGAGGAAACTTTAGTGCAAATAATGTCTTCTTCAATGAAGAAATTGCAAGGGGGGAAAAAGGCAGACAAAAAGAGACTTAAGAAACATAATCACTAATTGCAATATACTTGAATCCTTCAAGTAGTTAAAAAGAGGAAGAGGATTAGGAAGAGGAGAAGTTAAGAGGTAATCAGGAAAAAGTAAATACAATACAAATTACACATTCAGATGTGCTAGTGATATGATGGTCATTTTAAGAAGTCATTTTATTTTAGAAATATAAACTTATATACAGATTATATGATATGGTGTCTGGGATTTGCTATGAAACAAGTCTGGGGGTTGGAGTGGTGAGGAACTATATCAAACAAGACTGGCTATAAATTGATAACTGTTAGTTGCACTTGTTATACTAGTCTCTCTATTTTTGTATACGTTTGAAATAATAACAAAATTTTAAACCACTTTACATTAAAATAAACTAGTTAAATTTGGGGATCATTGTCTCCCCTCTTTTGACTTTTCAGAAATTCAGTTGCTTAGCTGTCCAAGATAGAGATTCTGAAGAAAATGACCAGTCCAAAATAAAATACCTCTAGATTCTCGCAATTGGGGTCTTCCACAAAACATCTGGGTCCCCACCTTATCACTTTTAAATGGTGTCTACTGATCAACAGATCTCAAACATGCATACAGAATTTTCAATCTTTTATTGCCTCACTTTTGTGTTGATGGACAGGAAAGGATACTAATGATTTAAAATAAGCTTCTAACTTGAAATAAAGGCCAGAATTAACTACCACCAAAAAATGTGAAAGAATCAAAGTCAATTCAGGGAAAAGAATAAAACTAAAAACAATCCCCCCTCCAAAAAAACTATCTATAATTAATAGTATGAGATATAAAGAAACTGACCTCTGTGAAACAAAAACTGTGCATTTTTAAGGTACATTCAGAGAATAATAATAATTTGCAAACTTCTAAATATTAATACATATGTATATATACATATATGAATAGGTGTATATTCATAAACATAACATTAAAAGTAAAAATATTTAATAGAAGATTTTCAAGGTAAAGTTAAGAAAATACCCAGAAGGTAGAATGAATAGGCTCAGAGATAAAATTATAAAAGAAAAAAATAAGAAAAATAAAGGATAAGTACAGAAAGTATAAATATCTAATGAGAGTCTCAGAAAAAAATAGGACAAAGAAAATGAAAGTTAAAAGGTTCATTAAGGTTAAAAGGTTAAAATTATTTTTAAAATAATTCCAAAAATTTTCCCAAGTTGAAGGGCATGAAATTTCTAGATTGAAAAGGACAGTCAAATACCCAGCACAAAGGATTTACAAAGTCCCACATCAAAGCACATAATAATACAGTTTTAGAACACCGAAAGATAAAAAGAAGCTTCCAGAATGAAAGAAAGAGGGGAAATATAGCAATTTGAAAATAGTAATAGCAGCAAACTTCTCAATAGCAATAATGGAACTATTAGATAAAGGAACAATATCCTCAAAATTCTTAGGAAAAAAGGATTTCAAATTTATAATTCTATATTCAAACAAAATATCACTCAAGTGTGAGAATAAAATATTTTTCACAATTCCAAAGCTTCCCAAAATATCCATGCTTTCTTTCCTTAAAAATTACTGGATGACTAGGGAAATCCCTGGCAGTCCAGTGGTTAGGACTCTGTGCTTTCACTGCCATGGGCCTGGATTCCATTCCTGGTCAGGGAAAGAAGATACTACAAGCCACGCAGTGCAGCCAAAAGAAAAAAAAAAAAAAAAAAGACCAAACTAAGAAAGAGGAATACTTGCAACTCAGTAAGCAAAAGATCTAACACAGGAGAAAAATGAGGGTAATCACCAAAATAGTGGAGAAGGAAAAATCCAGAATGACAGGTGTGCCGTGTATCCATGGAATAACCAGTACAAACAGGAGCTAGAACAGGTATACCACACACAGCTGTGTAAATTGAACAAAGATGTCTCGTGTGGAGACCATAAGTGAGAACCGAAATTCATTTAGTGCTCTGCTTCCCAAGGCACATTTCTGATGAAGGGGTGCATTAAACCTTGAGAAAGAAGATACCCTTACTAATCAGTCTTCCCAAAGAGAGCACTATTCTGTAATTTGTCAACTCAAGAAGCTCTTTTTAACAATCCTTATGGCCAGAGGGGGTTCCTTATAAAAAAATTTGCTCAAGGGAATTCCCTGGTGGTTCAGTAGTCTCTGAACCACTGGTGGTTAGGACTCTGGTCTTTCACCATCAAGGTTGTGGGTTCAATCTCTGGTCAGGGAATTAAGATCCCATAAGCTGCATGGCATGGGCAAAAATTAATTAATTAATTAAAAATTTACTCAGAAGGGACATCTGTGTTAGTGATGGCCTTGAATAGGAAAATTATAGGTCCAAAAAGGATGCCCCCAATAAAAATATGGTAACAATAGATTACAAAATATGCTTGACAATAATAAAATATTTCATATTTCTGTTGAGAATTTGGAAATGATTATAAATAAGTAACTAGAAAATTTAGCAAACCACTGGTGGCAGGGGAGGACATGAGGCAATTATTAACTCCAAGAAAAACAAAAAGATATGCAAGAAATAAAATGTGATGAAAGTCACAACATGACTCAGCTGTTGAAAAGAAATATTTACACTTTTATATACATAAACACAAAATGTTGATTTTACTCTGAATTGTGATAAAAGTATATTGAAAGAATGAACATAGATAAAATGAACATAGATGATGGTATAAGAGAGCCCAATTCTCATCTTCCGTAATAGTCAATAAAAGTATCTAAAAAGTGAAAAGTCAAAAAAGCAAGATAAACATGATATTTCAATAGAAATAGGGAAGCAAATATCAGAAGATGTCACTCAACAATTTTAAAATGGTAGTCTATGAGGACCTAATAGGGAATAGCTATCACCTTGTATTAGTTTAATTTTTGAGTTACATAATTATCTTTAATGAAAATTTTGGAGATATATGAAAATAGAATAGTCAGTGAATTCCCATATTCTAATCATTCAGAGTTAGCAAATATCAAGAAGTTGCCACACCTGTATCATGTAAGCATAAAGTTTAAATTTTTTTAATTAAAAAATGTTAACAAATTAATAATATGGCTACCTCTGAGGCACATGACGGATATAGGGGATGAACGGTAGTGAGGAAAGGGTGAATTTTTTTCTGTTAAACAGAAAAAGCAAATGTAAACAGTTACATTTTAAATTTTATCTTACAAATTCATACATTCACTGTTCATTTATCCTCAGAACAGTTTGAGGTGGATACTATTATCACCCCAGTTTGATAGAAAAGAGTTGGCTATCATTTGAAGTTTTTTTTCAATGAGAAAGTATTCTTTTTTAAACCATAATTTTTAAAAATAGGCCATAGATTTGCAGCCAGTTAAGCCGATTGTGCGCTTTTCCCCATCACGGTCTAGTGTGCAACGCCTGCAAACAGTACATGCAGCCTGTTGTCTGTGTGGGATGCTCAAAGGGACCCTGGAGACAGCCCTTTTCAGAACCTTCATGCTGGCATGCTGTCCCCAGTCTAGGTTCCAGACAGGTAGGCGCGTGCCTTTGGAAGGCCCCAGGGCACAGTGGCCAGGGTCCATGTTGGCCAAATCATAATGTCTGTCTGCACCAAGCAGCAGAACAAGGAGCATGTGACTGAAGTCCTCCTGGGGGCCAGTTTCAAGCTCCCTGGCCATCAGAAGATCCACATCTCCAAGAAGCGGGGATTTACCAAGTTTGTGTGTGTGTTCTTAGTTGCTCAGCCGTGTCTGACTCTGCGATTCCATGGACTGTAGCCCACCAGGCTTCTCAGTCCATGGGGATTGCCATGCCCTCCTCCAGTGGATCTTCCCAACCCAGGTATCGAACCCAGGTCTTCAGCATTACAGGTGGATTCTTCACCATCTGAGCCACCAGGGAAGCCCAAGAATACTGGAATGGGTAGCCTATCCCTTCTCCAGGGAAAAGGTTGTACCTTTTTAGACTACCTTTTAAAAATACAGTATGATTTATTTGAATTTTCATTATTTTATCTTCCCGACCCAAGAGTCAAACTAGGGTCTCCTGCATTGCAGGAGGATTCTTTACCAGCTGAGTTACTAAGTTTAATGCAGATGACTTTGAAAAGATATGGCAGAAGAGCGGCTTTCCCCAGATGGCTGTGGGGTCAAATATATCCCTAATTGTGGCCCCCTAGACAAATGGTGTGGAGAAGACAATGGTACCCCACTCCAGTACTCTTGCCTGGAAAATCCCATGGATGGAGGAGCCTGGTAGGCTGCAGTCCACGGGGTCACTAAGAGTTGGACACAACTGAGCAACTTCACTTTCACTTTTCACTTTCATGCATTGGAGAAGGAAATGGCAACCCACTCCAGTGTTCTTGCCTGGAGAATCCCAGGGACGGGGGAGCCTAGTGGGCTGACATCTGTGGGGTCGCACAGAGTCGGCAGGACTGAAGTGACTTAGCAGCAGCAGCAGACAAATGGTGGGTCCCACACTCATGAGAGCCATGGTACTGTCCCCTCTTTACTCATACCCACCAGTAAATCCTACTTTCCTGTCAAAAAAAAATAGGCCATAGAAATCTATTCCCCTTCTCATATGATAGCCATTTGGCTACTAGCATTCTTTTTTTTTTCTTTTCTTTTTTAGTATAAAAAGTCCCAGTTCTTCCAATGATGCTTCAAAAGTAGAATTATTATACATTGCAATTGTTAATAACACTTTCTTTTACTGTCAAATGTACCGTAGTTTAGGTAATATTTTATGGCTACTCTTCTAATAGGATTTGGTATTTAGGTCCTTTCCGACGTGGGTTGCCCTACCCTGGACATCACTCTGAAGAAGTGTCTTCAGCCTTAAACCTAGCAAAATATGGAACCTTAGTGGGACCATTAATCTTTCCTGTACCAAGCTTTCTGCATCTACTAAGGCAGGTAGGGAGCCTGGGAGTCATCATACTTCTGGATCATACAATTGATCCACAATGAATTAGCTGTCACATAAATTCAGTCTTTTTCAAGTGATTCATCCCTAAACCAGGACTCCCAGGCCTATGTTTGCATCTCTGATCTTTTTAATCTGCCTGCAGGACTCCACATCCACTCTCCTCCAAGTGTCATTTGTTCATGTAGGATCATTGTTCCAGCCTATCATGATCATTCTAATTGCAATTCTGTCATGCAGCCTATTAGTGATCCTGGTCCTTTTTGTGTCATCTGGAAGTGTGATGAGCTGGACACCTACATCTTCATTTGAGCCACTGATAGAAATATCACATGACCAGGTTCAAAAACCTCCAGTTGGAAAGACATAACCCCTACCATCATTACCCTTCTTTGGGTACAGTGAGTCACCATTTCTGAATGCTCCAAGCAGGGTCATCATCAGCCCACATTTCTTCATTGCATCCACAAAGATAATAGGACAAACTGCTTCATCCCCTGTTGAAATCAAAGAACAGTATCTTCAGGATTCCCCTAACCTCCTCGTTCAGTGTCCTTATCAACAAAAAAGCATGGTTTTCTACTCTTTGGCATGTATTCCTAAAGAACTCATTTTTGGCTTCTGCCAAAAGGTAGACATGTTTTCCTTGTTAAGCATTGCCAGACCCCATATATAATAATCATTTCTAGAATTTTGCCAGGAATCAATCTCAATCTTGACAGTCTTTAATTTCCAAATCGATTGTCTACTCCTTGCTGAGTATTATGGTAGTCCTTATCCATTTACATACTGTAGTACCCCTCTGACCCGCCAGGATTCCATGAAGGTCACCAAAAGCAGATTCCTAATTACATGTGATTTCAACACTTGTCTGGACCTAGATCTTTTTAATCATAATTCTTCCTGCTATTTCCGATTTAAAGTCATTCTCCTCAACACTCCGGAAAGAAGGAAAAAGGATAGATAGCAGCTCTTTTCTCTGTCTTTGGATAACATCAACAACCCAAAGGTTGTTCTGGGTATTAAACCCATTTTAAAATTTTATTTACTTATCTATTCATTTGTTAATTCATTCACCCATCCATTCATTACATACTTATTAAAATGCAAATATTACAGATAAAGCCAAACCTGTCATTGATCAGTCCTTCTAATTCTAGTCTTTCCTTTTTTATATTCATTTTGTTTATTTCTCATTTTTATTTTATCTTTGGAAAGGCATTTTATTTTAAATATAGAAGTGTGTACATGTCAATCCCAAACCCCCATTCTATCCCTCCATTCCCCTTACCCCCCACCCCAGTAACCACAAGTTCATTCTATAAGTCTTTGAGTCTGTTACTGTTTTAAAAATAAGTTCATTTTCGTCATTTTTTTAGATTCTGCCCATTCTTTATCGAAATATCGAATGATGTTTGTCTTTCTCTAACTTACTTCAATTAGTATGATAAACTCTAGGCCCATCCATGTTACTGCAAATGGCATTATTTCATACTTTTCAATGGCTTAGTAATATTCCATTGTATATAGGTACCAAATCTTCTTTATCCATTCATCTACTGGTGGACATTTAGGTTGCTTTCATGTCTTGGCTATTGTAAACAGTGCTGCAGTGAACATTTGGGTGCATAAATCCTTTCAAACTGTGTTTTTCTCTGAATATATGGCAAAAAGTGGGCTTACTTGATAATAGGGTAACTCTATTTTTAGTTTTTTAAGGAATCTCCACACTGTTCTCTATAGTGGCTATATCAATTTCATTCCTACCAACCAGTGTAGGAGGGTTCCTTTCTCTCCACACCCTCTCTGGCATTCATTGTTTGCAGATTTTTTGATGATGGCCATTCTGACTTGTGTAAGGTGATATCTCATTGTAGTTTTGATTTGCATTTCTCTAATAATTAGTGATGTTGATCATCTTTCCATGTGCCTTTTGGCCACCTGTATGTCTTCTTTGGAGAAACGTCTCTATAGATCTCTGCCCATTCTTTATTGTAACTAGATTGGTGTATGTTCTTCCATGCACTTACACACACACATATGCATATAGAACATATACTTTGAATTTTTTGTTTAACTATATTGGAATATCCTGTAGAAAATGCTCCCCTATTAATATTTTCCTGGCAAAACATCTTTAGGCTTTTAGTACCCCAACCTTAGAGAACCCATGTATATCAATTACAGTAATATTTGTCAGTTTTTGTTTACAGAGGGAAAATATATACGTATTTGCATCCCCAAAGCTCAATATGGCATTCTAAACATAATGATGGATGGGAAAAATCCCAAGTTACATTTCAAATAGAATTGATAGGGTATCAGAATCATGTGTAAACGTTTTGAAAAGTGTCAACAAATGGGATGTGAGTCGGAAGTGTGGCTGAGGCTAAGAAGACTTATTGCTAACAAAGCAACCATTCATTACAGCTATATTCTTGTTTGGTAATCATGAACCAATATACTGAGCTTTTTACATCGTAATGTAATAATTTGTTAATTCTGTGTGGGCATTTACTGGGATCTAGTTACATTTTTTAGGAAATTTGTTGAAAGATTCAAGTTGACACACAACCTATTTCCATTTTTCCCATTTAAAATAATGGAAAACAGGCTCAAGTTAGTATTTTCAAACAGAATGTTTCATTTGAATGAATGGACTTCTGATTTAAGAGGGGAAATGTCCGTTCATCAACAAAAAGATAAACAAAATGTGGTATATAGTGTGGTTTATCCGTACAATGGAATATATCACTTGGTCATAGAAAGGAATGAAGTTATGATATAGGCTATAACATGGAAGAATCTCAAAAGCATCACACTGTCACCTGTCTTCCACCCCCACTCAGTTCAGTTCAGTTCAGTCTCTCAGTCGTGTCCGACTCTTTGTGACCCCATGAATCGCAGCATGCCAGGCCTCCCTGTCCATCACCAGCTCTCGGAGTTTACTCAAACTCATGCCCATCAAGTTGGTGATGCCATCCAGCCATCTCATCCTCTGTCGTCCCCTTCTCCTCCTGCCCCCAATCCCTCCCAGCATCAGGGTCTTTCCCAATGAGTCAACTCTTCACATGAGGTGGCCAAAGTACTGGAGTTTCAGCTTCAGCATCAGTCCTTCCAATGAACACCCAGGACTGATCTCCTTTAGGATGGAGTGGTTGGATCTCCTTGCAGTCCAAGGGACTCTCAAGAGTCTTCTCCAACACCACAGTTCAAAAGCATCAATTTTTCGGCCCTGAGCTTTCTTCACAGTCCAACTCTCACCTTCATACATGACCACTGGAAAAACCAAAGCCTTAACCAGACGGACCTTTGTTGACAAAGTAATGTCTCTGCTTTTTAATATGCTGTCTAGGTTGGTCATAACTTTCCTTCCAAGGAGTAAGCATCTTTTAATTTCATGGCTGCAATCACCATCTGCAGTGATTTTGGAGCCCAAAAAAATAGTCTGACACTGTTTCCACTGTCTCCCCATCTATTTCCCATGAGGTGATGGGACCAGATGCCATGATCTTAGTTTTCTGAATGTTAAGCTTTAAGTCAACTTTTTCACTCTCCTCTTTCACTTTCATCAAGAGGCTTTTTAGTTTCTCTTCACTCTCTGCCATAAGGGTGGTATCATCTGCATATCTGAGGTTATTGACATTTCTCCCGGCAATCTTGATTCCAGCTTGTGCTTCTTCCAGCCCAGCGTTTCTCATGATGTACTCTGCATATAAGTTAAATAAGCAGGGTGACAATATACAGCCTTGACATACTCCTTTTCCTATTTAGAACCAGTCTGTTGTTCCATGTCCAATTCTAACTGTTGCTTCCTGACCTGCATACAGGTTTCTCAAGAGGCAGGTCAGGTGGTCTGGTATTCCCATCTTTCAGAATTTTCCGTAGTTTATTGTGATCCACACAGTCGAAGGCTTTGGCATAGTCAATAAAACAGAAATAGATGTTTTTCTGGAACTCTCTTGCTTTTTTGATGATCCAGCGGATATTGGCAATTTGATCTCTGGTTCCTCTGCCTTTTCTAAAACCACTACCCTAGGCTAACTGTTTCGGCCAAGGTCTTTTTCTTAATTTTTATTTTATATTGGAGTATAGTTGATTTACAAAGCCAAAGGTCTTTATGTGCTCCCATTGCAAACCCCATTGGTCTCTCTGACATCCCTGCAGCAGGTCATACTGCTGCCCACTCCCACCTGCTTGGACCACTCTTCTCCCTCAGCTTCCTGATGACACACTCCTGATTTTTTTCCAGCCTTTCTGATGGGGATTCTCAGCCTTAACCACTGGCTGCTCAAACTCTACCTGCCCCTCACAGGCTGGTGCTTCCAGGTCCCACCGTTAGCCTTCAACCTGACCCCTCCTCAGTCACCGTGACCTTTTCCACAGTTGCAAAGGTCACACAGACACACTGACAACTCCTAACCTGTCATCTTCAGCTCCGCTCACTGTCTCCCAGTTTCATATGTCCGTCAGCCTAACGGACACCTCCACCTGGAAGTTCCTCTGCAACCCCAAGTCAATGTGTTTAAAACGAAATAGTGCAACATGTTCCCCATAAGCACACACACATTTTGTGGGTGATAGGATTAAATGTTATATTTTGGACATCTGAATTTTCTAGTTTTTCTTCAATTAACAGCCATAGCCCATATAATGGGTTATGAATATTAAAGCAAGAGAATTCCAGAAAAACATCTACTTCTGCTTCATCGAGTATGCTAAAACCTTTGACAGTGTGGATCACAACAAACTGTGGAAAATTCTGAAAGAAATGGGAATACCAGACCACCTTACCTGCCTCCTGAGAAACCCATATCAGGTCAAGAAGCAACAGTTAGAACTGGACATGGAACAATGGACTGGTTCCAAATTGGGAAAGGAGTACACCAAGGCTGTATATTGTCACCCTGCTTATTTAACTTATATGCAGAGCAAATCATGTGAAATGCCAGGTTGGATGAAGCACAAGCTGGAATCAAGATTGCTGGGAGGAATATCAAAAACCTCAGAAACTCAGATGACACCACCCTTATGGCAGAAAGCAAAGAAGAACTAAAGAGCCTCTTGATGAAAATGAAAGAGGAGAGTGAAAAAGTTGGCTTAAAACTCAACATTCAGAAAACTAAGATCATGGCATCTGGTCCCATCACTTCATGGCAAATAGATGGGGAAACAATGGAAACAGTGACAGACTTTATTTTCTTGAGATGCAAAATCACTGCAGATAGTGACAGCAGCCAAGAAATTAAAAGACTATTGCTCCTTGGAAAAAAATTTATGACAAACCTAGACAGCATATTAAAAAACAGAGACATGACTTTGCCAACAAAGGTCTGTATAGTCAAAGCTATGGTTTTTCCAGTAGTCATGTATGGATGTGAGAGTTGGACCATAAAGAAAGCTGAGCACCGAAGAACTGATGCTTTTGAACTGTGGCATTGGAGAAGACTCTTGAGAGTCCCTTGGACAGCAAGAAGATCAAACCAGACAATTCTAAAGGAAATCAATCCTGAATATTCATTGGTAGGATTGATGCTGAAGCTGAAACTACAATACTTTGGCCACCTGATGAGAAGAACTGACTCACTGGAAAATATCCTGATGCTGGGAAACATTGAAGGCAGGAGGAGAAGAGGACAACAGAGGATGAGATGGTTGGATGGCATCACTGACTCGATGGACATGAGTTTGAGCAAGCTCTGGGAGTTGGTGATGGACAGGGAAGCCTGGCGTGCTGCAGTCCATGGGGTCACAGAGTCAGACACAACTGTGACTGAACTGAACTGAACCCGTATAATGAGGGGAAACAGCTTTTTTTTTAAAAGTTTCAAAGTTGACTTCCCAGACTAAAGTTGAATTCCCAGGTAACTGTGCAAAAAATACTAATTTTGGAGCACAAATAACATTCCTCACACTCTTTCTTCTCTCTTTCTCCCTGAGAGTTTCAGTCTCCATTACAATGAAGAAGGAGGGGAGGGGAGATGAGGTGGGGCTCCTGTTCACTGGTGCAGGGCTGAGCCTCAGCTGGGGACTAGGGGACTTTGTCGTTGTATTTACTCCTCACAATAACTGAGGGGGATAGATATTATTAGGCTCATTTTACAGATGAAAAATGGAGGCCCTAAAATGATAAGCAATCACCTTTCATTATGCAGCTAATGAACAAAGCAAAATTCAAAGCCAAATCTACCCAACCCCAAAGCATGCTCACTTGCACTCTTTCCTCACCTTCCACACACACCCTCTCTCTCTTTAGAAGTACCCCAGAGTTCTTGCTTAAAAATTTCCACCAAATATCCCTCTCCTCTCTGCCTTTTCACATCAAAGGCTTAGTGGCAGAGGCTGGAAGGTGGGTGTCTGAGTACACACTGTATTTGTGTGTGTGCTCAGTGGCTCAATTGTGTCTGACTCTTTGCCACCCCATGGACTGTAGCCTGCCAAGCTCTCTTGTACATGGGATTTCTTAGGCAAGAATACTGGAGTGGGTTGCTATTTCCTCCTCCAGGGGAGCTTCCTGACCTAGGGAACCCACCACGTCTCCTGCATTGGCAGGTTGATTCTTTACCGCTGAGTCACCTGGGAAGCCCTATACACACATTATGTTCCTAACATTTTGCACAACTACACCATAATTGTCCCACCCTAATACCAGTACCACCCTCATTTCTGTCAGAGGAGTCATTTATGTTGTTTAGTCTCTCAATGACTCTGTAGTAAGCACCCTCTAAGTCTCAGAAAGAGAGCCAGACTCTGGAGATTCCATAACGAACAGGGAAATTGTGGTTCTTGTCTTCATGGGGTTTGCACTCTGGCTGGAAAATGCATCACTCACAGTGCATGGGCACTAAGCAGAGAACATCTGTGCACAGAAAAACCAGGGTAGGTTCACCAAGAACCAGTAGTCAAAATGGAGAAATGAAAGGAAAAAGTAGATGGGTATAAGGTTGAAAAGAATTTGCCAGAGCTTGCTCCCATGACTCCATTATTGGCCCTCCTATTCTCTGTTTTTGTCAATGACCTCCAAGCTCATCAGATTATCAGAAGATATAGAATTTGTTAAATGGTAGAGGAAAAAATTAGGGCCTCAAAGACAGCTTGGAATAATGAATCAAACTTAACACAATGTAATTTAAGGGATAAATACAAAGTCTGGATTTGTGTCACAAATTGATCACCCCAGTGCACCGAGACAGTTGGAGTTTGTCAGCGGCTCATGTGAGAACAGGGCTTCCCAGGTGGCACAGTGGTAAAGAATCTGCCTGCCAAGCAGGAGATTCAGATTTGATCTCTGGGTCAGGAAGATCCCCTGGAAAAGGAAATGGCAACTCACTCCAGTATTCTTGCCTGGGAAATCCCACAGACAGAGAAGCCTGGTGGGCTACAAGTCCACGGGGTCACGAAAGGGTCAGACACGACTTAGCGAATAAACATGAGAGAATAACCAGGGAGTTGTTGTTGATGAGCTTAATGTGGGTTCTCAAAGCCACTACTAAATTCAAAGCAACTACTAAAAAGCTAGGACATAGGTGTAGGAGCCCCAACAGGGTCCAGCAGAGGCAGGGAAGACTCCCACTGTCTCAGGGCTCCTCTGAGGGCCCTCCACCCACTAGGAGTCCCAGGCAGACTACAGGTGTCAGTAAAGAGAGGCTGTATCCCTGCATCACCACATATCAGGGCTAACCCCCTGCTCCAGACCCTCATTTACAGAGTTGCCAACTGAGGCCAGAGGAGGGAAAGGGCCCAGTGGGGTCAGCAAGTTTGCAGCAGAACCAGGACAACCCTTGAACTTTCTTGAATGAATGAATGAAGTACATGGATGAATAAGGATAAAGTACATGGAGAGGCAGCATATAAGATCAGGAACATCCATTTCATCTTCTTTGAGGCATCAAGGAGGGATGCCAATGCAGGGAATATGGGTTCAATCCCTGGTCCAAGGGAAGATCCCATAGGCTGCAGAGCAACTAAGCCCGTGCATGGCAACTACTGAGCCCGTGCTCTGAGCACCCAAGCTGCAACTACTGAGCCCAAGTGCTGCAACTACTGAAGTCTGTGTGCCCTAGAGCCTGGCTCCACAAGAGAGGCCACTGTAGTGAGAAGCCCGTGAACTGCAACTACAGAGTAGCCCCGTCTCTGTCACCACTGGAGAAAGCCCACTTGCAGCAACAAAGACCCAGCCCAGCCAAAAATAAAATAAAAGGAGTTAATCAAGGTGATAAGGCTTCCCACTGACTTACCCACAGATTCTTCGTGCTGAATACATGAGTGCACATATATGTGCCCACACTATGCCCCCCAGACTCTGCTTGACCTCCCACAATGCTTTCCACCCTGCCCTAGGCCAGTGCTGGAGGCAAGGGGGAAAGCACTGCTAGCCCTTGCCCAGCTCCCTGGGCTTTCTTTCCTCTTCCCAAGGCCTCTCCTTCAGGAAGTCCTCCTGAGTTGGGGAGGCAGTAGTGTCGGCCTCCCGCCCAGGCAGAGAGCCCTGCCAGCTGTAGAGCCCCTGCTCCAGGCAGTTCTCTTAAACTATCCTAAGGAGGCAGGTGCCTAGAGAAAGCCCCCAGCTTATACCTTTGCGCCCTCTGTCTCCCCATACACTTCTGTGCCTCAGGTCCCTCATCTCTCACCCTCTCCAGGAAGCCATCCTCAGACCTGTGTCATCCTGAGACCCCAGACCCCCAGTTCCCTCTGCTTCCTACTGTGCCCTCCCCTGAGATCCTCTGTCATTATCTCTGGAAAGTGAGGCTTGTGCATCATCATTAATGGGCTAAACAGCAGGGTCAGCGAGGCAGGTAGCAGTAAACGCAGCAATTACGGCCTTGCCTCCATCCGAGCGCCTTCGCTCCCAATCCATCTCCCCTCATCACCAGGCGGTGCTGAGCCGGCCCTGCCTTCATTACATTAATCAGGTTAATTCCAAGTTAGAGCCCACATTCTAATCAAAAGGCAGTCAACAGGGGTGGGGTGCCAGGGGAAGAGGGAAGAGCCGTCCTCCCAAGGAATGGGGGTTGACAGGAGGCTCAGGCCTGAGCACCTGACAGCCTGCCTCCAGGGCCCCATCCCTTCCAGAGGCTGCTCCCATTCTCAGTCTGGGCCTAACTCCTGAGACCTCTTTTGCATCTTGGATTCAAGCCAGGGCCAAGACTCTGGATATATAGTCAGAGGCTAGGAAGAGTCTCTTTCCTTATCTCTTTAAACAGGCTGACGAAGCCTTCGTGGACCATTGGCAAGGTTGTACACTGACAACTCTAGAGGGGCACCATATTCATACCGAAGTCTAGGTGAATGACGTCCTTAGAGTTGTGCAATGTACAACCTGTACAACAGTACAGAGCAGCCCAGCAGGCCACCTCCTGAGAAAGGGACTAGGGAAGGTGGAGGATGACGAAGGACTGAGAGTAGAGGCCACAGAGCTAACACTGGAAATCAAACAGTTCATTAAGAGGAAATGGAGATCAGGCTTCCCTGGTGACTCAGTGGTAAAGAATCCACCTGCCAGCGCAGAAGATACGGGGTTCAGCCCCTGATCTGGGAAGATCCCACATGCCCAGAAGCAAGTAAGCCTGTGCGCCACAACTGCTGAGCCTGTGCTCTAGAGCCCGTGCTCAGCAATAAGAGAAGCCACCACAAAGAGAAGCCCATGCATAGCAACTAGAGAGTTGCCCCTGCTTGCCGTAACAAACAGAAAAGCCCAAGTAACAATGAAGACCCATCACAGCCAAAATATAAATAAATAAAAATTATTAAAATAAAAGAAGAGTGCTCGCTTCAGCAGCACATATACTAAAATTGGAATGATACAGAGAAGATTAGCATGCCCCCTGTGCAAGGATGACACGCAAATTCGTGAAGCATTCCATATTTTTCTCAACATCACTCATTATCAGAGAAATGCAAATCAAAACCACAACGAGGTACCATTACACGCCAGTCAGGATGGCTGCTATCCAAAAGTCTACAAGCAATAAATGCTGGAGAGGGTGTGGAGAAAAGGGAACCCTCTTACACTGTTGGTGGGAATGCAAACTAGTACAGCCGCTATGGAAAACAGTGTGGAGATTTCTTAAAAAACTGGAAATAGAACTGCCATATGACCCAGCAATCCCACTGCTGGGCATACACACCAAGGAAACCAGATCTGAAAGAGACACGTGCACCCCAATGTTCATCGCAGCACTGTTTATAATAGCCAGGACATGGAAGCAACCTAGATGCCCATCAGCAGACGAATGGATAAGGAAGCTGTGGTACATATACACCATGGAATATTACTCAGCCATTAAAGAGAATTCATCTGAATCAGTTCTAATGAGACGGATGAAACTGGAGCCCATTAAAAGAGTGAAGTAAGCCAGAAAGATAAAGACCAATACAGTATACTAACGCATATATATGGAATTTAGAAAGATGGTAATGATAACCCTATATGTAAAACAGAAAAGGAGACACAGATGTACAGAACAGACTTTTGGACTCTGTGGGAGAAGGCGAGGGTGGGATGTTTCGAGAGAACAGCATCGAAACATGTATATTATCTAGGGTGAAACAGATCACCAGGCCAGGTTGGATGCATGAGACAAGTGTTCGAGCCTGGTGCACTGGGAAGACCCAGAGGGATCGGGTAGAAAGGGAGGTGGGAGGGGGGATGGGGATGGGGAATACATGTAAATCCATGGCTGATTCATGTCAATGTATGACAAAAACCACTACAATATTGTAAAGTAATTAGCCTCCAACTAATAAAAATAAATGGAAAAAATAAATAAATAAAAGAAGAGGAAACGAAGATCAACAGACATCTGTCATCAGCAACAACACCATCAACTCCAACTCACTGGCATTTTCCCAAGGTTCTGTCCTCATCCTCTGCTAGGTAACTTCATCTGCTTCCACAGCTTCAAATGGCACTGCGTTGATGGAGAGTCCTTACCCTCACTCTTTCCTGCCCTGCTTCATATTCCATAGATGTAGCTCCACGTGGAAGTTCCTCCAGCTACACAAAGCATGGTTAAAATAGCTCAGAAGTTTCTCGCCCAGATTTACTTCTCTTCCCTTTCTCAGTGAATTCCTCCCTATCTGACCCAAGCTAGAAATCTTGGAATCATTTGAGAGTCCTCCTTCCTGGACCCTTTGTTAGTTTTCTGCTGTGGCTATAACAAATTACCACAAGCTCAGCTTCAAACAATAATATCTTTCAGGTATGGAGGTCAGAAGTCTAAAAGGGGTCTCACTGCATTTAAATCAAGGTGTTGGCAAGGTTGCTTTCCTGCTTGGAGGTTGTAGGGGAGAATCTGTTTCCTTGCCTTTTCCAACTTCTGGAGGCTGTGTACATGAGGTACATTCCTTGGCTAATAGCCCCATTCTCCATCTTCAAAACCAGTAGCATAGCTACTCTCTGACTTTCCTGCTTTCCTTTTCCCTTTCAAAGGCCTTTGTGAGTACACTGGGCCACTTAGATAATCTAAAATAATCTCTTGGACCTAATTATCAACTTTAATTCCTTCTGTAACCTTACTTCTCCCTGCCATGTAACACAACATATTCACCAGTTCTTGGGATTAGGATATGGATATTGAGGAGCCCTTATTCTACCTACCACAAACCCCAAAAGCACTATCTTCAAATCCTATTAATTTTATGCTTCTAAGATGATCCTTCCATCAGTTCCTACCTACATTCTTCATCTCGAATTGTCTGAACATGACAGTCATCTCACTGGTATCTCTATCTCTCACCTCCCTCTCTTTAATCCATCTCCCAAGTAACTGTCAGAATATAGCAGATGCTTTTATTGCTTTGAGCAACTCCTCTCCTCAGCCCACTTCTGATTTCAGTGCAACTTGCCTAAGAAAGGGAACGTGATGGCCCAGAGGGCAACCTTCAACCAATCAGTCAGTATATAAACACTCAGGTTCCTATCCTTTAGAGGGACAATTCTGACATACATTCTACATGACTACTGAGGGGGCCAAGGATTCGGCCCCAGTTGTCCACAATGGCCACCAGCTTTCTTCTCTTTCACCCTTCCCACTCCTCCACTACTACTCCCTGGGATCATCTCCTGAATAAAGTCTTTGTCTCAAGCTCTGATTTGGAGGAGGAGTCTCTAGATACAGAATGATATATATCAAATGAACATTTGATCAAGTCAACTGCCTATAGGTATAGAATGATATTTATCAAATGAACATTTGATTAAGTTATCTGCTTTACTCAAAACAGTCAAAAACTCCTGCCCTCAGATTAAAGTACTAACCCATCAGCTGCTATTCACAACCCTATATACTCCAACTCACTTCTCCAATCTCATTGTCTTCTATATCCATCCACTCATCCTATATGTCAGTCATACCAGGTTCCATCATGAACTTTCACACCCCTAAGCTTTCACTCATGCTGAGAGCTCTGAGTCCTAAATCCTGCCTCCTGGACACCTCCACATGGATGTCTCATAGCAAAGCTCAAATTCAATGCTTCCAAAACCGAACTCAACTTCTCAATGTTCTCCTCTTTTCTAACTTTCTCTCAAGTTTGTCTGATTCTTCATCATCTTTCCCTGATTCTGTTTCTTCCTCCAGTTTCATACACATGAGTGATCTCCAGGATTTTGCCCTTGACCCTCTTCTTTTCTTGATCTCCATACTTTCCCTGGCTAGTCCCATCTTATTCCTATGGCATTATTGTCTACCCACACATGCTAATGGTTCTTTCCTTTTTGTCTCCAGGCTAGACGTCTCTGCTGAGCTTCCAGACTCGTATCCAGCTGCCTGCTGTATACCTCATCCTGGATATTCAGGTTCATCTCAAACCATAAATATTCAAGACCTTATCTCCCAACTTGCTCTTCCTCTAATATCTCCCATTATGCAATCACCTACTACTAAGATGCTTATAAACTTTCAATACTTTCTGCCCTATCCCTCTCCCCAAATTCTGCCCATTCTATCTAATCTGCTCTTTCTTCCACCTTCCCTCCGACCCTCACAATCTCGCCCCTGGATCTTGCAATGGTTGTTACTAGCTTCCTGACTTCTGGCTCTTGCTTTTGCTAATCCATCCTCTGTCAAAGCCTTTCTAATACACATATCTGGCAGGGTTATTTCCCACTCAGAACCCTATAGGAAAAATTCATCCCTTAATCTGACCCAAAATCCTTCTTGCTCTGGGCTCTGCCCTCCCGGGAAGCCCACCTTCCCTTACACGCCATATACTGTTCCCTCTGGTTGAATGCCCTTCTTACACCACAACTCCATCAATCCCTCCTCCTCTTGGAAACTTCCTTATCTTTTAAGCCACCTCTTCTGGGAGGCCTTCCAGAACAGTGCTCCCAGAGCAAGCCATGCAGCACAATACTACATTTATTTACTCATCCATCTCCTCTGTTGGACTATGAATCCTTGAGGGCAGGGACCTTGTCTTCGTCATCTTTGCCCCACAGCACTGCATATGGCTCTAAGCAGGGATTCACTGAGTGCTTGCTGAAGAAATGAACTAATAGGTGTGCACTTTACAAACAGCAAAATTCTTACCTACGGGCGACACACAGGTAAGCACCATTCGTGGCTACACAGCAGACACAATCATCCGCATGCACACTGTTGTTCTTCATGTACGAGGAGCGTTCAACAGTCTGTCACACACCTCTGCTGTCACTTACCTACAGCCGAGTACCAACATTCACCCGCATTCCTTCCTCCACGTCAACCAAGTTACTCAGAGTCACAAACACTCCCACACGGTCGTGCGCACACAATCACACAGCCACACACACACAGCCACATACACAATTCTAAACACCTCGAGGGCACACTTCATCTCCAATTGTGAGCAAATGCTGTTGGTTTTCATTAATCTGCAGACTCTGTGTTCGCCAGTCTCTCTGGCTCCCCCTCTCCCTCTTCCCCACTCTCTCTCTTTCTGCTCGGAGGCAGGTGAGCGCATCAATTTTCTCCTCGTCTGTGGCAGTTAAATTAAATGGAATCGGCCTGATTGCTGAAAATCAAAGGGAAGGCTGATAAAGCAATTAAATCCCTCTAATTCCTCGTCCTGAAAGGTGCAGCGGCTCTGAAGCTAATTAACTTCATAATGAAAATCCTTCTTCACCCTTTTAGGCTCTTCTCCCCAGGTCTCCTCTCCTCTTCTTCTCCCCTTCTGGGGAGAAGCTGGTTGCCAAGGAAGAGCTGGATCAGCAGCATTAAAAGTCAGAACTCTGAAGAGGTCTCCGGGGGGCTCTTTCCTGTGCTCCCAGATCCATCTCCCTTAACACCCAGCCCCCTTTCTCCCACACCCAGGTGCCTACTCACCACTTACCACTCCTTTGCTATCATCCCTCCAGACCCCGAACAGCACTAGAGCAACACCACTCCACCCTCTAGCGCCTAGCCCCACCTCCAGCACAGCCCTACCTCAACAACCACACTTTCTCTTGCATCCACCCATTCCACCTCTAACACCCAGCCTCTCCTTCAATATTCAGTCCTACTCCCACCAGCCCTACCCCTATACCCAAGCCCACCTCCCCACCAGCCCTACTCAACACCCAGCCCCACCTCCAACCCCAGCCCTATCTCAACATCAGCCCACCTTCAATATGCACAGCCTATAACTTTGAGCACCTGCACTAGTCACTGGGACTATAAACATGAACAAAAAACAAGCCTTACCTTAAAGTATCTCCTTGTAGAGAGTTAGAGACAGACAAGCAAATAGACAAATCACTACAGAGCTAATAAGCTCTTCATAAAGAAGCTTATGACAGGGACCCTCAGAGAGCTCTGAGAGAGAGAAATCTCTCAGTTGGGAGACACTTGAGCTGGGTAACTAAGAGTTAGCTGACCTGGCTGGATGAAAGAGGGAGATGGTGTCAGAGAAAGAGCATGTTCAAGGCTTGGAGGTGGGGGAGAGCAAGGGCTGACCAGAGGTTGGGAGTTAGTTTGGGAAGATAGCCACTGGAGCTTCTGGAATTGAGTCGGGATAACTGGGCAGAGGCCAGATCAGAAGGGGTTTGGAGTCTCACTGTCTTTCAAACAAAGTCAGGAGCTGAAAGAGGATTGACATGTCAGCTAGAACTGGAGTCTCTTGGGCTTATCTTCCATGACCTGACATGTGGAAGCAGGGCAGACACAGGGAGCCTGCCTGCTTCACACACACGTGTGTGTGTCCATGGGCTCACTGGCAGGGAGCAGGCCAGGAGAGTTGGGGACCACAGGCAACATCCAAGCAAAGCTTATCTAAGAAGAAAACGGAACAAGCGTACTGAATGACCTTCCAGGATTTGAGGGAGACAGAGACCCTGGTTCTGTGGCCACTGCTCTTCCAACCCTGCGATGCTGGCTCTTTCCCCTCTTCTTCCTCTGGGAAGTTCATCCACGCTCATGGCTACAGTGACCACCTCTCCAACGATGGCCGTGAGCCCGACCAGGGAGGAGCACAGCTGGCCTCATCCACCACCACATCCCCAGCCCAATCTATAATATACATTCAGTAAATACTTGATTAATATGTAGAAATGAACAGTGACTTCCAAATTTATACCCCCAAGCTCTAGACCTTTGTATGCCACTATCAACTGAACATTTCTATCTGGTTATTTCCATCTCGCACTCAGCCCCCCCCCCCCCGATCCTGCTCCTCTTCTGAGTTTCCCTTCCTAATGATTGGCACCATCAGCCACACTAGTGACCAAGCCAAGGGCCTGGGCTTCATTCTTGGCTCCTCCCTGTCTCTCACCGCTACCACCACATTGAGCCAGTCTCCTGTCCTGTTCATTCTGCCTTCGCAGTGGTTTCCTCTCCCACTGTAATAACCCAGTCATGACTTCTCATTGTCTCTCTTGCACTGATTTCCTAATTGATCTCCCTGCTTCAAGCCTCAACCACCTCAATCCATCCTCCAGAATAACTGTCCTAACATGGAAAATAGGATGGCAGTCAACTTCTCCCTGCTCTCCAGGGGCCCCTCTATCGAACAAGGGCCAGCCCTCTCAGCCAGCCTGCAGAACCCTTCTTCCCACGGCTATCAAACTTCATGAATTTATGCCAGGGTGCCTGGACTCATGCCCCACCCCGGCCTGGAATGCCCTTCTCCAACACCACCCCCAGTTTCCCCATCACCACCCACCGTTCACTTGGTAAAACTCATTTGTTGCGCAAGACTCTTCACAATTTTCTTCAGAGGCTCTGTTTTGTTTTTGTTTTCCTTTGAACTTTCTTGTGCTCCCTCAGCATTCTGCATTGAGCAAGATTATTTTTGAAAAGAGAAAATGTTTTGAGTGCAGCTAAGAGCCCCCTTCTCTATGATTCTCCCCAGCCTTCCACTCCCTACCCATAGAATTTTCAGCCTTCTTTGGCCCTCACTGGGCCCTCTCTCCCAGACCCCCTGGAACACCAGAATCTTGATCTGTTTGCACACCTGTCTCCCTCAAGGCCTCCCTCCTTCAAGGGTCTGTCCCTCAGGTTGGCTGGCATAATGCTTAGCAGATCATATGTGTCCTCTGATTGTTGAGCGAAAGAATGACCAAATGGCCAGAGAAGGAGGTGAGGGTTTGGTTCAACCAAAGCATTCTGCGGGAAGTAAGGGTGTTGGAGGCACTTGATCTCAGAGACAGGAAGAACAGTAAGCTTGCCCCCACCAGCCATAGGGCCCTGTCACAGACCTAAGTACCTGCCATTACTACCAGCCAGGACCCTTGTCTCCTTGCTCTGAAGGGTACTGTGGTAGCAGAATTTCCAAATAGAGAGGACATTCCTGGGGACCTTGACCTCAGCTCCAGCCCAGCCTGATCACCACTTTTAGAAACCCCCAAAGGCAGTAGCCAGAGGTACAAGGAGAGGAAAGCAGTGGGCAGATAGGAGCAGGATGTGGAAGAAAGGCAGAGACAGGGAAAGTGGCAGAGGGAGGGTGGTCCTTATGAAGGCACAAAGAGGGGGAGCGGCAAAGAGAGACGGCAGTAGAGACACAGGATGGGCAGAGGGGCAGCAAGACCCCAAGTGCAGCCCAGGAGCCTCTGGGCTCTCATTGATAAGGCTGGAGTTGGGGGACAGGATCCCAGGGATGGGGGAGAAGACAGCAGGCTCCCAACTCCCTTGCAGATGCCCCCTTATCTTAAGTAGATTCCCCACCCCCATTCCTGAGCCAACAGGCTGGCGGGCCGCACACAGCAGGGGGCAGATGAGGCTGCAACGTGAGTGATGGGCGCGGATTTGGACCCAGATTCGAGGTGCTTGGGGGGCCTGGCACAGTTCCGAGACTGGGAGGGGGTAGACTGGGCGAATGTGGGGCTGACCAGCCATCGGTCTGGGGAAGTGCCTAGTTCTCATCTCTGAGTGCTAACTGGGGTCCAGGTGACCAAGGACTCAAGAGGGGCACTCCCGGCAGGTACCCGATTTCTGTGTGCAGAGAGTGCAAGGCGGGTCCCCTGAAGGGGCAGTCACAGTGAAGCAGGGAGTAGGAGTAGCCACACACACACACACACACACACACACACACACTCACACTCCCACCATTCCCTAGCCCAGTATTCACACTCAGAGCCAAGCACTGCAAGGTGTCTGGATGGACAAAGTCATCAACACTGTTTGAGTGCCTATTACATGACACAGCCCCTCTGAACCATTCACACAGTCACACTCCACACAACTCTCAACCCCACAGATCAATGCCACACCCACACTCATCCCCCTACCATCACCCACCATCCCGCCCAGGCACCCTCAAGCACTCACAGGTCCACAGATCACAAGCCCCAGGCTGACCTAAAGTGTCATACCCCCACTCATTGTCACATACCCTATCACAGACGGCCACCAACACTCACTCAACCCCTCCCAGTGGCTCCGGGAGCAAACCAAGCATTCCACACAGACATAATTCATCACACAAGGGATCTCACCACTGCCCAGGCCCCTCACTCATACCCATAAGTGGGTGGGCACATATGCACTCACATATATGCACACATGCAGATTACTCAGTTTGGCAAAAGCAACGGGAATATCCCCAGAGATTGGGAGCTGGATGTCTGGGTCTCAGTTTTGAAAAGAAAAGACAGTCACAGGCTCCCAGGCTCATGGAGGCAGATCTGTGGCCATCACCCTAGAGAGTCCAGTGAGGTCACTCATGGGGCCTGGATCCCTTGCGGCCAGTCCCATCCATCCCTGCTGACTCAGGGCTGACCCACCCTGTCTCCAGACAGCCTCCCCTGCCCAGCCAGGGTCCGGCCCTCTCCAGTCCCTACAGTCACCCCCTCCCTGGCCCCCCTCCTGTCAGCTCATTCTCTTTCCATCTGCATCCCTTCTCCTCCCCCCTTCCCACCCCCCCATCTCCGCCCCCCCAGCCTCGGTGATAAAAGAGCCAGATTGGAGCGGGTGCCACGCAGCTTCATTCCCCACCATATGGGCCCAAAAGCCAAATCGTCAGCTAAGCGATTAAATCAAGTATGTCGAACAAAATGTTATGAACTGACATTATGGGTATATAATTTTATGCCATTTGTTGCCATCTGTTTATCTAAACAGCCCCCGTTCCACACAGACATACAGACTCACACCTTCCCTCCTACCCCCTCCACCCATCAGGATTCCCCCCCACCAATCTGAGCCAAGGGTCAGGGACAAGAAGGCATGTGCCTGGAAGTTGAAAAGCTGGGGACTCCAGGGTTCTTGCGGGAGAGTAAGGGTCAGGACCACCCACCCACTGGCCTGGGAAGGGGCAAGGCCCTTGAGAAACAAGAGGTGAGGCAGTCAAGAGTCCTGGGCATAAAGAGTGTGGTTGGGTCCCTGGTACAGAAACCATGGACCAGGGCCAGGGGAGCCTCATTGGCAAGCCTCCAGTCTGGCACGTGGCACATGTGAGTGAGCGTGTGAGCAGGGGAGGGCATGCGAGCAGCTGTGCACATCAGCGGCCGTGGGAGCTTCCTCTCCCTCTGCCCCCTGTCTTCCCGGGGGCCTGAGGCTCTCAGAGCCTTGTGGAGAGGGCTGCCTCCTCTTGGGACCAAAGTCACAGACCAGGGTTCCAGAGGCTTAGACGAGTTATTCATGTCTCCTCCTTAGCAGAAGGCCACAGGGCAGGTGCCCCATCAAGTCCAGAGGCTGGGGAGCCTCCCTCCTCATACCCCTCCAGCCCCAAACAGCTTCAGAGCCTGGGTGGTTGTTTAATCGCTAAGTCGTGTCCAGCTCTTGTGACCCATGGACTGTAGCCTGCCAGGCTGGGATGGCCCCTTAATACCAGGCCTGTGGCCTCTGTGAGGAACCCTCCTACCCTCTTCTGCCTTCCTGTGGCCTGACCCTTGTCTATGGCCCTCCCTTATCCAGCACTTCTGCTCACCTCTGACTCAGTGTTCTGTTTGTCTCTCTCAACTTCTGGGTTAGTTTTTTTTTTTTTTTTCTGGGTTAGTTTTTGTCTCTCTGATCTCTCAGTCTCTTCCGTCTGCCTCTGGCTCTGTTTTGGCCTCTGACCCTCCTGGAAGTACAAGTTTGAGCCTCAGTGATGTCCAGCCAGATGGGTGGTGGCTCCACAGAGGGGTACAGGCCAGAGGGAGGGTGAGAAGCTGGACACAGACAAAGCAGGTCAAAACATTAGACCCCAGGAACTCCCATGGGGGACAGTTGGGTGATCCTGGGGCATTGAAAGCCTCGTGGCAGTTCAGGGAACTGGAAAAGAGAGTGGCCTGAAGGTCATAAAGTGTGAGGAAGGTGAGGGAAGCCTCATGTTCCCTTTGAGGCTGAGCTGGTAAAAGAAGGGAGGACCCACTGAAACCTTTGTGGGACAGAGGGTGGGAACCTCTCCCAGGGATTATTCAAACACTATCTTAAACACGTGCTCACATGCACATGGAGGCAGGTCCCATCCTCGGCTGCTCACAGACGCACATGCCCCCGCCCCACACACACACACAAACCGGGTCATGAAGACACTTCCTATATACACATCTCAAGGTCATTCTCACACAGGCCCTGGAAACCAGGATCAGGGTTGCCACTAAAACAGTAACTCCGTGGCCACTGAGTCCCAAGCCAGGCATTCCAAGGCCTGGCCTCTTTCAGCAGGTGTGTACACGAGGGGTACCCTGGGCCTGGGCTCGCCATCCACTGCATCCACACTGCATCCTGAAGCCTCCTGGAACTCTCCAGGTCCCTGACCCTCTTGCAGGAGGAGAAGAGCCCAGGTGAGCAAAAGAAACCCAAGCCCCAGAGCAATAAACAGCCAAAAAGACTGAGAAGACTGAGGCTGAGACAGAGACTGGGAGATAAGAAGACGAGGTCACAGAAAGAGAGGCAGAGACTCCGGTCAAAGAACAGAGAGAGAAAGACAAAGAGAAGAGCGAGCCCTGAAGACCCACCCGGAGAGCGCGGGACAGCCGGGAGAGCGAGGGGACGCTGCGGGCGGGCGGCGGGAGGGGGCGCCCAGGACGCGGAGAGCCGCGGAGGCGCGGGCGGCGGCTGCTGAGGATGGAAAAGCTCATTTTGCTGGTAATTTACTCTCCTGCTTTTGGGCCGCTCCGCCTGCCGCTGCCGCCCGCCCGGGCTGCCTGTTCCAATATTAGATATAAACAAGTAAACTGTGTAATGGATCACATTAAGCAGGCCTTGCGTCTTGAGGCAGGATTTAATTTGCATGGCAGATTAGCTTGTCTTCCCAGCAAGGCACCCCGGGGCACCCCGAGCTGTAATAGGATCCCGCCTCTTAGAGCCCATTAAGGCAATTGAGAGCGCCTCCTAATCCCCCTCCCCGCCCAGCACCAGAATCCCCTCCTGCCAGACCGCAGGGACTTGTGTTGGCTGGACCCCCACCTTCCAATTTCCTGCTCTGGCCCCACCTCGCCCTTACAGCCGCAACCCCAAATCCCAGGGTGGCCTCTCTTTCCCAAGTCTTGCCTTAGCATCTAACCTCAGACTTGCCCTCTGCACATCCCCAACTCTGCTTCAGAGCCCCCCAACGGCCCTGAACCCACTTTTCATCATTCCCCCAAAGTCTCCCCAAGTCCAGGCCAATGGTCTGACCCCAACTTTCTCTATTCCCCAGATGACTCCCCCAAACTCTCCACTGACCAGTCCAGCTTCTTGCCTGATATCAGAGATTAGACTATGTTCCATCCCTTTCTTCAATTTTTCATGTAACAGCTATTCATCAAGCTTCCTATGTCCTTAATGATATTGTTGCCAGGATGGAAATCAGTGCAGGACCCAGAATCTGTGAAGATCACTGTTCAAGTCATAATTTGGTTTCCCACTGAGGGTGAGGCAAGTGGTTACAATGACCCCTATTCGTGGGGTGCTTTAAAAATTTTATGTGTTATGCCCATCAGGTCATTAATCCTCATAGGAGCCCTTTTAAATCAGCCTAATTTTAAGATGAGGAAACTGAGGCTCAGGAGGAGAAATGACTTGCCCACACAGCTCATAGGTACCAGTCCCAGGACTCAATACAGGTCTTCCTGACCCCTAGTTCAGCGGCCTTGCTGATCTACCACAGTGCTGGGGTCGGCACTGGGTCAAGAGGGTCAGGGCAGTCTCAGGATTAAGAACCACAGCAGGATGTGTATCAGGGTTAGGATAGCCATGAATTTCCATCCTCTGTCCCACCTCTGGACCAAGGCGGGTGAACCCCATGCCCCAGCTCAATTTTCCCTCTCGTTTAACAGAAGGTGTTCCTGCAGCGGCGTCTTCCCAGGTGGCACTGGTGGTAGAGAACCCGCCGGCAGGAGGCATAGGAAACATGAGTTCGGTCCCTGGGTCAGGAAGATCCCCTGGAGGAGGGCATGGCAACCCACTCCAGTATTCTTGCCTGGAGAATCCCAGGGCCAGAGAAGCCTGGTGGGCTACAGTCCATAGAGTCGCACAGAGTCGGACACGACTAAGTGACTTAGCACACATACATGCATGCTCCTGCAGCAGACCTACTGGATGCTTATTAAGAGGACAGAACAACCAAAGGCTAATGGTATGAGAAAGTAGAGAAATTAGGGTTAGACAGAGAGAAGGATTTTCAGTCTGTGGCACATTGTTTGGGTTCCCTTAGCATTGGAGAGCCCCTGAGCTGAGTCCTGCTGGGCTGGGGAGGGGGGCTATGGAGTCCACTAGCAGGGCGATGGGGCCGAGGTGGGTGGGTATGGGGCCAGGCTGGTGGAGAAGGGTCAGTTCAGCACTGCTCAGCTCACAAAGGGTCCTTGTTGTGGGTAATGGGACTCCCCTGGCAGCTTTATTTGCTGTCAGTGGCTTTTATTAAAGTCTCCAGTTTCAGACCCTCCAACCTCCAGCCATTGTGTGTGCTCCCCCAGGGCCCTGCCCCCAGCCCCTGGCTAGGTTGACTCTGAAAGCCCCCTTGCCCCATCTCCTGGGCCCCAGGGCCCCTAGCCTCCCACCTGCACCTCCCAGCGAGAGGGCAGAGAGGCTATGCGCTCAAGGGGGGACTGTCTCGGCCTTGGCCCTGGGCACCCAAACAGTCCCTAACCTCCCAGGTGTTATGACGGTTGCCAGGGGGTAGGGCTGTGAGTCAGCCTGGGCAGAATCCGTACAGGGTGGCATACACGCGGCACATATATGTGCACTCGGGTGTGTCCTGGAGGGGTGTGCACCCATCTGTTCCTTTAGCCCGTCTCTGTGCGCACTTCACACACACACAGACGCTCTAGGAATGTGTCCTGTTTAGCGACTGAGATGGGAGGAGGCTGCAGTCTGATTTCGTAAGCAGTCAGGGACATCCAGTGCCCTGATCAGATACCTTGTCACACTTGGGGTTGGGAGGATGGGGTAGTATCTCCCGGCCCAGATTGTCACCTGGGGTATTGCTTCCCCACTCCCTTCTCTCCTTCTGTGCAGGGAAGAGTGTTTGCCAGTGGAAGGAAGCGGGCAGACAGAGCCAGGCTGAGCCTTGACCCTGGATGGTGAGGAGACTCTCAGACACACTGACATCAGCATGGAGCTGAACCTCACTTCACCCCGATCCAGACTCTTCCTTTGCTCCCCAGAGCCCCAGCTGTGAACTCACAGCTCAGAACCCAAGCAGCTGAGGCCTGGTCCCCACATACTTCCTTCCCAGAGAACACATCTGGGCTTGGGGCATGAAAGACCCAGGCCAGGCCCTTCAGGATGACCCCCCACAGGCAGAAATCTGGAGTAAAAATGAGCACTGATCTCAGGAAATCCTCTCTGAGCAGGGAGAAGCAGAAGAGTAGAGAAGGAGACCAGAGGGCCAGGAGGAGGGCCAGAGAAGCCTCAAATCACACACCTGGGCTTCCGTCCCATGCCCCACCCCACCTCTTGTGGAGGGAGGGAAGAGGTGGTGATTTCTCTCCATTACGCATGAATGCGAGGTTGGCATAGTGCTAAGCCAAGTGACCGTGTCCAGGAGCAAAGGGGCATCATGGGCCATGGGAGTCTGTTTGGATGTGGGTGTGCATGAATGTTGGGTTCAATATTAGGAATCAGGCAGGATACTAATCTGTGTGTGTGTGTCTTTCCTGGGGGTGTGTACACAGGGGTGGGGTGGGGGCGGTGCAGCTCAGTGGGTTTATGGAAGAAGAAAGCGTCTGTCTGAAAGTGACAAGTACAAGTACTTGTTATGGGATGCTTGTCCTGTGTATGTTTGCATGTATAAGAGAGAGGGAGATCCAGGGGGTTCACAGCCCTCCCCGGGGTCTTCTGAGCTCCTGGCTGGGCCTGTGCCAGGCCATTTGGGGAGCACCCGTGCTTTATGGTGCGCGGGTGAAAAATGGAAATGCTAATAAGTAGTCGTTAAGTTGTCTTGCAAAAATGTTAAATGATAAATTGGGTAATGTTATTGTTGAAATGAAATATGTAAAATAAATGAGTTATTTATTTCTAATAAATATTTTGTTTACGATATATTTGTAGGGGTGTTAATTATTTTCCCCCTCAATCGGGGCAACGTATAAATTCTAATAAAGTGCAGACCGTGGTGAAGGCAGCAGTGGTGGTGGCGGCTCCTCCGGGCCGGCCAGCTGTAGGACCTCGGATGCAGTGATGGATGCTCGAGTCACAAGCGATTGTTCTCGCTGCTATCGCAGGCTCCCCAGTGTGGCCAGTTTTCTTTCTTAAAAAAGAAAAGAAAAGAGAGAGTTGAGGAAGAAAACATATAGGCCAGGGTCTCCATGATGAGATGATTAAACACCCCCAGGCCAGGGCTTGCTCCTTCACTAGCTGCAAGGCCCGGGGCATGCACGTCACTGCTGGAGCCAGCTTTGAGAAGGAGAAATAAATACGTAAGCAAACCAAGGGCGAAGAAATGATATCCCCCAGACTCATCAGCAGCCCTGAGCACTCACCCCAGGTGAGGCATCCTCAACCATCCCTACTATCCCCCTCCTAGATGGGGGTCCCCAGGAAGGCAGGTGCCCCCCATTTCCTATCGTTTCCACCCCTACCACAACAAAACTTCCTCCTTCCCCCGTCAAGGAAAGGCCCCTGTGCCCCCCTACCCTGCCTCTTCTCTCTCTGGTTCTTCCCCACCCCTTCCTGCAGGGACCTCCTGGACTATTGAGGACCTCTCCAGGGAAGCCTCAGCTGAGCCCCCTGGGGATTCATCAGACCAGAAACTCAGAGAGGCTCTGGCCGGCCCCTGAGGCTTGATGGGAGGAGGTGGGTAGTTCCACTTCAGAACAGGCTGCCTCCCCCTGGGGCTTTATCTCTCTGTGGGCAATAAAACTGCTGAGGCAGGACGGCCTGGTGGGCAGGGACAGGGGCATGGGCACGGGACGCAGGGCGTTCTGTCCCTGCCTCAGGCGCCATCCACCCCTCCCTGTAACCCCCTCCCCCAGCCCCTGAGCCAAGCTGGGCTCCAAGTTCTCACCTCAGGACTCTAGACCAACCTCCAGCCAGGGATCTCAAGCACTTAGCTCACCCTTCCTCAGGGTGGGGGGTGGGATTCTGCCTTGTAGGGGGTTGCACCCCACAAGGAAGCTGGGATTGCACAAATTCAGGGAGTTCCTGCAAGCCCTTCAAAGTTGAGGAGGGGAGTCATAGCTTGAGGTAAGGCCTTCCAAGCTGGGGTCTCCCAAAGTCTGCCCCAAAGGGGTGCCCGTACCTATTCCAGCTGCTTACCACCGCCCATCACCCCAAGCTAAACCACTGGGAAGTGCCTCACAAGCACAAGTGTAGCATGTGTGTGTGTGTGTGTGTGTGTGCACGCACACATGCACATATACCAATGTGTGTGCAAGAGCAGCAAGCCAGGCTTGTTGTAGGATGGTAAGGCCTTCAAGATGGGACTAAGAGGAAGGTAAATAATAGATGAAACCAGAGGGAAGGATGGGGAGTGTGGGATTAGCAGATGTAAACTATTATATATAGTAGGAATAAACAGCAAGGTCCTACTGTATAGCACAGGGAACTACCTTCAATATCCTCTGGTAAACCATAATGGAAAAGAATATTTTAAAAATAATGTCTGTATATGTAGGGCTTCCCTTGTGGCTCAGCTGGTAAAGAATCTGCCTGCAATGCAGGAGACCTGGGTTTGATCTCTGGGTATAGCACAGGGAACTACCTTCAATATTCTGTGATAAAACATAATGGAAAAGAATTTTTTTAATGTCTATGTATGTATAACTGAGTCACTTTGCTGTATGGCAGATATTCGTACAACTGTAAATCAACTACACTTCAATAAAAATAAAATAATAGAAGGAACCAACAGACACACGGGGCATATTTACCACTTGCACGCATGCCCACACTGACCCATGTGTAGATCGTGGCCTGGCATTCAAGATTACACACAGCATGTCTAGGTGCAAAGCCCAATCCCACACAGTCAGTCACGGAAACACATATGCCTCACAACTACACTTGCAGAAGAGTTTGACACATGGCCCTGAACAGACCAAAAGGGACATGAAATCATCACCCATCTGTGGGGCTTTGATTAGGTGGAGGGAGGGGGTGTATCAACTCTGGAGGGAGGGCGCCCCCTGCTGGACAGAACAGCTGTAACTACCCCCTGGTCAAGCCTTCCAAGCCTGCCCCAATCCTTCTCCTTCCCAGGCCCCTAACCAAGACACCCCCAGAGCTCGCACTTGTCCACCACACTCTGTATAAGCCCCCAGCCAAGCTGCATGACTCTGGGTTCTTTTCAAAATGTGTAAAATCTTTGATCATCATTTGTTTAAACTGTATAAATAATCCACACGGTTTTAATAGGATTTTTCTATGAGTCGGCAACAAAGCATGAAATGTGATATTTTCACCATGAGTAGTTGGGAAATTAGTCACCTCTGTCCATGGCTCTCTGCTGGCTGGAGACCCCCATTCTGTCTGCTCCCTCCCTCCCCTCTACTTCACACCATCCTGGATCCTTCAAATGGTACCCCTGCAGCTCCCACCTTCTGAGAGGTAGTGGGGGGATTCTCTGGCTTTGCTCTGAGGAGCCCAAGCTGGTCTTCTCTGGGTCTGAGAGCGAAGACCAGGCTGCCCCGGGTCCCTGTTTCCCAGACTCCTCATCTGAGTCAGGGTCTTTCACTCTCTAAGTCCCACTGAGAGATCCAGTGCAGGTTGGGGTAGTGCTTCAGGATGGGCAGTGCATTTAGGGAATTATCTGGGGCAGGTGGCAGCGTGGTGCAGCGAGTTGGGGTCATTTGCCACTTCTTCCAGTCTCCCAAAAAGGTTTCCACACTTTCCAATTCCTTAGGCTGTTACACACTCACAGAGGCATAACCCAGGCACATTCTCCAAGGGCTGGGCCTGTCTCCTGAGGCTGACAAGCTGCCCACCCCATCTGGGAGCAGATGACTCCTCTCTCCGACTTAGAGAGGAGCCACCATCAGTGACAAGGAAAGGGCAGAGATGTGTAGAAGCAGGAAATGGGGTGTCAGGAGCTTCAGGGGTGGCGAAACGGGAACCAGAGACAAGGAATCAGAGATCAGACCAGGACGGCAGGGATGCAGATGAGGTGGAGAGGGTACAGACTGCCCTGAGGGCAAGAGGGCCTTTCAGTCCCACTTCCCTATGACTCCGAACCCCAGGCCCCACTACAAGCAGCCCTCCTCTGCCTCTGAGCCCTGTCGGGAGAAGCCAGCAGCCAACAGAGTGACAGAGGGCCCACAGAGCAGACAGGCCCTGAGCCACCCGGCCAGGCTTTGGGCCTCCCAGGTCTCAGGCCATAGTCTGGTAGGGCTCAGCCTCGGAGTTGGCACAGCGAGGGGCCGGGGGTTGGGGGCGGGGGGTCCCTCCCATACTGCACCACAGTCCACGTGCTCCAGGCCCATAGCCCCCTTCCTTTCTGCCCCCTGCCCCTGGCCCGAGATGAATAAAACTCAGGGGGTGGAGGGAGCTATTCATGGAACCAGAGAATGTGTGAGCTGCCCAGCAGCCCCCTCTCATTAGGGGACCCCCGTCAGGTGGCGCTCATTAACTTCAAGTTGTCTCTTGTTTTAAACCTCGGGTGAGGGGGGCAGGGTGGAGGGGCACATTGTCTGGCCGCTGCCCCAGAGAGATTAGGCGCCCAGGGGGAGGGGGCAAGCAAAAGCCCTTTAATTAGTTACTTTCAAAGATTCCCTGTCCCCTTTCTCTCGGGTCCTCCTCCTGCCCCCGGCTGGGCCCAGCTTCGAGGGGGGCGGTCTTTTCTGCTCTGCAGAGCCGCCTGGTCACTCAGCTTAAATCCGCAGTCTTTGTTCCAGCCTGGACAATGGGCCCAGCACATCAGCCACGGGGGCCACGGAAGGAGCTGGCCCTTGTTCTATTAGCCTGGAGCCAGCTGAGAGGGGTGCACCCCGGGCATGGGGTATAGCCAGGGGCCTCCAACAAGGGACTGGGCACCACAGATCCTTTCTAGGCTGAGAGGAAAAGGGGAGACATGCAAACTTACATTCACCCCAACCTCAAGACCTAGCTCCAGCAAAGGCAAAAAGAAGGACAAACCTCATGTCAGGGTCTCGTTGTCCTAGGAAATTTCTAGGAGGGATACCTGGAACCTAGCTCAATGATGGCGCTTTCCCTTCCTGATGGCTGAAAGAACATGGTCTTTCATGAGGCAGACAGATCTGGGTCCCAATCTTGTCCCTGCTACTTGTTAACAAGTGATAACTCTCAACTGTCACTTTTCCTCATCTTTAAAATGGGGGGAATAAAGCCTGCCCCTTAGGTTGTGAAGATTAAATGATTTACATGTGTAAAGTACCCAGCATCATGGCTGGAACACAGTCAGCCCTCAATATGGTTCCTTGTGGGGTTTCCACAACCAGAGCCTGATCACAGCCTCCACCACTAGGTTGCAGGCACGTGGGCTAAGTGCTGGTATTCACACTTGGGGAAATACTTGGAAACTGGTGAGTACACAGAAATGAGGAGAAAGGAGGAGTCCACGTTGGGGTTGATGGGTTTGGGGAGGCCCTCCTACAGAGAGGGGTAAACCGGAACAGCAGGAGAAGGAGAGCATGGGCTAACCCTGGGGGGGGCGGGGTACTTAGCAGATCCTGGGGGGTGGTCGGGTTGAGAGGCTGGGTTACAGGAAGAGGTGGTGATTTGCCTGGGTCAGCAGATTAATGGCACTAACGAAGTTTCCAAGAGCATAGGGAGTTGGGGGGTCGGGGGCGCCCATGTGGAAAGGCACATGACTGGGGATTGATCAGGCTGAAGATGAAACAGAGAAAGCTTCCCGGGGCAGCAGAGGTAGGAAACGCCAAAACCAATTACTCCCCAAGACCTCCGGCCTCCAGATCTCTCCCCCCAGGGAGGAGGGAAGGGGCTGTGACCTCTCTCTGTGGGTGCGTGCACTCCAGGCGTGCGCACGCGCACACACACACACAGACACACAGAGGCTGCTCACATGGGTAGGTGTGTGCCCCGGGGAAGGCCCACGGGTGCGAGTGAGTAGATCCAGGATACCATCCTGATTCTCTGTTGGTCTGTGAGCTCGCCTCCCCACAGATGTCCCTACATCTAACCTAAGTGTTCCCACATGGCAAGAGCATGTGTCACCAGGAAGAGTCAGGGCCCATGTATGGCAACAGAATTGAGGGGGCACTGAGGATCCACTTCATTCCGTTTTGGCCTTAAATGCCACCTCCACAAATTTGCTGATTTAGGCTCAACCCTAGCTGCCAATAGAGGCAACCTTAGCTTACTGCTTAGGTGGCTAATTCCCCATGCAGATCATTGACAACTTAGCCCCTAGTTAGTGGGAACGTACCCCACTTAGGACAAACCCACCTTTTCGGAAATAATCAATTACACCCCAGGTCCCTTTCAACAGCCCCTGATGTTTGTTGAATGAATAAGTGTGGCAGATCTGGCAGCCCTCGCCAGCTTAAAGAATTCACAAAGGATATCAAAGAACTAGATCAAAGGGCAAGCAAACATCTCTTATAGGACCTAGAGAAGCCCTTAGTTAAAAATCAACAGTTAAGAGGTGATTAGATGTAAGATAAGGGCCCTTCAAACTCCTAACACTAACCCAATAGTTGTCCACTTTGGGACCTTTAAGGGAGATGGAGGTGGGGGAGGGAGAGCAGGAAGCAGAGGGGCCTGGATTTAGCTCTTGCAGTGGATGGACAGCTCCCTTCCAAGCAGTGTGTATTGTGTAGTGTTTGCACTTCCAGATTCAGGATAGAGTTTGTGTTTCATGCCATATGTTGAGTATTGTTATTATACTTATTAGCAATTACATTTTATCATAAAATCACTTTGCCTTTGAATATGTGAGTAAAAAATCTGACTGTTCTTAGAGTAAGTTTTATCTAACGTATTCCTCCTGGAAATTACTTCCAATTTTATAATACAAGCCAACAGGCAAACAGGATGAGAACCCCTGACATTTTCACGCACCTAACCATTAAGGAAGCTGCCACCAACCCACCCACCGCATTCTGGATCCGGATGGTTGGAGGGATAGGAAGTCATGCCCCAAGGGTACTGTGCAGAAAGTCTATGCCCTCAGCCCAGGCCCCTCCTCCAACCTCGAACCCAGTGACCACTTCACCTAGGCTACCACTGGGGTGCCTCCCCCTTCTGCATGCCCCCCATCCCCACCCTGTGCCCCTGCTGTAATATCTACGAGGGAGACCGGTTCCTCTTGGGGCTTGCAAGCTTTTGTTAGCGTTATGTGAGCCGCTAGTGACAAGGGCCCTGAAACCCAACTCGACCAAACTCATAAAAGGGGTCACTGTCTCTTTAATTAAAGTTCCCTGTTTGGAGGTTAAAGACAAACCCGTTTGATGGTGCAGGTGTGTGTGTGTGGGGGGGCGGGGGAGCCGGGTGGAGGGGGCTGGAGGGAAATGGAATTCTATCCTTGGAGGGAAGCAGGGAGGGGCCTCATGAGGGCCAGACTGGCTGACCACGGAAAGTCTGATGGCGGGGGCCTGGAGGTTCCCAGTGCGGTGAGGGTCACAAGGGGAGAAACTAGGCTGGAACGGGAGGCCGGGGGGCCAGTGCAGTCAGCTCTGACTGCCCTGCAAGCATGCCCGGCACATACTGACTGCCCTCAGCTCCCCACCTCCATTATGCCTGCTGACCACTCCCCTTGTCCACTCTCCAATTCCTCCTTTTCCACCCCAAAAGTTCTCTGTTAAAAGAGGGCCCAGGGCCTAATCCCATCTCCGCACAGAAGCGACTTCATCACAGTTTAACATAAAAAGATCAGCTGGTATCGACCCGTAATTTGGACCCACGCCATGCTATTGGCAGGAAGACAGAATAAGTTAGGGTGGCCATGTTTCAAAAATTCTCTGTGTGCACTCAATCACGGCCCAGGGAAGGCGGGCGGGTGCGTAATAACCCAGCCGCTCTCTCCATTTCCCCTGTAGATCAATGCTAATACCAGGAGGCCCCGGAAGATGGATGGAACCGACAGGAACCTTGAAATCCCGACACGGGGGCTGCTGCCTCAACCGATAAAGGATTTTGCTGCTGCTGGGGTGGGGACACAGAAACCCTAGGGGCCATGGGAGACAGTCGGGTGGGGGGCAAGGAGATGGAGAAGGGGAGCAGCCTCTCTTTCACGCACACACTCTTGTCCTCACTGACATGCACAGTCGCTCACGCAGCCACTGACGGATGCACAGGCCGGAGTCACTGACACACACGCCAGTGGCTGGCGCACACCATCACTCACATACTGTCCAGCCCACAGCACCAACACCTCCCCAAGAGGCCTTGACTCCCAGAGGTCACTCACACAGGTCCTAGCACACACACACACACGACTCAAACCTACACACCAGAGTCAGGGGCTGTGGCACAGACCCTCATGTTGACATACTGAGATGCAGACACACCCACCCACTGACATCCACACACTGCCACGGTGAAGCGCAAGGATACCCGCACCCAACACAAGCACACTGCCCTGCCTCGCCTTTCTTCCTTTCCATTCCATTCCTTCTTCACTTCACCTTCTGAGTCTGTTTAGAACCTTGCTGGCTGATAGTCAGTTGGGGGAGCTTCCCAGGTCCCATTGGAAGTAAATCACTAAGACAGAAGACAACCAAACACACAGCCCTGGAGACACACCCAGATGGGAACCGCCGCCCCCGACCCTGCACACACTGGGCTGGAAGGCAGGAGACTTGGGTTCCAGGCACAGCCCAGCCAAACTCACTGCATGGCCTTGGGCAAGGGTTTGTTCTCTTTGGGTCTCTATTTCCTCATCTATAAAATCAGAGGCTGGACTGGGTGATTTCTAAGATCCCTTTCCAGGTCCCAATTTCTGTTTGTGGCAGATACAAATCCTTACAGAGTCACACACATACAAACACCCACACACAGAGGCAGCCCCCAAGCAAGCACACAAAGGTTTTCAAGCGCCCAGTGGCCTGAAGCCACACCAGGTAACACATAGGACCACACACCCACGGGCTGCTCCCCCCAACAGGAGTGCCTGCAACAGGGACAGTAGGTCCACATTCTCCCCAGAGCTGGAGGTCAGGGAACTGCAGGACCCACTCTCCTGAATGCAAATGACAGGGGGCAGAGCAGAAAGAGATGGAGCATTGCCATGAGTTTGAGGAAGTATGGAGTGGTAGAGCAAGGGTTGGGACCTACAGAGGGGACAGAAAAAGTCACCTTGCTAGGGGTGACTAGCAAGGAACAATGCTGCCCTGCCGCGCCCCAAAACATACACACCCCCTCCAAGCTGTTACCTGTTATCAATCCTTTTGAGTTCAGCCCCAGGACCGGAGCCATTTCGATGGCCTCACACTGACATCTTGTGGCCATCCCTAGGATTGCAGGCACCTCCTGGCCGCACTTGGTCTCCCATGGAGAGAGCTCTGCCTAATGGGGTTCATCCTGAGCAGAAAAAATAGGTCTGAACCCTGGGTGCCGCGCCCCATGCATGGCACCGGGAAATACAGCAGGGCTAACAGGTACCTCAAGCCAGGGACGGGCGGAAGAGCAGGAAACTGCCTTGGGAAAAGGCTTCAGGGTCACCTGGTGACAAAAGGGACTAGAGAAAAATAAATGCTTAAGGGAATGCCAGTTGGTGACGAAGATGCCATCCTTTTCTTCCACAGCCCCAGTACAAGGTGTGAAAACGTGACCCTGACTCCTGGGGTTGCTGTCCAAGGGGGAGACACAACCTTTCCCCAGGGACTCCCCTCCTGAAGGAAGTGTGATTCAATCCTGGTTCATGGAAGCCCAGTCTGACCGGGAGCACCCCCCTCACTGAGAGCCTACCGGGAGGGAGGGGGTGAGACACAGCTCTGCCCTAAGTTATCCTTTCATTTTGAGGAGGGAGAGAAAACCCAGCCCCACAAGACACTTCAGTCCTATCTGAGGAGCATGCAGTCCAGGGGTTCAGAAACTCCCAGCTACCCCAGCCTCTGAAAACAAGCCCTCATCTGGAATTCTGAAGCAGACATAATATTTGGGTCTGAATCTGTAGCCTAAGGCTGGAAAGAGAGTTATGGAAGCAGCGTGAAGGAGGTGGACCCTTGTCGGCCAGCCCCATCCATTCTGAAGAGGTCTGGTGAGTGATGGGGGAGGACCACGCCTTCCAGATCTTCCCAGAAGTAGCTGTGACTGAAGCTCCAGGCTTGTCCCAGGATTCTCCTGGACCAATTCTTCCTTCAGGAGCCAGTTCTCAGTCACCCGGGATGACTGATCATACACCCACAAGGCAGAAGCTGTGGGTTCCCAGCCTGGCGTCAGGGAACCCTGGAGGTACAAGGCTGATAAGTTCATTATAAATTAGAGACTCATTAAGAGAAGGTGAGGAGGGCTCAGTAACAGCTTTCGGGGCCCATCTTTTCGATTTCTTGTTCGGTTTGTTTATTGCGATTGTTCCTGTCTCATAAGCTTATTGCAAAACCAATAAAAATGATCTATTCAGAGAGAGGAGCCGCTCTTTTGACTGGTAAGCCGCCGCTTGGTCCTGGACCCCACCCCACCGGCTCCGGGTAACTGCAGCCCCAGCCTGGTTGACCAGCTGTCTCCTGCCGCGGGGTCAGCAGAGGGTGCCAGATTCCTGCTCACCAGAAACTGTGTGCACCTGCCATGCAGCCACCCTGGGCTGGCCTCAGGCCTCCAACCTGGCCCCATCACCCCAATGACCGCTGTACCCCAGCCCTCCAGCTCACCTCTGATGGACACACCATCAGAGGTGAGCACATGTCAGGGCTCAGTTGTGGGGAGATGGAAGGCTAGGATGGGGACACAGGGACAGTCATTGGAGCTTGGAATTTTGGGTGGATTTTGCCTCAGTTTCTTTTTTTGTGCCTCTGTGTGTGAGTGCACTCAATCATGTCCAACTCTTCGTGACCCCATGAACTTTAGCCCACCAGGTTCCTCTGTCCATGGGGTTTCCCAGGCAAGAATAGTGGAGTAGGTTGCCATTTCCCTTCTCCAGAGAATCTTCACAAACCAGGGATTGAACCTGTGTTTCCTCCATCTCCTGCATTGGCAAGTGGATTCTTTACCACTGTGCCACCTGGGAAGTCCCATGTCTTAATGAAACTATGCTTTTAATAGGGTTCCCTACCTTGAGGTAGCCCTAAAGGGTGGTGGTTAGAAGAGAGGAGGCCCCAGAAGTTCTCTAGAATCAGAAGTCCTAGCTTTGACCTTGATGACAGAAGACAGGCCCCTGGCCTCTTGCACATTCAGGAAACTAGTCACAGCTAGCATCAGGGACCCAGGGGCCCCTCTCCTCAGTGAGTTGGCTCTCATCACCATCCCTGTTCTATCAATGACATCCGTTTAGTAGTTAAAATATTTCAAAGACATCCTGGACCTTCCCATGCTGCTGGCTCTTGATTTCAGAACCTTTCAGCGTATTGCTATAGGGAGTGTAGGGTTGAAGAAAGTCAAAGAGAAGCCAACAGACACCTTCACTTACCACACAGCCCTTCAGAGTATCAGAGCTGGGAGTGACTTCCGAGATCACCCCCGAGTCCAACCCTGTCATGTCTCAGGTACAGAATTAGGTTCAGAGACATGAAGTGACTTTGCCCAAGTTCCACAACCAGTGACTGGCAGGGCTGGGCCTGGAACCCAAGAGGACAGCCCCTCGCACCATGGCTCTGTGTCTCTGCTTGTTCATCTTGCTCATGTCAGTAAATGCCGCCTCATGTGCCAGGCCCCACAGCCAACAGAGACAACAGGGCTTCCTTTCCCTCCCTGCTGCCTAAAAATAAGCTCATTTTCTCTAAGGCAAAATCAGCGTCTTTCCTCAAGGCCAATGCACTGGCTCTGCCCAAGGGTCCAGAGGAGGGGGGAGATCCTTGCAGAGGCCGTTAGAGCTTCTCTGACATTTCAATGAGATAGCATCAATAGACTCTTCCTTTGTTTATCCTGGAAAAGGAGGACAAGAGGTGAAGGTGGGTAGGAATGAGCCAAAGTTTCCGAGCAGCAGAGAATCTCAAGGATTTGGCACATCTTCAGAGAGAATCACATCTATATTTTCCCTTGATCTCTCTGTATTTGTTTAACAAGCACTCTGTACAGCATTTACTATGTGTCAGGCACTAAATGCTTTACATATTAATTTGTTGATTTACTTTAATACTCACTTTCTATATATGATGTATTTTTTGAATCTTCTTAATAACCCTATGAGGCAGGCATTATTATTAGCCCCACTTTACAGAAGAGGAAACCAAGTCACAGAGACGTAAGCAGCTTGCCCAGGGCTCCACACCTAGGAAATGGCAGCATCGCCATTCAAAGCCAGGCAACCTGGCTCTGGTCCACCACACTATGGACCTCCTCTTTACAGAGACCCTAGCACAAGGGCTGACGGGGCTCCTGTGACCTGGAGAGGAAGGCTCTGAACATTTAGAAGAGATAAGCTATCCTTGGGCTTCAATGTAGTCCCCTCAAGCCTATCTCTTGTTCACCGCCACCCTGGCCACCTCTGCCCTTAGCTTCCTTTGCAGCCAATGTTCTGTGGTTGGGGAGACCAAAGAAACCGCAGGCAGCTTGGACCATGGGACCCTCTGACACCAGCCCTGTTTCAGGAGCCTTCTGCTGGATCCCAGAAGCCAGGGCTCGGGGTGTAGGGCCGAGCACCCACCGCCCAGTTGCTCATGGAGCCTTGCTGCCTCCCACGCAGCTGCCTGTCCTGACATCTCTGAGAGGGCCTTTGATTAAAGAGACAAGTGACTTTGCCCATTCTATTGATCAGAATAAATTACTAGGAACTAATTTATGGGCCTCCCCACAGCCGATGACATGGTGGATTGTGCGCTATTGGTCAGTAAATTGGATTGTCAGGCTAGATTATTGGTTCGTATACAGTTATCTCTCATAGCAATATCAGGCAGCCCAGGTAGAGGAGAGAAATCCTTTCTCGGCTGCCAGTTGCCAGGATGTCACGAGGCCTCCTGGAAGGCTGGTGGGGAGGGGCGGGGAGGGAAGAGGAGGAGAGGGGAGGAGAGGCGAGGCGAGGCCTCTGTGCAGGATGCTTATTAATTAGTGCAGCATCACAGCATTAAAAGAACATTAGTGTGGAACCGTCTGCAGAGTGATGGGGAAATGACATTGTGGGCCTCCTCCTGATTCTCCAGCTATGGCTCTGCTGGGTAGAGGCAGGGAGGGGGTTGATGAGCAGACCGGGGGATGGGAAAGATAAAGGGTTGGGGGGGGAATCAGGGCCAAGAGGAGGAGAAGGGAAAGAGAGGCCCCATTTGCTGGGAGTTGCAAGCAGAGCAGGTCTGCTAAGTGCCAGTGCTGCTAAGCCCCACGCGGGGGAAATGGAGCCGCCGTTCTGCTCCGTACATCACAGCCAACGATGAAAAGTTCTAGAGCTGGGATTTCTCAGGCAATTTGGCCAGTGATGCATGGGGCAGTAGATCCTCGCGCACTCTTCCGTGCTTCTGCCAAGCCAGCAATAACAAAAACTTATTTTTTGCCAGGGAAACGGATATGAGTCAGGCAGCCCATCAGGAGTAAGGGGGGGCTTTACCACGCCGGGGCGATTTGTACCGCTCGGCTGTTTCCCCGAGCCGTAAAGACCTGCCAGGAGGTGACAAAGGCGAGACAATTTCGAGTTCACAGTCCTGTGTCCTCGAAGCATAACAGCACACCATAGATGGGGACTTTCGGGGGCAGTAGGCTGCAAAGTCAGCGGTCTCTTCCCCCAAGCCTGCTGAGGAGGGGGACATGCAGTGAGCAGGAGGAGAGTGGTCAAGAGGAGGCTCTGGAGAAGTCGGAGGCCCTTTCCTGGCTGTGAATTCCTGGGAGAGGCACCCTCTGCTCCTTCCTCACCCCGGGCAGGAAGGGAGTGTGGGAGCGCCAGACTGGCCGAGGGCACTAAAGCACAAACCTCCCCAGTGAAGGCCTTCCTGCCCTCCTGCGGCAGGCCACCAGGCTCCTCGCCAAGCAGACCTTGGGGTCACCCAGCTCCCCAAGGAATGGGTAGGGACACCCATTCCATCTTGTTTCTTCCTTTCACTGTGGAGGCATGAGCCCTGAGGAGGCATGAGCCCTGAGGAGGCATAAGCCCTGAGGAGGCCTGCGTTCTCTCTTGGAGGCGTGATGGGGAACACAGATAACCTATTCTTCGGGCTGCAGGCCTCGGGGGAAATGTTCCAACAGAGCTCGAAGCCTTTCTGACTCTAGCTATCACTCATCTGACACCGCCAGCAACCCCGCAAGTAAATACCCGCTGGCAGGGACCCAGGGCCTCCAGCTCACTGCTTGAGTTGCCACTGAGAACAATAGCCAGGAGGTCTCATCAGTGTCACAAAGACACCGAATTCACCCCCACCTCACCCCTTGGCACTGCTTAGCAGACAGGGCGGGGGGTGGGGAAGACGTGGGTGAACCCCTTCCCCAGCCTCTGGATGCTTTGGTGCCCACCCCTCCATCACTTGGCTCTCCAGAAGTTAAATCGTGGACTTCGGTCATTTCAGCATGAGTTTTTATCCTGATTACTCTTTCTTTCTGCCCCTCATTGATAAATATGAAATTTAAAAGGGGGCAGACCATCGGAGACACAGGAAACAGGGCTGGGTCCAGAGCCCCAAACCCCAAAGCTGTGCCACCCTCTCCTGTGTGGACCATCTGTGTCCTGGCTTCCATTGGAGCGCCTCTGAGGAAACCAGCGCACAAGGCCCCAGAGCACGCCAGCCCCTGAGATGGAAAAGTTTGCAAAGCTTGGAAAAAGAAAAGTGGGCCTGCTAGTCAGTCTATAAATTAGAGACTCATTAAGAAGAGGCGGGAAGGGCTTTGGGGGCCTGTGCCTTTCGATTTCTTGTTGAGCTGGTTTATTGCTATTGTTTCTATTTCATACGTTTATTGCAAAACCAATAAAAATTATCTATTAAGAGCAGGAAACTCATCTTTTGACTTGTTGGTGGAGGTTTCTACAGAATAATCTTTAACTGATCCAACATGTCTGCAGGAGAGGAGCAGGCCCTGGTAGATGCCTCCAGAGGTCAACCAAGAGGCAATAGGGAGGCCCAGTCTTGGGGGAAGGGAGAGCACTCCCTCCAGAACCTGCCAAGGGCAGCGGGTGGAACTCTACCAGTGGAAGCTATACAGTGTTTCATTCATCCCACTTTTAAAATGTTTCAACTGATTGAACGCATTTAAAATTTGAGAATTTTCTCCAAAAAGGCTGATATCTGGCTTCTCTTTAAAAAATAGAAGATCATACTGGGGCCTCATTTTTACTGTTTCCAGCAGAGAGATAGCATCTTGTCTTCACAGGACTCAGGCCCTCCTGTGCCCCCACCATGCTCAGACAGATTGCTATGTACTTATACTGTATGGATATTAACGTATTTATATTTATATATTGCTCAGTCGCTCAGTTGTGTCGACTCTTTGTGACCCCATAGACTGTAGCCCACGAGGCTCCTCTGTCCTTGGGATTTCCCAGGCAAGAATACTGGAGTGGGGTGTAATTTCCTTCTCCAGGGGAATCTTCCCGACTCAATGATTGAACCCGGGTCTCCTGCATTGTAGGCATATTCTTTACCATCTGAGGTACCAGGGAATATTACCTGCCTGCCAATTTTAATCATGTAAGTTTGCAACTCCTACTTTAGAGGATCAGGTTGAGGGAGGGGAACAGCTAAAATTTCACCTGGTCTTGAAATAATAGTTTCTGAGAAGCCTTCAAAGTCAGACTGATAAAATTTTTCTTCCAAGAGTCCCAACAGAAGGCCTGAGCCTTGTCCCAGCTGGATGGCAGGGGAGCTAACATGGGTTGCAAGCCTTTGTGCTGGGCTCAACACTCCTTTTTTTTTTTTTTTAACATGCATTGCCTCCATTTCACCAAAAGGGAAGTTGAAGCTAAGAGATGTCTGTGACGAGCCCGGGGCAAAAGGTAATATAACCCTCAGCCCAAGAACACCAGTCCAAGAAGAACCCAGGAACCATCTCACTGGTTTTTAAGGAAGAACAGAAGGTCCACAGTGTTATTCTCCCAGGCCCTGAGAGTCTGCCCTCAGGGAAGATTCACAACCAATTGTGGGAAAGCCCACCCAACTGTGACTCAAGTTAGAACTTGCCTCCAGAGTTACCAACACCCCTAAATCTAGTGAAAAGGAACCACAGGGTCTTTAATAATCACTCTGTCAGGTCACGGGATGGTGACTAATGGGCCTGGAGGAGGAGATGCTGAAAAACACTCTAGGAAATAAATTTGGGTGATTAAATTTCAAGGCAGTTCATGGAACAGCAACCCGAGGCCTAAACTAAGCCATCAAGTTACCAAGAGAATCAAGATTTCAATTTAACCTCTGCTGCCCAGGAACCAAGCCTGAGTCTGCAATATATTAGTGGGTCATGAGAAGGTATCCCCCCTCAAAAGTTACAGAGTGACCCTGGGATCTTCCCAACTCCAGCCATTCCTTCCCAAAGGCCAGCCAGCAATAAATTGGGGAAATTATTGCCTTTCCTTGGTTATTACATAATCTCAAGTCTTTAAGGAAAAAATTCATCGTTCACCAAATAAGGGAGGTGGGGGTTGGGAAGGGCCTCCAATCAGGCACAGGCCAACACCGTGCACAAATCTCTAAGAGACTCTCAGTTTACTAAACTAACAGAAGAGGCCCAAATTCCTCCAGTTCTCCTCTGTTTCAGTTGAATGCCATGTGCCCTGATAGGATCTCATCCCCAAACAGTCCCGGTCTAGTGTCTGGGGCATAATCCCCCTCTGAATGAATCACACCCCAGCTGTCCTTAAGCTTTGCAGGTGAGCAGACCCCATGCTCTAAGGTTAAGAGCCCTTGTCCGATTCCCTGTCAGATACTGGCCCTGCCTGCTGTTTATAGTCCCCGGCGCATCACTTTAACTTGTTTGTTTCTTTTCGAGTAAAGCCAGGCTGGGGAGCCTTAGAGCTGGGCTGGCCTCTGTGATGGTGGAGTCCAGGCGGGAAGGCTTAGTGACTGCAGCTGCTCCCATCTCTCTCCCTTACTCAATCTCTTCCTCTCTCGAGGTTTCACCTCTCTCTGCCCTGGCTCCACCAGCTGTTTCCTGCAAATCCAGCTGAGACAGCTGCTGGCCCACCATGCTAAATTTCCAGGGGCCCTGGAACCCCTTGACTCTCTTGGCCCAAATGCGGGCAAATCTCAGGCGTCCAGACAAGGCTGAGATTGTTCAAAAAGTACTTCACTAGGAAACTGGGGGGGAGCCAAAAAAGTAAATTACAAAAGCAGAGAAACAGACAGCTTGTGGAGCACAGATTCCTTCTCCCAGGAAGACTCAAGTCTAGACCCGGGAAAGTTTGTTGCAAGAATATGTGAGTAAGCAAGATGGGGGAGAAAGGAGGCTTAAAAAGCTATAGCTTGTGGGACACCCACACCTCCTGCCCTTCACTCCTCCTCAGTTCTTTAAGGCTTGGATACAGAACAAAAATGCTCACAGTTTAGCCAGAGCCAGAGGTTAACAGAAATAGAGGGGATGGCCATGCCTGATAGAGCTCTTAGTTGCTTTCAGAAACTGCCACTCAGGACCCCTGTCTTTTCTCTTTCTCTCTCTCTTTTTTTTTTTTTTTTTTTTTTTTTTTTTTTTTGCCACACAGCTTCAAGCCCGGTCTTGATTTGTCTCCCAGATCAGGACCATCTTCTTGTTTGCCCTGCCCATTAATAGGGGCTCTTGACCAGGCCCCTGGACAAGGAAGGCACTGCACTTCTCTGTCCCCTTCTTCTAAGGCTCCAGGTTGTCCCTTCCAGGGAGCTCTGTGAATACCACCTTCTCCCCAAGGCTGCTTCTGCCTGTCCTTGGAGTTAAGACCTTGGTCTCTTGATATGCTCAGATGCTGGGCCTCTTGAGTTAATGGCCAACTGGCAAGATGGTGATGAAACTACTATCCCAGTAACATTTCCCCTTTGAGCTTCTAACCCTGGCAACTCCCTCAGGTACCCATGCATGCTAAGTCACTTCAGTCATGTCCAACTCTTTGCAACCCCATGGACTTTAGCCCACCAGGGTCCTCTATCCATGGGATTCTCCAGGCAAGAATACTGGAATGGGTTGCCATTCCCTTCTCTAGGGGATCTTCCTGACCCAGGGATCAAACCCAGGTCTCTTACGTCTCCTGGATTGGCAGATGGGCTCGTTACCACTAGCGCCACCTAGGAAGCCCCTCAGGTGCCCTGTCCTACCCCATTCAGATGCCTACCCAGTCCTGGGTGACCTTCCTGCTTTCTATCACTACAGCAGAGTTAAAAAGCACACTTATCCACTACCAGTAAGAATGTAGAAGCTATTCTCTCAGAACACTTCCAGAAGGGGTGAAGCATATGTTGGATGGTGCCTGTAATTTTCATCTCAAGATCTAGGCTCAGCAGAGCTCCACTTCAAAGGTCCCATCACTTAAAGGAAATTTCCATCTGGCTGATTCATCAGCACCTCAGTATCCATTATCCAACTTGCCCCCAACCTAATTTGTCATCTCAACACTGCCAGGGAGCTGAGATCTATTAGTCCCACCATAGGCCTTGAGTTCCAACCTTGGATTTGTCACCTATTAGCTGGGTGACCTTAGGTAAGCAATCTAATCCAAACTGCTTTCTTTCTGTGAAATGGGGATGAGTGTTTGTAGCTCCCTCTCATGGCTGATGTGAAGAATTAGCAGAATTACATCTATAAACATCAGGCATTTTGCCAGGCATATAGTAAGGACGGTAAAAATAGATATAAATAGGTGGCTCCCCAAGCAGTCCAGTGGTTAAAACTCCACACTCCCAAGGCAGGGAGCATGGGTTCAATCCCTGGCTGGGGAACTAAGATCCTGCATGCTGCAGAGCATAGCAAAAAAAAAAAAAAGGAGCGAGAGAGAGAAATACACTCCCTTTCTTAGGCAAAATGGTGCTCCACATCAACTCTCCAATATCCTTCAGTGACACTACCTTTTCGAGAAAAGTCTGTCTCCTTAGAGAGACCGTGATGCCTGCAGGAGCATCCTAGTTCCATGTGACAGACTTCTTATTACAAATTGATAAATTCATATTTGCATTTTAGACATCAGTCTTTCAAGCCTGATTAATATGCTTTTGCTACCAGAACAAGGATCTGTTTTTAGTTGCACACAAAATGAGTTTTCTGAACCTGTAACGCTAAGGGTCAGACCCTGAACCAGGGAAAAGTCTTCAAGTTAGTGGCCATCCCCTAAGAAGCTTCCCAGAAGATAGTCTGATCACCACCCCCAGGATGACTGGTCACCCCCATCTCTGCCAGCCCTGGGCTTGCTGCCTCTTCCCCCATTTGGAACTGCTCCACACTGTGCAGGCGTTCACGTATAGCAGGTGTTTAGGACTGACTTGTTTTGTCAAGCGTGTGGCTAAGTGGGTAGACTGTTGAGGGGGTCACCGGGCATTTGTGCCTCTTCTTGAGGCTGGGAAGAAGCAGTTGTGGCCTAGCAACAGGGGAATCTGCCTAGCAACAGGGGCGGGAGGAGGGGCCTGTTGGAATCCTGTAGAATGGCTGAGGGAAAAGCAGACAGCAAAGAGACCTTTCTGGATCTTGTCAAGCTGAGGTCTCAGGCCAAAAAGAGAAACCAGATCCACAGAGACCAGGAGAGAAGCGTGGGAGGCCGGGCAGGAATGGAGGCAGCCTATCTGGAAATGCTACAAACCCAAACTGGAAAAAGCCCGGTGCCTTTCCCAGAGACCGCTGAAGCAGAAAGGAGCCCTCGCCACCTCCACCCCTAGTGAACTGATGCCCCCACACGGACACCTTTGAGGAGGCTAGCCACTTTTTCTGCACTCCAGTTTGCACGAGTACGACAGGACACACTTTCACACGTGTGTCAAGTCTGGAATTTGTTCAAGTCAGAAGGCCACAGCCCACCCACCCACCACCACCACAGAAAGTGTAATATAAAGACCTAGATACACTTAAAAATCAATCCAGAGGGAGATTAAGCAACTTTCCAACATAGGCTGTCTAGGGCAAAGAACCATTAAGGACTCAGACCCTTCTGGCAGGAAACGCTTCCTTCTTCCCTCTTTTCCACCCATCACAAGGGACAGCCAGCCCTTGTCCTGTGAACTTTCCAGACCCTCCCCTGAAGAGAAGAAAAATTGTCGTCAGCCTTTGACCTGATTAATAATTAAAACTGCTGAGTTTGAGCTGCCCCTGACAGCGAGGTGCTCCAAAACCCCAGCAAACTTTAACAAATAACCAGCCCGCTCAGGGGAGAGAGGAAGCTTTCTTCACTAGACAAACTGACAATTAGCCGCTATTCAAATCCCCCTCTAGTCTTAGCATATTGGTTCTCCTTTGAAAGTGGCTCGGCATGGGGTAGAATTTTTGGCCTTGAGTTTAGAACTACTGTGCATAAAATCAAAGCAAGGAAGCCAGCGGTAGAGAGAATAGAGGTTATTTGGGGATTAGTGATTTCGGAGTTAGATTTCTAATAACTTGGTGAGTGGTGGGTTAGGAATGTCCTCCAGGAGCATCAGACAGTCAACACCGTGGGACATGTCCCCACATTGAACTGGAAAGCAGTGAGTCACTACCCTAGAGGGCGGAAATAGAAAATGGCACGAACAGCAGCTCAGCAGCGCTGCATGGTAATCTGCCTTTTGTAACCGCTGCAGGCTGCATCCGATGCTGACAATCTTGGGGTTACGTGTGAAACCCCAAGTGGGGCTCAAAGTTTTCTCCCCGAAGAGCCACAATACAAGCACCCCCACATCGGGGAACCATTCATCGAGAACAAAGGGAGGAGAGTGGGTGAGATGGGAGAAGGGAGGAGGGGGCAGGCATTCAAACTGCTCATTTTCCCCTAGGAAGCATAAGGCCCAGCCACTACGGTGGGTGAGCAAAGCAAATTGGTAATGGGTGATCCAGATTGCATCGCAGAGTCTTGCCTGCTTTCCAGGCACTTACAGAACTTTATAACTCTTTTGGGGGTAAGGCACAAAAATCCAGGGTTTCTTATTGACCAGTAGGGGAGAGGGAGTTCGAGCTGGCTGCTTTGAGCTGGTCCAGGTCTGCTGCTTTTCCACAATACTGTACTGTATTCCATCAAGAGATTTTTTTAAACATATTTTTTAAAAGGGGGGAGGCAGCTGGAAAATCTTGAAGTTGACAGCAGCTGCATGCACTTCAAGACTGCAATAGCTAAGCCTAAAAAGTACTAGAGAACTTCAGTTTTTCAGCGATGGAGAAGACAGAAGATGGGACTAGGCAGATGGTTGTTCACCCTAGGCACCTGAAAAGGAGGAAGGCAGTTCCATGAGGATGAATTCCCTTTTATTTATTTAATTTTTTTTTTTTTTGGTTTTAATTGAAGGAAGACTTAAAAACAGTAAAGTGGATGGTGCATAATACATGGCCTGTTAAAAGTATATATGTATTCACATCATCAATAGTCAGATCACCCCAGAAGTTTCCCTTGTGCCCCCCTCTTTGTCAATATCCTCTAAAAGTAGCCATGTTCTACTCTATCTCAGGATAAACTTTACCTGTTTTTGGACTTCATATAAATGGGACCATAGAGTATATACTCTTTTGTGTTCATCTCCTTATGCACAACCTAGTATCTCTAAGATTCATCTGCATTATGTATCCATTCTACTGAAAAAACATTGGTGTTACTTCTAGGTTTTTTTCTATTATACATAAAGCTGCCATGAGGTGTTTTTTTGTTTTTTTGTTTTTGCTTGTTTGCTTTTTCTTTTTCTTGCATGAGTATTCTTGTACATTTATTTTGGTGGATTTTAGCACTCATTTCTGTTGGGTAGGAGAGTGGAATTGCTGGGCTGTTTATTTATTTAAAGAAAAAAAAAAACCTGAACTCAAAGAGAGCAAAGCCATCTGTCTTCTTCACTGCTATATCCCCAGAGCTTGTCACAAAGTAGGTACTCAGTAAATATCTTTGGAAAGAATATTGATTAAAATGTCATTTTTTCCAAAATTAATGTACACATTTGATGCAACTTTAATTAGATAATAAAGTTCTGATTTGGGGGGAAAACTGAATAAAATGATCTTAAAGTTACACAGAAGAATAAATGCTTTAGAATGGCAAATAAAAACATGGAAAACAAAAAGGGTGAGATCTGTCTTACCAGATATCAGAGTGTACTATAAAACTACTATAATTAAATCAATTCAGTATTGGCATGGAAATAGATAAATGTATCATTGGAATAAAATAGAGAACCCAGAAATATATCAAGTGTATATATATATATATATATATATATGAGAATTTACTGTATGACATAGTTGGTGTTTCAATTCCATGAAAAAGGATAGGTTATTTAATAAATGGTGCCAAGACAACTTCCATCTGGAAGAAGGTAAGACTGGACTCCTATTTTATACCACATACAAATATAAATACCATATAGATTAAAGACAAATTAAAAAATAAGACAATAACCATCTTGAAAATTTAGGAGACTGCATGTTCAATATAGGGGTGAGAGTTCAGGGGGCTTTGTAAACCAAGACTGGAATCCAGAAGCCATAAAAGAAAATATAGATATATTTTCCCTTGTGACTACAAAAAATTTGTATGGCAATAGAGAAAATAAAGTCAAAAGAAAAACAATAGATTTAGGGGGAAATATAATGTATAGGACAGAGAGATAAATAAAAACAACAATAAGCAAAAAGGTTTTATAAATGGACGAGAGAGACAAATAACCCAGAAGAAATATGAGCAAAAGTTATTAGGAAGCACGCCACAAAAGAGCATATTTAAATGGTCAATATGCTTAGGAAAAAAAGCTCAAAATTATTAGTATTCAAAGAGGTGCAAATTAAAGTACAATGAGATATTATTTTATACCTTTCAAATGAGCAAAAATTAAAATGAGGCTAATTTCCATTGCTAGCAGGGATGCACAGTTTTTACACTGTTGGTAGAAATTTCTACAGTCCTTTATAATCTGGCAACATCTTTTGAAACTGAAAATATGTATTCCCTTGATCCATCAATTCTACTCCTATATCCCACAGAAGTAAAAATACCAGTACATAAGGAGATACAAGTGTACACACACATATGTGTGTATGTGCATGTGCGTGTGTGTGTTTCAGCATTGTTTATTTGTACTGGCTCACTACACCTCCACCCAGAAAGACAAAAACCAAAAACCTGAAAACAAACTAAAAACCCATTCATAGAGATCAGTAATTTGCTAGTTAAAAAACCACTGGAAAAAGTCCTAATTTGTAGCTTTTGCATATTCCTATCATGTGAGTATTCCTTGCCCAATCTCAAGCGGCCATCCTAGTGTCATTGAACACCAAACTGGGAAGAGATGTGAGCAATCAACTCAAGAAAGCTGAGGTCTCCAGCACAGCCTCACCTTGGATGAATTATCACAAAGCCACACCTTACACTACTATGCAGCTATTAAAAATAACAAGATCATCCTATAGAAGTTTACTTGGTAGATTTCCAAGAGATATTGTTGAGGAAGAAAACCAAGGGGCAGAAAAATTTTCAAATGACACAATTAACTGTTTGTAAAACATCAATTGACAGACACAAAAAAACAAGTATATGTGTGCGTTCTAAAATTAATATATGGTCATAAGAATATGGGGTTTCCGAAGTGGTGCTAGTGGTAAAGAACCTGCCTGCCAATGCAGGAGGCATAAGAGACTCAGGTTCTATCTTTGAGTTGGGAAGATCCCCTGGAGGAGGGCATGGCAACCCACTCCAGTATTTTTGCCTGGAGAATCCCATGGACAGTGGAGCCTGGCAGGCTGCAGTCCATAGGGTTGGACACAACTGAATCAACTTAGCACGCACACATGCATAAGACTATGAGAAGAGGGGGAGGGCAAAGACAAAGAAAAACAGTAAACAAAAAGGACACACTTATGCATAATATATCTGTATAAAAGTAAAACTAATTCACAAAAATGAATATATATATATTGAGCCTCCGATACATGCTCAGTTCTATATAAGGCTCTTGATAAAATAGGAACATGTGAAACATGGTTTCATTCTAGCTAAGTGTATAAAAGTAAATAGTCACAGGGCAAGTTATTTCCTCCTATGAGGTGTGAAATAAGTGCCACAATAGAGGGATAAGTAAAATGGGGTAGGGGCAAGAAAATCCCACAGGGAAAGCTTTTTTTTTTCAATTAAAGGCCTCCTTTGCACAAGCTTAATGCTAGGTCTGGGTTTTCTCCATCTTACAGTGGACCCAGGAGACCAGCAGGCTTTTGTCTCTTTGGGGTGGTGCCTTTGCCAGCCTCCCCAGCTCCCCACATCCTTGCTACCCCCAAAGACAAACCCACTTCATTTTAAAGCTTTTGCTGTTCTACTGCTACTGGTTTATAGCTAATCACCTTAGAAACTAACATGGCAAAATATAAATACCACACCTAGGGAAGTCACACAACAGTTAAGAAACACACAGGTGTTGGACTTCCCTGGTGGTTCGATGGTAAGAATTCACCTTCCAGTACAGGGGATGTGGGTTCGATCTCTGGTCGCGGAACTAAGATCCCACCAACCCCGGGCAACTACTGAGCCTATGAGCTCCAGAGCTCGTGCTCCAAAAGAAGAGAAGCCACCTCAACAAGAGACCCACGCACTGCAACTAGAGAAAGCCCATGCACCACAACAACCGGAATTCTTTTTTTTTTTTAATTAAAAGAAAAAAAGAATCATACAGGTGTCTCCAGGTTTGGTGCCTGGTCCTGGCTATTGACTCCTTTCTAATACTGGAAGTGCTCACTGGCCTGCTTCTATCCCCTTTCTTTCCTTCTCCCAGTCTTTCTCAGAGCCTCTTTCTTTGTGTGGCCAGCTATCTATCAAGCAAAACCTACCTACTCTGACTTGCCATCAGCTCCACCTTGGAGAAGGACCCTTCCACCTCCCAGGAGTTCTGCTCTCCCATCTCTTTTACTGGGTTTTGTTCTCTGTATGACACACCCAGAAATAGGCCAGACAGGCAATCTGTGTGTTTCCAAGCCCAGGATTAGCTAAAGCCCAGTAAATGCCAGGTGGCCATAATAGCCTTTGTCTTCAGGAAGCTCAGACCCTGGTGAATTCTCCACCCAGAGAAGTCTCTCGTCTGTCAAAACCCCTCACCACCACGCAGTATCCTCACCTCCCCAAACTGCTCTCTCCTCGCTGCCAACTAGCCACCTCTTATCTTGCTCTTGCAGTGGTTTATCCTTCATCCCTAGACTGTCAGGAAACTACCAAGCATCCTCTGCCTGGTATCAACCATTTCCCATTCAAGCGCAGCTTTAGGAACTTACTGTGCTCAATATCTTTAATGGATCACATCCACATTTTACATTCATCCAGCTTGCCTGAATGTTTACATAAAGTTATGAATCATGCACAAAAATGGCCAGAAGTCCTATTTACATAGGAAAAAGAAGTAAGATTCCATTAGAAGGTCTGCAGTAATGTCAATCCTAGGGGATTGAGCCAAGCTGGAAAAGAGAAAAACAGATTGGGATTCTTAACAGTTAGATGAATTCCCGCCAAGCCAAGCTAGACAGGGGGACAAGTACAGCATGTCCAGAGATCAGAGGTGGCAGCGAAAGGTCACAAAGATGTCACAGGAAACTGCAGTGCATAAGGGTGAGCTTTCAGGTTGTGCTTGTGGGAAAGATTGTGTAGCTGAATTTGGCAGCAATGTCTCAGGAGCTGAAATTGGGTAGTAAGACTATACAAGCACACAATTAATGAGTGATATTTCCAGAAAAGCCCTAACTGCTGCCTAAAATGAATTTGTTTTATTTTGTTCTTTCAATTTTCATTCTTCTCCTGATTACAAAAGAATTCCTACTCACTGTAAAAAATGTTAAAAGTTCCAGAAATCTGTAACGTGGAAATTAAAACTCTATCCTTCAGAGATAACCACTTTTAATTAGAGGTGTATTTAAGTTTATTTATCCAGCTTGCTTTTTCTGCATAGATGAACATCTACTATATATGTAAAATTTTACAAAATCATATTGTTAAATCATGGCCAGATTTATCAATAGAACTTAGGCAACCCTAATCCTGAAAAGGGTTACTATGATGTCCCCTACCTCACCCATGTTTCATTCAAAATAAAAATTCTAAACAGTAAAACAAGCATATGGAGATCAAAGCTGTTATTTTTCCTTTAATTAGTATTTCAGTACTTTAAACTAAATATATATTCTTTTGAAAATTGTTTTTGCTTCCTTGGCACACTAGGCACACACTTGGTTTCCACATTAGATCATCTAATACTACATATAATACATACACATTGTCTTATAACTTGTTTTTCTCTTTCATACAAGATATATCTTGGGCACCTGTCCATGTCAGTATCTAAAGTATATTGTGACTAGCAGGTGTGGGCTTCTCTCCAGAGGAAAACAGGATCCTTCAACATGCCTGTCACCATGGGTTAGGTTCTTAGAGGAATTTTATGGCTTTAATACATTAGCATTATAACCAATAACAAGGAAAGTTCCTCCATATTCAGAATTGAGTTCAAGCAACTGAACCATTTTCAAACCTTTACGGGAAGAGATGAGACAGAAACAAATAAACTTACTTGTTCATTTAGTCACAGTGTAGTTCAACTTAGGAGCAGTGAATATCCTCATCATGATTAAGGGTGAGGGTAAAAATCAGAGAAAATTCATTAATAGAAGTTTTTCTTTTACGTTATCACTGTTAGAGAATTTAGAATGAGACTACATTTTGATTTGGTTACTTAACTACTGCTTAAATATGGTACTTTTGTTACTGATTTATAATTTTATTGCATTGTAGACAGTGAATGCTGTTTACATGCTATCATTTCCTTGGCATATTGTTGAATCCTGCTGTGACTTAGAACATGGTCATAAATATTCCACATGTGCTTGAAAAGAATATATTCAAACTGAAATTTTGGGGCCTCCCTGGCAGGTCCAGTGGTTAAGATTCCACACTTTCAATGCAGGGGATGTGGATTCGATCATTGGTTGGGGAACTAAGATCCCACATGCCATGTGGCCACCAAAAAATAAAAAAAAAAACTGCAGCTTTGTCCACCATCCTGGGTGAAGGAACAAGAAATCACGAAACTAAAGTCCACATTCCTATTTGAAATTAGAACTGAAGGACAGCTTTCCAAAAATTGTAAATTCTGAAATTATCCTGGCTGAAACCCTTAGAAAATTAAAAAAAATTTTTTTTAATTATAAATATTTTTTAAACTTTCAAACAGAATAAAAATTACAAAGTTGAAAGCAATAATTCCCCAATACCTCTCCTAAATCTCAATCCCACAGGTGGGAAGTGGCACAATTAACTTTCTAACATATTTCCTTCCAGACACTGTATATGTAAAGAAAGTGCAGATACATATTACATGCCTCACCTTATAAGGAAACACGATATAGAAATGGGATTTTTTGTATGTATACTGTTAGCACTTTGCTTTTTTCACTAACATATCTCAGGCATCTTTTTATATCAGCACATTTATATCCTCTCCATTCTTTTTAATAGCTGAATGGTATTCCATAGTAAAGCTGCTCTATATTTCACAATCCCCTTTTGATGGACCCTTGGGTTATTTCCAATTTTCTATTACAGACAGTGTTGCTATGAGCAACCTTTGTTCACACATGAAATTGCTGCTGCTCAGCTGTTTTTTCTTGGGTGAACTATTCCCTCCCACTGTGTGCGTGTGTAAGATCCCCTGGTGTAGGAAATGGCAACCCATTCTAGTATTCTTGCCTGAAAATTCCATGGACAGAGGAACCTAGCAGGTTAGAGTCCATGAGGTCACAAAGAGCTGGACATGACTGAGCAACTGAGCATGCTTGCACATTATCATACCAAGAAACAGACACAGAATAATAAGAACAGATGCAGGGTGGTACAAAGCTTATAAAGTTTTTACTTTAATAGTTTCTGGCTCTAGTTCCTGACTATCTTAAGACACAGTAAGTGGAATACCTGATTTACAAGGTTTACCAACCCTTGATCCTCCAATTAGGGAAAGTCATACTGACTCTTTTTTTCCATCGTATTCCTTCTTCCCCATCCTGCAAATGCCTTATTTCAAGACAACTCTTTAAGGCTCTGAGGACCTTAGACTGGGTTCCCAATTCAGCAAGTCTCTGTCCTGTGTGGTCACCCCTGAGCATTTGTTCCAACTATAGTTTTTAATTATTATGCAACCTCTGTAGGTAGGCTGCAATGTCCTCTGACTAATAAACAGCTTGAAAATGTCAAAACTTTGAGTCCTAAAGCCAGCTAATCCTGGGTGAGTCACACATAACCTCCTGGTACCTGTAACGTAAGGCCAACAGAATGCACAATTTCCCGAGCCCTGCAGAGATTGGGTGATGGGAGTCAGACTGAGGGGGCAGATTTCAATGACAGAATTCAATCTCAAGGCAAGCTTTGAGTATGAGTGCCTTGTGGGTCAGTACATCTGTGGACACCTGTTGTTTTGCCATTTGCTCTGCTGAATTGGAGCCACCCAGAATCCCCCAGGCTGAGCACTTGACTTTTACACCTGTCTACATCTGAATTTTTCATTTGTGATCTAAGCCAGCAGCACTTCAAGGGACTCTAGAAAATCAGGCATGGCATTTCTAGGTTGTGCTCTAAAAAACAAAAACAAAGCATATTTTCCTGCTCCTAATCTACCCAGAAAAGTTTTGTTTCTGTTCTGGTCATAAGAACACAAAGTGAGAATTTTGTGCTTCAAAGAGAGCAGAGAAAGAACATTATGGTAAAGACTATTTGAGGCCCTGACATGGGAAACTGGATTCTGGAGGAATCTTGGAATGGATGGCTTGGGTTTACCACATGTTGAGACCTCAGACTGAAGCTTGCTTCATGGGTGAAGAGAAGAGGGAAAGTGTGGGCTTGGTGAGTGGCTTGGAGAGGATTAGAGCGGAATTAGCACAGGTTTTTAAAGTGCAAAGAATATTCTCAGATTCATTTAATGTGCTGTATTTTTTTAATGGGCTTCCCTAGTGGTTCAGTTGGTGAAGAATTTGCCTGCAATGCAGGAGACTTGGGTTCGATCCCTGGGTTGGGACGATCCCCTGGAGGAGAGCATGACAACCCACTCCAGTATTCTTGCCTGGAGAATCCCCATGGACAGAGGAGCCCGGTGGGCTGCAGTCCATGAGGTCACAAAGAGCTGGACACGACTGAGCAACTAAGCAGAACACAGAACGTTTTTCCAATGCCTCCAGGTATTTCTGGTACGGTAGCTAGATGCTTGGGATGGATGAACTGGGAAAAGAAGGGAGGAGGCAGGGGCCACTACTGACCAAGACTCAAACCAGGATTGAGTGCACAGTGGGTGTTACTCCTGAAATTTTAGTTGGGAGATACCCAAGTGTCACCTAGGCTAGCAAGGCTCCTACACCAAGTATATCCTCTTGCCCTAGAAATCTCCTTCTGAGGAACTGGTCTGTGTCAGGAAATCAGAGGAAATTAGGGTTGGACAGGAGACAGACTAGAGGAACTGACCCAGCTGTAGGAGCTAGCCCCACTTGAAGATACAATAACTCAAGGACAGTGAGAATAATGAATGATTATTAATAATGTGTTGTTAATAAACAATCAGAATTAACCTTTACTGAGCACCCACTATATACTGGACATCATTATAAGCACTTTTTTCATTTACTGTAACAAAGTATACATAACATAACATTTACCATTTTATTTTATTTATTTATTATTTTTTTTAACATTTACCATTTTAATCTTTTTTTTTTTTTTTTTGGCTGTGAGGCATTCGGGATCTCAGTTCGTCAACCAACGATCAATCTCAGGCCCTCAGCAGTGAAAGTATGGAGTCCTAACTACTAGACCACCAAGAAATTCCCTAACCATTTTTAAGTGCACAGTTCTGTATCATAAAGTATGTTCAAACTGTTGTGCAATCGTCACTATCGTCCATCTCTAGACTGTTCATCTTCCCAAAATGAATCTATATCCATTAAACACTAACTCTTCATTCTCCCCTCTTGGCACCCCTTGGTAACCATCATTTTACTTTCTGTTTTTATGAATTTGACTATCACAGATATCTCATATAATTGGAATTATATAGTATTTGTTCTTTTGTGACTGGTTTCTTTGACTGAGCATAGTCTTCAAGGTTGATACAAGTTGTAGCACATGTCAGAAATTTCCTTCCTATTTAAGCCTGAAAAACATTCCATTGTATGTATATATATATGTATATATATGTATGTGTATATGTATGTATATATATACACATTTGTTTATTAATTTGTGTTTCCTTGGTGGCTCTTTGGTCAAGAATCTGCAATGCAGATACAGGAGACTCAGGTTTATCAACACCTGACTTGCTTCCACCTTTTGGCTATTAATAAGCACTTTATATTTATTAACTGATTTAATGAAAGCAGATGAGATAGGTACTATTATTATCCCTACTTTACAAATGAGGAATCTGACACATGGAGAAGCTAACCAACTTCCCAAACTGTAACAGAGCTAAGATTCAAACCCAGGCAGTTTAGCTTCAGAGCCCACATTCCTAACCACTCTGATACACTGACTCTTGAGACCAAGAGACAGAGCCCTGTGCTATCGAAGCTTCCAGTCTAGAGAGAAGACATATATACAAAAATCATTTCAATGTGAAGTCACAAAGAGTATTGTGGCGTTACCGTGACATGGAGCACAGAAAAGCTGTGTTGAACTGCTGAGAGTGAGACGCTGCTCAGTGCTTTGCTCTACACACTCCCAGCCTACAGGTAAGTCTAAAGCAACTGGGGCCTGGAAAAAAATCACTCTTCCTTTGAGATTTCCAGGTGGTGCTAGTGGTGAGGAACCCACCTGCCAATGAGAAGATGTAAGAGACGTGGGTTTGATCCCTGCCTTGGGAAGGTCCCTGGAGGAGGGCATGGCAACCCACTCCAGTGTTCTTGCCTAGAGAATCCTATAGACAGAGGAGCCTGGTGGGCTCTAGTCCATGGGGTCCCAAAGAGTTAGACATGACTGAAGCATGTATGGATGTGAGAGTTGGACTGTGAAGAAAGCTCAGCACCAAAAAATTGATGCTTTTGAACTGTGGTGTTGGAGAAGACTCTTGAGAGTCCCTTGGACTGCAAGGAGATCCAACCAGTCCATCCTAAAGGAGATTAGTCCTGGGTGTTCATTGGAAGGACTGATGCTGAAGCTGAAACTCCAGTACTTTGGCCACCTCATGAGAAGAGTTGACTCATTGGAAAAGACCCTGATGCTGGGACGGATTGGGGGAAGGAGGAGAAGGGGACAACAGAGGATGAGTTGATTGGATGGCATCGCTGACTCGATGGACATGGGTTTGAGTAAACTCCAGGAGTTTGTGATGGACAGGGAGGCCTGGCGTGCTGCGATTCATGGGGTCACAAGGAGTTGGACACAATTGAGTGACCGAACTGAACTGAACTGAAGCAAAGCAGCATGCATAGTGCATATAAGAGTTGAGCAAAGAGCAACTAGGTCTTTTTAGGGATGTCAGAGAAATTTTTTCTAGGGGGACAAGATTGCAGTACAGGTGGGTGCGCAAAAGCCAAGAAGCATCAGCGAGGCTGATGTGTTCAAAGAATGGCCAATATCATTGTTCTGAATGGGTAAGAAGTACGGGGAAGAACAGGGTGATGGCCTCTCACAGGTAGAGTGGAATCTGATCATGGAGTACCTATACGGTATACCAAAGAGTGTAGGCCTTTAAAATTTGTTTGGTGATTCTGTTGTGGATGGCGATGTTTTAGTTTTTGCTTCGTTTCCCCATCAGTAATGAATTTGGGAGTGACTTGCTCAGATGTGCTTGTTAGAAAGATGGTTCAGGCTGCAGTGTGAAAGATGGAATGAAGAACGGCAAACACAAGTCAGACAGACCAATCTGGAAGCTGTTGCAACATACTTTGCAAAGGACAATTAGGGCCTGTATCGGGGTGCAGCAGGGGGAATAGAAAGAATTTTTTGAGTATTTAAAATATGCATTTTTAAAATTTTATAAACAATAAAAAAAGATGAGTTTATAAAATGGGTGAAATACAGAAATAGGTAGCTAACAAAAGAAGACTCTAAATGCCCCACTACAAAATTTATGAAGAGATACCCAGCAAAATAAAGCAGTGAGAAATCATTTTCACCCTTCAGATTAGCAAAAATAAAAAAAGGATGACAATATCAAATATTTGAGCAGACAGGAGGAAAACAGTGCTCTCATATATTGCTAGTGGGACTGTAAATTAATTCAGCCATTTATGGAAAGCAACTTGGTAGCATACAATAAACTTGATAATGCAAATACTCCATGACCCAGCAATTTCCATTCTGGTTATATAACCCATAGAAATTCTTACACGTGGGTGAAAAGAAACATGTACAGAGATGTCCATGAAGTATTGTTTGTAATAGACAAATATGAACTGCATACATAAATAAAATGAACATATTTTTAAAACATATACAAAATCATCCTCTATATTTTTATGACTAGATATAAATACATGTGAACTGAATATCAATAACCTCAGATATGCAGATGATACCACCCTTATGGCAGAAAGCGAAGAAGAACTAAAGAGCCCCTTGATGAAAGTGAAAGAGAAGAGCAAAAAAGTAGGCTTAAAGCTCAGCATTCAGAAAACTAAGATCATGGCATTCAGTCCCATCACTTCACAGCAAATAGATGGGGAAACAGTGGCTGACTTTATTTTTGGGGGCTCAAAAATCACTGCAGATGGTGATTGCAGCCATGAAATTAAAAGACTCCTACTGTACAGGAGACAGGGATTAAGACCATCCCCATGGAAAAGAAATGCAAAAAAGCAAAATGGCTGTCTGAGGAGGCCTTACAAATAGCCATGAAAAGAAGAGAAGTGAAAAGCAAAGGAGGAAAGGAAAGATATTCCCATCTGAATGCAGAGTTCCAAAGAATAGCAAGGAGAGATAAAAAAGAAGCCTTCCTCGGAGAAGGAAATGGCAACCCACTGCAGTATTCTTGCCTGGAAAAGTCCACGGACAGAGGAGCCTGGTGGGCTGCAGTCCATGGGATTACATGACTAAGCATGTGTGCACGAGGGTGGAGGGAGATGGGTTGGTAGCAATAAAGTGGTAGAACTGAAAAAAAAAAAAAAAAAAGCCTTCCTCAGCGATCAATGCAAAGAAATAGAGGAAAACAACAGAATGGGAAAGACTAGAGATCTTTTCAAGAAAATTCGAGATACCAAGGGAATATTTCATGCAAAGTAGGGCTTGATAAAGGACAGAAATGGTATGGACCTAACAGAAGCAGAAGATATTAAGAAAAGGTGGCAGGAATACACAGAAGAACTGTACAAAAAAGATCTTCATGACCCAGATAATCATGATGGTATGATCACTCACCTAGAGCCAGACATCCTGGAATGTGAAACCTTAGGAAGTGGGCCTTAGGAAGCATCAGTATGAACAAAGCTAGTGGAGGTGATGGAATTCCAGTTGAGCTATTTCAAGTCCTGAAAGAAGATGCTGTGAAAGTGCTGCACTCAATATGCCAGCAAATTTGGAAAACTCAGCAGTGGCCACAGGACTGGAAAAGGTCAGTTTTCATCCCAATCCCAAAGAAAGGCAATGCCAAAGAATGCTCGAACTACCGCACAGTTGCACACATCTCACACACTAGTAAAGTAATGCTCAAAATCCTCCAAGCCAGGCTTCAGCAATACATGAACTGTGAACTTCCAGATGTTCAAGATGGTTTCAGAAAAGGCAGAGGAACCAGAGATCAAATTGCCAACATTCGCTGGATCATAGAAAAAGCAAGGGAGTTCCTGAAAAACATCTATTTCTGCTTTATTGACTATGCCAAAGCCTTTGACTGTGTGGATCACAATAAACTGTGGAAAATTCTGAAAGATGGGAATACCAGACCATCTGACCTGTCTCTTGAGAAACCTGTATGCAGGTCAGGAAGCAACAGTTAGAACTGGACATGAAACAACAGACTGGTTCCAAATAGGAAAAGGAGTACGTCAAGGCTGTATATTGTCACCCTGCTTATTTAACTTAAATGCAGAGTACATCATGAGAAACGCTGGGCTGGAAGAAGCACAAGCTGGAATCAAGATTGCCGGGAGAAATATCAATAACCTCAGATATGCAGAGGACACCACCCTTATCACAGAAAGTGAAGAGGAACTAAAAAGCCTCTTGATGAAAGTGAAAGAGGAGAGCTAAAAAGCTGGCTTAAAGCTCAACATTCAGAAAACTAAGATCATGGCATCTGGTCCCATCACTTCATGGGAAATAGATTGGTAAACAGGGGAAACAGTGTCAGACTTTATTTTGGGGGGCTCCAAAATCACTGCAGATGGTGATTGCAGCCATGAAATTAAAAGATGCTTACTCCTTGGAAGGAAAGTTATGACCAACCTAGATAGCATATTTAAAAGCAGAGACATTACTTTGCCAACAATGGTCCGTCTAGTCAAGGCTATGGTTATTCCAGTAGTCATGTATGGATGTGAGAGTTGGACTATAAAGAAAGCTGAGCACTGAAGAATTAATGCTTTTGAACTGCAATGTTGGAGAAGACTCTTGAGAGTCCCTTGGACTGCAAGGAGATTCAACCAGTCCGTCCTAAAGGAAATCAGTCCTGGGTGTTCATTGGAAGGACTGATGTTGAAGCTGAAACTCCAATACTCTGGCCACCTGATGCGAAGAGCTGACTCATTTGAAAAGACCCTGATGTTGGGAAAGATTGAAGGCAGGAGGAGAAGGAGATGACAGAGGATGAGATGGTTTGATGGCATCACTGACTCAATGGACATGAGTCTGGGTAAACTCCGGGAGTTGATGATGGACAGGGAGACCTGGCGTGCTGTGGTTCATGGGGTCACAAAGAGTCGGATGCGACTGAGCAACTGAACTGAACTGAACTGAAAAAATGAGGAATATGAGGCTTGCAGACTTGAAAACCACAGGAGTAGGAGAGAAGAGAATTAAACGGGAGTGTCAATAAAAAAAAAGACTCAGTTACTCCCATAAATAAGGTTATATGTTGGTGGGCTGCAGTCCATGGGGTCACAAAGAGTCGGACATGACTGAGCGACTTCACTTTCACTTTTCACTTTCATGCAGTGGAGAAGGAAATGGCAACCCACTCCAGTGTTGGGGGAGCCTGGTGGTCTGCCATCTATGGGGTCGCACAGAGTCGGACACGACTGAAGCGACTTAGCAGCAGCAGCATGTTTTAAAAACATATAATGTTTTATTATGAAATTAAAGAAAACCAGGAACTTGTTTGGCAGTCCAGTGGTTGGGACTCTCCACTTTCCAACCCAGGGAGTGTGGGTTCAATCACTGGCCCGGGAGCTAAGATCCCACATGACTTGCGGCCAAAAAGCCAGAACATAAACAATGGAAGCAATGTCGTAACAAATTCAATAAAGACTTTTAAAAAATAAAGGGAAACTAAAGAAAACCAGAAAAGAGAAGGAAAAGATTAAAAATTTTTAATAGTTGTGAGTTCAGAATGGTGAATATGTTGTAATATTATTCTTTGTATTTGCCTATATCTTTGTTCTAAAAAGAATCAGGTGTGTGTGTGTGTCTGTGTGTGTGTGTGTGTGGTTATGGCTAAATTAATTTACAGTCCCACTGGCAATATATGAGAGCACTGTTTTCCTCATGTCTGCTCAAATATTTTATATTGTCATCCTTTTTATTTTTGCTAAGAAAGGACACAAGTTATATTTAGAGGGCAAAATCACTGATTTGATGACATAACAGGTGGCAGCTGAGGGTGACAGAGGGGAGAGATTAGTAGGACTCCCAGGTTTTTGGTTTGACCGACAGGTAAGGGAAGATGATGAAATCATTCACTGAGATAAGAAATACAGGAGGAGAGAAGCTTAAATCTGGAAGTCAGGGAGGGAAGATAATAGGTTCTGCTACAGACACGCTGAGTTTGAGAACCTAACCACAAATGTTTTTACTACCAAATCCCTGGTCAGGGAGGGTAACTTAATGGCCTCCATATTGCCCTCCAATAGGGGCAGTAGGAACAAGGGTGGCAGTGGCAAGTGGAAGGGAAATGAAGGAGAAATGAACAGAAGCTAATAGAAACAGTGGAGGATATATGGTGAAGTCTTCATGGAAAGCAATTAAAGTAACACAGTGTAACTTTTCATCCAAAACCATTGGTCCTTTTATTTTATGATAGATAGATGATAGATATAATAGATAGGAAGAGGTAGGGATATGTGTTTCTTTGGAAAAGTAATATATGCACTTGATAAAATAATTTTCACAAATAGGGGAAAACCTCTCTCCAGAGGCAACTGCTCTTATGAGCTTCTTTATCTATGCTCAGGTTAGACACTCAAAAGTACCAATGGATATGGTCTATCAAAATATAAAACATACATATCCTTTGACCCAGCAATTCCCTTCCCAATGTATAGAGATACGCTTTTATGCTTACAAAGGTGAGTATAAAGGTATAAAGGTATTCGTTGCATCATTATCAGTAATATAAGGCTGAAAGGGAACTAACTTAACTAAGTTATGGGCCAGTCCATACAGTAGAATACTATGTTGCATTAGGAAGTTACTTGGAAAGCACAGCATCCTTCCAGAGATAGTCTTTTTGGCACATACATACAAATAAACTTTTTATTTATATAAGCAATAGCACATGTATACACTGTAGCATACACTGTTCTGCAACTCAATTTTTCACTTAGCGTATCTCAGAGATTGTTAGTTTATATTGTTAACAAGGGTTGAGTGCATGCGTGCTCAGTCCTGTCCAACTCTGCAACTCCAAGGATTGTAGTCCACCAGGCTCTCAGTCCATGGGATTCTCCAGACAAGAATACTGGAGTGGGTTGCCATTTCCTCCTCCAGGGGATCATCTGGACCCAGGGATCGAACTCACGTCTCCAGTATCTCATGCATTGGCATGCAGATTCTTTACCACTGAGCCACCTGGGAATCCATCACAAGTGTTGAGAGTTCAGCTAAATTACTCCATTTTATTGCTACCTCAGCATCCATGTTGTGTGGCCAAGCAGGCTTTGGTGGCCTTGAACTGACCTGATTCACGTACTTATCTATCTAGCCTCTGTAGAAAGAAATATGAGACCCCTCTTTGTACTTCTTGGAGCCAGAAATCTAGAATTTTCTGCGAAATCTCTTGATTTTTAAATGTTACCCCATAACTTTACAAAAGAACTCTTAGGAAGCTTAAAAAGAAGGTGATGAAAGATGGCTCCTTCAGGAGGCCATCTTATCACATCTGGCATAGAGGGTTCAGTATTTTGGTGCTGCGCAAGTTTACAGTTTAAGGAATAGTGGTGGTAGAATGCCTCTGAAGAGGTAAGTCATAACCCAATCAAGAAAGGTCTTACAGGTGTGTTGAATTCTGGGCAGAGCATTGCAAAAGTATGAGATCAGATGTATTATCCTCAAAGAGACTTCTTTGCAGGGTGGTAGGGTTTCACGTGAGGGGTGAGTTGGACAAGGTATATAAGGTCCTTCTACCTCTTTTGTATCATTTCCCCTTTCCTCCTATTTCTTCCTCAGTCTCAAGATTACTGAAGACAAGGAGGGGTCTGATAGGGCCACTTCAGCCACTTCTCCCCCTCTTGAAGTTCTTACAGCCTGGGAGGGGTAAAGGCATGCTCCTTTGAAAAGACAGTCTGTCTCCCTCTTCAAGCCTCCCCTACTCTTGGAAAATATGGTCTTAAAAGGGCATAAGGGGAGCCCGAGTTATGTCTCTCCACCCTCCCCACCAGCAAGAGTGACCAAAGAAAGCCTATCTTTTGCCCTCCAAGCAGCTTCTGCTGTTCTATTTCACCAATACACAGAAGTGTGAAATATGAATACAGATTACAGCAACAACTTTCACAAGTTTCCACTACTGCCCACAGTAGGGCCACAGAAATACCTTTTACATCATTGCCATATAAAATACATCTGTGCAACTGAAATAAGTAAAAGTCTTGCAAAACAACACATACTCATACACTATGTGCACCCTCTATTCCGTTGTCTCTCTTTCTCTTTTCATGTGGCCTGTGACTCATTACATCAATTTCAAAACCCTCTAATGAGTGGCTAACCTAGTGTGAAAAACATCTGATTCAGGCTGGAGTTCCAAACCAATATCTACAGTGTCTTATTTTTCAGATAAGATGAATGATATCTATGCCTACAAAAGTAGTAAACAAGATGTCTCTAGAAAAAACATAGAGACTTCTTTCTAGTTATTAATTAGTTTTTAGAACTAGCTTTCATTTGGAAAGTTGTCCCTAAGTGGGAAAATGATTTTTAAGTTTTCTTCTAAAATAAATGTTTAAATTTTAAAAGTGATTTACAGAAAAATATTAAATATTAATATAGGAAACATTCAGGTATGTCAAAAATTACAAATATGTCACTCATGCTCTAAAGTGTGGGAAACAGTATCTTGCACCATTCCATAATGAAATAACAAGAAACTTTCCTTAACATTAGATCTGCTTCTGCAGTTTTTCTAATTAACTCTCAGGAAGTTTAAGTTTCAGAACATGACATGATATCATATTACATTTGGTTTTTTCCCAGCAGCCCTTTAAAACCAAGCTAGTGGGTCAGGTAGATCCCCTGAAATAGGAAATGGCACCCCACTTCAGTATTCTTGCCTGGAAAATCCCAAGGACAGAGGAGCCTGGTGGGCTATATAGCCCATGGGGCCACTAAGAGTCGGACACGACTGAGTGACTGAGCACAGTGCTTTTTCCGAGCCCTTGTTGGGTGGTTTTGAGTTCAGCATCTATTTGCAAAGTGATTCGTGCAAATCTTGAGAGGCTGGAGGTCGCCTTCCCTCCTTCATATCATCACGTGGTCTTTCTCAGTCAGGCTTTCAAGTTAATTATTTCCTGTTTTTCAGAGTCTGCTCCTTATCCCCCCTCCCAGGTCACCCTCTACCCTCCCCTCCACACACACATTCTTGGCCACCAGCAGGCATTTCTGCAGCAAACCCATCTTTGTCTCTCAGTCTGCCCTGGAGCACCCTCCATTAAGAGCCTTGGGGTTTCTTCCAGAGTGTAGCAATGTCAGAGCAAAACTGTGTCATTACTGTAGAATCAAAAGAGCTCCCAGCTTGTTAGTAACATTCTGTGTAACTTACTGACCTTTTGTTCTCAGAGTCCCTGCCTGCAAAGGTACTTCATGAGCCCATCTCCCTAAATCGTTTTCTCTCTTTGTGACTTTGTATCTCTGGCATCAGCTATACCCTCACTCCTTTCAGGATTCCCAGGCTGGGCTTGAGCTCCCAGCAGATTTGATCTGTTTTGCAGGTAACATTGTTTCTCTGACTGACTCTCCCTTCCCATCAAGGCCAGGGTCTGTGCTCCTCTATTTAACAATACAGGATGCTAAATTGTGCCATACCCCATAGAACCCTCATGCCTAGAAGCCACTTCTTCCTGTGGTCTTTGTTTCCTCATCCACAGAAATCTCAAACTAGCCTTTTATGGTCATTGGCCTTCAGTTCTTCATTTACTTTTCCAATCTTGGCTGAGATTTTGTCTTAAATCTCTAATTCAGTCTTGTCTACTTTATTCATCATCCTCTCGCCCCAGCCGTTTTTCTCTCCCCTGGTCTCCTCACCAGCAACATCTTTCACTTAGTACAGCTTCCAGGCCATTTATGTACATAGAGATAGAGATATATACACACACTAATTCAAAGTAAGAGAAGGGATTAAAAACACATAATAAGACTAACACTATTTACAGGAGGGGGGAAGAGCTTCAGAAGCTCCCAGCTGTTCTGGTTGATATGTAGAGCATATTTCACCCTGCAACCTAAATCTGCATCATTCTCAAACACAGTTTAAACAAAGAAGAGCCTTGATGCTTATTGAGGATTTAGATAACTACTTCCCTGTTAAGAAGAGATTTTTTAAATTGTGTTTTTATTATGACTCCATCTCCATTTATTGATCAGGGGATTTCTTGCCTCACTTAACTCCATAATCTGTTGCTCAGATTAAGAAAATTCGAAAACTATTGTTTGGTAGCATAAGTACAGCCTTTAAAGCGATACCTTGGAGGCTGGATGATTCAAATACTATAATCCAAGAAAAGCAACTGATCATGCAGAACGTGCTTTTATGCATTACTCTTTTTTATGGACTGAGCGTGCAATGAAACGAATCAGATTAAATGTTTTATAGGTGTGTAGTTACAGAAATAGGAACTTGCTAGTGTAGTAACATCCAGAACACAGTTATACAAGAGGTTGGAAATAACGTGTAAAAAACCTGTAAATATATAAGTCACTACCATCCAACACATTTTGAGCACCTATTATATTCTTTTTTATCTAAGAAACAATGCTAGGTATAGTAACTTCTCAGATATTGGGAGCAGAAAAATGCCCCTTATTTCAGTAGCTCCTTTCCTATATCCCTACTACTTAGTATCCACCTATGTATATATACTTTGGGGATGAATGAGAGACCTGTATGTTCAGTTTACCTTCTACCCTCAACTTTGCCCTCCCTGTTAGCCACTTTATTCATTAATTCTTTCTCCTGAGGGCTAACAGGTGAGGGAAAGAGGTGAACTTCAGGCCAGTCAGGCGTGCTTAGCTACAGAAGCCGTTAAATCTCAGTACAATAAACTTGAAAGACCTGTCTAACTTCTTCAGTGTCATTTAAGATTTTGTTCCACCCAACTGATTGAACAGGCCTAACAGTTATGGCTTGAACATCATTAAGACTGATATTTTGGTTACTAGTTATTATAACAATATCAGACCCATCTCTGGAAGATTTTATAGTAAGTTAGAGAGTCTGTTTAAAGAACAATGGCAAGGGAACATTAATTCACACAGTACTTACCACATGAGAGTCTCTGAGCTGTGCACTTTGCATGGCTTATCATTTTTATAAGCAATTACCCAGAAAAGTAGAATGCCCATTTTATAGATGTGGAAACTGAAGGTCAGAGCTACTCAGACCAGCCTTCTCAGTTTGCAGGGAAAACCCTAGCTAACAGCCTCCAAAGCACAAACGTTTTACAAAGAATTGGAGACTGCTGGCACTTTTCACTAATCTATGTGTCCACACTTAACATGAGTGATTAAAAGCTGACCTTATGTTCCTTTCAAAAATCTCCAAGGAATCTGGCTGCACTTTATGGATAACTCATCACAGCAACTGAGAAACAAAATGCGTTTGTGTAATAAAATGTCTTTATTTCAATGAGGTTTTTTCCTTCTTATAAAAAGAGAGAGAGGAGGCACTCCAGCACTCAACAAGAACCCTCACACAATGAACAAGTCTTCACATTGGGTTGTGCCGACTACCGAGGAAATGGTGACAGCATCAGGGCACTTCGGCCTATGTTAAGAGAACGATGTAATGAACAGCTGGGGATTTCTGAGGCACAATTGTGTGACACAAGAAGAGCAACTATTGGCCGTCTTCATTGAGGGAAACTGCTGGGCTCGGGTTTGCTTCAGCAAATCTTGCCCCTCGCCCTCCGCAAGACGGGTATGGCCAGCTACCGCAGCGCCCTTGGCAGCCCGCGCCTTCCGGCCCCCGCGTGCCCGCCAAGGCGGACGCGGCCCGAACGCCGAGGCGCCCCACCCCCACTCCGTGCACGTGACGAGGGGGGAATAGTGTTCCTTCTCTCCTCCCCACCCCCCTCCCCCGAAACCCTGCCTTCTCTTGAGAGGCTACGGCTTTCTATTGCACCACTACTGGAATGACCCCCGTGCCGGCCAATAAGAACGCGCCGCTTCAAGTAAGACCCGCCCCCTGTGGGTCCTCAGGTTCCTTCCCGCTCGCACCGGAGTCACTTCCGAAGAGAGAGAACCGCCATGAAGAGGGAAGGGGGTGCCGCCCACCTCTGCTCCGACAGCATCCCCGAGTCCCAGCAGCAAGACGGCAACCACGCATCCAACTTCTCCAGCTACAGCTCATGCCGCCGTCGCCAGCGGCGCCGACATGACAAGGCGCTGCATGCCCGCTAGGCCAGGTTTCCCCTCATCCCCAGCCCCGGGGTCGTCGCCCCCGCGCTGCCATCTGAGACCCGGTAGTACCGTCCCTGCTGCAGCGGGAAAGAAAACAGAGAGTCCTGGGGACAGGTACCGTGCAGAGGGCTTGAGAAGGGGCCGGGTCGCGGGGGCAAGGGTATGAGGGAGGACTGCGGACGGTCGCTTTTCCAGTTCCCGCCATCCTCCGCGAGCTCAGGCCTCCGCGTCCGGGGCCTGGCAAACCCCTGCCCCGCCTCCACGCGGGGACTGCTGGGAGCTCGAGTCTCCTTTTCTGTAGTTGGGACGGTGTTCTCGGTATAGTGACCACAGCCTGGATGGCTTCGAACCACCCGCCTTAGGTAGAACGTGATTTTTGTCCTTTATTTTAGCTGGACTCTGGGCCCTAACTGCTAAATGCATACTTAAGTGGTTTTCTCTGCATTGTCAGTTCTCCTGATCCTAGTGGTTGAATGGTATAAGCATTTTCTATGTTGTGGGTGAAATTATGTAAGATGTGATGAGGAAAACACTTCCACGAATTGCTTTAAAGTCCAGTATACACGATAAGTCTTAATTTAAAGAACATGCAGATTAGGAATGTGTTGTTTTCTAAGAGGCCAGGTTTTCTTGTAAAGATTTTGTTGGAGCTATGTAAAAAGATGGAGAGTTTCATCAAATGACATTCTCTGACAATAAAACATGTTTAAATTCTCTTCGAACTTGGTACTGTCTTTTTTAAGTTTGAAAACTTGTAATGTTAGTTTAACAGTAAATTTATCTTCTGATATTGTGGTACAGGTCCACAACCCCTTATCTTAATTCTGAAAGCCAGAAACTTATGAAAACCGAAAGTTTCCAGTAAGTTTGGCACCACATGTAACTTGGCAGCCAAACCTGATCAGAACTAGAGGAAGGCTATAATTGGTCTTCTTCCCTTTAAATGAGAGTCTAAGTTTTGATGGAAAAACATTTACCTATTTGCTTACAGAGTGCAATCTCAGACCCCACTGGGGGCTTTCCATAATGCATCCAGGTTACCGCCTTTCTAAAATCCAGTAAATTCAGAATTCTAAAACGCATTGGTTCCCAAAAAAGTTTAAGATAAGGGTTTGTGTGCTGTTATAAATAATTTTGTTTAACTAGTTATAAATACATAATGGACCTTTCTGTGCATTTGAATTTAGGGGATTGTTACTTCTTGAAAGTTACATTCATGGTTATTTTACAGGTTTCTTGTGTTATACCCAAAGCCATTTTTCTCCCAGGTGTAATGAACAAAAAGATGTAATACTTTAGGGAAGAGATACAGTGTTACTTTTAGTAATTAATGTAAAAACATTCAGTATTATCTTGTTTTAAGTTAATTAGCTGCTTTTTAGCCCTTTCTCACCTCCCTGTACTCAACCAATAGCAAGGCATTATCCTTCTCCCCTTTGCAAAATCTGTAGTATTTCTTTACTCTGATGTAATTTATTTCATGAAGAAAAAAATGCATAGATTCTCCATTAGCATTCATTTCAAGGCTGCTTAGCTTTTCTATTAATATCTCAAGCAAACATTGTAGACTGTCAGTAAACCCTTAAAGATGGGCATTGCTATTCTGATGTGGCTAGTAAAGAGTGCAAGATGTAAAAGCAGCATAAACTTCAGGGACTTACATTGTTCAAGTTTTCTCTGAGCAGTCCAACCTCATAGTGGATAAATGTTTAGGGGAACTTGTCTACCGCTTATTTTCTTTCAGCTAAAACGAAGAAATTTCAGCAAAATTTGCCAGAAAGGTGGTTTTTTTGCTCTACTTAGTAATAACACCGCTCTGTGCAGTTGGAAACTAAATACATGAACAAATCAGAGTACAAAATTCTGGTAATATGGTCCTACTTCACTTTGTGTTCATTGTAGAGTGCAGAAATCCTTAAAAATTAAAAGTTTGGTTTTTGTCATCCTTTACTCCTTAATGTCTTTTTCTCTGTTTTGTTTTTTTCCCCGGCAACACGTTGATTTTGTAAATATCTTAAGAATTCTTAGTAAATTAAGACTTTGAAACACTCCTTGTTCCAATTTTTGCTATTATTTAGATTAACATCCCACTGTAGTGTATAAAGAATATAGTATAAGGTTAGAACTTTTTCTGCCTTCTGCTCAGCACACTCTTTAGCTGCCTCTCCAAACCAGCAAAATCAGCCATATTTGCCATTCTACCATCTACTCTTAAGAGTCTGCTCAAGTTTTAATTGGTTTTTATAATCTCCATTATTCATTCAGCAAACATATCTAGAACAAATTTTGTACCTGTCACTGGAGATATCAAGGAGTAGGATCAGATCCCTTCAGATTCTTCTGTTCTTCCACATAGCAGCAAGCCTTTCAGTGCTAAAAAGCTGTCTACCAATTCCTTAGATCCACACTCCAGTCTTATCATTTTTGTACTAAAAAGTATATAAACTTCAATTTTGCTTTTATAAATTTACTCCTACAGGAACTATATTAAAGAAATTTTTTTTTATAATCAGCTTGGCAAAGTAGTATTGTCAGAACATGATTAAGCCAGATAGTGAAATTAAGCCTCTAATCTGTAAATCTACTAGTATTCTCAACTTAATCTGAATTATTGAAGTTTTAATATTTGCCAGTGTGATTCCATATTAGTTATGCTTTTATTTTCAGGAAACAGTCAATTATAGATTTCTTCAAACCAGCTTCAAAACAAGGTATGTATACTGTTCATGCATTTTTTGTGGGATCTTTTGGGGAGGGAGATGGAGTCGATTTTTAAATCTACTATAAACTTACTAATTTGATTAAACATGGTGTTCAAAATTGAAAATATAAAGAAGATACAGTGTTGTTTACAAAGATAAACAAGTTCTAAAATCATGAAGAAACTCTGCTGTTATGCTTTCTTACATTTAAAAGATTCAAGTCAATAATGTTCATTAAGTATACTATTTTGATTCTGGGTTAAAGTAACTTCATAAATAGAACCATGGAGAACATGATGTGGTGAAAGAGAGCTTTATGAAAGTAAGGCTTTAAAATCATGTCTTAATTTCTCCCCCCCCATAAAATGTGTATCATTATTTAAATATAAATTTGAAAACATTTGTAATAGCTTAATATTTTAAGTGTTAATTTATAATATTTATACAAGTGTAATAGTTTGTGCTATTTTTAATAACATACAATGTGCATTTGTTTTAATTGGCTATTCAGATAGACGTATGTTGGATTCTCCACAAAAATCGAACATCAAATATGGAGAAAGTGGATTGTCCATCAGTGGGACAGAGCAGTTTGAAAGGAAACTATCCTCACCAAAAAGTTCTAAACCCAAAAGAGTGCCATCAGAAAAGAGCCCCGTCTTAGAGGCATTCATAAAAGGTGTTAAAAAGCACCATAGAGACCATGGTGTACATGAGTCACATCAGCCTTGTGTGTCACTGGACACCAAATATTCAAAGGCAGTTACAAAATACGTTCCTCCTTCATATCTCTTGTCAAAAGAGACCAAGAAAAAACATCAGTCTTCAGAGGGAAGGAAGTCACATTTCATTCATGAAAATAGCAGGGAGAAGAATGATGGCAATCGAGGCAGGATCAGTGCAGATTCTAAGAAGCAGGCCACGGTGACAGAAGCTGACATCTTCAAGAACAGCTCCCGAAGTCTTAGCAGCAGGAGCAGCCTATCCAGGCACCACCCAGGAGAAAGCCCACTGGGAGCTAAGTTCCAGTTATCTCTAGCTTCTTACTGCAGAGAAAGAGAACTAAAGAGATTGAGAAGGGAGCAAATGGAGCAGAGAATCAACTCAGAAAATTCTTTCTCAGAAGCAAGCAATCTTTCCTTAAAATCTTCTAGTATAGAAAGAAAATGCAAACCAAGGCAGGAACTGAGTAAACAGAATGATGTCACACCTGGAAACAGTAATCTTTCAAACCTGGTATGTGCAATAAATGCTAAATTTGCTTGCTACTGTTTTATCATATTTAGAATACTAAATATAAAAATGTTTGATAACAATATGGTGCCTTTTGTTAGGGAAATACTGATACAGAAGCTAGTTTCATTAAGTTTCCTCCAACTGTCCATCAAAACATTTCTGATGGCTGACGTAAAGCAGTGTTTTCTGCCCTTAATTTTTTCAGACCAGGAACAAAGATGTTCCTTAATCAGGAAAATAAGCATTTTTTTTTTTTTTTTAAGGTGAGTACAGTTATTTTTAAATTAGGCTGCCCTGAAGTTTGAGAATCACTGGTTTATGTTATGTATGTCTTAAATAATTAAATATGGGCCCTGGAAAACCTACAAAATGATGGCATCTTAGAAAACTATCCAAATAACATCTTAAGCTCATCAGTTTTCTCTTTTGAGAATAGACCAAACTTAGATTAGCATAAAAACTGTCCCTCTCCCCTGGAAAGTCAAGTTGTTAAGTGTACCTGTTTCAAAGAGCTTCTCTATGTATTGAGCAACTAAAGGAAGATGAGATAACAAAGTGCTATGTTAATATAAGATGCTATAGTTTTAAAACCAGATGGACCAAAAATAAACCAAAGTATGACTTTATAAGAGTGAATAGCTGGAAATATATTTATAAACTCATGGGTTTATTTGCAAGGACTTTGGTGCCTTTACCAGTGAGATTTGCTAATGATCAATAGAGGTAGTAATTGGTTCATTTTCATAAGATTTCGGTGTTTGGTGGTGCATTAGTACCTAAACAGAAGTATTGAAGAGGGAGTTGTACCTGTTTGATTGGCAAATATTAGGCTATTTCTTTTTTAAAATAAATAGTACAGTGCTCTAGTTTTAATCTTGAGCTGTTAATAAAAATTACTAAATTTACATTATGAAAACTGACATTTTTACATATAATACAGAAATACTTCATTTTTCAGAAAAAACTTGAGTTTAAAGTATTTTGCTGTAGAAGTTTGGATTTATCTCCAAATTTGATGCTTGCTTTATTCAGTCTAGAAATCTTTGTTTAAATATAATGAAGAAAAGTTCATATTCTTGACTGCTCTCAACTCCTAATTAATATTTTCTCATTTTGCTAATAGGAAAACGGACATCTCTCAAGAAAAAGATCCTCTTCTGATTCATGGGGACCTGCTTCAGGTAGAATCAAAATAAATTTGAAAATTCTAAATAAATTTGTGTCTTAATGGCACTGGTTTTTACTTTGTTTAAATGTACAGTTTCCTTCCTAGAGGTAAATTGGGTGTCTCAGGTTAAAGTTTGGGAAAGTTTTATTAAGAAGGAATAGTTCTTGAATTCAGTATGTATAAACAGTAGTTTGTCTTGACTCTGCCTTCTTGAACAGTTCCTTTCAGTGTGTTTCTCATATTGGAATTCAGTGTTCTGAATCTTTGGCTACATTAAGAAGCATAATCTTACATTCTTGAATTACAGACTGAGGTCTTGATATTGCAGATGCTTTGTTTAAGTGTGAAACTTATGGTTCAAGACAATGTTTCTTAATATTTCAAATATAAAGACCCCTTTTTATTATCAAATTCAAGGACACCTACATGATACTCGTTTATACTTTCAGTATCTGTTGATAAAATACATAACAAACAGCTACTGTTAATTCAGTAGTTCTTAAAGTATTCTTTTTAACTAGAAGATAAAACCCTGTGAAATTCAGCCACCACAAAAGTTTATAACATAGAAAAAGAAAGGCCCCCCAAAATGCCCGCTGTTAATAATAATCTGGTATATCTCGGTTTTTTCTGCTGTGACTGCAAACTTTGAAAAGCAGGCTTTACAGATTTCCACAATCAATAAGATACATTGGACGTACTGATAATAGCCAACATTTACTGAGCACTTACTATGTGCTTTGTGAATCATCATTTGATTCACATCCTTGCTTTTAGAGATGAAAAAACAGGTACAAAGAGACAGTTTTGACTCATTCTTCTGGTTTCATGTAGAACTCTGTTTTCTGTACATTCTAGAAGTGTATTGCATTTTGACCAAGTGATCTGTGTTGTTTGTTTTAATTTTTACAACAATTTTGGTTTTAGTGATCACATTTTAGTGCATTTTAACATTACAGTAAAAGAACAATAAGTTCTCAGCCGTGAGATTGCTTGTGTACTCACTGTATTAACATATTTGTTGAAGGGAAAAGATATCTTTACACTAGCTCTGTTAGTATAAGGGGCCACTGGTGATGATGTTGCCAAAAAGGCTGTTCAGCATTTTTTTCTCTGATAATGACTAAGATAGTAGTTCTCTTTAGTTCATGGGTTTGCAGATTTCACTAGTGGTGACTGAAGTGGTTTCCTTTTATATAATCCCACATACTGCTCTTCTTGAAAACCGCTTGAAAAAGGTTCTTTCTATTTTCAGAGGCAGGTTTAAAATGATTGCTTTCACTTATATTTTTATTTTCATAATCCCCACTAATAATTATGGTATAATAATTTTAGTATACATTTATACTTCAATTGAATATCAATAGACTATAAAGAGAATAAGGGGATTTTTTTTTTTTCTAGATAACATGAAGCATGTTTATCTGGTAGTGAATTTGTGGTTGTTCAGTCACTAAATGTGCCCAATTCTTTCCAACTCCATGGACTGCAGCACACCAGGCTTCCTTGTTTTTCATATCTCCCAGAGTTTGCTCAAACTCTTGTCCATTGAGTTAATGATGCCATGCAACCATCCCATGTAGCTCCCTTCTCCTCCTGCTCTCAGTCTTTCCCAGCATTAGGGTCTTTTCCAATGAGTTGGTTCTTTACATCACATGTGAGTATTCCCTACATAGTGAATAGATATTAATCCAGATGTTATGCTATATTTATATTATTGTTGTTACACTTAATAGTTGTGATGATATACATAATTACACATTCATTAATGACATACAAGTTCAGGGACTTCAGAAATGTTGGTAGGATAGGCATTTAGCTTATTGATCTTGCAGAGCCCTGTCCTATGGTTAAATTCTGAGGATCAACTTAATCCCTCCATAATTTATTCTATTCTATTATTTAGTAATAGCCAATCTTCTATTGAGCATTTGGATTTTTTCTTTTTACAAACTCAGTCCTTGTCTTATCTGAGTATTTTCTATATTAATAGATATTTGAAATGTTGTAAAGCATTCATTCAACCTAAAGATTATACAGGAAACACAAAAAGAATCATGAAGACTTGTCTTCTCCAAGTCTTCTCTTTTCTTGGTTATTTGATTTGTCATCCTGCCCTATAAAGGATCCCTGTCATTTTAAGACATTTAACCCCAGAAAACTGAGAGCATGGAATGATTTATCAGCTAATAGGAAATACCTGTAGAAGAATGCAGACCGGAGCTCTTGGGGATTGAGTTTGTTTTTGTTTTAATTTATTAGCTGTACCAGTCTTAGTTGTAGCATTTGGGATCTAGTTCCCTGACCAGGGATTGAACCCAGGCCACCTGTATTGGGAGCCTAGTCTTAGCTACTGGACTACCAGGGAAGTTCCCCTGGGTTGGTTGGTTGGTTTGTTTTATATAAATTTGTTAATTTATGGCTGCACGAGGTCTTCAGTGCTGTGCACAGGCTTTTCTCTAGTTGGCAGCGAGTGAGGGCTACTCTTCAGTTGTGGTGCTTGGGCTTCTCATTGCAGTGGTTTCTTTTGTGGAACACAGCCTGTAGGGCACAGGGGCAGCAGGTGTGGCAGCTGGGCTCAGTAGTTGTGGCACACAGACTTAGTTACTCCACAGCATGTGGAATCTTCCCAGACCAGGGATCAAACACACGTCCCCTGCATTGGCAGGCAGATTATTAACCACTTGGACTGCCAAGGAAGTCCCAGAACATTTGATTATTAATTAACTTTTCATTCTTATATATTGATTTTCCAGACTGTGTATTGATAAGCTTATCCAAATAATTGCTTAACTCTTGAGTTTTTTTGTTTTTTAAATCCAGCTTGAGATGTGGGGACATCTGTCCATGTGTAGAAACTTGGTTTAGGAAAATTTGGTTTTGAGAATACTAATTATATAAATAGTGAATTTTTCAGAGTGAATTAATGAAACATCACATTTTTAAATGGAAATTAAAAAAAAAACTGGTTAATTCATGTATATGTGGTGTTTAAAATTAAAGTGCTTCTGGATGGAGTTCCTAACACAGAGTCAAGTTGTATTAGTTTCCTAGAGCTGCCATACAAAGTGTCTAAAACTAGATGGCTTAAAACAACAAAAATTTATTGTCTCATGGTTCTCGAAGCTAGAATTCTCCAACTAAGGTTATCAGCAGGGCCATGCTCTCAATAACTCTAGGGGAAGAATCCTTCCTTACTTCTTCCAGCTTCTTGTGTTTATCTACAATTCTTTGCATTCCTTGATTTGCAGGTGCATCACTCCGGTCATATGGCATCTTCTTTGTATGTGTCTTCATATTATCTTCCCTCTGCATGTCTTTCTCCGTGTCCAAATTTCCCCTTTTTATAAGGACACCTGTTATATTGGATTAGGACCCACCCTAATGACATCATTTTAATTTGATTGCCCCTATAAAAACCCTGTTTCTAATTCAGGTCACAGTCTGAGGTTCTGGGAGTTAACACTTCAGCATATTATTTTGGGAGCTACAGTTCAACCCATAACACAGCTGAGGATTAGAAAGATAAATGGGAAAGAATAAATAGTAGGGGGAAATACGGGAATTTTTTAATTGAGAACTTACCTTACCTTGATACAGATACACAGCTTTTTAGTGTTTTGGCAAGTAACACCTTTAATTCTATTTAGGTAATAAACTTTTAATAGCTTTTGAGTGAAAATGAGCATTTGTCATTAGCTTTGACATGAGTATGTCAAAGAAATAAATACATTATTAACTTTTTCCTCATTCCATATGTGATATGGAATATAATTAAATACAATAGTAACTGTTTTTCCTCATTCCATATGTGATAATCTCAGCCTAAGCTTTTAGAATTTAAATACTTTGTCAGGGTGTTCTAGACACTCTTTGAATAAACTTTAATAAGATAGAAAAGTATACTTTCACTAATCTGGCAAAAATTAAATTTTAGCAGGCTCTAAGCAGAATAAATTCCCTGACAAAAGAAAAAGGAACTCTGTGGACTCAGATCTGAAAAGCACAAGAGAATCTATAATGCCAAAAGCAAAAGAGTCGTTCCTTGAGAAGCGTCCTGATGGACCACATCAAAAAGAAAAATTTATAAAACATATTGCACTGAAGACACCTGGTGATGTATTGCGCTTGGAAGATATATCCAAGGACCCAAATGAAGAAGCTGATTGCTCCTCTGCAGACTTGACACCGACAAATTCTGGGCACCATTCTTCCAGGAGTAGTGACCAAATCCGTGTGGCAAGTACCAAAGAGACTAAGATACCGAAACCCCACTTATCTTTACCTCAGGAAAAGTCTGCAGTTAAAAAAGCTAGCAACCTTCAGAAAAATAAAACTGCTAGCTCTGTGTCATCACAGGAGACAAAACTTCTACCTTTGCTTTCTCATGTTCCAAGTGCTGGTTCCTCTCGGGTTCCATTAAATGCTAAAAATTGCACTCTTCCAGTTCCTAAAAAAGATAAAGAGCGTTCTTCACCTAAAGAATGTTCTGGGCATTCTACAGAGTCCTCCACACACAAGGAACACAAAGCAAAGACTAATAAGGCTGATTCTAACATATCTTCAGGGAAAATTTCTGGGGGATCTTTACGTTCAGAATATGGCACTCCTACAAAGTCTCCCCCAGCTGCTTTGGAAGTTGTGCCATGTATTCCAAGCCCACCAGCACCTTCAGATAAAGCCCCTTCAGATAAAGAGAGTTCAGGAAATTCTAATGCAGGTAGCAGTGCACTGAAAAGGAAACTAAGGGGTGATTTTGATAGTGATGAAGAAAGTTTAGGTTATAACCTAGAGAGTGATGAGGAAGAGGAAACATTAAAATCACTGGAAGAAATAATGGCTTTGAACTTCAATCAGACTCCTACAGCTACAGGAAAGCCTCCGGCTCTTTCTAAAGGGCTTAGATCTCAGTCATCAGACTATACAGTAAGTAGTTCTACGACATCTATCTTTACTTGAAGAGAGAAAAATGGATTGACTAGTGAAAGAGCGATAGATTTGTTAGAATTTACTTTAAAATTCAGTGTTTGTTACAACTCAGACTGAAAGCAGTATAGTTCTTTTGTGGTGAATGGGTTTCCCACATTTTTAGCTTTATAACTGTAAATCAGTGGTCTCCAAACTTCTTTGATCAGACATACTTTTATTAGTAAAACAAATTTAGAGCATGTACCCCAATATATATGTATACTTATAGGTTATATACATGTACTACTATACTACTATGTACTTTCTAAAGTATATGAAAAAACAGAATTTGAAAGGAAGAAGAAAAAGTATTTTTCTATAGAAGTTATATAGAAGTTACTATAGAGTAAGTTCTACTGGAGTTTCTATAGAAGTTCCATATAAATAGAAGTTCTATTATTTTCTTCCTGCACCCCAATGGATCACCTTGCACACCCCCTGCTTTGGAGACCACTGCTGTAAATGAAGGTAGAGTGTAGAAATGTTGTTAATTGTGGTGTGCAATTTTATTTATGAAGTGCTTCATTCTATCTTGGGAATAAACTGAATTAAATTTTCATATGTGTGTAAAATTTGGTGGGGAAGGTGATACTGTTTCATAGTAACACCTAAAAATTAGTAGTTTAATTCCAGTAAAGTAGAATTTAAAAGTAAAGACAGGGTAGCCATGGAGCCCTTGGGTGTTGGCAGTCAGTTCCTAAGACTAGCAGGGTTTTTATAAGTAGTGCCTTTTCCTAATAGATGGTAAAATCAAATTGCCTGCACTACAGAATTCTCAATTTTTAAAGCATGATGGTGAAAATAATTAAAAAATATATATCCTCCTGGCCCAGGTTTTTGAAAAATAAATAATTTTTAGTTTCTGAGTAACTTAAAGCATCCCAGTTCTTCTGCTAAGATATGTTATGAAGTATTCCTAAATTTTCTTCTTATTTTAGGAACATGCTCATAGTGGGACTTACACAAATACTTTAGAGCGTCTAGTGAAGGAGATGGAAGACACACACAGGTAGGTTAGCATCATGACTGTCTTGCTAAATTTAATGTACTGTTTGTATGACTGACTTTTAATTTACCTTTTTTAAAAAAAAAGAAATTAGCAGGTATTTTGTGCTAGTGCTATGATAGTTTCACAAGTCATTTGTGTTAAAAATAAGGTGTTCTTGTTTACAGGCTGTATCGGAAGATCCTGGTTTTTATGGTATACTGCATCAATTAGTAGTATGAATTCCTTTCTGCTTACCAGAGCTAGTATCTGGTAGCTAAAATTCTTGATCAGAAGCATGGGTAGAAAAGATTTTTTTGTATTTTGTGTGTGTGTGACCAAAAATATAACACATAAAATTGACCATTTCAATTATTTTTAAATACTTCACAGGCGTTACCTAGCACTCATTTGCATTGTTGTGCAACCATCACCACCATCCATCTCCAGAACTTTTTTTTCCCCTCCATTTTCCCTAACTGAAATTTTATACCCATTAAACAGTAACTCCCTAGTCTCTCCTTGCCTCTAGCTCCTGGCAGCTACAACTCTTTCTTTTACTATGAAGTTGACTGTTCTAGGTACCTCATGTAAATGGGATCATACTGTATTTGTCCTTTTATGACTGGCTTGTTTTATTTAGTGTAAGGTCTTCAAGGTTCATCCATGTTGTAGCATGTGTCAGAATTTCCTTCCTTTTTAAAGCTGAATAAGATTCCATTGTATGTATATACCTCATTTTGTTTATCCATTTATCTGTTGATTGATACACTTGGGATGCTTCTATTTTTTGACTACTGTAAATTTTTCTGCTATCAACATGGGTGGACAAATTCTCTTGTCAAGTCCACACTTTAAGTTCTTTTGCATATGTATCTAGAAGTGGAATTTCTGGATCATTTGGTAATTCTATGAATAATTTTTTGAGGAATTGCTATGCTGTCATCCATAGTGGCTGTACCATTTTTTATTCCTGCCAGTAGTGCACATAGGTTTCAGTTTTCCCACATACTCACCAACACTTGGTTTTTCTGATTTTTTTAATGATAGCCATCCTCTAACAAGTATGAAGCAGCACCTTCATACTTGTTAAATGTTTGTATGCCCACCTAGTCCAAGTTTTGAAACCAGTATAACTAGACATGGCGTTTTCACATCAAGTTACTCTTTTGAGAAAGAAGTTTAGAATTATGACTGATAGCCACCACCACCCACACATATACAGAAATCAAAAAGTTTGAAAATTATAATAACCCTAATGAAATTTATGTAACTAGTTGCAAACTGCTTTTGCTTATTAGAGGGAAAAATTAATATTCCTTATTAATTCAAAGACTATCCTTAAAAATAACTCAGAGAACTTCACTAAAACCTCAACTGGCCTGAAGTTGGTATAGATGTGTCTCCAAGTACCTAAGTATAGGAATTACAGACAATTAGTAAGTAAGTACTATTCCCCTTTCTGAGTTTAACAGAGAAATAAATTTGTCTCTACTGTAAAAGTCTTTTGATGAAGGAGTGGTGTGCATTGCACAGCATGTAGGATCTTAATTGCCCAACCAGAGGTTGAATTGGTGCCTCCTGCAGTGGAAGCATGGATTTGTAGCCACTGGACCACCAGGGAATTCCTGTCTACTATAAAATTCTTTTAAAGTTTCATGATTTCATGTGATTTCTGAGGTCAAATCTGAAGTTTTCTCATTTAAAATTGAACATTCACAGACCAAGGGGAGAGATTCTGGTTTGATCTAATGATTCTCCTGTAGTGATAAAGCGGTGCATTTTCTCATATACTGTGGGGCTGGAGCTAGGAATAAGGACCTTGGTTAAAATAACTTAATCTTGGCAAGCACTCTGAGCAAGGACTCCAGAACTGGCCTCTCTAGTTGAATCCCAGCTCCTTTACATTGTGAGCTTGAGCAAGTTAGCTTTTCTATATCTGTTTCCTTGTTGTATAAAATGGATAATAATAAACTACTTCCTGGGGTTGTTGTGAGGGTTAAGAGTTAATAAAGTCCTTAGGACAGTGTCATAGTAGCTGCTTAGTAAGTGTTGAGTGTTGTGATCATGACAGTGACAATGGTAAAGACTACTGCTTCCTGAAAGCCTAGTTAACTGGAAGTCAAAGGAGCATTTAAGACTAGAAGGGGTAATCAAGTCAGTAGTTTTCATTCTTTGTGATTTTTTTCTTCTTTCTCTAAATGATTTGGACATCATTGCTGAAATCCTGTATGGGTGCGTGCTTAGTCGTGTCCAACTCTTTTTGACCCCATGGACTGTAGCCCATCAGGCTCCTTGGTCCATGGAATTTCCCAGGCAAGAATACTGGACTACCTGGGTTGCCATTTCCTTCTACAGGGAATCTTCTTGACCCAGGATTGAACTCTGGTCTGTTGTGTCTCCTGCGTTGGCAAGCGGATTCTTTACCCACTGAGCCATCCAGGAAGCCCTGTTAAAGTCCTAGCCATAAAGAAATAGTCAAGTCTGTTAATGAGTTTTTGTAGGTACTGCTTTTAGACATAAACTAAAGATTTTTTATTTTTAGGTTAAGCCATTTATTATAACGTTCTTTTGATTCTCAGGCTAGATGAACTGCAAAAGCAACTACAGGAAGACATCAGGCAGGGCCGAGGCATTAAATCCCCAATCAGAATTGGTGATCACGACAGTACTGATGATGAAGATGGCCTCTTAGAAGAGCACAGGTATGTGGGGAATTAGTAAACAGCTAGAAATGGTGGTGCATGACTAGACTCGTCATGGTGATCATTTTGAGATGTATAGAAGTACAAAGTCACTATGTTGTGTAACAGGAAGTAGCAGTGTTGTAGGTCAGTTTTACTTCAAAACAAACCACAGAAAATGATCAGATTTGTGATTACCAGAGGCAGAGGGTTCAGAGGAGGGAGGGATTGGATGAAGGTGATCATAAGGTACAAACTTCCAATTATAAGATAAATAAGTACTAGGGATGTAATGTACAACGTGAGAAATAAGGTGAACACTGTTGTATGTTGTAGTGAAGATGGTGGATGTTCACTAAACTTGTGATAATCATTTCAAGATGTATGTAAGTCACATCTTTATGCTGTATATTTTAAACTTATACCATGCTGTATGTTTTTTATACCTCAGTAAAACTAGATAAGTAAATCATTCAGAGGAAAAAGCACTCAGGTAATGTTTTTCATAAATACACTCTATTAAAAATACATTTAAAATTTTGTTTTTCATAAAATAAATGGACCATAGGTGGTGGTTTACTTTATGAATAATATATGGTGGGTTCTTAATCCATCTGGGGTGGACTTGAAAGGCAAATGTTAAGGCTAAGTTACATTTCTTTGTCTTTCTTCCTAGTTTTTCCTTTTGCACAGACACATTTAGTGGCTTTGCACTATTAACTACTAGCAAAAGGTGGGAGGGGCAGAACATGTGTTCTCATGTTCGCCTTCTAATCTAGGGTTAATAGTGGTCCTAAGAGAAGGGTTTTTTGCACCCAGTTTTTAAATACAAAACTATATGCAGTATAACTGTTCAGTACTCAATAACTACTTCTTTTTTTTTTTTCTTTTTTCCCAGAGAATTTCTAAAGAAATTTTCAATTACAATCGATGCTATTCCTGATCATCATCCAGGCGAAGAAATATTTAATTTCCTTAATTCTGGAAAAATTTTCAGTCAGTATACTTTGGATTTGAGAGACTCTGGTTTTATCGGACAAAGTGCTGTAGAAAAGCTTATTCTTAAGTAAGTAGGCAAATAGACATTTTACTTTTTCCTATATAAGAATTAAAAGATTACTGACTTGATGGACTTCTTCTGAAAGGTTAATTTCTATTATGACTTATCCCGTTTCTTAGTCATCTTATTACTGTTGCTCTTTGTGTTTATTATTTAATTACAGGAAGCAGTGTAATAACAAGAGCTTACATGAGAAATATAGTCTTTCTTCTTCACCATCTTTAGCACTTGGTTGCTTCAGGCACTACTGGAGCTCCAGCCTTTACACTAAATTCCCAGAAGCCCCACACAACACTTTAACTTAGGGTTAGTTGGGTAGAAGTTGGTCAACATGGCCACACCTAGTGACAAGGAAGCCTAGGAGTGATTTTTATTTCAGGCAGCCAGTGTGCCCAGCTAAAACCCCCAGAATTCATTTACCAAGAGGAAGGACATAAATAGATGTCAGAAGAGGCAGCTGACAGTCTCTGCCACAATACCCAGACTAGTCTAATTTCTCTCGTTGCATGGTTGTTCAGACCCAAAGAGAGAGAGCACTAATTCTGGTGCTGAACTTTTTGGAAGTACAAACCCAGGCTGGCAAAAGCAGACAGTGTTCTGAGACTTGATAGGCTCTTTAACACTGCCAGCTAATGTAGATTCATCCACCAGATAAATCTGGAGCCAGGCCAACAGGTTGGTTCAGTGTGAGGCCATTGATTGAATTTTTTAATGAATAACCTATCGACATTAGGGCAGAGTCCATCTCCATGGACTGCAATGGTTTGCTTGTTCATTTCCCTGATGTCAAATGTGGTGGTACAAGTTTCTTGCCATGAATATAGCAGTCATATTGATTTCACTGTATTTTTTCAGATCAGGAAAAACAGATCAAATTTTTTTGACAACACAAGGCTTCCTTACCTCGGCTTATCACTATGTCCAGTGTCCTGTACCTGTGTTGAAGTGGCTATTTCGGGTAAGAGAAATGTTTTTGAGACATCGTCTCTTGCTGTACTTTTCAGTCAAAAGTAAACTTTTAAAATATAATCTTACTTGCATATTGCTAAAGAAAAAAAAAATTCAGTGTATCAAACCCATGATTTTAGTGGGTTAAAATGAAGCAGAAAGACTGATATAAAGAGGTTACCAGGACTTCCCGGGTGGTATAGTGGATGAGAATCCACTTGCCAGTGCAGGGGACATGGGTTCGGATCCCTGGTCTGGGAAGATTGCACATGCTGCAGAGCAGCTAAACCCTTGTGCCACAACTGCTGGAGCCCACATGCCATAGAGCCTGTACGCCTCAGCTGCTGAGCCCAGGTGTGGTGCAGATACTGAAGCCCAAGTTCCTAGAGCCTGTGCTCTGCAACGAGAGAAGCCAGCGAAATCCAAGCACCACAACAAAGAGTAGCCCTTGCTCGCCACAACTAGAGAAAGTCCTGCATGCAGCAACGAAGACCCAGTGCAGCCAATAAACAAATACAAATTTAAGGAAAAGGTTTGCCAAAGAAATGCCAATGTAGACCGTGTGCAGGATAGGCAGTACTGCTAGTTGCGCCTAAAGACATTTCATCACACTGGTAAATCACTATTGTAGTTCACTTTAGAAAAGGTCTTCTAATGCTTATGTACCTGGAGTTTTTCTCCTTTTCCCCCTATTTTTATGCCAGCAGCTCCATACATTGTTAGGATTTGAATTGTATGCTAATATTCCCCCCAGTCATATTTGGCGAGGTGCAAATCCAACTATTTCTCTCCCCTGTTCATATTTAACTTTTAAATTTATTTTATTTTTGGCTGCACTGGTTTTTGTTGCTGTGTGGGCTTTCTCTAGTTGTGGTGAGTGGGGGCTACTCTTCTTGAAGTGCGAGGGCTTCTCTTTTTGAGGGGCACAGGCTTTAGGGTGCACAGGCTTCAGTATTTGTGGGTCGTGGGGTCTGGAGCACAGGCTCAGTAGTTGTGAATGCACAGGCTTAGTTGCTCCACGGTGAGTGGGATCTTCCTGGACCAGGGATCGGACCCTTGTCTCCTGCATTGTTAGGTGGATTCTTATCCACTACACCACCAGGGAAGTTCCATATTTAACTTTTAAATCCACTTAAATAATTACCTTAATTTTGTGATATCCACATGGTAACTTCATAAATATCGGTGGTATCAGAGAACTACTATATGTATGAAGCGAGAAGTAAGGGAAACATGCAGTTTCTATTTTGGACTTTTAAGATTGCATTTCAAAAAATCTCATATTTGGCAAGAACCAGATACTCCAGTATAGTTTCTCATTCATTTTTCATATAGCTGGCATATTTGAGTGCCAGCTGTGCCAGGTACTGGAGAGAGCAGTAATAAAAAACCTTTCTGATTTCTTGAAACCCTTGTTCTAGTATAGAGGAGAAAGACCGTAAATGTGTATACGTTTATATTAATAGATATGTCAAATGATAAATGAGAGAAGAACATTCTAGGCAGAGAGAATAACAGGTGGGACAGACTATGGGGCAGGAACATTTGCTTCCTGTGGTGAGTTGCTCACTTCTTGGATTCCAGTGATTTTTTTTGTTTGTTTTTTAAACAATCCTAATTAAATCAAAATTTGCCTCCAAATATTTTTTATCTAGTATTAATTATCTTTTCTGTAGCTCCCCACAATATACCTCATCTAACAGTCCTTCAGTTATTTTAAACAACTATCATGACTCATCACTTCCCACACTAAACATTCTCAAGTCCCTTTACCGGTCATCCTTCTGAATGACCTTTAGCTTGTCACTTTCTCTCCTAAATTGTTCTTTGTTCTCCCCAATAATGAACAAGTGCTCCATATAAGATCTTTATTGCCAGCAGTTTCCAGCAAGACTCTACCCATCAACCCCTGCCCCCAGATATTTATAACAATTCATAACCTCATTTGTTGTCAGGCCAGGATTCCATTATTCTCTGTAATATATTTTTTCTTAAACTTACAAGTAAGACTTTGCATTCATCTGTGTTTTCATCATGTTGATGTGGGCCCATCGTTACAGCCTTTAAAACCCTAATAATGACCTACAAACATACCTTCATGTAAGCAGTTTTTTATACTTTTTTTCATATTTATTCTTTGAAAAGCAAACTAATAATCATTTGTGCTTTTTTCCATGTAAGACACTTTGTCTCATTTCTTCTTTTCAATTCCAAGTCTGTTTTTCATGATGGAGAGACTTACCAACTTATATATATATATATATATTTTTTTTTTTCCCCCCAGAAAATGTGTCAGAATTCATTTTTTTTTTTTTCAGAATTCATTTTAATCCTATAATCCTAATAGTTTGAAATTGAATTGTTAAAGTAATTGAAATGTTTGCCTCTTCATGGTCTTATCATGTGTCTAAGTGTAGTTGACCAGAAAGACAATGTGAACAGAATATGGGCTGTTTTATAAGTTTTTTTTTTTTCAGATAACTATAAATTATTGAGTTATTTTCATCTTGATACAGACATGTTATCATTCTTATTAATCGCTTTATAAGTATTGCTTTGTAGTGCTATATCATGATTGATTTATTTAACCCAATCTCAATTGACAGACATTAGATTGTTTTTTATATATATATCTCTCTACTTGTTTATCTCCAAGTTCTATATTGCCACCAGGCTTTCCTGGTGGCTCATCTGGTAAAGAATCCGCCTGCAATGTGGGAGGACCTGGGTTGGGAAGATCCCCTGGAAAAGGGAATGGCTACCCACTCCTGTATTCTGGCCTGGAGAATTCCAAGGGGTCGCAAAGAGTCAGACACAACTGAGAGCTTTCACTTTCACTGTATTACCCACCTTAAAGTTCATCACCCCCTACAAAAAGGTTGTTTATCTAGAACTTGTCCTGTAACCAGGAGGCCTTTGAATGATTCTGCCCCTGCTGGCAGAGTGTAATGACTCAAACATCATAGCAGAGACTTCTTTTCACATAGGTTGATTTTGAAATGACACAAGTTATATGCCTGGCTGAAACCGGAGTTTAGGCTATTCATTCTTACATTTTAGATTTAAATTTAATATAATCTGTGGTTCCAAAACGAAATAGAAGCATGATATGTGTCCTCTACAAAACCACTTTAAAATAATTTTCGATACGTTATGGTTTTTTTAATGTCTGTTAAACTTGAGATTTTATTCCCAAAAGTTGTCTTGTAGAAATTACACTAATTATATGCTTCCGTATGTTAATTTTTGTACATAAAAAAGCCTGAGTAGATCAAAGTATAAGGACAATGACTTTGCATAAACATTACCAAATAGCCTTTACAGTTTTTACCAAATGACACTCACATTGGGCATACTACCTCTTTCCTAGTACTCTTGTGAACACTGAGTATTAATTATCACAACTCCTGATTTTTACCAATCCTGAAGTCAACTAATGATACGTCTTTTTTTTTTTTTGCGTTTCTTTGATTATTAGTGATATTGAGTAGCTTTTAAAAATTCACATTGACATATTAATTTGTATATTTATAGAATGTTTTTTACTAGTTCGTGATTTGATTTTTGCCCATGATGTGACGATCAGCTTAGTAGCCTTCTCCTTTATGGTCTTTTGGTTTCATGGTATGATATGAACTAGAAATGTACTTTTGATCACTTTAAATATTATATTTGTCTAATTATAAGTGAAAGTTGTAAAAAAAGAAAAAGCAGCATGTTAGAATGGAAAGGGCTCTGACTTATGAATCAGATATGTGTTTAAATTCCAACTCATATATTATGTTGGGTGGAGTATGTTAATCTCTCTGACCCTCTTTGTTCTTTCTTCTCTCTCAATACGCTTTATCTACTTTGAACAGATGATGTCAGTTCATACAGACTGTATTGTATCTATGCAGATTCTAAGTACATTAATGGAAATAACAATAAGAAATGGTGAGTATACAAATTTACTGTGATTAGTAGCATGAATTTTTGGTTGCTTTCTACATGATCTCTTTCATATTACTGAACGTTAGGATATTTGGAAATATAGACTAAAAAATTATTTTTAATATAAAGTCTTTAATAATAAAATGAAACTCTAATAAAGAGAGTGCATTCTAGTTGCATTGAGAAAAGGGGTATAAGATCTTACAAGTGGCAGCCGTTACCTAATTTTTACCAAGTCATGGCCTACTGTGCTGGGTAAAGAGAAATAGTTTATTATTTAATTAGCCAATTAACTTTGATGGCTTTTTGGTGAGCAACAGTATTGTACTGATTATGCCTGAGAAGATTGAAAGTATCCACTGTAAGAGTATGACAGTTGCATTCTCACCTTTGGGATCCCTTATAATGAAACAAGCATTATGATTTACCTGTAAGACTTGCGACTGCATAGACCCTGTACATGATAAAATCTTTGTGTTAGCAGTATTTGGTTTCTTACTGTTGTTTTCCAGTCTTCTCAAAATGTTCTTCCTATGTTATACCTTTTTATCATCCATCACTCAACAGATTTTGTTCATAAATGTCATTTCCTTCATATTTATTTGAAAATCTATAGTTCCTTATAAAAAAAAGAAAAATCTATAATTCCTATATGATTATTCTAAATAACTATGTAGTTATTACCAGCTGCCATTTCTGTGAAATCATGGTAATAATCCATGTTTCACATGCAAACTATCATCTTAAAACCGAGGGTTTGTGAACCCAGGATTTGGGATAAAATATTTTCTTCTGTTAACTAGATACCTTCAGTGATTCACCAATTTGGCCCTGGATTCCATCATTGTCTGATATAGCTGCTGTGTTTTTCAATATGGGAATTGATTTTAGATCTTTATTTCCTCTGGAGAATCTTCAGCCGGACTTTAATGAAGACAATCTAGTGTAAGTGTTCTTTTTGCTATTAACTCCAAAAATGATCTTTTAAACGATTTATATAACAACAGTTAAAATTCATTTGATAAATTCAGTATTCATTCTTGATTTTTTAAAAATCTCTCAAAGTTGAAATGGATCTTGAATGAGAGACATTCTTAACATCTAAATCTAAATGCCATCATCATATTTAACAGGGAAAAAATGGAAACATTTTTAAATTAAAAAAAAAATTTTTTTTATGAGACTATGCATTGTTATTTATGACTATTTGGGGGTTACTGGCCAAAACAATTAGGCCATGAGTAGCTACTTCTGCTCAGTCACCTCAGTTGCTTCAGGCTTGGTTGCTTCTGGCTTACCCCCAGCCCCACCCCAGCCACCCTCCTGTGAGCCGGCCCGAAGGCACGCCCTCTGCCCCAGAACAGGGCTGCCTACAGAGAGAAGCTCTTCACGTGGTTCCATCTACCTGATCATTTTTGTATCTGAACTCATCAAGTAAAATACATGGAGAGGCCCAGGACTTTGGAGAGGCTGAAGGGAAGATGTGGGAACTGAAGGAACTGCAGGCCTAGCTGCTTGCCCACACCAGCAAGGCTCTTCTGTGTAGTGGAGTCCATGAGCTATAAGAAGAAAAGGAACTTTCTCCATCAGCTCCCCTTGGAAAAATTCTGAACTACTTCATACAAACGCTTTCTCTATTCTCCGTGGAAAAAATTGTTTAATTCAGGGGGAGAACAAGATGGCAGAGGAGTAGGTGGACATTGAGTACATCTCTCTCCACAGATACATCAGGAATACACCTTCAGACACAGAAGTGCGTGCCAAACATCAAGAGCGGACAGGAGTACCTGACCAGCAGAAAAGAATATACAGGCCCCCACCCAAAACTCGAGATCAAGCCCTGAGGCTTTGGAGTGGGAGCACTGACTCCAAGACCCTAGACTACCAGAAAACTAACCCTAGGAGGTATTAAATAGTGAGAACTCACAGAAAGGAAACCACTGGAATAGAAGACCTAGCATCACCCTACCACCAGTGTGCAGGATGCCTCATCTAAACAACAAACAAAACAAATATACAAACCCAATCAGCAGACAGGATTACCACCTCACTCATCAGAGGAGAAACAAACAAACCAAAACTCAGCACAGATCTCACCCTATAGGAAGCTTACACAAGTCTCTGGACCAACCTTAGAGGGCAGAAACCAAAAGGAAGAAGGAATTCAGCCTTGAAGCCTGGGGAGAGGAAAACTCAAACACAATAAGTCAAAATAATTAAATAAGAAAAAAAAAGATAAAAAGATTGGAAATGGTGAAAGATTCACTGTTTGCAGAAAAGATGATTTAAATGTATATACATAGAAGCCTAAGAGTCAACTGAAAAGCAATGACAAACTAGTAAGAAAATCTGGTATGGATGCCAGGGTACAATGTTAAAGAGAAGTTACTAACCTTTGGATATATAGGATATATAGATATAACCTATGGATATATAATTAAAAGATATACTTAATTTACAATAGTAAGAAAGAAAAATATGTTAAATACCTAGGAATAAGCTTAAATAGAAGTAGTGTATATGTGTGTAAGATTACTAAAGAACAAAAAAGAACAGTAGGAAAATTCATCATAAATACATTAGAGCTCCCCCTAAGGTAAACTGTGAACTTGGTGAGATCTTAATTAAAAATTAAAACCAACACAACAGTGTAAATCAACTATACTTCAGCAAAATTAAAGAAATGCCAGTCAGGTTTTTGTTGAGACAAGGGGAATTGGGACTCTACAAGTGATTCTAAAGTCATATAGAAAAAATAATACCCAGGAAAGTTTTGAGAAATTATGAGGCAGGACTGACCTTAGCAGATAATAACATGGGACAGGTATAGAGATTCAAAGCTCCCATCAGTGGAAGAAAATAAACCGGAAAAGAAACAAATACTTGGTAAATGCTAAAGATAGTGTTTCAAAAAATAAGGAAAGGGTGAGCTATTCAGTATCTGATATTACCCATTATTTGGGAAATGAGGTGGCTTTCTAGGAAAAAAAAAATGTTTCCGTACTTCAAACTGATACAGTAAAGATTTAAGTGTATATAATGAAATCACAAAGTAATAGAAGAACTTTTAAATAATCCTAGAGGAAGGGAAGATGATTTTGTTTGAACGTGCAAAATCCATAAGAGGAGATATTCAACATATTTGACTGTTTCCACTGTTTCAGTCAAATATGTTAAATACAGTGGAACTGTAGTGAGTCCCTTGAACTGCAAGGATATCAAACCAGTCAATCCTAAAAGAAATCAGCCCTGACTATTCATTGGAAGGACTGATGCTGAGGCTGAAACTCCAATACTTTGGCCACCTCTTGTGAAGAGTTAACTCGTTGGAAAAGACCCTGGTGCTGAGAGGGGTTGGGGGCAGGAGGAGAAGAGGACGATAGAGGATGTGATGGCTGGATGGCATCACCGATTCGTTGGACATGAGTTTGAGTAATCTTCGGGAGTTGGTGATGGACAGGGAGGCCTGGCGTGCTGCGATTCATGGGGTCGCCAGGAGTCAGACACAACTGAGTGACTGAAGTGAACATATTTGACCACTTTTTTAAAGAAAAATCTCTATGACAGTAATCACCATAAACAAAAGTCAAAAGAAAATTGAGGGGTGAAAGGGAGAATATGTATATCATAATAGTACTGTATTATTTACTAGTTTTAAAAACCCACTTTTAGGTAGACCTGTGCTGTTCAAACCCAGGTTGTTGAAGAGTCTGCAGTACTATACGATCATCAGTTGATTAAATCTGCAGATGTATACAGGGCCAATTATACCTAATACAAGGATTTTAGACTTTGTGGTGGGTGGGTGCTCCAACCCCTGCATTGTATAATTGTCAGCTATGAATGGAACTCTGGTCACGGATAAAGGCTTAATTTCAAATTAATAAGAAAAAGTTCAATAACTATTAGAAAAATGGGCAAAGGAAGTAAATAGAAAAGGAAAAACAGTTCTTAAACTTTATGAAAATATACTCATCTTTATTTTTTTTTAATGCAAATTTTTGTTATTTGGTATATCCAGAACCAAAATCTTCATCTCTCCATCTCTTTCCACCGCATACAGGATTTCTCTTTGTTGCTTAGATGTAACCTGTATCTGAAAATATGTTAGATAGCAAATTTTCATATGAAGACTGTATTCTGTCACTTTAAATAGAAAACATAATGCTTTATCAGACCATTTAAAAACCCCAATATTTCCCCCCCAAAAAATACTCAAATACCTATATTTGACCAAAATACTCAAATATACCTATATTTAGAAAGTTAATACTATTTTATTATTTAACATTTAATGAACTGAGTAGTATGTGGTGATTTTGTATGTATGTAACAGATTTGAATTTTTTCTCTTCACTATAGTGAACAGGTACTATAGTGAATATAATGAAGTAAAGATAAAATGATTTCATTAAGACATAATAAATGCCAATAATAGTTTTTCTGATTGAGTATTTACCAACTGAAGAGTTGCCTCAGTCAGGTTTGGTGACTGCAGTCAGGAGGTGGTGGCTATAAGTTACTGTTGCTGTATAGTGGTAGGCAAAGATGAACACAGATGAGCAAGAGTGAGCTGGTGAAGGAACGAATGAAGCATAATGAAATATCTGTTTAAACAGCGTGGAGCACAAGACTAAATCCTGTTGAGATATGATCACAACTCACTCTTCTCTTGCTAGGACTCATGTGCAGCCTATCTATTTTTGCTGTTATGTGTATGCATATTCAGAAATATGCATCCAGATAGTAGATTTGAAGGTTGTTAGAGTACATATTCAGATAGGGAGAGTAAGACATTAAAGGATCCAAGTAACAGTTCTTTAGCATTAGTCTGCAGGATATACAGACTTAGTACTAACCCCTTTCTATTCTACATTCCATTAATTGCCTCACATCCCTGTGTTCTCTTCCTGTACCTATCTCACAGCTATTCTTTCCTTTTCATTCCTAGCATCAGCCTTATTCAGATCCTCCTCTCATGTCTAGCATGGCAAAAATCTTCCTCCTGGGAGCGTCCCACCTTTAATATACTTATTCTTTTCACTGTTACAGGCTTCCTTTTATGAAAATTTTCTTCTCCACTTTTAAACCTTTACACCTGTATTTAAGACTCGACAATTGATTCTGACCTGTTTTCTATTTTTTTTTTTTCTGTTTTCTATTTTGTTCACCCTTTTGTTCTAACCAGATTGACTCTCTTGCTCTTCCTTCACATTAGCCATTGTTGCATTGGATCTTCCTCATGCAAGTCCCTCACCTCCATCCTCAGTGTCTGCTTATCAAAATCTTATCTGTCTCACTTCTTGAAGCACTGTTCATTTGAGTGGAGCTACCTATACTTACGTATTTTTACTGTGTGCCAGACATGGTTCTGGGGGCTTAATATATAGTACTTCATCTGATAGTCACTACAACTACTCAGATATTTCAAAAAATAAAAAGGTTCTGCACATTGTAGTTATAGGAGTATCTCCAAGATACAAGTATTAAAGCATTGGAGAGAGGTATATTCATATTTATTTGTATGTATATAAAATACCTGTGGGAGGAAGGACTGAAGCTAGTAGTGATTGTCCATGGGAAGGGGAAATGAGGAGCTGAGGGCCTAGACTGCAAGGACCATTCTCTTCAGCACACTGTGCCTTAATATCTCTTAACCTTTTTTTATCCATATGAAAGGGTTATTTATTTTTTTAAAAATTAAACAAGAAAATATTACCTATATTTTGAGGGCTAGGTTCATTTGTCTCTCTGCCATGAACCTTCACTAATTTCCTCAACCAAAATTGAAATGCTTAGAATTGTTTATATTGCTGTGGCAGTTTTATTGGGCCACTCATGAGTCTTCTAAGTATTTTGAGTTCTTTGTAGTCAGAGCCACCTTCTATATAGCTCTCAGACACCAAGAGCAACAGGGAGGTTGCCTTATAAAAAGCAGCTGTTTGAGGGAAAACTAATGTATAGATGGAAATCAAATTTACCTGGAGTGGGCGATAGCTGATTAACTCAGACCTGACAAAGACTCTGGGAAGTAATAGAAATGTTCTATTTCTTGGTTGGGATGGTGGTTACACTAATATATACATATTCATTGAAATTTTAAATGTGCATATTTCTTTTATCGTATGTAATTATACCTCAATAAAATTTTTGTTGTTCAGTGCTTCTCAGAATTTTATTCCTAATTTCTCACTGCTTTATTCACTTTTCTATAGTTCTGAAACACAGGTGACATTGGGAGTGAAAGAAAATGAAGATTCATCTTACAAGCCAATTTTTTCATCTCTCCCTGAAACTAACATTTTAAATGTGGTTAAGGTAGGAAAAAAACTGTTTTGTGTGTCTTTAGCACAGAGCTGGAACCATTTAGTTTTTTGCTTAGTGATTTTCAAACAAAATCACTAGTGTTTTACCATGGCATTTCTAGTATCTGACATTCCTTAGCAATATTCTTTGTATTAAAACTTGATTTTACTGTTTTTATTTTTGTTTTAATATTACGAACAAAAGGGAACTTTAAATCAGCGTTATGTGATTAAAATAGTTCTAGGAATACCTTTACCAAGAAGCTTTTTGAAACTAGTATTTTTGAAACCAGTAATTTTCTAGAATTAGAATATACAAAGAAAAATTGTTTACAGTATACCTTAGTGACCAAGAATTAATAAGTGTTAAAACATCTTTAGTGACTAAATCAAATCAATAGTGATATTGAACTGTTAAAATCTTGAAAATTAAAAATGGAGAAGAAAATATTTAGCAATTCAACTATTAACATCAGTGTTTTTTGCCTTTTCCTAGACAGCTGATGTTTTGGTTTCTGTATAGTTCCTGTTTGCATTTTTTATCAAAAAGTGTTTATACTGTAAACTCTTCAAGCAGAATATATTTCCTAAAGTTGTTTTGTCTCTGATGTATGTCAAAGTTTCTAGGCTTGTGTACATCTATACATCCAGAAGGTTACCAGGATCGTGAAATAATGTTACTGATCTTAATGTTGTTTAAAATGAGTTTGGAAAAAGAATTGAAACAGATTCCTCTAGTAGACTTTCAGAGCCTCTTAATAAACCTGATGAAAAACATCAGAGATTGGAACACAAAGGTAACATTACTTAAAACTTTAGTATTGCTTTTTGTATAGCATCACAGTTTGACTTTCGTAGTGCATGCAGAATTGACAGTTTCTAACCTAAGTTGAGATCTTCAGCAGATGAAAACTTAACTGAGGAAAGGACTCTCTTTGCTGGAACTGTATTTAATTCATGAAACTGAATCTTTTCTAAAACTGAAGCTGTTCATTCAAAAAATGTATTATGTTTATTGGGGATTAACTGTGAGCCAAGTGTTATTGATACAGGTGCTAGAGATAAAGCTGTGTGAAGACAAAACCCTTGCTCTCCCTGCACTTTTTAGTCAAAGGGTTAGGTTATAAGCAGTGTAAATGTAGATTATAGTATCATATTAAGTTATAGTAAATGTTACAAATTACAGTAAAGCTGGACAAGGCAGGGATCCTCTGCTATTTGATGTGTTAGGTTTTTTAAAATTACGCTTTTTGACCTTTTTTTGGTAGAAAGTGTCAAACGTGCTAAAGTAGGGGAAACATCTGTTTAATGAACCCCTAAGTACTTATCACCCAACTTCAGCAATTATCAAAATGTAATCAATCTTCAGCTTCCCAGGTGATGCTAGTGGTAAAGAACCTGCCTGCCAATGCAGGAGACATAAGAGATGTAGGTTCGATCCCTGGGTTGGGAAGATGCCTGGGAGGAGGCCATGGCAACCCACTCCACTATCTTGCCTGGAGAATCCCATGGACACAGGAACCTGGTGGGCTACAGTCCGTTGGGTCGCACAGAGTTGGCCATGACTGCAGCAGCTTAGCACAGCACACCATCTTATCTCTTACCCTTCCTTATCCTATACTTCCTTTCCTTTTTTTTTTTTTAATTCGGTTGGCCAGTCGTGTCTGGCTCTTTGGGACCCAATTCACTGTAGCCCACCAGGCTCCTCTCTCCATGGAATTTCCCAGGCAAAAATACTGGAGTGGGTTGCCATTTCCTTCTCCAGGGGATCTTCCCGACTCTTACTAAGGGATTTTTTTGAATACTGAAATAATATTTAAACTTGAGGATTCCTAAATTCAAAAAATCCCTGGTCAGGAACATGTATTGTGCAACTCTTATTATATACCTTTGTGTATTTATTTATTTTTTCAGGTGGTATTTGTATTTAGATTATTCTTTGAAGGACTGTTAAAATCAATGTAGATATGATGTAGCACAAAACACAAAAGTTAAATAAAATTCTGATAAATGTATGTATTCAGTTTAGAGTTTAAGATAAAACAGTCTGTGTGCTCTTTTTGTAATCTTAAGTCAAGAAGGGACATGGATGATCTGTTAGATACTTGATTCCACTAACTTATGTGAAAAGTTTTGCTCATGGTTTGTTTTCAGGTGCCTGAACTCTGTCTGGCCATAAATGAACTCTCCACTCATCCCCACAACCTTCTCTGGTTGGTACAGCTGGTCCCTAACTGGACATCACGTGGAAGGTATTGAAAAGTGAGAATGAAACATTAGAAAAATACATGTTTACATTAATGAAATGCTTTTAGGTCCTTTATTTCCTTTCATCGTTTCTTGAATGTTAAATCAGAGTTTTTTATTTGATATTAAATTTTAAGAAAAGCCATTGACAGCCTGATTCTGATTCTCAACTCAGATCACTTTGTAATAGTCTTGATTGTTAATTTTAGCTTTAGCTTATCTGATAACTTAATATAGATGGCATATACCACAAAAATGAATCAATTCGCTTTTTTTTTTTTTTTTTGCTTTAATAAAAAGAAATTCCAGCAATAAAATAGATTTTCTAACAGTAAATCGTCAGGGTCAAAGATAAAGCCTCTCAATAGTTTTCCTGCACTTCAGACAACTTATAACTTTGTGTACAAATATTTTGCATGAAAATGTTACTGTTCTAATAAAGTTTATATATTTTTATATAGCCTTCTCTTGAAACATTAGCTGTGGTGCAAATTAGAAGAACTTCTTTTGGCTCATTCATTTGCTTCTTAAACAGTATTGATTAAATGCATCCTAAATACTTTAAAATTCTAATTTCAGGCAACTGAGACAGTGCCTCAGCCTAGTGATTATTTCAAAGCTTTTGGATGAAAAACGTGAAGATATCCCTAATGTGAATAATCTGCAGGTATAAATAGCACTTTTGTTTTTTTTAGTAAGTGGGAGAGACGTACAGAAAAAAATGATGGGAAAAAAAAAAGGAAAAAATGATGAGTCCTGTGTCAAAAGTCCTGCAGTTAGAGCTTAGCTCTTTGGCCGAATACTGTTCATGGAATCTTTTGCATGGTATTTAACCAATGAGACCCAGTTTCTTTATCTGTGAAATGGAGACGGTATCATACCTAATCTACCACATAGGATGGTTATGGACAGTTAGATGAATTAATTTATAAAAAGTGCTGGGAACATCATAATATGCTATATAAATGTGACATTAATTATTTCACCTTGTCAACGTTAGCAATTTTATCACGAGATTAGAAATTGCAAAACTATTAAATGTTAATTACATCCTGTACTTATTTTTATATTAGTCTTTAAATTATGGAGCTTAAATGTGGTTGCCCTTTAATTAAGTATTTGTTCAGTAGTGAATATATCATGTATATATGAGTGTATATAAACATGTCATATAGAAAACCCATTCTGAGAAGTCCTGAAGGCTTTTTACAAACATCAGTAGCACTAGTGGGGCTATTTGTAGTTGAATTTGAAACATAGAATCTGATCTAGATGTGGTTTTCTTGTTTGAATTGCAGTGCAGTATAAAATAATCTGTCACGTCCTACAGATTAAAAATAAAGTGGAGATAGAGATTCTGGCCTTGAAAACAAACTGTAGTGGTTGAAACAATTAACCAACCATTGTGGTACAGTGCAGCAAGAACAGTGACAGAAGTATGCTCAGGGTGCTGTGGGACAGAGAGATTGAAAAGGACAGCTGTTCCTCTATTAGTAGAGTTGAAGTAGATTTGATTCTATATTTATGGGGGGGACCACAGTTGAGCTACCAGGGTAATTAGAAATAGCTCTCAGTTCTTTCAGTGATATTACTGCCATCAAAAGAGAATTCTTTCCAGAATTCAGTGACTTCTATTCACAAGGATGAAGATTCAACTTTGCTGACATTCAAATAATTTTTCATAAAAAGTATTCACTTTGACCTCTGTTTGGTAATGCAGTTTGGTCTCTTCCTTAAGTTTTCATCCTCAATTAAAAGTACTAAATCTTAAATTTAATATCCCTTTTAGGGAATTTCCTGGTGGTTCAGTGGTTAACACTTGGCACTTTCACTGACAGGGCCTAGGTTCAATCCCTGGTTGGGGAACTAAAATCCTACAAGCCTCAAAGGGCAACCAAAAAAATTAAAATTAAGATCCCATTTAAGCAGTTGATTTTTTTTTCCCCTCTCTCATTTTATTACAGTGAAGTTTAACAGTATATAAAAGACACATGAACCTTGGTGGGTCAGTTGGAGAGTTTGTTTTTTTGGTTGCACCACGTGGCATGCAGAATCTTCCCTGATTAGGGATCAAACCTGTGCCCCCTACATTGGGAGTGTGCAGTTTTTAACCACTGACTGCCAGGGAAGTCCCTCGGTTGGGGACTTTTAAGTAAAGAATAAATGGATATCACTGAACTTGAAGAAGCTAAATTAAGAGACAGCAAAATGAACAGAGGACACTGAAAAAAAAAATGCCTAAGAAAGAGCAAGTGTATTGCCTAATATGTTTCATTGTCTCCTCTTTCCTTTGATAGATATCAGTCTTACATCGCTATCTTGTGCAAATGAAGCCTTCAGATTTGTTGAAGAAAATGGTCTTGAAGAAAAGAGCTGAACAACCAAATAGCACTATTGATGATAGTCTTCATTTGGAACTTGAAAAGCAGGTATCCAGGGCTAGATCATCTCAAAAGAGTACATTTGAGCACAACCTGTGATAGCTTCCTAACCATAGACATTTCTTTTTTTTTACATTTCTGAATTTAGAAACTAGATACATTGTAGCATAGTTATATGGTGAATGATATTTTTGTTTATTGCTGTCATAAAATCCTTCAGTTAACTTGAAGATTGAAATAAAAGGATTGTTGGTAATTTAATACTGAGTATTTTTTATAGCCCTTTACTAGGGCAGTCATGAGGTGGTAAAAGGAATGAACTTAAAGTAGAAACCTTAGATAAATGCTTGACTTTTGCTTACTTAACCAGTCCAGTTAACTTCAACAAATCCAGTCCTTCCTGGGCAACTTCCCTAATGTTTAAACTGGGATGACATGTATTCTAGGTAATTTCATCCATGGGTATTGACTTTATTCATTTCTCTACCAGGCATATTACCTGACCTACATTCTTCTTCATTTAATCGGTGAGGTTAGTTGTTCTCACTCCTTTTCTTCTGGACAACGGGTAGGTATTTTTTCGTCCTTTTAGTTTTTAATAAATGTCACTGTTGATGGAATAATGATCATTTTTTATATAGGAGAAAATATAATAACTTTTACCAAATTCACTTTGGATTCACTGTTGAAATAACAATGTACATTGGAAAGGGAGAAGTGATAGTAACCTTGCAGCCTTTTTTTTTTTTTTTGTCTGCACTGAGTCTTCATTGCTGTGCAGGCTTTCTCTAGTTGCAGCAAGCAGGAGCTACTCTCTTATTGCAGTGTGTGGCCTTCTCATTGCGGTGACTTCTCTTGTTTTGGGGCACAGGCCCTAGGATATGTGGGCTTTGTAGTTGCAACTTGCAGCCTCCACAGTTAGGGCACACAGTCTCTAGAGTGTGTGGGCTTCAGTAGTTGTGGCTCACAGGCTGAGTTGCCCCATGGCATGTGGAATGTTCCTGGACCAACCTGTGTCCCCTGTATTGGCAGGTGGATTCCTAACTGCTGGACCACCAGGGAAGTCCAAACTTAACATTTTTTTTTCTTGCCTTGCTATAAGACTTGCAAAATCTTAGTTCCTCAACCAGGGATTGCAGCCATATTGTTGAAAATTATTCGTCTACAAACGTTTTTTCTGTTTATTGGAGTGGAACTTAACTGGGATAACTTGGCAGTAGTGTAATACATTAATATCAAAATCACCAAATACTAAATGAGCTAGCTCTTTGCTCCATTCTTCCCATCTCTGCTCCCACTCCATTTCCTTTTTTCTTTAGAAATAATGTTTGCCTTTAAAATTAAACTGATGGTAAATCAGCCTACTCTATATATACATTCCTAAATTATCTCCCCATGTTAAGATTTTCATTTTGAATTATTTATTCTTCCTGTACTATCATGTTCCTCATTTGTGGGGAAAATTCTTGTTTAATTCTCCATGTTTTACACTTTAGGTAATCCAACCCCTGTTTAAAACTTTGTATCTCCTTAGACATGATCAAAAAGGACCCAAGACTGCTTCCTGTGTTTTTATAAACACTGTTGTACATAGAACTATCTTTGCTCTCCTGATTGGAACCTAATATAATCATCTGTGGGGCTTCCCTAGTGGTAAAGAACCTGCCTGCTAATGCAGGAGACAGAAGAGATGTGGGTTCCATCCCAGGATCAGGAAGATCCCCTGGAGAAGAGCAGAGCAACCCACTCCAGTATCTTGCCTGGAGAATCCCAAGAACAGACGAGCCTAGCAGGCTACAGTCCATAGAATCACAAAGAGTCAGACACAACTGAAGCAACTTAGCATGCACGCAGTCATCTATCTGTTCTTATATATGGTCTCTAAATTTTTTAATTATTCTGATTAGAAAACAATAATTATTGTGTTAAAACTCAATTACTATAAAACCATGTAAGGTAGAAAGTGAAAGACTTTATAATCTAGTGCCCTCCTGTAAATGCTCCATGATTTATGGATATCCTAACATAATTACTTTTTTAAAAAATGATGTCATGCTATTCACATTATTTGTAACTTCTTTTTTTCTTCACTGTAATTTACTTAGCACTTCTGTCTAATTAAACTATAGTATTCCAAAATCTTTACTGATGAACATTCCTTTTTCGGTGATTACACACAGTACCAACATGAACCTTTGGAAGCATTTCTGTAGGGTAAATTCCTAGAAGTAGAAATGCTAAATCAAAATTTGTAAAGTTTTCAAATTTTAGTTATTGTAAAATGATTGTTATCACATTTCCCTCCTCAAAAGTGTCCATTTACATTCTCACCTTAGTATATATATAAGTGTGACTCTTTTAAACTGTACACTTCTAAAACTTAGGACACTTAATTTTTCAGAGAACTATTATTAAACCTTGTTTTATAAAAATCTTTACTTTTGTGTATGTTTTATGCATTAACTAGCAATAAGCTATAACTGTCTGATTGTTGTGGCAGTCACTACATTTTACTCATATGACTGCTACTGTTAATATCAGAAATTGCTAAGGTAGATTTTTTTAAATGATTGTCAGTTCTAGCTACATAATCTCTTCTTTGTTCATTTGTAATGCTTTAAAGTTGTTTTCATCCTTTGTATTTGTTTTACACAGAAACACTTTGTGCACCTCTGTGGGGCTTTGGAAAAGCACGTTAAGTGTGATATTAGGGAAGATGCAAGACTGTTTTATAGAACTAAGGTAAGTATGCCTTTTTCTTAATAGTTTTGGTGTTTGTTTATCGTTGGCTTTATTAATATTTGAGTAAGAGAAGCCTATAAGCCTCTTTTTTAAGAACATATAACATTAGAAATAAGACTTTCTCCTTTAATAACATTAGGTTCGTCTGAGTACTTCTAGATAGATTGAAAGTGAAAGGGAAAATCTCAAAGCAAAAACATTTAAGACAAGAAGCTGAACAGGAAGGCTGAATATAAGAACATGGAGTTAGGAAAGCAACTTTAGTATTAATAAAACAATTTGACAGTTTTTCCTGAAACATAAACACCACTATTTTTAAAACATTTTCTTCCAAGGATTTTTTTTTTATTTTATTCTTAATCATCCTTTAGCTTTTGCAGTGTAGGGGTGATTCTTTCTTGCCATTTGTGTTTCAGTCAGTTCAGTCGCTCGGTCATGTCCGACTCTTTGCGACCCCATGAATCACAGCACACCAGGCTTCCCTGTCCATCACCAATTCCCGGAGTTTACTCAAACTCATGTCCATCGAGTTGGTGATGCCATCCAGCCATCTCATCCTGTCGTCCCCTTCTCCTGCCCCCAATCCCTCCCAGCATCAGGGTCTTTTCCAGTGAGTCAACTCTTCACATTTGTGTTTAGATAGTCATTAAAAGTGAGGTTTCGGCTTTGTAATTAGCTGTAAAGTCATTTCAACAATGCCTGTTTAGATTTAGTATCTGTATTTGTTTTACTAGATCTAAGTTAAATACCAAAAGGAGTAACTAACAAAATTGTATTAGATTGCAGATTTTCAAATGCAGGTAGGAGATAGCTCTTTGGCTTAGAGTGAAAACCAGTTTCAGAAACACATTCTTTTGAGCACTGACTAGTTACTGGCCTGTAGAACTTGGTGGTGGTGGCTGCTGCTGACAGACATGCTACAGGGGACCACCCCCAAGTTTTTTGTTTCTTAAAGCCAAGAGGCTGGGCATAGACTGGTGCCAGGGCTCCTCTTACTTAGAGTGGAGAGTGACACAGAGATCTATGGAAATTGCTTCAGGGGGCGATCCTGCTGAAATGAATGAGTTGCATGCCTCTCCACAAGCCTCTAGTAGGAAAGGTGCTGATTGTTTTGGAGAAACTGAATCTGCCAAACTGTAAATGGAGAAAAAAGCAGACCGTACAATTTACTTTATAAACTTATAGCAACTGTAAAATTCCTGACCCTTTTAAGATATTTTGTTGGGACTTCCCTGGCAGTCCAGTGGTTAAGATTCCACATTTCCACTTCAGGGGAACGAGGTCAATCCCTTGTCAGAAAACTGAGGTCCCACATGCTGCACAGCACAGCCCAGAATAGACATACGTAAATACATAGAAACATTTTGTCAGGCAGTTATGTCCAAGAACTAATTGAGAATCCTCTAGTGTGGTAGGAAAGTTTGAGTTTCATACAAAGACTTGACTAAAGCTCCAAATGTAGGAATGCGTCAGGTATTTATATATAAAGAGGATTCATTGTGCAGTCTACCTTTCAGCAACACAGATTCTATCCAAACTATCTCAGCTTCCTGCTCTTGAGTGAGTCATTTATCACTTTCTTTGTTTTTGAGGCAGAGATAGCAGCAGGGTTTTCTATGGTGCAGGGGCTTGGCACCACTAACCCCCACATTGTTCACAAGTCATCTATACTTTGCAGAATCCTAGAGAGACTTAACACGCAGTTTTGGATCTCGTGATAATGTGAAAAGGAGCAAATAACAACCCTCTTTTGTGACCTTGAGTCAAATAGAACTTGAAAGGCAAGGAACAGCCAAAGCCTTGGGTCCTGTAAGAGTGGGAAGCCCACTCTTAGCTTTCCTGTTGGGTGTTCAGAAGCCAGCGAGTTGAAAATAGGTGTCTTGAAGGCAGAAAACATGGTTTTTGGATGATCTTTAGTTAACTAATGGGAAAATGGAGTCCTAAGCATTCAATATCTTAGACATGATGATGAAGAAAGGTCTTAGTTAATCACTGTGACTTGAAAACCCCTCTAGAAGTTGAGGAGTTTATTCTTTCTTGACAGAAACTACATTGAGTTGTTGGGGGTGGGTCTGTCACAATTATCAGGTCTTTTGTGTCAAGTCTTAAATTGTTTTGATCTGATCTCTTTTCCCCTTTGTATTTTTAAGGTAAAAGACTTGGTTGCCAGGATACATGGAAAATGGCAGGAAATAATCCAGAACTGTCGGCCTACTCAGGTGTCATTTTATTAAACAGTTTTTATTTGTTCTCAGTTTGTTGTTGTTCAGTCACTCAGTCGTGTCTGACTCTTTGCAACCCCATGAACTGCGGCACGCCAGGCTTCCCTGTCCATCACCATCTCCCAGAGTTTGCTCAAACTTATGTCCATTTAGTCGGTGATGCCATCCAACCATCTCATCCTCTGTTGTCCCCTTCTCCTCCTGCCTTCAGTCTTTCCCAGCATCTGGTTCTTTTCCAGTGAGTTGGCTCTTTGCATCAGGTGGCCAGAGTATTGGAGCTTCGGCTTCAGCATCAGTCCTTCCAAAGAATATTCAGAGTTGATTGATTTCCTTTAGGATTGACTGGTTTGATAATATTATTTCTTCATACTGTTCTAAAAAAGCATGACAAAGTACTTCTAGATATCTTATGATAAACTGAAAATTCCAATATAGTCCTTTATATATGTTTTTTAAATTTTTGTTCTTACATTCATTCATTTATTTTCAAAGGTGGTTGACCCTATTTTAAAATGTTACATTGCATCCAATGGGGCTTATTTCATGTGGAGTATTTCTTAATATCTTTATTGAGATAAAATTCACATGTCATACATTTCACCCAATTAAAGTGTACAGTATTTTTTAGTATATGCACGGTTGTTCAATCATCACCACAGTTTAACTTTAGAACATTTCTGTCACTCCAAAAAGTGACACTCATACCCATTAGCAGTCACTCCTCATTCCCCAAGCACCTACACGCCCATCCCCACTCCCCATAAACCCTAGGCTACCACTAATCCACTTTCTAAGTGTATTTGCCTATTTATATTTCATACAAATGGAATCATATATGATGTAGTCTTTTATGACTGGCTTCTTTTACATAACGTAATGTTAATACATGTTTGGCATGTTGTATGTCCTTTGTATTGCCAAATAATACTCCACTATATACATATATCACATTTTATATATCTACTTATTAGTAGATTTATATATCTACTTTTATATATCTGCTTATTACGAATTGTTTCCACTTCCTGGCTGTTGTGAATAATGCTTCCATGAACATTTGTGTATTAGGTAGAGTGGTTGCACTCTTTTACATTCCCACCAGAATGTATGAGGCTTCCAGTTTTTCTACATTCTTGCCAACATTTGTTATTATCTGTTTTTCAAATATAGATGTAGGGAGTTGGATGAGGAATGTCATTGTGATTTTAATTTGCATTTCCCCAATAACTAATGATGTTGAACATCTTTTTATGTGTGTGTTGGCCATTCATACATTTTCTTTGAAGAAGTCTCTATTCAGATTCTTTGTCCATTTTTTAACTGAGAATTCTCCATATGTTCTAAATACAAATTCCCCCATTAGGTACATAATTTGCCAATATTTCCTCCCATTTTCTGTGTTGTCTTTCATTGTTTTGATGATGTTATTCAAAGAACAGAAGTTTTTCATTATGATGAAGTCCAGTTTTTTTTTTCCTTTTGTCACTTGGGGTTTTGGTATTACATCTAAGGAGACTTTCCATAAGAAAGGCATTATTTAAACACTTGCTATTGAGTTTACCATCCTGTTTATTTACAGACCAACTACATTACTAAATGGGATTGTGTGAAAGTAACAGGAACACAGAAGTCTTTGAGAAATATTATGTTAATGTTTTGTTGTTCTTGTTTTAGTTACTAATCTCCATAGACTTCTTTTAGGCCAGCCTTTTTTGCTGATGTAGCATTAAAATAGAAAAGAATTTAATACCAAAACTTTGTTAATCAGCTTAATGTTTTCATTAATCTTTTTAAATACATCCCTCCACCTGTGTGTGTTGCTGACGAAAACATCTTGTACTAATTTATACTTAGTTTAAATTGTTAGACTATAAAATGTGAAACTTGAATCAGATTATGATAAATTATCAGAGAAATGTACTATGTCAACATTTTATTAATTTCATTATCAAAGCCCATTGTCTGCTGATTAGCGGTTTTATAAGGATTAATTTGTAATCTGATTTTCCTTTATCCTGTTTTTTTTTCTTCCCTTCCCTTTTCTAGGGGCAACTTCATGACTTTTGGGTACCAGATTCTTAACAGGAGTTGCAGCAAAAAAAATTATGAACCAAGAGAAATTCAGTAAGAGCCTTTCCTAAAGGAATGCTACAGAATCCAATGGAAATCTAAGAAAATGTGCAGCAGATGTGCTACTTGAATATCTAGAATGAAGCTGGTAATGAAGAAATTGCCATTTCTGAAGCAGATATGAAATATAATCTGATTAATTAAAGCAACTGGCCTTTTAAAAGAGAAGAATTCCTTAAGAGGGGAGAGGTAGAAGCAGCTGACAGTTGCATATCTAACCTTCCCCTTTTTACTCTTGTTAAATTGTAAGCCTGTTATCTTTTTTTTTGGATTGTATTTGCAGCACTTGGATAATCACAGGAAGTATGTAAGAAAGGGCTTGGACCAACTTGAAAAGCTGGACCTGGAAACCAAGATCAAGTTCCAGTTTGATTTAATTTTCTTTTTAGTTATTTTATGACTCAAAGGGAAAGCTTAGAACTGAGTTTAATAATTGAAAGGATAAATCTTTTCTGTTACTCCTGTAAAACCACTGGGGTGTTTCAATCCATGCATTTTTCTTCACTATTCAAGATTATAAATCTGTCGGGTTTTTAAAATACATTTAAACAAACAGTTGAGAAGCAGAAGTTTGGTACATTGTCAGATCCCCTTAAGGGGAAGAGTTTAAGCTATAAAATAGTGGCTTTGTTTTTATTCCAAAACATACATATGCTGTTTGTTTTGGATTTATTTTACATGCATTTATATATTTTTTAATACTGGTAAAATCTTAGCATCTTGGCTAAATCTTAGAATTCTGGCCCTTCGTAGCCATATTACAGAAGTCTATTGTAAAAGCTAAAGGTATGAACAGGTTTCCAAAAACTTTACTTTCATGAGTATATAACCTTAGCAGAGACCTGAATAACATTTATTCTTTGGTACACTACGCACGCGTGTGTATGTATGTATGTGTGTGCGTGTGTGTGCTTATATTTTAAATTTGTTGCACTTGAAAACCACAGCTGCTCTAAATTCTTAAACACTGGAAAGCCATCCTTTGGTTTCATTGGTGGAGGGTTAGGAGAAATGCACATGCTGGTCTTAGCCCAGGGCCCTTTGAAGCCTTCGGTAGTAATAGACTCTTACTAGCTAACTGAAGAATTCTTTTGTTGACTGAGTGTCCCTTTAGGAGGGTTGGTTTCTTGAAAGATGATGCCAGCTTTGTTTTTCTTTCTTTCAATATTGACTTGGATGACACTGCTCTCCTAAGCACTCTGCTGCCTCCAGTTGTGGGAAAAGTATGAAGGGAAAGGGATTTGGACTTGATGTTTATAGTTTGAGAGGGGAGAAAATAAATTTTGAAAAATAGCTTTCTACCTCTAATTGAGGCTTAGCAGTAAAAAGCATTTTATCTTAAATTTTCATTTAAAAGAGTAACTTTTGAGCCCATGTCAAACATTGAGCAGTTAGAGATTTTATAGGGAAGACTTAAGTTAATCTAGTCCCTAAGAACCCTGACTGAATGAGGCTTCAGGAGTCAGACCAACAAAAGTTTTATTCTGTGTTGCGTTTACTGGTAAGAATATTATTATCTTGATACTACCTCTCAAGGGTATTGTTAGAAAATGCCACTTACGGTTAATGAGATAGATACAAAGAGTTATATTGACAGAAGCTTGAAACTCTGGCATCTATCTGCCCAACAGTGGGGGCTTTCACTCTCTGTAATTTAATATTTTGTAGATATACATTATTTGTGTGTAATTTTATAAGTGTTCATATTTTTCTCATTTTGCATTGTGTAAAGTGTACAATATCTCAAAGTATAAAATACTGCTTATATTGCTTGTAATTACAGTGTGTAAATATTTTCTAATCGTGTACATTGAAAGGGGGAACGAGTGGGTTATTCAGGTTTTTTTTTTTTAAGTGACCCTTTTGTATTGCAGTTTCAACAGATAACTGCTCATCAAATTTAAAACCACTTTGATAGATTTTATTTAGGAGTTCCAATAAGAAAAGTCTCTATTTTTAATTGTCTCTCTCCATTGGAAAAAAGTTCATCATCTGTCCCTTTAAAATAAATGACCAAACATCAATTTGAACCGCTACATATATGACTTGGTAGATATCCTTAGTCTCCAGGTCATATTCCAACAGTATTTTCACTGGGGGCTCAAAAATTTTTGTGAGTCTCTTTAGCACAAGTAGCCCATGGTTTTTCTCCCAAATCAAGTATTATCCTTCACCCTCTGAGTCCCCATGCTTTGTCTCCCTCCTGCTGCTGTTGCCCTGTGAATGGGATGGTAGTGGGGGGGAATATGTTCGTTGCACAGAGAATGTCAGGTCACTTTTTGGACTTGGCAAACAAAGCTTGCACTGAGTGGTGGTGTGTTTGGCAATATTACTGTGTCAAAAATCACCTTGTCTAATTTTCTGGATCTGTATGTCAAACTTATTGCCCTTATTGCAAGCTGAAAATTAAGGTACTTGCAAGTGTTTATGCTTTTGTGTGTAACTGTTTGCCTTATCTAAACTGCTCTTCTTGTTATCCTAAACTATAATTCTGTTGGTTATATCATGTTAAGTGAAGAGGCTTTCCATGCACAAAATGCATCTATGTAGCAGTAAAGTAACATTTGTACATTTTCTGTTTGTCTCCTGATGGCAGTGGTGCCTTTGTCACCTTTTAGAAGGCTGGCATTTTATTTTTAAGTACAAGTAATAGCTTGCTTTTGACTTCACAAAAATCTCCCCAGACGTAGAAGAAAATGGCGTGTTGTCATCCAGGCTCAGTTGGAGTATTTGCATATTTATTTCTGTCAAAATAAGTATAGTTGGTGGGGATGGGCCAGTAATAATGTGTGGAGTCTTTAAACCAAGAGTAATTTTGACATTTAAAAAATAAAAATTGAAGAGGTGCCCCATTAGCGAGTGACTGAGTTGGAGAAGTAGAGGAGGACCGCTCTGGTTTGTCTCTTTAGGAGGCACGTTGGAGTACAGGTGGCTTGGGCATGTAGCGTGTGATCTGCGGTTATTTCTTACTCATTAACAGTGTTGGTGCACCTCATTATCTGTGCATTTGTTTTCCCTGGGCAGTCCTGTGAGCCAGGTAATCCACCAGCTTTTAGGAAGTTTACAAGTAATTGCAGATTTCCTTTTTCTTCCTGTTTTTTTTTTTTTCTTTTTTAAACAAATTTTATACTACGTCTTGCTTAACGTCCTATGAATGTATGTGTCTGCTATTAAAATGGCTTTTTCCCAGTTTGAACACATGTTTGGTAATATTTGTTTGGGAGTGGGGATGGTTGAGTATCTGGAACATCCTGTTTCTTCCCTTGCCCCACCTAGTTTTTAAACCTATTTCTTCCTCTTGGATTGGATTCTTCACTTTTTTAGTTTGATATTTCCTGTTTCTGGAAAGGAACCATGTCGAGCCATAGTTGTACACAGTTGACTGTTACATACCCAGTTAATAATTTGCTGTATACTCTGCCATTGGGAATGTGGTAATCTCTTTATTATGTCACCTCATTCAGGACAAGCATTCAACAGCTGTACTGCTACTGCATGTCAGGCACTGCTTTTAAGATTCAGTGGTGAACAACACAAACAGGTAGCTCATGAATCTTACCTTCTGAAATCCAGGTGAAGGTATTTTCCTTTATTAGGCAAAGAGGACTGGAAAAGAATACCTTTGGCCTGGCTTCCTTTTTCTGGAGCTGAGGACAAAGAAAGGGGAAGCCATACAGAGTAGAGGCAGAGCTTAGAACCACTTCCAACCTGTCAGGCAGATGCAGCTCTGGATATGACAGCTGAGGGCTTCCCTTGTGGCTCAGCTAGTAAAGAATCCGCCTGCAATTCAGGATGCCTGGGTTTGATCCCTGGGTTAGGAAGATCCCCTGGAGAAGGGAAAGGCTACCCACTCCAGTATCCTGGTCTGGAGAGTTCCATGGACTGTCTAGTCCATGGGGTCGCAAAGACTCAAGACACGACTGAGCAACTTTCATTTTTTTCATGCCAGCCGAAGGGAGACATAGATTGAGCCGACCTCACAGGAGAAACTGTTCTCCTCAGCTCATAGAAGGACTAGGCATGGTTGCCAGAGGCCTCGGGTTCCAGAACCATGCCATTTCCTTCTCTCTTCTGATGGGCTAATTAAGAGGAAACTGACCACCTGTCAAACCAATCGATCCTAAAGGAAATCAGTCCTGAATATTCATTGGAAAGACTGATGCTGAAGCTGAAACTCCCAATCCTTTGGCCACCTGATGTGAAGAACTGACTCATTGGAAAAGACCCTGATGCTGGGAAAGATTGAAGGCAGGAGAAGGGGACGACAAAGGGTGAGATTGTTTGGCATCACCAACTCACTGGACACGAGTTTGAGTAAGCTCTGGGAGTTGTTGATGGACAGGGAAGCCTGGTATGCCGCAGTCCATGGGGTTGCAAAGAGTTGGACATGACTGAGCGACTGAACTGAACTGACCACCTGTGAGCCCTTTTCTCCCCCTCCTGGCATATTCAGAGCCACAGCCTAGGCAAAAACAGACAGTGCCTCAGGTACTTAACTGGGAGGCAGGCAGCACAGCCTTGTCCAAGATAAGCGCCTTGACCTTGCCCTTAGTCCTGACCTCAGATCCCAGATTCACAGTATCAGCCATGTGATCTTTGGCAAGTTACTTGTCTTTTCTGAGCTTGCGTTTCTTCATCTGTTAGTGTGTACCTCAGGATTAGTGAGAGCTAAGTAAGCTAGTGGAGTGAAAAGTGCTTAGCCAAGTGTCTAGCATATAGCAAGAACTTAAATAAATATTATTTAGCTTTAATCTGAAGCTTTTCTGAGATGAAGATTAAAATTAATCTTGGTACTTTGGGGTTCACTGTCATCTGAGCAAACCATATCTCTTAAAATTACAGTGTATGTGTTTATTCTGATACAGGGAATTCCAGAAGCTGCTCTGTCCTGCTTTGTCCCTGTTGGCAAAAAATTGTGATTTCCGCCCCCTCCCCCCCCCCAAACTCAGCATGCGAAAGCTGAGGACAGGGTGGTGGGTGATTTTCCATCCTATGTGGACATGTCCTGATACTCCCTTTTCCTTGCTAACCATTCCCCGGGCTGGAGTCAAGAGAGGGCAAACCAGAAGGCCCAGCTTTGGGTTCGACTCTCAAGATGACTGGCTGGGAGGAAAAGCAACAGGCAAAACAGGCTCCTGAGGCAGTGGAATAGTGAGACTACATCGTTGTTACACTGGTGATAGTGCCTACTGAAGAAGCACCAGAGCTGTGTGCACATACAAAATAAAGGTCATGCCACCTAAAGGGAGAATGCTGGGCAAACTAGAGGTGGAGACGGCAAAACAGGAACAGAAGTGCTGCCACAGTGAACAGAGAAGCAGGACAACTTGACTAGGGCAGAGTTCTCTTATCTCAGGGAACCTGTGCTCAAGTTTCAGGATTTCATACCTATCCCCTTCACCAAGGATCCCTGCTACAGTGAGTATCTTGGTCTGTGCAAATCCTGGAGCCAAACACTGGTGGCTTAGGTGTCCTTAGGTGTCCTTAGGTGGCTAAGGACAACCAGCACTGGCCTCTGCCACTTTTTTACAGCCAAATTGGGGAGAATAACCTAGCAACAAGACCCACATTTGTGTTCTGTGTGAAGTACACTAGAATGTTTTCAAGTGGGGTCCTCTCAGCCACCCTCGGAAGCTATGAAGCTGCCAGGGTAGTGACTTTTAAGGGTAAGTAATAATCTGTGCAAAAATGACTCCTGTGTCCCCAGATTCAGATTTATGTCTTAAGTTGAGGTTAGTGTCTTGGTTTGATTTCTTGTCTCTCCCATTGTCACTATCCCCTCATTCATATTTTATCAACTTGATTTGCCGAGAAGAATATTATCAATCAAAAGGGCTTCCTATAGAAAGTTAACTCTTGTCACACATTAAGTTCAGAAATTGAAGTGGGAGGACAGCAGAGAGAGATGGAATTGGTCTGAATCTATATTATCAGAGATAGTGAAGTAACTGCCCAGCTACAGTTTAGCCAGTGCCATGCTAGAATTCAGCATTGTGATTTATACATTCTGTTTATTTGAAAATGTGTAAGATTCTGAGTCAGCCATCAGAGCACCTTAGAGGAGAAAGGCTTGCCTCATAGAGTTTAGGTGAGTTAAATGCTGAACTGACCACCAAACTATTTTGGCCTACTTACCACCTCATGAGGTACCTAAGTCAGCACTGAGTTCTATGTGAGCATGAGAAGCTGTGTCCCTTAGCCACCTGGGCCCCTGCACTTTAATTTCTCTCCTGTCTTTACCATGAGGTGATAGTCTTCCGGCCCTCCCTCTACCATCCCCCAGCCCACTTTCCCACAAGGACTGCAGATTTACCTTTCATAGCCATGTGTCTCCTGGTCTTCCCAGCTTGCACTTACTCAATCCATCAGCTCTTTCAGGATTTTTTTCTGTGTTCTTTTCTGAATTACTTGCTGACTTTTCCCTTCTGTTTCCTACTAGCAACCGTCTTATCAAATCAAACTCACTTTTGTCTTTCATGCCCCTTCCCTTCTGCCCACTCCCCCAACACTCATCTGTGCACAAACTTGCATATTTCTGCCTTTGCTCAGACAGTTCTTTAGGTTTACCCTGCTTCTCTCTTCTCTACCTTTGCTCAGACAGTTCTCTACCCTGCTTCCCTCTTCTCAGGGTTTTCCAGTCCTGATTTCAAGGCAAGTCACTTAATGCCTTAGAGCCTGTTTTCCCATCTAATAAATAGGCCTGATAATCCATCAGGGTGGAATGAAACTACAACGAAAAATATTAAGTTGGACACTCTTTGTAAAAGTTTGTGTACACTTTAATTTTTGGCTGCACCACGAGGCTTACAGAATCTTAATTCCTCGACTGGGGATTGAATCTGCCCCCCGCAGTAGAAGTGCAAAGTCCTACCCACTGGGCTGCCAGGGAATTCCCTATGTACACTTGCATGTAAACATTTCTTTCCAGCTGCCTCCCCTTCCACATACACACACATCCTATTTACGGAGTGCTGGGGGTGGTGGAAGTGGGACGTGGGCCCTGCTGTCTAGCGGTATGTAGTCTCACAGCCGCACAAACTACAGACTGTATGTGATGAAGTGCCAAACTGAGCTTTGGGGAATTCTGAGAAAAGCGATGACATGTCTTTTCCAGGGTCCCTTCAGTTAAATAATGACAGCTACCTCAATCTTGTTGACCCTCTCTTAGGCCAGTGCTCATCTGTCTGTCCCCCCACTCCCTGCTCCTCCAGAGCTCAGATTCCTAGGCACATGTGAGGCTCAGTTACCTATGACCCTGTGGCTCTCATCATTTTGGTCTTATTCTTAGACCATATCAATACTGTCATGAATGAGAGAGGGAGGATCAGACCAGGTTGTGGCTAGAGCTCAGGTCTGATTTGATTTTAAACCCTAAAGGGAGATTTTAATAGGTGTTGGGAAGGAAGCATGACCCGAGTTGAGGGAAAATTGCGGGGCCAGGGTGCATGGGAGGACTACCCTAGTTGATTAAGGAGCTGGAGAGTTGATTCTTAGGAGGCTTCTTAGATTACTGCTGGGTAAGGTGATCAAGCCTAGAAAGGGAGGGATATTTGCTCACCTAGGAGGAGCTCACTGTAAGATCTGGAATAAGAATGATATTCAACATGAACTGGAAGGGAACGCAGGTGTCTGAGTGACCCAGTCCCTGAGGAGGTAGACCCCAGTTACATCTAAGAGTTGGTCTGAGTGGACAAGTGCAAATGTTTGTGGCTTCTTTAATCAGAAAAACAGCATTTTTTTGTATGCACTCCCGGTCAAATTTTTATTCATCCCTTGAAGCCTGACCCCCTCAGGCCTCAAGCTGAAAGAGCAGGCGGCTGGAGACACTTGAGTTAGAAATCAAGACCCTCATCTGGGTTGAGAGCTGCCCCAACACTTGGTGTCCACCTACTCTGGCCCTCCGCCCTAAGCAGAGAGCAGAAGCAGGTGGCAGGAGTGCAAAAAGTGAGCTCCGCATTAGAGGACTGGCCAGAGGGTCTTCGGAGAGTTAAGTCGGCCAGAGGACAGGTGTGCACATCCCCCGGAGAAAGCAAGTCCAAGGGGTCCTAGGTCTGAGGGGTAGGAAGGTGGGATAAGTCCTTACAGAGCGCGCAGGGTGATGAAGCCACCACCAGGGGGCCCTGCCCTAGGGGGCGGGGCATGCCAGACGCCCGAGGGCACTGTGTGAGCCATGACCTATAGTATAGGGTGGGGGCGCGAAAGCAGGGAGCGCCTTTCCGCGCGCCCCGCCTCCCTGGCCCCGCCTTCCAGGCCCCTGCCCCACCCCCGGCTCCGCCTCCACCCGCCCCGCCTCCGGCCGCGGCCCCTTCCTCCCGCAGCTGGTGCTGTGGGGCCGCGGAGCCGCGCATCGCCGTCTGCATGGCCGGGGATCTGCTAGCAAAGGTGAGACAGGCGTGGAGTGCGGGCAGCGGCAAGGCCTGCGCCGGGGGGCGGGGGCCAGGCCAGGCCTTCCGTCTGTTAAACCTTCCAGGCTTGGCCAGGCCTTTCTCACCGCCAAGTACCCTGGTCCCGCATAAAAGCTGGAGACGGGCGCGGGCCAGGCCTCGGGCGGCGCTGGTCGCAGACCTGCCACCGCAGAATCGGGATCTGGAGTGGGGCGGGGGCCCGCGTGATGAACAGTGTTCCCCGGGATCTGGGTCACGTCTCCTGGCGTCTGGCGGGATCGAAGGAGAACTCGTCCTCGAGCTGCAGCAGTAGAGACTGAGGTTAGATCAGAAGAGAGGAGAGAACCGCGGACTGTCCAGGATGAAGGAAGGAGAGGGTAGCGGGGGAGGGGCTCTCAGGCCAGGAGAGACCGCCATCGTACTGGGCAGAGACGGATACCGCCTACACTAGGCAGGTGGACATCTGGGATGAAGGTCGACAGCCTGCCTATCCTACATTGATCCTGGTGGCTACCCTCCTCAGTTCCCTCCGCCCCAAGATCTAACAGCGGGAAGGTGGTCAGAGTTCAGGGGGCCGGCCCTGGGGGAGGATCGCAAGCTTTGGAACCGGAGATGGTGTGTGGGATGTGAACTGGAGACCTTGAAGCCTTGTGGTCACTGGGGGAAGGGGGTGGCAGCTCCGCCTGTCCCCCCGCCCCATGTAGCCCCACCCTCCTGCCCAACAGGTTAAATGCAGGCTGAGCGCTCCGGCCCAAATTCCATATCTAGAACTGCAGTAGACATGGGAGTAGAGGTGGGTTAAGTTCCTATTCCATTGCATCTTTACTTTGCTAAATCAAGGGGCCTCCTCCTGCCTGGGTTATGTAGCCCCTCCCTCCCTTGCCAGACTGGCCTTGACCCATGCATGCATCCTATTTGAGCATCTGAGATCAGAAACTTCCCTCCTCTTTACACACACACACAAACACAAACTTGGATTCTGGCCTTAGAATTAGGACTTCGGGGAAGGGAGGCAGGGTTCTGCTCTGCATCTCACCCCCAGTGGATACTGGTAGCCTCCAAGCCTGCCGTGAGAACTGGACCCCTGTGTGTACATACACTTGTCTCTGCGTAGATGTAATTGTGTGTTTGAGGACTGTGTGCATACAAATGTAGTTGATCCTTTTGTGGACATGATGGTGCCTGACCCATGTATCAGTGGGATTGTGTGTGTGTCCCTACAGGTGCAGGACCCTCCTGTGAATAGGTGTACAGTTTTCCATATATGTGTGGGTATATAACCCTCCTTGTTAACCCCTGAGACTGGGTGCCTTGCTAATTGAATGGGCATGTGAATACAACTTTACATGTAAATATGTAAAGACAGGTGGCAGGCCCTTTAGGTGAACATATGTGTGCAGACCTTGCTGTGAATGTGTGTGCCTGACTCTTCATGTGTACGTGTGCTCATAGCCCTCCTATGAATATGTATGTGTGTGTGTGTATCTACGTGCATGCACATCTCCCTCCTCTGGACATATGTGACTCGTTTAAACCTCTGTCGGTGTGCCAGGTACCACACTCTGAGTGGTTCCTCTGACCTGGGGTGTATTCCTCTTGCCCAATCCTAGAGATTGATCCCTCCTAGCCTTAGGGCTCCCCCCGCCCCTGCTCCACTTCTGCTCTAAGCAAATAGGAGGCCCCAAAGGTAAACAGGTGTGCCTCCACAGTGAGAGATGGGGCCTGGGCAGTTTGCCTGGGGCCTCTTGCTGCCCCAGCCCCCAGACCAGGATCTGATGCCCCTCCTGTGGTCCAGGGAGCCTCTTCAGTCTCCTCATACTCCATTCTCCATTTTTGGGCTCTGCTCCAGAACAGTAGTGACCTTAACCTCTTGAAAAAACCCTCCAAATTCCTGTTCTCTTTCTGGCCAATTCCCAGTCCCTCCCCTCTCTTCAAGGCCACCTAGTTAATATTTGACCTGGAAGGAAAGGGAGAGGCCAGTGGCCCCTCTGGCTTTGTCTCATGAGATTGGGTAAGATTGGATAAGTCAGGTTTTCTCCACACCTAGCCCAGCCAAGGAACTTCAGAGATCAGGCCTGAAGTTCAAGGGTCAGATCAGACCTGCCACCTATCCCAACCCCATCCCCAGCTGGTTGCCATGGGGGAGGGTCCAGGTGTGGTAACAGTCTCCAAGATGTACCAAGGGAGGTGGCCACCATCTCAGGGATCCTGTCGTTCCCCTTTTCCATGTTGCTCATGTCTCAGCTGAGTGACCTTGCACACTTGAGCTTCCTGCACTGGTATGACAACTGCACGGCTGAGGGGGGCGGAGGGGAGAGGGGGCAGATACCCATCTTGGTGCCTGTGAGTGCCTGTTTGCAGGTAGGGGCACGTGTGGATGCTTAGCCAGAGGGTACAGTACAGACTCGCTTGGGCAGGGCAGAGATGTTCACCCCCTTGGCGAGGAATGCTGAGGAGGAGAAATATCTAATTAAAGAGAAATTCCAGAGGGAGCTTTCAGGCCAGGGAAAAGAAAAAACAAAGGGAAAACAGGACAAACTAAACAAAGGCCCATTAAGCATCTCTGCCCAGGCTTTCCTGCAGAAGGCACCCCCGCAGGCGGAGGGGCAGCTACTGCCCGAGTTGGGTCTCACTGCTGGGAGAAGGCTTCTTCCTGAGAACCTGGGCTCTACCAAGATGGAGGCCTAGCTGAGCTTCTGACTGGGTTACAGAAGGGCTGTCACCTGAGATTTGGGTTGAAGGGAGTCTAGGGTCTTGTAAAGCGGGCAAGCTCCACCCAGCTTCCTGCATCTGAACAGCAAGGACAGAATGATGGGGTTCATTCCTCTTGTGGGAGTTTTGTAGATGCTGGGCCTCCTCCCTTTGATACCACCTGAACTCAGAGGGGAATGCTATCTACTTTCCATCTACACACAGATGAAAGGACTTTTTTTCTGTTTGTTTTTTCTTTTCTTCAGAAAACAGACCTCAGTGAACCAGAACTAGCCCTGCTGTTGGGGCAGGGTGACCCCACCAGTGACCTACAACCCCTGTGTGACCCCACCATGGAGTTTGTAACTGATGCCGAGAGGCAGCCTGGAATCCACCCCTCTTCTTGACCTCTTACCTGGGATTCCATGGCCGCACAATCATGTGATTCCATGTCTTCCCAATTCCAGGACCCTCCCTGGCCCCATGACCTCTGACCTTGTGAGCAACCTCCCTGGACCTTAATCCCTGTGACTGTTCTTCCCATCATCCCCCAGCCTCTGGCCCTGGCTCCCTTTGGGGGTCTTGTTGGTCTGAGCCTCCCCAGGAAGATGTGGGGGAGGCTCTGGCCCCTCCTCCTGAGCTTCCTCACAGCAACTGCAGTCCCTGGACCCTCACTGCGGAGACCATCCAGAGAACTAGATGCCACCCCGCGGATGACCATCCCCTACGAAGGTTTGACATCCCCAACCTTGAAAGGCAGCAGGAGCCAGGGGCTGAAGGTGGGGGGGCAGTCCCAGGGCTGGGCTCACAGATCCTGCTCTCCCCAGAGCTCTCTGGGACCCGGCACTTCAAGGGCCAAGCCCAGAACTACTCAACACTGCTGCTGGAAGAGGCCTCCGCAAGGCTGCTGGTGGGAGCCCGAGGTGCCCTGTTCTCTCTCAATGCGCACGACATAGGAGACGGGACTCACAAAGAGGTCAGCCCCTGGAGCCTAGACCACCCAGAGGGTATCCAGCTTCATTCAGCATCTTAGGACCTCAACTTCCCGGAAACCCTGTCAGTCTTCCATAACCCCCTGGTCAGACAGCACTGCCTTTCCTGGCTCAGGTCTCCTTTACATCCAATTCTCCTTCTGACACTTACCTCACCCTGGGGTCCTATCACCTTGTCCACAGGTAATGGGGAAAGGCAAAGGGATTGGGTTCGATGCCTCAGCCTATTCCCTTTACCACCCCCTCCAGATTCACTGGGAGGCCTCCCCAGAGATGCAAAGCAAATGTCATCAAAAAGGGAAAAACAACCAGGTATGTGATCAACCCGGTTCCCAACCCCTTTCCTCTTTCTCTTCAGTGGGGGCTTTCATGGTTGGTGGGGACACAGAGGTACAGATGGATAGGTACAGATGGAGAGGTACAGATCGGTCAGTCAGTTGCAGCAACCACAACGGACACTGTGAGTGCCGCTGGAGTGGCAGGCCTGGGAGCAATACTTGTAATGCAAACATCTGGTGACCTACTAGCGTGGTTTTGGATATTATCTTAATCTCCTCGGGGCTCCCAAATAATAATCATGATAACAATAGGTAATCTCTAGTAAGTGCTGACTTAGCTATTATCTAATTTCATTCTAAAATAATCCTAGAAAAGAAAAAATAAATAAATAAATAAAATAATCCTAGGAAATGGTGTTATCCTCCACTTTCAATGAAAAAAAAATGAGGCTTTGGTCAAGGAATAGCTCAAGTACCCACTTTTCTGTAGGTATTAGTGAAGTGTCCGGCTTCCTTGGTGGCTCAGACAGTAGAGTGTCTGTCCTCAATGTGGGAGACCTTGGTTCAATCCCTGGGTCAGGAAGATTCCCCTGGAGAAGGGCATGGCAACCACTCCAGTACTCTTGCCTGGAAAATCCCATGGACAGAGGAGCCTGGTGGGCTACAGTCCATGGGGTCACAAAGAGTTGGACAATGGACACGACTGAGCAACTAACACTCTCTAGTGAAGTGTCAGCCCTTTCTAGCTAAAGAACAGAATGTCTGCAGGGGTCCTATGTCTGGCTATGTAACAGATTCATCTGGAGAGCTTTTTACACAGTGTTTTTGTTTTTTTATGGTGTGGCACATCGGAATCTTAGTTCCCCAACCAGGGATCGAAATGGCACCCCCTGCAGTGGAAGCACAAAGTCTTAACCACTGGACTGCCAGGGAAGAACCTGGAGAGCTGTTTAAAAATACCCCAAGGCCCACAAGCTGGGGGATTCTGATTTAGTGGGTCTGCGGCACTTAAAGGCGTCTCCAGGAGATTTCATCAAAGGATGCCTCTAAGTGTAACATGGGTGGGAAATGGAGCTGGTGAAGCATATGGAGCCCAATTTATGGAGGGCTATTAACACCCAGCTGGGGGTTTGGATTTTATTCTATGACAGTGGTACCCTCACCATTTGATATTTTAGAGACTTTCAAACTTTAACATGCACTTAAATCACCTGGGTGTATTATAAATGCAGGTGCTAATTCAGAAGATCTGCGATTCTGCCATTCTAATGAGCTTCCAGATGAAGCTGACACACTGCTGGTCCCGGACCATTCTTTGACTTTAGAAGAACATTTCCCAAAGCATGTTCTGAGAAGCAATAATTTTCAAAAGAGATGTTTAATAGTTAGATGAGTCTGGAAAATGCTGCATGCTCAATCCTACAATGCACAGCGATACCCTTAAGGCTTTGAGGTGTCCCCAGTAAAGGTAGCTTTTACCTGTGGTTTTCTATTCATTTGACCACAGAACTCCCCCTCCCTCCTTCCCCCTTTTTAATGGAAACATCTTGGGGAAACACTATTTTAAGAATATTTATCTGGTCTCAGGCACTAAATGAATTAAAATAGAGTGAGTCTGGAGACAAGAAAGGTAGTGCGAAGGTGGGGGGCATATGGGTCAGAGGAGGGAGGCCTGAGCAGGCTGGTGGAGAGGAGGGCTGGATGCCAAAGTCTGCACCTGGTGAGGGTGGGGTAAAGACATAGAGGCCTGAATGGACTCAAACCCTGGGTAACAGGCAGGAGGAGGAATCATTAACAAGGCAAAGAAGTCAAGAGGGCATCAGCTTAGGGCACTTGATGGGCAGAGAAGGCCTCTGTGGCTGCAGGAGGGTGAATGAGGCCACAGGAAGGGGCAGGGCTCTGTCATGTAGGGCCAGGAGCATGTGGGGCCCTATGTTCAGGACTCTGGTGAGTCACAGAAGGGTTTTAAATACAGCAGTGACATGATCTGGTTTACATTTTTAAAATATGCCTCGGAAAGTGGGTTGCAAGAGGGTGCTGACTGGTAGAATCTCTCTGAAAGGAAAATCCAGACAATGGTAACAGCAGTCTCCTTTGAAGGCAACAGGATAAAAAAAGAGACTGTTTACAACATATCCCTTTGTACCTTTTGAATTTTACACTGTGTGCATGTATTCCTCATTCACTGACTCAATAAACAGCTTTTGTAAAGACAGGCACAGAGGTGCGGGAGCTGGCAGGTGGTCGCTGTGGCTGTCCAGGGAAGGGATGACGGTGATGATGTGGAATAGGGTGGGGGCAGTGGAGGGGAAGTGGACCGAGTCATGGGACTTGTAGGAAAAGACTTAATCATGGAAAAAAAAAGAAAAAAAAAAGACTTAATCATGGAGATAGACTGAATGTGGGGGTGAGGGAATGGGAAGCAGCAAAGATGACGCCTGGTTTCTGGACTGAGTAATAGGATGGATGGGTGAAGTGAGGTGGGAAAGACGGGAAGAACAGGTTTAAGAGAGAAGATGCACAGGACGGAGGAGGCGACGAGCTTGATTTCTGACAGCATGAGTTCGACATGTCTGTGGGCTAGCAGGTGGAGCAATGGCTGGAACCTGGGGGGTAGGTTTGGTAATGCCACCCTGAAGCGGGTGTGGGAGCTCCATGACTGGCGGATGGTGCTGAGAAGATGCAAGAGAGAAGCATCTTCAGGTGGTGAGAGCCCTGGAGCCCCCAGACTAGGGAACTGCAGAAGATGCAGGAGAAGCCAGCCAGGTGTGTCAGGTAAGCTGAGCTAGCCAAGGGAAGAGGAGTCATGCCCCTGAGAGACCAAAGGACAGTGAGTTCCCGGGAACAGTCTGTGTCCTGAGCAGTGAGAACACCCACCAGGATCTTAGAAGGAATTGTTTGTCCTGTGGGTGGGGGCAAGGGCCAGACCACAGAGCTGGCCTAATGGAAGTGGTCTCTAAGGAGGCCCAGGGCTCACAGCCTTCCTCGTCTATCCCACAGACTGAGTGTTTCAACCACGTGCGATTCCTGCAGCGGCTCAACGCCACCCACCTCTACGCATGTGGGACTCACGCCTTCCAGCCTCTCTGTGCAGCCATTGTGAGTGTGTTTGCCTCTGCTCCCTGACCCTGGACCCGTCTGACCTTTGGCGAAAACCCCGGCCTGTCCTCAGGATCACTGACTTTGGGCCCTTCCTCCCCCAGGATGCTGAGACCTTCACCTTGCCAACCAGCTTCGAGGAGGGGAAGGAGAAGTGTCCTTACGACCCAGCCCGCGGCTTCACTGGCCTCATCATTGGTAAGCATGCTCTCCTCTCCACATGGGCCCCTCAACCACAGGCATGCTGTCTGTGGGGCATGGATCTCATTGCTAGGACTTGCCACCCATGTAGTATTGTGTCTTGTGTGTGACGTGTCTCTCACGCTGGACATGTTTGTGCCTCAGATGGAGGCCTCTACACAGCCACTCGGTATGAATTCCGGAGCATCCCTGACATCCGCCGGAGCCGGCATCCACACTCCCTGAGGACGGAGGAGGCACCAATGCACTGGCTCAATGGTTAGGAGGATGAGGCCCAGGGTGGTGGGGGGCAGGGGACTGTTTCTGCATCTGTACTCCCTTGGGCAGTTGGCCATCATCCCATCCCCAAATCCCCAGGTGAGCCTATCTCTTCCTGGGTGTGGTTGAATAAGGGCAGTGCAATGGGGGTGGGGGCGGTGGGTGGAGATCCTCAATCTATCTCAGAAGCCACCTGACCCACAGATGCTGAGTTTGTGTTCTCCGTCCTGGTGCGGGAGAGCCAGGCCAGTGCCGTGGGTGACGACGACAAAGTTTACTACTTCTTCACGGAGCGTGCTGCTGAGGAGGGTGCAGGCAGCTTTGCTCAGAGCCGCAGCAGTCACCGTGTGGCCCGTGTGGCCCGCGTGTGCAAGGTGAGGAGGACTGAGGTCAGGGCAAGGGTGTAGAGGGTGAATCTCTGACTCTGGCCATTGACCCCCTGCCCCCTGCTTCCCCAGGGAGACCTGGGAGGGAAGAAGATCCTGCAGAAGAAGTGGACCTCCTTCTTGAAGGCGCGCCTTATCTGCCACATCCCACAGTACGAGATGCTGCGCAGTGTCTGCAGCCTGCAAGCTGATACCTCAGCACACACACACTTCTATGCGGCCTTCACGCTGACCACACAGTGGTCAGTTCGGGGACGGAGGGAAGGCGAGGGATGGGGACAGTGTAGGGGCTGGAGCAGAGGTCAGGGGAGATGAGATAGGACCCCCTGGGGGGAAGCCAGCCACAGACGGAGAACTTCAGGCACATCCAGGGGTCTGCTGCCACTCAGGAGAGGGCTTGTGGACTTGGGGCTGGGATTGGTCAGGGCAACAGTGGGCTCCAAGCTGGGCAGGTAGGCAGGCTCCTTTCAGTGTGACTCAGCCCTCTCCCCTCCATCCCATCCTTAGGAAGACCCTGGAGGCATCAGCCATATGCCGCTATGACCTGGCCGAGGTGCAGGCTGTCTTTGCAGGCCCCTACATGGAATACCAGGATGGTGTCCGGCGCTGGGGCCGCTACGAGGGCGGGGTGCCAGAGCCCCGGCCTGGCTCGGTGAGTAGACAGGACCCCTAAGATGGAGAGGAGGTCTAACCTTGTGGGGAGGGTGGGCCAGTGGTAGAGTTCTAAGATTCACCACCCTATTCCCCACCACAGTGCATTACAGATTCATTGCGAAGCCGAGGCTACAACTCATCCCAGGACTTGCCATCTCTGGTCCTGGACTTTGTGAAGTTACACCCACTGATGGCTCGGCCTGTGGTGCCTGCACGCGGACGGCCCCTGCTGCTCAAGCGCAGTGTGCGCTACACACACCTCACGGGGACACCTGTCAGCACACCCGCCGGACCCACCTATGACCTGCTCTTTCTGGGCACAGGTGCTTCTGACCCCTGGCCTGAGCCCTTTGGTGACTGCTGGCCTGAGTCCTTGATCCCTGTTGACGTCCAGTCCCCTGGATGACCCCGATCACAAAACCCTGGTGACCACTGATGTTGATTCTTCAGTGAACACTCACTACTGGTCCCCAAGGACCGCTAGCTCTTGGTGACTGCTGACTCCTGTCACCAACCACAATGACATTTGACCCTGGTCATTAATGCTTCTAAATCCAATAATTCTTGCCATGACTAGCTTGGAGTTTCCAATCTCGGGAGAACCCACTGCTACTGGCTGAATCCTTGTCCCTGACCTCAGGACTCCAAGCTGTTCCCATTAGGCTATTTATTGCAGGGGGCTGAGAGTAGATTCCACTGTTGGAGTCTGACCTTCTGCCATTCCCATACCAGCTGATGGCTGGATCCACAAGGCTGTGGTCCTGGGCTCTGGGATGCACATTATTGAAGAGACACAGGTGTTCAAGGAGCCCCAGTCTGTGGAGAACCTGGTCATCTCTCCGATGCAGGTAGTCCCTGACTCATGACCCTCAATATTCTGGTCTTGCCAGAGCAGACAGAGGGAGGTGGAAGGCTGGACACTGGCTGCGTGTGTGTGTGTCTGTAAGTGGGAGTGAGGTGCTGCCAACCAGCTGTCCTCTCTGACTCCTAGCATAGCCTCTACGTGGGGGCCCCAAGTGGCGTCATCCAGCTACCACTGTCCAGCTGCTCCCGCTACCGCTCCTGCTATGACTGCATCCTGGCCCGGGATCCCTACTGTGGCTGGGACCCCAGCACCCATGCCTGCATGGTGACCACCACCGTAGCCAACAGGTCCCAGAGTAGCAGGTGAGAGGCATGGGGGTTGGGGGGCGGGGTTCGAGGGTCCCATTTGCCCTGGGGATCAGGGCCGAAGGGGTGAAGGAGGGCCTGCCAGCTGCGGGGAGTAGGGTCCAGTGGTTAGTAACAGCTTTACTGACCCTTCCACTGGGCAGACTACAGCCCAGTTCCCCTTGTTCTTGAATCCCAATCCTCTGTCTCCAGGACAGCACTCATACAGGACATGGAAAGAGGAAACCGAGGCTGCGAGGGCAACAGGGACACAGGTAAGTGACATCATGGCCATGTGTGGGTCTCGTAGCATAGTCTGTCCTCTTTACCATTTGATGCCATTTGTATGTGCATATATATATCTGAATGACTCTGTGCTTTCAGTGAGAATGACCTAGCACAGAGTAAGTATTCAACAAACATTTGTTGCAAAACGAAAAGTTATAAATAAGAAAATAGATTCAAGATGTGAAGTTTCTCCTCACTACTGGAGCTTACAGCCAAGTATGTGCGCAGGCAATTAAATGATCACACAATAAATTACAATTCTTTTGTTTTTTTTGATACAAAAGAAATAATTACAACTATGACAAGGGTTTGAGAGATAATAGGTTCTTCCCCAAGGAAGATCAGATGACTGAGCTGATATCTGAAGCAAGAGCAATAATCATAATAATCATAGCTAATATGTACCGAGGATTTACCATGCGGCAAGCACTGATCAAACACACGCATTTTATTTGTTCTCAGAGCATTCCTATGAGAAAGGTGCCATTATTACCATCTCCATGAGGGGCAATCTCTCTGAGTAACAGAGAGAATATGTAAACTACCCAAAATTGATCAGCTCTTAAGCAGTAGGGTCAGAATTTGAGCCTAATCCCAAGCAGGCTGACTGGAATCTGTGCTTTTGTTCACTGTTATGCTTTCTCCTCCAAGTTAACCTGGCTAATACAGGGCACGAGGAAGGGGACAACACCCAAGTAGAGGGAAGAGCAAGCTTGGTGTTTGAACGAGAGAAGAGGCTGGAGAGATGGGCAGGACTGTGCTGAGGCAGGGGGATGGCATCATCAGCTTAGTGTTTTTAAAAGGTCACCCCACTAAAAAAAAAAAAAAGGTCACCCCACTGCTGCATAAAGAATGGATTAGGTGAGGGCCAGCAGCTGGGGAAGGAGAGATGTGAAGGTTTGAGAAAGATTCTGGAAGCAGAATCTTAGTGAGGGTTAGATACAAAGGTGAAGGGGAGAGAGAGACAAGGGAGACTCAAGTTTCTGGGAAATGGCTGGTGGTGCCATACATGGTGATGACAATTCAAGAAAAATACAGTGTAGTCTAAGAGGGAGCTTTAGGCCTCAGTTCCTGTGACATGTCCAAGAGATGCACAGCACATAGAAGAAAGTCAAGTCTACGCTCAGTAGAAAACTCTTTGTTGGAGACAGAGATGAGGAATCACTAGTAGATGTCAGGAACTGAAACCACTGACATGGCCAACTGAACCTTGCGTGGGAGCATGAGCACAGAGGGTTTAGTCTGTAATTCGAGATTCTGTGCTTGGTGCGGGGGACCTAACAGTGAACCACCTGGCTTGCCATCTCCAGTGCCCTCCCAGGATAAGCAGGATAAACTGACCACATTCTCCTGTCCCTTGCTCCCTCCAGGGCCACCACCACCACTGAAGACCCGTTCTGTGCTCCGGGGCGATGATGTCCTATTGCCCTGTGACCAGCCATCCAACCTGGCCCGGGCCTTGTGGCTGCTCAATGGGAGCATGGGCCTGAGCGATGGGCAGGATGGCTACCGCGTGGGTGTGGATGGGCTGCTGGTAACAGACACGCAGCCTGAGCACAGCGGCCACTACGGCTGCTATGCTGACGAGAACGGCCTCCGCACCCTGCTGGCCTCCTACAGCCTCACGGTGCGGCCAGCCACTCCAGCCCCTGCTCCACAAGCCCCTGCCATGCCTGGGGCGCAGCTGGCTCCAGATGTGCGGCTGCTGTATGTGTTAGCCATTGCTGCACTTGGTGGCCTCTGCCTCATCCTGGCTTCCTCCCTCTTCTACGTGGCCTGTCTTCGGGGAGGTGGACGAGGGCACCATCGAAAATACTCACTGGGTCGGGCTGGCCGGGCAGGGGGCTCTGCTGTGCAGCTGCAGACGGTCTCAGGCCAGTGTCCTGGAGAGGAAGACGACGGTGATGATGGGGAGGGGGCTGGGGGCCTGGAGGGTGGCTGCCTCCAGATCATCCCCGGAGAGGGGACCCCAGCCCCGCCGCCGCCGCCCCCCCCACCACCACCAACTGAACTGACCAATGGGCTGGTGACGCTGCCCAGCCGGCTGCGCAGGATGAATGGCAACAGCTACGTGCTCCTGAGGCAGAGCAACAATGGAGTGCCGGCGGGGCCCTGCTCCTTCGCGGAGGAGCTCAGCCGCATCCTGGAGAAGAGGAAGCACACACATCTCGTAGAGCATCTGGATGAGAGCTCTGTCTGAGCTCAGGCTCCCAGGACAAATGCTTTTCCAAACCAGCCTGCCTGTACCAGGCTGGGCCGCTGCCTCCCCAGTGGAAAACTTACCCTCATCCCTGCAACTCCAGGCCCTTATCCCAACTTTATGATGTCCCTGTAGGGCTGGCCAGCGTCAGGCCCAGCCAAAGCCCCCTTCTCAGTCTCTCCACAGACCCATCTGTGAGCAGCCCAGGTCAACCGGTGCTCCTCAGAGGTAAGTGCCCCTCAGGCTCTGCAGTCCCAGCCCCCACTCCTCTTCCCTTTTAACCTAAGCACTTGGGAGGAGAGGATGCCATCTTCCTGCCCCATTCACCTGCTTACACCCTTCCTCTTTCTCCCAGGCAGGGCTCTGCAGGTCCAGGTGGCCTCAAGGTCACCACCCTCTGCCTGGCCCTATGTGCTGGATGGTTCTGGAAACAAACCAGACTTCTGCCAGCCACCAGAGCCACCTGAGCCCTGCGTGCATTCACGTGCACACGTGGAAGAATACCTATCAGCTGGGCTGCAGGTCCCCCACCCCCACCTCCTGGTGCATTCCTGCGTTTCATCCCTTCTTCTGAACTTTGGGTACCCTCTCAATTGCCACCTCCCATCCTATCTAGTCTTTTCCTGTAGTCCCAGCCCCATGTGATGATCTCTTTGGCAAGAGCTTGGCAACAGGCCAGCCTGGGAAGGTAAGACTATTGTATCCTTCCCTCTTCTCCCCTAATGTGTAGCCCTTGTGAGTCAGCCTCCCTACCCCTTGGTCACTCTCAGGAGTGCCAGAGACAGCTCCAGGCATGGTCTTCCTCATGCACATGTGCTTACATTTCCATTCACATGCACCTTCTGAGCCCCCCCTTGCTGCACTGAACCTGTGTCTGTCGGATTTCGTCCATGAACATTTCAGAGGGAGAGCCGTCTCCCATTTAGCTGTCCTTGCAGACACTTCTTAGGACGGGTGACCAACACTGCACTCAATGAGCCAGCCTCCCTTATGGGGACCAAGCATTTGCTGCCCCTAGATCAGAGCAGGGGGAGGAGAGATCTGATGTCTCACCTGGCACTGATGCCCGTTCTCGGAACTATGCAAAGGGCAGAGGTTGGGAGTCTGGATGCTTGGCTCCCACCCCTGTCCTACCTCACCGGGGCACTTTCAGGGTCCAGGGGCCTCTGAAGTCTCCAGGCCCACATGGGACAATCAAAACCTGACTGAACTCCCCCATTTCCCTCGGGTGAGGATGACTGTTATTTTTGTAGCTGAGAACGTGGAATCCCACGGATTTTTACTGCCCTTCACCCAACCTCTCCTTCCTCTACCCCATAATGAATGTATTTATTGTAAACTGGCTACACTTCTTTAGAAATGCCCCCGCTCACCACGCAGGTAGGCGGGACAGGCATGTGACAAGAGTGGGGAGGCTGGGCTCAGCTCCTCCCCCTACTGTTGGTTAATAAATACCCTTTTCCCCACAGCTACTATGAGTGGTCTGCTTGGTCTAGGCTGGTCTTCCCCTGATCACCAGGAGACAGGCTTCTAAGCTTATGATAAATATGTTTCAGAGTGGGGTTTGCTTTCCATAAACCATTTTCAGGGCTTCCCTGGTGGCCCAGTGGTAAACAATTCGGCTGCCAATGCAGAAGACATGGTCCAGGAAGATTCCATAAGCAACTAAGCCCGTGCGTCGCGGCTACTGAGCCTGTGCTCTAGAGCCCGGGAATGCAACTACTGAGCTATTTGCCACAACTACTGAAGCCCACGTGCCCTAGAGTCTGTGCTTCACAAGAAGAGAAGCCACTGCAATAAGGCTATGCACAACTAGAGAAAGCCAGTGTGCAGCAATGAGGACCCGACACAGCCAAAAATAAAATTATTATTTTTTTAATTTTGCAGAAGTTGGGATCCTCAGCTTCCATCCTGATTGTCCTGAACAGGCACACAGTAGCTTTTTAAAATGATCACTATTTACTGATCATGGTGATAAGGGGATGATAAAATTAATGACAATTCAAGAATTCATACAAAAGTTTCTAGGTTTTTACCTCCTGGCTCTTTTTCTCATCATCTCCTCCCCTCCCTAGGTCTAGAAGATGCTGCCTGTTAATCAGATGGTCTGAGAATCACTCTTTGCAAGGGTTAAACCTAGATTAATCATATGGCCTTTGATACTACACCATCCTGAAGAGTTATTATTCATTTTGCTTCTGGTTTTAGGATAGTCAAAAAATGGTGTTACAGTTTAAAAATGCACATATTTTGAAGCAAACTTCAAGTGTGACCTTGGCAAATTTATTAACTTCAGTTTTCTAATCTGCACACAAACATTCACATAGATATAAAGGGCCTAGCCCAATGCCAGGCTCACAGCAGACTCTCTTGGTCACTGGCTACAGAAACAGGCCAAAAGGAATTCTTCAGAAGCCAGCCTTGAAAGCCTTCACTGTGATTTGAGATCACTATTATTGATTTGGATTTGAGAAATGAAGACCCAGTCAAATCTCTGAAGATTCTCAGGTTTCAGGATGCCAACTGGCTGAGAATGAGGAGACTCACAGTCCCTGCCCCTCAGGGTGGACATCAAAAGAGACAGGCAGCTCTTCTTTATCCTAAGCAAAAGTACCCACTGGTGGACCCCATCTGTCTCCCGTGAAGCAAACCAGGAGCAGGAACCACCTCTGCTGGAGTGAGAGTCCAAACTCTGGGTATTAAGTTGGTCTTCATTGTGCTGGCCGCTGGGTCGGGGCAGGATTCTGGACCTCTCGAGGGCGCAGCCCGCCCAGTGCTGTCGGCTTGTTGGTGAAGGGGTGCCACTGGCCCTGGATGCTAGGACTGTCCGTGTGGAAGGGCTTGCGGATGCGGATCACGTCCAAGCCCGACTGGTCGGCCAGCTTCTGCACCAGCGTGGCAATCTCCTCAACCGACTTGCAGTTGAGGCTCTCCTCGCGCACAGCTCCATTAACTGGTCGAAGGGAGATGGGAATAACAGAAGCGGAGCAGGGGTCAGACGAGCGGCAGGCAAACGGGCCGAGCCCCCCTCCGACGCCGCTCTCCAGCCCTCGCCCGGCCCCACTCACGGTATTCGGCCACTACTCTCGGCACACAGCACGGCCGCGGGTTCACATATATGACGACCCCGGGATTCCGGCGGGCGAAGTCGGCCACCTCCCGTTCCACGAACTCCCTGAGGGACCCGAGAAGGGTGAGCAAGGTGACCCCTGACCCGGGGCGACCGCGGCTGGAGTCGCAACCCCACGCCCTTCCTTGGCTCACCTGACGCCGCGGGACGAGGGCGCGTCACGGCTGAGGCTAAAGCTGAGGCGCTGCAGCTGCTGCACGTAGCGACCCAGCCCGTTGTGCAGGACGCTCGTCAGGAAGCGGCTCGCGGTCCCGCGGGCCGTCATGGCCACAGCTCTCCGGTCGTCAAGCCGGGTCTCGCGGAGTTGGGGCGGGACAGACAAGAGGCTTCCGCTTCCGGTAACACTTGCATCGCGGCAGTTTTGCTTCCGAAGTCACGACTAGTGGCTCGCGTGACCCATGTTGCAGGTGATAGGGGTTAGACGAGAGTGGTGACCCGGGGGCTGGGGTCAGGAGCGGCGGAGCTCCTAGCCGTGGAGCCGAGGAAGCCACCCGGCGGAGGCACAACGGGCGCCCCTCGGCGGGAGCGGCGGAGCAACACTCTAGTTGCCTGGAGTCCCCTTGAGAGGAGCTGTGGAGCGGTCCTTTAGCAGGGGGCCCAGAGGAGAGGGACCACGGAAGGGACACAGACGGCCGCAGAGATGAGGACGACGAAGAGGGGCAGAGGAGGGTCGGTAGCGGCGAGGAGATGATCGAGAGAAACCGCGTCAGGAAGGGGCGGCGCGGAAGGTGGCAGAGGTGAGATAGCTGCGGAGGGACCGGCCAGAGGGACGCGGACGTGAAAAAGTCGTCTGGCGTGGATGTAAGGTGGCAATGTAGAGGAGCTGAAGAGGATTCAGAGGGAGAAGAGAGCAGCGTGCAGGGTCCCTAGGGTATGACCTAGTAGTGAAGGCACCCAAACCAGGCACCTAAGGCATTTCAAGCAGTAACTTCCTCCGTTTGAGTAGGAATGTGGGTCCTCCTCCGAAGCGGATACCCCCTCCGCATCCTGCTGCCCCTGCGTGGGGCGTGGATGGGACGGAGAGGCCTGCCCCGAAGCTTGGCCCCTGGCCCTCCTCGCAGACGGTACAGGAAGGAGGCTCTTCCCGCCTTGGAGGCACCAGTGTTGCCTGTAACCACAACTGAAATCCGCCAGTATTTGCGGGCCCGTGGGATCCCCTTCCAGGATGGACACAGCTGCCTGCGGGCACCGAGTCCTTTTGTGGGGGCCTCAAAGCTCAAGGACCAGACTGTTGCAGCCACTTCTTTCAGCCTGTTTATTGACAAGACCACGGGCCGCTTTCTCTGCATGACCACCCTAGCAGAGGGGAGCTGGGAAGACTTCCAGGCCGGCGTGGAGGGGCAAGGGGATGGGGCCAGAGAAGGGGTTCTACTCAGTGAGGCCCCAGAAGCTGAGGACAGTGAAGAGGTCCGGAGGATCTGGGACCGAGCCATACCGCTCTGGGAGCTGCCTGAGCCAGAGGAGGCCCAGCTAGCTCGCATGATGTTTGGCCTCACCAAAGTGACAGATGACACACTTAAGCGTTTCAGCGTGCGCTATCTGCGGCCTGCTCGAAGGCTTGTCTTCCCTTGGTTCTCCCCTGGAGGTTTGGGATTGCGAGGCCTGAAGCTACTAGGGGCCGAAACCCAGGGTGGTGGGGTGCAGTATGTGGAGACCACCATTCCCCGGCCTGGTGCCTACCACAACCTGTTTGGGTTACCACTGATCAGTCGACGAGATGTTGAAGTGGTATTGACGAGTCGTGAGCTGGACAGTCTGGCCTTGAGCCAGTCCACAGGGCTGCCCACTCTAGCCCTACCCCGAGGAACAGCCTGCTTACCCCCTGCCCTGCTTCCTTACCTCGAACAGTTCCGACGGGTTGTGCTCTGGCTGGGGAATGACCTTCGGTCCTGGGAAGCTGCCAAGTTGTTTGCCCGAAAACTGAACCCCAAACGATGCTCCTTGGTGCGGCCTGGGGACCAGCAGCCCTCTCCTCTGGAGGCTCTGAACCAAGGCTTAAACCTTTCTCGTATCCTGCGTACTGCCCTGCCCGCCTGGCACAAGTCTATCGTGTCTTTCCGGCAGCTTCGGGAGGAGGTGCTAGGAGAACTGTCAAATGTGGAGCAGGCAGCTGGTGTTCGCTGGAGCCGCTTCCCAGACCTCAATCGTCTCTTGAAGGGACATCGGAAGGGCGAGCTGACAGTCTTCACAGGTAACCCTTTGGGAACTCACTGCTTGGGTGGGTTTGGGGGCAGAGGATTAGATTACTAAAGCATGTGGGTTTGGGCCATAGTAAATGTTTAAAAGGAGCCTTCCCCTCCCAACTTTGAAGCTTCTTGTGGATCTTGGTTTCAAGGTTAGGGCTTTACTCCCTCACCCAGGTCTGTGTTCAACCCCTGTGCAGGGCCGACAGGCAGTGGAAAAACAACATTCATCAGTGAGTATGCCCTGGATTTGTGTAACCAAGGAGTGAACACGCTGTGGGGTAGCTTTGAGATCAGCAACGTGAGACTAGCCCGTGTCATGCTGACACAGTTCGCTGTGGGACGACTGGAAGAGCAACTCGACAAATATGATGAGTGGGCTGACCGCTTTGAGGACTTGCCCCTCTATTTCATGACTTTTCATGGGCAACAGAGCATCAGGTGAGGTTTCCAGGCCTGGGGCTTTGAAAGAACAGGAGGGCAGAAGAACAGACTCCCAACAGTCTTCAGACTGCCATGGTCTAGATATTACTTGTAACTGACTCTTGAATTCATTGTCTCTTCTTCTTCCCAGGACTGTAATAGACACAATGCAACATGCAGTCTATGTTTACGACATTTGTCATGTGGTCATCGACAATCTGCAGTTCATGATGGGTCATGAGCAGCTGTCCACAGACAGGTGACATCCTCCTCTTGTCTAGCTGTAACCCACTTAAACACACATCTTCTCAGGCAGCTGGCCTCTGGGTAAACACTGTACTCTTGTTTTCTGACATATGTGCAGGCACATAGCTCTCTATATGTATTTCTGTCTTTATAGAGGTGTGCAGTATGACAGTGGTAAGTGTGGACAGGAATTTAAGTGTGAGTCCTTGGGTAAAAGGAAGTAGAGTGATGTTGTGGTAAGATGTGAACGAACCAGGAGTATGTGTTCATTCTTGTCCTTCTGTGTCTGATAACCTCTTTGCTTTGTTGGGCAGGATTGCAGCTCAAGACTACATTGTCGGGGCCTTTCGGAAGTTTGCAACAGACAGTAGCTGCCATGTAACACTGGTCATTCATCCCCGAAAAGAGGATGATGATAAAGAACTACAGACAGCATCCATTTTTGGCTCAGCCAAAGTAAGTGGACTTTAGAAGATCTCAAGCTATGGAGAGTAGAGGGGGCAGGTATGACCAGGGACAGCCCTCATTCAGTCTTAAATCATCTTGACTACCCGTGTGGAACAGGCAGGAGGCAGCTATCTCTGGAGTCATAACATGAAGAATACATGTGCTAGAATAAGACAATGAGGGACTTCCCTGGTGGTGCAGTGGTGAAGACTGTGCTTCCAATGCAAGGAGCAAGGGTTGGAGACCTGGTCAGGGAACTAAGATCCCACATGCCATATAGCACAGCACACAAAAAAAGAAGACAGTGATTACAACTCAATATGATAATACTTGGGGCTTCCCTTGTGGCTCAGCTGGTAAAGAATCCGCTTGCATCATGGGAGACTTGGGTTCAATCCCTAGGTTGGGAAGATCCCCTAGAGAAGGGAAAGGCTACCTACTCCAGTATTCTGGCCTGGAGAATTCCGTGGACTGTATAGTCCATGGGGTGGCAAAGAGTCGGACATTACTGAGCGAGTTTCACTTTGATAATACTAAGAACTGTGATAGGCAGCACAGGTATTTGGGGAGAAAAGGCATCTGAGTCAGCCTGGGACATCTGGGGAGACTTCTAGAAGAGGTGTCAACAAAGGTTGGGTTGGGTTTTGGCAACAATAGGTATGAAATAAGCAAGTAAGTGGGAGGGCCCTCTGGGCAGCAGGACCAGCCTGGGATCCTGGAGCTTCCATGGGACACGGAGTGAGTGCCTATTACGTGCCAGGCCTGGGCTGGGCACAAGGAAGACAGGGCAAGGAACGCAAACTATGTGTCATGATGAAACGGACATGGAACTGGGGAAAAGAATGATAGAAGTGGAAAGATGCTGGTGCCTTTTTTATTTATGGGTATCCAGAATGTTCTCTCCAGGGAAGTGAGACATTTAGACTGGGACCTAAATGATAAGGAGCTCAGGTTGAGTGAGGTAGCAAGCCAAGGAGCCAGACGTGTTCGCAGCAGAGGGAACAGCATGTACACAATCTGGGACAGCAACAGGGTTGTCAGGGAACTAAAATACTCAAGTGACCCCAGCATTTTGGTCAGTAGTTCAGAGAGCTTTGGTGACAGGGGAAGTACTTTTCCCTTCCCACATTCTTGCTATTCCTGCACACTCAGCCTTCCTTTGTGCTTCTCTCATATATCTTCTTGCTCCTTCTTCCTTCTGTCCCTTATCCCCCAGGCAAGCCAGGAAGCAGACAACGTTCTGATCCTGCAGGACAGGAAACTGGTAACTGGGCCAGGGAAACGGTATCTGCAGGTGTCCAAGAACCGCTTTGATGGAGATGTAGGTGTCTTCCCACTTGAATTCAACAAGAGTTCTCTCACCTTCTCCATACCACCAAAGAGCAAGGCCCGGCTCAAGAAGATCAAGGATGACAATGGACTAGTGGCCAAAAAACCCTCTTCTGGCAAAAAGGGGGCTATGCCCCAGATCTCTGACACTTGTTCCAACCAGGCCCGCAACCCCAACCATCCAGACTTCTCCAAGCCTTCAAGATGAAGACACTGCAGAGCTGGGCATTGAAACAAGCTTAGCAGGACAGTCTGGGGGTAGAGACTCTTAGTCCTCTGCTAGGGCTGCCTCTGTCCTGTAGTTGTGAGCTATGGGCCCCTGTCTTAGTCTGAGGGGCCTAGCATAGGGAATGGTTTCATTGTGAGAGAATTCAATTTAGCAAATATTTGAGAACCTACTATGTGCTGGGCTTGGTTCTAGATTCTGGGAATATAGCACTGATAAGATAGATGAGGTCCCTGCTCCCATGGAACCTATAATCTGGTAGAAGAGACAAGCAATGAGCAAACACACACAAAACATAGTTCTCAATAGTGAAAAAATGCTCTCAAGGAGAAAAATAGAGTAATGTGATAGTGCTTACAGGCTAGTTTAGAGTAAGATTTGAAAAGGTATCTCTGAGCAGAGGACATTTGAGCTGGGACCTCTAAAGAACTACGACTGAGCCATGTGAACATGTGGAGAAAGAAATCCAGGCAGAGGGAAAAGTAAATACAGAGGCCCTGAGGTGAGAACGAGCAAGTTGAGGTCAAAGCAGGGGGGTCAGGCTCCCTGAACCTGTAGGGGAATAGGGGAACTTCTTGCCAGAACTGCAGCCCAGGCTTTCAGAGCCAAGGGGTGACATGGTAGACACCAAACTCCTCTACCCACCACTCTGAAGCCTTCCCTGAAGTGGTGCTTAGTACCATCTGATCTAGGTGCTTCACCCTTGTATTAATAATACCAGGGCTAGCTACAAAGGTGGAAGTCTGGAAGAGAGCCATGGAATGGAGCCGTGAGTGCCTGCCACCTACACACTCATCCCATGGTATGCTGCCTGGGACTACTGGAGTGGATGCAATCATGACTTTTTGTAGAGCCTTTTCCAGTTTTACTGAAAAAAAAAAAAGAAAATATATATATTTTTTCCATTGCCTTTGTTACTCTTTTTCTTATTTGACCACCAGGTGTCTCCCTAGTCTTTAACTGGATTTTCCTTGAACTGAATTTTCCTCTCACTTTTTGAATTGGGAATGGATAGGTCCCCTCCCCCACTCCATCTGAGCTGCATGCTCCCAAGAAAGCAGGATCTGCATGCATGCACACCCTTAGACCTCTTCACGGCCTAGGGAAGATAGGATGCTGCTTCTTTATCCCTGTCTTCCCTGAGGATCTCCATGTGATCCCTGGCAGAGGTGTGGGTCACTGGGCCCCATGCCTAAGACCTTGCCTGACCAGCTGTCCCTCTGTGATATGAGTCACTCAGTGGCCTCAATCATTGTGGATTCAGGCTCAGCATATTCTTATCTGCTCCCCACCCACTTCCATTTCCCTCTCCTTGTACCCTCTCCGGGTTTCTCCTATGTTAGTGTGTGTTAGAACTCGGTCTCTTGTTTAAAAATGCAGAACCTAGGCCCTCCTCTTCCCCCAGTCCTGACACACAGGCATTTCTGATTCTGGAGGTTTCAGGAGAGGTGCAGGACTCCTTGTTTTTAAGATACTCTGAAGGAGATCAGTAAAATAACTTATGCAGAAAGAGACCATGTCAGAAATATTGCTAAATAATAACACTTTCCCATGTTACTTCCTCTGATATTCTGAAGTCTGTTTCCCTTTAGATTTGCCTGCAAGAGTAGTGAGAATGCAAGATGTTCTAGGGCTGGGGAGAAGCCTTTTGTTAAGGAAGGGGGTATTGCGGGGGAAGGGGGGGGAGGGGGGGATGTTCTGCTTCCTGGAAGCAAGGCTGCCTTATGAAGCATTCCCTGTCAACCTAAGAGGGAGGTCTAGAACCCTGTGGAATGGTTTGGGGTCTCTGGTCTGTTGTGTGTGAGAACTGTGACTACAATTGTCTCCTGAAAGACCCTGGAACAAAGCTGTTCTCTGGGGGGAGGAGGGGGACCTCCTCCAGGGCCTCCCTTCTTGGGGGTCTCTCCCAGACTAGCTGGAGCCAGGCCTCCTAATCCTGCAGTAATCATTCCCAGCCGCTGGCTGGTCTAGGCCTCATCTAGGGTCTATAACGTTGAACGTCAGCCATGCCTTCCAGATGCACACTACCAGGTCAATCCTACCTATAAGGATGTGGGTTCCACATTCTGGTCTTCTGTGCTCAGGAAATCCTTCAGGGATTTCCATTAGGGGACTTTTATGAGGTCTATGAATTGGGGATAGAGGGATAGATACACACTTGCCTGTCTTGCCCCACCCTCCTAGCAGACAGCCCACACAGAGCAAACCAGAATGGTGGGGGGAGGGGAAGCTAATGATCCCCCAGCCCCACCCCCTACACACACACATTTCATTCCACACCTGTCTTAAACTCCTCATGTGAAAATTAGCCCAAAGTATTTCAGGAGCCCCTGGAGCCCAGAAAGTAGCAGTTAATCCCTGGGTCCTATGTAAGGTCCCTGCGAGTCACTGTTTCTGTACCCCGCCAAAGTAGATTGAGGCAAACTGCCTGGGCTAGAACCAGTACTCAGCCTGTGCCCAACTGGAATCTTCCTCAGAGTTGAGGGATAGCCTGGCCCAGTAGAATCCAGCTGGATCTGCAGCCTTGTCCTCAGATTCACTAACCCACTTGGCTATGAGGGGGCAGCTTTGGTCCTCCATCCCTTCACTGGGGATGGGTCCGAGTAGAGACTCAACTCAAAGGACTCCTGCTGCCCAAGTACTCAGGCTGCAGACATGACCCAGATACCTGTAGACATCACGGTCTGCCCTCCCACAGGCTGCCTTGGGTGCCATGGAGGGAGGGAGCCTTTGGTGCAGTACAGGTCAACTTCCTGTTTGTGCCTGTGGGTGGAACTTTATAAATCTAAGAGAAGCCTGGCCACCCTCTGTGGGGGGTCAGAACTGGCAAGCCTGCTCACCTGGGCAGACACCTACTCCAGGGGAGGGGGAAGTGTTGGTTCTGCTTGAGCAGCCCCAACCTCAGAGGTGTGTGTGAGAAAGGGCGGGGTCTGTTTTGGTGAAATCCGAGCTTTCTTTGTCTGCTTCCCAGGGGTTTTCCCTGTGTCTGGGGAGTGGGCCGAGAGTGGACCAGGCTGGGCTCCCTACTGACCAGAGGATGGTGGCAGTAAAGCCCTATAGCCAACTTGGTTAGGGCAGCCAGGTAGCTTAGCTTAGCTGTGGCGCCGCTGGCCCCTTCCTAAATCAAAAGCCAGTTCCAGAAGCTGCGAAGTCAGAAGTCCGAGGGGCAGTCTTGGGCCACCGTCGCGACACTGCTTGGCAGGGTACCAGATCGGCTGCTGAGGGGGTGCTGGGCAGACCACTCCCCTGCCTTGGTCGGGGGCGCGGCTTCAGCCGCCCCGCCCCCTCCACCAAGCCCGGGCCGAGCGCGCTGGAGAGCCGGCGAATCTGCGGCCAGGAGGTGCCGGCCCTGGATCAGGAGCCCGGCGGGAGCTGGAACGGCGGTTCAGGTAGCGCTGGGTGAGTGAGTGGGGGCGCCGCGGCGGTGTAGGAACTCTCGCCTCCTGCACACCCCCGCCCCGGAGTGAACTTTCCCAATCCCGGGAAGCGGGGGATTGGGGCGCAGAGACGGGTCTTCAGTCCAGGGTCCGCGGGCGAAGAGTCTGAACAGGGAACGTACACGAAAACTCACACCGACGGGCGCACACAAACGTGCACACAGACCCACGCGCGTACTGGAGACACCCGAATACACGTGCACTGCGGGACGGACGCGCTCATAGAGTTTCGCTTGCTGTCGGCGGATCGACGCCGCTGGCCCGCGCGGACCCCCAGCGGGCAGGGTGTGCTGCCGTCGCGTACTTGACGAGGGTGGGAGAAAAGGGCCGCCCAGTGACCGCGGACGGGGGCGGGCCAGGTGGGACGCCTCCGGAGGTTCCGGCTTCCCTGCTGCCCGCAGGTGAAGACTAAGACGTAAACAGGCGTGGAGCACGTGATCGCTTCGCAGACCCATGGGCTGTACAGGGGGAGCCTCGCGGCGGGAACCTCCCTCCCTCATACTAAGCGAGTTTGAAAGATACCTTGCCGGGCTGTATTCCACTCTCCACCTGGAGGGGATAAGCCCTTCCCCAGGAATGGGAGCACAACGCCCCCTGGAGTTGGGGTAGCGCAGGAGGACTACCTGGGAGGGTTGGTTACCTGGGCTCCTCACCTTCCTTCTCCGGAACATGTTGCCTCCATTCCTGAAGGTACCCGAGGGGGGCGCAATTCTGCATGGCAGTGTACAGCAGCCTCCGCCGGGACCTCCAGCCCCGGGGAGCAGCTGCGCGAGCGCCTGTGGGTCCCCTTTCTTACTACACTCCTCCTTGCGGAACTGGGAGCTCCTCCCCTCAAAGTAGGAGCAGAAAGCCCACTCACGCAAGAGTGGGAGCCCCCCTTCCCCAAAGAATGCATGACCGTACACATCCTGTCTATACCAGAGTGGGCCTATCTCCCTCTGATAGAAGGGAGCACGGCCCCCTCCCCCCAGCGAGTGAGTGAGTGGGCAGCGGCCCTCGGCCTCCCTCCCCCCGCCCCTACACACACGCTGAGCCCAGCTGCTGCCTGAGCTTCTGGGCAAGCTGCCAGAAAGGGGAGGAGGCTCCTGGTGCCCCAGGAGGCTGGGATCAGGGCAAGGCCAGAAGAGGGGGTCTCTATGGGGGTGGGGCTCAGTCTGTACTTGTGAGGCAAGAGGGTCTAGGGTGAGCCTGAGGGTGGCTGGGCTATGTTTCCCTTTCCAGGGAAAAAGAAAGAAAACAACTCTTTCCATGGAGCTAAAAATAGAGCTGAGAGCCGGCCAGGCTGCGGCCTGGAAGGGTGGGGGGGTGGGGGGGAATGCTCCTTCCTGGGGCAGAGGAGCTCTGGCAGGCCTTAGTTCTGGGGGGCGGGGTTAGGAGGCAGGAGGCTGTCCTTGCCCAGGGATGCGGGCATCAGCTGACCTGGCTAGGTCACAGAGACCCCTATGGGAAAGTCTGTGTGATAAAATGTTTGTGAAATACGACGTGTATGTTTAAGAAGTTGTCTTTGTGACTGTGAAAAAGACTGTCATAGTGTGAAAAATGCTTGAGAGACAAGTATATTCAAGATTGTGACTGGGTGCAAAGGAACTTGAGCTGTGAAAGCTTATGCACAACTAGCCGTCACACCGAGTGTATCTCTGTGAGTTGGCCTGATTATGGAAAGAAGGGACATGGAACCTTCTGATGTACCAGACAGACTGAGTGATTGTGTCTGAGACTGAATGTGGGAAAGGTCGTGTGGGTGTTTAGATTGTTGTTTGCCAGAGGGTGAGAGTATCCCTGACCCTGAGAAGACAGTGGAACGTTGTCTGCTGTGAGGCTGGCGTAAGCTTGGCCTGTAGGTTTGGACCAGCTCACCCACTGGGGTGACTTTTGGGAGCCCAGGGGACGTCTCTCTGTGAGTACTGACCTCTTAGCAAATGACTCTGAGGGAAGGTTGAGGAGCAAAGAACCGTGCTCGAGGAAGGCCTGGGCTTTCCGGAGAGGGAGTACAGCACTGGGGAGAAGGGTAGGGGCCCCCCAAGGTTGGGGGTGGCTGGGTGTGTTCTCTGAACGGGCCGCCAGGTGGCGCCGCCTCCGCAAATCCTAGCGTGCCTTCTGCAAGCCGCTGGGGGTGGGGCAGGCACCCACCAAGCGTCGGCCCCCGACTTGTGCCGGGACGCAGGGCCCAGAGTTGGGTGCAGGTGACCCTCAACCTCCCTCTCTGGACTCTGAAGCCGGAGAGTGTGCCTGGGGGTGAGGCATCGACTGGAGGAGCGGAGGGGGAAGGGCGGCCGCCGCGGCGCCTGGCCCTTTGTGCTCGAACAATGACCAGCTGCCGCTGGCCCCGGGGCCCAAGTAGGGGTAGAGGGTGATTCGCCGTCGCCTAGTCCTGAGCCGACCGAGCCCCAGACACACAGTCATCGCGCCTCGGAGGGAGGGAATCTGAGTCCCGCTGCGTAGCTCCAGCGTGCGCCCCGCCGGACACGCGTGACGCCGGGTGCCTGCGCGTGTCCGCGCCCCGGGGGCGGGGTCACTCCTCGGACCCTCCCCCGCGCTGCACCGCCCACTTGGGCCGGGCGGGGGCCGGGCCGGGCCGGGCCGGGGGCGCCGCGGAGGCGGGACCGGGTCGGACCCTGCCGCTCCGAGTGGCCGCGCGCGGCAGGCTGGAGCCGGGCGGCGCGCCGGTGGAGCGCTGGGGGCGGCCCGGGGCTGAGCATGGAGCGGCGCGGTGGAGGTGAGGGGGGGCCGGGGCTGGGAGGCGACCTGGGGGCGCCCCCAACTTCTGCGCGGCGGAGGTCCCGTGGGGAGGCCGCATTCCACAGCTGCCCCCACTTTCTGGAAGAGGCGGAAGGAGGGGGATGAACTCCAGAGGGCGGATTGGGGGCTCCCGGCTTCCTGTCTCGTAATGGAAACTCGTGATCCCAGACTTGATCCCGCTGGATGGTCCTGGAGTTTGGTGAGGGGGAGACTTTCCCGAACTCTTCTGCCCCCAAAACAGGTCTGTGGGAAACTCGGACCTCGGCCAGACCTCCCTCGGGCCCCGGCTGGATCCAGCCCTCAACCGCCCCCGGCCCACCGAGCAGGGCAGTGTGTGCTGTACCGGAGCGGTTTCTCAAGGATGTTGGGGAGTGCGAGGGGTTCCCTTCCCACAGCCACAAACGCATTTCTCAAAATGGAGCCTCCACTTGCCCCTCCTTTTCTCTCGGGCTCCAAGAGCGGGAGCCGGGCTGGCTGGGCCTGGCTTTCCAGGCGCCTGGCTTTGGCTCCGTGGGTGTCTGGCTCTCAGGGCCCAGCTCAGCGTCTCTTCTCGGTTTAGGGGCCCCTGGCTTCGCGGGGACCCCGGCTCACTGGGTCCGCCTGACCCTGGAGCCGCTCTTCGTCTTTGTCTCTTGTCTTTTGGGTCCCTGTCTGAATCTCTGTCTCCTCCCCTCAGTTTCCACTTTCTGTATGTTCACTGAAGTGGGGAAACACACCGAGATGCCAGCCCTCTTGGCCCCTTAGGGGAAGCCCCTTCCCCACGGTTTCCTGCATGCCCTGGATGGTCTGGGAGAGGGCAGAGGAGGGGGTGTTCTTTCGTCTTTGCTCAGGTCTGGCATTTGTGGGGTGGACTCAGTCCCCACCCCTGCTCCAAGGGCACCAGTCACCCCCACCCCTGGCTCCCAGCTCCTCCTCCCTCAGTCTGGACACCTTCCTCCAGATATTTTGACTTGAGCGGGGAGGTGGGGGAGGGTGGACTTAACGGAACACCAGCAAGAATGAAGGAGAGCAGATCAAGCAAAAAATAATGTCTCTCCTCTCCACACACTCCAGTGAGTGACAAAAACCAGGCTCCCACTCACCCATTTGGCCCTGCGTGCCACCCAGACTCTCACCCTCTCACATGCACACACAACACTCTGTACACACTTGTGCACTGTTTCCTGTTCACACACTTGTGTAGGATACATAAACTCATGTATATATGAATGGATATCAAACCATTCTCTGACATAGTCACACTCATACATCACAGATTCACTAATGTATGCATTTATAATTTTCACATACTTTCTGAGAGAGTTGCAGATTGTTGTAAGGTATGCCCATATGAGTTCATATATATGTACATGTATATATCTGAATGTATTGATACATCTATTCAAACATACATGTACTTGCATACACTCATGTTTTCACACACAGTGCTCATGTTCATGTTCTTGTGCACAGTTTCACACGCACAAATAAGTGCATACACTCCTACTCCTACGCAGTTCTCTGTCCACTTCTTGGCCCCCGCTCTGCATGATGACTTCAGCAGATGCCTGAGTCCTGGTCTTCAGCCTCAGGACTGGGGAGGGAGTTCCGGGTGGAGGCTTGCTATCCCCTTCCAGGAAGGAGCAGGGCCTGGGGAGGTGGAGCCCTCTTCCCTGGAGCAGCTGCCAGAGGTGATGGTAGAGCCTCTATCCTCATCCCTTTGGAGTTACTCTGGGGAATGTCGAAAGCTAAAAGGTTTCATAGAGTTTGGCAGTGGGCCTGTGGAGGCTTCTTTAGGCCTGACTGACTGGGTGCGGTGAGGCTAGGAATTGTCATGGAAATAGGCATAAGCCTGCATCCACCTCCGGAAAGCAGGAGACCCCAGAGGGCACCTGTGGGCTCCCTAAGAGCTCTGGTTCTTGTTTGACCAGCTCCACCCTTGCCGTCTCTCTGTCTGGGAGAAACTGAGGCCCAGCTGGGTGAGGCTGGGCACTGCCTGGCCTTAGCTCTTTGTTCCCTAATTACCAGTTGAGTTGCTGACTGCACCCCTGAGTTTGCCCAGACTGCATCTAATGAGTCCACTTGTCCCAGGGGGCCAGGGACCAGTGCTGGGAGCTGGTACAGAGGGCTCCCTCCCTGATTCCTGGCCTCTGTGGGACCCCCATTCCCTCATCATCCCTGCTTGATAGATTCAGTCCTCAGCCCTATTCAGACCAGAATTGAGCGGTGGTCTGGGGCCCAGGGAGGATGGAGGTTCTTGCCAAGATGCAAGAGGGGATGTGTTAGAGGGAGGATATCAGTGCTTTTCACTGATTTCGGGTGGACTGTTTGACCTGAGACTAAGGACCAGGAGGGACTCAGGACTTTATACAAGGAGGGAGCTCAAGATGGAGAGACTCAGATGCCACTTCCCTGCTCACAGGTTTCCCTGGAGGCCCTTGGCCAGGCCTGAGCCTCTGCTGCCATGGCCATTGTGCAGACACTGCCAGTGCCCCTGGAACCCGCTCCTGAGGCCACTACTGCCCCACAAGCACCAGCCATGGGCAGCGTGAGCAGCCTCATCTCAGGCCGGCCCTGCCCTGGGGGGCCGGCTCCTCCTCGCCACCATGGTCCCCCTGGACCCACCTTCTTCCGCCAGCAGGATGGGCTGTTGCGGGGCGGCTACGAGGCACAGGAGCCACTGTGCCCAGCTGTGCCCCCCAGGAAGGCTGTCCCTGGTACCAACTTTACCTACGTCAATGAGGACTTCCGGACAGAGTCACCCCCCAGCCCAAGCAGTGACCTTGAAGATGCCCGAGAGCAGCGGGCACGCAATGCCCACCTCCGTGGTCCCCCACCAAAGCTCATCCCTGTCTCTGGAAAACTAGAGAAGGTGAGGACCAGCCCTTCCTTTGAGGGTCTGGGTGGAATCAGAGGTCCCCTGGAGAAGCTGAAATTTGGAGACCTATTTATAGGAAGGAGTATGGGCTCCAGATTCACCAGACTTGGGTTCTCATCCCAGCTCTACCTCACTCAGGGAAGTCATTTAACCTTTCTGAGCCTCAGTTTCTGTGTTTGTAAAATGGAGGTAACAGGTCAACTCTCATAGGATTGTTGTGAGAATTAAATCTAATAATATGTGTGAAGTGTTTAGCCTAGTGCCTGGCACATAATAGGTACTCAATAAATGTTAGCTTCTTAGAAATACTGTTCTATATAACTACTGTGTGTTTGCATTTGAGCAAGGCCTGTAACTCCCTCAGCCTCCATTTCCTCATCTATGTATGCGATAGTGATAATATTTTGCTTGCATGGATTTTGTAATTACCTGAGAGGTACATTTTAAGTTGCCTGACATAAGTAAAGCTGACACAGGAGGCCCTCAGCCAGTGGTAGCAATTGTTATTACTATATGGGGGTTGGGGGCCCTGGATGGGAGGGCAGGGAGTGTGATAAGGGCTTCGAGAGATTGGGCGGCTCATCCCCATTGTCAAATGGCACCTTATTTCAGAACATGGAGAAAATTGTGATCCGCCCAACAGCCTTCAAGCCAGTGCTGCCCAAACCTCGAGGGGTACCATCCCTACCTAGCTTCCTGGGTCCTCGGGCCACCGGACCGTCGGGGAGCCAAGGCAGCCTAACGCAGCTGTTCGGGGGCCCGGCCTCCTCCTCCTCTTCCTCCTCCTCCTCGGCTGCTGACAAACCCCTGATACTGAGTGGCTGGGCCAGCGGCTGCCCATCGGGGACTCTGTCTGACTCCGGCCGAAACTCATTGTCCAGCTTGCCCACTTACAGCACCGGGGGTGCCGAGCCGGCTACCAACTCCCCAGGCGGGCACCTGCCCTCCCACGGCCCTGGGCGGGGTGCCCTGCCGGGGCCAGCCCGAGGAGCCCCCACTGGGCCTTCCCACTCAGACAGCGGCCGTTCTTCCTCCAGCAAGAGCACAGGCTCCCTGGGGGGTCGCTTGGCTGGGGGGCTCTTGGGCAGCGGTCCCCGGGCCTCCCCTGACAGCAGCTCTTGTGGGGAACGCTCCCCACCACCGCCCCCACCCCCTCCACCCCCTTCGGACGAGGCCCTGCTGCACTGTGTCCTGGAAGGAAAGCTCCGAGACCGGGAGACGGAGCTGCAGCAGCTGCGGGACAGTCTGGACGAGAGTGAGGTGACCATGTGCCAGGTGTGGTCAGTGGCAGTGATGGGGGTGGCATGGCAGGACATCCACAGGTGCTGGGCATACAAGATGCATTTCTGTCTGCTCAGAGGCAGGTGTTGGGCTGGTGACCCCCATCCCTACCCCAGCTGTCTGGTTTAAAATTTAGAATGGTGGACATGGCACCACTATATACTGTCTTTCAGACTTGAGCACGTTACTCGGTTGTACTGAGTCTCAGTTTCCTCATCATAAATGGGGATATTCCTGGCCCCAGGGTTATCATGAGGAATAAGCAGGGCAAAGGGTGTAAAGTGCTTAGATCAATGCCTGACACCTGGGAAGTGTCACACACATGCTTGCTATTATTGTTGTCTTTCTTTTCATAAAAGTAGTTGTTACTGCCGGTATCCTAATTATTGTCACTGTTGAATCCATCTTCCCTGAGCCCAGGACAGTGGGCCACCAGGGCAGTTGGTGACTGGGGCGCTGGGGGTGGTCAGGGTTGGAGGTGTGGGGGAGCCTCCGGGACCCAGGCCTGCCCTCTCGCCTGCAGGTGTACGAGGAGCGGCAGCGGCACTGGCCCCGTGAGCGAGAGGCTCTGCGAGAGGATGGCGTGGCCCAGGCCCAGCGGGCCCAGCGGGCCCAACAGCTGCTGCAGCTTCAGGTGTTCCAGCTGCAGCAGGAGAAGCGGCAGCTACAGGACGACTTCGCGCAGCTGCTGCAGGAACGCGAGCAGCTGGAGCGGCGCTGCGCCGCCTTCGAGAGGGAGCAACGGGAGCTCGGGCCACGGCTGGAGGAGACCAAGTGGGAGGTGAGCTGTACCAGGAGGGGCAGGGAGCAGGGCCTTCAGTGAGGGGGTAAGCCTCGAAAGGAGGGGCCCAGCCACATCCCCTCGTGCCATCTCCAGAGGGCCTCCCCTTCCTCACTTTGTGAGATGAGGCTCCCCCCTCTGACCTCCCTTCTGGGTATGGGTCTCCTTGGGGGCCTTCACATTTGGTCTCCTCATGGTTCTGCTCTAAGTGCTCAGGTAGCCAGTGACACTCCCATCCACTGCCTTCCCACCAATAATGAGAATGTAGTGCTTGTTCCTTGACAGGTACTGCTACTCGAAGCATGTAACGTAGAGTATCATCTAATCCTTGTAATAACCCTGTGAATTGGGTGCTGTTCACACCCTCATTTCATCAGTGAGGAAAATGAGACCCAGAAGGGATGGAGCCTGAGATCACACCTAGTCAGTGGCAGAGCTGAGATCTGAACCCAGGCAGTCTGGCTCTAGTGTCTGTGCTTTCCACCAAGACACTGTAGTGCCTCCCAACTGGAAATGCAGGCACTGCCCTTTGCTGCTTCCACTCCTGCCAAACCCGCATGAAGCTGGTGCTTCATGATGGTATAAAGACCCCAGCTTTGAAACCAGAAGATCTGGGCCTATATTCCACCTTAGCTGCCTCAGTGTCTTCATCTGTAAAATAGGTACAGTGATCAAACTGGCTCTCCCCAAATGCCCAGCTTGATGTCAGGGCCTGGCCACCTGGGAGAACCTTCTCACCATCTTTTCCAACTGTCTCCTACCCCTAGGTGTGCCAGAAGTCGGGTGAGATCTCCCTGCTGAAGCAGCAATTGAAGGAATCTCAGGCAGAGCTGGTACAGAAGGGCAGCGAGCTGGTGGCCCTGCGCGTGGCACTGCGGGAGGCCCGGGCAGCGCTTCGGGTCAGCGAGGGCCGGGCACGGGGCCTCCAGGAGGCAGCCCGAACACGGGAGCTGGAGCTGGAGGCCTGTTCCCAGGAGCTGCAGCGGCACCGTCAAGAGGCTGAGCGGCTGCGGGAGAAAGCTGGGCAGTTGGACAGTGAGGCCGCTGGACTCCGGGAACCCCCTGTGCCACCTGCCACTGCTGACCCATTCCTCCTGGCAGAGAGTGATGAGGCCAAGGCACAGCGGGCCGCCGCCGGGGTCGGGGGCAGCCTGCGGGCCCAGGTGGAGCGGCTCCGGGCAGAGCTACAGCGGGAGCGGCGGCGAGGCGAGGAGCAGCGGGACAGCTTTGAGGGGGAGCGGCTGGCCTGGCAGGCAGAGAAGGAGCAGGTGATCCGCTACCAGAAGCAGCTGCAGCACAACTACATCCAGATGTACCGACGTAACCGGCAGCTGGAGCAGGAGCTGCAGCAGCTCAGTCTGGAGCTGGAGGCCCGGGAACTCGCAGACCTGGGCCTGGCGGAGCCAGCGCCCTGCATCTGCCTGGAGGAGATCACTGCCACTGAAATCTAGGGCCTTAGCTCCCCCCTCTGCACGGAGGTCTACTGAAAGCAGGCAGCCTCAGATCCACCGAGGGCCCCAAAGTCTGAGGGCCCAAGGGCCTTTAGTCCCTGGGATGCAGGCCTCTGGGCCTCTGCCAAGGACTCAGGGCTGCCCGATGACTTGGATCAGACTCCCTGAAGGTCCCCGTGTTCACTGTCACCCAAAGGCTCCTACTCACTCTACCTATTTCATTCACTCCCCAAATACTGCCATTGCTACTTTGCCAACCCCACACCCCACCAGCGCTCCCAGCCTGCTCAGCCAGGGGGCTCAGAAAAGGAAGGGGCTCCCTCATCTCCACGTTCTCCCCACCATCCCAAAGCTAGAGCGAGCCATATAGCGCCAGCTGCTCCAGATGTGCCTGCCCCCAACCCTGCCCATGTTGGGGAACAGGGCTGGGACTGGGGTCTGATCCCCAGGTCCCAGCTCTGCAACCCCTCTCCTGGGGAGAAGGGGCTGTAGTCAGACCAAAGGAAGAACTCAGAAATGTTTATTTGTGTTTGTGACCAAGTGGCCCCTCCCCATATCCAGGTTTTTGGCCTCGTTTTTCACTTGTATATTTTTCACATTGTAAATTTCTTGTACAAACCCAAAGAAAAAAATTAAAATTTTTGTTTTTAAAAAAAGATGAGTGTGGTGGATAAAGATTAGGGGAACTTGTTTGACCCCCCAAGCCCTTTTATTTGATGGCTATTCCCCTACCCCTCATAGAGATCTTAGGGAGAGAAAGGGTAATGGGGAAGGACAAATCAAGTAGAAAATCTGACGTCCTAGTGGACTACAACATGAAATGGGCCCTCAGGGTTTGAGAAATTAGAAAAGACCTTCCTCTCCCTTGAACAGAACACGGCTGGGGGCTGGATGCGGTGACCCCCTTGAGGGCCATCTCTGAGAATCCCAGTCCCTCACTGCTTCAGGGAATCATGAGAAAGTGCACACCAATCCCCAGCTCCAGACCCTGGGTGTCCCCTTCCTGTCTTGGGAAGTTGGGGGCAGTGAGCTGGTGACACAGCTACCCAGTAGCACCTTGTCCTTGACACTAAGTTTATCTGGAACGGGCAGAGCCTTAGTGACAACTGGGGAGGGAGACGTGAGGGAGGGGATCTGAGCCACCAGTGTGGAGGAGGCAAGGCAGGCAGGAGTGGGAGGTTCCTGAAGCCTGAAGAGGTTAGTAGGTGAGGTCTGGGGGATGACAGGAGGATTCTCTGAGGTCAATGGGGAGAGTTATGGGATAGGATAGCTGGGGAGAATCTGGGATTAGTGTCAGGACGCAGGAGGGTTGGAGAGAGGCCTGGGCTTGGGGTCAGCTGGAGAAGCCCGGCATATCAGCAGGAGGGGTCTGGGTTTGGGTGGGAAAGGCATTAATGGGAAGTTTGGGAGTCAGTGGGAGGCAGTTGGAGTGCCATCAAGGGGTCAGCGGGCAGGGGAATGGTCAGCAGGAAGCTGCTGTTCATTGAGGGCTGACGAGTCAGAGGGCAAGGGCATTGGGCCAGGCTTGGGGACCCTGACCACAAGCTCCATGGGCTCCCGAGCCTTGTTTCGATAAGCCCGGCGGATGGTATCTACCGCCCGCTGGTGCGTCACCTGCTCCAGGCTCTCTCCATCCACGGCCACAAGCTCGAAGCCAGCCTGGGGTGGGGGTGGGAGAATCACAGACCTCCCTCCTCAGGTCAACCCCACCCCACCCCGCAACCTCTCACCTCCATCAGCTGGGACACTGCTCCCCAACTGGGCGGAGGGGATGGACAATGGGACTTCTGTGCCTGGAGCCCAATGGGGGCAGGGTGGGGCACAGACAATGGCCTTTTGTTCCTTGGGGCTAGGGGTGGAACAGGATGGGCCACCCTCAGGCCCAGGCTGGCATGAAGGCACAGATTTTTCCCTAGGTCTGCTCAACCTGCAGGTTAACCCCCTGCTCCAAGCCTCCTCCCATGACCTGGTCTACACATGTCTGGCTGGAAGATGGGCATGCACTGGTCCTGCCCTCTGCCAGAATTCAGATCTGGGCCTAAAGAGGGGGCCTGGGTGCCCTTCACCCACCTGAAGGGCCCCGCTGAGGAAGGCAGCGCCCCCGGGGAAGATCTTTTCTATCTTCACCATGGGTTGTACCTTGGACTCAATGCCCCCAGAAATGCTGATGCCTAGTGAGAGGGAGAAACACTGGGTGACAGTGCAGCCACACCACTAAAGCCTAGAGCTCCCTGGAGAACCCAGGACCCATCCCCAAATAGAGAGCCCCCCAAGCCAATCCCCAGATCCTACTACTGCTCCATCCTCAACTCACTCTAATCCTAAGCCTCCCAAATTTAGACCTTCCCAACTGTACCCTGATTCTTTCCCCAAGTCACACCCCAAAACCAAGCCCACCAACCGCACCCACACCCGAGCCCCCACCCCCCACCAGGCCCAGTCCTGCCAGGACTCACCCAAGGACTGTTTCATCTTAGACAGCGTGACAGTCCTCAGCTCCCCACTGGGGACCTTCATGGCTGTCTCCTCAGCTGTCCTGCCAGCTCCATTCTCAGAGGGCTCTTGACTGCCCCCTGCCTTGGCCACCTGCCCATCCATAGGTCGTGGCAGAGGGGGCCTGGCTTTCCGAGGCTTGTGGTAGCGCCCATTGGCTGTGCTGGGAGTGGGGATGGGTGCTGGGGATGGGGAACGCCTGCGGCTGGGGGACTTGCCTTGGCTCCGGCCCCGGCTGCGGCTGCGGCTGCGGCTCTGGGCTGGGCCCTGGCTCCCGCTCTGCCGAGGGTCCTCTAGGGTCAACGGTTCAGTCAGCAGCCAGTTAGGCCTCGGGGGCCGAGGAGCCACGGGAGGTGGCTGAGGAGGGGGTGTGCAGGCGTTTCGGCGTGGGGCGAAGGCATCTACTGGCACGTCTTGGAGACGGGGGATTCCTTTATGAGGGTGGCAGGAGGCAGAGGCACCCAGGGAGACCTGGAGGCCCCCCAGCCGCTCCCTCAGCTCCCCATCATCTTCCTCTTCTGAGAAGTCATTCACAGGAAGCAGGTAGAAGCCGCCACGACTGTCTGGGGAAGAGGGCCAAGGTCAGGCTGCCCTCTCCTCAACAGCCCAAACTGCCTGGCCAGAGCCCGGTCCTCACTGCGTGGGTGTAAGGAGACCTGGGTGTGCTCAGGCTCTGATGGCAGTGTGTCCCACAGTGAGGGACACTGCCCCAGTTCTATTGCAAAAGTATTTTAATACTTTCTATTGGAATAGTTACAGTTTTATTTTATCATGTTTGAGTAAAAATATGACTCCCACACCAAGCTGGTAATTTCTCAGAGATTATTTCATAGAATGAAATGATTTAACAAGTGAGTGGGTTTTAAAACCAATTAGTAAGTAAATAATAGTACAGATGGTTAGTGGACGTGATAAAAATGGTCCTGGGAGATGAGGGATTCCCTTCAGGGAACCACACCACACGTATCTCTGAAGCCATGAAGTCCTATGTGGGAACAGGGATGGAACGCCCATTCTCCCTCCCCGAGTCCCCCTGGGGTGTGCCCCCTCCCTGCGCTCTGGAACTCTGACTGACCAGGCACGGGGGTGATGAGGTGACGCTTGGGTAGTGTGTCTTGTCGGGTTGGTCTCAAGGCAGGAGGCCGAACTGGTTGGAGAGGAGAGCAGGTTAGAAACAAGGCTCCCTGAGGGACACAGCTGAAAGGGCCCAGGCATCTCTGCCCCTCTCCCCTGGGAGGCCCCTGCCTCCAGCCCCACCTGGGGCTCAGGAGCCTCAGTCCTGCCCCCTGGCTGCTGACCTGCCTGACTCTTGAGGGCCTCAAAAGCCTCCAGCTCCACAGGCATCACCATGCTGTCGAAGCGACCCAAGTCTGTGGGGGCCACCACACTCCTGGGGGAGGGTAAGAGATGAGGTGTGGGCAGGGCTCAGTTCCAGGGAGGCCTGGAGGGGCTTCAACCCTGGAGCGGTTAGGGGAGGTATCGGGGGTCCCCTCCCTGCCCCCAAGCCCTCCCCACCTGATGTCCCTCAGCAGCAGCAGCTTGGCGGGCCTGTCCAGAATGGCCAGCAGGGGCCTCACTAGGTCCTCCACGCCGCCCTCATGCACGTACTGCAGAGAGAGGTACCACAGGTCAGATAGCAGCAGGGGCCTCCAGAGCCCGGTGAGGGGGCATGCGGGGGTCCCCATGTTTAGGAAAGGTTCTTCCCCAGGCCCGGGCTGTCCACAGGATTGTCTTACTTGGTGACTGGGTGGAACGTGCAATAATAATGACAGAGCGGTAACAGCAACACCAGTAACAGCTTTGGGCCTTTTTCTAGGCCTTTTACACATGGTCTCCCACTTTGAGAGGTGACATCAGTTATTCTTGTTTTACAGATGAGGGAACTGAGGCTCAGAGAGGACTTTGCCCCAGGCCACACAGATGAGGAAGTGTGAAGAGAGACTGAAAGTTGAGAAATCTGGCTCCTGCCTACTACTGTACCGGAAAAGGATATGCAGGGAGTGGACTCTCCTCCCCACCCCCACCTCCCAGGCTGAAGGAAGGAATTTGAGCCAAAGGCTAGGCTGTGTGCCTGGCTGTCCCAGCTTGTGTCTGCATACAGACCGACAAATTAGGCTTTGTTCAAGGCTGGAATGGGGACTTTGGGGAAGGGGTGGCCCTATAGAAAGCCTCTCCAGTCTTTAGACAGGGTAGTGGAGGCATTTCTGCCTGGCACTGCCCGGATGCCTCCAGCCACACCCCACCGTCGCAACTTGGATAGCACACTGCCCCCTAGTGCCACAAGGGACACACACAGAGCATCCCTGGCAAGCACAGGACACTGGCAAACAGCACATCCTGGTGGCCAGAGTGAGACATTCGTAAATAGCTGGAAATCAAACGTGTGTGCGGCCCTAAACCACACACAAAGTTGCAGGGACTCACATACACGTACCAACACACCCCCTTTTGTCTGTAGCGAGATACACGTAATGGCAGAGAACCAGTCACATATGTGCACACCCTTCAAGTCCACAATCCTGCGTTCAGCATCCACTAAGTGCTGGGTCCTGTCCTGGGCAGTAGGGGCACAACGACAAAGAGCCACAAGCCCAGTAAACTACAAACCACTGGCGACGACCCAGAGGGAGTCTCAGAGGAGGGTGGGAAGATCAGAGTAAGCTTCACGGAAGTGGTGGCATTTACACTGACTCTTACGGATAAATGAAAGGAATATGAGAAAGTTGAGAAGAAAGGGTGGTATGGAGTAATGTGTTCATAGAGTTTAACTGGGCTTCCCCTATGGCTCAGTGGGTAAAAAATCCACCTGCAATGCTGAAAACGCAAGACATGGGGGTTTGATCCCTGGGTTAGGAAGATCCCCTGGAGGAGGGCATGGCAACCCACTCCAGTATTCTTGTCTGGAGAATCCCCATGGACAGAGGACACACACCCATGCACACAGGGTACATGAAGGGGCCTCCGTATAGGCTGTGCGGGTTGTGACTACAGTGCAGGTGGTGCTCCTAGAGTTGTGCGATCGTAACCTGTATCAACCAGGTTACATGTTATACCGGGGGAAGATGAAATGGTGACCATGGGAAAGCAGAGGTTAGTGAGCTGGGGAGTCAAATCAGGGAGTGCCTTGAATGTGAGGATAAGGAACTTGTACTCTATTCTGCCAAAGACAAGAGACTGCAAGGGGGTTGGGGGAGTTTGTAAAGTGATCAGAGAGGTAGTTTATAATGCCTGGTCAGGAGGCTGTGGGGAGATGGCTCAGAGTGGGAGCTAGAAGGGAGGCTTGGGGTTCAGGACCACACATCTAAGGGAGCTTTACTAATCATTCCAGCCAGGACACTACCCCGAAGGTCTGATCTATTGGTGTGGGTGGGGCTTGGGTCAGACTGGGGTGGTGGGCATTGCTCCCTAGGTGCTACGGGCTCTGGAACAGGCCTTCCTGGTCAGGGCACGGTGGGAGGAGCAGAGAGATGGGGGAACAGCATCCAAAGAAACTGACACAGAGCTCCACCTGGTGGCCAGAGCCTAGAGTCGCAGGCTTACAAAGACGGTACACTCAGCCCCACTTGGCACTCTAAGCTGAGCATGACACTCAAGTGAATTTAGCCCAGAGGCCTTTAGCTGCCCCCAACATGCATCTCCATATGTAGCTCTGATGTAAATCAAGCATTGGGAAAAGGATGCATGAATTATTGTGCCTCAGTTTCCAGGTGACATGCACACAGATACAATCATACAGTGCTGTTGTTTAGTCCCTAAGTCTCGACTCTTTGCAACCCCATGGAGTGTAGCCCGCCATGCTCCTCTGTCCTGGGGATTTCCCAGCAAGAACACTGGAGTGGGCTGCCATTTCCTTCTCTGGGGGATCTTCCTGACCCAGGGATCTAACCTGTGTCTCCTGCATTGGCAGCTGGGTTCTTCACCACTGAGCCAACAGGGAAGCCCAAATCATACAGTTAAGTCAACACAAACCCAGATAAACAAAGGTACACATCACACAGACATAACACAGCCCCACCCTGACCAAGGTGAGGGAGTGGGGGGAACCACAAACAATTTCCTGAAACTCTTCAGTTTGCCCTGGTACAGAGGATCACGCATGCACTGATGCAGATGCAGTATAGGGAACCCATGACAGGAAACCTGGGGCTTCTTGAGACAGAAGGATAGGAGAGGGACTTCCAGTTCTCCTGGAGGGGGTGACCTGTGCCTCCTACAGTCTCCCCAACATTCAGGCTACAAAGACTCCCTCAAATCTACCCTCGACCCTACTGTGGGAACCTCTGCTTCTGTCTGAAGTGGAAAGGACTGCTCACTTTGGCAGCACATATACTGAAGTGGAAAGGAACAGTGAGGAACAGTGTAGATGTTGAGGGAGGCTTGGGGTATGTTGGGAGAACAAAAGATTACTTACTTGGGTAACAGGGGAGAGGCCAGGACTGATGGCTGACCCAGTAGTGAAAGGAGGCATGAGCTGGGGAAGGCTGAAGTTTAGAAGAGAACAGAAAACAGAGCAGGTGACTGCAGGGACTCAGGTCGCAAACTCACCTATCTGGTCTGGCTTCTTCTCTTCTCAGCTTAAATATTACCTCCTCTGGGAGGCCCTGGCAGACCACACCATCTAGTTTGTGCCTCAGGTTATTTTCTCACGTCCTTTTCCCTCATAGTACTTCACATGATTTGTCTCTATGGGTGCTTAGGTTCTAGCTACTATCTATCTTTCCTTCCTTTCTGTGAGCTCAGTGTGTGTGTCCATGTGTCTGTGTGCACTCTTGAGCAACCACATCACAGGGGTGACTTCTGCTTTCCTTACCACTGGGCTCACAGCATTAAGCCCAGATACTGGCCAGCAGATAGTGGCCTGAATGAGTGAGGGGTTGGGTGACTGAGTGACCAAGTACTGGGGCTGAGAGTGGGCTGGAGGCTCACCCGGGAGCAGTGGCGGGTGACAGCCAGCACCTCGTCATCAGTCAGCAGTCGCCGGGCCAGGTCCTGAATTAGGGGCCGACGGCTCTCCCAGGCCTGCACCTGCTCATCCACATTGGGCAGGTGGCTGGAGGGGCTCCCAGACCTGGCAGAGAGCAGAGCCCGGCCCCTCTCCCAGTCTGCAGGGCAGGAGCAAAAGGATACAGTGAAGGAGCCAGGAGCCATCAGAAGCCAAGGCAGGGGCTCCCCTCAGTGGGGTCAGACTCCAGAATAGACTGGCTAAGTGTCCCAGGTTCCCCCGGTGGAATCCCAGCCTATCCCAGATGCTCCCCACCATGGTCTCCCACAGCAATTTGTCCATCACTGGAATTCCAATTCAGGCCCTTCAGCCCCCATCCCAGACCCCTAGCCCAGTCTGCTCCTTAGTTGAGCCCTGGTCCAGAGCCCCTGGGCTCCCTGAACATGTACTGTCATACCAGTCTGTCCACATTGGAGACCTAGCAAGGCCTCCTCCGTCATCTCCCCAATAATCTGTCTTTGGAAGTCCCAGCTTAAGCTCCTAGTCCTCAAAATGCACCCCAATATCTATCTGTAACCCTATATTCCTAGAAAGCATAGTCCAATTCTTTTAGTTGCCCCTAATGTGCACCTCTCAATCTGTCTGATACTCCATGCTTGACCACGAGTTTAGCCCAAAGTCCCTTAGCACCCCCAACATGCACCCCATCTGCAGCTCTATTGTAGACCAGGCTCAGAAGTGGGAAGCAAGCATTACCGCGTCTCAGCCTCCAGGTGACAAACTTCTGCACGGGCCCCACTCCCCCTGCTAAGAAGAAGAAAGAGGCTCAGTTATAGCCCTGGTCTCCCAGCTGAAAATGGGGGTTGGGGGCTCAGAACTGGCTGGATCATGGGCTGGAATGGAGAGTTCAAGGCTGGAATGTGGTGGGACTAGGAAGCAAGAGGCCAGGCTATTGAGGCAGGTCTTGAAGACCAAGGTCAGGCTAGGAGCTTCATTCACAGACAGTGGGGAGTCAGTGAAGGCTTTGGATCAAGAGAGGGCCTAGTCTGGGCTCTGCTCATAGAAGTCCATTGGGAAGCAAATGAATGGATGGAAGAATCCCAAGGGCAAATCACCTACCTTCAGGGCACAGAGAGAAAAAGAGGAGCCTTGGAAGGAGGGAGAGGAGCAGCCAGAGAAGTGGGGAGAGAACCAGGAGAGAGAAGGGCCTTGGGGGCTGTGAGAAGAGAGATGAGTTTAGGGAGGGGATTAGGCTGCCCTGATTTGAAGGGATTGTCTCTCCCATGAGTCCCAGGGAGGGGCAGGGCCCAGCCCCTCTTTGCCTACCCAACATTCATTCTCCTTTCTAGAAACGGCACCCTGATTTCACCAGGGGACCCATCCCATCCCCCACCCCCAGCATTCTCAGTCTCTGTACTCCAGGGTGGACACATGACCCAGGATGGCCAATGAGAGCACCCCCCCTCTCTCTCTCAGGTCACAAGCGATGTGTCGGGCATGTGATCCCAGCTAGGCCAACCAGAGCCTGGGACATCATCTGAAACTATTTAAGGAGAGGCTCTTTCTCCTGGGTTGCTAAGCAACAGTGGCCTTCTTACCTTTAAGTGGCAAAGCCAGCAAGATGATGAAGACACACCACGGGAAAGAGGAAGCAAAAGATGAAGAGTACAGATGGCTGAGGAGACTGTTTAAACCTTTAGACCCAGTTTGCATCCATAGCTGAGCCAAGAAGTGCTTTTTAAAGCTAGCTTGAATTAAGTTTTTCTCACAGATAATCCCAAGAGTCTCAACTCATCCACTTTTGGTCCAGCCTTTGAATCTCACCAGAGAGATGAGATGCCCTCTGGAAGGGTCCTCAGGAAGCCTTTGACATGAGTGAAACCTGTCTAGGCCTTCCTGCCTGGGCCTTGGTCTAGAAATGGCCTTGCTCTAGGTGGTTCTAGAACTGGCTAGAGCCTGTGGAGCTCTGGCCAGGGGAGGTGAAGCCAAATGCTCTAAGAAAGAAGTGTCCTGCCTCCCAAGAGCACCAAGAGCATGGGAATCTGACCCAAGGTTTTCTTGTCTGTGCTGTGACTCCTCTCAGTTTTCCCTTCTGTAAAATGGGAATATGAGGCAGTACAACAAGGACCACTACATATTCTGAGCACCTACTGTATGTCAGACCATGGACTAAGTGATTAACATACACTGATTCACTGATTCATCATTATTCCCAAAGAAATAGTATTGTGTGTGTGTGTGCTAAGTCGCTTCAGTTGTGTTGGACTCTTTGCAACCCTATGGACCGTAGACCACCAGGTTCCTCTGTCAATGGGATTTCCCAGGCAAGAATACTGGAGTGGGTTGCCATTTTCTTTTCCGGGGGATCTTCCCAACCCAGGGATCGAACCCATGTCTCCTGCATTGGCAGGCAGGTTCTTTACCACTAGCACCAACAGGTATTATTACTCCTGTTTTACTCATGTGGTTCGCAGGGGAAGGTGGTGGCTCACAGCTGGGATGAGGCAGTGTGGGATTTAAACTCAGAGCTGCAGAATATCAAGTCGACTTTTCCTCTGTCCTCCCATCTGACCCGCCCGGTACCTACCTTTCTCCAGGTCCAGGCGAGGGCGGGGCTTGGCTGGGCTCCTGCTGTCCATTGTCCAGGCCTCTCTGTGCCCATCCCCTGCCAGCCGCCCCTGCCGCCCTCCCTTGAAGAAGAGGTTCATCAGAGTCTTGGAGCGCTGCAGGGCCCCCTTCTCCCCAGGGGACCCTGACTTCTCCTTCCTCCGCTGCTTCTTCTCCTCTGCAGACATGAGGGAGGGGTGGGCAGAAAGGAAGGACTAGGGGCAGGGGTGTGGGGAGGGGCAGAGAGAAGGGAGAGTTGGGGGCAGACAGGGTCTGCAGCCATGTGGGGAGGTGGGGATGAAGATGGGGGTGGGGTTCCTCTTCCAACTTCTCACCCCTTCCCCACCCACAGCTCCAACTATGTGAGGATTGTGTGTGTGTGTGTGTGTGTGTGTGTGTGTGTGTGTGTGTGCTCATGGACAGGTCTGGGAGCCCAAGGATGGAGGGTCTAGGTTAGGGCTGGTTTGGGGCCCAGGACTAGTTTAAAATGGAACCCAAAGCAGGATCTGAGTGTGTTCTGGAGCTCTGGTTAGGGCAAAGCCTGGTGTGAAGGAAAGTTTGGGGCCCAGGACAGGGTGCAAGACAGATTTTGGACCCAGAGCTTTTGGGGGGGAGCAACAGCCACCTGTCCCTCACGTACCCCACAAGGTCAGGTGGCTCTGGGAGCGGGTGATGGGGGGCCGGGGTCGGCTGAGGGCCAGCAACAGAGCAGTCTTGGGGGACTCAGAGAGTGCAGAGTCAAGGTGCCGGGTGGGTGGCGGGCCGTCGGAACGGATGGCGGTGTCCCTCAGGATGACCGTGGGCCGCACGCTGCACCAGGTCTCCACGAGGCTCCCCGCGTCAGGCTCCGTCTGCATGGCTGTGTCCGCCCGCCCCCAGCCCGGGCCCCAGCTGCCGGGCTCCTCAGGCCCCAGGCAGACATCCATGCGGTCCGAGGGCAGGGAGCCCTCAGCCGAGCTGTAGGGGGCACTGGAGGTGAAGGAGGAGACGCTGGAGCTGCTCTCTGAGGTGGGGGACAGCTGCTGCAGCACCCCGTTGCTCACTGTGGGCGGTGGGGAGGGCAGGGGCATCTCAGAGGTCTGGCCAGGTGGCTCTGGGGCCCTGCCGGGGCTGCAGACCACTCGTGGGCTTGGAGGGGGAGTGCTGGGCAGCAGCAAGGTTGTGAGCAGAGGGTCTTGGGAACCAGCCACTACTCAGCAGTCCTGCTAACTGATTGTGGGACCTTAGGCAAGGCACTTCTCCAACCACCCCTGGACTTGCCCCTGGGAGAGCCTGGATCAGAACCTGCAACTTCTTAGAGGGGAGCCCAGAGACAGCAGTCCTGAGGAGATTTTGGTGCCCCTCCCATTCATTCTTCAGAGATCCCAGTCCCACTTAAGGGCCCTTCCCCTCCAGCCTCGGAAGCTGGTCACTTACGCCGGTCCAGCCAACAGTACTCAGAGACCATCTCCTTGTAGGCGGGGTACCGGCCGGTCTCCTGGGGAGGGTATGGTGGGGATAGGAGTGCAGAGGGGCGTGAGTGAGCACAGAGTGGGAAGGGAGGGTAGGAATACAGGAGCAATGGGATAGGAGTCAACTTTTCAACCCAATTACTCTGCTCTGAGCTCATCATACTCCAGCCACACCAGCCGCTTCATTTCTGAATGTGCCAAGTTCCTCTATGCTTCAGGGCCTTTGCACGGGCTGTGTCTTCTGCCTGAATTCTCTTCCTTCAGTTCATCTTATGGCCAGCTCTTCAGGCGTCTCCTCCTTAGATCCCCCTGGCTAAAAGGGCCTTCCCAGATTACCCCATCCCACCTCTCCATCAATTTCCTTACAACAGCCGTCACAATCCACATGCATCTAGTCTGTCTGTTTCCCTCCAGCAGCAGAGACCTTGTCTATCTTTTTCAGTGTTGTCACCCAGTACCTGGTATAATGGCTGTCATATAGTAGGTACTCAAAAGAATTGAATGAACGAATGAGGGCAGAGTGGGAGAAGAGGAATGTTTGGGATAATTTGAGAGGAAGGAAAGGGACAAACGGAATGCGTGAGAGGTGGGAAATAGAGGTGGTGGGAGGATAGCAGAGGAGGTACTGAATGGTGAGAGGGATGAAGGCTCGGAAAGGAGAGGACCAGGGCAGGGGCCAGGGCTGGGGGCTGGAGAGAGGGAGACATCACCTCCTATGGAAGCCAGGGTGAGAAGGACTTGATCCTTAGGCAAGTGTGAGACCCACATGAATAATGAATTCAGGTACCTCCCCTGAAATCCAATCTCTGTCCTGCCCTGTGCCCTAGGACACCCACCATCCAGGTCCTGGTCCTACCACGTGCCCTTCTGGGCAGGACATTTTTTCCTTACCCTCCAAGACCTTCACCACTCATACAAAGGGGCACTGACCACTGCATCTGGGGAGGGGGGTGGCGGGCAGGGCTGAAACCAGGTCCTGCTCCTGATCAGCTGAGTAACTGACTGTGATTCCTGAGTTACTTTGCCTTTCTGAGCCTCAGTTCCTTCTTCTGTGAAGAGAGATGAGGACAATGCCTGCCCTGCCTCTCAGGAGGCTGTGGAAAGTCATAAGTCACAAAGCAATGGGCAGCATTAAGTGCTAGACTGGTCTGGGAAGTCCTTCCTAGAGTCCGGCCTCTCCCTGACTCCCACAGTCCTGCCCACCTTCACGGTCAGCATGATGTGCGTCTGACCCTTCAGCACCTCCACGGCCTGGCTGTGGCTGATGTCGTCGAACCTGACTCCATTGGCCGCCAGGACCTGGTCTCCCACCTTGATGCCGTTCTCCTCGGCCAGTCCACCGTGGTCCACTCTGGGGTCAGGAAAGGGGTGATCTGATGCCTTCCCTCATCCACCCATTCCAGACTCTTCACTTGAACACAGGGATGACCTGGTTAAACTCCTTGACCCTCCTCCTGGTGAGCCCCGGCCCCCTCCAGATCCTATCCCTAACCTAGGTCGCTGGGACATGCCTTTGGCCAGGACCCACTTGCTGATGCATCCCCAGGTCCCAGCCCGACTCCGTTTCATCCCCTGCCTCAGTCTCACTTGGACACATAGATGCCCAGGCCAAATTCCTTGCCCCCGCGGATGTTGAAGCCCAGGCAGAAGTCATCGGAGGTTGTGTAGAGGTGGACAATGCGCCGTGCACCGTCCTCTGAGCTGCTTTCGGAGGGTGTTGAGCTGCACTTTTCTACCACCAGTCGCCGATTGACTACATCCACCCTGGACAATCACACGGGGCCCTCAGCCTGGATCCCCATCCACCACCACCCACCCCTCTCCTCCCAGAAGCCAAGACAATTGCACGGGAAAGGAGAAGTTGCTTTGGGGGGCCTGAGATCTTCACCAGGACATAGATTTCATCAAGTTAGGGAAACCACGGAAATCTTACTTTATTGAGCAGCTCTAACTGCCAAGCTGCATTTTACATCCTACCCAGGCCCAGGAGGGAGAGATACTATATTGTCAGGCCTGCAGCAGCAGCAGCTTGGGCTTCCCAGGTGGCACTTGTGGTAAAGAACCTGCCTGTCAATGCAGGAGACATAAGAGATGCAGGTTCGATCCCTGGGTTGGGAAGATCCCCTGAAGGAGGGCATGGCAACCCACTCCAGTATTCTTGCCTGGAGAATCCCATGGACAGAGAAGCCTGGCAAGCTGTGGTCCATGGGGTGGCAAAGAGTCAGACACGACTGAAGTGACTTAGCAGGCACACACGAAACTGCCAGGCTCCATTTTAAATCCTCCCTGGGTCTGGGAGAGAGATACTGCCCTGTCTCCAGGTCTGCAGCAGCAACAGCATAGAGGGGAAGGGTCACTGGGGCCTGAGACAGCAGTGTTGGGAGGAGGGCTGGGGGAAAGACACAGCCTTTTCTTATTTCAAGGTCAGGCCATTAGATCCCTGTGTTTCCAGTACCAGGGGATGGGAAGAGCAGAAGCCCTGGGCTCTGGGTCTCTCCCACCATGGCTCTGGGTGGTGGTGCTGGGCTGGGGGGTAGAGGCCAGGCCTGCTCACCATGTAGTCTTCTCCTTGGAGAACTTGATGCCCGGCACACGGCCCATGCGTCTCACCATCATATGTAGGCGGCTGCTTCCCGTCAGCACCTTCACAGCGCTGCCCATTGTGGTGCTCTCCAGGCTCAGCCCGTTCACCTCGGTAATCTTGTCCCCCACGCACAAGCCAGCCCGCTCTGTATGAGGGGAGAGGGTGGTGGGCAGGGGCCCCTGGGGAGAAGTCCCCCAGGTTGAGGCTGAGTCTCTCCCATCCCTGAAGCTCCCTGGGATACAGCTTCTTCAGTGAGATTGGGATCCCCAGGTAGGGTCTGAGTATCAGCCCATCGGACCAAGGATCTATTCATTAGCCCCTTTCATCTCCCCACTGGATCAGCCCCTCCAAAATTGAGGGTCCTCTCCTCTCATCCCTGCCAACAGCATCTCCACATACCACCGAAGTGGGGGGTCGCATCCTAAGCCAGGATTTCACCCCTGGGGTCCCACTCACCTGCACTGCTCCCCTCCTCCACCTTGCTGACGAAGATGCCCAGGCCGTGCTCAGAGCCGCCCCGCACACTGAACCCCAGCCTCCCAGCTGAACTCTTCTCCACTCGAACTGCATGGATGATGTCACTTTCATCGCTGTTGGCTGATGGGGGTGGGGACACAGGCATGACTCCCCTGCTCATTCTGGGCACAGAGGGTCCCTGAGTCCCCTAACTTGGGGCCTGCAAAGGCTGGGTTGCTGGGCACAGCCACCCAGGACCCAAAATGTGGGCATAGGCAGCTAATTTCTGAGTCCTCTCTGGGTGATTTTGAGATCATGGCAGGAAGGGTATGGGAGCCGGCAGGACAGGACTTCATGCTAGAATACACTGTTTTCCTTCCCTTATATTGTAGGGGTGTGTGTGTGTGTGTGTGTAATCATTACTAAACTTCCCATACCCCCTGGGACAGGCCAAATTCTAAAAAACCCTGCCACTCAGAGTCAGATGGATGAAAAAGATTCCATTCTATGAGGCACAGTCGAGGGAATCCGGGCTCTCTGGCTTACAGCAGAGACAAGCCTATCTTCAAATAGTTGAAGAACTATTCTATAAAAGGCACTAGATATTTTTGTCTGTGTAACCCCTAGGGCAGAACCAAGCCCACACAGTGGAGTTATATGGGGATTTAATAAGGGAAAACTTTCTCTAAAACCTTTAGCTGGCAGACAATGGGATGAATTTTCCATGAAAGATAGTGAATTCCTCATTATTTGGAGGCATACAAGTTGATAGTAAATCCCTGTCTGGGATGTTGTGGAAGGATCCCTGAGGCTCTTTTTACCTTGTAGACTCTGTGATTCTGGAGGTGAGGATTCTAGGAGCTATTTGACTACACGAGGAGAGAAACCCAAAACACCATCATGCCTTAGTATGCGCCTAGAGCACAGAAGTGGTTCCCTCCATCAGTGACAGGGAAAGTCAGGAGGGGAACTTTAGGGACCAGGACTATCAGGGAAGGCTTCTTGGAAGGTGGGATTTGGGTGGGTGGAGGGAAAGGGGAAGGCACTGATGAAGGGATGGAGTGAGCAAAGGCGCAGAGGTGGTCTTCTGGTTAGAGAAGAGTGAGAGGACTGGAGGGTAACTTGGGTCCCAGGTGGGAAGGTGAGAGTTCTTGGGTAAGGCTTACTCAGAGGTGTTTGAGAGGGGAAATCTCTCTCTCTCTCTCTCTCTCTCTTTCACACACACACACACACACACCCACTTGATCTAAGAGAAATCAAGTTCCAGTGCATGAGCAGAGTGGCTCTGGAAGAAACCCCCAAGGGCAGCCTGTAGGCAGGGACAGTGCAGGACAGAGGCATGAGAGGCACTGGGGCTTCCTAGCTGATTCTATCTGCACAGGTCCCAGGACGTTCTCAGCCCAGACAAGGAGACTTTTGCTCTCCTGCCCTCCAATGCTCTTTCTCCTCATTCCCTCCCAGAGAGTCAGCTCCCTGGGCCAGGGGGGATGTCAAAATCTGGGTTTTGAGTCTAGGAGCTTGGAGCCCCTGAGGAAGGAAGCTTCTCTACCTCCAGTGCCCTAGCGCTGCCAACAGGCATCTCTCCAGATACCCAGCAGCCTCACTATCTCCTCACTTTCACCTCTGTGTCCTTTAATCCATTCTATACACAGTCATGCCTTTGCCCTGATTAAAAACCTCAATGCATGTCCCTGCTTCTAGAAGGAGTTCCACATTCCTTCCATGCCCAGTAAGGCCCTCCCTGGTTTCCCTCTGCCCACCTCTCTACACTTACCCCTGGCTACCCTCCCTGGCCTCATGACCTTGGGCCACACTGACCTTCTCCCTGTTCCTCTCACCAGCCAGTCCTTTCAGTGTTCCCTCTGCCTGGGGTGCTCTTGCCCAGACCTTCGTAAAGCCACCTCCTATTTCCTCTTCCTCCTGGCTCAGGTGCCACTTTCTCAGAGAAGACTTCCTGGGCGATCCTGCTGAAGAAAGGCCCCTCCCCCTCCTCCCAGGAAGTCTCAAAATTGATCTCAAAGCGAGCTCTCCAGATCAGCATCAGCAGCCCTTGGAAAGTTATTACACATGTGAATTTGGAGTTTTACCTCAGACTCACTGAATCAGATGCTCTGAGTGCGGGATCCAGTAATCTTTTCACAAGCCCCCAGGCAATTCTGATGTATTCTGAAGTTTGATAACCACTACTCTATCCTATCATCCAAATTAATACCTTTAAGATTATTACCATACTTTCTCATTATTTGCTCATTTGTAATATTATTTATTCTCACTCTCCTTTCACTGGACTATAAGCTCAATCATCGTAAAGTGAAAAAGTGAAGTCGCTCAGTCATGTCTAACTCTTTGTGAACCCAAGGACTATAGCCTATCAGGCTCCTCTATCCATGGAATTTTCCAGGCAAGAGTACTGGAGTGGGTTGCCATTTCCTTCTCCAGGGGATCTTCCTGACCCAGGGATCAAACCTGGGTCTCCCTCATTGCAGGCAGACACTTTGCCATCTGAGCCACCAGGGAAGCCCTCAATCATGGTGAAATGAAGTGAAGTGAATTCGCCCAGTTGTGTCCTACTCTTTGCAACCTCATGGACTGTAGCCTACGATGCTCCTCCGTTGATGGGATTTTCCAGGCAAGACTACTGGAGTGGGTTGCCATTTCCTTCTCCAGAGGATCTTCCTGACCCAGGGATTGAACCCGGGTCTCCCGCATTGTAGGCAGACACTTTACCATCTGAGCCACAAGGGAAGTCAATCATGGTAGGGACTTAGTAATCCTTTCCACCAAGGTATTCCCCAGTATGTTGCACAGTGGTTGATATTTGCTAAGTCTTTTAAAAAAATTATTTTGGCCACACTGCACAGTATGTGGGATCTTATTTCCTCAACTAGGGGTCAAACCCATGCCCTCTGCAGTGGCAACATGGAGTCTTAACCACTGGATCTCCAGGGAAGCCCCTGCTAAGCCTTTTTTTTTTGATGAATGAAATAATAAGCAGAATAATGAATAAATGAATGAGCTGGGAGAGTGAGAAGAGGGGCTGGTTGGGATTAAAGATAATGCCATTTCTCTGGGACCCAACGAGTTTGAGGAGCTGGTGGGAACTCTCGAGGACAATGTGGGTAGCAGTGTTCCCCTTTCTACTGTGTCTTCCTCATCAGTTATGTTAGGTCTCTGGAAGGGTCTAAATAATAACATATAAAATAACATGGGGGAGGGGCTCCAGCCTGTGGTGAGTTGGGAGATGTTAGTGCTCAGGTAGAGGGGACGATTCTGAGCTCACAGGCTCCCAACCCAGACAGACCAACTGGTTGACTGATGCCCCAGTCCTTCCATCATCGCTAAGGGAGGCTGCTCTCTTGACTGCACTGGGGCATGGGGTGAGGGAGAGAGCACTCATAGAACTGCTGGAAGAGGCTCTTCAGAGGGACAGTGTGCACAGGCCTTGCATCATCGTCGAGCATGGAGTGTGCGGGGGACAGGGAGGTATAGGTGTAATTCTAATACAACGGGATTTGCAGGGACTGTACTGCAGTGCCTCCCTTCTGCTCCTCCGTGTCTCCTAGTTCATCTGAGGACTCCAGCTCCATGTCCAGAATGATATACTGCCTTGCTGCTCACCTGAAAGTGAGGCCAGTATGGTGGATGAGCATGCTGAGCCACTGGTGTGGGAAAGCCTGCTCTCTGAGCAGAATATTCCACCCCTGCCCCTATGGCAGGGGATAGAGGGGGCCCAGTGGGGTCAGAGGGAAGAGCAGGGTCTGAAAAGTCCAGTCTGAGAGCCAGCCAGGGGAGCTCTGCTGACTGAGAGAGGAGGGGAGCTGGAGATACTTATCTGGTTCTGCTCAGGGAAAGCCCAGGCCCAGGGAGGCCCCCTCCCCTGCTGGTAGGCAAGGTCCTGCCTGGTTCACTGGCTTTTTGTCGCCTCACATCTGTCACTGCACTAGGCTGTCTCCTAAGTGCCCACCTGCCATATTCCACACTTACCATTTCAACCTCGCCTGTGATATCTCTACCTCACTACCAGCTGCTACCATGGCTCTGTCTCCAAGCCCTGCTACACTGGAAATTTCTGGAAGGTGAAAATTGAGACTTAGTTCTCTGTAGGTTCCCCTCAGGACCTAGTGAGAGCTGGTATAAGACAGGTGTGCCATGAAACAGCACTAAGCAACTGCCTAAGATTAGGTGTCCCCCTCCCTCAGGGCCCAGATCTGGGACTCCATGCTGACCCTTGACCCCTCCCCATTCTTTGGAGCATCTTCCAGTCTACCTCTGTCTCCATCCTCTGCACCTGAAGCCTTTAATTCTGTCTGTCCATCTGGACACTGACTGCCATAGCCCAGCCCAGAGCTGGGCACACAGAGGGCAGGCTGATGAAGAATGTCCTTCTCCATGCTTCTCCAAAAGTCATGCTCAAATGAGCCTGGAGAAAGGAAGAGTCCACAGGAGGGAGGGGGCCAATTTAATACTTGGCCTTGCTTACTTGGGGGTTAGCATACCACACACCCCTTCTTTGCCTCCATGCCCAGACCTCCCAGCTCTGACCTCTCCATAATCTTGCAACACTAAAAAGCCGGTCTGAAGATGAGAAAAGGATAGATGAGGAACAGTCTATGGGTTACCAGAGGCCCTCTCTCTCCCTGCATCCCTAGGACTCCCCCACCCACACTGGCTCTTCAACTACTTAAGCCTGCTGTCCCCTACCCACTCTGGTAGTTCCTGGCCCTGCCCCCACCTTCAATAGGGGAGTTGATGAGGATGACTCGGCCCATGGGCGATGAGGCTCGGATTCCGCGGGGGGGCCCATTCAGCAGCCGTTGCTTTCTCAGCAGGTATCGCGTTGCGGAGCCCGACTCGCTGCCTAGGTGGCCTCGGGAGGAGAGGGAGCTCAGAGAGCTGGAGCTCAGGTCTCCAAGACCCAGCGGGTCGAAGCCCACTGCAAATCCATGTGCCATGCTGGCTAGATTGGGGTGGCGCCCTGCAGGTCCGAAATGAACCTGCTGACCCTCGAGAGGAGGGCCCCCCACGCCTGGGGCTCCATGAGCCTTCTGTGCCAACCGGGGTCTCAAGGACTGGGAGCCCCAAACCTCTGCCGCTTCTCAGGAGTGTGTGCTCCAGGCCTGCACAAGGAGATCAGGGATTGGGGAAGGGGTGTAAATGCTGCCCCCCAGGACCCCCACCCCCTCCCCCCGGCTTGAGCATCCTGTTCAACCCTTAGGCCCCTCACCTCTCCCAGCTAGAGAACTGCCCATTTCAGGCACCATTGTGGACTTTGGAGCCATTTATACAACAAGCTGGGTGAGAACCTCTCTTTTACCCCTTGTTCCTGCTCTCAGCTGAGTCATCTATTCAGGTAGGTCTCCAGTCCTCAGTAGAGGCTGAGAGAGTGGAGGTGGGATTATTGCCAGTCCTTGGGCTGCAAGCACTGAGAGAGATTTGGGCCAGGACAGTTCACCGCACCACCTCTCCTGTATATGTGGGCTGGGGCCTCCAGGGACTTCAGAACCTGGGACAGCTGCAGCCAAGGGCCCCAGAGATCTCCAAGCCCCAGGCTGCAGTCTCCTCTGTCCCCCCTTCCCTTGGGTCTAAAGAGGTGCATGAACCTCTCCCAGCCTTGGGGACAGGACCTGCTGCTGAGAATCCCACAATATCCCACGCAAAACCTCGGGCCAAATCCCGCATAGCAGTTCCAGAATCCAGAATGCAGCAGCCCACCGCCGGGCTCCAACCTTCCCGTCCCCCCTCACCTGCTCGCGCTTGCGGCAGTCGCCGGCCTCGCCCGCCTGGTTGCGAGAGAAGAGCGCCTCGGCCTGGGAATCCCCGCCCACGCCCCGCGGGGGAGTCTGCAGGAACAGGGCTGGCCAGCTCAGCCTCGGGCTCCCATTGGCTGGGAAGGCCGCCAGTCACTCCCTCCCGCCACCTCTCCTGGGTGCCTGGGGCTGCCGTTTGTAAACTGGGCTGGGGCCGGTGGATTCTACCCGCTCCAGTTCGAGTTCTGATACCCCATCCTGCACTACGAACTTAAAGCTTGGATCTCGGCTCGCCCAGCTCCCGCTACCTGTTCGGTGCAGGCGAGCCTAGAACCGCGTCGTTTCCAGGCCAAACCAGCTACTTACTAGGGCTTATGGAATTGCCACCTCTCTGCGGTCACCCCTGAGGCCTCAGCGAAGGAATGTCACCTGGGCAGAGAGAGAAGTGAGCCTGCAGTGGGCAGGAACTCGAGCTGGAGCCTCAGTGTGCAGCATGGATGTTCTGTATGATGACTGAGTTGAGTGTGTGTGTGTGTGTTTGAACTTTGCCTTCACATGCATCCTCCTTCTATGTCAGAGTGTCTCTCTGGCTTTCCAGTTCTGGAAAGGACGCATAGCAGGGAAGCTGGTTTCCGGGCCACCAGAAGGAGGAAGAATGTCTGATCCACTTGCTTGATGCAGAGAGAGGTACCTTGAGCTTTCTGCCCCTTCACCTCCTGGACAGGGCCAGGGGCCAGGGTCTGTGATGCAGGGATAGGGACTGGAGTCATAAGGAAACTGGGGACCCAGCGGAGCTAGAGGTTACAGAGGGGAGGATAGAAGGGACTGGAGGATGGAGGGGAGGATAGAAGATACAGAGGAGGAAAGGTGCGGACACTGAAAAGACAGAGGCGCGAGCAGAACTGGGCTGTGAAGGGGTAAGAATGTCCAGATGCTGCGAGAGGACCTTACGGGAACCGGGGTAGGAGCCCAGGGGACCAAGTAGGCAGAGGCCACGGCCAAGGTAGCCATCAAGTAAACAAGCCTGGAGGTAACCCGAGTCCCTCTGGGCTCACCGTGAGAGGATGCCCCTCCGCGCCGCCTGCCTTCGCCGGGGGCACCTAGACCCCTTGGGCAGAGGCCGGGTGCCTCCCGAGGCCAGCCAAGGGAATGCAAGTAAATGGGGCAGCTCCTCCCCTCCTCTCTCGCGCTGGGGACGCGGCCAGAACTGATTCCCGAGCCAGGATTGGCTCTGGGAGGCTGTGGAGGGCTGGGTCTAGGTAGCCAGGGCTGGGGGCGTCGCCCTTAATGACACCCATCGCCCCCAGGCCCTGCCAATCCCTGGCCTCGTCGGGCGGAGCCCCCGCCCCTCAAGCCGGTGAGCGTCACGCGTGACGTTACGCGTGATGGATGTGAAGACGGTGGGGGGAAGCCCGGAGAGGAAGGCGAGTCTGAGAGCTGCAGAACCGCGGAGCCCAGGAGTCTAGGAAAGCGTGAGCGCTCGCTGTGCCGGGTCGGTTTCGGGGGTCAGGGGAGTAGAGGGTTGAGGGCTGGGAGTCAGAAAGGGAAGCTGCCCCTGTCTTATAGGATTCAGTATCTTCGGCTCTAGGGAGATCCATGGGGCAGAGGGGAGGTTGGTTAGGGAGGGAATGTTAGGGTGGGGCTCTGTGTGGTCACACATTCAAGTGTCTGCAGCTGATGGATGTAAGCTCTGTGTGTGTGTGTGTGTGTATAAGTAAGTAACTGTCTTGGTGTACAGGGTGTGTCCACCCTGTCTGCAGGTCTGTGTAGGGCGAGTATGCTGGTGTCTCTGTGTGTGGGTATGTGAATGTGAGTGTGTGAGAGGGGAGGGTGTGTCTGCCTGTGAGGAAGTGTGGTCGGAGAGGATTAGTCATTTTGTAGGATTTTGCCCAACATGGCCAGATGGCTGCTTCAGACTTTCCTCTCTATGCTGAGTGAAGGGATCACTTACTGAATCCTGCTCCTTTAGAGGCAGGTGGCTCAGGAAGAGGTGAGTGGGTGTCCATGCCAGCCCTGCCCACCTGGGGAACAAGGAGAACTTTGGGCAATTCAGTGTGGGGTTGAGGAAGACAGATCTGGAGAGGGAACTTGTGGATGCCCGTGAGTACACCTGGCTGGCTGGCATCAGTCCCCTGTTTGAGATCCAGAATAGATAAGCCCTGGAGCTGTTGAGCCCTTGCTCGCCTCCATTTAGGGCCTAGAGTGTGGTACAGCTTATGCCATTTTTCCAAACAGCCTCAGGTGTTTGTATGTAGGCTGTGTGTGTGTGTGTGTGTGTGTGTGTGTGTGTGTAAGTAACAGTTTTGGTGTACAGGGTGTGTCCACCCTGTCTGCAGGTCTCTGTAGGGCGAGTATGCTGGTGTCTCTGTGTGTGGGTATGTGAATGTGAGTGTGTGAGAGGGGAGGGGCCTAAATCTGACATGAACATGGATGTGTGATGCATATAATCTGCATTTTTGTGCATACAGAGCACAAGAGCAGCTGCATGGGATTAGTTGCCGCTCATGCGTCAACCACACATATGTAAATCCTCACTCATGAAAATCTGCAGCAGGCCAGAGCACAAGGACATCTGCTTTCCTGGCCCTGTTCTCTTCTGTCCCCTCCTCCAGGGGCTGTAGGTCCCTGGGCTGGAACATTGCCCAGAGAATAGCTCCTCCCCCGCTTGCTTACCTATCTGAAATCACCTTGAGCTCTAGAAGGATTGGCAATAGGCCCAGGGACCAGGGCAGCACCACCAAAGTCTCCCGCATGTGGAGCCCTTGGACCCCCTCCTTGGAGTCCTCTGACTTTGGTCCCTGCCCTGCAGAAAATGGGTGAGTTGCCTTTAGATATCAATATCCAGGAACCTCGCTGGGACCAAAGCACTTTCCTAGGCAGAGCCCGGCACTTCTTTACCGTGACGGACCCCCGAAATCTGCTGCTGTCTGGGGCACAGCTAGAAGCTTCCCGGAACATCGTGCAGAACTACAGGTGACCCCTGACCCCATCTGACCAAGGGGCTCATTCCCTGCTATTCATACAGTACCTTTTGTACCTATCTCTCCTCACTTGAGCATGACCTGTTCTACTCCACCCCCTCACTCCTTGACTATCTGTCGGAATAACTGACAACTAAGACACAGAACTTCAACCCAAAGGATTTCAGGGTGTTTGGGTAGAGGAGGTGGTGTTGATATTTATGGGTAGGGGGCTGTTCTATGCTTCACACACCCTCTACAGGGACCTGTCCCTCTGCTGGGCCACCCTCTGCAAGGATGGAGGGGCTCAAAGTTGACTCCTAAAAAATTAGGAGGGCAGCCTCCCTGTTTCCAGGAGGAAAAACCCTCAGAGTACCCCAGCCATTTTTGACCCACTGGAAACCACCATGACCCATGACCTAGCATTAGACAGAAACAGAAGGGTACCCCTCTTTGTGTGGCTAGAAGGGAAATAGAAATAGGAGCCCTCTTTCTGGAAGATTTGATTCTTCCCCAGAGACAAGGAGCTCATTTGTTCTGAAACTGGGAGCCAGAGTCCTCTGCCCAGATCACCCCTGAGCTGGGTGGGCAGGGCTTGGGAGGGTGGATCTGCCCCCTAGAATTGCCTGTCAGCTCCTTGCCAACTTCTGCAGGGCCGGCGTGGTAACGCCAGGGCTCACTGAGGACCAGCTGTGGAGGGCCAAGTACGTGTACGACTCTGCCTTCCATCCAGACACAGGAGAGAAGGTGGTCCTGATTGGCCGCATGTCAGCCCAGGTGCCCATGAACATGACCATCACTGGCTGCATGCTCATCTTCTACAGGCAGGTCCTATCTTGTGTGTCTCCTCCTTGGTACTCTTTTCAGGCTAGAGGATAACCTGATGATTAGGCATGTCCTCTCTGGGCCAGTTTGGGCAGAAAATAGTGGGTGGCTGAGAGCTTGTGTTGCAATCTCTTCCATTCCTCAAAACTCAGGTGTGTTTGTGTAAGGAGGGTCATGCACAGGTCATCAGAGCAGGTTCACCGGGGCCCCTCTAGAGGGTTTGGGGATAACCTTTGGGGTTTTATTGTCAGTGTCCAAGGATGTGGGGCACTGTGGAAATAAGTGCCTTTGTTCCCTCAGGAAGACCCCAACCGTGGTGTTCTGGCAGTGGCTGAATCAGTCCTTCAATGCCATCGTGAACTACTCCAACCGCAGTGGCGACGCTCCCATCACTGTGGGGTGAGAGCTCACCCCAGGAACTCTTCTCCTGGCTCTCCATTTCTCTCTCTTGTCCCCCCAGGCCTGTGCAGCCAGTGGCTCAGTGCCCTCCTCTCAGCCTGTCACTTTCCTGGCCTGAGGAATGGTGCGAGGTCTTCTTGTGTATGCTTGAAGAGGACCCAGCCCTCTTCAAGTGGAGGGATTGGGGCTTCCAGACAGGTCTACACTGAAGCAGGGGAGACGTTTCTCTGCAGTGAGGCCAGCCTCCCATTCCTCAGTTACTGAGGATTTGACATGTCCCTGAAGCAAACAGCCACATGCTGGGTTGTTCATTTCCACCTCATTTCCTGGCTCTTCCACCCACAGGCAGCTGGGAACAGCATACGTGAGTGCCACCACCGGGGCTGTGGCCACGGCCCTGGGACTCAAATCCCTCACCAAGGTAAATGCCGCCCCCCCATTCGCTCTTTACTTACCTCCTTCTTCCCTTTCACCTCCTCCACTCAACCTACAGGCTCCCGGTAACTCTCCTCGGAGTTCCCCGCCACCCCATGGCCCTTAGGGCCACTCAGTGACACCTTTTCTCCCCCAGCATCTTCCCCCACTGGTTGGCAGATTTGTGCCCTTTGCAGCCGTTGCAGCTGCCAACTGCATCAACATCCCCCTGATGAGGCAAAGGTGAGTGGCCCCTACTTCTGGCATGTGCACGCACAGAGTGCTTGGAGGCATACCAGCTGGCCGTGCAAACTGCCGGGCCTAGTCTCCATCTGGTGCTGGGGGGATGCTGGGGTGGGAGAACCAGCCTTTGAATCTAGGCTGTCAGGGGACCCCAGGGACCAGCTGCCTGTGATCTGATCCCCACCCCTTTCCCTTCTCAGGGAGCTGCAGGTGGGCATCCCAGTGACCAATGAACAGGGTCAGAGGCTTGGCCATTCTGTGGCTGCAGCCAAGCAAGGAATCTTCCAGGTGGTGATATCAAGAATCTGCATGGCGATTCCTGCCATGGGTGAGGCAGGAGTGGCTCTGTGGGGCACGGGAGGCTCTAAGAGAAAGGGATGCCATTATCCAGGGGGTGTGAGGACTCTGGGAGCTGTAAGATTCTGGGGGGAGTGGGAGGAGCTGCTAAGGGGGATCGCCCCTTCCTGAGGGTCCTGATTTTCACTCCGTTCACTCCTTCCCTCCCTGCCCTGCTCTTCCCTCAGCTATTCCCCCAGTGATCATGGACACCCTGGAGAAGAAAGACTTCCTGAAGGTAGGTCACTTTCACTTTTCCCATCCTGGAAGTAGTGGTGCCTGGGGGCAGAAGTGACCAGTCCCCAACATCCTCTCCAGCCTGACCTAAGACTTGCTACCTGTCTGCACCCCTGTGCTCCCCCTCCCGCTTCATTAATTCATTCAGCAAGACTAAATTGAACTGGAATGAAGGAACACTGAGGGTGCAGGAGAAGGGCAGGAAAGGAGGGAAAGAGTTTCTGTCCTGAAGGAAGCTGATGTCACTCCAGAGACACACATAGGGAGGGACCATCACAGTTACACCTGGTATCATGCTCATGCTGTCAGCTGTGAAAAGCATTGAGACACATGCACACATACACACAGGTTCACACATGTGTGAATGGGACAGAACATCCCATACTTTACAGCATAGGAATATAAGCTCTGACTCATTTGATGAATCCTTTATTCACAAATATTTATTGAGTGCCAACTACACACACACACACACACACACACACACGGAGCAACAGATTGGCGGTCTCTATGGCTGGAGCAAATCAAGAAGGGTGTGCAGAGCAGGAGGTGAGTTTGGAAATGGACAGATTCATGCAGTGGGATGGGAGGGAGTGAGTGGAGGGTTAGAGAAGGCTTCCTGGAGAAACGCTCCTGGAGGAAATGTAAGAAGTGATTCTGAGAGGTAAGGGTTAGGATGGTATGCTAGGGTGGGTGTCGGCAAACATGCCTGGCTGGAGTGGAAGGTGACCAGTCACTGCTATGGGATTGGGGGAAAGAAAAGGGCCATATATCAGAGGCTTAAAGGTAGAGCTGATGGGATAGAACCACCGTGGTATGGGTATACGGGAGACACACACTGTTATATTCTCTCTCTCCCCATAGCGCCGCCCCTGGGTGGGGGCCCCACTGCAGATGGGCCTGGTGGGTTTCTGGTAAGTATATAGGAAGATAGCTAGAGTGGTGCGAGTGTCCTTTCTGTGGTGAATGTGGGTGGATATTATTGCTTTTAAGATGTTTATATATGTCATTCATTCATACAATCAGCTGGTAGGGGTCTTGGATACCTGTAAAGCATACTGTGTGTGTTAAGGGGTGAGGTCTGTTCTTGAAGGTCAAGAGTCTAGTCGAAGGGGTCCCATATCCACCATGGAAATAAGCCTTTTGGTCCCATCTCAGAGTTTCATGCACATGTAATTCTTGGTTCTGTCACTGGCTGTGGCGCTCTGGATCACTGCTCTGGAGGCTCTTTCCTCAGCCAGAACGTACTGTCATCTGTCATCGTTGGCTTTAATCAGTTTCCACCCATAGGCGCTGTGTCCAGAGATGGGGTGGGGGACTGGGAGGGAACACTCTTAGATCAGCCCCTCACAAACCTCTCTAACACTCTTCTCCCTCAGCCTGGTATTTGCCACCCCACTGTGCTGTGCCCTGTTCCCCCAGAAAAGGTAAGTGCTGTCCCTGGGCTTGGCTGGGGGCTTTGGACAGGCCCATGGGGTTGCAAAGAGTTGGACACGACTGAGGGACTAACACTTTCACTTCCACTTTTCCACACCTGTGGGAACAGCTGACCTTAGGTCCCATCATTGTGTTCCAGGAAGGGGCCTGGTGGGCATTCAGCTTATCCTGGGGGTGAGGGAATGACTGTGATCTGGGCCTCTGGCAATTGGAAGAGAAGATTCTGCAGCCTGGGAGGATGAGGGATGGTGGTCCCTGAGCATGAGGGGTGGGCTCAGGGGACACTTAGCCAGCCTGCTCTTCTGTTACAGCTCCATACACGTGAGCAGGCTGGAGCCGGAGCTGAGAGTTCAGATTCAGGAGCAAAACCCCAGCATCGAAGTGGTTTACTACAACAAGGGGCTCTGAGGCAGAGTCAGCCCCTGGCCTCCTTCCTCGCCTCCTTGGGCTGCTGCTTAGTGGAGCCTTGCTGTCCTTGCTGCTTTCCATCTGCCTGGTGCTGGGCAGAGGGCTTGGTGGGGGAGCAGCCACTGAGACCAGTGATCCATAGGCTGAGAGGTGCCCCCAAAGCCTTTTACTCTCCTCTGATTTCAAAAGACAGGGTCATATAACCCCTTTCTCCTACTCTAGTACATCTGTGTATGTACATAAGTGATAATGTGTGTGTGTACAGGCTGCCCTGGGGTGTCCTCATGTCTGGCTTCCCTTCTTGGCTATCTACCAGCCAGGGTACAGGGCTTTCTTGCCTAAACAGTTTCACCAGCCAAGTCATTTCTGATGGGACCTTGCCCCTTCTGGACATAAGAGGAGCCCCAGGATCTCATGACAAAGATTGAAGGACACTTAGCAGGCCAAACTGGGCTGAATCCTTCAGATTTCTGCTTTCTGGCTCCCAAAGCTGACTCGAGAACTGGGCTGGCGGAGGAGGACATGTGGGGATAAGGGAGGCAGGAGGCTTGTCCCATTCCCTTCATCCTGGAATGGGTCATTTCCTCTCCTCTTCTCTATAGAACAAAGGAATGTCAGCATCCTGTACTGCTCTTGCTGGCTTCCCATCCTCCCTCCCTCCCACTACAATAAGGCCATCTTAGGGCACAATCCCAGGAGTTCTTGGTCCATTCTGACATCATAACCTCAAAGCTAAACTTAAATCCCAGCACCCTCCCACAACCAAAAAGCCATGAAGGCATAGCAAGCATTCCTTTTTAAGAGCCCCCGCAGCACCCTCTGACAGAGGGAGGCAGCTGTGGGAATGGTGCTTACACTCCACAGGTGTCTGAGTGGCTGTAAGACACCTCAGGGCGACGAAGCCTGAGTGTACAATCTTAAGACAGGGGATTTTGTGTTGCGCTGATCTTGTTATACATTCCACAGCATCCTGATCTTAGTTAGTTCCTTCTCTTTCTTGAGGGTTGGTTCTGCTTCCACCCCCATCCCCATCTCCAAGAGGCAGGAGGGCCCAGGTGTCAATGGCTGGTCCAAAGGGGAGGTGCGCTTGGGGATGTAATATGTGCTGGTGAATTCACAGAGTAAAGAGTTGGACCTTGCCTCCAACTCCTGTGACCTCTGGCTGAAGTGGGGTGAAGGCCCCAGTGTGATCCTCTAAGAGCACCTTCCTGCTTCCCGCAACCAACCACCACCAGTAATAAAAGCTATGGTGCCATTGTTACTCCGTAAACTGAACATCTGTCTGTTTCTTCATTGTCACTCAGTTCCACGTCCTGAGTGCCAGGGAAGAGCCTCCTTTCTGCAGTCTTCTGTAGGGCGCCTTCTCTTCCTACCAAAGTTCAAGTCTTAGTCTCTTCCTTCCCCATTTGTAGGGAGCCTCAGATCCCAGCAGAGGGCGCTCTGAGATTAGAAAATCAATCTTCCATCAGCATCCAGAGTACTAAAGTAGGAAGGATGCAGGTAGATGGCTCCACCTCCTAGTCCCTTGGAGGAGAGGAGAGCTAGGGTGGGGGGCGGGGGTGGGAAGGGGCTGATCACACACCTACAAATCAACTCAGGCTCTGGGCTTCTTGGTTGTGGCATGGGATGGAGTGGGGACCTCTAAGAGAGGAAGGCTGAAGGGCTAAGGACTGCCTAGCTCCATCAGAGAAGTTGTTAGCGTGCCACATACCTCTACACACTCATCTCCTTTTTTTTTCAGCCTAAAGCTCTCACAGTAGGTGGCTAAGAGAAATCTTTAGGAATCTTTAGGACTGAATGGTCCCACAACAGCCTCAGGTGACCTGTTCCCCCGGCCTGAGCTCACCCATTCCTTGTGGAAAGTAGTTCACTTGATGGGCAGTAGGGGGCGACACTAGCTACTGCTCATTGAGTCCTTCCAGTCATGCCAGGCAGGCTTAATGAAACTAAGTGCTTTAAGTCCATTGTGTCTTTGGAGCTCCACAACCACCCTTGTGAGGCCAGACATATTATATCAATTCATAGCAAGAAAAATGCAGGAAACCCATGGTTCAATCCCTGGGTTGGGAAGATCCTCTGGAGAAGGGAATGGATACCCACTCCAGTATTCTTGTCTAGAGAATTCCATGGAGAGAGGAGCCTGGCAGGTGACAGTTAATGCGTCGCAAAGAATTGGACATGACTAAGCGACTATCACTTTCACTATAGCAAGAAAACAGGCTTATTTAAGACATTAAGAAAGTTGCTTACAGCTACACAACTATGTGGTGGTGAAATCAGGATTCGAGCCAAGTTGAGTGACTCTGAATCATGTGTTATGCTTTTTCCTAACCCACCAGTTAACCTGAGGTCGTTCTTCTAGTCCTTTTGACATTCCAGGGCAGCTCCTCCCTGGCCCATTTTGTTTACAGGACAGAAAAAATTGACAGACCTTTTACCAAAGCCACTGAAGAGTTTCCAGGCTTGAGGGTTTTATAACAAGGAGTATAAGCAAAGATTTCCATTCTTGACTAACTATGGGATGACAGTTAGATAACCAGTTTCAGTTGCATCCTGCCAGGGAACAGTGTTTCCCACCAAGCCCAGCTGGCACCCTGGGTCAAATCTTGAAACCTCTTTCTACAGTTATAGCTTTGGCCATTAAAAATCCCCTTGAAAAGAGGCCTGGCACTTCACTGGAAAATCTAGGCAAAAGAAATCCACTTAGGGAGTGAGGTGCAGGAATCTTTGTAAAACAAAATCATTAAGAATATTTAGTAACAATTATTGTACTCTGCAGATAAAACTAAGCCATGTTAGAGAGAAGACTGGCCAGGGCACCAGTGGGCCAGTTAGTAGGAAGGCTTTTCTGCCACCAAAATTCCTAGTTTCACACCAACTTCTCAAAAGAAAAAAAGTTTGGTTTAGGTTAACTTCACAGGTTCTTTAGGGGCAAATCCTAGTGAGGTATGCTTTCGAGACTGCTTCCACATGCTTGGAATTTTCTTTGGAAGCTAGCATTTGGGCAGAGATAGCACTTTACTCACTGGAAAGTAATCTGCCCCATTCTTGGGTCTCCTGTCTTCCTCCCAGTGCTCAGACTCTGGGTACCTTCTCTGGAAACTTGTATCAGCATCCTTGGCCTTCCTCCCCAGCCTTCTTCCTCTCTCCTGGTCCATGTTCTAAGGGGAAAAAATGGCTTGGATCTGGACACCTGGCTTACCCTGGCTATAAGGAGGGGGCCAGGTAGGCATATCCTGCTCTTTTCCTTGGCCATTGGGGCTAATGAGTTCAACATTTTTTTTTTTTAATGTATATATTTCCAATGGAGGCCAACATCTTTTTTTTTCTTCTTCTTTAATTCTTTTTTTAAATTAGAGGATTATTACTCCACGGTATTGTTATGGTTTTTGCTACCCATCAATGTGAATCAGCATTAGGTATGCATACATCCCTTCCCTCTTGAACTCCCCTCCCACCTCCCTCCCTATCCCAACCCCTTGAGGTTGTCACAAAACCCTGGCTTTGGGTTCCCTGCATCATACATCAAACTCCCACTGGCTATTTTACATATGGTAATATATATATATGTTGGAAACAGTGGCAAACTTTATTTATTTATTTTTTCAAACGTTATTTTTTTGGGTTCCAAAGTCACTGCAGATGGTGACTGCAGCCAGGAAATTAAAAGACGCTTACTCCTTGGAAGAAAAGTTTTGAAAACCTAGACAGCATATTAAGCAGAGACATTACTTTGCTAACAAAGGTCCATCTAGTCAAGGCTATGGTTTTTCCAGTAGTCATATATGGATGTGAGAGTTGGACTATAAAGAAAGCTGAGCGCCAAAGAATTGATGCTTATGAACTGTGGTGTTGGAGAAAACTCTTGAGAGTCCCTTGGACTGCAAGGAGATCCAGCCAGTCCATCCTAAAGGAAATCAGTCCTGAATATTCATTGGAAGGACTGATGCTGAAGCTGAAACTCCAGTACTTTGGCCACCTGATGCGAAGAGCTGACTCATTGGAAAAGACCCTGATGCTGGGAAAGATTGAAGGCGGGAGGAGAAGGGGACGACAGAGGATGAAATGGTTGGATGGCATCACCGACTCAATGGGCATGAGTTTGAGTAAATTCCGGGAGCTGGTGATGGACAGGGAGGCCTTGGCGTGCTGCTGTCCATGGGGTCACAAAGAGTTGGACACGACTGAGCGACTGAACTGAACTGAATATATATTTCAATGCTATTCTTCCAAATCACCTCACCATGTCCTTTCCCCGACTGTGTCTAAAATGTCTGCGTAGAACAGGTGGTTCGGGCTAGCTTTAGCTCCTGCCCTGTGGACTTATGCCAATCAGACTATCCTAGTCCCGCCCTGGCTAGTGCCCTACTTGTTAAAACCAAGTCCCATTTCCTCCCAGTCAAGCTTGTCAGTCTCACGCCAACCCGCCCCAGCGGCCGCTTGGCCGTAAACGAGCCACGCCCCTCGAGAGGAATATAACCACTCAGAAGCAGAGTCCCGCCCCTGCCGTGGTTGCTGTCAGTCCAAGTTCGGTTGGCTCCGCCTCCTCCCCGTTTCCCGGGCAACGGCTTTAGCGCCGTTGGCTGAGGATGCCGTTCACTTCGCTTACCTGAGCCTGGAACCTGCGTCACAGGTCACAGATCCGCTTCGTTGATCATCTGGGTCCTGGGCCGTTAAATCCGCCAAATCCCCTCCCTAGTTTTCAGTTTCGAAACCCACAAGCGCCCCAGCGTCCGCCTTTTGACTTCCCGCCCAGAAATACGCGAGGTTTTCGAGGAATCGAGGCCCTTCCTGGGTTCCAAGGCCTCTTTCCCCCTCCGTCCCCCCACCCCCCCGCGGCCTGTGAAGCTGTTGACTCTACATCTTGCGCCTTCCGCGGTCTTTCCGTCTCTACCCTTGCGTGCCACAGTTCAGTAAACTTTGCTAAGTGTGGCTCTGTGCCCAGCGCTGAGTAGAAATGGACTGTTGGGTGAAGAGTCCCATCCGACCTGCTGGCACACAGCCAGTGCTCGGCAGGCGGTCTCCTCTTCGTCAATCTCCTTGCATGTTGCACTGATCTCGGGTCCTGAAGCCGAACAATCTTTTGCTAGAAATTGTGGAGGAGCCTCGAACCAGTTGTATCATTTTGCCAAAGAGAGCCTCTGAAGCTGCCCCCTTCACTCTTTTATAAATATTTTTTCCTCACTGGCAGCCCCAGTCCAGGCTGCCAGAAGGACAATAGCAGCCACAACTTCAGGCCACAGCCTCCTCAAGCTTTCTCCTTCCAGTCTTCCCAGCAACATTTCCCAACTGAATAACAACGACCAGGAGAATGGGGGAGGAACTGTGAATAATTTAGACTATTCACACAACTCTGTCCTTCCCCACATCCCCTCACATCCAGTAGGAAGATAACTCCGTCTGTAACAGGCAACACTGCAGCTCCTTCAGGGTAAAGTGCTTATGAAACAAGAATTTGCTATTTCAATCTATAAATTAACCACCTATGCTGTTTTCTGACTGAAGACCTCCCCTCCTCTGTCACCAGCAAATCTTCAACTGATAACTTTTATTTCCTAGAAGGAGCACTACTGGTTTGGCTTATAGTTGAAGTTATTTGTGGACAGCAGTAGCGAATGATTGTGAATAGCTTCATTAAATTGAAAGGATTCTGCCATAGCTCTCAGAACCAGAGATGGAGCTAATCAACCAGGCCTTAGAAAAGGCAAGAAGCTGAGCAGTTCCGGGGGCCTCAGCAACGGGAGTACTCAGACACTGTCAAAAAGGTAACAGCTTCAGTCTCTCTGTTCAAGTTTCAAAAACTGGTGCAGCTTAGATCAGTTGTCTGCCCCTAGGAGGTAGCCAGAGGTCAGGGTCAAAGGGCATTGTGCATCATCCTTCAGGTCCCTCTCTGTGGTTGGGGCTGTTCTCAAAGAAGGGCAGTTATCCTGAGCTGGGAATTAACCTGAGTGGTATTTGCTACAATATGTTTTCCTATTGATCCTATACAAATGATTCTCTCCAATCTAAATGAAAAAGCTGAGGGCAGGCAGCATATCTTCACTATTTTTTAAATTGTGATTAAAAAAACATGTAATATAAACCTTACCAATCTTAACCACGTTCAAGTGTACAGTTCAGTAGTGTTAAGTATATTCACATCATTGTGGAGTAGATTTTCATAACTTTCTCATCTTGCACGTCTGAAACTCTATACCCATTAAGCAACCACTCATATCTTCACTTTCACTGCAGCTGTAATAGTGCCTGATCCACAGTAGGTATACGCTACATGTTTCCTGAATAAATGAATGTGGAATCCAAAAGTGCTGTAAACCCCACTCACATATTTGTCCAAGGTTAGTTAGTTTACTGACACAGTGGCTCTCAATCTATTTTACTCCTCAACAAACTTAAAAGACATGACATATTCACAACAGAAACAGTGGCTCACAGCTTCAGGGATTTCCAGCCTATCCTCCCAGGGAGATATGTCAGACTCTTGGGAGTAATGTGACTTGATAAGTCCCCTAGGCAAAGTGAAGCTTGTTCCTAGAGATGTTCCAACATGTGATAGCCAGCAAGAGAAGGAACTCAGCCCTCCCTCTCTGTGTCTCTCTAGGAGTCCTAAATGCAGGGAGGTGAGGGACAGAATATCTAACATGTAATCAGAGCCACTGTCTCCAACTCTGCTGTCTATCTGCTTCCTTCTACACACCAATACCTTTTCCTCTTGGCAGTTTCTGTGGTGCTGACCTGCCTTCTGCCTCTGCTTCTTGGAGCTGGCTCTGAGCTGCCATCTTTTAAGGTATGCTGGGAAAGAGACATCACCTCATTCTTGTTTGGTTTCCCACAGCAGAGTTGCTGGTCTCTGGTGATATACTTTCATTGTCATGACCTCCTTTCCAGGGTATCACGGCACAGTAGGATCACGGGTGGTGGTGGGTGGTGGTGATAAAAGATTAAGGAACTGCTTTTTATGATAATCAAGCCTTCTGTGTCTGGTTCATCCTGCTAGACTTGATCATCACTGCTAGTGATTTTCTTTCAGAGCCACATTCTGCATTCTGGCTTCTAACACCTGAACCCCCAGGCTATCAGACTCCCCTGTTTATATGACCCACAAACTGTGGATAAGATTTTAGTTCTTTTCCTTTGGCTAAATCAGATGACTTCTTACCAGTCCATCCTAAAGGATATCAGTCCTGAATATTCCTTGGAAGGACTGATGTTGAAGCTGAAGCTCCAATACTTTGGCCACCTGATGCTGACTCATTTGAAAAGACCCTGATGCTGGGAAAGATTGAAGGCAGAAGGAGAAGGGGACGACAAAGGATGAGATGGTTGGATGGCATCACCTACTCAGTGGGCATGAACTTGAGTAAACTCTGGGAGTTGGTGCGTGCTACAGTTCATGGGGTCGCGAAGAGTCAGACATGACTGGGTGACTGAACTGAACTGAACTTTTCTAAGACTACTGAGAAGGCTTGTTGCTTAAAGAAAACAGGTAGACTCTCTAAGTCTGTGGTTTCCAAACTGTATACTGAGGCACCCCAGAGTGCCACAGTAAACTCAGGACTTCCAGGGAAACCCCAAAATACTCAATATTTCTGGGACACTGCACAAACTACTAGCTCAAGGTAGTTCACAGTTTCAAAATTAGATTGTGCTACCTTACTTTTTTTTACTTACTTATTACCAAATTCACACTTAAACTGAAGAAAGTAGGGAAAACCACTAGACCATTCAGGTATGACCTAAATCAAATCCCTTATGACTATACAGTGGAAGTGAGAAATAGATTTAAGGGACTAGATCTGATAGACAGAGCCTGATGAACTATGGATGGAGGTTCATGACATTGTACAGGAGACAGGGATCAAGACCATCCCCATGGAATAGAAATGCAAAAAGGCAAAATGGTTGTCTGAGGAGGCCTTACAAATAGCTGTGAAACAAAGAGAAGTGAAAAGCAAAGGAGAAAAGGAAAGATATTCCCATTTGAATGCAGAGTTCCAAAGAATAGAAAGGAGAGATAAGAAAGCCTTCCTCAGTGATCAATGCAAAGAAATAGAGGAAAACAACAGAATGGGAAAGACTAGAGATCTCTTCAAGAAAATTAGAGATACCAAGGGAACAATTCATGCAAAAAATGGGCTCAATAAAGGTCAGAAATGGTATGGACCTAACAGAAGCAGAAGATATTAAGAAGAGGTGGCAAGAATACACAGAAGAACTGTACAAAAAAGATCTTCATGACCCAGATAATCACAATGGTGTGATCACTAACCTAGAGCCAGACATCCTGGAATGTGAAGTCAAGTGGGCCTTAGAAAGCATCACTACAAACAAAGCTAGTGGAGATGATGGAATTCCAGTTGAGCTATTTCAAATCCTGAAAGATGATGCTGTGAAAGTGCTGCACTCAATATGCCAGCAAATTTGGAAAACTCAGCAGTGGCCATAGGACTGGAAAAGGTCAGTTTTCATTCCAATCCCTAAGAAAGGCAATCCCAAAGAATGCTCAAACTACCGCACAATTGCACTCATCTCACACGCTAGTAAGGTAATGCTCAAAATTCTCCAAGCCAGACTTCAGCAATACGTGAACCGAGAACTTCCAGATGTTCAAGCTGGTTTTACAAAAGGCGGAGGAACCAGAGATCAAATTGCCAATATCCTCTGGGTCATCGAAAAAGCAAGAGAGTTCCAGAAAAACATCTATTTCTTCTTTATTGACTACGCCAAAGCCTTCGACTGTGTGGATCACAATAAACTGTGGAAAATTCTGAAGGAGATGGGAATACCAGACCATGTGACCTGCCTCTTGAGAAACCTGTATGCAGGTCAGGAAGCAACAGTTAGAACTGGACATGGAACAACAGACTGGTTCCAAATAGGAAAAGGAGTACGTCAAGGCTGTAAATTGTCACCCTGCTTATTTAACTTATATGCAGAGTACATCATGAGAAACGCTGGGCTGGAAGAAGCACAAACTGGAATCAAGATTGCCAGGAGAAATATCAATCACCTGAGATATGCAGATGACACCACACTTATGGCAGAAAGTGAAGAGGAACTAAAAAGCCTCTTGATGAAAGTGAAAGAGGAGAGTGAAAAAGTTGGCTTAAAGCTTAACATTCAGAAAACTAAGATCATGGCATCTGGTCCCATCACCTCATGGGAAATAGATGGAGAGACAGTGGAAACAGTGTCAGACTTTATTTTTTGGGGCTCCAAAATCACTGCAGATGGTGATTGCAGCCATGAAATTAAAAGACGCTTACTCCTTGGAAGGAAAGTTATGACCAACCTAGATACATATTAAAAAGCAGAGATATTACTTTGCCAACAAAGGTCCATCTGGTCAAGGCTATGGTTTTTCCAATGGTTTTGTATGGATGTGAGAGTTGGACTGTGAAGAAAGCTGAGCACTGAAAAATTGATGCTTTTGAACTGTGGTGCTGGAGAAGACTCTTGAGAGTCCCTTGGACTGCAAGGAGATCCAACCACTCCATCCTAAAGGAGATCAGTCCTGGGTGTTCATTGGAAGGACTGATGCTGAAGCTGAAACTTCAATGCTTTGGCCACCTGATGCAAAGAGCTGACTCATTGGAAAAGACCCTGATGCTGGGAGGGATTGAGGGCAGGAGGAGAAGGGGACAACAGAGGATGAGATGGCTGGATGGCATCACCAACTCGATGGGCATGAGTTTGAGCAAACTCCGGGAGTTTGTGATGGACAGGGAGGCCTGGCGTGCTGCGATTCATGGGGTCGCAAAGAGTTGGACATGACTGAGCGACTGAACTGAACCTTACTTTCAAAGGTGTCTTTGCAAAACTGGGTTTTTGATGGTTGCTATGACAAAAAACAAGAACTACACAAAAGTCACTGTGGAACAGGAAATGATGGCAGTATCCAAGCTGATTCCAAGATTTGAGAAGGTATGCACAGCCCAACAGGCACACACTTTCCATTCATTGGTAAATAATCGGACTTAAGGATAATGTAAAACCATTCTATTTTTCTTCCAATTTATGTGTGTTAGGTTTTCAAACAGCTGCACAAAGAAGTTAGGATGTAAATATTAAGTTGTTGTGGAACTAAGTATTTAAAGGGAATTGTTAGATATTTCTTTTGGCCTAGAGTACTGTGAAAAAAAATCCTGAAAAACTAAGGGCTCTATTAACGTAGAAAATTTGGTAACTCCTGCCCTAGATGAATGAAGGAAGAAATGAAGGACTATCACTGGGTTGCATTTGGGTCTCAGACTTGCCCTCTCTAAGCTCCCCACATACTGTGCCTTTGTGGGAAAATTTTCTCTTATTGAATTCCTTTCTAAAAATTAATTTAAATTTAATTTTTAAAATTTATTTTTTAATAGTAAAGCTGTTTTTTTTTTTTTAAATGTCTTGTGTGGACTTTCTCTGGTTGTGGCAAGTGGTGGCTACTCTCTAGTGGCAGTGCACGGGCATCTCGTTGCAGTGGCTTCTCTTGTTGCAGAGCACAGATTCTAGGCCTGCAGGCTTTAGTAGCTGGTGTGGAGCTTAGCTGACCAAGACATGTAGAATCTTCCCAGACCAAGGATCGAACCCATGCTCCCTGAACTAGCAAGCCGACTCCCAACCACTGGACTGCTAGGGAAGTCCTCTTACTAAATTCTTAATAATTCCTTCTGGGGAGTTCTAACCTTGTTTCAGTGATCCAGTGGTTCACACTGATCAGAGGGTGGTAGAGTGTCCCTAGGGACTGGGGATGGTGCTGCTAAAGTTGGAAGCCAGAGCTGCCTTGATGGGGTCAGCTCAGATCAGAAGCAAAGGAGAGAAGGGAGGCTGAAGACAGCAGGGTCCCCTCCTTGCCTGGCTCCGCTCTGTACCTTCAGCTGAGCTGCATCAGGTAGCCCAGCCTCCTTGGTAAAATCCCCAGAGACCTGCCCCACACTAAGCCCCCTGGAGGCCACGCTGGGTCCGTTGGAAGAATGGACGCGCTATCTCGCGGTCGCTCGAAATCTGCTGGCCTTTAATCCGCCTCTCCCTGGGGAGGGAGCGGGTGGATGCTGGTGAGGCCCGGTGCTGGATTACTCTTCTTTCTCCTTCCCCGCCCGCGTCCTTAGGTGACTGGTGGGCGCCTTCCCGGCGCGAAGACTGCAGAACCCGCGGGTCCCTAACTCCCGGCTCATACATTAAAGATGCGGAGGCGCCGGGACTGCGGTGCCACAAACATGAAGACAAATTTTTAATCCCGAGCAAGAAGATGCCGGGAGATGGGGGGCGCAGGAGAAAAATGAATTAGGTTTTTATTATGTGTTTTATTATGCTGTAATTGAACAGGATTAGGTGAGAATACAATATATTTCTGATGCGGCTGGAAGAGGGAGGGGGCGGGAAAGAGGCTGACGGCGAGTGAGAGACAGCGAATCCCGCGGAGAAGCGCGGCAGGCCCCTGGGGAGGGCGGAGGAGAGGCGTCCACCCGGTTGCGTGGGGGACACCTCCCCCTCCACCCCGCCCCGCTTCTCTTCCTCGGGCAGTTTGGACCAGGATGGGGGCGGGGGTGAGGAGGGCTGCATTGGAAGGATTGGGTTAGACACAGATTCCGCTAGCAGGTGCTGGTGGAAGAGACGGGCTTGAGAGCTGGACTGAGAGCTTACCAACCCTCCCCAGAAGGGAAAGTGAGTCTCCGAGGGAGAAGGGACACAACTATGATAAGACCAGGAGCTCCGGAGTCATGGGGTCCCAGAGGCCCGCGAATTCACACTTGCTCCTAACATCTACTTACCCGCACACGTAGGGCCCAGGCCTCCTAGGTCAACACACATCAGAGTGCCCACTTCGTGCCCAGCTGTTGCTTATGGTAGAGGGGCTTGGGCTTTCAGACAGTCCTCCTCCCCGTGTATATCCTACCCAGCTCCTGTCACCTCTGAAAAGAGTCCTATCTGCGCAAGGCTAACCCAGCACCTTCACCCCCAACACTGAGCCCCCAGGAGGTCTCAGGTAATGTGTGCCCAGGTGAGCCTCGGAGCTGGGTTGCCGGGCGGGAATGGGCGACCTCTTCTCTCACTCCCGGAACCACCTCCCTCCCCGGCTCCCTCACCATCCGCCGCCGCTCCCGCAGCTTCCTTAAGGGTCGCTGCCAGCCCCGCGTCTCACCTGCTGAAGCGCCCCTCGCTCTCCGCCAGGGACTCGCTCCTGGCGGTGATGAAGAGGTCCATTAGCTGCTTCTACCTTTAGGGCGGACTGGGCCGCTCTCCCCACCTACCAATTAGGACATTAAAAACCGTCAACCAAGATTAATAGTTGCCTGGCTCCGGGGCAGGGAGATGAGCCCAGACATCGCTGCAGCGCCGCTCGCTCCGCGCTGGCCAACCTGGTGCCTGCCGCACCACCCGCCGCCATCCCTCTCTTCACCTCCTTTCCATCAGGTGAGCCCCACAAGAAGGTCAGGAGTGCCAGAGACCGCAATTCTATTCCCTTCTCCATCTCCGACCTGGGCACAGGTCTGAGGCTAGGCCAATAGGGGAGGAAGGTGAGCCCTCTCCCTTCCTCCCGCGGGTTTGATTGAAGGACTTTTGATTTTAAATTATGGACTGATCTTTGCTTTCTCAGAGAGGTTCCCTTGACCCCCTCTTCCAAGTAAATTCCTTTTCTTATTCTCACTCATATCCCCATGTCATATTTTTCAATATAGGGACCATGTGTGTACTTTTACCTTTATCTGTTTATTATGTCTTTGTCTCCCTCCCCTACTTGAAGCCGGCCTCCAGGTGGAAGGGACCATCGCTTTACTCACCATGGGCTGTGGAGCCTCGGCCTTTTAGCTAGGATCAAGTGTGGAGCACCTTCAGTAATTTGGTGGTCAGTGGATGAGTGGGCAACAGGCTTGTTCCCTGTGTGTGTGTGTGTGTGTTTAATGGAAATAGTTTCCTATGTAAATTCCACCACCCTCTTCTTAAACACCCTCACAGCATCTGTACTCTTCTAATTCATAATTGTGAATTACTATTTCTGTGATTATCAGTTTGATATCTTCTCTCCATTGAGGTCATAGCTTGTGGAGTGTGGGCAGAAGCTGGGCACTCAGCTGCCTCCCTAGTGTCTACCTGTGAGTTCTTGTTGTTTAGTCACTGTCATGTCCAACTCTACTGTGACCACATGAACTGTAGCCCACCAGGCTCCTTGGTCCATGGGACTTCCAAGGCAAGAATACTGGAGTGGTTGCCATGTCTTCTAGGGGGGATCTTCCCCACTCAGGGATTGAACCTGAATCTCCTGCATTGGCAAGTGGATTCTTTACCACTGAGTCACCTGGGAAGCCCCTACCAGGCAGGAGCTCAGCAGTTCGTTGGTCAGATTATGGTGTCTGAGGACTCAAGAGCCATAGAGCTCTTTTGATTCCATTCTTTAGAGGATTCTGTGGCCTGGAGAGGCAAAGTGACTTGTCCAAGATCACACAACCAAACTAGAAGCAAAGCTAGGATGAAAAAAATTCTTGTCTCCAGCACACTGTGATTTTTCTCCAAATGTCACATCATCTGGGATCCTGAGAAAATGTCTTCTGAATTCTGAGGTTTCTAAGCATTGGAAAATCTGTGGGGTGGTCCCAGGTGTCTCTGCCTTTGGCGATGGTGGTCAACCAGAACGAAGCCTTTCCCCCTCCCTCCAGGGGCTTGGGGCCTGGAGGCACCCTGTACGCTGTGTCAGCTGGGGCAAATTCTTTCCACGAAGTCTCAACTCTAGTTTCTCTTCCTTAGATGTAAAACTAGGAGAGTCTCATCTCTCCAGGTCTGGAGGGTTGTGACTTACCTCTGACCTTCCTCTCCAGTCCCCACACCTACAGCCACGCCCCTGGCCAGCACCAGGGTGTGAAATGATTTGGGAGCAGGAAAGGAAGGCAACTACAGAAAAAGAGCTAGGACAGAGAGAGTGGGGGGCCGAGTTCTTCCTCCACCTTTTCACACCCCTAGTGTCACCTCTTAGAACCCTCATTCTAGGGGGAAGGGGTGGGACTGGGTTTGGGACCAGATCGATACTTCACTAGGTGTTGATGACCGCAGGCTTTCACCTTGCAGATAATGGGGTGAGCCGCGGTAAACTCTCGCCGACAGACAGGGCTCCCCCGGCCTTAATGAGATAATCAATACTTGTTCTCGGCTTAATTTCCATCTAATTGCTCTTTAACGACGCCGGATAATGGGCCGCCTCCTGTGAGGAGAGAGCTGGCTGGGAATCCGACCCGCTCGGACTCCCGCGCCTCCTCCCGCGGGCTAGGTGCCCTCACACAGGTGGGACGCGGACGCACCCGGCTCCCCGGCGGGGCTGAGAGCTGCCTCCGTCGGCCTCCTCGCCCGGCTCTGCCACCTGCCTGCGGCGTTCTCGGCTCTCGCAGGGGCCGCTCCGGGTCTCCCATGTGGGACCTCAGCCAAGCCGCCGGGCTCAGGGCTCCGGGTCACCCGCGGAACCGCTTGGTGCCCTCACCCCCAGACAGCGCCTCTTCCTGCCTGCTCCCCGCCGGGCCAGGTGTGTGGCGTTCCAGCCCCCTGGGCCGAGCCGAGGCGCCTTCGGACGTGACCTTTCCTCCCTTCCCCTCCCACTTCCATGTATTATTGCACGTGGCCGTGGTCCGGAGGCCTTGGGTAAATTGCTGTGTTTCTGCACCTAAGGAGGGCTCCAATGCTATTTTTTCTCTTGTGAGGTAGCTGGGCTGCCTCCTGCAAAGGAGCCTCTTGGTCACCACAGACCAACCACTCAAGCAAGGAGGGTAGAGAGTCCCTGAAGCCCCATGGCTCTGAGGCTCACACTGCCCCCCAGCTCAGGAAACCACCTCATTCCCACTCACCAGGACCTCCAGCCTGACCACATATACCCAGGATGGTTCCTGCCAATACCAGCAGCTCAGGTATCAGCCATCTGTAAATGCTCTCACCTCCCACTTGCCTTTCCCAGCACTAGGAGCAGCTGGGGGTTCTCTCCAAGGCCTCTAACAGGGGACTAGCCTGCCTTTCCCCTATTGCCTCCTCAGAAACCCAAGCTGATCTCTCTTTTGAAAAAAGATATTTTATTTGACTGTGCTGAGTTTTAGTTGCAACATGTGGGACCTTTATTTGCTGCATGTGGGATCTAGTTCCCTGACCAGGGATTGAACCTGGGCCCCAGCATTGGGAGCAGGGAGTCCAAAACACTGACCCTGGGAAGTTCCCCCTCTTGATGCCAGCTCTGAAGCACTTTGGTCTCAGGTGACCAGATGCTGTGACCAAAGAGGTTCCCCATCATCTCCCCATCTCTTGATCGGCTGTCTGGGCACACACTCACCTGCATTTCTACAGCTTGGCTCCTGAATATGGGGTATTTAAATGATAAGACACCAGCTGCAGTTCCAGCTCCAGCTGCACTGGAGTGAGGCTGACAAAGATACAGTGATAATGTCAGGATAATGTGATGGTTAGAATCAGGCCTTGGACGTTGTTAGCCCCAGGTTCTAGTCTTGGCTCTGTTGCTTACTGGTCAGTGTGATAGTGGGCAAATTTACCTCCAGGTCTGTACCTCAGTCCTCTCATTTAAAAAGTAAGGTTAATAATACCACCTTTGTAAGTCTGAAACTAGCCGATGTATGTATATTGCTTGCCACAGTGCCTGAAACACTGGAATGGTTTGATAAGCGGTAACTATTGTCATTGTTATTACTGCATGTTAGAGCTGAAGGAACCATTTAGTTTGAGGATCATAAACTCAAAAGCCAGATGGACCAGCAGGAATCTTAAGTGAGGGAGGTAAGCCTGGTCAGGACTGTGGTGAGCTGGGTAGGGCCAGCCCCACTGCAATAGCAGCCAATGCTCATCTTCAATGGTTGCAGGGTAGACCAGATTCCCTGGGTTTTCTTCTCTTTCCAAAAAATCTGGCAGCATTCAGAGCTTAGATACTAGGTCCAACTTTTCTCACTTCCTAACCTCAGCATTAGGAACAGCACTAGGAACTCTCCCTTAGGCCTCTCTGAACATCTTGGCCTGATGACTCTGGCCCCTAAATTTATACAAAATTTCTCATTATTTAAATATTGGCAATTAAGAAGAAAACCCACTATGCTAAATACAACATGTTTGAAGGCTGAATTCCTTGTTTCTTAGAATAAACTGAGGTTCAGATGGGTCACAGCTGCGCCAAGCTGACTGAAAGCCTGAATTCTACGGTAAAATAAGAACTTCTCAGAGGCCCTTCCTAGATTATGGAGTCTTTTAAGCTGCCTCCCACTGCAGCTGCTGCCTGCTTTGCAGACAGCACCCAGCAGCTGGGAGCTTGACAGTTCCCAAAGCACAAGACTGATATACAGCAGCCTTCTCTCTTGTGATAAATCTAGATTCTAGATTCTTTTAAAATGTTGTAGAAGGGGCTTCCCTGGTGATTCAGTGGTAAAGAATCTGCTTGTCAATGCAAGGGGGCATGGGTTCGATCTGTGGTCAGGTAAGATCCCACATGCCGCAGAGCAACTCAGCCCATGCACCACAGCTAGAGCCCACGAGCCTACAGCCCGTGCCCCGCAACAAGAGACCACTGCAATGAGAGAAGCCTGGCCACCGCAACTAGAAAGTAGTCCTGGCTTGCCACAACTCGAAGGCCCTCGCACAGCAACAAAGACCCTGCATAGCCATAAAAAAATAAATAAATCTTTTAAAAAAAATGTTGTAAAGGGCAGTGTGGCAGCAAATCAAGTCCCAGGGCCCCTAAGATCTTAATTCCTTAATTTAAAGCGCCGTATTTCTACACAATTCTTGAGCTCAACTTCAGTGTGAATCTACTCAACAAATTCCCCCTGAGGTGTCCCCCAGTTAGGGGACGGAACCAGCAGGAGGTTTGTGAGGCAGAGTTTGCCTGATTGTCATCTTTAGGTGCCGCTCTTCCTGTATTTTATGCCTGGGGAGAATGGTGGAAAATACATTAAGGGATTGGGGATTTGTAAGGCTGTTTCACATTGACATGTAAGGTTTATGGACTTTTTTTTTTTAATGGTTTATGGACTTATGAACATGCTCTAAGGTTTATGCTGACCCTCATGTTTCGTCTTTCTAGCCCATGTTCTAACATGTTTGTTCTGTTAGTAGCAAATTGTCCACACTGAACAGAGGTGGCAATTGTTCTCTGCTCAGCGTTATATATACCATATTGTGATGCTCTCTGAGTCCAGGATTCTCTGTGATTTGGTTACCTAAAAGCCAAGTAGTTCCTGGCTTACTGTTAGGTCCTCTCCATTTTCCATCAGCCCATGAAAAAGCCTCCCACCAGTTTTTCCTTGGAGTTCTAGCATACATTTCTCAGCTTCTTCCTTGGCTTCAGGGAAACAACCAGCTCAGGAGAATCTTGGATACTAACCTATTGTCTAACTGGCCACAGAAGCCAATGCTAAGGTCTATTTGAAAGTGGGACATAAACAAGGCTATCGCCACTAACAGATGTAGTTTGGAGTCCAAGAACTTTTCCTGGCCCATGTGGTCTTGATGGGACTGTTCAGTTGGCCTCCTCCCTCTATAGAACCTATCTTAATTTTGGTTCCCCAGAAAGCAGAACCTGACCTAAGAGGTTATCCACGAAAACAATGAGGGAAAGAGGAAGTGAGAGAAGTGAGGGAAAGCAAATAAAGGGTGCACAAGTGAGGGAGAACCCTTCTACATGCCTGGACAGAATACAGCACAGAATTATCCCACTGAAAGGAAAGGAAGCAGGGGTATTTATCCTCCAACTCTTGGCTTCACTGGCTACAGCTTGCTCCTGAGTTAACTCTGGCATTTTTAGCCTGCCCTGCTAGCTGAGCTCAGTCTAAGGGCCAGAGGACTCAACAGGTAGAGAAACCCATGAGATGGCACACGAACCATCTGCAGGTAATCTTTGAGGTGGTCAGTGGTAAATGAGCAGGGCATCGACTGCCCCTGATGCAGGAGAAACAAGCTCCAGGCTGGTCAGGCCTTGGCCATGTGATTAATTCCTTTTGAGCACATCACCCCAGCAGAGTCAAGAACATAGTTCCCTGCAATTTGATGTTGTTGTTGTCGTTCAGTCTCTCAGTCATGTCTCTTTGCGACCCCATGAACCACAGCACACCAGGCTTCCCTGTCCTTCACCATCTCCCGGAGCTTGCTCAAACTCATGTCCATTGAGTCTGTGATGCCATCCAACCATCTCGTCCTCTGTCGTCCCCATCTCCTCCTGCCTCAATCTTTTCCAGCACCAGGGCCTTTTCTAATGACTCAGCTCTTCGCATCGGGTGGCCAAAGTATTATAGCAATTTGATGTACTAATGCTTTTTCTGGGGGCCATAAGTATAATGTAGGCTGGAACTGCTTATGGCCTTCTTCCTTGGCTGCTTGGAAGAAAATATGAGAAATAGATTCATCAGTTTGGATATACTGGTGTGACTTTCAGTATAAAGGTCTGTACCAGAGATAGTTTGGTAATCATTTGGATGTTATATAAAATAAAGGTGGGAGAAATGAGGGATCACCGTAGAGGTGTCAGCAGGAAGGTGTCTCACTGGCCTCACACAAAATCATCAAGTAAAAAGTCAGGCAGGACTGAAGAGCCTGCTGCTTTGGAGAAACATTATTTGTCATCACCAGATCTTCCGTTCTGAGGGTGCCGTAACAACATGTAGTCTTCAGTTGGTGAACCTGGGACTCATCCCAGCAGGTAGATGTGGACTGTGAAATGTGTGAGAGTGTCTAGCTCTCCTGACAATTAGCCTCCCTTCCCTTCAATGACTCTGGGTAATAACTGGAAAAGCAACTTACATATTAAAGGACATTTTGTCTGGTATTGCAGATTCTACTGGCTTTTCCCTTAGCATGAACTTTACCTCTCAAACACCAGAAGACCCATTAACTCACCTTAAATTTTTAATTATATACACACACACATACATGAATATATGTAAAAACAGGTAAAATCTGAATTAAGGCCCATAGTTTATAGTATTGTAGCAATGTCAGTGTCCTGGTTCTGATAATTATATCATGGTCATATAAGATTTATCATTGGGACAGGATGAGTGAAAGGTACATGGGAACCTTCTGTGCTATTTTTGTAATTTCTATGCAAGTCTAAACATTTCTCAAAGGGGAGGAAATCCTTGTGAACTGGCCATCTTAGAATCATAATCTCTAATTTATTTAATGGCTAAAATGAAAAAGACTGATGATACCAAGTGTTGGCAAGGATGTGGCACAATGGGAAGAAATTTTGGAAAAGTAGTTTGGTAGTTAACTACAGTTGAATGTAAGCATATCACATGAAGCAGTGATTCTATTCCTAGGTGTGTCCTGGTTTATATAAAAGTCAAAACCAGGTAAAATTGAAATATAGAGTTTAGAAGTGGTTATCTAGGAGGAAAAGGGGGGACTATTCATGATGGGAGCTTCTGGGCGTGTAAACAATGTTGTATTTCTTGACCTGGAAGATGATCATGTGAGTGTTCATTTTGTATTAATTAATTGAACTCTACTTTGTGCACTTTTCCTCTTGTCTGTTATACTTTGAAGTGAAATAAAAAGGTTAAAAACAAAGTGAACAGAAATGTAGAAAGATTCAATGATTTTAACATCTTTTCTAAGTTTACTAATACAAAAACCTGGCCAAATTATTAGGTTAGATGGAACTATTATTTCCATCTCAACGGTGCATGGGAAAATGGGAACCTGGGGGGAGGAGTTGCCTCCCCTGACATAAGAAAAGTAAACTGAAGAAAAATTTCACCTGATTTCTTTCTGCATGTCTTAAAGCTCATTCAACTTGTGTTAATGCTTCTGTTTTCCAGATAGCTAGTCTACTGGATAGCAGCTTTCATTTGGTACCATTTTTTGCAGCTAACTTATAATGCCTACCTTCTCACCTGGTTATCCCAACGTTTTACATTTATCCTACATTCTAATTTACCTATAAAAACAGCTTCTACTTTATTATAAAAAATAATTTTACAAAATAAAGGATTGTAAGCATTACACTCAACCATATGCCTCATTCTGAATTTTCTTAGGGTGTTTGTTGATGATATGTGTAATAAGTATTTATACAGCTGTAATCAGTATTCATACACTTCTCCTTTTCACTTAACCCTATTTTCCTACACAAACTTTTTATTTTGACTGAGTTCACATATTTGTCATAGTAGGTAGCTACAAGGTGCATGCATGCGTGCTAAGTCACTAGAGTCATGTCCGACTCTTTGCGACCCTATGAACTATAGCCCACCAGAGATGGGCAGAGGATCTGTCCAAGAGATTCTCCAGGGAAGAATACTGAAGTGGGCTGCCATGCCCTCCTCCAAGGAATCTTCCTGACCCAGGGATTGAACCCATGTCTCTACATCTCCTGTATTAGCAGGCAGGTTCTTTACCACTAGGTGCCACCTGGGAAGACCCAGCTAGCTACAAGGTATTCTATCTTAATTATCTATGCTGAGCCTTTTTTGACTTAACTGATTCTAATGTTCACGGCAAGCACAATTCCTCTGTATCCATCTCTAATGGGTCAGTCTGGACCAATTGTTTCACTTCTGCTTTTTCCTCAAAGTTGCAACCCTATTATTTTCACCAGTCATGTCAAAACAGGGTTCAAGAAGTGACAGGTTAGAATGTGTGAGTCCTCCCAAGTATCTTATCAAGAAATTTTTTGCCTCATTGATCCTTTATGCCTTGTTTCATCTTATGTTGCTCATCGGTCTAGGACCCATTTCATACTGTCATTATATTTAAAAATTATCTCATGGGTCAGGGACTGAAAGAAAGTAAAGGTATGATAACCTGTGAACTCCGGGCTATGATTCACAGTGGAAAGCCCACTATATTCTATACCTCATTCCTTCTTCAGTACAAGCATCTACAGGAAAAAGTGAGGAGGGGTAAGAGGCAGGACTGTCTATTCTTCAATAAATTTTAACTTAACCCTCCTCTTCTGAACTAGTCTCCCTCATGCTGATGCAAAAGGATGCTGTCACCCAGCATCCTTTGCTGTAGCTACATCATCTGAATTAAGACAATCCTTCCAGAAAGACAAACATCACATAATAACACATATATATGGAATCTAGAAAGATGGTACTGATCATCCCACTTGCAGGGCAGCAAAAGAGATGCAGACATAAAGAACAGACTTTTGGTCACAGTGGGGGAGGGAGAGAGTGAGATGACTTGAGTGAGTAGTATTGAAACATATACAGTATCATATGTAAAATAGATAGCCAGTGGGAATTTGCTGTATGATGCAAGGAACCCAAAGCTCTGTGACAACCTAGAGGGGTGGGACGGGGAGGGAGGTTTAAGAAGGAGGGGACAGTTGTATGCCTGTGGCTGATTCATGCTGATGTATGGCAGAAACCATCACAATATTGTAAAATAATTATCTTCCAGTTTAAAAAAAAAAAAGAATCCTTTTCTTGTGGCTCAACAGTTTTGCATGGTCTGGTCAAACTGAGTCAACATTTTCAAAGTATGAGTATGCACATTTTTTTTTTTGCTGTTTCTTTACTATTTATGATGCAAATAAATGTTACTGAATGTGTTTTGGAGCCTTAGTGGACAAAGTGTCAGATGATAAGGAAATGGAGAAGAATCTAAACTTTCAAATTGTGTCTTAAGCAAAAAATTTCCTTCTGAAAGGATTTTTACAATATGTGGAGTTTTCCTGGAACAAATCTCTACTTAATAAAATCAGATCTCCTGGGAATTCCCTGGTAGTCCGGTAGTTAGGACTCAGCGCTTTGGGGGCAGGGGGCGGGGTTCCATCCCTGGTCACCTGGTCCCATAACTAGGATCCCACAGGTTGTGCGGTATGGAGGCCAAAAAGAAAAAAGAAATAATGAAGTTGTCCACTTTGACCCCTCTTCCGATTTAAATCAGGTCCCCTTTATAACCTTAAAAAAAAATAGATAAAAGCAGATCTGTAGAGTCAACACTCTTGCCTGGAAAATCCCATGGACGGAGGAGCCTGGTAGGCTGCAGTCCACGGGGTCGCGAAGAGTCGGCCATGACTGAGCGACTTCACTTTCACTTTTCACTTTTATGCATTGGAGAAGGAAATGGCAACCCACTCCAGTGTTCTTGCCTGGAGAATCCCAGGGATGGGGTCGTACAAAGTCGGACACTACTGAAGTGACTTAGCAGCAGAGTCAACATTTTTGATGCTTACTGTATTCACGGTCATGTTCTAGTCACCAACCACAAGACCACCAGAGGGCGCTCCTTCCCTGTCGATCCAGCCTTTGTCAGCAACTGAAAATTCACGGTAAACTTGACTTTTACACTCTGGAAAATTTTTACATTTAATCCATAAATATTTACCTAGAATTTATTGTGCTGCCAGGAGAAGGGCTATGTTCCCAAGATCAGAATTGTGTTAGTCACAATTCCTAAACCCAGACGCTAAGAGCATAGCAAAGGCTGAAAGTAAATAGCCGGCAACAAGGTGGGATAAGTGAAGTTTCTAGATCTGTGGAGTTTGCTATTTAAATACTGGCTCCTGGTTTTAGAAGCCAGGGGCTTCCCAGGTGGCTCAGTCGTAAAGAATCCGCCTGCCAAAGCAGGAGACGCGGCTTCCACTCCTGGGTCCGGAAAATCCCCCGGAGAAGGAAATGGTAATCCACACCAGTATTCTTGCCTAGAAAATCCCATGGGCAGAGGAGCCTGGCGGCTACAGTTCATGGGTTTGCAAGAGTAGGACACGACTTAACAGACAATTCATTAAGAGATCCCAGCTTGCTCGCGCTCTGTAACCATGACATCGATCTCCGCCTTCAAGGTACTTCGTAAACCACAGCCAGAGACCTGTCCTTAGGTGGCTCCAATAGTTGGCCCCGCAATTTCAAGTCCCCCATCCTCTCCCTTTTTTCAGGGCTTCCCGCAGTTCTCTTACAGTTCGCTTCTGCTCCAGACCAACACTTCAGTTGCCCCCAGGCCCAAGGACAAAGAATTACCCATAACAGCCACACCTGGCTCCGCCCATTCTTTTTCCAATTTAAAACCCGCGGGCTTTTCCTGTTCGGCTTTCCTAGACTTCCTGTTTTGATTCTCGCGACAGCTAGGAGGCCTCGCGTGAAGTTTGCTTCGCGACCCCTTCTGCGTTTTATAGACCTGCATGACTGTGTCTCTGCCTACCCCCACCTCATTAGCGTTCCTCTAGTCAGGAGTGGCGTCTACGCGGCTAAGGAACCCCTGAATGAAAGCGCTTGGCTGCGTTGAGAGTTACCGACCGCTTCCGAGAACTCGACTTCACGAGCCCTCGGTGCGCATGCGGATCCTGTTCCTCTGGGCGGTCCAGAGGCCCAGGCGGAGGCCCGGCCCCCAACCTCGGGGTTGATGAAGAGGCCAGCCCAAGTCGCTCTATCTCGGGCCAGCTCCTTCTGGACCGAGCCTGACTGAATAACGTCCCCTCCCTGGCTGCAGAGCTCAGTTTCCGACTCTACGAACTGTACTGCCGCGCAGCTTCTGTAGGCTGCTGGGGGCAGGCCGGGGCGGGGTCTGGCAGACCCCGGGTACCGCGGGCAAGCCTCCAGGAATGTTCTCTTCCCCGCCCCCAGCCCAAAGTGCCACGTTGGCGCTAGTGGCGGCTTCGAGACCGAATGCCTCCGGCGCTGCCTGCCTCGCAAGCATAACCTGTAATTCCGACCAGGAGCACTGCCCATTGGGGTGTTGCCCCGCCCACCTCTCCCTGCGGCCGCTAGTCAGCTGGGACTTCTAATCACCCGGCTCCTGGGGTTGAAGCACCTGCCGGATGTGGGGAGGGAGGAGGCGGCCAAATGTGAGGAGGCAGAATTAAGCGCCGAGTCTCTTGGCGACTTGGCAGAAAAGTGGAGTGGACAGGCCTGCAATTGCCCCTGGGCAGCGGGGAGACGTTAGTTGGCTTTGCCCTGCAGGAGCGCTCGACTTGGCACCAGAATTCTTACTGCTTTGCCATTATGCAGCTCTTGTAGCGGATGGGACTGTAAAGTCAGATGCTACAGGGCCTAGCCTTTCAACCAACTCTAGCTTCTCAACTACCCTCCTCTCCCATCCTACCCCCTAGTCCCTACGTCCATCCCAGCCCACCCCACCCCAACTCTAGCCCTTTCCAGCTTGGGTGTCCGGTTACTGCTCTTCTGTTCTGTGACTTTGGCCCAGGCTAGGGGGAAGTGGCCCAGGAGGGTCCCGTGCGGTTGCATAAAATTGGCAGCTTCAGAACTAGGGGAGGGGGTGGGGTGTGCGACGTCGAGGGGGCGGGGAGAGGGGGCGGAGGAGCTGATCTCCGAGTGCAAGTCCGTGGGCTCTGTCACAGATTCTCAAGTCGGAGCAGAGGTGGCTGACGGGCCCTTTCCACTGCCTGCTTTTTTGGACAGGAGTCACGGCTGCTCTGAGGGGCATAGTCCCGGACACTAGGTGAGCTGCTCTGGGCCCCAGGGCATCACCCCCGCAACACACACGCACGCGCGCGCGCACACACACACACAGACACACACACACTCCTCCGCCCTACTCCCTTTCCACCCTTGTTAACAACTCCTTTTCCTGGGACCATCCGTCCGCATCCACCTCTGGGGCAGGAAGCTTCAGAGTTAGATGGGTGGTGGTGGTGATTTCTGTGTGCTTGAGCTTTACCACTCCCTCCTCTCATCTCTCCCTAACCCTTAAGAACAGCCCAATCAATTCCCACCCAGCATAACTGATGACCCCTTCAGGGTCACTCTGCCTCCGTGTCCAGGGTCTACTTGATTCCGAGGTAGCAGGGGAGGGGGCAGTGCTAGGGTTCAGGTTGGTAAGAGGAACAGGGAGGTTGCTTCTGACCTTCCTGACCTGGCTTTCCTTCCCGGCAGGGTGCCACTCACGCGCTGATGCCCCAAGTGCTCTCAGGGCTTCCAGCTAATCATGCCACAGCCGCCCGCCGCTGCCTTGGCGCTGCCCCTGCTACTGCTGCTGTTACTGCTGGTGGTGCGGACGCCGCCTCCGACTGGCGCGCGGCCACCCCCAGGTCCTGATTACCTGCGGCGCGGTTGGCTCCGGCTGCTGGCGGAGGGCGAGGGCTGCGCTCCCTGCCGGCAAGAAGAGTGCGCCGCGCCGCGGGGCTGCCTGGCCGGCCGGGTGCGCGACGCGTGCGGCTGCTGTTGGGAATGCGCCAACCTCGAGGGCCAGCTCTGCGACCTGGACCCCAGCGCCCATTTCTACGGGCGCTGCGGCGAGCAGCTTGAGTGCCGGTTGGACGCAGGTGGCGACCTGAGTCGCGGAGAGGTGCCGGAGCCGTTGTGTGTCTGCCGCTCGCAGCGCCCGCTCTGCGGTTCCGACGGCCGCACCTACGCCCAGATTTGCCGCCTGCAGGAGGCGGCCCGTGCTCGCCCGGACGCCAACCTCACTGTGGCGCACCCCGGGCCCTGCGAATCCGGTACGCACGGTCCAGGGCCCCGACCCCCGGCACTTGGGGCTTCTTCTGGCGTTGCCCCCGGGTCCCAGACGGCATGGATGTCTGGCCAGCGGAGTGAAAAAGATGAGGCCAGGGAGGCCTCGAGTCCATTATGAGCTTACTCTCGGGGTTGGTCCGCGGAGGCCGCCGCCTGAAGGTGGGGGTCCGGAGCTTGTCAGCAAGCGGCGTGCGCTGGGGTGCGTGCAAGCTCCAGAGCCGCCTGGCAGAGACCAACCCTCTGAGAGAGCAGGCACATAGTTAACGCTTGGCCTCAACTTTGAGCGAGTGAAGGGAGACTGTCAGACTGCCCAGGCCTCTGGAATCCAGGCAGGGAGATGGGTTCCTGTGAGATGCAATCAAGTTTCCTTTGAGCAGCTTCCTAAAGACAGTGCTTAGTTAACCTAGGCGCCGAGCCTCTCGTTTAGGGATTAGTGGGGGAGGGGGGCTCTCCCAGCTTCTCCTCCCCCATCCCAGGGGGCTGAGGGCCATTCAAGCCTCAAGTTTTCTTTGGCTGCTTTAGTAACCTTCACTTCCTGAGCCCCCTTGAGGGGTCTGGTTTGGCTGGGGCTGCTGGGAAAACAACAACTCTGGGCTTTCTGCCTGCTGCCCAGATTGGTTTCAGTGTCTTTGCCTTTGCCATGTGGCTGCCCCACCTCTCCAGGGTGGGGTGGGGAAAGAGCTGCTTCTCTGGCCTTTGGCAGCTGGCACCTGGTAGGAGAAGGGGGAGGATGTAGGGGAGGGAGGTGTTGGTTATGAACACATTAGGATAGGGGCCTGGAGGGTAGAATGAGGACAGGGGAGCAATCAGGGGCAGCCTGTGGCGGCCAAGCTGAGGTGTGGGTCTCTGTGCTTGTTCATGCATCCTGTCTGCCTGTCCATTTCCATCTCTGCATTCCTACTCGTGTGTATCTGCAGCTACATTTGTATGTACTACTTGTGTGTACTTGCCGTGTTTATGCATGTGTATTTACCTCAGCATATATTGTGTTCCTTCACAAACACATTCAAAATGGTTTGTTATATGGGGTCCTTGCTGGGCTGGGTGTGCCATTCTATTCTCAGGCCTCCCATCTCTACCTCCAGCACCCCAGATCCTGTTGCACCCATATGACGTTTGGAATGTGACAGGGCAGGATGTGATCTTTGGCTGTGAAGTGTTTGCCTATCCCATGGCTTCCATAGAGTGGAGAAAGGACGGCTTGGACATTCAGCTGCCAGGGGACGACCCCCACATCTCAGTGCAGGTAGGGGCAGGGAGCAGAGGTCCCTCTAGAAGGTCCTCCTAGACCTTCACCAGGGTCCTCCTAGAAGAATACTGCTGACTCCTCCTGGCTCCAGTTTAGGGGTGGACCGCAGAGGTTTGAGGTGACGGGCTGGCTACAGATCCAGGCTGTGCGTCCCAGTGATGAGGGCACCTACCGCTGCCTGGCCCGCAATGCCCTAGGCCAGGTTGAGGCCCCAGCTAGCCTGACAGTCCTCACACCAGGTAAGGGAAAGCCCTGAGCTCTGGGGGCTGGGGGAAGGTGGTAGATTCAGGCCCTTGACTGTGTCCAGGTGTGATGTGCATGTGGGTACACACACAAGCATGGCTTTTGCACAGACTGGGATACGTGGGCACTGACAGCACCTCTCTCCTGTTCTCTCCCCTTTGTCCATATGTGTTTGCAGACCAGCTGAACTCCACAGGCATCCCCCAGCTCTCATCTCTGCACCTGGCTCCTGAGGAGGAGGCTGAAAGTGAAGAGGGTGAAGATTACTACTAGGTGCAGAGCTGTGGCACGTGGGGGTGGGTGAGTGGGGGTAGTTTTCATTCCTGCTCTTGAAAAGATCTGGAAAGGCAGAGCAGGGCCCCTTCACAGATTGATTTAATGCCTTTAGTGGGAGAGATGTGATGGTGATGGGAGAGACAAAGATTGGAGGAGGGTAAGAAGAGAGCCAGAGTCTAAGGGAGGTGTGATGCAAAGGGGCCCATTCAGGAGATGCTCTGGCCAGAATAGTCTCTTGTGTGGACTGACTAGGCAGAATGTAACAGTTGCCTGCTGGTTTGTAGGCTAGGTGAGTGGGTGGGTGGGTGGGTGGCTGGCTGGCTGGCTGGCTGGCTGGCTGGCTGGGGAGGAGCAGAGCTGAGACAAAGGCTTGCAAACACCAGGATCCTCCACTTCTTTTTAGCAGCCCTCCCTCCAACCCTGCTCAACCAGTCTTCTGACTGCTCTTCTGCATAGATCCTGCTCTTATTCTAGAGCTCAGTCTTTCTCTAACCTGTTTACCCTTCCTCAAAACTCACCTTCTACAAAATTTCCCTCTCATAAATCCCAGTTCACTTACTAAGTGGTGTTTGCCATCTGCTGTCCAGGAGAGCCTGATAGAGCATAGTTTATTTAGCTCAGTGCAGTAAGATGGGCATTTGGTCATGTCTAATTTTTCTGTCATTCTAGAAACTCCGTGAAGGCAGCACCATATCTTATACCACTTTGTACTGGACAGTGCCTAGCACAGAACTAGGCACAGTAGGCATACAATAAAGACTTATGAAACAAACTGAGCCACACAGATGGTTCATGCAGATTTGCACACAGAGACCACATTTCTTTAGGAGGCCTTCCAGGGTACTAGGAATCTGGCTTCCAGAAGTTGTAGGTCCTGCTCTCTAAGCACGTGCCTGCCAGATGTAGAGGAAGTCTGAGCTGCACACCCCCTCACCCTCCTCCACCGGCAGGACGGCTGGAGCCATCAGATTGGGAGGGAGGGTATCCTCCCAGTCTGCACTCCACTGGGGCTGACCTAGAGACAGATTGCCTGTGCCTCTGTCTTCTCCCCAGGCAGTGTGGGGAACCAGATCTATGTGGGTAGGACCGAATATGAAAGCATAAATTGGATGGAGGAGGGGAGAAGTTTGGTCACATGTATGAACCGCACCCTAGGTTTTCCCTATGAATCCGCCCATTTTCCAGCTGAACTCAGACAAAGTCATGTTAAGTCTGTATTCTCATCTGCCCCAACTGACATGTCCTCTCTCTGGAGGTCCCTCACAGAGCCGTATTCTTTCGCTCCCGAAAGCTCTCTCCACCCTTTCTTACCTATCCCAGGGACACTGGTGAGGCGCAGTGTTTATTGACTGGTTGAAGGAGCAAATGAAAGCTTAAGTTCGAGAGGCCGAGACCCTGTGTGTGGATGTCAAGGGCCTCCTACGCGCCTGGGCTCCGCCCGAAGCCTGGCGCCACGACGGGAGAAGTCGTGGTTGGCTCGGTGTCTGAGCTTGTCCTCTGAGGCCCAACGCAGGGAGCCCGGCCTTTTGGGAGGGGTGTGGCCCAGACCCCAACCCAAGGGCTTGGCCTCACCTCCCGTGGAACCTCACTGCCGAGTTCTGGCTGGAGTCCGGCGCTTCCTGGAGCTGTGCTCAACAGCTCGAGCGGGTTGAATGCATACTTGGGGCAAATTCTAAGTCGACAGCGAAATCAGGAATAGGGATGTGAGCGGTGTGGCGGCGATTGGGGGGAGGAGCAGGCCATTAAGAGTCTGGACCAGAAGGAGGTCTGCTCTGCGCTGGAAGAGGGGACGGGGGTCTGGGTCCTCGGAATCCGCCTGGGAATCCGCCCCTGACTTGTTCTTTGCCACGACTCCGGGCCAGCTGGGCACAAAGACGCCCCCTGGCGGGCCCATCAATCCTACTGCGCCCGCTTGGGGAGCAGAAGCTCTACTAGATCCTAGAGGGTCACACTCGTCCCCAGAACCTGTACTCCCTGATCGGTTTTGCAGACTTTACAGGACGTTCAGGTGCAGCCTCCTTCTAGCCTCAGTTTTCCCCTCCGCGGCGCTGCAGGTTCAGGCCCCACAGCCTTGACTAGGAGGAACCCCTCCTGCCTCCCCCTCCCCCAAACTCCTTCTCCCGCCTCTGCTCCAGCGGACTGGCTTTAATAACGTCGCTGGAAAGTGACACGCGATTTATTATTAAAGTAATGCGGGGACGGGAAAGGTTTAATAAACGCGCTGCAATGCCGAGGATTATTTTCCGCAAATAAATGAGAGCTCGCGAGGCGTTTTAATAAATAATTTCCCGCCGCTCCCAGGGGAGAAGAGAGAAGGGGGAGGGGGAAGGGGAAGCCGAGTTGCTGCCACAACTCCCGGCTTCGCTTCCCCCACGGGTTTCCAAGCCTTTCTCTCGGCTTTCGTCCTAGGTTGCTCACACCCGACATGTGAGGTTCCAGGAGAGCTGACTCTTAGTGGTCTAGGACTGAGGCGGGAGAGGCTCTGTCCCCTCCTCACCGCCCCCCCCCCCCGGGATTTTAAGTAGTTTGCCTAAGATGTGGAATGAACTTGTATCCAGCCCTCAACCAGAGGTCTGGAGTCAAGACTGGACCAGAACAGGAAGGGTTAAACCGAGACCCGCCCCTCCCTCTCGGAGGGTACCCAGTCTCAGGGCTTGGCCACTCCCCTCCCGGCTTTCGGCTGACCCGGGCTGGGCGTCCATGCAGGATACGGCGGTAACTTGTGGAAGGGAGTTGTGTGTACAGGTGTGTAGGTGCTACACGTGTTCAAATGACCCTGGCTCACTCCTCAGACCATTTGGGGAATAGAGCCACTGGAAACCAGTTGCTGTTTGTTAGCTCGAAGGCTTCAAGGAAATGTCCTTGAGCCAAGCTGGTCTGAACAGAGGGAGTCCAGGTAAAGCCCAACTCTTAGCTCTTTGGTGAACTCGGTGTGTGTGTGTGTGTGTGTGTGTACTCGAGGGCTCAGCACAACTGGTGTAGCTCTTTGGTGAACTCGTGTGTGTGTGTGTGTGTGTGTGTGTGTGTGTACTCGAGGGCTCAGCACAACTGGTGTAGCTCTTTGGTGAACTCGTGTGTGTGTGTGTGTGTGTGTGTGTGTGTGTGTGTGTACTCGAGGGCTGAGCACAACTGGAGCCCCAAGGGGGAATCCACTTCTCCAACAGAAGCCTGGAGGCCCGAGAGGATGAATCTGATTTCAAAAAGGACCAAGACTGCAGACCTTGGAGACCAAGGACAAGTCCTTGGCGTTGGTAGGTAGGGGACATCTGCTCGGCAAGTTCTGTGCCTCTCGGAGAGATGTCTCTGGAGACACCTCTGGCAACCCCGGCCAGGGCGGGGGTAGGTGGTGGGGACGACGGGTACAGGAAGTAGTGAAAGAGTGCCATCTGGTGGTTATTTCTGGTTGCGGCAGCCAAACCTGGGTCCAGGGTCTTGAGACAGTTAATTTGGAAAAATTTGAGTAAAAAGGTGCTTGGATTTGTGTTTATATATGTATGTGAAGGTGCACATGTATATGTTCTATATATATGATATCTTTAATATGTTTGTAGTAGTTATGTGTGTATATGTGTGTCTACATGCACTGTATACATTTTATATACACATATATGTATGTACGGGCTTCCTTTTGTGGCTCAGCTGGTAAAGAATCCACCTGCAGTGTGGGAGACCTGGTTTTGATCCCCGGGTTGGGAAGATCCCCTGGAGAAGGGAAAGGCTACCCACTCCAGTATTCTGGCCTGGAGAATTCCATGGATTGTATAGTCCATGGGGTCGTAAAGAGTCGGGCACGACTGAGCAAGTTTCACTTTCATACTTTCATATGTGTGTACATCACAGTATGTTGTGTATTTAAATTATATAAAGACATATATATGTATGTAGATAACCATGTAGGTGCATATATGTATATCTGTATATAAGCACTGTATATATGGATGTGCTGTTATTTGTGTTTTTGTTGTTTTTTAGTTGCTAAGTCATGTCTGACTCTTTTTGTGACCCCATAGACTGTAGCCTGCCAGGCTTCTCTGTCCATGGAGTTTCCTAGGAAAGAATACTGGAGTGGATTGCCATTTTGTCCTCCAGGGGACCTTCCCAACCCAGGAATCAATCTTTACCACTGAGCCACCTGAGAAACCTCTTGTTATGTGTATATAGCTGTATACATATATGTGTTTGCAAATACATATTCCATTATATGCCATTCTTTCACCAAATATTTATGTGCCAACACTGTTCTTGGGGCTGGAGATACACCACAAAAAAGCACATTGTCTTTGCCCTCATGGAACTTAACATTCTATTCGAAGATATGCATGTGAATTAATTACATACATGTATGTTTACAGGATTGCATGTGCATGTTGTGTAGCTCTGCTTACATATATATGTGTGAGGAATAGACGGGCTTAAATACTCTGGTGGGCTTGGAGATTCGCTGTTTTTTTGCTTAAACATTCAGGTCCCATTGCCTAGGACTCTTAAGTATGTAGGCAGTTGAAGGCAAAGGGAAAGAGCCTGGAGACATAGGATGATAACCTTCTAGGATAAGTTTTGGATATTTCCTCTGAATGACTAGGTTCTTTTAAACAGGGAACAGCTATGTAAGTTCACTTAGAGTGATGGAATGTCAATGAAGATCGAGTCTCACCTTTACTCAAAGCAGAGCAACTTAGGAGGAAGGATGATGGGTTGGGGGAGTGGGGGTGGGAATGGAGTCTGGAAGACTGGAGGTAGGAATAGGATCTTGGAGGACAGTGGTAGGGGCATTTAGAGCTGGAAGGGATCTGATCTGGGAGGTAGTGATGGGAGCTCTGGGACTCAGTTGTAGATAATGGGGGTGGTTTGAGAACCCTTGAGGAGGGATGAGCTGGGGGACAGAGATGGGGTCTGAGGGGAGTAATGAGGTCAGGATAAGGGATGGGCTTGGGGAAGGGTACAGAAGCAGAGGCTCTGGTGGCAGGGAAAACCACTCTTGGGGTGGAATTTGGAGGCCAGCTCTGATGGAGTCATCCTTTCCTTTCTGCCACTCCTTCCTTTTCTATGCGGGATCCCCTAATATTCTTCTCTAGTCCTCTCTCCTCAAGCTGGGTCCCAGACATGCTATAGACAGAGGAGAAGAGCTCAGGCTCCAGGACTCTGCCTGCCTTAGGTAACTCCTTGGTGGCTGAAGGAGGCAGAGCTCACAGCACCCCTGTCCCACGAAGCTCCATCCCAGCCCTCTGGGCCATTGCCTGCCCCACTGCCATTACCAGCTTCCAGACTGGGCTCAGCCCAGGGGTTTCAAACAACTGTGACCTGGAAAGGTCACAGAACATCCCCTCACCACACACACATTTCCGAGACTGAACTAGGAAAGGTGCTTCTGAATCATTCCTTCCTTCCCTCCTTTCGCTGGATGTTCTCCAGACACGGTCGAGGCCAGAAGTCTTCAGGTGCCAGCCTCACTCTTGCTCTGTGGTAACACCTCATGCCTGACCCTTACTTCTCAGCCTCCTGTGCTGGGCTACTTCATCCTAAAGTCAGAGTTTATGTCCCTTCATTGACTCGCCTCCCCTTCTTGAGTCCTTTTCTCCCCAGAGTTGAGATCTTAGGTCCCCAGATTGTGACCCCAGGGACTAAGACACAGACTGGCTCCTGGCCTGGCTTTATTTTTGGTATTTTCTCTGCCATCTGGGCAACTGAGAGCTCTCGGAACAGGGTGAACAGTTATGAAAATCTGTTTTGGTAACAAGTACTACCCCACAATCAAGGTTCACTCTATCTTGATGGGCAGCACCAAGGGAAGCAGGATGGACTTGAGGGTACTGAAATGGGGTCATGAGAAGTGAGGGGGTCTTCCAGGATGAGGGTTGAGGGCTCTAGGGAAAATTACTTCCTGCTTCCCCTTCGTTCCCCCTTTCCAACCCTAGATCATTAGGGCAGGGCTGGAGAAGGCCCCCTAGTTCTTCTGGATGCACCTGGCTCTCACAGGGGCCCAGTTCTAACTCTGGCTTCCCTGCTTCCCATGCCCCTCTCCTAGTACCAGAAGGGGTTAGTTAAATTCTGGGGGCAGTAGTGGGGATCTCTAGTGGAAGTGGTCTCTGAAGGGTAATGATGATATCGTTTCCTAGTCTTTGGGCTAAGATCAAGTGAAGGGTAATTTTAGGTCTTTGGAACAGAACTGGGGCTCTTGTGGGCAAGGACAGGCTGGCAAGGAAACATGAGGTATGTGGTACTGCTTTTTAAGTGCGTACCTTGGGCAAGTTTCTAAGCTTCCCTTCTTCCCAGTCCTCAGCAAAATACTGATAAAATGTCCCCTATAAGTGCTATGATGAGATTAGAGATCTTGTAAGTAGTATCTGAAACACAATAAGTATTCAACAAATGGTCAATTTTACTATCACTTTTTCTGGGTGGGGGAGTTGCATGGAGATGGGGCAAAGTACCTAGTACAGAGATCCCTGCTGAGGTGTGTGGGTAATCACAGTCCCATGCCTGCCCATAGGAGGCCTGAGGAATTCTGTCTTAGGAGGAGGGGAAGGGCTATGACAAGGTGGGGATGGGTAGGGACTGGGCTTCCAGAGAGCTTGGCAGCCTTCACCCTCACCCCCACCCCCTCAGGGACCCCCTGTCAGAACCCAGGACTCTAGCTCTGTACTTGGAGGGAGGGGCGCCCTGGAAACTCACTTCCATCCATCTCTTTTATCTGGGTTGCTGAAGGGCTGGAGCTCCAATGGGGCCTCTGATGGGGAACAGATACAGACCAGGCGGAAGCAGCCGGAACAGTGCTGAGTTGGAGCTGAGGACCAGGCCAGGGGGTCAGTGAAGACAGATAAAGCTCAGAGCAGCTGGGGACTCAGGAGACTCGTGGGGAGGGGCAGCAGGGGCTGAGGGCAGGCTATGTCCTGTCCTAGGAGGAGGCGAGGTCCGGAAGCTTCTGATGGGGGCGATGTCCATCAAGGACTTCAAATGGCCAGCGGAGGCCTTTAATGACTCTTTGGGAGGAAGGAAGGGACCGAGCCCCCTGCCCTAGATGTGGCTGCAGGAAAGCCAGGGTGCCTGTCCAGGATGAGGGTCGGTCCCGGAAGAAACAGCCTGGGAACAGTGTCCAGGCCAGAGGCAGGGCTTCTGGGGCCTATCTTCCCCTTAAGGCGAAGATGGTGAAAAGGTTAGTAAGCAATCCTGCGATTTTAGTTCCTGTTTTAATTAACTTTGAAGGGCTTGGGGCCTCCCTGAACACCAGGGAAAGGAGCAGAGTAGACGTTTATTTTCCTCCTTTCCTTTTTAAAGACAATTTTATTAAATCACTTTGTTTTCATTCTGGCTTGAACACGGGGCATTTAAATGGAAAAGTAATTATTTTACCTCGTTTGCTTATGGTGAGAGGAGAGTCAGGAAAGGGAGGGATGCCGGTAAGAGGAAGAGGTTGGCAGCTTTGGGCTGGCACTCGTGTATGTGCACACACAAATGCCCTACAGACAGGCCCGCACAATCAGGCTCACACTCACAGCAGCCTCGATCACCACACGAAGCCCCTCACACTGATGCACATTGTGTACCCACAGAAAGACACACCCTCCTAAATGTAGGCACCTCAGCACTGGCAAGCTTGGAGCATCCGCCCTCCTGAAGATAAACTCCTTTGCCACCGCCATAGTTACAGGCGAACGCTCTCTCTCCTACACAAACACTCCCGACACATCAGGCTCACAGCACAGGCCCCCCTCACCCCTCACAGGTACCCTCATATACCCCTTCCAAGCATCAGGGGGTATGCACGCATGTGCACACACACACACCTCCAACATATTTAGACCTTTTCAAGACAGTTGAGTTGTATCATCATCAGTACATACAGATTGAGACAAACAATTCTCCTCAAACACACAAGCCCGGGATTTCCCTGGTGGCCTAGTCCTGCCAGCCTTGTGAGGCCAAAACAAACAAACAGAAATCAAAGACTCAAGCGCACCTCGACAAGGACACCTGGCAACAAAACTGGGGGTGAGATGCGATTCTGTCATGGAGAAAGAGGGCCCCCAAATCGACCTACCCGCTAGGTGACTCCATGTGCCCCTTTCTCTGTGCCTGTAACATTCTTAGACCAATCTCTCCATCTCTCCTGACCCTGATTCTGCAGCCTCTGGGACAGTCCCCCCTGCCTCTCACCCGTTCCCCACCCCAGGCGTGGGAGAAGGCCAACAGGTTTCTTGGGCTCAGCTGCCCTGGCCAGAACTGGGTTCTAACTCAGGCTTCCGCACCTCCTGCCTCCCTCCCCCGCTGTGTGGACTGGCGTCAGAGGGGTTAAAACTTGGGTAGCGCACCCCCCCCCTCCACTCCCACCCCTGGCTGATACTTGGAGGGCCGGGTTCGCGGGAGGGAGCCATACCTGTACTTTGTCTTCATCTGTCACCGCTTCTGACAGTCAGATACATCTTGTGGGGGGGCGTGGGGGGCGGGGGAGCAATAATTAACCTCTCCCGCCTCATAGCCTCATACCCGAACGCGGCTGCCTGCCTGCCTGCCTGCCTGCCTTCCTGCCTGGCTGCCTGGCTGGCCAGCAGAGATGACTGCAGGGTCTGCAGAGTGAAGAAAGGGGGGGGCGGGGAGGAGAGGGAGGGGGCGAAGGGAGAGCGGGAGAAGCTGGAGAAGCGCGCTGAGAGGAGGGACCCTGACGTTTTTATTGCCCTGCCAGCCTCTTTTCTGCACCCTTCTCTCCACTCTCTTCCTGGGGAACTGCGGGAAGTTGGGAGAAGTGATCTGAGGGAGGAGAGAGGGAGAAAGCCACGTGCACTCACCTCTTCCCGCTGGGAGTTCAGGCCTCTCTTGAAGGCCTGGAGGCTGATTTGGAAGCACAGTGGTGTGAGGGGGAGTCCTTCATACACTAGTGTTGCACAGGGACAAGGAGGAGGAAGAGGATGCCAGGCTGGCTTTTCTCATTTGTGGCAGGTGACTCATGCTTGTGTTAAGGATGAATTATTCTTCCAATCAGTGAACAGGGATCAGTCTCATAGGAGCTACCATTGAAAAGGACTCCAGATTTGGAGTGGGAGATAGAGGATGCTTCTAAAAAGTCAAGTAAGGTCGGGGTGGGGGTGGCTGGACTCAGAGCTTGTACGGGAAGAAGACAAATTTGGGCTGGGTCCTGGGACGAAGCAGGTGGGACTCAGGGTCAGGCAAGAATCACCTGCAGCCAAGGAGGCGAATGTGACTACAGCATTCCCAGCAGCCAGACTGCCAAGCGCTGGGGTTTGTCGAGGGAGTAGAGAGGAGACAGGAAGGAGAGGTGTTGTCACTGCTGGTCCCTCCGAGGGTGGGGTGCAGAGGGGAAGGGCCCTGCCTGTCCCCTGGGCAGCCTGAAGGCCAAGAGATTCTAGCTTTCTCTATCTCTTTGAGAAGGTGTTACTCAAATCTGTCATCTGCAGTGTCTGAGAAACAGGACCTTTGCTCTAAGGTCCCTGATTGAGTGGTGGGCACAGCGTTGTTCATGAGTCAGCATCCCTGGTTCTCACCCTGGTTCTGCCAGTAGCTAGCTGTGTGACAGAAGATAAGTCATTTAACCTCTCTGGACCTCAGCTTTCTCATTTGTAAAGTGGCAGGGGTGGGGAGTTGAGGGGGGACTGACAAGAGAAACTCTATAGACGTTGTCAAGACTCACATCCTGTAATCCAGCAAGATCTGAGGAACCTCAGCAGGCTCAGCTGTGCCCCCACCACCCCTCACATGTGCTGTGGACCCCTCCCACCCCAGAGCAGCACAGACACAGCCCCAGAGTGCATTTCTCTCTCTCTCTCTCTCACACACAGAGCCTCCTTGCCCCTTGTACTGTGCATCCCTGGACTTCCAGTCATCTATGAAATGTGCTGTGGTTGGGAAGGAGCCCAGGGCCAGGGCACCCCAACAGAAAAGCTGATTGTATACATTTCTGTTAAAAGAAAAACGGAAATGCCTTAGCAGAGAGTGGAGTGTGGAGCACTGAGGCAGAAGGCTAGCTCCGGAAAGGACTTGCAAGTGGGGAGAGGGATCTTTGGGAGAGGGAGGAGAGCCCTGGAGAGGTGAGGAGAGAGAAAGAAGCAGAAGCCTCTGCTCAGCTGCAGGGGACTCATGCTGAGAGTGTGGAGTGAGACGCTGACAGCCCTGTCAGGAAATCACCTCAAAGCGTCCCACACCCTGGTCTGCCAGGCTCCATCTCCCCAGGGGAGGAACCCCAGTGAGTCACGCTGCTGTCTGTCCCCTTGATTCTCCTCCCCTCCCCCTAAACACACAGCCCTGCTCTAAAAGAGGGAATTCATTTCTGGCTATTATTTTCCTCACCTGAAGAAATGCTGTGCATTTTGACAGCACCAGGGGAGAGGAGAGAAGCAGGAAGAAGTCAAGACTGCCCGGGTTGGGGTCACCTAGGATGCTCTGTGTTACCCAGAGGCATGTGGTGCCTAGGATGGAGCTGGTCTCCTAGGCAAGTGTGGCATTTAAGAGAGAAGTGGACTTTTCTCTAACAGCATGGAGTCCAGAGCAGCAGTGGGTCAGCTGGGACCCATTAGGGGCCCTGGAACAAATCTAGGCTCTTGCATAGGCTCAGCCCTGGTGAAGGAGAGGCTTGGAGTTTGGAGAGAATGGTTCAAGCAGCCTTATTTGTGGAGTGGAGAGTCTATCTCAGCCTTGGAGGTCAGAAATGAGTTCCAGTCATTTGGGGAATATTCCGGGCTTTCTTCTCTAGCCCTGCCTCCTTTCTCCCAGCTCCCCTTCTGTGGGAATAGGTCTCAAATTCCAACCCCAACCCCCACTTCCCCCACTCATCACCTTCATAACTCCCTAGTCTGTTTTTCAAGAATTCTTTTTAATGTTCTTCACTTTTAAAATATAGTACATGAATATATGCTTATGAAAATTTCAAGCAATCCAGAAATGTGTAGAGCAAGAAGCAAAATCCCCTTTCCTCCTTCCCACTAATTCTCTCTTCTCCATGAGTTACTGGGGTTAACAATATCGTATGTATTCTTCTAGGTCTTTTTAGGTCTTTTACATATTCACTACACACAAACACACACAAACTAGATTTTAAAACAATTATTGTATTGATTTATGTCATACTACTATTTTACTATTTGCTCATTTCACTTTAAAAATGTCAGACATCTTAGCCAGGTCAGCACATAAGGATATATCTTGATCCATATAGGTATATTTCACATAGTACTTCATAATAGATTTAACCAATTCCTTAGTGCTGGGCTTTTATGCTGTTTTGAAGTTTTTGCTCTTACAAACAATGCCACAGTAAACCTCCATAAACCTATGTCATTTTGCACAAGAATGAGCATATCTGAGATTCAGATTTCTTAAAGTGGCACTGTTGGGTCAAGAGATATGTAGTGTATGTATATCTAACCCTGACTTTCTCTTTGAAGCTTGAAACCCACATTTCCAAGCAAGAGTCCACAGATGCTTGAAAGACAGGCCTACTGAGTATTTACAGGCGAATGTCTCCCAACACTTCAAATGCAGAAAGTCCAATCCCAAGCTCCTGATCCCCTCCTCTTCCATCCTGCTCCCTGCCTCCCAGCCTCCTTGCTTTGGTCAGCATCACCCTACATATGTTATTGCCCAAGCCCCACACCTTGGATCATCTTTACCAAGGTGTCTGTGTGTCCAGATTTGCCCATAATTGTCCAGTATATGTGTACTGCCCTGGTAAAATGATTGATAGTACCTCTTTGTACTCAAAACTGTTCTGGATTGGGCAATAAATTAAATCACCACTCTATTCCTCTTTGGGCTTTCCTTGTGGCTCAGCTGGTAAAGAATCCGCCTGCAATGCGGGAGACCTGGGTTCAGTCCCTGGGTTGGGAAGATCCCCTGGAGAAGGGAAAGGCTACCCACTCCAGCATTCTGGCCTGGAGAATTCCATGAACTCTATAGTCCATGGGGTCTCAAAGAGTCGGACATGACTAAGCGACTTTCACTTTCATTCCTCTTCATCTCTGATTCCTAGTCAATCCATCACCAACTCCCATCAACTCTCCCTTCATTCTTCTTTCTGTTGCATGGCTCTAGATCCCATCATCAGGCTTGAATAAAAACAGCCTCCTAACTAGCTTCCCCACTCTTCATCTCTCCTCCCTTCGACCCATCCTTTCACTCTATTGACCATCATGTCTTTTTAGGCCACTTCCTGTATCACAGAACTCTCTTGGTTCCCATTGCCTACAAGACTGAGTGCACTCAGGATCCATCATCACACTATAGTTCACCAGAACAGGTATCTCCCATCTCCATAGATCAGGAATCTGTATCACCTTAGCTGGAGGAGGAGCAGGAGTCAGGCACTGGAAAAACTGTTCCATACCCCCACAAAATGATGAAGAGAAAGACTCCTTGGGATGGAGTGGGATGGAGTGGTTGGGATGAAGCCTAGAAGGTGACTTGGTGTCTCTCTGAATTCAGATCTGGGGTTGTCCAAAGAGAGAAGTCCCCTTGAGCATTCTGTCTCTTCCTGCTCACCTGCTTTGTCCCCTGGTGCCTCAAAAACTCCAGCCAGTTTCTCCTCCGTCTCTTGTTCCAGGCCTGGAGACTTCAGGAACACCTTTTCATGTTTGGCTCTTATCTAGCTGCCACCTGCTTACTGCACCCCATGCCACCTCAGAGCAGTGTCATATGTGATTAGAGATCATGGGAACTTCCAGTCCTTGAGTGAGAGTGAGGGTGGTGATGTATATATGTAGTGTTGTTAGAATGCACCCTCAAGCCACTTTAAACCCCACCCTGGGGAGAGGACTCTCAGGAACCTTGAGGGCACACCCAATTGGAACTCCCTATTCCTCCCCCATGATGTTAACTCCCTCCCACCTGAGCCTTTGGGATAAACCTCTGGGGTGCCTAACCAAACTTCAGGGCACCTGCAGCCTCCCCACTCCCTTTCCTGGCATCCCTCCCCTCACTCAGATGTTGCCAAATGGATGGTGAGTTTGGATGGGTCCTGGTGGCCGAACTCCAAGCAGAGGGGGAGGCATCCTGGCCCCCTGCCAGCATTCTGTCTGCAGTAATTTGGCAGGAAAGCACCAGCTGCATATATCTGCACATCTGTTTATGCCTCTGGCTTGTTATTTATTCTCTGCCTTTCATGGGCAGCGGAGCCAGAGTGCACCTCAACTCTTCCCAAGTTAGATTAACCAAGAAAGAAGGCTGGGACACTCAGTCACGACAATTGCTGATGTTCATTGAAGGGTATGCCTTCTCCAGCAGCTGCTGCCACTTTTTGTAGAGACACAGAGGAGAGGAGCAGAGAGAAAGGGAGGGGGAGGGAAAGGGTGGAAGGAGAAGGGAGGGGAAAGCTGTGGAGTTAGAGCCTTAGTCATGCTGGAGTACTTAAATCAGGTGGGCTGATCCCTGACTGCACTGTGGAGAGGGATAGTTGGCCATTCTTTCAAACACAATCTCTGCTCTTCCTTCCTGCTAGACACAAGACTTCAGCGTGTGTGTATGTGTTCTTGGATGGTATGGCTGAGAGTAACTCATGGGGATATGGTCTTTAATAGAGGTTAGGTAGGATGGTCTTCTTTGAGGTACTTAAATAACTCTTCTTGAGGGATTTCTAGGGCACAGACCTGGTGGTGGAGAACCACAAGCCAGGCTCTGTCCCTGGGATTAATAAGGAGAAGGAGTGAGAAGAGGAGGAGGAAGAGAAGGATGAATAAGAGAAAGAGGAGGAGAAGGAGAAGGAAAGAGAATGTTAAAGAACGGAGAATGGAGAAGGAAATGGCAACCCACTCCAGTGTTCTTGCCTAGAGAATCCCAGGGATGGCGGAGCCTGGTGGGCTGCCATCTATGGGGTCGCACAGAGTCGGACACAACTGAAGTGACTTAGCAGCAGCAGCAGCATCAGACAATTCTTAAATTGAAAAGAGATTTTCACAGGGGAAAAAAAACAATCCAGGCACACCTCATTTTATTGCCCTTCACTTTAATGCACTTCACAGACACTGTGTTTTATACAAACTGAAGGTTTGAGGCAACCCTATGTGGGCCAAGTCCATGTTTCCAATAGCGTTTCCTCACTTCATGTCTGTGTCACAGTTTGGTAATTCTCCCAGTATTTCAAACCTTCTCATTATTATGTTTCTTTCGGTAATCTGTGATCTTTGCTGTTACTGTTTGTTTTCAGGCACCCCAAACTGTGCCCATATAAGATGATGAATTTAATCCATAAAAAAAAAAAAATAACGGAGAAACATGATTGTCAAGGAAGAAAGAGAAGTGAATGGAAGGACGTGGAACTTTGGAGATCCTTGAAATGGCTGGGGTGCTATCCTTGGTCCTGACCAATAAAGGACCCAGGAATTGCCCAGAGTCTGTGTCCTGGATGGGGCTCCAAACTCCCTACACTTTCTTTTGAAGGTAACTGGATAATTCTGAAGTAAGGACAAAGAGCTTGAGCCTCACGTGGTGGTGAGAACTGAATCCATAAGTCCGACTTCTCCCCCTCCAACCCCTTCTCCCTCTCCTGCCTTTACCCAAAACAACTCCCTGTGCAGTCAGTGCTCCTTGCGGGGGACAGATAGGTGTGGGCTCAGAGACTCCTGGGCAGCGTTCATGGGTAAGGGCACAGGCACCTGAACCCCTGGGATAAGTGGGGGAAAGTGTGTGTGCCCTGGGGGAAGGGAGTGCTGGCCTGGTCAGATTAAAAGCAACTAGACCTTGCCAAAGCTCTAGACAGACACTTTGCTTTCACTTTCTTTCCTGCTCCTTTGCAGAACTCAAACACCAACATCATTCCCAACCCCCTTTTAAAAATTATATGTAACGAGCTGTTCATAATCAGGCCTTGCACAGATGGGGGTTTAATCAGTTAGAGTCTAAGCACATGGGCATTCCAACCTAATCCAATTCCCACCAGTTCATTAGGGGACATATTCATCACCCAGAGATTACAGTGGGGCCAAAACTGTGAAAGGATTCTAAAGAGCTGTCAGTGGAGCAGTAACCAAACCAGCCAAGACAGGAGGCCAGGTTGCATGGAGGGTGCCTGTCAGCCCCTGACTGTGTTCTGAGACCCCTGGTCCTTACCTGACTATGTCATAATTGTTGTTGTTGTTGTTGTTTTTTAAGAATCACTGTTTATTAACCTTGGGGCAAGACTCTGGAGGGGAAAACAGGAGAGAAATGTCAACTGCCCTTGGGAGTCCCTATTTAGAGGGGAGATACATGGTACCCTGTGTCTAGGGAACCTCCAGTCTGATGGGAGGGACATGGCTCCCACCCGTGTGGACTGCTTTCTGAGCTGTCTGAAGAGTACTAACTTGTAAGTGATCATGCATTTTTGTCCTAAAATCTCTAGCAAGAGGCAAGAAATTGCCACCTCATGAAGGCACAGGTAGGAACACAACTTCTACCAGTTCCTGCAACAAATCAGAAACAGAAGTTGTGAATACAAGGCAGGGTACAGACTCCAGACCAATGGACACCATTGCTTTTCTTCTGTCATGGGGGCACTGGGCAGAGTGAAACAAGGGATAAGGGCCTTCTCCAAGGTTGACTTCTCCCAAATAGATAAGACCCTCACTGATATTAAGGGATCTTCACCTCCTGTATTGAGAATCTTGAGCATTTCCCTATAGTTCCTGCCCACATCCCCATGTGAAATTTGGGAAGCATGTTTGTTTACCACCTCTGGCTTTCCTGATGCCACCCTCTGCCTACCATTTTTCTCTTATCCTCCCTGGAGGAGGTCTGTCTTAGGTGGTTCGCACTCATCCCAGGGTGTTTCTGACCCAAGGGCAAGGCATTTACAGGGCTAGACTTTGGTCTCAAAGCCTGTAGTGCTTCCTACCACCTTTAGTCCTAGATACGGTCCTGTGGGCTGACGAGAGCTGGTCCTTTGCAAAGTCCATCTCCTCTGCCTGGGTCCTCTGCCTTCCTGCTCACCTGGCCCAGAACAGAAGTATAGCAGAGGGAGAATGTGGGGCATGAGGCCAGCCCTCTTCTAGGGACAAGGAAGCACTTCTTTGAGGAAGTACACTGAAGCTGAGACCTGAAGGGAAGAGGGGTACCCAAGTGTGGAGGGTAAGGATTCTCACCATTGTTGGTCCCTTCTGCTCCCTTCACCTCTTATTTCCCAGGCTCTTGGGACCCATTCTTGGCTCATTGCCCTTCAGTTCAGTCTCCCAAAGTCATCCTCCCTTACTTACAATCTGTCCAGCACCCAGCTTTTGGAGGTGAACTCTCAACTCTGGGACCATCAGGACACTATCCTCCAGGGATTCAGTTGAAAGATTTCAGACCTGGAGGAGGAGGGCTCAGAGGCAGTGGAGTCTAGATGTTTCTCAAAAAGAATGACCAAAGCCTCAAAGACACATAGGTGCTACCACTGTCAGACTCATGTGCTTAGGAAGGAATCAGACAGCATCAAGAATCTGGGACAAAGGGCCTAGAGCTGAGGTAGAGAATAAGATTCAGATAAAACATGAAAACTCAGCTTAACCACAGTGATACCTACGAGTTATGAAGTGGGGGATCCATGAATACCTTCCCACTTGCGCACAGGTATAAGCTCATTGAGACTTAGGACCTCGGGCCAGGTCCATGGGGGGTGTCTAGCTTCAAACATTGTTTTCCCATTTAACAGTTATCACATCTTTGGTCAGCCACTGTTTTGTGCCTGATTCCAGTTTTCCAACCTCTGAAAAGGGGTGTATCACTCAGGTTGAGGATGGATTGTCTGGTGTGATTATGGGGGTTGACATCCTGGGTTCTTATTGCTCTGACTCTTTCCTAAGGAGGTGGGCCTGAGAGGGCAAGCCCAAAATCTGTAGGTCAATCAGGAAGGAAAGATCAGGAACAAGTTGGATGCCCCCTGCCCCCTGCCCTCCCAAGCACTGACAAGTCTGTTGTCCCCAGACAATAGGGAAGGGAAGATATACTGATTGTACAGAGCAGGTGTCAGCCCAGCTGCTGTTTGCAGTCTCCTCCATCAAGAATAGCTCAGTCCCTTCTAAGGGCTCACCTGATTAGGTCAGGCCCACAAAGGACCTCTCTAGTTTAAAGGCAACTGCTTAGGGACTTTAATTACATCTTCACAATCCCTTTTCAGCAGGACCTAGGTTACTCTTTGGTTGAATAACTGGGGGAAGGTGTGTGTTTGCTATGAAATGACAGCAGCCTTCTCTTCCATTCTCATAGCCTAGTTGACACATCAAAAATCCATCATATGGTGAAAATTATTTTTATGAAGATTAACTCTTAGATACTCTTTGGGAAAGTCCCCAACATCTAGGAATCTCAGTATAGGTTAGTCAAACCCACCTAACAATAATTTATACACCCAGAGGCTGGGGCTCCTCTTCCTAAACAAAGGGAAGCTAAAGAGGTTCTGTCCTTAATTGTTCTTGGTCAGAAGGAAGGGCAGTTCTTTAAGGGTCTTGGGGTTTGTGGATGTGGTGCAGGGTGAAAAGATGTCGAGATCAACAAGCACTCTGGGGATGCCCTGCCCTGGCTGTTTGGGCCACCAGAGCCAGAGTCACAACAGCAGGTGATGGGAATGTTCTCAGTGACCGGTGGGGCTTCAGCAGGTAATTACCCGGCAGAAGTGAGGAACTGACAGGGTAATTATTAGCTTCTAATTGCAGGGCAAACCCAGGCTGAGATCCTCCTCTCCAAAGCAGAGGGCATTACTATTTGCATAGCAATTAATTACTTTGGGAGCTACGGAATTTAATTACCCACTAGTCCATGGGAGCCAATAATTAAATTACTCTCAGAAACAGGGTATTTATTTCCCAGTTAGGCCAAGCAGGTAGCTTCTACCTTGGGGAGTGAGCCTGGGTGGTGACCCCTGAACCAATGGTTGGCCCTTGGCCTGAGCAGACATGAGTGGCAAGCTCAGCGTCCCAAGGAGGGAGTGTCCACGCTACAAGGCAGACAGATACCTGACACTCACAGAAGCAAGCCCTTGCAGAATACTCAGACTCATGGCATGCTCAGACCCAGGGCTGGCAGATAGACGTGGGGTAGCCCACGGAGCTAGGCACACTTGCCCACATAGAATCGCAAACGCAGTAAAGAGCAGTGTCAAGAGACCATATAAGGCATTTGGAGCTCATTTTGCCATAACTGTTAGGCCTAACGTGTCAAAATATGGGGTTCCCAGGGTGGCTCTGGGGTAAAAAACCCTCCTGCCAATGTAGGACCCGCAGGAGATTTGAGTTCGATCCCTAGGTCGGGAAGATCCCCTGAAAGAGGAAATGCAACCCACTCCAGTGTCCTTGCCTGGAAAATCCCATGGACGGAGGAGCCTGGCAGGCTACAATCCATGGGGTCATGAAGAGTCAGACATGACTGAATGACTGAGCAGGCACGCAAGTGTCAAAATATTTTTTAGTACCGTGTATTTTGGTCAACAGAATATTTGGGTTCTGAGCCCATCCTGGGGTCTCTTTTCATCCCTGGTTCTTCTCATGGATAGGGTCGGGTTGGTAGAGGCTCAGGACAGAGTGGGGCTTAGGGAGGGGCTGTGGAGGGGCTGTTCTGAACACTGTTTGATAATAATTAGTGCAATTTTAATGTTCCTGCATCAAAATGGCCATGTTGAAGTGTCATATACTTCAACATGAAGAGATCCTTCAGTAGAAAGGGGTCCCTTGGAGCAGAGCTGTGCCACATCCAGCCTTCTCCGTCTTCAGAGAAAGCAAGGTGGGGGTTGGGGCATGGAGGTAAGAAGTTGCTGAGAGTAGGAAGCCACCTGAGAAACCAAGAGGTGGGGTAGTGTTGGCCTCGCAGCCCCCACTGCTCTCCCCGAAGTCCTCCCCCCGCCACACTCACTGCTCCCCACTGGCTGCCTGGGAGGTCAGCAGCTGCCAGGTAATTGAGGGAGTGCGGCTTTCTCCTCCACTCTGTCTTCAGAGTGTGGGGTGGTATCTGGCTCCAGCACTGAGGATTCTAGAGTTAGAGAAGAATGCAGCCAGCCAGTGTTGGTGGGCCAGTCCTTGGGGCTGGCGAACCAGGGGTCTTTGGACATGTCCCACTCTGAGGGAGGATGGAAGGAATAGCGCTCACTTTCCTTGCTCTTCCCTCCCTTCATCTTGGGCAGATCAAGTGGATCCTGGTTATTCTGTTCTCTTAGCTTTCTCCCTCCCTTTCCTCCAGGTGACATTAAGGAGCCCTGATGTGTAAAGATCTGGAGTCAGGCTACCTCCCTACCCTGTTGCCTTTGGAGTTCCCAGCTGATAAGAGCTGCCAGCTCCCCAGCCCTTGGAATTATCTCCCAAAGCCTAGAGCTGAGCCCCTGCCCTTGCCCCTCCAGGCTCACCCCAGGCCTCCCTAAGTGGGACCCCATAGGCTCTTCTAATGAAGTTCTCTCTGACTCTATTCGGGGCACCCACCACCCGAGGAAGGAGCGGCCGGCCCTAAGCCCAGGCTGCTGACAGCAGCAATCCATCTCCATCACAGTAATGGCGTCCCCATTAATCGGCCATAAACTAATAAAGCAAGCACTTTCCACCCCTCACCACTGCCCCCGCCCCCCCGCAACTTCATTAAGTCTTTAGTACATTAATATGTCTTACTTAGTGTCAGCTAAGCCTCTTTCTCCATTTGGGGTGGAGCATGGTGGGGTGGGCATATTGCCCAGTGGGTGGGTGAACATGACCCCTCCCCTGGCCTGGGTAGAGGGGCTGCTGACTCAGGGCCACCCACTCCTGTCTCCCTCCTCCACCACTGCCCCCTCGAGGGGCCTGAGAGGCAGAGAGGGAAGCAGAGGCAGGAGAACAGGAAACGGTGGATAAGTGGAAGAAAGAAGAGGAGAGGAGGCTGGAAGGAAGGAGGAGATAGGATGGGGGAGGAGCTGTACACCTCCAAATTAAATTTGTGATTCAGGCATCAGATGGGCCGACAGCCAGAGATTAATTCAACTGATCGAGTTATAAAGAGCGAGAGGCCTGAGTAATCAATCTTGCAGCTGTCAGGCCGACAGGCAGGAGTATTAACCTGGCTAGACGGCACATACCGAGGACTTTTTCATTTCATTCACCCCAACCACGTCCCTGACCACCTCTGGCCTGTCTCTCCAAATAATAATAATTGTGACTGTTAACGATGACAGAGACAGGTTGAGGGGACTGCCGGGCCCTTCTCTCCCAGACTTCCCACCCCTCGCTCGGTTTGACCACTTCTAGAAAGCAGAGCAAGTAACAGCTCTTGGCCCTCTAAGAGGTGGGGAAATAGAGGCAGGGACTGCAATGAGAGCTTCAGACAGGCCAGCGGTGGGGCTAGGATCATGGAGATCATCGTCCTAGATCCCTCCTGCCTCCTGGAAAAAGAATTGCTCCCCAACCAGCTGGCTCAGCCCCTGGCACTTCCGGTTCTGGTCAAGGAAGCTGTGATCCGGAAGGTCATACTTAGCTGTCCTCTGGCCTCTTCTGACCCTGGCCACAAATCTGAGTCCTGGGGGGATTGTGTGGGGGCCCTAGCTCTGGCTCGAGCCCCTGGGTTGGGTATCTGCTCTTCCTGGCAAGCCACCTCCTCTCCTGCTCACTCTCCTTCTCGCCTGACAGTGTCAGTCCACACCTGGGGGTGGGGTTGGGGGTCTCCCTGCAGAGACTTGTGGAAACACCCTCCCTTGGGCAGAGAAGGGGTGGGGGAGGGGGTGCTACCTTGATGTTGACACCTCTCTCAGCTAATTTTCATCCTTCAAACCTTTATATCTCTTTCTTCCTCCTTGCTTCAGGGAAAGGAAGGAACATTGTGCGTGTGTGTGTGTATGTGTGTGTGTGAGAGCACGTGAGCATGCATAAGAAGATATGATGGAGGTGGGGGCACCTTTAGGGCTTACTGGAAGTGAGCCAGGACGAAGTCAGCCCTCTGAGGTTGTCATGCCAGGATGGGCTCTAGGAAGCAGAGACCTTGGAGGGCCGAGGTGAGGAGACACAAGCTGGATCCTCCTTTCTCAGTAAGGATCAGGCATGGGGTGGGCAGGGGTGGTCCCTGTAATGCTCTAACATCACCGGTTATTATTGTTATTGTTACCACTCTAGGTACCACCTCATCCCTGGCAGCAACACAGCTCTCATTCATTGGATTTGAAGTATCTAAGCATTCTATATGTTACAACTTTAATGCTTACCAAAAAAGCACTGTGAAGTAGGTTCTATTTTCAGTTCCATTTTACAGATCAAAAACTGAGGTTCAGAGAGGTTGGGAGACTTGCTGAAGTCAGACAGCCAGGAAACTATAAAGCCATTTCCTGCACCCTACCCAGAGTCTCAGCACAAGCTGATGTTCCCCCAAGGCCCCCAGACTTCACTTGGCCTCCACCAAGGTTCCCTAGAGCCCCTATCAGCTGGTTCTGGATGTTTCCAGCTGAGGCTCCCTGGGAAGCAGATCCCTCTGGGTATGAGGAGGGCGGGAAGGGTGGTGCTGTTTGTTCAGAGGGTGGGGATGGGGGCTTGGTGTCAAAGAACACTCATCCCGGGCCAAGGGAAGAATAGGGGCCCCACCCAGGGCCCTGCCCTGCAATAACCCCAGGGAGGAGGATTTGCCCCCTTCACCAGTTCCCAGAGCCTCTTGGGAAAGGAGAGGGCTGACTTGCCTGCATCACCCGCCCTCCCCAGGGATGAACCAGTTGGAGGGGTGCCATGTTGAGTGTGTGGTGGTGGTTGGGGGTTGTAGATCCTGACTTGGTTGAGAGAGAGGGAGAAAGCTCTCCCTCTCACCTCCTGACCCCATTTGGGGCTGGACCTGAGGGGGGCTGGGGAAGGGGGCCTGGCTGAGGCGTTGGGAGTTGGAGGCTGGAGCCAGGCCAGCCCCTCTCCCAGGCTCCCTGGGACCCATTTCAAGTGGCTGCTTCCAGGCTGGGCCAGCTAGGGGGAGGGGGGAAGGGAAGAAGGAGTCTGTTTCCAAGCAAAGGTTCAAGGGTCTCCCTTCCTGAACCCCCGCCCCCTTGCTCAGGGCAGCCATTGATTCCACCCTGTCAGTCTTGGCGGTGTTTACTCCCTACCCGTTTTCCCGGGGCCAAGGCCAGTGGAGGGATCTAAGGCCACAGGACTTTATGTGCCACCCCCATCCCATCTTGAGGTCATTCTTGTGCTTGGGATGGGGGGTGGATGGAGACCCCTGGCATAGACCCTCAGGACCAGAATCCCCAAGTCTTAAGGTTTTGATCACTGGGGTGGCTGAGGACTTATCTGCTGTGGCTGCTTTCACGTACTCTTTACTTCCCACCCCCACCAGTCTTTGCATTCATGCCAGACCCTGGATCTGCAACCTGGGATCTAGTAATTCAGGGGCCTTTTTTTTTTAATTAATTAATTTATTTATGGCTGCACTGGGTCTTCCTTGTTGTGCACGGGCTTTCTCAAGTTGGGGCCAGCAGGGACTGCTCTCTCACTGCGGTGCAAGGGCTTTTCATTGTGGTAGCCTCTCTTGTTGCAGAGCATGGGCTCTGGAGGATACAGGCTTCAGTAGTTGCAGCTCAGGGGCTCTAGAGCACAGGCTCGGTCGTTGTGGTGCACAGACTTAGTTTCCCTGAGGCATGCGGAATATTCCTGGGCCAAGGAATCCTACTCGTGTCCCCTGCATTGCCAGGTGGATTCTCAACCACTGGGCCACCAGGGAAATCCAATTCAGGGGCCTTTTGTGTCAGAATGGGGATGTTCTCTGATTGCTAATTCTCTCACCCTATCGAGGTGAATGCGGGATCAGATCCCCAAGGGCTGTCTTGCCGTGATTACCACAATGGTCCTTCGAACATTCTCTGTGCCATAGTTTTCCATCCGAAGGTAACAGATATCTCCATGATCTCTGCTCCTTCTGCCCTAGGCTGGGGAAAGGTGGGGTGCTGTGCAAGGAGAGGAGAGATCTTTTAAGGCAAATCATGTAGAAGATCTGTTTCAAAAACTGGCTGTCTTTCTGGGCCTCCATTTCCTCATCAGTAAAATGGGAGAAATAATGCCTACTTCCTTGGTTTGGGGTGACGCTCAAGAGAGATGGCAGAGAGGGCCTCAGACTGTGTCTGGAACATTGTAGGTGCTGAATAAACATTTGAAACCATCAGCCAAAGCAGAGGAAGGGCTGGGGGTGTGGCGAAGGTGTGGCTTCGTTGGGGAGATGTTGTCTTCCCTGATTCCCGGCTCTCCCATCCCTCATTCTGTGACAAGCTTAGGCAGAGGCCCTTGACTTGGACATCCCGCTCTGAGGAGCTCTTGGACAGGCTGGGAGAATGTCTGTGTCCTGGACAGGGCTGTGTTTGAGGGCTGTGTGTGTTTCCACATCCCTGCTTTGAGAAAGGAGTTGTTTGGACATCAGCCAGGCTGTGTGTATATGTGAGTGTGTGTGTGCATGCATGTGTGTAGATTCAATGGCTGGCATCAAAATACTTACTGATTAATCTCTGTCTTCCCACACCCAGCCCTGGTCCCTGGGAAGCTCTGGGCCTGAGCTGGTGTCCAATGGGCCTGAGGGGGCAGGATCAGGCCCAGGAAGATGGATTTCCCTGTCCCCTCGGCCCCCACCCCTCAGGGGTGGGGGGGATGGCTGCTTCATTATGTTTAATGGGATTATTGGGAGGGACAGTAGTCATGGGGCATTAGCTGCTAATTGGGTCCGTAATAAAGTTAATAAAGCTCTTATGGTCTTTGCCATTAAGTGTAATTACGGGGGTGCTCTATGAGGGGTGTTGTTGGCGGGGAAAGAGTACTGAGCTCTCCCTGGTAGAAGGAGCCAGGACAGGAGCAGGTGATGGGGAAGCTGGCAGCCACGCAAAGGCAGGGAGCTGCACCCACTTCTGGAACCCATGCCCAGCTGGGCTCACCAGCAGGCCCTCAGGGGGATGGAGGGAGTGAGGTGGACAGGAGGGAAAGAGGGTTCACTATGTGCAAAAGGCAAGAGTCCAGGGGATGTTATTAAGCCAGGTTCAATGTGCACACACTCTTGAAGAGGCTCAGAATGTGGACGAAACATCACCTCTGGGGAGTGATGGTATGGACAAATCATTAGCTTTGGGGCCTGATTGTGCTGGTGTCTGCTATGTGACCTCGGGGGAGCTGTGTGATCTCTCTCAGCCTCAGTTGTCCCTTTGTAACATGAGAATTGTAATGTCATGGTCACGAGGGTTCTGAAAGCTGACATGGGAGGAAACTAAAAGAGTGACTGTGGTGCTGTTTTTATTTTTAGAAGCTTTTACCTTATTTTGTAATTATACAAGAAATGCTTGAAGTCTTGTTGTGTTGATATATACAGAGATGTACAGAGGGAGCCTCCTCATCTCATTTTCTCCCTGTCATCAACTGGTGTTTATCTTGGGGGATAGGGTTTTCGGGGATACATTTATGTAATATATATTTACACGGAGAAACAGTCTTGTTTTCTTGGTTTCTTTTACTTTTTATATAAGTGGAATGACATTTTTATGTTGTTTTGCCGGTTTGCTTTCTTCCCTAACATTTGTCTTTGTAGTGTTTCCCTGCCAGTATTCAGAGGTCTGCTTCATTTTTGTATGGCCCCTCAGTGATTATAATTTGGATATACCTTCATTTCTTTAAACATTTGCCTATTTTTAATAATTTTTTATTTTTATTTATTTTAGCTGGATCAGGTCTTAGTTGTAGCATGCAGGATCTTCAATTTTCACTGTGGCAGGTGGGATCTAGTTCCCTGGCCAGAGATCGAACCCAGGCCCCCTGCACTGGGAGCACAGAATCCTAGCTGCTAGACCACCAGAAAAGTCCCCCGAAAAGATATTTTCAAAGATATGTGAATGCTTATTTTTGTTTTTCCCTTATTCCCTGTCCCCCTCCAATGATGGCATCTTCTATATTCTGTTCTACACCTTGCTATCTGTTTACCTTGAAGATGATTCTCATTGGGAACATGCAGATTATTCTCTTGAATGGCTGCATACTATCCCACCTTATGGCTATGGCTTCATTATTATAGCTTGTCCTCTAGGTGGACACTGAGAATGTCCCTAGTCTTTAGCTCTTACAATGCCTCTGAGTACAACTGAGGACATACATAGACAAATTCCTAGAAGTAGAATTGCTGGGTCAAATGAGGTTTCCAGCCAAAGTTTTTTACAGATGTTGCCAGATTTCACATCGAGATGATTATATATCTAGTCTCACTCCCAAACAGGTGTAGGTGCTGCCTCCCAGGCCTTAGCTGCAGCCACATCAGTTGTATTCAGGCGCACTTATGGACGACGGGTTCTGCTAGCAGCTGCTGGATCAGGGAGTCGGAGGAGAGTGCAGCTTTCCCCAGGAGAGGAAAGGCATAAGTCCTCTCTTTGCTCCCAAGAAAGTCACGGGGTAAACACAGTTGTCAGAGGGGAGGAAGAGTTACAGTCAGGGTCAGGGGTTAATGCGGATGGAGCTACTGGACACGCTGCGCAGAGCAAACAAAACAAGTTAGGGTGAGGGAGGGGCTGGCCCTGGCAGTGGGCGCCAGGCAGCCTCGACTCGGCTCTTCCCTGGGCAGCTGCTGTCATGGGCATGGGTTCTGGGCAGCTAAAGACCTGATGGCCAGCTGCTGGGCTCTGAGACCACGGAGCAGTCCTCACCTTCCATAGGGCCTCTCAGCCCAGAGCTGGCAGGGTGGGCCTGCTGTGCAGTCCTGCTGGACTTCAGGGCCCCTCCATGGGGTAATCCCTCTGGAGCCCTGTCTGGGAGGCTTTGTGAGGTATTAGAGGTGAGCCAGGCGGCGGGCCCTGGAGCCAAGCACAGCTTTTAGAGCATTCCTGGGCATTAGGCTCCCTGTCCCAGCCCAGCCTTGCCCTCACCCCACTGAGCCCCAGGGCCTTCTCTGCCTCAGCCACTCCTGGCCTAATTACAGGTGTCCGTGTCGGGGTCAGCAGTGGGGTTAATTTGGAGCTTGTCCTGGGGCGTCCAGGGCTCATTAATGGAGTCCCAAGGAGTCCAGGGGATGAGCCAGGTAAACAGGGGATTAGGGGCCAAGGAAGACTGTTGTTGGGGAACGATGGGTTGGTTAAACAGGGCTGTGAGTGGGGCCCCAGGTGGGGATCAGCGTCAAGTATGTGTGTGTGTGTTCACCACACAGATGCTCAGGGACAGAGCAGGTGCTCAGACGTACAGACACACGCCGCCTTGGAGCCAGATACTCACCAGACACACAGATTTCATACTCATGCAGGCTCACACACAGAGGCTCACACTGTCCTGACTCAGAACTGCTTCCCTGGAAGCTGCGGGCTCTGCAAGGCTGGGGACTTGGGGGAGATGAACCAGAGACTCTCTCCAGCCAGAAACCCTGGTCTGCCCCTGACAGCCTCCCTTGATGCCCGTCCACCTCGACCAGGGCGATGATGTTCTTTTCCCTTTTCTTTGAGCAACTCCTCCTGCCCCAGGACTGAGATTTGGAAGGAAGCATTGGCCTGTGGGTAGAATGACTTAGAGCAGGCTCCCAGCCAGGCTGGGGGAGAGAGGGGAGTTCTTACTCCACAGCCCCTAGTCCCCCAGAGGGTCTCTGTGCCCAGCCGTCAGGTCAGCTCCCCGAAGAACCCCCACCCCCAACCCTGGGCCTCCTGACAAGCCCTTGGGTTCTGAGGGGAGGCATGTCCACATGCACAGAGGTCACTGAAGAGGAGGAGGAGGAGGAAAGGGAGGAGGGAGCTGATAGGAGCCAGGGCTGGGAGGGGCAGGGCAGGGCGAAATCACTTAACCCCAGAGCCGCCACTGGTCCTTGGAACCCCCGGTACTGATGGGGGCCAGCTGGAGCTGGCTGAGGACGAGAGGCCCCAGTGTGGGAATCCAGGGAGGGGGTGTCCCAGGGCTTCCTGGGGTCAGCTGGGAGGGGGACACCCCGAGCCTTCGTCCCCCGCCTGCCTGGCTGCCACCATCACTGCGGAGGATCTGGAGCCAGAACCTGGCTCCCCAGCTCTGTTGCTGACAGGGAACTTTTTCTAGTCTTCACCACTGCCCACCCGCCCCAGGCTGGCTGACTGGATGTTACTCGACTCCTAGCATGGTGGTGGTGGCAACAGGGGTGGGAGTGGAGAGGGCGGATGGGGGCTCAGAAACCCAACATTTGATGCCAGAAGAGTCTGATTTTCCCAAGGATGCCACCTTCCATCTGTGTCCCCTTCCCAGGGCATCCCCTTGACGAAGTATTTAGAGGTGACCCCAGAGGCATTGTGACTTCCATTACAGAAATAGCCACTATTTCATCCCACTAACTGAAACTTCTCATCAGTAAGGGTGCCCACAGGGCTAGGCTGCCACCTGTGGTCATCTCACTTTGGTCCTAGGAATCTACGGTTCCCTCCCTGGGCTCCCTGTCTGCCTCATGCCATCCCCAGGACTCTCCACATGCTCCAAGACCCCCCACATACTCTAGGACCATAATTGAATATAAAGGCCCAGAAGCCAGCTCAAACAGCAGCATTAATCACCAGCCTCCTGCCATAGATCTTTCTCACACATAAAATAGCTCATGTTAATCATTGCAGCTGATTTATTGTCTTCTCCACCTTGTACATAAATTATTCACCATTGCCAGCCTCATGGAGGAATCCTGTAATGAGGGCTTCCATCCTTCCTTCTCCAATGTGGATCCTCAGACCTCTGGGTCTGCATGGCAGCCGTGCCATTCACTAGTTTGGTCTAGACATGGAGCCCCAGGCAAGGGGATCAAGGGGGATTGATCCCCTTGAGAAAGGGGCCGCATTCATGAGTATCTGTTCTACCCAAGAGCACTCAGAGGAAATTTTCAGCTCCAGGAAATAGAGCTAAGCCCTCAGGCACCTCTGCAGTTTTGGACAGAAGAAACGGGGTTTAGAATGGGGCCTGTTGGTGGCCCCTGGGCTTCCTAAGACTGGGCTGGGTAGAGCAGTGAGACTTTACTTGGAGGATCCTGCTCAACACCCGAGTCTCTGCTGCCAATCAAGACCAGCCCTTAGGAGTTCCCGGTCCCAGGAAGCAGGATGTGGGTGTGTCCACGGGACTTAAAGTCCTGCCTGCCCCAGCCCTCTGTCCTATCCTGGGGTCTGTGCCGCTGCCTCTGGCCTCAGCCTCAGAAGGTGGTGGCAGTAGTTATGGCAATGTCCACCAGATGGCAGACCTAAAACCCAGGATGGCAGCTGCCCGAGGAGGGGAAACGGCACTCTGTAAAAGGAAAGGCAGCTTGCCCCGAGGAGAAGAAGAGTGATGGGGAGTGAGCGGAGATAGGGGAATTTCACTTAGGGAAAGGGCCCTGAACCTTGGCGGGACCAAAAGACAGGGCCCATCTCACATCAAAACCATTTGGTGGCATACCCAAGTGAGATGCTCTCAGGAGAAGAATTGGAAGCCCAGGAGGTGCATGTGGGCAGTGGGACCCCTGCAGGGATGCAAGTAGCCAGTCCTGGCTTCACTGGCCCTGGCCAAGCTCCCCTGAAATGACCAGCCTTCCTACACTCAAGTCCATCAGTTCTCACTCCTTCTCTCTTGGCTGGGAGACCCTTGGTAGCATCCAAGACAGGAGTTACTGGCATAATATGGTCAGCAGGTGTCCAGCAAAACCCAGCTCTCAGCATCTGGAACAAACCCATCACAGGCCTGTGAGCTGCTTGGACTCATTCCATTCAAGGACCTCTGTTCCCCTACAGACCCACTCCTCTTTCTTCCTCCGAGTAGAGTGGTCAGCTGCTCAAAGAGGCAAATGCTTCCTAAGATACAAGAGACTTGTGGCTTAAACACTGGGCTTTCCAGAGACCCCCAGTCTAACCCTTCCCCAAGTCACTCAGCCCCGACATGTGCCTTGAGGGTACAGTTATAGGCCATCTACTGAGGCTGGGCTGATACTGCAAAGTGATGGTGTGCACAGCATGCATGGCACTGCGTGGCTCCCTAGCCAATGAAATACCTCCACCGGACATGCTGGGCTCTGGCCCTCTAGACTTTTCAGGTGGCTCAGGGGTTAAGAATCCACCTGCCAATGCAGGAGATGCAGGAGACTCAAGTTCAGTCCCCTGGGTCAGGAAGATCCTCTGGAGGGGGAAATGGCAAACCACTCAAATATTCTTGCCCGGAAAATCCCATGGTCAGAGGAACCTGGAGGGCTGCAGTCCACGGGGTCACAAAGAGTCGGACACTACTGAGCACACATACCCGCAACATAGGCCCTTTAAACGTCCTGAGCCCTGAGGGTGGAGCTGGCAGAAGGACAGCCAGGCCTCCTTCAAGCCCAGCTGCCTCAATTGGAGTCCTAGGAAAACAACTGGAATGACTGTCCCCTCTGCAGTTCTCCTGCTGTAAACCACACCCACCCTGTCTCTCAGCAGATGTTAGCTGGGATCCTGGGGTGCCCCTCCTGGCTCCTACCAGGGTCTTTGTGTCCTGATGGAATCTCCCAACCCAGGCAGGACCCTATTTCCTGCTCTTAGGCTCCTTGAAGACAAGGTCAGGAAGTCCCCATCAAAGAACACATGTTTCTCCAGGTGTGACTCCTGGGCCTACTGACCAAGCTGTGGGGATGGAGTCCAGGGAATGGAACTGTCTCCAAGCTTCCTAAAGTCTGCACCAGAGACCATCCTGGAGCCAAAGGAAAGCCCTCGTAAAACCAAAGCTTCCTGAAGGCAGCCACGGGCCAGGGCAGCTGGGGAGCTGGCCTCCAGGACTGACTTCCCTGCAGCAGCTGCCCTGGCAGCAGGCACACTGCAGGCCTCTTCACCGCCCCCTCCCTTCCCAGCCAGCCTGCCACACCCGGCTCGCCTGGCTTCCTCAGACCACTGTCTTCATGTCTGTCTTCGCACTGGTTCCAGGGCTGCCCCAGCCCAGCTTGTTTATCCTTCAGGGGGTCCGAATGGGCATTTCAATCCCAATTATGCTCTGACCACAGTCACCACAGATTCCAAAACAAATGTCCCAGGTGACAGAGATGCAGGAGGCTCAGACAGGCTGGTGCCAGGGGGGCTGATAAAGGAGGATCCACTTGGGCTTAGAGGCGATGAGAGCGAGAGCCGCTTCTAGTGATGGGGCCCTGGGGAGCGGGGACTCGTGGGTAACTGACCTCCTCAGCCAGGCCCAGACTGCCAAGAGAGGGCAGTCTTGGTCTCCGGGCCCTGCCCTCCCACCTCTAGCTTCCCTTCATTCTCATCTAATAGAGCCCTGGGAGTGGTTTGGAAATTCTCGTCTTGCCCCAGTTCAGTTCAGTTCAGTTCAGTCGCTCAGTTGTGTCTGACTCTTTGTGACCCCATGGACTGCAGCATGCCAGGCTCCCCTGTCCATCACCAACTCCCGGAGTTTACTCAAGCTCATGTCCATTGAGTCAGTGATGCCATCCAACCATCTCGTCCTCTGTCGTCCCCTTCTCCTCCTGCCTTCAATCTTTCCCAGCATCAGGGTCTTTTCCAATGAGTCAGTTCTTTGCATCAGGTGGCTAAAGTCTTGACCCAGTCACTGGCTAAGTAAGTCTGTCCTTCCTCTCCAGAAGGGGCAGGCTGGACTCCTCAGCCCAGGCTGGCTGGCACAGACCTGCTACTCAGTGTCTGAGGATGGAGGTCACAGCCGGGCTTCTGGGCCCAGCTCTGCTGGATGCGTTCTCTGGATTGGATTGCGGTCCCGAACCTCATTTTCCCATCTCAGGGTCAATTAGCAGAAAACGCTTCCCAGTCTGACTGTCCATGAGGAAGAAAGTCCCAATCTTTCAAACCTTCCTGGGGTGCCTGGAGAATGCAGCAAAGCTTCTGGGGGAGCAACAGTGAGAAGGCTGTGGCGCCGGCTGGGGCTCTGGGGCCAGAAATAAAGAGGATGATGGCAGGTACTGCTGAGGGGCGGGCCTTGGTTTCTATCTATTGCTTCGGAGGGGTGGGATGCCAGGCAGCCAAGACTTGGGAAAGGCCCCCAGCTCTCATGGGCCTCCGTGATGGGGCAGGAACTGCCTTCCAAACCAGCTGTACCTGCCCCCAGGTGGGAGGAGCCCCTGACTCACTGCTCTCTGGTTTCTCACCCCAGTGCCTGCTTTTACCCCTACCCTTGCCCTTCTGCTTTGCCCAGGAAAAGTCACCTTTGCACAAATGCCCATTGGGTGATCTCTACAATAGGCCACAGCTGGGACATGTTCAATAACAATCATAATATCAAGGATTCTGAGCACTGAAGAATTGTTGCCTTCCAGTTGTGGTGCTGGAGAAGACTCTTGAGAGTCTCTCGGACAGCAAGGAGATTACTTAATCCTAAAGGAAATCAACCCTGAATATTCATTGAAAGGACTGATGCTGAAGCTCCAATACTTTGGCCACCTAATGCGAAGAGCCGACTTGTTGGAAAAGACCCTGATGCTGGAATAGATTGAGGGCAGGAGGAGAATGGGACAACAGAGGATGAGATGGTTAGATGGCACAACTGACTCAGTGGACATGAGTTTGAGCAAACTCTGGGGGATAATGAAGGACAGGGGAGCCTGGAGTGCTGCAGTCCTTGGGGTCGCAGAGAGTCAGACATGACTTAGCAACTGAGCAACGACGAAAGCAAGGGTAACAAAACCAGCTCCTATTTATTGAGTATTTTCCATGTGTTGTGCCAAATGCTTTTGTAATTTGACATTCATGTCAGTCCTTTCAGGCAGGTAGACATAGCAGCCCTGATTTACAGATGAGTAAGTGGAGACTTGTAGTGGGGTCAAGGTTATGGTTAGAGACTTGGCCTCTGGGAAGGAAGGTGAGTCACCAGGGCCTTATGAGGGTGAGTGTGGGTGCACTTGGGCCTGTGCAAGTATGTAAGCGGGCCACTGGGAGTGTGTGTGTCTGTGAGGCTGTGCATTCATCAGTGTGAGAGTGTGAATGTGTGGGTCTCAGAAAGAGCAAGTGTGACTAGGCATGTGCACGAGTAACTGTGTGGGGTATGGGTGCTTCTGAGTGTAAATGACCGTGCAGTGGTGTGGGAGCACCAACCTGAGTGGGAAAGACTGTTCCTGTCGGTATATCTTAGAGGTAAAAATTCCCAGAAGTCCAGGATCCGATCACTGCTATGCTATTGACCAGCTCTGTGGCTTGGATGTATCCCTCCTCTAAGTTTCCATACCTACAAATATGGAGAAAACCTCTCACAGGGTAACCGTGAGCACCAAATGCAGTTATAGGGCAGAGAGCATTTTGTAATCCGTCAGCTGTAGGTTCTTGGGAAGTCAGTGAACTCTCTCCATCTTCTGCCTCCCTTCCCTGACTCCCACCTCCAAGACAGGCTCATACCCCAGCCAGGTTCCAAGCTGGGGTGGGGTAGCATGCCAGAGCCGCAGCCCACCTGACGAGGCTCCAGGCCCAGGTTCAGGAGGGTTGGTTAGATGAGAGAGTGAGCAGGCAGAGCTGCAAAGTCTGTCCATCTTGGCTCTGCGTGCTGAACTCAGGTTCCCATCTGCACTATCCTCCTCTGCTCTGCTCCAGGGAACCCCCATCTTGCCACAGCCTACCACACTGTGGAAACTACTGCTGCCTCCCTCTATGGAGGTGAGGGCCCCAGGGTAGAGGCTCTCTCGCTGGGTCTCTCACTTAACTTTCTACAGACCATTTCCCACTAAGACCCCAGGGTTCTAGGTCTATGGCAGCCCTGGTCCCAGCCTTCATTGAGGTTCTCAGGTGATTCTGGTGCTACTAGTCCACACACCTGCCTTTGGAAACATCTACTGAGTGTGGTGGTTCTCAACTCTACCTCTACATCTCACATGGATCACCTGGGGATGATCTGAACCAGCCTGGTGCCTGGCTGCATGCGGACCAGCCTCTCTAATCATGGAAATAGTTTTACAACCCCCTCCCCCCAACCAACCAGGGGATTCTAATGTGTAGTTGAAATTGAGAAGCATTGATAATGATTCCCAAACTTTCCTGGTGAAAAAGAATCACTTGTGTATTGATAAATACACAGCTTCCCAGGCCCCTGCCCTGGAAATTCTGACTTGGTGTAGCTAGGATGGGGCACAGGAACAAGCATTTGCAATTCTAACTCTCAGGGAATTTTGGAGAATTAGCCTAGAGCTGTGCTTCTCAAACTCTAATGTGCAGGCGACTCATCTAGGGATCAGGTTAAAATGCAGATTCTGGTTCAGGAGTTCTGAGGAGAGAGTCTGAGGAACTTTAAGTAGTTCTGTCCAGTCAGAGCATAAATTACGAGATGGTGAATGATCAGAGATGGGACTAGAGAAGAAAACAGGGACCTTGAAAACCTGACAAAGAGTTTGAACTTGAATTTCACTTCCAAGGCAATAAGGAACCCCAGAGGGTATTTAACAGAAGGGTAGCTTGTTCAGACACATAGTTTAGAAAGATTGTTCTTGTGGCCATGTGGGAGGTGGGTCAGAGAATTAGATTCCAGCCAGGAGGTTGTTGGGCTTCCCTGGTGGCTCAGATGGTGAAGAATCCACCTGCAATGTGGGAGACCTGCGTTTGATCTCTGGGTTGGGAAGATCCCCTGGAAAAGGGACTGACAACCCACTCCAGTATGCTTGCCTGGAGAATCCCATGGACAGAGGAGCCTGGCAGGCTACAGTCCATGGGGTTGCAAAGAGTTGGACACGACTGAGCGCCTAAGCACAGCACAGCACAGAAGGTTGTTGCCTTGGTCCAGGAGGAAGGTGCTGGCCTAGGCGAAGGAGGTGGTGAAGAGGGAGAGAGAAGTTAGTAGTACTGGGGAGGGCTTGGTGATCAGTTGGATGTGGGGTGAGGTGGAGGGTAAGGAGGCTTAAGAGTGGCCCCTGGGTCAGCTGCTGACTTGGCAGCTAGTGAAGAGGAGTCCCCCATGCCTTGGCAAGATGGACATTTCTTTCCACACCTGCTGCCCCACGATCCAGTAGCTGTTAGGCCTTAGGCTCCTGCAGGACTAGGTTGAGGAGAAGCAACAGAAGCAGCCTTGTGGAAGTGATGTGGAATTGATGTCTTAGCTTCTCTCCTTGACCTTCGGAAGCTCTGGATGCTCCCTGTCAGCAGTTGCCAAGACTTGGAGGCTGCTTTGGGGATGAAGTCTTCTGAATACCTTGTTCTCTTTATCCCTCTCTGGCTTCCTTCCAGACACAGACGCCCAGATGAAGAGAAATCCGGATCCACGAAGCACCTGGGCCCATGGTTCCTATCTGGCAGAGTCTCATTTTGGACCCGAAGTATCACAAGACCTCTCCAGTCCATACCTCCTGGCAACTCTGCTTGGCATACTGGCCCATCCTGCTTTTGACCACAGCCCTCCCCCATCGCCCCACAGTGAGTGCAGACTGCCTCTTGGACTGCCCACTCCAAGGACCTGTTTTCTTGTGTGGGGACTCATCTTTGAGAGGACTCACTTCCTGTTTGCAACTGGATGCCTACTCAGCATCTCCTAGAGCCAGGCGCTCCTCTACAGTTTCCAAGCTGCTCCGTCACATCTTTCTCTGATACCACTTCTTCTATGGTACAAGTGTGCAGTTAAACTGAAATCCAGGGCTTTCCTGGTGGTTCAGTGGTAAAGAATCCACCTGCCAATGCAGGAGACACAGGTTCAATCCCAGGGCCAGGAGGATCCTACATGCCACAGAGCAACCAAGCCCATGTGCCACAACTACTGAGCCTGTGCTCTAGAGTCTGTGCTCCGCAACAAGAGAAGCCACCGAAATGAGAAGCCTGAGCCCCACAACTAGAGAAAAGCCTACTTGAAGCAATGAAGACCTAGCACAGCCAAATAAATAAATAAAATTATTTTTAAAAAAGAAATTTTAAAAAAACCCTGAAATTCAAGTCATGCTGACCAGAGTGGTTGGGCCGTCCACCATGAATATTTGCCATAGCATCTTCAGCATACTAGTGAGAACTAATATACTGGACTTGACATGTGTTATCTCTGTGCATGTTCAATACAACCCTGAGAGATTCTCATATTGTTCCTATTTTCTGGATAAGGAAATAGGCAAAGATGTTAAGTAACTTTCTCAAGGTCACCAGGCTAGAAACTGGGACTGGAGCCCTGTTGCATCTAATGCCGAGTGCCTGCTCTTAACCGCCACTCAGTATTGCCTCTCGTGGTCTTCATCAGCATCCCAAGGCCTCAGTTAAGTCCTCTCCCTGGGATCAGCCTCAGAGTCTCGATTATTCCCAGAGCAAATATCAGGCCAGGTCTAAATCTTGGGCCCAGAAAAACTAGGTGGGGAACAGATGAGAACTCCAGAAGGGATTTTGCTGCAGCCGAAGGAGTTGGGGATTAGGATTCAAAAGGACTGAGGTTGTCTTGCTCGGCCCCTTGTTGTCTGAGTGGACCTGGTCAAATCTTGAATCTCTCTGAGCATCAGTTTCTTCATCAGTGACATGAGGGTAGCAGCAGAAGCTACCTCTCAGAGTTGGACTGAGGAACAAGTGGGGAAATGCACCAATATAAGGCAGGATCCTATTGACTACAGAGGGCTGTCTGATGAAATGACTGTTAGCGCCAGCCACTGCTCAGTATTTGTTATGGGACTTGTCTGGCAGTCCAGTGGTTAAGACTCTGCTTCCAATGCAGGGGGCATGGGTTCCATCCTTGGTCAGGGAACTAAGATCCCACATGCTGCAAGGCACAGCCAATAAATAAATAAATATATAACATAAAAAGAATTTTAAAAAATTTGTCATGATTGCTGGGGCGGAATTCAGAGGCTGTGGGTACAACCAGGAGCCCCTGGGCCTGGACTTATATCTAAGATGACAAGTGTGAAGTGAAAGTCACTCAGTCATGTCCAGCTCTTTGGGAGCCCATGGATTATACAGTCCATGGAATTCTCCAGGCAAAAATACTAGAGTGGGTAGCCTTTCCCTTCTCCAGGGGACCTTCCCAACCCAGGGATCGAACCCAGGTCTCCCATATCTAAGATGACAAATTTCAGGTCAACTTGCCACTCTCCCCCTTCCATTAACCTTTTGTGATCTTGCAGCAGTTGTGTTTTGAGCCCTGGCCATCTTTCCTTACTTCTGTAAAATGAGGAATCCATGCCAGTTCATCTGGACAGCTCCCTAATTTTCACTTTCCAGGAGTGGAATGGAAGGCAAACCTTTGTGACATTTGCCAAAGCAGGATTGTTGCCAAAGAGGGCCTCCCTCTGCAGTCAGTGGCCAAGACTCTTGGTGTCTCATGTGTATGTCAAGTCTCACTGCTGATCCTGTTACTAATTCATTCAGTAAACTTTTATTCAAATTTAAATTTCAAAATTCTTGCTATAAGAAATATAGATGAAGCACCCTTTCCAATTCCAGAATCTCCCCCCAGAGTTCACAGCTGTGGTCAGTTTACTGGTTATCCTTCCAGACCATTTCTTATGCATTTATCTCTATGTTATATATACAAAGAAACACACCATTTTGGGGTGTGTTTTTATCTCTGCAGACAAGTAGTCTTATTCTTATGCAATTTGCTTTTCTAATTAAAAATATGGCTTGGAAAAAATATGTCTTTGAGATTTTCCTGAATCAATACCTGGAGATCTACTTCCTGATTTTTAACTGTGACATGTTAAATATTCTGTAGCATGGGGTTTCACTGTTTATTTGCCACCCCTCACCAGTGGACTGTTAGGTTGCCTCTAATTTTTCATTGTTATAAACAATGCTTAGTAAATTCTCTGGTATATGGTTCTGTGGGCAGACATGAATATTTCGTTAGGATAATGAGTATAAATAAAGTTGCTAAGACAAAGATGGCCATTGTTAATTTTAATAGAAACTGCCATAGTACCCTCTAAGAAGACTGGATCTGTTTACAGTGCTTCCAATTACCAATGAGACCACCCAGTTATGGATGCTTTCTCCAACACTGGATACCATCAGTTTTCTGAATTTTTGCTAATCTATTGGATTAAGCAAAAATGAATCTGGTGTTTGTTTTAATTTGCGTTTCTATAATTAGAATTGTATATGTGTAATGTTGAGTATATTTTCCTAAGTTTATTGGACATTTTGTATTTCTGTTTCTATAAATTGCCTATTCCTATACTTTGCCCATCTTTCTAGAGCATGTTTTTTTGGTGGCACCATGCTGCTTGCTTCGGTCCCCCTGACCAGGGATCGAACTCAGGCCATGGCAGTGAAGGCACCAAATCCTAACCATTACACCACCAAGGAACTCCCACCTAATGTGCTTTTAAAAATCTCTTTTTTAGTGTGTTAGCATTCTTTATTCTGGATGTTAACATTTGTTATGCTCCAGTTGCCTGTCTTTCTATGCAATTTCTGACCATTTGTCACATAGCAGTTTTAAATTTAGTTGTAGTCTATTTGTCAGTGTTCTTCTTTATGGCTTTTATAGCTTGTATCTTGCTTTAAACAGCCTTCTTTAATCCAAAATTATTTAATTTTAACGTGTCTTCAAGCATTTTTGGGTCTAACAGTTATTTCCTCTGGAGGTTACTTTGTGAATGGTGCAAAATAGAAAGAAATACGTAAAGTTTGGAGACCTCCTCCACCATCACTGGGGTCCCTGGACTAGGAATCTGATTTGCCAAAATCAGGGCTTGCCCGGTAGTGTTTTCACAATTGGAAGTGAGCGACTGTAAGCAATGGCAGGTATCTGGTGTGGGGAAGGAGGTGTGGTGGTGGAGATGGGTGGGTGGGACGTGAAGGGTCCCCTCACAGGACTCAGCTGAGTGAAGAGAAGTATGGGCTGCAGGCCTCAGTTCTCGCTCCCTGCTCCTCAGTCTGAACATGGCTCCAGGCAAGAAAAACTGCTGGTGATCCCCTCATGGTCTTTACAGGTGCATCTACGGTACAGCATGTGTCACACACACCACATGAAAGGTCTATTTCCTTAGCACTGTCCCCACTAAATGTCAGCTCCTGGAGCAGGGACTCTTCATTTTTATTTCCCTTGCACCAGACACAGAGCCGTCATCCTTGGGTGAACACACACGTATTTTCTCGTGGGCACAGATGCCCTAGGGGCATGTCCCAGGGTGAGCACATGGCCCCCTACATGCATGGATGCATATTGAGGGTGTGTGATATGCAGTCTGTGTCCTCGTGTCTCTATGACTGTGAGTGCAGGCTGATCTACCTGTGTCTGGGGCAGGAACCCACGAGGCCTCCTTTCCCTCCGGGTTCTTTCCCACCGGTTCTCCATCTCCACTTCTCTGGTCAAAGAGCTTTTTCTCCTCACAGGTGGGAGGGTTTATTAATGGGGACAGCGTTGGAGACATGTCAAGTCTTCTAGTTTCTTCTGGGAAAGCGTTACTCTTCCCCCTTCCTTATCCCATCTTTTTCGCTCTCTTTTCCCCTCCTCCTCCTAGTTCACATCTCTCCCCCTCCCCCTCCGGGAGGCAGCTCATCTGAGCTCAGCCTTTGCTGACACGGCCATTTGGGCCCATTAGCTGCCTCCTAATGAGCGACTGCCTTCTTGGCCCTCCCCCCACCCCAACTGGGAGGGAGGGATCAATTAGCTGCTCACACACACACACACACACACACTTACACATAAGTCCGTGCCCCTGTGTACACATTTGCACATCACATATACATTCGTAAAAACACTCATAACAAACATACATGCTTCCTTTCTCCTTGACTAATGATGTCTTTTTAGGGGCCCCTGCCTTCCACAGTATTCCCCCTGGAGAGAGATCCTGCTCACTTCCACAAGCAGAACCCCCACTGCCAACTTCATTCACCCCAGCTCATTCCCAGATTCCCATGATTCTAAATTTAGTCCAAATCATATTTTACTGATGGGCAAACTGAGGCTCAGGGTGGGAAACTGACTAGTCCAGAGTCAAGCCAAGCTGGAAAGACTTGTGTCCTTGTATTTCAGGTCCAGCACAAGTGCTATCAACAGACAGAAATGGGGTGTCCCACAAACACCCATCCTGTGCACAACAGAGCTGTGGGCTTTCAAAAACAGTCCCTGTTCAGGTGTGTGGTCGTGATCCTGGGAGTGACAGGGACCTGGGGAGGCCCTGCCATGCGCAGAGGAGGAAGAGGGTGAGCTCTTGAGGAGTCGCCTTGTCCCATGGAGTCAGCATGGCCCAGAGATGATTAAGCAATGGGTAAAGCCTCAGTGCCTCCTGTGGCCCTCGCAAGCCTCACCTTGGCTTTCTCGCCCTCCCCTCAGAAAGGACCTCAGGCATTCCTGATGGACACTCCCTCTTGTTCACATAGGAAGGGGGCGACTTGCTGAGGATTCTATCCCAAAGAGTCTCCCTTGAGGACTGGGGAAGAGTGGTCCCATCCCAGCCCTGGCCCATTCTCCAGATTATGTATAAGGACAGGAAATGTGGGTACTAGGTGGTAACTCCAACGCACAAAGGACCATCAGGGACAGCCTGGGCCAACTGTGTCAGAACACCTACTGGGAGTCAGAACAGCCACTTGGGAGTCTTAAAAGTCTCAGCAGTTGGGTTGCAGCCAAACCCTGGCAACTCACACCTGCCCAGGTCCCACCCTTGCAGGCTCTGTAGGAAAAGAAGTTGAGGACAGGTTGAAGGGAGGTCCTTCTGAAGGCTGACCCAGGAGCAGTCACAGAAAGTTTACCCAGAGGGCAGGGTGCTTCCAGAGCCTCTTGCACCCGGGAGCTAGGAATAGTCCTTGCTGTGTCCATGGTCAGCCTCTCCTGGAGGCAGAGCCGAGGGTTGAAGTTCGTATCTAAAAACTGACATTATATCTAACATCCCTCTCCTTCTTGGGAGCCCTGGACTCACCCTGCTCCCTGCTCCTGTGAACCTGCCTGGGAGTACCGTGAAGACAAGGCCTGTCTCCCGCAGCACTCCCTAATCCTCAAGGCCTTGGGGAGCCTAATGTGGACTCGAGAGGGGCACCCTGGGATGCGTTCCTCTGGTGACGTGGACCATGCAGGGATCTCAGTCAGGTTCCCAGGCCTGCTCCCTACCCTCCTCTTAGCAGGGATTGGCCCAGCTACTTGTCCCCCGGATTGAGTTGCTGGAGGGAATGACCTTCTCCCGCTGAGCTCCCCACCCTGCCTTAGAGCTCAGAGCAGCAGGGGCCAGACCTGCTTATGGGGGCGATGGAACCTCTCACCTAGACTGGGCCATCAGTTCCAGCATGTGAAAGAGATGCAATGGGCCTGGGGAGCAGAGGGAATGAGAACACAGGTTTCAGGCCAGGTAGGTGGATTCGCAACCAAACTTGCTCGATGCCATAGCTGAGCAACCTTGGAGAGCTGCCCCACCTTTAAGAAATTTTCATCTGTAAAAGAGGAGAAGCAAAGCTTCTTCCCAAGGATTAGATCCTCATATAATCTCTAATACTATTTGCTTCTGTGTGCATTGACAATTTCTGAAATGATATACAGAGAAACTGTTAACAGTGGTTACCTCTGAAAGTGGGACTATCGGGAGGAAGAAGGTGGACTTTTACTTTTCACTTTATTCTCATTTGTACAGTTTTAATTTTACTGCTAAAATTAATTTAGTAAAATCATATTTTACCTTTATTTAAAGAGAGAAAGGAAAGAGAAGATGAACCACTTCCAGCAAATAGTTGAACTTCAGTTGATTCAGTAAATGGCAGTTTAAATTGCTGTCTGTTTATGGGATAACAATCCCTCCTTCAGTAGGTATTGTGTCCAGGCGTGAAAGTGATTTGTAAATGAATTGCTGTATGAATGTTAGGTATGATTAACATCTGAGTAATGGTGTATTTCTATGCTTGTCCTAAGTATGAGTAGGTGTGTGTATCTTTAAGGGTAATTATACAAATGTCATAGGGTGGCAGTTAAGAGTGCAATTTGTGTTGCTTGGGTTTGAACCCACCATTTACTGGAGATATGATCTTGACCAAGTTACTTAACCTCTCTCTGCCTCAGTCTTCCTATCTTTAAAATGAGGATAATGAATGTACCTTTGCCATAGGATTGCTGTGAAGTGAAAAGAGCTAGCAAAAGTGAAAGTGAAAGTTGCCCAGTCATGTCCAACTCTTTGAGACCCCAAGGACTATATAGTCCATGGAATTCTCCAGGCCAGAATACTGGAGTGGGTAGCCTTTCCCTTCTCCAGGGGATCTTCCCAATTCAGGTATCAAACCCAGGTCTCCCGCATTGCAGGGGGATTCTTTACCAAGTGAGCTATCAGGGAAGCCCAAAAAGAGCTAAGTTGTATAAAACTCTTAGAACGGTCCCTGGTACATAATGAGCACTCAACAAATTGTTCTTTATTTTGAGTATCTGTGTATACATGTTAATGTTTCTCATGCCCTCAAAGGGAGGAACACTATCTTATCCTGTCTTCCAGCGAGGAGGGGGCGATGACTGGGTGGGTCTGTCCGCCCTTTGTAGATTCCTACTGACCTTCGGTGCTTCAGGAAATTGGGGTCAGTATTCCAAGAGTCCAGAGCCAGGGCCCCATCCTCAAAGGGAGCCCTGGGAAGGGGTGTGGTGACTCACAGTTGTCTCTCACCCCTTCCATGCTTCCAGGACACTCCTGGGTGTGGCAAGTCCCAGTGGCCCCTCTGGGTCACTTAGATAGAATGTCAGCTGAGCCCGCAGGGTGGACTGAGCCGCTGAGGGTGGGGGTGGGAAGAAGGAGGTTACTATCAGAGTCCTGACTGGCAGGAGAGACCTGGGCAATGGGGGAGGGGGTGCCATATAGCTAAGTTCTGCGAGAAGCATCAGGACAGCTCTGGAAGCCGCGAGCCCAATCTCCCCACCCCTTCTGAAGGGGTCAGCCCGCCCGCCACCTACCCCACTCCCAGCTCTTATTGTCTCTCCTGGTTCTGTATGATGGCTGTTCCCCTGAAGAGGGGTGCAGGAGGCACCTCTGGGAGATGCTGGGCCGCCAGGCTGGTTGAACAGGTTTGGGAGAGGGTGGGAGGGGCCCTGATTCAGGGAGGGCCAGGGGGCTGGGTGGGGGGGTGCCTGGGATGGAGCTGACAGAGCCGGGTTCCTCAGGGTGCCAGGGCAGGCACCAGCCTGCGGAAGGGAGTGAATGAGTCTGCCTGGAGGAGGTTGAGAGGACTGAGCCAAGCTGACCCTCCTGCCTCAGAGGCACAGCCCCCTTCCCAGTGTAGACCGCAGGTCCTGGAGACCTGCAGATATCTGAGGGTCTGAACCCCCAACTGGGATGTGTGGCAGGCCAGTGTTTGTGGGACTCACAAGGCAAAGTAATTTGAAAGGAAACGTACTTACTCTGTCCCCCTTATGGAGCACAAGCACTCTTGTTCCCCTTGGAATCACAGGGGCTCATGTGTGTGTCCTAACATACAGCCACAAGCACACGCATGGTCACACATCACCCACAGGCACGTGCACACAATCACGTACACACATAATCACAGGGACGGTGCGGGAGCCTGGAATGCTTTCTTTCACTTTAAGAAACCAGATCCCAAGCTTAAATAGTGCGGCCAAAGTCTGTCTTTGGGAGTTTCCAAAGAGAGACCCTCTTGAGACTTTTCTCTCCTAAAAACCCACACTGAACACATGCCCTGCAGTACCTACTCCCTCCCATGTGCATTCTGTCCCTCTTAAGAGTGACTGGACTTCTAACACTGTCACGTCAGTGTATACACCTGAGGTCTGGCCCATTGCAGAATTTCATCGTGAGGGCTCCTACAGGGTGGACCCAAATCTCCCCTCATCTGAGCTCTACCCCCCAGGACACTGTCTCAGATGGGGTCCCTGAGTTTTAAGAAGAGGCCAAGGAAGGTGAGATGGAAGTAGGGAGGAGGGCCATGAAGCTGGGGAGGACGCCAGACTCAGCAACCCTGACACATACAGCTCTTAAACACCCAGATGCCCCCACCTTCATGGGGTATGAGGAGGGGAAGAAAGAGAATGCAGAGCAAGTGGCCAGAAGGGATGATGGGGGCATGTGTGAGGCATGTGGGTGGAGATTCAGGAGACAGTCTTCATGTACATTTTGGGGGTAAATGTTTTATTGAATTACAACATATATTCAGACAATATCTAAATTATGCACCTTATGGTTTATTATTGTATATGTGAATAGAACTCAGTGAGTTTCCACAAGGTAGACACACCCATGTAGAGAGTATCCTGATCAAAATGAAGAATATTATCAGTACCCCAGCAACTCCCTCATGCCCCCTTTCCAGGCACAATACCCTAGTCTGACTTCTTATACATGGATTAGTTTTGCCTATTTTTATTCTTCATATAAGGGCTTCCCATGTGGCGCTAGTAGTAAAGAACCTACCTGCCAATGCAGGAGACAAAAGAGATGCAGGTTCAATACCTGGGTTGGGAAGATCCCCTGGAGAAGGGCATGGCAATCCACTCCAGTATTCTTGCCTGGAGAATCCCATGGACAGAGAAGCCTGGTGGGCTACAGACCATAGGGTTGCAAAGAGTCAGACACAACTGAAGTGACTTAGCATGCATGCACACATGCTTCATACATACGGCATCATAGAGCACCTTAACTTCTGTGTCTGTCTTTGCTTTAATATTAGTTCTGAGACCTTTCTAGGTTGTGCTGACACAGCCTTAAACACTACTCATAAAAAAAAAAAGCACTACTCATACCTGGAGATGCACACAAACTTATATGTGTGCTCACACACAGGCAAGCAGGCGCATGTGTACATGGTTCTGCCACAAGCATGCACACAAACTCACACATAAGCACATGCACACACACCCAGCTTCTCATGCACATGTGCACATTCTCTTACACTCACAAAAGTGACTATCATGCACATATATAAATACTCACACACAGATACTCATGCTTATACACACTCACAGGGGTTCTCACACACACAAACATGTTTTCAAGACAGATATGTTATACTTACCTTGGTTTTCCCACACAAATGCACCCTCACACCATGCACCCCCAGGTTCATGCATGACACCCGTTTCTCACACTCCCGTGCCCACTCTCACAGGCTGAGGCCAGCCCCCAGCCTCTCTGGTTCAAGCTCTAAACAGACAGAGGAATGTGATCAAATCGACAGCTGAGAACTGTCCTGAGAGCAAAGCTGTACTTTGTTGAGAAATCTGAGCCCTTATTGGAGGGATACAAGTGTCTGTGTATCTGGAGGCTGCGGGGAGAAGGGAGGCAGTGGGGTGGTCTCCCAGGGCGCCTGTGGCCACTGGGCTGTTTCCATTATAAAAAAATGATGAAAGGACTGGAGCAGTGAGAGCATGGCTGTGAGTAAATAAAGCTGCCACCTTTGACCCTTGGAGGCCAGGGCTCATCCCAGAACGAATGCTCATTAGCTGGGGAGGGGGTGCTCAGGCCCAGCCCAAGTTCTCCAGCACCCCAGGCTCAAGACCAGACTCCCACGGGGGAGGGGGAGGGGACCTGAGCCCCTGTATGATGCTAGGGTACATGTCAGGGAGCGGGGGGAGGAGAAAGGAGTAGAGGATGTGAGGTGGAGGTTGGGGACATTCATGGGGGAGTAGTGGGGACAGGGAGGAGGCTCTGACTTCTCTCTCTCTCTACCTCTCCAGGTCTCCTGCTCCTGAGCTCTGTAACAAGCATATGTCCCCCTTCTTGTGTTTAAGGCTTGCTTTGCTTGTTTTTCTAATCATCAGGAACTACAGGCAAACAGGGGTTAGCAAAAATAACAAACACAGGCGAACTACAAAGTCACCAGGAATTCCAGAAAGGTTGAGAAGTGGTTGTTTCCGGCTTTGACAGAAATGAGAGTGTTTCTGGGCCTGCCCGCTGTGAACTCCCCTCCAGGAGGTCTGTCCAACTCAGTAACTGGTTTGGAGAAAACGTTGTTTGGGTCAGTGGCTTTGAAATGGTCGTCAGTGGTGGGCATCCCAGCTGCTGTCCTTATATGTGTTCGTCTGCACAGAGCACAAAGTTGGCTGCATGGATAAATAAGTGAATGGATGAATAAAAGAAGGTTTCATTCCGTGGGTCTGGATTTAAAAGTCTTTCAACACGTTTGTGGGATTAGCCTCACTATGGAGTTAGGAAGGACCCTCAGCCGTTTTCAGGCTTCTTCCTTCTCTTCTTTCTGCAGCTGACCCTCTGGATGCCCCTCCTCAGGGCTGACATTCACTTTATTCTATAATCACATTTGTTCCTAGAGGGTCCCCTGGTCTGGTCCCCAGGAGAAGAAAGTGCTTTGCAATCTGGTTCTCAAAGAGCCCTGCCCTGTATGTCTCTCACTCCTGAATGAACCCAGTAGTCACTCTCTTTGCCCCTCCTGGAGGACACTAAGTAGGTCCTGGGAAGTCCTGCCTTGGCTAATGATAATAAATGTAATAATGACAATGCCATATAGCAATAAACACAGAAGTGTTCATCAAAAGATAAGGGTACTCCCAGGTTTATGTGTGAGGAGTATACAGAGAAACAGACCATTGTACCCCTACCCTTGCCACCCATCTATGGCTGATTTAGCAAGAGGAGCAGGGGAAAACAGTACAAGAAAAGCATCTCCATTTTCCTGTAAGCCTGAAGACTTGTGGCTGGAATTGAACAGGAGGGAGGGATTGATGAAGGACACAAACATACTCCAAGTGGGACAGAGCTCGCTGGGGTGGGGGGTAGTGCCCAGTTCTTGGCTGGGAGAGCTGCCTCTGGCCAGTGAGACATGGCCTGCAGCCAAGCTCCCAGAACCTGGCCCCTTTTTATCCCCCAGGAACAAAGCCTATTTCCCCCAAACTCCCGATGGTGACTTGGCTTGGTCTTTGTCCCTGGGTGGGGAGGGGAGGCCGAACCCCCATGGAGGGAGGAGGAATCTGAGGCAGCTGAGCCCTGTGTGTCAGCACTGGATTCTTAGTCTGCACTGGAGGGCCCCTCTTGGCCCAGTCTCTCTTGCCTCATCAGTCGAGATGAGGGAGAGAGCCAGGTGGGCTCAGCTTCACAACCAGCTGGAGACCCAGAAGACATAGGTATCACAGAAATCAAATGCTGTTTTCTGACTTCTCCCTTAGAATTCCATCAACTTCAATTCCCCCAAATCATGACTGACTTTTACTGAGCAGTTACTCTGGGCCACATACTATTATGTGGAATTACATGAATTAAATGATTTAATCCTCACAATGATTCTGAGAATAGGTGCTACTACTATCCCCATTTTACAGATGAGAAAATTGAGATCCTGAGAGGTTGAGTTACTAGTCTAAGGTCACCCAGTTTTGAGATGAATGACTGAAATTGGAACCCAGCAATCTAGCCTCTAGGGAGCTGGTGAGTATAACCAGCTGGTAGGAGCTGGCGTGGGGACACGGAAGCCCAAGTTCAGGAGTCAGATTTGGAAGGCAGCGAGTATCCTAGCTGTCCTGAATCTCTGCTGCCAGGGTCCCCTCATCTGACCTAGGGCAGACGTAGTCCTAGCCCTTCTACAAGCAGCACCAACTTCTCTGTGTTAATGGAAAGGTGGGATAACTCACACCCTCTCCTTTCCCTATTTTATCGAACTCCTATCTTCTCAACAACAAAAAATTCCATCAGTTTGAAACATCAACTATTACAGCAATTGTAATGTTCCACCCCTTGATCCTTATCAAGGTTGTGACCTGTACTTTTTCAGCACTGTAGTCAGTGAGTGTGTATGTTAGTCACTCAGTCATGTCCCACCAGGCTCCTCTGTCCATAGGATTTTCCAGGCAAGAATACTGGAGTGGGTAGCCTATCCCTTCCCTAGGGGATCTTCTCAACCTGGGATTGAACCTGGGTCTCCTGCTTTGCAGGCAGATTCTCTACTGTCTGAGCCACCAGCGAAGCCCCTATAGTCAGCAAGAACATACAATCTTTTGTGAATTTTTAAAATTTAACATTACATTGTACTTCATTTCCCTGCATCCTCTTAGTCATCATTTTAATTATTTAGTCCCTCTTGTGTTAAATGTTATGATATAAAATAACTTATTGTTCAAGCGGTAAACCTTTCCCCAACTCTGTTTATTGAGTTACACTCCCTTCTCCCTTGTGCTCAAACATCTATATTAAATTCTTATGTGTGATTGGGTCTGTTTCTGGGCTCTCTTCTGTCCCACTGATTTCAATGTCTATTTTGGTGCCACACCACACTGTTTCCGTTTAGTTGCTCTATAACAAAATGTTTGAACATCTAGTCAAAATTGCTCTTGTTTAGAAAGTTATCTGATATATTCACCTATTTACTCTTTCATGTGAAACTTGGAATAATTTTTTTCTGAGGTCAAGAAAATTTCTAGGGTGATTTTGATTAGTAAATCCAGTCTGTAAATTTTCTTGGGGAATATTGATATTTTTACACTGCTCAGCATCTTCACCAAGGAAGATGTTATGTTCCGCTGCTTGTCTGTGTCATAGTTAGCAATTTGAATTTGTTATTGTTCTGCTGCTAAGTCATGTCTGACTCTTTGTGAACCCATGGACTGCAGCGTGTCAGGCTTCTCTGTCTTCTACTATCTCCTGGAATTTGCTCAAACTCATGTCTATTGAATCAGTGATGCTATCTAACCATCTCATCCTCTGCCACCCCCATCTCCTTTTCCCTTCAATCTTTCCCAATGAGTTGACTGTTCTCATCAGGTGGCCCAAGTATTGGAGCTTCAGCATCAGTGCTTCCAATGAATATTCAGGGTTGATTTCATTGAGGATTGACTGGCTGTATACTATTCCTTTGTGCTCATGTTCCCTGGCTGGTTTAATCATTTCCCTAGTGAAGGGTATTTGGGTTGTTTCCAAGACTGAGCCACTGTGAATAGTGATGCTATAAACATCTTTGTACAAATCGCTTTTTTATTTCCTTGGGCATGTGATCCCCAAAGTGGGATTATCTGATCAAAGGATAAACGGTATCATGGTTTTTGTTACATAACCCAGGGAGGACAAGACCAATTTACAGCGCCACCAGCAACATATAAAGAAATGTCTACTTTTCCCTTAAAAAAACCTCGAGCAGCTTGAACACTTAAAAGGGTAACTTGCTCCTAAGGTAAACAAACCACAGACAAAAGAGGGAGTCTGAGCGCAGGGTTCTGAAGAGAGCCGATCCTGCAGCCAAAGAGGCAGGTTGTGCCTGGCCCATGGCTGCCTTGCCGCCTATGATTCCTTCTCAGACCCTCATGCCGCCTATGATTCCTTCTCAGATTCCCCATCAGCATGTGAGCCTGGCTTTATTTACTTAGCTTATGTTTGTATAGTACTTGTTATGTGTCAGTTCGTACTCTAAGCGCTTTACAAATATTAAGTCATTTACTTCTCATAATAAGCTCATAAGGGAGATCCTATTATTATTATCATGTCCATTTTACAGAGGAGGAAACCAAGTCATAGAGAAGTTAGCTGTAGGTGACATAGTTAGTAGGATTTGAACTCAGGCCATCTGGCATTAGATTCTTAACCACTGTGCACTGCATCGTTGATGAGAAACAGGCATTTCAGCTTGTAGCTGCCCTTCTTTTTCTGGGTCCTGCAGGAAAGGAAGACCCTGAATCTTCCTGTCCTGGGTTTCAGGCCATCTTACACTGGCCTTGTAATTACTTCCTTCTCATGTACAGCCATCATCTGTTGGATCTTGCATGTGCCAGCCACTGGGCTTAGTACTTTAATGTCTTTCCGTCTCTTTTAATCCTACAATCACACAAGGAAGGCAGCATACCTTTATTTAATAGAGGAGGAAACTAAGGATCAGAGAGGTTAAGTATGTCTCTCAAGACCACACAGCTACTAGAGTGAACTACTAGAGCAGGAGAATTTGAATCAATGCCTTTGATCTTTCCATTATACTTGACTCCTTGAAACCCCACTCTTTACCCTAGTCCATTTCTTTTTGCCCTGATTGGTGTTCTTGAAACACACCGGAGTGGAAACCAACCTCGTTGGTGTAGCCTTGCTGCTCTTCCTGGCCACAGTCAGTCCTGGCACCACCAGAGCCCAAGCAGCCACCCCCAAGGGAAATGCCATTTTTACCTTGTGCTTTTTGGAACTTAGAGGCCCCAATAGCTCCTTCCTTTCCTGTTTTGAAGTCCACGCCCCTTTGGCATTACCCACTGGCTCCTACTTCCTGCTTCAGGATCTTCTGCTGGTTTACAGAGCACAGGTGATGGGCAGGTTTCTGATTCCAAGGAGCAGACCACACCCCTCCCCTCAGATCCTGCTCCTCCTCCAGGTTCTCTAGGATGACTCAGAGCCCAGGGACCTTCCGGGGAGTGGTTTTCGTCCATCCGGTCGCACAACTGTTCCAGCCCCAAACATGCTGCGCACACATTACACAGATGTATATGGAATTCCCAACAGGAATAAAATATGGCAATTCCCTGGCAAACTCTGGAAGATTCGGTGGCAGCATAAACTGTGATAACCACGCTTGGCATGTTGAGTGGATGTATATTTATGTGTGTGTCCTTTGCTGTGAACAGGCCAATGTGTGTGGTTGGATACATCTCTGAGTGCATGCTTTTTGGGTGGGAGATAGCAGGGATGCATGTGTGCATAGGTGAACCCAGGGCTTCCATGACAGCCTGAACCCAGGGCTTCCATGACAGCCTGATGTCTTAAACTCAAAGGTTTGTGTTTGTGTTTTTGAGAGTGAACATCTACACGTACCCCTGAATTTGTGTGTGCATTTGTACGCACAGGTGTACAAAGTGGGCAAAAGGTCTGGTGAGGAAGATTTCCTGTACCAAGAACACTAAGAAAAGAAGCAGTGGGGAGGCGGTACAAGAGGGGTAGGGTGGACAGAAAGGGAAAAGAGGAAAGACAATCAAGTCTGATGCTTTGTAACCAAATGAAGGGATGCTGTGGGAAGTCTGAAGTGCTCCAGATTCAGACCGATTTGCAGAATTCAGCGAAGTCACTTGCAGCCCAGGGCAGGAATTGCAGGTCAGAATTGATGATAAGTATGTGCTGGTCTGGCCAGGAGTAACCCTAGTTTTAAGGGGACTGGAGAATACGGTTAAGCATGACTACCCTCCCTCACCCTTCAGGCCCCGGGCCCACAGACCTAATGGCCTTTTGAGGTAAAGACTATTAGGCCTTGGTGGAGAGGTTGGGGGAGAGGAGAGAGGCTCCAGGAGGCCTAGGAGGAGGTCTTGCCAGCTCCCCTCACCCTTCTACCTTCTCCAAAGGCAAAGGAACCGCCTTCTTCCAGAAGCTGCTCAACGGTTTCGGTTTTGCTGACTTCAGAGGGATGGTGGAGGAGGGAGAAAGGAGAGGAGGCCTCTGAGGTGGGGAAACTTGTGCTGAGCCTGCAGGCTGCCCAGCCCCTCCCTGGTTCCTCATTACTGAGGTCCTCAGGCATGAAATGTCTTTTTAGTTGAAGGCCAAGAAGAATCCTGGGCTGTGTTAACGACCAGCCTGTACCAGGGCAAGGCCTGAAGCAAGGGGCTGCCTCTCTTTTCTATTTTATCTATTTATTGGCTGTGTTGGGTCTTAGCTGCCACATGTGGAGTCTTCATTGAGGTGCACAGGCTTCTCTCTAGTTGTGGCACACGGGCTCCAGAGCATGTGGGCTCAGTAGTTGCAGCACACTGACTCAGTTGCCCTGTGGCCAGTGGGATCTTAGTTCCCTGACCAGGGATCAAACTCCTGCCCTGGAAGGCAGATTCTTAACCACTGGACCACCAGGGAAGCCCCAGGTTTGCCTCACCTTAAATCCTGTCCACACTTTTCTGCTATGTTGATGTTCTATTTTTCCAGAACTTACCTCTAATGCCTTGGTCGTGTCCTCTCAGTTGGACTCTGAAGAAGCCTCAAGAGGAGGGGAGTTAGGGAGGCAAGGAAAAGGCATCTAGTATGTCTGAGGAGTTCACCTGCTGGGTCCAGGAAACTGAGGAGGGCTTGACAAATATTCAGTTTCAATGACTCCCAGACCCATAGAGATGACAAACATTTCACGTAAGTGTCAATGCAATAAGAAAGATGGTAAAGCAGAGATACACTGGATGAATTAGGACACTTACAGTGTTTCATTTTTATTCTGACTCTGACAGTAGCTTGTTGAAATTGAAGGCAGAGTCCACTGTGCCTAAAAAAAAGCATGGGTCAGAGAAGTTCATGAATCTGTTCCAATTCACATTTGTAAAGCAGTGCAGATGAGACTTCAATCCATGCCTCCGTGACTCCAAGTGAATAACAACAATGGAAAAGGTAATTTTTAAAATACACATACTATCCATCCCACGAGGGCCTCATGAATTATACCTGGAGAACTTCACGGGAGCCAGAACTTCAAAGTAGGACTGGGAATTTCCTTTCCTTTTATTATTATTATTTTCAGTGGGGGGGATGGGTGTTGTCAGAGCGTAGCACCCAACAGTTGGGCGCAAGCAGGAAGGTGAGAGAATATTTATCTCTCTTAACATTTATTAAAAAGGCTAACAGTAGCCAGCAACTGGGGGAGTTGATGGAGTGGAAAGTAAATTAAGGGCCTTGAATGGCGGGGATGAGGGGTTTTGAGTTTCCCATAGACAACAGTAAGAGGTTCCTAAGCCAGGGAAGAACATGCCCTGGACACCCTTTGTGTATTCTGTTACTCAGTTGTATCCGACTCTTTGCGACCCCATGCACCTGCCAGGCCCCTCTGTCCATGGGATTCTTCAGACAAGAATACTGGAGTAGATTGCCATTTCCTCCTCCAGGGAATTTTCCTGATCCAGGGATCGAACCTGTGTCTCCTGCATTGGCAGGCAGGTTCTTTACCATTAATGCCACCTGGAAAATTTTGAACAGCCTTTAGGGGGAGAGAATTGGGCTCTTCCAACAGTGTGGAGTCAGAGGAGAGGGGTGGGGTGCCAGCTGGGACCAAACTTGCTGATAAAGAAATTAAGTGGAAGAAATGAGGGTGTCAAATGAGGTTCCTGGCTTGTGGGTGGATGTGAGACTGCCTCCAGACAAGGAGAGCTCCAAGCCAGGAGGCCTGGAGAGCAGGATGGTCTTGGTATCCCAGGGAGAGGGGCAGACTGGCAGAGCCCCCAAGCACGGGCAGCCAGGCTGCGGCCATTCTTACCAAGCACGGCCGGTAGCCCCCGCGTTCTGAGCCTCAAGCCTCATTGAGAGGTTATTAATAGGGAGTTTGTCTGGTGTCAGAGCGTAGACATAAACGGCATTAGCATTACCCCATAATCTTATTTAGTAAACGCTCATGCCGCTCCGTCTTCTGTAATTGCATTGGGAAGATGCAATATTTATGAAAGGGGAGAAGGGGACGTCACTGCTCATCTTGGTGCTGCAGTAAAAGTCCCGGGAAACACGGCGTGGGCTGCTGAGGCCTGGCCTCGGGCTGTGGGAGTGAGCAGTGTGGGTGCTGAGGTGTCTCAAGGTGGCCCACCCTGGGCCCCCACCCCCACCATCTCTCCCTAGCCTCAGGCAGCAGGGCAGGGGGCTGTGAACAGAGGCAACAGCCACTGACCCCCTTAGTGGCACTCCTGTAGAAGGTCCTGGTCGCTGCCCTGCTGGACACACCGAAACTTCTGCTGGGCCCAAGGCTCCCAGATTTGGCTCCCCCCACCCCTAGTTGGATACCCAGGAACTCTACCTTCACTGCATAGCCTTGGGGAATGTCAAAGCTGAGCGGGCAGCAGTGGAAGGCAGCAGCAGGTGGGAGTCCTGGCTGGGGTGGGGGTCCTGGCTGGGGTGGGGGTCCTGGCTGCAACGGAGTCTCAGGGGCAGTGTTGGCCACTGGATGACCCCCAACACCAGCTGCAGACCTAGGTTCCCAGGGCGGTGGCTCTCCTCTGCTTTCCTTGGGTCCCATGGCTCAATTCCTAGGATACACACACCCCCAACATTTGGGGCCAGCCCCAGATCTCCTATTTCTGGGTGGAGGAGGCAAGGGTGCAAACTTGTCCCAGAGGGACTTGGAAGCATGGCCGTGTGCCCCCACCCCTGAACATCCAGTCTCCACAGCTCTTGAGCTCACAAGACAAGGAAGTCTAGCTGGTGTTGGAGCACCCGTGGATGAGTGTGTGCCAGTGCTGGGGGGCAAGCTGGGACCCTGCCCACTGTACAGTTGAGGGGCAGGAGGCATGGGGCAGTTTAGGACGGACACAGAGACCTGATTTCAGCCCCAGGAGTCCCAGGCCTAGAGCAGGAGTTATTTCTCAGGTACCTGTGGGGAGGGCACTGGGAGTCAGACCTCACAAGGCTGCATGTGGGTACTGGATCAGCCAAGATGTAGAGCATGTCAGGGTAGGAGAAAAGCTGAACAAAAAGATGCCCATGCTTGGAAACGGTTGTCCAGAAAGACGGGGGAGGGGAACAGAAGTGCGGGATCAGAAACCACACTGTCAGTTCTGCCAGTGGGGACTCTGGCGGGTCTCTCATCCCCGGGTGAGGCTCCCTGGAAATCTAGGAGGAGAGGAAGGCAGATCCCTAGGCGGCGCTTCCAGATGGGGTCTTGGGGTCCGCGTGGCTCCCAGAAGTGGGGGCTGGGTGTCCTTACACACCCCACTCACACCTCACTCACACAGCTCCACACTCTACCCTTAATCCCCCCCCACAGACAAGGCCAGCACTGCACCTACCGGGCTGCGAGGGGCTCACAGCTATCCCTGCTCTTGCGCACCTGGGGTGGGCTGCAACCCTCCACCCACTCATTCACCCCACACCCACGCAGACTGCACACAGCTCCCTCACTGAGGCATCCAACTGGTCTCATTTCCAGCGGCAGGTTCCCCTTCCTCCCTCCCTCCCTCTCAGGCCCTCACTTTGAGGCGGAAGGGGCACAGAGGAAGGCAGCTGAGCACCGGGAGTAGAGGGGCAGAGGAGGGCCGGGGCCCCTCCCTGTGTCCGCTCCCTCGCCGCCATCCCATTCATCACGGCGTCGCAGTCCAGTTGGGAATCCCGGCACCCAGCGCCCCACGTAGCCCGCGGGACAATGGGATTATTTCCAGGGGGAGAGGCTGCCTGGGGCAGGGGCTCAGGCGGGGGTGCCTCCCTCCCTCAATCCGTCCCTTGGCACCCAACAAGCGCCTGCGGCGGCTGGGGCGGGTGGTAGAGCGGACACGGGTGGCGCGGGTGGCAGGGCCTGGCCAGCCTAATTCAATTAGCTGGGTCGCCGCCGCCTGCCCGCAACTCTGGGCCCGCTGGGGCTCAGCTTCGGGCAGCTGCTCTTCCAGCGAGCGCAGAGCCCATGCATATGGATACAGTCCCTCCCGCTTCCACGTGGCTCCCCCAACCCCCTTGCCGGCACCTGCGGCTCCGTACCCCCGCCCTCCCTGAGAGAGGGCGACCTTGGCCTCCCCGCAAAAGTTGGAAAACAGTTGGCTGCCGGTGGGCCCAAAATGGTCCGCCTGAGGGGGTGCGGTGAAGGGAGGGAGGTGGGTCTTATCTGAGCAGGAGGGTCTGAGAGGAAGAGAGTGTACCTGTAGGTTTGTAGTCTCTCTGCGGACTGGCGTCCGTGTGACCTGTGGAGTTGTGTGCACAAAGGGAGAGGTTTGGTTTGGTTTTGAATCTGTGCGAAGTGTGTCCTGTGTCTGTGGGCACCTGAATACGAATGGGAGGAGGAGGCTTTGTGAGCATGTGCGGGCACAGCGCACAGGAGTGCCTGCGTTTTGTGCGCGAGGGTGAGTGTGAGTCTGTGAGTCTGGGCCCCAGAGGGTGTTGTGTCTGTGCTAAGGAGTTATCTGGAAAGCCTCCGGCGGTGGGCGTTCGTTGTTTGTCTGTACGTAACCATCGGTGTATATGTGGCGGTCCATGTGCAGTCAGGACAGTGTGGAACGCATCACCCTACCTCTGCCACCACCAGCACCAGCTCCAACAGTGGGAGCAGCTGGGTCTTCCAGGCTGAATTCATACCCCCCTTACCCCGCCCCGTGTTTTTCTGCTGGAGGAAGAGCTTGGAGAGTTAACTTCAAACATCAACTCCAGCTCAATTCATTTATTTGGAGGACGCTTCCCAAACCACCAGGCTGGCACGGAGGCTACAGCCGGGGCGGTCAGACCCTCTCACTGATGGCAGGCTTCCAGCCGGCCAGGCTTTCCTTTGCCGGAGCACCGTGGCGGGCTCCACAGATGCATGCAGCTTCTGACAACGTGCCCTGAGCACCCTCAGAATTCCCAGACCTGTTCCTGCCAAGGCAGCCCGAGCTCCTAGGGGCGACCATGAGACCTTCAACTGGCCTCCGTCCACAGCTGGCAGCCGGGGATTGAACCCAACCCCCCGCAGGGAGTCTGGGTTTTCAGGGGCTTGAAGGTCTCCATCCGCTCTTCTTCTGAGGCCAACTCTCTGCTCCAGGAGTGGACAGGAATTGTGGCAATGAGTCTGGGTAGATCTAGCCATGGTGGTCCACAGAGCCTGCCAGCCCTGCGCACGGAGGAGGTTCGTAGAAGGCGGTGGTGGTCCTCAGACTGCTGACCTGCAGGGGACTTGTGCCTTCTCTGCTCTGACTCCCTCCTGGGGACCTCGGCTGAGGGCCTGGCTAAGGGGATGCCCTCGGCCAAAGGAAATTCCTCAGATCCAGAGGGATTCACCTGGTCAATGAATAGGTACAAGGGCAGAGGCCAAAGGTGAGGGAGGCTGGCATGTTCCCATGACCCTGGGCCCTAGTTATTGGGGTCCACTGGTGGGAAGCCCTCCTAGGCTGTGCCTATGGAGCCTTCCCATCAGGCGATGGCAGGGCCACAAATATCTGTCTTCCCCTGAATTTTCCCTCACACCACCTTTACCCCCATACCACCCTTTCCTCCTGAGAGCAGACAGCATGGAAGACACACCGAGTCAAAGGCACCAGTGCTGGATGGTGAGACCTCAGGGTCTCTGGGCTTTCCTTGGGATGGATTTGGTCAGAGAGAGTTGAGGCCCTAGCTCACTGCCTAGAGGTGATGGGGCCAACAGCTTCCTTTTGGTCAGAAGCTGAGGGGGGGGGGGGCGGGTCTAGAGGGGAAGGCCTGAACATAAGGACCCCATGACTCAAGGAGGCGCTTTGGGTTGGGGGTAGGAAGAGGAGAAAGGTGCTCACCCCTAAATCAAGTGACAGCTGAGACTGTCTAACATCCGGGAAGGTCTGTCCCCTGTCCCTCTGTCTTTGACCCACTCGGGATTCCTCCACTGATGGGGAAATGCGTGCCTGTCCTTCCATGCTGGAGAGGTCCTTGGGCCTCACTCTGTAAGGACTGGGTGGGGGCACCTGGGGCTGACCCTGGACAACCCCCACTCCCTTCCCTGAAAAATCACTGAATCGTGTGACTGGAACCAGCCTGACCTGCTTGATCCCTCCTCCTCCATCCTAGGTTCCTAAAGACAACACCACCTCCTCAACCCCCTCACCCCCAGGTTCCTCAGAGGTGAAGTGCCCTTCATTGGGTTTCTAAATCTCTGAGTCACCAGCCTCACCTGCGTCCTTCATGGATGGTGACATTTTCTGCCCCCTTCCTGAGGCAGGGAAGCAAGGCAGAAGGGACACCTTTGGTATTGGGAATCCAGCCCCCAGCCCCCATGGTCTGCTTTATGTTACATGTCCCTTTACAAGTCCCCAGCCTGTTCCATCCTTTCCCTTCAAAACGCCTATTGGGCATACCCTGTCTCCTGCCACCCTCACCCACAGGCCAACACATGGCTATTTCCCTGACAATTACACTAGAAATAAGAAGCCCCTTCCACAGATGCACACAAACCATCAGCAGCACACATCACTGTTACACTCATACTATCACACAGTGGCTGGAGTATAGTCTTGCCCTATCAGATGTGCCCATTATAGAACAGTTACAGAAACACATTCTTATCCTGTTACAGAAAACACATTTACCTGCCTTCTCACTGACATCCAGCCTCACACAGACAAATCCAGTTGTAAAAACGACCTAGACACCTTTCCTCTCTTACAGCACCCTTACTGACGTGTTTTTCTTGCAGCCTAATAGGGTACTATCCCAACAGTCTAACACTGATACATAATAGACAATACATATTTGTTGGATAAATTAACAAATTAGTCCTGAAAGACATGCCCGGTATGTCTGCACAGCTCCCCTCACTGTCATGCACTTTCACACCCGCTTTCCCCTTGTGGATGCAGTCCCACAAACACAAAGTAATTAAGTTATCACAAACACCCTTAAGCTGAAGGACAACCCCTGGCCCAGGGGTCTCTCCCAGAGCGGGGAGGGAGCCGGGTAGGATCCAAAGAGGCCTTTGCCTATGGCTGAGCCCTCCCTTTTCTCCTCCCCCTGCCCCAGCCTCGTCCCAGCTGCGCTTCTTTTAATTGGAGGTACTTATTATCCTGCAGGCAAGGGGAGGGGATCTGGGATGGCGCTGGGGTTGGGGGTGGTGTTACCAGGGGGCCTAAGGGCTCAAAGGCACCTAGATGTGTGCAGGGTACTCCTGCAAAGCATGGACCACCTCTGCCAAGTTTGGTGTTGAGAAAGCAGCTCGTAATGAATGCAGTCAGAAAAGCAGCATTTGAGTCCAGTCTCTGCCTCGTTCCAGGTTTCAATGAGTCAGTTTTCTCATCTGTAAAATGGAGAGAATAAAAGCCACATCACAGGACTATTGAAAGATGAGGTGGTGTAACTGTGACTGCAGATGCCTAGGACATCACCTGTGCTTTATGGGTCCCCTTCCTAAAAGGACTATTCTGCAAGGTATGGAAAAGCGCTGTGGAAACACTGAAGCTGCACTGACTATAAGCTCTGTGTGAGTCTCCTCCTCCATTTCGGAAAACTTGCCAAGCTGTAGCATGGTGCTCAGGTAACACTAGGAGGTGTGGTGGGGGGCAAAGCCCAGTGAATCCTCACCCTTTTGTTTCTAGGCAGAGATGGGACTGAGAGAATAACCCTGGGCCCTCAGCAACTATCTCAGCGGGGGACAAAGGCTGAAGTTAAAGTGGACTCAAACACTCCAGATGTGGGGAGACCAGCACCTCAGAACTAGATTGGGATAAAAGTTGATTCATAGTAGGAGAGGTGAGTGGGAAGCACTGAAGCCATCAGGCAGGCAGGCACCTGTGAGGGCAGGGGAACGTTAGGACATCCCTGGGTTTCTGGGTTTTGATGAGTCAGTCTTAGTGGGCTACTAGGCAGCTGTGACCTCTGCCACCCTTGGGCTGGGTCAGCAAGGGTAAAGTCTCCTCCCAGGTACCTTGGACAACTTGTGCCAGACCTGAGGAGGTAAGTGAGGCAGATGTCCAAAGAGCTGGAACAAGCAGGGTTGGAAAGTCAAAGGGGCTGTAAAGTCCATCTGGACAGAGAAGAAAGGAGAAAGAAGAAAAGAAGAGTGTTAGAAACACTCAAGGGATTTCCAGCACAGACCAGAGAGTGGCAAAGAGGAGTTGTTCCAATGGTAACCTTGAAAGACAGGGTTTTCATTGTGGCAGGCAGAACTGTGTTTAGACCCAAATGTGACTTCTTGACCAAAAGGAGGAAGGCAACTGGGATCCAGCCTCATAGGAAGCTGAAGCTCCCTCTGCATCATTTTCAGCCTCATACAGAGAAAACAGTTCAGATCTGGGGGTCCTGATCAATCCTCTCATGTCTGTGGGACTTTGGGAAAGTTTGTTCATCTCAAGCCTCAGTTTTTGTTTCCTTTTCTAATAAATGAGATATAATTTCCTATAATACCATACAGAATATCCTTTAACTCATACAATTCAGTGGTTTTTAAATTATATTCACAAAGTTGTGCAACCATTACCACCATTTAATTCTAGAATATTTCCATCCCTACAAATAGAAACTTTGTATGCATTTGCAGCCAATTCCTACTCTCCCCACCCCACCAATCCCAGCTCCACTAATCTACTTTCTGTCTCCATGGATTTGCCTATTTTGGATGGTTCAAATAAATGGAATCATATAACATGTTGCCTTTTGTGCCTGGCCTCTTTCACTCAGTGTTTTGGAGGATTGTCCATATTGTAGCAGGAATTCCTTTTTATGGCTGAATAATATTATGCTGTATGGATATACCACATTTAATTTATCCATTCATCAGATGATGGATATCTGAGTTTTTTCCACACTTTGGCCATTATGAATAATACTGCTATGAACATTCATTCCATTTTCTTAATTATTTAAAACTGAGGATGTTGCTATTAATTTCACAAGATTGTTGTGAGTCTTAAATGAGATCAGTGCCTGGCACACTAGTTTCTCAGCAAAATATTTATGCTTATCTCTGCTTTAGTTTCCTCAAGATAAGAGACAAGAGACTCATCCAGGTTCAGACAACTTCCAAAGTAAGTTCTGGAACCTCCTGTGTAGAGGTGTAGTATGCCTGACTGGGAGGGTGGAGAGGAGAGAACTGGCAAGGGAATAGAGCTTAATGTTTACAAACGACCACCAGCTTCATACTTGGCTTTGTCTTGAGGGGCCTTTGTCCACCTGCCTGGAGCCCAAGCAAGATTTTTCCCATAGAAATGTGCCACCAACCAGCAGCCAGCTTTCCAGGCCACCCCATAAAAGCAAATTGAACCCCACTCCTCCATCTTGATCAAGTCATTTAGCCTTGCTGAAATGTGGTTTCCTTGAATCCATAAAATGGGAATAATCCTTGTCTTGAAGAGTTGGTATAGAGTTTATACCCTACATAACACTTTCCACCATCTGGCTTATTGTATTTGCTTCTTTGTTTACTCTCTCACTCATGCTGTGGAATATAAGCTCCATGAGGACAGGAACTTTGTTGTGTTCACTGCTGTTTTCCCAGTGCCAAGAACAGTGACTGACACATAGTAGATACTCGATAAAATATGTGTTAAATAAAGAGGTTCTTTCATTCATTATTTACCCAAGATGAGTATATTTCATGCACTCCACAGGGAGGAACAGAGATGAGGAAACCATTCCCTGCCTCCATGGAGCTCTCTTCAGGTTACAGTAACACATATGGTCAAAGCAAGTAGATTGCAATGAGACTTGTTAAGTAGAATGTGAGCCACCGCATTCTAGCATCTTGTCTGATAGATAGCCCCTCCCTGAAGACCTGTTGAATCTGAACTAGACCAGAAATAGATCCCAAGTGATCCAACCTGTGCCCTTACTAGGGCTTGGCTCCTAGGAGGGAGCAGACATTTCTCTACTAGAGAGGAGAAAGAGAGGAAGCAGAAAAAGGGAGTTTCCTTCTTCTCTCCTGGGCTCTAAGCCAGTCAGCCACAGGCAAAACTTTGAAAAGGCCTAAATTTGTCCTAGCTGTACTTCCCTGATCTTGGTCCCACCATACCCAGCCCCCACTGCCTTAAGCCCCTAGGCCTCCCTTCCAAGATTCCAAAAGTAAGAAAATAATTCCTTCCCCTTGCTACAATCCAAAGGTTTCTTGCTTGGAATAATCAGCCCTGGTGAAAGCAATCTGATTGAATTCATTCGCATACTGTGGAAACTGCTTCTTGGGACTTCTATTTAAAAGGAAAGGGGGTATCTTGGGTACCTCCGCAGCAGGCCCCAAGCCAATTCCTCTGACTTGTGACTGCCTTTCAGGAAGCGTCCCTTGCTCAGTTTCTCTAAATACGCTGAGGTGGGGTTGCTGCTGACTTTTTCGACAACATATAGCCACTATTCACAGGCCGGTGTTTTAAAAGACAATCCTGAACTCACCTTCCTGTCTGGGAGGCATACCCGGGGGGAGCAGACAGCCTTCTACCTTCTAACAAGCCAGACGAAGTTGGGAGTAAATCCTCTGGTTGACAGACTGCTGCTTCCCGGCTGAGCCCCTAGGGAGGTTCTTCAGTAGCTCTGGGTGCCCCTTCCCCAGAGGCCTGGTGGGCGAGCTCCTCTGGCCCAATTCTAAGCGAGGGGGTGGCTCCCGTCAGGGGGGGAAGAGGGCTCTGACCTCCACCTCCTTGGGGCCATCTGTCTATACGTCTCTGGGAATGCCAGCCTCCTATTCTCTTTCTCCTTTGAAGCCTCTGCTTCGCCTCTTCTCTCTCTTCCTGAACTACTTCTCCGCGCTTCGGCCTCAGCGCTCTGTCTCTGGCTCCTGCATCTGTCTCCGCTCCAGGCTTTCCTCTCGCCTTCTCCGCCCCTCCCCCGCGCTGTCATTCACCCCGCTCCTCTCCGCTCACAGCCAATGGAGAGACCCGGCCGAAACTGAGAGGCTAGCTCGCACCGGGCTTTTTCGCCTGGTGATTGATGTCCCAGAGTCAACAGCGAGCGAGCAGCCGGTGAGGGGAAGGAGCCGCAGGAGAGGGGAAGAATACGGCGCCCCCTCTCTCCTTCCCCTCCCCCCCCCCCCCCACTTTAGCCCTTCTGCGCACTTCGCCTCCAAGTCTCCACGCAGCCAGGAGCCGCTGCCGCCTCCGCGCCGCCGCGCGCTGTCCCCGAGCCAAACACAGCGAGTGCCACCGCCCAGGCCCCCCCCGCGGGGCCGGGGTCGGGGGCCAGCATGGAGCACCTGGGTCCTCACCATCTCCACCCGGGCCACGCGGAGCCCATCAGCTTTGGCATCGACCAGATCCTCAACAGCCCAGACCAGGGCGGCTGCATGGGGCCCTCCTCGCGCCTCCAGGACGGAGAATACGGCCTTGGCTGTTTGGTTGGAGGCGCCTACCCTTACGGCGGCGGGGGCCCGGCAGCCGGGCCGGGGGCCGGGGGCGCGGGGGCCTATAGCGCTGGAGGCCCGAGTGGCCCCGGTGGCCCGGCGGGCGGCGGCGGCGGCGCCTGCAGCATGGGCCCACTGGCCGGCTCCTACAACGTGAACATGGCCTTGGCGGGCGGCCCCGGTCCCGGTGGCGGCGGCGGCGGCGGCGGGGGTGGCGGCGGCGGGGGCGCGCTGAGTGCTGCGGGGGTGATCCGAGTGCCTGCGCACAGGCCGCTAGCTGGAACAGTGGCCCATCCTCAACCTCTGGCTACCGGTTTACCCACCGTGCCCTCCGTGCCTGCCGTGCCGGGCGTCAACAACCTCACCGGCCTCACCTTCCCCTGGATGGAGAGTAACCGCAGATACACAAAGGACAGGTTCACAGGTGAGTCCGGCCCGCGCGCGCCCCGCCTGGCCGCGGCCCCGGCTCTCCTCTACCCCTCCTCTGCCCCGGGTCTCCCCGCAGCCCCCTCTGCGCGCCCGGCCGCCCAGCTCCTCTGGGTGCTTCCCCCAAGTTCAGTCGTCCGCCGCCTCTCTTGCGGAATCGACTCGCTGGAAGAGTTCTCTTAGCCTGGGCCCCTCTCCGTCTCTCCCACAGGATCCCTACTCTAAGAAGTTCTCCCTGACCCCCTCTCGGAGTCCCTGGGCCCGGTCAGGCGGAGGGAAGGGGTTGTAGCTTCGGGACTACCTTCCGCCAGCATTTGTGGCTCGGGGATCTTGGAGAAAGGGGCGCGATGTGAACAAACTGTTTCTTCCGTCCTGGCAGACGTTGTCTGGCCGAGGCGGCGAACCCCACAATCAGACTCAAGGGAAACAGGTTCCCCACCTTCCTTCCCTACACACACACACACACACACACACTCACTCACTTCGCCCTCCGAGATCCAGTGCCCGTCGCGCTGCCGGACCCGGTAGAGGCTGTGAGCCGCAGTTAAGCCGCAGAGCTGGCCGGCCTTTCTTCCCGGACTGCGGGCCCCGTCCGGGTCAGTGGCAGCGACTAGGCTGAGACACCCGCTTCATTTTCATTCTGTCCCGGCTCGGCGTCCTCCGCTCTGGGCCCAGCCTCGTTTTCTCCGGCGTGAATAATGCACCGGCCAGACCCGTGATCGATCGGTAGCCGAAAGAACCCCTGGGACGATAACGCATTCGGCGGCGGCCGTCTGCCCTCTTCTCGGCTGCCTGCTCTGCGCCTTGCTTCTGCTCGCTTCGGCTCCCTCCGCTCCTGCTTCCGCTCACGGCACTCAGCTTTTGCTCCTGCGCGGGTCCTTTTCCACGCTGCCTCACTTCCCGCCGCCCCTAGCGTTCCCTGGATTCGAGACTGCGATCTTCCCGCCAGGCCAGGCCCCCAAGTCCGCTGGGAAACAATCCTGAGTTGAGCCTGGGTTCCTGGCGGGGCCTTAGAGAGAGAGGAAGCAGGAGGCGCAGGCGGCTGCCTAGATCGACCACGACGTGGGATTCCCGTGGGGCTCGGGCTCCAGGGCCCAACGGTAGAAGGGGAATAGGCAGTTAAGAGCTAGACCCTGGGCTAGGCTCGTGTTCCAGCCTTGAAACTTGGCCTAGATTCTGGGTCAGTGGCAAAGAGGGGTTGGGGAAAGCAGAAGATCCATTCTGCTCTGGGCCTCAAGAAGGGCCCCTGTGCCCCAGCCGAAGTCCTCTAAGTCCTGGGGAGGCAGGGCCTAGTGCCCCGTCCTACTCCCCCCAGCCAGGCCAGTCTAATCTTAAAGGGCCCTGATGGAGCACCACCACCACCCCCAGCCTGGAACCACTGGGAACCCACTGGTGGAAAGGTACTCCACACAGCCTCCCCTAACCTTGCTTCAGCCCTAAAGAAGGCTCTGAAGGAGTTTATGGCTGTCACCTTATGCATCTGCCTCTGTGCCTGTGCCTGTCGCCTGTGTGTCAGTTTGTCTGGGTCTATAGATCTCGAATTTGTCCCCTGTTGTATGTGATGTGTCTGTATGTTGGTGTGTGATGGAGGCCTCAGGTCAGGATCAAGGATTCCTGGCCTTGACCAAGGATGGTCTCTTACTGTTGAGCAGCTTCTCTGAGGCTGGAGGCCTGGGGCTATAGGGGAAATGCGACCTTTAGCTCGCCTCAACATGTCCCTCAAAAAGGCTGCATCTGTGTCTGATGGGCACATGGGAGCCCAGGGCTAGGGAGGCCTCTGTGGTGGCAGAGGCGTCGGCCTGGCGGGCCGCTGGGTGGGGGGCCATTTCAGGCCACAGGCTTGGAGCTGAGGGCTGACAGGAGGACCACAGCCCTGCTTTCGGGGTCTAGCCTCTGGGCTCGCTGACTCGCGGGGTGTCGGGCCTGGGACGCCTCCTGACGCTCTGCCGCTTGCCTCTGCCGTCTGTCTCTCCCGCTCCAGTGGCCCTCTCACCCTTCACTGTAACACGCCGTATAGGTCACCCCTATCAGAATCGGACGCCCCCCAAGAAGAAGAAGCCGCGCACGTCCTTCACGCGCCTGCAGATCTGCGAGCTGGAGAAGCGCTTCCACCGCCAGAAGTACCTGGCCTCGGCCGAGCGCGCCGCCCTGGCCAAGGCGCTCAAAATGACCGACGCGCAGGTCAAAACCTGGTTCCAGAATCGGCGGACTAAGTGGAGGTGAGCTGGCGGGGCGTGGGCAGCACAGTCTCTGGCTCCAGGCCTCTCCTGGGGAGTTCACACTCCCTCGATCCCTGCCTTCCGATGGTTCTGGTTCGGAGGAGCGGACCGCTCTGTTAGGCTCGCGGGGAGTGTGAAGCAACCATGGCCGGAGAGCCCCCGCTGCTTTGCTTTCTGGCTTTTTGGCCGTTACACTCTGAGGTTGTAGACGCGGCTGGTCTCTGCCGCTGCTTGGGGGATACGTCTGCATTTAAGCACAGTCTACGCCGTCCGGGCTTCCGAGATCAGCGAGTCCTGAGGGACTTTTTGTTTGCGCAAACTTACGGGTACAGAGATGCCTTTTCTATCCCGTAGACTGGAGGCAGAATAGCACGCTCCCTGTTTCTGCGCCCCAGGCGGGGCTCCTGCTAGAGCGCCTGGGGCCCCAGACCGCGAGCCTGGGCCCTGCTGTCTCTCTCCTCCCTAGACGCCTGGCCTGGGCGCAGCGGGTACCCCACCCGGGAAGGGGAAAATCAATCTGCGCCGCCTGCGGCGGGGTTTCCAAGGGTCCCACTGAAAGGGGGAATCAATCAGGAGCAGATGGGTATGTGTAAGAGAGAAACATTTTCTCTTATCCCGTCACACACCCACAGCTACACTCGTTTCCCCCACAAGCAGGCGCTTTCTCCGGTTGAACCCTTTTGCACCCCTGAATCCTCCCGCACATTTAGCCCGTGTGCTGGGTTCCACACACGCCGGGAGTTTCTTGCTAGCTCAGGTCTCAGGCGGGAGAGCAAGAGAGTCTGGGCGAAGTCCCCGGCGCCGGGCAGGGAGGGCCTGGGACCGGAGGAAGGAATTGGAGTTTCCTCTTTTTCTGAATGAAGGCGAGGAATCTGCCTGAGATTCCGCCACCGTGGCCACAAAGGAAGCCACTGCCCCGAGAGTCTGCTCCCCCCCCTCCCCACATTCCTGCTGCCGGGGAAGGGGTGGGGGACGCAGCTCAGACCTCAGGAAAGCTAGGGAGGGAGCAAGGACTGGAGCGGGGAGGGGGGAACGCACTCGGGTTCCCAACGCCATCCGGATCGGAGGCTACAGCCTAGGGGAGGGAGTCAGGCAAGCCCTGGGGGGGTGGGGGGGTGCGCACAGAGAAAAATAGTATAGCAGGCTTAGAGAAACTGATACACAAGGTGGGGGCAAAGATAAAGACCCCACCCAGGGAGAAAATAAAACAGAGAGAGAGTGGACTTCGCTGGTGGTGAAGTCTTACGTATAATAAAGAAAAGCAATAGATGACTGAAACCTTTATTTTCGTTTCAAACAAATTCCCTTAAATTCTGAGAGAAGGAAGGAGGTGGGGTGAGAGAAAAACCAGAGAAAAAGACACAAAGCCTAAAGGAAGAGAAATAGTTTGAAATTCAGGGAAGAACGGGCAGACGAAAGACAGAAAGAGCGAAAAGGCAAGAAGGGGCGGCGATAAGAAGGTCGGCGTCCGCTGCTGGGAGAGGTCCTCTCGCTGGCTTCGCTCGCCTTCATCGATCGCCTACAAATTGCTTCTAGAGGCCCCGGGGACTCCCATTAGGTCTGTCCACCTTAGAGACAGACGTTTGATCTCAGTTGACGGGGTGGAGGGGAGGCATTAAATGGAATAAGTGAGTCATCGCCTCCCTGGACCGCCTCGGAGGAAGCCAGTCGGTCCGGCGGGAATCCCGGCCGGCACAGGGCTTGGCGCAGGAGGTCGGGAGCCTGGGAGAGGTTCGCGGAGAGAAAGGGGGTGAAGAGGTCCATCATGGCAGCTCACATCCACTGGTCCCTGCCTCTGCCCTGGACTGATGGGAAGGGTGAGACCGCTCAGACTTGGGAAGGCTCCTGGTCTTCCTCGGGTCTGGGGAGAAACAAAATGCCATCCTAGCTCTGCTTGTGCCGTCCAAGGCCAGTGAGGGTGTGGGCCCTGCCTGGAGCCAGAGAGCCCCAACTGCTTGGGCCTAGCGGATCTCCCTACAGCTCCCCCAGAGTACCCCCTATCTACTTTTGTGGTTTCCAGTCTTTGTCGGAGTCAGAACCCTCAAGATAGGGGAGTGCTTTCAAGGGCCCCCAGCTGAATTGGGGGCCTCGAAGGGGAGCTGCGCTCTCCCAGGCGGTCTCCCGGGAGCGCACCCGAAGCGTGGTAACGGTTTGTCCCCGGTGCAGGCGGCAGACCGCGGAGGAGCGTGAGGCCGAGAGGCAGCAGGCAAACCGCATCCTCCTGCAGCTGCAGCAGGAGGCCTTCCAGAAGAGCCTGGCTCAGCCGCTGCCCGCGGACCCGCTGTGCGTGCACAACTCCTCGCTCTTCGCCCTGCAGAACCTGCAGCCGTGGTCTGACGACTCGACCAAGATCACCAGCGTCACGTCCGTGGCGTCGGCCTGCGAGTGAGCCTATCTGCTACTCTCTGAGAGACCCGAGACCCGGGCCCAGCCAAGGGGTCTCGAGGCCCCCGAGAGCCGGGACTCTAGCCCGCCCTCCGCCGCAGACTGCACGCCTCCGGGGATCGCGGCGCCCCTCCGCACCGGCCCGCGCGCTCGCGCCGGCGCCGTTCTCTTTTGGGTGGAAAAGAAGAAGAGAGCGCGCAGGAAAGGGACGCGCCGCCGTCTCCCAGATGCCTACGCGGTCCCGCGCCTGCTGGAACTCTTCAGAGTCCTCCATTTGCGTCTATTTTATTTTATTCTGATTTTTAACGTGAGACTGAGAGAGGCAGAAGAGGTGGTGGAAGAAGAGCTGGTGGGGTCCCTAGAGGACAGCATGAGCTGTCATTTGAACTTGCCCTGGGGAGACCCCCTTCTCTGTTCTCCACTCCCCGTAGTAGCCGGCCCACACGGAGGTGATTTCACTGTCCCTCCTGGTGTCTCCCCACAATCACGCACAGGGGCCCTATGGCAGAGTGTCTTGCACACACAGGGTCATAGCCTTCACCCCCTTGGCCCATTCGATCAGGGGTGGCCCGGAGTCATTCTGAACAGCATGGCACTTCTCACCAATAGAAGGCCACAGCCACACTGTGACACACCATCGCACACACAACAGCCACAACAGCATCACTTGGCCTGCCAGACCCCTATCACACACCCTAGCCGCACCCAGGTACGCACAGGCAGGTTTCCACACAAAAAGCCTATTTCTCCAGATCCTGTTCGTAGGGGGGGTTTAAGTTATGCACTTATAAGGTGTTTTCTGTGTAACCTTTTTATAAAGTGCTTGTGTAATTTATGTGAAAAAAAATAATAAAACCCTCCGAATCCGGAGTCAAGGCTGCCTGCTCCTTGCTGAGCCCAGCACCTTGCAGCTACTTGGGTCTGGTGTGAGCTGGTGCAGCCAGGGCAGCCCCTTGTACTTAAGTTTGAAGGACATCTTGGGGTCAGGACCTGTCAGGTTCTGGAGAGAGGAAAGGAGGAGGAGGAGAAATGAAGAGGGCAGCACTGAGAAAAGTTGGGAGAGCCAGTGTCTTCTGGGACAGTTAGTGCTCAAGATTTGTCTTTGGGAGTGAGAGTTATGTGTGTGCACTGTGTGTTTGTGATGGTGTGGGCAATCAGGATGTTATACTGACAATGAATGTTTGTATAGTAAGTGTTCAAGTGTGTAATTTTGTATGCAGTTGTGTGTGCTTATTTTGCTTAAGTTGTGAATCAAAACTACCATTATATATACAGACTTGTATTGGTATGTGTGTGATCATGTGTTAATGTGGCTTTTTGGGTAGTTGTATAATCACCCACCAACATCCGTGATTGTTAGTGAATCAGGTGCTAATATTTGTGAGAGTACATATTAGTTTCTCCTTATTAATCTATTTTTGTGTTAAATGTATGAATGTTTATGGTTGTATACCATCTATAACTGATTGTATGTAATCATGTGTTAGAGGTGTATTTCATTGTATGAGTGATACTTGTCTAGGATTGTATATAATTGGGGGAGTGAATTAATGGGGAGTATGGATCACTGTGAATGACACGTCTCTGTGGTGAGTGTGTATGGTACTGTGTGAGTGGGTATAATTGTACACTGCTGGGGTACATGATGGTGGGGTGTGCAGATCCATTGTAGGGGTATACACATCTGCTAGGAGTTTGGGGTTCTAGGACCTTACCCAGCAAGCTGCAGAGATTGGAGCATTCTATGAGTAATCGGACCAGTATCTTCTGTGGTGCTTGAAGCAAGGCTTCCCAGCTCCCAGTAAAGCCTGGCCTAGGAGGGATCTGAAAAAATGACTTCCCGGTGGGACCTTCAGGGAGACACCCCCCCCCCCCAGACCACTCTAGCCCGGACAGCAGCCACAGTATACAATACTCCCCATAACATTTAGTCCCCCACCTACCAGACCAATGTCAGGATATACAAAACTGACTTAAGCCTGCTTTTCTGGAAGAAGCTAGGTGGTAGAGGCTTTGGGAAACATGCCATCCTGGGGTAGTGGAGTGGGGACATAGGCTGCTCTTTCTTTACGGTGGAAGAGTGAGAGAACTTTGTGGCTAAAAACTGTTCGTGTAGGCAGAGCAGTCTGAGTGTGCATGCAGACTGGGGTTGAGGGCAGGAGAGTTATGGAAACCATCAGAGCCCTCATCCTGGCGCAGACTGCCCTCTTGGCTCTGCCATATCACAGGATAAAGCACAACAACCTCCAACCCAAAGAGGCCCAGGAGGAAATTTGGCTGAGTGGGGAAGGGGCACAGCTTGTCCACCCCTATCTGTGCTCCTCTTCGAGCAGGATCTGGGAAGGAGAGGAGGATTCTGAGTCTAAAGGACTTCCAAGATGGAGGGGCTACCCCAACCCCAGACCTACCCGGTGACCAGGCCAGACCCTGACAGTGTGTGGGTTGAGGGGAGAAAGTTCTGGTCTCAAAGCCAGGTCTGCAGTGGGCCTCCTGCCTGTGCCGGCGGCGGCGGCGGCATCCAGTACCGGGCCAAGCGAAATCGAAATCCGGAAATGGCCTCCTGGAACCGCAGAACTCTGCTCCTCCTACCTGGGTAGGTCTGGCTCTCCCTCCCCTCCTGCTGAGACTGGAGCTGCCCAGCCCAAACCATTTTCGTTTGGTGCGATCTCTCCACCATTTGCGTCTTTAAGAGGCACCTTCAGGGCCTGCCGGTTGCTGTATTCCAGAGTTGCTGACCCCAGGGCAAACTGGGGCCTTCCTCCCACCTCTTGACTCCTGGGACCCTTCAGGCTAGGCGCCCGGGGGCTCCTGGATATTTTCTGGCCACAGACTGTCTAGGCGAGGCAGGAACGGGGAGCGGCTGTCCGGCTCAAACTCAACCCCCAAACAGGCTCCCCAGAACCCCGACTCTTCACCAGCACGCCCTCACCCCTGCTCTGGCGAGACATAGCAGGCAAAATCAGGCATAACACACCTCCTCCCCCAAATACCTCCTACGTCCCCCGGTCTTCACCAACAGCTGGGGTCACACTCATAAAACGGCGCGGGACCAGGCGCCTCAGACCCTCGGCTCTCGGACCCTGTCCAGCTTATTCGGGCCTCTAGGAGAACTGGGCTTCCGCACGCCGGAATCCCGGGCGCCCATCGCGGGAGGCCACCCGACTCCCCTCCCCTCCGCGCTCGGGCTCCCGCTCGCTGTTTCCGGGGCTCCCAGGCCGCCGCGGTCGCGCGCTCTCCCGGGGCCCCTCCCACGCGCTAGGGACCCTGGGCGAGGCGTCCCAGGGGTGTGGGCACACTCCCCGGGGCACTGGGGCCCTCGGCGCTGAAGGACGGCGCACGACTCCCCTCTCTCGGTAGGGAATTCGTTGGGACCGAATCTCGGTGAATCCCGCGTCGGCCGAGGGCCGCGGCGAGGACAGGCCGGGATGGTGGCGGGGCCCGCACACCCCGTCGTCCCAAGGGGACGCGGGCTGGAAGGGAGGGGGGCTGCCAGGGTCACAATCAGGGCCAACTACCCGCCGCCCAAAGAAAGCTCACAACTCCGATCTGCCACCGCTCCTGCAGGCAAGGGCCTGTCTCTGTTCAGAAATAGAAAAGGAACAAATGATCCGAATAATGGTGTGTAGAGATGCGGAGGGAGAAGAGGAATTAACGAACCTGTCTGAGCAGAAAGGGCCACATCCTTCCTTGGCTTGAGTGAGCTGACTGCACTGACCAAATTCTGCGGTGAGTGAGCCTTGATCACCCCCTCAGACTTGGCTGACTGGGTGGTGGCCTTCTGGGGCCCAGAAACCCAAGCAGGGCTGGGGTCCTAGCGCCCGTACAGTGCCCCCGCCCCCTGGGATGGCACATACAGAATCTGGCCTAACCTGTTAATGATAATAGCGGCTTTGTGTGGCCAGATCCGTGCTTGGGAGCTTTACGGGCACGGTCTGAGCACGGCCTCATGAAGCCCCTACCGCAGTGGCAGGTATGGGGTCTGCCCTGGGCCCAGGACTCAGACAGGCATCCTGTTTGTGGTGTGAGTGACTTGCAGGTGGGCAGGCCGGTTCCAGGTGTATGATAGTTATGCAGGGATCTCCAGGCTGTGCAGAATTGGGGCAGCTGGGACTCAGAGGACACGCTGCAAGGGGCAGTGGGCTAGAGCTGGGGCCCCAGAGCTGCACTAAGGACCCCTCAGGCCAGATGCTGGAGGAAACCGCCTGCCTTCTGCTCTGTTTCTCCAACTTTGCTCAGGCACACTTGCCCCCCTCCACTTGCCCCCCGCCCCCCACACACTTGCCCCCGCCCCCACACACACTTTCCCCCCCAGCCCCACACATTGCCCCCACACACACACTAGGCCCCCACTGCCCCACACACTTGCCCCCCCCCCACTTCCCTTTTACTCCTCCCAGACCCCCTGCTCAAGAGTCGGACACGACTGAGCAACTGAACTGAACTGAGACCCCTGCTCCTAAGCAGCTTCTCACTCTCCTAGGCCTTCCTAATCAGCTCAGAGTTTGGAACCCAGCAGCCAGGTCACTGCCTGGGTAGCTAAGAGGAGCTGCCGGCGCGATTTTCCCTCCTCTTTCGAATCCGCTGCGGGCCCTGGAAGATCTCTGGAACCGCCCACCTGCACTCACTCCTGGATTCCTTATCCTCGGGGAGTCTGATAGGAACATGCTGAGTGAGTGAGAGGTCTGCAGCCAGTTCAGATTTTCCAAGGAGCTCAGAGCAGACTCAGAATATGGTGTTTGCAACTGGGGCATGGGAAGCCAGGGCGGAGGTGAGAGTGCGGAAAGAGGGAGGGGGAGGAGGAGAGGGGGGGAGGGGGAGGAGGAGAGGGGGGAGGGGGAGGAGGAGAGGGGAGGAGGGGGAGCAGGAGAGGGGAGAAGGAGGGAAAGGCATCTGGGGGATGGTGAGTAGAGGGAGGGATGAGTGCCCATGTTGTGTTGACGGATGGGTGCAAAATCACATCCTCTCACCCTCGGCCTGCGTTGTTGTGGACAACCTCACATACCACCTCCAACTACACGACTGGAGTGTGCGATGTTACACAAGGCAAGCTACAGGTGTGGGGTTCTACGAGCGCGCACACGGCACACACACACATGCACGCACACAGTCTCCACTGCTGCGTTTGCAGTTACCCTCACAAGCTCACGCCGGGCGGGGATCAAGTTCCTTTGGGTGGTTACCACGCGTCTATCCCGCCAAGGGCCTTCCTTTCCTTTCCCCATCTCTCCTCCCCCAGCCTGGAGGGAGGAGGGTCTAATTCAACTACCGGTCGGTTTGCGGGTGGAGATTGCCCAGGCCTGCGTTTTGGTTTCCAGCCCCACAGCTCTGGCAACGTGACCCAGAAGCCTAAGGCTGGGCGTGGGGGCAGCGGGCCGCCCTGGATTCGGCCAAGAACCCTAGCAAGGCCCGGGAGGTCCAGCGGCCGCCGCTGGCTCCACGAAGCCTACAACAACCTGGCCTCCTTGTATGTGCGAGAAGGTGGGGGGCGGGGGGGCGTGGGAGGCATGGGGGGTGCGAGGCCCCCCTCTGGGTGCAGTTCAATGGGGAGGTTTGGTAGGAGCTTCTCCTGCCGCCTCACATTTTCCGCCCTGTGGCCCCAGAGCCCATGTATCTTCTGTTCCTGCAGGAGGAGTCCTAAGTCCGGAAAGCTGAAGGCCCAGAAGCTGCTGGAGCCGGACCTGGGCTTCCCCGAAGAAACGCAGGACAAGTGAGTTCCGGGCGCCCTCTAGGGGCCGCGCGGGGAGAGGCGCCTCTAGCCGAGGCCCTGGGAGCTTGTGGTCTGAGGGACCCTGGAGACCTCAGGGGCGGCTGCTACCAGCCCCAGTGGAAAATAATAACGATAATAATATTAATAATTAACAACATTGAGCACTTGCTGTATTCCAGGCCCTGCACGAGGTTTTAAAGGTATTACTACATTCTTAACAACCACCCTATGACGAGGTTTATAGACACTTTATAGACAAGGAAAATTGAAGTCCAGAGAGGTTAAGCAACAAGACTCCAGCATTGGAACCCAGGGTCTAACCCTGGAACCAGTTTCTTTGGGATGTATGGCGAGTCCTGGGATGTGGTGGATTTGGGGAGGACTTCTCAAGGAATGTCTTGTTTTATGGAGGGAGTTCTTAGCTCAGAAATTCACTGGGATTTTGTTCCCTTAGGACTTTGGAAAAAATGTTTCCAAGCCACCCCAGTCCACCGGTTCCCTGCAGCTCTGACTGCTCCCCCCTCCAGGATCCCCTCTGCAGCACTGCCAGGACATGAGACCTTGCCCTCCTCCTTCCCCACACCTAACCCTTTAGGCTTTCCCAGCCAGGGCTTGCCACCTTCCAGGAGCCCTTTGGGATTGGAAGGGGGTTCCATATATTTCCACCCCTCCCTCTCCTGGGTCAGCAGGATAGGGTACACAGGCCAACAGAAGATTAAAAATAGAAGTGAATGCACCACACTTGATTAGAGGAAGAAGTGGAGAACCAGGAAGGTAAATCCTTCCTCTCTTTTCCATCTGCTCTGAGCAAAGCCTGTAGCTGGAGGAAGTTGTTCTGGGTTGGAGAATGGGGGAGCATGCTGGGGTGGGTCAGAGAATTATCGAGGGCTTATGCCCTGACCTTTTAAACAGTAAAATTCAGTTAGAATATGAAAAGAAAAGAGAGCACTGTCTTCCCTTCTTCCCTGCCTTCTCCAGAGTGGTAGAGAAGGGGGAAGAGGGTAAGTGAGGTGTCCCTGGGAGGCTCTTTTATATACAATATAAGGTGTATTCAAGGCTACGGTTTTTCCGTAGTCATGTATGGATGTGAGAGTTGGACTATAAAGCTGAGCACCGAAGAATTGATGCTTTTGAACTGTGGTGTTGGAGAGGACTCTTGAGAGTCCCTTGGACTGCAAAGAGATCCAACCAGTCCATCCTAAAGGAGATCAGTCCTGGGTGTTCATTGGAAGGACTGATGTTGAAGGTGAAACTCCAGTACTTCGGCCACAGAAGAACTGACTCATTTGAAAAGACCCTGATCCTGGGAAAGATTGAGGGCAGGAGGAGAAGGGGATGACAGAGGATGAGATGGTTGGATGGCATCACCGACTCAATGGACATGAGTTTGGGTAAACTCCGGGAGTTGGTGATGGACAGGGAGGTCTGGCGTGCTGTGGCTCATGGGGTCACAAAGTCGGACATGACTGAGCGACTGAACTGAACTGAACATGTACTCATTTATATATAAATTGCACCTGACAGTCTTAAACTTTCAGGTGTATAAGAAACACTTGGGAACCTTGTTAAAACACAGATTCTCATTCATTATGTCTGGGGTGGGGCTTGAGATTCCAGATTTAGAACAAGCTTCCTGTGGTGCTAATGCTACTTCAAGGATCAAGGTACCACCCCTGTATGTCTGAGATCTAATTCTGGGTTCTCAAGCTTACCTATCAAATATGGCCTGCAATTTTATTTGCCTGAGTATTTTTCCATTTTATTTAAAGAAATTAAAAACACAGACACAACTGACACCCTAAAATTCACTCTCCAGCATGCCACAGGCCTCACACTCCCTGCTATCTTATGTCCTGCTCATTCCCTGTTACCTGCATGGCCCCTCTTTTTCCAGTGCACCTGTCCCTCTTTCTAAAATTCTCTTTCACTTCCAGGCGCCTGCTGAGATGACTTTGGACATCATCCTAGGTTTTGGGCTCTGCTTCCCTGCTTTCTAACCTCGGGCAAGTTAATTAAATTTTAGGAGCCTGCAGTTTCCTTGTCCAAATTATAGGGCCAATCCTTCCCTGGATTACAGAAGGGATTAAGGAGATAAGGGAAGTAAAAGCGTTTGGCTCTTAGCTGGTGCTGCAGGAGTGGCGCCGGAGCCCCCAGGGTGGCTTGACCAAGGTTTTCTGTGCACCAGGCGGGGTGGGGCCGTAGGGGGGCGGGTCCTACAAACTGCCGGAGTCCCCTCCCTCCCCTCCCCATCCCCAGATTCTTGATTCCTGGATTCCTGGGGTAAAGTCGAGTGGCCTCGCAGCTTTCCCTACTCAGCGCTTCAAAGGGAAGCTTACTGTGCATTTAGGTGCTGCACTTCCCGCTCCTCCTGGCAACAAGGAACAGATTAGCCAGTCCTCCTGTTCACAGGCGCCCAACTGTCCGCGGGGCGGGCCCTCGGGGTGAGAGCTGGTACGACCAAACGGGATGGGACGGGTGGAGACAGGCTCAGAGGCCCTGGCAGGGTGGGGCCGCTGCGGAGCGATGTCTATCACAGACCACCGCACACCTTCCTCCATGCGTGCTCACAGGCACACACTGCCTTCTTCCTATCTCACTCTCAGGCTGGGTCTCAGACCAACCAATGCGTCCGCAGGGCGGGACGATCCTGTCATATGTCTACACATTTATTCCAGCAGGCTCCTTGGTTACACAACAGCTGCTGTCCCCAGATCTCACCCTCACGATTGCGTCAGCCTAGGCAAACTGTGGGCTTGCAGGCATTCACCCACCTGTTCCCAGTGGCCACAAGGTCACACCTGACTGCATATAGGCTCAGAGGTGGGTCCCACAGATTCACAGGAAAACACTTAGGAGCCTCTGCAGAATCCTCTCACTAGTCTACTCGCTGTCAGGGGAAAACTGGCTCTTGTGTGTGGCACATTTTGTTCAGGAGTCCAGCCCACGAGCTCACAGACACAGAGTGGTACCCTCGAACCCATTTCTACCCACAGGCTTCTACTTCTCTCCCTTTGGCATCTCAGGCCCGAAATTGGGGTCTTCCTGGTCAGCACAGGGGAGGCATGGTTGCTCCACTGGGGCGGATTCTGCCGGCTGGTGGGCAGGATGAGTGGGGGAGGATAGTTTATTAACCCCACAGAAGCCCCAGGTAGGTCCTCGCTGCCTCCTCAGCGCCTGCCTCCTCTGCGCAGGCGCGCGGGATCACAGGGCGACTCCAGTCCGGTGTATAGTGCTGGTCCATACCAGCCAGCCTCGGCGCTGCGGGGAGGCTTCTAGTCTAGAGACAGTGAAGGGTCGGGGTCCCTCAGAGACCGGATGCTTCTTGATGGGGGTGGGGTAGATCGAAGTGGCGGAATTACTGGAAGGCCTGGGGCCTTTGATTGCACCAACTGAGCCAAATACTCAGTTCTAGGGACCCCCTCCCCGTCCCAGTTCCTGCACCTTCTGCCCAGGGGTGAGTTCCACTGTCCCTTCCACACAGCTTGTCGCGGGGTGTCCCGGCCAGTTCACCGGCGTTCACAGGACGCCAGTGAGCTCCCGTGCGGGCCTGCGGGGAGCTGCCCTGAGGCGCTCAGGAGCCTATCCAGGGCATGCAGAAAACTCTGCTTTCTTGCGGACTGCCTGGAGCCTGTGTCCAGGCCAAAAATTCAGCGGATAGCTCTGTAGGACGATTTGTGAGCATCCCCTCGCCTCCGTCGAGGCCAGACAGGCAGGGGATGCCAGGTTGGAACTGCAAGACATGTGAAAAGTGTGAGAAATGGGCTCTCATTTTGAAGCCCGGTACCGAGAGGTCCTGGATGAGGGATATAAATAGAGAAGAGGGGCATCTTGCACTTATGTCCTCCCAAACCAGTCCTCTAGGGTGTCGAGGGGCCGGGCGGCGGCGGAGAAAACGCAGCCTGCGTCCACCAGCTTGGATCCGATCAGTCGGCAGAGTCAAACCACCACCCAGCTCTTAGGTGGATCTTACGGGCCCCGGGATGTGGTCTTGTCCCCACAGGGCTGGGGAACTCGGCAGTTGGTCCTTCCTTCAGCAGCGAGTGGCTCCACTCGGCCAAATGGACCTGAGAAGCCAGGGAATCCAGCCGCCCGGCGCTGACCTGGGCTTCGGAGGGCGGCCTGAGAGGCGGCGGCCTCGGCCCCGGGTAGAGAAGGGCCTGCCTTTTCTTCCTGCTCTCCAGGAACGCGTGCACCAGGCGGCTCCCGGCCTCGGCGAAATCTGCCATCGGCCTCTCCTGTGGGCTCTATCCCGTCCTGGGGCCCAAGATCCAGACCGGGCAGGCAAGTGCGCGACAACTTGGCTTTTTCTGCCTATTCTAGGACTCCCTACCCAAGCCCCGCCTCCAGAAATTGTGGGAAACGCGACTGAGCAGAGACCCTGCCCTGCCCAACCCGGGGGGCCGCCCTGGCCGCGGATTCGCTCCTGTGGGTTTAGGGGTAGAGTCTAGAGAAGCGCTCAGCTGCCTGGGATCCGCCCCGCCGCAGAACTGTAAACGCTTGGAAACCCGCTGGAGGAGCTGGGTACTTCGAGCGAGAATTCATCCTGTGGCGGGAAGAGAATTGCAGGGTGAGAACCCAGAAAGAAAGGCACAGTTGCTGGTGGCCCTCCCACACAAATAAGCACCACTGTGCGCCTCTTTCTCTCTAATCCTACCCGCGTCCTGGGCCCCATGGGGCTCCAGGAGGACCTCAGGAGGGCATTACTCCACTACAGAGAGATGACAGCCCCAAGAGGCCCCCATGGAATCATCCCCCAATATGTTCTCCCCTCAGTTGGTCTAGCTAGCGGTTTCCAGGAAGGATGAGGGCAAAGGCAAGGCTGATAGAGGAGTTCATGTACCCCTTATTTTTTGTTGAGGAGAAAGCATCTTGGGCTCCTGTTTTACTGGGCAGCCCCCCTTGTAGCTATGTTTGAGGCTCATTACAGTGAACGCAGCTGTTCCTCTTCACATTCTTTGGTGAAAGTGTTAGTTGCTCAGTTGTGTCCGACTCTTTGCGACCCCATGGACTGTAGCCCCCCAGGCTCCTCTGCTGGTGGGATTTCTAAGGCAAGAATACTGGAATGGGTAGCCATTCCTTTCTCCAGGGGCTCTTCCCCACCCAGGGATCGAATCCAGGTCTCCTGCATTGGAGGCAGATTCTTTACCCTCTGAGCCACCAGGGAAGCCCCACATTTCTTGGAACAGCCAGGAATCCCAGGAAAAAGGAGCTGATCAGCCCTGACTGCTCCTCCCCAGACAACTGAACCTACCGGGCATCTCTGCCTTTATGACCCTTGGATGTCAGGGCAGTGGGAAGGAGGGCTGAGTCTTTTGGGCCACACGCCTGGCAACTGTCAATAGCCTCCTTGGCTGTCAGGACAAATGAGTCTTCTTAGTGACCAGAGTCCACAAGAGGGACCGGTAGGAAACAAGCATTCCTCTCCAGCCAGTACAGGACAGAAACCCTTCCCACCTGTATTCGGCTCAGAGACTACTCCACAGAGAATCCTCCCCTTCCTTCAAAGTGTTAGTTTCTCATTCGTGTCTGACTCTGAGACCCCATCGACTCTAGCCTGCCAGGCTCCTTCATCAGTGGAATTCTCTGGGCAAGAATACTTTTCTCCCTGCTCAGCAATGTAAGTCTGGGTTCAGCTAACTCAAGAGAAAATTTATTACAGGGATACTGGATAGTTTACAGGAGCAACAGGAAGGTTGAAAAATGAGGAAGATCACATCAGGAAACACCATGAGGTCACACTGCAGAAAGGACTGGTTAGTGCATTACTGCTGGCACCCCAATCTCTAGACTCTTGTATCTAGAGATACAAGTATCACTATGTGTAATCTTTCAAGTCTCCTTCCATCCTTACTGACCTTAATCCTTCAGATTTAAATCTTGTGTGGGATCGTTTGATTGGCTACACCTAGGACACATGTAGGCAGCAGCTGTCATAGATGGGGAGAAAATGAACATAGTCCTTTAGGTTTCTGTATGAAAAACTAAAATTCACCCACCAATATTGACCTTCTGTGGGAAGAGTTTCTCCAATCAGAAAGTGTTCAGAAGCTAGGTTTTAAAAAAAAAAAGGCGGTGGGGGGAGGAATGATAAATGCTGCTACAGTCCACCCCTTTGACTGCCCAACATCCACACACATTTCTTTCTAAATTAATAATCCTTCGCCCTACAAAATGCTCCCATCCAATGTCATGCTACTGTCATTCATACAGAGTGCATTTGACTTACCCTCAAGTGAGACATTCCAAACCCTCATAGCTCTAAGTTCAGGGTCTTCCTTCTATTCCTCCTCTTATTCTTTTGGCATCGTAGCTCAGTATTCTGCAACCTGTGAACTAGAACAAATTGTAAAGATAATTATCACCACACATAATAATACAATAGCAAGGAAATAAGAACTGGAAGAAAATGCAAATAAGTTCAAATATATAAATGTCTGATATGACAGAAGGTCAGGAGGTAAAAGCCACTTTCTTTCTGTAATATTAGATTTTGTTTCATATTTATGACATCCCTCCTCCTTTTTCTGTTCTGTTTCTCTTGCCTTCAGCTATCACCTGCTGGTTTTCTTTTTACCCAGGGAGGAGCAAATCTCTACTTCTGAAGGATCTGAGAACCTTGATGATCCTGCCTAGGATGGGTTGTAGTTACTGTTAACCTTTACTTCCATTAATGTTTTAAACTTTAATTTCCATTAACTTACCATGGGACATAACAGCATTAGGAGGCTCCCCAAGGGACCCCCTTGGTTCCACAAATACTTCCTTTTGCCCGTGGTGTAGAGAAAAACTCCTGTTTGATATTGATAGTCAGAATTAATCACCCTGACCAACCCATAATCCCTCTTTAACATGTTTATCCATTGCTGTGAGCAACTGGAAGTGACCAGGTAGCAGTTTCTGCTTATAATTCAGGAAAAATATTGTTGTTTCTCCTGGTAGGTACTTTCTTCCTTTGAGGACTCCCTAACCCCAATCCAACAGAAATAAGGGTCATAAGAAGTGAGAGGGTCATTGGGTACTTGTGGTTCTGCCCCTCTTTGGGGGCCCATATAATTGGATTGTGGGAGAAATAGCCTTCCATATTAATCCTTAGCCCACAACATATACCTCATCCTTGAAGTACTGTAGCACACCATGATAAAAAGCTAAATTGTTTTAAGAGTCCAGAAACACAATGGGTCAAACTAGATAAAATGTATTTTTCTCTTACAACCAGGGATAGCTCTGCTCTATAAACACATGTCCAGACCTGAGCAAATGAGGGAGCTCTGCCATCCTCAGTAAGTGCCTTGCAACGTTGTCGGTCCTGGCTAGCAGGAAGGAAAGGGTTCAGCAACCCCAGGGCAGGCTTTTTAAGATGACTTGAAATGATTTCTCAGTTCCACTCACATTCCATTGAGGTAAATGAGGGAGATTGTGAAATGTAGTCCCTGTGTGGACAACTATATGCTCAGGGAAAAGGGGGGATGGATTTGATGGGACAAGCCATAGACTCAAACAGTCTTGCCTGGAGAATCCCAAGGACAGAGGAGCCTGGTGGGCTACAATGTATAGTGTTACAAAGAATCAGACAGGACTGAAGTGACTGAGCATGTGCACATGCCATAGTTTCCTTTATACCATTCCATTGATCTATAAAGCCAGCTGCTTCTGGATTATGAAATACATAAGATTGGTCAATATCATGAAATTTAGCCTGTTTTTGAAACTGCAATATGAATTCTTTTTAAATTTTTTATTAATTTATTTAAATTGGAGGATAATTACAATATTGTGATGGAATATGAATTCTTAAGATGCAAAGTTGTGTGGGAAATAAGGCAGTCATAAGGCATAGACTAACTTTATGGGAGATAATATTGGCAGAATCTTGATGTTTGGTGAAGGCATATCCAAACCTTCCACTAGATCCTGGTCTAATAGGTCCCCCTGGGGTGATAGAATAGGGGACCTGGGGTTGATTGCTGCTGCTGGCAAATTGGATACTTTCCCAATGATGGTGACCAGATTGGCTTTGATGAGATGCTGAGTTCAGATATAGCTTTCATTCCAGTCTTGGGACCATCTATTCAACAGAAGGTTTAGCAGGCCCTGGAGTTCCCTGGGGTAAAGGACTCAGATCTAAAGTGTGTTATCTTGTCCACCTGATTATTAAGAACCTGTTCTATAGTAGGAGGTTTTTGGTGCCCAATATAAAACATGAATATTTTCACACTCTATATCCATTCCCAAGGATTCTTCTTTATCCTTTTTTCTTTTCACTTCCTTACCCGAAGCCTTTAACATCAGTCCTTTTAAGTCATTGACCATCTGTCTAAACCATCAGCCACCACCCATACATTCACTACAGATCCTTACCTCAGGTCATCTCCTGTCTACAGACAGAGTGAGCACAAAATATACTCTTTGACATCTACCCACTGGATACGATGTTCTTTTCTATTGTTTTTCAGAGCCGTCCCAAATGGGACTGTACAACAGTGATTTGTTTCTGACCAGGGTCCGTGTATTGCACTGTAAACTGGCCTTGGAACTTTTCTTCCTCCCTCATCTGGTGTTAGGGTATTCCCCATGAGATCACGAATGTGGAGTGAGGGGTGGCATATTGTAGTATAAGCTAGGGTGAGGCAAGTGGGTTGCCTGTTGTGAAAAATACAGAGGCATCCAGTCTCAGGACTGTGCAAGTACTGGGTCAGCACCTGAGTGAATGCCTCCATAAATTTTACACCATAGGCATCTTGTCTACCTCCCCCTAGTCCAGGCCCTGGTGAGTGGACTGTACTGGACACTTACTCATGCCTTCATGACCTATTTGCACCTGATTCCCTGGATTCCACTTCTACTTGATGACAGACTCTAAAGGGTCCAATCAACACATGGTTAGCTAGATCAAATAGCAGCCAACTCAGTTCATCGTGGTGTCTCATGTACACTTAGTGATTTATAGCAAACTAAGCCCCCTTCTGTGAGTAGCTATTTTCTTTTTGGGGAAAAAAAGGCTGTGATTCTTTGCTGAACCATGAGAGGTGCCTCCTTTGTGACTATTCTATGATGACATGCCACAGGCTCCACATAGCACCCCATGTGCTGTAGTGACTAAACTTTTGTCCAAGCCTTATCCATGCTCTACTGTGTCTTGATAGTTAAATGGAGATGTGATAGGAATCATCAGCCTTCATATATATATATAATATATATATATATATTATATATATATATGTGTGTGTGTGTGTATGTTTATTTTTGGCTGTGCTGGGTCTTTGTTGCTATGTGGACTTTTCTCTGGTTGCCTCAAGTGGGAGCTTCTCTCTAGTTGCAGGGCAAGGGCTTCTCATTGTGGTGGCTCTCTTGTTGTGGAGCACAGATTAGGGCACAAGGACTTTAGTAGCTGCAGTACATGGGATCAGTAGTTGCAGCTCCCAGACTCTAAAGCACAGGTTCAGTAGTTGCAGTGCATGAGCTTAGTGGGATCTCCCAGGATCAGGGATGGAACCCGTGTCTCTTGCATTGGCAGGGAGATTCTTCACTAGGGAGGCACTAGGGAAGCCTCCCCACCACTTCACTTTTATAGTCCTTTATGATATAAGTTTTGCAATTTCCTCAGGATGTAGCTTTTGATGTACTATTTTGGTGAGAGTTCCAGGGTCTTCCATGTTGCCTTTCCAAATACTAGATTGTCAGTGTGTGCTAGTTTCTGAAGATGGAAAGGAAGATAATCAGGAAATAGTTTATATCGGACCCTCTGTAGGGCAAATTAAGTAAAAAATGATCTCATGACCTCCATAAGCCTCTACTCTAATGGACCACAGAAGCATTCTTGTTAGCTGAAAGCCAGCAACTAATAATCTCTCTAAAGGATCCTTGAAATAGTAAAGGATTCCTTAAAGGAAGACCGCAAGAGGAATTCAATATAGTTCTGCTGTCAGGAGCACAGGTCTGGAGTTGGACTCTGTGAGCTTGAAATCTCTCTGAATCTGTTTCTTAAACTGTAGATAGGGGGTAATAGTGCCTACTTCAAAGAGTAGTTTGAAGTCTAAGTCATGTTTGAGATATAATCTGCATACAGGAAAGTTCACCTTTTTTAGTGAACAATGCTATGAGTTTTGACAAAAGTCATAGGTCAGGGTAAACTGCCCAGGGGATGTGATCTCTCAGCTGGTGCTGAAGGATGAGGAGGGTACACAATCAGATATAGAACATTTTTATCACCATCCCCCCAAAGTCCCTCATACCCTTTTGGTAATCAACCTCCTCCTCATCTGAAGCTCCTGGTAACACCTGCTCTATTTTTGTCCCAGTAGTTTGCCTTTTCTAGAATGCCATGAAATGAAACCATACTGTATGTAGCCTTTTGAGTCTGGCTTTTTTCACTTGGCATGATACAGTTAAGATTCATCCTTGTTGTATGTGTCAGTAATTCATTACTTTTTAATTGCTGAGTAGTATTCCATTGTATGGATGTACCACAGTTTGCATATCCATTCACAGTTGAAGGACTTTAGGGTTGTTATCAGTTTGGGGCAATTAAGAACAAAGCTAATCTGAACATTCATGTTCAGGATTTTGGTGAACATTCAAGTTTTATTTTTCTTGGGTTAAATACCCAGGAGAGGGATTGCTGGGTTATATGATAAGTATGTAAGTGTATTTTTAATAAGAAACTGTCAAACTGTTTTCCAAAATGGCTAAACCATTTTTCATTCCACCAGCAATGTGTGACAGTTGCAGTCCCTCCATATCCTGGCCAACACTTGGTATGTTCACTTTTTAACGATTTTAAGGTGTGGTATCTTATTGTGGTATTTTGTTGTTGTTTTTGTTTGTTTATTTTTGCCTGCGTAGCATGTGGGATCTTAGTTCCCAAAGTGGGGATCAAACCCATGCCCCCCTGCAGTGGAAGTGTAGAGTCTTAACCACTGGACTGCCAGAAAAGTCCCCTTACTGTGGTTCTAATTTACATTATCCTAATGATTAATGATGTTAAAAATCTTTCCATGTGCCTATTTGGTAAAATAGTCAAATCAGCTGTCCATTTAAAAAAATGGACTGCTTGCTTGCTTTTTATTGAGTTTTGAGAGCTCTTTATATATCTTGTATACAAATCCTTGATCAGATATGTGAAAGTGAAAGTCAGTCAGTTGTGTCTGACTCTTTGTGACCCCATGGACTGTAGTCCATGGAATTCTCCAGGCCAGAATACTGGAGTGTGTAGCTTTTCCTTCTCTAGGGGATCTTCCCAATCCATGATATATGTTTTGCAAATATTTTCCTGCAGTCTGTATCCTGTCTTTTAATTTTCTGAGCAGTGTTTACTGAAAAGCAGAAGTTTTAACACTTTCATGAAGTAGAATTTATGAATTTTTTCTTTAATGGGTAGTGAGTTTGGTGCTATAGATAAGAAGTCTTTGCTTAATACAAAGTCATAAAGATTTCCTCCCATGTGTTCTTCTAGATATTTTATCATTGGTTTTATATTTAGAACTATACTCCATTTTGAGTTAATTTTTGTTAATATGCCAATTTTCTTTGGTATATGGATTATAGGGTAGTTTCAAGGATTAAATAATGTATGTTAAGCATTTATAACAGAGCTTGACACATAATGAAGTTCAATAAATGATAGCTATAATTATTAAAGAACATTCTTTTGCTGTTATTACAGAATTCCTGACTAAGAACACTATTTTCCTTTTACTTAAGGGTGTCTATGAAATGACTCAGGTCTGGAAATTGAGGGAGGTGCCTCATTCCCTATCATTGGGGTTTACCAATCTATCAGCATTACTTATTTACCTGCAAGTAACAGAGACCTAAAATAACAGTGTCCTAACGAGATGAAAGTTCATCTCTTTCTCTTGTGAGTGTCAGAATGCAGGCTGTCCAGGGCGGGATGGCATCTCTAGTCCACAAAGACACTCAGGGACCTACACTCCTTTTTATCTTATTTTCTCACCACCACTAAATATTGCCCTTATCCACATTCCAAGATGCCTCATAACCACTTCTATATTCTGAGCAGAAGGTTGGATAGCCAACAAAGACCTACTGTATAGCACATGGAACTCTGCTCAATGTTATGGGGCAGCGTGGATGGGAGAGGAGTGTGGGGCAGAATGGATACATGTGTCTGTATGGCTGAGTCCCTTCATGGTTCACCTGAAACTATCACAACATTGTTAATTGGCTCTACCCCAATACAAAATTATACGTTTTTTTTTTTTTTTTAAAGAAATAGAACCTTTGATTTTTAGCAGAACATGTGGCTACCAAGAATAAAGACTACATTTCCGAGCCTCCCTTGCAGGTAGGTATGGCCATGTGACTACCCCTCCCATCTAGGCTGTGGAATTCCAGGTGCTATACAGTAGCTCTTTGTTGGTTATCCATTTTATGTATTTATTTATTTTTTTGGTTATCCATTTTAAATATAGTAGTGTGTACGTGTCCATCCCAAACTCTCCTGGAACTCATAAGTTCATTCTCTGTGAGTCTCTCTGTGTTGTAAGTAAGTTCATTTGTATCATTTCTTTTTAGAGTCCATATATAAGGGATGTCATACATAAGAGGTTCTATTTCAGTGAGAGATAAGGGGGAAATAGATATTGCAAAGCAATTCATAATCCTTGCCACAGTAATTCAACTCAAGCCTCTGTTCACCAGCTTTTACTATTAAAAAGTACTGATTGGGACTTCCCTTGTGGTCTAGTGGTCAAGACTCTGAACTCCCAATGCACAGGTGCAGGTTTGATCCCTGGTCAAGAAACTAGATTCCACATGCTACAAAGAAGACCTGGTGCAGTTAAATAAATAAATAATTTTTTTAAAAGTACTGATCAAGTGGCATCTTAGTGGCCTCTTTTGTTTCAGGCACTTAATTGGAAGAAACAAAAATAATTATAATGGTCAGGGACCTTTGTCTCTGGAGTACCTGTCTGTTCTGTTGACTAGTGTCTTATTTATGCTCATCTCCCTCTAGTAAGTGTTACTACTTGGTCTAAAGCACATAGCATTCTTCATTTTCTTTGAAACAAAGAGCCCCATACCATCTTCTAATAGCACCCCTAGCCTGTAGAGAACAGATTACTAATGCTTTTTGGTGCGTCTGCTATTTCCTTCACCAAGGTATTTTTTTAAGTTATTTGAGAACAAAACAGCACCATTTTAGTTGCAGAGAGAGGGGTATCTGCAAACTCACAGATGTCTGTAAGGTTGGAGAATGAAGAAAGTACAGTCTTAGTAATTTCCCTCTGGGGCAATCTCAGCCCACATTGGTGCACTCATTTTCCCCTCTCCAACCCTCCCTTGTTTTTTGTAATCTCAAAGATTGGAAACAAAAGACCATCCATAGAGAACCGAGAAAATTATGCTATATCCATCAGTGTAATATGTGCAGCCATGAAAAGAATGAGAGCTCTAATTACACTGATGTGGAGCAAACTCTAAGATATATTATGCGTAAAGAATGAGATGCAGAGCAGGACGTGTGCCAGGCTGCCCTCCATGTATGTGTGTAGGGAGGGAGAATATGTGAGTCTGAATGTGTATGGAAAAGCGGGAAGGACACAAGACAATGATAGCTCTGGTTCTCTGGGGAGAGCAGCGGGGTGACTGAGAGAGAGACGGTGGAAGGGAGGCTGACTTGCCACTGCTTTGAACTGTTTGACTCTGGGTTGGGTGAATATATTATTTATTCACACGTTTGGAACCACAGACTTGGATCACCCTCCCTGTTCTGCTACTTACCAGATGTATCATGGTGAGCAAGACTGCATTCCTCTTGAGTCTCAGTTTCCTCATCTGTAAAATCGAACTGTTGGAAGCCTTCCCAGTGCTCTGAGAGTTGCCAAAGGTGTTTTTGTGGCACATTTAAGGGAGCCTAGGGTTTCACTGGCATTGCTGCCATTTCCACCCCTACATACAGATGACCATTGAGGAGAAGCCTCTGACCAGGAGAGGCCAGAGTCACTTATCAAAACCTTATACAAAGTAATGTGGTGAGAGATTGACAGTGTGACCCCTGACCCCACTGAACTCAACCCCGAGTTCGAGGAGCCAGCTTAAATAATGTCCTGGGATTCGCCTGCTGGGTGATGTTATCCGCTGGACCCTCTTCCCCCACTTCAGTGAAAGTGCCCAGGACCAACCCTCAGGAATTCTGTCCCAACTCCAGATGGTTATGTCCTAAAATTCCCCCCTTGTTTCCTGTCTCCATCTTACCAGTGAGAGAACAGTTCTAATATGAAGGAATAGAACGCTTAGTCATCTGGGGCTTTGCAGGGAGAAAAACCCAAGATTTCAAGCTTAACGTTTTTTAGAGACATTCTCCCTGAAGTGAGCGCCCACTTGGAGCACTGCATAACTCCACTGCGGTGATGCTGACCCTGTATCCAAACTACGCATGCCAGACCAGGAATCCTCTCTCATTCATCATTTATTCATCTGACAGATTAATTCAGTCCCTTCTCTCTGCCAGGGATGTAATGGAGACTAAGCTGGAAGTTACAGTCCTTTGATGAAGCTAAACAGTCAGATAAACTAATCATGGTAAAGTGCAACAGCATCAGAGAGGCAGCCAAGCTTTCTAGAAATACCAGCAGAGGTTCAGGACACAGGGGCAGGGGTCCCCCAGGTCTGAGAAGTGAGTTTTCAGCTTGCATCTCAAGGTAGTGGGTGGAGGACAAGACCAGATAAAGAGAAGCAGTTTTCCTCCAGCTGTTGTAAAGGTGAAACAGTAGGAGTAAGGTTCCTGCAAGGCTCAACGCACTATCAGCGCTCCATCAGTTCTTGCTGGCACCTGAGGGAATCTTCCCCAGATTCCCAGGCCTGAGTTCAGGGTTGCCATTACCACAAAATACCACAAGAGGGAGCTCGTCCCCAGTTATTTGCTCCTGTCCCTGGGACAGCAATGGAGCTTCTTCCCGCTAAGGACTGGTTATTTACACCTTACAAAACTGTTACAAAGCACCCTCAGACACCTGTAGCCCCTGCCAAGGCCAGTGTGTGCCTGACTCTATGTGGCTCCTGACAGCCTTGTCCTGGTGTTTTCTCTTAAAGCCCAGAATTTGTTCCTCTGAATTCTTACCACCTCAACTCCGGTTTCCCAAAATAGCCACGAATTATGTTCTTTTCATTCTTCCTGGTTCTTCCCACCCACACTAGACCTCCCCAGGGCCCATCCTCCCTCCTTCCCACCCTCCTTCTCCCTCCCTCTCTCACCCATGGGGGTGAGGACCTGACCACTGAGGCCTTAGAGCCATCTAGGCCAGCAGAGGTTCGTTTCTCTGCAGCTGTCAACCACCACCGGGTCCCCAGTCTCTCTCCAGAGGGGATGAAAAGGTATTCTTCCACAAATATCCTCCCTCAGTTAGGAATGTACTCTTTGTTGTGAACCCCACAGTCTCTGCCCTGATGGATAGGATTTGCTCTACCTGCTCTGGAGTGAGCTGGCTCTGTTGTCCAGTTCTCACACTGCAGGTAACCTCGAGCAAGACCATCTCCTCCATGGTCATCACCCATGAAACAGAGATGAAAAGAAGATCTAACCTCTTCTTGTAGGATGTTACTTGTAGGGTGGTTGAAAGGAGCAGGTGTTCCCAGAGAAAGGAATATTCACAGGTGACCTTATTGCTTTTCTCCCCTGTCCCATGGAAACTTTTTAAATACCCACTGAGATTGACATACAGGTAAGTCCCCCAAAGGAAAGGGGCCATTTCCTGACAGATGGCTTCGAGCCAAAGAGATAAAACGTGGGTTCAGTTGGGGGCTGGCAGGAAGTCACTCCGTTTTAACTTTCTCCCAGAGGAGTCTGGTGAGGTTGAGGACTGACAATCACAGGACCTGATGAGGTCAGAAAAGGGACAGCAGAAGGATTTCCAGGTGAAGGAAGCACAGGCATGGGTGGGCTTCACAGGTCAGTTACTGGGTACTGTCCCTGCAGAGGGCAGGAACAAGCCCTCAACCACCTGTGCCCAGCTCAGTGCCAGGCACATTAAGGGAAGCCTCCTGGGGTCGAGAGTGACTGGAGCCTTCATCCCCTGGCACTAGGTCCATCAGGACCGTCATAGTCAACTGACTTAGTCCCCTTTAGAAGATGACAGGCTGTCCAGAGGCGCCCCACATGGACTGCAGTTTGCCCCTCAGTGAAAGAGTTGGATCTGTTTTACAGTTTTGAAACTGTGTTCCTCAGAACCTCTCAGAGACAAGGAGACAGGGAGAGGGAGATGAGGTGGGCTACAAATGCTCAAAGCCCCCTCTGTCTACTTCACGAGAGAAGCACAAAAGGGATCATGTTTTAAAATGAGAGGGGCTTCCCTGGTGGCTCAGTGGTGAAGAGTCTACCTGCCAATGCAGGAGACACGGGTTCTATCCCCGGTCCGGGATGATCCCAGGTGCTGCGGGGCAAAGAAGCCCATGCGTCACAATTACTGAGCCTGTGCTCTAGAGCCTGGAAGCTGCAACTACTGAGGCACGCTCGCCCTAAAACCCACGCTCCACAACAAGAGAAGGCACTGCAATGAGAAGTCCGAGCACCACATCAAAGAGTAGCCCCTGCTGGATGCAACTAGAGAAAGCCTGCATAGCAATGAAGACGCAGCATGGCCAAAAGTAAATAAATAAAAATTTTTTAAAAAAACGAGAGAAAAAGAATAATAAAGAAAATCCATATGACTTACTTGTGTAGTTTAACAAATAGTTACAAAATGAGTGTCCTATCATGCAGGGCAAGTAGTAGAACAGTACTTCTACCCCAGGGCCCCCTGAATACCCTTCCCTTGCCACCTTAGAGGCCCCAGACTTGATTTTAAGGAAGCCAACAGGTCTGGTGTAAGATGTAGGCTTTAGTGTTTGTGAGTGTATGTGGTGCCTGTTTTAGCTGTGATGCAGAATCATGCAACCAAATCGGGCTCACACTTGCCCTTTCTCTTATATGTGTATTTTTCTACCCTTCACCACCACCACCGCTAGTGTTTTCCCCTTTCCCCCATAGACACTTACTATGTTGTATTTGGCCTATGCCCTTGGGTATATATGGTGGTGGTTTAGTCACTAAGTCATGTCTGACTCTTGTGATTCCATGGACTATAGCCCTCCAGGCTCCTCTGTCCATGGGGTTTTTTTAGCCAAGAATACTGGAGTGGGTTGTCATTTCCTTCTCCAGGGGATTTTCCCAACTCAGGGACCAAACAAGCATCTCCTGTGTTGTAGATGGTCTCTTGAATCGCAGGCAGATGCTTTACTGCTGAGCCACCAGGGAAGCCCTGTATATGTATCTTTGAGAAATATATTGTGTTTTGAATGTGTGTACATTTTATTTTTTATTAAACTTTTTATTTTGTATTGGAGTGTAGCTGATTAACAATGTCGTGACAGTTTCAAGTAGACAGCAAAGGGAGCCAGCCACACATATGTATGTATTCATTCTCTCTCAAACTCCCTCCCATCCAGGCTTCTACATAACATTGAGCAGAGTCCTTCCCTGGGTTATACAGTAGAGAGAATGTGTGTACATTTTATATCTCTTTTTATTCTTTCCTTTTTACTGCTTTTAAGACTTACCCATGTTATTATATATTCCTCAAACCCATTGCTTCCAACTGCTGCCCATTTACTCCACAGAATGCATTTATGCCTCATAGTTTTTCTCATCCTTTCTCCTAATGGTAGATACTTAGGATAACTCCAATTCTCTGCTGAAGTGAGTAACACTCATACATGTTCCCTCATGGACCTGAATTTTGGTTGCTCTGAGGCGTAAGACCAGGAGGAGATAAGGCAAGGCAAGGCAAGCAGGTTTAGGATGGACGGGTTGAAATAATTTCAGTGAGCTCTTGGGTACAGGGGCTGCCCCTAGTTGCCTGGTGCCTGGCCCTGGGTGATTAGAGCAGGTGAATAGTGGCCTGGAGTGAAAGAGCCCAAGGAAGGTGGAGTGGGGTATGTAGACTCTGGATTGGTTAGTTTGCAGGTCAAAGGCGTGCCATCTCTAGGAATTGGCTGGCCCTCAGATGTCAGTCTCTCCAAGGTAAGCAAGGCCCCAGATATTAAGGCATCAGAATTAAAAGATACCCTTAATACTATGAGTTTGGCAGAACTTAGCTACAAAGTCAACTGAGCTGAGAAAAAAAATTTTAATGTGTTAATTTTGATTATAATTTCAGTTATTTTACTGGTTGTTGGCCTACTTTCTATTTCTTCTTGTTCAAAGCTTGGCATTTTATGTATTTCAATAAGCATTTCTTATAGATTTAAAATCTTATTGGTATAAAGCTATTTCTAATAATTCTTTTACTTTGAACTTTATTGTATGACTATGAAATTTTCAAACAAACAGAAGAGAATAATATAAGAACATCTGTGTATCCACAATCCAACTTTGTCAAATCTTAATATTATAAAATGTCAACTTCAGAGGTTTTATTGAAAAATACAACTGAGACTGCTGGATGTCTCTCCTCTCTCCCACTTCACTCCCTCCCTTCCCAAAGGAAACCACATTAGTAATTTCAGTTCAGTTCAATTCAGTCGCTCAGTCGTGTCCAACTTTTTGAGACCGCATGGACTGCAGCACGCCAGGCTTCCTTGTCTATTACCAACTCCAGAGCTTACTCAGACTCATGTCCATCGAGTCGATAATGCTATCCAACCATTTCATCCTCTGTTATCCGCTTCTCCTCCTGCCCTCAATCTTTCCCAGCATCGGGGTCTTTTCCAATGAGTCAGTTCTTCGCATTAGGTGGCCAAAGTATTGGAGTTTCAGCTTCAGCATCAGTCCTTCCAATGAGTATTCAGGACTGATTTCCTTTACTGGTTGGACCTCCTTGCAGTCAAAGGGACTCTCAAGAGTCCTCTCCAACACCACAGTTCAAAAGTATTAATTCTTCAGTGCCCAGCTTCCTTTACAGTCCAACTCTCACATCCATACATGACTACTGGAAAAACCATAGCTTTGACTAGAGGGACCTTTGTTGGCAAAGTAATGTCTCTGCTTTTTAATATGCTGTCTAGGTTGGTCATAGCTTTTCTTCTAAGGAGCAAGCATCTTTTAATTTCATGGCGGCAGTCACCATGGCTGCAGTGATTTTGGAGCCCAAGAAAATAGTCTCTCACTGTTTCCATTGCTTCCTCATCTATTTGCCTTGAAGTTATGGGACCGGATGCCATGATCTTAGTTTTCTGAATGTTGAGTTTTAAGCCAACTTTTTCACTCTCCTCTTTCACTTTCATCAAGAGGCTCTTTAGTTCTTCATCCATTAGCTCTGCAAAATTAAATCAAGAAGTGTGTTCCATGTCCCCATCTGCATGGGAAACACCAATTTATCTTTAAAGACTTGCTGAGTTGGTCCTATCTTTTGTACAGCCTCCCCTGACCCTCTTTGGCCACCTCTATTCCGCTGTGCTCGATTCATGTCTGTGCCCCACCCCAGGCCCCACCTTGAGTACCCCCAGCCCGTCTCACTGGGCTTGACACAGCCGATACCTAGAAAATCTCAGTTGAGTTGAATCCAGTGAATCTGCCAAACTCTAACCCGGGACCAGTCCATTCTGCCCTTGCCTTTGGCTTCCAACCCACACAGCACTCCGGGCAGGTGAGGGGTTGAGACAGGCTTCCTGGCTCTCTTGCACTCACAGCCCCTCAGGAGCCAACTTTTTCACTCTCCTCTTTCACTTTCATCAAGAGGCTCTTTAATTCTTCGCTTTCTGCCATCAGTAACTTAGTTGTTATCATTCCCACATATACTTTTGTACTTTCATTCCATTTTTGTGTTTCCTTAACTGTCATGTAATTTTGTTTTCAGAAAATTAAAACTCAATAAATAGTATATGATGTAAATGTGTGTATGTTAGTCACTCCGTTGCGTCCGACTCTATGTGACCCCATGGACCATAGCCTGCCAGGCTCCTCTATCCAGGGAATTCTCCAGCAGGCATACTGGAGTGGGTTGCCATTCCTTTCTCCAGATATTGCACATATTATTCTGTAACTTCTCTCTGGCTTCATAAATCGTGTTCTGGAGACTCTCCATGTTAACAGATCATTTTAATTCCAGTTCATTTTAACTGCTGTGTAGAATTCCATCATGTGATTGTACTTCCAGTCTGCTGTTGATGGACACTTAGATTGTTTTCAACCTGTTGTTGTCAATGGTAAAGATTTTTTTTTTTTTTTTTTGATTGTGCCACATGGCTTGTGGGATCTTAGTTCCCCAACTAGGAATTGAATCTGGGCCACGGTAGTGAAAATGCCAAGTCTGAAGCACTTGGAATTCCCTCAGTGGTGAACATTTGAATACATGTTTTCTTGTGAATGCAGGTAAGGGTTTCTCTGGGGTGTACGCCTGGAAGGGAAATGGGCTGTGTGCATGCACATCCTCCACTTAAACTAATATCCAAATTTAAACTCCCCTCAATATGTGAGTTCCTCTTTCCCTACTTCATTGACAACACTTGGTCTGGTCAGATTTTAAATAATTTTCCAGTCTAATCTTTCTGAATTGGTATCTCATTCTTAAAAAATTCACGTTTCCCTGGCTTCTAGAATGGTTGGACATTCTTTTCTTTTTTAATATCTGTGGCATAAAGTTGATTTACAGTGTTGTGTTAGTTTCTGCTATATACAGCAAAGAATCTAAAAAAGAGTGGATATAGGTTTATATGCCAATTTACATTCCCACCAACAATGTAGGAGGGTTCCCTTTTCTCCACACCCTCTCAGCATTTACGGTTTGTAGACTTTTTGATGATGGCCATTCTGACCGGTGGGAGGTGATACCTCTTTGTAGTTTTGATTTGCACTTCTCTGATAATTAGTGATGTTGAGCATCTTTTCATGTGCTTTTTGGCCATCTGTATGTCTTCTTTGGAGAAATGTGTATTTAGATCTTCTGCCCATTTTGGGGGGAGTTTTGTTTGGCTGTTACATAGAGCTGCACGAGCTGTTTGTATATTTTGGAGATTAATCCCTTGTTGGTTGCTTTATTTGCAAATATTTTCTCCCACTCTGTGAGTTGTCTTTTCATTTTGTTTATGGTTTCCCTTGCTGTGCAGAACAAACTTGGACATTCTTTTACATTTTCCTTGGCCATTGAGTTTGTCCTTTCTACTGGGCTGTTTGTTTCTTATTGATTTGTTGGCATTCATTATAAAGTCCTCTGTGTTCCAACTCTTTGTAGGTAATGTGCACAGTATATCTCCTCTCCCAGTCTATGCTTTATCTTTCAACCTTGCCTATGTCATTTTCATGTGTAAGCTAAAATTTTGAACATGGGGAAATACATCAGCATTTATATTAACAATTTGAGCTTTTGTTCTTTGTTCAAGAAGTCTTGCCCTACCTTAAAGGTATTAAAAACTATTCTATTTTTTTCTAAAAAATTTAGTTTTGCCTTTTACGTCTTTAATACCTCTAAATTTTGTTTTTATATGATCTGAAATAAGAATTTAATTTTTTCCTATATGGAGAGCTAACTAATACAAACTATGCAATACCACCTCTGTTATATTGTATGTATCTATAGATAAGTGAGTTTTTTTCAGGGCTCCTTAATTTGTTCCACTAGATTATTTACAAATCTAATCTATAGCACATAGTATTGACTGCTTTCACTATTTTTATAATCTTTGCTGTGACTGTAGTTATTTTCCCCTACTTTTCCTTATCATTTCCTCTTTAAACCAAGAGTAATTTGGAAGTATTATTTTAGTTTACAGACATAGGAGATTTTTAAAGCTACCATTTTATTGTAAATTTCTAATTTTATTACACTATAGTCTGAGACCTATATTTTTTATGCTGATTCTTTGAAATTAATTGAAGCTTCCTTTGTGATCTACTACAAGGTCAAATTTTGCTAATATTCCATAAATATTTCCAATTTTAAGGAATAAATTTCTCTCTATATATCTATTAATTTGAGCTTATTAATATATTGTTTAAATATAAGCTCTTTGTTCAACTTTTGTCTACCTATACTATCAGTTTTGAGAAGGATCTATTAAAAATTTCTAATTACCATCATTGATTTATCTATTCCCATCCCAAACCCAAGTTTTCTCAGTTGCCACTTACATAATTTAATCTATATCACTAGTTGTTGCTATTTCATCCCTTGGACTTATTCTTTTACAAATATATACTGTCCCTCTTTGTCCTTTATAATGCTTTTCACCTTAAAATCTTTTGGTCTGATACAAAACTGCTACAGGGAGCTCCCTGGCAGACCAGTGGTTAGGACTCAACACTTTCACTGTCATGGCCTGGGTTCAATCCTTGGTTGGGAACTAAGATCCCACAAGCCAAGCCATGGTGACACAGCTAAAAAAAAAAGAAAAACAAAAAAAGAAAACTGCTACAATGACTTTATTTTGATTGATGTTTTAGTTTATCTTTTTTCTCTTTGTTTTCAACCTTTCTGTGTCCCTTTTTAAAATAACATATTTTATTTCAATATATTATTTATTTTTATTTAATGAGATTCTTTTGATTTATAAATTTGACCCATTTATATTTAAATTTATTTGCTGTTGTATTCAGACCCATGTAAGCTATCTTATTTCATACTTCCTATTTACCATATTGAATTTTTCTTTTTTCCTCCTTCCATAACTTTCACTGGATAGATTGAATTTCTTTTTTGGTTTGAAAATTATACATTCTAGTTTCATTCTTCTGGTGTTACCCCTAGCTTATGTATGATAACCCTTACTTGTGTTTAGTTTTCCTTATCAATTTTGAACTTATCGATAGCTATATCTCTTCCTCCATAAAAAGCATGTGCTTGCCTTCCAATGCACTTCACAACCTTCCAGACACACAACCCTGTCATGTTGTATCATCTAGAACTTTAATGCTCAAGATACAGCTTTTTGTCTTTTTACTTTTAGACTTATTTATCTAGACAAATATATACCTTACTGTATACTTTAGTCAGCCTTCCTTCCAGTATCTTAAAGTGTCCTGTGGGATTTAATTCTCTATGCTGTGTACTTCCTCCAAAAATATTCTCAAAGAGGGCCTTTGGGTAAGTAAATCTTCTAAGAACTTGAAGCCTTTAGAGTATCTTTATTTCACTTTTATGTTAAAATTTGAGTTCTAAAGTTCTTTTTCTTGCATTCTGTATTGCTACTGAGAAAGCTGATGTCAGTAGGATACGTGTTCCTAGTGGTTAGTATATGTTGTTTTTTTATTTTATGTTTGTTTGCTTATTAGTTATGATTCTGTAGAAGCTTTTAGAATTTTATTAAATTTTATTTGATAAATAAAATTTTTATTTAAATAAGAGATAACTCACACTTTATTAAATTTTATTATAATATGTTTAAGTGATTTTTTTAAAAAAAACTATCTTGTTGGTACTCAGCCTGAAATCTGATACTTTTCTCTAATTCTGGGAATTCTTTTACTCATTATTCTTTTCAAATATTTCCTTCCTTCCAGCTTTTTTTCCCCCATCCTCTTCTGGAACTTTCATTTTAAAGACCTATCTATCTTCCATATCTATTAACTTTACCCTTATATTTTTCCTCTTTATTCCTTCCTGATATCTTTTGGGAGAGTTCATCAACCCTGTCTTCCAGTTTATGAATTCATTCTCAGTCTGAATATATTCTGCCATTCAACTATCATATTGAATTCTTTAATTCAGCTATTATATTTTTCATACTTGATAGCTTCTTTATACATTCTCATTCCCTATTTCAATTATAATGTTACAATTATTATAATATCATCCATGATCTTAAAATTTATTATGATTAAAGCTGGGTTCTTATTGGCCCATTAATTCTGCTTCATTTCATATAGATTCATTTCTTGCATTTTCTTTTACAGGTATTATATATCAATGTCTTCTCATTTTTCTTTATGAGCACATGTTCCCCTGGTGGTGTGTACCTAGGGAGGGAACTACTACAATCTGGATCCTTAATTTTGCTGCCACCTCCCCAGTGACCCTCCCCCACCAGGTGCTTAGGCAGGAGAGAATGTGCCTTTGGATGAGCCCATTGGGTTTCAGTCTGGGTTCTGCTACTCCTGAAATGCCACTCTCCAAGGTGGACCTACCTCTCCTCAGGAGATTCAACGCAGGGTGGTTAACAGGAGGAGAGAATGCCTAGCAATGAGCTAGGAGGAGCCTGGGTCCCTGCGGTGGTGTTGTACTAAGTCACTTTGATTACACTGGAAGTACGCTTTAAGACACCCTTCCTTGTGTGGTTCTGAGCTAGAACTGGCCTAACAAGAAGTTTGCTTGAGATTTGGAAGGTGGAAGTAAAACAGCTCTGAAGGATTTCTGCTTCTGAAGGTTGTTGTGGGCAGAGGCAGAAAGAGACAAACATACATGTGTCAGAGGGCTCTTTTTTTGTCCTTACTCCTCTTTATCCATTCATCTGTGATGGACACTTAGGGTGCTTCCATGTCTTGGCTATTGCAAATAGTTTATATCAGCTTTATTCATAATTGCCAAAACTTCGAAGCAACCAAAATGTCCTCCATGAAGTGGATGGATAAAGAAGCTCTGGTACCATCACACAATGAAATATCACAAGCACCAAAAAGAAGCTATCAAGCTGGCATGCAATCAAGCCACAAAAAGACATGGAGAAAACTTAAGTGCATATTACTAAGTGAAAGAAGCCAATATGATTCCAATTCTACAACATTCTGGAAAAAGATCAGTGGTTGCCTGGGGTTAGAGGGGAGGGAGAGATGAATAGGCAGAGCACAGGGGATTTTTAGAGTGGCAAAATCATTCTATATGATACTATCATTGTAGACACATGACATGATACATTTGTCAAGACCCATGGAACCAAAAGAGTGAACCCTAACATAAGCTATGATCTTTAGACAATAGTGATATGTTGATGTGGGCTCATCAACTGTAACAAATGTACCACTCTGGAATGGGATGTTGATAGCTATGGAAGGAGAGGTAGGGGGTTTACAAAAACTGTCTGTACTTTATATTCAATTTTACTGTGAACCTAAAACTGCTGCAAAAGTCTAACTAATCAAAAAGTCATCATAATCCCTTGGATCTTTAGCAGGCTGAATGCTCTTGCGAGAGTCTCCTTTCTCCATGTGAGACACTCTTCCTATAAATTCATTCTGCATGACTTTTTTCACTTGTGTAAAGAAGATATGATGTGGGGGAATTATGATAGACCTTCATAAATTCACTATTTTCTGCTTCATGTTTGTTTAACAATCTTTGTTTCTCTTCATCAGTGAGATCTCGCCTCCTATGTGCTGTGCTTAGTCGTTCAGTCGTGTCTGACTCTTCATGACCCCATGGACTGCAGCCTGCCAGGCTCCTCTGTCCGTGGAATTTTCCAGGCAAGAATACCAGAGTGGGTTGCCATTTCCTACTCCAGGGGATCTTCCTGATCCTGGGGTAGAACCCACATCTCTTGCATCTCCTGCATTGGCAGGTGGATTCTTCACCACTGTGACACCTGGGAAGCCCTCAGATCTCGCCCTAAGATCAATGCCAGCAATAATCTTGCCAGTTTCCCACAACTTTAGGTCAGGGTTAGAAGACTTTACTTGGTCCCAGACTTCTCTGTTGTCTCTCCTGTAGGACATCAGTGGTTTATCCCTGGGGGTTTTGAATCATAATATCAGAGAACACCACGGCCCAGCGGGTAGAGCCCAGGTTCGTCCCAGCCTTGCAGTCAAGATGACTCTATGGATCATCTCCCGTAAGCCCTAGTGCGCTGGGCATTTGTATTACAGGAGCTGGAGTAGGAGGTGGGGTCATTAGATGATTTTTTCTTTTTTGGACATTGTGAAAGATAAGTTCTCAGTTCCTTAAGAGTGACTATGAGACACAGAAACTGTGCTCTCTCTGGTTTTATAGATGGAGAAAGAATGCCTGCATTTAACATCCCACCGAGGTCATGTCCAATATGAGTGGGCTAAGTTCCTATAGTCATTATAATTTCTGATTTTCTATATTCCTGATGCTCTGGTGGCTAGGGCCTTACTGATTGGGGAGATACTGCTCATTTCTAGGGTTAACTAGTTCTTAGAGATTACAAACAGGCAGTATGCCTTTATATATATATGCCTTTAAAAATTTTTTTTATTTTAAAAATATTTATTTGTTTTGGCTGCACCAGGTCTTAGTTGCAGCATACAGGATCTTTAGTTGCAGTATGCGGAACCTAGTTCTCTGACCAGGGATTGAACCCAGGCCCCCTGCATTGGGAACACAAAGTCTTGGCACTCACCACCAGGGAAGTACAGGGAATGTGACTTTCATATATATACTAACTAACCAGTCCATAGTTCACACTCCAAAACAATGCTCCTATCTGGCTCCTACACTCCAGGAGACAATATCCCTCAGCCCTGATCATCCCAGGGCCCAGATACCAGACAACTACATACCATCCTAGATCCCAGAAACCACTGAGATTATTCAACTTTGCAAATTATAAACCTGCTTACCCTCCCATTGCCTTGCCTTTCCCACAGAAACCACAACAGTCTTGTGCCCTGCTTTCTCTGGGCTCCTTCTGCCTCCTGAGTGACCCCGGTGCTTCCCCTTGTGGCCCGTGTGGCAGGCATGCCCTCCTCTCGGGAACAGTAACAAATGATCTTTCCAATGGCAATCATCTCCTGACCAGCTGGCCTCATCACTCCTGAATAAAAAAAAAATCCAGAGTATATTTAAAAGCAGCCCTTCATAGGAAATAGGGGTGCTATTAGGGGGATATAGATGTTGAGGAGCCCCCAAATGACAAATGTCCACTACAAGGTGCAAAGAGACGCAGATAAAACCAGTTGAGAGAGAGAGTATGACACATAAGTGGGTAAGCTTGCTGATATCTGGGGATAATAATCCCAGTTATCACTTTCAAGTCCTGTATCTAGCTCCTTATTAGGCTCAGCTTCATCCCTGCAACTTGAAATCTATGACAGGGACTTCCCTGTCAGTCTGGTCTTAAGAATCCGCCTTGCAATGCAAGGGATGCAAGTTTCATCCCTGGCTGGAGAACTAAGATTCCACATGCTGCTGGTCACAGCTAGAGTTTGTTCGTCACCTTGAAGATCTTCTATGTCACAATTAAGACTGAATGCAATCAAATAAATAATAATAAGTTTTTAAAGTGTATGACAGATTTGCTGCTGTTTCCTTCTAGTAAATTCTGTTGTTGTTGTTTTTTTTTTGTAAATTCTGTTTTGGTTAAGCAGGTTGAATATGTTTCTGCTCCTTGCAGCCAGGGATTCCTCTCACAGGGAACTTTGTTCCCACACAGATGCGCCTCAACCTATGAAAAGGTTTTATCCCAGATGGTGGTCAACAACTGTCTGCCCAGGTGCCTCCTGCCTCCCCCACCACCCTGCCCTCTTTGCACCCTGTCCTGGCCTCTGGCCTTTAAGATTTGAGGCCAGCACACTTCTAGCCTTGAAGCTCCCTGCTCTTTTTTTTTTTTTTTAATTTATTTATTTTAATTGGAGGATAATTACTTTACAATATTGTGACAGTTTTTGCCATACATCAACATGAATCAGCCACAGATATACATGTATGCCCCCTATCCTGAACCCCACTCCCACCTCCCTCCCCACCCTATCCCTCTGGGTTGTCCCAGAGCACTGGCTTTGGGTGCCAGCTTGCCTCGCCCATGCCCTGCACCGCGCATGCCTGACTCCTTGTGCTCGTTTCCCTCCTCTTCTCATTCAGCCCCTCTCACCTTGTCTGCCAAGCCCCCTGGTGTGTCTTCAGGGTGGGCTTTGCTCCTGTTGAGGCCCCTCCTTCCTCCTCTCTGCCACAACCCAGGCTGGCAGATGCTGGCTCCTAACTTGGGATGTCACCCGTCAGTCTTTCTGCCTTACATTTCTAGCCTGAATTCCACCCCCTACCTTTAGGAACTGTCATCACGTTTAATCCCGCCTGGGGGAGACCCCCTCCACCTCCCTAAATGGAAGGTATTCCATTACACAGTAAAGAGTGGATTAAGTAGCTGTAGGGAAGTGTGACAGAAAGTCTGTCAGAGTTGGGCTGGACTTGCCAAAACTTGGTGTAATGTGGGGACGCCATCAACCTGCCCCCTAAGGAAACCTGAGTTGAGGGGAGCCTGGGGCAAGTCAGGATGTTCTAGGTAAGAGGCCGGAAATGGTGTAGGGGAGGGGCAGATAAAGAAGGGCTTCCCGCCGGTGGAGGCAGGAGCTTCCTCCTCCTAGCTGTCAAGGCAGTGAACCATCAGGGTGTCCCACTGCTTTAGGGTGGGTGGTTGGGGCCCAACTCAACTGTGGGTGGGGTCAGGGAAGGGGAGGGAGGAGGTTGGGAGGTGAGGGAGGACAGGGACCCAACAAGTGATTCGGCCTGAGGCCAGGGACACCTGGACCCCAGAGGAAACTCCCCCCAGAGATGAGGAGTTGGTGGTTCCTGGTGGAGAGGGCCTGGGCCTTGGGGCAGCAGGAGGACCCAGGACTGGCCACCAGGAATACCCAGCAGGGCTGTCTATACTCAAGAAAGCAACTGAGCGAATCCCAGAAGTGGACCCAGTCAGACTCTGAGAACTCTTGGTCTCAGTGCCCGCCTGCCACCAGGCCTCCTCCCACATTCCGCTGTCCAGAATGGACACTACAGCCCCTCTGTCCCTCTGGGCTGGTGGTCAGTCAGGGCCCGGTCCAGCTTCCCTCCCTCAGCCTCACCCCTGCTGTCCTCCCCGTCATGCGCAGAAGCTGGCCCTCCTCCTTCCTCCGGGGGAGCCTAGGGCCTGCCAAGCCGAGCCACCTCGCCCCAGCCATGCTCCAGCTGGGACGTTGCCTTGTCTCAGCAGGTTGAGGCACCTGAGGCTTCAATTACTTCAAAGCCTTTCTGGAAGCAGGTGAGAGATGCGTAAACAAGTAAGTGAGTGAGTCATCTGGCCCTCCCAGCCCACATGACCAGAATAGCCTTCCTGCCTCAGTCTCACCTTTCTCCTCAGCAGCCTCTTCAGTGACCAACCACCGGTTTGCTCCCTGTGTAGACACTGTCCTGGGGCCAGGGCCCTCCAAGGCTCCTTTGCCACCCACCGTCCCCTACAGCATCTTCTCTGCAACACACCCCCACCGTTGATGGAGCCAAAACTCACCTGCAAAGCACTTTCCATGGATTCGTTCATTTAATCCTCATAACCTCCATAATGTTCCTTTTACAGATGACAAGAGCAAGGCCTAGAGATGTTAAATAACACACAGGTTGATGGTGGACCCAGTTCAAGTCCCAAATCAGCACTTTTTCAGCATGACCTAGCCTCTCTCCTCACTCCTTTTTAGAGCTCCCAGCTATAACACACACACATACTCACATACTCACACACACACACACACACACACACACGTGTGACACTGCAGTGGCCCTGTAGCTTTGCCTCTGGTTCTCCTCCCACCACAAGCACTTCTTGTGTGCACTGCAAAGCCTGGTCCACCCCACACGTACCCTCCCTCTGCCATCAGATCAGGAGAGGAGAGGGCCTGTTAGCTCTGGGGTGTGTGTGTGTGTGTGTGTGTTTTGGGGAAGGGGGCAGAATAATTGAGGTGACTTTTTTTAATTGAAGTATAGTTGATTTACAATATTGTGTTAGTTTGGGGGGTAGAGCCTAGTGATTCAGTATTTTTGCAGATTATACTCTATTATAGTTTATTACAGGTTTCCCAAGAGGCTCAATGGAAAGAATCCACCTGCAATGCAGGAGACATGGGTTCAGTCCCTGGGTCAGGAAAATTCCCTGGAGAAGGAAATGGCAACGCACTCTAGTATTCTTGCCTGGGAAATCCCATGGACAGAGGAGCCTGGTGGGCTACAGTCCAGGGGTTGCAAGAGTCAGACACGACTGAGCAATTAAACAACATAGGTTATTACAAGATAATAGGTATAATTCCCTATACTATACAATGTATCCTTGTTTCTTATCTGTTTTATATATAATAGTTTGTACCTGTTACTCTCATGCTCCTAATTTGGCCCTCCCGCTCTCCCCCTCATTGAGTTGACTTCTTTGTGAGATTTCTGTTCTGACTATCAGTTGAGGAAGGATCATGAAGGGACTAAGAGGGAAAGGCTTAGACATGGTTGGGGCGGGGGGTTGCAAAAATGACCCTGAGGCCCATTTCTTTCCACCCAACTGTGACCAGAGCCTCAGCCTCCAATTTAGGGAAAGAAACAGGAAGTAATGTGTTCAGTGGGGCAGACAGGGTTGAGAGACCATCCCATCACCTCCCACAGCTGATGGCTTGGAGAAGCGACAGAGCAGCAGGAGAGAAGGGCAGACAAACCTGCTCTGGAGTCAGGCCCAAGTCTGAATCTCATAGCTTTGTGGCCTTTCTACTTTGTGGGACAGTGACTTTACCCAATGATTTGACTTTACAATTTACTTTACCTTCGGAGCCCCAGTGGTTTAATCTGTGAAATGAGATAATAAATAGCAACTGATTCTAGATGTTGAAAGGCATCAACTCCATTTCTCAGCTGTCACAGTAATTGTTGATACAGGAGAGAATTAGCAGTGGATGCTAAAACTATTGGGCAAGAGTTTCTGGGGGGAAAGACAGTCTCAAAGCATCTCGCATTAATTAACAGAGCACTTATTAATTTCAAGGGAAAAAAGGTAACCTTTGGCAGGGATCACATTAACCTGGTGACCAAAGTTAACATCACCAATAGTGGGACCAAATGACATCCTGTGCCTCTTGATGAAGGCACCAAGGAGGCTGCAGCAGCACTCACTCGGCATCCTTGTCCAAATGCACAGACTGCATCTAACCAGGAGAAAGCTGTCAGACATCCAAACTCTTCCAAAAAGTCAATATTATAAAAGACAAGGAGATGAGAAGAATATTTGCTGATTACAGGAGATTGAAGAAATATGACAACTAACCACAACATGTAATTCTGGACTGGATCCTGCACTGGGAAAAAACAAATGCTTTAAAAGACAGTATGGGACAAAGAGCAAACTTTGATTGTGGACCCTATGTTGGATAGTAGTGTATATCAGCCACATTTCCTTAGTTTGGTAGTTGTCCTAAGGATATGTAAGAAAATATCCTTTTTCTTAAGAGATATATGCTGCTGAAGTATATAGGGATATGACATTTCTATCTAATCCTCAAATAGTTCAGGAAAAAAAATTAAAATAATTACAGGGCTTCCCTAGTGGCTCAGTGGTAAAGAAGCCACCTGCCAAAGCAGGAGATATGGGTTTGATCCCTGATCCCGGAAGACCCCCCACAGGTCACGCAGCAACTAAGCCTAGGAGCTACAACCACTGAAGCTGGAGCGCCCTAGAGCCTGTGCTCTGCAACAAGAGAAGCCACTGCAATGAGAAGCCTGTGCACCACAGCTAGAGAGTAGACCCCCCTCGCCACAGCTGCAGAAAAGCCTGAGCAGCAACAAAGACCCAGCACAGTCAAAAAATTAAATAAATAAAATTTTAAAATTACAGCTGTGTGTGTATGTGTTAGGGAAAGAGATGGAGAAAAAAGCCAAGGTAGCAAAATATTAGTTATCATCAGTGAATCTTGGAAAAGGCCATTTGGGAGTTTATTATACTATTCTTTTCGGTAGGTTTAAGATTTTTTTCAAAATAAAAAGGTTGTTTAAAGAGAGTTACTGATTAACACAGCCTGGCATTGGTTTAAACCTTATTAGATGCTAGTTTAGGAGAAGGAAACAGCAACCCACTCCAATATTCTTGCCTGGAGAATCCCAGGGACAGAGGAGCCTGGTGGGCTGCTGTCTATGAGGTCGCACAGAGTCGGACACGACTAAAGTGACTTAGCAGCAGCAGCAGATGCTAGTTCATATTTTTGTGAGATGGGTCCCAAAGTCAGCACCACCCCAAGCTCCCAGGGAGACCCAGAGTCAGGGTCCTCACCCTCATCTGACTTCACTGAAATGCCCTACCTTCCACTTTTCTACCCATTCTCAGAATCATCCCAACCAGAGCTGAGAGGCGGGGAATAGGAGGAGGTGGGCGAAGGGTGTGAGGAAGACAGTCCTTCCTCTTTCCTCACCTCAAGAATTGTATCTTTTGAGAGTCTGGACAGATTTGTCCACATGGACTAAGTGGTTGGTGTTGAGCGATCTGCGAACAGAAAAGATACTGATTGAGAAGCAGGAATGCTCCTCTGGCTCAGTCTCCTGCCTCTTGGCGATGCCTGAACCTCCAAGTACCAGGAAGGGTGACACACGCCCGTCGAGGCATCACTCAGCCCTGGGAAAGCCAGCCCGAGTGTCAACACTTTGGCAGAGAGAAGTGCTAAAACGCATATTTAAAGATGTCTGAACAGACTTGTTTGAGAGACAACTGGAGCTGTGAAGTAATCCGGATGTCTCCCCATGTCTCAGTGTGGAAGGCAGGGTTTGCCTGCAGGCCTCTGACCTTTAATGTCTTTCTGTTATTGTTAGCATTTGACAGAACTTTGCTGAAGACTTGGGGATGACAGAAACAACACAGAGAGGTGCTTATAATTGCTGCTAGAAGGGCTACTCACTCTTAAGACCCTCCCTGGAACAGAAGTCAGTCCAACCTGGAAACTTCCAGGTCTAATGCCTGGGCCAGGGACACTGTGCCAGGTACAAACATTTCCCCCCATAAACTGACCTCCTGTGGCCCCAGTGGCCCCTGTGAGCCAAGGTCTACTCTCCCCAGTTTGCAAGACTAACCCAGGCTCTCGCTCAGAGCCCTGCTTCCAGAGTCTTCCCCCAGAGTGTAAGCAAGGGTCCAAGAGCCAGGGGGCTGAGTCCAGGCAGAACAGGTGACAGCGGGAAACTAAAGTTCCAGGGAGAACAAGAACACAGGAAACCAAAGGGCTTCTGGGAGAATGATTCAGATCTGCAAAGACAAGAATCTGAGGGAGAGTGATCAGAAGACAGAAGTGGAGGATCTGCATTCATCACCACAACCCAGCTTTCCCTGATGCTTATCAACCATACCCCTGGCCCCTAACGGGGGTGGGTGTCACACTGCAGATGGCAGACAGTAGACCCTCCTAACCAGCTCTATTCTTTAAGGAGCTCCCTCCCTTCCATGGGGGCATTGAGGAGCTGTCTTCACATTATCCTGGCACTCCTGGCTACAGTGATCAACCAAAGGAAGGGAGTGTGACTCTGACTGGGTTATTAGCTCCTTAACTGCAATTTTGCATACAGGTAACAGGAGACAGAAGGCCTTTGAAAAGTCTGGGATCACTTTATTTACTCTGGGTGATATAAGCCTAGAGGTGTCAGCCTTCCCCATACTCCACACAAAGGTCCAGTATGAGGGGATGAGGCCAACAGAGGGCTGGAGCCCCAGGGACACTGTTGGTATTTCTCAACCGAGTTGTTCCTGAGTCCTTTCCAGTCTGTTCATGTCAGTGATGTTAACTAATCTCTGCCCACTTTTCTTCTTGGGCTCGTTAGAGATGGTCTTCTGTGATAGAAAGGAAAGAAAGAAAGGAGTGAGGAAGAAAGGGTCCCTGATTAAAATACTGTGTGAGCCTCCTTGTCCCCCAGGCTAAGCAGAATTTCTTTCTCATATTTAACTAGAGGGCTTCCCTCATAGCTCAGTTGGTAAAAAATTCACCTGCAATGCAGGAGTCCCTGGTTTGATTCCTGGGTTGGGAAGATCCTCTGAAGAAGGGATAAGCTGCCCACTCCAGTATTCTTGGGCTTCGCTTGTGGCTCAGCTGGTAAAGAATCTGCCTGCAATGTGGGAGACCTGGGTTCAATCCCTGGGTTGGGAAGATCCCCTGGAGGACCACTCCAGGGTTCTGGCCTGGAGAATTCCACGGACTATACAGTCCATGGGGATGCAAAGAGCCAGACACAACTGAGCAACTTTCACTTTCACAGATATTACAGTCTGATGGTTGAAATTAAAGATTGCATAGATTCAGGACTAGGGCAACCATTGGGTTTGAGATTCATTGACGGAAACAGAAAAAGAAAACTGTTCTGTTGAGATAAATAGAGACAAGAAAAAGAACCAGATGGGCAGATTGAGAAAGACATGATTTTTCCAATTCCTGAGCCCCAGTATGTTTCCTGCTTTTCCTTTCTGTGACAGCCTCTGAATTCCTACAATACCCTCTGTCTTAGGCTTTTTTTGGGTCTAAGTGACAGAAACTCACCCAGGCTAACTTAGGCAAAAAGGGTAGTTATTATAGGATAGATGTCTCCTGGAACCTAGGGACAGGTGGCACCTCCCTCCAACCCCAGGAGGACCTAGAAGCCCTTCTCTCTCTGGGTCCCATGGTCTGAAGCATCTTAGTTGAGGCCAGCTTCCTTCAGTTCTCTATGTGCACAAGGCTGAGCGTGGCGGCTCCATAGCCCTGGAGTGTACACATTCAGGTAGCCACAGAGATGTCCTGATCACCCTCCAGCCCTCGTCCAAATGAGGAGAAAGGCTCAGGCCCATCTGGGTCAGTATCCACCTCTGCTCTGATCAGCCATGTCTGGTGGAGGGGAGGTCACACTGTACCCCAGCTTCTACAGCCTGCCTCTGGGGAAGGCTCAAGGAGAAGTCCTCGACAACTGAGTTATACGAAGCTGTTTTGGGTGGGTTTCCACTTACTGCCTTCAGACGGAGTTGACTAAGGTGCTGACAGTCTTCAGGGTCTGTTTGCCCCTCACCTTTCCTTGTGTGTGGTCCAGCTGGATCAAAGGGCCAGTTCTTTGTAAATGAGCACAGAGAACATTTTTCCTCACTCGATCTCATGTGAGCAACCAGCATTTGTGATGGTGCCAGCTGACTGTCCCACCCCCCACCACCACCACAACTACTCCTGAAGGAGTACTGGCCAGTGGCATATTATATGGACTAACGGAGTGTTTTTTAGGCTTCCCTGATGGCTCAGTGGTAAAGAATCTGCCTGCAATGCAGGAGACTCAGGTTCAATCCCTGGGTTGGGAAGATCCTCTGGAGAAGGAAACAGCAGCCCACTCTAGTATGCTTGCCTGGAGAATTTCATGGACAGAGGAGCCTGGCAGGCTACAGGTCATGGGGTTGCGTAGAGTTGGACATGACTGAGGAACTAACATATTATCTGGGCCCATCATGCATCCTGTGTAGGGTGGCTAAGAATCCTACAGAACGTTCCATAGGCAGACTCCTGCCTGGCAGATACATGACTTGCCCTTTCAGGAAGGGCAGGTACCAATGTTTTACCATCTCTGGACAATCCTGGAACCATACAGACTTAGCAATGAATGGAGAATTCTGGAAGTTGAACGTGATTCTACAGATTTTACTAGGGCTGCAGGGGCTGAGGCGGGTCAGCCCAAGCACTGGGGACCTCTCCCATCCCATGCTTAGGACTCTGTAAGAAGTCAGTTCCACCCGGAGGCCAGAGTCTGCCTTCCTGAGCACCTGGTCTGCTTGGCGGAGCCCCTGGAGTATGCTTTTAATGTCTCCATAGTCAATGACTACTTGGCAGCAGGAAGCCCTGGATCTAGGGTGGGGATGGGGGCTGCCTGATGGAGCACAGGCAGATTGAAGGCTCAAAGTGGGAAGGGCAACTGGCTGTTTCCCATTCAGTGTTGCTCTTCTAAAATGAAAATATGACTGGCTTGCTGTCAAAGCAGCAGCACATAATTACAGCCTAATATGATCAAAAGGGATAATTCAGAATTTAGAATAAAATATAAAGACATGCAAACACTCAGGTGTGTCTGGATACCTCCCTCCCTCACTCATCTAGTACTGCCCTGTTCCCTATCACTAATTTTTTCCTTCAATGTGAGTAGATTACACGTTCCTAAATCACCTGGAGTGTTATCCTGGCTTGTTCAAGGCCCAGCCTCCAGGCCCCCGTGGGCAGCTTCCTTTTAGCTTTGGGGCTTCATGCTGGCAGGAGACACGTGACTGCATGAGTGCTTCTGTTGGCAGAGGATGTGTTCCGACAGGACACCTTATCGGTAATAAAAGCATCGGAGCAACAACCTAAGTGGCACGGGGAGGAAGGCACCGGAGAAGGGGTGGAGGAGATGCCGCAGCACAAACATATCATTAACTACTGAAACGACAGACTACCAGGAAGGAAATGAGAGAGACTTGGGGAAAGAAAAAAGGGGAGTTCAGGAGAGGCAGGACCTCGGCCAGGTCACTGGGTTTAACATCATCGGTGAAGAGTCTAGTAGATTACATGTCCCCCATGAGGTGGGATGTGAGGAGGACAGGCACGTGACCTCTCTGGTCTTCTTCCTGAAACCCAGAGCCCCAGTCTAACCAGGAGAACAGTACCACCAGGCAAACCCAAATTGTAAGTCTCAAAATACCCGACCAATATTCCTCCACAGTTAGGGGTGTTAAGAAAGCAAGAAAAGTGTGAGAAGCTGTCACAGATCAGAAGAACTAAGATGTGACAACTAGGTGTAATGAAGTATCCTGGATGGAATCCTGGAACAGAAAAAGGACGTTAGTGGAAAATCTAGTGAAACTGAATAACATGGAGTTTAGTTAGTCAGTTCAGTTGTTCAGTCGTGTCTGACTCTTTGAGACCCTGTGAACAGCATGCCAGGCTTCCCTGTCCATCACCAACTCCTGAAGCTTGCTTAAACTCACACCCATCTAGTCAGTGATGGCATCCAACCATCTCATCCTGTCATCCCCTTCTCCTCCTGCCCTCAATCTTTCCCAGCATCAGGGTCTTTTCAAATGAGGCAGTTCTTTGCCTCAGATGGCCAAAGTATCGGAATTTCAGCATCAGTCCTTCCAATGAATACTCAGGACTGATTTCTTTTAGGATGGACTGATTGGATCTCCTTGCTGTCCAAGGACTCTCAAGAGTCTTCTCCAACACCACAGTTCAAAAGAATCAATTCTTCGGTGCTCAGCTTTCTATATAGTCCAACTCTCACATCCATACATGACTACTGGAAAAACCAGAGCTTTGACTAGATGGACCTTTGTTGGCAAACTAATGGCTCTGCTTTTTGATATGCTGTCTAGGTTGGTCATAACTTTTCTTCCAAGGAGCAAGTGTCTTTTAATTTCATGGCGGCAGTCACCATCTGCAGTGATTTTGGAGCCCCCCAAAATAAATCCTCTCACTGTTGCCATTGTTTCCCATCTATTTGCCATGAAATGATGGACCAGATGCCATGATCTTAGTTTTCTGAATGTTGAGTTTTAAGCCAACTTTTTCACTCTCCTCTTTCAATTTCATCAAGAGGCCTTTAGTTCTTCTTCACTTTCTGCCATAAGGGTGGTATCATCTGTATATCTGAGATTATTGATATTTCTCCCAGCAATCTTGATACCAGCTTGTGCTTTATCCAGCCCAGCATTTTGCATGATATACTCTGCATATAAGTTAAATAAGCAGGATGACAACATACAACTTTGACGTACTCTTTCCCTATTTGGAGCCAGTCTGTTGTTCCATGTCCAGTTCTAACTGTTGCTTCTTGACTTGCATACAGATTTCTCAAGAGGCAGGTAAGGTATCTGGTATTCCCATCTCTTGAAGAATTTTCCATAGTTTGTTGTGATCCACACAGTTAGAAGCTTTGGCGTAGTCAATAAAGCAGAAATAGATGTTTTTCTGGAACTCTCTTGCTTTTTTGATGATTCAATGGATGTTGGCAATTTGATCTCTGGTTCCTCTGCCATTTCTAAATCCAGCTTGAACATCTGGAAGTTCACGGTTCACGTACTGTTGAAGCCTGGCTTGGAGAATTTTGAGCATTACTTCACTAGCATGTGAGATGAGTGCAATTGTGCAGTAGTTTGATCATTCTTTGGCATTGCCTTTCTTTGGGATTGGAATGAAAACTGTCCTTTTCCAGTCCTATGGCCACTGCTGAGATTTCCAAATTTGCTGGCATATTGAGTGCAGCACTTTCACAGCATCCTCTTTCATGATTTGAAATAGCTCAACTGAAATTCCATCACCCCCACTAGCTTAGTTCATACTGATGCTTCCTAAGGCCCACTTGACTTCACATTCCAGGATGTCTTGCTCTAGGTGAGTGATCACACCATCGTGGTTATTTGGGTCATGAAGATCTTTTTTGTATAGTTCTTCTGTGTATTCTTGCCACCTCTTCTTAATATATTCTGCTCCTATTGGGTCCATACCATTTCTGTCCTTTATTGTGCCCATCGTTGCAGGAAATGTTCCCTTGGTATCACTAATTTTCTTGAAGAGATCTCTAGTCTTTCCCATTCTATTGTTTTCCTCTATTTCTTTACATTGATCACTAAAGAAGGCTTTCTTATCTCTCCTTGCTATTCTTTGGAACTCTGCATTCAGATGGGTATATCTTTTCTTTTCTCCTTTGCCTTTGCTTCTCTTCTTTTCTCAGCTATTTGTAAGGCCTCCTCAGACAACCATTTTGCCTTTTTGCATTTCTTTTTCTTGGGAATGGTCTTGATCACTGGCTCCTGTACAATGTCACGAAGCCCCGTCCATAGTTCTTCAGGCACTCTGTCTATCAGATCTAATCCGTTGAATCTATTTGTCACTTCTACTGTGTAATTGTAAGAGATCTGATTTACATCATACCTGAACAGTCTAGTGGTTTTCCCTACTTTCTTCAATTTAAGTCTGAATTTGGCAATAAGGAGTTCATGATCTGAGCCACAGTCAGCTCCCAGTCTTATTTTTGCTGACTGTATAGAGCTTCTCCATCCTTGGCAGCAAAGAATATAATCAATCTGATTTTGGTATTGACCATCTGGTGATGTCCATGAGTAGAGTCTTCTCTTGTGTTATTGGAAGAGGGTGTTTGCTATGACCAGTGCGTTCTTTTGGCAAAACTCTATTAGCCTTTGCCCTGTTTCAATCTGTACTCCAAGGTCAAATTTGCCTGTTACTCCAGGCATTTCCTGACTTCCTACTTTTGCATTCCAGTCCCATATAAGGAAAATGACAGCTTTTTTTTTTGGGTGTTAGTTCTAGAAGGCCTTGCATGTCTTCATAGAACCATTCAACTTCAGCTTCTTCAGCATTACTGGTTGGGGCATAGACTTGGATTACTGAGATATTGAATGGTTTGCCTTGGAAACAAACAGAGATCATTCTGTCATTTTTCAGGTTGCATTCAAGTACTGCATTTCAGACTCTCTTGTCGACTATCATGGCTACTCCATTTCTTTTAAGGGATTCTTGCTCACAGTAGTAGATATAATGGCCATCTGAGTTAAATTCGCCCATTCCAGTCCATTTTAATTAGTAATACACCAATATTGTTTGCTTGGCTGGGACAAATACATCATGGTAATGCAAGGCTTTAACAATAGGGGGCACTGGGTAAGGGGTATATGGGAACTCCATACTATGTAACTTTTCTGTAAATTTAAAACTATTCTGGGATTTTAAGTTTTTGTTACTGTTGTTTTAAGGTAATTCAGGGATTTAGGTGGGGAGGGCACCTCTGGGTTTGGCTTTCTGGTTGGAAGGAGAAGGAAGGTTTGAAAGGAAATTCAAGGAAATCTGAAGGGGGACCAGAGGGGCTGCCTGTCTTGGATGACACAGGCATCCTTGCCTCCAGCATCCCTGAGGAAGTGGCTTCCTACAAATGAAGCTAGCAAGGCTTCCCTTACCAGGGGATGGCAGAGAGAGAGAGAGAGGGAGAGCTGAACTTCACCAATTCCTCAGGGAAATCCTGTTAAAAATGCAGATTCTGACTCAGCAGGTCTGGGAGAGGCAGAGCTTCTGCTTTTTTAACTGGCTCCCAGCTGGTGTTGATGCTGTTGGTCTCAGGACCACACTTGGAGTTGCAAGAAGCTGGAGAGATGGATGCCACTGCTCACCTAGGAAGGGGGGAAACAGATGCTGAAAGTGAAGCTGGACAATTCCCACCCTCTCTGGGACCTGAGAAGAGGGGCAGGCTTGTAAGGTGCTCCCCCCACCCCATAAGCAGAGTCAGGAAGCAGGTCCAGTTCTGATGGCCTGCAAACTGCCACACTGCGTGGTGCCTTAGCCCCCAGCCTCATGTCCCCACCTGCACAAGGACATCCCAACTCCCAGCGCCTGTGTCTTTAGGTTGATCTGGGGATTGAATGGGAGGGTTTCGGCACACAGCGCAACTCTGTGTTGGAATGACTGGGGCCCTGCTTCCAAGGACTAACAAAGACTGGGTTTCCTGTTTCTTTATTAACATGGCTGTACCCTCATGAAGTCACTTTTGCTTTATTTAATCAGTCATTCAATCACTCAACAGATACATATCGAAAGCCCGTCTCATGCTTCCAAAGACTTTGCTGTCTAAAATCTCCAGTCTCGGGGAGTCCAGGTTTATCGAAGGTTAGAGCTGAAGAAGAGGAAAACACCCGCTGGATCTCACCTCCACTTGCCAAGTCTCCATTTGTCTTTCCCCCTCTGCTATGCTCCCTCCCTCTGACCTCCTCTGGCTGGGTCCACAGAAGGGAGAAAACTGCCCCGGTGGGCTGCCTCTCTTCCTCCAGGGACTCTCCCACTGGTGACGGCATGAACACCACCTGTCCCAGCCTCCCTTGCCTCTGGGGTTTACCTCCCCTTTCTCTGGCAGGAGGGCTTTGGCCGAAACCTCAGCCATACCTTCACTGCTGTCCTCCCAGGGACAGGGGCTATGGAATTCCTGCTCATCCTCAAACTCAATATGTATAAACATTTATATGCACTGTCACAGGAGTTTCAGAATCAGATCAAGGTGGTTTCCTCTCGGCAGACACAGGAAAAGAGAAATCACGGTTGTTGATTTCTGCTGACTCACAGGCCCTTTAGGAATCTGCTAACAGCGCACGATGTGTCATCACCCAGAAAAACACACTCAAGCACAGCTGCAGGGGATTCTGGGCACTGGACGAAGAATGCTGGGTCCGAAGGCTCCTGTCAGCTTAGGGATCCGTGCAGAACACAGCTAGACAACAGGCTAAGGGGGTGGGTGTGAGGAAAGCCCAGGTTTTCAGTGTCATCACATTGTCCCTATGCCCCCAAGTCCCCAGCTCCATCAGTGGTCACCCAGTGCCACCCTTCACACCATCCCGCAGGTCAGGTCTGTAGCCCGTACACCTGCCCAGCCAGTGCCTCCTGTTGGTGGCTTCTCCTTGGCCCCTGGGAATCTCAGCACATCGTCCCTCTGGGGTGGAAACCCTGGACCACTTCTCCCTGGCCTGTGGCTGATTCCACTCCCACTACCCAGGACTCCCCAAGCACCCTCCAGCATTAGTCTTCCTTCTCTTGAGCTCGAGCTAGCACAAAAGAATAATGCACCTTTCCCCGGCACAGAAGTCCACAGACCTTAACTCACACCCCAGAGGCAGGGGAAGGAAATAAACAAGGAGATCCAAATGGATAACCCTGACCCCAGATCCTGGCCATCAAGCTGGTCTTGGTTTCTGCCCTCCCATATCCTTATCCCTGTCTCAAGGACTTTCCTTCTTTGCTTGAGGGATCTTAGTTCCTGACCAGGGGTTGAACCCAGGGTAGAGTCCTAAACACTGCATGGATGAGTACGAAGTTGCTTTAGTCATGTCCAACTCTTTGCGACCCTAGGGACTATAGCCCACCAGGTTCCTCTATCCATGGGGATTTTCCAGGAAAGAATACCGGAGTGGGTTGCTGTGCCCTCCTCCAGGGGATCTTCCCAACCCAGGGATCAAAGCTCTTAAGTCTCCCACATTGGCAGGCAAGCTCTTTACCACTAGAACCACCTGGGAATTCCCTCAGGGACCTTCCTTCTTAAGTGATCCCTTTATGACTTTTTTCCCTCAGGCTCCCTCTCATTCCTCCCTCTGTCACTGTCTTCCTCGGGGGCTTTATGTGAGGAAGATGTGGCTGTCCCCAGGAACGAAGAAAATGCTAGTTTTCTACAAAATTCCACGAGCCCCTTCTTTCTTTATCACACCTGAGTTTTAGCTGGCACGTGGTCACATAGCTGAAGATTATACTTCCCAACATCCTTGCAGCTGAGGTGAGTCTGGGGAAGGGAATTCTAACTGATAGCTATGAGGAGGTCAGCTGTAGACCACTTTTAAGTTTTGCTATTAAAAGAAATGAGTATGTGCTCCTCTTATCCTTTCCTTCTTCCTACTGACTGGGAGGCAGACATGAAGGCAGGAGCTACAGCAGCCAATTTTAGCCCACTGATAGGAGCCACTGGAGAAGGAAAGGGTGACCCACTCCAATATTCTTGCCTGGGAAATCCCAAGGACAGAGGAGCCCCACAGGCTACAGCCCATAGGGCTGCGAAGTCGGACATGGCTTAGCGACTAAATCACCACCATGAGAGTCATCATGGACCTCAAACTGTGACCAATACATAGGAGGTGCTCAATAAAGAATTTTTGGAGGGGCTTAACTCATTTGATCTTCACAAAAATCCTAATAGGCAGAATTACTGTATCATTATCTATTATCATCCCAACTTTACAGATGAGGAAACTCACAGAGAGGTTAACTTCGTAAGGTCACAAAGGGTAGGATTTGAGCCCAGGCAACCTGGTGGCAGAATCTGCTCTTAATTGAGACAGCATATAGACTGTTATGGGGCTTCCGAGGTAGCGCTACTGGTAAAGAACCAACCTGCCCATGCAGGAAACATAATGAGATGCTGGTTCCATCTCTGGGCCGGGAAGATCCCCTGGAGGAGGGCATGGCAACTCACTCCAGTATTCTTTCCTAGAGAATCCCATGGACAGAGGAGCCTGGTGGGCTACAGTCCATGGGGTCGCAAAGAGTTGGACATGACTGAAGCAACTTAGCACACAAACAGACTATCATGTGAGGGAGAAAAGACATCTACCCCATTTAGCCTCTGTATTTGGGGGCCTCCTTGTTATAGCAGCTTAAATATCCCTTCATATACCCTCTATGACCTCCCAGAGGTGGCTGTGAGTCTTCTCATTGCCTAAGGCCTGAGTATGAGCCCCTCAAATGCAAGTTGACAAGGAGGCAGACTCCTAAGAGGCAGCTGAGGGTGGCTTTCTAGGGGCTGAAGACTGCAAATTGAATACCTGCCTTTTTACTGTAGCCTTTGCACTATTAAAAATTGGCAGTCTCCCATCCTGCTTGGATCACCAGCCCCTGAAGCACCTACACGTGCTCACAAGCCCTCCCTTACCTCCAACTTATCATCTCAAAGACATGAGCACACCCACACTATTCCCCAAAGGGTAATGTTTTGTCTGTTATTTAAATCAACATTTCAACAGTTCTGCTGTTTACACTTTACAAGGTACCACCACAAAATCTAGGCATGGAAAGATATCTAGGATCTACTATGAAGTGGAAAAAAAAAAGGGTAAGTTTCAGAAAAAGATGCATGTTCTTTTCTTATTTCTACATACATGTGCACAACATCTATATGTTGGTGAAAAAGCAACTCCCTCTTTGGAAATCACGGCTACTCAGGAGCACTCAGGAATAGAGCAGGTCTGAGTGTCACCCCCATTTCACAGATGAAGAAACTGGCTTTAGACAGGTCAAGGCCCAGACCTCAAGGCCAGTGTGAGTGAAACCCCCGTCCCACACCTCAAAGCCCTGCTCTTTTCGTCAGACCTGCCTCCTGTTGTTCTAGGTCAGTGTCATTCTAGGTTATTGTCCCCATTGTCTACCTACCTCACTACTCCCTACCCCACCCCCAGTCTCTGCCATGGAAGGAAACCAGAGACAGGGATCTCTGGGGGTCTCAGGCAGTCTCTGGGCGGGGAACTTTTCTGGCAGGGTCCCACTGCCTACTTATGACCAATAACACTAGATAGTTCAAGGCAGTGGGTCTCCCCCAGTGACAGAGGAGTCCCAATTGCCTGGAGAGAATGATAAAAATGTACCAGCCAGCACCCCCCTCCCAACTCCTGATCCAGGCTCAGCCTCCTGTGGTTTTTTTTTTTTTAAACAAGTTCTCCCCAACCCCTCACCCCTGGCAGGTGAACTTAACCCATGAACACTTTGTTAATACTGGAAACTGACTCAAGGTAAGCCCTTTTGTGTGAAGGGTAAGGACATGGCTGTTTTCCCCTTTGTTTTCCCACAGAGATCAGTTACATTTCTTCAGTGGGAGAAGTGGGCTGGGAAAAAAATGTGGGGGCAGTGTAGAGACCTCAGGACACTGCAAGTGGGATGTCCTCATGTGCCCAAAAGGAGGAGAAATCTCTGAAGTGGGGGTGCAGGTTCTTCCGGAACTTGTTAACATCTTACATCTCTCCCTGAAGTTCTTGAATAATAACTGGCATTTGTACTGAGATTTTACAAAGATCTTTTGGGAACATTAGGTTCATCCAGCCCTCAGTGCTACCCTCTGAGGCAGGGATTACTGTCCCCAACTCACAGATGGAGAAACTGAGGCTCAGAGGGATGAAGTGACTTGCCAAAGTCCCACAGCTAGGAAGTCACAGGCATAAATCCCCAGGCTGTCTGAGCCCTAATTACAGGTGTGATTTCCTCCATGGTAAGCCATTCTTGGGGCGGGGGTTGTATGGGAAGGGGGGAGGTTCTACATTTCTCATAGACCAGCATGCACAAGAATCCAGGAAGGGGCAGAGAGGGAGGGGGTTCCCACGCCAAAGGGAAGAGTCTCAGGTCTGGTTCCCAGGGATTCCATTTGGGTGGTTCTGGAGTACCAGCCCTATATCTGCATTTTCCCAAGCTCAGATTGCCATCCAGCCAGGCACATCAGCCAAGGCTCCCCTGCTGCCTTCCCATCCTGGACCTGGGGAGAAGGGCACATGAGGTGTCCTGGCGTGAAGTGCAGTGACTCTAAGGACCCCCAGATGTCCACACTGGAGAGAGGAGGAAGCACCATGCCCCTTCATGGGAAATTACTGAAGACCCCAAGAGAGAAAGGATAAGGAAAGAAAAAGGCAGAAGCCCCCACTTCTACCACTTTCCCCATCTAAGGCTTGAGTTTAAGACATCTCATTTTCATGGGCTACTTAGAGTAACTGGAAATTCCCAATATTTGTGGTTTACTTTGATATGTGTCCAGGTGAGCAGGAGGGGGCCTGGATCAGAGGTCTGGGAGACCTATACAGAATCACAGAGCATCACCTGAAGTGAAAGATTGTCACCAGACTTCATTGCGGGGGGGGGGGTACTTCAAAGCCCTGTACCCCTCCTTCTATTACACACACACACGTACATACATTGTTCCCTCTCTTCTCTAAGGACAGTGCCAAATTCAAGGGCAAAGACCTAGAGTGACCTTTATAGATTGCCTCATCCCACAGCTGACCAGGGTTCCTGCCCTCTATGACCTTGCTTCTCCTAACAGTCCAGGCCTGGAGAATGTCTTGCAAGGGGTGGGAGTGGATCCGATGACTGGGGCTCTGGTGAGCGTGGCTGTGCCAAGGTCAGGTGTTCAGTGTCAACAGGAGACGGCGGCTGCTCGGGTGAGCAGGAGGAAGTACTTGGTAAATGCAGAAATCAGTGTGTGTCAGCTATGAGAGGGCCATCTTGGGGGTTCTCTGCCAGGGAATAACTGGTGGTCACTTGAAAATTCAGGAGTCTTGGCTCTTCTAGAAGTGCCAGACACACTGTCATCACCTCTCACCAATTTTTAGATAGCTCTGAGTGGACTGACCTGCTGGTACTCATCCTTCCCCTGACTTTCCATCTGGAGATTACTACCCATGAAACACAGCCTGTTCTGTCAGGCTTGACAATCATAGTATAGAGGAAGAAATTTATAACTTGCCAGACACTGTGTCAGTTGGGGGTGTGGGCCAGCAGCAGAAAGAGCACCGAACTAGCAGTAGGGGTGGAACTCTGGAGCAGAGTCATTTCTTCCTTGTGCAACCCCATAAATATCAGAAAAGCCTCTTATGCCCGTTTGGGTAAGGGATCTCCTTTCTGACGGCAGAGGGATGGCTATGATGTCTGCCAGCAGATCAGATCAGGAACAGAGAAACAAAACAGATCCTGCCTCTTGCCTTGAGTTTTGCAGCCCTGCAGCAGTACCGAACTATGGACAGCAGAGGGAGCTCTTGCCTAACCTTTCCCGCGTGGAGGCCGTTGCGAGGGCCTGAATTTGGGGAGCAAGGAGGGTTCTGAATCTGCTTCCGAAGTCCCGGGTGACTGCAGTGCAGCGCCTGGCTGGAGTAGGACCAGGGACAACTAGGCACTCATAATCTCCCCTTAAGGCAGTCGCCCAGAAGAAGTAGCCTCTTGCGACGCCCCAAAGTGAAAGTGTGAGTCGCTCGTCGTGTCTGACTCTTTGCGACCCCATGGACTGTATAGCCCGCCAGGCTCCACTGTTCATGGGATTCTCCAGGCAACAATACTCGAGTGGGTTGCTATTCCCTTCTCCAGGGAATCTTCCCGACCCAGGGATCGAACCAGGATCTCTGTGTTGCAAGCTCTTTACCGTCTGAGCCACAGTGAAGCCCAAGGAGGACCGTTTTTACGCTCAACGGCCCCTGTACCCCCGGCGCACCAGCGGAGACACGGGTTTGCGCCTTTCTCAGCCCTACTCCATATCCAATACCTGAAAGAACGTCCCTGGCATCTGTGGATTCCAAGAATGTGCCCCTCAGTCGCACCCTTGCTCTTTTCTTGCCGTGGCCCTCTCCTAATGGCCCAGTGCCAAAAAGCGGAGGTGAAGCGTGCTCACGTAAGGGCTTGTGGTGTGAGGGTGAGACTTTGGGGTTCTAGGTGGGGTAGTGGGAAAAGGGGGGGCTGAAAAAGACTCTGATGATGGGAGGGATTGGGGGCAGGAGAAGGGGACGACAGAGGATGAGATGGCTGGATGGCATCACCGACTCGATGGACATGAGTTTGAGCAAACTCCGGGAGTTGGTGATGGACAGGGGGGCCCGGCGTGCTGCTATTCATGGGTTCGCAGAGTCGGACACGACTGAGCGACTGAACTAACTGAACTGAACTGAAGCGTGCGTGCTGCTGTTGCACGTCTCCACCAATGCCACTAGGTGGTACTCCAAGCCCGCGTCTCAGAGAAGCGCAGGCTTTTTGAAGAGCCTGGCTCCAGTGCTCGGGATTTAGCGTGAAGACTAGGGAGGGCTCCAGAAAGGAGCCAGCTGAGTCTGAGGGCCCTCCTCACTGCAACAGAAGGACGGACCTGGTATTTTGGGGGGGCTGTGAAGCAACCATATTTCCCAGAAGGGCTTGGAAAGGGCGAGAAGAAGTGGGGGGTGGGGGGAGGCATGGCACATATTGTGGGGGATAGAGGGTGAATTCCCCAGACCTTCCTCGGGAGCTAGAGAAGGGGTGGAGGATCCTCAGTTATTTTAATGTATCTTCAGATTAAAACCTGTAAAACCTCCAGACTTATAGGTTTTGTTCCGAGGCCACTGGGAGAACTGGAGGTTTTAGAATCTGAATTCGGCCTGGGAACTTAAAAAAAATCCAAAAGCATGCCCGATTCTGTCCATTTGTCTGCTTTTCTCCCGGGATTTGTGGGTCTGTTTATCACCTTCTGCCCTGGACCTTCCATACTCCACCCTGTGCAACCGGAAGCCAGGGAGAGAAATCTCCGGATCTTTGGCCTCTTTCTTTGCTCTTCCTTCAGAACCCTCAAGGGCTTCTACTCCCTCTAAATCTGCCCCAAGCTTTGAAGACCTGCCCTCCACAGCCCTCCCCCGCCCAGTCCAGGATAAAAGGGGAAGGGTCTAACTGCATCTGACTCAGACGCATTCTATGGGTCAGAACTGGTCTGTCCAGGCCACCCCGGAGTCACCTGCCCCCTCCTCTGCTTGAGGTCTTCCCTGAACTGATCCATCGGGCCCCAGTTTAGCTTCTCGCTGAAGACCTGCAAATTAGTGAGACACTGATGTCACAAACTTGTGGGATCCTCCCCGCATGCTGAGGCTTGACCCAGAGGTCTCATTCCCTCCGGCTCTAGCCCTCCAAGTGCTATCGGCAGCCGGTGTGGAGGAAAAGGAGGACCCGAAGAGGCCGAGGTCACGGCAAGCGTTAATCTCATCCCGCCATCTAGGAAATGGAGGTCCGATGAAGGGAGCTAGAAACTGTCATGCGCTGGCAGTCTCGCCAAGTGCAAACGAGGCCTGGCCTGGAGAACCGGGAACTCAGGTGAGACCCAGACCCACCGGCTTTCTCTCCTAAAGGGGCGGGGCGGGGGGTGGCGGGGAGAGGTTGCGTTCTCCTTAAGGGGGGATAGAAACCTAGGTTCTGAGACTGTAGGGAGCCGGGACTGGGACGCAGAGAAGTGATGCTTCCCCTGCGACCCAGGCCTACCCGCCAAGCTCCAGAAACCTTCGCATCCTCAGAGGTTGCCTGCCTCCTGGGATGGGGTAGATGGGCTTGAAAAGGATGCTCTATTTCCCTTTAGGCCTGCAAAGTCCCCTCAACAGTCTAGGCCCTCGCTCCCAGTCCCCGCCAGTGGCAGCGTGGTCGGGGCTCCAAGGCCGGAGCGCGGGAATACGGGAAAGTGGGGGCCTGCCAAGTGGGTGGCATGGGACAAAACGAATCCAGGATTCTGGGAGAAACTGGGAGAAGTGGAGGTTTGGGTGACCGCCGCCCCAAGGTGACCCTTTTTGAAGTAGCACGCGCTGCCCGGCCTCCCAGGGAATAGAGCCCTCCCCTGAGAGTCCCCTCCCCCTCCCCGAGGCCAGAGGTATTAGTGCTGCTTCATCAGAGCTCATTTCCTGCGAAAATGGAAACATATCCAGAGTCCTTAAAGTGAATGACGAGGCTTCGGGTGTAATTGGGCTTCCGGTTGGTGGCTATTTCCTTCAACTGACAGTGGAAAAAATATAAACCCACACCTCCCAGATATAATTGTATGATTGTCAGAGATGCAGGATGAATTCGCCCAGACTCGGGGGCAGTACCTGGGAAGTGTGCACAAACCCTCACCCAGACCAAGGGACCCAGGAGCCCCGGACCTCCACACCGACCCTTACATCCAAGCCCGAGCCTCCGCAAGCTTCTTCGGCCTCTCCTCCCATCCTGAGTTCCGCTCAGCCTCTGCCAACTGAAAACGCCGGATCTTAAGACTCTGGGGCGGGTGGGTCTTTTCCTTCCTCTGAAAGGAGGGTCCTACGGTGCCGGGGGCGGGGGCGGGGGCGGGGGGTGGGGGAGGTGGCTGAGAGTCCCCGGACCCCTGTCCCGGACCGCGCGCGCCGGCTGCACATTTCTATGCATAATCCAATTTTCTCCGTGACTATCTAGTTAAACTCTTTAACAACAGCTACATAATTAGAATTTGGATTCCCATTAATTTTCCCTGGGCCTCGAACCATTTGCAGCTCACACTGGTAATTAATGCGATACATCACTAACTTTACCCAGCGCCGGCCAGCCGGGCTCAGGTCGCTCAGCCCGCTCCAGGCGCCCTTGTGCGGCGAGTCCCTGACTCCGGACCCGGCTTTCCGAGTGGGGGCCGTTTTCCTCCCTCCAAAGCCAAATGCCTCGGCCCGCGCAACCAAAGCCTTCTTTCCAGGAAATTTCACAATTAAAAATATTTATCGGGAGCAGATTTACGTTTCTGGGTTTCCAGTCTCGGGGCGTCTGGGTAGGCTATTAAGAGTAATTAGCATCTTTTGCGCATGCAGATTTACTTCGCTCATTGCCACATAACTCATCCCTAAAAGCCAGCGTAGTCGAACACTGGCGCCGCCGCCAGAGCTACCGCCCCCGCCTGGGTCTGGCTAGGGCTCCCCCGGTCCCGAGCCCCCGTGGGCTGCCCGCTCCTAGTTAATCTGGCCCAGAGGCTTGCTCCAGGCACTGGAGGCTGCGCTCCAAGAGAGAAGTTTCCCACCCTGGAGAAGACTGACGCCAGGGCGACCTCAGGCGGCGGGGGGAAGTCTCAAGTCAGGCTCTCCCCCTGTGTCGGGGCCCATGGTCTGGACCCGAGGCTTCGCGAGCGTGCTTTGTGTGCGCGAGCGAGTAGGCACGCCTGTGTATGCAAGATAGCGTGCGCGCGAGTGCACGTGCCTGTGGTTGCTAGTGCGCGCTCCTGAAAGTGTACGAGGTGCGCGTGGAAAACCAGCGCCTCTACCCCCACCTCTAGCCCATCCCTTCCTAGGACCGCAGCTCGAAGGCCAGTCCTAGACCACCCAGCTAGGGCACCCAGCTAGGATTCAGAGGGAGACTCGGGCCCCTTTCTTGCCTTGATTTCCCTTCTACAGAGCCGGCCCCAGCCAGCCAGAGGGCCCGGAACGCGCAGCGCGGGACGAGGGGGAAAATGGGAGGCCTGACGGCCGCTCACATCACAGCGCAGTTTGCCTGGTGCTGGCGAGAGGCCGCCAGAGAGAGGGCAGGCGGAGCTGGGAGTCACTGAACTGCGGCTGGCGGGATCTCTGGGGAGGCGCGAGAAGCTGGGGCTAGGTGGGGATCGGGGGTGGAGGGGATGGGAGTGGGGGCGGGACAAGGTGCAGAGTGGTGGTGGGAGGACGGTGGCCAGGAAGCGCCGGGGCGGCTCCCTAGCTCCCAGCCGAGGCACCCACTCCGGGTTGGTTATTAACGCGCTGGGAAGTCCGCGAGCCGCCCAACTTTCTTCTCTTTAATGAGCCTAGAAGAAGAGGCTGCCCTGAAGGGGTTTGTTCATTAAAGATGTAGCTGGAGGAATATTGTCTCATTAATTATCTGGTTTTAATTACACTCCTACCCTTTGAATCCAGAGATGGGAAAAGTTGATTCAGTGGCGCCGCCCCCTTTAGCTTGAAGAGTCGGGCGGGGCAAGGGGACCAGGATGGGGCGGTGGGGACTTGCAAAGTGCCTGGAAAGATGGGAGCAGGCCTTGGGGTGTATGCGGCTGCCTGTGAATTACCCATGCAAGAGGGTTCCAAGCCTGGGTGTGTGTGTGGATGAGGTCTGCCTGTGAATCTGAAAGTACGTGTGTCTGTGTGTGACCATGTGCGCTTGAAAGGCCGTGTGGACGTGACTTGGGTGTCTATGTGTGCTCCCCGCCTGTGTGGGGTTCTGTGTTCGGGTGTGCGTGGGGGTAGCTGAGTGTGTCTATGGATAGGCCCCAGAGTGGGGATCTAAGTGAACAGGAGTGTGACTGCGCGTGTCTAAGAGGGTGGCTTCCTGCCCATCAGCTCAAGTGACAGTGTCTGACCATGTCTCAGGGTCTCCACTGTGCCTGTATGTGGCCCCATGGGTATGCGTCGAAGGGGCACGCTTCATGGCTAGAGCATCCCAGGAGCCAGCACCTCTCCAAGGACATAGCTTGGTTTCTGAGGGTCCCCAGAGCTAGGGTGCCATCTGGAAACCACAGTTCTTCTGGAAGGGGAGTTATTTAAAGGGGTGCTTGGTCCTGCCTCGTCCCTTGTCAGGCTAGCTCGGCGCTAAAGCGGGGGCCGTTTTCCCTTTAAATCGCGGACACTTTGACAGGGGACATTAAGGACCCGGCTGCTCAGGCTGAGCAGATCATAAAACCGGACAGGCAATTTCTGCTCCCGCCAAATAGCCGGGCAAACTCGTTCTGCATCTTTGGTTTTAATGCACTAAACTGGCAGCTAAGCAGGAAGCGAGCAAAGAGGGGGTGGGGAGCCCCCCCACATACACTGGGGCACACACCGGCACCTGCACTGGCGCCAACACCCCTTCACACCCTCTCGACCCATGCCCCGCCCCGACCCCCCCCACTGGTGGAATTATCAACTAGAATTTGATTAATATGCAAATCGCAGGCAAACAGCTCCATATAATTCTTTCAGTGGAGAGTAATTAATCACCAGTTAAAGCAAATTAATACATATATCAATTTTGTCAGAAACATGCTTAGTTCAATCGCCCGTAAAATTGAAGTTTGAAGTATTAAGAGGCTCTGCAGAAACGCCAGGACTAAAACTTTCAAATTGATCCTATTTAGTAATCAATCAGGCTCTCCCCTCAGGTTAATCTGCCTAATTTTTCATCTCAAATCATACACTTTACTGACACGCCATCTAGCAAACAGTCGATAAAAAGTTAACAAAAATGATAACGACTCCAGCCAGAGCCATTGTGCAGGGCGGGTGGGCGGTGGGCAGCTTTGATTGCATTTCTGGGGTGGTTGGGGACTTGGTTTTCTCCTAGGCCAAGGGCTGGGAGCCCTCCCGGGCAGCCTTGGCTTCCCTGCCCACAACCTTTGTCTGTGACTTGCTCTCCTCAGTCGCTTTTGGACTCTGCTCAGAACAGTCAGAACCCTGACAGCTTTTCCCCCAAAGTCACCTAAACCAGCTAGCTCCCTCGCCACGCCTTGGTTGCACAGAATGTCTGAAGGCACGGGTGTGCTTGTGGTAATTGTGGGCTGTGCCTCTGTCACTGTGTCTGTATTGTGTGTATAACAGTGGGGCTGGTATAACTGTTTCACAGCAAAGGTTTCTCTGTTTAACTGTTGTGTGTGCTGCTGGCTACCTGTATGTCCATGCATGTGCTGTGACTGCACTGTTTCTGGGCATTCCGTATGTCTGTCCCCATGGGTGGGTTTTGGGTTTCTGCATTGGAGTCTGTGCAACTTAGTGCCCGCCTTGGGTGTTTGCCTTGTTTCTAGGATGTCCGTGTGACAGTGTGTGTCTGTGTTGTATGTGCCCTGGATTGGCCATGGCAGGCAGCCATTACTCAACAGCATACAGAGGACACCCCCCGCCCCCCACAACCAAAAAAGCAAAGCCTGTGCTTATAGTGTTTATTCACTGCCTCAACTTCCTTCAGAGTAGACTCAGGCTCAGACTAAGGTTCCCCACTCCTCTCATGCAGGCGTGTGATCCCAGGGGGTCTGTAGGCAACCAGATCAATAAATGCCATCACAGACTTCAGGAGAGAGGGAACAGTCCCTATGACCCAGGCACTTCACTTTGAGCAGCCTCTGAGACATGGGAGGGGTCACTTCTTCTCCACCCTACCCTCCCTCTCAGGCTCTATGTTGAGGGGAAAGGTAAGGAAGCGGGGAAGGTCTATTTCTTGGCAGAGGAGACTCCCAGCCCTATATCCCTCCCCACAGAGCCCTAGGACCCATTGCTTCTGACTTGAGTCCTTGAGTTTTGAGCACATTTGGGTTCAGATGGCACAACCACACCTAGATGTAGTGACAAATCTTCTCATCTCTATCTGTACATGCTGATAACTAAACCCACGGAGGCTCCAGGATACTCACAGGAGACTATTCTTTCTTCCCTGCCACATCCACATTTACTCACAAACAACTAGCCACATCCAGCTCTCCATGAGGAAGTCTGCACATGTCTACTTGCACACACCAATGCACAGCAATCCCTGCACACATTACACACACACACACACACACACACACACACATACACCAGATTCCGAAGCAGGCAGGACTCATTCAGTCCCGACACTGCCAGCAGCATCACTTACCCACCATCCACTATACACACACATCAACATTGCCATTTGTACCCTCCCCATTTGGGGCAGGAAGGAGTCCCCACAGGGAGGAGTAACCTAGCTGGGGGAAGCTGGGCCTTCTAGGGCAACCTGGGACTGGTACAGCCAAAGCCAAATTGCACTAAGGTTTAGCCTGGGGACCAACTTGAGTAGGAGGGGGCAGGCCGTATCCTAGCCATTACCCAACAGCACACAGAAGAAACTCCTCCCCTCCAACCAAAAAAGCAGAGCCTGTGCTTATAGTGTTTATTCACTGCCTCCACTGCCTTCAGAGTAGACTCAGGCTCAGACTGAAGTTCTCCACTCCTCTCATAAGCCTCCCTCCCTTCTGATCATGTGTTCCATTGCTCCCCACCCCACCCCCATCCCCCATCCCCTGATAACTCTAAATTTGAGAATTTGAGTAGCCAGCTTGTCAAGCTGTTTGGAGCTAGGATTCTGTTTGTTTTTTGCAGCTTCAGTTCCACACCAGTGTTCATTCTCTCGATTATCTGTTCACACTCGATCCCTGCACACATCACACACCCAGAGCAGGATCACTCACCCACTGGTCACTCCTACCCCAGTGACAGCTTTACTTCTTTTCTGTCCATTGCACAAACTTAGTCACACCTAGTCACACACAGCAGCACACACCCAGTCACCCCCAGTTGCACATGCTCTGTTTCCATCAGTCAGCTGTGCATGCCTAGTCTCTCAGTTGCACACGCTCTCCTGACACACTCAGTGACACACCCTGTTGGTGCTGGAGAACCTGGCCACACCCCCCCCACCCCCTCGGCCCCAAGGTCTCCTCCTGGACTGGCCGCTGTTAGTCGTAGTCACCAAGGTGACTTGCTGATGGCAGCCCTGAATCAAGGGGTGCAGAAGTGGGGCCCCAGGAAGACTCAGGTGGGAATTCTCCTCCATTCCGAGAATCGCTCCCTGCTCAGACACACGCACAGGCCCAGGACCACCACCTTCCTTTGCTCCAGTCCTGAGCCTCACCTTTGGCAGACATTGTAAACCCACCCAGGATTGGGCTCCCAGCTCCCCCAGGTCTGCTGACCTCTGCCCAGGACCTCATTGGCACAGGCACACAGTCTAGGGAGGCATCCAGTTCCCACACAAACCAACTATCCATAGTTCTACAGCCTAACCCGATCACCACCCAGCACACCCACAGACTCCTCCCACAGCCGACCAGGGTCCTCTCCACCTTACTACTGCTGCTTCCAACCTGCTGACCCTCATGACCCCAGTTTGCCAGATTCCGGGTCCCCTCACCCACATATCCTGCAGCCCCCACCCCTGTCCACTCTGGGCCCCTTATCTAGCCACTCCCCCTACACCTGCGCTCCCTTAGGCCTCTTTCCCAGGTGTGTGTATGGGGGGGAGGAACATCTGTATTCTCAGCACAAACTACTTTCTGCGCCCCAAGAAAGAGGGTTGGTTATTGGGGTAGGGAGCAAAATCAAGGTGCCCCTGGGTTCCAGCTGTTGGAGACATGCAGGGCGGGGTGAGTGGACTTCCCTGGACCTGGAGGCTCAGAAGGGTGGGGAGGAGGGGGTCCCCGCGGCGACTGGCAGGGGCGGAGGGGAGGCGCGCGGCCCCAGCCCGTCCCTTTCAGGGGGGACTCATGCATCAAACTTCAATTTTCCGGACGATTGAATTAGTGATTTTTTTTCTCCTGAACTAAAATACACTTAAGTCTTTGGGATTAATTACCACGTTCTGGTCCCTCAGACTGGAGTATTACTTATCGGAGCTGCGTCTGACACCGGCCCGACACCTCGTAAAATAAGGAACTGCGCCTCCTGGTCTCACCCGGCGCCGCCCGCCGGCCCCCCGGGCCGGGGAAGGCGGAGCCGGGGAAGCAGAGCTAGCCGGATAGCGCAGAGGGGCCCGGCTAGTCCGCGCGCCGCGGGGTCCCGGACCGGAGAGCAGAACCTGCCCGCGTCCCGGGACTTGGCAAGCAGGGCCGAGGCCTCAGACCCAGCCGTGAAGGAAGAGGCAGAGCCAGGCCGCTTCTCCAGGGCAGCGGGGAAGCGAAAGTGGGTCTGCAGAGAGGCCAGAATCCTGAGCACGCAGGCCCGCGACGGCCTCGGGCAACAGGGCTAGCGGCCCGGAAGGTCCCGAACCTTAACGAACCTCGCCCCGAGACGGCGCAGGGCCCACAGCCCTTCACACGATCCAGGCCACACTTGCACGTACACTCACTCTCAGAGAATAAACACATAATGCACGCGCCCGGCCCCCACAGAGCGCACAGAGTGAACACACCCCGCACAGCCGCACCCGAGGCCCGCCGGGCCGGCGCCTGCGAAGACCAGGGCCAGCACTTGGGTTGGAGGGCCTCTCACATCACAGGTTCTTGGTGTAGCGCCCGAAGCTCGGCCAAAGCCATCCCAGCGCTCGGGGCGGCGCGCGGGTAGCTGCTCTCATCGGAGCCGGATTGCCTGGGAGAGGGTGAGCTAGAGCCCAGGCCTCCCTGATCCCAGCTCCTCCCTCCGGTGGCCAGACAAGTCCCTCAGCCCTTGCCCTCGGTTGCCACCGCCTCCCTGCGCGATGGGGCCAGGAGACTAGTCCCGCACCACGCTGCCCGGTCGAACAAGTCCGACCTCCAAGCCCACGCGCGCTGTCAGCGAGGCTCCAGAAGCCCACGGGCAGCCTGGCGGAGGCACGGAATCCAGCGCAGCCGAGAAGACTGCGTCGGGGCGGCTTGAATCCGCTCCCCAAACGGTGTGGGACCCTGCACAGCGCGCTCTCCCCGGGACTCCTTGGGTTCAGCCCAGGGCTCAGCGTTCGCCTCTCTCCCCTTCCCTCCGACGACTGCAGTCCCTCCTTCCGCCCGCCTTCTCTCTGGCCTATAGAAACAACGAATTCCTCCTCGTCTTTCCAGGCCTGGGTCCAAAGCCACCTCCTCCCTGAAGCCCCCTCTACCCCAAGCCCGAAGTCGTTTCTCCGAGCTCTGCAAAAGGCGCTCCCCTGCCCCTCGGCCCAGTCCCCTCTGTCTTCGGTGGGGGCCCCGTCCGCTAGACTGGGAGTTCCTTGAGGGCCGGAACTGGATCTGATTCGTTTCCATTTCCCCAGCCCCCAGCGTGGCCTGGTGCAGAAAAGACGCACAACAAACATTTGCTGAATTGAATGGATTTTCCCCTTTATTTTATTAATCCTTGCCCTTCCTTCTTTCCTTCTTTTCCTCCTTCCTTCCTCCCTCGTTATTTTTTATTTCTTGGTTATATTCAATTGTCATGTTTTTCAGGCTCATTAAATCCATTTAGAGACAAAAGAATAAAAGGCAGAAGGGGAAGGAGGGGGAGGAGGGAAGGGGGAGGGGAGGGGGAGGCCAGGGAAGCAAACAAATAACCCGCTTTAACTAGACGGGCGGATAAATGGCCCCGTTTCTCCTCAGCCCCGATGCGCCTGCTTAGCTGCGCGCCCCGCGGGCCCCGCAGCTCGGGTGGGCTTAGCCCCGGGGCCGCCGCCCCCAGTCCGAAGGGACCCAGCAGGGCCCGGCCCGGGGCCGCGAAGCGGGGAGCGGCCCGAGGTGCCAGGGCCGCTTCATTGGGATTCATGGGCGTGTTGGGCGGGCGGCCTCGGGCTCCGGGCGCCGGGCGGGGGCCGGGCGGGGGCGGGGTGCGCACGGCGGGCGCAGATGCCCGAGTGACCGCCGCGCCGCGGTCCCTGCGCCGTCTTTGTGCCGGGGAGGCGCGCGCGGGGACCTAATCCATCAAATTGTCTACAAATTGTGAAGAAAATTCAAAAACCATATGGTCGCCAGCGCCGGCGCGCTCTGGGCTGCGGAGGGCCGTGGCCGCGCCCGCACCCGGAGCCACGGGGGGCTGGGCCCGGCTATTGTCGCCTGTCAGCGGCCGCCCGGGTCCATTCGTCCCGGCCTTCATGGTCCGCGCTCCGAATTACAGACCCATCCATCCTTTGAGGGCGATTTATGTCGCCCGGGAGGAACCGGCCTCGCGCCGGCCCGGCTGCCCGGCCGGCTCTTTCCTTCTTTCGCTCTCGCCGCTCCTCTTTTCCCCATTCCCTTTTTCTCTCTCCGTCTGTTTCTCTGTTTCTCTCTCTGTGTAGCTTTTCCTCTTTCTCCCCTCGTCTCTGTGGCTTTCCACTTTCTCGATCAGATTTTGAAGTGTTTTTTCTGTTCTCCTTTTTCTATTTTTCTCCCTTAGTTTCCTCGTGGACTCGCACGTTCCGGATTCAGGCCCCGGGGCCCCAGCGCCTGCCCGAGAACAGATGCGCATTTCTCACATCAATTTTGCTTAGAAAGAGAGCCGAGTGGCCTGGAGGCGGGACCTTCCTCTAGTGACAGCGGCCACTCGCCAGCCCAGTGATAACAAAAGCCCAGAGAGAAACCCGGTCCGTTCAGAAAAGTGAAAGCTGCCCCTGTTCCTGCCCCAGCCGCACTCGGGGGGCTGGGACACCCCCACCCCACCCCCCCGCAGAGTCCTTGGTAGATTTATGTCTCTGTCCCCAGCAGCGTTCGGGTCCCAGAATTTGTGAGCGTTACCAGAAATCCATCCCAACTCAGACGCCTCGGGCTCACATCTTCCTGTGCCCGTGTCAGCAATTTAGCCTGCCCTCGTGCCTTTGGCTTTATTTTCTTCCCTCCCCCAAGGCTGAGGCCCTCTGGCGAACCGAAACTTGGGAGCCCTCAGGCTCCACCCCGCTGTCCGACTGAGCTGTACCACCCAAGGCTTAGCCGGTGTTCCGGGGAGCGCAGGAAGAATACCCTTGGGTCCCGGCTGCGTTGCACGAACCCCAGGGCAAGTCCCCCCACCCTCAGCCTTTGCCCCACATAAATTAATTTTGCACCCGTGGCACCCTCAAAGTACGCACAGATTTCCTTCCAGCATTGTACGCCTCACTTTTTACCCGGACCTGGCGAAGCCCGCTTCTCTCGCCCCCTCACCATTTGGTAGCTGCCGCGTGTTCGTGGGCAACGAGCGCCTCCTCTCTCTCACCACTTCCCCCTCACCCTTCATTCTCACGCCTGCCCCGAAACTCCTCCAAATCGCCAAGGCCTAGGCAGCCCGAGAGCAGGAGCCGAGAGACACCGAGCCTGCCGCGGCTTCACTGAAGAAGGTCCATTCATTCAGACACGGTCACCGCCGGTTCTAGTAAAATGGCAAAGACTTTATTTATCGGAGAAAGAGGCCTTAGGTACAGTCCGGGAGGGAGAGGGCAGGGCAGGAGAAGGGGAGTGGCACGCGGGACCCACCCTCATCCAGCCACCCTTGTCTGGCCAAGTCGAGCTAGGAGCAGGGCATTGGAGACTGCAAGGCAGACCCAGAGCTCTGGAGGAGGTGGGGCGAGGATTTAGGTGGGCCTCCTCTCAGTCTCTGTCACATGCAAAGAAATTCTAAAAAGAGTAAAAAATAATGCTTGGACTTTGGGTTCCGTTTTCGTTGGTTGATTGGTTGTTGGATTTCCCCCTGCTTTGTCCCTAAGACCCAGACCCCAGTAGTCAGTCCAAGGCAACCAAGAGAGGGTGGGAAGGAATCTTTAAAATAACATTTCTGGGCATTAGGAGGCAGAAATGGCATCGAAAACAGACTTTTCTCTCGAGGGGTGGGAGGTTGTGGGGGGAGAAAACATTAATTTGAAACTTGCAAGTCAGGACCCGGTTGTCCCCCTCAGTCCCTTCCCACGCTGGGGGGAAATAAAGGCAGAAGGGAATAAAAGAAATCAACTGCAATAGGTCTAGGGAGGTGAGGAGGGAGAGGGCCGGTGCATTCGCCACATGCAGAGAAAAATCAAAAAGTCGGGGCGGCCCCCTCCCCCAGACCTCGAGGTTAAGTGTTTGTTACCCTCGATTCTGCCTCGCCCTCAGCAAAGCCGGCAGCCTGAGCTTTGAAATCAAGGAACTCTCCAAAACTTTAACAAATAAAAGAAAGGAAGTCAGGCTGCGGTGGGAAGAACCCGGTATATAGGCTTAAATATTTATACAGAAGCCAGACAGAATTGCGCGGCGAGGGCTCCCGGGGCGGTGGAGGCAGCGCGCGGCGACCGGCTCGGCCGGCCAGCCCGGGTTTATTGCTTCGAGAGGGAAGAGGCGGCTGCCGGGAGCCGAGTCCGGGCCAAGAATGGGGAGAAGGCGGGAGTTGCAGAGGAGGTCCCAGCTCCCCTCGGCGGTCCGGTCCGGGAGGCGGCGGGCATCCGGCTCTCGGAGCCCGCGGGCGGTGGAAGATGCCGGGCGCCGCTCAATCGTCCACGTCGATTTCTTCGTCTTCCTCGTCCTCCGAGCAGTCCTGGCTGCTGGCTGGCTGGTCTGTGAGCGGGGAGGCTGGCGAGAGCTGCAGGGGCCCGGCGCCCGGGGCCTGCGGGGCGCCTGGGGGGAGTGTCGGAGAGCCAGGCCTTGACTTAGCCCTGCCGCAGCCGCCGCCGCCGCCGCCCGCGGCCTCCGAGTTCTGCTCGAGTTCGGCCAGCGCCACGATGTCCATCTGCCCGCTAGGGCCCAGTTTCTTGGCGGACTCCACGTCGGCCTTCATCTCCTCCAGGTCCCGTTTAAGCTTGGCGCGCCGATTCTGGAACCAGGTGATGACCTGAGCATTGGTGAGGCCCAGCTGCTGCGCAATTTGGTCGCGATCGGCGGGGGACAGGTACTTCTGGTAGAGAAAGCGCTTCTCCAACTCATAGATCTGGTGATTGGTGAAGGCTGTACGCGACTTTCGTCGCTTTTTGGGGGTCTGCCGCTGCCCAAAGATGGTCATCCCGTCACGGCCTGCGAGGAAACCAGAGTATAGGCTTGCGCCCGGGGAGAGGAGACCCCACCCCGGCCCTTACTCACCCCACCTAGACCCATCCGGCCATCAGTCTGCCGCTGTTCCCTTCTCGGATTAGATTCGGCCACCTGGACTAGGGCAAGCCTAGGCTACGGCAAGTCCCCTTCCTCCATCTCTCCTCTACCGGAAGTCCCTAGGAAAAATTGTTTTGATCTCTGCCCCGTCACCTGAGAGTTCGTTTGAAAGACCCGAGGTCGCTAGAACATGAGAGCCAGACAGGGACGCTCTGACTGGGTGTGAATGTTGGCTCTCCACCTCGTCGCAATCAACACGACTCTACTGCTACCCAAAAGGTCCCAGCAAAGGCTCTCCATTCCCCACCCCAGGAACAGGGCTAGGAGTGACCAGGCCACTGAGAACGGGAGGGAACCAGGCAGACCGCGGAGAGATCTTGGGTTCCCGCCTCCCTCCGCGGTCACTCTAGCCTATCCCGAGGTCTCTAGGAGACAGGGTTTGGGTCCTGTTCCACGCATCTCCACTCCCAGTGGCAGCGGCTTGGGTTGGAGGGCCCTGACGACCGGCGTGGGGGGTGAGGCGGGCAGAGACACGGGGAAGTAAGCGTGGGACACACGGAAGAGGGCGCGGGGTGCTGGGCGCGGGGGAACCCACTGGTGGCGCCTACCTTCGGCTGCCTGCAGGACGCTGACCTCCAGCCCCTTAAAAGTCTTGCTAGCGAGCTCCTCAAGCGCGCACAGCGGCGAGGTCTGAGAGAGCAGCGCGCGGCCCGCCAGGGGCAAGCCGCCCGGCGCGTGCTTGTCCGCGGCCGCCAGCAGGTGCGCCGCCCCGCACAGCGAGTAACTTCTCCGCACAGACGGCTTGTTGAGGATGTCCTCGATGCTGAACGGCGTCAGCGGCTTGTTGGAGTTGGCGGGAGGCGGCAGGTGGTCCAGCGGGCTGCGCCGCCTCTCCTCCCCCGGCGCCGCCTTGCTGTCCTCCTTGGAAGTCATCTCGGCCTCGCTTGGGGGCCCGGCCCGGGCGGCTCGGGCCTCGGGGACCCAGCCCGCGGGCAGCTCGGGCGCCGGACGGCGCGGCAGGCAGCAGGCGGGAAGCAGGCGGGAAGGAGGCCGCGCCGGGCAGGGCGCGGGCCGGGCTCGGGGCCGATTAGCGCAGCAGCAGAGGCGAGCAGAGCCGCACGGGGCCCCGGAAGGAGGGCGCTGACGCGGGCGCTGCCGCCGCCGGGGCTTCCAGCAACCCGAGGCCCAAGCCGGGGCGCGCCGCGCGGGGCTCCAGTTTCGCCAGCCCCGGTGCTATTTAAAGGTGTCAGGTGGCTCCGCGGCGGTTCCTGGCCCAGGGTCCTGGCGGCAGCAGTTGGAAGAGCCGAGGCGAGGGCGCCGATCCCGTACTGCGAGGGGAGGCGGAGAGATGGGGCAATTGACTATTGCTAACAAGTTAGCCTTGATCGAGGAGTAATCAATTATCTGCAGCGGCACTTCTCTCTCTCTTTCTCTCCGTCTTTCTCCTCTCTTCTTTCTCTCTGTTCTCTCTCCTCCCGTTCTCCCTCCCTCTTTCCCTCCCTCTTCTCTCTTCTCTGCTCCCCCCGTCTCTCTCCTTCTCTCCTTCTCCCTCGTCCTCTCTTTCACTCTCTGTCTGTCCAATGCAGGCTGCTCTAAGTTGGGAAGCTCATTAATTAGCGGGCCTGGGGTAGGAGGAGCCGGCTGGAATTAGCCTGCCTAATGCGCCTGTCAGTCCGGGCGCTGCGCCGCGCTCGGCCCGAGCTGTTTGTAAATTACATTAGCCGCGCCTTTATTGCACCCGAACCTCCGGCGACTGAAAAGCCGCCGCCCCCACCCCAAACTGCGAGCCGCGCTCCCGGAGCACCCGCCTCCCGCCGGCCTGGCTGTGATGGCAGCGCTGGCCCGGAGATCTCGGGCTCTCCAACCCGGGATTTGGCGCCCGAGAAGGGCGGCAAGAGCCCAGCCGGGGAGGTATGCAGCCGCCGCGCGGGCCAGGTAAGACCGGGAGCCTGGGTGGGCTCCGTCGCCACCCAGAGCAGACTTTGTCGAGCTGAGATCAAGGACGCAGCGCCCCTACCCCTAGACCCACTTACCCCTCACCCACGGCCTTGGGCGACAGCGCCTGGCGGAAGGAATCTGCAGCCCTCGGGGTGGCCCGCGGTAGGTCCAAGGAGGTTCTGCAGCCCTGGGTGAGGCGACACAGGACTCAGGGGTGGGGGAATCCCAGGGGTTGGGGGAGGAGGCCAGTCCGAGGACACAGCCTTACCCAGCCGAGAGGTGGCGGGGGGAGTAGTTGTTGATGGCTCTAGGCACCTCTCCCCTGGCCGGAGCCGAAGCGACAGCCTTACCTCCTCCCGCAATTTTGCACACTCTTTTCGGGCCTCTGCTCTCCGGGCCGACTGGGGCCACGGCCCGTCTGGTGATCGGCGTCCGACCGAGGTAACCGGGCCGGGTGCCGGGGCTAACGGGGCAGGCTCAGGGCCTCCCCGCTGCGCTCTGCCCGGCCCCGGCCGGGGCCCCGCTGCCGGCCCCGCCCAGCCCAGCGCCCGGCCTGAGTGCACCACCAGGCCGACTCCAGCTGTTCCGGATGCGGGGCGGGGGGCCCAGAGGGGGCCGGGCCACGGCTAGGGCTGCGCTCTCAGGAACCCGCAGGGAGCTGGGGTTCGAGTGAGACTGGGCTCTGGCAACCCTATGGCCCGAACTCTGTGCGTATCAAGCGAGCATTTGTGTGCATCGGTATTTGAATGTGTTTACGTGTTCGAATATGTATATATATGTGTGGTTCTCCATGGATATATTTGTGTAAACATATGTAAACTTGTGGGTATTTGGGCATGCCTATGTTTTTCATCCCCCTGAGGCACCCAAGAGGGTTGTGCCCCTAGTTTTTTTTTCTCTTGAGTCCTTCCTTTGGTTTGTATGCAGCTACTTGCCCTGCCACCCTAGTTTTCTGTTTCTGCCCCCATAGAAAGGAGGAGAGGAGGGGACTGGCCGCAGCTGAGGGAGGAATAGCTGCTGTCCTCCTCACACACAGCCCCAGCCCTTTCTCTGGCTTTGTTTGTAAACTCCAGGGCAGGCAGCGCAGTCTGGCAGCCCTGCTTGGTCCAGAGACGGCTCCAGAGAGGCCAGTGCAGAGGACCGTGGCCCGACTCAGAGGCTGGGATGGGAAGAATAGGACTTCTTGGGCTTCTTGCCCTGTCCTACCTGCTCCAGAGAGAAAACCAAGCTGGGCTGCGGGGCAGGGGACAGGTTCTTTTCCTGGATGCCTCTAGCATAGGGACCTCTGAGCATCAGAGATCAGTTTCTTTATCTCCAGGTTAGTTGTTTGTTTGGAAAAGGGCTTGTAGCTCTCCAGAGTAAAAAAAGGACAGTGTAGGGAGAGAGGATTCTTGTTTGGGACCCCAGTGCCTGCCCCAGGCCTGCCTGGCAGTGTTGGGAAGAGCTATTTACCCTCTCTCCCCGTCTTTGTCTTGCATTTTGGGGAAAGGACAGGTACTTTAGAAGCAGGAATGGTGAGACTGTTCCCCCAGAGATGCAGAACTATCCCCCAGGCAGGCCAGTCTCATGCATCAGTGATGCTCTGAGAGCCATGAGGTAAGGTTGGGCCAGGGCTCAGAGTCCAGAGATGGTGAAGAGGGACCCGAAGAAGAGGGTTCCGGGGAGCTGAACCCTGCTGGCTTGGAAGCTCTGAGATGGAAAAGGGTCTGCTGTCTCTCACTTTCTGCTCTTAGGATTCCACCTCACCCCTGGCCCACAGCCCATTCCTGCCATAACCCCCAAAGCCACGACCCAGAGTCTGAGGCAAACCATATCCAGAAGAGGCCCCTCCACATCAGGGAATGGGGACTCTTTGGTCCTCATCCTCCAGAGGAGCTCTCACCCATACTCCTCCTCCCCTATTCTTCCAGTCTGTTCATCTCTCCACACCTGACATTGGTCTGCAAGACAGGATTGCAAGGACAACCCTGTTCCTCCCATCTCCCAGTCCCTCAGGACCAGCAGAGTTCAGGATTATTGTGAGGTTGCCAGGAAGGTGAGGAATGTGAATTGGGGAGCAGAGAGGTGGCAGCATAGAATGCCTCCCCTGGAGTCCTGTTTCCTTGGACCTTCAGTCTATGGCCACGTTTTGTCAAAGTGCACAGGACATTCCAAAATCATCTGCTATAGTACCCCTTCTAATCACCATCGTCAAATCTTCTTCCCTTCTTGGCTGTCCAATCCCAAGGTTTTGGGGTTTTTTGGCCTAATTGGTTGTACTCTTGGCTGGCCAAACAGCTCTGGCCAGCATAGCTGGGGAATCAGGGGGCACATGGTATCACCTGCCTATTTTTGTCCAGGGTCCCCTAAATCCATCACCGCATCGAGATTATCTTCAAAAACCAGTCCATTGTCCCGTCCCCCCCCAACTCACTCCAGACCCCAGTGTGTAGGAGGATAGAATCTTCTGAACTCACGAGAGCCCAAACCCTTCTGCAGAGCTAGGGGCTGTGTTTGGGGTTTGCCCTCAGCCTCATTCCCTCTCCTGCCAGAATGGGAGATCCCTTAGGGCAGGGTCCTTGATGTGGGGGTTGTCCACTTCAGACATTCACAGGCTAGGCAAGAATGGGGACACCCTCAAGTATTGATTGAATGAGTTTTTGTCAGGCAAATGGAGTATAGACAATTGTGTAGAGGGGGAAGGCTTGGGCTTTGGTGGTCCCACCTCAGAGGAGTTTTGGAGATCAGGAGATTTGGAAAAGGAAGTAACTCAGAGACAGGTAGGGTAGGGGTTGGTTGGAAGGAATATGCCATTGCTCCAGGATCTCACCTTCTGCTCAGCCCCCTTCCAGGCATCCAGTGCTGGATCTGGAAGGCTCCAGAGGGTTCCCCACTTCCCAGTCAGCTGGGCCATTGTCTTCTCCCCTGGAGTTGGTCCCGGAGTCTGTTCTACAGAGGGAATGCCTGTCTTCAGAGCCTGGTCAATATTGCATCCTGACTCCCGAATTCCTGCTTTGCTGTCTATACCACCAGGGTATTCCAGCCTTATTCCATCTCCACTGCAAGGGGAAGGGATTATTCTGCCCCGGATCTGCTTGTCCCCTAGTTTCCCTCTTCAGACAAAGAAGAGGGAAAGAACATTGCATGAATTGTGAGGATAAGGGGACACTGTAGACTGATACACAAGGAGTTATTACTTAGCATGGGAGAATAATTCAAATAAATCCCCAAAGGCTCTGTTAGCTTTAATCCAGATTGTTTTGGTAGCTCCATTCATTTCCAGATTATTTGTGTAAGCATCAGGTTGGCCTTCAGGCCAGAGCTTCCCTGAGAAAAAAAGTTCTGACATTGCTGGAAATGAGTTAACTTGACCACCAAGTGGGATCATTTTTGTCCCCCAGGGACCTGCTACTGTGACACTCCTCATGGAATTCAGAGAGTGTTTCTTCTGCTGTAGAAGCAGACTCCTGCCACCCTGGCTGAACCAGAACTGCCCACTTGGTTTTTATTTTCTGCCCTGGGCCACCTTCTGCAGTAACAACAATAATAATAACCATGACAATAAACACCATAAGCCCTTACCATGTGCTTGGCTTCCGGCTAAGAGTTTTATTGATTTCACTTATTACTCACAACCCTATGAGGTAGTTACTGCTATTACCCTGATTACATATAAGGAAAATGAAGTTAGTAACACAGAGAAGTTAAGTAACACAGCCAAAGTCACACAGCCTGTTTGGGAGTAGTTAGGACTTAAAGACTGTTTTTTTGTTTTTGTTTTTTTTTCTGACTCAAATCTTAATCCTAGAACCATAAGATTTTTAACTGGAGCCCAAAGTTTCTTTGAATGGACTTTAGGGGCTCTGTAGATCCCAGAAATTGTGTGTAAAATTTTGTATATGAGCCCAAGTGTTCATATTTTTTCAGGGGCAATATTATATAACACACTGAATTCTCAAAAGGGGTTGGAGATCCAGAAAAGGTTAAGGCCAGAAGCAGGCCAATAGGGGAAGGGAGAGAGAAGCTGCCTCTCTGCAGATCTGGGGAGCAGGGAGCCAGCTGCTCTGAAATTCATGCCAGGCTCCAAGCCTGCTTCTGGACCTGCCCTGCTGTCTCTGACCATGACTAGCTCTCGGGACCTCTTCTGGCAGAGAGATGGGGGTAGGCTCTAAGACCAGGGCACTTTTTTAGAGAGCACCCTTCTTTCCTTCTCTCTTCTCACCTCCCCAACTTCGTTCATGAGCTGAACTACTTTAGAACCTAGTGACAGGTGGTCCCACCACATAAGCCAACCTCTTTCTGGCCCTTCAGTCCTGTATGGGGTAACTGATTGCCCTTTGGAAGTGTAGGGGGATCAACAGATCACTGAGTAACACAGATAGATAGAGATGAGGAAAGATGCTCAAGGCCCAAGTGACCATATTCCTGCAGCCCTCATTTTGGTCCCAGGCCTTTGCTTCCCTCACCCTGAGGCCAGAAGTAAATCTATTGCTGCCCCGCCTGGCACTTTTTTTTTTTTCCTATGCTGCATGCTTATGGGATTTTAGTTCCCTGACCAGGGATGGAACTTGGGGCCTGACAGTGAGAGTGAGAAATCCTAACCACTGGACCGCCAAGGAATTCCCTCCTGGCACTTCTTGCTGTTTTTAGTGCTCAACTCATCTTGGGGAAACTTTCCTGCCTGTTCTGTCCTCTGTGCCCCTTCAAACATTCCCCGTGGAGACACTGTCAGATTGCCAGGAACTGCTGGTTGTTGTCTGTCCTTCTACCTCTCTCCACCTGGCTGTGAACTTGGGAACCTGAAACTCCTCTCCATGACCTGTGCCAGCGTGGCATATATGAAGAACTCTCCATGCATTCGTTGAATTAATAAACTAAATGAATAAGAGATAAAAGAGAGAACTAGGCAGGGACCTCTGCCTGTGCCCCCTGAGAGACAGAGAAGGGAGTAAGGGAAGGGTAGGTGCATTGTTTTTCCAGCTGCGTGCAGATGTATGAGGCACTCCTGTGGCTTGTACCTCCAATATACATGAAGGGGCACAGAGACCTCATTCTTTAATGCTTTTTGGCCATGGTGGGTGGGGAGTGTCCTAAGTTCTGGACCCAGCTGCGGTATGGCCTGACTCAGGAATGGAGTTTGTTAACCTTCTCTCTTAAAAAAAAAAACAAAAACAAAAAAAACAGGTTCCCATCCTATTTTGAGCCCAGAAGCAGAGAGGAGGAACAGACAGAAGGAGAGAGATGGGCCAGTAGGAGTGGCAGGAAATACACCTCCTCCCCAGTAGCTCAGGGGACTATGTAGAGGGTAAAGGATAGGGGCCAGGGGTGGTGGGGTGGGGGGAGTAGTGTCTGGTTCTGTCCCACAGGGAGTAGCATTTGAAATGAGCCATGAAAATCCAGAAGCACTGGGGTAGGTACAGAAGTGAGGACCACTTTCCTGGTAAGCAGAGAAGCTGATCAGGAGGCCAGAAGTGCCAACCCAGAGGGGGAGAAAGAGTGCCCCTCACTCCCTGGCCTGGGCATCGAGCTGCTGAGGTTGGTTGGTCCCCTGTGCACCCTCAGCAGGTCTGCAGCCTGGGACATGGACTGGTGGGCTCCTGGGATGGTTGCTTGGGGCTGCAGGGGGGAGTTGGGGACAGGCTGCACCCCAGTCCTGGGTCCACAATAGGGGTTCCATTCACTATGCTGCTATGCCATCTACAGAAGCACCAAGAACTGATCTACTACTAAACCAACTCCTGGGTCCCTGAGCTCCCCAAACCGCAAATGGTGATCAGGCTACCACAGAGGTCTCTGCCAGTGGGAGGGCGCCAGGCAGAGGAGCCTGGGCCAGGACAGGTGGATGGGGAAAGGAACCTAAGTGGGGAGGGGCGAGTAGACTTAGGAGCTGGCCAGCGACGTGGTTAGGCGGGCTCCAGAAAGGCCTGAGTCAGGCTTCTCATAATAAACTTCACGTGAATAATTCAGCAGCTGTGCAGGGGCTCATTGCATTAGCGCCTCACCTTCCGGTTGAGGGGAAGAGGGGGTCACTAACGCGCTTGAGGAGGGAGCCAGATAGAAGACTCCTGGCCGCTAGCATCCTGGGTTCTGCCGGGCCCAATCCCAGGAGACTCACTGGTCCCCCGAATCCCTGCGGCCCCACCAGTCAGAGGGTGCCTACTGAGCAGGGCTGTCCCAGCGAAGCCGCTCTTAAGACCCCAGGCAAGAGAAAACAGGCAGCGGGACCAGGGCCGGAATAGGGAAGGAGGGGGCCCACCCGACCTGTGGGCAAGCGAGCTGCGGCAATGCCCAGTCGCGCAGAGAACGTGGGCGGGGTGGCTCTGAGCAGAGAGGAGAAGGCGGGCTCCTGTGCTCAGAGCCCGGGTGTCCAGGGGCTGCTTCGTCTGGGCCGGGATTTTCCTTGTGCTTAGAATGGAGCTCGAGGGAAGCTGCGGGACTTTTCACCCACGGTGGATCCCCAGGTTGTGCTTCTTCCCCAACCCCACCCCCACTGACCCATCGACCCACCGACCCACCCACCCATAGATCCAGTTCTTGAGGCGGCAGCCCACCCTCCCGCCCCCACCTCGCGTCAGCCGGCGCTGAAGGGGAGCACCGGAGGCCGCTAGGCCTGTTGTTCTCCGACTCTGCGACCCCATGGACTGCAGCACGCCAGGCTTCCCTGTCCTTCACCATTCCTGGAGCTTACTCAAATTCGTGTCCATTGAGTCGGTGTTGCCATCTAACCATCTCGTTCTCTGTCGTCCCCTTCTCCTCTTGCCTTCAGTCTTTCCCAGCATGAGGGTCTTGTCTAAGTGCACACCACCTTCAACCTTATTTCGTTTGAGCAGAACCAGCTTCCTTTGGCTTTTCCACTTTTCACCAGCCTCTGGGTTTCTGATCTTGAGGGTTCGCCCTCATCCCGTCCAACATCCACTGCCTCTTGATTCCTCCGGCTCTTCTCCAGAACCGTTCACCTCCAGGCAGTCGGCCCCGCCCTCTCTCCAGCAGCCTCCCCACTCCTATGGAGTGAACCTCGGGCTGCCGGAGACCCTTGCGCTGACATCGCTGACCCTTCGGGGCCGGCGCGACCGAGGCCCCAGTCTGGTCTCCGGGGGTCTTGAGAAGTCCACCGAAGGCACCTCGAGTCCCCCCTTCCCTGCTCATCCCTCCTCCCACCCCAGCAGAATCCTCGTCTTCTGCTGCTGCCTCCTCCTCTTCTTCCGCCTCTATGCATTTGTTTTTCTTGCTTCGGTGCCTTGGGCTTCCGGAGGCCAGGCGGCTGGGGACGAGGCTGTCTGGGGTGTCTTTGCAGAGGCATGTGAGATGGACTGATGGCACCTGGACCCCAGACGGCTCCACCACTGCCCAGCAGTGTGTTCTTGGGTAAGTCTCTTAACCTCTCTAAGCCCTTACTGGGCAAAGGCCAAGAAATTTAGGGAGAGTGATGGATGAGAAACTAAGTCATTCGATTCGTTTGGGAAAAGGGGTTGCTTGCTTTGGGGCCTGAGGAAGTGAGTTTCAGGAGAATACTAGGTCCAAAACGACTATTTATTTTAACGAATATTTCAAGAGCAGCTGGTAGCTGCTTATTTTTCTTTTTTTACAGCTGATGGGTTCCCAGGCATTAGAAACTTCTCCAGTCCTCACCACATCTTGGTTTTACCGAAGAGGAAACTGAGGTTAAGACTGCGTCCCACTGGTCAACTGCACAGGTGGGATTCGAACCTGCCTCCGTTTAGGAGGCGCTCCTAAATTTGAGCCAGGTAGCCTCCCTTGGACTAGCAAATCGAGCCCTCACAGGGCCGGCCACCACCTGAGCGAGGAGGGGTTGGGCTGAATTGCTAAGCATTCTCCATTTTTTGTGTGCCGGAAAAGCATTGAAAATTTTTTCAGGTAAACGATTTTGGCCGCTCCCGGGGAAGGAATGGAAAGGACACCCGGGGTGGGGTGGGGGGACCTCCAGCTTGTTGTGGGAGAGCCACTAGGGCGGAACAAGGAAGGCGGCTCTTCTCTGAAGCAGAGCTTAGGTTGAAGCCCTCGCACCTGGATTTTTTCCTCTTTCGAGTTTATCCATCTGCTCAGTCGGTCCTGTGTAGCCCACGTCTTCAGAAGACCACGTCTTGGGGGCGGAGGAGAAGGCACAAGGCCCCCTCCTGGGCACAGGTATGGCCAGAGGACACCCGACGCTTTCACCCCCTCCAGGGGCGCCTCTCTGAGGGAAAGTCCTCCTAGCGGCAGAGGAGTTGGCTGGGGGGAGTGGAGAGAGGCTGGTGGGACCGCTGGCTGGGCAAGGAAGGCTGGAATACAGGCTCCCCAGCGACCCCGTCCCAAGCTCCCGCTGCAAGGTCGCGGCATGGCAGCCCCGACAGGCCACGCGTCCCTCGACACAAGTCCCATTACATTGTATTTATGTTTCACTTTATTGTTTTTTTTTTCTCCTCTCATTATTGTCTCACTCTGGGGGAGGCAAAGGATATAATATATTCATCTTTATTATACCAAATCTGTGTGAAGCATTTAATAAAACGCTGTTTCCACACAGCCAGGGATTAGTGTGAGCTATTCTTAAGTTAATGCTCGGGTACGGAGGGCGCCTCCGCCGCAACGCCTGCTGCTGGCGGCCGGAGGGAAGCGCAGGCCCCGGATGGTGCGCCGGCGCCCACCCCAGCACCCGGTGCCCTTACCAGACCGCCGTCTCTCAGTGGCCCCTCGGGCCCCAGCCTGCGGGAGGGGCTCCGAAACAAGCTCCCTCCAGCGTTTCTAACTCGCTGCGGGCTTCGGTCTGTGACTATGAAAATGGGAAGAGAAATCCTATAGCCGCTTTCGTCTCAGGGCTCTGTCTTGGGAGGCTGAAGAAGCCGCGGGGGTAAACAGGACTTTATAAGCTGGAATGGAAAAAGAGGAGGATTTGTCAGGACGGGGGTTGATGGGGGACAGAGAGAAACAAGGAGGCCACAAAAAGTGATTCTAGGCAAAATAGACCCCCAAGCTGAACCCCAGCCCAGGCTGGGGAGCAGAGTGCAACTTCAGTTTGAGCAGAGGCCAGGTTTCAGCCTGCCTGGGGCTCACCCTGAGTCTGATGAACGTGACTGACCGGAATCAGGATTCTGCCCCACCCGAATCAGGATTCCCCCACCCCAGAATCAGGATTCCCCCCACCCCACCCCCGAGTCAGGATCTTGGCATGTCACAGTAGGTGACATGGTCCTCCCTGTAGGTAGATAACAGTCTTTGAAGTTCAAGTTACAGCTAGCAAATTGAGACTCAGAAGTTCAAGTGGCTTGTTTGGGGAACCCAGCTGGAAAGTAGCAGAGCAGATCGTCCTGTCTTTAGACTCCACTTCCCCCTTCCCCCAGCCCTCCTGCTTGCCACCTCTCCCCTCAACATCTCCTCATCCCAGTCCTCCAGGGTTGTCCATGGCATGTAAGCTTTCCCATTCTGTTTTCTGCAGACACACACACACACACACACACACATCCCCTACCTGGGATACCCGTGAGAAGAAGAAACAGTCACATGACTTTCTTATCCAGGCCCACTGCTCAGTAGCTTCCCTCGTGGCTCAGATGGTAAAGAATATGCTTGTAATGCAGGAGACCTGGGTTCAATCCCCCAGGGAAGATCCCTGGGTCTGGAAGATCCCCTGGAGAAGGAAATGACAACCCACTCCAGTATTCTTGCCTGGAGAATTCCATGGACAGAGGTGCCTGGTGGGCTACAGTCCATGGGGTTACAAAGAGTCGGTCACAACTGAGTGACTTTCACTGCTCAATGTACTTTAGAACCCGCTTGCCTTGTGTTTGTTTTTCCAGCACAGATTTGGGCACACCACCCTTCCTTTAGTCCCTTGTTCCCTTGTTCCAGGGCTATGGGAAAGAGTTGGGGGCAACCAGGCCAGGCCAAAAGGAGGTGGTGTGCAGGAAAGAATTGGGATGGGCAGATAAGTCCCCCTAGTTAGAACTAACACCCTCCTAGAATTCTCAGTCCCCATCTGCCCCTATCACCCCCTCCTGTAGGCTGCTGGTAGGAGCTTCTATGGAGGCTAAGGGACTTGAGAAATCTGACAGTTCCCAGCCTGGGGCTGGCTGGGGAAGGGTACCCACTCACTGTGTGGTAGGGCTGGGACTAGGATGAGGCAAATAAGACACTTAGGGCACACAGTTTAAGGAAGTACTTGTTCTCAGTGTTGTGTACCAGACCTGAAATTTTGTGCTTAGGCATCTCACTTGTCTCATCCTAGTCCCAGCCTCTTTGTGGCCCCAGGGGTGGAATTACAATTGCAGTGGGGACAGAGAAAGATTTCACTTTACCCTTATGAATGAATATGTAGAAGTATAAACAATGGATGAACTGCCGGGGGTCGGGGTGGGGTGGAGGTGGGGGGAGGGCACTGAGCTTTCCCAACAGGTGGAGTATGCTTCGAACCAGCTGGAAGGCTAATAATCAGTCTTATTGCCATCATCATATTCTTCATCATTTTATTGGGTTGGCCAAAAAGCTCATCCCAGTTTTCCCATAACATCTTACGGAAAAACCCCAACAAACTTTTTGGCCAACTCAATTCCATCGTGTATTTTGTGCCAAGTAAGAGCTTTACCCACATTATCTCAAGCAATGTATTAAATGTCTTTTGGCTGAGGATGGGTATTAAAGTCTCTGACCTTCTGGATCCTTTCCATCTCTAACAGTCTATTGTTGCATAAAATAAAGGACATGTTTGTTGATTTTGGTTAGTTAATTATAGCTCAAATTATAGTTATTATTTGAACTTGTTTTATGGCCTTTCCTAATGAGTAAGCTCATTGAGGGCAGGCACTATATCTAATCTCATTTCTTTTTTTTTTACCATTCCTTCTCCTCCACGATCCACACAGGACTAAGCATGTAGCACATGTTTAATAAATGTGTACTAAAAAAACACATGAGTAATCAAAGGCTGTCTGTTTACCTGGCCATTTGCTTTCCATACTGTGCCCATCAGAGCTATAAAGTGGCCCCTGGGAGAGCCAGTACCTCCTCTGCAGTCATTGTCCCCCTTTCCCTGCAGCTGAGCTGAGTTCAAGCTGGCACTTATAAAGCCTCCTCCCTACTCATGCTCCCAGCTCCGTTCTCATCTGTGAGCAAGACAAAGGCCAGCCTAGCTTCCACCTGTGCAGAGGAGTCCAGTCTCATACTGAACAAGCCTCAGAAGAAACCATTTGGGTTGGGGAGGAGGCCTCTGAGAGATCAGAGTAGGCAGGGCCCTGTAGCCAGAGAAGCCTGTCTGGCAGAGCTGGGACTAGAGCTCAGTCTCGGAAGATGGGAAGGACTGAGAGGCTAGAGGGAAGAAATCGAGTATTCCAGGTTAGAGAGAGGGGAAGCAGGGGCAAAAGGACAGAGGCAGGCGGGACTGCTCATAACAGTTTTGGGAGACAGTAGGCTGGCCTGGCTAGAGCACCAGAGAACTATAAGTGGAAAAGATGTCTGTGGAATGCCTTGAGTGTCCTGACCCGAAGTCAGAGACCAGAAGTTGGGGTTCAGAAATCAGAGTTTAGAATTCCAAGCCCAAAGCCACAGTCCAAAACTCAGCCTTGAACAGAACTGTCTTCTGGGTTGATGTAAGATGCCGTCATGGGCCCCATACTCAAGAGGCATGAGTGTCCTGAGTCACAAGATGGACTCTTGTGATTGGCTTGGCCCAGGAAATGCAAGGCCTGGTGTGGGCCCAGAGCCAGCCTAGGCCCACCTGAAGCCCCATGCTCTAGGACTGGCATGAGTAGCTGTACTGGGTTCTCCCAAATCAGACCTTAAGTCTGGCATCATCTGCCACCCAGGAGCCCTGAGCTGGGGCCAAGAGTCACCTACCAGTATATTCCCTTCTACCCATCCCCTTTCCTTTCCTCCATCCTCTGATATAGGTGGAATCTAGGGCTTCTAGGTTGGACCCAGCTGGGCTAGGCCGCTGGGGGGGTGGAGCCGTGATGCCAGCCAGCGTGTAGGCGTTGCTGTGCCGGCCTGTCATGGAGCACAAGCCTGCCAAGGAGCAGGAGCGCTGTGCCGCGTGGAGGGTGTCAGGGGTGGTATTGTCGGCGCACAAATGCTCAACTTTATGTACTTTTAACTAGAGGTGTAACAGATGGCCCCGTTTCTGTCCAAGCCAGGGAGACTGGTGCCCATTCCGGCTGCAGCCAATCAATCCCGCCACTCTGGGGGGAGCTACAAGCTGGGCTGGGAGGCCTGGAGCCAGCAATCGCGCAAGGCTGTCTGCTCGGGCTGGCCCAGTCCTGCCTCTGCCAGCCGCTCAGCCGTGGGCCTGGGGAGGTAGGAGGGCAGGAGAGTGGCAGCCATGCCTGGGAGCCCAGTCAGAGGCCTGTCTGGGAGAGAGAGTCTGGACCCACCCATCAGGACCCAAATGGCCAGTGAAGACATTCAAGTGCCCAGCCCACCCCACTTTGTCCTCATTCTCCTGTGATCCCTGCTTTGTCCCTAAGCCCCAGATCTCTAGCCCCAAAACACTCCAGACCCTTAACGCTGCAGTGTCCTGCCTTGTAGATACCAGATATTGCTTGGGACTGTGGGTAGATAGAAGTGCCTTTAGGAGAAACAGTTCACAGAACTGCAGATGATGCAAGATATCCAGGGAGGAAGAGAAAACAGGATCCAGCTGGAAGAAACCATTAACCTGTTCATACATTTATCCAGTCAACACTTGGTGAAAGCCTACTATGCGCCAGATCCTTTGCTAGACACTTTGGGCACAATGATGAATAGGACAAAATTCCTGTCCTTGAGACCTTCTTGGGGAAAGACACACAAGTACATGGGTAACTGGAGTGATGAGCCTTGGCTCATAAAAAGTCTCCACAAGGACGATAGAAGCACAGAGCAGGAGCATTTAACCCTATCTGGGAGATCCAGGGAAGATTCCAACAGGAGGCCAGCTCTGAACTGAGTGTTAAAAGGCTGATAGGAGTCTTTGGTAGAGGTACAGTCAGGGAAGGGCATCTGAGAGGGCAGGAACAGCAGGTACAATGACAGTAAGAAAGAGCACGGTGAAGGGAAGGGTCAGAATAGATTTGAGTGTGCTGGAGTTGGGTATGGAGTTGGGAGGGGAGGGGATGAGGCTGGTAGGTGATGCCTTGGCCCTGTTTCAGCAGACTGGCAACCTAACCCAGTGACTCTCTTCCCCTAATGTCCCCTCCTGTGGCCCCGCAGCTCCTCCTCCTGGGCCCAGAGGGAGTGAGGAAAGGAAGAGGCCAGGCCTAGCAGCGTGCAGGCAAGACAGGAACTCCATGAGGGCACCCCACAGCATCAGTCCTCCAGAGTGATCCTGGTTCTGGCCTGCCTTCTTTCCTAGCTTGAGGGTTGAGGCCATGGACCAGGGGGCTGACTCTTCCCCAGATGTGTTCCCCTGGTGTTTCTAAGTCCCTGAAGAACAGCTTTTTTGTAGATTCCTTAGAGATGACTTGGTATCTTATTCATTTGTTCACCAAGCATTGACCATGAGTTGTATTCAAGGCTCAGGCAGGAGTATCATCCAAGACTGTGAGGAGCTCAAGTCCAGACCTAAGAGAAAGATCGAAGTCTGGGCAGCGGTTCTTCTGTTTACAAGAAACAGATTCTCTCAAGTAATCACAAGAAAAAGGAAGGTCTTTCTGTGGAAGCACATGGCCCCAGGCAGCTCTTGGCACTGACTTCTCCCTCATGGTAAGGTGGAAAGGCACCCCACTGGGTCTTCTTTTATCTGTTTTTCTCTCCTCATTAATGTTCATTAAACTGTTGTTACAGGAGGTGAAGGAATGACAGCTAACAAGTTCTGAACATTTACTGAAAGCCAGACAGATTGGTTTTCTTTCTTACTTAATCCTTTTAAGAACTGTGAGTTAGCTAATCTCGTTATCCCCATTTTACATGTGAGAACACTGAGGTTCAAGGAGGTTAGGTGCTCTGCCCCAGGTTCAAGCCAGGAAGTGGAAGAATCAGGATTCCCACTCAGGTTGGCCCCCAGGGTCCCAGCTCATAACTGCTTCTGACCCCCGTGCAGCATCGAGAGCTTCCCGGGTATCCTCATAATTTCTCATAACTGTGACTTGCATTTGACCAGCCGGCCTCTCTGAGTCTCTCTCTACATCACCTCCGCTAACTGCTCTAGTCTCTCTGTATTTCATAGTTCAAATTCCCAGGAGAGGACGTCGGATTGGCCCAGCTCATCTTTTAATGCCAGGCCACACTGTAAGCAGCTGCCCAGCCAAAGAGCTGGTGGAGAGTGAAGCCATGTGCAGCCACTGTTTGGCATTTTTGATAGAGCCAAGAGTAGGAATAATATTCCAAGAAGGAGGAAATGCAAAGTGCTACAGGAGAGGTGCAAGAAGAGGATGAGGGGAGACTTCATGGAGGGTCATTTATGGTTTCAGTCTTAAAACGAATAGGATGGGGGGGCAGGGTTAAAGCCAAGGATTTCTGGAAAGGAAAACATGAACACAGACATGGGACTGGGATGGCATGAATCATGTTCAAGGGCCAGTGAGTAGCTCTTATTAGAAGAGGGGTGTGTATGAGACAGAGGCTGGAAATGTAAGACTTGAATGCTAGCATGAATCTAAATTCAGTGGGATTTATGGAAGGTCTTTGAGCAAGAGAGGAGTGTGGTCAGATGGGTAAGATGATCATATACCTGGGGCAGTTCCAATGCATGCCTGTTATCCCATTGTCATTGCTATTTCTTATTCTTAAGTTTTCATTGTTGCCATTGTTATTATTATTTTACAGAGCCCCCTTTGACTCTCAAAAGCATCCTAGTTTGGATAATAAAGTCTATGGTTGACCCAGCTGTAGGGGCTAGAGGCTGTTGCTCTGCCAGGATTGGGTGAATGGGGCAGGATGGTCTTGGATGAGGATGTTGCCATTTTCCAGGTAAAGAAAGTCAGAACCAGATGGGGTCAGAAAAGACAGAAAACAAAAGGCTGTGAGCAAGAGACAGGGCTAGTGAAGAATTTCCCAGACCTGACCAGTGAATGGATTTGGAAAATATGGAAGGGGGAGTGTAGAGTCCAAGTGACTTCCAGATACTCAGCTTGTTTGAAAGAACAGTAGAGGTTTGAAGGTAGGTTTGTCAGAGATAGGGGACGGAGAATATGACTGTAGTTACAGTGAGTTTGAGGTGCTCTGGAACATCCACTCAGAGATGCTCAGCAGGAAGTTGGATATTCTAGATGGGAATGCAGAAGCTGTAAGTTAGGGATTCTTCCAAAGAGATGGCTAGTGGAAGCCAGGGGAGTGGTGGGCTTGCTTGCGATGGGGCAGGAGGTGGAGTAAGATAAGATGAAAACTATTGGGTTGGTCAAAAAGTTTGTTTGGGTTTTGCCATACCATCTTATAGAAAATCCAGAAAGAACTTCTTGGCCAGCCTGATAAATCCCAGGAAATGCCTGTATTTAGAAAGTTGAAGGAGAGAAAGAAATCAGAAGAAATTAAAAAGGAATAGTCAGAAAGTTATGAGAAAAACAAAAAGAGTTAGTGGCCTGGAGATGACAGAAGCTTCTAGGAAAGAAACTGGTATTAAATTCTAAAGCGTGATCACTGAGGAAGACAGAGTCAGTGGCCAATGGGTTTGGTTATTCTCAGGTCACAGTTAACCACAAGTGACTACAGAGTGGTGGGATATTGCAGGAAGAGTTAATGACAAAGAACTAGAGGTAATGAGGGTGATTTCTCATTCATAAAATTTATCCAGGAGAAAGAGGAAAGATGGAGAGCCAAAATGGACAAGATGTGGAAGATGCTCGATGGAGAAAATTCTGGGGAGAGGCTGGGGTGATTGGGTCCTCAGTAAGGAGAAGGAGAGGAAGAAAAGGGTGAGTGATTATCTAGGAAAATTCTAGGGTGGACTGGTGGGTTTGGGGTAGGTGGAGAGGGGAATATTATTTGAAGAATGGGCTTTGTATTCTTGGTAATATGAAGTATTCTTGGTAAGTTAGAGTGGAAGTCTTGCAGAGAAATTTGTAATAGTTGTGGAACTGTAATGAAGAGTTAACTATAGATGAAGAGAAAATTTTTGTTCTGTTTTGAACATACTGGAGTAGGATGAGTTGAGGCCACATGAATGGGCTGGGGTTTTTTTTCCACCTGCTCCAGAGTATCCAGGAGTAGGAGCCAAAAAGTAGATGGCAGTGCAGCTTAAGGCTGAAGATGGGTAAGTAGGATGGCAGGAAGCATGTTGTTTAAATAATTGAAATGGAGCCAGGGCAGGAAAGGAGCAAGAAAGGCCAGACTGGGGGCAATGAAGTGGGAGAAGGTGGAGGGCTTAAGGGACCAGAGAATGAGCCAGTAGGAATGGGGGGAATGAGTGAGTTTAGAGCATAGGAGATTGGGATCAAAGAAGAGAATTTCAGATCCTGAAATTCTGGCGTTTCCAGAGGTGAGGGGTGGTCATGCCAATTAGAATTAGAAGTAAAGGAAACTGTCCATAATGGCTGAGTTCAAGACCTTCAGAGGACTAAGGAGGCTGGGTGGGTTGGCTGGGAATTGAGCTGCTCTCAGAGTCCCCAGGGACACTTCAGGTTTGACCTTTTTTTTATTTCACTAGTTGGTACATGTTCCTTTAAAAAAAAAAAAAAAAGATCTGAGGATCTAGTGCACAGCATGGTGATTATAGTTAACAGTACTATATTGTATATTTGAAAATTGCTAACAGCGTAGATCGTAAATGTGAGAAAAAAAAGGAAATGGTAATTGTGTGATGCGATGGAGGTAGAGCTAAAGTTGCATGCAGTATATCTGTATGTCAAATCAACACATTACATATCATGTATAATGTTATATGTCAATATAACATCAATAAAGCTGAAAAAACATTCAAATGATCAAAGTTAAAAGTGCTCATAATCCCACCCCTCAGATATTACTAAAGTTAACATGTTAAAAAATAAATAAATAAAGTTAACATGTTGGTGCTTATTCTCTAGACCTTGATATATATACTATTTTTTTAAATTCACGTATAGTTGATTTACAATATTGAAAATATTTAGTTAGTTTTAGGTGTACAGCAAAGTGATTCAGTTATGTATATATATTTTCAGATTATGAAGTTATTGAATATAGATCCCTGTGCTTCACTGTAAATCCTTGCTGCTTATCTCTTTTATTGACATATATATTTAAAAAACCAAACTAGAGGATCACATTATATATATATCTAATGCTTTCCTAAATAAGCTTTTAATTTTGGAGTAATTTTAGATTTACAGAAAACTTGTAAAGATAGTACAGACAGTTTCAATATGTCTCTTACCCTGTTTGCTCTAATGCTAACATCTCACATTACCATGGTACCTTTACCAGGACCAGGAAAGCAGCTTTGGTCCATTGTTATTAACCTAACTCTAGGCTTTATTTGGCTTTCACTAGTTTTCCCACTAACGTCTTTTACTTACTCCAGGATCCCATCCAGGCTCTCATGTCGCGTTTAGTATGCATACTGTTTTGCAACCTGCTTGTTTTACTCACCATTATGTGTGAACACCTTTCAATGATGCTAAACATTCTTCTACACCATCATTTTAATGGCTGCGTGGTTTTCTGTTGATGGCTGTGCCATTGCCAATCCCTACTGTGGGATGTTTAGGTTGTTTCCAATTTTTCACTCTTATGAACCAGGCTGGGATGAGCCCCTTGAAGCTAAATCGTCTGGACTATGCCTGCTTATTTCCTCCTGATACATTCATAAACATGGCATTGTGGGGCAAAAGGCATACATTCTGTAGAGGCTGTGGATATATCTTACCCAACTGGCCTCCTGAAAGGTGGTACCGGTTTACCCTCACAGCGGCATCACTCAGCCTTTTTTTTTTTTTTTAAGTTCATGACGAGGAGTGGGCAGATACAGAAGACCTTTAAGATGAGCTGTCCCTCAATGCCATACCCCTCTCTCTCTGCCCAGCTCTTCTCTAGGCCACAGGGTCCACATTGGCCCTGAATGCAGCTAGCAGCTGGGGTGGGGGTGGGGTGTGGCCAGGCTATGGCCCCTGGGCTCTGGGGACACCTCCTGTGCAGGGAACTGAGGAGAGGGTCTGCGCGGCTGCCTGGGCTTTGTTCTTTTGCCAAGAGCTGAGCTGGCGGGGAGGAAAGGATGAGGAGATGCTGTAAGGGGAGAGGGAGCCCTCCTCTCCCCCCATGAAAGCTGAGAGGCAGGAGGGCAGCTCCCTGAGCCAGCCAGGGGGGCAGCAGACGGATTGGGAGAACGTAACCTCCTCGAGACGCATGCTCCAGTTCAAGCAGGAGGCATTAAGGATGAAATATCTCCCAAGCAACAATTCATCTCTAACTGGGAGGAGAGGGACTCGCTGACATTTAGCTGTGATCAGGGGCTGCACACGCCTGTCTCCAGAAGCCTAACAGGAATGTGGCTGCCTGTGTATGCGAGAGGGTGTGTGTGTGTGAGAGAGAGACAGGGTGTGAGGGACTCTGCAACTATAGTGAAGCCATAGGTATATGGGTGACAGTGTGAGAGAAATCATGTGTGTAACAGGAGGTGAAGGATGGTGGGTGACTGTAGTGAGACTGTAACTGTACATGTGACTGTTCAAGTGTGAGAGTCTGTGTGTGACTGTGAGGGCTCTTTAAGTGTGTGTCAAAGTCAAGTCTGGAATGAGGTGTTGGAGCCCCTGTGAGCGTGTGTGTGATGGTGCAAGTGTATGCTAGGGTACCCTGCACTCTGTGAACATGACATTGCGATTGACCCTGAGATTGGCCTTGAGACATCATGAGATTGAAAATGAGGTAATAGATGCGAAACTGACCCCCAGATTAGGTTAGTCTCGGGCCACTGCCAGCCCCTGAAGTGTGTTTGTGAGAGCTGAGGAAAGCTGCCCCCTCCTCCATGAAGACACAGCCCCCAACCATGCTGCTCTGCAGCTCTCCTGAGCAGGGTAGTCTGCAGTTCTCCAAGTGGGGGCCCACTCTCTTTTCTTATTGTCTAGTGGAATTTTGTCTTATTTCACTTATTACGATTTAATGTCTTTACCATGTTTGTCAAAGTGTGTGCCTTTCCCCAGCTAGACTGGAAGCTCTGTACAGGCGAGGACCGCTTGTCTAAGTCTTTCCTGTTTGTTGTTCTAACTCCAGCGTCTAGCCCAGTGCCTGGGGCAGAGAAGTTGCTCCATAAACCTTTCCTGGATGACTAAAGAAATAACCAGGACAGGGGATGTGTTCACATGTGTAAATCAGCCTGCAGAAGTGTGGGCCTGAGCCAGGTGTGTGCCTCTACTGGGTGAGCATCATTGTCATTCCCAGAAGGCTTTTTTCCTCTCTTCTAAACCTCACTCCCAAATCGGCCAAGGACAAGAGTGGCCTTGAGACAGAAGGACACTTGAAGAGGAGCCCCACCTCTGCACTGTGTATGGGCCGGGGTGAAGGGAGCAGCAGGACTGGGCTCATTGGCTAGGGGGACAGCAAGGGTCAAAGCCTAACCCATGCCCTTGGATGCTCTCCCGCCTCATCCTCCAGGCCCCTTTGAGGCTCAAGAAATCTTCTCAGGGCTAGACTCAGAAAAAGCTGCCACCCAGGCTGTGCAAGCCCCCACCCCCAGCCAGCCCTTGACACACCATACACCCCACCCTGGGGTTAAGACCACCAGTCCTGCTTTGGTCCCCACATGACTTACTCAAGTGACACAGGATTTTTTGCCTCCTGAAGGCAACAGAGTGGCTAGTGTCACACTAGCCTCACCCCCTAGGGCATGGCTTAGGCCCTGAGAAGAAGCCAGTGACTCCATATTTGAGGGAGGTGTGCACAGGGGTGGGTCTAGAGATGAAAAAGGTCAAAGCGGGTGGATTGGGAGAGGCTGGCAAAAGAGCAGAAAGAAAATGAGCTCAGAAGGCATGAAGAGGCAGAAATTAAAAAGTTCTAGTGGGCTTAAAAGATTGGGCCAGGAGGAGGTGAATGGCTCAGGACAGAGGTCCAGGAGTGTCCTTGTCGGGGGCAGGTAGGGGGTCAAAGATGCAGGGAGCCTAGAGCTCACCAGAGTCCAGGTGGCCAGCAGCATAGCTAACCCCACCCCTGCCCCTAAAATCTGAAATGATTCCCAAGGTCCACTCACACTGGCACCCTAGGGATGGAGGAGGGGACTTGCTCAGCTGAGGACTTGTGCTCAGAGTCCCTTGGAGGAAAGATGCTGTGTGTCAGAGCAGCAGGACAGACCAGCAGGCGCTCTGACAGAAGAGACCCGAGCTGGTGGTTGTCCTTACGTGACCAGAGCCTTAAATCTCCTCTAAATGAGAGGGGATGACCATGTGCTCTGCCAGGTTTCCTCCAGCTCAGACTGTGCCAATGGGACTCTGATTATGTGGCCAGATCTCAGGGCTGCACTCACTGATCCCAGGGCTGTCTCTGGACTCTACTTTTCCAACAGAGGCTCAGATACAGTGTCCCAGGGGTGCCTGTTAGACCCTAGAGGCCCCTCCTCTAGACCATAAGGACCCTAACCTTTTACCCTTCTTTCCTGCCTCCATGTCCAACTTTTCAGAGTCTGGAAAGGCAGATAGCTTGCTGTTTGCTCTGGAATCTGACCTTAGGAGCGGACCATCCCCTGCCTCTGGCCTCTGCCCTCTCTCCTAGGACCCTCAGTGCTTCTTCCACTGGGAGCAGTTTCCAACCTGTGCAGAGACCAGTCTAGCCAGGAGATGAGGTAAAAGGTATTTGCTCTGCACTGACCCTAGGAGACCACAACCTGCTTCTCCCTGGAGGGGGGGATCAGAACAGGCTAGGGCCTGCTCTCCCCTCTTACTATTCGCCCCTCATTTTCAAAGTTTCTTGGCTTCATGGATGACTGGAACCAATTGCAGAGGATATTTCCCTGTCAGGGCATAGCTACACTTGTCCATTACCTGATGGAATCTCACCCACTGCCCTCTCAGGGGCACCAGCTCAGACATGTGGTTGACCCTTGATGAGCTGGAAAGGACAGGGACATGTCTTTCCTTCCTCTCTTTTCAGTGATGACTATGGGTTCCTTAATGTTAAGAACCAAGTCTTATTTATCTTTGTGTCTCCAAGGTCCAGCTCAGTGATCAGCACATAGTAACTGGTCAATAAAAAAGTAGAACAAATGAATGAATGAAAGAGTGGAGAATGAATTCCCCCTTTTCTCCATCAATAATAATGGAGAGGAGGTTTTGTTTACTACCTGTGTTTATTATCTCCATAGGGTCTACTCATAGTGGCAAAGAGGTAATACTCCTTTCCTTCCTACCTGGCCACCTCCCTGAGTCACTTCACAATCCATTTTCCCAGCATCTGGGGAGGGAGGATGTCACTTTAATGAACATTTGGGCTGTCTTCAAAGTATAGGTGGCCTTGCTCACATGCCTTGAAGCTACCAACCCACTCTCTCTGCAGGCAGGCAGTAAATCAATCACCTTTGCCTTAGGCAAAGCCCTATGCCAGGCCTTGGGGAGGGTTCTGGCCTTAAAATGTATAAAACAAGGATTTAGTTCCCTCTTTCTTGGTTCCCTCTGATCAGTGACATTCAGATCTAGAGATTGAAAATCCATTCCTTTTGGGTTCATGGTCAGAGCAAGAGATGCACTTAGGGGTCAGAACTCAATCCAGATGCCCATCCTTTCTATCCCCATGAACCACATGTGAGTGGAAGGGATGACTGCTTGCTTTAGAAAACCCAGGTACCTGCGGCTCTCTGGGCACATTAAGAGGGCAACTGGAGTGAGTAGCCAGAATGCAGGGATGGGGAGAGATGAGAGCTCTTGCTGCCTCCCATATGGCCACCACCATCAGTAATACCAGAGGAGGCCCCTCTTCCCAAATGCTTCAGACCCACGATCTCACTGTCCATGGGAGCGACGTGGAATGTCCAGGGTTTTTATGTACAGCAGATTTCCATAGAAGAGCAGTATTCCTGTTACTTCTGGGGTCAACCAGAGAAACATAGGAGGACAATGGTCATGCTGTGCTCTCTATTAAACAAACCAGGGAGAGCAAAGAACTTGTCCCCTCCCCGCAACCTTTTCTCCTTCCTCTGACATTTTTTATATACCAGGTTTCTCTGTTGGTAAGTCCTGCCAAGAAATACCCTTTCTCAGCTTCCTCTGGGCGTGGGAGTCACCAAACCAGCCTGTAGGGACCAACTCTACAAATCCAGTCTGTTTTCACTCAGCAGAAATCCAAGAAAAGATGTTGGCAGGATACTGGTCCCCTGAGAGCATGCCAATACCGAGGTCCCCAGGCCTGGCCAGAAGACCTCTGTAACTGATGGCAGAATGCCCAGGGTTAAGTGGCCATGAGTTAGAGATAAACCAGGGCTCCAAAAGCCAGGGAATCCAAGCAGGCAGAAAGGCACTTCAGGTTTCAATGGACAGGGCAGGGGAGGCAAGAGTCCAGAATTCAAAAGGTCAAATAAGGGCAATGAATACTTGGCCCTGAGGCAAAAACTGTTGAGTCATGGGGATGCTGGGACCTAGTGGCTACAAGAGGTTATTTTGAAGAGGTGGGAATTCACGGTACACTCTGAGAACTTCCAGATAGGACAAGGATAGCTTGGGGCGACTTTATAAAATGAGGTGAAGGAGATATTGGAGGTTCCAATGCTTGTGGTGGTGATGGCAGAAGTGGTTGTTATAGTGAGGTTGATGATTATAGTGCTTGTATGATTATGGTAATAGCAGGAATGGACTGATGAGTTGTCATGATGTTATTATGATTTGTTAGTGATCACTGCCATAGTGATAAAGGGAGTAAGTGATGGAAATTGTTTTCACAATGAGAGAAGTGGTGATATTGAAGCTCACGGTGACAGGAGCAATAATTTGGAGGGTGATGGTACTATTGGTAGATGATAGTGACAGTAATTATGGTCACAAGTGAAGAAGACAATGCTAGAGTTGTTGAATTGTTATCCATATGAGAGAGTTGGTAGTAAGGATTATTTGGATAAATATGGACTCTTCATGTGGCATTGTTCTTGCCTTAATCCCAGTAAGTGTATGAAGTGAGCCTGACCCTGTACACAAGCTAAGGAGGGACACATCATGGCCCCGGGTCTCCCTGAGATGGGACGGAGGACTTCCTTCTCCAAATGCCTCTGTAATCAGACATGCACTGTCTTTCCTGTTCCACTCCATTCTGATTACAGACAGAGTAGAGGTTGGAGGGTAAGCCACATTCTACCTTTCCCTCCCCTTTCTTCATCTTCCTAGGTTTCTACTTGTTTCCAAAGATAACCCTTCTCCAGGGTCCAATATAGAAACTAAGTCACAGAGGTTTTTCCTTGTGGGCTGGAGCTAGAGCATGATGGGTGTGCCAGACATCTGGCTGGAGATAATGGCCAAAAGGCCCTCCTTGCAGCAGGAGGAGCAGTGGTTACTGTAGCTGCTATATTTAATTCAGAGCTGGTCCTCAGTCCCTAACCAGTTCAGCCTCCAACAGCTCTCTTGACCCTCTCCTGGTCAATCCTGTAGCTTCCTGCCAAGTGTGGCTGCTGAGTACTTGAAAGGCAGAGAGTCCAATTGAGATGGGCATGTAAATATACATTGGATTTTGAAAACTTAGAATGAGAAAAAGAATGGAAACTATCTCTTTAATAATTGTCTATATTCATCACATGTTGAAATAGCATTTTGAAAATACTGGGTTAAATAAAAGATATTATTAAAATTAATTTCACCTGTTTCTTTTAATTTTTTTTACATGTATCTACTACAAAATTTTAAATAACACATGTAGTTCACATTATGGTGGACAATACTGCCTTAGATCAATGCTTTTTCTTTGTTCAGGAAAGCAAAAGGAAAGAAACAAAGCAAATTACAAAATAACAGTGGGTTAGGCAAATAATGAGTTTGTTTCTCTCTCCCATAAAGTCTAAGCAGAGCAGATATGGCAGCTCCATCCCACAGTGTCAAGGCTTCCATCTGCTTCTTTATTATTGCTTCACCATCCTTAACACACAGCTTCCATCCTGAACTCTAAGATGGATGCTCTAATTCCCATGTCCATTTCATACCCATGAAAAGGGGAAAAGAGGATGTGGAGGGTTAGCTCCTCCTTTTTAAGGGCAGAGTCCAGAAGGTATAACATTACTTCTGCTTGTATCTCTTTGGCCAGAATCTACTTAACTGGACACATCTAGCTGCAAGGGAGTCGGGGGAACATAGTTCTAAACTGTGTGGCTAGGTTCCAGCTAAAACTTGGGTGGGGGGGGGGTTATTATTTTTAAAATGGGAGGGTGGATATTGGAGGCCAACCAGCAGTCTCTGCTATACCCAGAAAGGGGTTATACCACCAGGTTCACACATTCTACTGGTCTGAGGAGTGCCTAGCACCACTGAGCTAGGGCTTTGGGCAACAGGAGAATGGAGCTGGTAACCTCCAAGAAAAACCTGCTCCTTTGAAAGAAATGCTTTTGATAAAGGCATCTCAGGTCCCAGTACATTGCCAGATGTTCCTGGGTCAGAAAGGTTTTAAGAGAGGGAAGGAAGAGGACAGTTTGACAAGAAAGAGAAAGAGGGAGGAGTACTCTGTGTGGCTGACAATGATTATTTAAATTCTATGCTCTCTTGCCTGGGACAGTGCCTATGATTCCAATTATCTGGATATTTATACTCAAAGTCTTCACTGGTCATATGACATAAGAATGATGGTTGCAAATGTTCGGTAAGTTGACTCAGTTTATTCAGAGCCTGCTTGCTTGCCTTCTTTCCTTCCACCTATTATGACTTCCACCTCTATCAGATGCCGAGAGCTGGCAAGGAGGTGGACCCAGGAGATTCACAAGACATGTGTTTAAGGGAGCGATCTGAAAGTGTGTTAGTCACTCAGGTTTGTGACCCCATGGTCTGTCCATGGAATTCTCTAGGTAAGAATACTGGAGTATTGCCCTTCCCTTCTCCAGGAGAATCTTCCCGACCCAGGGAATCAAACCAGGGTCTCCTGCTTTGAAGACATATTTTTTACCATCTGAGCTATGAGGGAAACCCAGTCTGAATGGGGTGTCAGAGTAATCAAGGACCACCATCCAAACAACCAAGGAGTGAGCAAAGGCTGCAATGGGACACTGGGTTTCTTTTTTTCCCAGGTCTTCTTAGTAAAAGATATTCAAGAAAAATAAACTAGGTCTCTAGGAAGGGAGGGTCTAGGTCTCTCCTGGCAACTGAGGTAGTCCTGTTGCTTGGCACAGACTGAGTTTGATAAGCGTTGTGTTACATGGATGAGCACTGGGGTCAAGTTCAGTCTGGAGTCACGTCCAGAGTTGAGCTGTAAGGAGAGCCTGGGAGAACATTGGATTTTGAGGCTGGGGACTCCACAGCTGCCTCCCACCCTGGACACATCCCCATCTTTCTCAGTGACCCTGTCTCTGGCCCTGCACCACCATCCTTCCCAGGATCTTCCTTTTGTGACTGTTGAACCGATGGCTCAAGCTCAGGGCTGCTCACTGGAAACTGGGCATGTTAGGCAGAGATGAGGCAGGTGTGGTGGTTCCTAGGAGGCCTGCTCTGCCTCAGAACCCACCTCTCTGGCAGACCCCCCTTTGTCCTTGGCCTTAGACAGGGCTTCCACGACTGCTGCCTCCTCTGGGCAGCTACTTTCTCACTCAGCGCAGGTCAGATAAGGAGACCACAGTCAGCCCTAGAAGAAGGCCTGGCTGGCTGGAGGGGCCCATACTTTGGACTTCCCCCTCCTCCCATACATCTTGTTGTCAAACACATTTTATTTCCTCACGTCTGGGGACTTGGGGGCTTCCCCTCCAGGATTACTTCCTCCTCTGGTTTGTTTTGCAGCTGGAGACTTTAGGAGCCCCGCGGCAGGGGGGCGGCTCCTCTGCTATGGCCCAGGAGGCTTCAAAGGACCCAGAGCGGAATGCCAGCTGGGGAGACTGTGGCCTGGGGGGAGGGGCCCAAGGTGTGGGGCTCTGGATGCGGTCCCCACTCATTTCCCAATCCCCTACCACTGACTGAGGGGCTGTAACTATGGGAGAAGGTAACTTCAAAGGTTTGGGATGGGGGACTCCTGCCACCCCCTCCCCTGGGGCTCAGAGCAGAGGCAGGAAATGCGCCCGCCCCCCCCCCCCCCATGATGGATTAGGTGCCTAAGAGCCATGGCAAGCTCATGGCTGGGGAGACCTTCTCCCTTTTCATGGGGCTCAGATTTCACGATTTTGGGAGGGAGGAGGGGGTGAAATAATTAGTAATTTGTGATTAAGTCTTTTCATGGATATTTTGTTTCTTTGTTCTGTGATGTCGCCCGGAGCCATTTAAAAAATGACTTAATGACAAAAAAAAAAATAATTGCTCTTTGTAACTAATGACTGTGTCAGAGCTTAGAAATCACCAAAGCCTCAGAAAGTAGAAACCGAGATACAGAGAGGGGCGGGGGTGCTTGTCCTCCAAGGAATCCGATCAGCTATCATAAAGTGGCCAAGGATCTGTTTGTAGCTGGGCGGCCCCCTTCTCTCAAGCCAGCCTTGCACCCCACGCTCAGCCCAAGGGCTTCAGGCCTAGGATCCCCTAGGAGGCTTTGTTGCTCGGTCCAGAGGAATGGGCAGAATGCTTGAGGTCAGCCCAGACTGTCCCAGCGGGCCTGGTCTTGGAGTCCCTCCTTCCTCCATAAAACCCTCTAGGAGGGAGACTTTCCCTTGTGTGGGGGATGAAGGGGTAGTCAAGCCCTCTCCTCATCACCCCAGCAGCCCAGACGGAGACCCACCGTTGCCCTAGGATTCAGAACTTGGGTCTTGTCTTTGGGGTGGATACACTAACCACAACAGCTCTTCCGTGGGCTGGGGCCCTGCAGAGCTCCAGCCACCTGAGAGGGGATGTGCCAGGGCCTGAGCCCCAAGGACTCTGCACAGCCCACCTTCCTTCTGCCGCCCCCAGCAGCTCCCGGGGGCCCCTGGGGAGTGGGCTGAAGCCGGTGAATTGCTCACACAGCAGATTCTGCTCCTGTTCCCTTCCCGGCCCTCGCTCTGATCTCTCCCAGGGGAAATGCTGAGGGGGGAAAAACCCGTTAACTTGTGCCTTCTATTTGGTTTTCTTCTGGTTATTGTTTAAAATGCAGAGATTATGAGGTCAAACTCTCCCAGCCAATATTTTTCTAATGAAAAATGTAGTAAGGCACGACTGAGTAATCTAATCTATAAGTTAAGCGTTCCACACAGCAGCGATTTTCACCGACAGAACTTCAATAAATCTTGTTTTGAGAAAAATGATATGAGGCTGATGTTCTATTTTTGTCAATTTGAATGGACTCCCCTGCCACCCCCGCCAGTCCCCAGAAACACTGCATTGCACCCAGCCCATCTCCTTCCCTCCCCCAGAACTGGCTGCATGAAAAGGGGGGACAAGAACAATCAGGTGGGAGACTTGAGTTCTGGTCCAGCCAGGCTCCAGAGGTCTGGGGCCAGAGGCATCTGCTTCAGCACTCCTGGTCTCTGTGGCTCTCCTCCTGGTGAGGGGGTAGGTGAAGGGGCTGGTGGTCTTAAAAGAAGAGGTAGCCCACAGTCTAGGAGTTTGTGTCTTCCCTAGCCACAGGGTCAGGTTTATCAGGTCAACCTGTCTCCCCTGCCTCAAGGCTGAGCAAAGAGCGAATGGCAGGTCTCACACCTTTCCTCAGCCCCCAACAAGCCATTGATAGATTTGGCAAGAAAGGTCTTGTCTCAGGCTGAATTCTTCAGATCCATCCTTGAGGTCGCTGCTCCGCCATAGTCTGACTTGAACAGAGAGGGCGAAGCAGAATGTGGTGACCACCCCTCAAAGTGTGTGTTTGTGTGTGTGTGTGCACGCACACGCACGTGTATACCTGTGAGCACCTGTGTGAGGGCTCTGGGAGGCAGGCTTTCCTGATGGACATGTGGGTCATAAGCCTGTCATGGATGAGGGCTGCCAAGAAAATTATCAAGAAAGATATCTTGAGTCCAAGGGAAATGTGGGAGGCCACGAGAACGGGCATGGAGAGGCTGTTTCAAGAAACTGGAGAAGCGGGGAGGGCAGCCAGAAAGGATTACAGCACCTCATCAGAGAGAAATCAATTAGGAGAGGTTTCAAAATGAGGAGCTCCTTCCTCCCTCCTCCCACTGACAATCCACTGAGGAGAATGTACTGAGACCAGCAAATGCCAGGACAGAGAAAGGGTTTCTGAGTGAAGACCCGGCAGCATGTAGGTTGCAAAGGGCCACAGCCTGCCTCCCTCTGAAGTCTGCAGGCGTGGAAAGCCAAGATGAGGAACTTGATCTGTCAGGAGAGCTGAGCAGAGAGGGAGGCCTCGGCAGGGTAGGGGAGGAGGGTGGTCCACAGATCAGAGGGCCTAAATTCTGATATTTCCAATGGCCTGACCTCAGGCCTCAGTTTTTTCATCTGTAAGTGAGGAAAATAAGACCAGTCCTACTTAGCTGATGGCAGTGTAAGCAGACTGAATGAGAAGATGTATGTGAACATGCCCAGTTTAAAGTACTGCACGAAGTGAGCTATTGATAGAATTTTTTGCCGGGCTGGGCAGGGGGAGAAGACCTGGGGACGATGCTCAGCGTTTTGTGATGTTGCTGAGCCAGGTTACATTAAGCCTGAGGCTGGGGATCTGTCACTGGACTTGCCTCTGGAGTTTGGGCTTCAAGACTCCCTCATGGAGAGAAAGCTTGCGCTGGTCCTTCGCTGCCCCAATGTGCCAAGGCTCCACAACATGGAGGGATCCTGGGAGAGCCTTTGGGCTGGTAGGGATGTAGTCAGGACAGGGACCTGGGGGGCTGGGAGGAGGGCCTGGGAGAGGAGTCATCTCTCAAGGGGAGGAGAAGGGCAGGGACCCCTTCTCCCTGCTGGATCAAGTTCAGGCACCAAGAACAGTCCATTTCTCCCCAGGCCTTACCAAACCCTCCGCCCCCTGGTGTCACTGCAGGCCCATTCTGAGGCTCCTGGACACTTTCCAGGTGTGTGTGGTGTAGCTCCAAATGTCAAACATTGGCTCCAGGTCCTCTTTTGTCTTCTGGTCCTCGCCCGCAATTCCTTTCCATTCAACCTCCCACTGAGTGTTCTCAGGAGAAGGGAGCCCAGGCCCGGGGCTGCCTGAACCCAGGGGAGGTGGGGAGGTGCTTTGAGATTGTTGAGGCTGTTCAGAGTGACCAGGAGCTGCCTGCACCCTCAGAAGCCCTGGACACTCACTTCTAAGGGAAATAGGAGGTGAGGGGAGACAGAGTATTGACTTAAAGCATGACTAGGTTTGAGGGTGAGCCCAAAGCAAAATTTCCTCTCCAATTCTCTGTGCCTGGTGTGTGTGGGGAGTGGTTAAGTGGGTTTGACAGGGTCCAGAGCTAAAGGGATCTGCCCCCAGGAGGGGTCTGAGAATCCCTGTGACCCAGCCTAGTCCTCTTCTTGCCCCCAGAGAGGTCCCAAGCCCCTGCCTAGAAAAGTTACCACAGTTATAATTCCACAGACCATGTATTAGGACCTCTTGAAAACTGGGGAGTGGAAAGGGGATTATGGTTGGAGGAAAGAGGAGCTTGTAGATTTTATGCTAACCCATACCCGCTAAAATCAGATTTTCAAGGAACTTTAAATCACACAAAGAATATTCATAGGAGATGATGATAAACAAAAAATAGAATACAAAGCATTAGGTACAGAATGATCCCATTTATGCAGCAAAAATAATTTTATAGATTAAACAAAATGATGAGAATAAAACAAACAAAAGTAGAGATGGTGATGGTTTCTAGGTGGTAAGAATACGTGTGATTTGATTTTCTTTATATTTCTCTATAGTTTCCAAATTTCTACCACCAACATATGCATTTATAATCCAGAAGTTATGAAAAAGATTAAGAAGATGACTCTGAAGTCAAGCTAGTACCCCAAATGCAGACCCAGAACTTTGGCAGCCCTTTGCCTGCTCCCTGGGTCTTCTTTGGTGATCCTGGGCCAGCTTCCTTCATGGCAGCCCATGGGGGAGGGGTTGAGGCCCAGCAGCTGGAAGTCAGCTGTTCTTGGAGACAATTCCGTGTCCAATGGGATGGGGTGGGGGGGAAGGGGGACTCATTTCCGAGCTGGACAGGAGCCAGGTTTTAGGGACCAAACTTGCCAATCAGCTACCTGAGGCACCAATAATTCATAACTCCTATTCAGCCTTTGCCCAAGGGTCTCCACTCCCTACCCCAGTGCCTGGCTTTTAGCTATATGAGAAGGGATTTCAGGAGCCTCATCTTTGGTTCATCTGGGGTTCATCTGGTTCATCTGAGCCTCATCTGTGGTTCAGTGAGAACCCGGATTTATGGACATACATTCAGGCCTATATTCACCCCTTTCCCTGGCTTCAGCTCCCTCCTGCTTCTGGACTCCCAAAGCCATGGACTCTGTCGGGGGAAGAGAATGGCTGGTTAAATCTGGGAGGGGGCCCCACAGAATCTGACCAAGGGGTTTTGGACCAAGGAGTCTCAGTTAATCCAAGCCTGGGGGATTAGTAAAAATATGGCTAAGAAATTCTAGCCTACCTTCAACTATTCAGTTATGTTAAGGAAAAAAAAAAACCCACATAAAAAAGGCTTTTTAGACCATTTATTTATGAGCATGTGTCAAAGTTTTATTTCAGTCTTGCTGCAAGTGAGGAGACCTTTAAGAGGCCAATTCAAGGATTACCTCTTTGTAGACATATTTAGAGGAAAGAAGAGTGGTTAGCATCATTGTTTAAATGGACATACAAAAATGATGTCTTGGATAAAATGCATCAGACTCTCACTGACAACCGTAGAGGTAGATGGGAAACTGACTTCTAAGAAGATATCTGCATCTGCTTAAAATTTATCAGAAAATTGTTTAAGTGTTTTTATTCAGAATGCTGTTTTCTTCTCCCCAAAATGGATCATATTGAGCAAAAAGGCTCTCTTACAGAAAGGTTTGGTATCCTTTCGTCTTACAGTTGGAAACATTGGCTTGGCTCCTTCTCCAAGGCTGGAGGCTCAAGCATGAAGCAATCAATATGGAAACTCTGGGTTCCTATGTGCCCAGCCCATGCCAGGCACCAAGGTGAGAACAAGACAGTGCGCAGGATTGCAGGGAAGCTGAATTCTCTCCATACCAGGGAATATTTCCAGACAAAAGGATCTGTTCAGGTAAGAATCTCTGAAGTCCATGAAGCTCCCTCATGCTGGAGGTAAGCAAAATCGCAGAGGAAGCAAGCAGCCTCATGATAGAGATATTTTAGAGCTGTTTCCGCAAGTGCAGAAAGTGGACCTATGGTGGAATGCCAGGTGATTTCAATGGTGCATTGACAAGACATTAAATCATACTGAATCCCATAGGGAGAGAGTTACTTTCTTTTCCTCTCTTTTCCATTAGATCCTGGGTTCACAGAACTGGGTTAATCACATTCCTCTGTTCATGACACAATCTCATCTTGGTCCTTGCGTGGACCACCATCTTATATATATTTAGTTTTTTAATTAGTTGCTTTTAAATAATATCATAGACACCCCATGAATTTTTCACTCAAAACAAAATTTCAAACCTTGACAATACTAACTAAATGGTCCCTTTGTTCCTTTTCCTGCCTCTGACCTGAGGCAAATGACATTCTGAATCCCATATTCATCATCTCTTGCTTTCCTTTTAATATAGTAAATATAGTTTAATATATTTATACCTAAATGTATTCCTGAAAAGTATCTTTAAATTTTTAACTTTTTAATTTTATTAAAGAATAGTATCAGACTATAATAGTATATAATTTTCTTGGACCATCTTACATATTGTATTGATTGAGTCATCTATACTGACTGTTTCATGTCACTTAAGTTCCTTTGTTTTGACTACAGTATAATAGTCCACTCTCTGTGGGAATTCCATGAGGGTCCAGTCGTTAAGACTCAGTGCTTTCACTGCCCTGGGCCCAGGTTCGATCCCTGGTCAGGGAACTAAGATCCCACAAGTCATCCAGTACAGGCAAAAAAGTTAAAAAATAATAATAACATTCCATTATGTGAGGATACTATAGACTGTTATGAAAATATCACTCTCCTTATAGCCATGTTCTTAGTGGTAATGTTCTGGCAATTCCCTGGCAGTCCAGTGGTTAGAGCTCCTCACTCCTGTTGCCAAGGGCCTGGGTTTGATCCCCGGTTGGGGAACTAAAATCCCATAAACTGCACTGCGCAGCCAAAACAAAAAAAAGTAATGCTTTATGTTACATACATTTTACCACACATGCACAAAGATATTGCTTTCCCATTGATGGACATTTGGGTTGTCTGATTATTCCAGTTTTATCAAAGAGAAAGTCTCAGTTTGGTGCTAGCGTGTATTCAATACCTCTGTGACATGTGTTTCTCTCCCTTTCCTTTTTCACAAAGAGAGAGGAGACCCTAGGCTTAAGAGTTCTCGGCAGGCAGTGGTAGCCAGCTAGAATTGAATTTCATTGTTTTTTATTTTACTAATTTTTATAATTACTTTCTATTTCTGACAACTAATGGTTGGTTTTCCTGTTGCTATAGTGCTCTAGGTTGTTTTTTTTTAAATAAACATACTCAAGTAAAAAATCAGAAATTGGTTTAAAGAAAAATATCAAGTAAATAACATTATTAGGATATGGAATGAATTGTGAAGCTGGTACTTGAATGCTGAAGTTTGGAAAATATGATTTTAGAGGTTGATCAGAGTTTGGTTGAACCTGTGATCTCTGTGGCCCTTCGAAGGCTGACAGTTTCTGATATTCTGGATATACAGAGTACAGGCCTTGGGAGCTCAGTGAGTGCTGGAATGGTCAGGGAAGGCTTTATGTAAGAACTGGGTTGTGATCTTGGCCTTAAAAAATGAGAGATTTAAGTGAAGATTAAGAAGAAATGACAGGCTACTGAGTTTGCTTGGTAGAAGCAAAGAATGGTGATAGAAAATGAAGACAGTAAGTTTGGATTAAGTGGAGGAGGCTAGATTATCAAAGTCTGAGAAATCCAAAGAGGACTTTGTGGGGTAATAGGGAGCCACAGAAAGTTCTTGAGTGGGTAAGTGACATGATGACATGACTCAGACCCTGAGCAGGTACTACCAGATTTTTGGTGAAACTTCTTTGTCCATCCAGAGACTGCTGATTAAGTCATTTATACCTCAAATATTTATCAAAGGCCTCTCATGCACCCGATACCACCCTGTGGATTCAGTGATACACAGAAACATACTCTTTTTTCTCCAGAGCTCTAGTGGGTGATCCAGACATTGAAGAAATAATCACATAAATAAATGTAAAATTAAAAATGTAGTTAGTTCTACGAAGCAGGTGTTCCTTATGTATATGTAGTAGGGGAAGGCTTACCTGGTTTAAGAGGCAGGGCAAGGCTGTTCAGGGGAAGTGATATCTGAGTTGATGCTGGAAGGATGAGAAGGAGTTGAATAGGTAAGGAGAAAAGGGAAAAACACTTCAGACAGAGTAAGCAACATGTCTGAAGCCCTGTGGCTTGCAGAGGAAGCCTGGAGAGTCCCAGGAGTGGAAAGGTGATGAGGAAGGTCATTGTGGCAGGGTCTCAGGGTGAGGAGAACATGCTGAAGAGGAAGATGAGAGACCAAGAGAGGCCAGGCTATGTCAGAGCCCAGCAGCCTTTAGGAAGACTTGGGGCCTTTATCCTAGACGAACAGGGAGCCATCGACAGGGCTGTGATATGATCACATCAGTGTTTTGTTTTGTTTTGTTTTGTTTCTTTTTTTTTTGTTTGTTTTGTTTTTTTTGTTGTTGTTGTTTTGTTTCTTAAAAAAGGAAAGAAAACCAAACATTCTGGTACATGTGAGGAAGACAGGCTGACCGTGAGTGGCTCTCTCTGAGCCAGCCCCAGAGCCCTCCAGCCCCAGGTGTTTGGGAAGCTGTGAAAGTCTCCTTACTGCCTTACTAGCCTGCAGGAGGCTGAGGGGAGCCCGGGTTGGTGGTGAAGGAGTAGCAAGGCGGAGGCAGTGACCGTGAGGATCAAATGGAGCTAAGTCCGGGAGGGGCCAAAGGACACCTGCATGATTGGGGGAGGGCGCCCTGGAGAGGGCCCAGAAGCCAGTGAGGGAGAGGCCCGAGCTTGGCTGAAGTCACCCTCAGAGGCAGAAAGCTGCTGCAGTGACTAAGTTTGCCCAGAAGAGGGCTCCACCTTGGGAAAATGGCTGCATCTCCATGGTTCCCAGGATCTCTGAGATTCCCTAGAGAAGACTGCTCAAGGGAGGAGCCCGTGGGGGTCCCTTGCCTCAGTTCAAGGAATGGGAGCCAGGGACGGTGATTGGGGGCTGGCTGGCTGGTGATGGTTGAGCCTAACCTAACCACGTTAGAAGCAAGGAAGGGACCAGGAAGAGCACAGAACCACAGTGGCCAGAATTCATGAGGGGGACAGAAATGTGGCCCCAAGCAGTGTGAGCAATCACTAAGTGGGGAGGGCTCTGGGGGCTGTGGGCTTGCCAGTCCTCGGAGGGCAGAGGCTGTTGTGTTTTGGCTTTTGCTTTCTCCTAGATGTGAATGGGGGCACGAAGTGGAGGTGGAGGGCAGGTGGAAGCAGGGATCACAGCAATAGTAGAGCTGACCTGAAGTGAGACCCCTTCATCTTAATCCCCCATCCCGTCATCCTTTCTAAGCCTCCCTGAATTGCAGAAAAACAGGGAAACTGAAGAGAAAATTTCTCTCTAAAAGGAGCCAGACTTTAGGTGAGGGAGAGAGAAAAGGAAACCTGAACAAGAGCCCCATGATTCTTGTCAAGATTTTTAAGAAGATGGGGAATAAAGTAACTGTGGAGAATTCAAGGCTTGGGTGCCCGTGCATGCATGTACACATGTGTATACACTCTCACTCATTTGCACATTCATTCACACATACATACACATCCCTTCCCCCTTCTTCCCCACCACACACAGGAGGACCCCAGGCAGCTGAGGTATGTGTCACCAGCACCCATTAGCACAAGTGAATGCCTTTATAGTGTGTGGTGTGCGTGTTGTTGTAAGTAAAATATGCAACTCGAAAGGAGTGATAGGGGGTAAGGATGGAGGATATTCCAAATGTGGTCTGTGTTTCTGAGGGGATGAATGTAGTGATATATGCATTCATTCATTTATCATTTATTCATTCAGTCAGTCATTCACTCAACAAGGTTATGAGGGAGCCACCATGCTTCCCAAGCAGTGTGCTTGCTTAATAATAAGCCACAGATGCTACTCCTGCTCACAGACTAATGGGCTTCAGAGAAGACAGGCCTCAGGACAGAGGCAGTAAATGCCATGATGAGGACATCCAGTGTACTATGGGAGCTGGAAGAGGAGAGCTGACCCAGAGCACTTCCAGAGAATGGGGTGGGTACCTTAGTGGGGTGAATATAGATGCTGGTCAAGGCAGTGTCTCCCGGAAGTGAGCTGCTCGTCCACAGCTTGGCATGTGCTTAGGTGGGTATGTGGATTGGGAAGTATGGGATGTGCTATTTGCATCTGTATATGGATGGCAATGTGTGCATGTGGGGAGGTGTGAGGTGTGTATCATTATCAGAATTATCAGAGCACACCAGCTCTTTATTACATGTATAATTTCCCCACATCCCATCAGGTCCCTCTGTGCAGGGAGCTGGAGTGGAACTAAACCAAATAGGGGATTAGCAACTTCGAGGGGCTGTGGCAGAGCTGCAAGTGCTGCTGATGGATGGTGTTGGCAGGAGGGGAGGGGAGCGGGTGTCCAGCAATGGAGAGAATGGAGGAGGAGTGGAGGGGAGTCCTGGTAGGGAAGAAGAGGGTGTCAGGGGAAGGGGAGTCAGCCATCTGGAAGGGTGGGAGACTGAGGCAATGTGGACTGGACTGGGGACAGGGACCAGTGCCTGTCTTTAGGGAGGAGGTCTGGGGACAAGCCCAAAGACTGGCAGTTCTCTGCAATAAGCTGGAGGAGGAGAATAGATGGGAGAGGGAATATTCCCAATCCAGGCCAGTCCTGCTTGGGGTGGGGGAGCCAGGCCTGAGGGCCTGGCCACCCAGCATCCTCTCTTTTAGAGGTATTTCCTGCATCTCATATGTGGAATATGGCCTGGAAGGTTAGTGGAAAGAAGTCATCTCACCATTGGATTCAAATCTCAAACTTTGAGGTAGGACCTTGGGCAAGTTACTTCTCAGAGTGGTATTAAAAACTGGGGTAATAATATTTACCTTGCAGGGTGGTGGTGATGATTAGTACAATATATAAAAACTCTGGGACCTAGTAAGCACTCAGTGAATAATGACTTTTTATTAAAGATGTTGGATTTGTTTGTAGAGCTGAGTTATCTACATGCCAATCAATCTAAACCTCTCCTACTCTTTAAGGTTCAAACACAACCTCCTTCTGTATTCAAGCCTCTGAGCTGAGCCACGCCTACAGAGGCAGCCCCTTCTCCTTGCTCTCAGGCTGGAAAAATGTTTCTAAGTAAGAGTGATTGTTTCTCTGGATGCCTCTTCAAGCATATTTCTGTCCCTGGTTCCTTTTTTCTTCCCTATTTCACGTAATTTTTTCTCTGCTTAGCCAAGTAATCCATGCTTATTGTGGAAAGTAAATGTAAAGAAACAAGGGTAAGAAAACCTTTAATCCCACCATCAGAAGCAATTATACAAATCACTAACATTTCTCCATTGCTACTATATATCAGGCCTTATACCAATTGCTTTGGATGCTTTATTTCATTTCATCTTCACAATAACTCTGGGAAACAGGCACAATTATTGTCCCCACTACCTAGAAGGAGCCAAGTCACAGAAGGTAACTGGTTCAAGATTACACCACTGGTAAGTGATACATGAAGAATGCAAACTCAGGCAAACTACACCTTCCTTCTACTCTTTTCCGTTTTCTGAGGACATTTCTGCAGTCTTCATTGAACCAGACTCTGGCCTTCACTTTACAAATATTTTACTCATCTTCTCCATAGCAGGCACAGTGCTGGGGTCTGCTGGAAGGCAGGAGACAGCACAGAGGAGCATTTTCTAGGCCCAGCTTCCAGCAGTCCCACAGGACAAAGGCCGGAGCTCAGTGTTCTGGCCCCAGTGGCAAAGGAATACAGAGGAAGGAGGAGCAGATGCCTCAGCGGGGGCTTGGGGAGGAACCTGTCTCCTTGAGGACTCTGCCTCAGCTGAGCCATCTCTTCATGCCCACTTCTCCTGACTCTCATCACCCCATGGTGGCTCTTCTCCGGACACAGCCCTGCCACCTGAAGGGCAGAACCCCACAGCCCTTGGGGCTGCAGCAGGCCCACAGGTCACTTTGCCAGGACACCCTGCCTCTCTCCCTCCATTCAGCCAACCCACTTGTGATCAGATGAACCTTACTGAAGCACACTTCATTAAGTCCCTTACTAGTCAAACACGATGGCGCCCAATTAGGTACAAAGTTCTCGGTTGGCATTCAGGGAGGGTCTTGATGATCTAATCTCAAACTGCCTCTGCAGCCTTCTTCCTCCAGCTCACCCTTCACATGAGAATATCCCAACTGGAAAGATGTCTTTTTTCAAAAGCTCTTTCCTTCTCCACCTACCAATGCACCATCTTTTCTTCAAGTCCCATAATATATGCTTCTTCTTACACATCTTTCCTGACTGCCTTCCTAAGCACAATGACCATTGGATCTGTCTCTTCCTTTGAGTTCCATAGTCCTTTTTATCCCTCTCAAGACATTGATCTTAGGCAGCCTGATAGCATAATTATTTTTAATTGAAGTCTAACTTATATACCGTCAAGTGTAGTAATCTTAAGTGAATTTTAAATGAATCTTTACATACACACACCCAAACAAATACACACACATAAACTTTAAGATCAAGATATAGCATATTTCTAGTACTCCAAAGGAATCCTTTGTGCCCCATTCCCCAGTACCTCCTATCCTAACTTCTATCATCCTAGAATAATTTTGTTTGTTAAACCTTATTTAACTGAACCATACATTATAAACTCTTTTGTGTCCAACTTATTCAATATTGTACCTGTGAGGTTTATCTACATCTGTGAATGTTTCAGTAGTCTATTCTTTTTCCTTGCTTTGTAGTATTCCATTGTGTGATGGTATCAAATTTATTTACCTGTTCTCTTGTGGATGGACATTTGGGTTGTTCCATTCGGGACAAAATCAGCTGCTGTGAACATTCATGTATATAATATTTACATAACATAGCATTTATTTCTCAAGGGCATACACCCAAGAGTAGATTTGCAGAGTTGTAGGATATACATCCCTTGGACTTGGACTGCATCCTTTCGACTGCAAGGCGTTCTAACCTGTCAATCCTAAAGGAAATCAGTCCTGAATATTCACTGGAAGGACTGATGCTGAAGCTGAAACTCCAATACTTTGGCCACCTGATGGGAAGAACTGACTCACTGGAAAAGACCCTGATGCTGAGAAAGATTGAAGGCAGGAGGAGAAGGGGATGACAGAGGACAAGATGGTTGGATGGCAGCACCAACTTGATGGACATGAATTTGAGTAAGCTCTGGGAGTTGGTGATGGGCAAGGAAGCCTGGTGTGCTGCAGTCCATCAGGTTGCAAAAAGTAGGACACTACTGAGTGACTGAACTGACTGAGGATATACATAGTTCAGCAGGTACTGTCAAACATTAGTCCAAAGTGATTTTACCAACTTACACTCCCAACAATGTGTGTGAGTTCTAGTTGCTCTAGGATTGTCAACATTTTTAATTATAGCTATTCAGGCAGGTATTATACTTATTTTTTTATATTTCAAATAATAGTAATCATATTTACCATCTATTGATTAGATAGAACAACTAGAAACAACTCTAGAAAGCTGGTATTATTATCACCATTTTACAGATGAGGTTCTGAGTGGCTTAGGAGTTGAACAAAATGACAGGGATGATCCATAGTAGAAACAGAATACAAATGCAGAACTACATGACACCAAAGTCCCTGCGGTCCAGATACATCATGTTGCTTCTCTCCTGCCACATAATAGAAAGCAAGACTCTTGTCTTATTCCTCTTGAGATATGCTCTGTAGTGCCCAAGTAAGAGCTTAATAAGGGATTGTTAAATTAAAGGAACTGATGTGCAGGAAGAGGCTGGAGCTCTTGCATCAGGGAAGACCAATCTAGGTGTTCTAAATTCCAGTGACTGACCAGATTCTGTTGGAATCTGACAAGCTGCCCTTGGAATCAGGAAACCTAGTTCCCTGATAAAAGAGAGAGACAGAGAAAGAAGGAGAGAAGAGGGAAGGGAGAGAGGAAGGAAGAGAGAGAGGGAAAAAGGAAGGAAGGAAAGAAGCAAAGGAAAGAGGATCACCAGTCCAGGTTGGATGCATGAGACAAGTGCTCGGGGCTGGTGCACTGGGATGACCCAGAGGGATGGGATGAGGAGGGAGGGGGGAGGTGGGATCAGGATGGGGAACACATGTAAATCCATGGCTGATTCATGTCAATGTATGGCAAAAACCACTACAATATTGCAAAGTAATTAGCCTCCAACTAATAAAAATAAATGGAAAAAAAAAAGAAACAAAAAAAAAAGGAAAGAGGGAAGAAGGAAGGAAATATCACTACCTTTAATCAACTTGGGCCACAGTTTCCTCATCTATAAAGTGGAGATAATAATACTGCTTCAGCTAGTGACAGAACAAGAGGTAGGGTTTTGTATTTGTAAACTGCAATGTTAAAAATTGATAGAATTTTTAAATCATAGCCATCATCTCTGGGGCTTTATAAAATACATGGATTCTTAGGATTCAACCGTGGAGATACAAAGTGGCTTGATTCAGGGTGGAGGCTGGACATATACATTTTTTTAAGAGCTTCTCTGGGTGACTCCAGGGCTTGGCTAAGGATAAAAATTGCTGGGGTAAAGATATGCATTATTATTATTATCATTATTCTCTTTTGGGGGGTGGAAATGGGGAGACTCCTTTCAGAAGGGTCTTCTGTAAAGCACAGTGGTCCTTAGATGAGGAACACTGTCAGTGTCTTTATACCCTGGCCATCTCTAGCCTGGAGTCTTAAAGGCAGGTTTGTGAGGGTGTATATTAGGGTGTGCATGTGTTTTCAAGACTATATGCCTGGAAAGGGCGGTAAAGAGAAAACCAATCATGCAGGGTTTCTATATTGAGAGGAGGACACTAGGGACAGGAAGAAGAATCAGTTAAGTTCAGGGGGGCTCAGGCCCATGGACTTTTATCCTTAAGAAACAAGCAAAAATGACACCAGGCTTGGCTTGTGGAGGAGCATGGCTGTTACTGTCTCCCTAATTTGGCCACAGCTGGGGTCTGAGTGTCACCCAGTTTGGCCACAGTGTCAGCCCTGCCTGCCCCTGACCGCTGAGCTGGGGAGGCCTGGAATCTAGCCTGGAATCCAGCAGCCATCCTTCTTCCTGTTAGTCCTCTGCAGATCCTGTGCACCTAGGATATTGTCCATTCTTGAGCGGTAAGAGAGGGTCAGAGCAGGGCAAAAACCACCCCTCCTACTCTGCTCCTGCCCAAGGCCCTCCGTCCCATTGACCTGCTCCCTGTCTAAGGCAAGCAGTCCACATTTTGGGTTTCTTCCACTATTTATACTCAGGAGAGGGACCCTGGGGACCCCATGGGCCCAAGCTACTGCCCCTGCTCATCCTGGGGTGGGAGGGAGGGGAGGTCCTGCTTAGGTTCAGAGAAGGATGTGGGAGAGAAAAGAGGAAATAAAACAGAGGGCAGGATTAATGAAGTGGCTTCAAGAGCTAATAGTGCATTTACCAACATCTCCTCCTCTGACTCCCATCCAGGAGGAAACTGGCCACAGCCCTGAGGCAGGCTGTCCAGCTCTCAGTCCACCTCTTAGGGATCCCAAGGCTGGAAAGAGGCAGACAGCCTTTCAGATGACACAACCAACCTCTCTTCTCTTACACCCCAATCTCTGGAAATGAGATTGGTGTCTCAGCCCGTCCTGTGCAGTGCAGGTCCTTCCCCAGAACTACCAGCTTCCAAGTAGCCAGTGAGAGGTAAATTATTTGGCAGTGTTTGGGGGATCCTGCCCCCCACTCCAGCATCCAACCACAGGGATACAGCCCTGGCCACCTTCAATAGTCTCTTTCAGCCTGTACCCATCCCATGCCCTCCTCTCTCCCAGGCCTCCTCCCCAGAAGCTGACCTGGAGCTGGATTCCCAAATAAACAGTAACTAATTGGATTAGGAGCTGATAATATTGTTGACCTTTCTTAATGTCTGCTGGCAGTCTTTCCACCACACTGAGGCTTAATTGTATGGGGTGGGGGGAGGGTGGGGGACTTCCAGGAGTGAAATGTGACCCCTGTTAACCTCAGATAAAATGGGCTCAGCGTCTTCCCAACTGCCTGTCATCCCCCATGGAGCAGGAACACACACATGCTCCCACTCTCAGCAAATAATTACACAGATGATACACACATGCATAGGCATGCATGCAGAGATGCAAACACACCCAGAGGCACACAGGCATCTCACCCAAATCCACACCTGACTTTGAACATGGATCCTACATGTACACAAGCCATACAAACATGTGTGCATGCAACATCACATATATGATAGACAATATATGCACATACACAGTCGCAAATACAAGCACAGAGATACATCTAGGCAAGTATAATTACATACTTGATGCATAATAGGCTAATAGACATACTCATGAATGCACACAGATGCACACACATACACTGACATGTGCACATATACTCAGACATGATTCTGAATAAAATGAGCATGCACAATACATGACACGTGTCCGCATGCGTGCATAATGTGCACATACCTTTGCCCCCGGACAAGACAGACCCCGCCGACGCTCCACATAGTCTGGCCCACCCCACACCCCAGCTCTTTCATAATCTCTGTTACTTCCACTTTCTACTTGTTCCTGGGCTTCCTGGTTGTGTTTCTGGGACCCTGTTTTAATGGGTCTCTTGGAGCCCGGCCCCGTCTCTCTGAGTGTCTCCATCGCTCAGAACCTCTGGGGCCCTGCCGCTGCCTGGATCTCTCTCTGCTCCTGAGATGCCGAAGTTGAAAAGGGCCTGGCTGGCAGAGTGGTGGGGAGAACATGTAAAGAGAAGAGATTAGAAGAGCAGGGTATGGGCAAGGAGGCCAGAGAGGGTGGAGAAGAGGGTCAGGGGGAGAGGACCCGGAAAGAGGGGAGCGGCGAGGGAAGGGGAGCACGGGGCGGGGGAGGGGCGCCTGCCTGCGCACAGCAGATGTTGCCGCTCCTCGGATGGAGCTGTTAATGTAAGTGGAGTTTGTGCAATGGTAATTAGGAGGGCCCTCATTACCCTGGCGGAGCCGGCTGAGAGCCGATAAAGCCGAGGGGGAGAGGGGCCGACATCAGGGTAATGGGGGAGCGGGGCCGTTGAGGAGCTGGAGCCGAGCCGGGACCGCTCCACGCACAGCTGGAGCCCGGCGAGAGGGCCGGGGAGGGGGGCGCGGACCGGGCCTGGAGCCCCGGGGCGGAGCAGGGGTGCGAGCGGGCGAGTGTTGCGCGCGGCTGCCTCTGCGCTGGCCTTGGTGCGGCCGCGCGGGAGAGGGTGTCCTGGAGCGCGAGCTGGAGGATTGGGGCTGCCTGTCTGCAAGGGGCAGGTGGCGAGGAGGGTACCAGGCTGGAGTGTCCGCCTCAAGTGCAGCCCTGGGACGGGGGTTGCGGGGTGGGGGAACATCCCCGGGGAGGCGGGGGGACATGCCCAGAGGCCTATGCACCTATATTCTGAGACCCCTGGTGGCCGGACAGCGGTGGGGCCAGAGGGTGGGGACATGAAAGGACACCCTTCTCCTCTAGTGCCTCCCCTCCCCCTGCTCCAGTGCCTGGGGATCTAGGACTCATCCAAAGTGACCAAGACATGGTCTCTGGAAGAGAACAGCCTGGACGAGAATTAACATCTAGAAGGAAGGTTCCAGAATGTTAGGTCACAGACTGAAGGAGACCAGCCAGCATTCAGGAGTTAGCATTCAGCCAGCATTCAGCCAGCATTCAGAGTTAGGGAGGAGTATAAACCCTAACTCTTGCCTCCTGGGAGTAGGGGGAGGTCAGTCCCCCCCACCCCAACCTGATCCTCTCACAGGTCCTCTTTGGCTCCTTCCCTCTCTCCAACCCTTCCTGGCAACCTCCCCTACCCTGCCAACCCTAGGGGAGGGCCCCAAGCAATGAGAGTGTTGAAAGTGGAGCCCCAGCATCCCTAACTAAGCACCTTGCTTCCCTTGGGCTTTGCAGGAAGGGGAGCAGAGGCAAGGGAAGCAGTGAAGCAGTTGTACCTCTGCTCCCCAGCTGGGAACCTGGGAGCCCTTCCCAGACCTCCAGACCGGGGCCCAGGGTGATGAGTCCATTTTGCTATTTACCATCAGGGATTTCCAGGATGAGCCCCCAGTGCTTTTCAGACTAAGCAGTGAGCAAGCCCAGTCTTCCTAGCTGACTGAGAGCCATCTTCAAAGAACGGGCCATTTTCACAGAACGGGCCAAGTCCCCTTCTCCTCCTGCTCCCCCGGCCCAAGGCCAGACAACCCTGGGAAGACTTGCAGGAGGCAAGGAATCTGCCACCATGGCAGGGAGAGGGGAACTGTGGGGGGGGGTCTTTGAGACCTCGCTTTCTCCATCGGAGGGTCCATCATCCCCCTTTTAAATCCCTTTTTCACACAGCCCCCACCTGCAGCTGCTTTCAGAAACCCAAGGTCATTGACTCCTGCCACTTCGGTTTACTGACTTCGCAAGGAGTGTATAAAGCACCCTCCCCTCCTCGCCCCCATTATGGAAAGAGTGGAACAGAGAGGGGGATTTTTTTTTCCCTTCAGACTTTGAGGAAGGGAAAGGAAGGACCTGCCACTACCAACCCCAGAGGGAACCACGTCTCCCAGAGAACCAACAGGGATGTGGTATCTCTGAAGAGACCTGGGCTGAGGGGAGACCCCAGACGCCCCTCCCCTCTTCAGCAGCGTGGCAGAGTAGGGGTTAACAGGGAGAGGCTGCAAGATTGGAGCAGGCGGTGGCTCCCGCCCCCCCCCCCCCCAGAGTTGCTGACTCTTCCTTTTTGTTCGGGCTGACAGCGAGCACCTGGCGTGCTCCTGCAACAATATTGTTCCTGCCTCCCTCCCCCCAGGCCTCAGGCTCCCCTCTCTCTCCCCCTCCCCACCCGCAGGCAGCCTTCCCCTCCGTCTCCTTTTCCCCCAGCCCCTCCTGCCAGTGGCCTCCTAGGAGCACCCCCCCAACACAACCACAAGCACGGACCCTGCGGTGTCAATAAACACAACATATGCTGCCATTAATGTGAAAATCGTGCCCTCTACTCCATTCATCCCCTCAGCCTGCCCGCCCGCTGCGGGCAGGGATAGGGGGGTCGGGGAAAGAAAGGTCAAGTGGGAAACATTAACTACCCTCTTTTTTTGAACTGCTTACCCCTTACCCCCACCTCCAGAGAGGGAGAGGAATTGGAAGAGCGCGGATGGGAGAGGGATAGGGGTGTTCTGAGACCTGTGTTCTCCCCCAGAGTCTCCCAGATGGAAACAGGTGAGCACCCTCCTCCAGCCCACATGCCTCTTGAGCTTCAGGGGGACAGGAGTAAGGCCGCAGTCAGCCCTCCCACAAACGGCGCAGTTGCTGACAGGCTTCTCCTGGGGGCAGACATGGTCAAGGGGGTCTTGTTCTCTTGCAAGTCCAGCAATCATCTCAGCTCCTGGCAACCTTCCGTCTGTCTACCTGAATTATAAAAGACAAACCAGAAGGGTCCTCCAAGAGGGCTGGGCTTCAGAAAGCCCCTGTGAAAGGAGCCAAATACCTCAGGTGGCTAAGGGAGTGGCCTGGCCTCAGTCTCCTCAACTAAATCACCAGTGCCAAGGCAGCAGGGGATAATAAAGATAAAAATAATACAATAACAACAGCTAACATGTATTGAAGGCTTATTTATGTACCAGACATTGTGCTAAGCACTTTACAGGCTTTATCTAATTTGTTCCCCAGAAGGCCTCTATAGGGAAGTTACAACTGATATCCCCATTTTACAGCTGAGGAAAACAGGCTTGCTTAGGACAGCTAGCATGTACTGAGTGCTTACTGTCCTCCAGACCCTGGTTGGAGTTTTCTACATATCATGTCAATGACCCTCTGAGGTTAGCAACACTATTGATACCATTTTACCAAGGAGGAAACTGAGGCTCAGAGAAGTTCAGTAACTTGCTAAAGTTTCACAGGCAGCAAGCAGAACTTGGCCAGGAATTCAGGTCTGTCTGACAGCAAAGCTTATACTCTTGGCCCCTACACTTGGTTGCCTCCTTTTTCTTCTGTATTTTTCTCCATCTCCAGTAGCACCCACAGCACCTACAACTCTCTCCCCAACCCAAGCTCACTCCCAAGATCAGACACATAGTGGGACAATGGCTTCCCAGTGGCACTAGTGGTAGACACACTTTCCATCCCTGGGTCAGGAAGATCCCCGGGAGGAGGGCAACCCACTCCAGTATTCTTGCCGGGAGAATCCCATGGACAGAGGAGTCTGGCACGCTGTGATCCACAGGGCTGCACAGAGTTGGAGACGATTGAAGTGACTTAGCACTCACACATGCACAGGACAATGGGGAAAGAAAAGCCAGAGTTGAGACTCTCATTCTCTGCCCGGGTCCTCACTCTTTCCACTGTCACTCCCTGCTGTACCCATCCAGCCTGTGTACTCACTGTCCCCTCACCCCCATGGCCAGCCTCATTCTGAGGAGCCGCTGTGTACAGGCAAAGCGCCCCTTTAGGCTCCCAGAGCACAAAGATATTGTGCTTGGCTCTGCAGCTCCTCACTTCTGAGACTCCAGTTGCTTTATTGATACTAACTTAACACATCCCCCACTTCCCCACCCGACCCGGCCCAGTCTGACGGGCAGAAATCTGCTGCCTGGGCACCACCCTGACCTCTCTTTTCCTCTTTCATTATCCGCTCTGGGCACCAGGGAGCCAGCACCAAAATTAAAACAATAACTAAGCCCGAAGTGGACCCAGCAGCCCCCACTCCCACCCAAGGGAGGGAAAAAAGCCACAAAAACACCTGGAGAGGAGAATAATCAATGGAAGGGGAGGGGTGACCCACTCCCACACCAGCAGCACCCCCACCCGCCTTAACCCTTTATCCCCTGCACCGAACCAGGATTCCCAGACCCCATCCTATAAAGAAGCAGCAGCTCCTGGCAACTGTTCAGCCATTTAGTGCTTTGGGGTTTGAATAAACAAATCTGGGACAGTGAGGTCCCCAGAAGCCCACAATTAAGAAGGACTAAGACCCCTAAAGGAAGCCAGTGTTACCATAAACAAGAAGTACCTTCTTGGGCAAATTGCTGGAGAATTGGTTAATCACTTATTTAGTGGTGTGTGTCAAATGCTTTATAAAGTGCACTACCTTATTTGATCCTCAGAACAACCTCACCTGTAGGCATTTTTGCTCCTATTTTTCAGATGAAGAAACTGAGACTAAAATGAAATGACTTGCCCAAGTTCACCTCAGCTAGTAAGTGGCAGAATCAAGCTTCAAACTTCTACTCCAGACTCTCTTTTCATAGCCTACAACTTAACCATCTGGCTGAGCTTTCTGCCTGGACCTTTTCCCAGGGCTACTGGAGTCTGTGTAGACAAGTAGGCTCAGTTCAGGAATCTTCTGGCTTCAATCTCTCTGAAAGGAACGGAGATCAGTGAAGGCAGGACCCAGGTCTAGGCCTGCTGAGGCCAGCAGAGGGGGCTGCTGTAGTTGAGGTCAAGTGCGGGAGAGGGAAGCTAGAAGTGCCTATCCCAGAAAAGCAAAAGTATTCCACAGGGCTCCCCATGCACCCTGCCCCCTGCAATGTCTATGGGCCAGTTGCCTCAGCGCAGGGTGCCCTTCCCAGGGGAGGGGGAGGGGCAGAGTTAGCCCTGCTGAACTGTCCTAACTGTGGAGCTCTACACAGAGGACCTCCCCTCCTCGTCTTTCTGCCCTACAAGTCTTCTAGAAAGAGTATCTCAGCTACTCCATCCACCCCACAGCAGGATACCCACATCCCCTAGCAGGCCCCACTGCCCCACCCCAACACACTCCAGCCTCTCAGCGTCGTCTTCTTTTTAAAAAATATTTATTTATTTATTTAAAAAATATTTATTTATTTATTTGGCTGCACTGGGTCTTAGTCGCACCAAGTGGGATTTTCAATCTTCATTGCAGCATCTCGTTTCCCCACCAAGTATTGAATTTGGACCCCCTGCATTGGGAACTTGGAGTCTCAGCCACTGGATTACCAAGGAAGTCCCTCTCAGAGTCTTCTGATTGTCCACTTACCTTGTCATTTTTCATTTTAATTCTGCTGACATAAGAACAGAACTTTTCCAAAAAGTTCCAAAAACAGAAAACTGAAAGAAAGACGAGAAAAACTCTTATGTCTAGGCACTGTTCTAAGGACTTTGCCTAAAACTTGCACAACAATCCTTAGAGATAGGTACCCCTGTTCTACAGATGGAGGGAAGGAGGGCCTGGGAACTTATAAACTGAAGCTGGAAAATGACATAGCTGGGATTTGAATCTAGGCAATTTGCCCTTTTGTAACACTACTTTTTTCCCAAAAAAAAGAAAATCTTCAAATTCTTTATTGTGCATTGGACTGCAGAATAAAGGGACGGCATTCTTGCCCATCTTTATATTCTTATAATAGGGTAAAACGTAGGGTGCATATGCATGCTCATGCTCAGTCATGTCCAATTGTTTGCGACCCCATGGACTGTAGCCTGTGAGGCTCCTCTGTCCACGGAATTTTCCAGGCAAGAATACTGGAGTGGGGTGCCATATCCTATTCCAGGGAATCTTCAAACCTGTATCTGTTATGTCTCCTGGATTGGCAGGCGGATTCTTTACCTCTGGGTCATCCAGGAAGCCCTAAACATACTGGGACCTCCACAAAAGTACACCCAAGGAATTCTAAGAAAATTAAAGGCCATGAGGACTGCCTGTCACACCCCACAGGGAGATGGCCTGATGCTCTCAACCTTGGCTGTCCTGGGTGCTAGATCAGCCACGCTGACTTCCCAGTCAGAAATAAGCTGAGCCAATAGAAGAGCCAGGTCTGACAAGGTCTTCAGGCCTTTCCATAACTCTTCCCATTGCCTCACTGGTCTCCCTTGACTCTCTAGGTACTGAACTAGTCTTGGCTTCTAAGTCCTCACAGTCCCCCAAATTCCTGCGTCTACCTCCCTCCAAAGACTAGTCATGAGGACCCTTCATGGCGCTGACCTTCAGAAGTTTGGGCTCCCTTTCCCCAGTTCTCTCTGTTCTGCCTTTTGTCCTGGAGCATATTTGTGGTGAGGGTCGGCCCTGCCCTTGGGAAGCTTAGCTCTCTCACACCGCAGCCTGGTTTCAAGCTGTCCTAAGGACAGATGCCCTGGTCCCAGGAGCCCATCCGCTGCACACGTGCCCCCTGCCCACAGCTGACCAAAGACTTTCCTTTGCCACCCCCTCAACACAGCCCTCTATTGCTCTGTTCCTGACGTGAGCGTTTCCTCCAAATCCCCACACTGCCTCCCGTGACCCACTTAGAATCCTAACTCTCCAGACTTAAAATAGAAAACACTCAACACAAGCTTTTACACTTCCCGCTACCAGCCGAATAAAGGCTCTGTCCTTAGCAAAAACAATAACCGCCTATTACTAACAATAGTTGCCCACCAATTCAGCACCTATGGCCATTCATTTGCTCAGCTCTCCCCAAGGCACTTCCTACCTGTACTCAGACTGTAGAAGTGCCTGGTTGTCTCTCTGGGTGTGGGACTTGTGTGTGACAGTGTTCTGGGAACGGCTATTGTGTACTATGCTTTCTCTTCTCCTTGGGAAAAACTCTGAAGTGGCTGCTGGCCCTGGGCTCATCTGTAATCTGGGGCATTGATCGGGGTTCATTGATAGCTGATTGTTTTCACACGTGACTCGGTCACATTCCTCTAATCTCCATCCTTCTGCTCAGTTTGCATGACAAGAAGCGGCCTCAGTGGGGAGAGGTCGCTCACCTCTGACCAGGATATAATTGGAAAAAGAAGGTCATTGCTGCCTTTGCTTCTGGGGCAGATCAGCTTCGTTCCATTTGTGTCATGAGCTCTTGCCAGCACACACTCTCAGTGACGTGGAGACAATGGCTGTGCCCCACAATGGGGCCCACAGAGATGTGCTCAACACAAATCACGAGACCCATGCTTGCTCTCATCAGGACAGGCATGTACGACAACACACACACACAACAGGGGCTCTCAACGCTGAGGATAGCATCAATGACACACAGGACAACACGTGACATCTACACATAGAGGACACACAAAGAGATGCATAAAAACAATGATTACTGATGACACAGGTACCCAATGACACATACACACAGTGAGACACATATAGACATTTTGATGAGGGCAAAGAGCCCAGGCTGAGCTACCATACCAAACAGGAAAAAAATGTTCAATAGTCATTCCTTTCTTCAGGCAATGCCCGTATGGGAATATATCAGAATTACCTGGATAGCTTTGACAAAGTGCATGTTTCCAGGAACCCCTGCAGGCCCATACACACCCCTCACAATACGAGTGCGTGTGGATCAACACGTTTATGTTGAAAAGCTCCCTCAAGTAATTCTGATATGCCCCCAGGTTTAGAACCATTGAACCAGGCTCCCCTCTACTGGGTGGCAGAATTTGCCAGTAGGGTTGTGGGGGTGTATTTTATTTTCTCAGTTTGGGAAGGGACAGGCAGGAACTGAGAAAAGGATTCGCCTATAGCCGGAAGATTAGGGGCCAAACAGTGGCCAGGAACGGAAAGAGTTAAAACTGGGCATTGATCCCGGCGACCTTGGCTGGCCTCGTTAGCGCCTGCACAGCACACACAGAAGGACCCTTCGCGCGGGGACTGTCCCAGAGACTCGCCTGCGCTGCGCCGTTGGGTTGCGAAGGCCCAAAAATCCCACACCGCCTCCGAAGCCGTGTCAGCTGCAGCCTTGGGTATCTTTGGGGAACCCTGGTTAGGCCTTGGCCCGGTGATCCAGCCCCCGAGGCACTTCCCCGTGCCATGCTGGGCACTGTAAAAATCAGAAAGTTGCTTCTGTTCGGGGCCCCGGGAGGGACCGAGCTGCCCTACTCCCAACCCGGCCTCGCAGGGAGGCCTCCGGGAAAGGACAGAGGGCACCGCGCGAGGACCGTGCGTCGGAGGCGGCGGGTCACTAGAGCCCCGGCGAGGTGGCGCGGAGATCTGCGGGGACAGCACAGGGTTGCGCCGCCCCCTGGCGGCTCAGTGGCAGAGTTGAGGCCGGGGGCGGGCGGCAGCGGGGGGTCTGACCGCTCCGGGACGGGTTCCTTGTTCCCAGAGACGAGTTGGGGAAGGATGTTGAAGAGACGCCCCCACGAAGACTGTCCTGTCCCCCCTCACTTCCGCTCTCCCTCTGTCCCTTTCTCGATTTTATCTCTCTTCCTCCTCCCCCATCTCGCCCACTCTTCCTGCCCTTCCCCCTCCCGTCCTCACTCCCTCTTCTACCCACCCCCCCTTCCTTTCTCTCGTCCTTCGCCCGCTCCTTCCCGCCCCCGCGGGGCAGCGCCTGGGTGCTCCCGCTTGGCAGTTAGCCCATTAGATCTCGTACTATTGATCCGCTTCTGAGCTGAAGCTGACAGCACCCCCCTTCCCATTCTCTTCTCGTCCCCATTCCTGCCCCCCCCCCCATCTCCAGGCGGTCCTGGCCTGCGCCTTCCCCCCCACTCAAACCCCCACGCGGGCTGCGCCGAAGTCTCGCCCTCACGAAGGACAAGAACAAATGTAATTAACGCGACTAGCGAGGGGGGTGAGCCCCTACCCGCACAGGCTCGAGCCGGGGTCCCAGCGGTCCGCCCCCTGCCCGCCGCCTCCCTCCCGCCCCCACGCTTCCCGCCCCCCGGAGCGGGAGCATTTGGGTTGAGCTGCGCCTGCCCTATAAATCCACATATAATTCTCGCCTTTCCTGTTCAGCTAAGGAAAATAAACGTGTAAGGCTGTTTCTGGGAGCCCAGCTCAGGGACCGCTCTAAATTCTCCTCTTATTGAGTCCGGGCTGGAAATCATTCAGTTCGGCGGCGCGCCCCCACCCTCCCCACCCCCTAGCCCGCCGCAAGCCCGCGCCCGCGCCCGCCGCGCACACGCACGCGCGCACACGGGAGGCAAGAGCCGGGTATATAAATATCTCCAGCTCTGCCCATAGCCGGGCAGATTTATTCCGCTGCCAAGCCTGCAGAAAATTGACTTGTTCATGGAGGCGGCTATTGACACATCACCGGGGGGAGGGTTAGGGGAGAAAGCAGTGGAGCCGGCGCCCCTCCATTATACGTTAATGTAATCAGCAGTGTGCGAAATGACTGCGCGGAAAATAGCATCACTGACATTTATATTAGAGGATATTGATGGCAGGAGCTGTGACCGCATCACTCTGCCTCCCGTTTCCACGGATTGACACAGGAGCCTCTTGTTGGCTCCATCCATGCTCGCCTCCCCTCCCCCCTCCCCCTCCCTCGCCTTGTCTCCCTCTCTCCACCCACTGTCTCTCTCCTCGCCTCTCCCCCACCCTCCCAATTCACTCTTACAGACGCTAATTTTCCAAATAATTCTTGAGCACCTACTGGGTGCCACGTGCAGGGTCTCTCCCGCGCGCCTGTCTATAGGTTTCTCCCTTTCTTTCTTTCCAACTGTGCCCTTGCCCTCTTTCTCCCTTTCCCCCAGCTCTGCCTCCTCCTCCCCCTTCCCTGGCTCGGTGGTTGGACCGCTGCTGTCAGAGCAGATAGATAATTGAAAAATGGGCCTCACCTTTGCAGCCAGCAGGAGTGGTTCAGGCAGTTACAGCCGGGGTTACCTACTCCATCTCAGGCCCAGGCTCCAAAAGAGATTCTGAGGAAATTGGATTTTACATGGATGTTTTATTCGGGCAGAGGCTTTAGTGTATATAAATACAGCCGAGGAAGCCTTGGCGGCAAGGATGAGTGAAGGCGAGACAATCCCGCCTGGGGCCTGGAGGCTCAGGGGAGGCAGACAGGGCATGTGCTCAGCTCTGGGTCCCAGACCTGGACGTCCGCGCATTTCCTCCTCAGCATCTGAGACTAAAAGAGGTTAATGCTTCTGAACAGCTCCTCAAAAGCTGCCTTGGGAATTTTAAAAGTGTGTGATTTTTGACAGGACCATGTACTGAGAAAAGAAGGAAGTATACTCAAGAAGTTTGAGGACTGATTCAGTAAATATTTATTGAACCCTTAAATTGCAAGGTATTGTGTTGGGGCACATGAGTATGTTAGACATGGCTGCTGATTTCAAGCACAGTTTGGAGTATGACAACCTGGGGTTTCAGGTCAGGGACAAGGAAGGGGAAAGGTGTGGAAGTGGGTACTGAGATCATTTCTCTGATCATCCAATCACCTGAGAAGCCTGGATGAAGAAGCAGAAGGGAAGCAGGTCAAGCTGGGGGATGGAGAGTCCTACCAGCTCTCCAGTCTCTCTGTCCTAGGCTGGTCCGCAGAGCTTCTGGGAACATTTTAGACAACTGTAGTCACCAAATCTATAGGCAAGTTCACATCCAAAATTTTTTCAGGGAATCTGATGAAATCCTTCAGAGGGCAAGGGTGATAGATCATCAAAGACCAAGGTGAGGCCTTCCAGAGAGACCAGCTGCAAGGCATGAAGAGGGCCTGAGTGAGAAACCCTTTGTGGGAGACATAAATTGAAGGCACATGAGCCAGTGAGGGGCATCAGACAACAAGGGAGGTGAGATGTGGGTGTGGGAAGGAGGGAGTAGATGCTTGGCGGTCTAGAATAAGGAATCCTCCAGGTGTTTGAATGCCCCAGTCCCTATAGGAAGGCCTCTGTTTCAGTCATGGGCAGGGTCTCTTCTGTGCCTGGTCTGATCTCTGATTAGAGTCTATGCGGTTGACAGCTGTAGCCCGAATCATTTTCGTTTCTTGAAAGAAGAGCTCATGAGCCAACCCATGATTGAAGGACTGGTATTAAGGTGAGAATAACCAGGCTGAATGATCACTGAAGGGCCAGGGGATCCGTCTGCGCTCAGAGCAGAGACGACAGCTGCCTTATCCCAGCCACATTGCTGAGAACTGGACCAGTCCTCCCCCAGATTCCAAAGCCCCCCTTCTTCTCCGCAGCCACATTGTTCTACTGTTACATCATCAGCCTGCGGGGGCAGGACAGGTGCTGGATAGATCATGGCCATCCCTCCAGCTGCCCCACACACATCCCAGACACTTCCACATGGTATCTGGGAGCTCCAGTCCAGCTCTAGGATGGGAGTACTCTTGGGTAACTGCACTTCCTGTCTGACTTCTATTAGCATCTTTCTTCTCTCCTGTGGATTACATTCATTCTGACACCTTGAGTCAGACACCCTTCCCAGCTATCAGGAAGCCAGGCCACTCCCACTCACCAGCATTACTTGTACCTCCTTCTCACCTCTGCTCTCAGAGAACTGCACGAACTCATGTCTCCACCCCTCAGGTCTGATCTTGGTTTTGTCTTCCCTTCCTTGTGACTCATTTGACAAAAGATTCTGTGTCCTGAGATTCTGGTCTTACTCCTAGTCTAGAAACCCTTGAATAGGTTGGTGATGAGAATGTGAATATATGTGTGTGTGTACATGTACCTGTGCTCACTTGGGCACTGCATGCCCAGGGCACAGGGGACATCATTCATGGAGCAGGACTTGGTCCCACCCTACCTTCCAAATTAGGGAACTGACATGCAGAAGGAAAATGAAGGAGCAACCAGGGAAGTAACCCCCCTCAGCAGGAAGGATGCCTCTCAGTCCTGCATGCCTTATCCAAATGGGATTCTGGGAAGTCATTCTTCCACAATCATTTGCTCAGTAAGCCATCAGGACCCAGTGACATGGGGGCCGGGCGGGGGAGGGAAGAAGGTACTAGAAACAGCCATGTAAGACTCAGCCATTCATTGTGATTTAGAGCCTGTCCATTCCTTCTCCTTATGTGAGAAGGTAGCTGGAGACAGGGCTCAAAGGAGAATGGACCTTTGAAAGATAGAAAGCCTGTTTCCAGGGGGCAAGGGAAGCCATTAGGAGCTGGAAGGAGGAGGTCTGGTTGGAGAAGCCAGGCTTCACAAAGGTGCGTTTCCAGCCTTAGCAACAAAACCAGTGTTAGTTATGCAAATATGATGAGAATCACCTAAACCCTCTGGAGTTCAGATTTCTCATTGGTTTAAAAAAAAAAATGGGGGTGTCCTTTTCAGCTCTAATTTCTGATTCTAAACTGGTGAATGAATATGTTTGGAGAGCCCAACTTGGGATGAAAGAAGGAAGTTCACAGTTAAAGATTGAGACTTACAAAAGGGATAAAGAAAGATAATTGTGGGGCCAGTTTTCTGCAATTGCTCAGAAAACTCTCTGGATGTTGAGAACCTGTTGGAGCCAGGACAAGTACAGAGCAGGAAAGTGGACCAGGTTTGGGCAGAGGGGAGGCAGGGATAGATCCAGAAAGCAATGCCCCCTAAATTTGTCTCAAGAGGATTCTCTGCTTAGAGTTCAGCTGGTACAGCCCAGAGATCCAAGTAACCTGGAAGCTATTAATTCAAACAACAGGAATCTGTACACTCTTATGTTTTGTACTTTGGAGGGTAAGGGGTTAGTTTGTTTCTCTGGAGTTACATAGTCTCTCTGAAACTATGACGTTTCCTAGTTGAAAAATGTTGTTATAGCATCAGGGTAAAGAACCCGCCTGCCAACGCAGGATACACAGGAGACCCGGGTTTGATCCCTGAATAGGAAAGATCCCCTGGAGAAGGGAATGGCAACCCACTCCAGTATTCTTGCCTGGAGAATCCCATGGACAGAGGAGCGTGGCGGGCTACAGCGTATAGGGTCGCAAGGAGTCGGACACGACTGAAGGGACTTAGCACGCTAAGTCGCTTCAGTCGTGTCCGATTCTGTGCGACCCCATAGACAGCAGCCCACCAGGCTCCCCCGTACCTGGGATTCTCCAGGCAAGAACACTGGCGTGGGCTGCCATTTCCTTCTCCAATGCATGAAAGCGAAAATTAAAAGTGAAGTCGCTCAGTCGTGTCCGACTCTTCGCGACTCCATGGGCTGCAGCCTACCAGGCTCCTCTGCCCATGGGATTTTTCAGGCAAGAGTACTGGGGTGGGTTGCCATTGCCTTCTCGGTAGCACGCAGGCCCGCAAGAGCTATTAGGCTAGAGAAGGGATCAGGGCGCCCCTAGTGGCAGAGCCTGGTGATTGGCAGCAGCAGTACCACTTCAAGACGGTGCAGAGGCTGCAGGCAAAGTGAAGCAACTGGAGAGAGGCTGTGGGGGGCCCTATAAGTAATGGATACACCACCAGCCCCTCCCGTCTTGACTCGGAAGAAACAGGACAGGTGACCTGGGAAGCTTTGCAGCAGAAAGCCGCCTTAGAAGACAATCCCCAGAGGGAAAAGACTAGAAGCCTAGAGCACAGGAAGCTAGGAGCCAGCAGGCCGGGGAGGAGAGAGAAGAGGGGAGGGAAGATATCCCTTTCCACGGATGTGCCTTGGCCCCAGCCCAGGCAAAGAGGGGCAGATTTCTGTCTAGTCCCAAGCCCCTGCATCTGCCACCTTGTTTACCTCGTGCCTATTTATAGTTGCAGGCTCCAAGCCCGGCATGGGACTCTGCGATTTATGTGACTATAAACCTCCAAAGGGCACTGGACTCTGGCAGGGCATAGATAAAGACAGGGGCAGGCCTCTCAAGGTCAAAATGGCCACCCTCCCAACCCTGTTGACCTTATACTCCACTAAAGGGCAAGAGGTCATAAGACTAGGCTCAGGCAAAGAAGGCATGGGTGGAAAGCCGCAGTCACCTCTTTGCCTCTTCCTACCCTGAGCTGGTTCAGTTTAGGATCGCAAGCAGGTTAGAGAGGACCTGTTTGGTTTGGTTTTCCCTTTGGGAGGTCATTGGGAAGCTCTGTGTGGGAGGGTGGATCTCATCAGGGGATGACTGGTTTTGGAGAGAGTGGATGAATCTAGCCTTCTGGGAGGGAGGGGAGAAAGGAGCTCTGCCACCCAACTCTCACCTGCCCATCCTCTTAACATTAGAAGGGAAGAAAAATCCTGATGGCTCAGACAGTAAAGAATCTGCCTGCAATGTGAGTTCGATCCCTGAGTTGGGAAGATCCTCTGGAGAAGGACATGGCAACTCACTCCAGTATTCTTGCCTGGAGAAGTCCATGGACAGAGGAGGCTGGTAGGCTACAACCCATGGGGTCCCAAAGAGTCAGACACAGCTGAGTGACTAACACTTTCAGAGTATTCCTGGCCACTGGCTTCCTTCTGAGAAGGCCTTAGGAGGCCTGAGCCAGCCCACCGCTCACTGAGGACAGGGTGTGCTGGTCTACCAGCGCCTGGGCCTCTGATCACCATGGGATTCTACTCAAGCAGAATGGCCTGAAGCCTTCCCTTTAGAGGCAACCACTACTTGGCCTCTGGCTGACCATCTACTTCTTGTCTCTCTCCATTGCCTGATACCCTGCAGCCCCCCATGTGTTCTCCCTCCACTGCTTCCCCCCAAAGTACCCACACTGTGCGTGCCAGAGGGAGCCCTGCTCCCTCTGCTATCCCAGCCTCCTGATGTGCCCTCCCCCTCAAACCCTTTGCACTAGTCTCCACCCCATGATTTATCACAGAAGTATGGAGGCAGGATGTAGCTTAGCCCTCTGTGTATGTGCATGTGTGTGCGTGTGTGCGTGAGTGTAAGGATGTCCTGGATAAGTGGAAAGTCGCGAATCATAGGCCAAATGGGTATGAACATGAAGAAGAGAGACCCAAAATGACCTTCTCCTCAACTGTTTTGTTATGTTCTCATCAATCTCTGGTCTGCTGGGTAAGTCTGAGGGCTTTTAGAGGGGAAGTACCTCCTTAGAGCCCATGTGACCCTATGGCCATTTCTGATCCTGCTTTGGCCTTCCCCTCCCCACCACCCTTTTGGGGCTCAGCTGCCTCAGGATTGGACTAAACCTGGTGGGAGGTAAGCAGAGCTGGGGGTCAGGGGTTGCCCAGCTGGGATCAACCCACCAGCAGTGGGAGGGGCACTGAAAGATAATGAACCATCAGTTAATGTGGACTCCATCCCGCCTGGGCCTGGCCTTGGTTTTGGCCTCAGAGAAGGATTGGTCTCTGGGTAAAGTAAGACTCCAGGGAAAAGAAGATGTCCTGGGGTATGGGCCAATTCTCAGACCTGTTCCTTTGTCTTCCTTTCCCATTGCAGCCCACGGGGGATGTGAATGAGTGAACCAAGTCAAAGTCCTTTCTTCCTCTGAAGAGGGGAGTCAGGGAATGGAAGAGATTCCAGAGAGTCCCTTTTTGCTCACCTATTAGTCCCCCTTTTCTCTCATGCGTTCTGTGGGGGTGAGGGTGGGGGAGTCTGGGAGACAGAGGTCAGGGGTGAGGACAGTGTCCAAGGACCTGGGGAGAAATCAGGGACCTGGGTGGGGATGGGGTTCAGTGGAGAGGAGCCAGGAGGAGGGGCTGGGAGGAGGACAGGGCTGGTCCTCTTGCCCTCTCCCAGAGGGAGGCAGCAGAGGACCATGGGAATTGCCCCAACCAGCAATCAGCAGTTCAGTTCCCTTTGTGTCTCCTGTCCATCGTGGACCCTATTCCAAGGGATTCACTCGGATGGAGTTTGTACAATTCCAATCTATGCCCCTCTGCTGGAGAGAGATTTGGGGATGTCAGCCTGTTTTTGATTTGGCCCCTACAAGCCCCTCTATTCATTCCTATGCAAGGACTCCTCTCCTCCTTGTCTAGAGCTTAGAAAATATACCTTTGTTCATTCCTCCACCTCCTCAGCTTCCCCAATTCCCTACCTCCCTTGAATACCAAGATCCAGCCCTGAGTCACCACCCTGAAGAGGCCTAGTCTATCTTAGGGAACTTCTCTGCGCCTGCTGGGCCATGACCAGATGTTCCAGTCTGAGTGTCAGTCTTCCCTAGGAAGTTTTGAATGAGGGTCAGGTCCACACATTTCTAAAGTCTCTTTTCTCCTACCCACATGTAGGTACTCACCAGGCCCACTTACCTGGATATGAGGACCAAGTCAACCTGGAGATGCACAAGGGCAGCAGCTGGGTGGAGGAAATCTGAGGTGTGACCTTGAGTGAGATGAAAAACCAAACCCTCCCAGGCTAGAGACCCTCTCCCTCCTGCCAGCATAGCATCTCTCAGCCTGGTTGGAAGCTGGGGACAGGGGACAGAGCACAGATGGGTGGGGAGGGCACTGATCAAGGAAACTAACATCTCAGTTGCTGGCAACTCAAAGTTAGGGAACTAGAAGGAACCCAGAGGCCTCAAAGTTACACCCTGGGGCAGAGAGAACATCTCCTAAGGGGCCACTTGGGCCTGGGGTAGAAGGAGCTAGAGACAAAATGGCCTTGGTAGGAAGATAAGACTGACCAGGTTTTTCAAGAAGAAAGAGGGCCAAAGAGTCTCTTTTGAACCCTTATTCTGGGGTATGGGTGCCTGAGAGAATTGAAGACCTAAACTCTGGGGAGCGGAGCTGAGATCCAACAGAAAGGAGCGTATGTGTTTGTAAACCAGTACAGCAACAGAGAGGCAAAGTCAGGGAGTGGCAGGATGGCACTTTTCTCTCTCACCCAGTCTCCTGTTGTTGGTTCTAAGAAACCTGGGGCTCAGAGCGCCCATGATGTAAGGCAGCTGGCACCTTCAGATCTCCTAGCCTAGACCTGTTGTTCAGACAGGGAAGGAGAAGCTCAGAGAGGAAAGGGAGGCCCTAGTTCCCAGACCATACCAGTGTCTTCAGTCCTGCTTGGCCATCTACCAGCTTCATTCTCAGACCCCAGATAAACTTATCCAGTGGAACCCCAGGCTGATCTACCTTCCCATAGATTTGTTCCCAGATCAAATGGGTGGGTGGATGCCCCCTGCCAGACCCACCCCACTGCTGCTCTAGGTTTAGATCCTTCTGGGTCTGGCTGAGCAAGGAGCCCTGGTTGGGAAATCTCCCTTCTCATTCCTCTTTGAGACTGGGGTTTCTTTGGGGCTCCCTCTGCAGCTTGACATGTCACTGTCTTTCTGTTAAAACATCTTGCCCACTCTGCCTCTGCCTCTCCTCCTTTCTCTCTTCTCGTACCTTCCCTCCCCCCTCTCACCCCCCCTCACCGATCCCTCCCCTAGATAGAGCCCCTGAACTGCTGAGATGAATCTCTGAAGCTTGTGGTTCTGGCCTGTGTTTCTGGTAATTGAGTTGTGGTCCCTGGTCGTGATGGGGGCGGGGCAGGGGGGGGAGTGGCTGCCTGTGGTCCAGGCCTCCTCCCACCATGCACAGGCCAGCTTAGCCCACCCCACTGGGATCCAGCAAAGAGGGTGAGGAGGAAGTGGTGAGGCATCCTCTTCCCCAGTCTGCCTTCTCCAGCTCTCTGCCTCCCTCTCTCCCCCTCCCTGCTTCATCTTCAGCACAAATCACATGGTGACAGCCCCATCCAACCTTTGGGGAAGGGTTTGTAAATGTGTCTTCCTTAGCTCTGATCTCCAAATTGTTCCTTTTATTGCATTTGTCACGGTGAAGATTAAAGTCCCTGGGTGGCCTGTACCACAAATCACAGAGTCTGCTCAGGGAGCAACTGCAGGTTGGGAACCGATGGAGGGGTCTGGGCCCTGTTACCACCTGTATATGTGTGTGTGTGTGGGTGGGTGTGCATACACATGCATGTGCGTGCACCCACAAGCACACACTTCTATCTGTGCTGTGGATTTGTACCCAGGACCAGGAAGATGTGTCCTTGATGTTGTCATTCTAAGCTGTTGGCCCCCTTTATAGCACAGCTTGTGACCTCTTCCTCCAGGCTGTCTTCCAGGATCACCCCACCCATTCCATGGTGAGCATCACTGTCTCTCCTATATCTTCCATTAGGCAGGAGGGGAAGCTATGTTCACATCACAGATATTTCAAAATAGCCTTCTGGGTCTCTGGCCACATCAGTCTCTAGATCCCATCCTGGCAACACTCTGAATGGGTCAAGGGCAGCTAGACCCAAACCCCCAAAGAACAGCTGACCTTACCCTGCCCCCAGCACCCCTAGACTCTGACATTTTTTCTCATCCTGGGACATAACTGGATTTAGAGGGGACACAGCTAAGATAGAGGAGACCCAGCTGAGGGACCCAAAGGACAAAAGCTCCCTTGTATACACGCACTGAAAAACAGTCCCTTTCCTTCCCTCTTACGAGGTAGGCTTCCTGCCTGCCCCTCATGCACATTCATAACATTCAAATTTATGCCGTAATCTCCGCCGCTCCATATGTATGAGCCTTTGATGGGTGTTTGGGTTTATGGGATGCACCCAGCCCTCCGCTCCCTCGCCCGCCCACCGCCTCCAACCACTGCAAAGACGCTCGTACATAATTGACATCGGCAGATTCTTTCATTATACAAGATTTAGCATCTGCTCAGGGATCGCTCGCTCCTCACTCACTATAGATGACTTTTCCCTGCGTTTCCTATTATCAATTCAAATTAGCCCCATTTCCCCACCGACCAGTGCAGCGTTTACACTTGACAGTGAGGAAACAGTGAGGCTGTAATGGACTTCTCAATTATTTAGGCCCAGTTAGGCCAGGACCCACAAGGCCTCAACAAGGGGGTATGCAGAGGTGGGGTCATCATAGCAGGGAGAATAGGGTCACCACTACTTTGTCTCTGGCCTTCTTATAGCCTTGCACCCTCACTTTCCACCCTGGGGAAGGCTTCCTCATCCATCTGGGTCTCTAAGGGGTGGGGTAGTCCCTTTCTGTCCACCCACTACTCAGCAGCAGCTTTTCTCCCTCCATCCCACCTTCCCCATCTCTCATTCCACCTATATTGGCTCCATATGTGTACCTAATGGGCTACCAGTATAAACCAAAGAAGAGGTATTAGCAGCAGCCAGGCTCTGACCCTCTCCCCTTAAGATGTCTATCTTCAAGTGCATCTCTGTGATGATCTGAGGTGGTGGGCTAGGAATTCAGAGATCATGGTCAAAAAAAGAAACAGGCATCAGGGAAAGACATTGAAATCATGGCATGCAGCCCTAAGAAGAGAGAGAAACACACCCAGAAATGGAGAGATGTATGAGAGCCTAAGGGAGCTGACAGAGATGCCTCTGGGGCTTGGGGAGAAATCACAGGAAAGCAGAAGGCCTGGGTGAGGCCCTTTCTCAGACCACGATGGCTGCGCAGAGCTGTAATTAGGTCAGTGCTGCCCACCCACTGGTCTGACTAGTCCAGGCCCGGTCTCCTGTAGTAACTCGTGGGCCCCCTGAGCCCACTAAATGGCCTAAGTACAGGGCAGAAGCTCAAAGTCAGCAAGGCACTGGGCCTAGGTCCTGATTCCAGTCAACCCATCTCAAGGGGGGGCCTCCCTCACCCATCTCCTTGGTCCCTACCCTCTCCTCTCCGGCCCCCAGCCCCTCCCCTTCCCCAGCCCAGATCAGCTTCCAAGGACAGATGTGGGGGAGAGGAGGTGGCAGGCAGGGTCTGAGAGGCTCTGGGATTAGAGGGGTCTTTCCCATGCTTGGCTTCTTCGGAATCAAAGAATTCCTCCATCTGATTGGGTTTACCCTAAGTCACAGGCGTGTGGGACCTTCTTTCCCTCAGCAACAGCTGGAAACAGCCCTAAATATGATTAATTAGCACTGTAAAAAGTCCTGGACACAATTAAGATTTATGTGTGTGTGTGTGTGTGTGTGTGTGTGTGTGTGTAGAGGGGTCAGGAGTGGGGGGAGTGGGGTGGATTACCAGCCCTCCAAGGAGAGTAGAATGACATTTCCTCAGAGACATTCCTCTGACATCCATTTCAGGCAAGGGTCATTTTATCCGGCCTCCAGCTTCTGAGCAGATTAGCCCCTTTCTCTGTCCCAGGGGTACTGCTTGATTTTCTGCTTTATTCCTTGATAAGGGGGGAGGGCGCGTGGTTTCTGGGGCAGGTGCCTCACTCTCTTCCCTCTACCACAAGCAGAATGTCCTCTGCCAAACCTCAGTTCCTCTTGCTGGGTCATTCTAGGGATCAGGGACATATGTGCAAATCTCAACATAGCTCCTTAGACCCAAGCCCAGAGGGATGTAAAATAGGAACCTCAGAGGACGCTGAATAAATGAACTGCCAGCCAAGCTTCCTGCCCTGGGAGATATCTCACTTTCATCCTCTAAGACAGAAGAGAGGTCATCTCTTTGGACTTCCCCCTCCCCACCGCCCTCGCATCTCTAAGATGACAAAAGCTTATTCAGTGAGTCCTCTCCTGCCTCTTCTGTGATTTGGGTAATTGTTCCCAAAGATGTGGACATCCCAGCTTTGATAAGATGCTGGTGATGATCAATGTTATTTATAATCCTGAAAGGGAAGGAGACAGGAGCACAGACAATTCCCTCCAGTGAATCATCTGAAAATCAGTTCTCAAGAATCTTTGAAGGAGCACTTGATTTTAATTTATTTTCTTTATTACAACGGATCGATAGTCTGTTTTGCTGAGATAACTGAGCCCAGGAAGAGGTTGCCTAGGTTCTGGCACTGATGGCCAAAGATGTAATGGACCAGAGGAGTGTGGAAAAGTCCCAGACTTGGCATCTCCTCTCAGAACCCTTCCAGGGTTAATGGCCTGAGTGCCTGGGGCTTTATGGCTGAGTCCCCAGCGGAGGGATCTAGGAAGGCTTAGAGCTGCTGAGTTGTCTTTGGGAGAGAGCCACCACATATACTGATGGACTTTATAACAAGCAGGGACCTAAACCACTGGGATTGTAATTCATTGTCCTGATATCAAGGTCAAGGAGTATGTGGACACTGCTTGTCAGTCCTCGGCCCCAATACAGGCTTGCTGTGAGGATCAAAAGCAAGAGGTCTGTTCCAGGGGCCCTGGATGCATGTGTGTTGGCTCTATCATGGGGGTCAACTGTGTGGTGCGCTCCCCTACCATTTCCATTTACACCCTTTGGGCTTTATAGTGTATCACCATCAGGGAGAGAGGGAAGTGGGCACAATGGGGTGAGCAACAGACTTGGGTCCCAGTGGGCAAAATAAGGAGAAGGCAGAGGGTGGGAGATTGGCAAGAGGTGGCCAGGAAAGTAAGCTGAGGATGAGCAGCTCCTCTGTGAGTGTCCTATGCTCTGCTCCTTTGGGCCTGATAATGGTGTTTACACAGATGGCTCCATGTATCTTTGTAGCTTAGTGTGTCTCTGTATGTGTTGTCTCTCTACTCTTGTGTCAATACTCTGTGACCCTATGGCTAGGGATAAGTGTGTCACCAGAAAGATCAAGAAACTAGGGAGTTATGCAATAGATCAAAATCAGACTTCCTTGGATTTGCTGAGCACAGTATTTGAAACATGAAATTGAATGCCTTTAGGAGAGGCAGTGCCTTTGAGCCACAGATCCCACCACTTCTTATTGCCCTCCACTGGTTGCTTCACATTTATATAATCTGCCTGGTGCTGCAGTCTTGAGTCTGTGACCACTTGAAAGGAAGGAGATACGCTGCTATTGGTCCATGAATTGTCTCCTGAATAATTAGTCTCCTTCAGAGACAAAGGCTGGAGTCCAACCACCACCAGATTTCCTGGAAATGAGGGTTACTGGGAACCACTTTTTTTTCCCCCCAGAGACAGGAACACCTTTATTGAGGGAAGGAAACAAGTCTCATCTTTCTACGAGAGAGAGGTTCAAGATTATACAGGTGGGAATGGAACCCAAGCTGCATCAATGGGACTCTTTGCACACTGCCTCTTCCCTTTACCAAGTCAGTTCTGAGCTGAGGTAGAGAGCTGAGATATGAGAGAGGTAGAGGGAGGAAAAACACAGAGACCCTGAAGGACTCATTTTAAGCTGGTGTGTCTTGGACATGGGCCTCTGCCAGAGGATGGAGGGGGTTTGGGATGACACCCTGATGGGATGTTTGTTGGGCAGACTGATTGCTCAAACAGCCCATTCTGTGGCCTCACAAGAAGGCAGGGCCCCCTTCCTGTCCAGTATCATATCACCACCCTGCTCCATCCTCCATCTTTCTGGGAGAAAGGAAAACTTGGGGGCCCAAAGAAGGGTAGACTCTTTTTTGTTCTCGAAGCTTAGAAGAGGTAGCTGGGAATGTGTGAGGTTTGATTTGGGTCTGGGGTTAGGACTTGCTCTTTGCTCCTGCTCCACCTTGGTAACCAGCCTTCCAGAACTCTCAGTGGATCCTGTAGGGTAAGGCCCCTAGGGGGACCAAAGTAGGATCAGATCTACCCCTGAGATCCTCCATTCAGCCAGCAGCTTCCAGAGTAGAAATCCTGACATAAGCCTTTTATTTGACTTCCGAGAATCTAGGATAGAAATGGGGAGGGACTAAAGGGTGCCTTAGAGGTTATATAAGGGGGTAAGTACTTTGTAGTTAATTATTGAGTGTTTATTTTGTGCCAGATATTGGATTGAGTATTTTACATACTATATCTCAATCATCCTCTGAGGAACGTATTACTTACTTTCTCTCAGTACTCAGATAAAAGAAACTGAAGGTCTAGGAAGTTAAAAGTCACATAGTTATTATGTGGTGAATCTGATTAAATTTGAATTTCAAATAAACAATAGTTTGGTGTTTTGGTTTTTTTTTAAAAGCATAAATACCCAAGAAAGCATGGGTACACTTTTGCTAAATTTGTAGTGTGTTTGAATTCAAATTTAACGGAGCACCCAGCATTTTCTCTGGTAACTCTAGGGTGGGGCCCGGCCCTGCAATAATCCCCCAAGAAGCCCTGGGGGATACAGGCCTGAAGTAAAAGGAAATGCCATGGACAAAGGAGCCTGGAGGCTCTAGTACAAGGGGTCGCAAAGGATTCAGACTGGACTTAGCAGCTAAACAGCAGCAGCAAATGGTGGCCTAAGCTTAATAGACTGCTTAGGCTGCAAAGACAGCCCTTTTCTCTCTAGCTGATTGTCGCTGACGCCTCACAGAGCAGGGCAGGGCTTGGAATCTGGGCTCACCTTCTGCCCCGCCCCCTGTCCCAGCCCGCTCTGCCCTGGGGGTGTCAGAGGTCACACCCCTTCATCAATCAGGAGAGATGGGCTGCTCAGTAGGAAGCGGCAGACCATAGGTCTGCACAGCCGGGAACCATGAAAGAAATTTTAAATTAAATTAAAAATTTCAAGAAATGTGAGCTGGCAAAAAGGCGCTTAAGCAGTCATCACGGGGAAAATTAAAACTGTGACATTTATTGTCCGGTTTCGCACTGAATTATACAATGGGGGCGGGGTGGGGTCCATTGGAGAGCCGTTCAAGCTTTCCAGCCTCTGAAGGTCTAGCCCAGCCCTCCCTCCAGGGCGGGCCTCGTTCTAGGCTGGCCTGGCGGATGGAGGATGTGGGAGCGACCCCTGGCCAGCATCCCAGGCTCTCGCGCCCCGCTCTCCTCCCGCCTTCCATCAGACCCCGTTCTGGGACCACACGCTGGTCCTGCTGGTCCTGCCCCGGCTCCCACTCCGGTTGGCGTCCTCCCTCCTCCGCAGGCTGAGCTTCGCGCGGCTCCACCCCGGGCTCCACCGCCTGCTCCAGCGCTCGCTCAGGCGTCAGCTCCGGTTCAGGCTCCGGCTCCCACTCCCGGCACGGCTGGCTCTGCTAGCTCGGGGCGTCTCCCTACTGAAGAATTATGTTGCATAAAGCAGCCGCCACCATCTTGAACTGGCAGTGAACTTTGCTTTCTACATATAAATACAGATAGCAATCACACCCCAATCAGCGCTGAGGCTTCAGGGCATCATCTCAGCAACTCTAACTTTCCCATTACGATAATGTGATTTTCACTCAGTCTATAATATCACCAGCCATGAATAAAGCAACTGGCTCTTTCTGTCTCTCTCCTCCCTCCCCCCTTTCTCTGCCTCTCTCCCACCCTCCTCAGTCTCTTTCTCTCCCTGGTGCTCTCCTCTCCTGTCTCTCTCTCAAACCCCTCTGGTGTCACTCTCCATCTGTATCTCTGCATCTCTGAGCATCTCAGCCTTCCTCTCCCAGTCTCTCCTTCCTCCTCCTCTGGGACTCACCTTCCCTAAATACTAAAGACAGGACTAAAGACAGTCCTCCAGGGGCTCAGTAAAGTTCTGTTCCCCACCTCTGTCATCATCTGCCTTTGCCTGAAGGTGAGAAACTCTGTGGGATTGGAGGTGGTGAGGGTGGCCTGCAAGGCTTTGGGAAGGTGATGAAATGGGGAGGGGAGGCCAGGACTTGGCTGTCTCCCTTCTCTCTCTTTCTCTTTCCTTAGGTAACAGGAAGGCTCTCTGTGAGGATTCCCATCAAAAACTGAAGCATCCAGCAAGGAGAGCTGAAAACTGCCTTCTTAGGAGAGAGTCCTGGCGGTCTTCTGGATACTGGGGGCCCCAAACCCAATCAGGTTCCAAGTGCCAGACTATTGTGAGTACATACAACTGGTGAGAGGATACTCTAGAGAAGCCTGGGGAAAAGGAGAACCTGCCCAACCTTCTAGGGCTACTTCTGAGTACCCTGTGTCGTGCACTTGGCTATTTAGGCTGGTGCTGCCTTTGCCAGGACATGTGTTAAAAGTCCACAGACAGGGAACTTCCCCAGTGGTCCAGTGGTTAAGAGTCTTCTGCCTTCTAATGCAGGGGATGCGGGTTCAACCCTTGGTCAGGGGAACTAAGATCCCACTTGCCGCAGGGTGTGGCCAAAAAGTAAAAAATAATAAAAGTCCACAGACAGTCTTTATCGAGGTGTCAGCCACCTTGTCAGAGCTCCTGGAAAGGCCTTCTCTTGCCTTCTTGGACATTCTCTAGGATTGTGGTAGTGCTAGTTAGGGGGTTGTCTGTGCTGGTGGTTCCTTTATCCATCCCCCTGGGTTTGTATTCCAGTTCTTTCACCTACTAGCTTTGAGGCTGTGAACAATGTTCTTAACTTCTCTAAGCTTCAGTGTCCTCATTATAAAATGAGACTAATTACAGTACCTATCTAGTGAACAAAATAATGTGTATAAAGTGCTTAACACAGTATTTGGCACATTGTTCGATAAATGTTAGCTATTATTATTACTATTACCAAATATTGGATAATGCCATATATATAAAGCAGTACATCATAGAAATTATGAGCCTGGGTTTTTAGAGTCAGACTGAATTTGGGTTCTAGCTTAGGTACTTACCAGCTTTGTGACCTTAGAAAAGTCACTTAGCCTCTCTGAGACTCAGTTTCCTCATCTGTAACAGCAGTAATAATAGTCCCTTTTTCATAGTGTTGTTGTAAGGGTTACTCAGGCTAATCTAGTGTTTGGCACAGTGCTGACGTATGCCACAGGCTCTAGAAGCATTAGTGATTAAGGGTCAGACATGACACATCCAGCCATGAATGAGGCAAACACTGGGGTTGTTCTGTGGGTTATTTTCTGGGCCCTGACCTTTTCTATTCCTCTAGACCATTGATGGTCTTGATCTTTCACTTCTGTGGAGGTTGAGGGTTTGCTTTAATTTCCCTGGCTGTTAAATTTTGCACCTTTTCAGCTGCCCACCTAGCAGAGGAGTGGGACTAGAATTCCTGCTTAGCCCCTTCGTTAGGTAAGAGTGGTGAGAGAAGGGGCTTTTGAATGCCCTGTCTTAGGAAAGGGTGACAGTGTCCAGAAGGCAACTCTGGGATGTGCTCCCTAAGGAAGGGGTGACAAATTAGAATCAGACATCTGCATTCTGTCCATTTCTCTGTTTCTAAGTGTTTATGGATCCATATCTTTGCTTTTATTTATTTATTTATTTTTGGTTTTTCCCTGAAGATTTCTTTGGAGGCATTCCCAGCCTGATCTCAGATGGAAGAAGGGAATGCAGACTCTGCTCACCTCAGTTGGGCCCTGAAGGTGAGACAATCAGAACTCCCAGCTCTGGGGCCTGGAGAGGCAGAGCCAGAGGAGGAACCTAGGACCACAGTGTCTGGCCAGTGGGTTATTTGGATCTCTTTACTCAAACCGAGCCTCTTTGCTTGGCTTCTGGAGGAAGGAAGCTACCCTTCAATATCCAGAGCCACAAGCCATAGCAGGCTTAAAGAAGTGTTTCAGCCAAGGGAACTTGAACTTAGAGTCTTAGGGTCTTAGGGTCTCCTCCCTCCTCACCCCACTTCTCAAAGACAAAGAAGACATAGTCCATCCCATCCATATGGTCAAAAACCAATGGGGGAGGCAGGCATGAAAGTAAGGAAGTAAAACAGAGAGACAACAGAGACAACTACAGGCTGCAGTGAGGACAAAAAACAGAACAGTGGTCAGTTCAACCTAACCTGTGTTACCTGAGACAGGTAACACTTCCTAGAGGAACTGGTGCTTCAGCTAATTTGCAAATGTGGGCAGAATGGAAGGGGGAAGGGAAGGGCCCATAAGGCAAGGGGAATGGCATATACAAAAGCCTTGAGGCATCGAACAGCATGGCACATTTGGAGACCTGCTGTACAGAGGGTGGGGTGGAGAGGTCACTCTGGAGGAAGCTGGGGGCAGAGGACAGATAGTAAAGGGCCATGGGCAGTGGTGCTTTTATAGGGGAGGGCATTAGCAGTGGAATGATTTGCATTTCAGAAAACTAGCTCTGAAGAAGATGAAGAGAACAGAGGGAGGGATGTAGCCAGAAACACTGGAGGCTGGGAGGTCAGTAAGGAGGCTCCTACAACTGTGCAGGCGAGAGAGAAAGAGGACCTGAGCTATGGCAGTGGGGTTGGAGGCCCTGAGACTGGGGAGAGCCTCTCAAGGGCATGGACAGGATTTTGTCCACTGGTTGGAGGTGGGATGTGATGGGGGAGAGGATTCCTGGATGACATCCTTGGGTGAATGATTGGGAGTGATGGAGGTGGGGAACAGAAGGAGTGGAAGGGGTTTGGGGTGAAGGCAAAATACTGAGTTCTGATTGGGACATGTACCCACTTGGGGAATCCAGAGTACATCTCAGCAAAGATACCCTGGAAGTTACAAGGCTATTAAGAACAATTTTATCTCCATACATTTGGAAATAAAGATGTCTGGTAGGGAGTTGGAAATGGGTGTGTGGAATTCAAGGGGAGAAGCCTTGTCAGGGTATATGGATTTGAGAGTCACCAGCATATGGATGTGTATTAGGGCCATGGGAAGGAGGTCCGCTACTTGGGAAAGACATGAGAAGAGAAGAGGGCCAAGAATAGTCTTAGGGAATATCAACACTTAGAGGAGTGTGTGGTTTTCAACCTTGACAGCACATTTTGATGAGGCAGGGAATTTGAAAAGCACCAGTGTCTGGGCCCCACCCCAGAACAACTAGATCTGAAACTCTGGGAATGAGCTGTAAAAGCTCCTCATGCATGCATGCTAGGTTGCTTCAGTCCTATCGGACTCTTTGCGACCCTATGGACTGTAGCCCACCAAGCTCCTCTGTCCATGAGATTCTCCAGGCAAGTTTACTGGAGAGGGTGGCCATGCTCTCCTCCAGGGGATCTTCCTAATCCAGAGATCGAACCTGGTTCTCTTGGTCTCCTGCATTGGCAAGCAGGTTCTTTACCACCAGCGCCACCTGGGAAGCCCAAAAGTCCCTCAGGTGGTTCTAAAACAGAGTTGTGGCTGAGAACCAGTGACTCAGAGGGAGGGGAGAGGAACACGGCTAGCAAAGACTGAGAAGGAATATTCAGGAAGGTAGGAAGAATTTCGAGGAGGGAGAGTTCCAAAGCATCAGATGATGCAGAATAACAGTGGTTGAACCCTACCCAGCACTCATGCTCTGTCAGGGACTTGACATGAACTCACTGAATCCTCCCAGAGGCTTGATGAGGCAGGTGCCAGTATTATCATCGCCATTTTAGAGATAAGGAAACCAAGGCACAGGGATGTTAAGTACTTGCCCAGAGTCACACTACCAGTAACCAGAAACCAGGATTCAAGCCTTGGAAGGTGACTACTGAGTCTGTGCTCCTAACTGCTAGCCCACCTTTCCCACCAAGGGTGGAGTGAGGTGAGCACTGCCCATGGTTCTAGCCCTTAGCTGGTCCATACAGCCTTCCAAGGGGCCTGCTGTTCTCTTCTCTCTTCCCTTCCTTCTGTCTTTCTCTTTTTCCTTTTTCCATCCCTCCCTACATCACCAAGGCAGCTGCCCTTCATCTCTCTGGCCTTCCCCTGGCTGACGGGCCAGGTAGAGCTGGTTCTCCTCTCTGTTGGTGAGACCACACTGTCTGCCCCTGGGTGGCCACAACCATGAGCACATGGCCAGTAGCCTCTTCATTCATCATGCTGTGCTGAGCATCCTTTTTAGGTCTTCACAGTCTAGAAGGGGGTGGGGAGTTGGGGTGATACAGAAGAAATAAAGGCTCTGACAGTCCTGGGAAGTAAGTCTTTCCAGGGAATTGATACTGTGATAGATACTGAGGAGGAAAGAGACTGGAATCCACGTTCACATGGAGGGAATATCAGCCTAGTCAGAACCTGGGACACCCCTCTGCACAGCTCCTGCCTGATTCCCCCAGGCCTGGAGGCAGTGGTTCTCAACCAGCCTGCCTGTTAAAATGTAAAAACATACTACAAGGACCACCTTCTGAACAACTGGAATCTCCAGGGGTAGGGCCCAGGCGCTGATGGATTTAAAAAGGTCCCCAGGGGATTTTAATGTAGCCAGAGTTGAGAACCACAACCTCAAGAAAAGAGCTCTGGATAAGTATAACAAGACAGTGCTTCTAACTCTCACTTTATCATTTCATAGCTGGTGGTCTTGGATAGCCCATCAGACCTCTTTGAGCCTTAATTTTCTTGTATCTGTAAAATGGGAGTAGTAACTCGACCCTGCCTGCATTATACAAATTGTTATGTTGCTCAGGTAGACTGTTGAATGTAGTATATTTTGTTAATTGTATAGGGCATTATATAAAAGTGAGGTGGAATTAACCTATACAGACACAAATAGATGCAGGTGTTCACTTAGCACACTAGGGGCACTTGAGTGAGAACACAGACACGCACACACATACACACAACAGACAGCAGTTGGTTGGGCTCTGAAAGCAAAATTGTGGTTCTCTAGACTTGGCCTTTTATGTTTTTAGCCTTCAGAATATGCCATTAAAATATGGAGCATTGATCTGGGGGTGTGTGTGTGTGCGCGCGCACACACGCACAAATGTATGTGTTTAAATGATTGCTAAAGTGTGGCATCATTTGAGTCTGCCTGTCAGCCTATCAGAAACGTCATCTATAACCTTCACTGTTTGCAGTTTAATCTCCCCTGCCTCCCCGAGGGCCCTGTTCTGACATTTTAAACCCCATAAATGACAGTAGTGCTCTAAGCCATTTTGAAAAAAGCCAAGCATTTGGAAAAAACACATAGAGACATACCCCTAAATTCCCCTTCCCCTGAACACATGCTCACTCACGCTCATAAGTGGAATCACACACACGCTCACACCCTGCACTGGCCAATTTAGGAGAAGTCACAGATATGGGCCATCATAAGTACACGTGCGTGATGGCAGGACACAGATGCGTGAAAGCCCAGTCGTGTATCTGGGGCCTTTCTATGTGCTCCAGTGGGCACACCGCAAACACAGCTTTCTGCTCCTATCCTCAAGTCCTATTCATTCAAAGTTCTATGGCTTTGAAAGAGAATCGAAGAATCCAGGCTCCTTGGAAGGCTGGTACTGGGAACATTGGGGTAACATGGGAGACTAAGGGGCCCCAAATCTTGGGTTTAGTGTTAGGCAAGGATGTATCGATACATTAATAGGTTTAAGGTCTCCACTCTTGGAAAGCCTGTGGGTACAAAGGGATAACGAGCAAATTGTACTCCACCCTACCGACCACCAGCTAGCACACCACATTTGGGGAACTGGAATGAAAAAAGAAAACCCAGAGGTGCTTATTAAAGGGATGAGTGTGTGGGTGTAGAAGGAGATGATGTGGTATAAGATGTTGACAGGAAGCCCCAGAAGACAGGGCCCTGTCAGCTCCTGGCTGTATCCCTAGGGCCTGGCACCGGGTTTACCACAGAGCAGAGGCTCATCAGTACTTGATGAATGAATGACTGAAAGAAGGTGTAAGCACTAGAGTGAGTAAGTAGTAAGGGGTGTGTGTGTGTGTGTGTGTGTGTGTGTGTGAGTGATGGAATTGGGAATGGGGCTGGGAGATTGAATAGTTAAGGACAGTTTCTTAAAATAGGTAACTTCTGCTGTAGGATTGAAGGAGAGAGGCCCACATCACATCTAATATTCATCTGTTCCAGGGTAACTGGCTGGCTTTTCTTGGTCTAAACTATCTCTGATTTTGCAGCAAGATCTCCCTACTCAAAGGCAAGACAGACTTTTCTCCTATATGTGAGGAGTACGTACCAGCAGAGGATATGGACTCTGAGCAGCTTGATTCTGAGGGGCTCTGTGGATTCCTCATGGTACGACTGGCTCCTATGGCCCTCCCTCCCCACTCAAGTCATCATGCACTTTAAGGAACTTGTTTCCATGGCAACCAGTTAGTGTCAGAAAATGAGGGCTGTGACGTCAGAATGGGGGATGGGGTGAGAAACCTCCATCCCCCATGTCCCTGGCTCCCTGCTCAGTGTCTGCAGCCTTGCAGGGAAAGCTCCAGAAGAGACGAAGTACACTGCACTCCTGAGGAGCACAGGTTCTGGGTCAGGCAGGGCCCAGAAACAGGGACTGATTTGGAGATCTGACTCACCTGGCAGTGTCCCTACCTGCCATTTCACTCCAAAATGCTGGCAAGGCTGAGGGCCCAGTAGTGAGACAGTGTGGGCATACTTAGAAGGGTAACAATGATCTGGGACCATTGCCTGTCCCCTGGGAGAGAGGGATCCAGGCTCTCTTTATAAAGGGGGCTGTAAACAAGTAAACATGACATAGAGGGAAGGAAGTCTTGGTTGTAGGAGACCTGTCATCATACCCTAGGGATGGATGCTTTGATCTACATGAGGAAAGTACATACTTTAAATAAAAGAGTAGGGACTTCCCTGGTGGTCCTGTGGTTAAGACTCCAAGCTTCCACTGCAGAGGCACTGGTTCATTCCCTGGTAGGGGAACTAAGATCCCACAAACCACACAGTGCAGCCAAAAGAAATTTTTTTTAATAAAAGATGAAGAAGCCCAGCTATGAAGGCACCTAGAGAGTGTCAGAGAAAGAATTCAGTAGGCACTTAGCTCTCTGAGTCTTGGTGCAGAGAATGAGATGTAATAGAACTACAGCAATGTAAGCCCCTTAGATCCTTAGGACCATGGCTAGTTTTCTGAGGGAGTCTGGTCTGTTTGGGAAGGTCATTCAAATCAGAAGATGAAAGAAAGAATGCAAAGGACCTTGTCCTTAGGAGAAAAAAGAAGGCTGAGTGTTCATTTATTGGACTTCCTGGCTGAAGTAAGTGAACCTCATCACACCAGCTGGGCAGGCCCTGCTGTGGAGATGATGAAGAGGACAATGATGATGATGATGATGGCAAACAGCAGCAGCTGTGTTTCTCAGGGCACTTGACATTTTCCTCCTTGTGATAGGCCAGTTGGCAGGTAGGCAGGAGTTGAATTGTCTGTAGGTTGGGTCTGAAAGTGGACTCTAGGGTGGAGATGACTGTGCAGGAGCTTCACTGGGGAGCCTTTGGGATTATCATCAGTGCAGGGAAGGAACTGGAAAGAAGCAGGACTGAACTGGAGGAGAAGTTGGGTTACGCTACTCAAAAAAGGCCTTAGTCAACCACATGGAGGGCTCTGAGGCTGCAAGGCCCTTCAGAACTGTCTGGAGTAGAGAGAGGGGGCTGGGCCTTCATATGGCTGGGGTGACCAGGCACTGGATGCAGGCTGCCCAGGGGAAGGGCATGACCTTAAGCGCGACAGCTCTCTTTGGCAGAGACAACTCCAAGGAAAGCTGACAGGCCAGGGAGGCACCTGGAGACAGTCCTTGAGGACTGAGGGAAGCGTGGCATTGCAACATGGCCTCCACCACAGCAATGACCACTTTTCCTTTTGAAACTGAGGAAAGGGAAGTTCAGAGAGATGTCATGAACTGCCTACTCATATTGCTGTCATACAGGTAGGGTTGGAGTTTAGTTTCAGCCTCGTAGACTTAGTCTTGGCTTCATGAAGAAGAAATTTCAGTGTAAAACTCCTCTGTGTGACTGCAAGAGCAGATCATTAAGGGAACCTCTCACTGAGCTCCGTGGAGGACAGGCCACTGGAGCTAAGGGTTCCCGAAGTGGGAGGCTAAATGGAAAGCTGTCCATACTGTCCTTGGGCAGACAGAGTCAAGATGCAGACAGATCCTGAGCCAAGTCTCAGCTCTGCTGGGGTCTGGGGAGCTTCTTCCCCCTCTGGAAAGGGCAGCTCTCGCTTGAGTGTGCTCAGTCACGTCCAACTCTTTGCAATCCCATGGACTGGTAGCCCACTAGGCTCCTCTGTCCATGGGATTTTCCAGGCAAGAATACTGGAGTGGGTTGCCATTTCCTTCTCCAGGGGATCTTCCTGACCCAGGAATTGAATCCGTGTCTCTTGCGTCTCCTGCATTGGCAGATGGATTCTTTACCACTCTGCCACATGGGAAGCCCCTGGGAAGGGGAGGCTGTGATTCTTAGCACAGTAGTCACAGACCTGGCTGATCTGGACTGTGAGAGAAACTTCCTGACAGTTGTGTTGAGCTGATAGAAAGAAATGGGGCTTTGAGAATATTATTCTGTCTGCTTGATACCTGGTCCCTGGGTCCTCAAGGAGCGGAATCTCTGAGGGTCTCCCTGGGAGCTTCTAGAATGGGACAGAGCAGTCAGTACGGGTCGAGTCATGGTCAGCCTCAGCCCCAGGACCAACCAGCTGCATCAGGAAAGCCTGGCAGAAGACATTTGTTTGCTAAGGGATTGACAGTGGTGAGGAAAGGAGTGGGCAAGGTGACAGAAGGTGAGAGATACCAAGGCAGAGAGAACAGAGAGGGGACTGACTCTCTGTCAGAACCAGCCATCCTGACAGAAACAAGGTGAAGGAATGCAGTCCCTGGGCTGGGCCATCTAGATCCCACTGAGGATTCTGGAAGTCTCTGAAGAGTGTTATGAATATGTGTGGTTGGGGTGGGGCTGTGACAGGATCAGGTGAGTGTAGGAAGTAGAGTGAAGGGAGTCCACACCCCTCCCTCACCTGCACACTTGAACTGAGGGGTCTACGGGCTGTGAGTGACAATGGTTTCTCACAAGTGTCCCTGGCTAGGAGGTGGGAAAGAGCCCTGAGCCATCACTGGAAAGACCCAGAGATGCAAGAGGCAAAGGGATGGGAAGCTGATGGCAGCTTGGGAGTTTCTGCCAGGGACGCTCATGAGGATCTGCCAGCCTCTCCCCAGTTGCTCTTTGCCCTGAGAGCCATGGGCATGTGCCCCCAGGACCTGGTCCTTCTTGCGCTTCTGGGAGGCAAGAGTGAGTGGCCAGAGTTCTGTCCAGGAGACTCTGTTCAGAAAAGGACTGTTGATTTTTTTCTTAAAAAACTCTGTCACCTCGCCCTTCCCCCACACATTTCCCTTCATGACCTTGTGACTCCTCCATTAGGTCTCCTTTCTTCTTGCTTCAAGAAAAAGTCAGGCGGGGAGGGCTGGGGACCAGGGAGGGAGGCAAGCCGGCAGAAAGGCTGAGCCAATCGCGGGTCTGCAAGGTGCAAAGCAATCAGCAGAGCCGCTGGTGAGCGGGTCACTCAGTAGTGTGCACATCAGGGTGAAATCCTTTCAGCTCTTCGCCAAACCCCTAGTGAAAGACAATCAGGCTCGCTGTCACCGAGCTAATTCTGTCTATATAAAAGCAGTAATGAAATTCACGGCAGGATTACCCTCTCCATCCAATGGGCCAGCGTCGTGGTGACATATCTCTCTTATTGCCCGAATGTAACACACCATCTAATTTACGTCGTGTAGCGAGCAGGAATGAAATGTTCATAAAGAATTGCTGCATCTCGTCACCTTAACTGCGGCCCGGGGCTCTGAGGCATCTGTCAGGGAGAGGAGCAGGAGGAGGGAGGGCGGGCGGGGCTCAGGGAGCAGCAGCCAGGGGCAGGGGTTCTAGGGGTGGTTGTTTCTTAATAGGGTGAAGTGAAGGCAGAGGGAGGTGGGGCAGGGGTAGGGTAGGGAGAAGAGTGGGAAAGGGGGCCAATGGAGGGCTTTGGGGGAGGCAGGGATAAATAAGGGTAGGATGGAGTGGTCTGTAGGGAGTGTTTGGAAGTCTGTGACTCTGGGGAGCCAGAGAATCTGAGAGAGTATGTGTGTGTTTGGGTTTGGGTGACTTTGGGAGGAGACATGAGTGCCTGGTTCATTGGGAAAATGACCCTCCGGGTGCCTCCCAGATACTGCAGGGCCCCTAGTAGTCTCTCTCATTCTCTGGAGGTGGAAATCCATCCGCTTCCGAAGGCTGTCAGAACCAGACTCTTGGTTTTGTGAGAAAGGAGACTTTTAATAGAGGTAAGCAAGGAGCAGGCAGACACCAGAGGCAAGTTTACAAACCTAGCAGTCATCCATGGCCCCTTGGGCTCCTGTGTGCACTGCAGGACAAGACCAGCTGCCAGCTCTCTCACCTCCACTCTAAAGTGTTTCACCCATCCATCCTTTTCTCTCTGTCTCCACCACCCCAGTCCAAAGCCACTGCCATCTGTTGCCTACCTAACTCTGCACCCCACTGACTGGTCTCCCCCCGTGGCCTCTTGCCCCCTCAACTCAGCCAGATAGTGGTCATCTCACTACTATCGACCCTCAACTTGAAACCCCACTATGCTGTCCCCTTGCTCTTAGGACAAAGACTAGAACTCACATCTCTGACTTTGCCCTACACTCTCAGTTTCACGCTGTGCTCCAGCCACATTTGTCTTTTCCTATTGTCTAAATGTGCCGCATTCTAACCAGCCACTGGGGTTGTGCACAGGCTTCCTTTCCTTGGAAGATGCCTATCAGTGCAGCATCACCCCTGCATGACTTTAACTCCCACTCTCTCTTCAGATGTCAGTTGAAATGTTGGGGCCTGGAGAAAGCCTCCTGTGACTACCCACACTTGGTCAGCTTGGCTTTTCTAGCATCATTTCCTTCCTGTACAACACAGGCCACGTACTGTAAGGAGAAATTTCCTTTTGTGACCATATGATTACAGCCTGGACTCTGAGCTCCATGAGGGCAGAGACCTTTATGCTTCCATCACCTGGTACAGCATCCAGGGACACTGTAGCCGCTCGATAAGTATTTGTGGAATGAGGGCATAGGGGGCCTGCACAACCATTACAGGCTAGAAACCCTGCTACTTCCTTCTTCCATTCATTCAGCAAACATCTACTGAATGTCTCCTGAGTGCCGGGCACTGTCAGAGGCACTGTGGTCACTAGGCTAAACAAGTGAAGACACAGTCTCTGCCTCTGAGGAGCTCACAGTCCAGGGAGGGGGACAGGCAAGCACAGAAAGCAACCAGGGTGCTAAACATGTCCTGTGCTGCTTTACTCCAGAGACAAGCCATGTCCTGGGCCCATATCAGAGCCCCCATGAGGAGGGGTTGATCTTCCTGGGCTATACAAAATTCTCCCAGACTTCCCCTAGACACAGCTCAGACATCTATGGGGAAAAATACCTCAAAAGAAAACAAATTTATTAAAGAGGCATAACTGGATTTCTCTTACCAGTGCTAATAGCAACAAGAAGCATTTATTAGAATCAATTACGTGCCAAGCACTTCATCTCATGTAATCCTCACAATGACTGTGACTCCTATGGATTATTATCCCTGATTCACAGATGAGGAAACCGAAGCCAATTGATATAAGTAAGTTGCCCTAGAAGGTCACACACCTGGCACACAGTTAATGCTTAACAAATATTTATTGAGTGAACGAGTGAATGAGAAGTTAATAGATAGAAGGGACAGGTGTTAAACCTAGGCTTTCTGGCTCCAAAACCTGTGGGCTTTTTATTATTTATTTCAGGCAACAAAATTTTGGGGCTCTCAGGCTCTGGTCAGTGTTAGAGAAATAATCTGAGGTTGGACTCTGAATCTATGCTTCCTTCTGACCCAGACCCTAGTCTGAACATCCATAGCCTTCCTACAGATACACATGACACTTCAGATACCAGGCTTGGCTATGGCAGGAAGATTAGGTTTAGAGAAGACCAGACCTTACTGTCTCTAGGGAAATGCCCCCAAGGTGAAGCCTTCCCAATCCTGCCCTGTTTTCCTCCAACACCCCAGGCTTAGATTAGCTTATCAAGAAGTCTAGGAAGAGGGAGTTCCCTTGTGGCCTCCTGGTTAGGATTCCGGGAACCCCAGGTTCAAGCCCTGGTTGGGGAACTGAGATCCTGCAAGCTACCTGGTGGGACCAAAAAAAAAAGTCTTGAAACAGTATGATCAAAACAAACAAAGTCTAGGAAGGGATCTTTGTGGAAGCTAAAATGTCATTGTTGTGTGTGCATATCAACCACATCTTATACTCTCTCTCGTGCCTAAGCTTTGTTGTCTTTTCCATTGATTCAGAGATACTTACTCACCGGGATGATATATATCTATATGGGATATTGAGTGTGGACCTGTGTTCATGTATGTATACACATGTATCAGTAAACTCATTCTTTCATTAGCTCTCTCATATCCCAGTGATATCTGTTCTCTGGAGACACCTGAGTCTGTAACCTAAAGTTCCCTCCCTGAAAGACATCTGGGAATATGGGTCCCTGAAGCTGTCTTTCCCTCTTGCTTCTAGCTGCCACTCCTGAAAACTGTACATGACCTTCCAGCTACTGCTGGCAGGCCACAGAGTGGGATTGTGTGCCATATGTTTCCTCTTATTTTGAGGAAAGTTCTGCTCCCTGGCAGTGGGTAAATGTCTCTTTATCAAAGAGCTAATGCATGGATGTATCGTCAAAGAGATAATATATGCCTGACACACAGTAATTTCTATTCATGTTAGCTATTAACATTATTATAGCTCATTTGTCCTCCCTGACCAGAGGGCGTCCCTCCTTCTCCCCACAGCCCTTCTAGGGCAGGAAGTACAAGTAACCATATCCACTCCTTCCAGAGAGCTGTGTGAGACTTGGTGCACTTACAAAGACCTCCTGGGGTGAGAGGGCTCCAGGCCATTTTCATCTATATCTCTCAGTAGGACAAAAATCTCACACACCCCTGGCAGGCAGGACTCAATCATATTTTTAAGTTTTTATAAAATAAGTCTCAAGAGTATCTTTAGACATCGCATCCAAAACCTTAAACTTCTTTTTTTTTAAAAAAGTCTTTTGCTGCACTACTTGTTATGTGGGATCTTCATTCTCCCACCAGGGATGGAACCTGTACCTCCTGCAATGGCAACACAGAGTCTTAACCAATAGACCGCCAGGAAAACTCAAAACCCTAAATTTCTAAGACTCAAATTGTTTCCTACACCCATCTTCCTGCAGTTGACATCTTTCCTCCTAAACTGGACCTGAAGCCAGACCCACTGGACAGTGTCCACCAGGGAGGAGCAGTTGCAATCATAACACCTGATAACCTGAACTCCTTTCCTTTGGCCCAAGTGGCCTATCCTTCCAGCTAGTGATGTTTTGTGGTTCTGCCGGGGGTTGACATTCTAAACCAGACCCACTTCTTCAGGTGAAGCAAGATATCATTCAAGTTGGATGGATACAGAGCATTCAGTAGCAGAGGCTGGGAAGGGTGGGGATGAAAGAGAGAGAACTCAACTATCCTAAAGAATCAGGATTTGCCGGACAGTATCTGCCCTTAAATTGGCACCAGGCATTCTTTTCAGGGTCCGTGGAAACCCAAGCGTCTGTACCAGAAGTGAATTAAGGCTTGTTTGATTGTTTTTGTACAAGCAAGAGGGGAAAGGAAGATTCTATGGAACACATAAACTAGAGGAGGTTGGTGATGGATTAAAAATTGGAATCCAACCCTGTCAATGTGTTTATTTGATTTCCACATTTTCCTCCCCCTTTTTATTCCCACTCTTCCTCCCCTTCCCCCAGACTGACATAAATGAAACCCTGATGGCTATTTCAACTGCAACGTTATATATCCAGGGAAGCCTGAGCGTCCCAGCTGCTGGCTGGCTCTGATCCTCTAAACCCAGAGAGGCCAGCTGGTCAGAGTTCTCAGGGATGGCAGACCCCAAGTGCAAATTTGGCTTCTGCTACCAACAGACTCTGATCATGATAGATCACTTAACTTCTCTGGGTACTAGCCTTAGGCGCCTCCTCCCCTCTCCAACACCCCACCTCAGGTGATAGCAAGAAGCATCCTGAATTTCTTGAAAAACGATTCTAGAAATTCACCTTTCTGTTTCCCCTTATAACTACCAGATCAGAATGTAGTCCCCATGAGGATTAGCAGGATCTTGGGTGGGCCAGTCCTCTTCCCTGTTGGCCCGGACAGCTGTTTAGTCACCAGCCAGCAGGAGAGAGTGCAAGTGGGTGGATGCAGCTCAGCCCTGCTGCTGCATGCAAGACCCATTGTGACAACAGCAAAGATAATTGTCCAGCTTCCTGGCTTGTCTGAGGGCTTTGTTTGTTCCTCCAGATACCAGCCTAGGGAATTCCTTAGCAGTCCAGTGATGAGGAGTCTGAGCATTCACCCATGAGATCCTAGGTTCAATCCCTGATCAGAGACTTAAGACCCCACAAGCCACGCGGCATGGCCAAAAAACCAAAAAGCTATGTCAGCCCAAAGTAACCACCAGCATCCAGCCTGCTTGGAGTTCAGTATGACAGCAAGCGGATGTCTAATATGTAGATAAAACTCAAAGGCCCTCAAAAAGGAGAATAATTGATGACTTAAAGAAATAGACATAAATTCTATTAAGTATGGCTCAACTCTTTGGCTCTCCAGGCCCTCCCAATACCAGAAACTCTATTTGGTGGTCATTCCCTGCTCAGCGTCGTTAAATTCTCTGGTAATCTGCGGGGATGTGTAATTATGCTGTAGTTAGTGATTGTTCACTAAGTAAACCCTTGGTGTAGTTACCATGTAAGTCAACGGTATTTACAGGGTATTTTTTCTGCCTGTAACTCAAAGCCTTACCGAAACAAATTGGAATTGCCTTCTGGAGGCCATTGTTATAAATTACAGACCCAACATCTGTCCACATCTGCAATGTCTAGACAGCCTGTCTCAGCTACGAGAGAGGGGAGAGACGGGAAGAGACGAACAAGGGAAAGTGAGGGAGACATGAGGAGTGGCAGAGGGAAATCTCAGAATCACATAATTTTTCTCTGCAGAGGTTTGCCCAAATGACTCCCGTGCTGGCTTCTGAAATGGATCTGACTCTTCAGAAGCTAACACCAAGCTCTGGAGGGTTCAGGAACTGACCATCATCCCTGAGTGGGTTGGCAATGCAACCACTTCCTTTGGGCCACCTTTCTGTCCCTGATGGGCTCTCTGGTCACAGTGAAGCCTGAAAGTTACAAACACAGGAACTGATGATGGCCCGAGTCAGGAGAGCTGCCATTTCTCCAAATTCCCTCCAAACCCTCACCCGGCTGCTCCCTGACTCTCACCCCCATCTGGCTCAGCTTTTGGGGGCAAGGCATTCACATGCTTGTCTTTCCTGTGGTCCCTCTCCTGCACCCACGATAAGGAGCCTGCCCGTCAGCTGAGTGATTGTATTTTTTTACAGTTCCTAGCACAAACCTTCTCATTTATATGTAAAGCAGCCATTAGTCATAGCTCCGTTCCCACACACTGCCTGATGTACAATCACATTTTGCAGCGGATGAATCTTTCCACACAGCTGCTCTGCTATGAATAATCCGTCTCCAGGCCCATAAATCAGAAAAAAATCATGCACCTCGTTCGCCTGATCCTTACACAAAGTCATATATTTTACATGAGGACGAGCTAAATATTCATGAGTCTTAAAGGCTTTCTTCATAGGCACTTGTTGGGGTTGTTTTCTACTACTGGGGGGATACCAAGGTTGTATTTAGGTGAACCAGGGATTTTAAAGAGGATAGAAGAGGGAAAGGAGAGGGAATCTGTGTGTGTGTGTGTGTGTGTGTGTGAGAGAGAGAGAAAGAGAGAGAGAGCGCGCAAGATTGATAGAGTCTAAGCTTATCTCTTAGTCTAGGAGTCATGTGGGACAAAGGGTGCTCATGTGAAGTCTTAAAAACATGATAAATACTTGTTCACCTGAGCTTCTATCCTGCTCAGAGCCATGAATATTGCCTCGCATACTTTCAAGGTCATTTCATAACCTTTGCCCTCTGACCTATGCAGCAATGACTCTGGCCCTTCTCTGTATAGGGAGGTGCCTGGGATCCCCACCCTGATTTGATCAAAGCAGAATTCGGGGTGAGAGACCAGAGACATGGGGAATGAGCAGATAAAAAAGGAACCATTTTGATGCTAACAAAGCCTGTGACCCACACACAGCTTCAGACCTCCAGCAATTTCCCAGGGTTTTTGTTTCCAACCCATTCTGGTGCCAGAGAGCATTTAAGGTGGCTTTCCTGCCCCTGCCTGCTTTATTTCCATCCCCTGGTCTACCTCCCTCGACTCACCCTCTTAGCCCCCTAGGCCCTGATTGCTGCAGTCAGCTCAGAGGGCCCACGCGCTCTGCCAGGAATGCTCTCCCAGCACAGTTCCTCAAACTGCCCCTATTTCCTGAAATGCAAATTTTGACCCCTTCAAGAAGCCTCCTTCCACTCTTTAGAGGAGAGGGAGTGTTACTTGCCTGGCCGTGCAACCTCCCCCTGCCGCCTTCCCTAGGTAAACCACTCATCACACCAACTTGTCTGCTGGCAGGTACTTTTTCATTTTATTCTGGCATTCGCTCAACATTTGTCTGTGTGTTCAGTGGCGCTGTCTGTCTGACTCATTATACTGTGGTCCGCAGTGGTGGTGATGATGTGTCCTCACTTCTCTGGGAAGGTTGAAAATTCTTCATCCTAGATTTCACTGGCTAGATGAAGGACATATTTCTAGGTAGGTTTCTTGGATTTAGATTTGGAAACAAACATAAGCTCTCAGACCCTTTCAGCCTTCGGTGGATGATGATGCCTTGTGTTCCATTAGCTGTCCTCTGATAAAGAACTGTCCCCAAACTATAGTGGCACCTCTGTGGGGAAAATCACCTCTCTGTTTAACAGATGGGCAAACTGAGGCCTAACCTTGTCGAATTACTTTCTCAGGTCAAATCAAGAGGAGATGACAGGACATTACAATTGCATCCAAATTAACTTTTATGATTTTGACTCAGGTCATCAAGTTTTTTCCACCCACCCCCATGGTAAATGATCAGACATCAAAGCCTTTTCTATTTCTCCATGTTCCATGGGCTTATGCACTCTGCTCCCCTTTGCTCCTCCAGCTCTCAACCCACTCTTAGTAATGTTCAGAAAGAATAAAATAAGAAACCTGCCAGAGAGGAGGAAAAAGTCCAAACAATCACAGATGGCCGGCTCGCAAATTTAATTTAAAATCATTCTTTATTATCCAAAATATTAAAATTAAAGCTATAATGCCCAAAGGAAAACACAGATTAAAACCCCCTTTGTTTCACAGCCTTTTCCTCAGGGGGTCCCCGAAACACTGAGTAAGAATGCTTTGAGAAGAAAGCAGGCGTGCAGGAGCAAAGAGCCAGCTGTAGATCATTGAGCCAAACTCTCGGTGACTGACCCAATCAGCTTCCCTTAAAGCCAAACACCAACTGTTTCATATGCAATTAATGATTGCCCTGGCAAATGAAAGTGCATCAAGTCATCACAGGCATCGTTGAATGAGAAGACACACAGCAGTCACAGGTAGCTCATCCCTGGCATCTACATAATGATATTACCAGGCTCATCTAGGCTCAGGATTTAATTCTGCAAAACACCATGCACTAAATATTTATATTCATAAAAGGGCTATGGGGGAAAAAAGCCCACATGCTGCCTCTAGGCTTCCTATTTGTCTAGAATAAGCTGCTGGCTCATTTGCTGGGGTGTATGGTTGGGGGTCAAGGGCATCCTTCAAGTGTCAGTAGAATTCTAGTGTTTCTGGCCCCAACTTCACCCTTTGAAAAGGCTCATTGCTGGGTTGGGTATTCAGAGATACCCAAGAGAAAGCAAAGCCCCTTCCTTCCCTGGATATGTCAAAGTGGACACGGAGGCCCCCTCATGTATCAGTGAGAAAGTAGAGCAGATGAGAACGTATTCCCCTGTCTCTGGTGTGGAAAAATGAAAGTCTAGAGAAGGAACAGAGACAGTTTAGAATTATACCTCACAAATTTTAAATTGCAGATATAATTCCAATTCTTGGCACCACCACATCTGAACCGTAAAACTGAAGAAGAGAGCTTCTCCAAATAATCACAAATAAACCAATGCTGATGGAAAGAACAGGTGTTCTCTTTGGCTTCTTGGATTTGTCTCTATTTTCTCTATTGGATCCTGATTCTGAACCACAGTCCTTATTCAAATGTTCTTTGCAATGCACTCTTGGGCCTGACACCTCCAGCATACAAGGCACAGGACTAACGCAGCTTGGCCTCAGGGGTTGCCAGGATCATTTCCACATCCATCCTGAAGGCTGCTCTCCTCTCCCCACTTGCATCTCAAACCCAATTCTTTTTTTTAATTGAAGTACAGTTGATTTATAATGTTGTGTTGATTGCTGCTGTATAGCAAAGTAACTCAGTTATATATATATGTATATATATACACATTCTTTTTCATTTTCTTTTCATTATGATTTATCATGGGTTATTGAGTATAGTTCCCTTGTGCTATACAGTAGGACCTTGTTGTTTAACCTTTCTATATATGCTGTTCTTCAGTCACTAAGTCGTGTCCGGCTCCTTTGCGACCCTATGGACTGAAGCCTGCTAGGTTTCACTGTCCATGGGGTTTCCCAGGCAAGAATACTGGAGTGGGTTGCCCTTTCCTTCTCCAGGGGATCTTCCTGACCCAGGGATTGAACTCGTGTCTTCTGCATTGGCAGGTGAATTCTTTACCTCTGAGCCACAAGGGAAGCCCATTCTACTTAAACCAGCTTGCATCTGCTAATCCAAACTCCTAATTCATTCCTCTCTGCTCCCCTTCCCCCACCACCCTAGCAACCACCAGTCTCTTCCCTATGTCTGTATTTTGGCTTCTGTTTTATAGATAGGTTCATTTGTGTCATGTTTTAGATTCCACATATAAGTGATATCATACAGATTTGTCTTTCTCTTTCTGACTTTGTATAATGTGATAATCTCTAGCTACATCCATGTTGCTATAAATGGCATTGTTTTCTTTTTTATGGCTGAGTAGTAGTCTATTGTATATATCTTCTTTATCCATTCATGTGTTGATGGAAATTTAGGTTGCTTCCATGTCTTGGCTATTGTGAACAGTGCTGCTGTGAACATGGGGGTGCATGTATCTTTTTGAATTATAGTTTTGTCTGTGTATATACCCAGGAGTGGGATTGTTGGATCATATGGTAATTCTATTTTTAGTTTTCTGAGGAGCCTCCATACTGTTTTCCACAGTGGCTGTACCAACTTACATTCCCACCAACAGTGTAGGAGGGTTCCCTTTTCTCCACACCCTCTCCAGCATTTATTTGTAGACTTTTTAATGATGGCCATTCTGACTGGCATGAGGTGATACCTCATTGTAGTTTTGATTTGCATTTCTCTAATTATTAGCAATGTTAAGCATCTTTTCATATGCCTCTCGGTCATCTGTACTACTTCTCTGGTCTCTTTAGGTCTTCTGCCCACTTTTCGACGACTGTGTTGTTTGCTTTTTCTGTTGTTGAGTTCAAACCCAACTCTTTTCATCCAGCCCCCTCTGCCCTTTTTTCTCCTTGGCAGAAAATGCAGATGATGGAGACTGTTGGTTCCCTGTGCACACCATGACTTGGAGCCTTTAGCAGCTTTTCCAGGGCTCTGCATATTATAATCAAGATGAGATCAGCTAATAAAAATTACTTTGGTTACAATCCAAAAAGATTAACCAGCCTTAAGGGTTTCACGGCTATGCATTACACTTTTCAATTTTCCAACAATTAAGCTAACAACAAATAATATTGACAAATAAACTGCCAGATCTGCTAGCTGAAGCCCTGCCATGGCAAGCAAGAGTTGTTCTGCTGCTAAGTGATCTTCTAGCCATTGCCTGCTTGTCAGGTCCAGCCTGTGAGTTCCAACATGCTGGGGCACTGGCACTCTAGCTGCACGGGTGAAGGGCAATGAGTGAAGCTTGTTGGTTTTGTTTTTTATTTTTTTTTATTTTATTTTTTTTATAATAATGTGTGCTTTTTTATATTTATTATTTATTTGGCTGTGTCAGGTCAGGATCTTTGTAGCACATTCATTGCGGCACGTGGGATCTTCAGCAGTGAATGCTTAGTTGCGGCATGTAGGATCTAGTTCCCTGACCAGGGATTGAACCCAGGCCCCCTGCATTGTGAGTGCAGAGTCTTAGCCACTGGACCACCAGGGAAGTCCCTGGTTTTGTTTTTTAAAAAGATGATAATCCTGACTCTTGCCCTCCTGACACTTTAGAAGAATTTTCCTCGTTTCCACTGATTTATCAACATCCTGCTAGAGAAAATCCAAGGTAAGGAGACCTATATTCTTGTGAGGCACAACTACATTAACTCATTAACTAAGTCAGAGTCACAAATTCAGGGCCTAATATAAACTAGACCTAGCACTAATAAAATCTGGGGATAGGCCCAAGTCTCAATGAAAACCCTCTCCCACACAGATGCTGCTTGAGGTCTATGGAGGCTAGACTTCAGCCCGCCAGGTTGCCTGGGCATTGGAAACAATAGCAGGCTGCAAGATGTTTTGGCTCCTGTCTACAAAACTAAGGCCCAATTACTTCTCTGGATATTTCTATTACTCAGGTTTGGAGAAGAAGATAGCAGGAGGAAGGGCTAGGAGAGGAGGACTACAAAGGGAATAAAGGTCATTGTTACCATTTAATGAGAGCTTACCATGAGCCAATCACTGTGGTCAGTGCTTTCACTCAGTAATTTATATAGTCTTCATAATAATCCTATGAAGTAGACACCCATTTTACAGCTGAAGAAATTGAGGCCTGGAGAAGTTAAATAGCAGTTCCAGGAACTGAACTCAGGTTTTGGTTCCAGAGCTTGTCTATGCTCTTTGCCACAAAACCAGTGAAAACTGCTGAACAATTATAAATACAGAAAATGTATTTCTGTAGCAGAATCTAAATTATTATTATTATTATTATTTTTTTTTTTTTGGCCGGGTCTCGAAGCTTGTGGGATATTCGTTTCGTAACCAGGGGTCAAACCTGGGCAAGCTCAGAGTCCTAACCCCTGGACCACGGAGGAAGTCCCAGCAGAATCTAAATTCTGATCTAAGTTAGAAACAGGACATCTAGCCTCAAAGTCATACTCCCTTTGATACAATGTTTGATCTTCATCAAAATCAACAAATATATGGGACCTCTGGTGGTCCACTGGCTAAGGCTCCAGGTTCCCAATGCAGGGAGCTTGGGTTTGCTCCCTGGTCAGGGAACTAGATCCTGCATGCTGCAACTAAGACTAGGAACAGCTAAATAAATAGATAATAAAAAACAAAAAACAAATATCTAACAAGAACCCAGTCTCCTGGGCCAAATGGGACAGGGAGAGAGTGTTCTATTTCTTCAATTATGAGAAACAGAGGATAATCTTAAACTAAATAATCTGAGAAACTTGTTAAAAATGCAGATTCATGGGCCCCACCCAATCTTCTTGATCAGACTCTCTGAATAGGGGGCTTGTGAGGCTGCTATTTAACAAGGTCTCCAGACGATTATTATGCATCCTAGAAAGGAAAACCATTGACATGAACTATGAACACTGCCCTCAAATACATGCCAAGCCCTGTGCCCTGACATCCAGGCCACTAATCTGACCGTAGTCAGCCCTCAGCTCCTTCACTCTCCCTCTACCTTCAGTCTTTAATACCTGCTGACTGCGTTTCTTCCTCCTGTCTTTATTCTAATTCACCCTGGTCCCTGACCTCATCTGTGCTCTCCCCTCCTCTCCTCACCTGTGTTTGGGTTTTACACCTGCCCCTGGCCTGCTTTGGCCTCTTTCTTTCCTCTCTTTTAAATGTAATTTTTATTTAAGTGTATTATACATACAGAAAAGTGCACAGGATAATAAGGTTACAGCTCAATGAATTTTTCCAAAGTGTATATACCCGTGTAGCCAGCATGAAGTCTCTCTCTCTCTCTCTCTTTTTAAACACAAATTCAACTCTAAATAGCACTGAAGGGTAATTTAAGTCTGTAGTCTCTTAAAGGGACAGTAGGAAAGGGAAATTCCACCATATATCATTCCTTAAAACCTTCTTGTAGAAGCTTCTCACCACCAAAATCTCTCTGCCTTCTTCCCTTCCTTTCACAAGTATTTATTCGGCACCTACCATATTATGTGCTGGGTTCATAATGATGAACAAGATATCCCTGGGTCCTGCTTTCATGGCACTTAAAGTCTCACAAGAGAGACAAATGAGACACAGAAAGGAAACAATAAATTGTGGACTTCCCTGGTGGTCCAGTGGTCAAGAATCTGCCTGCCAATGCAGAGGACACGGGTTTCATCCCCGGTCTGGGAAGATCCCACATACCATGGGGCAACTAAACCTGTGGGCTGCAACTACTGAGCATGCATACCACAACTACTGAAGCCCGCTCACCCTGGAGCCTGAACTCTGCAACAAGAGAAGCCACTGCAATGAGAAACCCATGCACCACAACTAGGGAGTAGCCCCTACTCACTCAACTAGAGAAAGCCTGTGCACAGCAGCAAAGACCCAGCGCAGCCGAAAATAATAAACAAAATGTACATTAATTTAAAAAATTATAAATTGTGACAATTGCTCTGAAGAGATTAACTGGGTGCTCTGGTGCCTGGAGGGTGAGGAGGTGAGGCAGGGGAGGAGGAAAGAGTAGTTTATGAACAAACTATGAATGAAAAGGGCAGAATGTGAAGGCAAGGGCAAAGGCCGTGAGGTGGGACACACCTTGGATCAAGGCAAGAGTTCTTTCCTTTCCTTTCTCTTGGTGACCTCTCCAACTCTCTCCTCCCATCTTTACAAATCTCTTCTTTTCCACCAGAAGCTTTCTACCTTGTCTGCCTCTTTTTATAGGAATAACTTACCATTTTCTCTCTTACAGCATAATAAGTGTTCATCAACCCAAACCCTGACTGTTTAGTGAGGTAGAGAAGGGGGGAAGAATGTGAACTTGAACTTTAATTTTTTTTTTTCTGGCTCCAGAAATGTTTGAACAGGATTTATCCACCTACTCTTTGGAATCAACCCTCAGTCATCCTGTTGTCCCTGAACTAAGTCTACAGGAAGCCTCTGAGTTGCCTCCTTTCTCTGGTTTCTCACAGTTATCACAGGGAGACAGAGAGGAGCTCTGTTCAGGAACTCAGATGTTTAGAATCAAGAAGTCTCATCAGTGGTTTTGGCAGCTACCCTGTTTTGTTTCTGAGCTAACGCTGCCATCAGCGATAGCCCTGGCATTAAAGGCAGGGGGCAGTACAGTCTGTGCCCCAAAGGGTTTGGTTGCGAGCCGTTCTAACAACGATGACTTGAATAAGAGTGTTACAAGCACAAAGAAACCTGAGGATTCAAGAGCAGCCCTCTGGTTCTGTCATCTGGCTTTCTTCCTGCCCATGTCAGTGTGAGGTCTTTGTACCCTCTGACCCTAGAGGGAGGCAGAGCAAGTCCTTCTACTAGTTTCTTCTCTCCTTTTCCACCTCCATCCCCCAGCCTATCCTCAGATCCTCTTACAGTCCTGCCTGCCATGATCTCTCAGTTATCATTGGGAGACTCATCTTTGAAGGATTCCCTCAGTCAGACTCCCTGACAGGTGACTGAAGTGGGGAGAATGTTGGGAAGTGAGCCCTCATAACAAAGTAATTAGATCTTTCTAAAGCCCAGCTTTACAGCCCTTTTCGCTTCTCCAGTATTGGGTGATAGAGCACCTCATTCTGTTAACTTCAATGTCCTGGAGAAGGTGAGTTAAATTAAAAACAAACAAAAAACTATTCTTCCATACAGAAATTCAAGTTAAGGCCTCAAAATCAAATCTTGGTATACAAAATTTTTTATGTCCTCTGTGTTCCAGTCCTTGACAAAATTCTGTCCAGTCTTTATCATCATTATCACCACCATCTAACACTATCCGAGTCCCTATCATAAGCTAGGGCCTGGGCAAACTGCTTTATGTGCATCTTTTCCTCCTGGTCCTGCTAAACCTGGACTGCTAAGCCTGACCCATGACAGTGATTCTGAGGGTCAACCTCCAGGACTATGAATGAGGCAGACCCTCAGACTAGCACTGGCACCAGCAGGGAGAACCAGGGAACTGGGGGACAAAGTTTAGATGCCTTGCCCTCTGACACTTGGGACATGATTGGGACAGTTTTCTGACAGACACTGGAGAGTAGTAGCATTTGGTCATGTGTCCACTTAATAACTATGCGGAAGATATTAGCTTGGGATAGCGGAATTCCCACCTCTGGGAAATGACAGCAGCCAGATAAAGACATCATCATCTTGAAGGAATGGTAGTGATGGGATCTGGACAAAGGCCAGTTGAAGAGAAAACAACCCATACAAACTTCAAAATCTATAAAATGAGGGAGGGTCAAATACTGTCTAACAAATTTAGGCAAAGAAATAAAGGAATTACAGCATGAAAATCTGATTAATATCTGAAGCTGGTAAAAATATTCAACAAACACATAAGCTATCTTTTTATAACCAAATGAATACTCTTTTTTGTCTGTTCTGGACAAAGGTTTCTGATTTGGATACTATTGTTAATAAATACCAGACCACTTGACCTGCCTCTTGAGAAATCTGTATGCAGATCAGGAAGCAACAGTTAGAACTGGACATGGAACAATGGACTGGTTCCAAATCGGGAAAGGAGTACGTCGAGGCTGTATATTGTCACTCTGCTTATTTAACTTATATGCAGAGTACATCTTGAGAAATGCTGGGCTGGATGAAGCACAAGCTGGAATCAAGATTGCCAGGAGAAATACCAATAACCTCAGATATGCAGATGACACTACACTTATGGCAGAAAGTGAAGAAGAACTAAAGAGCCTCTTGATGAAAGTGAAAGAGGAGAGTGAAAACATTGGCTTAAAACTCAACATTCAGAAAACTAAGATCGTAGCATCCAGTCCCATCACTTCATGGCAAATAGATGGGGAAACAGTGGAAACAGTGGCAGATTTTATTTTGGGGGGCTCCAAAATCACTGCAGATGGTGACTGCAGTCATGAAATTAAAAGACACTTACTCCTTGGAAGGAAAGTTATGACCGACCTAGACAGCATATTAAAAAGCAGAGACATTACTTTGCCAACAAAGGTCCCTCTTGTCAAAGCTCTGGTTTTTCCAGTAGTCATGTATGGATGTGAGAGTTGGACTATAAAGAAAGCTGAGTGCTGAAGAATTGATGCTTCTGAACTGTGGTGTTGGAGAAGACTCTTGAGAGTCCCTTGGACAGCAAGGAGATCAACCAGTCCATCCTAAAGGAGATCAGTCCTGAGTGTTCATTGAAGGACTGATGTTGAATCTGAAACTCCAATACTTTGGCCACCTGATGCGAAGAACTGACTCATTGGAAAAGACCCTGATGCTGGGAAAGATTGAAGGCGGGAGGAGAAGGGGAAGACAGAGAATGAGATGGTTGGGTGGCATCACCGACTCAATGGACATGAGTTTGGGTAAACTCCGGGAGTTGGTGATGGACAGGGAAACCTGGCTTGCTGCAGTCCATGGGGTCGCAAAAAGTTGGACATGATTGAGCGACTGAACTGAACTGTTAATAAATGCATTTAGACTGTGGGCTAGACTACCTGCAGGAGAATCTGTATTAGTTATCTATTGCCACATAACAAATAACCCTCTAATTTAACAGCTTAAAATAACAGTAAATATTTATTATCTCATAGGGGTCAGGAATTTGAACAGTTTAGCTGAGTGCTCTACCCAGCATCTCATGAGGTTGTGTTCAAGATGTGGGCTGGGTTTGCAATAACCTGAAAGCTTAACTGTGACTGTTGGATCTGCTCCAAGACAGTTTGCAAATGTTATTGGCTATTTGGTGCTGACTGTTGGCAGAAGGCTTCAGTTTCTTGCTCTATGGAACTCTCCATAGGGCTGCTTGGGGTTCCTCATAACTAAATGCCTTATATCTCCCAGAGCAAGTACTCCAAGTGAGTAAGGCAGACCCACAGTATTTTGTATACCCTAGGCTTGGGAGTCACCCTCCATCATTTCTGCAGTATCTCATTGGTTACACAAATCAGTCCTATTCATTATAGGAGGGATGTGAATAACAGGAGGCAAGAATTATTGGGGGTCATCTTGGAGGTAGTCACCACCATACCTTTGTTCTTACAGCATTCTATTTAAACCATTCACCTCGGACTGGGACTTGAACCCATGGGTGCCAGGACTCAAACCCAGCCAAAACCTTACTGGAGACTAGCCCACAGTGTTTTAATTAGAATCACTTACCTGATGTCTGGACTTACTGAGGCTCAGATTCTATGTGTCTCAGCACTGAAGGAATTCAGTGAGAGGCAAAATGAGAAGCAAGAAATAAATTTATTAATATAGCACTCTTACAAGAAATGCAAGCAGGCAGGTGAGGAAGCTCTGCCTTGAGGATTAAGCGGGCTGCAGTTTAATAGTCAAAGGAAAGGGAGAGGGGAAAAGACTGCCTTCTTTGAGTAGATATCAGGCTTACATCACTAGCTCCTCCTCTGTATCAGGCAGGAGAATGTCTGACTCTATGAGGTCAAACGAGGACTGTCATATTACTGTTGTTGTTTAGTTGCTAAGTTATGTCTGACTCTTTTGTGACCCCATGGACTGTAGCCTGCTAGGCTCCTCTGTCCATAGGATTTCCAAGGCAAGACTACTGGAGTGGGTTGCCATTTCCTTCTCCAGAGGACCTTCCTGATCCCGGGATTGCATCCAGGTCTCCCGCATTGCAGGCAGATTCTTTACCATCTAAGCCACCAGGGAAGTCCCTCTATAGTTAGACAAGCTTGCTTCATTCCACAAGGTTCTGATAACTTTCTTGAGTGATTAATTTACAGTGGTCTCCCAAAGTTTCCCAGGTTTCCCTCTCTATTTATAGACTCCTACTGAGACTTCTACAGCTATCTGTATATCTATCCTATTTTATCCCTATCACTATCAGGGGCACACAATTACAATTTGCCCCATTCCTGATGATGCTCACTGGTTTTTTTTCTTGGGGGGGGCATACTACGTCTTGTACAGGATCTTAGTTCGCCAATCAAAGGTCAAACCTGTGCCCCCTGCAGTGGAAGTATGGAGTCCGAATCACTGGACGGCCAGAGAATTCTTGATGTTCACCTTGATCTCTTGCTTAAAGTTATGTCTGCCAGTCTTCCCCACTGTGAAGTTACTTTTTTCTTTTTCAAAACATTAAGCATATTGGGAGTTATAGCTCCATTATTCTTTGAGTACTTCCTTGTGTTCTGGCACAAAATTTTATAGGTTCATCTTGTGTTTTCCTTGTCCTAGCCCTGGAATCAGCTATTTTCCCAAGGAACACTAATTCCTTGTAGTGGAGAATAATATTTAGAAGCTAAGATCTGGATGCTAAGTCTAGTTACTATTATTGGGTATTGCTGCTCCAGGGCTTCCCTGGTAGCTGAGATGGTAAAGAATCTGCCTGCAATGCAGGAGACCCTGGTTCAATTCCTGGGTCGGGAAGATCCCCTGGAGGAGGGCATGGCAACACACTCCAGTATTCTTGGGCTTCCCTGCTGGCTCAGTTAGTAAAGAATCCGCCTCCAATGCAGGAGATCCTGGTTTGATTCCTGAGTTGGGAAGATCTCCTGGAGGAGGGCATGGCAACCCACTCCAGTATTCTTGCCTGTAGAATCCCCATGACCAGAGCAGCCTGCTGGGCTACTGTCCATGGGGTCACAAAGAGTAGGACGTGACTGAGTAACTAAGTACAACACAGCAACATTGTTGCTCCAATGCCCTCACAGTGGGCAGAGCTAGGGAATGTATGTATACAATGTCTCCCTTCACTGCTGCTAGCTTCTTCCTCCACATGGAAGCCCTTACCATGTCAGTTGAGCTCCAACACCCCATGCCAGATCATCTCTCAGCATAGACACCAACTTTGATCTGTCCTGCGTAATAGTTTTAAGACTAAATTATTCAGGAAGAAGGTCCAAACTGAGCCCATCTTGATTGTATATGCAAATTATATGAAATTTAGAGCTATTAATTGTTAACATTTATTGAGTACTTACTACATGCCAGGTGATGTTCTAAGAATTTTCCATGAATCCTCAGGCCAGCCCAATGAGATAGGAACTATTAGGGTCCCCATTTTGCTGATAAGGCATAAAGAGTTTAAGTAATTGCCCAAGGTCACACGGTTACTGGACTTTTAGAACACATCCTTAAAAAGGAAGAGATATCCTGTGTCCTCCACAGCATTTCCCTGATGTAGGCCTGGAACACAGATACAGTACTGCTAGATATCCTCTGGGGACAAATTGCCCCCAGCTGAGAACCACTGGTCTATAACAACAGTAATCGAATCTAAGTAAAGCTGCTTCTTGATTGATTGTGCTAATGAATGAAAGAAAGGGGATAAGCATAATCCAGAAGGGCAGAAAATACAAAAAAAAAAAAAAAAAAGTCTCTTTTCTCTGGTGGCAGAGATTGCTGGTTGCCTATTTCAACATCCATTATAAAGGCATTTCTTCAACCTTTCTCCTCCAGCTCTATACCCCACCTGCCTTTGTACCCATATTCTTTCCCTCCATTTCTGTCACTGAAGGCTAATCCTTGCATCTGGATTTCACTATATCTTCTTAGACCCCCCTATTTCTACCTCTAACCACAGTGCTATCTCTTCTCTTCTTCCCTCTATAGCCATATATCTTGTAAGAGACTCAGCAGTCTCCATTTCCTCACCTTTCCTCTTCAACTCACTGCAGTATTGCATCTGCCTCCCCCCATGATTCACACTTACCAGGTTTTCCTCCTGTCTCTCTGGTCACTTCTTGGACTCCTGTTGCTGGATCTTCTTCTGTTCATTCTGTAAATCTTAACGTTCTTTAGAATTTCACCCTAGACCTGCTGTTCTTCACACTGCTTGCAGTTTTCCTGCATGACTTCATCCTTTCCTTCAATTGCCACCTATATGTTGAAGATCCCTATCTACAGTCCAGGACTTTCTCTTCAGCTTCAATTCTGGATATCCAACGGCCTCTTTGATGTCTGAATCCATGTAGAAGTCTCACAGGTATCTTGAAACAATCTCTCCAAAAAAAAAAAACCCATAAAAACTGATTATCTTCCCACTACCTGTTCCTTCTTTTATGTTCCCTGTCTCAAAAATAGCACTCCTCATTCATCCTGTTTCCTGAACCAGATACCTAGAAGTCATCTTTGACACATCCTTTTAACATCATCCATGACATATCTAATTAATCACCATGTCCTACAGATTCTATCTCTTCAACATCCCTGCAATCTATCTGCTTTCTTTTTTCATCACCTCCCTCATCAGACCTCCATCATTCCTCCCAGGAAGATTTCAGCAACCTCATAATCCTTTTCCCAGTATGCAGCTATAAGAGATTTTCTAAAATTACAAATCGGGCCATGCTGCAGCCCTGCTTAAAAAAATGTTCAGTAGTTTCTTGCACCCCTCACAATAAAGTCCAAATTCCTTAATTTGGCATATAACCTGGAGTGAAAGTCAAGATATTTTATAGTTGGTAAGGCACAGGCACTGACCCCAGTTAGAAAGGATGTCAGCTGGTTCACCTGACAGTGTATGTTGGCTGAATAATGGCTTTGCCTATAGAGCCCCTGCTATTGTCTTCTGCACCCTCATCTAGTGCCACTCTTCTTCTAAAGCCACCCTAATCTTGTTTTGGTTCTCAGACTGCACCATCAAATGCAACTTGAGACTTCCCTGGTGGTCCAGTGGTTAAAAATCCACCTGCCAGGGCTTCCCTGATGGCTCAATGATAAAGAATCCGCCTGCCAGTGCAGGAGACATGGGTTTGATCCCTGGTCTGGGAAGATCCCATATGCTTTGGAGCAACTAAGCCCATGTATCGCAACTATTGAGCCTGTGTTCTAGATGGGGAGCCAAAACTATGGAGCTCATGTGCCACATCTACTGAAGCTAGAGCCCCTGCTCCACAACAAGAAAAGTCACTGCAATCAGAAGCCAGAGCATCACAACAAAGAGTAGCCCCCACTTGCCACAACTAGAGAAAGCCTGTGTGCAGCAAGGAAGACCCAGCATGGCCAAAAATAAATAATAAAAATTTTATAAAATGCAACTTTGCCTGAAATGCTCTTTTCAGCAGGTTTACCATCACTCCACCCCATCCCCAATCCACAGAGCTGCCCTGAAAGGGATTGACTGCTCTATCCAGAAAAGAATGGCTTTGGCCTGTGACAGTGGGCATGTCTGTTGAAGGAACCCACACTGTTAATTATTCCTTCTACTTAGGCACAAAAGCATATAGCCTCAGTGGGGTTAGCAAACTCCCCTAAATAGAGAAGTGACTGTTGATCTTTTATGAGGACAAGGAAGTAAGATGATGGTGGAGACAGGAAGGGGACATTCTTTAGCTCCCAGCTAAAATAGTATCTTTCCTGCTAACTGAAATACAAATAACCTTCCCACCTCCACAGGACCTCATGACCTAGGATTAAGCCTATCAGATATTTGAATAGTTGATGGATATTTAATCAGTTGATCACTTTGCTTCCATTCAGCTTTCAGCTTTGATTGGCTGTTCTTAGGGATTCCTTTGTAGCTCAGTTGGTAAAGAATCTGCCTGCAATGCAGGAGACCTGGATTTGATTCCTGGTTGGGAAAGAAACCCCTGGAGAAGAAAATGGCAACCCACTCTAGTATTCTTGCCTGGAGAATCCCATGGACAGTGGAACCTTGGAAAACAGAGGATTGTGGTGGTGATGGGGGTGGGGATTGTTGAGTAGTTCTAGATTTTGGAAGGCAAGGTAGGCTTAGAGGGGAATCTGGATAGCAGAGGTCAGCAAGAAGGCGCTGAGCATCCAGACTCCAAGGCAGCAGACTTAAATCTGGCTGCAGCTTAGAACCACCTGGGGACCTTCTAAAATTACCATTTCCAAGGGCTTCAGTTCATTTCAGTTCAGTCGCTCAGTCGTGTCCAACTCTTTGCAGCACACCAGGCCTCCCTATCCATCACCAACTCCCGTAGTCCACCCAAACCCATGTCCATTGTGTCGGTGTTGCCATCCAACCATCACATCCTCTGTCATCCCCTTCTCCTCCTGCCCTCAATCTTTCCCTGCATCAGGGTCTTTCAAATGAGTCAGCTCTCCGCATCCACAGACTTATTAAATTAAGGGTAAAGCTTGGGCACCATTATTTTTTTTATAAATTTCCTCAAATGACTCTTATTTGCAATTAGGGTTGAGAGAACAATGGCAATGGGATGAACAGAAAGCACAGACATATGTAGAATATTTCTAGCTCTGTCCTGCTATATGTTATAAGTACAGACTGCAGAGGGTAAGAGGGACAGTTTAACAAAGGGCAGGATCCTTGTGGGTTGGAGTTGCAGTTGCACAAAGTAAAATATACAGACTGGCAAAATAAAAGGGGGGCTGGTAGTTTGGTAACCCTGAGTGTGGTAGAGTAGTGTGATGAGGTGTACACTGTCCTGGTGTTTCTGTACTGCAATTTGGCTCTATATAGCCCAATTAATGGAGAAGGCAATGGCAACCCACTCCAGTACTCTTGCCTGGGAAATCCCATGGATGGAGGAGCCTGGTAGGCTATAGTCCATGGGGTCGTGAAGAGTCAGACACGACTGAGCGACTTCACTTTCACTTTTCACTTTCATGCACTGGGGAAGGAAATGGCAACCCACTCCAGTATTCTTGCCTGGAGAATCCCAGGGACAGTAGCCTGATGGGCTACTATCTATGGGATTGCACAGAGTCGGACACGACTGATGTGACCTAGCAGCAGTAGCAGCAGTCCAGTTAAGTGTCCCTAATAGCCTATGAACCAGCAAATACGGTCTTAGGTGTGTATTCCCAAATATATTCTCATTCACGGAAGAATGTAAGAAGTTGATCACTGCAGTGTTATTGGAAACTGGAGTCTTTTTATTTGTTTCTTTAGCTGCACTGGGTCTTAGTTGAAGCATGTAAATTCTTTAGTTATGGCATGTGGGATCCAGTTCCTTGACCAGGGATCAAACCCAGACCTGCTGCATTGGGAGCATGGAGCTTTAGCCACTGGACCACCAGGGAAGTCCTGGAAACTGGAGTCTTCACTGGGAGAGTGAATGGGTAGACTGTGGGGAATACACACCATTAGACTATTCAGTTAGAAGCATCATGTTTGATGTACATAGCAATGTAAATGGATCGGTACCATTTACCTAAAACCACAGGTACTAGGTGAAGAAAGTATGAAACACAATGAGATACATAACAATATTACATTTGTGAATTAAAATTTTTTTCCATTTATTTTTATTAGTTGGAGGCTAATTACTTTACAATATTGTAGTGGTTTTTGCCATACATTGACATGAAACAGCCATGGATTTACGCGCATTCCCCGTCCCGATCCCCCCTCCCACCTCCCTCTCCACCCGATCCCTCTGGGTCTTCCCAGTGCACCAGCCCCGAGCACTTGTCTCATGCATCCAACCTGGGCTGGTGATCTGTTTCACCCTTGATAGTATACATGTTTCTATGCTGCTCTCTCTAAACATCCCATCCTCGCCTTCTCCCACAGAGTCCAAAAGTCTGTTCTGTACATCTGTGTCTCTTTTTCTGTTTTGCATATAGGGTTATCGTTACCATCTTTCTAAATTCCATATATATGCGTTCATTTGTGAATTTAAAATTTAACACGCAAAACAATATCTATTTTGCAAAAACCATACAAAGCAAAAGAATGCCAATCTCATTGGGCAATATTTTCATTCTTCTCTACGGATAACAAGGGCTTCCCTGGTGGCTCAGATGGTAAAGAATCTGCCTGCAATGCAGGAGACCTGGGGTTCAATCCCTGGCTTGGAAAGATCACCTGAAGAAGGGAATGGCTGCCCACTCCAGTATTCTTGCTGGAGAATTCCATGGACAGAGGAGCCTGGCAGGCTACAGTCCACGGGGTCATAAAAGAGTCAGACGCGACTGAGTAACTAACACCTAAAGTAAAATAAAACAAATGACTTCTCAACAGAATTTTACAGTTTAAAGGATGTTAACCTCCCACCCAAACTGAACTCTCCTAGACAATCTTGCCTCTATATTTTCAGGCAACATGGTCATCCTGCCTCTATGTTTCCTTTGTCAAGACAGCTCTGATTACTAGGAAGCATGAATCTGAGTCCTGTGTCATTACAGTGTAGTTCAGTGAAAACAGCACAGGCCTTGCAGTCAAGCAGATGGGGTTAGAATCCTGATGCTGGGTGACTTGATCAAGTTACTTATCTCTTCTTAGTCTCACTTACTTCATCTGTAAATTAGGGATAATAATACCTGCTTTACAAAGTTACTCTGTATTAGAAATTATGAATATAAGATGCCTAGTCACAAAGAGCTAATAAAGTGACAGCTGTTATCATCATCACCACCATCACTATTATTATCCCATCCAGGGGTCCTACTTTACCCTATAGAGCTATATACATATGCCTTTCAATACTTTAAAATACTTGAATTTATTTGCCATGTTATTCCTAAATACTCTTTTTTCAGAGTAGTCATTTATCAATATTTTCTCTTTCAGTTATCTTGTCCTTGGCAGTGCTCCGGCATAAGATGTTTACAGAACATGGTGCCCATAACTGAACAAAGTGCTCCAGGTGTGGTCTTAATGCTTCAAAACAGAGTAAAACCATAAAACTGTATTCCCCAGACACTACTCTCTTTAAGCTGCCTAACTTTAGCTTTTTTGGCAACCATATCACATACTGCCTATGAAAAGTTGCAGGTAGTTTTCACATGAATGAATTTTGAGTCTTCATTTTGCAATAGTAGTAGTAGTAGAACTTAATTTTTTTTTTTTTTTTTTTTCATTTATTTGGCTGCACTGGGTCTTAGTTGTGGCACCTGGATCTTCGTTACAGCATGTGAACTCCTAGTTGGGGCATTTAGGATCTAGTTCCCTGACCAGGGATGGAAACTGGGCTCAGTGCATTGAGAGTAAGTAGTCTTAGCCACTGGACCACCAGGGAAGTCCCTTTAAAAAAAATATTCAAGAGTATAACTTTTTTTTTTTTAAAGAGTATAACTTTTAATTAACTTTATTATATATTAGGTAATGTGCTGAGTTCTGAGGACATAGGGATGAGTAGGACAAAGAATCAACATACTAGAAACATAAGACCAATTGTGTTGACCTTATGGTCAACATAAGGTCAATTGTGTTCATACTGAATCCCCATCTCTCGGGCATAATTATCTGCACACGGTTATGTGTGCTGTTTGTTGAATGAACAAATGAGTAAAATATACAGTGGAAGATTTCCCTATAAATGAAAAGCTATTTCCCTATTTATTTTATAAACTCTGATATTTTGTACAAGTCTGTCACTTTTAGCACAACCCTAGTGTTTTCGCATTTTACAGTAAGCTGATTTCCAAAATAAATTTGTACAGTCCCCTTTAAGGCCAAACTAAACATTACATGCTTTATTTGCTGGATGGCCATTATATCTCACCATTAAAGACCTTTTGGAAGTACCCATTTAACCCTGAAAGCAGGGCTTACATCTCAGGGTTAGCAGTAGCCGGCTATGGTTTCTGAGTGCTAAACACCCGAGAATTTCCTGAGTCGAGTTCTATTAGACTCTGACTTATAGTGGGTTAGAATAAGGTGGAAGTATGGCGCGATGACTTAGGACCTTGAAACTCTGCATTTCAGCATGAAGCTACTGCTAGGTGACCATAGGCCCAGCATCTCAGTCGAAATCCGTCCCTCAGACGCCAGACATAGGAATTTGGGGCCGGGGGGGGGGGGGGTCCAGTTCTCTGTAACAAGTTAGGGAGGCCTAGCGTTTCTGTCCTCTCACAGCTTTTTCCAGTATTTGGGCTACAGGTGAGGCACTGGTCGCCATCTTGATATCAATTGCCAGGCAAATCGCCACTGGCGTCGCTCGGTAACCACGGAGACACCGAAGCCCCTCCCGTTTCTCAGCTCTAGAGGCTGCAAACTACGATTCCCATACGCTGATCCTCGCTACTTGACGGTCAGTTGTCTGTATTTGGCTTGGGAGCCACCGCGACCCTACCGCAGTGAACCGCGGGAGTTGCAGTTCGCGGTGTGGCGTCACTTTTTGCTTCAGGAAGCTCCAGAACCACAAATCCCGTGAGCCAGCGGGCAATACGCACGCGCAAAGGACAACTTGTCCTCCCTGGCCCCCCTGCCTGTGCCTGAGAGGTAAAGAGGGCGGAGGAAAGGAAGAGGAGGCGGGATTCGGGCGCTGCGTTGGCTGCGGCCTGGCACCAAGGGGGCGGCCCCGGCGGAGTGCAGACCCAGTGGCCCCTAGCGATTATGGACCCGGCCGAGGCGGTGCTGCAGGAAAAAGCGCTCAAGTTTATGGTGAGGAGAAGGTGCAGGCCGGGGAACTGTGGAGGCGGTGCGTTGGCGGCGTCGCTGAGGCTCGGGCCTGGGCCGCCTGCCCGCTGGAGGAGGGCGCAGCGAGACCCTGGGCCGAGGCCGGCGGCGGGGGCGGCTGGAGGGACGGGACGGGAGCTCCTGGGAGGTAGGAGGGGTTGCGGAGAGGACCCGGGGGTGGGGGCAGCAGCTCCGCCATCTTGTGGATGAGAGGCCAAGTGACAGCGGGAGCTTAATCGGGGAGGGGTCTCTGGGGCGCGCGGGGCCCTGGAGAGTAAGGGGCGTAGGGACAGTTACTGAAGAGCTGAGGAGGCCAGGAGGAGACGCCGTGAGGCCGCTGGCAGGGCCTTGCCGGTGTGAGGGTTACGGGTGAGGCCCTGGAGAAGAGGTGCATTCAGTAGTGGGGAAGGGGAACGCTGGACAGTGGGAGGAAAGATACTGGGAGTGGGAGGTGGGTGGGAAAAACGGACAGGGCTGGATGCGGATGGATCTAAAGTAGAGCAGAGAGTGGACAGGTGGGAGACTTATAGTCTTGTAGAGTGAGGTGGAAGAGATAGCCATTGACTTAAACGTACAATCCCAGCTTGGCCAAACTAATGTTGACAAACTCTGGAAAGAACTAGGCCTTACTTAGGAAGGAAAGGACTGGGGATCGGGATCTAGGACTGTGATGACAGGCTTTGGGAAAGAGAAGAGCTTGACTAGATGCCAGAATTACAAGTATCAGGAAAGGGTGTACATCCTCTAGTTTGAAAGAAGACAGAAGAGGTTCACTGGTTAGGGAAACCTAGGTACAGGAGATTAGGGGCAAAATTAATATCTAATAGGGTAAAACAAAACTTAATGCAATATTGTAGAGACAGTAAAATGTGGAGACCAGGTGCAGTATCACTTTTTGGGAATGGAAAGGCTGTGCAGATTAACATCCAAAGACTCGTAAGAAGAAATAAAATCACTGGAGAAATTCAGGAGATAAAAGGGGGAATGCAGATAGTGGAGAATAATAGGAAATGTCAGGGTTAGTAGTTACTTAGGAGTTTTAGGTTGAAGCACAGCATAAACTTGGATTTTGTGGGTGTGTTTTAATCCCTTGGAGTCTAGTTCTTTAACTTTGTATCATGTTTTTCTTTTTTTGATATGTGTTTGTTTAGCAAATTTGTATAGCTATTTGATGCATTTAATCTGATGCTTCATTTGTATATCCCAGATGTAAAACCAGACTGTGGTTACAGCTAAAGAATGATGGGATGCATAGACTTCTTTGTCTTAACTGGTGTCCATAGGGACCACTGATATTATTTGAAGTCTATTTGCTTTTTCAGAAGTAATTGTAACCTGTCACTCCAAATCTTTATTTCTTTTGTTAGATAGTTGTTATTTTGTGTCCTTGCCTTAGATACCAAAACAAATCTAAACAAACCATGGACACTAACCTAATTGAATTTAGGCTTTAAACTGCTGCGTTTACAAGAGTATCGTTTCAGAGTTTGGTCAAATTTACTATAACTTTATTTATTTTGTATTAGTGCTTTCTAAAATGCCTAAAGTTCAAGTGTATCTTTTACAAAATTCTATTAGACCTGAAGAAAGTTCTTAGTTTCTGCCCAGTGTTGAAATTCTAAAATATTAAGAGGCTTCGGAATTGTTTTGGACTTCAGAAGTGAGATGAAGTTGCTTTGTATGTACAGCTAGCTTCTAAATTTAAGTAAGAAAAGTGACAGCTGCTGATTTTTGTTTTTCTGCTTAGAGGTTGACTCAATCCTAATTTTGACACGTGTCAGATTTATGGAATAATGTGGTTTTAACAGATCATAAAGGGACCTTATGAGATCATCTTCTTTACTCCCCGATAGACCTCAACCTAGGAACATTTTCAACCAATTGATCTCTGCTTTGTACCAGTGAGTTGTTTTGATAATGGTCTCCTGATTGAGTTAAAGTTGGAGCTAGAGATGGCCATGAGTAGTTTGAAGCTTTTGGGACACCACACATTATTAAATGTTGAGTCAGTTTCCATAAGGAGAAACCAGTTTTTCTTCAATTTTAGTTACTTTCATTTTTGACCTTGCCTGCTGTTATGGCTGCTGTTTGAGAGAAGGCCAACTGGAAAAGGGTCACCAAGAATGACACCTTAATAACTGAAACAGAATGGAGAGTTAAAGATTTGGTATTCTTTTTCAGCTCAGTGCTGTGCTTCGTCGCTCAGTTGTATCTGATTCTTTGAGACCCCTTGGATTATAGCCTGCCAGTCTCCTCTGTCCATGGGGATTCTCCAGGCAAGAATTCTGAAGTGGGTTGCCATTTCCTTCTCCAGGGGATCTTCCCAACCCAGGGATTGAACCCAGGTCTCCTGCATTGCAGGCGGATCCTTTACCATCTGAACCACCAGGGAAGCCCTTTCCAGCTCAGTAACAGTCTTATTATAAATCTAAGTCACAACCTGCCTTTGGTCCCATTTACCCTGTTATAACATGTTTCTTTACTTAGTCATTTGAGATAGGAAGATATTTTATTTGTGCTTGCACCTGGTAATTAATGCACAGTACACATGGAAAAGACTATCCTTTTAATCAGATTGAAATTTTTGTATAGTATTTGGCTTTATTTTGTCCTTATCCTTTCCCTCAATTGTGAGGTGTGAATGACAATTTTTGTACAGGATGCCCTGATTTCTATAGTTTAAGAAAATATAAAATTTTGTTTAAAATAGCAGCATGAAATAGATATTCTCTTTTATGAATTTTGCTCACTACTGTATTGATGTAGTAATTTGGTTAATTTTTACAATAAAACCTCATCAGTGAGACCGATTCAGATTTGACCATAAGTCACACATGGTCTAGACTTAAAGTTTATCTTTGAATATCTGTACTATATCTATATCTGTCTATCCTTCTGTATTTTATCTATTTGTATGACAAGTTGAGGGATGGATTTGAAATTTATTTTTAAATGGACAGGATAAACTGGTCCCAGGATCTTAGAAGTAGGAAAATTTGACACATGGATGAAGTAATTTCAGGAGGTATAAAATAGTTTTTTTATTGATAGGTAAGTGAAACAGTGTAAAGGGTAACTTGCTGTGTCACAAACATAAATCTTTCATTGACTGGTGCATTTTCTGTTTTGCCTGGTGTTGGCTGGAATGTTCAAAATTGCCACAATTTGGCTGGCCCAAAATGGCCACAGTCTCTCACGGTTGGCGACTGTCTGCGAGTTCAACTGGCAATAAGGCCTTCTTGTCCTCCTTTCTCCACATGGCCTTCTTTTGGATTTCCTTAAAGCATGGTGTCTGGGTTCTAAGAAGGGGAGCATTCCAGGAGATAAGAAATAGAAGCCAGCCAATTCTCTTAAGTCCTAGGTTTGGAAGTTGAGCTATTGGTTAAAGACAGTAAAGGCCGACCCAGAGTTAGAGGGAGGGAAAATAATCCCTCCCTGTAGACAAAAAGAGTAGCATGCATGAACAGAGAGAAGGAAATTGCTGGGGGCCAGGACCTTTTGAGACTGGCTACCATAGATGCTGTTCTAGTTGGATGCTCAGGCTAAAAATACAGATGGGATCAGCCATGTTTGTGGCTATTAATACTTGGAATGCTTTGGAGACATCTCATTTTTGAGATTAACTTCTAAAAACTATCGTGATCTCCTGCATGACTTAATAATGTTACTGTAGAGATAATACTGGATTAATTGATATGATTCAGGAAACTTTATTTACTTGAGAACCATATATCTAAAAACAAGAAATTGCATTTTAAAATAAGTATTCAGATTTTTCACTGTGATGGACTTTTCTTTAAATCAGTGAGATTGATTACCAGCTGGTTGGATAACATTTGAAGCTAGTTCTTAGTTTGTCAGAGTTTCTGTATATTAATATCTCTTGCATGCATTCTCAGCAACTCTTTGCGACCCCATGGACTTCAGCCCACCAGTTTTTTCTGTCCATGAAATTTTCCAGGAAAGAAGACTGGCATGGGTTGCCATTTCCTACTCCAGGGGGTCTTCTTGGCCTAGGGATCAACCTCGCATCTCCTGTGTCGCTTGCATTGGCAAGTGGATTCTTACCTGTTCTCAATTTAAATTATCCTTCAGTTTCTTTTCTGAATACTCTTATATAGGCATTGGAGTATGAAATTACAAATTAATGATAATTCTTTGTGTTCATTTTCTTGACTCATGTTTGTGATAGATGTACATAGTAAGTTACTGAAAGTGAATTACTATGTGGAGTAAAAATTCTACTTTGAATGATTGCCAGAAATTTTTTATTGCTAAATTAGAAAGTGAACTTTCAAAGGAGACTACTTATTATTCATATTATTTATGTATTTAAATCCTTAAAGAAGGAAGCAATTAAGAATTTTTTTCCCTTTCTAAAGGGAGATGAGACATGATGTAAGATCTTGATCATGTATAGATAAAATTATTTGAGGTAAATAGCATTATAATTTATAAAAAGCATGAATAAAGAAAAAATAATCTTTGTGGTATTAAAGTATTTTAAGATACCATGTGCTTTCTAGCAATATTTTAATACAGCATAAAAGTGCTTTCTAAATGTATATAATAAGAATTCATTGTGGATGAAGTAGAAAATATTTACCAGTGTTTAACAGTCTTGGTCACTATAAAGAAAACTGCCTTCTCAATAAATCAAATCCATCATCTTAACATCAGCAGTGGAGGAGGGAGACAGTCTCTATGGGAAAGGTCCACCTGATCTTACCACTTCAACTAGTATTCTACTAGATTCACCTTGTGCTGAAGGAATCGCTGGATAATTTCCTTTAGTTTTCCGAAGTCTGATTGAAACTAAACTAGAACATTTTACAGAAGACTCAGAGATAGCAATAGTGGAATAGGTACTGAGAGTGATGTTGAACTAAGACTATGATTTGTTCCCTGGGGCACTACCACCATAGTTCCTGGATTGCCTTTGTGCTGGCCAGGGTGGGGATGAGGAGCAGAGGAGCAAAAAGTCACAGAACTGGGAGAGAATTCCTGTCTGCTTAAGGTAAACCTTTTGAGTTGGAATTTCTTCTTGATTTCTTGCTCCTTTCTGAGATTTGGCTCTCTTTTCAGGTACACTTGTCTTTCTGTTCCCAGGCTTGTGACCTGATTCTGTCTGTATCAATTATAGGATAAACACAGCAGAAATGGGAGGGGTTTGTTTATTTATTTTTCTTTGTTTTTAAAAAATATGATCAGCCATGAATAGCTAATATGTATTTATTTGGTGTTTACTAGTTGCTATTCTAAATTCTTTACATATACTGTTGTTTAATTTAATCTTCCCAATGGTTCTGTAAGATAGATTCAGTACTATTGTTCCTCCCATGTTTGGATGAGGAAACTGATTCCAGAGAGGTTAAGTAACTTGAGCAAAGTCACTCTGCTTAGCAAGAAGCCCGAGATCAAATCCTGGCAGTCTGACTTGAGACATACACTGTATTTCATCCCTGAGGCTCAGAGAAACAGTGGAATAGGATGGCATATTTCTTTGCTGGCAAAATGGACCAGAGTGGAGAATTACTGTCCAGGTTTATATACAGATTTTCTGATGATTTGAATTATTAGGAAATGAAGTTGCCACAGTATCGTTGTTATCGATTGGCTATTGCTGAGTGATAAACTCCACAATATGTCACGGCAGTATAATGATAGATACTTATTCTCAAGAACATCTGGGTTTGCTGAACATTGGATGAGAGGCTGAATTTTGTTGAGTTTCTCTGGATTTGGCTGCTCACTCAGGACTGTTTCACATATTTTTCTGAGACTGAGACTGAAGAGACAGTGACTTCCCAGGCTGAGCTGTCCTTATAGCTATAGTAGAGACGCAAGAGAGCAAGACCACTGGTTCAAATGCCTTTCAGTCATTGGTTGTATGGTACCTGCTGATATTCCATTAACCAAAGTAAGTCACAGAGTCAAGTGAGGAGGTGGGAAAGTATACGCTGCCCATAGAAGGAGTGGAAGAGAGAGCAACTTGCACAATAATCTACTGTAGTAATAATAATCTATAATAATCTAATATACTCGATTTGCAGAAGAATGGTAAAATGCTTACTCTTAGAACTATTGTGTTGGTGCTATTCTGACGAGCACTTTCTCGTTTTGGTTGCCGAATGACACCTAATGCAGTATGTCTCTCTGTATTATGTTGTGTAGGAAAAAAAGTGTTAAAGAAATAATCAGAATCTTGACTTTAATCCACAGTGATAACTGGAGAAGTTCACCAGTATCACAACACTGTTTTTCGGTACTTGGGAAAGATAAGGTCGATGTGGCTCCAGCAGCGTTTGTAACAGAATGTGAAGCAAGGTCACGCATAGTGCCCTAGCAGCTCCCTTGTTGTTAGGGTTAGAGCTCTTAATAACCCCTTCTCTGCATCTAAACTGAGGGCTGCGAGGATACTTTCTGATGTCTGGGAGACTTTCAGGCTTTCTCTGAAAAACTGTGGAAACAGAATTGTAGCGTGTGGATAATGTTTTTGCAGCATGGATGCATAAATCCTTGTACCTCTCAGGAAGTAGGACACTAAACTGTTAATGTGGTTACTTGTGAAGTGGTGGATTATGGGTAATATTTCAAAAATTTCATGCCATCTGAAGATTTGTTAGGAAACACAGCACAGAAAACATTACTTAGGTTGTTTTTCTTTTTCCTATGTTCCTTAATGTTTTCTACATTTTTGACAGTGAATATGTATTGTTTTTAATCAGATAAATTAAAATTTAATATATTTAATGTTTATGTTTAAACTTTTAAAAATGTATATATTTATAAAACAAGTACCCCAATGAAGACCTGTACTTGGTCATGGAGTGCAGTGTAGCAGGTGTACTGGCCAGTGGATTGGCAGTGATGGCTTGAATAGATATCTCACTCACCTCATTTTGTTAACTGAAAAGTCTTAACTGTTAGACTTGCCTACTTAAAAAGGATCTTTCTCTCTCCCATTCCATCCCCCCAAGTTCATTTTAAATTGTAAACTGCTATGTATAATGTTAACACAATTGATAAATTATATTACTTAAACTGCTGTATGTATCTAAACTTCACTGGAAGTTTAGAACTCTATGGTTCTCAATTGTTTTGGAGCACTGCATTTTCCTGTTCAGAAGTACTTGGCAAAATTAGTGAGTTGACAACTGGAAATGAGGCCATGGCAGTTGGCCTGCACCATGATTTGATAAAAATATAAACATAATCTGAGTGCACAACATGTTATGTGTGGAGGGAGGTGGTTATGGGGGCAGGAGGAGATGAAGACACAAAGTTAAGTAAAACTTCTGTCTTCTCTAGAACTCCACAGTTGGTTGAGAAGACAGGCATTTATAAGTATCTCTTAAGGGACACTTTGGTAAGTGCCAAAGTAGAGGTGCAAAGTGCTATAGAATTTAAGGGAGGGGAAATTAGCCTTAACTGGGAAGAGCTTTGGAAGGTTTGAAGAAGAAAGCTTCATATTGGGTCTTGTGGAATATAGATTTTGCAGACTTGTTTCTGAGGTGGCTGTTCCAGGAAGAGGGAGTAGTTTGGGTAAAGGCCAGAAGATCAGGAGATGGTCAGCACAGTAGTAGATACACATGATTTGAACATAAGGTGGCATAGCAGACAAGAAGGAAAAGAGACTGGGAGGCTAGGGAGTTTAGATTGAATCCAGTTTGTATTCAAGAATAATATTCTAGTGTACTTGGTATATGTCTGTATAAGGTTTTTTTTTTTTCCATTTATTTTTATTAGTTGGAGGATCTATATAAGGTTTTACTGAAGTAAAATAAATATACTTTTTAAAGAAATCAGAAGAATACAGTCCATTGAATTTTTACACAGTGGTCACTTCTGCGTAACAATTATCTAATACCTATAGATTAGTTTTTGCCTTTACTGATATTTAACTTCATATAAGTAGAATCTTTCCAGTATATATACTAGTCTGGCATCTTTTTTCCCTCATAAGGAGATTCATTCAGGTTACTGTAAGTGTAGTATGTTCATTCTTGTTGCTGTGTCGTATTCTGCTGCGTTAATTCAGTTCAGTTATTTAGCCATTCTCTTGTTGATGGATGTTCGGGTTATTTCCAGTTTTTGGCTACTGTGAGTAATCTTATACATGTCTTTTCTTGAAAATATGTACATATTTCTGTTGGGTATATACCTAGAAGTGGAATTGCTGGGTCTTAGGGTATTTTTATCTTTAGTAGATTCTGTGAATTTTTTCCATTTGATACTTTCTGCAGCACCATATGACAGTTTCAGTTGCTGTACATTCTTGTAACATTGATTTGCTATTGTCCGTCCTTACTTCAGCCATACTAGTGGGTGAATGATATTGTCAGACTTTTAATTTGCATTTCCTTAATAGCTGCTGTAATCAAGTACCTAAAAAATTATTTAAGAAGGTTCTTAACTTTTTTAAGTTTATTGGCTGTTTAGATATCCTCTTTTGGGTCTATTCAGGGCTTGGTCTTTTTTTTTTCTTTTTTAATTGTCTGCCTTTTTCTTATTGATCTATTCCCTATATTCTGGAAAATACAGTACAGATCTTTCATCAAATATATGGTTCTTTTGTGGGAAAACAGTGTGTGTTTTCAAATTTTTTCATTTAAGGAGTCAGTAAAGAAAGTCACACGATTTTGTGACTACAGAATAGCTACACAGCATTTACAGAGTTACCAGTTTTTTTTGCTATACTACCAGTGCTTGAAAAAATAGCACCACTGTCAGCACCATCATTTTATAAATGAAAAAAAGAGCTTTTTAATGCCATAGAAATAGAAAACACATAATCTCAGAGTAAAGGAAACTCTTTGAGGTAGGGAGAATAATGCCCCATCCCCTGAGCCCCCATTCAGGACAGTCGAATCCCAAGAACCTGTGAATATGTTAAATTACAGGGCAAAGGGGATTTAACAGATGAAATTTGGTTGCTAATCAGCTGACTTTATTTTTTTGCAATACCACGTGGCATATGGAATCTTAGTTCAGTTTCTTGACCAGGGATCCAACCTGTGCCCCCACCTGCAGTGGAAGTAAGAGTCTTAACCACTGGACTGCCAGGGAAGTCCCTCAGCTGACTTTAAAACAGGGAGATTATCCTGAATAATCCAGATTGGGCCCAGTGTAATCACAAGGGACCCTAAATATGTAAGAGGGAGGCTGAAGAAGAGGTCAGAGTGATATGTGAGAACTCAATCCATTGTTGCTGATTTTAAAGAGGGGGGAAGAGAACCATGAGCCAAGGAATGTGAGCAGCCCCTTGAAGCAAGAAAGGATAAGTTAAACCTCCAGACAAGAACATAGGCCTGCTGAGACCTTGATTTTTGGCTCAGAGACCCATTTCAGACTTCAAAATTATAGGACTGTCAAATAAAAAATTACTGTTGCTTTAAGCCACTCAGTGTGTGGTGATTTTTTACTGCAGCCATGGAGAACTAATGGGGCTTCCCTGATGGCGCAGAGGTTAAAGAATCTGCTTGCAGTTCAGGAGACACTGGTTCAATCCTGGGTCAGGAAGATCCCCAGGAGGAGGAAATGGCAACACACTCCAGTATTCTTGCTCAGAAAGTCCCATGGACAGAGCTGTGAACTACAATCCATGGGGTTACAAAGAGTCAGACACAACTGAGCGACTAAGTGTGCGCATGTGCAAACACACACACAAACACACACACACAGCAAACTAATACATCTTTGATAGTTACCCTAATTGGAGTGTGTGTATACACACTCCATATATGTATACATACATATAATATCACTATATTTTTAGTGTTTGCTAACTACCAGTGAAGTTCATTCTCTTTCTCCTAATGTTTTATTTTGAATCAACTCAGAATTACAGAAAAGTTTAAAGTACAACACAAATGACATTTTTTCCTGAACCATTTAAGAGTAAGTTGTCACATCATCACCAAATGCTTAATGTATACTTTCTGCAAACAAGGACATTTTTTATAACACAACCATCAAAATTCAGAAATTAATGTATTTCTGAATTAATTGTAGATCTAACCCCTTAGACCCCATTCAAACTTTGCCAGTTGTTCTAATAATGTTCTTTGTAACAAAGGGATCTAATCCAGAATCACGTATTGAAATTAGTCGTCATGTCTTCTTAGTCTCCTTCAGTCTTGGAACAGTTCCTGTCTTCTTTACCTTCCATGACTATGGCACTTTTGAAGATTATAGACTATTTTGTAGAATGACCCCTCAATTTGGGTTTATCTAATGCTGTTTCCTTATGATTAAATTTGTGTCCTGTATTTCTGTCAGAAATACCACAGAAGGGTTGCTTTGTTTTACTGATTGCCTCCTTTCAGGTGACGTGTAACTTTTGTCTTGTGACTTTTTTTACTTGATTAAAGTGGCTTCTGCCAGTTTCTTCTTTAAAGCTAATGTTTTTCTCTTTGTAGTAAGTGTGTTATGGGAAAAGTACTTTGAAACCATGTAACTAATTCTTTATCAGATTTTCAACCTATTTATTTCTAACAGAATGGGTTTATGAATTCTTGTTTTATTTGATGGGTTATAATACTATCATTATTTCTTTTGACAAATTGTTCCCTGTTTGGCCAGTGAGAGTGCTTTCAAAGTATTTTCTTTGTCTTTTTGATGTATTTCTATCATTCTTTGAGCATTTCATTGTTTTCTGATATAAGATATTTTAGGCTTACCTTGTACTTTTTTTTGCCCCAGCCCTGAAATCAGTGTTTTCTCTCTCTCTCTCTCTCTTTTTTTCCCTGGTTTCTTTTAGTAGACAATAATACACAGAAGTCAGTATCTGAGTGTTAGTTACACACATTGCTGTGGGAATGTCACTGCTTCCAAGTCCTCTCACTGGACAGAGGTAGGGAATATATGTATGTGTAAACATGCATACACACACATGTGCACACATACTTACATTGCTTTTTAAATTTTGTCTATATATTTATTTAAAACCACGAGTTCACATGGGTATCTCCAATTTTAGTCTAACACAACAGGATTCATTCAATAATTTCCTTTCTATAATTGTAACTCCCTTTTCTGTTGGTAAGTTGGCACTCATTATCCTCAGCATATTTTCTTAATCTTCCCTCTATGTGACCAATCTCTTCTGTTGCTGCTATTACTGACACCCATCATGTGAATGCCATCCTTACCTTATCAGGCTCCAAAATCCCATGTCAGGCTGCTGTCTCTAGCTACCTGTTGGAACACCTTTCTCATTTCAGGCTCTGGTACTGTGCACTGAGTTGCTCTCCTCACTCCATTTGGACTCTAGCACCCTGTGCAGGGCTACCAAGGCTGCCATATTCCTGTGTAGATATTTTCTTTATCTTGCTGAGGTTCTGACATCCTTCTGTAGGTCACTGCAGATTCCACCATCCCATCTCATGAACCTAACTAAACTGAATACAGATTTTTCATTTTGCAAAACCGATACTCTGTACCCATTAAACAACTCTCCGTTTTCCTTTCCTCCAGTTTGTGGCAATCACCATTCTACTTTGTTTCTGTGAATTTCACTATTCTAGATACCTCATTTATGTGGAACCATACAGTATTTGCCTTTTTGTGACTGGTTTGTTTTTCTTAGCATAATATCCCAACGTTCATACATGTTAAGGCATGTGTCAGAATTTCCTTCCTTTTTAAGTCTGAATAATATTCCATTGTATGTATACATCACATTTTGTTTGTCCATTTATCTTTTGTCAAATACTTGGGATACTTTCACCCTTTGGCTATCTGTGAATAATACTGCCGTGAACATGGGTCTGCAGATACCTTTTCAAGACCCTGAAATGCTTTATTTTACCTTTTACATTTAGATCTACAGTCTGTCTGGAATTTTTGTGTTTGGTATGAGGTATAAGACAGAATTCTGTTTTGTTTTGTTTTTCCTCTGTTGCATTGCAGGGTTACTTTTGTCATATATCACCTGTCTGTATATGTGTGTGGGCTGTTTCCAGGACTTTTCTGCTCCAATGGTTTATTTATCCTTGTGCCAGTATCACACTTCCTTAATTACTCTGTTTTTATACAAGTTCTTGATATTGGGTACTGAATGTCCCTCAGCTTTTGCATGTTCATGTATATTGGAATCAACATAATATCCAAAACATCCTCCTGTGACTTTCGTTGGAATTTCACTGAATCTGTATATGTTTGGGGAGAACTGAGATCTTAACATTATTGATTTTTATAATCCATGAAAATGGTATATCTTTCTATTTTAGGGATCTGTAATTTCTCTGTGGGGGTCTTTATACATACATCTTTTGTTAGACATATTCCAAGGTATTTGATGTTTTTAGATGCTAGTTTTTTAATTTAATTTCTGTTTTTGCTGAGTGTAAAATTTTTTTGAATCTGAAGTCCATGGCCTCCATTTAGTATAAACACATGGGAGTAGTTTTTTCTGAAAGGTCTGTATTTTACATTTGAATCTGATTCCTACCGGGGGCGATACAGCAAAGAAAATTAGAAGACACTTTAGTTATTTGACTTAGAGTGGATTAGACTAGGAACACAGAGCAAACAGGCAAGGAGGCTACTTTAAGGCTATGTAATAGTTTAGGCAAAAAGCTGTGTGGGCTTAAGCCGGGGCAGTCAATACGGAAAGAAGGAAAGATATTCAAGGAATATTCTGGAGATAGAATGAATAAGGTTGCCTGGAGTAGGATAGGAGAAAAGAAAGAAAAGAGAAGAGTAAAATAAGCCTTGTTTCAGGCAGTGTTGGTTGCTCAGTCGTGTGCTACTCTTTGTGACCCCGTGAACTGTAGCCCGCTGGGCTCCTCTGTCCATGGAATTCTCCAGGCAGGAATACTGGAGTGGGCAGCCATTCCTTTCTGTGGGGGTTCTTCCCGATTCAGGGATTGAACCTGGGTCTCCTGCACTGCAGGCGGATTCTTTACCATCGGAGCCACCAGGGAAGCCCTCGTTTCGGGTATATTTAGGGCAATTAGTTAAAGGGAAGGTTGGGCTTCCCTGGTAGCTCAGACAGTAAACAGTCTGCCTGCAATGCAGGAAACCTGGGTTCGATCCCTGGGTGGAGAAGATCCCCTGGAGAAGGAAATAGCAACCCACTCCAATATTCTTTGCCTGGAGAATCCCCTGGACAGAGGAGCCTGGGGGACACAACTGAGAGACTAACACTTTCACTTGCCATAGCAGTAGGTATGGCAAAACAGGTATTTGGTGGATAAAAATACTGGAGTAGCCCTTCACTTTTTAATAATGAGACTAAATTTAAGATATTCACATAGGCAAATGTGCAAAAATGGGCAAAATAATACAATTTCTGGGATTTTGAAGGTGGAAAGTTGAATGATGGGGTTTACTAGATGCTGTTCTATACTTTTCTGAAATTTTGAAATTTTCTATAAGAAGAAGTTAGAAAAGAAAGATGTATCTTAATAGAACTGAAGCTCCCTGGACCACCTCTACTCAAATTCCTTTATGATAGAAAGATCAGGATTCATCTAAATGTCATGTAAGTTCATAATCATTGTCTGTTATACTGAGAATAACATTTTAAATCAAAGTCAGCCAGATAAGGAGGCACAGAGCTACGGAAGCTTTACTTGTTGAGGTGGGCCAAGTGCTTGGATATAGCTAGGAGCTGAGGAGAGGAAATTTAGCCAGGCACATGGAACATGGTATCTGTGGGCAATTGAAGCAAATCTGAGGATCCAGGGAAGTTTATAAGGGCAGGATATAATTTCAGAGGGTGAGAATAGTGACAAGGAATCTGGGTGCAGATAGTCTGGAGAGATCCAGATAGGCAGACAGCATCAGTGAGTACTGAAAAGAGGCAGCAAGTTCCCCATTTCAAGCTTGGGCTTAAAAATAGAACTGGAATACCCAGCAAGGAACTGAAGAAGTTGGCCTACTCATTAGCACTCATTAGCCCACTGTAGTAGCACTATACTTTATTAAGCATAAGAATTATTTGGAGAGCATGTTAATATGTAGTACAGATTCTCAGCTCCTCTTCCATCCACTTTTGTAGGCCTCAGGAATCTTTATGTTTAACAGGCATCTCAGTGTTTCTGATAGAGACATTTCTCTGATCACATTTTGACAAAACGTCTAGACCACTGTGTCCTGTCCAGTGTATCAACACAGAGGCAGTAGGGGAAATATTGTGACTACAACCAGTGTAAAAGGTGAAGCCTTGTACATGGGGAACATAGCAGGAAGGCTGAGCTATCTGGATTCAAGTGTGGAGGCAGGTCGTAATTATTCTATAGTTCAGTTCAGTTCAGTCACTCAGTGGTGTCTGACTCTTTGCGACCCCATGGACTGCAGCATGCCAGGCCTCCCTGTCCATCAACCAGCTCCTGAAGCTTGCTCAAACTCATGTCCATCGAGTCGGTGATGCCATCCAACCATCTCATCCTCTGTCGTTCCCTTCTCCTGCCTTCAATCTTTCCCAGCATTAGGGTCTTTTCCAATGAGTCAGTTCTTTGCATCAGTCGGCCAAAGTATTGGAGTTTCAGCTTCAGCATCAGTCCTTCCAGTGAATATTCAGGACTGATTTCGTTTAGGATTGAGTGGTTGGAACTCCTTGCTGTCCAAGGGACTCTCAAGAGTCGTCTCCAACACCATGGTTCAAAAGTATTGATTCTTCTGTGCTCAGCTTTCTTTATAGTCCAACTCTCCCATCCATACATGACTACTGGAAAAACCATAGCTTTGACTAGACGGACCTTTGTTGGCAAAGTAATGTCTCTGCTTTTTAATATGCTGTCTAGGTTGGCCATAGCTTTTCTTCTAAGGAGCAAGCGTCTTTTAACTTCATGGTTGCAGTCACCATCTGCAGTGATTTTGGACGCCCCCAAAAATAAAGTCTGTCACTGTTTGCATCTTTTCCCTATCTATTTGCCATGAAGTGATGTGACCAGATGCCACGATCTTAGTTTTCTGAATGTTGAGTTTTAAGCCAACTTTTTCACTCTCCTCTTTCACTTTTATCAAGAGCCTCTTTAGTTCTTCTTTGCTTTCTGCCATAAGTGTAGTGTCATCTGCATATCTGAGGTTATTGATATTCCTCCCAGCAATCTTGATTCCAGCTTGTGCTTTATCCAGTCCAGCATTTCTCATGATGTACTCTGCATATAGGTTAAATAAGCAGGGTGACAATATACAGCCTTGACATACTCCTTTTCCTATTTGGAACCAGTCTGTTGTTCCATGTCCAGTTCTAACTGTTGTTTCCTGACCTGCATACAGATATCTCAAGAGGCAGTCGGGTGGCCTGGTATTCCCATCTCTTTAAGAATTTTCCAGTTTGTGGTGATCCACACAGTCAAAAGCTTTGGCATAGTTAATAAAGCAGAAGTAGATGTTTTTCTGGAACTCTCTTGCTTTTTCGATAATCCAGCAGATGTTGTCAACTTGATCTCTGGTTCCTCTGCCTTTTCTAAATCCAGCTTGAACATCTGGAAGTTCATGGTTCATGTACTGTTGAAGTCTGGCTTGGAGAATTTTGAGCATTACTTCACTAGCGTGTGAGATGAGTGCAATTGTGTGGTAGTTTGAGCATTCTTTGGCATTGCCTTTCTTTGGGATTGGAACGAAAACTGACCTTTTCCAATTATGTCAGTTAAATCTCAATAAAGCTGGAAAAAAAAGAGTAAAGGCAGAATGAGACAAACTTCATGGTGGAGGCTTGAAATCTTTTTGAACTCTAATTGATTAGTAATAAGTTGGCTTCTAAAAAGAATTTACTTCTGGGTACTGTTTGCAGCTGGAGTAGTTGGTGAACCATAAGGGAAGAAAAATTAGCAAGATAATACCGTTTATAAGAGTTATATCTAGTAGAAGAACAATAGCAACATCCTCAAACATGGCTATTCTAGGTATGTTAAAATCACATCACAATAAACTGGCTGTAGATCGTTCTAACATTACTTTATTGTTAATATTCTATGACCCTATCATATGTGAAGATAAATGACAACAGACTACTTCAACAACTGTTTTATACAGTTCTTAAGGTAACATCTTGAGGTAATGTCAAGGAATGAAGGAAGAAATTTGAGAAATCACTGAAGTGTTCCTTAAAGCAATAGACATAACTGAATGGTAGGGAAATTTATGATGAAAGATTAGTCTCTTGTACAGTTGCATAGATCGGAGTTATTCTTTTGAGCAGGGTCCTCAGGCTGAGGACAGAGCCACAGGCTTGCTGGGTAGTGAGAAATTGTGTCTGAAAATGCCCTTTTATCTTCATCTCTTGGATTATAAGCACCATCAGCCATCTTTAAAATAGAGGAAGATGTATAATTGGATACAAGTAAAGGAGGTAAATGTGAAGGGACTTTCTAGGCCTTCAGGATATGGTGATACTTTTACCACAAAACTCTAACACATAATAATTCACACAAACTCCCAAGGTTTGTTGACTATACATTCTACCCCATTCATTTTACTGTTTAAACATGTATATATTCATGTCTGCTGTGTATGACCAAAGAACATTTTTGGTTTTAGTTCTTTCTTTAAAAAAAATTAACACTTAGTAAAATTAACTTTTTTTTTTAGTGTACAGGTCTCAGAATTTGAACACATATAGATTCATACATATTCATATAACCAGTACTGTCAGGATATACAACAGCTCCATCATTTCCCCCAAAACTCCCTTGTACTGTCTCCCCATCTCCCTAATTCCTGGGAACTGTAATCTGTTCTACCTCATTTTAGTTTTATTTTTTTGAGAATGCCATTTAATTGGAATCAAACAATATATAATCTTCTGGTACTGACTCTTTTACTCAGCATAATGCCTTTTTGATGATTCATCTAGGCTGTTGCATGTGTCAATAGTTCACTTCTTTTTATTGCTTAGTAGTAGTTCATTGAATGGATTGTATCACATTTTGTTTATCCATCTGTTGAAGGACATTTGGGTTGTTTCCAGGTTTTGGTTATTATAAATAGAGCTGCTGTTAATTTTTTGAACATGAATTTTAAATTGTCTGGGGTAAATTTGGAGGGGAATTGCTGGGTCATATGGTTAGTGTTTGTTTAACTTTGTAAGAAACTGCCAAGCTGTTTTCCAGAGTGTGGCTGTACCATTTCACAATACCACAAGCAGTATATGAGAGTTCTAGCTCTGCATCCTTGCCAGCATTTGGGATTGTTGATATTTTTTGTTTTAACCATTCTAACAGGTATATAGTAGTATCTTACTGTGGTTTTAATTTACATTTCCTTAGTACATGCCTCAGTTCTTTTTTTTTTTTTTTAATATTTATTTATTTGGCTGTGGCAGGTCTTAGTTATGGCATGCAGGATCTTAGTTCCCAACCAGGAACCAACTTGTGCCCCTTGCAGTGGAAGTGTGGAGTCTAGCTACTGGAACACCAGATATGTCTCTACCCTATACTTTTAAAAACTAAAGCAAAGTAAGTGATAAACAGTCATGATGATCATGATCATTATCAATCATTATCAGTAAAGAGATTTACTGATCTCTTGTTCTTGGTATAATTTTGAAAAACTTGCTTATTCAGGGAAATAATTTAGATAGTGGAAAGGAGGTCATTTCCTTAGTAATGTATTTGTTTGGCCCCCTTCTACTTTTTCTCCCTTCTTCATAAATCATCCCAAGCAGAAGTTTGTATTATAAGAAGCAAACCAGATGATTGCTAGTTAAATGTTTAGTGTTTTAATAATTTTATTTATGTATTATTTTTGGTTACACTGGGTCTTCGTTGCTGCACCTAGGCTTTTCTCTAGTTGCAGCTAATCTTCATTGCTCTGCTCAGGCTTCTCATTGTGGTGGCCTATCTTGTTGTGGAGCACAGGTTCCAGGTACCCGGGCTTCAGTAATTGCAACATGTGGGCTTAGTAGTTGCAACTTGTAAGCTATAGAGCCCATGCTGAGTTGCTCCATGGCATGTAGAATCTTCCCGGACCAGGGCTTGAATCCATGTCCCCTGCATTGGCAGGCAGATTCTTATCCACAGTACCACCAGGGAAGTCCCTAAATGTTTATAGTGTTTTAGTTAGTTATTAGCTTAAGGTCAAATTTGTTTAATGAGTAAATGTGGAAGAGTTACTTTCTTTACACTTTGAACACATACTTACTGATCATTGGCATGCCACTCCCATTTTATGAATCTGGAATGTAATTTCTTTATTTTTTAATGACCATATATGTTTATAATTATTGAATCTTTGTTTTGATATTAGGTGAGTCAGTACTTTACTTTGATACCAAGTCCTCAGTTAGGAAATAGCCTCTTGATTAGAACTTGTTTTCCTAGGAAAATGTAGTCCACTTGCAAGCCGTTTCCAGTAATATATGCTGCAAAAATAGTCAAGTAGTGACTCAGGTTTAGTGTTGAGCGTAAGTGAGAAAAGATGACTTAAGTAGAGGGACACTGATACATCTGTTTTTGAGATTGCAGTTAATTATAGTGACAGCTTAGAAGATCTACTTCATTGTCTCCTGGAATCTTGCTCAACTTTACAAATTTTACATGATTTAGGTTAGAAACAGACAGTATAAAAGTTAGTCAAATGAATTAATTGAAAAGAATCTTGCCTTATCAAATCATGCTTCTAAAGGTTTTTCATACCCTCCAGTCATGTTCAGGTGTGACATTTTGAAAACAAGAATAATTGTTTCATTTTTTATCAGAATTTGAGAATAGAAACTCCTTTTATGCAGGTATGTATCATCTTTGATTATACGATAGTCTTCTGGATATCTCCCTCTACTTGACTCATACCAGCTGCATCAATAAATTATGTGATCTTTGATGTGTTTGTATGTGGTCATGTTAAGAATTTTTTCTTAAGTATTCTTAAATGTGTTTTACCAATATTTTATGGAAAAATACTCATAATCTTTTGAAAGCATTCATGCTAAGAAGAATTAGAAATTGATATTTATCTCATTTGGAACTCATTCTCTTTCAATGTATCTTTAAAGTGTAGGTATGAATAAGAATTCATACAATAGGATCAACTGAGACTTTGATTTAAGTATATTAGAAATTGTATATGGAAGCCTGCATAAGATACTACATATTGTTTTTTTTCCAAAGAAGCTTCTTTAAATGGTTCTGTTAAGTGTAGGAATGTTCTGATGATTATCTTTTTAATTAAAATGAGAAATCTTTGTTTAAAGTGGCATTCTTTTTTTACGGCCTGTTACAGTCTCTGTAACAATCATTTCTTAAGTCTGAATGTTTTATTTCCAGGAATCCATTTATATAAAACTATGTTTAGACTTAATTAAGGAACGATTCTTACAAAGCTTGTAAATAGCCAGGAAAAAAGGGACCGAAGATAAAACTGACATTCACATTTAACAAAATGATTGTTACAAGGTATGTAATAAGCTATAAAAATACAATAAATCTCTTTTTATAAGAGTTCATATTTTTTGATCCTTGTTTTCAAGGGTATTTAAGGAAAGCTCTGCAAAGTGACATCTGTTTTGCTGAATGGACTAGTGAGAACTTCTTTTGTTTCTAACTGATAATACAGGAGTTCTACCTGTCTTCTTTGTGTGCTTTCTTTGAAATACATTCTAATCAGTTAAGATAGGGATGTAAATTTTATATTATGCAATAGTGAAAACAAGACCTAGTTCTCATCTCACTTGTACTACTTTCTAGAAGTCAGAAAAAATTTGGGCAAGTTACTGAACCTCTCTGAGTCTCATTTTCCTCATCTGGAAATCAGTGATAGTATTTGTCTTCCTACTTCAAAAAGCTGTAGTGAGGACTAGGTAAAATTACACACAGTGAAAATATTTTGGAAGTTATATATAAGACTGTGAACATTCAAGCTACCTTTCTTAATCTCTCTAACCTTGAGTTCTGGTAGTAGTATTAATAGTAATAGTAAAATAACAACAATGGCAGAAAACACTTAGAGCTCAGTATGTACAATGTAGAGTTCTAGGCACTGAACATTAACATACATTAACTCATTTGATCCTCTCACCTGATTAAGTATGTATTGTTATTATCCCTGGTTTGATGTTAAATTACTTCATTGAAAGCATACAAACAAAACCTTGTGTGTACCAAGACCCAGGAGAAAGGAGCAATGACACCACAAGAGACTGACCCAGACTTGTCCATGAGTGTCCAGAAGTCTCTGGCAGAAGCATGGGTTGGTGGTGGCCTGCTGCAGGTTGGGGGCACTGAGTGTAGCAGTGCATGCATGGGACCTTTTGAAGGAGGTCACCATTATATTCATTACCTCCACCATAGTTTGGACTCAGGTCAAATAACAGGGAGGGAACACAGCCCCACCCATCAACAGAAAATTGGATTAAAGATTTACTGAGCATGGCCCTGCCCATCAGAACAAGACCCAATTTCCTCCTCAGTCAGTCTTACCATCAGGAAGCTTCCATAAGCCTCTTATGCTTCTCCATCAGAGGGCAGTCAGAATGAAAACCACAATCACAGAAAACTAATCAAACTGATCACATGGACTACAGCCTTGTCTAACTCAATGAAACTATGAGCCATGCTGTGTAGGACCACCCAAGATGGACGGGTCATGGTGGAGAGTTCTGACAAAATGTGGTCTACTGGAGAAGGGAATGGCAAACCACTTAAGTATTGTCAACTACAAAAAAAATGCTGGGCTGGAAGAAGCACAAGCTGGAATTAAGATTGCCGGGAGAAATATCAATAACCTCAGATATGCAGATGACACCACCCTTATGGCAGAAAGTGAAGAGGAACTAAAAAGCCTCTTGATGAAAGTGAAAGAGGAGAGTGAAAAAGTTGGCTTAAAACTCAACATTCAGAAAACTAAGATCGTGGCATCTGGTCCCATCACTTAAATGGGAAATAGATGGGGAAACAGTGGAAACAGTGTCAGACTTTATTTTGGGGGGCTCCAAAGTCACTGAAGATGGTGACTGCAGTAATGAAATTAAAAGACGCTTACTCCTTGGAAGGAAAGTTATGACCAACCTAGATAGCATATTAAAAAGCAGAGACATTATTTTGCCAACAAAGGTCCGTCTGGTCAAGGCTATGGTTTTTCCAGTAGTCATGCATGGATGTGAGAGTTGGACTGTGAAGAAAGCTGAGCGCCGAAAAATTGATGCTTTTGAACTGTGGTGTTGGAGAAGACTCTTGAGAGTCCCTTGGACTGCAGGGAGATACAACCAGTCCATCCGGAAGGAGATCAGTCCTGGGTGTTCACTGGAAGGACTGATGCTGAAGCTGAAACTCCAGTACCATGACCACCTCATGCGAAGAGTTGACTCATTGGAAAAGACCCTGATGCTTGGAGGGATTGGGGGCAGGAGGAGAAGGGGATGACAGAGGATGAGATGGCTGGATGGCATCACCAACTCGATGGGCATGAGTTTGAGTAAACTCCGAGAGTTGGTGATGGACAGGGAGGCCTGGCGTGCTGCAATTCATGGGGTCGCAAAGAGTCGGACACGACTGAGCGACTGAACTGAACTGAAGAGCATTGCCAATGACTGAACAACAAAGGCGTTTGCCATCTGCCTCTATGGAGATGCACCTGTCCCTTATAGCTCAGTTGTTAAAAGAATTCACCTGCAATACAGGAGACCTGGGTTCAATCCCTGGGTTGGGAAGATCCCCTGGAGAAGGAAATGGCAACCCACTCCAGTATTCTGGCCTGGAGAATTCCATGGACTGTGTAGTCCGTGGGGTCGCAGAGTCAGACACGACTGAGTGACTTTCACATTCTATGACATTGAACCCCATGCTGCTATAACTGTTGACCTTCAACAATCCCTGAGGGAGTTCAGGGTGGAGTGAGGCACTCTGTTGCAGGGAATCTGGTGGGACAGGTCTTTAGATAGTTGGATGTTTTTAGAAACAGATTTTATGATCTCAATCCTTGCATCTCCTCATATCTAGAGAAGCACTAAATCCCTTCATGGTGACATCAGATCCAAGGCAAACCATTCAATACCTCAGTAATCCAAGTCTGTGTCCCGACTAGTAATGCTGAAGAAGCTGAAGTTGAATGGTTCTATGAAGACCTACAAGGGCTTCTAGAACTAACACCCAAAAAAGATGTCCTTTTCCTGAAAGTAGGAAGTCAAGAAATACCTGGAGTAACAGGCAAATTTGGCCTTGGAGTACAGAATGAAGCAGGGCAAAGGCTAATAGAGTTTTGCCAAGAGAATGCACTGGTTATAGCAAACACCCTCTTCCAACAACACAAGAGAAGACTACACATGGGCATCACCAGATGGGCAATACAAAAATCAGATTGATTATATTCTTTGCAGCCGAAGATGGAGAAGCTCTGTACAGTCAGCAAAAATAAGAACAGGAGCTGACAGTGGCTCAGATCATGAACTCCTTATTGCCAAATTCAGACTTAAATTGAAGAAAGTAGGGGAGACCAGTAGACCTTTCAGGTATGACGTAAATCAGATCTCTTACGATTATACAGAAATAGATTCAAGGGAATAGATCTGATAGAGTGCCTGAAGAACTATGGACAGAGGTTTGTGACATTGTACAGGAGACAGGAATCAAGACCATCCCCAAGAAAAAGAAGTGCAAAAAGGCAAAATAGCTGTCTGAGGAAACCTTACAAATAGCTATGAAAAGAAGAAAAGCAAAAAGCAAAGGAGAAAAGGAACGATAAACCCATTTGAATGCAGAGTTCCAAGGAATAGCATGGAGAGATGAGAAAGCCTTCCTCAGTGATCAATGCAAAGAAATAGAGGAAAACAATAGTATGGCAAAGACTAGAGATCTCTTCAAGAATATTAGTGATACCAAGGGAACATTTCATGCAACGATGGGCTCAATAAAGGACAGAAATGATATGGACCTAACTGAAGCAGATGATATTAAGAAGAAGTGGCAAGAATACACAGAAGAACTATACAAAAAAGATCTTCATGAAACCCAGATAATCAGGATGGTGGTCACTCACCTAGAGCCAGACATCCCAGTGCCAAGTCAGGTGGGCCTAAGAAACATCACTACGAACAAAGCTGGTGGAGGTGATGGAATTCCAGTTGAGCTATTTCAGATCCTAAAAGATGAAGCTGTGAAAGTACTGCACTCAATATGCCAGCAAATTTGGAAAACTCAGCAGTGGCCACAGGACTGGAAAAGGTTAGTTTTCATTCCAATCCCAAAGAAAGGCAGTGCCAAAGAATGCTCAGACTACTACACAATTTCACTCATCTCACACACTAGCATAGTAATGCTCAAAATTCTCTAAGCCAGGCTTCAACAGTATGTGAACTGTGAACTTCCAGATGTTCAAGCTGGTTTTAGAAAAGACAGAAGAACCAGAGATCAAGTTGCCAACATCCACTGGATCATTGAAAAAGCGAGAGAGTTCCAGAAAAACATAGACTTCTGCTTTATTGACTATGCCAAAGCCTTTGACTGTGTGGATCACCACAAACTGTGGAAAATTCTTAAGAGATGGGAATACCAGACAACTCGACCTGCCTCCTGAGAAATCTGTATGCAGGTCAGGAAGCAACAGTTAGAACTGGACATGGAACAACAGACTGGTTCTAAATTGGGAAAGGAGTACATCAAGGCTGTATATTATCACCTTGCTTATTTAACCTATATGCAGAGTACATCATGAGAAATGCCAGACTGGATGAAGCACAAGCTGGAATCAAGATTGCTAGGAGGAATATCAATAACCTCAGATAGGCAGATGACACCACCATTATGGCAGAAAGTGAAGAAGAACTAAAGAGGCTCTTGATGAAAGTGAAAGAGGAGACTGAAAAAGTTGGCTTAAAACTCAACATTCAGAAAACTAAGATCGTGGCATCTGGTCACATCACTTCATGGCAGATAGATAGGGAAAAGACGTAAAGAGTGACAGTTTCTATTTCCTGGGGCTCCAAAATCACTGCAGATGGTGACTGCAACCATGAAGTTAAAAGACACTTGCTCCTTGGAAGAGAAGCTATGACCAACCTAGACAGCATATTAAAAAGCAGAGACATTACTTTGCCAACAAAGGTCCGTCTAGTCAAAGCTATGGTTTTTCCAGTAGTCATGTATGGAGGTGAGAGTTGGACCGTAAAGAAAGCTGAGCACTGAAGAATTGATGCTTTTGAACTGTGGTGTTTGACAAGACTCTTGAGAGTCCCTTGGACAGCATGGAGATCCAACCAGTCAATCCTAAAGCAAATCAGTCCTGAATATTCATTGGAAGGACTGATGCTGAAGCTGAAACTCCAATACTTTGGCCACCTGATGTGAAGAACTGACTCATTGGAAAAGCCCCTGATGCTTGGAAAGATTGAAGGCGGGAGGAGAAGGGGAGGACAGAGGATGAGATTGTTGTGTGGCATCACCGACTCAGTGGACGTGAGTTTTAGTCAATTCCGGGAGTTGGTGATGGAAGGGAAGCCTGGCGTGCTACATTCCATGGGGTCGCAGACTCAGACATGACTGAGCAACTGAACTGAACTAAGGGCATACAGTTGGAGAAATATGGCTTTGAAGAGTAGAAGGAGTGGTATCAATCCTTTTTCAAATCCATATAAAAATTGAGAAAAGCGTAATGATCCTCCATATACCCCTCACCTTGATTGACCAAGTGTTAACGTTTGCCAAATTTTTTGCTTCTCTGTATAGCTATACTTGTCTATATATAGACATCATCATGATATTTCATCTCTACTATGCTCGTATTTCTTGAGAACACAGTATTTGTCTTTCATAACCACAATGCAAGACCCTACTGAGGTGATTTAACAGTTTAACGTTTTATTATTCAATTTATTTGTTGTCGTTCCTTCACTAAGTGGTGTCTGACCCTTTGTAACCCCATGAACTCCAGCACGCCAAACTTCCCTGTCCTTCATTATCTCCTGCAGCTTACTCAAACTCATGTCCATTGAGTCAGTGATGCCATCCAACCATCTCATCTTCTGTCACCCGCTTCTGCTTTTACCGTCAGTATATAGTTTATGTTCAGATTTCCCCAGCTGTCTCAACAGTGTTCTCTTTTATAGCCTCCTTTTTTAAAATCCATGATCCAGTCACATGTTACATATAGTTACATCGCTTGTCTCTTAATTTACAATAGTTTCCTAGTCTCTTTATTCTTTTTCAAAAATTTTAACTTTTTTTTTAATTGGAGGATAGTTGTCTTTTTATTCTTGAAATTGACATTTTGGGAGAGTCCAGGCTATTTTTACAGAATGTTTCTCATTTGGATTCGTCTGATTGTTATCCATGATTAGATTCAGGTTAAAAAATTTGGCAGGAAATACATGTTGTGGTTTCTTTCTCATTGCATTACATCAGAAAGTACATGATGTCATTTTGTTCCTTTATTGGTGTTGCTGTTTGATCATTTTATTATGAAATCACCAGATTTCTCCATTGTAATGGTGTATTTGAAATTAATAAATGCCCAGTGGAGCAAAACTTGGAAATTGTGTAAATAACTTGCTTTTCCAACATTGTTCCCCCCAGTAGTTATGGCATCTACTGATGATGATTGTTCTGTAGAAGTTTTAAAATCTGCCCATTTATTTTTAGGCAGTTCTAAGTGGTTTTTTTTTCTTCTTGAGTTTGAAATGGTGACTGTTTCCTATTTTGAGAAGATGTTGGGTAAACTTTGTCATTTTATTTTTGCTTTTGAACCTAGACTAATTAAAACATACTTTTAACATTCTAATTTATAGGTTATATACTTTGTAATTTTTATCTTTAGTGGAAAACATTGCCAAAGCTGCTTAAATAATTGGGTTTAGTTTTGTTTGTTTTTTTTTTTCATTTATTTTTGTTAGTTGGAGGCTAATTACTTTACAATATTGTAGTGGGTTTTGTCATACATTGACATGAATCAGCCATGGATTTACATGTATTCCCCATCCCGATCCCCCCTCCCACCTCCCTCTCTATCCAATCCCTCTGTCTTCCCAGTTTAGTTTTTAAAGGCTTGTGGTATGAAAGCTGTATCAGAAGTTCCTGGAGGGCTTGTATTTTCCATTCTGTAGGTCTGGTGTGGAGCCTGAAAATCTGCATTTCTCACTAGTTTCAGAGGATGCCTCTGGTTCTGGAATCACACGTTGAGACTCACTGTGGCTTCTTTAGGCCTTTCTCGGCAATTTGCTTGTAATTATTTGGGCTTCCCCCCGACTTGTTTGCTTTCTCTGTTAGACATGAGAGTAGTGTGGATATAGAATAGTGGAATTATTTGAAGTTTATATTAGTTGATTTTGGTTAATGTTGGAAAAATTGTGGGAATTGGCTAACTTACTGCATAAGATCTCATTAATCTGACTTATCCAAAATTGTGTTGTAATGAAAATGGCTTTAGGCTGTTTTAAAACTTACTGTGGCATTTATGTTTGTAGGAATTTTCTTCACGTCACTTGATGGAACACTGATTCCTTAGTTCTGACCGAATGAGATGTCCATAGTGGTCATTTTTTGCTTTCAGGGCTCAAGTGATCCCTCCATACATTTCATCAATGTGGTCCTGTTAAGTCTGTGCAATTAGTAAAGCAAGTGGCACATTCGTTATGTCATCAAGATAATGTTGCTTCTACAGAATTTGGCCAGATGGTCCTCCTCCCTTTCTTCCCCTATTAGAAATACTATAAACGTCAGCTTAATAAAAGGATGACCTTAATATTTGCTTCCCAGACTAAATCACAGCCTTGAAGCAGTTATTTCCTTCCAAATAAAAAGTTTAATTTCACGCCCTGATTAGTGCCAGTACGTGCAGGTAGATACTCATTTTGTGCAGCTAAACTGATCTGCTTTTGCAAATTACTTGCCAGTCAGCAGAGCTATAATTTCTTATGAGTAGTTGGTAGTAAATTATAGTTCTTATTAGTATGTTTTATGTGTGTGTGTGTGTGTGTGTGTGTTTTCAGTATGCGCTTATGAAGTAGGAATAGGGATCAGTCACCAAACTTTGGCCAGATTAGGATTTGATTAGTAGCTTTTTTTGAAAACTGAAGGATTGATGAATTTGGACTAACAATTCTAATTAATTATGTAAATCAGTTAGAAAGAATGAGATATTATTTTCAGTTGATATGAAAATGTGCTCAGAATCTAGAAAGAGTGATTCCTGGTGTAAAAGAGTAAACAAGAAAAATTCTCTTTCGTATTGAGAAATAGAATATATTGTAGTTAACATTTGAGTTTTGAAATTGAAAGGCACTATTGAACTGAATTTTTAACTGCTTAATTGAGGCCATTAAGTTAAAATATTTTTTATTTTAAAGTGAGACTGACTTTTATTAAACTCGGATTAAGAAAAAATGCCATCAGTCAGAAGGAGGCAAAGTTCTCCTTTTTAATAAGTGACTCAGTTATTTGCTTTAGCTGAGATATCACTAAATTTGTGTGGGCTTTGAGTCTGGAGGGGTCATATGACTGAAAGCTTCATAACCTTTTTTGTTCATGGATCTCACTGAAAATATTTTGTATGTCATGAGATAGTGCCCCTGGACATGTACACATATATACCTTTTCTACATGATTTCAAGAGGTTCAGACATCCTTGAATCCTATCCATGGGTCCTGATCTAGATTTACTTTAATTTTTATATAATGTATTTTAATTTAAACTTTGTTGTTGATTATCATTTAAACATAACTAGTTGTGACTTTTAATAAGGATGTGACTGTCAGGTCTGAGCTTCATCATAAAATGTCATTTTGAGAAGCTAATGAAATATCGAGTATAGTGTTTTGATAGTGTCAGGAAAAATGGTACAGAAATGACTTGACTGGTGGTTATCAAAAATCCTACTGGAATTTCCTGTTCTTAATTTTCTTATTCCCCCAGCCACCCAGACAAGCAGCGACAATTTATCCCTGTCTATGATGATGGAATTTTACTTGTCAGGGATATATGGATAGATATCCTTAAATCCTTTAATTGCTATCCTACTGATGTTCCCAGGCTCTTTCTACTTTTATCAGTTTTCTTAAAGAAATATTATGACCAAGCAAATTCCCAGCAAGGTCAGTGTGCCCTAGAAAGTGCACATTTAGTTACATTCAGGAGATTTGGAATACACTTTTTTCTATCAAGGTGGACCTTAAACACTGTCAGCATGTTTAGTTATTTATACTCTGCAGTTCTCAGAGGGCTAGGAAATATCATTTTCCCTTTTTCTTCATCCTTTTAAAAAAGTATCAACACTAGAAATCTGTCCACCTACTTAGCTCATTTGAGAAACAGTGGTTTACAGTCACTTTAGATCAGTAGTAGTACACTTTGGGCAAAAGACCTTGTTTGGATCGTGGTCTGACTTTGGCTTTTATAAATGAGCAAACTGAGACCAAAAGAAGCCATGTAACTTGTTCAAGGTTACAGGTGACTAGAGCCCACATTTCCCTATTCAAACCCCAGTTGGTACTGTTTTGACTCTTTGTTTTGTTTGTGGTTGAGCTTATGTTTCTTCCATTTGATCTGATTGATAGATAAATTGAAGTGTGTTTGTGTGTTTAATCTTTGACTTTGTAGTTGCTCAGTTGTGTCCAACTCTTTTCGACCCCATGAACACCAGGGGGTCCTTCACTATCTTCCAGAGTTTGCTCAGACTCATGTCCATTTAGTTAATGATGCCATCCAACTATCTCATCCTCTATTGCTCCCTTCTCTTCCTGCCCTCAGGCTTTCCCAGCATCAGGGTCTTTTCCAGTGAGTTGGCTCTTCACATCAGGTGGCTAAAGTATTGGAGCTTCAGCTGCAGTATCAGTCCTTCCAATGAATATTCAATATTCCAATGACTTTTTTTAAGAAAGCCTTTTCTATCCTAAGTTTATGAAAATAGTCTCATGTTTTCCACTAGAAGCTTGATTGTCTTGCCTTTCACGTTTTAGAATGTTAGTCCCCCTCAGTCTAGAATTGATTTTTGTGTTTGTGAGGATGGAATTTTATTTTTTTCCATATGAACTTGCAGTGTCCCCCAGCATCATCTACTGAAAAATTATGTATTCTTCTCTGATCTGCAAAGCTACCTCCATCATAAATCATGTCCTTCCATGCATTGGTCTGATTTTGGATACATTATTCTGTATATTGTTCTGTTTATCCCTGTATCAGTACCATGCAGCCTTAGTCACATAGCTTTATAATAAGCCTTGATATATAGTATTTAACTCTTGATAGAAATCAAAACATGGAGTTATTTTTAAAATATTTGTTTTTGAATATGTAAAACATGCAGCACAGTACAAAGTTTAAAAAAACACAAAAGGGTATAAAAAAATCTCTTTTACCTGTCTTTTTAGCATTTATTTTCCCTCCCCAGAGGCCACCACTTTTTATTTCTTGGAGATTAGTTTAAATTAGATTCTATAAGAGTTTTTTTAGGACCCACCAAGAAGACACCTACCATGGATTAAATACTAAAATTTGAAAACCTTTGGCTAGGGGAAATGACTTTGGTTTCTGTTTTATTTATTTATTTTTTAATGTTGAGAGGCAATGGTGTATAATGAAAGAGCACTCTCTTGAGCCAGATAATTTAATAAGCATTTGACTCTTAGACAAATGCTGGAGTTTTTTAGCCCTTAGTTCTGTTTCTTGTCTGCACTTTCTTCCTATTTCTCACCTTGTAAAATGAGGGTAATGATAAATCACACATCCTACTTCATGAAGTCAGTTTGAGGTCTTTAGTGTCTCCATACAAATTTTAAGATTTTTTGATCTAGTTCTATGAACAGTGCCATTGGTAATTTGATAGGGACAGTGCATTGAATTTATAGATTGCCTTGGGTAGTATAGTCATTTTAACTATATAGATTCTTTTAATCCAAGAATATGGTATATCTTCCCCATCTGTTTATGTCATCTTCGATTTCTTTCAGTAGCATCTTACAGTTTTCGGAATACAAATCTATTGTCTTCTTGTTGTTGTTGTTATTGAGTCACTATGTGGTGTCCAACTCTTGATACTCCATGGACTGTAGTCCACCAGGCTCCTCTGTCCATGGGATTTCCCAAGCAAGAATACTAGAGTGGGTTGCCATTTCCTTTTCTAGGGGATTTTCTCCAGGGATCGAACCTCAGTCTCTTGCATTCATAGGCAGATTCTTTACCACTGAGTCACCAGGGAATTTCTTTGTCTCATTTGATAGGCTTATTCCTTGGTAGTTTTTTCTTTTTGATGCAGTGGTAAATGGGATTGCTTCTTTAATTTCTGTTTCTGTTATTAGTATATAGGAATGCAACAGACTCCTGTGTATTAATTTTGTATCCTACAACTTGACCAGATTCATTGATGAGCTCTAGTAGTTTTCTGGTACCATCTTTAGGATTTTCTGTGTATAGTATCATGTCATCACTTTTACTTCTTCTTTTTAAATTTGGATTCCTTTTTCTTTGTTTTCCTTCTCTGATTGCTGTGGCTATAACTTCCAAAGCTATGTTGAATAAAAGTGGCCAGAGTGGGTATCCTTGTCTTTTTCCTGAATTAGAGAAAGAAAATGCCTTCAGTTTTTCACCATTGAGTTTGATGTTAGCTATATGTTTGTCTTATGTGGCTTTTATTATGTTGAGGTATGTTCCCTCTCTGCCCACTTGCTGGAGAGTTTGTATCATAAATGGGTGTTGAATTTTGATAAAAATTTTTCTGCATCTATTGAAATGATCATATGGTTTTTATTCTTCAGTTTGTTGATGTGGTGTATCACACTGATTGATTTGTGAATACTGGAAAATTCTTGCGTTCCTGGGATAAATACCACCTGTATGATCCTTTTAATGTATTGTTGAATTTGGATTGCTAGTATTTTGTTGAGGATTTTTGCATGTTCGTCAGTGATATTGGCCTATAGTTTTCTTTTTTGTGTGGTATCTTTGTCTGACTTTTGTATCATAGTGATGGTGTCCTCATAGAATGAGTTTAGGACTGTTCCTTCCTCTGTACTTTTTTGGAATAGTTTCAGAAGGATAGGTGTTGACTCTTCTCTAAATGTTTGACAGAATTCGCCTGTGAAGCCATCTGGTCCTGGACTTTTGTTTGTTGGGGTTTTTTAAATCATGGTTTCAATTTCAGTACTTGTGATTGGTCTGTTCATATTTTCTGTTTTGTCCTGGTTCAGTCTTGGGAGTTATTCTTTAACACCATACACAAAAATTAACTCAAAATGGATTACAGACCTACATATGACTGGATACTGTAAAACTCTTAGGGGAAAACATAAGCAGAACACTCTTTGACATAAATCACAGCAATATCTTTTTTGATCCATCTCCCAGAGTAGTTTAAATAAAAATAAAAATTAACAAATGAGACCTAGTTAAACTTAGAAGCTTTTACACAGCAAAGGAAACTACAAACAAAATGAAAAGACAGCCCACAGAAAAAAAAAAAAAAAAGACAGCCCACAGAATGGGAGAAGATATTCTCAAATGATGCAATTGATAGATTAGTCTCTAGAATTTACAGACAGCTCATGCAGCTCAATATCTAGAAAACAGACAACCCAATCAAGAAATGAGCCGAAGACCTAAATAGACATTTCTCCAAAGAAGACATACAGATGGCCAAGAGGCACATGAAAAGATGCTCAACATCACTAATTATTAGAGAAGTGCAAATCACAACTACATTGAGATATCACCTCACAACAGTCAGAATGGTTGTTATCAAAAAACTTACAAACAAGGAACTTCCCTGGTGGTCCAATGGCTAAGACTCAGCGCTTCCAATTCAGGGGTCCCAGGTTCAACCTCTGGTTAGGGAACTAGATCCTGCATGCCACAGCTAAAAGATCCTGCATGCCCAACTGAAAGATCCCTTACGCTGCAACTAGAGATTAAAGATCCCCATGCCACACCTGAGACCTGGCACAGCCAAATAAATACATATTTAAAAAATCTACCAAAGTAAATGCTGTAGAGGGTGTGGAGAAAAAGGATCCCTCCTACATTGTTGGTGGGAATGTAAATTGGTACAGCCACTATGGAGAATAATATGGAGTTCCTTAAAAAACTAAGAATAGAGCTACTGCATGATCCAGCAATCCCACTCCTGGGCATTTATCCAGAGAAAAACATGGTCCAAAAGGATACAAGCAATGTATCATTGCAGCACTGTTTACAATAGCCAAGACATGGAAGCAACCTAAATGTCCATCAACAGATGCATGGATAAAGATGTGGTACACATTTACAATGGAATATGAGCCATTCAAAGAAGGAAATAATGCCATTTGCAGCAAGGATAGACCTGGAAATTACCACACTAAGTAAGTCAGAGAAAGACAGATATATATCACATCACTTATATGTGGAATCTAAAAAAAAGATAGAAGTGAACTTTTTTTTAAAATGAGGAAACCAGTGTCAATCTATATTAATCAGAAAACATCAATTGCTTTTTGAAATTAATTTTAATAAAAGTTTGATTTTTTCCCTGGCATCCCAAAGGATCATCTTGCCTACCTCCTGGCATAATACCTACATCTGACTTTGGAAACCAACTGGTCTAACATAGGAGTGAGATGCCTTATGATAGAATTGAGTTCTTTGCCTTTTTTTCACATTCTCTTCAAATTTCATACATCATTGAAAAGTATCTACATAAGAGAACTAATCTTTAAAACAAGCATAGCCAGTGTAGTGTAGACTTCTTATACTATATATCATACTCTTCTAAAACTAAATGTATGCCCTGGAATCCATACCTGGGTCTTCCTTTATCCCAAGGTTTTAGGAGCTAAATTAAAGGCTTTATAAAGTGTGGATCGTTTAGCTGGCAAATAGTTCCATGTGAATTCTCTGTGGAAAGTTAATATTCTTGTTGGGCCAGATGTTGAGATTGATGACTAAAGATACATTATAATTTCTTATTAAAGAAAGTGATTCTTTGATAACTTTTTTTTTTTTTGGTAATGTTTTCTTTCAACTTGGAATGGTTCAAATAGCAATAAAATTATTTTAAAGTTTTGGTAATTGGATCTTTCATATCTAATTGCCAATGACTGATATAATTAATCTTTAAAAATCAGTACATTATACCTTGGAGTGTATAAGTACATTTAATTCTCTTGTGTATATATAGAACTCTTACCCCTAAAAATCAATCATTTTGGACAGGATGTAACATACTCTTGAGAAGAGATGGTAGAGGCTTGTTCTAGTAGCCTGCAAGTCCCTAATGGAGTGTGTGGCTAAACATGTCAGATTGGGGCAGGAATAGTAGTTCCACCAGTGAGTTCCAGCAGATGTGACATCAGTAGCATAGATCTGAGTGCATGTCGGTTCACAACAGACTGTCCTGATGATGAGGCCAGAGGCTCTCTTTTGAAGGGTACTCTGGATGAGTCATAGCTGTTACCAAGAATGCTAGGCCATACATGCACAGGTAATTCACCAGTCCTGTCAAAGTGCATCACAAAAATTCAGTCTCAAGATTCTATGATTCCAACAGCATTAGCTCCTAAATTCACATTTTGCTCTATAATAAAACTATGTCATCTTGCTTACAGCCTAGGATCTAGTGGCTTCAGCTAATTGAGGAGTCATAGCAAGGTAGCAATTACTTGGGAGTTTAAGCCTTAGAAAATCTTCCCTGGTGGCTCAGATGGTAAAGTGTCTGTCTACAGTGCAGGAGACCCAGGTTCAATCCCTGGGTCGGGAAGATATCCTGGAGAAGGAAATGGCAACCCACTCCAGTATTCTTGCCTGGAAAGGAGCCTGGTAGGCTACAGTCCATGAGGTGGCAAAGAGTCGGACATGACTGAGTGACTTCATTTTCACCTTTTCAAGCCTTAGAAAGGAGGATTTTCTTGAGGTTCCCTAATGGTAATGCTGGGATGAATGAATCACAAACTGGAATCAAGATTGCTGGGAGAAATATCAACAACCTCAGATATGCAGATTTGATACCACTCTAATAGCATAAAGTGAAGAGGAAAAAAGAGCCTTTTGATGAGGGTGAAAGAGGGGAGTGGGAAAAAGTTGGCTTAAAACTCAACATTAAAAAAATTAAGATTATCAGTCCCATCATTTCATGGCAAATAGAGGGGGAAAAAGTGGAAGCAATGACAGATTTTATTTTCTTGGGCTCTAAAATCACTGTGGACGGTGACTTCAGCCATGAAATTAAAAGATGCTTGCTCCTTGGAAGGAAGGCTATGACAAACCTCGACGACATTTTAAAAAGCAAAGACATTACTTTGCCAACAAAAGTTCATATTGTCAAAACTATGGTTTTTCCAGTAGTCATGAAACAGATGTGAGAGTTGGACCATAAAGAAGACTGAGTGCAGAAGAATTGATGCTTTTTAACTGTGGTGCTGGAGAAGGTTCTTGAGATTCCTTTGGACAGGGGAGATCAAACCAGTCAGTCCAGAGGAAATCAACCCTGAGTATTCATCGGAAAGACTGATGCTGAAGCTCCAATACTTTAACCACGTAATGCAAACAGATGCCTCCTTGGAAAAGACCCTGATGCTAGGAAAGGTTGAAGGCAAAAGAAGAGGTGGGAGGCAGAGGATGAGATGGTTAGATAGCATCACTGACTCAGTGGGTATGAACTTGAGCAAACTCCAGGAGATAGTGAAGGACAGGGGAACCTGGCGTGCTGCAGTCCTTGGGGTCACAAAGAGTTAGACACGACTTAGTGACTGAATAACAGCAACCAATAGTATGGAAAGAAGAAAGCAGAGTTAGAGATGGGCTTTTGTGTATGATTTTAGCCCAGTTGTTGGTTTTATTTTCACTTGAGTGTCTATCCAGGTTGCCTAGGATTGGAGTCCATTTGGTCCTAGATTCTCTCCTTTTCTGTCCATACCCTTTGTGCTGCCATTCCCCCTCTCTCATCCCTCCTCTAAAAATAGTGTAACCACCATTTTGCTCTAGCTGCTTTAAAAAAAAATTATCATTGTTTTGAGTTTCTCATTTTCCTGTGTGGAAAAGATTCTAAAGAAAAGATCTTGATTCCGTCATTATTTTAGCTCTTTATATTTGCCAACCCTCTCCTCTTTAGTCTTAAAAAAAAAAAAACTGACTTAAAACTAAATTGTTAAGCTGTTATTTCAGAATTTGGAAGAGTGGATTTTTTTTCCTTTTTTTTGATTTTTTTCTTTAAAAAATGAACTTAAAATGATCATGCTGTGATCTTCAGGTTTGGTTAAATAAATCATCTTTTTCAGTTCACAGCAAACTACAAAATTTATTGAATTATCTCAGCTGTGATTAAAATTAAAGTGTGTCTCCTTACACTAATATGTGAAAATTAGTTCAATCCTGTAAAAATACTACCATATTATAAATAATCTTTTATATGCCTGTAGGGAACTAAGGGGGAACTTACTAATATTTGCATATTTTGTTTGTAAGCAATAAATATGTATATATATTCATGGATATTTGTATTATGGGAGATTTTTTTTTTTTTTTTTTGGTTGCACTGCCGTACGGCTTGCAGGATCTTAGTTTCCTATCCAGGGATTAAACGTGTGCCCCTGCAGTAGAAGTGCAGAGTCTGAACCACTGAACCACCAGGGAATCTCCACTATGTGAAAAATTTTAATGTAGCTTTGTCAACTGATCAAAGGACTTAAAAGATCTGAATTTAGTGATTTAATCTATTAAATTAAGATAACCTTTTGCATATACAGAGTCCTGTTATCACAAATGCTGGTACAACAAAGGGTAGTAACAGTTGATAGTTTTTTTCTTTAAACACACTTATGTCCTGGCATGATGTTCCTAGTAATGGATATGGTGATTCACTAGCCAAAATACTTAAAAAAAATTTTATGTTGCTCTTTAGAACAATAAATGCTTTTCTTTGATCTTTTCTATGGATATCAGTTTTTATAATACACAGTTTATACTATAAAAGAATTTGAACTGTATGAACTTCTTCAGGATTCTATTAGCATAGAAAGCGTTGAATTGAAGGTAAAGATTTAAAAATGGCATTTGCCTAATATAAAGCTCATCACTCCCAGTTCTGGTATTCCTAACAAATGATGTTGGATTACCATGGCGAGGTATTCAGTATAGAACTGTATTCATTCTTGATTGTTCTACTTGGGACAGGTATTAATGGACACTTTACTGTAGCTCATAATCATGATGATATTGCTATCTTTTGCTTCTGTAAGTTTGTGTAAAAGTAAGTCAATACTAATGGTAGATTGTTTTTGGATTTTAGGTTTCAGCTATTGGGTTTTTTTTTTTTTGAGGAGGGGTTAATTTTATTTTTTGTATGATGAAAGTTCCTATCAAAAATAACTGTTCCCTCAAAAGGTTTTAAAATTGGATTTTTATTGTTCAAATAACATTTTAATGTAAATTCTGTTGCTTAGTTTCTTCATGGGGAAATCCAGTGTCTTTAAGAATACAATCCTAAGAGAAAGTTGTTACATACTGGAGAAAGGCAGAATGATTGTGTTGTTATGGCAGCTCAAATGGAGAAAATGAAAACAGCACAGATAAGCTGCATCCTGTTGTCATAGCAGCCATAGTTGTGAAAATGATTAAAGCTGGTCTGGAAAGGATGTATTGCAGCCTTAATCCATCGGAAGTAAGTAGTGTGAGAAAGGACAGGGAGAACTGGTTTTAGACAAAAGTTAAATCCCTCTGGTGCCACAAGTTGCTAGTATCACTCACTGCATGTAGACAGATCTCTGTCCTTTCTAATTATATTTCAGCTCAATTTTATTGCCTCAGATCATAACAATAGTATGAAGGAGAGAGAAATGAAATAACCATATGAAAAGCTTGTGAATAAAGATTTTTTTGGGTGTACATTTAAGAAGAAATTGAAGTAACAAAATTTTGTTAACTGAAAGTGGCTTTAAAGGAACAGTAGAATGTTTCATTTTTCTCCTCTTTCCCTTCTCTTTTCCCTCATTTTTCACCCAATTCTTTATTTTGTTTCTGTATCGTTTTCGTCTTAAGTGTTGAAGTGCAACGTAAATACCTAGTGTTATGGCAGTTTGTAAAGCATCAAATGCAGCATTGTGACTGCAGGTGAACAGATGGGTTTGATGATGAATGATAAGCATCTTGTAGGTGAAATTTATTTTAGCTATATCCTTCGAACTTTCTCTCTAATCAAAGCTTCTTAATTATTTTAAATGCCATTATTTCTTTCTCAACTTCTACTTGCCCACCATAGCAAAATATTTCCTCCCAGTGGAGTGGAGACCTGTTAGGAATGAAAGCTGTGCTCTTTGTTCAGTATCTGGCCGGTTGCACAGGTTTTTGTGGCAATGGAATTGGCCTCTCTGTGTGAAGAGTATTGATCTACTGCTTGGTAGGTACTGTGTAAAAGAAGTATCTCAGTAACAATGTGTTAAAGTGGTTTAAGAGCAGTTTATATTACAAATGAGGTAGAGGAAGATGGAGTTCTGCAAGGTTGGACACGTGCTATAAATATCTATAAAACTGAGAGGTTGATCTAAAAACTGTGGTGTTGAAATTCCCATATTTCTTGCACATTTAATTGCAAATAGCTGAACACTATCTGAGCATGAGTACACGAATGCCATTGCCCTTTTGCCCTTTACTAGAGGTTTTTATATTTAACATTCTTGTGTTGTAGTTGAAAACTATGGTGTGAATGTCAGTTATGAGACATAATGTTGACTGACCATAAAAGCAGTGTTTTGAAATGATCCATTGAATATTTTCAGTCAAAATTCAAATATTAATGTTGACTTGCTTAAATATAAGTTGATTTTCATAAATAAGCTCTTTAAAGAATGCTTGATTTTGCCTGACTAAGCAGAATCTGTCTTTTTGTATAGGCACAGGAAAGAAACTTCTTTTTAAAAAAAATAGGAAAAGATGGGGAAAGAGAAGAGAGAACTGGAGTTTTTGTTATGAAAGATCTGTAAAGTATCCTTTCCTTTTATGCTGTTATTTAATAGCAGTAGGTTGCAGCACTGACTCTGGTTGTGGTGCATGAGCTCCAGAGTGCACAGACTCTCTAGTTGCAGCCAATGGGATTAGTTGCTCTGAGGCAGGTGGATCTTAGTTCCCTGACCAGGGATCAAACCTGCATCCCCTGCATTGCAAGGCAGATTCTTAACCACTGGACTACCAGGGAAGTCCCTTGAAGTGCTGATTTTAAGATTGGTGTCTGAAAGTGGACAGTGTCATCAAGTTGTGCATTTGAGGCTTACTAGTTTGCATCTTGGCTTGTGCTAAATTAGATTGTGAGATCAGGTAGTTAATTTTCTTGGAAGAAAAAAATATTAGCCATACTCATCACTCCCCAGTTCATAATTTCTTGTCATATTTCACTTGCTTCAAAAATACTCATTTTGGAACCTTCTTGTGAATGATAACTCTTCATGCTGATGTCCTGAGAAAAGCATGGAGAATTTCTTACCTAACCTAAATAATAATCATGCCATCACAGAAAATAACCTCATAAACATCAAGCAATCAGATAGCCAGTTTATCTGTTCTTCTGCTAAATTCCATAAACTGAATGGAGAGGGTAAATAATGTTCATTTTTGTTTCTTACTAGGGAACATGACATTTGATTTTTGAAATGGTTATTTCTTATATTGTAGCTGCCAATCAGCCAGCCATTTGCAAATAGTGAAATAAACACACTGCTGCACACAAGTTTCTTCTTTGTGGACCTGTGGTGCCCAGGAAGTCAGATGTAGTGTGGTTCCATTTATTCTCTTTCTAGTGAGCAAGTAATTTTCCTTTCTCTACTCCTACACAAAAGTTAAATAAAGGAGTACCCAAGAAGGGCTGTGATACTTGGTTTGTAGTAGTTGAAATACCATTTGATATCAGGGAATCTTTTCATGAAGAGTTTCCCTCTCATTTAAGAAGAAAGCTCCAGATAGCACTCCCTCTTGATCTCATTGTTACAGCAGACACATCTGTAGAGAAGGGGATGTTCCAGAAGTCCAGTGTGAAGATTTGTCTCCTCTCCCCCGACTTCCCATTCAAACGATTTTACTTCGTGGCTGCTTTTGCTCTTTTTGCCTGTGAAGGGAGGGATAAGACCTGATTGGTCGAATGGCAGCCAGTCTGCCCTAATATGTGGATTATTGACATGATATTGGCCTCTGTTGAGTCATAGCAACTGCTATGAACAAATGTGTAAATTCCTATTGAAAAAAAGTGTTGCAAATGCCTTTCCTCAAAATGGAAGACTGCTTCAACTTCTCTTTACTCCTCTAGTTGCAACCAAGCTTTTTTTTTCTCTTTTTTTCTTTTTCCTCTCTTTTCGCTTTATCCCTCCCTCCCTTTTCCAGAAATACATAAAATCTAATACTCCCAATGAGGACTCTGTTCATTTGAAGTCTTTGTATAGGCCAACCCCATATCATCAAAAATTGTGTGTGATTCCCAGGCCCTAGCTGGTGGCCTAGTTATTTCAAATAATATTTAATGCAATAAATTCTAGTGCAATAAAGGAATTTGGACAGTCCCTTTGAGCTTATTGCAATGGGATTTGACTTGGTTTTAATAAAATAAAATTCCAGTATAGCCAAATAATTTCTTTGTGGCGATTTAAGAGGTCTTTAAGTACAGGTATAGGAGATTGAGTTTGTAAAACCTGATCTGAGATAATTGCAGTTTTATTCTTACTGAATAAATGAGCACTTCAAAAATGTAGGCATTCTCTGTACTTAGCATAAGGGGATTTTTAACAATGTAGCAAAGAAAATGTAGGCAAACAACCTTACTTTTTGTACTGTTATGGGGAGAATAAAGATACCACCTGGCTGTATGCATAAATTTGTTTACTAAGTTGGTTGATTTCCTGTAATGGGTATTAAAAATGACTTTTCTGGTGCAGAAAACATGTGGCATCTAGGTATTATTATGAGGCTATGCTACCTGCTAATGTTGAATATTTTATATGATTTTTTTAAAAAGAAAATTTCCTTATTCAAATTCAATAATCTTATGGTAAAGTGAGCCATAGACCAAATATTTAGGACTTATGTTGATACAAATAAAAGAAAAACACAACACAAGCATTTGGTAATTAAGAAAACCAGAATGTCAGTGTTAGAAATTTGATCATAATCTTGGACTCTGGAGATCTTATCTCAAATCAGTGGCTTTTAAGATCTTTTGTTTTCTGTAGTGAAGCAGAATAGTGAAAATGTTTTCATAGAAAGTTATGGAAAAAAAAGTATGTATTAATTTGCTTTGGGTCATTCTAATCTCTCTGGTAAATTCATAATTAGGAAGGCCCTTTAAAGACTGTGTTCTAGTCTCACAGGTACACAGCTACTCTATATCTGGTGAATCTAAATTCATATGTGAGGAGGTTATGTTTTTTTAAAGCATATTATTTACACAATTCACTGGAATGGCTCCTTTGGAAGTTGGGTGGCTCTCTTATGTAATTACGTACTTACTAACCCTGCGCTACACAGCAGTAGAAATTCAAGTAAGAATAATTTACTGCTTATGCATAGTTATTAGAATTTTAAAGCATTTGTTTGTTCAAAATTCTAGTTTATCAGAGTGTTATATTTGAGTAATTGCATACTTAATAAATAATAATGAATAAAATTTATTTTAGAAAGCAGCCAGATTTGAATCCTAATAGTTTTAAATAAGCATCAAGAGCTGCTTTCTTCTCTCCCCCTTCACCATATTGTTTAAAGGAATTTCCATCCCTTTAGGCCAGATTTTGTGGTGAAACTAATAATTTCTTTTTTAAAAAATCAATATTTAGATGTGTTGCAGATGGACTTAAATAATAGAATTTTTTAGAATTTTGTTGCTGCAAGGTATCGGTAGAAATATTTTAATCTACTCCATTTTACCAGTGGAGAAGCTGAGGCACATGGAAATTAAGTGAATTGCTCAAGATCTTACAATTGGTTTGATGATGAGTCTGCACCTTTTTTGGATTAGTGTCTTAACTCCTCAATTAGTGTCACACCTGTTCTCAGTTGTTACGATAATTCAACAGTTCACTTCACCAGGGATTTCTTGAACACTTCTGTTGGACTCGGCAGTGGACTTTGTATCCAGAGATTATAAGAATAGTGTGAATTTATATGGGCTAGCAATAATGATATCAAACTAGTAATACTTTACATTTAAATTCTGATTTATATAGTGTTTTTCAATGTTTATAAATGTTTAAAAGTGGCTAGCACTTAAATCTAAATTTTCTACTAGATTATAATCTCCTTTAAGGCAGGGATTCACTTTTCATAACGTTAATCCAGTTTCATTTTAGAAGGCTTAAATTAAAAAAAAACATAATTTTTTGAGCACTGATGGCATTGTTGGAATAAGTGTAGCTTCCCATGGTGTTTACTCTGGGGATTATACTCATTTTAGAATTAGATATTTGTCTTCATTGAATACTTTTGGTTTCCAGTAACAAATTGTCTCATTTCATCCTTAAGCGAGAAGGAGGACCTATTTTAAGGGTACAGAGATAGCTCATGGAAATAAAGGGGAGGGAAGATGTAAGGCACAACAAGGACATGGAGCCAGTATTGAAACACATTTTAGGGCTCAAGGCAGCCACCTTGTATTCCTGGGATAACTTTCACTTGGTCATGATGTATAATCCTTTTTATATGTTGCTGGATTTCATTTGCTAGTATTTTGTTTAGGACTTTTGCCTATATATTCATGAGAAATTTGTTGTTTCATCACTAAGTCGTGTCTAGCTCTTTGCAACCCATGGACTGTAGCCCTCCAGACTCCTCTGTCCATGGGATTTCCCAGGCAAGAACACTGGAGTGGGTTGCCATTTCCTTCTCCAGGGAATCTTCCTGACCCAGGGATGGAACTCCAGTCTTGTGCGTTGGCAGGCAGATTCTTTGATGCTAAGCACCAGGAAAACCCTTCCTAGAAAATACTGGTCTGTTAATAGCCATTCTTTTACTGAGTCTGTACAATGAGTTAAAAATTTTTATTATTTTCAGTTCTTATATTTCCATTTGGTTCTTCTTTAGATGTATTTCTTTTTTTTTTTGCTGATACTTTCTGCCTTTTCATTTCTTTCTAATGTTGGCAGTGAGTTGTTGAAACATTTTTATACTATTTAAAGTCTTTGTCTTTAAAGGTAATTCAACAACTGTGTCATTTAGTATTGGCATCTGTTGATGTGCATTGAGATCCTCCACACTCTTCTTTGTATGCCCAGTAATTTTGGGGTTGTATCTTGGACATTTTTAATATTATAAGACTCTGAGTTTATTTAAATCCTAACATTGATATTTTTATTTTATCAGAGTCTCAACCCTGTTGAGTTCAGCCTACTAGTTCAGATAGCCATATGAAGGGCTGTAAGTTCAATATCTCTTCCATTTTTAAAGCTTTTACACTGTTCTTGAAATCTGTTCCATGTGTGTGCCACTCAGTGGCCAGTCTGGGATATGGATGGTAGTCTGTCTTGCAGTTCATTTCTTAGCGTCTGTGGCTTGCTGTTTTAGTCTCATGTCCATGTATGTAAAGCTTGCAGGTGAGCACAGGAGTTCATAAAGCACTTTATGGGCTTGTTTTTCTGAGCTGCCCCCTCTCCATTATCTCCCTGGTACTATCTAGTTCTCTGGGATTTCCTTTTTCGGTCCTCCTGCCAGAAAGCTGGAGCTTTATTTAAGCTTCCCTACCTGAATATGTTACTGCATCTGAACCTAAATGATGAGGATGGAGGTGGTGGTGGTGGGGAGCAGTGAGGTTTCTTCTCAGTCTTTTAGGATCAAAACTCCTCTGATCAAAAAGAGTTTCCTTAACTCAGAACTTTAGGCTACTATGGGGTCCTGCTTCTCCTGTGGTTTTCATCATGGTATTGCTTGGAGAGAACAGAGAGAACTTTAAACAAAGAAGAATGGAAGATTTCCACTATTCTCCCTGAGTATTAGGATAACCCTTCTACTTATTGGACCAGACCTAGAGTGCTTCTCCTGGGTCTTTCTTTGTCTACACTAATAATAACCTACTTTTGGTTTTCAGAATGCAATCTAGGCTCATGGATACTGGAGAAATAAAAATTTTTTAAAGGAAAATTCGTTGTTGAGATCAGTGCTTAATGAAGTCATCGTCCCCAGTCTGCCTACTGCTGTTCACTTTTCAAGGAGTCCTCAAATAGCTGCACTATCCATTCTGTCCGTTTTTAGTAGTTAAATTCAGGGTGGGAGATAAGAGGAAAGAGTGTGCTTATTCCATCTTCCTGGAACCTGGACATTAGTTGAAATTTGAGTTGAAGGTAAATGGAGTCATAGAAGAAATAGCTGACCATAGAAATGTTGATATTGACACCATTTGATAAACTCTAGATATGCAGCCAGAGGAACATAGTGAAAGTGGACTTATCAACATAAATGAGGAAAGTAGTTGTGCCAAAAAAGATGAAGATGTCCTAGGAGAAAAACTTCACATGAACAGCAAAGAAGTTTACATTAAAGGAACTTTTAGACGTATTTCACAACATTGAAAGTGCAAAGGATAAAACTGATCCAAACTTAAGAGTGACAGGCATAGAAAAGATGCTTGCTTTTATGTTTGTAGAGATTCTTGAATTCTGTGGCTTGATGATTTTCATCAGTTTTTGAAAAAATTTTAATATTTCTTTAAGGTTGCTTTTGCCTCATTTTTTCTTTTTCCTTCTAGGAGTCCAAACACATGTATGTTTACTCTATCATTTATATCTCTGACCTTATTTTTGGTATTTTTCTGTCCTTTATCTCTGCTTTAATCCTGTGATTTTCTACTGACCTATCTTCCTGTTCACTAATTTTCACTTACTTTGTTTCTAATCTGCTCTAAACCAATGTAAATAATTCTTTTATAAAAAAAAATATTTATTTACTTGGCTGCGCTGGATTCTTAGCTGTGGCATGTGGGGTATTTAGCTGTGGCATGGAGGATCTACTTCCCCAACCAGAGATCAAACCTGGGCCCCCTGCACTGGGAGCACAGAGGTCTTAGCTACTGGACCACCAGAGAAGTCCCCAGAACTTTTTCATCTTACAAAATTGAAACTCTATGCTCATTAAATAACAACACCCTCCCACTTCCACCCCCCACTGGCAACCACCATTCTTTTTGAATTTGATACTACACTTTGACTATTTGGGTCTTTCCCCCAACCCTTTTGTTTTGGGGACATTTGATCTTCTTTACTAGAATTCTTAATTATTTTTATTGAATGCTAGACATTTTTAAAAATGAGAATCATACAGAATTTAGATGATATCTTCCTTCAGAGAGGATTTAATATTCTTATCATGGGCATATCCCTTTGATTCAACTGAAGTAGGTCTGTTTCTGCTGCCCTTCCTTGGTATTGACTGAAAGCCTAATTTTTTTTGTTGTTGTTTAACCAGGGCACCTTGTCCTTGATGGGGTTTGTATTCCAATTTTTGGCTCCTTAGCACCATGAGATTGCCAAAATGTGCTTTCAGCTTGATTTTTCAGTATCTGGCTCTTTGCATTGCAAACCCTAGGAGTCAGCAAATGCCTCAAGGGGAATTGTGTGTCAGGTTAACCACATTTTTCTTCTGCTCAAAATTTGGGCCCTTAAAGTCTTGGCTGCATTTGCTGTTTTCTGATGCTGTCAAATAATTTTCTCTATTGTATTCAGGTTTTTAAAATTTTATTTATTTATTAATGTATTTATGTAACTTTTACGGTTGTCTTTTTCTGCATGGAATTTAGTCTGGCAATTACCCCACCATTGTCAAAGGCAAAATCCCAATATATATTTTCATTAATTAATTTTTCATATTACTTTAAGCATTCTCAAAGCTTAAGGAAAAGTTGCAAGTAAAATGCAAATATCATTTTTTCCATAGGTCGTTTGAGAGTGAGATACTGTCATGATGTCTAATCACTCCTAAATTCTTTGATTTGTTTCCTATAAACAAGAACATCTTCCTGTCAGTTCAGTTCAGTTCAGTTGCTCAGCGTGCCCAACTCTTTGCAACCCCTTGGACTGCAGCATGTCAGGCTTCCCTGTGCATCAGTAACTCCCGGAGCTTACTCAAACTCATGTCCATTGAGTCAGTGATGCCATCCAATCATCTCATCCTCTGTTGTCCCCTTCTCCTCCTGCCCCCAATCCCTCCCAGCATCAGGGTCTTTTCCAATAAGTCAGTTCTTCGCATCAGGTGGCCAAAGTATTGGAGTTTCAACTTCAACATCAGTCCTTCCAATGAATACTCAGGACTGATATCCTTTAGGATGGACTGGTTGTATCTCCTTGCAGTCCAAGGGACTCTTAAGAGTCTTCTCAAACACCACAGTTAAAAAGCATCAACTCTTCGGCATTCTACTTTTTTTATAGTCCAACTCTCACATCCATACATGACTACTGGAAAAACCATAGCTTTGACTAGACGAACCTTTGTTGGCAAAGTAATGTCTCTGCTTTTTAATATGCTGTCTAGGTTGGTCATAGCTTTTCTTCCAAGGAGCAAGCATCTTTTAATTTCATGACTGCAGTCACCATCTGCAGTGATTTTGGAGCCCAATAGAATAAAGTCTCTCGCTTTTTCCATTGTTTCCCCATCTAATTGCCTGAAGTGATGGGACCAGATGCCATGATCTTAGTTTTCTGAATGTTGAGTTTTAAGCCAACTTTTTCACTTTCTTCTTTCACTTTCATCAAGAGGCTCTTTAGTTCTTCACTTTCTGTCATAAGGGTGGTGTTATCTGCATATCTGAGGTTATTGATAAGCAATCTTGATTCCAACTTGTGCTTCATCCAGCCCAGCATTTCGCATGACGTACTCTGCATATAGGTTAAATCAGCAGGGTGACAATATGCAACCTTGATGTACTCCTTTCCTGATTTGGAACCAGTTTGTTGTTCCGTGTCCAGTTCTAACTGTTGCTTCTTGACCTGCATACAGATTTCTCAGGAGGCAAATCAGGTGGTCTGGTATTCCCATCTCTTAAAGCGTTTTCCACAGTTTGTTGTGATCCACACAACAAAGGCTTTGGAGTAGTCAATAAAGCAGAAGTAGATGTTTTTCTGGAACTCTCTTGCTTTTTCGATGATCCAACAGATGTTAGCAATTTGATCTCTGGTTCCTCTGCCTTTTCCAAATCTACATCTTCCTGTAGAACCCAATAATAACCATAAAAATAAGGAAATTAATATTGGTACATGACTGCCAGCTAGCTAATCCACAGACTCCAATTTTTTCTTTCAATTCCAATAAATGACCTTTTATACATAAGGATCTAGTCCAGAATGACATGTTGCATTTAGTTATCATGTCTTCTTTAGTCTCCTTCAGAAGGGGACAATTCTTTAGTCTTTCCTTGACTTCCCTAACATTGACATTCTTGAGGATTACAGGACAGTTATTTTGTAGATTATTTTTCAGTTTGGGTTTTTCTGATGTTTTCTTATAATTAGATATAGGCTATGTATATCACTGGCAGAAATATCACAGAGGTGATGCTGTGTTCTTATTGCAGTCTATCAGGTGACACATTATTTTAATTTGTTTCATTATTGGTAACAATAATTATCACTTGATTAAGGTGCTAGGTTTTTCTACTGTAAAATTGCTGTTTTCCCTTTTGAAATAAATATGATATGGGAAAATATTTTGAGACCATTTAAATATCATATTCCCCATCACACTCTTCAGTTTATTTTTTATATTACTAATTTGGATTTCTGTTTTATTCAGTGTGTTATTATATTAGTTTTTGTGGCATACTAAATTACCACAAATTTAGTGGCATAGAGCACACATTTATTATCACAGAATTTCTTTGGTTTGGGAGTCTGGGCATGCCTGATCTGGGTCTTCCACTTTAAGATCCCTTCAGTTCAGTTCAGTTCAGTCGCTCAGTTGTGTCCGACTCTTTGCAACCCCATGAATCACAGCACGTCAGGCCTCCCTGTCCATCACCAACTCCCGGAGTTTACTCAAACTCATGTCCATCGAGTCGGTGATGCCATCCAGCCATCTCATCCTCTGTCATTCCCTTCTCCTCCTGCTCCCAATCCCTCCCAGCATCAGGGTCTTTTCCAATGAGTCAGCTCTTCACATGAGGTGGCCCACGGTATTGGAGTTTCAGCTTCAGCATCAGTCCTTCCAGTGAACACCCAGGACTGATCTCCTTTAGAATGGACGGGTTGTATCTCCTTGCAGTCCAAGGGACTCTCAAGAGTCTTCTCCAACACCACAGTTCAAAAGCATCAATTTTTCGGCGCTCAGCTTTCTTCACAGTCCAACTCTCACATCCATACATGACTACTGGAAAAACCATAGCCTTGACTAGATGGACCTTTGTTGGCAAAGTAATGTCTCTGCTTTTTAATATGCTATCTAGGTTGGTCATAACTTTCCTTCCAAGGAGTAAGCGTCTTTTAATTTCATTACTGCAATCACCATCTTCAGTGATTTTGGAGCCCCCCCAAAATAAAGTCTGACACTGTTTCTGTTTCCCCATCTATTTCCCATGGGACCAGATGCCATGATCTTAGTTTTCTGAATGTTGAGCTTTAAGCCAACTTTTTCGCTCTCCTCTTCCACTTTCATCAAGAGGCTTTTTAGTTCCTCTTCACTTTCTGCCATAAGGGTGGTGTCCTCTGCATATCTGAGGTTATTGATATTTCTCCCGGCAATCTTAATTCCAGCTTATGCTTCTTCCAGCCCAGCATTTCTCATGATGTACTCTGCATAGAAGTTAAATAAGCAGGGTGACAATATATAGCCTTGACGTACTCCTTTTCCTATTTGGAACCAGTCTGTTGTTCCATGTCCAGTTCTAACTGTTGCTTCCTGAGCTGCATATAGATTTCTTAAGACCCTTACAAGACTATAATGAAGGTATTGGGCAGGGCTGAGGTCTTGTTTGAAGGCTTGATTGGGGAAAGAGCCACTTCACGTTTACATGGTTTTTGGCAGAATTGCTTTCCTCAGGAGTTATTGGAGACCCAATTCCTAGCTGGCTGTTGACTGGAAGCCACCATCAGTTCCTTGCCATGTGAACCTCTCCAGGATGACTACTTGTTTCATCAAAGTATGCAAGTCAAGGAGACAGTGGAGTCTGTTAGCAAGATAGAAGTAACAGTCTTATATAACCTAGAAGCAAGGTATTAGGCTATTCCACACTCAAGGAGACAGGATTACTTAAAAGTTTCATGAATATCAGGAGGTAGGAATCATTGAGGGGCATGTTATAATACTTGTATTACCTGCCAGTATTATAATCCATTATCATCATTATTTGTTCTGATGTTCAGCATGTCCTGGAATTAGCCTGTGAGAGCCTTTGCACTGGCCCCTGTATCATCTTGCCATGTCTCCATCTTTCTTTGAATACCTCAATAAGGTACTCTGCACTTATCTTAAACTTTTCCTGCCCAAGTCCTGGAATTAGCCATTGTTCTAAGGAGCTCTGATACTTTTTAGTGGAGGGTAATATTTAGGATCACTAAATGTGTGTGTATGTGATCAGTGTACTCGTTACTATTAAGGTGTTACTGTTACTACACCCTCTCATTTGATAGAGCCAGGGGATATGTTTGTATGTATATGTATATACGTATACATATATCACTTAACATAGAATTGTCTCTTTCTCTGATACAAAGCTTTGGATTCATAACATCTAGTTCAGCAGCATAGTATTCACTGTAGCTTTCTTCATTTCTTCTTCTCTGATGAGAAGTTTGGGTTTTTTTATTATTCTTAATATTTGCTCTTATTATCCTTAATATTTGCTCTACCCTCTTAATTCAATGAATCTTTCCATATAACTCATCTCCCATTGCTGACATAGCTCTGTCTCCGTTTCTTACCCAATACTCTGTATGGATGCTTTCCCCAACCTTTTGAAATCTGTTTGCACTGGACTGCCCCTTCCACCCTTTCTCCCCATTGAGTCTGAAACTCTGTGCTGGGCCACTATCCCTCCACTCTGTGACTGTCTTCTGTCTGCTTTGGAAACTCTTACTGCCCTGCCCTTCCCCGTCATGTGGACATGTCATCATCCTGCTCACTGCCACTTCAGTCCCTCATGTAGAAGCTCTCCTCACTCAACTAGAGCTATAGAACTCCATGACAGGCCCGTCTCTTGTAAAGTTTTTTTCCGCCATTCTACTTGGACTGTGAAACTCTCTTACCCCTCAGGGACACCTCTCTCACACGCACTTGGACTCCAAAAACCTGTATTGGGCTGTTGTTGCCATTTAATTTATACCACTCAGTTTGATGCCCACTTGGCTTGTACTCACTATTATAATGACTGTCGAAATGAGTTTTTCAGGTAGGAAAGAAGTTGAGGGCTAAGAGGAATCATTTTATTTTTTAAATTAAAAAAGTCTCACTAGTATTTTACAACAAATGCTTTCAATCTAGTGAATTATAATTTATGCAGAAGCCAGTGATGCTGCATTTATGTAGCACTTACAGCTTTCTACCCATGCCATATTTTCACTCACATATAAGAGGTTTATTTTCATGTTATATTTATGATTTCTGACCTTTACTCCATTCCCAGCCCAACACCCCAGAACCCACAGAGCATTTTTAATTTATGTGTGTCTGTCAGTGCTACCATCATTCTTCTAGTCATTGCTTTGAAATCTTGGGGCTTATTTCTGACTTACCTTTCTTCGTTCCTTTCATTAGTCATTAAGTCCTGTGATCTTCCGCTTTATGTAAGTTTGTCTTCTATTGGGCCACCACATTTTAATTACCATGGCCTCTTGGGTGGGATTCCTTTTCTTTAGTTTCTGAGTCCAGTGCCCCTAAACCCACCTTTGGCTCTGTATTTCTTAATAAATGAGATAACTTCATGTCTGACTTTTTAAATGCCATTTTTGTGTGGCATTATCCTAGTAGAATATCTAGCTTTTTACCCATTCATTTTCAGTAATTTATTTAACCTCTCTGGATCTTACTTGCTGACTAGATTGTCTTACAGGTGGGTAAGATGATAAATTATGAAAGAGATTTATCCAACACACACACCTTCCAACCTGGTAAGATCAATCTCAGTAAAGTAACCAGTGTTATTTTACCAGTATTCTCACTGTTATATAAGCAAAAACTGTCCTTACTTCTCTCTTTATGATAGGTAGCTTTTGCTGATCTTTTGACATTAAGAGCACTTTTATTGAGCATCTACTCTGATCAGATGCTGGAGAGTAAAAAAAAAAAAGACGTGACTCATATCTAACAAATACAGTCTGATAGAGGAGGCAAATATAATAAATTTACATATTGTAACAACTTCTACAATAAAATTAAAGCCTGTGTCTGAACTTTTATAAAAATTAGAACTTTTAACTAAACTTATATAGCAGCAATTGTGTGACACAATTTAGTACATTATTGTATTTTTCCTTGTCGTTACTATTTGTGATTTTATTGATTCCATGATCTATACTTCTTAATGGCTTCTCAGAACATTTTGAAATGCAAGTGGCATTCATGGAATCCTGTTCTTGGTAATGATGCACTTTATATTTTTTCTTTTGTACTTGAAGTTTTAGATCCCTTCTTTTAATTTTACCAAAACCTTGTGCCTTAAGGGTAGGCAGATGTGATTATCATATATGACACTTTGGTGAGTGAACTAAATTAGGATTCTTAAGAGGCAGGTCAGTGAATTTGAATAGGTAGAGACTGAATATATTACATGATCTATGGAATACTATAGTTCTCTTGGCCTGAATTTTTTAGTTGATATAGTTGTAAAAAGGGAATTCTTCTATCCCGTGGCTTAAGGATACATAAACTCTCGATGCGGCAATCTTTTTATTGTTGATTATTATAGCTTCTATTACTCCTAGAAGTTGACCAACAGGGACCTGAGTTTAAGGGATTTTGTCATTCAGCTTTCATATCGTAAATGCTAAGGCCAGCCCTTTGCCTGCAGGGCGTTCTATCAGTGAAGAGAAACTGGCTTTTTCCAGGCAGCCAAATAAGGGGAAGAGTCAAGATTTTCAATGTTCTCTGTGAAAATGAGTTTGTGCTGTTGAACCTGATGGACCTTAGATACTTTCTCCTTAGAGCACTGCAGGCCCCTTGTTGCAGCATTTCAATCTCTTTTTCTTTGATTTTTCTTGATTCTTTCAAGTAGTAGAAAACATGTTTTAGGCATTTAAAAAAATGCTGTGTATGTTTTTTAAAAGCTGGTAAACTCATTCAGTTGAGTAACAAACTTCAGTTGTAATAAATTATTGTAGTTTTCAACCTTATTTTGAGGGTTGCAGTGGAGAGCCATTGGGGTGAGGTTAAGTAGAAAATGAGCTGAAGAAATAAATCTGTGCTGTGTAGGGCTAGATTTGTGTTAGGGGGCGCACATGTGTGATCCAAACTTCATTGTAGCTTTTGAGATTGCAAAGGAGAAATACTTAAAGAATGGGTCATTCACGAGTTCTTTAACAGATAATGGAAGTTAAATATTTAAAAGTGAGAATATAGTTGCTGGATTGCAGTTTAGTTTGGAACCTACTTTTTTTTTTTTTTTGGAACCTACTTTTATTAAAAAATTGTTTTAAGTGTAGAAGGAAAGTCTTAGGAATTTCCATATAGTTTGCAAGGAGAAACAAACTTTTACTGCCTCAACTTTAAGTAGAAAACTTACATGGGTTTTGGACATTTTAAGGAGGATTATTTATTCATTGTTGAAGGACAGAGAAAGTCACACATTTTTGTCAGAAAATTGACCAATCAGGATGACCCTGAAATGTTTAGACTACATAAAGAGTAGTAACCACAGTGGCACCCTTTTCCACTCTGTTGCTTATTGCCTAAATTTCTTTTGATTTCCTTTTTCATTTAGAAAATGCTGCTAAATGTGAAGATAGAAGAGAAAGAGGTAGAGTTAGAAATTATAGCCTATTCCATTAATTTTGTAATTATATCTTTTTTCCTCAGTGTTTTAAAGTGGCATTTACCAGTATGGGTAAGATTAATTGTTACAATACAAACCAATTTGAAAATTGGTTTTTAAATTGAGCTATAATATATAAAATCTTATGGTAATGTGCAGATCAGACTATATTCAAGTGTGGTTATCATACCCACACCAATTGTCTTGTAATAATCGGGAATGCATCCTCTGTGTGGTGTTTGCAATGTAATGCTATTTTAGAAATCACACCAGTATATCTAGTGACTTTCCTGGGTGTATGTGGCTTATTATTGATTATAGTTTTATTTGGGAATTTTAGTTTAGGGAGGTGGGGTAAAGCCCTTTCAGATTCTTAGTTTTTAGGAGTTCTGATGGACGATGGGGTGAATGAACGAGGAGAAGGGCATTAGAATGAGTAGTAGAAAGGACAGTTGGATAATGATTAACCAAGTACATACTGCAAAAATAATGCAGAGCCTAATATAAAAAGAAGGAGACAAAACATTCAAAAGAGGAATGCCTTAAAAATTTACCAGGGAGCAGTCATAAATATAAATAAAAATGTATATTTTAATTTAAAAGTGGAGATCATGCACTTAGTTTTTGCCAAAAGTATATGAACCATCTACCTCTTCTGAAGAGAAGTCAGAAAAGTGACAGGCTATTTTTCAGTGCCTACTCCATTTTCTTTCACTGTTTTCATTTTGCCTTTTAAAATTTTTCGCTTTATTTCTCTCTTTTCTCAAATTCAGTCCCTTCAGCGTGAGCATTGTTCTACCCAGGATACACAGAACTTTTAACCACTTGATTAATAATATAGGTTGTCTCATTAACAATGAGAGAAAGTCACTACCAATGAATTTCTTTTCCATTAAAGATTTTAAATATAGAAGAGTTTGTGATTGAGAGACTTATCACCAGAATATAAAGGATTTTTGTTTCTTTTGTTCATTGTTCTATCCCTAGTGCCTAGGACAGTGCCCAGCACTAGGAAGATACTCAACAAGTACTTGTCAGATAAATGACCAAAACATTAGATTTAAAAACTTTTAATGTCATCTTTCTTCTTAACAAAAATTATTTTGGCTAAGAATTTGGTGCTTGCAGTATAGAGTCATACTATGAATAGAACAGTGGTTCTCAAGGGGAAAGAAACTTTTTTTTTTTAATCTTGCTTTCCCTTGTTCTTTTCTCCCTGCTGCCTTCTCACAAAATGAGAATATCTGCTACTGAGAACCACTGGATGAGACTGAAATTAAGTAATTCTTAGGAACTCATGCTCAGTCATGCCTGACTCTTTGCAGTCCCATGGACTGTAGCTTGCCAGGCTCTTCTGTCCATAGAAATTTCCAGGCAAGATTACTGGAGCAAGTTACCATTTCCTACTCAAGGGGATCGTCCCGACCCAGGGATCAAACTGAGTCTCTTTCATCTCCTGCATTGGCAGGTGGATTCTTTACCACTAGTGCCACCTGGAAAGCCCCAAAATTCTTAGGAGACAAATTAAGTAAATGGTAGATGCAAGTATGCACGTGCATGGTCAGGTTGAAAGGAAGAAGGAAGTTACAAGTTCAAAAGTATGGGGATAAGATGTATATTTGAACAAAATATCAAGGTAATTCATTAGAGTTCCAGGGCCAACTGGAAGGACAGAGAGGGTGAGTTGATGTAGGCAGTGGAGAAAGGTCAGATTAATAGAGTGCTTGAATTTCTAGGGAGCCTTGTGAATTATTGATGAGAGTGACACGATCACAAAGTGAAGACAATTCTGTTTAGCTGCTGTTTGTAAAATGGATTGTAGTTTGAGGGGAAGAAACATTGGAAACAGAAAAATTAGGTGATTGTTGTAGTAGTTCAAAGCAGTTTAGCTGTTTTGGTTGTTAAGTTATACAGTGATGCCTTTAGTAGATACCTGTTTTTGAAGTCTGATGCCTCCACTTTATGACCTAGGGTGGATAGAGGCAAGAGGAAGAGTTCTGAACTGAAAAACAGTAGGCCAGGATTCTAGTTCTTACTTCTCTACTTTCTAAATTCTATGATCATGGATAAATACTTAATTTCTCCTGGGCATCAATCACATGAACCAGAAAATAAGAAAATGATGATCTGAAAGCTGGAGTCTAAACCAGTTTTTGAAGTCCTTTCCAGTATACCATCCTTGTATCAGTTATAGATAGTGAACAATGAATACCATATTTTGTTTCCTTAATATTTCCCCAACTAAAGTGTTTTAAGAAGAAAAAAGTCCCATGATGGTAATAAATAGGTCAAAACTTATAATTTAAAGTTTAGTATTATGTGCACTGACTGTTGTGCTTTAAAATGTTTTTCTGTTTTTATATGTGCTGTGATCAGGTATTTAGTTTTTTAGTATTACTAGACTGTAATAGCACCCAAGTTGATGGACAGAGATTCAGCCTGGGATACATTTAGGGAAATCTAAAGATTGTAAAAATTCTTCTAAAAGATACAGTGTTTTATAAGGTACAGGAGCAGTACCACTAATACTGTTTAATTAGTACTACTAGAACTCATAATTTCTACCTTTTTTTGTTTGCTATTGAATACACTGTATGTATATTTACACTTACACATTATTTGTTTATTTATTTACAAGGTTTTAGGACCAGCAGCTTTTTGGGGTCCTCTTTTTCTGTCCCTGTCTATCCTTGCTTTGTTGTTGTTTTCCCTTCTGTTTGGATTGTTTCTTGCCTCCTCCCGCCATCCCTCCCATCCCCCCCATCCCCCTAAATCCATCTGGAAAGATAAAGAGGCAGCTGCTATGGTAACTTATGCATTTTGGTTAATGAATAGCAGACTAACAAGATATATAAAGCGTATGCAAATTGTGCGGTGTTAGTTGCTGTCAAACTGTAGGGGTATAATACCTTTTCTTTTCCTTCCTCCCACCTTCTTGAAATTCTTTTAACTTTCTTGTGATATTTTGTTTTCTAATTTACCATTTCTAGTGTTGAAATGCTACTATGAATGATTTCTTTTTTCTGCTTAGTCTGCACAATATTTCACTTTTGTGGTGAGTTTATGGGAGATGAGTTGAGGTGCGTAGAGGAAAAGAATTGACTGGATTAAGAAGTAGATTTCCTTTAGTTTCATACACAGAACAGGAATAAATTTTTTTATTAAATATTTTGCTTTTTGACCTATAACTTTTTTTTTCTTCCTTTTTTGGGCACTAGTGCTCCTTTTGAGCTTCCGTCTGGGGTTAGAACTAGTACATAGTACGTTTCTTTAATATGTTTCTATCATAAAGGCAAGCTGCAACTGGGGTATTGTATTTAGCCCAGCTCTGAGAAGTCCTGCAATCTGTGCCATCCTGTCCCATGCTGTCCCATCTCATAGTTGTCCTCTCTCTGCAGTGCTCTATGCCCAGGTCTCTGTGGCTGGGCTGCTCCAGCCTGGCGGACAGCATGCCTTCGCTGCGATGCCTGTATAACCCAGGGACTGGCGCACTCACAGCTTTCCAGGTACTTTCTCTGTCTCTGTGGGTTATTTGTGGGCATTAGTATGTGTGTGTTAATTCACTAGTGTGTCTCTGCTCTCCCATCCTTTACTTAACTTCACTTTTCTCCTTCATGTTGCCTGTATTTCACATCACTCAGTTCTCCTTTAATTTTTAATGTAGATCCAGACTGATCCACTCTTGAGACATATTTGTTATGATTGGTTTGCCAAAATTGACAGAGCACAACTTGACTTGTTGGTTTTCATATTTAGTAGAAGTATGATAGTGAGTTTTAAAGTTATCTCAATAAATAGCATTCAATATGTAATGTTTGCTCTGGACCTACATAAAACCAATTAATATAATCAATTATTTGCAACCACTTGCCTGGGCACTTTCTTATGTTTTTCTTACGATTACTAAAAACATAAAGTGCTCAATTCAGAGTGTCTCCTGGTTACTATACTATTATTTATGTGTGGGTGTATGTTTATGTTTATGTATATATATGTGTATATGTTGCATATATAAGAGCTGTGTTTATTTATATCTTGATTAATAGGTCTAGTTTCAAGATGGAAAGGCCTTCATGACCTTTGAGTATAGCGTTCGGCTTGAGACAGTCCAGCTGGTCTTGCTTGGACCATCAGATCCTAGTTCCCTTTGGCCTTTCTTAGAGGCCACTAGGACAGTTCCAGGATGTGAGAGAAAACTATAGAAGGAAAGAGGAAAACTTGTAGAGGAATATGTAAGACAGAGCTCGATGCCCATTCTTTACAGATTAGGGTATGATACATGGTGATTTTCTTGGTAGAAAGTGTCATTTATCTACCTTAGGTATTTGGAATTTGTATCTAGCATTTGGGCTTCCCTGGTGGCTCAGATGGTAAGGAATCTGCCTGCAATGCAGGAGATCCTGGTTTGATTTCTGGGTTGGGATGATCCCTTGGAGAAGGGAATGGTTACCCACTCCAGTATTCTTGCCTGAAGAATTCCATGGACAGAGGAGCCTAGTGGGCTACAGTCCATGGGCTTGCAATGAGTCAGACACAACTGAGCAACTAATATTTACTTAGTAATATGTAACAAATTAGTGATTTAAATTTGTTTTTAACTTATGTAGCTCATATTCTATTAATAATTTCGAACACAAGTTGTAAGTATCAGAATGCTTATGACTGAGTCATAGTTAAAGGTTGGAGAACTTAAGTATTCTACATTCCTGACCAGTGCTAACAAATAGTTACTTACCTTTAATGATACTATTTTAGTGATGGTATTACTGGATATTTGTTTGCCCTTTGCAAAATATAATATATTAAATTTCATTTGTCTTATGAGATACAATATGATGCTGTGCGGGCTTTAAAATTAGTTAAATCAGGACTTATATACTGTTTGTCACTAGTGGTATGATCTTAAGCAAGTCATTTCACTCTAAATTCGTCTATAAATGGAGACTCTAGTTAGGGCATGCAGTAAATAGTTGGTGTTTTTATTATCCTCATCTTCATCATCATTAATGTTATTGCTGTTAATGATAGAAAATATTAATATCCTGAGTATCAATTTATTTCAAATATCTTTTTTTTTTTTAACTATATATCATATTGATGAAGTTTCAGCTCTCAAGAAACTCATACTCTAACCTATTGGTTTTTTTTTTTTTAAACCTTTTTGGAGTTGCAGTGAGTTTCACCAGGGTGGAGTCTGAGAGAACAGTCCCTATAAGACTGCTGTCACTTCAGATACCAGTTGTAAGGACACTTCCCCCTCTGCTCCTCTCCTCAGATTTAATAATTCACTAGAAAGGACTCAACAGAACTCACTGAAAGCTATTATACTCAAGGTTTATTACAAGGAAGAGCTACCGGTTAAAATTAGCCAAAAAAGGGACAGAACAGAACAGAAACTGGAGGGAACCAGATCTTCCACCATCTTGGATCTAGTTAGTTCTAATCAGTTTTTGTCATGTCCTTTTTCTGTCCTTCTTTTAAAGGTTGTGTCCTGTCCCCCCTTCCTTCTGTTTCACTTAGAACAGGGTCTGGCAGATTAATGGGTTCTATATTATCAGAAACATGCACGAAGGACTAGGTTTGCAAACTTTCAGCAAATACTGTTTCACCTTGCTATACAACATTACACTATGAAATGAAATCTTTTTTTCATGCCTTAACCAAATTCTATATCATAGCAAAGCCTACTCTGGGTTCAGGTATTGATGAAAAACTTTGCTTTCCCCAGTATTGCTATAAGTATGAATGTTTATTTTTCTTTTCTTATCTTCAGAGAAATCATTAAGTTTTATGTAGTAAAAATGAGAAAAAATGGGGTTATCTGCTGGCATTCTGTTAATTCAGTGGTTTTTTTCTATGTCAGATTCATTATACACAGGTACTCCAAATTGCTGATTGACTAATTGGCAGATATAGACTTAAGTCTAGTTTTTTCTGTTTTCACTACTAGAACTATAACAATCTTAAGTATATTTGCATTTTTCTGGTTTGGGTTTTACCTTATTTGCTTATTTAGATTTTTGTTTATGTAAAAATTGCATGCAGTAAAATGTACACATCTTATGTACTCTTAGATGATTTTGATAACTATAAACATTTGTGTAACCCTCACTTTCAAAATATAGAGCACTTCCATAATCTGAGAAAGTTCCTTTGTACCCTCTTCCAATTAGTACCCATGAAGTGAAAGTGTTAGTTATTCAGTTGTGTCTGATTCTTTGTGACCCCATGGACTGTAGCCTGCCAGGCTCCTCAGTCCTTGGAATTAGCCATTCCTGTCTCCAGGGGATCTTCCTGACCCAGGGATCGAACCCAGTCCTCCTGCATTGCAGGCAGATTGTTTATCATCTGAGCCACCTATATTTGTGTAACTTCACTCTTCAATAATCTGAAAAAATTCCTTTGTACCCCCTTCTAGTTATTACCCATATCCCATATGCAGTTACTGTTCTGATTTGCCACCAAAGATTAGTTTTGCCTGTACTTGAGCCTCATATAAATGTAGTCATACAGTATACATTTTTTATATCTGTTCTGTTTTGATCAGCATAATATTTTTGAGATTTAGCCATTTTGTTATGTTTATCTATAACTTATTCTTTTTTATTGCTAAATAAGTTCCATTGTACTAATATACCACAGTTTTTCCATTCATCTATCAGTAGATATTTGAATTATTCCCATTTTTGCCTACTATGGCTAAAGCCATCGTATACAGTTTGTGCATCTTTTTGTGGACATGGGTGTTTATTTCTCTTGGCTTAATACTTAAGAGTGGAATTGCTTGGGTCGTATTTTTAACTTTAAGAGATATATTTCAAGTAGTTCTTCAAAGTGGTTGCCCAGTAGGAATACTCATTTCTACTCATGTTGCCAAACATCTTTGAGGAGATGACTTAGTAATAGCTTCATGACATTTGTTTCTTTGAAATTATTGCATTACTTTAGCAAATTTGAAGCACCTTCAAAATCAAAATTCTTTAACAATGTAAAAGGAAGAGCTATTGCTTAATTTGTTGGATTATCCTCAGTAACTCAGATGGAAATGGCAACATTGGGATGGTTTGATTATTGACTTTTCCAATCCACACGTTTCAAATTAGTACAGAGAAGATGCTCTAAATATTCTTTAAATACAGTAGATTATTTGAGGACTTGTTTATAGTTTGAACATATTTTCATTTTCATCTTTTTGCTTTGTCCTGAAAAGTCTATAGGTAATTAAGAGGATTTCTGTTGATTAACAGTGGGTGTATTTTGTAGAATCATTTGTTTGTCTTCAGCACCTGGTAGTCTTATAATCTGTACTATTAAATGAGACTGAGCGATAGCAAGTGTTTAAAAGGAGCTGAGTAATTCGGATCCTTTATTTTCTTTAGACATTAAAGAAGAAGAGAAATTCTGACAATAATAATTTAGGTAGATTTATATGCCTTAGAATGTTTTTGGTGTTACGTATAGCTAGTAATTTTAAGGAATTTTTGAGCTTGAAGCATGTAATATTTTAATATTAATCTAGTGTCCGTTGTCAAAGGTTGAAATTGTTGATAGCTGACTTCAGGAGAGGTAATGTAATGTGTTTTGCTGTTTAAGAATACTTAGATGTCAGGGAACTATATTCAATATCCTGTGAGAAGCCATAATGGGAAAGAATATATATATACATATATATATATATATATTTGCATGCATAACTGAGTCACTTTGCTGTATAGCAGAAATTAACACAACATTGTAAATCAATTATTCTTTTTTTTTTTTTTTTCAATTATTCTTTAGTAAAGTTAAAAAAGAAAAATACTTGAAGTCTACTAAATCTTGCCATCTATTATGTGAAATGTTAACATAGAAGAATACTAGGGAAGTTAAGCATTATTCAGAGTATGGGTATATATACATATGGAAGATTTATTTTACATTTGAGGTTTTAGAGGAATATGGATTATCACACTGAATGTAAATGAGCACACAAATTTTTTTTACAAAACACTACCATAGGAAAATTACCCCATGTCAAAAATGCTCACTTATCAAATCCTAACTGATGCCCCCCATTATATATAAATCATCTCAGTAGTGTACAATTTCTGTTTAATAAAAAGTTCAGTTCCTTTTGAACACTCCCAAAGATGTTCTATGGAATCATCACCCTGATACCAAAACCACACAGAGTACCAAAAAAGAAAATTGCAGGGCAATATCTTTGATGACTATAGACACAGAGGTTCTCAACAGAATATTAGGAAGCCAAATCCAACAACACATAAAACCACAACCGAGTTGAATTGATCCCAGGGTCATAAGGATGGTTCAGCATACACTGATCAATCAATGGTCAACCACATGATCATCTCAATAGACACAGAAAAATTTGCCTTTGATAAATCACATCCATTCAGATAAAAACTCTAATGAAAATTGGTAGAGAGAGAACATGTCTCAACATAATAAAAGCCATTTATGACAAATCCACGGCCAGTATAATACTCAATGGTGAAAAGCTGAAAACGTTGCTAATTATTAGAGAAATGCAAATCAAACTACAGTGAGGTACCACCTCACATTTAATGGCCACCATTAAAAAAATCTACAAATAACAAATGCCAAAGAGGGAATGCTCTTACATTGTTGGTGGGATTGTAAATTGGTACAGCCACTATGGAAAACAGTTTGCGGGTCCTCAAAAAAACAAAAATAGAATTGTCATGTGATCTAGCCATCCCACCCTTGGGCATATACCCAGACAAAACTATAATTCAAAAAGATACACATACCCCTTTGTTCATAAGCAGCACTGTTTATAATTGCCAAGTATGGAAATAACCTAAATGCCCATTGACAGATGAATTGTAAGAAGATGTGATGTGTGTGTGGAATGGAATGTTATTCAGCCATCACAAAGAATGAAATAATGCCATTTACAACAACGTGGATGGACCTATAGATTATCATACTAAGCAAAGTAAGTCAGAAAGAGAAATACCATATGATATCGCTTATATGTAAAATTAAAATATAATACAAATCAACATATCTGTGAAGCAAAACATATTCATAGGTATAGAGAACAGGCTTGTAGTTGCCAGGAAGTGGAGGTAGGGGAGGGAAGGAATGGGAGTTTGAGATTAGCAGAGGCAAACTACAGATATGGGTGAATAAATAAGAAGGTTCTACTGTATAGCACAAGTAACTATATTCAGTATCTTGTAACAAATCATAATGAAAAAGAATATGAAAAATAATATATATATGCATAACTGAGTCACTTTGCTGTACAGAAGAAATTAATACAACATTCTAAATCAACTACAATAAAATTTTGTTTTCAGTGCATATGTTGACATCTGACCTATGTTTATCCTAGCTATACCCTTTACATAAGGAATTTTCATGTAGTGACAAATCAGAAATGTTTTTGTTTGGTGGGAGGGGAACCCTACATTTTCGTCTGCTAATGAAACTAATTGTTTGTAGTAGAATATGTAAATTATTTGGTAAATATGTAAACAAGAAGGTATTATTCGTACTCCTGCTTTAAGATAATCATAAATCAACATGCTAGTTCCTTGGGTCTAGAATGACTTATCTATTCATGCATGCACACACACACACACACACACACATAGACATGCCCAGACAAATATAATTTTGTTTTAAAATATATTTATTATTACCACTTTATTATAAAATTATAAAACAAAGTAAAAATAATTATAAAAAATACAGAGAAATAGAAAAAGAAAGGGTCTATTTTAAATGTCCTCCCAGATATTACTATTTTACTGATATTATTACTTTCTGATTTTCAACTCTGTTCTGTGCTTTATTAAATTTTATGTTTGTCACCTGGTTATATTGATTTTTATCCCTCTTTACCCCATATAATTTTTAGCCAGTTCAGATTCATAGTTCTCCAGCAGTACTGTGTCATGCTCTGTGTCTTGGCATATCCTGTTCTCTACCTGGAGAATGCTACTACTGAAAACACCTATCACCCCTTTCCCCTTGCCTTCCACTTTTATCTAACCTGGCTAATTCCTAAATTCCACGGTTCTGCTTAAGTTGTTTCACCTCTAGAATAAAGGCCCTTACTGATCTTTTTACCCTTCCCGACTCCCTTAACCTAGTCAGAGCATATGTACCAAGGACATGCAATAGATACCTCTGTCATAAACACTGATATGCTATTGTAATTGTTCAGTTTCTTGAGAGTACAACTATGTTTTGTTCAGTTTTACATTTCCAGTGTCAAGCACAGTATCAAGTGCTTGGCACTTGAAATGTAAAAGATTAAATAACATTGATAGGATGGGAAAAGAGAAACCCTTGAATTGCTGGGAGTACCTGCACATACATATACACGAGTGTTCTATATTCAGAAAGAAGTTATGATAATTAAACAGTCATTCCAAAGACTACATATTTACCCAGAATAAAAGAAAACTTGTTGAGTCTGATATATGGGCAGTCCTCAGATTTTATACATTTGACTTTTACATGACTCACTCTATGATGATCCCTTCTGAATTAGATTTTGTATACTGAATTTGGACTCTTGTTGATGGACAAATGCACATTTCAGGCTATTAAATACTGGCACTGCCAACCAGATGAGTTCAGTTTCAGTGATGTCAACATTTTTATCTTCACAGCAGTGTGTGTTTGTACAATTATTTGACTATTTTACTGCATTTTACCCTTATTCTATATCAGAATAGACACAGGGAAAATTAAAATGATAGTGGTGATTAACAATAGTTTACAGAAAGGATAGAAATCATTAGAGGTAATACTGAAAGTGACCCTTTAGTCTTGATTAGGAACAAAATTAAAGTGTATGTGCAAAATGTTGGATATTTTATTATACTATGTATTATTGAAGCTCATTTATTTAAAAGAAAGTATAATTATGAATTTTAAAACATTTTAGCAGACCTTGAAATTTATTGTTCAGCTTCTGCCCTTTCAATTTATATATATATATATATATATATGTAACTCAGAAAAGTTAGAGATGACCTGAATTTGGTATATTTTACTTTATGCTAGAAAGTCTGTCTTGGGAAGAATGACACTATTAGGACTGATTTGTCTTTCAAGATGCTTACTTGATTGTTTTTAATATTCTGTTTCAAGTTTTGTTTTAATATTCTGTTTCAAGAATAACGGATTCTTCCATTGCTAAGTATTTTGACATGTTTGTGATGCAGGTAATGTTCATTTACAGGCTAATGCGCAGCATTGTCTAGTATTTGCCTGTGTGCATGCTCAGTTACTCAGTCATGTCCGACTCATTGAGACCCCCATGAACTGTAGCCTGTCAGGCCCCTCTGTCTGTGGAATTTTCCAGGCAAGAATACTGGAGTGGGTTGCCATTTCCTACTCTAGGGATCTAATCCAGATCATCTTATTGTGAGATGATCAGATTTCCTTTTAAAAAAAATTTTTTTTCCTGATGGATCTGAAAAATTAAACTTTTCACTCCACCAAGAGGGCTTATTGCTTTTATGTTGAATAATGTTGGATTTTACCTAGTTGCCCTGACTTCAACATGACCCCATGGCAGAAGGGAGACTATAGTTACCCAAGGAGGCCTGGGGTCGCCCTAAGTAAGTAACACAGACTGGAAAAATCAAGTTGATGAAAACTTTTTTTGGTTTTAATTTCATAGAGTTTTATTTTTCAAAAGTAAGTATGCAAGGAATTGTTCAAGGATAAACATCAAAATGCTTTATATGTAGTCTCTGGGCACATGAATTTAAAGCAAGTAGGATTTGTGGAGTCTTCTGTACCTTCAGATATTTCTACTGAAAGTGAAGTTGCTCAGTTGTGTCCAACTCTTTGCAACCCCATGAACCTACCAGTCTCCTCTGTCCTTTAGCAAAAAAAAAGTTATCACTTTTTTTTTAAGTTGAACCTTAATTCACTCATTGTAAGTAGTATATGTCACATAAATCTGTACCAAAGTGAAAGATACATGTAGAATACCCTATTAAGAAATATTTTTCTTTCCAGCCTTCTAACAATGTTTGAGGTAGATATTTATATTTGCCTTTTCCTAAAATGGAAACTAAATTGTATCAAGGTTAGTGATCTAGTTCACCTGAATAATAGGGGTTTTTTTTGCTCTTTATTTTTAATTTTTTAAAATTAATTTATTAATTTTAATTGGAGTCTGAATACTTTACAATATTGTGGTGGTTTTTGCCATACATTGATATGAATCAGCCATGGGTGTACACGTGTCCCCCCATCCTGAACCCCCCTATGACCTCCCTCCCCACCCCATCCCTCTGGCTTGTCCCAGAGTACCAGCTGTGAGTGCCCTGTTTCATGCATCAAACTTGCACTGGTCATCTGTTTCATATATGATAATATATATGTTTCAGTGCTCTTCTTTCAAATCATCCTACCCTTGCCTTTTCCCGCATAGTCCAAAAGTCTGTTCTTTACATCTGTGTCTCTTTTGCTATCTTGCATATAGGGTCATCATTACCATCTTTCTAAATTCCATATATATGTGTTAATATACTGTATTGGTGTTTCTCTTTCTGACTTAATTCACTCTGTATAATAGTCTCCTGTTTTATCCACCTCATTAGAACTGACTCAAATATGTTCTTTTTTTTTTTTACACAGCTGAGTAATATTCCACCATGTATATGTATCACAACTCCCTCATAGATTCGTCTGCCGATGGACATCTAGGTTGCTTCCATGTCCTAGCTGTTGTAAACAGTGCTGCAGTGAACATTGGAGTACATGTATCTCTTTCAGTTCTGATTTCCTTAGTCTATGTGCCCAGCAGTGGGATTGCAAGGTCATATGGCAGTTCTATTTCCAGTTTTTTGAGGAATCTCCATACTGTTCTCCATAGTAGCTGTACTAGTTTGTGTTTCCACCAACAGTGTAAGAGGGTTCCCTTTTCTCCACACCCTCTCTAGCATTTATTGTTTGTAGACTTTTTGATGGCAGCCATTCTGACTGTTGTAAGATGGTACCTCACTGTGGTTTTGATTTGCATTTCTCTGATAATGAGTGATGTCGAGCATCTTTTCATGTGTTTGTTAGCCATCTGTATGTCTTCTTTGAAGAAATGTCCATTTCATTCTTTGGCCCACTTTTTGATTGGGTTGTTTATTTTTCCGGTATTGAGCTGCATGAGCTGCTTGTATATGTTGGAGATTAATTCTTTGTCAGTTGTTTCATTTGATTATTTTCTCCCATTCTGAAGCCTGCCTTTTCACCTTGCTTATAGTTTCCTTCATTGTGCAAAAGCTTTTAAGTTTAATTAGGTCCCATTTGTTTATTTTTGTTTTTATTTCCATTACTCTGGGAGGTGGGTCATAGAGGATCTTGCTGTGATTTATATCAGAGAGTGTTCTGCCTATGTTTTCCTGTAAGAGTTTTATAGTTTTTGGTCTTACAGTTAGCTCTTTAATCAATTTTGAGTTTATTTTTGTGTATGGTGTTAGAAAGTGTTCGTTTTGTTCTTTTACAGGTGGTTGACCAGTTTTCCTAGCACCACTTGTTAAAGAGATTGTCTTTTCTCCATTGTATATTTTTGCCTCCTTTGTCAAAGATAAGGTGTCCGTAAGTGCATGGGTTTTATCTCTGGGTTCTCTGTTTTGTTGATCTATGTTTCTGTCTTTGTGCCAGTATCATACTGTCTTGATGACTCTTGCTTTGTAGTAGAGCCTGAAGTCAGGCAGGTTAGTTCCTCTAGTTCCATTCTTCTTTCTCAAGATTGCTTTGGCTATTTGAGGTTTTTTGCGTTTCCATACAAATTGTGAAATTATTTGTTCTAGTTCTCTGAAAATTACCATTGGTAGCTTGATAGGGATTGCATTGAATTTATGCAATATGAGTATACTACCCAAAGATTGCTTTGGGTAGTATACTCATTTTCACTATATTGATTCTTCTAATCCACAAACATGGTATATTTCTCCATCTATTTGTGTCGTCTTTGATTTCTTTCATCAGTGTTTTATAGTTTTCGATATGTAGGTCTTTTGTTTCTTTAAGTAAATTTATTCCTAAGTATTTTATTCTTTTTGTTGCAGTGGTGAATGGGACTGTTTCCTCAATTTCTCTTTCTGTTTTTTTCATTGTTAGTGTATAGGAATACAAGGGATTTCAGTGTATTAATTTTATATCCTGCAACTTTACTATATTCATTGATTAGCTCTACTAATTTTCTGGTGTTGTCTTTAGGGTTTTCTGTGTAGAGGATCATGTCAGCAAATTGAAAACTTCTATGGGTGATGGGAGCCTTTATGGAGGTACTGTCCTTACCAGAGAAATTCTTCCTGTGGGCAGTTAAGGTTCACCTGTATGCTCTGGAGAGGTACATATTACTTTCTTTATATTCCAAGATTACCTTCTTGTTACTGCAATCTTTGTCCTGAGTAGAGGCCAGAGTACCACAGGAGTTATTTATGTGCTATTTAGGAATCATTGTTGGTGGTTTTGTGACTGCACAGTCATTTGTACCTTCTTTCACCATTGTGCTTTTTTTATGTGGTAGTGTTTTATTGTCTTGCTGTCCTTCCTTGTGTTAATTTCTAGGTTTGGTATTATATGTGGACTGTCAGGATATGGAATCCTGGTAGATAGGCATCATTTAAGAAACTCTTTTCTTTGTCATTTTTCATGAAGAGAGAAACCCAGTTTATTTGTGTTGGCCTTATTGGGGGAAAAAAGGACCAATCTCTTGACTATTTAGCTGCTTAGGCCTCTAAGAATTGCAGTGCTTTCCTCATGGGCAGTGACACCCATACCCATGAGTTCTGTTTTTCCTAAGAGTGATGTTCAGTAGCTGTGAGCTTTTCTATATTCTCTGGCCTAGTCCTCTGGAAACCAAGTCTATATTTTGAAATAGTTATTTGGGCCTAGAATGTTGTAGATCATCAAGAAATGGGATTTTGCAGTGTACCTTCCCCAACTGGGTTATCTGTCACTTGCCTTTGAACATTCTCAGGTGTACCATTCAAATTCTCAAGACCTTTCTTGCAAATCTAGTATGTATCGCTTGGTATGAATTAAGTTGGAATTCTGTATGTGGTAAAATTGGCATAAAAAAGAGTAAATTTATTTTTATATGTGATCCTTTAGCAAAAAGTTCACGTTTTAGCCTGATTTAGTCTAATTTTTGTAGGTGTTGGAGATCGTAAACAGAAGGAGTAGAGGGGTAACTACTCTTTTCATGTTTTATATACACTAGTATACATTTCAGTATTTAAAACTAGTTTATACAAAGCTTTTGCATATGAACATGAGAAATTTTATGTTTGAAAGAAAGCACATGATTAGAGTTACTAAAATATAGTTGCTATTGTTTATTCCAGTTTCTGTCCTTTGCATGAGCTGTGTTTAGGGAGCCTGTTTCTTTACTGGTAATAAAACACAAGGGAAATTTCTGGTATAAATTAGTATATTTCCTCTAGACTTTTACATTGTCAGGTCATTAATTTTTTTTAAGCATTTCAGTTGCAGAATAGTGCAGTCCTTTGGGGAGAATTGGTAAAATGAGGATAAAATGGGTACAGGATTCCAACAGCTTGAAAATAACACAGTATTTGACCAATATCTCTTTTGTATTCCCTACTCTGGTTCTATTCCAGGAGTCTTGGAAATGTGCCTATGGACTATTTACAGTGAGATTATAAAACTGAATCATGATTTTGGTGAATAGAAGCCAGAGCATGTGGCTCCAGCACCCCAGCTGGCAGTAAGCTCTCCCTAGGTTTATGAATGTAGTTAGATGGCCCCCAACTGTTTACAAGACAGCAGAGGTGAGATCTTTGATTGACAAGTCAGAAATGCATTAGATCATTCTCTCTGCCAGTCTCTGGTTCATGCTGTTAAAAATGTCAGCCTCCAAGTTTGAATGGCAGCCTGAGGGCCTTAGAAGCTTTTTGTTTTCTGAGATGGAAACACAAATTGGATGTGTGCCTGAGCGCTTCATCCTGGGCTGTAATTTCATCTTTTAGCTAAGAACCACAAGGTACATGAGCAAAGCACCCTGTAAACAATAATACTGTGGAAAAAAAAATAAACAAGGTCGTGTTTCTGGTACGTTGATCCGATGGTGTCCTGACCTCTATCACGTTGAACATCTCCACTCTGATTGCTGTTCCCTTTGGCATTACAATGAGAGAAAGAGAGACTGACATAGGAGGAAAAGATTTAAAGTTGCAGTGTCGTTGCACATTCCTTGTATTGGCTATGAAATATTGAACTGTCAGAATGTGACACTTGGTTTCTTAAGCAACCTTTCTTGTTTGAGGTGTTTGCAGTTCATTCCTTTATCCCCCATTTGTCTGTTTTCATTGATAGGGTTGGAAGTAGTTGCCTTAAATGCATGAAAAGGGACAATGTTAAAGAGAAGTGGTGCTGATGGAGCCAACAAATAAACTTAACACTAGAACATAAGTTCAGGCTGTGAGGTGTGGACAAAGGAGACTAAAGTTGGGTTAGTAAACTAATTTGGAGGTTTATGGAATGTACTCAGTTCTAAGGAGGAATCAGCTTAGGTCCTGGTTCTGTTTTTGTGGAGGCAGGAAGTGTGGAAGGCAGTAGTGTAAAGATAAGAAAGGGAGTGACATAGCTTGTTAGGCTGATATGGCAGTATTGCCGGTCAAATAAAAATTAACCCAGGTATGTTATTTATTGCTCTGTTTATCCAAAGTTCTAGTTCATTATTGGAAGCCTTAAACTTTTGGGAAGAAGAAAATACTTTTTTTTTTAAAGTGCAGAATTCATATTTATAGTAAGAAGGTTAATGAGTGGATAATATGGAAGAGCCATTACATTTGTATTAGAACAAGTTAGTGGCACATGAAAAGAAAATTTTCGTTGGAAAAGCCAAACCATAGATTTCTTGGAAAATATTTTCTATTAATAGTAAATTTCTTATTGCTATTTAAGTTGCAGTATATTTTAAAATAACATTTTACAAGTTTTTTTTCATTCTATGAAAGCAACTCTTTTGACTGATATGTGATGTGCTTTTATCTTAATTTGTTTTGGGGACATAGACCTTACAGGTAAGGTTTTAAGTGAGAATGACCTTTTGGAATTCTTCTGGAATATGAAAAAGTAGGAGTTTGTATTGAAAGTACTTGAATTAACTCTTATTGATGCTTTTAAAGCACAGCTATTTAGCTTAGTCCTCTCCCTATGCAAATGTGAAAGGCAAGAGCTATTCTCTATCATGAATACATAGTGAAATGCACTGGAAAAATGGTGGAAATCATTCCTGACGTTTCTTAATTCCCTGCTTTGAGGTCATGCTGAAAAGAGAGGAGATAATATTTGTAAAATGATGTCCTGCTCCCTTGTACCCAGAATTATGTCCTCACAAGGTACAGTGCAGAGAAAGCAAGACAAAAGGGAGGGATATTGAGAATTAGTTACTGTTGTTTTAGGTATTGTTCTGTATTTTTAAAGCATAAATATTGATGTAGATTTGCATTTAAGCTATGAGAACCCAATATCTTGACTTAAAAATCATTCTTCTAGAAATTGATTTCTCATTGGCTGATTTCCTGAGGATAAATAAAAACAAACCCTTCTTTCCAGTCTTGAAAGAGCAAGAGGAGTGCAAGTGCTTATCTAAGAAATAAGACTAGAAATATGTACATTTATGGCACCTCCTACATCTTAGCAGAGAGAAAGTATACAAATTTCTTCCTCCTTTCATGTATTATTATGCAGCAATCACTATCAAAATGCCTCACAGCCCATGGGCTTTGGTATAGCCATTCCTCCTTAATGATTATCTTACTACTTAAAGTCCAGGTTTCCTTTATAAGCAAAAATCAGTATATTCATAGAACCATAGAATTTCACTGTTGAAAGTGAGGTCAGGAGACCATCCAGTCACATATAGGAATCCTTTCTGAAGTTTTTTTGGCAAAGGGTCAAAGATCTAATCTCTGCTTGATCACTGCCATTATTGGCAAGCTGAATTTCTTGAGTCATCTTGCTTTCTTCTTCACTGTTGGTTCTGTTAGAAAATTTTCTCTCAAGGAGTCAAACTTCTTGTTCACCTGCTGATTCTAATTTTACCTTTTGCATAATATAAAGTAGTTGTTTTCTTTTTCATGTATTCTGTTTGAGGATAGCTATCATGTTGCTTATGTTTGCTGTTCCCAGAGTGAATATTCCCAGTTCTGATAGCATTTCTTTGGAAAATGCTAATAATCATTCCTGCCATTTTCATAACCCTGTATTTTGATGGGGAGGGTGTTAATAATTCTGATTGTCTTTCATTGTGGATGCATTCCACCTTGACAGTGTCCTCGTAACAGTGTGGCATGCATAACTAGAGACAGTACTGCAAAAATAAGTAATAGTGTAGTATACAGTTTGAACATAATTTGGATTATGTAATTTAATTACTGCAGCCTAAAATTGAATATACTTCTTTGGTGTAGATAATGGAAAAATCTCTAGGAACTTAGCCTGAGTGTGTTTCCTCACCTTTTCTTTGAAGTCAGAAAAGCATATGTAAGCACTTTGACAAATGACATAATGTAGTGGCATATCTGAGTGATACAGGTATTTTAAACCTAGCTCCAGTTCCTGAAGATGGTGAACATCTGCTTAGAGGTATTGTAGAGCTCCACAATGCACTAATTGAATTACTTTTTTCTGGAGTTGCCGACTGCACTAATTGAATTAGAATCTGTGTGTGTGTGTGTGTGTGTGTGTGTAGCCAAGATAATTCCAACCTTAACGGAAGAGACTTTGCGAGATATGACTGATGGTGTGTACTGTGCTGCTATCTAATGGCAGTATGTGGAACTACTATGTAGTCTCCGGGGAAGACAGAATGCAGTCATCTGATCTAGCGTGACCTTAGTCTAACCCCATCCAGTTTAGTTCAGAAGGTCCCAGGATGTATTTTTGTAGTTCTCAATCTAAGAAGAAAGAATGTGAATAATTAACCTATTAAGAATTAAGATATATTTGTTAGGCATAAAGTTTTTTGTTTTTTTTACAAAATATTGTCTCAAATATTCAACTGAATTAAAAGCTTTGGTGAAACAAATCCAAATGTACTGAGTCAGTGGGTCAGGTTTTTTCTCAGTTTGCTTTTCATATGACATAAATGTAAAAAAGAATTACCTTTTTAAAATGTCTTAGCATAAGAGAGGAGCTTCCCCGGTGGTATGGTGCACAGTAGTAAAGAATCCACCTGCCAATACCAGAGACGCAAGAGATGCAGGTTTGGTCCCTGGGTCAAGAAGATCCCTGGAGAAGGAAATGGCAATCTGCTCTAGTATTCTTGCCTGGAAAATTCCACAGACAGAGGAGCCTGGTGGGCTGTAGCCCATGGGGTTGTAAAGAGTCGGACACAACTGAACAACTGAGCACACACACAGTATTATAGAAAGTAATTAATAGGGCTTGTGTTCTTAAATAAAACTTCTTTACAGTTGTCAAAATACTGAGGTCAGTCAATTTAAGGGTGTTATCAAATTTTACTGTATATAATTATGCTGACATAAAATTTTAAAATTATTATAGGAAATATTTTAATTATAGCAGTCTCAGGGTAAGTTCTCCAAATTGCTGCTGCTCTAGTTAGTTGTTTAAATTTTAACTTTATTATAAATTTGGGCAAGTTTGAAATTCTCAGAAGTGAAATAGGTAATTTTCTTCCTTTTATAAAAACAAACAAAGAACTCATTAATCACAATTTAATTTTTGTAAAACATCATGAAAATATAATTCTCCACAGCTTTATAAAGCAAATACACCGGGGAGACCTCTGCAAGAATGAATTGTATTTTGATTCAGTGTAACTCGAGGCATCAGTCATTTCAGTCGCTCAGTTGTGTCCAACTCTTAGCGACCCCGTGGACTGCAGCACGCCAAGCTTCCCTGTCCATCACCAACTCCTGGAGCTTGCTCAAATTCATGTTCATTGAGTCGGTGATGCCATCCAACCATCTCATCCTCTGTCGTTCCCTTCTCCTCCTGCTTTCAATCTTTCCCAGCATCAGGGTCTTTTCCAGTGAGACAGTTCTTCGCATCAGGTGGCCAAAGTATTGGAGTTTCAGCTTCCAATGAATATTCAGGACTGATTTCCGTTAGGCATTCTAACTTATAAAATATTGCCTCACACGTTTGATCGCTTGATTTGTAGAGTGTGTATGTGTACCTGTAATGTCACTTCAACAATGTAAGAGTGCTGTTGGATACCTTTCTTATATAAAAGTTTCAATCTCTTATATATGGTCTTCATTATTAAAACAAAAAGTAATTTTTACTGTTCCAATATTTTGTAGGCTAGTTTGGTTTTATTGTAAGATTGAGCTACTTAGGTTTCTGAGCTATACAAATAGCATTAATTAAAATGACTAAAATACATGATAGACACTCCATATCTGCTTTTAAGGGCATTTTACTAATTTAGAAAATATATTTCAACATTATGTAGATCTAAATCTTTACAAATAACATAGTCACTCATAACTAGCCATAATTCAGTTTAATTCATGTATTGAGTACCTTCTGTGTGCCGGGTACTGTACAAATTACTGGGCACAAATTAAGATTCAGACCCTGTCCTCAAGGAGCTTATAGTTATTTATTAGACATTCATTGAGAGCTTATGTACCGGGCACTATGCATATAACTTGTGGGAACTACTGCTGCTTCCCAGGTGGCACTAGCTGCCAATGCAGGAGACGTATGAGACTGGATTTGATCTCTGAGTCAGGAAGATTCCCTGGAGGAGGGCGTGGCATCCCACTCCAGAATTCTTGGCTAGAGAATCCCATGGGCAGAGGAACTTGACAGGCTATAGCCCATAGGATCGCCAAGAGTCAGATGTAATCGAAGTGACTTAATGGCATGCGCTGCTGTGAATAATCATTCGTTTCATGTATTTTTCCCATTCATTGAGCTAGATAAGTTCTGGCTTAGTACAGCTCTAAGGAAGCAGTATACCTATTTTCATATCAGATATAGCTCATGTCAGCAAAAATAGACATCTTAAATGATTTTCTCTTCCGCCTTTACACACCTTCCAAGGGAGCAGTGATGTTTTTGATAGCTTTACATGTAGCTTTAAAAAGAGATGGGTAACATTTATAACAGTGCCTCCTGCTGGTAGATCATAGATTTTCAATCTTGTTGTCTAGAATTTGTAGTGCCCACTTGTGGTTTGGTAGTTACTTCAGGATTTCTTCTAAGACCGTTAAGTGGGAAAGAGTCTATTGCATACAAGGTATAAAGTGCTTCTTTAAACAGTCTATTTCTAGAACTTAAATTGTCCTGGGACCAGGTCTTGATATAAAAATTCATAGAAGCCTGTTTTTCACAGAGTGTGGTAACTCCTTGCCTAGTGCTGTAGTGTTAAAATTCACATTGGCCAGGTTGTTCTGTAAATTAAACACTGACAGCTACCCTCAGGGGAACAGCCAATGTATTTATGATGATGTGCTGATTACACAAAATACACTGCAAGCAGAAAACAGCTGCAGAGAACAAACCTCTTAAAAAGAATACAATTACAAATAGCACCCTCAGTATTTCTAGTGGTGAGTGTAGAATACAGCATGCTAATGCAGGTTTCTTACTTAGTCTGCCTGAAAACAAAAAATCTGAAGCAGATAAGTTAAATTATGGTTGGTTGCACACATGGTGCCAAGGTTAGCAGTGAACAAATTCTGTTTCTGAAGAGCACAGCTATGAGTGCACAAATATAAAATGTGGAGTAGTTTTACCCACCATCCCCCCATTTTTGTTAGTATGCTTTATTAGTGCTTTTCTTATATATTTTATAGTAGAGCGTGGCCTTGAGGTGATAAGGGTTCTGGACCTTTGAAGGCTTCTATACAATGAATTGAGCAGGAGAGTATCGGAATTGTTTTTTAAAAATTCAGTAGGAATTTCATATGTTAGAGCTTGGATGTCAACATTTTGTTCGAAGATGGAGCAGTATATTTTCATTGTTATTAACGGTTTTGAAGATGTTTGCCCTTGGAATTAATAAAAGGAGTCATGAGTCTGAATCTATGATCTAAGATCTCAGATTTCTTAGATTCTCTTTTTCAAGAATTTGGTGTTTTAATACACTGTAGTAACTGTGCGATTACATATTTTTAGGAGAATCAGTTCTCAAGTATGTCCCCTTTCATCCCTGCATGTTCCCAGTGGTGTGCAGACAGGTAAGATTTTTTAGGAAAAAAATTTGGTTTTCCCTGTTTGAGACTCTCTCTGTTACAGTTTAGGGTCTGTATCTATAAAATATTTCAATCACTGAGCATGCTAGCTTCTGTTTAAATCAGTAGAAAATATGTTGATCTTCCAAGACATAAATTTACTCAAGCCAGTGGTGAGGTATATAGCAGGAGGATATAGTGATTGGAAACAGTTCACTTCACCCGCCTGAAACTAAGAATCAACTCTTCAGTATATGGATCACTGGTATGTAATAATCGACTATTATTGGTCTGTCCGTTCGTTGGTCTCTTTTTAAATCAGTTTGGAACCTCCTGGAGTTATTTTCTTGCTCTGCTGACATCAATCCCATGTGGCAGAGGAGTTGTGTATAACCGCCTTGGTTTAATCAATAGAATAATTGATAAACCAGATAAGATTTAAACTGATTATAGCCCCAACAGAATTCCCCAGAGGCCTTGGACTCTCTTAATTTTGACATGTGTGTTGTGTACCCTGAGGATGAAGTGCAGTTTGAATTATCTGTTTTTATTTGCTTAATGACGGGGAGGGTGTTAAAGTCAAATGTTTAATTAACCCAGCAATGGGCTGCGTTGTCACTTACACACAGCTGATTGAGATATCTCATGGAGAATACTGAATAGGAATGATAATGTGGCACTGGGACGGAAGATTGCTTTTTCAATCCATTTGCTGGGTCACTGCTTTGAATGTCTTATTGGATGAAAGGCATTCAGCCTGGAGAAAAAATTCAGCATTTAAGTACATTTTGTTCTCTTCTCCTACTCTAACCCGCCCTGCCCAGAAGTTAACTAAAACAGATATGTTCTAGGTTTAATAAGCCATTCGTGTACTAGTAGGAGACCAGGGTAGTCAGTAGCCTCAAGCTACATAATTTCCCATGGAAACGGAAAAATTCTAGTAGCCTCCAAGGTATTCTAAATGTGAGCTCTTTTGTCCCTTGTGCCTTGCCATTATTGTGGAGTTGTCTTTGGTCGCTTGTCTCTTGCCTCTTTCTTAAGTGTTTGCTTGATGTGCAGCTACCTCTAGGGCCACAGGCAGACCTTTTCCTCCTAAAGAGACATTCTCCAGTACATTTTTTGCTGTTCATGCAGTTGGGTTCTATTTGGTTATATTTCTGATCAAATATTATAATGAGGTTGTTGAACTATTTAAAGAGATGAAAATGTGAAGCATATAGATTCTTGTCCCCTTTGCTACTGCTATTGTAAAACAGTTGATTCCATGTATGTTCTATTTATTAAGAAGCAGTTTGCTTTCTGTATGGACTAAAATCTAGGCCAGGAAAGATTCTGATAGCCCACACATCAAAAATGCAGTTCAGGCGATTGGAGTTTTAATGACTTGCTCCCCACAAAAAATTCCTGACTAGCTTTGTAATCAATGTAAAATTCTTTGGAGGCATATTGAGCAAAACTTAAAAAATTTTTATCATGACTTTCCTTCTTTGTAGTTCTTATGTATCTTCCTTCTATCCCCTGAAGATCTAAGCCAGGAATTTACTAATTTTTTTCTTTGCTTTAGTCATTTGTATTCCAGAGAGCACAATAGGGAGAAGGATACAAGATTGATTTTTGTGTGTGTATGTGTCCTCTTGAAAGCATAGTCTGGGGCATGACTACTCGGTGGTGCGGGGTGGGATTTACTGAGCAACAGAAGCGTGCAGCTAGTTTTCAGGCGCAGGTTGGACTTTTGCAGGTCAAGGCAGACCAGATGAGTAGCTTATCTTAAGGGACGCAAGTAATATACCAAATATAGAACAGCTATTTCAGGAATCATGTAGGTCATTTAATTATCCATTATGATTGAGTAGCTAATGCTCTTTTGGCAATTACATGACCTCTGTTATTCCTGAAACCTTTCCAGGCCCCCATGGGTCGAATGACCCACCAGTCAGTGCTTGCAGACTATTCCACTCAAAAGGAAAGGAGATTCTGGGAGCTACTGGCATTTAGAAATAGCTGTGCTTTCTTTACCAACCACTGCCCGGAATATTCTTTGTATTGCAGTCAGTGATCAGCAGCTGGTTTTGAAGTCTGTTGTGCCTTCCTTGTCTGCAGGAGCAGGAGTTACATTGGTTTCCACATAGGGCAATTGTGGCAAGCAAACTTTAATACCAAAGTTGGCTACGATGGTATTCAGTATACAGAATATGATGGTTTACAGAACAGTACTGGTTCTGTACTGCAAGAATAAGTCCTGCAGTATTAAAACTAATGTTTAGTATTTGTCAAACCAATTATTCATTACAAAACTCCGAAGTTCTGGTGATTTTTTCATTCCTTAGCTCAACAAAATACCATTGACAATACTAATAATAGATTTAAGAGACTATTGATTAAATTAGCCTGGTCTGAATTGGTTAATCATTATTTATTCAATTAAATAATCATGCTTATATGTGAAATCTAAAAAAAAAAAAGATACAGATGAGCTTATTTGTGAAACAGAAGTAGGCTTACTGATATAGAAGGAAACTCATGGTTACCAAAAGGGAAAGGGTGGCAGTGATAAATTGGGAGTTCAGGATCAACAGATACACATTGCTGCTACTAAGTCGCTTCAGTCGTGTCCGACTCTGTGCGACCCCATAGACGACAGCCCACCAGGCTCCCCCGTCCCTGGGATTCTCCAGGCAAGAACACTGGAGTGGGTTGCCATTTCCTTCTACACACTACTGTATATAAAATAGATAAATGACAAGGATCTACTCTATAGCACAGGGAACTATATCTAATACCTTATAATAAACTATATGGAAAATAATCTGAGAATATATATATACATTTGTATGTGTGTGTGTGTGTATCTGTATCTGAAGAACTTTGCTATACCATGAAACTAACAACATTATAAGTCAACTACTCTTCAATTAAAAAAAAATCATGCTTAAGTGATTATCTAATTTTTAAAATTTAGATGCTGATCCAAGACAGAATAATTCTGGAACATTTAGTTGAATGTTTCTGACTTTTTTTTTTCCCTATTCTCTAACATTCCGTAGGCTTAAGAGAAAATAATTTTGTTAGAATAACATGTAACCATCATATCCTTTAAATAGAGAACATTTGCATTATTATAGGAATAGTCTTCTATTGGAGAAAAAGAAAAACCTTTAAAATTTTGTTAGACATCAAACAGCATTTTTTTTTTTTAATAAATACCATTTTATTTCCAGATGATAGAATTAACAGTAATTTATTGAACACATTTTGAGATTGGCACTGTTCTAAGCACTTTTGTGGGAATTCTCATTTAATTTTCAAAGCAACAATTATTATTGTCTCTCTTTTTTTTTTTGTTTTTGTTTTTGTTTTTGCCATACATTAACATGAATCAGCCATGGATTTACATGTGTTCCCCATCCTGAACCCCTCTCCCGCCTCCCTCCCCATCCCACAGAGAGCATTGTTTAAAACAACAACGCTAACAACAACAACTCTACAAAGTTGTTTGTCCCTGGGGTAGTAAAATTTGCTATCTTCCCAAATTTATCAAGTACTCTTTCCAGGTTAATCAGCTTTTTATTTTGTTGTTTGGTAATATTAACAAATGAAAAACTGAGGACATGAATTGATGTTTATAACCTTTGACCCTTCCGAAATAGAAGCCTTCTCACTTAAATTTTAAATCCTTTAGGCCGATAGTGCCTTGGTGTCTGGCTAAAGACCTGTAAGAAGGTAGTCATTGTGAATTATATTAGTTTTTTTCTGTTTAAAAACATAGTTTTCCTCATTATATATTAATATGTGTGTGTGTGTATATATATATATATATATATTCCTGTAATGGAGATGAGCAGAAAATGAAAAGCAGAATTTACAGTTAAAGCAAAAGTTAGAGCTTAAACTCAAGTATCTGAATAAGGAGTATAGTTTGTCTACTTAGCATTTTAAAAGGAAAGCAAGGGCTATAAAGCAAAATATGATGTTTGATTTCTTATTGGTAAATTTCTATTCTCTAAGGCATACTCTTCAGGACCTATGCTGAACCATGTTTATTCACCGTTGAAAACCAGAAATCTATATAAGTCAATGAGTGGAGATGATATTTGTAATTTTAAAGACCTGAAAATTCATTAAGACTTCGTATAATTAGTGGGAAAGCTCACAGCATAACAAACCCACAGAAGAATAATTTCTTAATAATAAGGGGAAAAAGAGTGATTAAATAAGGGACAATGCACAATAGAAATATACCCCTAAATATAAATCTTAATCTAGCCCAATGTGGTTTCCACAGATTTACTTATTTACTTGGGATGGTTTTATTTTCACTCCAAAATGTATAGACATTTGGGGATATTACAGTTTATCAACTTTAAAGGAGCCCTAAATTTCTTTTACAATATTGTTGAATTGTAATAAAATGAGAATATACTAAAACAGGGAAGACATCCAAGGTGATGAAAGTCATTTAGCAGGAAAAAAACTCAGGAACAGAAATGACAGAAATAACTTTTGCAGAGAGAGGGATTTTGGCATACATCGTAAGGGTTCTATAGTTCTCAATCCCATTTTGAGAAATCAGAAAGATCTGCTGAATGCAGATGTCCTTGAGTTACAAAAATAACCAGATGTCCTTATTAGTAGAAGCAAATGTTTGCCTCTTAATTCACACAAAAGTATATGCATAGGGTCTCTGGATGAAATACTGTGTAAATATGGCAGCAAAGAAAATTGTGGCGTGAAAGGATCTGTCCTAAACATATAAGCATAAAGGTTCTATCTTGAAAAGGAAAAAAAATTCTTTCAGATTCATGTAGGTTTAAAAGTAAGAGAAGTAAATTAATCTATTTATACTTTTGTTCACCATGATAGATGGGATTGGTTTTTATTATTATTATTATTATGTATGCCCTTCTATCCCAAATACCCCTGCTGAATTTTTGTTCATTTTATTGTACTTGTTTAGCTACTTTGTACCTTTTCATTGTGTTTTAAACAGTAAAAACATATGCATGAAACTAATTTTTTTTTTAACAAATGATAGTCACTTTGGTTGCAGTAGTATATAAATGCACCCTTTACAAGCCTATTGGGATTTTAAAAATATTAAGCCACATTGTTAGAAATAGATGTGATTTGGTGACTGCATGTTAAGCAGAATAAAGTAATAAAAAAACTACTTGAAAAGGCAAGGTATGAAGTTTTTCTGTTTGTTTTTAAATCAGGCCTTTAGAGTCAAAAAATCCTTTGCAGTTTAAATGGACTATTGCTTCTGATGTGGAGCATATTAACATAATTACAGACTCTTTTATATAGTACTCATAGTTATTGCTAAGTTAACGTTCAAACCTTTGATTAAGAAGTCACAAAGCTGAATGTGTTCAGACAGCTGTGTAATATCTCTCCTGTTCACAAAACAGAACTGTTCTGGCTTTTTTTCTTCTTGTTTCTCATATTTATTGATAGAAATCTCTCATCCTATACTAGCTATTCTTTTAATGGTGAAATATTAAAATGCTGTATTATGATACATTCTGTAACTTGAAAGTTAACAAAAGCAGCCCTGCTCCTTCATCTCCTTGCCTTGTCACTCCCTGGTGCAGCTCTCTCTTCCATCCTTCTTATCAGAGTATCTCAGTGCTTAGTTGAGCTTGTTTATCTTAAAAGAGCAGGAGGCAGGCTTTTAAGGGAGTAAAAGCTGCATGTTCCAGTATAACAGGCACCAATGCTGTTTGACTTGAAAAACATTTGATCTCTTACATTAACAGCCCATGTCACTGTAATAGGACTACAGCCGGGCTGTTGTTCAGTTTTCTATTATTTTAGCTTTGAAATAACTGTTAGAACTGCTCCAAAATCTCCGTGATTAAAATTATATATTGGCTGTCCCTCCAGGACTCGTAAGTAAACAAGGTGATGTGTGTGGCCAGAGGCAACATATTTTGTTAGCTTTGTTTCAAATAAGAACTTTCCCTATCTAGAGGTGGTTTTTGTCTGATCCCTGATAGTGTGCGGCATGACTTTGCTTTTGTAAATTTGCGTATCTTTAAACAGATCTTTGTTTGTTTTTAATGTGTGTGGTCAGTAACTATTAATTATGAACTTTAATATTTTTCTCAAATAATGAAGCATTTAGTTTTCTCATGAAGCTTAACTTGAAATAATCCTGCACAATTTCCCTAAGTACAGCAGTTTGTGCAGCAGTTGTTGAAAATGGGCAAGCAAGAATTTAAGGGGTATGTTTGTTAGACTTAAATATTATTTAGTTTTATTTTAAAATATTCAGTTCTTGGTAATTTCTGTGCCAGAGATTGTTTGATGGTTGGAATCAGGTAGCAGTATTTAAAGAACAGAAAATAAAATTTGTAAAATCAGGTGGTTATTCTCTTCCTTTTTAAGAGTACCTCACATTGTAACAGCAATAGAATGGCAGCTTATTGTAGTAGTGGTGGAATGGCAGCAGTTTACTCCTTCCTTTTTTCCTTCCTCTGTCTGTCTGTTTTCAAGAACCTAGTTTGTTTTTCTGTTCTAATTCATTTCTCATATGATACAGCATTATCAGACCACCCAGCCCTTTCTTTGCATTTTACCTAAAATACATATATCAACCAGCACAAGCATAATTGGTTGAAAGGCAGCCATCTATCTGGGGAGTTCCTCTAAATACTGAATGTGTCATGTGCTTTGACATGACATATCTGTAATATCTGAATACAGAAAGCACTTTTTGCGTTAGCTGTAGGTGTTGAAGCAGTAGTGTGTTTTAAGAATGTGAGCTGTGCAAATTCTAGCTTGTGAGGTAATGACAAGTGTTTGCCTGCATAGACAATATATTTTTCCCCTTGAGGTACCCACACACCTAGTTTCCCTCAAGCTCATCATCTCTGTCAGGTTAATCAATAGGCACCGTATGGCAGAGGGTCAGTAATCAGTGTCATCGTGCCTTTAAATCGTGTTGAAAATTTGCTTAAAGCCTGGGCCAATTAACATCGAGATGATGAATGGATGGGAAGATGGGAAGAGCCTGACGCTCAGGGGCTTTGTGAGGAGGAGATGCTCAGCTGTTGAGCAGCAGACACCAGCGAATAAAATCAGCCATTCATGTGAGCTCAGTCCACCCACTCTTAATGATAATGTCAATCTAGCAAAATATATACACATTGGAGTTGTCACGAGTTCATAAATCAAAGGAGTTTGTCAAAGGCATTCAGATTAACGAGGCAGCAGCAATAACAAGTCAAATTTGCATAGAGAATTGCTCGAATCTCAGTAAATTATGATCCTGTTTTTCATTTGATTATTTGCTAATGTCTCAAGAGGGAGAATGATTATATTAGCATGCAAAATCTACTCCAGAAGTAGAAATCTGAGGTATAGAAGACCAGCACACTATGACAATTAATCAGTTTCTGCATACTAGCATAAATGCACAAGGCCCAGAAATGAACTTCTTTTTTATTATTATTTCTCCTTGCCACTGATCCAAATGGTTCAGCTTGACAGAGACTTTATATTGCTTTAACAGTGTTTTGAATTGTGCCTGCAGGCAAGACATAGTTATGCAGCTATAACCAACCTATCCATCTGCCAACCAGATTGGAATTCTCCTATCCAAGGCTTCCATTAACCCCCACTGACAGCTCCAAACAGGATTAAGAATTTGGAAGCATAAAAAAATAGTTGTTCTTTGCAAATGTACACAATCCCTTTGCATTTTGAGAAAGGCTGCATCTGTGATTTATAATTAGTGTTGGACAGTGTAGCAGAGGGGAAAACCTACTTGGTGTCTTTTTGGACTTTTGTCACAGGGAATAAGGTGGTACTAATATAAGTTCTGTGTTTGGTTGCCCCGGAGAGTGCTTTCCATTCCATCCAATTCCTAATACTGTGCTTGGATTGGTGTATTACTAGAAAATATCACTTCTGGGGAACTTTAACTGGTGGATCTTGTTGAAGTTGAGCAATATAGGGAGGCTTCGAGGTGGCTGTGGTTTAATAGAATATGTCAAATGATAAACATGCTGGAGAAGCAATGTACATGAGAACATGCCAGAGAATATTATCTTATGAGGACACTTGAGGCCCTCCTTAAAACTGATGCTAGAATAGTATTCTTCAGTCAACTTCTGAACTTGACCTAAGTTTTCTCCATTGTATCCTAGAAGAATTAATTAAAATTTGTTTAAATACACAATATACACACTACTCCCCCCACCCCCAGACACACCTTTTTTGTCACCTTTCATTGAATAGTTTGAAAGATTTTTATCCGTGTAGCTAACTCACCTTTTAAACTTGCAGAAGAATATTTGTTCCTATTTTTGAAAATTGCAGGTCATATATATTTTTGGAGGTTATAATTAGCTCCAAATCATATAATAAGGTAATTAGAAAAATATTAATCCACTTAACTGCTTTACAGATCAAGCCCATGCATGATATGATGTTTGCAACTAACTATAGAAATTGGCCTCAAGATTTTTCTCTTCACATGGGTTGTCATTTTACATAATGATAAACAACTGATTCAAAATCAGAGTTTTAATTCACCACAATTTGCCTGCTTTGCTAAAATGATAGTTTTTCCTGGCTACAGAGACCATTGAATTCTCCCAGTAAAGAATGTGGCATAGGTGGAAAAAATAACTTCTAGTTTTAGAGCTGGTTATTTTATTTATAGCAGATGTCTTTTCAAACAGATTTAGGCTCTGTTGCACCATCCAACCTTGAGCAAGATGCTTACTCAAAGATTATTATGAGTCATTATGAGTGGCTTGACTTTTCATCACTGTGTAAATTAGTTTAGTCTTTTATTTGATTATATAATCAACTCTTAATTATCCATGTCATCAGGAGTTGTGTGTTCGAATAGATAACTGAAAACAGTAAATAAGCCACTTACTAGGTAGTGGAAAATATTGCTCCAGCCATAAACCTCTGAAAAGTTAAGAGTGCTTTACCAACCAAAGAACTTTTCCTTCTTAATGAAGGGTTGGCAAACTTTATTTGTGAAGGACCAGATAGTAAACATTTGAGGTTTTGTGGTCCATAGGATCTCTGTCCTGACTACCCACCTCTGGCATTGCAGTGTAAAAGCACCCACAGGTAAATGGTAATAAATGAGGATGGCTCAGTTTCAATAAAGCTTTATTTAGAGCAGGGGCTTACAAACTCCTCCTGTAAATTATACTGGCATTAAAGTGATAGAATGAAAAGACTGTAGTTGGCTCTCACTTTGAAGTTTCTCTGCTGTGGAAACCATTTTGAAAGCTAGCTGGATGGTGTGGGTGTAGGGTTTCAATTATTTATTAAGATCTTATTATCTGTATATTATGTAATGTGTTGGGAGGTAGAGGGAACCACAAAGACTGTCCAGTAAGCTTTCAGTCTTATTGGGTAGTTGAGAGTAAATACAGACATTCATCTATTTAAGTGCCAAACTGTGTGAACCAAGTAAAAATGTTAAGAAATTTCCAGTAAGATAAGATGGAATAGTTGTATACTTTCTTAGAGGAGAAGTTGAAACTCATTTTAAGAATGGGTAGGACTTGAATTGATAAATTGTGTTTATAATTCTAGACTAGCGTTAAGAAAGATCCTTCTAGCCTGGAAATTTCAAGACCAAATCATGTTTATGAGACTATGAAGAGACTTGCTTAATTAGGGCAAAAAAAAAAAGTATGTTGAGGGAAGTAACTTGATATAATGTAGCAGAAAATTCTGGAAGATCTTGAAAACCAGGCCTAGAACTTCATATTTGATTTCATGGAAACAAAGAGCCACTATAAATTTTTGAAGAAAAAAGTAGTGGTGATTAAGAAAGATTAATCTGACAATAGTACTCAATCTAATAAACATTTAAAAACTCATATTATGCTCTCAAGCTTTGTGGGAAATATTGAAGGCAAAGGAGAAGAGGGTGGCAGAGGATGAGATGGTTAGATGGCATCACCGACTCCACAGACATGAATCTGAGCAAATTCCAGGAGATAGTGAAGGACAGGGGAGCCTGACTGGCTACACAGTCCATGGAGTTACCAAGAGTAAGATATGACTTAGCAACTGAACAACAACTACTGGAAAGTGAAGGGGAAAAAGAAACTGGCCCTGCCTTGAAGAAACCTACAATGCAAGGTTGGGGTGGAAAGCTTATTCAAACAGAGATATAATAGAGAAATAAAACAATGTTTCCAAATAGAAATAAAGCACCAATTCCAGTGCTTTTCTTATTTTGGAGAAGGATAAATAACATGTAAATAGTGCAGGAGACTTTAATGGAAAGGTAAATTGGCCTAACTGTGGATGTTATCTGTACTAAGAAGTTTGGATTTATCCTGTAGGTGACAGAGAGCAATAAAAGGTTTTTAGCAGGGGAGTAGTCTTTTTAGAACAATGATTCTGAGAGTAGTATATGAAATGGAGCAGATACAGATTTAGGCAAGAAGGCGATCTCAACAGTAGTAACACTCATAAGAGGTATTGGTGGTCTAGACTAGAGTAAAATGCAAAACTAAGGTTAGATCTATTAAAATACATGACTCAAAGGAAAAATTGAAGACCTAAAATTGACGTCAGTCTACTTAAAGAAAAAAAAAAAGGTGGGAATGGGAGGGATGAGTAAAAATTGACTCTGAGAATTTAAGTCTGGGATAGAAAGTTGAGAAGTAAAGAGCTAGCCTAAAATGACTGAGAATGGTAAAGAGCGCTTTAAATTTGGATATGTTGATTTTGAGACAGTTTTTTTTTTAATGTGATTCCTTTTTTCTTTTTTTTCACCTCCAGGTTACTTCTGGAAACATTTTATCCAAAATACATAACATCCCTGAGATCTAACACATGAGCTTTAGTAGTATTTCATTTGACTTTTACCTACCACATCTGTTTTACCTATCAAATTTCTGTTACCACGTCTGCATGTTTGCAGGTGTTATAACTCTAATGCTTCCAGTTTGAAGTTAAATTCAAAGTTAGCAGTGAGGCTTTTATTCTGCCCTTAAAAATTCTAAACTAGTGAATGCTAGGTTAAGGCGTAAATATTCAAGTTAATGTAAAATCCTTTATAGAAATATTTTAATGCTAATATTTATACACTATTGTTACTCTAGAACTACACATACATTCTGCAAATAATTTGCTATAATGAAATGTTCCATTTGAGTGTTGTGAATGAGTTGTTTTGAGCAGTCAGGTTTTTCTAGTTGGCTCAAGGTTGAGTGGTAAAATACAACTTTTATTTTATTTTTTTACAACTTTTATTTTTATCAAAGGAATTTTTTCCCTCAGTTTATTTTTCATTTATCTGACTTCCGTTTTTCCATTTATTTTCTTCTGGATTTCATCTGTTTGGTTAATTTTTATTTTGACATAATTTCAGATGTGCAGAAAAGTTAAAAGAATAGTAAAAAATAAATAAATAAAATCCCGTTATACTCTACATAGATTCTCCATATGTCAACACATTTGCTTGATCTCTGTACATGAAGTGAAGTGAAGTGAAAGTCACTCAGTTGTGTCTGACTCTTTGCGACCCCATGGACTAAACAGTTCATGAAATTTTCCAGGCCTACTGGAGTGGGTAGCCCCTTCTCCAGGGGATCTCCCATGTTGTAGGCATACACATATATAAATAGGCTTCCCACGTGGCTCAATGGCAAAGAATTTGCCTGCAATGCAGGAGGTGCAGGTTCAATCCCTGGGTTGGGAAGATCCCCTGGAGGAGGGCATGGCAGGTCACTCCAGTATTCTTGCCTGCTGAATCAGACAGAGGAACCTGGCAGGCTACAGTCCATAGGGTTCCAAAGAGTCAGACACGACTGAAACATCTTAGCATGCACATGTATATATTAACACCAATTTATTTATTATTTTTTCTGAGCTCTTTTAAAGTTAGTTGTAGACACATGTCCTTTTATCCCTAAATATTTTCATTGTATGTTTCTAAAACCAAGGACATTCTTTTAAATAACCACAGTACAAATGACACAAATGAACTTATTTACAAGACAAAAATAAACTCACAGACATAGAAAACAAACCTAACCTAGGGTTACCAAGGGGAAAGGGGGGAGGGGTAAATTTGGAATTTGGGATTAACATTACTACCATATATAAAATAGATAAACATAAGGACCTACTATATAGCACAAGGAACTATAGTTAGTATCTTATAATAACATAGTGGAAAAGAATCTGGAAGAGAATAAATATAAATGTATAGCTGAATCACTTTGCTGTATACCTGAAACATTGTAAATCAACTGTACTTCAGTTTAAAAAAAAAATAACCCCAGTACAGACTGTTGAAGTCAGGAAGTTGAATGGATAAACAAACTTTGGTACATCCATACAGTGCTACTCAGTTCAGTTCAGTTCAGTCGCTCAGTCATGTCCGACTCTGCGACCACAGTGCTACTACTTGCCAATAAAAAGGAAAGAACTGCTGAAATATGAAAGAACACAAATGAATCTGATAAATGAATATATTTATTATGTTAGGTGAAAAGACAGGCTCAAAAAATTACATCCTATATGATTCCTTGTATGACACCTTAGAAAAGACAGAATTATTGAGACAAAAAATACATCAGTGATCCCTAGGGAAAGGAGTTGACTATATCAAGGGGAATTTGGAAGGTAATGTAACTGCTTTACATCTTGATTGTGGTGGTGGTTATATAACTTTATGCTTTTCTCAAAACTGAATAGAACTATACACCAAAGAAATTTTTTTCCGCATGTTAATTTTAAAAGTGGAGAAGCAATCAGGAAATTAACATTGATATTTTATTAGTTCATCTATAGACTTGTTTCAGATTTTTCCAATAATTCTGGTATTGTCCTTTATACAAACCTTATGTCCCATTTATAATACCCACTTAATAATTGTCCATCAAGAACAGATGAAGTAAAGGGTGGAGAAGAAAGAAAATTGTGGATATGGGCTCAATAGTCCTTACTCACCCCGTTAGGCTCAGATCACTTGTTTTTCACTATGTAAGTTAGTGCAGAGGAGTGTACCATCAATTTTGTTTCAGCTCCTCCCCCCACCAAATAACTTCAGATCACAGGCTGCATTCAGTTTTGTCTCTTTAGTTTTCTTTAACCTGTAACAGTTCCTTAGTCTTCCTTTGTATTTTATGACCTTGACACTTTTTTTTGTTAGGTACAGACTAGAAATTTTCTAAGATTTCCCTCAATTCAGGCTAGTCTGTTGCTTCTCATGAGCAGATTGAGGTTATGTGTTTTGGGCAAGGTTACCTCAGAAGTAATAATGTGTTCTTCTCAGTATAGCATATCAAGAGGCACATAATGTTAACGTGTTTTCTACCAGATCTCTCTTTTGTGAGGCTGTTTTTTCTTTTGCAGTTATTAAGTATCTTATGTAGAAATATTTTGAGATTATGTGACTGTCCTCTTATTTGTCACCTGCTAATTTGTATGATGAGTCTTACCCGCATCTCTTAATTACCCATAAGTATATATGGATGTGAGAGTTGGACTGTAAGGAAAGCTGAGTGCCAAAGAATTGATGCTTTTGAACTGTGGTGTTGGAGAAGACTCTTGAGAGTCCCTTGGGCTGCAAGGAGATCCAACCAGTCCATCCTAAAGTAGATCAGTCGTGGGTGTTCATTGGAAGGACTGATGTTGAAGCTGAAACTCCAATACTTTTGCCACCTGATGTGAAGAGCTGACTCCTTTGAAAAGACCCTGATGCTGGGAAAGATTGAGGGCAGGAGGAGAAGGGGAGACAGAGGGTGAGGTGGTTGGATGGCATCATCGACTTGATGGACATGGGTTTGGGTGGACTCTGGGAGTTGGTGATGGACAGGGAGGCCTGGCGTGCTGTGGTTTCATGGGGTTGCAAAGAGTCAGCACATGACTGAGCGACTGAACTGAACTGAAGTAGAACTTAATTTAGCTTGATTGGACATAATTTAGAATTGGACATTTAGCTTGATATGACCAAGGGCAGTTGTGAATATTGCTTATTGGAATGCATCATAGTTAAAGATACAAGGAAAACTGTGCTACTGAACTGGGTGATGTTGGAGAGCACAGTCTTTGAGAACCACCAAGGTGACTATCAGGTATGTTGGCTGTTTCATCATTCCTGGCCATCCTCAAGACTGTAGAGCTATTAATTTCTTATTCACTGACTTTTTGGCTGTCCTCTTCACTCTGAGAAGGATACCTTACTCCTTACTCCTGATAACATGACTGTTTAATGTCACTACCTCTGTTTTAAGCAACAACATAATTGAATTTTTTTGTATTGATTTGTTTTCTCATGATGGATGTTCCAGTAAAAAGTAAAAAATGATTAAAAGAAGTCAGGAAAAAGAGCAAAAAAATGTTGGGTTAAACTATCTAAAAAAGAACTAGCTATAACAGTGTTTTTCTCCTTTTCCTGCTTGTTAATGTTAAAGTTACCTTTTTTTTTAAACAACAAAATAAATAATATATATATCGTTTACCCTGATGGGATGGAGAAGGGAAAGGAGCTCCTCTTCAGCTCTGTGTTCTGCTCTAATGTAGTAATCATCCTTTAGCTCCCTTCATCTTTTAATAGCTTAGACGTTCTTATAATGCTCACTCAATAGTTTCCCATCTAAATCAGAAAAAATAGAGGGTCAGAAGGAAGAAAATTGCTGATTTGGGCTAGATAGCCATTGAGCACAGAAGAATTGATGCTTTTGAACTTGGTGTTGGACTAGACTCTTGAGACTCCCTTGGACTGCAAGGAGGTCCAACCAGTCCATCCTAAAGGAAGTCAGTCCTGAATATCCATTGGAAGGACTGATGCTGAAGCTGAAACTCCAATACTTTGGCCACCTGATTCGAAGAACTGACTCACTGGAAAAGACCCTGATTTGGGAAAGATTGAAGGCAGGAGGAAAAGGGGACGACAAAGGATGAGATGGTTGGATGGCATCACTGACTCAATGAACATGAGTTTGAGTAAGCTCTGGGAGTTGGTGATGGACAGGGAGGCCTGGCATCCTGCAGTCTATGGGGTCGCAGAGAGTCAGACACAACTGAGCAACTGAACTGAACTGACTCATCGCATTAGGTTAAGATCACAGTTTTTTTGCTATGTAATTTAGTGTAGAGAGCTTGCCATCAATTTTGTTTCATCCCAAGCACCTGTAGAGTAAAAATGTGGTTTATAATGTCTTCAGTATAACAGACTTTCACCAGAAAGTAATTAAGCTTCCAACTTTATTATGATGACATTTTAAAAGAAAAACAATTTTGAAATATAGGAGCTTACATTGAATTAAACAGGTTTAGGTAATCTGAAATGGTATTTTATTTAAAGGAGGGTGTGTAACTTCATGGACTGGGAAGTAGTTACTTACAGATTATAAGTTTAAAATTGAATATTGGCTTAATTGAATACAATTCATTTGTACTGGAGAGTAAAAGCAGTTAGAATTCTGAAGTTATTGAGCCTCTATCCCTAGCTTGTAACATAACATTTTTTTTTCTTTTTCTTTGTATTGATTTTAGGGACCTTTAATGTAAAGTGGTCATTACAAATGTAAAATATCAAGTTAAACCTCATAAGAGATTTCTAGCCAAAAGGAACACCTTAGTGTGCTGGCCTATCAAGGTGTGACACAGAAGGCACACAGATGTTAGCCATAGAGGGCCTCTTGATATAAAATGCAAAAAATGTATACTAAGTTTAAAACACCATTATGATCCTGTATTCGATTTCATACTTGTATGAAATTTTTCAGTTAAACTCATGTTGGATATAATTTTTGGATCTGAAAGTAACTCCTCAGTTAGAATATGATGAATATATGTAACATAAGGAGTAAATCAGCTGCACTTTCTAAAATATTAACGTTACACATGTAATTGGATGAGGGCATGGCAACCCACTCCAGTATTCTTGCCTGGAGAATCGCATGGACAGAGGAGCCAGGCAGGCTATGTCCATCGGGTCACAAAGGGTCAGGCACAACTGAAGTGACTTAGCACACACTCATACATGTAATTGTGGAAAATAGAGCCCAAATAATGTGTATTTCAATTTTCTGTATTTTGCCTTGCAGATAGTGATTTACATGTGTGGATTGCCAGATTTTTTTCAGTTGTTTTTTAATGTGGTAAAATACACATAAAATTTATCATCTTAACCATTTTAAAAGTATACAGTTCAGTGATATTAAATATACATTCCTAATGTTGTGCAACCATCACCCCCATTCATCTCCATAACTCTTTTCATCTGGTTAAACTGAAACTCTGCCCATTGAACAATAATTCCCCATTCCTTCCTTCTCACAGCCCCTGGTAACCAACATTCTACCTTCTGTATGAATGATTTTGAACACTCTTTTAAGTGTGTTATGTCAGTGGAATCATACTGTATTTATCTTTTTATGACTAGCTTATTTCACTTAGTATAATGTCTTAGTATAATGTCTTCAAGATTCAACTATGTTGTGGTGTGTGTCAGAATTTCCTTCCTTTTTAAGGCTGAATATTATTCCATTGTAAGTATATACTGAATTTTGCTTAACCATTCATCCATCAGCATACACTTGCATTGCTTCCGTGTTTTAGCTGTTGTGGATAATGCTGCCACAAACACAGATACACAAATATCTCTTTAAGACTCCTCTTTCAGTTCTTTTGAGTATGTACTCAGAGGTGGAATTGTTGGATCATATAGTAATTCCTTTTTTAATTCTTTGAGAAACCATACTGTTTCCCATAGCAGATACACCATTTTACATTCCACCCAGAGATGGACGAAAGTTCCAGTTTTTCAACAGCCTAATCAATACCTGCTATTTTTTGCTTGTTTGTTTTTGATAGTAGCCTACCTAATGAATGTGTGGTACCTTGTAGTTTTGCTGTTCATTTATGAAATGAGTAGTGATACTGAACATCCTTTCATGTGCCTGTTGACCATTTGTATATATTCTTGGATAAATTTCTATTCAAGTCTTCATCCACTTTTGAATCAGGTGGTTCTGTTTTTTGTTGTTGAGTTTTTACAACATCTGTCTGTATTCTGGATGTTAATTCTTTATCAGATAAATAATCTGCAATCTTCCCCCCATTTTATGGGTTGCCTTTTTACTCTGTTGATATTTGGAACTCTGAACTTGCTTCCAACTGAATTGTTATTTCCCTCTTTTTAAGTATTAAACATCTCATTGACATTTTAGGGTCTTCTAGCTGCTATTTGAGTTTATAGTGGCAAGAGTGGATTTTAACTGTTAAACCCTGATTAAATTTTATTGCTTTGAGCTAACTAAGCACTATTTTTAATAAAATCAAATCTGAGAGAGGACGAGAAATAACTAAAATTTTTTTAGGATCCGACTTGGAGAACTTGGACCAATCAAACTTTACTATGGTTTAAAACTTTTAAGAGAAGGCAGTAATCCTGGCTTAAGTTGTTATCAGCTAAGTATAGATTGGAGCTTTTTCGTGTCCAGTGCCAACCTGCATTTTCAAAGAACGATAAACTAGACTTATAATGAATATGATCTGCTGGGCAGTGCTTAAATATAGATGAAATACTTTCCCACCTAGGTCCCTACATACATTTATTTATATACATGGGCATATGTTTTCCTTTACATAAGTGTATGTCTATATGTATATAAATCTTCATATGAACAAATGCATAAATATACACGGTATTCTAGCTTACAGAATTAGAAATGTAATTCAGTTTACTCCCACAGAATAAGATTGAAGATAATGAGAACTGAATTAAAGCTTACTTTCTTTCACAGAATTCCTCAGAGAGAGAAGACTGTAATAATGGCGAACCCCCTAGGAAGATAATACCAGAGAAGAATTCACTTAGACAGGTATGAAATTCAGTCTTACTTAAAATAAAAAGCTACCAACAACAAAACAAAAGACAGGAAACCCTCAATTTGCCATTTGTTAAGTACTGGAGCTTAAATTAAGAATACTCTGAAGTTTGTCTGGCTCTCAAGTCATCAATTTCAATCAGTTAACATTGTTTTCCCAGTCATTTAAAAATTATCCTAGGTGTACAAGTACAGGGCAGTCAATTGTTTACACGTAGTGAAAACAAAAATCAAAGGAAAGTTTTCTTATTCAGGGGAAAATAACTTGAAATGTATCTTAAATGCAGATAGTAGAATAGTTTAAACCTTACTTTTCTATTAAGATTCTTCATATGCTAAAAAATAATAAAAACCAAAAGGGATCTACCGGTAATGAAGTTAGCTCCTATAAGTCTGAGCAAATTTGTTTGCTTTTTCTGGAAGTAAAGGCCAATATTAATGACAACTTTAAAATAATTTTTACTTACCACAGTGCCCGACTTCTCAAAGATAATATTTTCTTTGAAAGTTCAATTCTGTGGTGCTCTGTTTTTAAAAACTAAAATGTTAAAAAACATTTGGTCAAAAAATTGGTTCTTCTCACTGCCTGTAGCAACCTCTAACATCTTCCATCTCCCACTGGCAGCAAAAACAAGTTCTTACAGTGTTGCCAGAGAATAGGTATGCACAAATATTTATTTTAAATATAAAATTGGAGTAGACGAGCACCAGCAGTAGTAAAAATAATTTTAATTTACTTGCATCTATGGCATTATTCTAAGAAAAAGAAGAGATTGAATATTTGTTGAGCACCCACTGTGAACCTGATACTTAATTTACTTAACCCTCACAAGAACTGTGTAAAGTTGCTAGATATGATTTCCAGTTTATAGATGAAGAAAATGGAGGCCGAGAAAGATCTGATGACTTGTTTAATTAGCAAGTCAGTGATTTGAAAGATCTCAGTGTTGCCAAAGCATTTTTACTTCCGCCCTCTACCTCTAGTCGGTAGACAGTGTTAATTTAGGGGAAAAGTAATTGAAATTGTGACACATCATTCTTTTATTTATGTTAAAACGATTTTGGATGCAAAAATTTTTTTATAAAAATAATTGTAGAATTGAATCAGTTCAGGAAGCTTTGTTAAATAGCCAGATGATCATCAAGCATTGATATGGTTCAGTTAGAGTTTTAACTCTTGGAGATAAACACCTAATCTATAAATCTAAATATATAGGATGAAATTGAATAAGATAAATTTGGAAGTGGAAACACTCTGCCCACTATACAGAAACAACTGTCAGAAAACAATGACATGACAAAAAGTTTTGGCAACTTTATTTAAGCTAACAAACGAATTTTCACTCTGCAAAGTTATAAATTAATTTTAATAGGCTGATCCAGATGGTCCATTTGGAAAATGGATAGGCTGATCTGTTGAAAATTAAACTAAATTTATCTCTCTCATACTTCAAACTGAAGCAAGAGAGAGAATCGTGCCTATTAAGTCCAGCACATACAGATGGACCAGCAGGTCACACATGGGACTAATCTGATTCATTTTAAAAATAAATGCATACATTATTGAATCATTTTCTACTTGCAAGATCTGTTTTGTGCAGTGTTTGAAAAAACTTTAATGTTTTTATTTTTTCATTGCTTTTTTAGCAGGTTCTCTCTACCCCGTCTGCTTTAATTTAACAAGCATTTTTTAGGTTTGTTTTTATCCTCCTAGTGCTCCAAAATTATTTTTCTAATATCTGTCATTCAGTGTTGAGATCCAAGCTCTGGAGATTAATTAGGTCATGAGGCTTTCCCCCCTCCTTTCTTTGTAAAGGGTTTTATCTCTATTCTCTTTGTGAAGAGCATGAACTCAGTGTTCTTGGAAAGAGAAATGGCCTTTAGAAATGGGGAAGTAAGAGATCCTCCTGGGGCCCTCAGAGTCTTTTAGCTTCTGGGTGTTTTAACAGCCCCATGAATGCAGATTTGTAAATTTATTGCAGTGCCATCTGGTTTTTTGCTGGAACCAGATTACTGTTGGCTTGTGTCTGTCTATTGTGGTGGTCACTCCCTAGGAGCTTGCCCTCTCAATCTTAGGGATGAGTGATGAATAACAGGGGTCAATACTAGAGGGTCACAGGGCAGCTGTCCAGGACTGCTCTGAACTTGATTACCCCATCACTGAGTTTTTTAATGTAGGATATAGTATAGAAACTGTTTAAACGCCCTCTTTTCTCTATGCATAGGACAATAATGAAATGCCATTTGCTCTCCCTACCCCACCTTTAGTCAAGTTATATAGATAAAAAGGTGTCAGAGCTGCCTTTTACCTCATGTCGATATAAGTAGAATTTGCATCATGTGACCTAGTCCCTTAACTTGAGATTCTTTTGCATACTATTTCTAGTATGCAAGCCCCTAGTATTTCTAGGGGCTTACCACTCTTTAACCACTGGTTTTAAAATACTGTTATGTTCTAATAAATTTAGTGTTGTTTTAAACTAATTTTAGAGTTTATATATATTATTCTAAAGTATAGTTTAATCATTGTTGATAGGATATGAACACTGCCTGTTAATTTAGAGTTATTTAACTGTTAGAGGAACTGAAAGAAGTATCACTGCAGTTCTTACATTAAAAAAGGTAAAAGGGAATATTATAAATAACTTTATACCAAATATTTGGCATCTTTGATGACATGGACGAATTCCTTGAAAAACACAACTTACTGATACCAAAACAAGGTGAAACAAAATTTGAAGATCCCTATGTCTGTTGAAAAACTGAATTATCAAAAGGGCCACATGGTTTTCTGGTGAACTCTATCAAACATTTAAGGAATAAATAACACCAAAATAGAAAACAGAGTAGAAAAGAACCCTCCCTGACTTGTATTATGAGTTTACCGTAACCATAATTCTAAGGCTTGACAAAGGCATTAGCAGAAAAAAGATTGAAAGAGAAAGTCGGAAGACACTACTCCCTATGTCACCAAGTTGTTTTGTATACCTGCTTTTCCATTTTATATCCAATATTAGAAGGCAGTAGAGGTGGGGGGGAGGATGTAATTATTTTTTTAATTTTCTAAATTTCTGAATAATCTTCTGACCTCTTGTTATTATAAGTGTAAACTTTTATTTAAAAGATGTACAGAGTAGCTACAATTTTCTTTTTACTTTTATTCCTAGAATGTGAAGCCCAGAAAACCATAGCAACTGTGTTCATAGTATTCATATCTACAAACAAGGGCAAAGGCCTGAGAGGATACATGAAAGTACTCATTACATTTTGAAAACATAGCCTTACAACATGCATACTCCTTCTTAGCTTTACATTGGTGCTAATAGGATCTGTCAACTCTGCCTTTCTCTGTAATTGAGTAAATTGTGACCTCGGTCTAATCCCTCCCCCATCCCCCATTCCCTTTGTGTATGTGTCCACTTACCATCCTGAGAACGTGGGTAGTGATAAATAAAGCATTGAGTAGAGCCCTCTCAACTCTTTGAAAGCAGCATGATGCCAGCCCTCTAGTTATATTTCTTTAAGTGTTTACGTTTTTCTGTATTCTTTCTCTTGTGTAGCTGGAACCCTGGGGATGCAAAGCCATGAGAGAGGCCAAGAAGCTAACAAAGTAGCTGTCTCCCTTGTTAGCTTGTTCCTTTATTCTTTAAAAACAAGATAAAAACCATCTGGCTCAGGGCATTACATTTTCCTCCCCCATGCACCTCTATAGATGGAGGCTTCACCTGCAGTGAGGGTTTACATTGATTAGGGAGGGAGCAGTAATTCAAGCTTCCATCCTCTTCAAGGATACTTTGCTGTCTTTAAAGGTGCTGACCCACTGAGTTAAACTGTCAAGGGAGGATAAAAAAGTATCTTCATCCCAGGAGGTAACAGCTGCCAGGTTTTCAACACCTTGCAGGCTGCTGGAAAAATGTCACAATTGTCAGCTGAAGAATAATGACTCTGTTGTCATCTTCTGTTAATGACTGGGCCTTATAAAAGGAACTGCATAAGCCTTTTAGAAGGAATAAGTAGCTGTTTTCCTTTCCTACCACCCCACTCCTCCCCTAAATTCCTGTGTTGTTCTAAACATTAACTTGGAGTAGATGCACAGAAACCAGCGGTAAAGAACTTAAAGTTAAAACAATCCAGTGTAAGCATGGAGGTCTGATTGGCGTAGCTCCTTTATACAGTTGGATGAGTAGGAGGAACAAGCACATCACTGACACAGAAAATGACATTATCATGTGTATGAACAAAACAACAACAACAACAAAAAGTCATTCATAAGCCAGTGAACTGAGAGAAAACATACTGTATTTCTGCTCTTAGGAGGACAATTTGTTTTCAAGCAGCATCCAGATGGGTAAATACCACGACATTTCTTTTTCAAGAGAGCCACTTCCTTTATTAAAAAAAAAGTAAGAGAGAAACTCACTGAATTTACTTCCTTTAATAGCTCTGTAGTGTTTGTATAATATGTAATGGCATTCCCTTCTTTCTGATTTGATTGATGAGGGGGAAAGGTTTAATGAAGTCCCTCATATCAGGCTGGCAGGTTTTTTTCCTATTTGTTTTAGGTTAGTCATTTTAATTGTATTGAGTAATTAGAAGGTACACACAGCCAAGGGAGCTTTGTTCTGATAATTGCTCAAGAAAACCCGTTCCGTATCTGCCGTTGCTTTGTGTTAAGATATTTCTCCCCCTAGTGGAAATAGTAAGCACTTTGACTTGGCAGTAGGCAAGGTGTAATTGCAATATGACAAACTGTGCTTCAGGGACTATCTTGTAAATACTTTAGTTTGGGGTTTGGCATTATTTCATTATATATGTATGTTTTTTCCCCTATGAAACTTCCTACTTCTTTTTTTTCTCCTGAAGTGCTTTGGGCTTTGGATGGGAAAAAATTGCCTGAGATGTTTATTAAAAAAAAAACAACAATACAAAAACATAGTGCATCCTGGGTAATGTTCTGCAGCTTGACTTAATTTTAGTCATCTGTTTTAATTACCTATTTATAAAAATGCTTTTGCATTTGTAGACATTATTTAATACTTCAGAAGAAGCACCTCATTTGAAATAAATAAATAAATTGTACTTCTTTTAAATAGTCCATGTAAAAGACCTTAAAGGTAATTAATGTAGGTCTCTTAAGTAAGACAGAAGTGATCTTTCCAAGTCTGATGAAGTGATTTGTTATTTAACTTCCCACTTTGGCTGAATCCTTCAGAGTCTGATAACTTTTTTGTTTTTTAAACGTGGCTTTTGCAATTTGTGTCTAGCTACAAAAACCCGTTTTCAAAAAGAAGCAATTTAATAATCAGCAGTCTTAAAATTACTTTGAGGAAGGAAGACTGTATAGGGGGTTGGTTTTTGTTTTATTTTTATTTCAATGTAATCATTCTTTGATAAATTGTGTAATCACTGACTTAGTAGAAAAAATACTATTGAACTCCTGGGTTGCAATGACCATAAAAAGGGTATTTTCATATAGAGACATAAGATACTGTGAATAAATTATAAAGGAAACAGTTTATATGCTGGTTGAAGTCCATATGGGCCCAGTTCATTTTGTGTTCAGTGCTTAATCTGGATGTACCATTAAAAAGGTAGGAGGGGCTATTGTACCCAGTTGTGTGAGTCCTTAAAAAAAAATCTGCCATAAGAGCAACATGGAATGAGATCAGATACAGCTTTGCATCTATTGAATGAGATTTGATAGCATCATTGTGGCATTTTTAAAGCTCAGTTTCACCTTCCCTAGATGTCCCTGTTAGTTTGCTTTTTCTATCCCATATATATATATATATATATATATATTATATCTGAAGGTCCCTGTATACGCCCCCCCCCCCCCCAATCACTAGCCATTTTCATTACAGTATGTCTTGTTTTGCTATAGGGCTGCTGAACAGATTTCTTAAGCAGCTTTTTGCAAGGTTAAAAAAATGCAGCCTGGTAACAAGTTTGTGTCATTTTAAATATATACCTTCTAGTAAATAAGGAGAAGTCTGGCAATCAATCCCTTTTAGTGTGTTATATGTTTCACCTGACAACTAAACCTTCTATTGATTAGCCATTACTTTGTTAGATAATCCTATGTCATTGAATCCATTGTAAAAAATTAAACTCTTTAAAATGTTTTACCCTAGCAGCAGTGCGAAAATTGAAAACTTGTTCAGAATTACAGCCTGCTTTTACAAAGCAGGTAGTTTTCAGCAAGGCGTCTTACTGGTTTATGCTTATGTGCTTTATATGCAATATAAAAACGTATTAAAGTACTCCAACGCAAAGCTCTCTGCCTCTGGTTTAGCAATGAAGCTACCTTTTCAGATGCTGTATGGAGATAGAACCTATCTTGCCTGTGGCTGTTATACTCACTAGTTTATTTTAGCTGAAAGGAGTCTTATAATAGTAAAATACTGAAAGTAAAATATTTGATTCTTTGGCCTTTTTGTTTCAGACTGATCTAAGGACTCTGACCAGTTGTAGTTTACTAATCTAGGTGACTTCCTTTGGAGAAAAAGATCATATACCCATTTTACAGATGGAATGTCTAGAAAATAAAAACCTGTATATATCCTTGGGCTTCCCAGGTGGCGCTAGTGGTAAAGAACCTGCCTGCCAGTGAAGGAGACTTAAGAGACACGGGTTCAATCCCTGGGTCATGAAGATTACCTGGAGTAGGGCATAGCAACCCACTCCAGTATTCTTGCCTGGAAAGTCCCATGCACAAAGGACTATCTCAGGCTACAATCCGTGGGGTCACAGAGTCAGACATGACTGAAGCGATTTAGCATGCATGCGCATCCCTACTCTGGAAACTCCTAAAAGTTTCCTGAATCTAACTAATGTTCCCCCTGAGTTGTATTATACTCATTTCTGAGGGTAAAAGAAATTTTGGAGAAAAATTCATTTTCTCCCTGCCATGACTTTTTTTTTTTCTTTTCAGAAAAATAAAATAACATTTTTATTAACTGTTCAAACCTCTAGTACTTTATCCCTGAAATGTTAACTGCATACTTTTATATTTTCATTGAAATAAAGGTTTCATACAGTGAATTACATATATATTAATCACATAAGTCACTGAATTTTTGACATCTTTTCAACTATGTAACCACCACCCCAATCAAGCTATCAGTTCAGTTCAGTTCAGTTCAGTCGCTCATTGTCGGACTCTTTGCAACCCCACGAACCACAGCACGCCAGGCCTCCCTGTCCATCACCAACTCTCAGAGTCCACCCAAACCCATGTCCATCAAGTCATTGATGCCATCTAACCATCTCATCCTCTGCTGTCCCCTTCTCCTCCTGCCCTCAATCTTTCCCAGCATCAAGGTCTTTTCAAAGGAGTCAGCTCTTCACATCAGGTAGCCAGAGTATTGGAGTTTCAGCTTCAACATCAGTCCCGCCAATGAACACCCAGGACTGTGGGACATTTTCATTACCCAAGAAAGTTCCCTCATTCTCCTTTCCAACCAGTTTCCCTGCCCACAATGAATCAAACATTGATCAGCTTCCTGTCATAGATTAGTTTCACCTTGCTTGAATTGTGTGTAATAGAATCATACATGTTGGGGTCTCACTCTCACTCAGCATAATGTTTATGAGATTCACTATACTGCTGTGTTTATCTAGTTGTTCATTCTCTTTTACTGTACAATATATTCCATTGAATAAATATACTACACTTTGTTTTCTTCCTTTGATAGACACTTGAGCTATTTCCATTTTTTAAAATGAAGTTGCTATGAATGTCCTTTAAGCTTTTTTGGTGAGCATGTGTTAAATACTTTTTCATGTGCTTATTGGCTATTAAGATATTATCTTTTGTTAAGTATCTGGGGGGTTTTTTTGCATTAAACAAATTGCATTGTCTGTCTTCAGTTGCTCAGTCGTGTCCGACTCTTTGCGACCCCATGGACTGCAGCACACCAAGCCTCCCTGTCCATCACCAACTCCCAGAGCTTGCTCAAACTCATGTCCATTGAGTGGGTGATGCCATCCAACTATCTCATCCTCTGTCGTACCCTTCTCCTCCGCCTTCAAACTTTCCCATCATTGGGGTCTTTTCCAAAGAGTCAGTTCTTCGCATCAGGTGGCCAAAGTACTGGAGTTTCAGCTTCAACATCAATCTTTCCAGTGAATAAATAGGACTAATCTGCTTTCGGATGGACTGGTTGGATCTCCTTGCAGTCCAAGGGACTCTCAAGAGTCTTCTCCAACACCACAGTTCAGAAGCATCAATTCTTCGGCGCTCAGCTTTCTTTATAGTCCAGCTCTCACATCCATACATGACTACTGGAAAAACCATAGCCTAGACTAGACAGACCTTTGTTGGCAAAGTAATGTCTCTGCTTTTTAATATGCCATCTAGGTTGGTCATAACTTTCCTTCCAAGGAGTAAATGTCTTTTAATTTCATGGCTGCAGTCACCGTCTGCAGTGACTTTGGAGCCCCAAGAAATAAAGTCTGTCACTGTTTGTGTCATTTCCCCATCTATTTCCCATGAAGTGATGGGACCAGATGCCATGATCTTAGTTTTGTGAATATTGAACTTTAAGCCAGCTTTTTCACTCTCCTCTTTCACTTTCATCAAGAGGCTCTTTAGTTCTTCTTCGCTTTCTGCCATAAGGGTGGTGTCATCTGCATATCTGAGGTTATTGATGTTTCTCCCTGCAATCTTGATTCCAGCTTGTGCTTCATCCAGCCCAGTGTTTCTCATGATGTACTCTGCATATAAGTTAAATAAGCAGGGTGACAATATACAGCCTTGATGTACTCCTTTCCCTATTTGGAGCCAGTCTGTTGTTCCATGTCCAGTTCTAACTGTTGCTTTCTGACCTGCATACAGATATCTCAAGAGGCAGGTCTGGTGGTCTGGTATTCCCATCTCTTTAAGAATTTTCCACAGTTTATTGTGATCCACACAGTCAAAGGCTTTGACATAGTCAGTAAAGCCAGAAATAGACGTTTTTCTGGAACTCTCTTGCTTTTTGATAATCCAGCAGATGTTGTCAACTTGATCTCTGGTTCCTCTGCCCTTTCTAAAACCAGCTTGAACACCTGGAAGTTCACAGTTCACGTACTGTTGAAGCCTGGCTTGGAGAATTTTGAGCATTACTTTGCCAGCATGTGAGACGAGTGCTATTGTGCGGTAGTTTGAGCATTCTTCGGAGAAGGCAATGGCAACCCACTCCAGTACTCTTGCCTGGGAAGTCCAATGGATGGAGGAGCCTGGTTAGGCTACAGTCTATGGGGTCTCAAAAGAGTTGGATACGACTGAGCGACTTCACTTTCACTTTTCACTTTCATGCACCGGAGAAGAAAATGGCAACCACTCCTGTATTCTTGCCTGGAGAATCCCAGGGACGAGAGCCTGGTGGGCTGCTGTCTCTGGGGTCGCACAGAGTCGGACACAACGGAAGCAACTTAGCAGTAGTAGCAGTTGAACATTCTTTGGCATTGCCTTTCTTTGTGATTGGAGTGAAAACTGACCTTTTCCAGTCCTGTGGCCCCTTCTGAGTTTTCCAAAATTGCTGGCATATTGAGTGCTGCAGTTTTACAGCATCATCTTTTAGGATTTGAAATAGCTCAACTGGAATTCCATCACCTCTACTAGTTTGTTTGTAGTGATGCTTCTTAGGCCCACTTGACTTCACATTTCAGGATGTCTGGCTCTAGGTTCATACCATCGTGATTATCTGGGTCGTGAAGATCTTTTTTGTCTGTCTTAGTTCTAGATAACAGTCCTTTGTCATCTATGTGTTCTGAATATCCTCTCACAATCTGTATCTTGCCTGTTTACTCATGGTGTGCTTTTGATGAGAAGTTTCTGATTTTTGAATAAAGTTCAGTCAATTAACCTTACCTCATGATTATAAAGATATTCTAGATTTTATTCTAGAAGCTTTATAAATTTTAGCTTTTACCTTGAATTCTGGCCCATTTCAAATTAATTCTTAAGTGTGCTGTGAAATATATTGAGGCTCATTATTTTCCCCATAGTTTTTTTGGACTGAAAATTATTAAAATAGTTTATTTCTTCCTTCAGTTTATTATTAACATTTTATTGTACTTATTTTCTTATTTGTTTGCTTGGCTAGTGATTATAGTATTTATTTGTTTAATTATTATTTATATTTTTATTAAAATATAGTTGATGTATTTCATACCACATTATAATAAGTTATAGGTGTACAGTATAGTGATTCACAGTTTTTAAAGGTTATACTACATTTATAGTTACTATAAAATATTGGCTATATTCCCTGTGTTGTACAATCCCCATACTTTTTTATTCACTTGTTTTGGAAGCAGTGCTGAAAAGACTTTCCTTTCCTCCACTGAATTACATGGGTGCCTTTGTCAGAAATCAGTTGGCTGAACAAATGTAGTCTATTTCTGAACCTCCTGGAAAGGAGACTGCTTGCTGCTGTAGGCAGAGCAAAGGGTATCAGTGGCTGAGGCACTGACCAACTCCTACTTCATGTCCCTGCGTGACACAGAAGATGAGTTCAAGGTCTTCTGTTTTTTTAGAGGAGTCTGTCCTTGCACTGTCTTGATTATTGTAGCTTTGTTAATTCTTGAAATCAGGTAGTATGAGTCCTCCACATTTTTATTTTTAATATTGTTTTGGCTATAGGTACTTTATACTTCTATATAAATTTTAGAATTGTTAGAATTTCTATTAAAAAGAAGTCTATGAGGTGTTGATTTGGGTTTTTTTTGAAGCTCAAATATCTATTTGCATAGAATTAACTGCTCAATAATAGAGTCTTCCAGTGTGCAGACATGGTCTGTATCTCCGTTTGTCTTTTAAAATTTCTCTAAGCAATGTTTTTTTTTCTTCCAGTTTTCAGTGTCCATTTTGTATATGTAGTTTGTTAGATTTATTCCTAAGTATTTAATGTTTTTCAGCGCTATTATAAACTTTTCTCATTCTCTGATTGTTGTTAAGAGTATAGAAATGCAGTTGGTTTTTGACTGTTGTCTTTGTTTCCTATCATTTGTGAATAAAGAGAATTTTTTTCTTTTCAACTTACTTGGCTTTTGTTTCTTTTTCTTTATTTGAATTGCTAAGGCCTCCATATAATGTCGAATAGATGTGGTAAGAGGACATCTTTGCTTTGTTCCCAGTTGTGAGAGAGTTTTAAATCGTCTTTCACCACCAAGAATGATGTTAGTTGAAATTTTTTAGGTGCCCTTTATGGGATTGAAGAAGTTCCCATTTATTTCTGGCTTGCTGTTGTATTTTTTTTTTTAATTATAAATTGGTGTTTAGTTTTGTCAAATACATCTCCCATTCTATTAATATGGAGAAGCACATCAGTTGACTTTGTTAAGAAGTTTTGTGTCAAAACTTTTGTTTTGTGTCAATCCCTTTTGTTCAAAAGGGATTTTAGTTTGTAGTTGTTTTTTTTTTTCCTGATATCTTTGTTGTGATGTTCTTCTTCCTTACTATTAAGTAGAATTCACCAGTAACACTGTGGCCCAGAAGTTTTCTTTGTGGGAAGATTTTTTTTTTTAATTTATGTATAATGTAGTGTGCTTAATTGCTCAGTCGTGTCCAACTCTTTGCGACCCCATGGACTATAGTCCCCCAGGCTCCTATGTCCATGGGGATTCTCCAGGCAAGAATGCTGGAATGGGTTGCCATGCCCTCCTCCAGGGGATCTTCCCAAGCCAGGAATCAAACCCAGGTCTCCCACATTGCAGGCTGAGTCTTTACTGCCTGAGCTACCAGGGAAGCCATTTATGTGTAATAGTTTCTAATAATTTCAACTTCTTTAATAGTTGTAGAGCTGTCTGTTGTTATTTAGTCGCTAAGTCATGTCCAACTCTTTTGTGACCCCATAGCCCACTAGGTTCCTCTGTCTGTGACTGGAGTGGGTTGCCATTTCCTTCCCCAGGGGATCTTCCCGACCCAGGGGTTGAACTACATCTCCTGCATTGGTAGGCAGATTCTTTACCACTGAGCCACCTGGGAAGCCCCTATAGAACTGTCCAGATTTTCTGTTTCTTATTCTGTCAGTTTTAGTCATTTGTATCTTTCAAGAAATGTATCCTGTTTTAGTCAACAGATTGTAATCTATTAATATCTTTCATTTTATTTTAATACTCTTCCATTTTGTCAAATGAGAGCCCATTTAGGCTGGCATCTGTGCCCCTATGATATATGTCCATTATTCCCTGAGTATTTCCAGGTTCATCTTGTATTAACCCTGTCCATTCCAGGAATCAAGCATTTCTCCAGGGAGCTATGGCTCCTTTTAGCACCGAATTGTATTTAGAAGACAGGATTTAAATGTTAACTTTTATTTTACGTCCATATTATATATTTTGAAAACCATGAGTTCACATTGATATCTCCAGTTCCAATACAGTGTCAACAGAGTTTATTTTAGGCTTTTCCCTTTTCATATTTGTAATTCTCCTTTAATGGTAAGAAACCTGGTTTGAGTTTTTCCCTCTTAGCACTTTAAAATTCCCTGTTCCTTGGGAACTCCCTGGTGGTCCAGTGGTTAGGGCTTGGCGCTTTCACTGCCAAGGGTTCAGTTCAATCCCTGCCACGAGGTGCAGCACCCCCTGCAAAAAAAAAAAAAAAATGTGTTCCTTTGTCTTTTAGACTTCATTGTTTATGGTGAAAAATCTGCCATTATTTACATTGTTGCTCCCATATATATGGAATCCCCTTTTGCTGCTTTTAAGGTTTTGTTTTTGTTACTGATTTTCAGCAGTTTTGACTGTCTTGGACCTAGGTTTTATTTTCTGATATTTAGGGGTTTTTTGTATTTAATCTTTTGGGGTTTACTGTTCTTACAGTAAAAAGCCAATGGTTTTCACCAAATTTGAGAAATAGTTGGTCACTATTTTTATAACTTTCTGTGCCCAATTTTTGCCTTTCTTCTGGGTCTCCAATTCCATAATGTTAGATCATTTGAAAATTGTCCCACAGGTGACTGAGACTCTGTTCTTTTTTTTTCTTTTCACCTTTCTATTCTTCAGATTATTTCAGTTGATCTGTCTTTTAAGTTCATTGGCCTTTTTTTCTGCCATCTCCAACCTGCTTTTAAGCTCATCCAATAAATTTTTAATTTCAGGTAACATATTTTCCCATTCTAGAATTTGTTTGGCTTATTTTAGTTTTTTATTTTAATGGTGAAAATTAATAAAAAAATAAAAAAATTTTTAAAAAAATGGTGAAAATTTCCATCTGTTTACTCACTGTGATTGTATCTTTCCTTAAGTTGTTGAACACATTTGTTATAGCTTCTGTAGAACCTTTATGAACTGATTCCCATAACTAGATCATCTCGTGGTCATTTTCTGTTGATTTCTTTTTCTCTTTATTGTGGGTCCCTTTTCTTCTCATGTCTAGTAGTTTTTATTGTTTAGCGGACATTATAAACAATACATTGTGGAGACTCTGGTTTCTTTTATCTTCCTCTGTTTATCTTACTGGCTGATCACTGTGACTTCATAAGAGTCTTGGTTTTATGTTTGTTAGGGCAGGTGTGTTTTGGTTTTTGCCCTTAGTCCTGAGGCATATCCCTTAGTCCTAAAGACTTACCTTTAGTCTGAATGCAGGGTCTTTCTAAGCTTTCAATAGAAAGTTTGAGTTGCTTATGAAACTCCTCTAAACTCAGATTCAAAACCCTGTGTCTCCTCATGCGCAGCAGCTGAAATCTCTTCTCATGTCTTTCAGTCTTCTAGCTATTACTTTATTTTGGAATATTTGGAGTCTCTCATTCATGTAAGTAGTTTGAAGGTTAGCCGTAGATTTGAGAGAAATTTATATGCATGTTTTGATGCTTCCTCCCTGCCAGAGGAAGGGCTGGCTCTTCCTGTTTTCTATTTTTCGTCTCAATTTCGAGCCTCTGTGGCTGCCCTGAACTCCCCAAGCCAATAGACTGTCTTTCTAATTGAATTTTTAGCCATCCTGCATCAAATAGCCTGTGAGTACCCTCATGGAAAAAGCACGTAAACGTGGATCTTACTAAGTGTGATTCTCCTCTCCTCTTTCTCAGTCTTCTTCTCCCCCCAGTTTCCACCTACTTTTGGTCAACCTGTAGTGCCTTTGTTTTTTTAAAATATTTTTTCCATGGTTTATAATTGTTATCTGAGAAGAGTTAATTTAATATAAACAAACATCTCTGCCATTATTGGAACTAGTACTCTTTGGCTTAAAGTTTTGTTTTATTTAGTATATACCAATTGCTTCATAAATGTCTTAAGAACACAGTTTAAAAATTGTATTGTCTGTACATGAATAGTTTGTGTACTATTGTCTGTACATGAATAATTGTGAATAGTTTCACAAATATTAGCATTTGTGAAAGAAGTACTGAACCCTGAGTCCAGACATACATGTACCAATAGCGCCTGTACACTAATGTCAAATGATCCAGTTTATTCTTTTAAAATATGTGTTTGAAATAATTTCAACTTAAGTAATATAAGAATAAAACAATTAAGTGGATAAATTTTTAAAAATTTAACTTGTTTAAATGGAAACTCAAATTTATAATGTTATTTTTTTCTATTTCCTTAAATTTTATTCATATCTATCTGTTCTTTTCCAAAGAATGATAGTTGACCAAAAATGAATTATTTAAAATATCTGTGTCCATTGCTAATATAAATAAGTACATAAATGAATAAGCAGACAAATGGAAGAACTCATAGCTCTCCCTTCAGAAGAATCCCAATTAATTAACGTAGAAGGAAAGAGAAATTAAAAAATAACCATTAGGACGCAACAGTAAAAATGACCATAGGCAAGATCCAACAGTATGCTAAAATTAGCATGCAAAAGTTGAAGCAGAAGCAAAATATTTGCATAGTCTTAAAGTATTTTCCTCAGTATATTTAGTAATTTCTAAAGGAAACATATTAAGCTAATAATAGAGAATCTTGCTAGACACAATCTTAGGCAAATGGTCAAGGTTAACATCAGTATTTCTGAATACTCAGCAGTGTACCTCTTGACATGGTGCATTGAGAAAAGCACCTCACGTCTGTGGTGTCCTTCCCAATAATCTACAACCTCAGTCTGATCTTGGGGAAACATGAGACAAACCCAAACTGAGGGACATTCTGTAGATTAATCAGTACTCTTCAGCAGTGTCAGAATCATGAAAGACAAGCAAAGATGGGAAAATTGTCACAGATTAGAGGAGACTAAGGATACATGGCAACTAAATGCAATATGGGATCTTGAGTTAGATCCTGAACAGAAGAAGAATGTTAGTGGAAAAACTGGTGAAAGTCAAGTAAGTTCTTAACTTCGTATTGTACCAAGGTTAATTGGTTTATTTTGGTAAATATTCTCTGGTTGTGTAAGACCTCAATGTAAAGGAAAGCTGGGAAAGGCTGTACAGGAACTCATATCTATTTTGCAACTGTTCTATAAATCTAGAATTTTAGAAAGTTGATATTTTCTTATTATTGGTTATGAGATCACCTGTGTCTTAAGACTTTTCTCTTTAATTTCAACACATATGTGTATATCAAGAGTTCTCAAAGAGTGTTCTTAGACCACTAATGTTAACATCAGCTGGGGATTTGTTAAAAATGCAAGTTCTCAGAAGCTCCAGGGATGGGGCCCAGCAATCTATGTTTTAACAAGTCCTCCAGATGATTGCGATGGGCACTAATGTTTGAGAGCCCTGACTTGTACTTTCAGTAAAAACATAAGACTAAAAGGAAACATTTTAATCAATATATTGGCCAGTTATATTACAATAAAGTATCAGTTCAGTTCCATCACTCAGTCCTGTCCAACTCTTTTTGATCCCATGGACTGCAGCACACCAGGCTTCCCTGTCCATCACCAACTCACGCTTGCTCAAATTCATGTTCATTGAGTCACTGATGCCATCCAACCATCTCATCTTCTGTCATCCCCTTCTCCTCCTGCCTTCAATCTTTCCCAGCATCAGAGTCTTTTCCAATGAGTCAGTTCTTCGCATCAGGTGGCTAAAGTATTGGAGTTTCAGCTTCAACATCAGCCCTTCCAATGAATATTCAGGACTGATTTCCTTTAGGACGGACTGGTTGGATCTCCTTGCAGTCCAGGGGACTCAAAAATCTTTTCCATCACCACAGTTCAAAAGCATCAATTCTTTGGTCCTTCTTTATGGTCTAGCTCTCACATCCATACATTACTACTGGAAAAACCATAGCTTTGACCAGACGGACCTTTGTCGGCAAAGTATTGTCTCTGCTTTTTAATATGCTGTCTAGGTTGGTCATAGCTTTTCTTCCAAGGGGCAAGTGTCTTTTAATTTCATGGCTGCAGTCACCATCTGCAGTGATTTTGGAGCCCCAAAGAAAAGGTCTCTCACTGTTTCTGTTGTTTCCCCATCTATTTGCCATGACATGATGGGACCAGATGCCATGATCTTCATTTTTTGAATGTTGAGTTTTAAGCCAGTTTTTTCACTTTCCTCTATCACTTTCATCAAGAGGCTCTTCAGTTCCTCTTTGCATTCTGCCATAAGGGTGGTGTCGTCTGCATATCTGAGGTTATTGATATTTCTCCTGGCAGTCTTGATTCCAGCTTGTGCTTCATCCAGCCCGGCATTTCACATGATGTACTCTGCATATAAGTTAAATAAGCAGGGTGACAATATATAGCCTTGACATACTCCTTTCCCTATTTGGAACCAGTCCCTTGTTCCATGTCCGGTTCTAACTTGCTTCTTGACCTCCATACAGATTTCTCAGAAGACAGGTAAGATGGTCTGGTATTCCCATCTCTTTAAGAATATTCCACAGTTTGTTATGATCCACACATTCAAAAGCTTTGGTATAGTCAGTAAAGCAGAAGTAGATGTCTTTCTAGAATTCTCTTTTTTTTTTCTATGACCCAACGGATGTTGGCCATTTGATCTAGTTCCTCTGCCTTTTCTAAATCCAGCTTGGACATCTGGAAGTTCTCGGTTCATGAACTGTTGAAGCTTTGCTAACCAGCGTTTTTGCTTTTTTTTAATTATGGTAAAATACATGTAACATTTACCACTTTAATTAGCTTTAAATATGCAGTTCATGGTATTAAATACATTCTTCACATTGTTGTATAATAGCCACCACCACCCATCCCCATAACTTTTAACATCTTATAAAACTGAAATGCTGTACTCACTAAACAGTAACTCCCTATTCCCTCCTTCTCCCATCTAGTTGAAACCACTATTTTACTTTCTGTCTCTATGTTTTTGACTAAATGGAATCATGCAGTATTTGTCTTTTTGTGACTGGGTTATTTCACATAGCATAGTGTCCTTAGGTTTCATCCATGTTATAGTATATGTCAATTTCTTTTCTTTTTAAGACTGAATACTGTTCCACTGTATTTATGTACCACATTTTGCTTATCCATTTATCTGTCAGTGGACATTGTGGATCTTAGCTATTGTGGATAATGCTGCCATGAACATGAGTGTACAAATATCTCATAAAGACTCCACTTTCAGTTCTTAATGTACCCAGAATTGGAATTACTGGATCATAGGGTAATTCTGTTTTTAATTTTTTGAGGAATCACTACTGTATTTTTTTTTTTTTCCCACCTTGGCTATACCATTTTGCATTCACACTAACAGTGCACAGGGGTTCCAGTTTCTCCACACTTTCACCAACACTTGTTTTCTGGTTTTGTTTTGTTATTAGTAACCATCCTAATGGATATAAGGTGGTAACATATTGTAGTTTTGATTTGCATTCCTCTCATGCATTCCTCTCATGATGTTGAGCATCATTTCATGTGCTTTTTAGCCATTTGTATATCTTCTCAGATAATCTCTATTTTGGTTCCCTGCTGGCTCAGGTGGTAAAGAATCTGCCTGCAATGCAGGAGACCCAGGTTCAATCCCTGGATTGGGAAGATCCCCTGGAGGAGGGCATGGCAACCCACTCCAGTATTCTAGCCTGAAGAATCCCCATGGACAGAGGAACCTGGTAGGCTACAGTCCATGGGGGTCTGACTTAGCACAGCACAATCTCTGTTTAAGTCCTTTGCCCATTCTGAATAACTGACACCTCTACCTTTCATATATACAGTGAAGTTACTACTGCTCACACACTTGTTCATGGCACATCAGTGGCACTTTTGGGCTGTCGCTTTCTTTACTTCCCCATGTCTGCCTTGTCCCTCAGCTCCCATAAATCTAGAATTTACACATAGGATCTATTTGTGTGTTGATTTTTAGAAATGGGGCAGAATTTGAAAACTGCATGACAGTATTTCAGTACCTAATCTTATTTCAAAAAAATTCTCTTTGCAGACATACAACAGCTGTGCCAGACTCTGCTTAAATCAAGAGACAGTATGTCTAGCAAGCACTGCTATGAAGACTGAAAATTGTGTGGCCAAAGTAAGTAATATTACACATTAATATATGTTATGTCACATCATAACAATGGTTTATCTATAGATATCTTTACTCAGTATTGCTATTAAGGAGTATTATAGGATTGTTAAAAAATACAGCAGGCATCATTATGTCCAAAGCAGATTGCAAGTTGAAGTTTCTATCTCTTCAGTCGCAGCAGAATTTTGTGATTGCGTGCTCTGGTCACACTTTAGTCTAATTCACATTTGTTGCTTGACACTAATTATGGATTATTACAAATAAGATTTGTGTGGGACGTCCCTAACTGTCCAGTGTTTAAGACTCCAAGCTTCAACTGAAGGGGGCATAGGTTCGATCCCTAGTTGGGGAACTAAACATCCTACATGTCAGTTCAGTTCAGTTCAGTCACTCAGTCATGTCCAACTCTTTGCGACCCCATGGACTGCAGCATGCTAGGCCTCCCTGTCCATCACCAACTCCCAGAGCTTGCTCAAACTCATGTCCATCGAGTCGGTGATGCCATCCAACCATCTCGTCCTCTGTCGTCCCCTTCTCCTCCTGCCTTTAATCTTTCCCAGCATCAGGGTCTTTTCAAATGAGTCAGCTCTTTGCATCAGGTGGGCAAAGTATTGGAGTTTCAGTTTCAGCATCAGTCCTTCCAGTGATATTCAGGACTGATTTCCTTTAGGATGGACTGGTTGGATCTCCTTGCAGTCCAAGGGACTCTCAAGAGTCTTCTCCAACACCACAGTTCAAAAGCATCAATTCTTCAGCGCTCAGCTTTCTTTATAGTCCAACTCTCACATCCATACATGACTACTGGAAAACCATAGCTTTGACTAGACGGATCTTTGGCCAAAAAAAGAACAGATTTGTGTTAAAAAAAATAAAATTATTTTTATAAGTCCATTGGTGGTTTTAAAATGTAATTGAGTATAGAGTACCCCTTTGTAGGATTGTGAAATATACTATAGAAAATCCAGTTATTTTATATCATTATTAATATTTATTGAGTAGCTATTGATAAATATATTGCTTTGGAGGTCTTGATCTGACTGGACAAGTATGTTTAATCATGCATATGGAGCTACTTGTTTCTCATGTATAAATGTTTGCTGTATCAATAGACTAGATACAAAAAATAATCTTAGGTGTTAGAGATCTTACAATCTAACAAATGTAACAACTATGCCTCAAGTTTTCCGTCTCTAATTACTCGGAACTTTGACCTAAATTTACATATCAGCCATTTTGCTTATTCCAGAAGTAAGTGAAATTACCATATGGGCCCTGTTTCCAGACTTTTACTCTGTATGTCTGCAAAATTACTGCCTTTTATAACTATTCAGGAATTTGTCACTTTTACAACACTCCCAACTTTAACTAATTTAATCTATTGTGTTATACATTCAGGCTGTCTGTTACTATTATTATTAGAGCCAGGCTTGGTATCATGTATTTGCATTCTTTGCTACAAAAATCAAAGGACGGCAATATTTTTTATTTTGTTTTATTTCTTAAAACATGTAGTTTCAGTTGGTAAAGGACCACTTTATCAACTGGAAATATATCATGCAAAATATAACCTTTGAGAATGATCCATAGAGAAATGTTGAAATTTATTAAAAATTATGGTGAAATAGGTAGAATTAATTAGTTAAGTTCATAAATTAGAACATCTTAATGATTTACTGCAAAATCTGAATATTACAGTTTAACATATTTATTTTTTCAGTCATATAGTCACAGCCATCAAGTGCTGATTCACCCTGTTTTGTATCCAACATTTGTACATTGAGATGGGGGACCAATAATTTGGGCCTTTGAAAATAATCTCTCTATTTTTTGGCCATGGTGTTCTCAGTTTTCATCACAAGTGGGTAACTTCTGGCTAAACAAGGTAAAATCTTGGCATGAGCACTGATCCAAGGACAGGGTGATGATTTTAATGAGTTTCATTGAGAGCTGGCCAAGTGAGCATCTGTTCCTTTTGTTTTCTCAATACTTTGTAAGCCAGGATCTCTAAGCTACATAGTTATGTTGGTGTATGTCTGTATGATGGTTTTTCCCCCCTGCTCCTACCCTCTACTTCAGTGGTGCATGTAGGCACAATGGCATAATTTCTTCTATGCTCTTGGGTGAGGAAATAAGTTTGCTCGTTGCTGCTCATCAGTCTGTTTTTTTTTTTTTGTTTTTTTTTATCAGTCTGTTTTTGTTGCTCCCAGATGGTGACCCTCTCATCCCATTCTTGCTTGTTTTAACATTACTCTGCCACATATATCTTTTCATCGTCTCCTTAAATATACTAGTTTAATAATGATTTCTTTATTTCCTGTTGGAACCCACTTAACTTTCTGGTTCCTTTTATTGAGACACATCTTCATCTTTTGTTTCATTGCTTCAGATTTGAGCCAAATAATCTGTTGGTCAAGGCAAATAAAAACATGTAGCTGAAAAAATTTCTTTCTTGCAACAGTTTCCAGTGAGGTGCAATAACATGGGAATAGGAAAAGAGTTTTCCCTTTTTTATTTGCATATTTTATATGTATCTCAGGATTCTGTGCCGCTGCTCTTGGCCTCATTTATTGCTTGCCCTTTGAAAAATAATGAGTTACCATTATTTTTGTAGGTCTGTAAGCTTGTCCCTATTTCATGCTCTTCACCTTTAGCCTTTAACTGGATAGTTTCACCTGCTGTACTTTATATGGCTATGGTTTTTAGCTTGGTACTGGTATCTATTATTGATTCAGACTGTGCTCCACAGTGGCCTTGAATGTCCAGTCATCTCCATGGAGAGCAGCTATAGTACAGTGATATCAACCATTTTTGTCCTCTAGTTCAAAACAACTAATTCTGATAGGAGTGACTTTGGTTTGGGTGGAAATGGTAATTGAAGTCTAAGATCTTATTGAATACTGTTTATATGAGTTTTAGAGAAGACATTAATACTAGTTAGTTCCTTTAAATATAGCAATACTGTTAGGTTTGGACCCCTGACCTAACCTATGTATGCAACTCTTCTTTGCCAGGGGTATCTTAAAATACATGTTTTATAATAGGTCTATGAAAAGAGACCCTTAGTCTTCTTTAGAATACAAGAAAGTAAAGTTGTAAGGCAAACTACAGCTACTCTGGGTTAATCATAATCATTGAATCTCTAAGAATGAGTCTTAAGAAAATATTTTAAGATAAAAATGGAGAAAGAGGCATTTCATAGTATGACTTAACCCAAGTAATATTTGGAGGCATTGAGATGTTTTTTATTTCTTCCATAGCCTTCCTTCTTACTAATTATAGCCCTGTAGTTCATGAGATTTGTGTTTGGAACATGATAAGCTCTGTGTTTATTGTAGCTTTAAATGGACAGTCATTATTGACTGCCAACTTAGTCTTTAAAATCAATAATCATGTTGTACCTAATTGTCAGCCTTTGTGATGTTTTTTAATTGGTAAAGAAAGCTAACTGGAAAAATAAAGAGCATTAATTTTTATCTTTTTATTGACTTTATTATTGAAAATTTTTGGTTTCAAGCTTTTCCATAATACACCCTTCCACACACACATACAGTTAAAACTGAGTTGTTTTGAACCATCTGCCTAGATTTCTGCCTGGGTCAGAGAAGTTCTGCCTCTTTGTATTTAGAAAATAAACCCCTTTCACAGGCCTTTGTAGATGTGTTCTGTATTATAGTAGTTGTTGTTTGTTGTTACTGTTTTTACTTCAGACTAATAATCTTTTTGCAACTGACTGAGACAGAAAAATGTGATGTTCCTTTCCACTCACTCCAGATTTTGATAGAAGACTTGTTTTATTTATTTCCAAAATTATATCCGCAGGAAACAAGCTGTTTAAATTCAGATTATGCTGAAGCAAAATGGTCCTGGTATGAGAAGCAACGTGCTGTTTTACGAGCACAGAGTCCCTTTTCTCATAACTGATTGATAGTAAATATTTTCCTGAAGAATTATTGCCAACCATGAACAGTGCAACTGTTTCACTTTTTTTCTGTGCTACTTGCTGTACCAGCCATTGTCGGTAATTAAGATCTACAATTCACAATGCAGACGTTTGCACTTCCTCTGGGTCTGTGCTATTTATAAGGCATTTCAGCTGTTCAGAGTTTCTTTTGAGTTTTAAACTACATGTTAACAGGCTTCTTTAATATACTGTTCCACAAGTAGCATGTCAGATGGTTTGTTCTATGCACAAGCTCCTCTGTTGGGTCTAAAGAGTAGCTTTGTGGAGAATATATTAAGATTTAACTATATCACTGAGGCTGATGTGATTGGAAAAAGTATAAGATATACATACTATAAGTATTATAAAGTGAAGTATAAGCATTACATTAGGCTCATTGCTGTTTTAAAGAGGCAGGAATTAAGTTCAGAAGTAATATTTTTTGTCTTTAAATATTTATATGAATTTAATAAATGCTAATGGGGGTGACAGAGAAGTTCTGAGAAATACTAGTACAGTGACTTTTCCAAGCTCACTTTGAAGTAATAATATTAGCAAGGACCTCATTATAGATAAAGACTGTGTGTATTTGGTCTGACTAAGGATATGAGAATATGTAACCTTCTAGATGTGCATGATATTTAAGAATACAAACACAGGGCACCAAAATGGATCAGCAGATTGACTGCGCATTTGCTGTGTAATCAGCTTTAGGAATCCTAAGTAGCATATGCCACTGGAGGAGAAAGTGTAAACAGGAATCCTGATCTGTATTAAAATTGGTAAAATTCTAAGTCATTTTCAACCATTTCAAGAAAGTTAATTAAAAAGAAAAGTCAAGACCCCAGTGAGAATCTTCATGCATTATGGTCTAGAGTAACAGACCATAATGCATGAAGACTTGCTACCTGGACTCATTGTTACACATACAAGAAAAAGAAACTGCAAACAAAATATGTTAAACTTTGCCCTGAGTGGGGAATCAGGCTGACTGTTTTTAAGCCTGAAGTCAGAGGCATTGATTCTGCACATCGGCCACCAGCATCTTCAGCAGAGCAGAGCTGCGGAGAAAGGCAGGATAGGGGTTTCAAGAGCTGATTTCTTGATGGCTCCTTGAATAGACAGAACTTAGAGCTTTTCCAAGGCAGTTTTGTTTGCCAGAACCTAGGCTTTCTGTAGTTCTTTTGAACTATGGTGTTTCTGTAAACTTTTTCCCTTCAGTGAATTGTTTATGAACCATTTTTTAGGTATCAGCAGTGGCTCAACTGTTGGGAACCACTGATCTATCTGACTGAGGCACTTCAAGATGCTAGAACGTATTCACATTTCTATCTAGCCAGGGTGCTAATAAGATTGAGTTTGTCTTTGTGGGTTGATCTAGATTAGCATGAGATGAGCCCAGTCAGTGTCTCCCTCAGTGAAAAAGGAAAGGTTTGGAGAGAGCGGGAGGAAGGAAGGAAGTTTTTCATCAAGAACTGACTGCAGTATTGCCTGCTGATGCATGTCGGATCACCCGCACCGAGAGATCACATGGCTTCTCCAAAAGTCAAACGATCAATTCGCCTCGTTTTGGCTCTGTACTTAATGCACAAACAGTGCGATCTGCGGGGCTGTAATTGCATTGTTAGGGCCAAGGAACAAGCCTGTGCCTTTTCAGCAGACAGCTGGCAGGGAGAGAGGCATGTTGTTAGGAAAGAGAGAGGCAAGGCAAATAAAATTACTGCTAACGCTCAGAGATCGGCAGGAGTCCTACTTGCCTAATCTTACCGGTGGGAGCAAGCGGCTGTTGTAATCCAATTATAGCAGCATAAGCAATTTGTTAGACACTCCGCATAATGTAACAATTTCCCAATAAACTCTGACTTGTAATAACGTCGGCAAGAGTCCGCATAAATCTGCCCGAATGGTGGGGGCTGGAGCGTTCGGCTGGGGGCTTGTAATTGGCGCCATCAGCACGTTTTGCAGAGTGCAGTATGGTGCAGTCTTTTAGTGCAGGAATTTTAAGGAGAAAAGCGTGGCACACGTTTCTTAGAAAAAGAAAAGTGGCCATTAAAAGGGGAGCAGCAAGAAGGGCATACTCTTGCCTTCACATTACCTAGGAATCTTAGTATAGAAAGAAAACAAGAGGAGGCCATGTTTCCTTCTAATACTAAATGGGGGACTGGGGGGTAGAATGTGTGGATTAAATTCCTTTATTTAAAAGGCATCAGTTTCTGTTATTTAAACCCTCCTTCTCTAGCACCTCCCCCCACCAAGTGCCTTTCAGGCAGCATTTAGATAACATTTTTACAAAATGTTCTTAGCTAGGCAAGCCTAGAAATGCCAAATTAAAATATATTTTCTTCTAGAGTTTAGCATTTTCTTTACAACAGGAAAATATATTTTCTTTATGCCCAGGACAAATCTTTTAAAGATATTATCTCATTGACTATCAAACTTTTGTACAGAATTCTGTCTTCTGCTTTAAGAAACATCTCTTAATGAAGGGTTTAAAACCCAGATAATTGTTTGCTTAGCTGGCTTTATTATGCTTCTTATTTTCTAATTCTGAAAATATATTGTGAATTTCTATGATACTAGGATTCGTAATCTTTCTTGTTGAACAACTAACATTGTATAAGAATACAGTTTTTATTGTTTAGACCTATACCTGGATGATCATTATAAAAATCATTTTGATTCCTAAGTCATAAAATTACTGTTTTAGAAAAATATTTGTTGTTGTGTTGTACAAAGTAGAACCTCTATTATTTATTGATTGATGAGCATCTGTAGTCACAGAATAGTTTCTTATTATACAGGGTATAGGAGGTGGAGAGTGCTCACATATTTGAGTTAATAGATTTTCATGCTACTGTGTGTATATTAAATGTTACCTACTTTCTTGTGTGCTCGCTTCGGCAGCACATATATTAAATGTTATCTACTTTCTTGTGCCAGCCCAACTCTTCATTGTTGTTAATTTGTGTCAAAACCAAGCTTATGAAATAAGTACAGGATTCTTCAAAATATCATGTTGCTGTGGGTATTATTACAATAAATATTTACTTTCAGTATAAACATTTCCTTCTAGTGAAGCAAATGCCTCCTTGTTTGAATGGAGCTACATCAATAAACTGCAGTGCCTCTAATAAAGCCACTCAGTGTCTGAGTTTAACTAATGGCTGATTTTCATGGCTTTGACAGTGAGCTGTGTGCGTTATTTTCTCCTGATATTGTAAAAATAATGAGAGCAAATTAGAACAATCAGTTTACACAGATAGCTCCTGATTGGAGGCGATGGGCAATATGGCAGCAGGTAATCCATCTTCGGGCTCCTGTCACATTAACTTCAGCAGTGTGAAAAGATCAGGTGGGGTAAGCAGGGATCCTGCCCAATCGGAACACTGAAATTAATGAGAAGAGCATTGTTCTGTGATCAACCTTTTAATTAGCAAGACTGGAAACAGAGGGAGTGATGAAGGCAACACCACAGCTGCACAGTGCCAGGCACAATTCCTGAAGAGGAAATGAAAAAAAAAAAAAAAACTTTGGGTTTTACATCACACGTTTGTTGCAGTATATACAGGCATCGTGGAGCTGGTTTGCAAACTTAAAGAAATACTACCTATACACTTGAAACTAATATAATGGTATATGCCAATTTTACTTCAACTCCAAGAAAGAAAGAAAAGGCTGCCTACTTTCCAAAGTATTGTCACAAATATGGTTGCTATATTAATGATTTATAGATGGTAATTCTATCAGGGGTCGTTGAGAACTTTGATTACCAGTACACTTTCTCCAGCATTTCACTCTGGCTTTTAACCTTTGATTTTTTTAAAAAATCAAGTAACCAGAGAAATTAAAACTTAAAAAGGTCTACCTTGTCAGCCTCCCAACATTCCACCCCTCCAATATAGTTTTCCTTGCAAGTAGCATATGGGTTTTTCTGATTTGGAGGACTTGTCATTTTTAATTGTTTATGAAAGGACCCTCATCCAGGCGTAAGCTATGGCATGTTTAAATTTTGTTCCTTTCCTGATTCTGTTTATTAGGAAATTCACTATTTGGTTTTTTTCACTGTGCCATTGATATCTTCGTGTGGGGGACTGTGTTACTTCAATTTATATAATTGAGAATTGAATATCAATGAATGGTGTCTATAAAAGGAAGAGGGAAAAAAAAATCCAGGTAGTAACTGAAACTAAAGGCTAGTTCATCCACTTAACGCTCACTTTTACTAAAACAGTAACCTTGTTAATCATCCCTGAAATATTAGGAAGTATGGTATAAGACTACGAAAGACATTAATGAGCCAGATTTTCTCACCAAATCAGCGCCCATTTTCTTGGCTGCCTTTGGCAGGCTTTGACTTTGGGAAAATAAACAAGGCAACCAGGATTTGCAGTATTTCAGAATTTGTATCTTAAGTTTAGTGGTTTACTGTAAAAGCAAGTAATACAGTCTATGTAAATGAATTCAGATATCTCCCAAAGATACATAAAATAAATTTGTTTTCTTGATATTAATAGTTGTTTTAGGGGCTTATTTAAAGTAATAATATGTAAAAACTAGTTAACAGGTACCCGTCTGAGTATAGAATTAACAGAAAAGAGCCTATAGTATGAAATATTCAGGTTAGGTGTAAACTAATTTTTTTTATCATAGTTAATAGAACTTTTAACATAATATATATAACTAATGGAAATTCATTATTGCAACCCTATGATACTGTAGTTGCAGAATGAGTCCCTGATATTCTACTTCTTTGCAAAACTCATAGAACAAAGGCCCTTCACTTTCTCCTAGTACCCATCTCCCTACCTTCTTTCCCCCTCTAAAAATCTTCAGTACTGCTCTTGCAGTTCTGTCAGAAACTTGATTTTTTTTTTAACCAATAATGAGCTTTTCCTGAAAATATTCAGTAAGACTTAAATGTATCAGTATTTTAGAATCAGTCGCTTAATACTAAATAGTCTTTAGAACTCCCCCCCCCCACACTGTCTAAGAGATCTGTGCTACTGTGTATATTAATATGTTAAAGCCCACTTGTTAGAATTTTGCGTGATTACTTTTCTACATTCCTTAATCTAGAAGAGAGATTTTTATTCTTACACTTTTATGGATTTTTGTGGCTTTTCATTCTCTTCTCCTAGTTTGACAGTTCCAGAAGCCTAGGTTCATAAGCTCTCCATGAATAAGTACCTTCTTAGTCATATGGTGTAAATAGATCACTTATAAAGCTTGTGAAACCCGAGCTCTCCTTTTGAACCTTTCAGTACTCATGAGCTCAGTATTCATACATGTAAAATTTTATTCTTGTGTCATGACTTCAGTTTCTTGTAAGGCAAATGAGCTATGAATTTAAATGACTGTACTAAGTTTCTACAAAAATTAAATTGTATTTTTCCATTTTGCTACATTTGTGGAATTCCATCTGAGCTAATGATCTTGCCGTATTTAGATTAGAGCTCTCTTCCAGTAAGATTTATTTCTTAAGATCAGTGTTAAAATAGATGTGTTTTTTTTTTTTTTTTGAGGGCATCTTGTTTTGTTTGTTTATACTGGTAATAGCAGAAAATTCTAACTAACTGAATGACCAGGAAACTCTCTTTTAATTTCCTTACAGAGACAGAGTTGCCAAGTCACCTTAAATTCTACTAATCCCAAATCTCATCAGTAAGGTTTTCTTTAGAGAAAATTTCATTAGTCTAGTCCTTTGGAGCTCACCTAATACTCCCTTATTTAAAGTTCTTATGTATAGAACCAGTTGTATCTCTGATGATACGATAATCTTTTCTAAATTCCTCATCACCCTCAGTTATTAGTTTGGGATATATTCCTAAATACGGAATTTTTAAAGATCCATTTTCTTTTTCTTGTATCTTCAGAATGAAGATACTTATTTTTACTTTTGTACTACTCTATGCAAATGTAAATGCTTATTACTCAGTAATAATCACCTACCTTATAAATACTGGTCTTTAAAGGACTGAAGATGACCTCATGTCATTGGACTTAGTATCAGTATGGTAACCTTAGTATGAGTCTGGTACAATCAGTTGAAGGTGGTAACCTTACCTTAGTAATTGTTTTATCAATAGAAGTTGTTTTGGAATACAAATCTCATCTGAATCTCTGTGTCAGGATTTACAGTGTAAACATATATTGGCAGTCCTTTTACACCAAGAACTTATTTTTCCTGGTTAAACTTGGTAATTAGTTTTATCAGTTTTTTTTTTTTTTAAATGTCCCTTCAAAGTCCAGGCTCTGTGTGATTATACTTGAGTAAATATTTTTTTTTTTTGTAAGCATGCATGCTTTTAGACGGTTGGGTGATTATAAAGACAGGATGAGGGTATATGAATTAATAGTTGGACTTTGAATCTCTTGTCTGTTTCAGACAGTAAAGAGGAGGCTTGGGACAATGAGTAATTAAGAAACAGGTTCATCAAAAGCAAATGAAGCAAAAAGCAAACAAACATGACTATTATTCTGTGTGTGTATGTGTATATAAAATCTCCCTAGGTATTCTCTAATGGAAAGGATAGAAGTTTTTGGTAGTTAAGATTGACATATAAATATATGTAAGAAGCACTTGCTCACGTGGAGCACTAAGACCATGATAAACAGAAATGTTGAAATATTTCTAGAAGAATGAACATAAATTTAATTATGTTTTATACCTCGGACATCACTTCTTTAACTTTATCCACATTTTCTTGGAATATCTAATAGCATAAGAAATTTAATTGTAAAGATTAAAAGAAACAAGAAACAAAACTTGGGAGCAAGCCTAAAGGGAAATATATAGAGAAAACCGTGTTTAAAGAGAGATGGTTCCTACAGTGTTAACTATGGAGTGTGTAGCGTGACTCTGTAATGGAATATCATGGCAGGGGGTATAATACTGTAAATAAGATGAATATGCCACTTGTGGATTAATGGGCAACCTAAAGAGTGGCTTTATTTACATCTATTTGTGAGGTTCATTTCCAGTTTGTGTATTTTTTCTTATTCTTATGGTTGGCGTACTTAAAACCTGATGGATTAGGGAACTTAAAAAAAAAATCAGTTTCCTTGAATCTTAATATGTGTGGGTTTGGGGCTTCTTTTTTTGGTAGGATTAGTATAGTGTTTTTTGTTTTTGTTTTTGTTTTTTTACCTCAAATTTGATAGGTTGAAGGAATTTTCTTTTTCCTCTAGGTAATTAGAGAAGAGGTAGGTTCTGAATATAAGTCCAAGAAATATAACTATTTTTTATGTTTTACATTTTGATAGGGAATAGGTGTAGACATCATATTACAGACTATAGTAGATTCCATTTGCAATAATAAAAGGATATGGGAAATTTGAATACATCTAGCCTGGACACTGTAGGAGCCACTGTCTCAACATTATAACATGAGAACATGCAGTAGAAGTAGATCCTAAGTGAGAGCTTTATATAACTAATTTTTAAAATTTGTTTTATTGAAGTATAGTTTATTTACAAGTTTGTGTTCATTTCTGCTCTATAGCAAAGTGATCCAGTTATACATAAATATACATTCTTTTTCATATTCTTTTCCATTATGGGTTATCACAGGATATTGAATATAGTTCCTTGTGCTATATAGTAGGACCTTGTTTATTCATTCTATATATAATTGTTTGCTTATGCAAGTAATCTTTTAGTCAGCTATTTAGGTTGCTCTTGGTTTCCAATTAATGCTATTATTTAGTTCTCTTGAAACTTCAGAAGTTTGAATTTTAGAGTTTTTACTCTGCTTCTCCTCAATTGAAAATATATGGTAGAAGTTACCTATAAAAGGCAAATTGTATGCAAAAATAAATTGCCTTCAATGTAGAGTTTTAGTAGAATTAATTTTAACTTGCAGAAGGTAGATTCTCAACTTCTTTTATATAGTATTTAAAGTATTAAAATCCAGAGATTATGTCATCAGATTTGACAGCCTTTTGCACCATTTTTTATTGAATGTTTACAATGTGCCAGACACTAAGGGTTAAGGGTTTTATATACACTCTAACTCAAATCCCGACAATGATCTCATTAAGCAAACACAGCCCCATTTTATATACAGATTAACTATAACTGAGAAGGATTAAGCAATTTGCCCAAGATATGTTGCAAAACTAGAATCTAAACCCAGGCTATCTGACCCCATGTCTGTGTGCTTTCAGTCACTCTGTTTAGTGTTTTAGTACATAGAAATTAGGCCAGATGAAGCAAATGTGTGGGGATTTTCTAAAAAGTTTTCTGTGGTGCCTATTAAGTGTTAGCAATTTATTAACAAGTAGCCATGATTTGGAAAACACAGAAGTATGCAAATTGGTTCTGTAAAATCATGATACAGTAATACATTTTAGGTTTGGGTTCTCCTCTTACTCTTACACTTACAGTGCTGATATTCTCCTTTTCAGCATTCCATATGAGATAAAAATTTAAAATATGTCAATTAGCAACCACAAAAAAAGTAGAACTATTAAGTGAACCTTGTAATCTCCTCTTACTATCTGGGCTTTTCTTTTCAGGCTTTTGATTGTGTGTAATAAAACTATTGCTTAATTAATGCCAGGGTTCTGAGGCCTTTGGATGCCACGAAAGAGAGTGAAGTGTAGAAGCCAAGAGGCAGCATCAAATAGCTTTTCTGTTGTGTTAATTTAGATCTGTCATTCTTGTTCTAGTTCATGATATATGGCTCCCAGCAGATACTAGGTGAATTAAAAGAGAAGCAGTAGTGGATCCTATCTTAGGAAAAACACAACTCATGATTGAAGCTCTCAGTAGCTTAATGAATCACTGTTTTCAGATAATATTTCACCCCTAGTTTGAGCTGCCCTTGGAGTGAATGTGGCCGTGTTATGTGACCAGCAGACATGATGCAAAACCAAAGTAAGTGGTAACTTGGCATCGTGGCTTTGTGGTGGTATGTGCAGGAAAGATCAGTGCTGACATCCATGCTGTACTATCTTTGGCAGAGCAGTGCTTGTGTGTAACCAGAGCATGAGAGAGGAAGTCGTACTGACTTGTATTAATCTCCATTTAAAATGCTAACAAAAAAAAATGATAAAAATTTCCCTTGGAAATTGCTAAAGTTTCCTGTGACTTTAGACATACTTTTTGAGAGATCTGTATGCTAAAAAATGGTTTATAGGAAATATTTCTTATTGCTCAAAAATGTTGTTTCTTAACTTTAGTATGCAGAATAATGAATAACACATAATAGTCTTGGCTAAAATGAGTATACTTTAAGATAATTCTTTATATTCTCTATTTTTAATTCTCTCTTTGATTCAAGGAACTTATTAATTAACTGGTTTTCTATGTGTATTAATTTTAACCAGAGTGTTGATAAGCTGTGTTTCTTTCAGGGAGGGGACGATTTAAAATCCAACAATGAAAAACGAAGCCCCTTTTATTTCTGGCTACATTCCCAGATGGTGTGTATTATTATCATTGAACTTTCAGAGACTGCTCAAATTCTGCCTGAAATGTGTAGGATTGCAACATCATAACTAAATTATACTTTCTGGCATATCCAAACATGAAACAGACATTCCTGAGTGGAAACATTGATAACATAATTTCCATTGGTTAAGGTTTCTGTGGAGAAGGGAGTTTACAAGCATGGGAAAAGAATACAGGCTAATTTGAATAGCCTCTATTGTCCAGGGGGTTATTTAATGCTAATAAATACTTGTTTTAGAATGGATGGAACTAGGTTAAGTGTTTACAGCCAAACCTTCCTCTTCTTCTCCACTGAAGAGCAGGGTTCTCCTAACACTGACCTACTTTGCTCTTATCTGGTACTATACGTACAATGGTTGTGAAGCCATGAAGAGAAAAATTGATGAAGATTAGAAGAATTTTTTAGTAGGAAGTGCTTGGTAGCATGCTTCTTTGTTGGTGAGACATAAATGTTGCCACAAATTATGAATAAATGCTCCAAATTCTCTAATATTATAGCAGTTATAACCATTTTTAACCCTCCTTTCTAAGTAGATATTTCTCTCCTGGCTTTCTGTATTATGAACTTTACAAAACTGGCTTAGGCAGCCTATTAATTATTCATACCATAGCAACAATTAAAGCAAATTAAAAATAAAAATCGCCATATTGCATTTAACCGTGGGCAGCACCAAACTGTGTCAGCTCTGTAAGGGCCTGTGATGTTTCCTTAGTTAAAAGTGCTAGAGGGAGCTCTAACCTTGTTCAGAGTAGTGGCATATGGGAACAGTTGTCTGTATGTGGCCAAAGGGTCGTAAGTGAAAATAGAGGCTAAAGCTGTGCCATGGCAAAATTGTAAATCTTTTTTATAGGAAAAAAAAAATCTTTTTTATAGAACTCACTGTTTCCTTTATATCAGAAAATAAGAGTTAGGGCTATGTATCTGTAACCAAACAGGACTTTATCCACCCTTATTTCTCTTTTTATGAATACAATAAGTTGTTTCCAATACAGTATTCAGGAGACCCTGAGTTTGGCTGAGTGAATTTTCACAAAGTGAACATATCTTGTGTAAGCACTAGCAAGATTAAAAAAAGGAAGAAGAGGAAAGGAAAAAACACATACCAGAAACCCACTCCTGCCTTCTTTGTCATTTCCCTCCCAAGGCTAGCCATTCTCCTCACTGCTTAACATCATGTGTTAGTTTTGCCTGGCTTTGAACTTTGTGTGAATGGAGTCATACAGTGTATATTCTTTACTGTCTAACTTACTTCCCTAAACATAATGTTTTTGGGAATCATATTATTGCATATAGCTGTAATTTATTTATTTTCATTGATGTGTGGTATGTCATTAAGTATATATACCAAATATATGTGTCCAGTCAGATTTTGATAACTGCAAAATTTTTTGGTATATATCTTTTGGTCAGTATGTGCAGTGAATACATGTATTCTGTTGTGTGTGTCACTAGGAGGGAAATTAGAATTTCCTGACTGGTGGTGCCAATTTATACTCTCTCCAGCAGTTAATGAGAGTTCCATTAGGCACTTACACATAGGAAGTCCTCAATATATTTGTTTAAATGAGATAACTCAGTACACACAAAAATTCCCTAAGTTGTAGTTTTCTCACCCAGAGCCTTTGAGCTGTTCTTACAGTCTAATCACATCTTAAATTTTCTTTTTTTCTTCACAGTTCTATCCCCAATCACATCAGCTAATGGTGGCCAGACAAGTTAGCATATTTTAAAATATTCCGATTCATATTTCCCTTTCCTGGGGAATTTGGTATGGAGTTTCAGTTAAAATCTTACTTTCAAAGTTTGACGGGCAGGTCCTGATACAGGCTGAGTTGCTGAGATGGTCTCTACATACCAGCAAATGATAACGATTACCTTCATTAGGCATTTATGTGCCGGACCCTGTGCTTAGTGTTTTATACATAGCTTCCTTTATTACAGCAGCTAATATATCACTTTGTCCTTGAGGACACTTGATGGCCTTTGGAATCTGACAGAAAAAGGTGTCTCAGGTAGAGCTGGCTGTGGGCTATAAGGCTGAAAATTAAAACAGCAGAGAGCAGCAGCCATCAGATCATGACCACTATAATCTTGATAGAAAGCATTAAGAGGATCCCAGTAATTTTTTCATATCTATTTGCAGACTCTTCATGTAGCCCTAGTATTTTGATTTGGCCCTAAGTAAGACAAACTGATGTATTAAATTGATAAAATATTTTATCTCCTTGTGAAATAAAGGAATTTTTAATAGGTACATTTATTTATTTACAATTTTCTTGAACACCTTAAATACCAGGAACTATAGAGGAAGATGGAGAAGGAAATGGCAACCGATTCCAGTATTCTTGCCTGGAGAATCCCGTGGACAGAGGAGCCTGGTGGGCTGCTGTCCATGGGGTTGCACAGAGTCAGACACGACTGAAGCAACTCGGCATGCATGCATGCCCTGGAGAAGGAAATGGCAACCCACTCCTGTGTTCTTGCCTGGAGAATCCCAGGGACAGGGGAGCCTGGTGGGCTGCCGTCTATGGGGTCGCACAGAGTCGGACACGACTGAAGCGACTTAGCAGCAGCATAGAGGAAGATGGATGGGGAAATAAGAGAGTAAATTATGAAAGAAATGAGGCACATTGAGACACAAAGTGTCACGATATCATTAAGTCTTCAGATCTGTGTCAGCCCTGAGAAAAGTTACACCATAAAGTTTTAAATTCTTAACTATGGAATATTTTAGCCTCCAGTAAAGTAAAAGAATAATAAGGTTACCTGTGTAACAGTCACATTCAGAATGATAGCATTTCTTTGCATTAAAAGCTCAATTGTTGCAGGAAAGTTTGACTTACTCTTGGGATTTTGGAATATATTGCTTGACTGAATAATAGTATGAAAAATGCTTCTTTTTGCTTGAGGTGTGTGTTCTTAAACTCTGATATGTTAGTTTTTTAGTAAGAAAATATGAAGAATGATTCTCTTTGTAAATGTAGTCCCTCAGCTCTATTTTAATTTACATGGAACTGAACCGTAAACTCAAAATATAAAAGCCAGACTGAGCCTCAGATTATTCCATCCACCCACTCATTTTATAGAGGAGATCCCAAACAGTAGAGACTTAGCCAAGATTACATAGCTAATTAGTGATGGGACTAGGCCACCGTGCTGTCTAACTTTTGCTGTAGAGCCGTTTACATGTGACTCAACTATAAGAGAACTTTTTGTAGTGGTTTGTTTCCAAAGCATGAAATTTCCAAAGCCTCTGTTTATTCCTTAAACAGAAATTGAAAGTAGAGTGCATTTGGCTCGTAGGAAAACTTCACTGAAAAAAGTTGTTATCCTTGCGTTTCATATTTATAGTGCTGCATGTGAGCTTAAGCCACACCTAGGTGAAGTGAAAAATTGGGTAGTAAACCAGGAAGTGTCTTTATGTAAACTATTTCGTCCTTTAAGAAAAGCCAAGTTCTGCAAAGAAAAGACCACAGTTCTATTTCTTAAACAAGCTTGTAAACAGTGTGGAAGTAACTATCTTCCTGATTTTCATTTTCTCATCCCACCTCCACTCTTAGTAAACAAACACAAAATCCCTGGTAGAGATTTGTTCCATTTAGAAAAAGAAAATTTTTTGTGACACTCAAGATTCAGTATTTTCTCCAGAACACCAAAAATCTGCAGTCTCTGGCCCATGAAACCCCATAAAAATAGTACCCATGTGGGGGAAATATAAATAACCTTCAGACAAAATCACAGAGTAATCGTTTTTCTGCTAATTTTTGAAAGAAAAGGAGGATGAGTGCTGTTGACAGCTGGAATTTCAGTCTGGTTTCTGCCCTCTCTGTCTTTGCTGATGACTAAAATGAAGTAAAAAGTCTGAAGGAAGCAAAAGGTACTCTATACCCTACAGGATGGAGGAATCATCCTGTATTTACTGTAGAAATCAGAAAAGTGAATTTTCAAAATTAGGGTACTATGTTGAGAATCTTGTTACCATGCTAATAACTTCCTTATTGTTTTTCCCTCACTAGATTTGAGTGTTGTGGGAGTGTTTTGGCAATTGTTCTGAAAGATTGAAAATGAAAAAAAAAGTCAATGTTCAAATGTCTTTTATTTCATATCATGAAACATATTTCGAAGTCTTTCTTTTGCTCTTTCCAATCTTCTCCAATTGTTAAATGTCACTCATTGTAATTTTACTCTCATTCTTGAATTTTTACATAGTAATATTTTGTGTATTTTTTTACATTAAAATGTTGAAACTAATCTTAGAAAACTGTGGATTAGAGTATTTACTGACAAAGCATCAATGTAGTGATAGTAGCATTCTTATTGGTAAGAGAAGGTCCAAAATATCAGTTTAGAAAAACTGTACACTTAACACAACAACTGCATTTTGCAGTCTGGTCTGAAATCTAGTAACTTCTGTGAATTTGAGCAAGTTACTTTGATCACCTCTGCTTAAAAAAAAAAAAAAGCAGATGCTGCATCCAAACTAAGCTTTTTCTGGATAAATTAAGAAGACAATTACCCACGTATTCCAGAGAAAAATGTCTTTTGTCCCTTGATGCTCCAAGGGTTATTAAAGTTTTACCTGCAGATAACCAAGACTTCCAGAAGTTACAAGTCATTTACTTCATTCACTGCAGCTAAGAGAGGCCTGTGCTGCTGCCTCGTAGGATTATTTCTTGCTGCATTTAACATGCATTAACAAGCATTTGGAAGGAGTTGAATTTCTTCTAGAAAGCTGAGTTGGTTTCTTGAGATCCTATCCCAAAAAGCCTTGTATTTTCTTAATCCAGGTTTTGGATGTAGCTTCTCAAAGGCTTTCTTCAGGAGCAAGTTCTACCAAGTCATTGAGACCTTTTTATTGGACAAAAAAATGTAAAGGATTAGTGCACAAAGAGGAAGAGGATAGTTTTTTCTTTTTTATTTTAAATTAACTGTATTTTCCTGTGTCCTTTTTAATTGCATTTTAAGTGTGTCTCTGTGTTTCTCTCTGGCAGCCAGTGCCTCTGTCATTCCACGTTATTTATTGGTAGAACTTAGCTTTCTGATGTTAAAATAAAGGGAGGATATGAGGGGGAAGTCAGGGAGAAGACTCTTAGTTAAAACTTTCTCATCACAGAAATTTTATTTTGGTACTATTAACATTATTTAACATCCAGATAAGCAACCTCTATCTGAGGAAGTTTACAGAAAGAGCAACAAGATTCCAGACAGTTAAACTTTATTACTCTGCCTGAAACATTAAGTAGCGGTTTAGAAAAATAGTTTTTCATCCCCTCTCCCTCTTGATGTTTATTGTGTGGGAGAGGACCTTTTCTCCTGACAGGCATATTATTTTTCTTAGGGCAGGTGAACTTAGTTATGCTAGGCCCCTTTTGCATTTGGTTATATTTATTCCTTTTCTCCTCATCTCTCTTCGTCTCATACCTACTTTCTGTCTCTCCCTCCATCTCTTCCCTAGCCCCTCACCTCTTTCCCCTTAGCCATTTCTTCCTACCCATGCCTAACCTTTCCTTTTCTTTCCTGTCTCTCTCCTACCCACTCTCTACCCATCCCCAGTCAATTTCATTCCTCTCCTTTCTCACCTTTCCTCTCTTCCTTGCTCGCTGCCATCTCCCTCCTTCCCTTCCCTTTCTTCTCACCCTTCCCCATCCTTCTCACTCCTCCTCACCCCCTCCCTCCTTTCTCCTCCCCTTCCTCCTCTCCCCTGCTTCCTACACCTCCAGTCACTTACAATTCTGTATCCTATGGGATCAGATCTTGACTTCTTTGAGGTGTTCAGCAAAGGAGATAAATTTTGCCTACTCTGATTGCTTTGATGTTATAGACAGAGAATTCTCTAGGTGACATAGAAACACTCTCTCAATCAAATAATGCACTAATAATTTATTTAGACCAGAAAGATACATACCCACCAAAATGTGCATATTATTTGTTGATGATGGAAATTATGGGCCATTTTTGTGTTCTCTGTGCTTCTGTATTTTTCATATTTTCTAAAGTTTGTTATAAATGCTGTTGTTTTTTTTTAAAATCAGTCTTTCTTTGCTTGACCCCAATAATCCTTATTTAAAGAAAGTAAAAACCAAAAAAAAAAGGAACCAAATTTGATCCTCTGCTGAATGTGAATTTGCCGTTTTAATGTCAGTCTTCCTTTCAACTTTCAAAATGGTGGCCCCTTGATTGCAGCATGAAGCCTTCAGCTTTTGGAGCTAACATATCAGATAATGGATTTTAAAAACTATCTCACAAGTTAGGTTTAAATTCATAAGTCCTGTAAGACCTTTTGTGCCTTTCTCTACTTTTCCTAGAATTTAGTTCATATTTTGTTTTATTGGTAATATTTCTGTAATGGGAGGGTGGTCAGTATAACAGACTTAGCAATTTACATACAGATTTGTTTTCAGTCCTGAGGGATAGAGGGGACTGACATTCATGAGCAGGTATTCTATTATTGTTACACCTCATTTTTATGCCTGTCTATTTTCCTTGCTACCGTTGGTTATTAAAGGCTTAAAATTCATACTGTACTAGGCCATGGTACCAACTTGCTCAATTAAATGTTAAAATTCCAAATTCAGATTCAAATTTGACCAAAAGGGAAAAAAAAAAATCCAGACTGTTTGCTTCTCAATTGGCTAGCTGAGGTGTGGAAGGTGGATAATGTAAGAATAGATGAAGTTCTCTAGACAGAGTTATGCATTTCCTAGCTATAGTGTACTTGTTTCAGAAAGGGTTAAATGGTGTCGTTAGTAAATGGTTTTCTAGCTGCCGGGGTTTTTGAGAAGAGATCTAGGAATTCTACAGTTAATTGGATTCTTCAGGCATGGACTTATGGTCATTGAAAAAATTTGAGTGAGTGAAATTCTCTCGCTTTGCTCCTAGATATAGTTCATACAGTGTTTTATTATTTTTTAAGGATTTTATGCCTATTTGTGCTGGTTGAACATTTTATATGATAAACATGACATTTTAAAAGATTTTACACAGTATATTCCCTTGCTTTGCCCTTCTCCCGATTTTTTTTTTTTCTTCTTCCCTCATTTCCCCAAGTCTGCATCACTGCTGCTTTTTCTCATTTTTCCCCATCTTGTGAGCAAAGTTTTAACAGTATGTAGAAAGTTAACTGCCTGGAGTCTTTTAAATATAAGTAACACGCAACCAGTAATAAGCTGTCGGTTGTTGTTGTTTATTTTTTTTTTTGCTGCCTGCAAAGAAACATAAACACAGCGCTCATTTCTGGCAGGTTTTTACTGTCAGAGTTTCTCCTATTATATTTATCTTACAATTTGCCAGGGGGTGAAGTTATTAAGTTTTAGCAGCAGCCATCGATCAAGTTCACAAGTTAACACGATAAAGGCTCTGTGCCGCTCCGATCCGGGGAAATGATGATCCTCACTCGGTAATTAACTAAATGAGAAAGTTAAATCTTACTTGAGAGCTGGGAGAGATGAAAGAGAGGTGTTTGTCAGTTTCTCAGTGGAAATTAGAAGCAGTTTTCTGCAATTCCCTAAGCTGCTGCTCTGTCATATTTTACATAAGCACTGGGAAAACGTCTTGTAATTAGTGCTGTCATGGAGGATTTTTTTTTTTTTTTTTTTTTTTTGCTGAAGGATGTTGGAATAATTCATTAGATTATCAAGAAAGGCTTGTGTCCTGAAATGATTAGCACAGTGAAATTTAAACCATTAACGATAACAAGTTTAGAGCTTGCTGCAGTGCAGAGGCACCCGGGGTATGTCTGTGCCTATTTCAATCATTTCTTATAATTAAACATTATGTCCTTTTTCCCCCTCATCACTAAGACCCATCCAAAAATCCTTTTAAGGTGGCACTATCTACATCAGTGGGTTTACCAGCCTTGGAGGTGTGCGTAGTTAGTAGCTATAATAATGCAGCAGTAAATTAAACTGCTGTGAGCTTCTTGGTTTAGAACAAAAGAACCTATCACCCTGAAAGCTATGAAGTTCCATGAGAGAACCTACTGCAGAAACAAGAGCCCCTGTTTGAAACTTAAAAATGTTAAGTGACTATCCTATCCCTTTAATTTCCTCAGAAATCCGGAAATAATAGAAATGGCTTTGTTGTGGCTTTGGTAAAATTTTTTATATGACTTTTCCTATAATTAAGAGGGGAAAAAAAGATTGCTAAGTGTCCAGTCTTTAATCATTTATACTGGGGCATTTTTGAGTTCATTTTCTGGTGAGTTTTATTTAAAAGAATTGGAGTGATTGCAAGCTTTTCTTGTTGGTTATTAGAAACTAGTCAAATTCATAATGTGAACTTTCCTTCTGCTGACAAATCGGCCCCTTCCTGTCTTCCATGTTCACTAATCAGATCTGACATATTTATGAGTTCACCCAATATGTAATCATATTTAGTAGAAGCTGTTAAAATATTAATGCAATAATCCTACTGAGAAATGTGATGTTTACTCCTGTTGAAATGTTTGTCCCATTCTGTACCTATAGCCACCATTTTCTTTTCATTTGCACTCTTACCCCTTGCCCCAAAAGATAGTAGACTACTACTTTGGTCACTGAAAGATATAGAGATTTTTTTTTAAGTGAAAATGTTAAAAGTGATGATTCTACTTTTGAGCATTCGTTATCTTTTACTCTGCATGTTCAATTTATGGCCAGATTCTCTCCATTTCTCTTGAAACTCTCTTGTTAAAAGATGCTCAAGTGCCAGAGAGCTCTACTGAGCCTTCTAAGGGTCCCTTTCTGTTTTCTACCCTAGCTCTTTGTAAATTCTAGAACTGTTCTGGATCTCTCTGTTGTCACCATCTCCATCATTAGGTATACTTACTTATTCTTTCAGTCCTAATCAAAATGTAGACGATATCATTTCCTCTTAATATAACCAAGACAGTATTGACTTTTTTAAGAGCTGTTTTTACAGAGAAATCAAGGGAAAACAGTAAGAAAAAGAACTTTAAAACCAATGTTTTTATATCCTTATTTAACTAACGCCTGGCAATAGCCAATAGAGAATAGTATAGACCTTTAAAAAAAAAAAAAATCCCCCCCTCCACACCATCCCCTGCAGAACTCTTGAATTTGTTTTATTTTTATCTTGTTTCTTCTGGCCACAAGGAGCAAGAACCCTGGTTTTGTCCCTATCCAGGTTGATGTACCAGATTAAATATTTGAAGGATTGGCCCTACTGAAGAAGTAAATCACTATACTGAAGTAAATGTGTATTATAACCCAGATTTATAATTCTCAACAGGGCTTTTCTCCTTCTTCCTCTCTTGTAAGGGTAAAATAGCTTTCTTCTAAGCACTTCCTAATCTGCCTTTTCTAACGTTAGCCATGACTGCTTCTTGCCTTGACTATGTTATCAGCTCTAATTGGTCTTCCTTCCTCTTCTTTCAACTTCCTCTTCCTATTCTCTCCCCACTGCCCCAGATGCCCCACTCCCTTCTCTGTGTGGTACCTAGTGTGAGTATTTCTAAAGGGTAAATCAGATGATGCCATATTTAACTACCTCAAAACTGCCAGGGGCTCTCCTTTACACTTAACAAGAAGTCCAAACTCTTTACTGTGACCCAGAAGTACCTATATGATCTGGCCCCAGGTCACCTCACTAACCTCATTTCCCACCACTTTCTTCCTCATTCAGTTTGCCCCATCCATAACATCTGCCTTTCTTTCTTTCTTTTGAACACACCATTGACTTGTTCTTCCTTCTGTCTGGGAGGTTTTTTCCCTACATCTTCATAAGGCTTGACTCTGATCTTTCAGATTATAGTTCAGACATTACCTACTCCAGTGTCATTGCATAAACACCTCAGTTAGGGTATTTTTTGTTACCTTGTTTTGTTTTCTTCACAATACTAACTGGTTTCAAGATTAAAATATTTATTACATATTCTCCCTCTACTTCTTGCCAGAGAAAGTAAAGAAAAATTTTGTCTACCTATTCACTGGTTTCGCTAGCACCTAGAAAAGTGCCCAGCACAGACTAGTCACCCAATAAATGGTTGTTAAAATTATGGTTATTGAGGGGTAAAGGAGGAAAGGGATAAATTGCAAGATTGAGATTGATACATGCACACCACTATATATAAAATAGATTACTAATAAGGACCTAACCATATAGCACAGGGAACTCTAGTCAATACTCTGTAATATATGGGGAATATGTGGGGGGAAAATCTAAAAAAAAGTGTGTGTGTGTATGTATAGCAGATTCACTTTGGTATGCACTTGAAACTAACACAACATTATAAATCAACTATACCCCAGTAAAAATTAGATAACGCAGGGCGGCGCAGGGTGGGCCAGCCTAGGCCGAGCCGTCACTGTGATCCCACCAGGGTAGCTGTGTGTCCTCTCCCTGTGTGTGAGGTAGGGGTTTATGTGGGATGGGTCTGCCTCAAGTAAGAGCAGACTGATAAGTCTCGTGGGCCGATTATGTCCACACCCCAGTTCAAGCTGGCTGGGTGGGATATAGAGAGTCCAGGCAGTGCCCTTCTATCTGAGGTTTATCCCAAGCCCTTCAGATGTGTGTCTTACCTCCTGGGTGTATATCTGAGCAGACACAGGTCTGTACCTGACCTGAGAGCAGAAGGTCAAGTGGACAGAAGAAGCAGTGAGAAGATGATGGCCTGGCAGGGCTCTGATGCCTCCGGGCAGGGCCAGCTGCTACACTGTCATTGCAGAGCCCCAGCCCAGAGATCGGTGAGGAGCTGCTTGTTGGGGACACGCGATCCATCTGCCCAAGTGAGGGGCCCATGCACCATACTGCCTCCGAGGGCCAGCATAGGCTCCTGTTGAATGTGGCCACTGAGGGTTCCCCAGAGTCAGGGCCCAGAGGTAAACAGGAAAGGCCTTGGGCTGGGACACCACCCAGGCTACTCCCCAGCATCCTGACCTGGGCTCACAGAGAGCATAACACATCTACTGCCACGTAGAACACTGTATCTGCCTTCCCCTGAGTCAGCTGGAAGACCTGGAGTCCACTGAGGCAGAGCCTGAAGCTCCGGCAGGAGACCCACTGGGCAGACAGTGATTTCCCACTCGGACGGGGAAAACCCAGCTGCTCCTGCAGGAGACCAAAGCCAGGTCAGAATTCATCACTCCTGGGTGCAAAACAGGCTCTTCAACCACCATCGCTGTTGGTTCCTGATCTACACCATGAACTGGCTACCCCACCCAAAATTGACTTTCCTTCCTCAATCTTTGTGTTTGATGTGTTGTGGTTTTATCTTTTTCTTCCCCATTATTTATGGCATTCTGTTCTTTATGTTTTAAGTGTAAAGTAATAAAATTTAAACATTTTGTTTGTTTGTTTGTTTTTAAAGGTTGTTGATTGATTGATAACTCTAAAGTTCCAGCCTTAGTCAAAATTCTTGTCCTATCCCTCTTAGGCTATAGCCTGAACCCAAGCACAACTGTTGCCCACTTTATTCTTATATTCATTCATTCATCATCTTAACCATTATATCCCTCCCTCACTCCACCCCCCCACCCAGGGTTTCAATACCAGAATCTTTCCTTGGAGCCCTTCTGAAGACCAAACAGAATCCTTAAATATCATTTGCACCTCTCTAGTCGTCAGTGTTATCCTCTTTATCTAGTCCTTGCACCCGCAATTCCAAATGTTGTCCTATATCTGGAACATTTTCTTTTCTCTACTTAATATATACCCTTCCTTGTGGTTTACATGCAAACAGGGTTTACATGCAAACTAAAAACATGTCATCTTACCACTAAGTTCAGCCAGTCTGTGCTGTATCTTCCAGCATACACACAGTGCAGTTAGCAAAGTCAGCACACTTAATGTTGCCGAGGCGGTGGTTAGGCTAGTTGGTATCTGCAAGTGTGTATTTTTCCTTCCTGGCCCAGGCAGAAGCTTCAGAGAAATTCATGGTAATTTTGAAAGTGATGCTTTAATATATTTTCAGGGAAGGAAATGTCAGCCCTTGGCCTTTAAGGACTAAGCTGAGAACAGTCATATAAATACTTAAGTCCTTTCATTTTGTGTGCTTGTCACCTGACAGCTTCTTTCTTTCTTTCTTTTGGAGATAACTGTTCATTGTAAACAGAATAACAGAACAGGAGATGTGCAGGGTTGGCAGAAAGTTAGTGTTACCATTAAACTGAGGTTGTTTGTCAGCTTTCCTAGACATTTGAACAGTAGTGGTTGAGTCATCAGGCTTTTGCTGGGAAAGCCAAATCAATTCTATTGCCACAAGTAACCATTACCCTCTCTCCCACTCTAATATACAACCTTTTGATTTTTTAATAATTGAACTTTTTCACTGTACCCTTGTGGATTTTCTGAGGTTCCCAAATTGAGATTTTGCTGCATTTACTTTAGGCATTAGTAGAAAAATCTGTAAGGGAGAGTGATAGAGAGAGGAGACTTGATAACAAAGACCTTTATCTCCAGAATTCTCTACAAATATAATACCTTCGTTATGAATTAAGTTAATATTACAATGGCATTTATCCTTAGGAATACCCTATACTTAGAAGTTTTAAAAGTCTATTTTCATTTTAAATATACAGTTTGATGAATTTTGGTGAATGTATACACCTGTGTAACAGTCAATCAATAGAACATTTTCATTCCATCCAAAACTTTACTGGTGCCCTTACCCAGTCAACCCCATCCCCATATCCACTCCCAAACAACCTCTGTTCTATTTTTATCATTATAAATTAGGTTTGTTATTCCTAGAATTTCATATAAGTAGAATCATAAAGTATATTCTCTTTTTGTGTCTGATTTTCTTTCATTCAGCATGTTTTTGAGATACATCCTTGTCATTTGGTATATCTGTAGTTTGCTCCTTTTATCATTGAGTACTGTTCCTTTGCCCCCTTCATGGATCACAGCCTTGTCCTGATGAAGGGGCTTGCATAACTCAGTGAAACTACGAGCCACGCCATGCAGGGACACCCGAGACTGATGGGTCACAGTGAAGAGTTCTGACAAAACATGGTCCCCTGGAGGAGAAAATGGCAACCCACTCCAGTATTCTTGCCTGGAGAACCCCATGGACAGCACAAAAAGGCAAAAAGATATGACACCAGAAGATGAGCCCCCCAGGAAAGGTGTCCAGTATGTTACTGGGGAAGAGCAGAGGGCAATTATTAATAGCTCCAGAAAGAATGAAGTGGCTGGATGAAAACGGAAATGATGCTCAGTTGTGGATGTATCTGGTGATGGATGTATCTGGTGGTAAGAGTAAAGTCCGATGCTATAAAGAGCAATATTGCAAAGGAATCTGGAATGTTAGGTCCATGAATCAAGGTAAATTGGACATGGTCAAGCAGGAGATGGCTAGATTGAACACTGACATCTTTAGGAATCAGTGAACTATAATGAAAGCTGAGTGCCAAAGAATTGATGCTTTTAAACTGTGGTTTTGGAGAAGATGCGTGAGAGTCCCTTGGACTGCAAGGAGATCAAACTAGTCAATCCTAAAGGAAATCAGTTCTGAATATTAATTGAAAGGATTGATGCTGAAGCTGAAGCTTCAATACTTTGGCCACCTGATGCAAAGAACTGACTCATTAGAAAAGACCCTGATGCTGGGAAAGATTGAAGGCAGGAGGAGAAGGGGACAACAGAGGATAAGATGGTTGAATGGCATCACTGACTCAATGGACATGGGTTTGAGCACGCTCTGGGAGTTGGTGACAGACAGGGAAGCCTGGCATGCTGCAGTCCATGGAGTCACAAAGAGTCGGACACGACTGAGCAACTGAACTGAATTGAACTGAACTATAATAGATGGGAATGGGCAAATGTAATTCAGATGACCATTATATCTATTACTGTGGGCAAGAATCCCTTAGAAGAAATGGAGTAACCCTCATAGTCAACACAAGAGTCTGAAATGTAGTACTTGGGTGCAGCCACAAAAACAACAGAATGATCTCAGAGTTGTTTCCAAGGCAAACCATTCAACATTATAGTAATCCTCAAGTCTGTACCCTAACCACTGATGCTGAAGAAACTGAAGCTGACTAATTCTATGAAGACATAGAACACTGTCTAAAATGAACACCAAAAAAAATAAGATGTCCTTTTGATCCCAGGGGATTGGAATGCAAAAGTAGAAAGTCAAGAGATACCCAGAGTAACAGGCAAGTTAGGCCTTAGAGTACAAAATGAAGCAGGGCAAAGGCCAACAGAGTTTTGTTAAGAGAACGTACTGGTCAGAGCAAATACCCTCTTCCAACAACACAAGAGATGACTCTACACATGGACATCAGTAGTGTCAGTACCAAAATCAGAGTCAGTACCAAAATCAGAATGATTATATTCTTTGCAGCTGAAGATGGAGAAGCTCTATACAGTCAGCAAAAACAAGACCTGGAGCTGACTCTGACTCAGATTGTGAGCTCCTTACTGCAGAATTCAGGCTTAAATTGAAGGAAGTTGGGAAAACCACTAAGCCTTTCAGGTATGACCTAAATTAAATCCTTTATGATTATACAATGGAGGTGATGAATAGATTCATGGGATTAGATGTGGTAGAGAGAGTGCCTGAAGAACTGTGGACGAAGGTTCATAATATTGTACAGGAGACAGTGACCAAAACTATCCGAGACAAAAAGAAGTGCAAGAAAGCAAAGTGGTTGTCTCAGGAGGCTTTACAAATAGCTGAGGAAAGTAGAAAAGCAAAAGGCAAGGGAGAAAGGTAAAGATACACCCAACTGAATGCAGAGTTCCAGAGAGTAGCAGAGAGAGATAAGAAGGACTTCTTAAATGAATAATGCAAAGAAATAGAGGAAAACAGTAGAATCGGAAAGACTAGAGATCTCTTTGAGAACATTGGAGGTATCAAGGGAACATTTCATGCAAGGATGGGCATGATAAAGATAGAAACGGTAAGGACCTAACAGAGGCAGAAGACGTTAAGAAGAGGTGGCAAGAGTACACAGAAGAACTATACAGAAAAGGTCTTAATGGCTCAGATAACCACAATTGTGTGGTCACTTACCTAGAACTGGACATCCTGTATTGTGAAGTCAAGTGGGCTGTGGGAAGCATTACAATGAGCAAAGCTAATGGAGATGACAGATTTCTAGCTGAGCTATTTAAGATCCTAAGAGATGATGCCGTTGAAGCGTTGTACTTAATATGTCAACAACTTTGGAAAACTCAGCAGTGGCCACAGGACTGGAAAAGGTCAGTTTTCATTCCAATCCCAAAGAAGGGCATTGCCAGAGAATGTTCAAACTACCACACAATTGTTCTCATTTCACATGCTAGCAATGTCATGCTGAAAATTCTTCAAGCTAGGCTTCTTCAGTATGTTAACCGAGAACTTCCAGATATTCAAGCTGGATTTAGAAAAGGCAGAGGAACCAAAGATCAAATTTCCAACATCTGTTGGATCATAGAAAAAGCAAGGGAATTCCAGAAAAACGTCTGCTTCTGTTTCATTTACTGCGCTAAAGCCTTTGACTGTGTGGATCACAACAAACTGGAAAATTCTTAAAGAGATGGGGATACCAGACCACCTTACCTGCCTTCTGAGAAACCTGTATGCAGGTCAAGAAGCAAGAGTTAGAACCACTCTTTGCCACATCAACTGTGAGAATGAAGACCACTCTCAGCAGTCAGACTGTCGACATCCCAGAAAATGTCGACATTACCTTGAAGGGATGGACAGTTATTGTGAAGGGCCCCAGAGACACCCTGTGGAGGGACTTCAGTCACATCAGTGTAGAACTCAGCCTCCTTGGAAAGAAAAAGAAGAGGCTTCATGTTGACAAATGGTGGGGAAACAGGAACTGGCCACTGTCGCACAATCTGTAGTCACGTACAGAATGTGATCAAGGGTGTTACATTGGTCTTCCGTTACAAGATGAGGTCAGTGTATGCCCACTTCCCCATCAACGTTGTTATTCAGGAGAATGGTTCTCTTTTGGAAATCCAAAATTTTGGGGATGAAAAATACATATGCAGGGTTCAAATGAGGCCAGGGGTTGCCTGTTCAGTATCTTAAGCCCAGAAAGATGAGTTGATTCTTGAAGGAAATGATATTGAACTTGTGTCAAATTCAGCTACTTTGATTCAGCAAGCCACCACAGTTAAAAACAAGGATATCAGAAAATTTTTGGATGGTATCTATGTTTCTGAAAAAGGAACAGTTCAGCAGGCTGATTGAAAAGATCTCAGTGATCCTGCTGCAGAAACCACAAGATGGAAGATGGTTCTGTGGACTCAGTTGTGATATTTTAAAGAGGCAATAAAAACTCTTGATTTGGGGCGGCGGGGGGGGGGGGGGGGGGGAAGAGTTAGAACCAGACATGGAACAACTGACTGGTTCCAAATTAGGAAAGGAGGACATTAAGACTGTTTATTGTCACCCTACTTATTTAACTTATATGCAAAGTACATCATGTGAAATGCCAGGCTGGATGAAACTCAAGCTAGAATCAAGATTGACAGGAGAAATAGCAATAACTTCAGATATGCAGATGACACCACCCTAATGGCAGAAAGTGAAGAGTACCTAAAGAGCCTCTTGATGAAGGTGAAAAAGGAGAGTGAAAAAGCAGGCTTAAAACTCTACATTGAGAAAACTGGCATCCAGTCCCATCACTTTCTGACAAATAGATGGGAAAACAATGGAAATAGGGACAGACTTTTGTTTTCTTGGGCTTCAAAATCACTGCAGACAGTGACTACAACTATGAAATTAAAAGACGCTTGCTCCTTGGAAGAAAAGCTGTGAGAAACCTAGACAGCGTATTAAAAAGCAGAGACATTACTTTGCTGACAAAGGTCCGTATCATCAAATTTATGGTTTTTCCAGTAGTCATGTACAGATGTGAGAGTTGGACCCGAAGAAGGCAGAACATTGAAGAACTGATACTTTTAAACTGTGGTATTGGAGAAGACTCTTGAGAGTCCCTTGGACAGCGAGGAGATCAAACCAGTCAGTCCTAAAGGAATCAACCCTGAATATTCATTGGAAGGACCGATGCTAAAGCTGATGCAAAGAGCCGACTCATTGGAAAAGACCCTGATGCTGGGATAGGTTGAAGGCAGGAGGAGAAGGGGACAACAGAGGATGAGCTGGTTGGATGGCATCACTGATTCAATGGACATGAGTTTGAACAAACTCCAGGAGATAGTGAAGGACAGGGAAGCTTGGCATGCTCCAGTTCATGGGGTTGCAAAGAGTTGGGCACAACTGAGCAACTGAACAACAGCAACACATATGTTGTCAGATTTATTCCTGAGAATTACATGTTTTTTAATGCTACTGTAAATTGTATAGGCAGTTTTTTAAAATATATGTATTTTAATGAAATGAGTATAGTGGCTACCGTTAGAGGAACTAGTGACTTGAAAAAAGGAGCTCAAGGCAGAGTTTGTGACCAAGGCACTAGTTGCACAGTATGCTCACCGTGTGGAAATTCATCAAGCTATACACTTAAGATTATGTACTTTTACATATACTATACATTATACTTCATTGAAAATTAAAATAGAAGGACATACTACCCAGTGAAATGGAATGATATACTTTCAAAAAAAAGAAAGCAAGCATAACTCCAGCAGTGTCATAAATTCATGAAGAGTGTCGATTTACTGAGCACTTTACTCTGTGCCATGCAGTGAGCTAAGGATGCTTTTCTTAGATTATTTTGATCTTCACAAAATCCCAGTGGAATAGATTCTGTAATTAGCCCCATTTTACAGATGAGTGAAACAGAGACTCAGAGAAAAATCAAGTTATTTATTCTATGTCACATAACTGGTAAAATTGAGGAGCTAAGATTTGAAGCTAGGTCTTTCTACTCTAAGGCTAGTGCTCTTAAAACAATGTGGTGTGGTATAGTGTTAAACTCATTTGAAGCGATGATGGATCTAAGGTATATGTCTACCTGCAATGAAATACTCTGTTTTGAGGGGCGGTGACTAGAGTGTATTACCAGCGGACAGTTGGCAAATACATGAACTCTCGGGTTATGCTTCATTTCTAATAGTGTTTTAACTCCCATTTATGATTGAATCATTGAAAGTATGAGAAAGTCTTGACTGAACTTTAACTCCTGCAGTAGGATAATCAATTTGTGACATCCTTCAGCACTTTTATCTGTTAATAGTCTAATAGCCACTGATCAAAGCATGAGTCCCATTATTTTAGTAATATCGGGTTTATTTACAGTATAAACAAAACACTTTCATTACCTTTCTGATTATTGTTCTCTGTGACTGACGTTTCTGGTCTTTATCCAGGATACAATACTCTGGTGGCATCCAACTCCAATCTATTTCTTCCTTTAAAAGACAAATGTATAAAAGATAATGAGAGGTTTTGGTTGTTGGGATGAGAAGTGTTTGGTCAAGCTTGCAAACCCACCTATTTATTAGCTTTCAAACTCTTACTCCATATTTCACAAGTTTTCCTTTCCTGAGATGCAAACTATTGAATAGTCTACACAAAACAGCCCAGAAGTCCAATGCCTGTGTCCAACAAGGTTCTTATTAATCATTTTAGGTCTTATATCATAGATAAAAATGGTATTTATGCTAGAAAACATCCAGCTCTGTGTACATCAGGGCTTACTGTTCATAGTGTCTGTTCCTTCTGTATAAATAGAATGGTTCATACCATTCCTTTTTAAAAAAATATTTTTTTATTTCTTTGGCTGTGCTGGGCCTTAGTTGTGGCACTCAAAGATCTTCAATCTTTGTTGCAGTGTATAGCATCTTTAGTTGCGGCATAGGAACTCTTAGTTGGAACATGTCGTATCTAGTTCCCTGACCAGGGATCGAACCTGGGCCCCTTGCATTGGGAATGTAGAGTCTTAACCACCAGGGAAATCCTGCTAATGCCATTCTTGAAAATATACTTTCAGCTGAACTATGACAACATTGTTAACTGGCTATATCCCAATTAAAAAAAAAAAGTTTTTAAAAAATAAATAAATTTTAAAATAAAACAGATGCTACATTTTATTTTTTTATTTTATTATTTTTATTAGTTATTTATTATTTAAAATATATTAAATAATAAAATATTTAAAATAAATAATAAAATATTTAAAATAAATAATAAATATTAAATATAATAAATATAATATTATTATTTATTTTATTATTTTATTTAAGCACAGACAGACAGCTTCTAGAATCTGTGGTGGTTCTTTGTGGTTTATTAAAATGTATCAGTAATATAATCTAGACCCCCCAAAAAAGGAAATATACTTTCAGCTGTGTATTGGAAATCATTTGTAAAGAGGCCTATGTGTAGGAGTTAACCTGTAGAAACCACATCTATAGCTACCACATAGTCCAAAAGATTGTTGTCTCTTCCGTGGACTACTGTGAAGTAGCCAGGTATTTAATTAGTCTCCTGATTTCTGTTCATGTCCTCTACAGCCTGTTCTCCACATAGCAATGATCCTTTTAAAAGGTTTCAGATCATGTAATGCCCAGGCTTCTAGGTGCTTCTCCATGTGACCTCTTCCTGCATGGCTTCTCATCCTCTCCAGGAGAGTAGCCTCAGTATTTTACGTAGTGGCTCAGGGGTCTAAGGCAGAGTAAGCAGAAGTTGTCTAAGCCCAGAAGTCCCAGAATGTTACTTTCTCCGCATTCTTTTAGTCAAAGCCCAGATTTAAAGGCTGGGACAAACTACTTCTTGATGGGAGGAGAAACAGAATTCATGTTCAGGGAGAAATGGAATCCTTTGTGACCAAATTATTACATTGTGGTTTTTTTTTAATTGCTACATAACAAATTACCACAAACTTAACAATTTAAAATAATACCTGTTCATTAGCTCACTGTTCTCTAGGTCAGAAATCTGATATAGCAAGACTGGGTTCTCTGCTCCAGTATCACAAGGCTGAAATCAATGTGTTGGTCTGAGCTGAGTTCTCATTTAGGGAAAGAAATCTCAGCACATTGTTGGCAAATTCAGCTCCTTGCCTTTGTAGGATTGAGGTCACCATTTTCTGATTGGCTGTCTGCTGGGAGATGCTCTCAGCCCCTAAGGCTGATCAAATTCCTAGCCTGGTGGTCCCCTTTCTCTTCTGCAACCAATTGGAAAAAAAACTCTGCTTTTAAAGGACTCGTGTCATTAGGTCACACCCACTGGAGTAATCTCCCTCTTCAAGTCCTGATTTGGGACCTTAATTAAGTCACAGCAGTACCTACATGTTGGTTTGAATAACAGAGAATTTCTTTGCCTGTCAAAATGGCATTATTTTTTCTATCCCTTTATCCTGCATTATTTTTCTTCATTATTTGTATGGTAATGTTTTTAGCTAGCTATACCTATTGTAATGTGAGTTATTGGTGGTAGAAACTATGTTATTTTTGTTAAGTGCTGTATTCCTAGCACCTGGGACAGTGTTTAGGACGTTATAGATGCTCAACTAATGTTTATTGAATGAACCAGTTAATATTAGACTTTATGGCATATAATTTTGATGACAACAGGATTTGGGAGGAGTGGGAAGAAGAAAAGGGTATATTGAGCATTGATGTTATTTAAGCTTTATCTCTAAAGGTACCAGGGTCTCAAATTTTTCATTGGCTTTTCTTTGCATGGAGGATTTCTTAACTATTAAAAAATAAGTTGTGAGTAAGTAATTGTATAAATGCACAGTAATGGGTATATACAAGAAAAAGCAAATTAGCATCTTTGCTTGCTAGTCATAACATGCTTTCATTGGTTTTCATCTACATATCTCCAAATAATGTTTTCCTATGAACTTTTGGAAATGGATGTCTTGTCATCCAACAGTATTCCTGATTTCCCAATTTACTGTGGTTATTTCTGTGGCTTTTTCCATATAATTGCTGTTGCAAACATCCAGTTACTAATAAAATAACAGAGTGAGCTCCATCAAACAGGCATACATAACATAGCATGCCAGACTGGAAAATCATATAATTTCCCTTATTTCAATACTGACTGTTACATGTTTCTTTCAATCCACCTCTTCTGCAGACAAAACTTGCCAATGGCACTTCCAGTATGATTGTGCCCAAGCAACGGAAACTCTCGGCAAGCTATGAGAAGGAAAAGGAACTGTGTGTCAAATATTTTGAGCAGTGGTCAGAGTCCGATCAAGTGGAATTTGTGGAACATCTTATATCCCAAATGTGTCATTACCAACATGGGCACATAAACTCATATCTTAAACCTATGTTGCAGAGGGATTTCATAACTGCTCTGCCAGGTATGTGTACAGGTGTTTGTAAGGCATTAATTTGCCTGAAAAATATGTTACACTAGTAATTATACTGAATCTTCAGTTCTGTTTCTCTTTAAAAAATCTTTGTTGGCTTGATTTTTGTGAACTATTTTAATTGTACCTTCTTGGGATATAAGTACAAAAAATTCCTACTCTATAAAGAGACTCCTTTTTCCCCTCTCTTATCCCTGTCTCTATTCACCCTATTTTTACTCACATGTAGGTTTAAATAACATCTTTTCTGAGATGTTATCTGGTTTGAGATGTGTCTTTTATAGTGTCTTAGTTTTAAGGTATGTTAACATATTTGAATTTCTTTGGGAATTTATCAACAGAATATTTACTTTGTATGAATGAATAAGAAGCATTTTTTATTGAATATTTTAGAAAGAAGCGTATCTCAGGAGCCTCGTTGTAATATTAAGTATGTAAATTTCAGGCTTTACAGTCTCACTGCTCAGTAACTAAATAGCTGTTATAAACTATTGTATATGTTTTATTGTATGTTTTTTAAAGTATATTTGTGCATACACACACACACACACACACACACTTTTGAGAGTGCTGTGGTGGTTTCACTGAATGCTTAATGGTGATCTGGGATACTCCGTAGGCATCAGTATTTGGGGGAAATGATGTATCAGGAAAATACAGGGTTCTCACCCGTGTTAAAAGTCTGTTTTTTTTTTTTTTTATTTCAGTTGTTTCCTGATTGTAGCACTTAGAGGAAATTTAGAAAATTCAAAAATGTTTAAAATGTAAATACATTTTCCAGAACCCTGCCATTCAGAGAGAACTACTAGAGTGTTCTTAATATTTTTCCTAGGTGTATATATTTCCCTTATAAGTGTTAGCAATATTTTTTTTCTTACTATATTCTCTTACTGTGTTTTCCTAAGTGTTGGCTCTTTTGAAAAAACAATTTTTTATAGTATTGTGTATTATTTATGATGGTTGAAACACATATCATTTAAACCCTTTATTGAGCAGTTCAGTTCAGTTCAGTCGCTCAGTTGTGTCCGACACTTTGCGACCCCATGAACCGCAGCACACCAGGCCTCCCTGTCCATCACCAACTCCTGGAGTCTACCCAAACCCATGTCCATTGAATCGGTGATGCCATCCAACCGTCTCATCCTCTGTCATCCCCTTCTCCTCCTGCCCTCAATCCTTCCCAGCATCAGGGTCTTTTCCAGTGATTCAGCTCTTCGCAGCAGATGGCCCAAGTATTGGAGTTTCAGCTTCAACATCAGTCCTTCCAATGAACACCCAGGACTGATCTCCTTTAGGATGGACTGGTTGGATCTCCTTGCAGTCCAAGGGACTCTCAAGAGTCTTTTCCAACACCACAGTTCAAAAGCATCAATTCTTCTGTGCTTAGCTTTATAGTCCAACTCTCATATCCATACATGACTCCTGGAAAAACCATAGCCTTGACTAAGACGGACCTTTGTTGGCAAAGTAATGTCTCTGCTTTTTAATATGGTGTCTAGGTTGATCATCACTTTCCTTCCAAGGAGTAAGCATCGTTTAATTTCATGGCTGCAGTCACCATCTGCAGTGATTTTGGAGCCCAGAAAAATAAAGTCAGCCACTGTTTCCACTCTTTCCCCATCTATTTGCCATGAAGTGATGGGACCGGATGCCATGATCTTAGTTTTCTGAATGTTGAGCTTTACGCCAGAGCTTTACGCCAACTTTTTTACTCTCCTCTTTCACTTTCATCAAGAGCCTCTTTAGTTCTTCACTTTCTGCCGTAAGGGTGGTGTCATCTGCATATCTGAGGTTATTGATATTTCTCCCTGCAATCTTGATTCCAGCTTGTGCTTCCTCCAGCCCAGCGTTTCTCTTGATGTACTCTGCATATAAGTTAAATAAGTAGGGTGACAATATACAGCCTTGATGTACTCCTTTCCCTATTTGGAACCAGTCTGTTGTTCCATGTCCAGTTCTAACTGTTGCTTCCTGACCTGCATACAGATTTCTCAGGAGGCAGGTCAGGTGGTCTGGTATTTCCATCTCTTGAAGACTTTTCCACAGTTTATTGTGATCCACAAAGTCAAAGGCTTTCTAGTCAATAAAGCAGAAATAGATGTTTTTCTGGAACTCTTGCTTTTTCGATGATCCAGTGGATGTTGGCAATTTGATCTCTGGTTCCTCTGCCTTTTCTAAAACCAGCTTGAACATCTGGAAGTTCACAGTCCACGTGTTGCTGAAGCCTGGCTTGGAGAATTTTGAGCATTCTTCACTAGTGTGTGAGATGAGTGCAATTGTGTGGTAGTTTGAGCATTCTTTGGCATTGCCTTTCTTTGTGATTGGAGTGAAAACTGACCTTTTCTAGTCCTGTGGCACCTGCTGAGTTTTCCAAATTTGCTGGCATATTGAGTGCTGCATTTTTACAGCATCATCTTTTAGAATTTGAAATAGCTCAATTGGAATTCCATCACCTCCAATAGCTTTGTTCGTAGTGATGCTTCCTAAGACCCACTTGACTTCAGATTCCAGGATGTCTGACTCTAGGTGAGTGATCACACCATCGTGATTATCTGGGTCGTGAAGATCTTTTTTGTACAGTTCTTCTGTGTAGTCTTGCCACCTCTTCTTAATATCATCTGCTTCTGTTAGGTCCATACCATTTCTGTCCTTTATTGAGCCCATCTTTGCATGAAATGTTCCCTTGGTATCTCTAATTTTCTTGAAGAGATCTCTAGTCTTTCCCATTCTGTTGTTTTCCTCTATTTCTTTGCATTGATTGCTGAGGAAGGCTTTCTTCTCTCTCCTTGCTATTCTTGGGAACTCTGCATTCAAATGGGTATATCTTTCCTTTTCTCCTTTGCTTTTCACTTCCCTTCTTTTCACAGCTATTTGTAAGGCCTCCTCAGACAGCCATTTTGCTTTTTTGCATTTCTTTTTCTTGGGGATGGTCTTGATTCCTGTCTCCTGTACAGTGTCATGAACCTCCATCCATAGTTCATCAGGCACTCTGTCTATTAGATCTAGTCCCTTAAATCTATTTCTCACTTCCACTGTATAATCATAAGGGATTTGATTTAGTTCATACCTGAATGGTCTAGTGGTTTTCTCCACTTTCTTCAATTTCAGTCTGAATTTGGCAATAAGGAGTTCATGATCTGAGCCACAGTCAGCTCCCGGTCTTGTTTTTGCTGACTGTATAGAGCTTCTCCATCTTTGGCTGCAAAAAATATAATCAATCTGATTTCAGAGCATTTAGGTAGTTTAAAATGTTTTTTCCATTATAAACTATACTGTGCTGGTATTCTTACCTGGAAAATTCCAGGGACAGGAGCCTGGTGGGCTGCCGTCTGTGGGGTTGCATGGAGTTGGACACGACTGAAGCGACTTAGCAGCAGCAGTAGTGGGCATTCTTATTCATCTTTTGGGCATCCTAGAAAAAAAAATACCAGAAGTAGGATTCCTATATTAAAGAATTATGAACATTTTTAAGAGCTTCTAATACATGTGCTAAACTGTCCTCTAAGAAGCGTATACCAACTTAAACCCTCCCTCAAACTACATTTTACCATTTTGTTTAATCTTTGCCAATTATATCTTTTTAAAAATTTGTTTTTCCAAATTTGGAATTTAAATTGCCCTTTAAAACAAAAGAAATGCCTATTTATATCTTTGAAATAAACATTTTCAAGCTGAATTTGTACTTACATCTTTTGTTAAATAGATTTCTGCCCATTCTTCACTCATTGGATTTTATTTTAGCCATAGGCAAGCAGTTTTCTTTGTGCAATCTGTGTGTACCTCATTATTGTGCTCTCCCCAGTCGCTGAGACACATTACAATCTCTAGCATATACCACTAAGAATTGAACAGGAGATGATTAGACTTGTGTACTCTTTGCCTAATACTGATCTCTGATGTATATCTGCTAACCACTTTATAAGATACTAAATCATCAGTCTAATGCTTTATGGCCACTTTAACTTACGAACCTATACCATCTGGCTACATTTAGTAAACCAAACTACTTCAAAAAAATGCCTGTAATCCATTAATGTAATGGGTTTGTTTGGAGTGTTAGGTAAAATTATTTCCAAAGAGTTATTATAGGGACATAGTGAAAGATCAGGAGCAATTTGATGCTAGCCACTAAAAAGACAGGAATGCATTTTGGGAACTTCTGATAGTATAGAAAGCTCAATATAAAGATGGAGAAATTGAACCATTACTGTATTTTGTATGACGAACTAATTATTATATCTTTAATTGGCTTATAGTCTTGTTTCTTTAATAAAAATTAGGTGATGAATGCCTCCATCTGCTTGTGCTTAAATATGAACATGTGATGCCAGCCAAACAAGATCCATTTAATGCTTTCTTTTCCAAATCTGTTGAAGAATGTGACTGACATCCATATAATTTTTATAATTAAAATAATGTTTAAGCACATTTAGATTGTTGCTAATGGCGTCCAAATGTATCTTTGTATGATTCAGGGGAAAGAAGCAAAACGAAATGTGATATTATCTCTCTTGCTTGTTAAGTTTGTGCCTAAGGTAATCAGAGTATCAAGGAATCTTTCTGCGCTATTTAAATCTTTAGCAAATCTCTAATACGTTACCTGTAAAGAGAAATGACTTTGAATATTTTTTGTCTCACTGTGAATTAGAACAGCAGCCAAAAGGTCTATTAATATGAACATCCTATTTTATGGGATCTGTTCCTCTGAGGCCCCAGTACAGATTTGGGTGATAGAGAATTTTAATTGGGAAGCCCACCCAGTTTACACAATCCAAGATCTACTTCCCCCGTTTTTCTCTGTATATCCTACAAACATAGTCTCTGAAATTGTAAGTTGTCTATTGGTCTGGGATTTTTTTTTTTTTTTTTCTCATTTTTGGCCAACTGTCATTTAGGCTTTATAGCAGCAACTGTTCTCAAATACACTTTTTAAACATCTGAAATTAAACTCGAACTTAAATATGCCTCTCGGTCATTCCTCTTGGGATGTTCCTATACCAACCTGTATTTTCTTTTTCTCTCCTTTCTGCATGCCCAGTATTCTATAGTCCAGAACATTCTGACTTAGTGCCTCTCCCACAGTACATTTAAAGGATATTTCTTTTACTGAACAGCTTTGGAACTGCAGCAGTAATAGAAACAGAATGAGAAATGGACCTAATATAAAGAATTGGGGTAGAGATGGGGGGGTCTGAATCACAGAGTTTGAGATGCCATCCATAGAACATCCCCTAGTGCTGAAATCCATATAGATAGATGTGAATTGTTTTCTGGAATCCTTTTTATTTTTAATGTCTTGGGGGGCGTTGCTGGTTGTTAGTTTTCACTTCCTTATCTAAAGGAAGATGGAAAATACTGTTCATTTCTGTAACCTTATAGAAAAATTTTAGCCAAGACACTCATTTTAGCCAAGTCTGTTTGAAAAAGAAACTGGACCACACTAGGGACAGTGATGTGCCTTCATAGCGGAATAAATGCTGTTCCTGTTTAAAGGACTTTCTGTTTAAAAAAAAAAAAACATCATTCACTACCATCCATGTCTTTTTTTTTTTTCTTTGCTTCCTTTCCCCACCAAAAGCTCGGGGTTTAGATCACATTGCTGAGAACATCCTGTCATACTTGGATGCCAGATCACTATGTGCTGCTGAACTTGTGTGCAAAGAATGGTACCGAGTGACGTCTGATGGCATGTTATGGAAGAAGCTCATCGAAAGAATGGTCAGGACAGATTCTCTGTGGAGAGGCCTGGCAGAACGAAGAGGGTGGTGAGCCTTTTAACATTCTTACTCTTTAGAGAGCTACAGGATCTGGCCTTTCACTCTCTGGAATACAGTATTATTGGGAACCAGCAAGACCACTTATCTTTTGATACACTGACTTTGCTCTTTTATAGCAAAAAGTGTTAAATAGTTGTTCATGTACTTGGCAGTTTTTCTTCTGACCAGTCACTCATAAGTGATATAATAATGTGTTAATGCTGCTTTGCAAAAAATGATTAAAAAAACACAAAACTACCAGCCCCCCTCTTTGACTATTTTCATTTTCAGATTTTTTGCCTTTAGCCTTTGCCTGTGGTGTTCTATCATCTTTGTAATCAAAATTATTTTTATGCCCAACTAGAATAAGAACTCAAGCCTTCAGAAAAAGAAGAAATTGGAATTTAGTATATATCATTGTTTCTTTTTAAGACTTAAATTTTCTCAAGACTTTTCACTGCTTAATCCTGAATCCTGTAAGACATTATGTAATTACCAGCCTAAGAGCAGCAGAATTCACCAGTTTTGTTCTTGTTCTTTTAATGTAATGATACCATTTCATTAGAACTTCTGGAAGATGTCTTCTATATATAATTTTCTCTTGGATGATTCTCTATAATGTCATTATAAGAAAGTTGGGTGTGAATACTTCATAAATAAAATAAAGGTGGTGACATATTAAATATTTTAGTTGATGCACCAGCAGGCATGTGTATGCTCAGTGATATCCTGAGCAATTTTAGGAATCGTTTATCTTGAATCATGAAGAAATACAGAACAGTTGAGACTGGAGGATCTGCTTTTCTTAACAATTTTTCATAAAAGTATAGTTGGCTCCCTTTTTTTGCATCTTTTAAATTCATTAATGTACAATAAATATAATGACCTCCACATATTATACCAAGTAATTCAAGAGATTTCTGTCATTCTGGCTATTAGAAGGTCTTTAAAATTTCTCCCAAATTCAATTAAATTAGGAAGCAAATACCAGGGAATTTTTGGCTATAAAGAATTGCATAAATGAAAATATATTATTATTTCTCCTTCCCAAGTATGTTTCCCTTACTTTCACTTATTTCACTGTATGGAAGAATGGAAACCTTATCTTTGATAACTTATTTCATACTTTGGAAATAAACTATATTGTATAATAAGCAAAAGATTATATAGGTATATGGCATTCAAAGTTCATCATTTTCTTAAGCATGTCAGGACTAGCCTTAGAAATAGAGGAGGCAGTTGCTTACTTGGGAAAATTTTAGGGCAACTAGGAATATCCCTCTACCCTTTGGGGAGGTGGGGGGAATTAAAAGAAAATCTTCTCCAAATAACTCCTGACCCAAAATTTCAGTTGTAGAGATGCATTCTCATAGCTTATAAAGGTTCCCTGTTAAAATGTACTTTGTTCCCATTTGGACTGTAAATGACAATAAACCTTTATCAGATGTTGGGACTTTACAGTCTCTTTTTGAAGGCAGGGAGAGTAAGAAGTACATGGGCAAATCTTGACAGATACGTATGAAAATGCCAAAGATAAAAGGCTCCAGAATTATGCTTAGGGTTAATTTAACCCTAAAAGAGGGTTTAAACCCTTAAAGAGGGTTAAAGATCTCTTATGTTAGTTACACAGAAGAAAAAGAGAAGATCATTGAACAGGTGGCTTCTTGGCCTTTTAAAGGGTATCTGAAGGTATAGCTGAGAAATAATTTAGGATCAGCACTAATTATCACTCTTTCTCCTATCTCTTCAACCACAGAAACCCACTCCTGCTTTTTTGAATATCCTTTAGAGTTCTGACTGTATTCCTTTGTCTTTGGCCATATATATCATCTTAGCTTGATATAGATCCCTGAGATTTCAAATATTTGTTCACCCCATGAAGACTGCCTCTATTATCCCCTTGACAGAATGTGGCTGCTTATGTTTACGTGTTGCCTTTCTTCCTGTGTTAGTAGTTCTTCTTCACTTTAAAAAACAATAGTCTGTAATCACTTTTTCATTTTTTTCTTGCAAGTTGTCTTACTAAGCCTCCTTTGTCAATAAAGCCTTTCTGTTATACTGCCTCTCCCCAAATGCTGTCTTTGAAAACTTCTTCCATTTCCTCCAACCAAAAATAAATAAATACAGTTTTCTAAAAAAGCTTTGAGTTTAATTTCCACTCTACAGTTGTATTTTATATCTAGATGAATTTGACAGTCTGCCTCTAGGACATGAGCTCTTATTTTCTCTCTTGAGTAATACTGAAGATGCTCTCTCCGCTTAGTAATGGTAACTCTTAAAACAGACCACTTGGGATAAGTCCATTTTCTTAATCAGCAGATCACATTTTATGATAACATTCTGAATTTAATATTTAGCATTTATCATGTCCTCACACTCTTAAAAGTACTAGGCATTTCACACAGAAGTGGTCCCTGTTGTCAGAGAGCTTCCATCATGAAAGGTTTTAACTTATAAAATATAGATATAGACTGAAAAACCAGTTTTCAGCTCTTAGCCACCCTTTTTTGTAGCATCTTTAATTTGAAGAAATTCAGATGTTTTAGCATGGCATGATAAATACAGTGGGATAGAAAATGAGATCAGAAGTTTACATGATTTCTCTTTCCTTAGAATGTAGAGATAGTTTCATTGTATATGAAAAAAATCCTGGGGTCCCTGTATGCAATTGCCAGAGGTTAAAAAGAGGATAAGAATGAGGAATGGTGAGCTTTGAGAGACAGTACAGTAGTTAAGAGTGTGACCTCTGAAGTCAGATTCAAATTGTAGGTCTTTTCACTAGCTGTGTGACCTTGGACAAGTTGCTTAACTTCCCTGACATTTGATTTCTTCACCTGCCAAATGAATATAGTTATTCTTAACCTCATTAAAGGATGTTGACATTGAAACTATTAAATTATAATTATTAACCAGATTTTTTTTTTTCTTTGGTGGGGGGGTGGCTTGCTATGGTGGCTTATGGGATCTTAGTTCCCTACCCAGGGATTGAACCTGGGCCCCTGGCAGTAGAAGCGCTGAGTCCTAACCACTAGACCACCCAGGAGTTCCCTAATAACCAGATTTAGGACCTCTTCATTCAAAATTTGTTTGCCTACAGTGTATTTGTAGAATAATTATTGTTTAGAAAACTGTATCTTTAAGCCTGAATTATTTCCAAGTGTGTCTTGTTTGTCCCTTTCTTTGTGTTGGTGTATCATGCTTCTTGCTCCTATTATAATCCCTTTAAAAAGACAATTATTTTAGCTTCTCTGTTGTGGATTTCCCTTTCTGTATCAATACAGAAGTCAGAGCCAGCTACCTTCCTGATAGGAAATTTTCTCAACTAATTTTCAAGGTGTATAATAGGAAGAGGGCAGGGGAGAAGTGCTCCTGGAGACATTGAACAATTAATTATATTGTAATGGAGCTATAGAGGGAGGCGTGGATGACTGGCCCAGAGAAAACATGATTTCTCTGGTGCCAGGATTACACTCAGAGGCATTTCTGCCTGTCTCCACTTTGCAAGGCACAGTGCCAGTGAGAACAGCAGTTAGTACACCCATAGTGGGGTTTACTAGCTTCCACACCGTGTTTGGTGGGTTCTTAACTTCAGGATGAGGAATTAAATTTTTTACCCAGCAGGAAGTGATTGCCATTTACTGATTTTTTTTTTGTAGCAAAGATCTAGCTTGGGATATGAGTATTCCAGAGACGTGCTGTCATAAGGAAGGAGATGCTAACAAATGTTGCTCACTGGAGTCAAGGAAAGGCAATAAAATCCGTGTATGTATGTACATAGCCAGGAACACACCTGTGAAAGTCAATTTTGTGCCTTAGACTTGACAGCACAGTGCTCTCAGGCATTTCTTTTTTTTTTCTGCTTTCATACTTGCTGCTGGACACTCCTGTGATCCCTTTGTTTTCTGTTGAAATTGCTCCTTTTAAAGCATGCCAGCAGTCTGGGTGTCTGAGTCGCCAATACACCTTTCCCCATATAACTGGAGACTGGTAAAAGTTAACTCTGTGACAGAGGCATTCCTGCTGCCCACGGTGCCAGGCTCCACTTCACTGGCACAGCTTTACTCAGTGAGGGAAGTCTATGGGGCATGTGCCTAGTTCAGAGTTTGTAGTTATCACCACTAACAAAATTTTCATAAGTCTAATAAGTCTAAGAGGTCTGATAGTAGATGAATTGTGACTATACAGATTCCATTTGTCTATTGACATAATATTCCTGAAGGCCTGACACTCTGATGTCCTACACTAGAAATCATCATGTTTTACCCAAAAGCAAATCAGTGTTGGCAGAATTCCTTTAGTCCAGAAAGTTGCTCCTTGACATGGGAGCAACTTTGAGGGAGTTGCTCCTGAAATCGACTTTAACTTTGCACTTCTCCAGGTTAGTTATGGAGATTATATGGAATGGTAATTGTGAAATAGGAAGTTCTTGTAAATGTATGGGGGAGGGAATGTGATTTTTACTGAGAAATATTTGTTGTTTTTTAGGGGACAGTATTTGTTCAAAAACAAACCTCCTGATGGAAATGCACCCCCTAACTCTTTTTATAGAGCACTTTATCCTAAAATTATACAAGACATTGAGGTAAGAATTTATGTATATTTGGGTATTTGCCAAATACTAGAGAATCATCAACATTCTTCAGTAACAGCATTGTTAGAGCAAACCCATTAGGGTTTATTGATGTGGGTTAAAAATCAATTTCTTTACAAGTGAATAGGGAGGTAAAATATAGTAAATAGCCAGGCAAAAAATTTAAAACTTTTGAAAATTGTTTATTGCTAGATAAATAGTTAAGAGAGAGGATATGATAACAGCAGTGGAAATATTTAAAAGTTGCACTTATAAACCATTATTCAAATATCTTCTGAATTGAGCCTCTGTGGAAGTTCACTGGTAGAAATGCCACCTCAAATGTAAGATGAGCACTGAGTAGGTAACCTCATGTGGTTCATAGCTTCCCCTCTGTTGGTGAACAGTCTCTCTCCAGAAGGTTTATTATTTAGTCGAATGAGTTATATACAGGAGAGTTCTAGGAAATAAATCTTTAATTACTTTGCAAATGAAAAAATGTTTTACAACATTAAATAGAAACTTTTATAAAAAATGCCTTAAGTTCTATATATCCAGTAAAGCACCGAGCATTTGTCACTGGTTGCCATGAAAGTCAGAAAAGAGTTTAGTTCTAGTCCCTTCCTAATTACTACTTCTTTACCATTCCTTCTTCTCAGACAATAGAATCTAATTGGAGATGTGGAAGACATAGCTTACAGAGAATCCACTGCCGAAGTGAAACAAGCAAAGGAGTTTACTGTTTACAATATGATGATCAGAAGATAGTAAGCGGCCTTCGAGACAACACAATCAAGGTGAGGTCTCTTCAGTTATGGGGAGGTAGCTGAAGGGATAAGAATGACCACAATGTAAAGCAACCCAAAGCATAAACTCTAAGCGATATTTCCAGAAAGTGAAAGTTTTAGATTGTTTCCAGTCTGAAAGCCAAAATCATTTCCTTAAAGGAAAAATGCCTGCTTCTCCCCAGAAACTCATACATATGGATAGTGCTAGTGTTAAATTCTATCCTTGAAGTGCACTGAATGGGCTGTTACTCTTTTGGCCCTCACATAATTATAGGCCAACCCTGTTCCTGAATGAAAAGGATCAAGTCTGCATTATACTGAAGCCACATAGGTAGAAGTGCTTAGCTCTACCTGCAGGAAAGAGTGCATTCCACACTACTTTGGGCTTTGATTCTTTGGGGGAATCAAATACATAATAGAGCCTGCAAGTCTCTGCACCACCCCATTATCATGGTGATCAAAAGGATCTTGTTTGCCATCCTAGATCTGGGATAAAAGCACATTGGAATGCAAGCGGATTCTCACAGGCCACACAGGTTCTGTCCTGTGTCTCCAGTATGACGAGAGGGTGATCATAACTGGGTCGTCGGATTCCACGGTCAGGTAGAAACTTTCAAATGATCTTTTGAACTCTGAAATATCAGATTCACTCTGTTCTGCCTTAGATAGTGATTTTGTTTGTATCTGCATGAACACAATTATGAAACTTCATAACCAAAGAAGAATAAGCAATCAGCTCCCCCCATCACTGTGTCAGTCTAGAACTGGAAGACTTGATTTAGGAATGGTTACGGTAAGTTTACATTTTTGTACATTTAAGAAACTATATATTCTGTTTTAGTTTGGGGGAATCATGTATTATAGAAACTTGGTAAACTTAGCATTTTTTACAAAAACCACCTCACAGGGGAATGACATGAATGGAATGAAGCCTTCCTTTCAGGTGATTATAACTGTAGTACAGGCATGCATTATCTCCTTTAAAATGTGTACAGGTGAGCAATACTCTCTCTTGCCAGCCCCTCCCCTGCTGTCCCTGCAGTTTTTAATTGCAAGCTTCACTCTAGGAGGGGCCTTCAATTTCCAGAGGCGTTAGTGATTTGATGACACAGCCATTATGCTGCTGGAGTCCAGTGTAGCTTGAGTTCTGGGTACCAGCAGAACTGCTGGAAACCTCTGTTAGGAATTTTGCCTTGAGCTAAAGGATTTAGCAAACATAATGCATCAAAAGTAACTTTAAAAAAAATAGGGAGAAAAAAAGCAGTTAACTGCATTGTTAGATTCTCTGAAGTTAAATTTTTACCATTCCAAATTATCGTCTGTGAATAGAAAAGGCTATTCACGTTTTCTTGTCTTTTGACTTAAAGGCATAGCAAATTCAGTTCTTAGAGTTAGCAGCATTTAACGTTTACTGTTGCTTGTGGAGTGCCTCAAGGAAGCTTAAAGATTGTAAAGGCTAACATTATTTGTTGGACAAGGGAAAAAATGATTTTCTAAAAGAGAGGGTTAAATTGGAAAAAAATAAAATGTGTTATAAAAAAACAAGTAAATATACAAAATGAGTGATCAAAGTAAAATACACCTTCACAAAAATTTATCAATCTATCCAAGCGTCCTACACTCTGCTGTGAAGCCCGTATTTATATTGGGGTGGCTGGTCTTGATCCCTACACTCATTCAGAGCACAGAAATGGGTCCTTATGTTTAGAGTCTAGGTAATTTTAGGCCTTGATCTGTGTGGTGAAAACTAAGGCCCAAGGTCATCAAGCTCAAATCCACAGTACTAAGTCAGTCTATTACAGAAGGTTCTTGGCCTGTGTCAGTTCTAGGACCCGAGGGCTATCTGTGGGACCACCAATGCTGCAGTTATTAGCAAAATTCCCACCCGTTTAAAATGTATCAGATTGAATGTCAGAAGGTTTATGATAATCTTGAAGTCTGGGACCAATTCACTGGTGATGGTTGCTGCCCCCTCATTTCAGCACCCTGTAACTAGCCCAGATTTCAAGTTGTGTTGTCTTAAGGATTGCATACTGGCAGTATCCCATCCCCTTCCTCTTGCCGCTTTCCCAGTCCAGTCCTCTAACTACCACTTCCCCATGGTCCATCAGTACACTTTACCTCACTCAACTTTAGAACTACAAAAGGAGAGTAAGGTATACCATTAACTGTGAGAAATAGGGTGGGAGGGGTGGGCAGTGAGGTAACCCAGTACTTAAAATAGATTATAGCATGAATTTCACCACAATCTCAGATAATCGTAATATTGTTTGTTCCAGGGTGTGGGATGTAAATACAGGTGAAATGCTGAACACATTGATTCACCATTGTGAAGCAGTTCTGCACTTGCGTTTCAATAATGGCATGATGGTGACCTGCTCCAAAGACCGTTCCATTGCAGTATGGGATATGGCCTCCCCGACTGACATCACCCTCCGCAGGGTGCTTGTCGGACATCGAGCTGCAGTCAATGTTGTAGACTTTGATGATAAGTACATCGTTTCTGCATCTGGGGATAGGACTATAAAGGTAATGAGGCATTTTTCAGTAAGTCCCCAACTTAGAATAGGGGAGTTCATATGGATATCTTCTCAAGGACAATTTTATATTTAACCCTCACTGTAGAATACTTAATATTTATTTAAATCAGATACTAGTTTATGTAATGAATGAGATAGGTCATGTGACAATTTGGGTTAGGTTTTTATTCCTGTAAATAATGGTGAGTATGAAAAGGGCAGGGGTAATTTTAGGTTCAAGATTTGTCTGCAAGACAAGACTAACCCCATAAGAGTACATCAATCTGAGGATTTCTCATATTATAGCAACCAGCTACAAATTAGCCCTATATTACTGTGCATTAAACTTGTCATTTGGGGTTTGATTTGGATTGGTTTAAGATGTGGAATTTCCCCTACTAGTTCAGTCCCATCTTCTGCTTCCATAAAACTGCAGTTGCCATAGATTTTACTAATAAAAGCATCAGATCAACTGCCAAATGCTATTTCTGTTTCAGGTATGGAACACAAGTACTTGTGAGTTTGTACGGACCTTAAATGGACACAAACGTGGAATTGCCTGTTTGCAGTACAGAGACAGGCTGGTTGTGAGTGGCTCATCTGACAACACAATCAGGTGAGCAGCAGGTGCCCTTGCCCAGAAGGGATCACTATTATCCTGCCATTCATTGTTTGTGCACAGACCAAACCAATTGTTTACTGTACTGTGTTCTGTTTATAATAAAACATTTTTCAGTTTTCCATGGCTTCTTACAGGTTAAAAGTTTGCCCCAAGCAGAGAGACAGCACAGCAAAGCCTTTTGTTGATGTGTTTCCTTCCTGTAATAGTTTTATCACCAGATAGACCTATTTAAAAGGAACTGCTTGAATGAGGAAGTGAGCGAGAGAAATAAAAATGGAGGTTGAAGGCCCTCTCTAAATTTCTCCTGTCTGCAGTTGATAAGTGCTAATAAATAGCTAAAGGGCTTTTCTCTTTGCCAGTGTTTTAAAAAAAAAAAGAAAAAAGATTTGTTCCCCTACTAGAAGTTGTACAATTTTGTTTTTTTTTAGCATTACATAATGGGCCAGGGAGCTACCAATCTTTGAAATTCTGAACAAATTATCCACAAATGAAGTACTTTTTGGTGTTTTCCCTTCATGAAGATGAACGACACACAGATGCATAGAATTTGAAAGGTTTATCCACCCTCTCCCCTCCTTCAAAGAAGTACTAAGGAAGAGACCATTGAAAAAACGACAGACAGATATTGTTAGAGCTAAGGAAATTAGCATTCCTAGAAATCATTTGGATTGGTCGGAAGGCATACCCAATTTAAATTAGTATATAAAAGTTTTTGAGAACTTACTTCGCATTTCCATTATATGAGAAAAAGTGTCCTGAACAGTGGGGTGAAAGCTGAGGGTGTCCTCAGTGACAGGTAGACATATTTTGTGAGAGCAGGATGTCACCTTTCCTGCATCTCATTCTTATTTAATTGTGGTTTCCGGAAACATGTTTCTTGGCTTGGTCCTTTCATTCTTAGGCAACTGTGTACATGAATTCATCTTTTATATTCCTTGGTGACCCTGAATATTCAGGTCTATATGAAGCTTGATGCTTTAAAAACATTTACAACATATTTGAACTTAAATCATACATTTTTCTGCTTATATGGCAGAAAGTAAATATACTGAAAGTAATACATTTGTATATGAGTGTTGATTGGTTTTTATATTTTGGATATTTTAAAAGACATATGATGTATGTTGTTATAACACTGCAAGCTTAGAAAAGAATGCATGGAAATTCACTCAACATAGTGTTCTCTTTCAGATTATGGGATATAGAATGTGGTGCATGCTTACGAGTGTTAGAAGGCCATGAGGAATTGGTGCGCTGTATTCGATTTGACAACAAGAGGATAGTCAGTGGAGCCTATGATGGGTGAGTGTGCTGACAGGGTTTTTAAAAGTTCTCTTAATCCCCCCGCCTTAGAATGTTAAACATAGCCTTTCCTTGTCTCCAAAAGATTATAGATATCACAGAAAGAATCTGATATGGTATTCTTGTGTCTAATCCATATATTCACATCTCCTTTGTTCACTCTTTTCCAAATAATCTTCCTAGTCATTTAATTATACTTGTTTGCTCATGATTTTCATTAGTATTTTAGATTTTTGGTCATACATTTATTTTGCCCTATAAAGCAGAGAACTGGATAAACCCCAGTGTATCAGCATATGGATATAAAATAGTGACTTGTTAATAAAACTGAAATGTTGGAGGATAGTATCTTTGGAGGGGGCTTGTAGCATGGGAGGGTCTTGTCTTCACTGCTGGCATTAAATAATGCACATTAAATAACGCACTTCACAGTGCGTTAAATAATCTTTGTTCCTTCAGTCTACTTTCCAGTGGTTACAGACTCCATTCATATTGTGGATGGATCCCACATCCAGCAACGCTAAAAGCACATAGTAAATTCTTACAAGAGTGAACTCACTTATGAAATGCTCTCTGTCATTTCTTCTCATCAGGGTGCCTGATGTGGAGGACGGTTAGGCCACAGTTCAAATATTGACAGCTTTTTAAAAATATCAGAAACTAACTTACAACTTTATCTTAGTTTACGCTGGCTATACTTGATTCATTAAGACAACTCAAGCAGCAGTAAGTGTTAACAGACCCATCTCCTCTGCTTTGAGTCAGCCGTCACTGTCTCAGACCCTTGGGAAGTTATTGGGGGTATGACGACATGTTTCAGCTAAGTCCACGATTGTATTTTTCACTGCCTTTGTTTTGATCTGTACCCTTTTCTTGGGTTTTGTCTGTTACTTACCTTGAGGAGACAGGACATACAATTGATTCATAGAAGGGCTAAACTTTTCTTATTTAAATATTGCTTATATAAACTCTAGAGTCTTACATGGACCCCAGTCCTCTCATATGTGTGACCTGGGCCACTCTCAGAATTGACCAGGAAAAAAATGCCTCAGAATTATAGGTTTCTAGGTCTAAGTGATCTCATCTACCATTAAGAGTTCTTAATATATAAGAACCCCTTTTGGTCCCAAGGTATGGTGTGACTTCACTGTTCACTCTCTTCAGTTTGTTTAAAGCTAACCTATTTCTTGTTTTTAGGTTAATCACGTACATTTTCCCCTTTTAAGACTAATAACCTCTACCCAAGAATGAATGCATGAACTGAGTCTCCAAATCAAAAACATTTTTATATATCCTGTGAGCTGCATTTATCATATAAACTGTCTTCACCATATACATTTATTGCCGTGACTTCTTGCTATTTTTCTTGTGTCCCCTTAATTTTGCTTTTTACTAAGATTTTGGTTGCCTCTTTGATCTTTAGAAAAATTAAAGTGTGGGATCTTGTAGCTGCCTTGGACCCTCGTGCGCCTGCAGGAACTCTTTGTCTACGGACCCTTGTGGTAAGAGCCATATTGTTTAGAGGGGTTTGAGGAGCAGGAAGGGGAAGAAATTAACATTGATGTGCTGTGGAATACAGATCTAGATTTGATAGTTAGAACCTCACAAAGTCTACTACTAAGTGGAAAGGCAACAAGTACTTGACAATAAAATATGTTTGTATAGCTGCCTTTCATCCAAAAGTGCTTTGGAGACTGTCTACGGAGAAGAATGTGGCAGCTGTTCAACAGCTGCGCAGCAACTCTACACAACAGTTCAGTGCAGGAAGTGAATAAGAATTCTGTATCCACTGGAAACAGTAGGGGGGACTTGGGGAGAGAGAACATAATTACTCAGATTGGAACCTGTCCAGAATCTGAGGACCTGCACACCTGTGCCTGCAAAAAGTGCCACGGGGAGCCTGCATGAACCCCCTGGTCCGCCCCTGAGTTCGCTTCCTATTTAAGGCATGCTGTCTCCAGCAATTCGAATCCTGTCTCTTTTATTCTGTTATACCCCCTGGCCCAAACATCTTGACATTTTGGGGAAAGACATGACTTAGAAGGAAGAATGTCATCTCAAAAGCACCAAGTTCTTTATCATGGTGTTAGCCAAAGGCCCAGATCAGAAAATGGCCCAAACGTTTGAAAGCTGCTTCCGTGACAGAAAGAATAGGTGGGGTATCATGGAGGACAGAATCTTCTGCACAACTCAGGAAAAGATGAGAGCAAGGATTTGAAGCCCATCCTGAATCCTGCCTCTCAGCACTTTAGGCAGCCTCTGCTCTGGAGAAGAGAGCGATACTTTTGTCTTCCTTGTTGAATATAAAGCTCATTCTTTCAGCACTAGACCTGTTTTACCTGCATGTTTCACACATGGTTTTTTAAACATGTACGTACATTTGTTTGATTTTTGAACTATAATTTACATACAGGAAAATTTGTTCCCTTTTTTGGTGTACTTCTGTATATTTTGCATAGAAATTTGTAGCTTTGTAAACCGCACAGTCAAGATATAGAACAATTTCATCACCTTAAAAATGATACCCCTTCATATTAATCCCCTGTCCTCAACCCCTAGCTACTATCCCTGTAGTTTTGCTGTCTTATAAGTGTCATATATACTAAATTAATGTAGCTTTTGAAAAAAATTTTATTTATATTTAATCTTAGCTGTGCTGGGTCTTCATTGCTGCGTGGGCTTTTTCTCTAGTTGCAGCAAGTGGGGGCTGCTCTCCACTTGCAGTGCTCAGGCTTCTCAATGCTGTGGATTCTCTTGTTAGGGAGCATGGCCTCTAGGCACATGGGCTTCAGTAGTTGCCGTGCACAGGCTCAGTAGTTGCAGATCCCAGGCCCTAGAGCACAGACTCAGTAGTTGCAGCACACAGGCTTAGTAGCTCCACAGCAGATAGGATCTCTTAGACCAGGGATCAAACCCATGTCTCCTACATTGGCAGGCGGATTCTTTCATGCTGAGCTACCAGGGAAGCCCATATTTATGTAGCTTTTTGCATTTTTCATTTTTTTCACTTCTTTTGAGATTGATTCACATTGTGGCATATGTTAATACTTTGTTCCTTTTTATTGCTGAGTGGTATTCCCTTGTGTAGATGAACCAATTTCTTTCTTCATTTACCAGTTTAAGGACATTTTTGGAATGTTTTCAGTCTTTGTGATACTGAAAACATCCCAGTATAGGCTTTTGTGTGTACATCTTTTTCTTTCATTTCTCTTGGGTAAATACCTAGAAGTATGATTTCTGAATATACATTGAAATTTAAAAGAAACTATCAAGCTATTTCCCAAAGTAGCACTTGGGGAGTTTGCAAATGTAAACCATTTCACATTTCCACTAACAATGTGTGAATGTCCTATTTTTCCACATCCCTGACAGGACTTGGTTTTGTCAGTTTTTAAAAACATTACAGCTACTTGGGTGGGTATGTAGTTTTAATTTGAATTTCTGTGATAGCTAATGGTATAGAACATCTTTTCCTGTGCTTATCTTCTTTTGAAGTGTCTTCAAATCTCATCCTAATTTATTTATTGAGTTGTCTACATTTTTAAAAATAGATTAATTTTGATATAATTGACATACAATAACATGGACATATTTAAAGTAAGATGCAACTTAATAAATTTTGACATATATACAAAACAGTGAAAGCATCATGCCAACCAAAGAGGACTGTATCCTCATGCCCTCTCCTTCCCTTAACAACACTGAATCTTCTTCTAAATAAAGACCACTTATTTAGGCCTTTTTAAATTTCTCAATAATGTGTTATAGCTTTCAATGTAAAGGTTTTCTATGTCTTTTGTCATATTTATCCATAAATATTTCTTATTTGTAATGCTATTATAAATTATATTTAAGATTTTTCATTTCTGGATTGTTCATTGCAAGATATCTACATACACTTCTTCTTTTCCAGTCTGCATACTTTTCATTTTTCTTTTTTGTTTTGTTGTACTGACCATCAGTACATGCTCAAAACAGTTGGTAAGAATGGATATCCTTATCTTTGGGAAAAGGTATTTGGTCTTTTACCATTTTACATAGATATATGTTAGCTATAAGTTTTTCATAGACACATTATCAGAGGATTAGGAGATTCATTTCAGTTCCTAGAATAGAGAGCTTTTATTAGGAGTGGATAGGGTTTAGTTAAATGCTCTTATCTGCATCTGTCAAGTTGGTCAGTGTGGTTTTCACCTTTATTCTGTTAATTTTTATGTTTTTGAATACATTGATTTTTGAATAGTAAACTTTGTATCAGTACAGATCCCATAGACATTAAAAGGATATAATAAAGGAATGCTATGAACAATTCTGTGCCTTCCAAATTGATAACCCAGATGAAATGGACCAATCCCTTGAAAGATACAATATTCCACAACTTAGGAATAAACATTTTGAATAGACCTAACCTTATTAAAAAAATAGAATAAATAATTAATAACCGTCCAAAACAGAAAGCACCAAGCCCATATGGTCACTGATGAGTTCTACCAAATATTTAAGGAAGAAATTATACCAATGCTCTATCCTTTCCTCCAGAAGATAAAAGCAGTGTGAATATTTCTTACCTAATTATGTGAGGCTGGCATTACCCTAATCCTGAAACCAAACAAAGAAAAGAAAACTACAGATATGTCTACCAGTATGTCTTATGAACACAGATGATCATGTATCTAATGAGCTCATTTACATCTTGTAAAGAATGTAAAATAGTGCAGCCTCAATGGAAAACAGTATGTGTATGTGTGCTTAGTCGCTCAGTTGTGTCCGACTCTTTGTGACCCCGTGGACTACATAGCTCACCAGGCTCCTCTGTCCATGGGCTTCTCCAGGCAGGAATACTGGAGTGGGTAGCCATTCCCTTCTCCAGGGGATCTTCCCAACCCAGGGATCAAACCTGGGTCTCTTGCATTGCAGGCAGATTCTTTACCATCTGAGCCACCAGCACCAGGGAAGCCCCATTCTTGTGTGTGTGTGTGTGTGTGTGTGTGTGTGTACAAATTGGGGATAGTTAATTGATAAGTACATACCAGCACAGTACTGCTTATTGCTCTTGGCCTATGATTGTAATAGAATCCTAAAGATACAGAATAGAATCCTGTAATAGAATCCTAGATATCCTAGAGGATAAAGCCTGAGAGGTACTAAGGAATGTTCTCATTGAGGCTAAGTCTAGGAGAGTTAGCAGTGAGAAACTCGTGTACTGTTTGACATGTGTCAGCTCCAGTGAATATTACTTTGACTATATATGAAATCGACTACCCAGTATTTGACTTTTATATCCTGCCTTTAATCCAGATTAAGATTTTCATCTGTATTCCTGAAACAGCTAAATGGTCAAGAAGACTATCTGCTTTAGCCTTTCCATAGGCTCCTTTTGACATGTTGCTGAATTTGTGTTCTTTTGATTTTGAATAGTTCAAAAGTTCTGTTTCTGCTTCTTTAGGAGCATTCTGGAAGAGTTTTCCGACTCCAGTTTGATGAATTCCAGATTGTCAGTAGTTCACATGATGACACAATCCTCATCTGGGACTTCCTAAATGATCCAGCTGCCCAAGCTGAACCTCCCCGCTCCCCTTCTCGAACATACACCTATATCTCCAGATAAATACTCATACACTGACCTCAGACTCGCCCAGGTATGAAAAAGAATTGTGTACATAGCACTGAGGGTAAGCGATGGAACACTGGCTGTAAGGTATTGTGAGTTCATGGAGCCTTCTCGTGCCCTTTATAGCTCCAAGTCCTATAATAGAGAAGCTGACACCATGAGACAGGGCTGGGCTGCACACTGGATGCTGCCCTTGATTGAGGTAGCCAGCCTCAGTCCTTAGATAATTCTTGAGCTAGATCTCGATGATCCTTGTGTAGTGGAACTAATATTCCTGCCTCAGTCACCTGGTTGGATTCTTAAGGAAATAAAATGAGATTTAAATCAGTTTCAAAACTAAGAGTATTGACCCCAAAGCCTGTGGCTTTGTAATTCCCAGATTAAACTAGTAACTACAATGGAGGCCCTTTAACCCAAGTAGATAATCTGATGTTGGAAAGAAAAAAAATCTCTTGGCAAAATAGCACACAAGGCTGCCTTCTCATAGCTCTTGTCAGTGTCATTTGATTATAAGAGGGAGCTTTTCTCCATCCCTCTTATTTGCATTCCCTGCCCCCTCCAACTGTTTTTTGACCTTGGAAGTAGCTCTGGAGTTGGTGAGAACTTCGTATATTCTCCCACTCAAATCTCCATCCTGTCTCTGGGGCAGAAGAAGATCCTAATATTCATCTTAACCTATATCCCTGGGATACTCAGATCGTACCTGATGGTCCTGAGCAGGTCAGATATAGGTAATCATTGGTTTGGGAAAACTGTACTAGCTACTGGGAAATATTGCCATTATTATGATTTCTCATTTCCTATATTTGCCTCTGTTCTTGTGGCAGAAGCACACACTCAGTACACTCTTCTGCATGTCTTTCTGCCATGGTTCTTCTGAACAGGGTGTTTTAAGCCTTGCTGGGCAAGCTTTAGTACTCACTTCTCTCACAGAGGATGTGCTGTTTCCTCAGCCAAGGCACACACAGACAGGCTTGGTGAGAATCCTAGCCATGTGCCCTTGGGCAAACAACTTCCCCAAGCCTAAAGTTCCTTGCAAATTGTAATACCTACCACACATAGTTGTGAGAATCAAATGTTATGCATCGAAATCTTAGTGCTTAGCACAGTGCCTAGCACGTAACAGGCCCTCAATAAAAAAAGTAACCATTAATTAGTATCAATATTGAAATTGTCATATAGGTATCCCCTCCTTTTGCCAAAATGTTGTCCTCCTCAGATTTCAATGGCATTTTGGCTCTCTGATTGTTTACATTTCCTTCTTGTCTCACTCCTGAAACTTAGACATCCACTAAGAGTCTGTCTCAGGCTTTTCTTCCTTATCTGAGTTCCTTTCTTTGGCTCCCTTATCTCTCCCCCAAGCTTCAGCTCTCATCTCCAATTTGTATGTGTAGTCCCACCCTCTGCCTTAATCCAGGCCACATTTCTAGTCACTACCTACACACCTATCCTTGACGGTACCAGGGGCGCTTCTGGGGCACACATCTAACACCCAGGCTCTCCCCTCATCTACACTACCAGTGCCCTCCAGCCAAGCAGCCAGAGAGCCTCACCCTACTCCCCCACTTTTTTTTAGTGGCATACTGCATTCATGGCCACCAAAGCCAGAACCTCAGAGCTGTCCTCACCTGCTCTACCATTCTAGGAAGCAGGTGAAAGCTCAGTGCTACACCCACCATAGTCATTGTTAATCTCTAGACATCAGAGTCACTGTGCATGAACACTTAGAGTACTGAGCATGTCAGTGAGCCCTGCTGAGCTCCCAAACAGGCCATGTAGCCTTTGACAGAAACTCCTGTGTGACATGGACAGAGAGCAGGTATTAGGAAGGACCCCTGAGCCTTTCTCCCAATTGACAGCTAGTTTAATATTCTTTTCCTCTTAGAGAAAGTGAGAAATACAGGAAAAGGGACTAATGACTCTGTGCTCTGTTTTCACACAGGACTCATTAAAGTTGCGGTATTTAACATATCTGCCAATACCAGGATGAGCAACAACAGTAACAATCAAACTACCACCCACTTTCCCCGGACTAGCCGAGGAGCGGGGCTTTAAGACTCCTATTGGGACACAGTTGGTCTGCAGTCGACCCGGGATGGTCTACTCAGCACAGCTGACTGCTTCCGTGCTGCTATCAGAAGATGTCTTTTATCTTTTGTGAATGATTGGAACTTTTAAACCTTACCTCCCCTCTTTCTTTCCCCTCTGCACCTGTTTTTTCCTCATTTGGTTCCAGACAAAGATGACTTATAAATATATTTAGTGTTTTGCCAGAATCTCTCTTGCTTTGCTCTTAAGCAGAAGAACTAGTTTCCCTGTGTAGCCTACTAGGAGAGAGCCACTTCTAGGGGACGGGCGATGCAGCTTCAAGCCAGACAGCACCTAGTGTCTCCCTGTAAACTGCAGGCGTGTCCAGCACCCAGCAGGACCTGCCCCAACCCCACTCTGCTTAGGAGGAGGCAACTGTCTGTATAGCCTCTGGGGCAAGAAAGAAAGAAAACAAGAATATACGCCCTGGAAGATCTGGGCCTCTTTCGTTCCATCTCTTTCTCTGTTTCTGTCCCTCTTGCCCCCTGCTGTTCCACTCGCCTTCAACATGTTTCTCTGCTCCACCTGAGAAGAAAAAGTATGAAGAAAGTATCCTCAGTTATCATGAGGCAAATGAGGAAATGCAATACTTAGAAGAGTTAAAATGTTTTTCAGTCAAAATTTCAAACCCAGGCTTTGGCTGCAAGTGACCCTTTGTGGCAGCAATGGATTCTTAAACATGGTACTCTCCTCATATTTGCAACTCTTCCCTCTTCCCCTTGTTACACACCCCACCCCCACCCCCAAAAGGGAGGCGGCAGAAATTTCCTGGGCTCCATCAATGGCCACATCTTTTCTGGACTCAGCAGTCTCCTGGATTCCATGTAGAGTGTGGAAAGGAGTTGCTGATTGCATTTCCTCTCATTAACAATTAGATGTGTAATAAAAAGCATTGTACTTCATCTTAAATCACTGCTAAGGCTCAGCCTACAGAAAGAACTGAAATGGCCGGAGCCAGTTGCTCGGTACTCTGTGCATAATGGTTTGCAGCTCTGATTTCTTCATCAGAGCCTGTGAGTACCCAGAGCACCTGTCTCTTTGCCAAGACCATGATCAGACTAGCTTACCAGGTGGTCAGGACTAAAAGATGATGTCTTTTTCACTTAGGCCAGTAAATATCGTCCCTCAAAAATCAAGCTAATCATCTCAGCCTTGCACTGCAGAACCTTCCTTCTGCTTTTCCAAACCTGGTGTTTATAAAAGGCAAAGCTGCCAGAGAGAGAGAATCAGGGTGAAGTTTGGCATACAGGGTTTATTAATGGTGCAGAAACTGCCTTCTCTTTACTTTTCTTCCTCCTCCTGGCCTTATTTTACTCTCCACTCTCCCCAGCCAATAAAATTTTTGTGGCAGTTGGTGAGCAACATAAACAAATGAACTTCAGCAAGGGCCAAGGCTGACCGGTAGGAGCTTCAGGTGAGGGCATGTATGCCCCCAACCCGGGAGCACAGGGAGTACTATCCCTGTGTGCCCCACTTGTTTCCAGGTCAGGAGTGGGCCTGCACCAGCCATCTCATGGGACACAGACACACCCATCAACAGCCGCAAGGCCCAGGGCAGTCTCAAGGGTCCCTTGGAAGCTGAGTTGACAGGCCCATTGTTTCCATTACTGATCAACACAGTTGAGTAAAAGAAAAGCCTCTTTTAACCAGCTGCTGTAAAATTTCAGTGGGAGCCTGTAGCAGGTGACCTCAAAGCCAGGCCACTTTAGTTCAGCAAGGGAGGCGGGGAGAGAGAAAGCCATCTTCACTGTTCCCTCTGCTTTGCCAGAAGGAATCCTCTTTCCAAAACGTGCCCAGACCGAATGTTTTTTCATAGTGAGAGGCAGACTGTGCGTATGTATTTTCCCTTTCCTGCTTTATGAGTGCTTTTAAGCTTTTAGTAACAGGTTATAGAGAGAAATATTTTCCAGTGTAATGATATGTCATTGCCAGGGAAATATTTTCTGAGTATAATTCCCTTACCAACTACCCACATGCTAGAGAAATGTCTTCTATTTAGCCACTATCAGGGTTCCTTGTCTATTGTCTTGACTATTAATGGATTTTGATTGGTTAAGGATTTTCTATAGATGAGGCAGAGGGCTGACCACCCTGAAAAACACCCAGGTCAGGCACTAAAGAGGCAATGGATTTTGAACTGTTTCAAAATATTGTCCAGTAGCCATAACTTGACCAGCCCTTCTCTTACATGCTGCTATTCAGAAGTGGAACTGTGGAATAGTCATTGGTGCCCGGGGTTTTGCTCGCCCATCTAGGTTCAGTGTAAGGTATGTCCTTTCTAAGACAATTTTGGGAGCTTGTCCAGTACATCATAAATGAGATCAAGAGTGGACCCTGCAGTCTGGAGCCATCAGCTCCATCAAGGATATTCTGCAAGTTGTCCTCTGCTGCTGTTGGAAATGGGAATGAAGTTAAGTGGTCTGAAAAACTTGAGTCAGTCACATTTCTCAGCTCTGGGGGTCATTTACCAGTTCACTGTAGAAGAAATAATCAGGTAAGTAGAAGTTCATTTCCAGAGAAGGTAAATCCCACTTACCATCTCTGCATGATTTCAGTGGGAATTGATTATCACTAATCCCCAACTGGGCTAGAATAAATGTAAAGTTTGACCTTTTTAAAAAGAAAAGAGAAAAAAAAGAGAAACAAAGAAAGTCTTAACACCTCCAAAGAAATGGTAGAAAAGGAAGTGAAGGTGTCTCTGGGCTCTGAAATGAAATGTCCCCATTGTAGATTAGTCTCTTCTCACTAAAATTCCAGTGTGGGCCTGCCAGAAACGTTTCATAAAGATAGAGGAATCGTGTTCAAAAGCAAGCGAGGAGCATGTGCATGCCCCTGCACCCGGTTGCTCTATGGGCACTTGTGAGCTCTCTGTTCACACTGGGGCTTCTTGGACATAACCAGCATGCCTTGCTACATGTGTGTATTTCCACTGCTGAGAACATCCTTTTACTTCCCTCTGTGCAGTTTGAAAGTGGACATGAATTGTGAATGGGAGGCCTTTTACACTTGTCTCTTGGCAAAATTCTTTCCAATGACTCTTTACCAGAAATTTCAGAGACAGACTCTCTGGAATTCTACTGACAAGTAATAAAGTCTGGCCCTCATAACTTGTTTTGGGGAAGGATCCTGGGACCCCTAAATCATTCTGTTTTCTGCTTGAGTAAGAAAAATCCTTTTTATTTTTCTTTTGTAAAACCAAAAGTTGAAGAGAAGAAAATATGCACTCTTTGCCATTTCCTGGTACCCACTGGTCTGAACAGCTGTGGTTAGCACTTGGTTATATGTGGAAATTCAGGGCTTTGGGTGGAGTGGGCGGGGGGATATTAGAATATTAATAACTAGGGCAACATTTTCTTCCCTAGAATTATACACTTTGGTATTGTTGATCTTCTTGGCATCTTATGTGGTAACACCTTCCTGCCTAGAATAGTGCAGGCCAGAGAGGCTAGGCTGCAAACTTGATTCTGGAGGAATCCAAGGTACTTTCAGGTGTAAAAGGGGATGTTTAGATGCCCACCACCTGTCTGATTATCAGGTTTGCCATATTACTTTAATCCACATTTGTGATCTCCTCCTCCATTTCTGAGTTCAACAGACTTCCACGATCTGGAGAGCATGAAAAGGTGCCCTTCCTTTTCTTTGCCTTCCTCTCTTCCCTTCTAGAGTAACCCTCACTTCTATCAAGTGTACCCGATCCTGCAGGCTGAGTTCATCTCCTCAGACTTCATCCACACAGCTGATCGCTAACAGACCACAAACCCCTTACATTATCCACAGACTCAAAATAATCTGTGCCAAAAAGACAGCCATCTCTTAGTAGAATAAAGCTGAGTTTTGCTTCTTGTTATTTTTACCTGTAATTCATTTGTGACTTCAGAATCCTTGAAATTGAGGAGAGAAACCAAAAAAGTGTGATTATGGCTACCTGATTTCAGGTGGAACTTAATGCACTGATATCCAGAAACCTCTTCTGTTGGAAATTGAGTACCTATGATCTAAAGTTTCCTGGAGGTGGATGACCTGCCAACATCTCTCCAGCCCACCCTTAGCTTCCGATTGGTTCTGTGCTTGTGTGGGTGTTCAAAGGTCACTGCGGTAAACAGCATTATAAAGCATCACCTCCCCTCTGTCCCTTTCCCTTTCTTGGACATTGATGGAAAAAAAACAAAAAAACAAGGTTAGATCTCTGGGTACCAAGGACACTAACACTTTCCCAAATCAGTGATCACTCAAGCCCAATGCAGACTGTTCTGAGGGATGTTCACTGGACTCCAGCTGTGGGGCAGGCCTGGCAACAAGTGTGAGCCTCCCTGAGAGCTTTTGCTCAGCCTTTGTTCTCTAGACTCTTCAGTACCGACTGCTTTGACTTTTGTGATTATGTTATGGTGATGTGTAGTCAATGTACCGATATGTTCACAACCTAGAATCATGATATAGTGTGTTTTTTTTTAACTGTTCAGAAAAAAAGGTAACTTAATTACAAATATAAGATTAAAGTGAATTTTCTGGGTGTCTTGTCTCTTTACCCCAACATCTAGAGGACAATGACTTTTTTCAATATAGAAATTGAGGGAGTAAACAGACCTTTTAAAGAAAATCTGACATGAAAAAACAACATTGAGAAGACTCAGGGCCAAATGGTATGAGTAAATGTGGGGACCCAGGCATACAATTAAGTGTTCCATGTTAAATTAAATTAAAGCCAAGATGATGTCTAATTTGGGAACTGGTCACCATAGCCTTGGCCTACCAACCTGAGCCCAGAGCTTAAGTTTTCCTCTGCCTCCTTATCAGGTGAAAAGACTTGGGTTTCCCCTGTATCCCATTTGATCAATTTTGAGATGGGAGAGCTCACATTTGGGAGCAATTTCCAGAGAGATTCCAACAAGCAATAAAAACAAAGAGAGCATTGACTGGGGAAACTCACCCACCTTCCCTCCTTGAATCAAACCTAGGGGAGTGGGTACCAGATTGCAGCTAGACCCCTCCCTTTGTCCCTTCTGGTGTCACAAGCAAAAACCTTGGCAAAATGGACCCATCCTTGTTTTATATCTATGGGCTTTTAGTAGTAGTGATGCTTCCTGCCTGACCAGACTCCCTGGCTTGTGGTCCCTGGATTGACAACTGTGGTCATTACAGCCTTCTCGGGCAGTTAGATGACAGGACCCTGGTGCCGAACTGTCCCTGCTCGAACAGGAGCATGTCAGAGCATCAGGTGCACCTTGACATTGTGCAGATGAGGAATGTGAGGAACAAGAAAAAGGGCTCTCCACACTGCCGAGACCACACTGGAGTCTCCTCCCTGAGGGTGAAGAAGAGAGAAGGGGAGGAATCAGTGGAGGCCACCAGGGCCACTGGCATTGGCTCAGTGGTCACTTGTAGGCTGGACTTCTGAGCCCAGAATTGGGCAGAGGCTGGGCCTTGAGGGTTATGGGTCTCACCTCGAAAGCCAGTGTCGGATCATTCCCCAGAGGAAGACAGGTCTAGGGCACACCTTGGAAGACTCACCCTGAAATCACGGTTTCCTAAAGCAGTGCTGTTCCTGGACTCCCTCTCCCCTTCAAAACCTAAAGCTCTGCCACCATCAGCAATGACTAGGGAGGAGACCTCTCTTCATCCTGATTGGCTCTTGCCAATTAAGAGCATTTTATTAGGCTGCTAATTAAAGGTACTTTGTTAGCAGCAGGAGAGGCCGGGTGGGTGCCTGGTGAGAGGAAGCAGAAGCCAGGAGAAATCGTTTTTCCTCCCCCTCCATGGAAGCAGAGCCTCTCAGGGAAACCTCTCAGTCCCCCAGCCTCCTGCTGCGCCTACCACACCCTTTGCTTTCAATTAGTGGCTCTGGGGGGGAGTGAGCTCATTACCAAGCCCAGGTGGAGAGCCCTCCCCTGCCTCAGGCCAAATGAGGCCTTGGGTAGGGGGAGGCTGTCCCAGTCCCCATGTGCCTGTGTACCTCCTTTGGTGCTTTGGAGTCAGGGACCCAGAAAAGAGAAGCCCACAGATGGTGTTTGTTCTCCCCACTGAGGAGTGGCCCGTGGGTCCCCATCACTCAAGACGACTGCTAACTTGGTCACATGGTGTGACTCTCTATGCCCTCTTCCTCACCAAAGTCTCAGCAGGTGGCTAGGAAATGTGACCTTCCTATCACTTTGCAAGTACTGAGCCCACTTAGACCCAGAGTGGGTCCAGGAAGAGGGGCTGAGGATTTTTCCAGCCCAGCCATGCAGATCCTGAGACTCCTCTGGTCTAAGACACTTAACCCTGCCTGGCCCAGCTCAGTACCAGGAAAGTCGTCTTCCTTCAGTAAAGGAGGAGGGCCTGGCTATGACTTAGCACCTAGGGGCTGGTGTGCAGGGTCAGAGTTACCCCCTAGCAGGACCTTCCCTGTCCCATCTTGCTGCCCTCCTCACCCCCTCACTTAACTGCAGAATTAGCACAAGCCCTGGCTGGGAGGGCAGATTTATGGCTGGGCCTGCCTCCTTCCATTTAACCCCAGGCCGGCCCGGGTTTCAGACACTAAATTAGATTTTTGACAATTAGAGAGACTAATGGGCACATAGCCATCCCCAGAGCCAGATATCCAGCAAGGCCATCCTTTAATATTCACCACTGGCCAGCCAGCCCCTCCCTGGCCGCCCTCCTCTCGCCCCTGTTGGGTGTTTCTCTCCCATGCCCTGTATCTCTCTGCCCAGGTTCTAAATGCACTCCAGAGGTTTCTCTGGTTCACTTGCCATTTCTTACCCTCTCCTTCCCACCCCTCAACGAGTACCAGCTCAGCTCTGGGGCTCTGCCCCTCCTCACCCTCCAATCACATTTCCTCTGCCTTCCCAAGGGCCCATCCCTCTGCAACCTTTCTGTTGGCCCCTAGCAGACCGCAAGCCCCTTGAGGGCAGGGGTTTGTGTCCTACCTGTATCCAGCAGGCCTAGCAACCAATGGGTGCTTAATGTTTTATCGTTTTCTGGGCACATCTCCCTGCCTTCTCCATCTGAGTCCCTGAGTCTCTAAGGCGTGCCCATGCTGCCTTCCTGGCCACAAGCCCAGCCCTGGCTCTGGCCTGGGTCGTCTGCAGCGTGGGTTGGGTCCTCCTTCCTTGCAGCCCCTCAGCTCTGGCCGGTCTTGGGCTGGGTGGGTAATGAGATTGCAGTAAGTGGTGCTGGGGGTGGAGGGGAGCTGCTCACATTCACTCAGGCAGACTCATAGCTCTGTCAGGCTGATTGGTCCTGAGTGGAGGCACAAACGGCCCCCCACGGACACACTGAGATTGGTTATAAAATTACAAGCATTTGTTCTGCTGTCAGTAGCCTTCCCTCCCTCCCCTCTGCCTGCCTGCCTGGGCTCCCCACCACCCCTCACCCAGCCCTCTCTCCCCTGGGGTCAGCCCATACACCCTGAGGGACCACCAGAGGCCACCATGGCAGATGAAGCCCAAGAAGCTAAGGCCACCAAGCTCCCCATCCAGGCTGGCCTTCTTGCCTTGGCCCTGGGATTATCACAGCTCAGGCTGGCCTCAGAGTGACCTGACCCTGTGCTCAGGGTTTCCTAGTCTCTGAAGGTAAGTGGAGGTGGGGGCCCCGGGCAAACAGTCCTTGGAATCCAGATGCTCAGATCTCAAGTAGAGGAAGATGTCCCAAGCTCAGGCCTCCCTGGAACAACCAGAGCCCACAACCTTTGAGGGGGTCCAGGACAGGGGTGGGGGTGATGGGAGCCTTTCCTGCTGAAGGCGGGAGCAGCAGAAGCCAGGTGGTGGGAAGGGCCCATCTCTCTTCCTTTCATGTGGTAGGTCCCCTGCCATGTACCCTAATCGCCAGGTAAAGACAAACCAGCACTCAGGACAGTCCCAATCCCTGGAACCTGAGCCAGGCCTAAAAACCCATATGCCCACCAGATGCCTGCTATGGTTACCCTCTATAGACTGAGTCCCCTCAGCCTGGCCCTTGTACTCACCCTCTATAGCCAAAAGTCAGTCAGTCCTTCTGGCCTTCACAGGAGCCTGGTTTCTCCCAAAGCAGTTGTGTCATGAAACCTCGCCTTGTGCTCTGGTGATACAGTCACAGAGATACCCACTCTGTACTAGCCCTGCCCCCCCCCCCGCCCCCGCCTGTCACAGACACAACAGCCTGGCCCTTTCCTGCCCCCACAGCCCCAGCCTCAGTCCCTGTCTGTCACCATCCTGTTGGGAGGCACCAAGGCGCCTTGTGACCAGGTGCTGGGTTCCCCAGCTCGGAGTGGGAACTTTAGGGAGCATCATCTCCTCACTGATGCCTACAAGGTGCCTTCCTGCCATTCGTCATTCATTCTCAGCCCAGAATGTACTTGCTGTAATTACATCTTTAATTAGGGTGGTGATGGCTCATTGTTCACCAACAATGATGGATCAGATCCTCCTGCTTGCCTTCCTCCCTCTGTCCAGCACCCTCCAGATCAGCTCTCTCCCAGTGCTGAGGCCGAGAAGGATGCACAAGAAGCTGCCCTCTCCTAGGGACCACCAGATGTCTCCTTGGTCCAAAGTGGCCGGGGGTGGTGGGGGGCAGGCCGATGTCGCCCCCATACACACACATGCCACCATCACCACCCCAAGCTGGGCCCTGAGCCACACTCTCCTCATCCAAGGAGCTGACAAGCACAGAAAATCTCACAACTCTTAAGTGTAGGATGTCTGAGTGGGTGGCCCTAACTCCAAGCTCCCAGTGCGTTAATCAGGGTCTCTGGCAAGACCTCCACTCCCATACACTTGTACCCAGTCAGGCCGCAGGCCCAGGTCCAAATCTGCATGTGGTGGCTGTTCAATGACAGTGTTCAGTGAATGAACAGGTTGACCAGTGAAGGGAGATGTGCTCTGAGAGGGTGGGGCTCAAGGCTCCTCACTGGAGGCCATGGGCTGGTGGGAGTCCTTGGTGAGCAGAGGGGCCAGCATGGACAGTGAAGGCCCAGCACCCTCCAGGAAGCCTTATGGGTAAGACCCTCATGTGGGTTCAAATCCCAGCTTGGCACCTCCTGACTGTATGACACAGGGTGAGTCTCCTCACCTAAGTCTCAGTTTCCTCATTTATAGAACAGATGAGAGTGGTACCTACCTCGTGTGATGGCTGCAGATTCCCAGAGACACTGCATGTAAAGTGAAGAGTCTGGGATAAGGTGGTGGCGGCTGCAGGGAAAGGTAGGGGCTGAGCAGCTGAGGGGAACCCCTCTTTACTGCGGCAGGCTAACGGCACCGGGAGCTGCGAGGTCGCCTCCATCTTGGTTTGAGGAAGGCCTTGCCCATTCCAGGCACTGTTGGGCACAATTGCGGGGGTGGGCAAGGCTGTGATGATGCTGGTGTAAGATTAGGTGCCCGGCAATTTCACAGGACATGCATACTGATGGGAACTGGCTGACCTCCTTTCAGAGCCTGATAGCCAGAGAGGCTGAGACTGCAGACCCAGTAGGGGAGCTTAGCCTATACCTAATCTTTAAGGGGACTGCACTGCAGGAAGGAGGAAATGGGAGACAGCTAGGGTGGGACCTCTATCCCTTCTACCTTTCAGCTCTAATATTCTATGATTCCCCCTTGGGGCCCCGTCATCTCCCACAGAGCTTCCCCACTTCCAGGGGTCACCCCCTCTACATTCCCTCTTCCCCAGTGACCCTCTCCACCGTGCCACCCTCCCCACGGCGATTCCAAGGCCCAGGCTGAAAGGATGAGCCGTACCTAGCGGTAAGTATGCGCAACATTACATATGTATATTGGAGAGTAAATAACCCCAAAAAGCGCCTTGTAAATAGACTCCAAGTTTATCCTTTATTAATGAGGCACCGAGTGCCCTGCTGTTTTAGAGCAGCGAGACTTTCATAATATCAAAACCTAAATTACACTTGCGTCTCTCATCCCAGGGATGAGCATCTTTCGGCTCCGATTGCAGAGTGAGTAAGCAGGGATCCCTCCCTGCCTCCCTGGGATTTGTTGGCACCTTTCTTCGATTGGAGGGAGGGAGGGAGGATGTACACACGCGTGCATGCACATGCACACACACACACACCAAGTTCCCTAGAGAGCTTTGTGTCTAAGGCCTCAGGGTCCAGTGTGTGAAGGCCAGCTGGGGATGTTGGTCCTTCATTTCATGTACAGAGTTTATAGGATCAAGGGGTCACCCCAGGCCCTGGGGCATGGAAGTGGGGTGGATCACTACACCTTTACAAGCTCTGTGACCAAGCTACTCCCTATCTTTTAGCTTCAGTTTCCCCATCTGCAAATGGGGATGAAAATAGCTTCCTCCTAGGCTCGTTGTGAGGACTCAGTTAATAGGTTACAAGTTGGGTTTGTTGTAGAGCAAGTCCTTGGTAAGTGTGAGCTGTGATGATGATGAAGATGACAGTCCCCTCTTTGGAATGGGACACCAGTGTCTTCAACTCCTGGAACACACCACATGTGGGTTCACAGAGTTCCTTATCTTGGCACCGAGATCCTGCACTGACCAGGACCCGTCTCACCCTTACACGTGTGAGACCTGACCTTCCAAAGGCCCCCAATCCTGAGCTCAGCTGGAGCAAGGAGCCTGGACCCTCTTGTTGCCCCCCCATTTCCGAAGTCCAAGGCTCTTCGCGGACCCCTTGGGGATTGTGCCTACCCTACCCTAGTTCTAGACCAAATGGACTAGCTGGGCAGGTGGGCAGGCGGGTGCTGTGTGGGCAGGATTTACAGCCTGGCCGGCCAAGCTCCTGGTGCTCTGGTGGGCGTCATGTCAAATCTGTCCCATTATATGGACAGTTGAGTTTAATAGTCATTGTGTGCTTGCTCAGAGCCCAGCAAACATCGCGGGGCGACACCCCCTCCACGCGAGCCGCCCGCTCCCCAGCCACACGGCCCATCCGTACAGTAAATTAAAAATATGAATCACTTCTCCCCACTGCCTCCCCAAACGCTCATCTTGTCAGCCTCTATGTTGCCTTCATTTGTATTACCTTAATTTAATGTTAATTATGGTCTTCATTTACAAGGAACAAGCGAGCCCTGCTCTGCCAGGGGACCTTCCCCCACCCATCCCCCCTCAGCCCAGGAGGGAGAGGCTGGGGGAGAAGAGGAATTTGGGGGGCTACAAGGGAGGAAGGAAGGGAGTTGGGGGAGGGCAGGAGATGAGATCTGGGCTATCAGTGGCTGATGGCCGTTCAGGGAGGGACTAGAAAGACCCACCCCTTCCCTCCTCCACACACCCTGTCATCAATCATTTATTCATTCAACAGTTATTTATTGAGCACCTAATAAGTGCCAGATAGCCATAAACAGAGAGATTGAGCAGGGTGGGGCTGGGGGGGATTCCTCCCTGATGAGGGCTACCGGAGTCCCCTTTGCCATCTGAAGTGAATGTGCTGGAAAGCAACATCAGGAAGACATGTCATGCATGCCCCAGGTGGGCTGGTACCTCACTCAGCCCAAAGGGCTCAGGACACTCCACCAGCAAGGGATCTTCTTTCTTCCAAGTTCTCCTCTTGGCTACTAGTGCCATCCCTACTCCAAATTGTTTCATAGTCTTTCCAGGCAGGAAGTTCTTTCTGAAGTCTTTCCTGAGTCTCTCTTGCTTCAGATCATCCCAGGCTCAGAGCCTGAGTGGGGTCAGGAGTGGAAGGGAGATTCCCAGGCTACACTGTCTCTGGAGAGTTGGGTGGGGATCACTACTCATCACCCCACCACTCACCACCCTTACCACCCCATAACCCCACCACTCAGCCCTGCTGACTTGCTCAAGGTCCCGTGTCTGAGAGGCCTGGGAGACCCGAGTGTGACCATTTGGCTCTCCCTGTGCTCTACACTGCCACTGGGACACACAGTCACACGTAAGCCTGTAGAGGCTCGATAAATGTTGGTGGCGCCTTTCACACGTGTGCACGCAGGGAGCTGGCAGAGGGCCACTGCACTGAGCTGCCCTTAACCACGAACACCAGCCCCTCCCCCCAGCACTCCTCTCCTTGAGTGGGGAAGACGATCTCCAGCTGGGAGTATCTGCTTGACAGATGAGGCTGTTCTGAGTGTGTGTCTGCCTGTGTGTCCGTCTCCAGGGAGCCTCGATCCACACACAGGGACATGTGTCTTCCCAGGTTCGGTGTGCCTGTGTGTATGTGCAGGAGCGTGTGTCCAGCAGGCCCACGTGCACGTGTGCGCGCCTGTGCTCCTGTTCGCGACCCACCTCCTCCCTCCCCCCCGATCCCTGCCTGTCAGCAGCGCTGATGACATTGGCGCAGAGGAAAGTGATGACAAATGCCCGTTATCAGCGAACGAGGCCGATGACAAATGGGCGGGCGCCCGAGCAGCCCCATTACGCTGTAATAACAGAAGATGGATGGCCTGGCGCCCCCACCCCCACCCCCCACCCCCCACCCCTACCCGCCTTAGCCGGTAACGGGAGCCGATTCGGCTCCGCCCGCCCGGGAGGGAGTCGAGCGGCCCGCTGGGCCGCCAATCACTACGGGCCTAGAAGCCCAGGCCCGGGCCGCCCGAGCCGGGAGCTCACGAGGCTGCCCGCGGCGAAGGAACAAAGCGGCTCGCTCGGCGGAAGCAAGCGATGCACTGAGTGTCCGGCCTGCCCGCGGCCAGGACACGCAGCTGTGCACACACATGGTCTGTACACGCGCCAGCCGCCTGCGTCCTTGCACGGTACACCTGCAGCTCCTGTCCAGGCACAGCCCCCACGTCGTGGGAGCACAGACACAAGCCTTCCTGCTGTGCATGGGCAGACGTCTGCCACCCAGAGCCGGGTGCACCCACCAACACAAATCCATGTACACACAGCCATGCAGACCCGTGCACCGGCAATTCATGCACGCGATGACAGAAACCACTTATGTCTGTGCACATGTAGGCAGCTAACATGCCTCCACATGGACAGATATGAAAACATGCATACACAGAAGCAGAAACGCTCAAGCGTTGACATAAACCCTTACACTGTGCACACAATTCAAGAACTCCAAACATACCCACGTGCCAAAGATGCCCACAGCTGCATCAACAAATGTTAACTGAGCCCCTACCACACTAGAGTCAGCAAGGTGCTGTGGAGTTACAATGACAAATATGACACCATCCTTGGCTTCTAGAATTTTAAGTCTACTAGGCATGGCAGACAAACGGCTGTGAGCAAAGGCAGAAGATGATTTGTGTTTTGACCCAAGAACATTGTTTGTGATGTGAAATTTCCAAGTGTGAGATTTCCTCCAGGAAAGTCAGAAGTCTTCCCAGAAGAGGTGAATAAAGGAAGAATAAATTTTCCAAAGGAATTGAATTCGGGGGAAAAAAGGCATGGAAACCAGAAAGTGTAGGGATTGTTTGGGGCCCAGTGTTTGCCTGGCCCATAGTCCAGGCAAACAGCACTGAGTGAGTGTGGTAGGAATGAAACTTCCCAGAAAGGCTGGGGTTATAAAGAGGCTGGAGCAGGGAAGAGGCTGTGACAGTACCACCTGAGAGACCCAGGAGGCCTGAGCTAATTGCTGACATAAAAAAGGAGAGGACCAGGACGTCAAGGAGTGGGGAAGTAAGGGAATGAGAGGTACCAGGCAAGGCCGTCTTCCTCGGTGTGTGACATGGGCCGGCCCCTGGGGCTGTGCATTTAGAGGAGCCCTGTGTGCTTGGTTTAGTGCTCTGTCTTGAAATTCTTTATAATTTTATAATAAGGAGCCTGACGTTTCATTTGGCTTTGGGCCCTGAAAATTATATAGCCAGTCTTGGAGCTAAGGATCTCTCAGGTTGATTGAATAAGACAGAAGGAGCAGGTTGGGGGAAGACGGCAATGAGTTTGGGGGATCAGGGAGTACATGAGAGTCTGGATGTGGAGTCAGGGGTTGAGATGATGGGTAGTGTCTCCCTCCCTGGGGTGGGAATTAGTGCCTTGCATATGCCTCTGCCCATGCTTGTTTCTACTCTGCAGTGAGTCTACACACTGCCACATGCCATAGGCGCGCCTCCTAACACGCTTTCATACCCCCTTGCTGGAATATAAGATCCCCAGTGTTGCCCCCATATCCTCAGGGCATGGAAAATGATTGCCACTCAATACCTGTTTGTTGCAAGAATAAGTGAATGCATGTGTGAATGAGCACATGCAAGTCCACATATGTGCACCGGGCATCTGGTCCCCCACCATGGGGGGAGGTTACAAGCAAGCCCTAATATGGTGCCCCTACCCCATTACCACTTCCCTGTATTTTCTCCAGGGTTGTTCTGTCACATTATGTCTACTTTGGGGAAAGAGTGCCCTTGTCCCAGGACTCCCTCATTGGATGTCTTCTTTGCAGACTGAGCTAGGCAGGAGTCAATGGTGAGCCTAGGACCCTGGGATGATGGGCAGGGAAGGGCTGTGATTTGGAGCCAGAGGATCTGAATTCAAGTTTCAGCTCCTCCCTTGGCTGACTGCTCCTCTCTCTGAGCTTTAACTCTTCATCCACAAAATGGGACTATAAGATGAAAAAGCGCTTAGGCCAGCAACTCGATGCTGACAGATAATTAAGGGAGATACACTCAATCAGGCCAGGTATTGAGAGAGCTGCTTCCTTCCCCCCAACTCTGGTTCCCTGTGGTGATAAAAATGGACTGGGGATCCAGAGGATGACCCAGGTGACCTTGAACAGGGGGAGGGGAATTGGCAGACTGGAAGAAGGATGTTTTGGTCTCCTCTCAATAGGAGCCAGATAATGGAGATACTGAGACTCAGGCTCTGCCTCCCACAACCCACCTTCCTATATGCAAGGCACGAACTCCCACCCCAGAGAGGGAGACACTACCCATCTTCTCAACCCCTGACTCCACATCCAGACTCTCATATACTCCCTGATCCCCCAAACTCATTGCCGTCTTCCCCCACCTGCTCCTTCTGTCTTACTCGATCAACCTGAGAGATCCCTAGCTCCAAGACTGGCTATATAATTTTCAGGGCCCAATGTCAAATGAGGCCAAACAGGAGGTGCCCTCCACGGCTAAGGTAAACACTCTGACACTGGATACCTTGGGTGCAGAGCAGCAGAAGGTGTCTCCTGAGATACAGATGAACTGAAAGAGCCAGATGGAGATGGGTGAGGGGCAGTGGAGGGTGCCAGGGTTACTCTGTTTCTTTCCCAGGGTGCCCTGTCTTCTGCCCCACAGGAACTCTACCTACTAACTTTGGCTCCTTAATATGTGACTGTCTCTGGGCCACAGAATGGGGGCAGGGGGCATTTCCAGACTTCCTCTCCCTCATGTGACCCACTTTGGGTCTCTCCAGTATGTCCTGGTCCACCTGGCCTATTTCAGCTGTATTAACCATCGCCTCTCAGACCCCATCAAGAGTCCCTAGGGAAACCGTCCCAGTGAGGGGCCTGAACGAGATGCCCAGGGATTTAAAGAGAAGATGCAGGGAGGAAAGAGATGGGCCGGCTAATGGGCCTCCTTCCTCCTCCCTTACCAGTTCACTTTTTCTGTAGCGTTATTGACCCGTCATTAGTTATCCATCCAAGGTCGCCGGGCCTGGCCCAGCTATAAATCATGGAGGCTGGAGGGGGGCATCTGGCAGAGCGATGGTTCCGGGGATACAGCAGAGAGCTCAGGCCTCATCACAGCTGAGAGCAGGCGCAGTTAGCCCCAGTCTCGGGAGAGCTTCCGCTAAGAGGGCTAAGCCTCTCCATATGCCCCCACCGACCCACGCCCTCCTCCTCCCCTTCCTCCTCCCCTTCCTCTTCCTCCATTCTCCCCTTCCATTTGCTTTTACAGTGTCACTTCTTCCACCACTCACTCTTCTCCTCTCCCATCTTCTTCTACTTCCCCCAAGCTCTGGGTTCAAGGTCAGCGAGGTCAGGGTAATAAACGGGGGGGCGGGAACTGGGGCATACTAATTCCCTTTCATTGGTTCACCCCAGCTGGTGCCCCAGTTTAGAGCTTCTGGGAGCAAGGACAGAGCTCACGCAGAGGGAAACTGAGGCACAGAATTTAGACCTGAGGTGTCTGAGGAAGGGGGTTCCACCAGATTCAGCATCAAGGTCGCCAGTTCTGAATCTACAGACCCTACTCCCTTGCCCGGAAGGTATACCGTTCCCTTGAGGAAGGTCTACCCACCTTGAGTCTACCCACCCACGGAGGGCCGCGCTAGGCCCCATGCCCCTCGGCCACCTCTTCCTGAGGCGCGAAGGGCCTCGCAGTCCGGACACTTCCAGCCCCAGCTTCCACCCAGGGGAGTCGGAGAGAAGCCCCTGGGCGGTTCCTCCAGGGCACCTGCCGCCTTGTTACCACACCCCCATCCCAGGCCTTCGCACGCGCCGGGCCTCTTGACCGGTCCTCGCGCGCCCTCTGCTGGCGCCTTCTGGGAAGCGCGCCTGTCGGCCTCTATACCGGCTCCATCCTCAGCCCAACACACCTGGCGGCGGCGCCGGCCCCACCCTGTCCAAACCCCGCCCCGGGCCAGATACCAGTTCGCGGTGACGCCCCCGTCCACTAGGAGGCCCCCTGGAGCACGCCTCCATCCCGCCATCCTCTGCTTCGGAGCAGACGCTGCCGTTGCAGATCCCAGAGAGGCTTGTTTGTCAGATCCAGAGGAGTGAAGGGAGTGAGGGCCACCAGCAGAATAGAACCTGAAGCTTGGAGCGGAGAGAGCGTTTCTCTTACTGTGGAGCCAGGCTCTGGAGGGCCATCTGGAGTCCGAGTCTATACCTCACGGGGCAACAGGTGGGGCTCCTTCAGGGCTTTCTCTGGAGCCCGCCTCCACTTGGTCCTGCAACTTCCAAAGGTACTTCTGTGGGGGAGCGCGGGGGAGGCCCTCAAAGTCGGGGGACCTTAGTTCGCAGAAGCTCTGAGGTGGGGCCTGCAGTCCTTGGCCCCAGAAGTGAGAATCTGGGGCTGTTCCCTGGCATAGAGTGGAACAGTAGAGGGCATGACCTCTGGGTCCCTCTCTCGTGCCTAAGGATCCTGGACTTGCTCCCCATTAGGCAGCTTGGAAGGAAGAGGGGCAGGCCAGGGAGTGATACTTTCCAATGGGGTGTCTGACCTGGCAGGTAGGGAGGCCCTTGCCACAATGGCCCCAAAGTTCTCCAGGAGAGCAGAGCCCATGGTCATGGTGAAGAGAGAGAATTCCACAGAGGAAGCCTGGAGCTGAGAGGAGGAGATTCTCAAGTCAGGCTGGGCCCCTGTCAAGTCCTGCGTAGAGTCATGTGGGAATAAGTCACCAACGTGTGGAGCTATGAGGGAGGGGTCCAGTGTGTGGGGGGTATGGGGGATAGGCCAGGCATGTAGGGATAGATGTGAGCTATAGAGCCAGGACCCTCACCTCTAGCAGGGCTGGAGTTTGACAGTCAGTGCCTCCATACTACTAATTCCCTAAGGGAGGTGGGATGTTGCAGGGGAGGGGTCCCATCGCAGGACAAGTGGGCCTTTGCTGATTCAAAACTCCAGTTCTCAGGGCTTTCCTAGTGGTCAAGTGGCTTGGATTCCATGTTCCCAGTTCAGGGGGTCCCAGGTTCAATCCTTGGTCAGAGAACTAGATTCCACATGCTGCGACTAAGGTATTCCTCATGCTGCAATTATTAATAAAAGATCCTGCAAACTAAAGATTCTGCATGCAGCAACTAAGACCCGACACAGCCAAATAAATAGATATCTTTTAAAGAGTCAAAAACTCCAGTTCTTAGGTCCAGGGACTGTGTCCTTCAATATCAGCATCAGGAACCTCCACAGACTCTGAAAAGTTCAGGACTCTCTCCTTGGGTATGTGGGAGAAGGAGGGAGAGAAGTTAGCAGACGGTCCAGTTAGATCTGGGCTAGAACTTTTTCCATAGCGGGAGCCAGGAAAACCAGCTGGGCTTCCTGGGTCACAGAGATCTGAGATGAAACCGAGCTGTTCTCAATGCTGTGTGACTTAGCACAAGTGAATGAATCTCTCTGGGCCTCTCTTTCTTCATCTGCCAAATGGAGGTAATACAAGTACCAATAGGGCTATTGGGAAGGTTACATGATATAGTCCACAAGCAGGGCTAGGTTAAGGGTGGACTGGCCAGGCTCAGAGTCAATCAATAAATGCTGCTGGAATAACCCCAGAAATATGGTGCATCTAATCCAAGTCTCCTCACTGGAGACTCTTTCCTTCTTTCAAAATGTCAATTGGTCTTCCTCAAAATCCACTGATGCTAGGATCTTCCAGTGGGGATCAAAAACATCTTTTGCCAGCACCCACCTAGGACACATGAATAGATAGTTTTTGAAAACTTTGGTTTGGGGGGAAGGGGAACTCTGGTTTGAAAGTGCATTAAATTATCAGCCGGCCCCTACCCACATCCTAGAAGCCTCTGGCGGAACCAGTTCCATAGAAGCTCCTCCTGTTCTCCTCCTCCTCACAGGAGGACCCATTCCTGTGAGGTGAACTTGCTACTCCTCATTACGCAGGGATCCAGACTCCACCTGGAAGGACTCACAAATTTAAATGCTTATGAGGGTTTGGTCCCAGGTGAAACAACAGGGAGTTATGAGAACTTTGGAACTAGGGGGCAGCTTCAGTCAATTGTTGCCATGTCAGAATGCGGGGGCAGGGGGAGGGAAGTAGCATTAGGACAGAGCCTCAGACCTCTCCCATCTCCCTCCCCCATCGTAGGACCCTCCTAAGATACCCTTCCCCTAAGCCCTGTATATTAGGTTTCTATTGCTGCACAACAAAAGTGCTGACAAATCACAAAATTAGCCCCTAAAAACAAGACCCGTTATTTCACAATCCTGTAGACCAAAAGTCCAGGCAGGCTCAGCTGAATTCTCTGATTAGAGTTCTGCAAGACCTAAATCAAGGTGTTAACCAGGCTGGGCTCTTATCTAGAAGCTCTGGGAAAGATCAGCTTCCATACTCATTCTCTTTGTTGACAGAATTTGGCTGCTTATGGTTGTAGGACTAAGGTCCCCATTTCCTTGCTGTGTATCAGCTGAGGGCTGCTCCCTGGTCCTTGTACAAGTCCCCTTCTATCTTCAGAGCCAACAGAGGCATGCTGAGCCTTCATGCTTTGAATCTCTCTGCCCCTTCTGCTAATAGCTGAATAAAACTCCTTTTAAAGGGTTCACATTATTAGACCAGACCCACCCAGATAGTCTTCCATTTTCCATATGAGGTAACGTAACTGCAGGAGTAGCACCTCCTCAGAGTTGAAGCCTCTACTCACACTCAAAAGGGAGGAGGTTGCACAAGGGCAAAAGTCACTGGGGTTTTTCAGAGAATCCTACCCATCACACACCCATCTTCCAAGATGGAATAGAAACAGCCCCCTGACCCAACTTCTGTGAGACCTTGGGTCAGTCACCTCCCATTTCCGGTTCAGTTTCCTCATCTGTAAAATGGGGTAAGGTGGTGGATAAAATCTAAACCCTTCCATATCTCACATACTGATTATGAGGCAAGAAGACAGAGCATCTGACCCTTTGGACTACAGGGGCCCCACTGCTCAAGATTTACCTAACCCTTCCAGAAACACCCCTGCAGGCCTTTGAAAGGGCCTTACCAGGAAAAGCAGAACAGCCATACAACGGGAAACCTGGGTTCGATCCCTGGGTTGGGAAGATCCCGTGGAGAAGGGAATGGCTACCCACACTCCAGTATTCTTGCCTGGAGAATTCCATGGACAGAGGAGCCTGGCGGGCTACAGACCATGGGGTCACAAAGAGTCAGACACGGCTGAGCAACTAACACACACACACAGGACAGCCAGGGTGCCCAGGTGCCCAGTGTAAGAGGCCCAGCCACCTGGCTGGGCTGGGCTGTGGGGAAGTGGCCACTTCTGTTGGCCAGAGACTATGGGTGTCTGTGAAGCCCCACAGACTAGAGTGGGTCCCCCCTGGAGTCTGCACAGGGCAAGGTAGCCTACACCTAGGTGATGGAGAAGAGGGGCAAAGACCAGGTCCCTTCCCGCCTCTCACCTGGTGCCAACTTTCAGAATCCACCTCCCAGATCCATCCTAACTGCTCCCAGTCTCAGGCTCTGGGTCTCCAAAATAGCTGCATAGCCTCTTCCTGCCCCTCCCGCCCAGACCCCGCTAGGCAGGGGTAGTTGATTCCAGCATCCCAGACCCTCTGGGCTATTCCTGCCTAGGGGTGGGTCAGGGGTCTCAGGAGTCTCTCCTCTGGGAGCCACAATCAATCACCCCACATTCCCCCCGCCCTCCACCCCCTGTAGTAACAGAGCCCCTCTTCTCCCAGGCTCCCACCAAGGCCTGGTGGAGGGGCTGAAAGGAGACCCACCCCAACTCTATCCAAGCGCGGGAGCTGGGTAAGAGGTGGGGAAATGAATATTAATTTATCATGATTAGGCAAATCCGGCAGGGAGAGCCGATTCCGGAGGAGGCTAAAAAGATGAATTTCAGCAATAAAATTAAATAAGGACGGACGGGCGGCCCCTCCTCCCTCCCGCTTTGCTGATCTCTCTCTTTCTTACAATTTATGAGGCCAATTATGAAGATGAGGTTGGAAGTTCCTGGAACTTCACTAAATGCAAACGGCGGTCCCTGCTGTTCCCATCAAATTAATTAACCGAGCGCTATTGATGGCCGCTCAAGGCTGACGCAGGCGGCCCGCCCTGCAGCCGCCTCCAGGACACGAGGACTCAGAGTCCAGAGCCCATTGGGCCTCCACCACCTTCTACAGTCCCTGCCCAGCACCACGGGGACTCTGGGGACCCCCAATCCAGCCCCAGGCCCTGCCAGAGCCCTTGATGACCCTGGGGCATGCACACCGAGGTCAAGATTGGTGGACACACTGACACACACCCGGCTTGTCCACACATGTGTGCAAGTGTGGAGTCATGAGCCTGCAGCACTCAAACACGGGCCCAGCGATGTACTTTAGGCGCACAGGCAAATGGCCCCGCAGTCAGACACGGGCACAGTGGCAGCATTGCTGAGAGAACCAGACAGAGCCTGGTGGGTGAGGGCGGTAGGGTTCAGGGTGTCTTGCTGCTGGAGGAACACGATGTCTGGGGCCATTTGCCCGCTCCATCAGCACCAGGCCCCCTGGTGCTGCAGAGTGAAGGGTCAGACAGAGGTTCCACAGCCACTCCAGCACCGTGCAGCGGCCCATTGCCTGGTGCCTGTACTCGCCCCCCCCCATGGCATTCTCAGAGCCCTGCCCACAGTCCCTTCACCACTGGGTACTCTCCTCACCTCTGGGATGTCTTTCAGGGTGCTCCCTCTAGTCTTTCACTGGGGCTCAGCTTCTGTACTTACCCGCAGTGTAGGGGACCAAGGCTTGCAGAGCCCCTGGTTCAGACAATAGGGGCGAGGCCTGGCCCAGAGTCTCAGGCCAGTTTGGGGACTTCAGGCCTGAGGGTCCCCCTGTCCCAGAGCTTAGAGGCAGGGCTGCTCAGGTGTTCTGGAAAACTATCTGGCTCGTGTCCGGACTGAAGGGCAGAACTGACAGAGGGCTAAAGGTCTGGAGGCTAAGCCCCTCCTAGGCCTGGGGCAGCAGGTGCCCCAAGAGCTGTAACTGCCGTGTGAGGCTGATCTCTGGATGGTGGGGAGGACCTGGAAAGGAGCTCTCCTGTTGGGGGAGTGGAGAGGGAGTAAAGCCAATGTCTCCTCCAAGCTATCGTCTCTCATCTGGGCAAGAGGTATCCCATTCCGTTCAAAGGGACAGGAACTCATGACTCCCCTGTGGTGAAGCAGGACCAAGGGCCTGGGTTTCCCATTCCCAGTCCTTGACTCCTGGAGGACAGGACATAGCTGTGCCTGCCCTCCTTGCCACATCCACTCCAGGCCTCGGAGACCCTGGCCCTGTGCCCACACCTGTTTAATCAGGAGCAGCCAGAACCCAGGAGGAAAGTTTGCCCTGGTCTTATTCCCTTTCAGTGGCAACGTTATCAACCCAGGCCTTGGGAAAAGATGGTGGTGGTTTAGTCTCTAAGTCATGTCCAACTCTTGCAACCCCATGGGAGCCCCCCAGGCTCCCCTGTCCATGGGATTTCCATGGGATTTCCCAGGCAAGAATACTGGCTGCTGCTGTTGCTGCTAACTCGCTTCAGTTGTGTCCGACTCTGTGCAACCCCATAGACGGCAGCCCACCAGGCTCCCCTATCCCTGGGATTCTCCAGGCAAGAACACTGGAGTGGGTTGCCATTTCCTTCTCCAGTGTATGAAAGTGAAAAGTGAAAGTGAAGTTACTCAGTCGTGTCCGACTCTCAGTAACCCCATGGACTGCAGCCCACTAGGCTCCTCCATCCATGGGATGTTCCAGGCAAGAGTACTGGAGTGGGTTGTCATTTCCTTCTCCTGGGGATCTTCCCAACCGAGGAATCAACCCTGGGTTTCCTGCATTGCAGGCGGATTCTTTACCAACTGATTCTTTATGAGGGAAGTCAGGAAAAGATGAGGCTCCCAGGTTGGCAGGGTTGGGGCCAAGCAGCTCAGAGAGGATTGTGCCTTGGGCTCAAAGTGTCAGAGGGAAACTGGGAGCCTCAGACTGAGCACAGGGCAGCCCGTCCATGAGGACTGGGCCTCCAGCTTTGCCTACCATCTGCCTTTCCCCTACTCCAGGCGTGGGGTGAGGCCCCTCCCCTTCCCCACACCCTACTGCGCTTCCAGGGACCTCCTCCACCTCACAGCAGGGCCTGCTCATACCCACCATCCCTTCACTCATTGTACAGGGAGAGAAGGGTGTGTACTGGTCCTCTATCACTGCAGTAACAAATTTCTACACACTTGGTGGCTTAAAACACCACCAAGTTATCACTAAACAGTTGCATTGTTTAGCAGTCTGACACAGGTCTCCCCAGGATAAAACTGTGTTGGCAGGGCTGTGTTCTGTTATGGAGGCTCTAGAGTAGGATCTGTTTCCTTGCCTCTTCTGGTTTCTAGAGGCTGCCCACATTCCATGGCTGGTAGCCCCATTTATCTTTAAAGGCAGAAACATCACATCTCTCTGACCTACCTTCCTTCATCACAGCTCTCTGATCTTAGCCAGGAAAGTTCTCAACTTTTAAGGACTCATGATTAGATTGGGGCCACTGGCTAATCTCATTTCAAAATTCTTAACCTTAATTAAATCTGCAACATCCCTTTCTTACCAAGTAGGGTAATATAGTCACAGGTTCCAGAGAATAGGCTGTGGACAACTTTGGGAGACCGTTACCCTGCCCACCACACCTGTGGTCTGGTCAGAGACCACTGAAGCTCAGGGTAAGAACAATGATGAGCTGAACTGGAGGCAGGAAGCAGGTCTGTGGGGCCCTTCCTCCTCATTAGGACCAGGTGGTGAGTGGGTGATAGTTTTGGGGTGCTCAGTTTTAAGATAGTATCACAGTTTCCACCAGGGCTCCACAATCCAGTCTCCCTTCCAGCAGGATGGGGCACTGGGTTGAAAGTCTGCCCAGGAATCCACTTCAGGCTCTCAAGTGGCTGGTCACACCCTTTTTTTAGTTTGGACTCAAGAGAACTTCCCCCTCTGCCTAACTAAGCAGCCTTTCTCAGGACCAGAGTCCCTCCATTGGATCTTCTCCCACGCTCCTGTGTCCCTGAGCAGCCCAGAGGACACCACCCTGAGGGTGGGTCTCTCTAGAGAGTGTGGGCACTCTTCTTTTTAACCCATAATTTCCTGTTGCCCTTGTCAGGATGTGGGACCAGGAATCTGCCTGGTTTGACGGTCTCCAGACTTCTGAATCTCAGGGAGGCTGGAGGTGGGGGAGAACCTCCCCTTCCTCCCTCTAAGACATGGCAGGAAGAGGGGCCAGGCCTCTGGTTCCAGACCCCAAAACCAGCACCATCCCTCCCTTTGGTTCTGAAGACTTCCTGTGTGTAGGGAGGGGTTAGTTGGCCAAATTATTCTGGGACCCACTGGTTCCTTCTTCTCCTTGTCCTGGAGGCCCTGGTCCTCCGGGGCTGGAGAGGCTGCTGAGCAGGCTTGGGCATTCAAGTGGGAAGTAGCAGCATCCACATTTGGATGCAGACACCCCAGGCTTTGGGCTTCTGCCAGCTCCACCCCTTGCTAGGGATAGTGGCAGGCACGGAGGCCCCAGTCCAGAGTAGATTAGCAGAGCTCCTAATGGGCCGAAAACAACCCTGACACCTGTGGGGCCCAGAGAGTCCCAGCTCTTCCTGTCCATTCCAGGCCCCAGACACCTACACCTCCCTGGGAGTAGAAGCTCCAAGGAGAGGCTCACCTGCCATGAACGCTTATGCTGTGTGCGTGTGTGCTCTGTGACCCCAGGGGCTGCAGTCCGCCAGGGATTTTATAGGCAAGAATACTGGAGTGGGTTGTCATTTTCTCCTCCAGGGAATATTCCCAAACCAGGGATCAAACTTGCATCTCCTGCATTGGCAGGAGGATTCTTTACCACTGAGCCACTGGGGAAGTTGCCCTTACGAAGGCTTCTAGTCCTCTGATGTGGCTTCTCTGGTTGGTACGAGCTGTGAAAGGGGCCCCACAGCCTCCATGGCTTTTGATTCCTTCCCTGACATGACCCATATAGGTAAGGCCCCGTGGCTGGCACTTCAGGGCTCTGTGCGAGAGTTGGGCCCATTCTAAGCTTGCTGGGATCCCCTGACTGAGACCAGGCCAACAAAGGCCCGCTCTAGGAGTTTGCAATTAGACAGATGCAGGACTCAGGGCCCGCCCCGTCCCTGCCGCACAGCCAGCACACTCCGGTGGATCCCAGTTCTGCGGCCCAGGATCCTCACAGCCACCTTCTCCTGCCTCTGAGCCTGGTTTTATACTTGGTATGCCAAACCTTCCCACCCCACCACTCCCCTCACCAAATCTTTCCTGTCCTGTAAGCTCCAGCCTCCAAAACCACCCTGGTAATACCAGCTGGCCTCTCCAAGCTGCTCAAACTAAGCCCCTCAGCTCAACTTTCAGTCCTCTACCAGCCTGGCCTTCTGACTCTCACCCGGCACAGAGCATCCTCTCTAAAGCAGGGTCCTTAGTTGTCCCCAGAGAATGGTTTACCCTTCTCAAATAGGCTATTTCCTCCAAGTTGCCCCTTGGCTCCTCCAGGCAGCACAGCCTTCCCTGACTGTCTCAGCCCTGTCAGTGGCACACAGGTCACCATTTAGTTGTTCCTAATGAGCCTTGTTACATTTGAAACTTTTCACTTTCACTTTCAATGAGCCTTGTTACATTTGTTCATATCCTTAGGTATTGCCTATTCTAGGACAGGGCCCACAGGACATGCTGATGGGTAGACAGGCAGTCCTAATTCCCAGCTCCACCAATCCTCCCTCTTAATGTCCACCCCTACTCCTTTCTGGGTTGTTCAGGAGCTGACTCAGGCCTGGCCCATTTGGAGAACTGTTAACTTGCTTGGGTTCCCATTCACCTCCAATCTCTGTCCCTACCCGGGAGAAAGGCAGGCAGAGGCTGCAGCAGCTCACAGACACACCAGGCAGGCTGAATGTTAAGTGCACTTTATCGGGCCCCTGGGCCTTCAAACACTGTCCTCATCGATCCTGGGGTGCCCCCTCCCCACACTTCTAGCTGCACTGCAAGGGAGGTAGGTGGAGGAAGCACTTCTGGAGCGGCTCGTTTGCTCTGAAGGGTCTTGGGTGATGCTGGACCAAAGCAATATGCCTCTCCCCTGCAACCCCCATCCCACCCCCAGCAGCTAGACCCTCCTTGGGGTAGAGAAGTGGGGATGCCTGGGCCTCCAAAGCAGGAAGCTGGCCCCAAGCCAGGTACCAGTTCCTGCCTAAAATGGGGCAGGGAGCCATGTGCACAATTCTTCAGGGGCAATGGTGAGGTAGACAGGGTAACACCTGACCCTGCTGCAGAGAGGGCCAGGCAGCCCTGGGAGCCAGACTGACTCTTCCCATCAAGCCCAGAGGAGCCAGTGGTTGACACAGTGAGGTTCAGCCCACTGAGGCTGGCTGAATGGCCAGGAGGGGCAGCCGGGTCACCAGTCCCGCTCAGCGGGTTCTCGGTAGGGCAGGCCTAAGAACCTGAAGACATCCTTCTCAGTGGGGGTGGGCAGCACTTGGCCAGAGCCCACCTTGTGGCCTTGGGCATTGCGGACCACAGCTGTGCTGAGGGCATGCTCTGACAAGCTCATGCCCTTGGTCTTGGCCAGAGCCCGCATGGAGCGGTTGAAGTGGGCAGAGCCGGTGAAGTAGAGCAGGGCACAAGCAAACTCGCTGTAGGGAACGACGATGATGTCCAGTCGTCGGTGCCGCCGCCCTGGCCCCGGGAGCTGGCACACACCCAGGTACTTCTGCTGCTGGCCGTTCTCCTCGTGGCTCACCAGGTCATCTGTCAGGAACCCTGGCCCAACACAGGAGGACTGCTGGGAGGGCAGGGAGCCAGGGCCTGGGCTGCCCAGCCCAGGGCCGTCTGACCTCCCAGGCCTCTCCTGATTATCCCTGGGTCCTCTGTCCCTGGCTTGTCCATTTATTGGCAGGCTTTCTTCAGGCCTGTGTCCTTTTCTATAGAATATGCATAGTCCTTCTCCCCATGTCGCCCCCGTACACCAGGGTCATGGAAAGATCAGATGAACCCTTGACCTGCAGCACCTCTGGGAGGTGTGAGGAGCTGATTCATCTCTTCCCTGCAGTGGCTCTGGCCCCAGGGGAGAGGTGGAGTTCTCATGGAGCAGCCTCCCCTGCTTCCTGCCTAGAGATGGGAACTTTGAGGCTCTCCCGCCTGGGGGCCACCTTGCCCCTGCCCACCTGCTCACCCAGGAGTGGGGCTTATACCTTGCTGCCGGAGGCTGTCCAAGAGGCGGCTGAAGATGCCCTGGTGAGAGCAGCCATCCGGGTGGGTGAGCAGCACATCCACATCACCACAGGTTGCCTTTCCCCGTCGGTATGAACCACATGCCACGCACAGCAGCCCGGGGTTGAAGGCCTGAGCTGCTTCCCGGACCTGGGAGAGGACAGTGAGGAGGGTGAGGGCTGTGGGCCTTCCCTGTCCCAGGAGCCCACACACCCCTTGGGTTCCAAGCCAATCCCTGGATGCATGGTCCAGCCTGAGGGAGAGAGCCTCAAGGAACAGAAGAGGAGTTCCATCCACCCTGGGGAGCAGTTCTCTAGCTTTGCTGGGACAGAAGAGAAGAAAACGTGCTCACACCACTGGATGCGGCCTGGGGAGAGGGATGAGAAAGACCAAGCTTGGATTCTGAGGGAAGGTGTGGCTCTTTCCCTTGAGAGCTCTTTAAGAGCAGACAGACATACCTTCTCTGGGGTCTGCCCTACCCCACACACCCAGGTGTGTGAAGCTCCACTTAGTACAGAGGGCCAGGTGCCAAGGAGCCCTCAGCCAGGTCTCAGCAGCCCCAGGTATCTTTGGATTCAGAGCTAAATGCAGTGTGTAAGTTGGGGCCTGAAGCCTGACAGGTGGTTGGCAGGGTGCCCCTGGTCCAGGCCTCTGGGGAGATAGAGCCCAGAAATATAATTGCATGTATAGGGAAGGAAAGGAGAGAGCAAAGAGGGAGGGAATCTGAGCCAATGGCCACATCCTTACTTGGAGGAATGGGGCTCGGTGTGGAGTGAGCTGAGATGAGGGCGGTTAAGCCCATTAGTCTCCACCCCAGAAACACTGAGGGCTTTCATATGCGGATAGCTTCCCAGTCTCCACCCCAGGACACTGAGATTTCTGGGACCCTGGATACCTCAATTCTCCTGACAGGCAGGCTTTGCTAATCTCCTCAACCCCCTTCTTGAGAGGGTGGGAGGCCTAGGATGAATAATCCCATCAAAACCTCCTAAAGCTGGAGACATTAAATGGGGAGAGTGGGCCCTTCTGTTCCAGTGGGGAGCCACTTCTGTTCCAGTGGGTTGGGGCTGGAGGCTCGCTGGGGCATTCTCTGTGCCCAGATACCGTGGCTGAGTGACAGGTCATCACTGGCACTAAGGCCCAGTGATGGGTGGACAAAGGGGCTTGCCTGTCCATCCCACACCAGCCTCATAGTCATGTGACTGGGAAAAGAGCTGGAGGGTGATTTCAACTAAGCTGGGCCAGTCTCCAGGGAGTTCTGCCGTATCAGAATCATAGGCCATAGTGAGCAAATCAGCCCCTAACCTTAATGCCAGCTGAACAAATGATACATCTCACTCTAAATGTACCCTACTCTCCCTCTAATCTAGGTTTTACATAAATTTAACCCCTAACCCAACTCTAAACCAAACCCGAATGTTGGCCAAACCTTATTTCTAGGACAATCATAAATTTTAACTAAAAGCATCCAACACTAAGAAAACTCTACTAATTCAGGTCTAACCTTAACTTGACTATAGATCTAGCTTTCCTCTAACCCCAAACCAAATCCTACTGGCATTGTGCTTCTACACCAATTCTAACCCAAACCCTGAACCAGCCCTTGGAGGGCTGCAGAGATATACAACTTTGTACATTTTTACAGATTGTGGAGAGAAGAGAGTCCATGGTTTTCATTAGGTTCTCAAAGAAGTTTGTGAGTCAAAAAATGTTAAGAACCTCTGCCCTGATCCACCCTACCCTAGCCCAGCTGAAATCCCAATATCTTCAAGTAGTTCTGACCATAATCCAACTCTGATGAAGCCCTGACATTAATCCAGTCCTAACACCATCCTAGCACCTAAGCCAGGGTTAACTCTGCTTGATACTGAGACCCCTACCCCAGAGAGCTAGTGCTGCAGCCCTTCCCTACCTAAGCCAACTTGCTCTTTGCCCACTAGTTCCAATCTCTGGTGGCCCGCAGCTTCCTCTGCCTGCTGGGCTCCCCCCCGAGGGATCAGGAGTTCCTGGCTTTGAGCCAGGCTCTGACCCTACAGCAGTGGCGCTCTCACTGCCCTGAGACATCTGCTTACTGTCTGCTCAATCTCTGCAGCCTCCTCCCTGGGCATGCGGTCTAGGAAGTCATCATAATGCTTCAGGCCAATGGCCTGCTGGCTAGTCAGACAGGCCTGGTTTTGGATGTCTTCTAAGCTCCGGAAACCCTGAAAAAAAGAAGCCAGATGGGAAGGCTATGAGGATCCAGAACCAACGAAGAGACAGTGAATAAGCAGACACACAAGGTTTTCATCATCCCTAGACTCCAAGGAAAGCATGAGGCAAGGGCATGAGGCATGCTTGCCTCCAAGGCAAGCATGAGGCATGAAGCAAGCCCAGGGTCTATAATCAGTGGGACCTGGGAAAGGCAGGGGGCATGGAAGACACACCTCAATCCAGCCCTGCCCCAATCCTAAAACACTCATTCATCATCTCATCAATCTAGGGGTGATCCTGGGCATTGCTGGCTTTGGGAACCACTGTTCTGGATTCTCAGCCCCTAGGTCTGGTCTGCTCAAGAAGGCCCTTGTTTGTCTGGGGGACAGAGAAATATACTTCTTGTCTCTGCCTACGCCACAGACTAAGCCTCAAGGATATCAAACAGGGTAGTTCTGAGAACCAAGAGAGAGATCTGTACGGGCCCTGGTCCCTTTGAGAAGTGATCCCTCTCTAGCCTGGGTTCATTCTCATCAAAGCACAGGGCGACAGAACTGTGGGACAGGAGCTCTAAGATACCATAAAACTGAAGTGGGGCTAGGACAGGGTGTGACCTGATGGTACCACATCTGGGCAGTCTTGGTTCCAGCTCCCCAGATGTTGGAGAAGAGCTCTAAGACAGGCACGCTTTCGCTGATGTGGTCCAGCTTCCGCAGATGCCCGCTCTCCAGGATCTCGACAATCTTCTCAGCCATCCGCTTTCCAATCCCAGGGATGCCAAAGGCCTCCTAGAGGAAGAGGAGGCAGAGGCAGGAAGGAAAGGTAAGAAGGAAGGAAAGGTGAGAAGATGGGAGGAAGAGAGTCAGTAGTGGGGAAACTGACTCCTTTAGGAGACGTCTTGAGTAAAAGCCAGTCTGGTTGGTGGGCAACTGATAGCTGTGTAAAGCTTGGGCACGGCTGAAGATGAGAAGTCTGGATGGAGTGGGCTGGGTAACTTGTCTGCTGGTTCCCAGAGGGATAGAGCTCAGCACAGGCAGCAGTGATGACACTAGGCAGCATTACCACCACAGCAGGGGAGCCAGAGTGAGGCTTTAACCTGTATCAGGTCCTGCACTACATGGGTCATCTCTTTAAGTCCTCATGGGAACACTGTGTTTGCTAGTGTTCTTGGTCACTTTTTACTCGTGAGGAGACTGACGCTCAGAGGATTTGAATGACTGGCTGAAAGTCAGGCAGTTAGTGAATAATGAGAACCAGAATTCAAACTCTGGCCTGTTGATCTTCAAAGACTAAACTTTTAAGCAACTTTTTTATTATGGAAAAACTCGAAAGTAAAAGAGTATACTGGATCCCACAGACCCAACACCCAGCTTTTATAATTATCGAGATTTTTGCCAAGCTGCTTTCATTAATCTCCCTGTTTTTTTCTTTTGTGAAAGTCCCAGACATCAGAAAATGTTAAGCCCTCCACCTGACCCCCACTACAGAAGACCCCCACCCAGCCCCCCACATGTCCTCCCCTGGCCCCCAGGTACCTGGTAGGAGGTGACAGGCTTGTGGAAGCTCTTCAGGGCATTGATGGCCTTGGCATAGCCCAGGGCCCTCCACTTGTCTCCCTGAACGCTGTAGGCTTTGGCCAATACTTCCAGCTTCTCTGTGATATGGGGGTTGTGGTTGATTGCCTTCTGGCTCGAAGGCTGTGCACAGACCCACTTATCCAGGCCCTTGGGGGCTGGGCTAGGCTCACCATCTCCCTCAAAGGGGGTGGGGTAGCGGCCGCTGATCAGGGCTTCCAGATCAGCACCGCTAACCTGGGTCTCTTCCCCATCACTGGTTTCACCATCAGAGCTGGTCTTGAGATAGGGAAGGAGAAGAGACAGTAAGTTCATGACCCCCATGAGGAGGGCTCCTTCAAGGTGGGGGCTGAGTTTCCTAGTCAGACCCAAGTATGATGCTGGGTTTTCTGCAACAGACCTGTATCTCCTTAAGTGTGGGGCCGTGTTCCACCTGGCCTCCCCTAGTGCCCAGCCCTAGGATCCCCAGTGAAATGTGGTAGATAGGCAAATACAGGAGTGATGAATGCTGGGAAGAATTAAAAGACTTCTCAAGAAAGACAGCCCTCCTCTCTCAGGGGCCTGAGACTTTCTGAACACCAGGCTCTCCCTGTTTCTGTGATCTGGTTCCCAGGAGAAGGGAGCTGTGGGGGCTGGGAGGCTCCTGACCTGGGCTTGGATGCTTGCAACTGCCTCTGCCCTCCAGGCAGGAGATACAGGTCTGGTGGGAGGTCGGGAAGGAGACAGGGCTGTCCTGGGCTGAGCCTCACCGGCTCCAGGAGGTGTAAAAGAGAGTTGGTCTGCCTTGCTGAGCTGTGCTTGATCCGGGTACCTGCAGGATGGTGATGGCAGGTTAAGACACCAAAGTCTCACCCCATATCTGTTCCCAATCCTTCTCGAATCTGAAATCTTTGTTTTTTTAATGTGTCTAATTAAGACAATGAGAGTTTAACAGCTCAAGAAAACATTTGAGGAAAGACTAGGACCAGCCCACCTCTTGGGGGTGAAGATGCCGAATCCTGCTGTGTCCACCAGCCTTCTCTCCTGCAGGCACAAGCTCAGCCAGGCTGACTTCACCAGCTGAGCACCAGGGGGGAGCTGGGGCAGTCTAAGGAGGCGGAGGGCTCGCTCACAGTCCATGCCTTCATCCACCACAATGTGAGTGACCCCTGGGGCCTGAGCAGGGCATATCTGGCCACCATGCTGGACAATCTGCTTCTCAAAGAGTTCTGCCCGGGCTCTCCCAATGCCGGTGGGCACAATGTGCACCCGCACGGAGCTCAGCCACTCTGTGGAGGGGGCATCCAGACGCCTGCTGTCATACTCTCAGACATGATCCGAATGAACCCTTCACAGTCCCCTTCCCCCAGTCATTTTCCTCCACCCTGCCTTCTGGGGATTCCACTACAAGTACACAGTTAATTTCCTCATGGGCCATCGCCTGATGTAACGGGCAAAGATACTGATACGTCCTGTTCCCTGATGTAACCTAGAACTGTGTCTGGCACATTGCAGGGAGCCTATAAATCACTTCATTTGATCATTTATTCTTTCAACACATAGTAATAGACACTTATTATGTATCAGGCACAAGGCACATGCTTTGCTACTACAGGCCTCACAGTCTAATAGATTCCCCTCTCCCAACCCAGCCTACCATGTAAGTTTTTGCCATCTATTTGTCACTTTGGCTGCAAAACAGCATAACTCTGGGGACCTGAGAAGGATCCCCTCCCCTCACCAGTAGGCAGCTTCTTAGAGGAAAGGATTCTATCGGTCATTTCCTTAGGGACCAGGGAGTACTTTCCGGCGTGTGGTAAAAGATGAAACAGAAAGTCACCTGTCAAAGACTGGGTATCAAGTTTAGGACAAGGGAGGTACAAACAAAGCTGCAGGCTCTGGGTGGGCAGAGTCAGCTGTTAATATCTGATTCTGGGCATGAAAGATGTAAGAAGCCTGAGGCTCAAGCACATGAGGGTCTTGAGGGTGGGTCCACTCACCTCCTGCTTCTTCTCTGTCTTCCCTCTTAGGAATCTTTGCAAGAGCTTTTGATGATGGGTTGGTGTGAATTTTCTTCCGCTTGGGAAATGCCTTCAAGATGCCCCTGGGGTCCATTGAGGTATGGCTGGACCCTAACCTTTCTGTTGGAGGGTTGATCAGGGCAGTTGTCATGTGCAACCCAGACCTGGGGCTCCCCAACCCCTCTATGAAGGTGGGGTCTCTACTGACAACACTCTGGGGACAGTAGCCAAGTTCCCAGGAGTCTCACAAAACCCAACTAAACTTGGCTTAGCCTAGCTCTACACATGGACAAAGGAGCCTGGTGGGCTACAGTCCATAGGGCCACAAAGAGTCAGACACTACTGAAGTGACTTAGCATGCACAATCACCAGTCTTTCAGAATACTGGGGAAAATAAGAAGAGTGGAAATATCCAGGGAACTTTTGAAGGGGGGTACAAATGACATCATGGGCTTCCCTGGTGGCTCAGATGGTAAAGAATCTGCCTGCAATGCAGGAGACGGGAGTTTGATCCTCGGGTCTGGAAGATCCCCAGAAGAAGGTAATGGCTATCTACTTCTTGCCCTGAGAATTGCATGGACAGAAGAGCCTGATGGGCTACAGTCCATGGGGTCGCAAGGAGTCAGACAGGACTCAGCGACTAACACTTTCACTTTCAAAGGGTATCATTCCTCAGGGGGGCTGCTTTGAAGGTTAACTGTGCAGTATCTGCTCCTGCTGCATCCCACTTCCAAAAGGCTTTACGAAAACGGGATGCCAGGCTAGGAATGGGCTCCATCTTTAGGAAGGACTTGGGCTTCCAAAAGGAGTGGGGATTGGTGGTGGGGGCGAGGGGGAACTTGCATATCTTTCTCTACCCCCATCACAGGCCCGCAGAGGAAAACGGGGAGGGTGGGGGTGGCTGGTGGAGTTTAGGGAGCCGGGGTGGGGAACGCCCTGCACCTGCTCTGGTCTTGGCCCTCTCGGCACCGGGACGCGCAGGCCCGCAGCTGCGGGGAGACGCACGACTGCAGCAGGTGTCGGACGCCTTCCGGGACTGGGGAGTCTTGGCCTCACAGCTGGGGTGGAGAAGACGCTGGCAGGTGTGAGGCACCCGCCGCGTACCGCAGCTACCGCGCGCCAGGGACTCCCGGGGTGGGGCTAGGGGAGCGCTGGACTGTCCGGATCCTGTCCTGAGTATTCCTCCTCACTCCCCAGATTCAGTACAGAATGGGGTCAACTCCGGACCCGACTGGTCACCGAGGGTGGACAGGAATAAACTACTTACCAGAGCAGCCAATGAGAGCAGACGGAGGGCGCGGGGTTCGCGGGGTGGGAACAGGCCAAAGCCCAGAACATCTTCCGGGTCATCCGGAAGTGACCCTAGGCGGAACGGTTGCCATGGCAGTGGCCAGGCACGCGGCTCGTTGGAGGGAAGATGGCGGTGACCGGCTGGCTGGAGAATCTGCGGGCGGCAGAGAAGACTGCACTGCTGCAAGACGGTAACTCGAGCCCCGCCCCCCCGCCCCCCGGCGCGAGCACCTTGTTCCTTTCCCCCAGGGTCCAGCCCTCCGCGCTGGCGCCCCCTGGACGGGCCCAGCCCGGAGGGTAAGGCTGGAAGGTCGCAGCCTCCCCCCAGGGCAAGTTCTGCATTTGCAGATGAAGAAACTGAGGCTCATACAGATGAGGAGACTGGAACACCCTTCTCTGAATACCCCTAGTTTCCCCCACACTACCTCGCTCCGCTCTGCGTTCTGTTACTAATAAATCTTTTCATGTTCACTATGTCATTTGCTCTTCCCCGCAGTCCCGAGAGGCTGTTTTCCACTGTGTTTTACAGAAGAGAAAACTGAAATCCAAGATTTTAGGTCGGCTGCAGCTCCCCCAGTCAGTCAGTGGTAAAAGTGGATCTTGACCTGGGATCCCATGAACCCCAGTCTGGAGATTCTATTGCTGAAAGCTGCCTGGTGTCATAAAGACTCAGGACACCTGCGCTGTATTTAAGACTCTGCCTTTAATTTACCGTGGGCTCCCCAGTCGGCCTCTTGACTCGTTTGAAACTCACTTTTCTCATCTGTAAAATGAGGTGAATGTATTATCTCTGTTATCTCTGAGGTCCTTTGCACTTGTTATGTTTGTAAGTGAATTTCTAAGTGTTCCTTGGGTCTTTAAAGGAGACAAAGCAGCGCCTCCTGCCCCACCCCACCCCCGCCCCCTCCACTTCTCCCATTCCTCCTGGTTCTGGAAGAGGTGGACACAGGGGTTTGGAGTTCTGACTATCTTCCACTCTAGGATTGACCAATGCTTGACTGTCCCTTCCTGGACCCAGTTGGCAGCCAGAATGAATTCGGTCTGAATTCCTTGTAGCTTTCAGGAAACTGGCAGGGACTGATCCACAGGTAGAGGCCAGTCAAGAAAGCTTGGAAAGTGAAATCAGCTGGTCATTTGCTCATTTATTCAGGCAGCATTTAGGGATGCTTTTACTATGTGTCAAGTTGTGTGCTAGAGCAGATAGAAAAAGACATATCTCAGGAGTTCCCATAGTGGTCAAGAAAAAAGGTAAATAAATGAGAGTGTATGTGTTAAGTAGAAGTTGGACTTTTCTATAAAATGCCATGAGAGCTCAGAGGTGAAAATGGTTCTCTCAAGAAGATCTGACAGAACAGGTGATGTTTATGGGCCCTAAAAGATAAATAGGTGTTTGCTAAGTGGAGAAGAGGGGATAGTTATTCCACCAAGAGTAACTCACATGTGAAGACACAGAGGTGTGAAAGTGTGTGGATGATTTCTAGGGGCATAGCAAAACATTTAGTGAGGCTGAAGCCTTTACCCAGTCAGTCCTAATATCTACCTACACTTTTTCAGGTACTGGGTGCTAGGATGCAAGAGTGAATAAAAGGTCCCTTTTCTCAAGGAGTGTTAAGGGGAAATGGTAGAACATGAAGAGAAATTGCAGAGAAGTTGGAGTTGTGATAGATCTCCTTTGCCAAACTAAAGATTTTGAACATTATCTCATAGGACGGTGGGATTTGTTTTATTGTAAGAAGTACATAACATATATTTACCATTTTAGCCTTTTTTAAGTGTAGTTTTGTGGCATTAAGTATATTCACATGGTTGTGCCCCCATTGCCACTATCCATCTCCAAAACGTTCATCTTCAGCTGAAACTCCATGCCCATTAACTACTAACTCCTCAACTGAAACTCTGTATACCCATTGAACACTATTCCTCAGTCTCCTTATCTTCGGGCCCTGGCAATCACCATTCTACTTTCTATCTTCATGAGTTTGGTTACAGCACAGACCTCATATAAGTGGAATATACAATATTCGTTGTTTTGTGAGTGGCTTATTTCACTTAGTATAATGTCTTCAAAGTTCATCCAGGTTGTTGCATGTGGGAATGAGGAAATGTCGTTTGTTGCATGAGGAAATTTTGACTTCCTCCCTTTTTAAAGCTGAATAACATTCTTCCATTGTATGTATGAATATACCACATTGTGTTTATCCACTGGTGTGTCAATGGACACTTGAGTTGCTCCCACTTTTAAAAAAATTAATTTTATTAATTTTTATTGGAGTATAGTTGCTTCACAATGTTGAATTTGTGTCTGCTGTACAACAAAGTGAACTCAGCTGTACATATATCCCTCGTTTTTGGATTTCCTTCCCATTTAGGTCACCACAGAGCATTCTGTAGAGTTCTCTGTGCTATACAGTAGGTTTTCATTAGTTATCTATTCTTGCATAGTATCAGTAATATATATATACATATATATATATATGTCAATTCTAGCCTCCCAATTCCTCCCCAGTCCCCCCTTGATAGCCATACATTTGTTCTCTATGTCTGTGTCTCTACTTCTGATTTGCAAATGCGTGTGTGTATGCTTAGTTGCTCAGTCGTGTCCGACTCTTTGCAACCCCATGGACTGTAGCCCACCAAGCTCCTCTGTCCATGGAATTTTTCAGGCCAGAATGCTGGAGTAGGTTGCCATTTTCTCCTCCAAGGGATCTTCCAAACCCAAGGATTGAACTGATGTCTTCTGTGTTAGCAGGCGGATTCTCTACCACTGATTCGCGTGGGAAGCCCTGCTTTGCAAATAAGATCATCTTTGCAAATAAGATCATTTTTCGATATTCCACATATGTGCATTAATATACGTATTTTTTTCTTTCCAACTTCACTCTGTATGACAGTCTCTAGCTCCATCCACAGCTCTGTAAACGACCCAGTTGTGTTCCTTTTTGTGGTTAATATTCCAATGTATGTAGGTACCACATCTGGTTTTTTTAAAAAAACTTTTGAAACTATTTCTTTTGGATTGTGCTGGGTCTTTGCTACTGCATGTGGGATTTCTCTCTTGATAGTTATGACAATTGTGGGCTGCTCTCTAGTTATGGTGCACAGGCTTCTCATTGCCATAGATTCTGTTGTGGAGCACAGGCTCTAGCGCCCTCAGGCTTCATTAGCTGTGGAACATGAGCTTAGTTGCTTTGTGACAGTGTGGAATCTTCCCAGATCAGGGATCAAACTCGTGTTCCCTGCATTGGCAGGCAGATTCTTAATCACTGGACCACCAGTGATGCCCCTGTGCCACATCTTTATCCATTCCTCTGTTGATGGACATTTAGGTTGCTTCCATGTCCTGGCTATTGTAAACAGTGCTGCAATGAACATTGGAGTACATGTGTCTTTTTGAATTACAGTTTTTTCCAGGTATGTGCCCAGAAATGGGATTGCTGGCTCATATGGTAGTTACGTTTTTAGTTTTTTAAGGAACCTCCATACTGTTCTCCTTAGTGACTGTATCAGTTTACATTCCCGCCAACAGTGCATGAGGGTTCCCTTTTCTCTACACCCTCCAGCATTTATTGTTTGATGATGGCCATTATGACTGGTGTGAGGTGATATCTTATTGTAGGTTTGATTTGCATTTCTCTTAGTGATGTTGAGTATCTTTTTATGTGTTTGTTGGCCATCTATGTGCCTTCTTTGGATAAATGTCTATTCAGGGGTTCCGCCCATTTTTTGATTGGGTTGTTTTTTTGCTATTGAGCTGCATGAGTTGCTTATATATTTTGGAGATTAATTGTCAGTCACTTCATTTGCAAATGTTAATATTTCCACCCATTCTGAGGGTTATCTTTTCATCTTGTTTATGGTTTCCTTTTCTGTGCAAAAGCTTTTAAATTTAATTGGGTCTTTTTATTTTTGTTTTTATTTATTTATTTTTGTTTTGTTTTTATTTTTGCTTTTATTCTTATTTATTTTTGTTTTTATTCTTATTACTCAAGGAAGTGAGTTACTTCCACTTTCTTTTTTAACCGTAAAGAACTACTGCTGTGAACATAGACACAAGTATCTATTCTAGTCCCTGCCTTTCACTTCCTTCAGTTGAAGGACAGTGTTCAAATAAATATTTCATCAACCAGGATTTTGGTATTTTTTTTGTTAGTGATATCACAAAACAACATTGTTAGTTTTTTCTCTCCCTAATCAAAACCTAAAAAAGAAAACAAAAAACCCTAATGTGTGAATATGCCTTGTTAGACCACTCCTGGAGATCTGCCCTCCTGATGTGTATGTGAGTGGGCAGAGGATGTGGCTGTCTGTCCACCTAGAATCACTTCTCTTGATAATGAAAACCCAGTACACTTTTTCATAAATCATTTTTTCTGTTGCAAATTATTGATTTATTCAATGATTGGTATTCCTGGTAATCCCATTATTTGCAGGAGGTGGACATCAGTATGTTAACAAGTTTTTTAGAAAAATTAAAACCAGAAAAAAGGGAAGAGTACATTGTATGTGAGGTCAGTGTTTATGATAATTGATATGATACATGCAACACACATAGACACACACAAACACACATATGATAGATTACATATATACTGGATTGTGATCTACATCTTATTTCTTACCCTAGGTCCCATTCAGAAAAGTTTGACAATCGCTGGTCTAGAGAAACTCTTTGTGAGCTATGTGGTATCTTTCATAAATAATTTATTTTCACTGTGGAAATATGAAAAATAAATAAACAAGTCACCCATAATCCTCCCCTGTGGAGATAATAACAATTGACATTTTCATACAGAAACATCCATATTTTTTCCATGTATACAAGCTCACGCACACATATTTTTTCTCTCACCAAAATATCATAGTAATATACTTAAATTTTTTATATTCACATACAGGAGTACATTTAGAACTGACTGAGCTATGAGGGAAGCCCTAAATATGTATTAGAATAAAGTATAGATGAATATTATGATCTTGGGTAAGGGAGGATATTCTAAGCACAACTTCTGGATAATAACCACAAAGGAAAAATAATTGACTATATAAAAATTAAACATTTGTTTGAGAAAATCTGCTTTAAACAAAACGGCAATTAAAACTGAGAATATTTGCAACATGTGTGACATGTTTACTATATACAAAGCTCAATCAGTAAGAAAAAGATGAATACTGAAATAAAATAGGCTAAGGCCCAAACATGTAATTCACTAGAAATATGAACAATAAACCCCTAGAACATTGTTCATCCTTATAACCTGAAAGCCATATAGATACCCTAGTATGGTTATTAGAGCGTCGACTTTGACCTCAAGTGAGTTTAGGCCCAGGCTATCATTTCCTAGTTTTATAACCTTGAACCAGTTACATGATCTTTAAGCCTCAATTTTCTTTATTTGTGAAAGACGAGTACTGGAGGCACATAGGATTATTGTGAGAATTAAATGCAATAAAATATGTAAAGCACCTGGTCCATGGTAAGCACTGTGTCCTGCTACACTGACGACCAGACTCCAGGGAAGAAGAGGGTCAGGCCAGACACCCTCAGCTACTCACAGGCAGCACCTCGTACCTGCCTCCTGACAGGACAGCCTCTGCCAGCTCTGCGAGCCAAACATGATTAAGGGTGGTGTAACCTGGGGGCCTATGGAGAGGCCCGCAGATTTGGGGGTGAGTGTCCCTAGAGTACAAATTTGGAATGACTCGAAGAACAAGGTCTCAGGGAGTGAATGGACAGCAAAAGGCTTGGTAGATCGGATGCAGTTGCAAGTTTTGGCTAGTGATTAAGGGCCTTGGGGCTCTATTCATCAGGGATACGCTGGGTACCTGTCTGCAGGGCATTGGTACTGTCTCACTGAGGAGCCTACCAGTCTGTTTACCTATCTGTAAAAATGGGAAATCATCTAGCCACTTTTAATAAGATGCTTAGGATTATACTACTGGGATGGAAGAGTTGGTCTCGGAGATGCACTGGAATTCTTTCCCTTTCCCTTTTTTTTTCTTGGAACATATGTTACTTTTGTTTTAGTATGAAATTGTTTTAACATTCGTTTTCTTTTAAGTTTTTATTGGAGCGTAGTTGCTTTGCAGTGTTGCATTAGTTTCTGCTGTAGAGCAGTGACTCAGCTGTCTATGTACACACCTCCGCTTTTTTGGATTTCCTTCCCATTTAGGTCACCACAGAGCACTGAGTGGAGTTCTCTGCACTGTGCGATAGAGTCTCATCAGTTATCTGTTTTACACATAGTATCAGTAGTTTATATATGTCAGTTCCAATCTCCCGATTCATCATCCCCACTTCCCCTTGGTATCCATATGTTTGTTCTCTATGTCTATGTCTCTATTTCAGCTTTGTAAATAAGACTGTCTATATCAATTTTTTCAGATTCCACATATTTGTGTTAATATGCGGTATTTATTTTTCTTAATTCTGATTTCACTCTGTATGACATACTCTGGGTCTGTGTAGGCCTCTACAAATGACCCAATTTCATTCCTTTTTATGATTAATATTCCATTGTATTTATGTACCACATCTTCTTTATCCATTTCTTCTCTTCTTTAAATGAAAGATGAAGTGATGTTCTTTCATTCTTTCAATCAGTATTTAGCTGAGCTCTTAAAAACATGCTTAGTGTTTGGGAAACCATAGAGGGGATAAAATCCCTCTTATCTTAGTAAAGAGACAGGCAGTAATCATCCAGAATTCACACAGATAGATGTAAAACCATAACCAAGGTAACTGCCATAGGGAAAATACGTGGGCACTAATGTCATGTGCTGTTTGTGTGATAGGAATGGCATAGAGATGTGCAGAAGAAGGCAGAGTGAGGACACAGTTGGAGGGAGCCATTGGTTGGGAAACCCAGTTCAATAATCTGAGCACCTAGGCTTGGTTTTAGGAACTGGGGAGAGAAAGATAAATATGACATCATTCTTGAAACAGATCCTTTTAAAAGTATCATACAATGTGATAAATGCTCCACTGTGGATATGAATAAAGCACCAGGAAGGCATAAAGAAATAAGTGATGAATTTTGCCAAGGTGGCTAGGAGTGATAGTTTTAGGAAGACTTCCCAGGAGAAATGACATTTCAGTTGGATTTTGAAGGGCAATGAGGAGTTCAACAGTTGGGAAGAGTGGCTCAGACAGTAAAGAATCTGCCTGCAATGCTGGCGACCCAGGTTCAATCCCTGCTTCAGGAAGATCCCCTGGAGAAGGGAATGTCTACCCACTTCAGTATTCTTGCCTGGAGAATTCAAGGACAGAAGAGCCTGGCAGCCTTATAGTCCATGGGATCACAAAGAATCAGATATGACTAAGCAACTAACACTTTTTTAGAGCTATTGCTCGTAGAATAATCAGCAGAACAAAGACATATTCAGGAAAAGCAAATGAGTCCCAGGACATGTCTTAAAGTAATGGTGGGTGATGGTTGTCAAGGAGTTCATGGGAGGCTCTGGGAAGATTTTTAATATGCCCATGGCTATTAGTGGATCTCTGAGTCTAAAAGGCCAAGGCAAGAGGCTGCTCAGGGGTAAGACCCTCTTCTGCTTTGTGCCTAGGGAGAAGAAAGGTGCACTATTTGTTCCCAGATGGGAAGGAAATGGCCGAAGAATATGATGAGAAGACAAATGAACTACTTGGTAAGTGACAGGGGCCCCCAGTGGGCCCTTAGGGACACTTGGGGCGACCTGAGCACAGGTAAACAGGCCTAGCTGAGGCTTCAGGGAGAAGCTCAGCAGTACCTTTGGGAGCTTGGGGAGACTGAGGCCCTTGAGGCAAAGTTGTTCCTGAGAATAACCCGAGGTCAGGGTCGGACACCAGAGATGCAGTGGGCGTCCACTTGACCAGTGAACCTCACTCCACCCCCAGGCAGATGAGAGAGTTAACTCTTCTAAGGTGTGATTGGGGGTGTAGAGAAACCATTGGGAAAATCTTCACAGAGAAGGTAGAATTGGAAGTAAGCCTGGTGGGCGAAGTCATGGTGAAGGCAGCTTTCCCTGCACATTTTGGCTTAATTTTTGTTTTGTTTTCTGAAACCACATCAGGAACAAGCAGGAATCAGAGGCAGCAGCTTCTGACCTTGCCTCAGAGGCAGCTCTGTTAAATATACCCCTCGTCTTGGAGAATGTCTGAATTAAAGGGAGGAGGGGGGAGAAATGGTCATTTTGCAGCATCATCACTTTCATTCCTGCAGCCCTTTTCCTCTAAGAATAAGCTCATGAATAGAGGCTCCAGCTCAGATTTCTGAAAATTATTTGATTTGCTCATTCTCTGTTCTCAGGTATGCATATCAGCATTGACTGACTTCCCGAAGCTAGGTGGCTGGTTCTTTGACCCAGGGCCTGAGGCTGTCAGCAGTGGGAGTTGGTCTCTTTATTAAGTTTCACCTGAAATGCTAAGACCAATGATGGAATCATGGGCTGGGTTATTTTCTTGTCATTATTCTTGACTTTAATTTCTTCCTGGGACTGATGGACAGGTAGTACTGTTGAGGGAATTTCTTTTTCCCTTTTTCTGACAGCTCATAAATGTCTAGAACCGACAACATGGATCACACTGGTTTGCATTCTCTCCGTCTCCAGTCTTAAAACGTGTGTCCTGCGCATGCTCAGCCGCAAAGTGAAGTGTTGATCCTTCCTTATTATGAGCTGCTTGGGTTCCAGTCCCAATTGGTTTAGTCTGGTGCTATTAAAAAATCTTGATGTGTTTAGCATATGACACTGATTTGGTGGAAACCAATACAGTAGTAATATCCTTACAATGCATTGTAATTTATAGCACTCCCAGGGGGTGACAGCCTTGGAATTCCTAACAGGGGGTGAGCTTATGAAAGCAGAGGTCACGTGGGCTGACCAGCGCCATCACCAGGCCAGGGACTAGCCACAGTTCCTTTCTCTGAGCCCCCAGCGGCACTCTTTTCTCCACACAGAGCAAATAATACAGCTATTGCTGCTGTGGCTATAAAAACAAACAAGTAAAACCCAAGGCCTCTTAGTTGTGCTTGGACACAAACTTGAAATGAAGAACAAGCCCAGGTTACTGCATTGGTAACATCCCATGTGAACCTATCACATTCCTTCATGGTCAAGAATAGACAGTGGCCTCCCAACTCCTTTTTCTTAAAAGCAGAAATAGAGGTTCATAGGAGAATGTTGCTTGAATAAGTCTACCTAAGGATAGTGATACTGTAACTTTTATTGGGCACCATGCCAAGTGCTTCACACCAGCCATCCTCCTTACAGCCCTGTGTGGTAGGTAGGTACTGCTGTATTCATTTTACAGTCAGGAAAATTGCAAGTTTCGAGAGGCTAAGCACCTTGCTCAGAATCACATAGCTGGTTAGTTACAGGGCTTGGGTTTACGCCTAGGTCTGTCTGATGAAGAGCCCATGCTTTTAATCCACAACAACATACTGTTGGGAGTTGAGAGTATTTAATCCTGTTTTGTTTTTTTAACTAAATTTTGTTCTCCTCAGAATGACCCAAGTAGAGACTGGTGGGAGCAGGACAGAGATTGGGCAGCGAGGAACACTCCACTCAAACCACTGGGCCCCTTGAACAGCTGACCCTTTTCTTATTTATCTTCAACCATCCCACCCCACGCCTGCCAGCTTGCAAAATACTGTTTGTTTTTAATTTTTAAGTATAAATAATCCCAGGGCCTGAACTGACTTTCACTTGTGCATTCGTTGAAGCAAAATATGGACAGGGTTTTTGTGGCTGTAAATGGGAATGGTTTCCATTTTTTATTTTTTTCCAGCTAATTATACAAATTGGATAATTGGCCAAACTGGTTTTCTGTCTAAAAAACCCAGAAAGTAATTTATAGAGAGAATTACCAATAGTGCATCTGTCTGGGGCAGAGCCCTTCCAGTTGGTGTTAATAAGCATAGGAGTGTCATATTTTTTTTCCTGCCCGCTCAGTGCTATTCATTCCCACCCCCCACAATGAATGCTGTATGTGTATTCATAGAGAAAAAAAACTGAAGGGCCCCATAACAATGATCGGAACATCAAACCAGCCCTAGAAGAACACAGCATGTCCAGGGGGGCCGAGGCTGAAGGGCAGGCCATCCCCCAGCGATTACATTCGGATTACCGGCTTAATCTGCTGTGGTATTTGACCGCCAGCCTAACCACCCCAGGCTGCATTTGGAGGATATTGAGCACTTTCATCCCCAAGCACTTCACCGGCTTTATAAATGACCCACTCGATTCCCTTCAGCCTCCTCAGGGATGGGACGTGGCAGCTGTTTAATAGCCACATAGCAATGTTGCAGTGTTTTAGGGCAGAAAAGAAGAATCCTGCATCCAGTTTAAGCTGCAGGGAGTATTTAGGAAAGGGGAATGTAATTATCCACATTGGAAGTGGGCCAGGGCTGGGAGCTCTGGGGAAGGAGGCCTTTAGGACCTCTGCTTTCCAGCCCACCTGAAAGATGGGGCCTCCTTTCAGCAGTCAGGGACATCAGCCTGCTTCCTGCTGACTTAGGAAAAAGGCCCCAGGCGCTGCCTCCTTCATATATTCCCCATCAGACCCTTTACAGGGTCATTGAAAGTCTCCTTTCCAAGGACTGGCCCCGGCTCAGCCAGGAAGATATGACAGCGTCCCAGGGAGCTGCCTTGCACACACCAGTTTGGGTTTAACATATAATCAAATCAGAGTGACAGCAGGTGGAAACAGTCTTCTGTTGCCGCAGGAGCTGTCCTTGAGTTCAGGAACAAAGACAGGACAAGAAAGACAAGACAAAGCATGTGTTTGCATGTGTGCATCCATGCCCACATCCATGGGGGAAATAATAAGGACTTCACCAAAAATCATTTATTGGATCTTATCTCAACACGGGAATTAGTACAGAGACCTTCTTCATATTCTAACAAAGAATTTAACCTCAAGGTGTCAAAAACAGTGAAACAGCCAAGGGTCCAAGTTTCTGTGACCTGAGTGGCTTTTAAGGCCAGCAGTAAGGAAACCAGTAGCTAACCTTCCATCTCCTTAGGGTCCTTTTGGGGAACGTTTCTGTTCCAAACCCAGTTATTCCATAGACAAAAGAGTAGATCGGAATTGCCTTTCCTGGCCACACTGGCACTGTGCTTCAGGACACATGATTTAACAAGGCTCGTGATCACCGGACACCTCACTTGTCCAGCCTCAAATAATTAAGTGTTTTTCAGAAATTAAATTTTCAAATAATTGAAGCTTTTCCTTTAAATGCTAAAATTTTAAAAAAATAGAGCTTTAAAAAAAAACTTTAAAAATATCATATATGCTATTTAATATTTTTGAGGAGGGCATTGCAACCCACTCCAGTATTCTTGCCTGGAGAATCCCCATGGAGAGAGGAGCCTGGCAGGCTACAGGGACGCAAAGAGTTGGACACGAGTGAAGAGTCTTAGCACAGCACAGTTAAATATTTATAGAATACAAGTTAGCCTTTTACTGGTGATTGAAATTCTGGTCTTGGAGTTAGGAGACCTGAATTTTACCTGTGGATTTTGCAAGTGAGTGTCTCTTTCTGAGCCTTGGTAATTCTTTATACTCTTCCTTGGAGAGTGGTAGCAGGGGTTGAAGAAGAGCAGGCAAGGAAGAATGCTATTTCTCATTTGAAAGATACAAGCATTGGACTAGACGCTTTCTAAAAGAACCTCCGCCTTTAAGCTGTTTTGACTGTTCTTACATCATGATCCCATCAGTCTAAGGATGCTTGTTTGCCCTCACACCAAATGGCCCCACATGCTTTTTAGTTCTGACCCTGCACTCAGTGTGAGCTGTCCCATCATGCTGTTGTCAGTATGCCTGGGAAAAAATTAATTTCCTGCCTTATTCTACACATAGCATTTTATACATGTCCAAGTAAGAATCTAGGAGTGATCTTTTCTACAGTATAGAGTGAGATACATGGGTCTGTCACAGTAAGTCGCAGCTTAGAGGAGTTTGTCACTTCTGAATTTGTAACTGTGAAGGCTGCAACCCAGAAGACTGGCTTCCTAGTTGAGCAAGGTATTACGTGAGTAGATTTGGATGTACTCCTAGTCACAGTCCATTCACTTAAGAGAGAAGTATTTGTGAGGAAAAAAAAAAAAGTTGCCTATAAAGCATATTTCCAAGTTTTACTCTTCCTTATTAATTTTCATTATAAACTTGGAAATGTGTTTCTAGGGAGAGTTTTTGGCCCCGAGACGTAATAAAATCACACTGCAGAATGCAACAGACCTTATAAAAGCACATATTCAAGGGAAAATCCTCATTTTACAGCATACTTTTGTGTTCAGCTTGTGTGCCTTACTTAGAGCAGGGAGGGTGTTTGGGGTTTGGCACAGCTACTCAGAAGAAACCCATCCTGAGAATTGCACTCACCCCCCGGCCCAGAAAAGGAGCAACCACCACAGGCCACCGGGCGCTTTCTGAGTTGCCTAGCTCCTCAGAGCAGCTCCAGGAAGGCTGCTGGCCTGGAGCAGTGCCCGAGCTGCCACCTGGAATACCCCCATTGCCTCAGGGAGGGAAGGAGCCAAGCGGTCGCGCTTGGGAAAGCCCCCTGTGGCCACAGGCGTGCTGACAGCGGTCGGCTGTCACAGGGCTGAGTGGGGTCCCTGAGCGTCCCAGTGGGGCTCTCAGTGTCTACTGAACTGGACTTTTCACTTAAAATTTCCATAAAAGTGTGGGCCTTACTGGAAAAAAAAATCTTATGCAAACATCTGGGCTGTAAAATAGAAATGATTATTTGCATTATAAAAGGATGATTCCACTCTATAAGAAATTTATGTTATATCTTTTATAAATAATACATTTAAAATGTGATGTGTGCCTAAAATTTCCTGTAAAAACAACTGTGGGGCTGTTGTTTTAAGCCAGGTACACCTGAAATGAGTAAACTTCTCAATTTGGACTTTCCGAGTCTTGCCTATCAGCTTTCACACTCTTAATTCATCCTTCCTTTGCTTATTTTTAGAAGGAAGAATGCACACCAACTCATGCTTCTTGGGATCCATATTTTCCCTGTTACTAGTAGCCACCCTTTTCCCAACCTTCACATCATCCTTGTGCTTGAAGTCATACCTGGGGGTTTCTGAACTCCACTTGGCGCCTTTCATAGCTTTGTTTTAATTCTTTTTGTCTGGGCACCCTGATCTGTGCTTTACAAATTGTCTAATATCAAAATGCTCTCCTGAGATTTCAGGGGTCATGAGGTCCCTGCTCTGATGGATAAAAGTTAGTGTGAAGGCCTGTCACTCCCACTTTTATCCTGTTCTGTACCTAAAGTGATGTCAATGATTCAGTAGAAGAGAGCAGAACACCTTTCCTCCCCATAATCCCACTGCTTCCTTCTCTCCTCAGTGAGGAAGTGGCGTGTGAAGAGTGCCCTGGGAGCCTTGGGCCAGTGGCAGATTGAGGTGGGAGAGCCAGCACTCCCAGGAGCAGGGAGCCTGGGGCCTGAACTCATCACGGAAAGCAATGCCAATGTATGTCTATCTGTCAGGTGTCTTGGGGGAGGCTGGGGGAGCGGGGTGCTAGCCCTCAAGGGCAGGCACCATGCCTTGTTTACCTCCTCATCTCCAGTGTGCCCACCTGGACACAGTGCTCTAGAGATGTTCCCTTGAATGGATACCCAAAGGGTTTTGGCTTAGTCATCCCAGAGCAGGGGCTCCAGGCTTCGTAGGTCACAGCAGTGGCAGCCTCAGAGGAGAGCTGAGGATCTCCCATTGTGTCCCCCGGTAGAGCTTTGTGGAGGGGAGCCATCGCTTCCTACCCCTCTCCAAGAATAGTCCTTGAATTGGATTTGCCTTCTGCAGCCCATATTCGTGCGCAAAGATACCAAGATGAGTTTCCAGTGGCGAATTCGAAACCTCCCATACCCTAAGGACGTTTACAGCGTCTGTGTGGACCAGAAGGAGCGCTGTGTTGTCGTGAGAACAACCAACAAAAAGTAAGTGGCGTGGTAGGCACTTGCCTACTTGTGTATGAGCAAGGTGGGGGTGGGGTTTGACCTAGGGTTAGGACTCAGATGGTTCCCCAACCCAGAGGGTAGAGCAGCCTCCTCTTCCGGCTCTGAGAGAGGCAGAAGGGCTTCACTACAGCCCTAGAATAGGTACTAAAAGCTGAAGGGCTTTCTCTCTTCAGCCCTTGAATACTGTAATCAGAACCAGCTTGAATATTATAATCAGCTCCATCAGGGCAGGGAAATTTGAACAATGAGTGTCTGGTCCAGTACTTGGCATATGCTGGAGCTCAGTAAACATTTGTTGGATAAATGAGGGGATGAGGAAATAACCGAGCCACTGACTTGTGATCTTAGGTGGTTCTGCTGTAAGGTTACTATGCCTTGACCTCTGGCTGGCTCCAGTCCACTATGAGCTTGGAGCTGGCAGGGAGCCAGAGCCTGGAAGGCACCCCTGTCTGAGGTGGCAGTTACAGAAGTTAAAAGCACTGGTTTGGGAGCAGCAAACTTGATCCAACCCCCCTAGGGATGTTGTCCCTAGAGGGACAGGGGGTGGGTGCTTTGGCTTCTTAGAAGTCTCTTGCATGATGTTTCAAAGAGGGTTCTCATGTCCCTTTTCCTCCTATTCTCATGGTCTGCTAGGGGCAGGCAAACTTTGGGGCTGAGGGGACAGAAGGTGACCGAGGTGGAGATCTGATCCTGGCGGGACTGCTTCTGGGCTGATATCTTGGAAATGCACTGATCTCGTTTGGGTTTCTGAAGCTCTGACTGACCACAGAAGAGAAGAGCCCCGTACTGACTTGGCTGTGAACTGAGTCAGAGGGATTGCAGTGTAGGACCAACTCCCATGAAATAGATTTAGGGCATTGAGATGGGAGGTTTTATGAGTTACTAGTCCACAGACTGTGAAGCTACCCAGCATGTCTCATGGGGTGCTCAGCTTAGGCCAGAGATGCCCCCTCCAGTTTACCTGGAGTAAGGAGGACCCAGTATTTGTCCGTCTCCTCAGGCGGTGTGGTGCCAGCCTCCCCTCCCATCTCCCTCAGGTCCATGATGCCACAGGAAAGCAGTGCGGCTCCCAGGCTCCCCTAGTGCAGCCCTGGGGTCTACCCTCCTCTCTGACCCCCACACCCTACCACTTTGGCAGGGTTAAGGGGTGGGGAAGGGGTGGAGATGAATGAATTAATTTCAGGATTATTGCTGTACATGCAGCCAGCAGCCCCTAAAGTGAGCCTTGTCTATAAATATAAAGTCATAATAATAAGGGTTTGCGTTTGTAAAGCACTTTATAGCCCTCAGATAAAAGGCAGTTTATTCCCGTTATTGTTCTCATCATTAACAGGAGTCAGTGCCTAAAGTAGAATTTAGCAATTTCAGACAACAGAGAAATTGCCTTTAGGAAAACGAACTCCATGCTTCAGCAAGCATTCCCTGGCGTCAGAGGCCCTGGGTCCAAACTAGGAACAAAAGTGCTTCTGATAGCACTTGAATCTGCAGCCCAGCAGTTTGTGGAGCTGGCTGCTGCCTCCCTTTTGTCCCCCAGAGGTCACTGTCGAATACAGATATCAAGCAAAAATGTGATTACCAGGGAGCGAGAGAAGAGAGGCTAGCTAGCTCACCAGAAAATTCATCTGCAGGCCGGTCCTCTGGGTCCCATCTCCTGTGCATATCCAACCATAGGTGGCGCTGTTGGCCAGGCGCTCCACTCCAGCGCCCCAGGCAAGGGGAGACGTTGCTGAACTGCTGGGTGAAGACGGGTGGTGACGGGAGTAGTGCCTCCAGAGGGAGCAGGACCAGGATCGGGTTCCCACAGAGGGGAGAGGAGTATGTGAGTGCTCACTTCAGGGCCTGCACTGAGATCTCAGGGTCAGTGCGGCCCAGCCTGGCTCAGCACAACCTTGGGACCCTCTGCTGGGAGGAAGGCGGGGGAGGCTGCTAAGCCCTAAACCGGCTCCTCCTCAGCCTAGTGGCACGTTCATTTTCTACTTGGAGTAATAACACGTCCTGTACCTTTACTTCCTTTAAATATACACAACTCAATGGCTATTCCTTTGAGCGGAGTTTAACTTTTTCAAGATAATATAAAAATCTATTTTCTGATCATCACACCATCCAGTGGTAGACAGGGTATGTATTTTTATTCTTGTGCTATATATGAACGATTCCATAAGAGTATCTATAAAGTCAGCATGATGCACTTGATTTACTGGCGGGGATAGTGACGGTTTTAATGCCCAGGCCTCTACAGTTTCCACCACACTGTGGCTTTTCTGATTTGACGTCCTTCACCTGAAGGTTCCGTATCTGCCTCGATTCTAATATTCTGGAATATAGTTATCAATAAAAGCCAGAGTCCCTGAAAAACTGAGTTTGCCACTTTTCTTGATGGAATTGATTCCAGTGAATTATGTCCTTGGCCTCAGGTAATAGCAAGAGATGAACCAGGGAAGGAAGAAGGTGCTTTTCTAGGATCTGATTGTGGCATCATCTGTTCCCAGTAAGCATGCTTGTGCAGAGAGAAGGTTCTGAGCCTCAGCCTTAGAAGCTGGCAGTTCTAAGTGGAATGAGCTGGGCGTGGAATAGGAGGATGTCAGCTTGAATCTGGCCTCTGCCACATATTAAATCATAGCATTTTGGGCAAGGTTTCCTCATCTATCACAGGAGAATACTCATGCGTACATCATAGATTGTTTGGGGAATTAGGAAATTGTATATTGTACTCAGCCCTGTGGCCAGCCTGAGGAAATTGGAGGCCAATTCCAATTTCTTTGGAAATTGGAGCCTGAAGAGAGTTTGGCTGATTTGACATCGGTAATACTAACTCTGTGGGAGTGTTAATAGGCATCTCTAGAAAAAAGGATTCTGTGGTCAAATACGGTTAGGAAACTGAATTAAAGTTTCTCTTTGGTAGGACTTCTGAGAGCCTTAAATATGTGAATGTGCATTATAGGCAGAGGTGACCAGTTTGTCTGGACTGTTGATGTTTAAGCAAGAAGGGAAGATGTGCCTACTGATCTTCTAAGGGACAGACTGACTACACAGGCTTCCCTCAACCACTCTGGCTGAGCCTGTGTGCAGGTGTGTAGAGCACCCACAGGAGGTATGTGGGGCCCAGCCCATGTGACTCCACAGCTGTCCTGCTTCCTTTCAGCTTCCTTCACAGCCTCTTTCTCTCTAGGCCTGGCCTCTTGTGCCCTTTCTCAGTTCACTGCAAGGGAGAACAGGTTGGGAAAGGACTGGGAATGGGGAAGGGAAGGTGGCAGGGAAAGAGTGATGCAGGGCAGTAGGTCATCTCTGAAACAGAGTGAAGGAGCTGTCTTTTTGCACAGGCTGCAGAGAGGTACCAGGTTAGCCTGTTCTGTTCCCAGCGACTTCAAAGTTCATCTGGGGCAGCTATTTTATTTGAGAAAGGAATCTGGAGGAAGAAACAGGCCCAGAAGTTAAGTGGCCTGCCCAGAGTCACAGGGCGGGGCCAGGAGTCCTCCTGAGAGCCCGTACTTCCACATACATCTTTGCCCACTTTTACATTCCGAAAGGAAGGCCACTCCGTGTCAGGAGACCTGCATGGTGGTTGAATCCTGGGGGAGACCACCCCCCATCTCTGCTCCATCCTTGGAACCTAGATGGTCTGATCCTTTGAGGTGAGAATGGAGAGCGATGGAGGAGTCAGGAGATAGAGAGGATTATCACTGTAATAAGGGCATCTCCCTTTACCAGTTTTATGACGTGGGCAAGATACCCGACTTGCCTGTGCCTCAGTATCCTCTTCTATAAAAGGATGACAGAAGCAACCAACCTGAGAGCATTGTTTTTAGGAGTCAGTGTTGAACAGTGGTGTGAACAGTGCCTGGCAGATTTAGAATTCATAAATGTCACCTCTCACTATGTGGCTGAGACCCAGGATAGTGAAGGCAGGTGAGAATGGGGGTTTTGTTGCACATCAGCTAAAAGCCCAGGGACTACCCCACTATAAAGGCTTAGCTTTCAGCAGAAACACAAGATTTCAGGCAGCGATATGGCCTTGTTTCTTCTTCATCCTTAAAGCCCCAGTTCACAGCTCTGGGACACAGTTGATGCCTAAGAAATGTTCACTGCCTGCCAAGGGCTGCCAGGGGCTGGGCGTTTGGACTTTCCCAGAAGCACAGTGGGTCCCTCTCTAGTCCAGGCACTGGTGAAAAGGTGAACCATGGTATTCTCAGGGCAAGTCCCAAGGCAGGGATGGAGATAAGGGAGTGTGAGCTGTTCCTTGAGGAGAGAAAGCAGATGCCTCATGCTCCCTTGAAGGCTGCCCATCAGGAGCCCCTAAAAAAATGGTTTAACCTCAACCAATAAACTAAATCCATCAGAATAGACTCAAAACAGAGCTGAGCCCCCAGATCTACTCTGCCACCACCTCCCTGCCACGTGAGAGGTGATGGGGAGTAGAACAGGGGTGCTGAAGCAAGTTGTGCAACTCAAGTTCCCTTTGATCTTGTCTTGCTGTTGAGGCCTAGCCCTGGACTCTACCTCCCCTGCCTGGGGCCTGTGCCTTGACAGCGTGGGACACAGGTGTGTCCCTGTGCCCCCTCCCCAGGACACAGCCAGGTAGGCATTAAGGACATACCACATTCTGCACAGCGAGGCCTTACACAGGCCCACTGGGTTCAGTGTGTGCCAGGCTGCTCCTCTCCCGCTTCTGCTGCTTGTGTATATTTGCAGGGAAGATGTTAACACTTCCTAACAAGCCTTTGTGTTCATCTAATCTCTGCTGTTTAACCTTTGACTCCCTCCCTATTATCAGTGTCTGCCACCTTTGCTGGCCAGACCAAGGGCCCCAGGAAGAGCCCTCAGCCTGGGCTGGCTAGGAGGAGGATGAGGCCGACATTCCACCCCGGTCTGCAGGCAGATGGATCGCCTTTCCCTGGGGCAGAGCTTTGGAAAATAAAGCAAACTTGTGGTGCCATTAGGATCCCCCAACCCCCACTCCTTTTGAACTGTCAGCCTTTAAGTAAACATTCTTTTCCTGCCATGGGTCCCAGCACCTTGGCGGGGAGTGAGGAACCTGGGAGGAGAGGGGGCCCTGAGAGTCTTCACTGAACAAGGGATTTCGGCAGGGAGAACAGGGCAGAAATGCTGCCTTGATGTCAACTCTGAGTCCCCAGGGCATCAGGGCCTTTGAAGTGGACTGGGGCGAGCTGCCATAAGGACCAGGCCCCTCTGAAGTATTAAAAACCCAACCCTGTCCAGGCCCTCACTTGCGTGTGTTTGTACCTGTCTGCAGTGTTCTCTGCCCAGGCCACAGCCTCATGGCAGCACTGATGCCATGCCCGGGTGACAGGTCTGGCAGCCACCGGCCAGAGCCTGGGTCACACTTCCACCAAGGAAGATGCCAGATGGGCCTGTTGCTAGAGATGAGGAGGCCATTCTTTGTGCTCCAATGTAATAAGCTCCAGACCAGGATTGGGGAACTTTAATCTGACCCTACTAACTGGCTGTGAAACCAGGCAGGATAGTTCACCTCTCTGAGCCCAAGTTTCCTCTTTGGTAAAGGAGGTCAAATTTCCTGCAAAGTCCAGTTGCAGACATTATGAGTTCGATGTTGCTATCTGGGTGGTGGTTTTTGTTTAATTTTGGCTGCACTGCTCCACATGTGGAATCTTAGTTCCCTGACCAGGGATCAAACCTGCACCCCCTGTATTGGAGGCACGCAGTCTTTTTTTTAACTTTTTTTTTTTTTTTCATTTATTTTTATTAGTTGGAGGTTAATTTCTTTACAATATTGTAGTGGTTTTTGTCATACATTGACATGAATCAGCCATGGATTTACATGTATTCCCCATTCCGATTCCCCCTCCCACCTCCCTCTCTACCCGATCCCTCTGGGTCTTCCCAGTGCACCAGGCCCGAGCACTTGTCTCATGCACCCAACCTGGGCTGGTGATCTGTTTCACCATAGATAATATACATGTTTCTATGCTGTTCTCTAGAAACATCCCACCCTCGCCTTCTCCCACAGAGCCCAAAAGTCTGTTCTGTACATCTGTGTCTCTTTTTCTGTTTTGCATATAGGGTTATCAAGACCATCTTTCTAAATTCCATATATATGTGTTAGTATACTGTAATGGTCTTTATCTTTCTGGCTTACTTCACTCTGTATAATGGGCTCCAGTTTCATCCATCTCATTAGAACTGATTCAAATGAATTCTTTTTAATGGCTGAGTAATATTCCATGGTGTATATGTACCACAGCTTCCTTATCCATTCGTCTGCTGATGGGCATCTAGGTTGCTTCCATGTCCTGGCTATTATAAACAGTGCTGGGATGAACATTGGGGTGCACATGTCTCTTTCAGATCTGGTTTCCTCGGTGTGTATGCCCAGGAGTGGGATTGCCGGGTCATATGGCAGTTCTATTTCCAGGTTTTTAAGGAATCTCCACACTGTTCTCCATAGTGGCTGTACTAGTTTGCATTCCCACCAACAGTGTAAGAGGGTTCCCTTTTCTCCACACCCTCTCCAGCATTTATGGCTTGTAGACTTTTGGATAGCAGCCATCCTGACTGGCGTGTAATGGTACCTCATTGTGGTTTTGTGCATTTCTCTGATAATGAGTGATGTTGAGCATCTTTTCATGTGTTTGTTAGCCATCTGTATGTCTTCTTTGGAGAAATGTCTGTTTAGTTCTTTGGCCCATTTTTTGATTGGGTCATTTATTTTTCTGGAATTGAGCTGCAGGAGTTGCTTGTATATTTTTGAGATTAATCCTTTGTTGCTTCGTTTGCTATTATTCTCTCCCAATCTGAGGGCTGTCTTTTCACCTTGCTTATAGTTTCCTTTGTTGGAGGCACGCAGTCTTAACTACTAAACTGCCAGGTAAGTCCCAGGGTTCCCCCCACCCCCCGACTAAAGGGATCATTCATGGCAAATAGATGGGGAAACAGTGGCTGACTTTATTTTGGGGGCCTCCAAAATCAGTGCAGATGGTGACTGCAGCCATGAAATTAAAAGACGCTTACTTCTTGAAAGGAAAGTTATGACCAACCTAGACAGCATATTAAAAAGCAGAGACATTATTTTGTCAACAAAGGTCCATCTAGTCAAGGCTATGGTTTTTCCAGTAGTCATGTATGGATGCGATAATTGGACTATAAAGACAGCTTAGTGCAGAAGAATTGATGCTTTTGAACTGTGGTGTTGGAGAAGACTCTTGAGAGTCCCTTGGACTGCAAGGAGATCCAACCAGTCCATCCTAAAGGAGATCAGTCCTGGGTGTTCACTGGAAGGACTGATGTTGAAGCTGAAACTCCAATACTTTGGCCACCTGATACGAAGAGCTGACTCATTAGAAAAGACCCTGATGCTGGGAAAGATAAAGGCAGAAGGAGAAGGGGAGGACAGAGGATGAGATGGCTGGATGGCATCACTGACTCAATGGACATGGGTTTGGGTGGACTCTGGCAGTTGGTGATGGACAGGGAGGCCTGGCATGCTGCGGTTCATGGGGTTGCAAAGAGTTGGACATGACTGAGTGACTGAACTGAAGGGGATCATTGATCTCTGGACTGGCACCTGCAGATGAGGGGGACCAAGTGTGATATGTGAAAATGTAGTGGGGTCTTATGGTCAGCAAAGTAGGCCAGAGCCCCAGAGATCTGGCTTCTGTGATGAGTCACACGGCTTGTTCTCTTAGGGAGATTTCTCCTTGTGGATTAACTTCCCTCTCTGGCCTGTAAGTGGAGTCAGGCTAACGCTAAAAGAGGGAGAGGGCCTCGGTAAAGTGCCATGTAAGTGCCAACTGTCAGTCCCCAGCTCTGGAGGACAGCCCTAGATGTCCTTATTCTGTTCCTTGTTTGCAGACATATGCTGTTTTCTTGGGGTGCTGAGGAGGTAGGGCTTGCCTGATCCAGTTGTGTTTCCCAGGAGGCTTCCTCCACATGTCTCTGGGATTGTTGAACTTGAAATATGAGTCACTCTAACCCCTGGTCTAATCAAGGAATTATGACTGGCCAGAAGGCCTTTCACTCTCTTCTTTCCAGGGTCACTAAGCTCTAAAATACTGGCCTTCTAACTGGCTTCCCTTCTTCCTCTTTGGCTGCGGGGTTGGGGGGACTGTATAGAAGCTTGGCATTAGAGGGCCTGATGCCCATCTGTGGGGGTCCCCATGTTGGGTGTTCTCACGGTCTCTTGGTGTCCCCACAGGTACTACAAGAAGTTCTCCATTCCTGACCTAGAAAGATACCAGCTACCTCTGGATGAATCCTCACTGAGCTTTGCTCACGCCAATTCCACTCTCATTATCTCTGTAAGATTCGTTCAGACTTCTTGGCCACTGTGTCAGGGAAAGGCTCCTTCTTTCCCTGCCCACTTCCCATCTTACTCAGTTTCAGTCCCAACAACTCCTGGGGTATGCTTGCTAGGGAACAGGCCTCTCCAACAGAATGGGATGAGCAGGCGAGGGCTCAGGAGACTGATTTTAAAATCACAGCTGAAACTGGGTAGAGGGTGATGGGGAGGGGTGAGATCCACAGAACTGAGGCTCTAGAAGATCCAAAAGCCTACCTCTACCCCCACGTGACCTTAAGCAAATCATTCAACCTTGTAGGCCTCAATTTCCTCGTCTTTGAATAAAGGGGAACAGAAGGAGGACTTCCCTGGTGGGCCAGTGGTTAAGACTTTGCCTTCCAGTGCGGGGGGCATGGATTCAATCCCTGGTTGGGGAACTAAGATCCCACATGCCTTGTGGTGTGGCTAGAAAGGGGGCCCTGAGTCTCTTGGGTGGAGGCTGTGTGTTGAAAGGGGTGATATGATTGACTCGTGTCTTCTCCTTGCTCCATCCTCAGTACCAGAAGCCAAAGGAGGTCCTGGTGGCTGAGTCAGAGCTGCAGAAGGAGCTGAAGAAGGTGAAGACAGCCCACAGCAGTAATGGCGACTGCAAGACTCAGTAGCTGACGCCTGAGCCTGACTTCTGACACTAAGGGTGGGTGAGGCTTTTCCTGCAGGCCTGTGAGGCTTCGGGCTTGGGCCTTTCTGGCACAGGGGCAGCCTCTCTTCTCCCAGGAGCTGTCTAGCTTTTGTAAGAACTGGGCCTCAGGGCATTCCTGGCCCCCAGGTCGTGGTCTTCCCTCCTGAGTAAAGTAATTTTAAGTCACTGTGTGTGTACTGCCCCCTCGTCCTCCGCTGGTGCTTCTGCCCCCAGGGAGGGGGCTGTTGATGACATTTCCTTCTTCGCTAGCCTCTGGACCCTCCATGTAGAACCTTCCACATAAAGGTATGGGTCTTAGATGGAGAGGAGGATCAGGGAAGCCTGACCCCAGCAGGGCAGGGCCCCAACCTGTTTGCAGCCCAAGATATTAAGACACTGTGGGTATAAAGTCAGCATAAGGCTTGCAGAGCACTGGAGTGGGATAAAGGAGGTCACTGCAGGCCAGCAGCCGCCAGGAGCCTTTCCAGGACCCCCACCATAACCCACAGGTGACACCCATCCCACCACCAGGGCCAAAGGGGTAAAGGGGTAATGAAAGGTCTTCCTGGAGAAAAGAAACCTTTGTTCTTTTGGACACTGAGCCATGAGGCTGGTCTCACCCTTCAGTAGCGTGCCCAGCCCTAAGTTTGAGTCTATCCTTCTAATCCTTCTCCCTGTGGTCTTGCTAACCAGTAAGGAACCAGATCGGTGAACAGTCAAACTTTATTTTTACAAAAATGTACATTGTAACATGTCTCAACAGCTAGCCTGAGGTTGGGCTGGCTCAGAATTCAGAATTTTGGGATTGCCTTTGTCCTTTCTTGGTTTCAAAGCAAGACCAGGCCGTAGGACTCCAGCCGAAGACCTTGGTCAAAGGTGGGGTTTGACTGATGTGGAGGCTGTTACCACAGGGTACTGGCAGCCTCCCCGCTCCTTCTAGGGAAGGGGCCACCTGGGAAGCCTGGAGCACCTCACCTCACACTTGTGCTGAGCTGGCCTGGCTCTAAGAAAGCGTGGGCCTCTCCAGGCCAGATTCTTGCTCTGGCCAACAGGGAAGCAAGGCCCAGCTGAGTTCAGCTGAGAAGCAGTAGGTCCCATCTCTCCAACTGTTTCCTGGGAGAGACTGCACCCCTGGGTAGCCCCAGTGCCCAGGAGTCAGCAGCCTTTATCTTAGGTGCCTGAGCACCGTGGTCACAGGTCTAGGAACACAGGGAGGCCGGGGAGGAGGTATCACTGAACCCTCCAGGCAGGAGAAGTCCCTGAGTAGCTGGCTTCCCTGGCCCACAGACTAGGTTGGCCTTGTCATGGGTTTTGAAAGTCCAGGACATGGAGGTTGTAGGACAGTGCAGCATAGAGGTGTCTGGTGGTGAAGCGCAGACAGTACACAGGACTGCTGAGGGGTGTCGACGTCAGCGGGAAGGCCTGCAGGGGAAGGACAAGAGTGGCAAAAGCATCCCCGCTGGGAGCTGGGGGAGCCCGAATGCAGGATTCCCAGGCCTGGTGCCAAGGGACAGGGGCCACTCTAGGCTTCCTCCCGCCCTCTCCAGGCGCACCCACTCCCAGTGCGGACCCTGGAAACGAGCCCTGGCATCCACGAGGCCTGCCTGCGGTGGGCAGGACACTTACATGGAGGCAGGCCCTTTGGCGGCGGTCCCACAGTCGCACAACACCATAGTAGGAGGAGCCAGTGGCCAGCAGGTGGTTCCCATCCGTCTGTAGGCAGTACAGGGTGCTGTCGTGGGGCTCCTCCCACTCCATGACACACTTCCTGTCCAGGAGGAGGTGATGCAGGGGATGTCTGGGGGTGGCCTCCCCTCCACCCCAGCTTCCCCAGAGGCCTTAGGAAACCATTCTGGTTGGGAGAAAGATGCCAAACCACCACATTCCTTTAAAACCACACTTAATGGGGGAAAGCCTCCTCAGTAAAGATCTCTTTCTCACAAGTCCCTGACCCCAGGCAGGCTTATGCCTTATTTGTGCATCACGTGGCTGCTGTGTGTCACCAGATTTCAGAGGCAAGGAAGGCCTCAAGAAAGCTGGGGCAGAACGCTGAAGGACAGCACCCTGATGGCTCCCAAGGCTCTTATCGGGGCCTGGTGGCTAGTCTCCTGGGCCACGGGACCAGGGCTGCCGAGGTGGAGAGTCTTAAGCTTACTCTGACCTTGCCGGCTGCTCTCCCAGCCCCTGCTATGCGGTCTCTGTCCCTCTCCCTGGGGCGCCAGGATGGGGGCAGGGTTCCCACCACCTGTTGTCCTGCCCTGCACACTCACCGGGCACTGGCTCGGAGGTCCCAGTAGCGGACATACGTGTCGTAGCCACAGGACAGGAGCGTGGACGGGGACTCATACATGACGTCCAGCACCCCAGCCCCTGGGGGAAAGTCACTGCCCAGGTGCGTCATCAGCTGCCCACTGGGAAGAGAGGCGGGGCAGGGGATGAGAGGTTGTCCTGCCTTGGCCCACACACATGCTTTTAACCTTCAAGTGGCATCAGTCCCTGGGCTCCTTCCTGAGGCAGAATTAAGACCCTCGTAGGAAGGGGGCCAAAGGAGGAGATGCTCTGGACTTCCAGCCCTCTCCCCTGTTCCCAGCCCCTGCCCCTCCCCCCAGCCGAGGCCTCAGTCAGCCACCAGCCTCTCCATCACACCTGCATGCTGGCTACCCGCCACCCAGCCACTCCTCCTCGGAACGATGAATGGGCCTTGCCGAAGGGGTCGGCCCCCCTCACACACACACACATTTGGTTACTTTATACGCCTTGATCCTGCAGGTCATGCAGTTCTGAGCTGCCCGAGTCCAATGCCTTAATTCCTGCCTGTAATCTGGGGCTCAAACCTCATTGGGGATAAAGACCACACAGAGGGAGAAGGGGAGTCCCAGGAGATGTTAAAACAAGCAAACACCTTTGTGTCTGGGGAGAGAAATCGCTGAGAAAGCAGCTTAGCAGGCTGGTCCCTGGTGTTCCTGGCCCGGCTGGCCCCCGGCCTGGGGCTAGCACGCCTCTGTGATCACAGCCCCCAGCCTGCTGGGCTCCAGCCTGCCCCCCCGCCCCCACCGCCCCTCCCGGTGGCCGAGAGCAGATTACCGAGAAGAACAATTTCTTTGTGACTGTGTAATTCCCTCCGTGACCGCGGCAGTGGGCAGACCCCTTGCCCTGATGCCAGACCCCTAGCAACCACCTAGGGGGGCCTCCTGGCCCTAGCAACTACCCCTCAACATCAAGTATACCCGCTAATCCCTGTGGCTATGGGATGGGTAGAAGCGGTGAGTTTCTTCAGAATGAGGGGAATGAAGAAGGGGGCATGCTCCAGGCCCAACCCCTCAGCTTCACTCAGGACATGCTGGGCTCTCCTGCATGGTGTGACAGGAAAAACCTGGGCCGTGGACACTACACAGGGACACCCAGGTAAGAGGCCCTGGCATGGGGTGGGGAAGACTTTGTGGTCTCACCAGCTCAGCCTTGGCCAACCAGGTTGCACCAAAGCGGCCACGAGCCACGTGCGTGAATGTGGGCCTTTACTCCGGTCCTTCCTCCTCACAGACCCCAACCCTCAACCTCCCTTCTCAGTGGAGCCGCTACCTTCCCTGAAGGAGGAAAGGAGGCGACTGCGGGTTCTTTTCTGCCCAACTCTGCCTTTCCCTGTGAGCACTGGGTGGTGAGGGGACCCCCAGCAAGCTGCACTATTGCTGTCCAGTCAGGGCAGGGTGGGGGTAGGCCCTAAGTTGGCACTTCTGCCCCCAGCTTCCTTCCCAGGGAAGTGCTCTCCTTTCTGTGTGCTGAGGGCTCAGATAGAAAGCCTTCTCCCCACGTCAGCATCTCCTAGAGATCACTGACCTCAGTGCCCAAGCAGGCCCACCAGCCATGATTCGCCACTCCTGGGCAGGTCAGAGGGGCTGGGGTCATATTTTTTCTGTCTCTGTTGTCCACTGGGTCCGGGCTGTTTTGCTCCACAGTTCTCCCTCCCAGATTTGGGGGCCCTGCCCCCTCCATTAGTGAGGCCTTCAGGAATGACTGAGGAGCTCTCCCCTTTAATCTATAGAAGTAATTTCATGTTTGTCTGTTTGAAATAGAAGATGAAAGGCAGTGGAGATTGGGGGGCGTGAAGCCCAGCGTGGCTCTACCTGCCCACCCCTGGTCCCAGGGTTCGGAATGAAGGAGAGACAGGCACCCGTGGACAGAAGGTCGGCAGCAGAATGACCACACCCATGCCGAGTTGCCAACCTGGGCCCTGCCCGGGCAGGGTGGCATCTCAGGCACCACTGGAAATGTCTTGTCAGCCTGTGCAATAAGAAACACAACCCTACCCTCTGCTGCTGCTAAGTCGCTTCAGTCGTGTCCAACTCTGTGTGACCCCGTAGACGGCATCCCACCAAGCTCCTCCGTCCCTGGGATTCTCCAGGCAAGAGTACTGGAGTGGAGACCCGAAGGCTGAGCGAGCACCAGCCCCCGGAGACCAGGACAAGGCCCAAAAGCCCTTGTCTGCCGGCCTGGCCTGGTCAGGGCCTGAGGAGTCTCTGCCACACTAGTTCTCTGACTCCCTGAAATGGCCACACACACTTTAAATGGGCCAATAAAAAGATACAGTTTCTTTTGCCTCTGGGCCTGGGACCCTCCAGGCTCTGTTGTGCAGTACCGGTGAGGTTAAGTTCAGCGCATAAACTGACACACCAGGCTCTGGGAAATGGCCCTGTCTCTTCAAATAGCAACTCAGCGGTGCCATAGAAGCCCTGCTGGGGCTTTGATTTGGGAAAACAAACAGAAATGGCACCGTGGGCCCTTCGTGGCCCCCACCACAGGACCAATTTAACTAGAAAACTCTAGCTCAACCGCTCTGGTGGAGGGAGCAAGATGAGCACCACAATAGCCCCAAACTTTGGGGGGGAGGGGGACAAAACAAGCTGTCTGTCTCCTGGGCCCCTCCTCCTGGGCTCCTTTTCTTACTGCAAGTGTGTTCTTGTAAAAACGATTAGATTGCAATTTGTATAACGTGGTGACCCCCAAATTCAGACGTTTCACCCCTTTTCTCTGGAAAGAATGTTAAGAATGCCTCTCGGCCTCTCACTGTGGGGGGTGTGAGGGAGGGGTGCAGAGCCTTGGCTGTCGCACAACTTGTGTGGGAAAGGGGCTGCCGCTTAGAGCCTCAGGCCAAGACAGGAGCAAGGGCCAGGTCTGCACTATAGACGCCAGACAAAAAGTCCCTTCCCTTCCCGCTCCTGCGCACAAAGCCAGGGCTGCCAGGAGCCACTGAGGGCTGGGGGGCCTCCACCCAGCCTCCCCCTAGCCTGACTCCAGCAATTCTCTCTCAACCCAGGGAAAGATAAAGACAGATGGGGCCGCCCCTGTGAGCCTGATGAATGAGACACAGGCCGGGGAGGGCTGCCTGAAAGAGACCTGTTCCCCAGGCTGGGCTGTGTGCAGCTTCCCAGAGGAGCCCCGGAGTACCTGGGCAGGGAAAACAGCAGAGCGTGGCTGGATCCCAGACTTTGAGGTGGCGGGGCTCAGGTGAGGGCCCTACCTATCCTGCTGCCCAGGCAGCTCCACTGAAGCTGGAGGGAAGAAGGACCACAGGAACTTCCTGACAGGGAGGAGGAAATTTAAATAAGGTACTAATAGCGCCCCCCCCTATCTTTGTCGGGACAGCTGACTGGAAGTGGTTACTAGCCTGGAAGACCAGCTACCCTGTCCGGAAGAGGCCCTCAGCGCCAGGCCAGAGTTGGGCACAGGGAGGCGGGCTCTGGAAGCCCCTCTGCCCCAGGCTGGGCCCTGCAGGCCAGGGAAGCCAGGTGCCCTGCTTCACTCCCTCTGTGTTCTCCCTCATCCTGCCTCTGCGCACCTCCCTGGTGGCCCATACAAAGTCCTCCTGTGCTGACCACCCTGAGGTAAGATACCCAGGCGCTACTGCCTCACCCACACATATAAGAATGCCCGTGGCCCCCCACAACATTTCCAGCCACTCTTAACACACTGGGTTCCTGATGCTGCTCCTTGGAGGTTCAGTTCAGTTCAGTCATTCAGTCATGTCCGACTCTTTGCGACCCCATGGACTGCAGCACGCCAGGCCTCCCTGTCCATCGCCAGCTCCCGGAATTTACTCAAACTCATGTCCATTGAGTCGGTGATGCCATCCAACCATCTCATCCTCTCTTGTCTCCTTCTCCTGCCTTCAGTCTTTCCCAGCATCAGGGTCTTTTCCAATGAGTCACTTTTTCGCATCAGGTGGCCAAAGTATTAGAGTTTCAGCTTCAGCATCAGCCCTTCCAATGAATATTCAGGACTGGTCTCCTTTAGGATGGATCTCTTTGCAGTCCAAGGGACTCTCAAGAGTCTCCTCCAACACCACAGCTCAAAAACATCAATTCTTTGGTGCTCAGCTTTCTTTATAGTCCAACTCTCACTTCCATACACGACCATTGGAAAAACCATAACTTTGACTAGATGGAACAAAGGTCCCTGGAGGTTCTGTGGGTGTTAATTCCTGCATCTATTTGGGTGTGAGGATACCCGGACCCAGTATGTGCAACCACAAAAATAAAACAATGGCTTCTGAAAAGAAGGAAGAGTGACAGTCTACCTTCTTACATCTTCACTTCCCCTGAAGGTATAATATAAGCTGGGCCTAACATGATCACTGAGAAAATAAGGACAGTGTGCCCTCCTTTCTTGCCACCCTCTCCTTCCTTTTCTTCCTTTCTTTGATCAGTAGTCATTTACTAAGCACCTTCTGTACACAAGTCATTGTGCCTAATGGAGACTGCAGGGAGACGTGAGCTGAGACTTGGACAGGGAGGGACATGGTCCCTTCCTCCATGGAGGGAAAGAAGTCTCATCTACCTGACTGACAATACAAGGGGTGGCTTGGTTGGTACCAGAAGAGAGATAAAAGGGAGTTTACTAAGGGGACAGATAAAAGGACATTTCTGCAGTGAGTCCCGGCAGGGACAGAAGATGGGAGATGGAACAGGTGAAGCACCAACAACTGCAGAGGTGCAGGGCAGGGCCACCTGCTTTGGCTGGAGGTGTGGGTATGTGAAGGGAATAAGCTGACCACCACGGGCCTCCAGGTGCTCACTGCTGGAGGCGTGAGGGGTGGGAGTGGCTGTCCTTGTCCAGCCTTCTGGTGAGGAGGGTGAGAGACTTGACGCAACCTCCGTTCTGTAACCGAGGTCCCAGATAGAACCATGGAGACCAGGAGAAGCCCACTAAGGCTTCGCCTGCCCCAGCCCTGTCCAGTGAGCGGGAAGGGCCCTTTCCAAGCACAGGCCCCTCACATGCACGTGTGTGCGCGTGCACAGCTCCAGCACCCGCCTGCGCACACGTGTTCAGACACAATGGCTCAAAGGCCAGGCAGCCGGGCAGCCCACTTTGTACTGCTAACAAGAGGACCGTAATTACAGGAAGGGGCAGCCGGGCAGATAAAAGGATACAAAATTTCAACATCTGTTGCCATAAAGGGATAAGGAGAAGTGAAACGCAAAGTATCAGTTTGGTGTCAGCAGGCAGAGAGCCAATTTCAAAGAGTTCAGGGGGACAGAGGGGACAAGAAAGAAAAAGGAAAGGGGTGGGGGAAGAAAGAAAGAAAGAGAAAGAAATTACAGGGTTCCTTAAAGAGGTAAAGAAAAAAGAAAATGAAAAAAGCTGTCAGTAATACTTTCAAAGGAGAAGGCACATACTTAAAGAGGGGCAATTCCCATAATCACCCTGACTGAGGACCAGGCCCCCCGCCCCAGGTGGAGGGTCAGGGGCAGAGACAAAGCCACACCTGGGTGGGATGGGCACTAACGGTGCCCTCAGAGTGGCCCAGCCTGCAGTCAGGACCCGTTTTTTCTGCAGACAGAAAGGGGTGTAGCCGGGCACCCTTCGTTATTCCAGTGCTGTAGGATGCCGTGACGTGTATCTCCCATGTTCAGTCCAGGGTTCCAAGATAAGTTCCAGGCCACATGGTGGCCAACACGGTGGCCCTATGAATGTTCTAAGGGTCACCATCTCGAGCCACAGGCGTGAGGATCAGGGAGTGCCTCGTGGTAGAGGTCTATTCATGCTAAAGAATGAGCAGGGTTTCAGTAGGCAGACAGGGGGTATTTCAGGCACAGGGGTCAGGTAGTAGAGCAAAAGCCCAACAGAAAAATACATGGTGTCTGTCAGAATATGTGAGAAGCTTCTCTGCCCCTGCCTCTGTTGAGAAAGAGGAGACTTCGGGGCTTTAGGATGGAAATGGAGGAGTCAGGGGGCACCAGGGATGATGCTGGCCAGAAGGGGAAGGGGAGATGAGGTGGGATTATGCAGGGGTGTGAGTCATACACATACAGAACAGAGCACTACCTAGCTGAGGACCCAAACCCTCAATGCCCTAGGAGGAGCCAAGTCACCAAAACCCACCCCTCCTTTCTTCCTTGCCCAGCAGTCCCTGGTTGGCTTGGAGCTACAGCTGGCCCCCTGGGAAATCTCCAGAGCTGAGTGAGATCACAGGCCTCTCCATCCTGGTGCCCACGTCCCCACTGCCTCATCTCAGGGCACCAAGGCTAGATCCAGCTCAAACACACCTTGGTAAGAGTAGAGCCAGGGGAAGATCTGTGTGTGATGTCAGGCCAGTCAGATGTCAGGCCAGTCAGAACCCCTACCCACCCACAGGGTCTTCAGCATCAGGAGGTGTGCCCCACACAGACACCACCATTCCTGGGGCAGAGCCAAGGGCCCTGAGCAAATGCAGACAGAGAACACTAGATGGGCCTTCATTCCTCCAGACCCAAGGTCAGAAACAGGATGGCAGTTCCGCAGGGCCTAACTACGGATACCTCAGTGGTGGGTGAGTGGCAGGGCCAAGATAGAGCCCTTGGGGGCCAGAGATGGCCTGAACACTATCTACCCTTGGAAACAGGAACACTCTAGCACATCCAAACTGGGGGAAGGACTCTTATCTTTCTTCCCATCTGGTTTACACAGGTTAGAAATCCCCTGCCGCTGGGCCCAGCCCATGGTCCATAGCTCAGAGAGAGGCAGAAGAAGAAGAGTGGGGGACAGCCAAGCTCCCTGCCATCTGGGCAATGTCTTGGTGCCCACGGCTGCTCTCAGACCAGTGTGCTCCAGCTAGCACCTCGCTTCCTTGCACCCCCCAGAGGGAGAACAGAGGTTCTAGGAATCTTGAGGCACAGAGGGCTTGAGGAAGCCATGATGACCTTGAAAGAGGTCCTCAGACACTGAAAAGCAGCCTAGGCTGCCTGAGGACCCATACCTGAGACACAGACGGACGAGGGTGCACTGGTGCCCAGCAGGTGCCTAAACCTCTGAGGTGTGTCCCAGCCCCCACCACCACCCTGAGGGCAGCCTCTGGAGGGGCCATGCTCTGAGCAAAACTGCCCTCCAGTGCTCCTCCCCCCAGGCTGAGCACACACATAAAAGAGAAAATCCCAGCACTCCTCAGGTTTCAGCGGTGACAGGTTAAAAGCAAAGAATCCACCCAGCACTGAGCACCGCCCCGCCACTGAGTCCTGCCTGCGATGCTGCTCCACCTTCCAGATTGGCCTGTCAGTCAGGCTTTGGCGTTATTGAAAGATCAAACTCTGTCCTGCCTGTTCATTACCTTAATCCTATTTTCTACATGGCTTTATTATCTGCTTGGGCTTCTTTGGGAAAGACAGCTACAGACAGTCGTCCTGTCCATCCATTTCCTCCCACCAAAAGTGGATGCCTCCATCAGGGCATCTTCCCCCTCAGTCCCTGCACCACTGGTCCTCAAGCTTCCCTGAGGACAGAAGAGGTGTTTAAGTGAGGCCTGGCTCCTCGGTGGTGAGGAGAGGAGTCTGGGGGCCAGAGAGCAGGCAGGTGAAGCCAAGCAATGCCCAGGACAGCCTTGCCTCAGGCTGGTCAGAGGGTGCAGTAGCTATTTGTTGTCTGGCTCCAGTGAGAACTGAGGCCACAGCTGTCTTGTACTCATTCTCACTTGGGTCCTTTCTGGATTCTATAAAGTCCAGTGTTTAGTGTTAGTGAGGTCTAGAGGTTTCATAAGAGAATGCTGTTGAAGGAGCTGGTGCCTTAGAACTCCATTCTGACCACTAATCTGTGCCCCAACATACCCCAGCCAAGGCAATCACAGGCAGAATAGGCCATTCAAAGGTTACTCAGCCTTCAAGATACAGCTGGACCACAGTGGGGTGGTGCACACCCTCACTGCCGCAGCTTGTCTGCCATCCCGGGCCTGGGTCAGTATTGATGCCAAGCATACCCAACAACGTGACTTAAATAAAACTGACTTGCAGCAGAAATGCCTATCTCTGTGACCTCATCAATGAAAAAGCAAACTATCTAATTAGAAATAGGCAAACATGAGCAGACATTTCACCAAAGAGAATATATAGAAGGCAAATAAGCACATGAAAAGATGTTCAACATCATTAGCCACTAGGGAAATTTGAATCAAAATCACAAATAACACATCCACTAAAATAAATAAGAAATAGTGACACTACCAGATACTGTTGAAAATGTGCAGAAACTAGATCTCTCAGACACTGGAGTCAGAATATAAAGTGGTAAGATACTGAAAATAGACTGGCAGGTAAAAAAAACTAAGCACACACTTAGCAAATGACCCAGCAATTGTATTCCCAGGTAGTAATTCAAAAAAACTGAGAACCTGTGCCCACACAAAAGCCTATACACAAATGTTCAATAGCCTGATCCTCAACAGTCAAAAAACAGAACCGCCCAAATGTTCTTCAATGGGTGAATGCTGATTGATGGGGAAAGAAACTTTGGTATATCCATACCAGAGAATACTACTGAGCAAGAAGGAAGAAAGCACTACTGACACACGCAACACTTCTGTGACTCTCAAGGGAATTATGCAGCATAAAGAAAAAAACCTCCAAAGATTACATACTACATATATACTACATATATTAGTTCATTTATATAATACCTTCAAAATAACAAAATCATAGAGATGAAGAACACCTAAGTGGTTGCCAGGGGTTAGGAGCAAGAGGGAGGGGCGGAGGATGGGTGCAGCTATAAATGTGTACGGGAAGGGTCTTTGTGCTGATGGAACAGCACACTTCTGTATCTTTATTGTGGCAGTAGTTACATGATTCTACACATGGGATAAAACTGCAAAGAAATTTATACACACAAAATAAGTAAAGTCAGATAAAGGTCTGCGGACTGTACCAACTGTACCTACCAACTTGCTAGGTTTGATATTATGTAACATGTTACACAGGTACCTTGCCTTCCTACTTTTGTAACTTCCTATTAATCTATAATTATTTCAAATGAAAAGTTTAAAAAAAAAACAACACAGAATAGCAGGTAATCAAATGGGAATATGTCAAGCCTGCCAAGGCAGAGAACTGTAAATAAAACCTGGGTGTATTTTAACTGTTCTGTATTGTTCTTCTTAAGGATCTGTGGGCACTTCCAAAATTAATTTATTTTAGAAAAATCATCTCTGAGGACAGATACAATTTTTTATAGCCACATAGTCAGGCACTCCTTAGAGAAGAAGTATCATAAATCCAAATTGTTATCGTAAGTTCTACATGAAATTATGTACCTATTATAAATTACTTCAACAGTTTCCATAAGCTAACAATTGATCCTATGTGAGAAGGTGACACAGTGGAGCCTGTCAGGTTGTGGGGCAGGATCCTTCCAACCTCCTCCTGGACCACTCGGGCAACTGAAATGGGCTGGCTTGGGCAGCTCTTTCCTTGGCCTCCCAGCTGCTCCAGCCCCACCCACCCTGGAAGCCATGGTGGACTCAGGAATCTCTTACCTGTTGAGGTCCCAGATTCTTAAGGGTGAGAAGTGCCCACAACAAGCCGTCCCTGTCACAAAGGAGCTGCCAAACAAAAGAAGAGCAGAGTCAGGTCTGGCTTGTCAGAACTTGTGGTGGAAATGGCCACACAATTGGAAGCGCTGTGCTCATTCTCCAGGGGACCATGGGGTTAAGCCAGGATGAGAGAAGCAGCCAGGGGAGCCATCAGAGAAGTGTGGGAAACCATACGGATTCAGAGTGAGGGTTGTAACCTCCCAGAGCTGCTTGGCCAGAGGACCCACGGGTTCAATGGCAGCTGAGTTTGCTGCTCAGACCTGGTTGGGTGGTCTCTGCCCACCGTAAGAATGGATCTCTAGATGTACAACTCAAGTCAAGGGAAAGCAAGCCTGTTGGTCTTCAGTTGTATGAACACCAACTTCACGATGCCACACTACAGGAATGGTCTCCCTGTAATAGGTTGTTGGGCACTGGAAGCTGATGCCCTGGTCAGAGGTGAGGGAGGCTGGGCGGCTTTACTGAAGGTTTTAAGAGCTGGGGAATATGGTAACATGATACAAGCACAGGGCAGGTATAAAGGCACCAAAGTGAGAAAAGGCAAATGATGAAAGGTAGGTAATGACATGAAAAGGTAAGGGTGGGAAAGCAGGGAGTGTGAAGGCCTAGGCAGTCAGGACTGCTGTGGGAGTGGGATGAAAGTCAGAGTTTAGAGGACAACGACAGACACTGCCAAGAGGCAAGAGAGAAGGAACACTCTGACCATATTGCCCATATTTAAGAGCCTCTCTTAAACCCCTAAAAAGTTCAACATATATAATCTGCAGTTTCATTTTAAGTGGAGGCCCAAACCCAGTGAGAAGAATCCATTCAATGAGCCAGGCTGGCCACAGTACTAGGACTAGAACTTGAACCCATATGCCAGACCACTCCTTTGTCAGAAGATTTGGAGGGTGTTGGGAGGGGGAGCCTGCAGGAACCCTGGGCTTGAAAATCTAAACTGGAACAAGAGAGCTGAAAGCAGTTATGTCACTCAGGAGCCCTGGGGCAGGGAAGGGACATGTCCCTACATGTCTGGGCTTGGGGGAGGAACTGGACATATTAATGACACGTTAGCACTGTGGGGCAGCAGCCTATTGGCCCTGGCCCTGCCCAGCACCTGTGGCTCTCTGATCCCAAGCATGTCAGTGGGGAGATGGATTTCCACAGTTGGGGCTCTGAGAAGCTGATGGCTTTGGCTTGGTGGGGGGCTGGCCTGCTAGTTGCTGATAGAGGAGATGTTAGGGCAGGCACTGGGCAAGCCACTGATTTACAATCAAAATTGCAGGGCAGGGGTTTGTGTTTCAACCCTGGGCAGACAAAAAGGCCACATAAACCACCCTGGAGCATCCATGCCTCAAATCAAGACTTCTCTAGGGACATGCTCAGTCTTCGCAGCCTCCTATCAACCCATAGGCATGCCAGTAGCCACTAAACTAGAATGGTATTCTAAAACAGTCACTCTGTCATGCTCCAAGTGACACCCAGCGTGGTATGCAGCCACTGGACACTGAAGCCCCAAACTACAAAGCCAGGAGGTGTTATCCTCACTTCCCTCTCCCACCAACATTTTTCTCTTGAGGGCAATCCAGTAATAACTGGTAAAGTTAATTACCTTGAGTTGGAAACATAATAGCCCTTAGAAATCATTCATGCAGGCAATGGGGCTCTCCAGATTTTGAGAAGTAGAGAGCCAGGTAAGGGGCACCAGCACAGACACACAGACTCTTTAAGGAGGCCTGTGGCAGGCCTCTGACTGGCCACAGGCCTAAATTAGCATCAAGGTAAGTCAATGGAGAAAGAGAAGAGGCACCTCCACAGCTCTGACTTTCCAGCAGGGATGGGAACCCCTGCCCCTGGATTCCTGTCCTCTATTCCTGCCCACCTACCCCTGACCCTCACCCTCTGCCTCCAGGAGGAATACCTCTCACCTTCACGCCCGTAAGGACCTTTCTTAATTGCCTGGATATAACACCTGTGAACATTTCTTTCCAAAAGCTGCCATTTTCCCTTGCTTAACCATGTAAAGCAGGAAGGAGGTACAAGAGGGAGAGTAGAAAGTCCCTCTGGCATTTACAAGGGCCTAAGAATTTAATCAAATTTAACACTCAGTCAAAACAAAACAAAAACAACCATGTAAGCAGCAGTTCAGCAGATTTGGAGCCAGGTCCTGCTTGGAACGTTCACCAAGACTCACATCCAAACCATGGGGACTGTCAGCCCGAGGGACAGGGATGGCCAGCCCTACTCAACAGGCAGAAGCAGGATCTGCTAGCTGCTCAGTAGCCTGACAGGCCTTCCTCTTAAGTCCTGCCACACCCTGATCTCGCCTGCAAGAGACAAATGGCATTTGAGGGCTTATCTTCCCATCTTCCTTTTGAGATCATGGACTGTCTGGTGGCTCTTGTGTATTCTAGTGCCCAGCACAGTGTCTGGTACCAAAGAGATGCCCAAAACAAATCTATAGACTTCAACTGAAAGGGCCTTCCAGAGTTCACAGCCAACACAGCAGAGGAAGCTAGTCATAGCAGCTGTGAAGGGGGTCCCTCTGCTTCTTAGAGGATTAATTCCCAAATCTCCAAGCTCAGACCTGAATAACACATGACATAGTGTTGGTACAGTGAAGTTGTACAGTGAAGCACAACCAGATAACAAATAAGAAAGGAGCATGACAAGGCTATATATTGTCACTCTGTTCATTAAATTATATGCAGAGTATGTAATGCAAAATGCCAGGCTGGATGACTCACAAGCTGGAATCAAGATTGCCTGCAAAAATACCAACAACCTCAGATATGCAGATGATACCACTCTAATGACAGAAAGTGAAGAGTAACTAAAGAGCCTCTTGATGAGGGTAAAAGAGGACAGTGAAAAAGCTGGCTTAAAACTCAACATTCAAAAAACTAAGTTCATGGCATCTGGTCCCATCAATTCATAGCAAATAGATGGAGAAAAAGTGGAAGCAGTGACAGATTTTATTTTCTCGGACTCCAAAATCATTGCAGACAGTGATTGTAGCCATGAAATTAGAAGATGCTTGCTCCTTGGGAGGAAAGTTATGATCAACATAATAGAGAGCATAGTAAAAAGCAAAGACATCACTTTGCCAACAAAGGCCCATATAGTCAAAGCTGTGGTTTTTCCAGTAGTCAGGTATGGATTTAAGAGTTGGACTATAAAGAAGGCTGAGTGCCAAAGAATTGATGCCTTTGTTTTTTTGAATTGATGCCTTTGAATTGTGGTGCTGGAGAAAACCCTTGAGAGTTCCTTGGACTGCAAGGAGATCAAACCAGTCAATCTTAAAGGAAATCAATCCTGAATATTCATTGGAAGGACTGATTCTGAAGCTGAAGCTCCAATACTTTGGCCACCTGATGTGAAGAGCCGACTCAATGGAAAAGACCCTAATGCTGGGAAAGATTGAAAGCAAAAGGAGAAGAGGCCAGCAGAGGATGACAGAGGTTAGATAGCATCACCAACTCAATGGACACGAATCTAAGCAAACTCCAGGAGAGAGTGAAGGACAGGGAAGCCTGGCATGCTACAGTCCATGGGGTCACAAAGAGGTGGACACGACTTAGCAACTGAACAATAACAATAACCAGCAATACCTAAAAATGTCAGCACACACATACACACACATGCTCTTACACAAATGAATACTCTCTCACCCTGAGGGTCTAAAAGTCATTCTGACTCCACAAACTTCTCTTTTTGGACCAGAAAGTCCTAATCAGAAGCTAGCCTTCTACAATTTCTCATCCAATTTCTCACCCACTCTACAAAGTCTTACCCTGCCCAGATGCCCAAGCTACCTTACTGGCCTCCTGGTCCCAACTTAGGAAAACCTGGCCTCACAGAGATCATCCATAGGCCCAAGAAGAAGACATAAGAGACCTCATGTCAAAGAGACCAAGAGAGAGAAAAAAAAAAAAAGAGACCAAGAGAGTTGGGAGTTCTGGTAGTCGAGTTGAGGAATAGAAAATAACAAAGATACAGAACAGAGAAGAGGAAAGTATGAAGAAAAATCAGTCGGGTGTGGGCAGGGTGAAAAGAAGGTATATTCATGCTGCCTCTGCCTTAGTTTGGACCCTCTTAACCACACTAGGAAGTGACTGAGCACTTGCTGTGTGCTAGAATCCACAAACAAATGTCTCCAAAGCACTACTCTGTCTCTCCCTCATGTCTGACAGACGAGGACACTGAGACACAGAAAAGTAACAGACTTGATCTTGCTCACACATGGAGCAACCAGTGGGACTAGAATTTGAACCCAGTTAGTCTTAATTCCAGAGCCCAAGTGATTTTACACCCTGTGTCCTGTAAGTTCTTTCCGCAGCACCTAGTATAATGCCTGCCACATACTGAAAACTCAAATGCTTATTGAATGAACGAATGGACAAGTGAACAAATGACTCCACCTGGGAGAAGAAAGGAGCGATGGAGGGGCTCTGAGGAGGGGCAGCAGAAGGGCGTGCTCGGCAGCTGTGCCCCGTGGCTGGCCTGGAGCTGCCCAGCTGGCCCAGGCCCCAGCCGCCTCTGAGCTGGGCTGACACACTTTGGCAAGGGAGGCCACCAGAGCTGTCACATCATTCACCAACATGCCCATCAAGTGTATTCAGTTCTCTTCAACCCGCATTGGCATTTTAATTACTGTTGGGTAAACTAATTTGTACAAATGAAGGCTGGGCTGCCTAATAGAATATGCAAGCTCTCTGACCTCTGACAGGCACTGACACGAGATACAAAGGCCGCCGAGGAAGGCTTTTTATCTGAGCCTTATTACTCTCTATTACTCCAATTAGTCAGGCTCCAGTGCTCCTAATTGGAGGAAAAATTGCAATTAAATCAATTTTTGATGGGCTGCAAGTGGGCTCCCGAACCGCCCTGCTTGTGAAACACTGATATTATAGCAGCAAAGGTCACAGGCTTCATCGGCACCTGGGCGCCCCCCAATTTCCCTTGGCCCCCTCCTAAAATGCCTCAAGGAAACCCCTGCCCCTCCATCAGCTCGGACAGCAAGGGTGGGAAGAAGAGAGTCATTAGAACATGTCAGGTCTCATTGCTGCTGCCGCCATCTGCTAACCTGCGCCATGGACATCATTATAGCGGCTAAGTCCCAAAGCATGAATGCAGTGCGAAGGTCACACAAACTCACCGGGTGAGGCTAGGCCAGGAGCAGAAGTGCAGTGACAGCACTGTCAGGGAGGGACCAGCGGAGTGGGAACAGGAGGTCAACAGAAGTCAGGAAGAGGAGAGACACAGTCCTGGGCAGGTGAAGGATGAGGCAGCCAGTTGCCAAGATCCAGTCAACAGGGCACTCCAGGCCACCCAAGGGGAAGAGAAATAGATGTATTTGGGAGGGAACAAAAAAGAGAGCCGAAGAAATCTTGTTCTCATCAGCAAACATCCACCTTGCAGTAGGGGTACGTACCCCTGAATGCTCTCCACAGACCAGAAGGCTGAGTGTCCCGTCAGTGACGGGGTCAGAAGCACAATGTGGGGCCTACCATCTATAGCAGTGCCTGCCTATCAAGGCTGGGGAGGGAGTGCCCAAAACTAAAGCTTAACCACAGAGGAGAAGGTAAACACAACTTCATTCACCAAACTAAAGGATAACAAGACCAAGATGCCTCTCTGAAACTTGAATGAGTAAAGTTTAAGGCAAATAAAAAGAAGGTCCATTTCACATAGCATCTGGCATACCATTACCTCAAAAAGATGGTGCAGACAGAAAACAAAATTTCAAAAGAAGGTTAGCCAACTTCATGGGTGATTGAACCAAAATGGATTAACAGGGAAAGAAGGATGTGCCTTGTCTTCAAGGGGTCAAGACCAAAAATATGTTGAATAAATGCTGGTCTATCTACTTAATGGAATATTAAACAGACATTTAAAATGATATTCCCAAAGAATATAGACAAGATATTTTATAAGAAAAAAAAAAAGTAGGGTACGAGCAGCATTAATGGAACTATTTTAAAACAGCTTGAGTGGGGAAAGTAAACACAACTTTGTTGATCAAACTAAAGAATAATAAAACCAATTATTTTTAATTACAAAAGAGGCAAGCATACACAATGGGAGAAAGGTCAGTCTCTTCAATAAACAGTGCTGAGAAAATTGGACAGCCACTTGCAAAAGAATGAAACAACTATCTTATACTGTACACAAAAATTAACTCAAAATGGATCAAAGACTTGAATGTAAGACCTGAAACCATAAAACTCCTAAAAGAAAACATAGTAGTAAGCACCTTGACACCACTCCTGGCAATGATTTTTTGTATCTGACTCCAAAACAAAAGCAACAAAGGCAAAAATAAACAAGTGGGAGCACATCAAGCTAAGAGGCTTCTGCAAAGCAAAGGAAATCATCAACAAGATGAAAAGGCAACCTACTGAATGGAAGAAAGTGTTTGCAAAGCATATATCCAATAAGGGGCTAATATCCAAAATATATAAAGAACTCACACAACTCAACTGCAGAAAGCCAAACAATCTGATTAGAAAATGGGCAGAGGACCTGAACAGACGTTTTTCCAAAGAAGACACAGAGACAGCTAGCAGGCACATGAAAAGATTCTAAACATTGCTAATCATCAGGGAAAATGCAAATCCAAACCACAATGAGATATCACCTCACATCTGTTAGAATGGCTGTCGTCAAAAAGACAAGAGACAGCCACTGCTGGAGAGGGTGTGAAGAAAAGGGAACTCTCGTGCACTGTTGGTGGGAATGTAAATTGGTATAGCCACTATGGAAAACAATGTGAAGTTTCCTCAAAAAAGTGAAAAACAGAACTACCATTTGTTGTTCAGTTGCTAAGTCATTGACTCTGCAACCCCATGGACTGTAGCATGCCAGGCCTCCCTGTCCCTCACTATTTCCCAGAGTTTGCCCAAGTTCATGTCCATTGAACTGGTGATGCCACCCAACCATCTCATCCTCTGCCTCCCTCTTCTCCTTTTGCCTTCAATCTTTCCCAGTGTCAGAGTCTTTTCCAATGAGGCGCCTGTGGCCAAAGTATTTGCATTAGGTGGCCGAAGTATTGGAGCTTCAGCTTCAGCATCAGTCCTTTCACTGAATATTCAGGGTTGGTTTCCTTTAGGATTGACTGGTTTGATCTCCTTGCAGTCCAAGGGACTCTCAAGAGTCTTCTCCAACACCACAATTTAAAAGCATCAATTCTTTGGCATTTAGCCTTCTTACAGTCCAACCCTCACATCTGTACATGACTACTGGAAAGACTATAACTTTGACTATATGGACCTTTGTTAGCAAAGTGATGTCTTTGCTTTTTAATATGCTGTCTAGGTTTGCCATAGCTTTCCTTCCAAGAAACAAATGTCTTCTGATTTAATGGCTGCAGTCACCATCCGCAGTGATTTTAGAGCCCAAAAAGAGAAAATCTGTCACTGCTTCTACTTTCTCCCCTTCTATTTGCCATGAAGTGATGGGACCAGATGCCATGATCGTCATTTTTTAAATGTTGAGTTTTAAGCCAGCTTTCACTGTCCTCTTTGACCCTCATCAAGAGGCTCTTTAGTTCCTCTTCACTTTCTGCCATTAGAGTGTTATCATCTGCATATCTGAGGCGGTTGATCTTTTTCCTGGCAATCTTGATTCCAGCTTATGAGTCATCCACCCTGGCATTTTGCATGATGTACTCTGCATATAATTTAAATAAACAGGATAACAATATACAGCCCTGTCGTACTCCTTTCCCAATTTTGAACCAGTCAGTTGTTCTGTGTAAGGTTCTAACTGTTGCTTCTTGACCCGAATACAGGTTTCTCAGGAGACAGGTAAGATGGTCTGGTATTCCCATCTCTTTAAGAATTTTCCACAGTTTGTTGTGATTTACACAGTGAAAGGCTTTTATGTGGTCAATGAAACAGAAGTAGAAATGTTTCTGGAATTTCCTTGCTTTCTCTATGATCCAATGTATGTTGGCAATTTGATCTCTGGTTCCTCTGCCTTTTCTAAACCCAGCTTGTACATCTGGAATTTCTCAATTCAAGTACTGCTGAAGCCTAGCTTGAAGGAAGAACTACCATATGATCAAGTAATTCCACTTCTGAGTATTTGTTTTTTAAAAATAATAACAATAATTTGAAAAGATATATGCACCCCCATGCCCACTGGAGCCTTATTTAAAATAGCCAAGATATGGAAGCAACCTAAGTGTGCACTGGTGGGTGAACAGATAAAACGATGCGGTGCACATATATACAAAGGAATACCACTCAGTCATAAAACAGCATGGACTCTTACCATTTGGGGCTTCCCTGGTGGTTCAGATGGTAAAGAATCTGCCTGCAATACAAGAGACTCAGGTTTGATCCCTGGATTGGGAAGATCCCCTGGGATCCCCTGGGATTGGGAAGAGGGCATGGCAGCTTACTCTAGTATTCTTGCCTGGAGAATACCATGGGCAGAGGAGCCTGAGAGGCTAGAGTCCATAGGGTCCCAAAGAGTCAGACATGACTGAGAAACTAACATCCACTTGCCATTTGTGATATAGACAGGCCTTAAGGCATTAAGCTAAGTGACATAAGTAAAACAGAGAAAGACTAATACTGTATGCTTTCACTTATATGTGCAATATAAGAAAGAACAAAATGAATCAAAACAAAACAAATGAAAAACCAAGTTCACAGATACAAAGAAGAGACTGGTAGTTGCCAAAGGGGAGGAGGTAGGGGACAGGAGAAATGGAATGAGGGAGTCAAAAGGTACAAACTTCCAGCTATAAAATAAATAAATTATGAGGATGTAATATACAGCATGATGGCTACAGTTAATAATACTGTGTGGCATATCTGAAAGTTGCTAAGAGAGTAAATCTTAAAAGTTCTCATCAAGAAAAAAATGATTGTTAACTACGTAAGGTGATGCACATAACTATCATTTTTGCACTGCATTCTAATATCAAATCATTATGTTGTATATGTGAAACTAATATAACATTATACTTCAACTTTTAAAAAAACAGCCTGTGAATAGAAAAGGAGGAGTGGAATGAAACTCACTAAAATGCTTCAAGTGACTGCATATAGGCAACAGAGTAATTAGCAATTCTTTCTTCTTTTAATTTTATAAATCTTCTTTAATGAGTATGTGCTACTTTTTAAAGGGAAAAGTATATTATTTACATCTTATAAGAGAAAACACAACATAACCAAACATTCCTGCCCACTGACTCATGGCCAAAAACAAGTGGACCCGATAATGAGCTGCCTGCTGAAACAGGTGTCCGCAGTGGTGGCCCTGGCACACCTTGGGCTGAAGCTGTGGAACTGATCAGTAGCCCAAGGTTAGGACAAAAAACACCAGGTCAGCAGGGAGGGGCTCCACTAGCCTCTTTCTCCCAACTCAGCACTGGCCAGTAGAGAGCAAGACTGGTCCTGACTCCCACGGTGGGCAGAGGCCTGGAACACCTCTCCCAGTCAGTGTCTATCTGCCTGCCTGTCTTGTGTGTCTCTCCTCTCTCTCTCACACACACATACCTCAGGCCCCTCTCAGCCCACGCGCATCCGGATAGGATGGTGCAAGTAAGCCATCTAGGGCAGGTTCTGCAAAGTGTCCAGGGGCTGGGGCTCCCCAGGCTCACCCTCCTGATAAAGACTCTAACAACAGCAACAGAACAGGTTTTCTGCTTTCCCACAGAGGAAATTCCTCTATGGAAACACATAATGCTCATTTTCCATTTTAACCAGTGGTAAAAGAGCAGCCTGGCCAAGGATATAAGACCCTGGCCCAGGCTAAACAAGAGGAGGCTTGAGGTATAGAGGCCGCTCTTCCCATATGCATCAGTTCCACTCAAGAAACAGAAACTTACAAACTTGAGCAATGGAATGGCAGAATTAACAGAAAAAATGAACTACATCAAAAACAAAGACTCACAGTACAATGGAATAACATACACTCAATCTATTGAATTTATTAACAAGACACATTGGAGACGTTTCTACACTCTATTTTCCATCTGTACGGCCTCTAAACACAAGCTTCGTCCACACCCAAGAAGAAATGGCACTATATTCCAGTGCTAAAGAAAAAACTGACTGGGTCAGACTTCCTGAGAAATGATGAATATTGATCCACAAAACTATGTACCTAACAAGAGGCATGGAAAAAGAAGAAATACATATGGTCGATATTTGTGGAAACTAAAACTGTCTACCTAGAAAATTTAAAAGACTCAACTCAAAGTACTGCAACAAATTTCAGAGTAGGATGAGGTGGACGGCACACTGTGTATGACACTGGAAAGGAGAGTGGGGGACTTCCCTGGTGGTCCAGTGGCTGAGACTACAACTCCATTGCAGGGGGCCGGGTTCCATCCTTGGTCAGGGAACTAGATCCCACATGCCACAACTAAGAGTTCACATGCTGCAACTAAAGATCTCGCATGCCACACAATGAGGACTGAAGATCTCATGTGCCACAACTGAGATGCAGTACAGCCAAATAAATAAATATTAGAGAGAGAGAGAAAGGAGTGTGGGCTCAGGACTGCTGGCTCTCCCACCTAGTAACCATGTGATCTTGGATGAGCAATTAACTGGGCTCCAAAGCCCAGTTTCTTCAACAATAAAACAGAAATATTAGGACTTACTGAGAAAATTATATGGGATAAGATGCTTAGAGCAATGTATGGCACACAGCAAATCCCCACAGATGTAAACTATTATGCCCCAGCAATCACCAAACAAAATGAAATTAGAAATCCATTTGCAAAAAAGAATTAAGAAATTGTAAAATAGCCAAGAATAAATCTAACAAATAAAACGAAACAAAAAGGAAAAAAAAATCCAAGACAGCCCCATATGAAAAAAACTCTACTGTATCCTTTACTAATGGACACAGGATTGCTGAGTAAGTGGAGAAGTACATCATGTTCCTGGAGAAGTCTCCAGCTGTCAGTTCTCCCATCATCAGCCCATAAATTCAATACAGTCCCATCCAAACAAGATTTTTTACTTAATCAGTTGATTCGAAAATCCATATGGAAGAGAAAACTTATACAAGAAGAGCTAAGAAATATTTTTACAAGAACAATGAGAAACCAATCACTTAACTAGATATCAATGCTAGAACAGACAACTAGATCAATGAATCAGAATAAAGAATCCAGAGTCATACCCATATATTTGTAGGGAATCAACAGATCCTAAATGTGGCATTTAAAGACAGTGGGTGAAGGATGAACTAATCAATAAATGGTAGAGAAACCACAGGACATGCATTTGGCAAAAATAAAATTAGAGCCCTAACTCACAGCAGACATCAATTCCAGATGGATTGAGGACATAAACATTTTTAAAAACTACACAAAAACCCATAAACGTGTTAGAAGAAAATATAGGAAAATAGTTTTACAATCTCAAAGTAGTGAAGGCATTCATAAGACAAAACTCTGAAGCCATAGGGCAGAGATGACAGAACTAATCTCCAAATTACAAAAAACTGTACACAACAGCAGACACTGTAAACAACAGGCTGAAAGGAATTACCAAATATATGTAGTAGTCAAAAGATTAATACCCAGAAAATATAAAGATATTCTATAAACCACAGAGGGGAAAGAACAGATGAATGAGCACAAATTTTCAATAAGTAATATATAGCAAAAAAATATACCTGCCAAAAAAAATACATGAAGTAATGTTAACCTTCCTAGTAATCAAAGAACTGCAAATCAGAAAACAATGAAAAATAGCTGCAAATACCTATAGCATTTACCACACACCAGGTACTATATAATTAATTCATTTAACCCTCAAAACATTCTTACAGGGCCTTCCCTGGGGGTCCAGTGGTTAAGACTCCAGGCTTCCACTGCAGGGGGCATGGGTTCCTTCCCCTCTAGGGGAACAAAGATCCAGCATGCCATGCAGGGTGGCAAAAAAACCCAACAAACCCACATTCCTACATTTTTGGTGATATTTTTCCAGATATGATAATGGTTTTATAATCACATTTTAAAACCATCACTATCTTTTAGACTATCCACTGAAATATTTACTTATATGCCTGACATTTACTACAGAATAATATTGGAGGGCAAAGTGTGTGAGCAATATTGATGAAGCAAAATTGGCCAAGAATTGATTAATTATTCTACTTTTGTATATTTTGAAATTTTCCATAAGAACAAAAAATTTAAGTCACTCTGAAGTATGTACTACCATTATCATCCCCCTTTCACAGATGAGGAAATTAAGGAATAGGGAGGTTAAGTAACTCACCAAGTCACACAGCTAGCAGGTGGGAAGACTCGTGATTTGACCTCAGCCAGCTGGGCTCCAGAGTCCAGTTCTTAATCACTATTCTATACTCACTACCAGAATTGGATATCATTTTTTACCCTCCAGAGAAACAAAAAAAAATTTTTTAATGTGATATTATCCAGTACTGATAAGTGTAAGAGGAAATATATATACGTATATTCTGTTTGTGGGTATGTAATCTGATATAGTCCAAGTGGAGGGCAATTAGGCATTATCCAAAAACTTTTAAATGTACTTACCCCTCAATCCAACAACTTTATTCCTAAGTACCTTCCTTAGAAAAATATCTTACTATATGCACAAATAGGCAGGTACACAGATGCTTCCTGAGGCACTATTTGTAATAGCAAACCACTGGAAATAACCTAAGTGTTCATCAATAGCAGGATGGCTAAGTAAACAGCAGTGCATCCATATTTTTCTGAATTAGAATGCAGTAGTAAAAAGAATGCGTTCTGATAGCAAAGGACCTCTGAGCCACATGGGTCCCAGAGGAAGAATTCAAGTTACAGAATACATGCATATTGTGAGCCTAAAACTAAGCAAAACCATGTATTTGTGTGTGTATATACATACACATACACACTCATGAAATTACATGATGTCTGATGTTTGCTTCAACTTAAAAGATCTGGAGTGACATCTACAGACTTCCTACAAAAAGGAGAAGAATGAGGGGAAGGGCCACAGGAAAACAATGGGAACATAGTCATATGTTACTTATACAAAAAATGACATAGAAAATGAGAGACTAAAAGGAGGATGGCAATAAGAATCTTCATTTTGAAGTTGCCTGAAAGGACTGCATATTGCTGGTGCCTGAGTTCAATGTGATTCTGAACCCCACACAAAACACACAGTCCCATGGCTCCTTCTTAAACCTGGCTGACGCCCTTTGACAGGGACCATTCACCTGGAGGGCTTCTGAGTGATTAGGGCCTGAAACAGTTGCCTATGAGAATTCCAGTTTCCTCTCTGCTCTCATATAATAGTATATACCCCCTAAACTTCTGTTTTACAAGCACTTTCGCTGTAGAGAGGTTAACAACCAGTTTCTTCAAGCAGGAGGGCTACTGTACTCTGCTGGGAGCCTATTAGGGGTCAAAGCCATGGCTTACTCCACCACAGTGCCCTGTACTTACTAGGTACTCAAATGACTAACAGTGCTAACGCTAGCTAAGGACAGAATTATTTCTAGCTTCAAAACAAATCCACATTTTCCTCTTTCCTTTAGGCAGTCCATTTGTCATCATGGTAGTGGTCAGGCCCAAGGACTGGGTCACCAGGCTGCTAACATCTTCTGCGCTTGGGTGGCCCACGTGGTCTGGTGATTCCTGGGGTGACTGAGGCCAAACAAGCTCTGCTGTTTTTTCAGGTTTCCTGATGAACATAAGTAGCTGGCATTTGAGTAGGGGGATGAGATGGAAGGAAGACAAGAACCACTAAAACCAGCTGTGTCTCACAGAGAGGAAAACAGAGCTCAACTGGTACAGATAAACCAGACACCAACTCAACGGTTTCATTTTAAAATCTGATTCTTCCTAAACATGCCCATATTAACAAACCACAGAGGGACCCTGAAACTCAGACTTACTTCAGTGTAGGCAGGAACATTAAGTATTTACAACACAAAGAGAGAAGAGAGATGAAGACAGGTCAAAGAGGACTCTGGTGTGACCTATGATCATGAGGTCCTATGTCCTTGACCCACGGTCACATTTAAGCCCAGCGATGGGGTTCCCTAAGGACTGATTGGCCTGGTACTTATTTTTATTCTCAACATCACATAAGCCCCAATGTGGGGTATTTTCATGTGGCAAGCATCAAAGTATAATTAAGACCTTCTAGAAAGAGGCTCTCTCTGAGGAATCAAAGGGCAAGAGAGCCCACCCACACTACCCATTGCCTGACTGCGTGGCATTCCTCATCCCCTGGCCTCATAACTCTGACAGAGCTTAAAATGAAAGAGGACTCCAACGAGAGGCCCACAGTGACATCAAGTAAGCTGAAAAAAAGGGAGGCAGAGGGCATGAGTGTTGATTTATGGATTCACTACTACCATCTGCATCCTTGGACCACTTCTCTTCCATCAAAACAGGGGGAGGAGAAGCGGAGATGAAGCTCTATACTCCTCCACCTAGCCTGATTGCTGTGGCATTTTCCACCATTACCCCGAAGGCCACTGGTGATGGAGGAGTGGTCGAGGAGTGGCCAAGGAGTGGGAAGGGAATTTTCCTTCTATCATGAAGGTTGACAGACCAGTAGGGCCTGCTATGCATCATAAATTATACACAACAGGGCTATAGAAATGGGATCCATGAAAAGAAGAAAGGAAAGGACTATGTCTATGTACACAGGAGGAAAAACTGATTCCTCAAGAAAGAAAGTCTCTATTATAGAGGAGGGCCACCAGTAAACCCCGGTGTGCAGATTTAACCAATAACTCTCATGTCAGCTCCTTCCCTGTGATGAGAGACACCAAGGGCTCCAGAGTCCTCATGCCATCACAGACTGAGGCTTACTGTACAGGGGGAAGTGGGAAAATTACACAGCTAGAGATAGGAGAAAAGTAAGAATCCTGAGGTCCTTCTCTGCAAGTCTTTCATTACAGGGCGTCTCGGGAAGGTAAAATCCCGAGGGACTTCCTTGTTTCCAGATTAGTGGGCAGCACCAGGAATCCTGACCTTGAACTTTGTTCCTCCCCAAGATTTCCTGCCCTCTAGACAATGGCACTAAGGAGGAGAGAGGCGGGAGTCTGTGTGTTCCATCCTGTTCTGCTGAAGCCCTGGAGTCTAATTCCGGCCACCTGCCAGTCGTTTTCCTCCGGAGGCAGCCCAGTCAGGTCTGTGCCATCCCAGGACTTGGCTCCCGTCTCTCTCTGCCCCACTGGAAGGGTCCTGGGCCACTGCACATTTGTCCAACCTCGTGTGTCTGCAGTCCGGTTTTTTCCCCCCATGAACACGTGAGAAAAGTGGCAGATTTTTCTAAGGACACCATTAACAGCTTACAGAGGGAGGGAGGAATGTCTAATCAGCAGAGCAGTAACGAAGTGAGAAAGAGGAGGTGAAAGCCAATAATGCCACAGTTCCCTCCAGACTGACTGACGGTGAGAGCTGGCGGCCAAGGCGCTGAGCTGCTACCATCTACATACATACTAGTGCCATCACCTAGACATTTGAGACAGGGTGTCAAGGAGTAATTTGCCTTTTATGAAAACAGTAGACACTGACGCTGACTGCTCTGACTGCCCTATACGCTCCTTCCACACAGCTGATTCTGAGACTTCCCATGTTCTTACATAATCTCCCTCCCTGGCCAGTTAACTGGTCAAGGGGTAGGCAGCTGACCCAAGCAGGGCCAATGAGATTTCTGGATGCCAGTCCCTCTCCATGACTTAATCCATGAGCTGCCAAACTCAGGAACTCTTGGCAACCTCTGGAATAAGCTGGTCAACTGGGAAAAAGAAAGGAACTGAGATCCAAGCAGAAACAGAGATGAGCACCCTAGAAGCACAAGCCCTGGCAGTGCTGCGGTCTCTGGGTCCAGGTACTCTTGAGCCCTGCTGGACTTGTGCTCCTCCTTCAGCTTGATTGCTCAGCTTCGCCCTTGGATTTATGAGCCAAACATTCCCAGTTTTATTCAAGTTAATGTGAATTTGGTTTCTGTCACTTACAACCAATTTGTCCTGACTGCTATAGAACTTCAATTCAATAGCCACTGGGCTTCTCACCCACCTGAATGTCCTCACTGACAAATAAGCAAAGGGCTTTGCCAGGCACCTGTTGGACACCTTGAGGCCTAGCTAAGAAGAGACGCCTCATCCAGGAAATCAATAGCTGGTGGGGCGGCTATGAGAGCAGATGACCACGGCAGCATGGTCTGGCCTCGCACTTCAGAAAGGGGATGATGTGTTCTCCTACATTTAGGCCCAAAGAGAGTGCCAGGGAAAAAAATCTACTCTCCATGCAAAGGTGGTTGGGGAGACTGTCTGCACAATAGCAGATAACAAGGATACTGCTTGAGGCAGGGGGTTACAGTTTCTAAGGAAGAAAGCCCTATCTTCAGAGACTGGACCTCTGGGATTTCTTTTTACAAACTGATGAGAGTAAAAATTCTGTTGGAAACCACAAGGCTCACGCTGCCAGGACAGAGTCTGGGCCACTCTCAGACCCTTCCATTTTCAACAACTATGGAGCAAGGCATCTGAGAAATAAGCAATCTAATGATACTTTCCAGGCATTTATCTGACTTGAATAAAGACACACAAAATGACTGAAATAGTGATGAAAATACAGGAGTCAATTTTACTATTTTCTTTGTGTATGTTTGAAATTTTAAAAGTTAAAAAATACACACACACATAATTAAAACTTTGAAACCATCAGCAATTCCTTTGTTACAACTTCTTTTAATCTCTTTCCCATCTTGACCCAGGACCAATAGTCCCAAAACCAAGGGAAAAATAAATCTGACCCTAAGAGCAATCTCATATATTCCACTGTTAAATCCCTCTGAGTGACAAATTTCAAAAAATGAAGAAGGAACCAAGCAGAAAAGTCACACATGTAAAATTAAACACACATATACCTAAGTACTCCTCCTAAAACTCTTTTTTTCTTTTGGTCATGCCACGCAGCATGTGGGATCTTAGTTCCCTAACCAGGAATTGAACCCATGTCCCCTGCAGTGGAAGCTCAGAGTCCTAACCACTGGGCCACCAGGGAATTCCCTTCTCTCACTCTTTTTAATGAAGCTAGCCCTAGGTTTAGAAATTTCAGTCAGAAATTACGTATCAGGAAACCAAGGCCCATTCATGGTCAGCCACGTCTGGAACATAAAACAATAAATGACATCATATGTTGTATAAAAATGTTATAAACATCACTAAATATTGCAAGAATAGACACATATGTGCACGTTTATGTGTATCTATATCTATCTATTTAACTTTCTTTCTATAGTGGTATTAGTCGTTCAGTCATGTCCCACTTTTTGCAACCCCATGGACTGTGGCCCACCAGGCTCCCCGGTCCATGAGATATCTCCAGGCAGACATACTGGAGTGGGCTGCCATTTCCTTCTCCACTCTCTACATACACCTATAAGAAATTTGAAGCAAAACACAACGAGCATTTGAGCTTCGGGTTCCTCCAAAGACCATCTCCTTACAGGTAGTTATTGTATGGAGCCAGACACAGTGAGCAGCCCCTCATTCCTGCTCCTCTCCCAGCTACTTCACACCTACCCAAGACCCCCACATTCCACCCAGCCCTGGCTCTCCATAAACCTCACCTCCATGCTCCTGCTCAGGACTTTGTCAACAGCCTCATCTCCCCACTGCCAGCCTCTAGGCACCAAATTCTACTTCCTAAGGCCCCATGCTAGGCAAATAACTTGGCATATTTGTTTTCTGGGAAAAGTCAACCCCTCAATGTTTCATTTCACCTCTTCGGAACACTGGAATAAAGGCCAAACACATCATGAGCCACAGGGAAGCACTGGGGCCAGGGCAGTACCTGACTCAACGCCATGCCCACCATCAGCGCCACCAGAACTTCCCTTAAAGTACCAAGATGTGGGGTATGGTACCTCCCTACTTAAGCCACATGTAACCTCTGCGTACACGTGTGCATACACACCTGTAAATCACCAAATTGCACACTTTGATGTAGAAGTCATGCCCCCCTCCAGACCAGACCAGACCAGACCAGACCAGATCGCCGTATCCTTCCAACTTGGGCTCCTTTGGGAGACGAAATCTGAGGGCAGCAGTTGTGCGACCTGGAGACTCCACTATAAGCCATACCAGCCAAGCCAGATACCCAGAAAGCACGTGGCAGCCCAGGTCACTGATTCCTTTCCTGCCCAGTCACCACACCTCACCCCTACCCAAGCAACACGAGGAAGAACACTGAGGAGATTAGCGGGTCTATCCTTCACCCCCTGCCCCGACCATTCCTAGCCCAGGGCCAGTGGGTGGCTGCTGGCCATTCAACCCTCAGTTGCCGACTATCCGAGGCGGAAAGCTATGCTGTGGCTCGACTCCCAGGTGCTGGTATTTGGCTCTTGGGAGGAAAGAGAACATGGGCCCAGTCACAGCCTTGGGAAGAGGTGCCTGCCCAGCTGGGTTGCCTTGGCCTTGCCAACAGAGGTAGACACACACGTAGACAGACAGACAGACAGACAGACACACAAGCCTGTGTTTGCTCCTTTTGGTAAGGAGGCACCCAAGATGCTGCACACATACACAGCTGCACCCGCTGTTTGGTGTTTCTACTCCTGACGAGAATGGTCCACGGGCACAGGCACACCCTATACATACAAATACCCCTGTGTGCCCACTGCGCCCCACTGCGCCTCACTGCGCCTCAGTCTTCCTGGGTACTTGTGATTTTCAGCCAGCCCAGGTGTTAAGCCCCTTCCATTCTCTTCCCCCTTGGGCCTGTCCCTCCCTCTGCCCTCCCACGGTAAGTGCTTTCAGGCCACACAATGAGTGGGAGGAGGAGAAACACTTCTATTGAGGAAGGCGTTTTGTTGTTTCATCCCTAAGGGGGGGCTGGGGTAGGAGAGGAGGGGGACCCACAAAATTTCTAATAAGCAGTTTCTCTCCTCAAAGCTAAAATGATTTTCTTTAATTGCTTGGTGGGAACAGTTTATTGTGGGGGTCTCTGCCCTCCTCCCCCCCAGACTAATTGACTTACTGAAGTTTAACAGGGCCTTTCACCTGGAGAGACTGCAATTACTCCCCCCACCCCACATTCGTACCTGGGCTCTCCCCACAGGGGGCCTTTGTTCCCCCTAAATACAGCAGTGACACAAATGTCCTCAGCAGCAGGGGAACGCAGGGAAGTGGTAATTTTCAGCCCAACGCAATTAGCTGAGGGCTTTTCAGCCTTCCCCTTGAATGGTGGGGAAACTTTCGGCATGTGGGAACGGTGAGCTGGGGCTGCTCTGTGCAAGTTAAACAAAAGAGGCCTCTGAATTGGGCCCCGCAGTGAGCCAGACCAGGGCTGTGGGGGCAGCTGGGACTGGGGCCTGGACAAGGGACCCACATCATCAACCACCCTATCTGTGTCTTCCAGTCAGGGCCAGTGGCCCCAAATTGCTTTCTGGGAGGCAGAGGCATGCAAGACTGGCACCAGAGCTCTGCATTTATGAAGCAAAGAAGAAGGAAAAACGGTGGTGGATTGAGCTGGGGAAGGACAAGAAGGGCCAGAGGGCTGCAGTGCTGTGTCTGTCCGGCTCTCTCAGAAGGCCCAGGGCTGGAGCTCACATTACATTTTGGGTCTTCACGGACACCTCAGCTTTAGGGAGAGACTCTTCCAGGAGATAGAAGACCCAGGACTTCTCTAACACTCAGGTCCACTATTGCCGCCACAGCGGCCCTTACCTAAGCCCAGCTAAGCAGAGGAAAGCAAGTCCTCCGCTTGTGGGTGGCTGAGGCTAGGGAGGCACAGGGTGAAAGCAGAAGCTCAGTACCAAGGTACCCGAAGGCCAGAGTGTGGGCTCTAGCAGTGGAAGTAACCACGCAGGCCTGCCAGCCTCTCACAACCTGCCCTAAGACAGCCCTGACCCCAGACCCAGGAGAGAGAGAAGCAGTCCTTCTTGAAAGAGCGAAAAAATGAAAACTAGAAACAGAAGGTCTGGGTGACAAATGAGCTGCGATCCACGCAGGCAAGAGCACAGGCCAGGGCAGGCACCGCTGTGGGGCCGGGGCAAGGCTGGAGCCGGGCCCGAGCAGGCCCGCATTCAGGACCAGATCAGTTGCTCACAATCTGTTTGACCTGGCAAGCCTGTACCTTCCAGAGGCCTCACATTTCTTGTCTGTAAAATGGGTAACAGTTGTACTACAGTGTTTAATTTTTTACAAGAGCAACACAAAACGTTTGTGAGTCAGCATCTCTAATAGATGTATTAAACAGGAACCAGAGAAGCTGTTCTGGTGGAACAGAGATGAGGGGTAGGGGCTGAGCCTCACCCACGTGGCCTCCAACCTTCCTGCCGTTGACACAGACCTCAAAGCCCTGCCTGGAAATCCCAGAACCAGATACTCTGCAGGCCCGCTGCACTAGGAACCCTCCACTAGTAACAAACACTGTGACCCAGTAGAGCTTGGACTGACGAGCGCCGCAGAGCACAGGCTACTGCTCTCTGTGGCCCTGCCTCCCAGCTCCCTCCAGTCACACCCACAGAAGCAGGATCGTGGCCCATGGGGATTTGCCATCAAAGACCTCACCTCACAGTCTGCAAGAACCCAGACAAACTACATTCAGTGGCTATCAAGTCTGGGGCACTTGGAGCAGTTCCGCATGTGGCTTATAGGCAGCAGTCAGGTCAAACTTTTTACCTATTGATCCAACATTGAGACCTAGCCATAAAAACTAGTATCATGTGAAATGCCACCCCCACCGTGCTCCCTTATTGGCCTGGACTAGCTCTTAGGGACTAGAGCTAGCTCCTGCCTCACCCCCGCCTCCAGCCTTGCCGAAAGAGGTTCCAAGTGATTCTCTATAGAGGAGTCTCCAAAGCAAAGCGTGGCTAGTCCAAACACCTGCGTTTCAGAGACATGAAAGCAGACCCTCTCCTCACACCCTGCCACCCCTGGAACAGCCTCCTCCTTCTGGGAGGAGCCCATCTCAACGACCTGTAGGGGACAAGCAGGCCTCTTCTGCAGAACAACTGGCTCAGCTCCAGTCACATTGGGCCTGGATTCTGTATCCCCCCCCTCCTCTGCATCAGTCTGGTGTCCCACCTGCACAGCCACCATCCCCACTTTGGGTGGATGCTCCTGCCCTGAGACTGACTAGCACTCTCATGGAACAAGGCCTTGCATGGGCAATTCCTAAGCTGGAGGCAGGCGGAGATAGGGGCCTCATTCTATCAACAATTACCTGAAGGCTATCCAAGCCAGCCCTGTGCTAAGAATTAGGACGTTCAAGAAAACCAAAAAGCCAAAATTAAAGGTCTAGTCAGAGAGTTAAGTCTTCAGTTCGCTGTTTTATTTAAATTGGAAACAATTCAAGACAATCAACAAATTCTAATCCCAAATGAGAGCAAGATCCTTGTGGGCCAGGAAGCGGACAGGGTAGCAGAGTAAAGGCCACGAGCTCCAGAGTCAGAAGCTGGGACTCAAACCGGGGTTTGAGTTAATTACTGGGTGTGACTCTGAGCATGTTATTAACCTCTCTTAGGCTTCAGTTTCCTTGCCTGATGATGGTGACAGTACCAGTCTGGAAGGATTAAGTGAGATATAAAGTGTTTGATATAGTGCTTGGCATTTCAGCTGGCAATCATGTCAGTCATCCTCGTTCCCATCACTATTGCCATCATCGGTTAGACATTAGAGAGGCACTGGGGGACTCCTGATCCAGAAATGGCCTAATGAAAGGACTCGATATCATTTCCATACAGAAGCACCAGAGGCTGGGTAAAAAGAGAGACTTCCGGATCCCTGTCCCTGTCCCTGTCCTGCAGACTACCCCAGAAAGCTACTGTCAATGCTGATGACAGACAGGACAAATTTAACCTGGCCAGGGCAGCAGGAGACCTTGAGCCAACCAGGGGCCTTAAAGGGAAGGATTGGAATTTGTGCACCCTCAAACTGACCACAGCCCCCTTAGCCTCTCCCTCGCTCCCCCTCTACTCTCTACCACCAGCATCCTGGCTGGAATGCAGGGGCCCCAGTGCCAGAAGGCCCAGGCCAGGCAGGAGGCCGGGAGGCACAGGTGGTTCTCAGAGGAGATCCCTGAGCTCCAGAAAGCATTTCCCCCACAGGCCCAACAAAGCTGGGGCTTGTTGTTGGTCAAGGCGCCTCTGCTTGTCTGGGCTGCAGCCCAGACGGTGAGGAGGCCGGGGCAGGCCAGGGGACGTAGGGCTGCAGGGTGTGTGTGTGGCAGTGGTTGTTGGGGGAGCAGGTCAGCCAGCCGTTTTGGCACCAGCTGCCTCCTTCCCTGGGTTTCTCACTTTGTTCAGCATAGCAACCCAAAGGAGGCTGGGGAAAGCACTTTTCACTACCCAGCAAATAAAGACACAGGAAGGAGAAGGATGAAAGGTTTGGGGGTTTTTAATTTGGTTTGGGGGTATTTACGTGGTTTTAAAAAATAATAGAAAGAAGCTGTTTCTGCAATCCAATTAATTTCAAACCCAGGATTCCGATCATGAGTAGCCAACAGTGATCCCACAGCACCTAATTCATTCTATCCCTCTTCTGAGACTTGAAGTCCCAGTGGAGTGAGAGGTGGTCCCAAGAGGCTAGGAGGGATGTTTTCTACCTCCTGGTTGGGCACGGTTGGGGTTGGGGCACAAGCATGGCTTCAGTCAACCCCACTACAAAACTCGGGGACTTTCAGCTCCCCAGGTCCACAAACACCCATGCAGTCCTGCTAATCAAGGGTATACGTGGCTTTCCAAGTGGAGGTATGATACCAGCGACTGCAGAGCCACTTATTCCTAAGAATCATGTCCTCCTTGCCCCAAACCTGGGCAATGGACACAGGAGATTTCAAGATTCCAATGGGGACCTGAACTTATCTGCTTCCTTCATTATTTCCAGGAAAGGAGCCCTCACTCCCAGGTCATTCTGCCTCTGCTGGCTCCCTTCCACCTGGCCCCAGAGCCCTGACTCCTGGCCTTCCTTGGTCCTATGGCCTAGAAGGGAGGGACTGTTCTCACTGGGTCTTTGACAAAGGAGAGTTTTTCACACAGGAGTTTGAGGAGACACTGGGCCTGGGAATCCCCTCCCCAAGCCACTGCCTGCTATCCCATCCAATTCCTAAAGTTTAGCTCGACCCACTCACACTACATGCCCAACTCTTGCTTTGGAACAGATTTCTTTCTGGTGGCATGTTTTTTTTCATCCATTTTTGAAATCACAAACTATAAAAACTATGGGTTCTTCTCCTTGGAAAAACATTAGGATACTAAAAAGCTCATTTGATTTGAAGTTTCCTCTTTCCCACTAGGCTACCTGGGATGGGACAAAAACCTTTCAGACGAATGCAAAGACATGACACAGATTTGTAAACACACTTGACAGAGGTTGGGTTCCAGATTTACTGGCTGGATGACCCACCTCACTTCAGACTTTCATTGCTACAAGGAACCTGTGCCACGTATGGGGTACTATTGGCTGCTGCTGACTTGAGGTATTCTCAAGTCAAAGGTTTCGAGAGAATCCATTTCCCCTCCCCTTCCTTGCTTCTTCTGTGGAACAGCCAAGGAGTCTAGACCCTTTTGATGAGGCTGCTTGGAACCCTCGGGTCAGCTGCTACCAGTACAGTCCTGGGCCTCTCCTACCTCAACAGCTGCTGCTTCTTCTGTGCTCAAGTCGTGTTCTCCCACGTGACCACAACACCCATTGTGACTTGCTTGAGAAGCACACATATTCTTCCAGAAAACAGCATTTCCTTGCACTCCACCATCAACAGAAGGAAAACTCACAGAGAAGGAGAGTCCCAAGAAAAAGACTGGGCAAAAGATAACCTGAACAAAAAATAAAAACTTCAGGAAACACAGTGATTGCCAGAAACTCAATAACTAGGTCCAGAGCTCCTCCTCGATGCTCTAGGGAAGAGAAAATGATGAAACCCAGTGGCTTGAAGAATCCACATAGGATTTCCCTGGTGGTACAGTGGATAAGAATCCACTTGCCAATGCAGGGGACATAGGTTCAATCCCTTGTCCAAGAAGATCCCACATGCCATGTAGCAACTAAGCCCACATGCCTCTAACTACTGAGCGCACGCTCTGCAACAAGAGAAGCCACCACACTGCAACTAGAGAGTAGCCCACACTCATCACAACTAGAGGAAGCCTATGAGTAGCAATGAAGACCCAGAGCAGACAAAAATAAAGTTTTAAAACCAGAATCCACACAAATATACACTCGCTTATGTTGAGCTGTCTTCTTGAGGTGACTCTGACCCAGGAGAAGCAGTGACATCAACACAAAGTAATGAAGGTTAAGGCAGAGGGTTCCCCGTGGGATCATCTCAGGTGGTTTGTGCTTGTGGGTGGGGACACCCAGAGACCAAGGAACCCGCCTGACACCCTGACACACACTTTACAGATGCACAGGCTCAGAGACAGGTGGCAGAGGTATACACACAGCGCCGCAAAGAGAAGGGCACCGGACCTGTGCCCCAAAATTAAAAACCTAGCACTGGCTATCTATTTCAGATCATTTTCATTAACGGCTAATTGATTTCTCTGATCATCTCCTCTCCTTTTCTTTGGAAAAGTGGAAAGTACATAGAGGGAAACTTTTCCCTTTTTGTGGGGAGGAATGGGGAAAAAGGGAGGGGAGAGAAGACAGAAATAAGCTGCCTCCTACAGGTGCTCAGTGAACTCATAAATTATCCAGTCACCTGGAGAAAGGGATCAGGTCTACCCACCACAGGAAGACATCCTGTGTATTTAAAGTCCCAGGAACCTCAGGGAGGTTGGGCTTAGGCAGACCTGTGGATTAAAAGCAAAAAATGGTTTGAGTGGGAAAAAGCAAAAACTCTAGTCCTTTGATGAAGTCACAAGCAGCATTGATTCTAAATGAGATTTTTGTACTCCTGCTCTTAGGACCCTAGCCATTGCGAAAAACTCTCCCATGACCAATAGTACCTTTTCTCAGCTTCCCGAAGAACACCAAATAATCTGATTGACTACCCAGAACCTAGACAAGATGTGTCTTTAATAAGCACCCTAGCCCAGAGTTTTCTTGGGGACTGATCATACTTTGGACATGAGCCCTGGGGAAGCAGCAGTAGGAAAAGGAGTCAAACTTTAAAGCCAAGCTGATCTGACTGACTTAGATAATCCTCTATGGACCAGGGAGGACCTGCCTAGACAGAAGTTACTGTGCATTGAACCAGGCGCAGTTAAAGGCCAGCATAGCCCAATCCACTGCTTCCCTGGCCCCAGAGGGGAAGGGTCTATGCTTCCTAGGGAACAGCAGTTATGTTAAACCATTGCACTGCATCTGCATTCGGCCATTTTGTAATTTTAATACAAAAGTTAAGAGGATCAAATATCAGGTCTCCCAGGACAGCAGGGTTTCTGATCAACATTTTTCTTGTCATTCCAAATTCTTCAGTCTTAGTTCCAGAACTGAGGTCCCCACCCCGACCAGGGCTTATATTGTCAAGGAATGAGGGAGGACTCTGAGCAACCTCCACTGGTCCATCTCTCCCTCCACCTTGCTCCAAACTCGGTTTGACATTCCAGGCACTCTACAAAGTTATTAAGAGCAACTCTTGCCTCTTCCTCCAACCTAAATACAATTATACTTTTTAAAGGGGAAAAAACAGCCCAGGGAATCCCCAAAGAGGCCTGGTGCAACTCTTCCCTTTATAATGAAGCTTAATAATGAAATGCCCACTGCTCCAATTAGTAAGAAATGCTCATTTTCTCCAACTGAACACCCCCTATAGATATATCTAATTTGTTTCCATGCTTCCATCTCTCTCCTCTATCGAGTTTGCATTTAAAGGTTATGACCTGTTGGTGCCTCCCAGCCAGGCCCTGGCAGGACAACCTGGGGGGAGTGACTGTGTTTTCTGTAACCATGGAGCCCCAGTCCAACCATCCCTGATACCCCTTCTCTTTATCATCACATTCATACACACAATCTGTCTCCTTCAGTCTCTTTATGAGCTGTTCTCAAAGTAGAAGAGAAGGGAAAGGAGGAACAGCATTTGGGTAAGTTAAGAGAAAAGAGTTAAAGGAAAAGAGAGGGGGTGGGTATTGCTCTGAGTGTCTGTTTCTCAATGAAAGAAATGTTTTGCCACAGAGTAACCCAAAGCTCCTTAGTGATGGGTCCTGTTGGGACTCAGTCCCCTCAAAGGCCTTGGAGCTCCAGCTTCTTTCCCCTCATCAGGCCTGGCGTGTGACTGGCACCAATCCCCGAGACAGTTCAATGGGTTGCCAACAGTAGCACAGAGGAGTCCCTGTGCTCGGGAACCTTGGCAGGATGCCCCTCCAGGGCCACCTCATCTCAGTGGCCAGCCTACATCTCTGCCTTCTGATCATATGGAAAGTGAGTACACTGTCCCTTTCTAAAAACCTGATTCCTAAGATGAAGGCCACACCCTCAGGGCCATACCAGATGCTAGGACCACGGCCTGGCCATGGGTGTGCGGTGGACAGGTCCTCCCCCACCAGCTCCCTGACTCAAAGGTACCCCAATGTTTCTCTCTCCCCAGAAGTACAGCAGGCGACAACCAGGCTGAGCTCCCAGAGTCTCCTTTCTTTATGCATAGGCATCCAGCCAAGTGAGGAGCCCAGAATGGGTAAAGACGCTCTCCCCCAGCTCCCGGCACTTGGTTATACTCAGCAAGGCAAATGGTAAAGACCAAAGACATCCTAGTGGACCATCCCTAGGGGGTCTACCTGTGATGGGTCCTCTCACTGGAGAAAATGCCTCCATTCTGTCCTTGGTTTCTAGGGACTCTCCCCTTAACTGCTGAAGATGAACATCTAGGATCTGCTGATGCTCCCCCAGACACTTTGCCTCTTTTCTGCCCAGTCCTCTTTGCCCCCGACCCTTCCCAGTTGCTGGGCCGTCATCTGCAGCAGCCTGGTGCTCTTGGAGCACCCCTCTGCTTGCCTCCACCTCCTCTGACCCCTGAAGACATGGCCCTGCCCTGGCTCCCTGAGACTCACAATCTGTGCTTCTGCCAGGCTCAGTCACAAGGGGGGTATAACTCACTTCAAGCTGGCAGCCTTACGTGGTAGAACTAACCACCCACCTCGGGGGTAGGGGGGAGGGCAAGCAAGCGTGTGCCTGAGCATCCCGCGGTACTCTTGTTTTCCAGGCACCCTACGGTGGTCTGTGACAGACGCATGGACGGGGGAATCCTCTGCCAGCCAGAGCTGGCATCTCACCCTACCTCCCAAATCTGCCACTAGCCTCCGGGGCCCAAGACCCTCCAAGAAGAGGAGGCCCTGCAAGACAAAGACCCAAGCCCCCCCCAGCCTGGCCTCCCAGCCCAACACAGGCCCGCATTAAAATCAACACTCCGTGAACACACAAAACTGACAGGGCAGAGGGGGAGCACACATCGGATACAAAGATCGGGCTCTCGGGAGACGCGGCCTGTTGGTCTCCCATGTTAGCTCCAAGTGACTAAGCGCAGGGTGGGAAAGAACGCATCGCCACAGCCTAAGCGCCTGCCTGGGCTCCAGGTTTGGTGGCCTTTTCACAGGGAAGATGCCTCTGCCTGGAAAAAAAAAATGCAAGCATTGTGTGGGGACCATTAATGCGCGCGGCTCTGCACATTCCTTCGAGAAGCAGGAGCGCACCAGTCCCTGAGCCCCGGCCTTGCGCCCCCGCGGCTGCACAGGCTTGGAACGCGCTGCACATGCCACCTGGTTCTTCCCCCAGGCCCCCGGCCCTGTGAGCGGTGGGAAGGGGCCCACCAAACACCCTGGCTTCTTTGTGCCCCAGAAAGAGGGGACTAATTACTCGCCTACACTCCGGAGCACCCAGGGAGAAAACAGAGGCCAGTGGGGTGGAGACGGTGGGAAACGGGGATGTGGGGGGGTGGCGGCGCTTGAAGAAGGGAGAGAGAAAGCCACAGGATACATTTCAAAGTTTCTCTAGCAATTTGGGGGTGGGGGAAAGAAAGCCCAGTCCTGATGTGAAATCATACAGAGGTCAGGGCTGGGTCTCCCACCCTTGTGAGAAAGTGGTGAATCGGAGACGGTTTATCAAACGATCATTTTTTTCTTTTGAAACTGGGAGGCAGCAGCTTGGACAATTCTGCAGATGTGCTTGATGAGTTAGGGACAAAAATGGCCCTTCTCTACCCCCCTCCTCCCCTCCTTCTATAAGGGCTCCCCTCGGGGGTTGCTTCTCCCTCCACTGACTCCCGGGCCCTCCCCTCCCTTCTTCAGTGGTCAGCTGAGACCCCCACCCACTGCTTGCTTTTGTACTCTTGGCCTTTGGACACACTGACAGGGGCCTTTATGAGACCCCAATCAAGACCCCCATGTTACAGGTACCTAGTAGAGACACCAGACCTTTTCAAACAAGGGACAACAAGGAAAATCGGCTGGCCCATTGTCTCTCCTCTGTGCTAAGTGAGATGAAAGAGGCCCGCAGCCCCCTCCCCACAGCCCGCCTGCCAATCACCTCTAGTTATTAAGGTCACAATGTGTAAATTCTTTTGACCTGCACCTAATCAAAGATTCACCGGCCCTTTCAAACCCGACTGGGGAGGAGGGGAGAGATTCCCTCCCATAAACCCAGCAAACTCTCCCTCAATAAAATTTCTCTCTCTGATTCCTACTCTGCTTCCCATCTCCACCCCCTCGCTTCTCCTCACTCCGCCCTCTTCACCACTAGCTTCAAACACAACTGACAAGCCCCTGGAATTACTACCCTCAAAAACGCAAGGAGGATTTGAAAGCTTCTATTTAATTCTCTTTAAAGAAAAAGTTTTTGAACAGGCGTAGCTGCCCAAGCAAGACCAGAGCCTGGGCAGTCCCCATGGCTCTAATGCCAAATCTCTCCAAATGGCCAAGTGGTCGATTGGCTTTCTTCTTTCTCCAAATCAGCCTCTCTTGCTTTGCCCAGAATACTACTACACATGGAGAAAAAAACTGGGATGAAAGATACTCTCTCACAATGTCACTCAGCATCACCAGCTCAGTTGCTGACCCTCCCAAAACTTAGCTTACACTGAGCGGTTTTGTGAAATGAGGTAAAAAATACTACAATGACCAAAGTAGGCAACCCTTGAGGAAAAAACATAACCATAGGGTAGAACAATAGAGAACAGAACAGGAACCGGAGGAACTTGAGAGAAAGCAAAACTCAGGACTTTTTGTGGGACAAAAACTATAAAAGGCTTAAATCAAGCAAGGAGAATAAACTGCTTGCAAACCTCCATCAATCAAGTTATGCCTCTTCCTCTTCTCTCTCTTCTCTGTCACTTAGAACAGGGAGACGGCATCACAAGCAAGGTATGGAGCATTTTATGGAAGTTGCCCCCAAACCTCCCAGTGCCTACCATCTACTCTTGGGGATGCCTTGCCCCTCTCCTCCTCCCTCTGCTCCTACTTTTCCACCTGCCCCTGTGAGCAGACCTTTTGCTTCTTGGTTTCCTCCTGCCCAGCTGTCTTTACTTCTCTCTGAGCTCCCCTTTTGGTGCTAATCTCTCCTGTTATTTCAATTGCTGTCTCCATGCTGAAGCCTCCCACATCTTAACCCTGTGTCTGAGCTCCAGGCCACCACTTCTGGCTGTCTCTGGCCAAGGCAACTAACTATCCCTTCACTGCCTCAAATGGAACCCCATCTTCTCAAAGCCCTGGCCCCCTCCTGCCATCAGGTCCTCCTGCAGGTCTTTCCCCCACAAGGAGTCATGACCACCTACAGAGTTTTTCCTGTTTCTCTTGAATTCAAGGGTGTCTTCCCAGTGTCCTCAGGAAACCAGCCCCTCACTGCTCACAAAGTGCACTCCCGGAAAGTACTCAAACAGCCTCAGTCTCCCCCACTCCAGAGTATCCTATACACTGTTGTTGTTTAGTCACTAAGTCCCGACTGACTCTTTGGGACCCCATGGACTGTATAGCCCACCAGGTTCCTCTGTCCATGGGACTTCCCAGGCAAGAATACTGGAGTGGGTTGCCATTTCCTCTTCCAGGAGATCTTCCCGACCCAGGGATCGAACCCATGTCTTTTGCACTGGCAGGTGGATTCATTACCACTGAGACAGCTGGGAAGCTCCATCCTATATATACTGTACCACCACGTTAATCATTTAGCTGCTTCAATCTGGCCAAAAAGCTTTCATGGCTCCCTGTTATCCTCAGGTTAAAGTTAAACCCTGCTCTTCAAAGCCTCCAAAACCAGGCCCCAAAGCTCCCCTCCAGCCATACTACTCACTACTCCTTTACACAAATCCTGCACCCTAGCCAGCCAAACTTGTCTGCTCTGCACCACTCAAACCTACAATGACATTCCCCATCCCTGAGTATATCTTTCCTCATACCACTCCCCTGGCCCCAAGTTCCCTTCTGCCATTTAATACAGCCATTGGTTAAGTCCCACTTCAAACTCCAAGTCACCCAGGAAGTTCTCCTGATTTAACAAAAAAGCTCCTGCTTTCCTCTGATTTCCTATCAATAACCTTGACAGTTGATGGCACTCACACTGCATATATTCTGGAATAAGCTGCTGAGTACATGAATTGTTTTCCCAACTGGAATATAAACCCCTGGATAGTAAAAACTGTCTCTTGTGCTTCGTGTTCCTCATGTATCCTTGCACATGGCAGTATTCTTGATACATCTACAAGGTGGACACTCAGTGATATACGCATTACATAGAGAAACAGTTCCAAGTTTACACTTTTTTAAAAATTAATTTATTTTAAATGGAGGCTAATTACTTTACAATATTGTGGTGTTATTTGCCATACATCAACATGAATCAGTCATGGGTGTACATGTATCCCACCATCCTGAACCCCGCTCCCACTTCCCTCCCCACCCCATCCCTCTGGGTTGTCCCAGAGCACCAGCTTTGGGTGCCCTGCTTCATGCATTGAATTTGCACTGGTCATCTATTTTACATATGGTAATATACATGCTTCAATGCTATTCTCTCATATCCAAAAGTCTGTTCTTTACATTTATGTCTCTCTTGCTGTCTTGTATATAGGGTCATCATTACCATCTTTCTAAATTCCATATATATATATATTGAAAGTGAAAGTGGAAGTCACTCAGTTGTGTCCAACTCTTTGGGACCCCATGGACTATACAGTCCATGGAATACTGGGCCAGAATACTGGAGTGGGTAGCCATTCCCTTCTCCAGGGGATCTTCTCAACCCAGGGATCAAACCCAGGTCTCCCACATTGCAGGTGTATTCTTTACCAGCTGAGTCACCAGGGAAGCCCCATATATATTATACTGTTGTTTTTTTTTTTAAATATTCAGTATCTAAACATTTCTTTTCCCACAAAAGGTCCCAGGTATGAAACCATGTTTAATGCTGCAAAAGTAAATGTAAGGAAGGACATTTCCAGGGAGATGGAAATATTCTAAACTGACTGTGGTTGCACAACTCTATTAATTTGCTAAAACTCATGGAACTGTACACTTAAAATGGGTGAACTTTATGTATGTAAATCATACTTCAATAAAACTGTTTAAAATAATAAATAAATACAGGTCCATGCATCCTTAATTTAAGTAACCATGTAAGGGGAAAAGGAAGGATTCTCTCTACTGTTACCTGATACTGAAACATACATTTAAATGCAATTTATGTTTTTTCTGGGCTTCCCTGGTGACTCAGACGGTAAAGAATCCACTTGTTTTTTGCTATTAGGCTTATTATAAAAAAAAAAACTTAAATGCAAAAAAGTAAAAAGAAAGTAAATGTTAGCAGAAATCTACCACATAAGAAATAACTGAAAAGATAGTCAAATAATTATCATACTACTTTGTGACCTTTTTTCATTCAACACTATGACATCTTTGGGAGTCAAGAAATATATTCATCTATATCATCCTTTTAATGGCTATATAGTATTCTATTGGGTTAATGTACCATAAAATATTCAACCTCATGTTTATTAATAGATGTTTATGTGTTCTTAATATAAATCTTTTTGTATATATCTTGCATACTTGTTTGATTATTGCCTTAGGATAAATTTCAAGAAGTGGAATTTATGTAAAAGTATCCACATTTTTATTTTGATACTGCCAAACTAATGTATTTTTTTTTCTTTTTTTCTTTGGCCACATCACATAGCACGTGGGACTGTAGTTCCCCGACCAGCAACTGAACCCACACCCCCGGCACTGGAGGTACAGAGTCTTAACTACTGGACTGCCAAGGAAATCCCCAAACTAATGTAATTTTAAAACTAACTTTTCCTCTCCACAGCCCTAGACCTGCCATTACCAGCTGGCAAAGAAGGATTATCTTGGCCACAAATCTCTAATAAGTGAAGAATCCTTTCAATAATCTTTATTTTCGTGCTAATTTTTTGTTTTTATTCTCAACTACAGCTTGCCCTGGATAGTACGGAGATTCGAACTGGGCAGGGAAAGTAGAGTGCTTCAAACACTTTAACCCATGTGTCCCTCTTTCTCACCAAATGTTACAAATCTCACCTTCAGGCCCAGCCGACCCTTCTCTTCTCTTGGGTCATTTACCACAGTACCCCAATTCCAGTCCCTCACCTGGTCTTCTCTCATTCGGGCCCAAGAGGAAAGGGGCCCAGGCTTGGCCAGGACAACTGATGCTATCACTGCAACAAAGCAAAAAATAACAGGAGAAGCATTCTGCAGGAGTAGAGCCCTCAGGAGAAACGGAGACAGTGGGTCATATGCTCTCAGCTAGGCCCCTCTACAGCCCCAGCAGGCCACAGAGCAGTGAGTTCAGGGTGAGGAGCATGTGCTAAGCAATGGCTGAGTAAACCTGGACAGCGTCCTATATGCAAACAGTGCTTCTGAGATTCCATAGAGTTTTGATCAGGCACTACAGGACTCATCCAGGGCCAGACTCAAAATAATCTCTATCAAAATTCCCCAATCAACACAGAAAGGAGAGATGGCCACTCCTGGTGGCCTCAAGCAGAAAGGGGTCCATTTCACTTTACCTTTTGCAGGTCTCAGCTTTTCCTTCTCGCTCCGTTCAACCAACACACATCACATGTGCAACAAGCCAAACAAAGGAAGAGAAGCAACTCCCACGGGTGCACAGTGGCCTCTACTACTGGCAAATATTTATACTTGGAAAGCTTATCCTCCACATTGCCTTCCAGCCTCTCGTTGTGTCTTCCTGTCTAGCTCAGCTCCTAGAAAGAAGCCAGTATGAAGCTTCACACTTTGCTAGTATAATGCCCTGCCTATCCCCACCTCGAATACCACTGAAGCATCAAGAAGCAACACAGACATAAATATCTCCATCCTGAAGCCAAAAGTCACACCTCTCTAGATGGGACAGACTAAGCATGGAAAATCAAGAAAAGAACAAGGCCTGGGGATGCCATGTTCTGCTTCACCACGCTTACCCCTGGTATTAAGAGGATCAGGGCCTTGGCCTTCATGCCTTCTCAGAGCAGGCCAGCTCCTGCCTTCAGTAGGTGTGCTTTTTGGTGCTCCAGGACTGGTGTGCACACTGCCTAAAGTGCACCAACTTTAGATAGGGCTGCTGCTTCCAGTATGCTGTGAAAATAAAAATATTAATACTCCACCGTGACCACTATGACCATTGTTCGAGAAGCTGGATTATGGCTTTGCTGTCGGACGGTACAGAGGAGGAGACAGCAGTGCAGCTGAACTGGGCTAGAGACAAGTCTGAATACAATAACATGGAAAAGGTGCGGCGGACGGAGGGAAATCACAACAAAATACGATTTATAGTTATTTTAATCTCCTAAAAGTTTCTCTCTCAATATTGAAATTCTCTTTTGCAAATTAAGGCCCTGCTGAAGATTCTGGATGTTATCACATCCCAACTGGCACCCCACCTGCCCCTCCTATACTTTTTTGTACCCCATTCATGTTTTAAATTTGCATTGCAAACTATGAAAAAGGAAAGCTTCCGCAGAAAGCAATTTCCTGGGCCAGCAGCTCTTGGACTAATATTCCCTTTGCAATTACCAGGGCTCCTGCATGTGCGTACTCCCCTCCTTCCTCCCACCAGCCCACCTCCTCCCTTCCCTCCTCCCTCCCTTGCCAGCACCTTCTGCCTGAGCTAAGCCTATCTGACCAGCACCACAGACAGTGCCACAAGCTACCCCCTATGAAAATGCCCTGGCCAGACAGAGGAGCAAGAACCAGCTGGGAAAGGGGGCAAGGATCTTGGGTAGTCAGCTTAACAGAGCACCCCAGAAGCACAGGGGTGTCGTCTGTAGTACAAGGCTCATAACTTATATAAAACAGGAAATAAAGACCCTGCTCCCTAAAGTTCACAATCTGAAACTTCGAAAAAGTCCTGCTTAAGAAACTACTAGAGGCACAAGGATTAGCAGATATCCATTCCACACAACTGAGCTCTTTTAGTATCAGTGTAAAGGAAGAGCAAAAATATTTGTTGGCTTGCTGAGGTATAAGTGCACCCTTCATTGTTATCCTATGTAGAAATTCAGCCCAGCAAAATTCAGAATCAGCACAGATCTTTTTGAAACATAGCATCTTTTTTTTTTTTTTTTTAACCTCTTCAGCCACACTGCATGTCAAGTGAGATCTTAGTTCCCCAACCAGGGATCAAACCCCGACTCCCTGCAGTGGAAGCAGGGAGCCCTAACCACTGCACCTCCAGGGAACTCCATGAATCATAGAATCTTTATAGCCAGTTTTCCACATCAATGCTGTCAACATATCTCACTGCTAGTGGTACACAGGGATGTCTATTCTCTTCCTTGATGGTGTGAGGAAAATATTCCAGTTCTTAAGTTCCAGGCTCCTAACCTCCCAAAGGGGGCTCTGATAATGAAGTTCATTCTAATAATGAAACTCAAGAGACTCACGGATGCTGGTAACTGTCATGGACAGCAGAATTCCTGTTCTTGGGTCTTAAGCCCATGACCAAGGACAGTCACATGGGACTATCCTGAACTCAGAAAGGGAAAGAAATACAACTGACTCTGTGGACTGCCACCTGGAAGTCCCAGGGACCAGGACTCTGATAGATGGAAAAGTGATGGGGAGAAGACATCTTTTCAAAAAATTTGCTTTAAAATGAAAAGGAAAACAAGAAACTTAAGTCTTGACTCCAAATTTATGTACTGAAATCTGCCCCAAATGACCTGAGAGCCACCTATGAATAATTACAGAAGGATGGGGTAGTCCTTCCACTTCTGACATGACCCCCCAATATAAAAAAACACATTATATTACTAATCCAGCCACACTCCCATCATTGCCTTTTTCACTCAGGCCCAGTGCAAAGCCCACTCCACCCCCTAGTCTACTTACAAGAGTGAGCTCCATTGGCTCAAGAAACTAAAAGTGCAGATATTTCATGAAGATCCCTCTTTTGACTGATCTAAATGTTGCAGCTAACAGGTGGGGAAATCTTAAATATACGAATGTTATCATGATGAGACCACTGAAACGGATCACTGCTATAAGTCAGACAAGGGCTAGAAGTTTCCGCCCTTCCATCAGGTTCCTCTTTAGCCTTGACAGATCAAACTCAAGCCGAAGCAGGCTACAGAGATCAGTTCAGTCTCCGAGCCAAAGGTCTTCACAGTGAGGGACCAAAGCTGCCCTTGCTGGGCCTCTGCCGGCCCGTGTCCCAGATTAATCACCACCAGGAGGGGCCTGGACACTAGGCTGCAATCTGAGCCCAGCAGCACCTGCACAGGGGTCACCCTGGCACCTCCCTCATTCCCTCAGGCAAGACTCCAGGGCATGAAGGTATCCACCTGCTGACTACACTACCTGGAACAGGCAGGCCAGACACTTAGCCATCTTCAATTCCACAGGTAAGTCACAGGCAGTTCAAGTTAGTGCAAGAAGGAAGAGAGATGTAGAGACTCAAGGAGTGAAGTCAAGGCTCCAAGAGAAAGAAAATTCTCAGCCTCTGAAGACAAAGACTTCAATGCCCCTCTCACCACTATCTAGGGAGAATATTTAGCTCGAGACCAGTGGTGAGTGAACTAAGCCCTCAGAGGTTATGAAATAATGAGACGCTTCATGTTTGGGGCACATTCCCATCATTTATAGACCAACAGGAGGGAGGGAGAACACAACAGGGATTTCTTTTCAAAACACCCACAAATGCTACCAATATGCCCATGTGAAGGAAGCTTAGATATAAGTAAATTCACCCTGTGAGGGTGCAGGAGAGTTTCCTCTGAATGCCAAGACCTCACAGAACAGTTTCCTTAAATGATCTAAATGAGGACACTATTTCAAACACATGTTCACATACAGCTAGTGACTACTGTGTGATGTGTGTACACATGTCTGTTCATGCTAGAGCATACTTTTCAGGACCAATGGACCATATTATATATTCTCCTCAGAAGGCAATTTGCTTTATATTGTTGCTTCTTAAGTCTACTGGGGTAGGAGAAAGTATTCTTGAGACTCAAAAAAAAAAAAAAAAAAAATCAAAAGGAGGAAGAGAAGCCCGAAGATCTGTATCTTAGAAAGATCTGTCCCAGGCCCCAACTTGTGATATAAGGAGAGGCCACTCGGATGAATGCACCCTTTTCCACCTGTCTCTTGCCCCAGGGAAGGAAGGGTGGGAGGGGTCCAAGTCAGATTGAAGTGTGTGTCCCTTAAAAGAGCAGAGAAAAAGCACAGGTCAGATAAGAGGAGAAAGAGCTCCTACACAGCCGCCTTCATTTGAAGAGAAACACCCACATCCTGACTGTTACACCTTGTACCTCCAGAGCTCCATCTCCAGGAATTCCCTTTGAACTCCCTGCTGCAACCCAGAGTTAGGATAGAGCAGTGGCTACAATTACAACTTGCTTGCAAGGGGGGCGGGGGGCGGGGGGGGCCTGCATTTGACAGGCCATGAAAGGGGGCGGGGGGACCTGCATTTGACAGGCCATGAAAGGACCCTGCCTGTAAAACAGACTGGAAAACAAACCCTTAATTTAAATGTTAATGAAAGTGCTGTGGGGACATCAGAGGGTTCCCGGCTACTCAGAGAACAGCAACACCAGCCCCAGGATTTATGGCTCCCCTTCCCCCTCCTGCCTCCCTCTCTGCCTCATCACCCACTGAAGTTTAAAGAGTAAAAAAAAAAAAAAAAAAACCAACTAATTTTAACATTAACTCCGTGCTTCCACCTTGGGATGTGATTGCTAAATTATCTGTCGGCAGAACACTGATCAAAGGTGGAAAAACAGAGGCACATTGCACATGTAACCCAGAAAAGTCAGCCGCAGCTAAGGAAGGAAAATTGCCATCTTTCTTCCTGATGCAGGAAGGGTAGAAGCAATAGCGGTACAGGTAGGGACTGGAGCTGGGAGGCGCAGGCAGTAGTAGTGGAGGAAGACTGATCCCTCCCAGGCGTTGTGCTCCCCATCTTAGACCTTGGCACACCATCTTTGCTAAGTTTGGTCTGTCTCTCCACCAAACTATGCTGTCTAGTTCACTGTTGTTTCCCCAGGGTCTAGCATGCTATAATGCTTAAGAAGAATCTGGAGAGAGAAAGAGAGATCAGGACAGGAGGAGAGAGACAGCAACAGGGATAGAGCAGAGAAAGAAAGAATGGAAACGCTGAGACTGAGGGATGGAAATGTATCTGTGGCAGGAGCAGGGTCTCAGTGTACCAGCTCGTGCCCACAGCATCCCACTTTCTGCAGCAGCCTCCGCATCTAGCTGCAGTGTTTCATTTCAGTCAGTTCTTCACAACTGAGCCAACCTTCCTGGCCAGGGAAGGAGTAGCTCCCACAAATGGGGTCTTGGCCAGCCAGGGCTGGTTGGGTTGCTGGTCTCAGGCCAGCAGCTCAGCACATGAGTCTCTCTGTGCCCAATATGCTCTGGGTAGTGGCAGAAATCCAGGGTCATGAGGAAGTGAAACCCACCCCTGTGGCATTTCATCCATGCTACTGATGGATATGTCTGTCAGAGAGGCTTGGCTTAGCACAGGCAATGAACTCTAGGGTGGCGGGCACTGCCCTGAGATTCAGCAGGACCAGACTCCAATTCAGTTGTTTCCTTATGCCGATCTCTTTCCAATATTAGGTCATCTTAGTCTGGACCAGTGGGCCCACCGAGCGTCACAGAGAGTTCCCGTCTTTCTCCAGACACCCTGCTACCCCTTCCAGCCATGCCAGGCTCTGGCCCGTCCACACTGTCTTTGTGTCCCTGACATTCTCATCCAGGGCACACTCGTGGGAGACTCCCCCCAGTATGCTCTTCAGCCTGGCAAAGGGGGACCCTGAGCCCCTCCTTGCTGACAGAAGGTGCCTTTTCCTGAGCAAGCCCCTGACCCTGGGAAGGGGGAAGAGACAGATCTTGAAAGCTGTGGGCCAAACCATCAGAATGATCAGCTACAGTGTGAAACACAACAAAGTCATCCATCAGTCTTTCTTCAGGTTATCAAGGTTAGGGATCCCCTTCGGGACCAGCTCTTTATCACCAACTAGCAAAAGCAAAACTCAGGGGCACAACATTTACTTTTGATTTGTCTTCCCCTAAAAGCACTGAGTGAGTTAGGAAGACTAGGGCCAAAGGATTGTTGAGCCACTGGGAAGCAAAAGAATCTAAACTGAAAGTTGGCTGCCTTTTTTCCCCAATCTTTCAAACCTCTCTGTCAGAGAAAACTCCAGATGCAATTACCTTTCACTAAAGAAGGGCGTATTTCAACAGGCTGGTGAATGTGTCTGCCACACACACAACACACAGTAAACCCTGTAGCCACTGGGAACAAACACTCGCTCTCCACAGAAATCCACCCCCTTACCGAACAGTACACAGTGATGGCTTTCCTTCCAGACTCTCCCTCACCTCTGGGAGAAATGAAGCAAGAAGGGGCAGCTCCTCCATCAAAAGCCCCCAGAGGCCACAACTCACTTTACAAATTTGAATCGGTACATTTCATGCAGACTTGGACTAATCCCCCCAAAAACAAACAGGCCACCACAGCGAGCAAAGTTACACAAAATTATACTGTATATTTAATAACACAGCTATGTCAAGTTTCTACACCTATACCACTCATATGTTTCCCTAATGACAGAAACAAGAGAGAAGGGATTAAAACCCAAGTGTCCTGGGAAGCCTTCCTGACCACACTCACTCACATGATAGCAAGAGTTGTTCGGAGATGGGGAAAGGATTCTGCTGAGCATCTCCGTTTTCTTGGAGGGCAATAACAAATATGGTGTCTGCAGAGGAAGGAGGAGCTGTGGGTACCCGTCTCTTCCCCTGCTAGGCAAACAGGGTGATAGGGCTCCAGATTCATTTCACCACCAGGGCCCCTCCCAGCCAGCTTGCAAGGGCCCTGCACACTGAAGATCTATGTGCACTGGCACTACTGGGATGGGGTGAGCATTCACAGCTACATGAGTGAGCTTAGCCTTGATTGCATACCGCCTTCCTCCCCTCCCTCTCTCTATCGCAACTCTAGCCTCCAGAAATGGAATATTCCCAGGTCCCCACTGAGCCTTTCAAGGGCCACAGCTACTGTGCAAGATTCTGGTGGGTAAAAGCATTGCAGTGACCCAGAGGCCTGCCTCATGGCCCTCCCTGAGCACTACAGTATGTTGCAATAGTCTGGAGACCTGAGCCTCTTCAGCCCTATCCCACTCTCACCCTTCCCTGAGCCTCAATTTCTCCATCTGCCAGGAAGGCAATGCCCCTCTCTGTTCCTCAACCAAGACACACTAGTTTCAGGCACTTAGTATTGTCAAGCAACCAACACAGTTGTGCCCCCATCTTTTCCCACCATTGAGGAAGATCCTTGGGAGAGTCACCCCACAGCAAGTGTTCAATCTGTACACAGGGGACACAGAGGAAAGAGAGTGAGGAAAAAAGTGATGGAAAGTAAAGGGATGAAATGGAGTCTTTAACAGTTATTCATTTCCGTACTCTGAGTATTTACTAACTTTATTCAGCTAGAAATAATCTTTTAAGAGCAATATAATGTACTGTACATTTTCAAAACTCTGTCTTTCTGTGATACTCATGGAAAAGTGCTCAAAACTCCATGTGACTTCAGGAGATATATCCTGAGATCAGCTGGGCCCCACAATTACACCCAGACATGTGCCCTTCCACCACCAGCATCTCACTTCTGTTCCACCTCAACCTGTCCTCTTCACACTCATCACACAGCTCCAGACTGGGCCTCCTCTACCAGAAGAGGACTGCATCTATAAGTCACAAATCCTAAAAACAGAGTCATTAGTGTTGGTGCAAGAAGATGTTATTAGATGTTGGTACAAGGAGGGCATATAGGAGGAAGAGGGAAAGGTCCTTGCCTACCACCTTGAAGCTTGCCTACCACTGGCTTTCCTTCTGTGTTTTTTGAATACCTAAATGTGGCTCTAAGCACATGACTGGTATTAAATATCATCCTCCAAGAGTGTTTACAAATCAAGAACTCAAGGTCAAGGAAGGAAGGAGACGTTGACATTTGGACACGGGACAGAATACCTGCTTTCTCTCAGTCATGAACACCTCAAATTAAGCCTAGGGCCTGAGGTTTCACATTTCATACTACAAGTTTCTAAGTACACACACAGGAAAAGAAGGCAGATAAGTCCCAGCATCAAAGATAAACATGATGAATAGCTCTGACAAGTTATTTTAAATAGAAGAAAGAGAATGAGATGTGCTGGGTCTCCCAAATGACCAGGTTCCTTCTTACTACATGAAGGAGCAGTGGGGGAATGAGTTGTTGTCAGGCCGGTGAGGAGTACCTACCCTGGAAAACAGCTGCTGCCCACCTGCTCACATGCTCCTCACAATGGGGTTCATGGCCACATCACATGTGTGACACTGACGACCACACTCAACAGGAAAGGTGGCTGGGAGGGGAACAGAAGGCAGCCATGGAGGGCAGGAACCCCACGGGGGAAAAGGAAAGAAAAGAGATTCCTGCTGAGTCCTCACCTTAAGAAGACTGCAAAAGAGCAGTGTGACTCCACGAGGGCCAGGAGAAGCCCGAGGGAAGGGTGAGACACGAGAGCAATCAAAGCCGCTAAACAAATGCTTTACCAGGCAGGAGATATTCTGGCTGACACAAGACTCTAGCCCTTTAAGCTCTGTAGAGTATTTTCACATTCATTATTTCAGATCATCTTCACAATAACCTAGTAAGGATTATGAAAGAAATGGTATTAATATTTAACAGATGAGGAAACCATGGCTTCAAGCATTTACCCAAGGCCACTCTGCCGGTGGCAAAGCAGTATTTCAGATTCCCAGAGCAGGCCCTCCACCTAGGAGGCAATGTCTTTCCAGATTGGGAAAATGTATGAGTTTACTGAAAGATTCAGATTCACTGACATAGTAAGAAGAAATGGATCTAATGCTAAGATGAAAAATCCCTATCCCAATATATTTTGGGGGTAAGACAAAAAGCAGCAGAGAGAATATCAACATATACTCTGGTCATTTAGTAAAACAACAATATCCCAAATGCAAACTACTTTTTAAAATAGTCCAAAACATCATTTGTGGACTTGGGGAAAAATTCACCTCAACAGTGAGTGAAGGAATCATCCCGGGGCAAGAAAGCACACCAAGAGGACAAGATGTAAGGACACCAAGAAAACTCTTAAGGAGAATGCAAGGAAAACATGAGACCTCGGTTTTGCCTATCAAGAACTTGGCAAAGGGTCTGGCATAGAACACATGACTAATAAATGTTAGCTGCTGGTAGCAGTGGTGGTTATAGATCAGAGCTAGTAATATTAAGAAGCTAGATCTTTCCTCAAATCCAGCTTCCAAGTTGTGGTCAAAAAAATCAAAAACAAAACCCAAAGTCAGTTTATTGTGATCAAAACTGCTTAGTGACAAAGGCAGACTCTGTCTTCAACCTCTCTTATCAACATCATCTTCAATAGCTACCACACTCTATCCTGTTAACAGGTAACCTAACACACTCCAGAGGAGGTGGCAGGAGTAGAGGAATACGAAGATGGGGATACTGGGGAGCCTGTACATGTCTTTGGCCTAAATTCACGTGCAGGAAGCACACGGGCCATCTCCAGCCTGAAGAGCATCCCTCCACCACCAATCGCACCCCAGTCCACCCATCGACTGAAGCCAGCATAAGTCCTCAGGTAAGCACCAAGATGAAGTCACCAGCCCACCTGTCACTTCCCGCCCTTATACATATCCAGCCCACAGACACCCAAGCTTGGCTAACTGGCTTTAAAGGGGGCAGCGTTAGGAAGAAACTGAGGAGGGGCCAGAGCCCAACAGCTCCATTTTCCACCCTTGGCTCCCACACACTTAGGCCTCTCTACTCCCTGCTGCTCTTTCCTTCCCTTTTTCTGAGGATTGCTAGAATGATTTGTTCCGAACAGCGACAGGTTTATAGGTTAGCCGACACCTCCGCTCTGTGGAATTTTAATTAACTTCTCTCATCGTCAATATGCTAAGGAACGGGGTCTCCATGCTCTGAGGTCAGCAATGTGTTTCAGGTCCTGCTATATCAGCCGTCAAATTGAAGAATTAATGACGTGGCTAATCGGCTCTAATTCTTTAGGAAGAAAAAAAATTTGAAAGAGAGCTGTGGAGGGGCAGGAGGAGGGGTGCAGCCTCCTTGGGGTGAGAAGAAAAAGGCTGAAGGGGGCTGAGCAAAGAGGGGGACCAACTCTCTCCTAAAACAAGTGACTGACTTAAACCTGACGCTGGAGGGTGTCAGCCCTACAGCTTTCCCATTGATCATTCGGTGGGGAGTGAAGGGTAAAGGAAGTGGGAGAAGACACCAGGCAAACACTCTGATAGAGCAGGTGCAGAGAGGGCATCCATGTACCCTGCTTGGGGAGGGGCTCTGCCTCGGTTTAAGAAAGCCTAGAAAGCAGAAGTCAGGATGCAAAGCTCACTTAGTCACAGATAAAACTAGAGAAACAGCAGTCAGGCCAAAGCGTAAGATAAAGCCACCATCAAAATCGGCACTTCTGCTACATTTGTCAATGAATCTACTCCACAAACATGACTTTGCACACACGCCCAAGTGGACATGGGCCCCAAGCCTCTCCTGATGATGCCCACATGCTTTATAAAATAAAAGCATTATTTCACAGGACAAAATCATACCCCAAAACATCTCCCTTACCTGAGCAATGGGCTGATAGCAATGGACCAGACTCGGTCTTCGGTCTGGATGGTGTGTAAGCACTGCCCCAGCCGGCCTGAGGCCAAAGGCCATACCTGGAAACAGGAGAGGAGATGCTCTCGTTGGCATTGCCTGGGATCAGGTTGGGGGGCTGGAAAGATGCACCAGGTAGAGTCCCTGTCCCAAGCGGGTGTGGGAACAGAGAATCTTTCTGTCCTGCACACACAGAGCTCTGGGGAGCACAGAGGGGCCTCTCCAGCTTCTGCCTTACCTACCACCTGGAGAGACGTCAGCTCCGAATCCTAACCACCCTCTCACTTCCACCTGAGAACCCTTGAGCAGCAGCCAGTTTTATACTAGGGAATCAGTATCACGTTCCTCAACTGGGATCCGACTGAGAAGCTATTAGCAGGCGAGGCTCACCTCTCTCAGTAACCTCCCTGTGTTTGTGGGTTTTCCTTTTCCTATCTGTCACCAAGATTTTACTTTGGAGAGGTAGGTAGAGGGAAGATGATCAAGGCCCAGTATGAGAGAACAGAGACAGAATTAGAGTAGAATTAGAGAGACAGGAGTAAAAGAGAAAGATCCAAGGGAAGGAAGAATGGAAAAAGAGGACTTCAAAGTGGGAAGGTGTGTGTTGTTGTTTGTTTGTTGATAATACCCAGAATCCAATGCTATTCATGTCAGCAGGGAATTTAGCACCTAGTGTCACCAAAAGTAGCAAAAAAGCTTAACTCTTTTAAGCTTCCATATCTCCTACAGGTTAAAAATATTGCTTGGAGCACATTATCTGGTCCCTATCAGTCAGGAATGTACATTAGCAGCCACTCTGGGCTTAACTCTAATCAACACTCACAGAGCCCTCTCAGCGGTCAGTGCATTTAGAAATCTCCCATTAAGCACAAGGCCCCCTCACCGCACCCTACCCTAGATGACACACACAGGGGACTAAGCCTCTAACCAAACAGAGAGGAAACCTCAGATGTACATGGCTGTCCCCAGACAGCAACCGAGGAGGGATCCTAAGGCAGCCAGATGGATCAGTGACCTCTCAAGGTCCCTGTGGTGCTATAAGGGGAACACACGAAAGTCAGTCAGGACCTTAGATGGAAGAACTCTCAGGAAACATTCCTTGAGTTTAAGGGGTAGGTGATGGAGTGGGGGTGGTCCTGACTTCTTAGGATCACATATCTCTTCTCTAAAAAGGAGAAAGTGTTTCTTAGGTTTTGTGTGTCTATGATAGGGGGAGGAGGGTGTGAGTTACTTTTCCCAACATAGGGAAAAGAAAATAAATTTAATAAGAAGATACTGAATGAAGAAGGGCAGAAAACAAAGGTCAATTCCACAACTTTTCCTGGAATGCCATGATTTTGGCTCATTCTTTTGGATCAGGTCACTTTGGTAGTAACTAGATGTATTTAATGTCCTCTTTCAGATCAGCTCAGCTTGGAAGAGAAGTTTGCCTCTTCCCTGATGCAAACTACTGAGGAGACAGGTTCTTGTTGGGGATGGGTGGGGAGACACTAAAGACTGTGATTACAAAATCTATGAGTACAGCTCAAGGCCAGAATTCACTAGAGTCCTTCACTGAACAGGCTGATGGATCCCACTGTGAAAAACCACAAAACAAAGTTCCTGGTTCCCAGGAGTGGCTCCAGAAGCATGCTGCAATTTCTCAAGCACAATATAGGGAAAGTGGCCCTCTTGACCTGCACTAGAAGCACACCATCCACTAAAACATGAGTATGCTGATCACATCTTAACCTTCAGTGGTCAAATCCAAACAGACTCATCCCTGGAGAAGATATAACTCAGTGGAAGTAGATATATATATACAGACCTTTTATAAAAACAACTGGCGATATATATAAACACCCTTAAAATGAACAAAGCCTTGAAACCAGTAATTCTAATGCCGAGACTATCCTAGGAAAATAATCCTAAAATGAAGAAAAACCTAAATGATAAAAATATTCCCTGCAGCTGCATTAGCAGGAAGAGCACATAAGGGCTTTAGAATTAGACAAATCTGGGTTTGAACTCTAGTTGCTACTTATGTATCTCTGATGTTAGGAATATTTTATAACTTCTTAGCCTCAGTTTTCTCATGTATAAAATGGGAGGTAATGCCTATCTCTTATGGTTGCAGTGTGGAAAAGTGAAGGTAAGTGTAAAGCACCTAGCACAGGAGCACAGTATTTGGCAGGCATTAGGCATCAATAATAGTGGTTCTTATTGCTATAGGAAAAGCTAGATATAAATATCCAATAGGAAAAATAATAACTAAATTATAAGTTCCATTGTGAAGCCATTAAAGATGACCAATAATTTATAATAATAATAGAAAACCTAAAAAAATAAAGTAGACACAGCAGGGTATATTGGACACATAAGATACACTATGTGAAAGTCGCTCAATCGTGCCCACCTCTTTGCAACCCCATGGACTATACATTCCATGGAATTCTCCAGGCCAGAATACTGGAGTGGATAGCCTTTCCCTTCTCCAGGGGATCTTCCTAATCCAGGGATCAAACCCAGGTCTCTTGCATTGCAGGCGGATTTTTTACCAACCCAGCTATCAGAGAAGGAGTGCAAAACAAACTACAATGAGGTTTCACCTCACGCCAGTCAGAATGGCCATCATCAAAAAATCTACAAGCAATAAACGCTAGAGAGGGTGTGGAGAAAAGGGAACCCTCCTACACTATTGGTAAGAATGTAAGTTGGTTCAGCCACCATGGAGAACAGCAGGGAGGTTTCATAAAAAAACTAAAAATGGACCTATCATATGATCTAGCAATTCCACTATGGCACAGATCCAGAGAAAACCATAATTTGAAGAGATATATGTTATCCCAATGTTCACTGTACACTATTCACAATAGGCAAGACATAGAAGCAACATAAATATCCACCGACAGAGGAAGGGATAAAGTGGTACATTCATATAATGGAATATTACTCAGTCATAATACAGAAAGAAATAATGCCATTTGCAGCAACATGGATGGACCTGGAGACTGTCATACTAAGTGAAGTAAGTCAGACAGAGAAAAGACAAATATCATATGATGATACTTGTATGTACAATCTAAAAAATGGTACAAATGAACCTATTTACAAAACAGAAATAGTGCCACAGACATAGAAAACAAACTAATGGTTACCAAGGGAGACGTGGGTGGAAGGTGGGATTGACACATACACACTACTATATGAAAAACAGACACCTAATAAAGATCCACCACATATATAGCGCAGGGAACTCTACTCAGTGCTTTGTAATGACCTATATGAGAACAGAATCTAAAAAAAAGGGGATATAAATATATGTACAACTGATTCACTTTGCTGTACAGCAGAAACTAACATGACATTGTAAATCAACTCTACTCCAATAATAATTAATTTAAAAATAGATATATTATGACCATAACTATGTGGGGGAAAATTACAGTAAAGAATAAAGTGATAAAACGAATAAATGTAAAGGGCTTATTAGCACAGTGCCTGTACATTCTATGTTATTATAAAATAAAAAAAGCAAACCTATGCACAGAAAAATACCTAAAAGATGAAAAAAAAAACCAAACAGTTCAAATGTTCCCTCCTTCATAAAATCTCTCCTTCCAAGTCAGATGTAAACTCTCTAAACTCGAAATTTTCTGGCCCTTTCCCTAGAGCCTTACAACTTCATAAACCTGGCCACTTCCAACCAGCTTCATAGCCAGTGCATGCAGTCTCAGTTCCCCTTAAAGAAAGACTATCTTCCTCCCCTTTGAAGCCTCACATAGAGTAGGCACTTATCAGAATGAAAAAAAAAGGGAAAAAATGAACAAATGATCAGCCTTGGCCCAGACCCAGCAACAATGTAAGCTACCATTCTATCACATCTCAGGATGGAGCCAGTCTCACTAAAGTCAGTCCAGAGAGGCAATCCAAGCTAAGTCACAGTAATTCTGAAACTTGGGTCAGGGTCAGGGGTCTATAGATGTTTACAGATGAACATGACTAAGTTCTTATATAGGTTCAGGTTTTAGAAACCTGTAGAAGCAGCTGGAGAATTACAGACGCCACCAAAAAGAAATGGAGAGTCAGTTATAAAAGGCTAACTGTGGGTAACATGAAAATGGTCCAGAAGATGAAGGTGGGTAAATGCAAAGAAAACAATATAAGGAGGGGACAGAAGCAGTATACTGAAAGTCAGAAAAGATGAGCTGGCCTGGAGGTCACTGGGAAGCCCCAAAATAGCTGACTAGCTTCCTGGAGTTGAACCAAGGGAAGAATTCTGTCACTGACTAAAAAGAAATCTTCAAAAGGAATAGGAATGTACTATAGTGACAATTTGAGAATTAGAGAGTACTGATTTTAATGCTTAAAAACTCTAAAACAATAAATAGTTGTACTTAAAACATGGAACTAACCCAATATTCCAATAATTGCTGTCAATCTTCAACTATAATCAGTCTATACCATGAATTGCTACATATGGTCATAAAACTTAGTTTATACTGCTCTGGGAGGCAGACTACAGAGAAATGAATGGAAAAAAGAGATACCATTGAAGGTTTCACAGAGAGACTTGAAGCCATGACAATACAATGCTAGAATGAGACAAGAATATCTAGGTCACACATGTACAAAAGGTATCTAAGGAAATTGTCTTCTGAGAAGTATAGCAAAATTAAGGCTATTCTTTTTGCAAGGAATGGTACAAAGATGGTGACCAATCAGAAATGTGAAATAAGTATGGGGTGGAGGATTCAGATAAAAGAAATTCAGTTTCCATGTTGGTTTGAAAGATTTTCTGAATTTTTCTCAGGTTCCCTGTGCTGATGAGCACATTTCTCTGACAGAAATACAAAGTGTACGAAAAAAATTAGCAAAGGAGGAGAAACTTCCATAAATAGAAAGGAACATTATTTAGTCCTTTTTACATAAATTAGCAACATTTTTACATGAAGGTATAATCAATAAAGAGAACATGAATCAGAAAAGTTAGTAAAGACTGCAACTTCTCTCTCCTGAGGCCTCTGCCCCATGTGTCTTAGAGCCCCATTAGCTGACATGGATAAGCATTTTGCTCCTGTTAGCAATGTGGAGTCTCCAGATGCTGGGAAACACACAAGCACGAACCTATCAAGCTTCCTGTACCATCAACTGAATTGTCAGCAAAGTTCCCACAGCAGCCCCAAAGGACCAGGCATATGTGAGCCCTGGCAAGGGCCACGGGACACAGAGATGGAGAAAGTTCTTCTCTGTCTCTCATGTGGAAGCCTATTTAACCCAGACATAAAGGAGCTGAGTCCATAAAGCAGGGGTCAGGCTACTTATCAGTCTCATTCTGTTGGGCCTTGGCAGATGTCTGAGTTTAGACCAGGCAACTTGGCAATGACACAACAAACAATGCCCTCCTCTCATTGTCTTTCCACTGCTTACTGACCACATCACTCTCCAGAGAAGCAGTAAAAATACATTTTAATTATCAGCCTGATTCCTTATAAACAAGGTGGTAAAAAATTAACCTTCCCAAACAAAGAGTGAGCAAAAGGTAGGAGATTTTAAAATAAAATATTGGGGTTAGAACTCAACCCACAAACTTGAGGAAACTCAGCTCAGGGAGGAAAAGCTGGCCAGGTCCTCTGTTTTTGAGTTCACGCCACATTTCAAGTGAGTGGCAAACTTCCCAGCCACTGTCCACTCCTTTCCCAGGCCAGCTGGCAGGGACATAGCCTGGCATGGCAAGCTGCATGCCAGAGGCACATAAGTGAGTTCTTTATTGTGCCGTTCCCGTGCTGGCCCAACTCGATGCCCTCCGCCAATCCTGAAACTCAAGCTCCTATCCACCCCCTCCCTCCCCACTCCCTATAGACAGGAGGGAATAGCAGTATGTAAGGAGGAGATCTCACCTTGGCTGTCCTGTCTCTGGAGCCACTCACAATGATGCCCCCTTTGCAATCCACACAGTTCACTTCCTGTTCATGGGCCGAGTACTTGACAGTGAAGGTGCTATGAATCTTATGAATACCAATCTTCCCATCTCTAGGAGAGAAATAAGAAGCCAACCCCTGAGAGCCAATTACTTTCTCTGCAGGAAGAAAACAAGTCTATAGAAACAGCCCAAATCTCCAATGACTTCCAATTTGCTAAGCTTTAGGCAATTCAGCCCAATAAGGTGCTGAGTTTCTAGATACCTTTACTTCTTCAGTACACTTGGGGCTGAAGAAAGCTGAGAGACAAAACAAATCTCCCCCTTGAGAGTATCAAAACCAGCTTCCCTTTTCATTAAAGGTTCTTCCTGTTTTCCTTTTCCAGCTTACCCTATTAAGTACCTGCTTTAAATGGAAAAAAAAAAAACATTACCCCTTCTTCTAGTCTCCCTACTCATCCTTTTGGAGTAGAGACAGAAAAGTCAGAAGCAGGCAGAAGGTCTCTGAAGAACATTGAGGAGGAAGGAAGGAGAAGCCTGCAGCACTTACCCCCCTGCACTGATAATATGCGAGTTGGCCAGCACGAAGTGGCAAACATCCTCATCATGTCCAGCAAAGACTCCCAGGGGCCTCCGGTTCAAGCTGGCACCATCTGGGCGGAACTGATAGGCCAAGATGAAATTAGCCTGGGATATGTACAGAGAATCACCCTCTAGCTGCATCCAGGGCATCTGACTGCAGAGATGAAAAACAAAATTTAAGAATCATCAAGATAGAGCAGGAAAATTCAACTTCAGTCTTTAGAAAGGCTGACCAATCCCCAACTTAGCATTACCTATAAGCCTAAGTCTATATCTCACTCCCCTCCTTCAAAACTGCTACCTACCCTTAGGCTTCCCTAGAAAACTAGAGTGATTAAGCTTTGTGGTGACTATCTTCTTTATCACTATTTCCCTAGAATTATCTTATTTATCACTATTTCCCTAGAAATATCTTATTTATCACTATTTCCCTAGAAAACTAAAGTGATTAAGCTTCGTGGTGACCCTATCTTCTTTTGGCTTCCCTTGTGGCTTAGCTGGTAAAGAATCCACCCACAATGCGGGAGACCTGGGTTTGATCCCTGGGTTGGGAAGATCCCCTAGAGAAGGGAAAGGCTACCCATTCCAGTATTCTGGCCTGGAGAATTCCATGGACTGTATAGTTCATGGGGTTGCAAAGAGTTGTACATGACTGAGCGACTTTCATTTACTTACTTACTTACCTTCTTTGGACTTTCTAAAAGAAAGTCAGAATAAAAGACCCATTTAATGTCACTTTTAAAAGGAGAATGCTTAGGAGTTCCCTGGTGGTCCAGTGATTAGGACTTGGTACTTTCACTGCTAAGGCCCTAGGATTCAATCCCTGGTCAGGGAACTATACCCCTAGCTACCCATGTGAAAGTGAAAGTGTTAGTTGATCAGTTGTGTTTGACTCTTTGTGATCCCCATGGACTGTAGCCTGCCAGGACCCTCTGTCTTTGGGATTCTCCAGGCTAGAATACTGGAGTGGGTAGCCATTCCCTTCTCCAGGGGATCTTCCCGACCCAGGGATTGAACCCAGGTCTCCTGCATTGCAGGAGGATTCTCTACTATCTAAGCCACCAGGAAGCCCAGCTACCCATGGTGCCTAAATAAATAAATAAATGGAGAATGTTTAAGACTTGAATTACTGGCTACCTATAGACTTCTTTTGAGTAGACAGAGCACTCCCCCTCAAAAAAAGCAATAATTAAAGGGTGGGAAAGAGCAAAAAGAAATCTTCCACTTAGATGAAATAGTTTTCTTTCATTCTGTGCCCTCTCTGATCTGAAGATTAAGCGGTAAGTTTCAAGATTCCAAGACTCCCATACACACCTTTTTCCCAATAGATCAGTTAGGGTGTGATAGAGAAAAGAGAGGAGTGAGCCCAGGGAAGCCCCATTCCCTTGTCCTACTAGAGCAAAGGGGCCATTTTTAAGTGAAAGGAATAAAGCCATTTAGGAAAGGATGCTAATGTACTGATTAAATACCTAGATCCTCTCAGAGGATATCTAAGTTTCTGTACTAGAGGCTAAGTATGGCAATGGCAAAACATAGCTCCAGACCAGTGTACTACAGTTACTACAGTAGTACAGTGACTACAGAGAAATGACTGGCTCTCACAGAAAGTTGATAATAGAAATCCACAAACAGTTAAAAGATTCTAACCACAATCTGGCAGGAGGAAGAAACATTGGAAGCCACAGACCAGTCCCACGACATGGAGTAAGCACTAAAAACAAAGAGGACTCTGCCAGACACCATGCTCTCTGGTGGGGACTAAGCTTCTTTCCCAAGGTAGAGCCCCACAGCCTGTCCTACACCACAGCGGGGTCCTGGAGCTACCAGGTCCCAAGCAAAGCATAGGGGCAGATGATTCATCCCCATTTGTAGAGACACCATCTCCCACTGCCAAGTCTGTCTGAGCAAACTGGGCTGTGTTTCTTCCCCAGACTCCTTAATACAAGCGTCATGGGAATGTACAAAAGTTCTGCAAATTGACTTGACGGACCATTAGATGCAGCTTGGACTTTGTAGCAACTAGTTTCTACACATGAGGTTTTAACAAGTGTGTGCACATATTATATGGAACATGTACAGTGTACAGATGCCTGCACTCTCATTCATACGCACATTCTTCTTCAACATGCCCTTGCACAAGTTTGTGGCATACTCAAGTGGGCAACAAACAGAAGGGTTTGGAATTCATGTGTTTAGAGCCATCTGGTAAATAGCCATTTGCCCAGCACAAGAAACCAGGTTCATGCCAGGTGAACAGTGGAGAATCCCGGGGCAGCCTAGTAACCATTTTGTGTATTTATTTGCCACACTGCTTGAAACGAGCCCAAAAAGACATCAGGAACAAAATCTTGATAGAGAAATAAACTCTTCCTTCTGGTAATAAAAGGCAAATAGGAAGCAGAAGGTAAAGTCCTTTATCATACAAATTCATCTTTCGTCCCCTGAGTTTCTTTACCATCACTACCACCACATAATTCACAGGAACTCGTGTCAGGGAAAGCAGCAGAAGTTGGATACAAGCAAAACTGGACCCTTCTTCATCACATGAAGAAGCCTGCCTGGCCCTACGAGCAGAGGTCCAGGTCAATTGGAATGTGGAATCATGCTGTTCCCTGTCCATTCGAACCAATCAACAAGGAGTACTTTTTGGTGAGTAATCAAATAATAACTGGAATAATTTAGCATCAGTGAGGTATAAAATCTGTGGCATTAGCAATGCCAAAGCCATTATTTAAATCTCCTGCCATTTTTTTCTAAGCTCTGCCTCCTATAACATATATATCCAAATCTTCAGATCCTATTTAGCTTTTTAATAAAAGTAGGGGAGAGCACTACAGGAAGCCAAGAGGGAAGGTGTAACTCCCTAGAGTAGAACATTTTTTTTTAAAAAATTGTAAAACAAGATGAGGTGGAGTATTGGCTTCATCTCTTTCTTTTGATGAGGTGTATTAACAGAGGTTACTTCTGAGTGGTAGGATTTAGATAAGTTTATTTTCTTCTTTAACTTTTTCTATTTTTTTCAAATTTCTACAATAAACATTTATTATTTTTATAATCATAAAAATACAGGCTCTGTTAAATTAAAGTACATTTTTGGGGGGTAATCTTTTTTTAGATGTGAAAAAAAGCTGTCCTTCTGATGTCCCCTTCGTGTTTAAAGAATCACCCCTGGCTCATCACCCAAGTCAGGCACATTTATACTCCAGCTCGGACTAGATTTTTCATTCCCAGTATGCTTTTATGTCCCAGGGAGCTTTAAAGGAGTCAAGAGGCTACTTACCTGCATCTCCACTTCAGCAGAATCCCCTCTCGGCAGCGCCCCAACCTCCAGTTCTGAGATACCTTCACTCGTTCCTTTACTGGTACACTGGCCATCCTGTGTCCAGACAGAGGAGATAATCCAGTCACTACAACTCACCGACAACCACAGAAAACTCCCTGGGCTTATGAGTCAGACTTCAGGAACATCCAGAAAATATCTGGATAGAAGTGAATGGATTAGGAGATATGAAAGAGATAACTCTTCTCTCTCCACACTAGGGGTAATCAAGAGGGCCGAGAAGAACAACCTGTGCTTTGCAGTGTCCATAGTGATGCCAAAGCAATCTAACAGAGCAAGGGTGACAAACAGTACTGGTACCACTGGCTAGCCATGTGGAAAATATCCCTACCTCACACCATACAAAAAAATTAATTAAAAATAGATCACAGATTTAAACATAAAATCTAAAACTCTAAAGCTGTCAGAAGAAAAAAATATAAAAATAGCTCTGTGAGTCAAAGTAGACAATAGTTTCTTAAGACACACAAAGCAATAATACAAAAGAAATATCCAACAAATTAGATTTTATCAAAATTAAAATTTTCTGCCCATCAAAATGAATACACAAGCCACAGTCTGGGAGAAAGTATTCTCAAAATATATATTTGATTGAGAGGTTTATACCCCCCAAATATGAGGAAATCCTTCTTGTATACTATCTATTTTGAAGTCTAACAAGATACTCTCCTACATTCTTGGTGAGAGATGACAATGGTACAGCCACTTTGGGAAAAGGTCTGGCAGTTTATTATTGATCTAAACATACACCTACTCTATGACCTAGCAATTGAGGCTTTCATAGGGGCTAAGACAGTAAAGAATCTGCCTGTAATGCAGGATGAGTGAGTGAGTGAGTGAAGTCGCTCAGTCATGTCCAACTCTTTGCCACCTCATGGACTGTAGCCTACCAGGCTCCTCCGTCCATGGGATTCTCCAGGCAAGAGTACTGGAGTGGGTTGCCATTTCCTTCTCCAGGGGATCTTCCCGACCCAGGGATTGAACCTGGGTCTCCCGCATTGCAGGCAGACGCTTTAATCTCTGAGCCACCAGGGAAGCCCCAATGCAGGATACTCAGATTCAATCCCTGGGTCAGGAAGATACCCTGGAGAAGGAAATGGCTACCCACTCTAGTATTCTTGCCTAGAGAATTCCACAGACAGTGGAGCCTGGCAGGCTACAGTCCATTACTCAAAAGAACTGAAAACATATGCTCACAGGAAGACTTACACAAGACTAGTCACAGGACAGATCTTCCCAGGATCACATCTAGTACCCACATTGTATCTAGTTATGTCTCCTGAGTCTCCTCTGGTCTAATAGTAGTTTTTCAGTCTTTCCTTATTTTTCATGATCTTCAGTTCAGTTCAGTCCCTCAGTTGTGTCCAACTCTTTGTGACCTATGGACTGCAGTACATCAGGCCTCCCTGTCCATCACCAACTCCCAGACCTTGCTCAAAATCATGTCCATTGAGTCAGTGATGCCATCCAACCATCTCATCCTCTGTCATACCCTTCTCCTCCTGCCTTCAGTCTTTCCCAGCATCAGAGTCTTTTCCAATGAGTCAGTTCTTCGAATCAGGTAGCCAAAGTATTGGAGCTTCAGCATCAGTCCTTCCAATGAATATTCAGGACTGATTTTCTTTAGGATTGACTGGTTTGATCTCCTTGCAGTCCAAGGGACTCTCAAGAATCTTCTCCAACAACACAGTTCAAAAGCATCAATTCTTCAGCACTCAGCCTTCTTTATGGTCCAGCTCTCACATCTGTACATGACTACTGGAAAAACCATACCTTTGACTAGATGGACCTTTGTCGGCAAAGTAATGTCTCTGCTTTTTAATATGCTGTCTAGGTTGGTCATAGCTTTTCTTCCAAGGAGTAAGCATCTTTTAATTTCATGGCTATAGTCACCATCTGCAGTGATTTTGGAGCCCAAGAAAATAAAGTCTGTTGCTGCTTCCATTGTTTCCCCATCTAATTGCCTGAAGTGATGGGACCAGATGTCATGATCTTCATTTTTTTGAATGTTGAATTTTAAGCCAGCTTTTTCACTTTCTTCTTTCAGTTTCACCAACAGGCTCTTCAGTTCCTCTTTGCTTTCTGCCATAAGAGTGGTGTCATCTGCATATCTTAAGTTGTTGATATTTCTCCCAGCAATCTTGTGCTTCATCCAGCCTGGCATTTCACATGATGTACTCTGCACAGACGTTAAATAAGCAGGGTAACAATATACAGCCTTGACATACTCCTTTCCCTATTTGGAACCAGTCCATTGTTCCACATATGGTTCTAACTTGCTTCTTGACCTGCATACAGATTTCTCAGGAGGCAGGTCAGGTGGTTTGGTATTCCCATTTCTTTCAGAATTTTCCACAGTTTGTTGTGATCCACACAGTCAAAGGCTTTGGCATGTCAATAAAGCAGAAGTAGATGTTTTTCTGGAATTCTCTTGCTTTTTCTATGATCCAATGGATGTTGACAATTTGATCTCTGGTTCCTCTGCCTTTTCTAAATCCAGCTTGAACATCTGGATGTTCTCAGCTCACGTACCATTGAAGCCTCACTTGGAGAATTTTGAGCATTACTTTGCTAGCGTGTGAGATGAGTGCAATTGTGCAACAGTTTGAACATTCTTTGGCATTGCCTTTCTTTGGGATTGGAATGAAAACTGACCTTTTCCAGTCCTGTGGCCACTGCTAAGTTTTCCACATTTGCTGGCATATTGAGTGCAGCACTTTCACAGCATCATCTTTTAGGACTTGAAATAGCTCAGCTGGAATTGCATCACCTCCACTAGCTTTGTTTGTAGTTACGCTTTCAAAGGTCTACTTGACTTTGGACTCCAGGATGCCTGGTTCTAGGTGAGTGATCACACCATCATAGTTATCTGGGTCATTAAGATCTTTTTTGTACAGTTCTTCTGTGTATTCTTGCCACCTCTTCTTAATATTTTCTGCTTTTGTCAGGTTCATACCGTTTCTGTCCTTTATTGTGCCCATCTTTGCACGAAATGTTCCTTTGGTATCTCTAATATCTTGACGAGATCTCTTGTCTTTCCCATTCTATTGTTTTCCTCTATTTCTTTGCATTGATCACTGAGGACAGCTTTCTTATCTTTCTTTGCTATTCTTTGGAACGCTGCATTCAGACAGGTATATCTTTCCTTTAAAACTTTTAAAATTTTCTTTTTATCTTTTGCCATTCTAAGAAGCAAAAAAAGATTCCTTCCTGTTGTTCAAACGTGTATTTCTTCTAATTATGGCTAAGACTGAATATCTGGTCGTGTCTGAAAGCCATTTCTTCTGTGAAATGCTCATCCATGTCCTTTGTCCCTCTTCCTATTAGGCTTATGGTCTTTTACTTGTGTGTTTGTAAAGGCTCTTTACATATTCTGTGATGTCAATCTTTTCCTAATTTACTATTTTCTTTTACCTTATAGTATTTTTTCCATGTAGACATTTTGATTTTTATATATCCATTATTTCATGTCAGTCTTTGCCAGGAATGACCCAAACTGATATGAATTTAATACGCAACAAAGTAAAGTAAGGAAAGAAATCACTACTTAATTAGGGCTGTTGGGTTTGTATAACATCTCCCAGCCTTACTAGAAAGGAGAGAAGAAAAATATACATGCCTAGAAGAATAGACTGTAAAATAGTCAACTTTGGGTAGCCAACTTTGGATGTTTTTACTTTTTTCTTTGTGTTTTTATGTATTTCCCAATTTTTCTACAATGTAATATTTTGGTAAAGATAAAAAATATTCATTAAAATAATAATGCTTTTGATAAAACTGGATATCAATAGAGCAAAAAATTCTCATCTCATAATATGTATATTCTCCCAAAATGAAAGAGTAAATTTAAAAGATTTTAACTAGAAGGTTTTTAAGTATTTAAATTTCAAATACTGCATAGAAGGAAAAAAAAAGAATTAAATGAAAGTAACATAGTAGGGGAAGGCTAACAATTAATGCTATGAGTACAAGTTTTATCCCTAAAGCTTTTAGGGGACTGATAAAAATCTATCAGGATAACAGCCTGTCTCCAATAACCAGTCATCAATATCCAATAGCAGATAAGAACAGGCACACAGTGTTCACATGATAAACACTGCAGAAACATCCTGAAACAATAAGAGTTTACAAACATGCACATTAAAACAATTTATAAAGTACCACCTCACATCTATTAAGTGGAAAAATCACATGCTAGCTTTGGTTTGATAAAAGGGTTTGGGTTTGTTTACATATTGCTGGTGGCCTGCTAGTACAGTCTTCCAGAAAGGAATTCTGTCAAGAAAAGTTGTTACAGGACAGCTTCCAACCCAGCATTCCCATCACTGTCTCACAAAGAAATAATTCAAAAGAAAAATATTTTTTACAAAGATATTTATAGTTGCAGCTGTATATTAAGAGCTAAAATCTAGAAATAACCCAAATGTCTATCTGTGGGGGAAAATGGTATACTAATGCAATGGAATAAATATGGCTATGAGAAATGACAAATGTGAACACTGCAAAACATTTTGGATATTACTATAACAGTAGTGGTAATTTTAAAACAAAGTCTAATTTATAAAGATACTGCATAAAACTATGTATCCATAAATAGCTCAGAAGAGGTAAACAGATGGGAGTTTTAGGAAGTGAATATTTCTTTTTAATATGCATCACATAACTGTTGAGAGTTTGGTCTTTTCATTTTACCTTTAACCTTTTTACTGAGTTTCATTTAACTAATAGATTAAATGAAGTTGTGAGAAAGGCACAGAATGCAAATGTAGGAAACTTATCCGAGCCCCAGTCCTGCCTCTTACAACCTTGGTTACCTAATTTTTCTCTTGTCCATTTTCTGCACATATGAAGTAAGGATAGTATTTCATGCAATTGTGATGTTTTAAAATGACAACTAAACAAAATAACAGATAAGTTACAAATGACTTTGAAAAAGGTTATTTATTTTTTATATAGAGTAGTTTATATTGACAAATGGTGACATCACTAAAGCTAATCTAATAATCATTTACTTTTCTTCTAATTTAAATACATCTCTTAGAAATTATTCTTTTAAAGTCAGGTTGAATGATTAGGATTTGGGTACACACATGTTAAAGCTAAAATATATTACTGAATTCTTCCACTGGGTGAACAGTCCTCAGTTTCACATTTCTAGACAGCAATCTACACTACTGCTAGATGGTTAGAAAACTGAGGTTAGCTATGAACAATCTCCTCTTTCGTATCTGGAAGAGACAGGAGATAAAATTTAACAGCAAGTCTAATCTTTTTCACTAAGACTTCAATTGTTTTGGTCCATCCTGTTAACTGTCTTTTATGGTCCTCAGTTTTAGCTCTAAGTTAGAAGGTAAAGGTGAAACCAAAAATTGAATATTTTGGATCATAGCAAGAAGGAAATAAGGGGGAAAGAATCAATATACTTCCTGAATTAGGATAAGGACAATACTTCTCTCATCTCCCTGGTCACTTAAATGCCATTTGGTGACACTTTACTAAAGGTCAAACAAAGCACTGCCCTGAGGGCCTGATCACAGCAGCAAGAAACTTTCAAAGTTGAACTTTAGAAGCTGCTACCAAGCGGCAGGTGCAGGCATCCTCTCCCACAAACAACAACATAATCAAAATACTTGGCTCTGGCCCTTCAAAACAAATTTCAACTCTAAAAAAATGTTCCACTTGGCTTTCACTTGAGAAATAGTGAGAAATAGTACCACTTTGCTAAAAGCAGCTTAACACAGCTTTTTTTTTTTTAATCCCTTTTGCTTGTTCAATTCTTCCTGATGGTTAATTTCCCTAGTTGGTGGCCAAATCATATGTATATTCTTACTGGCTTTAGCACTTGAAAAATCAGGAGGAATTAAAAAAAAAAGAAAATTTCTCTCTCTGAAAACAGGTAGCCCTCCCTCCCAGTGGGGACCTATCACAGTCTAGTTAAAGGGAGTTGATAGAACAAGGCATCTGAAGTGCCTGAAAAGACAGGAGCAGGTGCCCCTGGGAATTTAGTAGAGACTCTTGCTTCCCATCCCAGAAACGCTCTCCGGTTGGCTGTTCCTTCGACAGTTAGTGGTGTAAAGTGGGGGTGCTCCCCCCAAAATGATTAGTGCCCTGTAAATAAACCTCTGGCGCTGCTGTTAATGCATGGAGAAATCTCTAACCTGGCCCGTGGGCCTGGTGGAACTTCCATTTTCCCAGCCCTCTTTTCTCTTGCCTCAGGCTCATTTTTCCACTTGGCCCCCCTCCCTCTCAGCTTTCCGGCACTTAGTCACCATTATAGTTTGACTGCATTCCTGGGTGCATGACCTATTTTAAACAAAAACAACACAACATGCACCCACAGTAAGCTAGCAGGCCCCTTAGAATCTTGGCAACAGTGAGTCCAAAGGGACAGAAATTAATCTAGGCAGTTATCTAGAGTTCCCTTTCATTTCACCTCTCCTCCTTCACACTCCAAACCAAAAGCAAATAAATAAACCAAATTTGAAGAAAAATGGCTGCGGGATGAAGGGGGGAGGTGTGAGTATACTAGAGAAGTCATATCCACACAGTCTCTGAGATCAGAAACCTCCTGGATCACAAATCAATTTCCCTCTCTGGCTCATCTTGAAGTCTGATTCCCCTTGATACCGCGCATGCTGCCTACCTGCTGACAGACATGATTTCCATAAATATAACATCTTACTGCCTTGGAAATTCAGGAAAGGAAGGTATCTATCCACAAGCACAGAACAAGGCCATCTCAAGGGGCACTGGGCGGGGACAGAACTGCAAAATGATGCCTGGGGCTTAGAGTTTTAATTCAGCATTTTCTCAATTTCTTTGATTTTTTTTGCTCACTGGTAAGCAGATTTCCCCCATACAGCCTGTGCCTACCAGTTCTGCTACCAAGACTAAGAATTTCGCTTTAATGTATATACAAGTATTTAAACAGTCTAAGACAAGAAGCTTCTAACTCTTCATTTATACATATGTTAGACTAAATCCTCCAATGACTTCAGGAGCAGAGGTCTATAATTAAGGTTCAAATTAAATCAACGAAAAACTTCATATTGTGTTAAACTCTTATCCTTCAGGCCAGGAATGGGTAACAGCCTCAACACCCAAGGTGAAGTGAGATTACAGAGAACATGCCCAGTGTGACGACAGGACAGAGAGCACACGGAGAGCATGGAGCAGACCCACACATCCCTTGGAAGGCCTCCAAGCGTCAGCTCCCCAAACGTGTTCAACCTCACCTCCCAGGGCTTCACACTCTGCAACTGAACTCCCACCAAGCCATATCTCTTTTACATTCCTATCCCCATATCTTCTCCTATATTGCCAGACCAGCCTACCTTTGTCGCTTACTTCCCGCTTTGGGACCTAGTCAAATCCATCCATTCTTCAAAATCCAGCTTTAAGCCACTACTTCCCTGACTCCTCCAACATTCTTCTCTCTCTCATGTGAACCCTTAGACTGAACCTACCGTAAACTTTGGCACTGTTAACTTTGCATGGCTGTATGCCTCAGTTGTCCAATACAGTCATAATTTCCACAAAATTGAGTCTTAAAACTCTCAGTACTTCTAAAAGTGGATCTCAACCAGTATGCTTCAGAGCAGTGATATACCAGGAACCTTATATAAGTCTGCTATAAATTTTTTAATAATTTATAGGCCTTATTTTCACTCAACCAAAGATCCACATTTTTATGAAAATATCTGTCAGACAAATTGCTGAGCCACAATACGGCTTATGACACAACTTGCTACAAAAAAAACAAAGATTGCATGTTCAGAGCAACATACATGAACTTAACCTCTAAAGATATAAGAGTACAAGGTCAGGGCAGTAAACAGTTCTACTCAGACATTAACATACCAAAGCAAGTAAATGGACAGGTTTTTCAACTTTCTGAAGCCAGCTTTTTTAAAAGAAGACATTCATCTTTTAATCCTTTAATGTACTATCAAAAGTTCTATCACACAAAAATATGTCTTAGACACAAAAGGTAAGAACCTTGGTCCTAGCATAATAGGTATTTTGGTAGATACTGCCTAGGAACTGCTTAAGCAAGTTCTCAAAAGTACAGTTCTCCCTTTGGCAAGTCACACTTACAACAAGACTTACAGATTTTCAAGAGCCTAGACACACTACCTTCAAGTTCCAAAGGCCTTTCCTAAAAATGTACAAAATACCACAGCTTCAGAAATTCAACCAAGGCCTCCAAATTCTTATGCTAGAGAGGCTCAAGGAAAGGAATCTGAGCAGATGAAGTATCTTAATGTGCCACCCACATGTCAAAGTTGTCCAAAGCAATGGGCATAACCCCGATTCTTTAAGTAGGTTTAGGATTTAAGACCGTGTTCACATTCATTTCCTCCTGCTATTGGTCAAGTTCTAAATTTGCAGGGCATTTGATCAGTGTTTGTATAATGCAAGACATTAGGAGATATTAAGTGGGAGAAAAAAGAATTTGATGTCCAAAACATTTTGAACAATGCTGAAACAAAAGTAAACAGGTCTCTCTTGTACAGGACTTCCTTTAACTTACCAATGGGCATTGTGAGCTCTCAAGAAAGGGGATATGGAGCACAGCATTTCCCATACTCATTTAATCACAGAATCAGTTTAAGAATCCCACAATACAGCTTTCAGAAAGGCTGATCTAGCACTTTCTAACAATAAACAACAGCAAGAAAGATGCCACTATTTTTTGTGATGAGGCCATTTTCTTCTGAGTCATGAATCAGGCACTACCAGACTCAGAAGTGAATTTGGTTCTCATATCTTCACAATGACTTTTCCCTGGGCTCCCCATCTGAAATGTGAGGAATAATTATACTGCTCTGCTTCCCAGGGTTGTTTTTTTATTGTTTTTAATCTTGCAATTGTGTTCCATATTAATCACCAAAACAGGTTCTCAGCCCAAGTGGCCAGGCTTCAAAATCAGTGCTGCCCTTGGAGCCTAGATGAAGAGATGGATAGAACATGAACCAGATGCCACCCAGAAAGTTTTTACATCACCAGTTTCTAGGCCATTAGGATAAAGTCAAATCGCAGCCAAGATAAGGGATGAAGAGAGGCTCTCCTTTAGTAGCTCACTTCTGGAGGGAGGCCCCTTAGTCACACACACCACCTATATCTGAATCTTGACTCACCTTTTCAACATGGACTTTCTAAATGAAATTCAAAGAAACACAGGAGGTCAGGGAAGATTTCCTGGATCTATAGGGAAGAAAGAAAAAGCAGCACCAGCAGAAGACTATTTCCCTTTCTCTGCAGAGAAAGAACCCATTACAGAGCTAGTGAGCAGGGGAAATAGCTTTCCTTTCAGTGCAACAGCTTTCCAGGAAAAGTATCTCAATATATTTACTATAAAACAATTTAATTTCCCTGTCCCATCACCTGCCACCCCATCCCCATCCCCGCAAAAAGCCCACAGATTGTGGATTTCCTCTCATTCTTGGCAGAGTTACCAGAAGAAATATAATACCCCCTTCGGACTGCTCCCAACAGCTGCTGGAACAAGAGGGGGAGCTGGGGGTAACCTTCCAAAGCTGCCTCTAAAAATGACCATTCCCCCTGCCAAACCGTGCAGTCAGTGAACACAAGACAGCCCTTTTTCTACTTTCTTAAAGGGGAGATCCCAAAAGCAAGTGTTCCCTGGCCCAAAATAATGGCCTTCAGCCCAACTGTCCTCCTCAACTTGACTCTAAGCTGGCACTTCTAATATCTAATTCTTCCTTAACATGCACTTCTAAATAATTATCTACTTCTTCACTAGCATTTTTGGCTAGTTTAACCTGCCAATATCCAAGTTAGGATTCTTATTAAACTCCCAGAGTAATATATCCTTGTCTCTGTCCACCTTCAAAATACTACATTCCTCAGGTGTGCACATGGCACACACACACACACACACACACACACACACACACACACACACATCTCCTTTCAGGTCAAGAACCTTCCTACAAAAAAGTCAAGGAACAAAGTCAGCAATGGTAAAATTGCACTGTACCCCCAGCCCTTTTCCCCTTCCCCAACATCATCAACACTAAATATGCCTCAGTTCTGTCTAGAAAAGCCCCATTGCCAGGCAGCAGAGAAACTTTCAGTTAGCCTTCAGCCTCTCAGCTGAGACCACCAACAAAGAAGTTCATGAATGTCAACTGGGGGCACAGGCAATATCTCTCTTTGCTGAGGAGAAACTGGACAGAGCCTCCAGCATCATTCCCCAAAGGTGACAGCCGGGGTTGAGTGAAGACCGTGAAAACTGTACAAGAGCTGGGGGAGAAAATATAATGCAAGGAATGATTTGAAATCAGGGGCAGGAAAAGGTGGAGGCATGAACTGGCTGACCTCAAATGTCTTTTCCATCTCTAACTCCTATGATTCTTTGACCTCCAATTTTGTGCTGCGAACAAGGAATGGAAAGTCAACAGACGTGGTGATGTTTTGAAAGAGCCTGGCAGTCTGCTCTTGTCATTTAGTGGCCTTTGCATGTATTTTTTAAGGTGTCTCCATGCCCTGTCTTCATTTCACAGTTGTCACCTTTCTCAGCAATTTGAGCTCATGCCAAATACCGAAAAAGAAGGAGAAGAAGAAAGAATGCACTGGCAATTAATTGTGGGCTAAAGAGGGGCAGACACAGGGGCCCATTGGGTGGCCCAGACTTTCAGGGAGGGCAATGCGGACAATTTGGATATAATGAAAAACTGACTTCAAGTTGAGACAAGGGAGTCAAACCTCTAACAAGAGATAAATTCTTCTCCAGACAGTCTCATACTCAGTTTTAGATACAGGTGAAACCTTTACATGATTCAAAATTCATAAACACATTCTTAATTAGAACAAACATCTTGCTTCTACTGATTACACCTTAAATTCTAATACTTGTTCAAATCTGAGCAAGACTGCTAATTAAAAAGGACTTTTCTCAAGAATAAACCAAATCTTTGGATTCTCAACTTCATCTGATGGCTGACACACCTGAGATAAATTCTGGAGTTTATAAAAAATCTGTTTCAGTAGATCAGAGTGTAGGGGCATGTCAATTTTCACTGGAAATTCAAAACTCAACTTTCTCCTTGTTTTTCCAAACAGTCACTCTCATCTTAAATACTGAAAAGTTATTGGAGCCTGGCCTCAAGAAGAGTCTACCTGAAATTCTCCCTGTTCCATGGTTCTCAGTTAGGACCAGAAACTAATTCAATGCCAGGGTTACTCCAGAGTTAAAGTTAAGCTGTCACACAAAGATAATCCTTTTCTATATCAAACACTTAAAAATAATTTTTTTTAATGTGTATGCTTTCAGTAACCTCGCTGCCAGTTTGATTTCAAGCAGCTCAAGCACAATCTTTACCTAAGATGAAGGGGCTAGACATAGAAAACTGAAAGTAAGAAACAGAGTATTGAAATACTTTCAGAGATTTCATTCCAACATGAACTGTTTATCTTGTAGATTATGAAGACTTTGGATTTCTCCATGATTCTGCCTTGAAAGTTAGGGGAGTCATCCCCTACTGTTCGAGTTTTACAAGACTGGAAAGGAGATAAGCAGCTTCCATATTCTCACAGTCTTGAAGGAAAGTCCTCCAGTTTGCATTTGGAGGTACTGACTGCACTAGACCATTTCCTGCTTCCACAGGTGTATTGTTTTATTTATTTCAAATATGTAAACTGAACTCACTTTTATTAACTCACAAAACCACTCAAAACAAGGCCTTTCCAAAAAAGTTGAAAATAAATACATCCATTGAATCCTTTCAATGAACCGGAGAACAAGTAACTGATTGCTTTCTAGGTATCGCAGAAAGGTGAGGGAGAGAGCCGAAGTTACTTTAAGTTGCTAGTTGTTTTCTGAAAATCACTGTTTAGGCCTTAAAAGTAACCAGTGAGCAATGTCTTTTCTGTTCAGAGTTAGGAAACTTTATGCTTTCTGGGTCAAAAAAATGCTCTTAGGTGCAATCATTTTAAAACAAACAAACACACTCTGCTTATCTGTGTCCATCTCACCACTTTGGACGTTAATCATCACTGAAATAGATACCCCAGTCCCTTGGCCTCAAAGAGCTCCAAGCCTACAAGACCCTGGCTAAGGAATGAATGTACATGCCAGGGCAAACACCTCAGAGCCTGACTCCCTAAACACCTATTGTTAATTCTAGGCAAATCTATGACAGGCAAATTCAAGAGAGAACCCAGGTAATGCTCAAAGGATATTTGAAATAAAACTCAAGTTTGAAAACATACAGGACTTACTTTAGAAGGGAGATGATCAAGAGAGGTAAAAGTACTTAATATAAGACTGCAAAAGTATTTTTTAAATAGATTTACATACATGGGTATACTTTTTTCTTTCCATTCCTTGTTTTTGTTAACAGTGTCAGAATTTACAATTGGCACTTTTGTTCTTCCACCTGTCATATTTTCTAACTTCTTGCATTTAGCCTATATTATAAACTGACAGAGTTAAATTTCATTGTTTTGTTCTTGAAGACTGAACTAGCTTAGTTTTGCCTCTACTCTTTAGGGAAAACTTAAAAGATTGCTATATGAAACATTTCCTTGATTTTTATATTAAAGATATTTCTATTCCCCCAGGATTCATAAAACTTTCAAATTAAACTGATTTTAAACCAGATGACTGACTCAAACTGTCTTTGTGTCCACTTAAAAAAAAAAAGCTCAGGAAACCTACCAGTGTTCACTGTTTGGGCAAGAGGCCTAAAGGGAAGCAAATTATTTGTTTGTGGTTTCAAAGTGGCCAAAATGCCTTCAAGCACAAGTATAAGACCATTAACAAATCACAAGGAACCAAAGCAGTTCATCTTACTCAACAAAGCTATGATCAGTTAGGAAGAGCCAAAGTGAATGGGACTTGCCCTGGGCCGGAAGGTCAGTAAACCTTAGCAGTTTGTGTTTCTGAGAATTCAGGAGGCTCTTCGGCAGGGAGAGCAGACCCTAAAGCCCACAGCTTCTGCTGTCAAGTTTCCAAAAACATTCAGGACAGGTGAGAGAAATTCAGCTGTGTGTGCGTTTTCCCCCACCTTCTGTCTTTAGGCAGCCTCTCTAAGTCAAACCATCTCCACTTTTGCTCTATATAGACTGACTAGAGGAGAAGCCAGAAAACTTGCAAGTTCCATTTTACAACAATTTATTGAGTGCCTACTATGTGCTGAACACTGTGCTATCACTTACACATCACAATGGTTAAGCCTCGTTTTACTGGCTATGTTACTCTCATTCTTTATAGATGATAAAACTCTGGGGCAGTGAAGTTGTGTGGCTCCTGATAAAATGAAGTTTTGTGCTTATAAAAACTTGTCCTATTGTCCAGTGTACAGTTAATTAGCCCAAAATATGAACTACAGCCCTGCCACAATCCAAACAGCCATACTTTCATTTAACTTTGGGCCCAGGCTCCCTAATGCCCTAAGATGACTGGGGTACATGCCATCTCCCTCCAGGGATGATAACCACCCCTCTTGGTGGGTTATCATGTCTCTGCAGCTGTCCAAAAACAGACCACACTGGTAAACATTCTCTCCACCTGCTGTAACATGCATAACTTTCCCCCTCAATTCAGAAAACATGAGCATGACCCTGCTCTTTATCAAGTGTTATGGTAAAACAACTTCCTAGAAGGCTAGCGATACCACATCCTAGGATACAGGCAAGAAATCAAAACATGTGGCTAAAAAATAACAAAGCCAAATCACCTGACAGTTGCAACGCACTTTATACTGTAAACTCATTTTCATTTTGTTATTATCACTTACAGAATGCACACTCATTCACATTATCTCCCAGAGCATTTGAAAAGGAAAGAAAAATAAACATAAATTCTTTCATTTGTTCATTCAGTCTCTATAAGGAGAGCAGTCTATGTCCATACCACCTTGAACATGCCCAATCTCATCTATAAGGAGAGCAAGAAAGCCAAATTTTACTATGGCTAGATTGGGTTTAGGCATTTCAGACAACTGCTCTTCTAGGTCAACCGATATTTTCTCTGAGTTTTTCGTTATAAGAAATGAAGATGGGCTACCCTGGTGGTCCAGTGATAAGAATCCACCTTGCAATGCAAGGGACACTGGTTCAGTCCCTAGTCTGGGAAGATCCCAAACCTGGCAGGGCAATGAGGTCCATGTGCCACAACTACTGAGCCTCTGCTCTGGAGGCCACGTGCAACAATTACAAAAGCCCTCGGCCCTACAGCCTGTGCTCTGCAACAAGAGAAGCCCATGCAGCAACAAAGACCCAGCACATCCAAAAGAAACAAATATATGCATATTTTTAAAAATTCTTTTAACAAAATGAAGGTAACAAGACTTATATGCCCCCCAAATCCCAGAAAATCATTATTATCAACAACAAAATCATACTAGAAATAATAAAAGTTAAAATAATAAGGTTCAAAATTTCCAAAAGATTGTAGCAATCCTGGACATCATTAATAATACCCAGCTGGAAAACATACTGAAAAAGAGATTGCAATCACACCAAAAAAAAGAATAGCATATTTAGGAATAATAACAGATACATAGTTACTTTACAGTGAAATCCACAGAAACTTTTGAAAAGGCACAGAATTCTTTTTTTGCTAGGGGGCTGAATGAGAATGAAGATGTCACACTCTCCCACACACACAAATCACAAATCCAACAAGGATAATTTAACCCTAACAGATATTACACTCTATCAAAAGGCAACAACACTTAAAATAGAATGGAAATGGAAAAATACATCAGTGGAACAAAATAGAGTTCAAATATAGACCTAATACATATACATACATCTATGTATGTATATGTGACTATATATACACATAGATATATCAAGTTAATATCTGTCGAAGTAAGCTTTCTAAAACAAATTATTTTGTCTTTCTAAAGGGAAAGACATGAATTACTTAACAAAAAGTTCAGTGGTAACTAGGTAACTGTTTAGGAAAAAAGAAGGTTGAATTCAGGGCCTCAGGGCCCTTACACCAAAAGAAAAGTGATATTGATGAAAGTGTTGACAATTTTTAAAAATCAAATTATAAGAAAACCAGCAGAATGTCAAAGAGAAGATTTATTATGTCTGTGGAGGAATCATAAATTTCTCAGTTTTGGAAGGGGAAGGAAAGATTAAAAAATCACACAAAAACTGACATATTCTGATATATTTAAATCTAAAACTTCTATAGGCTAAAAACAGTGAAATAAAAAGAACAAACTGGGGAAAATATTTGCATCAAAGATGACAGATTAGAGCCTAATATCTATGACCCACAAGGATTGGAATCTATTTTAAGAGTAGTGTCAATACCCCAATAATAAATGGGATAAGACTAGGAAAAGACAATTTCATAAGTGAAACAAACACAGGGGAAAATACTTATCCTGATAAAGGAAGGCAAAATAACAAAACTTTGAGATATCATTATATGTCCACTAAAATAGCAAAAATTTTTTAAATTCTTATATGAAATCGCTGCTAGTGCCACTGTAACTTGGTACAATGCCTTTTTACAAACCATAACCTTTGACCCAATAATGCCAATCTTGAGAATTTATCCTAAGGAACCAATTCAAAAAGACATGTATTATACAGTATCTGACATATCTCAATAAAGCTGTTACCAAAAAATGCATTGAATTATTCATTTCCTTGTTATCTATGACAGCAAAAAGCTGGATACAACATGAAAGTCTAATATTAGAGGAAAGTTTTTAATCTCATAGTACAGCCCACAAACATTATGTACCTATTCTGCTAGGATCAGTAGGATAGCAACTAAGCGGGGGAAGATGTGTGCAAATGAAAAGCAATTTTTAAAACTGAACAGCTGCCTAGAGGTGATGATATTATAACTTTTTATGTTTTAAACTAACTTTCCTTAATGTTGCTATATTAAAACTATCTTTTAAAATTTTTTTACTCCAAATTGGATGGAGTTGGGTGCAATCAGAAAGTTTTTACTCCAATTCCACACATTTTCTCCCCTTCCTATGTAACAGCTTACATGATTAAGTTCTGCATTCACAGACTTCAGATCCTACCAAGAACAGGCCAAATTACAATACCATGCCTTCGCGTACAGTCTGTATACCTCATCCAACTCCCTGCCATAAGCAGGTACCCTTTTTGTGTGTCATTCTGCCTCCATCAAGTCATAAATTATCGCTGACACTTGGACCAAGGGCGTTTTTTTTGGAGTGTGAGCCCTTTTCTCCATATTTGACTTTATCAGAGCCCAGAAGCCTAACGACCCTTAGAAGAGAGCGAGAGGATGAATGTCCATAAAAACGTCCTGACAGACCACATAAGGGACATGGGTCCTACACCTGGATGGGAGGAGGCCTCTAAAGCCACAGACCAGCCGGGCTCCTGTGGAGCTAAGGAACCCAGGCGGTCAACGTCTGCGAAAAGACACATTTAACAGCTGAAGAGAGTGCTTAAGATGGCTAATTATGAGGAGCTGCCCACAGAGAAGGGTGCTGACTAAGGGAGATGCTCTTGGGAGGTTTCCTCAGATGGAGGCCTCCGAGAGGAACTGCGTGCTCGGGAAGTGGTCGGAGGAGGCCAGGTTTGGACCTCGGAATTCAGGGTACGACACGGCCCCAGGCCGACCAGGCCGCGGCGCCCCGCCCTTTCCCGGGACGCGGGCCGGCCTGGGGCGGGGAGCGGGCGGGCGCTTACAGGTCGGTGCCGAGCCGCGTGAAGCCGGAGTTGAGCGAGGCCCGGGCTATCCGGCGCCAGAGCAGGTCGCAGCTGGTGAAGCGCCGCAGCCAGCGGCACACCTGAGCCAGGCGGCCGAGGGCCTGCATGTCCAGGTAGGAAAAGATGAGCAGCAGCAGCTCCTCCGGCAGGCGCAGGAGTGCGGGCCCCGCGGCTGGGCGGCAGGCTGGCTCCCGGGCCGCCGCCGCCGCCGCCGCCTTCTCCTCAGCCGCTGTCGCCATGGCCGCCCGTGTCCCCGCGAGGCGGCCCCAAGCCTGACCCCCTCGTCCCTGTGCTCTTGCCGGCCTGGCGTCCTCCCGCCTCCCAGTCCTGACCCTCCATTCCTCCTTCTTCCCCTCATCCCTTCCTTTGGCCTCCTTTCGCGCCCCTGCGCTCCCCTCATCTCCTCTGACGAGCCTTCTCGCCCCTTCCTCCACGCTTCCGCCTCTCTCTCCTGCCTTTCCTAGGCCTGCACTCGGTCCCGCCTCGGCCCCCAGTCCCGTTTCCTCCTTCCCCTGTGGCGGCTCCGGCTTTCCTTCCGCCCCGCTTCCTTTTCCGCCTTGCCCTGCTCCCGCTTTCCCCTTCCCCTTCCTCCGCTTTCCTCTCGCGGCTCTCCCTTCCTCCTGCAGTTTCCTCGTCTCCCCACTCTCGCCCTCGCCGGGCCCACCGTTCCCGGGGGGCCCCACGCCGCCCTGGCTACCCATGAGCGGCCGCGGGGCCAGCCCGACGCGGACGCAAGCCCGAGCCGCCGCCACAGCCGCCGCCCCGGGAGGAGGCGACACCATGCCGGACCGGGTCACATGAGGCGGCGCGGGCCGAGGCCTGGGCCCGCCCCTCACACCCGAGGCCGTGGAGCGGCTTCGTAGTGCGGGCGGGGGCCGGACACCGGCCCCCTCCCATGCCTCGGGCCGCCCGGAGCTTGTGCTGGAAACACAGCGTGCGTTCATCTAGCACGTGAGGCCCACCAAGCGCCTGGTTAAGACCACCAGAGAAGCTTCTGCCTTCAAGGAGCAGCTAGTTTGAGGTCCTGCCCTCAAGAAGCACCCACTTGGGTGGCCTTCCCCCTCTCATACCCTTCTTCTACCTCGTCTGATGCCTGCTTTCCACAGGCCATATACCAGGGCCTCACGAACTGCACCCCCAGAAGTTGGCAGGTTCCTTAGGCCGGGATCTCACATGGGGTATATACCGCAGTTCTAGCAATGAGGTGGTATTTTTGACATTTTGGAAGATTGCAGTCCTCTAGATCCTGCATCCACTCCCTGGTCATGGATAAGAAAATGGTAAAGCTATTAGTCGCCACCCAAGTGCAAGTGGATTCTCCAGGGTCATCCAGGAGCCCTTCCCCACACCATTCATTCCATTCACGAGGGTACCATTTTGAAGGGAGAGCTAAGAAAAGTCTACCGAAGCCCCATGCTGTCCCATACTGTCCCCTCGAGTCACACATGGCTTAGGGGCATTGAAAATGTGACTAGTCCAAATTGAGGTGTGCTGTAAGTGTGAAAACCCACCGGATTTTGAAGATTTATGCAAGATAAAGAATGTGAACTATCATATTAATAGTTTTCTATTAAGTACATGTTGAAGTGATAAGATTTTTGATACATTGGCCTAAATATACTTTTGTAACTACTAGAAAGGTTAGAGTTATACATGTGACTTGAATTTGCGGCCCACGTTTTTTCTATTGAACAGCACTGGGGGAGGCAGTAAGATTTGCAGGTGGGGGAGGAAGATACCTATCCCTAAGTATCCTGTGCCCCAAACCCTAATAGTAAACATTTTAGGGGTTTATTTTGTTTTTACATCTTAAGATCCATTTTCAGGAGCAAGAATGAATGAAAAATCAACTCTGGAAATTATTCAACATGTAGCATAAGGAGAGACCTAGGAGAGGAAGGACATTGCATTATGTCACTGCAGAAGCATCATGTAACAAGGTCAGACCGGAATCTGGCTTTGCCCTAGAATTGCTTTTTGATCTTAGCAAAACAACAACAAAAAACCCCACCTATCTTGGCCTTTTAGTGTTCTCAGTCTGTAGTGGAGATAATGCCTCTGCCTTACTTTCGAGGGATAAATGAGATGATCCCTGTAAAATGCTTTGAACTCCTCTAAGAAAATTCTCAATAATAGTTACAGGTCAAATCCTGTTACAAAAAAATACCCTACAAAAGCTGTGTGTTAGGGTGGGGGGAGGTACAACAAAGGCTTTGTGTAGAAAAAAGATTTCCAAACTCCAGCCAGTGGTTTACTTATTAAAAGCAATATTTGACATGACATTTCAGTACAACTAAAGAATTTAGACCATCTCTTAGAAATCATTATAAAGATATTTACTTACTTCATACTGTTAGAAGGCTGTTGAGGTAGGAATGCTGAATATTGAGGTAATATCATCAACTCAACATTTATTGATTTTGCTACAGTTGTATACTGTGAGCCACTCTGGAAGGAAAACAGATGAATATAGCATATGGTTCCTACATTTTATCTTCTGATTTGTGTTAAACATGTTTGTAATTTCTTACTGTTTGACTATTTCTTTTTAACCATTTCTTTACACAGAATAAAACTAAGTAATTCATCCACACTGTACCTAGTTTTCAGTAGAGGACTTGAAGGCACAGAAAATTGTTTAATTAAATCAAGTATGAAAATCCACAGTCACACAAATGCAACTTACTCTTTAACCCATGTTGCCCTCATTGTTGGAGAAATTAAACCATCACTTAAAAATATCAAATCACCTCCTTTTGCACCCAAATTGGAGATCAAGTGAACTGAAATTTATGGTTTACTGATTTCCAAAATAAGCCAAAGTACTCACTATGCAGAAAGGCAAAGCCAAAATGGAAAATTGGCATATATTCTGTTATTTGGTAGTGATTTGGTGTACCCCTAAATTCCTAAGCTATTTAAAAAAAAACCTTCAGAGAAGCACCTAGAATTTTTCATCAACCCTCCCTCCCTCACAAAACAAAGCAAAAAAATCCAATGTGGAATTTAAACCAAACTTGAAAAAAACTACATCATAAAAAGCACTTTTAAAATTCTTTTTGGAGACAGGTTATTTTAAAAAATCAGCTGGATGAGAATTTCCTGGTGGTCCAGTGGTTAGGACTCCATCCTTTCACTGCCCAGGCCCTGGGTTCAATCCCTGGTTGAGGAACTAAGATTCTGCAAACTGCATGGTGCAGCCAAAAAAAAAGATAAAAAATCAGCTGGGGCTGAAAAAAATCATTTGAAACAAAAGTAAATGCATATCTTCATGGAATACTGAATGGTGTTTTATTATCAAAGAAAATAAACACCTTAATAGCTAGAAAAAAAGAAAATAAAAAGAGTACACTGGACTTCAGAACATCTTTAGAAAAGTCTTCAACTCCCTTGAAGTTCAAATCCAGGAAACATAGTGAAATAATATGAGGGGGGTTGAAATTTACCTTGTTTTTATAAGGCATTTTAAATTTAGAATTTGCATAATAAGTAAACTGTAAGCATTGGACTACTTTTAACTTAGAATGCCAAAAACATGAAATTCATAATATTTTAAAACAAGACTCGATATGAATTTCTTTTTTCTATTTTTTAAATAGAAGATAAGTGATTTGCAATATCAGTTCTAGTTGTATAGCACAGAGACTCAATATTTTTGTAGATTATATCCCATTTTAAGTTATTATAGAATATTGTCTATATTTCCTATGCTGTAAAATGTATGAGACTCAATATGAATTTCACTGGGAATTTAGAAATAATAATATTAGTTTACTTTTAGAGAAGATATTTAAGTTCAGATGTAAAGTTCTTTGTGTATGTCCATGTAACTGACTTGCATAGTAGTAATTATTGTTATAGGTATTTTATATGTTTAGGATTGTGAAAAGGCTAGAACTGTGTGTTATGTACATTCTTGTAAACATAGATGACAATCTTAGGCAGGAGACTACTCCCACATCCAATATGCCAGTGCCCGCATGCCTCTTAAGCCCTCAGGGCCCCAGCCTTTAACTTTAAAAGTAAGCAGATTTAGCAGGGGAATTATTCTGAGATGAGTGAGAAAGAATGAGATTATTTTGTGAATGACAATTTATAATAATAATAATAGCATATATTTATTGAGCACTGACTGTGTATCAGGCACTATTATAAGAGCTTTCCATGTATTGTCTCACTCTTATCAATTACCACATAAGATACGACTAACCTATATTTTTTGCAGAAGATGAAACTGAAGCATATGGTCACACCGTTCCTAAATGACAGAACAGGTATCAAATCTAAACATTCTAACCCCGGATTTCCTACTCTGAACTGTGTCTTCACCATGGTGGTGGTTTAGTCACTAAATTGTGTCCGACTCTTGCGACCCCATGGACTGTACCCCACCAGACTCCTCTGTCCATGGGATTTCCCGGTGGATTACCATTTCCTTCTCCAGGGGATCTTCCCAGCCCAGGAATCGAACCCCGATCTCCTGCATTGCAAGCGGATTCTTTACCAACTGAGCTACAAGGGAAGTCCTAAGCCTTCACCATACACAACAGAAAATGGAATAGGAATAAGGCACTGGATTCAGAGTCTTCTAGGATCCCTTTCAATTAATATAGCCACACCTAATAATATAATTTTCCTCTGACCATCAGGCAGGTCTGGTATCTAAATAAAAGCTGCTTCTAAACAATTAAAGTAGATCCTGTCCTTGTCTCAACTATTAATACTTTCTAAGGGTTAACATGTGGAATCTACAGCCTCTTATGCTTTTCATAATCTTTTTGCAAAAGTTTAAAAGGATTTGTAGGAACTACTGTCTTGCAAAAGAACATATAACAAAAGTTTAGTAATTTCATCATTTTACTTCAGCTTCAATTTCTTTTGTTAAATTAAATAACAGTGTATGTGTAGTATGTATTATATGAGCCTTTTTTGTAAATGTGTCCCTATTTATATATATTCAAAAGGAGACTTTGTAGAATAATGCTAATAATGGTTATTTCTAGTAATGGAATTTTGGAATTTTACTTTGTACTTTTCCCTGTTGCTTGATTTTTTTTTTAAAGAAGCATGCATCACCTTTACAAAATCAATAAAGTCTCCCAAAAAGAAAATTACAGTTGTTATGCATCCAAACACACCATGCAACAAGACAGTTGGAGAAGCCTAGATCATTGCCAGAGTTTTAAGACTAGCCACCTAAGTTTCTTCAAATTTTATTTCATTTAAAATGTGTCTCATGTAAGAGTAAAATAAATAACAAATGAGAGTATAAGAAAGAAGAAATGAGGACTAATGATAAATGTATAAACATTTGAGCATCACATGAATAGAAAGATAGAGTCTAAAGTTTTATTTTCAGAAATTATACGTCAGATTCAGTTCAGTTCAGTCAGTCATGTCCGACTCTTTGTGACCCCATGGACTGCAGCACGCCAGGCTTCCCTGTCCATCACCAGCTCCCAGAACCTGCTCAAACTCATGTTCATCGAGTCGGTGATGTCATCCAACCATCTCATCCTCTATTGTCCCCTTCTCCTGCCTTCAGTCTTCCCAGTCAATCAGTTCTTTACATCAGGTGGCCAAAGTTTTGGAGCTTCACTTTCAGAGTCAGTCCCTCCAATGAATATTCAGGACTAATTTCCTTTAGGATTGACTGGCTTGGTCTCCTTGCAGTCCAAGGGGCTCTCAAGAGTCTTCTCTAACACACAGTTCGAAAGCATCAATTCTTCAGCACTAAGCCTTCTTTATGGTCCAACTCTCACATCCATACATGACTATTGGAAAAACCATACCTTTGACTAGACGGACCTTTGTCGGTGAAGTAATGTCTCTGCTTTTTAATATGCTGTTTAGGTTGGTCATAGTTTTTCTTCCAAGGAGCAAGTGTCTTTTAATTTCATGGCTGCAGTCACCATCAGCAGTGATTTTGGAGCCTGAGAAAATAAAGTCTATCACTGCTTCCATTGTTTCCCCATCTATTTGCCATGAAGTGATCGGACCAGATGCCATGATATTAGTTTTTTGAATGTTGAGTTTTAAGCCAGCTTTTTCACTCTCCTCTTTCACTTTCATCAACAGGCTGTTCAGTTCCTCTTTGCTTTCTGCCATAAGGGTGGTGTCATCTGCCTATTGAGGTTATTGATATTTCTCCTGGCAATCTTGATTTCAGCTTGTGCTTCATCCAACCCGGCATTTTGCATTTTGCATATAAGTTAAATAAGCAGGGTGACAATATACAGCCTTGATGTACTCCTTTCCCAATTTTGAATCAGTCTGTTGTTCCATGTTCAGTTTTAACTGTTACTTCTTGTTCTGCATTCAGATTTCTCAGGAGGCAGGTAAAGTGGTCTGGTATTCCCATCTCTTGAAGAATTTTCCAGTTTGTTGTGATCCACACAGTCAAAGGCTTTGGCGTATTCAATAAAGCAGAGGTGGATGTTTTTCTGGAACTGTCTTGCTTTTTTGATGATCCAACAGATGTTGGCAATTTGATCTCTGGTTCCTCTGCCTTTTCTAAATCCAGCTTGAACATCTGGATGTTCTCGGATCACATATTGTTAAAGCCTCGCTTGAAGAATTTTGAGCATTACTTTGCTAGCATGTAGGATGAGTGCAATTGTGTGGTAGTTTGAACACTCTTTGGCATTGCCTCTCTTTGGGATTGGAATGAAAACTAACCTTTTCCAGTCCTATGGCCACTGCTGAGTTTTCCACATTTGCTGGCATATTGAGTGCAGCACTTTCACAGCAATTCCATCACCTCCACTAGTTTTGTTTGTAGTGATGCTTCCTAAGGCCCACTTGACTTCAGACTCCAGGATGTCTGGTTCTAGGTGAGTGATCACACCATCGTGGTTATCTAGATCATTAAGATCTTTCTGTGTATTCTTGCCACCTCTCCTTAACATCTTCTCCTTGTTAGGTCCATACCATTTCTGTCCTTTATTGTGCCCATCTTTGCATGAAATGTTCCCTTGGTATCTCTTGGTATCTGCTCAAATTTTCTTGAAGAAATCTCTAGTCTTTCCCATTGTATTGTTTTTGTTTATATTGTTTTCCTCTGTCAGGTTGGCAGTTTATATTCTGAAATCCTCTTAGAAACACCAAGATGTGATCTGTTTTTCTGTGAATCCACTGTCTTTGTCATATTCAAAGATAATATATTTTTATTTCATATGAAACAATTTAAAATAGTTTAAAAATAGTTACTTTATGCAGAAAAGACTGGAAGGAAATATGTTCAAATTCTAGAAATGGATGCTGATGAAAGGTGGAATTATGGAAAGTTCTCTCTGCTGCTGCCTTACCCTTTTCTGTATTTTCTAAGTTTTCTGCAGTGAACATATATTACATAAATAATGAATTTTTTTAAAAAGAAAAAAAACCTAAGAGGTGTTTGTACCTGAATGTACAAAACCATTTCATTCAATTTAAGCTAATTAATTTTAATATTTTTAAAATTCCATTTTATAAATCTCCCACACATAATTCCAAACAATTTGTTATACTTCACCTTCGAGGACATGGAGCACAACTACTCTCCCCCACCACAGACACATACTCCCAAAAGGACTGCATGTGGTGACTTCCTTCCAAAGAATATAGTATGTAAAGAAGAGGGGGAGAAAAGAGTAATTTTTTGTGGAGAAGGCTGACAAACACTATTTCAGCCAGGTGATCAACACCTGTTCAATATCATCAGCTGTAAGTCACATAGATAGTGGGTACCCTTGATACACATGATGAAAATGGTACTTTACCTCTGTGACCATGCTCCCCAAAAGCCATAATTCCAGTATAATAATGAGAAAAACATGAGACAAATCCAAACTGAAGGATGGTTTATGAAACTACCTGACCAGTCCTCCTCAAAAATGTCGAGATCATCAAAAACAAGGCAAGTCTGAGAAATTGTCACAGCCAAGAGGAAACAAGAGTCATGACAAATAAATAGAATGTGGTATCCTAGAGCAGAAAAGAGAAAGAATATTAGGTAAAAACCAAGGAAATCTGATTGGTCCATTAATCATTACAAATGCACAATACTAACATAAAATGTTGATAATGGTAGTATGTAAGAACTCTATTCTGGTTTCACAATTTTTCTGTAAATCTAAATCTATTATACAAAAATAAAGGTTTTTTTTCTGTAAATTTATTTTACCCTTTTATGACTTTTTAGAGAAAATCTTGGCAAAACTTGTAATGCACATGAAGGCTATGTTTCCTGAGTTAGAAATTTGTGATATTATGAAACCCTATCTTGTCATCCCAAATGCAAAAGAAAGAAATAAAAATAATGTCCCATAAGTCATCTCCAACAAAATTTAAACTACTACTTAAGACTTTTAATTATCCAAACTTATAGCTATACTAAAAAGATTGATTTTCCAGAGAGTCAGATGTCATTCTAAGATACTGTTCTGCCTTTACAACTGTGAGAAACATACATGGGTTTGTGCATGCTAAGTCACTTCAGTCATATCCGACTCTTTGCAACCCTATGAACTGTGGCCCACCAAGCTCCTCTATCCATGGGGATTCTCCAGGCAAGAATACTGGAGTGGCCTGCCATGCCCTCCTCCAGGGGATCTTCCCGACCCAGGAATTGAACCTGCATCTCTTATGTCTTCTGCACTGGCAGGCAGGTTCTTTACCACTAGCGCCCCCTGGGAAGCCCAAATACATACATAGATACATACATAAAAATAAAGTTACCACTGAGATAGAATATATATAAATAGGAGTTCTTTTTCAAGAAGAAAATGATAAGTTCTAGGGAAAAAATTTCTCTTAAGCATCTTCAGATCTTCTGGAAGAAAGTACAAGGTCAAATATAACCTTCTTGTTTCTGTTTCTATAATTATTACAATTTAAGAATGTGTAACCTTCAGGTAAATTTTTTTCATTTGAGTCATTCATTACAGTGACTAAAACCACAGGATGTAATTTATCTTGTCCTAGGTTTGGGGTCCTGTTAAAAATGTGAAAAACACAAAAGACAACTTTTCTGAAATAGCATTCAGTTACATTATTTTGAACAGATGGTGGATTGTGTTCAGCTTTTAAATACAAACAAAAGTTTGGATATGAATGGAATAAATATTGGTCTTATTTAATTTGGGGGATTTTTACTTTAGTTTTAAAAAATGTGTGTGTGTGTATACACACACACACACACACACAGATATATATACACATACTATGTAAAGAGAATTATGACTTTTAGGCCCATATTTAACTGTTCTCTTTTGAGAACCTATGTCACTACTTCTAAAGAATTATATACTCTAAAATTACTTTTCGCCCTTTCTCATGGCAGTGTTTTCCCTTTTCTTATGGCATCTTTCAAATGGAAAGATGAGTGAGAAAAATCCCCTACATTTAAAACCTACCATGGAGAGAAAAGCAGGAAGCAGTCCATAGCCCCTGGGGATCTTCCCAGGTTCAGCAGATTGACCTGAAAAAGGAGTACAACTTGAGTTCCTCCTTTAACAACGCAAGCTCCAGTCAGAGAAGTTTCCAAACACATGGAGCTTAGCAAAACCACCTGCTTCTAACACAAGACAATGGCCACTGGACTACCAACTCTTTTGCCTCAAGCCAACACCAGCTCTCCTTCACAACAGATGATGGGCTTTCTACTAGAAGAGCTTCCCCATTTAAAAAAGGGCGGGGGGGGGGGGCGGAAAGAGAAATTTAACTTCACATGTGTGCTAGAAGCTCATAAATTAGGAGTGAAATGGACAGATGAAAAACCTGAAATTGAAGTCAGTCTGACAGTAGAACCAAACAATAATTGCACAGATACCAGCCTTGGCAAGATAAAGTGAGGAGTTCAAATCCGAACTTGGCCAGGGCATGGGCCTCCGGGTGCTATAGGAGCCAACAGAAAGTGGAAAGGAAATTTTGCCCAGGTGCTTATGCTTTCCTCAAGCATGACCAATCTCAGCAGATGTGTGGCACAACCCAGGATCCTTCATTTATCATCTCTTAATGCAAATCAAAATTACAATGAGGTACCACCTCACATTGGTCCGAATGGTCATCATTAAACGTTTACAGGGGGCTGTTCTGGTGGTCCAGTGGTTGAGAATCCACTTTGCAGTTCAAGGGACACCAGTTCAATCCCTGGTCCAGAAAGATCCCATATGCTGCAGAGCAACTAAGCCCCTGTGCCACAGCTACTGAGCCCGAGTGCCTACAGCCCATGCTCCCCAACAAGAGAAGCCACCACAATGTGAAGCCTGTGCACCAAAAGGAAGAGTAGCCCCCACTCACCACAACTAGAGAAATCTTCCATGCAACAATGAAGACCCACTACTGCCAAAAGATAAATACATCTTTTTTTTTTTTTTTTTTTAAGTTTACAGGGACTTCCTTGGTAGTCCAGTGACCAAGAATCCACATTCCTGATGCAGGAGCCCATGTTTGATCCCTGGTTAGGGAACTAGATTTCACATGCTGAAACTAGGAGTACACCTAAACAGTGCACTTTAGTTGCACAACTAAAGATACCACAACTAAGACCCAGCACAGCCAAATCAATAAAATACTTTTAAAATTTACAAATAGGGAGCTCTCTGGTGGTCCAGTAGTTGGGACTCTGTGCTCTCACTGCCAAGGGCCCAGGTTCAGTCCCTGGTCGGGGAGCTAAGATCCCACAAGCTGCATGGTATGGCCCCACAAAAAAAGTCTATAAATGATAAATCCTGGGGAGGGTGTGGGAAAAAGGGAACCCTCCTACATTGTTGGTGGGAATGTAGATTGGTGCAGCCATTATTAAAAACAGCATGGAGCTTCCTTAAAAAATTAAAAATAAGAGTTGCCGTATGATCCAGCCGTCCCACTCCTGGACATATAGATGGAGAAAGCTCTTACTTTGAAAAGATACATGTACTCTAATGTTCACAGCAGCACTATTTAGACATGGAAGCAACCTAAATGTCCACTGACAGATGAATGGGTAAAGATTCAATATATACATGCAATGGAATACTACTCAGCCATCAAAAAGAATGAAGTCATATCATTTATAGCAATAGGGATGGAACTAGAGATTATCATACTCAGTGAAGTAAAACAGAGAAGACAACATGATATCATTTGTACTGGGCTTCCCTGGTGGCTCTGATGGTAAAGAGCCTGCCTACAATGCAGGAGACCTGGGTTCAATCCCTGGGTTGGGAAGATCCCCTGGAGAAGGAAATGGCATCCCACTCCAGTACACTTACCTAGAGAATCCCATGGACAGAGGAGCCTGGTAGGCTACAGTTTATGCAATTGCAGAGTCAGACACAACTGAGTGACTTAACACACACATCATTTGTACATGGAATCTAAAAAAATGATACGAAAGAACACATTTACAAAACGGAAACAGACTCACATACATAGAAAACAAACTTATGGTTACCAAAGAGGAAAGGGGGAGGGAGGGATAAATCAGGAGTTTGGGATTAGCAAATACAAACTACCATATACAAAAAAGATAAACAACAAGGTTCTACTGTATAGCACAGGGAGCTAAGTTCAATATCCTATAATAAACTATAATGGAAAAGAATATATATATATGGATCACTTTGCTGTATACCAGAAATTAACACAACACTGTAAATCAACTACAATTTTTAAAAATTTGTAATTTCTCAAGATCTCTATCTCTCATACCACTCAACAGAAGGAGAAGAATCACTGTGATCAGACCCACAACTTCTCTAGCTCTCCCAAGAGAAGATCAACTGAATTACAGTTTCCTTGATTTGAGTCCTTAGTCATATGTGAGATAGCCTGTTGAACTGGTATTCAATTAAAGGTATATAAAGCACTATTTAACATTTTGTAGGTTAAGAGAATTAAAATTAATATCAGTTAGTAGAAGGAAATTCTCAATTCAGTATCCTATGTCAACCCACATAGGAAAATCAATGAACAAAGGAATTTTAATTGTTGAAGCAGGTGGGATCCATGACGAGAACGAGAAATAACAAAGTCTTGGTATCACACAACTCCCATAAGTCCAGATTTTTGAAAACTATAAACTCATATTCCTTTAGATAATTTTTTTAGGTTTTAAAGATTTTTGAAAATAAACATTTTTCAAGAGCCTTCCATGATACAGTTAATTAAAATCCATGTTACTTTTTCAGCAGCACCCACAGTAGAGTCACAGAAACAACCTGAGAAGAAACAAGCCATTGACACAGAATAGAAATGTTTAGAACAAATGTATTTCAAACTGTTTAAATACATTATGGAACGTCCATAGAACAGAACAGTAAACAAACAGTTGCGAAAAAGAATGAGGAAGAACAGATGCAATGTTTCAGAAGGGTAGCTAGTAAACATTAAGTGAAAAAGCAAAATGCAGGAGTGTATATAATATGTTGCCTTTGAGAGGTGGGTGGGAAACTACACTGGCCTGCTTTCACTTTTTGGGTGCTAGCTCTCTCTGGACAAGGACACAAAACCTTGTACCAGTGTTTGCTTCCAAGAGGAGAACTGGTTGGATACAGGATAGGGTTTCTTTTCACTATACTCTATTTCATCCCTTTTGAAGTTTTAGACTATTAACTGTGTGGATTGCCTGTTGAATAATAAATATTATCTGTTAAGAAAAGCTAGGGAAGCTGTGGGTCTGATCACAGTGATTCTTCTCCTTCTGTTGAGTGGTATGAGAGATGGAGATCTTGAGAAATTATAGATTTTAAAAAATTGAAGTATAGTTGATTTACAGTGTTGTGTTAGTTTCTGGTATACAGCAAAGTGATTATACATTTTCAAGCATATTTTGGAAATGAAAAAAATTACCACTACCTTGCCTCAGAAAGCTACAATGAAGGAGTTGGGGGCGGGGGAGATGTTAACTAGGATGTTAACCTAGTACCAGTGTTTGCTTCCAAGGAGGAAATATGTTAACTAGGATGTCAGAAGGTAGATCAAAATTAATACCCAGATTGTGAAAATATGACAATTACTGATGGAAGGAAAAAGAATACTCACTGCATTTAAGCAAGCAGGGATACATTAGGAAAAAGGACTAAACAGAGAAAATGCTGGAATTTTTTAAATTTTTAAATTAAATTTATAATTGGTTAAATTATTAAAAGTCCTTTGTGAAACAAAGCTTCAGAATGTGGTACTATCATAGTAAAATATATAAAGAAATTTTTCAAATGAACCCCATTAGATACAGAAATCAGTAAAACAATTTCCCTGTCTTAAAATGCTTACACAAACATACCCCTAACACACACAAATTCAGACACATACTGTAAGCAACACACAAGACCATTAAGACAAATCTAGACTTTTATAGCTATTTCTTTTTTAGGGGTCATTCTTTGCATTTTTACTGCCCTAAATTTCCCTCTTCAAGTCACAGCAATGCAGAATTGGGCTTTCTTTCTTTTTTAGTTTTGTTTCCAACCAAGTCTTTTGTACACTTCTGGAATTTAAGCCACCTATGTTACCGCTACTTATCTATAACACCATTGCTTTGAGGGATTAAAGCAGGTTTCTTGTAATACACTTAGATCAAGAGTTATCTGAGTTGAGAAGAATATCCTGTTTGAGTTGGGGCTGAGGAATCTTTATTTTTTTATTTTTTATTTATTTTTTTTGATCTTGAGTTGTTTTGATTTCTCCTGAGAGCAGTAATCTTCAGCAAGTGATATTTTTAAAAAGCCCCAAACACACCACAAAACATTCCAAGTGATTTTAACTTCTGAATGAGGCTGGGCTACCTGAGTGATTCTCTCTCTTCTCTTCTTTGGCAGAAAGGATTAGAAACCTCCACAGAACTTGCTCTCTATTAAAGTGGAGTGCTGTGCATTCATTGGCAAGAGGTGAATTGTTTGCAGATTACATGCGAAAGAGTGTGTGTGTTTCTTTCCCACATCAAAGACTTGGATGGAAGCAGTTCTGAGTATTGCCAGGGATGCAAGAATTGGTGCTAAAGTGATTAGCAAAATTGCTTTCCTGCAAAAGAAGCACAAAACATTACCTAGGGATTAGAGGAAGAGAGGGCAAGATTAAAGGTGATGTTGAATTTTGGGTGGAATATCTCATCCATCTTTTTCAAATCATGCTTCAAGGATTCTGTGGCCCCTCCTTGAGGAAACTGAACAAATCAAAGTCTCGGTTTCTCAAGTTTTATACATGGGGCGCTGACAAGGTAAAATTAAAACGACTAACACAAGTGGTACTTACTTGTGACCTCCATATCTTTATCTCACACTGCAAATACATTTTGAATGTATTTTATTCAGAACACACCAGCAACCCCATTGACCAAAGAGTCTTTCATTTGTAATTGGTTTGTGTGTCACCTGTTGGACTTAAATGCTAGTGTTTTATTGAATTTCTGAAGTTGTTTGGTTTTAGTAAATCTTGATTAGTATTACGTTCCTTTTTAAACAGAGCTTTCACAGTTGAAATTTTCACCTAACCAAAATGTAAAAATAGAAAGAAAAAAAAGCCATAGAATCCATATTCTAAATAGTGAAAGAAAGATCACACAGCAAACCTCAACAATTCCTTGCTTAGGATATTATTTTAAATGTACTATGACATTATTTGTCACTTGTTGTTGTTGTTTTTTCTCTCTCTCTCTTTCAAAAACTGAATGTAGGCCTCCCTTTTAAGAAGTCTTCCTGACTTTAAGTGTCCCAGTCAGAGTCAGGCAGAAACATATAGGTACATGTAACTGTTCTGTATGTATAAACTTTTTCTTCCTTCTTGGTTTCTTCCTCTGAAAGATTTAAGTCCAGGGATTTCCCTGGTGGCCTAGTGGTTGACTTCACCTTCCAATGCAGGGGGGTATAGATTCAATGTCTGGTTAGGGAACTAAGATCCCACATGCCTCCAGGCCAAAAAACCAAAACATAAAACAAAAGCAATATTTGTAACAAATTCAATAAAGACTTTTAAAAGAATTAAGTCTAAAAAAGGAATAAAGAAATTACCTGGATAGGTAGGAAAAAACATAAAGTTGAGTGTACTAGCAAAATAAATTCAGAGCAATATATATAGTATGATACCATTTACCAAAAAATTTACACACAAAACAGTATCATAATTCTTTAGGGACCATATATATTCAGGTAAAGGTAAAAAATTGGAACAGAATTATACACCTCAAATTCATGGTAATAGCTGCCTCTGGGAAAGAAGGTGGGAGATTTGGAGGGCCATGTTGAGAGGGAATTTTCACCACATGTGTAATGTTTATTTATTTTAAATTTTCTCTTTAAAAAATTGAGATGATTCACTTACACATAGTTAGGGCATGAGAAGTGTCACTGAAATTCTGGCCTAAAAGACACGCCTAATGTATAGGGGGTTTTTTGGTCTGATGCTATTCTCTATAACAATAAAACCTGTTTCAAATTTATTAAATAATTCAGAATAGTTGTGACCTCTTCCTCTCCCACAATAATAACATCCTTGTAAACAAATGACCTGTGGTAATGGAGTTTATCTTTGTGTGTATTCTGTAAAGAGTCAGAACACACCGTTGAGTCCTCAGTAAAAAGAATCAATAGGTGAATAAATAAATAAGCACTGTTTGCCTGCCACCCTGCATGCAACAGTTTGTGGACATTTTCATTTTGAAGTTATTTCTCGAGGTTGCCTATGTGACTTCTTCGCTTTCAAGAACTTGTTGAGAACAATCATTTTTTTATCTGTCTTTCCTTTGGGGTCCCGTAAGGTCACTGGCCATAAGATAGCTGTGAAATTTGACATTGTTCCGATTTAAATGCTTTACTCCAGCAAGTGCAAGACTGTGGATGCTTCCGTGTGGGGATTGCCATGGCCAGGCTGGTCCTGAGACTCGCCAGCCCTCCAGGCTTCAAAGCCTGTTATCCTTGATCTCACTAAAGAATGTTTTTGAATTCTATGTCCATCTAGTGGTTGCCTGCAAAGATCTACTTGGCTTTTTCTTTCTTCCTTTTCTTTCACACTTGATCAGTGAGATTCTGTTTGTGATGGGGGTTTTGCCCCCCTTGGTCTTTAATTCTTTCACAGGTGGTTTCAAAGTGTCTATCCTTAGCCCCTGCTTTCTATAAACAAGCAGGAATTCGTGAACCGCAGTTACTGATGGCTCTCCTCACAGAGCAATTCTCTCACTTTGAAAACAGACTGTTTTGTGGACAGTAAAGTACAGTTCTTTTTCATAGATGAGATTAGAGACTTGAGGGGAGCTGGAAGGAGGGGAGTTTCTTCCTTTCTCTTTTTTTATTTTTTTAAACGGAGAGTCTTTGTGTTGTAACTCATTTTAACAAATTCAAGAACTTATTTTACACTCAGTTGCACCTTTGGTTAAAGATGACACGGCACTAAGTAGAAGATGCTGGAATTTGCTGATTTGCTCATTAATTCCAACATCTCCAGCATCCCAAGTGTAAGGTTAAGAGTTGAAGATCAGGTGGTGACAGAGCCAATGTGGTTGCCTATCTAAGGGATCAAATTATACCAATTCTATTAAGAATGCTGATGTGCCACGGGAGGTTGACATTTTCTATGCCATTAAATATTCTTCAACAATATCATTTTAATGGCTACATAGCATTCCACTGAGTAAGATGGACCACAATTGACTCAATGTTTTGGCGTTATAAAGAGCACTCCATACTCACATTCTTGAGTTTAATGATAAATTCCTAACAGTAAAAATGTGGCCATAGGGCATATACATTTGTTGAAGCTTTGAAGATCAGCATTCATTTTAAAATTCACTTAAAAAAAGGGATTGGAGGACAGAAGGAATTGCTACTGCAGCTACACACTTAAGATCCCAAGCAAACTTCTACTTAATCAGTTGAGAAATTCCCTCACACAATGTAAGGAAGGAGTGGGCATTGTCTGTTAGCTCCCTAGCAATTCATCTTTCACCATTGACCTACACTGAAATCTTCAGCTTAGGAAAAGAATGTAGAAGGCTCTTATGGAAGGCTTGATTCAGTGGTACTCAGGGTGCTATAATAGTCTGTGTGTGAGCATTTTCATCACTGTAGTTCACTACTGGATCCAGGACCAATCAGGATCTCTTTCACCTTGCTCATTATTGAAATATGATGCTATCTGTGGGGTGGAAATTGCTGAGGAGTAACAATCAAGAAAATAAGTTCAAAAGGAAGAATCATTCAGGACTAATGATGAGGGGGTAGCTTTCTCCCTTCTGAACTGCCTAATTATTAGTTGGTATAGCCTATGCCTCCACAGAGCCTTGAACTTGGAAATCCTGGATAAATATTAGATTATGTGGCTTGCTTGCTCACATATTTTGCCACCCTAGGCTTTGTGGTCAATACAAACCCCTTTGCCTTGCACTCAATATTCTGGTTTACCCAGCCCTCTCTCCACCCTTAGTGCCCTAGCAGGAAACTTTCCATTCCATCCAAACTGAAACTATGCTGTGTTCCAAACATGCAGCATATACTCTAGAAGGACCTTTGGGTTTGGCAGATAGTCTGGATTTGAGCCCTGGCTCTGCCATTTCTTTTCTAGGTGACCTTGGGCAACACAATTTAATCTTACTGAGTCTCAGTTTCACCATCTGTAAATTAGGGATGGCAAAGCTTGTTGTATGTTAAACTAGATACCAGCATGTTAGAGAAGTTGCAATGCAGAGCAGGCAGAATTTGATAGGTGACATGAATGTCTTGTTTATCCTGGCCTCTAAGCATTTGCTCCCACCTATTCTCTTTCTAGAAAAGTTCTCTCAGATCTGAATCCCACCCACTCCTCAAAGCAAACTCATGTTTTAGCCCTCTAGCAAGCCCTCCCATGAAAATCCTTAGCTGGTAAGACTCCCTGACTAGACTATTCATTCCACATATCAGTGCTTCTAAATAGACTCTCTCCTGGGGCAATTTTCAGGGAGTAGTGATGCCAATTTTGTCCTAACAACAATCATAATTAATGTACACTACTTTATGCCTACAACAATAGCCTATAACGTCAACAGAATGGATATTATTGTTATCATCATCCCTGTTTCTCAGAGATTCAGAGAAATCAAGCGATTTGTCCGAGGCCACAAAGCTAGTGTAGGCAGAACCGAAAAAACTGAACTCAACTAGACTGATTACAAAGCTCATGCCCTTGGGACTCCCCTGGTGGTTCAGTGGCTAAGACTCTGTAGTCCCAATGTAGGGGGCTTGGATTCAATCCCTGGTCAGGGAGCTGGATCCCACATGCTGCAACTAAAGATTCTACGTAAAAAAAAAAAAAAAAAAAGATTCTACGTGCTGCAACTAAGACCTGGCACAGCTAAATAAATAAATACTTAAAAAAAAAAACAAAAACAAAGCTCATGCCCTTGACCTCACACAATAAATCCTCTTTGTTGTTGTTGTTCAGTAGCTCAGTCGTGTCCAACTCTTTGTGACCCCATAGACTGCAGCACACCAGGCTTCCCTGTCCTTCACCATCTCCTGGAACTTACTCAAACTCATGTTCATTAAGTCGGTGATGCCATCCAACCATCTCGTCCTCTGTTGTTCCTTCTCTTCCTGCCTTCTATCCTTCCTAGCATCTGGGTCTTTTCCAACAAGTCGGCTCGTCGCATTAGGTGGCCAAAGTATTGGAGCTTCAGTGTCAGTCCTTCTGATGAATATTCAGGGTTGATTTCCTTTAGGACTGACTGGTTTGATCTCCTTGCAGTCCAAGGGACTCTCAAGAGTCTTCTCCAACACCACAATTCAAAAGCATCAATTCTTCAGTGCCAAACCTTTTTTATGGTCCAACTCTCACATCCATACATGACTACTGGAAAAACCATCGCTTTGACTATACCAATTTTTGTCAACAGAGTAATGTCTCTGCTTTTTAATACACTGTCTAGGTTTGTCATAGCTTTTCTTCCAAGGAGCAAGTATCTTTTAATTCCATGGCTGCAGTCACTGTCCACAGTGATTTTGGAGCCCAAGAAAATAAATTTTGTCACTGCTTTCATTGTTTCCCCATCTATTTGCCTTGATGAGATGGGACCAGATGCCACGATCCTAGTTTTTTTAGTGTTGAGTTTTAAGCCAGCTTTTTCACTCTTCTTTCACTTTCCTCAAGAGACTCTTTAGTTCCTCTTTGCTTTCTGCCATAAGGGTGGTGTCATCTGCCTGTTGAGGTTATTGATATTTCTCCTGGCAATCTTGATTTCAGCTGGTGATTCATCCAGCCTGGCATTTCGCACAACGTACTCTGCATATAAGTTAAATCAGCAGGGCGACAATATACAACCTTGACGTACTCCTTTCCTAGTTTTGAACCAGTTGTTGTTCCATGTTCAGTTCTAACTGTTGCTTCTTGTCCTGCATATAGATTTCTCAGGAGGCAAGTCAGGTGGCCTGGTATCCCCATCTCTTGAAGAATTTTCCACAGTTTGTTGTGATCCACACAGTCAGAGGCTTTAGCCTAATCAATGAAGCATAAATAGATGTTTTTCTGGAATTCTCTTGCTTTTTCTGTGATCCAGTGGATGTTGGCAATTTGATCTCTGGTTCCTCTGCCTTTTCTAAATCCAACTTGAACATCTGGAAGTTCTCGGTTCACATACTGTTTAAGCCTAGCCTGGTGGATTTTGAGCATGACCTTGCTAGCATGTGAAATAAGCACAACTGTGCAGTAGTTTGAACTTTCTTTTGCATTGCCTTCTTTGGTATTAGAATGAAAACTGATCTTTTCCAGTCCTATCTCTTTAACTGTTAATGGACATTTGTCTCTCTCTAAAGTAGTATTACTGTTGAATTTTAGGTCCTTGCCTAAGAAGAAAATGGTTGTGTTCTTGGGCATAGTAACCACCTAAAGAAACTTATTTAGTGTTTGCAGAGGCACAAAAGACATGTGCATGATATGCCAGTTCTCAGGGAAATGTCCCAGGTGAAAACTTTGTGTAAATTATTTCCCTAGGGCTCAGACTGAAAACTGGTGCTTTGGTGGGAGGGTATCTCTTCCCTCATACAGCAAGTAATTACAACTCAGAGCAGCCCTCTTAGAAGTGGTTCCCCCACTGCACTTGCTGCCTCTTAACACTTGCTGCCCCACCCCTCAAGGCTCAAGAACTTCTGCTTAAGGGAATCACAGGTAATCTTGACTAGAAGAGATTGTAAGCATCGTCCTATCACTTCATGGTCCTCCAGCACACTGGCAGATCTCCCTAGCTACACATTTCATTCTCTGACAGCTCAGTAGACATTCTGTAGACTTAGGGAAAGTGTGAGTCCCCAGTCAACTACAATCCAAAATAGAGACATGTCTTCAAAATACCCCATCACTGGGTCAGCAACAGCCTTCCATCCAGAGTGTTGGACTACTTATTGCAAAAACCCCAGGAAGCCACATGAATCTTAATTGGACTGTTTCCGTCAATTATGTTGATAGCAGTTGCTCATCTCTGCCTTGCCCCCACCTTGGGCACTTGGGCATTAAATTTGCCAAGTTGCTTCCAGATTTGTTCAATATACGTGTATTGAGAACTACTTCCCAGGTACCTTGATAGGCACTGAGGGATAAAAAGATAGGAGATAGAATCTTCTCACTAAAAAAAATTTTTTTAACTGAAGTTGATTTACAATGTTATGTCAGTTTCTGGTGTACAGCAAAGTGATTCAGTTACACACACAGACACCTCTGTGTGTGTGTTTGTGTGTATGATTTTTCATATTCTTTTTCACTACAGGTTATTAAAAGATATTGAATATAGTTGCCTGAGCTATACAGGACTTTGTTGTTTATCTATTTTATATATAGTAGTTTGTGCCTGCTCATCTCAAATTCCTAATTTATCCCTCGCTAGAATCTTCTTTTTCTCAACGCCGTTTCCACGGAAAGCCACACTTTGTTACAACGGATAAACATCAAGTCAGCAATGAATCCCAAGTCGCACAGAGGCAGTTTGTGTTTGTAATCTCGCTGTTTTCTGAAACCAATATGATCATTAACATTAACACAGCACTGAGTTAATTATATCTAATTTCTCTGAGCCAAAAACCGGAGTTTGATCTCAATTCACATAATATTCTGGTAGATTGTTACATGTAACATCAGGCATAATATGCCTACGTCTTCATCCACATTGTCTGGTAAAACCCGCTCTCCCATTTCATGATGCTGCTACCTCTAATTCTCCCACACCCATCATTCTGTCTCAAACACCAAGACCTCAAAGACCTCTTCTCCGAAGATCTTAGCCTTAAGACTTACACATTTCCCCTTGTTTCTCAACAGTACCCACCCCTCCCTAGATATTCTTTAGCATAACATCAACTCAGTCAAATGAGATCAACAAATATTTACAGAGGAGAAAGGAGGGACAGATGGGGAAGGGGACAGCTATGATTACTGACCCATCCTGCCCCAGCTTTCCCTCAGAGTGGCTTTGGATACAAGCTCAAAGCAGCAATTAAGGTAAAAGTCTAATTTCTTATACTTTGCTAGAGACCAGCAATGAACAATTGGGATTTGAAATTTTTTTTAACTATCACTTACAATAGCACCAAAAAAATATAAATACTTAGGTATAAAATCTATCAAAACATGTACAGGATCTATAGAAAGCTGCAGAACACTGATCAAAGAAATAAAAGAAGATCTAAAGAAATGGAGTGAGATACCATTTTAGAAAGTCAGCAGAAAAAATCAATTGCTTTCCTATATGCCAGGAATGAACAATTGGAATCTGAAATTTTAAAAAAGACACTATTTAAAAGTTTTGTGTCTGGGCTTCCCTGAGGCTCAGTGGTGAAAACTCTGCCTGCCAATGCAGGAGACACAGGTTTGATCCCTGATCTGGGAAGAACCCACATACTGTGGGACAACTAAACCTGTGCACCACAATCGCTGAGCCTGCGTGCTGAGGCTGCTGAAGCCCAATTGCCCCAGAGTCTGTGCCCCACAGCTAGAGAACCACCACGATGGGAAGCCTGTGCCCCACAGCTAGAGAGTAGCCCCTGCTCACTGCAACTAGAAAGAAGCCCAAGCAGCAGCGAAGATCCAGCACAACCCAAAATAAATAAAAGTCTTGTCTCTTAGAGTCACTTGGTTCAGGTGATTAGCACATTAAATCGGTGGCTAAGCAATTTCAACTTGACTGTGTCCTTTAGTCAGAAATCCTGGGGTTATAGAGACCTTTCAAGTAGCAGCCCAGATCTCTTCTTCAATTTTGAGTCAAAGCTGTCCTTTGAGGGATCCTAACCATCCCTGGATTCCTCTGAGGTACTATTTGTCAAGTCGTTTTTTTTTTCCTCTCCAAGCCTCTTTCATTTAGGCAGCCACATCTTCCTCACAGGCCCCCATTCCTCATTTTCAAATCTCCCTGCCTCTCTTGCCTCCAGCTGGTTACTGAACTTTGGTCCAGCACTTCCAAAGGCACCTCCACCCTCTAGCAAGTCATTCTGCCTTGTGTCCTGTTTCCCAACTGAAGTTTGGCTTCTCCATCCCTCACTCTTCTCCACCTCCAGCTCCTCCCATGCTCTTCCCCAGGGTACAGGTCAGTCCTTCAAGAGTGTACTTACCATGTTTAGTTTTCTCTGAAACAAATATTTGCATATGTGAACCCCACATTTGCCATATGGTTTTTCCTACTTCCCAGCCAGTGGAACTCTCAGTTTCATATATATTTTGGGAAATGAAGTTTTCCCCAGATGGTCTCTCTAAAGCACCAAAGCAAGGTCAGGGTTTTATGCGTTCCTTCAAAGGTTCTGGGCAGAGGTTAGAATTACTTGTGTTTTCTTGGTCCCATCAGCAGTTATTTCATCAGTACACCTGATAATGGGACACAACCTGGCTCATTCTGAGCTAGAAACACACCAGTGTTTGAGGGAGATGTTGAGCTATAAACTGGTATCCCCAGGGAAGGGATAGAAACCTACCCAGTTGCTCAAATAATTTTAAACCAAATCCCTTAAGAATATTTCCTCAGGGAGAGAAAAAGAGTATGAATATTAGAAAGATGATGAACCAGGTGTGCTGAAAAGGTTTCTTAGTCATTCTGAGCCCTAGAAGGGGGTGGGGGCAGCCTTACATCTCTACTGGGAAACATATTTCCCCCTTTTAAATCAGGAAAGAAAAAAACAAAAACATAGCCCCAAATAGAGAATGTTTTCTTTTGTAACTGGAAGCAAACATCACTGATGGCTTTAACAGCTGCCTGCCAACATGGCCTGAGAAGCAGGCAAGCTCAAACATTTTTTGAGATCAACACATGTACAGACATACAGTATATTAGGTCAAATTATAAATCCAGGAATAAAAGAACAAATAAACAAGTTTCAGCTTTCTCTAGGCTTTCTGAGTCCAACACCAGCTAAATTAGACACCAAAGCAGAGAAATCTAGCTTCCAAGAAGGCAGGTCTCCCAGGAGTTCAAGTCAAACCTCCCTCTGGTAGGAAAAGAAGGTGCCGTTGTAGATTAACTGGCTGACGGCTGACCAGGTCCAGGCTGACGGCCCTGCCTAGCGGGGGCTTCCCTGTGTCTTAGCCTTACAGACCCTGAGGATGTCTGCCATTGACTTGATCTTTGACCCCAGTAAATCATTTAATATGCCATGTGCCTCTGTCCATATGTTCATGTTTGGTGTGATTCGGATGAGAATTCCAGCAAGTCTGGGTGTGCCACCCATTAGGGCTAAATTTCCCCCTTTGGAGCTTCTAGGAAGAAACTTGTGGACAGCTGCATTGCAGAGAGCCAAAGTGCCTGGACAAACCAAACTGAAATGCCTGCAGATAGTGAGACCAGGATTGCCTAAACCGCAACTAACAATCAGAAGGACAAATCTGTTCTCTGGTTATCAAAATTGACACAGGACTTTTGCAATAGTTTTGCCTTAGCACAAGAAAACCACTTAAGAGTCATAGGTGGGAAATACTGGATTATTCTTCTGATCCCTCCCCTCTATACTAGTTAGGTGACCTTGAGTAAGTCCATTAGTCTAAGGTTCTTCAGACATTAGTCAGTCATGAAATCAATGAAATAGACTAGAACTAAATATTTTTTAATGAAGTCAAGCTGAATAGAATAGAAAATATCAGTGTTTGGTCCACAATAAGTTAAGCTCCATCGTATGTGTGTGTGGATGCATGTTTCCTGGGGTCATAAAGAATAAAAATTTCTTACTGTATAGCAAACAAAAGAGTTTCCCACAGTGGCTTAGACCATGGGTTTTGATTTCTTCATCTAATGAATGAAAGTCATTCATTTTATACATATACATAAATAGACAGTCATATTCATATACACCATTCATATCCACATACATATATGTATAATGGGCACTACAGTGCGTCAGGCACAGTGGTATATGACCTATCCAGGGACAACAAGGCCCTGTCCTCCTCGAGCCTCAGCTAGCAGGGAAGCCAGTCAAAAAATAATTACATAACTGTTTAACTCCCATTGTATGAAGAATGCATGTAACACCAGGTTCCTAGGTTCAGAGCCAGCCTTCGTAAGGAAGTGACAGAGAAGGGGGCAGGGAGGGATGGAGGCAAAGAATGGGGGTGGGGGTGGGGTGGAGGTAGCATTCCAGGCAGAAGGCCCAGTAAGTGTGAGAAGAACCTGAAGGTGGAACAGTGTCAGCTCTACCTCAGCAATTTCTATGAGGACCACATGAGTTGACCGTGGGACACTTTGTAAACTGTGGAGTGTTATTCAAATGTGGTGGTGTATTATTTTAAACAGTGATTATAAACATGCCTTAAAGACGAGTTGAGGGACTTCCCTGGTGGTCCAGTGGTTAAGAACCCACCTGCCAATGTAGGGGAGGTGGGTTCGATCCCTGGTTGCGGAACTAAGATCCCACATGCCATGAGGCAACTAAGCCCTTGTGCTGCAATGAAAGATCCCGCCAGCTGCAACTAAGACCTGACACAGCCTGAATAAATTAATAAAAATACACACACACACACATATATATATATGAGTTTAGTTTCAGCAGGCGGCCACCAGGTCCATGGTCACCCTGAGCTGGTATGGCAGCTCCGTGATGCTGAGGAGGCCTCTGGGCCCCCACTACTGAGAGCTGACCCAAAACTGGATTCCCACAGCAGGAATCAAGAGACCTGTGTGGGCCACTTACAGGGGCTGATTCTGGACTGGGTGCCCTACTTCAATGGCAAGTTTAAGAAAAACGATGAATGAAAATGACCCCTCCTCTGGTATCTGGTGGTGCTGCCTCCTTCCATCTGAGTCTCGAATAGCCCAGTCTTTCAGGACGGCCTTCAAGGAAATCCACAGCACGACTTAGACTTTCTGTGTGAAAATAGCTTTGGTGTGTGAACGCACACAGCATTAAACCTTGCTCTGAAGCCTGCCCACTGGGACAAGCTCATGCTGGGGCTTGGTTACCCTGACTGCAGTCCCAGGGGCTTGGGTCACCGGGGAATCCTTTCAACTCCAAATTTAGGTGCTCTCCCAGTAACTGGCAGAAATGGCTTGATTTAAAATGTTTAATATATAATGCCTGCACAATGTTTTTATCTCTCACTGCCTTGGCAAGTTACTCCATGACTTAGTGGCTTAAGACAACAAACATTCATTATCTCATGTAAATATATATATATATATATATATATATATATATATATATATATATATATATATATTGAGCTTAGTTTCCTTTATTAATCCATTCAGTGACTAGTTGAATAGTGCTTGGTGTCAGATATGGTTCTAGATTCTGGGGTTACAGCAGTAAATAAGACGGGACCGCTACCGTGGAAAGGTTCCCTTTCAGAGACAGACGGACAATAACACATCAGTAATTTCAGAGAGCTGTCAAGTGGGGCAGAGTCACAGAGAAGTGGAGGTAGAAAAGGTGCTTTAGGTGGGAAAGCAGGACTCTCTGAGGGGCTAACAATCAGACCTGAATAAAATGAGATCTGCCACATTCTGACAATGTGACCTTGGCAACATCACCTAACATTTCAGGACTCGGTTTCCTCATCTGTTAAATAAGGATACCTGTACCCATCTCTTGGGATTTCCCTGAGGATTATCTTGCCTGAGATAAGGAACTCAAGGCCTCCAGTACAAAGCTGAGCTGGCATTAAGAGGCACTTCATTGCTAAATAATTGAGTGTCTACTGATCTGTTGTTTGAGATATTAGGAATATGTTTAGAAAGATAGAATGACAAGGAGGAGAAAGTAGGTCTCCTATTTTCAGACCAGGCTGGACAAGTCCCTCAAAAGGAGTTATCCATGATCTTCTACTCTGTGCCAGCTGGGTCCTCTGAGAAGCAGACCCTAGGTGAGGTGTGGGAGCCATTTGGGGTGGGGGGGCGGTGGTGTCTGTGAAAGGGAGAAGAGAGAAGAGCAGCAGTGGGCAGGAAAAGGCACTAGAGGAAAGACCGCTGGTCAGAGGAGCCCTCCACTGAGTGGAAGTGGCCAGGCCTCACACCCCCGTTACCCTCAGTCACTAGCCAGGGCTGTGAAGAGTGCGGACTTGGCTCCAATAGACAGCCATGGCACGTCCCTCCTTGAAGGGAGGTCTGGGTGGTGCACCTCCACAACTGCCACAGACTCCCAGCCTCACACCAAAGACTTTTTGCTGTCAAAGGAACAGTGCTTCCTTGGGAGAGGAAAGCGAGATTTATTCTGACTCAGGGAAGGTTGCACAAAAGAAAAGCAATCCAAGGGCCAGAAAACCCTAAGCCTGATTTTATGATATTCTGCATCTGTGAGGATGCCTGTAACCACCAGTTTCAGAAAACTCAACTCAAAATGGCTTGAACAATAAAGAACATTTATAACATCATACAGTAAGTCTGGAGGAAAGAGGGTCCCAGGGTTGTTTAGTTTAGAATTAAATGATGTCATCGAGTCACCATCTTGGATGAAGCAGTTTTTAATTCTGACATCCTCAGTGTGTCACAATTGTCTCCATTAGCACCGTTCATGATTCCAAGATTGTTGCTATAGTTCTAGGCATCTCAGGTGGACAAGATAAGAAGAAGACAGAAGACAGGCCCTATCTTCCCATGTGTCTTTTTTTAATCAAGAAATTCATCTCAGAATTACCCCCAGTGGACTTATCCTCATATCCCACTGGCTGGAATCTCATCTCCACCTGTACTCACATCACCAGTAACACCAGTGGGATTGCCATGACTTGCAGACCTGGTGGGCCTACAGGCCTGAGATAATGAAGTTAAGAAAGTTCTTTATGGCAAAAACCAGTACAATATTGTAAAGTAATTAGCCTCCAACTAATAAAAATAAATGAAAAAATAGATAAATAAAAAGAAAGTTCTTTTACTTTCATTTTTAATATGTGGCTTTGTATATATATGCATCATACACATATATACATCAGTTATGTTAGAATATAATCCTCATACTAATAGATAACCTTAACTGAAAAAAATATTGATCATTAACTTTTTTAAAATTGAAATACACATAACATAAAATTTATCATCTTAACCACTTTCAAATATACAGTTCAAAGGCATCAAGTGCATTCACATCGATGTGATACCATCACCACCATCCATCTACAGAACTCTTTTCATTTTACAAAACTAAAACTCTGCACCTATTTTTCGAGAGGGACCAACACAGCTCCCCACTCTCCACAGCACCCACTTTGATGGACTGCACCACAATCAAGGGCAGCTGCTGGCCCAGGCGAGGGCCCTTCTTCAGGCACTTATCAGAGCTTTTCCTGATGGGCCTCCAGCCTCCTCGGCTGAACTCATCTCTGCATGGTGGGCTATGGGACACTCATGCTGCTGACACTGCAGGTCAACCCCACAGGATATTGACTCTGGGCCTGCCATGCCCAACTTCAAGCTGCTCATCCTGGTTTGCCCCCCTGGCTCCCTCCCTCTGTACCTATTCATCAATAACTACCCTCAACCCCTAGCAATAATCAGTCTACTGTCTGTCTTTCTGTATCTGACTACTCTAGATACCTCATAGAAGTGGAATCATACAATATTTATCCTTTTGTATCTGGTTATTTCACTTAGCATGTCTTCAGGTTCATGCATCTTGTAGCATATATCAGAGTTTCTTTCCTTTAAAGGCTGGATGATATTCCACTGTATTTATTTAACCATCTATTCATCAAAGGCCTGATGCGAAGAGCCAACTCATTAGAAAAGACCCTGATGCTGGAAAAGATTGAGGGCAGGAGGAGAAGGGATCGACAGAAGATGAGATGGTTGGATGACATCACCAAGTCAATGGACATGAGTTTGAGCAAACTCCAGAAGATAGTGAAGGGCAGGGAAGCTTGGCATGTTGCAGTCCATGGAGTCACAAAGAGTCAGCCTTAGCGAATGAATAAGCATTCACTAAAGGACACAGGTTGATTCCACCTTTTAGCTATTGCAAATAATGCTGCTACAAACATGGGTATATAAATACCTCTTCAGGAACCTATTTTCAATTCTTTTGGGTATATACCCAAAAGTGGAAATGCTGGATTAAATGGTCTTTTTTAAGGAGCCACCACACTATTTTCCATAGTAGCTGCATCATTTTTTTTCCCCATTTATTTTTATTAGTTGGAGGCTAATTACTTTACGATATTGTAGTGGTTTTTGCCATACATTGACATGAATCAACCATGGATTTACATGTGTTCCCCATCCTGAACCCCCCTCCCACCTCCCTCCCCATCCCATCCCTCTGGGTCATCCCAGTTCACCAGCCCCAAGCACTTGTCTCATGCATCCAACCTGGACTGGCGATCTGTTTCACACTTGATAACATACATGTTTCGATGCAGTTCTCTCAGATCATCCCACTTTCGCCTTCTCCCATAGAGTCCAAAAGTCTGTTCTATACATCTGTGTCTCTTTTTCTGTCTTGCATATAGGGTTATCGTTACCATCTTTCTAAATTCCATATATAGCTGCATCATTTTTTTAAAAATAAATTTATTGGCTAAACTATTTCAAGTTACAGATATCATTTTTTGTGTGTGTGCCGAGTCTTACTTGTGGCACATAGGACCTTTAGTTGCAGCATATGGGGTATCGTTCCCTGACCAAGGGTCAAACCTGGACCCCCTACAATAGGAACATGGAGTCTTAACGACTGGATCACCAGAGAAGTCCCAGGGGTTGTACCATTTTAAATTCTCGCTTAACAGTGTGCAAGCATTCCAGCTGCTCCACATTCATACCAATACTTGTTATTTTCTGGGTTATATCCATCTTAATGGGTTTGAGATAAGATTCCAATCATGGCTTTGATTTGCTTTTCACTAATAACTAGTGATGTTGAATATCTTTCATGTTCCTGTTAGCCATTTGTTTATCTTCTTTAGAGAAAGTTAAACCCTTTTGCCCAGTTTTTAACTGGGTTGTTTGTTTTCCTGTTGTTGACTTGTAGAAGTTATATTTTTTGGATATTAACTTCTTGTCAGATTTATGATATGCAAATATTTACCAATATGTTATTTTTTTTTAAAGGTTAAAAGCTCATACCATGAAACCTGCCTCTTAGATCCAAATCCCAGTTGTGCCACTTACAGATCTACGGGTAGAGGAAGGGTGAACAATAAAAAAATCTGGGGTCTGCCAACAAGGAGAAAGGGCAATGACAGTTAAGTAGGCAAACAGCAGAGTCCCTTACACAGCACTAGATGTCAAAGGCAGCTGGGTATATATGTGGCTTATGTCATTTTTCAAACTGAGAAGCATAAATGTCAAGTCATAATATAAGATAATGTTTCACTGAGTCTCATTATGCCAGGTCCTTTATATGCATAATCTCATTTCATTTATTCATTCAACAAGTATTTAAGGAGCCGCTTCTGGTGGCAGGGTCTGGGGAAGGGGCAGCAGGAGCCATGTCGGGCTGCAAAGGTGGCAAGAAGAAGCCCCTGAAGCAGCCCAAGAAGCAAGCCAAGGAGATGGATGAAGATAAGGCATTCAAGCAGAAGCAGGAGGAGGAGCAGAAGAAACTCGAGGAGCTAAAAGCAAAGGCCGCGGGGAAAGGCCTCCTGGCCACCAGTGGAATTAAGAAATCTGGCAAAAAGTAAGCTGTTCCTTGTGCCTGAGGCAATGATGACCCTTAGCTCCATTCCTGTTTAAACACCTGGATTCCCTGCCGTAATATCCGTTGCTGCCTATTGCTAGAATGAAGTGTTGTCTTGGAACCTATTGTGCATTTAAGAATAAACTTTTGTAAACAAACAAACAAACAAACAAGTATTTAAGGAAAGCCTAATATGAACCTGTGACTGATGAGCTAAAAACAAAATAAAGTAAGAAATCAGACATTGTGCCTGCCCTCAATGAGTTAAGACTTTGGTCAAAGAAAAAACTACAACAATTGCTAAGTGTTTAAAGATTAGGTCCATGGTCCTATGGAAACAGACTTAGTCAAGCAGATGACGGAAGAAGTAGGTACAATTATTATCCCCACAGGAATGGAAGCTCTGTGAGTGCAGGGTCCTTGTCTGTCTTATTCACCAATACATCTCTGTTGCCTAGGACAATGCCTGACACAAAATAGCTCTCGGTAAACATTTGTTGAATGAAGGAGTGTACTTTCATTTTACAGATGACGAACTCAAATCTCAGAAAGGGTAAGTAATTTAACCAAGGTCACAGTCCTAGATGATGCCAGGTAGTTAGTGCTGCTACTTGAGCTTCTAACCTTTTAAAAAGTCACACATTTTTAAAAAGTAGAAAACAAAAACCCTGATTTGAAAAGAAATTATTTGAAATAGCAGCATTATTTACATTAGCCAAGACATGGAAACAACTTAAGTGTGTATCATCAGATAAATAGAGGTGTGATATATATTAAAACGGACTATTACTTGGTCATAAAAATTTTAATTTTGCCATTTGCAATGATATGGATGGACCTGGAGGGTATTAGGGTATTATGCTTAGTGAAATAAGTCAGACAAAGATAAATGCTATATGTTATCACTTAAATGTGGACTCTAAAAAATAAGACAAATGAATGAATATAACAAAATAGAAATAGACTTACAGATATAGAGAACAAACTAATTATACCAGTGGAGTGAAGGAAGTAGGGAAGAACAAGATAGGAGTAGGGGATTAAGAGGCACCAACTACTATGTATAAAATAAATTAGCGACAAGGATATATCGTACAGCACAAGGAATATAGCCAATATTTTATAATAACTTTAAATGGAGTATAATCTACAAAAATACTGAGTCACTATATTGAACACCTGAAACTATAGTAATATAATATTGTAAATCAACTATACTTCAATTTTTTTCAAGTAAAAGGATTTCCTTAATTTCATCATCCCAGGCCTATGGAAATAAGTATTCTCTTCTTTGGCCTGCTGAAGCATTTATTTCAACTTTGTACTGTAGCGAATTTCACACATAACTATCCAGGTACCAGCTTCCCAGCTCCAAGCATCCTCCTCCTCCCAGAAAAATAGTAAACTGTGAGCTGTTTAAGAGACAATATCTGAACATATTGCACAGTGAGGTGCTCAAGAATGCAGGCTCAGAGTTCAAACAGACCTGATGAGGAAGTCTGATTCTGCCGCTTACTAATTATATGACCTTAAGTTCTTTACTTAACCTTTGTAAGCTTCTGTTTATCTGTAAATGGGGATAATAATACAACCCTCACCTCACAAAGCTGTTGGAAGAACTGAGACAATTCCTACAAAATACTTCAGGATAGGAACTGGCATAAAGTAACAATGCAATAAAAATTTGCAGATACCCTAAACTGCAAAAAATACCAACATCAACACCCATCCCACCCCCAACTGGAATTATATGGTGTTTTTTCTAGGGTAGGGATGGGCTGGCTTCTGCTACTTTACTTTTCCATCATTCAAAATGTCCTACTGGCAGTATTGCCCTGAGTTGCAGTCTCTTGTGGAAGGAAAGGATTGACCAGTAAGTGGGTGCCCCGAGAAGGTTCCAGAATCAACAAGTTACTTTTCCCTCCCCAAGTCTGAGGGTGTCGCGCTGCTTCTGCTCAGGCCTTGCCAATCCTCCACCTCTTCCTTTCTTTTTTTCCCATCCCTCCCTCCCACTTCAAACCCAGGGGGGAAAAGATGAAGAAAAGCACACCAACCAAGAAGCCTTTTCACTTCATTGTGTTTTCCAGCTAGACCTTAACAGACATAGATCAATTCAGCCTGCTCTCACCCTCCCTCCTCTCTTCTCTCCTGTCCTCTTTGTGTTCCCCCCACCCCCACTCTCAGACTATGTCTTCAGGCTTAGGAAAGAGCAGTTATCCTCAGTAGCATGAGGATACAAGAAGCTTTAGCTGCCAGTAGCAAGCACAACATGATTGTAACAGGTTCCCCTGGCCTGTGGCGCTTAAAAGGCCAAGAAGCAATGGAACCCATTTGGATCCTCTGAGAAACTCCTCAGCTCAACCACTTCTGTCCCAACTCAGGCTCAGCTGCAATGAGACATGCAGAAATCTCAGTCCCCCACTTCCTCTGGCCAAAAACCTTCTGAAGGCCACCTCCATCTCCAGACAAGGGGTTTTCATCCCAAGTTTGAGGAAATCAGGCCAGTTGGACCTGGAATCAGTGAAGAAGAAGAAGGAATACACCTTTTCCATTTCAAAGCAGCCTAGTGGAACTTTTTTTTCCCAACAGGGTGACTCCAAACTGGCAGGACTTTCAAAGCTATAAATTTCCATGTTCCCAGCCCTTGCTAAAGGAAAATTTCCTGGTTAACTTGGCATGTGTGGAGGTTTGGGGTGTGCAAGTGAGAAACATTTAACAAATAGTTAAACCTGAGCTATGAATCAAATTAGTCTAAACAAGATTCTCCCCCATCCCCATGCTGTGCTAGTTACCCTCCTTAATTCCTACCCCAGACATATGTTCAAAAATAACTACTATTTATCAACTACCCAGTAAGTATGAGGAACTGAACTAAGTGTTTTATTTACTTATATTGACTTATTTTATCTTCACAGCTATGCAAGATAGGAATTTTATTTATTGTTTCCTCTGTGAAGAACAGTTTAAGTAATTTCCCCAAACTCAATGGAGTTAAGAAGTGGCAGAACTAGAGTTCAAATCTCATCCGCAACACAATACTATGGATAAATCTCAAAATCATCAATGTAGAGTAAAAGAAGCCAGGCCAAAAGAAAAGTATTTACTGTGTGATTCCATGCATATAAAATTACAGAAAATACAAACTAACCTATAGAGTTAGAAAGCACATTAGCAATTGTCTGGGGATGGGGTGGAGGGAAGAATGAATTACAAAGTGGCATAAATAAACTTCAGGAGTGATGGAAATCTTTGTAGTCTTGATTGTGGTGATATTTTCACAGGTGTACAAATATATCAAAACTGACCAAATTGTACACTTTAAATATGTACAGGTTAGTGAACTTCAATGAAATTGAAGAAAAAATATTGCCAAAAATCTCGTTTAAGTCATTTCGACAAATGTATTTACTCTTTGATATAGTTGACATTATAGGACCTAGCCTGACTCTCTTCATACTGTTCAATGAAAAAGTTGGCTTAAAACTCAACATTCAGAAAACTAAGATGATGGCATCCAGTCCCATCACTTCATGGCAAATAGGTGGGGAAACAACGGAAACAGTGATAGACTATTTTCTTGGGCTCCAAAATCACTGCAAATGGTGACTGCAGCCATGAAATTAAAAGACACTTACTCCTTGGAAGAAAAATTATGACCAACCTGACAGCATACTAAAAAGTAGAGACACTACTTTGCCAACAAAGGTCTGTCTAGTCAAAGGTATGGTTTTTCCAGTAGTGATGTATGGATGTGAGAGTTGGACTATGAAGAAAGCTGAGCACCGAAGAATTGATGCTTTTGAACTGTGGTGTTGGAGAAGACCTTGAGAGTCCCTTGGACCGCAAGGAGATCCAACCAGCCCATCCTAAAGGAAATCAGTCCTGAATAGTCATTGGAAGGACTGATGTTGAAGCTGAAACTCCAATACTTTGGCCACCTGATGTGAAAAACTGACTCGTTGGAAAAGACCCTGATGCTGGGAAAGATTGAAGGCAGGAGAAGGGGACGACAGAGGATGAGATGGTTGGATGACATCACTGACTCGATGGACATGAGTTTGAGTAAGCTCCGGGAGTTGGTGATGGACACGGAAGCCATGCTGCAGTCCATGGGGTCGTAAAGAGTCAGACACAACTGAGAGTGGACTGAACTGAGCCTGACTCTGGTTGAGATTTTTATGCTGTCGTCTCTGGGTCCTGTTGGGGTAAGAGGACCTAGCTATTACTAGCTCTTCTCACAAGAAATGCCAGTTGTCAGGACTGTAATTCTAGAAACCTTTTGTTCCACTCACAATTAGACCTAAGATAATGTCAGTGTGACGCTAGTGATGGTCTAAAGTACAGTTCTCAAACTCTTTGATCTCAAGACCTTTTTCATTCTTGAGAAGTATTGAGGACCCCAAAGAGCTTTTGTTTATGTGGGTTATAGCTATCAGTATCTGCCGTATTAGAAATTGAAACTGAGAAGTTCTATAGATCGCTAATTCATGTTTTAAATAATAAACTCATTACATATAAATATTTTCCAAAAAAATCAGTGAAAGGAGTAGAATTGCTTTGTATTTTTGTAAATCTAATTTCTGGCTTCATAGAAGATATAAATCTCATATTTGCTTTTATATTTCATCTGTTGCAATATCACATAATTGTGGAAAATTCCACCATATACTGGTGACAGAATAAGAGTGAATAAAGCAAATAACAGCATTATTATGAAAATAATTTTGACCTTGCAGACCCCTGAAAGGATCTGGAAGACCCATGGGGTCCCAGAGCATACTTTGAGAACTGTTGATCTACAGTGTTCAGAACCATGAAGTATTTATTCCAGTTCTTATGCTTCCACCTTCATTATTTTCCCTCTCCTATCCAAGACCTTGTGAAATCCTGAGAGAGGAAGAATCCGGGGTGCAGAGAGGCATCAAACGGAAGGTTGTATGAGTAGATCTTCTTCAAAGTTCTTTCCAGTCTGTGAGTCTGAGGCATGGGCTATTTTTCTTTTAAACAAAATCAAGAGAGCCAAAAGCTCAGCAGGGACTAGATGCACAGGATGCGGGGACTAAAGCACAACCATGAAAACATCACAGAGATTCCTTATGACCCCCTCACAGAAAGAGAAACAGCAGCCAGCCTCCTCTCTGATTTACCCCATAGAGGGTGTCAGAGGAAGAACCTGGGGTCCTGAAGAAATTTCAAACAGATCTCAGCCCTTACCTGTTCCCTAAACACGGACCTGCTTGGGCTGAACCAGCTCTAGTTCAAACCCTCAATCCAGATAAAAACTCTGCCCCCTTATCCCGGGCTGCAAACAGGCCATAAGCTCAGGAGTCAAGCAACGAGAGGGTGAATATTGTTTCTCCTCCTAACTGGCCGTGAAATCTTGAGTACAACTTTGAGCTTGAGTTCAACTTTTCTGAACCTCAGCGTCTTCATCTGTAAAACTGGAATATTTATAATATCTCCCTGAAGGTATTACTCTGCAGATTCAAGGAGATAATAATATATGGAAGAATTCCAGTAGCGCACCCGGCACATGACAGAGGCTCACTATTTTTTTTTTTTTTTCCAGAGGCTCACTCTTAATGAACGCTTAACCTTGTTACAGAAAAGCAAAGGGCAAGATGGAAATAGTCCAGCACCAGGTAAGCCTAGGTTTGAACCCTAACACTTGCTTTGGGCAAATCATTTCACCCACCTTGCAGAGTCATTGTGGGGGCTCATTGAAAGTGTCTATAGGGACTTCCCAGGTGGTCCAGTGGTTAACAATCCACCTTCCAGCGCAGGGGAGGAGGGTTCCATCTCTGGTCGGGGATCTAAGATCCCACTTGCTGTGGGGCAACTAAGCCCACATATAGAAAGCCCACACCCTCGGGAACCCACAACCTCAACCACACTGCAACAAGAGAGAAGACTGTACCACAACAAAGAGCCCCTCACCCTGCAACAAAGACCGAGAGCAGCCAAAATAAAATGGTTTTAAAGAATAGTGTCTAAAGATGGCCTGACTTCTAGCCCAAGCCCTATAGATAGTTCTGGTTATTATTATTGAATACTTGCAGCTTTGGCTGCAGAATTACTAATTTCCAGAAGGAACACCGCATCCTCAGGGTTGGCCCCTTTGTGGTCCAGCCCTTAGCATCCCTAGAAACAGGTGAGGATGACTGGCTATCAGTCAGGCCTGATAGGACTTTTCCAAAAGAGTTAACCCAGGCTTCACTGGTTTCCTATCTCCTAAAGGTCCACCAGGGCTTCCCAGGTGATGCTAGCGGTAAAGAACCCACCTGCCAATGCAGGAGACGTAAGAGACATGGGTTTGATCCCTAAGTCAGGAAGATCCCCTGGAGGAGGGCATGGCAACCCACTCCAGTATCCTTGCTGGGAGAACCCCATGGGCAGAGGAGCCTGCCTGGCTAGAGTCCATAGCGTTGCAAAGAGTTGAACACAACTGAGCGACTTAGCATACACGCAAAGATCCACCAATGGAGAATGCTGTATAGAGGCCATGAAATGACAGGAGAGCTAGTCTCCCAAGTCAGAGGGAACACAGACACTGAATGTAAAGAACACCCGGTACAGAGGAGAGGCTGCACAGGAGCTCTGGAGTCAAACTCAGATTCAAAAGTCCTGGCTCGACCACATATTTACCAACCACATGGTCTAGGGCAGATGACTCAACCTTTGTAAGGCCAGTGTCTCTCAGTTGTTATTAGGAATAGTGATAATACCAATGCTAAACATAAAGAGCATTTAGAATAGTGCACATAGAAAATGTTGATTCACCTATGATCACTACTTCCATTGTCGTTAGAGCAGCATTCCAGTATTTTAAAAACAACACAGTAAAAATAAATAAATAAAAACAACACAATGTGCAGCTCACATTCTCACCTAGACTGTATGGTCAGGGAGGGGCAACACAATTTTGGAAGAAATTGCCTGCTTTCACTTTTATGCACTTTCAAAACTTTCTTTAGCAGGTACTCACAACTAGGATAACATGGAGACGTTAACAAAGAGGAGGAGGAGGAAGAGAAATTTTAAAACTCAAGCTGAGCCCAGCCCCATCAGAAAGAACTAGTCCTGAGGCTCAAAGGACTAGACCTGTGACTGTGACATTTGCCCACCAGGCACAGTGTGCGTGTGCATGCTAAGTTGTTTCCGTTCGTGTCTGACTCTTTTTGACTCTATGCCTCAGGCTCCTCTGCCATATTCCCGACCCAGGGATCAAGCCCACATCTCTTTACATCTCCAGCATTGGCAGGCAGGTTCCTTACCACTAGCGCCACCTGGGAAGCTCCACTAGGCTCAGTGGAACCAAGGAAACCCCATCTGAAAGAATCAGCCCATCAGAAGGCACTCAGGGGAGCTGGGGCTTTCTGCCACTGAGACCACCTCAGGCCCTGAGGATTCGCATGACTTAAAGTCACACAGGAGCCCCGGTACCTGCACAGTGAGGCTCTTCCATGAAGAGAAGCCCGGAAAAGAGTTGAAAAAGCGGGGGGAGAAGAAGGGAGTAGCAGAGCTGTAGAAAGGATGGAGGGACAGCAAAGGTGGGGAGACAGCGTCAGGTGGCCTCCGGAATGACAGCGATGGCGTGTGAGGTGTGGGTGGGGCAAGATGAGAAGGTTTGAAGGAAAGATTACAGAGGTGACTGGTGGTCCTGTGGAACCTGTGGGGAAGGGTCTCCTCCTCTCTTCTCCAGTGTGGGCTTGAAAAGGATAAGGAATGGTGACTGAGCGCTCACTGAATGCTACTTTACATACCTTTAATCCTACGGGGGAGGTTGAGTAATTTGCTCATAATTCCACAGTTATTAATTGATGCAGCCAACTTTCAGTCTCAGATCTGACTCCTAGATGCCTGGCTGTCTTCTGTGAGATGAGCCTAAGGGCCTTCCCAGCTCCACATCTGTACAAGGAGTGCACTGAGAGAGGAGAGAAGGGGAGAAGGATGGCAGTGCGAGGAGATGAAGGAAGAAGGGAGCAACCAAGATACGGAAAAGAAGAGAACAGGAAGCGGGTAGAAAAGAGAAGAGACTGAAAAAGGATGGGCAGTGAGGAGGAAAGGGGAGAGTTAAGGGGGAATGATAGGAAAGGAGGAACCAGGAGAGGGAAAAAGATGGAGCCATAGTGGAACAGAAGGTTGAGTCAGAGGAAGGGGGGAGAGGGATTGGGGTGGGGTCTTGGAGGAGTCAGAATCACCTGGAGTATAAACCTAAGAGCTGAAGGAAAAGGGCTGGAGTTTAGTAGGTGTTTGTGGTTTGTTTTTTTTTCCTTGCTGTGAAAGTATGGAGTGTGGGGATCATTGCCTATGGAGCTGTCAACAGACTAGTCAGCTCAGCTAAGTGTCTGTTGGAGGGAAACTGGAACTGAGGTCAGACACCTCATGGCCTCTATTGTGGGTGTCTCTTAGCTGAGGCAGGGTTACCATGTTCAGTTTATTGGTGTGACAAATATGTGTATGTACCTAACACAGTCTTCTAGAGTTATCAGCAGTTTGAGTTGAAGTTCTTTTCCCTTCATGAGAAACAAGTTGTGGGGGGCAGGGGGTTGATCTAAAAAAAAAAAACATTTTGTTACTGATATAATTATTTCTCAAATGATTTTTTTTTCCTCTAAAGATCTAGACAGATCCTACATTTTATCTTAAAATTGTAAACTTGGAAGAGCAGATTTTTCTTTTTCTTCTCGGTTTTTGCTGAAGTCCTGCACTTCAGTCTCTTAAAGGAAAGTTATTGGAGGAGGAAGGCATTCCAGAAAGGAAAGAGCAATAGAATATAATTAAGTAACAAAAGGGAATGAAAGAAGTCTTCCCTGGTGGTCCAATGGTTAAGCATCTGCCTGTCAATGCACAGGGCACAGGTTCGATCCCTGGTCCAGGAAGATCCCACATGCCTTGGAGCAACTAAACCATGTGCCACAACTACTGAAGCCCAACAGCCTAGAGCTTGTGCTCCCCAACAAGAGAAGCCACCGCAATGAGAAGCCCGCACGCCACAATGAAGAGTAGCCCCCACTCATTGCAACTAGAGAAAGCCTGTGTGCAGCAATGAAGTCCCAGCACAGCCAAAAAATAATTTAAAAAAAAAAAAAGGAATGAAAGAACTGTTGTATGCTACAACATGGATGAATCTTGCAAAATTATGCTAAGTGAAAGAAGCTAGAGACCAAAGATCATACACTTTATGATTCCATTTCTACAAAATGTCAAGCATAGGCAAATTCATAGAGACAAAAAATATATTGGTGGTTGCCTACAGCTGGGGGAGGCTGTGAGGAATGAAGGTGATTGTTAAAGGGTATGGAATTTCTTTTTGGGGTGATGAAAATGTTCTATAATTGACTGTGGTGATGGTGCACGACTCCATTTAATTTTAGCATATTAAAAACCATTGAATTGTACACTTTCAATGGATGGATTGTATGGAATGTGAATTATATCTGAATAAAGCTGTTACCATAAAGAAAAAGAAAGAAAAGAAGAAAAAGGAGAGAGCAAGGAAGTAGAGGTGGAAGTATTTTATATCTAATGTAGGGGGCATAGTATGGATCAGTCTAGCTGGCATTTAAGGAAGCAGTTAGGAATAAAGCTGAGGCCCAATAACAAAGGACCTAGAACTTCATGTCAAAGAGTTTACACTTGGTCTTAGAGCCCTGAGCTGTCCACTAGAGTCACCACTAGCCATATGAGGCTTAAAATGTGGCTGTTGCAAACTGAGATGTGCTATAAGTATAAAATACACACCAGATTTTGAAGACTGAGTATGAACAAAAGAATGTAAAACTGCTTTAATAATTGTAAATTGATTACATGTTGAAATAATATTTTTGATGTATTGGGTTAAATAAAATACATTATTAACCTTATTTTACTTTTTAACATGGCTACTAGAAAATTTCAAATTATATATATGGCTCACATTACAACAGACAGCACTGTTATAGGTAGTGGGAAGCCATTGAGGGTTTGAGTCAGAACAAGGGTTGGCAAATGTTTTCTGTAAGAGGCCAGATGGTAAGTATTTTAGTTCTTGAGGGCCATACAGTCTCTGTCACAACTACTCAATGCTACCACTGAAGTGTAAAAGCAGATATAGACAATGTGTAAGCAAATAAGCCTGGTTGCATCCCAACATAACTCTACTTGTGGATGCTCAAATTCTAATCTCATGTAACTTTCACAGGTCATGAAATATTATTATTTTGATTTTTTTTTTCATTTAAAAATGAAAAAGCCACTCTTAGCTTGTGGGCCATGCAGAAATAGGCAATGAGAGGCATGTGGCCCATGAGCCACTGTTTACCCACTTCTGAGTTAGAGAGTTAAGCTGAAGTCTCTGAAAATCTCTTGCAAGCACCATCACCATCGGTGCTCTCCCCACATACAACTGCACGGTGCCTGGAAAATTCCTTCTCCTTTGCAAGAAGCATGGATTCACATAACATTTGATCTGGAAGGGACAGCAGGGATCATGTACTCCTACTTTCTCATATTACTTTTGAGGAAACTGAGTCTCCAAGAGGTAAACTCACATAAATAAGGTCACACTGCAGTGAAGAGGTTCTGAATAATGGGAGCCACTACAAGACTATCAGGCCACAGCTGGCAAAAAAGGATGGGTCTGAGGTCAGCCTGGGTACCAAACCCTGAGCAGGACTCTGCATTCTAGCTCATCCATCTACCCACACATCAGCTCTTTCACTCATCACTCATTTCTTGAGACAGTCTGAGCATCAGGTCCTATGTGAGGCTCTGGGGAACCAGGCCCAAATTAATTTGGTCTTTGACCTTGAGGAACTCATAGCATTGAAATATATATATATAAACAGATTCCCTGGAAGGGAAAGGGCAAGGACCTCTGAGGAGGTGTGACCCAAGCAATGATCCAAAGTCCACATAGGACCTAGCCAAGTGAAGGAGAAGGTAGGAAAAGTGTTCCAGGAAAAAGGAACAGCATGTGCAAAGGCCTGGAGCCGATAGTGTGCAAAATACTTAGGGAACTGTAAGTAGATCACGGGTGTGAAGCATTAAATAGGTGATGAAAGTGGGAGAGGTGAGCCCAGAGGTCAGTAGGACGCAGAACATGCAGATCCTCTGTTTGAAGTTGAGAAACTTGGTCTTGATCACATTAGGTGGTGAGGAAACACAGAGAAGTTTTACACAATGAAGTAACAGTCAGATGGAGTTTTAGAAAAATCACATTGGCCATTTGCCAGGCAGAGAGGAGAGAAAAAGATTCCATGTGGAGGGAACAGCCTGTGCAGGGCCTGGAAGAATGCAAGACCAGTAACACGAAGGATCTGGTATGACTCAACCATGTAGTGCATGACAAGGAGTGAGAAAAGATAAGCCTATGAAAGAAATTGTACAGATGCAGGAGGAGATTCAGATTCAGGCTGAGGAGCTTGGACCTGATTCTTTAGGTACCAGACAGAGGTAAATCTATCAGGGGAATAAGTGGGAAGGTAGAGAGTATGGACTTAAGGTCAAGTCTTCCTAGCTCTGCCATTTATTAGTTAAGCCTCAGAGGTACAGCAGAGTTAATAAAGCAATGAGGATTAAACAAACCAATGTATTAAAAGTACGTATCACTTTTTAGGAGCCTAACACAAAATAAAGAGAGTCCCTTGGACTGTGGGAAGATCCAACCAGTCCATTCTAAAGGAGATCAGTCCTGGGTGTTCATTGGAAGGACTGATGCTGAAGCTGAAACTCCAATACTTTGGCCACCTCATGAGAAGAGTTGACTCATTGGAAAAGACCTTGATGCTGGGAGGGATTTGGGGCAGGAGGAGAAGGGGACGACAGAGGATGAGATGGCTGGATGGCATCACCGACTCGATGGTCATGAGTTTGAGTAAACTCCAGGAGTTTATGATGTACAGGGAGGCCTGGCGTGCTGCGATTCATGGGGCCGCAAAGAGTCGGACACGACTGAGCGACTGAACACAAGATAAGCAGTCAGAATATTTATTCTAACACCTGTATATGACAGGTCACATCAAAGAGCTCTCAGTGCCATATGAAGGAGGAATCTCTGGAGTGGGATATGTCTGAGCTCCTATTTTTTAACTCTAAATTCCCAATTTTTTTAATGTGGAAAAATCACTGTGGGACCACAGCTAGCCACATTTTAGTGGAGTTCTCTTTAAGAAGTGCAGAGGAACTCATACACCTGCCTCTGGCACTATGTAAAGACTTCCCTAAGCAGAGCACAGAAAACCAGAAGCTCACTTTGAGATTGCTGGGCAGTTTCTCCAGGACCTGCTGACAAACTGTGAGTTTGTATAGTCCTTCCAACCCCGAGTTTCTGTGAATTTCACATTCATTTTAATATGCCTGTGTGTGCAGAATAGTTTATCTATCAAACATAAGAAAGGGAAAATATTTTACATATATATTTATGTGCTGTTCTAAATCGCTTCAGTTGTGTCTGACTCTTTGTGACACTATAGACTATAGCCTGCCAGGCTCCTCTGTCCATGGGATTTTCCAGGCAAGAGTACTGAAGGGGTTGCCATGCCCTCTTCCAGAGAATCTTCCTAACCCTGGGACTGAAACCGTGTCTCTTACATCTAACCTGCATTGGCAGGTCAGTTCCACTATATTTATAAATGCATAGAAAAACTCTTCAGAGCCCAGTAACTGGTCTTCTCCAGGACAGGTGATGATGGGAGTAGAGACAGAGGTCGGGGGGAGACTTACTTCCTACTCTTCTGTACCTTTTGAAGAACCATAGATGTGTATTAGCTACTTAAACAGATGAACTAAATTTTAAAAATATAAAAGCATTCCTGCTTTTCTATAAACAGAGGTATACCAGGTGCACTGCTGGTTTAACCTCCAGTTTTACTTTCCAGTGCCTTGTTTAGTACAAAGTCAGAGCAGTGAATGAGAAAGTGACAGCCTTGGTTTCTATCCCCCCACTGCAGGGCTTTGAACCTTTCTGTGACCCAAGCCTCCCAGCTGGGGAACAGGGAGAGTGGCACCCGCCACATTCCCCACAGGGGAAGCATTGAGAGCTGCCTATCTACTGGTAAAGGATTTCAGGATCTGGGAATGAAAGAGAATAGATTAACACAAAATAGTCTTTGCTTTTTAACCCCACAAAGTTCTAAGGAAATCTAATATAAAGGCTTCAGATCCATTTACAGTTGCTGCACTAAAGATGAATGTTAATTAGTGACACTGACAATTGTCATTTTCTTTGTAAACCTACTTGATGACTGGGAGTTGCAGGAATCTTGCTATATGAGCCTTCTCGCTTTGAACAACAAAGTCTCGGTGTGACCGACCTGAAACAGACAGGAAACCTGCCCACCTCAATTACAGGTCTCAGCTGAGAAGCAGGGTTTGGTGTCCACACAGTCTACCTGGATAGAGTTTGCCTAACTAGGTCGGGTGACTGTGGCTTATCTTTCGTTGAGGTTCTCCCTTCCTCCCCTCTCTAGTGCCCTCATCCAGGGTGGGATGCACAGAAGGTATTTAACAAAGGATGGCTGAACTAGGCTGGCTGGCTGGCTGACTTGAGAGTACCCTCTCTTTATAGACAGGGAAACAGAGGCACTGCCTTGCGTGAATTCCATTATATAGTGAATCACTGGTTAAGGCAAGAGTCCTGGTTCATCTCTTCTACTCTCTGAACAGAGAATGCTTGAGAAATTCCTGTATTTCCATCTTTAAAGTCAAGAAAATAAGAAAACCAGCTGTAAAACAAGACCCAAATCTAGACAATCTGAGTAAATGACTAAGCCCCCATACTTCCCCAAATCTCAGTTTCCCCATCTGTAAAATAAAATAACAGTATGAGTAGGTTGATCGCTCAGGTGTTCCCTCCACTCTGTATACACAGCCCTATGTACACCAAGTACCCTGGACCATCTCTTCCTCTGAACATTTCTTTAATTCCTTGAGTTTCTCAAGAGTTTCAAGGGGGCGCTGTGAATCTGGTTACCAGGCAGCCAGCAAGCTCTCCCTTCCTTGGAGCTGCCCAGCTGCCCTGTCTCCCTGCTGGTAACCAAGCCCTTGTCTGCCTTTCGAGCCACCCAGCCCTTTCTTATTGTTGCTGTCTGTTTCCATTTGCTCCTTTTATTCTCCAGGTTTTCCTTGACTCTGATGTTTTTCCCCCTGCTGCACAACAAGCCCTTCTGATCTCTGTGAAAGGCAAACCCGTGTCATTCTTCCAAATCATCATTGTATGACATGTTTTTATATCAGGCGGACAAAGGAGCTATTTGATCAGGGGGTATGGTGTGTGATTGTAAGAAATTCAGCTAGTCGGTGGCAACCATTGTTCCCCAAGCGGCTCCCTGACCCCATTCTGTTCCAGGAAAAACTCCCTGAGAGTGGCCTCTATTCATGGAGTCACACCAGTCCCCAGCCGCGCTCCAGGAGCGCGCTCAATTCCTAGCACTGTCACCGATAGCTGCCCGGGCCACCCTTTAACTCTTTCATCAGCATTAGGTTTCCAACCCCACAGCTGTTATCACGGCCGTGAGCTCAGGGGGTTAGAGATATAGGCATGCTCTCTGCTCTCCCTCTTATCTGGGAGAAATTCAACCTTCCTTTGAAATGGTCATTTGGAAATTACCCGTCTGCTGCTTTCAGCGCAGCAGGCCTGGCTAGCATGCCCTGCCCTCCTCAGTTTTCCCCTGAGGATGGCCTCCCCAGGTCTGCCAACTCACAGGCCCAGCTGCTTTGCACTGGGCCTCCTGGTATAGAGTCTTGTGGCACCCCAGGACTGTTTTTGATTGCCTGTGGTGGGGCCCCCAAGTCTTTGGCAGATTGTTAATTAGTCCCCTAAAGATGAGGAAATACTTCCACACGCTAGCAAGTAGTACTTGCTTGGTCTTCCCTTTCCTTCCCTCCAGTACACATGGGGCCCCTGTATGTGTAAGGCCTTGGGTTGGGTATTGTACAAGAGATGGAACTATATAAAAATTGGCCCTGAGAACTCAACACATAAGAGAAAATGAGACAAGTAGACATGTATCTGCAGAAACAACCATCACATTTTCTCATTATTAACACCATGCCCTTAACACAGTATGAGGTATACCCAAACTGGCTTCCCTTGTGGCTCAGTTAGTAAATAATCTGCCTGCCATACGGGAGACCTGAGTTCAATCCCTGGGTTGGGAAGATCCCCTGGAGAAGGGAAAGGCTACCCACTCCAGCATTCTAGCCTGGAGAATTCCATGGACTGTATTCCATGGGGTTCATGAAGAGTCAGACACGACTGAGCGACTTTCACTTTCATACCCAGACTATCCTGGCCGAACTGCTTAGCACACAAACTACCCAACTGGTAATGCTCAAATCCATATAATCGTGAGCTATGAATCTTTCAAAAGGTTCAGGCTGTCCTAGTGTGTGGATCTTAGCCTTACACGTCTGCAGAACAGCTCAGAGAACATTGGAAGATTATGGGAAACATCTGAAAACCTAATCGTTTTGGGATTTTCCTTATTATCACTGTGTTCATTGTACAGAGATGAGGGACAGAGGGACTCAAGTAAAGCCAGTGGCTGAGGAAATACTCAAACCTACAGCCTGTGGTTAATTTTTTTAATTCAGTTCTGCTTTTCTCCAAGAAGCTGGTAATAGATGAGATTGTCACCAGTTCTTTCTAACTACTATCAGGGAGTCAAGGAGCCCAAAACCAATAAAAACGCCAGCTCAAGAATCTAGAATCCTAAATGAGGTTCCTTCTCGGCTTTATCCCCCGTCAGTTTTTCTGTGCCTTGAGCCCACGGAATGACCTTTCCAGTAAGAAAATCTGAGTCTGGTCCCTCCATCTCAATTCCTCTTTGGCCCCAGGGCAATACCCACAATGCAATAGCTACAGTATTAACATCTATGAGTGCAGTGACCAAATAATTTGTTTTTCAAAGAGCTAATTCTTGTCCCAACATAGATGAACCTTGAAAACATTATGCTAAGTAAAAGAAGCCTGACACAAAAGGCCACATATTGCATGAGTCCAAATAGATGAAATGTCAAGAATAGGTAAACCTGTAGGAACAGAAAGTAAGTTAGCACTTTCCAGGGGTTGGGAGGAAGAAGCGAATGAACAGCTGATGGGTATGAGATTTCTTCCTAGAGTGATGAAAATGCTCTGGAATTAGATAGTAGTAATAATTGCACAACTTTGTCAATATACTAAAAACCATGGAATTAGACAGTGGTGCTAATTGCACAACTTTGTCAATACACTAAAAACCATGGAATTAGATAGTGGTTATAATTGCACAACTTTGTCAATAATACAAAAAACCCCACTGAATTGTATGCTTTAAAGGGATAGATTTTGTGGTATGTGAATTATACCTCAACTAAAGAGAAAAGATGGGGGAAGGGAAGAGAAATTATATCTCCACATAAAAAAGAAAGTTTGTCATCCAAACCACTGTCAAGACATTGTGAGGTATTAATAACTACTCTAGGATATATTGTATAAGCCAGGATATATTGTCAGTCCATCTAGAGATAATCAACCTGATCCCTGGGTGCCACTTGCCTTTACATCTTCCCCGAGGGATTTAAGAGTGGCCTAGAGTCTACCCAGACCAGGATTCTCTGGCCATCATGCATGCATGGACCACGTGAATTGGTGTTTTCATTCTCAGCTCTTCTGCTCCTAAATTCCCCAGGCCATCTGAGATTCTGTTTCTTCTTGAATGTCCCTCCTTGTTAATAATAAGCTTTAAAGGTTTTCTCTACTGTGATATCTCACCCAAGATTTATCCTCTCATCCATTCATTCATCAGACAGTTAGATGGTACCTCCTGAGTCAAGCAGTCAGTAAAGCGACCCAGGAACAGAGATGAAAAATTCAAGTTTCTCTGCTTCCAAGAGTTCACTTTCTACTGAGAAGGTTAACATTAAAGTGAAAGGAACTAGAACCGCTTATGAGATAGAAGAATGTATTGGGTACAAGGAGGCCCAAAGAAGGGGAGGGTTAACTCTTCCTGAAGCGGGGGGTGTCTAGATGCCCACCACTCGACTCCCCAGAAGCACTGGGATTGGGCCTGCCTGTGGCACCCTACATGAGGCAAGCAGCTTTTTCTGCCTTAGGTTTCCTTTCCCACATCCCCCGCCTCCTTGGTTCCTGCCCCAGGGTGGGCCTTGGCCCCCCAGCACACTGGGTCACTATCATTCACAGCTCTGGAGCCTCTTTCGTGGGGTTGACCCATACTCCAACCCAGACTCCCATTCTCAGGATGTCATCTGGATCTTTCCTTCCTAAGTGCATTGTGTTCTTGCCCACTTTTCTGCCCACTCACAAAGGCTTATAAGGTTAAGCCTCTTGACCAAGGTCACACAGCTGCTTAATAACAAAAGCCAGGCTAGAACCCAGGTTGAGTCCTCAAAGTGAAGTCCTTCTGAGCTTCCAATGAGGGGTTTTATTTTCCTAACAAATTGCCTGTAACCAGGAGAGGGAAACCCCAGTCAATCCTAAGTTAATTTTTTTGTTTTGTTTTTCTAAGTTTTTGCTTTAGCTTTCAACCTAGGCCAATCCAGAGGTGTCAGTGATTAGCAACCCCCCCACCAGGGTGCATGTCAAGGTCTCAGCACAATCAAGCTGGAACTTCTGATCACTCACAGCCTGCATGTGTAACCCTAGTCCCTGTGCCATACAGCTCAGAACCCACAAGCCAATGGTGCGTCTAACTAGGCAGAAGGAGCAATGGGATTTGTTCCCACGTAACACGGAAGAAAGGTTCACACTCAGAGGAGTTGGAGGCAGAAAACCTGGGAAGTTAAGCACTTGGGTTTTAAAGCCAAACAAGTCTGGGCTTAAAGTGAAGGAAGGCGTTCCTTCCTTTTCTGAACCTCAGTTTCTCCAGTTGGAGAATGGAGGTAACTTATTTAGGGAATAAAATCTTCCTGGGGATAACCCTTACTGTGGAGTAGTGTCATGAGGATGAAATGAGGTGAGGCATGCGTGCGTACTCAGTCGCTATGTCATGTCCGACTCTTTGTGACCCTATGGGCTGTAGCACACCAGGCTCCTCTATCCATGGGGTTTTACAGGCAAGAAGACTGGAGTGGGTTGCCATTTCCTACTCCCGGGGATCTTCCTGACCCAGGGATCAAACCTGTATCTCCTGTGTCTCCTCCATTCCAGGTGGATTCTTTACCGCTGAGCCATCGGGGAAGTCCTGAGGTGAGGTGTGTAAAGGGTTTATTTAAATAGTCCCTGGTAGATAGTAAGCACTTAATAAATGGTAGTTATCATTACTATTTTCTTTTCTAAAATTACTTCTAAATTTTCAGAGTTCCAAACTTGAGATTGTTGGTCAAATCTCCTCATGTTTGTAGACCTATTATTTGACCCATAATGGCAAGGTCAAATACTAAGGCACCCAGGTTGGACTTCATTCATGTATTTACCAAAATTTATGAAGCGCCTACTATATTCCAAGACTACTTAAGGAATTATAGTTATCAATAAGTATTTATAGCTCAGTGTTATCAACAGAATAATGTGTGAGTCCACAAAGGATTGCCTGGGAAGATACTACAGGGAGGAGGCAATTTCAGGCTTTGAAGGGCACACAGCAGTTCATTTAGGTAGAGAAAACAGCATGCGAGAAGAGAAATGCATGGAAAAGCATGGAGTACTTGGGAAATGGTCAAAAAATATGTATCACTAGACTCTCCCACAAAAGTGGAAAGAGAGAAGTTTGGAAAGTTGTAGTCAGACTTGAATTTTATTCTGTGGGCAAGTGGAAACAGATTTTTGAGCATGCAGGTGACTTGAGACAATTTTTGGCTTTGTTTAGAAATTTCTGTTTTGGCTGCCTTGTTGTAGGAAGATTGCAGAATGAGGGGACAGGGTAGAGGGTCCTGGCCTACTGCTGCTCTGGCTTCCAAGAGAAGGAGGAGTGGGTGTCCTCCCCACTTTTTGCATATGCTTTCGGTTCACCCAAATATCACACAGGTTCTGACATACTTTCAAAGACTTCAGAATTTTATCGTTAACAAAATAGGGTTGAGGTGAATGCCTCTCAAAGTTCTTATTGTCAGGAGTATTCATAACTGGTATTGATCTTAGAATCAAGACTCCTGAGTTTTACCTCAGACTCCTGGCTAATCAGCTGTATGACCTTGGGCAAGTAAGACTCAATTCTTTAGTGCCTCTTGCCTTCAACCTTCAATTCTTCCACCCCAGAAATTCCCTAGCACCATGTTGGAACCTATCTTAGGTCACTTTTTCCATTACATTCTGCTCTGCATTGTTAGTCATTGGTGTGCTTTGCAAATTGGAAAGACTAGAGTCAACAGACCTGGCTTCAAATCCTGGGTCAGCCACTGAGCAGCTGTGTGGCTTGGGGACATTATTTAACCTTGCTCGACTCTAATTTCCTTCTTTGTAAATTTGGAATATTGATATCTAACACATTGAGTCATTAGAAGGTCAATAGAAAGAATAATTGAAATAAGGTATGTAAACACAGTGCCTGAAACATTAAGCATTCACTAAAGAATATTTAGTGAACATACTACACACACACCCCCACAAGTGTATTGTGGTGTTAAACATTATGAATATGTTATCTTAAAACATTTATGAATATGGGCTCAGTAACAATATAGATATTATATTTATGCCTTGATTTTCTTATCTTTAAAAGATAATGATGCTATGTTGACTCATCTGCACTGATCAGTTGGAATAAAATTGAAAAATACACCCATTTGTAATTGCCTGTTTGATATCTGACTATTGTTTGCATGTATAATTTCTCCTATCAGACCATCAACTTCTCAGGAACAGGAGAAAAATCATTGCTTTCCCTGTGGATGAGCGGTGGAGTGGAGCTCAGGACTTGTTCCCAGGGAGTGGAAATAATTCTGTCTAAGCCCCACATTCCACTTGAAGCCAGTCCCCAGTTTGGGAGGTGCCCTCCGGCCCAGTCCACCACCCAGCCTCCTTTGCTGACCACACAGGCTCAAACACAGGCATCACAAAAGTTGACTTCAAGTTTGTCCTTAAACACAATATCTTAGCCCAAACCTCAGTCACTAATGACAGCCAGAAGCCAGACCTTCAGATGCCCAGATGTTGGGGAAACAAGCAGGGATCAGCAGGGTCTCTCTAACCTCAGGGCAGAACCAGTCCTTGATGTTGACCCCAGAGGACAGTCATCTTGGAAGTCTGAGTTAGGGAGGCTGCAGGTGAATGGCAAGCCCACAGCCTCTGACCAAGCTTCTGGCCTTCAGCACAGCAAAATGACTCCTGCTCAGAGCCCAAAGCTACCTGCCACTTGGCAGTACCCAACAACAGCCCAGTCCCCAGAACCCTGCCCAACCACCTTACCTTTGCCTCTTTCCCAGGCCAGATGGACTTCAAGGCTCCTCCGAAACAAAACATTCTGCTGGGTTGGGATTCACTGTCAGCCTCAGAGCCACACCAGGGCAGTCTGGTAGCTCAGCCAAGAGCCTTGCCTTTGCAAGGGATTTGGTGGCACAGTCACTAGACTGCCTGGAGCTGGTCTGGAGGTGGGAGAGAAGACCTCCTGTTGGCTCCCAGAACATGCCAAGTCCCTGGTCCTCTGAGGTGCCTTCTAACCTACATATGACGCCTTAGAGACAGGCACAGAGGTGGGTGAGCTTGCGATGATCCACTCAGCCCACGGAGGGCTTCTTCCTCAGGACCCTGGACTTCCAGACAGAGCGGGGGAGGAACCCTGCTAACAACAAGAGTAGCCATTTATTGAACATCTCCTCTGTGCCCAGCACTGCTCCAAGTACCTTATCTGTGTAACCCTTTTGGCCCTCCACCTGTACATTATGAATCCTGTCTTACAAATGAGGAGACTGAGCCCAGAGCAGTGAAATCACTTTCACAAGGTCACCAGGATCCAAACTGAAGCTATGACCTCTCATTGCGTTTGCACTATCATACACAGTGGCTTCAAGGGGAAGAAAGAGTTTATTTTGAAATTCACTAGGAAAAAAAAAAATAAAACTTATAATAAAAAAAAATACATCTAAAAAAAAAAAAAGAAATTCACTAGGGTTCTTGAGCTCTAACGAGAGATTTTAAGACTTCAGAGCCTGGTGTGGCAGAAGGCACTTAAGCACCTCAGAGTCCAAAAGTCCCAGGCAGATCCTAGGTTAACCACTAACTAGCCCTTTCACTTGGGGCCAATTGCTTAATTCCTCTTAGCCTTGGTTTTCCTAATGGTAAAATGGCAATGGTCGTACTGATCTTACAGGGCTAGCGTGAGGTTAGGAAGTAACACCTGCAGCACCCTGGCACCTGATGGGTGCTCAGTAAATGGTAACTGTGGTTATTACTCCTCCCTCCCCTCCCTTGGGTTTGCTGGCAAGCCCACCACTGACCGGCCCAGCGGCCCCCTAGAGTAAGTGGAAGCAGCTGGGAGGGGGGTGGGGAGGCGGGGAGTGGAGGGGGCCGCTTGAGGAACTGCAGGCCAGCCTTGAGGGCCTCACAGGGGATATTGGCCCTGGCCACAGGTGCACCAATTACTCTCCCCTGGAAAGCCTGGGGGTGCATTTCCCCCTCGTTTTCCCACTCGGCTCCGCTGACCTCTGGTTCTGCAGCCGGTGGTGGCAGCTCCCCAGCACCAGTCCACTGGCTGGCCGTTCGTCTTCAGGTTTCACGGCCTCCCTGAGGCACCCCATGCTTTGCAAGTTTTCCCTCCCTTTCCCGGCCGCTTCCCGGTTAGCCTGGGAGCCTCTCCGTGGCAGCTCGGGTTTCATTCCTGGGAGCTTTGTTCCAAATGGAAGTTTCTGGTTGGGATAATCCCTGGGTGTGAGTGGTCAGTGCAGGAAGAGACAGGAGCCTCTCTGAGAGGCTGTGGGAACAGGCCCGCTTGTCCAGGTGCTCTGAGGAGGGAGCGGGGCTGAGGGGGTGGCCTGAGCCCACCCAGCCCTTTCTCTCTGGAGGGTCCTTGCCACCATCTTCCCCTGAAGGCCACAGAGGACCCTGCTGGGCTCAGGGCCCCCGTTTCCCTCACCACCTGCCCCAGTGGGGATGTCAGGCATGGAGGGGGAACCTGAGGGAGACCCAGCCCCTGAGCTGACCAAAGCAGATATCGTTTACACCCATTTTATGAATATGCCTCTATACAGGTTTTCCTCAGGAAATAAGATTCTGCCACTAAAGAATTTTTGAAAACAAATAATCTAGGTCAAATCTTTACCTTCTAGATGAAGAAATTAAGATTCAGGAAAGAGGAGTCTCCCTGAGGATCCCACAGACACTCATTCTCAGCTCCCATCTTCTCTGTGGGCCTTTTACGACTCAGTTAGTGGAGCACCTGGTGCTGACCCACTGCAGCCCACGATGTGGCAACCCCAGGTTTACTTGTCTGTGGACCCCAACACCCGGGGGCTGCTTGAGTGGGGGGGGGGGGCATGCCTTGTCCTTCTCTGAGCTCCAGCGACTCAACAGTCGGTCTGCACAGGACAGAGTTGGGGCTGAGAGGAGTCAAGCTGAGCTCCATCAGGATCTGGAGCCAGTATGGCCACAACCCCGAACCATCAGCCCTCCTTCCTGAACCCCTTTCCTCGCCCAACCCCTGCTGTTCTCTATCTCAGCCTTTCCCACACCTCACTGGGGCTGACTGTCCAATGGCAGCTGTCGGCTCTGGAAGGGAAACTTCGGGAGCCAGGGGTCCACCTCACTCACTGGTGCCTCCCAACTCTCACTTTAACACCTGGCACAGAGGAAGTACCCAGTGGACTGGCCCTGTATCCATGTGAGGCCCTGGGGAGGGGAAGAGGCTGGAGCCAAGATAATAAGGAGCCTTGATTGTTGGCACTCTGGGTTTTCCGTGCTCTTCTCTTTGAATTCTTCCTAACTCCAAACAACTCAGACTTGACTCTCTGTCCAGCTTGCTGCCTTGGGACTTGGGAGAGGGAGGCCAGGTCGGTCAGAGAAGCAGGGCGGGAAGGACACCCCACCTTGCAGGACACCAGCGTCTCTACGCTCTCACTTCTCCCGGTCTCCCGGCCCGGGCTTTTGCCTGGCGCACCTGCTGCGGTGAGTGGAAGGGAGAGCGAAGCCAGGTGGACGTGCTTGAAGGCCTCACCCTTCACCTCACCCAGCCTCATGGCTCCCTCAGGCCCTTGTAGATTCTGCCTCCTCCTTCCAGCTCCTCAGGGTGCTGCTTGGATGACATCGTGGTGCACATCTGGGCTCCTAGGACCTTAGCCCAAAGGGCCCTCCCTCTCCCCCAGAGCAGCCACCAGGACACTCTTCAGGGCCCCTTACACACTCTAAGTGACAACTCTAGAGGGTGGAGCCTGTTTCCCATTTTGCAAGTGGGGAAACTGAGGCCTAGAGAGGTTCATACAGTCAGGGAGCAGCAAGGCCAGGATTTAACTTATCTCCATCTGACTCCAAAACCACAGCTGATTTCTGGCTGGTCCCAGTGCCATTTCCCCAAATTCCTTCTCCGACTTTGCTGAGGCTTGTGGGGTGGGGCTGCAGGTGCCTTATTAGTGTTAGTGATCAGTGCAAACTCCAGGGGTGTTGAGGGGAGTAAGAGAAGGCTCCTTTCCCTTTCTCTCTGTTTGCTTTTGATGAAATCGCCCTCACCCGAAGACCTGCTTCCTGGGCGGGCTCCTGGAAATGGCCCACCACCCTCCCCACCCTCACACACCTGTGCACACTCCCATTTTACCAGGCTTCCCGGGAGCAATAATAACCATTCCAGACACTGACTACTTAGGCCCTGACCCTCCTCACTCAGCACAAGCCTTTAGCCTTTTGGTCATGGCTCACCTTGTCTTCCGGAGAAGGCAATGGCAACCCACTCTAGTACTCTTGCCTGGAAAATCCCATGGACAGAGGAGCCTGGTGGGCTGCTGTCTATGGGGTTGCACAGAGTTGGACACGACTGAAGTGACTTAGCAGCAGCAGCACCTTGTCTTCAGCTTTTATCCAGAGCTCCAGCTACCAGTCATGCCTAGCTCAGGAGTACCCCTAGAAGTTACTCCCTCTTAGGAAACCCCTCTTCTACTCTGCCCTGGGCCCCTCACCCCACCAGGGAGGATTGAGCCTGGATTAATGGAAGTGACTGGAACTTGAGCCCAAGGCAGAGAAGTCTGCCCCAACTCTCAGAAGCCTAAGACCCAGCATCCTACTGACCCGGCTATCCTATCAGAACTTCGATCAGGCAGATCCTACATGGTGTATTACCCACGGTGAATGTTTTATGAGCTTACTCTTCATTACTGAAGGCTGCAGGAGGCAGGCAGAAGAGGGGAATGATACCAAAAAAAAAAAAACCCAGGGAGCGGCTGGGAAGGAAGATAAGGTGGTAGGGGGATGAAATGGCCCAGTGCAGGTTGTGATGGGATGGGGATTTCTCTGTGAAGAAGGATTTAGCGAGAGTTGGTCATGTTCATGTCTGTCCTATTGAAATGATTAAATGTCGGTGGCTGGAAACAGGGAAGAGTCCAAGAAGGTAGCGGTTTTGAGCCTGGCTGTTTGGGAGCTGTGTGCCTGCGGGCAGACAGAGGGGCAGCTGGAATTCGGTGTTGGCCCTGGCTACTCCTGCCCTTGAAAGTCACTGGCTGGTTCTCTAGGCAGTTGGCTTGGGTCTCAGGGCCCAGTGCCCCGGCTCCTCAAGGGCTCACCATTCCACCGCTCCCAGGCTCCAGGCCCAGGTGTTTTCTGGTCCTTTGGGCTCAAGGTAGGAGGAGCCTCAAACAGTGCTGAGTTCTGTGCAGGCTTCTTCTTGCTCCCTCAAAGCAGTATCCAGGCTGACCTCTTGTTTGAGCACCTTTAGCCAGGCCCAAGCTAGAGGCCATCTGGTTCTTCATGATGGGGGACCTGGCCTTAATCCCCAAGTGCCAAACCTTGGGACCTCACTTGGCATAGGATCATGCCCTGACTCTCCTCCCTCCATGTCCTCCCCCAAGCATACATAAGGGAGGGAAAAGGAACGCAGATCCAAAAACCCAACCAGTGACCCCAACTTGCTTCACTAACATCTGTCATCTGCATTGTTTCCTCTAGCATCTGCCAACCAGGAGAAGGGGGGCATGTATGAGGGTCAGCTCTAGGGCCTTCCCAGGTGGACAGTTAGTTCTTGAGGGTCAGCAAGAGATCCAGATGGGGAAGGAGGGCAACCAAAGGGACCCTATCGGCACAGTCTCCCACAGTAACATGGGACTTGGGGATCCTTCGGAGTTCTTGCCAGCTCCCCATCTGTCTTGCTACCACTTACTCCTCCTCTCTCCTCTGCTCTCTCTGGCTCTTAATTCCCCTTCACTCTCTCCTTTTAAATCCTCTGGTTGCTATGGAAACCCAGCAGCGGGAAAGGAAGCAGAATCTGGGGAGGTTCTGAGACATCCATCCCAACAGGCCCCCTTAGATGCTCGTTTGTCAGGTTCTGGAGATATTCATTTCAGCTTGAGAAAATGGGGGTGAGCTTGTACTGGAAGCCTTGGATCCTCTTTAGTAAGACTATGATGTCCAGATGGGCTTAGAGGGTCACCCATCCCAGGACCATCCTCAAGTCTCCTTGACCTTCAGGCATTTCCTAAATCCTGACCCAAGTCCTGGACGCAGAGAACCCCCAACCCCACCTTCTCCATTCAACAACCTCCACATCTACTCTTACTTTATTAGTTGATTGCCTCAACCAATGTTAAGTGAACACCTACAATGTGCCAGGCACTGTTCTAGGCAGTAGATATTCATCATGAACAGAGTCAAAGTCCCTGGTTTCTTGGGAGGAATAGGCTGACCAAAAGTGAGTAAATAAATAAAACACAAGATAATGTCAGATAGTAATAAGTGTAATAAAGCAGAGAAAGCAGAGGACAGCAGAGACCTATATAATGACCAGTAAACCCTCCAGTAACCTAGAGGAAAAGTATTCAAGCAGAGAGAAAAGCAGTCAAAGGCTCTGAGGCAGATGGGAGCCTGGCTTGTTTGAGAAGCTAGGAGGAGGTGTAACCAGGATGCAGTGGGTGACAGGGAGAAAGGTTAAGTCTTTCAGCTGGATAGACAGACCAGGGCCAGAGCGTGGAGACCATGAAGGCCATGGAAAGGAGTTTGAATTCAATTCTTGATATGGAAGAAGTAACATGATCAGATTTGTGTTTTGGAAATTCTGGTTACTGAGTACAGAAAAGATTGTAAGGAGAGATGAGAGGAATCAGGGAAAGCATTTAGGGGTCTGTTGCCATAAGCCAGACAAGAGCTGATGATGACTTAGACCAGGGAGGTGGCCAGTGGATAAGCAGAAGTGTAGATGGGCTAGATCTAAGATGTGTTTTGGAGGAAACAGCAGTGGGATGAGAGACAGTGGGAGGCCAAAAGAAGAGTCAAGGAGACCCCCAGGTGGAACCAACACCCTGTTATTGGTTGGCCACTTTCTCTTGGCCCTGTGACTGGTTGGGGATAGGAGGGAAGTGAGAGAGTGGATGACAAGAAAACTCTATCCAAACCTCACTTAAAGCTTTGGGCTCAGAAACCGTTGTGCTTTTCCTATATCATCAGGACACACACCCTTTTGGTTTTCCTCCCACCTACCTCACAGGCCACAATATTTGCTGATTCTCCCCTTCATACTGACCTCTAAGTGTTGGAGGATACCACAGCTCGGACTTGGCTTTCTCCTCTTCTCTAGCTATGCTCACTCCCTGGGAAATCCATTCCATCCCCTGGCTTCAAAAATTGTATGTTGAATACTCCCAACTTTATATCTTCACATAAGACCTCTCCCTTGAATTCCAGACTCACGTACAACTGCCTACTCAACACCTCCACTTGAATATTTATCTAGTCAGCTCAGACTTAACATATCCAAAACTAAACTCCTCCTCTTCTCTCAAAATCATCCCCTTCTAGAATCTCCTCCATCTCAATAAAGGGCCTCTCCATCCTTTCACTCAGGTTAGAAACTTTGGAAACCCCTAGACTCCTCTTTTTCTGTCACAAACCACATCCACTTCTCTACTTGCAAAAAAAAAAAAAGCCCCAAATTCCAGCCTCTCGCCAAGATTACTGCAAAAACTTCATAACTAATATCCCTTACCCCCCTACCATCTATACTCAACACAGCAGCCAAAGTAATCTTGTTACTAATAAAACTTAATTCAGATCATGTCTCTTATTTACAAAGCAAAAACAGAGACACAGACGGTGAGAACAAGCATATGGTTACCAAGGGAGCAGGGGGTGGGGGTGGGATGAATTGGGAGGTTGGGGTCAATATACATGCGGGTATATATGTATAAACATAGGGGCTTCCCTGGTAGTTCAGATGGTAAAGATTCTGCCTGCAATGCAGGGGACCCAGGTTCAATCCCTGGGTTAGGAAGATGCCCTGGAGAAGGAAATGGCTACCAACCCCAGTATTCTTGCCTGGAGAATTTCATGGACAGAGGAGCCTGGCGGGCAATAGTCTATGGAGATAGCAAAGAGTCGGACAAGACTGACTGACTAACACACATGCATAGCTGATTCCGTTTGCTTTACAGGAGAAACTAATACAACACGGTAAAGCAACGAAATCCGAATAAAAAACGTACTTAAGAATTCAGATCATGTCATTCTAGTGCTCAAAACCCCACCAGCGGTTTGCTGTCTCATGCAGGCTAAAGATGAGTCTTTTCCAGGGCCCTACATGACCTGCCTTCACCACCACCTCTTCTACGTGTCACTGCAGCTTCCGTCATCCTCCTGCCTGACTACACTCACACTACCCACAATGTACCTGTACCCTGCCTTCACTCTGCTCCAGCCACACTGGCCTCGCTCCTCTGCCCCAACACTCTAAGCTTGTACTTGCTGGTCCCTCTACCCGGAAGGCTCCGCCCCCAGACAGGTGCAGATCTTAGTGCCATCAGGTGTCTGCCTAAGCACTAGGTTTTGAGCGAGGTCTTCTCTGACCACCCTACTTAACGTTGCCATGACCCCGCCCTGCCTTCCACACGCATTCCCTCTGTTTTTCTCTGTAGGGATTGTCAGGGTCTGATAAACTATACACTGTTTGTTCTCACCCCACCCTCCACCCTCCTACTAGACTATGAGCTCCATAATAACAGAGGTTTGTCTCTTATTTCCAGCTCTGTCCCATCTACCTAGAACAGAGCCTGGCATGTAATAGGCACTCAATGAATGTGACTAGAATAAATGAATTAGAAAAAGACCCGCAGTCCTCAAGAGGCAGCCTGGGTCTGGGAGTTAAAACCTGACTTTTTCATACTAGTTTTCATGCTGGCTCTGTGACTTCTGGGCCTCAGATTGTCTATCTGTAGAAGGTGGAGAACTCCTGGGGTCCTTTGCTGCAGCAGCTTTCTAGAAGTTTGCTTGGCCATAGCCTCACCAGTGGCCATTCAGCTGAGGGTAGCAGGTGGGGATGGACAGGACCTGGTGGAGTGAGAGGAGAGGCCTCTCATGTATCCTTTCTAGTCAAGGCTTGGGTGGAGTCAACACTGGCTTTGAAATGAAAGGCAAAGTTCTAGCTTGGACTGGGCTAGGCTCTGGAAGCCCCAGGTGGGAAGGAATGGGTAAAAAGGTCCAGCCCTGCCTGCTGAGTGGGGACAAGCAGAGGCCTGGCCACTAGGCCTGGGCTCCTCCTCATGGAGAGCTGTCCATGTTAGGGCCTCATGGGGATCACTGCTGTAAGAAGAGGAGGAAAGGGGACATGGGAAATCAGAGTGAGGTGAAAGCTGGAAAGAAGGAAGAACCTGAGGGGATCACCCAGACCCATGCACAGATCCTCAGTGAATTCTGGCAGGCAGGCCTCCATGCATGCCTCAGCCAGGCCCCAGGACTCTCACAGCCAGCACCCACTCCGAGACAGAGCGGCAGGCCTTTTGGCTGCAGAAAAACCCAGTCCTCCTCCCTTTTCTGGGCTTTGCAACAGCTCCCTGCTTGTTTTCCCCGAAATAAATGGGCTGAGCATATTGGGCCGGCAATAACCCCTTGAAATCAGTTGTTATCACAGTTAACAACCAGTTTGGCTTCAGTTCAGGCTGTTAACTATCAAACCACTAAGTGCCGGTAATGATTGATTCTTGGCCAGTTGCAGCTTGAGTGGGCTGTAAAACCCTATTAGTGAGGGTTCTGTGGAGGCAGCAATGCAAAGATAAACAAGGTGGTGGGTGCTCTGGCCCATCTCTGCCCCATTGCTCTGGCATCAGCTCCCCAGGGTCCCTTGTCAGGCATCCTGCTGGGAGTCAACTCCTTCCCAAAGCCCCAGGCCACCTCAAGGATCATATCACCACCTTCCTGTCCACCTCTACTCCTCCACCAGCCATCTCTCCCTTCTCCAGGAGGCAGGTTCAGCTCTCTGGACAACCCACTTCTCCCTTGTCACAACCATGGCACAGTTCCACCCCACAACCCTGGAGCACTCAGGCATCCCTAGCCAGGGGACTTCAGGGTAGCTTTGGCCTAGCTGGTGACCACCTTGGCCCAGCCGGGTCCCAGGATCACAGGCAGGGACAGCCTGGCATTCCATTCACCCTCTAGACTCCCTCCTACCCTGTGGTTTCTCCCAGGAATTGCTCTCAAACAAATGAAATGTGGGTAATTACTGGGCTGGGGGCTGGACAGGCGGCCGTGCAGATGAAAGCGTTTCCTGGACGGTCTCTTCATTTGCATGGCATCAGAAGCTGCTCAGAAGGTGTGACTTTTCCCACAGTGAGACCCCAGCTCCTTGCACAATAAAGCCAGGCTGCTCACCCAGAATTAATTAAAGGGGGAGGGGAGGGGATGAAGCAGAAGGGGAGGCACTAAGAGCTGGGGGAGCTGGAAGAGAGGTCCCCACGTCCCTGGTACCTGTGCACTGAGAGAAATCTACTCTATCCAGAAGCCTGCACCCCCACAGCAGGTCTGAAGAGGTCCCATGGTACCCCAGCCTCTCTACTCCAAGGCTTCCCACTGAGCCCTGGGATTCCTGATCCACCTGGATGGCCTGAGCCTGGGACTTGCAGCTGCAACTCTGAGAGACCCACATGGTCAGGAAGCCTTGGGTTGCCCTCCAACCAAAAGCACCAAAGAACCGAGACGCAGAGGAAAGAGGTTTCTGGACTGGTCCACTAACTGGGCTGTGGGACCAGCTCAAAGAAGGCAGCATAAGTAGCCAGAATGAGAGGCCTCAGTTATGATGGCTGGGCCAGCTCTGACCTCAGGAGATCTGCGGCCTCTGGGCTTGGGCTCTGCTCAGGGTGGTGGGATGCCAATCTCACAGCTGCACCTCTGAGAACCCACCCCTCCACCTACCACAGGCGAATTCTCTTACCCATGCTGTGAATGACCTGCTCTACCACTGCCATGGCATGACCTGGTCTTCCTTCCTCCACAGCAGTCCTTCCTCACAGGCTAGTCCTTCTGACACACCACCTGCTGCTTCTCCTCCTGCCCAGAGTTCGAGTTCTGCTCTAGATTTGTAGCTTCCCTTCCCCCACAATCCCAGTTCATCTCCTTTTAGGCCTGGTCTCTCCAAAGTTGGCAGCCTCTCCCTGGACCTCAGTCTCCTGGGCTCTTTTGCAACATCTGAACTCAGCACCTTCTGCTCAGCACCTTCACAGCTTTCTAACTAAATATCCCAAAGTGAACACTTTGTTTCAGGTCGCAAATGACAGCACCAGCGTTGTGGTGCCCTACCCCACCCACCCCACCCCCACACAACATACCCCTACCTTGGACCCTGGCAGTTGCTCTTTTCTTGCATCTTCTGGAGTCTGATACTCAGAACTAGCGCAGGCACTAGTTCCCCCACACACTAAGGCACACAGAAAGGTACTTTTTAAAGGACCCACTGAATCCATGATTTGCTCCAGTCCTAGCAGAGTCATCATTTCTGACCCAGAGATGGCCTGGGGAAGTGTTACCATCAGCTCCGATTAAGAGTCCATGACTGAGAGGCCCCAAGACCAGTTAAGAGCCTCTTCCTGCCCCTTTCCCTGTTTCTGTTCTCCCAGGAAAACCCCTCCAGTAACAGGTGTGGATCCTTAGGTGGAAGCGAAGCTCCAGTCAGAGCTGCTGCCTGATTCGCTGCGGGTCTCAGCCGCCTGCCGCCTGGAGCAGCACAGGGGGAGGGGGCTGACCCCAGCAGGACCCACTCTCCAACACACGTTTTTAATACAATTAAATAAGTATTTCAGTCATTTAATAGCAGCTAGTACACAACCATCCTCCACTGACACCTGCTCTTGAAAGACCTGACCTAAAGTTCCAGTCCCTTTCCTCTCTGCCCCCACCTAGGGGTTCAGAGGAGCCCCTGACCGTCTAGTAGTCTTGCCCTGCAACTGCTGGGGTCCCAGGAGCACCTATGCGGGATGAGAAAAGGCCCCCCACCCCCAGGAAAACCCCCGCCAGAATCCCAGTCTAGGCCACTCACCAGCCTAGGTGAGAGTGAAGAAGTCAGACACAACAGCTTAGTGGAATACAAAAATAAAGCCTCTCTCTTGTTTAAAAAAACAAAACAAAACAACAACAAAAAAAACCCAACAGCAAACAATTATCCACAACTAGAGCCCAGGGCTCTCCCGGCTCCTCCCCAGGCTCCTCCCCAGCCTTCAGTAGCGCAGACCTCGTCCTGCAAAGAGGAAACCTGGGCGGGGAGCGGCGGGGAGGGGCCGGCAGGGCCTATCGGGGCTCGGGGGCCCAAGTCCTCTGGCTGCCGCGCAGGCTGCGCGTGAAAGGCGGGTAGTTGAGGAACTCGAAGCGCAGGCTCTGCTCGGTGGTGTGGTGGCCGCGGGGCAGCCGCTTCATGAAGTGGACTTCGCGCTGGTGCTGCCGGGTCTTGGAGCCCTTGCGGGGTCGACCCTTGCGCGTGAAGGCCATGTACCAGCCCTCGTACTTGGCGTTCTGCAGGGCCGTGTAATTGTTCTCCAGCACGATCTCCGTGAACACGCAATCCTTGCCTTTGCCGTTGCTCTGCAGGGTGGGGGGCAGACACGGTGTCACCCGGCTCTGTCCGGAGCCCCCTCCCATCCTAGGCAGAGGGCAGGCGGCCCCAGACAGCAGGTGGGCACCCCAGCAGATGGCAGGGTGGGCACCCGCTCTCTAATCCCTCACAACTCACAGCCCACCCGGCAACTTCCTGTCCTCCTGGGTAGCAGTGACACATGGCTGTCTACAGAGAGGCTGGGCCCCAACACAGAGGGGCCGAGAGGGGGCCCAGCCCCTGCCCACCCTGGCCTTCTGCCCACCAGTCTGGCCCAAGCTGCTAGCACCCGTTTCCCCACCTGCCCCCCTCAGCCATCTCAGGATGCTGACCTACAGCCCCAGGGCCACCACCCTATGGGGGAGGGAAGGCTGGTGAAGAGATGCTGAGCCCCAGGCCCCAGAAGCCAGGGAAGCGGGGAGCTCGAGGCTGGAGAGGAGCCGTGACTAATGGGGCCATTTCAGAGCTCGGCTGAGGGGTTGGGCCCTCGGCTTACTGAACATTCCAAATGCTGGTACCATGTAATTGGACATAATAGCAAAGCAATTTGGCGATTTGTTAAAAAGATATATGGAATTTACCGACACCCCCTCCCCAGCCCCTTCCCTAGCCTTCCTTCTCCCTCCTTTGCCTTTATAGCTTTTCATCTCTCAGTTACCTCCCCCCTTACCTCCTCCACCTGCCCCCCCCCCAATCATTACGTAACCCCAAGGTGGCCCTCGGCCTCTCTGCCCACCTTGTTGGGATCCTGGAGGAGCTCAGCCAGCCCAGCCTGCTTCCCAGGCCCCAGCCAGTCCCTCACTTCTTTCTAGGACCTCACCTTGGCAATCAATTTCCCCTTCTTGTTCATGCAGATGTAGAGGCCTGTCTCAGCTCCTCGTACTCGAACTCGGCTCCCGAAGGTGTCTGTCTCCACAATGAGCTTTGCTGTCAGGAAAGGTTGGGGTGGGGTGGGGGTGGTTATTGGCAGCTTCCTGACCTCCAGTGCTCCATGTCCCTACCCCAGCTGGCCCATCCCAGAAGCAGCTGCTCCAAGGGCCAGATGCCCAGGCCGTGGGCTCCAGCCACTAATATGCTGTGCAACCCTGGAAAGGTCAAGTCCCCTTTCTGGGCTTCCAGCCCCTCGCCTGGGTTTACAGAGGGGGAATGGATGAGATCATGGTATCTGAACTGGTTTATGCAGAGGGGTCTTAAAGCCATCAAACTGAAGATCCTCTTTTATAACCAGACAGTAATGACTTTTGTGTCGAGGCTTCAAGTAAAATTTAATTTGACTAGAATTCCACTGCCAATCAAAAGATCTATGAGGATTCTTCCAACTCAAAATATTATACGTATGTGCCTCACAGATTATTACAAACATCCAGGTGCAGTGGTGACCTCCATTCCTGAGATCAAACACGAAAGCACTCTCTCTTGCTTCTGATACCTTGGGTTCCAACCCACAGCCTTGGCCATCCCCAGACACCCTCCACCCCAACCCACTCCACCCTGCCCACCCCACATCTCCCTCCCTCCACCCCGGCTCTGCTGAGAAGGTGACAGGGATGAGGACAGCTCTCCCTCCACACACAGCCTACGGCTGGCTGCTTTCCTATAACCTCAGACACCAGCTAGGAGGATACTATCTCTTCCCCATACTTCCTAGTCACCCCAGACCCCAGCCTCAGTGTTCAGAAATCAGTAACTCAATAGTCTTTTCTCTTGCACCCCCTCTAGCATCACTGGGCTTCTTACCCCAGTGACCAAACACTTTCTGTAGGGGAGGAGAAGAGAAAATTATGTGTGCTTGCCTCTCAAGAGCCAGGAGACAGGGAGCTGAATCCTGTGCCTTCTTACCTCTTCCCTTAGACAACCAGCTTGCCACAGAAGCCCTGGCCCTTACCCACTCTCTGCACAACTCCTCCCTTTGAGAGTGGGGACCAACTTAGCTGTTTAGGATGGAACCAAAGGGGCTAGATCTCCTGCCCTCCCTCCTTCAGCCTTCTACCTCCTTGAGAAGGAAGTCTGGGGACTCCCAGGGCTACCTCCCAGCTTATTCTGACAAGGCGGCACCTTCTCTGACCCTGAAACTAATGGGAGGTGATGGGCACAGGTCAGCAAGGCAGCCCTCACCACCCAGCCTGTGACTGCCTGCCTCCCTTTGCAGAAGCATAGAGCTGGGACCCAGTAGCCAAGTCCCCAGTCTGGCTCCAAGTCAGCCAGGGAAATGCAGCTGTCACCTCTCCTCCCACCCAGCTCCTCTTGGATCCAGCCAGTCTGCCCATCCCTTTCCTGTTCTGCTTTTCAGGGCAAGGAGCAACTATTTTTTAAGGGTGAAGAAGGACACCAACTGGAGAAGAGAGGGGTCTGACCAAACAAGGCAAAAAGGAATGGAGCCCTCTGTCCCTTCCTGGGGCCCATAAGGAAGCCCCCAGGAATTCTCTGCCATTCTCCCCCAGATTCTACCTGTCCTGGCTATACACCCTAAGCCTTTGCTCTTGGGTCCTCCAGCTCCTGTTCCTGCCCACCAGGCAGGGACCAGGGAACCTGGGAAGCCTCCTATAACTGTAAGAAGAGAAGTGGGCATCAGACCTCTGATGTCTGAAGATGAATCCCCCCATGACCAGCTTAGCGTCTTCTTCCCTCCCCAAACCCCAAGGATGCTGGACCATTTGCTCCAATGGAGCAAACCCAGGAGGAGCCAGGCATTCATTCCCTTTCCTTGGAAGCTGAGAAGGGCAACGAGCAGCCAGTTTGAAGGGACAAAGGGACGGCAGGCTGGCCCTGCCAGCCCAGCGGGGGAGCTCGGCCACCAGGCAGGCCGCCCCCACCCCCACCACAGAAAGCCCCCACTCTCCTTCCTGGATGGAGCTGGGGAGCTGGGGCGGCAGTTTACAGCGGCTTTCCCGACCGGGCTTTTGGAAAGCTTAACATTTTCAAACCTATTCTTCCACCCCAGTGACAGATTTATCCCAGGAAAATTATGTCTCCTTCTCCAGCTTTGAAGGGAAGTCAGCTACGTCGATGCAGAAAAAATGCAGCGAGACATACTCGATCCCCCAAACTGGCTCGAGAAGAGGAGAAAGTATTCAGGAAATGTTAAAAAAGGTGAAAGTAAGAAGAGTTTTAATCGCTCTGCCAGACGCGGGGGTCTCTCCAGAGATTCATAGAGAACAATCTTGAACCTCTCTTTTAACATTTACAGACTTGCAACTCCTTTCAAACTCCACATCTGAAAAAAAGGCTCGTTCTTTTTCTGTTTTATATCATTCTTCATTTTTCTTCTTAGCTCTTAAAATGCTTCACCTTTTTATTACATTTTAATAGAGTCTTCCCCTCTCCTTTCATGCTTGTTTAACTTGGTCATTATTTAAAGGTTTTTAAACTCACAATAATCGCTCTCTAAAAACAACACCAGCCGCCCAGAGGACTTGCTTTTCTCTTGGTACATCCAGGACTCTGGAAATTGGCCTTGTTTCAAGGCAGGAATATTGAATGTTTTAGAAATCAATCAGTCCTCAGCCTCTCCACCCCACAGTAGCTCCCTGCACTCACCACCCCACCGGGAGCCAGGAGCCCCGCTCTGACCAACCGCCTGGGTTCCTGGACAAGTGAAGTGGGGAAGGCCCCTTTCCTAGCCTAGTCCCCATGTGTAATTGACCCTCCTGATCAAAGTATTTAAGGTTCGCAGTATACCGCACCCCCAACTTGGGAGAGTTGAGGGGATTTCTCTCCCTTCTCTTTCCCACTCTCCTTTTGTGGGCCCTGGTGACATATCCTCTTTCAAGAGCTTCCCTTAAACCTGGGCCCCCTCCCCCTGAACCCTCTGCCTCCACCTGCAGTGGGGAGGTGTATGAGAGGGGGAGGTGGAAAGGGAGATTCCTGGATTCATTCATCTGCTGGGCAGGAAAGGGCACCTATGGGCCAAGTACTCCCTGGGGTCCCTTCCCCAGCCCTCTCTTCTCCAGCTGACCCCCAAGATGCTTTGTGGCCTTAACTCCTTCCCTTCTGAGCTGGGGAGCCTGCAGGCCTCAGCTCAACGCAGATGCGACTGCTGGGTCCCGTCACAGCAGGCCAGCCTGGGGACGAGCGAGGGGCGCGCTCCTCAGGCTACCTTAACCCCAGCGCAGTGCAGCTCCTTACCGAACGGGTCCCCGTCTTCTGCCATGGCGTTGATGCGCTTGTTGGCCAGGACCTGCACGTGCTTCCCGCTGGTGCGGCTGTAGAGTTGGTAGGTCCGGATGAGACGGCGGCTGAGCTGATCTGTCACCAGGCTCTGCTCCCTCACATGCTGTGTAAAATTAGGTGAGGACTGAACAGTTACCTTTAGGAAATTGAAAAATACACAACACGCCATTATAATGCTACCCTGCCCAGGGGCCCGAGTGGCCCCCATCACCCGGCACCTCCCTCCACTGCCCCAGGCAGCCGGCAGGGGCTGGGGTCCCCCCAACATGCCAGTTCGGACCACCCCCACCCTACCCAGGAAAGTCGGACAGACCCAGTCTAGCATGGATGCGCCCGGGATGGGGAAGGATCTGGACCCACCTGTTGGGAAACACCCTGGGACTCCCGGCCAGCTCGGAACAGGGAAGCGAGCTCCCTGCCCAGCGCAGGCCCCCCGCCCGGGCCTTCCTAGAAGAGCAGGGCGCTTTTAAGTCGGGAGGCAGCGCGGCCCGACCCCTGACATTTATAAAGACAAATTCACGGAGCAAATGTTGAGACCACAGAAGACCCGGGCACCTGATCTTTCGGCCAGACTCGCCGCAAGTCCCCCCAGAGAGCCGCGGAGAGGGTCCCTGAGGCAGTCACCGGACCTCTGACATCGAACACCCCCTGGCCCCGAATGCCCCCTTCCTCCGCACGGCCGGGAGTGGCTGCCCGCCGAGTTCCCCAACCACCCCCACCTGGCTGGGAGGCGTGGAAGACAGCGCCAGACTCCGAAACCTCGGGTTCTAGCCTCGCGCCACTCACAGGCTGTGTGACCTGAGGCCCGCGCTACCTCTCTGGTCCTTAACCCCTCCTCGGGATAGTTAGGGGTTGCAGTCCTAAGATGCTTCCCAGCCCTTCCAGCCCGCCGCGCGACAGCGGGGTCAGTCCTCCTGCCCCGGCCTGCCCGACCTCGCCCCCCGGCGTGCCCCGCCGGCCCCGGCGCAGTGCGCCTTACCTGGGCTTGGAGGCAGAGAACCAGCAAGTGCAACAGCCTGTGGGAGACAAAAGCGGGCGGGGAGAGAGGGGCGCGGGGTGAGCGGCGGGCGGGCGGGCGGGCGCGCGGCCGGGGGCGCGGGGCGGCGGTACTCACAGGCAGCTCAGCGCCGAGCGGGGGCTGCCCATGGCGCGCGGCCGGGGAGCACGCACAGCCCCGGCGGGATCTCGCCGGCTCGCGGGAGGTAGCGGACCGACGAGCCGAGGGCGGCGGCGGCGGCAGAGGGGGGCTCGAGGGTGGTTCGAGGGCGGGAGCCCGGGCGATCGGGACGCGGCTCCGCGGGTCCCAGGGAATGTCGAGCTCGCCGCGCCGCGCCGCGCCGAGTGCCTCTGCGCCGCAGCCGGAGCCGTTGGCCGCTGGCTGCTGAGAAGCCGGAGCGGGAGGGAGGGTAACCGGCCGGCAGGGGGGGTGGGTAAGTGGGAAGGGAGGGGGAGGGGTGGGGGCGGGGGGCGCCGCACCCGGCGCGAGGGGGGAGCGCGGGGCGGGCGGCCGGAGCCCGCAGCCCCCGGCTGGGAGCAGGGGGCCGGGACGCAGCCCAGGGCGGGGGCGGGGCGGACCGGGGCGGGGCGGTCGGAGGGTCGGGGATTGGGGGTCTGGGTGAGGGGAGGGGTCTGGGGACCCGCAGCAAGGGGCGGGGGCGGCCCGTCTGGGCGCCTATCTGCATCCCGGACTTGTCCCCTTGCGCGTTCTTGGGGTCCAGGCGCGCGGGGATGGGGGGGCGCGTCGGGCCGCCCACCCCGTGGAGTCCCGAGCCCCTCTGATGGGGTTTCCTGGACCCCCCGGGCGCCCGAGTGGGAAGGCGTCCGGTCTGCACCGTGGGACCCGGTCCGCTTAAGCCTCAAGCTAGACGGCGGCTCTCTGAGCCACCTACTCTGTGCTCTGTCTGTCCAGGGCTGCCGCCTGCAAGTAGGCGCTGACACTGGGGTGAACGGTTATGCGCGTTCCTCTGGCAGTGCGTGCCTGTGCGACCGAGAACCGACAATCACCCCCATCTTTCTGCTGAGTACTCTGCCTTGCCGGTCTCTCCTGCCTCGCTCAGTCACCAAGAAGGCCCTGAGATCGAGAAACATCTCCCTTCCTGCTTCCTTCTCTCATTATCACCATCACCTCTGCTCCTTCCCCCCCACCCCGCCCCCAACACGCTAGACTGAAGCCTGACCACACCACCCAAAAAGGAGAGAGCCCACCCATACGGAAAACCCGTCACTGCCACCACCATGCCCTCCCCAAAGCGGCAGGTAGTGGGCGCAAAAATAACCTCAGCTGCTTTTCCTGGGAAAGAAAAGGTTGCCTAGTCTTTTTTGCTCGGAGTCCCATTATTTGTGCACTGAACAGGTATTTACACACCTACTGTGTACTAAACTTCGACTGGTGCTTTGTCAACGCTGGGGGAGGGGGAAGTATCAAACAAGGTAATGAGTTGTCTAAGCCTTTCACAGCCGCCCTTTGCTACCTCCAGGGGCTTCAGGAACCCCTGAGCTGTGGTGCTTCTTTGAGAGCAGCTTGGGTGGGCAGAGATGCCCTGAGACAGATACTTCTGGGGAGCAGGTGGAGCCACTGATGCTTTGCCCGGCTGCTGCCCTTGCCCAAGACCTCCCCTGCCCTACTGCCAGCCCCCATGTCCTTGGGGATTGGGCTGGAGGGGCTGGGGTGGCCTCAGGAAACCATGAGACCAGAGGCAACATAGCCAAGTTCTTCCTACCTCCCCTTTCTCTGTGGCCTGCCTTTCCCACTCCCAGCCATGGTGCTAACACTGAGCAAGGTCTAGATGGGGAAACAGAATCAGGAGATTTGTCCCAAGATCTCATCCCTCCCCAGAGAAGCAAACTCCCTGAGCTCACCTGTTACCCACTTGAGTCTGTTCCCTCAAGTGGCTCTTTCCCACCCAGACCTCCAGGCAAGGACCATATCTTACCAGCTCAGGAGAGCAGGGCAGGGTTCCGCAATTCTGTATTCAATGAATGAATAATGGGGAAACTGGCTGAGCATTTAGACCTCAATGCATGTGGGGCCTCCCCAGGGCGACTTACTTGCCTTCACCACCCTCCCAACAGATAAGGATCATAAGCACCACCATTTATTGAGCACATGTATTTGCTAAAGTCTGTCTGTCTGCACCATCTCCTCTTAACCCCACTGGGAGGTGGGCACTGGAGGAAGACAAGTGAAGTGGGCTCCTGTACCCACAGCCTAGACCAGCATTTCTCCTTCATTCAAGCTCCTCTGTCTTAGAAGTTGTTGGGTGTCTACATCCCCAGGTACACTAATTCAAGCAGGCAAAATATTCACCATCTTAACCTCATGCCCTGAACCTAGGAGGCCCTTGAATATGTTTATTTGTATGTATTAATAAATAAGTGGAGAGAGGAGAGGCAGAGGATGAAAAGGGTCTTCTCACCAGGGACCAGCCCTCTGAAAACAGTCTGATGAGAACAGCAAGGAGCAGGACCCAAGCAGGGGTCAGGGCATCCAGCCCATCCTTAGCATGTGTAGTCCTGGAGTCAGAACCTATGTCACTCTGGGCACCTGCCTTTCCCCAGAGTAGGGGGTGGAGACTAGAGCACCTGGCTCAGACCAGAGTTCAACCCTGATTTGGAGCCCCCAGAAGGTTCTGGGCTGAACCTCAATGATCTTAATCCACCCTCCTCACTCTCCCCCAGAGATGGGCCATCCGGGGCCTAAACGTGTGGACCGTCAGGATTTGAGTCCCACACCCTAACCTCTACCCGGGGGCCTCTACAGATCAGAATTCCTCTACATTTTGAGAACGTCCCCCAGCTGGGTCTTCGTCCATTTGAGGGGATTCTTCTCATATCCTCAAAAATCCCCGTCTCTAGATGGGGGAGGGGGTGTCAATAGGGACACCCCCGCATCAGGAGCCGGGTACTGCGAGGACACACCCCAGTGAATGACAGATGTAAATATTCCATCGGGGCCCCAGCAGGCCGTTCCCTCCTCCCTTGCTCTTACTCGCCTCCCGGCCGGCTTGCTCCTTCCTTTATCTTATCAAAGCCCCGTAATTACAATTGCTATTTTGTTTCCTCGAATCTGCAATCAGAGCTCCCTGGCCCTGATGAGGGAGCGCCTGTCAACCTGATCGCTGAGTGACAGCCCGGCCACCTTTCCCGGCCGCCCCCACACTCCTCAAACACAAATACACACACACAGAGTCCCTCGCCTCCTGCAAACACAAACACACACCTCTCGCCAACACAAATAGCCCCTCTCTGCAAACACACCGTTGCAAGGACCCAAACACACACGTTCAGCCTCTTTCCAAACGCATCGGTCGCCCCCCCCCCCCCCCCCCGCCCCTGGCCCACTCTGGGCCCCTCAAATCCACACCAACCGGCGAGGGCCGCCTGCGCTCCAACACGCGCAGCCTGCGCCGGGCGTTCAAACGCGGCAGACCCTCCGCCGACTGTTCAAATGTAAATCGCAGAGACTGTGTTAAGCACTTTAGGCCCCGTCTGGTCGTCCCCCTTTGCCCCCCAAATACAGTCTTGCCCCTCCTCCAGCAGTCTGCAAACCCCGGCGTAAGCCCTCAGCGCTCAGAGGCCTAAATGAATGGGCAACGCTCCTACTGTGCGCTGAGAGGGCAGAAAGGGGGATCGAGGAGAGGCGAGGGAGGGGAGGGAGAAAAAACAATTCCCGGCTCAGTCCTCGGGCGCCCCGTCGGGTCGAGAAACTCCGGGATGAGGCGGATGTGGATTGGGCCCCCACCGCGGGTAGGAGCGCGCTTGGCGCCGGCCAGGGCCGCGGGCAGACCCGCCAAGAAACTAGAAAGGCTCACAATGAGCGATCAGCGGCGTCGAGGGGGGTAAATATTGGGGCGGGGCCACTTGCAGCGGGTAGAAATGTCGGCTGGGAAGGATTCCCCGACTTTTCCCTACACTCAGCCAGGCTACCGTACCTTCATCCGAGCACGTGCCGAGGACTTTGCAGGCGATAGACGAGAGAAGGAAGGGAAGGGTTCTAACAGGAACCCTTCCAGTGAATGAATGAACGAACAAACGAATGAAGTCTGCCTTAGATGCGCAGACCGCTGGCGGGGTATGTAGGCCCCTGCACCGCGGCGCCCGCCTAGAGCCGCTACAGAGGCGGCGCGGCGAGCTGCACCGCCACAAGCTGTTTCAACCTCTCCCACCAGAGGGCGCCAACTCCACCTTCTCCTCTATCTCCCGACCCCTTGCCTCCGGTTGGTGAATGGTCCCATCCTGGCTGCCCTCTTCATCCCGGTGTTCCTGGTGGAAGCACTTCAGGAAAGTCCTGCAGCAAAGAAAGAGGCCTGCGACCCTGACCACTACGACACAGAGAAGGATCATCTTCCTTTATCCTCAACTAGGAAAAAGGGAGGTTAAACACTGGACCTGTTTGTTCCTCACCACAGGGAGAAGGGCACCTCCTTCAGAGATGTGTTGAAAAGGGAGTGCTTTTCTGTGGTGTGGAAACACTCTTTCCAACACCTGCTCCAATGCCAACCTCTTCTGGTTATCCAGGGACCCCTCCCATTTGTTCACTCATTTGCCCAGAAGCCAGTATGGGAGGGAGTGGGCCTGGCCCCACCAGGCCCTCTTCTGTGTCCCTCCTCAGCATGTCGGGCCCCGGGCTGTCTCAGGAGGTAACCTTTTGTTTGTTTGTTTGTAGGGCACTGAGACCCCCCTGCCCCATCAACACAGCTGCTGAACTACTGACCTCAGACTTGGTCATATACACACTCATGATCACACCAGGTACATCCCTTTCTCTTCCTGGTACAGCAGCAGCCAATCCCCAGAACCACCTGAATTCAGGCACCAGAGAACCGCCCCCTCCACCCCCACCCCAGACCAGGTGGAGGGCTAGGGGGCTGGAACCCTTTAGCCCAGGAGGCTGAATCCCAGGGGCTCCTCTCTGCCCCCATATGCCAGGCCACCCGGATTCTGGTTTCCCTGTCACCCAATCTGGCCAGCCCCCTCCATCTGGCCCCTGGAATCAGGTTTCTAAGGGTCCAGGCTGGCTCAGAGATGGCCTGCATGACTGGTAGGAGGAGCAAAGACTGGCCTCTACCTTACCCCTCACAGGTCCTCTTGGGGCCTGAGCCCCCTCATGGGGCCAGGGATGCACATTCCTCAGGCTGCTTAAGCCCCCTTATCTGCCCCCCTGCCCATCAGCCTGAGTGGTGACAGAGGCCCGGACCCCTTGTTTAGATGCTGATAACCTCCTGGGATGGCCCTCCCCCACCAAGCGACTGGGAAGGGGCTTGGTGTTGGGAGGTCCTCATCTAGGAAGGCAGCTGGGGCCCAGGGCTGGGCTAGTCCCAGCGCTCTGGGAGTAGCAGGATCCCACATTTCCTCACCCTTCCCCAGGTCCAGGGCCACCCTCTGTGCTGCCACAGTGCCACCTGGTGGTCCCTAGGGGAATGCCACCCCAGGAGGGAAAGAAGCCACACAAATGAGCTGCAAAAAACCCCTCATCCACATTTTATTTCAACCTTTATCCAAAAATGTAAAAAATATTAAAAATGTGTAGTCCTGAGCTTCAGATGCTGACCTCCAACCTCACAGGCAAGTGGGGAGAGAAGGTCAGGATAGAAGTTCAGAGTTCCTCCCACTCCTGGAGAAAAGGGAAGCTCGGGGTGAAGTACAGGATTAGAACACCAGGGTCCTTTGGAGAATGGGACACCCGTTCTCCATGCACCAGACCAAGACCCCCACCCCCAACCCTCTTCAATGGAGAAGATACAAAGTTCTTGAAACTTGTCCAGGAACCTGGTGCATGTGGCAGGCAGCTAGCTGACCTGAAGAGAGCAAACCAGGGGTCAGTGTCGATGTCCAAACATGCTCCTCCTGTCCCTTCCCAGGCCCCTCCAACTCACCAGGGAGTGTTAGAGCCTGCGCCCCAGCTTCTTGGCAGGCAGGATAGGACATAACTCAGCTTCCTGCTCCTCACTCCCATCTTCTTCACTCTCTTCCTCAGAAAGATCATTGCTTATAGTAACTGGAACACAAGCAGTCAAGGGAGGAAGAGAAGTTAAAGCCACACCCCCTTCATACTACATGTCATTTATTCATGCCCTGTGGCTCTAGGCTTGCAGGGACTCTGACCTCCCAAAGCTTATGGCCTAGGTGGGAAAAACCTCAGATACTAAACTAGATAACAAAGAGTCAAAGGGCTTCCCTGGTGGCTCAGTCAGTAAAGAGTCTGTCTGCAATGTGGGAGACCTGGGTTTGATCCCTGGGTCGGGAAGATCCCCTGCAGAAGGAAATGGCAACCCACTCCAGTATTCCTGCCTGAAGAGTTCCGTGGACAGAGAAGCCTGGTGGGCTACAGTCCATGGGGTCACAAAGAGTCGGACACGACTGAGTGACTTTCACTTTCACTTTCAAAGGAGTCCACATCAGTGGAGCTGGATAAGCTGGGGTAGGTTCCGTGAAGAACAGCTGGAGTAGCAAAGTGGAGGATCTTTAAAGTGGAGTAGTAAAGTCCACGGAGAAGGCAATGGCAACCCACTCCATACTCTTGCCTGGAGAATCCCAGGGACGGCGGAGCCTGGTGGGCTGCCGTCTAAGGGGTCGCACAGAGTTGGACACGACTGAAGCGACTTAGCAGCAGCAGCAGCAGTAGCAGTAAAGTCCAGGGTCTGTATGGGAACTGCACTGGGAGATATGGCTGGGGTGGGGTCGGAGTCCAGATGGAGAGTCTACTGGAGGCAAAGGAGAAAATTCTCACCAATCTGGTGCCGCCCAGTGATGCGCACAGGGCCAGAACCTGACTTCAGGCGGAAGGTTACAGGTGGTTGGAGCTGGAAGTCATCCAAACTGAGCTGGGAGAAAGACAAGGATGAAGGCCTGGCCCATTCCTAGCCCACCCCACCTTGCGAGAAGTCCTGAAGTCCTCAATTCCTACCTCCCAGCCTCCCAAGGTATGGCCAGGGAACTCACCATCGGTTGGCAGGACAACTTGAGGTTGGCCACAGGGACTGCGATCTCCTGGTGGTCATGGTTCCGTGCCACGACTTCTACCACATTACACTCATCTTTGGCCCCCTCGGTGAGGCAGAGCTGGGAAGGTATATAGGGCCTCGGAGTCTCCCCCAATAAGGGTGGACACCACAAGTGGAAACATCTACCCTACAACCTGCCCAGCCTCCGAGGTCCCTGGATCGCCTGGCCAGGGGAGCCCCCACGTGGGGATTAAGCAGAGTAGATGACTCCCAGTAGAGCGGGGAAGAATAGACACGCGAGTAGAGCCTGTTTAGGTCAACCAATTAACCTCCACTCCCCCTACCCCGCCCCTTACCATGGTCAAAGCCAGCACATGCTCCGCGTCATCCTCTTCCTCTACCTTGAAGGTGAAAGAGCGGGTGTGGCCTGAGAGCTCACAGCCTGGAAGAGGTTAACAGTGTGAATGTGCTTCAGTGTGCGGAGGACATTTCACCAAATCCCGTTCACCTGCAGTCATGGACTAACCGGCCATCCACACGGCCACGTGTCAGGAACCGCTGGTGCGCTCGGCCCGGGCCCACCCCGAACAACTAGGGCAGGAGCCTGGCTCTCCCCTCCGGTTCAGGCTGCCGCGGGAAGCGCCCCCCCCCCGCCCCCCCCCCCCCCCCCTCGCCACGGCGTGCACACGTCTGCATTCCCGTTTCTCAGCCCTGCTTCTAACCCAGCACCACCCTCAGCCCCTCCTTTCCTCAATACCGAAAAAGAAACTGTCCATAGTGACCGGGGCCGGGACTTGCAGACTGCCGACCCCCCCAGCTCGGACTCGGCTCTCCTGATCCAAAAACGTCAAGGCGGCCGCTGCGCCAGCTGCCATGCTGCTAGGGCCTTCTGCGGCTCCGCCTCCGACACGTACAAAGCCTGGGACTCGCGGCAGTTCCGGCCCCGCCTATTAAAGGAGACGCTGGCGAGGCACCCTGGGTCCAGGGCTTCATCGCCCTGTCTCCTTCAGTTCAGTTGTGTCCAGCTGTTCGCCCCATGGACTGCAGCAAGCCAGGCTTCCCTGTTCATCAGCTTCCGGAGCCTACTCAAACTCCTGTCCATTGCATCGGTGATGCCATCCAACCATCTCCTTAAGCAGTCTCGCAATATGTCGCGTCTGCTTTGCTTATCTTTGCAGAGTGCCAAGCATCAGCTTGGCATTAACGTCCTTGCTCACTTCAACGACCAAGACTTTCTGAGGGTGGCTCCTGCCTCCATTTCCTCTAGTTCTGCACTCCCTCTAAGTGTTCCCCTCACCCACCCCAGGCTAAGCTTTCATTAAATACATGAAAATGCAAGCCTTCCCAATTCTCCCAGCAAAGGCAAGATATACTGCGTCGTTTTTCTTAAAAAAGCAAATAGAGATATGCTGTCCCTCCAAAGGAACGGAGCATGAAGGAAGACTTTGAGCTCCTGTTACTTAGTACCCAAACCACTCCATCCACTCCCGGATATGCAACGATCCTGCGGCTCATTATCCACATGGTTGTATACCTACACTGAACTCCAGATGCTGGCGCTTGCTAGCAGAGTAGTTAGCTAAAGCGTGGGGCTAACTGCTGCTCCTGTCAAGAGGCAGGCTAGTCCAGCCTAACATTGATTGACGTCTTAGACTCCTGTCTCATAATTCGGGATCTGCCTTCAACTTTCACCTTTTGACCGAAGAATCAGGCAATTTTCCTTATTCTATTAGGTGGCATGAACTAACTAGAACTAGTTGCCTTCATTTACCCCCAGGTTATAACTGTGTCAGGAAGGTGGCCTGGCCAAAACGAGTCTACTTGTATCTTTTGCCTTGCCTTGAGGAAAATATGGAAGGCAATCTTTTACTAGAGATAGAAGTGGGAGAAAACCGCCTTTAAGACCCAGTCCCTAAGTTGAAACAGCTTTGGAAAGGAGGAATACTTGCTTGGGAATGCAAGAGCAGGAAAAAAGGCAGGAGGCAGAAACAAGGAGGAGGTTTACACAGTACACAACCACACATTCACTTCAAGTTTTATTTTGCCTCTTGTATGGTCTTCAGATAGTTTTACAGTTCATTTTCTACAGGAACTGAGCTGTGATCTAAACAATCAATGAAATATCATCCCAACCATAATAAATAGCCATAACCATAGAAGATAGACAGCACAGCATTTTACGATCTTAGAGGCCTGGACATCTGTTTCATAGTTAGCTCTGTGACCAGAATACCAGCCAAACTGATTATTAAAAACAAAGATAAAGCTGCAAGCAAACTTGCTTAAAACCCTGATTCCACTGGAGGATGACCATGGAATCCACCAGATAAAATGCTAGAACTGTCCACTAGTGTACAAAATGTACTTAGAAAAACAAAGTGACATTAAGCCGGTAGAGACCCTCCCTTCATCTCAGCCTTTGAAAATGCAAACTTGGTTCCAGTTGTACAACATACCTTCCATATCCTGCTACCAGTTGCTGGTTTCTAACCCTGAATGTAACCCTCCTTCATTCATCTCACCCTTTCCGTGCACACTCACAGGCTTTGGTTGAAAGTCACTAGGTACATCCCTTAGAAGACTTTTTTCAAAGCCTACACTGATGGAAATCTATGAAAGAAAATGTTTTAAATTTTCTTCTCCTTGACCCTCTTCCCTCTTAGCTCAAACTTAAACTGCTGATTCAAAACTGCTGGGAAGCAAGGTAACAAAACATTGTTACAGAGAAGCCAGCAAGCCATGATAAAAAAGAAAATGAATCCTGCAGAGCAAGATTCAATGCAAGAGCATTTGCTCAGAACCCTTAAAAACACCAAATCTAAATTAAAATACTTGAAGCTTTCAGAACCTGCAGTTAAAGGAAAGAGAAAAGGGAAACCATAAGTCATTGGTTAAAGTGTACTCATTCTTTTAAAAATTAGACACAAACATGCAAGAACTGAAGACTGATTTAATAAAACCAGTAGTAACCTCTTGAAATTAAAGGACAACTGACCTGTGGGCAAATGGGATCAATCAGTCCCCAAACCCTACTTGCCAGATGTCAAAACTAACATTTCACATGCTGACCTGCATTGAGGTTAATTTCCAGAAATGACTGCACTTTGCAACAGATTGTGAGTCCTATGAAGTTAGGCTCTTATACCCAAAGTGGTCATGGCCTAGCCCTAGGTGGGAGGCACTTTGAAAATAATAAAACTTCTTTTAAAAACAAAACAAAACCAAAGACAAAAGTAAAGAAAATTCACTGTCCACTGATTTACATTATTCAAAGTGCCCTTCTGAACCGCACCCTTTCATTTTCAAAAGGAAAATTACAAAAACACAGAGGATAGTCAGGTTACAACTAGTTTATATACAATTTTTTTTTTACAAGTTTGTCACTTTTAGGCTTTTGCCACAAACAACTGCACATCTGTCCCTACAAATCACAACTTGCCTGAACCAATGGTCACTATGAGACAACCAGCCAAGGCTTTACAAAAAGCAGAAAAACCGTCCAAACTGAAATCGTTTCCTCAACTCAAACTATGCCATAACCATCCCACTTGGACTCTCCACCCTGAGGCCTCTGAACCCAAATCTTTCCCATCTTTGTCACGTCTCTAAAGCATGAGATACATTTTCAGTCAATAAGCCAAGGAGGATGACAAATGATTCATTACTCTTAGGTGAGAAATGCAACCACACTGGATGCAAAAAACAGTGCTGACTACATTTATTGAAGACCACCTCCCTATAAGCCCATGTAAGAGGTCCTGACACCGAACACAAAACCCAACAAGGAGGCCCAAATCTCTTTCCTACAGGATTCGCAGCAGTATTATCTTCTTCCAACCAGTGAGTAAGTATCTCTAAGTATGATGAGTGAATTTTACACAGTTCTCTTTGTTTCCAATCTGAATTGGCTGATTCATTGACGCTCCAGAGGCTGAGCTGTATGAAGACCCCAACCACCACCCACCAGGTGAAGTTAAGACTTTCCGACAGTTCATAGTGCCAGCGAATGTCACAGGCTCCGACCAAGTATAACCACATCCTTTGGAAATCCTTCCATTTTTGCAATTTCAAAACAGCCCAACTTGCTGTAAAATTCCAAAATTCTTTTATCATCAGGTCTCACTTCACAGAAAGCCCCTCGGGACCCTAGGGAAAAAAACAAAACATTCACAATATAAATGTTACTGAATTAGTAGAATTATGAACTTGTGATTAATCTTTATATATTTCAAATAGATCACAGTAGGAGCTTATCTATACCAGTCCCTAAATCTCTCACAATTTTTTAAATTTATATAAAGTCAATGGATATTAATATCCATCAATATTGCAATGATAACTATCCTAAAGTTAATGGGTATGTTCACTGGCTTGAATATGGTGATTATTTCACAATGTATTTCAAGGCATCAAATTGTACACCTTAAATACAGACAATCCTTGTCAAATATATGTCAAAAAAAATTTTTTTTGAACAGCAAGTAAAAACTCTTCCCCAGAAAGAGTATCTTTTAGCAAAGAAGTTGTCCAAAAACCTCAGTGTCTACAGCCATACCACCCTGAACTTGCCCAATCCTGTCTTATCTCAGAAGCTAAGTAGGGTTGGGCCTGGCACCAGCCTTGGATGGAACAAAACTCAAGGCAAACAATAGCTCTGCTGACATATAATTATAATATGTATACATGAATATATGAATATTATACATACACACACAAAATACCTTTGAAGGACCCACAGAGCAGAGCCTATTCCAACCTACGTCACAAGTCAACACAACCAGAATGTGTTTTTTTATACTGACATACCTCACACCTGTACAATTCAATTCCAAGCACAACACTTCTGAGAATTATACTTTCCTCAGACAGAATTATTTCAATTATCCCACAAAGGGGACACCACTGAACCAAATGATTCAAAGATGCAACAAAGTGCATTCTCATTCATCAACAATTCTCTAATGAGTGCTCACCTTCTGGATGTTCATTTTTGTCTTGCCCAAAGGCTAAGAAGTTTTTAGTTTTAAAAGGTTGTTGGACTTGATGGACATGAATTTGACCAAGCCCCGAGAGTTGGTAATGGACAGGGAAGCCTGGTGTGCTGCAGTCCATGGGGTTGCAAAGGCTGGACTAAGTGACTGGTCTGAACTGAACTGAATGTACAGCAAAGTATTTTTAAGATTTAAGTAACAAACTCAAGAGAGAGTATCAGCGATTCTGCATTCCTAAATGAAGTCTTCCCAAGGTTCATTTAATTTTCAACTATCATTTATAAATCTCCTGGAAAAATAAAGTCATGTGTTTACTTCTCATTTAACTGGGGCTTAATATAAGCATTCATATTATAAAAGAGCAGCATTTTTCAATGGTTAATACACATGCAATTCTTGCAGCACTAATTCAGAAGCAAAACCGTACATGGTGAAGGGAATGTAAATACACTTCTTTTTTTATCCTAAAATAAGAGTCCTGTCCCCACCTAGCCCAAATACCAGCAACTCCACAATATCTACTCACCATTGGCTTTCAGTGAAGAGAGAAGGCAAGCCATCATGCTTTTGGCTACACTTGGATCTGTTACTTTTTTGTGAATATCCATCTTTATCAGAGAAGGGAAATTGGCAAGGAAAGTTTCTGGCAGTACTTCCTGCTCTTCATGGAAACTCAACATTATTTTCTGTAAAAATTAGGATGAATCTCTTGACTTTCAGTAGCTACTCATTATGAATCTACATATCCCAACTACAGAACTTAGAAACAGGAAAAGGAAAGCAATATTCAATAACAACTCTTCTGGTAATGGGAAAATTACCACATGCAAAATCAATTAGCTTATAATTCTGGCTGACACGTTTTCATTTTTTAAGTTTGTCTAAATGTAATGTAGTATACTGGATTGGCTCCTGAACAGATTAAGGACATTAATGGAAAAACTCTAGGTAAGGTGAAGAGTTTACAATAATGCACCAAAGTTGGTTTCTTAGACAAGGACAAATGTAAAAAGTGGGATGAAGGGTATACCTAAACTCTATTATCTTTGTAACTTCTGTACATCTAAAATTATTCAAAATAAAAACTAAATAATTCACAATAAAACAATGTTTTTAAAGTTTCTACTGCTTGCACAAGAATGTGAATGTACTTAACACGACTGAACTATACCCTAGAATATGGTTAAAATAGTAAATTTTATGTATATTTTACAATTTTTACAAAAAAAGTTTGTAATAGACACACTGGTTATTCTTCATATGTTCCTAGGCCAAGAACCACTGGATACAGAAAAGCAACACATCAACAGCTCAATCGCCAGCATGCTGCAGTCATGTTGATGTAATTCTAAGTAAGGCAGCCTACTCCAAACTAGCCTCTTATTACACTGCCATCTAGCTAGAGGCAAAAGGTAAAAAATAGTAATAGAATTTGAGTACACTGGTGTGGGGAAGAGGGGTAGAGAATTTCAGAAAAGGGGGAGAAGCAATTCAGAAGAAAACAGACAATGTCACAAATATAAGTCCAAGTATATTCTCTGAGAGTATTTATTGAGTGTAAGTAAAGTTTATCCTCCAGAAGAAACTTTTTACTGTTCATTCCTTTTACCATGTGAGGGCTTCCCTGATAGCTCAGTTGTAAAGAATCTGCCTGCAATGCAGGAGACCCCACTTCGATTCCTGGGTTGGGAAGATCTGCTGAAGAAGGGATAGGCTACCCACACCAGTATTCTTGGGCTTCCCTGGTGGCTCAGCTGGTAAAGAATCTGCCTGCAATGCAGGAGACCTGGGTTCGATCCCTGGATCGGAGAGATCCCCTGGAGAAGGGAACAGCTACCGACTCCAGTATTCTGGCCTAGAGAATTCCATGGACTGTATAGTCCATGGGGTCACAAAGAGTCGAATGAGGGACTTTCACTCATACTACCATGTGAAACGCATTACTGAGAGAGCAAGTTAGCTTCATCAGCACACAAATGAGATTTTTAATTACTCAACTTGCCCTGAGTACCCAAAGAAGAAACCATAACGTACAAGTCTGGTGCTTCAAAACAGAAAGGGAAAAAAGAAGGTTCTTTCATTGTTAACACCGTGGTTTCACTTGAGAAAGTAATACAACAGCTCCAAATCAAAAAATGTTGTGAACAGTGGAAAATGCCATGCTAGTAATAAGTAGTAATAAGCCCTAAGAATTCTTCTCTTTAAGAAATTTAGAAAGCACTGGGATTTTAAGATATATTTGCTTGCTTTATTTTAATAAGTACTTTATTTTCTTAAAAAATTACCACGGTTTAATTCTAAATCTGTGTATTACCTCAGCCTCAGAGAGTTCTTTATCACCATTTGGTTTGGTATACTTCTCCTGCATGAAGGGAATCCAGGAAATTTTACATTTTTTAATGAAGGGGGTCACATCTACAGTGCCCAGGGCATAACCACATATGCCATCTTCATCTTCTAGGACAAAACAGTAATCCAGGCTAAGGGAAAGCAGCCCTCCTACTAACCTGCTCAGAAGAAAAGAAACCAGATGAGTAAAGTTACTAACATAAAACTTCAGAAATAAGTGATATAATAAAGCCCAATACACTCAAATGATAATGTGTGGAAACTACATTTGACATAAATAAAAATTGGAAATTTATACATATTAATAACTCAGATTTTATTACAACTAAAGTAGGACTTCTAAAGAACTGTATCTGTATTTCTAGTCTTCATCTCCCCACAACCAGATAATCCTGCCTTTGAAATGTCTACTCCCAAATCCAACAAATACTTCATCACATACTTGTCTCCAATAAGGTCAGGCTGACTTTGAAAAGGTAAACCAACTCCATCGTCATACATTTCTCTGCAAATCTTGTACACGGAAGCCTGAAAATACAATCTAATTAAACAACACATCAAGAAAAATGGCAACAGACTGACAATATGACTCATAAGTCATAAAGGACTTCTAGAAGAGGGAGTAACAAAATGTTTGACTTGTCATAAACATCACCTCTGCTTTGTTAAATATTTATTTATTGAGTCATATTTGTAAAATCAGTAGAAAACAGCACGGTTATAGTAAACAGTGAGAACTGCCTTGCAGGGGATAGTTTTAGGCACTAAGTAGTGGCTTCAGAATTCAGCAAACTATGAGGCTGAGTCTCTCTCAGCTTTCTATACATCCAAAATATTTAAAAGGTGATTTTCCTTAAGCAGGCTTGCCTTTTTCTGTAGCTGATTATCAACAGCCTGGAAGCACTTTACAAACTGCAGAAAATATATTGGAGAACATCAGGCTAGAACAACACATCACAGAGATATTGTTCAGGATTCCGACTCTGAATACATTTCATCTGATAAAAACTAAGCACAGGACTTCCCTGGTGGTCCAGCGGCTAACACTTCACCCTCCCAATGCAGGGGGTCTGGGTTCGATTCCTGGCCAGGGAACTAGCTCCCACATGCCACAACTAAAGAAACCACATACCACAACTAAGACCCAGAGCAGCCAAACAAATAAATAAATAAAAAACTAAGCACAAGATGCTGAGTCTAAACTCCTTAGGCTCTTCCTTAAACTGCCCGTGTTTAATGTTTCAGTTAACTTTCTCCATCTAAAGTTTGTATTTTAAGACACAAAAGTGATTTTTTTAATCAGGGAGTTCAAAAGAAAGTATTAAGTGTTCACCATAACCACACTCCAAGTTGGCAGGTAGACAATTACCTCATCTTTAGGAAAATATGGTCTGATAGTATAAACTTTGGAGGTAGGAGTCAGTGGGGGTGGTTGAAAAAAGAGGTCATTTGCCCCATCAATTGGCAGCAAACGCTGTAGGAAGAAAAAAAAGGGAGACAGATTAGTGCTGGGAAGACATTTACTTCTTTTAATGAGTGTGCACTGCAGATTACCAACTTAACATTAACTGGCTACTGCAGGCAGACCTAAAGAAGAGGGGTGCACTATGCTTTACTAATATAAACACCTCTTTGCTGAGGGAGGGGAATGCTTCTGAATTGAAATTACCCAAACTGAGTTACATAGCTTTAGTGGCATACTACTGGGGATTTAAATTTACAGTAAAAAAAAAAATCTATTCCAATTATGACAAATCTATTTTTTTAAACCAATCTTATATAGACCATCTCTCTACTAAAAGATGGCAGAACAGAATGTCAGGAGGAGAGGTTTGGTCTGAAGAGGGTTATCTGTCCAGGAGACGCTTTATCCCCAAAGCAATGCGCTTCAGTTTGCTGTGCGCAGCAGAGCACCTGTTGGGGGGAGAAAAGTAGAGCACCTGAAAAGTCCATGAACAAAATTCCAACACCAAAAAAAGTTGCATTTTGTTTAAATTTTCATTCCTGGACTGTTCTTTCAAGTACAAAATTTACTTATAAAATAATTGGGAAAATATCTCAAAGCCCTTTCACCATTCACTTGCATAATTATTTATTCTTTTTGCTCATGGAGTTTCCACTGGCAGACAAGCATGCGCGCATTGTGCATTGCGGGCGCAGATTAAAATGCTGTGCGACCTGCAAAGAAACAATGTGAAGTGTATACCTAGAGCCGCTGCGCTTCGCAGGCGCGGGGGGGAATTGGCAGCATCTCCTTCAGAAATTACTGCGAAAGAGGAGGAAAATTTGATTTAAAATCCAGCTATGTAACTAAATTGAATTTGGGACTAGAAAGCCTTCGGCAGACCAATCCTTCCAGCCATCTGATGCGCAACATAAGGTTTCTCATAAAACAAAGAAAACGTCAATTCAGTTGTGAATTCATATTGATACCTGGAACTCTCCTGCTAGACCACCTCTAAAGGCCCAGGGTTCTTGGTCTCCAATTAAGAACTGTGCTGAAGAATGACTACGACACCCTGTTGAGATCAGATCCAAGCGGAGAACGTTACGAGAAAGGGGATTTCCTGGGGTCTCAAACGTCCAACAAACTAACAAACACTGTGGAAACAGCTCTCTAACAATAATAATCCAGGGTTTCAGGACAAGGCTGTGATAATAATTTTTTAACTTGTAATGGAATTTCAATACTGACGTTCCTTCCTCTGATTAATGAATAATCACTGTTCTAGTGTGAAAGAGTTCCACCCTTTATTAAATTATTGGAAGGAAAGTGTCGAGTTTGTCTAAGTCACGTTTATATATTCCCTAGGTACAGCTATAAATATCAAGGCAGCTGCTTCCTCTTTACCAAAAGTTAACTTTAAAGTGAAGTAAAGTGAAATTGATGACACATTTTATTATCACAGCCCATAAAGGAATTAAACTTGTCTGAAGTCACATTTTACATTTTGAGGAAGGGTACAGGGAAGGGGAAAATGGGAGAAAAGGGGTTAATCTTGTCAGAAAACTAAGGTCAGCAGAATAAAAGAAATTATTCAGTAAGTTGACAATGAAACACAGTGAGTACTTTTTTTGACAAGGACAATTCAAATTCAGACTTGGCTGAATTGGTAACAATACCAGTCTGACAGATTCTGAGAACTAAAGAGAGCCAACTGATGCTCCTAATTTGTCCAGAACTAAAACATACTTTTCTTAAAAGTATGACAGTATCTGGCTCCTCTGAGCAACCATTATAATCTTTGTGGTGCACTTATTAGCTCATATATGGAGTGGCAGGCTTTGAGGTCCAAAAATCTGCATTTAAGGTCACCACTTAACCCACTCCACAGGCAATTAAGGAACCTAATAATGAGAGAGAATTAAAAGCAAATTATAATTGCCTTCCATAGGCAATTAAGGAAGCTAGTAATAAGAGAAAAATTAAAAGATAATTTGGAGGCCAAATCACAATCACCTGCCTAGTCTTCTGACAAGATAAAGCAGCGCAATATAGTTCTTTTCCAACTGAAGACAGCATTCTACCTCCTGTTCAAGTTAACAGTCTCATCAGTACAATATATAGTGTGCTAGTCAGACAGTCCCAAAGCAAACCAATTTTTTTGCTGACAATTCAGACCCATTAAGAGATTATATCCAGGGTTGTCATTTCTCAGGGGTAGGGGTACTTAAATACATATATATATAAAATGTAGTATTTGTTAAATAAATATGAAATAGGGTAAAAATTTTGGTTATGAAGAGAACCTGCCCCATTCCATAGCTCAGTGTAAATTTACACTGCAGGAAAAAACTATACCACTCAAACTTTAAGGAACGGCCAATTTCCCCTACCCCCCACTTTGAGACTACAACGTAACTAGCACTTCCAACTATTACAATAAAAAGTTGCATGTACGAAGAGCTGTATAAATGAAAACATGGTTAATGCCTCAGTCGCTGCGCAAACGTGACTTCAGTTCATGCCTACTGCCCTTAAATCTACCTGAGCTACCTCACAGAACCTTTTAATTTAAACTAATTAATCATGACGCGCTGTGAACATCTGCCGCTGTCCATCCAATAGTAGTAGAACTTGTGCTGAGGATTCTCCCATCTGTACACAATGGGGAAGAAGATAATAGAAGTCGTTAGTAATCAAAAGTACTGCATAGCCACATTCTTTAAAGGACTGAATGCCAGCTGGACTGGAGACTGGAGGAAAACAAAGGGTCCTAATCAGTAACTCCCTGAAATTACCATAGAACCATAAAAATATTTTGTAGTGAGCTGTTGTGGAGCTATGTGGATGCCAAGATGATCACTTAAAACTTCTAAGATACTCTGACCTTGAGACTGTACGACAGCTATATACAATTAGGGAAAGCTGCCCCCGGAACTGCACAGTACAGAGGTAAAGCCTGAGAGGAAAAAGCAGCAATACTGTATATAATCAAGAGTTTTTAATAATTTTTGAATTGAAAGCTAAGTAGCCAATGTTTCAAGCAACATTTTCTCAAACCCAATAATCTGGATTATAGGTTGGAAATTTAAGACTTCGATCCCTATAAAGGTTAATATATCCCCTGGAAGGCAAATGCCACCATCCAACGAACAATAGAGAGGTTTTTTCCTAAGCCCAAAAGCAGACAAGTATCACAGAGGTATCCTGGAGCCTTTTAACAGGAAGAGGTCACAATTCTCTCTTCTACCTGTTGTGCGATATATACAGGAACCCAAAGTTCTCTATATTCTTTTTCTCCCAATTTATTTTTTTATTTTTTATCTTTGCCCATGCCCTGCGGGTAGTGCCCTAACCAGGGATTGAACCCATACCTCTTGCAATGGAAGTGTGGAGTGCTAAGCAATGGACAGCCAGGGAATTCCCTCTATTTTCAAATTAACAGACTATTTTTAGCTGCTAATTAGTTGTATCAAAGGAAATTTTTTTTTATATATTTAAGAATCTAAAAGTATATACACAAAAGTGAGAAATCTCTTTGCTACCACTCCTAAGTAACTGTAAGCTCACAGTGTTTTTCATATTTCTATTTCACAACCAAGACTATGTAACCCATCATAGTGTTTGTGACTACTATGAAAATTGACATGTCAGTTAGCCTTGCTGCCTGCTGTGTACTATGCATAAGTCCATTACATATTCCTTATACCTGGATTGAAAACCTGAAAGTGAAATGAGATTCCCTGGAGAAACCTGGCCATGCTGGTGCTTTTTACCAAGCTTGAGAACTTTAAAAAAAAAAAAAAAAAGTTCACTGTTGGAGAACTTCCATTTAATGAAGCAACATTTTCAGGGGTTTGCAATTTTTATCCCCTGCTAAACCAATTACTTGGTAGAGGGATAAAGAAAAAGTCCTATGAAATAATACCAAGTAGCACCAGAATAGCCTACCACTAAAGCTCGCATGCGCACAGGGCTGGGAGGATAGCTTCCTCTTTCCAGGCCCCTTAGGTCATTTCAGCAATTGTTCTGTTAAACACAGCATTAATGTTATCAAGACACAGCAAGCAGCAGAGAGCTCACATAGTCACAATTCATAGAGTCTCATCTCCAAATCAGATAAAAGTGATATACATGGTTCCATCCAGGAAGCATTCAGTCAGAGCAAGTTAAAGTCAGTACTTTCTAACACATTTTCAAGATATTTATGCTGAATTAGCCCAAGGGAGAAAAATCAATGTGCTCGATATGTTTACTGAGGCTTGCACCTCAAGTCTGTAACAACAGCTACACCTTTGAAATCTAGGCAAGGAATTTAAACACAGTTGGAAATTCACCAATTCCCTAAATGTTTTTCTCCCTGTGGGATAATTTTTTTTTTTTAAAGGACAATATATCTAAGAAGAGATTATTCCTGGTGCACCTACCTAACCACTGTACAAAAGACTTCACCATAGACATTATACTCTTGATATCCCAAACATAGGAGTACATGTCATAAAGGATTGTCCTGTTGGCACAATTGGAGAGCCGAGTGAACATTCCCATCACTAGTCCGCACATCTCTTCAAACTTGGCCGCTCGTGACCGCCATTCTTCAATCTATTGAGGATCAATAACAACACTCAAAAAACTGGAAGTTTAAAAACATAATCTAAAGCACAGCTATGAACTAAGCAGTTTATGTTATCAAGTACCTGCAAATTTACCCTCAACATTAAAGAATCACAGGGCTTAAACTTCTAAAGATAAGCAATAAAAGTCTAAGTCTCCCCAAATATTCCTAAAATGTTCATCAACTTTGACCTTCCTTCATTCCTAACTACTGTAAGGTCAAACTATGGAAGCGCATGATTCAGCAGAGTCTGTACCTACTTTACAGAACACATTCTAAGATGTGGCCAATTCTCATTTAAGACCTCCTCCATATCATCAGCATGGGGATCCATCCAGGCCAGAGAAGCAAGTATATTAAGTATACTCACTTTTTCAGAGTCTTTTCCTTTGCAATTGACACTGACAACACTGCTATTTGCTCGAAGCCACTGGAACTCCCGTAACATCTGCGCTCCTTTGGGTCCATGCTCATAAGGAAGGTAGAACAGGTCAGCAAGTAACTGCAAATCCTCCAGAGTCACTGGTTCTGCAGTGTACAAAGGCTTTTCATTTGGACCAGGCACAAACTGCTCCTTGTTTGTCTGTTCATCAGTCTGCATAGGGGCAATATCACTGATGCAATCCTCCTGCATAGACATCTCTGGGGATTTTGATTCAGCGATGCTTTCTTTATCAGTGTCCATTGGTTTCAATTCCTCCGCCATTTTAGCTTCAACAATTTCAGTTAGTATTTGATTGTCATTCTTGTGGTCTGTTTCTTCCTGTTTTTCCACCACCATGTCCATGGGTTCCTCATCTGGCTGTTTCTTTTCTTCTTCCTTGGTCAGGGCTGTAGGCTCACCACTCAAGGCTGCTCCCTGGCTCATAATGGGCTCCTGGTAAACAGTTGTAACTACAGTTGTGGCATTTAAAGAGGGTGCTGCAACTAGAGGAGCCCCATCAACTACACTTGCTTTAGCTCCACTGTGTGCAACCTGCCTACCTATAAAAACAAATTGCCAGAAAGATAATCAGAATGAGAAACGGAACAAATAAGATCCAGAGAAATGTTTTCTACTTATCATATCTGTAACTATTAGCCTCAACTAGATTCCAAATAATATGAGCCCTAAGAAAAAGTGCCACTTCTCTAAACCACTAGGAGGTGAGGAAGGGAAGAGAGGGGAAACACAGATCATAAATATGGCAACACCTATTATTTTCTCCTCTTTTGAAGATCTGTATCTTTGAACAACTATTAAAAAAAAAACATTTAAAAAGACAAATTAGCATTCCAAGAAGATGAAATCTATTTAAGGCCAAAAGTAAAATTTAAAAAACCTTATTCTCTAGATTCCTAAATTTCATTTTGCTTGGTGGGCCTGTAATAAGACATCACAAATGTTCTTTATGTCTCAAATAATGTAACCCAACCCTCTTAAAAGGCCAAACTCACTGCTGTATTGATGAGGTACGCCAAACTCCTGCAACCATTCTGTTAAAGCTAACTTCAGAGCCATCTGTGGACTATAGAGTACATCAGTTTCAATATCTTCATCACTGCCTTCATTTTCTAACTTTATCTGGATTGATACAGTACTGTCTTCACTATCAGCTGCAAAACAGAGAAAGGGCACAAAAACAGTTTTGATTACAAAACACTAATTCTTACAGTAAAACTGGAGAGGCGAAGAACCAGAATAAGAACAAACCTTAAGCATAATAATGCAAACACAACCAAGACCCTTCACTGAACCACTTCACCTATAATAGTCATCTAAGTGAAGTCGCTCAGTTGTGTCCAACTCTTTGCGACCCCATGGACTGTAGCCCACCAGGCTCCTCCATCCATGGAATTTTCTAGGCAAGAGTACCTGAGTGGGTTGTCATTTCCTTCTCCAGGGGATCTTCCCAACCCAGGGATTGAACCCAGGTCTCCCACACTGCAGACAGACGCTTTACCGTCTGAGCCACCAGGGAATCTCATAGTCATCTAAATGCATTGCCAAATGTAAAATCCCAAATTAAATAATAAACACTAACTTCAGAATCACTGGACAAATCATTAATAAATATCCACTGACAGTGTTTTCATCTCTAGCCCACCAATCTTTTAATGCCCAACAGGCTTTACTTATATTTTCACCCAGTGTTAAGTATCTCCTTCTCCATGAAGTCGTTTACCCACTTTTGCTTAAGAGAGGTAACCAACCACCCCCTCCACTGTGTTCCCCCAGGACTCTGTAGATAATTATTCTCAGTACTCATCATTCTATAGTACAATTCCTTGCCTGCTTTATTAACACCAGACTAATTCTTTCAAAGTAGGGACTATTATATTCTTTGAATCCTTAGTGTCTGATAAATAGGTATCTAAGAGAGTTCCAGAAAAACATCTATTTCTGCTTTATTGACTATGCCAAAGCCTTTGACTGTGTGGATCACAATAAACTGTGGAAAATTCTGAAAGAGATGGGAATACCAGGCCACCTGACATGCCTCTTGAGAAACCTACATGCAGGTCAGGAAGCAAGTTAGAACTGGACATGGAACAACAGACTGGTTCCAAATAGGAAAAGGAGTACGTCAAGGCTATATATTGTCACCCTGCTTATTTAACTTATATGCAGAGTACATCATGAGAAATGCTGGGCTGGAGGAAACACAAGCTGGAATCAAGATTGCCGGGAGAAAATAAATAACCTTAGATATGCAGATGACACCACCCTTATGGCAGAAAGCGAAGAACTAAAGAGCCTCTTGATGAAAGTGAAAGAGGAGAGTGAAAAAGTTGGCTTAAAGCTCAACATTCAGAAAACTAAAATCATGGCATCTGGTCCCATCACTTCATGGCAAATAGACAGGGAAACAGTGGCTGACTTTATTTTTCTGGGCTCCAAAATCACTGCAGATGGTGACTGCAGCCATGAAATTAAAAGATGCTTACTCCTTGGAAGGAAAGTTATGACCATACTAGATAGCATATTAAAAAGCAGAGACATTACTTTCTCAACAAAGGTCCGTCTAATCAAGGCTATGGTTTTTCCAGTGGTCATATATGGATGTGAGAGTTGGACTATAAAGAAAGCTGAGGGCCGAAAAATTGATGCTTTTGAACTGTGGTGTTGGAGAGGACACTTGAGAGTCCCTTGGACTGCAAGGAGATCCAACCAGTCCATCCTAAAGGAGATCAGTCCAGGGTATTCACTGGAAGCACTGATGTTGAAGCTGAAACTCCAATAACTTTGGCCACCTGATGCAAAGCTGACTCATTTGAAAAGACCCTGATGCTGTGAAAGATTGAGAGCAGGAGAAGGGGATGACAGAGGATGAGATGGTTGGATGGCATCACTGACTCGATGGACGTGGGTTTGGGTAGACTCTGAGTTGGTGATGGGCAGGGAGGCCTGGCATGCTACAGTTCATGGGATCACAAAGAATTGGACATGACTGAGTGACTGAACTGAACTGAAATGTTAATGAATAAACAACTAGTCAGCATTTTCTTACCTGGAATTCAATTAAGAATTTTTCATAGATAAAAATCAGTGAGCCAATGTCTAAAATAAGAATATGTTTCATAAATGTAAGCTAAACTGAAATTACATAGTAAGCAACTCAGATAAGAATATCTAGCCATTTAAAATACACCATTTAAATATAATCATCTGAAAACATAAATTCAATCAGAATTACTCAAGGGGTAACAGGAACATTAAGACTACTTTGTCTAGTTACTCAGGTTTAAAGGCCAAGTCACATTTTAAAAACAAAGAACTGAGGCCAAAAAGTTATTAAGTAACTTGCCCAAAGTCACTCCAGGGAGCCCTTTTTCTATCATTTACATCTCATTCACAGGACTAAACAATACCTTAAAAAATTCTTGATGACAAAAGAACATATACTCACCAATGGTTCTAGTTACCCCCAATCTCTTCCCAGGGTCAAGAATCAAATCATTTACTTACTCATCACTACATCTTTCCTTACTCCATTCATGTTTGATTTGTACCAGGTGGCAAGGGTGTGGATAGCAACATAGTTGGCTTCAAATTCACAATTTGGATTAGTCAAGACTCCTTTTAATCGTGGGATGAGTTCTGTGGATCTTCCTTTGTATGGGCCCAGAAACAGTCTCTTCTGATCATAATCATTAGCATGAATGTTATCCCAGATTACTGGAGCTCTCTTAATGATCTTCGAAACCTCTTCAATGGACTCTACTGGAATTTCTTTAGAAACAACTTTAGGACCTAGAAATAAGGCCATCATTTATTAAAAGACTCTCATACATGGTTTCTCAAAATAGTAATATACTGTATGTAACTTTTTATTTTGTTATATTTTTAAACAATTTTTCTTTTTAAAACAACACAGCAACATGTGCTTCTACTCAGCTTAATCCCCTTGCTCAGTCAGTATTTCCTCAGAGTAAATTCCTAGAATTAAGTGTTTAGAAGACACAAATATTAAAGGTTTGGGCAAGTTTCCTCAAAATGATACATTAATAAGAACCAAATTTTCCATGTAAACAATTTTTTTCCAATATAATATATCCTCAATTAGACAAACTCTAATTAATCTAAACCCTGGGAGGGCTTCTTCCCTTAATTCTTAGAATGAAAGCTAATACAGCTCATCAATTACTAGTTTCAATCTAGCATTAAGGCTTTCATTTCATAAAATACAACATTCTTGACTTTCCTGGTGGTACAGTAGATAAGAATCCACCTGCCAATGCAGGAGACATCCCTGGTCTGGAAAGATTCCACATGCTGCAGGGCAGCTAAGCCCGTGTGCCCTAGAGCCCAGGCTCTGCAACAACAGAAGCCACTGGAAGGAGAAGCCTGTGCACCGCAGCTGCAACTAGAGAAAGTCTGTGGGCAGCAACAAAGATGCAGTGCAACCACAACAAAACAGAAATTATAAATTATTTTGATATTCACTCACTACAAAATCCTCAAAAGGTATAAGTGAAGAGTGTATACTTTGTAAAAGAAAGAGAATCTCATTAAGCCTCAGCAAAGTATACAATTAACCAAAACAACCAATTTCCCTAGATCCTAGTTAATTAAAAGTTTTACTGTATAAATGTGTAAAACTTACCTGTCCAAAGCACCTCAATTCCGGGTAGAAGCTTTTCACCCACAGTCCTTAAATAAGGAGACTGAGACACATTTGGATAACAGAAAGTGCCACAATATTCTGAATGTAGGGGGAAAAATTAATCAGTAAAATAGGAATGAAATAGTCATGAGTATTTTAATGGGGATAAAAATGTCTATCAATTTTAAACTATTTTCATCCAAATGATAAAAGGCCTCTATCTCATGCCCCCAAAGAAGTCAACAAACTAGCTCATTTATGTATTAAAAAAAAAAAATCAATTCATAAAACCTGATATTCCTCCTCCAGAAGTGGGACAGATAAATCCTTATGATCCCATGGTCACTAGAAATTTAAGTTTACTAAAGATAAATAATTGGAATTTTTAGCATTTTCTACAAACTCTGAATTGCCTACATTTCTCAGTTTCAATCAGAGGCCAAACAGACTGGATTAATGTCATAATAAAAATAAAACAAAATTATGCCCCTGGCTTAGAACTCAATTATAACTGATTATAATTTGCAATGAATTAAGTAACTACCAAGTATGATCTTATTAAACATTACTTGAATATTCATGTAGCATCAGAAGAGATAAGGTTCACAGTTCACAATACTCTTAACAAGACAGACAAACACATGGTTAAATCAATACAGTCTAAAATTTCTTAGAACTTATTTAAACTCTTCCTGAACAAGAAGTCAAGTCTGGGGAAGTTTTCTTATAGGCTGAATTTTGAGAGGAAAAAAAAAAAAAGAGAAAAAAATATTTTCAGTGGAAGGAAAAAGGGAGGGGGGGGGGAGGAAAAGGGGGAAAAATTATTAAGCTTTTTATTCTGACTACTGGAAGTAAGAGCCCAGATGGGAGTAAGAGGAATGAAAAAGGACACAGATAGGCAAGGGCAGAAAAAAGGAACAAGTAGGAAGGAAATGAGAAGCGACTTAGTTAAATGCAATGTAAATTTGCTTTTTTCTAGTTTTCACTTTGATAATACTATTCCCTTCCTCTAATCGGGAAAAGGTAATGTTCATATACTTTTAGTACCAAAAAATACGTAAAATCTTTCGCCTTATTCAGTTGTCATTTATTAATCCCTAAAATTTCTCCAACTTAAGATCTGGAGAAACATCTTCTAGAAAAAGAATTCCTACCTTTACATACCAAAGGGACAGGAAACAACAATAAAATTCATACATTGTCTTTTGAAAGTTATGTATTTCAAGACTAGTTAAATAGAAAGCTATTATATACAATACCTGTGGGACAAAAGAGGAAAGTTTCTGGCTCTCCTAGGTACTGATAAATTTCATTTGTGATGGAGACCTGGGCATGAGCAAAAGAACTGAATACCTCTTTGTCAGCTGCACACATATTATGGTCAATATCATCAAAAAGCAAGGCAAATGACCTGCATCCAAACTGAGAAACCTAGGAAAGAAAAAAACAAACAAGATGCTTTACAAGCTCATCTTAAAGAGTAAAAAATACAGGCTTTAAACTATATTTAATATATAGTTAATAGTTACATGTAAAAGTCAAATATTTTCCTTAACAGAATGTTCAACGCCAAACCACTCCCTCTCTGTGTTAAAAAGCTACACAGTTTCGGTACCCATATTTTCATTTGGGTTTGAGTGCTCTAAACAAATTGTCTAACAAAGCTTCTATAACGTGGCTTATCCTTCTACATCTTTCACTACAGAAGATACATACCAGAGGAAAAATCCAAGTCATTTGCTCTAGTCAAGATGCACTGATGCTAACTAATTTCTTTGCACATAAACCTAAGTCATTAATCAGAAAGACCAAAATAGCAGAATATGATCAAGCAGGGAAATAACCTCTTAGGAGCTTATTCACAGACATTTAACTACTTGTTTTTTTTTTTCCTGGCCGCAGCACACAGATTGTGAGATCTTAAGTTTCCCAACCAGGGACTAAACCCAGTCCTGGCAGTGAAAGCACCAAGTCCTAACCCTTGAACAGCCAGGGAAATCCCAAACTTTTAGGTTGGTACAAATGTTAACTGCAATTTCAGACTGTTGATTTTAAATCGTTATAATTAGGTTCAAACACATCTTTTATAACTCAAAATAGGAACCATTACAGTCAACACATTTTTGCCAACGAGAGTTAAGTTTATCTCTGTAACGTAAAAATCCATGCTTCAGGATTTAACAAACTCTTGGAAAACACTTCCTGCATCCTGCTGGTTTTGGAAGCATTTTCGCTGCAAAAAGCTGTTGAAATGCTTGAAAAAGTGGTAGTCGATTGGCTAGAGGTCAGGTGAATATGGAGGATGAGACAAAACTCTGCAGCCCAATCCATTCAACTTTTGAAGCACTGGTTGTGCAAGTGAGGTCAGGCGTTGTAATGGAGAAGACTGGGACTTGATCAATGCCGTCTGCAGGTGTTGCAGCTTCCAGGGCATCTCATCGTGAGCACACTTCAGTGATGTATGTGAGCATACTTCTTGGATGTAATGGTTTTGCTGGAATTCAGAAAGCTGTAGTGGATCAGACTGGCAGCAGACCACCAAAGTGACCAGGACCTTTTCTGGTGCAAGTCTGGCTTTAAGAAATGCTTTAGAGCTTCTGCTCAGTCCAACCACTGAGCTGGGCATCACTGGTTGTAGTATGAAATCCACTTTTTGTTGCATGACACCATCCAATTGAGAAATAGTTCATTGTTGCATAAAATAAGACAACACTTTAAAACAATGTTTTGGTTTTCGGTCAGCTCAAGAGGCACCCTTTTATCGAGCTTTTTCACCTTTCCAATTTGCTTCAAATGCTGAACAACTATAGAATGGCTGACAATGAGTTCTTAAACTTGTCTAGTTGTAAGAGGAGCAGCCTAAATAAAGGCTCTCAGTTGGTTGTTGTCAACTTCTGATGGCCAGCCACTGTGCTCATATTCAAGGCTCTCATCTCCCTTGCAAAACTTCCTGAACCACCATGGCACTGTGCGTTCATTAGCACTTCCTGGGCCAAATGCATTGTTGATGTTGTGTCTCCACTGTCTTATGACCCATTTTTTAACTCGAGTAAGAAAACTGCTTGAATTTGCTTTTTTGTCTAACATCATTTTCATAGTTTCAAATGCATGTAAAATATACAGCAAGTAATAAGTCATTAGCGAAAAAACAAAGTGAGAAATGCCCATTAAAATGATGTATGATATGTATTCACATTTAAGAATGTATTCCAACATCAAATGGCAAATGTCAACACTGCAAAACCAAATTACTTTTACAACAACCTATTAACTTTAAATTCTTTACCAGCCATTCCAATACCACCAATAATATACAATTTTTTTTTTTTCTTTTTAAAAGGTGCACCACAATGCAAGTGGGATCTTAGTTCCTTGACCAGGGATGGAACCCATACCCCTGGCAGTGGAAGCATGACGTCTTAGCCACTGGACTGCTAGGGAAGTCCAATGTAAACTTTTGTTTTAATAAACATCTTACACTTATTTGACCAAAACAGATGTGCAGCTTTTATACTAAGTAGAATGTAGATTCCAATCAGGTTCAACAACAGCTTACACGTTTACCTAGTTTTTCTTCTCGTTTTGGGAAACCAGCCAGTCATTTCCACACTGAATTATGTCTCTTAACCATATAACCGAGTGAATCCTATTTCTATAACCTCACTCAGAAGTTCAGTCAAGCAAGCACTCAACAGCATACAGAGTTTCTGGAAATGTGACTCTGGAAGACTCAGAATCAGCTGGAATGTGAGCTAAGTCTCCACCTCAAGTCTTCATTAAGAATCTATGGGAATGGAGCTTATGAGCATTCTTTTAAGCATTACTTCTAAGCATTCTTTTAAGGCAGTTCTTATGCAAAGGGAAATTTGTAAAGCAATGGTACCTCCAGTGAAGCTCTTTTCACTCCCTTTAGAAAATATTCTCATCAAAAGTAAAAAATTTGCACAGAAAGTAAAAATCTGTACAGGAACAAAGAAGTACTATGAATCTGGTTTTCTTTTTATATCATAAAAGCAACTCAGAAACTTTTCAGTTTCATGTACTGACTCAGGGAAAAATAATGAAAAAGCAAGGAAATTACCTGGTCCAGTTTGCGTTTCAATGTAGACACTTCCTTGGGGTTAGAAAAAGTAATATCCAATCCAGGTGAGATAGCATAGATGAACTCTATCTCATATTCCCGTGCAGCAGAGATAAGAGTCATAAGTTGCTCTAAAGAACAGAGTCCATGACTTTAGAAAGCAGCACAGAAAACTAAAAGAGCCTTCACCTTTAAACTGAAGGTTATTTTTCTCCGATTTTCAATAAGTCAAGAGAAAAAGTCCCTTCAATTTTACAAAATTGTCATGTCCAATGTGACAACAGGCCTTACCTAATGGCACAAACTTGATACAATTTAATATCACCCTGAACTCAATAAAAAAATTCTCTTCCTTCCATTGCCATTTCTCAAAAATACTCAATTAAGGCATCAATCTTCTTACTGAATGCAAACCAATTTTATTTCTCAAGTGTTTGAGAGTTATGTTTTTGTTTTTGCTGTCTCTGTACAACTGGAATTCCTAAAAAAATAACTATATATAACTACTTTATAATTTAGAAGAAAAGAAAAATGTGTTCTTAAGAACCAGGGTTAAGTGATAGCCTTAACAATCTTAACATCTCTGTAACTACAACAAACAAATCTATCACAGCTTTAAGTTTCTAAAATGTGACAGACAATTTTCCTAAGTAAATTGAAATACTATTCCATACCACAAGATATATATTTAAATAACTTTCAGTAGTATCTTAAGATATTCATTTAACTATATTTTAATCACATTAAATTTCATTACCAGCATCACCAGAAATCAAGTTGAAGAAACACAAGTTATATAGAGTAGTAAACAAAAAACTAGATGGAGTTTTAATTACTTTTTTTATAATTTAAGAAAACTTTCTGCCTTCACTATCTTGGCTGGGCTCTATAACCAAATATCAAGTTAATTATTTGTTAGTTTATTTGTAACTAACTTACTTGTAACAAGTAAATTACTTGTTAGTTATAATTTAATTCCAGGTATGAAAATGTTCCCCCATTCACTCAAGTACACAAAGAAAAGCACTTCACCATTTGTCTTAGTTACTGGTATTTATGAATTTTATGTAGCCAACTCGACATAAGAACACACGCAGAAAGGACAGTTTGAGAGCTTTCACTTCAGTATAGGCCTGAACCAGGGTAAGGTCCTTCTTGACTTTAAATAAAGACAGGACCAGTACTAGTAATCAAGTGGTTAAGACCAAGCCATACCTGGCTGAACCTGAAGCAAAACAATCAGTAATACTAACCCTGTCTTTATTTTAGATTTTGGTATTTTGTTCATGGATTTTTTCACATTAGTTCTGGTTTTAAAAATAGATAATACTTTTTATCTTTATTACTGATTTTTTGGAGTACTTTAAAACTTGCACCCAAGGCAGGCACCTCACTTGCCTTGCCAGAGGCCTAGCCTTGCTTCAGCACCTCTTTGTCCAATGGCCTACTGCTTACTGGCAGAAGTTAACAAGTACAATTATGACCACAAAGCAGGTGGAATGAGGCTGGCAAAGTCATGAATCACACCATGGCCAGACATCGTTAGCGCTATTCTTTCAATCTGCACTCACACACAGAGTTACTATATAAAAGAAAACTACCTACAAAGTGAAAGTGGAACACTTAATTCTTGTACAACTACATTTAAAATATACCTGTTTTCTTCACATACTCTACATTTACAAATTAAAAAGAAAAAGATTACCGGCTTCCTCCACTGAATACATCTCTCGCCAAAACATCCTATGTTTGTAGTCATCTTTTGGAGCATACAAATATGTATTTAATTCCCATTTCTGGAGCCTTAAAAGGAAAGAAAATTACATGTATATAAACAGGCAACATGCATAACCAGTATACCTCAATTTTTTCCCTTTTCTGGGAGCAGCTCCATCTCTTAAAAAGCTAATATTCTGGGGCAGTAGCTTTTAACCTTTTTCAAGTCCAGTGGAGTTGTAAAAAAAATTAAATAAGGAATGTTAACATATCCAACAGTTTTAAATAAAAATACAACAGCTCTGAGTGAAGCAAGTGAAGCCCAAAACCTATCCAGCTTTCCCAGGCAAGTCTGAGAACCACCTGCCTAGGTGAAGAGGAAGAAGACCAAGGTTAAAATAACTTCTGCAACTGAGAAATCATCAAACTGTACTTGGCCTATTCAGTGCTAGTGTTTCCTCAAACAAAAGGAAATATTAATTAAGACTCTCCTTTACATAATAAAAAATTACCTTCTAAAGAGTTCTTTTCTCTGTTCCATAACCCATGGTCTTCCATAAAATCCTGGATTCAAAAGTAAGAATGAAATTTTAAGAATGTGATAAACTGTGTACTGAGAAAAGCAGATTACAATACAAATGACGTCAGTTTGTAAACAATACAAAAATTTGAAGGATGTTTAATAAAATATTAACATGTTTTGGGGTGAAATTATAAAGTGACCTTAATTCCCTTTTTGCTTAGGCAAATTTTCTGGGTTTTCTACCATGGACACTAATTACTTATGTGATAAAGTTATCTAAAAAGAGCTAAACGTCATCTCTTTTCACTGTCAAAAAATACCATATATTTAAACCTAACTTTTTAAAAAGATTATCTCAATCTTACAGTGAGGAGAGGAGAAGCCTAGTAACCCCAAGCTGCTATTAATAACAAGTACTATCTAGGAGGGGAGTTAAACCACTTTTAGAGGTAGAAAAGGTAGGAAAAAAATCAGGAACAGAATTAGTAAAGAATCTGACTGACCCAATTTTATGATTTTGTTTTCCAAAATTACATTATAAAAGAGACCCAAAAAGTGCCTTACTACACTCACAGCAAATTCAACATCGGAACTCGCCCAAACAGGAAACTCAAGCAATCTCAATTCCAGAGCAAATGTTTGAACAACTGAAAATTCAAGAATGTGACTCACTCCAGTACCCCATGTGGGGGCACAGCACTAGTAATGCAAGAAACAAACCAGCAGATGAATGATGTTAGTGATATAAGCACCAAACTGGTATTACGGCTTGCCTAACCTTTATTTTCACCAGTCTCAATCTAATCATCTGCCAGAGATAAGGACAACCTCTCAAGAATATTATGAAGATGGTTCAAATTCTGTTTTGAACACAAAATGCTCCTTACACACACAATTTAACAAACTCAAAACCAAAATTTCTGAACTGTAATAACCTTCACTCTAAACAGAATGGTTACTCTGCACAAAGACAATGAGACAGACCAAAAAATAAAAATTAAAAATTCATTAGGTACTAATGCATGAAACTGTAGCACTTGGAATCTGGACAATTCCATGGTTACTCTTACAAGTGATTTAAAATGTTAAGTGAATTTTACAAGTCTTTGTAGCTTTCCTTCAACAGTTTGCATCATCATTACCTCTTGGAGTAGGCATTAAACTTTCCTTTAGAGCTGTCTGAACATTTAAAAAAATTTTTTTCAAGGGTCTAACATTTTAATCTTCAGAAACCCTAACTTTGCTCTTTGAGAGTAAGGTTCATGGTTTTAGTTAACTAGCACCACAAAGAGGAAGCAGGGCTGTTACACGAGTTAAAATCAACAAAGATTCGTCCACAGAACTGGCAACATTATTCACATCAGTAAAGTGAACCTTAAGAACTGGGAACTTTGGTGACCGTCAGTGCAGTTCACCCTTGCTTCAAAAAAAAAAAAACAAAACCAACTCGTAAAAAAAAAAACCCCAAAACAAAACTAACACTCAGGGTAGACCTTTTTGGCAAAACTTTTGTTTCACTTTTATATAGGTATACATGTGTGTGTGTTGGTTTGTGATGTAAAATGTACTTTTAAAATCAATAAATTTTGTTGGCCACTGTAAATACTTGCAAATAAAAGCACAAATTAACCTCATAAGTATGTAAATAAATAAAATCAACAAAAGTTTGTGAGGGAAAGAAAAAACAAACATCAAAAAAAAAAAAAAAAATCAGGTGCTTAGTCACCATGGAAATATTCTAGGGAATGGGAAGGAGAAAAGACAACAGATATAAGACAATTGTAAGTAGACTAGTTCCTTTTTAATACTATTCTGAAAAATAAATCAACTGGTCTTAACCACAGCTAGCTTTTTCTATAATTACTGAAGGTGTAATCCACAGGCAAGTATCCTTGGACTCACTGTAGTCTAGCTCTAAAATTTCTAATTGTCCAGCACTTCTCTCCCACCCTCCATCCCAAGATCTTAGGTCACAAAACACAGATTCTTTTCCTAGTATCTCCCTGCAGATTCTAGTCCTATAAATACATCGATGGATAAGTCAAGCAAATCAATCATGTTTTCATAAACACCGACTCCAGACAAACACATAGGTAGTTTTTCCATTCTGTTTTCCCCAAAATCGTGCAACAGTTAACTTCACTTAACCGTTTCATTTCTAACCCTAGCTGCCAACTAGTCTGTTTTCCCCTACAATTAAACTTTATCTTTCAAATGAATACTCCATATGTTTGGAAGTTCTCATCCATGAGGACAATCCTTCTTTCCTTTTCCATGCCTTTCTGGTTTTGTATGAAGACCAGTTATTTAACTGTTACTCCTAAGCACACCATTACATAAAAGAAAACTAATGAAGTATACAAGCTAGGAAACCCTGGGTTAGCCAAAATACTTTAGAAAGTTCGAATACATGCTGTACTTCAGGTAAGAGCAATAATGAAATTGATTAATACTTTCATAGAATGCCCATCTGTGCAACATTTGTCCATTACATTCATAAACTGTGATACACTCTTCTACTCATTTTCTCCAACCACCAAAAAAAGTCCATCATTCCTAAATAGTAATGGGAAAGGAGGTGGTGAAAAGGAATTTTTAAACCTCTTCTGCAATAACTAAACTAAAAATTCCACATCTGAGATACTATTAAAATCAAAGCTTCATCCCCCAGAGGCAAGGCGGAGTAGTTAGTTAGCAAAGGGCAATTTTCCAGGCTGCAAATGAAACTGGATTCAAAGGGTGGGCGGTTGGGAACTGAATAAACAAAACAAAAAACAAACCAAAAAAAACTACCTCTAAGCAAAAAGGAATTTGTAAAACTATAGGCCCACAGTGCTCCTCTTCACTCCAGGAATACAACTAGCACATTTGATGGGTAGTCTTTTTTTCCTTAAGGGTAGGGGCAGCAGCACTATACATGCCTTTCCGTATGTGAACACAAACCACCCTAGCAAACAAGATCCCAAGGTACAAAGATGTAAAACTCAGAGCCCAAGACCAGACTCCCCACACTGCCTCCACCGGAGCACGCCTGGCTCCAAGTCCAAGGCGGGTGGGGTCAGGCACGTTAATAGCCAGAGGGGAATTCGACGCCGTTCCAGAACGCGAGAGAAAACTTGCCCACCCTCTCGCCTCTTCCCTCATTCCAGCAGGGTCAGATTTCAGACCCACAGGAATAATCCCCTTTTAGAGCTTCCCCCCTCCCCCCCGCCCGCCACCGCCGCCGCCCAGGCTCCGCCGCCATCCGCCTAACCAGGAAAGAACAGACTACTACTAGGGTGGGGCGGGGGGAGGACGCTCCAGCCCAGCCCGCGCGCCACAGCTCTCACCTTCCACCACGCCACACAGGAACCTCCGAGCCCCTCCTGCCGCCCCGGCCACCGCTGCTCCCCCGGCCCCGGCTGGGTTGTCTTCTCCGGGGGCTGGAGCTGCCTGCGGTTCCAACGATGCCCCCGCGGAGGCGGCAGGGTTGGAGTTGAGCTCGCTCTCCCGCTCCTCCAGCGCCGCCTGGCTCTCCTTCTGCACCATTCTCCTGCCCCCGGTCGCCGCCACCTCTGCAGGTCCTCCTCGGCCTCCGTCCGTTGGGCCGCCGGCCCGGAGCCCTAGAGAGGGCCTCGGCTTCTAGCGCGCGCCCTTCCTGCTCCTTCCCTTCCTCCTCTTGCCCTTCCCCCTCCCGCTCCGCAGGGACCCGAATGCCCGGATGAGAAGGGCGGCGGCACCGGCGCGAGCCCTTTGTCAGCCGCTGCCTCAGCCTAAGCTGGGGAAGGCCGGAAGCCTAAGCGCAGAGCGAGTCCGCAACGTATCCTTCCCTGGAGGCAGATGGCCAAGGCTCTTTTTCTCCTTCTCAGTTAGGTTCTGTTGACCTTCCGATAATCCTAGCTCTCCCACTGCCTCCTCCCGAAGCCCCTAGGTCTCCTCTGCCGCTGCCTCTACCGCCCGCTTCCTGTTTATCCGCACTGCGCCTGCGCCGGAGACCGGCTCAGACCGGTCCCTTCAGCCCGGCTCCCCCTCCTTCTTTTGGGCCAGACTATTGAGCTTCATCCGGTAGGGGGGAGCAGAACAGAAAAAAAGTGAAAAGCGGAAGGTAACGAAGGCAGTGGGATGTACCATTTATGCTCGCCACCCTCCAGAACGAGCCAGACTCCCAAGAACAGACCATTAACCAACCCGGAGAAGGGGAGAATGGGAGGAGGCTGGAGCGGGTTGGGGCAATAGGGATGTGGATAGGGCCGGCAGGCGGGAGTGGGTGAAAAAAAAAGAGGTGTTTACTCTCTTAATGCGCAGGCGCGGAACCCGAGCCTCTGGTTCTTAAAGAGCTGGGAAGAAACTGACCTACTTTCTATTGAGATTCTTCTGACAAGTTGATTCATTACATCAGCCTGACCCAGGCTCGGTTCTGTGAAGACAACACTCCAAGAAGGTCAGCTCACTCCTCTGCCCTCAAACATTTCTCCCTACCTCCAGCTTGGCGCTAGCCCCCTTTAAAAACTAAGTCATTCCTTCTCTCAGCAGACACCTATTGAGCTTGCCTCCTGCTTTCCTCTTGGGCCACTATGAGCTCACAGCAAGGAGGTTCAGACTAACGAATACACACACAATCCCCACACGGTGTACCCAAGTGTGGTGGGAGCTCAGAGGAGGGACTGACTTCATCTTCCTTTGGGTAGAGGCGGCGGCCATGGCTTCACTTTCGATCTGGGTCATAAAGGATAAATAGGATTTAGCCAATTTATAAATAGTAGTTAGTTGGGGAGGGAGAAGAGAGCACTCTAGGCAAGTGGAAGGGAGTACACATGTAGGAAGGGGTGAAAAGGCCTGGCCTGTTTGGGAATGGGGAGTGTGAAGTGTGTATAATGGAGACATGAGACTCTTTGAGCCTCAGCACAAACATTTCCTTGTGGGAAGCCTTCCCTGAGCCCTAGATGGACTTGGGTTTCCTTGCTATTTATTCTCAGGGCTCCCTTTGGTCCTGTCAAGATGCACTCAGTGGCTGAGAAATCTGTGGTTAGGTAGGTGGTTTAAATGTGAAATAAGCATCTCCTTCTCATTCTGATTATTAACACTTAATATTGTCCATCTTGTACTTCAGTCTCATATTAGACTCCTCTGCCGGTAGACCAACTTGTAGCTCCACAGACTCTTATAGTCCCTCTTTTTAGTACTGGAATGTTAAGATGGGGATAAGTTCAGTTCAGTTGGTCAGTCGTGTCCGACTCTTTGCGACCCCATGAATCACAGCACGCCAGGCCTCCCTGTGCATCACCAACTCCCGGAGTTTACTCAAACCCATGTCCATCGAGTGGGTGATGCCATTCAACCATCTCATCCTCTGTCGTCCCCTTCTCCTCCTGCCCCCAATCCCTCCCAGCATCAGGGTCTTTTCCAATGAGTCAACTCTTCCAGTGAGGTGGCCAAAGTACTGGAGTTTCAGCTTCAGCATCAGTCCTTCCAATGAACACCCAGGACTGACCTCCTTTAGGATGGACTGGTTGGATCTCCTTGCAGTCCAAGGGACTCTCAAGAGTCTTCTCCAACACCACAGTTCAAAAGCATCAATTTTTCGGTGCTCAGCTTTCTTCACAGTCCAACTCTCACATCCATACATGACCACTGGAAAAACCATAGCCTTGACTAGATGGACCTTTGTTGGCAAAGTAATGTCTTTGCTTTTTAACATGCTATCTAAGTTGGTCTTAACTTTCCTTCCAAGGAGTAAGCGTCTTTTAATTTCTTGGCTGCAATCACCATCTGCAGTGATTTTGGAGCCCCCCCACAAAAAAGTCTGACACTGTTTCCACTGTTTCCCCATCTATTTCCCATGAAGTGACGGGACCAGATGCCATGATCTTAGTTTTCTTTATGTTGAGCTTTAAGCCAACTTTTTCACTCTCCTCTTTCACTTTCATCAAGAGGCTTTTTCGTTCCTCTTCACTTTCTGCCATAAGGGTGGTATCATCTGCATATCTGAGTTTATTGATATTTCTCCTGGCAATCTTGATTCCAGCTTGTACTTCTTCCAGCCCAGCGTTTCTCATGATGTGCTCTGCATATAAATTAAATAAGCAGGATAACAATATACACAGCCTTGACGTACTCCTTTTCCTATTTGGAACCAGTCTGTTGTTCCATGTCCAGTTCTAACTGTTGCTTCCTGACCTGCATATAGGTTTCTCAAGAGGCAGGTCAGGTGGTCTGGTGTTCCCATCTCTTTCAGAATTTTCCACAGTTTATTGTGATCCACACAGTCAAAGGCTTTGGCATAAGATGGGGATTAGGATTAGGGGACTTCCTGTGATGACAGTAGGGGGCCATAGCAGCTTCACTGGATATTGTAGTCCTTTGGGGATTTTGGAGCTGGCATTCCAGGTGACCCTAGCCCCCAGTCTCATGACACTTTCCTCTTTGTTTCACACTTTACACTGTGGCAACTGGTCGCAAGTCATCAGCCACAATTTCATCTACTCTCTGTAGCCAACACTTCGAAGTCCATGACCCAGGCAAGATCCACCTTCCATATCTGTACTTCTCAAGTTTAATGGGCAATTCTTGCCACACCCTTTCTCTCCATAACACACCTCTACCCCCCAGCACCTACAGTAGGAACCATAGCCTAGCAGGCCTCTGATAAACAGTTGAGGAATGAACAAGATAGGGTGCTGCTCTCACAGGGCTTACATTCTGGTTGGAGAAAGAGATTCAGTATACACACAGGAACTCAGTTTGTGATAAGTGCTATGAAGAGAGGAAATCTAGTGATGTGATGAAAAGTAACCACAGTAAGGAAGGTCTACTTCAAATGGAAAAAAATATAGCTAAGCAACGATAGTGATTTAGACTAAGGAACAGCAGTGGAGAGAGATGGTGAACCTTTGATGGTGGAATTGGTGATTTTTTTTTTTTTAATTTTTTTGGGGGGCTGTGCTGCATGGCTTGTAGAGATCTTAGTCCTCTAGAGATCCAGGGATTGAGCCTGGCCCTGAGCAGTGAAAGCACCAGAGTCCTAACCACTAGACTGCCAGGGAATCCCCAGGATTGGTGATGAATTAAGGGAGAGTAGAGGGAGAATGGAGGGAGAATTCCAGTTGAGCTATTTCAGATCCTGAAAGATGATGCTGTGAAAATGCTGTACTCAATATGCCAGCAAATTTGGAAAACTCAGCAGTGGCCACAGGACTGGAAAAGGTCCGTTTTCATTCCAATCCCTAAGAAAGGCAATCCCAAAGAATGCTCAAGGTACCGCACAGTTGCACTCATCTCAGACACTAGTAAAGTAATGCTCAAAATTCTCCAAGCCAGGCTTCAGCAGTATGTGAACCGTGAACTTCCAGATGTTCAAGCTGGTTTTAGAAAAAGCAGAGGAACCAGAGATCAAATTGCCAACATCCACTGGATCATCAAAAAAGCAAGAGAGTTTCAGAAAAACGTCTATTTCTGCTTTATGGATGACACCAAAGCCTTCAACTGTGTGGATCCCAATAAACTGTGGAAAATTCTGAAAGAGATGGGAATACCAGACCACCTGACCTGCCTCTTGAGAAACCTATATGCAGGTCAGGAAGCAACAGTTAGAACTGGACATGGAACAACAGACTGGTTCCAAATAGGAAAAGGAGTACGTCAAGGCTGTGTATATTGTTATCCTGCTTATTTAATTTATATGCAGAGTACATCATGAGAAACGCTGGGCTGGAAGAAGCACAAGCTGGAATCAAGATTGCCAGGAGAAATATCAATAAACTCAGATATGCAGATGATACCACCCTTATGGCAGAAAGTGAAGAGGAACGAAAAAGCCTCTTGATGAAAGTGAAAGAGGAGAGTGAAAAAGTTGGCTTAAAGCTCAACATAAAGAAAACTAAGATCATGGCATCTGGTCCCGTCACTTCATGGGAAATAGATGGGGAAACAGTGGAAACAGTGTCAGACTTTTTTGTGGGGGGGCTCCAAAATCACTGCAGATGGTGATTGCAGCCAAGAAATTAAAAGACGCTTACTCCTTGGAAGGAAAGTTAAGACCAACCTAGATAGCATGTTAAAAAGCAAAGACATTACTTTGCCAACAAAGGTCCATCTAGTCAAGGCTATGGTTTTTCCAGTGGTCATGTATGGATGTGAGAGTTGGACTGTGAAGAAAGCTGAGCACTGAAAAATTGATGCTTTTGAACTGTGGTGTTGGAGAAGACTCTTGAGAGTCCCTTGGACTGCAAGGAGATCCAACCAGTCCATCCTAAAGGAGGTCAGTCCTGGGTGTTCATTGGAAGGACTGATGCTGAAGCTGAAACTCCAGTACTTTGGCCACCTCACTGGAAGAGTTGACTCATTGGAAAAGACCCTGATGCTGGGAGGGATTGGGGGCAGGAGGAGAAGGGGACGACAGAGGATGAGATGGTTGAATGGCATCACCCACTCGATGGACATGGGTTTGAGTAAACTCCGGGAGTTGGTGATGCACAGGGAGGCCTGGCGTGCTGTGATTCATGGGGTCGCAAAGAGTCGGACACGACTGACCGACTGAAGTCAACTCAACTCAGAGGGAGAGTGTGGAAGGAGAATAGAAGACTCCTAAATTTTGACCTGAGCAACTAGGTAGATGGTGTCATTTATTGAGATGGGGAAGACTAGGAATGCATGAGTCAAAACTCCATTTTGAACATGTTTACTATGACCATTATAGATCCACATCAATATGTCAAATAGGCAATTGAATATGTGGGTCTTGGAGCTCAGAGGAGAATTCTGGGGATAAAAACTTAGGAGTCTCCCTGCATATAGATAATGTTTAAAGCCATGGGATTGGATGTGTTATGGAAAAGAGGCTCCTGTCTGAGCTGTGGGGCCAATGTTTAATATTCCAAATGAGAAGGATGAGTTATCAAGGGAGGACTGAGAAGGGATGGCCAGAAAGGTAAAAGAAAAACAATAAAGAAGAGTGTTTTGAAATGGAGCAGCTAACAACATTCAGAATCTAATCAGTGGCCAGAAAAAAATGATCAGAATCCCAACCTCCTGTCTTTTCTCTCTTTTTTTTTTTTCCTGGTTCCCATTGTCTGCCCTAGCTCTGGGGTACTTCTCAGTTCCTAGAAATTCTCAGCTTCAGACTTACACTTCCCTTAAGCTTGAAAGTACCCTAAAATATAGAGACCGTCTCCATACTTAAGCCAATTATATACATACACTTACCATGCCCATTTATCCAAACAATACAGTTATTCATACAGTTATGAAATGCCTATTACTTGCCAGGCCCCAGGATAGGATGGTAAGGGGGAAAAAAAACCTAGTCCAGGCACTCGAGTCCTCAGGAGCTTACAATGTAACAAAAAAGACAAATAATCACTCAAATAAATACACTTGAATATACAGTTACAAACTGATAAGTGCCCGGAAGTAAAAGTACAGGGCAACAGGACAGCCTGTCACAGTGTTACATTGTCTCCATTATACATGACATGCATAGCATCCATCTTTCACCCACAAATTTTTACTGTGCTCCATGGCCACCTTGGACAGAGATTTGGGGGATTGAGTCTAGTATCAACCTTCCTATAAACTTATCAGTTGATCTTGAGCAAGGGCTCTTTGCTCTTTGGGCCTGCTTCTTCTTCTGTACAATGGAAGACAGAGGTAGACCGGATCATAGGTTCTTAATTAGGGCCCATGGATGGGCTTCAGGGACACAAAAACATATGGAAAACTGTGCTATTTTTTTCCTCTAGACAGTAGGTCCACAAATTTAACTAGATCCTACAGAGGGGTTGTGACCTAAAGGAACCCAAGGACCTAAGAAGCAGACAGCTATGTGATGATGTGAGCAGCAAAAACATGACAAAATGAAGGACTCTGGAAGTAAGGTTTTGTTTCTTAGACACCATACCCCTCCCTTGATCTTGTCAATGTGTGCATTACAATGTTGGAAGAGAAGGCCTGATCCCCCTTCTATGGACTGTAAAGCTTAGTTACCACATAATACTGCCCTAGAGAAAGGATGGGAGGAACTTAGCATTGGCAGCCCCTCTCCAGGAGCAGAACAAAGAAAGGTTCCTACCCCACACAGGAAGCTTCTGTTACCCTTTGTGTCAACTGCTCCATGGTGACCTGTCCTTGGTCTACTTCATCTGCTCCCCCATCATTCTTGGCTAGAGTACAGACACAAATGTACATCTATACTAGCTGGAATGTTTACACAAAGGAACTTTCATTAGAACCTAAAGGGAATTCCCCTCTTAAAAGCATTTTAAAATTAACTAAGATATATTAATATGTAAATTAGAAATTATTGATTTGACTTGAAAGAATGTTTAGCCAAAAGACAGCTGGCTTGGCATAGTCTTTGGGACATCAATCATCTTTCTCTTCCTTGTCTCCTCCATGGATAAGGGAGATTCAGGAGCCTCTCTAAGGTCCAGGAGGTTTCCAACTCTTCCAGAACATGTGACTTGATCTCCTGCCAAGGGTTGGCCATACTCTAGGAAACGAAGCATTGTCTTTGGGATCTAAAAGGCTGTTTGAGTTAGGGGTTGTGAGTTTATGTGTTGGATAGGAGGGACAAAAAGGCAGAGACAGCAACCTGTGCATAGCCATTGTGTTTTATTGGATCTGGTGATTTCTTATTTTACAAAAATTACAGAGGAACCAAAAATGCAAAGTAGTCAACAGTGTTCTTATGGGGAAGGGGGCTCCTTGGGGGCCCTCCCCCCTCAGTTCACAGCTGACTGGGAAAGTGAGCTAAATGGGACAAGCAGATATATTAAAGGGTAGCAGTGTGGCCAGGCTGCTGACAGTGAGGTGGGACCTGGATCCTATGGTCCCTGCCTTCAAGGTGTGCTCAGAGGCATCTCTGGGTAGATTGACTAGAGCAAAAGGAAACTCTGAGTAGGCTATGAGGAGGCTATGTGGGGAGGGAGGAATAGAGCCTGGGTATATCAAAAATTCTCAAAAATGCCCCCACACTGGGTTCAAATGCTATGTCTGCCTCCTTCCTTCCTTTTTCTCCTAAGGCATCCACAGGGTGGTCCCTGACTTACTCCATGCCTCCAGGTCTAGAGGAAATGACAAATGAAAACTTAAGTTGCAGCCATCATAGAAGGTAGGCCGAAACTTTGGCAGGTATCAGTCAAGACAGCTCCCACCCATCTTCCCCCCACTGCCACCACCTCTACCCAAACAGGAAGAAAGAAGAGGAAGAAATTCCAGGGATCTGCCAAAACCCGGATCCCAGGTTCTCCTGGGATACTGAGGAGTACATGGAAATTTTCTGGAGATATTTCCAAGGTTTTCTGAAGAGCCTGGAAACACATATTCTGATGGCTTGGGGTGGCAGACCTGTAGAGCTCAAAGCTATAGCCTGGTATGCTGTCACTCACAATCCCCAGGCTTTTCTGCTCTCTACCGCAATTGCCTCCTAGGGCCTACCCGCTGGCTTAGGCCCAAGGTTACTCCCTCCACATTCTTGACCCCCTCCTACAGCACTGTCAAAGGCCCTGGCCTGAAAGGCCAGTCAGTGCCGAGGACAGAACAGCCTTTTTATAAGGAAATCTTAGGGGAAATGCTTATGAGATCAGGGATGGGGGAAGCACCATAGCAGGAGACATTTTGCCTAGTGTTGTGGTTTCTCAGTTGGGGGGGTGGGAGGGGAAGGACCACTCAATTCCCATAACAGGGCACCCTCGGCACTGAGTTTCAGGCAGGAAGGGGGAGCTGCTGGGAGTTGAAAACACCCCCACAGATACACTCTGCCCACTCCCTACCCTCCTCAGCTCCAGCAGTATGGACCACTAAATCCCCAGGCTCTTGGGTTCCTATAGCCCCCAGGGTAGAGCTAGGATGAGGACAGACCTGGGAAGAGAAGGGTGAGGTCCACCTGGACTAGGGCTAGAGCATGGTCCCCCCAGGGCAACTGACCCCCTCTCCTGGGGAGCTAGATGACATTGTCAAAGAGTTGCATGGACCTCATGATGTTCTCGTCCTGTAGACATGGTGGGAGAGGCAGATTGGAGAGAAAGGAAGAAAAAGAGCTTATCAGAGAAAGGGAGAAGAACACTGATTCAGAAATAGGGACGTTCAGAGACAGAGAGAGGCAGTGAAGAAGGAGACACTCAGAGAGGTGGGGAAGGGTCAGGTCTCCCCAAGTTATGAAGGAAAACAATTCAGAATTAGGGGTAGTTAAGGAGATGGTACTCTGCCCAAAGGAGCTTTCTCCTACATCATTGAATCAGGCCCTGAGTCCAGATCAGGAAAATGTAGAGGGCAGGGCCCTGTACCTTTTGACAAGACTCAATGAATTCCTCAATAGTCACCACGCCATCCTTGTTCCTGTCCATCTTCTGCAAAAAGGTAGTCAGGTAGAGAAAACAGGAGGGATGACAGGAGAGAGGCAGGCAGAACTTGGGTAAGTTCCCGGCTGGGACCTTGCCTCCTTCCTTTCACTCCAAAACCCAGCCTGCCCAGTCCCAGGCACCTGGAAGAAGCTCTCCACGTGCTCCCTTGGGGCCTCCTCTCGGAGTGCAGGATACGTGTACTTGCCCATCATGTCATAGATGGACTTCATGATATCAAGCATTTCCTGTTAGACCAAGAGAGAAGAGGATCCCTCCTCAGAGTCTCCAGCCTCCTAACTAGAAGGCCTGGGGCCTGGGGCAGACCTCAACCCTTGCTGATGATGCACATGTGGGTCACATTCCCCACCCCGGGGCCCTGTGCCTGTCCCCATACACATATAACCACCCACCCCCAGCTCATCAGTTGCTCCCCACCTCCTTGGTAATACAGCCATCCTTGTTGAGGTCATACAGGTTGAAGGCCCAGTTCAGCCTATCATCTGTGGTTCCCCGAAGAATCACCGACAAACCAGCCACAAAGTCCTAGAAAGAAGGCAGGGGAAAATGAGTCTTCAGGTACCTTCACTCAGCCTGGGTTTGGGTTGGCCTTGAAGTTCCAGGAAACATGCTTCCCTGGCCCACCTCCTCCAGCTTACCTCAAAACTGACTGAGCCATCATGGTTGGTGTCAAAGGCATTGAAGAGAAAAGTGGCGTATGTGCTGGAGTCTGTAGGATAAGTGTGGTGAGCAAGCTTGGCTTCCAGACAGGAGCAGACTTCCTACCTCCCTACCTCTGAGGGACTCTGCCAACTCCCAACTTGGCATTTCCAACCCCTCCAGAACCTCTCCCCAAGGACTTGTCTCCTTACCTCCTTGAGGAAAGAACTGGGAGTAAATCTGCTTGAAGTTTTCCTCATTGACAATTCCACTGGGACATTCCTGTGGGTAGGGTGGGGAGGGAAAGCAGACTAAAGGAAGAGAGGAAACCATCTTCTACTTACCGACCGTCCGTCGTCTCACCCACGTTCCCACCCCACCCTCTGTAGTCAGAGACTCCCAGAGAGGTGGGAAGTCTTTGCGTTTCTAGGGGGCTCACCATGTAGCTCTTCTACTGGAGGGAAGACGTCTCCCAAGCGCACAAATAAAAAGCACAGAGCGGAAAGGCCAGCCTACAGGCTCCCTTCTTAAACTGGCAGGCACCCCTACCTAGGAGCTGTCCCTTCCCCTCCCCATCGCTGTCCCTCCCGGAAGTGAGAAAAGTCCTGCACAGACCCCGCCCCTCCCCAGCTAGACTGATCTTTGCACTCACGTTTTTGAAACCCCGGTACAGGACCTGCAGCTCCTTGCGCGTGAATTTGGTTTGCTCCTGCAGCTGCTCCAGACCCTCGGGCCGGTGACACACGGTGGACAACTCAAACTCATCCTCCACGCTGTCTGCGGGGTGGGGGCGGTTGGGGGGGTGGTGGAAAGCCGCGCCTCAGGCCTGTCCCCCATGACCCCTCTTCAAAATCACTTAACTATCCAACCCCCCCACCCCCCTCCACCCCCCGCCCCACCATCTCCGACGCAGGAGACCAGCCTGCCAGTTCCCCTGATCCCGAGCCAAGGACTTCAAGGCAAGGAAAGAAGACACCAAGTCAGCTTCGAAGTTAATCAGCGGGCTTAGTCCAAGGCCAGGCCTGGTCCCAGAGCCAGCGGTCTGAGTCAGCGCTGGCCCCTGGACCCTTGATCCCTGGTTGGAGGGGAAGGCCCCCAGTCCCATCTTCATCCCAGGACAGGAGCAGGAAAACTGGGTTGGAGAAGGGGCTTCTGAGGGTGGGAGCTCTGAGCCTTCCCCTACCAAACTCAGATCCGCCCAGCCTCACCCTTGCCCCGCCCAGACCCAGTCCTCCAGCCAGGCCCCGCCTATCCCAGCCATGCCCAGCCATGCCCCGCCCAGCTCCAGCCAAGCCCCATCCATAGCCCAACTCCTGCCACACCCCTAGTGTGCCTTAGAGAAGGCCACCACCCCGGCCCCATCTCAGCCCCACCCCAGTTCCCAACATCCAGTCCCCAGGCAGATGCCCCCAACCCAGGCTCCCAAAGTTCCCCGCACCCGCCCCCACCAGGAGAATAAGTCACCTGGGTCCAGCAGGCGGGGTCTGTGGGGGCGGAGGGAGGCTGGGGCGGCTAATGCTGAAGGGAGCGAACTGTCACCGAGAAAGCGGAAGACACGGCCAACTGCACACACCTCGCCCCTCACACTCACAGCAAATCTCACAGACCTGCTTGTTACAATGCACACCCCCCATCTCCGAGCGCACGCAAAGGCACACGTAACGAATGAGCACAGACACACACAAATCGGACCTTACGCATATCACACCTGCCCTTTTTCGGAATCTACCCCCATGTGGGACCCAGCAGAATCAAACACAATGACATTCTCCAGTAGTGACTACAAACCGGGTCTTTATAGCTTGCAAAATGCAGTATGTATAATCCTGTGAGGTGGACGAGGCCCAAATGAGGAAACTGAGGCCTACAAAGTGAGGTCACTCAACTGGGGACCAGGCTGGTCCTATAAAACTCCAGTATCCTGGTATCTGAAGGAAGGTGGACTCGGCCCTTACTTACACTTGTATCCGTCTAGTCAAGGCACTGGTGACCTACCTCTCAAAGTCCAAAACATGCCCAAGGGCAGGGAGGGCGGCCAGACAACAACCCCATGCACAGACCCTCACAGCCACCTGGTCCCACCTCTGCCACCGTGGCCACACTCACACAGGATCAGAGAGACCTCAGCCTGTCACACTGACCACGCCCCAAAATCCAGATCCCGCCCATTTCGCAGGCCCAGGTGGCCCACACTCAGGCCCCGCCTCCATGCTGACCACGCCCACACATTCCCTGGGTAATCACGCCCCCTCACACCAGGGTCAGCCAGCGCCCAGCCCACCTCTGCCAAGTTGGTCAGGCCCACACGCACTCTCACACTCCTTACACCCCAGACACACACGGGCCCCACCCCCGGAAGCACAGGAGAGGCACTTGCTTTCACTGACTGAGGGCAGGGCTTGGGGCCCGCAGCATGGCAGCAGCTTGAGGAACCGCTGCTTCAGCGCTTTTTTAGTGGGCCCTGGAGGGTGGCCTGGGAAGAGAGAAGACCCCAGGAGGGAACATTAACCCCGCTGTCCCTCCATTCCCTGTACCCTCCCCATCATCACAAATCGACCCCGGCTGGGGGCGGGTGTTGGGGGAAGATGGGGGGTGGAGAGAGTAGCTGGGGCAGGTTAGGGGGGTCCAGTGGGTTTCACAGGCACGGAAGGTCCACCAAGATGGCTCGGGCACCTTGTATAAAGGGACACAGCTGGGGACAGCAAGATGGTGGGGGTGGGGAAAAGTGGCACATTGGCCTCAGTCTTTGTTGACCCAGTGTCCTTGGCTCCAGTGCTATATAGCGGGACCTCTGAGGATGATGTCCAACCCAAGGACACCTCTCTCACACACACACATATACAGTGACAGGTGTGTATACACAGAACAATAAATTACAGAGTGATGGATGCCACACAGGGACAGCTTGATACCCAGTACCTCACTCAAACCCAGTGGCCTCCCAACACATGCACACACACACACACACACAGACATATCTATTTTGACCTAGTACTTACTCTTTAATACAAACATACAGAAATGTGACTGACCCAGGAAAAACTGGACAGACATGTAGGCCATACAGGCCATCTTACACACAGCATGATCGACCAAACCACACAAAGAACACACAATGACCCTGGGGCATCATGTCACAGTATGGTCATCATGCTCATATCATATTGTAACCTAGGTGCCCATGGCACCAGATACCTAAGGTGTACCTTACCCTCAGAACCTGCATTTGCCCTGAGCACACCCACCTTTCTTTCCTATAATCCCTCATTTCAAGGCACCTAGAATCTTCATGCCAGCAGAATAGAGTTCTCAGCTAATTCATCCACCCTAAAAGTATGTCCCCTCCCAGTCCTTTCCAGTATGACTTACTCTTTGAAGGTGAAATGATAGCAAACTTTGAGGCAATGACAGACTTTGGAGATGAGTATTTTGTTGTCAGGTAGGACTATCCGGAGTCCACTAATCACAGTCCTCCTCACTTCCCCTTACTTATATATGTATCCTGTGGCTCTAATTGTATTCCAGGGAGACCCTGCAAGTTCCTGTTGTCTGTCTCCTGGCTGCACCCACCTCCAGACTCCAGGGCCAGAGCTCACTGAACCTGTCACACTGACTGAAGTTGGCTTCAGTCCATTCCTGGAGGGGCCCAACTTTCTTTAGTTGTAGGTTGACACCCCAGCTCCTTTACAACCCCGCCTCCCAAGCCAGGCTCCACCCTCAGGAAGATGCTCTGCTCCCAGAAAGAAACTGCTTGAAGTTGGCACCTCCTCTCTCTCCCATTTGTCCTCTCTCCCCCAGAGCTATGGAGCGGAGGGAGGGAGGGAGGCAGTGAGCTGGGTGATCGATGGTGGTTTGGCCCCTGGCCCAGGACTCCATTAGCCCAGACTTTGGTTTCCCAAAGCCTATTGTGCTGGGGGCCTCCGGTGGTATAGTAGCCTCTGGACTGGGGGATGGCTCCCGCGCCTCTCCCAACCTCCCCATCTTCACACATGCCCCCATCTGGTCCCCTGCCTGCTTCAAGGACTTAGTCTCCTCTAGGCTCTTCTGAATTGGGGAGAGAAAGGGGGTGCCTTCAGAAGACAGAATGCCTGCATTTCCTTGGATATCCACCCCCCTCTTGCACCAACAGTCTAAAGGGGATGGCAAGTTAGATCCCGACTGATTTCATCTTTTCAGGACTGAATGAATCCCAATGCATCCAACACCAACCCCTGCACCTCACCCCACTTCAATAAATGCAGCAGAGGATGGAGGGTAGACTAAGACTTTTCTGCTCTTACTGAACCCTAAAGCAGGCAATTCATGAGCCTTCTTCTTGACCTCAGCTCCTTTTACATCTTTTCAGTTCTCCCATGTGTCTACCCTGCAGTCCTGTCCATAATGGAACTAGGGAACAGCCATGCTATGAAGTTGCACAGTTCTTGGTATGAAAAAGGAGAGGCTAAAAATCCCTGGAGAAGGCAGAACATGTTCCCCTCTCTATCTTTAGTATCACTCTTCCACTTGACTTTGGGGTCAGATGGAGAACTGACTTCCCACTCACAATGTCTAGACTCTGGAGCCCATTCTGCCCTCAGATCCTGAGAGGACCTAAGAGAGGCAAGGAGTCTTGGGAAGCAGGGTCCCTGATCTGACCCACCCCTCACTCTCCTACCAGAGTTGATCTATGAATGTTTCAGTCACAGTATCCCCAACTCTTGTCCCTCCAGAACCCATCCCATCCTTTGCCTTGGGTATGGAGCTGGCATATCCTCAGGAACTCTGAAACAGCCACACACACAATCAGATACCCCAAGAGGCTCAGCCACACACTCCGCGCCCCTCAGGCACCTTTGCCATGTCATAAAGCTACACACACTGTCACTCAGACACACTCATTCCTATCACATACACAGGTTCAAGTAGTCACACATGTTGGCCTTTCTTACACACGTGAACACCCAGTCACACCACCCCTGTATCTCTCACACACTGAGTCCACACGTACTGTGACCCAAACCTGCAAGGATGGAGGTGTGGAGAGTCACACATCTTCAGAGCCATTGTGGGTCCCTGGCCCCAAAAGGGGACCGCCCCCACAGAAGTCTGGTGTTATCTCAGGATTCCCAGAACCTCCTTCCTCTATTCAAGATACCTTGCCTGTCTCCAGACTTTTCCTCATTCCTCCAGTTTCTCCTTATCTCCAGTCCCAGTCCCCCCCATACTGTACCCCTCACCACCGCCCTGCCTCCTCGCCCTCTTTCCTCACCTCCCTCAGACACCCGGTCCTCCAGATTCCCTCTCTTCCTCCCCAGATCCAGCCCTTGAGTCCCCCTCTTTACCTCTCCATGATGTCCTACTCCCCCACCTTCTCTCTTCCCCTCCCCCAGATACCCCATCCCATCACTAACCTGCTTACCCCTGCAGCCCCCACCCTGGTCATAAAGTCCCCAACCCTCTAGCCAGCAGACCAGACATGCCCAGATACCTGCATTACCTTCCAAGGAGACAGGCTCAAAGAGGCCAAACTGCTCCAGGACCTTGACAAACAGGGCGAGGACCACAAGCACAGCGACCATCTCCAGCCCTTCCAGGTTCATGGTGGGCCTGGGGCATGGCCCCCCAGGCTGAGGCTGGCCCGCCCTACGCACACTTCCTCCCCCTCAGGCTCCCCAACTGCCTGCAGTCTCCCTTCCTGCTCCTTCCCCGGATCTCCTCCCTCTCCCCCCTCACCCCGCCTCCCCACAGGCCTCCCAGCCACAGCCTCTTCCTCTTTGCGGGGACCACTTCAGCCTATAGATTGATATCTCCTCCGGAGCTTCTGGTGAGAAGGATACAGCCCAGGCCAGGCCAGAGGAGGAGCAGTGACTTGCCTCTGGCCCTGAGGAGCTTCCCTCAGACACCTTGTGGCTACTCTGTGCCAAAGAGGAGCAGAGGGAAGACCTATGCTTGAAATTGGAAGTCAGGGGCGGGCAGTGTGTGTGTGTGTGTGTGTGTGTGTGTGTGTGTGTGTGTGTGTGTGTGTGTGTGTGTGTGTGTGTGTGTAAGACAGAGAAACTAGGAACTGTACATGCGTAAGAATATGTTATGGGTGTCTGGGTGTCTTCATGTGTGTATATTCCTGTGTTTGTGTGCAGAGAATGTATACCTCTTATATATGTCTCTCTGTGTGTTTACACGATTGTGCACCTGTCTTAGGGATGTCTGTGGTGTATATGGGTATGTAACCTGGGTGTCTGTGGTGTGTATGAGTGTATTGGAGTATTTGAGTGTGCATAGAGTGTGAGGTATCTATATTTTAGCAGGGTTGTGACATGGGGGTCTGAAGACTGGTAATATGAATGTATCCTATAATTAGGAGTATGGGTCTGCGGTGGTTGTGTAATTGTATCTGCATGAAACTGTATGAAAACCTTACGGAGGAGAAGGCAGTGGCCTCTCCAGTCAGGAGGACACTACCAACATTGATCGAGGTTGCCATGGAGACTAAGAGGTGAGAAGCACTCTTCTTCCCCCTGGCCACAGACAGGGAAATTGAGGCCCAGGGGAGGGAGGATTAGGTCCAATAGCCTGGGCAGGGAAAAAAGGCCGCTTAGCCCTAACATGACCCTCTGGGGAGGGGACTCATTGAAGCTGACTTTAGGACCCAGAGAATCAACCTCCTTGGGAGAGGAAGGGCTTCCCTGATAGCTCAGTTGGTAAAGAATTCACCTGCAATGAGGGGGACCTGGGTTCGATTCCTGGGTTGGGAAAATCAGGAAAGGATGGGTGTGCTCTTCCCTTCCTTCTGGCAGGGGCCTCACTCTGGAGCTGCCAAAGTCCTGCCTGCTCTTTGGAAATCTTTACAGAGCTGACAGGAGAAACCCAGGGCTAGAGGGAAACCTGAACCTTCCAAGAGAGCCACCCAGCCGCCCCGGGTGCAGTTCCGGAGCTCTTCCCCCATCTTCCAGTCTCCCTCCAGGCAGTGGTGTGTGGTAGCAGGTGGAGAGAGGTTTGCTGAGCCAAGGAGCCAGGAAACACCAGCCTCTGGGCTACTGCCACAGCTGATGAGGGACTGAGCACTCAGTATGTGCTAGATAATGTGCAGTGTGACATCATCACACTGAATCTGCACAATAAACCTATGAAGGAGGTACTGTTACCCCCACATTATGGGTGGGAAAACTAGGCAAAAGGAGTTTAAGCAAATCTCCAAGATCAGTAAGTGTCAGATCTTCAGCCATCCTGACGGAGCCTGCACTCTAAACTACACTGCAGTACAGTGGCTCCCTTCATAGACAGCTTGCCCACACAGGAGGCCCAGTTTAGGAGGATTAACCCCAGAGGGACCCTTCCCTCCCTATACAGCTCTGAGATGACTGTGTGTCAGCCTCAAAGTTAAAGTCGAGAGTAAAAAAGTTGGTTTAAAACTCAACATTTAGAAAACTAAGATCATAGCTTCTGGACCCATCACTTCATGGCAAACAGATGGGGAAACAATGGGAACAGTGACAGATTTTATTTCTGGGGGCTCCAAAATCACTGTAGATGGTGACTGCAGCCATTAAATTAAAAGATGCTTGCTCCTTGGAAGGAAAGTTATGACCAACCTAAGCAGCATATTAAAAAGCAGAGCCATTACTTTGCCAACAAAGGTCCATCTAGTCAAAGGTATGGTTTTTCCAGTGGTCATGTATGGATGTGAGAGTTGGACTATAAAGAAAGCTGAGCGCCGAAGAATTGATGCTTTTGAGCTGTGGTGTTGGAGAAGACTCTTGAGAGTCCCTTGGACCTCAAGAAGATCCAACCAGTCCATCCTAAAGGAAATCAGTCCTGAATATTCATTGGAAGGACTGATGCTGAAGCTGAAATGCCAATGCTTTGGCCACCTGATGCGAAGAGTTGACTCATTTGAAAAGACCCTGATGCTGGGAAACATTGAAGGCGGGAGGAGAAGACGACAGAGGATGGCATCACTGACTTGATGGACATGAGTTTGAGTAAGCTCAGGGAGTTAGTGATGGACAGGGAAGCCTAGCGTGCTGCAGTCCATGGGGTCGCACAGAATCGGACACAACTGAACAACTGAACTCAACTTGGGAATGGGGGGTAGTCCCTACTGCTTCATTTGAGGTTCACGGATCTGCAGTTCTACAAGGCCACCACTGGGGGTCAGGCCTTCATCTCACACCATTTATCTTACCCCTTCCCTCTCCCAACATCCTTGGGAAGGTGTGGGAATGACTGGGCAAGACCTTGCCCCTCTCCCCTTCTTCCTCCAGGAAGAAGTCAACTCAGGGACTGTTTTTGGTTTCTCACACCTTTGAAGGTTATACACCTTTGAAGGGTTTACAGATAAAATGAGCAAATATTCAGTATCTCCTTCTCACCTTCCAAAATCCATGTATGGCATTTAATACTCTTCCCCTGCTCTCATCTGCAGATCTCTTTTTTGAGCCAGCTTGGCCTACTCACTGTCCTCCAAACACAGAAAACTCAGTGCTGTTTCTTACGTCTGCTCCTGCTAGTCCCTCTGCCTGGAATGCTCACCCTCTGCTCTCCTGTCCTACATTCTTACCTGTCCTTTAGGGACAGCTTAAATTCCCTTTTCTTCAGAACCTCCAGCCCTCAGCAGGCTCCCAGTTACCTGAAATTCTACCATACTCATTGTTGGGCCCTCAAAACTCAGAACCTATGTCTGTAATGTTATTAGCGGGAACAGTAAAAGGAGGCAGCATAGCATGGTAAGAAATAGTGTGGGTGAGGGTGCCAGGCTCCTTGAGTTTAGATCTGCCACTTGCAATTAGCTGGGCAAGTTCTTAATCTCTGTGTGCCTCAGTTTCCTATCTCCTGTGGTTTTGAGGCCCTCCGAAATGAACTAATACATGTAAAGCTGTCAGAATAATTCCAAGCACAGAGTAACTGTTTATAATTGTTTGCTGCTATTATTAATAACAGACATTCTCCTGCTTACATTTCTACAGCTTTTAACAATTTATAAAGCATTTCCACAAACATTGTAACTTCCATGGCTTCTCATGACAACGCCATGAAGTAGGCAGATGAAAAGTATTGTACCCATTTCACTGATGAGGTAAATGAGGCCCAGAGAAGTAAAGGAACTCACTCAAGGTCACCTAGCTGAGAAAGGATGTTGCAAATTTGAACTCAGGTCTTTCTGGATCAATTCTGTTTCCTCAATTAGATTCTCAGCTCCTAGAGGGCAAAGATATTAAAAATATTGGACCTATACAAATTGAATGCCAGGCTCTGAGCCAGTGCCTGTGCAACAAAGGTGAACCAAACAAAGTTTTGGCTTCCTGGGCAGGGAGAGACAGTCATTGACAGAACTATAAGGCAACTATTCATTCAAAAAATATTTGTCATGTGTTCAGGCCATGAAATGAGCTCTAACTGGAAGCCCAGGAAAAACCTGGAGAGGGTATTTTTTGAGCTAGTTCTTTCAGTTCAGTCGCTCAGTCGTGTCCGACTCTTTGTGACCCCATGAATCACAGCACACCAGGCCTCCCTGTCCATCACCAACTCCTGGAGTTTACTCAAACTCATGTCCATCGAGTCCATGATGCCATCCAGCCATCTCATCCTCTGTCGTCTCCTTCTCCTCCTGCTCCCAATCCCTCCCAGCATCAGGGTCTTTTCCAATGAGTCAACTCTTCGAGTGAGGTGGCTGAAATATTGGAGTTTCAGCTTCAGCATCAGTCCTTCCAATGAACACCCAGGACTGTTCTCCTTTAGGATGGACAGGTTGGATCTCCTCGCAGTCCAAGGGACTCTCAAGAGTCTTCTCCAACACCACAGTTCAAAAGCATCAACTCTTCAGCACTCAGCTTTCTTCACAGTCCAACTCTCACATCCATACATAACCACTGGAAAAACCAAAGCCTTGACTAGATGGACCTTTGCTGGCAAAGTAATGTCTCTGCTTTTTATACGCTATCTAGGTTGGTCATAACTTTCCTTCCAAGGAGTAACCATCTTTTAATTTCATGGTTGCAATCACCATCTGCAGCGAACTAAAATGGACTGGAATGGGTGAATTTAACTCAGATGACCATTATATCTACTACTGTGGGCAGGAATCCCTTAGAAGAAATGGTGTAGCCATCATGGTCAACAAGAGAGTCTGAAATGCAGTACTTGGATGTAATCTCAAAAACGACAGAATGATCTCTGTTCGTTTCCAAGGCAAACCATTCAATATCACGGTAGTCCAAGCCTATGCCCCAACCAGTAATGCTGAAGAAGCTGAAGTTGAACAGGTCTATGAAGACCTACAAGACCTTTTACAACTAACACCCTAAAAAGATGTCCTTTTCATTATAGGGGACTGGAATGCAAAAATAGGAAGTCAAGAAACACCTGGAGTAACAGTCAAATTTGGCCTTGGAGTATGGAATGAAGCAGGGCAAAGGCTAAGAGTTTTGCCAAGAGAACATGCTGGTCACAGCAAACACCCTCTTCCAACAACACAAGACAAGACTCTACACATGGGCATCACCAGATGGTCAACACTGAAATCAGATTGATTATATTCTTTGCAGTCAAAGATGGAGACGCTCTATACAGTCAGCAAAAACAAGACCAGGAGCTGACTGTGGCTCAGATCATGAACTCCCTATTGCCAAATTCAGACTGAAATTGAAGAAAGTAGGGAAAACCACTAGACCATTCAGGTATGACCTAAATAAAATCCCTTATGATTATACAGTGGAAGTGAGAAATAGACTTAAGGGACTAGATCTGATAGACAGAGTGCCTGATGAACTATGGACGGAGGTTTGTGACATTGTACAGGAGACAGGGATCAACACCATCCCCATGGAAAATAAACGCAAAAAAGCAAAATGGCTGTCTGAGGAGGCCTTACAAATAGCTGTGAAAAGAAGAGAAGTGAAAAGCAAAGGAGAAAAGGAAAGATATTCCCATTTGAATGCAGAATTCCAAAGAATAGCAAGGGGAGATAAGAAAGCCTTCCTCAGCGATCAATGCAAAGAAATAGAGGAAAATAACAGAATGGGAAAGACTAGAGATCTCTTCAAGAAAATTAGAGATACCAAGGGAACATTTCATGCAAAGGTAGGCTCAATAAAGGACAGAAGTGGTATGGACCTAACAGAAGCAGAAGATATTAAGAGGTGGCAAGAATACAAAGAACTGTACAAAAAAGATCTTCATGACCCAGATCATGACGATTGTGTGATCACTCACCTAGAGCCAGACATCCTGGAATGTGAAGTCAAGTGGGCCTTAGGAAGCATCACTACGAACAAAGCTAGTGGAGGTGATGGAATTCCAGTTGAGCTATTTCAAATCCTGAAAGACGATGCTGTGAAAGTGCTGCACTCAATATGCCAGCAAATTTGGAAAACTCAGCAGTGGCCACAGGACTGGAAAAGGTCCGTTTTCATTCCGGTCCCAAAGAAAGGCAATGCCAAAGAATGCTCAAACTACTGCACAATTGCACTCATCTCACACGCTAGTTCTTTAAGGATGGTGAAAAGGTCAGCAGTCTGCCTTAACAAAGGGCCCAACATTTACTGAGCATGCTTTATGTTCTTGATACTTTACACATGTTATCTCATTTAGTTCTCATAACAGACCTACTAGTAGGGTCTATTATTACAGCTGACATGGTCAGATAGAGCAGAACTATACCCATTTTGCAGATGAAGGAACTGAAGCTCAAAGAGAAGTGACTTTCCCACGACAATACAGATGATAAAAGATCGACCAAGACTTGAATCAGAACCAGTGATCTGCCAGATTCTTCAGTCTGTCTCTCCAACGTGTATGGGGGTCAAGGAATCCTGAGTGACTGCAGCTTAGTTCCTATTAGGGGAGCTATGAGTGATAAGACCAAAAAGGGGGCAAATTCCATGAAGCCTTCGATGCCAAGCCAGACCATTTGAATTGAAAGAGGCAGCATAGCCGCATCTCCCTCCTCTCTGCTGCTGATTCACAGATGGACAGATGGACAACCATTCAGCCAGGTGCCCTGTCCATGGACCCTCCTCTTCCCTCTAACCCTTACCCTCACCCTTCAGAGACCCAAGTCCTAAATCACCCATGCCTCTGGTGGGAGGATCTAGTAGAAGTGAAAGAGCAAGTTGCTTTTCAGGCTGTCTCTTCCCCCTACTCAGAGACCTCTCAAGGCTCTGAGCTTTGTGAGAAACTTGCCCAAGTCTGTCCTCCCCAGGCATCCCTCTGCCACTTGGCTCTTCATCCAGTGGAGTGAAGTCTTAATGGAAGCTCTTCAGGCAGAGTGAGGGATGAAGGGAAATTATCTTGAAGCATTAGGTGAACTCTTCGTTAGGTCTCTCAAATCTCACCACAGAAATACCCCTATCACTGAGTCATTTACTTTATGAAGTTCAAACCCAGAGAAACCCTGCCTTCTGAAGGGGGTCCATACTAGGTAACTGGCCCACTTTCCCATCTGCCCTTGCTCCCCTAGTGAAGGACCCAGCCAGTGAAGACCCTTCTTTCAGCCCTCTAGCCCCACTCCATCCTCAGCCAGGATAGAACACAGCAGCCCCCAGCTGCATCAGGTGATTAATGACCTCCCTAGGCCTTGGGGCTATTTTAGGGCCTGGAAGTCATGCCTGCTATGATTGAGAGCTGGCTCTGCCTGGCTCCAGCCATCTGTCACTTGAGACAGGCCCAAGCAGGGGCTCGGAGGACACATGCTCCCCAAGAGACATCCAAGTATGACTCTGGCTCAACCCCATGGCCCCTCCTTCTGGGAGCACATGGTAAGGAGAGGCCTGCTTATACTCCAGGGGCTCAAGGGGATACGGTGGTGAGAACCAGAGAACTACAGATTCCAGAATGCCATGGGCTAGGTTGTTTTGGTCTCCCCAGGCCAGGTGAGGGGATGCTGGATGTTTTGGGCCCTACCGAGGCAGCTCTAAGGAAACCCACAGTGTGCATAATCTCAGCAGTGCCTTTATATGATACCCACAATCCACATGCCATAAAAATTCCACAAATCCCACACCAAGGTACAACCTTGTGAAGTCTACACAACTAACTTACTGTGACTCAGGAACCCTTAACCCAACTCTAAAGCACAGTATTCCAGTATGTGCAGTCTTAGTGTCACAGAATCCAGGTGGATATGTAACCCCAGGGATGCATGGCCCCACTGATCACAACCCCAGTGATGTACAAACCCCCTTAATTCAGACCCCCAGAGATAGACAAAACAGTGACATGCAATTTTTATGCCACACAAGTCTATCCATCCCATCATGCATAAACTCACTAGCTGAGTTCATGTTGGTCCAGTCCTACCTCAGGATTTTTTTCTTTCTGCACACTGCCCCTAGTCATCTTAAGATCCCATTAAACTAAGCAGTTCAGTAAAGGGTTTTGCCTTTTCCCCGCCTGCTGCAAGCTTCCTCCTTTTATCCCTATCCCCCTCCTTTTATCTCCCACATCCACCTGCTTGAGGTCCCCACTTCTGCTCTCATCGAGAAGCCTTGCCCCCTCCTCCACCATTGTGAGGAACCATGATACCTCTTGTCCTTTCTCCTTTGAAGACTCCTATGTCCCCCATCTTCTCTTTAAGGGACCCTATCCCAAGCTCCACTTCTGTTGGGAGTGTTGTCCTTTAAACTCTTTTCTTTGAGGGATCTTGCCCCTTCCATCTTTGCGAGGGACCCTTTTTCTCCCCACCTCTGTAAGGCTATTTCACTTCTTCGCTTATTTTTTCAGGGATCCAGCCCCTTCCTCCCTTCCTCATACCTGGAGACAGTGACCCAGTCACCAGCTGGTAGAGGGATCGCGCTGCCTGCCCCAGCGGGCTCCGGCACCTGCGGGGGCATCTGTTCATGGTCCTGCCGAGAGCACAGTGGCCAAGCTCCGCCCCCAAGGCTCGGAGCGTTCTGATCTCCGCCCCCAAGGAGTGGGCCCCGTGTGGGCGGCGCAGGAGGGCCGAACCCACAAGGACTAGAGTTTCAGGCAGTAGAGTTGCGTTCCGCTTCCTGTCCTCTCCAGGTCTTAAGAGGGGAACTCACCCTGGCCCCCATCGCCTGAAGCACCTGCCCCCAAAGTTCTCAGACTGGGGAGGGGCGGGAAAGGGGCAGCACGGACTCTCCCTCAGAGCCTTCTCTGGGAACATTTTCTGAATTTCCAGTGGGGAAGGGAGCACCCATGGTTTTTGAAAAAGGATCCAGAGAGCGAAAACATAATCTTTTATTGCCGCGTCGCCCCCTTCTCTTCTCATTTTTGACAGAGAAGGGGAAGGGTTAGAGGACTTAGTTGTCATGGCAACTTCCCACACTTCCATACTTCCTGGACCAATGGGCGCGGGAGTAGGAGGGAAGAGGAGGAAATGACCAGTGTATTGGGGTGGCAGAGGGATGGCAGGGACATGCCCCTACTATCAATGGCTTCTGGCTCTGAATGTCTGGCACAGAACTGTCCTGTGTCGCTATGTCCTGGTTCAACGGGTTCATACTCTCCCATTATATGCCGATTGTCAGCCAAATGCATCGAGGAAAACCCCCCTACCCGAAGTCCTGGCCCTGATCCCTTTCATAGACTCACCCCTATCTGGTTATAACCAAAGTAAACCCTTCCAGGGCCCACTAACACCTTCTCACAGAGTTTACGGGGATCCCACTCCTCCGACTGGGATTCCATATTTTTTAGCTGAAAATCCTACATTTAGGAGGTGAGAGTCACCTCTGAACTTCGTGGAACCAAATCTGGCCACATACCCATCTGGAAGGCGCTCTGCAAGCATGGTTTCACTAAGACCACACGGGGGCACCCCAATCTCGGAACAATATTTATGGCCAGACAGAAGCGACTCCGAAGATCTCAGACCCTCAGACCGGGACCGAGTTCAGGCGTTGGCCAGCCAGGTCCCAACTCTCCCATCTTCTTCTTTCCTTGATTCCAGCTTGGACAGAACGACTGCTGATTACTGCTTTTTCTCACCTCGTCGCACTGCCAAACGGTCCTGATGGGCTGGTAAGACTGGAGGGGCTGAATGCGGGGCGGGGCTCAGACTGGTTTCTCCTCAAGTCTCTCAGATTTGTTTTGAGCCTGGTGTGGTAGTAAGGAAAGCGGCTGGGGCAACCCAGAATGCCCTGAGGTATGATTTTAGCACCCCCTCCTCCGTGTCAGCCTGATAGGCTTGGATGACTGAAATCGAAGATTACCCCCAGGTTCGATCCAAGGAATCCCACCTGCACAAGTAACATTGGAAACCTGAATAGCAGTGCTGCACTTCTGCCTTTCACGTGCTTCAGCACCGCGGACAACGGCTTCCCCTCGGGCTTCAGTGTCTCCAGACACCCAAGGCCTTAATACTGGCTTCCCAACCCCATTTATCTCCTGTTAAAGATAAGCCCTCCTTAGAAAGGAGAGCTCCTGGTAGTGTTTATTCCCACTTTCCAAGTCGTGTGGATGCTGACGTGGAACACAATTCTTGATGCTTGTCAACTTTTGAACTTTCTATTTCCCTTGGGATATAGGGAGGTAGAAAGTAGTATTTCCCATTTTACAGATGAGAGAAGTGAGGCCCAGAGAGCAAAAGTCAAACAGCTGGCATTCACACTTCCATTCCTTCATCTTCCAGTAAAAGGGCTTCCCCACTTCTACCTAATCTCTGATTCAAACAGCCAAGTGGGGAGGGGATGATTCCACTTAAGAGGAAAGTGAAAGTGAAAGTCACTCAGTGGAGTCTGACTCTTTGCGACCCCATGGACTCTACAGTCCATGGAACTCTCCAGGCCAGAATACTGGAGTGGGTAGCCTTTCCCTTCTCCAGGGGATCATCCCAACCCAGGGATCGAACCCAGGTCTCCCTCATCGCAGGCGGATTCTTTACCAGCTGAGCCACAAGGGAAGCCTAAGAATGCTGGAATGGGTAGCCTATCCCTGCTCCAGCGGATCTTCCCAACCCAGGAATCGAACCTGGGTCTCTTGCATTGCAGTCAGATTCTTTACCAACTGAGCTACCAGGGAAGCCCAAGTGAAGCGGAAGAATCAATTAAAGCAAGAAGCAAATACTGACTGATATGGTGCTAATAAGGGCCCTGGGGCACTTGCTACTCTCAAGGATCCTGAATTGGTGAGAACAGAATTCAAAGCAGAGCTTGGCAGCTGGACCTCTGGAACCCACCCGGGTCTGAAGCTCATCTAGGTCACATCTGAGGCCTGCCTCAGTGGAGTGGAAGGGCTCCCTCTTCTGGGAGTCTGGGCTTAGGGACTAGAACCTCTCCAGGGTGGGTGAGTCACACCTAGTCCTCTTGGCATCCCCAAGTCTTAACCTCACTCCTCTCAAGACAGGCATGGATGTTGGCCTCCCTTCACCTTCTCAGCTTGTCTTCAGACACAGGGGAGACAGTCTCCCTCCTGTTCTCTCTTGGAGTTCTTGGGTTGGCTGCACAATGAGACAGAAACACACGCACATGGAAAATGTACACAAGGTGACACAGTCACCCACACAAACACATGGATCTGCCTACCAAACCCAGGAATACGCACAGGCACAGATGTACTGGCCTCACATATCTTCCCAGTGTGGGAGCGAGAGGATGCCTGGGCAGCAAAACGGCTTGGAAGACACTTACAAGAAGAGGCCACATGGCACTTCCCAGGCCTAGAGCTTCTATCTCTGGGTCTGGAGGGGAAGCAAGAGGGTGTGTTTGCCTCCAGGTTTGGGTGAAGTTTTGGGAGGGCTGTTGGGGGCTGAAGGAGCTTCAGTTAAGAATGATCTCTAAATACTTTGGGTGGGGGCACTGACCCAGCATTAACCAGAGCCTCCCCACAGGAGCTGGGTGTCACTCCCAGAAGCCAGGCTGGGTAGGTGGATGTGAGTCCCTCCTTGGGTCCACTGGGCTGTTTGTGGAAAACATGGAGAAGCAGTGGTGTGCACTAAGGACCCCTTTTTGCACCAGGAAGCCAGAGAGGCAGCAAGGGTAAGATATGTCTTAGACACAGAGCCCCACTGCAGACATCACCACATGAAAGTACACAATCAGTATCAAACACCAATATACCCAGTCTCACAACCACAAAACACAACACAGCCCACTTTAACACATGCTTGTCCCAGGAGGTTCACAGTCACAAAGTCTTACAAACAGGCATACCACCATAAAGTGAAAACCTGACACATACTGGTAAGTCACGTGGCATTTTATACAGAATCACACACCCAAAGCAGAGTTGCACACAGAACAGAGATACATGGTCAAAACAACTTCATTAGTACAATCTGGGTCCTACACAACCTCACTGAAACATCTGACAGGATCATACAATTGCAGAGTCACACGCAATCACACTAACTCTGGCTGTCACCAAGACCAGGGCACATGGCAACCAGCTGTGGGAGGCGCACACACACACATATACACAGACACAGAATGACAGGCACTCACACACGTAACACCTCCCACTCTAGACCCCCTCCTAGCCTTGTGTCACGCATTCCCACACCTGCTGCCTCTGCCCACCTGCTCTCCCCTGAATCCCCATCCCCCGCGGGACCCAAGGTTTTGAACCTCCGTGTCCTGTTGCCCAGAACTGCTGGGAGGGTGCCTGGTAATGGGTCAGAGTGTGGGTAAGGGCCTGGCAGGGATCAGAGGAGCTTAAGGGTTAGGGGAGATGGAACCTACCCTCCTCCCCCCCCTCCCCCGACCCCCAAGCCACCGACTCACCTGTGAGCTGGTCATAGGATCCGTCCAGGTCTCTTGAATCGGACAAACTCTCCTTACGGCTCTGGCCCCGCATGGCCCCCGGCGCCCCCCTCCCGTCCCCACCTGGGCCGTGGGAGGGGGCGCCGGGTGGCCGGGATAGGGAGCTCACACGGCGCCCCCTGGCGGCGTAGCGCGCTCTCGGGGGCTGGGGTACGGAGAATCCGGGCTGGGGCGAGGAGCCAGGGGATCTCCGGTGTCCAGGGCCCACCTTGGGGTACTGGGACAGGAGTGGCAGGCTTGGGCAGCGGGTGAGCGCAGAGCGGAGAAGAGCGCGGAGCTGGAGCCGAGCCGCCTCTCCTCTCCTCCCGCCCCCTCCCCGCGGCTGTCACCGCCACCTCCCCCCTTTGGCGCTGCCGGGATTGGTTCCCCCTACCCCCGCCCCCTCCTCTTTGCAGCTCGGGGGAGGCACCCGGTGAAAGGGTGAACAGAGAAGTGCGGGGAAGGAGACCAGCTCTCTGGCAACACTAGCCCCTAAACCTGAACCCCCGGATCTTGGGGGTGGAGGAGGGTGCAGGGCCAGAAAGGCCCCACTGTGAGGATTCCCCGGCCGATTCTCAGCACTCCTGATCCTACCCTCAGCACTGGCTGGGGTGTCTGTGCCAGCTCCCTGTCAGCCCGTTTTCTCTGTGGTTCTCTGCAGATGTGTGAGTCTCTGTGGCCCCCACCATTGCCCTGCCCGCTTGAAGGGGGAATGGGGATGTAAAGGTCAACCAGCCTTTAAGGCAGGCTCATCTCAGGCCAGTGGACTACAGTTTTCTCTCATAAGGACCCCTACCCTCACCCACTGCAGAACCCTGTCTCTGGGTCCTATTTGCTCTCAGGGTGCCTTCTTCCATGATCTAATGACCTCTGCTAGCCAACTGGGAAGAAAAAGAAAATAAAGACTGAACCAGGTCAGTTTCTCAAGACTTTCTTGCTCTTTTGTTCCTTTTCTCTCTTTCAACTTTCCTGCCCTGCTCTACTCCGTCACCTGCCCTGTCCTAGATTCCCTCTGATTTCCAGAGGATTTGGGAAATAATTAAGGGGTCTGGGGATGCAGGCAAAGGTGAGGGGCAATGTCCTTGTTATGAGGCTCCTTCCCTTAGATTAGCTCCTTTTCTGAAGCAAGGGGCAGGCATAGGGTGGTTGGGCTATCTCCAGCTCCCAGTAATGGCGACTGAATGGCTGAGCCTACTTGTCGGACGTTCCCCACAATGCTTCCTGGGCTCCAACCCCATGAACCCCCCAAGTGCCATGAGAATTGGTGGGGGGCAATGTCTGATGTGTCTTCATGGTATGGTGGCAGTGTCCCAGGTAATCCTGCCTACCAATTGCTCCCCCAGAAGAGTAACCTGCTGAGACGGAAAGCTTCAGCTGAAGTGACCCCAGCACATTTAATCTTTTCAATTGGATTAATTTCCAAGCACTTGATTCAATTAACCCAGCAGGAATTGTGGTGAGAGTTCAGGCATGAGAAAGGGACACGTAGCTGAAGGAAGGATTATTTTTGGGAGCAATGCCCTATTCCTGGCTTTCCTCTAACTCTGGAGGGTCTGCCACAGACCTGGTATAGACATGGGTGCATGGACAGGGCATGGGCAGCTCCTTTGAGGGTTAAATTCTAGGAAAAGATGGGACTCTTAAGTGGAGTTCTGAGCATAGGCGTATTTAAATGGGCCAAGAGATGGGTCCTTAAAATGGAGGGCAAGAATTGCTCTGTTTATTGCCCCATGCCCTGGACCTGCCTTTATTCACTTCACAGGGAAGCCTGAAAGGAATCCAGAAGCAGCCCAAATAGGCTGGTTAGCCTCCTTAACACCACACGTGGAGGTAGAGGGATTCCCTTCTTCCTTCCACTCAAAAGGCAAGGAAGGCTCCAACTTCTGAACTAAACTGGCTTCCCCTAAGACTAGGAGACTGAGGAACAGAGCCTATAAGGCGTTCCCTAGCCAGATGAGACCAGCAACTGGGAGATTACCTTAACTCTGTCATTGAGGAAGGAGTTCTGAGAAACAGAGATTAAGGAGAAGTAGAAAAGACACTAGAAAGTCTGTCCCATACAAATCAATTTTTAATAACTTCAACTTGCCACCAGCTTCCAGCTCCTGCTCCTCTGAGGTTCATCAATGTGGAAAACCCTAAATGCCCCAGGCTGAACTATCCATCTAGTCATCAGAGATGACCCAGCCCTGATATCTTAAGAATCTACAATTATACGTGGCAGCACGATGTGGATTCTCTGGAACTTGCTCAGTGTTGGAGCTGGAACTCTGGTTCCCAGGAAGGGCAAGTATCCCAAAGACACCTGAAGTGGAAGAGTAGCCTGGGAGGTCCCAGACCTGCTCTCCTGGCTGGATTCTGGCATTTACTTCCAGATTCTTCCTATGCTGCTTGCTCCCTGCAATCCTGAAGGCTTTAAAAAGTGCTTTAGAAAGGGAGGGCCTCAGAGGAGCAGCTACTTCAAAGGCAGCTGTGGGGCAGGGAAAGCCTACAGCAGTAGTCCCATGGAGGCTGTCCAGAGGAGGAAACACAGGCCAACTTCCCAAAGGTCGGCCTTTCCATGATGCTCACCTGGCTTGTTCCAGAGCCTGGCCCTGGCAAGCTCTTTCCCTTGCAGGCACCAGACCACCACAGGAACAGATTCCTCCCCAGAGGAAATTCTCAGGCAGGCTGGATGTAAACAACAGCCGGGTGAGGGGGTGGAACACGTGGAGGGGAGCTCAGTAGAGGCAAGAGAGGCTCCCAGAGGAGGGGGTGGCTAAGGAGGTGGGGAAGCTGCTGGAAAGGGAACCAGCAAAGTAGGCACCTGAGGGCTTCAGAAAACCTGTCAATGTTTATTTCACACACATACCCTAAAGACAGTTTAAACCAGATTGAAAATGAAAAGCTAAGATTGTGACCCTGTGGTGCTGAAGAGTCAATGGGCTGGAAGGCAGGGGAACACTCACAGGTACTCCTGGTGCCAAGAATCAAATGCAGAAAGTGGTGGCCAGACAGCAGAGGAGTCAGCTCTGGATTCAGAAAATAGAAAGAAGGTACCCCATAACTACCCCACTCAAGGCCTGAGCTAAGGGTCCCAATGACTGGACAAAGTGCCGGTGGGGGCATGGGACACAGATTTCAGGGCCGGCTCAGCCCCAGGCTCAAAGCAGAACTGGCTCCACCTACATCTGAGAGTTAGTCTGTTTTCAGAAGCTTGGGTGAGCCACTGACCCCATGGATGTGGGCATCACCCTGAGGTTTGCCCAACAGCTCCTGACAATTAGTTAGTAGCCATAACTTGTAATCTCAGTTGGAAATATGAGGGCTTGTCCAGAAAGCCCACCCCCAGAAATCCCCACATTTCTGAAGGTGTCTCCCTGTGCCCACCCCATCCCTTCCCCAAATAAGATTATCCCTGGCTTGCCCATCCTGGCCCCTGCTGTCCAAGCTCCAGTGAAGTGTGGCCTCCACTGACAGAACTTGGTGTCTGTGTTTTTCTCCAACCTTGGGAACAGGCCCTCGCCCCTGGCCCGCCCTCCAGCCCAGAAGCCTCGTGGGTAAGGGCAGTCAGTGGCTGCTCAGGTATGCGTGGCAGCTTCAGGAGATAGTGGAGAATTCCTTGAGCAGGACTTCCTGGCTGAGTGTATGGAAGGCCAGGTTCCTCCGGACGTTGGTGCTAATGGATCGAACCTGGGAAAAGGTGAGGGGAGGTGGAAGGGCACAGGCAGAGAAAAAACAGGAGAAAGTCCATTACAAACAGCAGAGGGCAGTGCCTGAAGCACAAGGCCAAGATGCAGTGCTAGAAATTTCTCTCAGGAAATGAACTCTTAGCATCTATCATCCCTGCAGGTAAATGAGTGAACAGTTCTGTGATGGCAGGAAGAAAAGAGGTTGAGAGAAAGAATTCGAGTGGATGTGAGAAGAACATCTGAGCACCTGATGAGGCAGAGACAAGCAGAGACAGAGAAGGAGCGCCGACGTCAGGCCTCTGGCCTTGCCTTGGCCAGGCTGAGGGGGACTGGTCCAGTCAGTGGTCTAGTGGAGGAGGAGAAACTGAAGCCAGAGAACTCTTGCTCTGGAGCTCCCTCTCTGTGGGCGTTTTTTGCTCTTCTCAACCTCCTTCTGTATTTATCTACTTTTCTGGTTGGAAAGGACATTTGGAGATACAGCCCTTGTCTGGCACGGATGGCAGGAGTACGACCCAAAGAGGCCAACAGCCAGGAACAGGTCACATAGCCAGCAAGTCCCAGCTGTGGGAGCAGGACCTAGTTTCTCAGCTCCTGGGCCAGCACTCTCCATACCCCAAAGTGCCTGCCTGCTTTAGAGGAAAGTCTGGTTGTATTCTCACCATGTTCCCTCCACTGATGGCTTTCTACCCCGAGACTGAGAACCTTGCAGGAAGTCCTGTCTGTGTCAGCAGGGGAAAGCGGTCGGAGGGCCAAACTCCCTGCTCTGAGTGGGTTCTAAGATGGATTATTCATTGGAAATAGATGTGAACACTGATCTAGAGACAAAGCGGGGGAGGAAGGGGACAAAGAACGTGTATCTGTCTTAGGCCCCAAAGCCCAGGAAGCTTTTCTTCCATCTCTGCTGTGCTATGGGAAACATAATGAAGTCATCAGGCAGTAAGCAGAGGAAAGGCCAGCATGGCAAACAGCAGGCAGCCCAAGTTCATTAGCTCCAAACCTAACCAGACCCTCTGAGCTCCCCTATGCCAGTGGTACAGCTATGCAGAGACACAAGTAAGGTGCAGACTAGTGCCCCAAAGCCTCAAGACAGCTTTTGATGTTTCTCCTCCTCAGTCCTCTTCATCTCCTAGTAACTTTATCTCTTAAGACCTGACCCCTAGATCAACTTGAATATTTGCCGACCACCCCATAAAAGTACTATATTCTGCTATCTCCTTACACTAGTGGCTTCCCTGCTGCCTGCTATCTCAGCTCAGAGTATATATGCCTCACCCTGGGGAAGGCCCAAATCCCAGGAATGGCATGTCAGGGTCAGAGTTGGGCTGGGTTTAGCACAAGACAGATGATCTAAAGCTAGCACCTTCATCATGGACTAGGCATGGGTAAGTAAAAAGCTGGGCTGATGCAAATTCTGTCCTGGCAGTGGGAGGTCTGAGGATATGGGAAGTGGGTACAGAGGCCTGTGTGCCCCGGTCTCAGACCCCAGACCAGAGTATACAGGGAGACTGGGCTTTCCCTGAGGGCAATTTCTAAGTGCAGGGCAGGAAAGGGACCACTAACAGGGTGGTCCAGTTCTGTGGAGATGTCAACTGGGAGGTGGAGGAGACAGAACAAGTGTTCACTGGCTTCAGATGGCCAAGGGAGGGGCTGCAGGAAGCTGAGTGACTGGAGAGTGGGAATGAGGGTAGGGAGTGAAGACTGGAGAACTAGATTGGAAGGGCACTTAGACCAGGACCCAGTTAGGAATTTAGGATAGTGGTTACATAAGGAGGAGAAGAATCAATTACTCTCATTAGTTGTTCTGAGGATAGGATAAGGAGTAATGAGCCAGAGCTGCCACTGGGAATGCACATCAAACTCCAGGCCTAGCTGAAGCTGCACCGGGCTATCTCCATGGCTGCAGAGGAGAGGTGGGCACTGCTGCCTCAGGCTTCTCACCCTTCCCAGCCTGGCACAAGTACCCTGGTTAGTGTCTTTGTCTCTTACCACCTGGTTCTTCCTGGACTGCTGTGGGACAGAAGTAGCAAACCCAATTCAATCAGGCCCCTCCAATCTTATTTCATCAGCCTGTACCCACCTGCACAGTAGAACCCAGTGGCAGGGAAGGGCCCTCCACAGACATAGGCAGAGACAGAGGCAAGGCTCACTCACCAGCTCTTTGAAGAAGGCGGCTTCCTTGTGCTGCTCCGAGTAGCGCTCATACTGGTCCAGGCCATCCTGCAGCTTCAGTGTGAGTGTGTCATAGTTGGCTCGCACTACCTCTAGCACCTGGGGAAGTCAAGAATCAGCGGGGGCTTAGGCCACACAAACCCTAGGTCACTTGGCCCCCACACCTCTCCTGCTGCTCTACTGGGCTGGATTCAGTCTGGGACAACACACCCAAGAGACTGTCACTATGTGTCACTACTTATTACTGAAAAAAGGCTGGCCATGGCAATTCCTCAGGTTTCTGGAACCACTTTTTAAAAAAAATTTGTATTGAAATATAGTTGATTTACAATGGTGTGTCAGTTTCAGGCGTACAGCAAAGTGAATCAGTTACACATACACATAAAATATACAGGGAATTTCCCAGTGCTCCAGTGTTTAGAACTCCATTCTTTCACTGTGAGGGGCATGGGTTCAATCCCTGATGGGGAATTAAGATCCTACAAGCCATGTGGCATGGCCAAAATATACATACATACATACATATATATATATATATATATATGTGTGTGTGTGTATTTTTTTTACATTCTCTTGCATTATAGGTATTATAAGATACTAAGTAGAGTTCCCTAGCTGTACAGTAGCTGGGACCACTTTCTAATTTCTTCCATCCCCTGCCTTTCCTGACTGGTCCAGCCTGGTTTTCAGGGCCGTTTACTGTGGGTATGGTAAAGGAGATGAGAAGAGGGGACAGAACAGTAAGTGTCTGAGCCCCTCAGTATCCCTGACACCACAGACGCATTCTCAGCTGTATCGTGCAGCTTTCTCTGGCCTGGCTGTCACAGTTGCTGAGTAAGACTTTGCCAATATCTTTCCTTTTCCCTTTCTGGGAACCACATTTCTTTAGTCCCGGGATGTTCCTCAGTACCATCTGCCACTTGTTTTCATCTCTCAATGCCAACTCAGTCTTCTTATCCATTGCCTGGATGGAACTTTTGAGCATCCCAGCCTTGGAGTGTAGGAGACATTTCTAGACTAAGCTAGAGTTTATCTCATCCTCTTCTGTTCTGAGGAGGGGTCCCTCCCTACTATGTCTCTGTGGTGGACTCAGACTTCCGCTAACTCCAGGAAACTTGGATCTCTGTGGTTCCAGAAGGAAAGGATTACCAAAGCCAGTTCTGATGTAAGTCTAGCTTATTAGACCATGAATCACAGGCAAGGACAGTTAGTTAGATCACAAATATTCAGAGGTGACCAAGCCCAGGCTCCTGCTACTCCCTGTAACAAAAACTATTTTGGATATATCATGTCCATTATTAGCAACATCAGATTAGTATTTAGAGAATGTAATACTACCTTGCCAGCTTGAAGATAATTATATTTGGGTTATACAATGATTAGTTACACCAGAAGATGTAGATCTTCTCCATTAACTTAAAAGAACTGAGCTAGGTAGAAAGGAGAGACCAGGAGAGTGACTAAATTTTCACTCTGACAATCTGGCCAACAGCTGTTCTGCAATTTGGTCTGACCTGGGAGGGAAGTGTATGATGTCATGGAGAGCTCCCAGCTCAGCCAGGAGTCTTGCGAGGAATGAGTATGGTAAGGGAGGCTGAGCTCTAACAGAAGGCAGGGCTGAAGGGAGTAAGTTAGAGTCAAGACTGATCAGAGGGGTTGAGAATGCATTCCTGAGGGGTACAAAGGTGCCTCTGGGCTGTTCCCTTCACCAATCCAGTCTTATTTCAGGGCAGACTGCACCTGGTGGCAAATATATCTGCCTGCCAAGAATTCCTGAGGAGAGGGTAGGGATGGAGAACACAGGCTTGTGTTCCTGAGTTTGGGAAGGACAATCAGGTCAAAGCTCTGGTCCAGACTCAGGCTCTTTTCCTCCAGACATCCCAGTCTTCAAGGTCACTTTGCCAAACTATGTCCCACAGACTCTAGTAGAGACTGGTTTCTTCGCTTCTATCTGTCAGTTCTGTTGGCAGGAGGACCACAACGGAGCGATGCCAGTCACCCAAGAAGTCATCTGGCTCTCTCACGTATGACAGGTGTGCTCATGGCTGAAACTTCTACAGCCAAGGTCTTCTCTCGGAAGTAAAGGACTCCAGCCCACAAATAGGCAAAGTTCCAAAAAAAGGTAAGATGGAATCAGCCCCCAGGAATCAGATGGAATAAAATAATACCTGCTTTTCCAATCCCTGAACTCTGGGCAATTTCAGCAATAGCTATGACCCAGTAACCTGGACTCAGCCTTTACTAAGGGGAGCCAGGTACCAAAGGACAAATACCATGCTGAAGCCAACTTCTGAGAAGAAGAAAGAGCATGTCAAGAGATGCTATGTCCTGAGAGCCTCAGGCAAGGCCACCTTGATCATTCTCTCTTTTTGCCAGGGCAGAGTGGAAGGTATAAGATATCACTCAGCACAGGGATTTTTCCTTTCCCAATAAAGCTGGCTTTTGCTGGAAGAGCTTAGTTCAGTTTCTTACACGGGAGTGAAAGCAGAAATGGCCCCTGAGCTATCAGCTCCTTGGAAGGAATCCAGAGGCCTGGCTGGACTTACAGCACGATCTCAGCTTTCCCCTTGTCCAGACACTGCCTAGGGTCACCTTCTCCTTCCCTGGCCCTTTCTTGTGTTCACCTAACCCCTGTTATTTCCTGTCCATATCACTTCTCTTAAACTTTCAAGAGAAGAAAACATTCTAAACTCAGGTCTGGGTCCCAGCCCTTTTGAACTCCAGAGCACTAGCAACTCACTCCTAGTCTGGGACTTTCCTTTCTGTAACTACGGACTTTAGGAACACGTCCCATTTGGGCCTCACCCTGAACACTGGCCTGAGATGTGGTGAAGGGGGTAGTTACACAGAGAAAAATTTCCCAGAGCCCTTGTGCCTAAAGGCCTTAGGCTTTATCATAATTTGCCATCTCAATTTCTGGCTTCCTGGCAACTTCAAAGGCCCTTCCTAGATGGACATTTCTCCCTAATCCATCAGGTATAGTATATACCCTAACAGAGCCACCTTTATTCACCAGTTGTTGGGCTTGTGGGCTTCCTAGAACCTTGTCCACATCAGTTCAATGTAGCTCTAAAGGCAGTAAGTCACCTATCAGCCACATGCTCTCTAAGGAGTCCTTATTCCCCCACCTGTGATGCTTAGTCCATGGGAACCTGGGTCCTGGCAAAAAGGTCTGATAGAAAACTGAATTGGGAGTTTCACTCTTACTGTGGAATCTCAGACAATTACCTAACCTCTTTGAGGTGGAACTTCAAGAGGGGTTCTCTCTGAAAGGTGGAAGTTGAACTCAGCTTCCAAACATTACAGGGGAATAAAAGTTCTGAGTTCCTGAAAACAACATACAACTGATGGAAACATTATCGTCCCAATGGCTATACAGCAACCTGGATAGTTCCTGGACTGTCTTCAGAGCCCAGGAAGTGCCGACTCCTATTTCAAACTGTCCCAAAGATCTTATGTGCATAAATGACTCTTCACCACGAAGGAACATCTTCTGGATTTAAGTGGAAGGCACAAATGACCTCAGTTTCAAAGATCTCATTAGATATCTTGGAAACACTCTGCCTCAGGTGAGGGAATAATAAATTAGTGAGGGAGAGGACCTAAACTCCTTCCCTGAGGTCTCTGGAGGAGACATAGGCTTTGAGGTTAGGAAGACCTGAATTTTACTCCCAGATCAACCACAGGTAGCTCTGTAAACTTATATACACTACTTAATCTCTGAGCCTCAGTTTTCTTATTTTCCTCATAGAGCTGATGTGAGGATGAAATGAGATAAGATTGTCCAATGCCTGGCACATTAATAACAAACAATAAAAGGTTACTAATTTTATGATGAAAGCCTCCTCTGGTGACAACAGGCCATTTGGTAGCTCTGCTTATCCCCAGGTAGTTCTAACCATAAACCAGGAGCTGGGGCCTTACACATCTCCATTAGCTTGTGGCACATACTGGTGAAGAGTACTCTCTATACAATACAAAAGCAGGCTTCCCATAATGACCCCATGTCCTGAGTGTAACTGACAATGCATCAACCAGAAGTCAAAGAATGGCCAGTACCCACTGCCAACCTTAGTAATCTTAGTAATTCAGGCAGATACAGGTTATACTAAAGAAAAGCTGAGCAGAGGCCTGGCCTCGCATGATACAGGTTGGGAGGCTCTTGGCCACATCAGGGAGCAACAAGATCCCAGAGCAAAAATTTAGTTCAAAATTGTTGATGAGGTTTCAGGCACACACACACACACACAAACACCCTCTTCCTCTAGCACACATAATAGGGATTCCCAAAAGACTATTCAGTACCCTGTGCCCCACCTTTTTATTTTTTAGCAAGACCTTTGAAATGGGAAATAAGTCTTGCCTGAAGATAGCAGCAAAGGAGGATCACCAAGCTAGAAAAGTTCAATGGCTATCTAGTCTTGATGTTAGAGGGCTTTACCCTGTGCCTGAAAAACTGCCTGGTCTCTGCTGGGACAGTTTGAAATAGGAGTAGGTACTTCCTGGGCTCTGCAGACAGTCCAGAGATTCAGTCCAAATCTCTGCTGGACTGAATTCCTGGGAGAATGAGAATGAGGGGACAACTAAGTAATAGGATGTGACCTGACAGCAAATCTGTGTTCATTATCTTCTCAATTTGAAATGACATCTAAAGTATATAACCTATTTGGGGAAAGTACAGAAGTCTGACACTAGCCCACTCGAGCCAGGGCAACATGTATGGCCTTCCTTAGAGACCAGGCTGCCAAATGAGGATGAAACCACAAGATATCAGTAGAGAAACCTACTGAGAAGTCTTATAGAATAGGAAATAAACACGGAACCTATCAAGACTGCAGTGGGGTGTAACAGAAAGAGGCTACGGAATCAGCAAAGTCTGGGTTCAAATCTTGACACCTTAATTTACTAGTTAGTTATATAACCTTGACCTGTCTGAGCTTTAGTTTCTTTGTCTGTAAAATAGTTACCATTATAATATTTTCTTACAATACTATGAAGATAAGTGATAATATATAAATAAACATTAATAGCTAAGTGATAGGATCTGGCAAGGGTGCTAAATGAATGAAGGCTATTGAGATGGAAACAAGAAAACTGGAAAAAGAAAGTATCTGATATATTCAAATTAAGACAAATCAGGTGGTTAAATTGTGGCCAGGAGGGTCTGGAAATAGCACGAATACCTGAGGATTGTGACATGAAAGGCAACCATAACTCTTTCTACCAAAGTGTTGCCATTGAGAGAAAATCATAAAAATAACAGTTCTGGAAGAAACGTTTGAAATCACCCAAATACTGAGTACATGGCCCTCATGTCACAGATGAACAAACAGACATCTTGAAAGACTGTACACTGCCCCAAGACACAAAGCTGGAATTACACAGCAAAGTCTCCTGACTCCCCATCCAGTGCTCCTCCTGCACTAGCAGGCTAGTCTAACCTGGGGTACGTTGTTGAGTTTACAGGCTAAGTGATCTTTCAGAGAATAAAAATTCAAGGATCTCAAACTCACTGCTAAGAAGTGGGAAGCATGACATGTGCAGAGCTGGGAATGTAACCTGGTGAAGGCCTGTTTGATGTTTGAGCCTTAATGACTACCATGTCCTCAGGGCTCCACATCTTGTCAGTTTGCACCCACAGCAGCTGAAGACCCTGCTCAGCGGTTGAAGACCCTGTTGATAATGTAAACCACCAACAAAACTTTACAGACTACCCCAAATTCATTATTAGCAAAGTCTGGCTTTGGTTGCTACTCTAATTACTCAATGCTCATTTAGAAGTTTAAAATTCAAAGGTCTTCAATGTTTTTTATCATTATCATTTTATTTATTGTTTGCCGCACTGCACGACTTGTGGGATCTTAGTTCCCCAACCAGGGACTGAACCCAGGCTCTTGGCAGTGAGAGTACAAACTCCTAACCCCTAGACTGCCAGGGAATTACTGATCTTTAGAGTTTAATTGGGCTTTTTTGGCTGCAGCCACCAGACAGTTTCCAGGCTTGGGGTGGGGTGTTAAAAGGATACAGTGAATCCCTCTACAATGAATGATCATACTTTAAGACCAATTTTCCATTCTTCCAAAAAGACTTGTAACCACTCTGTTTTCATTTTCATGCAGTCCTGCTTTAACTCTGCTGAACCCCTAATCATAGAAAAATTAATCTCTGGGTAGTTTGAAAGAGATAAAGTAGGTGAAAGAAGGAAAGAAAATAAAGGCTTTTTAGAGGATTTTCATAATAATCTCCATCCATCTCTCCACTGGACTCTGGCCATTTGCTCTACTTCAAATGTTTATTCACTGGTTGGAGAATATGACTTTTCAGTCCCATTTCTTCTGTAAAGCAGGAAAGGACTATTACTGATTTCCTCACTGAAACTGCATCATAGCTGGATTCTTAGCACCCTGAAGGAAGGGACCCAGTGCAACATTACAGATTTTCCACAATCCCCAACACAGTCTTGAGGAACAGTAAACATTCAACATGCTTGTGGACTAATTTAGTAACACTCAGGTCTCTCATCAAGGTCACATCATAGGGGAATTCCCTGGTGGTCTAGTGGTTAGGATTCAGCTTTCATTGCCATGGCCTGGGTTCAATCCCTGGTCAGGGAACTGAGATCCCATTAGCCACAAAGCCTGGCAAAAAGAAAAAAGAGAAAGTCACATGATAAGATTAGAATTAGACAGTACACGCTGCCAGTGCACTGTTCACAGTGCTCTGACATGCTTCTAAAGCCCAAGTCCTATCTTTAAGGAGCTAAGAAGCAACGAGGAATCAAGATAAAACCACCCTTGAAGGGCACACTTACACATACGGCACAGAAACAGTTGAGCCAACACAACTATAAGTGGTTTGGAGTCAGGTGACTAACTGATCAATGAATGGGCAGTCTGATTGAAATAGTAAACCTTTTAAGGCAGGGAAAATTAAGAAATCCAAAGTCTCTTCTCTTTTGCCTACAACATAATCTTACTCAGCTAATTCAGACTGCAAAATTCTCACCAGTATGGCAGGGCCCCTGGGACAGCAGCTCAGGAGGGCCATTAGTTGACAGGTCTGTGACTCTGGCCCTGGCAGCTTAGGCTCCATTCAGGGTATATTATTTGAAGGGTAGATTGTTCAGGCACTACCCAGATGCTGAAAAAATAAATCCTGCACAAAAGATGAGCAAAAGGTTGAAAGGGTGGGAAAGGATTTCACTTTACTCTCCACACAATCCATAGTTTCAATTTTTTTGGAAATCAGGTTTGATCCATTCTGAGATGTCCCTTTGAGGTGCGTTCAATTTAGCAACAACTTTTAGCTGCACAATCCAGCTAAACTGTGCAGTGTACTCATTAGATAACTGTCCAAAATAATTTAAGCAGACACACAAAGTGATCTTTGAATAGCCAGGTTCAAAGTCTTGCTGAGCTATATTTAGCACTTATTTGCATAAGCAACTAACAGGTTATGCATCTCAGAAGACAAGGAGAAGAAACAATTAGATCCATGAACTCCAAGGCTAACTAGTACCCAGAGAAAACTGTTAGCTTCCTTCAGATGCCATCTACTTAACCTCTTACTCAGGACAATGCTTGGTTCATGTTGAGATGGACATAGCCTAAAAGAGTCATGGTTTCCAAGCAGACAGTTAGCTATCAGACAAAATATCAGCCATTCAAGAGCTCTCATGTTTCAATTCTTGCTGTTCTGAGAGACTTGAGGATAGAACCTTTGTAAATTATCAATGTTAAAGGCTGGACCTGGGCCCAAGAATAGAAGGAAAATATGGGGAAAGGGAAGAGAGATCTTTTTGTGTATTATCTTTAAAAATATATGAAAATGCTCACTATAACATCTTGTTTCCAAAATCCATTCAAGACCCTTCTCTCATAATGGAAAAAAAAGAGGAAGGAAGCAAGGAAGAAAATGAAGTAAAATGGACAATGCATATAAATAGTTAATTCAAGTGGTGGCTCTCTGAAAAGTAAATGAAATTTAAAAAATTTAGCTGGGTAGGTTAACTCAGGGTATACGCTAATATTTTGAAGTAGTTCAGGACTTCCACTTTCATTTATAATGGAATAATGGTGGCTTCCCTGGTAGCTCAGTCAGTCAAGTGTCTGCCTGCAATGTGGGAGACCCGGGTTCAATCCCTGGGTTGGGAAGATCCCCTGGAGAAGGAAACGGCAACCCACTCCAGTACTCTTGCCTGGAAAATTCCATGGACTGAGGAGCCTGGTACGCTACAGTCCATGGGGTCACAAAGAGTTGGACACGACTGAGCGACTTCACAACTTCACAAAGGAAATAATTCTTTTCATACACTGTATAAAATGCAGTGCAGGACAGGAATCCTGAGAGAAAGAAAATATAAGGTGAGCACGAGGAGAAGGCAACGGCAACCCACTCCAGTATTCTTGCCCGGAGAATCCCATGGACAGAGGAGCCTGGTGGGCTACAGTCCATGAGGCTTGAAGAGTCAAGACACAACTTAGTGACTAAACCACCACCTAGACGGGTTAGCTGAGAACTAGAGTCACCTGGAAGTTAAGTGGGAGGTTGGACGGGGTTGCAGAGTTCTGTCTGGGGGAGACAGTAGCCTTGGACTGACTGGGGCAGGGAGTTGCCAGAGACACTGCTCAAGAAGTTGTTCCCAACAGGAGAAAGAGCAAGTTCTGATGTAGGCTTAGAAAAACAGGCAACTTGACCAAAGGCAGCAGATCAAGCCAGCCCAACTGGTTCATGAATGTAGTTTAATGAAATGAATCAGGATGGGAACAGAAATAGATTAAGGGACCACATAGTGACTGGAAGAGTGGAGAGGGCTCAGCAGGGTCTGGCTGACCTCACCCGAAGCCTAGGTAAGGAGTCTGGGGCCAGGCAGAGAAGGGCCGTAAAGGCAACTGGGAAGTAGTTTGGGGAGGTTTTGGAAGGCAATCTGACTTCTTTTCGGAGGGTGTTTTGAGCTGGTTGGGTTAGCAGCCAAGAGAAATGGGATTGAAAATGGAATTGGGGCCTCCATATCCTTGGTGTTGGCCCAGCAAATATTTCTTAGTTGCCACTGGCCTGAAGAAGCTATGTTGTAAACGCTTTCATTCCTTTGTGTACTTTATACCTTTTTCCCACCCCACCCCCCATTTCTTAATAAATGCTTTTGAAAAATGTGAGAAAAAAAAAAAAGGTGAGCACGAAAATCTTGCTGAGCTAAGGAGACACATTAAAGTTTGGAAAGGCAGAGGGGCTGGCATTTGTAAGGCAGGTTACCAGAAAGGAAGGAGTTCAGCAAAGAAAAGGGTTTTAGAAATTTATGTACAGTTCCCACTGAATCTGTTGCTGAACAATAAGAATCACACTTTTAGTGTAAAATTCAACCAGTTTCCACAGAAAAATGACTGAGGATCTGTAAGCTGAACAATTCCCAGAGCTCACACAGGATTGGGAGGTGTATGAATTTTGACCAACCAGAATGAAAAGTACCTGTTGAATGTGTAGGGCATTCAAAAGAGGCACCAGAACACTAACACCTTAACAGTAGAACTAAACTTGGGGGCTTCCCTGGTGGCTCAGATGATAGAGTCTGCCTGCAATGTAGGACACGCAGGGTTCGATCCCTGGGTCAGGAAGATCCCCTGGAGAAGAGAATGGCAACACACTCCAGTACTCTTGCCTGGGAAATCCCATGGACAGAGGAGTCCATGGGGTTGCACAGAGTCAGACACGACTGAGCGATTAACACACATACACACACACAGAATTAAAAGTCATTCTAAATCTATCTTAATAAAGATAAGGAGTTTCATACATGGTAGTCAAAAGGTACAAACTTCCAATTACAAGACAAATAAGTACCGGGGGGTGTAACATACTACATGATGACTACAGTTAACACTGCTCCTTAGTATATTTGGGCTTCCCATGTGGCACTAGTGGTAAAGAGCCTGCCTGCCAATGAAGGAGACTTTAGAGACACAGGTTTGATCCTGGGGTGGGAAGATCCCCTGGAGCAGGGCATGGCAACCCACTCCAGTATTCTTGCCAGGAGAATCCCATCGACAGGGGAGCCTGGTGGGCTACCATCCATAGGGTCACAAAGAGTCTGACACAACTGAAATGACTTAGTACAGCACACATGGTTTATTTAGAAGTTACTGAGACAGCAGATCCTGAGTTGTCATCACAAGGACCACCCCACCCTCCTGCTGCCTTTGCATCTATAGGATGTGACTGATGTTAACTAGATTTACTGTGGTAAACTTAAATAGTGGTATATGTCAGTTATAGCTCAATAATACTGGAAAAGAAAGATCACTACATTCCAATTCATTTTTTTCTTTTGAAAAAAAGAAGTTTCAAAAGGATTGTTGTTCTGTTGCTAAGTTGTATTCAATGCTGTGACTCCACGGACTGCAGCACACCAGGCTCCTCCTGTCCTCCACTATCTCCCAGAGCTTGCTCTAATTCATGTCCATTGAGATGGTGATGCTATCTAACCAGCTCATCCTCTGTCATCCCCTTCTCCTTTTGCGTTTAATCTTTCCCAGCATCATGGTCTTTTCCAATGAGTTGGCTCTCTGCATCAGGTGGCCAAAGTTTTGAGCTTCAGCTTCAGCAACAGTTCTTGCCATGAATAATCAGGGTTGATTTCCTTTAGGATTGACTGGTGTAATCTCCCTTCAGTTCAAGGGGCTCTCAAGAGTCTTCTCCAGGACCAAAATTCAAAAGCATAAATTCTTCGGCATTCAGCTTTCTTTATGGTTTATGGTCCAACTCTCACATCTGTACATGACTCCTGGTAAAACCATAGTTTTGACTATAGGAACCTTTGACAGCAAAGTGATATCTCTGCTTTTTAATATGCTGTCCAAGGTTTGTCATAGCTTTCCTTCCAAGGAGCAAGTCTTTTAATTTCATGGCTGTAGTCACTGTCTGCTATGACTTTGGAGCACAAGAAAATAAAGTCTGTCACTGCTTCCACTTTTTCCCCTTTTATTTTCCATGAAGTGATGGGATCAGATAATCTTAGGTTGCTTAATGTTGAGTTTTAAGCCAGCCTTTTCACTCTCCTCTTTCCTCATCAAGAGGTTCTTTAGTTCCTCTTCACTTTCTGCCATTAGAGTGGTGTCATCTGCATATCTGAGGTTGTTGATATTTCTCCCAGCAATCTTGATTCCAGCTTGTGATTCATCCAGACCAGCGTTTTGCATGATGTACTCGACACAGACGTTAAATAAACGGGGTGACAATATACAGCCTTGTCAGACTCCTTTCTCAATTTTGAACCAGTCAGTTGTTCCATGTGAGGTTCTAACTGTTGCTTCTTGACCTGTGAACAGATTTCTCAGGAGGCAGGTAAGGTGGTCTGATATTCCCATCTCTTCATGAATTTTTCACAGTTTGTTGTGATCCACACAGTCAAAGGCTTCCGTGTAGTCAGTGAAGCAGAAATAGATGTTTTTCTGGAACTCCATTGTGTTCTCCATGATTCAACAAATGTTGGCAATTTGATGCTGGTTCCTCTGCTGCTTCAAAACCCAGCTTGTAACATCTGGAAGTTCTTGGTTCACATACTGTTGAAGTCTATCTTGAAGGATTTTGAGCATAACATTGCTAGCATGTGAAATGAGCACAACTGTATGGTAGTGTACACATCCTTTGGCATTGCCTTTCTTTGGGACTGGAATGAAAACTGACCTTTTCCAGTTCTATGGCCATGGCTGAGTTTTTCAAATTTGCTAACATAACTGAGTACAGCACTTTAACAGCATCATCTTTTAGAATTTTAAAATAGTTCAGCTGGAATTCTGTCACCTCTGCTGGCTTTGCTCGTAGTAATGCTTCCTAAGGCCCACTTGATTTGTCTGGCTCTTGGTGAGTGATTATATGGGTCATTAAAACCTTTTTGTATAGTTCTTATACAAAGAACTTCTTAATCTCTTCTGCTTCTGTTAGGTCCTTACCATTTCCTTTATTGTGCCCATCCTTGCATGAAATGTTCCCTTGATATCTCCAATTTTCTTTTTCTTTTCTTTTTTTTAATTTATTTGGCTGTACCAGGTCTTAGTTGCAGCATGCAGGATCTACTTCCCTGAACAGGGATCATACCAGGGTCCCCTGCATTGGGAGCTCAGAGTCCTAGCCCTGGACCACCAGGGAAGTCCCTCTCCAAGTTTCTTAAAGAGATCTCTAGTCTTACCCATTCTATTGTTTTCCTCTATTTCTTTGCACTGTTCATTTAATAAGGCCTTTGTATCTCTCCTTGTTATTCTTGGAACTCTGGATTTAGTTGGGTTTATCTTTCCCATTCTCCCCTGCCTTTTGCTTCTCTTCTTTCCTCAGCTATTTGTAAAGCCTCCTCAAACAACCACTTTGCCTTCCTGCATTTCTTTTTCTTTGGGATGGTTATGGTCACTGCCTTCCTGTACAATGTTACAAAAAGGAGATTGCTGCTCCACAAATAATTTCTTTACCTTCCTCAATGAAGTCTGACACTATTTAATAAAGACAACAAAATCCAGCATTCAACTATATAACATTCACAATGCCCGATATCCAGTAAAAAATTATCAGACATGTCAAGAAGCAAGAAAATGTAACTCATAACCCAGAGAAACATCAGTGAATAGAAACAGACCCAGAAATTAAAGAGATGATGAAATTAGCAAGGACATTTAAAGAGCTATTATAAATATGTTCAAGTGCTTAAAGACAACCATGAACATTATAAGGAACAAAACGGAAGGTATAAGCACATCACAATAAAATTGCTAAAAACCAATGTTAAAGAAAGAATTTTAAGAGCAGCTCAATGGGGAAAAAACACACATACAAAGGAGCAAAGATAAAAATTCACACTTGTCAGAAACTATACAAGCCAGAAAACAATGGAATGATATCTGTGCCAAAAGAAAAAAAAAGTTAGCCTAAAATTCTATATCCAGCAAAAACATCTTTCTGAAATGAGAGTGAAATAAAGACCTTTTCAAACAAACTATCTGAGAGAATGTGTTGTTAACAGTCCTACAATCAGAAGAAATGTTAATAAAAGCTCTCTGGTAGAAGGAAAATTACATTATCTGGATCTTTCAACAGGAATAAAACATACTGGAAATGGTAAATACATGGATAAAATGTAAAATACTTCCACATAAATTTGAAAACTAGGAAAAAAGATAATTGACTCATCAATCAAAAAATGATAACAATGGAATGTGAAAATTATAAGAAACCTAGAAGAAAAATGTTTGACAATAGTAATACAAAGACCAGGAGTGGGGCAAATGGAAACACACTATTGTAAGGTTATTACACATTATATGAACTCATATAACAAATTTTGAAGGTATACTGTGGTAAGTTAAAAATGCATGTTTGAAAACCTACAGCAATGACTAAAATAATAAAACTAAGGGGTAGAGATAAGAAGTCAATATTGGACATAAAATAGAATCATAAAAAATACTCAGTTAATCCAAACAAAAGCAGAAAAAGGAAAAGATAAACAGAAGAAAAAGAAGGGGAAAAAAGGCAAGATGGCAGATATTAACTCAACAATATTAATAAATAAATTAAATGTAACATTTCAATTAAAAGACAGAGGTTGTCAGACTGGGTAGAAAATCAATGTCCAATCACAGGTTTTGTCTAAAAGAAATCCACCTAAAATATAAAGACACAGATAGGCTGAAATTATAAAGATGGGAAAAATATGTTGTATCAACACTAATTTTAAAAAAATTGAATTGCTATATTAACAATCTGATAAGGAGACTTCTAACAAGGGATATTATCTGGAACAAAGAGTGAAATTTCATAAAAGCAAAAATAAACAAGTAGAACCTAATTAAACTTAAAAGCTTTTGCACAGCAATGGAAACCATAAACAAAATGAAAAGACAACCTATGGAAGAGGAGAATACATATTTGCAAACTATGAGACTATTAAGGGATTAATTTCCAAAATATACAAACAGCTCATACAGCTCAACATCAAAAAACAAACAACCCAATCAAAATATGGGCAAAAGCTCTAAATAGACATTTCTCCAAGGAAGATATACGGAGGCACATGAAAAGATGTTCAACATCGCTAATTATCAGAGAAACGCAAATCAGAACTACAGTGAGGGGACTTCCCTGGTGATCCAGTGGCTAGGACTCCATGCTTCTAAAGAAGGGAACCCAGGTTCGATCACCATCAGGAAACTAGATCTCGTACATCACAACTAAAGATCCTGCATACAGCAATGAAGATCGAAGATTCCACGCGGAGCAACTAAGATCCGGCACTAGAGCTAAAAAATAAACAACATCAAGACTACAATGAGGTATCACCTCATACTGGTCAGAATGGCTGAATGGCCAAATGGCCATCTGTAAATAATCTATAAATAATGACTGCTGGAGAAGGTGTGGAGAAAAAGGGACCCTCATACACAGTTGGTGGGGATGTAAACTGGTATAGACATTATGGAAAGCAGTATGGTGGTACTTCAGAAAACTGAAAAGAGAATTGTCATGTGATCCCACAATCCCACAATAAATGTCCACTGACAGAGGAGTGGATAAAGAAGATATGGTAGATAGATATAATGGAATACTATCCAGTTATTAAAAAGAATGAAATAATGCCATTTGCAGCTACATGGGTGAACCTAGAGACTGTCATACCAAGCAAAATAAATGAGAAAGAGAAAGACAGGAGAGTGGTGTGGAGCATGCAGGTTTTGGTCTACAGCCTGCGCACCACCTTTGCACCCAATGAGCCCTGCCTACCAGGGCTCTGGGGGCTATAGGCAGGCACCTACCAGGCACTGAACACGTGCCCCACTCTGCTGTTTGTGCACAAATTCACAGACAAACATGAATAGGTAACAACAGAAAACGGTGTTGGAACAGTGGCAATCACCAATTTTGTACAGGAAGACTTGGGAGATGTTGTTTGCTGTAGTCTGTCAGAAGTTAGGACAAAATTGAACAAACAAGGAATTTGGTGCACTGTAAATTATTATAAAGAACGCTGAGTGCCAAAGAATTGATGCTTTTGAACTGTGGTATTGGAGAAGACTCTTGAGAGTCCCTTGGACTGCGAGGAGATCCAACCAGTCCATCCTAAAGGAGATCAGTCCTGGGTGTTCATTGGAAGGACTGATGCTGAAGCTGAAACTCCAATACTTTGGCCACCTGATGCGAAGAGTTGACTCATTGGAAAAGACCCCGAAGCTGGGAGGGATTGGGGGCAGGAAGAGAAGGGGACAACAGAGGATGAGATGGCTGGATGGCATCACTGACTCGATGGACCTGAGTTTGGGTAAACTCCGGGAGTTGGTGATGGACAGGGAGGCCTGGCGTGCTGTGATTCATGAGGTCGCAAAGAGTCGGACATGACTGAGCGACAGAACTGAACTGAACTGAACTGAAATTATGTTTGAAAGTGAAAGCCACTCAGTCGTGTCCGACTCTTTGTGACCCCATGGACTATACAGTCCATGGAATTCTCCAGGCCAGAATACTGGAGTGGGTAGCCTTTCCCTTCTCCAACCCAGAGATTGAACCCAGGTCTCGCGCACTGCAGGTGAATTCTTTACCAGATAAGCCACAAGGGAAGCCCAAGAATACTGGAGTGGGTAGCCTATCCTTTCTTCAGCAGATCTTCCCAATGCAGGAATTGAACCACGGTCTCCGGCATTGCAAGCAGATTCTTTACCAACTGAACTATCAGGGAAGCCCTAAATTATGTTTGGTGCACTGTAAAGTATAGCTGCTAGTGAACTCTACTGTGTGTATCAGAAGTAACTGAAATTAATGAAACTCTAACAGAAATCCAGGACTTGTCAACAAATCTTGTTTCAAAGATGGTTGGCTCATCAAGATGACACTCAGTAACCCTTCACAACTAGATGAACTAATGAGTGAAGCAGCAAGAGAAATCCATAAAATCTCTTGAGGCACAAAAATGGAACCCCTAAATAAACTAGCTTGAAACAACTTAGAAAAAAAGAGACAAATACCATATGATACACTTATCTATGGAATCTAAAATATGACACAAATGAACTTATCTATGACAGAAATGGAATAAAAAACATAGAGAACAGACTTGTGATTGTGTGTGTGGGGGGGGGACAGGTTGGATTGGGAGTTTGAGATTAGCAGATGAGGTTAGCAGATGTTTATACAGATCCATCTTGTTTATACAGAATGGATAAACAACAAGATCCTATTGTATACAATATTCAATATCCTATAATAAACCGTAATGGAAAAGAATAAAAATACCATTTAGATAACGTAAAAAATGATTGAGAAAAACAGGTACAAAACAGTATGCTAAAAACTACAAAATACTGATGAGAAAATTTTAAAGATCTAAATAAATGGAGAGGTATATCATGGTCGTGGATTTGAAAACAATATTATTAAAGTATCAATTCTCCCCCAAGTTGATCTATAGAGTTAATGCAATTCCAATCAAAATCTTAGCAGGTTTTTATTTGTAGAAATGACAAGCTGATTTTACACTTTGAATAGAAATGCAAAAGACATAGAATACTCAAATAATTTTTAAAAAGAGCAAAATCAGAGGACTTACATTACTTGATTTCATGATTTATGACAGAACTATAATAATCAAGACAGTGTAGGGCATAAATTTTGACATATATGAGACCAATGGAACAGAACTAATACTTTAGAAATAGACCCACATATACATGATCAATTGAATTTTTACAAATGTACCAAAGATTTCAACAGGGGAAAGAAATAGTCTTTTCAACAGATGACAATGGAACAACAGGATACTGCAGGGTGGGAACTGGATGAACGTTTACCATTACCAAATGCCTTACAAAAAATTAACTTGAACTTCCCTGGTCGTTAAGTGGTTGAGAATCTGCCCGCCAGTGCAGGGGGACATGAGTTCGATCCTTGGTCTAGAAACATTCCACATGCCTCCGGACAACTAAGCCTAAGCCTGGTGTGCCACAACTATCTAAACCCTCACTTCAGAGCCTGTACTCTACAACAAGAAAAGCTAGCACAATGAAAAGCCCATGCACCACAACTAGAGACTAGTCCCTACCCGCCACAACTAGAGAAAGCCTGTACGCAGCAATGAAGATCCAGGGCAGCCAAAAGTAAATAAATAAATTTTAAAAAAAGAAACAATAATTCCATTTAAAAAAATCAACTTGACACAGAGCATGGAACTAAATGTAAAAGCCAGAACCATAACACTTCCAGAAGAAAGTACAGGTGAAAATTTCCACAACTAGGAGGAAGCAAAGATTTACTGAATAAAACACAAGGGCAAAAACTGTTTTAAAAATTTCATAACTTCATCTTTATGGTATTAATTTAAAATTGGTTTCCATTAAAACGTCTGGACTTTGAAAAACACTATTAATAACTTGCAAAGACAAGTCACTGAAAATAGGAGAAAATATTCATAATATATATGAAAAGGACCTGCATCTAGAATATACAGAAACTCATGAATAATCAAATTTAAAAAACAGGCAAATGATCAGAGGGTCATCACTTGTCATCATGCAAATTAACAGTAATTTTAAACACTGTAACATATGCAGTATTACTAGAGCACTTTATATGCACTAGAATGGCTAAAATTAAAAAGACAATTCCAAGTGTGACAAAGATATGGAGTAGCTACAACTTATTCATTGCTGGTTGGAATTAAAAATGGTATAACCACTTTTGAAAACAATTTGACAGTTTCTTTCTTTTGAAAAACATCTTTATTGAGATATAATTTACATACCATAAAATTCAATCATTTTAAGTGTATAATTCAATGTTTTTAGTATATTCACATAGTTGACAATTATCACCATGATCTAAGTTTAGAACATTTTCACCAACCCCAAAAGAAACTTCATAACAATTAATAGTCGTTCCCCAACTTACTCCCAACCCAGCTGTAGGTAACCACTAACCTATTTTCTGTTTCTATAGATTTGCTTATTCTGGTCATTTAAAATAAATGGAATCACACAATATATGGTCTCTGTGACTGGCTTCCTTCATTCAGCATATGTTTTCAGGAATCACCCATGTTGTATCAGATATCAGTACTTCATTCCTTTTTATGGCTGTACAATATTCCATTGTATGGATACATCACGTTTTGTTTACGTATTTAGTTGCTGATGGACATTTTGGTTGTTTCTAGTTTTACTACTTGTGGCTCAGTAGTAAAGAATCCACATGCCACACAAAGATAGAAATATAGATCAATGGAACAAAACAGAAAGCCCACAGATAAATCCACACACCTATGGACACCTTATCTTCAACAAAGGAGGCAAGAATATACAATGGAGAAAAGACGTCTTTAACAAGTGGTGCTGAGAAAACTGGTCAACCACTTGTGGAAGAATGAAACTAGAACACTTTCTAACACCATACACAAAAATAAACTCAAAATGGATTAAAGATCTAAATGTAAGACCAGAACCTATAAAACTCCTAGGAGAACATAGGCAAAACACTCTCCGACATAAATCACAGCAGGACCCTCTATGACCCACCTCCCAGAATACTGGAAATAAAAGCAAAAATAAACAAATGGGACCTAATTAAACTTAAAAGCTTTTGCACAACAAAGGAAACTATAAGCAAGGTGAAAAGACAGCCTTCAGAATGGGAGAAAATAATAACAAACAAAGCAACTGACAAAGAATTAATCTCAAAAATATACAAGCAACTCCTGCAGCTCAATTCCAGAAAAATAAATGTCCCAATCAAAAAATGGGCCAAAGAGCTAAACAGACATTTCTCCAAAGAAGACATACAGATGGCTAACAAACACATGAAAAGATGCTCAACATCACTCATTATTAGAGAAATGCAAATCAAAACCACAATGAGGTACCATTTCATGCCAGTCAGAATGGCTGCTATCCAAAAGTCTACAAGCAATAAATGCTGGAGAGGGTGTGGAGAAAAGGGAACCCTCTTACACTGTTGGTGGGAATGCAAACTAGTACAGCCACTATGGAGAACAGTGTGGAGATTCCTTAAAAAACTGGAAATAGAACTGCCATATGACCCGGCAATCCCACTGCTGGGCATACACACCGAGGAAACCAGAACTGAAAGAGACACATGTACCCCAATGCTCATCGCAGCACTGTTTATAATAGCCAGGACATGGAAGCAACCTAGATGCCCATCAGCAGATGAACGGATAAGAAAGCTGTGGTACATATACACAATGGAATATTATTCAGCCATTAAAAAGAATACATTTGAATCAGTTCTAATGAGATGGATGAAACTGGAGCCCATTATACAGAGTGACGTAAGCCAGAAAGAAAAATACCAATACAGTATACTAACGCATATATATGGAATTTAGAAGATGGTAACGATAACCCTACATGCAAAACAGAAAAAGAGACATAGATGTATAGAACAGACTTTTGGACTCTGTGGGAGAAGGCGAGGGGGGGATGATCTGAGAGAATAGCATTGAAACATGTATATTATCAATTGTGAAACAGATCACCAGTCCAGGTTTGATGCATGAGAAGTGCTCAGGGCTGGTGCACTAGGATGGCCCAGAGGGATGGGATGGGGAGGGAGGTGGGAGGGGGGTTCAGGATGGGGAACACATGTAAATCCATGGCTGATTCATATCAATGTATGGCAAAAACCACTACAATATTGTAAAGTAATTAGCCTCCAACTAATAAAAAAAAAAAGGAACCTGCCTGTCAAAGCAGGAGATGTGCGTTCAATCCAGTATTCTTTCTGGGGAAATCCCATGGACAGTATTCTTGCCAGGGACATCCCATAGACAGCGGAGTCTGGCGAGCTACAGTCCATGGAGTTGCAAAAGAGTTGGACATGACTTAGCAACTAAACAACAGATACCAGTTTTGAGTTATCATAAATAGTAGTAGTATGAATATTTGTATACAAGTCTTTGGGTGGATATATATTTTCATGCCTCTTGGGTAAATAGCTAGAAATGTCACAATATGGATGAATCTTAGACACAAAAGAGTTTATGTGAAATTCATAAAAGATGAATATAATCTATAATGACAGAAATTAAATCACTGGTTACCTAATTTGGTTACCTAATAACTAATCAGGGGTTACCTAATCAGGGTCCAAATCTGCAGATAAGACTAATTGTACCAAAGAATTTTAATGGGTTATGGAAATAAAATGTTCTGTATCTTGTGATGGTGATGATTACATAAATATATCTTACATGTTAATTACATCTCTATAAAGTTAAATAAAAAGTCCAGTAACTCATGACAAGGCCAAAAAAAAAAAAGATACATGGTTATGGCAGTAAACTTATGTCTTTTTTGGTCTTGCCATTCCATTTTTGGTTGGGGCAAGCATGATTCAGACTGACACATATCAGTTTCTATAAGCTAGCAGTTCTTAGTATTTTCCAAAGATTCCCCTCATTGTGCTACTTCTCGCTACCTCTCCACAACAGCAATCCTCCCTGACAAACTAAATGGACTCTGGGTAGCAATCAACAGTGTCTGCAATCATTTTCAGCTGGGCAGCAGTCAAATGAAATTTTTTAAATTGGGTGTACTGTCACTTTTAATTGGGTGTACCAGGGCTTCCCTGGTGAGTTAGTCATAAAAAAATCTGCCTGCAATGTGGGAGACATGGGTTCAATCCCTGGGTTGGGAAGATTCCCTGGAGAAGGGAACAGCTACCCACTCCAGTATTCTGGCCTAGAGAATTCCACAGACAGAGGAGCCTGGCAGGCTACAGTCTATGGTGTCATGAAGAGTGGGACATGACTGAGCGACTTTCACTGTCACTTTTTTGACAAACAATCATTTCCCAAGCTCAGAGACTAGAGTCCCACCTTTACCAAGGACACCTAATGAAGGTTCTACTTTTGCCTTTTTTATAAAACTGAGGCAGGGGTAAAAGATAGAGATGATCACTGCTCTCCTTATGGAAATTCACTCCAAAAAGGGTCATCAGCCAACCATTTATGGATTTATAATGAGGGGATGTTTCACTGGGGTACCTATAAACTAAACTTTCTTAGGTTTATAAAGGGTTGCAGGTTGCTGTTGCAAGCACACCAAATACAACAGGGGAGTGAGGTCTATAGACTAGCACACAGGCAAAGCCCTAAACAAGAAGTGAGTGATCCTGATTCTTAATCTGTGAAGTCCTTAAGGGTATGTATGATTTTTGTATTTTTATAGCCCCTAGTGTGGCACAGAGGTTGTGCTTATGCACAGAAAAGAAATAATCTGGGGAATGTGAAGCTGGGACACCCATTCCTTGTCTTGCTGCACTAACCAAGGACACCAAGAAGCAGAGAATTCTTAGACTAAGGCAGGTTCTGAGAACTTCCTTGGTAGGCAAGAATTGGTTCTTTTTCAGAACACTTTAGCTCAAAGTGGCTTAAAAAAAAAAAGTACAGGAGCTAGAACAAACAGTAATGTGTAAAATCATAGGCTTCATTTGAGTGAGCATCCCTCCCTCCACTAGGTGCCTACAGTGACTTTCTATCCAAGATAACCCGAATCTCTCTCCAGGGCACAATCACCCAATATAATTGTTTGGAAAAAAGGATCCAAATGGTGAACACAAGCCTCTGGATAGACTAAAAAAGATGATGCCCTTTAAAAGATAACTCTTTCTTCTATACAGCTAACTTGTATATAATATGCAAAAGTTCCCCCCCTCCCTCCCCCCCCCCCGCCCCCCGCCGGCCCTTTCTATTTTCATACTCAGGACCAAACTCAATTTCAGAACCAATTTAAGCTGGTCAGTTCTCCTGGCCATCCATGTCTTTCAAGCCTGCACTATAATTTACTGATCTCACAGGCTGGCTCTGCCTTTCAAAGGAAGGTGGACCAGATAATGAACCTCAAGTGGGTGATTCATGAAAGGTCATCACTTGGTTAAAGGAAAGGTGACAGTGATTTTCTTTAATTTCCCTGGGCAGTTGCCCCACCTCCCTGACTTTATTTGGTTGAAGCCCTAGAAACTCTTTGTGAAGCTTTTCTTTGCACTAATTACAAACCCAACATGCCCAGGTCCTTACCCTGCACAAGCAAGGTATGCAATCACACCAAGAGGCAGCCAAGATAATCAGGGTAGGGGAACAGGATACACATGTTTACCAAATATCACATCAGGCCTTCTCCTTCTCTATGGCTTATTGCAGGCAGGACACTCCACCCAGCTCAAACCAAGAGGCAGATAGATGATCTCTGTCCTCCCCACTTGAGGCCTTTTCTTGGAAACAGATCACATCTCAGGGAGGGAGACAGAAAACACCATCTCTGCTCCTAATTCTCCAGCAATCTGACATGGGGTCTCTGCCTCCCTGCCAAGGCTCACTTATCTGTCCCTCCCTAACAGAATTCTTCACCAGAAATCCCATTTGTGGGCTAAACAGTTTCCCTCCTAGTTGGGTGGGTCATTTTTAAGATTGTAACTTCCTTTGAGAAGGATCACTGTGAAAGGTCAAAGTGCTGTTATGATACTTAGCAAAAACATTCCCAATTACACAGCCTGTAACAGAGAAAACGCCTTGCATAGTAACACTTTTGGCCTCCAAAGTAACTATAACAGTGGCAAACCATGCTTTTCCAAGCATATCTTAAAAGAGTTTTGAACTACCTTCTAGGAAAGAAGTTGCAATGGAAATAAAACAAAAGTACCAGAAGGTCTATTTGGAAGGAAGGAGGTGGCTAGAAAACAAACTGAAGAGTAAAGTGCTTGCTATCTTTATATCTAATAACTGGGAGAAAGAGTCTTCTTAGCTTAAAACAAGGCCTGCTGTATCCTCAAACTTCTTGCAAAGTTGATAACTACTGGAATTCCTACGAGCTCCAACGCTACTTCTCCCATGCACTGCCAAAGAAGCTTTACCGACAATGAAGTCTGATTGAGGAAGACCAGAAGTTTATGTGATGGGCATTTCAAAATTCATACTTAATTGGAGGAAATACTGACAGTGGCAGACAGGAATAAGTTAAGCTCTTCACCAGTGACCTCTGCATTCATCTAGCTTGGCTGAGGGACATTAATTTTGTATCCTCACTTTGCTACTTAAAAAAAAAAAAAGGAACTACCACTTTAAAAACAATTAAAATTCAAAAAAAAAAAAAAACAATTAAAATTCAGTGTGTTATGTTTTAGATTTTGACCCACAAATATATATCATCTTTAAAAGAAATAAGTTCATAAAAACTTTTAAAAAATTCATCATCTTCCTTGGGTGTGTGGAAAAGCTTTATTTTTCACAGTGACTTTGCTGACATTCTTGGATGGGATAAAGAGACTTTTCCCTCATTTATAAAGTTATAATACTGTGCCAGGAGCCTCTACTGAGGCAGACAAACTCTCCAGGTCCCTGTTCAGTACTTTCTTTCCTTAACTGAACGGGCCTTTCCCAAACTGGGATTCTTTCCCCACGCCCTAGAAATGAGACCTGTTACCCCTGTTCTCTCTGCTTCTCCCTCCACCTTCCTATCCTGACTTGCCGCTTCCTTCGGAATACCTAACAGACTCTAGTTGTCTTGCATGTTTCAAGAGATGAAAAAGCTCAGACTTTGGTGTCAGACTGACCTAGGTTCATTATGGCTTTATCACTAGCAGCTGTGTGATTTTCGGCAAACTAGTCTCTTCAGCATCCTCATCTATAAAATGAGGATAATTGTATCTTACCTCAGACAATTGATTAAATCAAGTAAATAGCCTAAGTAAAAGTGCCTAGCTCAAAAACTCCTAGTTGTTCCTTTTATCTATTTGTGTCCTTTTTAAATCCAAGATACTTTCTTCCCTATTCAGAGGAGCCCAAAATCCAGGACCCTTTCCCCCTGATCTGGTAGTGTAGCTTACCTCTTGGTCCAAGTAAGAGGGTAAATATCCTAGCAGGACATAACCAGCTGACCTTCCTAAATGGACCTTCTCAAGATGCCCTATGTAACAGAAAGTTGATTTCCAAGGTTAAGCAGCTTGTAGGAAAATCCCTCTGCCTCTGAATTTGTTTCTTTCCTGCGTTAGTAAGTCCAGTGAACAAATAACTCATATCAAACTTTTTTTCCTGCCAATTAGGTCACTTGAAATGCCAGAATCTAAACAAAGGCAAAAAAGAGAGGCAGGGTCAGACAGTCAATGCTTGCGTCACATGCTCGTACTCACTAAGAGTTCCCACAGCAACCATCACTCAGGCTTAGAGAGACTGCAAAACCATAGGCTGTTGTACAAAAACAATGCCAAGTACAGGAAACTGAGTTATGGCTATCATGAGAGTCTTAAATCTCAGCTCTAGCATATGTCTCTGCCAAGGCTGCCTTGCCTGACGGCCAATGCCATGTTTTAAGATGAGAAAATATCACAAGGGCTCTCAAAGTAGGCTGCTCAGAGATCTTGATTGCCTTGGGAGGCAATATAGATGGCTCCCATGGGGAAAGTGACCCACGCTCACTTCCTGCATGGAAAGCCCTGCCTTGTAGCTTCACAGCTCCCTTCTCCCAGTCTTCCTCAACAACCAGTGGTGTGCTGGAGCTGGTTGACACATGCATGGCCTGTGAGAGTGAACTGTTAAATTTTTAAGCACTGTGAGAGCCACTTGGCTTCACAATGGTGGCTATGGTGGGAGTCTTTGTCCTCAGAACTACAAATCAGTCCCCTCCAACCACTTACCCTCCTACCAGCTGTTAAACATTTACTAACACCCCAAAGGGCCAACAACTCTAAAGTTGAAGTACCACGCTCGACTTTCCGCATAAGTCTTGAAGCTTTTAGGGTACCTCCCAAAGATCTTTATGTGTTTCCTCCTAGATGTTCACAAATAACAGGTGCCAGCCAGGCACCCCAACAGTGTTTGCCTCACAAACTAGGACTCTCCTCTTGTTAGTACCTTACTCTTCTCTGGGAAAATAAAGCTGGATTTCATTAGGATTTCTAAACACCCAGCAGTTATTTATAGTGATTCTTATCTTAGGATCAGGAGAAAATCAAAAAGGGTTAGAAAGATTACTAATAGATGAAAATAAATACTCAGCTTCCAATGTAACTTTCACTCAATCACATATAAAGCATTTTTTAATTCTGCAAGGCAGAGGGGAGGGAAGGGAAGTTGTTCAATAAACAGTTTCAGTTTTAAAAGATGAGAAATTTGTAGAGATAACTGCTCAACAATGTACATATTAACACTACTATAGTGTACAGTTAAGAATGGTTAAGATGGTAAATTTTGTTATATGTGTTTGTATGTTATGTGTTTTGTTATATGTGTTTGCTTTATTTGTTATACCAGGAAAAAAAAAAAAAAGAGCTAGGTTTGCTTAGTAGGTCTAATAATATGCCTACTAGCATTGAAGGTGGCTCATAGCAGGCCTTTGATGAATGCTTGTGAACTGAATCAAAGGCGGTATAATTAGGACAGGGATGAGAGCCGGTACACTAGGGATTATGGAAGACATGCTAACAATTTTAATGACTGAATTATACATCTAAGTCATCCAGTCCCTGGGTGCCCTGGGACCCGAGGACAAGGCAGAGACACTCTGGGACTCTTCCCACTCTTTCTGTCCTTTTCAGGTCCTGGTTTTGAGGATATTTTACAATTTATGCCTCTCCATTTATCCAATTCCTATCCTTCCCCTTTCAAGGCCCAACTCAATCCTTTTCTCTTCCACATGGCCTTTCCACCACCACAACCCACAGAGATCTTTCTCTAACAGGAACCTACAGATCCTATTGCTAGTACTGGTCAGCTATTGATAATAAGCTGCCTTAAGCCACCTTTCGCACTTATTTTATCCCTTGAGAACAAAAGCTCTTTATCATACGTCTGTATTCCTCAAAAGCCTAGGATGATCTGAAGCACAAAGCATTAAATGCTAAAATACTGAGAACTGAATGAAGATTGAAGAAAGTTAAGGGTGGGCCAATCACTTACTTGCTTTCCAATGGGATATTTCAATGGCACAAAACTGGTCATGAGTTTAACTGAAAGCTTAAGGAATCAGGTGATCAGCGAAGGTTTTGTCTTGAATGCTAAATTGCCACTATGTTCTCTAGATACTCAGGGCTCTAGAGAATCTTTCTGTAAAGTTCTGCTATGAAGCTCTCTTTGGTATAAGGAAATTAGAGCTGATATAAGTCAGTGTCATAGCATTTGCAAACCAAAATAAATAGCAAATAGTCTAAAAGGAGCTTAAGATCTTCAAAGGGCATTTCCAAAGATCTGATGGCTTTGGGGTCAAGGAAAGTATGAGGTACTATTCAAGTCAACTAAGCCAGTGATTTTCTACAAAACTTTATACGTTGAAGGGGCCAAAGACTGGTTGAGAATTTTAAGAAAGATGGACACTTTTCAAGGGGGGGGAAAAAAGGACATATGCATAATTTTGCACAATTTCAGAATGTGCAATAATTTTCTAAAGCCTATGCTTGGACTTTGGATTAAAAAAACGATGAGTTAAAAAAACAAATGATGAGCTAGTGTGTTGATCCATTTCTAGCAGGATGTAGCCAGCAATAATAAATTTTTTTCTTAATTCGAAACAGGAATGAAGGAGACAGTATATCAGAGTTTAAAGTAGGACAAGATAGGGAGGAGAACCCCCTGAAGAGCTCTTCAATTCCAACATACTTACCTGAAGGGAGCACTGAATCATCAAGACAAGATATCCTCAAAGCATCCAAACCCAAGACTTAGGCTGGGGCCCAGAGTTTCTCTTAAATCCCTCCCATCCACACTTATTTAGTAGAAACAAAAGGGTCATTGGGATTTATCTATGAGAATCCCGCAGGTTTTGAGAGTGAGACTCGGCTATCCTCGTGGGAAAATGAAAATCAGGGTGGATGTCACTGGTAGGGACAGGATCATAACAAATTATTCTACCGGCTAGAGATAGATGCTTACCAACAAGCCATACTGAGAAGAGAAAGGAGCTAAATCTCAGCTAATGGTTGGCAAGGGCCTTGAAGGACAATTTTTATAAGATGTACTAAAGACAAGCCAATCCAGAAGGGAATAAACTGAGAATAGTTTCACAGTTCTTGGAAAAGCAAGTTTTCCCTTCTCCATAAACTTTATTCATAAAGATATGTGAAATACAAAAAGAGGTCAAAGTGCCCTTACCAAACACCATATACAAAAATTAATTTAAAATGAATCAAAGACCTAAATGTAAAAGCTAAAAGGCAACACACAGAATGGGAGAATATGTTTGCAAATCACCATGTCTGATGAAGGATAAATATCTATAGAGTATATAAAGAATTTTTAAAATTCAATAACAAAAATCCAAACAATCCAATTAAAAAATGGGCAAGGGGCTTGAATAGAATTTCTCCAAAGAAGATAAAGAGTGGTCAATAAACATATAAAAAGATGCTCTACATTAATAATGACTAGGAAATAACAATTAAAGCCACAATGGGATACTACTTCACCCTCATTAGGATGGCTATTATCAAAAAACAGGAAAAATTGTAATAATTTTATATTTTAGGTGCAACCAATGTGGGAAACACTATGATAGCTTCTCAAAAAATTAAACACAGAATTAATTCCCATTTGATCCAGCAGTTCCATTTCTCAGTATATACACAAAAGAACTGAGGGACTCAAACTCCAGTTTCACAGCATTCTTCATAGTAGCCACAAGGTGGAAGCAACCCAAATGTCTGTTGATGGACAGAAGGATAAACAAAATGTGCTATACACATCAATGGAATATCATTCACCTTCGAAAGGAATGAAATTCTGATACATGCTACAACATTGAAGACATTATGCTAAAAGAAATAAACCATATATGAGCAGGCTAAGTCACTTCAGTTGTGTCTGACGCTTTGCGACTCTATGGACTGTAGCCTGCAAGGCTCCTCTCTCCATGGGATTCTCCAGGCAAGAAAACTGGAATTGATTGTCATTTCCTTCTCCATAAACAAAAGGACAAACATTGCATGATTCTGCTTTCTGTGAGACCCTTAGAGGAGTCAGATTGTTGTTTAATAACAATAAGTTTTGTTGTTAAGCTGTGTCCAACTCTTTTGCGACCCCATGGACTGTAGCCTGCCAGGCTCCCACATAGAGACAAACAGTAGAAGAGTGATTACCAGGGGCTAGGGGGAGAGGAAATGAGGAGTTACTGTTTAAAATGGGTATAGCATTTCACCGTGCAATGAAGAGAAAGTTCTGGAGAAGAATAGCAGTGATGGTTACAACAATGTGAATGTACTTAACACCACTGAACTGTACACTTAAAAATTGTTCAATTGGCAAATTTTATGTATCTTTTACCACACTCACACAAAAAGAGTTAATATGTACAAGGTTCACAATGAACCCCAGACAAATATGACTCCTGTGTGTCCAATGTAAAAATGCAAGCAGTTTATTACACTAGATAATGCATGACCATTCAGTCACACTGAGGGTATTAACTGATTAAAAAACTTTGCTCTCCATGAAGCCAATGAAAAGTAACAAAAAATGTCATCTATCATCTGGACACCTGAAAATAAACCCCAGTGTGAGAGTTTGGGCTCTGTTTGATAAGCAATAATGGATTTACAAGTATCATCTTGAAATGCCTCAAACAGACTGCTAGAATGTGTCTGGGGGTTGTCAGAACTCAAAAAGTCATACATCTCTTGCCAGAAGAAAATGGCAGCCTGAGCAGGCAGATCTAGCAAAGAGCCCTCTCTTATCTGCTGTCTTACTAAGCTCACTAAACCCCATTTAATGCCTATCCATGGTCTTTAGGTTTACTTTAATAGTACTCTAGAATCCACTTGGGGATTAACTTCCCAACTTCTTCTTTCTACTTAGTTTGCTGCTAACAAGTGCGGGTCCTATTTTTTTTTGGGGGGGGGGGGGGGAGGGCCACATGGCCTGTGGGATCTTAGTTCCCTGACAAGAAATCAAACCCGTGCCCCCTGCATTGGAAGTGAGGAGTCTTAACCACTTGACCAAAAGGGAAGTCCCCGCAGGGCCTATTGCATCCCAAACCCAGTTCTTTAGGAAGCTGTGAATACACTTAACATTAGTGATATCAGCATGAAGTGAAGGGAGAGAAGTGCTCCGACACATGCTGGAGATTAACAAGGAGTCAAAATACTTCTAACCTGATAGTGCTGAGAATAAAACCAAGTGTACTCTAATGCTGTCACTTATTGCCCTTCAGAGTCAGTTAGGGAAGAGAAGCAACAACTATTTTGAGGGCAGTTTCAAAAAGGGTCCCAGAATAGAATAACCCTTCCATCAGTACCCAAGTGAAAACGATTGCTAAGAGAGGTGAGTATACACAAACTCCATGACAGTAAGGACTACACTTAAGATTATTCACTAATGATCCCTACTACCCAGCACCACTCTTTGTACACAGCAGATATGAAATATTATTTATTAAGAAAAGAAATCTTTGAGAGCTGCTTCCCCTTCCTCATTTTCAAATAGGGCTGTGTATTCTCCCACTCTATAGAAGTTGCCTCATCTCTGGCTTGTGGATGCTTTCTGAGAGGCACTTTCATCACTTCATTTAACTCTGAAAGAAGTTGGAGAGGGGGTGAGGACACGTGCTTGCTAATCATCCTTTTCCAGATTGCCTCATGCGCCAGAACGGAATTTTATTATTGGTCTGTGGCTGCTACTGCTGTAGAAAGATTTCAGCCTGACCTTCCCAAGCTGCTGGGGGATGAATACTGCACGTGGCTGACTAGGAAAAAATGTGTCTTCCTCTTTTTTTTTTTTTTTTTAAAAAAAAAAAAAAGCTTTTAGACTAAACAGAGCTCACTGTGATAGGAAAGTCACCCTTTCTTTCACTATACAAAGCTCAAGATGTTGAATTCTTTTGCATAAAAACGATATAACAAAACCGATCTGAGCTGGTTCACCAGGAAAAAGGTAGGATGTTGAAGCACCTCACAGAGAGCAGTGGCATCAAAGTCCTGAATAGGACTTAGGGTTGCTCCATAGGCAGAAGAGGAAAAAAGAAAATGAAAGCCATTTATCAAAGTGGTTTAAATAAGAGGATGGATTCCCACAGCTGGCCTCACAAAGGAGAATAAATATGTCAAAGGGAATAACTGATAGACTAATTGAGTCCTATCCATCTGGCTGAGGAAGAGCCACTGGTGAGAATACTGAGAAGCTGTCTGTTAGGCAAAGGCTTGCTTTGGTGCCTCATTTGGCCAGTGGAATAGCTTTTAGGAACACTGAACACACAATCACACCACAGCTGGCTAGCTGGCCCTGCCAGCAAGAGGCTCACAGAAGGGTTACACTGATGTAAAGGCCAAAAAAGGGAAAGCAGAGCACAGGTGATTTTGTTTTTTTAAATGGGCTTGGAGCCTATACCTGGACTCTCACCTCATGAATACCCAGGCCCTTCAACTTGGGAGTAGAGTGAGAAGGAACGGAGACTGTATGAATATATGTCTCATTTTGTGCTTTTGAAAACAAGACTCAAAGTCTTGTTCTGAAACATCAAGTTCAATACTATGCTACGCTAAAGCCCCATCTTACTTTTATATAATGCAGAGCCCAGGGCTCTTTTCTTTGGGAAAAGAGGCAATCAGGCCAGACTCAAGAAAAATGAACACACAACACTATCTGCATGTACCACAGTTCATACCACAGAAAAACCTGCTCAGAAATAACTTCTCAAGGCACATAGAACTCAATTCTTAGGCAAATCTGCCCAAAGGAGGGTTCATATTTTAAGGAGCCAAACAACATCAAATTAAGCTGAACTCGGTTTTTCTAACTGGCAGTTTCAACCATTTCTAAGTTTTCATTTCTTATTTTCAAAAGTCAAAATGACTCTCTGCCTAAAATTTTAAAAAAAGAAATGCCTTATCACCCATACTAAAATAACAATTCACCAAAATTTCACCTACATTATCTTTTACATAATTAAATGAACCCTCCATATGGCACAAAAGCAGAAGCCATCATTCTAATTAAAGTACTATCAACAAATCCCTTACTAATTCCTCTTAGCAGCCTGGCTCTTGCCACTCCCACTAGAAGCTCAGTCACAGAATCCCCCCGCCATCTGAAAGGACTTGATGCTGGCCACCAACTAGGGCCACTCTGAGGAAAGTAGTGGCTTACCTGCTCCTCCGACAGTTGGGATATGTGATTCACAGCAGCGTAGGATTCAATTTTGGGGTTAAAGTGGTTGATGATGGCTCTGAAACAGAGAATTAACATTAATACAGTACCAGATGGAATAAGAAGATAAATGAGTTAAAAACAAGTATCAGCTACCCTCTGATTTAGAGTATGAGACCATGGGTGTGACTCTCAGAAGGTAACTGTCCTCTTATGAACATGAGGTCACATGGGGTGAAGTGATTACTCTAAAATGGGAGAGGTTTAATAATTTATTAGACAGAGAACAGAATCAAGTATGCCTGCTCTGTAAATGAACTAGGGGAAAATCTCACAACCAAACAAAACTCAAAACCTAGCATCCTTCAGATGAGAAACAGGGCTCAGAGTGCTGTCCACCAGGAGGCCCTCGTGTTTCAGTCAGAGAAAATAAAAAAAAAAAAACTTTGCTCTGCTCTTACTCGGGAGAACAGGGCATTCTGTGAAGCTGGACCAACATGTGGGTTGAATACTATCTCTGAAGAACCTAAGATTTCCCAAAGCCTACAACCGTCATATTTGTTAGTTAATATTTTGAACCAAAATTTTATTTCCAGCATTCAAACCAAAATCTGAACATTGTTTTCAAACATTCTCTCTTCAGGGTCACCAAGTCACATCAAATATATTTCTTAAAAACCTCTGAAATTTGAAATAAATTTCCCTGAAACCAATGCTTTAGTATAGATCTTCGTGATTTCTTGTCTGGTAGAGTAGAAAACCAATAGTCATGTATGGATTTGAGAGTTGGACCATAAAGAAGGCTGAGCACCAAAGAATTTATGCTTTCAAACTGTGGTGCTGGAGAAGACTCTTCAGAGTCCCTTGGACAGCAAGGAGATCAAACCAGCCAATCCTAAAGGAAATCAACCCTGAATATTCATTGGAAGGACTGATGCTGAAGCTAAAGCTCCAATACTTTGGCCACCTGATGTGAAGAGCTGACTTACTGGAAAAGACCCCGAAGCTGGGAAAAACTGAGGGTAAGAGGAGAACGGGGTGACAGAGGATGAGATGGTTGGATGGTATCACTGACTCAATGGACATGAGTTTGAGCAAACTCCAGGAGATAGTGATGGACAGAAAAGCACAGACAGAGAAGCCTGGTGTCTTACAGTTCACAGGGTTGCAAAGAGATGGACATGACTTAGCAACTGAACAACAAGAAGAGTATAAAAAACACAGGTTTTAGACTAGAGGTTAATGGAGAGAAGGGAAAAATCTAACAGAACAATTTCAAATAATACGTGCAGATACTCTCCTCTTTAGGAGGTGGAGTTTAGTTCCCATTATCACTGAGAGTAAGCTAGACTTATCTCCATAGAGTAGCAAAAGGGAAAAATATTAACAGTAAAGAATCCTGGCAAATCTACTTCAACCAAGCAATGAAGGTTAAGTGTCACCAGTGATGTCATGTAACCCCTGGTATGGTCTGGTAAGAAGGGCACTTCATCTCTGTGCTGTACTTTCAGAAATTCATGATCTCAATCTAAGCACAAGAAAAACATCAGACAAACCCACACTGGGGTACATTCTGGAGATTATCTTGCCAGTTAATCCTCAAGATTGTCAAGGTCATGAAAAACAAAACTTGAGGAAGAGTCATAGACCGGAGCCCATTGGTGAGATATGACTAAATGCAACTTGATGCTCTGAATTGGATCCAGGAACAGAAAGAGGACATTAAAGGATAAACTGTTGAAACCCAAACAAAATATGGAGTTTAGTTAATAGTAACATATCAATGCCTGTTTCTTAGTGTTGATAAACATACCATGGTAATGTAAGAGGGGAGAAACTAGGTTGAGGGGCATATAGAAACTCTATGCATTATCTTTGCATTTTTTCCTATAATTTTTAAATTATTCCAAAATAAAGTTTATTAAAATGTGTGTATGAAAAAAAAAAATGTGTGTATGATAGCATAATAGAAACCAATATATTCTTTTAATATAACTTACTGATAGTAAAGAATTTAATCTAACCCAAATATCAGAAGTATAAGCCAGAAATTTAAAAAGAAAATCATGGTGTGGAATCCCAGTTTGACCAATGTTTTTCTGAATGATTTTTGGAAGCTGTATATTTTGCCAGAGGGATAAAATGGGAATAATATCTGTTTTAGCACAGTAACTAGAAATAGTACATTGCAGGCATACAATAAATGTTTGTTGAAAGAGTGAACTAAACCTTAAGAGGATTCATGCAATATTTATATAGTAAAGCAATGTTAAATATCTAGCACAATGCCTGGCACACAGCTAGTAGTCAATAAATATTCAATGAATGACTAAATCAAATAGGACAGAAATGGGTCAGGCACAAGAGGCAAGTTTTGGTAACTTATTTTCCAAGAGACTGTCAAGAAGGGTAGAGATGTTATTATCTGCAAGTTAAGGTTGTGGGGCTTGGTCTAAATCCAAAATATCCACTGTGATCAAGTTGGGGGGGGGGCGGATCAAATATTTTTCTCAGTCAGAAAGCAAAGTTTGAGGATACTGGCAGGGATGACAACAGTCCAGGAACAGAAAGGAAAACCGGGAGGCTAAACCCAATGAGAAGACGGGGGGGGGGGGGGGGGGGGGGGGGGGCGGGGGCGGGGGCGGGGGGCGGGCGCGCAGGTATAGGGAACTGAGAATCCCACCAAACCTAGCAGTAGCACTAACTTACAGTTAACCCAGGATAGAGTCTGAGTCATAGAATTCAGCTCTCAAGAGAGATGGGAGTGAGGAAAGGAAATACAATAGACAAATCAATCTACTATCAGACCTCAGTTATTTTGGAAAACGGAAATTGCATTCTATAAATACATCTATTTCATGATTTTATAGGTTTTTTTTTTAAGGTTTTCTTTAAATTTCTCAGTAAAAACATTTTTTGAAAAGTGTTTGAAAAAAATCCTGACTCAGCTGAACTAGAATTGCATTTTTGTTTTGATGTGCCTAGGTTTGGTGAACAGAGAACTCCAAAAAACCCTGATGTCTGTCTGGGTGGGATGGTAGCAGCCACTGGGACCCAGCTGGCAATCCAGAGAAACTGCTGAGGTTAGGACAATGAAATAATCCCTGGGAATGGAACAGATAGGGATGTTGTAATTCTATTCCCTTCCTATCAGAGGAATTTTCTTTCCAAGAAAGAAAGCAAGGAAGCAAGAAAGAAATGAGAGAGAAAGGAGAAAGAAAAAGAGGGAAGAAAGAAAGACAGGGAAGGATCTCAGAGCAAGAAACAAAGGAGAGAGGAGATGGGGGAGAGAAAGAAAAAAATTGGAAGGTACTATCTTCAGAGGGTACACTTATTTCCTTCCCTTCTAACTGTTACATATGCCAACTATCAGCTGGGTCTACAGATGCAAGCCTATGCTTGATACTGCAGGGCATGTATGCTGATGCTGTTTAGGCAAACTTATCCTGAGAGTATGATAGATTTGTCAGTCTGAGAATTTATATTTTAGAACAAACATAAAATCATCCTCCAATCTAACCTGTGACATTCTCTTCACAGAGCTTCAGATCTCTGCAAATGATGGAGGTCTCCCACCAGGCAACTTAAGGGACTGTTTAGAAACCTGAGATAGGTGAAACAGTGTAAATCCAGTTAATAATCTCTAACTCAGGACCCACACAGGACACAGTATACGCCTCTGCTTTACCCTTCCTGCTGTTTATTTGGGACTGTTACCTGTAAAATCTGAGTACTAATCTGATTTTCTGGAGATACCAGGTGCAGGGTGCTAGGTCTAAGAGGTAAGAAAAACAGTCTGACACTGGCTGTTCTCCCTCCATGCTCTTTAGCAAGGCATTTCAGACAGGGTTTGGAAGCTTCCTATTCAAGTGCTCAGGACTTCATACTGTTGAAATGGAAGTATGTTCTGAGGCAGCAAACAGATGACAAAACACCAAAATCAGGCTAAGTCAGCCCACACTGAGTGACATATACCTTTGCAGTGACTGAAATACTTAGCTTCTCCTTTCCCAAGAAGTCTGGAGGCTACCAGGGCTCACCTGGGTTGTGATTTCACGCTGCCCCACCTGGGGTAGCCCCCAGAATGAAACTCCTGCCTGACCAGCTCTCAGTGGGAGAACAATGAGATACGAGACTTATGGATGAAGGAGGAAACTCTCTCTTTTCTTCAGGCTTTCCTTCTCACTGATACCACCTCTAAAAAGATCTACCAGCATTTCTTCTGAACATCTGGGAGGAGAGGAGGAGACTACTAAGTCATTCTAATTGTAGCTCTCTCATTTTCATTGATCAAAACCTGTCAAAACAGGTAGCAACTGTCACGTGCCGAAGTCTAAAATTTTAGGTTTCCAGACAGGAAATGGCAGTTTTTTTCTATCAGAAGATGAATGATTAAAGTATGATTTTAATTCCCTCACGACTCACTTCATCCAAAAAGGGCCTTCGGCAGTGAAAGCACAGAGTCCTTAACTACTAGACTGTCAAGGAATTCCTTTTGTACACTGAGATTGGCTTTGATCTAATATCAGCCTTTCAGGTATTCAAACAAAACCTAGCCTTTGCCAATGGAAAACTCTCATGCTCCAAAGTATTTTTGAAAAGGAGACTTGAAAGGAGAGGAGGAGTAGGGAAGAAGAGGAAGGTGTAAGTGGACAATGAATGAGAAAACAGCCATTATGCACTAAGGTTTCTCTTTGACAAAGGTAGCAAAACAATCAAGTTGGAAAAGAAGAATCTTTGCAAGAAATGATGCTAGAACAACTGAATATCTACATGCAAAGGGATGAAGCTGAACCACATACCATACCCATACTATACCAAAAATTAACTCAAAATAGAACATAGATTTAATATAAGATCTAAAAACCATAAAACTTTTAGAAGAACACATGAGAGTACATCTTCATGAACTTGGGTGAGGCAATGATTCCTTAGGGTAACAAAAGCACAAGTGACAAAAAACAGAAGTAGGTCAAGTTTAAAAACTTGTCTGCTGCAAATGATAACCATCAAGAAAGTGAAAGACAACCCACAGAATGGGAGAAAATACTTGCAAATCATGTATGTGATGAAAAACCCCCGTGAGATACCACTTCACACCCACCAGGATCGTAATAACCAAAAAGACAGTTAACAAGTGTTGGCAAGGACATGAAGAAATTAGAACTCATACATTGCTGGTGGGATAGTAAAATGGTACAGCTACTTTGGAAAGTGGTTTGGCAGTTCCTCAAATGTTAGTACACAGAGTTACCCTATGACCCACAAATTCTACTCTTAACATGCCCCCCAAAATGAAAACAATATGTTTACACAAAAACTTGTACATAATTGTTCACAGTGGCATTATTCATAATATCCAAAAAGTAGAAACAACCCAAATAGATAAATAAAATGTGGTATAGCTATAGTTAAATATTATTCACCCACAAAAAGGAATGAAGTACTGATAAATGCTAAAATATGAATGAATCTTGAAAAAGTTGTTATGTGAAAGAAACCAGACACAAAAGGCGACATAATGTACTGTTCCATTTACAGGAAAGGTTTAGAACAGGCAAATTATACAGACAGAAAATAAATTAGTGGTTGCTTGGGGCTAAGGGAAGGATTAGAGGAGAAATGCAGATGGACTGCTAAAGGATATGGAGTACCTTTCTGGGGGGACAACATTCTAAAAGTAGATTGTGGTGATAGTTGTATTACCTTGTGAGTATATTAAACAATGGGTTGCACACATTAAATGTCTGAGTTATAACATATGAATTGTTGTTCAGTCGCCCAGTTGTGTCCAACTCTTTGCGACCCCGTGGACTGCAGCACGCCAGTCTTGGCTTAAGGCATCCTCGACTCCAGCAGTTCTTGAGCGAGCTGCTTTCCTTAGTAAACAATTCCACATAGAATTCACAGATCCCAGAGTTCTTCACACACCAAGATAATTTTCCTAGAGCTTGTGTATGCCCATGATGCTGGTGGCAAGAGGAAAAGGAGCTCACTGGGTCACTCTGTCATAAATTAGAGCAGACAGCGTCTAAGGAGCTTCTTCTAGAGAGGCCTCTGTGGTCAGTGCCATAAGAGGGAGCAGAGATACGGGCACTGACACTGGAAGCCACATGTGCAGGGAGGAACAACTCTGCCCAGAGATAAGAAAAGTTCAACTCCTGGCAACATGCATGATATCTTCAGATGAAAAGGTCTGCATTTGTCAAACCACGTCAACTTCTGGCTGTTGAACACAGAACTCCTTGGAATAAAATGTTTCTGGGCGCCTGATGACCTCAGCTAGCGATCAGAAGTTGTTTTGTGAAGTTTGCTCTGCATTCGGTTATTCTTTTGATGAATTTGTAGGAGAGAAAGTGGTCTCCCGGTCCTACTCCTCCGCCATCTTGGCTCCTCCCCCGGAATAAAATGTTATGAGTAGACTGAAGGGGGAGAAAGAAGGTTCTCCTAGTCTCAACACTCGTGACTACTTTTTTGTTTTTGAGAAATGACTGGAGCTGCCTACATTACTCAGAGAAAGCCATCCATCCAAGACTAGGAAGAGGATTTAAAGAAATAAGGCCTAAGGAAAGGGGAAGGAGTCTGGAGGTAGAACTTAGTGGGGAAAGGGAATATAAATTCTTACCAAACCATCAGTTTTCCTCACACTGGAACTGAATGCACCATGAAAGCAGGGACCAAATTTACTTTGTTCACCAATATATTCCCAAGCCTTAAGCAAAACTGAATAAATTAAAGTCTACAAAGGTTTTTGTCCAATCTCACCACAAGTAAGGAGGTTCATGATCACCAGCTACTCTCCAAAAGCATGAAAATAACAATAAAAATGTTTTATCCCCAACCTGGAAGAAAAGGTGACTCAGACATGAACAGCTGTCCCCAAAAGAAGGAACAAACGTTGTCACTGAAGACAGTAAAGCTTTCTCTTCCTTTCAAGTCATATGAGGAGGTCAGGGAAAAGCTTTTTGGCATTTCTTATAAAAATAATCTAGTATCTTCTAAAAGTAAGCCTGAATTTTTGTTTGTTTGTTTAGGGGTAGGGAGTGGGAGAGGTGTTGGGGAGTATGTTATACTCTGGTTCTGGGTCTCCTAAATGCTACTGAATTGGAAAGTTCCAAAAAGGGAAAGGAAGAAGAAATAGACAATGTCACAGAAAGGGAAATTGCTGAAGTCAGTCACAGCAAGGGATGGATTTGCACCCAAAGCACCTTTAAGGGCAAGAATCTGGGCCACCCTCCAATGCAACTGTCAACTTCTTACTGCTGAAGACAGGGGTCACTTATATAAACTGAAGCAAAATGAAGTGGACAGATGGAACAGCAAGGCTGAGCTACAAACTGGCTGGGGATTTCTTGGTCCATTTTTAACTTACTCTCTGACTCATGACTCTGCAAAGTGGCTTTCTTTTCCCCAGTGCTGGATGGATGATGGCTGAGACACATAGTTAATGCCCAACTTACCCAGGAAATGCATGGAAATGTTACCTTAAAATGCAGGCAATGCAGCTTAGGAGAAAATGTGGATTCTTCCTTATATCCAATGCAAATCTAACGTAAATCCTCCTAACATGCAATTTCTCACAATCCCAGCTACCTTCCACAGACAGAAGTCTCTAAGGGTCTTTTATAAAACAATAAATAAATAATAGTTTCATCCAGAAGCTCGGAACATGGTGCTTGTTTCCTTACTAAGACATCTGAGAAAGCAGACTGTCTCTAAAAGCTGCTATGTAAATTCTTCAGGCACAAAGGAGAAAAACAGGCAAAGGTTGTTTACAGGCAGATTCTGTAGCTCTGATTCCAAGGAAGGAGGGAACATAACTGGTATACGCAACAAGGTACATATGAGGAAAATTCCTAAAAGTTTCACCCTAACACTATTCTTATAAGGGCACAGATTTACACGAAAGGGTCTGATTATGGGTGAATACCTAAAGCCTGACACATCTGGATTTCAAGCCCAGTCTCATCAAGCTATTGTCCTGTATTCTCAAATACTTGCTAAACATGTACACCTGTATATCATGCTTTGTTTACATGGTTTTCTTCACACTGTTGTTGCTCAGTTGCTAAGTTGTGTCTGACTTTTTGCGACCCACGGACTGCAGCATGCCAGGCTTCCCTGTCCTCCACCATCTCCTGGACACAGAATACTATTTTTCTTCATTACCAAAAAGCCAAAGTCTTAGTTTTCCTTTTGGAAGGCCCAGTTAAAGCACCATCATTTCCCTGCACAACATAATTCACATAATGTAAAAAACAAAGCTTTAGAGGCATTAGACCTAAGTTAAAATTCTGATTTTTCTACTTCTAGGCTGTAAGACCTTGGGCAAGACACCAACCTCTCTGAGTACCAGAGAAGTATTCTTCACCTGGTTGGGTTTCCTTTCCAAAGCTTTTCTTTGTGTCTTCCTATGTAACCATAACTTGCCCTAAAGAAAACTTAACCCCTCAAGCAGTTTCCGTTTTCCTAGACCCAAAAGAGCAGTCCAGTGATCTGTACTACAGAATATATTCCCAGATATCTGGAATTAAAGATAATTCCCTGATGGTCCAGGGGTTAGGAGTCCTTGATTCCACTGCAGGACTGCAGGGGACATGACTTTGATCCCTGGTCAGGGAACTAAGATCCCACAGGCCACATGGCATGGACAAAAAAAAAAAAAAAGACAAGGAAAAAAAAGAAAGTGACAAGAAAACCATCATATTCATACCTGCTTCAACCTGGGAAAACTTCAAATATACAGGTTACAAGACTGGCTTCTGAGAAAGGGTGAAGGTATGACTTGAGTGGTATGTGGCAGTGATTAAAATGGTTCCTCTGAGGCTGGGTTATTTAACTTTAAACTAACATTTCTTTTCACCTTCAGAATTGCCTCATATACTCCCATTTCATGTAGCAATAAGCTTCCCTCTTCATGAAGTCAATGAATCTTCAGCCCATCCAATTCAACAACAACAAAAAAAAGCAATTTCCCTTGATGCCTGTTAACAGCAGTGTATTACAAGCCTCAGAGATTCTGCTGATTAACATTAAACAAAATAAAACCTCAAATAAGAATACCTTTTAACCTTTTCACTTTGAAACTATCTAGTCAAAACTTCAGCAAGTGACCTGTTTCCTCTAACTCACCCTTTATGTTCTAGGTCTTAACCCTTTCATGCCAAATATCCCCTTCTTTATACTGCTGTTTCTGTGGCCATTCTTTTCAAGACCAGAGACACAAAAATGGACCCTTACTATAGAAGACATTTTGACAACCATCAGGAAGGATGAGCTACTGGCCAATGCATCTAGTTGCGTGCTTTATTCAATGATCCAAAGTATGTAAATTGGCCAAAAGAATTTGATCTATTAGTATACATAAACTCATTGGGATTGCAAGAATCAGACACGACTTAGCAACTAAACCACCATAAACTTACTGACTGAAGGAAATGGAACAGTGAATGGTGTAGTCCCAAACTACACCATGGTTTAGTGCAGTTCAGTTCAGTCACTCAGTCGTGTCTGACTCTTTTGAGACCCCATGAATCACAGCACGCCAGGACTCCCTGTCCATCACCAACTCGCGGAGTTTACTCAAACTCATGTACATCGAGTCGGTGATGCCATCCAGCCACCTCATCCTCTGTCGTCCCCTTCTCCTCCTGGCCCCAATCCCTCCCAGCATCAGGGTCTTTTCCAATAAGTCAACTCGTCACATGAGGTGGCCAAAGTATTGGAGTTTCAGCTTCAGCATCAGTCCTTCCAATGGTAACTCTCAGGTTTTAACTTGGGGAATGACTTAAGGAAGTATCTCTCTCGATTTCTAGGTGAGAAGCACATGTATCATACTCGGCAAGTTATTCAACTACTGGACATTTTTCTAGTCTCTGCATTAGACAAACGAAAGTTCACAATTCATTAACTGGAGGGAAACAAGAAAGAGTTAATGTGTATGAAATGTACATGGCCTGAGGGGTAGTTGCCTCATTTTCTGAAGCTGTGCATGGCTACACGTTTTGGCGGTTTGAGATTTCTACCTTGATGCATGATTTTGCCCAATGTGGGTTTCTGCCTCATCACCTGCTGGAAATTAAGCAATTGGTTATAGCTACTTTGCTTGAAAAATGAGCTAATTTCTAGTTACTGTGGCCCCAAACCACAGATTTAAGCCAAGTGAGATACCATGGGCTTTACATTTTGGCTAAATTCTCTCTTCTAGCACTGCTAAGAGAGGGAAACAGAATTCCTTCTTGCTTTTTAGATACCAGCCTGACTTTGTTTCACTCTTTCCAAAATCACAATGAAAGTAGATGAAGAAAAATGAACCACAGGAGACGAAGGAACCACAAAAGTCAAATGGACCATGTACATTTCCATAGAAGATACCCCTTAATCTATGCCCCTTAGAAATGCTTGCTTTTTATCAAGCTTTCTCTCAATAAATGAACAGAGGCTCCAAAACTTTCCTAGGACAAAACACCTACAAGATAAGCCTCCCCCTGCTCAGATCCCATTATTCTGTGCTACAGATTCCCTTACTTTGTTCTAGTGGCAGGCCAGGAGTTGCTGGCAGAGTTCCTAGGGCTGCAGGATGTAAACCTTTGAAACCCTTTGCAATCAGTAGTTTAGCCCTGGATTTCTTGTCTCCAGAAGCAAGGCCCATCTACACTCTCAGAAATTAGTGACTATAAAGGAACAAAACAGGCCATGTGAAAATGTCTAACAGACTTTCTACCTTATTTCAGGATACAAGAAAATCCTAATACATACCTGCAAGGACTTCTGAGGCAGTGGAGATCAGCTCAAAACCCCAAGAAGTGATCTATTTTTAATTAACAGTGAACATTCCAATCCCTTGAATGTGACCTGAGAACTTAAAAAAGAAAACTGACATGTGCCAAAACCCTGAAACATTTTAATTATACCTCATTCCCATCAGCACAATTAATCAACTTATTATAAGACATTTATAACTTTTGAATATGGGGGACAGGATGGCAAAAAAAAAATTAGTAACTGACTAACTTAGGCTTCTTTTCCTATCAATTCAAAAACAGAGGGAAATTAATTTAGTGAATCACATGCTAGACTGGGGAGAACAGGGAATATTCTGTGGATCCCATACTATAGTTAGAGAAAAATAGGCACATGGATTCCAAACTAAGCGGGAAGAGCTGTGCATATACTTCAGTGGTGGAGAGGGAGGAATGGAGATCTCATGTGGATAAAAACAGAAGACAGCTGACCAGATTCCTTGGTTAGTCCAGTGTGGGCCATATGGAACACCATACTAGCAAGGAGTGGGCCTGAGGTTCATGTCATCAGAGAGAGGAGGGTGGGCATATGGATCACATACTGGTTTTCAACTACTCCAAGTAAAGAATGAAATTAAAAGACATGAAAAGGGGTTTATGCTCCATCCCAGGGGTATCTTTTAGAACTCCTCAGGAAAGGCAATCAGCAACTCTGCCGAAGTAATTAAGCAAGAGAACATTTACCATAAAGCCCACATCAGTTAAGTGAACAGAGATGAATCTTATTACAGCACACTGTCAGCTCTGAGCCTGTAGGTGCTAACCACCGAGATGCCTTGCTACGTGCCTTGACTGCTGGCCCACCCACTGTGGTGGAGCGCTTTGCCTTTCTTTGCAGCTCTGAAGAAGCAGGCTTCTTTCACCTGCTCTGGCTGTGTTCTGTTGCCTTCAGAAAGTCCTAGTACAAGTGGTTTAGTGCTAAGAAGCCTGAGTATAACTAGTAGAGGCAGGTGGTGGGGTTGACTAGAGAAAGGAGCCCTGAGAGGTAGAATATATGGGTGTTGGAGAAAAAGCAGGGGAGCTGGATAGTAAAGTAAGGAGAATAGGACAATTGAGTAAATCAAGAAGTAATCAGGTAAATCAAGAAGAATAAATAACCTCCTCAAAGTTTCAAACCATTCTGCTTAGGTGAAGTTGATGGTATCTCTTCTCGCTGAAAAGGAGAAAAGTTAAAACTTCACTGCAAAGACTGAGGGCAAGAGGAGAAGGGGGTAACAAAGGATGAGATGGTTGGATGGCATCATCAACGCAATGAACATTAGTTTGAGTAAATTCTGGGAGATGGTGAAGAACATAGAAGCCTGGCATGCTGCAGTCCATGGGGTTGCAAAGACTGGGACACGACTAAGCAACTGAACAACAACAATAATGCAATATACTTTCTCCACAGGAAAAGAAATACTACTAAGGAATATTGCTTTTTCAATGTTAATAGTAGCCTCAATATCTGCTTTATTAATGAGTTAGCTCCAAATCTAAAGGGTCTGATTTTTTTCAACAACCTAATCACTATCTATTGTTGAACAAATTCACTGTTTGCTAAATGAAATTGGTGTTTAATCAATCATTCTAGATTAACAAATGGTACCTGATATACATTTGGCCCTATTTTTTTCTGCAAAGAAGAGTAAAAAAAAAACCCAAAAAAAAAGCCTCAAACTGACTAAATGGTAGTCTACTAAGTTAGAGACCCAGAGAGCTTCTATTCAACAGAAACTCTCACAAGAGGATGGCTGTAAGAGTCCTTGTGGGGACGAATTACAAAATCATATAACACATTTAAAAAAACTCATCAAAGGCCATGTGTCTGTCACTCGGAGGAGTAGTTAACAGTATACAGACAAGTAGATAAGGCCTCTGCGTTTACAGATCTGTAAATCTTTAAACTCTTTATCAAGAGGAGATTCCCAAAGACATTGCTGGGAGAAGACATGACCAGCTACTGAGAAAATGAGATGGAATGGGTTTGTGACCCAAACTGATGGAGGTCTTATAGCACATGCACACGCAGGCACTCATATATTCGAACTTCTCTCTAGACCTAGGACAAATGCAAACAGAGAGCTGTGGTAAAAGTGATTTACAGCCTTACTTTCTATCGTAGCTCTTTGTTTGCAACAGAGCCTGCAGTTTCCTTACATTCAAAGGCAGTGGGAGGTGGGAAAAGGAGAGGAGACTAGATGACTACTACTCAGAACCAAGCAGAGCTGCCCAGGAGAGGACTTAATGGGAGGATAAATTTGGGACCTGATTCTTTGACAGCACCTCCAGTAATAGCTAGTAAAGCAGGGGGTGAGAACCAGCTCCACACATTCATCATAATAGTGCAACAAGATGAAGGTCTTTGGGGGAGAGTCTATGAAATCCGGAGTAAGAAAATGAAGCCCATGTGGAGGGCGAGGCGGTTGGCTCTGGCAAATTGTCTCTACAGGAGGCTGGGTATAATTGTTTTATGCTCACAAAGAAGTTATTATCTGCTTTCTCTCCAATATACCAGAAATAGTGGTAAGCTTTTCCTCTCCTGAAAAAGTGATGTTACCAAAAGGACAGATTTAGTTTTAAAGTGATTCTAGAACTTTATTTATCCTGTATGCACCATTTAAGAAAGAAAGAAATCTTCTATCTTCTCTACCTCCCCTACTCTGCAAATTGACTGCTTTTTTGCTTAGTGAAGGAACACTGTCCCTACAACACCTAGAAAATCCTAAGTGTCTGAAGCTAAGGATTTGGTAACACAGACCATGACATAACCACTTAGTTTGTTTGACAAACACGTGAATACCGACCATGTGTAGGTACTATGCAAGGCAATGGGGAGGTGAATGAAATTTTATCCCAGATAACAAGGAATTATAGATTAGTGGAATAGACATGCCACAGACAGACAATCTCATTATAATGTTGTAAGGGCTAGACAGACAAAGAATCAACAAGAGGTATCATGAGCACGCAGAGGAGGGATATTAGACCAAGCTGGGGACTTAGGAAAGGTACCCTGAAGGGAGATGGCACTTGAGCAGAGTATGGAAATATGAGTTAATCAGGGAAGGGAAGAGAAGAATGTTTTGACACATTTTCTTATAGGGATAGAGACTATTACCCAACTTTTACTAAATCAGACTAAAGAAACCTTACTAGATTAGTTAAATTAAGGTTATTGCAACTAAAAAACAACAACAACAACAAAAACACAGCTATCCAGGTTTTCCAGTAAACCAAAGAGAAAAGTTGGGATTCCCAGGTGGCTCAGTGGTAAAGAACCCACCTGCCAATGCAGGAGGCGCAGGAGATGTGGGTTTGATCCGCAGGTAGGGAAGATACCCTGGAGGAGGAAATGGTAACCCACTCCAGTATTCTTGACTGAAAAATCCTGTGGGCAGAGGTGCCTGGCGAGCTACAGTCCAGGGGGTCGCAAAAGAGTTGGACACGACTGAGCAACTAAGCAAAGAGAAAAGTTACAGCTTCCTTTCCCAGGGTCTTGTTTTAAATCTTTTCCAGCTAAGGGGAATCAGGATATCTTAGTGAAAGCCATGAAACCTTTGCTCGCTGGGTCCTGTTTGCATCTTTTTGCTCAGTGCTAATATAAAGATGCTCATGGCAAGTTCTGAGCCTCCCCTCCCCTAAACTAAGTGTAGACACAAAGCAGCTATCGAAGTTGAAGGCAGCCCTTTCAGCCTCATACAGGAGTGGATGCATCTCAGCTGTGCTGCGCCCGCCCGCTGCAGTGTGTCAGTCTCCAGCTGGTAATGCAGCTGCTTCACTTAAAGCTAGACAAGCCTCTAGACTCTGATCTCCACCAAACCACACTGAAGGGACTAAACGGCTCTGCTCTGCAGCTGCCTGTTAATTCAACAGCTTCCTTGGTTCCCCTTTGGCTTATAAGACAATATACACTTGGGAGGGTCCTCAGAAGCACAAAGAGAACCTTTAACCTCATGAAAAGCCTGAAAAAACACCTTACTGCCAAGAGCAGTAAGGCATCAAAACAGCTGTAACGAGTGTATAAACAGCATCAGAATCACAGATTCCTTCAGCAGAGCCTCTAGCTTACATAAATGACAGCAACCCATCATTCAGCCAATGAGGGTTTTTTTTAAGGAATCCTTAAAATCATCCTTAAAATTCAGTGAATCTGCAAGATAAAAATAGCATTAATTGCCTTAACTTGTTACTTTAAAAAAGGGAAGAAAAACAATGCACAATGCTATCAATAATTCACTTCAAAGTGGCTTTAGCTGTCTCAAAGCCCCATTTCAGATAATTAAAATCTTTTGGCTGTGCTCTTGTTATCCTGGAGGAAATCAGAAGTTTGTAAGCTCTACTGTGTTGGGATAAATAACTCAGCTCATAAATAAGGGAGACACTGGTAACTATTCCAAAGCATTACTTCCTGGCTATACCAGGTTAGCCCAGGAGCTGCCAAGACTGTTGTTTATTAAGATGTGAAGCAGACTCTTATAATGGGGCTCCAGAGACATATCTGGGAAGTACTATTAAAGGGGGGAGCCCTATAAGAACTTCTTAGGCAACTCAATATCCACTTTCCTAGCTTTTTAGGACCTCAGGTCAGCTGATGATTCTAGAAGACAACAGTAGTAGTATAAAGCCTTAGAACATCCATTCCAGTCATCTATTCATGCATCCAACAAACATTTATTGTACCATACTGCACTGTATGAGGGGCAGAGATTCCAGAAGTAAACAAACATAGTCTCTGTCCTTAGATGTTCACTATCTAATGATGGACAGACATGTAAACAACTGTACCTCAATGTGATAAGTGTTCTAAGACAGAAATGTACAATACAGAGTCCTATAGCAATGCAGGTGTGAACCATTCTGCCTCAAAGAATCCAGTAAGCTTTGTAGGAAGGTGACATCTGAGCTAGATTTTGAAGCATTAAATAAGATTTTGCTAGGTGAAAAGAGGAATAGGAAGACATTCTGGGTAAAAAGCATGCACAAGGGACAAAGGTATGAAATTTAATACTCTGTGGCCAAGTCTAATTCAGCCAGATCTTAGGACAGATGGGAGAGCAGTAGTAAGGTTAGAAAGATGTCATATGAAGAAATCTGGACATTATCCTATCCCTATCAATGATAGGGAATCACACAAGGTTTAAAATCTGATGATTTTTCTAATGAAATAGCTTAGACATAGAAAAGAGTGCAGAAAAGAATATAATGAATGCTTGTTTACTCAATAGCTAATTTAAGAAAGTATTACAAATACCTTTTAAACACTCCAGGTACCTCTTCTGGATTGCATACCTGTCTCTCTTTTCCTAGAAGTAAACACTCTCCTGATTTTGGCATTTATCATCCCTATACACAACAGATTTATTCTTTTACTAAAAATGTCTCTAAATAATACATATTTATTAATTTTTGGTTTTAATATTCTTATATCCTGCAATTTTAATATTACCTTATATCCTGCAATTTTTTTTATCCTGCAATTTTTATTCAATATTTGTGAGATTTCTATTGATTTATATGGTTCTAATCCATTTTCAGTGTTACAAAATATTCCAGTGTGTAAATACACAGTATATTCTGTTGCTGAAAATGTAGGTGGTTTTCAGCTCTCTTGGTATTTAAAACAATACTTAACACATGGTGTGTGTGTGGTTTTTTTTTGGCTACACCCATGGCATGCAGGACCTTAGTTCCCCAACCAGGAATCGAACCTGTATCCCCTGCACTGGAAGCGTGGTCCAGACCATTGGACCACCAGAGAAGTCTCAACATGTGTTCTTATTTATATATCCTTGGAATCATTTGGGAAAGTTTGTCAAAGACGTATACTTAGGAATGAAATTACTGTACTGTAAGGTTTGGGCAACTTGGACTTTATTAGATATTGCTGAACTGCCCTCAAACGTGGTTCCAACATACTCTCATCATCAGTGTTGATGGCCGGCACTTCTGAAATTCAGCTCTAGTGATTGAATAAATGTGAGACATTATGAGACCTTGAACTAAAATGGTAGTTGCAGAAATAGAGAATTAACTTGAGAAAAAGTGAAGAGGTAAAGCTGAAAGAACCTACTGACTGACTGAGTAAAGGAGAGAGAAGGCTCTAAATCAGCCTTGAGATTTCTGCTTTAGGCAACTGAACAGACAATGATACCATTAATTGAGATAGTAAACACAAAGTGATATGGTTATTCAATTGGTATACTCAGTAAGGCATATTTTGTGGAATGTCAAGTTTGAATTACTTGTAGGACCTGAAGTAGGGTATGAAGTTCAAGAGGCAAGACCATGTTGGTAGTGAAAACTGTGAAACTTGTTCACCTAGGGAGCTACAAAGAATCATTAGATACAACTTCATTTTGGAAGGACTTCATTACACTTTAATTACTATATTACATAAGCTACTACTGCAGTATTAGAGTATACATTGGCCATGTGTGTCATGTCTAGTACTACCCATAAACCTATCACCGACTTAGTTGATACCAATGGGTTGATTCAGTTCAAATGATTTTCTACATATGGATTTAAAAATGTAATATATTTAAAGAATATTTTATGCAGACAGCAGGAGTCCCAGCAGGGCTCCCTAACCTCAGCCCTACTGACATTTGGGGTAGGCAATGTGTTATAGGGGCTGTCTTGGGTTTAGCAGCATCCCTGGTCTCTATTGGGAGAAGGCAATGGCACCCCACTTCAGTACTCTTGCCTGGAAAATCCCATGGATGGAGGAGCCTGGTAGGCTGCAGTCCATGGGGTCACTAAGAGTCGGACACCACTGAACGACTTCACTTTCACTTTTCGCTTTCATGCACTGGAGAAGGAAATGGCAACCCGCTCCAGGATTCTTGCCTGGAGAATCCCAGGGACGGGGGAGCCTGGTGGTCTCCTGTCTATGGGGTCACAGAGTCGGACACGACTGAAGCGACTTAGCAGCAGCAGCAGCTGACCTTTATTTACTGTATGTCATAGCACTCCCCCACCTCCACAAGCTGTGATGACCAAACATACCAAATGTCCCCTGGCGGAGGGGGGGGGCAAAACTACATTAATTGAGAACTACTGAGTTACAGTGATACCTACACAACTCAGAATTGGTAATTAAAGTACCTATTAGCTTTTAATTATAGTTAAATTATGTATCTAGTTTTATAAGATAAACATGAACAGATTTTTAAGTTCAAAATGAAGGCATACTATTGACGTATTATTGAGTAGAGAAGCAAATAACAGCACTACTTCAGAATACCAAAGAAGAAGAGACTGGAAGAAGGTGTGCTGTCAGCCTCATAATGAACGGCAGCTGCAATTCGCCCCACCACGGCAAAGCAGAAAGGCTTTTGCTGTGAAAACAACTTTTCAAGATAATAAATACCACTAACAAATGTCAGCAAATGTAAAGAAGCTTATTCCTAACATTAAAAATGAATCAACAAAATACACTGTCTGAAATCAGAATTAAATGTCCAACAAAGGGGACATATATGTATCTATGGCCAATTCATGTTGATCTTTGACAGAAAACAACGAAATTCTGTAAAGCAATTATTCTTCAATTAAAAAATTAATTAATTTTAAAAGGCCTGTAAAAATCTCCCTAAGGCAGAACATCTGAATAAACTCTTCTAATGAAAAAAAAAAGTCCAATAAAAAAATTTTAATGATTTTTAACAGGATCAGAATCTGTAACCTCTGGTTACTATACCATTTTTTGATGGAGATGTGGTAAAATAAATTATTATTTCAGCTATGGGCAGTTTATCAGACAATTATGAGGAAAACACTTTAAAAAAAAAACACACCTTATAAAAAGTGAAAGATCTTCAATTAAACCACTGAATAACTGCCCTACAGAATATGACATTTCTAATGATATCAACTGAGAATTTCCAGATGTACAAGGTGGATTTAGAAAATGCAGAGGAACCAGAGACCAAACTGCCAACATCTGTCGGATTACAGAGAAAGCAAGTTCAGTTTAGTTCAGTCACTCAGTCATGTCCGACTCTTTGCGACCCCATGAACCGCAGCATGCCAGGCCTCCCTGTCCATCACCAACTCCCGGAGTTTACCCAAACTCATGTCCATTGAGTCGGTGATGCCATCCAACCATCTCATCCTCTGTCGTCCCCTTCTCCTCCTGCCCTCAATCTTTCCCAGCATCAGGGTCTTTTTAAATGAGTCAGCTCTTCACATCAGGTGGCCAAAGTATTGGAGCTTCAGCTTCAACATCAGTCCTTCCAATGAACACCCAGGACTAATCTCCTTTAGGATGGACTGGTTGGATCTCCTTGCAGTCCAAGGGACTCTCAAGAGTCTTCTCCAACACCACAGTTCAAAAGCATCAATTCTTCAGCACTTAGCTTTCTTTATAGTCCACCTCTCACATCCATACAGGACTACTGGAAAAACCATAGCCTTGACGAGACGGACCTTTGTTGGCAAAGTAATGTCTCTGCTTTTTAATATGCTGTCTAGGTTGGTCATAACTTTCCTTCCAAAGAGTAAGCATCTTTTAATTTCATGGCTGCAGTCACCATCTGCAGTGATTTTGGAGCCCAGAAAAAGAAAGTCAGCCACTGTTTCCACATCTATTTGCCATGAAGTGATGGGACCAGATGCCATGATCTTAGTTTTCTGAATGTTGAGCTTTAAGCCAACTTTTTCACTCTCCTCTTTCACTTTCCATCAAGAGGCTCTTTCGTTCGTCTTCACTTTCTGCCATAAGTGTGGTGTCATCTGCATATCTGAGGTTATTGATATTTCTCCCGGCAATCTTGATTCCAGCTTGTGCTTCCTCCAGCCCAGCGCTTCTCATGATGTACTCTGCATATAAGTTAAATAAGCAGGGTGACAATATACAGCCTTGACGTACTCCTTTTCCTATTTGGAACCAGTCTGTTGTTCCATGTCCAGTTCTAACTGTTGCTTCCTGACCTGCATACAGGTTTCTCAAGGGGCAGGTCAGGTGGTCTGGTATTCCCATCTCCTTCAGAATTCTCCACAGTTTATTGTGATCCACACAGTCAAAGGCTTTGGCATAGTCAATAAAGCAGAAATAGATGTTTTTCTGGAACTCTCTTGCCTTTTTGATGATCCAGCGGATGTTGGCAATTTGATTGCTGTTTCCTCTGCCTTTTCTAAAACCAGCTTGAACATCTGGAAGTTCATGGTTCATGTATTGCTGAAGCCTGGTTTGGAGAATTTTGAGCATTACTTTACTAGCATGTGAGATGAGTGCAATTGTGCAGCAAGGGAATTCCAGAAAAACATCTACTTCTGCTTCACTGACTACACTAAAGCCTTTGACTGTGTGGATTACAACAAACTGTGGAAAATTCTTAGAGAGATGGGAATACCAGACCACCTTACCTGTCTCCTGAGAAACCTGTATGCAGGTCAAGAAGCAATGGTTAGAACCAGACACAGACAATGGACTGGCTCAAAACTGGGAAAGGAGTATGTTGAGGCTGAATACAGTCACCCTGCTTATTTAACTTATAAGCAGAGTACATCATATGAAATCCCAGGCTGGATGAATCACAAGCTGGAATCAAGACTTCCCAGAGAAATATCAACAATCTCAGATATGCATATGACACCACTCTAATGGCAGAGAGTGAAGAGAAACTAAAGAGCTTCTTCATGAGGATGAAAGAGGAGAGTAAGAAAGCTGACTTAAAACTCAACATTCAGAAAACTAAGATCATGGCATCTGGTCCCATCACTTCATGGCAAATAGATGGGGAAACAGTGGAAACAGTGGCTGACTTTATTTTTCTGGGCTTCAAAATCACTGCAGATGATGACTGCAGCCATGAAATTAAAAGATGCTTAGTCTTTGGAAGGAAAGTTATGACCAACCTAGACAGCATATTAAAAAGCAGAGACATTACTTTGCCAACAAAGGTCTGTCTAGTCAAGGCTATGGTTTTTCCAGTGGTCATGTACAGATGTGAGAGGTGGACTATAAAGAAAGCTAAGAGCTGAAGAATTGATGCTTTTGAACTGTGGTGTTGGAGAAGACTCTTGAGAGTCCCTTGGAGTGCAAGGACATCAAACCAGCCAATCCTAAAAGAAACTAACTCTGAATATTCATTGGAAGGATTGATGCTGAAGCTCCAATACTTTGGTCACCTGATGCAAAGAGTCAACTCACTGGAAAAAAGACCCTGATGCTGGGAAAGATTAAGGGCAGAAGAAGAGGGTTTCAGAGGATGAGATGGTTGGATGGCATCATTGACACAATGGACATGAGTTTGAGCAAACTCCAGGAGATAGTGAAGGACTGGAAAGCCTGGTGTGCTGCAGTCCATGGGGTCACAAAGAGCCTGACACGACTAAGCGACTGAACAAATGATATATATTTAAAAAAAAAAAAATCACTTGATTTGAAATGTTTTATTTTTCTCTAAATTTTAGATGACACTACCCAATGAATAAATACTTTGGGTACATTTTGTCTCAGATAACTTTCACAATTCGCAGCCCAAATCTCTGAACTTGTGGCATAAATATCTTAATCTTCTGTATCTGTCAATAAGGAATTTGACTAGAACATTTAAAAAATTTCAGCACACAAGTGGTGCTCCAGCTATGTTAGGTCAAAAGTCCAGATATATTGGCAATTTATCTTGTAATTTTTTTGGCCCTGTCACACAGCTTGTGGGAATCTCAGTTCCCTGAGGAGCAACTGAACCCCAGCCCTTGGCAGTGAAATCAAGGAGTCCTAACTACTCGACCTCTAGGGAATTTCTTACTGCCATTTTAAACCAAAACTAAAGTCTTCCCTTTCTGTATCATCCTACTGCATGGTATATGTTAAAAATATTTGTCCATAGTTTTCTGAAGCAGACTCTTGTGTCATGGATATAGTTACTAAAATCATTTAGTATCTATGAACACCGCAAAAGCTATGAATATTGCACGTTTATGCAGCAGTTACAGAATTAGAAGACAATGAATTTAATGATCCTGAGTTTTCAGCCAATGCTCACTGGCTGAACTGTGGTGAGGTTTACAAAAAATTTAGTATACTGTTAATTTCAACCCAAGATGCTCTTGAAACAAAAGGAATACCTATGGAATATTTAATCATAAAAAATATTTTTAAATTAATGAGTTAAATTTGAAGCTCCAAGGAAAGGAAAAGCTTATTCTGTGACCAATCTAGCCAAGTATTTATGTTGAAATGGAAACTTTTCATAACATCAATAATAACACATTTTTTCTAGTGGGAGTCAATATATAAAAGGTTTTATTTGTAACTGATGGCACTAGATAGCTGCAAAAGCTACAAGATATTTTTGAAAACATTTTTTTGATATTGGTAAATTTTGAATTACCTTAACAATCTATGCCACACCTCTTTGAAATTGGTGTTAAAACAAGAGTTAGTGAATTCCCTTAACCTGGACAGATGTACTTTGATGTCAAATGAATTCTAAAAAAGATGAACCACTTTTATCAATGTGGACGCAAATGTCAAAGGGGAGTGACAGTGAGGTACACAATTCAGTTATTGAAAAAATTTTACGTATGTTTGTAACAATCTGGGTATATAACTCTAATTTTCAATTTTAAAAAAACATTAATAAAGGTCAAATATTTCCAATGAAAATATACCATCTGAACTGACATGTGCTGTAAGTATAAAATAGCCACCTGACTTTAAATATTTAATAAAATATTTTAAAAATACATTAATAGCTCAATAATTTATATACTGATTACATGTTAGAATGATAGTACCTGGGGTACATTTGGGTAAATAATGTATTATTAAAATTAATCTCACTTGTTTGAAAATAAAGTTATATGTGCTGACAATACTGAACCATGCTGTCTAGACCTTGTTGCAAATGTTTCCTCTCTTACTGGTCCACCTTCCCGTCCCATGGTCTGTACAATATAAGAAATCAGTACAATATGGGGCCCTAGTAAGTTAAAAACGTGAAATAGTCTTCAAAGTATCTAGTCTGGTGTATTCGACTGACTGCTGCTGACACTGGCAGGAAGAACTGAAAGTGAACTGAACTTCACCTCCAGAATTTACAACTAAGGGAAAACAACATTGCTACACTCACTTATTCTAGTAACTTTTTGTAGACTTTATTCTAGCAACTTTTTGTAGACCCCATCAGGTTTTCTACTTAGACAATCATGGTGTCCTCAAATAGACAACTGGTCTTTTTTTTCAATCTAGACACCATCCATTTCTTTTTCTTGCCTGACTGCATTGTCTAGAATCTCTAGCACAATGTTGAGCAGAGGTGGGCAGAATCCCTACTTCGTTCCTGATCTTAGAGGAAAAGTGTTCAATCTTTCACCATAAAGTATGATAGCTAAAGGTTTTTTATAGATGCCCTTTATCAAGTAGAGGAAGTTCTTATATTTGTACTATGCTGAGATTTTTAAATCAATAGATACGAAAGTCAAAAGCAATCAGACTCTGGTGGGCAAATGTCCTCAACAGACTTGTCTAGTTTAGTGCTTCAAGTTGCTTCCTCTATTCTGGAATGACGTATATGACAGCACAGGAGGGAGGGAACGCTTCATAAACTCTCCAGAAGCAAGCAATCAGGGGCAGGCAGTAGTCTGTCATTTCCGGAAGCTTTTCAAAGGAGCTATAGCTATCTTGGTCACATTCTATCTTTGGTACAACATGATTGTACCCTGGCCTTCAGATGTCTTTCCAAAGTCTTAACTGCAGTGACATTCTATCCTATGAAGTCTTGCCATCTGGTACTACTGATGCAGGTCAGGAGCTAAGGGCACAGAGTTGGTACACAGGAAATACAAAGTAAGTAATTACGGACTAATTAAGACTTAGCCAAGATGGATATGCATTTCCCAGTTGGATGAAGTGCTGCGCTATGTATAGTCAGTAAATTGCACTTTAGATCACTTTTGGATGGAAGGGGCATAAAAATACAGGATTAAGATAGGATTCGTGGCTGACATAAGCCTTTATCTCACAGCGTTTCACTATCACCTACTTATCCAGTCAAAAATTTTAAATGTCATCTCATAATTTCTTTCCCTGCTAAAACCTGTCATTCTTTTTTACAAAGTTAATTACATCTTTTAAATCACTACTTGCTAAACCCTGCAAGTATAGGTGAGCATGCTAAAGCAGAATAAGAAAACAATGGGCTACTTGATATGTATATTTGAGACAGTTCTGTTTCTGATTAAATTAGTTTTAGTTCAACACCGAACAAAATGATTAGAGTTCTGCTCCAACAGCAGACTTCATCTAGCATATTTGCATTATTTATCACACTAGGAGGAGAAGGGACAGATTTTTATTACTAGGGATACAAATCAATATGAGATTTTAACAGATGGGGTCTTGGTTGGGGGCACAACAGCCCCTTCAAGTCCAGTGCTGAAAATCATTGAGCTATAAATTCTGGAAGACCCAGAGACATTTGATTGGCAAGTCACTCATGGAATCAGCATCATCTTGCTAAATGTAATCTGCCTGGCTGGGCCAGAATGAGGGCCACACATCTGCTCAGGGTAGTCAGCAGTTAGCACACCAAGTTGCAGCCATAGAGCCATATTAAGTATTATTGCTGCAAGTAGTGTAATACTACTACAACCATAAATCCCCCACTGGGCTATTTTTAGAGACACTGAATAGATATTGAAGAGTCTGACATTCAGGGAGGTGCTTCAAGTTGGACATGAAAAGTAAGCATACATACATACATACATACATACATACATACATAAAGTAAACTATACACACAGTTCAGATCATTGGAGGCATGGGGGAGTAGGAGGAAAAAGGCACGGCAGCTTTTAGCAACGATTCAGCATTTGTGGTTCACCTGTCCCTGGGTCCCTGACATACTGCAAACCTGCCTCACAAACCCAGAGGGTAATGAAGCTTTTTGTTACAGTCCAAATATAGTAGAGAGGTAAAGAAGTTGATTCTGAGGTTGGTTCTGGGACAGAAATACCCTGGGTACTATTCTGGGTCTTAGAATACTTCAGTCGCGGAAGGGCCCAGAAAGAACAAATAAACAAAGCTTTAAACCAAAAACTAAATCCACAGAACTCCAAATAATTGGATTCAATTCATAAATTGGGGAAATGATCCACTTGTCTTTTTCTGATGGCTATCAACAAGGCCCAAAAGCTCCTTAACAGTGATTTTCTTCTTAAAATAACCCTTTCATCAGTATAGAGGTTTATATAATACTGACACCTAAGGAAAACCACTGCAACTCACCCTTCCATCTCTGCTTCCACTCAAACACAAACAAACAAACAAAATCGTTGAATTTGGAAGCAACATGAAGAAAATCCAAATTCTAGCTCCTGTTATTCAAATCAGCTTCAAAAAGTTGCTACATATAAAGTGTATAGCAAAAGTTAAATGTGTTATCCTTACCTGTGGAGATCTAATTTTTAAATTAAGATATAATTTGCATATGGTAAAATTTACCCTTTTTAGTCTTGACTTGAAGTCTTGAAGACCTGAAGTCAAGTCTAAGTCTTGAAAAATGCATAGTCATTTAATCAACAGCACAATCAAGATACAGAACAGTTTTATCACCCAAAAAATTCCCCCATGCCCTTCCTAAACCCAGCCCCTGGTTGATCTCAATTCTGTGCTTGTAATTTTTCCATTTCCAGACTATCATATACATGAAACCCTAGACTACAGCCTGTTGAGTTCAGATTCTTTCATATTGCATTTCTGTTGTTCACTCGCTCAGTCCTGCCCAACTCTGTGACTCCACGGACTGCAGCACGTCAGGCCTCCCTGTCCTTCACCATCTCCTGGAGCTTGCTCAAACTCATGTCCATTGCGTCAGTGATGCCATCCAACCATCTCATCCCCTGTTGTCCCCTTCTCCTCCTGCCTCCTCTTTCATACTGCATAATATAATTGAATTCATCCATGTTGTGGCATGTTATCAGGAATTCATTCCTTTCTTTTGGTGAGTAGTATTTCATTATACAGGTGTGCCACAATTTGTTTATTCACTCATCAGCTGAGGATCATTTGAGTTATTTCCAGTTTCGAGAGAATGCATGAGTATAGACAGACACAGTTGAGTCTGACTCTTTGAAACCCCATGGACTGTAGCCCACCAGGCTCCTCTAATCCCAGGCAAGAATACTGGAGTGGGTTGCCATGAGTAAAGCCACTATAAACATTTATTCGCGGCTTCCCTGGTGGCTTAATGGTAAAGAATCCGCCTGCCAATAGAGGATATACAGGGGTTCGACCCCTGTGTTGGGAAGATTCCCTGGACAAGGACCTGGTAACTCACTCCAGCATTGTTGCCTAGGAAATTCCATGGACAGAGGAGCTGGGTGGGCTGCAGTCCACGGGGTCGCAAAAGAGTCGGACACAATTTAGTGACTAAACAACAACAAACATTTTTTCAAGCCAAGTTTCCATTTCACTTGGGTAAACTGCTAGGAGTGGACTGCTAAAGATCTACTTTTGAAAATAGCTGCCTGATTCTATACAGCAGACGTGCATTTTCGCAACGGGATGGCTATACTGCAGGGGCCACAGTGCTTTTCTTCCTGCTCCATCTACATCATTTCTCCACCCTCCTGGGCATAGGAAACATCTCCAAATCAGTATCGCTTATAAACTTCATTAACATTCTGTTTACTTTCAGGCCTAGATCATTAATAAAAATGCTAAATATTCCTTACTTCCTCATCAGCACCCAGCAGAATCCTAGGAAACACTCTGTCTCAAGTTACACACACACACACACACACACTCTTTAAATTTTACACTTGTTTAACAACACATGTTGCATCAATAGTTTCTCTTCTATATTCTTAATTTTCAATCAAGCAAAGAATCTTTACTATATCACCATTAACAGCTACAAGAAAACCAAAAAGAGCTTTCCCCAACTTATTCCAAGTCAGTGTACTTTCTGCAAATCACAGACAAGGACCCACAGAGCACACTTAGAAAATCTGAGGTGCTGCTCCCTAACACCAGCCTAAAAGCAACACTGGGCTTCGTTCCTCCTAAAACAGTGTCTTATTCTAAAAACAGACTTTCAAATAAATGCTGTATTAATTAAACTAGAAGAGAAAAAAAGAATGTCAGCACAATTAACATACGAAGCAACAGTATGGCCTAATTAATCACCATGAAGAGCAATTGAACAAAATACTACACATTTTTACGGAGCAATTTAATCTGGCAAGTAATTAATCACAGAAACACTAAGCAAAACAAATGGATTTCCCTTTAAGGAACTCACATTTATCATCAGTAATGTATCCCAACTCAAAATTGTCCAGTAGACAATGAATTGCCAGCTTTCTTAGAACACTGATTTTTTTTTTTTGTTGTTAAAAAAAAAAAAGAACACTGAGCTTTTCAAATCAAGTTACAGCCCCTGAGCATCCAAGAGCTAAGGGTTATGGGGCAGAGGTCCATGGCAATAGGCATAGAGGGCTTAATCTCAAGAGCTTTAAATCAAGGTCATTTTAGTAAAACCGGAGATAATTGCTAAATGACTCATGTAAGAAAACACTTAGCATTACGAGCAACAATTATAGGTCACAGATATAACCAAAACCCCAAAGGAAGGACCTTCAGTAGCTGACAACAGAAGGAAACAATGCTTTTGAACTTCAGGACAAGGGGGAGGGGCCCATATTAATGCAGTGAAATTTAAGTCAAAGAAATCTCTTTTACTCCTCCTCTTCTCTTCTTTACTTCTCCTCTTCCTTTCTTCTTTAAACAATGACCCATTTTCCCTGAGCCCTGACAACTTCACCAGTTTGTTTTTCTGAATGGCCTCAAGTTTCAAAGACACAGTGACACACATTAGCTAAGAAGGTTCAAGAGGCTCTCTTCATTCATTTTCCCAGCTACCTACCTTCCTTATTTGGCTATATTTGAGACTACATGAATTGTCCTTTTTTTTTTTTTTTTGCCAAGGAAGCTCATGGTACTTATAAGCCTTTCTTTGAATATTCCCATTTCTTGCTAACTTTTTTTTTTCTATATACTAGTCTTAAAGGTCTATGCCTCTCTCTCTCTCTCTCTTTTTAAAGCAAACTCCTATAGATAAAAGCACCTGGCAGAGTCCCAGACATCTGCTGGCCTCAACCAAAGTGGGTTTCTCTTTATTGACCAGCTTGACCTTCAATGCTGGGTTCCACGAAACATTCAATACTTATTCAATAGTACAGGGAAAGTCATGCTTTTCACACTTTCACCCTGACTGTGTTCACAATTTGAGAACAGCTGTTGCTGTTCTCAGGATACCTGCTGTCCAGGTATCCTATTCAGCCCAAGGCATTTACCTCTAGGTTTTAACCCTTACCCTCCTCTCATGGCAGAGAGTTCTGACAAAATGTGATCTACTGGAGAAGGGAATGGCAAACCACTTCAGTATTCTTGCCTTGAGAACGCCATGAACAGTATGAAAAGGCAAAAAGATATGACACTGAAAGATGAACTCCCCAGGTCGGTAGGTGCCCAATATACTACTGGAGAAGAGTGGAAAAATAACTCCAGAAAGAATAAAGAGATGGAGCCAAAGTGAAAACAAAGCCCAGTTTGGGATGTGACTGGTAATGGAAGTAAAGTCTGATGCTGTAAAAAACAATATAGCATAGGAACCTGGAATGTTAGCTCCATGAATCAAGGTACATTGGAAGTGGTCAAACAGGAGATGGCAAGAGTGAACATCGACATTTTAGGAATCAGTGAATTAAAATGGACTGGAATGAGCAAATTTAATTCAGATGACCATTATATCTATTACTGTGGGCAAAAATCTCTTAGAAGAAATGGAGTAGCCATCATAGTCAACAAAAGAATCCAAAATGCAATACTTGGGTGCAGTCTCAAAAATCACAGAATGATCTCTGTTTGTTTATATTCCATTCGATATCACAGTAATCCAAGTCTATGCCCCAACCATAATGCTTAAGAAGCTGAAGTTGAACGGTTATGATGACTTACAAGACGTTCTAGAACTAATATGTCTCTTTTCATTATAGGGGACTGGAATGGAAAAGCAGGAACTCAAGAAATACCTGGCAAGTTTGGCTTTGGAGTACAAAATGAGGTAGGGCAAAGGTTAACAAAGTTTTGCCAAAAGAATACACTGGTCATAGCAAACACCCTCTTCCAATAACACAAGAGATGACTCTATACATAGGCATCACCAGATGGTCAATACTGAAATCAGACTGATTATATTCTTTGCAGCTGAAGATGGAGCCAAAGATGCTCTATACAGTCAGCAAACACAAGACCGGGAGCTGACTGTGGCTCAGATCATGAACTCCTTATTGCCAAATTCAGACTTAAATTGAAGAAAGTAGGGAAAACCACTAGACCATTCAGGTATGACCTAAATCAAATCTCTTACAAATATACAATGGAAGTGACAAAAATATTCAAGGGATTAGATCTGATAAGAGTGCCTGAAGAAATATGGAGGGAGGTTCATGACACTGTACAGGAGGCGGTGATCAAGACCATCCCCAAGTAAAAGAAATGCAAAAAGGCAAAATGGTTGTCTGATGAGGCCTTACAAACAGCTGAGAAAAGAAGAGAAGCTAAAGGCAAAGGAGAAAGGAAAGATATACCAATTTGAATGCAGAGTTCCAAAGAATAGCAGAGAGAGAAAAGAAAGTCTTCCTCAGTGATCATTGCAAAGATACACAGGAAAACAACAGAATGGGAAAGACTATCTCTTCAAGAAAATTAAAGCTACCAAAGGAAATTTTCATGCAAAGATGGACATAATAAAGGACAGAAATGGTATGGACCTAACAGAAGCAGAAGATATAAAGAAGAGGTGGCAAGAATACACAGAAGAACTATACAGAAAAGATCTTCATGATCATGATGGTGTGATCACTCACCTAGAACCAGACATCCTGGAATGTGAAGTCAAATGGGCCTTAGGAAGCATCATTACAAACAAGGCTAATGGAGGTGATGGAATTCCAGTTGAGCTATTTCAAATCCTGAAAGATGATGCTGTCCAAGTGCTGCACTCAATACACCAGCAAATTTGGAAAACTCAGCAGTAGCCACAGGACTGGAAAAGGTCATTCCAATCCCAAAGAAAGGCAACACCAAAGAATGTTCAAGCTACCGCACAACTGCACTCATCCCACATGCTAGTAAAGTAATGCTGAAAATTCTCCAAGTGAAGCCTCAACAGTATGTGAACGGAGAGCTTCCAGATGTTCAAGCTGGATTTAGAAAAGGCAGAAGAACCAGAGATCAAACTGCCAATATTCACTGGATCATAGAAAAAGCAAGAGAGTTCCAGAAAAACATCTATTTCTGCTTTACTGACTATGCCAAAGCCTTTGACTGTGTGGATCATGACAAACTGAGGAAAATTCTTCAAGAGATGGGAATACCAGATCACCTTATCTGCTTCCTGAGAAATCTGTATGCAGGTCAAGAAGCAACAGTTAGAACTAGACATGGAACAACTGACTGATTCCAAATTGGGAAAGGAGTACCTCAAGGATGTATACTGTCACCCTGCTTATTTAACTTATATGCAGAGTACATCACGTGAAATGCCAGGTTGGATGAAGCAAAAGCTGGAATCAAGATTGCCAGGAGAAATACCAATAACCTCAGATACGCAGATGGTACCACCCTCATGGCAGAAAGCAAAGAGGAACTGAAGAGCCTCTTCATTAGAGTGAAAGAGGAGAGAGAAAAAGCTGGCTTAAAACTCAACATTCAAAAAACTAAGATCATGGCATCCAGTCCCATCACTTCATGTCAAATAGATGGGAAAACAATGGAAACAGTGACAAGACTTTATTTTCTTGGGCTCCAAAATCACTGCAGATGGTGACTACAACCATGAAATTAAAAGATGCTTGCTCCTTGGAAGGAAAGCTAAGATCAACCTAGACAGCATATTAAAAAGCAGAGACATTACTTTGCCTACAAAGGTCTGTCTAAAGCTATGGTTTTTCCAGTAGTCACATATGGATATGAGAGTTGGACCATAAAGAAAGGTGAGTGCGGAAGAATTGACACTTTTGAACTGTGGCGTTGGAGAAGACTCCTGAGAGTCCCTTGGACTGCAAGGAGATCCAACCAGTTCATCCTAAAGGAAATCATTCCTGAATATTCACTGGAAGGACTGATGCTGGAGCTGAAGCTCCAATAGTTTGTCCACCTGATGCAAAGAACTGACTGATTGGAAAAGACCCTGATGCTGGGGAAGATTGAAGGGAACGACAGAGGATGGGATGGTTGGATGGGATCACTGACTCAATAGACATGAGTCTGAGCAAGTTCCAGGTGTTGGTGATGGTTAGGAAGCCAGGCATGTTGCAATCCATGGGGTCACAGAGTCAGACACGACTGAGCAACTGAATTGATACTGACTGATACGTCTCTCCTTCAGACCTTCTGCTCTTATCATTCCTGTTTGTACCAGATTTGTATCTGAACTCTTTTAGTCTTCCTTCAGTTCATTTCGCTTTTGGAGAGTTCGCCTGGCATCTTTTGTTCAGTGATTCTCTGAGATGCTTTCTGAACTGTCCTAATGAGCTCCTTTCATCAGCCAATGGTAACTGAAGTACTATCACTTCCACCTTATTTCAGATCAAGCCCAGCCAGGACCCTGCATCCCTGCCTAAGAGCAAAACTCTATGTTGATTTATGTTCAACAAACATTCATTGAATGTTGCTTAGCACAATGTTACTAAGATGACTAAGACACAGATGTGGACTGCCTTTATGAGTTCACAGCCTAGTAAAGAAGACAAACAGACAAGCAAATATTTACTACTGTAGTATTTAATGATGAAGTAATGCTGAAAATGTGCTATTTCAGGAGGCAAACTGACAAATAGAGGAAGAACAGGTATAACAAGAATTATATATATATTATATATATAATATTATATGTATGTGTGTGTGTGTATATATATATATATATATATATGTGTGTGTGTGTATAGATATATGGTCAGTTAACAGTTTGTCCAGAGAACGTGTCTCATTTGTCCAGAGAACTCTAGGTGATCTAGCACAGCTGCAGTGAGGACAGATTCCACGAAGCACATTAAGAACAGAATTGTACCCATGCTACAGAGCTTAGCAACCTCTCTGGCGGCTCAGTTGTTAAAGAATCTGCCTGCAACGCAGGAGACCCAGGTTTGATCCCTGGGTGGGGAAGATACCCTGGAGAAGGAAATAGCAATTCACTCCAGTATTCTTGCCTGGAAAATCCCACGGACAGAGGAGCCTGGTGCACTACAGTCCATGGGATCGCAAAGTCAGATATGACTTGAGTGACAGAGTATATATATATATATATATATATATATATATATATATATATATATATATATACACACAGAGCTTAAATATTTTCTTCAGGGGTTGAGGGAGCCAGTGATGGGATAAGCACAGGGAGGAGAAAAAGAAAGAGGCAGTGAAGATGACATGTATGGTTAGAGGCTTAGAGAACTCAATTAAAAAAAAATGCAGAGAATGAATAAATTGTGGTATATTTAAACAATAATAAAGTACTACTCAGCAACAAAAGGAAAGAACTATCAGATATTTGCACATCCCCATTCATAGCAGCATTATTCATAATAGCCAAAAGGTGGAAACAACTGAAATGTCTATCAACAGATGAATATGTAAACAAAATATAGTTTATATATACAATGGAATATTATTTAGCCTTTAAAAGGAAGGGAATCCTGTCACATACTCCAAGATAAGTGAACCTTGAGGACATTATGCTAAGTGGGAAAAAACAGCCACAGAAAAAGACAAATGCTGCATATTGCCTTATATAAAGTATCTAAAGTAGTCAAATTCATAGAGCAGAAAGTAGAATGGTGGTTGCCAGAGGCTGAGGAGAAGGAGGAAATGGGGGGAAGCTGCTGTTTAATAGGTACAGAGTTTCAGTTCTGCTAGATGAAAAAGTTCTGGAGATCTGTTGTAGAACAATGTGAATATATGTAACACTACTGAACTGTATATCTAGAAATAGTAAAGATGGTAAATTTTATGTTTTTCACCACTATTTTTTAAGGTCTACATTATTTTTTTAAGGAATAAACTAATATACATCACAAAGTGGATGAATTTAAAAAACAATATACTGAAGGCAAGAAGCCAAACACAAAAGAGGATGTACTGTATGAGTTTATTCACATGAAGTTCAAGAAAAGGTAAAACTTAACTTGTGAAAGAAGTCAGAAAACTGCATAGTTCTGGGGAACAGGAGGGTTACGAGGAATTTTCTGGGCTGATGGAAATGCTCTACATCTTGATCTGTGTGTTGATTAGATGGGTATACACACATGTAAAAAAGTTGTTCTATTACACACCTAAGATTCTGTACATTTTACCGCATACCTCAATTAAAAGGAAACAAAAGGGTTTCAGTGAGTTGGTAACATGCTATTTAAGGTGAACCATTCACAGTGTTCATTTTACGATCAAGCTTTACTACAAATATACATTAATACAGTACTCTTTATAATTTATCAAATAGTTCACATTTTTAAAATAGGAAACTAGTTTTGATTAAATGAGCAAAAGGAACAGATTTTAATCCATTGCTATCTGCAGTCCATCTAGTAAATTATCCCATAAGAAACATGAAATACAGTCAAACCCTGGTCAGAAATCTTCTGCCCCCTTCTACTCAGAATGAGCTCCAACTACAGATGGCTACTCCTGCTGCCTTTTGAGAGGTGTCACCAAAATGAATGTAGGAGAGGAGAGACCAGTGAGAATCAACTGTCTCTACAGCTTTCTTGAGATTGAGGATTTTCATCATATGCTAGGAGTGTCAAATGAGAAAGAAATTAATGTTCTTTGGTGTATAAGGAAATGTCTTAGCATATTCTGTGTTTGACATCCCACATGTTACTGGTTTTACAAGAAATTATATAGAAATCAATTAGAACAAAAAAAAATCATTAAATTTCTTACAACAGGGGTCTTCTTTGCTAGAGCATGCACAACATCTAGGCTCCAGGGAAACATGTGTAATCAAGGTAAAATTAATCAAAACCTACATAAAAAGAACAGCAAGAGACGGTTTAAGAAGAAAATCTTTCCTTAGTGTTAGAAACTCCTAAAGTCTGATCACTGAGTACATAATTCTGCTTATTATTGTCTTCCACTATATAACACTATATTTATAATTAGGCTGATATTGCAGTAAAATTCAGACACAATTCATTTAACAATTAATCTACTGGAGCTAAAAAATTCTTACCACGTCATTAATTGCCTGCTTAAAATGGTGCCTCTGTTTCAGTTTTAGATTATCACACACCTTTGTGAAGAGCCCAGGGGAAATACAACACACAGACAAAGCTTGTTTAGGGGAGACAGAGCAGGCAGCAGTGAGTTTCACACTTTTCTCTCCCGATAGACCTCAGCTCAGAAGAACCTTTATTGTGACCACCAAGCTTACTACTAATTAAAAGAGAAAACAGTAAAGAGCATCTTCCTTCTCTGAATAGCTCTCACCTACTCTCACTTCAAACTGCCTTTTTAATCTTCTTTACCTGTATGTCCTCTCTAATTTCTCAATATAAGAAGTAATGCTTGCTACAAACTTTGTCCTCCCTCCCTTCCTCTTCTCCCTTTCCTTCCTTCTTCCTTCCTTTCTCCCCTTTTTCTTTTTAAATTTCAATTAGTAAATCCCTCTGTTAAGAGAGTAGGAGGATAGAGAAAGGCCTGAACCATTCTATGAAGGTTGTTGTCCCTGATTTTTCTATAAATGGATTTTATTTTTCTAGTCTGGCCCTGGCTGATGATTCCCCACCCACAGTTTTTTCTTCACATAATTATTCTTTATCAAGAGCTTTGTGGTTGATTCCTAAGAAAAATTTTCAGTGTTTAAGGCCATTTTACATAATAGTAGCAAGTCAAAATCCAGAAAGGGGAGATTATTTCCAAATCACCCAGCAAATCAGTAGCAGAGTCAGGATTATACCAAAGCACCTGGACAAAAATTTTTAAGCATATTTATCAAATATCCCAATGATACAAAGCTACAAAGGAAAACCAACACACAGAAGGACATAACTAGGATTCAAAACATATCCTGATAAATTAGACTGATGAGTTGCAATGTCTAAGATACATTTAATATGAATGAAGAGTTTCCTTTAGGTTGGTTTAAAAGAAAAAATGAACTAGAGATGTTCAGGAGATTCACCAAAAGTCATAGTAGCGATCTCTGTGAGATTTGACTTGACTTTACTTTGTTCTTTGCAAGTTTCTCCACTGCTTTAAAATTTTCTACAGTAAGCAAATAGTATTAAAAAAAAAAAAAACTAACCAGTGCCACAAAGCAAAACAGCACCACGAACTAAACAATTACAGAATTGGGAAGAGTTAGTTTGACAGCAGGTCACTTTAAGCAGATTTGAAAGTTTTAGTGGGACCTAAGCTTGTTATGAATCAACAATGAAATTCAGCCACTGAAAAGTTAATGCTATGGGAGGCTGCAAATGAAACAGGTTTCTATCTTGGGTGCTAATAGTATTCCTACAATCTAAGCTACTAAGATCACATCTGGATCCAGTTCTAGGTGTTGCTCAATCTAAAACATTAACTGAATGCTCATTTGGTACAAGGCACATGCTAACACCACACTTTAGGAGGTAAACTGAGAAGACAGAATATACCAAAAGGACAATCATAGCACGCCAGAGATTTTGAAACCATGTCATATGAAGAACAACTGAGGGAGGAAAGGATGTTTTGCCTACAGAAGGGCAGTAATATACATGCTAGCCCTTTGAAGAAGTCAACACAGAAGTCAGAGTAAACATCTTGGTGTTCCATCTGAAGGTAGAAAAACAATCAACAGGTTCAGATTATAAAAAGGATGAGCTGACAAGAGGAAGAGATTCTCATCATTTAAAAAAGTGAATAGTGTATACAGCCTAAAGTATTAAGCACTGTTTCACTAGGTCTTCAAGTAGAGGCTGGTATTACCTCAACAAATGAGATTTATGCTTTGGCAAGGAGACTCAGGTAGATGGCCTCTTAAATTTTTTCAGCTTTTTAGGTTAAGTGACCCAGCACTGCTAACCTGCAAGATAAAAGTTAAATCTAAATTGGAAGGTATGGGACCTTGGCCATTCTGGTATAATCGAGAATTTAAAATGATTAAGCTCCTATGGCCAAGAACACGTCTCTTTTTGTTCACAGTAATCCAAAGAAACCTAAAGTTTCATTTGCAGAAGAAATGCCTGTTTGGGTCTGCTGATAGGAAAACATATTGCAACCCAATAGTAATTGCTTCTTCATCCCATCAGCACATTTTAAAATACCTGAGTAATATGAACAGAGTTCCACTCTGACTTTTGGAAAAGATAAATGGAAAGGGAAAAATAAGGGAAAAGATGAAGAACTTCCCACAATTTTAAGACTACTTTTTAAAGTATCTTAGATATAGGACGGAAAAGGGAAAAGAATTAGGGACTTAAAACTATGCCTATTTACAGCTAGGCTTTGTATCAATTACAGTTAGAAGCCAGCCTTTTGTGAACTAAGTCATGATTAAATGTCTACATTTCCTAGCAAGAATTCCTTCTGGGGCTTCCCTGGTGGCTCAGTGGTAAAAAAATCCACCTGCCAATGCAGGAAAGACTGTTCAACCCCTAATTTGGGAAGATCCCACATGCCATGGAGCAATTAGGCCCATGCGCTGCAACTACTGAAGCCCACATGCCCTACAGCCTGTGCTCTGAAACAAGAGAAGCCATCACAATGAGAAGCCTGCAACTAGAGAGTAGCCCCCACTTGCCACAGCTAGAGAAAAGCCTGTACAGCAACAAAGGCCCAACACAGTAAAAAAAAAAAAGAAAGAAAGAAAAAGATTTCCTTTTGGAAAACAATGACCTTTTCTTGGATGAAAACAAAATTCTCCCACCCCCTGAATCAATAATAATTAGGGAGGAGCCCATCCCTAAAGGACCAGAGTCAGCTGCACCAGCAAAAGCAGGCTGTCTCCAGAGAGCCAGAGAATGAGGCGAACTGGGTGGGAAAGGGCACAAGTTACATGTGCTTTTGCGGGCACAACTGAAGAATGGCAGGCTTTGGATTGCTGTACACTCTAGCCCCCTCCCACCCCATTTTGTAATGAGTCAGTTGAAAACACCTTTCTTCCTGATCTGCTAAAATGGAGCAGCAATTCTAGGTCACCTTGACGGCCCCTCTGGTTTTCAACTCCTAGTACTTAGAAAGAGCAATAAAGATAAGGAAGCAGTGACAGAAAGACAAGAATAAAGAAACGTTCCTAAAACCACACTTAAAGAAAGAAGTCCAAATTTATCTCACACAAACACACCATACTTCCTCTCATTCATTCTCTTTCTATCTCTGAGTCTCTCCTCTCATGTTTTTGATGCCTATCTACAGACACTAAAAATGCCATATGATTGATCCTGCTGATTCAAATACTAGCAGAATGAGGAACATCCATCAATAATGGCTCATCTCAGTCATCCGTAAAAAAGTTAATGTTAGGTTTAAAATCTAAAGTTAAAATCTAAAGTTTAAAATCTAAAGTTGTTTAGTTGCTAAGTCATGTCCCGACTCTTTGTGACCCCATGGACTGTAGCCTGCTAGGCCGCCCTGTCCATCACCAACTCCCAGAGTTTACCCAAACTCATGTCCATTGAGTCGGTGTTGCCATCCAACAATCTTATCCTCTGTCATCCACTTCTCCTCCTGCCTTCAATCTTTCCCAACATCAGGGTCTTTTCAAATGAGTCAGCTCTTCACATCAGGTGACCAAAAAATTTGAGTTTCAGCTTCAGCATCAGTCCTTCCAATGAACACCCAGGACTGTTCTCCTTTAGGATGGACTCTCCTTGCAGGCCAGGGGACTCTCAAGAGTCTTCTCCAACACCACAGTTCAAAAGCATCAATTCTTTGGTGCTCAGCTTTCTTTATAGTCCAACTCTCACATCCATACATCTCACATCTATACATGACTACTGGAAAAACCATAGCCTTGACTAGACGGACCTTTGTTGGCGAAGTAATGTCTCTGCTTTTTAATATGCTGTCTAGGTTGGTCATAACTTTTCTTCCAAAGAGTAAGCATCTTTTAATTTCATGGCTGCAGTCACCATCTGCAGTGATTTTGAAGCCCAGAAAAATAAAGTCAGCCACTGTTTCCACATCTATTTGCCATGAAGTGATGGGACCAGATGCCACGATCTTAGTTTTCTGAATGTTGAGCTTTAAGCCAACTTTTTCACTCTCCTCTTTCACTTTCATCAAGAGGCTCTTTTTTTTTTTTTCCATTTATTTTCACCAGTTGGAGGCTAATTACTTTATAATATTGTAGTGGCTTTTGCCATACATTGACATGAATCACCTACCAAACTGCAAACAGGCTTCATCAAGAGGCTCTTTAGTTCTTCTTCACTTTCTGCCATAAGGGTGGTGTCATCTGCATATCTGAGGTTATTGATATTTCTCCCGGCAATCTTGATTCCAGCTTATGCTTCTTCCAGCCCAGCGTTTCTCATCTGCATATAAGTTAAACAAGCAGGGTGACAATATACACCCTTGACATACTCCTTTTCCTATTTGGAACCAGTCTGTTGTTCCATGTCCAGTTCTAACTGTTGCTTCCTGACCTGCATACAGGTTTCTCAAGAGGCAGGTCAGGTGGTCTGATATTCCCATCTCCTTCAGAATTTTGCACAGTTTATTGTGATCCATACAGTCAAAGGCTTTGGCATAGTCAATAAAGCAGAAATAGATGTTTTTCTGGAACTCTCTTGCTTTTTCGATGATCCAGCGGATGTTGGCAATTTGATCTCTGGTTCCTCTGCCTTTTCTAAAACCAGCTTGAACATCTGGAATTTCACAGTTCACGTCTCTTACCACACCATAAAATTATACATAGGAGATCCAATTAATAACCAATGGGACAGGGACAAACCAAAGGTCTTTGCTTTGTAAATACATATTTACAGAAACAAAGAATGTTGTGAAACGATTTGCTCTCCTGCCACATAGGGACCACTCACTCAAACACCTGGGACCAAGGGCTAGAACACTCTAGAGCAAACTGCCAAAAATACATTTCTCCTCCAGTGTTCTTAGCAATTTCATGTGCAACTGTCTGCTGAGAAGAAAGCCCTTCCAACTCACCTCAAGAACCTGCACTCTTAATTACCTTAGTACCCAGAGAGCAGCTACTCCATTATCACTGGCTCAGTCACAAAGGCTGTCCCTTGAGCCATCTCCAAAAGGCTCAAGTAAGTTCTTGGCATAATTCATTAAGAAAGAGAAAAATATCAATGTAATTAACAAGAAAAAAGACTGTCTAAGCGTTTCCCAAAACAACATTCAAAATAAGGTCATCTGACACATATAAGATCTCTCTCAACTAACTCAAAATTATAAGGTTCCTCAAGTTGGCTGTCACATTCCTATAAAATACTAGCCTTTACAAAGGATGAGACCCCATACCTAGGAGGCCTTAACTGACACTCCCAGAGCATGCACCTGGAACCCACCAAGGAGGTCCTTCTTTTTCACATTCCAGATTCAGGACAGAGGGTTGGGCTCAAAGTTGACTCCTTTTCCCTAGGAGTCATACTCCATAGATTGTTCGTTATCTGAGCCAATAAAAACAGGCCACAATCAGCAGTTCCTACCTTGCTGGGAGAAAATGAGATGCAAAAGACAGGGCACAGGACAAGAATACCTTCCACAAACCAACACTGACTCCAGATGTAAAAGAACACACCTAAGAACTCTTTCATGCACTCCACATCAAAGTACTGTGTCCTTCTTTCAGAAATTATATACCTCCAAAACAAGTTTTCACCAATTAATCCTATTACTTCTGTACCTTTACTTCTAGTTATAAAGCTCAACACGCAGGCATTAAGAGCCAGTTAGCGCTGATTGCTCACATTTTGAGTATACAAAAAGGAATTGCTGTGGGCTATTAGCTCACCAAAGAATAGAGCAGGTTCTAGAATGCTGTATTTACCACCTACATGTGAAAAAAAATCTCTCACAAAGGAAACGTATGCATCTAAAGTTTAAATACAGACTTTCCCCCACTATCACCTAGTCCTAACTCCAGATACGAAAAAGAGGACAAGGGTCCTGTTTCTAATTCCTCCTTTCTCAGGAAATAAGTGAAATTCTTCCCTTTAGTGTGTTATTTTGGCAAATAAAGTTTACTGGAGTATTGCATGTATACATTATTTAAGGGCTACATAAGTAATATTCATATATCACACAAATATATATTATAAACTTGAACAACTTCTAATTCTGATAGGATATATATGGTAAGCCCTAGAGCAACCACTAAAGAACAGTGAAAAAATCATTAAAGAAATTAAGGTGCTACATTAGAAAATGTCTAATTCATGCAAAAAAATGCAGTTAAGGTACAGAAGAAAGAAAAAAAAAAGACCTGAGAGACAGAGAAAACTAGAAATAAAATGGCAGACATAAGTCCAATTATATCCATAACAGCATTAAATATGAAAGTAATAAACAATCCAATCAAAAGGTAGAGATTATCAGACTGGATAAAGTAGATAAGAGCCAACAAATGCCATCTACCGAGACATATTTTAAATTTAAAGGTATAAACAGATTGAAAGTTAAAAAAAAAAGAGCGAAAAAGATATGTCGTGAAAGAAATGAAATTAGAGAAAATTCAATAATAAAAATTGGAGATTGCAATACCCATTCTTTAATAATGAAGAGAACAACTAGGCAGAAGATTAACACAAAATAGGAGACTTGAACAATATTATAAATCAATTAGATCTAACATAGAATAGTACCCACAACCATAACAAACTATGTTTTCTTCAAGTGCATATGAAACATTCTCCAGGATACCTCATATGCTAGGCCATAAAACAAACCTCAATAAATTTAAAATGACAGAAATCATACAAAGTATGTTCTCTGACCAAGTTTCTTTCTATTATTGGTTTCTAATTTCACTCTACTGTGGTCAGAGAATATACTTCATATTATTTCTATCATTTAAAACTTACTGAGATTTGTTTTATGGAAGAGTAAACTAAGCTTAATGCAAGCAGAAGGAAGATAATTTAAAAAAACAAGAATGGAAGTGAATGAAATACAGAATAGAAAAACAAAAGAGAAAATCAATAAAACCAAAAGCTGATTCTTTGAAAGATCAACAAAACTGACAAATCTTTAGCAAGACTAACAAAGAAAAAAGAGGAAATTCAAATTAGTAGAATCAGATATAAAAGAGAGCACATTACTACTTACCTTACAGATTAGAAAAAGATTATAAAGAAACACTATGAACAACTCTATGTCAATTAATTAGATCACTTAGACAAAATGAACAGATTCCTAGGAAGACAAAAATTACCAAAACTGACTCAAGAAATAAGACAATTTGAATAGACCTGTAACAAACAAAGACAGTGAATTACAACTTCAGAAAAACCACCTGTGAAAAAGAGCCCAGGCCCTGGTGGCTTCACTGATTAACTGTACCAAAGATTTAAAGAAGAATTAATACTAACTTTTCACAAAGTCTTCAAAAAACGAGACAGGATCACTTCCCCAACTCATTCTATGAGGCCAGCATTACCCTGATATCAAAATCAAAGATATCACCAGACAACCAGCAGTCAAGTAAGCAGATGCATAGGGATCACTGGGCAGCAAGGACTTGTTACCCAACCCAGTCCTCCTGGTGTGCATTTCTCTGCTCCAGGCTATGGACCACAGACCCGATCCGGCAACATTTTTTCCCCAAACATCCCTGGATGAGGTAAAACTGCCAAGAGAGGACAGATTCCTCCTGAACACATGTGGGGACAGTTCTGAGCACCAGAATTAGCTTCCAAAGTTTACCTCAGGCTGGCCTTAGCCAGTGCAAACACCTTTTCACCATCATCGTCAGTCAATATCCTAATCTTTGTGCAGGCATGACTGAAGTTTCTTTCCCCCTGCTCCTCACTGCCACCACAATAAAGGGACATACATCCCTAAGTAAGAGGAATAAAAATATGACAATATTTAAAACAAAAACAAACAATCTCCCCCAAAGCCCAAAGGCACCACAAGAAAAGAACACTACAGAGCAGTTTCTCTTATGAATATGGACACAAAAATTCTTCAGAAAAATATCAGCAATCTGAATTCAGCAACATATAGAAAGAATCATAAGCCATAAGTAAGTAAGATTTATCCTAGGAATACAAGATTGGTTTGATAGCTGAAAATCAATTAAACCATATCAATAGCATAAGAAGCAAAAACCACATAACCATCTCAATAGGTGTACAAAGAGTGACAAAACCCAACACCCTCTTGAGGAGAAAAGGGAACACTCCTACCCTATTGGTGGGAATGTAAATTGGTACAGCCACTATGAAGAACAGTAAGAGGTTCCTTAAAACACTAAAAACAGATCTGTCAAAAGACCCTGTAATCCCACTCCTGGGCATATGTTCCAGAGAAACATGATTTGAAAGGATACATGCACCCCAATGTTCATTGCAGCATTGTTTACAAAAGTCAATACATGGAAGCAACCTAAATGTCCGTTGAGAAAGGAATGCATAAAGAAGATGTGGTACATATATACAATGGAATATTACTCAGCCATTAAAAAGAATGAAATAACGCCATTTGTAGCAACATGGATAGGTCTAGAGAATGTCACACTGAGTGAAGTTAAGTGAGATAAGGAGAAATATTGTATGATATCCCTTACATGTGAAATCTAAAAAGAAATGATACAAATGAACTTAAAAAACAGAGACTCAGACTTAGAAAATGAACTTATGTTTGCCAGGGGAAAGGGAATTTAGGGAGTTTGGGAAGGTTATGTATATACTGCTATATTCAAAATGGATAACCAACAAGGACCTACTATATAGCACATTGAACTCTACTCAATGTTATGTGCCAGCCTAGATGGGAGCGGGTTTTGAGGGAGAATGGATACGTGTATATGTATAGCTGAGTCCCTTCACTATTCACCTGAAATTACCACAACACTGTTAATCAGCTATATCCCAATACAAAACAAAAAGTTTATAAAGTTAAAAAAAAAAACCAACACCCGCTCAAGGTAAAACAAAACAAGCACACACACACACACACACACACACACACACAAAACAAAACCAGAAACTATTAACATAAATAGAAAGGAACTTCCTTAGCCTAAGAAAGGGCATGTATCAAAAAAAAAAAAAAAAATCCACAGCTGTTTGTAATAAAATATTAGAAAGAAAAAATTTTTAAATACCTATAATCTCTCCAACCACAGATATGAACACATTGGTTAGTTTCCTTTCATACTCTCTTTTTCTTTCTTTCTGGCCCTTCCTCGAGGCATGATAGATAGATCTTAGTTACCTGACCAGTGATCAAACCAATGCCCCCTGCATCAGGAGCCCAGAATCTCAGCCACTGGACCACCAGGGAAGTTTAAAATAATATCATTTTGTATCTCTGGTCCCTTCTAAGTCCACATGAAGAAGAATGAATGTAACTGAAAAAAGTTGCATATGGAAGGTATTCGCTTGATTAGAATGAAGTCTTGTGCAGATCATCAGAACCAAGGCTGGTAAGACCCCAGATGTGCACATTCAGGACAGCAATTTTTTAAAAAGATAATAATAATGAACAATTACATAGCATTGACTATATGCCAGGCACTAGTCTTAAGTGCTTTTCAATACTGTCATTTAATCATCTCAACAATGACACAGGTTCCATTACTATCCTCACCTTACAGATGTGGAAACTCAAGCAAAAAGTGGTTAAATAACTTCTTCAAAGTAAGCAAGCAGTAGAGCTCAGACTCAAAGTCAGACAATCTAACTCCAGAGTCCCTGTTCTTAATCAAGCAGAGGAAAACCAAAAGGAATGAAGACATGCAGAAAAAAATGTGGAGTCTCCATTTTTATACCCTATCAGTTAAGTTCCAAACTCAGCCTGATTCAAATTTAGAAATTAAGAGTTGTGGTTATCTCAAAAAGAACAAAGTGGGTGCTGGGCAAACTGGATCTCCAACTCCAAAAAAAAAAAAAGAAATTGAACTCTATCCTTACACTATGTTAAAAACGTCACTCAAAATGGATCAAACAGCTAAATGTAAACGCTGAAACTACAATACTCTTCAAGAAACATAGGGGGAAAGCTTCATGACTTGCACTGGCAACGATTTCTTGGATATAACACCAAAAGCACTGACAACAAAAGAAAAAATAGATGGAAAGGGCAAAAGTATTTGCAAACTGTAAGGCAGGATATTGGTATCCAGAATACATAAAGAATTTCTAAAACTCAACAACAACAACAAAACACAATTTAAAAACCCGCAAAGGACTTGAGTAGACCTTTCTCCAAGGAAGATACACAAATTTGGGCTAATAAGCACATGAAAAGATACTCAACACTACTAGTTATCAGGGAATTGCAAATCAAAAATCACAGTGAGATACACTTCATACTTAGAGGGATGGTTGTGATTTTAAAAAACAGAAAATAACAAGTGCTGGCAAGACTGTGGAGAAATTGGAAACTTTGTGTATCATTGATGGAAATGTAAAATGGTGTGGCTGCTGTGGAAAAAGGTATGATGGTTCTTCAAAGTATTAAAAATAGAAATACCATATGGTCCAACAATCCAACTTCTGAGTATATACCTGAAGAAGTGAAAGTATAGCCTCAAATATCTGTACACCCATGTTCACAGCAACACTATTTACAATAGCCAAAAGGTGGAGGATGCAACCATTTATCAATGGATAAATGCATAAGGAAAATGAAATAAATAAATACACACACACACACACGATGAAATACTGAATTTTGTCTTTAAAACAAGGAAAGAAATTCTGATATATGCTATGACATGGGAGAACCTTATGGATATTATGCTAAGTAAAAAAGCCAGTCACAAAAGGACAAATAGTGTATAATTCCTCTTATATGAAGTTTCTAGAGTAGACAGAAGTAGAATGGTGATTGCCAGGACTTGGGAAGAGTAGGGAATGAGGAATTATTGCTTAATGAGTACAATTTCAGTCGGGGAAGATGAAAATGTTCTGGAGATGGTTGGTGGAGGTGATGGTTGCACAACAGTGTGAATGTACTTAATGCCTCAGAACTGCAGACTTAAGGGTTAAAAATGGTAAATTTTATGTAACAAATATTTGCTCACAATTTTTTTTAAAAAGCAAAGTGGAAGTCAGGTTGCAGTAAAGAAGGGTTTTATATGCTAAAGTAACACTTTAAAATCACAGCAGCCCCAATTTTAAAAAATCTTAATATTTCATTATATATATCTGCATCTCCTAAACCAAGACTTCTTTACTGCACTGCAGTTGACCAAGTTCAGACCTAATGCAAAAACCTCTCTTTGCAGCATAAACCAAGTTAGGGCAAAAGAGATGATAAACCACATGAGATTCAGTGTTTGGTTTTTCATTTCTAGCTGCTACAGTCTTAAGAGATTGGGGAACAGCAACTATTAGAATAATATGTAATGTTCCCAGCCACTGGGGAAACAATATTGCAGCAGCCTCATTATGGTGCTTTGTTTTAATCTGCATAATGCTTTTCATCCTCTGTAATGTGAGATCTGCAGGGTCTGATTAACAGAAGAAAGGTCATTACTGATAAGTTCTGATCCCAGGAATAATTTGAGCCTGCCTGTCACTTTGGAGTAGACAACTGGATGTACTCCTTGCTACTCAAGAGTGATCTGCCCAATACTTCTGGCTCCTAACATTAATCATATTAGTCCATATTTACTATTCACTAGACTAGGTTGCATCTTTCAGCTGAAGTGCTTGCTGTCAAACTGCTCCTCCTCTCATCAGTATCCATTCTGATAAGACAGCTGTGACTAAGAGGCAAATTTTGCAGCCCAAACAGGTGCGTGCTGCTGCTGCTGCTGTTAAGTCACTTCAGTCATGTCCAACTCTGTGCGACCCCATAGACATCAGCCCACCAGGCTGCCCCGTCCCCGGGATTCTCCAGGCAAGAACACTGGAGTGGGCTGCCATTTCCTTCTCCAATGCGGGAAAGTGAAAAGTGAAAGTGAAGTCGCTCAGTCGTGTCCGACTCTTAGCGACTCCATGGACCGCAGCCTACCAGGCTCCTCTATCCATGGGATTTTCCAGGCAAGAGTGCTGGAGTGGGGTCCATTGCCTTCTCTGGAACAGGTGCATGAGCAAAGGGATTTTAGGGAATTTTGCCTGGCTGAGACCCTTTCCAATCCTAACTCTATGGCCATCAACAGTGAATGTACCCTCCCTGATTACTGCCTGACGGTGTTCCACACCTCCCTCTCTATGACATTCAGAATTCTGTACATAGCCCACTCCAAAGGGTATTATTCTCAATGAATCCCCTTAGTCAGAGGCTGCTGAAATTTTATGTTCCTTAGAGTCCCCAGCAGAGTGTACATTTAAAGCATTCTTTTTTTTTTTTTTTTTTTGAGGGAGTATTTTCTAGGATGAAAGAACACAGCTACATAAGCACTAAGCAGGAGGGGAGAGCACACCTCAGCATCGGAACAAAAAGATCACTGGAGCAAACAGAGGACAGCAGGCAAACTCACCAGGTGAACAGTTAAGAGAGGCTTACAAAGAAATGCACTTAATTCTCATTCCAAACCACAAGCTTGTCACTAACCCCAGCAATATCTAAATAGTCATTCTCAAAGACCAACTAAACTTTTGCTTAATGCATTTCAAATAAAGGGAAAAATTAATATATTAACCACAGAGTTCAAACCTTATCCACCTTAAGAAAATCACAGATCAGGAGAAAAGCCCATTTGCAGTGATTCAGTCTCTGTTTCTGTGAGCAACCAGAGAATAGGATTGTGTACTTGGTGCTAATAAAATGCTCATTAAGTGAAAAGCATTAAGATGTTAACATGAAGAGGTTCATTAAGGGCTTCAAATTACTTACCTTGAAAGTTGTTTGGTTAGATGAAGGTCAGATTTCAGTCTAACATTTTTCTTTTTCTCTTTTGACTAATTAGGTTAAAAGTCAGCAGACGTCTTCCCTAAAGTACAAGGCCTCACTGGGGTAGCCTGCTCAGTAGTGGCAGGAAATACTTAGCATAGAAGTATCCAAGTAAAAGTTTCAAATGTTTTCCTTCTAGCCTTGCACATAGTCCCTCAGAGTACTTTTCCTTTGTGGATCAGTAGATCTGTGAAGGCAGCTAAAGTAACAATTATATCAAATGGAATTTTAAAGGTGGAGCCATACTATTTTATTTTCCTTGTGGCAAAGCAATGGAACATCCCTAGGGGGTTAGGAACAAACATAGGGCCCTGTATATTAATGACATCAGGTGTTTCAATAAAAACAGCAGTTTCTAAGCAGCTGCATTTTAAGAATCTCTCTGAAGGATCAAACAGGAAGAGAGAGACAAATTGTTTAAACACAAATAACTTTGACAATTAAAGAACTAGCATGACTAAGCCAGGAAAGACAAGTGAAAAGCAAACAGACTGACACTTGAGCAAATTTAGGCCTCCAAGCAAGCGGAAGTATTTTTAATTTTCAGTCACAATCTAAACTCCCCCCCCAAAAAAGGTCTGCAGTCTTCCTGCAGCTTTTCATTTGCTAGTGAGATACTGTTAGGGTTGCCATTTATACGCAGTACATTCCAGAAGGTCCCAAAGACATAACTTGTAGCTGTCATCAACTGGCAAACCAGTCTTGGAGGCTCTTCCAGCTGTTAGGTGTCTGAAAATTTCACATGCAACCTAATCCCTTCCCATGATTATCAAAGAACATACTAGAGAAGAGGTGGCTAAGTTTGTTCACTCTGCCTTAGAATCCTTTTCAGGGGCTTCCCCAGTGGTCTAGTGGCTTCTAGAAGTGGTTGGGGAAGTTCTGCATGCCTTGAGGTGCAGCCAAATTTAAAAAAGATCCTTTCCACGTGTTGGATCAGCACAAATAAAAACAACAGAGGTAAATGTCATATACCATCACCATTTTATTGAAGCCTTTATATACTCTATCTTTGATACTCAACTTGGGCCAGAAGTTAAATGTCCCGTAGTATCCCAGGGAAACCCACAGGTCCAATTTTCTGACTGTCTCTTGTTTTCTAAACCACCAGAAGTTAAGAGTGTCACAGATGTACAACACAAGGCTCTTAAGGAGCAAAGCTAAGGAACAGAAGGCAGCACTCATTACCACTGGCTGGATCACAACCTTGTAGTGGCAAAGGGGCCTGCGTAACTCAATGAAGCGATGAGCCATGCTGTGCAGGGTCTCCCAAGATGGACAGGTCATAATACAGAGTTCTAACATGTCCACTGGAGGAGGGAATGACAAACCACTCCAGTATTCTTGCCTCAAGAACCCCATGAACAGTATAAAAAGACAAAAAGATATGACACTGGAAGAGGAGCTCACCAGGTCAGAAGATGTCCAGTATGCTACTGGGGAAGAGTGGAGAAATAGCTCCATAAAGAATTAAGAGGCTGGGCCAAAGCAAAAACGATGCACAGTTGTGATTGTGTCTGGTGATGAAAGTAAAGTCTGATGCTGTAAAGAACAATATTGTACAGCAAAGGACTGATGCTGAAACTGAAACTCCAATACTTTGGCCACCTGATGTGAAAAGCTGACTCACTATAAAAGACCCTGATGCTGGAAAAGATTGAGGGCAGGAGGAGAAGGGGACGACAGAGGATGAAATGGTTGGATAGCGTCACTGACTCAATGGACATGAGTCTGAACAAATTCTGGGAGACAGTGAAGGACAGGGAAACCTAGCATGCTGCAGCCCATGGGATCACAAAGAGTCAGACAGGACTGAGCGACTGAACACAACAACAGTGGGAATGCAAACTTCTTAGGCATACCACATTTTTGCCCTCAGAGAAAAGAATACTCCTTGGACCATTGTTATTCAAAGCATCAAAGCCTACCCACAAAGAAAAGCAAAACATCTTTTAAGGGTAACATATTAACATATATAAAAGGGATAAATGAAGACACACATAGGAAACATTCTAAGTGCTCAAAATACTAACCCGGAAAACAGCATGGAAATTCCTCAAAATACTAAACATAGGGGTGCTCCACACCCACCAGAGGCACTCAAAGGGCTCAAACAAAACCTTGTGCGCACCAGGACCCAGACGCCCCACAGAGACTGAGCCAGACCTGCCTTTGAGTGTTTGAGTGACTCCTGCGAAGGCATGGGTCAGAAGTGGCCTGCTGCGGGGACAGGGGCTCTGGCTGCAGCAGACCTGGGTCATGCAGCGTGTGGCATAAGCCCTCTTGGAGGAGGTTGCCATTAGTTCCACCACAGAGCTGCCGAGCAGACTGCAGAACAATTATACCAAAGAAATTCTCGCACTGTTAAGAAAGTTATAGGACCCACAACAGATTTTCCAACCTGGGGATCCAGCAAAGAGATTGAGAACCCCCAGGGAATTTGACTTTGGAGGTCAGTGGGATTTGATTACAAAACTTTCACAGGACTGGGTAAACAGGCTCTTGGAGGGTACAAACAAAACCTTGTGCACACCAGGAGCCAGGAGAAAGGAACGGTGTCCTCACAAGAGACTGAGCCATAGGTGACTGTCAGTGTCCAGGAGTCTCTGGCGGAGGCATGGGTCGACAGCAACCTGCTGCAGGGTCGGGGCACTGAATACGACAGTGCATACACAAGTCCTTTTGAAGGAGGTGCCATTACCTTCATTACCCCTACCATAGTTTGGCCTCAGGCCAAACAACTGGAAGGGAACACAGCCCCACTAATCAACAGAAAATTGGATGAAAGATTTACAGAGCATGGTCCCGCCCATCAGAACAAGACCCAGTTTCCCCAACAGTCAGTCGCTCTCATCTGGAAGCTTCCATAAGCCTCTTATCCTTATCCATCAGAAGGCCGAAAGAATGAAAACCACAATCACAGAAAACTAACCAAACTGATCACATGGACCACAGCCTTGTCTTAACTCAATGAAACTATGAACCATGCTATGTAAGGCCACCCAAGGACAGGTCATAGTGGAGAGTTCTGACAAAACATGGTTCACTAGAGACGGGAATGGCAAACCACTTTAGTATTCTTGCCTTGAGAACCCCATGAACAGTATGAAAAAGCAAAACGGTATGACACTGAAAGATGAACTCCCCAGGTCGGTAGGTGTCCAATATGCTACTGAAGAAGAGTGGAGAAATAACTTCAGAAAGAATGAAGAGGCTGAGCCAAAGCAAAACAATGCCCAGTTGTGAATGGGACTGATGATGGAAGTAAAGTCCAATGCTGTAAAAAACAATATTGCATAGGAACCTGGAATGTTAGGTCCATGAATCAAGGTACATTGGAAGTAGTCAAACAGGAGATGGCAAGAGTGAACATTGACATATTAGGAATCAGTGAACTAAAATGGACTGGAATGGGCGAATTAAATTCAGATGACCTTTATACCTACTACTGCGGGCAAGAATCTCTTAGAAGAAATGGTGTAGCCATCATAGTCAACAAAAAAATCCAAAATGCAATACTTGGGTGCACTCTCAAAAATGACAGAATGATCTCTGTTTCTTTCCAAGGCAAACCATTCAATATCACAGTAATCCAAGTCTATGCCCCAACCAGTAGTGCTGCAGAAGTTGAACGGTTCTATGATGACCTGCAAGACCATCCCCAAGAAAAAGAACATCCTGAAAAACAAGAAATGCAAAAAGGCAAAATGGTTGTCTGATGAGGCCTTACAAACAGCTGAGAAAAGAAGAGAAGCTAAAGGCAAAGGAGAAAAGGAAAGATATACCCATTTGAATGCAGAGTTCCCAAGAATATCAAGGAGAGATAAGAAAGCCTTCCTCAGTGATCAATGCAAAGAAATACAGGGAAACAACAGAATGGGAAAGACTAGAGATCTCTTCAAGAAAATCAGAGCTACCAAGGTAAAATTTCATGCAAAGATGGGCACAATAAAGGACAGAAATGGTATGGCTATAACAGAAGCAGAAGATATTAAGAAGAGGTGGCAAGAACACACAGAAGAATTATACAAAAAAGATCTTCATGACCTAGATAACCACCATGGTGTGATCACTCACCTAGAGCCAGACATCCTGAAGTGTGAAGTCAAATGGGCCTTGGGGAGCATCACTACAAACAAGGCTAATGGAGGTGATGGAATTCAGCTAAGCTATTTCAAATCCTAAAAGATGATGCTGTGAAAGTACTATACTCAATATGCTAGCAAATTTGGAAAACTCAGCAGTGGCCACAGGACTGGAAAAGGGCAGTTTTCATTCCAATCCCAAAGAAAGGCAATGCCAAAGAATGTTCAAACTACTGCACAATTGCACTCATCTCACATGCTAGCAAAGTAATGCTGAAAATTCTCCAAGCAAGGCTTCAACAGTACGTGAAGCGAAAACTTTGAGATGTTCAAGCTGGTTTTAGAAAAGGCAGAGGAACCAGAGATCAAACTGCCAACATCCACTGGATCATAAGAAAAGCAAGAGAGTTCTAGAAAAACATCTACTTCTGCTTTATTGACTATGCCAAAGCCTTGGACTGTGTGGATCACAACAAACTGTGAAAAATTCTTAAAGAGATGGGAATATCAGTCCACTTTACCTAGGACTTCCCTGATAGCTCAGTTGGTAAAGAATCTGCCTGCAATGCAGGAGACCCTAGTTCGATTCCTGGGTTGGGAAGATCCACTGGAGAAGGGATAGACTACCCACTCCAGTGTTCTTGGGCTTCCCTTGTGGCTCAGCTGGTAAAGAATCTGCCTGCAATGTGGGAGACCTGGGTTTGATCCCTGGGTTGGGAAGATCCCCTGGAAAAGGGAAAGGTTACCCACTCCAGTATTATGGCCTGGAGAATTTGAATCCTGGACTGTACAGTCCATGGGGTGGCAAAGAGTTGAACATGACTTTCACTTTCACTTTACCTGCCTCCTGAGAAATCTGTATGCATGTCATGAAGAAACAGTCAGAACTGGACATGGAACAATGGACTGGTTCCAAATTGGGAAAGGAGTACATCAAGGATGTATATTGTCCCCCTGCTTATTAAACTTATATGCAGAGTACATCAGGTGAAATGTTGGGCTGGATGAAGCACAAGCTGGAATCAAGATTGTTGGGAACAATACCAATAACCTCAGATACACAGATGACAGCACCCTTATGGCAGAAAGTGAAGAGTAACTGAAGAACCTCTTCATGAATGTGAAAGAGGAGAAAGAAAAAGCTGTCTTAAAACTCAACATTCAAAACACTGAGATCATGACATCCGGTCCCATCATTTCATGGCAAATAGATGGGGAAACGATGGAAACAATGACAGACTTTATTTTCTTGGGCTCCAAAATCACTGCAGATGGTGACTGCAGCCATGAAATTAAAAGATGCTTGCTCTTTGGGGAAAAAGCTATGACCAACCTAAACAGCATATTAAAAAGCAGAGACATTACTTTGCCTACAAAGGTCTGTCTAAAGCTATGGTTTTTCCAGTAGTCACATATGGATATGATAGTTGGACCATAAAGAAAGGTGAGTGTGGAAGAATTGACACTTTTGAACTGTGGCGTTGGAGAAGACTCCTGAGAGTCCCTTGGACTGCAAGGAGATCCAACCAGTTCATCCTAAAGGAAATCATTCCTGAATATTCACTAGAAAGACTGATGCTGAAGCTGAAGTTCCAATAGTTTGTCCACCTGATGCAAAGAACTGACTGATTAGAAAAGACCCTGATGCTGGGAAACACTGAAGGCAGGAGGAGAAGGGGACGACAGAGTATGAGATGGTTGGATGCCATCACTGACTTGATGGACATGAGTTTGAATAAGCTCCAGGAGTTGGTGATGGACAGGAAAGCCTAGCATGCTGCAGTCCATGGTGTCGCAAAGAGTCAGACATGACTGAGCAACTGAACTGAGGTGTGCTCAGTTGCTCAATTGTATATGACTCTGGGTGCCACATGGACTCTAGCCCAACAGGCTCTTCCATCCATGGAATTTTCCAGGCAAGAATACTGCAGTGCTTGCCACTTCCTACCCTAGGGGATCTTCCAGACCGAAGGATTCAACCAGCATCTCTTGTGTCTCTTGCATTGGCATTTGGATTCTTTACCACTAGCGCCACCTGGGAAGCCCCATTAAATATGGTTATTGTTCAGATGCTCAGTCATTTCCAACTCTTTGTGACCCCATGAACTGCAGCATGCCAGCCTTCCTTGTCCATCATCAACTCTCAGAGTTTGCTCAAACTCATGTCCGTTGAGTTGATGATGCCATTCAACCATCTCGTCCTCTGTTGCCCCCTTCTCCTCCTGCCGTCAACCTTTCCCAGCATCAGGGTCTTTTCCAGTGAGTCGGCTCTTCACATCTATCCATTAAACATAAGCTTACTACACAATCCACCAATTCTACTTCTGGGTATAGTTGCAAAAGAAGCAAAAGCAGGAACTGAACAGATATTTGTACACCCATGTACAAATAGCCAAAAACACAACAACCAAAAGGTGGAAGCAATTCACTTGGGATCTCATCAATGGATGATGGATAAATAAAACGTGGCACCTATATACTTGGAATATTACTCAGCCTAAAAAGGAAGGAAATTCTGACAAGTGCTACATTGGCGATGAACTGTAAAGATATTATGCTAAATGAAATGACCAGTATTTTATAGTTTTCTAAGTACTATAACATACATAAGTCTGACAACTGCTTCTCTATAAAACAACTGATATCCTCATGACCTCCATTTTATAGATAGGAAGAGGTCCAGACATAAGTTGCTCAAGGTCACATATTAAGTGGTAGAGACAAAAATTAAAAACCCAGTTTCTGTAACTCAAATTCCCATGCTCAAGCTCCTTTCAATACATCATACTGAGTTTTCTGCTTACCTCCATAGTAACACTAAAGAAGGAGGCGTTACAATATAAAAGAAAGAGCCCTGGATTTGGAATTAGAAGAACTATGATTAATCCTCAGATTTGACACACAAGAATTGTGAGACTTTTTGCAATTCAAATATCTTCAAGACTTACGTTTCCTCATTAGTTAAAAAGTATACTCTATAGGGTTTGATGACTGAAGAAGACAGCAATTTTTGAAAGAGCAGTACCTAGTTTAGCACTTTCTAAATGAAAATAAATTTTAAAAAGGAAAAAAGTAAACTTCTGCAGGCTTAGCATCACCAATATATTCCCCTGATCTGGTGTTAGTGTAATAAGTGATATTCTAAAACATCTTTCCAGCAATCTCTTGAAAAAACTGACTGGATCTTTGATATTTTCTACATATATTCCAAGTCTAATTCATTAGCAACAGTGAAGATGATATAATTACTGTCTGCAGCAAGTTCATCAAGAAGTTTGAGGAATGAAAATGAAGGTATAGGCCTGACTTACAAAGAGAACCATGTCATGGTTATAGGCATCTGCTCTAAGCCCAGGCCAGTCCTTTCTGGTGTATTCAGAAAAAGGACAGGTCAATAGTTTTAAGTCAGCTGTTTGATGGCCCCTGGGAAGAATAAGGACAGCAGCCAAACCAGAAGCCACTGAAAGGAAAAGCAACAATGCAGAAGATAAAGGAAACATAAAAGACTGTGATCAAGGAAACAAGCCCCAGATGAAAAGGCACTGTCTGAAAACCCTAAGTAAATACATGAATAAACACAACATAAATTATACCCATATGCGCTTCATTCTGTAGCCCAGAATCTGGTGTTTCTTTCAAACACCCACATTTGTCATACTGTCCTTCAGTCACAAGGGCTCTTTAGGAGAAGGCAGTTTGTAATTCCTGATTCCTACAGAAAGTCACATTTATCATAAGGATTTACTACAGTATCTGGCTTATTTGCTAGATGCAAATATACATGAAGGTGTGAGATTTATAAAACCATGTTTGCTGCAAAATGTCTCTGGGGGTCAGGTAAGGCAGATCAACCTTCAATACCCTCAATGCAATCTTGTTAGCACATCTCACCTACCTGCTCCCTCACCCCCGCCCTCCCAAAACACACATTTCACACTTTTTCTTTTGTTCCCAGACTTGTCAAACACTAGTAAGTCACTGCAGGGGCAGGACATTTTATCTTTTTTAAAAGAAAGGGGTGGGAAGAAAAGAAAGATACAGAAATAAATATTGAATCTCAGCTCTGTCACAAATTAGAATCTATACCAAGTTGTAAATGTGCATTACTATTACTGGGAATGTCTGGCAAAACTTACATCTGGAGCTAAATCAAGTTTCCCCATCTGTTGGGTTTGCCTCTTCTACTCAATGTTAATTTTTCAATTGTTTGCAAGAGCAATATAATAACTGCTGAGAAAATAAAAAATGATAGGCACAAAGGGAGCGAGGAATGTAACACAAGTCAGCTTTAGGTTTCATGACACTGAAAGCACATTCTCTCCATTTACAAACAGCTCTCTCCTGTGAGTGTGTGCTATTTTCTCAAGACCCTAAACCAACTCCATGTCTGACTCAATTTTATCCAATATATATAGCACTCTGTAATTGCCATGCTGTTTCATAAGGAACCTAAAATGACTTAGCCCCATGAGCTCCATTCGGCTCTGTTTACCACAAATAGAAATAGCCATGTAAAGCAAAACGTCAAAAGTTCCAGATCCCATGAGTCATTCATTCAACTCATGGAGAAAGGCAGAAAAAAATTTCCAGAGAAAAGCTTTCAGATGGCCTATACACAGAAACCACTTTGGCAACAAAGAGGCCTGAAAAGGGTTTCCAACTATCTCCTGATAAGAAAATTCATAAACGAGCAAATTCTGTGAGCTATTTCAACATGACAAAATGAAAGTCACATGCATTCCTGCTTTTCTTGATCAAATACGAAAATTTCTTCCACTCCTACAGACATCAGGGCTTAAAATAGTAGTGATGTTCAACACATTTCACTTAGAAAGGTACAATAAACCTCAGGATTAACTACAGAACTCTGGAAGAGATAAATCCTCACTTCTTACCTGATATTAACCAACGCGTGAGTCACCTTGCTAGCTGCTTCTTTCCACTGGCCTGCATTGGTAGAAAGCCTCAGGACTGTAAAAAAGGAAAGAACAAAGATGTGTCAGACCACTGGTATTAAACAAATATGAGTGAAGACACAATGCAGAATATCACTATTGGAAAAACCAAATGGAGTCTGTGCCAATCTTCTATTTAAGACATTCTAATCTAGAGAAAAAATATAAGGGCTTATTCTCAACTATCTTTCCCGCAATTTTTTTCCTCTTTCTTTCACTTTCTATCAAGATATTCTACTCCTCTGCCTTGGGTTTCCCTCTCTCCACTCCCCACTAAAATGTTTCCATACTTAGTTTTTGCATTCAGTTAAAATCTACACTGGAGTGGTGATGTGAGGGTAACCTGATTGCCACATTAATCATTTCCCTAACAGCTGGGCCGATTTAGTGGAATCGGCCAGCTGAGTAAGTGTCCCTACCTGTTCCACATACAGTATATCTTTCTCCTACAGGTCTAAACTGGGTCAAATAGGATAAATAATCTTGTCAGACAGAGGATGGTCATGTTTCAATCAAACAGTAACCTACTTTAGCTCCCTTGACTTAACTGTGTGACCTGCAACATGAATCAACTGGAATATTCTTCCCTTCTCTGACCAAAGTCTCTTACACCCTTACTCACAGAAGGGATGATGGAAATATAGTTCCCAGGTGGTGCTAGTTGTATAGAACCCGCCTGCCAATGCAGGAGACGTAAGAGACTTGGGTTTGATCCCTGGGTTGGGAAGATACTCTGGAACCCACTCCAGTATTCTTGCCTGGAGAATCCCATGAACAGAGGAGCCAGGTGGGCTATGGCCCACAGGGTCACAAAGAGTCAGACATGACTGAAGCAATTTAGCACAAACACATGCATATTCTCTACCAGCTATGAGCTTCAGGGCCACACATTACAGTACCTATGCTCTTTGAGAAGAGAGACAAACCAGCACAAGCGTTCCTTGAAAGAACAAGCATACAGTGGGCACGCTAAGTATACATATTTTAATGAGTGAATAATGAATATGAACTAAACATGTAGAGAGTCTACTATGTGCCAGAAACTGGACAAAGAATATATACAATACAGCACACATATGAGACTCAGAGGAGACAAACAATTAATCAATCAAGTTCATTCACAGAACTGTAAGTAATGGGGCTAGAATTTAAACCTGGAGGGAATGGTCCTACAGCCTGTACTTGATACACTGAGTGGTTAAGAGTGTGAACTCTGAAGCCAACTGTTGGTGTCCAAGTCTAGCCTTTGCCACTTACTAGAGAAAAACAGCAATACTTACATGAAAGGATTATTATGAAAATCAAGTAAGTTATATATATATAAAACCTTAGATCAGTACCTGGCACACAGTAATTGTTACATAAGTATTAGTATTAGCTATTATTCATTAAATAGACTGTCTTTCAAACAAATGCAGGAATATACTTAAGACTTTCACAGAGGAGAAAGTTAGTTAGTTAAGTTAATCAGAGCCTAACATTAAAAAGCGTGTAACCAATCTGCTTAGGTACCATCACTACCAACTCCTGACCAGTATTCCTCTAGCAAGAGTAGTAGTAGCAGCCGCTGTCCTAGAGGGAGGGCATATAGCTGTTATAGGGAAAGAAAACTCATCTGGCTGCTCTGCATCTATTTCAGCAATATTTCATTTTTATAAATTCATCCAATTTTACAAAAGAGAAGATGGAAGCCTTAATAAAACATTATCAGAGTGCTGCTTTCCTAATTTACAAGATTTAGTGCAGGGGAACTCAGTTTCAAGTTAGAGCTTTTCAGTCTCAACTGAGGGTTTCATTAAGTGTATGCACAAATTTATTCATGAATGAACAAAACTGTTTCAAGCAGGTCAGACGTATTTTTTTCAACTCAGTTGCAAAAACTGTTTAGATATATCCGTTTTCCACTAGACCACCCTCCACTAAATCATTAATTCTCTGATGGTGAGGATCTAGTATTTGTGGAATTGAGCTGAATTTTACTCCCCTTACCTCAGAGAGGTATTCAACTCCGTTCATGGATTATTTCTCTGTTAACATCCTGTCACTTCTGTTCCTTAGTGAACAGGCACCCAGATGTCCTCATCACTGCATTTCCAAGGGAAACAAGCTTTCCAAGCCATTGGCTTTTACATTCTTTTCTAAGTTCCCAAATTTAAACACAAAATTATCTCGAAATGCCCAAACGCCTCAAGCTAAAGTTATCGTTTAGGTAGTACAAAGTATGATACACAAAAACAGCATACCATGCAGCCATTTAAAAAAGAGACTTAAGTAATAGCAAAAACTGGAAACAACCATAATTTTCATGAAAGGAAAGAATGGTTCAATAAACTGTACCCGCACTATGCAAAAACAGAGAGGGGGGAGAGAGAAAGAAACTTCAGAAAACTACCAAAAAAAAAAATACAAAAATGTTCTATAATAGTTAAAAAAAAAGAAGTAGGATAACATGATCACAATTATGTAAAACTATGCATAAAGTAGACTAATGCATGCATGCATGCTAAGTCACTTCAGTTGTGTCTGACTCTTTGCGACCCCTGTGGACCGTAGCCCACCAAACTTCTCTGTCCATGGGATTCTCCAGGCAAGAATACTTGAACAGGTTGCCGTGCCCTCCTCCAGGGGATTTTCTCAACCCAGGGATCAAATCCACATCCCTTACATCTCTTGCATTAACAGGCGGGTTCTTTACCACTAGCACCACCTGGGAAGCCCATATGAAAATAGTGGTCATACTAGAAAGGAGAGATTGTATTAAATAAAAAAAATTGCACCTTGTTTTTTCTTTAGTACTGGTAATTAACTTTTTCTAAAAGGAAAAAAAACCAGTTCAAAATATGGTATCATTTATGGTTCAGGGTAGCTTGTGTTGAGGTCCTTCCTTGTCAGTGGATATCACTGCAGTAGCTTAATTGCCATAGGAATATTAAATGTGTGTCTTTATCAAAAGTCTCCCTCTGCTAGCCATGATGAGGTAACCAGATATAATTAACCCGTCTACCGTAAACAAGAAAAAACTGAACAAAATATGAGAAACAACAACTTTCAGACATTGGACAACGGGTATACAGAACTGTGATCCTTGAAGATGGAAAACAAACAAGGCGAGCCCAAGAATTATCCCAGCTTACTGTGTGAAAAAGTTTCCAATCTACAGGGCAAAGAGGAGGAACTTAAACAGAATCCAGAAGCTTGCCAAATCAAAGACACAGAGATCAGCAACTGGACAGGCCAAAGCACCTAGAATTTGTGGGGTAGAGTACTGTAGAGGAGGGAGTTTAACAGGGTATTCTATAAGTTTGTAGAGGGGTCCTCTTACATCTTCTGCTGAGCAATGATCTACACGTAAGAAAGGGAAAACTACTCAAGCCTGGGGGTAAAGAACCACTGGAAAAGAGAAGAAACTGTAGAGCTCATGGAAGGCTCTACAAACAAAATAATTTGCATTTCCACCAGCAAGAGTAGAAAAACCTACTAATATATGAATTATCAGGAAGAATCTTCAGATGGGTACTGCATTAGTAATCTGGCCAAATTAGCCTATAATAAAAGTTGCTCTTAACCCAACTTGCTGCTGCTGCTGCTAAGTCGCTTCAGTTGTGTCCGACTCTGTGCGACCCCACAGATGGCAGCCCACCAGGCTACCCCATCCCTGGGATTCTCCAGGCAAGAACACTGGAGTGGGCTGCCATTTCCTTCTCCAGTGCATGAAAGTGAAAAATGAAAGTGAAGTCGCTCAGTCGTGACTGACTCTTAGCGACCCCATGGACTGCAGCCCACCAGGCTCCTCTGTCCATGGGATTTTCCAGGCAAGAGTACTGGAGTGGGGTGCCATTGCCTTCTCCTAACCCAACTTAATAACCCTTAAAAGCAAATCCTAAAAGGATGAAACTGATTCCACACAACATAACTGCATTCCAGAACAAAGTCTAACATTATATAAAGGAACATAATAAAATCAAACCATACAACATTAACATCACGATGTTCAAAATCCAATTTAAAAATTACCAGCATTCAAGAAGTAGAAAAGGGTCTTCCCTGGTGGTCCAGTGGTTAAGAAAACACCTTGCAGAACTATACACAATATTTTATAATAACCTATAGTGGAAAAGAATCTAAAAAAGAATACACATATGTATACACACACACACACACACACACGAATCACTTTGCTCTATACCTGAAACTGATACAACATTGTAAATCAACTGTTTCAATAAAAATTTTTCAAAAAAAAATAAAAAGAATCCACCTTGCAGTGCAGGGGACACGGGTTCAATCCCAGGTCAGAGAACTAAGATCCCACTAGAGAGTCCATGTGCTGCAACCAAAGATCCCACATGATGCAATGAAGACCCTATGTGCCACAACTAAGACCCAATGCAGCCTAATTAATTAATTTTAAAAACCCAAAGAAGCCAGAAAAACATAACCCATAAGCAGGAGAAAAATCAGTCAATAAAACAGACCTAGACATGAAGAGAGATGATGGAGTTAGTGGGAAAGGACATTAAAACAGCTATTGTACCTCGCTTCTCGGCCTTTTGGCTAAGATCAAGTGTAGTAAACAGCTATTGTAAATATGCTCCATATGTTCAGGAAGGTACCAAGTAAAAAGAAAACTTGTGTTCACATAAAGCTGTGTACAAAAATGTTTACAGAGGTTTTATTTACAATCCCTAAAAAACTGGAAACTTTCTAAATGTCCTTCCACTGATAAGTGAATAAGCTAAACTGGCATATTCCCATAATGCAATATTACCCCATAATAAAAAGGAACAAACTACTGATACATGCATCAACATGGATAACTTCAAACATATTACTACGTATAAGAAGCCAGACTCAAAAAATGGTATGATGTCATCTATATACTATTTTAGAAAAGGCAAAATCATGGGGACAAGGAATAGATCAGTGGTTGCTAGAAAATGGCTTGGAGCTGATCTCACAGGAGTGGGTGGAGGAGTTGATCTCACAGGAGTACAGAGAAGACAGAAGTTTTTGAGATGGTAAAACTCTTCTAAATCTTGATTTTCTGTGATTATACTTCTATATGCATTTGCTGAAATTCAGAACAGTACATTAAAAATGGTGAATTATACCATATATGTAAATTATACCATATATGTAAATTAAATTATGTAAAAAAACCTGACTAAAAAATACATTTTTTTCCACCTGAAGTTTCATCATACTTTACACAAAATGGAGAGTACTGAAACATGCCACCTCCTACTATTTGTTGTGTTTCATTAAGTAAATATTCACTTTCCTCTTTGTACTTTCTTAGTACATCTGAGCATTCCCAGATATCCTTTCTTCTCTTGTTGCTGTAGCTGCAAACGTTGATCTCATTTGACTGTGTACACAGCTCAACTGCGCAGGTAAATCAGATATCTATAAAACACCTCCCCCACTCGAACTCTCCTTCCTTTCCTCACTGAAAGACCTCTTTATTCATTCATTAATGGGTACTAAAGCCTCTGGGGCTGCTCTTCACCCTTGGAAAATTCTATATTCTTGAAAACAAGAACACTAGTAAAAGCCGGGTAGATGCAAACCACACCAGGGTACATTGAGAACATTCTGCCAGTGGGAAATTTGCTAGAGGGTTCTCATGGAAGACTTCCTAGCTCCAAATTAAAAAAAAAGACGTGTGACTTGATATGACAATGGGAACCTCTTATTCTGAGGGGAGCTGACATGATGCTAAAGCTATTACACTGAGAATGAGAAAGCAGGGAAATAGAAAAAAAAAAATTTCCTCCTAGGCAATCCTTCTTTCCACTCTTTGCTTCTACTCTTTCTCCAGGTATTCCAAATCCCCTCTACTTTACTCATGATACAGGAGTCCCAAGCAGAAGATGAACTTGTCATAAACAGTCCCAACAACAGGGATAAAGTAAACTAATCAATAGTGACAGAAAGCAGATCAGGGGTTGCCTAGGGATAAGGGACAGAGGTGGTAAAAGTGACATAAAAGGACACAAGGAAATCTGTGGAGGGGGTGGGTATGTACAATATCTTGATTTAATGACAGCTTCATGTACATAGACACATGCCAAAACTTATCAAAAACTGTATCCTTTAAAAAAGTGCAGTTTGGGACTTCCCTGAGGCTCCAGTGGTTAAGACTCCATGCTTCCACTGCAGGGGGTGTGGGTTCCATCCCTGGTCAGGGAACTAAGATCCCAAATACCTCAGCATGGCCAAAAAAAAAAAAGAATGCAGTGTATTATATATCGATTACATCCCAATAAAGCTAATAAGTTGGAGCTTTTTAATAGACACCTTTATTAAGTGGCTTACTATTTCTGGGAAACCTACAGAAATCTTTCTTGACCTTTAAACTTAGGTAGGTTTGATTAGACTCTTCACTCAAACTTACAGGGATACATGACCTCTTATAGAAATAAGGAATACTCATGGCTGCAGAGTAAATTTTTGGTGAGTCAATCACCAAAAGGTTTTTGCAAAAAAGATTTTTATCTAATGCCCACTTCCTCTTCTAAGTTATGCTAAAAATACATAGGTACATTAAAAATCCTTAAAACCTCGTACCTTCTCAAATCACACAATGTTCCTTTGGGATCCAAGCTCTTCTATTTGCTGCTGTCAACTCCCACCCACTCTCACACCCATCTCACTGGCATTCACTAAATCTACAAGCCTCCCTATTTTCTCTCTTTCACAAACATCAAGAAAGGGCTACAGGGATGCTAACCAGCTTTCTACTGAGATGAATTCTGAGTTCCTAAAGGCGAGGAAGTCCACACATACTATCTTATTAACTGAGAAAAGGAGACTACTATAGTTCTGTGCCAAGTAAGGGCACCAAGCAACTAGGGGAGAATCTTTTGCAGTCTTTACCTTTCATAGACCAAAAACCACAGCTGACGGGGAGAGAAAAATAAAAAGAAGACAGCTTACCCATAGAGTAGAGGTTGTCAAAGCTCTGGTGCATGCGAATAATCTCATAGTAGAGTTCATCGTAACTGCTGGGGGTGGGCAGGAATGTATCTCCATATGTGATAAACATATTAAATAGGTTCACAATCTAAAAAAGAAGCAAAAGCCCATATATAGACATCATACTATGAAGACTCAGAAGGGTATTATCAGTAGTGTGCTATGTAGCCAGCTCTTATTGTCTTTCAAGAGCAGTTAAATTTTCTGGTTATTAAACAGTCATTATTAAAAATTAACTTCTATAAAACTTACCATTCAATAAATTACATTAAAGTAATAATTACTGAAAACTCATCACTTTCTAATTATTTTCTACCTTTCCATATCATTGATCCCCTTGAAATTAATTTATACCTCTTATATCTGTGTGGTGGGAATATTATATAACAGTGTGTCTTACCATTATTTCATGAAAGAGCCCCAGGTTCTCCAAAGACACAGGTGAAAGTGGAAGCACTAGCAGAGAGATTCTGATCCAAAGGGAAAATAAAGGCCTGGTATCCCCCTATAGTTTAATCCTTAGAACACCAGCTCCTTTCTCAAACCAGCCCGTTTCTGCCCTAGAGTATAACTTCAGAAAAATAAATGTGTTTTTTTGCTACTCACCATAAGAGCTAACGTAAAAATGTTGTGCTTTGCCAAAAGTACAGTCTCATTTGACATAAGGAACTTCAGCAAATTTATCAACGCTTTAAAAAGAAGGAAAAAAAAAAGGCATTGATAAGATAATCAAAGCATAACCAATAAAGTTAAATGAAAGTAGACTAGATCTAAAGAAATCCAAACAGGGCTAGAATGAGTATATCACAGCTACTAGGAAAATTTTAAAGGCAGGCAGAGCAAGTGTAGTTGAAGCAAGCACTGACCTTCTCAAGCACATATCTGCTTATCTGTCCATAGAAGGTTTTAAAAAATCTACTTTTTACTTCTTAAATAGCAATTAAGCTCAGAAATTTGACTATAAAATGGACATTTCAGTGTTCCAAATTTACACCTGTATGCTGATTTCCCATCAAATTTCCTCAGCTTATTGCACGTCCCTTCTCACCCCAGGCTGCTAGCGTTCCAAGTCACCAAGTTTTAGCTACGTATCTATTTCAAACATTACTGCTAAGAAGGACATCTTTCGAATCTAAATGATCAACAGACATAGTGTAGAACCTACTGCTTTAGTTCTGGAGAAAAAAAGAGCTCATGAAGGGGAAAAAAAGAGCCCTTAACTGTTCTAAATATTCAAATGAGAGTGCAACATGCTCTGTCCTCTCTTAATTGTGACAACATTTACTGAAAAGGTCCCCTTTTTGCCTTGTAATCTTTAATGAGGGGAGAGAGTGCCAAAACCTAAGCAATCTCAATCATGAGACTGACTGCTAAGTCCCTAGTTAAACAGTACAGCTTTAAAGACATTTTTGCCAATAAACATTAAGCATAAAATAATTTAACTGTTGCCTTATACTCTTTCACCCAAGGCTATAAACTCAGTCCTGCTTCTGGGCCCACCATAGCCACTGCCACTGTACCTATCTCCCCTGTGTGATGGGGAATATAAAGGAGGGGTTCAGCGGCTCCAAGTATTTGATTGTCCTTTTGTCTTCTCCCCCTCAGCCTGTCCTACTTCTACATACACACATACAAAAAAGGCTTGACCACTCCTTTCCTAAGACCATACCTGCTTTTTTGTCAGCAGAGAAGTCCATTCTCTCATCTGAGCTTTGTGTGAAGTTTACTACTCTTAGAAAAGAGATGTGAGCTTAGATTTGAAACAGCAGGGAATGATGAGTAGGAGTAAGTCTCTCCAGATACTTGGTGCCTGCCACACAACACCCCTCACTCTCAACCCTCTAAAAGCACAGGTACAGTAAAGAAACAGCAGGCAAGGAAAAGTATAAGAGCTTGTCTACATTCTGTTTCTAAAGCCTGACTCTTCCCTTCAAATAGGAAAAAAAAAAAAAAATCCTTGCTAGGGTTGAAGGAGGCAGGCATCCTCATTTACGAACTCTTCACCCTGACTCAAGTTCTCTAAGGTTTCCCAATGGAAAGGCAAATGATAGGCAGCTGGCTCTTTTGATGTTGTCTGTTAACAACTCATCTATTGGACTGGACCCAAAAAAGCTCCATGGGAGACCATTCTGGATCATACAATCTACTAAGCTCCTACCAGGAGCTCAGAGAATGAAGGGGACTAGCTAAAACCCACATAAAAATGACTAACCCATGGGGATTCCCTGGCAGTCCATTGGTTAGAACTTGGCATTTTCACTGCCGTGGCCTGGGTTCAATCTCTGATTGGGTAACTAAGATCCTGCAAGCTGCAGCATGGCCAAGATAAAGACTAACCCAGCCCAAATCTCTCTTCTTAATGTGTAGGGGCTGCCCACTCCACCCCCACTAACCCAGGAGCTTAGACAAGCCCTGTTAATGGATAAATCTTCTGGCAGTAAGACTCTACAAATTCACAGGAGACAAGAAAAAAGGATGGGTAATACATGTAGCATTCTACAAAACACAATGGCTAGATAGAAACAAAGCTGCTTTTGTACACATCCAATCAACGAAGGCTTTTGTCCCAGGCACACACAGCACAAAGATGCAACCTCAGCAGTGGTTATGTGGTAATTAAGGGGTAGAAAACCTGGAGGAAAGGAAGTGAGCACAATGATTTATTGCTCCTCTGCTGGACTACAGCTAGCCTTGATCTCTGGGATTCAGAATCAGGGATGACAAAGTGATAAATATGAGGGGAGGAAGAGAGCAATTCTAGCACAGGCCAAGAGGTGGCCTGCGTTCCAACTGTCACCGATGCTAGCAGAGTCAAAAAGTGTTGAGAAAGAGAGTCCAGCACTGCAATACTCTGAGAGTCTGTATCAAGAAAACCTGCATTCTATCCCTGACAATTCAGGTCAGACCCCCTACCTTCTGAAAAAAGCCAGGGTTTTCTTACCCGGAAGTCACCATTCTCTAGAGGGAATTTAAAAGGCAGCTAAAATGAACAAAGTAACCTTAAAACTGGCTTCCCTCTGACATCAGGAACCATGATTCCTCTTTAAGAAGGAATACCCCAAATATCCCATAATATAACACTTTTTTCCTTCAACATCTCTCTGACTTAGCATTCTATCAACTGTTCAGTGTCCTATATACACACACATGGTCTTCTATCCTCTGACCCGATGTGATGGGAGTTCAAAGTCTGTGAGGCTTCAACACAGTTGATTTTAAATTTTTAGAGCTAGAAAGGACCTTAGAGGTTATTTAATCCTACTCCCTCATTTTTGGATTCAAAAACAACCCCCGACCACCATCCCAACTAGTTAGTGACCAAGCAGGGACTAGAACCTGGTCTCCAGTTTAGTGTTCCTTCTTTCATTCCATTAAGATAAAAGCCTGCAGTCCATGGGGTTGCAAAAGTCCATGGAGTCACTGATTAGCAACTGAACAACAACAACAGACAAAGGTGCTAAAAGTGAAAGTGAAGTCACTCAGTCGTGTCTGACCCTTTGGTACCCCATGGGCTATAGACTGCCACGCTCCTCCATCTGTGGGATTTTCCAGGCAAGAATATTGGAGTGGTTTGCCATTTCCTTCTCCAGGAGATCTTCCCAACCCAAGAATCAAACCCGGGTCTCCCACACTGCAGGCAGACTCTTTACCATCTGAGCTAGATGTAGTCAAATGTTAAGACAGAAGGAAGCTTATGTATAAATGGTTTGCTTAAGACTTGCTGACTATACTATTATCAATGCTTCCTTAGAAGACTCTGGTTTATAACTTTCTCCACCTATTGGCTGCTCCAAGGTTATTTCCATCTACTTGGTGCTGTTCTTTTCTTGGTCCTCAGCTACTTATTATAGCACAGCTGCTTAACACCTCATTATTACCTTTCTTCTACTCATTCTCAACACTAAAAAAGTCCTAGTAGCTTTTCTCAGCAAAAACCACCTCAGCAGGCCCTCTATGTCAGCTTTCATCTCTCCTCTTTATTTTTAATTGTTTTTTTAAAAAACATTTATTTGCCTATGCCAGTTCTTAGTTACAGCATGTGGGATTTCTTAGTTGTGGCCTGCAAACTCTTAGTTCCGGTATGTGGGATCTAGTTCCCTGACGAGGGATAGAACCTGGGCCGCCTGCATTGGGAGTTCAGAGTCTTAACCACTGGACCACTACAGAAGTCCCTCATCTCTCTTCTTCAAATCTCATCTTTCCCACACCTCTACCTCCCTTTCTCTTTCTGTTTTCTCACTAGGATCTTTAAAAAATAATACTACTAATAATAAATGTCAACTAAAACTGCTTCTATTCCCTTCACTCTGGGTGTCTCCTTCAAAATTATGTACTGAACATAGATCATGATTGGATCTGAACTTCAAAATGGAGCTGCTGCTGCTGCGAAGTCGCTTCAGTCGTGTCCGACTCTGTGCGACCCCATAGATGGCAGCCCACCAGGCTCCTCTGTCCCTGGGATTCTCCAGGCAAGAATACTGGAGTGGGTTGCCATTTCCTTTTCCAATGTATGCATGCATGCAAAGTCACTTCCGCCTCTGTGCAACCCTATGGACAGCAGCCCACCAGGTTCCTCTGTCCACAGGATTCTCTAGGCAAGAATACTGGAGTGGGTTGCCATTTCCTTCTCCTCAAATGAAACTAGGATCCCCTTTCTTTATGCAAAATCAGAAATGGAACAAACAAACAAAAAAACCTGAGTATAAACAATTAGTAGCCAGGTTTATTCATAAGCTATTACAGTGCTATGAACAGGGTTTAACTGTAGGGCAGAGAATAGCCGTGGGCCAGGGGCAGGTTAAGGACGGAAGAGAAATGGAATGGTACTCGGGATCTCGGTGCCAACACACAAGGAGCACAGAGCTCATGCCGGCCGGGTCCTGCCTCGCCACTCTCCACACGCACGTTTTCAGAAAACCACCCGTGACCCACTTGTTTACTTGGTGCCGTCTGGGCACGTGACCAGCCAAACTGCTCCAAGGACAGTCACAGAGGTAACAGTACACAGAGGGAAGAGTTAAGATGACTACAGAAGATAAGGTACTGGTTGTATAAACATAAGATTGTTAATTAGTCATATCTCTGTTGAGTTTGGTATCAAGCATGATACATGTTGTAGTCATTGTGAAGATAAGCGGTGGAGCAGGATATATTTTTTTTCTTTTTAATTTAACACTTTAGTTACCACGTTTCTAATTTTTAGATAATAGTTTTAAAAGGAAGCAGGGGAGAAGAGACTAACATAAAATCTTCCTCAACAAAAATATGATCATTAGTCTGAGGGATTTCCAAAGAAAAAGGGCCTATGTTACAGAAACCCAATACTGTGTAAACAGTTTTGCCCATTAGGTGAGCAATAGCTACTCATCCCACAAAACAGAATGGCACAGTTTATTGCAGAGTATCTTTTCAGATGAGGACAAGCTTGGTGGCTTAGACCCTCCAGACCTTAACAGACAATTTTCACTGGCCCCAATCCTTCGCAGCCCCAGGAGTAGGCTCTCCCAAAACACCAATGCCAGATACATGTATCATAGAGAAATGGATCATATCTTTCTGCTGAATGACACCTAATACAAATCACTAACTGTGCCAGAAGTTCACATCAAGTACAGTTGTTCGTCAGTATCCACTGTGGGGGTGGGGGGGTGGGTAGGATTGGTTCCAGGACTTCCCCCCCAAAACACCCAACTCCATAGATTCTCAAGTCCTTTAAGTAAAATGGTATAGTTACCCACACACATCTTCCTATATAGTTTAAACCAACTCTAGGTTACTTACAATACCTAATACAATGTAAAAGCCATGTAAATAGCTGCTGGCATAGAGCAAACTCAAGTTCTGCTCTTTGGAAATTTCTGGAATCTTTTTTTTCCAAATATTTTTGATCTGTGGTTGGCTAAATCTGTGGATGCAGAACCCATGGATATAGAGGGAAAACTGTTATCTCAAATCTTCCTCTTTTCTACTGCACTCCACTTGACAGCTTAAAAAGAGACACCTAACTACAGAAATCATCTCCCCCAAACTGCAGTCATCTCTTTTCAAAGGGAGAAACACAAAAGTCATAAATGGCAAGGGAGGTAACATCTATTAGGTATATGCTAGATGCCAAGCCAAAGAAGGCAACGGCACCCCACTCCAGTACTCTTGCCTGGAAAATCCCACGGATGGAGGAGCCTGGTAGGCTGCAGTCCATGGGGTCGCTAAGAGTCGGACACGACTGAGCGACTTCACTTTTACTTTTCACTTTCATGCACTGGAGAAGGAAATGGCAACCCACTCCAGTTTTCTTGCCTGGAGAATCCCAGGGACAGGGGAGCCTGGTGGGGTGCCGTCTATGGGGTTGCACAGAGTCGGACACGACTGAAGCGACTCAGCAGCAGCAGCAGCAGCAGATGATGCTAGGCATTATGTAAAGCACTTAAAGTACATCACTTTCACTGAAACCTACTGAGTATCCCATGAAGGAGCTAATAATGGTCCCAATTAACAGATGACCAAATTAAAATTCAGAAAGATTTAATAAGTTATCCGAAGTCACATAGCTAATTGAAGATAAATTACATTAACAGAAACATACCAGGAATGGTCCATGAACTCCCCCTGCTGAGATCTATGAAACTACTGGTTCCTCCTAAACTTCACTTAAAAAAACATTTGTTGAAGGTTGAGGAACAAGTTATCTAGGACCAATACCTGTATTTGCCACCCAAAATCGTAACTTTAATCAGAATTCCACTAACCAGCCCCTCACACATCCAAGTGATCAAAAGAAAAATCTTGTAAGTTCAAGTTCATCTCTCTTTTAAGCATCTCAGAATTTTACTCCACTGACCTAAAGACACTTTAACCTGCATACTCTCAAAAACAAGAAGTGAAAAGCAAAGACTCAAGTATTTTTGCACCCATGTTCATACCAGTATTATTTACAATAGTCAAAAGGGGGAAGCAATACAAGAATCCATTGACACATGAACAGATAAACAAAATGTGAAAGATACAATGAGAAAATTACTTGAGCTAATCAGTGAATTTAGTAAAGTCACGGGATACCAAATCAATACACAGAAATCCCTTGCACTCCTATACACTAACAGTGACAGATCAGAAAGAGAAATTAAGGAATCAATTCCATTCACCATTGCAATAAAAAAAATTAAAATACCTAGGAATAAATCTACCTAAGGAGACAGAAGAGCTGTATTTAGAAAACTATAAGACATTGATGAAAGAAATCAAAGATGACATAAACAGATGGAGAGAGATGTACCATGTTCCTAGATTGGAAGAATTAATATTGTGAAAATGACTATACTACCCAGAGCAAACTACAGATTCAATGCAATCTCTATCAAATTACCAATGGCATTTTTCACAGAACTAGAACAAAAATTTCACGATTCATATGGAAACACAAAAGACCCCAAACAGCCAAAGCATTCTTGAGAAAGAAGAATGGAGCTGGAGGAATCAACCTTCTTGACTTCAGACTATACTACAAAGCTACAGTCATCAAGACAGTATGGTACCAGCACAAAAACCGAATACAGACCAACGGAACAAGACAGAAAGCCCAGAGAAAAATCAATGCCCCTATGGGCACCTTATTTTTGACAAAGGAGGCAAGAATATACAACAGATAAAACACAGTCTCTTCAATAAGTGGTGCTGGAAACCTAGACAATTTCATGTAAGAATGAAATTTGAACACTTTCTAACACCATACACAAATATAAACTCAAAATGGGTTAAAGACCTAAATGTAAGATCAGAGACTTAAATTCTTAGAGGAAAACATAGGCAGAATATTCTTTGACATAAATCACAGCAAGATCCTCTATGACCCACCTAATAGCGTAACAGAAATAAAAACAAAAATAAATGGGATCTAATTAAACGTAAAAGCTTTTGCACAGCAAAGGAAACAATAAACAAGATGAAAAGACAACCCCCAGAATAAGAGAAAATAATTGCAAATGAAGCAGCTGACAACGGATTAATCTCCAAAATATATAAGTAGCTCAGGCAGCTCAATACCAGAAAAACAAACAACCCAATCAAAAAAATGGGCAGAAGACCTAAATAGACATTTCTCCAAAAAGACATACAGATGGCTAATAAACACATGAAAAAGTGCTCAACATCGCTTATTATTAGAGAAATGCAATCAAAACTACAATAAGGTGTCACCTCAAACCAGTCAGACTGGCCATCATCAAAAAATCTACAAACAATAAATGCTGGAGAGGTTGTGGAAAATAGGCCATATGACCCAGCAATGCCACTACCAGGCATATACCTGAGAAAACCACAATTCTAGAAGATACACGTACCCCAGTGTTCACTGCAGCACTTACAATAACGAGGACATAGAAGCAACCTAGATGTCCATTAACAGATGAATGGATAAAGAAGTTGTAGTACATATATACAATGGAATATTACTCAACCATAAAAGGAATGAATTTGAGCCAGTTCTAGTGAGGTGGATGAACCTAGAGCCTGTTATACAGAGTGAAGTAAGTCAGAAAGAGAAAACAAATATCATATATTAATGCATGTATATGGAATCTAGAGCTCCCCAGGTAGCTCAGCTGGTAAAGAATCTACCTGCAATGCAGGAGACCCTGGTTCGATTCCTGGGTTGGGAAGTTACCCTGGAGAAGGGATAGGCTACCCACTTCAGTATTCTTGGGCTTCCCTGGTGGCTCAGATGGTAAAGAATTTGCCAGCAATGCAGGAAACCTGGGTTCGATCCCTGGGTTGGGAAGATCCCCTGGAGGAGGGCATGACAACCCACTCCAGTATTCTAACCTGGAGAATCCCCATGGACAGAGAAGCCTGATGGGCTACAGTCCATGGAGTCACAAAGAGTCGGACATGACTGAGCGACCAAGCACATATATATGGAATCTAGAAAAATATACTAAGGAACCTATTTGTAGGGCAACAACAGAGATGCAGACATAGAGAAAGAATTGTGGACACAGGTGAGTAAGCAGAGGCTGGGATGAACTGAGAGAGTAGCACTAAAACATATACATTACCACATGTAAAACAGACAGCCAGTGGGAATTTGCTGTATGACACAGGAAGCTCAACCTGGTTCTCTGTGACGACCTAGAGGGGCAGGATGGGGTGGGAGGAGGGAGGAGTTCAAGAAGGTGGAGATATATGTTTACCTACGGCTGATTCATGTTGATGTATGGCAGAAACCAACACAACATTATAAACCAATTATCTTCCAATTAAAAAATAGTTTTTTAAAAAATGTGGTATGCAATGGAATATTACTGAGCCTGAAAAAGGAAATTCTGACACATGCTAAAACATAGGTGAAACATGAAGACACCATGCTAAGTGAAAAAGTCAGTCACAGAAGGACAAATACCACATGACTCAATTTACATGCAGGATGTAGAGAAATCAAATTCATAGAGAGAGGAAGCAGATTGGTGGTTGCTAGAGGTGTAGACAGGGAGGAATACAGACTTACTGTTTAATGGATAGAATTTCAGTCTAAGAAAACTTTTAAAATTCTGGAGATGGAAGGAAGAGATGGTTACCCAACAATGTGAATGTACTTAATGCCACTGAGCTTATACTTAAAATGATAAAATTTTATGTATGTTTTATCAACTGAAAAATAAGAGGCCAATATCTTTCTTTCCACAGACATTAGCATGAGCCCTGCAAAGACTCCATCCCAACTTTCTGTAACCTCAACATAACCGATGGGCTGAAATTTACATCATGGTACACAGTACTGAGTACAGGGCCAAACATACAAAGGTATTTTGATGGGGAAAATAAAAGGCACCCAATATACTCAATCAACAGAGAGTCATGAACACTTGAGCAAGAATACAAATTCAAAATGAGCAATGCACAGCCTTCAAGACAATACTATGGCAGTTTTCAGAATAATCATCAAAGTTGATAGTCGAAGCTAACAACACACTGGAGTACAGCTGATCCTTGAACAATGTGGGTTTGAACTGTGTGGGTCCACTTATATTTTTAAAAATAAATGTATACTATGTTACTATATGATCTGTGGTTGTTCAAATCCACAGATGTGAAACTTTTGGTAGGAAGTGCAGACTGTAAAGTTAAAGTGAATTTTTGAAAAGGTTGGAGTGGGGCCCTGGGTATAAACATCCCAAAACCTCAACTTCTTTAAGGGTCAACTATTCAAACAATATTCTAGGAAATCCTTGGGGATGCTGGGTTTGACTCCTAAATCTTTTCTATTTCTACTAAAGGAGGATACAGATCCCTGGCTTCAAATACTCTTAACCTGCACTGAGTGAAAAATAGAGAAGTTATCTCAGTGAAACATTTGAGGTATTCCATTACACATTCAACAAGTTTAAGTTGTAGGGAAGAGGGTGCTCCATACACACTTGTTTCTTCACTGAAAAGTCTTTTCCACCAAGCACTTTGAAAACTTAAGTTTCTGGATTCACTTTCAGGAACTACAAACTGGCTGCAACTGCTGCCTCTCTACCGTCCTGGTAGCTCAGTTGGTAAAGAATCTGCCTCCAATGCAGGAGAACCCTGTTTGACTCCTGGGCCAGGAAGATCAGCTGGAGAAGGGATAGGCTACCCACTCCAGTATTCCTGGGCTTCCCTTGTAGCTTAGCTGGTAAAGAACCCGCGGGCAATGTGGGAGACCTGTGTTCGATCCCTGGGTTGGGAAGATTCCCCTGGAGAAGGGAAAGGCTACACACTCCAGTATTCTGGCCTGGATGTTGCCTCTTTGACTCTGTACTAGAGGCAAGTGTCAGTCTCCTACTTAGCTCTCCAAGTTTCTTTCCTTGGAGAGTCTTGTGCATCAAATATGGCAGCAGGATGCAGAAGTTCTGACTTTTCTGTATGTAGACACAAGTAGAACAAAGGATAGAGCACAGGTTCTGCAAAGTTGAGCCAGGAATGAGTACCCTGACAGTTCCCAGGGTCCCAAGTGAATTCACAGAGGCAAAAGCAGCCAATCTGTTTTTTAAACATGAAGAGTTCAATATCACCCACCTGAGAATCCTGCTGTCTGACACAAGGCCACCTCACTGCACAAGGAACCTTGTTCACAGAGCTGTTCCTAGCATTAACATACCCAACACAATAAGGACTTTCCCAGACTTTTTCTATTCTGCTTTGGATTTAAGTGGAGGAAAAGAAGGTAGCAAGCAGCAAACCATGTTGCCGTGTAGGAGCATGGAGTGAATAATGGATATGGGAACTTCTCCAGAACTAAAACCTCTCCCCACATTGAGGTAAACCAGGTGCAGAGAGGAACAAGCCAACCACAGGAAGACACAATTAAGTGGTAGCTCAGCGCCTGCCTCAGAGAAGCAGAGGGGAGGTTTAATTACAAAACCAAGTGAATGATATTTAAATAAGATTAAAAACAGGAAGGAGACAGAGAGCAGAGCACAAATAAATGTCTCTGAAGAATCAGGTCAGAGAGAGTAGTCTGTTTGAACAGCTTTTACCTGCTATGAAGATAAAGAGATAGAAAGCAAAGACAAGACTAAGCCAGGCCCTATTTTGTGGCCTGGCATGGAGTTAGGATGAGAGGCCACAGATCCCAAGTCAAAACCTGATCATTAGGGGAAATGGGTAACTTCACAGTGACTGATAGAAGAGAAATACTTAGAACCTCACTAGCTTAGAAGAGAGGTAGAAGAACTCAAAGGACAGGCTACCAATAGCACTAGTATGAAGAAGAACTAAAGAGCCTCTTGATGAAAGTGAAAGAGAAGAGTCAAAAAGTTGGCTTAAAACTCAACATTCAGAAAACTAAGATCATGGCATCCAATCCCATCACTTCATGGCAAAAAGATGGGGAAACAATGGAAACAGTAACAGACTTTATTTTGGGGGGCTCCAAAATCACTGCAGATGGTGACTGTAGCCATGAAATTAAAAGACGCTTGCTCCTTGGAAGGAAAGTTATGACTAACCTAGACAGCATATTAAAAAGCAGAGACATTACTTTGCCAACAAAGGTCCGTCTAGTCAAAGGTATGGTTTTTCCAGTAGTCATGTACGGATGTGAGAGTTGGACTATAAAGAAAGCTGAGGGCTGAAGAATTGATGCTTTTGAACTGTGGTGTTGGAAAAGACTCTTGAGAGTCCCTTGGACTGAAAGGAGATCCAACCAGTCCATCCTAAAGGAAATCAGTTCTGAATATTCACTGGAAGGACTGATGCTGAAGCTGAAACTCCAATACTTTGGCCACCTGATGTGAAGAACTGATTGATTGGAAAAGACCCTGATGCTGGGAAAGATTGAAGGCATGAGGAGAAGGGGACGACAGAGGATGAGATGGTTAGATGGCATCACCAACACGATGGACGTGAGTTTGAGTAGGCTCCGGGAGTTGGTGATGGACAAGGAAACCTGGCGTGCTGAAGTCCATGGGGTCACAAAGAGTCGGACAAGCCTGAGCAACTGAACTAAGCTGAACAAGTCAATGCCTCTGAAACCCCAGAGGCACTATAAACTCTAGCCAATTTGAGCATCTCTGGACAAAATCACCAATTACTCAGGGACACTGCAAGCAATCAGCAGGCTCACTGACAGTCAGCAAAGTGGCACAGGAAGGACTTAGAAACCAACACTGACCAGCAGAAAAATTTAAAAATACACGAGGTGGGTTCTCAGACAGAATACAGGCATCTGGCTGGCTGTTAAACCCAAGTGCCTTACTGAAACAGAGACCAATGAATCCAACAAGAAAATGAAACGGCTTTGGTTATATGCTATGAGCCTCTCCAGGTGGAACAGAGCACAAAAGTCGGTATACCCAGAGGGAAGATTCTGGGAAGATGGCAGAGCATGAAATGTCAGGAATCTCCCTCCCCACCAGGACAATAATTGCCCTGGCAGAATCTGTCTGATGTAACTATTTTAGAACTCTGGACTCTGATGACGGTTTGCAACTTCTACAGGAAAATTTGGATGGTTAATTTGGTTCACTTTGGTCAATTTCAACTCTTAGTACATTAGCAGCTACCTATCCCCAATCCCAGGCCTGTGGTAAGCAACTGTGCACCTGCTTCTAGAGCAGCTTGCACACAGCTTGCAGGAGCTGGGGTGGGTCAGCTCCCAGATATGGCAATAAGGGCCATATCTTCCAAATATTAGGGATCTGTGCTATGACCACTAATTGCTGCTTCTGATCACAGAGATGCAGACAAAGAGGTGGGCAGCCATTTTTGTTGCACTTCCCATTGTTGCAAGCCTGTCCCCCCGAAAGATAAAGACATTCAACACAAATGAACGTTATCTAAGAAACAGAAACAGACTCACAGACCGAGAGAACAGACTTCTGGTTGCTAAGGGGAGGGTGACAGAGGGAGGGATAGATTGGGAGTGTGGGGTTAGCATGTGCAAACTATTACATACAGAATGGATAAACAAGAAGATCCTAATGTATAGCACAGGAAACTATATTCAATATACTGAGATAAACCGTAATGGAAAAAAATAAATACACATGTATAATTGAGTCACTTTACTTTTGATTCCACTTTGTATAGTGGAATCTAATACAATATTGTAAATCAACTATGCTTCAATTTAAAGAGAAAAGGTAAATACTAAGACAATAAAAACATTAATCAAGAAGAGAATTCAGAAACCAAAAAAAAAAAAAAAAACCTAGGACATTCAGAAACAACTGCATATTCAAGGAAAATTAGAGAGTGACTGCATATGCCCAAGAAAAAACCTCAGAAAAGATCTAAGAAAAAATTAAGTTTACACCTCAGGCTGATCCTCAGCAAAGACACAGCCTACAGTCAAAAACAAAAATAACAGTGAATTCCCTGGTGGTCCAGTGGTTAGCACTCTGGGCTTTCACTGTCAAGGATCCTGGCTCAAACCTTGGTTAGGGAACTAAGATCCCACAAGCCATGCAATGCAGCCAGAATAAATATATAAATAAAAATAAACAAGAATAATAACAAAAAATAGATAACTCTGCAGGAAGGGGGGAATCTGATTTCTTGAACCTTCAGAATATTGTAAAGTAAAATAAATCAAGTAACAAAAAGACAAATAGTGAATCATTCCACTTACATGGAGTACTGAGAGTAGTCAAAATCATAAAAAGAGAAGACAGACTGGTGGTTGCCAGGGGCTGAGGGGAAAGGGGAAGAGGTTCAGTTTTAGAAGATGAAGAGTTATAGGGAACGATGGTAGTGATGCCTACATTACAGTGTGAATGCATTTAGTACCACTGAACATACACTTAAAAATGGTTAAGATGGTAAATTTTTTTTTTTTTTTTACTAAGATGGTAAATTTTATGTTATGTGTATTTTGGCACAATAAAAAGTCAGTACGTCAACAACCTGCGCTGTCTAAAGGCTCTATGTCCTAGATGAACTGGAGAAAAGAACAAATCCTTTCTTTAAATGGAAGTTAGCTTCTGTCTTACCATTTTCCTTGCAACTGAAGTGTATCTGCTAAAAAAGAAAATAAAATTCGCAACCATCTCCAATTCCCCATTTACTTGGAGACACTGCAGTCCTCACAGTTACCACCCACCCTCCTTACCATGAAAACAAGTTTTTATGTGAAAGTTCCCACTGCTCCCGTATGGAGGAATGCAAGATCCCATACACATTCTGTGCAGCTGCTTCTAACTAAGCATGCTTATAGGCCACCATCTTCTTCTAGGGCCCTAGACATCTCCTGATTTTTTCCAGCACTGCCCAAATGAAAGAGAGTCAAAATCTCCCTTGAAGAAATCTCAGTTAATGAGACCATGTCTCAGTGGAGCCATCTGATGTAGAACCAAGAATTTTACTTTCTGCTCAAACAAGGGTAAAACCACTAAGAGACTTGTCCTGCTCACTTGAGATCCAGGGAAGGATGATACCTTATGAAATGAAATGACACTTTCCTACACAACCAGTACAGGCAGCACAACAAAAGCACAACTACTCTCTCCTCTGCCTTTTTTAGTTGACAAGATGCTAATGGGCCTACGAGAGTTGACATTTCTCTGGATGGGAAGTGCCTTTTTGTGCAGAGAAAAGAACAGATATTTCTCACTCTTTTAGGTGGAACTCTTTTTCTCCTTCTAACAGGCTAAACTTGTTAGAAATTCTTATCTTTTGCTTCTGCCAAGATTCTAAGAGAAACATTCAAAATAGTATAAATTTTAGATTTAGCCAAATGTGGTGATTTGAAGGGAAAAAAGGTTTCCTAGCATTCTTTTTCTGCCCTGGGGCTTCGTACACTGCTACATAGGATCTTCCATAATGAAATTATGAAAGGAGAGAAATACCTTCGAATGCTCCCACATTAGAACATTCTAACTTTAAGAAGAATTGATTACCTACAGAAGAAAGAAGCCTCCATATTTTTGCACATGGAAGCTAGAGCAGTCTTAATTAGGCACATCAAGCCTAGAATACATCTTGTAACAGATTCCCCTAAATCAGAGAAAATTTGGGGAAAAAAAGAAGAACAATTTAAAAAGCAATTTTAAGAACAAAATAGCAATAGCAGCTGCCAAAATTTCTCTTGCTATATACTCTAGCTGTTTACTGCTATGTTCTTCCCCACCTGCATACTCTCTTCAAAACTTAAAGCAGCAATATCGTACTTATGTAAGATGTCACCATTGGAGGAATCTGGGTGAAGGGTACAAGAACTCTCTACTATTTTTGCAACTTCCTGTGAGTCTATAATTATATCAAAATAAAAAGTTTAAAAAAGTAACCAAACTAAAAGAAGCAGACAATTAAAAACTCAAAGGATAGTTTCCCCAAGTCAGGAGGGGCTGGCAAACTGTCAAAGCTACACCCATACAAGAACTGCCAACTATATCTATGGCTCAGGTCAGTCTTTCTCCTGAAAATTTCCAGTCCTGTATAACACCTACAGTATAACAAGCATGAAATGAAAGCTCTCAATTCCCAGTCTCAAGGTGCACCTAACCATGAAGTCACAGACTTCTGTCAGTGATGAGTGTGCCAGCTGGATCCAGAAAGCTGTGACACTCTTGAGTTTTCTATTTTTCCCAGTAGGTATCTGAAAGGTCAGGCCAAGTACAATTTCTCTCTTTTTCACAAAGCTGTGAATGCTTTGGATGCTATTTAGCACAGTGAAGCCGAACAGATTGTTTTGGGGGCTTTGGGGGCCTCTCTTCCTGCAGGGAGGCAAATGTTGCCTAGTGATCTGCTTCTGAGCATAGGAGTCAGGAACTCTAAGTTCTGATCATGACTATTTAATGTCTGGTTTCCATGATCCTTAGCAAGTCACTTATCCTTCTATACATTCCCCAACAAATGGTGATAAAAATAATGACTTATCACCCAGATGTGCAGCAGAGTGAAAGGGTAAGAAGGACTGTGATCCACAGATATATGCCAAATGTAAAATGCCAACATAAACCTGTCTTTAAATCAACCTGTTTTCAGACTGTGGAAAGCTACACTATTTAAACACAGGCTGGCTCCCCAATGCTCCATCTGCCTGCAGTGGAAGTAAAATAAGCTGACTCCATGAAGTTCTCTGTTCAAGTATTTCCCTCTCCAACAACTGTATGCTTCTCTTTAAACATTCTGCTCATTCCTTGGTTAATGGCTTAGAAACTAAGTTTCCATTTTCACTTGGTTAAAAGTAATCCATGTGTCTGTAGGTAAGGAAGAAAGTGACAAAGGAAATAGAAATCATCCACCACTCCCTTTCATACCAACAATTCAAATAAAAAGGTGATGAAGTCAGCTCAAAAGACACATGAAAACAAATATTCTAATACTAATTTTTTTTTGAAGTCCAAACACAACATTGTGCCGCCTTAAGAGAATGCTGACTCATCACCAATGGAAATTTTATATACCCATTCATCCATTTATTTATTCACTCAAATGTTTTCTGAGCCCCTGTTACAAGCCAAGTAGTGTGCTGGGAATAAATCAATGATTAAAACTCAGGCCCTGCCCTCCAGGAATTTTTTTTAAGAGGAAAAACAGATAATTTAAGCAAATCATTGTACAGACATGTGCAAACACAGCATAACAATGTGATATGCTAAAACAGAAGCCCAAAGTTCTGTGAGAATAACAAGAACCAAACATAGTGACCAACATCGGTCTTTAGTTTCAAGTTCAGATATAAAACTAAAGTTCCCAGGAGGAATGCAATACAATCAGCAAATAAAGAAAAACTATCTAACCAAACATAAAGAAGTTCTGTGAAGACAGAATTGGGAGGCTAATTGCTAAAATTAAGATAGCGATTCTTCCCCCCACACCCTTTGGATTCCAACTTGAGACTTTTTTGTTTGTATTTAATTATTTTTTTAATTTATTTTTAATTGGAGGATAATTTCTTTTACAATGTTGTGCTGGTTTCTGCCATATATCAACATGAATCAGTCACAGAAAGACTGGGATGCTTAACATTGGATCATGGATGGGCTTCAGAAGAAGGTCCATGAACTCTCTGAAATTGTATGCAAAATATATATGTGCAAATGGACATTTTTCTGGATGCGAAGATATCTTTCACTATATTCTCAAAAGCAAAGAATTATTTCACTAGGATCTCACCCTAAAACTTGGTTTTCTATCTTTATCAGACGAGCATTTTAAGACCTAATCTTTTACTCAAGATAGGAAGTTTGGGTAGCCTAGAGGTCAGAGAAGAGCTTTTGAACTTCCCATAACTTGGTGGAAAACAGTGACTGCTGAAAATAGGGTAATGAGAAAGATAAGACGTTTTCCTTTCTATATTCAAGTTGAGGTTAGCCTAAATATATTTCTGCATCTACTCAGATACCATGGTGACAGGCATCATATAAATAGACCATGGCAGCAGGGAGTAGGTCAGGGATTACATCTGTAAAACCAACATATTAGGCAGGATTAAAGCCCCAACTAACATAGCTGCCGGATGAACTATGGATGGAGGTTCACGACATTGTACAGGAGACAGGGAGCAAGACCATTCCCAAGAAAAAGAAATGCAAAAAGGCAAAATGGCTCTCTGAGGAAGCCTTACAAATAGCTGTGAAAAGAAGAGAAGCGAAAAGCAAAGAAGAAAAGGAAAGATATAAGCATCTGAATGCAGAGTTCCAAAGAATAGCAAGGAGAGATAAGAAAGCCTTCCTCAGCGATCAATGCAAAGAAATAGAGGAAAACAACAGAATGAGAAAGATTAGATCTCTTCAAGAAAATTAGAGATACCAAGGGAACATTTCAGGCAAAGATGCGCTCAATAAAGGACAGAAATGGTATGGACCTAACAGAAGCAGAAGATATTAAGAAGAGGTGGCAAGAATACACAGAACTCTACAAAAAAGATCTTCACAACCCAGATCATCACAATGGTGCGATCACTCACCTAGAGCCAGACATCCTGGAATGTGAAGTCAAGTGGGCCTTAGGAAGCATCACTACGAACAAAGCTAGTGGAGGTGAAGGAATTCCAGTTGAGCTATTTCAAATCCTAAAAGATGATGCTGTGAAAGTGCTGCACTCAATATATCAGCAAATTGGAAAACTCAGCAGTGGCCACAGGACTGGAAAAGATCAGTTTTCATTCCAATCCCAAAGAAAGGCAATGCCAAAGAATGCTCAAACTTCCACACAATTGCACTCATCTCATACTAGTAAAGTAGTACTCAAAATTCTCCAAGTCAGGCTTCAGCAATACGTGAACCGTGAACTCCCAGATGTTCAAGCTGGTTTTAGAAAAGGTAGAGGAACCAGCGATCAAACTGCCAACATCCGCTGGACCATGAAAAAGGAAGAGAGTTCCAGAAAAACATCTATTTCTGCTTTATTGACTATGCCTAAGCCTTTGACTGTGTGGATCACAATAAACTGTGGAAAATTCTGAAGGAGATGGGAATACCAGACCACCTGACCTGCCCCTTGAGAAACCTGTATGCAGGTCAGGAAGCAACAGTTAGAACTGGACATGAAACAACAGACTGGTTCCAAATAGGAAAAGGAGTACGTCAAGGCTGTATATTGTCACCCTGCTTATTTAACTTATATGCAGAGTACATCATGAGAAACGCTGGGCTGCAGGAAGCACAAGCTGGAATCAACACTGCCGGGAGAAACATCAATAACCTCAGATATGCAGATGATAACACCCTTATGGCAGAAAGTGAAGAGGAACTAAAAAGCCTCTTGATGAAAGTGAAAGAGAGTGAAAAAGTTGGCTTAAAGCTCAACATTCAGAAAACTAAGATCACAGCATCCGGTCCCATCACTTCATGGCAAATAGATGGGGAAACAGTGAAAACAGTGGCTGACTTTATTTTGGGGGGCTCCAAAATCACTGCAGATGGTAACTGCAGCCATGAAATTAAAAGACGCTTACTCCTTGGAAGGAAAGTTAAGACCAACCTAGATAGCATATTAAAAAGCAGAGACATTACTTTGCCAACAAAGGTTCATCTAGTCAAGGCTATGGCTCTTCCAGTAGTCATGTATTGATGTGAGAGTTGGACTATAAAGAAAGTTGAGCACAGAAGAATTGATGCTTTTGAACTATGGTGTTGGAGAAGACTCTTGAGAGTCCCCTGGACTGCAAGGAGATCCAACCAATCCATCCTAAAGGAGGTCAGTCCTGGGTGTTCATTGGAAGGACTGATGTTGAAGCTGAAACTCCAATACTTTGGCCACCTGATGTGAAGAGCTGACTCAGTTGAAAAGACCCTGATGCTGGGAAAGATTGAGGGCAGGAGGAGAAGGGGACGACAGAGGATGAGATGGCTGAATGGCATCACCGACTCAGTGGACATGGGTTTGGGTGAATTCCGGGAGTTGGTAATGGACAGGGAGGCCTGGGGTCCTGCCATTCATGGGGTCACAAAGAGTCAGACACGACTGAGCGACTGAACTGAACTGAATGTAGCTGGCTCCTCCTTATCATAAAACCAAACCTGAAAACTCCATATAGGAATTTGGAGGGGGATCCCTGGCTACTTCCCCAATAAGAAAGAGGCAGTCAAACAGTATAAGAATAAAAATAACCACTCAAAGTGCAGTGAGACTAAACACTCTCATTCCAAATAATAAAAGGCATTTGCCATCCATGCTTCCTGGGCACCTGAGGTCTCTCATGTGTCTGACCTAACAACACATGCCTTACCAGTTTTATTTGTAAGTAAAATTCAACTAAAGTTTGCAGTACATGTATGGACAAGCATCTGTACTTAAGCATATTTGCCATGATGAGTTTCACATATCTCCCTCAAATCTATACATCTAGAAGGCAAAGAAAGAATGAAAACATGGGCAAACCAACATATGAGGGGTATTACCAGCCAAGGAATGGGTGGATCCACCATAGACACATTTATATTCACTGATTACAATATTATACATTATTATGGGCTCTGATGCATCAGATGTAGTCTAGTATTTTGCAGCTTTCCTTAACACCTGCTGCTCTGCATCTCACTGTATATACTCCATGTATGAACACAGGGAGTCAGGTTACAGGAGGGCTCACCCAGTCTACATAGAAAAGGAGCTAACCTCACCTGGCAGAGAACTCCAGTACAAACGCCTATGCCTGGAACAAGCAGCCATCCAAGCCTCATGAATGACACTCATATACACCTCCTCTCAACCTATCAAGGGCCTTAGCATGCCAATCAGTCCTGAGATAGCAAATAATTATATACAGAGTTAAACATGACATAAAATACCCAAAGAAATAAAGTCAATACAGGATAAAGAATGGTCTCTTGCTTCACAGTTTCTCACCGGAACAGGGAAAGCTAAGATCCAGAAAAGATAAATATAAAAGATACTTTTTAAATCTCTTTAAAAGATAATTGCCTCTTTAAATAAAAATGATGGAAATGTATTTTGGGGTTTATAAAATATATAAAAGTTAAACATATGACAACAACAGCACAAAGGGCAGAATGCAAGGGAGTAAGAGAATAAATGGAACCCTAGGACTGAGGAAGACAGACGAGAGTGAACAGGAGAAGGCAATGAAAAAGACAACAGAAGAGGAGAAATGACGAAGAGGACAACTGATGACAAGGATAGGAGAAAAGCCAGAGAGCTCCTAGGGGCAAGAGAAAGGATAGCTAGGAGAGAAAGTAAAGGTGATAGAATAAAAGAGAAAACAAAAACAGAAGAGAATCAAAAGCAGGCAAAAATAACTACTACCATCAACTCTTTAGTACTACAATGTGTAACTTCATCCCAGTTATAGACATAAGCCATTTGTACTTGTTACACTAATGTCCACAGATTTGCATCATTTTTGTGTTTTCTCTTTAATTCTAAATTTTTAAATTAACCATACAACTAATTAATTATACAACTAATGCACAGACAACCAAATAGTCCTTTATATTAGAAAGAATTATTCCAACCTAAGAAATTCAAACTTTAGTCATTTCAATCTCTTGATCTCTCTTTAGCTTTTCTAATATTCTTTCAATTTTGAACTCTCACATAATTACACTCTTCTCCTAAAATATCAAAATGCCACTGTTGCCATCAGTGTTATTATCCTACTCCCCCTTCAACACCATAGGCAGTAACTGCAAAGAAGTTGCTAATCCATTAATTAAAGATCTCTACTTCCCATTATGAAGGACTAAATTTAGAAAGCCAAATTGGGTTGGTAGGAAACCATGTGTCACAACAAGTGAGATGAATTCCATGGGAGGGGGTGGGGTTACTGGCCTGCTTCTCATTTCTCACAAAGCCTCCCATATTCACACACACTTCTCTGCTCAGAATACACAGAAGCTCTCCTAAGGGTGGGGCAACAATTTACCACTATAATCATCTGGAGAAGATTTTATTGTACTATCAGGTCACAAAAGCCACAGGACCTATCAGCAAGCAAACGCCTCAGGAAACATGTCTCCTCTGCTTTTCTGAAACCTCCAATTTAGATGCACAAAAGAAAGGGGTGTCAAGCCAGTATTAATTGTACCCTTAGAGAAGAGCCACTTTTTTCCCCAACAGGGGTGGCAGTAACTTTACTGGGCTACCAAATGTATACAAAGACAAAAGTAAACACTGTAATTTGCTGTTTTTATCTCTGGCACAGGGGGAGTGGTAAAACTGACACTGTCTATAAACAGTAATAATGCCAGATGTAACACAAAGAACAGGGTTTCCCCCCATCTCTCCACCTCCTCCCAACCCCTTCTCCCTAAGACATTCCTCCTGAGACTACTCATCCCCAGGAAACACACAGAAGCCTCCCTATAGTCCATATGCTGTTACCGAATAGAACCAAGAGAGAATCCAAGTTTGTACTGACTTCTCAATGGAAGAATCAATGGAACTCAAGAAATATTTAATTATTTCTGCCAGCTGACAAAAACATACAGGGAGAAGGAACAGAGAGAAAGTATAAAATAGATATATAGGTGACATGCCCAGGTTTGGATTATAACAAGGCTGAAATGACAAAAAGAAGAGTTGAAAATACAAGCATCCTAAACAAACTAAAAAGTTTGTTTGATTGTTTGTTTTAAATTCATCTATGCCCAGGCACAGAGGCTCATAAAACATACAGGAAAAGATGATGAATTCAAAAGAGAAAGTTACCTGACCAGAGTTCCCGCCAGGTATAATGCAGGCGTACTCTACACTTCTTCTGATAGCAAAGTAGTTTATGTACTACCTGAATGCAGCGCCTGGAACAGAAAAAGAGAAAAACTGGAATAAGTCTAAAGATACGGTGCAACTCACCACAGATACCCTTTCTTTAACAAGGCAACTTTTGCTAAGACCACAAAAAACACTGGATATGAATCTGTATACATGGGAAAGAAAGGAACTTCTGCAACTTTCTGGTGGATAAAAAGCCCAACCCCAAACACACACAGTGTAACTTGTGCTAACTCCCCTATCTCTAGAAAAAGGGAGTTATAACCACATCTAAGTCAGTATTCAATTAGGCACTACTTTTACCATTCCCTTGAGTATCTTTCCTCAGAGGAAGAATGCACCATGAACCAAAATGAGACTACATTCGAAACTGCAAACATGGTATGCAAAGATGTAAAATTAAAGAACTTAAGCCTTTAGATCTATTTAAATATGTTTTTAATGTAAATAAAATTTTAAATAATATTTAAATTTTGATTTACATTAAAGGTTAAATTAACAATTCAGTTCTTCGGTTGCACTAACCAAGTACTCAGAAGTCATGTGTGCCTAGTGGCTACCATATTGAACAACACAGAAAAACAGAACATTATTATAATCACAAAAATTATACTGACAGTGCTATTCTAGATCACTGGACTATTAAACATTATTCACATCCCAACAACAAAAATGCTTTTGAGAATATTTCCAAGTAAACTGAAAAATGAAAGACATTTTTTAAACATTGTAAACCTAACCAAAAAAAATGTCTTTTCATCTCTGACTGGGGAAGAATTTTGAAAGCTAAAAAAGCTATGAGTGAATGTATAAAAATATTGATAAAATTTACTTCCTAAAAATAAAAATCTTGGGACTTGCCTGGTGGTCCAGTGGTTAAGAATCCACCTGCCAATGCAGGGGACATAGGTTCAATCCCTGGTTGGGGAACTAAGATCCCACATGCTGTGGCACAACTAAGCCCACGGGTCACAATTACTGAGCCCACATACCACAACTAGAGAGGAACGCAACAAAATGTTCTGCAGAAATGTTTCTCATGATGCAACGAAGATCCCACGTACCGCAACTAAGACCCAACTGCAGCCAAAATAAATAATTTTTTTTTAAAAAGCCTTTAAAATAAATTTGAAAAAATAAAAATCTCATTAAAAAAAATTGTAATGATTAAAATTAAAAGCCAAATATGGGAAATTACATTTGCAACAAATGACATGAAATGGTTACTATGCTTAATACATGTGAGTTTATATAAATTGATAAGAAAAAATAACAACACACCTAATAAGAAAGATGGGCAAAGGAAATGGACAACAAATCCCTCCATCCCCAAAAAGAGGAAAAATATGGAAAGTTAACATTTTCCTATAATGTTCAATTTCACCTTAAAAAGGTACATTAAAACAAGATTCTGGGTTCTTTTTTTGGGGGTTGGGGGCACACTGTGTGGCTGAGGGCTCTTAGCTCCCCAACCAGGGCTAGAGCCCGTGCCCCCTATAGTGGAAGTGTGGAATCTTAACCTACTGACTGGCAGGGAACTCCCCAACAAGATTCTGTTTTTGCAAACCAAATTAATACAGATTTTAATGCTGACAGCTAAAGGTATGAACAACCCAAATGTCTATCAACTAATTAATGGATAAATGAATGATGTTGTACACCCAAACAATGGAATATTACTTGGCCATAAAAAAGGAACACAGTAACATGGATAAAATCCTGGAAATATGCTGTAAAAGGTCAGACATAAAAGATCACATAATATATAATTTCATTTACATAAAATGTCCAAAATAGGCAGATATAGAGACAGAAAGTAGAAAAAGTAGATTGGGGGTGGGAGGAAAGAGGCCCAAGTCTTGGTCTATATTGCTTTGAAGCTCCAAGCTCATCACACAAACCAAAAGATTCACAGGAAACCATCAGACCTATCTTCATTCATTCCATAAATACTGACTGCAAACCAAATGAAGATCTAGCACTTAAGTCTTACCAAAACTAAACTGTCAAGTTCCTGGAAATTAGATCTAGATAGTCTGCTAGTTTCAGGCAAATAAAGAGGTTCTTTCTCCCGAAACTCTTCTGACACCAAAGAATGAAGCAAAGAAAACAGAAATAAGCAAGGCAAAAGGGTGCAGCAAAAGTGGCTTCTCCACACCTAATATGCTGCAGTTGAAATTCAGCTGAATGACAATACTTCTAGAGGTGACAGTAAGACTCTCTCAGGTTCTGGGGTTTTAATATGAGACAGAGTATCCTGAGATCCTACTAACTTCAGCAGACATCATATCAATATGTAGGATATCAATCCTACAGCTCATGAAATCAAGCAAAAATGGTGACAGCTAATTTTCTGGGCCTCTTAGCAGAGGGCAAAGAAAAAGGGGGGGGTGGAACCCCACCACTACCAACAGCAGCAACAAAAACACGACAAACTTCCCTCTGTGGAGTGAGACACAGGACATTAAAGTACCTGACAACACATCAAAGACACAAATGAAGAGAAATAAATTTGTAAGTTAAAAGTCCTGCAAGTTTTCAAAATAATTCCAATAATGGAATTAGCCTGCTACCTCACTAGCCTATTCTACATGCCTCATTATTCACATCTCTCTGTTCTTTCCATTCTTCATAGTTCTAAGTGGTCTTACAGGAGACTTTCAGATAGAATTTTATAAGAGGACTATGTGACAGAGATCTCTCTTAAAAGACTTCAGTATATATTAAAAATATTTTACAAACCAGACAGACAGAAATATAAATATATAAATACATACAACAAAACTTTTAAATAATTCCCTTTTATTCTCTAAACAGAATATAGAGAATATAGGATGGTGGCTCAGACGGCAAAGAATCTGCCTGCAATGCAGGAGACCCAGGTTCAATCCCTGGGTTGGGAAGATCCCCAGGAGAAGGAAATGAATGGCAACCCACTCCAGTATTCTTGCCTGGAGAATTTCATGGAACAGAGGAGCCCAATGGGGTCGCAAAGAGTCGGACATGACTGAGTGATTAACACTTATTCTCTGAATAAACTGTATCAAAACCACTTACAAAGTGATATAAATTGTAGTGTAAATATTCCTAATACTTTCCAAACCATTGGCTGATTTTTAGAAATTGTGGTGTGATCTTCCTTCCATGTGATGCAGCTATCAGTAGCTACAGGATGCCCTCGTTTGAGCCATGATTTAACTTAGGAAAATACAAACTATTCTATCAATTTGCCATTAAACTGACAGTCATTAGGTCCCTCCCTGGGGCTGAAACCGGTGCTGCAGCCAGCAAGGGTAGCTGGCCACTGCCCATGCATGACCACCCACACACAGAACATTCCTGGACACCAGCACTTCTCATACGTCCTAGATCTGGACAGCTGCACCATGTCTCTGTTGACAACATCATCCCAGCACTGAGCCACTATGGAGCAGCAATGAGACACGACCTGTGTTACCACACTCTGGTGCCAACCCCCTCTGGCTCAAAGGCTTTTTATATCCACTCCAAGGCTCCGTTCCTTTTCCTGCAGCCACCCAACAAGGGACAGTATTTGCCTTGTGGTCTCAGTAACTTATATTACTTACCAAACAGAATGAAAATTTTAAAAACTATTATGATCTCAAAGATATGCTGGCTGAATGACTCCAAACTGACAGTTTAGGGCATTTCTTTTATGCATGTAGCAGTTTCCTATTTCAACACAAGACAGTTCCACTTTAACTTGAAACTCTTCTTGTGGGGTCTACTGAAGTCTCTACCCACAGGTCTGAGAATTCCTGATTTAGAAAGAGTCCAAGTTTTCCACGTAAGAGTAATTTAAAGGAGAGTTTTCCCTCCTCAGAGACCATTTCCCCTAACTCCCAATCCTGTGCCAGCAGTAGGGGTTGGCAGCAAGAATCAAAGAGTAGCAGCCAGAAGGGGAAATTAATTGGTTGGGTTTTCCTACCTCCTAATATTCCAGGCAAAACTTTCGTTTTTTTTTTTTTTTTGTATAAGCACCTTTCTCCATTATTACTTTACCTACAGCATTCACACACAGATATGAAACTGTTTCTGACCCAGATTCTGGCTTGAGTATTAAGTCTTTCCATATTCTGTACTGCTTCATATTTCACCAGGAGGATTACAAACTTATCTGAAATGGTAGAAATTCATTTTACTTTCAATTTCTTATTTTGCTGTATGCTGCTGAAAAGCAGTATATAATGAGAAGTGAGAGCAGCAACTTGGCCTGATGCCCAGCTGGGAGCAGATAAGTTCACCTAAAAAGGACCTGACGCTCCAAATGCCAGAAACTGGAAAGAGGGCTGGAAGTTAAGGAGGCAGATATGGAAATATGCCCAGGGGTAGTAATGGAGAAAGTGAATTCAGCCTGAGGGTGAGACCTTCTGCCCAGCCTCTGTCAGCTTGATGCCTCATTATCTTCTCCATCTTCCCTAACCTCAGGACATTCAATTAGGAAGCAGGTGGAAAAGGAACTGAGAGAGCAAAGCAAAGCAAAAAAAAAAGGCAGGAACCAGGGGGAAGAGGGAAGATCAGGTTCACTGGCTGGGATGTGAGGGTTTGGTAGACAGATAGGTATCTATAACTCTAAGTGCTGAGCACAGTCTAATCATGTCATCCCCACCTTCAACTGTTACCCATCATCCATTTATTTCAGGTAATACTTTTTCTACCCTCTTGGCCTTCCTCCATGCACCCTATACGCTAATCCTTTTGAATTTCTTTCTATTCTCCAAAGTAGGCCACACTATCAAGTCCCCAAGCTTTTGAACATGCTGGTCCCCTGCTTGGGATGTTGCTCCTCACTCCTCTGCATACAAAACTGCCTACTATTTCTTCATGACTCAGGTCAAGTGCAGCCTTCTCTAATGCCCCAGTGAGCATTAGTCACCCTGTACAAATCTTTTCTTTGTCATTTATCATAGTGGTAATTAAGAAAGAGTACAGCCTCTTTCCTAAGACAGACTTGAGCTTGAATCTTGGTGACGCCTGTGGTAGCCAGCCCACAAGATGGCCCCCAATGGTCCCCACCTCCGGGGATTCACATCCTTATGGAGTCCCTTCCAACACTGCATTAGGCTTGGTCTGTGAGACCAATAGAAATGGTATGTCGTCTGAGATTAGGTTATAAAAGGCCCCATGGTTTCCATCTTGGGCTCTCACTCTCCTTTTCTTTCTCTCTTGTATTACTTGCTTTGGAGAAAGTCAGCTGTCATGTCAAACAACCCACATGGCTAGGAACTGAGATTTACCAACAACCATGTAAGTGAGCTTTGAAGCAATTCTCCAGCCCCAGTAGAGCCGCAGGAAAGCTAACATGTTGACTGAGGCTCATATCAAACCCTATGCTGAAAGCTGCTACTGGATTGCTGAGCCACAGAAACTGTGAAGTAATAAATGCCTGCTTTAAACCCAATGTTTTGGAGTAGTTTGTTACACAGCCTGACAAAGGGTGGGAACAACTTAGGATTTACTGTAAGAAAACTTGGGTTCAAGTCCAGACACTGGTGCTTACTAACAGAATAATCCAACCTTCAGTTGGATTAGAGTGGATTACGAACCCTCAGCTTCCTTCCTTGGAAAATGAGTAAACTAAGACTATAATAATATATTACAAAAAAAAAAAATACTCTATCCTAGAACTAGAACATAAGATAAATAAGCTAAAAATAAAGCCTGTAGCAAAACAAATATAATCCCTGAGGTACTGACGTTCAGCAATCCCATCTAAAATAAGCAGAAAATTCATCTGATAACTGTTTGTTTGGGTTTTTTTTTTGATAAGTGTTTAAAAAAAGAGCTTTTCATGGTCTTTAAATTGCAATAAGGGGCTTCCCTGAAAACTCAGTTGTTAAGGAATCTGCCTGCAGTGCATGAAATAAAGGGTCAAACTAATTTTAAACAACCAAAAGATACAGAAAAATGCAAACCAGAAACTACTTATCTAAAAGTAAAATTTGTATCTTATTTCATACCTATGAATTAAGAATACGTAGCCTACAAATAGTCTAAAAACTAGAGATCTTCCATTCATAGTAAAATCCTTCATATCTCCCCAGATCCCAGGCTCAGCATTGGAATGAGGTACACTAAGCTTGCTGTGCACCAAACTTTTCTCTTACTTGGGAAAAAGTGGAGGTACTAATTCTGTTGTCAGACTGAATCCAGATGCGTTTTAAGGAATAAAGATAATACATATACTTGAGATCACACTAATATGGCACAGTTGTTCCTAGACATTAATAAAAAGAAGAATGCTGAAATAGCAAAGAAGTGAGAAAGCCTAAAGGCTTAAACTTTATTAAAATATGAAGACTTTCAGTTATTTCTAGTTATACTGGCTGTAAAGAATTGTGACAGACAATCAGATCCCCTCGGGAGGCAGGAGACTCCCAGCCAGGCCACTATATATACACAATCTAACTAGCTAGTGGAGTTCTGACTAGGTTGCTAGTACAACGTAGGCTAAGAATGAACCAAAAGACCTCTCTCTCTCTGGCCTTTCCCTACCTTCTAAATACTGCTGACTCCTTTGATGCCAAGGTCTAGGGATGACTAAGTGGGTTGCTGGTATTCCATATCTTTGGATACCAGAGTCACCCATGATCTCTGCTTCAACATATCAGCCCTATTCTTCATGCAGTGTGCCTAAAAGTGATAATGAAGATATGTGGTTTGTGCTTTCCCCTCTTTCTGGAAAAATGTATAAACCCAGGCCACAAAACATTCCCTGACACTTCTCTGCATATACATGTGCTTTTCCTGAAGTGAAGTATACATAAAAATTTTGTGACTATTAAACTTCTTACACTCAATTCTATAAAATAGATTTGCACACATTAAATGAACCATGGTACTTACACATAGAGATCCATAGGAAACTCCTTCATCATGTGTGTTACAATAAACTCCACCATCAGGTCTGAATGGGAAAAAGAAAAATCAGATCAGTCAGAATGAAATTCACTGCTTGCCTTTGGAGTTGGGAGAAAAACTTTATCAGTACACCTTACAACCATGCTGAATGGCATCAACTAACCACATCTTTATCAACATGCATTTAAATCTATTTTATATAAGGCACTTTTTGCAACACTTTCACCACCTGCCACTTGTAAGGTAACAAGAAAATTAGTTCACTCTCCCACTTCAGAAGGATATGTTGACCTGCCAATAAACTCAGATACAAGGGAAATTTCACTGTACAGATATTTCATACCATGGCACTAATGCAAAATGCCAGAGGGAAATCATATTCTGAGAACCAAGTGATGAGGCAAGCAGAGAAAAAATTATGGATCACAGCTGTGTAACCAGAGACTCAAACTCTAAAGCTATGTCAGTCTTTCTTGTCTTCCTATCACACTCAGCTTGGCAGATATTGACCAAAATGGTCTGGGGAGGTTTAGGTCAATAAAGGCTTACTATATAGTCTTAATTATTGTTTTTAAAATCAAGTAGATTTAGGGAGCAGGGCTGAATATTATAGCGAAATGGGATTAAGAGTTCAGATCATTCCCCTGAGGAAAATGCAGAATTCTGGGCAGACAAAATTACTTGCAATACAGCCCCCTATCTGTCAGCTCTGTCAGCCTCCTCTCAGCTTAAGTTACTCAGAGGAAGTTTTGTATGTCTAAACCTTGAACTTTCGCCTCCTGGCCCACTGACACATCAATTTGGGCCAAGAAATGGAGGGAAGAATTTGAGTTTTATCAAGTGTAAGAAAGTTTACAAATTTATGTATCAAACTTAGATATCTGTCTCCCTAGAAAGAACTTTTTCTTTGAACAAGGGCACTCTTTAATTGAACATTAAATTCATTGGGATTGCTTTACCAAACTTAACAAGAAACATGGTTTCTTAGGCCAGGGAAGAAATACAACTAGTAACTTCTTCTCTGAGGAGGAAGCACATCAAACAGGACCTATCCCTTATCTTAAACATGAAAATCTATCATTGGCTCAGAAACATACCCATTTTGATGATACTCACCCAGTACTGCACATACTAATGGACGGCAGGGAAGGTTCTTGTCTGCTGCCTTCTTCCTGTGTCTCATAGGCTTCACACAAATAAGAAATGAGATTATAAGACATCTGAACTAACATCCAGTGGTTCACCATCATTTTTTTTTTCACGCAAATAACATCACTACTACTGGGAAATCCCTGGTGATCCAGTGATTAGGATTTTGGGCTTACAATGCTGGGGGCCCAGGTTCAATCCCTGGTCAAGGAACTAGGATCCCATAAAATGTATGGCCTGGTCAAAAGAAGAAACAACAATAATAAAATAAAACCACTACTACAGAGAAGCTACCTTTTCTTTCTCTTTCAAGTGGTGGATGTTGGGTGAGGCAGGGATGACATATAAGTGCTTCTCAGTTATCGATGCAGGCCTGGGACAAAAACACAGTTCACAGCAAGACCACAGCCCCACAGGGCACTGAAGCATACTACAAGGGGAAAGCTATTGTTTTTGCTTTGATTTTATCTATACAAGTGACATTACTGACAACAAAAGAGATACACTAGTATTTTTCTTTGATAAAATAATAAGTAAGAAAAAGGGAGAATGTGGCTGTGTAGAGGCACCAACAGTAGCAGTTCAAAAAAAAAGGAAAAAAAAAAAAAAAAAAAAAAAAAAAAAAAAATAAAAAAGAAAAAAAAAAAATAAAAAAGAAAAAAAAAAAAAAAAGAAAAAAAAAAGGAAAAGTTTTTTTAAAGGAAGTTTTAAATATAAACCTCAAGGTGATATTTCTGAACATACCTCCAAGTTTTAGGAAACTCCTTGATCCTTCACACTCTATTTCCCCCACCCCTCAGATGAATAAATCTAATAATAAGCAGAATCTAGCATCACCCAATCAAAGATCACAGCATATTCTGAAAACAAAAGGCTTAGGCCCATCTCCTTGTTGAAATCTACATTACTGATACATTCAATGTCAAGATATACCTTTTTGGGGTTTTTTTGTTTGTTTGCTTATTTTTTGTTTGTTTGTTTTTGGCCATGCTGGGTGGCATGTGGGATCTTGGTTCCCCGACCAGGAATCAAACCCATGCCTCCTGCAGTGGAAGTGCAGAATCTTAACCACTGGACCACCAGAGAAGTACCCTGATACATTCTATAATAATATTACTGCCATGGGTATGAGACTGTGGATCTTTCTACCCTCTATTGAGTAGGTAACACCTCCAAGACACACACAAAAAATTCCAACAACAGGGATGTGTCTTCTGAACAGCAGTTAAGCAAGGGCCCTTTAGTGTAAATTTCCACCCACATCTGTTCTAGTAGGATCAATGTCATCATCTTCAATTCTGCCAACATAAAAAAATTCCTCTAAGAAAAAACAAGAAGTAAAAGCCATACCTACCATTCTATGTAAGTTTACTCGAAAATTCATGTTGTCATCATGCAAAAATGCATTGGCATATTGATCCTAATAAAAATAAAAACACAGATAAGGAGGGAATGAGAGCTATAAACTCCTTTTATAATCTATCTATAATCTATACTCTTATTAAAAGTCCAAGGATTTACAGGTCTTAAAAGAACTCCTTTCAAGCACCAGTTAGAGAGCTAATGGGAGAAGACTACAGCCTTTATGTCAAACCCTACTTAAGCCATGAGGTTTCACTTAAGTGTAATTTCCCAGTAGGTCTCTAACTGGTCAAAAATCTCAAAGCAAATTACCAACAATAAAAATTAAGGCACAGACACTTGAGACAAATGCTGAGAGGAATCTGTTTTCCTGTTCTCTCTTCCTTCCCATCTGCCCGAGGAGCACAGGGACTGCAGGTTACATGTGCAGTCTACACTTGAGGATCTGCGATTAAGAAGAAAGGTCTGCACTCTGCCGGGAACAGGCTTGGCACAGCAAGAGAAAACTGCTTACTCAGGCAGCATGGCAACAGGTAAGATCCTGTATATCCCTGGCTTTTCTGAAGACTGATGGAAAATCAAAAACCTCTCACCATGAATCAGTAATAAACATCCCTTGGCTCTTTCCCAACACCTTTTCTGAAGATCTGACATGCCTACAAACTCCAATTCCTAGGAACTGCTACAATTTGTGAAAAACAACTCCTTTAATGATTTTCTTAGAAAGATTTTTGAAAAGCAATTATACCAGGCCCACTGCTAATAAGCAGCTCTTCTACAGCTACTCCTAACCTGGTGAAAAGTAGGTCAACTTTCCACAGCAAACATAAAAATGGAAAGACTGAGGGAGATCTCTGCTCCACACGGACCACACCTTAACTATTTTTCTTTGGAGAGAAAAGATCCGAATAAGGAGTAAGTGAAAGAGGAGATTGAAACTACAAATTCAGCTCTAAATTGACTCAATTTCTGCCAGACCTCTGTTGCCAACAAGATTTAAGGTGAGTTCAGGTATAATTAATCCAGCCAAAAGTGACTCTTTCCAAAGCCCAATTTGCGTCTCTTCTTTATTTACCCTCTGGTTCTTGTTCTTCATCAAACTACAATCAATCCAACTTTACTGTTTCCAATGCCTATTTCAGCTTTTCTCTCCACCTCTCCCCACAGAAACCTGAGCTCCTTTTTTCATTTTGCTAAATGCAAAAGATTCAATGTAAATAGTTTTAAAGGGGCAGGACTGTTTTTTTTTTTCTGAAGAGGTGTAAGTCTCTTTAGAGTTCCAAACTCTTAAGAACTAGAATCTTCCAGTTCTCAATTATAGCAGTTATCATATGAATTCATTAAGAAGTCATGCAATAAATACTAACTGACCCTCTACTACATGCCAGACACTGAGAAAACACTGGTGAAGAAGACAAAGGACCTACTGGTGCTTACATTCCAGTGAAGGAGATAATATAAAGGGGGAAGATTTTCTCTCCCAAACTTTAGGTCCCTAAAAGTCAAGAGACAGGAACTGGAGAGAAGGGTAGAAAAGAGAGCATTTTGTAAGAGATTAGCTAATACCAGAAGGCTGGTGAGACCTACCTCTGCAATACATGTAAGGATAATCAGACAGAGTTTGCCACTGTGAAGCCGGTGCTCATCTGAAAAGAAAAAATAAATCCTTCTCTCTAAATCATCCAGACCATGTTTCTATAGAGAATAAAGATGTGTATCATCAAAAAGAACATTCATACTTTCTTTCCCCATAAAATTCATGAACGAAAATCAAGGTTTTACTAAAGTAATTCTTTTCTTCTAGACAAAAGAATTCCCCCATAAGATTTTTTTCTTAAGTGTTCCAGTAGTATGACAGACAGCTAAACATCTTCCTGAGAACCATTTAATTATTGTAACAGTCCCTAATACTGTGGCCCAAATCAGGGCCATGCCCTTTGTTTCCATATCAGCCTTTTGCTTCTGGACAGTCAGATCCATTCCTTTTTCAACTCCACGTCATCCACTAGTTAAAGCACCACCGCCTTTACTCATCTACCACAAAATCTAGAAAATTTTTATAACTGTTCATAGCAAACTGGCAGCAGAACCAGAAAGAAATTAACTAGAAACTAGGATCCAGCTCATGCTCTCCTTACAATGTGAACATTACTTACAACCAGGAAAGTTGGGAACTCTTGATCATTTTTCTTCCTGCCAAAGCTACTCACTCCACAAATATTTATTTATTACCGACTATGTGGTAGGCAGGGCTTCCCTGGTGGCTCAGTGGTAAAGAGTCCTCCTGTCAATGCAGGAGACGTGGGTTCCATCCCTGGCTCGGGAAGATTCCCTGAAGGAGGAAATGGCAACCCGCTCCAGTATTCTTGCCTGGAAAATTTCATAGACAGAGGAGCTTGGAGGACTACAGTCCATGAGGGTAACAAAGAGTCGGACATGACTGAGCATACACACGTGTGGCAGGCACTATGCTGGGCAGTAGAGATATAGTACTGGACTAAAGAAAGGTCTGTGGCCTCCCAGAACTCACATTCTACTTATTAAAAAAGAAAGCAACCTCAACAACAGGGCTCTAAGCCCACACAAAGGACCCAGAAAGAGCTAACCCATCACTGCCAATTACCAGAACCATTAAAACTTTTTTGCTTTCCAGGATGTTTGTGGGTGAGGTGGTGAAGTGGAGGTAAAAAGAGGGTTATACCAGCATATCCAAAACAGAAAAATGGCTTATGTTGTTTCAAATTAGCTTTGATAGGACCCAGAGTAAAGTCCATTCTGGAGAGATACTATTAACAGATTACCATGCTGTGAAAGTTAGCTAACAGTACTCATCCTGACATTAACCTGTTACTTCCTCAAAGATGAAATCTATAAACCAAAACCTGACAGTTAGAAGGCATAAGGAGGGTCGTGGTCAAAGAAATACATTTACCTCTCCTTAGCGATAGGTGGTGCAAAAGAGTAATGATGATGATCCTATCTGACATCCCAGTAGCCTACAGCAGAGCCCCTAAGCAGCCAGAAAAGAAACGCCTTGCTAACTCAATACCATATTTATGAGACTCTTCTACCTACCCCTGGCCGCAGAGCTTCTCTGGTACTATCCTTCCCTTTTCCTCAAAAAGCTGATAAGCAACTCTTGCAGAAAAGCCTGCAGCTCTCTCTCCACTTTAAAAAAAACTGTTCCTGATTACAAAAATAAGGCATATTTCATTATTATTCATTTTTACACTTCATAAAAGCACAAAAAAACAAGAACAATAAAAAATATGTTTAATCATACCAAAAATCAGAAACGGTGGTCAATCAACTTTAGGCTCTGTATGCATAGATATATATTTCTAGTATTTTTATCTCTTGCCTATCTGAAAGATTGAGCAGATATCCCCTCAGGGTGGCAATACCCAAGGCAGAATAATAACCTCAAGAAAAAAAAACTTTGAAAGCACAGCCGAAATTAAGGTGATAACAAACACAAACTTCTGAATCACGGAGAGGAAAGAAATAGCTGGGGAAGGGACACATAGGTAGCTTCAACATAATTAGTAATTTCTTAAGTTGACTGATAAGTTCACATACATTCATTTTATTATTATACTTTTTAACCTACGCCATTTTATTATGCTTATTATAAACTTTATAATCTAATAGTAATAAATATTTAAAGTATTCTTATAGGCAGCAAACGATATATAATAAAGAAGACAAAATAGTACTGGGGGGAGGGGAAGGAGGAGCAGAGCCAAGAAAAAGTTGCTTCTATCGCCACTAAAATAATGAGATCCTGTTAGCCAGGTCAGGGTCTTAATCAACAGGAAGGGAGCTGGGCCAATGAAGCCACACAAGTATCGTTCTGAAATTAACTCTTCATCATACTTCACCATATTTAGGCTGCTGTATCCTACTATATTAAGGCTTCCTTTTAGCAAAGATCTAACCCAGCCAGAATTTACAGAAGCAGCCTGAGACCACTCATGCTGCAATTAATCTACCCTCAATTTTGCCTTCTATTTATTTTATGGATGGCACAGTGATCAGTACAATGAGGATTATATAACCATTAAAGCTAAAAGTGAGTTTCAAGGGCCTCAATTCACTGTGTTATATCAAGCAAAGCTAGAAATTTATTTTCAGGGTCACATCTATGCAGTTTTTTGCTTTCTGTGGTTGCTGCAGTATTTCCAGAAAAAGGCAGAGGTTACCGATTTCCAAAAAGGAGAAGCAATGGCCTCAGGAAACACTGATGCATGTATAACAGCACGATTATACTTAGTGCCACTTAAAAATAGTTAAAATGGTAAATTTTACATTATGTGTATTTTACAATGGATATATATACTAGAAATAAATAAATAAAATTGTAAACACTCATATAGATCCAGTTTAAAGAAAAAGCTAGGCTTAAAAAAAAAAACCTTGAGATATATACTGAACAGAATTTGCTGGGTTTCTTCCCCATTTCTTCTTCTAGCCCAACTATTCCACTATCCTACCACCAGTTAAAAAAGATCACAGAAAAATCATCAACAGAGGAAGAACAAAATAACATCAAGCTTTTCTAATACCTATTTCTCTCCCACTTCCGTTCTGCATTTCAGGGATGAGGACCAACACTTCTATTTTAAGTGTTAAAGAACACAGTCCCTCTGAATCTCACCTCTTCCTACTGTACTCTGCACAACAGTCCTAATTCTCACTATGAGCTGATGTTTTCAGTTCTTGTCCTCAAAAGGGAATTCCCTGAAACATGCTAATCCCCTCACTTCCCACACATAAGAGTTTGCATCTACTTACCAAAATCTATTTAGAAGACGTGCTAGTCTTTGTAGAGATCAATTTATTTTCTCTGTTCTATTTTGGAGCATTCCTGCTCCAGCTCCAGGTTTTCCCAACACCATCTAATTGCCATCTGGCAGTGAGAAATTTTCCAGTAATCAGGACCATCACTTTGCAAGGAGGTCCCAATGGGTCATCTCTTACAAGTATTAATGCTGCTCCTTGATCAAGCTAAGCAGCTACCTACCACCTCCTGCTTCCTGAGCTCTCAAAGGAGAATGCCTTACCTTTGGTGTCTTGCATGACAATCGAGCTATACTTTAAGAAGGTTATCAGTAGATTACTGGTCTGTACATCTGCATCCAGTGGGAGTTCCACAGAACTTATAACTGGAATAGAATAGATAAAATGCATTCAGCCTGTAACATATTCCATTTAACACTTCTACCTATACAGACAACTTGCCAGCAGGCAAGGAAATCACAAAAGAATCTTTCTCCGAAACAGAGGAAAGACTGAGTACTTATCATAACACTGTTATCTAGTCTTCCTAGGCCTCTAGAGCTCTTCCCACCCCCAAGATTAAGCCCAAAGTCTTTCTCTCCTAAGAATGCCTTTCTAAAGGAACAGTGCTTTTCTCCCAAAATTCTAAGAAGGGTATTTTGATTCCACTTTCTAGTTCCAAGCAAACCAAAAGGGTTCAAGGCCCTTCTAAAAAGCACTTTAATTTGTACCTAAGTGAAAGAGCTGTATTGAATATAAATGAGCCTTGCTTTGATGAGTCTACTGCTTAAAATAAATGACAATTCATTCCTAATATGGAAAAATCTTGCTCAATTTTGAGAATAAGGCTTTAGGCTGGAAATACGCAAGATAGAAGGGAAAAAAGGTAAGACAGAAATACATTCAAATTCTACTTCTTAATCCCTTCCCCACAAAAGGGAACCTGAAGGAATACCAGACTGAAAACAGGTGGACATTACTGACTGAGAACAGTTTTATATACATAATTGCTTGCTGGAGAAACTACCCCTGCTCACATTCTCTGTGCCACAGTAACAATGAACAACAAGGGACCAGACTAGGGCTGACCCACACAGGATAGCCTTAATACAGATCCCCAAGTTTCTAATACTTTAAATGAGATTTAGACATCTTGCTAAGTACTTTTATACTGTCTAAGACATAATATACAAAAAAAGGAAACTCATGATTGCCTAGAAAAACTAGAGGGTCTATAGTTTTCTGTCATATCTTCACCTATGAAGACTCAGCTGAGTTTGGGATATTATTCATAATATGTATTCTTAACCATAATGAATCCCTCTGAAGTTATTACGATGTATGCTGAGAACATTTATTAACAATGGGAAACATTTGCATATTATGGATCCGTGATACAGAGCAAGCACAGCAAAAAGCCTTATGAGAAGAAATTAGTATTCCCAACCCTTGGCTGTTTTCCCACAGTTCAGCCCCCAAGAACTAATAAAAGACAAATATATTTTTATGTTGAAATACTAATATATCTTAAAATTCATGTTATGGATTAATGACTTGAGACTGTCATTTCAAACTACAGCCTATTCTGAAGCTCAGAGTCCATAATCCTTCCTATGTCCAATACAAAGAGGCATTGGTCTGGTAAGTGGGACTTTTTTCCCCCCACTCAAACACAAAGATAACTAGAAAACTGCCTTACATAATACGCAGAAATATAGAAGTATATGTATTTTTAGTTTACAAGAGAATCCTCCCATGCCAAGGCTGAGTTGTCAAATGTCAAGTCTGAACTGAGAACAAATGTTTTAGCTAAACTGCTGACTTTTTAAAAATAATGGCAACAGGGACATACCTTTAAATATAACTAGGCCACTGAGCACCAGTTATATTAAAAACTAATTAAAAAACCAAAACTTGAGGATAGTCTTATAAGACATAGGACCCCTACAAAAAGGAAATGAGTTAGAAGAGAAGAAAAAGGAAAAAAAAAAAAAAAATAGAAGCAATATCAACAGAATAAAATCCCTCACAAATTAAAATCTGCTTCCTGTATGGCAAAACCAATACAATGTTGTAAAGTGAAATAAATAAATAATTTAAATTAAAAAAAATAAAATCTGCTTCCTAAGAGTTATTCCTTCGTAATTCTTCCCAGCAGCCTTTGTCAAGGGAGATAGTCATTTGAAAGTGGGCTGACTCCAATCTTCCCACTAGAGAAAGTAAAACCTCACTGGTTGTAGGTAAGCAAGCACAAATCAAGTTGCATAATCAAGTGTGTAGGTGGAAGTGTTCACAATGAACAGTTTGAAAGGCAGTTCTTCTCTGAAGCATCCAAACCCTAACATCACGTGAAATCAGATATATAGACATAGACAAAGATATATATGCTATGCAAACCCAAACATGCACACATGCGTGCACACACACACAAGCCTTTTGATATCCATGGTAACCAGGAAGGATTCATCGTTAAAGAAAAAAAAACAGTATTTCTGTTGGAATATTATTTGGTGACCAGAGTAAGCAGAGAACAAGCAGGCAATCCTATTACATGTTCCTTCTCATTAAGATACAGTTGTGCCCTGCTTTTCAAAAGCTCATTTTACAAAAGTCACTTCGCTCCACAAAAAAAACTACCTTAGTACTTGTTTTCACTAATGCAAAGTCTAAAGATGGTTTTCACTTTTCAGAAAAAAGGCAGGGACTTTCCTGGTGGTCCGGGGGTAAGACTGTGCTCTCGATGCAGGGGACCCAGGTTCAATTACAGATCACCAAATAAGAGTTCACATGCTGCAACAAAGACCTGGTGCAGCCAAAATAAACAAATGTTTTAAAAAAAAAAGAAAAAAAGGCAAAATGGGGAGGGGCAGAATAGGTGTAGGAAATTAACAGGTACATATCAGTATATATACTATATAAGCTACAACAAGGATATATCACATATCACAGAGAATATAGCCTATGTTTTATAGTAACTATTTGTTGTTTAGTTACTCAATCGTGGCTGACTCTTTGTGACCCCATGGACTGTTGCCTATCCAGGCTCCTCTGCCCATGGGATTCTCTAGGCAAGACTACTGGAGTGGGTTGCCATTTTCTTCTCCAATATAAATGGAGTATAATCTATAAAATTTGTGAACCACTATGCTGTATACCTGAAACTTATATAACATTGTAAATCAACTATACCACAATTTTTTAATTAATTAAAATTTTTTAAAAAGATAAGTCAGGGAATTCCCTGAAGGTCCAGTGGTTAGGACTCCGGGCTCTCATAGCAGAGGGCCCAGGTTCAATCCCTGATTAGGAACTAAGATCTCACAAGCCATGTGGCCAAAAAAAAAGACAAATGATAACAAGTATGTGGAGAAAAGGGAAACTCCTATGTACTGCTAATGGGACTGTAAATCAGTGTAACCACTAAGGAAAACTGTATAAAGGGTCCTCAAAAAATTAAAAACAGAACTACCATATGATCCAGCAATCCCACTTGTAGGTATATATACAAAGGAAATGAAAATAGGATATCAAAGAGATATTTTCACTCTCATGTTCATTACAGCATTATTCACAGTAGCCAAGATACTACAAACACTATATGGCATCATTTACATGTGGAATCTTAAAAAAACAAGTCAAGCTCATAGAAAGAGAGAGTAGAAAAGTGGTTGTCAGGGGTTAGGGGATGGAGGAAATAGGGAGAGGTTGGTAAAAGGCCACAAACTTTCAGATTAGCAAAATCTGAAGATCTAATGTAAAATATTAAAATGGTGACCATGTTGATAATACTATATTGTATAGCTGAATTTGCTAAGAGAGTGGAACGTAAATGTTCTCAACCCCTACCAAAAAGAAAAAGAAAAACACATGCAGTAACGGATGTGTTAATAGATAGGGGGAGTTTTGTGCTCACTTCAGCAGCACATATACTAAAATTGGAACAATACAGAGAAGATTAACATGGCCCCTGCGCAAGGATGACACGCAAATTCGTGAAGCGTTCCATATTTAAAAAAAAAAAAAAAAGATAGGGGGAGTTTTCTTACAATGTATATGTGTATCAACTCATCTCAATAAAGATGAAAAAAAATTTTTTAAGTATACACATTCAACTTTATTTTCTCAAATTCAGGCAAAGAAAAGTAGAAAAAAAATCCTACCACCTATCAACAATTAGAAATGAAAGTAACAAGAAACAAGAGTGATGGGGTGAGAAGAAAGAGAAAAGACAAAAAATGAAAACAGTGTTCAGCGTTTGTTTTGCAGCAAGTTTTAAGAGGCACCAGCATCCCCAGCAGTGAGAGTGATACCACTCAATTCCTTCCCCACAAACTACACGCAGTATGTAAGAATCAAGCCACCCAGTTCTGAACTGCGTTTGTGAGCATCTGTGCTTTATCTAAATTTACTCTGTGCATCCATTAGCAAGTTGCAACCTAAGATATTTGCTTCTTTGCTTTACGCAATGCAATTTCAGCTTACAAAAGGTTGTGTAGGAAAGCTCTGCTTTCAGAGAAGAGGGGAAATCTGTATTTTGGAATCTGACTATCAATTGAAAACAGATCCAATTTGCTACCACAGACTTGAATATCAGTGGCACCTCCCAGTAATACTTTTGTACTAATACTGCTTGTACTACCTTGAAATGCTAATGCCATAGGTGTTATATCAAAGTTTAAAGGAGAAACAGCAGAGCAAAGATGGTCATTTAAAATATAGACAGTAGAGGGGCACAATTTTTTTACCCAAAATGAGTTCAATATTTGAGGCAAAACATCAAGTATTAATGAAGACTATTTTTAGGTTAAGTTATTCCCTCAAGCACACTCAGCTGACATTAGAACCAATTCAGGTGGACACAAAGTTTATTGGTCAAAATTCTTAATTTCTTTTCTATTACCCTTTTCATAACTTCCAGTGATAAGATTTATAAAGTAGAATTTTGTTGTTGTTATCTTTTGAAGGAGAGAAATCTTAAATACCCAGCAAATTCCCAATTATTACACACTTGTCATTTTCTAACTGGGTGTGCCTGGCAGACACATAACAGTGAGCAAATTCCCAAGTTCATTTTCACATTCATTTAGTCAACAAATATTTACTAAGCAGTAACCATGCCAGGCACTATGTTGGGCATTTAGTGGTACTCAAAACAGGCATGGTCCCAACAATGATCCATGCAAGGTTCTTAGTGTCAGCTCTCACTAATCTTAGGCAAACCTCATACTTCCCTGGCCTCAATTCCCTCATTTGTCAAATGACAACATGAGATGATTTTACCATTTTGCATTTATTTCAGTGAGATATTCATAAAATATCTCATCTGAGCCTCACAAAGTACCCTGAGTTTGGCAAGACAGGCATCACTGATCTCTGAGGTCCCTTTTAAATCTAGCATTTCCATGATTCTACAATCATTCCCTAAGGAGGACAAGCTGGAGTTTCATAGATTCTCATAGAGGAAAGCATTGACTATCTTTTCTTTAGAGTTTCACGAATCCTAAAGATAATTTCTTAAGCAAAAGGACTAACAGTTATGCTTTTTGTCAGAAAAAAAAAAGAAAAAAAAAAACAACTACAGTCACCCCTGAAGATTCAAGATTGTATTAATCAAGAAAACAAAGGAGGTGATAGACTTACCATCAGAGGAGGGTGGTGTGGTCCCAAGTGGTGTGGCTGGGGTTGTTGGAGCAGGACTGACAGGGGTTGTCACCAAGCCCATTTCTGGATGACTCTGAAAGAGAACACAGATAAGGATAAGAAAAGAGAAGATTGCAGGTGTCCTCTGCGTAACCTTTCTGGTATTCCTGGCCTCATAAACAGACAGAAACTCACTGAGGAGAGACTGCTTCTCTATTTCGTTCCTATTAGTACCTGATTACTGTTGATGCTTGCTAAACTCTAATAAACTCTGCAGGCTAGTTTTCTTTAAGTAACTAAGTTCCCATTATGTAAGTTTACCTACAGAACCATATGAATAAAAAACTGGGGTAAACAAATACACAGAAATATTCCACACACAAAAAAGGGCATTTGCAGTCCTATCTGAACCTGAGAAGGGCCTATTATCTGATCAACTCAAAACATATCTACAGACTATTCTGATGACCACATAAGTCAACTAATAAGTACAGGTGAGCCAAAGGGATAACAGATATTACAAGAAGGGCTTTGCAGAGGGCAGCCCTCCTTGTTCCACCACAAAAAAGAGTGTACGGGGTGGGAAGGTAGAAACATGGGCGGAGACATTCAATAGTGACCAAAAGAGATAACTCCTCTTTCCCTTACCTTCCTTAGCCATCCTTGCCACATCAGCTCTTGAGAATCAGGCTGAGTGGTGGCTACTCCCTTCTCCTCCCCAATAGTTTTACCAGATTTTACCCTCCTCACTTTTTCCTTTAAAATCAATTACAGAATCTGGAGAGCTAACAAGGAACATCATAAGAATCATGGATAAAGCCTCATGTGATCAGTCGTGAAAAATGAGAACTGCTAAACCAACAAACCAGACCCCCAAATCAGCACACTGCTTTTTGACCTTATTTTTGTTGTTGTTGAAACTCAGTGGCTCCCATACATAACTACCTTTTGAGAAAAAAGCATAAGCACACTTTCCCTTAAAAGAAAACTTCATACATAATTTAAACAGTCTGACTTTAAAAATACTTCATCAATTTTTAAAGACAGCTTTCAGGGGCAGCACTTGAGTTCTCAGCCTATTTTAGCTCCTTCTGTACCAACAACTTAGGACATCCCTTAGGCAAGTGACCCAGTACTCAGGATTCTATGACTTCCTGCTTTCAATATTTGTTGACTGTTTTTGGGGTTTTTTTTTTTTTTGGTTAACAGCTAACCTTATGTTACATGGGATATTTTGTACTTTTCTTCTCTGGAAATGGATGAGATAATAACATAAGTGACGTGGCCTATTTTTTCTCTGGTTGTAATTCCACAGAGGTTTAGGAAGCAGAAAGCCTGTTAAAAAAATCCGTATGGAAAAAAAAAAAAAAAAAAAAAATCCGTATGGGCAGATAATACTAAGGGATTTCCAGTGAGCAAAATGAAATAATCTCAACTCATTTGGGTTAGCAGAATCAGTCAACTGGTCAAGACCATTAACTTGGCATGTTACCAGTTCCATTTCAGCACCAGATGGAAACATACATATTTGAGGAGAGCATGAAGCAAAGGCAACTGATGCAACTCTTTAGTTACTAACTACAGCTCACCAATGCAAAGTAGGGTTTACATGAGCACAGCCAGATAGGCTTTTCAATGGAGTGAATCTGTATGAAAATCAGAGAGAAAAAGAACTGAAGTTTTTAATATAACCAACCTGGGCTAACACTGTGATAAAGTTGCGATTTAAATGAACAGCTTCGTAAAGTGCCAGAAGGATGGCCTCATTGGTTCTAAAGAAAAAGAGAGCAAATTGGAGAGTCTCTTATAATGAAGAAGGTAGAAGGTAAAAGAGTATAATCATCAAGATAAGATTTCACCCCAACTCCTCATTATAAATCCCTTTGAGTTTCTAATGCTCCATTATTTCCTCTTTAGGCTTATATAAAGGAAATACAGTCAGCACTTTAATTCCTTAGATCTGTTCTTACCTACTTCACTATTTCCCCCTTTCACTTTTTCACCCCAATCCAGTTAAGTTATTAACTGGCTCAGACACCAAGCCCTCTTTATTTCCTTTCAGAGATAGCTGGGAACAGTTTTATAACTTCTTAGAGCTCAATACATGCAAGTTCCATTATTATTTAAAACTCAAGAAACATTTGACAGATCATCAAAAAAGTCTGAATCTGCAGGGGTAAAGTTTCACACTTTCATATCCAGTAAGAGAGTCCACACTGAAGTTCAAGTCACTGCACAAGAATGTCAGGCACTTACTGTACTGAGATTTTCTCATGGGCATCTGCTATGAACATGCTGCCCACCTGTGGAAGAAAAGGGGAATTGCAGAGTTATAGCAGGGAAATGTGAGAGGAGCTCTGGGCCCTACAAAGCCTTTAATCAGTGAAAAAAACAAACTGCAGCATGAGGGAATCCTGGCCCACCAGTCACACACAACAAAACCAGCTCACTTTGAAGATCTTAAAAGAATCATAAGTCATGAAACTCCCCTAAACTGTCTTTGCTTAAAGGGACTTTAAAAAAACCATCCCAGTACTTTTGTCCAGGTCTCCTATGTGTTAGTTCAGTAACCACTGACAACAAGTAAATGATAACTTAAACATCCTCATAACTTTGCCTCTGTCCTGGAAGCTGCTTATCCGAAACAAACTAACTCACAAAAAGCATTACAGAAAGCAGGCTGTTCATCCAGCACAGAGTCGTCTTTGGGGGAATATTTGGGTTTCAGACCAGAACTATTAAATCAACGGTCAGCAACCTTTTTAGCATCAGGGACTAGTTTCGTGGAAGACAATTTTTCCATAGACCAGGGGATAGGGGGATGATTTCAGGATGATTCAAGTGCATTATATTTATTGTGCACATTTCTATTATTAATGTATCAGCTCCACCTCCGATCACTAGGCATTAGATCCCAGAAGCTGGGGACCCCTAGTCTAAATGAAACCTACTATACATCTTTCACATCATGAAATCTTTTGTTTGTGTCCTAGGCAGGACAGTTGAATAAGCAAATGGAATAGGTTGCCTCCAATATATGAGATATCAGAGGCAGAGACAGATGCCCATCCTTCTAAAATTGCCTTTTCCACCTATTTATTGATGCCCAAATCCATGTAGGCGGAGCTCCATTTATTTGGTACAAAACTTTTTCTTCTTGGCTAAAAGGCAAAGGTCCCTGGAAGCAATATGATTATATCTAATGCATCTAATCAAATACTGATACAGCCCTCACATTGTTTTGACATCTGAGGGACTACCCATTTGTATTTCAGAATTAAAGAGCTTATCATTTCCTTTCCTTGAAAGTAGGTTCTGAGAATGAATAAGGCAGATTGCAGGGGTAAAGTTGCCTTTTGGGTGGTGGGGGTGGGGCGGGGCCGGTTGTTCCTTACAATGAACTCAAAATCTGTCTTGCCCTAGGGCTGATTACTTGAATACTAAATACCCAAGAACACAGACTTTCTGAATCTGTCTAAATTCTGAGACCTTAGATTTACCTCTTAAAAATTAGCCCCAGATTATCTGGCCTAAAATACCTACCATGCTAAGGTTGAGATACCTTGCTCAAGAGTCTTGCAAACCGAACCAGTAATTTTCCCAAACCATGGAGCCCTCAGCCCAGATCCTAAACCTTTAAGATGAGTGGTTCGGATCACTGCACCAATCCCTCAACTCCAGGACCAGCTACAAATGATGAAGGGGTCACAGCAGACAGCCAAGGATCGCTTATGGTTGGACTCAGATCTAAACCCTCTATGCTGTGTTCCATACCTGTCCTCAAACAGAACCAACTGTCTTTTTTTTTTCTGGTTCTTTTTTTTTCAGAGCCAGTTCTTCAGGAAGCAAAAGTCTGGCTTAATATGAACCTTTTTTTTTTTTTTGTAGCCTTAAAAAAACTGAATTAATTTGGGAAAAAAAAAAAAAAACAACCCAGCCCCAGAGAAATCAGAGCTCTTCTTTGCCCTGCCTCACTTGGGTTTGGAAATCACTAGAAGAGATATAGTTCTCCAAAAAATCTGCTATGAGCAGCCTCTCTCCCCTAATCATCATTATTTCAAATATCTAAACTTCTGAGTTCAGACTTGTCTACCCTATAAGATCTCATATATTTTTGAACAGGGGAGAGAAAAAAAAAAGACAAGTAGGACTTACCATATTTGTTAAAGCAGAGAAAAAACCGCTCTGGTGTTCTTCTTCCTTGTCTTTATACTGCCTGAACAAAAATAACTAAATTCAACTTTAGTGTTATTTATCACATATGTCTTTGTCCTTGGCATACTAGGTAATCAGGGCAGCTCACTGGCAGAATTTCACTGACTCCAGAAAACAAAAACGTTCTAACTACTGAGCCTCTGCAGTTTGCCTTGCAAGCAAGCTAAAAGGCACCCATCTGCTCTTGAGGTAGCGTACACCAAAATGCCCAGCTACTTCCGGAGAGACTTAGAAAGCAAGCTGCAAAAGTGTGAAATGCTCTAACATATGGCTGATCCAGTTATTTCCCAAACAGACTATTACTTGAAAAGTGTGGCAGTAAAATTAAGGCTGTAACAGTGAAAATCTTGTTTGTTTTTGAAGGAAAAGGAGGGGAATCTGTGAGCTCAACTATTTGTGGAGATGGGACAGATTTGAAATTCCAACACCCAATTGTACATGAGGAAAGTCTGGAAAGGAGTAAGAAAGATCCTGCCTGGCCCTTGCCAGGATTAGATACAATTCTGGTTTCCATTCAATGAATACCAAATCCTCCCTATCCGCAGCAAGGGTTGGGGGAAAGCAAGCCTCGAAGAAAAGAGCCCCCAGATAGACAGGACTCTGAGAAACTGCAGTTGATTACTGATAAAAAAGAAATATCTGTCAAATGAGAATTCAGCGCTATCTCTTTTCTTCCTTTTTATAAGCATACAAAAAAAAAGCACCACTTCACAACCTTTTTTTACATAGAACTGTGTTTAAATGATACATTGAGCTAAATGGAATAGCCTGCCTGTGGCTGGAAAATTTGTTAAAATGCTCTGCAATAAAATGTCAAAGGTTGCAAAAGAATGTTTAATGTTAAGAGTTGCTTAAACAAAAGATGGACACTAATGTGGTGGCTACTTTTCTCCTAGTGTTAGAAGCAACCCCTGCTAAAGCCATCAAGTCAAGCTAGAGCAAATGAATCTGCCAGCAGCTATACCTCTGAATACTCTTCTAGGATAGGTAAGGGATGTTCACCCAAGAACTCTTAACAAACCTGTTCCTGACTCAACCAGTTCAAATGAAACTGAATTCAGATGGACTTACCTGTTGTACTCAGATAAAGCTTGAGCAATCACAAGCCCCATTCCCTAGAGAGAAAAAAGACAGCACAGGTGAAATAAGGGCCTGGTGGTGATGCTATGACTAGACCACGGAAAACACTAATGACGGTCCAAACCCAGCAAGTTTTACCTGAAAGTAGGCAACAAGGACAGAAATTCTGAGAGACTTGTCAATGGATGAAAAGGAACTTCTCTGGAAAGATTTTTCTGATCTAATTACATTACTTAATGTTTCTAGATATAATTAAAATAGAATAGCAAGAGTAGAAACAGACCAGCCCAGACCACTGACAATTTCACTGGGGTCATTTTCACCTCAAAAGAGAAGACTAAGTTAGAATCTTTAAACAAAAAGCTCTCAGATGTCTCTAAAAACAACCCACAATAAAAGTGACAATGAGTCCACCTTAAATGAAGGTACATACAGACAAGCCACTCTCTTTCAGACCACAGGAAAACAGCAGTGTGACAGAAAGAAGCATCCAATAAATATTAAAGTAACTTATCAACCTTCCCCCCAGAACCTGCTAAGCATATCACAAAGATCAATTAAGGCCATAAGAATGAATCATGTGTGCTTTTTTTTTCCTTCATAAGAGAAATTAGAACGAAGAGGGCAGACGGAAAGAGAATAAAACCAGACACCTGGTCATCTTCTTCCTCCCTATATTGAGGGATCAAGTTTTATTTTCCAAACCTCCAAGGATATATGTACCAGATATTACATCATCCTCCACAGTTCAGCTTCACCAAGGCAGGCTGTAAATATAATCTGACTAGTTCTACAAGAAATCTCCCAACATTTAGTCATCTAAGCCTTTTTTTAAAATTTCAGTTTTATTGAGGTATAACTGTAAGATATTTAAAGTGATTTGACATACCATCTAAATCTTACTCTTAGAAATGTCACTTCTTGACTCTGTAGGATAATCAAGCTCAGCATACTAGAACATGAAGTATAACTGACCATTTCATCATAATTAGCAAGCAAATATCCCCTCAAACCTTCTTTCCATGAGAAAATAGAAAACCATAGATAGTAGCACAATGCTCTAAAAAGAAATACCTATTCCCTCTTTATAGCCAGATGAAATTAACACAATAGTTTCCTACTCTCTGTTCTAAATATCCAATTAAAGTAAGGCCAACAAAGGCAAGTAATTAAAACACAAGAATCCAGATACTCACATTGAGGGTGGCTTCATCATCCACAATAGACAGCTTCACAATATAAGGATTCACAGACTATTAAACAAAAGGAGAGACTGCAGGTGAGTGTGACCTAGTTAAGAACCCATTAGTTATTTAACAAAGTGTTAACAAAAATCCTTCCAAGACGCTCTCTCTAGAGTGATGTTCCTAATACCTATGCCCAACTATCTTGCCAGTTGACTTCCTCCATTTCCAGTAAATCTCTCTGTGCATGGGCATTCGCCAAGCATGCAGAGACAGACAGACACACACACATCCCTCCCAAGCATGTGTACGTTTACATGCACACACACACACACAATTCTATTCTACCTGCATTTTCCTCTAGGCTGAATCAGCTCAGGCCTTTGCCTCTTCTCTCATGTTTCCCTCTTCTTTCTAGAAGTAAGTAAACACTCCACAACACTCACTTTGTCCTATCCTGACAATAATTTACTGAGTCCATAGGGACAGCTGTCATTTGGGGGACATAAAAGCTCCCCTGACGTAAGGCACAAATGTGTAAGTTGCTAACTTACACTCTCATTCCAAAGGCTCCCTAACAATTCCACAAACTATATCCAAGGACTGATTCACCCACCCGTAAAACAAAGCCACCTTGGGGGTGGAAAGTGGCAGCTGCTTAACAGCCAGACAGGCCATTTATGGATCCAATACCCAAATAACACTGCAGGGGAACTGAAAAGAAAGATGTAATTACCCAAACTACAATCTGGTCAGGACACTGGGATTTAATGATTGTCCCATCACTTAAAGCACTGGAAGATTTCTTGAGTTTTTCCAGATTCAATTTCAGCAGGGTAGCATATGGAAATGGACATATATTTAAACTCATTAAGCAACTGGGCCATCTCCTACCGATGGGATGAGAACCAATGACCTGCTCACCTTGAAAACATCCCCCACGCGGTATGTGAGGAAAGACCCTCTACAGCTCAGGCATGAATTCTAACCCCAGAGAAGCCAGAACAATAGTTCTTAGATTAACAGCTTTTACAGCAACCAAGATAACACATCATTGAGAAACTTGGAAATCCAACTAAAAGGCTAACCCCCATCTCCTCAGACTTTATTAATCAAGTTCCTGAGTTCATCTTTCTAATGTCAGTTGGGAATAGAGAAAGAGAAGCTTTGCTATTTTTTTTTTTTTCTCCCCCACCCCCCTGCTTTGCTATTTTTAACAGCCGAATGTTTATAAGGTTTTCTACAACCCAATTCAAGGAGGTAAAACCCACTCCATTCATTACTTGATCTAACAGATAAAGGCTCTCAACGCTTCTTCCTCTAACAACAATGCTGATGCAACAGACTTCAGATAAGATCCAAAGCAAGCTGATCCTTGGAAATGAAAATCAGCAGTGGGCTGACCTGGAGATGCCATCACGATGAGATCTACAGTAGAAGAAGCAGGCCACTGTCTCTTAGCACAATTTTTGAAACTCCTACTTACTCACCTTCCCAAAAGTAGACTGTCTCAGGTACTAATAAGGACCACCTGATTACCAAGAACAAGCACTGCATTAGCAACTGTTGAGGAAAAGGGATAAGGTGGCTAAAATCAAAGGTTTAAGTTCCAGCTCCTCCACTTATTAATTGTGACGAGGTAGGCACGTTAATAAACCTAAGCTCAATTTTCTTCATCTGTAAAGTGGGGAATAATATTTCTTTCCTTGGGGCTGCTATGAAATTTAAATCAAGTTAAATCTTCAGCACAGTATCTGGCATATAATAAGGGCTCAATTATTGGTAGTTATATTTTTTTCTCCTGACATTTTTATCACATTCAAAACAAGCTCTATAAGGAAAAAAGAGAAAGAACAACTCAAAACCAGACATAATAAACAATTTTGTAATATCTAGGAAACATCATGTTCAGGGCAGCAGTTGGGGGCTGAGTCACTTCATTTCAGAAGACTTAGCCAACCCAGAAGGCCAAGATCTTAAAGCTGTGAAAATTTCTATCCCAGCAGACACTGATTTTCCTTAACACTACCTATTCTGCTGGTCATGTTTTAAAACTCAAGACAATCTACTTTTCATCAGCAAGTCAGAATTACAAACTTCACAGAATCACTCTAGTAGAGTCCAGCATTTATTTGATCTAAACCATACTTAACAAATTTCATTGCGCTTCCCTAGATCTTCCCCCACCCCACCCCCGCCACCGGCCGCATCTTGTAATCTCTTGAGATTAAATGACTAAAATGAAGTGAGGAAGAACTACTTTCATTCCTTAAGTTCAACACCTAATTTGCCTTCTCTGTGTTTAGCTGGACACGGAGCCTCTCTGGCACCCTCTGCACCTTTCTGGAAAGGTTACAACTTACCCCATTGGTCATGGGACCAAATGTGGTGGTAACTAAAATGTTGTTCTCCCAAGCACACCCTCTTGGATTTTGCATAAAACTTCTCCAGCTTTCGGTTTTGCTGTGTTCATCTAGAAATTCCTCACATTCCTGTCAAAAACGTTCCTGCTCCATGGTCACCAGGTTTCCTTAATGGTTTCTGGTGAGTGACTTATATCAAAAGCTGCAAAGCCCAGATAAATTATGCCTACCAGCTTGCCCTCGCCTACTATATTAATTCTTCTGGGGTTTCTGACAGACCAGAGATGCATACCTCACTCTAGAAATATGATTTTCTCCAGCTCCACGGCCATGTCCAATTTTTCAGGCTGACATTTCAGAAAGTCTTACTGGGCTGAACCAGGTTTCTGTTCACATTCAGAGAAACCAAGCCACTGTCTCAGAGTGGCCTGCATCCAGCAGAATGTTCTGAAAATATTCATTACTGATGATGGGGCTTTAATATCACACATAACTCAACTCTCTTTAACTACCTTCAGCATTTTTTCTCAGCTATTTTTCTTGCTATTGTAATAAGGCCCCAGAGGCAATTACACATGACAGAGATCAAAATGGCTACCATGCTGGCCCTTCCAGATCACCAGCAAAACAGGTGTTGGTGATAAATTACTTATTTATTAGTAGCTCCGTACACCATTCATCAGTTCCTCTGAGACAAAGAAAACAATCAGTTCCTGGGGTTTATAACACATTAACACTGCTCCATATTCCAGCCCCTCTTTAAGTACTCCTTTCTCACAGAATCCTTTCTTTCATATCCCTCTTTGTAAGAATAAGCTCCATATTTTATGTTACCCATCACTTTTAACATGGTTACTAATCATATCAAAAATCACTAAGTGAAGATCCAGAAGCTCAAAAATGAAAATATTCCCTCCAGTTGGCCCATCTGTCACAGTATTGAAAGAAAGTAAAAGTGAAGTTGCTCAGTCATGTCCGACTCTTTGTGACTCCATGGACTGTAGCCCACCAGGCTTCTCCATCCATGGGGTTTTCCAGGCAAGAATACTGGAGTGGGTTGCCATTTCCTTCTCCAGGGCATCTTCCCCACCCAGGGATCCAACCCAGGTCTCCCACATTGAAGGCAGATGCTTTACCTTCTCAGCCACCAGGGAATGAGAATGTCATAGTATTGCTACTTATTAAAGAAAGTCAAGTTGCCTCAATGTAGCTTCTGATTTCTGGCTTCAGTAAAGCAGTCCTAGTGTCCAGGACCCAGTACCAAGTACTCCCTGCAAAGCAACCCCCAATGAGGTTCTGGCCTTCCCTAAGTGGCCCCCTTTCTTTTCAGTGTATTCTACCTTTTGAGGAGAATCAAGTGGATGACCAACCCAAGTATAAATCTTTGAGTTCAGCTCTTTATCTCAAAATCTATAAATCTGTCCCTAATTCAAATGCAAAAAGAACTCCAGAATTAATATGGATAAGGCTCTGTCTTCAACTTCCATCAAAATCAAAAAGAGTCCCCAGATCAACAGTGATATTTATACAAGTCAACTGAGTACATTATGGAAAACTAATATATAAGTTGAATGTTTCAAAACAGATGCATTAGGTCAGTGGTTCGCAATCCCCTGAGCATCACACTCAATAGGAGATCTTTAAAAAAAGATAACAAGGTCCCATCCCCTAAGAGATTCTGATTTGGTGTGCAAAGAGTAAGGCCCCGGGACTCCCCTGGTGGACCAGTGGTTAAGACTCTACACTTCCACTGGGTGGGGGCATGGGTTTGATCCTTGGTTGGGGAACTAAGATCCTGCATGCCATATAATATGGCTAAACAAATAAAGAGTATGACCCAGAAACATCTTCTTTTTAAAAAAAAATCCTGGTGATTCTAATGATAAGCTGGGTTTGGGAACCACTACATTAAGAAAGATTTACTCACTTTATTAGAAGTTACACCACAGGATTCCTTTAAACAGCTATAACCTCTACCCTAGGAGTCTAACATATGACTTTTAGAATTTATCAAAATTAATCTATATACCATTTACCAAGAAAATGTCTTCTACATTAAACAAAATTACTAGGAATGGTCACATTTAGGAAGATTATAGAAAAACAGCAGCTGTCCATTAAGAGACTCACTTACCTCATATTTTCTGTAGTTCACTAGCAAAGCCAAGAGGACAACAGCATCATACCCATGTTCCCTACGACTCGGCGGGTGGGAGAGTATCTGTAACCAGAACCACCAACAGTGAGAGTGCTTGAGGAGGCAATTTATCCAAAAAAGAAAAAGGCAACAAGGGAACTGACCTACCTGTAAAATTGCTTCAAATATGCTGTTGATCATTACATATTCCAAGATAGTGTTCTGGCTGATGTTATCTGTCACCTGAATACAATAAAAGGTTATTTAAAATCTATACTAAGACACTGATATCTCAGGTATATCTCCTCACCTAGTATCTAACACAAACAGAAATGTTAAAACATTCTACCAAATACTTAGTAGATCTTTCATTAGCATCCCCAAAGCCACGAGAGCCTGAAGAGATAAGACACTAGAAGGGTAACAAATTAGCAAATTAAAACTTCCTAAATTTTTGACCTTCTCATTGTTTCTCTTATACCCTCACACAAGCATTTGCTTAAGTTTCTTGGGTTTCATTCCCCAAATGCACAGGAAGTACTTTATGATCCACAAGTCTTCAAGAGATTGCAGGGAAAGGAAACCACCTAAAATTAAAGAATAACATCCTAGAAGGTACAATCCAGCTTCCAGGTATAAAATCAAGGTCAGAACAAATAAAAATATTCAGCATCACAAAAAGTATTTCCAAATGAGACCTGATGAGAAGGTCAAAATCTGACAACAGAGAAGAGAGCACTTCTCCAGGACTGGTACAGGTTAAAAATGTCATCAGTTTCTCCAACGAGCAACTTTTAGGAAGAAGAAGTCCATACAACTAACTTCCTTCTACACAAACACAGCAGAGTGATGTAAAGGTCCAGTAAAGATTTTTCTCTTTTCCTTTCTAACTTTGGCCTCAAGATTTCAAATTTGCCCCTGTTGTCAATTCACACCCTTGACAAAGAAACATATAGATGGGTCACTTACTGTCACTAAGCAGAGGAGAAGTTTCAGACATAAGCTCTTCAGACTTTCAGAACCTTCTGCACAGAGCAATGAATCCAAACTCTCCATGAGATTCTGAGAAAGAGACCCATTAAGTATTAAACCATAACAAATAACATTTCCACCGTGTCTTTCCCATACTCTGGGTTATGTTACGCAGGGTAAAGTAAGAAACATTAAATAAAGCAACCATATCGTTGCCTGAGGCCTAGGCCTTGCACGATTAGATGAAGAAAAGGAAGACTTCTAAGTCTAGCTATTTTGAGGAAAAAGCTTTAGGACAACTGCACAGAATAACAAAGAATTCACTATTCTACCAAATGAATGCTTGCAGCCTATCACCCTCATATAAACCTTTAGATAAGAATGAAGTAAATTTTTCAAAGATTAATAATGATTAAATAATATATCTACAAACTAAAAACAGTAAGTAATAACCTAAATAAAATTAAATTCTATTAAATAAATTTTAAAAAATAAATGGTTAAGTTAAAGGTTAATAAAGATAGTTAAATAAGTAAGCATGTTTCATTATTTGATAAAGAAAGCGTATCACTTGATGCAGGCACACTGAACAAATAACAAAAAGATAACATCACTACTAGCTATTCACTGGCCACGTGCACTATCCAACAAAGTTGGCCCATATTCACCCTGGTCGAGTCTACTAAACAAAATGATCAGAGCTTATCACTTGTACTAACAATCAGCTGTCATACCAAATATAGTCAAAAGATGAAACCCTTAGATACTACAAAAGAAAGAAGAAAAAAAGAAATTTTTTCATTAAATAAAGGAGGAAAATGAATGGAGAATACAGATTTAGCATGCTGGAAGGTTGAGTGAATATTCAAAATAAGCTACTTCAATTCAACAAATATGTAAATTCTATGTGCCAAATTTAATGTTTTCAAAGAAAACTAAAAAATAAGACAACGACCTTTGCTCTCAAGGCGTTTTTAGTCTAACAGGAGAGAAAAATAAGTAAACAGTTTTAACTTAATGATTACTATGACAGAAATACATATGGAGGAAAGGAATTAGCTGTGACGTTACCTATTCCAGGACTCCTAAGGGACAGGTTGTACTTTGAAAAATCAGTAGGAATTAATTAAAACTTCAGAAGGAAAGGAATTCTAGACAGACATCGGCATGATCAAAGACACACAAGGAATGAAAACAGTCCTGGGTGTGCAGCTAGAATACAGTTTGTTATTATGGAAAGGTGAGGCACAGTGATGAGAGATGCAATTTGAGAAATAAATAGAAAGAAGATCACAAAAGTTATATAAGGCTAATGAGGAAGTTTGGTCTTTATCCTTTCAGTGACAGGAAACTAATGAAGGGTTTTAACCAAGATTTGAGTGTTAAGATACATCACTCTGGTGTCAGTATGGATGACAGATTTAAAGATGTTAGGTCTGGAGGAAGGGAGAAAAATGAAGACTGACCTATCAGTTTTCTGAGGGTGGTTGCCATGTCTGATTTGCCTCTGTATCCCCAGTGCCTAGCACATAGGAGCCTAACAAATGTTTGTCAAAAGAATGAAGGCAGGGAATTTCCTGGCAGTCCAGTGGTTAAGACTCCACACTTCCAATGCAGGAGACAAGGGTTCAATCCCTAAACAAGGAACTAAGATCCCACATGCCATGCAGTATGGCCAAAAAAATTTAAAAAAAAAAAATGACTCCAGGTACTAAATCTTTGTGCACTCCTAATTGCATATTTGTAACTTTTTAAAAATAACCTATTCACTATAAGGATTCTTTTGCATGTGCTGTGCTGTGCTTAGTCACTCAGTCGTGTCTGACTCTTTGTGACACTATGGACTGTAGTCCGCCAGGCTCCTCCATCCATGGGGATTCTCCAGGCAAGAACACTAGAGTGGGTTGCCAAGCCCTCCTCCAGGGGATCTTCCCAATCCAGGGATCAAACCCAGGTCTTCCGGGTTGCAGGTGGATTCTTTACCATCTGAGCCACTAAGGAAGCCCATTCTTTGGCACAGAGATTTCTTTATTTTAAATTTAGTGAATGAGAAAATACGAGTTCTTCAAAGTTCATATTATGAACAACATTCACTGAAGATAGTGACAGTACTATAAATCAGGTATCTGATATGGGATCTGTACCCAAAATAGGTAGGTAAAGAACTCTTACAACTCAACAATAAAAAGACAAATAATTCAATCTACAAATGGGAAAAGAATTTGAATAGACATTTCACACACACACACACACACACACACACACACACACACACTGCTGGGGAAAATGTAAAATGGTATCGCCACTTTGGTAAATAGTTTGGAATCTCCTCAAAATGTTAAGCATAGAATTACCATATGATCCAGCAATTCTACTCCTAGGTATATACCTAAGAGGATTAAAAACATATGTCCACATTTACAAGCACTTCATAGCAGCATTATTTATAACAGCCAAAATGCTGAAACATCTCAAATGTCTATCAACCGATGAACGGATAAGTAAAATAATATGATACATTCATACAGTAGAATACTAAGCAGCCAAAAAAAGGAATGAAGTACAAGGTACAACATGGATGAACCTTGAAAACATTAAGCTGAGTGAGAAGCCAGACACAAAAGACTACATATGATATGATTCCATTTATATGAGAAGTACAGTAGAGGTGAACCTATACAGATATAAAACATATTAATGGTTGCCAGAGGCTGGAGAGAAGAAGAAATAGGGAATGACTGATAATGGCACATGTTTTCTTTTTGGGGTGATGAAAATGTTCTGAATTAACAGTGGTGATGGTTGTGCAGCTGCATGAATATACTAAAAACTACTGGTTATACACCATAAAAGGATGAACTGTATGATATGTGAATTACATACTGATAATGCTATTTCTCAAAAAGCATCAAACAGTAGAAATGAGAATTCTGGTAAAATCAGTGTTAAATAAGAAAACTTAAAAGTTTAGAACTAAAATATCCTTGTGTATTAATTTGTTACCTTCTATTTAAATTCTTACATGCTTTTAAGAATGTATGGTCATGATGTAAATCACAAGTTTCTCAGTCTTTATCCTACAGGGAAAAGATGCCTCAATACAAATCTGAATTTCAAATTTTCAGGATAAACCAAATCTTTAAAAATATCCAAATTCAAGGCCAATTCAATCATTTATGTCTATCTGAGTTAGATGACTAGAACATCTAACTGTCTGCAGATGGTATTCCTCAACAGCTGTCAGAAGTAGACACCCACAGGCACATCTGCAGCTTATGCCTCACCTTCATGCACAGCTCCGCCTTGTCAAAGCCCATCAGCATGTTGATAATGTCAAACCCAGAGGTAGATTTATTCTTTTGATGGACTCCTCGAATGAGTGCACACAAGGTCTGCAGAGATGAGAGAAAGAATTCTTTCTAGAAAGAAAGTCTCAAAATGAAAAGGGCATTGGATCAGTAGCCTCACACTACAACCTCAGAACCTTCTCCTCCTATAGCTGACAATCAACTGCTCTATGCTCTGAGCTCCAGAATATAGTCGGGGTCTTAATATGTGCAAAATCTAGACATGAAAAGAGGAACAGCATCTGAAACTGTCATCTTTTTTATTCTTTTCTGGCCATCCTCTTTTTAAAAATTACATTGCAGACAAAGATTGGAAGGTGACATTCAAAAATAAGAAACTGTTTTTGAGCTTGAATCACTGGGTTGATAGACCTTGCCCTTATTTAAAATTAATTTTAGAATTTACAAAATAGTTTATCATCTTTAGTAATTATTTTTAATAACTATAGAAGACCCTGTATGATAACAACCGATCAATTTAAATCTTAAAAATTCATTACAATCCCCATCTACTACTTACTAACTGTGTGAGCCTGGACAAATCAGTTAACTTTTCAGTGCCTCATTTTTCTCATCTATACAATGGGATAATAATAGCATTAATCTCATAGGGATGATGTGAAGACTATGTGAATTAATACTGTACAGCACTTAGAATAGTCCTTGGAACTTTGTTAAAATTCCTGGACTAGCCTGGAACTTAACTTTGTTAAAGCTCAATAAATGTCAATTATTATAATAATGTACTATAATTCTATGGTTCACCAAGTGACTTAATGTCAATATATTTCCACTGAACTAAAAAGTTTACAATTCATGCCCCTACAGCAAGTCACTGTAATTACAGGAAGTACAATTTCCAACTTTCATTTCAATTTGCAATGAAGAGGTCACAACAACTGTGATGCTCAAAATGTAGAATTTACTGTCCAAAAGTTAAGAAAGATACAGGATAAACATGGTCCTTCTTTCTGGGGCATCAGCTCAAAAGGTAATTTCTACATTCTACAAATGAGAAAACCGGAGCTCACAAAGTGATCTGCCCAACTTGTAAGTTAGAAACTTAAACCCAATCTACCAAAAGTTCCAATAAAATTCTTTACACTGTCATGACTTCTTCATATTCTATGCTTGTCAATCACTACCCTAGGTACTCAGCTCAATCTAGGCTACACTGGAGCTGCTAAACTATAAACTTTAGAAATTTTGAAAAAAAAAAAGAAATTTTGCCTCACTCTTTCAAAAAAATTTACTTCTAGAACACTACCTGCCAGGCAGTGATCTACACACTAGGAACAAAGTATTGAATAAAACCATCTTTACCCTCAAGAAGACTATAATGTATTCCACCAGCTCAATGTTAGGCATAACAGTAATTCAAGAAATTCATGAATCTTCCGCATGATAATGCCACTTAGCATTAAGAACAATGATTCTTAATGTTTTTAGACTTACTGACCCTTTTGAGAATCTGATGAAAGCCCGCTCTCCAAAAAAATGTACATATACACATAATGTACATATACACATAAAATATTACATAAAACTACAGGGAGTCAAGGACCTTCTGAAACCTCAGAATAAGAACTCTTGACCTAGTGAGAAAATACTGTTTATATAAGAAAACACTATCTATTTAATTAAGAAAGTCTCATGATTTTTGCTGTAGACTAAGCACCCTTTCTGGAGTTTCTTCTCTTTTACTTTCCTTCAAGTAATAATAAAAATTCTGTCAAACAATCCACCTTGGCATTAGATCAAATTATACAAATGGACAAGATTACTACTATAGATGTCCATTTGTTTAACTAGGAAGATAGCTAAATAAAACATAGCATAGATGTTTGGTTACTTAAAGAAATAAAGGGGAAAAAAGCCTCAAGCCTAAGGGGAATTTTAGGTTCCTCAAGTTCCAATAGATGTATTACAGTTTATAAACAAGACTTCCCCATTCTCCCAGCCATGTACCTGCAATGCATTAACCACTCGAATTGGATGTTCCTCTCCCAGAGCCTGGATGCAGTGTTGAAATAAGCAATTAATATTGTCCTTGATCTTCATTAACTCCTCACCATCAAGAGATTCCAACTTGCCTTCTAGGTACTCTAAATTCACCTAACACGGAAACAATAAGGGCCTGAGTACATTTTTAGTGTAACACCTAGAACACATGTGAAGGCAATCTCAGTTACCAGGAAAATCCACAGATGCCACGAAGTCTTACCTTCATGAGGAAGAGCTCCTCCCAAAACCGAGGACTGCACTTACTAGGGTCCTCTGTCTGAAAACAGAAGATAAGTAGATTCAATATACCCAGCTAACACCAAAGCATTAAGAACACATTTGAAAGAGTCACTATATGCCTTTCATAGGGTCAATCTTACCTCTCACAATTAACTCTGAAAATGCTTGGTCATTCCAAACAGCTGTAATGGGGAACAATTTGGGGGGGGGGGTTCCCCAAATGGAAGACATTGTGCATGGATATATACTCCCTGTACCAGAAGTTAAATGACTCAAAGAATCTCCCTCAAATCTTCCTCTTCTTAGCAAGAAGTAAAGAACCAGTTAGTCATATTCTGATACATCCCCATTGTACTTTTATGGGTGCTCAGTTTTCAAGCCCATTCACATACATGAAATACAACAGCCCAGTGAGCCAGGTAGGGTAAATATTATCACGATTCTCCTTTTAGGAAAGAGAGTCCACCGAATTACACAAGATATGCAACTCCTTTTACAAGAGTAACATGTTTTACACATTTACATGTACTACTTATGACCAAGATTTCAGAAGTTAAATATATATGCAGGGTATCTAATTACTCTAAACTTCCATGAAGAGGTATATTTTACAACACTGGCCTGGACCACAGTCAATACACAGTTCTGAAGACCCAAAGGAATCCCCAATCTAATTGCTAATAATTCCTTAGTCATCTCATAATGTTGGAGGATGAGACAACCTAAGAAATTGTTCTATCCACTAACAACTTGAGACAGAATGTAACAGGGCATCTTTTTAAAATATCTGGACCAAAAAAAACAAACAAAAAACAACAACAACAAAAAAAAAAACACAAAAAACAAAATATCTGGACCATAGAATTCTAGGGTCAAAGGGAACTTCAAAGGACATCTAGGATAGAAAGGTCCTTAAGTCAAATCATAAGGAAGACAACTCTTAAATATATTCAGAAAGAGCAATCCTCTTTTAATTGTTTTACCCAGCTAGAGGCAACAATCTATAAGAACAACATAATAACAATCTACGTTAATTAACACACGATCATAATTTCTACTATGAGAGAGCTTACTCTCACCCTTGTTCTCTTTTTCCCTCTGAAGAACTAGAAAGTAGCAGGCAGAGGTGAGGTTAATTCTCATTTTGGAACAAGAAACTGAGTCAAGCTGTGAAAAATGTCAGAGCTCCAGGCCTTACCATGAAGATCTCATCATACATCAGCACCACTTTTTCCTTCAGTGGTTTTTTGGAGGCTGAAGATTTCCGGAGCAAACCCCCTCGTTTCTCTACCTGTGCCATGGTGAGAGAATCTGTGAAAGAAAGCCACAGTTAGTGCTAGAAATGCTAAGATGTTGGAGAGAGTATTGAAATACCTCTCAACGGGAAATTTTTTAGGAAGAAGAAATGATAAATAACCATGGTATAGATTTTGTGCATTTGTCCAATTTCCCCTCCTCTGACCAGGTAATTTCAAGGTTTAAATCATAACTTGGTCTACAGCAAAACACATTTTACATCCTTAAAACATGCCAGTGGACAAGACTTAAAGAAGATCCAAAACCAAGCAGGAAAGTGTAACTAGCTCCCTCTGCAATAGGTCTGGTCATATATTTGAGGTTGATGGAGGAAAGGCTGCAAAGCACACACTGCCCACAGACTGATGGTGAAGTTAAATTTCAAGTATTGATTGAGCTTAGGACCATTAAGGCAGGAAGTGTGCTGCAGACTGATGTACTCCATTGATTTCCCCAAAGTAAGTAGGTCCTCCTCACTGCAAAGTACTTGGCCTTCACTGTCATATAAATCACTCTGGACTTGACTGCCTTCAGAAATTCCTCTGCAAAGAAACCCAAGGCAGAAAACAGTAGTTAAAAGACCAAAAATTAAATTAATCTAAAAATAACCAAATATAACTCCCTTTAAATTTAATTATATGTACACATACATATAACTTCAGTGTATTTTTTAATTCTCTATAAAAGCAGTTCCACAAACCATGCCCAAATTTTCCCATCTTGCTTCAAGGAATCCTCAATTTTTTCCAAGTGAGAACTTGAAATGCCACAGGTCTCCACATGGATTTACACATTCTCTCACTTCCCCAACTTTTTCTTCTGTTGACAAAATTCCTCTCTTTCCCTTAAATCTTAGGCTTTAGTTGTGAAACTTAATTTTATCCAATGGCAAGTATGGATGGTAGTAAGGAGACTGATTTCACTTTCAGACAAATCCAAAGCAGCAGAAAACTAATCCTGTTCAATGACATTTGGAAAATATACACTATGTTTCAAATCAAAATCAAAACTTTAATGAAGAGATGAATCCAACAGCATAAAAGACTCTGTCTCAGATATCATCTTTCTCTAATACGTATAGCCCCAAAGGAGATGCATTTTTGAGCTCTAAAAGCACAGAAAATTTCCTCACTGGATGTTATGCATCCTTAGCACAGGGACTGTATCTTATACCTTTTTCATAAGCACTTGGTTCGCAGTAAATGCTCAGTATATGCCTGTCACTGAGAAGTCCTACGTCTAACCTAAAATTTTAGTTAGACCTAACTCTATCAAAGCCTCACTAAGACCTCTTATTCCTTTATGATCCAGAGAAAACTGAAGGAAAAAATAACAACAAAAAAAGAGAAGATTCTTTCAGGCAATTTACACTGTATCGATCATCGCTTTGCCTTAAAGCATGAAATAGAGGCTCCATTCAAAACATTCCTGTGTCTTTTAAATAGGTTGTCAAGAGGAAGATGTCCTTATCGGGGGAAAATAAATTGGAAATCAAGAGGATCCTATTAAAATAAATCAAAAGCAATGCAATTCTAAGCTTAGTGGATATAGATCTTTCATGTGCTCAGCTTCAACCAGTTGATTAACAGGAATAGTGGGAACCAAAGTCCCTGGATGTGAAAAGCACATGTTTACAAACATCTCCTTCTGAGGATTTATAATTAGGTTACAGCTAATCAATGTCCACCCCAAATCTAATAAACTCACTTTCTCTATTTCGGAATCAATACTTTCTAATAAGCAAAAGGGAATAGGAGAGGAAGGAAAAACAATTTCAACCAAAAGTACCAAATTTCCTAAGAAATTAAATTCTTTTCATCACTCTCCTTCCATCTGGAGCAGGGGTAAATTCAACGAAGGGCCTCAACTCATTATTCTCTGTCATCATCACAGGCACCTGGAATTTACCACCCAAGCTGTCTGAAGTGTGACTAGAAACTGACAACATAAAAGTCCCCTCCTTTTGCCAGCACTTTTACCCAGTGAGCACAACAAAGAAGGGTATTTCTAGAATGCAGACTAGAAGAAGCGTAGAACTTTTAAAAAAGTCTTTCTGGGGTCTCAGAAAATGAAGCCTGTGCTCCCAAATTTGAAAGTAAAATATCTGACTGGTAGAGCAGTAAATTGCAGTACATCAGTAATGTAAGTGTAATCTGTTTATATCCTCCCAGTGTTTCTTTCCTTTCACAATCCTCCCCTATTGTAGAGAGAACCAGCAGCAGCTGAGCAGCAGCCAGACATAACGGAACAAACAGCCAGCAGAACTGAGACTAGAACACAGCTCTCCCAAGCAACTAGATGACACTGAGTAAATCATTGTGCTTCTCAGTTTCCTTACAAGTAAAACTAGAGGACTGGACTAGACATATTATCTAATGAGTCTCTCGGCATCCCTGAAATACCACAAGCACAACAGGAACACCTAAATACTGTAAAGCTCTAACTGAGGCACTAAGGAGTTACAAAAAGGAAACTCCAAACTGGATCCTCTAGGAGCTCAAATCTATTAGCAGAGACAGGCACAGAACAACCCATGAAGTGTTAGTCGCTCAGTCCCATCCGACTCTTTGTGACCCCATGAACTGTGTCCCACGAGGCCCCTCTGCCCATGGAATTTTCAGACACGAATACTAGAGTGGGTTGCCATGCTCTTCTCCAGGGGATCTTCCTGATGGAAGGACTCAACCCAGGTCTCACATTGCAGGCAGATTCTTTACCATCTGAGCCACCAGAACCCATGAAGAAGTGAAGTGAAGTGAAGTGAAGTCGCTCAGTCGAGTCCGACTCTGCGACCCCACGGACTGTAGCCTACCAGACTCCTCCATCCATGGGATTTTCCAAGCAAGAATACTGGAGTGGGTTGCCATTTCCTTCTCCAGAACCCATAGCACAAGGCAAATCATGAGAAAGTAATAAAGTACAAAGAAAATGCTGTGGACTACAAGGAAGAGAAAGAAGCATTCTATGACTACACTATGACCTCTGTTGGTCTGGGCTTTTAAATCCTTCTAGTGAAGAAGCAAATACAGCAAAGCCACAGCAATCCCACAGAAATGTCATCTTAGGCATGAACACAGTTTCTGAGAAACAAGATATAGTAGACAAAGTAATAAAAAATAATCAGGCAATTTTTCAATGCTAATTTCACCTACCACCAAACTTAGGAATGGCTTTAAATCCCCAAACTCAATGGTAAATCAATGAAGTCTTTCATTCCTAAACCTCAGGAATTGCTGGTCCCATGACCTGCATACAACTTCTCTCTAAAAAACCCAAGTCATACAATAAGAACTATATCTTAAAGCAATCCAGCTACAGACTTCTTAAATGCACGTCACTTCACACCCCTACAGCATAAAATAATTAAATATCAAGATTTTAAAACCTGAAGTCAAAAAATAAATAAATAAAACCTAAAGTCAAATACTTCCAGTGTTTCACAAGCAAGGAATGCTAGTTACACTTAACAAGTTACTCATTTATTTTATTGTCTTCTTAAGCACAATATATGCCAACTCTAGTATCAGAAAATTAATTTAATAGAAATTCACTCTGATTTCCAAAGTGATCAATTAATCTATTAAAGTCTCGGTATTGTATCTACATGAGATGATGAAGGTTAAAAAACTAAATCTATTGAGGTAATCATTTCACAATACACATAAATCAAACCATCATGCTGTACTCCTTAAACTTACACAGTGATATATGTCAATTATTTCTCAATAAAACTGGGAAAAATATCTAAAAAAGTCTTCAGTCTTAGTCCCAACTATTATACACTCATTCTATAAGTTTCCTTTCTCTTCCTGGCTTCAATTTGCCAATATGTGCTGGACCGCAAGAAGGCTGAGAGTCAAAGAATTGATGCCTTCGAACTGTGGTGCTGGAGAAGACTCTTGAAAAGTCTCTTGGACTACAAGATCAAACCAGTCAATCTTAATCAACCCTGAATATTCATTGGAAGGACTAATGCTGAAGCTGAAGCTCCACTATTTTGGCTACCTGATGCAAAGAGCCAACTCACTGGAAAAGACCCTGATGCTGGAAAAGACTGAAGGAAGCAGAAGAAGAGGGTGGCAGAAGATGAGATGCTTAGATAGCATCACCGACTCATGTGTGCCTGCATGCTCAGTTACTTAATCGTGTCCGACTCTTCACAACCCTATGGACTACAGCATGCCAGGCTCCTCTATCCATGGAACTCCCCAGGCAAGATTACTGGAGTGGGTTGCCATGCCCTTCTCTAGAGGATCTTCCAGACCCAGGGATAGAACCTGCATCTCTTACATCTACCTGCATTGGCAGGCGGGTTCTTTACCACTACCACCACCTGGGAAGCCCAGCATCACTGACTGGACATGAATTTGAGCAAACTCTGGGAGACAGTGAAAGACAAGGAAGACTGGCATGCTACAGTCCATGTGGTCGCAAAGAGTTGGACACAATTTACTGACTAAACAACAAACAACAGCAAAAGCCATGGCAAGAAGCCATGGCAAGAATGTGCAGAAAAGGGAACCCTGTGCACTGCTGGTGGGGATGTAAATTGGTACAGCCACTACAGGAAATAGTATGGATGTTCCTCAAATACTAAAAATAAAACTACCATATGACCCAGCACTCCCACTTCCATATGTATCTGAAGAAAATAAAGTCACCATCTTGAAGAGATGCACTCTCATGTTCACTGCAGCATTATTCACGATTAAAAAAACCATGGAAATAACCTAACTGTCCATCACTGGACAAATGGATAAAGAAAAGGTGGTATATACATACAGTGGAATATCATTCAGCCATAAAAAAAAGAAGGAAATCTTGCCATTTGCAACAACACAGATGAATCTTGAGGGCAGTAGGCTAAATGAAATGTCAGACAGATAAAGACAAATATTGTTTGTTGCATGTGGAATCAAAAAAAGCAAAACAAATAGAAATTGAGTAGATCAGACTGGTGGTTGCACAGGGGATGGGGAATGGGGCAAATGAGAGATGCTGGTCAAAGGGTACAAACTTCCAGTTATAAGACAAGTAACTTCTGGGAATCTAACATAAAACCTGGTGACTGTAGTTAACAATACTGTATTATATATCTAAAAGTTGCTACATTAAATATTAAATGTTCTCACCACAAGAAAAAAAGGAAAAAAGTGACCATGTGAGGTAATGGATGTGTTAACTAACTTTATCATTGGTAATGATTTCACAATATATATGTATATCAAGTCATTATGTTGTATACCTTAAAGTTATACAGCGTTAAACATAAATTGTGTGCGTGTGTGTTAGTGACTCAGTCGTGTCCTACTCTGTAGGACCCCTTGCACTGTAGCCTGCCAGGCTCCTCTGTCCATGGTATCCTCAAGGCAAGAATACTGGAGTGGGTTGCCATTCCCTTTGCCAGGGGATCTTCCCGACCCAGGAATTGAACACAGGCTTCCTACACTGTAAGCAGATTCTTTACCATCTGAGCTGAAATATCATATCACAACAAAATAGGAAGAGGTATGGAACGGCTCTCTATAGGCTTTCAGGGTAATGGTCTGGAGTTTTAGGTTCATACTTGTAATGGACTGGTAGCAAGTATCACCCTCACTTCACTGCTTGATGAGGCTCTAAAACACTAGTGTAGGTAGATGCTCAGAAATACACCTCAAAACATTTCAACCAGAATGGAAGAAAAGACCAAATGGAAAGAAGGAAAATTAATAAAAAATAAATGTACCCAGCATCCAGAAGAAAAAAATATGCACAGATCAGGCATGCATTCATTCATTCAACAATACTAATACTGATCACCTTTCAGGTGCTAAGCATTAAGGGTACAGCAGTGAACAAGACAAACAAGATCCCTGCTTTCAGAGTTTTCATTCTAGTAGAGGAAGAAAGGCAACAAACAACTTGAGACAATGATAAGTATCTTGAAGACAAATTGTCGAGGGGGACTACAGATAGCAAATTAAAGAAGGACTCTAAGAAAAGTGATAGGAGGACTGAGATCAGGCTAACAAGAAGAAAACAGCCATGTGGAAATCTTCAGAAAAGTGTTCCAGATAGAGGCAACAGCAAATTCAAAGGCCCCAAGACTTAAACACACTTGGCATGTTCAAGAAACAGAAATGCCAGGGAATTCCTTGGCAATCCAGTGGTTAGTGCTACGTGCTTCCACTGCAGGGGAGCCAGGTTCAATCCCTGGTTGGGGAACTAAGAACCTGATGCCACACATCACGGCTAAAAAAGAAAATGCCAGAGTGCCTAGAGTATAAATATTCCTTTTTTGAAAGGTTTTTGTAAAGCCTATTGAGTGTGAGTTTTTCTAAATATACGAAGAGAATTCAAATGTCCATTAGCAGCAGAATGGGAAAATTATATTATATATATATATATGTATAATATATACAGGAGAATACTATACAGAAATTTTAAAGAACTATTGAAATAATATTGATAAACTAATAGATACTGAATAAAAAATGTCTGAAAGAAACGAGTACAAACTAATGATTTCATTTATATGAAACTCAAAAAGGTAAAACTAGTCTGTGGGAACAGAGATTAGAATAGTTGTTACCCTCGGCAGGGAGATGAATGGGATGGAGTGTAAGGTAGCCTTCTGAGGTACCAGAAATGTGCTCTATCTTGACCTGAGTGGAAGCCATATAAATATGTACATGTGTAAAAGAATTATCCAGTCATATACTTCACATTATGTATACCGTTCCTCGATCCAAAATAATGTATGTGTTCACATATACATACACATATGTGTATATATATATATATGAAAATTTAACACCACCCATGCAGAACATTAGAACAAAGCCTAGTAGGGACTCTACTTACACACACAGGACACTGATCTAAAATAACCACTGAAGAGCTGACACTTATTTAGCACTTTTACAGACCAAGCACTGTCCTAAGCACTTTATACACATTGTTTTATCCTCACAACCTATGATCCAGGAAACCTGACAATAAGGAAATTAAAGAATGAAGCGGTTAAAAAACAAAAATAAAAAAACTTATCAGGATAAGTGAAAGTAGGGACTCAAACCCAGAGAGCCTAATGTTTGAGTTCAGCCCTTAACCACTATACTATACTGAGCAGAGATGAACAGACGTAGAGTAACCTACACATAAACAAAGCTGCATCTGCAGAGAAAATGAAGAGGTTCCAGGTGAGTGAGGAGGAAGAGTACATGCTTGCTGACCTTAATGAACAAACTGTAGAGTATCCAGATATCTTGAGTTTCATCACTTATTTGCCTGTAGGTAGATGTGCCATCCTAAGAAGAGAACTATCTGCTACATGCATATGTATATAAATATGGATAACGGTGAAGTGAAAGAGAGAGACAAATCAATGAAATAGTAGAAAACTTAGAAGGAAAAATTGGAGAAGACTCTGAGTGTCTACTCAAGTTGATAGATGTATTCAGTATAATAAATGGAAAAAAAAAAAAGCTGAAATACATTGATATCCATTACAGGATCTAATTGATACTATATTTTAATTGAGCTACGGCTTCCCTGGTGGGTCAGATGGTACAGAATCTGCCTACAATGCAGGAGACCTGGGTTCGATCCCTGGATTGGGAAGATCTCCTGGAGAAGGGAATGGCAACCCATTCCACTATTCTTGCCTGGAGAATCCCATGGACAGAGGAAGCCTCGCAGGCTACAGTCCATGTGGTTGTAAAGAGTTGGACACAACTGAGCGACTAACACAACTTAATTGAGCTAAGTAAGCCAGTGCTCTGAGGGTAATTCTCCACCAAAGCTGGATTATGAATGGAAAGATACTACAAAACAAGACAGAAAGATGAAAACGCTTTACCCCTGCAGAGCTGTATCACATGTTTCAGAATCTCCTGGCATGCCTCCTGGAAATGTAGACTCCTAAACCCCTCTCCCCACTACTGAAACAGACTTTTCAAGATAAGAACTAGAGGTCTACATTCTAATAATGACCCCAGTCAGTGGTTCTGAATTGGGGCAATTCTGGCTCCCAAGGGACATCTATCGCTGCCTGGAGCTATTTTGGGTTGTCACAACTGGGAGGGGAGTTACCACTGGCATCTACTGGGTAGAGGCCAGGGATGATGCTAAACACCCTAAAGTGTACAGGACAGTTACCACACAAAGAATTATCTGGTCCAATAAGTCAATAATGCTGAGGTTAAAAGACCCTGCCCCAAATAACTCTGATGTTCACTAAAGTTTGAGAAGTACTCATCTAAGCCTTAAAACAAGCCTTCAAAAGAAAGTAGCATCTGGACAGACTTTTGAGAGGATGAATAAAACTTCTGCCATCTCCAGGAGAGGCACTGGGGCAATCCTCACCTACTTCCGCCTCATTCTCCCAATATTACTCACCAACACCATCCCCTTTTCTCAGGATCTTAGCCCCTGTTTTCCCATCTGTGAAAGATCACTACGGAATACATTGACTATAGTAGTCCACAGTGCCTCCTGAAGGAGATGAAAATCCTGTCTGCCCAGAAGTTGTGGCTGAGTCAGATAACACCACTCCAATTCTGATCATGAGCCATTCACCCAATACACAAAAGGAGACAATAAGTTTACCAAGTCAGAAAGAGTCTTCTGACTCTCTTAAAAAATTTCCCTAGTTCCTCTAGATGTGAGGGTTTGTGTTTTTAATTTTTAGGCAAAAGTTATCTGCTCCCTATGTCCTTCTGCAAGGCATCCCACACTCCCGTGTAAAACTATAATGCAAGGCATTTTTACCTTCAAATCCCAACCTTTCATTTCTCAAACTAGCTCCTGTATCGCCTCTTCCTTTCTGAAGGCCCCAAGGATTTAGCTCACTAATTGGATTCACAAATTCATGATCCACATGACTCCCTGTCATACCTTCTCTCAGTAGCATGGGACATGGGTTCCCCTAAGTCTACCCCCAGACTGGGTCTGAAACCAGCATGTAACTCCTTTCCGTTTTAATGGATTTTTACTGCTAGTCACTTCAAGTCTTTTATACCCCCAAAAGGAAAATAGAGTGAGACCTGAATTCTTGAAGCTGCCTCTCTAAATCCCCTTCACGTGGTCTTTTTTTTTTTTTTTCGGCCACACCACACGGCATGTGGGATCTTAGTTCCCCAACCAGGGATCCAACCCTTCCACCCTAAAGTGGGAGCGCAAAGTCTTAACCACTGGATCTCCAGGGAAGTCCCCCTAAATTTTCTTCATAGAGAGCTCCACGACAGGCCACAACCCTTTTGTTCTATCATTTCTTTTAATTACTGGGGATGGAATTCACCATTCATTTCTCCTTATCTTTCAGAGCACAGCCTCCCACTCAAGGTGGTATATAATAATAAATACTACTACTGAGTACTTACTATATACTTGGCACTATTCTAAGTGATTTAAATACACTGTATTAATCCTTACAACAAGCAAATGAAGTAGGTACTAATACCATAATTTTACACTGAGAATTTTACTTTGCCCAAGTAATAAGTAGTAAAGCCACTAAATCTTTCTGGTAACTCTATGAGAACATCGTGTTAGTGCAAAAAAAAAATAAGTGCTTACTAGTAGAACATTCAAAAATCTAGACTCAGTTAAAATTCTATGGAAACTCCAAACTGATATTCATTTATGTCACATTCCCACTTTACATCTGACAAGCATCACCCCTATTTTCTAGATGCTAGGACAGAACCAGCCTGATTCAGTTATAAGCACATGAGCCACTATGCGGCAGCATCCGTATCTTGTGTGTGCTCCTATGCTCTGTACAGTGTTTACCTCAGAGCGGGTGTCTAGCCTACACTTGAAAGTGGAATTAACTCACGGGACTTGCCCAAGACTAAGCAGCAAGTGGCGAAAACCACAATTTCCCCAATCTCTACTCTGGGTCACAGTCTGCACCTACTAAAAGTGAAATAGCTCCACAGAAGAGAATTCAATCTGGTCCCATCAGAATCTACTAAGTCTGCCTACTTTCACAAATTAACAATACAGATGAAGAGGTTGAAACAAACATGACTATCTCAGGTTCCCTTTCAAATGATTTTACGTAAGAAGGAATGCACTTGTACCTTCAGAAGGAGGAACCAACTTCAAACTGACAGGATTTCAGAAAACGGTGATTGAAAATCACCTTTTTCTGACAGCTCCCAGAATGAGAATTCATTGTAAGATCCTCTTCTCAAGAGCAGGAGCTCTTGTAAATTAATACTGTCTATCGCCTGCTCAAGCCCTGAACTTCCTCAAGCAGCACAACGTCACTTACACCTTCTTCATCTCCTTTCCTGTTGAACAATACAAGCCTCATGAATACCACCTAAGTATAAAATGAAAATTATAAGACAGACTCCCATCATCTTCTTAAAGGAAAGCACAAAAGGTAACAGCAACCTAGCAAAGTAAATGGATTTCCTGTTGGCTCAACAACTAACACTTACCAAGACCTTATAACAACATGAGCATGGTCTAAGGGAAAAAGGACACAAAATTAGAGGTATGGTCCCTGCCTTGAGATGCTCACTATAAAGTGAAAGAAGTACCTATTCAAATAATTCCTTATAAAGAAATAGACATTATTTTCCCAGGAGCTTTTTCACGTATGTCCTTCCTCCAAGCTACTGCCAAAATATAAAGCTCACCAGGCCTCTGTATTTCCAGCTGCCTACTAACTTGTCCATGAGTATATCCCACAATTAACTTGATCTCAGCATATCAGACTATCTCCACTATACCTCTTTCTATAGCCACCCAACCCTTTAAAAAATCTGCTCTACTTTTTCTAATTCATATCCTGGTCAATGAAATTCCCATTTACCCAATTTCTCAAATTAGAAAGCTTAGCCCACTGTCTCTCCCTAAACAGTCACTAAGTCCTATCGCAGCTATCTCAGAAATACTTCTAAAATCCATTCCCCCTCCTCTTCATTCCCACTGCCACACTTGATTGAGACTCTCAGGCAATTGCAACAACTCTAGTTAGTCTCACTGCCTCATTTCTCCATTACTTTAATCTGCACTTCTGTTGCTCCCTAACATTAAAAAGTTCCAATGGCTCCCGGCTCTCTTTTCAGTCTCACCTCCAGGCAATTTCCCCACCACACATTCTGTTTCAGAAAAATTTAGACATTATTTTTATTTATTTTAATTATTTTTAATATTTTAATTTAATATATTTAATACTTTAATATTTTAAATTTAAATATTTTTAAATTACTTAAATTTAAATAAATTTAAAATATTAAAAATAATTTAATACTTTAATATTTTAACTATTTTAAATTAATTGTTGTATTTATTTATTTATTTATGTCAGACATAAATCTGACATTTAAACGTCATGTTATTTTCTTTCCTGACTTCCACCATGTCTTTGCTCATGCTGTTGTCTCCAACTGGAACGCCTTCCCTTACCTGCCCAAATTCCTTATAAAGAAATAGACATTATTTTCCCAGGAGCTTTTTCATTTTCCAACACCCAACTCAAATACTTCCTCCCTGCAGATTGCCCTGACTCTCCAGGCAATGGTAACATTTCCTTCACATCCAATAAATTCCTTTAAATGGATATGTAACACGAAGCACTACAACTTTCATGTGAATATGTCTCTCTGACGTTCTTGAGGAAAGACGGTCATCTTTCTTTTTTTTAAAGTAAGAAATGGATTTATCTTAAGAAACACACTCCACAGTGTGGGCCATCTCTGAAGGCAAGAGGCCTGATACTCATATATCTAACCCCAGATAAGTGCTCCATAAATGTGTGTTGAATAGAGTTCACCCTCATATATCCTGGATCAATTTGTTATTTGGTTAGTTTTCCCAAATTTTATGGATTTCTGAACTTGGCTCTATATAAAAGTAACTTTCATAACACTGCTTTGAGTTTTCAAGAGGTTTTATTATTACTATTCAAATGTCTAACGAGTATATGAATTACAATGCCTAAACATCCTATGAAAATACCTTAAAGGCTCCCCTGTTCATTAAGGAAAGATTAAGAGTACTCGTTCACAATCCTAACAAAAAGAATCATCCTTTCTTCTAGACTGATCTGATATCTGGAAAAGCCCTCACACAGGAGGTGCGGTGCACACAAGACCAACTGAAGGCACACCGAAAATAATCCCAATTAACTTGAGCTAAATTAACAGCAGACAAAAACCCTACTTGCCCTCCTTTACAAAGTCAGTGAGAGTACAGAATAGCAAAGAAACAGCTCTCACTACACGCAAAACTTTTCCTGGAGAGGAGGAACTGGGGCGGGTCAGATGATCCACATTTACTGGGCCCTGCCCAAGCCTCTACTTCTCCACGTCGAGAGGCAGCACTCCTCAGCCTCCCATAGTTCTCCTTCCCCAAGGAACCAGCTTTTATTTCCTGTTTCTTTCCTACACCTTATTGGGAACAGGTTCGTTTCCCCGGTTCACACCTAGTTAGCGAGAGAAAACATGGTAGCTTTGTGTGAAGGGTGGGCTGAAGCTCGACGGTAAAAGAGGACAGGATGGAGCCCTTCCGGGACACCTGAACACTCCGGCACACAGGGCTTCCTCTAGCCCTTCTCCTGGGTCTTACTCCGCGCCCTCACCTCAGGGCCAGGATGGGGTGAAGGCCACTCGGATTGGGTGAACACCACTCGGGTGGGAACAACCGGGGAGAAAAGCTCTCAAGGTAGCCTGAGGAGTCCGGGTCAGCCTCGTGCCGGGGTCAAAGGTCAGCGCCTCGGCTGCCAGGAGAGCCCACCAGGGACCCGAAGCGGCACTGGAGAGTTAGAGGGACCGGCTGCAGGAGGAGCGCTCGGCTTCTTGCTCCGCTCCGCCGTTCGGGGCCCACCCTCCCCGCCGCACGCAGCCTCCGCCCGCCTCAGCAGCTGCCCTGCCTCCCTCCCTCTCCCCGCGTAGTACCCCCGGCGAGCGCAGGCCCCGCCCCCAGGGCCTCTTCAGGGCCAAGGCCTAGTATGGCAGGACCCGCAGAGGTTGGCCAGGTTCGGAAACCTGCCCGGGCCGGCAACGCTTACCGAGCCCCTGGCTCCTCCTCCACCACCCGCGCCGCTCCCGGGTCCGCTCGCTCCCGACGCCACCGATACCGCCGCTGCTCCGGGCTCACGGACGCGCTCCCGACCTCCCCCGACCCTTCCCCCCAGCCCGTCGTGTCCCGCTGGGTCCTAAAGCCTGCCGCTGATAGGTTCGCCGGCTCCCGCTGCCTGAGGCTGGCTCGGACCACGATTCCCAGCAAGCATCACAAAGACTACGATTCCCGAAATGCACCGCGAGAAAGAAATTAGCAAAAGGAACCTATATCAGGAGTCTACTGGATACAAGTTGAATTAGCAGTTTCTTTAAATATGGCAAATTCTGAAATCGGCAAGTTTGGGGAGGAAGATGATGTTTAGGAAATGTCTATTAAATATCCAGGCAAAAGTATTTAGTAGACGTTTGGATATCTTCTGTTGGAATTCTGCAGAGATATCTTGGCTGTAGATAAATATTTTGGAGCCATTGTCCTAGTGGTAATGGTTCAAGCCACAAGAAGGAAAGAAATGGTCTAGGAAGAGGGTTAAAAAATAATAATAATAATAATGGGGGGTGGGGGCAGAGAGAAAAGGGCCCCAAACGGAACTTTAAACCAGCATTTAAAGGATGGTGGAGAAAGAGGAACCAATAACAAAGTTCTGGATATAGTACTATCTAAAAAGGAGGAAAATTAGAGGGGAAGAAAATGCTGTGGAAACTACAGGAGAGACTTTCAGTAAGGAAGTTGTCAAATGTCTCAAAGAGAAAAGGAAACTAAAATACCTTGGAGACCTCAGGAAAATCTGCTTCTGATAAGTAGTGGTTTGAGAAATGAATGGAAGGAGAGAAAGTAGAGACAACAAATGCTAAATCTGCAAGAAACTTGAGTGTAAAGGGAGAAGGAGTAATAGGGGTGACAGTTGGGGGAAATAAGAATGAAAGAGTGGCTTCCAAAACAGGACAAACTGGCGAGTGTTTGTATGTTGAGAGCTGCTACTGCTGCTAAGTCATTTCAGTCGTTTCCGACTCTGTGCAACCCCATAGATGGCAGCCCACCAGGCTCCTCTGTCCACAGGATTCTCTAGGCAAGAATACTGGAGTGGGTTGCCATTTCCTTCTCCATACTGAGAGCACGAGGACAAAATGAGGCTGATGAAACAGATATGGATGCAATTCTCAGGGAAGTTGTGCAGAAAGGGAGGGAGGGGCAAGGCTCATGGACTGGACTTGGAGGACAGAAGAATACTACAGCATCTGAGAAGGCAATCTGGGGTGGAAAGAACTTGCATATCAATTTGTAGGTGCTGAAGAGATTACACACAGACTCAGTACCATTAAAGTATGTTTTAATTTTGTTTTCTAGCACATTGTTAGTTTGGATGGGTTGTTGATAAAATGGTTTGGTGCAATGACCCTAGACCCAGATTGCGTGTGGTTGAAATCCTACCTCTATCTCTACTGCTTAATAGGTGTGTGATCTTGGTCAATGTACCTTATCTCTCTGTGCTTCATTTCCCTTATTTTTTTCCCCCATTTCCCTCATCTTTAAGAGGGGGTAGGAGTCACAGTACGTGCTAAGAAAGTACTAGCTATTGTTTTTTCCACTAGATTGTCATTCCATGAAGCTGAGCTTTTCTCTTTTGTTCAGGTTTGTCTCCCCAAAGCCAGGCATTTAGTAGGTGCTCAATAAAAAATTTCCTGAATAAATTGGAATGAGAGAGCGTGGCTTGGAGGGAAGGGAAGCGTTAGGAGTTGGATACTGAAAGGGCTGGAATCCGGATTCTTTAGTCAGACTGTGGGCCACTCCCCGGCTTCCTGGGGCCTGAGGCAGCCAGCCTCTGAAAGCGTCCCCAGGGTTGGCGAGGTCGGAGGCTCTGAGACCATTGGGTGCTCTCGCGGCTCCTCCCACAGCTATGCCCCTGTAGCCGCCCCCACCCCCTTGATGGGCGGTGTTTTGCCGGCAGGGCGTAAAACAGGCGCTGGTCTAGAGCTAGCCGTGAGGGGCGGGGCTGGGCGGGGCTGAGTCTTAACCCGGCCTTGGCTCGCCCAGTCGACCGGGGACGGAAGTCTCAACCCCATCCTCGACTTCCCGCGGGAACCCGGGACTGAGAGACGGGCCTTGCCCTACGGTGCGGCGGGCCTAGGCGTGCTCCGGCGCGGGCGGCACCATGAAGCGTGCGGGGACTCTGCGCTTGCTCTCAGATCTGAGCAACTTCAGCGGCGCGGCCCGGCTCCGGGAGTTGCTAGCCGGGGACCCAGCCGTCCGAGTTCGCTGCAGCCCAGACGGCCGCCACCTACTGTTGCTGCGACCTCCGGGATCACCAGCCCCGCAACTGCTGGTCGCGGTGCGTGGACCCGGCGCGGAGCTGGAAAGTGCCTGGCCGCCTGGCCAGCCCTCCCCTCTAGACGCCTTCCTTCTGCCGTGGCCGGCGCGATCGGCGCTAGTCCTAGTGTGGGAGAGTGGCCTAGTAGAGGTGTGGGGCTCGGGGGTGGGGCCCGGCTGGCGGCTGCTGCAGAGCACCGAGCTGTGTCCTGGAGGTGGAGCCCGTGTGGTGGCCGTGGCGGCGCCCCGAGGCCGCCTGGTGTGGTGCGAGGAGCGGCAGGCCGGCGCTGAGAGCCAGTTAGGGCCTCCCGCAGTGGCTTTCAGCCACTGTGTGTGCGTCAGGACCCTCGAGCCCAGCGGGGAGGCCGGCACCAACCTGGGCAGCACACACATACTGCTGCACCACTGCCCCGCTTTCGGGCTGCTGACCTCCCGCAAGGACCTCTTCCTGGTGCCCACTGCCACCACCTGGCCTGGCTTGGGTCATATTCTGCTCATCTGGAGCCCAAGCAAGGGCAAGGTAGTGGTGGCCGCCCCATGTCTTGGCCTCTCCCACAGTAAAAGCCTGAATCCTGGAAGAGGGGACACATGGGACTTCAGGACACTGCTCCGAGGCCTTCCTGGACTGCTGTCCCCCAGGCAGCCATTGACTGTACATACCTGGGCCCCAACTCCCCAGGGCCTGATGTGGCTTGACTTCAGGGGCACCGTAAGCCTGGTACAGCCCCACGGTGGCTCCCGGACTGTTGGCACCCTGCAGGAGGCACCTGCCAGCCTGGCAGGGTCTGCAGCACTGGGCACATTTCATGGCACTCTGGCCTGTGTGCTGGGCTCCACATTGGAACTGCTGGACATGGGCAGTGGGCAGCTGCTGGAGAGGAAGATCCTGAGTACAGACCGAGTACATCTGCTGGAACCCCCCGCCCCTGGCATGGAAGATCAGGAAGAGCTGGAGACTCGAGGGGGTCTTCGTTTGCTTTCAGCTATGGGTCTGTTTCAAGTAGGCTGGAAAATCCCACAAAGCCTTGAGCTGCCTTCAGCTGAAGATATGGTGTTTGAGGAGGCCAGCAAGTACTACCAGCGACGGAGCCTGCGGGGTGCCCAGCTCACCCCAGAGGAACTGCGACAAAACAGCACATTCCGGGCACCTCAGGCCCTGGCATCCATCCTCCAGGGCCATGTGTCCCCATCAGCACTGTTGGCCACACTGAGGGCCGAGCTTCGGGATTACAGGGGCTTAGAACAGCTCAAAGCCCAGCTAGTGGCTGGGGATGAGGAGGAGGCTGGCTGGACTGAGCTGGCAGAGCACGAAGTGGCACGGCTGCTGAGGACTGAGTTGATGGGAGACCAGCTGGCCCAGCTCAACACCATTTTCCAAGCCCTCCCTACAGCAGCCTGGGGTGCCATCCTCAGGGTCCTGCAGCTCCAGCCAGATGGCAATGGCCATCTGAGGTCCCAAGCTCCCCCCGATGTGTGGAAGAAGGTACTGGGGGTTACAGCAGCTGGAAAAGAACCACCCAATGGCATACTGCCCCCCTTTGAACTCCTGTGCCAGTGCCTCTGCCGGCTGGAGCCACAATGGCTGCCACCCTTTGTGGAGCTGGCCCAGCAACAGGGAGGGCCTGGCTGGGGTGCAGGAGGCCCAGGGCTGCCCCTCTATCGCCGAGCCCTGGCAGTACTGGGTGAGGAGGGGACTAGGCCTGAAGCACTGGAGCTAGACCTACTTTTGGGCAGTGGGCGGCCCAAAGCTGTGCTCCAAGCTGTGGGGCAGCTGGTGCAAAAGGAACAGTGGGAGCGGGCTTTGGAGGCTGGCCTGGCCCTCAGCCCCTCCAGCCCCCTGCTTCGAAGCGAGATCTTCAAACTGCTCTTGGCCGAATTTGCCCGGCATCGTCGGCTTGATGCTCACCTCCCCCTGCTTTGCCGCCTGTGCCCACCAGACCTAGCTCCAGCTGAACTCCTGCTTCTACTGCGGACACACCTCCCAGATGAGTTGGAGCCCCCCGCCCCATTCCCTGAGCCTGGGGCAGAGCCCCCTCTCACTGTGGGCTTGCTCAGAGCCCTGCTGAAGCAGACTGGGACTCAAGGACGAGCCTCTGGCCCAGTTCTAAGCTTATATGAGGACATTCTGTGGGACCCAGGCACTCCACCCCCCACCCCACCTCGGGTGTCAGCCCTCCAGGCATCAGACCACCCAGGCCTGGAGGCCTGGGCACCATCTGGACAGGGTCTCTATGTGACTGACACAGGCTGAAAATTGTCTCTGGGACACAGTGATCAGGGAAAGGTGCCTAGGAGTTGGAGGAGCCAGAGTGGGACCTGTATGTGCAATACTCCTCTCTTCTGAGCAGTTTATATATATATATATGTATATGTATGTATACATATATATAAAATGGTATAATAAACATCTTTGGTTTTTGTCCTTAGGTTTCTGTCTTGGCACAAAGCTTCTAAAACTCGTAGAATTTCCTGAGTGATATGCGTGAAAGAAGTGTCTTTGTTATAACAAACCCCTTTATATCAAACCTGCATTTATATTAATAAGGTAAACTTATACTGCTACTAAAAGTGGGGACCCCTAGCATCAGGATAAGGGATGGTCAGCAGAAAGACCAAGTGGTGAAAGGGTTGAAAGTTTCAGCCCATCCTCAGCCTCCTGGGAGGGGAATGGGACTAGAGATTAAGCTCTATAAAAACTCCTGAACAGGGAAATTTGATGAACTGGCTTGATGAACTCATTAAGGTGCTGGAACAGTGATGTACCCAGAAAGGGCATGAAAGCCCCATGCACATCCCCCACACAATTCTTTGCCCAATACATCTCTTCTATCTGGCAGTTGTATTCTTTAATAAACCTGTAAACATAAGTATTTTCCTGGGTTTTGTTACCATTCTAGCAAATTGTCAAACCAATTTATAGCATGAAAGTGAAAGTAAAAGTTGCTCAGTCCTGTCCGACTCTGCAACCCGATGGAATAGTCCATGGAGTTCTCCAGGCCAGAATACTGGAGTGGGTAGCCTTTCCCTTCTCCAGGGGATCTTCCCAACCCAGGGATCAAACCCAGGTCTCCCATATTGCAGGTGGATTCTTTACCAGCTGAGCCACCAGGGAAGCCCAATTTATAGTATGGGATCTCGCAATTTATAGCCAGCCAGTCAGAAGTATCAGTGACTTGTGACTGGTATTGGAAGTGAAGGTGGTCTTGTGGAATTGAGCCCTTAACCTGTGGGGCCTATGCTAACTCCATGTAGTTAGTATCAGAACTGAGTTGACTTGCAGAACACCCAGTTGACGTCCACAGAGAACTGATGGTTGGTGTTGGAAAACACTCCAGAAATGAATACATAGTTTGTGTGTTTGAACAGCTAAGGACCTCATAGAGTTGGTCATAGAGGGAGTGGTTGAATCTGAACTGTTGGCTAAAGTGGCCACTTCCGATAATGAAAATATTAATAATTAACATTTATGAGTATTCTGCTAGCCTTTATAAATAGTCCGTCTTTTATAATGTTTCTAATAACCCCATCAGGAAAGTACTAATCCCCATTTTACAGGTGAGGAAAGAGATTTAGAAAGACTACTTGACCAGGGTCAGGCAACTAGAAAGTAGGAGTTCTATGATTTGAACCATCTTACTGTATAGCCCTACAGTCGGACACAAAGAGTCAGACACGACTGAGCGATTTCACTCACTCACTCATTTACTCACTGTATAGCCCTACAGCTGATGCTGGCTTGGGCTTGAATGCACTTCTCATTCCTGGCTCATTCTTCCTCTAGCCTGTTGTGAGGAGGGGGATTTGCCAAGGTTCACACTTCCTTTCCCCAAGACCCTTCTGTTCCTAAGTAGGAATTGTGCTAGGCTCTGGGGCCATGCTTGTCCTCCCTAGGATTCCTGGAGCAGCCACTGGTTAAGGGGAAGGTTGACCACAAACAGGAGAGCTATCTGCAGAGACCTCTGGCTTAGTAACAAAAGTCACTGGAGCAGGGTTGCTTGGAGGCTGACTGCCTAAACCAAGAAACAAGAGCATCTCCAGCAGAGATTTCTGAGCCTCTGGATTTAGTCAGCAGGACCCCCTTTGAAGAGGCCTTGGCCCTCTACCTGCTGCTACCCAAGGGACTCCTCAGCTGGGTTCTGGGCTTAGGGTGGGACTCTGGGTGCTGCTACTCAGCATCATCCCAGACTCCCCAGGCATCCCTTGTCCATGGCTTGGGCCCAAGGTAAGGACTGCCACTTGGCTTTGCGCTCAGCTAGTAACTGCAGTAGCTCAGTGTTAAAGAATCCGCCTGCCAACGCAGGAGACGCAGGTTCAATCCCTGGGTCAGAAAGTCCTCTGGAGGAGAGAGTGGGTACCCACTCCAGTATTCTTGCCTGGAGAATCCCCATGGACAGAGGAACCTGTCAGGCTACAGCCCATAGGAGTGCAAAGAGTCAGACACAACTGAATCAACTTAGCATTTAGTGTACACACACAAATAGGGGAGCCACCCAGCCTGGCAGCTCTGAGGGGAGCAGCTGGGCTTAAATAGGAACTTCCACCTGCTCTTAAAGACTTGCTATTTGACTGCTCTTTTCCTTGCTCATGCCCCAGCTCCAATGAGTGGGGTGAAGCAACCCCCAACCTTGCCTCAGGACTTTGGAGAACAGTTCAGGGATGCAAATATTGTGTGACTGGGTTCTGGTGGAGTGTGCAAGAGGACCATCAGAAAGTTGGCCCCTGAGTCAGAGGGCTACAGGTAGGTGAGTGGAGAGAGGGGACTTCCCTGGTGGACCAGTGACTGGGACTCCACACTCCCAATACAGGGGGCCTGGATTCAATCCCTGGTCAGGGAACTGGATCTCACAAGCTGCAACACTTCACATGCCACAACTAAAGATCCCACATGCCACAAGCAAGATCGAAGATCCCATATGCTGTAACTAAGACCCAGCGCAGTCAAATTTTAAAAAAAAGTAGAGAGAGTCCTTAGATAGGGATATTGGGACATGGGGAAATGGGGGATTTAGGAGCTGAGGTCCTTCATCTTGGGTGCCCGGGTAAAGGGGGAAATTCTGGGGCTGAAGGTTTTAAACAGGTGGCTCAGTAGTTAAGAATCCCCCTGCCAAGCAGGAGACATGGGTTCAATCCCTGGGTCGAGAAGATGCCCTAGAGAAGGAAATGGCAACCCACTCCAGTATTCTTGCCTGGAGAATCCCATGGACAGAGGAGCCTGGCGGGCTAAATCCATGGGAGCACAAAAGAGTAGAGTCAAACTTGACTTAGTGACTAAACAACAACAACAAGGTCCCTAGGCAGGAGGTGGTAGGAAGGCCTGAGGCCCCTGGGGAGGTGAAGAGGAGGCTCCTAGGCCAGTGAGTAGTCATTTCCACAGGTGTGCCTCATCTCTGGAACTCTCTCAAGGTGACTCGGCTGTAGTCCCTGGAAAACTTGAAGGTGAAACTAAGTTAGACAAGACCAGAATGCAGTCTGGGCAAAGGAGAGGAAGCAAATCCTGAGGCTCCTCTACCTGCACATACTGCCATGGAGCCCAGTCCTCCCTTTTTCATCTCCCTACTGCCCACCCACTTTTCCCTTGCCTCACCAGGGGGTTCACTGTTTAGACACAGTCCATAGCTTCTGTGCCACCCAGTGACTGGAACACAGGACTACAGCAACCCAAGTCTTCTCCAGCCTGCCAAGTTCAGAGATCAAAGCCCACCCCTTTCTCTGCATGTGGCCTGTAAGAAATTGGTGGCCAGAGTAGGCAGTATCCAAACCACTCAGTTTTCCTCCCATACTCTGATCCAGCCACACTTTCCCTGCATGGTCAGGGAAAAAAGAAGGAGTCAGACAGTGGGGAGGAGGCAGCTGTAGACTCCCAGCTCCATAGGGAGCCACCTGAGGCTGGAATGCCTGGCACCTGCACTACCATGGAAAAAGGGGAAGACAAATCCTCACCATGGCTCCCCAGGGCCCCACTCAGTCTCTTCTTAGGCACAGGCTCCCCCTGGTGGTTATTCTCATCATTGCCAGCTCCACCCATTACCCCTGCCACCTGGAAAGCCTCAAATAAGCACGCACTTGCCCATTTCTGGACTAATGACTGAGGAAGCCTCTGAAGGTGGTAAATTAAGGTTTTTTTGAGGGCAAGGAAAAAGGAAGAGGTCAGGATAGAATTCAGAGAGCAAAATCATGGGGGAGAGGGGAAGGGATCCTGGTCTTGTACTACAACAGTGTCCTAGTAGATACTATTCCAGAAGAGGGAGGAACCTGAGCTGCCAGGATGCTTCTTGTCCAGGGTGGAAACTGCCCCAGCTACCAGATCCAACCAAAGAGGAAGTTGAGGGCACAGCAGATTTTTCTCAGAAGGCATACTGTGGTTGTATTTTATATGAATTTGAAATATAGGAAAAAGATGCCGGATTTTATTCAAAATCAATAAAGTCCCACTTTAGCCTCAAAATGTGAAATGAAGGTAAATCTTCCCAAATATAAAACTTTTTGAGAATCACAATTTCAAAGCTAATGGACCGTGTGTGTGAACTGTAAACTGCTGTACTATTACTGCGTGGATCCCCATTTCTGTTGGTAAACAAAAATTCAGGTGGAAAGGGAAGCTGAATCAGGCTGTGAGGTCAGGGCTGAGTGACCAGGGTCCCTCACCAGTTGTGAGTAGAAGCCTTGGGGTGTTTTCTCCTCTAGTTCCCAGAGGGAGAGCCTGGGCCTACTCCAAAGGTTGCTACACAGGAGCAAGAACAAAGGTGAAGAAGGACAGAGGCAGAGAGATGAGTAAGAGGATGAGGTTGGACCAGGAGAAGAGAGAGAGGAGACAGGAAGGGGGAGACAGACCTGGCGGAGGCGGGGAAAGGCTCTCACTCTGGAAGGCAGAAGATGCTAGATGCTCTCAAGAGTGACTGCTGCAGGATGGAGGACAGAGCAGAGAGGGGTCCCTCGGGGCCTCTCACCAGAATCATAACCAGAGCCAGTGGGACATCTAGCTAGTCTAGATTTGGTCTCACAGAGGTTTCCATTATCTGGGAAATGAAAAGGGAAGGAATTGTGAAGAGCTGAGGAAGGGTGAGCAGGTGGTGGCCTTCACCAAGAATGAGGTCAGTCCACCTCATCTGGGCCTCCCTGAGCTAAAGGTTCTGGGGAAGCAGACTGTCCAGGTCTTTCAGAGGTTTCAGGTCCTTGGGCTTTGGCAACCACTCAGATTCCAAGGTGACACACAGTCTTCTCACAGTCTCTATTATTTTTGTTTTGTACCCAGGAAAAGTGGGCATTGTCCCACCCTTAACCACACGAGGCTGGCACTAGGAGCAGCCTAGAGCCTCAGCTTTGAAATTATGCTTCTCGAAAAGTTTTATATTTGGGAAAATTCACCTTCATTTCACATTTTGGGGATAGCTGAGGAGCCATCAGGAAAACAAGAGGGAGCTCTTCTTCCTGGGTACTGCCTATGAAAGTGGCAGCCATCTCCTACTTGGCATCCTGGCCACCCTCAGACCCCTCATGAAGCCCAAGATCATCAAAAAGAGAACCAAGAAGTTCATCTGGCACCAGTCAGATGGATATGTCAAAATTAAGCAAACTGGGGGAATCCAGGGGCATTGACAATAGGCTGCACAGGAGATTCAGGGGCCACATCTTGATGCCTGACATTGTTAGGGGCCAACAAGAAGACAAAGCACGTGCTGCCCAGCGGCTTCCAGAAGTTCCTGGTCTACAACCTCAAGCAACTTGAGGTGCTGCTAATGTGCAACAAATCTTCCTGTGCCAAGACTGCTCACAATATCTCCTCCAAGAACTGGAGAACCTTTGAGGAAAGAGCAGCCCAGCTGGCCATCAGAGTCCCCAAGCCTAATGCCAGGCTGCATAGCCAAGAAAATGAGTAGACACCTCGTGCACACATTGTGTTTGTAACAATAAAACCCTAAAACTTGGCCAAAAAAAAAAACAATTGTCAGTCTGTCCCAAGTCTGCCCTGCCTCTCCCACCTCTGTGCGCAGCTTCAGTTCCCAATCACCATCCTGTCAAGCTCTGGGCATCTCTTTTCATTCCTCACATCTCTCACACCACATTCTCAAAGTAATGGATTCTGAGCTTATGCATGTTGATGATCAAATCCACTGAGTCTATCAGTACACTGAAATTCTTAAAAGTTGAATTCAACAAATCTTCTGTATTATAAACCCTGTTGACATCCCAATCTTCTCCACCTGGGTGTTCACATCTGGGTGGGTGGTGGAAATGGAGTGGTAGTACAAAAGAAGGATCTGAGCTGGGGGGTGCCCACCCTACATGTGCCACAATGTCTGCGCCTTCTTATCCCCTCTTTCTGGGATGCCATGAAGAGACTGTGGGTCCCTTACTGGTGTTCCAAGTTTCACTAACTCAAAATCCATGCAACTAATTCTAGGAAAGGGGGGGATTAGGAGTTGACCCTACTGGGACCTCTTTGACGACTCTTCTAAAAAAGAACTCCATAAAGGGGCTTTTCCTGCATGCAGCTGAGGAAATACAGAGGTGAGAAAAATTAACTGGGAAATGCTCAAAATACAGCCAGTCATACAGAGTTAAAGGGAAGATGAATGATTGCCCCAGTTGGTGTCTTCAGGCCAGAGCCAAGAGGAGAGGCTATCAGCCCTTTCATTCCATGAACCAGAGTTGGCAGAAATTTCCCAGGTTAATGAACTTTTCAAACCTTCCTCAGGCTTTGGCCCTCTTTCCACACAGTGATCAACTGTAAAAACTTTGAAAGGAAAAGGTAGCATGTAATTGTCTTTAGGGAGATTGTAACTAAGGGGAGGCAAAGAGATGTGAGGAGAGCTGGTGGCCCCCTTCAGCATCCAGTCTACAGATGTGAGGATCCCCAGAGATTAAATGAGTAGCAAACAACCTGAGGCTCTTGTTGTTTGTGGAAAAGAAGAAAGGAGGCATGGTAGTACCAACTACAAGGCTTATATGGCTCCCAGTTCAGGAATCGAATGCCCAGAGTGGGAAAGAAACAGACCCAGCTGAATGGCTAGGCCCTGGTAAGTAAGGAAGTAACTTACTTCCTTACCAGTAAGGAAGTAAGAAACAGGGCTCAGGGAGCTAGCTTGGTTTGGCAAAATAAACCCTTCTGGATCTTTTTAACCCTGATGGCTCCCCCAGTATGTTAAGACACCTACCATTGTCAGGAACAGTCCTACTTTGTTAATGATCATATAGGAGTTCATTTTCAAGAAAGTATTAACACTGACATCAGTTAATTAACATCTGGGAATGAGAGGAAGAAAAACGGGGTGGGCAAAGGCTAAGACCTTGGGCCTTCCTTGCCTCACTTGCCTTGTGAAGGCAGAAACTCCCCTTCACTCCTTCTCCAAATCCTTACACGATGGACACAACACCTTCACATCATTCTATAGAGAACAATAACCTGGCTGACCCTTTCCTGCCACCAACATCTGTGTGCTTTTCTCAGTTTAAAGGCTCTCGGTGATCAGGCTTGAAGCAAATTTCCCATCACAAAGGGGCTTCTTTAGGAATTCCCTGGTGGTCCAGTGGTTAGGACTCCATCACTGCTGGGGGTGTGGGTTCAATCCCTGTTCAGGGAACTAAGATCCCGCTGCACAGGGTGCAGCCAAAAGGAAAAAAGAAAAGCGGGGCTTCTTTGAGTGGGAAGATATTTCTCCTTTCAGAGTCAATGACTCTCCAAGAATGGACTTAGATTTCCCTCATCAAACTGGAGGCACATGTAGTGGGTTGAATCATGGCCCCCAAAAGATACATCTACCCAGAACCTCAGAATGTGACCTTATTTGTAATAAGGGTCCTTGCAGATTTAATTAAGGTAAGGATTTCAAAAGGAGATCGTCCCAGAATAGAATGGGTCCTAAATCCAAGAATGAGTATTCTCATAAGACAGAAAGGGAGACAACACAAAGACACAGAAGGAGAATGTCGTGTGAAGACAGAAGCAGTATAGCTGCCTAAGCCCAGAAGCTACTAAAGAGGCATGGGATGGATTCTCCTCAGAGCACTCTGGAACAAACCAGCCTTGTGAACATCCTGGTTTTGAACTTCTGACCTCCAGAACTGTGAGAGAACACATTTCTGTTGTTTAAAGACAAGTTTGTGGTAATTTGTTACTGCAGCCCTGAAACACTAATACACACCCAGTGAGGTCGGGTCTCCCTCAGCAGGTCTCCCTAAAGACAGGATGTATATCTTGGGTGGAGGCTGTCTTTTCTGCATCAAACTTAGGGTAGCAATAAAAGGCTAAAAGTCATGGGAGGCCCCCTTACCAGGCTAAGGCTGAGGTCAAGACTCAGGCAATGAACTTGCACTTGCTGGCAGAGCTCTGTGCACCTGTCCAGAGTGCTATCAGGCTGCTGCCCAGAGTCTGAAGCTCTGGCCCCTCTTCCTAGTGAGCTGAGAGGCAAGGTCCCCATTGCTTGCAAAACCTTCAACACTTTGGTTGCTAGGAGAGGAGCCGAGAACAATAAACAGGACCCAGGCTCTGGTGTTGATACTGGGAAGAGGACCTGGCTTTGACCTCAGCCTGAGGAGGAACAGCTCTGCCAGGCCTAGCTGGGGCTACAGTCCTGGAGATTCTGTGGATAACTTCTACCTCTCCTCAATACACACAGACACATACACACACACACACACACTGAAAGAGCATTTCACACCTCAAAGTACCTCCCTGTCACCTTCTGTCAGTCACTTCCTCTGACCGTCTGAAGCCCACAGAGCAGCAGTTATGATGCCCATATTACAGAGAAAAGTAAGTGGCAAACAGGAAAGCTGGATCCTTGGCTAGCAGGTGAAAGACCTGGGACTAGAAAAGAGACAGGCCTACAGCCGTTAGGTTAACACCTTTCCCCCTCCCATGTGGACCTGGGAAACCCCTCTCAGCTCCAGGATAGGTCCCCCAGCCATGTGTGGACTGCCCTAGCAGCAGGAGTTTAACTTAGTACTTAGGAAACACAGGCATGTGAACAAAGGACGAAGAGCACTGAAACTTATAAAGCAAAGGAGGTACATATGTAAGTATAACATCCTTGCATTTTAACTAGCCCCAACACTTCAAGAGAGCCGGCTTGCCCTTCTAACAGTTGGGGCATTCCTCCTAACTGTTAGAAGGTTACCTGGAGACACACGGGAAATGAACTCACAAGGATTTAATTCTGCCTTTACCACCTATTGTCTGTGCAACCTTGAATAACTTTCTTAAGCTCTCTGAGCCTCAATGTACTCAGTCATAAGAGAGGAAAATGAATAGTATCTAGATTATAAAACAGTTTTGAGGATTAAAAGAGAGAATGAAAAAACAAAAAGAAAAAAAACAACAAAAAAATAGAGAATGAATGTGGAAGAACTTACCTGTAAGATATAAATTCTATACATGTCATTTGGAGGGCACTAATAGTTAGGAACCTTAGGAATCTCTAAGGTCAGTTCCTCTAACTGTTTTACACTGGAGAAAACTGAGGCTCAGAGAATAAATGATGGAAAAAGGGTCACAAAGTAACTACAACAGAATTATACTATACCAGGAGATGCGATTTTAAAGTAAACATAGAGCAAACTTCCCTGGTGGCACAATGGATAAGAATTCACCTGTCAGTGCAGGGGACACCAGTTTGAGTACTGGTCCAGGAAGATTCCACATGCTGAGGAGTAGTTAAGCCCATTGGCCACAACTACTGAGCCTGGGCTCCAGGGCCTGAACATCACAACTGAGCCCAGATGCTGCAACTACTGAAGCCCTCACACCTAGAGTCTGTGCTCCACAACCAGAGAAGCCACTGCAATAAGTCCACGCACTGTAATGAAGAGTAGCCCCTGCTCACCACAACTCAAGAAAGCCCACACAAAACAATGAAGACCCAGTGCAGCCAAAAATAAATAAATAAAATTATTTTTAAAAATAAACATATAGGTCAAAAATTAAATCATATAGTCAAAACATGATCATTCTTTCAATCATCTGTAAAATAAGGCAGAGCTGACCTCTCAGTAAGTCCCGCTCAGCCAGTTTGGAACCGACTGCTGTTTCAGTGGTTGAGTACCAGATTTGGAAGTTGGCATGCTTATAAGGTCCATGTTGTGTGAAAAATGCTTGAATCATTGAACACACACTTAGTATAACTGAGATGCCAACTCTCTTCTCAACCTGCCAGTTGTTCAAAATGGAATCGTTCTTTGCTGAGTGTAGATGTCTATACTGGTCCTCAGTTAAAACGTGTCTACGATCCAGCTCCATAGAGGTGGAAGCAAGATGCAAGCCTCATTTTTGCACCTTCCTCCCAAGCATTTGTTCATCCAGCTAGGGGGGCCTGGCTGCTATCACTGTGGGCTTGCTTCTTGCTGAGCGTGGGTTGGGCTGCCTGCCCACAGTCACCCCCCAAAACCTATCTTTCTTACTCTCAATCTGCTCAGAAAAGGATTCCAGCATGGGCTTTTGATGCTGAGATATTGTGATTTATAATAAGAAATGTTTAGTTGGTCTTCATCTCCATTTCTGGCACAGAACTCCTAAAATCCTTGGAGCTTCTTAATTGATAAAGCTGTCTAAGAAATGTGTTTTGATATTCATAACAAACCCTTTTCAACTACTCCAGAGTTTATGTTAATGAAGTGACTTTCAGAAAGTACCTTAAGGTTGGGGCTGGTTGCCAGGGGAACCAACCTGTGATTAGAGGATTGGAACTTCCAGTTCTGCCCCTGACTTCCAGGAAGGGAGAGGGACTGGAGGTTGAAACCATTGCCAATAGCCAATGATTTAATCAGTCGTGTCTATGTAATTAAAAAAAAACTTAGTCGCTCAGCCTGACTGTTTGTGACCCCATGGACTGTAGCTTGCCAGACACCTCTGTCCACAGGGATTTTCCAGGCAAGAATACTGGAGTGGGTTGCCATGCCCTCCTCCAGGGGATCTCCCCAACCTAAGGATTGAACCCAGGTCTCCTGCAATGCAGGCGGACTCTTTGCCGTCTGAGCCACCAAAGTCTATGTAATAAGGTTTCAAAAAAAAACCCCAAGGGACTGAATTCAGAGAGTTCCCAGCTTGGGGAACCAGAATGAATCCACAGGGCAGAAAGTTGGTGTACTCCAAACTCCACTGGGAGAGAAGCTCTTGCATTCAGGACCCTCCCAGAACCTTATATATATCTCTTCACCTGCTGTTCATTCATATCCTTTAATATCCTTTGTAATAAACTGGTAATCTAGTAAGTAAACTGATTTCCTAAGTTCTCTGAGCTACTCTAGCAAATTAATCAAACGAAGGAGGGAGGTATGGGAACATCCAATCAATAACCAGTCAGTCAGAAGCACAGGTCACAACCTGGACTTATGATTGGCATCCAAAGTGGGACTGAGCTCTTAACTTGTGGGATCAGATGCCGTCTCCAGGTAGATAGTGTAGGACACCTAGCTGGTGTGGAAGAATTGCTTGCTGGTGTTAAAAAAACATAATGGAGATACCCATGGAGGATGATCCACATGCTGATCCCTAGCAAGGGCCTGAAATCCGGGGGAGACAGGATGATAATTGGCCACCAGTTCTCCCAGCCCCTCCTAGTTCCATGCAGGCTGCTTCCATCTTGCCCAGCAGGTTGGATTGGATTTTTCTGATGGTCTCCTTTCCAGGAGATAGTGTTTACATCTGTGTCCTGGGAGTTAGAGGGAACAGGGTCAGGATACCAGGAGTAAGGGAAAATTTGGGGGGAAGAGGGTTTCCTGTCCAGAAATCTCAGGAGAAGGGACAGAGAGATGAGACTGGGTGGGCTGATGTCTCACATCTGTCACTGTGATGCCTGGAATCTGACACTCCCATGTGTGACTCAGGCTCTCTGGGAGGCTGGGATTCTGGAGTGGGGGTGGGATCAGAGTCCAGGACTCAGAGAGAAATTCCCAGGGGTGGAGGGAGGGTTAAGTCCCCTCTGGGCCTGAAGGATGGACTTGAGGAAGGTGTGGAGGTTGTACATGTTATTTCCGAGGGCGTTGCTGCTGTAGCAAATGGTCTCCTACAGCTGCTTACTGTTTATAAGCTGCAGATGTTCCAGCCCCTGGGGAGACCAGGCAGGAGGGAGAGGGGAAAAGAACTCAAATCCAGGTCAGAATGTGCTGAAAGGGTGAGAAGGTCAGTGGAGAACAGTTAGGGGTGTGGAAGTTAGGAGAAGATGGCTAGAGGTGAGGGGTCAGGGATAAAAGAGAAAAATGGAAAAAGGGTCAGAGGCAGATGAGAGGAACCAGGGTACAGGCAGGGGCTGGGTTCTGGGAGCTCTATGTAATGAAAGGGGATGTTTCTTGGAGAGATGGGGCCGAGAAGGTGAAAGTGTTCGGGGAAGCACACTGACTGAAACTGCCCACCCTGGCCAGGCTCCCTAGTAACTATTTGCATCAGTTGTTTTATGACAGGAGGTCCAGGTGAGGAACACGGAACTAATAAGCCACCACCAACCAGAAAAGTTTGAGAAAGGTCAAAAGGAGGCACCACATGTGCGTCCACCTCCCAGGGTCCCTCTTGCTAGCATCCATCTTGGCCGAGCAGTGCATGCACCACCAGGAAGGACTCTGAGTCAGAATGATTGGCCAAAGACAACCCAGAAACGAATCCCATCTCTGTAAAACCTGAGACTGCAAGCCACATGGCAGACCAGTTCTCCTGGGTTCCCTTACCCTATATAGCTCTCTGCCCAGGTGCCCTTTCCCAATAAAATCTCTTGCTTTGTCAGCACATGTGTCTCCTTGGACAATTCATTTCCAAGTTTAGACAAGAGCCCAGTTTCGGGCCCTGGAAGGGGTCCCACTTCCTGCAACAAAAGTGGGGAGCAAGTTGCACAAGGCAGGGAGGGGTTACAGGCTATGATGGGAACTTCCTGAGGAGACCAAAGGTGACTCCTGACCAGGAGGGACTAGCTTTCAGATGAGAGGGGTGGGTACTGGGGAGGGAAAGGGCAACAAACAAGAGGAGCGTTCTCAAGCCTGGCAGGAAGCAGGCAGATATGTGGTGCTGGGAACTGGACTGTTGGAACAAACAGCACCTGCAGAACTCACCTAAGCAGCTGGTGAAATCAGGACAGGAAGGTTACAAGATCGAAGATGAAAGCAAGCACCAGGTACAATTATGTAGTCAGCCTCATATCTCAAAACCTGGGAGGGGGACTGGAAGGAATGTGGTCTTCGGCTGCAGCCAGATATCCAGGTAGCTCTCCATACACATATCCTACTTCCTGTTGGGGAAGGGGAGGGGTGGTGGCAGGGTGGTCTCCGGAGGCCAAACTTGCAAACGGAGCTCCCCTTATCTTCTTGTCTTGTCCCACTGGCTGTCCTTGTTTTTTAAGCTCTCACAAGTCTGGGTCTAAGTGGGAGAGGAGGCAGAGTGGTGAGACAGATGGACCCAATTAGCCTGCACCTCCTGGACAATGGGAGACAGCCTCTGCTGTGCCCTCCTGGTGAAGTGAAAGTCTCTCAGTCGTGTCTGACTCTTTGCAACCCCATGGACTATACAATCCATAGAATTCTAAAGGCCAGAATACTGGAGTGGGTAGCCTTTCCCTTCTCCAGGGGATCTTCTCAACCCAGGGGTTGAACCCAGGTCTCCTGCATTGCAGGCAAATTCTTTACCAGCTGAGCCACAAGGGAAGCCCGTGTCCTCCTTCGATCATCCAGAAAGCATCCTGATGTACCAACATGGGACAGGAGGGCTCTGATGGGGTGCTTCAGAGCCTCTCTGCTTTGCCACTAGGCTGGCCTACTCAATTTACAGTTTGTTAGGTGACTGCAGCCATAAAATTAAAAGCTTTCTTCCTTGGAAGAAAAGCTATGCTAGACAGCATATTAAAAAGCAGAGACATTACTTTGCCAGCAAGGTCCAGATAGTCAAAGCTGTGGTTTTTCCAGTAGTCATGTATGGACATGAGAGTTAGACCACGAAGAAAACTGAGCGCCAAAGAATTGATGCTTTTGAACTGTGGTGTTGGAGAAGACTCTTGAGACTCTCTTGGACAGCAAGGAGATCAAAACAGTCAACCCTACAGGAAATCAGTCCTGAAAATTCATTGGAAGGACTGATGCTGAAGCTGAAGCTCCAATACTTTGGCCACTGATGTGAAGAACTGACTCATTAGAAAAGACCCTGATGCTGAGAAAGATGGAAGGCAGGAGAAGGGGACGACAGAGGATGAGATGGTTGGATGACATCACTGGCTTAATGGATATGAGTTTGAGCAAGCTCTGGGAGTTGGTGATAGACAAGGAAGCCTGGTGTGCTGCAGTCCCTGGGGATACAAAGAATCAGACACAACTGGGTGACTGAACTGACCTGAGCTCTTAATGCTCCCATTCCTCCAAACCAATCCTTCCACATCTCCCACTTCAGGATCCCAGCCATTCTCACTCCTGTGGGCTTTGGAGCATCTCCTAGGGTGACCTCCAGGCACTGAGCAGGCTGAAAGACGGGAGGTAGAGGGACCATTTCTGGTCTGACTGGTGGCTGGGGGCTAAGAAGTCTTAGCCCCACTCCACCTACCCCCACCCATCTCCCAGGGCCTCTGGGCATATCACAAGAGGTAATCTTCACTGAAAGTTTACTCTGTGCCAACCATTTTCCAAATTCTTTCTATCATTTACTCCTTTTAACAACCCTCTAAGACAGGTACTAATATTATCCCCATTTTAGAGATGAAGGAAACAATCTCAAAGAGATTAAATAACTTGTTCAGGATTACCCACTCATCAGTGGTTGGCCCAGGATTCAAAAAACGAAGTGTCTCTGGCAGGAGCCTGTTCTCTGAACCACTGTGCTGTGATTACTTTAGGGATCCCTATTTTTGTTCATGACACGTGTCCTCTCAGTTCCTCTAAACCTTAATATTGCCTTCCATCCTTCCCCCCTATTCCCGCCCCATATTCAGTAGGCAGCCAGATTGTATCTGTTCTCTTGCTTCTCTCCCAGTCCCACACATACTTCTTAATTCAGGTCTTTGCTACTTCCCACCAGGATTCCATCTCTTTTATGGTTAGTATTTGTTGTTATAAAGGTAGCATGAGTACATTAAAGAAAGTCTGAAAAATGGCAAAGAGAAGAAAAATCCACATAGAATGCAATCACCTAATTGTCACCATTGTACCTTCTTCCCATGTATTTTTTTCCCCAGGCACAGACCTTTTATAGAATTGTAGCCATTCTGTATTATCATTTATAGAATGATAATTTATCATCCTACTTTTTCAGTTAACACTGATCATAAATGTATTTTTCATTCTTTTAACCTCTTGGTAAGCATCATTTTGATGGCTATATAGCATTCTGTTATTAGGATGTCCCACAGTTAACCAAGCCATTCTCCTATCCATCACTTTCTGGAGTTTGCAAACTTTCTATAGCTAATGCTGTGAATCCCAGAAATGAAATTAGTGGGCCAAAGGTTGTGCACAATGATACAAGTTGCTTTTCTGAGAGATTAGTTTATTCAAAGTATATGAGATTCTAAGTCTCTTCACATCCTGCCCAGTATTGGGTAGGATCATTGAAAATCTTTGCCTCTTTAGTATGATTCAATTTATATACTTCAAAAAACAGATAAAACCAATCATGGCATTAAAAAATAAGACAGTGGTTATGCTCGGAGAGGGAAAATGATGGGGAAGGGTCATGAGGAAGATTTTAGGTTGCTAGTAATGTCCTACTTCTTGATCTCAGTGCTGGTTCAGTTTGTGTGTTCAATTGGAGAAAATTTTTAAAGTTGTATTTTTATGATAGGTGTACTTTTCTGTATGTTATACTTCAATGCAAAGTTTACCAAGTACACCAAAATCACAAGCAACAAAAGAAAAAATAAATAATTTGGACTTCATCAAAGTTTAAAACTTTTCTGCCTCAAAAGACACTGTCAGGGACTTCCCAATGTGGGGTCCCGGGTTCGATCCCTGGTCAGGGAAATAGATCCCACATGGTGCAACTAAAAATCCTGCATGCCAAATAAAGATCGAAGATCCTGCATACTGCAACTAAAACCTGGTGCAGCCAGGTAAATAAATATTTTTTTAAAAAACACCCTCAAAAAACAAAAAGACAACCCACAGAATGGGAGACAACATTTGCAAATAAAATATCTGATAAAAGACTTATGTCTATAATATATAAATAATTCTTAGAACTCAATAAAATAATCTGAAAAAGAATATATATAATTGAAACACTTGGCTGTAGAGTTGAAATTAATACAACATTGTATATTATCTATAACTCAAAAAAAAAAAACCTCAAAGAATTTTAAAAGGGCAAAAGATCTGAATAGACATTTTTCCAAAGAAGATACATAAATGGCTATTAAAAGATGCTCAATGTCATTAGTTATCATTGAAATGTAAATCAAAACCATCATGAGATGGTACTTTGCACACTCCAGAATGATTCCGGTTAAAAAAAAAAGACAGATGATAACGAGTGTTGGGGAGGATATAAAGAAATCAGAATCTTCATATATTACTAATGGAACTGTAAAGTGGTGCAGTCACTTTAGAAAAAAGTCTGGCAGTTGCTCAAAAGGTTAAACATAGAGTTGCCATTTGACCCAGCAATTCCACTCCTAGGTATATACCCTAGAGAAATCAAAATACGTATCTAATCAAATATGTCTATGCAAATGTTCATAGCAGACAAAAAGAAGAAAAAAATCCAAATGTCCCGCAACTGATGAATGGATAAATAAGATGTAGTATATTCATACAATGAAAAATTATATTTGCCAGTAAAAAGAAATGAAACAGTGATACATGAGACAACATTGATGAAACTTGACAATATTCTGGTAAGTGGCAGAAGCTAGGCACAAAAGACCATATATTGTATGAATCCATTTATATGACATGCCTAGAAAAGGTAAACTTAAAATGACATACAGTGAATTAATAGTTTCCTGGGGCTGGGATAGTGGGGGAAAATACTGAGTGACTGTTATTGGGTATGGGTTTTCCTTTGGGAATGATGAAAATGTTTTTAAAATAGGTTTTGGTGATGTTTGCACAACACTTAAGAATATACTAAAAGCCACTGAATTGTGTACACTTTAACTGGGTGAATTGTATGGTGTGCAAATTATATCTCAATAAAGCAGTTATATTAATTTTTTATTTTTTTATTTTTTTTTTTTTTACTTTTATTTGCATTTATTTTCTGCGGCATTTATTCCCGGGCCATAAGTTTTTGTTTCTTCAGTTTCTTCTGGGATATCTTTTTCTTCTGTGCAACCTCCTCTTTTGGTTTAGGAACAATCTGTTCTTTTTCAGTAAGGATCATCTCAATGTGGCAGGGAGAGCTCATGTAGGGGTTGATCCGACCGTGAGCTCTGTAAGTCCTGCGCCTCATCTTGGGGGCTTTGTTCACTTGGATGTGCTCAATGACCAGAGAATCTACATCTAAGCCCTTAAGTTCAGCATTACTCTCTGCATTTTTGAGCATGTGTAGTAAAAATTCAGCACTCTTTTTGGGCCACCGACCCTGTGTCCAGCCCCACTGTTTGGCCTGTGCACACCTACCAACTCCACCATTGTAACGACGGAATGGCACACATTGCTTCTTTAAAGTGACAAAACTTTGTTACTTTAATAGACAAAAAGGGTCATACTATTTAAATAGATTTAAATTGCTATATTTCTATGTGTTTTAGTCTTAGTATTGATACTTCCTCCTCTGAAATTGTCCTTTACCCTTTTATCTATTGAGGAGCCTCTTTTTAAAAACTATTTTGCATTAATAGTTGTACAAAAAGATTGTAAATCATCATATTTGCTGCAAATATATTTCCCAGTGCACCCATTTGTTTTTTTGGCTGTGGTAGGGGGTAGGGAGTGAGGATCTATTTTTTTATTTATACACACATATACCAAAGTTATACATTTGCAGTCAAAATGATCACTTTTCCTTTTTTTATTTCATTCTTTCCTTTCTGATTTCTTCCATGGTATTTAAAATCTTACAAGTTTATACTTTGCACACATACTCCTAGAAAGTTGGTGAATACTATTTCATTTTATTACCTTCTAATTTTATTTGCTTCCATTTAATTCTTTAATCTTGTTCAATTTATTTTATGATAAGTTAGGATCTTTTTTTTTTTTTTAAGTTAGGATCTTTTTGTTTGGGTTTTTTAAGTTGCTAGAGTATGGACTTCATGGCCCCCTTCTTGGTTCCCCTTTTCTAGTTCTATATACCAGGCCAAACCAATCTTTAAAAAAATACCTAAGTCACTTCTCTGTTCAGAACCTGTTGGTGGCTTCCCACTCCCTATAAAATTAAGTCTAAACTTTTCAAGTTGGGGATTCCCTGGTGGCCTAGCAATTAGGACACTGCCCCCCAAAAGAAAATACAATAAGAAAAAATAAATTTCTCAACTTGTCTTTGGAAACTGTATAATTTAGAAAGACCATGAAGAGCAGTTTTGCTGATTCCTTCTCTCCTATCCAGCAAAGTACCCGCTATTCCTTCCCTTGACCATCCTATCTCAGTACCTTCCCTAAAGCCATCCCTTAGAATGTCTGTCGATTCTTGACAGAATCACCTGTCACCTGTCTACTTCCCTCCCAATCACAACCAATTTCACCTTCAGCAAGAGGTCTTCCCAGATCTCTTTGGTCAACACAAAGAGATTTCTCTGCCTATTAGTCTAAAGGATGTCACAGGTTTCTACTCCTGCTCCCTGAGGTGTGCTTTTACTCAGATTGCGGTCAGGTCTGATTTTCCCCTGTTCAGGGAGTTTCAGGAGGGCAGGGACCAGGTCTTAACTGTAACCTGCCTTAGACCCTGCAGTGACAGTCCATTACATCTGGAGGAAATTCAAAATCCTTGCTATCTTTGTGAGCTTAGGCAAATTGCTTGGCTTCTCTGGCCCTTAGTTTCTTCCTGTTAATGGGAGATAACAACAGTCCCTACAACACGAGTAGTGGTCAGCTTTCAAAGAGATAATTGATATAAAGGATTTCTCACAATACCTGTACAGAATAAGTGTTAACTGCTATCATCATCATCGTCATCGACACCATGGCATTGTCCCATCTGGCCACAGCCTCTTTCTCCTGCCACCACATCTCCTCACTCACCAAGCTCAGAACCCACTGGTGTTCTATTCTCCCAAACCACTAAACACTTCCCAGCATCAGGGCCTATTTCCTCCACCTGAAATCCTCTTCCTCATTGGCCCAGGCTCTTCACCTGGCCAAGTCCTCCCAGTTCTTCAAGTCTTAGCTGATAGCAATAGATCACTGCCTCAGAGAGGCCTTCTTAACACACAAGTTTAAACTAGGTGTCTCTAGGGACTACCATGGTGGTCCAGTGGTTAAGAATCTGTCTGCCAATGAAGGGAACGTGGGTTTGATTCCTGATTCCAGAAGATTTCACATGCCTTGGGGTGACTAGGGACATGTGCCACAACTACTGAGTCAGCGCTCTAGAGCCTGAGAGCCACAACAACTCAGCCTTCCAGCTGCAACTACTGCAGCTTGTATGCTCTAGGGCACGTACTCCACAACAAGAGAAGCCACCGCAATAAGTCTGCACACTACAATAAAAAGCCCCCACTCTCCGCAACTAGAGAAGGCCCTTTGTGTAGCAATGAAGACCCAGCACAGCCAAAAACAAATATTTTAACATTTATTAAAAATAATGAATTAGGTCTATATTATAATCAAACCTGCACAATTCAGTTGTATATAAATTGTAATTGCATATGTATGCAACCATTTGTGTAATATCTATTTCCCCACCCAACTCTATAAGTCATGTTTTCTTGCCTACTATTCTATCTCCAGTCCTTAGCAAGTTGTATATGCTAACTAAATGTAGCATGACTGGCTGAATGAATGAATATAGTGAGAATACCTTAGACAGCAGGTGCTCAATAAATGTCTGAACTTTATTTCAAGTTAACCCCAGATCCTCTGTCATAGTGAAAGCAAAGCACTCAGATCTGAGCTTCAGAGGTGGGAACATGAATTTGCAGAGATCACACCTAAATATATAACCAAGAAAAACGCCAAACATGTACAACAGGAAAAAGGAATAAAAATTTTCCTAGGAGGGCTCTTCATGATAGCAGAAATCATGACAGAATGTCCAGAGACAGGAGAATGAAAGATTGTGGTATAGTCACACATGGACTACTACACAGCCATCAAAATGCATGAACTCAGGAATATGTAGCAATATGAATCTTAGTATATTAAGTAAAAATAATAAGAAGCCGAAAACTACATACTCAGTATTACTCTATAATAAAGTTTAAAAAAAAGCCTAAAAAAAGTTGGGAATACATAAAACTGAGATAAACTAATAAAAAGGAAAAAAGAATGGGACCTACATAAACTCAAAAAGCTTTTTCACAGCAAAGAAAACAATAAACAAAATAAAAAGACAACCCACAGACTGGGAGAAAAATTCGCAAATGATGTGACTGATAATGGATTAGTCTCCAAATTTTACAAACAGCTTATGATCCTGAAGAGCATCAAAACAAACAACCTATTCAAAGAATGTGGGAAGAAGACTTGAATAGACATTTCTTCAAAAAGGACATACAGTTGGCCAATAGGCACATGAAAAGATGTTCAACATCGCTAGTTATTAGAGAAATGCAAATCAAAACTACAATGAGATATCACCTCACACTGATCAGTAAATGGCTATCATCAAAAAAATCCACAAACAACAAATCCTGGAGAGAGTGTGGAGAGAAGGGAACCCTCCTACACTGTTGGTGGGGATGTAAGTTGGTACAGCCATGGTGAAGAACTGTATGGAGATTCCTTAAAAAACTAAGAACAGAGCTACCATATGACCCTGCAATCCCACTCCTGGGCATGTATCCAGAGAAAAACATGATCCGAAAGGATACATGCACCCCAATGTTCATTGCAGAACTGTTTACAATAGCCAAGACATGGAAGCAACCTAAATGTCCATTAACAGAGGAATGGATAAAGAAGATGTGGTACATATAAACAATTGAATCTTTTTTTTTTTTTTTTAATATATTTATTTATTTTATTTATTTATTTGGCTGTTCCCGGCCTTAGCTGCAGCATGTGGGATCAAGTTCCCTGACCAGGGATTGAACCCTGGCCCCCTGCATTGGGAGCACAGAGTCTTAGCCACTGGACTACCAGGGAAGTCCCAAACAATTGAATCTTATGTGGCCATTAAAAAGAATGAAATAATGCCATTTGCAGCAACATGCATCCATGTTGCTGCACACCTAGAGTGCGTCATACTGAGTAAAGTCAGACAAAGAAGGAGAAATATTAAACAACATCCCTTATATGTGAAATCTAAAAAGAAATGATACAAGTGAACTTACAACACAGAAAGAGGCTCACAGACTTAGAAAACGAACTTATGATTGCCAAGGAGAAGGGATAGTTAGGGACTTTGGGAAGGTCATGTACACATTGCTTTATTTTAAATGGATAACCAACAAGGACCTATTGTATAGCACGCGGGACTCTGCTCCATGTTATGTGCCAGCCTGGATGGGAGAGGGGTTTGGAGAATGGATACATGTATATGTATGACTAAGTCCCTTCACTGTTCACCAGAAAGGTTAAAATTTGGAAAAAAATAAAAAGGAAAAAAGAATGGTGGATACTTTGGGAGAAGGATGGAGTTTAGGTATCACCAAGATCTTAGCTTTCATGTGGTAAGTTCTTATGACAGTACTGTGATTAAACAAATGTGTTCTGTGCATAGGGCAATGAAGAGTGTGTCATGAAACAAGGGTATAATTAATCTAATTCTGTGCAGCTGACAACCATTAAAGGCAAGTAAGAAATTACACCTACTTCCTCCAGGTAGCCTCACTGGTTTGGGGGTCGTGGGGGAAAGATTCTTCCTTTCCAGGCCTCTCTGGGTCTTTTCTCAAGGGACTGTCTCTAGGTTCTTCTCCTGGAGAGGTGAGCTGGTGGCACAGAGGTGGGGAAGCAGGGATGGGAGTAATCCAGGGTTTAGCTACTTCAGAAAGAGGGTCCTGGAATTGGTGGAGTAGGAAACTGGAGAGGCGGGTCAGCTTCCGTTCCCCCCATTCTCTAGGCTAGGAACTGCAGGGTGTGTGGTCTGCCACTCATTTCCTCTTTTGCTTCACTGAAGACCTCAGGATGGGGTGAGAAGGAGCTTCAGAGGTGGTCCAGAGAGACTGGGACTGTGGCCACATGGTAGAGAGTTGTAAGCATTCTGGATGCTGGGGAGCTGGGTCCAGTGGAGGCCAAAATCACCATCTTCAAAATTCAGTTTGGAATTCCGGGGCTGCTGACTCACATTTTACATTCCTTTTTTTCAGCCTGCGCCATCCTTGGTACCCCCTGCCCCTCAACCCCACCTTCCCTGCCCTTCCCTTTTTTCATCCCAGCTGTATTTCCTAATCTTGTTCTCTCACCTCTACTTTTACCAAGCCCCAAAATGAGGCCCTACTTTGTGAAAAAAGGGATGCGAGGGAGACCCTGGGAGGGCAGCTTCAAACTTTTCACCTTAGGGGAAGGAGCTGGAGGTCAGAATGTACTGGGCCTGAGTCTTACCTTTAGGAAAGGGGTCAAAGGTCAGGCTAGACTGGGCTAAAGGTACAAAAGGGGCTGGAGATTGTACTGGACTAAACTAGCAGTCCTGAGATGGGGGCTGGAGATCAGGCTGGATGGGACTGGGTTAGGAAACATGGGGAAGGAGCTGGGTTCAGGCTGAGCTGGGATCTGGGGGTAAGGGCCTGGGCTTCTGCAGTAGGGCCAGGCTGGGATACCCAGTTGGGCTGAAACAAATTTTCCAGCATCATTCTGGGCCTGGGACAAGGCCCTCAACTGCACCTGGGAACAGAGGACATGACAGCTTTGAAGGGCTTCTTACTTCCCCACTCCCCAGCAACGCCTCCTGAACAAGGGCCTTCCCCAGAGGGGCCGCTGGGGCAAACAGGGAGGAGCCAGAGCTGGGGCTCCAGAGGAAGTCGCTGGTCACTGTTTCCTGAGTTCAAAAAGTGGGTTCTCCTGTCTCTCTGGCCCACTCCCTTCCCCCAAGCAGGGCAGAGTCTGAGCCTAGCCATCTACTTCTCCCCATGACCCCCACCTCCCCTTTAGAAACACACACACACACACAGAGAATGGGAACCTGCACGTGCTGAAACCCAGTCACAGGCCCACCCTGGCAGGCCCATAACCCAACATGATCATACTGCCAAGCCATGCATTCAAAAGTACATCCTCATTTATGTACTTGTAGCTGCCAATCACACCTAGTGGTCGTGCCCTCTCTGTCTTGTTCAGCACCACGTCCCTAGCACCTGGAGTTGCCTCAATGCATATTAGCTGAATGAATGAATCCACTAAGACATACATCATAAATAAATGCATATACAAGCCCACACACCTATTCATAGACTCCCTTACATACACATATCCAAGCCCTCTTTCAGAAGTTACTACATACACTAGCTCACACTCAGGCAAAAAAGCCAGATGTTACCTAGTGCCTGACACAAACACACTGCAGACAGGCATCACCTAGGACTTCCAGGGTGAGTTGGTGGTCATAGACCGCTGGTAAATGTCCTTCAGTCAGATCCGGCCTGCAGAGGGGTGGGATGTGTGTGTGTGCATGGATACAAATGCAGGCCTTGGAGTTCTGAGGTGTTGGGGCAACAAGGAGCTCGGCTGGTGCCGGGCAGGGCCAAGGTAACTGCACGGACTGGAGGGTGGGGCTGGGCCGGAAGGTCCTTTGCTCTTGTTTCTTCCTGCCAGCTTGGAGGTGGGGGCAGAAGTGCAGGTCCATTGAGGCCTTACTTCAGATCCAGAGACAATAGGGGAACAGTGAGGCCCCAGATTCCCGTCTGGGATGATAAGGAGGGAGACTGGGAAATCCCTAGCACTTTCACTGTCACGACCTGGGTTCAATCCCTGGTCAGGAAACTTAAGATCCCAAAAGTTGATCTTGAACGCTAGGCGGCACAGTCCCCCACCCCTCCCCAAAAATGAGGGAGACTGGGTAGGAGACTTTGCAGGTGCTAATAGCCCATCCCAAACCCACTGCAGGGTCTCCCTACCTTGCCAATCTTCTGGAACAGAGTGGGAGGAAGTGAATAAGGGAGAATCATCACCACCTGGAAATGAGTCTGAGACTATTCCTCCTCCTTCCTCTCTGTGGAGCTTCAGGCCATCCTGAGCATTAGCACTGAAGCATCCTCCTCCCTCTGTGCCTCCACCCAAAGTCAGCAAGGAGACAGCCTTACTCTCTCCTCCTTTCCTACCCAGGGTCCTCACTCCTGGGGAGATTAGTGCAGAGCTCAGCTGGGCTGGTAAGCTAGAGGCCAGGTAGGGGTAGGAAGCTTACAGACAAAAACAGGCCTGAGTCTCCCGAGCATTAGACCATTAGACCAAGTCTAATGGTCCAGAGCTCCTGCAATCCAAGCTGCTTACCAGGTGAGAACCCCTTCCCTCACTCCACCCCTAGCTCCCTAATTCAAGGCCATCTATCCCAGGAACCCTGCCTCTGAAGGACCAGAAGAGTTAGGGGTGTGAACAGCAATCCGGGAAGGGACCGCCTGGGAAACAGGAAGAGCAACACCAGAAGAGTAAGGGAAAAGCGAGATGGCAGGGGGAGGAATTCACAATTCATACCTCCTCCCCAGTGGCTGTTTGTAGAGGCTGTGGGAAGGAGGGGAAAAGGCTGCCTTGGACTGAGACATAGGCATCAATGACCAACCAAGACACTTTCAAACCAAAAAGTCTCTTTATTGATCGATACCATACATGACTCAAATGGCCCAAAAAAAAAAAAAAAAAAAAAAAGGCATTACAGTTGGGGTGGGACATCCATCTTCCCTACCCCTTCCCTCAGCTCCTGACACAACACCCTTCCAATAGTGGCAGCTGGAGTGGAGGAAACAGGATGTGGGGGGCCCCAAATCCAGAAGGAAGTGGGGAGAGGTGGTGCTAACACTTCTGGAACTGGCCACAGGAGAAGGCAGCGAAGCCAGAGCTGGGCCCAGACTCATGGGACCCTGCTCTTGGCCTCACCCTGGGCCCGGAGCCTCCACACATCCATCCAATTGTGAGGCAGAGCTGAGGATCCTGGCTGCCTCCCCTGTCCTTCTGTGAAGGGGAGGGAGGAGATATTGGGAGATGAAGAGCCTTTCCTTCAGCTGGAGGACAAATACCTATTGCTCCCTGGTGGGTTAGAGCTGGGGACATCCTCAGTGGCTCCTACCCCTCTGAAGGCAGGGGAGGACTAAATATGCAGTTTGAGGAGGTGGGAAAGGAGAGTACTGGAGAGTAGATGAACCCCCTCCTCCACCCCCATGCCTGCCCAACTGAGACAAAACAAAAAACACAGTAACAAACAAGGCTGTTCCCTTCCCTCCACACTCCCTGAGGGAGGGAGCCTCCCCCTCCCCCCATGCAGACAGCTGCTCTAGTGGAGGGCTTGTGAAGAATATACACACCGTGGAGGGAGGGGGTGGGGACTGGGAGAGAGGGAGTCACAAGCACTAGGAGGGCAGGCCAGAGTCCTAGAGGAGGGAGACAAAGACAACAGCAGGGGGTTGTCACATGGGTGAGGCCATCAATGGCTCCCTGCCCCATGGCGTGCCTTCCCCACTCCAGTCACCCCGGAGGAGAAGGGAAGAGAGATGGCAAAGTGTCTCCTTGGTCTGAAGCTCTCAAACTGTTATCAAATGGTAATGCATAGCCCCCTTCCTCCACACGGGCTCTAAGCTCCCCATCTGCCAGGCAAAGGGAGGTAGCTGGACCTTTAATAAGGGGAAGAGGGGGGGACATGAGTGATTTTTTTTTTTAAAACTTACATTTTTAATAATATTATTTTTTAAAAAACTTGGAGCTGGGATAGGTGGCAAAAGGGAGGAGTCCAGAGCTTTACCCCTCTACTACCAGCCACCTAAAGGGAGGGTTTGGGGAAGGGGCATTCAACCAAGCCCCATGACTTTAAGTCCCTAAGGGCTGTGGGTGTAGACAACCCTGGGCTTGAAGGGGGTGGAGTCAGGAGGATGGGGGTACCCAGAACCTGGGGTGAGGATGGAGGCAAATGCCCTGGGCGGGGGGTGTGGGGGGGGTGGTCAGGACATTTCTCAGAGGCCCAGGGTCCACGGAGGCATCTGCATGAGGCCCCCCTTCCCCCAAAAGGCTCTGCAGAGGCCAGCCCCAGCCCAGGGCCACTGGGGGACAAATCTTGGCACCTGCCCCCAGTGAGTCCAGTTCCTCCCTGAAGCGGGGGGATGAGGCTGCCCATTTCAGATGCTCAGTCTCTTCATTCTGTCTTCTGCTCCCTGGGGCTGCGAGAGGTGGGGCAGGCAGGCAGAGCGCTAGGTGGCTGTGGTGGGGCCTTTACTGGGAGGCCTGTGACGTGGGGTTCTCCGATTTGCTCTCTTGGCTGGATGGAGGCTTGCTGTTCCAAGGGCTGTTGGCGCCCAGGGCAGGGGAGTTGTTAAAGCTGTCCTCGTCGTCAATGCCGTTGGCCGCGTCAAACTGGGTGTTCTCCAGCCGGGTGATGAGCCTCTCGTCCTCGTCCCCGAACTCCCCGCCCATCAGGGTGGGCTCCCCCACCACCATCACATCCTGAGAGTGGCGGAGGTCCCCAAACATAATCGGGGCAGGGGCTCGCCCAGCCCAGGGCAGCAGACTCCCCCAGAGCCCCAACACCCACCCAGGAAACTCAACCCCCACCCACCCGCTCATATCCCAGTTTACAACCCCATCTCCTCTGACACCCTCAGCCCCTAGAATACTTCCAAGTGAAAGACTGCAAAGCATCACAGCCTTTAACCCACATCCACTGGATTCTGGGAGAAGTCGATCTACTCCACCAGCTCACTAATCCATCTCTCCAAAATTTTAGGGGGCTCCTAAACTTCTGTCCACAGGTAAGAGAGGGAGCAGATCAAAAACACCAGTGGCGGGGGGACTGTGTGCACGTGCATGTGTGTGTATTCTAGATTGACACACATTTGTCTGTGTGTCCTTCTGTCAGTATGTGTCTCTCTGGTGGTCTGTGTGCCCCTAAGCTGTCTGTCCTTTATGTCCAGATGTCCCCATGGCTGTGTCCATCCCTTTGTGTCCTTTGTTGCTATGTCTGAGTCTATGTGACCACAGCCATGCATACGACTGACAAGGACTCTCAGACAGGAGTTAGCCCCCAGTGGGAAAAACTGTCTTGTCTTTGCTTCTACGTGTGCTAGTGAGCTCAGGGTGGGTCAGGGTCAAGAGTCAGAGGTCAGCAGTGGGGCAGCCCAGAAGAGAGAAGAAAGCCGAGATGCTTACAGGTACCTGGCTGGAGAGGGCGAAGGTGCTGGCTGGGCTTTTCTTCTTGCTGTTGCTGTTGTTGGTGTTGCCGCCCCCCGAGCTCATGGTGCTGCCCCCAGACATCTTCCGTTTCCGCCGTTTGCTGGGCTGCTGCCGTGCAGGCTCCGCTGTGCCAGGGAAAGGAGACTCAGGAAGGGTAGGGCCCGGGGCTCCCTGTTCCCCAATCTGGCTCCTAAGGAGCCTGAGCCTACCCTGATCCCAATCTTGCAGACCCAGGAGCAAGGAAACGGCTTCGTGAGGAGTTAAGAGATACAGCCCTGGGGAGCAGCATCACATCCTAGAAAGAGCAGGTGCAGGTGCAAGGCACTCACCAGGGGGTGCTACCATGCGCTGCCACTTCTGGAAGAGGCAGGTCTTGAGGCAGTCACGGGGGCTGAGGCTGTAGGTCTTGTGGCGGGACATAAGCTCCTGCATGGGCTCTAGTATCACACAAAGCTGGGGGGAGACCAGTTGGTGGCTTGTCAGGGGACAGGCGTGGAGCAGAGACCAAATGGGATGGGGCAGAAACCAGGTGATCAGAGACTCACTCGGAGGTAGTTGAGAGTGGAATTGGACAGCCCACACCGGGTGATGTTTTTGGAGAGCTGATCTAACATCTGGGGATCCTGGGCCTGGAGAAGAAAGGTAAGAATACTAGCACCTGCTTACCTGCCCAGTCAACTGAGCCTCGCGACACCCCGGACAGAGGAGGAGCTACTATGTAAAAATTCACTTCTCAGATGGATAAATTTCAACCCTGTCTAGGGCCACAGCGGGAAACATGGCACACCAGGTTCAACCCTTCCTGCTGCCCGCCCGCGCCCTGGTGTCTTAGGTCCTGCCTATAACTCACATGCATGGCAAGGATGCTTCGGGGGATGAGCTCTCGGTGCTGCCGGATGCTGAAGTGCCACGTCTTTATCCGCATCATGTCGTCAAACATGAACTCCAGGTACAACCGGCCTTCCACACATACCTGGAAACAAGCTTGTCACAGGTCTGCCCACCTCCCCACACACCCAAAAGTATACTTGTTCCCATTTCCTCATGACTGTCACACTGCACACACTCCTGTCACCTGAACATAAATTTGGGTGTGCACAACTGACATGGACCATCTCCTCACACCCACCAATCCAGTCCATACACACACACACACACAGCAGAAATGCTTAATAGATCCTTGTCCTCTCCTCATGTAGCCAGTAAAACACTCGTCTGCTATAAGCTCCATGAGGACAGGCTTGTGTTCACTTGTGTCCCCATGACCCAAAAAACTGTTACCTACAAACTCAATACATGACTGCTGAAAACTGCAGCATGCCTGCCTGCCTTGCATATCTTGCCACTTCCCTGGGTATCAGCCAAGTACATTTTGGGGAGCCAGCAGAGGAATCAAACTTAGGCCCTTCAGTGTTTCACATCCAACTGGGTGCTGACCTGGGTGAACATGGGTTTGCCGTGTTGGGTCACCATGCTGCCCTGGTCACAGTCAAGGGAAACGAAGTTGCTGTGGAATGCCTCCTTGGGGTGCTTAAGCACATAGTAGAGCTCTGTAGCACCCCCCTCGAAGATGCTGCGGAAGTAGCGTGGGATCAGGGTCCGGCCAATGGCTGCAGAGATGGGACAAACTCTTCAGGATAGAAGGCTCTCAGAGGCGGTCAGACAGGTAACATCCCTGTCAGGACAGATCCCCTGGGACAAACACCCAGCCCCACATCTTGACACAGGAGGTGTATACTTTTATAGCAGAACTGGCAGGACCCGCAGAGGCCACTCACTGTATCTCTTTGGTCCATCCTCCAGGCAGAAAGTGATGGTTAACATGGCATCATCCTCAAAGAACTCAGTTGTGAAAGCATCCCACCAGAGATTGTCACACTCCTAAGGAGCACAGGGAGGGGTGCATGTATCAGCAGACATGGCACAGGGATGCCCAGATGGCCTTCTCCCTCTCAGCTCCTTTCCCCTGGCTATACCTCTGTCCAGTTTTGAAGCCGTTTGTTAAGCTCGAATATTCTGTAGTCAGTTTGGTTGCCATATGGTGTGTGCCTTCTGGGGGAAGTGAAGAAGGGAGGTCAGTAGGAGCAGACCCTCCCCCCCACCTCTGCCTTCACCTCTATAATGGAGAGAACCAACCTCCCCACTGGACTCCACTTACCCGATCCCAGGCTCCAAGTATGTAGGCGGGTACATGGGAGTTGGGCTGTGAAAGGGAAAAGGCTATGAGAATGGGGTAGAAGACAGGAATTATTTGGGGGTGTCACTCCATCCCCTTGCAGGATGCCATATGGGGAAGGGACAGGAAGTAGAAAAGAAACTCACCCCACATCCCGATCTAGCATGGTGCCGGGATGGAAGGGTGGGAAGGCGTTGCCGTTGGGGGGCTCCTTCGGTGAGTACAGCTTGAATGACTTTGAGGAACAACCTAAAAGGGAAACAAAGAAGGGGTTCCCTCGAGTCCCTCTTGGGAGTGCTCTTGGAAGGCTGTTAAGACTGTATGCACAGGAACTGGTCTTCTGGAGCACCCGAGTACACTGTGAAAGGGAGATTACCCCAGAGAGCAACTATCCCATCTTCTAAATCTGGCTCCAATTTTGTTTTACAATCTAGAAGTTCTCAGTCCTAATACTCAAGAGCCCATTTCTTCATATGGGTGAACCCTGGATGACAGAATTGAAACTGGGAAGAAATGTCAATAACCATAGGATAAATATATAAACATCAGAATCTAAAATTCTGAAAACTCCCTTTTCATCTACATTATTTTGTGTAATCATTACCACAATCCTGTGCGGCAGCAGAAGTGACTCTAACATTCCCATTTTACAAATGAGGCTACTAAAAGCTCAAAGGGACTTGCCGAGTTGGTAACTGGCAGAACCAGGACTTGAGCCTAGTCTTCTGAGTCCCATATCCTATGGTAGTTCTACTCCCCTAATGCACTCTGGAGACGGAGCTGGGAGAGGGTGAAGGGGGATTTTGCCAACTCCCTGCCCCTTCTCCACCCCCAGGGTCTCAGGAGGGCAGGGGATAAAAAGATAAGGGGGGGGGGGTGCCTGCTGGGTGCCGCCCACTAGATAACCAGTTGGGCCTTCGGCCTCTCCCACCAACGGCCACTCCCTTATCAGTCCAGCCCCCTCCCCCACACCTACCATGGTCCAGTATTGTCTACAAACCAGAAACCCAAAGCTTCAACCCCTTTTCTTTCCTTAGACTTGCAGTGAAGGAGGGAGGTAGATGGGCCTCCAATGGATCCCACTCTCCTTACAAACAGAAAATAAGAAGCCCCTGGGAAGGAGCCTAGGTTTCAGGGGCTCAGTTTGGAGGCAAGTGGTAACTAGACAGGGTCTCTGCTGGTGTGCATCTATGCCTGTGCACAGGTGTCCCCTCTCCACCTCACACGGCAGCACAGAGTTTCCTGCTCTACTATTATTACCTGACTGGAAGAAGTGTTATATTCATAGTTGGGTGCCAGCCAGGTCCCCCTGAAATACCATTTTCCCCCTCCCCACCAGACAGGAGGAGAAAGTGAAGCTAAGTCCTAGCCACTGCTGCTTCCTCATGTCCCACAAACTTGATTGCATTTGGAAGGGTAGCTGAATTGGCTGTATCTGAGCCCCCTCTTTAATTTTGATACAAAATCTATTCTGTTCCTTGGTGGGGGGGAGAGACAAAGGAAGACCCTGTGCCGACATATGCCATGTAATTCTCTCCCCTGGGTCCCCTCCTCACAATATAGGTCAAAGGAGGGTTCCAGAGGGGCCTACCCTACACGGTCCCCGAAGGTGCCAAAACTCAGAGCCTGTGTGTACCTGCACATGTGTGTGTCTCATCCTGCCTAGCAGGCTTCCACCCTCAGCTCGCCCCAACATGCCTACCAAGGGTTGGAACCCAGCAGCCCCAGGCAGGATCAGGGTGCCTGCAACAGGCCCTCGCCCCACACATGAGCTCTCAGATGTCACATCCACGGGCTCCCAGCATGACACACAGCCTTCACAAGCCAGTCAGAACTGAGTGAGGAGCATTTGTCCTCAGGAAAGAGACAGTCCCACCCAGTCCCAAGTCCCCGCCACTCCACAGACAGATAAGGCCATGTAAGAAGTCAAAGCTCACGTTGCCCACCAGAAACCATGCCTGGGCAATACACCCAACAGTCTAGATTGGGAGACCTGGCCCTCATCCTCTACCTAGGCCCTCCTTTTCACAAAACCATTACTGCCCTGCTCCTTGGCCCACTCTGAGTGTCAGCTCAAGGTCCTAGAGAGATGAGAGGCAAGACACCAGGGTTCCTCTCTAACTCTGGAAAAAGTTTCAGAGTGTCAGTTTCTCACTAGAGAAATGACAGGCACATTACCTGGGGCTGGGTAACAGTTCTGCAGAGCTAAACCCCAAAGCTCAGGGGCCTCTATTTACATATCCAGTGAATGGACACAAATAAAACTCAGCATCTCTCCAGAGCCACAACAACTCCCAGTAGCCCCAGCACAAGGGCTTGGGAGTGAGAAGAGGAGGGGAGGGAACATCACCCAGACCATCTGTCCCTGTTGCTGCCTGTCCCCAGGAGCAGGGGTAGAGGAAGCAACATGGGGGTGGGGGTGAGGGGTTGGATGTGTCACCCAGTCTTGGAGTCAGGCAGAACCCTGGCTCCCATCTCTGGCAACCTGGGAGCCTTTAGGAAGGGGGAGGAGAAAGAGCCCAGAACTAGTAAAGTTTTCTCTGAATGGAAGCGGCATCCTGTGGCCTTAGGGGGGCATCTCCAGCTGGGCATTTCCATGGTAACCGGCCTGACCCGAGGGCAGGCCTCCTCCCTTTGGGGGCTGACCATAGGTCAGCAGGCCTGAGGGCCCTGGCCTCTGTGAGCTGGGGCACCTTTCTCCCAGGCCCGGACCAGACCCAGGACTTCCACCCACCCCCAACAGGCTTGCAGGGTGCCCAGACTTACCTGGGAGAACTGAGGGGACCAGGAGAGGTGCGGGGGGCAGCTGGGAGCCCAGAGGGGCCCTGGCTGGGGTGAGGCCTGAGGGGGGGGGCCAACTTCAGCCGCTCATGTCCCGAGTGGGACGGGCAGGCCTGGCTGGGAGCTCCACTCCGCGGGCTGCACAAAGACTCACGCACGGTCTCAGTCCGCCCCGCGGCGGCCACAGCCCCGGGGGAAAGTTACAATGGCCACTGGGCCAGGGACCGGGGGCCAGGGGGCCGGCCTGGGGGGCGGGGGGCCGCGGGGAGTCCGGAGCCTTCTTTGTTTGCAAGGTTTCCCTCAACAATGGCTGCTCCGCTCTTTCCTCCTCCTCCTCCTCGGCTCTCCCCGCCGCCGCCTATGCCTCTGCCTCCAAGCAGCCCGCCCGCTCTCCCCAGGCCAGCAGGCCCCTCCGCCGGGGCACCAGCAGAGGCAGGGCCCGGCACTCACACTCACTCACACTCACACACGCACAGACACACGTAGCGCCCGCCGGCTCCCTTCCTTCTCTCCCTTTCTCTCCCTCCCTCCCCGCTCGCTCTCCCCGAGCCGCTCTCAGAATGAGGCCCCAGGGCGGGCGGAGGGTGGAGCTGCCCCCACCGGCCCCGCCCCCCTCCCTGCGAGGCAGGAGGAAGAGGGAGGGAGAGAGAGCGCGAGGCAGACAGGGAGGACTGCTGAGAAAAACAAAAGAGAGACAGAGACTGGGAGAGACAGGGGACAGGACGGAGAGGTGGAGATGGAACAGACTGGGTCCGGAGAGACCTGGATGGAGGGGAGGCCTGTGGGGACCGGGAACAGGAATGCCGCCCTCAAGCCCCAAGTGGGGGTGCTCAGGGGTGAGCTGGGGAGCCAAAGCCACAGGCAAGGATGGAGGAAAGCACTCTCCTCTCTGGAGATTTCCAGTATCATCTAACAGCCTCCTCCGAAACATCCCCCAAATCTCTCTTCCTTTCCTCAGTGATCTTTCAGGTTGGAGGCTGGCCTGGGCAGCCACTCTTGGCTGGTGAAATCCCACAGCAGCTGGGGGGAGGCTGCAGGGGGTTATTTTTGACAGAGACACACTCAGACTTCAGCCTGTAAACACTGATCGTAGAGAGGGGGACACTCCAGGTTCCCTGCCCCCCAACACAGCTAAGTTCCAAACAGATCTGCTTTAGCAGAGGGAGGCCCCCTTCCCCTCACCCAACATCACCACCACCACCATACCAGAGACACGTGGGTGCAGGGGAAAGGGGCTCTGTTAGAGTCAAGGAAGGCAAACTTGCCCATCTAAGGGTCCCCAGACGGGGTCCAGTCTGCTGCTGAATCCTCTCCCTATACCCCAGGGACAAAAAAGGTATATGGTTGCCAGGGTAGGACCTGTTCTCCAAAGCAAGGGGGGAATCCCAAGAGACAGACAGACAGAGAGAGAGAGAGAGAGACACACACACACACACACCCGCTATGTGTGTGTGGGGAGGGGGGGGGGGCGCGGGGCGGCAGTAAGGACCTCTTACTACTTTGCAATTTGAGTCTCAGCTTTCTATTCCCTAACCCCCAAGCATATTAACACACAGTCCCACAACAGGATTTCTCATGGCATACACACCAGTTGACTGTGCAGTAACAATATTATTGCACCTGGCTCTGTGAACATCCTCCATACATAAACAACCCATCTGACTTTCACATAAATCAGTACCTGATACACAATTCAACCCATGATATACCTCAAACTCCAAATAAACCCAAACCTAAGAGACACACACATACACAGTCTATGTCAGACCCTGATTTCCATACACACTGGGGCTTGTGACACACACGCCCCCATCCCCAAGACACACCCCAAAATTGCATCATACCTCCTGAACCTTTGACAGACCGCTACACACTTTGCTACCCAAGGACTAACTCCACCCTCTTTGAAATCTGCACACCCTGCTCCCTCATGGCCTGGTCATATGATACACTCTGGCTTTCATAAACATACTGAAAACTATACAATTCAGCCAGAATGCCTACTGTCATAGTGCCTACCACCAGGACTTGAGATATTTGCCCTGATTCTCAAATTTACAGCCCAACTCTGGGATAACTACATTCCTCCCCCTCTGACAGGACAATTCTTGTCATTTGTTTCATGCCTTTAAGTTTTGCAAAGTACATTCACAAGGCAGTACCTTAAGAGAGTCTAATAGCATCCTGGGTCAAATATTATCCTATCTTGAACAGATTACAGTGAGACAGGAGGGCTTGAGGCTGGAACCCTGGTTCTAATCCCACTCACACAAGCCCAGCCCTGGGGCACTGCAGCCATTCCTACTGCCTGCCCCCTCCAAGGAACGGTCACTCCAGGCCCCAAATGACTGTCTCCTCAGGGACAGGACATGGGTGTGTGCTCTGGCTTCTGCCTCCAGTTCAGAGCTCAGAATCCCCACCCAGTCTGCCTCTTCAAATTTCAGGGAGAAGGGCCCCTAAACACCAAGATGTAGCCAGACTCTGGAATATCATTTAAAACAGGCCCTCTCCTAATTCCCCATCTCTAGCAAGTCTGTTCCTCTCTTGGTTCTGACTTAATTCTCCCACTTGCACAGGGGCAGAAGAGGTCCAACAGAAGAGAGCAACTCAGAGTTAGAAGCCTCTAAAATTGGTGGGGGGTGGGGTGGGGAGAAAGCTGGGAGCAGCAAAGACTGACAAAGGTGAGGAGGGAGGGAAGGGCCAGAGCACCCCTTCTGGAGGGGGGAATTCTGAAGGGCAGCAGCCCGCCCCAGCCCACAGGATAAGGTACCAGCACTGCCCCCTGCCCGGGCCCCTGGGGCTCCCTGACCCAGGCCTCCAGTGTGCCTGCCCCCCTTCCTTTGTCTGTGCCCGGCCTCCCGTTGGCCTGGCGCTCTGCCATCCCCGTCTCCTGGCTCCCAGCCGCCACCACTGCTGCCTCCTCCCCTCCCCCAACTCCTCCCTGCCTTAACCCTTCTGAGCCACACGCTGCCCCAGACAGGCCCTGGCCCCCTCAGCAACCGGCCCTGCCCAGGGTGATGCCCCTTAGCAGAGGTTCTCCCTGCTCCTGACCAAAGCCCCAGAAGCGACTCCGCACCCCAGGAGCACTATGGGAGCTAGGTGTGTGTGTGTGTGTGTGTGTGTGTGTCCTGTAGTGTTTCCTTCCGCGTGTGCATGTGTGTGGGTCTGCGTGTGCTCTGGCTTCCCTCAGTCACATGTGTGGGGCATGTGCTGTCTCTGCCGGGCTGGGGGAGGAGGAGCCGGGAGACAGCAGAGCACAAAGGAGAGACTCAGACGAGCAGACAGGCAGCAGGCAGGCGGCCTGCCAGGGCGCCTGGGCCCCCACCCCAGGGCTGCTCAGGTTGGGGGCGGTGGTCTTTGGGCCTGGGCTGTACATGCTGCCACAACATCCCTGTGTTCAACCATGTGCTCACACACACCCATGCAAGCCTGGTGCCCTCCCTTACCCCAATCCTACCATTTCTCACCCCCAGGACACTCATGCCCCTCCCCAAGTGGTTCTCCTTGAAGACTAACCTCCAACCATGGTTTATGGCATCAATCATGAGACTTCCTTACATTCAAGAAAAAGATTCCCCACTCTTGGCCATCTTAGGCCCGCTCTCCCCGAACTGATCACTAGACACACGAAAGGAACATACCATTTAGGGCACTGACTGAAGTTGTCCCCCCTCACACACAAAGGTCCTCATCTGTCCCCATGCTGCTCCCAGAGAGACTGAGAGGGAAACTTTCTCCCTTCTCCTACTGGACCAAGCACCCAACTTCAAGACCAACGTCCCATCTACCTCTAGTCTGACAACTCTTCTAGATTCACCTTCTGCCCACCACTCGTAGGAACTAACAATCAACATTTAAGACTCAGCCCTTTAGCTATGCATCCCTTTAGTATGATGATGGACGATCAAGGCCATGGGATGGACTCAAGAGAATGGATGGGTCTGAACAGGGTACTTAGCATGGGAGAATTATAAAGAAAATACACACAGGAACATGTGTGATAGGAGGAGCTGATAGGAGGAGCAGTGATGGGGCCAGACAGGATTCCAGCTTGGCAGGCTCTTCCCTCCCCTCCTCTCCCCCACCCTCTGCAGCAGGAGCCAGGGGTTCCCACACCCGGATATTCCAGGATCCTCAGGCTCTACTAGCCCTCCCTCTGGGCTCCATGCCCCTTAAACGTCAGCCTCAGCAGGCACTTTAAGTGTGTGCCCAGCCCAGCCCAGCTTTGGTCTGGGTCACATGATTTTCAAGGAAGCTTCGGCACAGGCAGCTTCCCTTGGGGATTGTGTTAGGGGGAAGGGGGGCTTCCAGTTGTAGGGTATGGGCCTCCCAGAGAACAGGGCATGTGAATGGGCAAAGGATCCAAACCAGGCTAGATTCAAGAATATCTGACTTTCAAAAGAAAGCTAATTCCTGCCTGGGACAAGATGGGGTTCTGCAGATAATTCAAGAACCCAGAGTTGTGGGGACGGGTAGAAACCATGTTCTGAGGCCCTCTGAAGACTCCCTCTCCATTCACATGGCCCCTCTCCTTCCTCCTGGCAGTAGATAAGAGTCTTCCTCTTCCCTAGGAAAGAACTCAGACCCCAGCTGTCACTGGCAAGAGTTGATGTGTTTGGGGGGAGGCAGGAATCTGAACCTAAGTCCTCTCATTGGGATCAAGCATCGCCTAACTCAAGTCTCACAAGTCACTCAATTTTCTAGCTTGCCTGGGGCTGCCACATTCCCCCTCCCACTAGGGCTGCCAGGCCCAAGGGCCCAATTATCTGCGCCCCCCATCCCCGCGGACCTCCGGTCCCTCAGAAGGGCCAACCGTCCCTGGCAACAGGCAGGATAATTTGGAGGGGGGCAAAATGGTCCCCACTCAATCCCTCCCCGAAAACAAGAGGCCTCAAGAAACAGTCTGGAGGGAGGTGTCACAAAATGAGGGAATAGACAGCAAGAAAGGTGGGGGGGGGCAACCCAAACCAGCCAATCACAACTCTATGATGACCTGAGGGGGGGGGGGCAAAAGTCCAGACTCACTTCTGATTGGCTAACACCCTGGAATTCTGGGAATTTCAGCCCCCCCCACCCCTCCCTAATTAACCTCCCCTCAAAAAAAACACACACAACCTACCTCCAGCACCCCTTACCCGTGCCTCTGGGCTGCTGCGCATTTACACAGTTGGGGAAAACCCTCCCTCAACTGAGGCCTCACACACCCCTTACAGACCCCGACCACAGCCATGCCTTTGACGCCCCCCACACAAGTTCTCACCAAACAAGGATTGAGGGATCTGCAGGGAGGGCTCGGGAGGGAGGGGCCGGGAGGCCGCGCGCCCCACTCACCAGGACAGGCACAGCCCACTGACATCTTCACATCGCCCGCCGCTGGGGGCCCAGCCGAGTCACGGTGCCCGCCCCGCGCGGGGACAGGCCGGGCATGAGCCGCCGCCGCCGCCCGCGGCCCCCGCTGCCCTCGCCGCCGGCCCGGCCCGGCCTCGGCCCGGTGCGGGCGGCCCCTGGCTGCAGCGAGGAGCCTGTCAGGCGCGGAGCAGACAGGAAGGAAGCCAGGCAGGAAGGCGAGCTGCCTCTGCGTGTGTGCGCACGGGTGTGCGTCCCCGGAGTGTGTGTCCGTGTGTGCGCGTGTGCGTGTGCGTGTCTGTGCGCTCCCGCCGCCCTCCCTGCCGCCAACGCCGCCGCCGCTCGCCCCCTCTCGCTCTCGCGCTCCTTCTCGCTCTCGCTCTCCCCTCTCGTAGGCGCCCGCTCTCCAGTCCTAACCGGGCTGGGCCGGGCTTTATTAATATGCTAATTGCCTGCTAGTGGGAGGGGAGAGCCGTGTCAAAGTGACCCGGGCGAGGGCGCAGCGAGCTGCGACGTGCGTGCGCCGCGCGGCGGGCGGGCGGCGAGCGGCCGGTGGCGCACCGGGCTCGGCGTGCATGTGACGCAGCTTTTAAAAAAGGAGACCGAAGCAGAGACCCCCGGAGAGGGCAGGCGAGGGGGAGGGAGAGGAGGCGAGGTCTCACGCAGGGTGTCCGTCCTCCGGGCGCCGCCGAGTTGGGAGCGTAGAGGAGCCGGAGCGGGAGCCTGGACTGGGGGAGGCGGAGCCAGGGTGGGCTGTGAGGTGTAGCTCTCTCCACCCCCGGCCGAGCTCTGGGAGGGAAACCGGACTGCCAATCCCCCAGTCCATGCTTTCTGCTGAAACCCCAATCTTAATCTGGACGGCCCTGGTTATGCGCCCCCATCATAACGTGGGTGGGGAAAGCAGTATTATCTTAATTCGAGTAGCAACCCGTGAATTTATCTCCCCCCCCTAAATTAACTACCCCTACCTTGCCTGCTAAACCAGTTAGGACTGGAGCCAAAGGGTTAATTAGGTGAGGTCCCGGCCCCCTCCTTCGCCTAATTGCCTGGGATCTGTGTTTTGCTGGGAAGAGGGGGGCAGCGGAATGACCGCCAGGTTGGACTGGGGAGGGGGAATCCGCAGGCCGTCCTCTATCCTTGCAGACTCTGACTCATCAGTCAAGATGCTCTCCTCCCTTCCCCCCTTTCTCCATCCAGTCTCAGCTTCCTTCCCGCCCCAACTTCTCCTGGAAGCCGCTTTCATTTTGAGTGCCTCGGAGACTGGGGAGGAAAGGAAGCAGACCCCTCCATTGCCCCCTGCCCGCAGGAGCTGGGGCTTATGTTGGAGGGGGTGGGGTGATGTGGATGGTCATCGTGAGGAACATTCCTACCCCCGGGAGGAGCCTCCCAACCTTCAGGCACTCCTCAAGGATTCCCCAACACAGCCTGGAGTGGGGGTGGGGGGGCCTCCATCTCCACCCCTTCCCAAAAGCCAACCCTTGCTGCCTCATAAACAGGAAATACCTATTAGCTGGGAGGAGGGAGGGGAGGGGAGCCGTCTGGAAGAGAGAGTTGGCCCCCTCCCTTCTGGGAGGGGGTCCCCAGCTGCTAGCTTCTCTTCCTTAAGCTTCATGGTGGGTTCCAGCAGTAGATGCTGGGGACCTGGGCGGTGTCCCCTTCCTAGGCTTCTGGCCCGGACTGGGCGGTGGGTCCTCCTTCCTTTTGTTACTTAGGAGGGGATTGATAGTGAAGGTTCCCTCACCCCTGCCCAGAGTCTGCACAGCTGGTTTGACTGGCTGGGGGAGGGTTACAGATGTGGAGGCTTAAGTGTTTATGAGACCCTTTAGCTTTTGCTGAGGGAGCAGGAAGCGAAGCTATGGGCAGATGCAGAGTCTTAGGGATGAAAAGAGAACCAACCAGGAGATGGGTATCCACTGCCTTGTGCTTAGGAGAGGTTGGGGGAAGGGAGCTGTAAGTGCAGTCTCTCACTAACTCCAGCATTCCATCTACCTTGGATTCCCCCATCCCTAGGTTTCCCTATCTCCACCCTCTGGAGGGCAAAGTGGGGGTGGGGGGGTGGGGGTGTGCAGGTAGAAGCCTGCAAAGGGATGTGACTGAAGCTATCCACACTTACACAATTATTTCCTTGGCAGCATCCCTTGCCTGTGTCCACCTCCTCCCCACATTCCCCAGGGCAGAGGTCAGCACTATAGGGAGTAAAGGGAACCTAAAGCAATATAACCTTAGCCTGGAATTTTGGATACCTCACTTCGAATTCCAGCTTTACCCCTCACTAGAAAATTACTTGGGACAACTGACTTCCCCATTCTGTACTTTACCCTCTATAATTGGTTTCCCTGGCTTGGTGAGAATCAAATGAGACAGTGTATGCCCAGTTGTCTAGCCCAATACCAGCCATGTAGTCAGTACTCAGTATACATTAGCTCCTTTCTGCTTTCTTTGAGGTTATCTGTTATTTGAAAAGTTTCAGAAGTGGGCTGGATTGTGTTGACCCCTTTCACTCCCTGTGTGTTAGTCATTCAGTCGTGTCCAACTCTTTGCAACCCAATGGACTGTAGCATACCAGGCTCCTCTGTCCATGGGATTTTCCAGGCAAGAATACTGGAGTGGGCAGCCATTCCCTTCTCCAGGAGATCTTCCTGACCCAGGGGTTGAACCTTTGCAGATTCTTTATCCTCTGAGCCACCAGGGATGGATGCACACAATCCTGTAACCACTCACCCCTAAGGCCACTCATTCCAAACAACTAGCTTGGCCAGATTCCATGGTTATCACCAATCACTTGAGTGGACAAAGGGGCTTATAACCCACCCTATAGGGGACTTTGCCTCCTCTGAACCTAAAGTTCCCTTCTAGACTACATAGGTGGAAGGTAGAAGGCAGAGAAGAAGAAAAACAGCATTTGTTGCAGTATACACTATGTGCCAGGTACTGTGCTAGGTGTTTCACACTTGAAATCTTATTTACTTTTCATGCTGACCTTTGGAAGAAAGTGGTGTTAATTCCATTAAACAAGCAAGAAAACATATTCAGAAAGGTTAATAAATTCAAACTTTCTGTAAAACATTCTTCTCCCTCTTCTTTGCCTATTAACTAGTTAATGTCTCCTTTGAACCTCAGTTATACTTCCAGTATTCACCTCCTCTGGGAAGGTACCACTCTCCCATTCCAGCTGATCTACTGATCCTGTTTCTTTTAAGAAAATATCTCAATACTGTTGAATGGATGATTAAGTAGTTTCATCTCCTTGAGGAACCATGCTTAGGGAGGTTAAGTAACTTGCCTCAGGTCACACACATAACAAGTACTTGACCCAGTGCTCTTTTCTGCTTTACTTCTAATTTGGACCAGACCTGGGGAAGAAGAGGGAAACATCATTGGAGCATCTCTGGAAATTGTGTTGCAAAGATGGGAGAAGCTACAGATGCCTGGCAGATAGCCCTAGTAGGGAGGCAGTGAGTCTGTGTGGAAGGTCCTTAATGACAAGGTCCGAGGGTGGCAGGCTTAGCTGATTTGGATGGATGGATTTGAGCACCCAGTATTTCCTTTTTTTTTAGGTGAAATCACATGACATAAATTAACCATTTTAAAGTGAATTATTCAGGGACTTCCCTGGTAGTCCTGTGGTTAAGACTCTTTGCTTCCACTACTTCCACTGCAGGGGGCACAAGTTCCATCTTTGGTCCAGGAACTGAGATTCCACATGTGGCATGGCAAAAAAAAAAAAAAAAATTAATAATTCAGTGGCATGCCAGTATTTTTATTTTTTAATCTTTATATTTTTATTTTTTTATTTTATTTATTTATTTATTTTAATCTTTATATTTTTAAAAAATTCTATTTATTTATTGGTTGTGCTGGGCATTTGTTGCTGTGAGGGCTTTTCTCTAGATGTAGCGAGTGGGGCTACTCTAGTTGAGGTGCACGGTCTCATTGTGGTAACTTCTCTTGTTGCAGAACAGGCACTCTAGGACACAAAATGGGTGGTTGTGACTTCCGAGGCCTAGAGCACAGGCTCAAGAGTTGTGGCACATGGCTTAGTTGCTCTGGGGCATGTGGGATCCTCCTGGATCAAGGATCAAACCCTTGTTTCCTGCATTGGCAGGGGGATTCTTTACTGTTGTGCCACCAGGGAAGCCCACCAGTATTTTTTAATACCAGTCATTAGTGTAAGATGGACTCTGGACATGGGGATGAAGCAAAGTGGGAGGTGCTCAGAAGAGGTGAGGTGGTAAGAAATGAAGGGATGAGCCCCACAGAAGGCAAACAGCAGAAGCAGTGGGCTAGACTGGCCTTAGGACAGGTGAGTTCCTGGCTTCTTGCAGTTCCTAGAACCTGTCCCATCCAACTCCTTTTCTTGACCTTACTTGGCCTTGTCTGTTTTCGCCCACATTTCTTTTACTCCTGAAACTCCCTTAAATACTCATTGGCATTGCTCTTTTTTGGGGTTGTAATGGGTCATCATTGCTGTGTGGGCTTTTCTCCAATTGCTGTGAGCTGGGTCTGCTCGCTAGTTGCGATATATGGGCTTCTCACTGGGTTGACTTTTCTTGTTGCAGAGCATGGGCCCTAGGGTGCCCAGGCTTCAGTAGTTGCGGTTCCCAGGCTGTAGAGCATAGGCTTGGTAGCTGTGGCGCATGGGCTTAGTTGCTCTGTGGTATGTGGGCATATGGAATCTTCCCAGATCAGGGATTGAACCCGTGTCTCCTGCATTGGCATGCGGATTCTTTACCACAGAGACACCAGGGAAGCCCCGACATTCCTCTTTTTTTCAAGGGTGAATCTGCTTTTTCCATCAAGATGGTAATGATATGTCTTATTGATGTCTCTGTCCCCAGCACCTAAGAAGGTGCCTATAGCCTGATATGTATCATATAATATTTATCAAATGATTATAAGAATTCTGATAGGATTTGTCTTTCTCAGCTCCAACACATGACTCCTTCCCTTCTTGTCCATTTACCATCACCGTGACCATTTACTACTACCATCTCTTTCTCTGCTAAAGCAGCTACTTAAAGTATATGAAACTCTTAGGAAATTTGTTAAATATGTAGAAGGCCCCATTCTCCTTAGGAGGAAACCTTACCTCTGGAGGAAGGGGATCCATGAATCTGAATTTTAAAGAAGTGCCTCAGGTGGTTCTTATGCATGCCAATATTTGGGAATACGTCTTTCAGAAAGGGTCCCGACCCCTTCAGAGCATTCTCACCAAATGGGTTGAAACCTATTCATTCATCTCTCCTTCCATAAGCAACTGCTTAGTACAGTGGAGGATAGGCCGTTAGGAACAGAGGAACCAAAGAAAACATAATGTACAACTACTCACTGTGCGCCCCTGGGCATATTGTTTAACCCTCTCTTAGCCTCAACTTCTTCCTCAGCAGAATGGGGACAATAATATCCCTACTTTAAAAAAATTCTCCTAGGGATATTGCAAGGAGACAGCATGATGAGGACTGTAAACCATTCCTCACATGTGGGTTGTTTGGGTCTAAAAATAAAGCACTAAAAGGGATATTGCCTGAAAGTTTGCATCTCCCTGGAAGAGTAACTATAAACCAGGCATAGTAATTATCTACTATTATGCAACAAGATACCCTCAACCTTAGCATCTTAGAATAACAAAATTTGTTATCTACCACTTCAGTATTCTTGGGCTTCCCTTGTGACTCAGCTGGTAAAGAATCCACCTGCAATGCGGGAGACCTGGATTCAATCCCTGGGTTGGGAGGATCCTCTGGGGAAGGAAATGGCTACCTACTCTCTAGTATTCTTGCCTGAAGAATTCCATGGACAGAGGAGCCTGGTGGGCTACAGTCCATGGGTTTGCAAAGAGTTGGACATGACTGAGCGACTGACACTTCTATTGGAAGTAATATATCATCACTTCTTCCTTATATTATTGGTCACACAGACCAATTCTGGTACAGTTATGGGAGAGAACTACATAAAAGTATGAATAGGGATTGCACACTCTGGTTCAGTGGCTAAGACTCGGTGCTCCCAGTGCAGAAGGCCTGGGTTCAGTCCCCAGTCAGGGGTCTAGATCCCTCATGCAGCAATTTAAAAAAAAAAATCCAGAAAAATCCAGCATGCCACAAGAAAGATCCAGTGCAGCCAAATAAATTTTTTTTAAAAAGTGTGAATGACAGGAGACAAGATTATTGGAAGCCATCCTGGGGGTTTTCAATGAGACCAGGTCTGGTGCTCAGTGTTATAGGTCTGGTACTCAGTGTTATAGGTCTGGAGGTTCAATTTAGGAAGTGAATCAGAATTCATCGGGTTCAGGAGACTGACTCACACAAATTAAATACATATGAAGCATCGTGGTATCACTCTGTCTCTTTTCTAGAATTCCTTAGTTAAACTAGTTTTTCTTTTGAACACAAAAAAATGTGTTCTCACTTGAAAACCCATGCACTGACTTTTCTTATCACAGAATGCTCTTTGAATGGCTAGGTCTTTCTTGTGATTCATATCTTACTTCAAATATGTTCTCTTCCTTACCTGATCACACCATGTAAAAAAAAAAAATGCCCCCTCTTATCTTTCACACTCTCCATCCCATTTATTTACTTCTCTCTCTCTCTTTTTGGCTGCATGCTCGACCTACAGGATCTTAGTTCACAATCAGGGATCGAACCTGTGCCCCCTGCATTGGGAGTATGGAGTCTAAATCACTGGACCACCAGTGAAGTCCCATCCCATTTATTTTCTGACAGCACTTCTGGCACTCTGAAATTATTTTGACTCTTTATTTACTTGGAGATTGTCTTCCCACTAGAATGTGAGCTTTGTTAGGGAGGCTGTTTTTTGTGTGTGTTGTCTGTTTTGTCATTCCTGTATCTCCAGTGCCTAAAACAGTGCCTGGCACATAGTAGGCATTCAATAAAACCAGAATGCTGACTTGTTAATTCACATTGAGAAATAGATGTTATGTGAACTGGGCATTTTGTCTCACTTGATCAACACACTTTATCCCCATAGAAAATGATACAGGAAGTCAATTGTTATAATCAGATGAGTCTTTGTTGAACATGGAGTCAGGCAAAGATGGAATTGGGCACCCAGTGTTTGGTGGCCAGTGTCTCTGAGGTCTTCCTTCCTGACCCTTAGGCCAGGAGACTAGTAGCCTGACAAGGAGACTAGTAGCCACAACACCCCTGTCTAGGTAGCACTGGAGAGATACATTCTTATCTCTTTTAGTATATTCCATGTGTACACCCTATGTAGGTAAATATTGTTTTATCAGATGCTAAATAAAGCAAAAAGGGCACAACTTTCTGCTTTTTTTAAAAAAACATTAATCTTCTCAAAGCCTAATCATCATAATATTGACCATAATTAGTGCCCAAATCACCAGCATTTACAGAGCACCTATTAGAGGATGTTTCTTCCAAAGAGGAAGAATTGTGCACCCCGTACTGGTTGTTACTGATCTCTTATTGGTAAATTATTTCCAGGTTTATTGGAAATAAACTTTATTGTTGCCAGAACAGATTCACTTCACCCGAAAGAGTAATAAGAAACTAACTGAAAGGAAGTTGTATGAGTCTTCCTAGGCTTCCATAACAGGACATCACAGACTAAGTGGCTTAAAGAACAGAAATTTATTTTCTCACAGCTCTAGAAGTTGGAAGTTCAGGATCAGTCAGCTGGCAAGGCTGGTTTCTAGTGAGACCTCTTTCCCTGGCTTTCAGGTGTCTCTTTCTCTTCTGACACTGGACCTAGTGGATTAGACCCCCACCTTTTTTTTTTTTTTTTAGACCCCCACCTTTATGACATCATTTACCCTTAATTACCTTCTTAAAGGCTCTGTCTCCAAATATATTGGGTGTGAAGCCCTTCAACATAAATTTTACCCATGGTGGTGGGAGGAAAAATGCATATAATTCATTCCATAATGAGAGATCCTCTCCTCTCATGACTTTTTTTGTGGGAATGTGTGTTATTTTTTAGTTTTAAAATACTTTGGGTGAAAAAAAAATTTTTTTGGCTGAACCATGTGGCATGTGGGATTTTAGTTTCCCAGCCAACCAGGGATAGGACCGGTGTCTCCAGCAGTGGAAGCGTGGCGTCCCAACCACTGGACTGCCAGGGAACTACCTGGGAATATGTATTAACACAACCTTCCTAAAGGGCAATTTGATATTGTCCACTGACATTTCAAATGTATATACATATATATGGGGCTTCCTGGTGGCTCAGACAGTAAAGAATCTGCCTGCAATGCAGACCTGGATTCCATCCCTGAGTCAGGAAGATCCCCTGTAGAAGGGAATGGCTACCCACTCCAGTTTTCTTGCCTGAAGAATTCCATGGACAGAGGAGCCTGGCAGACTATAGTCTATGGGATCACAAAGAGTCAGACACCACTGAGCGACTAACACACATATACAGCCTTTAACTTAGCAAACTTCTTTCAAGGAAACTATTTCATAGAAAGAGTGTACCAAAATGCAAAAAATAAAAAAGGTGGGGCAAGAATTCCCCAGCAGTCCAGTGGTTAGGACTTGCAGCTTTTACTGCTAGGCTGGGTTCCATCCCTGGTCAGGGAACTAAGATACCTTGGCAAAAAAGAAGGAAAGATATATGTATAAGAATATTCACTGTAACTTAATTTGTAATAGTGAAAAACTAGGAATCACAAATAAAATTTAAATAATGATAATTATATTAAATTATATATTCATTTGCAGGCGGATTCTTTACCAGCTGAGCCACAAGGGAAGCCCATATATTAATTTAAATAATGATATATTTATTTAATGGAACTGGTACTCAGATCTCAGTAAATATTGGTTAATGAATTGATTAAAAATTGGAAAAAATATAGAACTGATTTTTGAAAATAATTTATTTCTCCGTTTCCCATGTTTAGAAGTCCTTATGATCCCTCAGTTTCTTCTGGAACAAACTTTTCTCATCTCCAGCCAGCCCCAGTGGGTTCACCTTTACAAACTCTGGGACTAGGACAGAAAGCAATGCTTAAATGCGTCTTCACTACGACCTATACATTTTTATATACACAGAAAGTGTGGCTGAATATATCCCAAAGGTGACAAAGATTAAATCTGGGGATTGGAATTTGTAGGCCAAGTATCTTACTTAAACAGTTTTGTATTTTGTACCTTTGAAATGAATTTTAAACTTTTGTAATACAAATCTTAAAAAAGAAAAATAGGAAAACAATATGAAGGAGATTCTAAATGCCAAATGAGTAAATAATAGAGATAGTTATGGAGTGTAGAAATTCAGGGAGGGCTCGAGTTTGGCTGGGATGACCAAAAGGGCTTTCCAGGATAAAACAGAGCATCAGAGATGTTTTGAGGCTCAAGTTTTCCACAGAGAAAAACAAAAGCAGGGGAATGCTTGTTGTCTTTGGAGGATAACAAGATGATGTGCAATAGCAGGCGCTAAATCTGGCGATGAGGCGCCAGCGTAGGTCTCTGAGTAGCTCAGAGCCGACGCCGATAGTGTGCTGTTTTAAATTAAACTTGTGCCTGGCGTGCTGCAGTCCATGGGGTTGCAAAGAGTCGGACAAGACTGGGCAACTGAACAAGATTAAACTTAAATTACCCTGCCGCAGTGTAGCAGGTGAGATTTAGCTCTTGGAATGCGGGTGCCCACGAGGGGGTGCTATTTCAAAACACAGGCCCACTTGGACTAAGGCAAAAGGAACAAGCAGCCGGTAAAACGTCAGACGAAGAGGGCGCTCCGACAGTTGGGCAGATTAAGAAAATAAAAAGATGAGCAAAAAGTAAATATCTCCTTCGCGCTCCGCAACTAGGTCCTCAAGCGCAACACAAAATCGTGCATTACAGAATGCCTGTACCACGTGCCCCTCAGGCTCTGCTGAATGCGACTACTACTCCCAGGCTCCCTCGCGAGGCCAGAGCGGTCTTCCCGCGTGCAAGTCGATATTACCGCTCAGTCTTCTGGGATTCGTAGTCTTGCGGGGTCTCTCGGGAGTTGTAGTTCCCTTCCCACAATCGGCTGGGCGAGGCGGCGCCGGCGATTAGAGCTGCGCTGGGTGTTCAGGGGCCAAGATGGCGGCGCGCCGGGGACGGAGAGACGGAATCGCGCCGCCTGCGAGTGGGGGCTCCGGCCCCGACCCTGGCGGTGGAGTGCGCAGCAGCGGTTGGGGGAGTCGGAGCCAAGCACCATATGGCACCGTGGGCGCTGTGAGTGGCGGGGAGCAGGTGAGAGACTAGCGGGCGGCCCGTGGCTGGCTGCAAAGCGGCGTGTGCCGGGCGGTGACACGTGGACGCCACAGGAAAGGGAAGAAGCGTTCGGGAGTCGATGCCGGGTAGCTGCGCGAGACGGCTTGGACCGAGTGGGTCTGGGTCGTTTGCTGGGGGATATGCGGGCAGAAGCAGGGTCCTTATGGCCATTGCTCCGGAACGCTGGAGGGGCAGAGCCGGGTGTCGGAAACCTGGCGCATGTGTGGGGGGGTGATCAGGCTTTCAGACTTAGAGTAATAGAGTAAGACCTTCCTCTAAGGATGCTGAGTGTGTGTTTGTGTGTGTGGGGGAGTGCCTCTAGCCCCTCGCCGCAGTGCCTTTTCGGAGCCACGTGGGGTGGGGGGAGCGATTTTCCCGGGAGAACTTGTCTGCTTCCCCTCCCCCTCTAGGCGGCCCCGGCACCCACGTGGGTTGGGCCGGGGGCGGGGGGGCCACGGGTCCACGTGGGGGCGGGGAAGGGATGTCCACGTGGCTCCCGCTCCAGGCTACCCGGCACCTCGTTTCGGCCCTGGAGCCGCACTGCCGGGAACTGGGTGTGTCTCAGCCGGTCCCGCCATCTCCGATCGGCGCTGGGGGCCCCTGACTGGGAAGGAAGGTTGGGGCTGCTGGAATCAACTTTGCTCAGAACCTTGAAGGAGTTTTTTTCCTTCTGCTTTGGCCCGCTTCGCCTCTCTACGATGGATGGTGAAGGACTTTCCAGATGTGCGTGTAGTCCTGCTGATGGCGGAGTGTGTCGGGGAGGCTAGAGGGCTGAGGTTGAAGGGCTGTGGAGTGAGCTAGTGGCGGCTTCTGTCTGACCGGCTTGGGGTGGCTTATGAGTCACAGGCGCTGGCGTTTTGCTTGCTTGTAGTCCTGCCTCCTAATTCAAGGAGTATGGGAGGTATCAACATTTACATGGGGCAGGCTTAGGTAAAGAAAGGGAATCCTCTCTTCCTCGCTTTTCCTCCAGCATCTCTGGAGAAGGCAGCTAAGGCCTGTTCCTGTGAATTGATAGATAAATTGAGATGGTTTGTGTTTAAGCTTTTCTGGAATTTTTGCTGGGGATGACAAAAGTTGGAGGCGATTTGAGAACTATTCAACACTAGTTGAACGTTTATTGAGTGGGGGGGGGGGAATTCTGTCATAATCTTTTTTTCTTGGTCTTCAGTTCTTCTTCCTTTTAAGTGTTATCGTCCCACTCCTCAACAGGGCTTCTTAAAAGTTCCCACCCAGAGTGGAGGTGGGCAAGACTTAGTTTGGACTGTTATCTCTCTTAAGCAATTAAGCTGAGTCCTTGAAAGCTTTTTTTTTTTTTCGTTTCTAGGTGGGAGTTGGAAGATGGCTTCTGGGGCTCTAACTTGGGAGCTGCCCATCCTGTTTTCTCTTATTTTCTCAGAGGGCACATGCTGTGGGCCTGGTGCTGCCCATCCCACTCCTTTCGGGGAGAGGCAGGAAGGATCCATGATCCAACTGTAATCCAAGTTAGGTGGTCGTTTGGAATTGGAGAAGGTCTCATGGAGAGATTGTTTACCACAAATACACACAGAGATAAGTATGTGGAAGCTAGTCCAGTTAGCTAGGTATTGAGATTCCATTATGTTCAGATATAGGGGATGTTATGGTAAATCACACATGGCCCCTGTCCTCCAGGATCTTATGTTTTTATCACGTTAGACAGTAAATGATGATGAGTGAGACAAAAGGAAAGTGCAGCATATTATGTAATCAGCAGTAGTAATTTACCTTGCAGGGTCTGGGAAGAGACATTTTAAAGTGAGACTGTGGGGGAGGGGGAAGGAGGAGCTTTCCTCAGAGGGAATACTGGGTGAAGGCCTTGAGGTGGGAGAGAACATGGCTTATTGGAGAAACCTGTATGGCTGGTGTGGCCAGAGAGAGTGATGAGAGAAGACACCCTGGAGGAGTCTGGTGGGGGATACCAGGACCACTGTAATCCATTTAAGGACTTAAACCTAATGCTGAGAGCAGGAAAATACCCTTGGAGGGGACTAGGGAGGGTCTCAAGAGGTGATCAAATGTGTATTTTCAAGTTTGTAGCTGATTTTGAACCCTGCAGGGACAGGCTGGCTGTGGGAAAACCAGTTGGGGGGGTTATTAAAGTTAGAGATGCTGGTGGTTAACACTCTTATCTTAGCCTGGGCTTAACCCCTCCATGATCCTTGATACTCTGGGAGCTGTGCTGTTTGGGGGTTGGGATGGATGAGGTCAGATGAAGACGGGGTTCTCTGACTGGGTTTCCAGTACCTGTCAGATGGAAGTGGTGATGAGTGGTTCATAAAGCTGGGGCATCGTCTTGGGATTCCAGCCTAATGGCTGGATCAGGTAGGTGGCAAAGCAAGTTGAGGTGCAGCCTTTTTGCTCACCTAGGAGTGTTTGCTGAGGCAGGTGCTATTCAGGTGCTATTTGTAATTATAGGATTGTGAAGGCCTGGGAGGAGTGAGTGCCTAAAACCTGCCACCTTTCTCTTCATCTTTAGGAGGCCTGGCCTCCTAAAGTGTCCCTAGGTATCCTCTCCTCTCATTGGGCATTGTAACTCTTTGGCTTGGTTGGGAAGGTAGGGAGGGTGCAATCACACCTGTTGCTTTTTTTCTTTTGGAAGAGGTACAGAGTTTCCCTTTGCTGCCAGAGGAGAGGGGAAGACTGGCTTGTCCATGTTTGTTCCTCTTCTCCAACCTTTGCATCATCTGTAGTTTCTTATAGGGGAGATTCCTCTACCTCTGGCCTCCCCAGCCCTTCCAGGCACTTCTAGCCCTGCCCACACCCACACTCTTTGACAGGCCTGGGCGGGCGGCTCCCTGCCTGACAAGGCTGAAGATGTTGCTCCTTCTCAGGGAAGAGATGGGGTGGGGCTTGCCCATCCACAGAATCAAGCTTTCTCTTTTTTTGCTCTGACTGGGCAGGGAAGAGACTTTTCCCTTGCAACTACCTTTGAGAGGTTGGGTGGCACACTATAGTGCCTTCAGCACGGAAGCTGGAAATAAATGTGACTGTTACTCATGGTGGTTGAGATTGGGATTTGAGCTAAGCAGAGAACAGAGGCATAAGGGGGGGTTTGAGGGTTGTCGCTGGAATCGCTGGCTTGCTGACCTCCTGTCCTTTGGTGTGTTCCTCAGAATGTCTGTCTTCATCACTGCTGGCAGATGACTCTTCTGAACAATCTTGGTCTTTTTGACGTTTTTACTCCCCAATTTATCAGTTTCGTGGGCTCCGAGTATCTCTAGACGGAGTCTAAACTTTTTTTTTTGCCCAGCAAGTCCAGAGGCATGGCTGTAGTGGGGCTCCTGCTGAGTCCGAGGCCACTGGTGGACGGCTGGGCACCTGGCTTACAGAGTGTGTCAATAGCTGCCCAGGGGCTTTTCTAACCTTATCCTCTTTTGCCCTAGGCACTGCTGCACGAGGAGGGCGATGATTCTGGCTTTGTCAGTCTGTCTCGGCTGGGCCCCTGTTTGAGGGACAAGGACCTGGAGATGGAGGAGCTGATCCTGCAGGATGGGGCTCTGCTGGGGACCATGCACAGCTATATGGATGCCTCCCTCATCTCCCTCATTGAAGATTTTGGTAGCCTTGGAGAGGTGAGCTGGGGCTGGGCTTAGAAGTCTTTAAGCAGGAATTTTGGCTATGACTTCCAGAACCTTGGTTCCCGAATGGTCAACCTGAGTCCTTGAAGTGTGTTTTTATTTCTAATTTAGACTTGGGCTGTGTCCCATGTAAAAGTATGGCCTGGCAGACTTGACATAGTCCACAGCCTTTCTCCCTGCCTGGGCCCCTGACTTACATGTCCACAGGGTTCTAATCTTTGTCTTGAGTCCAGTTCCAGCTTAGCCAAGGGCTGTCTACTGAGCATCCCACATCTTAGCTGAGGGTGGAGAGAGTATGAAACACAAACTCAAGACTAAATTTTGACAGGTCTTTGTTGATACTAGAGAGGTGGTGGATGGTAGTAAATGAGATTGGAACCCATGCCCCCTGGTACTCATGTCTCTTTCTGGCACATTGAGCTGGACTGAGCCCAGGAGAGGGATCCTCCTGGCATCTAGTCCCTCAGTGGCCTGGTTAGGATAGTGGTGGTACCTTCCTATTGTCTTTCCTGAACAGAGCAGATTATCTCTGGAGGACCAGAATGAAGTGTCACTGCTCACAGCTCTGACGGAGATCTTGGACAATGCAGATTCTGAGAACCTATCTCCATTTGACAGCATTCCTGACTCAGAGCTGCTTGTGTCACCTCGGGAGGGCTCCTCTGTAAGTGTGGGACACGGGGAAGAGGTGTGTGGTTGGTACAAAGGTTAGAACCACATCCGTGGGCCTACTCATAAAGTTCTGAAACACAAACTCATCTCAGGTCTTTTTCTCCCTTTTAGCTGCACAGGTTGCTCAGCCTCTCTCGGACACCCCCAGAACGTGACCTCATCACCCCAACTGACCCACTGGGACCCAGTACAGGCAGTAGTAGAGTAAGTGGGGTAAGCCTGCCCTACGGAGCCTCGTAGACTCCCAAGAGGGAGGAATATGTGGGGACAGGCCTGGAAAAATATATTCCTGGAGAAAACGCCTGTGTCTTGTTTTCTATCCTGTAGGTTGAGATGGCGCTTGCGGATCCCCCTTGGGACTTCTCTCCACCTTCCTTCTTGGAGACCTCTTCTCCTAAGCTTCCTAGTTGGAGACCCCCAAGGTCAAGACCCCGCTGGGGCCAGTCCCCTCCTCCCCAGCAGCGTAGTGATGGGGAGGAAGAGGAGGAGCTGGCTGGCTTCAGCAGTGAGATGCTTGCTGGGGAGCTCAACAACTCTGTGAGCAGCATCCCAGACTTCCCCATGCACCTAGCCTGTCCTGAGGAGGAAGACAAAACAGCGGCAGCAGCAGAGATGGCAGTGCAGGCAGCTGGAGATGAGAGCATCTCCTCCTTGAGTGAGCTGGTGCGGGCCATGCACCCGTACTGCCTGCCCAACCTCACCCACCTGACGGCTCTCGAGGATGAGCTTCAGGAGCAGCCAGATGACTTGACACTGCCTGAGGATTGTGTGGTGCTGGAGATTGTGGGTCAGGCGGCCACAGCTGGCAATGACCTGGAGATCCCAGTTGTGGTGCGACAGATCCCTGCTGGCCCCCAGCCTGTGCTCCTGGATGACACGCTAGAGGTCAGTCCGGCCTTGCAGCTGCTCATGCCACCACTCGAGGTGGAGACAGAGGCTGCTGTTCCCAAGGAAACCCTCTGCCCTGAGGATGAGGGCTTGTCACTGGACTCAAAGGAAAAGTTGGAGTCAGCCTCCATGTTGGAGCCCAGGGAGGTCATGGAGCCAGTGGCGCCCAAGGGGCCTCAGAACCCACCAGCCAATGCAATGCTAAGTTCCCAGAGGGCTCGCAAGGGCAGGAGGAAGAAGAGCAAGGAGCAGCCAGCTGCCTGTGCAGAGGGCTACACCAGGAGGCTGAGGTCGGCCTCTCGTGGGCAGTCTACAGCTGTTCCAGAGGTGACCTCTCAGGGAGGCAACCTGCCTCAGGAGGACCTGCAAAGAGAGGTGGGGCCCCCCCATGGTAGAGGGAAGCCCCGGGCCTGGGCTCGGGCCTGGGCAGCTGCCTTGGAGAAGCCTAGCTCTGTGAACGTGGAGAGCAGTACTGAACAAGCTAGTCCTGCTGAAGAAGGTCCTGGAGACCTCTGCCCCAGCCTGGTTGACCCTATCCAAGCCAACCCTGTTTCAGCGCATCTCTCCCTGGTTGACTCTGCTCAAGCTGACCCCATGCCACTTGACTCTGCTGAAGCTGATTCCACTGCAGTTGACCCTGGTCCCACTGCGACTGACACTGAACCTGCTGACCCTGTGCTAACTAACCTTGCTTCAGCGAACTCAGAGCTGGTTGACCCTCTCCCAGCTGACCGAGTCCTGGCTGACTCAGCAGCAGCTGACCCTGCAGCAGTTGTTCCCATCTCAGACGACTTGCCTCCAGTTGACCCTGTCCTGGTCAAGTCAGTACAAGTTGACTCTGTTCCCAATGACCTGTCTCCAGCTGACCCAGTACTAGTTAAGTCTAGGCCAACTGATCCCAGACGTGGTGCAGTATCATCAGCCCAGAGGAATCCAGCTGCCCAGCTCCTGCTGGAATCAGAGTCCTCAGAGCCCTCAAAGGCCAACAGTCCTGAAGTCAGGGAGGTTATAGGTCCTCTGAAGGGGGAAACTGGTACCAGTACCACAACCCAGGAAGCCAGGCCTCGGCCTCTTAGCCTATCTGAGTATCGGCGACGAAGGCAGCAGCGCCAGCCAGAGGCCGAAGAGAGGACCCCCCAGCCTCCAGCTGGGAAGTGGCCCAGCCTCCCAGAAACTCCCACAGGGCTGGCAGACATCCCTTGTCTTGTCATCCCTCCAGCCCCAGCCAAGAAGACAGCTCCGCAGAGAAGCCCTGAGGCTCCTCCTGAGGCTTGCTTTGGGTCTGTGGGCCCCAGCCCTGCCTCTCCTAGTCCTGAGCCACCTGTGAGCAAACCTATGGCCTCACCTCCTACTGAGCAGGTGCCATCCCAAGAGAAACTGCTGCCGGCAAGACCGCCACCTCCTGCTGTGCAGCCCATGCCCCCCACAATGCCCACTGCTCTGCCTTTTCCCACGGGTGGGCTGGGCATGACTGCTGTGCTGCCCCTTCCCACCAGTGGGCAAGCTGTCCCCAGTCTGCCCCCACCACCCTTGCAGCCTCCTAGTGTTCCGATGTCTATGGGGCCAGTGCCACCTGATCCCTATACTCACTATGCCCCTGTGCCACCCTGGCCTTGTTATCCTCCCGTGTCCCCTTCTGGCTATCCTTGCCTGCCCCCCCCACCAGCGGTGCCCCTAGTGTCTGGTACTCCAGGTGCCTATGCTGTGCCCCCCACTTGCAGTGTGCCTTGGGTACCTCCTCCTGCCCCAGTCCCACCCTATAATTCCAACTGTACCTACGGGCCCTTGGGATGGGGCCCAGGGCTGCAACACCCTCCGTTTTGGCCTGCTGTTCCTCCACCTCCTTTGCCTCTAACCTCAGTTGGAAGAGCTGTCCCCCCACCCAAGGGGGAGCCTGGTAGCATCCCAGCTGGCCCTCCTGAAAGTGTGCCAGCTGTGCCGATGGCTTCTCCCCTCAGTCTTGGAGCGGCTGGCCACGGAGCGCCACAGACAGAGCCCACCAAGGCGGAGGTCAAGCCAGTGACCGCATCTCCCCATCTGAAACACAAGGCGTCCTCCCCGGCGCACAGCCCTCGGGTCAAGGCTCCACCGTGTGTGTCTGCTGAGAACGTGGCTGTTGAGGATCCTGCATCAGAGCGGCTAAAGCCTGAGCCGCAGGAGACTAGGCCCAAGGAGAAACCACCCTCTCCTGTTGCCAAGGCTGTTCCCACACCGACACCAAGGCAGAGCGCTACCACCAAACTGCCTGCTGTCCACCCAGCCCGTCTAAGGAAACTGTCCTTTCTACCTACCCCACGAACCCAGGGTCCTGAGGATGTGGTGCAGGCTTTCATCAGTGAGATTGGTGAGTGCCACACAGTTCAGTTGGTGTGAAGAATGGCGTAGGAATTGTGTGAGGAGTGTCCTCCATAAAACAGGATAAGCCACCTTGATGGGGCTGGCCTTTGTTAGAATTCTTGAGAGAGAGAAGTCTGGTTGGTTTGATTCTCTTTCTCAGGGAGTGTTACTCTCCTGGTTTACTCATCACAGTGGGCAGGGGGCGCATAAGGAGAGAAGCGAGGTGGTTTGGAACTTCTGGGACTTGTGTGTTCAGTGAATAGGGGCAGGTTTCCAATCCTGTGTTGTGTGCTTCTGCAGGAATTGAGGCGTCGGACCTGTCCAGTCTGCTGGAGCAATTTGAGAAATCAGAAGGTGAGGAAACTCTTTCTGTTGATGTTTCTTTTGGGCCCAGCCCTGTAATTGCTTAAACTGGGAGGAGGGAGAAGGGGAGTCTCTGCCACTAGAGTGGCCCCCTAATTGGAATGGGAAGACAATCCCATTGATCCAGTCCAAGCCAGGGAGAGGGTACAGCATGACAAGAACTATAAAGAGTGGATGGATGGGGAGATCCAAGTGAATTGGGGACATTTTTCTAGAGGGAAGTAGTTCTCCAGCTGAGCCTTGGAAGACAGGAATTCAGAGAGCCTGCGTGTGGTGAATAAAGCAGAGGTGCAGGCAGGGTCACATATGGTGTATTTGAAAGGCAATGGCTGAAAAAAAAAGGCAATGGCTAGTTCAGCTTCTCAGAACAAGGTGTGGATCTAGGTGCTGCGGAGGATGCTATGTCGTGTTCTCAAGGAGCTTATGATCTAACTGGGAAGAGGAATCTGCAAAAATGACTCCTGAATTGACAATAGGTATCTGTAGTAGAAGGCAAAGTACAGGCGTAGATCAAGAGTAGCTTATAAAACAAAACAAATAAAAAAAAAGAGTAGCTTATAAGACTGGCAAGTTGGTCAGGTGGATTATATAGAACCTGGAATGCTAGGCTTAGGAGTTGGGATTCGGTCTTAGATTCTGTGGAGTGTGTGCTTGTTTTCAAGCAGAAGAGATATAATTAAAAATAGTTCTTGGGTACCCACTGGAAGAGAATGGATTTCTTTGGGGAGACCCCAATGGAGTATGTAGGCAAAATGGATTTTCCTCCTTTGCGTCTTAAAGCCAGCGTTTCTGTGCCGCCTCAGTATGGAACGTCTGGTTGGGCTTTTAACTAGTATGGTTTCTTTGCAGCCAAAAAGGAGTGCCCTCCCCCGGCTCCTGCTGACAGCCTGGCTGTAGGAAACTCAGGGTAAGTATGGGGACATGAGTGAGTTACCCTACAGCTGTTGGTCAGCAGCCGGCCGGCGCTCCAGGACTGTCAACTGGATGCCTCTGTTACAGGGACATTTAGTCAACTCTAAAGTCTTTCCCTGTTCCCCACCCCCGGCTCAGCCCATCAGTGCTGGGCATTATCTTGGTGATACATAGGATGATATATACGAACCATCCTCTGGCTGATCCCAGTCTGGGGTTTCAAATGGTGATGCCTTTTATGTTTTGGTGAGTTGTGTTTTGGGGGGTTTCTTTCCTTTATTTAACAGGCTTTAAGGTTGCTCAACACTGCTGATGGTGTAAAAAAAAAAAATGGGGGAGGATGTTCATGGCTAGGGCTCCCTGACTCCTTGGAGGACACAGGCATCCTGGACCTCCTTGTTCCCCATTCATCCAGTACCAAGAGGCTTTTTTTTTTTCTTCATATTCATGATACCCCATCCTCTTCTGCCAAGCATATTTTCCTCCACATTGATTTTGGGTTGGTTTGAGCCGGGCATAAGAGGCTCCCAGCTTGGAGGAGGTGGGGGGTATCAAGGTCATAGTCAGCCTGCCTCCAGAAATTGGACAGAGCTGAGACCCAACTTACATAAAGTCCAGTCACTAAGACCCTTTCTGTGCTGGAGGAGAATGATTGGGACAGTTTGTGCCCCCCATTCCTCTCTGCACGTACCCCTTTCCTGTTGCTTCATGAGGAAAGCAGATGTTGAGGAGGCAATGAACCAGGCTTTCCCTTTTCCCCCGCCAGCAGCGTTGACACTCCCCAGGAGAAGAGGCCCCTAGACCGGTTACAAGCCCCAGAACTGGCCAACGTGGCAGGTGGGTTCAGGGTGGGGAACTCTTGCCTTTGATTAGTTTATGCAGCAAATGTTTGTAGAGCCCGCTCTGCACCAAGTGTGTGTAGGTGTTGGGGATACGGAAATCTGATCGTCATCCTTGAGGTTCTCACAGTCCAGGGGGCAGATGTGTAAACAGATGAGCATGTTGAGTATCAGAGGTTGTGTGTCAAAGAAACCTGTTTGGTTTATAGTGGGGTCTGAAGAGGGACTGTCAGGACTCGATTATATAGAAAGTAACCCTCAAATCGGAGGCTTGAGAAAATCACTGATACCAGGGGCGTTTGAGGTTGTTGGAACAGCTTACGTGAACTGAAGAAACAGCCAGCCTGGTATCCGTGTGTTTTTGAGAAATGGTGAGTGGTTCGTTTTGGCTGGAGTGTAGTGCTGATCAGGGTGGTGGGCAGAGCTCACAAGAGAGAAAGTTGGAGTGTTGAGGAGGCCAGGTTATGGGAACTTGGCCATGTTAAGCTGGTTGGACTTTATATTGTATGTTGAAGAAGCAATTGAAAAAACCTTACCAATTTGGTTTTAGAGTGCTTCCTCCAGTGGGAATGTAGAAGAGAGGTGGACGGGTGTGATGCCCGAGGTAGGAGATTATTAGATGATTACATGAGTTCAGGGAAGATGCAGCCCGGAAGTCAGTCAGTGCCGGGAGCAGGGGGTTAGTCTTAAGAATGAAGAGGTAGAAAAGACAGGACCTGGCCACCAGCTGGGTTTGGGCAATGAGAGGTTCAGGAGGACTCTAGCCAGTTGGGTTTCTGTTGCTGGTCTCCAAGGTGGGGAGCTCATGAGAAGGAGCATTTGTAACAGTGGGACAAGTTGGGCTGCTGATCAGTGTTAGTATACTTTGTGAAATGAAGTGGGGGTCTCTGGAGCCTGTATACACAGTGTTCGAAGTGTAGAATCGGATCTCATCCTGCTATCTCCATCCTCCCTCCCCTCACAGGGCTCACCCCTCCAGCTACCCCTCCCCATCAGTTATGGAAGCCCCTGGCTGCTGTCTCTCTGCTGGCCAAAGCCAAATCTCCTAAGTCCACCGCCCAGGAGGGAACCCTGAAGCCTGAAGGAGTTACGGAGGCCAAACATCCAGCTGCAGCCCGCCTCCACGAAGGGGTCCATGGCCCTAGTCCAGTCCATGTGGGCTCTGGGGACCATGACTATTGTGTTCGGAGCAGGACCCCCCCAAAAAAGACGCCTGCCCTAGTCATTCCAGAGGTGGGCTCCCGATGGAACGTCAAACGCCATCAGGATATCACCATCAAGCCCGTCTTGTCCCTGGGCCCAGCCACCTCTGTGCCTCCAGGCACAGCTGCCTCCCAGAAGCCACTTGATCACAGGACTAGCAAAGAGCAGGCAGATCCTCAAACTCCTTGCCTTGCCCCGTCTGCCTTGCTGTCCCCTGAGGCCTCACCCTGCCGGAATGACACGAACACTAGGACTCTCCCTGACCCCTCAGCCAAGCAGCAGTCACTGCGCTATTATCGAAAAGCCTGCAGGTCAGCCAGCCCCTCAAGCCGGGGCTGGCAAGGCCGCCGTGGCCGCAGCAGCCGTTCTGTCAGCTCTGGGTCCACGCGGACCAGCGAAGCATCTTCCTCCTCATCCTCATCGTCGTCTTCCTCATCCCGATCCCGGTCCCGGTCCCTCTCCCCCCCACACAAGAGGTGGCGAAGGTGAGCTCTGATGGCCTGTTAGGTTCTCTCTCCGCTTTGGAAGTTCTCTCCTCTGGCTTACTCTGAAAGCTTTTGCACATTGAGTTTGATGAACTTTCAGGCACTAAGGCTTTTCTCTTTCTGTCTTTGGCTTTTGTCTTCTTCCCTTTTCCTGGATTTGAAGGAGGCAAGCTGTGAAAAGATAGCTTCTGTCCCCTGTTGGAGATTGGGATATCTCTGAGATCTCCTGCTTCCTAGAGACCTGCCTTGGGAGAGACTGTTAGGGTTTGGTTTTGACCATGTTGATTGCTTTGCACTGTATCAGTCCTTATTTCTTGTATTTTTCTGGTAGATGTGGGATGGTGGGCTAGTGGGTTGTTAATAGCAAACAATCCTTCCTTTAATCATCTGTTGAGGAAAGAGTCTGGTGTCCTTTGGGTGTCACTGTGGCCTCATCTACTTTTTAGGAGTACCTTTTTCTCTATAATAGACCCAAATTTTTCCACTTCATCAGTGAAGAATTCTTGGTTTTTGATGGTGAAGCTTATCTTCAGGTACGTCGTCTACTACAGGTCTAGCACAGTCACCTCCCCTTAATGCCATAATCATAGTACTCCTGTGAGACATGAGGGGAGCAGGATTCCAGAGACACGGGCCTGCCTGCCCTCCCACCTCTCCCTTACACCCCCCACCCCCCGGCTAGTTGTAATACCTGGGGCCCAGCCCTTTATCTCTGAGTCTCTATTATTTTTATTCTTTCTGACTTGTTAGATATTCTTCTATTTTTAATTGCATAATTGACAATAAATAAGATCAGTGCCCAGATACTCTAGAACATGTAAAGTTCACAAGGTTCTCAGTTTGCTCTTCTTCTGCACCTCCTCTGCTTTTCTCTGCCTTTGGTCCTGAGCTTCCTGACAGGGAGGCAGGGCTGGGGCCAAGGTGAGGTAAGTGGATGATACTTACCTGCACTCCTCCTATCATTTCTGTGTGATCTTTTGTTCTCTAGGTCCAGTTGCAGTTCCTCTGGACGTTCCCGAAGATGCTCTTCCTCTTCCTCCTCATCATCTTCCTCCTCATCTTCCTCATCCTCATCCTCTAGTTCCCGAAGCCGGTCCCGCTCTCCATCTCCTCGCCGGAGAAGTGACAGGAGGCGGCGGTGAGCATGTTTTCAGGGATTTGGTGCATCTGGGGTGCAAGAGCCTAAGAGTTCTGAGACTTGAGCTGTCTAATGTCTGGGGGGCTGACAGCACCTTTTTCTCTTGGCAGGTACAGTTCTTATCGTTCACACGACCATTACCAAAGGCAGAGAGTTCTGCAGAAGGAGCGTGCAATAGTGAGTAGAGGAACAGGTCCTAGGAGGAGAGGGCTTGTCCCTGAGCCATGACATGAGCTCACAGAGCCATCTGCAGCTATGGCCTTGGCTCATGGTGTGTCAATTTTCCTTGACCCAACATAGGAAGAAAGAAGAGTGGTCTTCATTGGGAAGATACCTGGCCGCATGACTCGGTCAGAGCTGAAACAGAGGTTCTCTGTTTTTGGGGAGATTGAGGAGTGCACCATCCACTTCCGTGTCCAAGGGTGAGGTTCGGCCCTAAGGTCAGGATATCCTTCCTGTCCCATTAACTGTCTCAGTGCTTTGTCTTTCCTGATTGCTCTGGTGTGCTGGGCAGCGTAGGACACCTTCATCTCTACAGTCAGAGGGTTGGCCATTTGGGGAATAAGAACCTCTCCAGTCCCTGTGCCCTGGGGAGCTGTCTCTTCTCCATGGCATGTGCCCAAATAGCCATCTCAGCCTCTGTCTCACCCTCCCCTCCAGTGACAACTATGGCTTCGTCACTTATCGCTATGCCGAGGAGGCATTTGCAGCCATTGAGAGTGGCCACAAGCTGAGGCAGGCGGATGAACAGCCCTTTGATCTCTGCTTTGGGGGCCGCAGGCAGTTCTGCAAGAGAAGCTATTCTGATCTTGGTGAGTGGAGGGAGGCCCTGAGCTTTTGGTATACTCCATCTCCTCCCTGAAAGAGTCCCCAGCCTTTTGAGAGAGGGGTTAATAAGGCAGACTTGTCTTCCTATGACACGTGAAGGACTTAAAGGGTGGGGTGAGAGGAGAAATGGGGGCTCTCCTGTCTTTTGACCTAAAATTCAGGAGATTTTAGCTCCATCCATTATAGATATGAGAGGTAGCTGGCCATTTGAGGACCCTGTGGTTGGGAGGTGTACTCAAAGAGACCTTGATGTTTGTCTCTCTACCTTTGTAGACTCCAACCGAGAAGACTTTGACCCTGCTCCTGTAAAGAGCAAATTTGATTCTCTTGACTTTGACACATTGTTGAAACAGGCCCAGAAGAACCTCAGGAGGTAACCCTGGGCCCTTCTCCCCCATTCCCTTTTCTTTGGAGGTGCCCAACCTCCTCCATTCCCCTCCCCCAGTCTAGGGGAGAGAGCTGCTAGCGAGGAGATGACTGTTTTATAAAGAAATGGAAAAAAGTGAAATAAAAATTAATACATCAGATTTTAAGTGGTATTTGTTTTTTATAATAGGCTTTGAAACACATTAACTTGCATTCCTATGTAAGATGGATGGGGTTGAGGGGTTCCCCCAGTGTTTGGAAAATATAAATCACTATGCAGACTAATAAACATGAACTAGAGAGAACTGCCAAGTGCTGTTGTGCTTTTTTCTATGGTGCTGGTGCCAGAGAAGTTAGTTTTCCTCTCTGAACCCAACAGGGACATTCCTACTTTCATTTGATTCCTAGGACCCTTCTTCGGTTAGGTGCAGAATCCTATTGGACTTGAAACTGCTCTTCAAGAGTCTTGTCAGTGAAATCAGTCATCTAGGGCAGTGCTTCTCAGACTTTGAAAGGGTAGCTAAATCTGGAGATTTTTTAAAAATGAGGATTCTGAATTATGGGGTGGGCCTTGAGATTCTGCATTTCCAACAAGCGTGGTGCTATTCGTCCAGGAAGGAATTTGAATATCAGGGACCCAGAGGAAGTTCACACCTGTTGTAAATGTTTTTGAAACTGAGGCTTGTGTGTACCATAGCTTGAGCACAATGCTTGGCATTCAGCAGGTGCTCAGATGTTTAAAGAATGCATGCAGGTGAATAGACCTTTGGTAAAGAGGGACATGTAGGAATTATACCAAGGACAGGGGAATGCCTATTTTGAGAAAGGCAAAGAAGTGGGTCCCTCCCCAAGGGGCATGAAGGAGAAATAGTCTAGGGGTAGTAGATAGGATTGTAGGGATTGCTATCTGCTAAATGTGAACTGAAATATGGAGAACTTGAAATTAACTTGATAGGCCTGGCCTGGGCATTGATTGATAAATTTGAGTACTCATGACAAAGAGAGGCAGTTGAGGGGTTTTCTAGTTCTTCCACAGGGAGGATTCATAGTGTGGACTACCCAGGAGGTAGAAGGGTTATTTTCAGGATTATCCGTTTGAAGAGAGTGCTGCTGTCGGGTTTATTGCACATTCCCTTTTTCCCTTCATGAAGCTGACCTGAAGCTGTGTAAATAAGGGAGGGAAGAGTTGTTTCATGGGCAAGTCAAGATTGAGGTGGGGACAGTTTTGAAGATCAACACCTCACCACTACCACAGATAATCTGAAGGGCCCTCGGTAATGGAGCTGGGAGTGCAGAGGTTGGGGTGGTATTTTGAGAAAGGGCCTTCCAGGGTGTTGAAAGTCAAGATGGAGAAGAGTGGGAATCCACTGGCAGCGCGAATAGGGGACGGTGGGTGGGATATGTGACCAAGTTTAGAAAATTCAAGGTCAGCTCAGGCCCGCCGACCCACGCCTTACTCTCATATCTGAATGCCAGGGCCGCGGGTAACCGCTGCACTGAGAAAAGTGGCTCCAGCAGGAAGGCAAGACGCGGGAAGTCCGAAGCTTTCCCGCCGCCACCAAGGGCGTGACCTCTGACGTCAGGGCTCCGCCTTCACAAAGCAGAACGGTGGGCTCCGCCCTTCCAAGATGGCGATACTCGTGAGACCGGAAAGCGTTCCTGGATTTCGCCCTTACCCTGTCTCCGAGAGTGCGCCCGCCCCTTCCGGCGTGCTCCGCGCGGCGCGAGGACGTTGCACGGGTCCTCCCCTAGCCCGCCTCTTCCGGTTTCTTGAGTCCTGTGCGTCCGCGACGGTAGTGACGCGTATTATCGGGAGGATGGCGGACGCCGGCTTACGCCGCGTGGTTCCCAGCGACCTGTATCCCCTCGTGCTCGGCTTTCTGCGAGATAACCAGCTCTCGAGCGTGGCCAATAAATTCGTCAAGGCAACAGGCGCTGTGAGTCCGGGGCTTGGATCATGGGCTGGGGTGGGATCACCACAGGGCTGCGGACACTGACATGCTTAGGTCTGCAGGTAGGGAGGTCTGCGGGGTCCGCCAGACTAATGACTGCCAGGTCTTTGTGCCGAGCTCTCGGCGGTTGGCGGAAGCCTGGAGTCTTGGCATCACTTTATGAAGTCTGACTACTTAGCGCCGAGTCTTGCTTTTTTCTGGTGAGAGGTGAGGCGGTGGCAGCGTGGGATCCTCGTGGCCTAGGTCACGTGGCTAGTAGAGTGCGACTGGGCGGGAGCGCCTTGTCCCACCGGAGGCATTAGAGGCTCCTGGTACCTTCATTGGGCTTTTATGTTGGCTAGTGCCAAGCGCGACTTGAATTTTAACTTTGAAACGGATTTATCCAGGACTCAAGTAGAATTGCTTTCGAAATAATGAAAGCTGAAAAAAAGTGAAAGTGTTAGTCGCTGAGTCGTTTCCGACTCTCTGCAGTCCCATGGAGAAGCCCGCCAGGCTCCTCTGTCCTTGGAATTCTCCAGGAAAGAATACTGGAGTGGGTAGCCATTCCCTTCTACGGGGGGTCTTCCTGACCCAGAGCTCTAATCGGGTCTCACGCATGCGGGCAGATTTTTTACCGTCTGAGCCACGGGGAGGCCGTTAATGATAGCTGGGATTTTTGTTACTAAAGAAAATAATGAACGGGAGTAGAAGCAGGGTTGAGCGTCATAACTACCAAGCGGTTGTAGAATCTTTGACTTCCGGCATCAGACAAGTCTAGCTTTGGGAACAGTCTGCCACTTTAAAAATGTATGATCCAGGCCGCTTGCTTAATCTCTGAATCTGTTTCTGCTTCTATAGGATTTTTGTGAGTTTTAATAACATGGTATATGCAAAGTGGCAATACCAGTGCCTGGTGCTCAGAAAGCATCAATGAGTGGAAGTTGTTATCTTGGTTATGGTACCTTAGGATGTTCTAAAAACAAGTAAAAGGAAGATGACCAGGAATGTGAAAGGTTTGGAATCTCCATCTCAAGGAGAGCAGACAAGACTGCACAAGAAAACACCTTGAAGATAGAGTGGAGTGATGTGGTAGTCCTTGAAAGTGAAAGTGTTAGTTGCCCAGTGGTGTATGATTCTTTGGAAGTCCATGGACTCTAGCCAGCCAGGCTCCTCTGTCCATGGGATTCTCCAAGCAAGAATACTGGAGTGGGTCCCGTCTCCAGGGGATCTGTCTGACCCAGGGATCAAACCTGATTCTCCTGCATTGCAGGCATATTCTTCACCATCTGAGCCACCAGGGAAGCTCATATGGTAGTCTTTAGTGGTCTTAGTCTTTGACTAAGAAGATAGGCTTGTTCTTTGTGATAGAATCAGGTTACACAAATTATAAGTCAGATCAGCCTCAACAGGCTTCCTTAAGCTGAGACAGCCTGCCACATGTGATCTGATAGAGCTGCGTTCATATTGGAACTGTTTTGAATTGACTGTTAGAGGCTGCAGAGAGTATTTCCACATCCGGCTGGATGAAATTGGGCCTTTCAGAATCAGAAATCTTTTTTATGTGACAAAAGCTAATCTTTGTGGAGGGCACACTAAGGGCCAGATGCTAAGCTCCTTATGTGCATTATCTCATTCTCTCAACAACTTAGTGCTGTATAGTATTATCTATCTTACAGGGAAGAAAAACAGTATTAGAAAGATCAAGTGATTTACTCAGGGTCACACATTACTAACTGGCAGAAGTAAGTTTCACACCTCATCTAACTTTGAGCCTGTACTCTTGTATATACTGTAATGCCTTGCCATTTTTTTTGGACACCAACTCATAATTCGTAAGCAGTGGAATTAACAGCTGAATGCAGTTCCTCACTGAATAATTAGCATAGATTTTTAGTAATCTTCTCTTGATGGTTGATTTCCAATGATTTGGAATTATAAACCAGGTTGCAGCAAACATCTTCTTGTGTAGGTGTTTGTTTCATGGGTAAGGATAAATTCCTGGATAGTACACTGCTAGAATTAAGGGGGTGCACATTTTTAAAGGCTTTGATAAATAGGATTGACAGGCAGGGGAATAGATGATGCCAGAAACTAGAGGAATAACCCAAGTTTTTGTTACCAAAAATTGGGAAATACATAAACAGAATATTTTTCTCCTAATTGATGCAAGTAGGAGAAACCTTCAGAGATGTAACATTTGTATCAGATAGAGCAGACAAAATAAGTGACTTTTAATGAGAGAGTAACACAAAATTTGAACTCCCATAGAATAACCAGGATAAAACTTTCTTACCCTGCTTTCTCTCTCTTTTCTCTTATAGACCCAGCAGGATGCCAACGCTTCTTCCCTTTTGGATATCTATAGTTTCTGGCTCAAGTAAGTCTTCTCTTTGCCAGTGTGGCTCTTTTCTCCCTGCAAGTAGGCTGGGCTGTGTTCTTTGGTTTGAGAAGGTCCTGTTCCCCAGAAGTTAGCCTAATCTGCCTCAGCAGGTCCACCAAGGCCCCAAAGCGGAAGTTACAGGCAAATGGACCAGTGGCTAAGAAGAAGACTTCATCCAGTGACAGCAGTGAAGACAGCAGTGAGGAGGAAAAAACCCAGGGGCCTCCAGCTAAGAAAGCTGGTAAGGCCCAGCAGGGAGTTGTGGTTCCAGGAAGAGGATTTGTAGTCTTCCAGTACTAAATGGCTGATTCTTACTGGGACCCGTATTTTTGTTAAGCTGTACCTGCCAAGCAGGCCAGTCTGCTTCAGCATCCTGGAAAGGCTGCAGTCAAAGCATCAGAGAGCAGCAGCAGCAGCAGTGAAGAATCCAGTGATGATGAGGAGGAAGAAGACAAAAAGAAAAAGCCTGTTGAGGTTTGCAGCTTTGGGGAGGAAAGGAATTGCTTAAGGGATTGGAAAGAAGAAACCTAAAATCTTGGCTTTTAGCCTGGTGGTGGTGGTTATACAACAGCAGATTATTAGGAGGTCTTTCAGAGAGGTTGTAGAAATATGAGGTTTGGAAAAGAATTTGTAAGGTAAAAGTTGAACCCTGAATCTAGAGGAAATTCAGCTCATTCTGCATCCCTGACAGTATTGGGTTTCTCTGGGACACTGTCAAGGATTCCAAGATGTTTTGTGGACAGGTGCAGGGAGCTCTAAACAGGGAATGGCAGGAACAAGGCTTAAAAAAGAGAGCACTTAGGGAGCTTGCTTTTGTACCTTAAGATGTCTTTTGGGTGCCCTAAAACTTACTGATTCTCCTGGCTTTTCTCACAGAAGGGAGTTAAGCCGCAGGCCAAGACAGTCAAAGCTCCTCCTAAGAAGGCCGAGAGCTCTGATTCCGATTCTGACTCAAGCTCAGAGGATGAGGCACCAAAGAACCAGAAGCCAAAGACAACACCTGTGGCAGTGAAAACTCAGGCTAAAGCCCCAGCCAAACCAGGTATTGTTTTTGTTTCCAAGAGGCTGGGCTGGGGACCAGGTTGCTCTGGGGACTGGTGTGAAAATTCCTCATTCACCACAGGGACGAAATGGCACTGGTTGTTGAACTAGAGGTATTGACTGGTGTCATTTTTTTTTTAAGTTAGAGACTAGTAACTACAGAAATGGCTTCCCTGGTGGCTCAGACAGTAAAGAATCTGCCTGCAATGCAGGAGACCCAGGTCATGAAGATCCATTGGAGAAGGGAATAGCTACCTACTCCAGTAGACTTGTCTGAAGAATCCCCATGGATAGAGGAACCTGGCGGGCTGGGGTTGCAAAGAGTCAGACATGTCTGAGCAGCAACTAACACTTTCACTTTTTTCAACTATAGAAATAGTGGACAGTGAGGGAAAACATGCTTAGAAGACTTCAGAGGGTATATTCAAATGTTTTGCATCATAAAATTTTTTGGAAGACAGGTTTATTTCTGAACTTGGGCAGGAAACTTATCCTTTGATAATGCAGTAAACCACAGCCTTCTCCTTTATGCTTGCTTCAAAGGCAAGAGAATTGACGGACTCCTAAGTTCCAAGCTAATAGGAGGAGGCTTTTATAGCCCTTTAATATCTTGATACTCCTTTCTTTTGATGTTCATTAGTTCATGTCTTTTTTTTTTTTTTTTTTTAAGAAATATTTATTTATTTGGCTGTACCAGATCTTAGTTGGCACATGTGGGATCTAGTTCCCTGACCAGGGATCGAACCCCCAGCTCCCCACATTGGGAGCATGGAGTCTTAGCCGCTGGACCACCAGGGAAGTCCCAGTTCATGTCTGTTTAAAAAATATTTTTATCTGTTTATTTTTGGGTGTGCTAGGTCTTTGTTGCTTTCTGTAGTTGAGGTGAATGGAGGCTGCTCCCTTGTTGTGGTGTACAGGCTTCTTCCTGTGGTGTCTTCTTTTGTTGCAGAGCACAGGCTGTAGAGTGTTGGAACTTCAGTTGTGTGGGCTCAGTAGTTGTGGCACCCAGGATTAGTTGTCCCAGGGCATATGGGATCTTCCCAGATCAGGGATTGAACCTGTGTCTCCTGCATTGGTAGGTGGGGTTTTTTTGTTGTTTTTTACCACAGAGCCATGAGGGAAAGACTGGCAGGTGGATTCTTAACCATTGGACCACAAGGGAAGTCCAGCTCATGTCTGTTTTTAACGAGTATACAATTACTTGTCTTATAGTTTGTTGAAACAATAGATCAGACAACATTTGCCATAATAATGTATGTCAGAGTTGTTGGCTGTAAAAACTCGAGCCCAGCTATGATCTGAAGGGTATTCTCATCCACCTTTTGGTATTTCAGACAGCCAGCTAGCTTAGTCTTCTTTCTCTTACGCTTGTTCTTGGGACTTATTTAAGAATTCTTCTTTTCTTAGCACCATCATGAAGTCCCAACAGTAAGGTGAAATGTGGACTCCTTTTGAATTTTGTAGTCAAAGTATATCCATGTTCTAGTTGCTTGCCAGCAAAGATCAATCTTTACTAATCAGGAAGAATTCTTTTTTATCCTGGGTTTTAGCCCTTAATTTTCTCTTGTAATTGAGGGTTTGACCTCAAGAATGATAGTCATTCTCCTCAGGATCTTCATGAAAATCTGCATCTTGGCGGCAGTGCCGCTGAAGATGGTGGGTCCAAAGACTGTCTTTACACACACGTCATTTCTATTTTGTTAGGTACATCAGCTCGGCCAGCACCTAAAGTCGCCAACGGCAAAGCACCTAGCAGCAGCAGCAGCAGCAGCAGCAGCAGCAGTAGCAGTGATGATGACTCAGAGGAGGAAAAGGCAATAGCCATCTCTAAGAAGGTATAGGCCTTAATTTCTATCAGGGAAGAGGGGGCAAGGGGGTGTAAGTCCTCCATTTCCTGGCAGGATTGGTTGGGTCAACATTTTCCTGTGGTAATTGATTTTCTCTGTGTGATGCAGACCATACCTAAAAAGCAAGTTGTGGCTAAGGCCCCAGTGAAAGCAGCTGCCGCACCTGCCCAAAAGAGTTCCAGCAGTGAGGACTCCTCCAGTGATGAGGAGGAAGAGGAGCAGAAGAAAAAGCCCATGAAGAAAAAACCAGGTGACTGGACACGGGGAGTCAAGCTACCACTGACCAGGGCCCAAAGGCAGGAGAACCTCTGCAGTCACCACGTGGACCTTGGCCTGACAGCTGGCCTGTCCCAAAGAAAGGAGAAAGCCAAAGGTTGCCTTTTGTAACTCAAAAATGACATGCCATCATCCCTGCCCTAGTCTGTTAGGAATGAGTCACTAATCCTAGCTCACCCTCAAGGGAAAGGGAATTAAGCTCCATTTCTAGAAGGAAGTGGTATCAAAAGATGTGTGTACATATTTTATCACACTATCCCCCCCTTTTTTTTTTTCCACACTATCCCTTTTAAACAGGTCCCTATAGCTCAGTTCCCCCGCCTTCTGTTCCCCCACCCAAGAAGTCCCTGGGAACTCAATCCCCCAAGAAAGCTGCAGAAAAGCATCAGACTGTGGAGAGCAGTGAGGAGAGCAGCGACGAGTCTGGTGAGTCATCTCCCATGGTGAGTGGGTCTGGGAGTGTGTGAGGAGTAGGGAAGGAAATGCTTCTGTTCCCTCTTGCTTTTCTCTGAAGCACCACAGGGCTAATGCTCTATGTGGGTCTTTGCATCCTTGTTGTTTTTGGCTGTGTCACATGTCTTGCGGGGGTCTCAGTTCCCTGACCAGAGATTGAACCCCGGCCACAGCAGTGAAAGCCCAGAGTCCTAACCAGTAGGCCACCAGGGAACTCCCTACACTTCTTTTTCTTGGCTCTGGTGGGACTCTAGACCCAGCCTAATGCCATTGCTTCTCTCCAGATTCAAGTTCTGAGGAAGAAAAGAAACCTCCAGCTAAGGCAGTCATCACCAAGGCAGCTACTAAAGCAGCTCCAGCAAAGAAGGCAGCAGAGAGCTCTTCAGACAGCTCAGGTAAGGAAGGCGTAGTGTAGGAGGCCCTCAGGGCGATGGTAGCTCCGAGGGCCCTCTTTAGCCTGATTCGGGACCTATTCCCGCTAACCTCCCTGTCTAGACTCCGACAGTTCTGAGGATGAAGCTCCTGCCAAGCCAGCCGGTACCCCCAAGAATCCCTCAAGTAAACCAGCCGCCACTCCCAAGCAGCCTGCAGCTAAGTCAGCCGCCACTCCCAAGCAGGCCGCGGGCAGTGGCCAGAAGCCTCTAACCAGAAAGGCTGACAGCAGCTCCAGCGAGGAGGAGAGCAGTTCTAGTGACGAGGAAGAGACGAAGAAGACTGTAGCCACCCCTAAGTCCAAGGCGACAGTCAAAGCAGCCCTGTCTTTACCTGCCAAGCAGGCCTCTCAGGGTGCTGGGGACAGCAGCTCGGATTCAGACAGCTCCAGCAGCGAGGAGGAGGAAGAAGAGAAGACACCTAAACCCCCAACTAAAAAGCCACGGAAGGAGGTGGAAGCCGTAGCCCCTTCCAAACCAGCCTCCGTGAAGAAAGCAAAGGCCGAAAGCAGCAGCAGTTCTTCCTCTGATGACTCCAGTGAGGAGGAGGAGGAGGAGAAACCCAAGGGCAAGGGCACTCCAAGACCACAGGCCACCAAGACCAGTGGCACCTCCGCACTGACTGCCCAGAATGGAAAAGCAGACCGGGGCAGCAACGAGCAGGAGGAGGACAAGAAAAAGGCAGCAGTGGCGGTTGCTAAGCCAGGTCTGTATCCAAAAAACCTGCCTCCTGGGTTTGTCCCCTAAACCAGAACGGAGTGTACTCTAGAGGAGTGGATTAGGGAGCCAAAGCCCCTGACCAGCTTCCAGTTAGTTGGAGGCCCTCAGTGTGGGAGGCTGGGAGGAGCGGACAGGAAACTGGTTTCCTGAGTCTGGCTTTCTGTTCTGTAGGTTCAGAAAAGAAGAAGAAGAAGAAGAATGAGGCTGCTAAGGAGGCAGAGACTCCTCCAGCAAAGAAGATAAAGCCTCAGACCCCCAACACATTTCCTAAAAGGAAGAAGGTAGGTTGTCTTGTTTTCCTCTCAGGAGCCAGCTTTTAGATTGGACAAAAACTGCAGATCACTGGACAGCTCTTTGCCTGGCCTGGCGCACACACTCGCGTATGTAGCTCAGGAGGGCCTTTTTGCTCCATGACTGCTCCATCCTGAGTTTCCTACTCCGTTCCTCCCTAGGGAGAACGAAGGGCATCCTCCCCATTCCGAAGGATCAGGGAAGAGGAGATCGAGGTGGATGCTAGAGTGGCAGACAATTCCTTTGACGCCAAGGTCAGGAGAACGAGGGGTCTTCACCATCCTTGAGGGGGTGGGGTGTGGTGGGAGAGAGTACAGCGTTGGTCCTGGTTGATAGGTTCTCTGGGTTTGAGTTGCCTGGAGCAAGAAGAAATGACAGGGCCCTGGGGTTGCCCTTCTGTGTGCTAACTACCTCTTTCTGCTCACCAGCGGGGTGCAGCCGGAGACTGGGGGGAGCGAGCCAATCAGGTTCTGAAGTTCACCAAAGGCAAATCCTTCCGGCACGAGAAAACCAAGAAGAAGCGGGGCAGCTACCGGGGAGGCTCCATCTCTGTTCAAGTCAACTCTGTTAAGTTTGACAGCGAGTGACCATGGGCCGTCTATGGCACAGCAAGGGTGATGATCTGAGCCCACTCACCGTCACAGTAGACCTGGGAATCCTAGGCTTTATCAGGGGAGGGTCTTGGTGAAGAGAGCAGTTTAGAATAGGTCTGAAGACTCTGCACTGTAACACCCTCTAAGGTCCTTTTTTGTGTTCGTGGTTTTGTACAGATTTGTTTTTTGAGTGTTGGGTAGCAAGGACAAAGAGTGTTCATTTTTAAGAAAAATTTTAGTTGTCGTTCCCTCCATGTTCTGTGAAAGTCTTCATACTGAAAAACTTGTATATTTTCTATTAAATCATTTCTTATTGATTTTTGTTGTGGTTTTCAGAGGTGGGTTCCCACAGATTAATCTTAGCTATCCCAAGACTTGGTAAAGGTCACTAAGAATTTTTATAATTGGAGAATTCTGCCTATGTGAGTGCTTGTGTCCACTTTTCATCCTTCCCACCCCTCAGAGCCCTGATGAGGGGCAGTTAGCATTCACCATTGTTAATGTATATATCTTTTAAGCATGAATTATGTACCTCATTCATGGGGTATAGGACTGAAATCTTCAGCCAGCATGGATTTAACCTACTTTGGAGGATAAAAGTCATTGTTTTGTTTCAGACAAAATTCTAATGTGTGAATACCCTAGGATCTGGATATTTTGTTTTTTTGTATTTTTATTATCACATAATGTTTGCAATATATGTTTGTTAATTTAAAAGCATAAACTTTTTTTATTGTTCAAAGATAATTTTTGATTGGCTTCTGAGGACTATATCGTCTCAGTTTTTTTACATTTTAGAGCACAAAATTTAATCTGAAAAGCCCTTATCACTTGGTATTTCTGTCTTGGTAGCGTGGTGACACAAAATAGTTTGATTAACTTCTTACATGTTTGGGAGTCACTGATCAAGAAAGTGAAGGAAGAAAATCTATAATGAAAAACCTCAGTCCTCAGTAGGAATTAGGTTACATTAGTCAGGTGAATTTATAGGTTATAGGTAACCTAAGTATACGCTAACGGAGAGGAGAAGGACCTTTACAAAGCATTTTATCTGGTATTACTTGAGTTAGAGGGGGTTGGGAGAGCATTCTAACAGGGTTATTGTGTCTTGTAGTTGGTACATGGGAGCAACTCATATGCCCCCTTTAGAACCTGACTGTCAGTATCAGTGGAGGTAACTAAAAAAACCTGTGAGTAGAGATACAGCTCTTGGGCCATGCAGGCTGATTGTAGAGCTGTAGGAGCAAGGGAGGAGGAAAGTTGAGTTCTCCAGTCTCTCCAAGTTCTCTGGTCCTGGGGTGTCCCTGTGTTGGGAAAGTGTGTCCTAAGTTTATAGATGAGGTGTAAGTTAAGGTTAGCCTCCCCTTGTTTGGGTTCCAAGTAACCTGATAACCTGGTTTTCTGTGTAACTGCTGCTAGGAAGAAAGTATGCTGACATACATATAAAGTCTGCATGGTGAAAGTTCTACATCTTACTAGAAAATAATAAACTGACTGGTTTATATGTGTTTTGGGAGTTTTACTAATTGAATGCAAAGCCCTCCTGTCTCCTACTCAAAACAGAACAACTTGGGTGCCAGTTAGAGGGCTAGGGTTCAGACCTGAGGAGGCTCACTGTGGACTATACCTTCCTGACTATACCTTGTATCATGGTATCTTGTTCGGGCTATAAGTCCAGCCTTTGGGTGGTCTAAAACTGGTGGTTGGCAAAATGGGCCATGGACTGGATCCAGTTGACCAGAATGGCTTTTACATTTTTTAAAGGGCTCAAAAAAATGTGACAGACTATGTGATCACAAAGGATATAATGTTTCCTGTCATGTTTTACAGTTTGCTTAAGCCCTGGATAAATCACTAATTTCACAACACTGGCTGAAAGTCAGGACTATCTGGGTATCTTTTGAAAACACCGATGCCCTGGGACCCACCTGCTGACCAGTTGAATCAGATCCTAGTGCTCTCTGGTGGATTCTGGGAGTTGGGATTTTTTTTAAGCTTCCAGGCAGGTGATGCTGAAGAGATCTGAAAACCACTGATCTAAAGACTACTTGAAAAGAAATGAGTGGGTAATTTTTCTTCCTTTTATGCTTTCATTTTCAAATGTACTTACTAGATCTAATAGTATAAAGTAAAAATTTAAATTTCCATTTTATCCATGCTTTCTAGGACTTGTTTCTTTTCTCTTTCCAGAATTTCTCTGTGCATCCTCTCCCGTTTCTCCTCACACATCAGAGAAGCTCGCTATCTGTAGTGTCTCATAACTTTGGAGCTCATTTTTAACAGCTGCATGGTACCCCATTGTATGGAAATAGCGCAAATTGTTTTAACTAGTACCTTATTGGTAGCTGTTTGGGTTGTTTTTGTATTTTATTATTCTAAATAGTGCTGCAGTGGATATTTTATACATGAGACAATTGTGAGTATTTGTGTGGGTAGTTTTATAGGAAGTATTCCTAAGAGTGTTGGGTCAAAGGCTATGTACTTTTAGTTTGTTCATCACTACCCTCCAAAACCACTGTAACAACTTGTAGTTTGAACAACACTTAAAGTACCTTTTAGCTTGCCCTCTTGCCAACACTTAACCAAATTGACTTTTGCCACTTGGATAAATGACAATGCTCAGTTTTTAAAAATTATGGAAAAAAACCATTTAAATTGCCATCTTAATCAGTTTTAAGTGTATGATTCAGTAATGTTAAGTATATTGACATTGTAGTACAACAGATTGCTGTAATTTTGACCAGATATTTCATATGAGTGCAATCAGACTTTATTTGTCCTTTTGCACTTAGCATGATATCCTCAGGTTTGCTCATGTTGAAGCATGTGGCAGTATATTGACACTGTAGTGCAACAGATGACTGCTATGATTTTGACTAGATAGTTCTTATGAGTGACATCAGAGTTTATATGTCCTTTTGCACTTGATGTGATGTCATCAGGTTTACTCATGTTGTAGCATGTAGCAGGATCTTTTCCAAGGCTGCATTCCATCGTATGTACCACATATAATTTGTCCATTTCATTGTTTAGTTTCAGGGACCTGAATTCCCACCTGTTGCTGATGGGTTCTGGCAGTGTGGCTGAAATCCACATGTTCAGTGAGTCGCACACATGATAGCTCATGCTCCTCTGCCGTGTACTTCACATGGACACAAGGCAGGAGATTTTCCAACTTCTTTTTGTGCCTTTATGTTTCACAGGTTATATCCTCAACTGTCACCCAACCCTGTTAGTGAAAGTGAAAGTCACTTAGTCATTGCAAACTCTTTGTGGCCCCATGGACTATATAGTCCATGGAATTCTCTAAGCCAGAATACTGAAGTGGGTAGCCTTTCCCTTCTCCAGGCAATCTTCCCAACCCAGGAATTGAACCCAGGTCTCCCACATTGCAGGCAGATTCTTTACCAGTTGAGCCACAAGGGAAGCCCAAGAATACTGGAGTGGGTAGCCTATCCCTTCTCCAGGGGATCTTCCTGACCCAGGAATCAAATTTGGGGTCTCCTGCATTGCAGGCGGATTCTTTACCAACTGAGCTATCAAGTAAGCCCCAAACCCTGTTAAGTGAATATTAACTAGACGATGGTGTCTCAGCCTTATTATTTGAGGCCAGGTAACTCTTTATGGAGAGCTGTACTGTGTGTTGGAGCGTGTGTAGCAGCATCCCTGGCCTCTGCCCTCTGGATGCCAGTAGCATCCCCCAATTTGGACAACCGAAAATGGCTCCAGATATTGCCAGATACCTCTCGAGGCAAAATTTTGAGAACTGCTGGGGTTTATTATTTGTTTAGGGTTGATAAAAACTGCAGCTTAGTGGCACATGTGAGACAAGAGCTCAGATCTCTCTCAAAGTTCATCTGTATTCAACACTGAGTACCTCTTATGTACAGCCATAGAACTCCCTGAGAGCTCAGTGTCTAATAACGGAAGTCAGGGATGGGAACAGTTCTGTATACCGTGCTGAGTCCTTTCACCAAGGGCCAGCACAGTACCCCCAGGGGGACAAGCAAGAAAAGACTTGACCAACCTTGGTCCAGAATTCTGAGAGTAGCAGCAGTCAGGTGTGAAGAAAGCACATACCATGTAAGGAAGAGGAAGTGTTTCCAGTGGGAAAAGAGAGCCTTGAAGATGGATCAGTTGGAGGGTGTGTGGTAAGTAGGGCAAGATAATAATCTGACTGAGGATTCGATAGCAATGACCTTTTATACCCAAGTCAGAGATTAGTACTTTATTTTGTTCACATTATGTTAGGGCGTTGCCAGTCCAATGCAGTGCACCAGGCACTCAACACAGCTGCGTGCTAAGTCACTTCAGTCATTTCCGACTCTGCAACCCCATGGACTGTAACTTACCAGGCTCCTCTGTCCGTAGAATTTTCCAGGCAAGGATACTGGAGTGGGTTCCCATTTCCTACTCCAGGGGAACTGACCAACCCAAGGATTGAGCTTTGTCTCCTACATGACAGTCAGGTTCTTTACCACTAGCATCACCTGGAAAGCCCAACACAGATGCAGTGAAAGCAAAGTTCCTACCAACAACGGAGTTCCCACCCCCTGCACCATGCAGAGCTGTCTGCAGTTACTGAAGAGGCCAGTAGGTGGGGTGCTTGCACATTATAGGAATCTGGACTCTAGTTGAAGCTTCAGTTCAGTTCAGTTGCTCAGTCGTGTCCAACTCTGTGACCCCATGGACTGCAGCACACCAGGCTTTTCTGTCCTTCACCATCTCCTGGAGCTTGCTCAAACTCATGTCCGTTGAGTCAGTGATGCCATCCAACCATCTTATCCTCTGTCATCCCCTTCTCCTGCCTTCAATCTTTCCTAGCATCAGGGTCTATTCCAGTGAGTCAGTTCTTCACCTTAGGTGGCCAGAATATTATTGGAGCTTCAGCTTCAGCATCAGTTCCTTCTGATGAATGGTTAAGACTGATTTCTTTTAGGATTGACTGGTTTGATCTTGTAGTCCAAGGGACTCTCATGAGTCTTCTCCAACACAATTCTGTGGCTTAAGCCAATCAACTCATTGCTACCGGGCTTTTTAAAGGGTCCTGGGATGTTGGTACTAAAACATGAGATATGCAGAGGCCTAGGAGTCCTGCAGCCATAAAATTAAACGACGCTTGCTCCTTGGAAGAAAAGCTATGATCAACCTCATTTCAGTTCAGTCGCTCAGTCATGTCCGACTCTGACCCCATGATTTGCAGCACGCTAGGCCTCCCTGTCCATCACAAACTCCCGAAGTTTACTCAAACTCATGCCCAGCTAGTCGGTGATGCCATCCAGCCATCTCCTCTGTCGTCCCCTTCTCCTCCTGCCCCCAATCCCTCCCAGCATCAGGGTCTTTTCCAATGAGTCAACTCTTCGCATGAGGTGGCCAAAGTACTGGAGTTTCAGCTTCAGCATCAGTCCTTCCAATGAACACCCAGGACTTATCTCCTTCAGGATGGACTGGTTGGATCTCCCTGCAGTCCAAGGGACTCTCAAGAGTCTTCTCCAACACCACAGTTCAAAAGCATTAATTTTTTGGCACTCAGCTTTCTTCACAGTCCAACTCTCACATCCATACATGACCACTGGAAAAACCATAGCCTTGACCAGACGGACCTTTGTTGGCAAAGTAATGTCTCTGCTTTTTAATATGCTATCTAGGTTGGTCATAACTTTCCTTCCAAGGAGGAAGCATCTTTTAATTTCATGGCTGCAGTCACCATCTGCAGTGATTTTGGAGCCCCCAAAAATAAAGTGAGCCACTGTTTCCACTGTCTCCCCATCTATTTCCCATGAGGTGTTGGGACCAGATGCCATGATCTTAGTTTTCTGAATGTTGAGCTTTAAGCCAACTTTTTCACTCTCTTTCACTTTTTATCAAGAGGCTTTTTCGTTCCTCTTCACTTTCTGCCATAAGGGTGGTGTCATCTGCATATCTGAGGTTATTGATATTTCTCCCGGCAATCTTACTTCCAGCTTGTGCTTCTTCCAGCCCAGCATTTCTCATGATGTACTCTGCATATAAGTTAAATAAGCAGGGTGACAACATACAGCCTTGACGTACTCCTTTTCCTATTTGGAACCAACCTAGAGCATATTAAAAAGCAGAGACAAAGGTCCATCTAGTCAAAGCTATGGTTTTTCCAGTAGTCATGTATGGATGTGAGAGTTGGACCATAAAGAAGGCTGAGCACTAAAGAATTGATGCTTTTGAACTGTGGTGTTGGAGAAGACTCAAGAGTCCCTTGGACTGCAAGGAGATCCAACCAGTCCATCCTAAAGGAAATCAGTCCTGAATATTCATTGGAAGGACTGATGCTGAAACTGAAGCTCCTGTACTTTGGCCACCTGATTTGAAGAACTAACTCATTGGAAAAGACCCTGATGCTGGGAAAGATTGAAGGCAGGAGGAGAAGGGGACAACAGAGGAAGAGATGGTTGGATGGGATCACCAACTTGATGAACATGAGTTTGAGTAAGCTCCAGGAGTTGGTGACAGAGAAGCCTGGTGTGCTGCAGTCCATGAGGTCGCAAACAGTCAGACACAACTGAGCAACTGAACTGAGGAGTCCTGGAAGGTGAGAACTGGACCCTGGCCCATATTTAGAATTCAAATGTGAGCTGCCAGATGGCCTGAGGGTTTCTGAAAAAAGTGAGAATGACAGGAAACCTTGAAAGATACACTGTCTTCTGGAATCTGCTGAAGTGGACTGGACGGGAGAACAGAACTGGATTTCATTCAGGGCAGTGGTTCCAGTCTATATATAGGATGTCCACAAAGTCTGGAAACAGATGATAGTATTTATTATCTTCCTATGGAAGAATTCCTGATTATATAATGTCTCTTGGCTGGTGTTTCTAGACTGCATGGACTATACGGATCTGTAGTGGTAAGGAAGCCTGACACTTTCTGATAGCCTCTCAGAGAGCCTGTATGTTCAGTGAAGAGGGATCTGTAGTGTCAAGGAGCATACAGGGTCTTTTTTTCCACTGAGATATAGTTGATATCCTGAGTCTTTAGGATCTCCAATCGCTTGCTTTGGGAATCCCTTCTGGTTGTAACAGAAAAATTATCTCTTTGTCCAGAGGGTTTTGAGAACTAAAGGTTGGCAGTTCAGAGGAGATTGGCATCAACTGCAGCTGCTGAGGTAGTGGCCAGTCAGGCAGCCATGAAACTGAAGAAAAGACGAGGTCAGCAGGAGCTGAGCCCCATGATAATTAATTGGCTGCAATGTGGGCATTGGCCTGTGGGCAACAGGGTGACAGCAGCCAGCCAAGCAATAGCCAGCAGGCCAGCAATAGCAGTTGAAACAAAAGCTGATAGTGTGCAGAGCGGTTGGCAGCTGTTCTGACTTCAAATAATCACTCCACTCCTATCTCAGTTTAGAGATCTGGGTGTGATTATAAATGTGACCTATTACAGGATGGTGGGTGAAGTATATGTAAATATCAGTCTGATGAGGGGAATCTGCCAATCCCCTAATTGAAGGAACTCAAGTCACATTTTCATTATGCTGAACACTTAAACTATAACACTAGGACTTTCTTTCTTTCTTTTTTTTGGTGGGGGGTGGGGAGTTGTGCTGCACTGGGCAGCATGCAGGATCTTAATTTCTGGCCAGGGATCAAACCTGTGCCCCCTTCATTGGGAGTGTAGAGTCTTAACCACTGGACCACCATGCATCAATTCAGTTCAGTTGCTCAGTCATGTCCAGTTGTTTGCAACCCCATGGACTGTAGCATGCCAGACTTCTCTGTCCATCACCAACTCCCGGAGCTCACTCAAACTCATGTTCATTTATGTGCAAGTTTTTGTGTGGACATAAGTTTTCTTTTTTGTGTGTGTGGACATAAGTTTTCAACTCATTTGGATAAATACCAAGGAGCATGAGTGCCCAACTGTATGGTTAAGAGAAAGTTTAGTTTTGTAATAAACTGCCAAACTGTATTTATTCAGATTTGTCTTATGGCCTAGACTATAGTCTACCTTGGGGCTTCCCAGCTGGCGCTAGTAGTAAAGAACCTGCCTGCCAATGCAGGAGGTGTTTTCTACCCCTGAGTTGGGAAAATCCCCTGGAGGAGGGCATGGCAACCCACTCCAGTATTCTTGCCTGGAGAATCCCATGGACAGAAGAGCCTGGCTGGCTTCAGTCCATGAGGTCACAAAGAGTCAGTTACAACTAAAGCAATTTAGCACAAATATGAACATAGTCTTTCTTGGTAAAGATCTATGTGCACTTGAGAATAATGTGTTTGGAGTTTGGTGGTGGTCCATAAATGTCACTGAAATCAAATTGGTGGGGCTTCCCTGGTTCAGTAGTAAAAAATCTGCCAATGCAGAAGACACAGGTTCCATCCCTGATCTGGAAAGATCCCACATACTGCAGAACAGTATGTTCTATAGTAAGCCTTTGTGCCACAACTATTGAGACTGTGCTCTAGAGCCCAGGAGTGAAAACTACTGAAGCCTGTGCACCCTATAGCCTGTGCTCTGCAACAAGAGAAGCCCATGCGCTGCAACTGGAGAGTAGCCCCTGCTTGCCACAACTAGAAGAAAGCCTGTGCATCAGTGAAGACCCAGCACAGCTGAAGAGAAATAAATAAAAATTTAAAAAATCAAATTGGTTGATAGTGTTCTTCAAATCTATATTATTACTGATTTTCTGTCTAGCTTTACTATCAGTTACTTAGGGAAAAGTACTAAAATCTCCAACTATAATTGCAGATATGTCTCTTATTTTTAAAATAGCCATTCTGGCTTTCATTTGGTTCTTATTTGTATAATATACATTCTCCCATCTTTTTACTTTTAACCATATGTTTCTTTATATTTAAGTGAGTTTCTTATAGACAAGAAACTCTATAGTTTTGTTTTTGTTTTTTTAATCCAATCTGACCTTCCTTGCCTTTTGATTGGGGTGTTTACTACATTTACAGTTAATGTAATTATCAATGTGATTGAGTTTGAAGCTGCCATCTTTCAGTTACTTCTTATTTGCCCAATCTTCTCTTCGTTCCTTTTTTCTTGTCTCCCTGATTTCTTTCAGATTGAATTTTTTTGTGGTTCTGTTTTGTCTTCATTATTGGCTCTATAGTTTATAAAATAGATTTTTTTTTTAATCATTCTGTATGGCTTAGGGGGGAACTTAGATCTTAGTTTCCTGACCAGGGATTGAAGCTTGGCCAGGTCAGTGAAAGTGTGCAGTCCTAACCACCTGGTCACCAGGGAATTCCCTATAAAATACAATCTTTAAATATCAGTCTACCTTCAAATACTGTATCACTTCATGTGTACTATAAAACAATACAGCAGTAATTTTTTTCCTCTCATCTTTTGTGCTACTGTGATCATACATTTTCCTTTTACATGTACTATAAATCCTATTATAATTTTTGCTTTAAAGAACCAATTATCTTTTGAAGAGATTAAATATTAAGTGTATTTTACATTTACTCATATTTACTATTTCTGGCACTTTTCATTATGTTGTGTAGATCCACATTTCCACATGGTATCATTTGGAAGCAGTGAAAGCACTTTTGCTTGGAGACCTTCCTTTCATATTTCTTTTAGACCAGTAATTTTGTCATTCATCAAAATTCCAGTGATGAATTTTCTCATCTTTTCTCTTAAAAAAATAGTTCTTTTTCCCTCAATTTTCTTACTGGGGTAAAATATATTGGGTTGGCCAAAAAAATTCATTTGGATTTTTGTGTAAGATCTGGCTTGTGTAATTTCTGATAAGAATTCTATTGTCATTCTTATATTTATTCTTCTGTAAGAAATATGTCTTTTTTCTCTGGCTGCTTTTAATGTTTTCTCTGTATCAGTGGTTTCAGAAATTTTATTGTAACCTGATATGATGTGGTTTTCCCCAGGTTTATTCTGCTTGGGATTCATTAAGCTTCTTGCATTCGTGAGTCTAATAGCTTTCAGCAAATTTGGAAATTTTATGGCCATTTGGTCTTTAAATATTTTTTTCTAAGCCTCTTTTCACACATCTTTCTTTATGGGATCCTTTTGAGATATTACATATATGTCAGTCTGCTTAATATTATTCCATACACAAATGGTGTTCTGTTCATGTTTTTCTGTCTCTGTGCTTCACCTTGCTTAGTTTCTATTTCTGTCTCTTCTAATCACCAATCTTCAGCATCTGCTTTTATTCCATCCAGTGTATTTTCCATTTCAGAAACTGTGTTTTTTGTATCTAGAGGTTTCATTTGGATCTTTCCTTTATCTTTCACTTCTCTAATTATCTTGGTCAGGTTTTCCTCTACCTTTTTGAAGATATAAAGCATATTTATAGTAGCAGTGTTGTAGCCATGCTTTCTGGGAAACAAACTCACTCAGAAGGACAATGCAGATAGTGAAGTGCAGTTTGTTACACCAGCAGGCCCAAGGCAGAGTCTCCTCTTAGCCAAGGGCCCCGACCAGCATTTGTGAAATCTTTAGTACCCCATGTGTACGTGTCCAAACCCACCAGCCCAAACCCCTTGAGGCTTACAAAGGAACGGTAAATACAATCACAATAACCCTATCATTCACGTGTTATGTGTTCAAACAGTTAATAATCAATAAGCCTGTGGTTCCATTCCGATAGATAGTGTCCAGGAGGCAGGGGTGATTAGTGTCTGTTTTCTCTTAGGCATTGAGTAACCTGGATGTGATCTTCAAGATTCCCCTGCCCAGATGGGGTCTTATCCTTCCATTGTCATTCCCACAGGCGCTAAGCACAGAGTTCAGAGTCCATTGGAGAGGCGGCCTAGCACGATCAGCATGGACAGGCCTGAGATGGAGTCCAGGCCCTATGAATTCCTTCTTCAGCAGCTTTTGTGTTCTTGTTTGTTCCATCAGCATTAAAATTTCTGGATCTGTTTTATTTATTTTTTCCATTTTTTTTTAAAGCAAAATTGTTGATAATTTTTTTTTTTCCCGTTTGTGCTATATGGCTTGTGGGATCTTAGTTCTTGGATGACAAGGGGTGGAACCTCGGCCTCAGCAGTGAAAGCACTGGCTTCTAACCACTGGACAGTCAGGTAATTCCTGGTTCAGGTTTTATTCACCAATCAATAGCTCTCTGTCTCCTTCCTGCATCCTGCTGTGCTCCCTTCCACATTCCTAGATTCAAGAGAGGAATTCTCTGGCCTCCTGAGCTGTAATCTGAGAGAGGAGGTCAGTGAAGAGAGCTGGAAGACAGTAGTTTGCTGTAGAGGGTGGCTAGGCAGGCCAACCCTTCCATCAGCATGTGTTCCAGCACTTGTAATAATCACTCTGTCTCCCATTTAAGACTGGCTTTTATCTCACTGGTTGTCCTGTAGCCATTCTTCCCTGTCAGCTCTAGCACCTCATTGTAATTCACATTGAGCTCAGCTGGAACAGACTGAATATGGTAAGTGCCACCCACACTGGATAATGCTGAAGCCAATACCATGTGCCTTTATTTACTTGATGGCCCTTATCAAGTTGTCTTGGCTGACATATGGATTGAATTTTTCCCTTCCCTATAAAACCTGTTGATGTAGCAGTTCCTCCAAAGTTCTCAAACTTCCATTCTGGTACTTCAGGGCTAGGCACACTTTGATAATCTGTATGCCCAGCATCTCAGACTGAAGAAGGAATTCATAGGGCCTGGACTCCATCTTAGGCCTGTTCATGCTGATCATGCTTGGCCACCTCTCCAGTGGACTCTGAACTCTGTTTAGTGTCTGTGGAAACAACAACAGAAGGATAAGACTCCCTCCGGACAGGGGAATCTTGAAGATCGTATCCAGGTTACTCATCACCTAAGAGAACACAGACACTAATCACCCCTTCCTCCAGACAGGCCATAAATTTTTCTGTACCTATTGGGGTGTAACCTCGTGCTTATTGATTATTGGCTAATTGTTTAACTGTCTAAGCACATGGCACATGAGTGCTGGGGTTACTGGGATTGTATTTACCCTTCCTTAGTTTATGTAACTCTCAAGGAATTTGGGGTGGTGGGTTTGGACATGTACACATGGGATATAAAAGATTTTCACAAATGCTGGTCGGGGCCCTTGGCTAAGAGGAGACTCTGCCTTGGGCCTGCTGGTGTAACAAACTGCACTTCACTATCTGCATTGTCCTTCTGAGTGAGTTTGTTTCCCAGAACGCATGGCTACATTTGGTGCATTGGCCGGGAAACTTCTCACTTTGAGGAGACAGGTTTCATTTGAGGCCACCCCGAGGCTTTGTGGCTTGAATCTCTTAGATGGGGGAAGGTGCCTCGCCCCCTGGAATATTTCAGCCTTTCAACACCTGGTTTCTTCACTTTGGCAGGTAGTGAATGGCAACAAGGGAACTGAGCGCTCAGGTGAGGAGGAGCCCACCCGGTAGGGTGGAAGAGGGGGCCTGATCACCCCCCTGGGAGGGACCAGAAGGGAGATGCGTAGGAAACTGGTTTAGGTTGGCAACAATAGCTGCTCAGCACTCATGTCGACGGCCATGCCAGGGATAAAGAAAAGGAACTTAGGGTTTAAGAAAGCCAGTCAGGAGGTGTGTCCATGCCGTCTTAGGAAATGTGCCGAGTGGTCGCCACAGGGTTTAGAAAGAGAATATCGAATATTGTGTGCTCGTATTCTGCCCTCCCCCAGGAGGTACCCATCTGCTGTGTGACCCATCATCTCCCCTGCCAGTGGAAACAGGTAGATTGGCTTCTCAGGAAGGCCCTGGGACGTGGGAATCCAGAGGTAAGAAAATGGGAGGAAGCGAATCTAAAACTAAGGCCACTGTATTGGAGAATATGATTAAGAATTTTAAGAAAGGATTCGATGGAGACTACGGGAGGAAAATGACACCCGGCCAGCTCCGCACTCTGTGAAGTTGAATGGCCTTCAATGGGGGTTGACTGGCCACCAGAGGGAACTATGGACTTAAAACTCATAAAGGCAGTCTATGCTATAGTTACGGGAAAGCCAGGACACCCCGATCAGTTCCTGTACATAGACTCTTGGCTGGGAATAGCCCAAGACCCCCCCAAATGGGCCCGGTTTTTCGCCCATGGTGGGGGAGGAAAAATCTTGATGGCCCAAAACGTAACCAAGGATGGGAAGGAAATTTTACAGGACCCTGAAGGAGATGAACTTCCCCCACCGCCGTATTGGATGATGATCCCACCAGCTAGTATCACCGCGGCCACCGGAGGCCCAACCAGAGGAACCAGCCCGAAACAGGTAAGGCTCCCAGATTCCTCAACGGTCCCGACAGCTCCACAGGTTGTAGAGCCACCCCCCGCCCTCCCCGGCAGGCTCCAGCCTCAACTGGAGGGACAATGAGCCCACCAGACTCTACCACCCTTGATGCTGCCACTACGTTTCCTAAACTCTACCCTCCACTCCTGGTAAGAACTCTGGGACAAGGGGGAGGAACCAGTGGAATTAAACAAAGGCTCCGCTCTGCCAAGGAGCCAGAGGAAAGAATACCCTTGCAGATGCCTCTTAGAGAAGTCCAGCAACCTCCAATGATAGGGGAAGACAGTAATTATCACCAAGCTCCTGTAGCCTATTACTATCAGCCCTTTTCATCAACTGATATACTGAACTGGCAAAAACACACCCCCTCTTACTTGGTGGAACCCCAGGGCATGACTAGACTAATAGAGACTATTTTCCTCACCCATTGACCAACCTGAGATGATATAATGCAATTACTAGCATCCCACTTCAGTACAGAAGAGAGATATAGGATCAACACTGAGGTGAGGAAGTGGTTACAGGAGATGATTCCTGAGGGCACTGCTAACCCAGAGAGGGGGATAGAGCAAGGCTTCCTCACCGACAGACCTAATTGGGACTACAATACAGAGGAGGGGAAAATCCAATTAGACAGATACCGGACAGTGATTATACAAGGACTTAAAAGGGGAACCTGGAGGCCAATGGACATGTCAAAACTGGCCAGAATAGTTCAGAAGGAGAACGAGTCATCTTCTGAATTTTACGAGAGACTTTGTGAGGCCTACAGACTCTATACACCCATAGATCCAGAAGCTATGGGCTCCCAAATCATCAATTCGTCATTTACCTCTCAAGCATTTCCTGACATAAAACGAAAGCTTCAAAAGACCAAGGGAGTTCTATTCCATGTCTAGTTCTCAGCTGATTGAAATAGCAGATAAGGTGTTCCTGAATAGAGACACGGAAATAGAAAAGAAATATGAGAAAAGGTATAAAGACGAGCAGAGGAGAACAGACAAGAGGTTTGCAATGTTGGCTGCTGCGCTTGGAAAGTCTTCCAAAGACTTTTCCACTGCCAAAGGAAAGAAACCCCCCCTAGCCTTGAGGTGAGGACAGCCCTCCAACCATCCCAACGGAGGCCTCGGGCTCTATTACAGACAAATCAATGTGCCCGATGCTGTGGGTTCGGTCGCTGGAAGAATGAGTGTCCAGAAGGTAGAAGGGAGAATAAATCCCTCCCAGTTGCAAAACTCACTAACACAGAGACTGAATAGGGATGCCGGGGCTCAAAGACATCAGGTCCCTGAGAGCCCATGGTAACTTTAAAAACTGGGGACCAAGACATTGACTTTATGGTGGACACCAGAGCAGAATTGTCCGTGGTAACTAAGCCTGTGGCGCCACTGTCTAAAAGGACCGCTGCCGTAACTGGGGTTTCAGGAGAAGAAATGGTTAAGTCATTTTTCCAGCCCAGGAAATGTCAGATGGGGGGAGTCACCAAGTGACTCATGAGTCCCTCTATATCCCTGAGTGCCCAGAACCCCTGCTGGGGAGGGACTTACTCTCCAAGCTGGGAGCACAAGTGACTTTCTCTCCTGAAGAGAGGCCCACTTTTCGGGTGGGCACAACAACCTACTTACTCTCCCTCTCTGTGCCCCCTCAAGACGAATGGAGGTTACGTGAGCCCCCTGGAGATAGACAAGACAAGGCAACAGGGTTGGAGAAAAGGCTAAGTCAGCTGTTCTCTGAGGTCTGGGCTGAAGATAACCCCCCTAGGCTAGCCAGACACCAAGCCCCTATAATAATAGAACTCAAACCAGGCGCCACCCCAGTGAGAAAGCGTCAATACCCAATACCCATAGAAGCCCGGATCGGGATTCTGCCTCACATCAATAGGCTTAAAGCAGGCAGGCATCCTGGTGGAATGTCAATCAGCCTGGAACACACCAATCTTACCAGTAAAGAAGGAAGGAGGACAAGACTATAGGCCCGTACAGGATCTCAGATTGGTCAATCAGGCCACTGTAACTCTGCACCCTACTGTCCCAAACCCCTATACCTTGCTTAGCCTCCTCCCACCTAAGACAAGGATCTATACTTGCTTGGACCTCAAAGATGCCTTTTTCTGTATACGCCTAGCACCTGCATCACAACCCATCTTTGCCTTTGAATGGGAGGACCCCATTGGAGGCAATAAGCAGCAGCTCACCTGGACCCACCTCCCACAAGGGTTCAAAAATGCCCCAACCATTCTCGGAGAAGCCTTGGCCTCGGACTTGGAAGCTTTCCAGCCTGAAAAGTATGAATGTTGGCTCCTGCAATATGTGGACGACCTATTGCTGGCCGCTGAGACCTGGGAAGAATGCTGGGAAGGGACCCAAGTGCTCCTCCAATTGCTGGCAGAGGCGGGATACCGAGTGTCGAGGAAAAAAGCACAAATCTGCAAGGAGGAGGTAAGGTATTTTGGGTTTGTCTTAAGGGAAGGCACAAGGTTGCTAGACCAATCTAGAAAAGAAGTAATTCTGAGGCTCCCCACACGTAAGACTTGGCGGCAAGTCACGGAGTTCCTAGGGGCCACAGGATTCTGCAGGATTTGGATTCCAAGGTATTCTCAAATAGCCCAGCCCCTATTTGAGCTCCTGACAGGGCCTGGAGAGAATTCAGTAAATTGGACTGAGAAACAGCAGAAAGCCTTTGAGGAGCTAAGACTAGCAATCACCTCTGCCCCCGCCTTGGGATTGCCGGACCTCACCAAACCATTCACCTTATATGTGACTGAGAAAGATAAAACAGCCATGGGGGTTTTGACTCAAACCTTGGGAACATGGGACAGGCCAATAGCTTATCTTTCAAAGCGACTTGATAATGTTGCCACCGGGTGGCCTAGCTGTCTCCAGGCAGTGGCCGCGTTCGCCTTACTGGTACGTGAAGCCACAAAGCTGACTTTCGGCCAGGATCTGATCGTAAAGGTTCCACATGAAGTCAACACCCTCCTTTGAGGAGACCCCCACAAATGGCTGTCAAATTCCCAGATTATTCAATACCAGGGACTGCTATGTGAAAACCCCAACCTCTGTATCGAGCCTTGCCAGGGTTTAAACCTGGCAACACTTCTCCCAACAGGAGAAGGTGGACCTACTCACGATTGCAAGGAAGTCTTAGAGGAGGTCTATGCTAGCCGTCCAGACCTCCAAGACAGGCCAATTTCAAATCCTGACTGGACTCTGTATACTGATGGCACCAGCCTGGTAAAGCTGGAACAGAGACTGTCAGGCTATGCTGTAGTTACAGAGAGGACTGTTATCGAGGCCGGCCCCTTACCACAGCGCTGGTCAGCCCAACGAGCTGAGTTATGGGCCTTAGTCCGGGCACTGCAGTTGTCAAAGGGCAAGAGAGTGAACGTCTACACCGACTCCTGGTATGCTTTCGCTACACTCCACATACATGGGGCGCTATACCGGGAGAGAGGCATTCTAACAGCCAATGGAAAGGGCATTAAGAATGAGGAGGAGATCCTGACCCTGCTAGATGCTGTCTGGAGTCCCACGAAGGTAGCAGTCATGCATTGCTGTGGGCACCAGAAGGAAGACACCCCACAGGCTCGAGGAAACAGGCTGGCTGATGAGACCGCCAGACAGGCAGCCAAGGACAGAAAGGAATCCGGGGAAATCCCCATGAGAACATTTGTCCTAGCTGAGCTACCTGAGCTGGCCCTAGACTTCCCAACATACACACAGGCTCAAAATCAACTAGCTGAAGTGGAGGAAGCCACCAAAACAGAGAAAAGATGGTGGGAGCTACCAGGTGGTAAGCCACTAGTGCCCGAAGAGATGGCCCCCTCTCTGGTGAGCCAAGCTCATCGTATGACTCACCTAGGATGTGACAAATTGGAGGAATTGATCCAAACGCATTTTCTGGTTCCTTGCCTCTCTTCTCTATGTAGAACGGAATCCCCAAATTGCAACGTCTGCTCTCAGATTAATGCTGCTCCAGGGTGCAGACCAAAACCCCCAGGTATCCAACTAAAAGGTACCCTTCCCTTCTAACATCTGGAAGTGGACTTCACTGAGATGAAACCACATCGCCATTTTCGTTATCTTTTGGTCTTGGTATGTACATTCTCAGGATGGGTGGAGGCCTTCTCCACCCGAACTGAAAGAGCGTCAGAAGTGGCTCGAAGCCTGCCTAGGGAAATAGTTCCTCAATTTAGATTCCCCACCACCATAGGATCAGATAACGGCCCAGCCTTCATATCGGATCTGATACAACAAGTAAGTAAGGCCATGAATATAAAATGGAAGTTACACACTGCCTACCGGCCTCAGAGCTCCGGAATGGTAGAATGAACTAACTGGACACTAAAGGAGACACTTTCTAAATGGATTATAGAGACTGACTGTTCCTGGGTGGATTTACTTCCCATGGCCTTGCTCAAACTCAGGATGACCCCACGGTCCCACAGCTATTCTCCCTACGAAATTGTGTATGGGAGGCCTCCTCCCATAATAAGACAGGTAACACCTGATATACTTCAGGGACATGGAACAACAGACTGGTTCCAAATAGGAAAAAAATTATGTCAAGGCTGTATATTGTCACCCTGCTTATTTAACTTATATGCAGAGTACATCATGAGAAACGCTGGGCTGGAAGAAGCACAAGTTGGAATTAAGATTGCCGGGAGAAATATCAATAACCTCAGATATGCAGATGACACCACCCTTATGGCAGAAAGTGAAGAGGAACGAAAAAGCCTCTTGATGAAAGTGAAAGAGGAGAGTGAAAAAGTTGGCTTAAAGCTCAACATTCAGAAAACTAAGATCATGGCATCTGGTCCCAACACCTCATGGGAAATAGATGGGGAGACAGTGGAAACAGTGGCTCACTTTATTTTTGGGGGCTCCAAAATCACTGCAGATGGTGACTGCAGCCATGAAATTAAAAGATGCTTCCTCCTTGGAAGGAAAGTTATGACCAACCTAGATAGCATATTAAAAAGCAGAGACATTACTTTGCCAACAAAGGTCCGTCTGGTCAAGGCTATGGTTTTTCCAGTGGTCATGTATGGATGTGAGAGTTGGACTGTGAAGAAAGCTGAGTGCCAAAAAATTAATGCTTTTGAACTGTGGTGTTGGAGAAGACTCTTGAGAGTCCCTTGGACTGCAGGGAGATCCAACCAGTCCATCCTGAAGGAGATAAGTCCTGGGTGTTCATTGGAAGGACTGATGCTGAAGCTGAAACTCCAGTACTTTGGCCACCTCATGCGAAGAGTTGACTCATTGGAAAAGACCCTGATGCTGGGAGGGATTGGGGGCAGGAGGAGAAGGGGACAACAGAGGATGAGATGGCTGGATGGCATCACCGACTCGACGGGCATGAGTTTGAGTAAACTCTGGGAGTTTGTGATGGACAGGGAGGCCTGGCGTGCTGCGATTCATGGGGTCGCAAAGAGTCGGACACGACTGAGAGACTGAACTGAATTGAACTGAACTGCGGTTAAAGTTGCAGGCATTGCCCCTTGGGTCCATCACACCAGAGCGAAGAAGGCATACCACGCTGACCCAGAAGACACCAAGTGGACCACCCAGAAGGACCCCACCGGCCCATGGGAAACCAAGATCATTCTGAAGAACAAGAAGAAAACGAGGTCCCGGACGAGCCCTCTCTAGTATGGAGCTGGGTAAACGACTCCTACTACTCTGCCTCACCAATGCAATTCTGAACCTGACCACTGTTCCTGCACAGGACAACGTCTTCACCTCATGGGCACATTCTTACGCGGACTTCCACAACTCCAACTATTGGGTATGTGGGGCTATGCCCCTATCAGTAATGGACAGACTCCCGTGGTGGGTATCGCCACTCCATTATGAGGACTTTGTACCACTGTGCTCCTTGAAACAACAGAAAGGAACTTTCCTTTCTCTCACCAATCATAACCTTTCTTTGCTCTCCTGGTGTAAAAAAAAGCCATCAATGGGCTGGGGACATAGGGTTACATTTAACATGAACACTACTCTTACGGAGGTAACAAGGGCTTATACCTTATATATGAAAAGTAAAAAGGAGAGGGGCTTCTTTACAAAAGAGGGACAGGCCTCCCGGTACCTTGAGCAATACTACCAGGTCTGGGATGAATATTTCTCGATGACTCCTGAGAAAGGACAGTTGATTACTCCCGCTACTATTTGCTGGGAACAAAAAGAACACAAGGTTGGATTTGGAGACCACCCCCTAGACCCAAAAGAATTAAAATATATGGGTTACTTGTTCCCTGAACAATGTAAACAAATCTTTGAAGTTACCTATTACCCCAATCGGTCCGTTCAGTGGCCTGGTTCTGACTGGAAACATAATCCCCAAATCCGCTGGGTAGCCCCCAACGGGACCCAGTGGCTCTATGGGCTTAACTTATGGCCATGGTTACCAGTTGGCTGGGTAGGGCATTGCACACTAGGATTTGCTTTTGCCCATGGCAGTATTAAGCCTAGCCTACACCAACCTCTAGTAAACCTGCCTTATCTGCGTGCAAGATGGATACGATCTGTGTTCCAATGGTATGACTTGCTGCCTTGTTTGTACCCTCTATAGGGACAATGGATATCATGGTTAAGGTAGAGGCCTTAACTAATTTCACTAAACAGGACCTCTTAGACAGTTCAAAAGCCATTCAAGCCTTGAATGAAGAACAAATTCAGATGAGGAAGCCAGTAATTCAAAATAGGATGGCATTAGACATACTCACAGCAGCCCAGGGGGGGACTTGCACCATAATTAAAGCCAAATGTTGTGTATACATCCCTGACCTACCTGGAAATGTATCTACTGCCTTGGAGGATATGCAAAATCAAGTGAAAGCCATGTCTAATGAAAATATTTCCTTTTAGACTTCGGTCCTATCCTGGGTAAAGGGAGACTGGTGGAAAACTATTGTTACTGTTGTCATAATTGTTCTAATCATACTGCTTTGTGGGCCCTGCCTCTTACAATGCCTTGTGAAGTTTGTAACCCAGAGGTTGATAGCGTTCTCTCATGTGGGTGGCCGGAAGGCTAGGGTACAATATATCGCAATAAATGATGCTCATTACAGAAACTAGGAGCATCAAGAGGGAGGAATGAAGAAGGAATTCATAGGGTCTGGACTCCATCTTAGGCCTGTTCATGCTGATCATGCTCGGCCACCTCTCCAATGGACTCTGAACTCTGTGTTTAGTGTCTGTGGAAACAACAACAGAAGGATAAGACTCCCTCCGGACAGGGGAATCTTGAAGATCGTATCCAGGTTACTCATCACCTAAGAGAACACAGACACTAATCACCCCTTCCTCCAGACAGGCCATAAATTTTTCTGTACCTATTGGGGTGTAACCTCGTGCTTATTGATTATTGGCTAATTGTTTAACTGTCTAAGCACATGGCACATGAGTGCTGGGGTTACTGGGATTGTATTTACCCTTCCTTAGTTTATGTAACTCTCAAGGAATTTGGGGTGGTGGGTTTGGACATGTACACATGGGATATAAAAGATTTTCACAAATGCTGGTCGGGGCCCTTGGCTAAGAGGAGACTCTGCCTTGGGCCTGCTGGTGTAACAAACTGCACTTCACTATCTGCATTGTCCTTCTGAGTGAGTTTGTTTCCCAGAATGTGTGACTACAACAATACCAAAATCTTTTTCCATAAATCAGGGGATCCATCCCAATGGTGGCACACATGTCCTGGAATTGCATCTGGAACTTGAGACTCCTTTGGGTGTCCTACTTGCGCTTGCTGGCAAATTGCCCCAGATTAGTTTTGAAGCTTCTTTGGGGTAGTAATGCTGCCTCCCAAATGATGCAGCTCATGCTGGTGACTCAGGTGCCGTGGTTTTGATTTGTATTTCCCTGATGGCTGATACTGACCATCTCTTCATGTGCTTATTGGCCACATGTATGCCGCCTTTGGAGAACTGTCTATTTATTTTCTTCCAGCCTACATGGAAATGGAAATATGAAAATCACTGTGTAAAAGATATTGGTGAGTTGAGGTCTATCCCGATGGGGCTTTTTCTATAAACCTACATCGTTGGAAACGCCTCATAGAGTAACTATGTAGTTTCCTTTACTCATAGAACTACCTGTTAGATCTGTGGGAAAGAACTACAAGACATAGCTGCCAATTAAACTATGAAAAACCTAACAATTTTTTTTTTATCTTAGGTATTGGCATATCCCAATGATCTCTGTCAAGTTCTAGGGTGTGATAACTTAGGAATTAATATGATTTGAACTTGATAAGCTTTTAGAGAACTAGACATCCCATCTCCTGACCCTAAACAGGATCCTATAGTGAACTGCTTGAGGAAATTGGATCTTAAAGATTACAGGTGGCAAACTTTGAAGTGCACTCCACTGAAGATCAGAGAGGCCCAACTAAAACAGCTGTGGCATCACAGCTGTGGATTGAGCAGAACTTTTTGTAGGGCTGCCTTGAAGATGACAACTTTGGAGGAACTATGGTGACTGGCAGTGGAAAGAATCAGGACGTGTGAAAATCCTTAAAAATTTATTGACTTAAATAACTTTGCCTATGTTATGAATAAAAAGAAACCTTTGTGCAGAAAAAAAAAAAAAAGATATTGGTGAACCATTTCTGAAATTCTGGGTTCTACAATAGTAAGAAAAGTAGCTGCTCACTATCTTTTAAAATTTTATTTATTTATTTATTTTGGCTGTACTGGGTCTTCATTGCTGTTTACAAGCTTTCTCTAGTTGCAGTGAGCAGGGACTATTTTGTAGCTGCAGTGTGCAGGCTTCTCACTGCAGTGGGTTCTCTTGTTGCAGAGCACAGGCTCTAGGGCGTGGGCTTCAATAGTTGCCGCAAAGCGGACCTTTGCTGCAAAGTGATGTCTCTGCTTTCTAATACTCTGTCTAGGTTTGTCATAGCTTTTCTTCCAAGAAGCAAGCATCTTTTAATTTCATGGCTGCAGTCACCATCCACAGTGATTTTGGAGCCCAACAATGTACCTTAGTTAAAACACGCTAACCATCATCTGGAAATGTGGAGTTCTCATGAGTCTTCAATTTGTAGAAAACACAGGATCTGTGAAGTGCAATAAAGGGAAGCCCAACAAAATGAGGTATACTTTTAAGATCTGTCCAGGAACTCATAATATAATAGGAGAAGAAACAATTACATAACTTTAAGTTAAATCAAGAGAAAAACAGATATGATTTCTACACATTCTAACCAACATTTGTTATTATTTTTTTAAATATAGCCATCCTAGAACAAGTGAACTTGTATCTTATTGTGGTTTTGATTTGTATTTTCCTGATGGCTAATTATGCTGACCTTCTCTTCACATTGGCTACTCTTCACATTCACATCTCTTCATATTGGCTACTTGTATGCCTTCTTTGGAGAACTGTCTATTCACATTCTTTGCATATTTTTTACTTTGTTGTCTTTTTACTGTTGAGTGGTGGAAGAGTTTTTGTATATACTTGTATGTTGATGTTCATTGCAGCACTATTCACAATAGCCAAATGGTAGAAACAACCAAAGTGTGCATCAGCAGATGAATGGACAAACAAAATGTGCATACAATGAAATATTAATCAGCCATACAAAGGAAGGAAGTTCTGATACATGCTACCACATGGATGAACCTTGTAAAGATAATGTTAGGGGCCTCCCTGGTGGCTCAGTGGTAAAGAATCCACCTGCCAGTGCAGGAGACACAGATTGTAGGATAGTTGGAAAGTAGATTACAGGTTATCAGGAGCTTGAAGTGCAAGTAATAGAAACTTCTTGCTTAACAGATACAAAGTTTCTGTTTAGGTTTATGAAAAAGTTTTAGAAATAGATAGTGGTAATGGTTGCAGAATATTGTAAATGTAACTAATGCCACTGAATTGTGTACTTAAAAATGGATGAAATGGTAAATTCTGTGATGTATGTATATTTCATCACAATTTTCTTTTAAAGGTGGCGTTGGCAGCTGTGAAGAAATCAGACTAAAGTTTAAGATTACAGCAGGAATCCAGGTTAAAGATGATCTGTTTATCTTTCTAGAGCCACTCTACCATTCTCTACCCTGTTCTGTGCTCCAGTAAGCTGATCTGTGATGACCAATTAACCAGCTGGTAGACCCTCTAACTTCTGGTTAGATTCGGTCAGTGTGGAGCATTGCCAACATGGAGGACTGATCAAGAGCTCAGAGGGTGAGGGGAAAATGAGATCAGGGTATTCTCCTGGCTCCCATCCTGCAGGGTGCTGTGGGCCTCTATCCCTGATGAAAGGTGTCAGTTCCTACCAGGCAGCCCCCTCCACAAAGCTCTCTCTGTCTTTGTATTCTAGTAATGTCTCCCCTCCGTCATTTCTACTAGGGATATAGTGGCCACCACTAGTGCACTTATATTTCCTAATGTATTAGTTATCAGTTCAGTCGCTCAGTCGTGTCCGATTCTGCGACCCCATGAACCACAGCACACCAGGCCTCCCTGTCCATCACCAACTCCCAGAGTTTACCCAAACTCATGTCCATTGAGTCAGTGATGCCATCTAACCATCTCACCCTCTGTCATCCCCTTCTCATCCCCTTCATCCCCTTCAATCTTTCCTAACATCAGGGTCTTTTCAAATGAGTCAGCTCTTTGCATCAGGTGGCCAAAGTATCCTAGTTTCAGCTTCAGCATCAGTCCTTCCAATGAACACCTAGGACTGATTTCCTTTAAGATGGACTGGTTGGATTTCCTTGCAGTCCAAGGGGCTTTCAAGAGTCTTCTCCAACACCACAGTTCAAAAGCATCAATTCTCCTGCGCTCAGCTTTCTTTCTAGTCCAGCTCTCACATCCATACATGACCACTGGAAAAACCACAGCCTTGACTAGACGGACCTTTGTGGACAAAGCAATGTCTCTGCTTTATAGTTCATTTATTAAACTTTCTTAGAATTCCCTGGTGGTCCAGTAGTTAGGACTTGGTGCTTCCACTGCAAGGGGCCCTGGGTCTGATTCCCCGGTTAGGGACAGACTCACACTAACTGATTATAGTCCAGTTCCAAAGTGGCTGAAACTCAATGCACTAATCCATCTGTCTCCTTGCCTTGGGGACAGAACTGACTCTTCTCCAAGTTCTCTGATATGCAGGAGAGAAATTGGAGGGGATTGGTTGGTTTCTACAGAGGAATCAGAAAACTAGGTGTCTCCCAAGAAAGCAGCAGAAATAGAGGTTCTTGGAAATGATCTCAGGAAAGAGTTTAGTCAATTGGGTCAAAATCCGGACACCAGCTTGCAATAGCTCAGGTTCCCAACCAAATGGTCTGAAGATAAAAGAGGGACAATAGATTGTGGAGACACTCAGGGAAATATTATCAGAGTTAATGAAGAAAAATCCTGTTACACCCAGTTGTTGGCCTCCTGTGCCTATTCCATCCTGTAGCCATACTCGGGGCAAAATGGGGATGATTACTCCATCACAGACTCTACATCATTTATACCCTCCTATTTCCCCCCTACTTTCTGTCTTTTCCCTGAATGCTGGTCTCCTATCCTGGCCCTTCCAGCTGCTGAAAGACACACATCAAACCTACATCCCTGCTAGATGGCAGAGTATCTGAGACCAATGTGTTATCCACACAATTTGGGTTCTCCTGAGTCAGATTGGAAACTTCTGCCTGGCTTATTTCACTTTGATTCGACATAGAGAACTCTGAATGGGGTGTAACTTCTATAACATGATCCTTAGGTCTTGACTCCTGGACATGTCCTCTGGGGCTTGCTTTCAAACCAGGGCCTCTTGAGTAGCTGCTACTAAAAGCTTTCTTTTTTTGTCACATTTACTGTACTCCCCAGAGAAGCACATATCTACTCCATCTTACTCCCTTCCATGCTGTCGGGATCCGGGCATCCTTTAGATATTTACAGCTCTAGCTAGCTGTATGAACTCAGAGACATCTGTATGTCTCAAGCTGTTTTTAAGTTCTTAAGGAAATCCTAGTATGTGACAACACTCAATTAGTGTTAGTTGTTGTTATTATGATGTTGTTATTAACATAGCAATATGTTCTTACAACTGGTATAACCCACTTACCAAATTTGACTGTTAAAAGTGGTCACATTTCTCTCTTTTTAAAATTCTGAGTCTAAATTCAGTTTATTTTTATAACTGTTTTATTTAACTTTAATTGTTTATTTCTTCTTGTGCTTAGTCACTCAGTCCTGTCTGACTGTTTGCGACCCCATGGACTGTAGCCTGCCAGGCTCCTCTGTCCATGGGGACTCTCCAGGCAAGAATACTGGAATGGGTTGTCATGCCCTTCTCCAGGGGATCTTCCCAACTCAGGGATCAAACCCAGGTCTCCCGCATTGAGGCAGATTCTTTACCATCTGAGCCACCAGGGAAGCCCTATTTATTTCTTACCTAGATATTATGTGCACCCAGAAAAAATTCCAAAACAGTAAAAAGGCCCACCACTTCTCCCAACCACCCACTTCACCTCCCCACCAAGAGCCCTCTTACCAATTCCTTCCTTAAACAACTTCAAGGATATTCTATGCAATTACATTCACAAACTTGACCATTTTTCTCTTATATATGTCTTATATAAATATTAATACTAGCCATAATAATGTATCTTGGAAAACTTTTCAAATCAGTTCTTACTGAGTTACCTAATTATTTCTTTTCTTCCTTTTAAAGATTTTCCTCCAGTTTTTAGATTAGGGAATTTAGGGCATTGGATTTCACCCAATTTAGAAATATGGTATAATTTTCATAAAATAAGATTCATTCATTTTAACTGTACAGTTTAATAAGTCTTGGCAATTGTATACTGGCTGTTGTGTACCCTCTCAACAATTAAGATACAAATGTTTCCATCATTCTAAAACGTCCCCTCATTCTCCATTGTAATCAATCCCCTCACCTAAAATCTAACTCTGTGAAACCACTGACCTGTTTTTTACTACAACATAGTTTTCATTTCTAGAGTTTCATTTATTTCATTGTACAATATACAGTGTTTGACTTTGTACACTTCAATTTTTGTGTTTGACTTTGTACACTTCAATTTTTTTTTTGAGATTCCATGGCCTTGTTGTACACATCACCATCTAATTTCTTTTTAGCACAGAGTATTAGATAATAAAGGAGTTATTTACTCAATTATCAGTTGAGAGATATTTGGTTTGTTCCAGTTTGGGCTTAATATGAATAATGCTGCTATGAAAATCTGCATAACACTTTTGTGTGGAAATATGTTCACATTTGCTCTTGAGTAAATCCCTAAGAGTAGAATTTCTAGGTCATAAGGTATGTTTAACTTTATAAGACAATGCCAAACTGTTTCACAAGTATATCTACCCTTTTGTAATCTCACCTATGATATAATTTGCCTTAATTCTTTTCAACAGCCAGCATGTAACTGCTGGTCAAAAAGAGCAATAAAGCAAATGCAGCAGATGTTAAATTGGTGAATCTGGGTATAAGAGTACACAGATGTTCATTTTACTATTCTTTCCTTTTTTCTTTAAAGTTTTTTCAAAATAAAAAACTGGAGGGGGTACTAGATTGCATGTTATATGGTATTGGACTAATTCTAAAGTTTATCTGGCAGGGTATTTGTAAGGAAAGAGTAAATTTTCAAAGAGAACAATGAAGGGGAATAGTTCCAACTAGATAGCTAAACAAATTCTAAAGCTATGATAATTTAAACATTTTTATTGTCACATACAAAAACCTCCTGGGTAATCATACAGAGAGTCTAGAAAAAAGCTCATGTGGCTATGGATTTTTAATATACAATGAAGATGGCATTTTACTTTTTTAAAATTTATTTATTTTACATTCAAAAAGCACGCAAAGGATTTATTTGCTGGTCAAAGCTGTTCACAGAACCAGACAGGGACTATAAATTAAGTTTTTCTAAGGAGCTTCGCCTCAGTGAAATTAGTTGACTCTGTAGGCAGAAACAGGTTAACAGATGACATTTACACCTTGGGAAAATATATCACTGATGAGGCGTCCCTATATTTAATCATTTTAATGAGCATGTGACACTGTTAAGAAATAACCACAGAATTCTTCAAAACTTGTACATATCCACACGTGTGTGCTCAGTTGCTAAGTTGTGTCCGACTCTTTTGCAGCCCCATGGACTGTGGCCCACCACGCTCCTCTGTCCGTGGGATTTTCCAGGCAAGAATACTGGAGTAGGTTGCCATTTCCTTCTCCAGGGGAAGATGGCATTTTAAAATCAGAATGGGTTAATATATGATTATGGGACTTAACTATTAATTTATAAAAATGTCAGATCTCTATTCCATTCCCTTTACATACACCTTATATATGAATTCCTTAAATATGAATTCAGGAAATAATAGAAGTATATTAGAAGACCTATGCATGATTTTTATAAATTTGGAATAGGCATGACATTCTTTTTTTTTTTTTTTTTGGTTTTTAGTTTTCTTTTTTTTTTTTTAATTTTTTTTATTAGTTGGAGGCTAATTACTTCACAACATTTCAGTGGGTTTTGTCATACATTGACATGAATCAGCCATGGAGTTACATGTATTCCCCAACCCGATCCCCCCTCCCACCTCCCTCTCCACCCGATTCCTCTGGGTCATCCCAGTGCACCGGGCCCGAGCACTTGTCTCATGCATCCCACCTGGGCTGGTGATCTATTTCACCATAGATAATATACATGCTGTTCTTTTGAAACATCCCACCTTCACCTTGTCCCACAGAGTTCAAAAGTCTGTTCTGTACTTCTGTGTCTCTTTTTCTTTTTTGCATATAGGGTTATCATTACCATCTTTCTAAATTCCATATATATGTGTTAGTATGCTGTAATGTTCTTTATCTTTCTGGCTTACTTCACTCTGTATAATGGGCTCCAGTTTCATCCATCTCATTAGAACCGATTCAAATGAATTCTTTTTAACGGCTGAGTAATATTCCATGGTGTATATGTACCACAGCTTCCTTATCCATTTGTCTGCTGATGGGCATCTAGGTTGCTTCCATGTCCTGGCTATTATAAACAGTGCTGCGATGAACATTGGGGTGCACGTGTCTCTTTCAGATCTGGTTTCCTCAGTGTGTAAGGCATGACATTCTTAAGCAAGAAGTGAAATCCAAAAGCAGTAAAGAAAAGTGCTGATATATTTTGCTACACAGACATTTAAAAATTCTATTGGATTAAAAAAATTCTATTGGATTAAAAATAACGTAAACAGTATATCTGTGCATATTTTTGTTTGTGTGTGCTCAGTCATTTGTCAGTTTTCTCGCGGTATAAATTTTTCATTTTATTTGTTTTTGGATGTGCTTCATTGCTGCATGGGCTTTTCTCTAATTGCAGCAAGCAGAGGCTACTCTCTAGTTGCAGTGTGAGGGCTTCTCATTGTGGTGGCTTCTCTTGTTGCAGAGCATAGGCTCTAAGGCTCCTGGCCTTCGGTAATTGTTGCACGTGGGCTCAGTAGTTGTGGCTCTCTGGCTCGAGAGCACAGGCTCACAAGCTGTGGGCCATGGGCTTAGTTGGTCTGTGGCATGTGGGCTCTTCCATCAACCTGTGTCTCCTGCATTGGCAGGTGTATTATTTACCATTGAGCCTACAGGGAAGCCCCTCACGGTATAGAGTTTGCTGATTGCATCCCCATAGTATCATGTTTCTTTCCCTCTTGTATTTGGTTTAAATTGATAGTTACATGTAAAGGCTTGATCAGATTAGATTTCTTTTTCAAAGTAAGACTAATTTCAGGACTTCCTTGGTGGTCCAGTGGTCAAGAATCTGTGCTTCCATTGCACGGGCCTCGGGTTGGGGAACCAACATTTCACATGAGCATGGCATGGCCAAAAAAAAAATTTTTTTTTTCTTGCCTCTTTTTATCAGTGTTATCAGCTATTGTCTTTTCCTAGATCCATTCATTCATTAGGGTTTGGCAACTGGTGATATTTTAATTCTCTTTTCTACCGAGTTTATTAGAATACTTCTATAAGGAGAAACTTCCACTTATCACCTGTTCAGTTACCCTGAGATATTCAACTTGTATAGGAAAAGCATAACAAATGTTAATTCTTTTTTCTTTACCAATTGTCAAAATAATGAGTTGATTCCCTACCATCTTTCAAAAGTAACCAATAAAGTGGGCTTTTGTAGTATCACTATGAATAAATAGATTTAATCCTATTTGAAGCTATAATTCATTGAGACTGTAACTCTTTCTGATGCTCAAATGGTAGTTTTGGCCAGTATGAATTTACTTAGGTTATCTCCTGAGTCCTCTGACACATCATTTGTCTTTATTAATTTCTTTGCTTCCTGATAATGACAGGTTATTTTAGGCCCATCTTCTGTATACAGATCTGTCCCAGTCCTGGAATCAGCCATCTTAAGGAGTCCAGGTTACTTTTAACAAAATGACATTTAAAAACAACAAATTGAGTGCCAGGAATGCCCATTGATACTGGGTTGGTCATGGACCCTAGGTCTTCTCAGAGCTAGAAAATACAATTAAAAAAAAAAGATTAACTATATCATGAGTTCATATTGACACTTACAATTCAAAAGCAGCTATGGAGTTTTTACTTAACATCATCAATCTTACCTCATTATCTCTTCTTAACAATATAAAAAATTTCAGTTGTCAATAACAGCAACATTATTTTATTTTTTATTATTTTTATTCTATTTCTCCCACAATACACAGTTTCAGAGCAACAATGTTGCCAAATTGAAAGAGACATGTATACCCCAATATTCATAGCAGCACTGTTTACAATAGCCAGGACATGGAAGCAACCTAGATGTCCATTGGCAGATGAATGGATAAGAAAGTTGTGGTTCATATACACAATGGAATATTAGAATGCATTTGAACCAGTTCTAATGAGGTGGATGAAACTGGAGCCTGTTGTACAGAGTGAAGTAAGTCAGAAAGAAAAACACCAATACAAAAAAAAAAGAAAAACACCAATACAGTATATTAGCACATATATATGGAATTTAGAAAGATGGTGACGATGACACTATATGTAAGACAGCAAAAGAGACACAGATGTAAAGAACAGACTTTTGGGCTCTGTGGGAGAAGGCGAGGGTGGGATGATTTGAGAGAATAGCATTGAAACATGTATATTATCATGTGTGAAATAGATCGCCAGTTCGGGTTCCATGCATGAGGCAGGGTGCTCAGGGTTGGTGCACTGGGATGACCCTGAGGGATGGGATGGGGAGGGTGGTGGGAGGGAGGGTCAGGATGGGGAACACATGAACACCCATGACTGACTCATGAGAATGTATGGCAAAACCCACCACAATATCATAAAGTAATTAGCCTCCAATTAAAAAAAGTGAAAACAAACAAACAAAAAACGAATGATGTCAGTAACCACCAATAATATAATTACCAAAAACAATTTGAGGGTTTTTTTTTTTTTTAGTTTCTTTTTGTCCTTAGAGTACTTTTGACTATGGCTGTACAGTCAAATTAATGTATCTAAGTCATCTGAGATAGTTCTTTGTATACTTACACTACCAACTCAATACATAGTTAGAGTATTTCTTTTATTTATTTTCTCCCCAGTTTTATTGAAAACATTTAATTCCATTTTACTTTCTATTTAGGGGGTTGTTTTTACATTTTTATGTTTTGTCAGACTTTATGAGATATTCAAATATATTAAAGCTCACCAGTTTTAAGTATACCATGACTCTGAAAAAGATGCAGAGATGTACAACCATCACCACAGTCATTATATAGAATATTTTCATCAACCCCAACATTTCTCTCATGACTCTTTGTAGTGAGTCCCCTCCCCACATCTCTTGGCTCTTGTGTACAATTTGATGGACTTTGGTATAATACATTATTAACTGTTAAAAATTGTGGCAAAATATACTACATAAAATTGCCATTTTAATAATTTTTAAGTGTGCAATTCAGCGGCATTAGCTACATTCACAATATTGTGCAACTATCATCACTATTTCAAAAATGTTTTCATCACACCAAACAAATTCTATACCCATTAATTAGGAATTCTCCATTATCCACTCTGCCCAACATGTCCACAACTATAAGCATCTTTGCCATAGACATCACTGCTGCAGACGGTTATGGCACAAATATTTTTGCAGCATAACTGATTGACCATAAGGCCATTCTGTTGTAAAAAATAAAATAACAAAAAAAAAGAGAGGGACATCAAAAGGACATAATGAAACATATGAACAAAAAAACTAGAAAGAAAAAAAAACTAGAAAAACTTTATAGCAAAATACAAAATCTTTGAATAAACTAAAATGTGTGTGGGTTTACTTCAATACTGTGCAAATAACTGATTTTACTTTGTGGCCTGTATGTAAGCATTTATTTCCCAAGACTTTCATTCACAGCTATTATATAACTGTGCTTACATACAGGCCACAAAGTTAAATCATATTTTTGTAATATAATACATATTATAAATATTTATTACATATATTTTTGTTGTCAGTGATGACTTATCTCCTTGTTCAGCATTGTACTTTTTCTTTTACATTAAAATTTACTTTGTTAAGAGAAGTATAAGTTTCCAAATACTAAGATGTATATTTTGTAACCAAGTTTTGTACTGTGTTGTGAAAACCTCTCCACTGTTGTTCTTGGCATCTTGTCTATCCATAGATGTTCCAAAGTTCTGTGGGTCCTATGCCTTCAAATCACTGAAGGACTGCAGACTGACATGTAACCATTTTCCAGTACAATGTGCAGTCTGGCTTTACTCACTCTTCTTTCACACCTCTTGTAAGTTTTATCAACCTATTTTCTATCAAGTTGACATACATTGTTGTTATCATCCACTATTTTAAGACTCCTCACTGTGCAGACCATAATGAGATCCAAGATGTATGTATTATAAAAATGGGAGTTCTGCATCAAGGGGAAATGAAACCAGACTGTCAACAAACTAATTTATCTTTTATGGCAAAACAGCATTATAGACAATTAGCTATGTAGCAAACATGCTTGCAACTTGTCTATAGTAAAGATGTTTGCAATGAAATTACCTAGAACCCTCCCCAGCCCCTTGTGACCTCTAGTCTACTTTCTGTCTCCTTGAATTTGCCTAGCCTGGATATTTCATGTAAGTGGACTCATACAACATTGTCCTTTGTGTCTAGCTTCTTTTGCTAAGCATGTTTTCAAGATTCATCCATGTTGTAGCATGTCAGAACTTCACTCCTTTTCATAGTTGAATAATGTTCCATTGCATGCACAGGTCATTTTTAAAAATTTTTATTTATTTTTAATTGGAGGATAATTGCTTTACGATATTGTGTTAGTTTCTGCCCTATATCAACATGAATCAGTCATAGTTATACATGTGTCCCCTCACTCTTGAACCTTCCTCCCACCTTCCATCCCATCCTGCTCCTCTAGGTTGTCTAAGAACACCAGATTTGAACTCCCTGAATCACATAGCAAATTTCCACTGGTTATCTAATTCTACACATGGTCATGTATATGTTTCAATGCTATTCTCTCAATTCATTCCACCTTCTCTTTATCCTGTTGTGTACACAAGTTTGTTCTCCATTGTGCCCTGCAGATGGATTCATCAGTACCATCTTTCTAGATTCTGTATATATGTGTTAATATGTGATATTTGCCTTTCTCTTTCTGACTTACTTCAGGCTTCCCAGGTCACTCAGACTGTAAAGAATCTGCCTGCAATGCAGGTAACCTGGGTTCAATCCCTGGATCAGGAAGATCCCCTGGAGAAGGGAATGGCTACCCACCCCAGTATTCTTGCCTGGAGAATTCCATGGACAGAGGAGCCTGGTGGTCTACAGTCCATGGGATCACAAAGAGTCAAACACAACTGAGTGACTAACACACACATTCTGACTTACTTCACTCTGTATAATAGGCTCTAGGTTCATCCATCTCTTTAGAACTGAGTCAAATGCATTCCTTTTAATGGTTGAGTAATATTTGATCGTGTGTATGTACCACAACTTCTTTATCCATTCGTCTGTCGATGGACATCTAGGTTGCTTCCACATCCTGATTATTGTAAATAGTGCTGTGATGAACATTAGGGTACATGTGCCTTTTAGGATTATGGTTTTCTCAGAGCATATGCCCAGTAGTGGGATTGCTGAGTTATGTGGTAGTTTTATTCCTAGTTTTTATAGGAATCTCCATGTATATGTCACATTTTGCTTATCCATTTATCTCTTGATGGACACTTGTTTCCATCTTTTGACTATTGTGAACAAAGGTGCTATGAAAATGCATGTCCATATATCTCTTGAGCTTCTGCTTTCAACTCTTTTGGGCATGTACTTAGGAGTAGAATTGCTGGGTCATAAAGTAATTAAATGGTCAGCTCTTTGAGGAACTCCCAAATTGTTTTCTGTAGCAATTGCACCATTTATTTGCCTAACAGCAATGTATGTGTCAATTTTTCCACTTTCTCAACAATACCTAGTAGGTGTAACATGGCATCTCACTGAGGTTTTGATTTGCATGTCCCTTGGGCTTCCCTGGTGGCTCAGACAGTAAAGCGTCTGCCTGCAATGCAGGAGACCCTGGTTTGATCCCTGGGTTGGAAGATCCCCTGGAGAAGGAAATGGCAACCCACTCCAGGACTCTTGCCTGGAAAATCCCATGAACGGAGGAGTCTGATAGGTTGCAGCCCATGGGGTTGCAAAGAGTCAGATAAGACTGAGCAACTTCACTTAATGACTGATACGGGCTTCCTAGGTGGCGCTAACAGTAAAGAACCTGCTTGCGAATGCAGGAGACTTAAGAGACTGTGAATTCTATCCCTGGGTCAGAAAGATCCCCTGGGGGAGGGCATGGCAACCCACTCCAGTATTCTTGCCTGGAGAATCTCACAGACAGAGGAGTCTGGCAGGCTACAGTCCATAGAGTTGCAAAGAATCGGACATGACTGAAGTGACTTAGCACACAATGACTAATGATGCTGAACATCTTTTCATGAGCTTATTGACCATTTGTATATTTTCTTTGGAGAAATGTCTATTCAGGTCATTTATTCATTTTTAAAACTGGATTGTTTGTCCATCTCTTTATATTTATCCTTCATTATATATTTAAAGCAGGTTTCTTATAGGCAACAATTAGGTCTTGTCTGTTTTATCCAGTCTGTCTTTCAATTGGTGTATTTAGACTACTCACATTTTAAATGTTTTTTTTTTTATAAAGTTGGATTAATATATACCATATTTGTGACTATTTTCTAGTCTATTCTTTGCAATTCTTTGTTTCTTTATTTGAATCTTCTCCTTTTTTCTTCTCTAGTTTTTTTTTCTTCTCTAGTTTTAATCCAGCATTTCATATGATTTCATTTTCTCTCCTCTCTTAGCATGTTAAGTATACTTTAAAAAAGCTTTAGTGATTTCCCTAAAGTTTTTTTTTCCTTAAAGTTTGAAATATATATTTACAACTAATCTAAGTCCTATTCCAAATACACTATACCAGTTCATGAATAGCGCAGGTATCTTATAAAAGAATTATAAATCCCTCCTTCCTGTCCCTTATAATGTTGTCATGCATTTCACTTATCTATAAGCTGTAATCTCCCAACACATTGCTGCTATTTTTATTATTTATTTATTTATTTTTGATTGTGCTGGGTCTTCATTGCTGCTTACAGGCTTTCTCTAGCTGCCGCAAGGAGGGGCTACTTATCATGGTGCATGGGCTTCTCATTGCGATGGCTTCTCTTGATATGGAGCACAGGGTTTAGGTGCATGGACTTCAGTGGTTGCAGCTTGTGGACTCTAGAGCACCGGCTCAGTAGTTGTGGTGCATGGGTTTAGTTGCTGTGCGGCATGTGGAATCTTCCTGAACCAGGGATTGAACTCGTGTTCCTGTATTGGAAGGCAGATTCTTACCACTGTACCCCTAGGGAAGTCCTGTTGCTATTATTTGAATAGTTGTATATTAGATCGATAAAATGAAAGATTTTATATTCATTTGCTCCTTCTCTAATGCCCTTTTTTGTTATGTAGATTCAAGTTTCTGACCTATACCATTTTTCTTCTTTCTAAAGAATATCTTTTAATGTTTCTTGCAAGATAGGTCCACTGGCAACACATTCCCTCGGTTTTTGCTGGAACAGTCTCTATTTTTTCTTCACTTTTAAACATAATTTTGCAGCAATGAAGACCCAGCACAGCCACAAATAAATAGATAAAATAAAAATAGGCAATAATAATAATAAAAGAACCTGGTAGAGATTCTGAAAGAAAAATTTATGAAAGTTTGTGGGCCTCTTATGATTAGGCCCTCAGGAGTTTTTAATTCTCAAGCTAGTCCACACAACCTCCAGAAATTTGTCAATTACTGTTAACATGTTCTTACCAGTTCCTTGCTCCAGTGACTTCCATTTCCTATAAACTGTGATTGTCTGTAATTGCCTGTCTATTCACTTTCAGAGGCAGTAACTTGCCCCCAAATTTTTTGTTTTATTTAAGAATAATTACATAGAAATATAGAAGGAAATATGTCAAAGTGTAATGGTAAACTCACAAACATGTTTGCTTTTGTTGAGTAATAGAAACATGGTACATTCATGTAGTGAAATAGTATGCCTGCTGCTTGGCCGCTTACTTCGCTTCAGCCGTGTCCGACTCTTTGTGACCCCATGGACTGTAGCCCACGAGGCTCCTCTGTCCATGGGATTCTCCAGGCAAGAATACTGGAGTGGCACTGAAATGTTGTGAAGTAATTAGCCTCCAACTAATAAAAAAAAAAAAAAAAAGAATACTGGAGTGGGTTGCCATTTCCTACTTCAGGGGATTTTCCCAACCCAGGGATAGAACCTAGGCCTCCTGTACTGCAAGCAGATTCTTTACCGCTGAGCCACCGGGGAAGCCTAGAACTGAAGATTAACTGTACTTAAAACAATTAGGGTGATGTTGATCAGACCACTGCATGGCCAATTTTAAGATGACTGTCAGAGCTGACTGCTATTTTTGCACATAGTCCCCTCCTAACATCTATGAAAACTCTTGCCCTCTGATGTCAGTGGGGTAGGAGTTGGCCTTGGGACAGGAGTCTACCCTCTCCCTACCCCAACCCTCCCATAGCTGGCATCCAAAATAAAGTGTTGGTCCTTTAATGGACCGGAACCTGGTGGTCCGGAGTCGACGATGAGAAAGTGAAAGAAGGGAAGAGGGTTCCCTGGGTTACGCAGCCGGCTTTCACGCTCCAGGGAATCAGCCAGAAATAGAGAGATAGAGATAGAGAGACTGAGAGAGAGAGAGAGAGAGAGAGAGAGAAAGCAAGAGAGAGAGAGAGAAAGAAAGAAAGACAGACAGACACGGGGACCAAAGCTCTGATGGAGCAAAGGTGTTTTAATCAACATGGAGTGGGCATATATACTGTCTTACAAGATAGTTATTCTCAGCAAAGATAAAGATTAAAATTCCAGACTTACAAAACACAAGGCGATCCCTGTTAAAGACAGGAGAGGGTACTTATCACCATAATGAGAAACTAACAAGGGAAATGCCTGGATTCCCCAGCCCTGGGAAAGGCATGCCTCTCCTCTTAATTCCTGAATATTCAGGAATTAATAAGGGCCAGAGGTTTCCTGACAGATCAGTAACAGCACACGGGAAGCCTCCTGTTAAATGCTTCCTGACAATAAAGCAAATTTTCCTTTCCACCAATCTTGCCCCCTCATTGGTTTCGAACAGTAAGCAGCTGAACCCCACTTTCACTTACACAAACATACATTTTTATACATAGATGATATATGAAAAGATCCACAAGAAACTAGTAATTGTGGTTGCCTCAGATACAACTGAGTGACTGAGAACGCACTGGGAAAGAGAACTAAGGATAGGAATGGGAGAGAGAGAGTTGATTTTCTCAGTTTACTTTTTATTCCTTTTCACTTTTTTACAACTTACTTTAATTTCGTGTGTGTGTATATTTGTAATGGAAAAAAATGTCATTGTGTCCTCTATTCTGATTGATTTCAGAACACTTTCTGGACATGGAAAGAAGAACTGTAAAACTTGGTGTTAGCTGTGGGAATAGTGGCTCATGTTCCCAGTGTGATTTGCCAGTAGTCAAAATTACAGAGACAGAAAGTAAAACGGTGTTTGTTAGAGTCTGGAGGTGGGGGAGGGAATGAGGAGTTACCGCTTAATGGGTATTGAGTTTCAGTTTTGTGAAATGAATTCTGGAGATGGGTGATGTTGATGGCTGTGCAACAACATAAATGAAATTCTTACCATTGAACTGTGCACTTAAAAATGGTTGAGCTGGTAAATTTTATGTGTATTTTACCACAGTAAAAAAAAATGGAAAAAACCCACAAGACAGTTATTAACATTTTAAAGTACAAATATATAGAACTTTATAATAACAGAAAAAGAACTATTAATGACAGTGAAGGATAAGTTAAGGTTTTCCCAGATTTTAAAAGAGCCTAAAGAACTTATTGCTGTAATAGACACGCCCTACAAGAAATGCTAAACAGTTGTTCCAACTGAAACGAAAGGAGAGTAACTAAAAACTGTACAAAGAAATAAAGAACACCAGTAATTGTACCTACATAGTTAGGTATAAAATCCAGTACTGTTGTATTTTTGGTTTGTAGCTTCTCTTTTTTCCCTATATGATTAAAAGACAAATGCAAAAACAATTATCTATGTTAATGGGCACACAATGCATGCATATGTAATTTGTGACAATAACAACATAAGGAAGGGAGAATGAAGCTATGTAAGAGCAGAGTTTTGTATACTATTGAAGCTAAGTTGGTTTAATTCAAACTAGATTATTATTAACCGAAGCTGTTACCTCTAACACCCGGCCACTAAGAAAATAACTAAAAGCAAAATCAGAAAAAGAAATGAGAAGAGAATCAAAATAGTGCACTAGAAAAAAATTAAACACAAAATAAGGCAGCAGTAGGAACTTCCCTGGTGGTGCAATGGTTAAGACTCTGAGTTTCCAATGCAGGAATTGATGTTCAATCCCTGGTTGGGGAACTAGATCCCACATGCCACAACTAAAGAACCTGCATGCCACAACTAAGACCCAGTGCAGCCAAATAAATAAATAATTTTTTTTAAAAAGATAAAGCACAATAGAGTCACCCCAGAGATGTTCCTGTGTGTTCAGATTGCTGAATTTCAGTGTACCATCCTTGAATAAACAAAATACAGTGTGAATAGAAAGACTCATCACTGCCACCCCCACCTTTTTCTAAAAATAATTCATAAGAAAAAATCGTTAATATTTTACATAATTAGTTTCACCCAAAGTTCACACATGGAAGAAATAGCTAAGACATAACATAAACTCTCACTATGAAATCACAATAGAATCTGATATATTCTGAGTATTTGCAAGTTGGGAGAGAGCCTCAGAGATTATATTACTCATCCCCTCACTGTAGAGATGAGGTAGGTCACTGAGGCCCAAGAAGGTCAAGTGTGGGACCTTGGGGTCTAACCCCAGGGGCAGAGCCTGGGTAGAATGCAGGTCTCCTGAAGCCTAACTCAGGGTGCCCTCTACTCCTTCCTCTTTATCAAAAGTAAAACATAAAATTCACCAAATGATAAAGTGCACATGCTAATGTGGGTAAGTTAGGAGCTTCAGTCGTATCTGACTCTTTGTGACCCCACGGACTATAACCTGTCAGACTCCTCTATCCATGGGATTTTCCAGGCAAGGATACTCAAGTGAGTTGCTTTCCATGCCTTCCTCCAGGGGATCTTCCCCACCCAGGGGTTGAACCTGCATCTCTTACATCTCCTGCATTGGCAGGTGGGTTCTTTACCATTAACTGCCACCTGAGACACCCCACACAAGGTGCTGCAGATTAGCAATTTGGTCCTGCAATGTGATTCCTTTAGCCATCAGGCAGGTATGTAACCCACCTTGGAGTGGGAATTTTTCACACGAGATTGTTCAGCATTCTGAGGGAAGACTCGTACAGGTTAAACACGGCTTCTTCATGGATTCAGGAAGATTCTTCATGGCTCTTAGCCTGTGGTGGGAAGGCGGTCAGCTGCATAGCAGAATTCCAGTTTCCAAGCAGCACTGTCAACTGTGTCCTGGCTTCGAGTAGCACAGCGATATCTGTATGGTGCATGCAGGATAACCTTTCTTCATCCTGTCTTTCCCCAAAGGAGGGCCTGTTGGATTAATCATTCCTTCAACAAAATGGTGAATGGTCCACACCAGTCTGAAGTTCACTCCTAGGTGTCCCTACTATATTGATATAAACCATAACCATTGTGAAGAAAGGCATTAGCAGACTAGGCCTCTGCGGTCTCTGGTGTTGGTCACGGGAAACTCGGCCTGTCAAAAGTTGGTATAATGTTGGCCTTTTGGCTACAGTTTCTTGCCCCAGGGGAAATGTCTATTTTGCAAGCCTCCTCGACAGCAGTATTCCCACTCAGCTTTCATGGGTAACCACTTCCCTCCCCAGGTGTAGTAGGCAACGGTGTTGTTCCAGGAGCCTGGGTGATCTGGCCTGGGTCACACAGAAGAGTCAGGCCCTTCTGGGTGTCTCCAGGTAGTGCCTTTAACAGGTAACCACCAGGGAGCATCTGTTACTGCCTGTTGACTATCAGACTTCCTGTGCTCAGTCAAAGCCAAAGGAGTCAGCAAACTTCTCGTGCTCTGTCAAATAGCTGGTTGAGTTTACAGCTTCTCAAATTTAGCCTTACTGACTTCATAGGCGTCCCTGTAAAAAGCATCAATAGCAACTCTCTTCACAGACGCTTCTCCATCCTACTTTATCTGAGGATCATCAGTGCCCATTGTAAATACTCTGGCAGGGATGGGGCCATCTTGGTGGGTAAAAACAGCGGCTCTCCGGGCCTCTTGTGAGTATAGGTGTGCAACCCCATCTGCTACCGACCCCGGGGCACTGGGGAGTGCCCAAACTGCCTGAGCCTGTGAGAAATACCACGCCCAGGCCTCTTTGCCTCCCACCAGCCAGCCTGGGCCCCTCATCAAAAGCAGAGGCAACAAGAGGATGAGCTAGATACAGTTTTTGGTTTTTTGTTTTGTTTGTTTTTAAAAAACCTTAGATTTTCTTTATTCATTGGCCCATTTCTACAACAAATACATCCGAAACATTACATAATAAAATTATTTACAACATTTCCAAATGAGAAGATTCTTTCTGCCCTCCTACTGCTGTTCACACACAGTACTTCCACAGCACATCATGAGATTACCCTGTACTCTAAACTGCTTAAGAAATGTGAAAACTAATAATGTAATCTCATTAGCTCTGCTCAACATGTGGCAACATTTTAGAAACCTTGAACTTCATCTTGCAACATCAAAAGAGTTCAACAACTGCTTTCCCCATTGTACTTTACAAAATAGGTTGCAGGGACTAGAAGGACCACATTGTCAAAATAACTAACTGTACAGAAATGGATTTAAAAAGTCACAACAAAACCACTTTTTATAAATTTCACACACATTTACAAATATCATGTTGTCATCCAACTTGTTTACTTGGATTTTCTTTGCTTGGATTGCACCACATTGGTTTTGTCTTTAGCAGAGCTAGAGGCTAAAGCAGACAGGATGGCTCAGTATGTCCATTTTTCATATTCTCAGAAGCCACAAGCCAGCTCTTCAGTTTGGGCATTTCTTTGGCTTGAGTTTTGGACTTTTCAATTACCTCTTTGGGCTCACTGTTTTGTCCAGAGACTATGGCAGCATTTGCCTTGAGTTCTAACCTGGGAACAGACCCCTGTAGTGCTGTGGCTGGAGTTTCCTTTGGGACCAAACTCTGTGAAGGGCCTGGTGGTCGACTTGAAAATTCTGGCTGTTTAGGGCCTGAGTTTTCCAAGCAAATTCCTTGTTTTCCAGGTAATGGCTGCTTATCAGCCTCCTCCAGACCAGCTGGGTGAGTATCTGGAGTGTTTGGATTCTGCTAACTATTTTTCTTCTACCAACGGGTTTTCTTCTTCAGTTTATTTGCATTGATATTATTTTGCTTATTGTTTACTCCAAAATTTCCTGCAGAGATATCACTCTGCAATAAGTTGACTAACAATGGGTTTGTTAGTGTGACATCCTTATTGACTGGGAAGCCTAGATTCTGACCACAGAACATCTGATTTCCACTGGGTGCACCAATGAAAGGTGCATTGAAAGGCATCCCATGACCTGAGAAGTGGTTTCTGGAGGCACTGTTTCCCTGCATGGCCTGCACATGGGGGTCAGGGAAGATGATGCTTTGTTGCATGCTAACATCAGGCATCATCTGAGACGAGCTATCATTATTTGCTATAGTAGCAGGATCACCATGCTGCTGGGCCATACAGGTATGCGTGTGTGTGTGTGTGTGTGTGTGTGTGTGTGTGTATAAATTTATTGGCTGTGCTGGGTCTCATTGCTTCACGGGCTTTTCCCTAGTTGTGGTGAGTGACGGCTACTTTCTAGTTGCAGTGCACAGGCTTCTCATTGCGGAGACTTCTCTTATTTTGAAGCATAGGCTCAAGGGTGCACGGGCTTCAGTAGTTGTGGCACATGTGCTCAGCAGTTGCAGCTCCTGGGCTCTAGAGCACAGGCTCAATAGTTGTTGGGCCATATAGTTTTAAATATTGTTTTTCTTTCACATTACTTTGTAAACAAGGTTTTGTGTTTCTCCATGTTCTGGCAGTGGCAAGCTGTTTTATAATATTAGTATTTAATAATTTAAGCTTTCATTAGGGGGTTGTTTGCAGTTTTTTTGAGTCCCAATGATGTAAGTGTTTTAGTATATATAATTTTTTTTTCTTTTATTCTATTTCACTGGGTTTTAAATTCCTAGATGAGAGATTGGGTCAAAGAAAGCCAGTTGGCTCTTGCCAAATGTTACCAAAGTGTGCCTCTAGAAGGATTATTACCTGGCCCCTAGACAGGTGTGAATGTATCTGTTTCCCAAAGCTTGGACCAGCGTTGGGTATCTAATTTTTACTTGGTTTAATGGTTGTTAATTGGAACCATACTATACTTATAGTCTTTAATTTGTATTTCCCTAATTACTAAGGAAGTTGAGTCTTTTAAAAAATAAATATATTGTTTATTACTTGTTTATCCTGTTAGGTGCCTACTCGATTCAAATCAACAGACATTCTGAAGGCCCACTCTGTTCTAGGAGCTGTGTACAACCCTCAAAGGGGCAGTGACCTAATAAAAATGATCCTTTGGAATAGGGTGGGGGAACCAGGGTAGTATAGGAAATATACCACTGGACTATGAGAGAACTCCCCACAGTATCCTTCCACTGATGTTATCTGACTTGTATACTGACCCCAACCTTGTGAGGCAGGCAGGCAAGTATGACTCTCAACATTTTTTTGATGAAGAATGTGAGTCTCAGGTTAGGTAACTTGCCTAAAATCACAGGACTGGTTAATAATGGACAGGCATTTGAATCCAGGTCTTGTAACACCTGCGTGGAATTCTTTTCTTTTTTAAGAAGTGTTTTTTTTTTTTTTTTTTTAATTAGTAAAGATCTCAACAGGTGGTCACACCTATGTTCCTTTTATTTTTTTTAATTTATTTTTTTTTGGCTGCATGTGCGGCATGTGGAATCTTAGTTCCTAACCAGCCTGCTCTCCCTGCATTGGGAGTGCAGAGTCTTAACCACTGGCTTGTCATGGAAGTCTGTAGGTGGAATTATTCTTGCAATGAGCATTCTTCTGTTTGTTCATTAATCCATCAAATATGCACTGATCACCTTCTGAGTATCAGGCTATGTGTGAAGTAATCCAGAACCACAAAAGGTTTTAAGCAGGAAAGTAGCATGATCCAATTTAGGTTTTAGAACCTTCTTTTGGATGAGAGGACAGAAGGAAGTGGTTTTCAAAGTATGGTTTGAGACCACACTGGGTCAGAGGGGTCTTCCAGGTGGTGCTAGTGGTAAATAACTCACCTACCAATGCAGGAGATCTAAGAGATTAGGGTTTGATCCCTGGGTTGTGAAGATCCCCTGGAGGAGGGCATGGCAACTTACCACTATTCTTGCCTGGAGAATCCCATGGACAGAGGAGCCTGGCAGGCTGTAGACCACGGGGCTGCACAGAGTCAGACATGATTGAAGTGACTTAGCATACATGCATGCACTGGGTCAGTGGCTCTGGGGTTGGTGATAAGCCAGGTTTGGGTACTTTTTTTTTTTTTTCTCTAATGCAATAGAAAGTGCTATATTAGAGAAGGAAGTGTCAACTAATTATGAAGAGGTGCTGGCTGTAGTAACCAGGAGAGAGATGACACAAAACAGAGACAAAGGGAAGGACTTGGAAGTCATTGAGCTAGTATGGCAGCCCTTGGCTCAGACAGTAGCTGAGAAGTGAAACTGGAATTCCTACCTAGGTCCTCTGGCTACAGAGCCTGTGGGCTTACGGCACATAACCATTTATAGCCGCTTCGTGATTTTTAATATTTTGTATTTATTTCTCTTAGCATTTGTTTTGCATATCTCCATCATGTCTCAAACTGCCTTCAAGTCCCTTATTTTCATAAATTCTAGGACAGAAATAAGGGACAGATGAGTAAAGTCTTAAAATTTTTAAAATGTTTATTTATTTGGGGCTGGGCATACAGGCGTGCTCACTTCGGCAGCACATATACTAAAATCGGAACAATACAGAGAAGATTGGCACGGCCCCTGCACAAGGATGACACGCAAATTCGTGAAGTGTTCCATATTATTAGGGCATCAGAGGGCAGACACACTGAAACCATAATCACAGAAAACTAGCCAATCTGATCACACGGACCACAGCCTTGTCTAACTCAATGAAACTAAGCCATGCCGTGTGGGGCCACCCAAGATGGACGGGTCATGGTGGAGAGGTCTGACAGAATGTGGTCCACTGGAGAAGGGAATGGCAAACCACTTCAGTATTCTTGCCTTGAGAACCCTATGAACAGTATGAAAAGGCAAAATGATAGGATAGTGAAAGAGGAACTCCCCAGGTTGGTAGATGCCCAATATGAGATGTTTGGATGGCATCACCGACTCGATGGACTTGAGTCTGAGTAAACTTCGGGAGTTAGTGATGGACAGGGAGGCCTGGCGTGCTGCGATTCATGGGGTCACAAAGAGTCGGACACGACTGAGCGACTGAACTGAACTGAACTGGGTACACAGGCAAGGAAAAAGTAGATTTGATTAGATAAGCACAGACTAGGGAAGAATTGCAGGATACTGAGAGATGCGCAGCACCTCCTCTTCTATAAACCCCTGGCAGTCTCCAGGAAGTCTGAAGACAATAATCCCAGAAGCCCAGAGGGTGATCCCACTTCCTTCCCAGGGTTATTACTGAGTATCAGGCTGGAACCGTCAGGAATTCAGGAAACTGTAAAGAAACAACAGCCTCAACAACCAACTCTCCAAACATCAACACCAACTACCTCAACAATAAAACTTGTTACAATTCATCTCCCTCCCACTTACAACTGCAGACCAGAAGGAAGCAGAAGGGACTACGGGAAGGGCTCTTTGTTGCTCCTTCCCCTACCGGACCCATCCTTATCCCCAGCCTGGTTTTCCCAGGGTCTCCGGGAGGCGGGAAACAGACACCCTATCTCTGAATGGGGGCACCAGAGAAACGGAGGACACCTTCATTCTCTCTTCATAGCCAGATAGATCAGAACTGAAACCAACAGAGGCAAAGGTTATAGTTGGCAGTGCCAGAAGCCTGTCACATCCCAGTAACTCCAAAACCACGGCGGCTAAACTAAGCAGGTCAGAGATGAGGTGTTGCGCGAGAAAAAGATGGGAAGGTGGGCGTGGCGAAGGTGTAAGCTAGTGGGAGGCTTCTGGGGCGTTGCCCTAAAGAATGACCAATCAGAGAGCGGATTGCCGCCCAGGGGCGGGACAGGGGCGTATCTTTGTCGCGATTGGATGAAGGCCGGGAGCAGGGAGGGGGCCGCGGCGCGCCTAGAACAGCTGCTTTGCAATTTCGCGTTATAAACTGCAGTGGCCGCGGCTGTGGAAGTCGGCTGCACTGCAGCGCACGTGCCTGCGTCTGAGGCTCTGGCTTGCCGGGGAGTTCCTTGGGTTCTGGGTCTAGTTAGTCCTGTCCCCAAGGTTCTCTCCATCCTCCGTCCCCTAACTCTCGTCCAGCTCCCGACCTCAGCGTCTGCAAAACGAAATGGTCACAACCATGAATACCTCAGATGAAATAGAGCAGATGTTCCAGCCCTACAACTTCGAGCTGTTCCTGGACATGAGGCCCTATTTGGAGGAGTACTGGTGAGACCTGTAGAAGGGAAAGGGCCATGTTAGGGGCCCAACTCTGATGACCGCTATTTGGAGGGCTTGGTGGAATGGGGGAGGGCGAGACAGAAAGCCCACAGAGATTTTGCTAAGGAGCAAAGATATTGGATTCCCCAGTACTGGCTTCACGTTCCTGTTGTCCAAGGTACAGGTAGTGTGGCACCTCAAAGAGGTTAGGTCTGGAAGAAAGGCAGAAATAAGAGGACAGGATGGAGAATTTGGGAGGAGACAGAAACCAAGGGGGAAAAGGTGTAGTGAGAACTGGTCTCTGAAGAATGGGGTTGATCTGAACTCCTACTCCCACCCACCTTAGAGACGACTCTCCATCCTTTGTGGCTGCATGTGTGCGCAGGCATGCATGTGCTGATGCCTGAGGACTGCCCTTCACAGTTATCATCTTGTTCCTCAAGTATTCCATCATCCCTGCTGTGGAGGAGGCAAAATCTGGGTACCCTTCCAAAATTTCCTCAGACTTTGCCCTAGAGCCCCTCAGAGCTCCAGCCAATTTGCCATGACCAACCAGGCAGAAGTTGTTGCCACATTCTTTGTACATCACAGCCTTGGGTTGCTTCTAGAAATGGACCAGCAGCTGTCATCCACTCCCAACCCCAGGAACCTTGGTTATAGTCCTGTGTAAAGTACTTTACATATATTAACACTGTCAGGAGAGGAGTGTTATTCCCGCCTTACAAATAAGGAAACTGATGCTCAGAGAAGGAAGTAGGTTTTCCAATGTCACACAGCTAGTAAGTGGCAGAAGTAGGATTCCAATCCAGAGCACTGACCTGGAGATAAGAGTGGACATTCCTCTAACCAATTCCCACCCATAAGCCCATCTGCTCTGCCTTCTGCCTGCCAGGACAACCTCATTCGCCATAGCTCTGATCTACCTGCTGGTCATCTTCGTGGGGCAAAACTACATGAAGGCACGGAAGGGCTTCAACCTGCAGGGACCTCTCATCCTTTGGTCCTTCTGCCTTGCAGTCTTCAGGTAAGACTCTCCCCACTCCAACCTATCTTATAGACCCCAGACCCTCATTCTATCCCTAAAAGCTTTCTAAAAACCTCAATTGCATCAACTGCCCAATTTGCCCCCTAACTCTCTCCCTGTTCTGTTCTCTCAGCTCTGACTCCTCTCCCCAGGTTCCACCCTCCTGTTTTCCTTCTTCTCCAGTTCCTAGACTAGTAGTCTCTGCTCTCTCTCATGAGACCTTTTGTGCTCATTGAGTTTGGATACTTCCAACAATTTCCCCAGCCTCTAATACTCTCTGCATCTAACACTCTCTCCCAAGACCTTCCAATAACTTCCCCAGCCCCTTCGTCCCATATTCCCCCCAAACTCCTCTGATCACCCCCATCCTGCCACCTGTCTCCTTCCAGGCTCCTACCCATCTTATGAACCCTATCCCCTAGCTCAGTTTTCAATCTCAGCCTCTAGCACTCCCTGGTCCCTCCCCAGCCCTCATGTCTTCTATCTTCTAGATTACTGGTTGGCTCTACCAGGTTGGCCTTGGGGAGCTCAGAAGCTGTAACCCCTTTGGAAGGGTGGGGAGGTGGTGGAACTTGGATCAGTGACTTGACCAGGCCAAGGGTGAAGGTGCCTGGGAATGACCCTTACACCCTTTTCCTTTGTTCCATTTCAGTATCCTCGGGACACTGAGGATGTGGGGCTACATGGGGACCCTGATAATTAGGAGGAGCCCAAAGCAAACTGTATGCTTCTCCTCCTTCACCAGCAGTCCCATAATCCAATTCTGGTCCTTCCTGTTTGTTCTCAGCAAGGTCGTTGAACTTGGTGAGTGGCAAGGCTTTGTCTCTCTGGTGTCCAGTCAATTGCATCCATCTTCAGGCCCTCCCCTTGACCCATCACATGGAGAGTTCCTTCCCCGCCCCTGAGTCCTAAAAACACTTCTCACCCAAGCCCCTCTTCAGATTCTCTGCCATAAAGACCCCTCTCCCTGTCCTGAAAATTCCCCATGTGCCCCCACATCAAGTTCAGAGGGTGGTCCCAACACTAGGTGATGTGTCAGCTATGACTCCTCATCTCCCAGGAGACACGGCCTTCATCATCCTGCGGAAGCGGCCACTCATCTTTGTGCACTGGTACCACCACAGCACGGTGCTGGTGTATTCCAGCTTCGGATACAAGAACAAGGTGGCTGCAGGCGGCTGGTTCATGACCATGAACTTTGGTGTACATGCCGTCATGTACACCTACTACACTCTGAAGGCTGCCAAAGTGAAGTGCCCCAGATGGTTTCCCATGCTCGTCACCAGCCTGCAGATCCTGCAGATGTTTATAGGAGCCATTGTCGGTATCCTGGCTTACATCTGGAGACAGGAAAAGGGATGCCATACCACAAAGGAACACCTCTTCTGGTCCTTCATCTTGTATGCAACCTATTTTGTCCTCTTTGCCAAGTTCTTCCACCAAAACTACATAATGCCCAAGATCAAAGCCAAGACCAAGAGCCAGTGAATGGTTGGAGAGGAAGAAACCCTAAGCCCTCTCTCCTCCCCAGGGGACTGAGGGACTGAGCTTAGGTTTGAGGGAATGATTAGGAAGCCTTTCCTGTATGGTTTCCCCATGGGATGTAAACTCCAAGGTGGCAGGAGGTGATGACAGTCAAGTAGTATCACCCCTGGGGTGGGGATGTGATCTAGTACTTTGATGTTTCTGTTGTTAATGTGAAGACCAAGCAGGCCCTGTAATGGGGTGGGACTAAGGAGGCTCCCCCAAACTGAGTTATTTATGTTTCCAGAAATCTTTCTCCTTCTTGCTCTGTTTGTTTGTTTGTTTGTTTGTTTTTTCCCCAGCACCGCCCGGCTCCGAGAGGACGAGGGCGGGAGGAGGGGCCTGCAGACAGACATTCCTCCCAGCGGCGCGGAGCCCAGCCCAATTCGACCCTCTTGCCGCTCTGTTTTTTAATTAAAGATTCCAACAGGGTTTTTCAGAGTTTGGGGATTTACGGGAAGGAGGGGACTGCTGTGATGGAGGAGGGCTGCTGGCAGTGGGATGATCAGTGGGTGAGAAGCTTACAACAGTGTATGGAAGGCTGAGAGTCACACACAGAGACACTCAAAAGAATCCTAGGCCTGGTAGGCACTTAATAAATGTCTGTTACAGACCAGAATTTTATTGCTGTTAGAGGCAAAAGCCCCTCGTAGGAACAGTGAGAAACAGATGCGCAAAGGTGGAGTAAGTTTCTAAAGTCGTAGGCTTCCTAAGTTGCAGCATTGACACTTGACTTCAAAAGCTGACCTTCCAGTTATCCTCCATGAGACCACGAGGCGGCGCGGCAGTACCAGCTTTGTCCAAGCCATACACATCTACACAGACACACACGCTTCGTGCGCCGCTTGGCTCCGGGAATCCCCAGGCTTCTCCATCCTGGGGTTGAAGCTCTAGAAGCCTGGACCCGCACATCTTTCCTGTAAACCCAGCTCTCCTTTAAAAATGGGGAAGGATGAGGGGAGGGAGCTCAACCGCAATTCTGAATCACCAGGCCTCTGACAGTCCGCGCACGTTTATTTCATTTATCTTTGAAAACCAGGGAGAGGGATTCTGGAGAAGGCGAGGTGGGCCAAAGGTGAATTGGCCCCTGGGGAACTGGTCCCTGTTCCTGGCCTTAGTCCCAGGGTCTCGGACTAAGGGCCCAGTCCACCCCTCAAGCCTGGGAGTGGGGGCAGGCTCTCTCCTGAGCCGGCCGCCTCCCCAACCCCAGCTCTCCTCTCAGACCCCGAGGGTGGGGGCAAGCCAGTCAAAACGACCCCAGTCCGTCAAGGCCGTGCATTACCGCCCCACCCTCAGGGATGATCGACCGGCAGCGCCCTTCAGACGGGCCGTTCCACAGCGTACTGGCACGGACTGAGGTTGGCGGCCGGCGGCGGCCCCGGCACGGTGGGATAGCTGAAAGAGGCGTGCTGTTTGGCCTTGAGCCTCAGGCTGGCCAAACTCGAGTTACACGGGTCCCGATATACGTAGGGGGAGGAGGCGGCGGCGGCGGCTGCGGCTGCGGCCGAGGCGTAAGGGCAGGACACGGCCCCCGAGGACACCGCGGCCGGAGCCAGCCCGGGGGGCCCCCCGCCTAGGCCCTGCAAAGCCCCGGGCCCAGGCACGGTGCCCGGGGCGGTCGCGGCCGAGGGCACCATGGAGGCGGAAATGGAGCTGGGTGGCGAGAAGACGGGCTGCGAAGCCAGAGGCCCCACGTTGACCGAGTTGAAGGCGAACGGGAAGGTCTTGGCGGCGAGCGGCGGGCCGAGGGCCTTGGGTGGCCAGTTGCCGTACGAGTAGCCGGGGTACACCTCCTCGTAGGGCGGCACCAGCCCCCCGAGCGGCGCCGCGAAGCCGCCCTTGCACAACTCCGCCTGCTGGCTGCGCTCGCGCTTTCTCCACTTGGCGCGCCGGTTCTTGAACCATACCTGCGGGCGTGGGAGGAAGGTCGTCAGGGCCCGGACCCCCAAGGCGGCTGGTGGACCGGTCGCCCAGGTGGGGGTCCAAGCGGGGTCCGGGGCCGGGCGGAATATAAAGAAGATGAGGTGGCCGGAGACGAGAATGGGTGGTGGAGCAACGGCACGGGCTGGGGGAGGAGCGCATGCGGGAGTCGGGGGTGACAGCATTGGGGAGGTGGAGAGGGCAGCAGGAGGGGGTCTAGGAGAGGTGAAGAGAAGGACCAGAGATAGTGCCAGGGGAGAAGAAGCGCTCCGTCTAGGGTGAGAGGGTGGAGGAAGAGAAGAGATTGGAGGTTGATGGAAAGAAGGCCGTGGGGGCAGCGGGCCTGGGCGAGGGACGTCGGGTTTTGGGTCGGAGGAAGGGGCAGGCAGGGCACAGGCTGCCGTTTCCGAAGCTGCTTGCTGAGCGGCCCGCGAGAGGGAGGCCCGAAGTGGAGGGGAGGGTGGTGGTGGAGGGCACCTGCGGGGTTGCGTACCCGCACGCGGGCCTCGGTGAGGTTGGTCCACACGGCGATCTCTTCGCGCGTACTCATGTCGGGGTAGCGGTTCCTCTGAAAGGTCGCCTCCAGCTCCTGCAGCTGCTGGCTGGTGAAGTGCGTGCGCTGCCGCCGCTGCTTCTTCTTCAGCGAGCCGTCTTCGGGGGAGCCGCCGGGCAGCGAAACCGAGGCCTTCTCCGAATCTGGGAGTCGGGGTTGGGGCTGTCACAGCACATCCTTGCCTGCGCGGATTCCCTGGCTGCGGGGACTTCCTCCGTGGGGCCCTCCCTCACTCGCACCCGGGCTCCCACTCCCGGGTCCCACCCGGTTAGGGATGGAGCTTTTATTTCCCCCACCCCCAGAAGGGGGCGCGCTCACCGCTGTGCTCTTGGCCCTTGCAGCCGTGTTCGGGGAGTGGGGGGTGGGGGGTGCCAGCATCTGACAGCGAGAGGGCCGGGCTCCGGGCCTCTGCCTCGCTCAGCAGGCCGAACTCCATCAGGGGCTCGAGAACTCTGAAGGTAAGAGAAGACCCAGACCAGGTTAATGGGAATAAAATCTCCAGGTTATCTGGTTCCCAGTACAGAAGTGTTTCCTCATCTTCCCCTTTCTCGGCCACCGACATAAAGCTACCTCTTTAATCTGAGATGCCCTAGGTTAGAATGGGGAAACAGCAGCCTAAGTGGAGAAAGGTGCATACTCAGAGGTTTCATACGCAGTTATACACACTAGACTTTGATTTGTTCCATGCTGGGCACCTAGAACCCTGCCTGGTGCACAGTTGGTGTTCAATAGATAATCATTGAATTAATGAAAACCACACTATTGCACATTGCATACCACATACCACATACTTAAAAAATTAAATTCCCTCTCACACGAATGCCCAATATCCCCATAAACTCAAACGTACTTCTCAACCAGCCTGAACCTGTGTTATTCACTCTCCCGTGGGACGGATTTGATTTTGAACCAGGCCTGATACTTTCCCTGTAAGGAGAATCGCTGCTATCATTTCTGAGTACTGACTATGTGCCTTCACCTCATTATCTCTCCTTACAAGAATGGATCAATGTTAGGTAGGATCACCCTTTTTTAGGCATGGAAACTGAGACATGAAGTAATGATGAAGATCACAAAGTTTGTAAGTAGAGGAGGTATGATTTAAATCAGGTCTGTGAGATTCCTAAGATAAGATTTTGCTTGCTTTTTCAAACTGTGTTCTTTGGGGTCCCCCCTGCCCAGCAAACTCCCTCAGGGACTGGAACTCAGGGCTAACCTCAGGGATAGAAATCTAGCCTGATCTTACTCAGGTCAGCTTCAACTAGGGCAGCCCTGCTTTTCTCTGTTTTATTTATGCTTGCTGGAGAGACTTCATTTGAAGAAAGGGTTCTAGGTTCAAAAACAAGTTTAAGAGTCTTGTCTGCTTCTGAACATTGCATCCTACGAGTCACCACTCTCTCCCATGCCTTCCTGCAGTCCCACCTCAGGCTGTGGGTGTAGGTTTCTTAAAAGCCGCTTCTGACTATTACTCCCCATGCCAAATCTCACCTGACATTGCCCAGGAGCCTGCCTGGGTCCTCCTCCAAGTCTCCCCCTGCAGGGTCCCCTTTCCTGTTAGCTCTCCCAGGCCCCCTCTGGTGGGAGGAAGGGGAAGGGGCACTAGTGGGGCTCAAGACTCCAGATGCCTCTTGGTCAGAGGAGAACCAATGGAAGCTAAGGACCAAGGAGCAGGGGTGAAGAGCTATGTAGGAGGAGCCCATCTGCCTCCCCATTAAGAGGGACTTAATGCAGGGTGTGCAAGGTGGCATTAATGTGGCGGATTAGCCTAGATAGAGACGTGTGTCACTTGGCTGCTCTGAATTGATTAGGAGCCTTTCTCAGAGAGGCGCAGATGGGCAGTGGCCTGTATTTGTACATGGTAATGCCCCCTTCAACCAGCTCAGACATGACAGCTGCCCCCCCCCCCCACGCTAGTTTGAGTGGGACAGAGGTCAAGGCCGGAGGCTGAGAAACAGTCCCTGTTCTTTCCACAGGCAGAGAGGACTAGACCTTGGACCCTTTCCGAGGGTTGGAGAAGCAGGGCTGAAGGGAACCCCAGGAAGGAAGGAGAGAAATCAGGCCAGGGATGGGAGTGCTCAGCTTCCCTCCCCTTCCAGGTCAGAGGACAGAGTCAGAGGCATAGGACTGGGCTGATGATGCTCCGATAGAAGGGAGAGGCCCTTGGGAGGGACCTGGAACAGCCTAGACTAGTAACTCTTCCCAAGTAGCTGTGGAGGCTTAGGTGGAAAAAGGGGTGCTGCGAAATCTCTTCATACCCTAAGATGCCCTCAAAATTGCAAACCACACCCCTGATTTCTCCAGAGGGCCACAGGAGCAATGCAGAGCTGGGAAAAGAAGGACAGTTGGGTTTGCCTGTAGGAAAAGCTGAATTCCACCATTGCCATTCATCCTTCCAGTCTGCTTTGGCTCCAGACTTCCCATTTTCCAAACCCCCCCTTCCCCCAGCATTCCATACCTGTGTCTTGGTTTCACCCTTTATTTCAGCAGAGGGAGGCAGGGTGAGGAAAGATAAGGGCCAGAATAAAAGACGAGACTGAGAAAGCAGAGTTCAGGCTGTGTGTTCCCAAAGACAGACAGACACACATGCAGACAAATACAGGCCCCCACTCAGACAAAATAAGCACTTGGACTTGGAGCTAGAGGCATACACACACACACTCTCTCCCACACATGTGCCCCCACATTCAGGCAGACAGACACACACCGTCACACAGTCTCCTCTCTCTGTGACAGGGACAGCTGCCTCGGCTGTTTTGGAGCTAGCCATTATCCCCCCCTCCCCCTTCCTGGCCCCTTTGAACCTCAGCTCTTAGTCCCAGGAACTAAGGACTCTGTGGGGGAGGAGGAAGCCCGAGGAGCCAGTGAAGTGGTCTCGCTCAGTGGCTGCTGGGGACAGCCTATTTGGCTGAGTGGGGGGAAAGTATGAGAATGCTGGAAAAATAGGATGGGTTAGTGGTGGGGGCAGAAAGTGATGAGCTCCACCATCCCGCCCCGACCCGGGAAAGTAATCTGGTATACCCCAAAGAAACTAAGTTTAGATTCAAAAGATCTGAGTTCATGTCCTGGATCCTCAATTTACTAGCTGTGTGTCCTTGGCAAATTACCTCTCTGGGCATGTTTTTTTCATCTGTAAAAGTAAGATTATAATTCCTTCTCTACCTCTCTTCACTATTGTGAAGAGGTTAAAATAAAACATAACATTTAAAAACGAGTAGGGGTCAAACTCTATCCAAGTTTTTTTCTCACTTATTGAAATGATGTTTGCACATCATTCTATTCATTCACCTTCTATGAGCTGGGCATTGAGTAAGGTGCTCAGGATAGAGTCAGAAATAAGGTATAGTTTTTGTCTTTGCCTTTGCTTGCTTCCCTAGATTGTCTCCCAGTGAAAAATTGCTCCGTGAATAAAGGTGAGTATGCTGCATTTTAGAGAGGGATGCATGTATGTGTTGTGAGCACTCTGTTTGAAACATAAAAGAGGGCCCGGTCAATAAGGAAACAGCCACATGGGTGGAGTAGCCCAAACTAGGAGCTAATTTGGGGACCCGGAATGGGTAGGAGAGGAAAGAATGAAGGCTTCAGACTCTTGACTGCGTTAGTAATAGCAGCAAGAGGAAAGGCGGCTGAGAAGGGCTCTGCCTCTGAAGCTGAGAAAGCAGGAACACTAATGCCAGGCAGGCAACAGAGAAAGAGAGGGTGGGGGCAGAGGCCTCTAGCAGATTGTGTCCGGTGGGCTGGTCAGGCAGAGGCTGGGGGCGCCAAGCTGTTGTCTGAGCTGGAGACAGGCTGGCTGAGGATTAAGCTCCCCCAAACTGCTGGAGGTTGGGAAGCTGGGGAGTTGGGACTGCAGCCAGGGACTTCCCCTCACTCAATGGACAGGGATAAGCAGTAGGTCTAGAAGCCACAGGTTTGGTTGATGCTGGTAGGATATACCAGGAAAGACCAGAGACAGTCAAGAGATAACAGTGGCCCTGAGTCCAGCTTTTGGGGTGGGCCTCCTGGCCCACCCCAGCCTTTCTGACACGCCCTGCAGGGGATACATGGCCCAGCCCCGCTGGTTTCAAGGTGGCAATCCCAGCCCTAGGGAGAATAGAGGGCTTGCAGGTGACCTTTGACTCTGAAATACAGCATGGAATTATAGGAAGCTGACATGGACCGCAGTAAGAACAAAATATCCAAGATAATTAAAGCGGAGAACAGAGACTGCCCCAGAGCAGAGAGGCTACAGTGGGGAGGCCATGGTTTCTAAGGGACACAACTTATGGCAAGAAGGTAACTTCCATGTGCACCCACTTTTGTCCTGAAGACAAACGGCAGACCAGGGCCACAGCCAGAGAGCCCCCAAGTAGTTGTAAGTCCAATGTCCAAGGCACAAGGTACACCCTGGAACTGAAATGGGAGAAAATCTTTTTCTTGCAGAGACTGAATGAAAAGGAAGATAAGAGGGGATGGAGTTGTAAAGCTGTAGCTCAGCTCAGCCAGCAGTAAGTTAGTGAGTAGGTATAAACTAGAGCCCTAAACAGGATGGAACCTGAAACTAAAACTGAGGCCCTTAAGTGGACACAGCCTCATGTACATTAGGGATGCTGAGCATCCACACTGTCTGGTCTCCTGAGTTGCTGTGAGCAAATGAAAGCAAAGGAAGACAGCCGTGGACAAGGTTCACAGCCCCAAGAGGAAACCCTAAGACTCAGGTGGAGGCATCAATGATTTGATGCACTTACTTTATCAAGGGGTAAATCAGGGATCGGGCTTCCCAGGTGGCTCAGTGGTAAAGAATCTGCCTGCCAAGCAGGAGATGCAGGTTTGGTCCCTGGGTCAGGAAGATTCCTTGCAGAAGGAAATGGCAACCCACCCCAGTATTCTGGCCCTGGAAATCCCATGGACAGAGGAGATACCCAAGAACGATAAGGGTACAAGACCCTAACTTCTAAGAGCCTACGGTCTGGGGAGGCAAACAGGGCACAGGATAAAATGATGGACTGCATGGGCCTGATTCTCAGATGGTGGAAGCTCAGAGACATAGAAGCCCATGTAAGGTGGCATCAAGTTTTGGGGCTCAGAGAATGTAGCACCTGGCTGCTCTGGAAATTAGAGAGGCAGAGAAGGTGGCAGAAGCTTCTAAATAAAAGAACAGTAGGTTCAGAGGGTAGCAGGGAGCCTAGCTTGGCCAGGGTCTCAGTGGGGGCAATGCGAGATCATCAGAAGAAAATGGTCAGGCTGAGGAGGCATCCAATGAGGGGCAATGGGTGGGGGTTCAGATTTGATACCATGTAGGCTAGAGAATTCTCAGCTTTTCTATGAAAAAATCCCCTAAGACTAGTAAGAGAGAATATAGTCTGGAAAACTAGGGGCACAACCTGAAACAGCTGCCACCAGTATGAAATTTCTTTGACATCTTCAGCCTTATGTTAAAATTGGAAGCAAATTTTGCATTCTATCCCACATTCATGTTTTTTAATTATTTATTTTAATTGGAGGCTAATTACTTTACAATATTTTAGTGATTTTTGCCACACATTGACATGAATCAGCTACAGGTGTACATGTGTCCCCCATCCTGAACCCCCTTCCCACTTCCCGCCCCATCCCATCCCTCAGGGTCATCCCAGTGCACCAGCCCTGAGCACCCTGTCTCATGCATCGAACCTGGACTGGCGATCTATTTCACACATGATAATATACATGTTTCAATGCTATTCTCTCAAATCATCCCACCCTCGCCTTCTCCCACAGAGCCCAAAAGTCTGTTCTTTACATCTATGTCTCTTTTGCTGTCTTGCATATAGGGTCATTGTTACCATCTTTCTAAATTCCATATATATGCGCTAATATACTGTATTGGTGTTTTTCTTTCTGACTTACTTCACTCTGTATAATTAATACAAAAATAATATTTTCTCTCCAAATCTCCAAGAGACATCTTCAAGTGACATCACCACACCAGGAAGATAGACCCGGGGTAGCCTGCAGCATCATGCTACTCCCACTCCTATACTGCCCCCCCAACCCAATACTGAGAAGCAGTGCTCCAAGCAGTGGGAGTCACTGGAGGCATGTAGGTGAGGGAGTGACATAAAGGCAATATCTTTGGGATCTTTTTTTGGCAATGATGAGCAGAATGGATTGGGCAGGGGAGAAATAGGAAAGGGGAAACTATTAACTGACAGATGAAAAGTAAAGAAGGCCTCAGGGGAGGAAAAGTAGTGGAGAGAGTTCTAAAAGTGGCTTTCTCACCCCACTGTCTTTTCTTCTGTATCCTTGTCACTCAAAATGGGTCCCCGTCAGTGACCAGAGACTAGACACTCTAGATATTCCCAAAGCTCAGGACCTAGTTGCCATCTTCAGGTTAGTTGCCTCCCCTACATGCTAGGAAGCATCACTTAGATTGAATGGAGAAGAAAAGATTTGGGTGGTGTGTTTCTCTTATGCTCATCCCCAACTTAGCTCCAGCTTGCCTCCCCTGCCCTCCATTCCTAGACCTGGGTTCTGGGCCCACATTCACATCCTTGAGCTGGAGGCAGGCAGGGATCAGATAAGGATATTTGGTCTGAGAGAGTAGGCATTTGGGGAGTTCCCTAGAACTCTTCTCAGGGAGGGACGGGGATAGTGGCTGGCATCTGAAGCCTAGTATAGGGTGTCCCATCTGTCACTGAGAATCTTCCTGTGGCTGGACCACAGATGCTAGCAGGCTGATCTAAGGTTTGAGATGCACCCTTCCAAATGAAGATTCTGTACTTACAGTGGACCTACAGTTGGGCATAATAATACCAATAATGTTTCTTATTTCTGTGTTGCCTCTCCATTTGCAAGGGGGCTTCCAAGTACATGATTTCATTGAACTCTTAGGACCACCTTAAATGCCAGGAATGACCATTCCATTTCACCTCTAAGAAGATAAATTTGTCCATGGTTATAGAGATTGAAGAGGTTCTAATCCAGTTCTCCTAAGACCAGGCACTGAGCTCTTGCCACTCCTCGCCCCCTCCACCCCAGCAACCGTTTGTGGCTCCGACATGCATTGATCCTTCCAAGCCCTGAAGGGATTCCATTTCTACTTCCTGCCTTTACCACCTCCCTGGAAATGAGCTCGGGAAGTTTGCTGCCCACTGTGTGCCAAGGAACATTTTCCCATTCATCCTGTGCTTGCATCATTCCAGTTCTAAGAGGCCCCCTCATCTCTGGTTTCAGGATCTGGGAAGCAAACAAATCTGCTTATCTAGGTCTTTCCTTATTTTGTGGATTTCCATCCTATCTCACTTTTCAGACACCTAAACTTTCAAGTTTGCTCTCTCCAGCAGCCCCTGGCTCCTCCTTCTGCCACCATTCTCTGACCCTTCACTAGGTCCATGACATTCTTCCTAAGAGCCAGTGGCCAGGCATGCAATCAGCTAAACAGCTTTATGCAGGGACAAGAGAAGGTTCTGCCTTTTGTTTCCAGTCATCTTTATTATAATGCCATTGCCTTTTTGGCAAAAGCAGAACCTAGGGTTATGGTCTTCAGAGAACCACCTGTAATGCCTTCCCTATTCCGTTCTGACTCAGATCCCTTCATTTCACCCATAATTTCAGTGTTTTCCAAAGACAATAGGAGCACAAGCCCCTTGAAAAGGGTATCAAAATGTGATGGGGGGGGGTAACTGGGATGTGACTCTATATTTATCAAAAAGGGATGAGGGACAAAAGAGTTTGGAAAACAATGTCCTAGCCAGTGATAAGTGAACTTTAAAATTAAGGAGTGGAGGTGGGAGTGTGGGGAAGACGTATGGGGAGGGTGGTGAGGGTGAGAAAGGTTGGAACCCACTTGTTTAGATTACTCATTGCTGAACATATTACCCTGCACTTGTCCCCATGAAACTCGGTCGCCAAATGAGCTGTTTGCTTACTTACATAGATCAGGAGAGTTCCCTCTACTTTGTTCCCTTCAGCTTAACTGGGTTCTGGTTAAAGAGTTGGAGTCAGAGTGGGCGGTCATTGTATGGATCCAAAGAAATCAGGGCCCTCTCCCAGCTGTAGGAAAAGCAAATAGGGTAGTTGGGTAGGGCTGAGACATCCTTCCCAACCAGAGATGGAAGGCAATCTGGGTCCCATGTTGGATCCCAGTGTCTGGATCCCATGTGTCTCCCTCCCATCTCCTCTCAGCCACCAGGGTGGTGGGGAGATTGGTGGGACTGAGGAAGCAAAAAGGGAAACAAGACCCCAGCATTTGCTTTGCTAAAGGGCTGCAGTTTTCTCTTTGGGCCTGGGCTCCTGCCCACTGCGAGAAAGGAGACTCTAGCCTGCTGAAATCCAGGCAGAGTCGGGGGTGGGGTGTCTGGTCAGCTGTACTGGAATTAGGGGTGACTGAGTTTGTGAGGGAACTGAAGCTGTCAGGGGCTTGTGCTAGGCTCCTCCTTGCCCCCCCCCCCCCCCTTGCCCTTTGTGAGTCATTCCTTCCTTTCCTTTCCTACCCTTGGTTCCCACTAGCAGTCCCAACCATTGGCACCCTCTCCACAAATCTGGATTCTGGAAGTCCGGGGTGATGCTCGGAACATATCTAATCTGGGTTGGAGAGGGAATGTCTCCGGGGGCCACTCCAACCCAAGGCCAAGTATCAGCCTTCACTCTCCATCCCTGCTCCCTGCCCCGCAGCCCCCAGCAGAGAGACAAGTTTGCAAAGTGTGAGCTGGGATTCTAGGCAACCCATCACAGCGAACCCCACCGTACACGCAGCAGCTGGGCAGGCTCTGCGGGGTAAGTGAACATGCCACTCGGCCAGGGACATTCTGTACACCGCTGCCCGACACAGCGCCTGCTCTAGAGAGACCAACCTAGCTTCCCCGGACATTCTGTCCGCTCTGAGAACCGCGCGCGGTGGACATTCCGTCCATTTCCCTGGCTTTCCCAGGTCGGAACCCATCGGGGCCCTGACACCCCAAGCGGACCCGCCGGACCCGCCGTCTGGTCACTTGGACTACCCAACCTCGGCCTTGCAGCCCGCACAGCGGCCATCTGACACGGTCGCTGTCGGGTTCTCACAACACGGCTCCTATCCCAACTGCAAAGCAGCTACGAAGAAAAGCGTGTGCGACTAACGCACCCCTGCTCCCAGGCCCGGAGTCTGAGACCCAGCCCGGGGGCGTCTGGCACTGCCAACTGCCCCTTTGCTGGCGGCCGCCGCCAGCTCCCCCCGCTGGCCACAACCCCTTTAGCTCCCGGGCTGTCGGCCCCGTGCCCGGGGATCCCAGGGCGCTTCCTGATAATTGGTTTCCCAACGCTACGCCGCTTCGCAGAGCTCCTGTCCTGACCTCATGTCTCCGACTTCTCTTCGGATCCCTCGAGTCTTCCCATTCTAGGTCCCCCGAGTCCTGGCTCTAAGTTTCCCCTTTTCTAAGTCCTGGCCCCAGGTCTACAGTCCGTTCTCCCAGTCTCGACCTGTTCCCCAGGCACCGTTCCACAGTTCAGCCGCCCTAGGTCCCGTTTTAGGGGTCCCTAAGTCCGGCCATGGCCCCTCTGCCCGGCGAGCCCCTGGCCCCGCATGGTCAAGCACTCACAGTGAGTCCCGCAGCAGGCAGACTCCCGGCAGCGGCGGCGGCGGCCGCAGTCTGGAGGGCAAGCAGGGGCCAGAGGCCGGGCACCCGGCCGGGGTGGGGGCCGCCCCCCTGCGCCCGGGGCCGCCGCTCCGCTCCGGCGCTCCCGGACTCGCTGGGAGAGAGTAAGCCTCGCCGCGGACTGCCACCCCCCGCCGGCGCCCATTCACTTTATGGCAGCCCAGGGCGCCCCCAGCCCGCAGCGGCTAGCCTCGCGCATCGGGCCCCGCCCCCTTCCAGATGCACTGTCGGGGCTCCACCCTTTCCAGCTGTGAATGTTCTGGCCCCGCCTTCAGGGGAGGGGTCCGGCCGGCGCGGCGCCGACAGCCACGCCCCCTGGCCAATCGGAGGCGCTCCTCAGCAACTGGGCCACGCCCCTTCCCACGTGGCTGAAACCGCGCTCGCGAAGAAGTGCGTGAACTGGGTATCCCCACAGAGCTCGGGCGGGTCGGCTGCGAGATGGGGCCAGGCAACCACCCTGAGCGAAGTGGAACGGTGCTGGGGGATAGAGCCAGGTGGGGGTGGGGGGCAGCGCACGGCCCGGGAGAGGCCGCGGGGTTTCAGCACTCAGACTTCGTTGCCGCTCAAGTTTCGGTGATTTTCTCCACTTGTCGCTGTCTGTCTCTCTGACCTTTTGTCTCAGCTCCAATCCTCCCACTTCTCGCCTTTCTTTTTTTTTTTTTTTCTTTCTTCGCCACCACTTTGCTTCTTCTGTTTATCTCACTCCTCCGTCCCCTGCCACTTCGAAAGACTAATTTCTGTCTCTGATGCTCATTTTCTTTTTTCCCTTGCATCTTTCTCTCCTCCTCCTCTCGGCTGCCACTCCTCCCCAAGCCCTTTTTCCCTCTCCTCCAAGAGAGTAGCTCCGTGGAGAGAGAGTTTGGAGTGAGATAAATTAAAACAGGATTCTAACCCTGCCATCAGTTGCAACATTGCCAAGTGACCTTGCACAAGTAACTTAACTATGATTCCCTTATTCTCCACCCACCCTGTAAAATTAAAGGAGATTCTAGCTGAATCTCAGCGTTTGGCCTGGGCACTCTTCAGAGACCTGGGCAAGTTCCCTGTCAGTCTGCTCTCTTATCTCACATAGTCTATGTTCTCCCAGACTTATCAAGGCTACCTTCTTCTTGGTGATACCAAGTTCACTTCTGTGGGCAAGGTGTGGCCTTGGTGCTTGCAGGTTAGGGAGTTTCAAGGGATAGGACAGATTTCCTAAGGAATATGTGGAGTCAGGTTGAGTTGCTAGGGTGTCCCTGAGGACAGATTTCCTAAGGAATACGTGGAGTCAGGTTGAGTTGCTAGGGTGTCCCTGAGGGCCCTATTACATAACATACTCCTAAGGTGAATCTGATGGTCATGCCTTTGCCTAAAACCCTTCAATGGCTCCTGTTTGCTGTCAGGATAAAGGCTAAGCTCCCTTGCATGGCATAGAAGAGTTTCAGGACCTGATTCTGTCTTAATCTTCAATCTCCTTGGGGTTTCCTGTATATCTTCAACAGTAAGATATTTCTAACCATTCTTCATTTTGCCAACTCCTACTCACCCCGCTAAGCTCCACTGAGGCCTCATTCTCTCTGGGAAACCTTTCCTGAATTCCGAGGTTAGCCAGAAGTCTAGCCTCTTGCTCCCACAACCCTCCTTTGTGTAGATCTTTTACCCTACCCATCATATTGAAGAGATCAGTTTATGTATTGTTCCCTATGATGCTAAGATTTAGGGGGGAAAGGACCGTATCTTCCTCATTTTTCTATTCCTAGGCATTATGTAGACACTCAATACTAAAATCTAAGAGGGAGGTGTTTTGCTTGGTAAAATGATGGAGGTTAGAAGGGGCTGGGGCATTGTCATTTCTCTTCTCCTCATCTCTAACACACAATTCCATTCATGCTTTTAGGTTGATTAATTTCTGGAGGTATATAGGAGTGGGGATAGGATAGTAGGGAGTTTTGGCCTACTTAGAGGATTTTTCAGTTGGTTATCTAGGACCTCTCAATCTGAGATAGGGTCAGAAGACCAAATCCAACTTTTCAAATTAAGGTGGAAAATGGCTCAGAGGTAAGCTGGAAGAGATGCTATAGTGGTTGTATCCTCAGCCTCTGACTCTGTTTGGGTGAAAGAGGCAAGATCTTCAGCTGGACCCAGAGATCAGGAGCCCCATATGTAGGTACACAGACCTACTGAGGAGTTCTTCGGGTCTGATGGGTTTCTTCAAATTAGAGGATTCTAGCACAAGGCTTTGGATGTCTGGTTTTGAGACCACATTCCTATGGGGTTAGGAATGTAGCTTCCTTAGACTTGAGTCATCCATAAATGAGAGGAAATGGGGGAGAGAGCTGGATCTTTTTTCATTGTTTTCTAGCAGTCTCTTCAGGTCTGTAGGGACACCTAGGCTTTATTCCAGCAGACAGCCTAGGAACTCCAACATTTAATCTGCAAGGAGAAAACTCATCCTTCTGTCCCCTTTCTACACACACTAACTACTGCTGCTGCTGCTGCTGCTAAGTCACTTCAGTCGTGTCCGACTCTGTGCGACCCCATAGACGGCAGCCCACCAGGCTCCGCCGTCCCTGGGATTCTCTAGGCAAGAACACTAGGTCACTCTAAATATCCTAGCAACTTCTATCATCTCTTGCCAGGGGAGAGGCAACGAGGGGCAGGAGAGTGAAGACTACAGTGGGCATCTTGCTCTCAGATGTTTTATTATTTCTAAGGCTTCAGGAAAGCCTTCAGTTTCCTGTCACTGGTGATATGGACTAACCCGTGTGATTAGCTTTTTTTCCAGATAGGTAAAGAGTATCCAAGGGCTTCCTAGGTGGTGCAATGGAAAGAATCCGCCTGCCAATGCAGGGGATGCAGGAGAGGCAGGCTTGATCCCTGGGTTGGGAAGATCTCCTGGGGAAGGAAATGGGAACCCAGTATTCTTGCCTGTGAAATCCCATGGACAGGGGAGCCTGGCAGGCTGCAGTCCATGGGGTCGCAAAGAGTCGATACGACCTAGAGACTGAGCGAAAGAAATCAAGGCTTAGGATGAGGGTCAGATCTGGGTCACAGTCTGATAAACTAAAGTATAAGAGGTATCGAGGGGCAGTGAAAAAAAGAACTGGATTAGAGGTGAGGACACTTAGGTTTGTCTCTGCTCTGTCATTAACTAGGTATACAAACATGGGGGCCATCTTTCCGTTCTGGGACTCAAGTTTCCTGATCCATAAAATGAAAGGACTTGAATTTGATATCCAAGCCTTCTGTCACTTCCCATTGTCTATTTCAGGATGATAGGCATGAGGCACAAGACACAGAAACAAAGTTGAGATGGGACAGATTCATTTATGAGAAGTCAAGCAAACAGAAGGAACGGTGGGGGACGGGAGGTTGGAATAGATTGCTCCCTTGAGCTGCCTTGAAAGGAAACGATTCCTCAAGTTTACGGTATTGGCCCGGGTGACTTTATTTTATTTTATTTTGGCCCAGGTGACTTTAATAGGGAGAAGCGGCCGGTTTCGGTGTAGGGAGAATCGCGTCGGCAACTCAAGGCTCTCAAAACGGACTCCGCCCCCTTTCCAACAAATCATAGCTTTCTTCCCCATAATGCCCAGCAGCCACTACCAAGCTGTGCACTGCAACCTAACTCTACCTAACTCCACCTCTCCAACTGCCAGCACAATTTCTGCCTTTTTATTGGTTCTAGGAACTGTCATTCAGAGAGTCCTCGTATCCGTTGGTTGTCCCCTGCCTGTCTTTTTCTTTGCCTTGTAATCTCGTCTCTTTAGGCACTACCCGTCTCCCGACGCCAGTTTCCTTCCTTCGATTGGGTAACTGAAATGCCATTTTTCACGATGCGAAGCTATGATTGGCTATGAGCGGCAGGGCTCGTGCAGTTACCAGGCAGCGGGCTAGACTGAGGCTAGTTACCACGTCAGTGAGCTGACAGGGAAGGTAGCCGGCTCCACTGCCCGTTCTGGCCGACTCTTCCTGGCTAACTGTGTGGGCTTTGATTTCGGCCTCAACTTCTAGAAAGGGCTCCTTTCCTGCTCCTATCTGCCGCCAGAGCCGGGAGAGCCGCTCGGAGACGCCTTCGAGGCCCGGGCTGGACATGAGCAGCGGCCGCCGGTCCTGGGACTAGGCCCCGCCATTTTGGATCCGCTGACAGGTCAGCGAAGTCTCTTATTAGAGTTCCAGTGTCGTGAAGGCCGCCCTGACATGACGAGAGGGAATAAGGAGAGGAGGGCCCTCAAACCGAATGATCCTGGTTGGGTTAGGGACTCAGGGGCAAGAAAGAGATAAGGAGAGATTGCTGTAGGAGGGCACTGGGAGAGGTGCAGGGGGCAAAGGTCAGGCCCCTGCCCCCGGAGGGACGACTTCAACTCTGCCTTTTGATCTCTTGAAAGTACCCGAATCCTTCTCCCTGTGTTCCCAGGCTTAGCCTAGTTCCTCTCTCTTAGAGCTTTCTGCATCCTAAAGAGCCCAGTTTTCAGAAGCTGAAAGCAAACCTGAAGAGTATCGTATCTACTTTTCAGGGTTGATTTTTAGACCTTGGATGAGAGCCTCTCTGGATTTTGTGCAGCGCCCACTTCTGTGTGACTGCCTTTTTAACACAGCTGAGCTGCTTCATTAATGATGATGAACTAATCATCACTACTACTAGACCAGGTAGTGAGAAAGCTTGTGGAAGGACTGAGGCCAGCCTCCCGAGGACCTGAGTTAAGAGAAGGCTTTCCTTTTGTGGGGTTGCTCACCTGCCAGTCTGGGTCTGTGTGTAAACACTGGACTTAATCTTCTGAGCCTCTTTCGTCTTTTCCACAATGTTTTACAAATATTTTCTTCAGGTGTATATTTTTGGTTGCCGTCTCTTCCCCAGGTCTTCTCTTCACTTGGCCTGAGGAGATGAAGTTCAATCTCAAGGAAGCCATTCTATTACAACATATTTGGAGGAGAGCAGAGAGGGATTTGAAAACTTGTGAAGTTGGTACTATTGGCTTATTATTTTTAGTGGTAGGAAGAGTCATGAGAGATATTCAGTCAGTTTAAAGTGGTAGGGTCAGGACAGCAGAATGAATGATGGAACATAACCCCAAAGAGTGTAGTTTGTGGTGCTGTGATGACTTTGACAAACTGCTGTATTGTAAAGCTATAAGAGTCCTTCAGTGGTAAAGAATGCCTTTAAAAATGAGAAATAGGTATAGTGTCTTTAAATGCAAGACATAGAACTTGGTATGCTTTTAAATCAGGTACACAAGGCACGCCTCTGGACCTTGTGGAGGATACAAATGGAAAGGTCTGATTGGAGATTGCTTTGCTGTGCTCAGTTTATGTGCTTCTAAAAAGCAGTAGCAATATATGTGCCCTGGCCTATACTGTGCATGTCAACCTAAGTGCCTTTTAGCATGTAATGTACACTCAGTGAGTGTTATCTGTACCTAGGATTAGATTTAGTGTGTGACCCTGTGGCCTGGTTCTAACCCTGGCAGTCAGGCCTTTTGCATGGTGAGGTAGTAACAAGGAGAATCTAAACCTCATTGTGTTAGAAGGGAAAACAATCTAGGTTCTAGAGTGACTAAACTCTGCCCTCCTGAAATTGTGTGTGTATGTATTTGTTGGTTTAAAATAAATGGGGTGGAAACTACAGGAAGCTATTTGCATTTTAACTTGAACTTATCTAACCTGAAGTATCCAGGGTCTGCCTTTCTCATCTGGGTTGATAGGCCCTGTTGATCCCTGTTGAGTTGATAATGCTTTGCATAATAGGCAGTCTAGTCTTTGGATAGATAGTATGACCAGTTCAGCATCTTTTCAGTTGGGCTTGGAGGTAAGTCAGGCATCAAAGATTTTACCTTTTCTTATTTGAAAAGTCATTTTCTGGATAGGAATAGTTCTTTACTTCCAGCCCCCATCCCAAATCAGAAAATTTGTTCTTCCTTCAAGATTTGTATTTGAGCTTCTTTTTATAAGTGCCTGTAGACAGTACGTTCTAATCTTGACAGTGATGCTCACTGGCACAGTGAGAACTCAGGTTGTAGACATATCTCCTCATGAGTAGCTGGGCACTAATCCCAGTTGAACTCAAGTTCTCAGTAGTTACACTACTACTTCCTTCTCCGTGTTCCAGAAGGCAGGATGACTGCCACTTTTAGATAATAACTTCACTGATCGGGTACTTAAACTGGCTAGCAGTTAGAGAGGAAAAAGACACAGCTCCTGTTTTTGAGGAGACCCATTGTCTTTATACAGTGCTCACTGGAAGGATCAGCCTTGTCTTTGTACAGCACTTCTATTGATTGATCAGTCTGTCCTTGTGATTCAAGGTGACTAATTAGAATGATTCTGTTGTGGGGTAATTGTGGAATTGAGTTGAAGGGAGTAAGGGAGGTTAATTTTACCTCTGGCTAGAAGACCTGTGTAAATGTAATTGGCAGCTCTTTAGCTTTTATTCTTCCTCTTTTTCTGTATTTCATTATGTTCAATGGCAGTTACTTATTTAAATGAAAATGTACTGGAACTTTGTGGTGATTTGGAGCCCACTTGTAGTGGATGTGATCACGAAATAATGATTTATTGCCATCATATAAATAAATTAGGGATTGCAAGCTCAAATGCCTGAGTATCAGGCAGGTATTGTAAGTGAGTGAAGTGAGCCAGGAGGGAATGTATTAGGATATAGTAGTGACTGTAGTGTACTGAAATGTGGGCACAGTATAACCATTCTTCCTATTTTTCAGGAGAAACTGGGAATTCAGATCATTGTGTTTTAAACTGTTGGCAACTAGTTAAATTATTTAAAAGCCTTTTACAGGTGGAAAATAAGTCTGCAGACTGGATTCTGTGCCATGACAGTGGAGGATGACTCCTGATATTCCAGATGAGCAGACCTTATGAAACTTAATCACTGCAGTTCTCTATGTATAATCATACAGACTCACTTTTTAATATTTGTCCTACTCTGCTAACTTTTACGCTTAGTTGTCATGTTGGATGCTCTGAGTGGTTAAAAGATAAGAAGCCTTGTTTCATTTTTCATCTCCAAGGTGACAGAAAGGACATCTTTGGACAGCTTTGGGCTTATCTCAGTAACATACTGCATATAGTTATTGGGATAACCTCAGACTCTCCATAGAGGGAGGAGCTGGAATGGCAGAGCTGAGATACACCTGCTTATTGGGTTGGGAGGATTTTCTAGTTGTATCCTGTCAGGGAATCAGCTTATTTCTTGGTTTGATTTTCTCTTACCTCCACACTTTAAGTAAATTTCTTGAGTCCAGTAAGTTGTTTATTAGTTCAGTAATTTTTGTTCACTTTCAACAAAGCACAGAATTATGGCATGTTCTTTGGCTTGCTATAGAAACCTTAAAAGCTCTGCATCTTTGGTGGTCCTCTGGGATGTTAGAGAGATGAGTGAAGATAAACCTTGGAAGGGTCAGTTGATGGTTGTTCAGCTCCCTGGTACCTTCTACCCTCTCAGTATGCCCATCAGAGTTTTCTTGGTTTACATAGCTCTGTATTAGACATCAGAGCACCATGAAAAAGAAAAAACCCTGAGTTTTTGCCTTTGAATAATCTAATTTCTAGTTGGATAAGAACAACTTTTAAGCAATGAGGAAGAAAAATAATGGTCTACTAATAATCTCTGTGTGTGTGTGTGTTCAGTTGCTTAGTTGTGTCCGACTCTTTGGGATCCCATAGACTATAAACCCGCCAGGCTCCTCTGTCCATGGAATTCTGCAGGCAAGAATGCTGGAGTGGGTTGCCATGCCCTTCCCCAGGGGATCTTCTGAACCAAGGGATCGAACCCTGGTCTCCTATATTGCAGGCAGATTCTTTACTGTCTGAGCTACCAAGGAAGCCCCAACTAATCTATTTAGTACCAAAGAAAATAAGACACATATACATGAATATGAAGAATTGACAATTGCATAAAGAATTGTAGTTATTTACAATATTTCATAGAAGAAATGTGAACATGCACATAGCATAGGAGGAGACTTCAGGAAGATAGATGTAAAACAGAAGCATTGTGCTTTGACTGGTGGATAAATGTGGGTTCTTTTTGTCCGTAGAATGGCTAATATGGAAGGTTTGTAACTTCTTTTAATAGTGGAGGAACAAACATGGGTTACAGAAAGTTTTGCCTGCCTAGCTTAGAGTCCTTGTCTTCTGTGAAGCAGTTGTTCTCACAAGAGGTGGATGTGCATCGATATTGAAGAGTCAGTCTTGATATTCTTTCATTTATTCATTCAGTATTTATCACTTTTCTTACTATGTATTTATCATTTTTCTTGCTATGTAAAAGATGATAAATTATGGTCTCTTCCTGAAATGCTCATAGACTCATGGGAGAGACAGACTAAATAAATAATTATAAATTAGCATAAGATATACTTAAATAGAGGTAGGTGCAGTGCTATGGGGTGACAGAAAAAAAAAACACACTCTTGGAAAGTGGGTTAGCTAGGGAAGACTTACACCTTAGGTATTATCATAAAAACAGCCAGCCTTTGGGGGGTTTTAATATTCCTAATAGCATGCTTGGCCTTAAGAACAAGTGGATGAGGATGTACTAGCTCAGTTTTGCAACGAGAACTGTAAACTGGGGCTCAGAGAGCCTAAGAAACTTGTTTAAGATCGTATAGTTACTTCCTTTTCCAGTAAGCGGCCTGAGCTGACCCATAAAAATGGTGTGCTATTCACTCAACCCAGAAAACCCCACAAAATCATGCAAATCAAGAGGTTCAAATCTTCGTGTTCACTTTAAGAACACTTGTGAAACTGCCCAGGCCATAAAGGGTATGCATATCCGAAAAGCCACCAAGTATGTCGCTCTAAAGAAGCAATGTGTGCCATTCCGTCGTTACAATGGTGGAGTTGGTAGGTGTGCACAGGCCAAACAGTGGGGCTGGACGCAGGGTTGGTGGCCCAAAAAGAGTGCTGAATTTTTACTGCACAAGCTCAAAAATGCAGAGAGTAATGCTGAACTTAAGGGCTTAGATGTAGATTCTCTGGTCATTGAGCACATCCAAGTGAACAAAGCCCCCAAGATGCAGTGCAGGACTTAGAGAGCTCACGGTCGGATCAACTCCTACATGAGCTCTCCCTGCCACATTGAGATGATCTTTACTGAAAAAGAACAGATTGTTCCTAAACCAGAGGAGGAGGTTGCACAGAAGAAAAAGATATCCCAGAAGAAACTGAAGAAACAAAAACTTATGGCCTGGGAATAAATGCTGCAGAAAATAAATGCAAATAAAAGTAAAAAAAAAAAAAAAGATCATATAGTTAATAATAGTCAAGAATACCACTGTGGTATTCTAACTCTCTCATTAACTTTTGGATGTAGTGAGTAAGGATTTACCAGGTGGATAAGAGTGGGAAAAAATGTTCAAAACAGAAAAGGAACAGCATGCACAAAGGCAGACAGCAAAGATCATGACTTGAACAAGAAAGAACTTTTGATGTTCTATTTAAAAAATATTTTTGGCCACACTGCAAGGCATGGATCCTAGTTCCCCAATCGGGGATCAAACCCACTCACCCAGCATTGGGAGGGCAGAGTCTTAACCACTGGACCACCAGGGAAGTCCCTTGATGGCCTCTTATACAAAGAGTATATACAGCATACGTGGGGCATCAGTGTCCCCAGCCAAGCTTAAAAAACAGCATTATCAAAGCTATGCCCTTCCCTTTTAGTCACATCTTCCTCCCCTTAGCCCCTGCTGTAAATTTTTTGTGCTTCCCTGGGGTGTAGTCTAGAGGGAGTTGCTAGTTCATATAGTGACTCCTTCTCTTTGGATCCTCTTGGGGTGAGTAACTGGGATGCTGCAAAATACTAGAGGAATCCTATTAGACCCGGGTTCAAACAGATAGTGGTTTCAGATAGAGGACAAATTTTCTTTGGGAGATTCTTGGGTGAGGAGATGTTCTTCAAGGCTTGGAGGGAGATTAGGCAACTCTACATAGTCCTTGAAAGTAATTCCTCTTTATTCCCTAGATGTTTCTTCTTTTTTTTTTTTCTACTAAGTAACTTATGGCAATGATTTTTTTGTTAGACCTTTGCTATCTTAGAAATTTGTTAGCTTTTGATGCCTAGTGAATTTTGATCTAGTGTAGGTTGATTACTTCAGGTGGTATCCCAATTAAAAATTTATTTATTCTAGAAAGCCTTCCAAATAGCATGTAGATCCTATGAAGATCTCAGTTAAGTCTTGACACTTTTGTTTGCAATTTGTAGTATAGTTGTTGTTTCTTGTTGCTGTATTGTTCTCAGTATGGGTGTTTTCTCTCTTGCTCTTAGTTCTTTATGTAAAAAAATTTTTTATTTACTTTTGGTCATACTGGGTCTTCGTAGCTTCACGGGCTTTTCTCTAGTTGTGGTACAAGGGTTTCTCTTTGCTGTGGCTTCTCTTGTTGCCGAGCATGGGTTCTAGGGTGGCTGGGCTTCAGTAGGTGCAGTTCCTGGGCTCTGGAGCACAGGCTCAATAGTTGTGGCCCAGGGGCTTAGTTGTTCTGTGGCATGTTGGATCTTCCTGGATCAGGGATCCAACCCATGTCTCCTACATTGGCAACTGATTCTTACCACTGAACCATCAGGGAAGTCCTCTTAGTTCTTCAAAAGAGAAATTAAAAGTACTTCCCTGGCAGTCCAGTGGTTAAGACCCTGAGCTTCCCCTACAGGGGAATCACGGGCAGGGGACCTGTGTTCAATCCTGGATTGGGGAGCTAAGATCCCACATGCCTTGGAGCACAACCAAAAAAAAGAGAAATTAAATATTCTTACTTTATAGTGGTCCTCTCCAGGCCCCCCCAAATATTTTTTACAACGATTGTAGTCAGCATATATGCTACATATATTGAAAGCCCTCCAGGCCCCCCACTTGCTTTTGTAGCTTTACCTGCTATTATTCTCCTAGGAATAATGTTCCAGCAAGTCTGGAATAATCCTGATCCTCTAGATACATACTGAATTTTCCCACCAGTAAGCTTTTACTCTTGCCATTCTCTTGTATTTTTAGCTGTTTGAATCCTGTTTTTCGTTTGCTTTTCCAGTGTTCTCTGAAGGAATATTTTCTCTACTTCACTGCTGTGACACTGTGTACCACTCATGTATTGGGATATGTATGGGTTGTGTATAGATATATGTGTTTAATCTATTAGATTATAAATTCATTGTGGGTGGATAGGGATAATTCGGTATGACTCTGTCTGGCATTTTGCTTAGCATGTGCCAAGTAATATCTGGTTGACTGAGGTGAATGTTTATTAGTTAATTAACTTTGATTGCTATTCTTAATCATTTACACACAAAATAATACAAGTATTTTTCTAAAGAGCCTTCTCATTTTTAAAAATCCATTAATTAAAATTTAAAAATAGGTAATATATGTATGTGACACAAAATTCAAAAAGTATAAAAGAATATACAAAGAAAAGTAAGTCTTCCTTTTTCCACTGTGAAAGGAAGGAACTGGGAGTTCCGTTCTCAGTGGCAACCTCTGTTGTGTGCTGTTTCAAGTCGCCTCAGTCATGTTTGATTCTCTGCGATCCTTTGAACTGTAGCCCGCCAGGCTCCTCTGTTCATGAGATTCTCCAGGCAAGATTACTAGAGTGGGTTGCCATGCCCTCTTCCAGGGGATTTTCCTTATCCAGGAATTGAACCTGTGTCTCTTATGTCTCCTGCTTTGGCAGAGGGGTTCTTTACTTCTAGTGCCGCCTGGGAAATCCAGTGTTTAACACTCCTCCCCGCTGGGCAATCAAACCCTGGTCTCCCAAATGACAGGTGGGGATACTCACCACTATGCTAAGGGTGTCTTAAAAATCTTTCCAGAGATCTAGAACATATTCATCTTGCCTAAATAATTTAAGGAAGAAGAGATACTAGAGATTTTATCTTTTCTGATACTTTAAATTATTTTTAAATTTATTTTTCTTCTACTTCTTGATTCTCTTCCTCTTCATCATTATGTGTTCTCATCATTGAATCTTCTCCATCCATTGAAGATAATATTATTTTGTGCCTAGAGCATTTAGTCTTCTGAGACTAACCTAGTTGTTTCTTTAAATTGTTATTAAAATAAATGCTGGGACTTCCCTGATGGTCCAGTGGTTAAAATTCTGTGCTCCCAATGCAGGGGGCATCATTTCTATCCCTGGTTGGGGAAGATCCCACATGCTACATGGTGAGGCCAAAAAAAAACAAACTTTAAACAATAGATACTATCTTTTGTTGGAATCCCCTGTGGATTGAGAGAGGCTTTATGGGCCTGAACCAAATATGTACTCTTTTCCTTTGTCATGGTAGTTTTCATGCTTCTCACTTTCTTCATGCAAAGTATGCGAACAGAGCTACTTGCAGCGTGCTTTCCCCCACCCCGTGTCTCTGGCTCAGTTTTCTTTTAGATCCTGCTGAACTCTATAAATGCCTCAAGGGCAGAAATTATATCTCATTTCTTTCATAATTATTAATTTTAAATTATACTGATAGTATAGTAATATGTTCTTGTAAAAAATTAGAACATAGATAAGGCTATAAGTATCCTCTGATCACAACCTAATTTCATAATACCTTCTCTAGAGATAACTGTGGTTATTGAGTTTCGGTGCATCTACTCAAACCTTTTATTCATTGTTTACATATCTCTCTATATACCTGTAAGTATACTTAACAACATTAGATGACTCACAAATAGAGTATTTAAAGGGAAAAAGACAAATTGCAGAAGAATACATACAATCTGATATTATACGAAATATAAAAATAGGCAGAATGATACTGTCTAAAGATGCATATCAATGAAGTAAAGTACAAAGCAACATAAAATTTTAATAAACATCAGATTTAAAATAGTGGGAACTATGGATGAAAGAGAGAAGGACGTAATTAGGAAGGACACACAGAGACATCAGTTGTACTGTTCTTAATCTGGATACTGGCTTGTTATATCACTCTTTATATCTTGAAAGTGAAAGAAAGTGCTAGTCACTCAGTCATGTCCGGCTGTTTGCAACCCCATTAACTGTGGCCCGTCAGACTCCTATGTCCATGGAATTCTCCAGGCAAGATTACTGGAGTGGGTTGCCATTCCCTTCTCCAGGAGGATCTTCCCATCCCAGGGATCTAACCTAGGTCTCCTGAAATGAAGGCAGATTCTTTACCAACTAAGCCACCAGGGAAGCCCCTTTATATCTTTGTTGCTGTTGTTCAGTTGCTCAATCATGCCTGACTCTTTGCGACCCCATGGACTGCAGCATGCCAGACTTTCCAGTCCTTCACCATCTCCCAGAGCTTGCTCAAACTCATATCCATTGAGTTTGTGATACCATCCAACCATCTCATCCTCTGTCATTCCCTTCTCCAGCCTTCAGTCTTTTCCAGCAGGAGTCTTTTCTAAGAGTCCTGAAAAGGAGTCTTTTCAGGGTCTTTTCTAATGAGTAAGCTCGTCACATTAGGTGGCCAAAATGTTGGAGCTTCAGCTTCAGCATCAGTCCTTCCAGTGAATAGTCAGGGTTGATTTCCTTTAGGATTGACTGGTTTGATCTCCTTGCAATCCAACAGCTTTATATCTTACTTTATGTTAAATATTGCATATTTTAAAAAACAAAAATCTAGTATTTTATGTAGGGTTGGTTAGTTTTTACGTAACTGGTAACATATAACCATATACTACAGTTTGTTTGTTTTTTTTTCATTTCACAGTATGTCTGAAGCTCTTTCCATGTCTTTTGCCCTATATCCTTAGCACTCCGAAAGATGCCTTATGCATGGTAGGTGCTCATTAGGTAAATATTTCTGAAATTGCTTCACTTACTCTGTTAACCTCACTGTTTTTTATTTTATTTTTAATTGGAGGATAATTACTTTACAGTATTGTGATGGTTTCTGCCATACATCAACGTGAATCAGCCACAGGCATACACATGTCCCCCATGTCCCCTCCCTCTTAAACCTCCCTCCCCATCCCATGCCTCTAGGTTGTCACAGAGCACCAGCTTTGGGTTTCTTGTGTCATGCAGCAAATTCCCACTATCTATTTTACACATGGTAATGTATATGTTTCAATACTACTCTCTCAAGTCATCCCACCCTCTCCCTCTCCTACAGTGATCATATGTCTGCATCTTCTTTAAATGCACTGTGAGTAGGATCATCAGTACCATCTTTCTAGATTCCATATATATTGTTAATATACAATATTTGTCTTTATTTTTCTGACTTACTTCACTCTGTATAATAGACTCTAGGTTTATCCACCTCATTAGAATTGACTCAAATGCATCCTTTTTTTATTGCTGAGTAAGATTCCATTGTATATATGTACCACTACTTCTTTATCCATTCATCTATTGAGGGACATACTGGTTGCTTCCGTGTCCTAGCTATTGTAAAAAGTGTTGCAATGAATAGTGCTACATTGGGGTACATGTGTAGCCTTAGTGTTTTAATTTTCCTTGAGCCTGATCTAAATGTCTGTATAACTGTTTGTCTCCCCTTCCCTTCTTTTTATCCCTTTTGCTTTTAAAAATTTTATCTATTTTTAGGAGGGTTTCCCTCTAAATAATGGGAAGTGATTAGGTTGATTTTATAAGCTCCTATTAAGGTTTTCTCTATGCCAAGAAGAGTCTACCTTTTAGTTTACTTATTAGAGATTTGCTGCTATAAGCAAGTGAACTTGACTTTTCAGAACTTTTCTAAGCTTATATCACTGCCACTGTCCAATTTTCTGGAGCTGACTTGGCAGAATAAATGCAGTCTAAAAATTGATATTGTAACTGTGGTTCCAAATGAAGGCTATTTTTCTAACAGCCTTCATTCTTTTCTTTTAACTTAAACCTTCATTATTGATTGGGTTGATAAAGTAAAAGAACAATAGGAATATCTGAAATATTTCTTTAACAAGCTAGGCACACCAGTGTATCTTTTTGTCTTCATGCTTTGTAGGTTAGATTTGGGGGACAGTTGACTTTGAAGAATTTGAATGTTTGTTAGAGATTGTTGAGGTGCCTTTGAGAAATTTTCTGGTGTGATGTTTTTTGAGTTGTATCTTGAACTTTCAGAGACCTCTGGAAGAGCCAGGTAATTGCATTCATAACATAAGAAGGACATTATCACATTTTAGTATTATAGGTGGGGAATCTTGGTACTGAAAAGCTAAATCATAGTTCTAACCTTATCAGGTACTGATTCAAGCATGGGGATGCTCTTGGATAACCAAATATTAACTAACTTTTCTCTTAACTGTTTCAGTAGGTTTGCCAGGATGGTGGATAAAAATATTTACATCATTCAAGGGGAAATTAACATTGTGGTTGGGGCCATCAAACGGAATGCCCGATGGAGCACCCATACACCGCTGGTAAGTGGGGGATGGGCAGAACACTTGGTTACTGAGTTGTTGTAGGGGATCTGATACGTGCTGGGTTTCCTGGTAATAATGATAATAGGAGCAATTCAGAGTTTTTCAGAAGGGTATCAAGGACCCTTTTGTTTTATTTCAATAAGAGTCAAATTTATAAACTGTCTTTTTTCCTCTGGAACCCAGATGATGATACCATTTTTCTTCTAGCTGTTTTTATAAGCAGCTTAAGCTAGTACTTGGGACCTCTTTAATATGCCTAAACATGTCAGAAAGATTTCTTATCTTCTTTTTTGTTTGTTTACTTTTTGAACCAGAAATTTTACTTCTAAGAATTTATTCTAATATTCAAATATTGGAAAAAAATTGCAATATAGATTCCTTATTTTCTGATTCCTGAGAACTATAATTAGCTATCAAATTCATTTCAGTTAGTATAGTTATTGGCACATGGAATATGGTGGTACTCGTTGGAAATTCAGTAAGCTTTCAAATATAGAGGAGACCATATCTTGCTAATCAGATGAGTAAGCTTAACTGTTGTAAAGCTGACTTTCTTTGTTGCATATGTATGTTCAGTGATGTTTTTGTTACAGTTGTATAAAACAGTTTTGAGTACAATTGTAAAATTAAAGTTTAGACATTTCTAGCTTGGTGAATATGTATATGTTTGTTTAGAAATTTCTCACTTTCATTAATAAAAATGAACTGTTTTATAAGTATGAATGGAGTCAGGAATGAATGTGTATGACTATGATAAGAGAAGAGACAGAGTAATACATGTCTCAGTCTGTATGTTTCAGTCTGTTTGGGATGCTCTAACACAATACCATGGGCTGGGTAGCCTATAAAGAACAGATTTTTTTTTTTTTTTAAACAATGTATTAATTTCTAGAGGCTGAAAGTTCAAAATCAGAGCATTAGCATGCTTGGGTGAGGTACTTCTGGGTCTCAAACTTCTCATTGTATCCTCACATGGTAGAAGGGGCAAGGAAACACTCTTGGCATGTGGGATCTTAGTTCTCTGATGGGGAATCAAACCTGTGTCCCCTTGCAGTGGAAGCATGGAGTTTTAACCACTGGACCACCAGGAAGTCCCAGCACAGAAGTTTTGAGGCATCATGATCATTCAGACCATAGCACATATAGAAGACCTAGCAGTCTATGGTAACTTGAATGCCATGGTCTTGGTGTAGATTAAGATTAGTACTTCAGGATGTACTATTTTAGGTAAGCACAGAGTACTTCTATGAGATAAGAGATTAGGGAACTGGAAAAATGAACCATGGCTAACTTTCTTTTCCTCAGAAGGAAAACTGACTGAATTTTCTGGTTGGATTCAGAGAAAGAGCTCTTGATCTATCTTTTATTTCCTTTTTACTCTTGGTCTGATAATTCTTTTTTTTTTTTTTTTTTTTAATCTGTGTGTTATAGGATGAAGAACGGGATCCTCTGCTGCATAGTTTCAGTCATCTAAAGGAGATTTTAAACAACGTAACAGGTAAGTATGTTTGATTTATTGCAAGAATGGACAAACTTTTTCTTTATAGTATAAGACTACATGATATTTTAAGCTTTGCAGGCTGTAGCAACTGCAACTACTCAACTCTTGTCATTGTAACCCAAATGCAGACTCAGATAATACTTAAATGAATAATAAATAAAATTTTCTTTTAAAAAAACAGGCTGCAAGCCAGTTTTGGCCCACAGGTGTAGTTTGCTCTGGTTTATTTTACTGCTGATCCTTCCTGGAGCTCTTAGAGTGTCCTACTTTAATGGGGAATCAGCATTCATACAATTATAAGCTTCCTTCTTTGCTTGAGTTATAAGTGTTATTTTTGGCTAATGTTCTGTTTTGTTTTGGCTATTTTTCTTTCTCTAACTCACATATACCATCAGATAGGAAATTGATGGCACAAGTGAAGTGTTTAATACTTGCAGTGTAACCTTTCTCTTACAGAAAGTCCTTACTGGTTTTTAGGACCTGAGCTTTCTGTAATGCAGCTCTTTTAGTCTTCACTTGTTCCCAGAATCTTTTGTGTCACACACTCTGCCTTTGTTTTCCTAATCATAATTATCTTATGTAATAATTATATGTTTAGAATTTTCAAAGCCACTTTCACATTTATTACCTTATTGAATTTTTTTCACTTTTATTTATATTTCAGATCAGGAACTTCATTCTTTCTTCTTTTAGTTTAATTGAGATATAATTGACATATAGCACTGTATAAGTTTAAGATGTACATAGTACTTTGAATTACATACATTATGAAATGATTACCACAGTAAGTTTAGTGAACATCTGTCATCTCACAGATACAAAATTAAAGAAATAGAAAAAAAATTTTTTTCCTGGTGAGAAGTCTTAGGATTTAGTCTCTTAACAACTTCCATGTGTAACATACAGCAGTGTTAATTACATTTATCATGTTGTATATGTGTACATGCATGCTCAGTCTCTCAGTTACGTCTGACTCTGTGACCCCATAGACTGTGGCTTGCCTTGCTCCTCTGTCCATGGGATTTTTCAAGCAAGAATATTGGAATGAAGAATACTGGTTGCCATTTCCTCCTCGAGGGGATCTTCCTGACCCAGGGATTAGACCCATGTCTCCTGCATCTCCTGCATTGGCAGGTGGATTCTTTACCACTGGGTCACCTGGGAAGCCCATTGTGTTGTACATTATAGCCCTAATACTTATTTATCTTATAACTAGAAGATTGTGTCTTTTGGCTGCTTTCATCCAGTTCCTCCTTCCCCCATCCCCTGCCTCTGGTAACCACAAATCTGATCTTTTTTTCTGTGAGTTCATTTGTTTGCTTTTGAAATAGAATGGACCTGTAGTACTATGTTCTTGCTATACAACATTGTGATTTGATGTTTCTGTACATTTCAAAATGTTCACCATGGTAAGCCTAGTTACCATACCTTCTTGAAACTTTTAACACAACCTGTGAGGGAGGCATGGCAGATTTGTCCCCCTTTTATGAATGAAGCTGAAGCCCAGAGATATTTTAAGTGATTTAGCTGAGATCACACTGATCCTAAGAAGTGGAGTCAGAACTCAAAACTAGAATTCAGGCCCCTAACACCAGATTTAGTGCCCTGTTCTGTGTTGCTTCTGTTCATACAGTTAGAGGGGAATGTACACAGGAAATGCTTTATATTATGTTTAAAAACATGTCAAGGGAGGAGGTAAAGGCTCAACACTTCATATTTTTCAAGCCTGGAGGGAAGATATAGACATAAAGGGAAAGCCTCAGAGCTGTGCTCCTCTGTTGACTATAAAGGGCTTTTGCAGTTGTATGTCCCTGGAATGTTTTTAGCTAGTAACATATCTAACACCATGATTGAAATAGCTTTTAGGCTTCTGCAGATTAAATAAATAAATAAGTAAGTGTTCTCCTTTTATGAGAAATGTAGGAGAATATCTGGAGAAAAATTCCTTTTACTTTCCTAACCCTAATCCTAGGGAATCTAAGGATTTTCTACATGTTTCTTTAAAGGAACAAATTTGACTCAATGTGAAAAGTGTTCGCAATGTTAGCCAATGATCAGATATAGGGGAAGAGGTGTCTGATAGCTAGTTAGCAGGGCTAATGCTGCAACTAGGCATGTTCTCATTTTATGGCCTGTACTGAAAGTGATTTGGCTGCTTTAGAAAGTTGGTGGCTTGTGCAGATTTTTTTTTTAATTGAAGTATAGTTGATTTACAGTGTTGTGTTAATTTCTGCTGTACAGCAAAGTGATTTAGTTATACATATATGCATTCTTTTCCATTATGGTTTATCCTGGGATACTGAATATAGTTTCCTGTGCTATATAGTAGGACCTTGTTGTCCGTCCATCCTATACGTAGTAGTTCGCATTTTCCCAGGTGGCGCTAGTGGTAAAGAACCCACCTGCCAATGCAGGAGATGCAAGAGATGAGGATTCAATCCCTGGGTGGGAAAGATCCCTTGGTGGAGGGCGTGGCAACCCACTCTAGTATTCTTACCTGCCTGGAGAATCCCATGGGCAGAGGAGCCTGGTGGACTATAGTCCATAGAGTTGCAAAGAGTCGGACACGACTGAAGTTACTTCGCATGCACGCAGCACGCACTAACCCCAAACTTCCAGTCCATCCTCCCCTCCCCTGTAGCCACAAGTCTGTTCTCTCTGTGAGTGTTTCTGCTTCGTAGGTAGGTTCATTTGTGTCATGTTTTATACTCTACATACAAGTGATATCATATGGTGTTTGTCTTTCTGACTTACTTCACTTAGTATGATAATCTCTAGTTGCATCCATATTGCTGACAGATTTTTTTTTTTTAACTTTTCATGTAAAACTTACATATCCCAATTACAAAGAAAAATAGTCAGTAGATATTTACAATTCTTTTTCATGGGTCAGAGTTTGGAGTGTTATCTTTCTCAGAGAATACATTTGGAAAATGTTTGGCAAGCATTTTATATACAGCTGAGAATTGTTGTCATAAGTGGCTGGGTATACCCTAAAATGGCTGAGGTCAGACTGGAGTTGCCTTGTAGACCTTTTGGGCACTTTGCAGACCCTGAGGAGCTGAGGTGGTGCTGCTCTCCTGATAAAGCCACGTTTCCTACTTGCCATCCAATCTATATCCCACACTTGTTTTCTCCATTCTGACATATCCCAAGACTTCAGTTCAGAGATTGTATCTGTGGTGAGTAGTACAGTCCAGGATTTGGTTTCTAGTTCATCTGAGAGTTACCAAACTTGAGTCTGCTGCCTAATTTTCTTACATCTTTGGGTTAGGAATCCAGATTATCTTCTACTTGAAACTATTAAAACCAGAATGTGCCGAGGAACCAGTTCTGTCAGTGGTACTAGGAACATAGCTGGGTGTTGTCCAAGTTTTCCCTCAAAGTGAGGAAGAAGGTGATGATGTTTTCCAGGGGCCAGTAGCTGTGGCAGGTATTGAAACTGCCTGTCTAAGTTGCCCCACTGTTCTTGGGTTTTAGCGTATTACCTACCTGATAAATGACAGAGTGGATCCAAAATAGAGCATTTCATGGTCTTCTGGTTGGTTCTGACCCCCCACATAGTGCTGGCTTCCAGGAGCAGGTTTATGGGTCAGCTGCTCCTGTGGTCCTGGACTTTGTAATCCATGACCAATTTCTTGTTTCTTTTACTGAAACAAACAGATTTTTTCTGATTGGCAGTGTCAGGAGGATTGCTTTCTTGGAAGCCTGTTAATGGTTGGAGGCTGGGAAAGGGTTTTGAACTTGGAGAGAGAAACTGAAGGGACTGCCATTGCTATGTGACTGGGAATGGTGTACCACTTAGGTTGGAAGAACTATGATAGGAATTCCAAGACTCCATTTAGTTTAACTCATGAAACTGACTTGGGCTTGGTCTCTTTTTGCAAAGGCTCTTTATTTGCACTTTTCTAGACTATCTGCTGGCTGGGTTGGTTAAGAATATTGTTAATGGAAATAGGTGATTCATTGGACATTATCAGTCAACCAAAGCAATTTTTCCTCTTTTCTTTTTTTTTTTTTTTCACTCAGTCCGACTCTGCGATCCTATGGACTGTAGCCTACCAGGCTCCTCAGTCCATGGAATTTTCCAGGCAAGAGTACTGGAGTGGGTTGCCATTTCCTTCTCCATTCCTCTTTTCTTGTAAGCAGTCAGAAGATCTTTTAAGGGCATAAGTGCTCCCTACTCCTTCAGGAACATTGTCTGAGCATTGTAAAGGAAGTAAGTCTACTGTCTCTAGTAAGGGTTGGCTAAGTCCATGTCAGTTATTCTCACAGGTGTGTCTCTGGACCACATTTGCAGTCAGTATTTGCCCAAAATGCATGATAACTGAATGCTCTGTAATATCTAGAGTAATAGAATGTTTTAATACCAAATCTAAAGAGAGGGTTGCACTTGGAATGTATGGAAGTGCCTAAGAGCAAAGTTGGCATATTGGTACTTTGGATAAAGCCATAGCTTACCACCAGTGAGACTTGACTGCTGCCCCTTATTTAGTCTTTCAGTTCTCTTAAGAATCCTTTAAGAGGTTATTCTGAAGGAGTTAAAACGGATGTGTGGTTGCTAGGAGCTGGAAGTGGGCATGGGAAGTAACTGCTAATGGTAATAGGGTTTCTTTTAGGGGTGATGAAAATGTTCTGGAATTAGATCGTGGTGATGGTTGTACATCTTTGTGAATATACTAAAAACTGTAGAAGTGTATACTTTAGAAGGATGAATTTTATGGCATATGAAATCTATCTTAATTTTTCAAAATAGCAAGTGTAGACTAGAAAAGCAATGGGATTCACCAGCTCTTTCTCAGGGCTCAGAGCCATGAAGGGATGCCTCTGACTATAGTTGCTGCTGTGCATTGAACCCATTGCCCAGCAAAGGCAGCGTAAGGCTCTGTTCAGCTCCTGGCCCAGTTTGTCCTTTTATGTCTCTCTCATTAACTCAAGAAGCACATGGCTTTTATATTTAAATTTATTCAAGCTGTAATCTTTGACATTTGAGTTAGCTTTTAGTACAGTTTTGCATTTATAGTAATATATATTATGTATTTTCTCTATCCCCAAAGAATCCATTTTAATCTTTTCCGGATGCAAATTTCAGGCTGTCTTGCCCCATCTCTCCTTTCTTTCTGTCTTTCCCCTCCCCCAACGGAGTGTGTTTGATCAGGTGTGGCAGGAATATCCACTGTCAAGCTGCGCCCTTTATATTAGTCAATATTATCCTTCTCCCCCCCTCCCTGTCTGTCTGCCCCTTTGGGCTTTCCCAGTTGATTTATAATTTTGGAATTCTCATCGGAGTCTGTAATACAGTTTGTTCATTATTTAACCAAAACCTGTTTAATGAGCAGAGAGAGGCAATGTAAATGTTAGGCATGTTGCAGTGATGTACCTTTGTGCTTCTCAAAGCGGGTGGGTAGTTAACTCTGTGCTGCCTGCAGGGCTGGGGCTTCCTGGCCTTAGGGGCAGAAGGACCAGTGTCTCTTCCTTCCATCTGCTCAAGCCATACGGTGGGCTTAGATTCCAAAGGCACATTTCCTTTTATCTTTTTAGAGATCTTGTTGGGGCTCTTGCGTATTGGAGTTATCTACAATCTCACAGATTGGGCGGTAAGATTTGTGGCATGGGACTGGGGGATGAAAGGGAAAGTGAAATATTAGAATACTTGATACTGCTCTTGGTTTTAGGTCTGTAGAGAGTTGTTGTTCAGTCACTCAGTCATGTCCTACTCTTTGTGACCCCATGGACTGCAGCATGCCAGGCTTCCTTGTCCTTCACCATCTCCTGGAGCTTGCTCAAACTCATGTCCGTTGAGTCAGTGATGCCATCCAACCATCTCATCCTCTGTCATCCCCTTCTCCTCCTGCCTTCAATCTTTCCCAGCATCAGGGTTTTTTTCTAATGAGTCACCTCTTCACATCAGGTGGCCAAAGTATTGGAGCTTCAGTATCAGTCCTTCCAATGAATATTCAGGATTGATTTCCTTTAGGATCAACTGGTTTGATCTCCTTGCAGTCCAAGCTGTAGAGAGTAGACAGTTTACTTTTGGTTTTATAGCTGTTCTGTGCCACATGTTGGATCTTACTTCCCTGATCCCTAATCAGGGATCAGACTCGTGCCCACTGCAGTGGAAGCACAAAATCTTTACCACTGGACTGCCAGGGAAGTTCCCCAAGTGTAGACATTTAGAGTAATCCTTCTAGCCAGCATGGTCTCTGGTTTTTGATCTTTTTGTTCCCAGATTAGACAAGTGCTTGCAAGCCTTAGTACCCTTCATTCAATATAGCTTCACAGATAGGGCTCCAGTCAGTCGTGATTTGTGGTTTTTGGCTATGATCATTTACCTCCAGATTTTAGGCTGCCTTTGTCCTTGGTGTTTAAACTTAGATCATTACAAAGAGATTCTTTTCCAGAATCCAAAATTTTTAAACCAGAAATTTTGATTTAAAGCACAGAGGGAAGAACAATCTAAAAGTATCACACCAGAGTCTTCTCTTAAGGAATCACCTCTTAATGACTTTAAGGGCTTGAGGAAGACCTCTTAGTGATATGTGTGTGTGTCAGGGGTGGTGGTGGGGAGGGTAGTAAGTTTGCCTGTGGAGACAAAACTTCTTGCTGGTCTTTTTAATTTTGAGGACCTATGAGGCTCGGGGTATTTAGCATAAGACTAAGGTGGTCTTGAAGCTCAGTATAAGCACTTGTGTTAACTATGGAACTGTTGTAGCTGCTTGGACCTTTTCTTTCTGAGATTCACTAAGATTTGGATTTCTTCTAAGTCTGGCTTATTAAATTGCTTCTGACCAATATTTATTGAATACCTGCTGTGTGCTAGGCATTTTGCTTAGGCACTTAGCCATTGGATCTATAATGGTAAACAAATTTCCTGCCCTCATAGCCACTGGTTTTTAAGACTAGTAACTCTGGCTGACCATTCTGAGACTAACTTACATACTTATATACTATACTCTAGGCCATATGGTTCCCTATCAGATATGGAATAGATGATAGTAAATGAGAGCAGTCTGTTGCCATCTTTTCTTATTCCTCCTTTTCCCCTTGTTCACATAAACCATAGAAATGAGGAGAAATTTAGCTCATGTTTTTGCTTATTTGGCTTTCTCATGTAAAGCTGTTCTGGGCAGAGTTTAGGTATTCCCAAAGATATTGATGGGTTTGCATATTGTAACTCTGAGGGATAAGACATTTGAGGGATAGTATATTTCTTCACTGTGCTTACTTATACAGCAAGATATGATGTGCCTGAGTTTAAGAGGAAGAAGCAGGTGTCTGGAGAGAGTGGATGTATCAGGAGTTTATTTAAATATAATTTATCCTAGACAAACACACCTGTAGGGTACTGTCTCAAGCTTTTTGAATTCAGAGTTTGAGCTAGGAGGTTTGAATCCATGTAACCTCCAGAGCTTTACAGAGAACATTTAAACAGAGTCTGAAAGCCAACTTGGGAGGAACTATAACTTAACACCTGTCTGACTTAGGCCTCTTGGAAATAGCCTTCTAAGTTGAAGCAAAACTGTTCCAGGATGCCTCAGACCTCAAGTTTAATCTGTTTCAATTGGAACATAGGGACATATAGGGAAGACATTCAGTAGTCACTGTCAGGAAGAAGAGTGAGTAAGGGCACACATTCGAAAGAGAAATATCAATAACCTCAGATATGCAGATAACACCACCTTTATAGCAGAAAGTGAAGAGGAACTAAAGAACCTCTTGATGAAGGTGAAAGAGGAGAGTGAAAAAGCTGGCTTCTTTTTTTTTTTTTTAATTTTATATTTATCGGTTGTGCCAGGTCTTAGTTGTGGCATGTAAACTCTTTATTTCCAGCATGTGGGGTCTAGTTCCCTCACCAGGAATTGAACCCATGCCCCCCTGCATTTGGAGCATGGAGTCTTAGCCACTGGACCACCAGGGAAGTCCCAAAAGCTGGCTTCTTAACACTCAACATTCAGAACACCAAGATCATGGCATCTGGTCCCATCGCTTCACAGCAAATAGATGGGGAAACAATGGAAACAGAGACAGACTTTATTTTCTTGGGCTTCAAAATCACTGAAGATAGTGACTGCAGCCATGAAATTAAAAGCCACTTGCTCCTTGAAAGAAAAGCTATGAGAAACCTAGACAGCATATTAAAAAGCAGAGACATTTCTTTGCTGCCAAAGATCCGTCTAGTCAAAGGTATGGTTTTTCCAGTAGTCATGTATGGATGTGAGAGTTGGACCATAAAGAAAGCTGAGCACCAAAGAATTGATGCTTTTGAACTGTGGTGTTGGAGAAGACTCTTGAGAGTCCCTTGGACTGCAAGGAGATCAAACCTGTTATTCCTAAAGGAAATCATTCTTAGATATTCGTTGGAAGGACTAATGCTGAAGCTGAAGCTCCAATACTTTGGCCACTTGATGTGAAGAGCTGACTCATTAGAAAAGACCCTGATGCTGGGAAAGATTGAAGGCGGGAGGAGAAGGGGATGACAGAGGATGAGATGGTTGGATGGCGTCACTGACTCAATGAATATGAGTTTGGTTAAACTTCTTGAGATGGTGAAGGACAGGGAAGCCTGGCTTCTTGTGGTCTCTTTTTGTTTGTTTGTTTGTTTGTTTGTTTTGTGTTCTCTTAATTCCTGACCAGAGTTTGAACCCAGGGCACCCAGCAGTGGAAGCTCAGAGTCCCTGGACTGCCAGGGAATTTCAAGAGTTATTAGCTTTGGTCCACTTGGAAATGAGCTCGTAAATTGTTTAAGACCTAACTGGAGACTGAAAGAAAAAAAAAAGATAAAATGATAAAATTTGGCCAACAAATTTATGTAATGTGCTAAGTGTTGGAACAGACAAGGTTGGGCACACTTATGTAAGTATCTCTTTCCTGTGCCTTTTTTTTTTCTTTTGGTTGTGCCACATGGCATGCAGGGTCTTAGTTCCTTGACTAGGGATCAAACCTGTGTTCCCTGTAGTGGAAATGTGGAGTCTTAACCACTGGACCACCAGGGAACTTCCTCCTGTGCTCTTTTTTTCTTTCTTGTTCTGTAATAAAATATATGAATATATTAGTTTGGAGATTGTTGAGCAACACATTAGAGTGTGACTTGAATTTGAGTCAGGCTGACTTTGGCATCTTGGTAGCTTGAGTGGCCTCAGATTTATGGGCATTTGAGCATAGTTAGGGCAAATAAAGGTACTGTGTTTTTTTTTCCCTTGAGATTATTTATATCAATAAGATGGCTCCCAGAGGCCTATATTTTGATGACTTTACGTTGTCATTTCTTTTTTTTTTTTTTTTAATTAATTGGAGGCTAATTACTTCACAACATTTCAGTGGGTTTTGTCCCACATTGATACGTTGTCATTTCTTTTTACTGGTGTGTTGCTCGCTCAGTTGTGTCCAACTCTTTGCAGCCCCATGGGCTGCAGCCCTCTAGGCTCCTCTGTTCATGGAATTCTCTAGGCAAAAATACTGGAGTAGGTTGCCATTCCCTTCTCCAGGGTATCTTCCTGACCCAGGGATCGAACCTGGGACTCCCAAATTGCAGGCAGATTCTTTACCAGCTGAGCCACCAGGGAAGCCCCATGATCTGAACCTTCATTTGACAATTCTAAACCAACAAGTTCTTCTAAACCTTCATTTGTCCTCAGGATTAGAAAATGAAGACTTTCTTGAGAAGAAGCATTTCTACATAGTCTTTTTATTAATCAGACTCTCCATTTTTCTCATCCTAGTACTCAAACACACCATCAGAACCAGTCTCCTGGTACATTTTCCACTACTCATATCTGAAAGGAAGCTGTGAAGAAAAGGACTTTTTTTGGGGGGTCACACTGCATGCCTTACAGGACCCTTAATTCTCCATCCAGGGATTGAACCTGCACTCTGGGCAGTGAAAGTGTAGAGTCCTAACCATTGGACCATCAGGGAATTCCCATAAAGGACATTCTTAGTATCTTGGCTCTCAACAGCAGAAGCAAAGAAACCTAATTTCTTTCTAGTAGAGTTTAGTGGACAAGGTGACAGTGTGGCCTGTGGTGGGTGTCACTGTTGCTAGTATTGCTGTCATTGACATTGTCCTTTTTAACACAGCCACCTCTTGAGGCCTGAAATTTCTCTCTGGATATGTGTTCCAGTTTGCCATGACAGCAGTCAGATGAGTAAAAAGAGGGAAAGCCAGATACAGCCTTGTTTTTAACAGGGAGTCAGGCAGAGTCCCTTTCTTCTCTTCTACCCATTCAAACCTAGGGTAAGTGCCAAGAGGGTTTCAGAAGGAGCCAGGTGTTTGAAATTCACTGTGCAGTTTTTGTTAGGAGAGATGGTGAAGAGTTTTGTCCTAGCCTTACCTTCTTTAACCACCTCTCTATGCTCACAGATATTCAGTTGGTCACCCCAATTTCTAAAATGATATTGGGTATGTTTATGGAAAGGGTGAGTACATTTGTCTTTTCTCTTCTGCACCCATTAGAAGAGTGGGATATAGAGCAAAATGAAGATCAGGTTATTTTATCTCAGAGATCATGTTAAACAAGAGTTGTAGATGGAGAGCAGTGACTACCTTAAGCTATCAGTTTTGCTTCTGGAAACGAGGAGATAAGATGCTCCTTTCTAGTTTTGAGACCTTTGTTTCTTTGGAAGTCTGAAGGACTTAGATGGACAAGCACTCCTGGCTGCTTGTTGGCTGGCTTCTCTTTTCATGCCTCTTCAGTAACACCAGCCTTCTGTTACCACTGTATGTTGAGTTGTGAAGGGCTGCCACATGTGCACATATCACAACTGACCTTTCCTTGTTCCACGCTTGTTGAGCGATTATTTGCCCGTTTGTAGAACTCACATTATTGCTTTGGGTTTCTGGCCCATTGTGAAGTGGAGCCATCCAGGAAGTGGACTGATACACTGTACATCAGAGGGGAATAAATTGGCATTTGATTTGGTGGAAAGGCAGGGCCAGATGTAGTGTGGGAGCAAGGGTTTTTCTGCAGTCAACCATGTAGCTTGCTTCCAGGTGTCCTGGAAAGCAGCTTGGGAACTGGAGGCTAAGGGTAGTTGGGGACATTAATTGGTGAGCAAGAGGATCAAAAGGACTTCAGTGTTATCTGTGATGGGCCCTTAATTGGAAAAAATCCTCGGAAAGTATAGGGACAAATGAAATTTTTCTGACACTGGTAGGAATTTTTCAACGGATTATTTTTCCTTTTCAAGTAAAGTGAGTTATTAATTGGCAGAAAAATATAAAACTTGAATAAGAAAGCTTCATTTCATGTGAGCTTTTCATGAAGGTTCATTCTTCTCTTTGGGCAACAACAGGTTTAAGAAAACTGCCTTAGTACTGGTGATAAAGGGAGAGCTAAGATAATAATATGACTACCCTACTATGGGCTAGATTGGTATCTTCAGACTGTAGTTGCATTTTGTTAATGGATTGTGATATCATTTTAAAGGGTTACACAGCAATTTTTCCTCAAATTTTTAGTGTGAAAAATTTCAAACATACCAAAATTGAAATATAGTGAGCACCTGCATCTCATACTTGAGTCAAAATTATTAACAATTTAGCCATATTTGCTTTATCGATGTATTTGTGTATTTTTTTTTATACACCATTTGAAAATAAGTTGCAGATGTGTTGATATTTCAGGCTGAATCCTAAATAAGGACATTCTCCTACATAATCATAGTATCATTATTGTACCTAAGAAACTGAGCAGTAATTTACCAATATTAGTGAATATCCAGTCCATTTATTAAAATTTCCTATTTGTTCCCAAACTACCTTTTATATCTATAGCTGGTTTTACCAACCAAAATCCATATAGACTTGTCATTTCATTATGTAGTTATATCTCTTTAGACTTTAAAAATCTAGTATAGTTTTCTCCACCCTATTTATTATTTTTTCTTGACATTGACTTTTTGAAGAGACTAGGCCTTTTATCTTTAGAATGTTTTACATTCTGGGTATGTCTGTGTCCTTGTGGTGTCATTTAACCTGTTGCTGTACTTCAAATATTTCCATTCTAGAAGTTAAGAGTTAAAAGCTTAACTCAATTCAGGTTAAACATTTTGGGCCCAGATGATACTGTGTACTTCATATTATATCACCATAGGAGGCACATACTGTCAAGTTGTCCTGCTGTTGATGGTGTTAAATTTGGTTATTGCTTCTGGTGGTGACTGCCATATCTCTTCATTGTAAAATAAATTTATTTTTCTCTTTGTGATTAGTAGATAATCTATGAAGTAATAGTTTGGCATCTTGCAAATATTCTGTTTCTAATATCCTTTTACCTAAGGATCATCCACTGATGAATTTTTGCCAGAATCACTTATTTTACTAGGGGAGAGGATTTGCAGAATGATGATTTTCTAATTCTGTCTTTCTTTCTACATTATTAGTAGTGTTCTCTAGAATAGTTCTCCTCTGTAAATTGGAGGATGAAACACAGTTAGTTTCTCCTGAAAAGGCAGGGAAAATGCCTAATTCTTTCCCTTAAATTGCCAGCTTTCAGATCAAGGAGTTTGTGTAGTAATGAGCGCTAATGGGGGCAAGTGAGGAGTTTTCCACTTTGGAGGAGCTTATGAATTTTTATTTATTCAGTGTTTACAGTTAATTATATTTATGATCATTTTTGGTGCAAAAGTAATTCCAAGTTTGGTCAGTGAGAGCCCCTTCAAACTAATTCCTTTGTTCCTTTGATATGACCCCTTTGAGCACTTCCTTGTTTTCTGGTACCAGCTGTGGGCCTTAAAAAGAATAGAATAGAAAACATCAGTGCATCACACATAATAAAGAGAATATCTGACTTATTCAATTAGCATAATGTCCCCAAGGTTCATTTATGTTGTTACAAATGGCAGATTTCCTTTTTTTGTTGTTTATGGCTAAAGAAGTTCTATTTATATGGTTGTTTCTCTCTGGGTGAATCAGCTTTTGCAAGGCAGAAATTAATTTGAGACCATTTGAATCATAACAGTCCTGGAGAATGTTAGAATAAGTATTCTTTCCCAAGGAAATAAACATTGTGGGTGTAATCATAATTAACTAGTCACTTTGTACCTTGTATGTTATCTGTTTTACATGATGTTAAACTAATTGTTCCAGAAAGAGTGAATAGCACATCGTGTTAGATACGGCCTGGCCATCGTTTTGAGTTCTTTTGGTAGATCAAGCAGGGAGTAAGTTATGCTAGAAAGATTTGAAACAGCATCTTTTATAGGAACTTTGATCTTGGCAGAAATTCATTTATATGTTAAGTCAACAGGTATTTCTTGAGCACTTCATTGTGTGCCAGACACTGAATTATGTATTAAGGACCTAGTTTTCAAGGAGGCCAACCCAGTTCCTGTCCTCATAAAGTTTATGGTCTAGTGGGTGGGTGATATGAGAGACTCTGGAATTTGAGTGGACAGCTGGGTGGTGGTTTGAAGTCTTCCCAGCTTCCACATATGACCTTAGGAAATTGTGTGCCCTGGTGTACTGAAAGAGGTTCTAGGGTCTTCAGAAGAACAGCCTTGGTGTTTGTCAGCTTTGTCTCTCCCACTCTCTGCCCTCGCCCTGGCTGCCTGGCAATAACTGTGTGCATGGCAGCTTCATTAGCTGCTTTAGGGCTTTGGATGTCTTAGGGCTCAATTACTCCATTTATATTCATCTTTGATTAGTCAGTCTGTGCATCTCAGAGCTGAACTGACTAAAATTGTACTACAGGGATAAGATATCAATGACTGATGTCTTTTCTAATAAAAGTCAACTTCTAATAGAATTTTGCTTTCAGGCTTGGACGTGTAAAGTAGTTGTTAGGATTCTGCAGTCTAGGGGCACAAAACAAAAATTTTAATAGCTACTTAGTTAAGGTGCTAAAAGAATGAGGGGAATTCCATGGTGATCCAGTGGTTAGAACTCTGAGCTTCCACTGCTGAGGGGCCAGGTTTGATCCCTGGTTGGGGAGCTGAGATCCCGCAAGCCATGAGCTGTGACCAAAAAAATAAAATAAAAATTCACAACTTAATCAGGCCAACAGTATAAAAAAATAAAAGAGTGAGGAAAGTCCTTTTCTATAGCTCAAATTTAATAATTCCAGTTTAAAAGTAATATGAGCAGCCCATTGTCTTTAGCCCAGCAGCCTCACCTGAGGAAAAAAGTATCAAAACTCAGTGACTTTGAATAGGATTTGACTTCAGATTAGCAGAACGTCCCATTGTATGTTTATCTTTTGAATCCCAGAGAAAGCTCCCTTAGCTTCCCTCATAGCTCAGTTGGTAAAGAATCTGTCTGCAATGCAGGAGAGCTGGGTTTGGTTTCTGGGTCAGGAAGATCCCCTGGAGAAGGAAATGGCAACCCACTCCAGTCTTCTTGCCTGGAGAGTCCCATGGACAGAGGAGCCTGACAGGCTACAGTCCATGGGGTAGCAAGAGTCCGACACGACTTAGTGACTAAAGAGAGAGAGAGAGAGAGAACCCTTGAGTTCTCAGAAAGAATGCCATTTAGAAATGTCCTTTTTCCTTAGGAAAAAGGACTATTCCTAGGATTTTCAAGGGTGGAGAAAGGTAATAAGGCAGTGAAACAATTAAACAGTGGTTAAGATCTTTCTAAAAGAGGAAGTTGGAGTGAATGTTGGAGTATAAATGTTACTCAAACAAATGTCCACAAAAAGACCTCATCATTTGCTTGATAGCTTATTGTGTTTAAAGTGCAGTTTTATCTTCTTGGCCTTTTTTCTGGGATGAGTGTACATCCAGGGTGCATCCCTAATACCTGTTATAGCCAGATACTTTTGGTGACCAATCCCAGTGACTCTGGCAGAGGGTCCTGTTCCCTCTGGCCCAGGAAGAGGAGTTCTCTTTCAGCTCCCCCACCTGGAAAGAAGCATTGTGGGATAAATAGTCAAGGGAAAGTGGATTTCTGTTGAAATCCAGAATCCAAATATGGCTCATTAATCCTCCCAAGTGAGCCCAAGATTAGCATCTTAATCAGTCTCATTTCAGAGGTTTTAAAGACTTACTCTGTTCTCTAGGTTCTTTATAAGGAAGGAAATGAGCAGTGGCTGCAGTTGATAGAGCTCTTTGGTATTTAGAGAATGGGAGCTGTTGCTAGGGTCCTAAGTGGTCCTAGGTAGGCTGCAGCCTTAAGAATCAGCAAAACTGGGTTGTGTGTATGCAGTAACTGAAGGCAGAGAGCAGGAAATATTTATGTTGCTAATAGTCTTCCTCTAAAAGCTCAGAAGGGAAAGAATTGGCTTGCTTCCCTACCATTTAGTGTTTTAGTGTTATCTAGAATGTAAGTCCATCTCTACTTCCTCTTTAATTTACTGGTGTCAGGATGTTTAATCATCAACTGATAGTGGATTCTTTCAAATTTTCATTTTGAAATAATTTCAAACTTAAAGAAATGTTGTAAGAATAATACAGAGGTCTCCTATATACTTTTGTTTTTATTACTCTCTTTCTATACACACACAAACATATGTATATACATTTTTTTCTAAATCATTTGAGAGTAGATTATATATATATTACAGTCTTATCACTTAATACTTCAAATGTGTATTTGCTAAAACAAGGATAACCTTTTACATAATCTTTAATACAGTATCAAGTTCAAGAAATTTAGAATTGATACAATACTATTCATATTCCAATTCTGTCAGTTGTCCCAATAGTAAATTTTTTAGTTTTTTCCTTTTCAGTCAAGGATCACATATTGCATTTAGCTGTCATATTTCTTTAGTCTCCTTTAATCTGAAACAGTTCTACAGCGTTTTTTGCTCTTTCATGACATTGAATTTTTTAAATGAATACCAGCCATTTTTTTCTTCTTTCTTTCAAGAGTGTTCTTCATTTGGGTTAGTCTGGTATTTCCTCATGATGATTCAGGTAGTATGTATTTGGCATGAATCTACACACCACTGGGCTTTCCTGGTGGCTCAGACCATAAAGAATCCACCTGCAGTGTGGGAGACCTGGGTTCAATCCCTGTTCTGGGAAGATCTAGAGAAGGAAATGACAACCCACTCCAGTATTGTTGCTTGGAGAATTCTATGGATGGAGGAGCATGGTGGGCTATAGTCCATGGGGTCGCAAGGAGTTGGACACAACTGCAGCAACTTAGCACATACCCACTGCTACTGATAATAGTGTCCTTCTTAGGACACCCCTCACCCCTCATTGGTGATATTAATTTTGATCACTTCATCAAAGTTTTAACTTTGTTTCTCCACTGAATAGATACTGTGATTCCCTTGGAACTCACAAGCAGTTTGTGGGGCGACATATTAAGACCTTGTTTTGCTCCTCATTAAACTTTTGGTGGCTCAATGGTAAAGAACCAGCCTGCCAATGCAGGAGACATGGGTTCGATAGCTAGGTTGGAAGATTCCCTTGGAGAAGGATATGGCAACCCACTCCAATATTCTTGCCTGTGAAATTTCAAGGACAGAGGACCCTGGAGGGCTACAGTCCATAGGGTTGCAAAAGAATAGGACATAACTGAGCGACTAAATAACAACGACAAACTTTTCTCCCCATAATTTATCGTATGTTGATGATTCTTGCCTGAACCATTTTCAGGTTGCAGTGATGGAAAATTTGAATGGTTGCTTAAAACATCTGTTCTTAAAGGACTTGTTCTTAAGTATGAGAAGAAAATGTGAATTTTCTTCTTAGCTTGCTTATGTTTGTTTCTTTCTAAGAAATATAATCACATGCTCTGAAGATCTGTATTTCTTTATGGCTTTGGTGGTGCTGCTGCTGTTCTTATTGTGTTTTTTTTTAATTTATTTATGTATTTTATTTTTTGGCTGTGCTAGGTTTTTGTTGCTGTTCTGGCTTTTCTCTAGTTGTGGAGAGCGGGGGCTACACTCTAATTGTGGTTCATGGGCTTCTCCTTGCGGTGATTTCTCTTCTTGTAGAGCACAGGCTCTAGGACACACAGGCTTCAGTTGTTGCGGCCCTCACGATGAGGGCACAGGTTCAGTAGTTAAGACACACAGGCTTAGTTCTCTGCGGCATGTGGAATCTTCCTGGATTGGGGATCCAACCCATGTCTCCTGCATTCTTTACCACTGAGCCACCAGGGAAGCTTGTGATGCTGTTTTTTAAAAATATCCAGTAGCTTGGGGAATTCCTTGGGAGTCCAGTGATTAGGACTTGGAGCTCTCACTACCAAGGGCCAGGGTTTGATCCCTGGTCAGGTAACTAAAATCCCATAAGTCACACGGCATGGCCAAAAAAATTTTAAAAAGCCAGTAACTTAAAAACTCTTCTAGTTGTTGTTTTTAATAATTTTATTTATTTTTGGTTGTGCTTGGTCTTCGTTGCTGCACAATCTTTTCTCTAGTTGTGGCGAGCGAGGCCTGCTCTTCATTGCAATGCACAGGCTTCTCATTTTGGTAGCTTTTCCTGTTGTGCAGCATGGGCTCTAGGGTGAGCGGGTTTCAGTAGTTGCGGCTCATGGGCTCTAGAGCACAGGCTCAATAGTCGTGGTGCACAGGCTTAGTTGCTCCATGACACATAGGATTTTCCTGGATCAGGGATCCAACTCATGTCTCCTGCATTGGCAGGCGGATTCTTACCACTGAACCACCAAGGCAGCCAAAACACTTTTTAGTTTTGAAAATTGGGAAAAGGTTTATCTCAGTGAGGCTTGACCGAGGGTTTAGTGATTTCCTAGAATATGGCACCATCATCAGTAGAATGAATTTGTTTTCTGCTCAACCAGCAGCATAAATGCTTTTCCCCTAAGCCATACTGGTAACAGCCTTGTGAAGCTGACGCCCTTCGGTTTTTTTCTTTTCTCCTTCTAATAAGTGGGATAGCAACATGAATGCATCATATATCGGCATTTCTCAAATATATTTTAGAAGCCTGGTTGAGCTCATTAAGAACTTTTACTTCAGCTTTTTAAAACATACAAAGTTTTGAAATGGCCATCATTCAGGAATTTTAAGAGAAAAAATTGGTTTTAGAAAATCACTCCCCATTCTTATTTACTATCACCCTTTTCTCTCCTTCACTCTTTTTTCTCTACATTTTCCCTTTGCTTCTACTTTCTTTTTATTCCTTTGAAGGATCTGATCAATATGCATGAATGAGCCTCCCTAAGAAAAGAAAAGGTAGAGAAAAAGGTATTACTCTTGAGTCTTATTCTTTGCTGTTACTATGGTGAAGAGTAGGCTGATGATATGATATTACTAATGAAAACCTTACTAGTTATCAGTTATGTATTGTGGAGGAAACCTTGCCCGTGAAAAATTAAGAGAGAGAGAAATAGGGAAAGAAAATAAATGAAACTAGAGAGGCAGAAAATAAGGAGGAGAGAACAGAAAGGAGCAGAAGAAAAGGACTTGGAGGGAAGGACCAAGATTACAGAGTTGCTAAATAGGAAAGTGGGAATCAACTCTAACATTTACCTTTACCCAGTCTACTGTTTCGGCTTTCCCCTTTCAGTAGAGTGTGCTGCAAAGTAGGATGAGGTCGGGATGAATAAAATGGTCCCAGCTTTGATTCCTTGCATCCATCCGTTGAGAACTGAAAGGTTTACCCTGTGATAAGGTGACTTGATAGCCTGATCCTAGTAGGTTATGGTGGAAGAGTCTATTAAGAGATGCCTTTTGGGCAGCTAGCATTAACAGTTATTTTTAACTGTTAATGAAACTCCCATTTCAATCCCTTCATTCTTTAGGCTCCTCCACTGGCTACTATGAGAAGCAGTCAAAATTAGCAGCTATACAAAATGAAGTACCTCTTGTCTCCCCAGTCACTTCCAAAATAAACAGGGAGTAATACTGTCCGTATTTTGTCTCACTTTACTCTGAAGGCTACCGATAGAGGAAGCATGGATTAGTGTGTAGTGATTTCTAGGCTCTGCCCTCTGGACAGATTCCCCTGAGTGTTGTGGCTGAGTGACAGGACCATGTGGCAGGAGTGCAGCTGGAAGTATATCATCGGCAGATTTGGGTTGGGTAAATATAGCAGGAGCAGGATGTCAGTGTGGGAGATGGATTGTTCTGGGAAAGGAAGTGTTGTCTTTCGTCTGAGAAACAATTTCCTGCACTTCTGGGACTCTTGCTTTCTTCTTCTGCTTTTTTTTTTTTCCAGGGCAGAACAGGAGTTGGCAGGAGTTGGGTACACTTGGTGTATTCTATCTCTGGGTGTCTGTCTGTTCCTACATTTGAAGATGGGAGTAGAAATCAGATCTGTTTGGTCAGTTAGCAATAAATAGGCATACCCTTTTGCCTTATAGTTCACTTTTTGCAGTCTTAAAATTATAGCACATACCTGTATAGAGTCTCTTTTTAAAAGTAATTTTTTTTTTTTTTTTTTTTAGTAAAACAGACAAGTTGAAAGACAAATATAATTATACAAAGAAAATCAACTCTATTGACAGTCAGACATGAGGCACCAGCTGGCAGGAAACAGCTGGGATGTTTCTGGGGGCTAGACTCTTCACACCAGAAGTTAACTCTTTAAGGTATCTCTGTTATCTGAACTACTTAAGGTGGCTGCCTACTTATCAACAATCTATATAAAAGACTAAATCTACGAAATTATGTGACCTTTTACAAATGACTAGAACTTTGTCATTTTAAAACTTTTTAAAAAGTGTCTTTATTCTAGAATAGATTTAGATATATGGAGAAATTGTAAAGAAGTTCCCATATACCCTATACCAAGCTTCTCCTATTATTAACATCTCACATTAGTGTGGTACATTTGTCACAGTTAACGAACCCACCTGATACATTATATTAACTGAAGTCCATTCAGATTTCCTTGGTTTTCATCTAATAGATCCAGGATCCCATCCAGGATGCCATATTATGTTTAGTTGTCATGTTTCCTTAGGCTCCTCTTCACTGTGATAGTTTGCATATTTTTTTTTCTTTAATGTTTCATAACAACCCACAAAATAGACTGAGCCTTTATTAGTATCCTCCTTTTACAGATAAAATTCAGGCTCTGGAAAGACTAAGTAACATGTTCAAGGTAATAGAAACTTTAGTAAAAGTTTCTATTAAAATGTGATTATGATTTGGAAAAAGACAATAAAGTAGCTATTTGCTTTTAATGTGGATGAGGGCAGAAATGTAGCCAACTTTCCAGTGGGCCATTTGTAGAAGAGGAATAAGAGACCAATTTGAATAAATATTACTTGTTTTGGATCTTTCTGTCTTACCTGGATATAAATTAACATTATTATTTTAGTAACAGTCCCATGGGAAATGCCCATTCTCTTTTGTAATTCTGCTGTTTATCAAAGGAGCTGATTCCAGAGAATTCTGGACTGCCTGATAAGTTGACCTTGTTTTCTGGCAGCAGGCTTGCTGCTCCCTGGTGCTTGTTGTTAGACATCCAAGTTCAGTAGGAAAGTCCACTGAAAGCCTAGCATACGCACTAACACAACCAAACTGTTTCTGGCATTACGTAGAAGTGACTGGGACTAAAGCACATGAATTTTTTGTAAAGTTCTAGAATCTAATTGAGCATGCTGAAGTTCTGGCTTGAGGTTAGGAGATTCACAGAGTTGTAGTGCTGAGAGGTGGTAGAAAAATGAAAAAATCCACCGGGACATGTCAGTTACAGGCTCTGAATGTTTTATTCAGTGGGGTAAGGTGGAGGAGGGGAGAGGAGGTAAAGTGTAGTATGTTGCTGATGATGCTAGATACTATTAAAAGATAATTTCAGGGTGATGGAAACTATAGGGGTATAAATCATCAGATCTTGAGGGAATAGCATCTCTTGCCTAGAGAAGTATCCATGGGATTGTACCTGTGTCTTAAAGGGCAACTTTTAAAGTTCTCCAAATTAAGCTGATAGGGTAAGAGTTTATTGATGGCATTAACAACCACTTTTATTAACACAGTTTTTATTTTAATTAATGGGAAATGGGATACTTCTCAGTTTATGCTTTTATGATATATAGCTGTGAATCTAGAGGCTGGCTTAGCACCTTTTTGTAGTGACTGTTGCTCTCTCTGGTTATTAGCTCTGATTTTTTTGTCTAAAGGCAGCTATGGAAATAGCAGTGAATAAAAAAATGAGGGAAAACTTGAGGAAGTTTGTGTATATTGTTTGTCTTCATGGCATCATGGAGTAGGGTGGGGATGATGTAGATGTTATAAACTACCAGCTTAGGAGTCTTAACGGGCATGGATGACTAAGGCCTTGTGCCAGGAGAGTGGGAGGTTATCGATGGGAGCAAAGATGACAGCAGATATTAAACATTCCATGGACTACATACATGAACTACAGTCCTTGGAATTCTCCAGGCCTGAATACTGAAGTGGGTAGCCTTTCCCTTCTTCAGGGGATCTTCCCAACCTAGGGATCAAACCCAGGTCTCCTGCATTGTGGGCGGATTCTTTACCAGCTGAGCCACAAGGGAAGCCCAAGAATACTGGAGTGGGTAGCCTATCCCTTCTCCAGAGGATCTTCCTGACCCAGGAATCAAACTGGGGTCTCCTGCATTGCAGGCAGATTCTTTACCAACTGAGCTATCAGGGAAGCCATTAAACATTCCAGGATGGACCTAATACTCTGAAAATGCTTTTGCTTTACCAATTTGAAAGAGAAAATATGAAAGACAAAGTGACAATAGAGATGGCTCACTAACATCTCTGCTTCAGAGCAACCAGTTTCGGTGAGTGGAAAGCTACCAGGTATACTTCACTTTTGCAAGAATCCAAAATAGTTCCTGTGAACTATGGCCTGAGGTGACTGCTTGTCTCTACAAAAGCTACAAAGAAGACACTACAGGAACTTACAGTTTCCCAGAAGGAAAGCTCATATCCTGTTAAAGCACTGTAGAAAAATTAAGTAGAACTAGTGATAAGAGAATCTTTACTTTCATTTTCAAGAGCCTTGTAAAAAAAAAATTGAGGTAAATTTTATCTAACTTAAAATTGACCATTTTGAAGTGAATAGTGAAACAGTCAAACTGTTTTTCATAGCAGCTGAATCAGTTTACAGTCCTAGCAGCACTGTTTGAGGGTTCCAGTTTCTCCACATCCTTACCGGCACCAGATAAAACTCCTTCAGGTCTTTATGGATCTCTTGGCATGCTTCTGGGTCAAATAAAGTATTGAGGTTCTACCTTTTGTGCTAAAGAATTACTTTCTTCTAAAATCTGTAGGACATTAAAAAGAATTCATTTGAATCAGTTCTAATGAGGTGGATGAAACTGGAGCCCATTATACAGAGTGAAGTAAGCCAGAAAGAAAAACACCAATACAGTATACTAATGCATATATATGGAATTTAGAAAGATGGTAACAATAACCCTATATGCAAGACAGAAAAAGAGACACAGATGTATAGAACAGACTTTTGGACTCTATGAGAGAAGGTGAGGGTGGGATGATCTGAGAGAACAGCATTGAAACATGTATATTATCAAGTGTGAAACAGATCGCCAGTCCAGGTTGGATGCATGAGACAAGTGCTCGGGGCTGGTGCACTGGGATGACCCAGAGGGATGGGATGGGGTGGGAGGTTGGAGGGGGGTTCAGGATGGGGAACACATGTAAATCCATGGCTGATTCATGTCAGTGTATGGCAAAAACCACTACAATATTATAAAGTAATTAGCCTCCAACTAATAAAAATAATTGGGGAAAAAAAAAATCTGTAGGACATAGTGGTCACAGCTGATATGGTTTGCTTAGATAGGGTTGAAATCTGACTTGCCAAAAAGAGTGTCAGTTACACTTTGGGTCTTGACATAGATGGTAGTATTTCTGGTGTCATATGCCATCAGAATCCTGCACCAGGCAATAGACTGGGTCTTGCTGACTATTCAGGAAGTTCAGTTTGCTTGCTGAGTTGCCTTCTGGAGAGGGAGTTAATGCTAATCCTGATAAGTGACTGGTTCTTTTTAAGGTGCTACATAAATTGATTTCTGTTGTTATTCTTTTACTACTTGTTAGTTGGTCGCTCAGTCATGTCCAACTCTTTGCAACCCCATGGACTGTAGCCTACCAATCTCCTCTGTCTATGGGATTCTTCAGGCAAGAATACTGGAATGAGTTGCCATTTCTTTTTTCAGGTGATCTTCCTGACCCAGGGATCAAACCCAGGTCTCCTGCACTGGCAGGCAGATTCTGTACTGTCTGAGCCACCAGGGGAGCCCTTACTACTTACATGGACCTTAATACTCTAACAATCCCATTTCTTTGCTATTTGGCAAGATGATTTCTTATCTTGATGTCTTCTACATCAAATTATTGAGTTCCTAAATGCCTTTTTCATACCTTCTCTTTTTTAGGCCATCAATTTCTACTTTTTATGTCTACATATTTTGTGATGTGTATAATAGTAGTCACTGTGGTTAATGTTTTAGTGTGTCTTATCTAAATTTTTCTTTTGTAGAAATTACTTTCTTCTTGTGGAAGGCCGTAATTGTTGCTGGGATCTAGGAAGCTTGACCTTGTAGTTCTCTCTCTCTCCTCTATAAGTCTAGTTTTCATTTTTTTTTGGTAACACTGCTTTTTCCAGTTTATGAGTTGGGTGGTAGATTTTTCTAACTTTCAGAAAAATTATTTTTTGCTAGTGTAATGTGTTTGCTGTGTTTTAAATCAGAATAAATCAGAATACATTTCAGTGTTTATTGCTTCCATTGGTTGCTTAAAAAAATTTTTTTTAATGAGTCTGTTCCAGTTCTCAAAGCAAACAGAAAATTGTAGTCTCTACCCTACCTCTCTCCCCCTCTCCCTCTCCCCTGCTCCAGGTTAGGTTTATAAATGCATCCTAACCATTTGATCAAAGTCAGGCTTTGAATAAGGCTTTATAGTCAGGTGTGGTTGAATGACAGGTATGTCTGGATTTGGTCTTGAGAGATTTGGGGATGGGTTTTTTCCCCTCCCTCTTCTAATAATGTGCTGTGTTCTATAATAGGTTGAGTTGTAACATTCATTAAACCACTCCTCACATTCCCTGTTTTCAAAGCTTATCAGGATGACTTTGATTTAGTTATTTGGAACCAAAAAGGCATTTGTGGAGCCTGGTCTGGAGTTGTGGAACAGTAATATATCAGAGATCAGACTTAGGTCCCAGTGGGATTATTCCTCAGGATTTACTTGCCTGGAAGTACACACAGGAGTCAAATGGTATGTATGGAAAGCTTTGCTGGAATGCAAATTGGACACATTTTGTTGGGACCTGTAGGGGATTTTCACTGCTTCATAATTTTTCAAAGGTTTGTTATACATCAGACAGTCACTGCCTCTTCTTTAAATCTTTAAATCCCCCCTCTTTTTCCTGTTGTAAAGGTCAGATTTTTTTTGACAACTGTGTGCAGGAACAAGATTTGCTAAATCCCTTCATTTTTATTCATACAAATATCGGCATTCAGTGAGCATCAGTTATCCCAGCATTTAGAGGTAAGGAAAACTCAGGGAGAGTCTTATGAATCTCAACTTAGTACCAGGCATGTATCTCTGGGGATAAGTTTGCTGCCTCAACTTTAACCCTGACTGCTCTGATATGGGGTGAGACCCTCACAGTGACTTGTACAGGAAACTTACCCTTCATTCATTCCATGTCTGTTTTTGTAAAATAGATAATATGACTAGTGGGAGGAAACTGTATTGGGCTCTTCTGATGGGGCCTCTTTGTGACAATCCTCAGATTAGTGTTGAAAATAAAGGACAATTCATTCTCTCCAATGGAGCCCCTTTTTTAGCTTTATTCAGCTTTTAGTGGTATCTTGGGCAGCACACCACTTTTAACTTGAATATGATTCTTTTTCTCACTCAGTAGATGGAATCATGGTATTATTACCATATGATACAGTTCCCCATCAAACTTGTTTAGTTTGATGTTATCATGTTATCTATTGCTATGTAGCAAATTACCCTAATATTTAGAAGCTTAAACTTTTTATTATGCAACAGTTTCTAAGGGTCAGGACTCTGAGAGCCACTTAGTGGTTTCAGCTTAGGGTCCCTCAAGATGATCAGTCAGAGCTGCAGTCATTTGAAAGCTTGGCTGGGCTGGAGGACCCATATCTAAGCTTACTCATATGGCTTTTGTTAAGGTACCCCAGTTTCTTGCAGGCTGTCGTCCAGAGGCCTCAGTTTCTCACAGTGCAGACCTTTCCATAGGATAGCTAACAACTTGACAGTTGGCTTACCCCTAAGTGGGTGATCTGAGAGAGAGCAGAAGCTGCACTAATTTTTCTTACCTAGTCTCAGAACTTTTATCGTATAACATTGATCAGCAGACCAGTCCTGACATGACCTGGGAGAGAACTGCACACACATATGTAATCATTGTCATTGGGGGTCATCTTGGAAGCTGGCTACACAAGAAATTAATGGAAAAATTTCAGAAGTTTACTTGGGCTTAAATACTGATTTTTTTTCCCCCTAAAAAATTGTGTTCTCCCTACTAGCCCTCTTTCTGTCTTTTCTCTCTCTTTTTTTTTCTTTCTTTCTGTCTTTTCTCGAACTGTTCTGTCTCTAAATTATCCAGGGTGTATATGGCAAATATATATGTTAAATATATATTCTTCAACATGTGAATCTTTCTCACCCATTGTCATCTCTGCCTTAAGCATTAGTAAAACCCCTCTCTTTCTAAAACGAACCAGTAAGCACGATCAATCCATTTGCTGCTTCCTTCCTGTCTTCCCTGTCTTCTCTCTCTTTCTTCTAAGGGAAACACCTGTGGCAATTGGTCCCAGGCGCCCTCTCCTCATGAGAGCCCTTCAGTTGAATTCTGATAATCCTTTGTGCTTTCTCAATCCATTTACCACCAATCCTATAAAATTTGGTGCAAATAGACTGGAGTGACCAGAGTCATAGGACCACTGTGGATCTTCCAGATTGAGATATGTAATGATGTGAACAATTCTTAGATTCTATCCAGGAGCTCTGAGATGGAGATAAAGTCCTTGCACAGGGGATATATTCAAAAACTAAGTTTAATCTGTTACTTGATGGGTTCATTTGGTCCTTTATATACTAATCAGGAAAGAGTCTAAAGAGTGATTTGCTTTTCTTTACCTTTCTAGGACAAGCAGGTCTATAGTCACAGTAATGAAGAATGTACAGGTTGATCTTGAAACTAACTGGAGACACTGTCCTCCCTGTTTGGTGACCATGCAAGCTATGCTGTTACACTGACATCTTTCGCCACCTTGGTAGTTTCCTCCACCAAACTCTATACCTGATAGCCTATGATGTGAAATTGAACTTGTTCAGCTCTTGTGGGTGTTAAAAAGGAGAATTAGCTTACTTTCTCAAAAATCCTAGAGCATCTTTGGCTTCCTAGGAACAGCCTGAAGCTATGAATGAATCTGCCCTCATATTCCTGTTGCTGTTGACTGGCCTACTAGAAAATTCATACCTGGAAAAAGGTACACGATACTTTTTTTTGACTCAGGATATACAGAACCTGGAAAATTCCACAGACAGAGGAGCCTGACGGACTACAGTCCATGGGGTTGCAAAGAGTCGGACATGACTGAGCATACACGCACAACGTAGCAGAGTATAGAACCAGTGAGTGAAGTCGCTCAGTCGTGTCCAGCTCTTTGCGACCCCATGGACTGTAGCCTACCAGGCTCCTCTATCCATGGGATTTTTCCAGGCAAGAGTGGGTTGCCATTTCCTTCTCCAGAGGATCTTCTTGACCCAGGGATAGAACCCAGGTCTCCCGCATTGTAGGCAGACGCTCTTACCATCTGAGCCACCAGGGAAGTTGTATAGAACCAGAGAGGATCCAAAATTGTGTTTACCTCTATAGAAGTCCATAGATAAAAGTAATAAAGCAGGTAAACAAGAACAAAAAACCTTTCATCATAAAATCACTCTTTACCTAACTCTGACCTTCTCTAATCCTTAGCATTATATACACAGAATTTAAATAGTTTAATCAATTTGCCATATTATTTTTGTTCCTTTTATTCATTTAGCATAACTTAATACAGAATTTTATTTAGCATTTTTATTGTCATTATAAAAATACATTGAATTAGAATGTCATAGGTTAACTATTCTTTTAAAAATTTTAATTTGTTGTATATAGTGCGACTTTAATCATCTTTATGCTGATAAAATTGGGTTTTTTCCTAATTATCTTTGTGAAATAATAGACCCATTAGTAGACCCGACTGAGTTTTATGGTTGTGCTGTCCTTTATTATTTTTTACCTTCTTTTTATTTTGCTAATTTAGTTGACAAGACGATACCTTTATAATTTGTTTTACAGTTCTTTAATTACTAGCATTTTCTCAAGTGTTTTACTGTTAGAAGTTTTTCTCATGTGAATTATTTGTACTTAAGTCTTGGCCACTTATTTGACAGAAATTGGATAGTGTCCATTTCAATTTGTATCAGCACCTTTTATATCTGGATAATGCTTTTTAATCTTTTCATATTTATTCCTCATGTCTTTTTCCCCCTATTAATGTGGGCTGTTTGAAACCTGGTTAGGTTAGTGGTATTTTTGATCCTTACAGTGAGGTTCTTCAGCATCAACTAGTGTATTTGCATTTGAAGTATAGAAATGAGAGTTCCTCTGAGAGCCTTTAACTCAGAGTGTGCATAGGAGCCTCCCTGTTTGGAGAGCAGGCAATCCAAGGTGTAAAGAGGGGAGATGAGGACAAGGCTGACTGATACCAGACCTATAAATAACCTAAGGTTTAGCTTTGTGCTCTTAAATAGGAATTAGGTCACTTTTATTGTCTTCCCCAAGTTATTTACTGGTTGGCCATGAAGAGGAGGCATTAGGATTTTTTTTTAAAGAAAATGTTACTGTTTTCTGCTCTTAGAAAAATGAGAAGTGCTGATATTGGTCAGCTCTGTCTTGTTTTGTTTTTTCTCATAGAGTGAGATGATTGAATGAAAAGTGTGGGTTTGGGGATTTAACTAGACATGATATCCAGCTTCCTAAGAAAGTGGAATTCTAAATAGTGAAAGGCCCTGTATTTCTTTGCCATGGCACCATGCCTAGGACAGATTGACCATGTGAAAGGGAAGCTGGTAACCCAGCATGTGTCAGTCTTCTCCCCATTGAGCAAGGTCCATTTTTACCTCGTAGACTCATGTGCCTTATCATTCTCACTGGTCTATGCAGAGAGTTAAAGGTCCAGACTCTTAGAACTTTTTCTCTGGGCCCTCAATTTTCTTCTCTAACCTGAGAAAAGTGGACCAAATGATCTCTGAAGTCAAAGCCCTTAGCTTCTTTGAGTTCACTCTCCTCTTGCACAAGTTTGGAAATACTTTCAGAGAGATTCTATTCTACATGAGTGTCATCACCCTTTATTTGTAATGAAGCTTTTGATGTTGAAATATTACAGAATGTAATTTTTTTTTTTCAGAATGTAATTTTAAAGAGAAAATGCACATAATCTTTGCTTCTATGTGTTTTGAGGTAGTCTCACTTTACAGTTTCCCTTTGTCTTTCCGTTGTCGACTTAGGTTGCTTTTCAGGTGAACTGAGCTTCAAACTTGTTATATAATTTCACAAGGGCCTTTTAGTTCCAAGTAAGTGATTCTAAGATCTTTGTTATCTCTTAAAATTTTCAATGTTCTTGAAAATGAATTAATATTACATGAGTTCTATTTTTGATTTTGAACTTTTACTCTACATTTATATATTAACATATATGAAGATATATAAGTATGTCTCAGTTAAGACTCAAAACAATCCTGTGAGGTAGGCATGAGGATGTGGAATAGTAATCCCCAATACCTACTCTTCATCATGTGCCACTCCCAGGAGGCAACTCCTTTAATCTTTTTTAGCAGATTCTTTCAGAATTTACTTAAGCATTTCTAAGTAACAAGCTTATATTGCTACTTCTTGGTTTTTTCAGTTTTAAGCATGAAGTTCCCCTCATTTGTTTTATGTCTCTGCTAACGTTTATAAGAATCAAGTTACCTTAGATCGAGAAGAGACTTCAGATCTTCCAGAGACCCATTCTCAAAACTTTTAAGGGCCTAGCAGGTAACTTATAAATTGGGAACTACAGCAAATTGAAAGGCTACCCCAGCTAAGGAAATTCAATTCCGTTTTTAACTGCACATAACAAACAGTTGCAGTATATGGGTCTTATCTGGGTCCCGATTTATTCAAAGAAGTGTTACAAAAATTTATGAGGATTATAGAAATTGAATAATTGCAAACTGAACACTAACGCTTTGATACGAGGGCAGTATTGCTGTTTCAGATGTGATGATGATGTGATTATATCAAGATGAATGAAAATATTTGATGTAAAGGATTTGCTTCAAAATAATAGGGGAATGGTGGTAGTTTTAGTCGCTAAGTTGTGTCTTACTCTTGCGACCCCATGGACTATAGCCTGCTCCTCTGTCCATGGGAGTCTCCAGGAAAAGAATACTGAAGTGGATTGCCATTTTGGGAGGGGATAATAAAAAAAGATTAGCCCTGAGTTGTTAATTATTAAGGGTGGATTTGGAGTACATGGGAGTTCACTACACTAGTCTGTCTACTTTTACATAATTTTGAAATTTTTCGTAATGTTAAAATTTCAGAGTTCAGAATCAGGTCCTCATAGCAGAGGAGTAATAGAATAAGGAGGAAAAGAATCTAGAATAGACTAGAACAAAGGTAGTTCTTTTAGCTATACTGTCACCAGACCCTTAACAGTATATTCAGATAATCATTTGTTATTACAAATGTTCATTTGTCTAGTCTGTTCTTTTAAATTTTTATTTTTTTCCTTAAGTAGTAGATGGTAACATGTCATTTCAAAATGTGGTTTCAGTTATTCTTACTAAATTCATTCATTGCTCTAAACAAAAAATAAAACTTGCAGCTTACACCAAACAAAACATAGCTGTGGACTAGCCCTGATTTTTCAAATGGGTTTAGGTTTGTGATTTCTCAGTTTGTTCCAGAAGAAACTAAAGCACAGAGTGGTTGTCATTTGACCAAGGTCACACAGCTTATTAGTGTAGAAAGCTAGAACTCAGGTCTGATACTATTTTCATTGTTTCTAATGAGAAAATTGCCCCATTAACTTATATAAGAAAAGGGGGTTATGGTTTTGCCTGGCAGTTTTCTTTTTTTAAACCTTAGCTATTTGTTTTTAAAACATTGACTAGAGTTTTGGCTTCTCTTTCTTTGTAAGGTGATAAGAATAAGAGAAGAGATTCAGTCTTAAAGTCTGGTGGAAATCCAGGCCTAAGTTATAAGCATGAAACTTCAACTGAGGAAGGACTGGAAAAATGAGCCCTTTGGTTCTATTTGATCCTTAAGTGAGATTTCACTCACTTTCACTCCTCCTTTCACTCCCACTACTCTGTTTACTTAAAAAAATATTTTTTAACTATCTTAACTATTTTTCCCAAGTCCAAAGCACTAAGCCAACAGAATAGACGTACAGACTTGCCAGCTGTGGGGAATGTGTTGCTAAGTAGCTGTGACAGAGCCTTGGTAAGACACTGTCCTATAGAGCTGATACTAGGTTTTTGCTCCCAGAATAAATTGGGAAATAAGGATTTGGGAAGTCTTCTTTTATATATGTTTTAGTTTCATGCTTAATTTAAAAGCCTAATAAACCTGAGCTGACTTTCAAACAGTTATTGCTATACTAGCAAAGAGTCACATTGTAAATATCGGTTGAGGGAAGATTTATAGAAAGCACCAGAAGAAAGTAGAATGACTCTTGTAGATAGATTCTAATAAGTCTTTCCACCATTATAGTTTATTCACCTCTTTTTGACTATCCTTCCCTATGCCTGTTTGTTTATATATTTTCCCACCAAGACCAAACAGAAGCAAGATGGAAGGAAATGATATTGCAAAATTCCTTTAGGCAGAGAATTTGAATTTTTTTCAGACTTTAGTTAAATAACCTTTTTGAAGTATACCCTGTTCTCCTGAAGAATCCCCAAATTTTATTAAGTAGTCTCTTACCAGTGTCATAGAACTCGTGCTTTTATGTATTTTTCCTCCTCTCAGGTGTCAAAAGTTATTAGGACAAATATTTATCATTTTGAAATTGATGCAGATACCTGGAATGAGAGAGTTGGAACCTGTAGTTTTTAGAATCCATACTATATGTTGACTAGTAAAGACTTTGCCCTTACCAATGCCTAGGGAATGTTCTAGACTGGAAGGCAGATAGATTCCGTACCTGAGTATTGATTCTGTACTTTTTTTTTAGTAGAAAATTAAAGCTATTGGCTAAAATTAAATTGAATTTACCTCAGTATTTTATTTGTAGGTCCAGCCACACAATTTAGCATCATATTACATAATAGCATCTATTCTATATTTAGGAAAATGTTTCTCTCTTTAGCAAAAACATGTGTACCTTGTAGACAGGGGCTGTGCCTTCTACATCTTTCAAAGTTTAATAAATACTACTCTCTATATTTATTTATTTTTATATATATATTTGTTTGTTTGTTCTTTTTTACCCTGTGTATTTAGTAGGTATTTTGTTTGGCAGGGCTTTATTGGCTGTATTCAGTACAAGTGGCAATAATATTAGTGTGTGTCATACATCATTTCATTTAATCTTTCCAAGAATATTTCAACATAATATTATCCTCATTTTATGGAAGAGGAAACTTAGGTTCTAAAAAGTGAAGAACTTGTAGAAGTTCACATACTTAGTAAGTGGCAGAACTTGAATTTTAAACCTAGGCCTATTTCCTTAATGATAGCTCCTGCTCTTTACTCCATATCATGTTCCTTAAGAGCTTTGGAATCATTGCTAGAAGTCTTGACAAACTGTTCTCTGCTTCCGTTTTGGTTCAGTATGAAACTCATTTATTCTTTTGTACCAGAAGAGCCCTTCATGTTTAAATCAGAATTATGGCATGCTCCTCTGAGAGTCTAAGCTAATAGGGGGCAGTATAGCATAGTGGTTAATAGTATGAGTTCTAGAACCACACAGACCTGGGTTTGAATATTGGCCTCACATTGGTGACCTTCAGCAGGTTACTTAAGTTTCTTGAGCCCCAGCTGCCTTACCTATAAAATGAGGCAGCATGGAATGATACTTAGCAATTAGAAGGAATTAACTATTGATACACACAAGAACTTGGATGGATCTCAAAGCCATTATGCTGAATAAATGATTCCAGTCATATGATATTCTGGAAAAGGCAAAACTACAGAGACGGGGAACAGGTTATGATTGTCAAGGTTAGAAGTGGGGAGATGGTGCGACTATTAATATAAGGAAGGATGGTAGAGGGAATATTTGAGGTGGTGAAAGTGTTCTGTGTCCTCATTGTCATGTTGATTACATGACTCTGTGTATATATTAAGACATACAGGACAGTACACGAAAAAAAATGTATTTACTGAGTGTTAATTTTAAAAAATAAATGTAAAAACTGGGGATAGTCAAACTTTTCTCATGCAGTTATTGTGAAAATTAAAAATAAGATAATATAACAAGTGTTTATCACTGTATGTGATATGTAGTAAGCAATGAATAAATGGTGGTTGTTTTATCGTTAAAATATAATATTAAATGTAGTGACATTCATTGAAAGGAAAATGGAATAAACTGTCACCTCATCTGCATGGGTACAGTCAGTCATTAAACAATGAGAAAAATTAGCGAGAGGGATTATGTGAGTCACATGTGAGTCAGATGGATTATGTGTTTTCACGTGATTTGAGATCTTCTGAAGGTAGGGGAAGGTTAGGCATCTCTTCCGGCTGCATGAACAAGATAGCTTTGAAATACTCTTCAACAAGATAGCTTTGGTCTCAGAGGCCACAGCTCCTTTAACTGGCTTCAGATTAGATCTGAAATTTTGATTTGAGAAAACTGGATCAAAGAAGCTGAAAGCGGAAAAAAAAAAAAAAGAAGCTGAAAGCGATTCTCACACTTGGAAGATGGTAACTGGTCTGTATAACATCTGTGGCTTCCAGAACAATTTACTCCTGCCAGCCAGTCTCTGATTAGACAGTGACAGCAGCAGGGCAAACATTATTCAAGAGCTAAAAAAAGTTAAGGTCAAAGTGGCATTGTGGTTGTACTAAGCAGTGAAACAGGGTCTAAAGTGAAACCTTGACCTTTCTGTCATGTAGGTTAATTGTCTTGTACACGAGTTCAAAACCTGAATCAAAACAAGTTGAAGTGATAGTGAAAAGGAATCCAGTCTTAAAAATACCTGCTGTACTATTAATAGTTACTTTACAGTCTTAATAGCACTTCCTGCTCTGTGAATTATATTTCTCTTAGCTAATACTGGAATTTAGGAAGCAGGGGGGAAAAAGGAATGTTTGGGGTTGTTGGTACAGCGCTTTGGGTTCGGAGTGGCTTGTTTTTTCCTAATTTCTTTATAGCAGTGACAAATTTCAAGCAAAGCTCTGTCATTCAGCTTGCTTCTTTCATAGTTTATTTTACTGTATGTTGTTATTGTTGTTCAGTCACTTGTTGTTCGTGTCCAACTCTTTGTGACCCCATGGACTACAGCATGTCAGGCTTCCTTGTCCTTCTCTATCACTCGGAGTTTGTTCAAACTCATGTCCATTGTGTCGATGATGTCATCCAACCTTCTCATCCTGTCAACGCACTTCTGCCGTCAGGATCTTCTCAGTATCAGGATCTTTTCCAGTGAGTCACTTTTTCACATCAGGTTGCCAGAGTATTGGAGCTTCAGCTTCATCAGTCCTTCCAATGAATATTCAGGGTTGATTTCCTTTAAGATTAACTGCTTTGATCTCCTTGCAGTCCAAAGGACTCTCAAGAGTCTTCTCCAACACCACAGTTCGAAAGCATTAATTCTTTGGTGCTTGGCCTTCTTTATGGTCCAACTCTAACATCTGTACATGGCTACTGGAAAAACTGTAGCTTTGACTATATGGATCTTTGTTGGCAAAGTGATGTTTCTGCTTTTTAATATGCTGTCTAGGTTTGTCATAGCTTTCCTTCCAGTGAGCAAGTGTCTTTTAATTTCACAGCTGCAGTCACCATCAGCAGTGATTTTGGAGCTCAAGAAAATCTGTCACTGTTTCCACTTTTTCCCGACTTGTCATGAAGTGATGGGTCTGGATGCCATGGTCTTAGTTTTTGAATATTGAGTTTTAAGCCAGCTTTTTCACTCCCTTCTTTCACTGTCATCAAGAGGCTCTTTAATTCCTCTTTGCTTTGTGCCTTTAGAGTAGTATCATCTGGATATCTGAGGTTGTTGCTATTTCACCTGGCAATCTTGATTCCAGCTTCTGATTCATCCAGCCCGGCATTTCATATGATGTACTCTGCATATAAGTTAAATAAGCAGGGTAGCAATAAACAGCCTTGACGAACTCCTTTCCCAGTTTTGAACCAGTCCATTGTTCCACATCTGGTTTTAATTGTTGCTTCTTATCGCACTTACAGGAGTCTCAAGAGACAGGTAAGGTAGTCTAGTATTTCCATCTCTTTAAGAATTTTCCACAGTTCGTTATGATCCATGCAGACAAAGGTTTTAGCATACTCAATGAAGGAGAAGTAAATGTTTTTCTGAAATTCCCTTGCCTCCTCTATGATTGAGTTCAGTTCAGTCGCTCAGTCGTGTCTGACTCTTTGTGACCCCATGAACTGCAGCACACCAGGCCTCCCTGTCCATTACCAACTCCCAGAGTCCACCCAAACCCATGTCCATTGAGTTGCTGATGCCATCCAACCATCTCATCCTCTGTCGTCCCCTTCTCCTCCTGCCCTCAATCTTTCCCAGCATCAGGGTCTTTTCAAATGAGTCAGCTCTTGGTATCAGGTGGCCAAAGTATTGGAGTTTCAGCTTTAACATCAGTCCTTCCAGTGAACACCCAGGACTGATCTCCTTTAGGATGGACTGGTTGGATCTCCTTGCAGTCCAAGGGACTCTCAAGAGTCTTCTCCAACACCATAGTTCAAGAGCATCAATTCTTCTGCGCTCAGCTTTCTTTATAGTCCCAACTCTCACATCCATACATGACCACTGGAAAAACCATAGCCTTGAAGAGATGGACCTTTGTTGGCAAAATAATGTCTCTGCTTTTTAATATGCTGTCTAGGTTGGTCATAACTTTCCTTCCAAGGAGTAAGCGTCTTTTAATTTCATGGCTGCAGTCACCATCTGCAGTGATTTTGGAGCCCCCAAAAATAAAGTCAGCCACTGTTTCCCCATCTATTTGCCATGAAGTGATGGGACCAGATGCCATGATCTTAGTTTTCTGAATGTTGAGCTTTAAGCCAGCTTTTTCACTCTCCTCTTTCACTTTCATCAAGAGGCTTTTTAGTTCCTCTTCACTTTCTGCCATAAGGGTGGTGTCATCTGCATATCTGAGGTTATTGATATTTCTCCCGGCAATCTTGATTCTAGCTTGTGCTTCCTTCAGCCCAGTGTTTCTCATGATGTACTCTGCATATAAGTTAAATAAGTAGGGTGACGATATACAGCCTTGACGTACTCCTTTTCCTATTTGGAACCAGTCTGTTGTTCCGTGTCCAGTTCTAACTGTTGCTTCCTGAACTGCATACAGATTTCGCAGGAGGTGGTCCAGTAGATGCTGGCAATTTGATCTCTGGCTCCTCTGCCTTTTGGAAATCCAGGTTGTATATCTGGAAGTTCTGTGTGGCTAAGTCATTGATTGGGTTTCCCAGGTGGCTAAGTGGTAAAGAATATGCTTGCCAAGCAGGAGACACAAGTTCTATCCCTGGGCCAGGAACATTACTTGGAGGAGGAAGCAGCAACCCACTCCAATATTCTTGCCTGGGAAATCCCATAGACAGAGGAGACTGGCAAGCTACAGTCCATGAGATTGCACAAGAGTTGTATGTGACTTAGCGACTAAACAACAAGTCATTGATTACTGTGCGAAACATTACTCTCTTCTGTGCTGTGAGGAGACAATGTCAAGGTGAATAGCCTTTTGTTTTGCTTTGGTTTTGGTTTTTAGTTCTCTGGTAGATATGCTGAGTAGGTGGTTGGGACAAAGGTTTATAAAATATAAAAGGATCATTTTTTCAAAAATCATACTTTATTACACAACTCAGAATATATTAAAAAAAACATTGAATTGTACATGTTAAAGGTGTGAATTTATATGGCCTGTGAATTATATCTCAATAAAGCTTTTACCTAAAAAATGCCATTTCCGAAAAAAATCATCATATGATATGTGAATATCCATTTCTTTTAATGGAAAGAGCTTGACTAAGAACTTTTCAAAATGGAGCTCTTGGCACTTAGGGAGGATCCCAAGATCCTTTCAAAATGATGGATTATGGAATATTAAATGGCTTTTCCAGAGAGTTCTTAGAGTTCATCTACTAAGCAAATAACCATTCAGATAGTCATGACATAAACATTGGTAATTTTGGAAAGGAAAAGGTTTTGGAACATCATTTATTCTAAAATAGTGATTCTCAACCAGGCAGTTTTGCCTTCCAGGGGAAATGGGGCAGTATCTTGAGGCATTTTGTGTTGTCAGTGCTAAAGACGGAGGAGTACTACTGATGGATAGATACTACCAAACATCCTACAATGCACAGAATAGCCTTCTACAACAAAGAATCATCTAGCTCAAACTATTATTAGTATTGAGGTTGAGAAATCCTGGTGTAAAGATTACATGCCTATGTTTTCTTAGAGTTTTTTAGTTTTAGCTTTTACATTTAGGTCTTTGATCCATTCTTTGTATGTGGTGTGAGGTATGGGTCCAACTTCATTCTTTTATATATGGATATCTAGTTGTCCCAGCATCATTTATTAAGAAGACTATTCTTTACCCACTGAATAGTCTTGGCATCCTTGTCAAAATCAATTGACCATATAAATCTATGGAGATAGTGAAAAGATCAGGGGTTGCCAAGAGTTAGGGAGGAGGGAACACAGGTGGAACACAGACCATTTTTAGGGCAGTGAAAACTGCTCTGTATGATACTATAATGGTGGATACATGTCATTATACATTTTTCATAACCCGTTGAAGGTACAACACCAAGCGTGAACCCTAATGAGAATATATACATGTATATGTATGACCGAGTTCCTTTGCTGTTCACCTGGAACTAGCACAGCATTGTTAATTGGCTATACCCCAGTACAAAATAGTTTAAAAAAATAAAATTTAAAAAATGCTTTCTAGTACAGAAAAAAAAAAGTGAAGCCTAATGTAAAATATGGACTTTGGGTGATAATGATGTGTCATTGCAGTTTCATTGTAACAAATGTACCACTCTGGTGGGGGATGTTGATTGTTGGGGAGACTGTGAATAAGTGGGGCAGAGGATATATGGAAACTCTCGACTTCTTTCTCAGTTTTGCTGCAAACCTAAAACTGCCTCCCCAAAATAAAGTCTAACTTTAAAAAAGTCAATTGACAATAAATGACCCTGGTAAAAATGAATGATATCTGTACAGATTTCTCCTAAAAAAGGCTTACATAGCTTCCCTGAGATCTTAGATAATTTTGATGACTATATTGCTTCAGAATAACTTAGGGTGTTTCAATATGGACACTACTACACCTGAGTGAGGACAAACACCATTCTTATGGTGTCTCTAAGCCTCCTCCTGTCATATATTAAGGCAGCTCATATTATGCAGCCTCAGGGTTTTCCCCAGGCTAAGCTGTGGCATTAACATTGTAGAGGACCCTAATGATCATTTAGTCCAACACTCTACTAAGATCTCTGAATTCTGTCAGTAATGTATTATTATTGTTTATGATACATCTTAGTATGCGGGGTGAGTACCCTTTCAGGACCTAGCTTTTTCCAAAATTATCTTAGCTGTTCTTATCTGAGTACTTTATATACATTTTTTTTTCATTTTTTGTTTTTGTATTTTTTTCATTTATTTTTATTAGTTGGGGGCTAATTACTTTACCATATTGTAGTGGTTTTTGCCATACATTGACATGAATCAGCTATGGATTTACATGTGTTCCCCATCCCGATCCCCCCTCCCTCTTCCCTCCCCATCCCATCCCTCTGGGTCTTCCCGGTGCACCAGCCCTGACAACTTGTCTCATGCATCCAGCCTGGGCTGGCAATCTGTTTCACACTTGGTAGTATACTTGTCTCAATGCTATTCTTGTATTTATTCAGTCGCTCAGTCGTGTCTGACTCTGCAACCCCATGGACTGCAGCACACCAGGCTTCCCTGTCCTTCACCATCTCCCGGAGCTTACTCAAACTCATGTTCATTGAGTCAGTGATGCCATCCAACCGTCTCATTCTCTGTCATCCCCTTCTCCTGCCTTCAGCCTTTCCCAGCATCAGGGTCTTTTCTGAGTCAGTTCTTCGTATCAGGTGGCCAAAGTATTGGAGCTTCAGCTTCAGCATCAGTCCCTCCAATGAATATCCAGGACTGACTTCCTTTAGGATTGACTGGTTGGATCTCCTTGCAGTCCAAGGGACTCTCAAGAGTCTTCTCCAATACCACAGTTCAAAAGCATCAATTCTTCGGCACTCAGCCTTCTTTATGGTCCAACTCTCACATCCATACATGACCACTGGAAAAACCGTAGCTTTGACTGGATGGACCTTTGTCAGCAAAGTGATGTCTCTGCTTTTTCTCATAGCTTTTCTTCCAAGGAGCACGCGTCTTTTAATTTCATGGCTGCAGTCACCATCTGCAGTGATTTTGGAGCCCAAGAAAATAAAAGTCTGTTACTGTTTCCATTGTTTCCATCTATTTGCCATGAAATGATGGGACTGGATGCCATGATCTTAGTTTTCTGAATGTTGAGTTTAAGCCAGCTTTTTCACTCTCCTCTTTCACCTTCATCAAGAGGCTCTTTAGTTCCTTTTTGCTTTCTGCCATGAGGGTGGTGTCATCAGCATAGCTGAGGTTATTTATATTTATATACATTATTTCATTTAATTCTCAAGCTGAGCCTATGTGGTAAGGTTTTTCAAATCTCCATTTTACAGTTATGGAAACTGAGGCTTAGAGAAGTTTGCTATGGTTACACCAGAATTGAAACTTGATTCTTGGTCCTTTTTATTCCAAAGCTACTATCTTTAGGTGTAATGAGGTCTCCATCTTCACATAAAATTGAGTTCTAATAGGAATAATAACTATAAAAATGTATTCAAACAGAAAAATGGTACATGAGACTTAAGTTTAAGCCAGTATATACTTATGGGGAAATCTAAACTATATTTAAGATTCATTGACCTTTTGTAGTCTATCTTCTGACCCAGAAAGGGAATGTAGACTGCTCTCTGAATACACTGGCTTCTTGTTTGCTCTATAGCCAAAAAGGTCCTTACAATGGTGGGCCTCATCCTGGAGGATTTTAAAGACAAAAATATAGCATGCCAATACCTTAGATACCATTTGTGATTCTGTTTTCATATATATATGAAAAAAATTTAGAGAAAGTAAAATGAAGAAGGGACTTCTAAGTTTTGGAATATTAGAATTCAGGAACATAATCTTCAGATTAGAATGAAGTATAAGAAAAAGTTCTACCGTGTGTGGCTGTTAGTAAATTTATAAGTTTTATATAAGAAATTGATTCAAGAAGGATTGAGATCAGACATTATGATCTGGGGTCTTGGTACGGAATTTAGGAGATTAATAGAACTCCTGAAAATATATGCAGACTTGTATATATGCACGCACGTGCATGCAGACACACACACACTTTTCTGGGGAGAAGGTTCATATCTCATCAGAATCTCAGAGGGAGTTATTACATTCTAAACCTCCATAAACTTGGGCATCGTAACTTTAACTTTTTGTGCTTCATTTTCTTTCACCAGTAAAATGATGGAATGCTCCTCTGATCCCTTAACTCTGACTCTGGTGTTAAGACTCTCTATAAGTTTGCATTCTTGGTTCCACGTGCCTGAGGAAGTGTCACCTTGGTCACCTTGGTGAAATAGTATTAAGAGGTACCACTTTACTTCTAATTCTGGACAATATTTCTCTCTTAGCTGTAGAAGTTGAAATCCTTTCAACTGTGTTTCTCTCCTGAAGAGTCATTTCAGTATATTTTTACTGAAAGTCTTCTGTATACCAGACACTTTAGGGTGCTTTGTGGAATACAAAAATAACCAAGTTTTATGAGTATCACGTAGTGTCCTTGACAGTGAAAGTGTTACTTGTGTCCAATTCTTTGTGACCCCATGGACTGTAGCCCACCAGGCTCCTCTGTCCGTGGAATTCTCCAGTCAAGAATACTAGAGTGAGTAGCTGTTCCCTTCTCCAGAGGATCTTCCCGACCTAGGGATCGAACCCAGGTCTCCTGCATTGCAAGCAGATTCTTTCTATCCTGAGCCATCAGGGAAGCCCAGGTAAAGAGTAATAGAGCTTTCCTGCCAGAAGGATGGAGGTAGGACAGTCCAAGGTTTGGAGAAAAGCAAGGAATCCATTGGGAGAGAAGGATGTTAGGTAGGTTGGATTCATGTTATGGAGGGCTTTAACTGCCAACAGAGGAAGGCCATTAGGTGGTGAAAAGAACTTAACTGGCAATCTGAATACTTGAAATATAGACTGGGCTTTGTCATAATTATGTGTGTGATCTTGGGTGAGTTAATCTCCATTGACTTCACTTTCATTACACATGTATACACACACATAATGGGATAGAATATGGAGTGGATGACTGCTTGTTTCCTTATAGCTCTAAAATCCTATGCTTCTTAGTTCAGTTACAAGTGGGAAATTATCGAAGGTTTCTGAGTACAGGAGTTTTTTCATCAGAATTACTGCTGTTCTGTTGCTTGGATACTCCTATTTATTAATGCTGCCTGTTCACCCTAATGTGATTGCTCTAGTGGGACTGTCACTTTAGATAGTTCTTGATGTAGTCAAGGAGTTGGCCATCATTGTCATTATTAAGTTATGTTATCAAGAACATAGAAACTACCAGGTGTCTGTTTTTGAATCAGATCTAAAGCTAGTCTTATTTCCTCATGTTATCAGTCACTGACTTGAGAGTTGGATCATGTGTCCCGAGGGTGGGCAGCAGGTAAGTGCTGACATTTTGATGGCCACATCATATTTCAGGGATCTATGAGAAGGCCTGTAATGACCATGGAAAGCCAGCCAACAATCTCCTTGCCATGGGCAAATGGGAGAAGTTACTAAGTTTAGCTGACATTAAGCTGTAAATTATTTGAAAGCTGGAAAATGATTCTATTCAGAGGCTATCTAGAATTTCCATTTACTAATCAGGTCTGTGTGCTGTAGGGGCTTCCATCCCAGGAAAAATATTGCTTTCTGGTTCCTCTTTCCCCACACTTTATCCCTGTTATATTGGGAAGATGATTTGCAGCTCTTATTGGGACCGGGCACTTGAGTGCTTCCTGCTATGCTTAGATTCCAGAGGCCTCAGGATGATAAAATCAGAGGTTGGAACTGCTGGCTAAAAATTGGAATATGAGTTTCATTGGAGTTGAGTTTTCTCCAGAGAATGAGAGACCTGTATGAAAAACAGTAAATTGATTTTTGAAAGGAATATTTCTAGCAATATTTACAAATCACCAAACCTGGCAAATAAAAGTCTCTATAAGAACTTGTATAAATCAATAAGAAAAAGGCAGATTTTGCAACAGAAAAATGGGCTAAAGACTTGAACAGACACGTCATAAAAGAGGATATCCAAATAGTCAGTAAACATAATAGATGTTCAACTTCATTATTCATTAGAGAAATTCAGAGGCACTGTGGACAACTACTACTACACATAGAGCAGAACAACTGAAATGAGTTGATATGCCCATACTCTGTTGAGCCAGCAATTTCATTTCTAGAAGTGTATGCTGTGCTGTGATTAAGTCGCTTCTGTCGTGTCAGACTCTTTGCAACCCCATGGATTGTAGTCTACCAGGTTCCTCGGTCCATGGGAATCTCCAGGCAAGAATACTGGAGTGGGTTGCCATTTCCTCCTTCAGGGGATCTTCCCAACCCAGGGATTGAACCCATGTCTCTTATATCTCCTGCATTGGCAGCAGATTCTTTACCACTAGTGCCACCTGGGAATCCCCATTTCTAGAGGTTTCAGTTCAGTCACTTAGTTGTGTCTGACTCTTTGCAACCCCATGGACTGCAGCACACCAGGCTTCCCTGTCCATCACCAACTCCGGGAGCTTGCTCAAACTTGTGTCCATTGAGTCAATGATGCCATTCAGCCATCCCATCCTCTGTTGTCCCCTTCTCCTCCTGCTTTCTAGAGCTATAACCAATAGAAATTCATACATACGTTCACCAAAAGATGTGTACAGGAATACTTATAGCAGCACTATTTATAGAAGGCAAAAAAGAGGGGAAAGCTACCCAGATGTCCATAATAAACAAAATGGATGAGTGGTATATGTGGTATATGTGTGGTATAGTCTTACAATGAAATATTATACAGCAAGGAGAATTAGTGAACTACAACATATGGCAACACAGACGAATTTTTCCAATGTAATATTGAACAAAAGAAGCCAAACACAAAGGAGTTCATACTACACAATACCATTTATGTATTAAAAGCTTTTACTTTGGTTGTACAGAGCAATCAGTGGTATTAGAAGTCAAGATAATGGCTACCTTTGGAGTCATTGTGAATGGAAGAAGTCATGATAGTGGCTTCTGGGTCCTGGTTATGTTCATCTGGGTGCTGGTTACCTAGGTGATTAAATTTGTGAAAATTCATTGAGCTGTATACTTAATGATGTTATGCACTTTAATTGAAAAGTTTTCTTAAACAGGGAGGGAGGGCTTAAGTTTGTAGATGCTGGGATGTCAGCCAGTCTCACTCACTAGCTAAATAATTAACTGTTAGAAATTACTTGAAGCAGAATTCAAACTTTTGTCTCAGAAAAGTTAATTATGATTAATCTTGGATCTTTAGAGCCATTTTAAAATAGTTGAGATAGCAAGTGTTAAATTTATGGATGCTATTTTGGTCATCAATACTAATAAGAACGTCTTTGGGGAAATATGACTAAAATGAAATTGCAAGAAGAGGCCTACTCCTATTATACTGATTTTTGGTCAGTATTGTATGGAACACTCCTTGGAAGAAAAGCTGTGACAAACTGAGACAGTGTATTGAAAAGCAGGGACATTCCTTTGCCAACAAGGATCTGTATAATCAAAGCTATGGTTTTTCCAGTAGTCATATATGGATGTGAGAGTTGGCCCATAAAAAAGACTGAGTGCTGAAAAATTGATGTCCAAACTGCAGTGCTGGAGAAGACACTTGAGAGTCCCTTGGACAGCAAGGAGATCAAACCAGTCAATCATAAAGGAAATCAACCCTAAATATTTGTTGGAAGGACTGATGCTGAAGCTGAAGCGCCAAAACTTTGGCCAGCTGATGTGAAGAACTGACTCATTAGAAAAGACCCTGATGCTGGGAAAGATTGAAGGCAGGAGGAGAAGGGGATGACAGAGCACGAGATGGTTGGATAGCATCACCAACTCAATGGACATGAGTTTGAGCAATCTCCGGCAGATGGTGAAGAACAGGGAAGCCTAGCATGCTGCAGTCCATGGGCTTGCAGAGTCAGACACAACTGAGCAACTGAACAGCAAGAACAATTATATGGAACACAGAGTATCTTGTGAAGTTCTGTTGACCCTTATAATACTAATTTTTTCCCTCTGTCAGAGTCAGGCTCCAGAAGTTGTTTTGTGTGAAGCTTGCTTTTTCTCTCTGGGCAGCTCAGTTTGTGACTTTTCTTACTTTTGCCTCAATATCTTTGTTTGTAAATAAGATACTTGCTTATTCATCTTCCAAGAGTGATAAGATATCTTGTCTGCTATATTTGTTCAGATTAGGCTGCTTTTTTTTTTTCCCCCCACCCCGCCCCCGCCCCGCCTTTTTTTTTTTTTTTTTTTTGAGAATTTTTGGTCTTTCTAGTTATGATTTGTGTGTGTGTGTATCTGGAACTTGATTCATTATTAGTTGTGGAATGAAAGGCAAGGTATATTTTGTTCTCCTGAATTTTCTCCCTATTCTAGATCTGCTGTCATCAGGCTTTAGTCAGAAACTAATTTAGTGATGCTGAATTAGTCCTAGAAATTGCCTTCAATTCTAGTTTCAATTTATTCTGAGTTTCTGTGTTTTAAAAAACCTCATTTTATGATTCTTGGTTTACATTTGTATAATTTAAGAAAATATGGCCACCTGTATTTTAAATATATATAGCTTCATCTTTTCTATTGGGCTTAAAGAACTGTGTTGGATATTGTGAAACTGGATGTTGGTTGTGTGGATAGTTGTGGGATTTAAGTGGATTAGTAGTTGGTAGAAGTGATGAATTGGAAAAGTGGTAGGGTACATGTGTTTCTCACTCAGGTCTAGTCTGTTCTTACTGTTTGTTGTCAGAGTAAAAAGTGTCAATAGCTCAAAAAGGGAGAAGCATCTTGACAGAGTTGAAAAAGTTATACTGATATTCCATTGACCAAGAGGAAGTTATATTTTCAAACTTGCACCCTGAGATGAAATCGTATATCTGCCCTGCTTATTCTTCTTAGCCTTGATTTGGTTTTCAGATCTTTTCTATTAAATATGATATATGTTATATTAGCATTGAATCTGCTATGCCTGTATTGGTTGAGATTTCTATTAATCAGTATTAGATTTCTGGTCTCTGTTAGGTATCTATTTTTACTATTGGCATTCTCTAGAATAGAGGCATGCCTACATGCTTGTGTTCTTATGATTATAAGCACTAGAGTTTTTTTTTGTTTTTTGTTTTTTCTGGGACTGTTAGATAATATTGCAACGATATTATTAACATAGAAGAGATTTGGGGATTTTCAGATTTTCAGGTAAGTATGAGGGTCAGCCTGTGGCTTCTACACCAAGACTATTCTTTATCAGCCCCAAGCCACAGGGGTTTGTGTGGGGTTGAGGAAGGGATTGATTTTCTATTTATTAGAGGTGACAAGAGCAGTGGGGCAGTGGCAAAGAGGCCATGTTGCTCTTGCTAAATATACATCCCTGACAGTTGGATAATAGGTTCCAGGAAGTTCAGTGGAAAATTAAAACAAAGCAACATTTATAGCTGATTGAACTTGAAAAGCCATTTTGGTGTTGAATGGCAAATATGTAGACTTCAGCATTCCTGGAGCCTGATGCATCCCGCTGGATGGCCCTGTTCCTGTGTACATGATGGCCTGGGGACTCAGCATTGTGCAGGGCATTCTCCTTTAGAGAGTGTTTTGAGGAAAGAAAGCTTCCTGGTGCTTACAGAAGTCCCCTTCCCATAGACTTAGGTAACACAGATTACTTATGTCTTGGAACATCTTTCCTCTGATGATTTGAGGACTTATTTATTAGAAGGACAGGAATGTCTGGCAAGAGACAGAGCAGCTCTTAAGTGCTATAAATACTCCTAATCATTCTGTACTGGGGCTGAAGCTCTAAGCAGATTGCTGTGGTATATACACACGATCTTAGCATGGTACTACTTTTGATTAATGTCCCTAGTTGTCCTGAGGCCACTGACTTGAGCCTTAATTTGAGCTGACTTGGCTATGAAGAAAAGGTTTTGGACTCCATGTTCTGGGTGGTTAATTTTTTTAGAACCAGGAGAGGGACTTCAATCAAGGGATTGGAAGGTGAAGAAATGGTACAGGGAATATAGGTGGAGAGAGAATTGAGCCTTTTGCAACTATCAAGAAAAGTTGCTGTACCCATCTTTTTCTCCAAGATTGTCTCATGCTTCCCTTCCTTTGTGTCTGTCTTGTGGAGAACAAAGTTTGAATGTCTGATGAAAGCTTTTGAGCTTTGGTTTAGTGAGAGTGATGAGAAAGTCCCTGTCACTTAACTTGATCAGTCCCTTCAGAACTTCATGCTAATGAAGCTGTCAGGAAAACATGAATTGTGGATATGGGCATAACTTTCTTTGGTTCCCACTCAGGTGAACTGCCCTTGTTAGCTGTAGAACCAGTCATTCCTGCACCCTGTGTATTTCCCCAAAGTTGAACTACTCTAGTGGAATGGAGAATTTATAGGTTCCCTAGCTTATCAGGGCATTTTCCCAACAAATAAAGAGTTTTCTTCCTTTCCACCTTAACTAGAAAACAGAGACCTACCTTAACAGTTCTCTAAGCACCTCTTTTACTGAATGAAGCTTGAGTGGGCCCCATTTTAGACATATCTCCTATAAGAATGGTGAAATGTTAACAAATTTATGTTAAATCTCTCTCTGCCCCCACTCTACTGTGGGTTTGAGGCATAGTGCACTTAGTGGGTCTTTTCCCTTCCCAATTGCAACCATGTCAGCTCTATGCTAATGTTGCTTAGCAAACATTTATAAACTTTAGATAACCTGGCACCAGGCCTTCAGTTCACTTTTATTTTAATGCCTTTGAAGTTTCGCTTTTAGTTCAGTAACCTTTGTTGGTGCCTAACTATCATAGTTAGCAATCTCATCCATTGCAGGGGAATCTTGGCAGCTGATCCCCTGTTGTCTATTCAGTTTCAAGGGTCTTTGGTTGCAATAAACCCATACTTTTGGTGTTCCCAAACTGTGAAACTGTGATGCTACAAGGTGGGAACAGCTGTTTCAGTTTGCTTTCTCCTACAGAAAGAATTCTGCTCATGAAATTTGGCTCCAGGTGTTTTCCTCAAGTGCCTGTAGAGTCACTGAAGAAGAATTGGTTTCCAGTGAATTGAGTTTAATTTTGCCCTGTTGCTTTCTCTGTCTGCGTCTCACATTGGCACCATTAGTTTGCTTTCTAAGCCACTGAAAGCAAGGATTTGCCTGTCCTGTAGACATCTGAGACTTGGCTAGGCTTATCTTTCTGGTCTCCTGGTGGTGAAATTAGGGCCAAGGCACAAGGAAATGCTGGTTCCTATAGTGTCTTGTGGACAGTGAGTGTTCACTTTGACAGGACAAGGAAAAGTAGTTCTGAATATGTGCTGCAGAGTCCCGTGCAAGGGTAGCAATACTGTGAATGCTAATGAAGAAGAATTGCGCTGCTGGGCAAACGAAACATTTCATGACTTGAAAGCAGGCTCCTTGTATTGTGGAGGCCAGGTTATGTTCCCAGCTTCAGGGAGGTGACACTACAACAAGAAGCTTAATGTTCTTCTGAGTACACCCAAGTCCAGACTGCAGTTAGTACTATTCCTTTCCTGAAATAAGAATGTGATTTATGAGGTGTGGGCCGTTACGTGAAAGAAAACAAAACTGGCTGCTGTGTGGGCCTGTAAAATTCTTGTGCCATCTCGATGGTGTAGGTTACAGGAGGAGAAGATGGAGAGGGCTAGCTGGCTCTCCCTTGCTGGGGCTCAGCTGCCCCAAATACTTGTGATATTTGGGTTATTTATGAGCTCGTCTGGGCTGGGATTCACTACCCCACACCCTGGTAGGTGAAGATTTGCAGGCAGAATGTAGAAGCCTTCATTAATCTTCCTGGTCTTGTTGGGAATTTCTTGCCGGCCAGAGCTCCTGTTGGACAACGGACTGGCCTTCCCACTGAATTGCAATGACTCAGATTAATATTAATCCCTTTAATGCTGCAGTTCATGATATAGTCATTAGGTGACTTGGAACTAATCCTGTCCACCTAACTACTGTGATTTATTAAATACACATGGAGATCGAGCCTGAATACAGACAGGCAGAATCAGCAGCAAATAAATACCTCTGTGTATCTGTATTAATGCTGGTTGATTGGGACACAATTGCAGGCTGGGCTGGGGAGGAACGGGAGTAAAAGAAGGCTGAGCTCTCTAATCAACAGCACTTGCCCACCCCTAGCCTTTAATTTAAGTAACAGAAATTCTGAAAACTCTAGATACAGGCCCAAACTAAGGAGGAAAAAGTCCCTTGAACATATCATTTATTTTATTGACTTTCCTCCTGTACTTTTTCTCCTTTAAGTTTTAAGAGTAATTATTCAGATAAAACTTAACTGTGCCTTAACTTCCTTAGATTCTTTGAGTTCTTCATTATTAGAAACCCTGGGCAGGGCATGGGGCACAGTGATCTATCTTCTCTCCTGGCCTCAGGGCTTACATTTTTCTTTTTGAAAGGGGCAAGGACGTGGAGCAGCAATACCTGCCAGATAACAGTTCTTCTTTTATATCCTTGCCCAACTTAGAAGCATAATTTCTTCTGTAAATAATTTTAAGTTTATCATTTTCCTTTCTTAAACCTCCTTTTCTTTCCCCTTTTGCTCTTTTAGCAAAGATGGCATTAATATGAAAAACATCTACCTAGCTGGCTTCGTTTAATCAGGCAAGTCTGACATTTGTGAAACCTCTCATTAACATTTTCCCCAAAGAGCACAAAATGGCCTCTCTCCCATCTCCCTTCCCAATACAGCCACCTCAGAGTTTAACTGCTTTCCATCTCCATTGGCAGGCTGTTCTCAGAAACGTTACTTCTCTGAACTCTCACTCTTGGCCAACAGCCACTGGTCACATATATGGAGGGACCTTCTGTTCAGGTGCTGTCCTATCCCTTATGAACCTTACTTTTCACCAGTTTTTCCTGGAAATGACAAGAAATTCTTGATAGGAAAATTGGGATATGGATTTCGTTAGTATGTCCCTGTGACCTTTTTCAACTGAAAAGCATTGATTGAGCACTACTATCTTCATGAACCTCTCTGCCTTCCAGGTGCTTACAGACTGCAATTAGCTATTCCATAATGGTACTTCACATGGTAAAGAATCTGCCTGCAATTCAGGAGACCTGGATTCGTTCCCTGAGTCCAAGTCCGAGATCCCCTGGAAAAGGGAATGGCTACCCACTCCAGTATTCTTGCCTGGAGAATTCCACGGACAGAGGAGCCTAGCAGGCTATGGTCCATAGTGTCTCAAAGAATCAGACACAACTGAAGCTACTAACACATTTCATTCACCTTTTTTTTTCCCCCACAAGCCAGAATATGCTATACATACTAAAGCAACAGCATTCTAGAAGTACCAAGAAGGAATAGATTAATTCTGGTAGCAAGAAATTAAAGGTAGCTATTTTTGCTGAAATCGAGAAAGTGAGTAAAGAGAGAGCCAGGCCTAAATTCTTGGAAAGATCTTGGTTTTGTTACTGCCATCAAAGTGGAGACCTATGTGTGTGTATCTCTGTGTTAGTCACTCAGTCATGTGAGAAGCCCCAAAGATCTGTGTACCCTGAACCAATGGATGAGAACTGACCCAGAATGGGAATCTTAACACATCATGGTAGTAATGGTGCTTCCTACTTATATTGGAAGGTGAGCAGTGGTAATTCTCTTTATTGCTTGTACTCGGTTTTCTTTGCTGTTCCTTTTATTCACTTGATTTCAGTGTTACATACTAATTCATATCCAAATGAGGACAATAGTCTCTTGTCAGTTACCTCTGTGTTTAGATCATACTGTTGAGAGGCTCTTTGTTCTTTGACTGAGTATAGTTTAAGTTAGGACATGACCTGCTTAGAGAAAGCAAGAGAATCCAGAAAAAGAGAAAGCAAGGGAATTCCAGAAAACATCTAATTATCCTTCATTGATTATGCTAAAGCCTTTGACTGTGTGTATCACAACAAACTGTGGAAAATTCTTAAAGAGATGGGAATACCTGACCACCTTATCTGTCTGAGAAACCTGTATGTGGATCTAGAAATAACAGTTAGAACCTTACATAGAACAACAACTGGTTCAAAATTGGGAAAGGAGTATGACAAGGCTGTATATTGTCACCCTGTTTATTTAAATTATATGCAGAGTACATCATGCGAAATGCTAGGCTGAATGAATCACAAGCTGGAATCAAGATTGCTGGGAGACTTATCAGCAACTTCAGATATGCAGATGATGCCACTCTAATGGCAGAAAGTGAAGCGGAACTAAAGAGCCCCTTGATGAGGGTGAAAGAGAAGAGTGAGAAAACCAGCTTACAGCTCCAAGCCAGCTTTACAACATTCAAAAAACTAAGATCATGGCATCTGGTCCCATTGCTTCATGGCAAATAGAAGGGAAAAAAATGGAAGCAGTAACAGATTTTATTTTCTTGGGCTCCAAAATCACTGTGGATGGTGACTGCAGCTGTAAAATTAAGACACTTGCTCCTTGAAAGGAAAGCTGTTGACAAACCTAGACAACACAAAAGTGAAAGTGAAAGTTGTTCAGTTGTGTCCAACTCTTTGCGACCCTGGAGTGGGTAGCCTATCCCTCCACCAGCAGATCTTCCCGACCCAGGAATTGAACTGGGGTCTTCTGCATTGCAGGCAGATTCTTTACCAACTGAGCTATCCTAGACAACATATTGAAAAGCAGAGGCATTATTTTGCCATCAAAGGTCCATATAGTCAAAGCTGTGGTTTTTCCAGTATTCTTGTATGGATGTGAGAATTGGACCATAAAGAAGGCCGAGCACCAAAGAATTGATGCTTTCAAACTTTAGTGCTAGAGAAGATTCTTGAGAGTCCCTTGGACTGCAAGGAGATCAAACCAGTCAATACTAAATGAAGTCAGCCCTGGATATCCATTGGAGGGTCTGATGCTGAAGCTCCAGTACTCTGGCCACCTGATGCAAAGAGCTGAGTCATTAGAAGGGTCCTGATGCTGAGAAAGATTGAAGGGGAAAGGAAAAGAGGGCAGCAGAGGATAAGATGGTTAGGTAGCATCACCAACTCAATGGACATGAATTTGAGAAAACTCAAAGATAGGGAGATAGTGAAGGACAGGGAAGCCTGGTGTGCTGCAGTCCCTGGGGTCGGAAAGAGTCAGACATGACTGAACAACACAACTTTTTAAAAATCAATTGATTTTAAACATTTGAACACCTATCTGTTGACTTCCTACTCCTAGATGTAGAAATAGCACTTCTCCAGTGCTACTTGATACCTATTTTCCTTCCCTCCATCCTCCCAATATGTAATAGTTCTCTCTCCAGTTGGCTAAATCAACATTCAGTCTTTACCTTATTAAGATCTTAAGTATTATTTACTACAAGTCAGATATTACTCCCTTTTGAAAAATATACTTAATTTTCTATGTTAGTATTACTATTTCTTCTCAAGCTCTGCAATACAGTTTTAAACTCTGAATATTGTTTTCCCACATGATCAAACACTCCATTCTTGTCTCTTCCATTTTTATCTTCTCCATTTTTCTCTCTTCTTGAAGAATCTTTATCAGTGCCTGCTAACCTCTTCTTCCATTCTGCATCGGTTGCTCTCTAGGCATGACGTACAGCTGTCACCCTGAAACTTACCTTCACTTTTCTTGGGACTCCTTTTCCTGGATTCCATGTCCATTTCCTTTTTGTTTTACTCTCTCAATTTGGGTTAAAAATCCTCCAAAGTCTCCTAGAAAAAGTCACTTGGTATATAAATTCTTTTAGACTGTATATATGAAACTATTTGTATTCTGCACTGCTCTTGAGTGAAGATTTGACAGGATATAGAATCCTACTTTGGAAATTATTTTCTTTCAGAATGTGGTGGCTTTGCTTCTTTGTCTCTTCATTTCCAGTGTTGCTCTTGAGTAGTCTGATACCATTGATTCTCAGTTGTTTGTGTTTGAACTGGAAGTTTTTTGGCAATCTCTTTGTTTCAGTATTCTAAAACATTTGATTTAAACACTTGATGTCTCTTTCTAGTCATTGTGCTACGTTCTTAGTGAGGGTCCTTTTGAGCTAGGAAAATCATTATCATTTGATTGGGAGATGATCTTATGTTAGTTCTTCAATGATTTCCACTTCTTCCATTTTATTTTCTTCTTCCTCACCCTCCACCTGATGCTTCCATTTTAGAGCTTGTTTCTCACTGGTGCTTCCCTCTGAAGACCCCTGGTATTCAGCCTTTTCAGCTCTACTTCTGTTTCATTTTCTTCTGCTAAGAATATGTTGATGAATCTTATAACTACTTTTCCTTCATCTCAGGTCACTTCATTTCACCTGTTAATATGTTTCAATTTTTATATTTAACTCTTGAACACTTTTAGCACCTGGTACTTGTCCTTCACTTATGTGAGCCCTAATGTCTTTCTCTTCTACTACATAGGAAAGGATTGCATTGCGTTGTTCACCACTATATTTCTATTATCCAGCCCAGTGACTGCTACACAGTTGGTGCTCATAAATATTTGTTGAGTGAATTAATTATTATCTTCTATTAATCACATAGAATTTATTTTGTCATGTGAAATGAAGCAGGAATGTAACTTTTAAACCCTAATAATTAACCATGTGTTACAGGAATTTATTGAATTTTTATTTATTTTTGTTTATTAAAATTTATTATATTTTCTTTTATCATACATCATATATTGCATATTATTCTACCTGTTCTTCTGCTAGTATTATACGTGCTTATTTGTTATAGTTTTGTAACTCATTTTAAAATGATACTACAAACTTTCATTAGTTATTTTTAAAAATATTCTGGCTATTCTTTCACATGAAGTACAGGGTCACTTACTCAAGTTCTTTTAAAAATTCCAATTGGGATTTTGATTTCAAAATGTCAATTAATATGGAGAGACTTTACATCTTTATAATAGACATTTGCCTCCCTGTCCAGAAACATGTTTTTGCTTCCACATTTATTCAAGACTTCTTTTGTAACTCTAGTAGAATTTATAGGTTCTTCTTCCCCCATTTATGTACCGTAAATTTCTTAAGTTTATTCTTAGATTTTTTTTTTATCTTCAATTGCTAATGGAATGAGATTTCCCCCCAATATAAATTCTTTTTAACTAAAATTGGGTAGATTTTCCTTGTTTATGCAATAAAGTTTATATAATATGCCCAGGACAAAAGAATACTAGCTTCATTTTTAACAAAAGCTAGCTGTTTCAGTTATCTGTTGCTACCTAACAAACTACCCTAAAAGTTTGTGACTTAAAGCACAACCATTTTAATTATATCTCACAATTCCATGGGTTGACTAGGGCTCAGCTGAGCAGTTCTTCTAATGCTCTCACTTAGGGTCTTTCTTGAGTTTGCAGTCAGCTGTGACTGTGGCTTGGATGTCTGGTGCCATGTGGCTTCTTTTGATATGATGCTTCAGTCTCCAGGGCTTTCCCTCATGACCTCTAATAGAGTAGCTTAGACTTTGTACATGGCAGTTCAGATTGACAAAATGAAAGAACTAGAAGTTTCAAAGCCTTTTTAGTGCCTGGGCACCGAAGTCCCAGATTGTCCCTTCCCCTGCATTATATCTGTCAAAGCAGTCACAGACCAGATTCAAGGGGAACCTCTTGATGGGAGGAAGCCATGTGAGGGGTGGCGTTGTATGGGACTGTTTTTGGAGATTATCATAATGGCATTTGTTCACCTGTCCTTACCTTTCTTTTCTTCCTTCTTTTATACCAAGTAGCTACTAGCTACCCTAGGCTCTTAAATTCCCACAAGCTTCTTTCATCCAGTCAGCTTCCAGTACCAAATAACTATACTCATTGTTATTTGGGACTGGAAATTAGAATCTGTTTGAAGAGGGTAGCAGAGAGAAAAAAATTGTTTCCACCTTCCCATTTGCTCTCCTGGGTGAGGCATAAGTCTCATGGACAGAAATTCAGTGTTCACTTGAGCATGAAATTCCAGACAAGGGGACAGGTGTACACTGGCCTTGTTCTTCTGAATTCTGCCTACTCTCCAGGAAGAACAGCCTCCCCTCTCCTCCTCCCCAGCAGAAGTCTAACCACTTTCTTCATTGTAGCTTATCATAAGATCTCCCTCCTATGCTGGTCCAAGTAGAAATGAGAAAGTGTCATTCCTTTTCTCTTTTCACATGTACTTCTTCCTATCCTGGGTGTACTAACCTCTAGCTTAAATATGCACTAAGCAAAGATGTATAGTCTTCCTCCCTTCCTCCCTCTCAGCTTAGTCTGAAGGAAGGCAGCAGGTGATAGAATGAATAAAGAATGGGACTGGGGTGATGGGGAAGGAATCTTTTCTCACACAGTATGGATGTTGCTCAACAGACGGGTGTGAAATTTAGTCAGAGCCACAGCATGTGTTTCAATTTTCCAGGGAATTTCCTCTTCCTAACAGTAGGTTTAACCCTTTCTTCTGTATAGTGCCAAGAGCTACATGACATGTGTGAAATGAGTTATTTACAAGAAGGAAAAACTGCTAGGGCCCCTTGGAGATGTAGGATCTCCAACTTATTTCCTGCCAAATGGTTGTGGAGAAAAGTGTAACTTTTAGAGCTGAATAGACCTGGGTTCAAATCCCATCTCTACCATTGGGTTGTCTTGGAAGTTTGTTGTTGTTGTTCATGTCCAGTCATGTCCAACTCTTTGTGATCCCATGAACTGCAGCACGCCAGGCTTCCCTGTCCTCCACCATCTTCCAGAGCTTGCTCAAACTCATGTCCGTTGAGTCAGTGATGCCATCCAACCATCTCGTCCTCTGTCATTCCCTTCTCCTCCTGCCTTCAGTCTTTGCCAGCATCAGGGTCTTGACAGTTACTTGACCTATTTGAACCTCCATTTTTCATCTGTAAAATGGGGATTAAAAACTTGTTTTACCAGGGTTCTCATGAGGATTAAATGAAATGATACATGCAAGGAGTCTAGTACAATGCATACCTAGCACATAATAGGCACTCAATACATGTTTGTTTTCTTCTCCAGTCTTCCCACTGGATTTTTGAGGATACCTACTCTTCTTTCATGGACTTCCCTGGTGGCTCAGACAGTAAAGAATCCGCCTGAAAGGCGGGAGACCTGGGTTGGGAAGATTCCTGAGGAGGGCATGGCCACCTACTCCAGTATTCTTGCCTGGAGAATCCCCATGGACAGAGGAGCCTGGCGGGCCACAGCCCATGGGGTTGCAAAGAGTTGGACATGACTGAGCGACTCAGCACAACACTCTTCTTTTATGCTGCATCACCTTGGGTTTGCCATGTAAGCAGCTTCTTATATTCCTAAGCTGTAAGCTATTTTCTTTGAATCTAACTCTGTAAGTGTGTTAGAGGGGTGAAATCATTTCACATGAAAATGCAGAATTCCTCTGGTTGGGGAGGGGGGTGGCTCTCATTGAACTAAAGGATGAATCTATAACAATGCTGAGAAGGATTACAAGGCTTGCCTTCCCCATCTGATCCCGGAGGTCATATGAACTTATAAGAGTATTAAAATAATACAGTGGTAGAGCTAAGGTGAAGCATAGATGTTATCCAGGCCCATTTTATTGAGAAGGAACTGTGGCTTAGAGGTCATGTTTTATATAAGGTCTCGTGACAGAGTGGTGATGGCTCTGGAACTAGAGCTCTGACTTGCTTGTCTGTTACTATGATTATAATATGTTTTTTAAGACTGACTATGATTTTTTTTTTTTTTTTTGCCACACCACTCAGCCTGTGGAATGTTAGTTTCTCAACCAGGAATTAAACCTGTGCCCTCTACAGTGGAAGTGCACAGTCTTAACCACTAGACCACCGAAGTCCCTAAATTTTAAGTAGTGAGGGCCTAACTTTTTCTTTGTGAACTTCTAAATTGAACCCTGATTATACTTTTATCAATGGAGAAGTAAACACTGGAAGACATTTCAGTGACACTCCTTTGGGGAACCATAGGGGCTCACTAAGGGTATGCCAGTTACAACTTGAAAATCTCTTCTTTCCCTGAAGGTTGCCCAAGGGGCACTGAGGTGGCAGCTCAGCTCGCTGTTGAGCCTCTGCTCCCAGAATGGTGAGCTGAGAAGCAAATTTGCTTCTTCTCTTCTACATCTTTGTTCTCCTATATAACCCCAAAAGGAGAGGCTGATCCCAAGCATCCCTAGTTCTCTCTTTTTTTTAGTTGAAACACAATTAGCATACAGTGAAGAACACTGACCTTAGGTGTTCAGTTATAATTTTTTGAGAATTGTAGACATTCATTAACCATCTTAAAAAAAAGATATATAACATTTTCATCACCCCAGACAGTTTCCTCATGCCCCCTTTAAGTTAACCCACACACGCATACACAAAACCACTTTTTATATTCTGTTACCATGCCTTAGTTTTGACTTTGGATTTCCTGTAAATGGAATCACATAAGATATTCTCTTTTGTATCTAGCTTCTTTTCACTTAGCATGTTTTTGGAATTCATCTATGTTGTTGCATATATCACTAGTTTTTTGTTTGTTTTGATTCATTCTGTTTTACTGAGTAGTATGCAGTTGTATGGGTAAACCATAAGAGAATTTACTCATTTTCTTATTGAAGGATATTTGGAGTGTTTCTAGTGTTTGTCTTTCATGAATAGGTTGCTATGAACGTTCCTATACAAGTCTATTTATGAACATATATTTTAGTTTCTCTTAGATAAATACTTAAGGATGAAATTGCTGGGTCATAAGGGAGATATGTATTTGAAAGAAACATTTCTTCAAGGTGGCTGTAACCCCCAGTCTATCTTTTCGTCCCCTGGGGGGCTAGGCTCTTTAAATTGAGGATTTGGCAGGAGAAGAGAACCCGTATCATCAGGGTCCTTGCTGCCAGAGCACAGTGGCCTGAATTGGACACTTAAAAAGCTGAAACAGGTGTTTGAAACCCTACTCCAGCCTCCCTATTTTATGCCAGCCCCCTGAGAGGCTGGGGCTTGGCCAGCAGAATTCAGATCTAATCTAATGGATGCTGGATTAGAGATTTTTCAGGACATGGCTAGGTAATAATGTATATGCTGTGACTTTTTGATACATTTGATGCAGGTAAATGAGCATCATCATGTAGGAGAGGGGCCTTTGGTGGCCCAAATGCTTCTTGATCATGGGGTAGTTAGTCTGTGTGGCAGATGAAAGCCCCTTCCCATTCTTGCTTTTTACCCCTGCCTTTTCTCCTTGAAGATGAATACAGTAGAAATAATCACTTCCCTTATTAACGTTAATATTGCCAAGGGCCTTTAGCCAGTTAGGATTTGGTATCCTATGTGTCAAATATTATGGAAAATAAATTATGCCCTGGTAAAATTCTTTCTCTCTATTTTTAATGCCTCTATCTTACCTAGGCCTCTGGGAACAAATTATTGGGAGCCAAAGGTTAAAGCAAGAAACAAAAGGTTAGGGTGTGGGCTCCCAAAGCCAAATGATTTAATGTACCAAAGAGTACTCTCTACTGTTTTCAGTAGGCTTGACATTGATGGAAGTGTGATTCTCTGCAGGGCTGCTTCAACTGAAGGTTTTGAAAGAACAAGTTCCAGCAACAAATTTTTTTCTAATATTGGTTAGAAGAGCCCAGGGAGAGAAGAAATAGGCTTCCCCCATGCCAGTCTAGCCTTTCCACAGAGGAAAGGGCTTTTCTGAATTCAGGTCCACGTTCATAGGTGGCCATTCCCTTAAACCTAATCTCAGTGTCTTCAGCCCTCAGTCTTAGAAGGCAGGGCCTGATATTCGGCTGCATCATGTGGATGCCATTCTTGGTGTGAACTAGGCTGAGATTTGTATATTAAGATTCTTTTGGTACTTAAAAAAATGTTTTTTAATTTTAATTATCATATAGTAAAATTGACTTTTTTAGTATACAGATCTATGAGTTTTTACATACACATAGATCCCTGTAAGCACTGTGTCAGTTGGAATACAGAACAGTCTCATCACCCCAGAAAACTCCCTCTGTTATTCCTGTGTGATCACACCCTCCCCCTACCCCAACTCCCGTGAACCACTGATCTATTCTCTCACCACAGTTTTACCAAAGAGGTCATATAAATGGAATCCTACAGTATGTAACCTTTTCAGGTTGATTTGTCTAAACTGCTGCCTAACTCAATGGTCTGTTCCCTTTTTACTGCCAAGTGGTATTCCATTGCATGTTTCTACCACAATTTGCTTATCCATTCACTAGCTGAACAACATTGGGCTTCTCCATTTTGGGACAATTATGCATAGAGCTGCTATAAACATTTGGGTACAGGTTTTTGTGCAAAGAACATTGGTTTTCATCTGTCTGGGATAAATATCCAGGAGTAGGATTTCTGGGTGAGAGAATAAGTGTATGTTTGGTTTTATTAAGAAACTGCCAAACTGTTTTTCCAGAGTCCCGTACCATTTTGCATTCCCACTAGCAATGAGGATTGTGATTTCTCCACAGCCTCTCTAGTGCTTGGTATTTTCAGTACTTTTATTAAGTCATTCTAGTAAGTAAGCAGTGGTATCTCAATGTGGGTTAAATTTGCCTTGCCCTAATGGCCAGTGACATCAAACACCATTTGGTGATCTGTCTGTCCAAGTCTTTTGCCCTTTTTTGATGGGAGTTGTTTTCTTATTGTTGAGTTTAAAGACTTAAGTCTATTCTGGATTCAGGTCCTTTATTGCAATAATTATAATTTATACAGTTATTTATAAATATTTTCTCCCAATCTGTATGTAGCTTGTTTTCTCATTCTCTTAACAGTATCTCTCATAGAATAGATGTTTTGTTTTTATTGAAGTCCTGTGTATCAATTTTTTTCTTTTGTGCATTTTGCTTTTGGTGTCCTATCGAAGTACTCTTTCTAAAAAGTATGCAGACTTATGCTTTTCATTTACCCCTATGATCTATTTTGAGTTAATTTTTGTGTAACATGAGGTTTAGGTGAAAAAAATTTTTTATTTTTTTTGCATATGGGCATTCAGTGTTTCAACAGTATTTGTTGAAATTCATACCTTTTTTGATACCCAATTCTCCTTAGGACTGTGTATTCTTTAGGAATGAAGAAATTATAGAGCATTCTCTTGAGTTCTTCCTGTCTTTCCAGCAATCATTTTTGTTCCTGTTCCTTGTTTCTTTCTGAATCTTTCTGATTTGAGGTTTGTTTTTAATGCCATGTAATGGAAGACTCATTATTTATAAATTGATTGAGCATAAAGTTTTTCATTATAAAGTGGCCATCCATCACAAAGAGCATGTGGGCTATAAAAAACATTAACTCTGCACTCTGGGCTGGAATGCAACTTTACCAGAATAATACAGCTTTTGTATTGTGTGAGGTTGGAATAAAATGAGAGAGACAGATATTGTTGGGGAAACAGGTGTTGGCTGAACCCGGGTTCTGTCCCATGTTTTCTAAAAGGTTGTTTCCCAGCCCTTTCAGGATTGTTCCTCTAGATTCAGCTGTCTTGAAAGTTTTCTGGGTACCTTTCAGAGCAAGTAACGTGTGACTTCTCAGAGTACTGCTGCTCCCGTAAACTTTATTTGTTCATTCTCCAGCTCACAGTCATATCTTTAGAGGCAGCAATGGCAGGTGGTTAGAGTACTTGTCCTGGCCCTTGTTGATTATATTTTCAATGTCTTTGCTTTCCCATCAGTAAAATGGAAATGTCCCTTGTCATAAAGTTCTTGAGCCCATTAACACAAAAGGTGGCTGAGGCAGAATAAGATTCCTCAGACTTATTGTCACTAAGAATTTGTGATATGCTGCTATTAAAAAAAAAAGAAAAAAACAACCTTTCCAGCTGCTGGGGAAAGGTGAAGAAGTAGGATTCTGTACACTTAGGGAACAGGGAGAGTTGCTTACCAGTCCTGTAATTGATACTCTTTAGGGATTCTCTTACTCTTCTCCAAAAGCTTTGGCTATTGACCCTTCAATCTTTTCTATCATCTACAGACTTTGCTAATGTCAATTCAGAATTTAGTTCTTTAGTATTTTCTTTTACTTCCCTTCAGGGCCCCTGGAGGAGACCTGACAGGGTGGTAGTTGCTGATAAACCTGTAATTGTTTTCTCTTCTTGCCGCCATTGAACAATGAAATATTTTACTAGACTATGAGGGGAATTTGGATTGAAAAATTTGCTCCAAGTGTAACGACTGCATAAAGCTGGGGTGAATGTCCTGTTTTAAAGTATAACAACAGAAATTTTTAATTTCTCCTGGGCTTTCAAATTGCCTGCTTAAGTTTGGTCTTGGTCTTATACAATGAATGCAGAAAATGGCAAGGCAGAATAAAGGGCCACAGCAGCTCTGGTTTGCCTGTATGTTACAACCTAATTGCTTTCCTTTCAATATGTGCCAATTTCCTCTAGAAGGAAGAGAACTAGTGTTTAGAGTTGATACGCATCAAACTTGTGCTCTCAGTAAGACAGATGGATCAGTCTGTCCTCAGGCCTCTGCGATATGTTTGAGGCTGGTCCCAGTGGGCCTCATTTAGCCCTGCCAGCCTTGTTAAAGGGGTCTCGCTCTTCCCTCTTGGATTAGGAATGAATGTGGGCAAACCTGAAGGTTCATTTGTATGGCAGCCATAAAATCAGTAACTGTGTTAGTCATTGGTTAGGAAGAAGAAAGGTACAGAAGAAACTTCAATTCTAGGATAGTTAAGTTTTACATTTTTATTTGCCATCCATGTTATGCAGTTAATATATCTAATAGTAAACCCATAGCAATAGCATAGTATAATATTTAAGAACATAGTCCAGAACAGACCTGGATTTAAATTCTACCTCTTCCACTTATTGTGTGACTTTGGGCAAGTCACTTAACCTCATAGAGCCTTGGTTTTCTTATCTGTAAAATGGGAACAGTAATATTATTCCTCAGGGCTACTCAATTCAGATCAGTTCAGTTGCTCAGTCATGTCCAACTCTTTGCAACCCCATGGACTGGAGCATGCCAGGCTTCCCTGTCCATCACCGATTCCTGGAGCTTGCTCAAACTCATGTCCATTGAGTTGGTGATGCCATCCAACCATCTCATCCTCTGTCATTCTCTTCTCCTGCTTTCAATCTTTCCCATCATCAGGGTCTTTGCTAATGAGTCAATTCTTCACATCAGGTGGCCAAAGTATTGGAGCTTCAGCATCAGTCCTTCCAATGAACATTCAGGAGTGATTTCCTTTAGAATTGACTGGTTTGATCTCCTTGCAGTCCAAGGGACTCTTCAAGAGTCTTCTCCAACACCACAGTTCAAAATGGGAGGATAAAAATCATCTACATATGATAATTAGTTTAGTATGTAGCTGTTGCTGATGTCTGAGGCCAGTTAAAGTTGTTGTCCTGAGCAATGGAATTGGATTCTTCTTGTAGGTGGTAAGCAGCTCCTAGCAGCAAGCTAAACTGGTTATTTAACAGTTTAAATAACTGTTTAACTGTAAATAATATTTAACTGGTTATTAATGTCCAAAGTGGGAAGCTTATGTATCATATTAAAGAAAGTCATGCAGTAAATTAAAAGTGTTTTCCCATGTGTGCGCTGCCTTTTAAGTTGCTATCTTACCTTCTGAAAGTAAAGGCTAAATCTGACATCAGGCAGACCAGGGTGGTCCTACTTAACAAGGAGGAGATTGTAAAGGTGAGGATTTCAGGAGCAGAGATTTTTGGAAAGTAGCCTGCTTTGGCTCTATATACTGTCAAGAGATTTCAATCTGAAAAAAAATACATCTTCTTTTCTATACTCTCCCTAAGGAGAGAGGGACCTGCTGTAGAGACAGAGGTGACCCAGGTCCTGACAAGGTGTTTGAGCCAGAGAACATATGTAAATGCCAAAAACCCTTTTCTTTTTGATCGTCTCGAACATTTGGAGGCCAAATGTCTACGGAAGAAGGAGAGTAGTTTTTATGTCATCTCTGACTTATGTTGGTACTTCATGAACATGACCTACAAATTACTTACCGAAGACAGCTTGGGAAAAATATAAATTTATGATTTCTAATTCTTGGGATCATCAGACTTTTAGTAAAACCTCAAGATGCGTAAGTTCAGGAATTACTTATGTTTAATTAGAGTAAAAGTTAAGATTTGGTTTTTTGATTCATAAAAAGAGGTTGAGTTGGTCTTTGAGGGAGATACTAGCCTGAAAAATGAATGCTTCTCAAAGGGTTTTTCAAGGGCGAAGTGTTAAACATAATTTGCCTTTCTTAGTGTAAGGTGGTTTGTACTGTTATCTTCTACTATAGGCTCTAGGTAGACCCATAGATTCACCTTGTACCTGGATGTAGTAGTGATTACACTATCACTGTACTTTAAAAAAAAAAGAAAAAACTTTTAAAATTTATTTTTGGCTGTGCTGGGTCTTCATTGCTAATTTCGGAGAGCAGGGGCTACTCTCTAGTTGTACTTGGGCTCCTCACCAGGATGGCTTCTCTTGTTGCAGAGCACAGGCTCAGAAGTGGTGCACACGCTTAGTTGCTCCATGGCATGTGGGATCCTTCCAGATCAGGGATGAAACCTGTGTCTCCTGGGTTGGCAGGTGGTTACTTTAGCACTAAGCCACCAGGGAAGCTTCGTACTTTGTTTCTTAAAGGGTCATAATATCAGAGATAATCCACCTCCCCACCCCTGCTGCAGTCTGAAGGCACTTTGAGAAGCTAAGCATTTGTTTGGAAATAGGAAACAGATCTGAGAAACTACTGGATGATATCTAGAAAAAGAGGATCCACTGTTAGGAGCTTAGACAAACAAACCAGGCTTGCTTTTCCCCCAGGCTACCTTTGTAACAGACTGTCTGCATTCATGTTTATTTATTCCCAAACTGTACTTTGTGTTTAAAATAAGCTTGGAGAGTCTAAAGGGAGCCTTAAAGAATTTCATTAAACTGTGTACTCCCACCACCATAATTCCCCAGGAAAACCCTGTGGATGAAGAAACTGTGGCCCAAAGAAGTGAAGTGTTTGCGCAAGGTCACATATAGTGACAGACCAAAATTGGGCATAGCATTTTTTTTTTTTTTTCGTTTCTCTTGTTGTATGGGGCAGGGTTGCAAACGGTTATCAGGGTTTAAGCCTTAAGCCCAGACTAGGTAATTTTCTTAGAGCTGCTCTTTGGCAGTCTTTTCTCAAGTCAGATCGTGAAATCAAGCCTAAATCCCCACCTAACCTTTCAAGGCTGGAAATAAAGGTATGGCAGATATTTCAGAGGCTTCTGGCTCCACCAAAGTTTAGTTTGGCTTATCCTTTGGACCACTACTCCTGATGTCCCCTAGTGACCAAAAAATACAGCTCTTTCCTACTGAACTTACAGTTTCTCAAAAATTCCATTTGTAGCTCATTCTCAATCTTACTTTGACTTTTACAAGAAATATTCCTAGGTATAGCTTAGTCAGGGAAGTAGAATATGAGGACCTGGACTTCCCTGGTGGTCCAGTGATTAAGACTCTGTGGTTCCACTGCAGGGGACACCAGTTTAATCTCTGGTAGGGAAACTAAGATCCTGCACGGCACACCAAAAAAAAAAAAAAAAAAAATAGGAGGATCTAACACTTTCTCCTAAAATGGAATGTGCAGGCATAGACATAAAAGCCCAGAACCAGAGAGCTTTTTATGCTCAAATAATTCTGTCCTGTGTCTCTGGATACAGAAATGTCAAGTGGGGTAAACGAACTAGACTTCTGTTTTTATCATGCTCTGATTCATTAGTCTGTTATACGTGATCTATCTTGTGAATGATGATATTCTGTCTCCAGGAACATGAGCCAATATTTGCAGGATGAAGAGTTAGGATGGGAGCAGGCTGGTGACCCTCTAGAAAGCAAGAAGGGAGAAGTAGGCTCTGAGGGCAAAAGGGGTCGAGACAAGCATTTCTGAAGTCAAATGGTGTTGAAATAATATACTGCAGGAGTTTTTCCTTGTCAGCGTAATCCAATTGAGAATGCCCAACCGTCCCTGATAAGAGTCACTCAGGAGTAAAGAGCTTCGCTACCAGGGAAAGCAGCTTATGTGTGCATTTTGGCTCAGGAATGTGCCAGCCCAATGCTGGCCAAATGAGAAAAGGCTGCTGCAGGCTGGAGAACACATGCCTCCTGGGAGGATGGTGACTGCTCCCCTGTATGCTGAGAAGAGATTGTTCCCTTTTGTCTAAGGGCAGTGCATAGCACCACATGTTGAGGCCTTTGACATAGATTATCAGGAAAGGTACCAGCTCTGATATGGGAAGATAAAACAGTGTCACTATTCATCTCCTTTTGGACAGGCCACTGCATCATCTGAGAAGACAGAAGACTTAGGGGTCATCTACAGATTCTCAACCTGACTTTAGGCCAAACTGAGACTTACCTGTTAATGCTATAATATAGGGAGGTGAGAGCCCTGTTCACTGATGTTGAGAGAGTAAGAGCAGAACACTGTCAAGAAACCTCTGGAGATTCAGTTTGCTTTGTGTTGAAGTGGCCTACAGCTTCTCCAGAAATAGTTTAATAAGTCTTGTTTGATTATTCTTATTGGGCACTGACTGACTAGAAGTTGGACCTGGACTTGATATGAGAAGCAGGTGGCCTAGTCCTTAAAGGATCCCAAGTGTTCTTTCTCCAAGGGGAGTTAAATTCCCCCTCTTCCTTGTTCATTTCAGTTCAGTCGCTCAGTCACGTCCGTCTCTTTGCGACCCCATGGACTGCAGCATGCCAGGCCTCACTGTCCATCGCCAACTCCCACAGTTTACTCAAACTCATGCCTATTGAGTCGATGATGCCATCCAACTATCTCATCCTCTGTCATCCCCTTCTCCTCCCACCTTTGATCTTTCCCAGCATCAGGGTCTTTTCAAAAGAGTCAGTTCTTCGAATCAGGTGGTTAGAGTATTGGAGTTTCAGCTTCAGCATCAGTCCTTCCAGTGAATATTCAGGACTGACTTCCTTTAGGGTTGACTGGCTGATCTCCTTGCAGTCCAAGGGACTCTCAAGAGTCTTCTCCAACACCACAGTTCAAAAGCATCAATTCTTTGGTGCTCAGCTTTCTTTATAGTCCAACTCTCACATCCCTACATGACTACTGGAAAAACCATAGCTTTGACTAGACGGACATTTGTTGGCAAAGTAACATCTCTGCTTTTGAATATGCTGTTTAGGTTGGTCATAGCTTTTCTTCCAAGGAGCAAGCATCTTTTAATTGCATGGCTGCAGTCACCTCTTTCTTGTACCCATTCCTTTTTTATCTTCCCATCTTAGAACGTGAATTAGTCACTTTCAGAGCACCCCTCTACCTGATCTGCACTCTGTTTACTGAACTGTTTGTGCCTTGAGGTTGACAGCCTCCCAGGGTGGGAATTTTAGCTACTTGGCCAGGGGTGTCAGATGTCTCCTTGGTTGTGAAATTACTCAGCCTGCTTACTGTGAGCAGCATCATAGCACTTTTTCCCTGAAGGACTCAGGCAGCTCTTCCTACTCTTCCAAAGAAGATCTAGACAATTGAATCTCAATTCCTGGGCAGAATGAACCAGAAGATAGAACACCAGAAATTTTTCTTTTCTGGATTCATAGGAAGCAGTAGAGCATCCTATGAATCAGCAGTTCAAACTAGAGGTCAAAACTCCAGTTCTGCCTAGACCAGATTTTCTTGGGCAAGTGATTTCAATGTACCATCATTCTCTTTTTTTGGAAGGGTAGGGGAATGAGGGTGATAGTGAAGGTTCCTGGTGGGTGGGTTCTTTTAAAAGTCCAACCCTTTTAGTTTTCCGTCACTAAATTTCCATAAAGCATTGACTCACAGAATGGAAGTGCTGGAATGGATGTATCGTAGCAGTCAGATTGCAACTATCTAATTTGACAGATGAGCTTAGGTATCAAATGCCTGGTTACTAGTAGGAGTGAGACTAATGATTCCTTGTCTGTTGACTGGATTGTATATTTTGTGAGGGTCACATCCAGAGAGTTTTTCGTGGGACATTGTCTAAGCCTCTGTATGGTGTCACCCCTGCCCCCTCAAAGTCTCTCAATGCCACATTGAGCTCTTTCCTCTTAAGAAGCATAAGGTTTGCAAGTCAGATCTAACAGTATATAAAAATAATTATATACTAAGACTGATGAGGTTAATCCTGGGAATACAAGGCTGACTCAGTATCTGAAAATCAATTTATCTACCATATTAACTATCTAGAGAAAAAAAAAATCACTTGATCATATCAATTGTTGAAGAAAAGGCATTTGACAATAAAACATCCATTTTTGATCATGAACATCTACAAAAACTTATGGCTAACATCATACTTCACAATGAAACACTGAATGCATTTACTCTAAAATTGGGAACAAAACAGTATATCTACTTTTGTAGTACTGAAGTCCTAACCAATAGTGAGACAAGAAGAGGAAATAAAAGGCAAGTAAATTGAAAAGAAAGAAACAGGGACCTCCCTGGTGGTCCAGTGGCTAAGACTCCATGCTCTCAGTGCAGGGGGCCTGGGTTTGATTCCTACTCAGAGAGCTAGGTCCCACGTGCCACAACTAACACCCAGCACAGCCAAATAAGTAAATAAATATTTTAAAAAAGAAAGAACCAAAACTGTCACTATTTGCAGAAAACATAATTGTCTATGTAGGAAACCCCAAGGAAGCTACCCCTCCCCACAAGAAAAATCCTAGAATGAATAACTGAATTTAGTAAGGTCACAGGATGCAAGGTCAACAGAGAGAGATCAATCACATTTCTATATTCTAACAATGGACATCTGGAAACTGAAAATTAAAGCACATACCATTTACAAATATGCCAAATAAAATTAAATACTTATGTATAAATCTAACAAAACATGCATAGAACCTGTATGCTGAAAATTACAGTACACCGATGAAAAATACTAAGAAGTAAATACACAGACATACCATGTGCATGGATTAGTAGGCACAACATAATAAAGGGGTCATTTCATCTCCAAGTTGAACTATAGACTCAGTGCAATTCCTGTAAAACTTTCAAGATTCTTTTTGCAAAAATAGACAAGTTTACCATGTTAAAATGAAAAGATAGAAGAACTAGAATACTGGAAATACTGGAAACAGTACTAAAAAAAAAAAAAAAGAAGTAAATTGGAAGAATCATACCACCTGATTTTAAGGTTTAGAATATAGCTGTAGTAATCAAGAGAGTGTGATATTGTCAGAGAGTTTGACATACAGATGAATAGAACAGAACAGAGAACCCAGAATAGACTCACACAAATAAGGCTAACTGATTTTTTTTTAATTGTATTGAAATATAGTCAATTTATAATGTGTTAATTTCTGCTATACAGCTAATGATTCAGTTATACACACACACATATATATATATATATTCTCTTCATATTATTTTCCGTTATGGCTTATCACAGGATATTGAATATAGTTCCCTGTGTTATACAGTAGGAGCTTGTTATTTATCCATCCTGTATATAAGAGTTTGCATCTGCTAATCCCAAACTCTCAGTCCCTACCTCCCCCACCCACTCCCTGTTGGCAACCACAAGTCTGTTCTCTGTGTATCTGTAAGTCCAGTTTTGTTTCTTAGATCTGTTAATTCCATATATAAGTGATATATTATGGTATCTGTCTTTTTCTTTTTGACTTATTTAGTATGATAATTTCTAGATCCATCCATCCATAATGCCTTATATTTTTACACCACAACTTCTTTTTATTTTTAACTATTTATTTTGTATTGGAGTAGCGATGATTAACATGCTAGACAGCATGTTAAAAAGCAGAGACATTACTTTGCCAACAAAGGTCCATCTAGTCAAAGCTGTGGTTTTTCCAGTAGTCATGTAGGGATGTGAGAGTTGGGCTATAAAGAAAGCTGGGCACCGAAGAATTGATGCTTTTGAACTGTGGTGTTGGAGAAGACTCTTGAGAGTCCCTTGGACTGCAAGGAGATCCAGCCAGTCAATCCTAAAGGAAATCAATCCTGAATATTCACTGGAAGGACTGATGCTGAAGTTGAAACTCCAATACTTTGGCCACCTGATGCAAAGAACTGACTCGTTTGAAAAGACCCTGATGCTGGGAAAGATTGAAGGCGGGAGGAGAAAGGGACCACAGGGGATGAGATGGTTGGATGGCATCACCGACTCAATGGACTTGACTTTAAGTAAACTCTGGGAGTTGGTGATGGACAGTGAGGCCTGGCATGCTGCAGTCCATGGGGTTGCAAAGAGTTGGACACAACTCAGTGACTGAATTGAACTGAACTGATAGATGATTAACAATGTTGTGATAGTTTCAGGTGGACAGCAAAGCGACTCAGCCATACATATACATGTATACAGTCTCTCCCAAACTCCCCTCCCATCCAAGCTGCCACATAACATTGAGCAGAGTTTGATGTGCTATACTGTAGGTCCTTGTTAGTTATCCATTTAAAATATAACAGTGTGTCCATGTCTATCCCAGACTCCCTAACTATCTCTGCCCCCCATCCTTCTTCCCTGGCAACCATAAGTTCATTCTCTTAAGTCTCTTTCTGTTTTGTAAGTAAGTTCATTTGTGTCGTGTCATTTTAGAGTCCACATATAAGGGATGTTATACAATATTTTTTCTTCTCTGTCTGACTTACTTCACTTAGTATGACAATCTCTAGGTTCATCTATGTTGCTGCAAATGGCATTATTTCATTCTTTTTAATGGCTGAGTGATATTCCAGTGCATATATGTACCACATCTTCTTTATCCATTCCTCTGTGGATGGACATTTAGGTTGTGTCTTGTCTTGGCTTTTGTAAATAGTGCTTCTGTGAACATAGGGGTGCATGTATCTTTTTAAGTTATAGTTTTATCAGGGTATATGAGGAATGGGATTGCTGGATCATAGTCTACTCTACTCATAGTTTTTTGAGGGACTTCCGTACTGTTCTCCATAATGGCTGCACCAGTTTACATTCCCACAAACAGTGTAGGAGGGTTCCCTTTTCTTCACAACCTCTCTAGTATTTATTATTTGTAGACTTTTAAAAGATGGCCATTCTGACTGGTATGAGGTGGTACCTCGTTGTATTTTTGATTCGCATTTCTGTAAGTAGCAGTGATGACCATCTTTTCATGCCTATTGGCCATCTGTATGTCTTTTTTTAAAGTATCTGTTTAGGTCTCCTGCCCATTTTTCAATGGGATTCTTTGATTTTTTGTTATTTAATTATAGGACTTGTTTGTATATTTTGGAAATTAAGTCCTTGTCAGGTGCATCATTTGTAAATATTTCCTCCCAGTCTGTAGATTGTCTTTTCCTTCCATTTATGGTTTCTTTTGCTGTGTGAAAGCTTGTATGTTTAATTAGGACCCATTTGTTTATTTTTTCTTTTGTTTCTATTGCTTTGGGAGATGGATCTAGGAAAATATTGGTATGATTTTTGTCAGAGAATGTTTTGCCTGTGTTATCTTCTAGGAGGTTTATAGTGTTTTAAGTCTTTTTTGTTGTTGTTTTAAGTCTTTAAGCTATTTTTTAGTTTATTTTTGTGTATGGTATGAGGCTGTGTTCTAGCTTCATTGATTTACATGTGGCTGTCCAACTTCTCCAACTGTTTGCTAAAGAAACTATCTTTTCCCCATTGTATATTCTTTTTCCTTGTCAAAGATTTACTGTCCATAGTGTATGAGTATATTTCTGGGCTTTCTATGCTGTTACATTGATTCATATATCTGTATTTCTGCCAATACCAAGCTATTTTGAGTACTGTTAGCACTGTAGTATTCTGTGAAGTCTTGGAAGGTTATGTCTCCTGCTTTGTGCTTTTCCCCCAGGTCTTCTTTCACAATTCTGGATCTTTTATAATTCCATATAAATTTTAGTTCTGTGAAAAATATCATGGGTATTTTGATAGGTATTGCATTTAATCTATAGATTGCTGAGGCCAGTTGAATTTTGACAAAGGTGCAAAGACAACTCAATGAAGAAAGGATTTTTTTTTTTCAACAAATGCTGTTGGGACAATAGAACATCATATGCACAAAAAAAAGAACCACTTTCATCTGAAGCTCATCAGTCAGTTCAGTTGCTCAGTCATATCTGACTCTTTGCGACCCCATGAACTGCAGCACACCAGGCCTCCCTGTCCATCACCAACTCCTGCAGTTTGCCCAAACCCATGTCCATTGAGTCTGTGATACCATCCAACCATCTCATCCTCTGTCATCCCCTTCTCCTCCCGCCCTCAATCTTTCCCAGCATCAGGATCTTTTCAAATGAGTCAGCTGTTCGCATCAGGTGGCCAAAGTATTGGAGTTTCAGCTTCAGCATCAATCCTTCCAATGCACACCCAGGACTGATCTTCTTTAGGATGGACTGGTTGGATCTCCTTGCAGTCCAAGGGACTCTCAAGAGTCTTCTCTGAAACCACAGGGCAAAGCATCAATTCTTCAGTGCTCAACTTTCTTTGTAGTCCAATTCTCACATCCATACATGACTACTGGAAAAACCATAGCCTTGACTAGATGGACCTTTGTTGACAAAGTAATGTCTCTGCTTTTTAATATGCTGTCTAGGTTGGTCATAACTTTCCTTCCAAGGAGTGAGTTTCTTAATTTCATGGCTGCAATCACCATCTGCAGTAATTTTGGAGCCCAGAAAACTAAAGTCAGCCACTGTTTCCCCATCTATTTGCCATGAAGTGATAGGACTGGATGCCATGATCTTTGTTTTCTGAATGTTGAGCTTTAAGCCAACTTTTTCACTCTCCTCTTTCACGACTAAGCGACTTTACTTTCACTTTTCACTTTCATGCTTTGGAGAAGGAAACGGCAACCCACTCCAGTGTTCTTGCCTGGAGAATCCCAGGGACAGAGGAGCCTGGTGGGCTGCCATCTGTGGAGTCACACAGAGTCGGACACGACTGAAGCGACTTAGCAGCAGCAGCAGCTTTCACTTTCCTCAAGAGGCTCTTTCGTTCTTCTTCACTTTCTGCCATAAGGGTGGTGTCATCTACATATCTGAAGTTATTGATATTTCTCCCGGCAATCTTGATTCCAGCTTGTGCTTCATCCAGCCCAGCGTTTCTCATGATGTACTCTGCATATAAGTTAAAAAAGCAGGGTGACAATATACAGCCTTGACGTATTCCTTTTCGTATTTGGAACCAGTCTGTTGTCCCATGTCCAGTTCTAACTGTTGCTTCCTGACCTGCATACAGATTTCTCAAGAGGCAGGTCAGGTGGTCTGGTATTCCCATCTCTTTCAGAATTTTCCACCATTTATTGTGATCCACACAGTCGAAGGCTTTGACATAGTCAATAAAGCAGAAATAGATGTTTTTCTGGAACTCTCCTGCTTTTTCAGTGATCCAGCGAATGTTGGCAATTTGATCTCTGGTTTCTCTGCCTTTTCTAAAACCAGCTTGAACATCTGGCAGTTCGTGGTTCACGTATTGTTGAAGCCTGGCCTGGAGAATTTTGAGCATTACTTTACTAGCGTGTGAGATGAGTGCAATTGTGGGGTAATTTGAGCATTCTTTGGCATTGCCTTTCTTTGGGATTGGAATGAAAACTGACCTTTACCGGAGGGAGAGCGGGCTGGAAGTTAGGTTACTGTGAATTGTTGTGTGGTGTTGTGTGTGGTGTGTGTGGGGGGTGGGGGGCGGCGCGTGTAGGCCGAGTGTGTGAGTGGACGCGTGAATGTGTGAGTGGATGAGTTAATGTGTGAGTGCGTGTGCCTGCCCCTGCGCCCCCTCCCCCGGCCTACACGTTGATCTTATTTGATCGGGTTGTGACTCCAGCCCCGCCGGGCCGACCCGAAATGAAAAGCTTCCCTCCTGCGAAGCCCTTCCTCGGGGCGCTGTGCAGTGAGGCCCCTTGGGCGGTGGCAACGCCATGGCCCCGGAGGTTCCGGAGCCGGTCCTATGGTGCCCGGCGCTCAGAAGTGATGAATTGATCAGATAGACGAGGCCGGTCTTGTCCTGCGCCATTGATTATCGAGGCGATTCTGATCTGAAGAAAAAAAAAAAAGAAAACTGACCTTTTCCAGTCCCGTGGCCACTGCTGAGTTTTCCAAATTTGCTGGCATATTGAGTACAACACTTTCACAGCATCATCTTTTAGGATTTGAAATAGCTCAACTGGAATTCTGTCACCTCCACTAGCTTTGTTCATAGTGATGCTTCCTAAGGCCCACTTGACTTCACATTCCAGGATATCTGGCTCTAGGTGAGTGATCACACCATCATGATTATCTGGGTCGTGAAGATGTTTTTTGTACAGTTCTTCTGTGTATTCTTGCCACCTCTTCTTAATAGCTTCTGCTTCTGTTAGGTCCATACCATTTTTGTCCTTTATTGAGCCCATCTTTGCATGAAATGTTCCCTTGTTACCTCTAATTTTCTTGAAGAGATCTCTAGTCTTTCCCATTCTATTGTTTTCCTCTATTTCTTAGCACTGATCACTGAGGAGGGCTTTCTTATCTCTCCTTGCTATTCTTTGGAACTCTGCTTTCAAATGGGTATATCTTTCCTTTTCTCCTTTGTTTTTCGCTTCTCTTCTTTTCACAGCTATTTGTAAGGCCTCCTCAGACAGCCATTTTGCTTTTTTGAATTTCTTTTTCTTGAGGATGGTCTTTCTCCCTGTCTCCTGTACAGTGTCACGAACGTCCATCCATAATTCATCAGGCACTCTGTCTATCAGATCTAGTCCCTTAAATATATTTCTCACTTCCACTGTATAATCATTAGGGATTTGATTTAAATCATACCTGAATGGCCTAGTGGTTTTCCCTACTTTCTTCAATTTAAGTCTGAATTTGAATCCAGAGTAGGCACTTGTTTAAGTCTCTAAACTCAACAGTAAGAAAACAACTCCATCAAAAAATGGGCAAAAACTTGGACAGACAGATCACCAAATGGTGTTTGATGTCACTGGCCATTAGGGCAAGGCAAATTTAACCCACATTGAGATACCACTGCTTACTTACTAGAATGACTTAATAAAAGTACTGAAAATACCAAGCACTAGAGAGGCTGTGGAGAAATCACAATCCTCATTGCTAGTGGGAATGCAAAATGGTACAGGACTCTGGAAAAACAGTTTGGCAGTTTCTTTTTTTTTTTTTTGGCAGTTTCTTAATAAAACCAAACATACACTTATTCTCTCACCCAGAAATCCTACTCCTGGATATTTATCCCAGACAGATGAAAACCAATGTTCTTTGCACAAAAACCTGTACCCAAATGTTTATAGCAGCTCTATGCATAATTGTCCCAAAATGGAGAAGCCCAATGTTGTTCAGCTAGTGAATGGATAAGCAAATTGTGGTAGAAACATGCAATGGAATACCACTTGGCAGTAAAAAGGGAACAGACTATTGAGTTAGGCAGCAGTTTAGACAAATCAACCTGAAAAGGTTACATACTGTAGGATTCCATTTATATGACCTCTTTGGTAAAACTGTGGTGAGAGAATAGATCAGTGGTTCACGGGAGTTGGGGTAGGGGGAGGGTGTGATCACACAGGAATAACAGAGGGAGTTTTCTGGGGTGATGAGACTGTTCTGTATTCCAACTGACACAGTGCTTACAGGGATCTATGTGTATGTAAAAACTCATAGATCTGTATACTAAAAAAGTCAATTTTACTATATGATAATTAAAATTAAAAAACATTTTTTTAAGTACCAAAAGAATCTTAATATACAAATCTCAGCCTAGTTCACACCAAGAATGGCATCCACATGATGCAGCCGAATATCAGGCCCTGCCTTCTAAGACTGAGGGCTGAAGACACTGAGATTAGGTTTAAGGGAATGGCCACCTATGAACGTGGACCTGAATTCAGAAAAGCCCTTTCCTCTGTGGAAAGGCTAGACTGGCATGGGGGAAGCCTATTTCTTCTCTCCCTGGGCTCTTCTAACCAATATTAGAAAAAATTTGTTGCTGGAACTTGTTCTTTCAAAACCTTCAGTTGAAGCAGCCCTGCAGAGACAGATCACACTTCCATCAATTTCAAGCCTACTGAGAACAGGAGAGAAACTCCTCTTTGGTACATTAAATCATTTGGCTTTGGGAGCCCACACCCTATGTGTGTGTTAAAATTTATAGGACTCAAAGAGTCAGTTTTAACGAATTAAAAAAATTAAAAAACAAACAAAAAGAAGCAGAATGTACTTAGCCCTGAAAGTGTCAAATGCTGGTTGTAAAATTGCGCACATCTTTGACTACAAAGCAAATATAGGTATAGCAACTGGGTGAATGTTCAGAAAAATCTGTTCCCTATCCTACGTCTCAAAAAATTTTTTTCCGTTTAACAGTTTCATATCTCAGATATTCCCAACCTATATTTTTTTAATGACAAACCAAATTGTATGTAATAGAGTTGTGTTCCTAAAGCAGCAGGACTAGATGACTTTAATTTTCTCAGTCTGCTTTTTAAAGGTATTTTATATATTTCAGTTTTCCCAAATATTTCTATTCCTTACATCTCAACCCTTTACCATCTTACATACACACACACAAAGGTTTTTCTCTAGGCTTTTTCTGCAGATTGTACATCTCTTGGTGGGGGTAGCGGGGGATGAGAAGCAGGTTTTATACAGCTGATGTGATCACTGTACAGACAAGCTTGGAAAATGCTACCCAGTCTGCCAATTAATTAAAGCATTAATCTGAGGAGCAGCCGGGCCAGAGATTGTTTACCCAGAGAGGGGCGTGGTAGGAATTGAGTGGGAAGCTCCCTATATTTGCATGAAAATGGAGGTGCTTAGGAAACCCAGCTTCCTTTTGTCTCTAAAGGTGGGGCAGCCCTTATCCAGTCCTTAAGTCTTTCTAGCCTGTTTAGGAATCCTTTTAGGAAGCTAGTGTCTGACATATGATAGCACCGTAGAAAGACAAAAATTAAACCCCAGGCATAATAGGGGTTTATATACTGAGCAAGTCCAGTATAGAGTAGCTTCTTAGACCTGGAATGAAGCCTAAATTCAGGAGTTTGTGCTGATAATTAAATAGAATAGATGTAATGTTTTTGTAGGTTTTAGAACCATATGTATGGGTTCAAATTCCAGCTCTGCTTCTTACTATCTGTGTGATTTGAGGTCAGTCTTGTCTGGTCTGAGCCTTATTTTTTTCATCTGTGAAATAAAGATCATGAATCACCTCATCATCTCAAGGTAGTTAGCCCTCTGCTTACTGTAGACTGAAAGAAGGCTGGAGAGTGATTAGGACCTTTTGGTCCAGTTCAGTAACTCAGTGGTGTCTGACTCTTTGTGACCCCGTGGACTGCCGCACTCCAGACTTCCTTGTCCATTACCAACTCCCGGAACTTGCTCAAACTCATATCCATCAAATTGGTGATGCCATCCAACCATCTCATCCTCTGTTGTCCCTTCTCCTCCTGCCTTCAGTCTTTTCCAGCATCAGGGTCTTTTCCAATGAGTCAATTCTTAGTATCAGGCGGCCAAAGTATTGACGTTTCAGCCTCAGCATCACTCCTTCCAATGAATATTCAAGACTGATTTCCTTTAAGATTGACTGGTTTGATCTCCTTGCAGTCTAAGGGACTCTCAAGAGTCTTCTCCAACACTACAGTTCAAAAGCATCAATTTTTTGGTGCTCAGCTTTCTTTATGGTCCAACTCTAATATCTGTACATGACTATTGGAAAAACCATAGCTTAGTCTAGACAGACCTTTGTCCGCAAAGTAATGTCCTGCTTTTTAATATGCTGTCTAGGTTGTCCTTAGATATAAACTGCCTCCAACACAGCCTTTTGTTCTTTTTAAAATTATTTTTCAGCAAGGGACTATAAACCACAAGTTTCCCCCTCAACTTCCTGGGATGTGCTGCATTCTTTATCTCTGAGAGAAGTGACCTTGATTATAACTACAAAAGACCTGAAGACAGCAGCTCGTCCTGAGATCTCTTTGGCCATGTTGGCTGTACTCAAAATGAGGTTTACCTATGTATCCCTAGGGAGGGTGGTGAAATGGACATGGAAAATTGACCCAGCTGTATTGATGATATTAAAGAATACTGTTAATTTTTAAGCTGTGGTTTAAAATATGTGTGTGTGTGTATATGTATATTAAAAACATAAAATTTACTGTCTTAACCATTTTATTGTTAATTTTTAAATATGGTGATGATACTGTGGGGGTTTGGGGCTTTTTTTAAGCTTTTTAATCTTTTAGAGCTACAAACTAAAAATTTTACAGATAAAACAACGTAGCATCTGGAGTTTGATTCAAGATAATCCAGAAGGAGGATGATGGTCCCAGCAACTAAGAACTTTGCCTCACAGCACAGACAAAATGGCCTTTTTCTACATTTAGTTTCTTGCAAGATGGCACCTCTTCATGCTCATTTCTTTTCTTACAGAACTCTCAGAAATTGAGCCCAATGTGTTCCTTCGTCCATTTCTGGAAGTAATTCGCTCTGAAGATACCACTGGCCCTATAACTGGACTTGCACTCACCTCTGTCAACAAGTTCCTATCCTATGCGCTCATAGGTAAGCACTCAGGCTTTTTTGAGTGACCACACTCTTTCAGTTCTTTGCCTTTCCCAGGGTGGTCAGGCTTTAGGCAATGAGCTGGTGATGCTGGAAAGTTTTCCCCAGCTATCTGTTTCCTTGTAGGAAAGAAATAGGATTGTTTTTTAGTTACTCATCACACTAATTGATTGAGGTTGTACAGAGTGGGGAGTGAGAGGAGGTTTCCTTGGGACTACTGATTTCTTTGTGCTTTGAAGGCAGTTAAGGATATGATGCCCTTGGAGGTTTGATTTTAGTTTATTTTTCAAATATAATGTATGATTATTTTAAGAAGATAAATAATAAAGAGGTGACTACAAGAAAAGTTAATGGTCTCTGTCAATGTTCCTCATCCTTCTTTAGGTAAATGATGTTAACAGGAAGGTTTGAATCTTTCTATACCTTTCCATACATGTATATAAATATATATAAAGTTCTACTTCTTTTTAAAAAGAAATAAAAAAAGAATTATTTGCTAAATTTTTTTCTCATCTAATAGTATACATAATAACAGTGTACATAATATAATTATCTATCTGATGTATTCTTTTCCCTCTGATTTTATTGATATAATTGACGTATAACATTGTATTAGTTTAAGATGGACAGTATAATGATTTGATATATGCATATGTTGCAAAATGATTACCATACTTTGTTAAGTCCATCACCTCACATAGCAACATTTTTTTGTGTGTGATGAGAACTTTTAAGTTCTGTTGTCTCAGCAGCTTTCAAACATACAATACAGCATTGTTAACTACAGTCATCATGCTGTACACTACATCCCCAGAACTTATTAATCTTAAAACTGGAAGTTTGTACGTTCTTATTTTATTGTAATAAAATATACATAATACAAAATTTGCCTTTTTTTTTTTTTTTAAATTTGCCATTTTAAAGTACATAATTCGGTGGCGTTAACTACATTCACAGTGTTGTACAGCCATCCCCACCATCTGTTTCTCAAACTTTTTCATCATACCAGACAAGAAATTTTAACCATTAAGCAATAATACACCATTTCCCCTGCCTCTTAGTCCCTGGTAAGATTTTTTTCTTTTTGTTAGCTGTATAATTTGTATAGTATAGATATAACACAGTTCACTCAATCATTCTCTTATTGGACGATATTTAATATTTAGGTTGTTTCTGGTTTTTTTTTTTAGAAAAGATTTATTTATTTTTGGCTGTGCTGGGTCTTCCTTGCTGCACATGGGCTTTCTCTAGTTGTGGTGAGCCCAGGCTACTCTCCGTTGTGGTGCACCAGCTTCTCATTGTGATGGCTTCTCTTGTTGGGGAGCAGAAGCTCTAGACACATGGGCATGCTGGCTCAGTAGTTGTGGCACACAGGCTTAGTTGCTTAGGGGCATGTGGAATCTTTCCAGACCAGGGATCAAATTCATTTCCCCTGCATTGACAGGCAATTCTTAACCACTCGCCCACCAGAGAAGCTCAAATTGTTTCTTATTTTGAGCCATTATCAATAATGCTGAAATAAGCTTCCTTGTTTACATAGCTTTATTATAAAATTTCCTTTTGTATGACAGATTCCTGTACTTGAAATTTGAATGTCTTCTCCTTTATTGAATTATCTTTGTTTTTCTTATCAGTTTGTAGGAGTTCTTTGTATAGTGAGGATATTAACCCATTGTCTATCATAATGTTACAAATTTCTTTCAATCTAGTCCAAATATTTTATCCAGTCTATTGTTTATCTCTGAATTTGTTTATGGTGTATTTTTTTAATTTCTTTTTAGTTGACTTTGTCACTCAAAATCCTGAATTCTTTTTCTCATATTGTCTGCCCATGTGTAGTGGTGAGGAACATAGAACACAGGCAGCTGTCCTTGTTTCTAAGTAGGGAGACAGGAAAAGTGGAAGCTCAGGTAGCTAGCAAGAAAGGAAAATGACCTTCAATTCAAGGCAAGAAAACCCTTTATCTTTCCTAGAAAATTGGATTTGTTTAGTTGAAGCATTCAGGATTGGGAGCAAATATGCTGGTGCCAGCTAGGTTCTGAATAGGGGCATCAGCTTCTCCAGGCACCCTGGTCCTAGCTTCATACTTATCCTAAGCAAAAAGCAGGCCTAGCTACCTAGAGCCTTGCCCTGAGCACCACCTGCAGGTCATCTCTCTTCATGGCCTCCAGGAGCTGCCCTCTGCCTTTTTTCTCTGCTCTTTTGTCAGCGTTACTCTCTCGCCTTTCTTGGCTTGGCAGACAAGCTGGTCATTGGAGACCTCAGGCCAGCTGGTCGCTGGAGTTTCCTGTGGTGGGAAAAGAGAATGCTGGAGGTGGTGATTGCAGTGGGCATGAGAAAAGGAACAGGAAGCAGTGTCTGAAAGCCAGAAGGCAAAGGAGATGAGACTGGCAGATTTCCCTGCGGTCTTCTCCAGGGTGGCCAGGAAAGGAGGGGGTTCTAGAGAAGGGGTCCTGGGGAAGATAAGGTCTGTTAAGTGAGCCAGTCTTTTGTTTAGGTTGCTCTTCTTGAAGGAACTGCCCTCCATCTCTCAATCCTGTGATGAAGGCTTCTAGGATTATTTTAGATCCTACTCCAAAGACCAGCCTTTTATTTGGTCCCACACAGCTGCCAGATCAGGATTTGTGCTTCTGATTGCCTGACTTGTGAGGCTCTGCCTGTGGTTCATAGGACCTGTCACTTGTACTTGCCTTTTTATTTATTTTTTTAAAATTTTTAATTTTTTTTTGTTCTAGCCTTTTTAGAAAATTAAGTTTGCTACTTCATTCAAGCTCAGAGGATAAGAGCTACAAAAAGATCAATAGAGCTTAAATCACTTTAACTAGGGAGGTTACCGAAAGAGGGGAAGAAATAAACCCCCAGAAGTTTGTGAGGTGAGAGCAAGGCTGCCATTCACTAGGAGCTCTGAAACACCCACACAGCAACACGAAGGCCCTGGATTTTCTGTGCAAGGAAAGGTCCTTCTGTGGACTCTGCCCAGCAGGGCTGTGCAAGAGGACTCAGGCAACTGCCTTGAAAGTATAGGATTTTCTGTATTGATTGGGAGAAACATGGAGGGTTGGGTAATAGAAGGAGCTGGGTCACTTCCTCTACTATATAGCATCATGAAATTGGCTTCCTTCTGCATGACCTCTAAAGTAGCCATTCATGATGCTGAGTAGAGGCATGAAGTAAATAGGACAATGAGAGTCTTTGACCAGGTATCAAAGACTAACCAGGACAGAAGAGAAAAATGAAAACCACTCACAATTGATGAAAGTGTTCTGGCTCATTGTTGCAAGAGAAATGTTCTTGTTTCTCAGCCATCCCCTGAGCTTCAAATTCAGGAACTCCATTATTTTCAGGTACAAGGAAAGAGAATAGTGAGAATTTCTTCTAATTCCTACACTTAAAAACTAGGAGGTTTTCTTACCTTACACCATGCCACCTCTAGAGCATTTTTATCTGTCACTCACAAAGTTTTTGTCATATTCCCACCTTTTTTTTTTCCTACTTGTGCCCCCCAAGAACAATCCAGGCTGTTCTGGAGGACCCTTGTAAGCCTTGATGGAGGTCACTTCTTTGTCTACTCCTTATGGGTATTTAAATCATGAACGGGAGCAGTTTCCTCCTTGGCAACATTTGTGTTAGCTTCTACCCCAGTGCTGGTTGTCAGAGCTGGCATCTCCCCTCTTATTCACAGTTTAAGGTCTTCCTCCCTCCTATTTCCCAGTTAGCTAGCCTCCAGTCCTCTTCAGTTTGTCCCCTATCACTCCTTAATCTTTAGTTAAGGATTCTTGTCCATGACATACTGTTTTTAATAAGCAGGAAGTGCTCTCTGGTTTGCTCTAATGGGCACCCAGATCTGCATATTGGCAGCAGTGACTGTCCATTTTTTACTTCTACTCCCCTACCTCAGTTGCACCTGAATACTGCATTCCAAAAGCAGTCAGATAGAGAGATATGTTGAAAGAGAACATAAAAAGAGAAAGGCTATAACCTTGGTATTCAAAGCTCTGGCCCTCCCAGGCACTTGCTCTGGGCCAAAACCTCAAATTTCGAGGTCCTTCCTCTGTCAAGTGAGTAGCATTACAGCAGTGATTCCCAAGTGTGGTCCCCTGACCAGCAGCATTAACTTTACCTGGAACCTTGTTAGAAATGCAGATTCTCAGGCCCCATACTAGACCTACTAAATCAAAAATTTGGGGTGTGGGCCAGCAATTTTTATTTTTTACAAGCCCTCCAGATGATTCTATATATGATTGAGAACCACTTTTACACAGTAGCATTTGTGCTGAGATGGGCACAACATATATCAGCCAATTATGGGCAAAAACTCTCAGGTAATTCAAGGAGCCATGGGTTAGAGAATTGAAGAGGAGAAAACTAAAGTCTTTCAAAATAGACCCTACACAGGACGTCTTGACTTTTTGTCTCTCCTCTTCATATCCTTTCTTTTTTTTTCTTTGCTGGAGCAGATCCCACCCATGAGGGCACAGCAGAGGGCATGGAGAACATGGCAGATGCTGTCACCCATGCCCGTTTTGTGGGCACAGATCCTGCCAGCGATGAGGTTGTCCTGATGAAAATCCTTCAGGTAAATGGAGGGGGACAGCAATTAGGCTAATGGCCAGGAGCTGGTGTCTCCGACTCTGCTTACTGGAGCCTGCCAGCAATGTGAAGCTGTGTTTTGACTCCATTGAGGCTTAGAGAGCTACTTTGTTTCCAAACAAGCTGCTCCATACCCAAAGTAAAAGCTTTTTCTAAGGAAAATAATAAAAAGCTTTAAATTTGATATTGATATCAAATAACCGGAACCCTGAATACACTTGGACCTCTGGCAGACTATATCTGTGCCATCCATCCGTTGGGTTTGTGGGCTAGGGCAGAAATGAGTGCTGCACTATGTCGGGGTCAAATAACATAAAGACACAGCTCCTAAGATAAGCTCCTGAGAGACTTGACCACCAGCACCAAGCCGAAGCAAGGTCAGCTTTCTTGCTAACCTCTTTCTCACCCCTGAGTGCTTCCATAGGAGACTAGAGAAACAGGAGGCACTTTCTCCCCCTTCATATACACCCTTCTTCACCCAGCCTGCCTTGTTTATCATAGTGTCTGCTTTTTCTTTCTGGTAGGTACTGCGGACTCTGTTGCTGACCCCAGTAGGTGCCCACCTAACCAATGAATCTGTGTGTGAGATTATGCAGTCTTGCTTCCGGATCTGCTTTGAAATGAGGCTCAGTGGTAGGTGCTTGAATACTGGGCCCTTCATCATTCCTAGGGGCAGTATCTGTGAGTATGAATACAGGATGCTGTCTCTGAACCCCAGAGAGATAGAAAACTCATGACTTCTCCATCACCTACCTTGTGGAGCCATAGGGATCTTGAAGTCTCTGTACTTGACAATTTGTTGTGTGGCTAGAAGAGACCTTAACTCTTTGTGCCAGGGCAGGAATTGGGCTAGATCGCAGACTTACTGAGCCCAGAACCAGATCTCCTTCCCTTGAGGTTTCTGGGATTGACACCAGCCTGCAACCCCTGAGAACATGTCCTTGTGCCTTTTTTTCCTGACTCAGTAGTGCCATCTAGTGGATAGGTGAAGTTATGGCTGCCAAGCTAAGCTGGAGCTGGTTTTAATAAGTTTGGTATAATCCTTAGTAAACAAGGTTTGGAGGGGAGTCTGCTCTGAGAAGCCTCCTGATAATAGCACGGCAAGTAATGACACCTGTGTTATTTGTTTTTGCCTGTGCAGAGTTATTGAGAAAATCCGCAGAGCACACTCTCGTAGACATGGTGCAGCTGCTCTTCACAAGGTAAACCTGCTGCTGTTTGCTTCAGCCTGGCTGCCCAGGCCTCTTGAGCCTGCCTGCTTCCACACAGCCACTTCAGGGACCTGGCCAACCCCACAGCCACATCAGAGGCTACTGAGATTGTGGATGGGAGTAGTTCTCTGGGCCCAGGGTTACCATGCAAGGGAGAAGGAGGAGGGAGCTGGCTTGGTCTCAGAGGGAATCAGAGGGAATCAGAGGGTTATTTGATCTAGGCTGACAGAACTTCTTCCCAAACTTGTCAGCTTCTGTGCAGGTAGCAGCTGGGAAAGGAAACCCAGAGAGGAAGCTAAACTCAAGGGAGCCTGGGGCAGGTTGCTGAGCTCCCAGAACTCAGTCCAGTTTCTGTGAGGAAGGACCAAGGCTAGGGTAACCAACAATCCTGGTTTGCCTGACTGGCCCCATTTGAACACTGGAAGTCCTGCATCCCTGCAATCCAAAACCGTTGGTTACCCTCATCGAGGCCCTCAACTTAGCCCTGAGGCGAGCGCGTTACAGCTTCCCCTAAGGGATATTGATGATGGAGGAGGTTATGCTTCTAGGGGAGTAAGGGTTATATGGGAAATCAGTGTACTGTGAAACTAAGATTGCTTTTTTAAATAGTCTGTTAAAACACACACACACACACACACACTTCCCCCTGGGATTTATTTTTGCTCTCAAATCTATAAATAATAATCCTTATTACCCACAGACTAGATTTGCCTCTGGACCCTGCTGCTAATTGTTTCCTACTTCCCAGGTTCGAATTTACTGGTTTCAAAACTTCATCTGCCTTACACTTCTGACCTTATGCCCAGTCTCCTGGGGTTTTAATAGACTACTCTCTCCCCATATCATGACTTTCAGCAATATCTTCCAGGTGAATACAAGCAGGAAAGTATCAGTTTAAAGATGAAAAGAGCCTCTGCACTCCAGGGGTACTTAGTCACCTTTCCCTCATGACAACTACCTTCTTTTTTAGAATGTGTCTGTGTTCCACTTCCCTCAGTTTCTGTGGCCCTTCGATGAAGCTCTGAAAAGGGTGAAATTAGCCTGTTTCTTTTTCTAGCTTTTCCTAAGAGACTCTGACACTGGGCTGTGTGGGCTGTGGCTGGCATGAAGGGGAGTATTTGTTATTATCCCTAATTACAGTCCAATTACTGTTATCCCCAATTACTGTTGGGATTTTCTTATCTTACAGGTTACCTCAGTTTAAAGAAGAACCCAAGAACTATATGGGGACCAACATGAAAAAGGTATGACCTGCTATCCTTCACCCACACTTCAATCTCCCAGCTTCTGTGCTATCGGGATTTTCCTGGATACCCTTGCTTAGCAAAAGTATGCTTTTGCCTAGACAGGTTTGCTTGGAATCTAGAAATAGTTATCACTCCTCTACCAAGAAATTTTCCAGGTACCTCTTTCCCAAGTACCTCTCCTTCCCCAGCCTTTCCTTTCTAGCCTATCTTTGTTGACCCACCATGTAAGCTAGTGAGCCAGTCCTTCATGGAAACTGGGTGAGGCCCATCAAGCTGGGCAAGAAATGTATGCTGATAAAGGTGAAAGTCCAGCCATCCCCTCAGGGCCCAGTCTTGTCAGCTGGTAGGAAGCCTAGAGAGGCTATACCTAAAATCCCCTGATACTGGATTAGACTGGGCTCATGCTTGGGCTAGCCTCTGACAAGATAAATCAAGTCTGACTCCAGATCAGAAGGTTCTCAAACTGCTAGGAGAAGAATGGTGTTCAGAAGAATGGCCTCTTTCTATCTTAAACTGAAGCCCTGGACTTCACAGGTCTCTGATGAGGATTCTCCTTGCAGTCCTAAGAGGTTCTGCCCTTGAAGATGACCCTTGGCTGTTTGGTGCATGAACCTGACCTTCCCATTTCCCCTGCCATCCATCCCCATTCCTGCCCTGTATCCTGTTGGCTTGTGTCTGAGTTTATTTCACTCTGTTTAAATCGTTCGTTTGCCTGTCTTTCACAGATTTCTCCATGTCTCCTCAACAAACTGGAGCTAAGTAGTGGGGAGCAGACCAAAGCCCTGAACCAGTTAGAGAGGGTACTACTCTTTAAGAACCTCAAGGTCTCTCTCCCTCTCCCTCTCCTTACCCCCTTTTAATTTATTTATTTAAATGTTTATTTTTTATATGTAACATCTGGGTCCCATGTTCTCTGTGTAGAGCACAATATACCCCTCCCTAGTAATACAGCATGGCTTTGGAAGAGCTGCTTGTGTTTGTAACTTTGCAGTGTTGGGAATTTTCATGGGGCATCTGGCTGCCTGGAGGCAGAAGGAAGCCTTGAACTGGTAACACATTGTGTAGTGAGCCTAGATAGAGAGCCTGGGTCCTGCTGACATCTTGTGAGGAGGCTTAATATCTATCATTTCTAGGGGAACTATGAGGGACCGTCAAACAAGACCCTTCACTTTTCTACCCTCTCTCTGTCTCAGAGCTGGCATTAGAAAGCTTAAGCACAGTCCTTGATTCTAGCTGGATAATTGAACTTGGTTTTGAGGGAAAGGGTAGTGTGTCTGGTTGAGGTCTTTTTTTTCTTGGTTACCATTAAAGGAGTCATTCTAAGATTTAGGACTCTAGATGGATGAAAAGGAACCAGGTCCCAGGTTAGCCCAGGACACTGGAAATACTTTGTGATCTGCCAGGGGCCCTCTGTCCTTGAGAAGTAGGGGAACTTAGAAGAGGTGCAAGCTAAAGATTACTCTAATCCCCATATCCCTGCTTTAGGAAGGAGAAGGAGAAAAGGCAGTGTGGGCTATCTAAGCTATCACAAGAGTGTGCATGCTAGAGGTGTAGTTGTGGACATTCAGGTCATTGAAGATGAAAAGAACTGTGTGTGTGTGCACTTGACAGTCCACAGGCCTGTGTTCTCTCTGCATGCCTTGTCTCAAAGTTTCATTTGTGTGCTTGCCTAGTCTCAAGTTGCAGCTCTCTTCAGTGGCTGCCCTTTTTTTTTTTTTTAATAAAGCTTATATTGTCCGTTGGAAGTAGAATTATACGGAAAAGGTGATGAAGAGTTTCACCCCACCTTAGAACAGGGAGCACAGCTATACTTTTAAAGGACTGAGACACTTGTAAGAACTGGCAGCCTTTCAACTCTTACTCCAGCCAAGAGGCAGAGAACACCCATTGAAATAATCAGGTTAAAGCTGCATTTGCAGAGGATGGAGAAGGGATATGATCCTAGTGTGGGAAGGAATCTCAGTGACTGGCTTCTCAGTGAAAGTGGGACTACCTGGAATTCCTGAAATTGGGGAGCCACCTGGAGAGAAAAGATATCTCACACAAGTCAAGCCAGATGTGAGTGTTTTTTGGAGCTCAGTGACAGTTTCCAGTTTAAGCCAGGAGGTTCCTATTTTCCCTCATTGATCTCTCGGACTTCTGGCCTATCTGCATGTTTGACTGACTCTTACCTCCAGAACTTTCTTTTGCCATGAACTTGACGCAGATGAGCTTCAGTGGTTCCCAGAGGGTGCATCCTGGTTCCTGCTTACCACTGGAATCCCAGTACTCAGAGCACTTGAAGCTCTATTCTAGGCATATGACTGCTGGCATTTTGGAGATGCAGGGACAAAAAGTGTAAATCCAATGCTAGACTGTTGCTATGTTACTAAGAGCTGGAGGTGGGGCTCATCTGTTGGGGTTCTCTCCTTTGTCGGTGGAGATATGGGTAGGGAAGAAAAAATTATGTGGTTTCTAAGCAAAGCATCAAAGGTTAGCCAGATTCTGGAGGGCTTGGGGGAAGAAGGGGGGCCTATCCCTCAGATAGCAGAAGGAATTGAATAGGCAAAGGGTAACATGGGTATATTCAGCCTTTAGAAACAGGCAGAGAGAAAAATTGTTTCTACTCTCTTTAGAGTCATGCTAATAGTTCCTAGAAGAGAATTTCTATTGCCCATCCCAGGAATGGTCCATCAGTCTAGGAATAGTTTGATATAACTGAAGGGGGATTGGATTAAACCATAACTGAGAAGGCATCGGGATAAAGAAAATGAAATGGGCCTAAACAAAGTAGCTGTGAACTTAGAGTGGAAAAAAATGCATGAAAATTTATAACCTAAAGTAGTCAACAGATGATAAAGGTTTTCTTTTGTGACTGAAAGGAAGCTATAAGAGGGATAGAAATACAGCAAGAGGGAGGGAAATGGAATAGAGCAAGAGTCTAAGAAATCAGTAGTCTTAGCATCTGAAAGCATAAAGTTGCTTCTAGAAAGACCAGCAGTGAGAACGACAGAAGAGCTCATTTATATACTGAAATTGGGAGTACCAGAGCAGCAGCATGACATGACTTTTCATCCTTAACTCCACAAGTCAGCTGGGATACCACTCCTTCCATAATTCCAAGGAATGAAGCTTTGACCCATTTGATGTGGACAATCAAGAGTGAGGGATGTGGTTAGGATCTAGGCCCAATTCATGAAGTAATAGGAAAGCTAAGCATTTGGCTGGGAAGAAGTAGGCTCTCATACCTGGGTAAAAACTTGGAGTCAAAGGCTTCTATGTAAGTAGTTGAGGAAAGCCCAGGGATCCAGGGCCTGTAGATCTGAAGCTTCTGGCAAAGGACCCCCTGCCCTTACCCTTTCTGCACAAGGGTTGGGTACCATCTACAGGGCTCAAGATGGCCACCTGGGATTCAAGGAAGCAGAGTGATGTGTGAGGATTGACCTTAACAATGACCAACCTAAAAACAGAATGTCACTTTCCACTTGGAGGCTCCCAGGCTGACCTTTAAAGTGGCAAATGTAGAAGGCCAGCTAGAGGACTAGGACTGTGCTCTGATGGTCTCGATTGTTACTTTGATACAGATGTGATGTATAGGCTATTTTCTAGGGACCAGTAGGACTAAAGAAGGGAGATTTCTAGGGATAGAATCTTAATTTGAATATCAGTGCTAATGAGGTATGATATTTCCAGCTGAAAATGAGAGCAGGAGGCATGAGTGATTCATCTAAGTGGAAGAAACAGAAGAGATCTCCCCGGGCCCCACGTCATATGACCAAAGTCTTACCAGGTTCAGAGCAGCCCACCTCCAGTGGAACCACCTTATCCTCTAACCTCAGTGGTGAGTAACTTGAGCTGCTTTTTCTGATTAGAATAGATAGAAGAAAAGCTCCTGCCTTTCTCAGGAATTGTGTCAGTGAAGACCAACTAACTAAGGCACTTTGGTCCTTCAGCAGAGAGCAAAAAGGAAAAACTCCAGGTCAGGTCAAACTGTGACCATTTAGCAATTCTGCAGTGACTTAAGGTTGTTCTCCTTCTAGTGGAACTCTTACTACTTTAGAGACCAGCATATGCAGTCTAGGGAAAAACAAGCAAAGGGTGCCATGGAGGGTAAGTGTTTCCCAGAGTCTCTTTTCTTTAAGCTTTACTTACTTTATTTGGCAGGTGGCATGCCCTTCATTGATGTACCCACTCCCATCTCCTCTGCAAGTTCAGAAACTGCCTCAGCAGTGGTCAGCCCCTCTACTGACAGTGGTCTGGAGTTCTCCTCCCAGACCACTTCCAAAGAGGACCTCACTGACCTGGAGCAGCCTGGCTCTCCAGGGTACAGCACAGTTGCAGAGCCTGGCAGCAGTGAGCTGGGGGTTCCTGAGCAACCTGAGCCACAGGTATGGCTTTGATTTCTAAAGATCCTTGTGCAGTCTTCTGCTGTGGGAATTGGCTTGATTCCTTGGCTCCTTTATCCAGGCCTTGGTTGAAAATAAGGTGGGGCAGTGGGGGTTCTTCCCTGTTTCCTAGAATTAGCTGTGCTGCCTAGGAAAAACACAGCATGATTCAGTGTGGTGGGTAGCTCCCAGGATTTTCAAGTTGTGCATACAGGCAGTACTTGGCAAAGGTGAGGATGCTGGCCATGGCTTTTTCTGGATGTTAAAGATCTAAATCCCAAGCCCCTGGGGTCCTCTGTTGGTATGGGGTTCTAGTTACCATAGGTCAGTGTTTCCTCAGGTGATGTCTTCTGAGTCCTTCATCTTCATCTTCACCTAAACGATCTTGCAGTGATTCATAGCCCACTGAGCTGGCCCTGTACCCACAGTCCATTAGAGACACTTGAAGGACAGAGACTTAAGGGAAATAAGTTCCAAGTTGCTCTTGCCTCATCGTTTTTCCTATATCCTCCCCACGACTGGTCATAGCAGGAAGGGGCCCATGTGGAAAAGGCCCAGTCAACATCTGTGGAATCCATCCCTGAAGTGTTAGAGGAATGCACATCCCCTGCTGACCACTCTGACTCTGCCTCTGTCCACGACATGGATTACGTCAACCCCCGGGGCGTACGTTTTACACAGTCCTCTCAGAAAGAAGGTGAGTACTCCCAGACAGGCTCTTGCCCTATCCGATCCACTAAGTTGTCTGACCCTAAACCATCCTAGATCCAGGGTGTCTTCTGGCAATGTTCTAGGCCATTTTCTAGTGAGGAAATGGAATCAAGCCAGAGGACTGTTGGATGGCGCTCTTCCCTAGCTTACACAGAGAGGGAGTTTGGTTAACAATAGGAAGTGAAAGGGAAGAATAGAAGCTTGAGACTTCTAACAGAAAGGTGGACTCATCAATTCTGATTCCCTTCAGTAAGTGAGACTAGTCTCCCTACTGCCCTAGAAAAAAACTTGTTTGTTTGTTATTTTTTGGAAGAGAATCACTTATCTGAAATTGCCTGTATAATACAGGGCAGGTTAGTCCTGTGATTGAGCCAGTTGTTTCTTAGCAGCCCCACTTCCCTCCTGGCCTTTCCCAGGCACAGCTTTGGTCCCCTATGGTCTTCCCTGCATCCGTGAGCTCTTCCGCTTTCTCATCTCCCTCACCAACCCACATGACCGCCACAACTCAGAGGTTATGATCCACATGGGACTGCATCTGCTCACAGTGGCTCTTGAGTCTGCCCCCATAGCCCAGTGCCAAACCCTTTTGGGCCTCATCAAGGATGAGATGTGCCGCCACTTATTCCAGGTAAGATTGGATTTCTAGAGGGGCACCAAGCCCCTGGGTTTTTTTCAGGGTCTCTTAAGGGCCAGGGACACAGGGAGGTTTGGCTGATTCGTATGAAGAGTATAGGACCCAGGAAAGAACCTACCTCCTCTACTGACCACTAGTCATAGTCAAGAGGCCTCCATTAATTCCCCGGGGATGCTGGCAACCAAGGGGAAACATAGGAATGGCTGGATACAGAGTTCCCTCAGAGCACAGATATAGAGTTCCCTTGGTGGCAACTTCCCACAGTTTGCTCTCCTGCTTTTCCCTTGGTTGAGCCAAAGTCAGGTTCAGAAACCTAATGGCCCATCCTACTGTGATCTCCAGCTACTCAGCGTAGAGCGACTGAACCTTTATGCTGCTTCCCTCCGGGTATGCTTCCTACTCTTTGAGAGCATGAGGGAGCATCTCAAGTTCCAATTAGAGGTGAGTTTCTTGAACTTGGAAAAGGAAGGGGGAAAATAAATAGGAAGATACACGGCATCTTCATTTGGATCAGCTTTGTCATGCTGCAGGGGTGGGATTTAGTGGCATCTGAGGAGAGTGCTTTTAACCTCCATAGTTTGGTTCACTGGCTAACCTCTCTCATGGACAAATTGAAAGGAGCCCAGAGAAATCTGCCTGGCTTTAAAATGGGAGAACCCAAATGTGAGAATTGGCAAGTAACCTCACTGTGAGTGGGTACAACTCTTTTGCCTGTAGTTCTTTCGCAACACAAGCAGACAGGTCAAGCTGAATTCACCAGAAAATTGCAAAAAGGAACCCTGAATAGGACCAGATCAGGCTCACAGAGAGAGCACAAAAAGGGCAATAGGCAACTTGTTTTGGATCAGGCACAAAGTAAGACTAAGTAAGACTAAGTAAGATTTAGAGAACCAGCCCGCCCCTGTCATGAAGGGCAAAGAGGGGAATGTCTTTACGTATGGAATACCATTGTCTCTTAATGCATGCTTCCTGGCTAGCATTTGCTTCCTGTCTAATTTGCCTCTTCTTGAACCCTTTCTCCATCCAAATGGCAATTACTGGATTATTGTCAGATGTACATCAAAAAGCTCATGGAGATCATCACTGTGGAGAACCCCAAGATGCCTTATGAGATGAAGGAGATGGCCCTGGAAGCTATTGTGCAGCTCTGGCACATCCCCAGCTTTGTCACTGAGCTCTATATCAACTATGATTGTGACTACTACTGTTCCAACCTCTTTGAAGATCTCACCAAGCTGCTGTCCAAGGTGCTGAGCATTGTTCCTGGTGTCTAGAAAGAAAACTTAAGGAAATCTCCTTGGTGGTAGTGAGGATACTACATATAGGGAATGAAACACTTGAGAGTTGGGGAACAATAGGAAGGGCATTTTCTCAAAGTTATGTAAAATTTATGGGCATGTAAAATTTTGTAAAAGTTATGGGCAGTTTTAGGATTTTTGGAGAAATATTCTAACCTCAAGTCTACTGGATCTGTTTACTTTCCAGAATGCCTTCCCTGTGTCTGGTCAACTCTATACAACACACCTGCTGTCTCTCGATGCCCTATTGACAGTGATTGACAGCACTGAGGCCCACTGCCAGGCCAAAGTCCTCAACAACCTTCTCCAGCAAGAAAGGAAAGAGGCCGCCAGACCTGGCTATGAGGCAGTAGATGGCACTCGAGAAGCCAACAATAGTGAGAGGAATTTCTTTCTTTGAGGATCCCAGGAGTCTATGTTTATCCCTTCTCTACTCGCTGAATCCTTTCTCCTACACTTTCATTACTTCCTCTGAAGTACTCCTAATTCTGTGTTTCTAAGATTTGGTGATGTGAATCATAGACCAGCCTGGCACATTAACAGTACTCATGGACTTCTCCCTTTCTCCCCTTCCATACTTTGTCTATTTTACTGAATTGTTATTTCTTTATGGGGAGAAAAGAGAATTTAGATTAAAGGATATAGGACTTATGTTCCTTAAAGTTCCAGGCTTTAAGGAAGCTTTTCCTACTTCTCCTCCTTTCCTTTTCCTACTACCAGTAACTGCCTCAACGCTAATTGATCTTCTCTAACTTTTCCTTGAGATTGAGGTGCAGAAGGTCAAGGAAAGTGACTCAGTAATCTCTTTATTAAACTATAGAATCTAATGCTTGACTAATGTGGGATAGTGAATACTTATTTGGGCTTGGGCTTATCCTGTCAGGACTGGTGACCTATGTGGGAACATGTAGATCTCCTTTGCCTGAGACTCGATTCTCCTGAAGCTCTTCTTGGCTTCCTACAGCACCAGTCTTCATTTAGCTTCTTCTCTCTTATCAGCTGAGAGAGCAGCCAGTGATGGGAAGGCTACAGGCATGGCCCCAGACATCGCAGGCCTGAATCTGCCAGGTGGAGGGCGGCTGCCAGCAGAACATGGGAAACCAGGATGCAGTGATCTGGAGGAAGCTGGTGACTCTGGGGGTGTGTACTGGGTGTCCATCTTCCTCAGCCCCCTCAGCTGGAAAGCCTGTTGGAGAACAGAGTGGATGGTAGCAGAAACCCCTGAGGGCAGTACCCAAATGAACTTGGCCACTCACCTTGGCTCCAAACCCAGAGAGAGGAAGGAGAACATTGGGAACCCTAGAAAATAGGACTTCTAGGGATGTAAAAGACTGATGAGCACAAGAAACTTTCTGAGACATCCTTCTTTTCACTAGAGGGTATATCAGCATCCTTCTAAAAGTCATTATCCTGGTAAAAGAGGTCTTACTGGTGTTTCCCTCTTTCCCTCCCATTCCTAGCTGACAAAAAGTTTACCCGGAAGCCACCTCGATTTTCCTGTCTCCTGCCAGATCCACGGGAGTTGACTGAAATTAAAAACAAAAAGAAGGTACATATAGATATCCCCAGAGCTCAACCTCTACCCGCTCTGACTGGGTGGTCTCTGTGGGGTTCTGTCTCAGAGAACAAGGGAGAGTTTCAGATCACTGACCAGTTTCCTGTGGCTAATTTTTGTGCTTGTTGGGACTTCAGCAGCCCCCCGCCCCCCCAGTCTCCTTTGTAGCCCTTTCCTTACTCCTAAGCCATGTAATCAAGACCTCCTATTGTGTGCTCCTGGGCAAATGCTGCCCTCACTGAGAGTCAAATGTTACTTGTGACAGGAGTCCTGGGAACTGGTATCCTGTGGGTCACTGAAGGTTATTGGTCATCTGGGGCTCTGGGGTGATCACTGGCAATAAAAGGGAATTGACATTTATTCTGGTGCTTTTAGTAAAGTTCAAATAACTGTGCTTTGTGGTTTTTTTAACACAAAGAAAACCTTTTTAACCCTTCTTCATCTTAAGGCCAGCCTATATGACTTTGGTTTATGTGTGCCCTTGATTGCAGAACTGTGAATAGACAGTCAAAAAGTTATCATCACAGGTAGTTTGCCTTATCTTTCAAACTCCAGGACTTAAGAGCTAGGAACCCAAAGGAAGGGGAATCTGTAAAGAAAGACTAGAATCAGTTAGTCTGTAAACAGACACTAGAGATGGCTGTAAAACTGAAAAGAAAACCCTCTCTAGTCTCTTTCTTCTACTTTTTTCCCCTGATTCTCAGGTTGGAGGAGAGTGCTCTGCATTTTTAGCACTCAGAAAAGGAGTAAGAAGGAGTTCCTCAGCCAGTTCTACATAAACAATGGAGATTGGGGAAATCTAAGGGCCAATATGATTCAGCCTTAGTTCTGGAGTGAGCCGTGTCCTAAGAATCCATTAGGTGACCAGCTGTGGACCCTGATGGAGGCCTGGTCTTGTCTGGTTTAGGGGCAGAGCAGCTTTTGACACCTCCTGTATTTCTCCTGCAGCTGCTGATCACTGGCACAGAGCAGTTCAACCAGAAACCAAAGAAGGGGATCCAGTTTTTGCAGGAGAAAGGTCTCCTTACCATCCCAATGGATAACACAGAGGTAGCCCAGTGGCTGCGAGAGAACCCTCGACTGGACAAGAAAATGATTGGAGAGTTTGTGAGTGACCGCAAAAACATTGACTTGCTGGAGAGCTTTGTGAGGTGAGGAAACTGTAAGAAACGTGTAGTTGGGGGACAGACAGTTCAAAACAGTACCAGTCAGTTCCTCCTGGTAACCCAGGTCACACACTCTTCCTCTTCCCAAGATTTATATCTGTTGAGTTTAAAAGAGTCTCCAGCAAGAAAGTTGAAGGGGCCAATCCATTCTACACAGAGAACATTGCAAAGGGGTGGAGCAGGGTTCCTGAGCACAGGGAAGGTTCTGGGTTCCAGAATAAAATTTCTAGGCAGGAGCACACTGATATGAAAAGTACTAAGGTTCAGTTCAGTTCAGTTCAGTCACTCAGTCGTGTCCGACGCTTTGTGACCCCATGAACCACAGCACGCCAGGCCTCCCTGTCCATTACCGACTCCTGGAGTCTACCCAAACCCATGTCCATCGAGTTGTTGATGCCATCCAACCATCTCATCTTCTGTCGTCCCCTTTTCCTCCTGCCCTCAATCTTTCCTAGCATCAAGGTCTTTTCAAATGAGTCAGCTCTTCACATCAGGTGGCCAAAGTATTGGAGTTTCAGCTTCAACATCAGTCCCTCCAATGAACACCCAGGACTGATCTCCTTTAGGATGGACTGGTTGGTTCTCCTTGCAGCCCAAGGGACTCTCAAGAGTCTTCTCCAACACCACAGTTCAAAAGCATCAATTCTTCGGTGCTCAGCTTTCTTTATAGTCCAACTCTCACATCCATACATGACCACTGGAAAAACCATAGCCTTGACTAGACGGACCTTTGTTGCAAAGTAATGTCTCTGCTTTTTAATATGCTGTCTAGATTGGCCATAACTTTCCTTCCAAGGAGTAAGTGTCTTTTAAATTTCATGGCTGCAGTCACCATCTGCAATGATTTTGGAGCCCAGAAAAATAAAGTCAGCCATTGTTTCCACTGTTACTCCATCTATTTGCCATGAAGTGACGGGACCAGATGCCATGATCTTAGTTTTCTGAATGTTGAGCTTTAAGCCAACTTTTTCACTCTCCTCTTTCACTTTCATCAAGAGACTCTTTCGTTGTTCTTCACTTTCTGCCATAAGGGTTGGTGTCATCTGCATATCTGAGGTTACTGATATTTCTCCCAGCAGTGGTTGTCAAATTCTGATTCAGTGTTAAAGATGTCCAGGATATACCTCCCCTTTGCCAACAGTCTCTTCTGTTCCAATAGGAGAAGCTTAGGGGGACTATAGCTATAGGTCACCCAACATTTGCAACTTATATATCTTAAGTCTTTCATCCTTCTTTCTTTCCCTGTAGCACCTTCAGCTTTCAGGGTCTGCGACTGGATGAAGCTCTCCGGCTCTACCTGGAAGCCTTCCGCTTGCCTGGGGAAGCACCGGTCATCCAGAGGTTGCTAGAGGCATTCACAGAACATTGGAGGGTGAGTTTGAGTGGCAGGGGCTGAGTCCAGCATCCCAAATTAATTTGACTAAGGGTTTCTGTGGCTTCAACTGAAAGACCCAGTTTCTGTCTCCTAAGAAGGCTGAGAACAGCATCAGTGAACTTTCCCATAGAGGGGATGCCAACTTCCATCAAGGAGTTGGCAAGAGATGGGTCAGTTTCTAGCTGGTACCTTCCATCTGTCTCAGCATTGAGCAGTAGGTTGGCAGTAAGCGTTTGATTGGCCAGAGAAGAGCATTGACATAGGCGGGGTCTTTGCTTTTTCAGAATTGTAATGGCTCCCCATTTGCCAATAGCGATGCCTGCTTTGCCCTGGCCTATGCTGTCATCATGCTTAATACCGACCAGCACAACCACAATGTTCGCAAACAGAATGCGCCCATGACCCTAGAGGTAAGATTGAATCCCAGCCGCGGCAGAGCAGTTCCAGCACAGCTTTGGAGGTAGCAGGGAGGATGTGGGATTTCCAGTGGGCACAGTGGACACGGTTTTGTCCAAGGGAGTCAGGGAGGGCTGGCCAGTACAGAAGAGGAACTGGGGAAAGGGAAGTGGATTCTTTGACTTACTGTTTCTTAAGTCCTATTTACCACAGACCCAGGAGTTCTTTGAGTGGGGCTTCAGTATTGACACGTGGTAGGGTAAATCTTACTGCCCTGTCTCTAGGAGTTTCGCAAAAATCTAAAAGGTGTGAATGGAGGCAAGGACTTTGAGCAAGACATCCTGGAGGACATGTACCATGCCATCAAGTGAGTATGTGTAGAGAATGGTGTCACATCAGTCTGCAGTGACTCACATGCCCTGGATTTAGCTTCGTACTTTAGCTGGGCAGCCCCGTCTCCCCCAGCTCATTTATTTCTTAAAGAAGCTGAACAGTGCTGCAACTGAAGAACCCTGAGCCAGGATTCAAACTGCCCCTGCTGAGTGGAGGGGGCATCATCGCCCTGTTTTCTGAATCCACAGCAGTTAGATTTTCCTGTCTAGCTCACAAGATGCGTTAGGATGGGGGTAGTAGAGAACCCAAAATGAGTGCTAGAGGGTGAGGTTTGGGACACTTAGATTTTTACTGTAAACCAGAAAAAGTAGAATTGTTCATTCTGTCATACCCAGAAAGAATATGAGATCTTACTGTAGAACTAAAGGCCCACTTAGACACAGGGCTTGGAGATTATGGGATGCTTCCTTTCTTTCTCCCTGACAGGGAGGCAGGTGGACAGGGAAGCAGACCACTAAGCTGCAGTTTTGATGATGTCTCATGGGTGGAAGTGCTAGTTATGGGCAAAGCCCCTCGTCCTAGGTATAACCAGTCAGTTCAGAGCAGTGCACTTACTCCTTTTGTTATCTCCTGACAGGAATGAGGAAATTGTGATGCCTGAAGAGCAGACAGGCTTGGTCCGGGAGAATTATGTGTGGAATGTGCTGCTTCATCGAGGTGCCACCCCAGAGGGCATATTCCTGCGTGTGCCTGCTGGCAGCTATGATCTTGACCTCTTCACCATGACCTGGGGCCCCACTATTGCTGCTCTCTCTTATGTTTTTGACAAAAGCCTTGAGGAGACAATCATCCAAAAAGCCATCTCAGGCTTCAGGTAGCCAGGATTTGACTTTGATCTTAACCTTCTTCCACCTTTCTGAGTTAACATGATTGCCTCCATGCCTCTCTGACTCCTACTCTTATTTTCCTTAGAATGGGGTTCCTCCTGAATTTCTGGAGGGAGACTGAAGCTTGGGAGAGCTCAGTCTTAAACAGACTCAAGAGTAAAAGGTTTCTTCCTGAGATTGATTAGGGAAGAATCCCAAGCAAGCCTCCTTGAGGACTTGGAAGGGCTGCCTGGCCTTTCAGTGACTGTATCTGGTATGTGACATTACAGGAAGTGCGCCATGATCTCCGCCCACTATGGCCTCAGTGATGTGTTTGACAATCTCATCATCTCTCTATGCAAATTCACAGCTCTCAGCAGTGAGGTGAGCAGTAACAGGAACTGTGTTCTTGGCATTCCAAAGGAAGACCTCTCCCTTTGCCATAGATCTACCCTTATCTATGGAGCTGATTCCCTTCAGCATATTCTCTCACTCAGCCAGACTACAGAAGAGCTTAGGCCATTTCTGTCTGACATACCCTGCGATGAGAATAGCATTACTTCGTATAATGGGGATGAGAGAGGAGACACAGTAGTGGAGAAGGCCTTAGCCAGGTTAGCCCTTCTCACCAACATTATGGGGGATTGAAGCAGAAATAGCAGAAGGACCCTTAGGAACCATAGGTACAGGCCAAAGAGAATCTCCTTTCAATTCATTTGCCAGGCTCTAAGCCTCTTCTCATCTTCTTTTCCAGTCTATTGAGAACCTGCCCACTGTGTTTGGAAGCAACCCTAAGGCCCACATTGCAGCCAAGACGGTGTTCCATTTGGCCCACCGTCATGGTGACATCCTGCGAGAGGGCTGGAAGAATATCATGGAGGCCATGTTGCAACTCTTCCGAGCCCAACTGCTACCCAAGGCTATGGTAGAGGTAATTCTTGGTAGGAGACGAATCGATAATTACGAGGCAAGAGCTCCAAGATTATGTACTGTTTTTAGAAATGGTTGAGAATAGCACTGGTCCTGATGCATGTTGAAACTTACCAGGAACGCCTCAAATGCAAGACCACAGATCTTCAGCCAAGGGGATAGCTGTGAAGGAAGGCTGGTAGAAGTCATTGCCAGTCACCAATTGGAGGGGACCCTGTCAGTTGTGGAGGGCAGAAGGCAACAGGAAGAAAGCCAGAAAACTTTACTCAGAGGACTAGGAAATGCAAAAGGCATGTGGAAAGAAATTATTCTTGACCTGATTTTCCAGGTAGAAGACTTTGTGGATCCCAATGGCAAGATCTCTTTACAGCGGGAAGAGACACCATCGAACCGGTGAGGGCAAATCAGAGGCTAGAGACTTACGGGAGGGAGGATTAGAACTTTAGAGCTCACTAGAGCTTGTACCCTCTTTCTCCAGAGGAGAGTCAACAGTGCTGAGCTTTGTGAGCTGGCTAACACTAAGTGGTACTGAGCAGTCTAGTGTGCGGGGCCCATCCACTGAGAACCAAGAGGCCAAGAGAATGGCTTTGGACTGTATCAAGGTAACTGACCCTGCTCACCCCTGGTGAACAAGCCTAGACCCTTCTCTACAAGATAAAACACTGCTATATGAACTGAAGACTAGGATCACTAGAGTTTGTGACCAGAGCTGACTCCTTCTGCCTTCTCTTCCTAGCTTCTTGGGAACATTCTCTTCCCTCTAGTCCTTATCATTAACCCTTGTGCCCCTCTAGCAATGTGACCCAGAAAAGATGATCACAGAAAGCAAATTCCTCCAGCTGGAGTCACTGCAGGAGCTCATGAAGGTACAGAGTGAAGAGGAAAGGGCTGGCTGGGTCTGGGAGGGGAGACAGAGTTGTATGCCTCAGTCACTGTCAGGGCTGGGCTAGTGGCTGGCTTCTTCTCCATGCCTACTTTCCTACAATTATTCTCCTCCAGGCTCTGGTCTCAGTGACACCAGATGAAGAGACCTATGATGAAGAGGATGCTGCTTTCTGCCTGGAAATGCTGCTGAGGATTGTGCTAGAGAACAGGTAGCAGGCAGTCTTTAGGCAGGCCTCATACTGGACTTGTCCCAAAGGGATGGAAGCCTGGAGTCATCTTGCAGGGTGGACTCTAGGGACAAGAAGCACAGGAAGCTGCAGGCAGTGGAGGAGAAGCTTGCTCATTAGACCTGCCTTGAAGGGCCTAGCTTCAATCAGAAAAGAAGGCTTATTGCCTACTGGCCTCTTCGGCTGAGACTGTCCTCATCCCTTATGTTTCTCAGGGACCGTGTTGGCTGTGTGTGGCAGACTGTTCGAGACCATCTATACCACCTATGTGTCCAGGCCCAGGACTTCTGCTTCCTTGTGGAGCGGGCAGTGGTGGGGCTGCTGCGCCTAGCTATTCGGTTACTCCGGAGAGAAGAGATCAGTGGCCAGGTAAGCAGAGTGCAGCTGGAAGGGCAGGAAGGTATATAACGGGTAGAACCACAGTATTAGGTATGGATATGGCCTGAAACAGAGAGCTCATTTAATGCCCTATAGCGTGAGCCCATTGATCTACACAGGGCTGGGGGGAGTCTTTAACAGGTGGCATTGGAAGTGAGTCTGGAATGGCCTCAGGCATGAAGCCTGATACTCAGCGTCTGTGCTCAGTAGGGTTGGACGGCTACTGCCTTGTGGCGGTGCCAACCCTGTACCTGATTTCCTAGTTCTCATGCTTAGGACCTTTGCCCAATTTATAAAAAGAGACCAGCATAGAAATAATAAGTGAGTTCTGCAAGATCAGGAGATATAAGATCAATACACAAAAATTAATCACATTTTTTTAATACTAACAATGATCATGTAGAAAGTGAAACTATTTCAAATGTTCCAAATGAAATCAAATACTTAGCTATAGACCTAATAAAACATGTATATTCTCTGTATGCTGAAAATTACAAAATGCTGATGAAAGATATTAAAGAAGACCCATATAAATGAGACATAGCATATTCATGGATTGAAAGAGTCAATGTAGTGAGGACATCATTTCTCCCTTAATTGATCTATTAGTTTAATGAAACTCCTATGAAAATCCCAGCAGGGTTTTTTTTGTAGACATAAACAAGCTTATTCTAAGATTTACATGGAAAAGCACAGGCCCTAGAATAGCCAAAAAACGTTTTGAGAAAAAAGGTGGGAAGGGTCACTCCATCTGATATTAAGGCTTATTATACAGCTACAGTAATCAACACTGTGGTATTTTTGGAGGGACAGACACATGGATCATTGTAACAAGAGAAGCCAGAAATAGACCCACACAAAGAAACCTAACTAATTTTTTGACAAAGGTGCAAAAACAATTCAGTATAGAAAGGATAGCCTTTTTAATTGCTGGAGCAATTGAAATCCATGGTTTGGGGTGAACCTAGACCTAAGCCTCATACCTTATAGAAAAGTTAACTCAAAATGAATCATAGATTTAAATGTAAAATGTAAAACTCTGAAACCTTTAGAAAGAAATACATGAGGATATCTTTGGGAGCTAGGCCAAGAGTTCTTAGACTTGACACCAAAAATACAATCCATAAAAGGAAAAACTGATAAATTAGACTCATCAATATGAAAAATTCTGCTCTATGAGAGCCCAATGTGGAAAGGATATAAAGACAAGGAGTGTTTGTTTTCAAATCAAATACCTGAAAAAAGACTAATACCTAAAATGTAAAAGAACTCAAAACATAATAATAAAAAAAAATTAGAAAATGAGTGAAAGATATGAAAAAGATACACAGATGGAAGATAAGCACATGAAAAAGATTTAAGTGATGTTCAAATCATTAGCCAACAGGGAAACACAAAACCACAGTGAAATGCCACTGCACACCTGTCAGAATGGCTAAAGTGAAAAATAGTGATAATACCAAATGCAGACAAGGATGTGGGTCTCTCATAAATTGCTGGTGGGAAGGTAAAACAATAGAGTCGTTTCTTATCAAACTAAACATGCAGTTACAACACAGTCCAGCAATTGTGCTCTTGGGTGCTTATCCTAGAGAAATGAAAGCTTACTTTTATAAAAACCTGTGCATGAATGTTCACAGAAGCTTTATTTGTAGTAGCCAAAACTAGAATCAGTCCAGATGGTTTTCAACATAAAATGTAGTATATGCATACCATGGAATACTATTCAGCAACTAAAAGCAACAAACTATTGATACATAATTCCTTGGATGATTCTCCAAAGAATTATGCTAAATGAAAAAAGCCAATCCCAAAAGGTTATATACTGTATAATTCCATTTATATGACATTTTTGATTGACAGAGTTTTAAAAGTTGTGGACAGATGACCAGGGGCTAGGGATCGGGGCAAGAAAGAGCTCATGGAATTCTCAAGGCCAGAATACTGGAGTGGGTAGCCTTTCCCTTCTCCAGGGGATCTTCCCAACCCAGGGATCGAACCCAGGTCTCCCGCATTGCAAGTGGATTCTTTATCAGCTGAGCCACAAGGGAAGCCCAACAATAATGGAGTGGGTAACCTATCCCTTCTCCAGGGGATCTTCCCAACCCAGGAATTGAACTGGGGTCTCCTGCATTTGCAGACGGATTCTTTACCAGCTGAGCTATCAGGGAAGCCCAAGAAAGAGGCAAGTGTGGTTATAAAATAACAACACGAGGGATCCTGTGGTGCTGAAGCTATTCAGCATCTTGGCTAGTGGTGGAAACACAAACCTCCACAAGTTAAATTTAATTAAATTGTGTAGAACTTAATATACATATAAGTAAAACTGGGGAAATCTGAATAAGATTAGAGAATTCTATCAATGTCAGTATCCTGGTTAGGATAATACTGTAGTTTTGCATAATGTTACTAATCTTTTCTTTTTTTCAGTTTTTTAAAACTTTTAATATTGAGTTAACAGTTATATATATATATCTATATAACTATATATCAATATAGTTATATTGATAACTATAGATTCATATGTAGTCTTTTATAATAAAGTGTTGGATATCAGGTAATTTATTAGATGCTGTACTGAAAGCAGCAAACAAAATGGTTGTAAGTGCATCAGTTGTTCACCTTTATGATGGCATGTCTGACTGTGAGCTGTGGCACCCTGACACTGCCCAGCATTGCAAGAGAGTATTGTACTACATGCACATCAGTAGCCCTGGAAAAAATTAAAACTCTTAAGTATGGTTTCTACTGAATGTGTATTGCTTTTGTACCACTGTAAAGTCCAAAAAAATCTATGCCAAATCATCATAAGTTGGGGGTGTCTGTACACATTCCCCATTTTACCCCAATGGTAGCATTATGTAAAACGATAGTATAGTATCCTAACAGGATACTGACATTGATATAGTTTACTAATCTTACCAGATTTCCCCAGTTTTGGTTGTACTCATATGTGTATTAAGTTCTACGCAATTTAATCACTTGTGTAGATTTGTGTTTCCACCACTAGCGAGGATGCTAAATAGTTCCACCACCACAGGATCCCTTGTGTTGCCCTTTTATAACTTGCCTCTTTCTTGCCCCCATCCCTAGCCCCTGGGCCATCTGTCTACAGAGTACCCTAAGTTGGGTCTTAGCTGAACCATCCTCACTGGCCTAAGGAGACTGCTGGGGAAAGAGGCTAGACAAGATACTGTGTGCCTACTTTCTACTTCCTGCTCCCTACTCCTGCCCCAGGTACTGCTCTCCCTGCGCATTTTGTTACTAATGAAGCCCAGCGTGTTATCCCGAGTCAGTCACCAGGTAGCCTATGGGCTCCATGAACTCCTTAAGACCAACGCAGCCAATATCCACTCAGGCGATGACTGGGCCACCCTCTTCACACTGCTGGAGTGCATTGGCTCGGGTGTAAAGCCTCCAGCTGCCCTGCAGGCCACAGCCAGTGCCGACGCACCTGATGCTGGTAAGCCCTTTTCCAGGGAGATCCGCAGCGGCAGATAAACAGTCATGGCCCCAGTGGCTGAGACAGGAAAACAAAATGCAGGTTGTTGTGTTCATCAGATTAAATACCCTTGGCTCTGCCATCTGCTTCAGGGCTTCCTGTGCCCACTGGCCTCTCACCAGTACTCACAGACTAACAGCATAAAGGCAGGCAGGCAGTGGAAAAGGCTGTGAGCCAGCTTCCTACTGTCCTGAGGACTGTTTCCTGAGAAACTGTCCTCACGGCCATCTCCTCCCCAACAGCTGCTACTAGATGCCATCCAGAGCCCAAATCAGCCTGCTGCCCCATTTGGTCAAGAGAGCAGCTCTCCAGGCCATCCTTCAGCCCTGTGGTGACAGAGCTGAAACTAATCTAGACCCAGAGAAAAGAGAGACCAGGCTTCAGCACCTTTCTTCTGATAACTGAAATTATCCCTCATCTCAACATCCATCACCACCCTGACTCTGCCCCTTTCCCTGCTGTCTCAGGGGCCCAGTCAGATAGTGAACTCCCATCCTACCATCAAAATGATGTGAGCCTGGACCGGGGGTACACTTCCGACTCAGAGGTCTACACTGACCATGGCAGACCTGGCAAGATTCATCGATCAGCCACAGATGCTGATGTGGTCAACAGCGGTTGGTTAGTGGTGAGTGAGCATATGCGCAGCGGATGAGTCTTCCCTGCTTGGCCTGTGGAAAAGATTCCTGGTCTTTGAGAGGGCATCTAGGGGATGATTGTGGTGAATCCTGCATTCTGAGCTCTTCTGTACTCAACAGGTGGGGAAAGATGACATCGATAACTCCAAGCCAGGGCCTGGGCCCAGCCAGCCAGGTCCTTCACCCCTGGTCAATCAGTACAGCCTAACAGTGGGGCTGGACCTCGGGCCACATGATACCAAGTCCCTGCTCAAGTGTGTGGAGTCACTGTCCTTCATCGTGCGTGACGCTGCCCACATCACACCTGACAACTTTGAGCTCTGTGTCAAGACTCTCCGCATCTTTGTGGAGGCCAGTCTAAATGGCGGTGGGTCACCTGATGAAGGGGCAGTTGGGGAGTAGCCATGTGAATTACAGGGCAAAGGTGGGAAAGGGCAGGCCATCTCTGCCCATAGATGTGAAATGTGACCTGGGTCTGGCCCTGCTCAGGGTGCAAGTCCCAGGAGAAACGTGGCAAGAGTCACAAATATGACAGCAAAGGGAACCGCTTCAAGAAAAAATCCAAGGAAGGCTCAATGCTTCGGCGGCCTCGAACCTCCAGCCAACATGCCACTCGGGGTGGGCACAGTGACGACGATGAGGATGAAGGTGTGCCGGCCAGCTACCATACGGTGTCTTTACAGGTCAGTCAGGACGTAAGTATGGCACCCTTTACTTCCTCTCCTCTCCCTGCACCTGACATCGGGAGTCTTGGTGGGTCCAGCCAGGGCTAAGAGGAAGGGCCTATTTTCCAGCCCAAGTCCTCGGCTAGCACCCCCAGTGTTTCCCTATCCAGGACTACTTGTAAGTCTTCATTTGCTTAATTTTTAAATTATAGTTTATTTTTTAAATAAATAATTCTAATGCACATAGTATAAAGTTCAAAAGGTACAAAAGGGTAAACAGATAAAAGTCGCATTCCATTCCTGTCCCTAGCTGCTAAGCTCTCCTTACCAGAGGGAACCACTGCCACAAGTTTTTGTTTATCTTTCGGGTTATTCTGTTGTCTATTCAAAACGTACAAAGTTTATTTTATGAGCAGACTTTATATCACTAAATAAATGGAAAACTAATTGCTTTAAATAGAATCACCTTAGAAAAACGATGAAAACAAAAGTACTACATCTGTCCAAACACTACTGCCTGTCAAAGCCTCTGAGCCTGAGATTTACCATTTTTAAAATGAGATTAACGAATATGAGGCTTTATCTGTCATCAGAAAGGGTAAAAGAGAAGTGAAAAGAAAGTGCCTTTCTCACTGTGTAATTGTGTTATTAAATTCTTAGTGCACACAACCTGAAGTTGCTGCTACTGGGAATAATACCTATCTTTGGAAAACACTGGTCAGGACACCCAGCTCACAAAGTTGAAGAGTGGTGAGAGGAGTGTGGTGCAATCAGTACTAGGGGCTCCCTTGAGGACCCAAGTCAGGGACAGTGGGAGTGGGCTGTTGGGGAGGGGGTCCAGCAGACCTAACCCCATTTGTGTCCTGCCCCTCCTGTGATCCCAGTTGCTAGATCTGATGCACACCCTGCACACAAGGGCAGCCTCTATCTACAGCTCATGGGCGGAGGAGCAGCGCCACCTGGAGACAGGCAGCCGGAAGATTGAAGCTGATTCACGTACCCTCTGGGCTCACTGCTGGTGCCCTTTACTGCAGGGTAAACCTCAGGGGGAGCAGGGGCAGAGGTGGAGCTAGTGCTTAGGAAGTACCGAGATCTGGATACCTGAAGGATCCGAGCCTGTTCTTGTTCTCAGGCATTGCCTGCCTATGCTGTGATGCCCGGCGGCAGGTGAGGATGCAGGCACTGACCTATCTGCAGCGAGCACTGCTGGTACATGATCTGCAGAAGTTAGATGCTCTGGAATGGGAGTCCTGTTTTAACAAGGTAGGCCTTCCCTCTGGTCTTAAGGTAAAGGGAAAATCCTAAAGACAGGGATCCCCTGGCAGCCTGAAGAGCTGCTAATGTCAATCCTCAGCCGATTATACCTTCTCTCCTGCTCTGTTCCCACCCTCCCCAACCCACGGTCAGGTGGACAAGACTTCCAGCTGACCCCCCTGGAGAGATGTTGACTCTTTACCCTCCAGGTGCTGTTTCCTCTACTGACCAAGCTCTTGGAGAACATCAGCCCTGCAGATGTGGGTGGGATGGAGGAGACCCGGATGAGGGCTTCTACTCTGCTCTCTAAGGTACTGTCACCACCCTACTCCCACCCACTGTCTCCACACCTGCCACTTCAGCAGCCTGGGAGGACCAAGAGATGTAGTGTAGGTGCTTATGACCCCCAGCTGTAGAGACTCAGCAGGACCCAGGAGGATTTTGGAATTCAGAGGAGTCTCTGATCCAGGATTCCCATGAAAGATAGAGAAGTCTTGCCTCCTACCCATGGAGAGTGGTGCAGAAGGCTCCTACCCTCCTCTCAGCTGAAAGGGGCTGGGGGCCATAGGTCTTTTTGCAGCACCTGTCTCCACTGCTGTCGCTGTCCACCTTTGCGGCCCTCTGGCTGACCATCCTGGACTTCATGGACAAGTACATGCATGCAGGCTCCAGTGACTTACTGGTACGTTCTGCCTCAGGCCAGCGCCGCTGCCTATGTCCTCTCCTAACTTCTGGGAAGACTTGCTGTTTCCCCCTTGGTGGCTATCTCCTCTTTACCATATTCCCCCATATCCCTTTTCCCATTCTTATGGTTCCACTGCCATCTGCAGTCAGAAGCCATTCCAGAGTCTCTAAAGAACATGCTCCTGGTGATGGACACAGCAGAGATTTTCCACAGTGCAGATGCCCGAGGAGGCAGCCCCTCAGCCCTCTGGGAGATCACCTGGGAGCGCATAGACTGTTTCCTGCCCCACCTGCGAGATGAGCTCTTCAAGCAGACTGTCATCCAGGGTAGGGGGCTCCAACCAACTTCATCAGAGAGGGCCTGGAGCTAATAACTAGTTCTCTGTGCCCTGGGTTAGGTGGGAAGTCTAGTAGGTAACCAAGATCTACTTGAGAGGAAGCACTGAGAGCTGCCATCTGGACTCTCTACCCTCCCCAGACCCTGTGCCCATGGAGCCTCATGCCCCAAAACCGCTGGCCTCAGCACACCTGACTCCTGCTGCTGGTGACACTAGGACACCTGGCCATCCACCTCCCCCAGAAATGCCCTCTGAGCTGGGGACCTGTGGTGAGTCCCTCTGAGTGAGCTTGCTGGATGTCGAGGCCTAAGAGGAGGCCCAGAGTACCTTATGACTGCTGCTGAGCATGGGCAGTGAGCCAGGGGAAGGAAGGAACCACAGGATCCTGCTCACTTGCTCTTCCCGTGGGAGATTGCAGGGCCAGGTCTGATGAGCTAGCTGCCTGGGATTTCTAGGCTTCAGAGAAGAAGGCTGGATTGGGAACTTGGGATGAAAAGGCAGAGGTGCCCTTCAGGGATGCTAGTAAAAAGCAGACCAAAATTAATCTGACTGGAGGTACAACAGTCGGGGGAGTGGGTAGGTATGAGAGAACTGGACACTGGAATAAGTTTCAAGCAGAGAATCTCAACTATGTAGACTGGGAGGAGTCATTTTCTCACAGGAATGGGGAGGAGCAGAAGTGTGGTAAACCAGCTGCGGACTGTAAGGGAGTTTGACTGCAGCCACCTTGTTTTCCTCTAGACTTTGAGAAGCCTGAGGGCCCCCGACCTCCTAACAGCAGTTCTTCTGGATCACCAGTGGCGTCCAGCCCCAGCAGGCTGAGCCCTACCCCAGATGGGCCTCCACCGCTGGCTCAGTCCCCACTGATCCTGCAGCCCTTGGCCTCCCCACTGCAGGTGGGCGTGCCCCCGATGACTCTGCCCATCATCCTCAATCCCGCTCTCATTGAGGCCACCTCACCTGTGCCCCTCCTGGCCACACCTCGCCCCACAGACCCCATGCCCACCTCCGAGGTCAACTAAGGCAGGCCCCTCAGCTATCAGGACCAGTACTTCCTAGCAGGCTGTCCCTGGCCCCCCTCTCAGCTGTCCCAAGGGCCACAGACTCTTCAGTCCCACGCCAAGTGGCTGTCACTGCTTTTTGGATGGGGACGGGAAATAGAACTTTTATGGCCCCTCCTAGGACCCACAGTTAGTCTGTGGGACCTTCCTCCTCCACTCTCCATTCCTGGGAGTCCAACCTGAGAGCACACTCAGGTATCACCTGCAGCCTGGCAGCTCCGGGGAGGGAGGCATCACTGTACCAGCCCTGCAGTGCCTGCCCTTGTGCCCCTCCTGCCTGTGTCAGGCATCGAGAGCCAAGTCAACCACTCTGCACTTTGTTTCCCTCTCCCAGCCCCAATCCCACTAGCCCTGGACCACCACCTCTAGTTTTTCCTCTTTTATTAATTAGTTGGTCAGTTTGGAGAGTTGATTTGTGCCATAGAGGTGGGCAGGTGGGACTGGAGAGAAGGACTGCCCACAGGAGCATGTACATATGGAAAAACAGGAAAACAATGGACTTTTTATGATGTAATAAATGTCTTAGTACCAACATCATGGCCTTTTCCTCTGATTTCCTTCTTGAGCTTGTGGGTACCATGTTTTGGGATGTGTAGGCCGTCACATGAACAGAAATGAGGCTACCAACCATGGTCATGCTGCTGCCACCCCACCACCACTACCACCACCATCAGAGCAGTGCTCCCTTGTCACCAGGGATGTGCCAGGGTTGACAGTTCTCTTCCGTAACTGCTCCAGTGGAGATAACTGTGATAGCCCAGGCTGGAGTCAAAGGGCAGGTGAGCCAGGGCTGAGCTGTCATCACGCAGAAGGCTTCCCTCAGGTGTGCCTCATAGTCCAGCCACACAAGGAGTCCATGGGTCTTGGGGGTGGGAGGCTGCCTTGCCCACAGCTGTGAGCTTGTGTTTCTGGACACGGCATTCACTCTGGCCCATAACTGAGCAGGGGAATTTTTTTCCCTTTGCATCAGGATAAGACAAGAGGGAGTGTGCATGGGGCAGGCAGCATGGCTTCTGCAGGGCTGAGCTACTGTGGGTGGGATGCAGAATGCTATTAAGCCTTCCCTAGTGAAGCATCTCCCATCATCTTGACTTCCTCCTCCACCATAGTCCCTTCCACCAAAGGGCGGAGAGTAGTACCAGTGGGGCTCCCTCCTGGACACTTAAGGGTGCTCACCTCTTCATTGGGCCCAGCTGTCTCTGTGATCATTCAGCCTCTCAGGCTTCCCTTTGCTCAGCACAACCATGTGGATGGGTCTGGATGTCTGTCAGTGTCTCCCTTGGGTGCACCGCTGTGGAAATAGAAACAACCAGATGTGGAACAATACTAACAGGAGTCCAGCAGCTCCTACACTAGTTTCTCCCACTTCCCTTCCTTCTGCAAATAATCCAGACCATGCCTGCTTTCCACACTAACCTGAAACCTTGCCCCTGGAAAAATTATGAGTAAGACTGAACACCTCACCTGCTTTTTTCCGATGGGTGCAGAAAAGCCTGGATCTACAATCAGGTAGACACTTGGGCCATTGGCTTTGACTCTAACATCTCTGTTCTCCCTTGTGAGCCCCACAGCTCTGCTGTGGAGAAAACATGTGAGGGAAACAACATAGACTAACATATATAAATCTAAATTCTATCCTGTGAACAAAAGAATATGAAAAGTCTGTAGCCCTTGGTCTGAAATATTAGGAAAGAAGCTGGGGTGATTGCAAACTGAACCCCACCCCACTGGCAAGCAAAGGAAAACTTGTCAAAAGTCTCATTCTGGTATAGAAAAACCAGCTGATATATAACCTGACTTGTATTGTTAACAGTGTTGTCAGGTAAAGGAAACTACAAGAAGATCTAATACTTAGGCCTTAATTCTGACCAAGAAAGAATGGCTAATGATATGGAAGTGACAAAACTTGTGGGAAAATAGTATAATCTGGAAGGAAATGCTGGTCTTAACAGTGTTTCCTATAAGAACTCTAGGATAGCAGGTTTCAAAAAGCCCAGAGGCCTGAGATCCTAACAAGGAGAAGTGACATTGTTGCAACACCAGTGTATGTCAATATTAAGTGCACTGCTTACCCAACCTTGTAGAAATATTAACTCCTCTCCTAGATGAAGCAGCAGGTTCAGAGAGGCCACATTCCTGGGAAGTTAGGGAGCTGAGATTCAAACCCAGGTCTGTTTCACTCTAAACTGAATGGTCTTTCCTATGACACTTTCCCAGTTCAAAAGTAGTGATGGTGGTGTAGAAACTCATTTTTCTGTAGTTTCTCATGCGGAAATAAAAGGTCGAGTACCGAAGTAATAATTACATGGTGAGCTAAGACTTCACTAGAAAACTGGGAAAGGGGGGCAAGGATAAATGAGTTTGGATTAATAGATACACACTGTGTATGTGCATGCATGCTCAGTTGTGTCCAACTCTTTGCCACCCTGTGGACTATATAGCCCACCAGGCTCCTCTGTCCATGGGATTTTTCAGGCAAGAATATTGAAGTGGGTTGCCATTTCTTCCTCCAGGGGATTTTCCCAACACTGGGATCGAACTGGTGTCTCATATCTCCCGCATTGGCCAGGCAGATTCTTTACCACTGAGCCACCTGGGAAGCCCATAACAGATACACATTACTACATATAAAATAGATCAACTATATTCAATACCTTGTAATAAACTATAAGGGAAAATAATATGAAAAAAATATATGTGTGTGTGTGTATGTTGTTCAGTCATTCAGTCGTGTCCGACTCTGTAACCCCAGGGACTGCAGCCCACCAGGCTTCTCTGTCCATGGGATTTCCCAAGCAAGGATACTGGAGTGGGTTGCTGTTTACTTCTGTGTGTGTGTGTGTGAATCACTTTGCTGCATACTTGAAACTAACACAACATTGTAAATCAACTATACATCAATAAAAGGGGACTTCCCTGGTGGCCCAGTGGCTGAGACTCTGCACTCCCAATGCAAGGGACCCCAGTTTGATCCCTGGTCAGGGAACTAGATCCCATATGCTGCAATTAGGAATTTGCATGCCATAACTAAAGATCCTGCATGCCACAACTAAGACCCAGCATAACCAAATAATATTTTTTAGAAACTATAATTAATAAAAGAAAAACAGGAAAAAACAAACATAACCAAGAATAAATGTGAATTTTCTGAGCACATAAGAATGATATCAGAACTTCCCTGGAGATCCAGTGGTTAGGACTCCACACTTCTACTGCAGGGGGCATGGGTTCCATCTCTGCTTGGGGAACTAAGATCCCACAAGCCCCATGGAGCAGCCAAAAAAAAAAAAAGAATGACATCAGAGGGGACGAATTACAGAGTTAGTAATAATGGGCACACACTTCCCCATTACCCCGTCCCCCCCCCACACAATAAATGCTAGGAACAATAAAGTATGTGGCTTTTCAAGCCCTTGGGTATTCACCTGTGTTCAGGGCTCACTGGGAAACTGTGGTTGTGAGAAAACAAGAACCCTAGGCTTCAGCTGAGAAGGAGCTTTAATTCAACTAAATAGTTCACCACCCACTCCGTGAAATGCTCTTCACCTCGCTGAGACACAGGTTTTTCTTGGTTCTCCTCTGCCTCACCGACCATGTCTTTTCAATTTCCTCTTTTGGTTCCTCATCTCCACAACTTCTCAACATCAGAATGTCCCAGGGTGTAGTGCTTGTCAACTCCTTTTCTCTACATTCAATCGTGGGGTGATGGTGACCACTGTCAAAACTTCAAATACCATCCATTACACTGACTTAATGTACAATTACCCCTCATCTTCTCCAGTTTCTTATATCAACACCCCTCCCCAACATCCCACACCCAATTCCTCAGCAAGTTTTATTGCCCCTGACTTTCAAATCTATCTAGAATATGACCATTTCTCCCACTCTTACCCACTCCCACCCAAGTCTAACGTCTCACAATGGGGTGGGAAGACCTGCTTTGCTTTAGACAAATTTAGGGTAAAGAGCTTTATGCTAGAGTTAAGAGACTGGGTTTGGTTCTCACTTTGTCCCTTTCAAGCCATGTATTTGGTTGTGTTACTTCACCTCTCTGAGTCTTAACTTTATCAGTTTACCCTATGGCTCAGTGGTAAAGAATACATCTGCCAATGCAGGAGATGCAAGAGACTCGGTTTCAATCCCTGGGTTGAGAAGATCCTCTGAAGAAGGAAATGGCAATCCACTCCAGCATTCTTGCCTGGAAAATTTCATGGGCAGAGGTACAGTCCTGTCAGGCTATAGTCCATGGGGTTGCAAAGAGTCGGAGATGACTGTGCAACTGAGCACACATACATCTTCACATAGTATCTGGCACATTGAATTTGCAGGCAAGATGAAGAGGGGGAAGGGGCAGGAAATTACCCAAATCAAGGGCCACAATGGTCTCCCTTTACGCAGAGCTACTGCAGGCCTGTCATTCCATTATTAAGGTCAGGGGCAAGTTGCAGGCAAGATTTGAAACAACAGCCTGTGTTCTACCATGGTGAGCCTAAGGGAGGACGCCTCCAAAAATGGAGATTACTCATGGCACCTCCTAAAAAGAAATTCTACCAACCAGGAATGTCCAGCCCCAGAGGTCAGTACTTTGTGAAAATCTGTACTGACCTTGCTGTCACCAGAAGTGTCTAAGCAGGGACTTCCCTGTGGTCCAGTGGCTAAGACTTCACACTCCCAATGCAGGGGGCCCAGGTTCCATCCCTGGTCAGGGAACTAGACACAATGAAGACAGCAGATCTCAACAAAGATCTCAACTAAGACCCAGTGCAGCCAAACATACGTACATATATATATATCGTTAAAGTAAGCGGACATTGGAAACTATATAAAAAGGCGATTTCTTACATCAAAGGCATTTGAGCTAATAATTTTGGATTACTTTTCAACTCTAATATTCCAAACTTCCGTGATCGATGAGCAAGGCCTGAGTCTCCCAGATAAATACCTCCTTTCCCTTATCCTCGGAAAACCTCCTGAGCTCAGGTCTGAAAGTCTGGCCAGCTGTTAACCTGCCATTTACGGAACAAGTTTCAGGTCCAGACACTTTCTTCCCGGGAAGACTGAGAGGATTATGGAGTCTCCTTGAGGCTCCAGAGGGGCCACCAGATGGCACCCTAGAACCTACTGCAAGATCAACTTCCTTCCTCTTCCTCCAAGTCTTCCCGGCAACCGGGCCCCGCTCCGGGCGGGGGACCAGAGGGCTGAGACATATCAGCTTCCCCCTGGGGTTCCCCGCCTTCAGAGGTGGCCAAGCATTAGGCGCAGCATAAAACTGAGTAGCAGCAGGGGCTGCGAGCCGTCTTGGAGAAGCCTGGGTGTGAGGAGACCGGAGCCAGGTCCCTCGGCTGGGGAATGGCGCTCGGTCAGCGGATCCCGCAGCGGGTTGGTCCCCAGATCAGAGCTAGTGACAGTCTGAGGGTCATTTCTCACTCTGGCTTCCAGAGCAGCACAAACATTTCTCCTCCAAGGGGCGCCCCTGAGTCACTCCCGATTGGTTGTGTAAGTCCAGGAGTTAAACTTTCAGCCAATGAAAAAGGGCATGGCGAGTGACGCACGGAAACGTCACGGGAATTCCCCCCTCCCGGGGGCGGAAAAGGGGCTTTCCCGGCTGGAGTCCTGGTGGTGGGAGAGGTGTTGCGACCCGTCCGAGGTGGGTCCGGCCGGGAGAGAATCCTGAACCGGAGCCACCGCCGCGGTGAGTGGCCGGGTTCAGACCCCTGGGTGGTGGGACACAGGCAAGGGCGGGAGGAGGGTCCTTAGCTGACCGAGCCCTAGAGCTGAAGAGCGGCATCTGCGCATTCAGAGAGCGCGCATATGAACATGACACGCGGATACACATCGATATCCTTGTACAAAGACACGGGCCGTACGTCCATCGACACGTATGCCCGCAGGTGCACAGGATCGTCCATGCACTCAGACTCGCACACACATGCATACGCAAAACACACTCACCCGTGCACAAGTGCCTGGACACACACCCTTCACGCAGAAACTCAAAGACAGGTTCACCTGTGCTCTCAGATACATGCTGACATGTGTCCACACTAAGTTTAAGGACTCTCACCTGTACACGCATGTTCACGCCATGCACACAACTCGCAAGCATATGGGCTGAAACATACTACTTAGACACCTGTGATGTACATGTGTTACATATGGCCATGGGACAGGGGCCGGGGGGGAGGGGGGGGACGTGGGCACCCAAAGCAGGTGCGGTGTGGGAATCAAAGACTGTTGAGATTTTCAGGAAGAGGGAATGGAGGTGCCCATCCCAACACCCCCTCCGGCCCCTTGGCCTCAGAGACTGCTTCTCGGGACAGAACCCCGGGGCCCTCTACTCGGAAGAGCCCCCACCTACAGGCCTTCGGGGAGGAGGCCTTCCTACAGCAGGAATGTCCCCCCAAAACCCCCCGGGGTGAATCAGCCGTGGCCTCCCTGAGGGTAGAAAATCCCAAGTTTGCTCCAGGACGGGGGAGGGGAAGGGGGCGGGAGGCGGGCCGGGCCCCGAACTAAGAGCTTCCTCCGGCCTTGAAAGACCCTCCAGTCCCCGGCGCCGGCCCTGAAGAGAGGGGGAGGACCCCTCCCCAACCCCGCGGGGCCTTCCCTCGGTCTGACTGCCCCTCTGCTTGCAGAGACGCTGCAGGCGCCCTCGGGCCAGCGAAGAGAAGACCTCGCGCCCCTCCCGCCAGGGGGCGTGGTCAGCTGCGTCATTTCCAGGCCCGCCCCTCTGGCCCCGCCTCCCCCTGGTATTTTCGGGACTTTCCTAAGCTGTTCTAACTTTCCTGCCCCTTCCCCGGCCTGGCCCAGCCCAGCTCCGGATCTCGCCCTCCACCGGATCCTGCCCGCCACACCCGGACGGGTAGTTGGAGGAGATCGGACCCTCCCCTAAATTTGGGCCCCTCTCTCCCCCCAACTCCCGTCCTGATCTGTCTCTCCCTACCCCCGCCACTCCTCCCCACCTAAGGCGGGCGCCTGAAACTCTGGGAAACAGAACCCGGCCGAAGCCACCGGACAGAGCCGGGCCTAGCCCAGAGTCATGGACAGTTGCTACGACCCAGTGAGTCACGCCACCTGGCCCCAAAGCCAGCCGGCCGCCCCCCTGTGCCTGTCTGCTTGTCTGCCTGCCTGTCCTAGTCCCTTCTACTCCCTTACACCTCTAATGTCCTCAGATTATTTCACCCTGCCTGTCAGTCAGTCTCTGCAAACTGCTTTCAGTAGGAGCTATTTTATGGGCCTGCCTAGGAGAGGGAGTGATTGCTAATGGTTTAGAGAGCTGAGAGGTGGAGGGTTCTGGGGGTGGCTCAGAATCAGCTGCCATCCCAGTCTGTCTCCATACCAGGGTCTGGATGGCATCATTGAATATGATGATTTCAAATTCAACCCGTCCATTGTGGAGCCCAAGGAGCCAGCCCCAGAGACAGGTTAATAAGTCCCCTGACCTGCCCTTGTGTTGGAGGGAGGGGGAGGAAGGAGCATGTGGTATGTGCCCTCTGTCTTGGGAATGGGCTCAGAGGTCCCATTGCAGAGCCTGGCTCAGCAAGGCTCCTCTGTCCCCAGCTGATGGTCCCTACCTGGTGATCGTGGAACAGCCTAAGCAGGTGAGCAAGTAGAAGGGATGGTGTGGGATGGCTTCAGCTTTGGGGGCAAGTGGGATAGTTGTAGCTGGGTGGCCACTGGGAGGGTAACTGATCACAGACCCACTTCGGGTTGGGATGGTTAGCAGCTGCTGATCACAGTGGCATGGTGGTGATTCAGGATACACACGTCCAGTCATTATGGTCACTGCTGGCTGGGGATGTGGCTGGTGAGGGGGGATGTTTCTCCTGGTCACAATGTCACTCTGCCCTGGCACCTTCAGCGAGGCTTCCGATTTCGATATGGCTGTGAAGGCCCTTCCCATGGAGGACTGCCAGGTGCCTCTAGCGAGAAGGGCCGGAAGACTTATCCCACAGTCAAGGTGAGCCAGGGTGGTGCTGGAGGGTGGGCTGGTGGACAGTGTGTCCATGGGCATTACTGACAGCCCTCACCCCTCACAGATCTGTAACTACGAGGGACCTGCCAAGATTGAGGTGGACCTGGTAACACACAGTGACCCACCTCGTGCTCACGCCCACAGTCTGGTGGGCAAACAGTGCTCGGAGCTGGGGGTCTGCGCAGTGTCTGTGGGGCCCAAGGACATGACTGCCCAGTAGGTGCCCAGTGTCCCCTATCCCTGGTCCCCACTGGTGTGCCCCCTCATTGCCTGCCAGTTCTCGGTCCCAGCCCACCTTTGTGAGCTTAGCATCTGACCAAGGGAAGACTCTGGTTGGCCCCAGAACCTAGGGCCCCAAGTAAAAACTAGAAAAGCTTCCTAGAGGAAGTAGAGCTGAGCCGAGCCTTGGCTGTGGGGAGGGTTCCTCAGGAGGAAAGAACTTCCCGCAAGGCCTCTGACTTCTCCCTGCCCCCACACAGATTTAACAACCTGGGTGTCCTGCATGTGACCAAAAAGAACATGATGGAGATTATGATACAAAAACTTCAGAGGCAGCGTCTTCGCTCCAGGCCCCAGGGCCTTACGGGTATGGGGGATATGGAGGGAGTCATGGGAGGTGGTCATGGAAGGAACAGAGGAGGAGTCCAGGGGTCGCATGTATGCCCACTGCCCAGAGGCTGAGCGTCGAGAGCTGGAGCAGGAGGCCAAGGAACTGAAGAAGGTGATGGATCTGAGCATTGTGCGACTGCGCTTTTCTGCCTTCCTTCGAGCCAGCGATGGCTCCTTCTCTCTGCCCCTGAAGCCAGTTATCTCCCAGCCCATACATGACAGCAGTGAGTATCCTGACCACCTGGGGTGCTGGGCCTGGGTGCCAGAGGGAGTGTGGAGGGCAGCCCCGAACTGTGGAGTCAGACATGCCCGGGTTTGAACTTGGCCCCACCATGTATGAGCTGAGTGATCTTGAGCAAGTCATGTCCCCTCTCTGAGTAAATGAAGATACTGGCAGTTCCTGTGTCTCTTGGGGTTGTTAAAATACAAAGCACCTGGCTCCCTAGTTGGGACCATGGCTATTGTATCATCTCATCTCAAGTAACTGATATGCCATCTCCATAGAGTCTCCTGGAGCCTCAAACCTGAAGATTTCTCGAATGGACAAGACAGCTGGCTCTGTGCGGGGTGGAGATGAGGTTTATCTGCTCTGTGACAAGGTGCAGAAAGGTGAGGCTGGAGTCCAGGCTGGGAGCTAGCAATGGGTATCAAGCTTGGGGAGCAACACAGCTTCAGGACAAATGGCCCTATGGATTCAATTTTCCCTGTAGATGACATTGAGGTTCGGTTCTACGAGGATGATGAGAATGGATGGCAGGCCTTTGGGGACTTCTCTCCCACAGATGTTCACAAACAGGTACCCTAGGACCAGGGCTGGGTCTGGGCTCAAATTAAGTCAAGACCTTAGTGACACCTATGTCCTCCTTCCCCCTAGTATGCCATTGTGTTCCGAACACCTCCCTATCACAAGATGAAGATTGAGCGTCCTGTTACCGTGTTCCTGCAACTGAAACGCAAGCGTGGGGGGGATGTCTCTGATTCCAAACAGTTCACCTATTATCCTCTGGTAGAAGGTGGAGCTGGGCTGAAGATCCCAGGGGGGCTGGAGGCGGGGGCTTGACTGGAGGGTCCCAAGAACTAGGCCAGGGGACCCATGAGTGAAATCAGGAGTAGGGAATGTCCCAGAAAGAGGTGGCCCTGGGAGCCAGCCTGAGGGCTTTTGGGGGAAAGGCCATTACCAGGTGTGGGACAGGGCTCTTGAGGCCGGTGCGAGTTGGGGTTTTAACATCTCATTTCCCTCTACCCCTAGACAAGGAGGAGGTGCAGCGGAAGCGGAGGAAAGCCTTGCCCACCTTCTCCCAGCCCTTTGGGGGTGGCTCCCACATGGGTGGAGGCTCTGGGGGCTCGGCTGGGGGTTATGGAGGAGCTGGAGGAGGAGGTGAGGTGGTGCTGGTGGCAGGAAGGGCAATGGGATAAAGGGGAGAAAAGCTGTGGGGAAGAAATCTGGGAGAGTCCTCCTGGTGCTCTCTCCCCACAGTCCTGCCTGTATCCACAGGTGGCAGCCTCGGCTTTTTCCCCTCCTCCTTGGCCTACAGCCCCTACCAGTCGGGCGCGGCCCCAATGGGCTGCTACCCGGGAGGCGGGGGCGGGGCGCAGATGGCCGCTGAGACGCCTAGTGTGGATGCTGGGGAGGAAGCCGCAGAGCCGAGCGCGCCCCCCGGGACGCCCCAGCGCGAACAGCAAGCCCCAGAGCTGCTGCATCGAGGTATGACCTCGGGAATCCCAGCGGTCGGGACGCTGCGGGTGGGGACCTAGCCCACACCCACGCCCCCTGTCGCCCCCAGCCCGGGAGTACAACGCGCGCCTGTTCGGCCTGGCGCAGCGCAGCGCTCGAGCCTTGCTGGACTACGGCGTCACGGCGGACGCACGCTCGCTGCTGGCGGGACAGCGCCACCTGCTGACGGCGCAGGATGAGAATGGAGACACGTAGGTGGGCGGGAGAGCGGGCGGGGACCACGGCTCAGCGCGCCGGTGGAAGGTCGTGGGCTGTGGGGCAGGGAAGGGACCTATAGAGCCAGGGTTCCGGAGTTAGGCAGACCCAGTTTCAAGTTCGGCCTCGCTACGCTCTAGTTCTGTTTAAGATACTTAAATCTCTACAGACTTCAGTTTTGTCGACTGTTTAAGAGGCACAGTAATAGTACGCACTTAGCACAAAAGGTGCGCGGAAGGATTTACTCTCGTGGGCTGGAGAGGCCCCAGCGAGGGAGATTATGGAGGTGGTGGCGTTATGAGAGTAAAGCATAACAAGTTGCTGAGCTTCCTAGGCCAGAGTCTCAACCCCCAATCCCTAGGCCGCTGCACTTGGCCATCATCCACGGGCAGACCAGCGTCATTGAGCAGATAGCCCACGTTATCTACCATGCCCCGCACCTCGGCGTGGTTAATATCACCAATCACTTGCACCAGGTGAGGGGCCTCTATTGGTGAGGGGGAGGGGTTGGAAGTCAGGTGGGTGAGGCAAGGTGTAAGCCTGGCTCACCCTGTCTGCCTCCCCCAGACGCCCCTGCACCTGGCAGTGATCACAGGGCAGACGAAGGTGGTGAGCTTCCTGCTGCAGGTGGGCGCAGACCCAGCACTGCTGGATCGGCACGGAGACTCAGCAGTGCACCTGGCACTCCGGGCAGGTGCCAGCGCCCCCGACCTGCTGTGCGCCCTGCTGCGAAGTGGGGTTCCTGCCATGCCCCAACTGCTGCATGTGCCTGACTTCCAAGGTGAGTTCATCACCTCATCTGAACCAGCGGGTTAGGGTGGGCACCAGGGAGAGTATCTGGGGAGTGCCTACAGTGGACGTGAGGCATGGAGGTCAGCTGGTCAAGGGCTCACATTAGGGGCACAGCTGCAGGCTGAATACCCTGTGTCACTAGGGCTATACCCAGTCCACCTGGCAGTCCGTGCCCGAAGCCCCGAGTGCCTCGATCTGCTGGTGGAGAGTGGGGCTGAAGTGGAGGCTGCAGAGCGGCAGGGGGGCCGGACAGCCCTGCATCTAGCCACAGAGATGGAGGAGCTGGGGTTGGTCACCCATCTCGTCACCAAGGTGGGACTGAGGACTGTGGGAAAAGTGGAGCCAAGGGCTGTGGAGGGCCTGGGGACGGAGAAAGTGTGGGGGGAGGCCCAGCGGGTCAGTCAGTGCTGTGATCAGCCACTCCCTCACACCCCACAGCTCCGGGCCAACGTGAATGCCCGCACCTTTGCGGGAAACACACCCCTGCACCTGGCAGCTGGGCTGGGATCCCCAACGCTCACCCGCCTCCTTCTGAAGGCTGGTCAGTCTCACCTCTGGGGCTCGTGAACAGGGGTGCGGGAGGGAAGGGGGTGCCGCCCAATCCCCCACTCTGCAGTCCTTAATGTGGGCTCCGAGGGAGCCTCCCCGTGACTATCTCCCTGCCCCAGGTGCTGACATCCATGCAGAGAACGAGGAGCCCCTGTGCCCACTGCCTTCGCCTCCCACCTCTGGTAGTGACTCAGATTCTGAGAGCCCTGAGAGGGACACCCGAGGCAGCTTCCGGGGCCACACACCTCTTGACCTCACTCGAAGCAGCAAGGTGAGGCCAGCCCGGGACTAGCAGTACCAGGAGATGGGGCATCTGGGCTTATAGATGGGGTCCTGAGTAGCTGCTACCTGGGGTCAGGGACTGTGATGGGAGGTAGTCAAGGCTGAGGCTGTCTCCCCAGGTGAAGACCTTGCTGCTAAATGCTGCTCAGGACACCATGGCGCCACCGCTGACCCCGCCCAGCCCTGCAGGTGAGGAGCTCCCCCCACCCACTGCCAGATCCCTGACCCCTGCTCACAGCGGTCTCTTGTCCTTCGGGTCCACTGAAGGCGGTCTCCCTTTCTCCATCCCCGTCCTCCATCCATTGCCCCAGTGGCCCTGCCTGCCCTATCTATCAGGTTGCCTTGAGAGAAAGGTGGCATTTGGGTGTCTGTCTTTGCCATCTCTGGGGGTAACTAACATGTTTATGTGTGTGTCCCCTTCAGGGCCAGAGATACCCCTTGAAGATACAGTCCTACAGAACCTGGAGCATCTGCTTGACGGGCCAGGAGCCCAGGGCAGCTGGGCGGAGCTGGCAGAACGGCTAGGGCTGCGCAGTCTGGTGGACACGTATCGAAGGACAGCTTCGCCCAGTGGCAGCCTCCTGCGCAGCTACCAGGTCAGTCAGGCCCCGACCCATGCTCCATGTCCCAGTCTCAGAGCTCTGGTGCTTCCTCGGGGATCCCATACCCTAACCACAACTCCTGGTTCATGCCTCTTCCTCCTCCTCAGCTGGCTGGTGGCGACTTGGCGGGCCTGCTGAATGCCCTGTCTGACATGGGCCTGGAGGAGGGGGTGAGGCTGCTGAAGGGTCCAGAGACCCAGGAAAAGCTGCCCAGCACAGGTAAAGGGGCCGTAACTGAGAGGTGGCTCTGGGCTTGGAGGGTGGGAGGCCTGAGGCCTGACTCTTCCCTGCGCCCTTTCCCGTGTCCGCGCCCCCAGCAGAGGTGAAGGAGGACAGTGCCTATGGGAGCCAGTCGGTGGAACAGGAAACAGAGAAGCTGGGCCCACCTCCTGAGCCACCAGGAGGGCTCTGCCATGGGCACCCCCAGCCTCAGGTGCACTGAACTGCTCCCCACCCACCAGCCCCTTCCGGGCCCCCTCTGTACAGTGACCCTGCCTGTTCCAGTTCTTATTTAACACCCCGTGCCCACCCTTCAGTTGGGGCAAATAAAAGATTCTCATGAGAAAGGGAGGGGGCCTGGCCTCCTCTCCAACTTACAGCAGCCCCTGATATGTGTGATGCTTGTCCCCGGGAAGCAAATGCCTACCCTGGCCTCAGGCCAGGCACTGGAGAGAGGAGGAGGCCCAGCCAGCAAGTCGAGAGCAGTTTTAATGGAGGTGGAGGCGATACAAAGGGCAGGGCCCACTGGAGGAGGGAAGCAAGGCTGCACTGCCCGGCCTGCGCTTGGGGCCTCAGCTTGGACATCCATCCTCCACCTCTGGCAAGGGAGAGGGTGAGCCCTCAGGGCAGAGGGAGGGAAACCAGCTCAACCCCAACTCCTGGCTTGTGTCTGAGCCAGGCCCCAGGTTGGAGGGGGACTGCTGGTGTCAGGGGTGGGGGTGGTCTCAGCAGAAAGCAGAAACGTCAGGTCTCCCCCACAAAAAAAAAAAGGAGCATCAAGAGTCCAGGGGCCCTGGCCCCTCCCACCCCCATCCCCTGTACGAAAAAGTGCAAAACATTATCACAAAAAGGGGGTCTCGGAGGGGCCCTTAGCCTAAGGCTCCTGAGGCCCATGCCCTAGCCCTGCCCTGCCCCGGACACCGCGTCCGGCGCGGTCAGGCCCTGGACCGAGAGGCCCTCACAGGTGGCCCGAGGCCGGCCCGGGCTTAGGCAGGGCCGTGTCATGCAGGTGCCCGGTGGGCACCGCCCCCCCAACTCCCACCCCCAGCTCAGGGCTTCCACCGCCCACTGCCTGCCCCTGCCCGAGCCTCTGAGTCAGGACACTGAGCCCGGGGCTGGCTGGAGGTGTTGGGCGGCAGGGAGGGACTGGAGTGAGGAGGAGGGAGTCCATCCTCCGTGCCGCCAGCCTGGGCCACTGCTGCCTCCACTGCATCCAGCTCCTCGCTGCCGGCCTTCAGCTTGACCCGAAGCAGCGCTGCATATGTTCCGTAGCGGGATTTCTGAGGCAGAAGGGCAGCGGTGAACCCGCTGATCCCCCTCTGCCCAGCCCACCCCATCTGGAGCAGGGAGCCAAAGAAGGCTAGGAGACGCCAGGTTCTTGCCAACCTCTAAGGCCCCTGAAGCCCCCAAGGACTGACTGACCACTCACACCCCTGGGTGTTCTGGTGCCATTTCTGGACTCTGTAGCCTGCCAGCTGTAGCACCTCATGTCCCTGGAGCCTTTACCAGAGTCAGTGAAATGGAGCCCTTGGCAGAAGTTGGCTCCCTTCATCACCCTAGTGGGGACAGACTACTGTCCTCCCTGTCCCACTCGAGAGGAAACTGAGGCTCATGGCGAGAAAGCTGCCTGCCCAGGGTCACCCAGATAGTCCCACTCTGAGCCATGCCCTTAACCAGATGTCTGAGCCTGTGCATGGGACACAGGCCCTGATGGAGCAAGAGGTGCCTGGGCTGGGAGCTTACCTCAAACTCCAGATACGCCTCCTTCTGCCGCTGCTCTTCAGCCTCCTTGCCGCGGGCCTTCTTGGCCAGTTGCGTGGCCCGATGCTCCCGCAACTCACTTGCCATGGCCTTCAGCTTGGCCTCGTGGGTCCGCACCTGCTCCTCCTAGGGGCCAAGGGAGCACGATTAGGGTTACTCTGGCAGAGACAGTGCCTTTGTGCAAGGTTTCTGAAAAGGTGCCCCTTCCTCTGGATGAACAAAGCACCCTGTGTCTGGGTTAACTGACTGGATTTCAGCCTCCATGGCCCCCTGTCCCCTGTGCGGTGGACAGCCACATCATAGGCAGCAGCCTCAAGTATGGTCAGCCTAGGCCGGCCCCACTCCAGCGCCCCACTTGCCCCGAGGCACCAGGTGGACAGGAGGTACGGGAGGGTACCTGGGAGAGGCGGGTGGCAGCGCTGGGTAACAGAGGGCGGCTGAACTTCTTCTGGGAGCTGACGGCAGCTGGGAAGGGGGGTGCGGAGAACATGGCAGCCACCACATTGATGCGAGTGATCCAGGACTGCATCTGCTCCAGGCTCCTGGGGAAACAGCACGGCCACCTGGGACTGGGGCCAGGGATCCGTCCCGCGATGGCAGTGCCGGCTCAGGGTGTGGCCCGAGAAGGAACGAGGCAGTCTGGGGACAGGGGAGGGGAGTCTGCTGGGGATGGGGGAGGGGTCTGGGATGGGCCAGAGGAGGGCACTCACGGGGCCTGAAAGAGGAAGACCCGCCAGTCAGCAGTGCGCAGGTAGAAGACGTGCGGCCTCTTGCTATAGTCACTGGCCCGCGTGGCCAGCGCGTGGTGGATGCTGATGGCGTTCTTAAGCTCAGCTTCCGACAGGGCTTTCCCAGGCTGGTACTCCTCCTGTGGGGCGCCCATCTTGTCCTGGCCACAGTCCCGGCCAAGCCCAGCCCAACCCCCCGCATCCCCTGAGCCACCCCAGCCCCACCCCTTTGGGCTGGCCTCACACCTTCTGCAGATAGAGGATCATGCCCTTGAGGATCCCATGGAAGTTCTTCCAGCCACGCTTGCCCCGAGGTGCTGGTGGGTGGGCAGAGGTGGGGGGTGAGGAAGATGAGTCGGGGGGGCCTGAAACAGGCCCACTCCCATCCCCCTCCCAGGCCTCCCCACCTGGCCACGTACTCTTCCTGCAGTCAGGGTCTGCATGCACCTTTCGCACCAGGGCGCCGTGCTTGTAGACTGCAGCCCCGGGCTCGGGAGTCAGGTCCAGGAAAGGGCTGGAGCCGCTGCCACTGCCCCCGCTGACCCTCTTGATGACCTTGGGGTTGGGGTCGGCCAACTCAGACAGAGAGCGTCTCAGCTCCTCCTCGTCTCTGCAGGTGTGATCACCTCAGAGGGGGCTGGTCGTGGAGCCACAACCCTGCCCCCACATCCAGTCCTGACCTCTGGCACCCAGGAAAGCTCTCCAGTGTCTGTGGAGAAGGGGGTGGGAGGGCTGCCCCTCTTCTCCACAGAAGCAGCCACAGAGGGTGTGGTTCTCCTCAGCCTGAGGCTCCTGGAGCCACATCTCTGGCCTCAGACCCAGTGGCCCAAGGTGCCGCTTACCTCCCCACTCAGATCAGGGCTCCTCGAGCCAGCATGTCTCTGCCCCCATATTAGAGCTCCCACGGGTAGGGCCGTGTCTGTCCCTTCCTCTCTTCACAGGGACCCAGCCCCGTCCTCTCCATTTCTGCACACACACCCCTCACTCCCTTCTGCACTAGGGCAGAAACGTCTGACTCAGCTTCTCAACCACACCCAGCACCAAGCTTTACTCACAGCTTGTTGGCTAAATGGTGGCAAGAGGAGCTTCCTAGTGGTTCCCTTGTACATCCTGGTCTGCAGGCTCTGTCAGATATCATCTAAAGGATCTGATTCTATCTTGTTACTCCCTCCTCAAAAACCTGCAGTAGCTCCCTGCTGCCTCCCACATGAAGCCTACACCACATCCCCACCAGCACTGTCTTTCCTTCCACTCCCCATTCCAGTTAGGCCTACCTCCTCTTGGTCACCCCACCCCACACTCCTTTCAGCCACCATGCATTTGCCTCCCAAATATCAACTTCCCTCTTTCTCTCCCCAAACAATTCTTCCTCTCCTTCAAGGCTTGCCGCAAGACCAGTCCTCACAGTTTTCCCTGATCCCCACCCTGTACCCAAGTCCTGAGCTTTGCCTCCTCTGATGAGCAGAGGGAGCTCCCAACTAAACTGAGCAGTGACTGGACTCTGAGGAGATACCAGCAAGTATGAGTGACCAGCAAGTATGACTGTTTACATGAGGGCTGTACTCTCAGACTGGGGGATTCAACACTAGACCTCCTCCCTCAGACTAGACTTTTCCAAGACAACTCTTAAGGCTTTCTGTTTCACTGGGGCTGCCAAGAGTAGACAACTCTGGACTCCCTAGGACCCAAGAAGGGGCTCTCCCTCTATTGGTGAGAGACTTCTACTTTCCCACCTGGGTTGCCAAAAGACCTCCCCATTTTGTTTCAGCACCCCTCCTCCCAGGCCAGTTGATACTGGCCACCTACCCAACCCAGCTTGTCAAAACAACCAGCTAGAGACAAGACACAGGCCCCACATCCAGGCGGGATCTCCAAAAAAGGAAGTGAGGCAGCCTCATAGCCTCTCACAGTCTCACCCACCTCCCCTGTCTCACAGCCCCAGGGTTCACTCAGCCCACCTCAGTGCTCTCAACCCCTCCAGGCAGCCCCTTCCTGACATCTCATCCCCCCCACCCCGCCTCCAGACATCCCCAGGACTCACATGGCCCATTGCAACTTTTCATTCTTGATGGAGCTGTACAAGGCCTGGGGAGGAAGGAACAAATCAGGGGGGTGGGGGTCGGTCCTGGGGGAGGTGCACCAATACCAGCGCTCAGAGCCCTCCCTCCCAGTCAGGGGGAGGAGATAGAACTGGGGGTAAGGATGGGCATGGGTGTAATGACCAATGACCCAGGCTGTAGAGCGAAGGGCAGAACCCAGGCCCAGATCTCCCACTTGAGCTGCAGGACAAGTGTCTATGGGAAGAACAAAGGATTACTATGTGTTATTTTTTGGTGGGGCTGAGCTGTGGGGCATGCAGGATCTTAGTTCGTTGACAAAGGATCAAACCCACAGCCACCGTATCATATCAGGAACTTGGAGTCTTAACCACTGGACCGCCAGGGAAGTCCCAGTACCACGTGTTTAACATAGGGCAAGCAATTAACACAGACATCCTGGCACATGGTTGATGTACAATATATAGTAACTGCTATTATTATCTTTGGGCTTCCCGGGTGGCACTAGTGGTAAAGAACCCATCTGCCAATGCAGGAGATAAATGTGGGTTCAACCCATGGGTCAGGAAGCTCCCCTAGAGGAGGGCATGGCAACCCACTCCAGTATTGTTGCCGGGAGAATCCCCTGGACAGAGGAGCCTGGCCTATAGTCCACGGACTTGAAGAGTTGGACACGACTGAAGCAACTTAGCATGCATCTTTACTGTCGTTATTGTTAAGGGTCATCCTATTCAGATCCCGGGTGGGGGAAGCACGGCTCTAGAGGGAATAGAAAGAGCAGCCTAAGAAGCTCTCCTTTCCCCAACCACATGTTTTGGCCTATTTCCACAGAATAAACCCACACAGAGCATATGGAGAAACTGAGGCCCAGGAACAGGACTTTCCCTGTCACCTCCCTCCTTGGCTAACAGAGAACATGCTCTCATGGCTCCCAACCCCAGGGCAAGCTGAGCACTTCCCCCAACCCAGACAGCCCCACCAAGCCAAATGCCAGGGTGCTCCAACCCCCTGCCCATGCCCATACTTCATGTTACTGGGGAATGGACATTAGTCTAAAGGGCAATAGTTTTAGCTTCCAAACCCTGTCCACTACAAACTCCCTGTGAACTCCTGAACTAGTCCCTTCTCTCTGTGGAGTTGGCCTGGGGGGCCTGCAGGGGCCTTAGGGTGGTTGGAGGAGAGGATGAGTTCCAGGAGTGGCACAGGGGACCCCTCTTCTTGGGAGCAGCCTGCGACATGGGCTCACACCAGTGCCTCCCACTGTGGGGGTGCTTCCACCAGCCTGTCTGTGAGTGGGTGTGTCCCCAGCATGTGCGGCTAAGTGTGTGGCGTGTGGTGGCGTGTGCTGCTGCCTGCCTGCGAGAAACTGGGTGCAGTGGTGACGTCGGCACCTTCTCCAAGATGGGACACAGCCCCCCCGCCCTGGGCTCCGCTCCCCACGCAACATGGTCTCTGATTCTTTGACTGTCCACCCGCTATGCCCAGCCCCAAGTGCCAAGCATCTCACCTGTGCACACCCTGTCTGGGGTAGGTACACCCCACCACCTCCACCCCACAGCACTACCCAGACAGGTGCACACACAGCCCAAGCACAAGCCCAGCCCACACTCAGCATAGCTCAGAGCCCAAGCCCTCACTCTCCAACTCTCTGACCACTTCAGGACGCTGAAGTGGTCACTGAGATCCGGCCTGCAATCCTGTCTCCAGCCTCCCAGTTCATCCCCTGCCCCCTCTCGGCACTTCCGTTAGTCCACAACCACGTCTTCCTTCCAAAAGTCCTAAACCCCATGGGTGAGGTCCATATCGTGCTCTCACCTAGAAGGACCCTTTGGTCTGAGATCCCCAACTTGATCTCAGGGCCTCTGCCCTGCCCTCTCCATCCATGCCCACCCCTGGCTACCCATGGGCTCTGTCCCTGTCGGGCTCCCCCCTCGGCCCCAGCGAGGCCCCCCTCGGCTCGTGCCGCCTTCGGCGCCTCCCTCAAGCCGCCCCCTCAGTGGCGCGCCGCCCTCAGCAACCCCCTCGGTCGCCCCCCAGCCTGGCGTGAGCTGCGGCCCCACAGCCCTCACCGCCTTTTTCTTCTTGCGGCTCTGCAGGCGGCTGACCACCAGGTCGGTGTAGAGCACGGGCTTGAGACTGCGCGAGCGCTGCGGCCAGCCGTAGCACAGGGTCTCCGCGCCGCGGTGGGTGCGCCCGTAGCGCACGGAGCACAGCGAGCGCGAGCGCAGCCGCCCGGCGCTGCTGTGGATGCTGTTGACACCGATCATGCTGGCCTGGCCGGCGCGCCGCGGCCCCCGGCCATGCCCCCGTCCGTCCTCGGCCCCGGACAGCCCGGACGGCCCGCGGACGGCTCCCCCGACAGCCGGCGCGAGCGGCCCGGCCCGGCCCGAGCCCGGCCCGGCTCGGCTCCCACCGACGCACAGAGCGCGCGGCGGCGGCGGCGGCGGCGGCGCGGTCGGCTCTGCAGCTTGGCGAGAGCGGGAGGGGGGCGCCGACGGGGAGGGGAGGGCAAGGGCTGGGGGCGGGGACGGCGCAACCTGGAGGCGTCCGACCGAGAGGAGGGCCCGCGGCGCGCCGTCACCGTCACCGGGGAGGCGCCTGGGAGAGCCAGTGGGGGGTTCCGGGGGGGCGGGTGGCCTGCTCCAGAGGCGCTGGGAGGTTGGGGCTGTGAAGGAGGGCTGCTCCTGTAGGGTCTGGAGCGCCCCCCGGGCTCGGCAGGGTGGGGTGGTGGGGAGACAGGTCGGAACGCCTCCTGGTGGCCCTTTTTTATGGAGCCAGGAGGGGCCAAGAAGCTGTAATCACCCACCTCGCCAAGCCGCAGATACTTCAAATGCCTGTGTATATACCCCAGATCACGCTCAAACACCCCACCTTACATACATCCCAACTAGCCAGATGCACTAGTTCACACTCACCTCAACTCACAGACAGTAGAAATTCAGAGGTACACCTCAAATTTTACAGTCTTTAACTCACATACACCCCCCCTACTCATGGACACATGTCATAAACCGGATAGCCAATTCGCAGATATACATCCCAACACACACAAACACACAATCTACACCCCCAACTCAGATACACTTTACATCATAAAACCTAAGGACAAAAACACTCCAAGTCAGACAAACCCCTTTGGTTCACCGACACCCTAAATCACACGTATACAAGTATACAACTAAACTCAGTATATATCCCAACCATTAACCACCCACAACTCACAAAGGACAGCCCCACTCAGATGCATCCCCAAACTCAGAAGCTCAACACACCCCAAGTTCACAGACACGCCTGTTACTGTCACATGTAGGTGGTGCCCGGGGACCCCCTTGACAACTCTGGGAGTGCAGGCCTCCTCGGATAAAGCACCACCGGATCTGGGAGAGGAGTGAAGCCAGGAACCAGGACACCCACCACCTCCTCCCATTCTACCAGCTCCAGTGTAGCTAACCCTCAGGTTCTAGCGCCCGGGCGCAGGGCCTGCCCATTAAGGACCCAGGAGCTCGGTATGTAGTCCCAGTTTCGTGCTGACTTCGAGATCTTCTAAAGCCTTTGTCCCTCTCACGCCCCTCTACCTCCGGCTCCCTCCGGTGCAGCGGTACCAGGGAGGCCTCTGTGGCCGTACACCCTGGCGCGGGGCCCATACACCACAACTCAGTGAACGCTGTAGGAAGGGCACTAATGAAGGCAAAATACAGAGGCCAGGGCCCGCTGATCACGTGTTCTCCAGACCAGCTCCGCCCTCCCCCACGGCCAGCGGGGATGATGAGAGCGCATGCTCCGGGAGAGCCAGTCCCTTGGGGGCTGGGGGAGGGGGCGGTCCCCAGGCTGAGTCACTAGAGCCCAGGCTTCCACAGCAGGAGCTGGGTGCTCACAGGCCCCTCGCCTCACCCGCCTTGGAGGCCTGCTGTCAGGTCCCCTGTCCCTCCCCTCCGGCCACCTCTGCCCTGCCCCAACCCCCCACCTTGAGCAGCTCTCTGGGGAAGTCGCCGCCTTCGTTGAGGCCTTCCAGGTTACCAATGAAGTCTCCGCAGGTCATGCGCTTCCCGATGTTCTAATGGAGGGCACAGAGGCCTGTCAACTTTGGGGGGGTCAGGGATGGGCGGTCCTTCGCCTCCCAGGCCTTGAAGTCTCCGGACGGACGGGGTTTTCCCGTCTCCGTCCCCCCAACCCCCCACTCACGTGGCCGTGGAGATCCGTATTGAGTAGCATGAGGGCGCAGGTCAGCGTGTGCGCACCGTCTAGGGGAGAGTTAACATTTAGCCTCGGCTGCCTCCCAAGGGGTCTTCCCACAGCTCCCTTCCTCTTTCTTCCAGTTCATGCCCTGCCCCCTCTCGGACCCTCTTTCGCCCACAGCCACACTTTCGTAAGTCCTGGACCCCACTGGCAAACCCCTCTGGAGCAAAGACCTCTCTCCTCCAGCAAATCCCTCAGACAGGACCTCTCCCTCTTCTTAGGACACCCTACCTAACTCCCTAAGGTTCTGGGGACAGCCCACTGCTCACCCCCAACACCAAGGTTCCTCTGTGTCTATGCATTAAACACAAGCAGCTGGGCCCCACACAGTTATGCAGGCCAAACAGAATCCCTACTCAGGTCAAGCACTGTCTTGTACATATATGTGAACAACAGCATGCAAACACATCTGCCACGTGCCTCTTCACAGCACACACTAGCCTGTAGCGCTGTACCTGCCCACATGCACAGTTCCACATCTGTGCAGTCATGCCAGTATTGTCTGCATACATGCGTGCTTGCATGCCTGCAAGCTTGTGCACTCATGTACTTCACACACACTCATGCCACTTTGCACAGATGCAGTGCCTATCTGCCTCCATGACCAGACAGGAAAACCCTGACCCCGGCCTCCTCACCCTCTGAGGACAGGGCTCCAGGATTACACTGGAAGTATCTCTGGGAGAAGTGGGCCAGCACACGCTCCCGTTCCTGGGTCTCACCCATTAAGGCCAGCTCCTTGAGAAACACCCTGGGGAGAGGGGAAGAGGGAGCATGTCACATCTACTCAAGGTCCCCTTACCAGGCAACTCAGGCTCTCCTGGCCATGCCCAGTCAGCTTGGGAAGAGTGACTTCAGGGCGTTTAGGGGAAGCACAGGGCTCAGGGCAGGCATAACTGATGCCCTGCACACTAGGCCTAGAGAGTAGGGCCTGCTCTCAAAGGGCTGGACACCCACCTGAGAGCTTGGTCCAGAGTCATACCCGTGAAGACAAAAAACTTCAGGTACTCGCCAGCCACAAGTTTGCTGAAGTCATTGCTGTGGGCAGGGCAGAGAGACAGGTGGAGTCTCAAGGGCAAGAGTGAAGGGGCCAGGTGGGGGTAACCTAAAGACCTGGGGGTATCAGATATAGGGGATGTGGAGGTGCTGCCCACAGAATGCATTCCCTCTCCCCCCATCCTCAATCCCAGCCCAGTGTCTTTACTTCTTGCCCAGATGCCGGGCCACATCCGCCTTCCTGAAGCCATCTAGTCGGTACAGCCTCTTAGCGAGGCGCTGAGCAGCCTCCAGGTCTGCTTTCTGCCCATTGGACAAGGTGTCAGTGCTTCCCAGGGCCAGCCGCTCTGTGCTGTCCAGCTCTGAGTCCGAATCAGACACCAGCTGGTTCAGGGGTGGTTCGCTGCCAGGGTAGAACACCAGCTCAGAGATGGGACAAGCCCTCAGGGGCCATCCAGATGCTTCCTCTGCCTCCAGACCCAGTAGACAGAGATGGAAAGATTGGGACATGGGGAAGGCATTTTTCTTTTCTCCAGAGGAGATTCTTTCCATCAGCCTAGTCCATCATTACCACCTCTCTGTGGAAGTCCTGCCTTAAATCTAACACACATCCATCTTGCTGCTGTGGGAGTTCGGGCTGCTTTCCCCCAAACTCCCTAAGTTTGCTATTAGACATAGATTCCCCATCCCCACACTGGCCCTACTCAGGACAGAGTCCTCTCTCTCTGAGAATATGGGCAGAGATAGGATAGATGGACTACTAGGGAGGAACAGTGGAGGGTCAAAGATGTGAGGCAGCAGGGACACTCTCCTGCTCCTACGTCTTTCCTCTTCCCGCCTTTTAGCAAGAGGAGTCTCCTCCGTGGTCCTTCTCTTCCACCCACAAAGAAGTAAGCTCTGGGGTAGAGGGGATAGGGGGTCAGAGCACACCCCCTCAGCCACTGTCTCCTCCTCCCTTCCCTTCCCACCCCAGCTGCTCTACTCACAAAGCCACCTGTCACCCCAGAGACAGAGGCCGGAAACTCCTGGTTGCTAGGCAACCCTGTCTCCCTGGCCACCCCCTCCTGTTGCCATGGCTTCAGTGACTGAGAGGGTAGCTGGCAGAGGGGAAAGCAGAAAGGTTAGCCTGGTGAAAGGACTTCCTGGGGAAGGGTGAGAGACTCCAGATCGGAGAGGGTGGGCGACATGGGAGAGAGGCAACAGGAGAGGCTGGTGGCTGATTCTTTGGGAGGAACCTCCAGGCTGGGGGGTGGGGTAAGGGCAGAAGAATTCTAAGCAGGTTAGAGGCTCTATGTAAGGAGGGAAGCGGCCTTCTAGAGAAAAAGGGTGGTGTTCTCTAGGGATCCTTCCATCCTGAACCATGGTTTTACAAGTCGCCGGGTCTGAGACCAAGGTGGCAGGCTGTAAGAGACTCCCACTCACAGCCACTGAAAGTAGTCCTCCAAATGGCAAAACACATCTGTATCCCCTAACCACCCCAGTCAGGAGTCAGGAATATAAACCACATTTTCACATTCAGGATCCATCTCTTGGAGCAACTGTTCCTGGGACCTTAGGGCCTGAGGTCTGAGGAACCAAAGAATCACTCACCTGCCCAGGGGTGCTGCCCCTAGTCCAAAGCTGTCTTCTGAGTGGCAGGGACTAGGGGGATCCCTCCCTGGGGCCTGCTTGGCTCCAGCCTCTGCCTCCTCTTCCTCCCCTCTCTGTGTCCAAGGCCCATCAGCAGCAGAGCTGGTACCAGAATCCGGTTCAAGAGGAGCAAGTGGGGCAGGAGCAGGTGGATCAGGCCTGGGGGCAGGGGGTTGGGGAGGCAGCTCGAAGGTGAAAAAGGGGCTCTGGGTCGGGCCAGGTGAGGCCAGGGCCTCCAGTGAGGCGAGGCTGGTGTAGGAGGTGCCCTTGGCCCGGTGTGACTCCAAGATGGCTTCAAACACACAACTGAAAGAGTCAGGCCCATCAGCTGAGGGGCTGGTCCCAGGTAGAAAGGGCAGAGGTGACTTGAGAGGCCCGGAGTGAGGCATTCGGGTACCTGGCCTGCAGGGGCAGGGAGAATCTCTGATCAGGGGCCTAGAGGACAGCTCTCAGGTAGCATTTCACTGCACTTTCACACCAACTCTGTGAAGGGGATTATCTCTTTTCACAGGCTCCCAGCCCCTCCCAAAAGTTACCTAGCTCAGGGCTCCCCACCACAGGTTCACCAAGCTATACAGTGCCCCCAGAACACCCCAGCCCTACCCATCCCCAGTACCCAATCCCTTTCCTCTCTCACTCCCTGCTAATCTCCCTTTCTCCTCCTTCTCCCTGATCCTCTCCCCTCCTGCCATTCCATTTCTATTTCTGGCAACATCTTAGGAGAAGAAGATGAGGCTCCAAGCTGCAATGGGGTGTGAGACAGAGAGGAAAGCCCCCACACTCCACATTCTCCTGCCAGGATCCAGGATCTAAACTGATGCTCCCAAGCCCCCAGGCTTGATTCTGGCCTCTCACCCTGCCCCTCTGTCCTTCCTTAGAACCCCTTTCTTCCTCTATCCTTGTGTTCCTACCCTCCTAGGTTCTTGATGATGACCCCCCACAACCCCAACCCCGGTACTCTGCCGGGCCGCAGGCTTCGGTCCAGAATCCCGTGCTCCACCGCCCTGTCGGCACTCCAGCTTTGGTCCTGACACTCCCAGCCCCACCCTGGTCTCTATCCCAGTCCCTTGGAGCCCAACCCTGGCTCTGGGTCAGTGGGAAGGAACAAGTCACTTTCCTCTCCCGCTCCCCTACTCACTCACCGGGCCCCTTCTGAGGCCTCAAACACTTCGTCGTCCACATCCTCTTCCCCACCTGCCTCATCCTCGTCCTCATTGCCACTGCCCAGGCTGGGATGAGGGCCAAGGCATGGGCCAGGACGTGGGGCAGGTGGGCGGGCAGTGCCAGGCAGGCCCTCAGAGCTGGGCTGACTCTCGATGGCCGAGTCAGCCTCTTCCCGCTCAGTCAGCACCTCATCGATGTCGGTCTCGCGGTAGCACCTCAGGGGCACTGTGTCCAGGTCCGTCTCGGAGTACTTGGCCGCTCGCCCCACAGCCACCCCAGAGCCCTGCCCTGAGCCCACCCCAGGTGGAGATGGGGGGGCCTGCTCTGGGGGCTTAGCACCTGCAGTGTGCATAGGCATCCAGGTCAGCAGGTTACTCAGGTCAGCTCCCTGTCCTGATTCTGTTCTTGGAAGGAGATCTCCCCCACTGCCTCATATTGGCCCGAACTTCTTCTGCTGTCTAGCCACCATTCCTCCTGCTACAAACTCAGCTTGTTCCTGGTGAAGCTCCTTTCAAATCAAGTTCTTGTCAAACAGTTTTGAGGGGCCTGAGGGAGACCAGCCTCTTTGCTCCTCCAAGGAATGGCCCTTGATATCTTGCCATTCCCCTCCCTCCACCATCCAGCTGCCTCCAGGTGCCCAAACCAGCTGCCATCCCCAACTGCTATCATAACACGAATGGAAAGACTGAGGCTTAGAGAGGCATTAGCCAACTCAGAAGCCCAGGAAAGGACTGGGGGAGTTTAAAGGAAGGCTCCCTAGCATACCATGGCTCCTGTGGAAAAGGCCCTGTCCTGTTCCCCTGGCCTCAGTCCCAGGCCTTACCTGAGCTGGGGGGGTCCAAAGAGCCATAGAAGAATTCCCATTTGGCTCGAGCGATTCTCTGGGCATGAGAGGAGACTTCTCGGGGTGAGGACCAGATGTCCCCCTAAGCCAAGGAGGGAGTCACAGACACAGGCACCCAGAGAGAAAACCAGACATACAAACACACAAGAACATGGGACAAAAGCATAGAAGGAAAAACATACAGGGACAGAGGTACAGAGACATAAGGACAAACACAGAGAGCAAGAAAGAGGCAGATTTAGCCCAGATTGAAGAACTCAGAGTGATAGGCCTAAGACCACCATGGAGACAAGACGAGCCTTGGCCTTTGCTGGGTCTGTGGGGTTGCAGGGAGCCCAAGAGAGATCACATACCTGGTTCGGGAGTCCAGTGTCAGCAGGTCCTCGGAATAATGTGGCCAGATGCTCAGAGGGTCCCCCCAGCCCATTGGGGAGAGAGGAGTAAAGACCATCTGCTCCAACCTGGGGTTGAGTTGGTGGCCCCTGTAAAAGGCCCTGGCTGCCAGGCCGAGCTGAGCCTCCTCCAGCTGGAAGTGGGTCTGATGTGGATGCTTCTAGCCTCAACTTTTGATGGGAGCCAGGCCCGAGGGCTGGGGTGGGCCTGGGAGGAGAGACCCCACCCAGGTCCCAGCTCCGACTCAAGCCTCCAGGAGCAGGCAGCCCATTCAGTGGCCTCACGCTGGCCTTCTCCACAAAGCGGAATATGACCACAGAGCTCCGGGCCCCTGGTGGGGGCTGCCCAGTGGGTGAAGAGGGTGCCCAGGGTGAGGGAGCAATGCGGGGTGAAGGGGGGCCACGCAGAGGTGTACAGGGCGCTGTCACACGTCCAAGCTCCCGGCTTCGGGGACCTGGACCTGCCACTCGCCGGAGTAAGGAGCCTGTGCTGCCATACATGCTGGCTGGGGGACTCTGGGGCACTGGGCCTTCGGGGAGCCAGCGCCGTGGGCATCGTGGTGGGGAGATGGCACAGTCACCTTCCGAGCAGAAGCGCATGGCACCCTGGGCCATGCTGGGGCCGGGGGGTCAGGCTGGGGGGGCAGGGATGGCCAGGCCAGGTGGGGAGTGAGCGGGCAGCATGCTCTTCAGACAGGCCTGCAAGAGAGGAAGGGGAGCAGGGGGTGAACTGCTGGGGAGTCAGGAGGATGGGAGGGCAGAGACAGGGAGGGAAAGCAGATGGGGCCACTGGGCACCAGGGGTCTAGCCCACCCTGGGAATGTGGCAGCACTGATCCCACCCCTGGGGGTGGCGATCAGTCCTCCTGCTGGGCTATTTCCATGGAGGCCTGAGGAGAAAAGAATTATGCCCCAGTGGGCCCCTGGCTCCTGTCCTTTCTGCCTGGGGGCCCTAAGCATCACCCTGGGAGAACCGAGGAAGCTATTTCAGAAGCTGAGTGAACCCAGAGTCACTGTGGCATTTTGGAACTACTTCTGGTGGGGGAGGGGGAAGACTGCTACCCCACCCTCAGGATCATAAGTATCAGCCAGCCATCATCATCATACGGCCAGGGGCTTCCCACAGTCTCTCTGTGGGAGCCCCTCATTCAAGGGGAGGGGACTCAGGCCTCCTGGAAGGAGAGGGAGGAAGAATGGGGTGGTATATAGGGACATGACAGGCTGAGAGGCACAGGTGACACTCTAACACAAACACGCTGAATGGGAAAAGGACATTCTTGTTCTCCATACAGGTACACACACTCATGCACACACACACGTAAGGACAAATAATGTCAGTACACAGCTAACACACTCATAGGCAACACCCTCCAGCACACACAGACACAGGCACACACACACATTGCTCAAAGACACACCCTCATACACTCTCACAGTCATAACAAATATGTGTGTAATGGAAAGGCACATGCTTGTTTTACACACACACACGGCAATCAAACAGAAACACACAAAGAGATACCCAAATATACACACAAGGCCCTCATTCCCCAAGACACACAGAGACACAGGTATACCAGACACTCACAGAGACCTACTGGTCACAATCAGACACAAATACAGATGCCTATTCACACACATACTTAAACAGGGACATACACCCTCTCCCCTAACCCCCACCAGTCACTGGTCTCTGAGGGGAAGCCGTGGGGCTGAGCTACACCAAACCCTTCTCCCCATCTCTCTCTCCACCCCCAGGGGTAGGACAGATCTTGTCCAGCCCAGGAACGACCATAAAGGGGTAAAGGGGCCCCTGGTGGCAATGCAGGGTAGAGGCAAGGGTCCGGGGCAACAACCTTGCCAGGCAGGTTTCTGAAGCTCAGTCGGGGCCCCTGGTGCCCTCAGTGCAGCCCCGGACTCAGCCGCGTCAGTACTCACCGCTGCTCGCCTGGAGCTGGGGCCGAGGAGAGGCAGGGGAGAGGCTGGGCCCAGCTCAGCTGTGAAGGCAGCGCGGCTCCCGCTTGCTCCCGCTTGCTCCAGGCCCGCCCGCCTCTCAGTCCCTCCTTCTCCCCCCTACGCGCGGCTCAGAGCTAATCCCCCCACCCACCCACCCCCCGCCCTCTCCCGGGGCCCTGAGCCCCAGAGGCTGCCCCCCACTTCTCGATACTAGGTCCCCGCTGGGCTCTCCCGCCAACCTGAGACCCGCCCCTGACGAGGGGGAGGACGTATGGAACCTCTGGTCTGTTCTTCAGACCCTCACATGCCCCACCCCAATCGTGTCCACGTCCCTCTCGTCCACCACCCCCTGAGCCTCACGCGGGACCCAGCTGCACACGCGTGTCCCGCTCCAGACCCCACGCGTGTCCCTAGGAGGTTGCCACATGACCTGTTATATGCCACACGCGCTCCCGCCCCCACGAGCACGCGGCCGCGCCAGCACACGGTACGGGTGTAGACTGGACCTGCCCCCTAAATCCAAGAGACCATCAATTTGTGGAAGAAATATCCAGAGAACCCGGCCTCAAACCCTCCGGGGGTTCTGAGACTAGGACTCAGGAGACAGAGCCCTGACCACTCGCCCAGGATGCAGCAGGAGGGATGTTAGTCAGACTTCAAAAAGAACTTCCTTGCTGCCTGAGTTAGGCATCTTGCCGTCTGGGAGTAAGAGGATAGACGGAATAACGCATGGACTAGAGGAAGTGGGAGACAGGCAACCCGTGTGCCCTTGGCCAAGGTAGAAGCGGGCCCAGCTATTTTAAGAAAGCGCCGCTAGAGTTACTATGGCAACTGCTCTCCTTGGGAACTCCAAGGCAGGCAAGTAGTGACCGCGGAAGGAAGAAGGGGTCTGTTCGAGCGGTCAGGGGGCGCGAGAACGTGCGAGGCGGGGGTGCGCGGGGCTCACCGCGGGGAGGGGCGGCGCGGGCTCGGCGTGGTGCTGAAGGGGACAGCGCCAGATTTGTCGCACTGCGCAGGCGCAAAAGCGTGAACAAAGCTGGAAGGGGGAGGAGGCGCGCGGCCCGAGGTGGTGCGCGCCCACTTGACTCTATCTTAGCAGAGATCTATCCTCCCAGCTACCGTTCCCCCAGCAGGCGGAGGAAAAGGGAGCAAGTCCCCCACCCAAACTGATCTTCTTTGGTCCTTCCCCGCTGCTGTTTACTCTCTTCTCTGCAGCATGGGAGTGGGGGTGGGGGAGGTTGGAGGAGTGTGAAAGGAATTCGGGGAAAAACAGGATGCCTGAGTTCTCTATGCCGATTCGCTTGACCCCGGACAAGGTGCTTCCTCTCCAGGGCCTCGGTTTCATCTTTAAAGTGGATTGACGGAACAGACCTGTCCACCTTGCAGAGGTGCCTGAAACCCTGGTAATGGATGGGAAGCAGTTTTCGTTATGAAGAGGCAGGTGAAACGGTTGCACGAAGGGAGAATGCAACCTTGCTAGGGCGGGGGTGGGGGTGGGGGAGCTCCTAGGGACAGCAGTAGCCCTCTGCGTCCTTCACACCCTCCTTGACAATGGATGATGGGGAAAGCACTGCTCCAGATGTTCCCTGGAGCGGACTCTGAACTAGAATCTGGGGACGCGGTGAGAGGACGACCCAGAGTCTGAACTCAGAGGTCTGAGGGCCGCTGCCCTAGGGCGGGCCCAATGCTACACCCCACAACTAACTCCCCAGACCAACGCCAGGCCAACCGAGAAGCAATCTTCTTGGTGGGCTGACCTAAACATTTACTCTTCTTAGGATTCCAGACCTCCTGGGTAAAAGAAGGGGACCCAGCTGGAGATATAATTCTTCTCGCCCCCAACATTTCTCCCCAAAGGGTGTAAACCCGTTCCAAATCTGGGAGTGGAAGGGGTTGAATAGCTCCGTACCTCACAATCAACCAGGGATGGGAGGTTTGGGCAAATTTGCTTCACTAAGGAAGATAAATTCTAACTTTGCCCCTTCAATTCATTCACCAGTTCTAGGGCATCCACTCCGTGTCAGACAATGAGAGCCTGGACAGTTTCTCCCCATTTTTCAAACTCGCTAAACGCGACCAGAGGGCAGAGAAAGCAGGCCCAGAACCTTAGAGCCTTGGCCCCGCCCCTTATACGTTTGGCTTTGCCTGCTCCTCCCATCACTTCACTTAGACGCGGCCACTGGCCCAAAACGAAAAAAGTCAGTCTCTGCTGCACCATCGCGTTCTTCAGCCTCGAGTCGCAAGCCCTATAGCGGAGAAGGCGAGGTCTCAGTTTACACCACCGGTCTGTTCCGCCTTCGGTTTCGGGATCCATCCGGAACGCTTTCAGATAGGATCCTCAGTGAGCCGGCACTCGATTGAATCGGCCTGTCTCTATAGCTTAAGAAGGAGGGTTTGCTGCGCCTGCTCCAAGGCCATTGCGAGAAGACCTTACTGCGCACGCGCAGTAGGCAGCCGATGGAGCCACCGATGGACCCGTCCGGAGGGGAGCAAGAGCCCGGAGCCGTCAGGTACCGAGCACCGGAGGGGCCGAGAGAGGAAAGAAGGGCCTGGGGGAGGGGAGCTGAGCAAGGGCCGGGTCTGGGGGCCGCTTTTAGGAGCCTAGGCTCAGAAGCATAACGGAGGCGGACTCTCAGGTAACAGTGACCCGGGGACGCCGCCGTCAACGCCCTTTTACCCACAGGCTCCTGGATTTGCCCTGGGAAGACGTGCTGCTCCCACACGTCCTGAGCCGGGTGCCGCTGCGCCAGCTGCTCTGGCTGCAGCGCGTCAGTCGGGCTTTCCGGGCGCTAGTGCAGCTGCACCTCGCCCGGCTGCGCCGCTTCGACGCCGCTCAGGTGAGCCTGGGGCTGGAGCCCCGCCCCCTTCTGGATACTGCCCCCCCCCGCCCCGCCTCCAGCCCCCAGCCCCGCTGTCTACCCTTCCGGATCTCCCGTGGGCCTCTAGGAATGCCTGGGAAGCGATCCACCCAGCGGGAAGTACTCTCAAAGGGCGAGTACCAGGGATCAACATGAGGGCGCGTAGGGTCTCTCCTGGGAGGGCAGGTGCCAAGCCCCGAGGGCAACCTGCCGCCAGGAAAGAACTCTGGGGCGAGTAGGCAGCGTCCTCCCCCGGGAACAGCTGAGAGTCGAGGTGCCTCCCCGCCCATAGGTGGGTCCGCAGATTCCGCGGGCCGCATTGGCCTGGCTGCTGCGGGACGCCGAGGGGCTGCAGGAGCTGGCGCTGGCGCCGTGTCACGAATGGCTGTCGGACGAAGATCTGGTGCCGGTGTTGGCGCGGAATCCGCAGCTGCGGAGTGTGGCGCTGGCTGGCTGCGGGCAACTGAGCCGCCGCGCGCTGGGGGCGCTGGCCGAGGGCTGCCCCCGCCTGCAGCGCCTTTCGCTCGCGCACTGTGACTGGGTAGATGGGCTGGCGCTGCGCGGCCTCGCTGACCGCTGTCCGGCCCTGGAGGAGCTGGACCTCACCGCCTGCCGACAGCTCAAGGATGAGGCCATCGTATACCTGGCACAGAGGCGCGGCGCAGGCCTTCGCAGCCTTTCACTAGCGGTCAACGCCAACATAGGGGATACCGCCGTCCAGGAGTTGGCTCGGAACTGCCCGGAACTCCAGCACCTCGACCTAACAGGGTGCCTCCGCGTCGGAAGCGACGGTATCAGGTGCCTGGGCCTGGGGTCGGTGGGATGGGAGAAGAGCGATCGCTTAAGTCTCGGGGGGTAGGGGCGGGCTGTAGTTGGCAGAACTGAATCTTCTGGATCTTTCTCCCAGCACGGAACCGCATTCTGAACAGGACGTGCCTCCAGGAATACCTAGGCCAGAGAGCCAGTAATTGAAAAACTTTTCTGAATTCGTATTTATACCTTGGGAGATTTCAGATACAAAGTCAGATTTCTGGCTATTCTTCAGCAAGGGGAAAACCTTGCAATCCTGGGGCATGAAGTCTCTGGTTCACTGGAGGCATTGAGCGTATGACCTCAAATTAGGCCCCTTCCCTCCTGTAAGGAGGGAAGTATGCCACAACTGGAGGGAGACTGGGCTCTGCTGGCTCCCCCACCGTGTGTGTAGTGGCTTCACGCCCTTTGCCTCCCCCTGCTCCTCCCCCAGGACTTTGGCAGAGTACTGCCCGGCGCTGCGCTCACTGCGGGTGCGGCACTGCCACCACGTGGCCGAGCCCAGCCTAAGCCGCCTGCGGAAGCGCGGTGTGGACATCGACGTGGAGCCGCCGCTGCATCAGGCCCTGGTACTGCTGCAGGACATGGTGGGCTTTGCACCCTTTGTCAACCTGCAGGTCTGACCCGCCTGCCGATGGGCACAGCTGGACTGTGTGGCGAGGGCCTCACTGCGAACTGTAAGGAAATTGAACTGTGGGGGCCTCCGGTGAGAGGCCAATGCCCTGCCCCACCCTAGAGCTTCAAATAAAGAGCTTTTTACCCCCTCTTGCCTGGCGCCGCTGCCCTGTTGGAGATAGGGGATGTGAGGTTGGGAGAGACAGACACAGTACTCCAGCACCCCAGCTGTGAAATGACCAGAATGCACTCACACCTTCCTGGGGCTACCTTTTACTGTGCCTGTGGCAGCTCCAAGAGGAGGTTAACACTGTGGAGCAAAGAAGTTGGGAAGGAAGGGGGACAGGAGTTAGGGCGGGCCCTGTGTGGTGTGTAGGGCTTCTGCATCCCTCTGGGATCTAAGCCTAAACTGCTCGGGCAGAGTCTGGCAAGTGCCTCAGTGGAAGCGGTACTTTCTGGCTGGCTTGAGGTTGATGTATGTGGCCTTCATCTCCTCGGCCTCAGGGTTCCGCACGTCTTTGAATCGCTCCCCTTTGGTGCTCACTATCTGGTTGTCGATGTATCGGATCAGCTTCTTGGGAGCCTGTCAGGCAATCAGGCAGTGAGCAGCGGAAGCCTGGAGACAGATGCACCCGCTCCATGACCCCGACCGTCTCACCTCCTTAGGAGCCATAGGACGGTGAATCTTCTGATCCTCTGCGCTATCCACCATCATGTACCTGCCAAAAACTGGCTCAGTGAAGCTCCTGCCACCCTGGGAAGACCCTCAAAGGTCCCAGCCCTGCCCAGCCCAGACTCACTTCTGCAGGATGAAGGACTTCAGCTCATCCTTTTGGGGGCCTCTGAGACGCCTGGGCAAGTCCTGCAGAGAGAAGCCAGGTGTAGGTCCTAGGGTACCAGCAGGGGAAGCAAATGGGGCTAGGCTAGGGGCAGGGGCTTAATGCTAAGCTGGAGCGTGGCTGAGGTTACATGGGGTTGGGGGGGGTCCTGGCAGAGGATACCTGGTTGGGGCCATCCCAGGCTGGAGGCCCCTCCTTCCCCTCTACCAGCATCTGCACAGCTTCTTCCAGGTCCCCTCGAGCTTTGGCCAATACCCACTGGGCCTGCTCCACTGAACAGGTGGGGAAAACCTCCAGGAGTACGTCCACTCCTGGCAGCAGCTCTTCCTCAGGGCCAGCTGCCTGTGGGCATAAATATTGACAAGAGGCACTATTTCCTCCTTTCCAGCCCCCTAAGCTCCTTCACTGGTACTCTCCTCTACCAGTACCTCATCTTGGGTGTCCCCAGCAGAAGACATCGTCTCTTCTTTGAGCTTTTCACCCCGCTGCAGGGGCTCTGGGGAGATAGATACCTGACCTTGGACCTCAGAGCTCTGTGGCTGCACATTCTCTTAAAGGGGCAGAAAGAGCAACAGGTTTGTCAGGGCTTTGGAGGAGGCCGTTTGAGTCACCCAGGGGCCTGATTCCCAGGCTCACCTTTGTTCCTGGCACCACTCAACTGCCCTGAGAGCTTCTGGATCATGTCTGCTATTGTACCCCTGAAAAGACCAGGAGGGTGGTTAAAGGACAACTCAACCCACCCTCCACCATCAGCCAGTCCCTCTCATCCTCTTGGCCCCAAACAGGCCCTACCTGGGGATGTGGGCAAAGCCGGGTACATAGGCCTCCATCATCTCAGTGAAGGCTTCCATGTCGAAATTCTCCTCTGATGGGCCTGAGGGGCCCAGGTCCCCAAGAACCCCGAGCACATAGGAAAAGATGACGTCATCCAAGCCACTGCAGGAAGGGGACAAGACAAGCCCTGTTAGCCTGGGACTCCAGCCCCTGGCTTCCTGGGGACCATGAGGCAGACCTCAAGCCTTAAGCCTGGAGAGTATCCCACCCTCCCCCTTCCTCAGAGATTTGGTCTCCCCTCTGTTCAACAAGGGTGACGGGAACAGGATGAGAGGCAAGGCCACTCCAGCAGATCACACTCAGCCCTTCCGCATCTCAGGAACAGGGCTGAGTGCTCCCCACCCCAGTCTCTCCACTGGCCAGGGTCAGAGTCCTGCCCAGCTGCTCCAGCACTGGCCCAAGCATGACCCTTCTAGAAGAGTAGCTTCTACCTGAGGTCGGCCTCTGGGAGGTGCGTCTGGACAAAGGCAAGGAGGGCCGCACTGACAATCCTCTCCAGCTCCATGCTCTCTCCTCTGCTGAAGGGATACAAGATGGAGGCTTGTCAGGCCCTCTTCTGCCTGCCCCTGCCCACCAGGTCCAGGGGCAGCCAGCTCCTCCCTCCTGCCCTGCTGTGGAAACCATTTGTTGAAGTTGCCCATAGCTTCCAACTCTGGTCCTCCCCCGTTCCCTCAAGCAGAGCCACAGCCCCCCGCCTCCCTATCTCTCCACCTCCTCCAGCCTGAGTCAGGACAGGACACTGTCTCAGGAGAAAGTTTCCAGAGTGGAGGTTTCCCTCCTCCCTCCCCGTGACCTCTCCCCATCTCTCCACCCCACACCCCAGAAGTAGGCCCAGATCTTCTGGGAAGATGCCAAGGTCTTGAGGTCACATGCCTCCTGGCTGAGGAATCCCATCACTGAGAGGGCCACTGGGCCCCCAAGTCCAGCCACAAGGGGCCCATTGTCCAGCCCCCCAAGGAGCAGGCCTCAGGACTGAGCACAGCCATTCCCCTACCCAGAATGGGCCACCCACCCTCCACACAAAGGGGCTTTTCTGGCTTTGGGGCCCAGATAGAAGGGGAAGTCTTTCATGAATTCTGTCTCCCTGCCTGGTCCTTGCCCTCCCAGCAGCTTGGGGCTATCTACAGAGGCTGTCCATTCTCATTCCCAAGGCCTACGATATTCTAGAAGATCTGGCCTTTGCCTACCTTCCAACCTCACCAGTCCCTCCTCGCTCACTCCACCAGCATCCTTGGGGTCCTTCAAACTTATCCAGCTTCTTCCTGCCTATCTCTTCCAGATATCCACATGACTCACCCCCTCACCTCTGCCAGGGCTCTGCTCAAATGCTGCCTTCAGAGAGACTGTCTCTGACTAACCTACCAAAAATAAGCATTCTCCATACTCCCCAATCTTTTTCTCTGCTTTATTTTCTACATGGCATATACTACAGCTTAATGTTATTTTTATGTTTATTTGCTTATTGTTTCTCCTCCCCCATAGAATGTAAGCTGCAAGAAGAGGGAGTTGGGAGGGACTTTGTCTTATCCTTAGGTATAGCTCTAGCACTTAGAAAAATGCCTGCACTTAGTAGGTGCTTGATAAATACTTATTGACTTGTTTCAATCCTACTTACATGCTTTTGACTACATAAAGTCTGTATTTGGTAGTCAAGAACACACAAGTGGCAACAAACTGCTCCAGATCCACAGGTCCAAATGTCAGCCTATTATCCCAGTTAGAAGACTCAGGAGCACCTATCCCCAATTCATCATATCCTTTCCGCCTGTGTACACCCACTCCAAACAGGCACCTCCTCCTGTTTCACTAGCTGACACAACTTGCTCAGCTGCCAAACCTGAACTTGGGAGTTACCCTGAGTCTCACCCTCTCTCAACCCCACCTGCTGCAATCAATCAGTCACCAGGTCCCGGTCAAGGCTACTGCCTTATTATTCTCCATTCTAGCCACTTTCCCCCAACTTCAGTCTGGCTTCTGCTCCAACATCTCTACCAAATCTTCTCAGGCTAAGGTCAGGAGTTAACTGTTTTCAGGTTTTGGTCTAATTGTTTTTGTTGTTTAGTTGCTAAGTTGTGTTCAACTCTTACGCAACCCCATGGACTGTAGCCCTCCAGGATCCTCTGTCCATGGGATTTCCCAGGCAAGAATACTGGAGTGGGTTGCCATCTCCTTCTCCAGGGGATCTTCCAACTCAGGAACTGAACCCACATCTCCTGTGTTATAGGCAGATTCTTTACCACTGAGCTACTGGGAAGCTCTAATTGGTCTAATTAGGTTGTACCATATGAATTTGCCAATATTATCCATTTTTTATCAAGAAAGAGAGAAAGAAAGAGAAAGGCCATTTCTTATACTGTCACCTAATATTTGCCCTTTCAAGCAGCATCAGTATTGGCCTAGGAGGCATCACGTCCTCCTGTTTCTCTTCCACCTCCCTGGCCATTTCTTCCCCAGCCATCTCTGCCCCCCTCTCCTCTTTTCCCCTCTAACTGGCAGCAAAGCTCAGGCTCAAAGCTGCTTCTCCTCTCTCTTCAGTCTGCACCCTCTGTCTCTGGAAGATCTCATCTGGGCCCACATCTTCTTGTTCCAACTCCATGTCACCAATTCCCAAATATCTAATCCTCTAGTCCAGCCTCCTCCTCTGAGCTACACACTTGTACATCTATGTCTCTGACACCTCCATGGGGATGACTTAATGTGTTCCAAACTGACATTCTCCCAAGTCGTCTACTCCTCCAAGGCTGTCCCCAGCGTACACATGTCCATGTACCCAGCTGTTCCTGCCACAAGTCTGAGACCAGATGCTGTCAGGATCCCTGACACCATCCTACCCTCTGCCTTCCCACATCTAATCAGTCACCAAGCCCTGACCATTATCTCTCAACACATCTACTTTTCTCCATCTCTCCTCCCACGCAGCTCCATCTCTTGCCTTAACTGCAAGCATCCCAATCCTTCTCCTCACCACCATCGTTCTGCCAACAACTTATTCTCCACAAAGATCATGGCTGTACAATCTTTACCAAAAAATCATGTTCTTCCTGCATAACATCTAGCCATGATTTCCTGTTCCCAGATTAGTCCAGATTCTTTTTGTGGCCCTCAATTCAGGGCCTTACTCTGTGCCTCTGTCTTTCCAGCCTCGTCATGTACCACTCCCCCACCCTCCCCACCCAGATCACTCCCCTCCACCCTGGCTTGCTTTCAGCTTGTCAGCACTCCAGCTTTTTCATGGCAAGGGTCTCTGCATGAACTGTTTCCTCTGCCTGGGTAACCTGCCGCCTCCACCCCTTCACTTGCTAACTCCTCTCACCTTTCAGGTTTCATTTTACAGTTTCCTTCAAGGGATGCTGTCCCTGACCCTCTAGAACTGGTTTGGTCTCCTCTATCTTACACCCTTACTGCAGACTACACTTTTCCTTACTTAACAACACCTTTTATAGCTATAATTTAAAAAATTACTGGGGCAATGCTTAATGATTCTTCCATTTGCTTCATGAGCACAGGGACTACACACCTGGTTTATTGATCAATGTACACTAATAAAGTTACTTCCCACTTCACAAATGAAGAGACTGAAGCTCAGTGGGTTTAATGACTTTCCCAGAGTCACCTGGCTTGACTGTGGTAGTCAAGAGATAAATCCAGGACTTTCTAATTGAGTGTATATTCGAGGGGCTACTTTGGGAATGGGGGGATGTCAAGACCTCCAATTGGGTTGAGACAGGGCTGCCATCTACAATTGCAGTTCCCTGGTCCCCTGACTGGTAACACAGAGTTGCTGTGACAGTACAGGGTCACTTGGTACAGCAGAACTGAGAAGCCCTATCTTACCAGGGGAGGTCAGCCTCTTGCTCCAGACCCTAGTATGGGCCCTGGTGAGGCGTGTAACTGCTCAGACCAGGCATACCAGATCTCATCATGCTGCTCCCCCAAGAAGTCAGCCCCCTGTGGAGACCAACATCCACCCCAGGTTATACCACTCCTGGCTGCTACCAGTTGTCTGCCAACCTCTGCGAGGACCAAGGTCCATGGATGCTGCATGAAAGCTTCTAGGGAAGAAGCTCTCAGGGATGTAGCTGATGCCTAGCTTCTAACCAAGGTCCAAGAAGTTATTCATGAGAAACACCTCACTGTGCTCAAATAAAAGTCCTCCTGCCCTGAGCTTTTGCTCTGGCTTGTTTCCTAACAGAATGTCCCCCTTCCTCCTGTTCTTGGGCTGCCCAAACTCTCCCCAGCCTTCAAAGCTTGCCACTTCTTTCTTTCACCCTTCTCCACCCCTTAGGCTTCGTTGGCATTCCTTTCCTACCCAGAACCTTCTCCTAATATTTCTCCTCATAGTCCCTGAGTTGGGGAAGCTACAGTCCAAACAGCCAACCTTCTCCAGGGTCAGAACACGATTTCCCCAAGACTTTTCAAATTCTGAATATAGGCCACAAAACCCCATTACATCCTGGGAGCTCTAAATCAGGGTTCACTGGTTAGTTGCACCCGTGAAATGTGACTGTCATCCTGTCGTGAGTCTTGTTTGAATGTCTCTGATGAAGGTAATAATATTTAGCGTTTACTGACTGCTTACAGGGCTTCCCAGGTGGCACTAGCGACCCTCGTGGCACTAGACAAACAGAGGTGGGTTTGATCTCTGGGTCCGGAAGATCCCCTGGAGGAGGGCATGGCACCCACTCCAGTATTCTTGCCTGGAGAATCCCCTGAACAGAGAATTCTGGTGGGCTGCAGTCCACAGGGTCTTACAGAGTCGGACATAACTGAAACAACTTAGTACTCATGGATGACTGCTTAAGATCTGCTAGGGATTGTTCTGTGCTCTTTACATGTATTAACTTACCTAATCCTCACAATTACCCTAACATATAGATACTAATATATCATATTATCCCATTTACCCAAAAGGAAATGGACGCATTGTGAGGTTAAGTAACTTGCCCAGGGTCACAAAGGAAGTTAATAGCAGTTTTATACTCAGGCAGTCTGGCTCCAAAACCTTCACGGTTAACCACCATACTACACAACCTTTCATGATGCAAAGGGTCTGTCCCCAACCTGTGTTCTGATCCTCCTCTCCTCCTTGGCTGGACCTCTTGCCTACCTCGGAATCTTTGCTCACACCATTCTCCCCACTCAGAATGTCTTTGCCCCTTTGCCCCTCACTTTGCAGGACTCACTTCCTCTCCGGCGCCAAACCTGACTGCCCCATTCTCACTGGCCAGGTGGCCTGGGAATATCTCTGGGACGGCACAGCTCTGGACTCCCCAGATGCTCAATAATGCCTCCTCCCTTCCCCAAACAAATTTAAGTGAAACTGGGGAAAGAAGTACTATGTTGTTCCCTTCGGGTGAGGGAGACCAGCAGGCCACGTGGGAGGAGTCCTGGGAAGCAGAGTGGAAGAAGCCCTGGGCACTCAAGAGTCTAGAAACTCAAGAGTTTAGAAAAAAGAGGTCTTCACTGCTTCTCCCAGACCCTATGAAGCCCGGCTCCTGGGCCCTGGTACATAACGCAGGTTCCACAGGACATCATTGTCCCCTGACCCCCAAGGCAGCTATTAGAAGCACCAAGGGGACCGAGGAGTATACGGGATTCCGGCATCCAAAATCAGGCGGGAGTATAAATGAGGGGTGATGGGAGTACAGGAAGTGGGGCCACGATGATGGCCGACCCCTGAAGCAGCAGCTCCCTAAACGAGCTAGCGGGATACCCTTAAGCATCCAGAATAGTGGGCCCGAGGGCAGATGGATGCGCTTGCGGCCCTGGGGAACACATGATGAGGGAGGCCTGAGCAAGCCAAAAAGTGCCTTGATACAGGCCACGGTGCGAATCAGAGATGGGGGTCCGGCGGGCCCCGGGGGTACCGTGGGGAGACACACAGGAGGGGTACCCTGGGTCAGTGCTCTCCGCGACTCTTCCAGCCCTGAGTCGCGGCCTGGAGGGGGAATCACCTGCTCCGTCGGGCGCCGCCGGCGACTTGTCCCGCGCGGTGCAGCTCGCATTCCCCCAGCCCCACCAACGAGATCAAAGGCGGGACCCAGAGCGGTTCACTTCCAGAAGCGCTGTGGTGGCCATTTTTAAGAAGGGCAATTGCCCATAAGTAGGCGGGGCTTCTGTTTCCATTCTCATTTGTCTCAGGGTTTTGGACGGGCTCCCGCGGCGGCCAGTTTTTTGAGAGTAGGGAGGAGTTAGGCATGAAGATGACGCCATGGGTGGAGTCTCAGGGACTGACTGTATCCCCTCCTAGCTCCTTGTCTGCCCAGACCAAGGACATTTGGCCCCACCCAGTGTATTCCCATCCACCTTATTTCCTAGCCCCCCAAATCTCCCTTAAATCCTGTATCTTTCCCTCGACTTCTCCTTGTTTTTCCCTTCTTCCCACAGACCCGTGGCTCACTGGTTGATTCTGGTGGCCCCTACTCCTAGACCTGGTGTTCCCCAAATCCCACTGTCTCTCCTCCTACGTGTCCAGTCCAGATTCAAGCCCTGTCACCCATCAACTCTTAGGTACTGACTTACCCGCCATGCGTGTGTGCGCGTGTGTGTTGGGCTCTTTGTGACCCCATGGACTGTAGCCCCCAGGCTCCTCTGTCCATGGAATTTTCCAGGCAAAAATAGTGGAGTGGGTTGTCATTTCCTCCTCCAGGGGATTTTCCCAACCCAAGGATTGAACCTGCGTCTCCTGTATTGGTAGGCGAATTCATTACCACAAAGCCACCAGAGAAGACTATCTGCCCCTATGAATTCTCTTAACAGCAATGTCTCCCCAAGATGAGGGTGGCTACAGGGCATAAGTTTTGGGCCCTGGAACCTGGTTTGGATGGGGGGAGGGACAGCAGGTGTTCTGAGGACCCACCTGAGCTCAGATCCAGGATCCCTGCAGGCCAGTACCTTAATGTCCCTATTGGCAGGGCTCCTCATTTAGGACAGGATGGCTGAACCCCGGTACCCAGTAAAGTCTCAGCTTCCTCTTTCTGTTCCTGCTACCTCAGCTTCCCAGTGCTATCCAGGGGGGAAGCCCAGAGCCTTCCCTTCCCAGAAGTCCTTCAGTGGGTCATGATGGAAAGAGTTCCATTCAAGGATGAGCTGTCCCATTCCCAGTCATGAGGCTGAGCCTCTTCTCAGGTCTAGTCCCCCTGTAGGGTGCTGGGCGCCCAGAGATTGTCCCTACGCTGAGGAGCTCATGGTCCAAGGTAGAAAGTCCCATTCTCTCTTCCTTAAGGACAGAGGCAGTGCCAGAATATGGAGAAAAACGGGATCACCACTCCCTATTCCAGTCCTGTCCCTCACTTCAACTTCCTACCTCCCCACTGGGATTCTCTGGCCTCAAAGAGAGCAAGATGTGGGCTGGTGGGGAAAGGGAGCAGGAAAGGGGAGGAAAGAAGGAGGGAGCACCTTTGGCGTCGCGTCTCCCATAAAAGCCCTGCTGCTGCCAGCCCGGTGCTACTGGGGTTAATGAAGGGTGGGGTGACAGCCACTTTGAACTCTGGCCAAGCAGGCCCCTGGGAAGGAGGTGATGGGTAGCTGCCAGGCCTCTAAAGACTAAGCTATCGCTCCCCTCCCCCAGTCCCCGATCCGTCCTCCCTCTCCTCTCCATTGCACAATACTGATGCCTCTTCTCTCCCTACCACCCCCATTACAGGAATTTCCATGTTTCCTCAGTAGAGCCGTCCCTAGTTCCAAGCCCAGACCCTGGCGACCATCCCTGAGACTGTACCTTTCCCCCTCTCCCACAGCCTGTTTCTTGAATGGCAGTGGATGTAGCTACTTATCATGGGAAAGAACTTCCTGAGGTTTTGGGGAAGGACCATTTAGGAGGAGCCCCTCAATTCCCAGCTCAGGTTCTGGAGGGTCTCAACTCTGTGCAGTAAGTGTTGGGTTCTGGAATCAGACGACAGAGGGTGGGCTGGGGAGAGGGCCCACCACAGACACAGGGACACACACAAACCGTAATCAGGAACTCCAGGGAAACACGAGTCCCATGTGACATCCATATTGCCTGGGCCTTAAGCCCCTGATTTTTCTGTCCTCTCAGGTCTCAGTATCTCTCCATGGAATGGGAATAAACTCCACTTACGTTTTGGATGCAGCTTGAAGCCACATGAGGTAGAAGGAGGTAGACTGATTACCTCCTCCCTCCCCATTCCGTGAATGAATTCTGTAGCTGACGCTGGGTCTCCTAAGCTGATGGGGAAAACTAGAAGCTTGTGCTGAATCCTCCACTAGCACATCAGCTCCCCAACATTCAACCTCAGAGTGAGGGACTGGGCTTGAATTAGGCAGAAAGGACAGATTTCCCAGACATTAAGGACAGAGAAAGAACCCAGGGGGCTGGTTTCAAGGGGTGGGAGGGACTCAGAGACGGAGGTGAGGAAGGGGATGCTTTGAAAGATGGCGGGGGGGGGGCGGGGAGTGGAGAAGGGGGTCCCCATTCTTGCTTGAGGTCAAAAAGGGCTCTCTGGGCAGGGTGCCCGGCCCTCCCACACCTTCCTCCTTTCTCAGAAGAGCCAGGATGGGGCGGGGGCGGGAGTTGGCTGGGGCGGGGCCTATTTAAGGAGCAGTCTCTGGGAGCATCACTGTAGATCCAGCTCCAGGAGAGAGAGCGGAGAGGCTTCAAGGGTAAGTGCGGACCTGTTTCTCTCAACTCAAGTTGGGGGTGGGGGTGGAGGGTGGCTCTTGAGCCTGACGGCTTGCCTTTCCATCTCCAGAGACAGGCTGCAGCTCTGCCCTGAGTGGAAATAGCGCACCCCAGTCCTCAGTTTAACTCTCTAGAAAGTCCTGTGTTTCAGGGAAGTCTTTCTCTTCCATTCCCTTATCTATACCAGGTACTTCAGATCTTCATTTCAGGTGTGTTTGTGTGTGTGTGGAGGGGCGGGGGTGGTGGTTTCAGGGAGCTTGGACTCCTGGGCCTCTATCTTCGGGATCCACATTTTGTGGGTCTTGTTTGGCTCAGGAAGCCTGTCTCTAGAGAAATACCCTCTCAGTGTACATGCTCTAGCTCTTCCCCCAGTCCCTTGTCTATCCAGTTCCACACCTAGGCCCATTGGAGCACATTTGGGCAGGGGATGATGGGACTCATTCTGCATGAAATCTCTACCATGACCCTGAGCCCCCACCCCTCATATCTAACATCAGTATCCTGTTGGAATTGAGAGAACCTTTGCCTCTTCTAGCAATGGACCCCTATTTTCTGCTCCAAGCTCAGACCCTTCCTGGAATAGGAGGAATCTTGAGATCTCAGGTTTCTCACTTGACCCATCCTGGGGATGAGGAAAGATTCACAGAAGAGAGCGCAGGAGGGTAGCATCATGGTTAAGAGAACTTTGGCCACCTGGCTCTGAGAACTGAATTCCATAGGCTGTGAGCTCTAGCAAATGCCCTAGGGACTCAGTTCTGGTGCCCGGCTGTGCTACACCATCAATACTGAGGTCACGGGGCATCAGCCAGGTGCTGCCACTGGCTCGATCTTTTAATAACTTCAATTCAAGCCACTCTTCTTGTCAAAGACTTCAGTGGCTCCCCAAAACTCCTCACTTTGCCATTAAAGTTTTTCAAAGTATGGCCTCCATTTAGCTTTCAAGCCTGATCTTCCACTGCTTCCTGGTTATAACCTGCCCTCCAATGAAACCCTGCTCCTTCCTGCTCCTGCTGCCACGCTTTTACTCGTGCTGACCCCTCCTCAGTTCTTCTCCGGACACCTCCTTTCCATCGCTGTCAGCTTCCTACAGGTCCTTCAAAGTCTTTCTCAGGTGCCTCTTACAAGAAGCTTCTCCAGCGCCTCAATGATGCATACGATGTCCTACAAATCCTCCATGCTCTGCTTCCAGTGGGTCTTGATTCATGAGCCCCGTGATGACTAGTCTAGTATTCTTCACAGAGTGGCTGTTCAATAAATATTCCTTGTATTTTGCTGAGCATGTCTCATGTATGAAGAGGCCTATATGTTAAGGCTACTGTCAGATTTCCCAGGTGTACTCTGTGTATACCGTTGGGTAAGTTGTTAATTTCTGTAGGCCTCAGTTTCCTTGTCTGTAAATGGGGATAATAATTATATCCACCTCAAGGTTTTGTGAAAATTAAATGATAGTTTCTGTACAGGGCTTAGCACAGTGCCTGCACATAGTAAGTGCTCAGTTAAGTGTGTAAGATCGTTGTGATTATTACCCTCCTTTCAGTAGAATGTGAGTTACCCAGTTGGCAGGTGGGATAGGGTTTAAAATTGGTCAGTCATGGTTTATTGGCAAAGGGCCTAAACCAGATGCCAGGGTTGGGTAAGGCTGGGGGAAGCCAGGAGGAGAAGGCCATCAGGATGAGAGTTTGGTGGCTCGAGCCCCACTGGGATGGGGACAGTAGATGGATTCCCACCTACTGTGTGACCTTGGGTGAGTCACTCCTCTCTGGCCTTGGTTTCTCAGCAGAAGGTAACTTGAGGAGGTTGAGCCAGATAAACAGTAAAGTCTCTGGGAGCCCTGATGCTTTATGAGTTCTAAGCTTCTAAGGGTTAAGTTCAAAGAAAAGATCAAAGAAAGAAGCATCTAGGACTCCCTGCAGGGCTTCCTTACAGCCACAGGGCTGGAGCACTGGGGTTTCGAAGCAACGGCAGGCTGGACTGAACTGAGTGGCAGCACTTCCTTCAAAAAGTCTATAATTGGGGACCTCCTCCCTCACTGGGGCTGAGGGGTAGGGGTAAATTATGTGCAGCTGCTGGACATTTCCAGGGCATAAGTGGAGGCCTTGGGGGAAGAATGTGTGTGAGTAATGTGGATTCTCAGAGATGAGGAGAGTTGAGAGACTTTAAGAGTCTGGGCCTGAGAGGGTAGAGAGGAAGGGGATTCAGAACACATCTTATATGGTGGGAGATTCATGATTTACTTAACCTGCTTTGTTTCAAAAAAAAGAAAAGAAAAAGGATTTGAGGAGGCTTACCAGCATGTAGAAAATTCTCTAAGATTAAAATATAAAATCCATGACAAATTACGTTTTAAATGTGTATCCTTTTTGATCCAGAGATTCAATATCCTTATTATCACTATTTTTAGTTAGAAATTATTTCAGACTTACAGAAAAGTTGCCAGAATAGTACAAAGAACTCTGACTTAGCCTTATACCAGAGTCACCAACTGTTAACCTTTTTTTTGCCATATTGCTTTCTTTAATCTATAGTCCTCATTCAAATCTTGCTACTTGTCCCAACATTGTCCTTTATAACAATGTTCATTCTGGTCCAGGATCCAAAAGAGGATCATGCATTGCATTTAGTTTTCATGTCTCTTTCATCTCCTTTGACTTGAAACCTTTGTCTGTTATGATACTGACATTTTTGAACAATTTTCTCTCAATTTAGGTTTATGTTTCCTCATGATTATGCCTTACCACTGAATTTTTTATGTTGTATTTTTTCAGTTTAACATATCCAAAGCACATGATGTCAATTTGTCTCCATTAAAGAAAAAAATTTAAAGACATTCATTAAAGATGATAAGAAAAAAAAAGACGGTAAGAAAGATTTTGTTTAAGAGAGACTACAGCAATGGGGTTATTAAAGTGTTACCCACCACTTTTCCCTATTATACTATTAGGTTACTATTTTTTTCAGGTTACTATTTTAAAATTTGTAATTAATAAATGTCTTATTGGAACATATCTGAAACTATATAAATATCAGGTTTTTCATCAAACTTTCACCCAGGTTTTGGTATCGAGGAATGACTCTCACTTGAATCAATCATTACTGTGATGATTGGGAATGGTAATTTTCTAATTTCATTTTTCCTTCTTCTGTAAGGAGAGCTTTCCAGTCACATGTATTTATTTAGTTAATATTAGCATGGACTTAGGGATCCTTATTTTATTCAGTAGGTTATAATCTGTTACTGTGATTGTTTTGATGCTTAAAGTGTCCTTGATTTGGTCAGTGGAAGTCCCTTCAAGTTGGCTCCTTTGTTCTTTTGATATTTTTGAGGAGTCCTTTAATTTCTGGCACAAGTTGTTCAGGCTCATCTTGTACCTTTCCTGCCACAGCCTTGAAATCAGCCATTTTCCCAAGGGGAGTGGTTCCTTTTTTTGGAGAATGGAATTTAGAATCAAAGATCTGGGCACTGGCTGTGCTTGTTGCTACTAGGGTGTCATTGTTCAATGATTCAATCTCTAATTCTAAGGTTTCAGATTCCACAATTTAACACTTGTATCTGAACAAAGATGCATATTCAAGGGCATTTATTTTCTCATCACTCTCTCAGCTTATTTCTCAAATGCCTCCTAACTGTTCTCCCTATTTCTACAGTGGCCCCTCTATAGTCTCTTTTCCACACATCATCCAGAATAATTTTTTAAAAAATCTCATCACATTTCCCTGTGCTCATAATCCTCATCTAGGAAAAAAAAAAAAATCCAAAATTTTCTACATGGCTTCAAGATGCCACAGGATCCAGCTTCATCTGTACAGTTAACTTCATTAACTATTCAGTTCAGTCACTCAGTCGTGTCTGGCTCTTTGCGACCCCATGAACCACAGCACGCCAGGCCTCCCTGTCCATCACCAACTCCCAGAGTCCACTCAAACCCATGTCTACTGAGTTGGTGATGCCATCCATTAACTATTACATTCCCCCTAACCCAAAGGACAAGGACACCCCAGCCAAGGGTGTTTGTACTTGATTTTCTCCCCCAGCTATTCAAATGGCTTGTAAAGGTCTTTATTAGGTCTCCACTGAAGAGTCACCTCTTCTGAGAAGCCTTCCCTAAGTATCCTGCTGAAAACAGCACCCCATCACTTATTGCTGTATGACATTGCATTGTATATTCCCCTTTGCTTATTGTCAGTCTTCATTTCCCTACATTACATCTCTAAAGTAAGCTCTATCAAGGGCAGAGAGTTGTTTATTTTTCTCCTAGAGCCCCAGTGCCTAGAATACTGCCCAGCATATGTGGGCTCTCAATTGCCTGTCAAGTCAATGAAGATGACTTTCATTCCTTGGGACTTTTGCATTCACCATATTTTCTGCCTGGCTTCCCCTCACCCTTCTCTTTGCACAACTAGCTTTTTCATATTCTTTAGGTCTCAGCTTAAATGTTTTCCATAAGGACAGAAACTGCCATGGCTATCTCATTCATGACTATATCCTCAGGGCCTGCAAATAGTTCCTGGCAAATAAAAGGCATTCAAGAAATTTGTTGGATGGACTTTTAATAGCTAAAAACTGGAAAGAATCCAAATGCTACAGACTGTTAAAGAATGAGGTAACACCATGTGCGTTGGCATAAAACAATGTCCAAGATATACTTAATGTAAAATTCAACAAGTAAAACTGCAATTCCTTTTATGTAGTTAATATGAGGTGCACAGAAAAGAATAGTAAAAAAATACTAGATTGGACCTCAGTGATCATTTGCAGGTGATGGGCTTTCCAGGTGGCCCTAGTGGTAAAGAACCCTCCTGCCAATGCAGGAGACATAAGAGACACAGGTTCAATCTCTGGGTCAGGAAGATCCCCTGGAGGAGGATATGGCAACCCATTCCAGTATCCTTGCCTGGAGAATCTCATGGACAGAGGAGCCTGGGGGGCTACAGTCCATAGGGTTGCACACAGTTGGACACAACTGAAGGGACTTAGCATGCCCACACAAAATATTAGAACAGATGTTAACTCTCTATTTTATAAATTTCTGTATTGCAAACTACTTTTTAAAAACAAATACTAACCTTTGAGCACTTAGTATATGACAGTTACTGTGGTAAACGTTTTGTGTGCAGGATTTCATGATATCTTCTCAATAATCTTATGAGATAGGTCCTGATACCATCATCCCCATTTGTGATGAGGAAACTGGTTCAGGGACATTAAATAGTTCACTCAAGGTCACACAAACAACAGCTCCCTGTGTTTCCATAACTTAAAAAAATAAGGAAAGGAAAATAAGATGAAATTAGGGGTAACAGTTTAGGATCCAGGTTTTACACAAAAGATGCTAAGCAAATTTGGCTCCCTAGAAACCAGGGCAAAGAGAAAAATATGATCAATTATGAGATCCTTGGTGCTTCAAAGATAAAAAAGCAAACCACTCATCAGGAGAAACATCTTTACCAAGTGCTGAGGTTTAACAGAACTTCTGCATGAAGCTCATAATTATAGCAGTGTCCAATCAAGTGATCTACAGTTTCAGTAACATATCTGTATACCCAGGTATCTGCTGGCCAACTACAAATGGAAGTTCACTGAAAGCAATTCCATGAGGAGCCAAATTTATACAGCCTGGGTATCAGATATGGTGGTATGGCTAGACCCGTAGTTAAAATTGGATGTGTGGCTTAATCCTCCAGCAAACTCCTAGAATAGTGCACATTCAACCTATTAAAGACTGTTAGCAAGGAGGAGGAGACAAGATACAAATATATGCATGACTGAGTCCCTTCAATGTTCACCTGAAACCATCACAACATTGTTTATCGGCTATCCCACAATACAAAAGTTTAAAAAGAAAAAAAAAGTTTAAAAAGAATTGGGACACAAGATGTGACATTCATCTTAGATTTCAACCCTGGTAAAATTTCCAGGTAGGCTGTGTTAGTTTTATTCTTCTCTAACAGATGAAGAAACTTAGGCTCAGAGAGTCTAGAAAATGTCAGTCAGTTCAGTTCAGTAGGTCCGACCCTTTGCAACCCTATGGACTGCAGCATGCCAGGCCTCCCTGTCCATCACCAACTCCTGGAGTTTACCCAAACTCATGTCAGAGCCAACCCTAAATCTAAATCCTAAATCTAAACCCTTTCTCAGCCATGCTTGCCAGCCACACCTCAACAAAATACCTGATGCCCTCAGAATCTCTCTATGGGTGGTGGGCCTCAGGACCTAGGAGAGAGTCCTCTTGCACTGGAAGGGAGCTGGTTAAGGGAAAGTGCGGCCCAGCAAGTGAGGAAGGACACGTTTCCCACTCTTATCCCTGACACCTTGTACCTCAAAAAGGGAAGTAAAGCTCACATTACACAGATGAAGAAACCCCACCCCCACCCCCAAACATAAAAACAATCTTAAAGCCTACACCTGACTTCAGTCATTTACTTTTCTTTACAAGCTGGGAATAAGTGGGCCCTCAGCTTGGGGAGTTCGGAGAAGGCAATAGCAACCCACTCCAGTACTCTTGCCTGGAAAATCCCATGGATGGGGGAGCCTGGTAGGCTGCTGTCTATGGGGTCGCACAGAGTCAGACACGACTGAGCGACTTCACTTTCACTTTTCACTTTCATGCATTGGAGAAGGAAATGGCAACCCACTCCAGTGTTCTTGCCTGGAGAATCCCAGGAACGGTGGAGCCTGGTGGGCTGTCAATGGGGTCGCACAGAGTCGGACACGACTGAAGTGACTTAGCAGCAGCTTGGGGAGTTAGGGGAGATTTGCTGGAGAGAAGAAACGAAAAAGGGCACGTGGGGGCTCATTGCAGGGCAGGGTTCACGGGGAGGAGGTTGGGCAGGGAGGAAACAAAGGGTCCAGGCCCTTCCTCCACCACACGCTCAGGCTTTCCAAGTCCAAGGAGAAGGAAGGAGTAACAGGACACCCACTCAGAGATCTCTATGATCCCTTTTCGCCCTAGCCCGGCCATCCTGCCAAAACCTGAAATCAAGGAAGAGCAGCAAGCTGGAGGCGGTTTAAAAAAAAAAAAAAGGCAAAAATACAGGTAACAGGTGCACCCAGCCCCAGCGCATAGCTGCGGCGGCAGGAGAGCGGCGCGCGTGCTCACCGTCGCCTGCCGCCGGACCTCGCGCGCCCTCAGCTCAAGCCTTCCTCTTGTTCCGGCGGCCGCGCTCCAAAGCTTCCCCTGCGGGACTGTCGTCCCCGCTGTCGCTGCTGGCCGGCGGCCGCAAAACTCCCCTCTTGACGCGGTACTCGGGCTCTCGCAGGCGCGGCGCGCCCTGGAGCAGGAACTCGCCGCCGCGGTAGGTGACGCGCACGTTGGTGCGCGGGTATGTGCCGTACATGCGGCGTAGCTCCCGGCGAACCGAGTCGGGCAGCTCGAGGCGCGGCCCGAGTGCGCGCTCTATGCAGCCCCACCGCAGCTCGGCCCGCAGGGTGCCGCCTTCGGGCCACTGCGCCCCGCTCTCGACCGCCGCCCGCCCGGTGGCCGCGGGCGCCTGCAGCGATGGCCCCAGGTAGCCGGGCGCGGGGAACGGCGGGCGCAGGGCCGCGGCGTAGGCTGGCGGGAAGGCCCAAAAGGGCGGCGCGACCTCCAGGGGCGCGCCGGTGGCGTGGAAGCAGTGGTATTCCCGCGGAGCAGCCCACTCGCCGGCGCACAGGTCCCAGGGCCGGCTGCAGAAGTTATGGGCTTGAATAGGGGGCAGCAGCAGAGGGGCGGGCTGGTAGGTGTAGGTGAGGTGCTGCAGTAGAGGCCAGACGTCCTCCCCAGGCTCTCGGCAGTAGTATGCGTACATGGTCTGAAGTTCAGGCGGCCGGCGTGGTTCCTGGGGCCTTGTCCTGCCTGGTCCAGACCTGGAGTAAGGGAGGTGGATGCGCTTTGTTCTCACGTCCACCGCCGACCCTGGTGCCTAGTAACGCAGGTCATGGTTCACAGCAGGAGCCCCTGCGATTGTGCCCCTGGCTTAGGGGAACTCTTACTGAGAAGTTTGGCTACCAGGTCACCTCTTGTCCTAGGGCTGGCCCCAAAGCCCAGGGTCCCAGCAGGCAGGAAGGACTCAAGGCCGTTTGAAGCCCCCAGCCCTGAAATGCTCTTCCAGGTAGCCCCCCACTCACTTGTCTCCTTTAGCCTCGGGGAGCTGGCCCCCAGCATTTGGAGGAACCAGAGAGATCCAGGAGCAGGGCTCCTCTCCACCACTTTTCAGTTGATCTGCTGTTCTTCATGCCCTGACTCGGCCACACCTCCTGGTTTCCAGGCAAAGGGAAACACCTTGACCTTGCCAGCCTGTGTTTACACTGAGTGAACCTGCTGGAATCATGCTGGCCCCAACTTAGACACAACATCCGTGAGGGCATCCCAGTGCCCTTTGCAATTAGGTTAGCTCTCTGTTATCCACATCCCGTTTTCCCAGTCAGATGGATTGAGTTATCCTAACATTTGAGTTAAGCTCCTCCTCACGAGGCACTGAATCAAGTTGCTTCGTGGTTCAGTCGTGTTCAACTCTCTGAGACCCCGTGGACTGCAGCACCCCTGTCTTTCACCATCCCCGGGAATTTGCTCAGACTCATGTCCGTTGAGTCGGCAATGCCATCCAACCATCTCATCCTCGTTCAAGTTGCTTATGAGCATCTAACTTCAAGTTTACAGCAACCCTAGAAATTAGGTATTAATAGTTTCCCCACCTTACATAGCAAGAAGCTGCTTGCCTCAGATTTGGTATACAATGAATGTTTTCTATGACTGGGGCTTGTGTAAATATCTTGTCCAGACTCACACAGCTAGTTATGTTAAGGGCAAAATTCTCAAGACTTGTGCTGTCAGTAATAGCATAATCACCAATCTATGCTGGGTCTGCTTTCCCACTATCTGACTATCCTCCCCTCTAGAATGTTACATAAGAGCTTATAACTTTTTTTCAGAGAACTTCTAATTCTCATTAGCCACATGAAGAACATGGTGATATCATTCTCATGGAATAGATTAAGGAACCAGAGACTCAGGAATTTAGGCCACTTTCCCATCTTCTCACAGTCTGTAATTGGCACTGTGGGATTTGAACTCAGTCTAACTGATGCCAAAGCCCAGAAGCAACCTGGGTGAAGCCAGAAAGGTTGCTTCATTCACATGGGGTGAGGACTATCTGAGCTCCAGTCCCCACTGGCTGCAGGTCATGCCCTCCCACCTCTCTTCCCCAGTGGAGTGGGTCATAGTTGCTGGATGGTTAAAATGGATACCCTCTCCTAGTTGCTGGGCTGCCAGGCCATCATACTTTCCTTCCTCCTCTGTTGATCTAAGCAGTATTACCACCAACCCCCACAGTTTCTCATAGATTTTCAGCATCCCTCAGAGTCCAGCTACCCTCTGGGAAGTTCTCCCACACTCAGCCTGGTGATGTCATGTTTATTCCTGACTGCGCCACTCTTTCAAGTCTAATTCAGGCCATTGGCCTAGTGACAGCAGCAGCTCGGACTGGTTTAGTTTATCTACCTAACACTCCCTATCCAACAGCTCCAAGAAGGGAGCCTCCCCCTCTGTCCTCTTTAAGAACTGGTCCCAGGGACTTCCTGGTGGTCCAGTGGTTAAGATTCCCTGTGCTTCCAATGCAGGGGGCACAGGTTTGATCCCTGGTTGGAGAACTAAGATCTCTCATGCTGTGTGGCCAAAAAAAGAACTGGTCCCAGGACATAGTGGTCTTTGTTGGGGGAGGCCTCCCACCCCCATGATGTCCATGGCTTAATCCCTGGGGACTCATTAATATGTTATATTACATGGCAAGGGGGAATTAAGGTTGCAGATGGTATTAACATTGTTAGTTAGAAGTCCTTAAAATAGAGAGGTTATCCTGGATTATCTCAGTTGGCCCAGTGTAATTACAGGAGTCAAATGTGGAAGATGGAGACTCAAGAGTCAGAATATGTGATACTAACTAGAGAGAGTCAATCAGCTATTGCTGGCTTTGAAGATGAAAGAGGGTCATGAGCCTCGTGAGCCAAGGAATGAAGGCAGCCCCAAAGCAGGAAAAGACAAGGAAATGGATTCTTCCCTAGACCCTCCAGAAAGGAATGCAATTCTGCCAATACCTTGATTTTAGTTAGGATTAGTTTTAGTGAAGTCACTCAGTCATGTCCAACTCTTTGCGACCCCATGGACAGTAGCCTGCACCAGGCACCTCCGTCCATGGATTTTCTAGGCAAGAGTACTTGAGTGGGTTGCCATTTCCTTCTCCAAGCAATCTTCCCAACCCAGGGATCGAACCCAGGTCTCCCACATTGTAGACATACGCTTTACCATCTGAGCCACCAGGGAAGTCCTTGATTTTAGTTAATGAGACAGATTTCCAGTCTCCAGAACTGTAAGATAATACATTTGTATTGTTTAAAGCCTCTAAGTCTGTGGTAATTTGTTAGACCATTAGTGGAAAATAATATACCTCCCCACTCTATTTATAACTTTGCCCCTTTCTCCCTCATGGGGATCTGGTCACCCTGAGTGGGAGATGAGAGTGTGAGACCAAGTTCAAGTTGAAGCCTGGGACAATGAGAAGCCTGTGTTTTAATGTTCTGACAGGCTTGCTGAAGACCTCTGCTGCTCTGGGGCAGTGGGTGGTTTTAAGGAAAAATTAGAAAAAAAGAACCAGGCCAAGTTTCTTAGCATTCATTCACCCTGATTCCAGTAACAGCCTCCAGATTTTTAGGGCTCCACACCTTATCTACTCTTGGGAAAGTGGTTCTGGGGGAGTTGGTTCTAGCCCATCCTTAAATTACCTAGGTGATTTAGGGCTAGACCAATCATCACTGTCATCCCTTTGGCCATAGTAACTAGTTTAGGCTAGCCATGTGACTCAATTTGGGCCAATGGGAGCCAAGCCCAGGGCTCTGTTCTCTTACTGTGTGGAGGGAAGGGCTCTCTCCCCTGGACTGAAATCTGGAAGAATGCAGTTCTGGGTCCAAAGGCGATGCTGTCTCAGCATGGAATCGCAGAAGAAGCGGAACCAAAGGTCAGAGGGAGAAATTGAGTCCTGATGACATCATTTGAATCCTGGACTTTGAAGTTATGTGAGCCATTAAATTCCTCCCCCCACCCCCACCAGTTTTTTAGGATATAGTTGGTATACAGCACTGTATAAGTTTAAAAGTTTAAGGTATAGAGCATAATGATTTGACTTACATTTATTGTGAAATGATTACCACATAGGGTTGGTCAACATCCATCATCTCATATAGATAGAAAAAAATTTTATTTTCCTTCTGATGAGAACTCTTAGGGTCTACTCTCTTAACAACTTTCAGATATACCATAGAGCAGTGTTAACTTTGGTCACCGTGTTGTACTTTACCTCCCTAGTATATATTATCTTATAATTGGAAGTCTGTATATTTGATCAGCTTTATCCGACTTCCCTCTCCTCACCCCGCAATAAATTCCTTTCCTGCTTAATCTAGTTTGAATGGAGTCTTTTTTTGTATATGTAACCAGTTTTGTTTACTTCATATAAACTTAACTGCAAAAGACACAATGAAATGGGCATTTAAAAGATTATACCAAAGCACCATCATGTTAGCCTTTGGAAGATTAAATGTTTATTATACTGTGGAGTGGGGTCTTCTGTTGTTTGCATCAACAATACACCCTGAGTGTTTTTCCCCCAGAATTTATGAAAAAATTAAAAATACAACAACCTGAGTAGTGTTTGATCAGTGATCCCCATGATCAAAGGCTCTTTTTCAGGCAAAGTAGAGGATGGACTGGGGAGAGGAAGATTGGAAGCCAGTCTTGGAGGAGGTTCACATCCTAGTTTAGGAAAACTGACAACCAGAACAAGAGCAGGGAATGAAAAAGACACGGGAGCAGATTCACCTGGACTTGACTCCAGGTGAATCAACTGCCTGGATGGGTAAAGGTGGATGCACATGTTTTTAGCTTGGTCACCTGGATGGGTAGTCAAGGTGATCCTGGAGATAAGAAACATGAGGGGGTGACAGAAGTTGAGACAGTGCTGAGTTCTGGTGGGACATTTGGAGAAGACTATCTAGCAGCAGTTTTATATTCAGGCTGGAGATAGGAGGTGGGTTGGTCATGAAGGAAAGGTAGTAAGTGAAGTTACCAAAGCCGCTGCTGCTACCCTGGCCCATATTACATATACACTGTGTCATCATGGATGCCAATTTGTTGGGTTCCACTTATGCCTTTTGAGGGCAATTGAGGTATAGTTTATGTATAATATTGTAAATTTCAGGTGTACAAATAGCAATTCACAATTTTTAAAGGTTATATTCCACTTATAGTTATTGTATTTGACTCTATGTCCTGTGTTGTACTATATATTCTTGTAGCTTATTCATTTTATATATAGTAGTTTGTACCTCTTATCTCTTACCCCTATCTTGCCCTTCCCCTTTTCCTTCTCCCCACTGGTAATTTGTTCTGTATATCTGAGTCTTTCTTTTTTTGTATATGCACGTTTGTTTTATTTTTAGATTCCACATATAAATTAAATCATACAGTATTTGTCTTTGACTTATTTCACTTAGTATGATACGTTCAAAGTCCATCCTTGTTGTTGCAGATGGCAATATTTCATTCTTTTTTTATGTCTGAGTAGTATTCCATTGTGTGTGTATGTGTGTGTACCGGGACTTTCCCAACAGCTCAATGGATAAAGAATCTGCCTGTAATGCAGGAGACACAGGAGACCGGAATTCAATCCCTGGGTCAGGAAGATCCCCTAGAGAAGGAAATGACAACCCACTCCAGTATTCTTGCCTGCAAAATCCCATGGACAGAGGAGCCCACAGGCTACAGTGCAAAGGGTCACAAAGAGTCAAACACGACTGAGTGACCGAGCACACAGCATATATATATATATATATATATATATATATATATATACATATATATGTATATATATATATATATGGGCTTCCCTGGTAGCTTAGAGGTTAAAGCATCTGCCTGCAATGCGGGAGACCTGGGTTTGATCCCTGGGTCGGGAAGATCCCCTGGAAAAGGAAATGGCAACCCACTCCAGTATTCTTGCCTGAAGAATCCCATGGATGGAGGAACCTGGTGGGCTACATTAGTCCATGGGTCGCAAAGAGTCGGACACGACTGAGCAACTTCACTTTCACTTTAGGTTGCTTCCACATCTTGGCAATTGTAAATAATGCTGCTATGAACATTGGGGTACATGTATCTTTGCAAGTTAGTGTTTTCATTTTTTTCAAATAAATATCCAGAAAGGAATTGCTGGATCATATGGTAGTTCTATTCTTAGTTTTTTGAGAAACCTCTATACAGTTTTCCATAGTGCCTGAATGAGTTTATATTCCCATCAACAGGCAGTCTTGGTTTTGAAGTCCCTCTTACCCCATATAGTGTATGGCCTGATGAGTTTAAGTGAATACATGAAAAGAGTATTGAAAGTGGAAATATGGTGTACCCTCTCTCTAAGAAAGCCGTGGAAAAATGTGCCCCAAGGAAGGGGCCTGAGGAGTTGTTAGGTGGGAGGAGACTATGGTGGAACCCAGAAGAAAGAGGTTGGAAGCCAAGGGAGGAAAGAATTTCAGGGAAAGTGTGTGTCTCTTTCCCACAATCCAAGGACTTTGATAGAACTTGAGAGAAGGCTACGTGATCTTCAGTTGTACCACATGTCCCCTCCCAGTTATCTCTGTGCTTGACAACTGGGAAGGAAATCAGATATAATCACAAGCCTGGTGCTTGTAAAGGGTAACTGGTTACACTGTCTATAAAATAAGAGGCTGAGGGAACACCAAGTGTAACTATGGGGCATTAAGTGCAATACAGAGACCAAAGCCTTCTCTGTAAGACCACATGTAGTTCTCACCCCTTGGCAGCTCAGCCCATTTTTCTGTTCCCCCACTGGATACCCAGGGAGGGCTAAGCCAAGATTCAGGGTTGCTCTGAAATAAAGGTGCATGCATTCCAGAGATGGAATGCCAGAAAGACTCCTTTAGTCAATTTACGGAGGACCTAATGTATCAGACTCCATACCGAATGCCGGGTTGCCTGCCTTCTATTCTCACAGCCAGGAGAGCATAGACAGGGATAACGGGTAGCAATGGGAGAGAAATGGAAGTCTTCCTTCTAGTAATGAGGGCTTTCTAGAACACAAGGGGTTTCAGCAATTGCTTGAAGTCTTTAGAAGAGAGATGATGCCTGTGTGGCCAAGGGGGGAGGATATAGGCGGTAAGAAGAGGGTCTGAAGGGCAGGATTGGGGAGGAGGAAAATGAGACAGACTGGTGGGAGATGGACACTGGGGGCAAGGTTCATGGGGCCTCTGGGGCTCTCCAGGAACTGGGTGAAGAGACTTTACCACTGGACACTTAGGCTCTTGTGCTGGACTGTTTGCAACAGGTGTGCCCTTTGCAATGGGTGCCACCCAGGTTGTCAGGATGGAGGATAAGGATAATATTCCTGTTGACAACAGAACTCTTACACCCCTATTTCTCATTTAATGCCCACAAAATCTAAGGAGTAAAACAGACTCACAAAATGACAGTTCCTGTAAAAGAGGTGGTGGAGCCAGGGAACTGAGTCCCAAGTCCCCCAGAAGTCAAAAGTCATGATCATTGCCCCTTATCCCAGGGTAGGGAAACAGCAGGACTGGAGTCTGTGCTGTCTGACTGCCTAGAAACCTAACTAGGATTACAGGCCTATTGAGAGAAGACATGGGACATCTTCACTGGATTAGACTGGGCAAAACAAAACTTGACTTTCAGGGCCTGGGAAGGGGTAGGAAGAGGAAAGACTCGTAAGAGTCAGGAGACCTGTGTTTCAGCTTGTCTGGGTCGCTTGCTTACTGTGTGAAAGTCATTGAATCTCTCCCCACCTCAGTTTCCTCATCTGTAAAATGGGATAATAGGACCTACCTCCCAGGGATGACAATGTGATGACTTGCCGGGGTCCAGCCTCGGCAGGATCCATGGGATACCCTCAGGATGAACGGCGTCGGCGAGAGAGAGAGAGAGAGAGAGAGAGAGAAGACACGTGAGACCAGCCTTGATAGGGCCAAGTCTGTGTTTTACTTTTTGACAACCGGTTTTATACCTTTTCACAGAACGTTTTCAAGGTACAAGATGCTTACTCATGATTACACAGGATTAGTATTACATCATTTTGTTTTTTAGGAAAAGCAGGATGTTTTTTGCTTTCTAATTCTATAGTAATTCTTAGCACATGATCTTCTGGCCTTGGGGCCATTAACATTTTATGCAGGTCAGGTGAATGTAAACCTGTTTTCCGTTTTTATGGTGACCTTAACTGAATGGTAGCAGTCTCAGGGAAATAGTACAGAGTAGAATTATATCCTTGTTAACACAAAAATTAATCCTTCTGCAAAAGTTGTCAGTTGCATTTATCTAAGAAGTTTACCCCATACAGACTCTGCGGCTTCAGTGAGGCAGCCTCTGCCTAGCACTCCTGGCTGACAATTAACAACCATCTCATTGTTACCACACTAGGGCTAAGTTCTTATTTCTCTAGATCTTAAACTGTATTAACAATGGTTTCTATAACACTACCTTAGCACATTAAAAGCAAAACACAGCAAGCAAATCTCAACCCAATAACCACCTATAGAATAATTTTTCTTATGTTTTCTAATAGGACTCCTTTACCCCTTAAAAAGGCTCTATGTCTATTAGGGCTTTTATATAATCAGGTTCTTTATGCTATTTTATGATTAGGATATTATAAGCAATCATGCATATTAGGACCAAGGGCATAAATGCATTTGGCTAACAAACTACCAGCAAAGGAGTTTAAATTAAAACACTCCTTTCACCCTGGATAATCTCATAAAATACCACCACCTGGGAAACTTATTGATTAAAGTTCTAAATTGATTCTTATTTGGGAAGAGATCGGGGAAGGCCTTCTGCCTGTGTCACAGAAATTAGGGAGTAGTCCATTGAGGCAGGCATCAGAAAGACAGAAATCATCTTTAAGGTGAGCGCCGGGGGCAGCTTTTCGAAATCCCTGAAAACCTGATCTGCCTTGCCTGTCAGGCTTTCTCCTCGTGACCTTGTCATGGGTGGGATCTTGTGAGCTGGCCTTTTCGAAGCCCCTGAAAACCTGATCCGCCTTGCCCGTCAGGTTTTCTCCCTCATGGCCTTGTTAGGGGTAGGGTCTCGTGTGTTGGCTCCCAGCAAGGACTCAACAAGATAATGCATATAGAGTGTTTAACACAGCACAGGGCACATTCTAAGAGCTCAATAGCCTTATAGTTTACTATTGTGTGCATGCGTGCTAAGTCACTTCACTTGTGTCCAACTCTGTGAGACCCCATGAACTGTAGCCCACCAGGTTCATGGGGTTCTCCAGACAAGAAGACTGGAGTGGGTTGTCATGCCCTCCTTCAGGGAACCTTCCCCACCCAGGGATCGAACCCGCGTGTCTTCAGTCTTCCGCATTGGCAGACGGGTCCTTTACCGCTAGCGCCACCGGGGGAAGCCCATATTTTACTATTAACAGTATAAGGAGGCAGGGCCGCTTGGTTGCTCTCTCAGGGTCTGGTGCGTGTGACCTGAATCCTGGTGTCCACAGCAACTCGAGGTGGGCGTGTCCACTCTTGGCTCACAGTCCAGCTGCAGGGAGTCCCAGGTCGTGCCCCCGTCCTCTCCTCATCTGTCTCAGCTGTGCATCCAGTCACATCACAAGGCTTGAAGGAAGGCACTGAGCTCTCTTGATTCTCCGAATTAATAGTAAGGAAGGAGGGTGGAGAGGACGGGAAGCTCTCAGAAAAACAGTTTACTTGAACTGAAGTGACATTAAGGCTTCGTGGAGGTGAGAGTCAGGAATTCAGGCAACCTGCACCGTTTTTTGCTAGCGTGCACATCCTCTGCTTGATCCCTAAGGGCAAAGGCCCATAACAAATATGGCGGCGGCAGCCTCGGGCTCCAGCACCTGCCTAAACTGCGGTCCCAGGAGCCGCGCGGAGCCAATCGCTGGGTAGGGGCGGAAGAAGAGGCTGGAGAAGCTACCCGCGGCCCGCGCGCAGGCGCACTGACTGTCACCTGGCTCCCGGCAGCCTTGGGATTAGGCTTCGCGTGCCACAATTGCGGTGAGCGGCTGTCCGGCGGCCGGGGCTGGCGGGCGGCGGGCCGGACTGGGGGCCAGTCAGACACGAAGGACGCACCGAGGGGGACGGGGGTGCTGTCTGCTCTGGGAGTGCTCGGGGCTGCCTTTCGGGGTTCCTGAGGTGATCTGGTTGTGGGCTGAGAAAGTGCTTGGGTAGGAAAAGCTTGGGCTCAAGAGGTAAGGATGGAATTCTTGCAGAGGGGACTCCCTAGAGTCGCCAGCTGCTTCGGGCCAGGATCCATTTCATTAACATAATGGCCTTTAACCCTGGTGATGCAGTAGAACCTATAGCGGAGCTTTAAAAGAACACCGATGCTGGGTCCCATCTCTAGAGATTCCAATTTATTTAATTGGTCGGGAGTGAGGCTTGGGCCTTGGTATGATTGAGCAGCTCCTCAGGTGATTTTAACGTGCAGACAGACTGGGGAACCGCCACAGGATTCAGCACCATGGTTGATCCCAGACTCCTCTGTTGTTTGGAAGGGGTGGGTGGTCTTGGGGTGAACTTACTGACCCTCCAAGGAAATGGTCCCAACTCCCAATAAGGTGAAATTGACTTCTAGCCTAAGAAAGAGGATGGGCCCATTAGTCACTGCATGGAAAGTGGGCACCCTTCCAGGGTGAGCCTCCCCAACAGCCCTGCCAGAGGTTGTGGGAAGACTCAACAGGGGGACAAAGGGGATGTGAAAGAGGAAACTCAGCAGACAATTCAAAGGTCACCTTGTTGAAAAAAGGACACCCTTAATATTTGCATAGGGTTTTATATCTTTAAAATTCATTTAATACCCCCTGGGGACAGACAGGGAATGGAATTTTTCTCCTGCTTTGCAGATGTAGGAATAAGCTAGTTAGTGATAAGGTTCAGACTTGACCCAGGGCTCCCAACTCCAAATAATGCTTTCTAGTAGATTTTTTTCCCTCCATACTAATTGCTTCTCATACAGTCTCTAGTCCTTCTGAAGCCCCTCACCCCAGGGGGCCCTGTCTGGCACTCTCTGTTTCCTCTACCAAGTTTATCAGCCCCCTACCCACCATAGGCTGGTTCAAAGATCAGGGAGCTACTCTTGTTTCTATGTTTTTCTAGTTATTTCCCAGGAGCCCGATGGGGTGAAGAGGGGAGCAGTTTTGAAAGATTCGGGGGGATCCTTCTAAAAATCTTTTTCTGTCACCTGGCCACCCCCAGTGGCCCCCACCCCCCTTTCTGTTGTCCTCAGGAGAGTATCTTGTGTGTGGTTTCCAAGCCCTTCCTAATCTGATGTCTCTCTGTCCTGAGCCTGCTTTCCATATTGTATCAGTTTTCCTTAGCACATGGTGAAAGCTTAATAAATGTTACATTTTGTTATTAACATGTTCCTCTTTGTTCACCTGTGGCCTTGCTGTCCATGTTTCATATCAGGCTTTCCCAGGTTGCCTCTGCTTCTACATCAAGCAGAGTTGAGAGGGACAGTGGGATCTGGGGGTCTCACCCCTCCTATGGCTCTTTTTTCCCTCTTGGGCTGGGGATGTCCATATGAGCCTTTTAGGGGCAAATTGACCCACTGGGTATTAATTAAAAAGCCAATATGTGGTGAAGGAGCCTGGTGGAGGCTAGAGGTAGAAATCAGGGGTAGGTCTGACCTGGCCCCGCCCATAAGGAGCTTGGGGGCTGGAGGAGGGTTTGGGAGACCTTTGGATCCTGATACAGAGGATTCAGCCAAGGGATCTGAAAAAAGGAGAGAACATCTAACATGGTGTTCTTGAGAAGGTTTGTGCCACTGAACTGGCCCTTTCTCAGATAAGCAGGATATGATAATGATTGTGGTGGGTGATGGGCAAAGTGATGTGAGAAATGATGAGGGTTTTTCCTTTTTTCTTTGCTCAAAAGCATCTGTTTTGAATCTTGGCTCTAGCACTTAATAGCTCTGTGGTTTGGGGCCAGTTACTTATCCTTCAGAGCCTTGGTTTCCTTACTTACAAGATAAGGATAGGAATAGTAACAAGTTATAAGGATACATGATGATAGCTGTCAAAACCAGGCATATCTTATATGCCTGAGAACTGGTATGTAGTTACATCTAGAGTGTTTTAGGTGAAAGGAACAGCATGAACTAAGGTTGGAGGTGGCATTCAAAACAGAATTTGAAAGATGGTAGGATATTCCAGGCAATGAGAAGCATCAATGTTTCATATTGAAAAGACAACTTCAATCCTGGATTTGCCAGAAGACAGGGACTGAAATCCTTTAAAGCTCCTAAAGCCAAACTTCAGAGAAGTGGAAAAGAAAAAGAATAGTTACATCTTACTGAGGGTCTTCTAAATGCCAGGCACTAGGCTTGGTGCTTTATATACCTTTATGCATTTCAGCCCCACAGCAATCTCAGAGGTTGGCTTAGATCCCCACTTTATAGATGAGGAAACTGAGGCCCCGAGGGAGGGAGTGGCTGGCTCAAGGCCGCACAACTGGGGCCATACCTGCCCTCGTTGTGGGGGATGGGCTGTGGGGCCTCCAGCAGGCTCTCCTGGTGTCAAGGTGAGGGTGGAGTTGGTTGCAGGTTACAGGATATCTCAGTCACCTTATACAGCTAGGCTGGTGTGGGCCCCAAGCTATTCCTTCCCAAGAGAGGCAGGGCTGTTGCTCTCTGTGGGGGTGGATTGGGGGTGGTGTTTTGTGGAAATTTTTCATTTTCATCTCAGGTTCAAAGGATTTGTTAACAAAATAAGCCTCTTGTTATATATGAATAAATAATACCAGTATTTATTAGAGAGTTATCTAACTTACTTTTGATATACTAACATTAAAAGAAATGAGAAAAAAACCAGCAGAGGATACATCACCAAGTTGAATTTTGACCAACATCCAGACTGAGACAGCGTTGGGAAGTCCCATGACACAGCGCATCTGGAGTCCAGGTTGGGAAAAGGTCCCAGGCATGGCGTCCACTTCCGTGGGTGAGACTTCAAAAGTTGAGGTTCGGAGTTCCCGCTCATAATCCCTGGGTGCAGACTGATATCATCATCAGTCTATAGCAAAAGCAGCTCTGGTTTTATGTTAATGCTGTTTGTTTTGTGGTGTAAAACTTGGAATGTTGTTAAGCCTGGGACATGGTTGGTCAGGGCCTCTCCATGGGCTCAACAATTTCAAGATTTGTCCCCTATCTTATCTATGGTGCCACAAGACTTCCACTCACAGCAGATAGTCAGGGCAGTATCCAGGCAGGTTAGAAGCAAGGTCAGAGATCTGGTCTGCCTTGTTTCTGAAGCCTAAACAGGACTGTTTATCTAATTTCCCTAACAGGTGGGACTTCCCTGGTGGCTCAATTGGTAAAGAATCTGCCTGCAATGCAGGAGACCCATGTTTGATCCCTGGGTCTGGAAGATCTCATGGAGAAGGAAGTGGCAACCCGTTCCAGTACTCTTGCCTGGGAAATCCCATGAACAGAGGAGCTTGGTGGACTCTAGTCTATGGGGCTGCAAGAGTCAGAAACAACTTAGCAACTAAACCACCAACAGGTGGGGAGGGCTAGCAGAGGAAGAAGTTACTGATGGAGCATTACAATCTGGAATAGAAACCACTGAGTGACCCCGCATGCTCCTCCCGCAGCTCTCTTTCCTGGGCAAAGGCTTACCTGGGCAGGGTGCTTTGCCTCTAGATCTAGTCCATGGTTTATGGGTTTGTCTCTGGTACCCCTGAACATTGAATATGCTCCTGCTTCTTGCAGGCCCTCCTCCTCTAACTTTGCCTCTTGTGCTTTTTTTCCCCCCTCAAACTCCCTTGCCACACGAAGGACCTGATTACCTGCATATTCCCCTGCTCTTACTCTGATCTAAGTGAGCCTAAGAAAAAGCCAGTTTCTCGGCATATTTCTGTCAGTGCTCTGGGACTTACTAATACTCCCTTTGTTTGTTGGTGATCAGTCACTAAGTCATGTCCAACTCTTTTCGACCCCATGGACTGAGCACGCCAGGCTTCCCTGTCCTTCACTATCTCCCGGAGTTTGCTCAAACTCATGTCCATTGAGCCTGTGATGTTATCCAACCATCTCATCCTCTCTTGCCTCCTTCTCCTGTCCTTAGTCTTGCCCAGCATCAGGGTCTTTATCAATGAGTCAGCTCTTGGCATCAGGTTGCCAAAGTATTGAAGCTTTAGAATCAGTCCTTCCAATAGATATTCAGGGTTTATTTCCTTTAGGATTGACTAGAATTGATACTTTCAAATTGTATTACTGGAGAAGACTCCAGAGAGTTCTTTGGACTGCAAGGAGATCAAACCAGTCAATCCTCCCTGCATTCCTGTAAAGATAAGCACTGTTACTTTCATTTTGTAGGTGAGGAAACCAAGGTTCAGACAGGCTCAGACCTTACCTGTGGGTGCAGTTAGTAGGAAGTGCAGTTGAGATTTAAAACCAGGCTCTTCTGATGGCAAAAGTCATACTTTTTCCATCTCACCACACTTCGAGGTTTTCCTCTACTGTTGTCCCAGTGTGGGTGCAGGGAGCTGGCGGCTGGGGACCTATAGAGTCCACCTTCTCCAGTAACCAGGGCAGGTCACTGGACATCTGGGTAGGGGTGCCAGGAGGCTTCACTCTCTTTGGACAAAGGCTTTCAAGGTGAGGGAGGGGAGTTCTGAAAGGCCCTGGGGAGTCAGAGGAGGTGATCTGAGTTAAGGGTAAAAGCAGAAGCATACATTGCGCTTTATAGGCGCAAAGCACCTTTAGATTAATCCCCACCTCATCCTGGTGTGGTGGATATGGATGGTCTGGGAGGCTTGATAGTGATAGTCTGTGAAGTTCCGGTGCTCACTGCACTTACTATGCTCACTGTGTCGAGGTATCTTCTCACTGACTGCTGACCCTAGCCTTAGGAAGGTTGGCTTCATTGTGCAATTCAGGAAACAGGCATGGAGGGGTTAACCAAATTGCTACAGGTCACATGGGTAGGAAATAGTAGAGTTGGGCCTTTGGAGACCTCCACTTGTGCCTTCTTTCCACTACATTGCTTGGGAAAGTGCCAAGGAAACTTTCAGGGTGATGGATATATTCCTGATCTCAACTGTGACAGTTTCACAGGCATACACATGCCAAAACTGATCAGACTATACACTTTGAATATGTGCAGATTATTATTATCTAGGGAAGGGTTCTTTTTTCCATTCTCTCTTTTTTTTTTTTTTTTTTTGGCTGTACCACGTGGCTTGCAGGATCTCAGTTCTCCAGTCAGGGATTGAAACCAGGCCATGACAGTGAAAGCCTGGAGTCCTAACCCCTAGGCCACCAGAGATCTCTCCATTGTGCAGATTACTGTATGTCAGTTATACCTCATTAAGGCTGTGGGGAAAAAAATGTTTCCCACCAAATACTTCCTCAGGGGCTTAAAGGCCCCATGGATATCGTCCTGCTTTCAGACAAGGCAGGATCCTTTTGGCCAGGGAGAAATTCTCACAGACTTAGCTGCTTTCAGGAAGTTCGGGCTTCCCAGATGGTGCTAGTGGTAAAGAACCCGCCTGCCAATGCAGGAGTTGTAAGAGATGCAGGTTCAATCCCTGGGTTGGGAAGATTCCCCTGGAGGAGGGCATGGCAACCCTCTCCAGTATTCTTGCCTGGAGAATCCCCATGGACAGAGGAACCTGGCAGGCTACAGTCCAAAGGATCTCATGAGTCAGGCACAACTGAGGTGACTTAGCACGCATGCATTCAGGTAGTTTTGGCCACTCCTCCTCCTCCCTCCATCACTAACATGTGGACTGGCACAAAGCTGGCATGGGGGTGGGAGGCTGCATACTGACCTCTTGAGTGACCACCTCAGCTTCCAGGGAGCCCAAGAGAGACCCCGTGAGAGTCCCTCCTTGTTCTCCCCGCAGAGCCTCTATCTCCCCAGCCAGTCACTACCACAGCAAGGGGGGCTGAGTCCAGAGATGGAGGTAGAGGGTGAGGACACAGGCCCCATGCTGGCTAACTCCACTGTCAGGTTGGAGTGCAGGCAGGCAAGAGAGTGTGTGCAGAGCTGGAGGCACAGTGAGGGACGAGGAGTTGGAGGTCTAATGGCCATGGCACCTGAGGGACGGGTGAGATGGAGACGAAGAGATGGGGAGGACGCTTCTGCTATCAGGTGGCCTTGAGAACAAAGGCCTAGCCAGAGAAGATGGAGGCTTGAAGGTCCATGGGAAGCTGGGCTGGACTGGCCGGAAGAGGCTGGACTATAGAGGCCCTTGAAGGCTGGGCATGGAAGCAGAGCCCTGGGGACTCATGGGGCAAGAATGGGGCCTGTGGGGGGCAAGTCACCACTTAGGGACTGGGCCTGTGTTGGTTCTCCAGGGCCTGACTCTAATGGGGAAACAGGAGTTTCTGTTCTGCATATGTGTGTGCAAGCATGCGGACATGTAAATGAGGCCTGTGGGTAGGCTTGGGTCATGAGGGCTTCAAGAGGAGATAGCCTCTGAGGAGGTGCATAAGTTTTAGGGCTGCCAAAACAAATTGCCACAAACTAGGTAGCTTAAAACAACCTCACATCGACAGAAGATGAGATGGTTGGTTGGCATCACCAACTCAAACTCTGGTGATGGACAGGGAGGCCTGGCATGCTGCAGTCCATGGGGTCGCAAAGAGCCAGACATGACTGAGCGACTGAACTGAGCTGAACTAAACTGATGGTAAACAGAATATTAACAAAGAGACCATACTTTGATTTTCACATGTGATATTTCTATGTATGTTTCACTTTGGCTTAGGTGAAAACAAATAAAAAAATTATTTCCTCTAAAAAAACAAAAAACAAAAAACAACCTCACGGTTCCTGGAGGGTGGAAATCCAGCATCGGGGCACCAGCAGGGTCATGTGCCCTCTGGAGGGAGCCTCTAGGAAAGCATCCTTCCTTGCCTCTGACTGGCCGTCTTGTGCTACCTGCAATTCTTTGTGTTCTCTGGCTCATGGCTGCATCACTCAGATTTCTGCCTTCATCTTCACATGGCTGTTTTCCCTTTCTCTGTGTCTGTGTCCAGATTGCACTCTCCTTATGAGGACAGCAGTCCTTAGGTTAGGGCTCACCTCAATTCAGACCTCACCTTAACGTGGTTACATCTGTAAAGCTCTTTCCAAATAAGATCACCCTCACAGGTGCTGGGAGTTAGGACTTGAACCTATCTCTTTGGGGCTAATTCAACTAGCTACAGGGTGTTCAAGAGAAGAAAGCCCCCATAGCTTCCCTCTGGCGGGGTTGGGGGCGGGGATCAGACAAGCACACATGGGATTATTTTTCTGAAAAGAGAACAACTTGGAGTCTAAAAAAAGAGACAGATAGACTTAATGCCTGGCTGCTTAAAGTGTGGTCATGGCCCAGAAGCATCGGTGCCCCCTGGGAGCCTGTTAGAAATGCAGAATCTCGGATTCCACTCCACACCTGCGGAGTTAAAAATCTACATTTGAACCAAGTCCCCAGGTGACGTGGAAGCACATTACAGTATGAGAAGCACTGCTGTAATAATTGGATTTTTATTTCCTCTTAAACCCATGGTCAGCCTAGCCTGCTGGTCTCTGCATGAGCTGGCCTGGTCCAAAGCAGGCACGTGTGTTGTCCTTTGTTCTCTCTTTCATGTAACATGTCCTTGAGTTTCTCTCCCCGTGTGCTGACACCGCCCACGTATTTGACCTTTGTGGAGAGCATCAGGTTTGTTGAGCCAGTCCCTTTGTTGTGTTCCTGGGCTGTGTCCAACTTTTGGCTGTTTTTAGATGTTGCTGCCATGAACAACTCTGTACATGTTTACTTGGGGTTAGTTCCTTGAGGTGGGGTTTCTGGAATCAAAGTGCATGGGCAGTTGTGGACTCTTATCATATCTTATCACTCTTATATCCCTGTGAAACCTGACATCACAGCAGGTCTCTCCATTCTACCCAGCAGCCCACAGTAATCCTATTTGGGAGGTCAAGTGGCAAAAAAAGGCTTTGGAGCCAGATAGGCCAGGGTTCAAATATGCTACTTTTATGCTGTGTGACCTTGGGCAAATGACTTAACCATCTCTGAGCTTGGGGTTGCTCTCCTATTATATTGTAACAGTGCTGTAAACTTTTGATGGGTTTTATAAAGATGATAATGATACCACCACCATTTATTGAGCACTTTCTGTGAGTTACCTCATTTAATCCTTTTATTCCTCTGAGTAGCCATGATCATCCACTTTTCCCTTTTACAGAACAGAAAACTGAGGCTGGGGTTAACTAGCTTGCCCGAGATTCTACTGTAGGCACAGTATGTGCCCAGGCCCAGGGCTGTCAGGTTAGAGTATGGATGAAAGAAGATGTCCTAGCATGCGACCTGACTCTGCACTTGCTGGCTGGCTGCCTTCTCTTCCCACGCCTTTATCAGTTTCCTTTTACTCCCTAGCAGTGGTATGTAGTCCAGCATTGTTTTAGCTGGTGATTCCCATTGGTGATTCCCTAGTTTTGTTTCATGTGCAAACTTTCTCCCAGTGAGATGACTCAGAGATCTGGGGTTAGGAGCCGGGCTGGCTCTGATCCCTGCAGCTAACTGGCTCCTTCTTCTCCAGGAACAAGTATGGCCAGACTGCCCATGGCCATGAGCGTGCCTTGGTGCTCCTGGGGCTGAGGCTGGGCCGGCCGCCATGAGGCTGGGTGGGCCTTGGGCCTGGCTGCTGGGCCTGCCCACGGCTGTGGTCTATGGCTCCCTGGCCCTCTTTGTCTCTGTCCTGCACAACGTGTTCCTGCTTTACTACGTGGACACCTTTGTCTCCGTGTACAAGATCGACAAAGCTGCATTCTGGGTTGGAGAGGTAGGCCAGCACTGGGGCAGTCAGCCGGGGTGGGAGCCAGGCAGATGGCAGGGCAGCGTCCCACCCATCCAGGAGCAGAGGGTAAGCTGGCTTGTCCACCAAGATTCAGCAAGAATAGGTAGAGCTGGAGGCTCTCAGTGGGGATTATGCCAACTCTCCCGTCCTCTGTCCTGCGAGCCAGGCACTGTATGCATTTATAATACATTCACGTGTATTTATCAGTGGTGCCCTGGATGGTGGGAGTTTGATGGGGGCAGTGGCTATGGGTTATGGCAGAGGGACTGACCTGAGCACAGGTTTGCAGGCAGGAGAGCTGGCATCATCTCTGAGGGGTGGCGAGCAGGCTGGGGTGGGGAAAGCCCTGGAGAGGAGGCCGCCTGGAGCCCACCTGCCCATCTCCCCTCTGCCCACAGACGGTGTTTCTGCTCTGGAACAGTCTCAACGACCCCCTCTTCGGCTGGCTGAGTGACCGTCGGTTCCTCAGCTCCCAACCCCGGTTTGTTTCCCGGGGATGGCTCAGGACTGGTCCTCGCCCACCTCCCCCTCCCCAGAGCTGGAGGATCACTGCCTGTATGTGGGGTGGGGAAAGAAAGGGAGACCACTGCCAGCCGTTGGCTGGGCCTTCTCATTTCCCGAGTTCAGGCGGGGAGTGGGGCCTGCCAGGGCTGCCAGGGCATCTCCCAACGGCCCCCTCTCTCCCCGGCAGGTCAGGCACTGGGCTCTCCTCAAGGGCTGTGGTGCTGGCACGTGTGCGGGCACTGGGCTGGCACGGGCCGCTGCTGGCTCTGTCGTTCCTGGCATTCTGGGTGCCCTGGGCGCCTGCTGGGCTTCAGTTCTTGCTGTGCCTGTGCCTCTACGACGGCTTCCTGACGCTCGTAGACCTGCACCATCATGCCTTGCTGGCCGACCTGGCCCTCTCAGCCCACGACCGCACCCACCTCAACTTCTACTGCTCCCTCTTCAGTGCAGCCGGCTCCCTGTCTGTCTTTGCCTCCTACGCCTTCTGGAACAAAGAGGACTTTTCTTCCTTCCGCGCCTTCTGCCTGGCGCTGGCCACTGGCTCCGGGCTGGGTTTTGTGGGGGCCGCACGGCTGCTGAGGCGGCGGGTTGAGGCGGCCGGCAGGGAGCCGGGGTGCCCAGCCATGGCTGTGAATGGCGGGTGAGTGGCCAGCACTCTGCTGGGCTTGACTGCCATGCTGGGGCTCCTGGCTGATGGATGGCTGCCTGGGGTGGGGGATGGCTCTGGCCCAGCCTAAGCTGTTCTTGATTCCCCTCTGCCCCATAGCCTGTGTGAAGAAGAGCTGCTTGTGGGCGGCGAGGATGTGGGTAGCATCACCTTGGGCCAGTACCTCCAGCAGCTGGCACGCCACCGGAACTTCCTGTGGTTTGTGGGCATGGATCTGGTGCAGGTATGGGAACAATGCCCATTCGTAGGATGGCTGCAAATGCCTCACTCAAGGGAACCGCCTTCCTAGAAGCTGGGAAATCAGTTCTGGTCTTGCCTGAGGACGGCTGAGCGGCTGAATGGCAGGAATATAAGTTGGGTAGTTAGAGACCTGGATTCTCCCTGCATCTGAGCTCCTAACCCCTTGTGTGATCTTAGGCCCGTCTTGCTCTTTTGGGGCAGCCATGTTCTCACCTGCAACGTGAGAATAGGAGAGAGGTGCTCCCTTGGGGACTTTTTTTTGGCCACTCTGTGGGGCATATGTGGGCTTCCCTGATGGCTCAGTGGGTAAAGGATGTGCCTGCAATGCAGGAGACACAGGAGACGTGGGTTCAATCCCTGGGTCAGGAAGATCCCCTGGAGTAGGAAATGGCAACCCACTCCAGTATTTTTGCCTGGAAAATTCCATGGACAGAGGAGCCTGATGGGTTATAGTTCATGGGGTCCCAAAGAGTCAGACACGACTGAGCGACTAAGCACACATGATGCTTAGAACACTTTAGTATAATTGTATTTTTGCAGGGTATGTGAGATCTTAGTTCCCCAACCAGGGATCAAAACCACACCCCCTGCATTGGACATAGATTCTTAATCACTGGAACACCAGGGAAGTCCCTGAGGACTCTCTTTAAAACACCACAGGCCAGACCTAGAACACATGTAGTATATAAGCCAGCGAAATTTAGAAACAAATTGTTTTTAAGCTTGTTTTAGCATTGATAAGTTCTACAAGAGAAAGCTTTTAGTTGTTTTAATGGTGATGTTATCATTCCTTCTAGCTTTTATAGATAAGCATAGGAATTTGGTTTTAGGTTTTGTCCTGGTATGTTCCATGTTGAAGGACATGGGACTAGAGGCTGCTCTGGCTTCTGCTGCTGCCTCCCCCCCGCCACCCCTGTTGGTTTTCCCTCTGTTCCTGGCTCACCTTCACCCCGCCTCCCCAGCCTCCTTAGTGTCCCTATTGGTTGCAGGTCTTTCACTGCCACTTCAACAGCAACTTCTTTCCCCTCTTCCTGGAGCATCTGTTGTCAGACCACATCTCCCTCTCCACGGGCTCCTTCCTATTGGGTGAGTGGGTACCTTGTGCTGGCCGGAAGGACAGAGGCTTGCACCCCAGAACCCCTAGACTGACTGCAGATACAGCCACCTCCCAGCTGGGGCCCAGGTGGCAGAGGGCAGAGTCTGCACTGGGGCTGCACCTCCAGCCCCCACCCCCAGCCGCACTCTGTTTTCCAGAGGGAGGGAGGGCGCTTCTGTGAGTTTGAGTGGGTAGGGTTGCCCTCATGGTGGTCCTCTTGGTAGTTACGCCACCTAGCGGTAATGCGGCGCAGTAGCTCGTTCACAAGGGCCGACAACTCTCCTGACTGGCCTGGGAACGTGCTTGACTGTGCTGCTTCCCTGTGTGGTCTTGGGTGTGTTTTATTTAATCTCTTTGGGTCTCCATTTATCTGTAAAGTAGAGATAGTACTCACCTTAAAGGGCTTCGAGGGCTAAATAAAAGGATGTGGAAACTCTTAGCACAGCGCCTGGACCTCGTTAGTGTTGAATCAATGCAAACTTTGATTTCTGATGGTTAGAATGTGGGCACTTGTGGAGGTTGTGGCAGCGCCCCTTGACAGGCTGCGTTCCCTTCCCCAGGCATCTCCTACGTCGCTCCCCACCTCAACAACCTCTACTTCCTGCCCCTGTGCCGGCGCTGGGGTGTCTACGCCGTGGTGCGGGGGCTCTTCCTGCTCAAGCTGGGCCTGAGCCTGCTTATGCTGTTGGCCGGCCCCGACCACCCCGGCCTGCTCTGCCTCTTCATTGCCAGGTAGGGCCTGCCCCTCCCTCGCCCCCTCACCTGTGTCCCGTCCCCCCTCCTCCTTCATTCTCATCCATTCTCTCTCGCCGGCAGCAACCGTGTCTTCACTGAGGGCACCTGTAAGCTGTTGACCTTGGTGGTCACGGACCTGGTGGACGAGGACCTGGTGCTCAATCACCGCAAGCAGGCAGCCTCGGCGCTTCTCTTTGGCATGGTGGCCCTGGTGACCAAGCCAGGCCAGACCTTTGCTCCGCTGCTGGGCACCTGGCTGCTCTGCTTCTACACAGGTGAGGGCCCAGGGGCTGGCATGGTGCTCGAGGCTCCAGGGGGCACAGCATACCTGGTGTAGCAGCTGATGAGCCTGGGACCTGGGTCCCAGTGAAGCAGAGAGAATGACAACTAGCCACGGCAGAGTCTGGGCCTGGGCTGCCCCTGGCTGCCACCCCTCGTCTGCCTGTCCCTATGTGGGCAGAGGAGCTGGGTTCCATTCTTTCAGTAGTTCATTCATTCATTCAGCAAATATATATGAGATACCTTCTCTGCCAGGTGCTATTCTAGGTGCCTCTAGGGAGAGAGAGAACAAAATAAGACAGATAAGGTCTTTGCCGTCATGGAGCTTATATTCTGTGTTGGTGTGGGGTGGGGTCGGCACTATACACCTAAACAAGAGAAGAGCAGGCAGAGATAAGTGCACTGGTAAAAGTATCATTGTGGCTAAGAAGCTACTCTGTGTGGTCTGGAAGGACTCTGAGGAGATGGCACCCAGGATGTGAACTGAAGGGTGAGGATTTAGTCTGGACAGATCTCAGCAAATCACAGACAGGCAGAAAAGAAAGTACATGAGCCCAGGTTATCAGGAATGGTTTGGGTTGACATTTCCTCCTCTGGGGGATCTTCCCAACCCAGGGATCAAACCCCAGTCTCTTGCATCTCCTGCACTGGCAGATGGGTTCTTTACCACTGTACCACCGGGGAAGCTCAGGAGTGGTTTAGAGGTGAGGCTGAAAAAGTGAAGAGGGGCTCTGTAAATCAGGGCAGGGTTTGGATTTTATTCTCAGTGCAGCTCTTGGGAAGGTTTTAAGTAGGGCAATGGCCTAGTCTGATTTACATTTTTTTAAAGTTTGCTGTGCTCTTTGGAGAGTGGACTGTAGGGAGGCTGTGGCAAAAGTGATGGAGGCTTGGAGCAGGTGGTGCTGGGGGCTGAAAAGAAGTGTTTGGTTTGGGCTGTGTTTTGGAGTTGGGGGAGGTAAAGGATTGGCTCTTGGGGAGTGGTGAAGCTAATTGAGGACTCTAGGAAGAATTTGGTAATTGGGGGGATAGTGGTGTCATTCTGCAAGGAAGAACAGGGGAGAAGCAAGTTCGGGTGTGGAATTGAGAGTTGGGGTTTGGACGTGTCCATGTGACATCTGAGATGAGGCACTGTGGACTTTGGAGGCCAGGACTGACCTGTTCTTTCTGTGGGCTGTCTTGTCCTAGGTCATGATCTCTTCCAGCAGCCCCCCCTGGCCCCTGTGGGGAGTGCTCAGCCCTGGCCAGAGCCCCCGGCTCCACCCCCGGCACAGGCCCCCACACTCCGCCAGGGCTGCTTCTACCTGCTGGTGCTGGTGCCCATCACCTGTGCTCTGCTGCAGCTCTTCACCTGGTCCCAGTTCACGCTGCATGGGAGACGCCTGCACATGGTCAAAGCCCAGCGCCAGAACCTGTCACGGGCCCAAACCCTGGACGTTAAGGTGGTGTGAGGGGAGTGCAAAGCCACCCTGTTGAGGACACTACCTGTAGCCCTGGGGGGGCCAGCCCTGTGTCCTGCTCTTCCGCCTCCCTGGGGTCCTGCCTGGAGGACAGATGGCAGAGTGGGAGCACTTGGGGCTGAGCTGGAGTGTCACTGGGGTCTAAGTTTCTGCATGGCTGTCTGGCCCAGCTTGGGCAAAGGCTGGGCCATGTGTGCGCTCAGGGACCTGCTTCCTCCTCTAGGGCAGAAGGAAGAAGAGGACTGAGAAGGGTGGGGCCTGCCCTGTGGTCACATGGGATTGCTATGGGTATGGAGGCCATTCCTCCTACCTGGCCAGGGCTAGCGCCCTGTGTGGGCTCCGGAACCACTTTTGCCTGGTCAGGACTGGGAGTCCTACAGTGGTTTCTCTCAGAATTCTCTGCTTCAGCCACACCTGGAGTAGCACACTCCAGCTGCTGCAGGGCACCCCGGAACCCCAAATGACCTCTCAATGAGGCTCATCTCATCACAGACTGATTAAAGCCAGTCATTTCTATTTCCATTACTGAAGTCTATGCTGTGTATGGGAGTGGTGGGTTGGAGAACAGGATTCCTTAATAAGAGCAGCCTGAGAACATTTTCAGAAATGAGTGGGGTAGGGTGGAGGGGGACGCTGCATCAGGTTCACTGAGGTAGTGGGGAGAGCCTGCAGACCAGTGGCCTCATGGGCCCCTGGGAGCCAAACAGCTTTCAGGCCTGTGGTCGTAGCCCCAGTGCGTTTCCCATGTACCACTGCTGGAGGTAGTGGGCAAGGAGTGGCCACTTCTAGGCTAGAGATCCTTAACCTTGGAGTCGCTGGGATCTTCCAAAGATGACTTTTTTTTTTTCTTTACCGTGTGACTGGGACTAGAAACCTTGGCTTTAGGCCAGCGTTTCTCAGTCTGGGCTCTACAGACATTTGGGGCTGGGGAGTTCTTTATTGTGGATGGTCTCTGCCTACTAGATGTCAGTAGCGTCTCTCCCCAGTCATGACAACCAAGCACCTCCAGACATTGCCAAATGTGTCCTGAGAGGCAAACTGGCCTTAATTGGGAACCACTGCCCTAGACCAATGGTTATTTGAAGGTCTGCATCACAGTTAAGAATGTAGTCTAGTGCTATATTGCCTAGGTTCAAATTCTAGCTAACAAAGGGCAGATTTGGGAGAAATTACATAATCTCTCTGTGGCTCTATTTCATCATCTGTAAAGTAAGTAACAAACATACTTGCATTTTACAGCTGTTGCGAGAATCAAATGGTTAACACTTGTAAAGTGCCTAGCAATTCCCACCCCTAACTGCTCAAGTATACAGGTTTAAAATGGAGAAGTGATTAATCAGAATATCTGCGCATAGACCCTGGGAACTGCGTTTTAATAAACTTCTGACTTTAAAGATGTGAAGAGCTGGCCTCTTATTGCAGGTGGAGTCTCATCCATGGGCTTGGGCATGTGTACAGGGCATGGACTCTCAGTTCCTGACTGGTCTTTGGGCTTTGTCAACAGCATCTTTGCATCCACCTGACAGGCTGGGACTTGGGTGAAGGTCTGGCTGGTGCAACAGTGACCTCTAGAGGACGGACTAGGCCCAGTCTCAGTGCCCACAGCTCCTCCCTCCTCCCACCTGCACTGAGTAGACAGAGGCCCAGCTGATGTGTCTATTAGAACGAGTTTATTTAAGTACACTGGGCCCCACCAGGCAACATGGTTTGTGCGAGGCTGTGCAGGGGACAGGCTTGGGCTAAGAGGAGGGAGGTGAGCTGGTTAAGCACACTGCAGTCCGCGGGTCGCCACATCGCTTTCACACACACCTGCTGCTGCGGCCCACACCTGGCAGGGCCTTTGGTCGTTGGACGGCATGGGGTCGAGAATACTGCCTTGCCTGGAATCTGGGATCGGGCAAGTGTTGGTGTCATGGGTGAGGGTGCCAGTGAACATCTGCTAGCCCCAGCTTTGCACCTTCTGGGCTGAAGAGTCTTTGGACCCCTGCCAGGCCAGCCCAGTCCAGGGTAGGCACCAGGCCCCACTGGACCAGAGGAGGTGAGCCTGAGCCCATCAGTTCCTGGCAGCCTGGTCTGGCCCCTCCCTCCCTGACCAAACAAGTCCAAAGACAAGAATGGCACAAGTCAGCCAGAGGGGGCTGTCTGGCCTCTACAAGGTAGTCCCCCGGGGTCAGCTAGCATGGGAAAAGGCAGCTTGGTTAACTGCGGCTCTTTCTCCAGTCCTAAGGAGGCGGCATCCCCAACACCCCTCCTTTGCCAGGAGCCTCTGCCAAATGGGGTTTCTACCTCCTATTTCAGAAAAATCCAACTAGCAACCAGCCTGTTGATTCCAGGGCAGTGAGCAAGTGGAAGAGGGAGAAAGAAAGAGGCCGGAGTGACTTTGAATGTAGCGTCTGAGCTCAAATGGTCCTGAGGCCTATGGATACTGTCAGTTCATGTTGGCAGGGAGTGGTGGGGCCCTGAACGCTATGCTAAGCTTAGGCGCTGTAAACATTAGTGTGAACAGGGTGACTGGTGGGCGGGGCAATGAGCTCCCTCTCTCCAGTCCCCTAACTGAACAAACACTTCAATAAATAAAACTGAAGATGGCACTGCCCATGGATGGATGGAAAGCAAGTTAACAGGACCTGAGGCCAACAGGCTCCTGAAACTCCCGAGATCCCCAGATGGGGTTGGGGGTTGGAGCAGTAAGCCCGCCACTGATCAGAAGTAGCGCTCCTTGCCCTCCTCAAATGCCCAGTGTGGTCCTGGTCCCCAGGTGAAGTTGAGGGCATCCTGCCCGCTCCTGACAGGGAAGTCTCAGTAAAGCTCCTGGAGTACTTCTCCAGCTTTCTAAACCCAAACTGCAACATGACCAGACAAGAACTCAACCCTGGACTCAGGCCTCAGTCCACGATCAAGAGGCATCGAGAGCAGAATGATGAACAAGGGGAGGCCGCAGGGCACCCTGGGTAGAGGGGGTAGGGCCGGCCCAGCCTAAGATGGGCAGCAGCAAGTGTCCCCGGGGTTGGTTTACCTCCCTCTCTGTCTCCCTGTGGTATTAAACAGTCCCACACAGCCAAAGGCCCGGCTGACAGAGCAGGGCCCTCTGCCAGCACTCTTCCCTGTCAGGGGCCAGTTAGTGGTCAACCCCAGGTCTCAGGCCGTCGCCATCATGGGTAGTTCATCGTCCTTTCCGGGCCCTGAAATCCTGGGATCCCTGGGCCACACGGCACTCGCATATGTGCACACATTCATACCCACACACACACATTCATACACACAGGCAGTTCCTCGCAAACACTCCGACTCAAGAAAGCGAGTTTTAAAGTGGAGTTAACTTCAGAGAGAGGTGAAGACGATGTCCCAATATTAGAAGGTTTTCCTGTGGATGGACCGGGCACCGTCTTCCTCGTATTCCTTCTTAGAGACCCACATCTTCTTAAAGGTATCCAGGGAGGCGAGGATGGAGCCCCTGGCATGGAGGGAATCCAAAGGAATCATGTCAGAGATGGGGAGTGGGTATCTGTGGAGCCAGGCAGTGCCCCTAGGGTCAAACCAGACCAGGCTTTTCTTCAAAGGCCTGGGGTGGTGAGGCGTAATCAATACCTCTGCAATAAGAGTGTTCCACTCTTATTCCCAGAAGAGCTACTCACCCAATCCATGTGGAATACAGTCTCTCTTGCGGTGCAGATATCTGCCAGGGTGGGTGGAAAGAGGAATCTGAGATGGCCGTCCTCCCCTCTCCCTTCCCTGTCTAACACTCGTCTCACCACCAGTGAGAGTCAGTGGACATATTTCACACAACAGCCTTTTTAAGTTCTGTCCCTGCTGGACCCTGTGGCCTCTCTGGGGGGTACCATGGTCAGCCTGACACTCATCTGGAGAAACAGGCTTCTGGCAACCCGAAGTACCTATGGCTCCCAGGGAAGCAGGGGCTATCTGAAGGCAAGATCCAGCTCTGCTGGGGGCTGGTGGGGAGCTGATTGCATGGCAGGCACCACGCTCCTCCACTTAGGATCCCTCCTTCCTCAGGCAGGCCAGCTCCTCTCAGCAGTCACTGAGGTGCTGGACCGTGTCACAGGGGACAGCTGAAGCCAAGCTCTTGTCAGCGTTAGCTTCCCTGACAGACTGCATGTCTAGCATCCTGCCACATCTGGGGATCAGAACTGCCCCGTTTGGTGAAGACCCAACATGAGGATGGGTCCCCCGCTCTAGTAGGCCTCAGGGGCACAGCAGAAGCTGGGAGCCACCTGATGGTGCCTGGAAACCTTGGGCAGAGCAGGAAGGGAGGCCGCGCCACGCAGTGTTCCAGACCCTTGGTGGCCCAGTTCGCCCACCCCCTGGCATGCTCCTACCCTGATCTTCACGTCTTTTGGAGCCAATTTCTTCACTTCACTCAATAGCCTGTCACCAAAACCTGAATAGGCAAGAAGGGAGAATCTCACGTCAATCCCCTGGGCCCAGCAGGACGTGGCAGCTTCCTGGGGTAGGGCCCTGAGACCAAAGCCCAACCTTTGAAGAGGGTGGAGCCGCCTGAGAGGACGATGTTGGAGAACAGTGTGCGCCGCAGGTCCATGTCAGACTTCTGGATGGCAAACACCAGCACCTCGTGGATGCCCTCACTCTCCTCGCCAATCAGGTCCGGCCTGAACAGCAGCTCAGGTGCCCGAAATCGGGAAGGACCAATCTGCGGGGTGGGGGAGCAAGCATCACAGGCTCAGGTCCCTCTGCCCAGGGCTTAGTAACCAGGTGGCTCTGAAGGCCACACTCAGGGAAGACTTTCTATGTCACGGGCCGCAAGAAACAAAGATAGCGCTCCTAGGAACATAAAGGAACAACCAGCATGCCTGGGAAACTAGAGAGAGGAAGCTCCTGTGTTTAATCCTAGCTCTGATATTTTCCAGCCAAGAGACTTGATAGATTCATTCATTTGTGGAAATTTCCTCCTATCAGTGGAGGTCCAGGGGGCTGGAATTCACTCTATACTGTGCCTGAGTGGTTAAGGACAGCACTACACATCAGCCTTCTAATCCCACAGGAGAACACCTCCTCCCCTCCACACAGGAGAAGCAAAGTCCCTAGCACCTCACCCTGCAGGAGACGCTGCAGCTCAACAGCTACACTGCTCCAGGCAGAGGGTGTAAAATAACTGGTGCGCCTGACTCCAGCCTCCCCATGGGGAGTTCTCTTTGGGCTCAGTACCTTTGGGACCTGAGGGGAAAGATCTGCTGCCTACCTCAATGGTGCTGCCGTCAGGCAGGTAGTATTGCGCCTTCTCCGTCTCTAGTGTCTCATCCTTCTGGGGGTTTATGGACAGGTAGCAGGCTCTCTGGAGAACCAAACACAAGTCAGGTTGGCTGGAAAGCTGGTGCCTACCCGATCCAAGTCCCCATCCATTGCAGTGACTGTCCTAAAGATTATTAGAGCTGCATATCCTAAGTGCCACCCAGTGAAGCTGACCCAACCCCCCCCGCCCCTTCTTAGGATATGTGCCCCCACCTGTCCACCTTCCTGGGGGCCAAGTGTGGCAACTCAGCTTTCTGGATTTGAGTCTGAGACCACACCCTAATCTTAGTTCAGACTCAGGTGTCTTTTTCCTACTACTTGTATGGTTCTGGGCCCTGCCTACCCAGCTCAGAGGTCTCCCTGGAGCCGTAGATGATGCGGAGGATTCATTTTACTTAAAGAAAAAAAAAGCAGTCTGACTTCTTCAAGGGGGTAAAAGAACATGTGTAATCTGTATATGATGTATAAAAACAATGAGCACGGGCATGCTTATCACTCAGCTTAGGAAATACAGGCAGCTCCCTTTGGCCCACAAGATGGCAGCACTTTGGAGGGTCAATCCCTCAGGGTGAGGGGACTGGCTGGAGATCACGGGGCCGCCAGGAGGCCTGGTCGGGAAGGACAGAAACCCATCTCCAGGGCAGGAGTTTAGCCACTCTTCACTCTAGGTCACGGAGGTCCTGGCTGCTGTTCCCGTCCCCTCTCCCAGCCCTGGGCCCATGGGGGCAGCACTCACTTCTTTTATGGCCTTGACAATCTCAAACTCGGAGGATGAGTGGAAATCATAGCCCTCCTTGCGCAGGTAGAGGCGAAGAAAGCGAGAGACGTCTCGGCCAGCGATGTCGATGCGCATGATGGAGTGGGGCATGGCAAAGCCCTCGTAAATGGGCACGGCATGGGTGACACCATCCCCCGAGTCCAGCACCACACCCGTGGTCCTGCCGGTGGCATAACTGAAGCACAGGGGGCACAGCATCACTCACCCCTGCCTCCTCACTCTGGGAAGACTCTCACTTCTTGCTAGAGTTCAAGGTCAGCTGAACTAAAGCTGGGGCCTGCCTTCCCCAGAAGCCTCCGACTGGACTGAGTATGAAGGCAGCCTGAGCAATGAAGCAAGCCTGGAATATCTGCAGGAAAGGAGCCGAGCCTCTCCAGAAGAATAGGCCCTCCAACCGCAGGAGATGGCCTGGCCTTCCACTGCTTCAGGGACCCAGCCTGAGGGACAGTTTTTACTCTCTAGACAAGAGGGAAAAACTCAGGGGTCAGGAAAGAGAAGTGAATGAATGAAAGAAAATAAGAATATTTTCACTTGCATAAAAAACTAGCTTTGGGGGACTTCCCTGGTGGAGTGGCTAAGACTCTTTGCTCCCAATGCAGGGGGCCCAGGTTCAATCCCTAGTCAGAGAACTAAGATCCCACATGCTGTGCAATGCGGCCAAAATGTTAAAGAAGGAAAACCAATCAACCAACCAACTAGCTTTTGGCCCTCTAGGTCTGTCCTTAAGTTTTTCTCTTGGTAAGGACAAGGGTACAGACATATATGGTGATATGAGGGGGAAAACCCCATAATGTTTCATAAACAGCACCTGACATTCAGCCTTCGTGTTAGATGACAGGCAATGGAGAAGGCTGTGGTGAAGTCAGGTTTCCAAACCCTGTTTAAAATGGCAGCTGCGATTTTCTTTCAGCTTCTGCTGATTTTTGCTCTAGAGGAATGCAGGCCCAGCATTATCAGATCTTCCCATTTTTTTTCAGAGAAGTCAGAAATTTTGATTTTGATAGGAAATGTCCCAATTTTTAAAGGTTGGCTCACAATTTTTCAGCGGGGTCAAACATGCCATCTGCAGGCTACCAATATATGATCTTGGCAATAGACCTAACCCTGGTGGGAGGCAGGCTGCGAGCCAGACAGGATGACAGGGGTGTTTTCATCACGAGCCTATCACCAGCCTTGCACAGCGCCTGGCTCAAGTAGGCCCTGAAAAAAACACCTGAACTCACTGCAGGGGCCAGCAGGGAGAGCTGTTGCAGCACGTGGCCTTCCCAGCAGGCTCAGCGGAGAGCCTTTGGCACCAGACCAGGAGGGAGGGCCGAGACTGGAAGATGCTCCCTTTCCCACCATCCATTACCGTCCCTGGCAGGGGTGCTTAGGGAGCTCTGCACCAACCCACAGCAGGGCCAGCCTTGATTCTGCCAAAGGACTGCTTCCCCCCAGGGGCCAGGCTCGCCAGCCAGCTGTTACTCACAGGCTGAGCACAGCTTGCATGGAGATGAAAAGGGCTGGCACATTGAAGGTCTCGAAGAAAACTTCAGCAGCTCGTTCCCGGTTTTTCCGTGGATTTAAAGGCGCCTCTGTCAGGAGCACAGGATGCTGGTGAAAGATGCCCGGACAGCAATTAGGGTGAGGACAGATTCCCAGCCCTCATTAGGACTGCATGGCTGGCTGGAGAGCCCACACGGACTTTGTCAGCCTCTCTCTAAAAGAGGGCTGGTGGGCTGGTCACTTACCACCACCCAAGCCAGTTTCTCAACTTTCCAAATTCATACCCCCTTTAAAGTGTCATTCTATCCTCACCTTCTACTACCCTCTTATCCTCCAAGATTCTTATATAGGCCCTTGTACCTTCTGGATAGCTCCAGGTATCAAAGTTTTGCTAAACTCTAAATTTGAAATTACTGTGATAAAAGTAATCCTTAAATTTTTTTTTCAAAATAGAAAATTAAATATCATTATTGATTATACTATTAAAAAACAGAATATATCCCTCTCTTGCAAATTCTGATAAGCCTAGTCAGCACCTTCCTTTGTGTTTCTGAGTTGAGAGTTCCTTCCTTAGAAACTAAAGTCCCCCCCCATGTTCATCGCAGCACTGTTTATAATAGCCAGGACATGGAAGCAACCTAGATGCCCATCAGCAGACGAATGGATAAGGAAGCTGTGGTATATATACACTATGGAATATTACTCAGCCATTAAAAAGAATTCATTTGAATCAGTTCTAATGAGATGGATGAAAGTGGAGCCCATTATACAGAGTGAAGTAAGCCAGAAAGATAAAGACCAATACAGTATACTAACGCATATATATGGAATTTAAAAAGATGGTAACAATAACCCTATATGCAAAACAGAAAAAGAGACAAAGATGTACAGAACAGACTTTTAGACTCTATGGGAGAAGGTGAGGGTGGGATGTTCTGAGAGAATAGCATTGAAACAAGTATACTATCAAGGATGAAAGAGATCACCAGCCCAGATTGGATGCATGAGACAAGTGCTGAGGGCTGGTGTACTGGGAAGACCCAGAGGGATGGGATGGAGAGGGAAGCGGGAGGGGGGATCAGGAAGGGGAACACCTGTAAATCCATGGCTGATTCATGTCAATGTATGGCAAAAACCACTACAATATTGTAAAGTAATTAGCCTCCAACTAGTAAAAATAAATGGGGAAAAAAAAAAAAACTAAAGAGTATATATAGCTCTGAAGTCTGAAAGGCGTGGGTTGGAACCCCACCCAGCTCTACCACTCTTCACTGGGTGGTTGCGGAAATACCACCTGGCCTCTCTGAACTTCTGTTCCCTTGTTTGTAAAAGGGAGATAATAATACTACCTGTGCCTCATAGGGATGCTGTGAAGATTAAATGCAAACATGTCTGAAAAGCATATGCCTGATGCCTAGAACATAAGACACAAACACTCAAGGCAGTTATCGTTGTCATCTGCCTCATCTCTAGGGTAGGGCTTCTGTCTGCTCTGCATAGCCCCCATGGCACCCCACACACAGGACCCTCACCTCCTCTGAGAAAGTCTGCAGCTGGTCCTTAGAGTAGACATACTGCCAGATGCGCTCCATGTCATTCCAGTCCTTGACAATGCCGTGCTCCATTGGGTAGCGGATGGAGAGGAGCCCTCGGTGCTCCTGGGGGCAGACAGCAGTGCTTGCAGCCGCAGCCAGCCTCTCAGCAGGACTGCTGGGTGGACCCCACAATCCGCACCCCTGGCTAAGAATGGACCCACCCATCCTCCAAGTCACTAAACTGTATGCTGTGAACTGTGCTCAATGCCCAAGCAGCTGGCAAAGCAGAGGGCTTCTGCCTTTCCGTGGGCCCCTGGGTGGCATCATCCTCATTGTCTGGTCCCAGGACACAATCTCCTGGCATCTGCAACCAAGGTTGGCAACAAAGATTCTGTTGTTCTGCTTCTAGAAGCTGCCCGAGGGCTCTGCCAAACTGTGCTAATTAACTTATCCCCAGGGTACCCCAGCCAGGATCTCCCCTCAATCACTTTTGCCAAAAAATAACCAAGCCAGTCAATTTGATCATTGGCAACATAGTGATAGAAGGAAGGCAAAAGCCCTTTTTTCTGGACTGGTCTCTGTTTCCCAAAGTGGGGTTCCAGATATTTCCTCTCCAAAACCAGAGGCTGTTCCTGGGAGAAATAAACCAGTTAGGTTTATTCTCTTTAGAATGAGAGAGTGAAAGGGGAGAGTTCAAGAGGAAATTGTTTCTTTTACTCATGTCCCTCTGTCGGATACTGCCTGCATGGGGAACAGTGAAGGTCCCCTGCTGGCTTGAGGATTCTTCAGTAGGACATGGGATTACCTCGGCTTTGGGGCCAATGAAGATGTCACCTTCGAGGGCGCCTGCCATGACACGAACATGCTTGGGTCTGCCCACACTACAAAAGAGAGTGGGGAAGACTATCACTTCTCATTTCGTGACATAACACACGACAGAACACAGGAAAGATGTACTAACGCATATACCTGGATGGGAAGAAATACACTCAATTCTACTGTGACTGTCACTGAGGAATGCACTTCCCAAAATTTCTATAATGAACATTTTTTTTGTATTTATGCATTAGTATACTATTTCATATGTTTATTATATTTATAAGTTATCAAATTCGGGAGGATTCAATATCCCTAGTTCTTCTCTTCTGTATGTACAGATCAAGAGAGACAAGGAAACAAGAGTTCATTTAGAGTGATTAACTCAAAAAGTTTTTGTCTCCTTAGCCTCCTGCCCAGGCCTTCTACGAAGGACAACTGTGATGCTGTAACTGAGAGATGGCCTTCCTCCTTTCTCCGCTGCTTTGACCCCTCTCCCAGGTGCCCGTGCCCTTTTCCTGCCCGCAGCATCTCTGCCTTGGTAAGAAAGTGCTGAGAAAAAGACTCATTCTCCCGAGAATGGTAGGTATGGTTTAATGTCAAATTCCATTCTGAGTGACAGGAGAATTTTAAGAAGAGGACTCCATTATGAGAATGTCATCCAAAGCAGTAAGTCACCAATGATAACATTTTTGGCAAATAAAAAAACAACTGCCCCTCAATTGTACCATGCAGGCAACAGTTTGCTTACTCCAAAAGCCAGCTCTTGTCCCTTGCTTGTTGTTGTTTTGAGTACCAAGGCTGACCTAAATGAGAGATCCTGTCCCCCTAAAAGATGGAGGGCTGACATCATAACAAAACTGACTAGCCTTACAAGCTTCTGACTAAGCTACAGAATGACTTACTAGTTTGGGAAGCAGTATTTGGGGATCTGATCACCAGCAAAACCAGCTTTAATCACACCGGATCCCTGAGGAGAGAAAGAGAAGTCAGACTATCACACAAACAAGAAGAGATTCATATCACACAGTATGTATAATATGGTTCCACCTTTATTTTAGAAAGAGAAAGGACCTTATATTTATGTATAATATATCCACTCATATAAGGATTTGTACCGTGAATGCATGCCAAAGGGAGGGCACTGGGGCTGGGAATGGTGAGGGGAATTTCTACTGCACACTCTATTTGATTTTTATGTATTCTTTGTCTTTTCTACATTGAACATGTTTACTTTTGGAATTAAAAATAGTATTAATAAAGGGAAGAAAAGGAAAAGGCTTGAGGACAGAAGAGGAAAGTACCTAGAAGCACAAAGCGGCCGAGTTTAGGAACACAACCAAGGTGGGAAGGGCGCACAATTCTGCTAAACCATCAAGGAGTGCTCATCTAAGCTACCTTCCCAGCTCAGACCTGAACTGTCCCTGCTCTCCAGGGCCTCTATGACAGACACACCTTGAGAGCACTGCCATACTTGAAGCTAACTCCCATATGACATATGCCGTCTGGTTCTGACTGCAGGGGCAGACTGCAATGATTTGTGGGGTGGTTGTAGTAGTTGTTTTGCCTTTTTTGTTGTTGTTGTTGTTTTTGTTTTGCTTTTTCACTGTACTCATTTGCTTTGCTGTACTCATTGGTCTCTTGAGGGTAAAGAGCAGAAGAGCCCTTAAGCACTCTGAAAAGAATCTGCCGTCTCCCACCATCATCTGGTACCACTTGGGCCCAGCCAAAGTAAACATTGATTCTGGACATCAACTCCATGCAAGACAGATGTTGAGGCTTGATGCTGCCTGCAGATCACCCTGTTCTCTTCCTTCTTAATTCTTCTACCACTACACCGGGTACCCTTGTCCTTCTATCCCCAACACAGTTGCGGCTCCAAGTGCAGCAAGCCGTCTCCTGCTGCCTGTCGACAACTTCTCCTGCGGTGCAGTGTAATGTTTCCAGAACACACAAGCATTAAACACATCAGGAGATGCTAAATAGCCAAGGTTACCTTGGTACCAAAGGCTTCCCAGCAATACCCCTGGATCCATCTGTTTTTTTTATTTCTGCATTTTTATAAGAGCAATGTGAGGGGGTAGGTGACTGATCCTAGCGAGGGAGGAGGGAGGAGGTTAGAAGTGGTTGAAGGACAGGGAAAGAGGTGTTGGGGGAGAGCAGGGCAAGCCAGTTCTCTAAGACAGCAGGAACTTCTGCCAACAGAAAAAACAGGAGACAATGTGCAAACTCATCGGTCTGGGCAGAACAGCAAGGAGCCTGGAAAAGGTACAGCTGTAAACTGAGCTGAAAGACTGGGAAGGAGGGAGGACTATCCTACTGCAAACCCAAGGGCTTGGGGACAGTGGCGCAGCTAGTGAGAAGAACATCGTACAAGAGAATTTGGGGAACTCGTTAGCTCAGGCTTCCGATAATTGCCCATTGCCTTCATCTGGGTGTGGTGACGCTAACAGACTAATTGGATCTCCTGGCAGGAGTTGAAAACGAGAAAAGTAAAGATGAAATCTGTGCTTTAGACTCTAGATTTTTTTTTTGGACGAGACTGATACTTTTTTTTTCCCTTTAATATTTATTTGGCTGCACCAGGTCTTAGCTGCAGCATGTGAAATCTTTCAGTTGTGGCATGTGGGATCTAGTTCCCCAACCAGGAATTGAACCCAATCCCCTTGCCTTGGGAGTATGGAGTCTTAGCCAATGGACCACCAGCGATTCTCCAAGATATTTCTAAGAGATGATTTTCCTGGAGATTTGATTTTGAGTTTACTGACAAGAGGGCTAGAGTTTGAGTGACAAGGCAGATTAAGACATTAGATTATTTTCTTTCTCCCTGTCCTTCCCAGCAAGAATATAACAGGTCCAGTTCAAATATCACTGCCTTCCTCCTGAAGGATAATCTCCAGTTGGAATTTGTTATCCTCTTCCCATTACCTATCACCACTACCTCGTTCACTAGGTAGCATGAATTTCATTCTGCTTTCTATTCTAATTTACGGTTTACACTTTTGGTCTCTTTTCAGTGCAAATTCCTTGAGGTCAGAGACTTTGTATATCAGCAGTATGACATTTGCAGGCTACTTGTCTAGATGCTGGCTAACTAAAATGAAAACCAAGCTCAAATGATTGGCAGATGAAGCCGAAAGTATGGAACCTGAATGAGCAGCTGGAATGCCAGAAGCCCCAGGCAGAGGTGGTACAGGGAAGATGAAGACAGTCTTGGGAATGATACACAAGGTAGAACCAGACCCAGCTTGTCCCTGCAGCCCCATGAGCTGGCCTGGCAGGCCAAGTGTCAGGTGAAAAATGGGTGGGGACAGGGGAAGTGGCTGAGTTGCCTTTATTTTGCTCAAGCCATACCAAGAGAGCATACAAAGGGGTCATGTCAATTTAACAGTATTTGTAACTAGGAACTATATACTTGGCAAATGAGCTGCCACTCTTTGTTATTCACTCTGTCAAAACCAAGTAAACAAATGCTTTGTTTGAAACAAATGCCTACATTTGAAAAAGTAATCGCATTAAATATTTGATTTTTGGAACTCAAGTCTGCTGCCAGCCAACTCTGACCATTCTCCTTCTGATGCAGGCAAACAAACAGCAAATTCCTCAGCATGGTTCTTGTAGTACCTGCTGGCTATTGACCCAGTGGCTTGGGCAACTTTACCCTAAGCACTGATTATTCTTAACATGCTGGGAAGAAGGCTAGTTGCCTGCCGTTTAACACTGCGAGGTGGAGCCTCAGATTCTAGGACACTGGTAGCCCATTCTGGCCCAAAGACATATTTTGTTTGGTCCACAAAGTAGTTTTTAAAAAACAACTTTATTGAGATAAAATTCACATACCACACAATTTACCCTTAAACGGGTAATGAGCTTTTTTAAATGGTGCATAATCTAATGGTTCTTAGCACATTTACAGAGCTGAACAATCATCACTACAACCTAATTTTAGAACTTTTCAGCATCCCCCCAAGAAACCCTGTACCCATTAGCAGCCATTCTCCATCCTTACTAACCCCCACCCTAGACAACCACTAACGTACTTTCTATCTCCACAGATCACAAACTACTTTTACATTGACTTCCAACAGTTAAAAATTAGAGATTGCAGGACTTCCCTGGTGGCCCAGTGGTTAAGACTCCATGGTTCCAACATAGGGGGCGAGGGGTCGATCCCTGGTCAGGGACCTAAGATCCCACATGCCACCTGGTGTGGCCAAAAAAAAAAAATTAAAAATTAAAAAACACTAGAGATTGCATATGAAATTAACACTTCTTCTTCTTCTTTTTTTAATTAACACTTCTGATTTCCCTTGAAAAATGAGAAAATCTGGTAACACTGAGCCTGCATGGGGACAACCTGCTGGAAATAAGAAGCAGCTGACCCTTTGGTCAAGCATGCTCAATGCACCTTTCAGATTTCTCACTTATTAAGACTACCTTCTCCTCATCCCCCTGCCCCTCCTCCGCCTTTTTAATGTATCTGCTTGGCCTCCCCAGGCATTGAGTTTGAGACCCCTATTCTAGACATTCTTTCCACCTTGTGAAGCACAGCCACGGCTCTCAAAATACACGTAATTGAGTGTAATCTATAAGCTACCTTCTCTTCCCTCTCTCCACCAAACTAGGGAGGATTCTCACTGCAGTTGTGCAACCAACAGGCTGAAAGTCATACCACAAGTGATGGTGTTAAATAAATACACTGACTTCATTTTCTCAGCTAAATTCTAGTGTCCATTAAACTTAAGTGAATCAACAGATCTTAAGAGCTGATGACAAACTGTTAGAAAGAGAAAATCAGCGAAATTTGACACTGACTAGATATTTGATGATATTAAGGAATTACTGTTAATTTTATTAGCTTTGATAATAGTATATTGGTTATGTTTTTAAAAGTTTGTGCAAGAGGGAAGTGGGTGGGTATGTTGCTAAAAAGATTAGTCAAGAGTTGATAACTGTTACAGTTAGATGATGGATATATGGATATTTGTTATAACATTTCCCCTCCTTTTGTTTATATTTGAAATTTTTTACATTAAGGAAGGGCTTCCCTGGTGGCTCAGCAGTTAAGAATCAGGATACCAGTGCAGGAGCTGTGGGTTCAGTCCCTGAATCTGGAAGATCGCCTGGAGAAGGGCATGGCAACCCCTCCAGTATTCTTGCCTGGAAAAGAACATGGACAGAGGAGCCTGGCAGGCTACAGTCCATGGGGGTCACAAAGAGTCAGACATGATTTAGCAACTAAACCACCACCACCACCAGAATAAGGAGAGCTAGCAAATAAGATGATAGCAGCTAAGTAAAAATTCAAAACATAAATACTATACACACACACATTATAAAATACATGTGTCCATAAAATCAGAAAGAAAGGAGCACATTAATTTTACAATGAGGTTTGCTTCCGGGGTTATGTATGGACCAGAAAGAAAGGATGGGATTATGGATGGGTACAAAGAGGCTTCGTTATATCTGTAATGTTTTATGTCCTAAAAAAATCTGAAGCAAATTTGGCAAATGACAACATTTATTAAATCAAGATGGAGGACACATGCTACATAGGTGCTTGTTATATACGTCTCTGAACTTTTCCGTGTGTTTAAAGAATCTCACTTTTCAAAAAGGGGGCCAAAGAAGCATAATGACCCCCCCAAGACAGTAAAACTCTTAGCTTGAAAAACTTGTAGAGATCTCATATTACTCCTGCATTTAGGCCCACATAGTCTAGCCAGAAAAGACAATTTTAAGATTGACTATAATGTTGATTCATTTTATGGAAGTATTTAATCTTCGAGATCCTCCCAAAGATCTGAGCTTCAGAATAAATATAGTATTCCAATAAAAGTGTTGTAGTCCTGAGAGTGGCCCTTCTCATTCTTGTACTACTATCTGTAATATGACTTTGGGAAAAACAACATGCTTAGTTTTTTAAAATACTCATCACTTTTTGTTGTTGTTGTTGTCATTAAATCGCATATGCACATATGCATACACACACCCTTCCATCTTCTTCATTAAATTCTGATGAATTGGTTTGGTCCCAGAATTCTATGAAAGGGGTGGTCAATTGTCTTAAGACTAGGAAAGAAAAAAAAAAGACTAGGAAAGGCTGTGAACTGATAACGGGGCTGTTCTCTCTTTTCCTTGCTTTCTTTGTTTTTCTGTCTTTTAATTACACTCTCCTTAGCCCAGAAATAAAATTGTGGCAGCATGATAAGCTATGGAGCTGTTAAATCTGCTAGAGACACGTTATTCTCATAATATAAAGCTGGCTCAAAAAAAAAAAAAAAAAGCTGGCTCAACTATTTTAAATGATTTACAGGCAGATAGTAAATTCTAGTGGAAAAATTATTTGCGTTTCTCCTACTTAACCTTTTGGTGGGATTGCTGGCATAATAAAGGAAATGTTTTCCCAGAGAAAAAACAAGTCTATTCCTTAAGTATTCAAACTGCAAAGGTACTGCTGCTTTGAAGCATTTCAAATACACTATCAAGAATGAGAAAGAAGGAACTAAGAAGCATTTGCGTAAGTGACATAAAGAAAATTGTTGGAGACAGCACTGCTGCCCAACAATTCTAGAAGCAAAAGGTCTGGTGGGATGGACAGACTGCTCCTTTTGCACTGCTGATGAAAACAGGAAATTGCTAATTTCTATTTTTCTTTCTTCTTAAAACCAAGAAAAAGGCACATGAAGCATACACAAACTGGCTGAAGATAGAAATAGTAGTGTTCTCTGAAATTTAACATCAAGAACAAAGAATCCTGCTCAACCTCATTCAGTAACTAGTCCTTCCTCCCATCCTTTTTTTATTTAGGGACATCTTTATTACTGTCATAGAGATTTTTCAGCCATTTATCCCCCCCACCCATAAAAATTAAAAATTCAATGTGCACCTAGTGGTGCCAGGCCCTAGATACTGTATGTGTGGAGTGAACTGGGGAACGAGAGACTAAGGAAAAGTGAAGGACTACCAAGCATCTTTTCCCACCCGGATTCAATAGCCTAAAGGAGATCCGCGACCCTCCCCACCCTGCCCGCCGACCAAATCCTCCCCAATATAAGGTGTCTCACTGAGCTCAACCTTATTCCAGGAGAGAAGGGAAGTTAGCCAAAGAAGCACCTTTCCTTGGAAAAAGTGAGGAATTAAGAACTCAATCTCAAATTGAGTCTTGGCTCTTCAATTCATAAGCCAGGTGGTTTGAATACTGTTATTTAACCTCTCCACGTCTCATTTTTTCTGTATATTTCGAGTCCTATCTACCTATCAGTGTTGAAGCTTGAATAAGATGGTGCAGACGAAAGGACCTTGCAAGTGCCAACGGTCCCAAGGACTGAATCAAGAGACCGAATCTGAGTCAGCTTAAGACAAGAGGGAATTCGCAATTCTGACTTAGTAGAGGGACTCAGAGGGGACTAGAAAGGTAGCAACCAATCTCCGTTGGACCAAACCTTTGAATGGAAGTCAGACATCCACTTTTTTAATAACTGCCTCCTTCCGCCAAAAATAAGAGCTATATTTAGATTCTTTCCATTTGTGACTATGGATGCATTTGCGTGGGTACTATCAGGATGAATAACGGATAAAGCACTGGATTAATGTGCGACCTTGGGCTCACTTTACCTTTTTGCGCTTCAGTTTTCTCATTTGTAAAACGAGGATCAAAATTCCTGCCTTAATTATTCACCCGGTTTTTGTGAAGATCCAATTGGAATGTATGCAAACCCCCCGTGTAAGCGCTGGAGCGCCTGGCAAGTATTATGTTTAGTAATTTTTACCCCCAGCAACTAGGCGTTCCAAAGAGGAAGGTACCTCCCTGCTTGCTTTGTCATTCTCCTTTCTTCTCGGCCTTTACTAACGCTGTAATTTATAATCACAGAAATAACTGAAATCCTGAGGCCATTTCTGGCATCACACTCTCGGACCCCACCCAGATACACCGCCAAGCCGCCCTGCCGGCAGGGACCGAAGGAAACTTAGCCCTTCTCCACCCGGTGGCTGGCCCTAGCCCGTCTGCCCCCTCCACTGGGAGTCCCCGAAACCAATCACAACAGCCCTCGTGCACCGCACCGCCCTTAGAGAGGGGAAACACTATGGCGGCCCGGAAGAACGGCAGGGGCGCGAGCCAATCACTGCAGAAGGCTGCCCTCATCCGGCAAGGCCCAGAGGCGGGGTCAGCGGTCAAGATGGACAGCCAGAGCAGCCAATAGGGTTACCGAAAACTGGGGAGGGGCGGGCGCCGGGGGCTCAGAGCGGTTAAGGCCCCTCGAGTCAAGGGCCCAAGGACCCTGCTAGGACTATAACCCTTCCCTTTATCCATCCCAAGGTTCTCCATCCCATGGTTGCTGGCCAGCTGGTCGCCCTATCTGCGGACTTCAGGTCGAGGAAGGAGAGAGGCGGCGGCGGCTGAACCCGCCTGACAGGCCGGGCCAGTGACAAAGAACCGGCAGCCCAGACTGAAACACGGGAAGCGATCCCTTCGGAGAGGAGAGCATAAGCCCTGCTAGGGGGATGCAACTCACGTTGTCGATCACGACAGGCTGGTTGGCGATTACATCGTAGGACTCCATGGCAGAAGAACCTCTCCTTCCGAGGAAGGAACTGCCAGCCCGGTCCGCCGCTAACGCCACTGACACGCATGCGCAGTCTAGCCGCCGGCACTGGGCAGCCGGGGAGCGGCCCGACCTCACTTTCGAAGAACTACAATACCCAACATGCCTTGCACCTGAGTTAGCCAGTCAGGCAGCTTCGGAACCCCGCCTAGTTTAAGGAACGGAGCGGCGCGTTTCGACGCACAGTACCCTGGGCTTTGTAGTTTCTGTAGGTAAATAGAAGGGTACGCCTATTGATGGTTGCAATTTCATGTCTGGATCTGTAGTCCCTTTGAAGGGATTCTAAGTGCATGCTGAAGTATGTAGTCTTCAGTATTGTCTGTAGTTCGGTTTGGATTGATTAGTAACTCGCGAATGTTTTGATTTTACAGGCTAGTCCTTCCACTCCCCACCACTTCCCCTGGAAGATATGAGGTTGTGATGTTTTTATATGGGTCTATAAGGCATTAATAAACATCTACCACCTTCTTAGTCTAATAAAAGGAAATTTTAGTATATATACAGTTGAGGAACATATTCCTAGAACAAAGGAAAGTATATTGCATAAAGCTTACTTTTTTGGGGGAAAAAAAAGTATATTTTTGTTCAGTTCAGCTCAGTCATGTCCGACTCTTGGCGACCCCATGGACTGCAGCACGCCAGGTTTCCCTGTCCATCACCAACTCCTGGAGTTTACTCAAACTCATGTCCATTGATTCAGTGATGCCATCCAACCATCTCATCCTCTGTCATCCCCTTCTCCTCCTGCCTTCAATCTTTCCCAGCATCAGGGTCTTTCCCAGTCAGTCAGTTCTTCACATCAGGTGGCCAAAGTACTGGAAATAAGCAACAAAATATTTTTTGTTGATTTTCTCATTGTTTTCCTGGAAAGGTGTAAACTTGGCAACATACTAGTATTGGTCTGAAGACTGACATTTGGAACTACTTGTATAGATGATCTTTTGGTCATTAAAACATCGTTCATCTAATAGCTTCAGTAACTGTTCTCTCTCTCTCTCTTTAGTCGCTAAGTCGTATCCGACTCTTGTGACCCCATGGATTTGTAGCCTGCCAGGATCCTCTGTCCATGGGATTCTCCAGGCAAGAATACTGGAGTAGGTTGCCATTTCCTTCTCCAGGGGATCTTCCCTACCCAGGGATCTAACCCACATCTCCTGCACTGCAGGCAGATTCTTTACCGACTGAGCTGTGAGGGAAGCCCAGGAACTGCTCTAGTATATCTTTAATTTTCATGGGGAGCTAGAAATGACACTGATGAATGAGAAAATGGAACTGAAGAGAGATTATGTGTTACTGCATTCTAAGGAGCCCAGTGCATTTTTCTCTAATAAATTATTTTCTCTTTCCCTTCATGTTGTGGGGACCTGTAGTTAATAGCCAGTAGTCAGGACTCTCTTCTATCACTTTCTCTTGAAATTTCTTCAAGATTATTGAGTGGAAGACATTATTATAAATAAAGTTATTGCAGGCAGGAAAATAATTTCCAACTCGGTGCCTTAGAAACTAAAAATTCCGTTTTTAATGCTACAAGGACGAAGCTAATGCTACACGGACGAAGGAAGTAATCCATTGTCACATTTATGTTTAAATCCTTCTGAAATAAATTAATCCTTCTGAGCACCGTGTTAGCATAACAGTGACATGCTTTTTGTCGGCGCACTTCCCGGAGCTTTCTTGGGTCCCTAGCACCTCGGAGGATGTCCCAATATCTCTATTTAATCCTGGGCTCCTCCTAACACTAGGGGGAAGCGAAGAGCCTTGGAACACCCTCACAACTCTGGGAGAGGGAGGAGGGACCTATTGTCAAGTCACGCCTTCCCTACCTGTGACTGGCACAGACATTAGCCAATGGAACCGGAATAGGGCGCGCCGGCACCCCGCCCCCTGAGCGCCCCGCGGCCCCCGAGGCACCCTCTGGCCGTCTCCACCGCGGCGACGGCCTGGGCGGACAGTGCGCCTTGCGCAGGCGCGGAGCCTAGACCTCGCTGCAGCCCCCATCGCCTCCGGGAGTCGCACCCAAGGAGTTCGCCTGCTGGCGCGTCAGTGCTCTCCCCCTCGTCTGCCCTCCCCGGTCCCCCCAGCACCCTACGCACCCCGATGGCGGAGTTGCGGCCTAGTGGCGCCCCCGGCCCCACCGCGCCCCCGGCCCCTGGCCCTACTGCCCCTCCGGCCTTCGCCTCGCTCTTCCCCCCAGGACTGCACGCCATCTACGGAGAGTGCCGCCGCCTGTACCCAGACCAGCCGAACCCGCTCCAGGTTACCGCTATCGTCAAGTACTGGTACGTCTTGGGCCGCGCGGAGACCGACAGGGACGGGCTGAGAAGGGTTAAAGAGCCGGGGGCGAAGTAATTTGCCAGGGAATTGGAGGGGAAAGGAGAATGGTTAAAGCACTTGGAAGAGGGCTTCCTGCTGCGAGGGAAGAAGTTAAGGCTCAAGTTAGGAATGGGGACAAAGGGGTTAAAGAAGCCTGTGGGTAGCGAAGGGTTAGCAAGGGAGGGGAGGATGAAGGGTTAACTGGCATTAGAAGAATGGAGTGAATTGGGGGTGTCAGTAGAAGTTGAGGGGGCGACGGTCGGAGAGAGGGAACTGTAAACGTGGTGAAAGGAGGGGGCGCCTGGAGAGGGTCATAAGTGGGCGCGGGGAAGCCGAGGGGGGGGGCGGCTGAAGTGAGATGGGGGGAGGCGAGGCGGGGCCTGAGGAGCATCTGAGAAGGCTTTGGAGCCGCGCGGCCGGAGGAGCTCGGAGGGCACGGGACTGCACAGGGTAGGGGCGGGTGTGGGTCTGTGGGTTAGGATGTGAGCGTTGAGCTTGTGAAGGGATGAGGGGGAGTTCTCTTTTTGATACCTTCCGGATGAGCTCAGACATTCGTATCAGTGCAGTGCTTTTGCGTTTGAAGTTTGATGGAGCCGCTTCTCCCCATCAACTTTCTGCTTACTCTGCACAGTTCTCTTACTCTATGCAGAGTTTCCTCTGGCTCCGCGGCTGCTTTGCTCTAGGTCACTGGCTAGAACAGGGGCAGGCTGGGTCAGGGAGATCCATGGTTTGGCTCAGGGTTGAAGGAGGCTGCAGTAAACGATGAAGATCCGGAACTTGGACACGGGAGGATCCTTCAGTGAGATATTAAGAGAAACTTTGTGGTCTGGAGCGCCCAGATGTAGGCAACGGTTTCTCGGGGAAGCTGAGAGTAACCCCCAAGTAACTCTGTTAAGATCAGACCTGTGTACACATGGACTGCCCCTGGGGAAGGAATGGTCTTTTCTAGTTTCCCATTCTTTTTGCAACCTGTTTCTTCCTGCCACCTCTATTATGGGGACTCTTCTTCATGGTCTTTCTGAACTAAAAGTTAACTGAGAAACTAGTTGAATCTGTACAAAACCACTTTCATGCAGGCACTGTATTAGATGAACCCCTTCATTAGCTCCTGAAAGACTGTTCAAGGCAGCCACTTGGGGTGTGGCCAAAGGGGAGGTACCCCCGAAGGGGGAATGAGTCGAGTGGATGTCTTTACTGGTTACCTTCCTTTAGGACTGAGTCTTTTCCCGCCATGGCAACCACTTACTTCTCCTGGAGATGGCAGGAGCTGGGCTGTCTAGGGCTGAGGCCAGCTCCCTTTGTCTGTGGGAGGATGTGAAGAGGCTGACAGTGTGAAGGGCCTGGGGAGCAGCCACCTGCTCCGTGGGGAGAGCGGCAGGAGCAGCCTGCCTCTATCTGGTAGCCAGGAGGAGGTGTGGCCAGCAGTACAGTTCTCTCTGGCAGGCACGGTGTTCTTTGGTTGAGAGGAGTTTTTGAAGAGGTCTTTTGAGTAAAAAGCAGCTCTTGATAACTTAATCACCCATTTTAAACTTTTTATTTATTTTCATCTACAAATTATGGCAATTTTATTTCATTTTTATCATTCTTTTACCATTTACTTCTTTTTCTTGACTTATTACCTTCTGGTATAATTCCTTTCAGTACGTAAACTTTTTATTTTGTATTGGGGTATAGCCAATTAACAATGTTTGTGATAGTGTCAGATGAACAGCGAAGGGACTCAGCCTTACATACACATATAGCCATTCTCCCCCAAATTCACCTCCCCTCCAGACTGCCATGTAACATTGAGCAGAATTCCATGTGCTATACAGTAGGTCTTTGTTGGTTTGTACCACTATATTTAAATATGTTCAGTGAAGGACTCTATTGGCATACTTCGTGAGAAAAAGGGGACCTGCCTCTGCCATGCTGTTTGTCCGGCCTTGTTTGAGTATAAGGAGAAATCCCCTCTCAGACTTGGGCCACTGTTATTATGTCACCCAAGTGGACATGAAGGATAGAGTTGTAAAAAATACTGAACACCGGCTTCCCTGGTGGTCCAGTGGTTAAGATTCTGTTCTTCCACTGCAGGGGGCATGGGTTCGATTCCTGGTTGGGGAAGTTCCACAAACCATGAGGTGTGGCAAAAAAGAAGAAGGTAGTGAACACATGCAAAAGGACTAAGACTGGTTTGGGAATCTGCTTTTTCCTCCATCTCCCTGTGAACCTTTTTTCCCATCTTGTTGCAAGTTTGTTAGCCAGGTCAGGACTTATCTTAAAAGATGGGCCAACATCTAATGATGAACGAAAATGATTGTATAGCACTTTGTGAAATTAGAAATGCTGCCTGGATGCAGAAATAAATGAGAAGGAACAGCTCAGGGATTGGTTCTTTCGAAGATTCTGAAGGGGTTGCATAATTAAGATCCAACCTTCACATTTGGGATCCTATAAGCCCTCTTCAATTTTCATAGCAGGATGACTGACTGAGGCTGCCTCTGTTTGGCTGTGGCCCAGGGTATCCTTGAGATTCTTTTTTCTTGTGACAGAAGGATGATTCTCTTGACTAGTAGTCCCTAGCCAACTGGGATATTGTGGCTGAAAGCTGAGGCTTTACTGGTCAGGGAGCTGAAGTAGAGCCAGTGCCCTGGGTCACTCTGGCAACTTCCCTGTGAAGTCAGGTGTTCAGGGACTTACACTGAGGGATGATCTGGGTCCTGGGATAACATCTTTTGCTAAGTGCAAAATATGATGATTTTCCACGTACTCATCTGCTTCCTATCAGGTCTCCAAGTGAGTAGAACAGAACACCACGTACTTAAGGCTAATTTTGTTTGACTCTCGGTCCTTTTCTGCAGATGGAGTTTTAAAGTAAAGCCCCTCTCTTTGATGAAATGCCCTTTGGGAGACTTGGCTAGGGCTGTCAGGGGTGTGGTAGATGGGGAGCATGGAAGAGTGGACACAGTTTTGCCCCTTGTTGCTGGATGGACCTAGGCTGAAGGACAGGCAGGACTGGGACTCGGCAGCAGGGAGACTAGAGCAGATATGGAGCCTGTAATCATTTCCACCTGTTCCAGGGCTCTGCCGTTATCATGAGGTTCTTGCAGGGGTAGCCACCCTTTCTTTCTTCTTTTCTCCAACAGACTTTTCTAAATCCAAATGATTGTGGAATTAGTCGAATGATTTACCCACTCACTCCAGTATTTGTGCCTGGAGAACTCCATGGACAGAGGAGCCTGGTAGGCTACATTCCATGGGGTCGCATAGAGTCAGACACGACTGAGTGACTAACTTGGCAAAAGCAGAGTTAAGGAAAGCCATGGAGATTTATCCCTTTTCCTAATCCACTCCGTTGAGATTCTAAGCTATTTGTAGCGACTTTCTTGCAAGTCCTATAAATAACTTAGCATTTCCCAGCAGAGAATAAGGACTTCTGCAAAGGCAAATAATGTCCTCGCAAAAGAGGGTGAAACCAAACCTACTGGTTTTAAATAGTGTTTGCATTATGTGGTACTGGCATATTTGCTGGGATCACATATGTGTAACATCTTTTATTTGGTTGGTTGTGTTCTTTCATCATATAATCCCCAATGCCAAGTGTACCCCATCCTTGTCCCAGAGGCAAGCAAAGTTTTTGCAGTCTGTGGAACAGTCCAATGTCCGAGGCAGCTCAAGTACAGGGTTTGGGGGCTAAATGCAGACTTCTTTGTGCTAATGGTTTCCATTTAGTCTGTCTCTCGAGTCTACCACGTTTCCCTCTCCATTCTGAAGAAGAGCAGGATTCTTTTAAAAAGATAACTAATTACTCTGCTAAAGGGACACCTTCTTGAATTAAATCCTCAGAGTGAGCTAATGACTGAATCTCTTCCTCAGCTGCCTCTCTGTTGGAATTATGGGGAAGTCTAATGTGGTCCTCAGAGGCCCTGAATCATTTAATGTTCCAGCTCTACCTTTCAGGCAGCCGTCTCCCAGGATCATCTTGCAGTTGCAAGACCTCACAGGGCTCAGCCGGGCTCCTGCTGCAGTTCTCTGTTCAGAGCTAAGCTAGCCTAAGTTTGGCCTTTGTCACTTGCATGATAAAAGACCAGCTTTGGTCTGGGGTGTTCAGGCTGGGGTCTGGAGGCATTGGGTCTGTTTAGAACAAACTATAATTAACATAGGGCACAATATAGTCTTTCAGGAATTAGCTGTCTAAGAAGCAGGAGTTGAGCCGAGCCTCTGCTTCCAGTAACAATGCCCATTGGGGATGCTCAGGATGGTCTTTCAACAGAGGCCCATTGATTGACTGATGCACTTCTTGCCTTGAAGCTTGGCGTGTTTACAGGCACCGTGGAAGAGAGATAATCCCTGCCAATCCCACTTGGGGTTGGTAACTTGAAACAGAAGGAAGTCAAAGAGAGCAAATCTGTCTGTTTTATTTCTAAAAGAGGCTCTACCTGAGATAGGAGAAGGGAGCCTCTTGTGCTTGTAGAGCTGGGCTACCTCTAGCTGTTCACCCTTTGTTCTTATCCTAGAGAGATGTGGCCCTCCCTTTAATTCTTTTACCCCAGATTCGTCCAGGATGGGGCCTGTAGGTTTGTAAGGCAGAGCCCTTTAGCTTCACATTGTCTGCTTTCAGGTTTACACTGACATCCCTGTGTTTTGTCTTTTGCAGGTTGGGTGGCCCAGACCCCTTGGACTATGTTAGCATGTACAGGAATGTGGGGAGCCCCTCTGCTAACATCCCTGAGCACTGGCACTACATCAGCTTTGGCCTGAGCGATCTCTATGGCGACAACAGAGTCCATGAGTGAGTGTGTGCTCTTGCCTTCTATCTCCTTCTTCCTTAGCCTTGAGCCTTATTTCTGAGTTTTGTTTTGCCGAAAGTTTTACTTTCATTTTAGTTTTGAAGGATTCGTTAACAAAAGAAACCACTCATTACATACATAATTTCGACTTTTAATAGATTAACTTAATTTCAATATATAGTCATTAGAGGGAAAAGAAATAGAAACAATAGAAGTAACAGCGTGTACATCACCAAATTGAGCCGACACCTACATCCAGACTTGAATAGTGCTGGAAAGTCCCAAATGATGGCAATCTGGAGTCCCAGTTGGGAAAGGGTACTGAGCAGTGCATCCATCCCACGGGTGAGACTTCATATTGCAGTTTTGGGGGCTCCTGCTTACAGTCACAGGCCGAAAACTGATAATCATCATCAGTTTTCGTGCAAAAAAGGCAGCTCTGATTTAACTTTTACGGTGGTGTTTGTTTCACCTTGTGAGTCACAAGACTTCTTAGACCCCAGGGGGCTGCTAGGCTTTTAGGGGCTTACAAGATCCGAGACCCACTCCCTTTCTTACCTAAAGTGCCGCCTGACTGACTGTGCCTGTCGCTTGGAACCTGGGCAGTATCCAGGCAGGTCAGAGCAGGTCAGAGGTCCGCCCTCCTGCTTCTGAAGCCTGCACAAGACTTCCTCTATTTTAATTTCCTTAGCAAGATTTTCATGAGCAGAGAGGATCATGTCACAGTCCCTTGAATTTGGCATTTCTCACGTGGAACATCTGGGTTTCTACCCTCTGCCTGTAGCTACTTGTGCCGAGGTGGTCCAGATCAGGACCTGAGCTCTACTCATCTGGTACAGGAAAGTGTTGATGATAAGAGAGAATTCCAAAAACTATTCGGTTTCTCCAAGTTTGTTGTGATGTTTGAGCTCAGAGGACAAGCATCACAGCTGTGACCCAGAAGTTGAGTTGATTCCTCTAGGTCTACTTCCTTTTCCCCCTTTTAGATTATTATAAAAATTTTAAAAGAAGCAAAGTTGAAAGAGTTTTACAGTGAACACTTCTATACCACTACCTGGATTCTACCATTAAGATTTTATTCTACTTGCTTTATCATGAATATGTACATCTCTGTTCCTCTGTGGATCTTACCTACTTCCTTTTTACCTCCAGTTATCTGTGCTCAGATCAGTTGCAGTACATTTTTTATCCTAGTCTATCTTCCGTTTGCTGCCCTGTGACACTTCTGAATCCTACCTGCCTCCCCTACTTCCCTGTCTAATCACTGAATTTAAATACATTTTAATATTAAGTTAAACATTGTCAGCTGAAAAAAATAGCAACAAAATAATAAAACCTAACAGTTGTTAAGCATTAATTATTAATATGAGCCAAGTACTCTTCTAATCACTTTATATGTATATGTATTAACTAATTTTCACCACAACCTTAAAATACTGGTAGGTACTAATATTTGCCCCACTTTACTGTTGAGGAAACTAAGACACAAAGAAATTCTATAATTTGCTTAAGGTCACACAGATTGGAAGTGCTGTAACCAGGATTCTAACACAGGCAGTCTGGCTCCAGAGTCCCTGCTCTTAATGCCTCTTAAACAATTGTATCATGTTCTCTAATAATTTTAAAATAATGTATAATGAAAAATTTTTTCATCTATATTCTTTTGAGGGAAGGGTTCTTCAATTTTAATGTAGTTTTCCCTCCCCCTTGTTAGTATGGTTAAGCAAGAGCTGATTTCTATTATATCTTTTCCTATTTTTTGCTTTGCATATTATCTTTTTATTGCCATCTTTTTGGTATCTTGGTGGTGGCTGCTTAGTGTGTGCAAATTGAAAGAGTAGCCAGGCTCTTCCTGCCCTGCCTCAGCATAAGAGGCTGATTCGAAGAAGATGATAATTTTTTTTTTTTTTTTTTTGCTTTGTTTTAGTTCTTACTGTGTTTCATATCATTGTGTCAAATGCTTTACAATCTTATCAGGTCTTTTTGTTACCTCTGTTTGGTACATGAGGAAACTGAGTCCCTGGAAGGGTTAAATGGATCGTCAGAAGTCACACATCTAGGCTATAAAATTGAGCTAGGATTGCCTTAAGAGTTAAGAGTTTGAGCTCTTAACCACTGGGCTAAACCACCTCTCTGATCACAGGTCCAACTCAACTTCCTCTTCACTCTTGTTAAGCTCGGAGGCCCAGGCTCTGTCTGCTCATTGATCACGTGTTGGGAGCAATGCCTGGGCCTGCCCTTTATAGCTTTCCAGACATATCCATTGCAGTGTCAGCAGAAGGCTTTGGGAACAGGGAATTAATCTTGCTTGAATCAAGACCCTGCATTACATTATTAATAATGGAGATAGAATAGCAAACAGATGCGGGAGTAAACGGACTGTGCTGGACTTTAATTTATATTTTTAATAAGAACCTGCAGAGGATATTTAGTGCCGCTAGCCTGTACCTTTTTGTTGACAGATTTATTCCAGTTAAAAAAATACTCTTTTCTATGTGACCTAAAGATTCTTATAGTCTACCCGCCACTGAGATATGAGTCCAAGGCCCAGTTGGCATGAGGAACATTGAGAAGGTTCTATGTTTCAAGAAAGGCAACCTCTGAATTTGAAAACCTTTTTGTTGACAGATTTATTCCAGTTAAAAAAATACTCTTTTCTAACAACAAAAAAAAAATACTCTTTTCTATGTGATGTAAAGATTCTTACAGTCTACCCACCACTGAGACATGAGTCCAAGGCCCAGTTGGCATGAAGAACATTGAGAAGGTTCTATGTTTGAAGAAAGGCAACCTCTAAATTTGAAAAAGGGCCTTTCTGTGTTTAGCAGTATCCCTGTATATGTGTGTCATTTCTATGTTCATTCATGACAATGGTGAGACCTCCCTTTGGACTTTTATCTCACCATTCAAGCCTAGGATTTTCTGGTATTAAAACCTGTCACTGGAAGGACATGGGAGGAACGTTCTTGGATGTTTACTGAGTTCTGGTCTGTGTTGCAGAAGTCAAAAGTACCTTTGTAATTGGTCTTATGTTGGTGTGACTGGTCTCTTTTTGATCCTGATAAGTTTCTTGAAGAAAAGTTAGCTTTTCCAAACATTTCATGTGGCGAGCCCTCTTTAAAACTGGTTCATGAATTCTCATTTAATTTAGTGCTTGAAACTGAGGTCAGAAAGGTGAGTGTTCTCTCACCCAGCTTAAGTGCTAAGAGGTGTTGAATTGGAATTATAACAAGTGAATTTCTGGCAACAGTCTTCTTACACTGTCTTTTGACTGCTCATTCAGTGAAAAAAAGGGCAGAAGCCTCGGTTCATTTATTCAGCATTCATCAAGTGATGAAGTTCTGTTTTGTACTGAACACAGATGTCTTAGGGATAAGATGTCTTGAGGATAATATGCCAAGGCAAAATTCCTGTCTCAAGGAGTACATGCTATAGAGGGAAGATAAATGTAAAGATACTGAGTAAATAAATGCTGTGATCCGTGATGTGAAACATGATCTGGGAGCACAGTGGAGCAAGCGACTTGTAGTTGGGCTGCTGGATTGGAAGAAGCTCCAGGGAGGAAGTGAAGTTGGAGAGGAACCTTGTAGGAAGGGACTGGGGGAGATCTGCAGTCTGACACTCTTGGGCATAAACATTCACTTTGGGAACTAAGAGGAGGTTTCAAAATCTTCTAGCCCAGTATTTCCAAAATTTTTACTGCTGCCTTCATAATTTTTGTCGCCTATAGTATATTACCTACTTTATGTTCTCTTTAAATTAATCTCCTTTTAAAAAACTGATATCTTTTTACAAGTTAAATCACCTTGGTGGTCCAGTGATTAGAACAGCAGGGGACATGGGTTCAGTCCCTGGTTGGGGAAAGTTCTCACATGCTGTGGCCAAAAAAAAACAAACAAACAAGTTAAATCACTACCATATATGGGAAACCATTATCACTTGCTGTAATTTAAAGGTACTTATTAAAGTAAACATAGTGATAACAAAGCAATGTTATTAAACTCTAGCTCAATTCTGGCCTGTCAGAGAAGATTCTAAGCCTGAGGTCAGCTTTCTCTGTCCAAGAGATTAGTAAGTATGAGTGAAGTATTTAAAAGACACACCAACACCAAATAGAACCTGGCCATAGGTATGATTAGAAAAGTTGAAAGACAATTGAGAAGAGAATTTTTTTTTAAAAGTATGAGTCAGTGTTATTTAGTCACATACAAATGGGAAACACTGATTTAGTCCATATCTCTTAATTGTGCAATTGAGAAAGTACAGTAGCATACCAAAGGCCATACAGCAAGTTAATGTCTCCTGACCTGTCAGCAGCAGGGTCTCCCGACATCCAAAATGTTCTGTGTAACAAGGTCCTGCTATATAGCTCAGGGAGCTATATTCAATATCCTGTAATAAACCATAATGAAAAAGAACGTATGTGTATGACTGAATCACTTTGCTGTCCACCAGAAACTAACACAACAATATAAATCAACTATACTTCAATTTTTTTAAAAAGTGTAAAAAGTAAAAAATAAAATGTTCTGTGTGTTCTCTCCTAACTGGGGAGAAAGGAATATGGACAGGGCATTGTTTGTCTTTAAGGTAATAATATAAGCAAACTTTTTTTTTCTTTTTAGTTTTGACTATATTCCAGAGTAGCGCTAAGCTCTTTGTATTATCCTTATAGTAATATGACATAAGGAATTTTTATCACTTCTTGCTCATAGATACAGTAATTTACACTTAGAGAACTTATTGCACAGGTGGTAAATTAGCAGTCAGTTCTAGCAACCCCAAAGCCTGTGTTCTTAGCTATTGCCCTGTATTACTTTTCCATTTTAATCAGTCAACAGCATTTATTAAATGCCTACTATGTACCTCTTCCCATTAAGGTCTTACTTTATCCTTATAGCTTATGGAGGACAGGAACAGGACATGAAGAAGCCCAGGTGTCCCCTGGGTTTCTTCTTGCTCCTGGCAGGCTTTCTTTGGCGAGCAGGAGGGGAGCCCCACCCTGGTAGCCCTGAGAGGGGTGAACAGCAAGCTGATTGGATGAGCCCTGGGTTGACCAGTTCCATCCAAGTTCTTTCCCTGTTCACATTCACTAATGAAACAGGACAAGAGGGCACTTGTTTGAATTAAAAGGTTCTTAAGAGGCTATTTCTAAAGTTGGAGAGATGGAACAAGTTCCACCTCAGGGCAGCCGCATGGGAGATGGGCGTGTTTCTCTAGAAACCCTAAGGCCACCCCCAGCTGATTTCAGTGGCCAAGACTGTCCTGGTCACCCCACCCCCCCACCCCCCTGCTTGAGAGGCATGAGACAGCTGAGCTTCAGCTGCCAAATGCCTGTCGGAAGCCTGCAGCTCTGGCTCTTCTCTTTGTGGCCGGGCAGCTGCTGGCTGGAATGTGGGGCTTTGCAGGGCTGTGGAAGAAGTGGCTTCAGCACCCCTCTCCGTGGGGATTTCTGGCTGACCCTGGTCCTGCCAGCAGTCCCAACAGGACCCAGGCTACAGGGGGTCTGACTGAGGCGCAGGATGCTGGCTAGTTTCAGAGTGTTTGTGATCTCAGGCAGACTTCCCTGGTGGGATTCCATTGGGCAGGTCATCTGCTGTTCATGCCGGGCTGGTTCCAAAGCCAGCCTTTGTGTGGTGTTGGCTTGCAGGCTGGCAACTCCAGAGGGCAGAGCCCACACCGCGACTCTACCTCCACGGTTGATCTGGGCTCTGCCCCACAGACCCTGGCTTCTTGGCAGATGTGTCATGGAGTGGAGAGGTGTTCTCTCACCCCAGGGGCCTGGAGCTGCTGCTAACTGGCTCCCCGTGGCTGCCTCTGCCGGGCTGGTGGAGAACCTTCTCTTCCCTTTGGGTTTCTCCCATCTGGGCTCTGCACCGAATGAATTATTTATTAAAACACTGGATACAGATTAACTTTTCCACTTGTTGTTTTGCGTGGCCTTGGTCCCCTGCAGTTGGGAAATGCTCATTTTCCTCTCTCAGAGCTTGGTTGGCAGGAACTTTTTAACATGCCATTTCATCCCCTGGGGTTTCCAGTGGAGATCCTGCCTGTTGCCATAACATACCTGTTCTGGGAGTGTGGGCCCTCTACTAGTTGGCCTTTGCTTTCTTCCCAGGGCTCTCCAGAGGCTGACAACTGGATTGCCTCTCTAGACATCCACAGATGGCAGGCCCTCTCCCTGGCTGGGCACAGCAGGCTGAGGAAATCCTTTGCAGGTTCACTGGAAGGCAGGCCCTGCTGACGCTTTGGTTCCTCTCTCTGTCTTTCATCTCAGAGGTGGTTAGTTTCAGTATGACCTTGTAAATTGTGATGTTCTCTGCTAAGGGCAGGGGACCTGGGCTACCTGGAGAGAATGGGGTGTTCTTGGTCTTGGCCCAGGAATGGGCAGAAGGGCCAGCAGTAGGAATAGAGCTCTCCCTGAGGCAGAAACCACTGCTCTGGGCTGGATTTCAGGCCCCAGATCTTGAATTTTGAAACTTTGAGAATTCGTTTTGTAATTTTCTTTTGTAACCACAGAAGACCTGAGGCATTGTGGGGTTCCTAGCAGATCTGTGTGGGTGTGTGGCTTTATCCTCTGTAAAGCATTTCATTTGTAACATGGATTCTTTCTTCCTTCATGGTGTAAGTTTCTAAATTTTCCAGTTCAAGGAGTCCTTCAATAAGGGGGCAGTTGGGAAAAGATTCCTTGAGCTGGCCCAGTCAAACTGACTGAACAGTCGAGAGGCCTGATTAATCTGGGGTGACTGCCAGGCTGGTGTGGCACCAAGTTGGTCAGCATTGGGAAGTTTCCTCTTCCTGCAGGGAGAGGGGAAGAAACCCGGAAGCCCTTATGGGTTTGGCATGATCAGATCTCAAAGTCCCAGCATTCTTCTCTGCTAGCACATGCTTTTCGACTCCCATCTTTCATGCCGCAGTTTTTCCCAAGTATGCTGGTCCTCGCACCTGCCGTGTTCTGGGTCTGGATTTGCCAGCATCTCCCTTGCCCAGTATTCTGACTCAGAGATCCTGACTCAGGACTCTGGTCTTTGGCTCCTAAATTCATTCCTCTGTCCTGCCTCTGGGGTCTCCCAGTCAGCTACATTTCCTGTTTTCAGTAGCTCTGTGTGCTGTCTGGTCCTAAGGTGTGTGTGGAGAGGTCTTGTCCTCACTGACCTGCGCCCCCGGAAGTGGGCTCCGCACCCCTGCACTTCTCTTTGTGGCTTGCTGACCTGCCTGCTGAGCTCCCCACAGAGCACCAGCACCAGCACACTCCCAGTGGCAGAGCTGCACTGAGTCCCAACAATGGCAGAATGGACTTCCCCAGGTGGCTCAAGTGGTAAAGAATCCACCTGCCAATGCAGGAGATGTGGGTTCCATTCCTGGGTCGGGAAGATCCCCTGGAGAAGGAAATGGCAACCCACTCCAGTATTCTTGCCTGGGAAATCCCATGGACAGAGGAGCCTGGTGGGCTACAGTCCATAGGATCACAAAAGAGTTGGACTCAACTGAGCAACTAGACAACAAGAACAACAAGGCAGAACCCTGGAGAAGGTGATGTGTTTGGGTCGTGGTGGTGATCAATGAGAAGTCATACTTAGCTCCTGTCCTTGAAACACCCAATGTATATACTTGGTAAGAGTTGCAGAGTCCCTGGGAAAGAGGCAACAGTGAGAATTAGGGCTAGGAGGAGCTTTTGGCTTTGCCTGACTCTAAGGCTTTGCGGCTGTCTCCCCTCATCCTGTAGCCTTCAGTGCTTCAAGAATCTTAAACCATGTAATGATAATTGTAGCTCCTACTGTGTGCAAGGCACTCTTCTAAGTGTTTTATATAAACTCATTGATCCTCACAATGGCTCTGTGCGGTAGGTATTATTAAGCTTATTTTGCAAGGAAACTGAAGCACAGAGATGTTAAAGAACTTATCCACCCAGCAAGGGAATGCTGGAGCCGGGCCATCAACCCAGGCAGTTTGGCTCCAGCAGTCCTCACCCTTTCCTTCCTCCACCTGCACAGGGAGTGTGGTGGGAGGTACCCCCTCAGACCACTGTTACTACCATGCATCTCAGTTCAAAGGTATCTTGGATTAATGGAGTGTGACTAGGTAAGCAGGAAGTGCTTTGCAGGAGAAATGTTGACTGGGTATTGAAGCAACTTTGTAACAAAAGAGTCCTGCCAGGGAATGGCAAGGGGGTAGGTGACAGGATCCTGTGTCAAACTTAGGTCAAGGCTTCTGCAGCCTTACTGTGACCATTTTTAGTAGGTTTCCAGCAAAGTTTGGGACTCTTAACACAAAGTTGATGCTTCTGACTTGGATGTCAGGTTCATGTGGTCACGCTTCCTATGTGGTCAGGGATGTGCCTAGCATTCCAATAGCCCAGAGGATATCTTGCATAGAATGTGTGGACTATCTGATCATTCTTTCTGGGGAGCGGGTATAGAAATGAGGAACACTTCAAAATCAGGACTCATACCTTGTAGCTGAGGTGTCTGTAGTGTCAACATGGGAAGGATTTTTGGTCTGAAATGAAGTTGTCTTATCACTCTGCAGAGGATATATTTTTCCTCTGTCATTATATTCAATGCAAACTGTCATATCATTTTTTAAAACATCTTAATCCTTGTAATGTTTATTTTTAATTAATAGGCTTTATATTTTAAAGCAGTTTTAGGTTTGAAGAAAATGGAACAGTCTAAAGAGTTTTCATATACCCCCTTCTTGCCTCTGCATATAATTTTCCTGTTACTAAATTGCTTTTGTTAGTGTGGCATATTTGTTACAATGGATGATCCAGTATGGATACATTATTACTAGCTAATGACCTCTAGTTTCCATTAGGGTTCATTCGTTTTGTTATATAGCTCTGTGTGTTTTGACAAATATGTATCCTGTATCCACCCTTAGAGTATCCTACACAGAATAATTTCACTGCCCCCAAATGCCCTGTGCTTTGCCTTTCTATCCCTTCTTCCCTCCTCCCAGACCCCTGACAACCAGTGATTGTTTTCCTCTTTAGTTTTACCTTTTCTGAAAAAGCAAGAGAGTTCCAGAAAAACATCTATTTCTGCCTTATTGACTATGCCAAAGCCTTTGACTGTGTGGATCACAATAAACTGTGGAAAATTCTGAAAGAAATGGGAATACCAGACCACCTGATCTGCCTCTTGAGAAATCTGTATGCAGGTCCGGAAGCAACAGTTAGAACTGGACATGGAACAACAGACTGGTTCGAAATAGGAAAAGGAGTACGTCAAGGCTGTATATTGTCACCCTGCTTATTTAACTTATATGCAGAGTACATCATGATAAACGCTGGGCTGGAAGAAGCACAAGCTGGAATCAAGATTGCCAGGAGAAATATCAATAACCTCAGATACGCAGATGACACCACCCTTATGGAAGAAAGTAAAGAAGAACAAAAGAGCCTCTTAATGAAAGTGAAAGAGGAGAGTGAAAAAGTTGGCTTAAAGCTCAACATTCAGAAAACTAAGATCATGGCATCTGGTCCCATCAGTTCATGGCAAATAGATGGGGAAAGAGTGGCTGACTTTATTTTTGGGGGCTCCAAAAATCACTGCAGATGGTGATTACAGCCATGAAATTAAAAGATGCTTACTCCTTGGAAGGAAAGTTATGACCAACATAGACAGCATATTAAAAAGCAGAGACATTGCTTTGCCAACAAAGGTCCATCTAGTCAAGGCTATGGTTTTTCCAGTAGTCACGTATGGTGTGAGAGTTGGACTATAAAGAAAGCTGAGCGCAGAAGAATTGATGCTTTTGAACTGTGGTGTTGGAGAAGGCTCTTGAGAGTCCCTTGGACTGCGAGGAGATCCAACCAGTCCATCCTAAAGAAGATCAGTCCTGGGTGTTCATTTGGAAGGACTGATGCTGAAGCTGAAACTCCAATACTTTGGCCACCTGATGCAAGGGGCTGACTCACTTGAAGTGTCCCTGATGCTGAGAAAGATTGAGGGCGGGAGAAGAAGGGGATGACAGAGGATGAGATGGTTGGATGGCATCACTGACTCAATGGACATGAGTTCGTGTAAACTCCAGGAGTTGGTGATGGACAGGGAGGCCTGGTGTGCTGCGGTTCATGGGGTTGCAAAGAGTCAGACACGACTGAGCGACTGAACTGAACTGAACTGAAATGTCATGTAGTTGGATTCATACAGCATATAGCCTTTTCAGATTGACTTCTTTCACCAAGCAGTATGCATTTAAGGGTCCTTCATGTCTTTTTGTGGTTTGATAGCTTATTTCTTTTTATTGCTGAACAATATTCCATTGTATGTATATACCATAATTTATCCACTCACTTATTGAAGGACATCTTAATTGCTTCCAGTTTTTGGCAATTTTGAATAAAACTGCCATAAACATTCATATGTGAATTTTCTGTGGACATAAGTTTTCAACTCATTTGGGTAAAATTGCTGGATCACATGGTAAGACTATGTTTAGTTTTACAAGGAACTACCAAACTGTCTTCCAAAGTGGCTGTACCATTTTGCATTCCTGTCGGCAATGAATAAGAATTTTTCTTATTCTGTGTCCTCTCCAGCATTTGGTGTTGTCAGTTTTTGGGATCTTAGCCATTCTAACAGGGATGGTAGTGGTATCTCATTGTTATCTTAGTTTGTAATTCCCCAATGACACATGATGTTGAGCATCTTTTTATATGCTTATCTGCCACCTGTATCTCTCTCTATGTATGTGTTAGTCACTAAGTTGTGCCTGACTCTTTGCGATCCCATGGACTGTAGCCCACCAGGCTCCTCTGTCCATGGAATTCTCCAGGCAAGAATGCTGAGCGGGTAGCCATTCCTTTCTCCAGGGGATCTTCCCCACCCAGGGATCAAACCTGGGTCTCCTGCATTTCAGGCAGATTCTTTACCGTCTGAGCCACCAGGAAAGCCTGTATCTCTTCTCTGGTCATATATATTTGGTTTTGTTCTTCACCTTCCATCCTTCCCCATTTTACCCCTGACCGCAAACCCCTTTTTCTCACATCATGGGTGCAGACAGTGCTTTCTGGCATATTTTCCTTTTGGTCACTTCTCAAGCCATTAAGTGACTTAATTCCCTTGAATAGGGGCTGGCTCCACATCTGAGGGCTTCCCAGGTGTGCTAATGAGTGGTAAAGAACCCGCCTGCCAATACAGGGACCACAGGAGACGGGGGTTTGATCCCTGGGTCAGGAAGATCCCCTGGAGGAAGGTGTGGCAACCCCCTCCAGTATCCTTGCCTGGAGAATCCCATGGACAGAGGAGCCTGGTGGGCTACAGTCCATAGGGTTGCAAAGAGTTGGACATGATTGAGCAACTGAACACATCACACACCACATCTGACTTCTCCGTCTCTCTGGTTTTTAACTGGGGCTGGCCCATGTGTTTTGTACCCTCTTTTCTCTAGTGACACCTTCTTTTCCCTGGTGTCTTTTTACAAAGTCTGTAGCTGGTATTGGGTAGGCTGATAGCCTGCAACTTCAGTCCCAAGGTTCAAGATTGATTTGCCCTCCAGTACAGATACTACAAAGACTGGAGTACAGACTTGTCCACAGCAGACCCTGGCAAACTTAATCTCACCTTAGATGAGAAATGAGTATACCACGTTCCTTGAGGCCCCAGCCAGACCTCAAACTCTCTGTCTTAGTTGAACCAGCATCAAGAAGACTCTTTTAAAGTCCGAAACTTTCCTGTTCCATTCATTATTGTTGTCACTTTTTAGTTACAAATTCACTTTTTTTTTTTTCAATTAAACCATTTTACCAAAAAATGTTGGAATTAGAGAAGGAAGAAAAGAAACCGTTCATAATCCTATCACTTTTTGTGTCTATGTCTGTCCTCATTATGACTTCTGTAAACAGTTCATTGTGAATGATGCTGTGCCCAGATAATGCAAGGATTCTGTTTTGTGTGAGTCTCTCAGTTTGAGGTTAACATCTTCCAAGGCTTCCCTAGTAGCTGGCTTATGCTGTTTTCTAAATTCAGCTGGGCCACGGCTGCTTAAATTTCCAATTTCTAAAAACAGCACTTTTGCCTGGGATGATGGCTCCTACCCATTGTCGGGTTGCATTAACTCCATCCATTAATTTTGCTGCTTGACTTCTCAAAGAAGTGAAGAGTAGAGCTGAGGTATGTATATGTCAACTGTGCTGGTGACCTTTTTAATGCAAATCACCCTGCAGGGTGGTGGTAGTCTTGAGAGTGTGTGTTGTTCTTTTTGTTGTGTGCCCCTTAGGAAGTTGATCAGCAATTAGATTCTGTGATCATTGTCACGTGGAAATTAGCACCACGAGCCTCCTTGTCTCTCCCTTACTTGGGTGTGTGGATACAGAAGACTGAGACTGACCTTACAGAGTACCCTAGGGTGTCAGCACCCAAGGTACTGAAGACAAATTCTCAGACATAGGTAAGATCCTTTTCAGGTAATTACCTGAAATAAATGGGCTACCGTTTAGGACTTTTGAGGCTTTCTGCCATACATAGGAATCAAATCCATAACATAATAATACTCTTGTGTTGCAGCGAGATCTGATCAGTGGATCTAGGAGAAAAGGATGTTCTGTTGTCCTTTCCTGGCACTGGGTCTACCAGGTGATGTGTGGACACACTTGGTTCTCATCCAACATTAATTACTGGCCACTCTTATTTGCTTGGAGGGTCAGCCATTCACTCATTACAGAGATAGTCATTGCCGGGATAGTTGTGGGCACGAGGTATGTAGTAATGAAAAGGATACTCCTGATCTGGTCTTGTCTTCATGGAAACTCCAGTCTTTTGGCTGAAGCATCCTTGAGCAGGAAAAGTGTGGGGACTTGTTATAGCCTCAGAACCTTAGGTATCAAACACAGCCTCCCTGCCTCCTTTTCTGCAGTCTGTCCCTTGAGGCCTAACGGGGGAGCTCTTTGTGAGCTGGAGTCCTGAAGCTCAGAAATGAGGCCAGGGCTTTGTTCTTGGCTGGGCCAGTTGCTCATCTGTAAGTGAGAATGTGGATTCATAGCAGTTACTCAGAGAGATGTGGTTCACTTGACTTCAGGCCCTTAACTAGCAGGTTAGTATAAACTGGTAGCCTCTAAAGGTCCTTTACCTTCCAACTCCCTCCCATGTTACTCAGGCTTCTTGAGTCCCCATCATAGAACCAGCTTTGCTGCAATAAGGCCAATCAAGGAGATATTTTGTTATTCCAGTGCTGACCTCAGTGTGATGCCTGGAGGTACTTGGAGGCTTGTCTCTGCTACCAGTTTCCCTGCCTCTGATCTCAGGCTTTTCAGCATGAGGTGAGGAGCTTAGGAGCCATGCCTGTGGAGGGGGCTAATGGAGGTTAACTAGCAGAGAATGGAGCCTGGCCCAGGCTCCCAGTCCCAGGGGGTCAAGCTAGCTGGCTGCACTCTCTGACTGTGATGGATTTGACTCCTAAATGCTTCTGAAAAGCTTGTTTGGTTTGAGGAAAAAACTTAGTGAAATCCGACAGACAACACCATGGCTTGTCCTAACCCCTTCTCCTTCCTGACCTAGCTTTTTCAATATATCAGGTTGCAGACATGCTGGATTCCTGCCCTCCTGGAGCCAGTCTGGCAATTTTTCATTCCTATAGCCACAGGTTTTGCACAGAGAAAAGGCCCCGAAGGAAAGCAGTGACTGAGCAGGGAGCCTTTGAGGTTGGAGCTTTACAGGAGCTTTGCTACTATAGAGCCCTTAGTCCTATGCCAGCTCTGTGGTTGATGGCGATGTTCATACCATATCCCTCCCTGCCATCCAGTGACCTCCTGTCTCAGTAATAGCCAAAGGCTATTGCCACCAAGATTCTTTAATCCACCTCATCCCCTGTTGTTCTTCTCCTTCCTCACTGTTCCTGCAAAACCAGGCACTCTGCTGCCTCAGGGCCTTTGCAACTGCTCTCCCCATGTTTAGAAAGCTCTATTCTCAGATAGCTTCATGCCTTACTCCCTCATCTTCTTAGGTCTTTCCTTAAATATCACCTTTTAGTGAGGCCTTGCCTGACTTCCTTACTTAGGATGGAAACCCTGAGCCCCCTCCCTGAAACACTATCACCCTTTCCTGCTTAATTTTTTTAAAGCACTTATCACCATTTACCTTGTTTTACTTAATTGGCTTGTTTGTTGTCTGTCTGCCCTTCTTCCCACTAGAATGTAAGCTCCCCTAGGGTAAGGATGTATATTTGCTTTATGCATTGATGTTGCCCAGTACATCAACAAATATTTGTTGAGTGAATGAGTAACTGAAAAATTTAAAAACCTTGCTTTGGGGTTTCTCTTGCTATTGGGAAAGCATTTTCACAGCAGAGGCAAAGAATTCTTCTGGCCCAGCACCAAGTCTGAGCATTTAGCTCATGCAGGGAGATATCTTCAGTTTGGACCTATGTACTCATCATGGGGTTGATGCTCCATGGGAATTTTCATAAGAGTCAAGAGCTTTTCTCTGGGAGGAGGTGTGTGATTTCAGTAGAAATGCTGGAACCTTGCTTTATCGGGGTGGGGGAGAACCCCTAGCACCTGGTGTGGTACTTGGTGTATAATAAGCCCATAATTGGTTTCCTGAAGTGTTTAGTGCACTTTATGTTTTAAATGCTGGGGATAATACAGGAGCAAGACAGGTAGGGTTTCTGTTCTCATGGATTTTACATTTTAATAGGAAAAAAATGTTAAAAAAGTTTTAGGTAATACAAGTGCTGTGTTGAAAATAAAGCAGAGATGATGTGCTGGAGATATCCAGGTAGAAATTGGGGTTGAGGTAGGTGGAGAGGTTAAATTTAGCAGGTAATCAGTGATGGCTTCCTTGAAGACACAGCATTTGAACTGAAAGCTCAGTGACAAAGTACCAACCAGGTTGCCACCCCCTGCAACTCTAGGGGCACCATTCATATTATTCTGTGCAATTTGTGCTCCCTGGAGTTGTACAATGCTCTGGTGACTCAATTATGTGAAGATTGTAGGCAGTGAAAATTGCTATTCCAGAGGCCCTGTGGTAGTAAGGACCTTGACATGTTCAAGGACCAAAAAGAAGGCCAGTATACTTGGGGCTTGGTAAGAAGAGCACAGTGGACCCTGATGAGGTTGGAGTTTGAAGGCAATACAAAGAATGTGACATTCAACAGATTATCTATTATCTGTTGATGAGCGGCGCAAAGGGATGATGTGATGGGGCAGAGGATTTAGGAAGCTTTTCCAGTAACGTAGGAAGTCAGCACTGGTGTGAAGTCAAGAGAACAGAACTGAGTGATGGTTTTATTTCCCTAAAAAGGAAACATCTGCACAGTGACTCCAAGGAAATGCCATTAAGATATTTGAGTCTGACTTTGGTAGTGACTGAGAGGAAAGCTCATTGCTTTTTAATACTGTCTTATCTTGTTTGTCATTGAATATCCCAGCCTGACTGTTTCTTTGGACAGCAATGGGAATATTACTACAGTTTAGCATTTGCTCAGCTGTGACACTTTGTGCCCACGTACAGAACACACAATAAGTACAGTCCTTGCTCTTGGGGAATGGAGATGCTGAAAAGATTTGTTCCTTCCCATTACCCTCTTTCAGGTGTCTCGATCTGGGCCAGCTGACTTCCCAGAATCCTGGGGGCGAGTGGGTGAATAGAAAGTCCTTAGGCAGAATGCCCTGGCTCTTGGGTTTGCAAGAAGCCCCAGGCTGTACACCTGTGTGCAGACAGAGTCTTGCTTCCTAAATCTGACTGTGATCTTGCCGCTATTGGCCTAGCCTTTTTTTTTCCTTATAAAAAAAAAAACGATCTTAGTATAGATGCTGCCTTAGCCCAAAGCCTCGAGTGGGGGCTCTCCTAGTGATGCCAAGTAACTCGAGCACCAAGCTCCTCTTTGGCCTAGAATTCCTCTAGAACACTGGGTGGGCTTGGAATCCCTCTGGGGACTGACCTTTGGGTTCTTTGGTGGTGATTGGGAGTAGAGGGGAGAAGGTATAGTTGACCTCCACTAGGGGAGGATGAACTCTCAGCTTTTGCCATCTTGCAGAGAAAGGGTCTGCTGCTCTTGGTTTATTGCTTTTCTTAGATTCAGTTCTCAGGCTGGGAGGCTGTTTGCTCACTGAAAGCCTGGGATAGAGTTAAACCACCCTGAGCGTTGGGAGCCAGGTAGATTGTTTAGCTGGGTTCTCAGCTGAATCAGCCTGGGAGCTACTGTTTTTAAACCTGAGGAATGCTGTGGGAACATGCTAGTTGACTCCCAGCAAGGGATCCGGGGAAACATCTACTTGAGTGAGGCAGATGCATTCCATGAGTCTGGTTGGATGACACGAAGCAGAAAGAGCATCTGCTACTCAGAGTTCAAGCTCAGAGGTGGCTGCCCTGCACCGTAGCCTCATAAGAATCCCAGCTCAGCATAAGGTGCAGTCTCGACTGATACAGTTTTTTCTTTCTTATTTTAACTTTCTTTAAGATTGTGCAAAATTAACATGATATAGCTGGAAGTGTTTTAAAAAAACATAGCTATGTCAGAATATTACCATATAGACATTGGAAAAGAATTTTACAAAGTTTTACTACTTCATTTAGTCCTTGTGTAGTCACCAAACAAGACTTCAAGATAGGTCATGATGTATCAGTACTTGTGAACTGTTCAAAATGAAAACATAATCTTTGCAAACGTTTACTTTGTAATTGTTTACTGAATTCTGTTGTAATGGCTGTCACTCAAAGCATGGAAGCAGCCAGGAAGACTCCTGGGCATGGTTTGAGGAATCCAAGGTCAGGAACTTGGGCAAAGTTGGAAGATCCAGCACCTCTTGAAGGTTGAGGCTGGTTAAGCTTCAGAGTCTAGAGGGTAGGGAAGCTGGAGGCGTCTGCTGCTATTCTTAGGGAGAAGTGATGAACAGGACTGCTTCTGCTGAGCACTAAGTAAGGGAAGGTTGACTACTAGCTTCTCTGTATGGGTACTTGCTAGTGCTGGACACAGTGCCACCCACTAAAAGCCTCCCAGCTGCCCTATGAAGTAAATATTCTCATTCCAGTTTAACAGGTGAGGAAACTCCAGGGCACGTGGAAATTAACTTGCCCGAGGGCCAGCTGGAAAATGGTGGAGCTGGGCTTTGTGTCTTGTCTACGTCACTGGATTCGTCTCTAGCATCTTATTAGGACCATAAAGTAGGATAATTTTTTGCAGTTTCTGCCCCGAATCCACCTTGGGACCTCCAGAGGGTTCAAGGAGCCCAAGACTAATAGGACTGTCCTGTGTTTCTATCCTCACTTCCCAGCCTCCCTGCCCTGCTGGCAGGCTCACTCTGCCTAAGCCCTTCAGCTCATAACCTTGGGCTGGCATTTGCCCCCTTATCCCCTGCCCAGTGTTCTAAATTCTGTAAAACTTTGCCTTTTTTCTCAAATTTAGTCTCATTAGTAAATATTTTAGTCTCACTCTGTTCCATTGTTCAGCAAGCCTTCACTGAGCACTTCTTTGTAAGTTACTGGTGGTGCAAAAAGGGGCAACTCCAGTCCTAATGGGAGAACTAGGAAGGCAGTTACCGTATAGCAAGGAGGGTCCTGTGGTGGAGGCTTGCACGGGAGTAAGGAAGAGTGGTAGGTGCCCTATATTGGTCTCAACAAGAAAGAGTTTGGCACCTTCAGAGTAGGATGACTGGGGAAGGGTGTGTTTCTAAAGAAGAGAGTGCAGTCATGCAAGGCTAGTCATTGGCTCAGCTGCTACTCTCCTAGCACTGAAGGGACCAGAGGGAGTGAGATTTGAGAACCCAGAACAGTTGTGTAAAGTGTTGTTCTTCAGAGTGACCTTCAGCGATAGCCTTCAATTGAAGAGTCTCTCTCCTCACTCTGATCACCTGTTAGGGTTTCCACTGGCTGAACCCAATTGAATGCCAGAAGGTTCAGGAGCCCCACAGAGGTCAGCCTTAAAGGGCAGAGAGCAAGGTGGGTGTGTTGGTTTTCTACTGCTGCATAACAAATGACCACAAATTGAGTAGCTCAAAGCAGCACACATAATCTCACATCTCCTCTGGGTCAGGAGTCCAGGTGTAGCTTATCTGAGTGTTCTCTTTAGGGCCTCACAAAGCTGCAATCAATGTCAGCTGGGCTGCATTCTCATCTGAGGCTCCATTGGGGAAGTATCTAGGATCTAGTACTCACTAGCTGGGGCTTCCTGGGTGGCTCTGATGGTAAAGAATCCGCCTGCAATGTAGGAGACCCAGGTTCGATCCCTGGGTCAGGAAGATCCCCTGGAGAAGGGAATGGCTACCCACTTCAGTATTCTTACCTGGAGACTCTCATGGACAAAGGAGTCTGGGGGCTGCCTTCCAAGGGGTTGCAAAGAGTTGTACACGACTGAGCGACTAACACATACTTACTCAGCAGTTAGAGGCAGAAAACCCTTTGCCTCTCAAAACTCAGAGATTAGTCTTCCTGCTTTGAAGAAATCTCGTTTTTAATGACTGTGTAATGTCCCACCACACAGTGCACCAGAACTGGTAATATCCCTACTTGTAGAACATTTAGATTGTTTCTAAATATTTTACTCTTATAAATACCACTGAATATATTTATAGAAAAGGCTTTTTCCAAATACAAGAGTGAAAAGCTGCTGCTCCTCATGTATGTATGTATGTATATATATATATATATATATATATAAAATAAGGCATTGACTCATGTAATTATGGAGGCTGGTAAGTCCAAAATCTATAGAGCCAGTGTCACTAGGTCCATTACAATCAGTGTGGCATCAATAGAGTTTTAATTAATAGGTTATAATTTGCTAATACCATTTGTTTTGATGCTCAAATTGTCCTCAATTTGGCCAGTGGGAGCTCTTAAGTTTGGGTTCTCTTTACTGTTGGCTTAAATGTTCACATCGTTCTTTAAGTACTTACTTACCTTCTGGTACAACAAAAAGTTCCAAGGTCATTTTGTGCTTTCCCAACTCTGGAATCAGCCATTTCTCCAGTGAGCTCTGGTCTTTTTTAATGGTAGATGGTATTTAGAAACCAAGATCTAAGTGCTGTGTGTTATCATTGCTTTTGAGGTGTTACTCAGTGGAGAGAGCTAGGCAATACACATGTATCACACCCACACCCACACCCACACCTTTTATCCCACTGTTAAATACCATACCAATACCTCCAATTCCAAAATCATACCTATGAGGCTCATTCTATCCTTCCTTTTTTACAAATTTTTTTTTCTTTTTTACATATTTTTAACTTTGATATATGTTTACCAGTTTTTTTTTTTTTTTTAACATTTCTGACAGAGTAACCTGGCTCTCATTATCCACAATACATTTACACAGAAAGTAGTTTCAGAATTACCAGCCCATAACACTGCATGCTAACCAGAGTTCAGTATTTGTTTACTGTTCTTTCTGTCTTTAGTCTGAGGACATATGATCAACAAACTGTGTACATTAGGTACTTGGGTGACTTTTCCCCCCCTCTTCAGTGTGGTAATATTATTTCAAATACAGTTAAGTTTGTTAATTTATATTTGTATTACATTTAAAATTTTCCTCCATCCTTGTTTATTTTGAGTATGTGAAAGTATTATCATTGATCCAGAAGTGATAACCATACAGAAATGTGTATTCAGAGAAATGTCACACTCATACTTCCTCCACCCCACAGTCCTTTCCACTTGATTCCCACCTACTGCCTGTAGGTAACCAATCTTATTAGTTTCTGATTTGTCCTTCCTGTGTTGCTTTTTGCAGAAATGAGCAAATACAGGTACATTTTCCTGTATTCCCTTTTCTCTTTCTCAAAAGGTGGCATGGTATAGTCCTCTTTTGCTGTTTTTACTTAACAATATCCATTCAGTTTTTAGAGCTGTTCCTCATTCCTTCTTACAGCTGCATAGTACTCTTTGGACCACTCTCCTATGAATGGGCATTTAGTATTTTGGGATCATAAACTCTTAGAGTTTGATTGCTGAGTCAAAAAGTAAACAATATGTGGGAGTTCCCTGGTGATCTAGTGGTTAGGATTCTGGGCATTCCCTGGTCAGGGAACTGAGATTGGGCAAACTGCTGTGGTGCATCAAAAAAAAAAAAGGTAAATGATACGTGATTTTGTTGGGTGTTACTCACTTCCCCCAAAAAAACTTGTGCTAATTTGTATCCCCACCAGCATTATATGAAAATACCTCTTTCCTCACAGGCTCATCAATGGAATATAATGTCATACTTTAAAATTTTTGCCAGTCTAAGTTATAATGGTATCATTGTTTTTTTAATTTGTATTTGAGTTGCATTTCTCTTACCATGAGTGAGATGGACTATCTTGTTTTATGCTTAAGAGGAATATATCTATAGCTTGGTTTGTGAATTTTTTAACCATTAGGTCTTTGGGGTTTCCGCCCCCCACCTCAGTTTTTAAAAACAGCTTTATTGCAATAAAATTCATTTACCATACAGTTCGCTCACTTGAAGTATACAGTTTAGTGGTTTTGAATATATTTTCAAGAGTTATGTAACCATCACCATAAACTAATTTTAGAACTTTTTTTTTATCACCCTCAAAAGAAAGCCCACACCCATTAGCAGTGACTCTGCCTGTGTCTTTAGTGTCTCAGCTCGAAGTAATCACTGATTTGCCTACTGTTCCTGTAGATTCACCTATTCTTGATATTTTATGTAATATAAATATATATTATAAATTATATTATTTATTGTATATGTAAATGGATTCATATAACATACAGTCTTTTGTAACTTCCTCTTTCTCTTAGTGTGATATAATGTTACAGTGTTTCAGGCAGTTTTGAAATATTTTATCCTCCTAACAACTCTGAAATAGTTACCGTTATTATCCTCATTTTATAGATGGGGAAGCTGAGGCATGGAGAGATTAAATATCTTGCCTGAAGTCACACTGCAGTGAAAAAATGGGCTTTGGAATCAGACCTCAAGTCTAAAGTCCATCACTTGCTTACTGTGTGACTTATAGAATATTACTTAAATTCTCTCAAGTGTCTTTCTCTCGTATATTAGTTAAACGAGGATAACAATGGCTGAATCACAGGGTTGTTGGGGAATTAAATAATACAGCATCAGGAAAGTGCTTAGTGCAAGGCCTCCAACTTAATAGGTATTCAGTTAATTGTAGTGGTTATTTGTAGATGGAGCCAGGCAAAGGCCTGGCTTATTTGGCATGGTTGGCTCTGCCTCCCCTAGTGTAGAGGTGTGTCTGAGATGCCAACTTTCTTTTTTTAAAGATGTAATCCACGTAGCATGAGATTCACCCTTTTGGTATACAATTCAGTGCTTTTTAGTATATTCACAAGGTTGCACAATTGTCACCATTAAATTCCAGAACCTTCCCAGCACTTCAGAAAGAAACTCTATACCCATTAGCAGTCACTCCCCATTCTCTCCTTCCCCAGCCCCTGGCAACCACTAATCGTTCTGTCTCTGTGAATTTGTCTATTCTGGACATTTCATATAAACGGAATCATGTGATATGTGGTCTTTTGTATCTGGCTCCATTCGCTCGGCGTAGTTTCCAGGGTTCACTCATGTTGTAGCAAATAATCAGTACAGCATTCCTTTTTACTGACAAGTAATATTGCATTGTATGGATATTCTATGTTTTGTTTATCCATTTATATGTTGATGACATTTGGGTTGCTTCCACTTTTTGGTTGTTATGACTAATGCTACTGTGAACATTGGGCTTCCCTGGTGGCTCAGCTGGTAAAGAATCTGCCTGTGATGTGGGAGACCTGGGTTCGATCCCTGGGTTGGGAAGATGCCCTGGAGAAGGGAAAGGCTACCCACTCTGGAATTCTGGCCTAGAGAATTCCATGGACTGTATAGTCCATGGGGTTGCGAAGAGTCTAACACGACTGAGCGACTTTCATTTCACTATGAACATTAGCGTACAAGTTTTTGTGTAAAAACTGTTTTCAGTTCTTTTGGGTATATACCTTGGAGAGGAACAATTGTATCATATGGTATATTTAAATTATTGAAGAACTGCCACACTGTTTTTTCCAAAGCAACTCTGCTGCTTTACGAGTGTTCCAATTTCTCCACATCCTCGTCAACACTTGTTACTGTCCGTCTTTTATTTTGGCCATCCTAGAGAGTGTGAAGTGAATGGTATCTCCTTGTAGTTTTGATTTGAATTTTCCTAGTAACTAATGGTGTTGAACACAAGATGCCAGCTTTTAGGTCAGCTTTTTCTGCCTGCCCACATCTTGTATTTATTCTCGGAAGTCTCTCCCAAGTTCCTGTTTGTCTTCTGCCTGGAGTTCGCAGTCATTTTGGTCTCTCTGAGACTGATTGGCACCTTCTTAATCAGATGCTTTGGGGGAGACCTTTGGGCAGGTTCCGGTGGTTGGGATTTGAGGCACATGTTTTTCCTATTGGCAGCTTTGATGTGACTCTTGAGGCTGGCACAGCCATTGCCTGGGTCCCCAAACTGCTGGGACAAAGCCAGCCTCTCCCTAGGGTGCCTTAGTAGGCAGGATCAGATGTTCTCTAGCTGGAAGCAATCTTGGGAGGCCATCTCATCCAGCCTTCTACAACAAGACAGAATCCTTCACCACTCCCTACCAGATTGGGGAGGGGAGGATGTGTAATGTCTTCCTTTAAGAATCTCTGTAGGTAGAAAGCGGGGCGTTCGGCTTGCGAGCGGGAACTTCTCGGTCGCGCCCAGAGAAAGAACGATTTAAAAATGGGTGATGTTGAGAAGGGCAAGAAGATTTTTGTTCAGAAGTGTGCCCAGTGCCATACTGTGGAAAAGGGAGGCAAGCACAAGACTGGGCCAAACCTCCATGGTCTGTTTGGACGAAAGACGGGTCAGGCTGCTGGATTCTCTTACACAGATGCCAACAAGAACAAAGGTATCACCTGGGGAGAGGAGACGCTGATGGAGTACTTGGAGAATCCCAAGAAGTACATCCCTGGAACAAAGATGATCTTTGCTGGCATTAAGAAGAAGGGAGAGAGGGAGGACTTGATAGCTTATCTCAAAAAAGCTACCAATGAGTAATAGTTGGCCACTGCCTTATTTATTATGAAACAGAAGTGTCTCATGACTTTTTATGTGTACCATATTTAAATTGATCTCACACACTAGAATTCAGATCATGAACGGCTGATGGAATAATTCTGTTGGACAGTCCTGATTTAAATAAGATTGGTTTGTGGCTAAACAAATATGGTCAGCTTTTTTAATTTTGATAGTAATTCCGGTTCAACAAGTACTATCACTTTTCCCATTCTAAAGAGATGATTGAACTTGAATAAGGAATATTAAACTTCTTAGGGAGATGGTGCATTCCTTCTCAAACCCTATAAGAGATTGGTTTTATATTTAGATTTCTATAACTGGTTATATTAATATATTTAAATACTGAAAAGGTCCCTTCACTGTCTCATAGAACAGAGGAGGATTCAGATGTGTTTGAAGTTGTGTTCATTAGCCTGTTAAGGCAAGAATTGAAAATACACTGACAAATTCCACTTTATCTTTTTGGTTTTATAAACTATGCCAATTTAATTAAAATTCTCTATCTAAAAAAAAAAAAAAAAAAAGAATCTCTGTAGGAAGAAATTCCACTGGGCGCCTTTACCACCAGCCAGTGTTTTAGGAGCCTTCTGTGTTAGTAAGATTCTTTGCTCTGACCCAGATCCCACCTTCTACAGCACGTGCCAGTTTCCTCTCATGGGTTCCTTTCTCAAGAGGATGCATGAGACAGCCGCTCCCCAAGAGGGGCTCCTTACTCTGGTCAGATCAGTCTGCTTTGGCTGGAGAAGCCCTCACGTGAGGAAATGCAGACCAAGCCAGGCCCCTCCAGGGGATGTTAAAGACTGAATGACCTTGTCATTCGGCTATTGCCTGGGCAATCTGCTTTGAAGAAGAGGCCTTCTGACAGGCCCCAGGTTGTGTGTTTATCCCGAGGCTAGGCCATTCCAAACTCATGTTTCAGAGTTTAGAGGTTGCGTCCAGCTAGCCTGGTGGGTGGTAATCAAATGCAGGTGGAGACCATCTGGCCTGGACCATCCCTCCCAGCCAGCCAAGTGAGGGCCGGCCTGCCCACCACAGAGCTGGCCCAGAAAGCAGCCTGTGTGGAGGCAGACGGTGTACACGTGCGTTTATGCGCATACACACCCATGTGTGCGTGTGTATGTCCCTCCTTAGAGAGGCGGTACTGCTTGGGAGGATGTGGCTCCTCTCTCTGCATCTGAGGGTTCTCCCCTTTGCACAGTCTGAGGAGCGTGTTTCTCTTAGTCTGTTTCTCAAGTTTTTGCGGTTAGAAATCATGTATTTTTCTTGGCCCACGATGAAAGCCTGGGAGTAATGGTCTAATACATTTTACAAAGCAGCCTCTAATTGGTGGCTGCTTAAAATCTTCCCTTTGCCCTAGTGACCCATCTCTCTTTGCAGGGTTTTGACTCCAAGTCAGTCTTGCTTTACCCCGGGTTTTCACACCCCCTCGCAAGGCTACAGCCTCGGCTTGCTTAACTCTTCCCTCAGCCTCTGCATAGAATTGCTCCCAGCCAGGACAGTTCAGCAAGGAAAGAAAATAGCTTACACTGCATCCTGCCAAGCATCTTCTAGCCTGGCCTCCAAAATTCTAGATGTATACCCCCAAATGGAGTCTGCCTCCCCATTGGTACTCAGAGAAAATGGTATCTAATTAAAGATCTAAATGTAAGACCAGAAACTATAAAACTCCTAGAGGGGAACATAGGCAAAACACTCTCCGACACAAATCACAGCAGGATCCTCTATGACCCACCTCCAAGAATAATGGAAATAAAAGCAAAAATAAACAAATGGGACCTAATTAAACTTAAAAGCTTTTGTACAACGAAGGAAACTATAAGCAAGGTGAAAAGACAGCCTTCAGAATGGGAGAAAATAATAACAAACAAAGCAACTGACAAAGAATCTCAAAAATACACAAGCAGCTCATGCAGCTCAAATCCATAAAGATAAAGGACCCAATCAAAAAAATGGGCGAAAGAACTAAACAGACATTTCTCCAAAGAAGACATACAGATGGCTAACAAACACATGAAAAGATGTTCAACATCACTCATCAGAGAAACGCAAATCAAAACCACAATGAAGTACCATCTCACGCTGGTCAGAATGGCTGCTATCAAAAAGTCTACAAACAATAAATGCTGGAGATGGTTTGGAGAAAAGGGAGCCCTCTTACACTGTTGGTGGGAATGCAAACTAGTACAGCCACTATGGAGAACAGTGTGGAGATTCCTTAAAAAACTGGAAATAGAACTGCCATATGACCCAGCAATCCCACTGCTGGGCATACACACTGAGGAAACTAGAATTGAAAGACATGTGTACCCCAATGTTCATCACAACACTGTTTACAATAGCCAGGACATGGAAGCAACCTAGATGTCCATCAGCAGATGAATGGATAAGAAAACTGTGGTACATATACACAATAGAATATTACTCAGCCATTAAAAAGAATGCATTTGAATCAGTTCTATTGAGGTGGATGAAACTGGAGCCTATTATACAGAGTGAAGTAAGCCAGAAAGAAAAACACCAGTACAGTATATTAACGCATATATATGGAATTTAGAAAGACGGTATCGATGACCCTATATCCAAGACTGCAGAAGTGACACAGATGTATAGAACAGTCTTTTGGGCTCTGTGGGAGAAGGCGAGGGTGGGATGATTTGAGAGAATAGCACTGAAACATGTATATTATCATATGTGAAACAGATTGCCAGTCCAGGTTTGATGCATGAGACAGGGTGCTCAGGGCTGGTGCACTGGGATGACCCAGAGGGATGGGATGGGGAGAGTGGTGGGAGTGGGGTTCAGGATGGAGAACACATGTTCACCCATGGCTGATTCATGTCACTGTATGTCAAAAAACTGCTACAATATTATAGAGTAATTAGCCTCCAATTAAAATAAATAAATAAATATTTTAAAAAAGAAAAAGAGAAAATGGTATCTAAGTATTCTATGGTATTATAAGGCTTCCTTTCAGTCCTTCAGATTCTTAAATTTAGAGAAACTTTAAGTTTAGAGAACTTAACAGAGGTGATCTCCTCACTGCAGCAGGTGTAGGTAGGCTGGACCCACCCATGTACACAAGCAGGGCTGGCCTTGGTGTCAGAGCTTCTGAGTCGTTGGAACCTCTTTATGTCCAGTCTCCTGGCCTGGCCCCTTGGAGACGATGATGATGATGATGGTGGAGGAATGATGTCACGTGGAATCCCAGGATTGGGCACTGATCACCTCATTCTGACCTTCAGCATTCTCCGCTCTGACCGCCTGTTCCAGTAGCTTGGCTCCAAGAAGGTGTTGGCCGTCATCTTATTTTATAGCTTGAATTTGTATGCTCAGGAGTTTACATGTGTATAATCATTGTGGCTCATGTTTGTACAAGATATAATTACTGAAAATTATATCACGAACATATTTTAACTTTTAACCCTTTCTGGGCTGGCAGGCCTCCTATAGCTCTCAGCCGCCCCTCCCTGGATGTTTCCCTCCCCCCAGGAGGTGCCACCACCAACCAGCCTTCCTCTCAATCTACATCATTTCCCTCTCTGGCAGAAGTCCGTTGCATGGACTCCCCTGAAGATTTGGGCTCCTGAGCGTTTCCAAGAAGGCACTGCTCCCCGGCCTCATCTCCCTCTGATGTGTATGACCGTCATCACTCTGGGCCACTTGGGGCCAGGAAGGGGGGGCAAACTCTGCTCCCTCCAGATGCCAGTGATTGGAGAGTGCACACGGGGTGCCAGGGTTCAGAAAGATCACAGGCCCTCCCAGTATTTGGAGTCTGCTTTGAGACCCGTCCTCAAATGCTGAGTTTGGAGGCCAGCCAGCTCAGCCCAAGGATTGTCCCGTCGTGGGGCAAGGTGGAGGTGGGAGTGGAGAAGGGTCTCATCCTCCTAGGGTATACAGTAGGACATATATTCTTAACAAACTAAGTAGGTGCTTATTAATATCTAGTAGGAATAGAGAATGTGAATAAGGACAATTTTCAGTATTGGAGCCTCAGTCATACAGAAAGGAGTATTCCAGAGCCACAAAATCTGGAACTCGTAATTCAGAGTACCAGCAGGCGAATTTGATTGGTCAGGCTGAGGTCATACACATGTTTGGTAGCTGGAGGGCAAGGCTAGTGTTCTGGTTCCTTACCCCCTTTCAGGGTCCTCCCTCCCCTCAAGGCTTATTCCCTGAGATGCTTCCAACTAGGGGGTTTGGATGCTGAAGCCACCAAGAAAGGAGAACTTTAATTAGGCAACAAAACAGTGTTTTCCCTAAGGTAGTTAAACTAAAAACATTTGCTTTTTATTCCTTCCAGATTCACAGGAACAGATGGACCTAGTGGTTTTGGCTTTGAGTTGACATTTCGTCTGAAGAGAGAAACAGGGGAGTCTGCGCCCCCGACGTGGCCAGCAGAGCTAATGCAGGGCTTGGCCAGATATGTGTTCCAGTCAGGTAAGAGCCCCAGAAGCTGGCTGGTGTGGGTGTCCTTTCACCATGAGCCTGCTAGGGTTGGGACCTTCAGGTATATTTTGATGTCTGTGGAGGGAGCTTTCCTGGGAGTGCTATGTACCCCATTTGTACCACGAAGGTGGTTTGTTTCCTGGCGTTTCCCAGGTGGAAAGCTGTCTGGGCCATGGGAGGGAAGGATATGTCATATGACCTCCAGCAGTGGGAGTCACTAATACCCGGAACTTTGGTCGCAGTCTGCTAGCCTTGCTTCTCATTCCCAGAGAGCCAAAGGCCAGCCCTGAATGGAGCTGACCAGTGCTTTTCCTGTTTGCCCCCTTTCCCACAATTAGCACGGTCCTTCCTCCCTGATGCTGGAGGCCTAGCCATCTCCATTTCTGGGGCCACACACACACACATGTTAATCTTGGCTAAGTGTTAGCAATAGAGCATAGGGCAGAGAGAAAGAAGGAATTGCCATGAGCTAGCTCCCTCACAATATGAATGAGAAGCTGGAATCAGGCAGGACCTTGACGGTCAGATATATTATTTGATTCAGATGATTGAAGTGCCCTCCAGGGGATGGTCCAATGCCCTCAGTGCCCCTCTGGAGACTGCTAATATAGAACCTGAAGAGTGGGCTTTGTGCTGGGAGCCTTGGTCACATGCTCTTGTCTTAGCTTGCCAGTAGTCCTCCAGTGGGATGATATGTTGGAGTGGAAGTCACTATTTTTTACAGATGGTTTCAATTCATCTGAGTGTTTCTGAGTGGTTAATTAATTGCTCAGAAACCTTTCCCATATGACTTCACATTTTGCTTCTTTGGTTTGGTAAGTAGCCTTGAAGTGAAAGCCAGCACAGTTTTATCCAACTCCTGCACTTTGACCAGCAGAGCAGACCAACATCCAAGCCTGGATGTCTCAAAGTATAGTCTTGCACCCATGCATCAGAATCATCTAGAGAGCTTGTTTCAAGTACACATCCCTGAGCCCCAGAGGAGATCTCTGACTCAGAATCTTAGAGTGGGGTGATGTTCCCAAATGTTCTGATAGAAGTTAAATTTGGAAAACCATAGACTTGGCAGCTTCTCTAAGTATAGTCACTTTTTTCCCCCTAGCCTTGAGTAGGCTATAAATTGGGGATGCAGTTGACCATCTATGTTGAAGCCCTCCGCCCTCGTTCCAGACCCCAGGCTGTCAGTTGTTGGCTGGATGGCCCTCATGTAATGGGACTGATCCTTAATTACCATCTACCATTGTGTGGCCTATGGGATAGTTCCCCTTTGGAGGCTATAGTGGGTCTTCTCTTAGCAAGAGTTCCCAAACCTGGCTGCTCATGAGATTCTCTGGGATCTCAACATACTTGAGTCCCAAATGCCCCACAGGGCTCTGATTCATTTGGCCAGCGGTGGGACTGGAGCATCTGTTTCTTACCCAGCTTCCCGGGGATTCTAATGCAGTAGTCTGGGATGTCATTTGGATTCTAGACTGTTGACAGGAAGAAATATCATTCACTGGGGCAGGGGAACCAGGCTGTTGGAAGCTGACCCATATGATTTGGTACTGTCCTAGTGTCTTTTAACATTGTGCCAGGAGTCTACTGCCTGAACCCATTGTGTCCCCTTCTCTCCCTTCTTGGGATGCCTGAAACTGATGCTGATATAGAACTGTCTTTGAGAAAATAGACATTTCTTCAGTCTCTCCCAACTGAGATATTTCAGCTCCTAGAAAATAGACATTTCCTGACATGGAATTTGATCCATTATGGGAAGGAGGACTCTAAAGACTAGGCAATCTCTTGCTTGTATAGACAGGTAGCTTCCTGCCCACTGCTTAAGCCAGTGCATTTATATGTTTGTTTGCACTTAATGTACCTGCTCAGGTGGATCAAGATCAGAGAAATGTAAAACAGGTGTTATGAATCACTGTCAGGTGGAGTCAAGCAGATAAACTTCTGAAATAGTTCTGATGTTATAGTTCTGAAATAATAATGCAAGTGAGGGAGAAAATAGGATTTGATTTGCAAAGGTTCATTTCAACTACAGAGTAACCATCACAGTGACTGTTTTGCAACACTAATGTGGTCATTGATTCAAGCTCACTGTCAACAGATGTCAAAACCATTGGATTAAAAAAGATTGTTGGGGTACAAGATGTTCACAGGGACTCAAAGAATCCCTCCACAGATTACTTACTTGAATCCTGAGTGTATAGTCAGGCAAGTCCAGATTGTAAGATATTTTATAAGACAACTGCCTGGACCCTTCAAAAATGTCAATGCTCTGAAAGGTAAAAGGGCTGGGACTCACCTAGATCAAAGAAAACATGACCAAAAAAAAAAAAAGAAAACATGACCATTTAAATGTACTTACATGATCATTTAAATGTCCAGTCCTCAACTGGAACCTGGATTGAAAAAAAAGGTTATTTTTAAAGCAATTAGAAAAAATATAGACTGTATATTAGATAATAGTACTGTGCAACTGTGAAATTCTAATTCCTTGGGTGTGATATGGTATTATGTTCTGGTATTATATTATGATAGTGTCCCTGTTCCTAGGAGATAGGAGCTGAATTATTTATGAACAAAATAACATGATGTCTGCAGCTTAACTTTTGAATGATTTGGCAAAACAAAGTGGGCTGGAGGAGAGAGAGAAAAGAAAGCAGATGTGGCAAAATGTTAATAACCGGTGAATCTCGGTGAAGAAAGTATGGAGGTGAAGGATATATTGTACTTTCCTTCTAACTTTCCTAGGGGATTGGAAACTTTGAAAATAAAATGTCGTGGCTGTTTCTTGAGTGTGCATTGACTGGGGTTGCTCCACAGCATTGTCTGCCCCGACAGGCCCTTTTGTGGAGTCTCCAGTGTGACAGCTGTGGGTGTTGTCTGCAAGTCACTTCGGGCATTTCACAGCAGCGACAGGATGACTTCACTCTCCAAAGTATAATACCTGATTTTCTGATTTCCAGATTTTCGTAATATGATGGTATTCTTGAATAATAGCTAAAACAAATCTACCTTAGCTTTTTCTTGAAACATGGCAGGAAGTAGTAATTATTTAAATAATGGGGAAATGATGAAGAAAAGTATATGGCAACTGATGTAAGAGAGAAGACCGTGGCCAAGAGCGGAAATAGTAAGGACAGAGCTAAAATTCAATAGTGTGTTCTGTGTGCCAGGCACTATTGTAAGTGCTCAGTCAATGTGCAGTAAAGCCCTGTGAGTTAGGCACTGTGTGATACCAGCTTTTCAGCTGCGGAAAGCAAGACAACACGGAGAGGGGAAGTAGATTGTTCAATATCACATACCTGGTAAGTCCAAGGGAAAATCTGAACCCAGGCTTTGTAGTTCTTACCGCCACTCTCTTAACCATGACAGCTTAGTTGATGTTTGGGCTGCACATGTCTCAGGCTGGACAATGAGATTTGAGTCGTCCACATAGATGACTGCACTTGTACATGTAGTCTCTGAACTCCAACATGCCTTGCTCAGGCATTCTAGAACATTTGGAAAATAGAGGAGGGCCAAAGCCATTTGTAATGTTATCCAAGTCCTCTTAAACACATACTTTCATCTTTTAATTTTTTATTCATGAAAATATGTATATAAAAAGTGCAGCTTGCTGACAGTTCATACCCCACGTAACCAGCACCCAAACCAAGAAACTTCCCTTGTGCCTCCTCTTAGTCATCTTTTCTTTTCCTTTTTCTTTCCTTCTTTCTTCCTCTCTTCCCTTCCCTCCATCCCTAGCTCCCTCCTTTCCATCCTTCCTGTTTTATTGCATAGTATAGGCTCTCAGCTCCACGTGCCTGAGCTTGTTGGTAAGTTAGGTAGGTAGCTATAGACAAGGTAGCCCCCATTTCTGCTTCTTTCCCTGGCACGCTTCGCCATCTGGCACATTTCACCATCTGGCATATTACTACTAGATCAAGGGGGACAGCATAGTATGATGGTACAAGCATGGGCCTTGGGCCCAGACTGCCTGCATTTTATTTCAGCTCTGCCAATTATTGCCTCCTGACGTTGTGCAATATAACCCATTTGCTCATCTATAAAGCAGAAATAATAGTAACTATGCATGAAGTTATTGAGATGATGAAATGAGTTAATACTCTCAAAGCACTTAGAATAGTGCCTCTCTCTCTCTCTCTCTCTCTCTCTCTATATATATATATATATATATAAAACCTCCAATTATTATTATTCAGTCTTCAAAAACTTTATATGAATAAAGAAGGTGGGTACCTTGATCTTTTTTTTTTTTTTCAATGTTAATAAAGACCCCATTTTACAGGAAAACCCTGGTTGTCCCATTGCCTGTTTCTGCATCAGATGCCTGCCTCAGCTGATATGATAACATTTTTGGTGCCATTATCCTTCTCCCACACAGAAAATCAATAATAGTGATACATATAAAATCACCTCATTTTATATGTATCACACTGTAAAACAAAAAAGCAAATTCAGTTCAACTGTGGCTCCTTGATTTATATAGTTGGCAGTGCCTGCAAAGTCTTAAGCAAATCAAATCCTATTCTAAATGCACTAGAGCCCATGTACTTTAGTAGACCCTTGTAAGTAAATCCTTCTTTATAAGGTGAAAAATCTTTTTATAGTTTTCTCGGAGCAGGGCACACTTTCCTGATGCTGCAGAGAACCTCCCTTGTGACATGTAGGCATTGCTCTGCCCTGACTGGTTCCACTGTGCAAGGATCACACATATGCTGTTACACAGAACATGTATTTTATGTCTGATGTGTACATAGACAGACCCACACGTGTACCTAGCAGCATAGTTCTGTGTGATGGTCTTGCCTCACTTGGCTGCCCACCTTAAACTCAGTGACTTACACGAAGCACCCTGTCCATTTGCATGTGAGAACATGTTGAGCAGTATCTAGTAAGTGGAGTGCTTAGACCTGCTTTTCCAGGTCTGAACAGCATCCACAGCATTGCCCTCCAGACTTAGAAACAGCATTAGGGCAGTGGGGGAGGGCAAAGGAAAGAGACAAGACTCTAGCGGGTGTGATGGGGAGTGGTGGTGCTCTCACCCTGCTGTGGGGCTGCGTGGGGCTGTCTCTGAAGCTTGCTCTGAAGAATGACTTAGATGGGTTCCATAACTTAGCCCTGACCTGCTAGAGGGCAGTCATCTTCTGGTTGGTTTGCTCAGAGATGGGAAGCTGAGCTGTAGAGAAAAGGAAGTAGAAATGTGAGCAGCCTGGGAAAGAAGAGTATCCAGAGAAGGTGAAGAAGTCAAGGTATAGGGGTGGGGCAGGTCAGTGTTTATTTTAGTCTGGATGGTTCTAATCATAAGCAGGTGACAGAAGCCCAACACAAACTACCTGAAATAAGAACAGACTTTATCGGCTTAGGTTACTGGGGTGTCCAGGGCTTCGGGCATGGATTGACCTATATGTTCAAAAAGTGTCCTCAGGGCTGCTACTTGTGTGTTGGTTTTGTGCTGTAGACTGACTCTGCCCACGTGCCAGGAAAGATGAGCACCACCAGCCAGAGTATCCAGTTCTCCCAGTTTGTACCCGGCAGGCAGAAGGCTTTTTTCTTCCAACATCTCTCCATCAGTCCTGGGGAAGGACTCAGATTAGTTCTGTCTAGGTAAATGGGTTCCCCCAGTTGAGGGTGGTCCAGATGGGAGCATCAGGATTTATGTTTAAAGGCTTCCCCGCTCCTCACTTCCAACTACATGGAGTGGGAGAGAAGTCCTCTAGAGCACGGGGTCGAAAGCACCAGAGAAAATAGGCAGGTCTCGCCCTAGGCTGGCAAAGTCAGCTGCTCTCACAGGGCTTTAGGGGCATCTACGACCTCAGACCTGTGTGCAGTTAGTTAATGGAAGTTAGGTCATTAGAGGATGCAGATGGAGCGGGCACCTTTTGTTCTTGTTATCTGTCGGGATGGTTTTGACTACAAGTAATAGAACGCCATGACTAAAATGGCTTAACAATAGTACTGTTATCTTACATAGTAAGTCATCTGGAGGTGGGGAGTTCCAGGGTTGGTTATCATCTGTTCAACAACACTGTTAAAGACTTGAGTTCTTTCTAACTTCCTGCTCTGTCTTCTTCAGTGCTTTGGATTGTCTTTTTCAACTGGGATTCCCTGACGTTCTAGAGAGAGCTGCTGGAATCCCTACCATCCTGGATTCACACTTGACAGAATCTACTAGCAGCAAAAAAGACACTTCTGTCCTGTGTCTCTTTTCAGGACCAATCAAAACCTTCACAGAACTGCACTCATTGCATCTCATTGGCTAGAGTGAGTGAAGGTCACTCAGTCATGTCCGACTCTTTGCAACCGCATGGACTATACAGTCCATGGAGTTCTCTAGGCCACAATGCTGGAATGGGTAGCCTTTCCCTTCTCCAGGGGATTTTCCCAACCCAGGGATCAAATCCAGGTCTCCTGCATTGCAGGTGGATTCTTTACCAGCTGAGCCATGAGGGAAGCCCAAGAATAGTGGAGTGGGTAGCCTATCCCTTCTCCAGCAGATCTTCACGACCCAGGAATTGAACCTTGGTCTCCCGCATTGCAGGCAGATTTTTTACCAACTGAGCTATCAGGCAAGCCCCTCATTGGCCAGAATTGTCAGGAAAGTGAGACAGCCCTGTTGACTTACTGATCAATATCCACCTTCTGGGGCTGAAAGTCATCTCCAAGGAAAGGCAGAGGAGGAAAATTGGGGTTCTCTTAGTAAGAAGACGAGTGGCTAGCAGATGGGCAAATGAGTTTTCTGTCCCCGTACCCAAGTGGTACCTGGGGTCAGAGGATCCTTGCATATTGATCAGGATGTCGGGCCAATATAAAAGTGTCATGTGGAAAGAGAATGTGACAGGGTGGCTGCTGTTGTTTCACCGCTGCACAGATTTAGAACAAAATCCAGTCACCATCAGGAACCATAAAGTTCTGCAGCAACTTCACCAGTAGACACTTCAACTTCTTTCCCTCTTACTTTACAGCCAGTTTCTCTTACTTCCCTATCCCCTTTTATTTTTGTGATCAGCTCATTCTTTCTTCTCAGATTGCCAGTGACTGCTCCCCTGCCCCCCCCCCCAACTCTGGGTTTCATTAGAAAGAAACCACTCCCCAACTCAGCGGGGCTTGATTTCTGAGCTGCGCTTTAGAATTCTGCTGGAGAGGCTGTCTGCTCTCAGTTCTGCAATTGGTAGACCTTAACCACAAATTCCAAGGCAATTTCACTTGAGTTTTAGGAGAAACATGGCCCTCCAACCTTGTAAGGGACACTGGAAATTCAAGTGGCTTTGCTTGCTGCTGTTTAATGGCAACCTCATGACATGGGCTAAGTCGGCGCACTTTGTGATTCAGGCCCAAGCAGGGAGATGGGTGTGGGGGTGGGTGGCATCGACTGAGTATCCTGAGTTCTGTGGTATGGACAGACTAATACCAACAAGAGATTTTTTTTTTAATTTTACATTTTTTTCCTTTTCCCATTTATTAAAGAAATACTTGCTCATTGTAAACCTGAAACATAGAAATATGTGACAGAGTGAAGTCCTTCATAATTCATTCCCCCACTGAGAAAACATTGGTGTTCTATTTTTTAATTTTCTTTTTTTCTGTGATAATTTCTTTTTTTAAAAAAATTTTTGAATTGGAGGAAAATTGCTTTACAATGTTGTGTTGGTTTCTGTCATACAACAATGCAAATCAGCCATAATTATATTAATACATATATCACCTCTGATTTTCTTTTCAATGCATGTATCTAGAAAGAATTGTCGTTACTTTATAAAAATAGACCATGTTTTTCATACTGTTTTTCAACTTGCTTTTTTTTTAACTTAATATATTCTGGATATCTTTCCATGTCAGTATATTTTTTCTAACTGTATACTTTTAAAAATTATCTAGATACACAGTACTTTAACCACATCCCTAGTGTTGAGCATTTGGGTGATTTCTAGTTTTTCCCTACCACAAACTTGCAGTGTGCATCCTTGTCTATGTGTGTCTTTGTACTCTTGCCTAAGTATTTCTGTGGGATAAATTCCTAGAAGTTGGATTGCTAGGTTAAGGGAAATGAACATTTTATATGGTAACAGCCATTGCAGATGAATGATTATATTAAGAATACTCTTGTGATCATCCATAAATGTATAATTGTTTTCAACAAACAACAGAATGATTGTTATATAAAATTACTTTCATAGCAACAAAGTACTCTTCTGAGTCCTTGAGAATGGTCCCCTTCCTTAGTTACTTGGCCTGAGGAGGCTTTTTAATACATGGTAAACGGCATGCATTTGGGGTTAGGAAACGTGCAAGCTCTTATGTGGTTCTTACACAGTTTAGATTTAGCCCAGGAACCCATCCATCATGCTTCCTGTCTCTGAAGCTGGAAGTGGTGAGGGACACAGCCTGCTGCCTGAAGTCAGAGACTTTTCTAGGTATTGACAGTGGATCAAGTTTTACTAAAGAATCCCAGTGAATTATGGAATTTTCTCAAGTTTTGCCACCTCCTACCTTTCCTAAAGTTAAAAATACCCATGGAGTTAAAGTCTTTTCCTGTTGGGGTCTTTTTTTTTTTTTTCCTAATAGTTTAAAGTAAGTAAATAATAACTATTGAGTACCAAGCTATCCTAGGCACTTGCATTCTGTTATTTAACCTCTGCAGTAGGTGGCTTGATGAGGAAGATACTGATATTGCCACTTTTCACATAAGGAAATGGGCTCAGAAGGGCGGTGGGCTTTGGAGAATTTCCTGCAGCTTGTGAGTGGCAGGAGCTAGTCTCCAGGACCACCCTTTCGAGCACTGGTTTGCATACTCTGGCCTCTGAGCCTCCAAGGATCCATTTTAAATGACTAGAGGACTTGGGAGAAAGAAGCACTTTTTCTTTGGTTGTGTTTTTTATTGAAGTACCTGCTCCATGCCAAGGATGCTGTCAGATGCTGGGTAAGCTGCGTGGAACAGACAGATAGGATCCCTTCCCTCAGGCAGTGGAGAGAGACACCGAAAACACAGGCCAGTAAGTACTGGATTTCATCAGATGGCAGAACAGGAAAGCTCAGGGTGCCCCAGGAGAATAAGGTGGCGGACTCCCTTTAGGTTGTGGAGTCAGGCAAGGACAGGACTGAAGGCAAAGAATGAGGAGAAGAAGTTTTTTGGCAGAGGGACCTGCATGTGTAGGCCCTGGAGGAGAGAAAGAGGTTGAGGAATACGAGGAACTGAGGGGAGGGAGAGGAGGGGGCTCAGGAAAAGCTGGAGGCTTGGCAGGCTTGGGAAAGTGCTGGGTTTTGTACTTGCACTTGGACTCAAAGTCACGATCAAGAGTCTGGTTTTGATTCTAAGGGCAGTGGAGAGCTACAAAAGCATTTTGAGGAAGAAGGAGAAATGACCAGTTTGGGGAGTGAAAACACTTTTTAAAAAAGGAATTAAGATGCGTTTGAAACTGAGGTGTTCTGAGGTGTCCTGTCTGCATTATTAGAATGGCTCTTCCGTAGGAGGTGCTGGGGCCACTGCAGTCCTTGGGGCAGTGTCAGAGTCAGGGCTGCTTCCCAGCCCAGCCGTTCTAACCCTGGGGACCGTCCTGCAGTCTAATCCTGCCCCCAGCCAGCCTCTGCTAAGGCTCTCCAGCCTTGGGAGGGGAACCCCTCTTCTCTCTGAGGGGTTGTCAGCAGCCTTGGCCTCCTGTGCCCGGCAGCACACCATAGGGCTTTCTTTCCAGATCCAAGAAGTGGACTGGGCCTTGCTTCCCCATCCCTGCTCTGCAGGTGAGTGAAAGAATTCAGGAAGATTGAGTGAGGCGCTTAGAGCCTGTCCCCAGGTGTGAGATGTTGCTAGGCTGCAGTTCAGTTTCTCATCAGCCGCTTACCTGGCTGGCTTCTCTCTAAATATCCCAAGTGTATTCGATCTTAATATCTTTGCCTCAAGTAAAGTTTTCTGAAAGGAGATGCTCCATCATTACCAATGAGAGCTGTCGAGTTCTCTCGTTTCCTGGTTCCATTGCCCTAGTAAGTTAACTGAAGCCAAATGGAGCTGCCTGGTTATATTAATATCATTTTTCTTCCTCATACTCTTTTTGATTTTCCTGACGTTTTCTTTCCCTCAGTCTGATTTATCCTCTTTTCTGGTTGCTATGGATCTGTAAAATATTTTCCCTTTCATCTGTTAGTAATACTGACCAACTATAAGGCAAAACAATTCCTGGTTTCTCTGCACTTTCCCAAGATCTTAAGATTAGTGATTGAAAGATTGTGTTTCTACTCCACTGAAATAAAACAGTCAACCCCTCAGAAATGATCTTATGGCCTAAAATTTAAGTGGTTTGCATGTAAATTGTAATTTATTCTGTATTTAAATTTAAGTGTTTTTAGGGAAGACTTAAATCCTAGAAACAAAAGTTGGCAACATATAGCCTGCATGTCGAATCCTGATGGACATCTGACTGTGTACATAAAATTTAACCAGAACACAGACATGCCCATTACGTATTATCTACGGCTTCTTTCGTGCTGCAGCAGAAGAGCTATGTAGTTGTGACAGGGACTGTATGGCCCTCAAAGCCTAAAATATTTGATATCTGGCCTTTCACTGAAAAAGTCTGCCAACCTCTGTCTGAGAGTGTTTTTCACTGCTGAATAACCACCCAAGCGGAGTGGTGGCCATCCTTACATCTCTGTGATAGATCCAGAGGTGCTGGGAAGCACCTCGTTTTAGCTGGGGCCTATGCCTCTGCCCAACACAAAGGGATCACAGTACCAAGAGGTTTGTTGGGGGAGGAGGAATTTGAAGCAAACTTCTTTCTCTTCTGTGGGTCATATCTTACTTGGAGAACTGCATGAAATGAGCTTCTTTTCAGAAAGGAATTCTTTGATACAAGCCTTAAGCTAGGATATTCACCCTCAGATTAGCGCTCTCTTCTGTGGCCCCCCCATAGAGTCTTAAATTGGTTGGCTCTTCCAGCAGAATGTGGCTCCTTTGTCTCTAGCACTGCATTTCAGGAGTGCTCCCTGAAGGAGGCGGTGAAGGCCTCTGGCAAGTAGAACAGAACAGCTGGTACATTAGGAGACCCAACACCTCAACAGTAGGTAGAGCCCTGTGATAACTTGAAATGGCTCATAATTGAGTGTTGAATGAAAGGACTGGAGGACAGCACAGGTAGGGGCAGGAGCTCAAGAGGCAGGTTGCCAGTACGGCCGTGTGGGAACTGTGACACCTGGGGTCAAAGCTGAACATCACCGAGACTTGGTTACTTAATCTGTGAAATGGGGTAATCAGGATATCTATAATATGGGCTTCCCTGGTAGCTCAATTGGTAAAGAACCTGCCTGCAACACAGGAGACCCCGGTTCAATTCCTGCATCGGGAGGATCTGCTGGAGAAGAGGTAGGCTACCCACTCCAGTATTCTTGGGTTTCCCTGGTGGCTCAGCTGGTAAAGAATCCGTCTGCAATGTGGGACACTTGGGTTCGATCCCTGGGTTGGGAAGATCCTTTGGAGAAGGGAAAGGCTACCCACTCCAGTATTCTGGCCTGGAGAATTAGTCCATGGGGTTGCAAAGAGTCGGATACGACTGAGCAACTTTCACTTTCACTTTATAATATAGTCAGTGTCCCTAGTACAGCATATGGAAGCAATTGATATTATTTATGTGGTCATTTAAGAGGCATATTGCAAAAAAAAAAAAAAAGCATATTGGAGGTGGGGAAAAAGGTAATAAGCTTAAAAGAACAAAAATGGTGCACCTTACAACTCTACAGAGTTGGGTCCTAATCCTGTGAATATATACACATCTACAAAGATGCCTGGAAGAGATGCATGAAGATATTCACAGAGGCCATCCCAAGGTGATAGGGTTGAGTTATTGACATTTTCCTTTTGGTACCTTCCACTGTGATAGAATTTTCTGCACAGAGCATGGATTTTATTATCAGAGTAGAAAAACTGAAAGGACACCTGTGACTGAGTTTTTCAAAGAACTTCCAAGGGGACAGGATGGTGAGCCCCGAGAAGCAGTCCCAGGCCAGTGCTACAGGACCAGTCACCACCTCAGGGTGTGCCCCTGCGGTGGTTACTGGAACAGCTTTGAATGCCATGCAATGATGGACCAGTGCAAGGGGTTCTGCTTTCTTGCCTGGTCTTTTCATAGCTCTTTCAGTGGGAAAAAGCAGCTTGTGAGCCAGACTCAGTTCTGCTCTGGCCTCTCTAGCATTGGGTCTCCTCAGCCAGGCCTGTCTTCTTGCTTTTCAGAGCAGACATGGTGACAGGCTTGTTGTTTGGTTTCTCTCCAGGACTCAGAGGCCAGGCAACTGGCCTGCTCTTCCCCACGGAGCTCTGATGAGGTTCCAGCAGCATTTCTGACCCCTCACAGAGCCCTTCTCCAGGAATATGACAGTTGAAACTAGAACCAGAGGATGAAAAGAGAAAGGATCTGGAATGCTTTTCAAGAGGGGCTGCAGTGTGCCCAGGCGATACTGGGTGGTTGTACCATGCTGTCACGGGGCCTCCAAAGTAGCCGCTGAGTAGCCATCCGTGGCCTTGTCTGGCTTGGCCCAGCGGAAGCTGAAGCCTTGGGCACTGCACTGGCATGGGGTGGGTGTCTCTGGGACAGGCTGCAGCCCTGTCTGTGCTTTCCTGAGCCCTGGGCCCAGTTCTAACAGTCCCTCTTCGGATTTGAAAATTTAGGAAGAATAGGACACTTTATCGACTTCCTGGGCCGACTAGGCATGTCTGGCTCCCCACCTGGACTGGCCAGCTTGATGACTTGAACTCAAGAAGCCTTAGTCCTGTGCCTCTGTGTACTGGGCCACTTAGATCACATGTACATTGTGATCCATCTTGGCTGATGCACTTTTATTCCACCAAACAAAAATAGCTTTATTATTTTTCCTGTTAAAAAATGTTTTGTTTTGTTTTTTTTAAATCCCAAGTAATATGGAAAATGCAAAAAAAGCAAGTCACAGAACAATGGGAAGAGTGGGCTTGCATTTTTACTTTAAAAAAATAAGAAAAAAAGTGCAAACTTGATTATATATGCTTAGAAAAAAATCTGGAAGAGTACAAGTCAAATATGAAGAGTGGTAAGTATATAATTGGAAATAAAAAATAAACATTATCTACATCCCAGCACCTGAGGCAGCTACTCTTAATATGTGCTTACTATCCTTCTAGAGATGTCTCTACACATAAAATATGTAATTTTACTAACAATGCTATATGTGTTAGCATGCTTTCTCCACCAGCATTATGGCATAGTCTTTCTAGCTGAGTGAGTAGAGATCAGCAGCAGTGTTTATAATGGTTGTATGGTGCCCCACTGTATGATAGTGAAAGGAAAATGTGTTGTTTTCCTCTACTCCTCTACTTCCTTATGTAATGTGTGGGTTTTTTCACACCAAGTAATTCTCCAGTTTTCTGCAGACATCAATTAGGTGTCCTGCAATTCTGTTCAGTTCTGACTTTTTTTTTAAATTTTTAAAGATCTGACTGGTTTTATTCAATGTTTCATGAATTTGGGAGCATCCCCCCCGGTAAATAGAAGTGTGCTCCCAGTTCTGACACTGTTTACCTGGAGTTAGCATTAAATCCCACAAGTAAGGGTGCGGTCCCAGAAGATTGCTCCCACTTCAGACATTAGCCCCAGGTTGTCAACTGTCCTTCTGACCAACCTGGGGTTCCCATGACCCCCTCTTAGGGTTTGATAACTTGCTAGAACAGCTCACAGAATTCAGATTACTGGTTCATCGTTACAGGATACAACTTAGTTGCAGCATTATTTATGATAGCCAAGACATGGGAGCAACCTGAGGGTCCATCACTAGATGAATGGATAAAGAAGGTGTGGTATATATATATATATTCCACTTTAAATGTATATATATAATATATATAAATATATATATATTATTCACCCATAAAAAATGAAGACATTCTACTATCTGCAATAACATGGGTGAACCTTGAAGATACTATGGTAAGTGAAATAAATCAGATAGAGAAAGAGCCACTACTCATATGTCTCACTTATATGTGGAACTGACCCCCTCTCCCCACAAAAAACACTCATAGATATAGAGAATAGATTGATAGTTGCCAGAAGCAGGGGAGTGGAGAGTTGGGGAAATGGATGTAGGTGGTCAAAAGGTACAAGCTTCCAATTATAAAATAAATGTCATGGGGATATAATGTACAACATGTTTAACATAGTTAATAATACTGTAGTTATATTTGAAAATTGCTGAGAGTGTATCTTAAAAGTTCTCATCACAAGAATACTAATTACTGTGTTTGGTGAGGAATGTTATGTTAACTAGACTTATGGTGATCCTTTTGTAATATATACACATATTGAACCATTATGTTTTATACCTGAACTGAATATAATGTTATATGTCAATTATATCTCAATAAAAAGAAAGGAAAAAGGATACTACTCAGCAAGAACCAGGTGGGAGAGATGCATGGGTCATGGCTTGTGGGAAGGGGTACAGAACTTCCCGACCTTCTTCAGGCGTGCCTTGCTCCCAGCACTTGTACATGGTCACCCACCCAGAAGGTCTCTGAATCTCATACTTTAGGGATCTTTATCAAGGCTTTATCACACAAACAAGACCGTTTATTAACTCAAGTCTCCAGAGCCTCTCCCCTCCCTGAAGGAGATGGGGTGGGGACGAGGCTGAATATTCCAAGCTTCTAATCAAGACTCGGTCCTTTCAGAGACCAGCCCCCACCCTGCGGCCATCCCAGAGCTCAGCAAGAGTCTTCCATTAGAACAAAAGATGCTCCTCTCAGTCAGGAAATTTCTAGAGATTTAGGAGTGATAAGTCAAAAACTGGGGTCAAAGATCAAGAAGAAAGGATGCTTCTAGGACCTTTATCACCTGAGAAATGACAAAGGTTTTAAGAGCTCGAAATGAGAGCCAGGGAGAAAAACCGAAATATGTGTTTCTTATATTGCAGCATCACAAATAGTAAGATAACTGTCGGTATAAACAGACCCTTCTTGATGAACTTTCAGTTTCCAGGTTTCCCCCACTTTAGATAATACTCTAAGGAACATTTTTATGTTTATCTTGGCGACTGTGTTCAATTATTTCAGAATAAATTTCTTTTTTTGGCATAGGTAAGTGTTTGTTTTTTTTTTTTTTTCTGACTAATGTACGTATTCCTCTGGTGTTTGCCATGGAAAAGACCCACCTAATCTTTAGGCTATGAGGAAATCATTCAATCATATGGAACTCACTTAAGTGTTCTTTGGGTTTTTTAAACCTTGCATTTTTAGCTTCTGTGGTGACTGTGACCTCACCTCCTTCTCTGTGGGTCTTTCCTTATACATGCTTCTAGAGGCAGGATAGAGGAGTGTATCAGATCCAGCATCGTCAGCAGCAGAGATTTTTTTTGAACAAGTGAAATGAGAAGATAAAGGAGCCCTTTCAGAGTTGGTAAAATGGCTGCTTTTGCTGGAACTCATGTCTAGGCTGGTTTTGCCTGAGCTGCCCACTACTTGGAACTAGTTCTTCCAAACACCAAAGATCTCCAGAGGGGCTTGTTGGGAATTTCAGAGTTCCTTCAAGTCCTGTCCTGGAGGAATTTGGACTTGTGCTCTGGAAAGGATAATGTTGACAGTAGAAGAGTTCAAGGTCTTTATGCTGCTGACACATTTGGATGTTGATTCTTGATATTGAGGAATCTGATTATTCCCTGCTGGTCTTAGAGGGTCTCCTGGGGAGGTAACGGGTGGCTGTAGCTCTCCCTGGGGTCACAAAAGCTGGTAGTGGACACAGTGGAGTGTTCATCCATGTGAACCCTGGCTGGAGGCAGACATCTTGGGTCCTTGGCACCCAGAAGAAATTTCTAGAGTGGAATTTCTAGGACACAGATCTGCACATTTTGTAGTTTGGTACGTGTGCACGGCTGTCCTCCATGAAGATGATTCCATAAGGCTGGGTGGCCCCTGGCCATCACTACCTTGTGTCCGCTCATCTGTAGTTATGGCAAGTTGGCAGCCCAGGCACTGAGGAAGCACTTTGTAGCTTCCGTAGTCCACAAAGTGAGTCACAGGAGTCTTCCCATTTTTGGTAACTTCAAGGCTGCCTTGATTCTAAGGTTAAAAGAATTTTGTGACACTGGGGCCTGTAAACTAAGCCAACTCCATGGCTCTCAGAAAGCCCAGCTAAATGCACTTCCAAGCTTACCCTCATGACTTAGTCCCTGTTCCACCACTTCAACCAGGAAGAAATGTCCTAACAAGGAGTCTGGTCTAAGTACCAAGCTGTTACCACTCATAATTTGCAGCCTCTGCCAAGAACCAGATCACACAAAATTGGTTATCCCCAACCTCCTTCCTGTATCTGAGGGATAGGGAACTTTGGAAGTGCTTGGGCAGACACATGAATAGCTGAAGGTCTGGTCTTTATACCTGTACCCAGAACTAAGTTTCTGTTTCATGTTCCATCTCCAATATGGTAGAACTTCCTGGGTGCCGCATGCTTCAGGGGACATCGACAACTTGGTGTACCCAGAGAGTAGTGGTTCTCAGACTGACAGAAGTTCTCTAAACTGTGGTTTGTGAGGAATGGCTTTAAAAGTGAGGAAATTGGAAACATTTTACTTTGAAGAGGAGAAGACTTTGGGATGAGGTGTGGAGAATGGTGAACTATGACCCCCACAGGTGTTTTAAAAATATCTGAGGTCTTGCCATATGGAAGAGGGATTTGACTTTTCTTTGTTATCCAGAGAGGATTAGAAAGCTGTTGACTATTCTTTAAGATGTGGAAGCATCGATAGGCCTCAGGAGGCAGTAGACCTTCCATCTTTGAAGTTGTCCTAGTCAAGTCTGGCTTTAAGTAGAGAGGCTTTAAGTGCTGCATGTGGGGTTGGTCATCTGGGGGCTCAAACCACTAAACCCAAAGGCCACTTAAGACATGCTTGTTTCCTTCTAATCCAGCTTCCAGCCGGTTCTGCTGTGCTCTGGTCTGGCTTCCTACAAACAGCCTGCCTCCTCCCACTTTTCATGCTTTCGTCCCAGGCCCTTCTTGGTCTGACACTGCTGGGCAATCTCTGAGAACACCCATAAGTACTATAGCTGTGTTTCTTGATATAAGCGAAGGAAGAGGGGGCCTCATTTCCTGAGGTCAAAATTAGAATCCTGGCTCCCTGAGGAAGTTGTCTGCTCTGCCACAGGGGATGGACTCTGAGGGTCTCACCTCCCACTATGCCCTTCCACCTTCATTCTTTTTCTTGTCAACAGCGGCCGTGTTTTTCAGTGGTAGAATCTTTCAAATGTGTAGAAAGTGAAAGTGAAGTCAGTCAGTCGTGTCCAACCCTTTGTGACCCGATGGACTGTAGCCTATCAGGCTCCTCCGTCCATGGGTTTTTCCAGGCAAGAATAATGGAGTGGGTTGCCATTTCCTTCTCCAGGAGATCTTCCTGACCCAGGGATTGAACCTGGGTCTCCCACATTGTAGGCAGACGCTTTACCATCTGAGCCACCAGGGAAGATGGCTCAGATGTGTAACAGTTCCTTAATTTGTACCGTACTTTCATCTCAAGACAATTTTTACTTATGTTAATTGTTTTATTTGGTTGTAAAAGCTGCCCTGTAAGGTAGACCATATCATGTTTTGATACATAAGGAAAGGGATGCAGAGAAGTTAAGTGACTTCTTTAAGGTTGCACAACAAAGGAAAATGTATCAGAAAATAAAATATGATTACACGGAGACTCCTCACTTGATGCCCTGTTTTTGCCTTGGACACGAGGGTAAACAAAATACATTTGGGCCAACTCTTTGTCCCCATGATTTTGTAGAGGAAAACTGATGAATGCTGAGTGTTGCTTGAACCTTACGCTGTGGTGGCCAGTGACAAAGCCAAGAGAAGTCAGTGTTTTATTAATTTATTTTTTTTTGGGTTGCTGGAGATGAGGCCCGCCAGAAAGCTCTCTGGCTTAAAAGTTGATGTTTCAAGCAAATGGCCCATAAACACATGAAAAGAAAGATGTTCACCTCATAATAAGAAAAATACAAGTTAAACTACCCTGAGGTACCACTTCCCACTTGTCAGATTGGCAGAAATCCACATTGGATCACATAACCTGTTGCCAAATTGTGAGGAAACAGGCACTTTCAGGCATTCATGGTGGGTTGCAAAGTGGTGCTCTCTTGGTGAAAGAGAACATATCACTGTCTAGCAAAATGCTTATCTACTTACCTTTGCTATAGCAGTTTCACTTCTAAGAATCTGAGACATATATGCAAAAACAGGAAAAGATATTTAAAAATGGCTACTAATTAAGGCACTTTTTTTACATGTTTGAAACATTACATATTTGTCATAACTAGTGCAGGCATCTTCCCACAGCAGTAGTGGGTGGGTCCATGGGAAGACCAGGAAATTTGTGCATGCTTTGTTATGCCTCTGCTTCTGTTGGCTGCTGTCCCCTGGGCCAGTGTAAGTCCCCTGGCCAAGCCTAGGGTCAGAGAATGAAGGGTCTACCAAGTTACAGATAAAATGCATATGTTAATTGGGACTACCAATGCAGTTTACCGTAGGGTAAAGTACAGGTATTTGTAAGTCATATAGCATGGTTTATAGATTTATGATCTTGGTTATGTAAGTAGAATACACTGTGTTAGCGAGATGTCTCTTAAAATGTATAAATCCAACCATTTCAGATATTTCGATATATATTAATGTTATATATATATAATGTTTAAGAATATGTATGCTCATCATTCTATCTGTGCAGTGAAAGATTTGGTGGTAATAATGATAACCCTCTTGAGGATAATCAGTGGAACTGCCTCATGCAGAAGGCCAGGGCAGTGGCCTCAGAGTTGTTACTCAGAATGGCAGGCAAATGTGTCAAAGCAAAGAAGTTTCTTTTTCACATAGCCTAAAAAGTTGTTGAATATTCAGGGATATAGAATCAAATATATGGTAATGTGACCAAAATAAAACTACAGCCGCTGCAATCTTAAAAAAAAAAGAAAGAAATGTGGAGAAAAATATGTATAGTAAGTTATTTATATAAGAAAACATGTTTTTCTTTATATGTTTTAAGTGGAAGGATAAACCGTTTTATTTTTAAAATGATGATCTATGAGAAAAGGAACAGAATGGAGAGAACAGGAAGCCAGATTTCTCTAAATAGACGTTATTTTTAGGTTTTTGACTTTGGAGTGATGTAAATTTTATTTAATTACAAAGCAAACAAACAAAATAGCCTATAGTATTACCAAAATACTCCTCATAAAATAGAATGTGATTGATCTGTATTTCATTGTATAAATTTGGTAGTTTATAACCAAATGTATTATTTGATCCTCATTCAATTCAGTTTGGTTGAGTCACTCAGTTGTGTCTGACTCTTTGCGACCCCATGGACTGCAGCACGCCAGGCTTCCATGTCCATCACCAACTCCTGGAACTTGTTCAAACGCGTGTCCATTGAGTTGGTGATGCCATCCAACCATCTCATCCTCTGTCATCCCCTTTTCCTCCTACCTTCGATCTTTCCTAGCATCAGGGTCTTTCCCAGTGAGTCACTTCTTTGCATCAGATGGCCCAAGTATTGGAGCTTCAGCTTCAACATCAGTTCTTCCAATGAATATTCAGGACTGATTTCTTTCAGGATTGACTGGTTTGATTTCCTTCAGGATTGGCTGGTTTGATCTCCTTGCTGTTGGTCCTCATTATATTCTACAAAAGCATTGAGGAAATTTGAGTAAGAAAGTATAATAATACAGTGAAGATTCCTAGATGAGAAGATTGTCTTGTTTGCTTTGTTTAAAGATTGTTAATGCATATCAGTAATGGAGAAAATGACATTACTACCTAATATTGAAAAATAAAAGGTGTCTGTCTTCTGAAAAAATTATAAAACAAAAACCAAATGAACATTTTTCCTTTCTTGGTTTTCTGTGCTATAAAACTGATTTTCACAAAGTTAATGACTTAAAACAGCACGTGTTTATTATTAGTTTCTTTGGGTCAATGGTCTAGACCCAGCTTTGACAGGTCCTCGGCTTAGGGTCTCACAAGGCTGATATGGAAATGGCTGCAGCCTGCATCCTTATTTGGAGGCTATCCTGGGGAGAGATTGCTTCCAAGTTCCCTCAGGTTGTTGGCAGAATTCCTTTCCTTATGGCTGTAGGATTTAACACAGCTTGCTTCTTCAAAGCCAGCAGTGCAGAGTCTCTGGTGTGTGTGTGTATCTCAACAGTCCTTTTTTATTTTGTAAGAGTTTTCACCTAATTCAATCAAGTACATCAAAAATTATCTCCCCATAATTAACTCAGAATCATTTGGTTGGGCCTCTTATCCATTCGGATGGCTACTGTTAAGAAAAAGAAAACACCAGAAAATAATGTGTTGACGAGGATGTGGAGAAATTGGAAACCTCATGCATCTCTGGTATGAATGTAAAATGGTGCAGCCAGTGTGGAAAATAGTACAGAGGTTTCTCGAAAAATTAAACATAGAATTACTGTATGGTTAAGTAATTCCACTTCCAGGTACATATCCAAAAGAATTGAAAAACAGAGTCTCCAAGAGTTAGTCGTACACCCATGTTCGTAACAGCTTTATTCACAAGAGCCAAAAAGTGGAAGCAACCCAGTGCCCATCAACAGAAGAATGGATGGATAAAATGTAGTGTATACGTACAGTAGAAAATAAACAGCCTTAAAAAGAAAGGGAATTGTGACACTTTCTACCACATGAATGAACCTTGAGGACATTATTCTAAGTGAACTAAGCCTGTCACAAAAGGACAAATATTGGATGGTTCCATTTATATGTGGTACCTGGAGTAGTCAGCTTCGCAGAGACAAAAAGTAGAATGGTAATTGCCAGAAGCAGGAGAGAGTGGAGAATTGGGAAGAGTTGTTTAATGGGAACAAAGTTTCAGTTTTGCAAGAAAGAGTTTTGGAGATTGTTTGCACAACAAGGTGGATGTACATAATAATAATGAATTATTCACTTAGATTGTTCAGATGGTAAATTTTATTTTACGTGTTTTTCAGTACAAGAAAGAATTTAAAAATCAAATGATTAGGGATCTTAATAATGTGTAAAATCCCTTCACTTTCATATTCTCTTGGAAACCAGCAGATTGCAGGTCTTGCCCACGCTCAAAGGGAGAGAATACAGGATATGAACACCAGGGGGAAGGAAGCTATGGGGGCTTCCTTAAAGTTGGCCTAAAAATTCATTTGCTAAAAATTCAAAGCAAAATGTAGCAAACGAAATTCACAGCATATCCAACTAGAAAAAAGCCTGTGCAGCAACGAAGACCAAGCACAGCCATTAAAAAATCTTTTAAAAAGTCTTTGTTCATAGTAATACTTAAAAAGGTAAACAAACAAGGTCCTGCTGTATAGCACAGAAGTTATATTCAACACCTCTGATCTTAAATATATCAACGTCAATATATTTATGTGTTCAGTTCAGTTCAGTCACTCAGTCGTGTCCGACTCTTTGCGACCCCATGAATTGCAGCATGCCAGGCCTCCCTGTCCATTACCAACTCCCGGAGTTGACTCAAACTCACGCCTATCGAGTCGGTGACGCCATCCAGCCATCTCATCCTCTGTCGTCCCCTCCTCCTCCTGCCCCCAATCCCTCCCAGCATCAGGGTCTTTTCCAATGAGTCAACTCTTCGCATGAGGTGGCCAATATTTATGTGTGTGTGTGTGTGTGTGTATATATATATATATATATATATATATATATATATATATATATATATATATATAAAATCAGTATATTCTATATATATACATATTTGTATAACTGAATCAGCTTGCTGTACAGCAGAAGTTAACATAACATTGTAAATCAACCAACTTCAGTAAAATAGATTCTTAAGAAAAGGCAATCAAACCACAAGAACCTCATTTGATCATCTCTTTAGAAGACATGACCATTTGTCATTCTGAAAACTAGCAAATAAAGGGAAAGAGCCACACATTTGATCTGCCTTTCCTGTAAAATTTACCTCAAGGTAACTTTAGAGATGATTTCCAGCTAAAAAAGCTATGAAATATTAGATCTAGCTAGTGTCATTACTGTCTACTAACATCACAATCTAGCTCTAACCTTTGGTATTTATAAGAAACATCAAGGGACAGAGCAGTATGCTGAATGACACCATGGGGATGTAAAATCCAGACTGGGAAATTCTACTGGACAAAAAGCCTGTTTCCTTCAACAAGGAGAAAAAAAGAAAAAAACTTTGAGATTAGGAGGCTTAAAAAGTAAATCATCTAATGGGTTAGATCCCTGGGTTGGGAAAATCCTCTGCAGGAGGGCATGGCAACTCACTCCAGTATTCTTGCCTGGAGAATCCTCATGAACAGAGGAACCTGGTGGGCTACAGTCCATAGGGTCACAAAGAGTCAGACACGACTGAGTGACTAAGCACAGCACAGCACAGCACATCTAAATACACTGTATGGTCCTTGTTTGAATAGTAATATGATCAAACCAACTGTCAAAGACATTTATGGAAGATCAATTTGAACAGTAACTTTGATATGTGATAATCTGAAACTACTGTCAAATTTTTTAGGTTTGATGCCTGTAATTGTGGTTATGCTTTTAAAAGTGTCCTTACCATTTAGAGATCAAAACTAAGATATCCATGGGTGAATTGATATAATATCTGAGATTTACTTCAAAGTAATCATATGAGGTTAGGATAGAAGCTGGGGGAGTGGTTATAGATGATTTAGAACTGCCCATGAGAGTTGATAATTATTATAGCTAAGTGATATTTGGGAATTTATTGTATTATTTTCTCTACTTTGGTTGAAAATTCACCTTGACAAGTTGTTTGGTTTGTTTCTAAGCCTAAGTTTCAGACCAGGAGTCGCAAAAAAATATATGTATATATTTTAATGTAGTTTGGAGAGATTTGAAGTACAAAGCTGTACATGGGCTGGCCAAGTCTTAGCAGATTAAGTAAGAAAGAACTCCTTGAAAATTATGTTCTCTAATACTCAGGTCACCACCGTACTGTAATGCTTTCCTTCCTCCTGTTTCAGTGTGGTTGGTGGTTGGGAGAACGGTTGAAGTTCACTGGTTTTGCTTTGATTGATTCATCAGTTTCCCCTGCCGCCTGACTGCGTCTAGTGACTCACTCAGGAATGACTTCTTCCTGAGAGTACTGGGGTGAAGCCTGAGCTCCACCCCAGGCCTGCCATTGAATGGTTCCACCTTGCTTACATCTAAACTCATAGCTGGGATGAGGGCAGACATGTTTTCTGAAATGAGGATGGCACTTGAGAGAAGACTTGCTTTTCTCACCTATGTAACTTCTTACCTGGTTCCAGAAGGTTTCCCTCTTCATATTCATTGGAAACCAAACACTTTTATGTACGTAAAGCCTGGGCAGAACCAGGTTCTTCCCTTGAAAGGACCTGGAGCCACATCCTGTCTTCACCATCCTCTTTGCTGAAGGAAAAACAGAGATGGTTGTTTTATCTGCACCTTCCTAGCCTGTGTGTGCCAACGGTACACCTCTCTCCATTCCCAAAGCAAGTGCAAAATGACAACAAAGCAGAAAGGTACCTTAGAGTGTCCCTCCACGCTTCCAGACTTCTGCAAAGGAGCAAAATGCCCTTCCTCTGGAATTTAGGCAGAATAAGGGCTGTGCTAAAGTTCTTTGACTCAGATGCTCGGAGATACAAATGCAGATTTGTTCCATAGTAAGAGTGCTTCTGCTCTGTTTATCCTAACAAATGAGAGTAAGAGGTATGTGTGGTCATCTTCACCCGGGCTTTTCAGGTTGTTAATCTATAGCTATGTCTACAGATCTTAGATTTTAGACCTTTTTTCTTTTTTTTGAAGAGAACAGTTGCCTTTATTATTAAAATGATCAAATAGCAAATGTTGATTGTCAAAATATCATGAACAAAATCACTTAACAGATCTTGTCCGTGTCCCCAGAGATCTTGTATGTCAAAGAGCATAAAAACAGACTATTAATAGAAATTTAAAATAATATCCTAAGGTTTTAGACATCTTAAGAGCAATGTTAACCCTGAGCTGTAAAGCAGCAAGAAAGCTAGAAGTGCTAGTAAGAAACAGTGTACAGAAATAGGACTAAGAACAAAAGTTGCAAGGGAGAGAAAAGGGATTGTTTTTATGTAACTGACCATAACCACCAAGAGAAGAAGAAAAATAAGGTAACAGGAAAAGTTTGAAATCTGTGGCAACAGGACCAGCATCATCAGTCTGGTTAATTTAGAAGGTGGGGCATTTGTTTAAGAATTTAAAAGCTTAGATGGTGAAAGCGCCACTGGTGACATGTTAGACATGAGCCAAGGGTGGCCCCCGAGCTTCCTGACTGGGCCAGATCTGTGTCACTGCACACAGAGGTCCTGCGGCTTGTCTGAGGTATCAAGGAGTTCTTTCTGATTTTATTTTTTTAAGTGTAGTAATAATATGTAAGTACATTTTGGGAGGCTAAAAATTCAGACTCTACAGATAAAGCCCTCCTTAACCACACAACCCAATCTCAGGCCCCTCCCTAAAAAGAGCCATTTATCTGTATGACCATCTAGATACTTTTTTTTCTATGTATTCACCTTCTTCTAGGTACCTAAAGAAATGAAATGGGTTTACTTTTTTTTTTTCCTTTCTTTTTTTTTTTTTTCATTTATTTTTATTAGTTGAAGGCTAATTACTTTACAATATTGTAGTGGTTTTTGCCATACATTGACATGAATCAGCTATGGATTTACATGTGTTCCCCATCCCGATCCCCCCTCCCGCCTCCCTCCCCTTTTCCTTCTTTAATGTAAGTGAAATGGTACTGTTCTTCACAGATAGATTTTTCAATTAACAGTATGTCTTGCGGATCTTTCCATGTCAATATATGAAGATTTATCTATTTTTTTTCTTTTTTACTGTTGCCTATGATTTGGTAGCGTGTTTAGGCCATTGTTTAACCATTTACTTAGTGATGCACAGTCGGGCTGTTTCACTTTTTCCATAATCACAAACAATGCACCGATGTTGAGCATCCTTGTTCATTCCTCCTTGGGCATGTGTTCTGCTCTAGGGTGGATGCTAAGAAGTAGAATGATTGAGTCAAAGGGAATGTATCTTTATAGTTTCTGCCACATGGCCCTCCACAGTGACTATGCTAGTTTACATATTTGTTGTTGTTTAGTCGCTAAGTCGTGTTCGACTCTCTTGTGACCCCATGGACTATAGCCTGCCAGTCTCCTCTGTCCATCGGATTTCCCAGGCAGGAATACTGGAGTGGGTTGCCACTTCCTTCTCTAGAGGACCTTTCTGACCCAGGGATCGAACCTGTGTCTCCAGCATTGGCAGGAGGATTCTTTACCACTGAGCCACTGTGGAAGCATTAGCAACTAAATGGATTTTCCTGTGGATTTAAATACTAGTCTCTTTAGGAAAGAGGCAGAAGGAGTAGAAGCATGCACTTGATTTTAAAACTTCAAAACATCCCTTGGCATTTTGAGGGGTTGAAATGTACGTAGGGGTTGCAAGTTTAAAATCTTTTTTGTTGGAGAAGGAACTGGCAACCCACTCCAGTATTCTTGCCGGAAAAGTCCATGGACAGCCTGGCGGACTGAAGTCCATTGGATTACATGACTGAGCATGTGTGCATGAGGGTGGAAGGAGATGGGTTGGTAGCAATAAAGTGGTAGAACTAAAAAAAAAAATAAAAATAAAAAAAATAAAATATTTTTTATTATTTTGGCTTTTGGAACAAAGGAGCTTGGAATCTGCTCTGCGTGTTGGCGGCGAGTCCTCTGTGCCAGTTCAGGAGAGTGAGAGGAGCACAGACAGGTTTTGCCCAGTTACTAGCCTCTGGGCACAGACAGGTTTTGCCCAGTTACTAGCCTCTGGGCAGAAGACTCCGCCTTTCCATACTGAAAGATGTCTGAACACATGGAGCTGCTTTAATAGAGAAGTGAAAGCATCTGCCAGTTTAGGACTCAGGGCTCTCTGGAAGGCCCTGAATTCCTTACAGGAGGGCATGGCCATGGTGGGTGGAGGAAAGGATTTGACTAGTGACAGCTGCTACCCATGGCAGATAGATCCCTACGATCTCCCACTGCAGTCAAGGTCCTCGCCATCCACATGGGGAGAATGAGGGTGTCCCACTGGGACCCTGTGTGTATGGACATGGAGTGTCCGGGATCTGCTGTCGGCCTCTGGGGTCATCCCCACTACCAGGTAGAGAGCCTGTCTTGAGACTCGCTTTGGGGGGAGTACCCTGGGGGCCACTGGCAGCCCGCCAGCCCCCTCCTGTGCTAATTTTGCTGAGTTTCTCTGCTTATGAAAGGGATCTTCTTTCCCCTGCACTGTTTGCCTTGTATCTGCGTCTTTGAGGAAGGGGGAGGAAGGTGGAGAGCCAGAGGTTGTTGAGAAAATACATAGGGAAACAATTTGAGTCTCCTTGGACTGGCTTTCTAATCCTTGGCAATTCCTTTGATTCTGGACGAAACCTAGAAGGAATATCCTTTCCTTTCCCCTTCAGTTTTGTAAGAACAAGCACGTCTCCTCTTGCTCTTCCTGACTTAATCAAGTGGTATGGCACGCCCACTTCCCCAGCCGTGTCTTGCAGCCACATTGAGCCAGATTAATGTCACACAGAACTAGTTGAAGGACTCTCTCTAACCAAACACTCAGATTCACTTTTCCAGTCTTGAGAAACTGCCTTCAGGACTTTTAAAAGGTGGGAGAGGGGGGTTGAATTCTTGCTTCCACCACTTGACCAGGTGGGAAAAGCTTGACACCATCCACCCAGCTGTGAAGAACTTTGCCTGCTGGCCTCGAAAGCCCATTAACACACGTACAGGCAATCTGTCTCTCTCCCGCCTCCACACACTGTTTGTTTGTTTTGTGGTTATTTCCTTCTTTCTTAAAGAAAGAATCCTGTCTCGGCCTTTCTTTGGAGGAGTGTGATTTGAAGCGCTGCAGCGGGGCGATTGTGCAATCCGGCTCCTGGAATCTCCTTCCTACAGCCTGCTGTGCATGTGTACTCAGAAGGGCAGGGGTGCCAGATTCTGTTGTTCTGTACCAATCGGCGATTCTAAACTCATGTCCCCCTCATGCTGTCTCCTTCCAGCACTCAAGCGTTAAAGGGGAATTGCCCAGGACATAGTCATTTTTTTGCTCCTATGTGATACCCATGGTCTCACCGCTGCTGCAGGGCTCCCTCCGAACGGAACACAGCTCTGGCTTGGAGCTGGGGAGTCCGGGCAGGCGGGCAGAGAAGTGTCCATTCATGACTTTGTTTGGCTCCCTGGAGGAAGGAGAGTTGCCGTTGACAGGAAAAGGTGAGCGCTGATCTTTCCCAGCAAGAAGAAGGTCTGTTCCCTTCCTTCTGCCGGTGCTTTCAGATGGAGGTAGAGGAGGCCCGCGGGAGGCTCTGGGTCTGAGGGTGCTAGGACAGTGAGGGCAGTGCCCTCTGGCTGATGCCTGGGGCACCCCCTCCCCAAATGAGCACAGCATCTCACAGGTGTGTTAAGGGCTCCAGAAATGTAATCTGTGGCAGTGGCATCAAGCTGTCCTACACCCTATGACCTCAGAAAATGTTGGAGGCTCCTCATTTCTAGAAATCTACCATGACACAAATAGATGAGGCAATATACAACCCCACCCCTTTCCCTACAGCTTGGCTTAGAACAAGCAAGGAGAAAGCAGCAGGGCCTAGAAATTAGGACAGGATTACATGGAGATCCAGCCGGGGCAGTGGGCAGACTAAGTGGCTTCAGTTAGGAGTATCTGGGCTGGCCAGAGGCCGACAGGGCTGACTTTGAACTTCACCCCCTCCACCACCTCAGCTAGGCCTGGGTTGTTCAGCAAAACCTCCCAGGCTCTCTCCTCCTCCTGCTGGGGCATCTGGAGGCTGCTCGGGCCTGTGCAGACTTGTGTTTCTGCCCATTTAATGTATTGCAGTTCATGGGCCTTCAGTTGACTTGAAGGGGCTCTCTTCCAACCTCAGAGGAGGCCTTCTCTGGGCCCAGCTCCAGCAGCCCACAGTGGGCCTTCTCAGGAAGGAGACGGGGTGAGGCCACTGCCAGATTCTCCCCACCCGGAATGTTGGTTTGATCCTGGGACTTTCTGAGACAGGGGAGGCCACCTGACCTTCCCGCTCAGCCATCTGTGTCGGAACATCTGGCATTTCAGGGAAAAACTGCTTAGCTGTCTTAGGAACCAACTGTGTGTCTTCATTTGGGAAGCATGGAAGGCTTCATCATCAAAGTGATTTGTGAGTACCAAGAAGATGAGAGGGATGGAAAGATGATGACGGCAACCCCATTGTTCAGAGTTTGACCCTAAAGTTGACAGACTCCAGTCTACCAGCCTGCTTTGGTCTGCCTCTTGTTTTCTTCCACTTCCTGAAGCACCTCTTGCAGACCCGCAACCCCTTTGACACCTGTCCCAGTTCAGCTGGGTTTCCTGCCTTTGCTCTTCATGTCTGGAGTGCAGGTAACCGTCTGCAAGCATGAGTGCTCCTGGCATCAGCCACGAGAAACCCTGTCTTTCAGGCTCCAGGAGATAACATTAACCCGTTCTCCTCAGACCAGGCTTATGGATTCTGACCACTGAAATGGGGGGTGGGGGAGGCGGGGGAGCTCATCCTATGCTTCCACACAGAATGGAGACAGATAGTCACTCTCCAGAGTTGGGATGACTTAAGAACTCTTGAAGAATGCATTTGTTTCTCCATGTTTCAAAGGCAGCACTCATTATTTTGCAAACAATAGCTGTTTCTTCTGCAACCCATTTCCCTAGATTTTGCTAACTTCTTCTATCCAGCACAGTCCAACTTCAAACCACCATGACTAAAGCTGGATGTTCACGAGGTAGGGTAGGGTGACAGCCAATTCAAAGGGTCAGTTAGAATCTGCACAGCCATACGGGGAGTTATTTGTTATTGGGGAAAGAGACATCCAGTGATGAAACCTTTCTTTGAACTGAGCAAGGGGCAGGACTGAAGCGAGTATTTTTTGGATCCTTTACCACCCTGGAGTGGTGTGAATTTGCCAAACAGGCTGCAGCAGCGGGATGGTACTGCAATGTGGTACTGGGAGGCAGAGCGGAGAGGAAGAGGGAGGGAATGTGAAGTGGCCTCCAGGCCTCACCTGGAAATGCCGCCTTCACACCTCCTGGCAGCCCCTCTGCCGTGCGGTTTGGGTGGGGTTCCCAGGGCTGTCTGGGTAAGGACACTTGAGGGGACCAAAGAGAGGAAGGGAGAGGGAGAGAGCTCCTCTAACCACTGGGCTGAACAGCTGGGCCCCCAACCGAGGCAGTATTAGCATTTGAAAACCCCTCTGAGGGTGGGCGCTGGGCCTGAAAGCAGAGACCGTGGTGGCTGCACACAGAATGGGGCTGAGCATCCGGGGCATAAAGACCAGGCCGGACTCAAGAATGAGTCCATTGTGGCTTTGTCCCAGGCTTGAAAACTGTGACCAAGATTCTTTCATTGTTAAGAAAGACCGTTTCTTGGCCAGAGCAGAGCTCAAAAGTCTGGTTCCCCCAGCAGGCAGGTCTGGGAGGTTGTTAGCTACGTGCTCTCTGAACCTTTCTGTGGGTAGTTAAGACCGTCTCGCTCTGGATCATGCAGGCTGGTGTGTTGGTTCTGGAACTGCAACCCAGGTCTGTCTCCCAGTTGACTAAAGTCAGCCCCTACCCACACTGTCTATACAGAGTAGCTTTTTGTCATTCATATTTCATTTAAACAGTGTAGCTTTGTACAGCATGTATTTTTAAATTGATGTTAATTCTGGTTAATGAAGGTCATAACTCCAAACCTCTGTAGCCTCTTCCCTGTTTCCAGCCAAAGTCTGCTTAGAGGTGGGGCGCTGGAGGGAACTGGCCACACTCTTCCTTAATCCAGGAGCAATGGTGCCACCTACTGGCAGTTGCTGTTAGCTACAGGTTCTGTGGCCTGTCCTGTTTTCTGGTAAAGGGACTTTGACCTAGGTGGAAGTAGCAGTATTCCAGTCCAGGAGTCATAACATGCTGCAGTGGAACGCGCACTGAGTAGGCACACTCTTTCCTGCTTACAGATGTGGAAGGGCTTAGAGACTGCGATTGGGCAAGTTGCCCAGGGTCACAGAGGCAAATAGGCTTCCCCAGTGGCAGTCAGTGGTAAAGAACATGCCCGCCAATGCAGGTTAGATGTAAGAGACACAGGTCTGATCCCTGGGTAGGGAAGACCCCCTGGAGAAGGGAATAGCTACCTACTCCAGTATTATTGCCTGGAGAATGCCATGGACAGTGGAGCCTGGCGGGCTACAGTCCATAGGGTCACACCGAGTTGGACACGACTAAAGTGACTTAGCACAAGCATGCACACAGCAGAGGCAAATAGGACAGAGCCTTCCCACCTGCAAAATTAGCCAGTTGGCCAGGGTTTGCCAAAGCCAGCAAGAGATTTTAGATGGTAACTGGACAAAGCACTCAATACTGTGACTAGTGAGGACTGTCTTCCCTCTTCAGTTCTGATTCAATCCTGCTGAGTTTGTCCGTTTGATATGACTCTTTAAACCTTTAACAGTCTTTGACCCTTATTTATTTCAGTTTTTAACAATGTTAGACAGGCAGCAGTATCAGTTATAAATTATTAACTTTTTTCATTAAATTATTTTGAAGTTATCAAAATTATCTTCCACTTTATGACGAGCAACCTTGGTTTTCTGTTTTCCTTATGTAGTATAGTGATATGACATTTCCTTTTAAAGTAAGTTTGTTAGGTTTAAAAAAGTGAGTCAGTTTTAGGGGGGAAATACAGGTAGGCAATGGTACGGGTGTACACAGATAATGTTGAAAATCCTGATGGATGTTACGGGTGACTCAAAAGTGTGGGCGATGTTGCACTGTGCCCGTCCTGACTGGCTTGCTCCACACCCTTGGGCAATCTTGAGGATCCTTTGCTTCTTTGTAGGAAATGAAAATGGACTAGGTGATCGTATAGGTGGACTATAAAATGCTGTGAAGTCTGGGCACTATGGCTCAGGTTTCTCCCAGGTCAGGCTGCTTTACCTGTGAAGGTAGTAACAGTCCAGACCCTTGTTTCTTCCACTTTTCTCCTCCTGCAGGATTCTTCCCTTTTACCTGCTGCATTTTCTTTCTTCTTCTTAAAAATCACCTTTACAAAGATATAATTCACATATTTTATAGTTCACAGCTGTGAGACCATTACCCCAAAAAGCAACTCCAGACCAGTCACTTCCCATTCCCCCTTACGCAACCCAGCCCTGGGCAACCACTAATCTATCTCCATAGATTTGTCTACTCAGGACATTCTGTATTAATGGAACCACACATGGCCTTTCGTGACTGGCTTCTCACTTAGCATCATGTTTTTGCTGTGTTGTTCGTGTTGTGGCATGTATCAATACTTCAGAATTTTGTATTGCCAAATAATATTCCATTGTGTGGATATACCACATTTTATTTTTTCTTCATTAGTTGATGGACACTTGGGTTGTTTCCACTTTGGGGCTATTATGAATAATGCTGCTGTGAACATTCAGGTACAAGTCCTTGTGTGGACATGTTTTCATTTCTTTTGGGTATGTACCTACAAGTGGAATTGTTGGGTCATATGGTAATTCCATGTTTAGTATTTCATGGAATCACCAAACTTTTCCAAAGCAGTTCCACTGTTTTACATGGGCTTCCTGGTAGCTGAGCTGATAAAGAATTTGCCTGCAATGCAGGAGATCCTGGTTTGATTCCTGGGTCGGGAAGTTCCCCTGGAGAAGGGATAGGCTACCCACTCCAGTATTCTTGGGCTTCCCTGGTGGCTCAGGTGGTAAAGAATCTGCCTGCAATGCAGGAGACTTGGGTTCAATACCTGGGTTGGGAAGATCTCCTGGAGGAGGGCATGGCAGCCCACTCCAGTATTCTCGCCTGGAGAATCCCCATGGACAGAGGAGCCTGGCTGGCTATAGTCCTTGGGGTCAGAAAGAGTCGGACACGACTAAGCACAGCACAGCACCACTAATGCAGAGGGGATCCAATTTTTCCAAATCCTCACCAATACTTGTTATTTTCTGAGGTTTTTGTTTGCTTTTTTTGTTTGTTTTTATAATGGCCATCCTAGTGTACGTATGAGGGCTTCCCTCATAGCTCAGTCGGTAAAGAATCTACCTGCAGTTCAGGAGACCTGGGAAGATTCCCTGGAGAAGGAAACAGCAACCCACTCCAGTATCCTTGCCTGGAGAATCCCATGGACAGAGGAACCTGGCAGGCTACAGTCCATGGGGTCACAAGAGTTGGACGCGACTTAGTGGCTAAGTCAATCAGTGTATATAAAGTGGTTATTTCCTTGTGGTTTTCATTTGCATTTCTTTTCACTTTCTTGAATCACAACAGGTTTTAGTTTTAATGAAGTCCAATTTATCTTCTCTTTGTTTGTGTGTGCTTTTGGTATCTATCTAAGAACATTGCCTAATCCAAGGACAGAAGACTTACTCTTACATTTCTTCTAAGAGTTTTGTAGTGCTAACTCTTATAGTTAGGTTTATGATCCATTTTGAATTAAGTTTTATTTATGGTTTAGAGGAGGAATCCAACTTGATTCTTTTGGATGTAGATATTCATTTGTTCCATCACTATTTGCAGAAAAGAGTATTCTTTCCTGTATTGAAGTATCTTGACTATCTTGTCAAAAATTAATTGACCATAAATTTGAGGGTTTGTTTCTATAAATTCTGTTACCTTGATCAAATGGTATTCTTGTGTCAGTACCACACTGTCTTGATGACTGTAGCTTTGTAGCAAGTTTTGAAAACAGAGAGATTAAATGGTCCATCTTTTTCAAGATTGTTTTGGTTATTCTGGGTCCTTTGCATTTTCAAATGAATTTTAAAATCAGGTTGTGAATTTCTGCAGAAAACGGGGAGGGGGGCATTTGGCATTTTGATAGGGACTGTATTAAATCTGTAGATCAATTTGGGGAATATTGCCATCTTAACAATATTAAGTCTCCTTGTTTATGAGCAATTTCCATTTATGTAGGTCTTCTCTATTTTCTTTCAGCAGTTGTTTTATAGTTTTCAGAGTACAAATTTTACATTTCTTTTGTTAAATTTATTCCCAAGTATTGTATTCTTTTTGATTCTGTTGTGAATGGAATTATTTTATCAATTTCATTGTCAAGTTGCTCTTTTTAGTGTATAGAAGTATATGCACTAGCTGTTTATTATTCTTGTACTCTGAAATGTTGCTGAACTTGTTTTTTTCTGATAGTTTTTTAGTAGATTGCTTAGGATTTCAATGTATAAGATCATGTCATCTATAAATAGAGATAGTTTTATTTCCTTGTCAGTCTATCCAAATTTTTATTTCTTTTTCTTACCTTATTGCCTTGGTTAGAACCTCTAATACCATAGGGTTTTTTTGTTTGTTTGTTTTGTTTTTTAGAACCTAGGGAACGATTCCCTCTTAGTCCTTCTTTTTTATTTTATTTTAAGTTTTACTGATTTATTTATTTACTTTTGGCTACACTGGGTCTTCATTGCTGTGCACGGGCTTTCTCTAGTTGTGATGATCAGGGGCTACTCTCCAGTTGCAGTGTGCAAGCTTCTCCTTGTGGTGGCTCCTCTCGTTGTGGAGCACAGGCTCTAGACACACAAGCTTCAGTAGTTGTGGCTCAAGGGCTCCCTACAACGTGTGGAATCTTCTCAAAGCATGGATCAAACCCATGTCCCCTGCATTATCAGGGGGATTCTTAACCACAGGACTACCAGGGAAGTTCAGAACCCCTAATACCATGTTGAATAGAAGTGGTGAGAGCCAGTATCTCTGTTTTGTTGTTGATCTTAGAGGGAAATAATTCAGTGTTTCATCATCAGGTATGATGTTAGCTGCAGATTTTTTGTAGGTGCCCTTTAACAGATTGAAGAAGTTCTCAACTATTCCTAGTTTGAGTGTATTTGTCATAAAAAAAAAAGTATTGGATTTTGATAAATGCTTTTTCTGTGTCTATGGAGAGAATCATAATTTTCCAGAAAAGCTGTATTCTGTTGACGTAGTATTTACTACATTGATTTTCTTATGTTAAACTAACTTTGTATTTCTGGGATAAATCTTACTTGGTCATTGTGTCATTTTTTATGTTGTTGTATTCAGTTTGCTGATATTTTTGTTGACAATTTTTGTGTCTGTGCATAAGGGATATTGGTCCATGGCTTTCTTTTCTTGTAATGCCTTTGGTTTTGGTATCAGGGCTTCATAGAATGAATTGGGAAGTGTTACCTTTTTTTTTTGTTTGTTTGATTTTTGGAAAAGTTTATGAAAAACTGGTATTAATTCTTCTCTAAATGTTGGTAGAATTTACATTGAAGTCATTGGGCCTAGACCTTTTATTGTGGGGGGAAGCTTTTAATTACTAATTCAGTCTTTTTACCGGTTGTGTTGTTTCTTACTTGCAGATCACGCATGCTGCTTATAGACACATACTTCTGTAAAGGGGAGAAAATCTGGGAGGAGCAGGCCGAGCAGGAATTGGGAGATTTGGGGGTTTGTAGTTGACTCTCCCTGTGCCTTACTTTATTTTTTTTTTTTTTTTTTTTTTTTGTGCCTTACTTTAAATGTTGATTGAAAAGTGAAGAGATCTTGACAGTTGCAGATTCCCAGATCATAAGTAATAGACCACAATGAACTACTGTACATCAGTTCTACTACTAACTATAGTTAGTATGAACTACGACAGTTATATAAAATATGAGGTAGTTGACAATTTCAGCTATTTCAGAATGAAAAATACAAACTTACTTCATGATTATTTAAAAAAATAATAAGAAATGAAGTAGTTATTGTACATAAAACTATAGTAACCGAAACTGTATGGTATTAACAGGTATTAACATTAAAAACAGACACATAAATCAGTGGAACAGTGTAAAGAACCCAGAAATAAAGCCACACATGTGGTCAATTAATTTACAAAGTCAGAAAAAGAGAGATAAGTATCATATGATATCATTTACATGTGGAATCTAAAAAAATAAATCAAAAGGAAAAATGAAAACCAAGCTCATAGATACACATAACAGAGGTATAGTTGCCAGAGGAGAGAGGAGGTTGCTGGGGGCGGGGGGGGATGGAGTTAAAAGGTACAACTTCCTAAAAAAAAATAAAAAAAAATAAAAAAAAAATAAAAAAAAATAAAAAATTAAAAAATAAAAAAAAAGGTACAACTTCCAGTTACAAGATAAATTCTAGGGAGGGGTGTACAGCAGAGTGGCTACGGTCAACAATACTGTGTTGTATACGTGAAAGTTCCTAAGAGAGTAGATCCTAAAAGTTCTCATCACAAGAAAAACAAAAATCTGTAACTATGTGTGGTGATGGGCTTGTTGTGATAATAATTTAACAATATATATGTATAGCAAATCATTATGTTGTATGCCTTAAACAAATATAATACAATATTATATTTATATTTAATAATTTATAATTGAGGGGAAAATATGAGGTAACTTTCTGTGTGTTGATATGAAATGATCTCCAGGATACATAATTTTGAATGAAATGTGCAAAACAATGTGAAGGGAGAAGAAATGGAAAGGACCTGTAAATGCTTTCAGTCTGGTAAATGCAGGAGACCTGTGGAAGGACACCCAAGGTGAAAGGCAGGGGTGCAGGAAACTTCATAGCATCTGTGTATTTTGCCCTTGTGGCTCTGCCACCTTACGCATCTTTCTTTAAAGCAGTGGGCCTATGTGAAGGGCAACAGTGAGACTTCCAGATGGCTGTATTTGCACGTTTCTCTTAGGCAGCCTGGACCCAAAGCCTGTGTCCTCCAGGGCAACAGCTGCCCCTCTGGGCTGCATGTCTCTGCCGAGGTGTGTGAGACATGGTCAGATCTCCGTCTGCTGAGGAGCTAGTCCCTAAATCTCCCTGCCTGTGGGAAACTCAAAGGCCCTCCGAGGTTGGGAATTTCTGTTTGAACAGTTTCAGCCGCACAGAAATCCTAGTATGTTTTTCCAAGGTGAAGGGCTTTCACAGCCCCCCAGCCTTCCTGTGGACTTCTGGCCGGATGGCCCAACAGTAAAGTACTTCATTCTTTCTTGGCAGACCTGATCGTGGCTGCCCCTTCCCCCGCAGAACTCCCCCAGTGAAAATACTGGAGGAGTGAAGACTCCAGAAGTTGTTGGACCCCCCCCCCGAAGTGAGCAGCCCCACTGGCAGCCTGTCATATTCCACCGAAGGCTGGCAGGATTGGCGAGCAGGAATGCATTTGATTTTGGGGAAATAGTCATACTCTTTGCTCTCATCCGAGTGAATGCTTCCCCTCCTTCACTGGGGCCTCCTTGGAAGGCTAGGGAGCCTCCCAGCCCAGGCTTCTCAGGCCCCAGGTTGGGCTCCAGGGCTGGCTGCCGAGCCTCAAATGCTGAGGATCCTCACGTCTCTCCGCAGAGAACACCTTCTGCAGTGGTGACCATGTGTCTTGGCACAGCCCTTTAGACAACAGTGAGTCGAGAATTCAGCACATGCTGCTGACAGAGGACCCGCAGATGCAGCCCGTGCAGACACCCTTTGGGGTGGTTACCTTCCTCCAGGTGAGATCCAGGTTGGACATGGGCTCCAGCCTTCCCCGGCAGGATGGGAAGGTGGGTAAGGGAATGGACATTTTCTTTTGGTCTTCTCCCTCTTTCTAGTCCCTCTGATGGTCTGTCAGGTGGATTCAGGTGGTCTGATTCAATCTGCTGAGATGGGCTGAGGGGGCAGGGGTGGGGTCATTTGGGTAGGAGAGGGTGGCCATAGCTGAGCGGATAGCAGGGGAGGGTATTTCTGTGAACTTGTAAGACCTGGACAGCCACAGGCCCAGGACCCCTCCAGTGGGCAGCTTGGGGCTGGACTGGACCTTACCCAGGGGGGTGTGCACCTCCTCCAGCTGTAACCAGGCTGCTTGTGGTCATGGTGGGTCTCTGTGAAGGTCCAGTTGTTTCCTCTGAGATTTACTCAAAGGTTCAGCCCCTGATAAGGAAGGAGCTTTTCTGCGAGCTGCTGGCAGCCACTGGTTGTCTTTCCGAGCTTGAAAGGTCTCAAAATCTCCTCTGTTTACAATTCCTGTGATCTCGACTGGGCAGGAACATCTCCCTGGACCTCCTCTGCTTCCAGAGACATGGGCTGGGGACCCATCCTGAGTCCGCAGGGCCCTGATTTTCTCTTCTGCCATCTGGGGCTTGGCCTTGTGTCACCCAGACACCTGAGCCATCGCAGAAGGGCAAGGGTCAGACCTTGGTGCCCACCTGTGGACCGATCTGCCTCCTAGTCAGGCCGCAGTTCCTTTCTAAGGGAACCATCCTATTTTGGACACATCAACCCCAGAGCACAGATCTTGCCTGTGGTCCCCCAGGTTTGGGGACACTGAGAGAGCCTGTGTGGCTGACCTTCCGGATGGGTGGGAGGAATGGTCATTAACGCACAATGGCATCTTTGTCCCTGGGTCTCAGATTGTCGGCGTCTGCACCGAGGAGCTCCACGCAGCCCAGCAGTGGAACGGGCAGGGCATCCTGGAGCTGCTGCGGACAGTACCCGTGTGAGTGCACCCCTGCACCAGGAGCTGGGGGCAGGCTCCCCAGGTCAGGGGTTGGGAGCCCCTCCTCCTCCCTCACATTACTGCTCAGACTCTGGGTTTTCACACTGGGCCTCCCTGATCACTACCCATGGCTGTCCCTTGGCCACTAGTACCCTGTGTCCCGGGCCTGGGGCAGCGAATAGGGAAGGCTGTAGACCCAGCCCATCAGCCCCAACCCCTCAGTTACCATCCTGTCCCCTTTCCTTGTCCACAGCGCTGGCGGCCCCTGGCTGATAACTGACATGCGGAGGGGAGAGACCATATTTGAGATCGACCCGCACCTGCAAGTATGTCTTGAGTGAGGAAAACCTTTCTAGCACACTGTGCCTAGGCCTCTGCCACATAACCCTGGCTTTCCTACTGGGAAAACAGAGGAGCTGTATTTGTGAGTGAGTAGAAATATGGCATGATATGTAATTTGTTCCCTGAATTCTGCAGAGTACATAAGGGAGCAGAGAGTTCAGTCTAGGAAAAATTGTCTTCGACATACATTTTCCTGCATTTTAAAAGGATTGATTTTATTGAATGCAAATTATACATCAATAAACCTGACCAAAAAATTGGATCACCAGCAAGGAAGAAAATCAGTATAATGGGTATTGCTTGTCTGGGATTCATCCTGCCATGTTCCCCTTCTTAGAAGAACACGGACTTCCTTTCAGAAAACCTTCCTACTGCCACTGCCACACCATGGCAGACAGTGGAACAGGTGACAGCAACCCCACAGCCCAGCTGCGGGGGTGAGCGCTGATTGGTCTAAAGATCCTACCCTCTTTCAGATCATTTTCATCTTGGGCAGTCAGACCCCGAGCTCCTCCCCTGGGAAGGTTGGTATCCCTTGATCTATAAAAGAAAATCTTTATACACACAGGTCGGCCGTTCCCACTCGCTGTGTATGGTCCACCTATACAGAGTGTCAGTGTCATCTCTGGGTTTTTTATAAGCAGCACTGTTTGTATGCAGGTGAATTTTGAAAGCCATGTAGAGCATAACTTTGTTTCTTATGGGCTACTCATGAAGCAGGAACCGCAGACAGCCAATAATGTGCCTGGCACATGCCTGCCTCCTTCTCTTTTGCCCTTGCCCTTTGCAAGTCATTGCCATCTCTGAACATTTTATGCCTCTGTAGAAATCTCACAGGCCACAGGCAGCTGCCAAGAGTTAGTGTCCTAGGAAGGCTGGGAGTGGGTAGAGAGAGGTAGCAGGCAGACAGGTAGCCTGCGGTCCCTGGGCTCATTACTGCAGACCTGGGAGTTCTCAGGCAGAAGCCTACTCATTCACAGATGATGCTCCTCTATTTACCTAGTGCCTTGAACACCGAAGCTTTCCGATCACTGCCAGGATCCTGTTATCTCCTCTTTAACTTGGTTTCCTAGTAGCTGCTGCTTATGCAAGAACTGGAACCACATGGCTGTGTTTCCCTAAGCCCTTGTTCTGCAGCCACACTGGGATCCAGCACAGGGCACCGTGGGCTGTTGCTTTGGCCCCTGTCCTAAGTGCCAAGTGCTAAGAAAGCATCTGATCCTTTAAGCTACTAGGGTAAGCAGCCTGTCCTTGCTCTACATGCCGAGAACAGTTCTCCTTTCTAGTCTTTGGGCATCTCTAAGGCCAGCTGGACCCAGAGCACTATTGTTCTTTAAAAGCAAGCAAGAGCACCTCAGCGTGCATCCAGTGGGAGCTGCTCTGTGCTCACTTGTGTCTCTGGGGTCTACTTGCAGCTGGTTCATTTTAGAGCTGCTCCTGGCCCTTTGCTCCACACTCTACCACTAGCCAGCTGTGTGCGGGAACAAGTCCCCAGACTCCTCAGCGTCTTCACCCTTTCTTGTTTACTCATAAAGTAAGTGGGCTGAGCTCATTGAGCCAAGAGATGCCTTCAGCTTCTTGCTTAGGTGAGGGGCCCCAAGGTGGCCAGTGGAGAAGGAAAAACATAGACTCTATCCTGAGCAAACCAGCACCCACATGCCCCTGCCTAGGGCACAGAGAGCCACTCCCTGTCGTCAGCCTCCCCGCCTCTGCTCAAAATCCCCAGCTTTGCCTGGGCTGATGGGAGCCCTGGAGATGGGGAGGGGGGCTGATGGGAAGGAGACATCAGGCCAGGGCCACCTGCTGACTGGTGTCCAGAAGCAAGGACCCTCTCTGTAGGCTTATCTCATGCTTCCTGGACAGGCTCCCCAGCCTAAGCAGCAGGCCAGTTTGGGCCTGTGGAGCCATGGGGAGAAGGTCCCCAGACAGGGAGGAGCAGATTCTAATTGAGGTCCTGACTCAGGAGCTTTATTTGGCCCACATGACTGTTTATGAACAAGGTTGCGGGAGCCTCCCAGATGACCTTTCATCCAAAGCCCAACAGCACAACTGTATTTCACCAGAAATCCCAGGGTGTTTGTGTTCACCTCTTCCTTGAGGCCATTTGGAGAGTGTTTGGACTCCACAATGTCAAGGCCTGTGCGAAGGCAGGACCTCTGGTGGGGTTCGCAGATGCTCACCGCCCTCCCGGCCGCCAGTTCAGTCTAAGAAATGGAAAAGAATCTCCATCCAGAATCCTTGGCTGAACAAGTCAGTGATGCCACAGGGAGAGTCCTGCCCTTCTGCTCTCTGGGGGCTCATCACCGTGTGACCACACCCTCTGCTGTTGGAAGAAGAAACTGCAGGTGTGGAGCAGGAGAGACGGGGCTGAGTCCCAGTCTCTCCCGCCTGTGGCTGGCTTCCACACTGGCCTCTGGAGCAGGGCCGGGTGATCAGTCAGCAGAGGAAGGACTGTGCCTTTCCTCTAGGAGGTAGTTCCTGGCCGTGCTACGTCAGCTCTACAGGCCGGCACAGGGTGGGCAGAGTCAGGGCTCTGAAACAGGTGTGAAGGTCACTATACTGGAAGTCTAATGAGTGAGGAGAAGCTTCCTTTGGGATTTTCATTCTTCCCAGCTCCCCAAACTCCTGGTTCTCCTGGAGGAGCCCAGTGGCTGGCAGAGACCGTCATTCCTTAGTAACCAGGGCAGAATAGAGTCAGGAATCCTATTCTTCTGACACCTGTCCCATGCTTAGCGTTTACTCATGCGCGTGCCTGGTCATTAAGTCGTGTCCAGCTCTTTTTGACCCCATGGACTGCAGCCCACCAGGCTCCTCTGTCCCTGGGATTCTCCAGGCAAGAAGACTGGAGTGGGTTGCTATTTCCTTCTCCAAGGTATCTTCCCTACCGAGGGGTCGAGCCCGCCTCTCCCACATTGGCAGGTAGATTCTTTACCGCTGAGCCACCAAAGAAGCCCATAGCTCTTATTGAGGCTCAGTAAATATGGGAAAGGCGGTGGTGACCTTGGGCCACCGGTTGGCTGAAGGAACTCTGACTCTTTGGTTCTTTCCAAGCAGGAGCGAGTTGACAAAGGCATCGAGACAGACGGCTCCAACCTGAGTGGTGTCAGCGCCAAGTGCGCTTGGGATGACCTGAGCCGGCCCCCCGAGGATGACGAGGACAGCCGGAGCATCTGCGTGGCTGCTCAGCCCCGGCGCCTCTCTGGCAAAGGTGGGGGCCTCGCCTTCCCCTTGCCCAGGCTGGGTTTTACCATTTTTTGGCAGGATTTAAAGCGCCAGTGAGATCTCCAGCAAGGTGGAATGGAGGGAGCTTTACTGACCCATTTCTCCTGGGTTTTGTGTGTGTGTGTGTGTATGTGTCTCACGTTGCACCTCCAGCAGGGACCATTGTGTTTTAGATTTGCCCCTTGCAATCTGAGGTCAGGGAGGTGAGTGGAAGCCCTAGAACAGTTACAGGAAATGGCCATAGTCCACCCAAGTGCAGGAGAACAAGCCCTGGCCACCCACAGAATTGACACAGGGCCCAGCTCTAGCCTGAAAGCTGTGCCAGACCCGAGGATCACTGGCCTCAGGCCTGCCCAGGCCTCAGGTGGGAAGGGCCTGAGTGTGAGACCAGTTTATAGACTTTACCCCGCCAACACACAGACTGTCTTGCAGATACAAGGTAAGGGGCAGGGGCAAGCACCCTTACCTCTGAACATGGGGGTAGGCCTTGGAGAAGGAGGGTATGGCTCTCCTGTTAGAAGCTCACCAGGCTAGAGGTCTTGGCTAGAGGAACAGTCATGGTTTTAAAGAAAGGGCATCCCTAACTATCTTCAAAAGAAAAGCAGCCATATAAAAAGACATGTGCTTATAGCTGCTCTCTCTCCTTCCTTTCTCTATTCTTCCCCTTTTCTTTACCTTTTGAAGAGTATGATACTTGGTCCTGCATAAAATACAAATACATGTGATAGCACTTATAAAAGGTTTTCTTTCCATAAAGAACAACTTAAACCCCTCATGCAAATATCTGACCCTTTTCTTTCCTTCCTGCTTGTTCTAATGATGTGCCAAGTCCCAGGGAGGTTCTGAGAGAGTGTACAGTTATTAGACTCATTCAGTTGCTTTTGCAAAAAAGGGCTAATTGAAGGAAGGATTCACAGCTTTGTCCAAAATTTCAACCATTATTGGCTATTTAAAAAAAATTTTTTAAGTAAGATCCATGCCGCTGTAACAAATCAAATAGATAGAAAAATCACTAATCATGTTCAGCATCTACCCTAAGCCCACCCTTTGATCAACCATCATTAATTTGCTTTTTAGTGTGTGTTTGCAGAAGTAAGTCTTAGACCAAAATCTCAATATAGAGGACCAGAGTAGTAAGCTTTACCCCCGAAGACCAGCAAAGCATCTTGCAAAGAAATAATTCCACCAAGAGACTCTTTTCTCACCTCCTGATCCTTGGCAGATCCGTGGAGAGGCAGGGTTCCCTGGGATGGGAGCAAGGTGGGACTATGCCTCAGCATCCCACTGACCTGGCCCCAGGGGCAAGGGTGGCAAACCAGACACCAGCTGACCACCCCGAACCCAGAAACTTGTGTCAGGGACACCTGCCCGTTCACGGCAGAGCACTTGCAGCCCTTACTGGCATCCAGTAAGCGAGGAGAATTCCTGGGTGGTCTTGGGCAGCGGCTGTCTTGTTAGTCACTGTTTGGAGCCATGTTAGGGGTAAGCCTAGGGCCTGTGACGCAGGAAAGGAAGGATAGTGGAGGAGAGCCCTGCCTTGGAGGGTGCCCTTCTGTGGTCCAGGGGCCACTCCTTGTCTTCTACAAGAGTGGTGCTCTTCAGACCAGAGGTTTCAGGAGCACACAATGCCGCATCTGCCCCGTGTCCTCACGCTGCACTCAGATCTCACAGCTGATAGTTGGAGTGGCCTCAGGACCAGCCTTCTCGGGGCCCTTTCCCTAGCACATCTGCAGAGCAAGGATCTAAGGACAGGAATGAGGCTGCTGGGGCCCAGAGAGCTATCGGGTAACTTGGTGGTGTCATTGCAGACACAGAGCAGATCCGGGAGACCTTGAGGAGAGGACTTGAGATCAACAGCAAACCCGTCCTCCCGCCAATCAACCCTCAGCGGCAGAACGGCCTCACCCACGACCGGGCCCCGTAAGTTGCCCACCCACAGAGGGGGTCAGTCCAGCTTCCTGACAACAGTGTCCTGGGACTGGGACATGGGAGCAGTTCTGTCCTTCAGAGCCTGTCCCTATGGCTTGCATGAGAGAGAACAATGCCCAGAGGCCTTGCTGGATGGACTCAGGGTCTCTGGGGCACACAGATCCATGGTCATAAGGGCCTCGGAGGGGACCCAGCGGACCAGAAATATAAACAACAGTAAATATTTACACGGGCTGTGTGAGCAGATGGGAGGCCAAGTTGGGGGGAAATCTGACTTGGGGCCTCTCAGCCTTGTGGGAGCCCATTGTGCTGAGCACCATTCCCCTCCTTATCTCGGCCTGAGCCAGAGTTGCCCTTCCTTCCTTCCTGGAGCCTGGTCTCCGGCTGATAGCTGCAACCCCAGGGGCCTCCCTGTCTGGCCAGCCCCAGACTGGACGCCTGCTGCTGAGGCCCTTCTTCCTGCCTCCCTTCCAGGGGGCCCAGGGAAGGGAAGTCCTCTCAGGCCTCTGCTATCTGTCCACGAGCTCTTTGGAGAGACTTTTGACCACCAGAGAGGTCAGATGTACTTCCTGCTGACCTGTCCTCCTCTGATGGGGACAAATGGTGGGCAGAGCTGGAGCTGGGCACCCCCCACCTCTGCCCTTGGTCCCAGGGCAACTCCAGGGAATAGCTGCTGGCAGGGGCAGCCTGGGAACTGGCAGCCCAGAGCAGCAGCCCTGCCTGCCAGAGAGGAAGTTGCTGTGTCCTGGGCTAAAAGGGAGGCGGACCACTCCTGCAGGTCCAGGGTGACCCGTCCTTCTTCTGAGAAGTCTTTATTATACATTCACTGTGCGGCAGGCTCAGGACCCAGAGGGCCATCTGGGGTGTGGGCTTTTTTGGGAACACATGAACTGAATGAATTAATTAATTGACATGATTCTGGCTGTGGATGTAATTTGTTGGAATTAGTTACTTAGAATTCTATCTCCAGTTCCACATCCACGACCCCCAGAAGCAGTAGTGATTTAATGTGGGACAAGTCAGCATGATCTTAAGTAGTTAGGGAGGGCTTCCTGGAGGAGGAAGTACATGAGATGGGCCTTGAAGGTGCCCTAGAATTTTAACAAGCAGGAGATGGAGCTGACGGGGATGGAATGGGGAAGGCCTGGCTGGTTAAAGTTGAGGCTGGAACCAGGGAGCAGATTGTGGAGTAGGGAGAGTTGCTCTGGCTGCCTGAGGTGGCCCACCTGGCGAATCTGCCATCCAGAAGCTATGAGAGTGGAGCTCTTTGGAAAAAGCCTGGAGAAGCCTCCACTGCACCTCTGAGCAGCTTTTAACTCTAGCCAGTGGGTTTCTGCAGCCAGCTGCCTTGAAGGAGCTGGCCGAAGACACCATCCTCCCCTGGCAGCAACAGAGGGCCAGGCGGAGTTGTGGGGCATCTGGAAACTCTCCACCTGGGAGTCTGGCTCCCATCCCAGGGCCATACTTCTTCCCATGCCCTGAGCTGGGCCTCTTCCTCTGGGCCCCGTTGGCACTGGTGGGAGGTTGGGAGGTACTTGAAGGCTTAAAGTCTCAAACAGATTGCCCCATAACTTGTAGACGGTCTTCGTTCAGATGGCCCCTTACCTCTTAAAGTCTAGGTTTCTGGGCAGAAGGGAAGGGACTCGTGTGGAGGTACCCCACTTGCCCCTGTTATAGACCTGGAACAAGCCTGAGCTCTCACGCCCTGTCTTGGGCATACTTCCAGCTGCTGCAGCCCCAGCAAAAGGGGCTCAAGATTCTTGGATGCTTACATCTAGCTCAGACTCAGTCCGCTGGACAGTGGGGACCTGGTCCACGGGCCGTCTGCAGACAAGGTAGAGCTGCAGCCCCCACTCTGGCCTGAATTGGCTGAGCTGCAGAGAGGTGGGAGAGAGAAGAGCAGAGGTGCGACCCTCTGGGCTCCTCGCCCCGCCCCGCAGCTCAGGGACCCAGTCGCATCTCTAAGGCGCTGGAATCGCAGTCGGAAGGGAATCAGCACTGTCTCCTCTGAGGTCATCGGTGACCTTACCAGTCTGCTAGCATTTGGTTGAGAACTGGTTCCTCCTCCTTTCCCAAGAACATTTTCCAACACCACCCCCTGCCCCCCAGTCTCCAGCTCCCTGTTATCTCAGGATCAGTGGCGGTGGACTCCGTTCACATCAGCAAGCACGAGTGTAATATCTGTGCTGCCCACCCTGGGAGCTGACCCCATTTCAGATAAACCGCCTGGATTGCGACTGAGAAAGCTGACCCAAAATGTGCTGGTACCAGTGTTTGCTCCCCTCTCCGCGGGGCCACAGTGGGCATGGGCTGTGTTGTGTCTTTGCGTCTGGTTTTTCTTTAGTCAGGCTTTCTGGGCGGGGACTCCGAGGCGTGGTCCTCACAGGGCCGAACGTGGTTTGAGGAGGCTGTGGAGATACAGCGAAAGAGCAGAAGAGCCCGTGGAGCCTGGCCATGAGCAGCAGGGCTCTGGCCTGCCTGGGGTCTCGGACGCTCGCTCTTTCCCATCTCAGTAGCAGCCAACACTACTGGTAAAGCTCATGTGCCGGGTCATGTTCTGAGGGCTTTGTATTTATACCACCCTCGTGGTCACTCTGTGAAGTAGATAATATTATTATCTTCCTTTCCTAGGTGAGGAGGCTGAGGTACAGAGAGGTTAATAAGTGACTTGGTGAGGAAAGGGTGGTGCTTAGGGCTGTCCCTCAGCCGTTAACACGGTGTTAACTCCTCACGCCACACTCAGGACCCACGTGAGGGACACCCCAGACCAGTCTCTCCCCCTCCCAGGCTGACCCCTTCTCACGAGTCGGAGCATGAATAAAAACCTCTCCCTTGAGGTCAAGGTCCAGGCTGAAGCCCCGAGTTAGAAGCTTACTGTTTGTATTTAACTCAAGGAGGACATGCTGCCAGCCTCAGTGCTTCCAAATCCCTGAGATAACGAGATGTGTCATAATTGGCTCGTTTATATCACAGTTCCTTCTTGACACGAAGCCTCGTTGCCCTCATGTTCAGAAACAAAATCAGCCATACCTCTGGCCCCTCCACCACTTCAGGGCTAGGGGATTTCTTTCTTTTCTTGAGGCCTCACTTCCTGCTTACCAGAAAGGCAGGCCCCTCTGGGTAACCTGCTCCTCTCTCACTCGCCCCTGCCAGCCCTCCTCCCACCGCCTTCCCAGAAGGGGAGCCCTTGGCCCTCTTTGGGGCTTCTTCTAGCGTTTCACAACCCCTGCATTCCAGCCGTGAAATTTGTATCTGGCTTTTCCCAAGATGATCAGTTGAGAAAAGCCTCCTTCGGCTTGCTGGCGCCTCCCTTCCCACTGCCCGCCCGCGTGAGTTTGGGAAGCAACTCCTCTGTGCCACTGAGGGGAGCCCAGCTTAGGCACTGTGCCTGCCAGCATTTGTAAGGACCTGGGTCAATGGGGGAAAAGTCACTGGCATCCCGTGTCTGAAGTGGCTGGCTTAGACGTGGACTGTGGTATGGAGCCCGGCCTGTGCTCCCCAGCCTCCGCACAGGGACTGGGAGATGAGTGTGGTCAGGTGTACTGCGTGGCGAGGCTTGCCTCTCTGTATGCTTGCTCCAGTGCTGGGAAGCTGCCTCGGTGTACCAGCCCTCCTCCTTTTCCCTCTGCAGTGACTCACTGACCGAGGCTGGGGAGCCTCTAGGGAGCTCTCTGGATCACATAACAACCCCCCACCCCACCCCCCCGCAAAGAGGGGCAGGGCTCCTGGGTGTGTGTGCACATGTGTTGGTAGGGAAGGTTCCTGGCTGTAGGAGAAACCCTTTGTGGTGAGGTACCTTTAAAAAGTACACTAACCATCATCACTGAGCTCTTTCAGTCTTCTGGAATTGCACCAGCAGCACTTAAGGCTTTTTTTCTTGTTGCCTTAACTTTCTGGAAAATTAACGTTTTGTAGCATGATTTCTTCCGTCATGGCATTGTCAGCTGTACCTTCCCCCCAACATGCACCAGAACACAATGTACATTTCTCTCCACTTTAATGAGTGTCTCTGCTCCCATCTGTTTGGCCGTTTGAAGAGGGGGTCCCTATTGCCTCAGTCCCTATCTTGAAGAGCTTGTGACCTGGCCAAGGAGTCATTCTTTAAAGAAAACTGTGTTTTGTTTTCAGGCTTCCCAGGTGGCGCTAGTGGTAAAGAACCTGCCTACCAATGCCAATGCAGGAGATGTAAGAGACACAGGTTTGATCCCTGGGTTGGGAAGATCCCCTGGAGAAGGAAATGGCAACCCACTCCAGTATTCTTGCCTGGAGAATCCCATGGACAGAGGAGCCTGGTGGGCTACAGTCCATAGGGTCGCAAAGAGTCAGACATGACTGAAGCGACTTAGCATGCATGTGTTTTGTTTTGTTCAGCCTATGAGGCCCATGAAGATTAATTAGAAGAAGACAATATCTCGTTTGCATCCAGTGAATTGGGTGAAGGAAGGTGAGTTTCCATCTGGGAAAACAGCTGGGCTGTTGCCGTCACTTCCCACACGCAGGGCAGGCCTGGATAGCCTTGCTCCAGGGGCTCCATCGTATGAGCACAGTGGCCCGCCAGGAGCCCATGTGTCACGTTGGCTCCCCTCACCCCTCCCACCCTGGGGAAGTACGGTTGTTTTCACTGGAGAGAAAGCCCAAAAGAAAAAGAAACAGCCCTGTTCTCAGGGCCCCTGCCAGGCCCCACAGGGCTGACGAGGGGAAGGGCCCAGGCTCCTGTGATCCACTGTTGTCTTGCTGAGTGCCTGCCTTTACATGCCCTTCTCAGAAATACACATTTGAAAGGGCAGAACGAGGGCTCCAAAGCGGTCCTGCCCGGGTGAACTTCTGCTTGAACTCCATTCTCTGTCCACTTCCCCAAAGAGGTGAAGCTGTGGCCATTGTTAATACCCCAGCCTCAGAGTTCATGGCCAGCACGTTGAAGTTCTCAGTGCACACTACATCTCCTCCTCCTTGAGTTGCACAATCAGGAGTATTTTTATCACCCATCCTTGATCCTCAGTGTCACCCAACGCTTGAGCAGTGAGTCACTTCTCCAGGGAAGGGGAAAGGAAGGCTCAAAGGTGAGAGGAAGTGACTCAGTGTCTCAGGAAGCAGAAAGCCAAGGGCTCTGACTGGAGCTGGCTCATTCAGGAGAGCAGGGGTCCTTGTCCCCCACCCAAGTCAGACCACAAAGCTGCAGGGTGGAGTTCCCTCATACCCAGAGGAATTAGTAGTTGATGAAGGGATCCACCAACCTTAATACAATCCTTCCTCACTCTGTTTTCTTCACCCACACTCCATCCCACTATTCCATCATCACGTTTTTCTCCTTGGGATGTTCACAATGAAAATACTGCATTTTGTCATTTGGTTGTTGGTGTTTACCAATGCCCTTTTAAGGCCTTTTACCTCTTCTGTCATCCTCATCAGAGAATTTGTCTGAACTCAGCGATAACAGTAACTGCGGAGGTAAGCTGAGGCCCTTGCTCCCACCCACACGCTGTCCAAGTCCTGCCCTGAAGGGAAACCTGCAAGTGCTTCTTTCTCTGCAAAGTTCAGCGCTTTCGTCAGCAATCTGAAAGCAAAAGGAACAATCTCCCAGGCTAGTGGGCAGAAGCCAGAGGTTGGACTGGGCTCAGCAGGCCAAACCCACTTCACTTCTGAATCGTTGCCAACCTGTGTGCCCTGGTTCCTGTTCCCCAGCGTCCCCAAGGAGAAGGCCCCAAGTCATGTAGCCAGGGCAGACGTCATCACTGTCACAGGACTGGGATTGTGGCTAAAAGGAGTCACGGTGGTTGGGCTCCTCTCCTTTCCACACTTGCTGCCATTGATAGAATATGACCAACACCCTTAGGCTAAAATGGAAAAATTAAGACTTTGCAATCTGTTGAGAGCAGAGTGGAGAGGGAACATGGCTACGGTTCTGTCAACCTGTGACATGTGGGTAGGATGACCAGAGCATGTACTGCGATCTGTGCAGTACTAGAAACAAGGAGTCTCTCCTGACGTTGGAAGGAGAAGGCGTGTTAGGATATATAAAAAGTCCCCTTATACAGTGGGAAGTGTAAATATAGAATGTGTTATATAGACAGGTGGTAAAAAAGAAATAAATGGGAAGATTTAGATCAGTTGCTGAATTACTGAGGCGTGCCTCTGAGCCATCCCGTAAACCATTGCTCAGTGTTCCCAATACAGGAAGGATCCTGGGCTGGACAGGTTCTGTGGCCAAGCAGGTGATACTTTTACTAAGTATCACCATGTGCCAGGCCCTGTATTGTGGATTACTTCTGTCCCCATTTTACGAACTAGAACACAGAGGCTTAGCTAGATTTTATAACTTATCCTGGGTCAATGAGCCAAGATTAAGAAGGTTCAGAGCCAAAATTTGAACTTTGGGTTTTCTGAATCCAGATCCACGCCTCATCACCACTAGGTGCTGCCTGTAAAAGAGGATAAAAGTAGAGGAGGGGTCTGCCCCTCCTCAGGAAAAAAATAACTGGAAAGAAGGCCGCAAAAGTCTCCAAACCAGTGCACAGAGTAAAGCTGGTATTAGTTTGCCTGCAAACTCCTCAAGGTAACAGATCAGAGAGAAGCATACTAAAAAATAAAGTGAAATCTGCTAGAGGATATGCTCCATCGAAATGAGTGAAGAAAATACTCGGTAAACAAGAAACGGGATCCCATATGAGAAAGAGGGGAGAGGAATCGCAAGCGTGAAGGTGAAGGATGATCCCGTGAAGACACCTGTGTGGCAAGAATGGAGGGCAGTGAGTTCAGACTGGAGTCATTTGAAAGGATCCTCTGGAGAAATGTCTTTAAGAAGATAAAATTGATAAATATTTGCTCTATTTGAAAGTCTTGGGACAATCTGCAGGCCATTGGTAGTTAGTTTAGGATTGAATTATTGAAATTCACAGAAAACAATACAGTTATTAAATACAGGGAAAATAGAAAGTTACACTAAAAAGGAAAAGTAATCATAGTATATACTACATGAAAGTGAAGTGAAAGTGAAAGTCACTCAATCATGTCTGACTCTTTTCGACCCCATGGACTGTAGCCTGCCAGGCTTCTCTGTCCATGGACTTTTCCAAGCAAGAATACTGGAGTGGGTAGCTGTTCCCTTCTCCAGGGGATCTTCCCAACCCAGGGACAGAACTGAGGTCTCCCACTTTGCAGGCGGATTGTTTACCAGCTGAACTACCAGGGAAGTTCAGGTGTAAATAGCATTAGTATTGTATAATAACGTAAACACTTAATACTGATCCAAACAAACTTACAGTACAATTATCTTGGGAAGGAGGGAGTGTGAGATGAAAGGGAGCTAAAAGCTCATCTTCCATAGCAGGAAGTCAATGGGTATAGCCTAAAAAGGGAATAACGGGAAGTGGAAAGCATGTTAGAGGTATTGAGGAAAGTCAAAGAAGTGATATTGTAGGAGCTGTTACAGATTACTCTGTGTAGTGAAAAGAATGACAAGTTCCAGATAAAAATCACAGAATTCGCACTAAGGTAATCCCTGGTCACTCAGAGGAACTTCAGCATCCCCAGCATCAGGCCGAGAGCTCAAGGTGAGTGTTGTATAACGGTCTGACAGGCGTCTTGAGAGCGTCTTGTTGTGGGGTGAAGGAGCTGATGGAGTGCCTCGCTGTGCATCTGACTGGCAGGGAGGCTGATGCCATAGGCATGACAGGTCCTTGGGACCAAGTACTTAGGCAGAGCAGGGTTTAGGAGGGAAAACCCTGGGCCCTGTCAGAACACTGCTTGGTCAGTGGTCCCCAGAGGGAGGGTCCCTACAACCTTGTAAGAGACTTTGTTGGGGATTAAGTGACAAGGGGTTCCTGTGGCTAAGCTTGGAAGATACTGGCTTACATAAAGTGAAACTGGTTTGTTTGCCCTCCATAGTCCTCCTCAGAGTCCTCGAAATGCCAACATTTTATGAATCTCTCATCAGAGTTGCAGTGTGCTGCATCCAGCCCTTGCCACATCTGCTTTTCTAAAAGTGTGTCTTAAATTAAAATTCCATCGAATACCCTTTGGGAAGCCCTGCTGTGGCTTCTAGGAAGCAATTCTTTTTAAGAGTTCAGGGGAAAAAATAGATGTGTCTTCGTGGCCTTGGAAACCCCAGAAAGGAAAGACCACTCAAATGGATGGGAGGCTCTTAAGAAGAAATATTGTGGTTACATGTTTGCTGGCATCAGGAAGACCTAGGGGTTTTGTCTCAACCCTTTATTGCCTCATTGTGCTATTTGGGTCTAGTTATTTAAGTATCTGAGTTTCAGTTTCTTCATCTGTAAAATGGGAAAAATAATACCTATTTATAAGGTTGTTATACCGTTCATGGGGTTCTCAAGGCAAGAATGCTGAAGTGGTTTGCCATTCCCTTCTCTAGTGGACCACGTTTTGTCAGAACTCTCCATCGTGACCTGTCCATCTTGGGTGGCCCTGCATGGCTTGGCTTATAGCTTCATTGAGTTATGCGAGACTGTGATTCATGTGGTCCTTTTGACTAGTTTTCTGTTATTGTGGTCCTGATTCTGGGAAGGACTGAGGGCAGGAGGAGAAGGGGGTGACAGAGGATGAGATGGTTGGATGGCATCACCAACTCTATGGACATGAGAGCAAACTCCGGGAGATAGTGAAGGACAGGGAATGCTGGTGTGCTGCAGTCCATGGGGTCACAAAGAGTCAGACATGACTTAGTGACTGAACAACAACAATAGGGTTGTTATAGAAATGAAAGGAACAAATATATACAGGGTTTAGCATAGGATCTGGCTTCATATTTGGGCTTCCCAGGTAGTGCAATGGTAAAGAATCCGCCTGCCAATGCAGGAGGCGCAGGATGGGTTCTAGCCCTGGGTCTGGAAGATCCCTTGGAGTAGGAAATGACTTCATAGATGGTATCTCATTATTATTATTATGGATAGTCCCCTGAAAACTGAAAGGAGGTGTAATATCTCTGGGGACCAGTACAGATATATAGAGAAGTCTTTACGTAACTCAGAATATTTTTGAAGAATTTGAACAAAAGCTAGAAGAAGTATGTTAGACCAACACCAACTTTAAGGAACAGGGTCAAGAAAAGCTGAAACTTTTCTTAGGTCAAGAAGAGCTAAGTCTTGCAAAAAAGTGCTGTGATCAACAAAAAGGACTATTTTTTATACTTCTGTTTGGAACAAGAAGAAGAAAACCTAGGTCCTGTTGTTTGGACAGACCGATGTTAATCAGAGACAGAGAGGCAGCAAAAATTTACTCTAGTTCTGTTAGCTTCCATCTCAGATAGAATGGTTATCAGACTAGGAAGAATCACACAGGCATTGATAAAAGAGGATTGAAGCCATGATTTCCAATCTCCTGGTCCACATGTATTGCACCCCAGAATACCAGTCCAGTTGGCAGATGAGATTCAGGAAGCTGGTGTCAGTAATCTCTGAGGGAATGGGAGAGAGGTGTTGGCAGACTGAAAGCACTCCGAAGTTCCAAGATGCGAAAAGCATCTTTCACTCTCTAGACTAGCGAGCTTGGTGTCAACTCACAGGGAAAACTCTGGGCTAGATTGTTCAGTGAGTAGGCTGTGAACACTCCCTAAGGAAAAACAGTGAGGTCTGCTTTCACAGAGAGTCAGGCCTGCCAGACCTTCCTCACTGCCTTTTTAGAAACACTTAACCTATTTCTACCTGGTAGATAAAGGAAGTGCTATAGACCTCATATAGGTAGGGGTGAGCAAGACATTTGGAGAGTATCTTCTGACATCATCGTTGGCAAGACACAGAAATGTCTACAGAACATCCAGGAGGGTGAGGGATGTAGCGGTGGAATGGTTGGGTTGATTATAATCGGTTGGATGAGCATACCCAAAGAGTAATGATGTCAGTCTGTCAGCCCGTCTGCCTGGCCCTGTCCTGTTCACTGTTTAATCAAAGCCTGGGATGAGAACATGGATGGCAAGTTTATCAGTTTTGTCAGTGATGTGAAGTCGGGGGAAATGCCAATATGATGTGTGTCAGAGCCAGGTTTCAGAAATATCTGGACCGCTCGAAACCGTAGCCGAGTAACAGCAGAGTCCTGTTTTAAGCTCCAAATCATCTAGAGTACACATAGGCGGGGGAAGAAGAGGTTTAAGCTCAGTCCATGGGAGAAAGCCTGAGGGGGATTTGTTGACAGAGGGAGTGTGGTATAAGTTGGTAGTATGATGAGGTTACAAAGAATAGACAATTTGATGACAGTTTTAATAGAAACAAAGTATCCCAAGCAAGAAAGCTCACAGTCCCTCTGTGATCTGTGCTGGTTAAACCACGTACTGTATTTATTTCCACACATGGCACCTCAACTTCACTCCTGGACATGACACTAAGGTTTGACAAGCTAGAGTGAATGCAAGGGAGAGTTACTTGGATGGATGGATGATTTAGGACCTTATCTTAAGAATATAGTTGAAAACCACAATAACAACAGCAAAGAATATCGTTGAAAGTTGGGGCAACAAATCCTGGAAGAGAAACTCTTGTTGGGCTGTGGGAGCAGCCTCGGGGATGTACAAGGCTGTCATGGAGGATGAATTAACCTACTTCTGGCTGACTTGAGGACCAGTGAATGAGAATTGCAGGAAGGTTTATTGTCCTCATTGCGCAGGAAGGCAGCCCTGCCAGCACGTCCCTCAGCAGAACAAAGGCCTCAAGGGATTTTGTTGACCTGTAGTTGGGCCTTCCCAGAATACCAGTGGTTGACCAGGGCCCACAGTGACTGCTGCCCCATCTCAGAAGTACCCCCTCCCAAGCCCAGGGTAAGGACCTTTGCTCAGAAAGGGGGACTGACTTGGCTAGAGGCACTTGGATTCTGGGCCCAAGGTAAAGGCAAATAAGTATCTATTAAGCTATCAACTTTCCTGCATGAGGAGCAGGTAGACTTCTAGAGGCAGTCTGCTAACATCCTGGTAATGCATTCCAGATACATTTTGAGTACCCTACATCCCAGGCACTGTTTGATGCTTCACCTAGGTCATCTCATTTAATCCTTATAAAGGAAAGGGTATTATTATTCTTCCCATCAAGAAGATAGTAAAGCTTAGAGAGAGGTTAAGTTATTTGCCCAAGGTCATATGGGACTCGAACCCCAAACCTACGTTTATTGGCCACTCTGCTTCCCTGAGCATACTTCATCACCTGGCTCCATCTCCCCAGCAGCTCCTGGAGGTTGCGGATCGCCACGCCTTCCCTGGGAGCAGTTCTCCCCTCCAACCCCGAAGCTCTGCCTTCCCCTCCACTAGGAACTCAGGGAGAAAACAGCCCAGCTGAAAAATTAGGCCACGCTGGCGAGCACACTACTTATTTTTTTATGACTAAGATTAAGCTGACAACCGTGCAAAACATTGCAAACCTGTGTCGGCTGCAGATTTAATACCTCACCCAGCCCACACAAATAATTCATGCTTCTGCATCGATGTCCAGAAAAAACAAATCAGCAAAAAGCTGGGCTCCTGCATGTGTGTGTGTGTGTATCTGCCCTGTTTCCATTGAAGCAGCAGGCCGGAAATACCCAAGCTCCAGGACTGCAGATCTAGCATTTTGCAATTTTTTTTTCTCTTTAAAGATTAAAGTACATTTTCAAATGATTGAAGGTTGGTGGGAGGTGTAAATGTGGGCACTTGTCACATTAATTCTTCAGATGATTAAGTTCTTTTCCATTTCTTTAAAGCTGTTTGCACTTGGGTTTGATGTCCTCGTTCCGGGTGAGTGTGTTGTAGCAGTTACCAAGGTGACTTTAGCTGACTTTCAACAATTTATTTTTCCCTCCAGCTTGAGACGTCTCTAGCCCTGTGTGCTGTTGATTCTGCTCTCCCAGCCCCCTGTCCCCACCCCCCAGTTGCTATTCATCCGCATTTTTGCCTGTGTCAGAGAGGCCCTCTGCCTGGCCCCACCTGGCAGCTGGGCTGGGAGCCTGGTGGTGGGTGCTGTGTCTCAGAGGTGACACAGGGAAGTGATGGTGAGAGTCACACCCTGGTTCTTCCTCTTAAACTCACTCTGTGACTGTAAGCTTATCCCCTCTCCTATCTGAGCCACAGTTTCCTTACCTGTACAAGAAGGGTTAACCACAGAAAAATTTACCTGGTGTAGGGTCCTACTCTGGAGCAGAATAAGGGCTCACCAAAGAGGGCTGCTGCCTTTCCTGAGTCCTGCTGTTGTCCGAGCCCCGAGGCTGGTGTTTGGTGTTGCCCTCCTCCAAAGGGAGGCGTAATGGCCAGGGCTTCAGGGGAAGAGAGCTGGTCAGAGGTCCAAGGCTCGCACGCTGGCCTGCCACAACCCAGCTCTCTGACCTTGGACGCTTTACCGGCTCATTTTCTTAAAGGAAAGAGGTAGATTAAACACTCTCAGAGTTTCCTTCCAGCCCTGAAATTCTGACCTGCTTGGCCAGCGTGTTTTGTCTTCTTCACAGGTCTCCTGAAAGGGCTTGTCAAAGGAGGTGCTAGGGCAAAGGGCAACTCAGAATCGGTTTTGGGAGCCCGGAGGAAGAGACTATTTTGTGAAAGAGCAGTCACATCTGGGGATGGATCCACGCAGCTGGTGGGAATGGTCCTGTTACCTTGGGCTTATAAGTCGCTGCCTCAGCTGCCCCGTGCTGCCCCATGTCACCCTCCATCCTGCCTGCTGACCTCACCTCCTCCCTCTGGGGAGGTGCTGTCTTTGAGTGTTGGGGTGCCTCTTGGGCCACAGGCTGCAGTCCTCAGCCCTCCAGTGTATAAGGAGGTTATCAAACCCAGACATCCTGGGTGGCTTCTGCCGCTTGAATGATAAATAACTAAAACTTCTCCGCCAGTATTTATTTATTATATTTATTTATTTTTGGCTGTGCCGGCTCTTTGTTGTTGCACATGGGCTTTCTCTAGTTGCTGGGGCTGCTCACTAGTTGTATTGTACTGGCTTCTCATTGTGGCGGCTTCTCTTGTTGCAGAGCACAGGCTCTAGGCACATGGACTTCAATAGTTGTGGTGTGACAGCTCAGTTGTTGTGGACACGGGCCTAGTTGCTCCTCGGCATGTGGAATCTTTCCCAACTAAGGATTAAACCCGTGTCCTCTGCATTGGCAGGTGGCTTCTTATCCACTGCGCCACCAGGGAAGTCCATCACCCAGTATTTTGATTGGACACCTGAGTAATTATTTTGAAATTCACAGTCCAAACTGGGATCTAGTCTTTTGAATGAGATCAGTGGGTAACCTTCACTTCCGGCTAGGGCAGATTTGCGAGGTCGTCATTGGGGGCAGCTGAATTTGAAAGAGTGAATCTTAGATTGCAAAGGGACCCTGTGGCCCAGCTGTGGAGCAAGCTGTGGGTGGGAAGCAGGATAGGAAGGGGCGTGAGGCAGCAGTGGCAATGTGCCGTGGTGGGAGCCACAGTCAGGAGGAATCTGGTACCACGTTCCTGGGACCTCATTGCCCAGGGTGGCGCCTGGTCCCGCTGCCCAGCCAGGCTCACAGATCTGACTCCTGCAAGTCTGCTCTCCACCCCTCAGTGAGGCCTGTGTCATTTCCTGTTGGATGAAGGGTGTGTATGTCACTGCAGTTGTGGGCCGCCAGCAGGAGTGTGCATGCTCTGAGCCTGCTCTGATGTCACAGCCTTTTCAGGGTCAGCTGGAAGGAAGCTTTCAGAGCCGAGTCTCCTGGCACTCTGGTATCCCAGCATTGGAGAACTTGGGGTCTGGGGCTCCGGGGCAGCAGCAGAAGGGCTCCCAGAGACCCCTGCTGCTATCTGAGGAAAGAACGAGCCACTGTGACATAGCTTTTCTACAGTGTGTTAGCCAAAGATGAGGTTTCAGAACCCACCTGCGACCAGATCCCAGGTCCACAGTCCCCGCTGTGCAACCTGCACAAGTTACATCACTTTCTTGATCCCAGGCTCCTTATCTGTTAAAGGGGTGTAAGAATCGTGCCCACCTCACGGGGGCGCCGTGCCCACCATGCGAGGGGTGCCTCGCCCAGCAGCTGGCACTTGGCAAATGCGGGCTGAGTGAATGGTGGCTGTTGTTATCTTTATCATCAGTCACCATCCTTGTTGCGCAGGAGCCCCGCCTGGGAGCCTCCCGTCCTGCTCTGCCTTGTGGTTTTCACCTTGTGCTGAACCTGTTCCTGTGCTTGCCTCGCAGGAGCCGCAAAGACAGCCTGGAAAGCGACAGCTCCACGGCCATTATTCCCCACGAGCTGATCCGCACGCGTCAGCTGGAGAGCGTCCATCTGAAATTCAACCAGGAGTCAGGAGCCCTCATCCCTCTCTGTCTCAGGTGAGTGCCACAGTGCACAGCTTGGCCTCAAGGAGCTACCAGGCCTGTGCTTGCCCCCGCATGCCTTGGCGGAGTCTGGGACCCTGGTGGGGAGGAGAGCTAGTCAGGCAGCTCCAGCCTGGGCCTGTGGGCGGGCCTGTGGCCCCCTAGCCCACCAGTAGCCCCCACTGCACTGAAGAGCTCTCCTTTGTGCAGAGAAGTGTTCCCCCAGCCCTGCTTCCTTACAAAAGTCCAGTAACCTAGGATATCTCAGACCCCCCCCTGCCATCCCACCAGCCCAGTGGCAGGGTCCCTGGTAGCACTGGGGTGGTAAGGCATGGGCTACAATGGCTGGGACTCTGTTTTCTCCTGCTTTGCTGTTTTTCCATGCAAAACACTCAGTTCTCTACACCCTGTGGCCCGCATCATACTCCTTGAGGGACTCAGAAGCCCAGACTATGTCCCTTCTGCTGCCATCCACAGTGCCAGAAACCCAGCCCCAGGGCCAGAATGCAGCTCCCTGCATGAGGACACTGCCCTGGGAAAACCTGTGCAGCTGGCTTCCTACACCGCCCCGGGGGTTCCACCCTCAATTTTACAGCAAGGATAACTGTAAACCCTGACAACAGTGACAGGGAAAAAGGGGAGTGTACTTTTTGGGACCGTCCCTACTGTCCCAGAGCCTGGGGAAAGAGCTTGGGTGGAAACCAGCCTGGCCCAACAGGGCAAAGACAGCAAGTGGTCAGAGTGACCAGGGGCTGGCTGGGCCCCTATACAACCCCCACACCCCCCCCAGGACCCCAACCACTTCCTCCCCCAGCTCCCTCTCTGGCCCAGGCTCAGGGCCTTTAAGCTGGTGAAGGGTTAATCTGAGGCAGCCTGAGGAAGCCAGGAGCAGGTTTTTCTTCCTTTGCTGACTGGCATCTCTGCCCCTACAAGTTGCCCCTGCCCACCCTTCCCCCATGTGTTATTTCCAGATTGGGGGTTAACAATAACTTCTGTGGCTCTCTCAGAGTGACCTGCTTGGCTTCAGCTTTTTTTAAAGATGTGGACTTGGTAGCCATTTAACTCTCACGAGAGGCCCGGAAGTGGGTGGACCAGACACAGGTTGTGCTGTGCCATCACCCAGGGCTATGGGAAATTTGTTTAGGGGCTTCTTCATCCCCACCCTCCAAACAAAGTGGTGCACCGTCCCCCTTTTAGCTCTGGGCCTGACCTTGGGCACGTTACCACATGGCCCCTCTGGCCTCAGTTTCCTCACCAGGACACAGAAGAGGTGGACCTCTCTCCCCTTGCAGCCCCTCTGAACGCTGCTCTGGTGTCTGCCAGCCTTGAGTACTTTGGAAGGATGCCAGTAGAGAACTCATGAGAGGCTTCTCTTGGGAGGTGTTGAGATGAACGTGTTTGGTTAAGTCCCCTGTTAGTGGGCAGGTGGTCAGTCAGAAGGGCATTTGCCAGGCACCCCATCCCGGGAGTGTAGCCCCCACAGTCCCTGAGCACCCTGGCCAGGCCCGCTCTCACTGTCTCACGTTCCCACCCCCAGGGGCAGGCTCCTGCACGGACGGCACTTTACATATAAAAGTATCACAGGTGACATGGCCATCACCTTTGTCTCCACGGGAGTAGAAGGCGCCTTTGCCACCGAGGAGCACCCTTACGCAGCTCATGGACCCTGGTTACAAGTGAGAAGGCTCTTTCTCTTCTGCCTGCCTCCTTTCCTGTGCCCACCACCTCCGTCTCCTCCCTTGGCAAGCTCCCGGAGGTGCCTTCCTGTGGGGCCAGTGGTGAGATGCCATGTGGTGTGTGGATGCTTCCACCTAGCCCACCAGCTCTAGGAGCACTTCCTGGCCTCTCCCTGTCCCCCATGACAGGAACGGTAACTTTCCAGGCTCTGGCTGTGGATAATTCTGTTTGCCATGGAAATTCAGTTTTGAGGGATGTGAGACTTTCTGCATCTCAGGTAAAGCAAGGTACAGGAAATGAGGGGTGCAGCAGGGTGGGAGGGAGGGTGGAAGCCACTCTCCACTATTTGGGGAAGCCCACCAGAATACCTAGAAAGTGGGCATCTGAACCTGGACCAGGAATGGGCTGTGATGGGCAGATCTCAGCAGATCGAGCCTGCCCCTTCTCATCTAATGGTTCTCCTGTGTTTCTGATGGACACCCAGCTTCTCAGTGCAGACCTGCTGGCTTTTTCCAGAACACTTTGTCCTTCCTTTGCTCTTCTGGCTGGGGCACAGCCTCAAGCCATTGCCAAGCAGGGTGCCCAGACCTGACAGCCACAGGCCTCCTTCCAATCCCCACCCTGCCCAGGTCTCTAACGGGTACTTGGCCTGGAACAGCCCACTCCCAGAAGTAGTAGAGGAACAACATTCTTTTTTGTCTGTTGGGGGTGTGGGAGGAGGAACACGCCACCTTACCTCTCTCAGAAAGGGAGTCTGACCCTAATGTAAAAGATGACTCTGCCTTGTCTGTGGTGTATCCTGGGCAGTGGGGGGCAGCAGTGGGCAGGGGGATTACAGTCGAGGGGAAGAGAATTTTGCTGGTTCTGTGGGTTTAGGCCAGTCTGGGGAGTGTGTGAAGTGTATTTGCCCTTAATGTAGGCATGCTTTTAGTTTGTGTGTGTGTGTGTCTCCTCCTCAGGCCAGCTCCTCCCTCCCCCTTCCCACCAAAATACTAACCCTTAATTAAAACAAACAGCAAACAAAGGATACCAACCAAACTCCCAAGACTAAGCTGAGGTAGAAATGGAAGCCAGTGCTTTAGGGATATTGTGTTCCATAAATTATCTTGCCTTTTTCCACTGCTGTTATTACATTGTTTCATAACAAAATTACTTTGAACCATAAAGTTATAAATACATTTTAAAAGTCCCACTTGGTAACATTAGATTTCTGTCCAATGTGGTGTTAGTAGTTACCTTAGCAAAAGCTCTGAAGTATATAGCATTTGAAATTAGCCCAGAACAAGTAGAAAGGGCCTCCTCCCACCCCCAGCGTGTCCCAGGCCTCCAGGCTGCTTATAGAGAGCAGGGGTGGGGGGGTAGGCCTCCCACCTGCGGCCCAGAGCTGGGAAGGAGTTGGGGGTGGACCATGCAGGAGACCCAACCCCTGCCAGGTCAGAGGTCATCATTCCCAGCAGGTGACAGTGTGTTGACAGGTCTCAGCAGAAGTGTCCTCAGTACTTTGCATATTGAAGGTTAAGCACTTTTTCTTGGGAAAGTAGGAACTAGAGCCTCCCCAACTCGAGAATAAGTGCCACCCAGTTGCCTTTGATGTGCATGACTCTGAACCTGTCCTTGGAGCCCCGCCATCCCTCCTGGAACATCTTCCTGCCTGGGGTGGGGGTAGGGGGCCAGCATCTGCAGTTCTCAGCAGCCTGGTGACCTGGGCCTCCAGAGGGCTCAGCACATGTCACATTGCCCCTCAGTCCCCCCAAAGGTCTGGGCCCAACCCTGGTTCCCAAGCCCCTGATCCCCTAGCTGCTGGGGTTTCCTTCCAGCTCTGCTCCCCCACGCCTCCCTGGCAGCCCCTCAGCCAGCTCGAGCACTCGCCCAGCACATGGTCCCCTCCCAGGCGCTGTTGCCTGGGGAACCGGAGCGGTGGGAACCAGCCGCTGGCCTCGGCATGTTTCAATAAAGTTGCTGTGCTGGGAGCTGCTTAATCAAAGGCCTGTGTTATGGGCTCATTAGTGTGGTCCACCACGGGGGCCAGCTCACAGAGGAGCTCCCGGGAAGGCTGGCTGGGGCCCGCTCCCCAAGCACGCACCCTAACTCACCCAGAGCTTTCTCAGGCCCTGTCCAAGGAGCCTTGGGAAACCCTCTGCCCCTGCCCCCAGCCCAGCCCTCCTTGCCTCCCCACCCCCAAAGCAGTCAGCACTTTCTGCATCTGACTGCCAGCATCAGCCCGCCTTCCTCTCTAGGGTCTTGCCACTGTGGTCACAGGCAGCTCCCTGGCTTGTGGGAACCTGGGCTTGTAATTACTTGTGGGCCTCTCAGTCTCCCCCTGGGGCCGCCTGTCTCGCTGGGAGTCTGAGGACCTCCTGGAGGTCTGGGGTCAGGCTCCGGGTCACCAGTGAAGGCCCAGCCCACTGGGCCAGGAAAGACACCGGGCTCTTCTGGAGGGAGACCCCAGCAGAAAGACTCGCCTTCACCTCCTATGGGACTCTCCCCGTCATGCTTCTGGATTCCAGGATGTCTCCCCGGCCCCTGTGTGCCCAGGCCTGTTGGGGGCAGGGAGGCAGGAAGGAACTGAATGCAGCAGCCCCAGGACTGAAGAAACCCAGACTTCTGTTCTCTTGGCTGCTGCTGGAACACTTTCCATTGGTCCCAGATGAATTGGGAGGGGCTAGGATGACTTTTCTTGCATCAGCCTTCAACAGCCTTGGAAGCCCTCACTCCCAGCCTTGGCACCTTGTTCTGGCCTCCAGCCCAGGCCTGTTATCTCTTGGGGAAGTGGCATGGCAGAGACACCCCACATGGGAGAAGATGACAAAGGAGAGCCTGAGAGAAAAAGGCAGAAAGTGAGGGAATCTGGGCCCTTTCCGGGGTTTCTGGAGTAGCCCCAGACAGGCCCCCAGACCCACCAGCTCCTGGGCCTGCACCTGCCTTGAGGCTACCCCCTTTCTCCAGGTCCACCCCCCCCACCATCCCTCCAGCCCCAGGAATGTCAAGGCCTGGCTCACAGAAAGGCAGGGCTGCCTGCCACCCCAGAGTGAGCACAGTGGACACTCCCCGCTTCCTGGAGGAACTGGAGAGGCAGGAATCCTCCAATTCCTTAGGCTTTTCAGTTTCCGGAGGTTGACACCAGACTCCTCCGTCTGCCCTACCCTTGGCTGTTTTTATCTCTGTTGAGATGGTGAAGGCTGTCAGCCAGCTCCAGAGGAGTACAGGAGGGTCTTTGGACCGGGGGAGGCCTGCCAGCGTCCGCTCCCACACACACCTTCCCCCAGCATTCCTCAACCCAGTGGCTTTAACAAGCCTCTCTCCCTTGAGTCTGTCAACACTGGGCTGTTAGTCTCTGAGCGGGAGCCTGGCCCAGAGCTGAGTCGTTCATCCGTCCCCAGCCAAGATTGATCTGAAGGGGGAGAAGTCGGCCCCAGAGGTCACTCAGGGGTCACATCACCAAATATGAGAATATTTTTTTTTAAGCCCTGCAATGCTTTCTCAGCTGTGTGGTGTCTGACGGCTCACCCAGGTGGCCCCCCTTTCCCAGCCATTCTCTGCCAGCCTTGATGGGAGGCCTGGGGCTTGGGAGAAGACGCCCAACAGCTGTTCAAGTGGGATTCACTTCTCCAGGCCAGATCTGGGGAGTCACTGCCAGGCTCTGCCCCTCGCCCAGTGGCTGACTCACGCCCCCACCCTGTGGACAGGCCTCAGCCTTCTCCTGTCTCATGCACCCATTTGGACATTGTGTGGAAGACACTTGGCGAACCCTGGCCTAGGCCCGGCGCAGCTCCTCTAACATGCCTCTGCTATTTCTCCTTCCACTAGTGAACGTGGCATCCCAGAAGACCTTTGCTTGGCTGTCCGAGGGTCCTCATTGTCCCAGCTACAGCCATAAGGCTTCAATTACAGCACTGTGCCTGGGGAGGTACACGAGAGGACTGAGAGGGCCTGTCGTGCCCTCACCAGCTGCCAGCCAGAGCAGGAGAAGTCTGAGCCCGCTCCTGGCCACCTCAGCCAACGCTTCGCCACCCTCCGAGAACAGGAAATGAATGCAGCCTCACTGTGCGGCTGCTTGCAGTGGTACCTGCCACACCCCACCTCTGCCCCTGAGCCTGGGGTGGGGGTGGGGGTGCTCCAGGCCGTTGTCTAGCTTTTGTCCGGCCTGTTGGTGTTGGGGGGACGCAGACTAAATGGCTTCCTGGTCCCTGCCTCCTCCCTGCCATCATGGGTGCCAGAGCAGCTCCTTGGCAGGCCCTACCCTGTAAACAACACATTTCCTTCCCTGAGAGGAGGAAAGGGAGGGAAAAAGAAAGCCAAACTTGTTGGGAAGCAAGAACAACGTGTCAACACGGAGAGCAAACAAGGCCCCAGACAAAGTGTGGATTGTCACACCGAGGGGAAGGAGTGGGCATTGTCAGTGCTGTTTGCAGACTCAGAAATATCACTGACCGCAGACATTTGAATCAGATCTGCAGTGGCTGGGCCCCTGCCTGCCCCACCGCCAGGCCTGCCCAGGACAGGCATGATGAAAGATCACTTTTCAGGTTCCTTCTGGAACTTGCTGGGGCCTGGGGAATTGGGAAGATTATTGACGATCCTCCCTCTTCACTCCCCAGCCAGGCTATCCTAAGGCGCTGGGTGTGAGCACCTTGGAGTAAGCGGCTGGCCTGTGCTCCAAGCCCCCTCCCTGATCAAAGGTGGAGGCTGGGAGTGGGGGGCAGGGAGCCACTGCCACCCTCACAGCTCTACCAGTCAGAGCTGGTGGGAGAGCTGCAGCCAGTAACTCATCCCTGTTGGTTAAACCTGTGCCTAGACCCGCTGCCCCTGTGAGTGTGTTTCCCCAGGGTACCCTCCACCATTATCTCCTGCGGGGAGGGGTTGCCTTTTTAAAATGCAGATCCCTTGGACTAGCCTGAGCTACTCAGATTCAGAAGGTCTGGATGGTGCCTAGTATCTCCAGGTTTTCAAAATCCTCCCCAGGGAGTTTCTTCTCAGATTGCTTGGGGGGCTTCCCGCCTCACTGGAGCTTCTCCCTCCAAGGGCTGTTTGTGCACAGACATAAGCATCTTATGCCCAGTTCTCAGTGAGCATGAGCATCGATGAGTGCTGTTTCATTATTAGTATTATTTCTACTGCTGTTTTCTGGACTGGAGCAACTGTGGCCTCATGTACACGTTTACCAAGCTGACCTGGAAATCTGCCCCATTGGAAACTGTATCGGGGCATGGTTTGCCTTCCTTTCCACTTGGCCAGCCTGGTTTTGAACAGCTGCCTGTCTGTGATGCCCAGGGTTCCAGCCCTCTTGAGCTGAGCAGGTGGCCAGGAGATGTGTCGCTGGTTTTCCAGGCCATTGAGTTGAAGCCAGAGTCACCTCCACCTCCCCCAGCACAGAAGAGAAGTCAGCTCTGAATATACGAAGCTTCTAGAATTGAGGTGCCTTCCCCAGACAGAAAAAGAGCATCTTCTACCACCATGAGTTCAGGTCACTGCTCTTCTAAAGTCCAGACTTGACTTGTCTCGACACCCGCTCGTCTGCACAGTGGAAATGATGGTTACCTTCCTCATGATGATGAGGCCTAAGATGATAGCAGTCAAGCACTTAGCCCTGGCCTGGCACATGGAGGAGGCACTGGTGCTTCTGGCTGCTGGCGGTGTTATCCTTACTGCTGTCATTCTCATAACCCTTCTCATTATTATTTGTGGCAGAGCCAGGCAGCTCCATGGGGACCCAGGGAGCTTCAAGAGTCCCAAGTCCCAGAACTGCACAGGCTTTTCCCACAGTTGCATCACAACGGCGTGTCTGTTCCTCGTGAGAGCATCCAGGAGCTGCTGCATCGCGGCTGTCTATCTCCAGTGTCCTGTTGATAGGATCTGTTAACAGTCTCAGCTCCAGGTCTGAAATATACAAAGAACAGGGCCTGTTTGTTCAATCCGAGCTTCTAAGGTTTAACTCCCAAAGGAAATTAAATAAGGTGCCTGGAGCTATGACAGTCTGTCGTGTTTCTTTGTAGGGAATGTCACCCTTAATATCATGCAGATCTCATGTATAATTTTCCCCATTCAATTCTTTTAAAATAATGTGAAGTTTCCAGCAGGAACCAGCCAATCACCAAAAGTGAAAATTGAGGAGCCACTAGGGTTTGTCCCTCCTTTTGGTCTTGCTGTCCTCTCCCCCAGCTGAGTATAAAATGAGTCCACACACAGATATTAATAGTACACACTTGGTAGTTGGTCTACTGAAAGCCACCGGAATTCACCCTCTCTCCACCACCAACTCCATACCTTTGTCAGAAGAACTGGCTTAGTTCTGAACCCCTGTTAGTGGGGTTATTTTTCCCATTTCTCCAGCTGTTTGGAGTCTCTCTGTGTGGTCACCATTCCTGTGAACCCTCTGCCCATCTCCTCTCACCCCCAGAACTAGTTACAGTCCCAGGCCTATTTACTTCTCTGGCAGAAATGTCCTCCCTCCCAAGTATTTGTGGGTTAGAAATCAGTTCAGCCTGGCCCGGACTGGAGCCATTGTAATATAATTGGGTTTTAGGTATGCTTGTGTTTGTGCTCGCATTTGTAGAGATGGCAACAAGCCCCGGAAATTCCCAAAATGTGAATGTGACTTTTGTACTGCTCAAGCAGACTGGTGATAACTGGTTGAGAGACTTCAGGCTTTGGGGGGTGGGGGTGGTGGGGGGAACCCTGGGATAAGAGCTGTGGGAGTTAGAAACAGTGGCATTGGGCAGCGTCACAGTAGTCCATGAGAGGAGTTACCCGGTTCCACCTTAGGGAACCAGGAGGAAGCTGGGAGGGGACATCTCAGGTGGGCATTTTCACAGACCCGCTTTGCCTGTCCAAACTTTGACTCTGTCTCCACTTGAAGCCTAAGCTTCTCAAACAGAAACTGGTGAGGAGATATGGGCTGGTGGTTGGAGCTGTTTTGTCCCTGACTGTGGGCTTGTAGCCTGAGAAGGAGATGACCTTTGGCTCCCAGTCAATCCCAGGAAGGTGCTTGTCTAGCTAGGGAATGGACTGCTTTCATGGCTATTTCCCTAGGGCTCCACCCAGGGCCAGGCCTAGCAGAGGCACCCAGGGAATGCTTCTGGAATCAAGTAGGTTGACGGGCAAGTGACCGGAAGAATCAATACATGAGTAAATACCGTGAGGGTTAGACTTCAGGATTTGGAAGCTCTGCTTTGCACACTAACTTTAGAGTCCAGACAAGACTGGGACATGGGGACTTCCCTGGTGGTCCAGTGGTTAAGACTCCACCTTCCAGTGCAGGGGGCATGGGTTAAATCTCTGGTTGGGGAACTAAGATCCTACATGCCATGGGTCAACTAAGCCTGCATACCCCATTGAAGACCCAGCTCAGCCAAAAAAATAAGGACCAGGACATGATCTTTTCTCTGCTGCTCACAAGCCATGTGACACTGGGCAAATCTCATAACCTATCTGTGTCTCAGTTTCCTCATCTGAAGGAGATAAGCTCTATGAGCAGTTAGTACAGTGCTCGGTGTGGTTCAATGTGCATCGGTGTGCTCGATGTTTTGTCTGCCCACTTGGGGTGGTTTTCTCATCCCTTGCTCACACCTCCACCCAGTCAACTTCCTCCCTTCAGAAACGTCCATCCTGTGAGGTGCCCAGTGAGCCTACTTGCTTGCCCGCCTTCCTCTGCCATTTCACTTTATCTGATACACTGACCTATTCCAAACGTTGAGACATATGTTCTTATCAGAATGGACAATTCCCTGGGGAAACCTGCTAGTATTTTCTCAAGTCCTGGATCCTCCTCCTTGTCATAGGGGACTTTTCCCGCACCTTGGTCTTCACCTCGTTGTTTCTCTTCCTCTGTCCCCACATCCCAACCCGGGGCATTCAGAGGCTACTGGAGAAGGCAAAACAGGTGGGGAGAGCCACAGCCTGGGGTCACAGAAGGGTCCGCTGCAGAGGTCAGGAGGCCCCATGGACCAGCATGGGGAGGAGTCGGGTGGAGGACAGAATCAGGCTGGGAAGAGGAAAGACATGCCTAGCCTGGGCCTAGCGTGGGACCGGCCTGAATAGAGGAGCCTGTTGAGAAGATGGCCCTGCAGGTTGAGAAAGTCCTGGGTATCCTTGCTATTGACTACATAGCAGGTGAGGGTGGTGGTTGCGCCCCTGAACAGAGGGGCAAGGCTGTTCTCAACAGCAAGCGTGAAGCCACGAGGTAGCAGACTAGAGTAGTGAAGTGGGATAGGTGGGAGGTGCCCTGGAGAAGACGTTTCTTAAAAGAAAACTTGAAGAATTCAGTGGCTGAATGGGGCTGGCAAGGCAGGGCTTTGGGAGCTTGGGGCCTGAGAGGAAGTAGACATTACGATGGGTGTTGAGGAGTCCCTTTCCCTTTGGTAAAATGAGAGAGGTTGGTGCAGCTCAGACATTCCTAGATGTACCTTCCAGGGCATTTCCAGATTCCAGGCAAGGCTTGTATTCCAAACCCAAACAGATTCCTTTTGTCCTCCCAAGTGGGACTGGGGGAACACGTGAACCTTGTTGAACAAGGAGGATGTTGGAGTCACTGTCCTCTGCCCTTCGGCTTTTCTGTTTCTCCTCTACCATACTGCAACATGCAGGATGCCCGGACTGCCAAAATAGGGGGCCTTCCCTGCCCATCCTTATGTCCCTCCTGGGACCAGCACTGCCATCTCTCCTGATGTCCTCACCCTGATGCCCACTGTCCTGTATGTTCTTCCTTCTCTGCCCAGTCCCTCTGATATTGTAGGCAGATGGTGGTGGGAGGTGGGGGCAGGCTGGGGGTGGCAGTCAGGGATAGGCCTCAAGGCCCTGGCCCTAGAACACATCGCAGTGGGCTCATCGCTCCTCCACAGCCTGAACAAAGGTCTATAGCTTGGCAATTAGCAAAAAGACCATACACTTTAAACAAATAATAATAATAAAAGCCTGTCTTGTGCTTTCTTCCCAGATTCTGTTGACCGAAGAGTTTGTAGAGAAAATGTTGGAGGACTTAGAAGATTTGACTTCTCCAGAGGAAGTAAGCTGTTTGGGTCTCTCTGACAGCAAGGTTCCAGTCTCCAGGAGTCTCTGTGTGCGTGCGTGCATGTGTCTGTCTCTGACGTGTGGAGAGAAGCTGGAAAGGAGACTCTGGAGATGTTAGACGGCTTCATTTCACTTCCCTGAACCTCCCCCTTCCCCACCCCCAACCCTTGTGAGGACACCCAGCAAATTGTCTGAATTGCCAGCTCCCGAGAAGCTCATTGAAGAGGCAGCCAGGGCCTTTGGGCTAGTACAGAGTTCTCCTCAGCCCCTGCTGTTCCCTGGCAGGTTCTGAACAGAAAGCCCATGCCTGCTGCCAGAGAACATTCCATGGAGGAGTTCTGGTGGGCAGCAAGGGGCTCCTGCTCCAGCCTCAGACCACCCAGGAGCCACGCTCCTTCCTCCCGCCTCTGACCACGAGTGCTCCCCTCTGGGCCCGCCTCTTCCAGCCCCAGCTGAGCTGCGGGCCAGGTGGGGGCCTGTGCTTGTCCTGGCTACTCCACTGGGGTACAGGAGTGGAGCCCACAATCCCCTTTGTTTTTCTTCCTTGTTCCCGGCATCCTCATTTGTGGGGACTTACCTCATCCTGGAAAGTCCCTTCCCCTCCCCCGGCCTCCTACCAAGCAGCACCCCAGCGGGGTTGAGCCTTCCTGGCCTCAGCGTCCTGCCCAGATAGGTTAATGGAACATTAGCACACTGACAGTTCTAGGGCTCTTCTGGGCTCTCCCTTGTCCGGGGGCAGAGACAGACCCTTCTTCTGCCCTTTCTGCCCAGAGGTGTATTTTGGGGAGAGCTCCTTCACCTCCCAGGGGCCAGGCTTCCAAGCCAGAGTGAGGCCAGGCAGGAGCCAGCTTTCAGCCAGGGCCCAGTCAGCCTGGACACAGAGGCCTCCGACGGATGTCCACAGGGCAGAGGACCGTCCACAGGGCAGGACTGGCCCGTCCAGGTCTCCAGGTGGACAGGAGCTCCTCAGAGCCTGAGGTCACCCCTAGTGGGATAATGTCTTCTCTCTTCTCATTTATACATTGAAAAGTCACTAAGTACCCAGTCTGTGCCAGCCGGTCAACCCCAACAGGTCACCAGCTCCCGAGGCCCGGCTCCCATTCAGTCAGACCAGAGCCGGCTGCCCAGAAGCGCTTCCGGAGAGGCCATGTCGCACAGGGATGGCACAGCGCCAGACTGCTGCTCTCAGCTCGGGTGCTGAGGGGGTGGAAGGGGGGTAGTCCAGGCAGGAGGGACAGGAGCCAGGAGGAGCTTAGGAAAGTAGGTCACTAAAAATGACTTTTTTCTTTCCTGTCCAAGGCTGTCCCCACACCCTGCCCTCCTCTCCACTTTGGTCCTGGCTTGGACAGTCCCCCATCCGAGGGAGGGAGAGGGAACCAGCCGGGCAGTGTCAGGCCGTCCTCTTCCAGCACCACCTCTGGGCAGGCTGAGGGCCCTGCTCTTCCCTCCTTCCCAGCTTGCTCCCGGATTAGCATGAGTCCTAAAAGGCAGACCCTGCTCCTAAATCAGGGAGCATCTCTGATCACCAGCTGTGTGCCTGCTGGCCCCATGCAGGGTCCTCGCATACACAGGGAGCATGTCAATCTCTTCCCCTATCCCCCACCAGAAGCTTGAGAAACAAAACTGTAGGCAAATCAGTGATTCCGGGGAGTCGGGTCATAAGAACTTGGGCTCTCCTTGGCCACTGCCAGCACCTCTCAGGCTGGTAGCCCTGGGAAGCTTGTGAGGATGAACGCGGGGGAGCAGGGTGGGGAGCTCCTCTCAAGTTTGCACCAGGCCCAAGAAGTCACCTCAAACCACACTAGCTCTGCGTCTCCACTCCCACCAGGCCAAGGCAGGGCCTCCTTCCTTTGGACCTTTTGGCAAAGGCTCCAGAGGGCAGGTTCCAGCGTTCTTCCCTGCCAGCCTCGGAAAGGAGCCATGGCAGGGACAGGACCACAGAGTTCCAGACCTCAAGCCACTTCCCTGTAGCATCTGTACCCTCCCCTGCCTCTGCCCCCCCATCCTCTAGCCCCCGGGCCTCAGGGAGCAGATTCCTTACATGCTTGTGGCCAGAGGCAGAACCAAGGAAGTGAGCTGGAGGGAGGTCAGCACAGTCAAGAAAGAGTCAGAAAACAAGCCTCCTCCAAGCCCAGTTAATTATTGGCCGGGTGCAGGGAAGGAGGGGTCGGCGCTGGATCCCAGCCTCTCTCACCTGGGTTCAACATTCGTGACTGAAGCCAGGCAACCAACCGGTGGCCTGCCTTGCCCCAGCACCCAAGGCACAGGGCCTGAGTGAGAGTCCTGGCCTCTCTAGGCAGTGTGGGAAGAAGGCAGTGGATTCTAACCGTGTATCCTCTGGTTCTGTTCTTGTTGCCCCCTCCACAGTTCAAACTTCCCAAAGAGTACAGCTGGCCAGAAAAGAAGCTCAAAGTCTCCATCCTCCCCGACGTGGTCTTCGACAGCCCGCTGCATTAGCCTGGGCTGGCCCTGCAGGGGCCAAGGGCGAGCCCAGCTGCTTCCTGGTGACTCCAGTGTAACAACTGCGTAAACGAGATTCCCGCAAACACAAGGACAAATGTGAGGATGACTGCGTAGCCCCCGCACCGCAGCCCGCTGGGATGCCCTGCACAGGCTGCAGGGCCCCCCCTTACCTGAAGCTTGGGGGGGGGGGGTCCTCCGCCCCTGCAGCTCGCCGAGCCACGTGACCAGGCCAGGGCCCCAGTGGGCTGCAGTTGGGCAAATGTCAACCTTCCCCTCCTGCCACCGCAGGTTCTGGTTTGAGATTTGCCTCTGGACCTCTGATGTGCCCCCAGGTGGAGACAGGCCTCATTCCCACCTACCCTCTGCCGCATAGCCCAGCGGGAGGGGGGTGTAGCAGACACCTACCCTGCCCAGCTCAACTCTGGGAAGCCTTCTGTAGTCAAGCTCTTCTGGCCATGGAACGATTCCTTTGATCGTGTTTGGTTTTCTTCATCCTTATTTTATTTTGTAGAAACCGGATGGTATTTTATTGCTCTTCAAAGATGTCCAGAAGCCATGTATATATGTTTTTTTTAAAAAACAGAACTTTATTTCCAGATGAACTTTCTCATTCTCACAGACAAGGGCCTGGGGCCGTCTTCCCCAGAGCCGCCACCAGAAAAGGTGCTGGTGTTTGCCTGCCGGTCAAAGCCTGGGAGGAGTCAGCTTTGCACAGAGGCTTTTCTTCCCAGCCAGGCCCGGGGGAGCCAAGACACTCCCCCATGCAGCCTGGAGCCCAGTTTAGCTGGGGCCAGGAAGGGCTGCTGCTGTTTCCCAGGTGGACTGGGCCCCCACAGAGTTCAAGATCATCAGGGTCTCTGAGACTTGGTGACCCCAGCTTCATCTTCTAGGCATTTTCCTCCCAACCAGGCCTGCCTGAGAGAGGGCGAAGCCCAGCACTTCACAGACCATCCCCACCTGCCACTCAGGGCCTGGGTCTCCAGCTCTTTGCCACTCCCATCCCATTCCCTCATCCCCTGGGCCCCCCAGCCTCAAGGCTGCAGGACTCTGACTTATTAAAAACAGAAAAATCAACCTCTTCACATGTCTTTCACATTAGTTTTGCAAACACTGCACTCTCCCGCCCTCCATTCATTTCTGCATTGATTAATTTTTCATCCTTCATTCTCTACCCCTTGTCCTGTCTCCTTTCCGGCATCCTGGCCTCTAGTGGTCTTTGGTCCCTCACTGCAGTACTGCAGATCTCACAGTCTTCTGTCTCATAGCCAACCTATCTCTGACCCGTAGTTTGGGGGTTCTTCTGGGGTTGTCTCCCACTTTTGACCTGTAATCACAAGCCCCTTTCAGGCCCTCATACCCCTAACTCTGGGGACGGCTATTATGAGACCACCCTTCCGGCTCTCCCACGACAAAGTTCTTTTGTCTGTCAGGGACCACACAGACAGACAACATGCCCTGCCCCTCTCTGCAACCGCCACACACATGGGCACCACCAGGAGTGCCAAGAAGGCCCATAGCGCGCAGGGCACCTCTGATGAGCCATCCAGCCAAAGAGCCGCCTTCAGGGGCCACGAGGGTGGCCAGGCTATTGGACTTCCAAGGGGCCATTCAGGTCTGGCTCTTCCTCTGCTTATACCCTCAGGGCTACCTGGTTAGCACCATCAAACTCAGAGCTTCAAGGCAGATCCACCTGGCATCTGGGAGACACATACCACCACCCACCCCACCCCGCCACCAACACAGCAAAGGCCCCCTCTGGGCCTGATAGTGGCAGCAGCTATGCCTTCTGCTCTGAGGACTTTTCCAGAAGGACATTTCCTGGTCTTTACCCACCACAGCATCCCCACCTTGAAAACTCTGTCTTTAGATGTTTTGTGGCCAAAGAGGTGTCATTGACTTGCCTCCTTTCCTTGCCATCCTGACCTGCTTTTCCACAGATTCTTTCTGGGGACCTGCCTCTACCCCACCTACTTTGGCCTGGGGGCAGGGGGGTATTTTCTGAGCTAAGTTTTGTGGTCAGTACAGAAGGCAAAAGGGAAGCAGGTGAGCTCTGAGACAACAAGCCTGTGAAGCCTGTGGCTCCTTCCTGCCTCCCCTGCCCACACCCCCCCCCACACACACACACTCTTATTGGGAACCTCCAAGGTTCAGCTGAGACCAGCCTCCATCTCATTTCCCTACAATGCTTTGGCTCCAGAGGAGTGGCAGAGCATCCACCATCTCTGCCCAGACCTCTCTCCCTTGGGCGGTGGTGCCTTCCAGAGGGGGCTCTTCACTGAGAGGGGACCCTCGCTGAGGATGAAGCAAGATAGATCATGCGGCACATCCAGCACAGCACTTGGCATATGGCAGGCACTCACTAAATGGACCCCTCCTTTCCCTCTCCATAGCTCTTTGGAAGCCCTGACCTCATAGTAAGTTGGGGAGGTTAAGAAGTCTCCCTCCCTACATCTGCCTCTTCCATAGGCTTCCCTGAAGCTTGCCCCTTCCTACCCTGTCTCTCCATGTCCCTGTGACTGAAGCTTCTGAGGGGAAGGGGCTCCTCCATGCTGTTTGCTGGCAACACAAGGTGGGCATACCCGCGGCTTCTCAGGCCCAGTGTGGACTACAGGAGGCCCACGACCCCAGCTGCCATTCTGTGGGGGTGGGGAAGCTCACACAGGGTCTCAGGTCTGGCTGGGGGGCTGGTGCCTCTTCCTGCCCTTCTCTTCCAAACGTGAGGCTTCAGGGCAGGGTCTGGGAAGCCTCGAGGAGAATCTAAAGGGCTAGCATGTTTTAAAAAATAAACGCAAGTTCTTGGGACTGGGTTTTGAGATTGAGAACAGGGAAAAAACCTGCAGGTCCGCCCCTATGGGGCAGACCAGGAGAGAATTCCCTTGACTGTATTTTTTTATCTGGTTGTCTTTCCTCGCTGGCTTCCAGGTCCTTGTGTCAAGTGAGGTACCTGGGTCCCTGTTATAAGTCAGGAGCCCTGTAGAAAGAGCCCTCCTTTTGTACAAGTACCTGAATACTGCAATGAGCAGAATTTTGTAAAATTTTATATTAGTTTCTAATGTCAATGGTGACTCGGTTCCTGGGGGCTGCAGCCAGCCTGGGACTTTTGTAAGAATTTTTGGGTGACTCACTTAGATGTCGTTTCCTTCTTGTCCCCTCTTCCTCTGTGTAATCTAAGTGCATTAAATGTATTTGCAGAAGTGCCTGGGTCTTGTGCTCCTTTCTGGCTGCCTGGAGTAGGGGAGCGGAAAGCCTGGGGCCCTGGCAGAGGGTTGGGTTGGACTCAGCCTCTTAGAAGAAGCCAGGATGTGGAAAGGCCCAGAAGACTGATGTTGGGAGTGGAGGGGGTGCCAAGGAAGCAGGATCACATAGCGGTGACTCTTCAGTCATGCAGAAATGACTTCACAGGGACAGGCTCTCTCACTGGTCTTGAACTCCTCTAAGGTCAAGAGGGTAGGAGGTGTAACAGTCTGGGGTGATGAGTGAGAGCTAGTGGGTAAAGACCATCTCTTCTGCCTCATTCTCCTCTCCTCCTCTCACCAAAAAAAAAAAAAAAAAAGAAAGAAAACCTTTTTCCCCTGGGAAGGCAGGCCTTCCTCAGGTCCAGTTTGGAGTTCTTATGCCCCTTTCAGCGAGGACAAGAAACAGCAACAACCGCCACCCGCCCTCCTCCACCACCACCACCAACCACCTACATTCAACCTCCTAATCCAGGGCCTGGGTCAGGCTCAGAACTGGCACACTGGGTGAGGCAGAGGCCAGCCCACCCTTCCTATGAAATCTTCTGGGCCTGCTCTGGGTGAGGAGGCAGGTGGATCTTCCTTCTCTGAATCACCCAGCTCCTGTCTCTCCAGGGCCTGGTGTAGCAAAGCAGAGCCTAGTGCTAGAGGAGGAGAAGCCCTGAGAGGCAGGCAGGAGAGGGGTCTGCACCCAGACCAGGTCCACGACCCCGCAGGACTGCTCTGGGTTCTCACACATTTTCCCCTCCCTACTAGGCCTGCTTGTCCATCCTGGGGAGTAGCAGGGCCCTTTTCTTCTGGTCCTCAGGATGGAGCCGTAGTACCCAGGAGGATCTGCAGGGGTCCTGGGGGTGGCTTGAGAGGGTAGGACCTGAAGGAGTCAGCTCCTGTCTGAAGGACTCTTAGCTCCCCTCCCTGTCCTTTTCAAGAAGCAGCTGGATCTGCGGGACCTGCCTTAGGGGGAGGTCACTACTCCTTCCTCTGTGACCTCCTGCTGAACTGTGGCTGCCCCTACCCCCACCCCAGGCAGTGGGGCAGGTCCTGTCTGGGGCCCTCAGTCTCTCTGGGAGTCAGAGCCAGCGAGCTGGGAGGGTCTGGAGCCAGGCTGACTACCCTGGGGTGGCCCAGGCCACACCCCTTCCCCTTTCTCCTTGGAGATTGGGGGCGGAGTGCTTATCTAATCCTCCTCATCTGACTAGCCTGGAAGGACCCAGGGTCAGGGTGACGTTCTTGCCCCAGAGAAAACAGAATAGGGAGATTCTGTGCTGGGGTGACTCTGGGAGACAGGAGTAGGCTGGGCTTGTTTCTGGAAAGAAAAGAGTTCCTGGGCGTGAAGCAGAGACTCTATCCCTAGATTTAGGGAGGGAGGAATCTTCCATTTGAACTCTAATGTATCCTCCAAAAGCCTATACATTCCTCCAGGTAGACACCCTACTTGGGGGGTTAGGGGACCCACAGGCTTCAAGCCACGGGACGGGATGGTGAGAGATTTGCCAAACTGGCCTGACCAGAAGGCGAATGCATGCTGGAAGGGAGTGACTCAACCCAGCCTGCCAAGCTCTGAGGTGGGGAGGCCAGCATGGGGTGAGGGGGGTGATCGACTGGGCAGGAGAAGGGAGAGAAGCCTCCCAAGACCACACGGCAGGGCAGGATGTGGTCTGGGAGGGGAGGCCATTTGGGCCCCTTCCATGGGGGTATGAAGAGACTAACCAGCCCCTCCTCCTCCTAAGCGCAGGAAGTCTTCAGGAGAGAGCTAAGGGCAGGATGCGGGAAGGGCAGGAAGACTGCTGGTGGGCGTCCATGGTTGGCGTGAGTGTAGCTTTCTGAGGAACTTGAGGGGCAAGGGAGACCTTGAGGGGATTGTGATGAGAGCAGTGGCCATGTTGGGGCCAGAGAATGAAAAGAAGTGACACTGTTCCTTTGTTTTTCCACTTTCACCGCGGCCACCCCCATTCCATCTCAGTACTGAAGGCACCTAAAGGAAAGAGAATCGAGCTTCTGGGGTCTCAGCCTTGACAAGACAGAAGAGGGCCACCCGAGCAGTGCTGAGCTGCTATGATACCACTGTGGAAACCGTAAGAACTAGCAAATATGCTTGCTTGTCCTTTCAACTAACGTGCGGCAGGCGCTCGGATGTATGCTGGGAGACTCCTCACAGGCCCAGCCTTAAGGAGCTCATACTGCAGTGGGGGGAAGACGGACAAGGAAACAATTTCAAGAAGAACCATAAAAGAGGAAGGCAGTGAACTGCTTTCCATCCTACCCCAGCTCCACCACTTACCATCAGCTTGCCTTTAGACAAGCTAACTCAGCTCTGCCTCAGTTTCTTCATTTAAAAGCAGATCCTCACTTCCTAGAGATGTTTTGTTTTGTTTTTAAATACTTATTTATTGATTTTGGGAGCAGTGGGTTTTAGTTGCAGCATGCAGGCTCCTTAGTTGTGGCATGTGGGATCTAGTACCCTGACTAGAGATCCAACCTGGGCCTCCTGCATTGGGATCATGGAGACTTAGCCACTGAACCACCAGTGAGGTCCCTCCCAGGGTTTTTGCAAGGATCATAGTAATTGCTTACTTAGCGTTAACACTTTATTAAAGGGCTATGCCACTTTGTTAAAGGGCTTCCCAGGTGGTGCTTCCCACCTGCCAATGCAGGAGATGTAAGAGAGGAGGATTCAGTCCCTGGGTTGGAAAGATCCCCTGGAGTACGAAATGGCAACCCGCTCCAGTATTCTTGCCTGGAAAATTCCATGGACAGAGGAGCCTGGCGGGCTACAGTATGTGGGGCTGCAAAGAGTCAGACACAACAGAGTGACTGAGCACACACACACACACACACACACACACACACACACACGCCAGGATATGAACACAGAGAAGGTGCCCAACTCAGTCTGGGGAGATTTAAAAAGGCTTCCTGCAAGAAGTGACATCTAAGTTGAAACCTGATGCTTGAGGATAAACTGGGCAAAATGGGGTGGGGTGCTGTACTTTGAAAAGCTCTCCAGGCAAACAGAACAACAGGGGCAAAGTCCCCAAACTCGTCTCAGGAACTGTGGAGTTCAAATTACCTAGAGCAGATTGCTTAAGTCATCCAGCTTTCACAGTAGGATCATCCCCCTACCTGCTGCCTGGCTGGAGAACATATTGAAAGAGAGGTAGATTGGAGGCAAGGTGACCAGTCAAGCCTAGATTAGAATAGAAGCAGTAGGAATGGAGAGAATGGGATTCATTCGTTGACACAATGAATATTTGTTGAGCATCTACTATGTGCTAGGTCCCATCAGGGATACAGTATTAAAAAAATCCTTTCACAGATCTTAAATCTTGGTGATGGAAGATAGTATTTTTAAGAGTAGGACACATAGTGCATGGAGCTATGTGCTAAGGAGAAAAAATGCAACAGAGGAAGAGAGACAGTGAGGACTGAAGGAGAGGCACATTTTAAAATATGGAGGTCAGGAAAGGCCTCACGGCCTAGGCATCACTTGAACAAAGGATCTCAGTGACAGGAAGAAGGGTGCAGTAGGGATATCTGAGGGAAGACAGATTCAGACAAAGTGAGGTGCAACTGTGAAGAGCCTGGGGGCTGGGGCATGGGAGGCACCCGAGGTATACTTGAGGAACAGCGGGGAAGCCAGTGTGGCTGGAGCAGAATGAGGAGGGGGATCGTAGATTACTTACACAGAGGCCAGACTCTTCTGGCCTTAAGGTCCTGTGTAGAGACCTTACAGGCAATTATAAAATTTTGACTTTTACTCTGGTGGAAGTGGGAAGCCATTGGATGAGTGAGCAGAAGAGTAACAAAATCTGACACATTTTTCAAAGATTACTCTGGCTTTTCAGTTGAGAATTGACTCCAGGACATAAGGGTAGGGGCTTTCCTTGTGGCTCAGCTGGTAAAGAATCCACCTGCAATGCAGGAGACCTGGGTTCGATCCCTGGGTTGGGAAGATCCCCTGTAGAAGGGAAAGGCTACCCACTCCAGTATTCTAACCTGGAGAATTCCCAAAGAGTCGGACATGACTGAGCGACTTTCGCTTTCACATAAGGGCAGAAACTGAAACCAGTTAGGATCTACTGAAATAAGTAGACAAGAGTTTGTGGTAAGTTATGGAGAGGTTAAGTAGTCAGGATTTGCCAACATCTTGAAGGGGCAGCGGGTTGGGAAGTGAAGAGGATGAAGGTTTTCATTTCCAGTACACTGAATTCAAGGTACTTGTGGGACAGAGCACAGTTGGCTACATGAATCTGCAACCAGGAGGGTGAGGATCTAAGCTGGAAACTGACTGGGGAGTCATCAGTATATAGACAGTAGTAAAGCCTTAGTAGAAAAACATCTACTTCTGCTTTATTGACTATGCCAAAGCCTTTGACTGTGTGGATCACAACAAACTGTGGAAAATTCTTCAAGAGATGGGAATACCAGACCACCTTACCTGCCTTCTGAGAAATCTATATGCAGGTCAAGAAGCAACAGTTAGAACTGGACATGGAACAACAGACTGGTTCCAAATTGGGAAAGGAGTACATCAAGGCTGTATATTGTCACCCTGCTTATGTAACTTATATGCAGAGTACATCATGCGAAATGCCCACCTGGATAAAGCACAAGCTGGAATCAAGATTGCCGGGAAAAATATCAATAACCTCAGATATGTAGATGATACCACCCTTATAGCAGAAAGTGAAGAGGAACTAAAGAGCCTCTTGATGAAAGTGAAACAGGAGAGTGAAAAAGCTGGCTTAAAACTCAACATTCAAAAAACAAAGATCATGGCATCCGGTCCCATCCCTTCATGGCAAACAGATGGGGAAACAATGGAAACAGTGACAGACTTCATTTTCTTGGGCTCCAAAATCACTGTGGATGGTGACTGCAGCCATGAAATTAAAAGACGCTTGCTCTTTGGAAGAAAAGCTATGCTCAACCTAGACAACATACTAAAAAGCAGAGACATTACTTTGCCAACAGAGGTCCATATAATCAAAGCTATGGTTTTTCCAGTAGTCTTGTATGGACATGAGAATTGGACCATAAAGAAAACTGAGCACCAAAGAATTGATGCTTTTGCACTGTGGTGTTGGAGAAGACTCTTGAGAGTCCCTTGGACTGCAAGGAGATCCAACCAGTCAATCCTAAAGGAAATCAGTCCTGAATATTCATTGGAAAGACTGATGCTGAAGCTGAAGCTCCAATACTTTGCCCCCTGATGTGAAGAACTGACTCATTGGAAAAGACCCTGATGCTTGGAAAGATTGAAGGTAGGAGAAGAAGGGGACAACAGAGAATGAGATGGTTGGATGGCATCACCGACTCAGTGGACATGAGTTTGAGCAAGCTCCGTGAGTCGGTGATGCAAACCGAAGACTGGTGTGCTGCAGTCCATGGAGTCGGACATGACTGAGGGACTGAACTGAACTGAAAGCCTTAGGAGTAAATGAGGGAGCAGATGTAGGTTCATAAGAGAAGAGTGTGGAGGGCAGTCAATATTTATGAGATAGAAATTGGAGAAGTCTGTGGTTAGAAAGATAAGGAGACAATCAGAACAGTATGATATTATAGAGGTCAAGGGGAGCAGTCTAGAAAGGTGAGAAATTAGTGGAATCCTTTAGAATATCCTGAAGGTCATTGGTGAGGAGGCCAGAGAAGGATGCTCCAACAGCACCAATCTAGACCTTGTTTCTTTGCATCATCTTTCAACCAAGGAATTGAAGATTAGTGCTTGAAAGACACTTTCCACTTGTTTATTCACTGATATGCATGCATGCATTCGTTCACTCACTCAGCATAAGACCTCCCAAGTAAGGAGATTCAAAGTACTGAAAGATACAGGACCCATATTAGCCACCCTGTCTTCTCCGCAATCAGGAATAAAGAGATGAAGGTCCTAAAGTAGAGATGCTCTCTGGTTTTATGAAAGGATCAGACTCATGGGTCATTTTTTTTTCCCCCATGGGTCATCTTGAACTGGTCTATCTCAGGTCTATCATTTAGAACATACTCATGAATCTCAAATGCATAATCTTCAGCACAAACCTCCCCTGAGTCTGTATATACAATCGTCTCCTCTGGAATTGCCACTGGAATAGCTAAACCAATTCAAACATAACTTAGAACTATTCAAAAATCTCTCCACCCAAACCTAATCCTCTCCAATTCTCCCCTTCTGGGTAAATGGCATCACCACCCAGGCTCTTGTTAAGGCCCAAATCCTAAATTCAGAAGAATATTCTATATTCATAGTGATAAGCATATCTTGATCCCATTCTTACTCTATTACTATTATGTGTTGATTCCTCTTCACTCCATATCTAATTTGGCTCTACTTCCAAAATACATCCCAAATCTAGTAGCTTCTCACAACCAGATTCAAATCCAAACTCCTTACCACAACCCTGTGTATTCTGGTCCCTACCTGGCTTCTCCCTCACAACAGGCCTTCTTTCAGCCCTAGAACATACCTTATTCATTGCTTTTGTATTTGTTTTTCCCTCTGATTGAAGCACTCTTTGGACTTCCCAGGTGGCACAGTGGTAAAGAATCCACCAACCATCCTGCCAACCAGGAAACACAATTCGATCCCTGGGTTTGGAAGCTCCCCTGAAGAAGGAAATGGCAACCCACTCCAGTATTCTTACCTGGAAAATTCCATGGACAGATGAACCTGGCGGGCTACAGTCCATGGGGTCGCAAAGAATCTGATACGACTGAGCACACATGCCACACCCAAAGCACTCTTTTCCCAGATCGTCACTTGCCTATGAAGTGAAAGGCCTGTCAAGTGAAGTGAAAGTCTCTCAGCCGTGTCGGACTCTTCTCAGCCCCACATATTATATAGTCCATGGAATTCTCCATGCCAGAATACTGGAGTGGGTAGCCTAACCCTTCTCCAGCAGATCTTCCTGACCCAGAATCGAACTGGGATTTCCCGTATTGCAGGCAGGTTCTTTACCAGCTGAACTACCAGGGAAGCCCTGACTCCTCCTGAATATTCAGGTTTCAGCTCAAATTTCACTTTCTGAGAATATTGTGTGAGTCCCTTACTCTCTGCCACAGAAATTATCCTACATAATTAATTAAAAAAAATTTTTTTTTGGGTACATGTTCTCCAGGGAATCCCCAGGGCCTAGAAAAATGCCTGGTGCATGAGACTTCTGTTAAACATTTGTTAACTGACAGGTTGACTCCATTTTTTTTTTTTTACTCCAATTTTTTAAGCCTCCATTTCCTTATAAATTGAAGAGAATAATAATGTATATTTTGTTTGGTAGATTTAAGCCTCAGAAATGTAGGGAAGGGAATTCCCTAGCTGTCCAGTGGTTAAGACTCTTCACTTTCACTGCAGTGGGAACAGGTTCGATCCCTGTGGGGGCACTAGGATCTCACATGCTGCCCTGGGCAGCCGAAAATAGAGTATCAAAAAAAAAAAAAGTAGGTAAAAATATTGAGGATACCGGGGAAATTGCTGCACAGTGAACCTTTGCAATTTGCTGCTGAGTTCCATCAGAACAGATGAGCCGATTGACAAACCCTCCTTTCCTTCTCAGGTAAAAGGAGCCACGGGTGAAGAGGCCTAGGAAGATGTGGTCCCACTCCACAGCATTATCATCTCCCTTTTAAGAAGCAGAGACACTCATCCCCCATCCCCAATGTTTAATGTACCGAAGTTAGTGCAAGTCACGTGAGCCCCGGGTTGCCCCGCCTTAAAGAGGCGGAGTCCCAGTTTGGAGACCAATAGCAGAAACAATCTCCGGAACAGCCCCCAACTCCAGAAAGGGATAAGGGGAGGAGCCGGGCGCCCAGCAAGTGTTATAGCACTTCCGGACAATACGCCCCGCCCCTCCTCCCCCTTCCCTGTCCGCTTATTTCTCCAGTGCCGGGTGGGCAGAACCAGCGGGTGCTGATTACAGGCGCCGCCGTAGTGCTGCTGCTTTCTCCTCGCCTACACCTCCCAGTCTCCCCCCGCTACCCTCGCAGAGTAGCGGGACCGGCCTTGATGTAGGGACACCACCCTCCTGCCTCCGCCTCTCTCCGCGTTAACTCGGGACCCCGGCTCACCGCAGTCCGCCCGCGTCTCCACCCTGCCCGCCGCGCTCTGCTCCGAGCTCATTGTATCCTCCCCATTCCTGGGCTCAGACTCCGAGGCCAAGCTGTGGCGGGAAGATCGGGGACCCCTGTGCACCCCTCCAGCCGGTCCTGCGAATTGGGGCCCCTCCCCCGCCTGCCGTCCTCGCAACAGCGCGGTAGTGGCGAGGGCTCTCTTTCCTTACCACTAAAGCAGAGAGGGCCAACTGGCGGGCAGCAGGGACGAAACCCCCGCTCCAAGCCGCGAGCCCCCTCCTCCCGTCCCCTTCCTAGGGGAAGGAGAGCCGAAGCCCGAGCGAGCTGAGGCAGGAAAAGGCAGCCGTGGACTGCCCAGCCAGGAGATCATTTTTATTATCGAGATTATTATTAAAAGGGGGCGGGGAGCCCAGGATGAGGGGGAGGGGGTTAGAGACGCAGCTATTTTTATTAAACAGATTATTCCTGAAATAATAATACGCGCAAGATGGCTGAAGGTGGCTGTGATGAGAGTGTTGGGGTTTTTTTTCCTCCCCCCCCCCTTTTTTTTTTTTTGATCTGAGGATAAAGCTCTGAGGCGACAGCCGCTGCGGAGACCCTGCCCGGAGTGCCCTCCCCCCAGCTGAGAAGCAGCAGGCGGACAAACGGACCCACCGACGGAGCGACTGGCTCGGGCCCGCCCCGGACGCGTCGCCTGGGCAGCAGCTGGGGGCCGCGGGCGCTCGCCTTTCTGCCGACTTCTTCCAATTCTAATCTTTTTTTATTTTTTGGAAAGAACCAGGGTGGGTGGAGCAGAGGTGGAGAGAAATCGGGACTTGGCATTTTCTCCCCTGTCTTCTAATCTGAGGGAGGCCGCCAGCCCTCCCCTTAAAAATCCCACCAAAAAAAAAAAAAAGAGAGAGAGAGAGCGAGCGATAGAAAGAACGCTGCAGGACCCTCCAGCGAGCGCGCTCGGACCCCCGGCCGCCACTGCGGCGGCTGCCGGGAGCTCAAGATGGCTGGACGCTGAGGGAGACAGCCCGGCCCGGCTGGCTCGGCCCGGCTCCGCCGCCGCGGGCTGGCTCCGACCGCAGCCCCGAAGACCGGAGCAGAGGCCGAGAAGAAAAGAAAGTGGGGGGGAGGGGGGCCGGGGTGGCGAAGGGGGAGGGCCGGGCCGGGGCGGGGGGGGAGGGGAAGGCCGGGAGCCGAGCCTCCTGTTCATTAGCAGTTGAGAAAAATTCCTTTCTAGTTTGATCAATCCTTGTTTTCCTCGGCAGAGCCGGGGCGCCCGCCCAGCGCGGAGACGGAGAGCGGGGTCTCTCCGCGGCGGGGGCGCCGGGCGCCAGGCCTCGGGGGAGCACAGAAGTAGAGACGAGGGGGTCAGGCCGGAGCTCCGCCGGGGCTTCTCCTCCCTCCCTTTCTGGTTGGCTTTTTTTTTTTTTTCCACTTCTCTCCCTCCCCCTTCCGTTTCTATTTGTGAAGGGAGGAGGAAGGCAGAGGCGGGCTGCTGTCTCTGGCCGGGGACTGGAATTTCATCTGAATGACTGCCCCTGCGCTCACGCAGCGCCCCGGAGTCGGCCCGCCTGCGCCCCGCAGCCCGCACCCGCAGACCGCGGGCCAGCCGGTGGGCGCCCGCGCCGCGGCCCGGGAACCGGCTCGCCTCACCCGCCCGGTCCGGATCTAGCAGTCTTTGGCCGGGCCGCACTTGCTTCCCCGGCCTCTCAGACCCCGGCCGAGGCGAGGGAGGCGCGGCGCCGGCGAGCCGGGAGAGAGCCACCATTGCCGCTGCCGTCTCTGGAGGAAGTGTGCGGCTCCCGGGCTCTGTCCGCCTTGGGGCGCGCCCCAATGTCAGCCGCGGGCCGGAGTGCGGGCCGCCGGCCGCCGCTGCCCTAGCCGCGCCGACCGAGAGGCGGCCTCTTATATGGAATTTGGACCCCGGCGCTCCCCTCCAGGGCTGGTGCCCCGGCCGCGGCCCTGGCGCAGTCCGCCGCCTCCCGCTAGGCGCTCCGGAGGAGGAGGAGGAGACGCAGCCGGCTGCGCGCGCTGCGTGAGGACCGAGGCTCACTCCTCTGGGGGGCGGGAGCGCGGAAGGCGCTGGTGAACTGAGCGACTGTCGGGACCGCTCGGGGCTCGGTGGCCCTCCCGCGGCACCGGACGGACCCCCCGAGGTCGGGGTGTTGGGGAGACCTGCCCGGGTCCCCTGCCCGCCGCCGCCATGGCGGAGAATTGGAAGAACTGCTTTGAGGAGGAGCTCATCTGCCCGATCTGCCTGCACGTCTTCGTGGAGCCGGTGCAGCTGCCGTGCAAACACAACTTCTGTCGGGGCTGCATCGGCGAGGCGTGGGCTAAGGACAGCGGCCTGGTGCGCTGCCCAGAGTGCAACCAGGCCTACAACCAGAAGCCGGGCCTGGAGAAGAACCTGAAGCTCACCAACATCGTGGAGAAGTTCAACGCCCTGCACGTGGAGAAGCCGCCGGCGGCGCTGCACTGCGTGTTCTGCCGCCGCGGCCCCCCGCTGCCCGCGCAGAAGGTCTGCCTGCGCTGCGAGGCGCCCTGCTGCCAGTCCCACGTGCAGACGCACCTGCAGCAGCCCTCCACCGCCCGCGGGCACCTCCTGGTGGAGGCGGACGACGTGCGGGCCTGGAGCTGCCCTCAGCACAACGCCTACCGCCTTTACCACTGCGAAGCCGAGCAGGTGGCCGTGTGCCAGTACTGCTGCTACTACAGCGGTGCGCATCAGGGACACTCGGTGTGCGACGTGGAGATCCGGAGGAATGAGATCCGGGCAAGTACCCTACACACACACACAATCACACACTCCCCTCCTTCCCTGCAGCCTCGGACCACCCTTCCGGACAGGCTGACTCTTGTGACATCAGGCCAGAAGCCCCTTTCCAAACTCCCACTCTAAGTTTGGAGGCAAGGTCCTGGGAAGAAGGGTCCCCAGTCGCTACTTGATATATTCCTGCACCTGTGCTCATAGGGTCCATCTTGTCAGTCACTTATAGAAATGAGGTGTGGGGCTGTCAGGGGTAGAGTTTGGTTGTTGCTTTTCTGTTTTGCGCGCAGCTCCCTGGCCCGGCAGTTGTTTCCGTAGGCCCTAGGGGAAGTCACTAAAGGCAGTGACCCAGGTCCTGCTTCTCCAGCTGCTGTTTATGTAATGAGTGTCCTGGTGCCGCTGCTGTGGCTGACATGATCCATGATGCTGGCATACCAATGAGGAAGTAAACAAAAGCAGCCATGTTAGTTTCAAGCCCTATTGGAAACACATTGGGAGGGTGGAGGGGGAGCTTCCGGAGGGAGAGCAGAGCCCCTGGTATCTATCTGGCCAAGGCCTGGGCAGCCAACGGCATCACCAGGACAGCATCTCTGCTGTTGGGATTATTCCCGGTAACCCCCTCTCCATATGTGAGAATCGCTGCCCACGGTGTGCCTGTGTGTGTTGCACTCGTCCGCATGAACACACCTTAAAGTATGTCTTCATCACCCTGAGCCTTTTTCTCCCAGCCCAGCCCTCTATCACAGCCCTCCCACATTTGGGGAGGGGAAGTGGAAGACGGAAAAAGAATCCTGTGGGTTTAAGGTTGAGCCGCCTTGCAATCTGGTTTCAGGCAGCTGGCTCCCCTGGGCTGCCGGCTGGGTGATTATGGAACCGCATCCCCTCCCATTGTATACACCCTGCAGCAGCGGCCAATGTCAAAACCGCCTTCCCCCTCAGGCCTCTGGGCCTGGCCTGGCTGTGGAGCTGGACTGAAGCAATACTTCCGTCCCCTTCAGTGGAGGGGGGCTCCTCCTAGGTTCCTCCCTGGTCCCCTGGCTTTCAGGGTTGAGTCATACCAGAAGGAAGGGGTTGGCCTGAGACTGTCTGAGCCATCTCAGAAGCCCCAGCTTGGGGCCTGGGTGTGATATCATGGGGGTGAGACTGGGAGTGTTGCTGGGTGGGGACCCCTGGAGGCTAGTCGAGACCAGTGGGAGCTTGGGTATGAGGAAGCTCTGAGCAGGGCACAGTTGGAGATGGGGGCTGTTTCCTGTGAGGGGGACCAGTCAGAATGAGTCACTGTTTAGCAATTAAAAAACATACACATACAACTAACAAAAGGCAGGAGGGCTGCCACAGGCTGAGGGCAGGGATAACAAATAAAATTTGCTGTATAATTAGTTTCCAATTGGATGGGGTAGCTCTGGGGTTTTGTGCCAGGGCAGGGCCTCTTGATTCTTAAAGGAAGTGTGTGTGTGTAATGGGGGAGGATGGCGAGAAGAGCCACCTCCTCACACACACCAGGACTGGAAAAGGCAGAGGCCTAGGGGAACAAATGAGCCCCTAGTGTCCTCCACCCCCAACCCAGGGCAGGCAGAGCCCAGACTATTAATAGAAGAAGCTGTTAATAAAGGTAGAAGGGCTGGGAAGGAGGCTGGGAAAAGTGCAGAAAAAGGAAAGCTGCCCAGTTCTCTGTCCTGGGGTTTGACAGTGGAAAATGAAAGGAGGGGAAAGGTGGAGATGTGGCTGAAAGGCACAGAGAAAGGGACAACAGCCAGGGTGATGAGTAAGTGTGTAGAGTGAATGTGTGTCTGCACCCACGGCTTTGCCCTTAGTTATGTCAGAGTGCTCAGGTGTCTTTCATTTCGGTGGGGGAGAGAACACGGTTGTACCTGATTTGGTAGTAGGAGGGTGTCTGTAGATGTGGGTCCATGTTCTCGAGTGTCTCTGAGACTGTCTGCTTTGCCCTCAAAGGCTCCTGGCACACGTACACAGTGTACCCTGGAGTTCCCACCAGCATGTCCTTGAGCGCATGGAAGGACCTGGATGGAAGCAGGCCCTGAACTTTGTTAGCAGCTCCATGTGCATGTGCGTCTGTGTGTGTGTGTTTGTTCCTGTGCCTGCTGTGGGCAGGCGCAGAAGTAGTGGGTTGCATCACAGCCAGATGTGCAGTTCTGTGTGCTCAGCATCTGTGCCCCACAGCCTGAGTCTCATCCCTTCCCAGGCTCCCCTACCCCAGGCCCTCCAGATTCTCTCTGCTGTCAGGGCACTGGAGTTGGAAACCCTGCAGTGGTCTCAGCTCCGTGCCACCGCCCCTTGGTGTGAGTTGGACTTACTGAACAGGAGGGCCTCATCCTCATGGGAGGGGGCGAGCCGCCGAGAATCTGAATGGAAGAACCCATTGCGCTCCATCCTCACTAGGCCAGCCAGGAGGAGGGGCCTTTTCTGGGCCTCTTTTCCCTTGTGGGAGGGAGTCTGTCTTAAAGAGCCCCGGCTGGTGCCATGGATGAAGGCAACAGAATTCTCCCAGATACAGGAGCAGACGCATGGAAACCTGGATCACACCTTAGGATACAGACAGCTCTGCTTCTTGTGCTTCCTCTTCCGTCGTCCCAGAGAAGGGCTAGGGGCTGCTGAAATGCCCTATTGGCTAGAAACAGGAAACCCTGATCAATCTCCCCGGGTGGTCCTCCGCCCCATAGTCAAAGCACCCACCTGTGCAGTGACCCAGAGCTGGGACCCAGCAGGGAGCCAAGCAGGGCTTCCACCTAGCAGGGGGTCTTAAAGGCAAGGCTTTGAAGTCCTTGCTCGACTCTGCCCTTGGGAAGCCAGTGTGCAGAGGCCATGTTGCTCTGAAGCTTGGATGCCCACTGGGTAGACCCTAGAGACCACACCCCTGAGACACCTTTAGACCCCAGTGTATTCTCCTTTGGGGCTATGGAAGGCTGAGGACCCAAGATTGGGGCATCCAGGTGGTCAAACCCTCTTCAGCCCCCAGGTTTAGGGATTCATGTGAGCAACTTGGGACTGGTTTGAGCTGAGAGCACCTCTATCTTAGAACCCTCCTCAACATAGAAAGAAGACCCAAGATAAGGCCTAGATGTGTCATGTCTGTAAATGGTTACGCATTGAGTGTGTGTGTGTGTGTGTGTGTGTTCAGGTCATAGTTGTGCCTCTGTGTCATTCCTAATACCCCAGACTGAGGTTGGAAATGTTCCCAGGACTTTGTACCTTGAGTTCTCAAAGGTTTAGAGTTGAGAAGAGGTTTTTCTCTGGAGACAGGATCCCACTTCTTGGGCCAGTTTGGGGTTCACAGCTGCTGGGGGTGGAGGTTACCCTGCTCCCATTGCCGCTGGCCAGAGGGGTTGCCCTAGGACCCTGGAGGGGACCTAGGTCTCTGTCCCATGTGTCTGTCACCAGGCGGGCTCTGGGAGAAAGGGCTGCCCTGGCCCAGCCAGAGCCTGGCTGTGGCTGCAGCCTGCCTCAGGCAGTATTGACCCTGCTGCCCTCCACCAACCATAATCCTGAGGTCTTATGTGGGGTGGGAGCTAGGATGGGGAGGCTGTGTGTGGGTGTGTGTGTGAGGTGTGAGGGTCAGGTAACTGCTCCTTTACCATCCTGAAGGATCAGGAAGCAGGGTAGGGCTTGGCCTTCCTCCCTGGGCCCCAGGCAGAGAGGAAGGAACCTGAGGCGGAGGCCCAGCCCCCCACCTCCATCCCAGAATCCTGCTGATACAGCTGGGCACCTGTCATGCACGCCCTATTGATTACTTTGCCTCCCCCAACTCTGGGTGCCTGTGCGTCCATCTCCACAGATGTGCGTGTGTAACTGGTGTGTCTGGGTGTGCATCTCATGTGGAACTACTGTTTTGTATCTCACATGTGTATCTCCGAGAAGGTACAGTGTGAATGACTGACTTAATTACAGAGTTGTCTTGTGTCTGACTGTGGGGCCGGGAAGATCCATGTGTGTGTTGGTGGGGGCGGGGGGTGCCCTACTGACTGTACACCTGTGAGTGGAAGTTGAGTATGCACACATGTCTATCGGTGATGGCACTAGTGTGTGTGTGACTGCCTGCCTGGTGGTGGTTGGTTGGTAGGTGTGAGTCTTGTGTAACTTTCTCACCTGGTGGGGATGCTGGGGTGGGGAGGGGAGGGGACACACCTTTGGGTAAGCTTGTTGCCTGAGGTGGGTATTGGAGGTGGAAGCCCAGATGGATCCTCCCATGCTGTGTTGGGGGCAGTCAGGTGGTCGTAGGAAGAAGGGGAGCCTGGCTGGGGCCCCAGCCCCGGCCTGAACAGGCAGGCCTGGCTGGCCGTATCCCTGGCTCTGGGAAAGCCTTCCTTCCCGGCTGGCCTGGCATTCAAACCCAGACAAAGGGGGGCTTTCTCTCTCGCCTCTTTGTTCTGCTGCCCCAGAGCGCTGCTCTCTGCATGGCAAAAGCTAATTCCACTCTGCAGCTGGGAAACCCTCTCTAGGTCTGCCGGGGCTTGCCTCCGAGGTGCCTCCTTTCTCCTTGCCCTGGCTCGTGCCCTGTAGCCACTTCACTCTGGGTCTGTGGTTGTCTGCAGCCTAGGGGACCACACAGTAGCCCCAGGCAGGGACTGAGGCCCGGGAAGGGGTGACCAGGGCAGGCAGAAGCTGATCTGAGGCCAGGAGGGAGTGCTGTGGCCCAAGGAGAGGGGAAGCTAACTAATATACTCCTGGGACTAGGGCTGATGGGGGAGAGTAGGGGGCGGCTTTGGCAGCTGGGGAGGAGGTTAGGAGGGTGTCGCTCTGCGCAGGGGCTGCCTCCAGAGCGGGAGCTGGCATGGGGGTCATCTGAGCAGGAAGAAGTGCTCTGGCCACCCAGCACCCTTTTCTCACCTCCAGCTCTGGCCCCCTCTAAAAAACCTGGGGCCTGCCTCTGGCCTGGCTCCTGAGGCCCTGTTCCCTCCTGACTTCACTTTTCTTCAAGGTTGACTTGAGGATTTTATTATTATCATTTATTAACTTTTATACATCCTAGAGTCTCTATGGCCTTACCCGTCTGCCCAGTCCAGTCTGGCACCAGAAATGCCAGCTGGGCCTGGCCAGTCAGTCTCTAGAAGGCTGGGAAGCTTTCCCGGGGCAGGAATGTGAGGGGCTCATGATGGATCCCTCTCCAAGCTGGTGTTGGGCGTCAGAGAGAGCAGCTCAAGGCAGAATCTGTACATTAGGTGACAGGTATGAGGGTCTCGGAAGGGTGGGAATAGTGAGCCCCTAAGTCTTCGTGATGCTTTTGCCCTCACAGGCCCAGGAGCAGACTGTGGAAGGTCTTAAGTCCTCAGGGAAGGAATAGGGATGGGAGTGAGCAGGACCCACCTGGGCCAGCAGGTGTGGAGTGGGGCTGGGCCTCACGGCCTTCTGTGGGAGGTGTGGTCCCTTGAGTGCTACTAGTCTAGACCATGGTTCTTTCCATTCTGCTTCTGCACACTGGAGGTGTGCCGCGGTCCTGTGTGACCCACTGCGGGCTGGGAGCAGTTTGTAGAGTATATGTCCCACTGCCTCCTGCACTGAGAGGCGGTCAGGCTGGGAAGTCTCTCACCTGTGGGTTTTTCCCAAGTGGGTAATGGAGCCTCAACTCTCAGTAATTTCCGGGAGGTTGAGATGGAAAGGAGGCTGCTGGTAGGGGAAGGGGCCTTTGCTTCCTCTGCTCCCCATCTTCTAGCTTCTTAGCAACCTGATTCAGTCATTTGGTGGGATCGAGGGGCAGCAAGCGGATTTCCCTTCTCCCCACCACTGCTCTTACGCCCGATTTTCCAACGTCTGAGACAGCAGTATTCCCCGCAGCCTCCTGTTCCCCCAGGTGTTGACTGTGGCAGGAGTAAGATCACCTAGCCCCGAGGGAGAGTGATTCCTGCAAGGGTGAGCTGGACAGGGTAGGCCCCCTTCCCAGGCCAAGGGTGGCTGCTACCCCCTGACAGTTTCCTTCCTATTCCGGGCCTCTCCCTTCCCCCTGTAGTGGAGACAGAAGGCCGATGGCCTCTGAGCTGGGCCTGGGCTGATGAAACCCAGCCACCTGCTGGGGAATGTGCCCACTTGGCTGGGCTGAGCTCTGTCCCAGAGGGCTTGGGGCAGGCAGGAGTTAGGGCTTGGATCCGGAAGTCAAGGGAGGACACCTCAGGGTCCTAGGGTGTCAATGCTGCCAGGAGAGGATCTGGGAAAAGCCCAGAAGAAGGAAGGGGCTGAGTCCCACCCTCTGGGACAAGACCTAAAGTGCCTCCCTGGGCTGTACCCTGAGGGAGTTTCAGAGGGGTGTGGTGGGGACCTCCCACTGGTCTGGAGGGTGGGAGTGAACAGGCCCACTCCAGGGCTCTGAGGGAAGGGGGGCTGGGATCCCATCTGGGGCTGCCTCTCTCTTGCCCCTTATCTGGGACTCAGCCCCAGGTACACCCCTACTCTGATACTGATGGGTTTGGTCATGTGAAGGAGATGGGCAGGGAGACTGCAGTGCACAGATGTGTGGAGGTGGGTGAAGCCTGGGCTCTCAGATGTCCTGGACACTGGGAAGGTCTGGAGCCTCAGATGCATCTGGGTTGGAGGACTGTCCTCCCAAGTGTGGGGACGAGGCAGCCACCAGGCAGAAATGTGTTATAGGGAGGTACAAAGGTCTAAAGTCCTTTGGTATTCTGGCCACCTCACCTTCACGCAGGCCTCCCTCCGTTGTCTGGGGCCTTCAGCACTGTGCAGGGCTGTGTGTGTAAGACAGTGGGCCTGAGGTGGTCTCAGGGCCCAGGTGGCGGTGTGTGCCTGTGTGTGCCTGTGCAGTTGTATACATGTAGTTGGGGGGGCTGCCTGCCCTCTTCACATGCCTGGGGGCAGTTTCACAGACAGGGAGGAAGGACGTGTGACTACCTCCATTCCTGCTCCCAGCCAGCTGTGTTTCTAGACAGGCTCTGACTCCCAGGCTGGCAGCAGATCCCTGTGCATGCGGGGCTGGGGTGAGGGGCCTGCTGGAAGGATGAGGTGCTGGAGTGGGGGCAGGGCTGTGTCGGTGGGTTGTGTCATGAGGTGCTGTCCTGGGTCACTGAAAGGTCAAGTTGTTGGCGTGGCGGGGGTGCAGTGTGTCCCAGACTTTCCCAGCTCAGAATCTGAATGCCTCCTCCTGGCCCCGGAGGTTTGGTTTTCTGTTTCCAGGGTCGCCACCAACACAAAACAGGGTCGCCAAATTCTCTTACTGGCCTTGGTTTCCCCATATGTAAAAGGGGTTGGGGGTATAAGGGAGGGATTGCTGGCAGCTTGTCTTGAGGAAGCCTCCTGAATGTGAATGGGAGTGAGGGTCACGGGGTCAAACTTGAGGGTCACTTTGAGGTATACACAGAGGAAGAAAAAGAGCCACTTTTGGCGGAGTGGACACTTACTGTGAGCTAGGGTCTGTGCAATCTGTTTTGCAAATCTTGTTTTGTGCACAAAACTCATGGGTTTATTCAGCAAACAACGTTATGCATCTGTAGGGTGCTGGGGTCCTTGGGTCTCAACTGGGAAGGGAAGTAGAAAAATACAGCAGCAAAGCCCTGTTTTCAAGAAGCCTTGAGTTTTGTTTGGAGATCAGAGTGCAGTTTGTCAGACAGACTATAGAATGCTGTTGTCCTTAGCTCTTTCTGTGACGTGGCCATGATTTGTGTGTGTAGTGTCTGTAGTGTCCAGTATAGTAGCCACTAGCTACATGGAGCTGTTGAGCGCTTAAACTGAGTGAAAAACTGGTGCTTAGTGTGTTTGACTTTTAATTAACTTAAAGTGGAATAGAAAAAAAAAAAAAAATAAAGTGGAATAGCCACATTGTGACTAGTGGCTACCATATTGGACACCACAGCTATAGAAGGAGAGCAATGTGACAGCCCCACCATACGGCCAGGACAGGGAGGGACCTTCAGACCCTCTGAGCAGGGGCCATGGAGAGGAGCGGAGCCTTAAGTTGGGCCTTGAAGAATAGACGGGGAATAGGAGAAGGCACCTCGAGTTACAGAAAGGCATCAGCAGGCTGCAGGGAGCTTGAATGTGCAGTGTCAGGGACAAGATACCAGCACACCTGACTAGGAGAAGTAGGTTGTAAGAGCCTACAGTGTTTCGAAGGAGGGGTCATTGAGGGCTCTTGGGCAGTAAAGGGACCTTGTTTCAAGAGGTGTGTCTGGTAAGGGAGGATAACAAGGTGGTTGGAACAGCCAGGATGAGCAGCGCTGGGAGGAAAGGGGTTGTGGAGTCAGAAGATTAAGGGCTGAGAAGGGCAGCATGGTCCAGACCTTCCAGCAAACTGGCCTCAGGTCTTCGGAGAGCCAGAGTCTTCTCTCCCTCCAGGTCCAACTAGCAAGGACTTCAGAGGCCCAGCTCTCAGTGTCAGGAGCAAGCCAGGGGTCAGCTGGCTGGCTTGATGTCCCACAAGTGTAAGGCAAGCATGAGATAAGATCTCTGGGCTGGGCCAGAGGACTTGTGAGACCCAAGAAAGCTGTGTGAAGCTATGTACCATTTCTAAGATGGTGCTCCCCAGAGAGAGGCCCCATGACTTGGATAAGAACAGACCCTACTGCCTGGTCATTTAGGTTTGTATTCCAGCTCTGACACTTACTAGCTGTGTGACTTTGGAGGAACTACTTAACCTTTCTGGTTTCCTCTTCTCTGAAATGTGGATAATAATAGTACTTATCTCACAGCATTACTGGAATGAGTAGATAATTCTCTACAGGAAAAGTGCTAGAACGGAGGCTGGCCTGACCCTGCCCTCAGAAAGCTCATGGTTTAGAAATGTGTGGGAAGCTATTCCCGGCTCTCTGTTCCTGGGGACAGGCTGGCCAGGGCCCTGGGATTGCACGAGGGCCAGAAGGGATTGGGTGGCAGAGATTTTAGGTCACCTGGTTCAGAGGATCTTTAGGATGAGTTTGTTCTGTACAGGGAAGGATGGTGTCCACCAGTCTTAGCCCCCTCTGATGCCCTTCCCCCTTTTGTTTCTGCAGAAGATGCTGATGAAGCAGCAGGACCGACTGGAGGAGCGGGAGCAGGATATTGAGGACCAGCTGTACAAACTTGAGTCAGACAAGCGCCTGGTGGAGGTGGCCACGCCCACGCCCCGGGATAGGGTGGGGATGGCTTGGGCACAAGGCCTGGGGCTCGTTCCTCGCTTGGGCTCGGACCTGTTGCATGGTCAGCTCTATGTGCCAGAACCCCTTGCTCAGTCATTCAATGACCTGTCAGTGGATGAGCCCCCGGCTGGTGCCAGGGTTGCTGTACTACCAGTTCAGTATTCCAGGTCCGACCTTGCCCGTGGGAAGCCCTAGGTAGCCTGGGTGTTTGGGGTCCCAGACTCCCCTATCCAGGATGGGAGTCAGGCAGGAGTGGCAGCCAGAGGCACCCCCATACTCACCGGTCCCCCCACCCTTGCAGGAGAAGGTGAGCCAGCTGAAGGAGGAGGTGCGGCTGCAGTACGAGAAGCTGCACCAGCTGCTGGACGAGGACCTGCGGCAGACGGTGGAGGTCCTGGACAAGGCCCAGGCCAAATTCTGCAGCGAGAACGCAGCGCAGGCGCTGCATCTCGGGGAGCGCATGCAGGAGGCCAAGAAGCTCCTGGGCTCCCTGCAGCTACTCTTCGACAAGACAGAGGATGTCAGCTTCATGAAGGTGGGCTGGGCCCAGGGCTGGCTGGCGGGACCCAGGGGGACATTTCTAATTTGGAGTCCGCATGCTTTGCTCCCCAGCTGGCTCCCCCACCGCAGGGGGTTTGCAGCCAGCCTGCGTGGATTCAGAACCTCCCCACCACCCCCGTTCCTTCTAGCTTTATGACCTTGGCAAGTCATATACGTCCCTAGGCCTCAGCTCCCTCACTTATAAAATAGGGTTGATAATGTTGTTTTTGTTCAGTCGCTCAGTCGTGTCTGACTCTTTGCGACCCCATGGACTGCAGAGGCCAGGCTTCCCTGCCCTTCACCATCTCCCAGAGCTTGCTCAAACTCATGTCTGTTGAATTGGTGATGCCATCCAACCATCTCGTCCTCTGTCATCCCTGTCTCCTCCTGCCTTCAGTCTTTCCCAGAATCAGGGTCTTTTCCATGCAGATCTATTATCTGTTATCCATAAGTCCAGATTTTTAAAAATCTCTGAAAACCGAAAGTGAAAAGTTCAGGCAACTCATCTAACAGCAAAAATTTGACCTGAACTAATGTTGGCAATTTATGATATTTATTGATCTTACTTGGTACAAATGTTGAAACGTTGCTGCAGAAACATCGATGTGTTAGATTATGGTGTCCTCCGTAATCACATGTTATGATACAGGCATCACATGTCCCTTCCAAAATCCAAAAAATTCCATAATCCGAAACACATCCTGCCCCAAAGATTCTGGATAAAATATTGAGTGCCTTCAGAACCTTCCTCTTGGTAGTTGTTTAGATAAGATGCTGGATGTCTGGAAAGCACTCATGGTGTTGTCTGTCACACAGCAAGAGCTCAGTCTTCTGAAAACAGAGGCACCCCACCCTCTGCCCCTGCAACACTCTGGCCAGCCTCAGAAGTGTCAGCCCTGCATGGGGAGAGAGTGAATGGGGCAGCTTCCATCTTCCCCTCTCCCATGCTGCCTTTCCCACTGACACCCTTTTCTTTCCCCCTAGAACACCAAGTCTGTGAAAATACTAATGGACAGGTGAGCAGATGGCCGCTGGTCCTCAGGGGAACACACGTAGGGGAGGGCAGGAAGGGGCAGGCCCATGGCGGGGAGGTAGGGCGGGCTTACGCGTGATACCTCCTCACAGCAGATGCCCCGTCCACTGCCCCCAGGACCCAGACCTGCACAGGCAGCAGCCTCTCTCCCCCTAAGATCGGCCACCTGAACTCCAAGCTCTTCCTGAACGAGGTGGCCAAGAAGGAGAAACAGCTGCGGAAGATGCTAGAAGGTGAGGGGTGAGATCCTCAATCAAAGGAAGAGAAACCTTTGCATGCATGCTCATTGTGTCTGATACTTTGCAACCCCATGGACTGTAGCTGGCCAGGCTCCTCTGTCCATAAGATTCTCCAGGCAAGGATACTGGAGTGGGTTGCCATGCCGTCCTCCAGGGGATCTTCCCAACCTGGGGATGGAGCCTGTGTCTCCTGCATCGCAGGAGGATTCTTTACCCACTGAGCCACCTGGGAAGGCCGAGGGAACCATCTGGACAAGGGTAAATGCCAGAACCTTCCCTTTGAGAGGTAGCCTGGCCTGTCATAAGCCTTGCCTCATATCCTGGCTCTGCCACTTCCAGCTGTGGGACCTTGGGCAGGCCATAGTACTTCCCTAAGCCTCAGCTTCTTCAGCTGTAAAAGGGGAATGGAGTAGCCAGCATCAAGATGATGTGTGATGTACTGTGCTTGGCCCCATAGACAGAAAAGTTACCCGGGGAGAGGAGGCTGGGGTGGCCTGGGATGGGGCTTTTGCGACTTTTGCCCAAACTTTCCACAGGCCCCTTCAGCACACCGGTGCCCTTCCTGCAGAGCGTCCCCCTGTACCCCTGTGGCGTGAGCAGCTCTGGGGCGGAAAAGCGCAAGCACTCGACGGCCTTCCCCGAGGCCAGTTTCCTAGAGACGTCGTCGGGCCCCGTGGGCGGCCAGTATGGGGCAGCGGGCACAGCCAGCAGCGAGGGCCAGTCAGGGCAGCCCCTGGGGCCCTGCAGCTCCACGCAGCACTTGGTGGCCCTGCCGGGTGGCGCCCAGCCAGTGCACTCGAGTCCGGTGTTCCCCCCATCGCAGTATCCCAACGGCTCTGCCGCCCAGCAGCCCATGCTCCCCCAGTATGGCGGCCGCAAGATTCTCGTCTGTTCTGTGGACAACTGCTACTGTTCTTCCGTGGCCAACCATGGCGGCCACCAGCCCTACCCCCGCTCCGGCCACTTCCCCTGGACAGTGCCCTCGCAGGAGTACTCACACCCGCTCCCGCCCACCCCCTCCGTCCCCCAGTCCCTTCCCGGCCTGGCGGTCAGAGACTGGCTCGATGCCTCCCAGCAGCCTGGCCACCAAGATTTCTACAGGGTGTATGGGCAGCCGTCCACCAAACACTACGTGACGAGCTAACGCCACGCGGGCAGTGAGCACCAGGGAATCTTCCCCCCCAGCCCCCGGCGGCTTGGGGATGATGCATCCAGAGACCTGCCCTTCTACCTTCCTGTCCTCCCTCCCTCCCTCCTCCATTCCCCCAAGTCTTTTCCTTTTGGATTTTGTTTTGTTTAGGGCTTGTTTTGATTTTTTTTTTTTTTTTTAATGAATCTCCTGGACGCGGAGGTGACAGTGGGAGCTGGCCTGGGCCAGGGCCGCAGGTGGCCCCGGAGTTGGGAAAGCGTCTACCTCAAGGCGCTGAGCTCTCTCTCTCTCTCTCTGTCTCACCTTTTTCCCTTCCCTCCTTCCCCTTCCCACCCCATGGCTGGAAGGAGCCTCAGCTTCCTTTATAGCCTTGCGGGGAGGGGCAGTTTCCAACTCTCCTCACCCAGTCCTGGGAGGAGGGCCCAGGTGCCCACTGGACTGCTTCTCCTCTTGGTTTTCTTTTGGGCAGTTTGATCACTGACTGAATAAGGAATGACCTGTAGATTGTGGGGCTTTTATTTTTTTTTAATTTTTTTTTTTAAAACCAAGAATGATTTTTCCTGCTTCCTTCTCACCATCCTCCCAGACGGAGTTCAAAGGCCACTTCTCAAGCAGCTTTCGGCACCTTCAGCCTCAGAATGGAATCTTAAAGACAGGAACCCCATGTCCAGGAAAGGGGAAAAGGAACTTTGCCAATGATAGTGACCACAGCAAAAGCAAATAATAATAATATTAATAATAATAAAGAGAAATAAAAGAAATAATAAAATAAGAAACCATAGCACAGCCCTTGTCGAGGTCAGCGGGAGAGGAGGGGCTGCCCGGAGTTGGGTCCTTGCCTGGGTTTTGACACAGCAACTTCCTGTAGTGAGCACTTTGTATGAATCGTGGACTTCCTGTTCTCAAGGTGCAGGTATTTATTCTGTAATCTGTCTAGAGCACACACTGAAATCCAACCTTCTAATAAACATAATGGCGCAGTCCCACTCCCTGCCTCGCCTCTTACCCCCAACCCCTCCAGGCCTGGGGTTTTCAGGCGTTGGTGTGAGGAGGGGCCCCCTCTAGAGACGGAAGCCCCGGCCTTGATTCTCTTCTGGGTTTAGTCTGTTCCAGGCCTGTGAATATCAGTTCGTCAGCCACTAACTATATCTACTCTCAGCCTTGGGTTCATTTGACAAATATTTGCTGAGGGCCTCCTAGGCCCAGCCTCCCTGCTGCATGGGCCCCGGCATCTCTTTGAGTTTCTGCCAACATGCTCTTAGCAAGGACGGACAAAGGAAAAAATACCTTTCTATGAGTCTTGCAAAGTTTACCTCCTTCACTCCACAAATATTTATTAAGCACATGCTAAGCACCAGGCACTGTGTAGGGCCAAGGGCACAGAGCTATAGCAGTCTCTATCTTGAAATTTAGTCTAATGGAGCCTCAGCCCCCATTGATGTGATAAGGGTGGGGGGCACTTGGCTCCTTTCTTCCTTTGGTGGCTTGGGCTCTGGCTCCTACCCGTGAGCATGGAGGAAGAGAAGCCAGGAAAATCTTGAACGCTGGGAAGCATGGAGGTTGGGTGGCAAGGTGAAAAAGACATCCTACCCTCATCCCCTTTGGCAGAGCTTCTCAAAGTTCGGTGTGTCAGGAGCTTGTTAAAAAGAGCTGATTCCTGGGGCCCTACATGGACTCAGTGGGAATCACTGAGGGCAACATGCTTTTGTTTTGTTTTTGCCGAGGCATGCTTAATCTTAGCTCCCTAGACCAGGAATCAAACCGAACAGGGATTGAACTCTGCCCTCGGCAGTGGAAGCGCAGAGTCCTAACCAGACCATCAGGGGATTCCCAAGAATCACATTTTTAACTTCCTGGTAATTCTGACACATTCTGGGGTTTGAGAAGTGCTGCCATGAGGGACTGGCCAGGGACCTGCTTGTCAGACCTGTGGGTAGGGTGGAAGGATGGGCAGGGCACACCAAGCCCTCTTGGGGGAGGAGCCAGGTGAGGGTGGGTGGGGGCTAATTTTTTAAAATCTATTTTTAATTGAAGGATAATTGCTTTACAATATTGGGGGCTGATCCTTTAAAAGATCTCTGGTTTGTTGCCTAACACTTTGCATAGATCTGCTTATGTGTAAAGTAGAAGGGGCAACCTTTCCTGGGTGCCTTGTTCTCTTTCCCCTTGTCTGGGTGGAATCAGGGCCTGAACGCCTCCCACCCCAGAAAGGCTAGAGCAAGACAGGGAGCTATGGGTAAGTCCTTCACCAGGGGTTCAAACTTCACCGACAGCTAGTCACCCCCCTTCTCAGGAAAAGGGTGCAAGTCCGTCCCTGTCTCCCGGTCAGTAGGGCTGGCCAGACCAAAGTCTTGGTCTTGCTAAGTTCCTCCATCCTCCTATCCTAATGGGGTAGAAAATGACTCAGTGTGCAGTGGGTGGACCTTGATCACCGCTCCCCCTTCCCCACTTTGGCAAGGAGCCAGAGCCAGGAGCGCAGGATGACAACAGCTGGCCTGCCCCCTTCTCTTCTGCACCTGTTTGGGACTATTGAGGGGAGGCAGATGGCTAGAGCCTGTACAGTGCTCCTCCAACCCAGGGTGGAAGGATGCCTGGGGGCAGGTGCTGCTGGACAGATAGACATTTAACTCTACTCACATCTGCTCCCATCTCACTGTCGCTTTCTTTCGCTTTCTCCGGTTGTCAGGAACCCTGGGACATTTTCTGTGCCAGGAGTTGGGAGCCAAGACGGAAAGCTGCCCGATTTCTTTCCCACTTGGCCTAGTTTTGGTTTAGCGGATGGAAGAGGTTCTTTCTCCATGTACATCAGTGAGACTGGGATATGGAGGGGAGACTCTGGTGGGAGTGGGAGGGTCTTGAACCCCACCAGGCCCCACCTCTGAAAGCCCACCCCAGCAAACAGACACCCAGGTACACAGGCTGTAGGCAGCCAAGCAGCTAACTGTGTGTAGTATGGCCAGGGGTGCCTGGGCAGCCAGGGAGCCCAGGAGAGGCTAACCCCATCCAGCTGTCCCCAGCTACCCAGCTGTCCCTGGCTTTGTCGAGCAGCTGTCACCCACCTCCCAAAAGTGTCAGAGGAGGGGCAGAGGAGGCCAGGAGAGCTGGAGCTGCCCCAGGAACCGGGCCGGGGAGAGGAGGTGTGGGGGGCCTTTCTCACTCTACGCACTCGGGACACCCCCACCCCCGCACCCACAGGCACGCCCTGTGCCTCCCTCCGCGAAGCGCTCAGGCTCAGAGATACTGGCTCTGCCCCCCGCAAGCAGTGTCTTCCCGCCCTCCCCAGGGAGGCCATCACTCCTCCCCTTTCCGGGCAGGGCAGGGCAGGGTGTCAGGAGCGGAGCTCTTCTCCCCCACCCCACTGATGGCTCCTGTGGGCCAGATGTGCGGAGCCCGCAGGGAGGCGACCGCCGGGGGGTTTCCTCCGCCCGCCACCCCCGCGGGCCCGGGCTCTTTCATGTCGCTGCCCTCCCTGGTCCCAGCCCCGGAGCTGAGCAGCTGCGCCCCGCTTTCCGCCCCCAGCCTCTCTCCCAGCTGTCTTTGGGGTGGGGCCGGGCAGCTGGGGAACAGCTGCAAGGCGTGGGGTGGGGAGGGGGGGTAGTTCGAGTGCCCTCCCGCAACAGCCGGAAACAGTCTCCTTGCCCAGGCCGGGTGCAGGGGGAGGGTAAGGCCTGGGGGATGGTCGGCCCTTGCGCCTCTCCCCCCACCCCAGCGCATCTGGCCTGGCCTGCTGAGTGCGGGGCAGACCCCAGATCAAAGCCCCCTACGGGCTTCAAAGGGCACTCTAGGGGCGGGAGAGGAGGGTGGAGCAGTGGGGGAACACTCTGAATGGGGAGGCCGCTGAGTCAGTGCACCAGGGCCCTCTCTGGAGGCTGAGACCCTAAGTTCTAACCTCCTTTCTGGGTTCTTCTAGGTCCTGTTCACATACACCCACTCCACCATGCCCTTTCCTCAGACTCCTTCATCTGCTCCCATATGAGGGTGGGGGAGAACCCGAGAACACTTTCAGGATCAGACCTGGCCCCCTGGGGGATTTCCTACCCCATCCCATCTCCGCCTTCTGTAGATTGGGTGTGGGGTGCTGGGAGGTCCAGGAGTTGCCCTTCCCCAGCCTAGTGCTCCAGGCCTACAAGCAAAGGGTGCTGTGGGGTAAAAGGGAGGAGGAAAAATGATTCCTGGACATCCCTGGACAGACCCACCACACTTTACCCATCTCCTATAGCGAGGTTCTCCCTATAGGCTTTTGGAAAACTCTTCCTTGGAGGGGCTTTAGCAACAGTGGTCTCTAGAACCTAGGATCTTGGTACTGATTCTAGAACTCTCTGAATCCAGTTTTTTTCAGTTAAAGAGGCAAGGAAGGAAATAGAGGACACTCTTCGGTTGCCCCCTCCCTTTCCTCTGCTAAAGTGCTGAGGCAAGAGCCTGGGATTTGGGGCTAAGATTCTGGAAACTTCGTTAGAGGCTGCAGGGAATGGGAAACGGATCAGTGTTAGGAGGCAGAGGCAGCTGGGGCTGGGGCTTCTGGTGAGAGGTGAGAGGTGAGAGGCCCCCAAAACGGGGCCCGGCCTTCAGGATACCAGCTTCTTCCTCCAGCATCTGTCTTCCTCCAACACTCTACCCCACCCACCTGCCCTCCAAAGTCTTTCTTCCCTTCCAGGGCAGGATGTATTCACTCTCTGCTTGAATTCCTCCAGGGACAGAGAACTCACAACCTCGAGACACCCCTTCCATGATGAAAGCTCTTACAAAGAACAAACAAATCTGGTGGCTAGAGCTTTGGCCTCTACCACATTCTCCAGTGTATGAGAACCACATCCCCTGAGTGAGGAAGGCCTTTACAAGCCCAGGACTTCTTCCCTAAAATTCCCTGTCCCTGGCATTTATGATGCCGGGACTTGCCAAAGGACTTCTGCACTGGGAGGCTGGATGTTTCCTCCACAGGCGACCAGTTTTCCTTAATTGCTGTGTGGTTAATTCCTCTCAACTGCAGCAAACTGGGTTATTTATGATTTCTCTTTGCACTTAGATCTTCAATAATTGGGTCTTTTTTGAGAGAGAACCCATCTGCTCAATGCCATAGGTTATTTCTCATGGTTTACATTGAGGCAAGAAAAGGGTGATGTGTGGGGTCGGGTGCAGCGTAGTTTGCAACAGCCTGTAGAATGGGGTCTAGAGGTGGTATGGGCAACATCTAAGAATTGCAGATAAGAAGTGGAATGAGGGAGCAGGCTCCCAAGAACCATGCCGTAAGGGCAGTGTAGACTTCTACCCCACTTGAAAAAAAAATGGGAGTGAGTCACTTGACATATGGGTGTCCTGGCTGCCTGGCTGTGAGTTGAATACTGTCCTCAGACACTCTCCATGTGTGTGCCTGCTGCAGGGCACTGAGCAAATGGGCAGCTCATGGCTTAATGCATAGGGACTCTCCCTCCACACCAAATGCCATCCCTGCCAGCTGCGGCTCCCTGAGCCCCACCTGTCAGGTCATCTGCTTAGAGTCAGTCCTCCAGTAGCCCATGTGGTTCCGTGCCCCAGTAACTGCTCTTCTGTCTGCCTGGATTGCCTGTCCAGCCTCAGAGTCTCACCTTCTCTGTGCATTCCTCCCCACCTCTCTAGAGGGGGTATGAAAAATAATGAAAGATGTGTGTGAGATCCAAGGTGGGGCTGGTATAGGCCGCTTTCTAGCATTGATAGTTATCACGATGTTCAAGTTCCTTTGGGCCAACCACACTCCCATGCACTTAGCACTCTCACTTGATATTCTAACTCATTGTGATTTACGGGTCAGGTTAGAGGCTGCATAGCTTATGTGTCCGAGTAGCCTGTGCGTCCCTGGAGGACGTGAAATATTAATCATCTTTGACTTTTCAGAGCCTAAGAAACAGTGCCTGTTTCATTCATTCACTTATTCATTTATTCAACTAATAATTATTGCTGTCCTTCTAATATCGGCCTCTATTCCAATGCTGGGGATACACTGGTGAATGGAATACACAAACTCCACTCTCTTGGAGCTAATAACTTGGTGGGAAAGAGCTGACAAACAAGAAGTCAGTAGAGGGACTTCCCTCGTGGTCCAGTGGCTAAGACTCTATGCTCCCAGTGCAGGGGGTCTGGCTTCAATCCCTGGTTGGGGAACTAGATCCTGCATGCTGCAACTAAGTGTTCGCATGCCACAACTAAAGATCCCATGTGCCTCAACTAAGACCTGGAGCAGCCAAATGAATTAATAAATATCTTTTAAAAAGAAATCAACAATTGTGAGTTGGTGATAAGTACCAAGAAGGGAAGTAAAGCAGGGACAGGGCTTGTCAGTAGGAGTAAGGAGGTATGGCAATTCTTATATATGTAGGTGGTTGGGGAAGGCTTTGCTGAGAAGGTGACATTGAGTGGAGATCTTAAGAATATGAGGAGGCAAGATCTGGGGATATTTGGAGCAAGAGAGTCCCAGGTGGAGGGAACAACCACAAAGGCTAAAGGCAGAAGACGCTTGTTTCAGAAAGAGCAAGGAGCGAGTGACTGGAAAGGTGGGTGAGGGGCAGAGCAGGGAGTGATGAGGTCAGGAAGGCATGAGTGAATGGGGGCGGTGACCGGGGGTTTAGGAGGGGGCCAGGACATGAAGCACTGTAGGTGCTCTGCCTCCACTCAAAAGATATCTGCTGAATAAATGAATGATGGATTAATGAATGAACATTGAATGCCTGGGCCGTCGGGGCTCTGAATGTTTCCCAAGGGAGCCCTGTGGGCTAGAGGCTGTCAGGCCTTCGTCCTGGGGAGGCGGGACTTGAATTGTGCCCTAAAGGAGGGGTGAGCAAAACAGAAGAGAAGACAGACATCCAGGAGAGGAGGTCTCTATGAACACAGGTGGGGAGATGAATCCCTGTCAGGGGCAGCAGGGATTGCTCATCCGGAGCTCAGGGTGTGTGTGATTGACAGGTTGATAAAAAAAGATTTGAGGTCAGACTAGAGGGGCCTCTAACGATAGGATAAAGCTTGACCTTGCGTGTCCCAGAGCAGTGGGGCCTCCACAGGCATCTGAACAGAGGAACTGAGTGTTAGAACAATGGCTCTTCTGAGCAGTAAGGGGTGAGCGGCCAGGCAGTGGGGGGCAAGGGGACCAACTAGGAGGCAGTGGGAGGTCTAAAGGAGCAAGGAGGTTGGGGGGTGGCGGTCAGGGTGCAGGTTGCCCCATCCTGAACAGCAGGAAGGACCGTGGCTGGACCTCTGGGTCCCGCTGCTCAGGCCGAGAGATGGAAGCTGGGGTCAGGCCTGCTCCTTCCCTGCCAGCCAGTCGTGGGCCCCAGAGTCAGCAGAAAACCCCGGCCCTAGGGAGGAGGAGGCGGCGGCGCAGAGCCAGAAGCTGCTGAGGGAGCGCTGGCAGCAAGATGCCATTGTACGTCCGCAATCAAGATACTTCAGAGGAAATCAAAAGCACCAACTGGGGAAATGATGTGTGCATGCTCTTGCTTTCTCTCTCTCTCAAGCACACACACAAACTTCTGCCTCCAAAATGGGTCAAGTGAAGGCTGTGGGCGTGGGCTGGGGAGGAGGGGCTGGAAGGAGAGGAGGCCCAGGGCCCCGAGCAGCCTGAGCGCTCATGCCCACTCACCCTCCTGGCATCGGGGTTGGCAGCAGCTGCGGGGTGGGGTGGGACGTGAGGATAAATATACACCTCCCCATGCATATGGATAATGCACACAGCTGCCCTGCCTGCTTTGCGCTCATTAGGACCAACTGTTTCAGGAGCGGTGGCAGGCGGGTGGGAGGGGGTGATGTGCCCATTCACAGGCTGGGGGTAGGGGGGCTGCTTGCAGCTGTGCAGACACCTCCCCCTGCCTGGATCAGCATCCCAGCCCCTGAATTGCCCTGTCCTCCCTCTTTTCCTTCCTCCCAACCTGCTGCTCTCCAGATCTGAGGGTCTCAGGGTGGGAAGGGGGCCTGGGGAGTGAGTCAGGAGGAAATCCAGGCTGCACCCCCACCAGAGCTGGGGAAGTTGAGGGGATGGTTGGATTGTATGGCATCCTCTGGCCCCAGGATGGGCTGCTGCTTGCAAACCCAAGCTCCTTATCTGTTTCTCTCCCAATGCCATCTGTAGCATCCAGGCAGGAAAACTGCTTCGACCCTGTCATCTGGAGGCTCCGGGGAAACCTCGTTCATATTCGAAAGCTCAGACCAGGCTTGCTCTGTGGCCCCAGATAGAATCAGAGGGTCTTGGGAGTGATGGTGCGATGGCACAGGCTTCTGCCTTCTCGGCAGCAGTGCAGGCTGGTGGGCTCCAGTTCACCAGAGCAGGTCGTCCAGGAGAGACTGGGGACTGCATTGGTGATGTGACTGTTGAGAGCCTGGCCCAGGGAGATGTCTGGCTGATGTAATAAGTATGACTGGCCCCAGCTGAGGGGCCCTCAGCCAGTGCCAAGACTTGCACCCTGGTGGGGTCAGGGGGGCATCCTTTCCCATATGGGTGTGCGGAGGCTGCGTGACAGCCTTGTCCAGTCTCAGGAACTTGCATTCCCATTCTGTTAACAAGGCAAAGATAGGGGCAGGCAGTGTCTGTGTGTGACTCTGCAGTCGGCCCTTTCTCTTGCCCTCCAGTGATCTAAGTGGGCTCCAGGGACTTCTACCACTTTACTGCAGCCCGTCTCTCCTCCTTTGGGGCCAGGGCACTGGGTGGGGGCTGCAGAGCCCTGGGGGAGAATGGAGGTCCAAAGGGTCACAGCCTCCCCAGCCTTTTTCCTTTGTTGTCAGGGCGGGGCCTGGCCACCGCCTGCCCCCTCTGCTGGTGGCCTCCAGAGCAGCAGCCACCTCTGGGCTCTGTGAAATTTCCTGTGGATCTTAAAGGGGTGGGTGGCAAAGTGAGAGAAAGAGAGGTAGGCCTCGGCCTGGTTTCCTGGAGCCCCGCTCCCCACTGTTCCCAGCTCCGTGTTTAGTCAAGAAGGCACCCTGGGGAAAAATGGTCTTTCTAGTTAAAGGGAACCCCAGCTAAACCATTTTCTTTTTTTTTTTTTAACCATTTTCTAGTTGTGTGATTCTAGGCCAGTGACTTAAGGTCTGAGAGCCTTGGTTTCCTCAACTGGAAGAGAAGGGTAGGAATGGTTACCCTGTGGGGCTACAGAAGGATCCAATCAGTGAATGACTAACAGGAGGAGTCGTTTGTTGATCTAAATGGTGGTTCTGCCCTCAATCCTTGCAGCTCTCAGCTTCAGGAATCCACCTGAGTTCTCCTGCAAACCTTGTCCCTCCTTGACTCAGCTTGCTCTCTGCCTTTCTGTCATTAATATTTCATTTCTTTACTGAAGGCTTTTTGTCCCTGGGACACTGGGACACTGCTATTCACTCTGGGAAAAGAAACCTCTCCCTGCTCCTTTGTGCAGGAGCCCTCAGCTCCTTTTCTGAGTTCAGAAGCCAAAAGGGGAAAAGGTTTCATGAGACAGGCTTGGGGCCCAGCAAACAAGCCCAGGTGAAAATCATGACCCTGCCCCATTCTCCTGGTGTGATCTTGAACAAGTAAATCCAATTCTGTGAGCCCTATCCTCAAACTGAGTGATAACACCTACAGTTATTAATGTTGTTGCAAGGATTAAATGAATGATAACGGCCAACTGCCTGGTACAAGTGGATGCCCTGGTCTGACCCTGCAGGGGCCTGGTTGTTGGCTTATTACCACATGCTCGTGTCTGTCTGGTTCCGGACACACGCACACACACACGCACATGCACACGCACACACACACACGCACACAACACAGGACACAGTGCTGGACCAGCAGATTTACTGCAGGGAACAGGAGCTCTCTTCCCCTCCTCCCTGCCCGACTCCCATGCTGCAGCTTCTCCGTGTTCTGCAGGGTTGGAAAAGGAAATTACTGAACAGATTGCAATTAAGGGGGAGGTGGGGGGGAGAGAGAGACAGAGGCCCTGAAATGCAGCTTGACTGAGCGCTAAACTGTGTTTTTGCCCGGAGCCAATCAGGAGCCACTGACAAGAGCCTGTTCCCACTTACAAATCTAATTGCAGGAGGTGGGGCTAGGGTGGCCCAGGGAGCCCCCTGGAGAGAGGAGGGGGCTGCCAGCACCTCTGGGAAGGCTGCTGGCCCTCGCAACATGTGGGGGACAGTGTGGAGGGCAGAGGTTCTTGGAGGCCTGGGAAGGCCTAGACTCCAGAATTTTTGCCTGTTATTATAATAGCTACCCATGATTTAGTACCTTCTCTGCACCAGACATTCATAACTTCATGTAGTTTCTCGGAGACTCAACAAGGTAGGTGATTACCTCATTTTACAGGAAGAAACTGAGGTACAGTGTTCCTACTATGTGCTAGCTGTTGCCTTCTATCTACATCTATTGCCATTATATCTCTTTTCAATCTCTCTACCAGTTTTGTCCCGTTTCACAGATGAAGAGGCAGGACTCCAAGAAAGGAAGCAACTTGCCTGAGATCACAGAGCTGATTTATGGATGGGCAAGGATAGACTTCTGGGTCTGAGTCCAGGGAACACAGTTTAATTGTATCTCTCTGTCACTGTATTGAGCAGGGCATTCTGGGTAGAATTGTCAGATTTAGCAAAACAACACAATCAAAACTGGGATGGCCAGTTAAATGTGAATTTCAGGTAAACCACTTTTTTTATGAGTATTGTGTCTCAAATTGTGCATGGGATGTACTTATATTCAAAATGATTCTTTGTTTATTTGCAATTCAAGTTTAGCTGAGTGTCCTGCCAGTTATCTGGCAACACTAGACTTTCTCTCTCTTCCTGCCTCCAGCTCCCCTCTATTCTGCCAACAGCTTGCCTTTAAAGGCCAGCCCTTGGGACCAGCCAGGCTGGTATGTCTCTAGGCTGCTGAAGTGAGGCTGCCGGAGGGGAAGACAAGCTCTTCTCCAGAGGGCAGAGCTCTGGACCGGAGCCCACTCTGCCTCCTACTGTGTGACTTTGGGCAAGTCTACTCCCCTCTCTGAACCCTGTCTAAAAGGAAATAGTATTAGGTAATAGCCAGTGTCCTTGCAGCCCCATTTTTCCTAATTTCTCCCCTTTTTTCTGTCTGTGCAAAGGACGGTACCAAAAAAATCTGATTGTGCTGCCATGGGGACAGAGGACAACAGTTGGGACAGGGGACCCCCACCCCCACCCCCGGCCAGCAGCACTGATCAGAGAAAACCCCTGGTGTGGACTTGGAAGGCTGGGGGCTGAGACAATGAGCCACTATTGTGTTACTGTCTTTGTCCTGGGGGGGTGGTGGCAGCTTGCGCTGCCTTCAGACCTGGGTTCCCGGCCCACTGGCACTAATGACTCTGTGATCTTGGGCAAATGCTTTAACCCAGGCCAGCGCCTCATTTTCCTTAGCTGTAAAGTGGGACTAACGCTGCCCTATGATGTCAATGAAGGGTCTGCTATGTGAGAAGGGCTTAATAAAGGGTTATGTTTATTGGTGGTGATGGCGTTCGTGTCACCCCCTCCTGTAGAAAGCACCCTGAGAGATGCTGACCTCTGAAAGGATGAGCTCACTGCAGCCCTCTCCCCTTCTAGCAAAGGACACGACGCTTTCCAGGCTGCCTTCATTTCAGCTAAATTTTATTTGTCGGATTTTTGACAGACGTCTAAATTATACATTGAATTTTCCACATGACCAAATACCACGTCCCTTCCTTTGATTATCATTTTCAAAAGAGACTAAAAAAAAAAAAAAAGAACTTTTCGATGGAGCAGACTGAACCCTGAAACCACATGGAGTGCAGAGCTAAAAATAAAAGGAAGTAAGAACTGGCCCCTGAGAAGGAAAGAGAAATCAAAGCAAACTCTGACGGGAATCAAGGGACGAGTCCTGGCGAGGGTGACATGGTGTCACCCCCGGGCCAGGCCGGATAAGGAGCGGCCGACAGCGAGGGTGGGGCCCAGAGTGGCGCAAAAATAGCCACGGCTTTAGCCCAGAGGGGAATAAAAGAAATTTGTTAAAAGCCAGGAGAGAGAGAAGTGAGCGGGAGGGAGGGAGGGGGCAGGACCGCGTCCTTCCCGCAGTTTGGGAGCTGCGGACCTTAACCCTGGCACATCTCTACCCGCCAGCATAATCGCTGACTTTCAGCTGTGCGCCGACATGTTCCCCAGCTCAGCCCACATCAATGACACCCTTGTTTCCATAGTAACCAAGGGAGAGTGAAGGGGAAAGGGTGTGCTGCCCTGGGCTCGGGGAAGCCAGCCAGAAGGAGCCGCACGGAGGAGGTTGGGAGGAGGGGAGGGGAAGGACTTTTTCCCACAGCTGGTCTGAGCACACATCCTGGGGCCCCTGTCCCAGGCCAGGCCTGCCCTCTGGCCTCCACCCCTCTCCCCTCCCTCTGCACATTCAGATGCAGTCGTGCCCAGAGCCACTCACCACTGAGACTCCCTGGGAGTGGAAAGACCCAGCATCCCCCTTCTAGCTTACAATTCTGTCCTTCACGGTGGGGGGCCAGGGGCGGTGGGGGGGGGGAGTAGGGAGAGAGGAAAGGGGACTTTAGAAGCATTTTGTTTTTACAAATGCCTGCTTTCAAACTCTGCGATTTTCAGGCTCCTCTCATCTACCCTGTGAGCCCCGGGAGGGTTTGGTAGGGCTCAGAGGGAAGATGAAAGCCTGTGACATCCACAATGTCTCTGTGTCTTTAGCTGAAAAGCAAAGCTGAACATTCACAGAGGCTGTTATCAGACAAGGCAAGTGGCTTCTGCCTGCTGGCTGAGGCCCTGGGCAGGGGCCCCTTTCAAACAGTTCCCTAAGTTGGTGGTAAAAGGACAAAAATATTTCACAGACCATCCACTGCTAGAGTCCAAGTTCCACATCGCTGTGTTCGCAAATCGCAGACCTCAAAGCAGGCATTTTGCCCCTCAGATAACATCCGTGCTGCACTACTCAGAGGGAAAAAACATTTTCACGTGCTAGAGCCATATTTGCAGCCAGATTGAAGGGGGATTTCTGGTCCCTTGTAATTCTGTTTTGCCTCCTTTCAAAGGCATCTGGGTAAGACAGACAAGCCTAAGGAGGCTGCAGGGAGCAGCAAGCTCACAGTGGTTTAAAAACCCTCACCTTTTGTTTTGCAAGTCCTCACAGGTCTGTCCACAGCCACCCCAGGGCACCTTTTCATGTCTGGCCTTGTTAATGACTTTCACCCCAGACCGCCTTTGAAGCGGGCCATGCCTCAGCCTCATGGGCACAACTTGGTCCAGAAAGGCTGGGAACTGAGGGCCAGGGGCCGGAGCAAACCCTGCTCACATGCCTTGGTGGGTTTGGGAAGGGCTGCCTCCCAGGATGTGAAAAGCAGCTGGCCAGGGACCCATCAGCCACTGGATGGTCTCTTATTCATTCTCTGAAAACCCTGGAGGCCAGGCACCAGAACAGAGCTCGGTTGGGAAGCCATCTTCCCTTGTCTGAAGGTTGGCTCACCTTCCCTTGTCTGAAGCTGGGGACTTCTTATGGCTCAAAGAAACAAGCTCTTTTTGCAACACGGGGCAGGAGAAAGCTCCTGCCATTCCTCCCGGATCAATCTACAGAGGACACATTTTGCTGGAGAGAGGCTGAGGGGACCAGAACCTGGGGTGACTCTGGCTTCTCTGGGCAAGCCCCCCCAACCCTACCCAACCAAGCTCCTCCTGGCAGCAAGCGCTCTCCACCCGTGAGCAGCCCACACCACCAAGTTGCCAGCACTGTAAAAATTGATCTCTTCTGAAGATCGATCTGCCTGGCTTTTCTCAGTGGAGCAGGTTCATGGTAAAGCTGCATTTATTTTTAAAATCTGATAGCAGCGGCCTATTGTGATCATTTAAACATAGAATTCTTTGAGCTTTAGAAATCCCTTCTATGGGACGGCCATGGAGAAGGCAGCTAATCTCGGAGTCGGCTGCTCACTGCTCCATTGAACTGGAGAAAGCCTGTTTACGCTAGCCTGAGCCCTCCATGTGAGGGCTTTTTAAAGACCTTGTAATTTTTCTGGAATTAAACCTCCCACCTCTCCTTACATTCCAGATGTCATTACAGTCAAAAGTGGTAAGAATTTGCTTCCCTGTGTGGCTGGCTGGGGGGCTGGGGACGGGGTATGTTTCTGTGGTGACTTGTCTGCAAGAAAGGCTTTTTTTTCCCCTTTCCAAAGGGTGAGGATTACATAGTCTCTTACCTGCATGACAAGATGGTTTAATCATCGGCTGTTCCTCACCTCCCCCTCCTCTCCCTGGCCCCTGCAGCTTCCCACCCAGACAGGCTGCAGCCCTGGTAATGGGTGATGGTAGAAATCACTGACCAGCAAGAGCAAACACTATCTTGGCTCAAAACCACAGGGGAAAGTAAGGACAGGTCAGGAAATAAGTGACCACAGCCTAAGCTGCTGCTCCTCTTCCTCTCTCCCCCACCGGTTTTTTTTTTTTTTTTGAAAGAAAAAAGCCCACTGGAATTGTCTAAACTGCAATGCAATCTCTTGCTCATTTAAAAGATCTCATTTTCTAATCATGTGCTTTGAGACATTTAATACTATTTCAATTATGCAGAGGAAATAATATAATTCCTTTATTTGAAAAATGATACTGAACCTCAGAGATCAGTTAAATCTACGGCTGGAATGGGGATTCTTTTTAAATGGTGTTGCTCCTTCTCTTCATACAGCTGTAGCTGTACACAGATGGAAAAACATTTGGTCAGAAAGCAGCAAATTAGTGTTTTTCAGGACAGAATTCAGCTCCCGCAGCTCCCACATCTCCATTCGTCGAGATTTTATTTCTTCTTTGGGTTGACATGTTTGCAGACCCAGTTCATGCCGTCCTTTGAGGGAAATGGGTAGAGAGGCAGTGTTAGTTGTAAGAAAGGCACCACACACTCCAGCCCTCGAGGGGAAAGAGGGTCCCGGGTCCGCCCTCCACAACCATGGGCTCAATGGTGCTTGCCTGCCCCAGGGGCCCACCTGGGTGACCAGGGACAGTGACCTCCTAGGGAGGAGTGGGGAGGCCTCTGAGAGCTTGAAGGGAAACGGGAGGGGGAGTGTCAAGAGCCTGAACTTGAGATGGGTCCTCAGGAACTCCCTCTGAAAAAATAAACACATCTGCCTGGATCCCAGGCCTGATTGAGGAGCTATCAGGACAGATTCCAGCCATTTTTGGCTTTTTCTAAAAGCTGACCTTTGCTAGGGCATTAAATTCAATAATAAGCCACCCTTCTGGTACCCCGGTGTGTTTACAGTGTGACAGTGTACACTTAGGCTAAATTAAATTTCTTTTTGGAAAAACAAACCAACTGCAGTGCGCGTTACTAGATACACACTGGGGCAATGTGTATTCATTTCTCTCTGTGCAGCACCAGGGAAGGTTTAAAGGGGCCTGGCCTGGTTCTTGCAGCTTTAAGCAGTACCAAGCAGAGGGACTGGGGAGAAGGTTCCCTTAAAGGCACAGTAACCTTGAACATGTCCTCTCTTAGAAGGCTGGAGGAGGACAGAGGTAAAATCCACACAATGTCTACGTACAGCCACCTGGCAGGTGGCGTATCTTGTGGATGCCAGGCCCACCAGAGATGACCTCTTTTTCAACCCCCTTAGGAGCCATCCCTGAATGCTTACTCTTTCCCCAGAGTCTCTGTGACCCCCCGAGTTGTGTGGAATTCTCCGAAGTCCAAAACAAAATCAAAGGAGGCCTCTGCAAGGCACCCCCCTCTTTTTCCCCTGCTTCTGTCACACACGGACATCTCAGGGCATACATGACATTCAGAGCCCTGCATTTCCTGTGACCAGGGAGCTAGTCGTTGAACCTGAACAGCTGAGACAGCTTAAAGTAATAAATATCAGCTGACACCCTTGGCCATTCGGAGCATTAATCCCATAAACAATACATCATGGCAAAACAACCAGCAGGCATCCTATCTCCTGGCTAATCTGACCATAACCTGAATTTACAGTGATTAAAACTCCGCCAGTTGCCATCAGAGCACTTGGTTGGGAGAAGCAGAATATCTGATGGCTGTCCCAGAGCAGACCTTAGAGGAGGCTGGCCACGGCCCACTGCACAAAACCACACAGAGGTGGACAGCACCTGGCAGCGGCGGGGACTGGGGTTTGCGGGGGGATGGCGAGGTGAGAGAAGGTGGACTCCGATTACAACTGGGTTAGCTGCTTACTCTGAAAAGCTGAGGCCAGTTTTAAGACCATTTTTATGAAAAGGATTAATTTAAAGAGAAGGATGTTTAATTTTAGGAGCTAATTGGTTTCCAGGAAAAAAAAAAAAAGATCACCTGCCAGGAGACAAAAAAGATTTTACAAATAAAAGAGGGATGAATAAGATAACCATCTTCTCTTTGCCTTCGAAGGTGAATAGCTCAGCACTTACGTGGCACTTTCCATCTTTAGGAACCCGCACAAACACCATCAAAGGTGCGTACCTCAATATTCCCTGCTCTATAGAGAGTTGCACTATTTTATCAAATCATCTTCTTAGAGAAATCAAGAGCAGTGTTCCCACTGAATACTGTCTTCCCTCTTGTTTTATGGCTGATTATAGAGGGGGCTGGGCTTCTTTTATTGTATGTAACTCAACATGAATGCACTCAAAGAGATAGGAAAAATATTTACTCAGCTGCAGGAACCCAAGGCAGAATGTGGAGGGTGAGGGGCAGCTTTCTACTGGGTATCTGTTATGGAGGCCGAGGGGATTTAAATGGGGAGCCCTGCTGAGGGGCAGTGTCCTCCAGATGTGTGTGTTAGAGCCCCAGTCCTGCCAGCAGAGGGCGCTCAGAGGTCGGGCCCCACCAGCTGACCTGCTGGCCCCAGGGGGTTCCATAGCTGCTGCCTGCAACCCCGGAGTGTGGGAAGCTGGGGAGACTTAACTCTGCTCTGGCTCGGGAAGGCTGCCCCATCTAAAGTGTTTGGAGGCTGGGGGTTTGTGCCTTTCCTGTTACTGCCCAGAGGAGAACCTGAACTGGAGCTGGGAGGTGTCAGGGAGGCAACAGTCAACAAGGATGTTACTTCTAAGGTGCCCACTGGTAAGGAAAGACTCCTGAGGGGAGGGTCCATGCCAGACTGGCTTGGGGTGGTGTTTACAGAACTTCACATGATGGCTGGCCTGCTTGCCTGCTAAGTTACTTCAGTCGTGTCTGACTCTTTGCAACCCTATGCACCATAGCCTGCCAGGCTCCTCTGTCCATGGGATTCTCCAGACTTCTCCAGTATTCTCCAAAAATACTGGAATGGGTTGCCATGGTCCTCCTCCAGGGGATCTTCCCAACCCAGCAGCAGACACTTAATTGATATCTTTTAATCCCTGTAACAACCCTGTGAAGTAGGTACTTAGGGATGAGGAAATGGGGGCACAGAAGAATGCGTGGCAAAGGCGGGCCGTGAACCCAGGTAATTTAGTTCCAGTGCCCGCGCTCGCGCACCCCTGACCATTTCTCAATGACTGTGGGCAAGTGCCGGGGAGGAGCTCTGTCTCAGGCTTAGGGAGAAGCTGCGCTTACCCTCAAGTTGGCAGAGGGAGCAACTGCAGTTTTTTTTCTTATGACTTTCAGCTGAACACAGGGGTATGAGATGGAACAGCCCCAGACAAGCACCCGGCGTGGCTCTGCTGCAGCTCTGAAGGTGCCAGAGGTGGCCACTCACCTCTCAAGATTCCTAGGCTGCCATGTACTGATACTTGTGGACTCCTACATTTTTATCTCGCAGCATGATCCCAACACATTAACTCTCTGCAAGCCTGCAATCTCCAGCGGAATCTCTCTCTTTAGAGACAACATCATAGCAAAAGGAGGAACCTTAAATCAGCAGCCACATCACTCTGGCCTTAATTTAGCAAGGCTCTGATCTTCTTTTAAACAGATGACTGAGAAAAAGGTGATCGTTTACCTGAAGCAGGTTATTGCTCTGCTTCCAAAGAAGGAAATGAACTCGTAGCTTTGTTTAAGGGTTGAACCTTTACTGTCAACTGGTTTGACCAAATTTCTGCAAACTGGATCTCCCTCACAGGGCTGACCATCTCATGGTATAGTCCTCCCTTTTTGCCTCCACTGCACCCCCCCCTCGGACCAACCTTGCTGAAACTGAATTTGAATTGATTGGCTTCAATTCAATACTAGAGACTAAGGAGAGGCACTGAACCTCAAATACTGAGCTTTGTCTGGCCTCTTTCAGAGGAAATAACTTCTACCATGTCATGGGATTATTCCCTACTAACCACTGGGAAAAATGGAAGGTGGCCCCTCACCACATGGGTGGAAACCTACTTGATCACAGATCTCTCCATTTTGGGATTAAAGGCATGATGCCCTTTCTATGGGAAGAGAGCACCCCTCATACTCTGATCTCTCTGCAATGCATCCGTCACTGCTCAGTGGTAGGAAGGAAGCAGTGGCAGCCATGGTCGGGTGGGTCTGGTTGTTTAACGCCACGAGGACTACACCGTCACATCAGTAATTGCTCAGGCCCGTGCTGAGCAATGCAGCCTATTCCTTTGTGCCACTGGGCCCCCAGGGTCAAGGAGCAGCTGGAGGCAGCATACATAAAATATTGCTTGCTATTAATACTTTTTCTGGTGACAAAAGGCACTGCCCCAGAGAGGTAGCAAAATTGCATGGCCCAAGCTTGCTTTCCTAGTCTACAGAGAGGGTTGAAAATTTAAAAATAAACCTGAGGTCTGACTTGCAGATAAGCAGTTCCATTCACCCTGGGAGTCAAAAATAACTGAACCAGGCCTAGAAAGAAGTTGTAAATATTATTTAAAAAAAAATACTGAAATTCTGTTGGCATATTAAGGAAAAGGTTCCCTTGGATCAAGGAAAAAGAAACAAAAACAAGAACCTGGGCTAGTGAATGTTTAGAGTTCATCTGCAAGGCACTCTGAAGGACAGCTCACACGTCAGGACTCAGATGGCTGGAGGCCCTTTCTGTGAAGGTGAGAGCTCTGGGAGCCAGATTACGGCTCCTGCTCAGAGAAGGAAGACAGGGCATGTGGGAGCGATGTGAAAAGAAGGTATGGATGTGAGGTGGGGGCATGGAGAGCGATACCCAGGAGGACCTTCTCCTAGCTTGAAGCTACTGGTGTAGGCAGATCTCTCTTATGACTAAGGTTAGAGCCCAGGTTGAAACTGCTGATCTCTGCTTTGAAAGGAAATTCTAAAGCAGTATAATTTTAATTACACACACACACACACGATGTTCTGGGGAGGCAATGTCTTCAAACACCCGAAACTACCACTGCCAGGGAGAGCTGTGGTTTGGGACTCACATTCAGGTCTGCAGGTGGAAGAGGGACTGATTTCTTTACACCTTTCTCTGGCTCTCAGCCAGATCCTTTGTTCACGATTTTCCAGACACCCAGGGAAAAGCAGAGAAGAGTCCCAGGGTTAGGTGTTGTTTATGAGAAGCCCTGGCAGCCCTGGATGCAGACGGAGGCTGCCCCATATTTGCAAGGGGGTCTGCCAGAGCGGGCCGTGGCTTTTCCCTCCTGGACACAGTTCAGTTTCTCTTCGCCCTGCCTTCATCTGCTTGACATAACTGGGTCTCTCTGACCACTCCTCTGGACTACGGGGCTCTCCCTGGCAGAGTTTCCAAGACTGATGCTCTCCTTCAGCTTTTAGTGCCCCTTACCTGCCTCTGCTCTCGACAGCTTCCCCTGAAAACCTGCTTTAATTACGTGATGGGCTGCCTCCTCATCACCATCAGCCAGGCAAACAAAGACCGGTTCCCAACTCTCTAGAAGCCCGCAAAGCCAGTTTCCACATCCAGAGCCAGGAACTGCCTGTCCTCCTTATAACAACTGCACATATTTGCCATCAGGTAGAACAAGAACCTGAAATCCATCTCAGGAATCACTAACTCCCACAATCTCGAATCATGTGTTTAAGCTGCTCGGCTAAGGAGAAGTGAGCTCCCTGCCCGAGTGTCTCCTTACCTAGCAGATCTGTTCCCCTGACTCACCCACTTGAGGGTTATTTAGCAGCAGAGGACAGGTTTCACAAACGCATTTGATCAGGTATACACATATATCTGGAACAGTAACAGAAATTCCAGGTTTTTTGTTTTTTTTTTTTAACTTCTGTACATTTTCTTTCAGGGTCATTAGGGCTGTGGTACCAGTTGCTTGACCCCCCGTCACGACTAAGCATTTTGGCAGCTCTGCCCATTGCTGACCAGCTTCCAGGGGGACCATGGGTGGGAGGGTGGAATGGGAAGATGAGATAGGAAGTTAAGGAATTTTAAGTAACTTTTTCACAGAATCTCTGTCTGAGAGTAAAGTCTTTCATTTTTAGGAATACTTAAAGCCTTAATTAGTACCAGTCATTAAAAGGCCTGCTCTTGAACTAAGCAATGCAGGGAATTCTCTTTTTCAAGTGAAAAACAAGAAATTGGCTGAGTGGGCAAGAGCTTAGGTCAAAGGTATTACCTAATAGGGACGTGGTCAGTCAGTGCCTCACAATGAATGTTGTTTCCACAGAAAACTCCACGACCTTTCTCCAGTCCCCAAAGGTTGCCATTAAAGGACAATAGACAGCAGATTCCCTTCTTAATTAACATTTTTATTAAATAACCCATTTCAAATAATGGTTAAATTCTCTAAATTTATATCATTCTATTAACCATAATCTAATCTCATTAACCTTGAAATCCCAGTCTTAACTACCCAATTCTATACACCATGGTACTATCTACTAAACTAATTAAGTGACCTTCAAACTATTTCTCCTCCATATCAGATCATTATTTTTCTTGCTCACGGTTCTTTGCTGGATCTCTCGTGATCTCTCACTTCCTGTGAACCTAGTTTCTGAAGGTCCCTGATCTGGGAAGAACTTTCTAACAAAGTCAAACCATACAGGACTGTCTGACTTGATTCCTGCCTGCCCCCACCCTCTATCCAGTAGCTCATGCCTCTTTCCCAGGCTGAAGATCCTGTGGCTTAAAGGGAACTCCATTTCTATGGCAGTTCGACAGCTGGGAGCAGGGAGTCCATTCTCATCTCTGCCTAGCCAGGGTGGGAGGGGTGGAGGCTGGAAGGATAACAACCACCACGGCCTCCCACCTCCTCTGAGGAAGCACCCTTGGCCTGAATGCCGCTCCTCTAAAGACTGATTCGAGGGGACCCTAGTTCCTCCTTTTCATATCCCTAAGGCTGGCTGAGGAAACAAGAGCCTCACTGCTAATTCCAGCTTTGGTTTTTCTTCCTTTTGACACTCTGGCCAAGAGAAAAAAGATCACAGAGCTGTCAATTCCCACTTTCTTAGGAGTATGCTTACAAAAGGTATTTCTTTTCTTAAGCTCCACCTTTAGAGTCCCCAGACGCAAGATCCTCTACTTTCTATATTTGGGCTCTAAACAATTTCAGAGAGGCATAGTCCTCTTGCTGAAGTGGTCTGTACAAACACAAGAAAGCTGTTTCTTTTCCTGGGCCTTACCCTCACCAAGATAACCCTAGGCCCCATGAGCGCCATCTTATGCACAATTGAGAGAAATACTTTAGGTAAAACTTGATTTTTGTTTAAAAGTGAAAAGCTAAATAAAATGATCAGAATTTACCTATTCAAAAACATCCTGGGTTGTAAGACTTGTTGGACCAACTTGTAAATTAAGCTGAAAAATACCCAATTAATTCAAAACCTGATAGATACATACAACCATATATGTGACTGTAATTTTATAGAGGAGACCTGAGAAGAATAAAATTAATGATAGTTTCATTGCTGAGTGGGATTAGAGGAAATGAAAGAACTTTTTAGTTCTTAATTTTATGTAGTACTTTGATATGATTAACAATGAGAATATATTGCTTTACTTATGTATTTTTGAACACACTGTGGGGCTTGTGGGATCTTAGTTCCCTGATCAGGGATCAAACCTGGGCCCCCTATATGGAGTCCTAACCACTGGACAGCCAGGGAATTCTCAAGAATATATTGCTTTATAACCACAATCTAGTAAAGAAAGGAAATAGATGAGACTTAAACCTGCCCCCTCCCCAAACCTAAACCTCATAGAGACTCACAGAGCTCCTGCTTTCCTTTTGGGGACATAGCTGAAACAACCTCTGGCTACATCACACACACACACACACACACACACACAAGAGCTTCTGAGAGCAGGTATGGAAGGGTTTGGAGCAGGGGGCACTTGTCTTGTGCTAACTGGTCTACCCTCAGATCCAGCAGCAAAGCACTGAAGGGGCCCTGGCAGTTTGTCTAACACAGAGGGAAAAAAACAGGCAGCGCACAGATGGAACAAGTGAGATAACTCTAGGAAGGGATTATTTGCTGGAGATAAAAGCGATCAAATTTGTCAAATATCTGCAGGGAAAGGGAAGAAGAGTGTTAGGAGGCAAATGGAAAGACGCTGCCAGACAACGATGGAGAACCAAACCAAGATCATAGTAAAGCAAACTGGCCACACCACCAGAGACACATGCCCTACGGCGATGAGGGGAGACACCATCTCTCTAGACGCTGGTGCTCCCTCACAGCACCCTGGAGCGGTACTGTCCCGTTCTCATGGTACTGGGTCACCACCCTGGCAGGTATACCAGATGTTGAAAATGAGGCTTATGGGGCATGCTGGGGGCTTCAGAATCAAGAAGCGGTCCTAGAGGGCTGACTCCAAGGGTTGACTGGTTTGAGGTTGCTTGGTAGGACGCATTGGAGCTGCAACTGTTGATCATTCTTTGAGGATACTGCCTCTCTGGTGTCTGGGTTACCATCGTGTTCTGTCCCAAATTAATATCAAATGAAGGGGAGCCTGCTCTTCTGGTACACAGTTCTTGGTGTAAAGCGTAAGGCTTTTAGGCGGCAGAAACCTCCTTGTGGGACACCAACCCAAAGCAGCAGGAAATAGACACCAACCCTGACGGCAGTGGAGACAGCCAACAGAAAAAAACAAAACACTTCTAGGATAACTAGTGTGTGGTTGATGGCTCTGTTACCTTGAGAGTGCAAGGTAACAGGGCACTGGTATTAGCATCCATAATACCAGATGCAACACAAAACCCTCAACCCAGTCATCAGAGAATCCTAGAGTTGGGAAAGCATTTTTGAAATCTTCTGTTCCGACCTCCTCCCCAGTGGGGCAGCCTGTTGCTTGTGTGGGGTCGTTTATCTCTGGCTTTCTTGGACCAGTTAAACGATATCAGATTGGTTGCTAAGGAGGAAAGAATCAGATGCCTCCAGGCCCTCCACATCCTGGAATGGTTCATCTGCCCATCAAAGGCTATTTGTTTCATATCTTTTTCTATCTAGATCCGTGCAACCAATGAGACAGGCTACCTTGGTTGCCAGGTGACCGAGCCCTCCGGTAACCTCACCTGAACGCCCTCTCCCGTGAGAGCGGAGCAAGACTGGATCTGCCAGAACCGGTCACGGACGGTGTGCAGGTTCAGCCCTTCTGCAATTTCAGAGGCAGGGGCTGCTGTCAGCAGATCCTGCTTATTAGCAAAGATGAGCACGGGCACACAACTTAGCTTTTCTTCCTCCAGTAATTCAGCTAGTTCCTGGATCATTTGGGGAATAGATGGGGAAGGGGGGGGGGATGAAATCTATGATATTTAACCATGCACTTCTAATTGAAACTAAATAAAAGTTAAGCTGATCAACTAGCAACTTTCAAGGGCAGTGGTTCTCAAACTTGAGCGAGTGGAAGAATCCCCTGGCAGATTCCCGGGCCCACCCCAAAGATGCTGACTTTGGAAAGTCTAAGCCAGGGCCCAGGAATCTGCATATGCTCCTACTAATAAGGTAGTTCTGTTATAGGGGGATTCATAAATCATACTTAGAGAAACTCAAGGGAGAACAAAAGTTGTGGTTAGACATTTAAAACTTACCCAAGGTTATTATATGCAAATAACTTTCAATGCATATATATACACACATATACATATGTATATATGTATGTATATGTACAGATACATATGTAGTTTTAAAAACTTGAATAAAAATGACAGTTGCTTTACAGACTATAATTCTGATTCATCAATCTCTATCTCCAAAACATGCATGCGTGTGCATTACACTTCCTTAAACCCACATCCTAAAGTAACTGCATTAGCCTATCTGACAAGGTCACTGAGTTTTAGGTGATAGTTTGGGATCTAAACTGTATGTTAATTCTGTCTGCAGCAAGTCTGGGAGAAGGTATACACTTACCTAAAAGCCAGGACCCACCCCTTCTCCCCTCGACCCACATTTTAGCCACTTAAAACACTGGAGCTCTAGAGAGAACTAGATGGTTTGACAGGCAGATCCCTGTCTGACACCTTTCAGCCCCAAGTTCACGTGTAGCGCTGGTTCACATGAGTGATGGTCCAGAAATCATCAAGGTATGGAAGGGAGAGGGGCTGTCTCCAGGCGAGTTCTCAAACTAATTTCCAGGGAAAAGGAACATAAATGTGGGGACTTCTACCTTTGGAAGGCCATGTGTGGTAGTTTAGGTCACTGGCCAAGGGCTGTACTAAAATGTAAAAATATAAGCACACTTCCCCAAAGACGTCCATGTTACTGCTCACTTATTATCAGTGTACTAAGCCTGGGTAAAATGGTCTATATCCGCTGCATCTCTATTAAAATTGCATTTGCTAATTGTATCATGTAATCACGCTGACATGCACCCTGCACTGGAAGCAATATTCAAAGTATACCTATCTCTTGGCTTGAAAAGAAGAGCAGCTTAGTCTTGGCTTGCACATTTCTTCCCATACTTTCTAATTTGTTCAAGTAACCCTCGGATCAATTAAGTTGGTATTGAAAAAAAATGCACATAGAAATGGTAGGTGAACTGTCCTTTGGATTCACTTCTCTGTGGCCTGGGAAAAAACCTGGAGAGCTTTTGGGCATGGTGGTAAGTTCCACTTGCTTGTATCTTGTTTATTTAATTTGATTAAAACTAAAAGCCTTTAAATGAAAAATTGTTTAAAGAATTCTCAACTAATTTCTTTTTAGGCAAGTGGTATTTTGCCTACTTGCCAGAATGACTGTCTTGTTTAAACTGCAGAGGTTAAACAAAAAATACTTTTCCTCACTCTTATACATTTACAAAGTGGATTAATGAATACCCAATTGTTTGGGAAATATCTCAACAGAACAATTATTTACCTGACCTGTCTCTTCAAATCTTTTTCTGTCTGCGCTGTCAATTACATATATCTGTAAAGTGAAAGAAGAAGGTTATTTCAATGAGCAGATATGGAAAAAGACAGGGCAGTACATATATCTGTAAAGTGAAAGAAGGTTACTTCAATGAGCAGATATGGAAAAAGGGCAGTTTCTAGCGAAGGAGCAGATGATTCCTCATTGGCAGAGTTCATGTTAGCACAGCATACAGAAACTGAGCTGGTCACTCGTGTCAACAATGGACACAAAATAAACTGATTAATTAATTAATTAAGACGCCGAGAAGATACCTCTGGCAAAGCTCCAAAGTAAGAAGTAAGGTGAGCCAAGCAGGATAAAAATAGCTACATTTAATGGGAATTCACTAAGCATTCTTTATCCTAGATTTACTCTATTAATCCTCATTATCACTCCATGAGATAGATTTCATTTTTTTAAATATCTATTTTTATTTATTTGTCTATGCCAGGTCTACTTGTATTGTGAAATGTGGGATCTTTAGTTGCAACATGCAAACTCTTAGTTGCAGTATTTGGGATCTAGTTCCTTGACTAGGGAAATGAACCTGAGGCCCCTGCATTGGGAGCATGGAGTCTTTACAGGGACTATAAATTAAGTTTTTCCGAGGAGCTTCACCTTAGTGAAATTAGTTGACTCTGTAGGCAGAAACAGGTTAACAGAGGACATTTACACCTTGGGAAAATATATCACTGATGAGGCGTCCCTATATTTAATTATTTTAATGAGCATGTGACACTGTTAAGAAATAACCACAGAATTCTTCAAAACTTGTACACATCCACGCATGTGTGCTCAGTTGCTAAGTTGTGTCTGACTCTTTTGCAACCCCGTGGACTGTAGCCCACCACACTCCCCTGTCCATGGGATTTTCCAGGCAAGAATACTGGAGTGGGTTGCCATTTCCTTCTCCATCTAGATTTCATTTTTATCCCATTTTATACATAAATAAACATAAGCCGAAAGAAGTTAAGTAACTTGGCCCAAGTCATGTCTAGTACTTGACAGAAAGGAGATTCAAACTCAGGCATACGTGACAACAAAGTACCCAGTTTTTAAAAAATGATTTATTTGGGTGGGCCACATTTTAGATGCGGAATTTTGACTTGAAGCATGTGCAACCTTTAGTTGAGGCATGCAAATTCTTAGTTGCAGCATGTGGGATCTAGCTCCCTGACCAGGGATGAAACCCCGGGCCCCTTGCATTGGGAGCATGGAGTCTTTGCGACTGGACCACCAGGGAAGTCCCCTCAGTTGTTCTTAAACATTCAGCTATTTATTCTGTGTCCAAAAAAGGAAGGGATGGTGCTTGGAGACATTTACAAATCCTGTAGTGCTCGAACGTCATCCTTGTGGAAGTACCATTTTGATTATGAACTGTAAGCTGTCTTCAGGTTCCAGTGATGTCCCCCTCATTCCTACCTTCAGAGGCTGGGAGGTTAAGATCAAATACTGGAAACAGCAGGTGTAGAGGCTTTGCCAGAGTAAGAGAAATTTTGTGACTTACTGTAAATTACAAATCCCAAGCTTTCTCTCCCATCACTGTATTTTATTTCTTGCATAAATAACATTGATATAACAATAAGGGAAATTAGGTAAGATCAAAAAAGAAAGAAAAATTACCTATAGTTACAGAACCCAAGAACATTTATTATTTTAATTTCCTATGAAAGTTCCCTTCTAATTCTTCTTCATATGGAAATTTAAGAAGAAAATCAGGTATATAATTTTGTAGTCCTTTTTAAAATCAGTGTATTAAATGTTCTCCCAGTTGCTAATCTTAAAAATTATCAAAATTTCAAACTCTCTCTAAGGAAGTTAGAATTGTTATTAAACTCGCGGTATAATGGAAACATCCTTTTAAAATAACATATTTATTTAAAAACACAATGAAAAACAATCTTCAGCTCCCACCTTTACGAGGCTTATAATTCTGTGCTACTCTGAAAACTTGCACTCTCTTGAAAGAAAAAAAAATTAAAATTCCTTTGCTTAAGTTATTGTTGTTTAGTTGCTAAGTCGTGCCTGACTCTTTGCAACCCCATGGACTGCCAGGCTGCACTGTCATTTAGAGTCGCTAGTGTTAAACATTATACCAGGGACCAGGTTCAGCCTTTTCTCTGAAGACTACCCTATGTTTCCACTTGTGTTTCCTTCAGGGAGAATCACAGGAAGAGGAAGGATGGATGTGTTTGGTCTCAGTACTTATTTGTGGTCTTATTATTGTTATTGTTAATATTACTCTGACTCAATGTCAATGCATACCACAGAGATACAAAATTTGATACTGTGTGGTAATTCACTTTGCAGAACATGCTGGTAGCTTATTTTTCCACTGGTGTGTCTCACATTTTCAAAGTAGCACACACAGTATAAACACAGATGTAGAAAGAAGGAATGCAATGGGAGAGTGAACCTCAACACAAAAGATCTGATTAGAACTACTTGGGAGTCTAGAGTGGATTAAAATGATATTCACTCAGGCAAGAGAAGGAGATGATGTCTGGGAGGGAAAAAGGGTCAGGTGATGCCTGGGAGGGCGATCTGGGCTCAGGTTACAAAGCAGGAAAACATGTGCTTGGGGGCAAAAGGTATGAGTAAGAAGGTAACAGTAGAAGAGGCTGAAAATACAACTAAAGATACAGTTAATGGGAATTCACTGGTGGTCTGGGGGTTAGGATTCAAGGCTTTCACTGCCTGGGCCTAGGTTCAATTTCTGGTCAGGGAACTAAGATCTCCCAAGCTATGCAGCGAGGCCAAAAAAAAAAAAAAAAACCAAAAAGATAGTTAAGAAATCAGTGTTTGGAACTTCCCTGGTGGTCCAGTATCTAAGACAGCACTTCCAAAGCAGGGCGTCTGGGTTCGATCCCTGGTCAGAGAACTAGCTCCCACATGCTGCAACTAAGAGTTTGCATGCCAAAACTAAGACCTGATGCAGTCAAATAAATAAATAAACTTCAAAAAAAAAAAAATCAATGTTTGATAAGATTAAAAACAGATGGGAGAGAATAATCAGAAACTAAAAGAGAGTTTTAACAGTAGACAAAGAAAGATGACCAGTCAAATACCAAAGAATTCAGAGGCTTAAAGTCAACAAGAAGGAAGTTTTAACTTTTAATTATTTGCTAAATTACTTGCTGGGCTTCCCTGATAGCTCAGTTGGTAAAGAATCCACCTGAAATGCAAGAGAACCCAGTTTGATTCCTGGGTTGGGAAGATCCCCTGAAGAAGGGAAAGGCTACCCATTCCAGTATCCTGGCCTGGAGAACTCCATGGACTGTATACAGTCCATGGGGTTGCAGAGTCGGAAATGACTGAGTGACTTTCATTTTCAAATTACTTGCTATTTATTGCTTTGACATGAAATTTCACAAAAACATTTTCATTAAAAGATTCCAAAGGAGGATTTTCCTAAGCTATACATAAATTTTCCCTATCATTTAGCATTTTTCTTACATAACTTTTATGAAATTTGAAAACTACCGTACCATAATTCCAGGAGGAAGGCTATAAAACACTGCCCCACTTATTAAAAGGGCCAAGTGAAAAAGTCATAAGCACAAGCCCATCTCGTGATCCTACAAATCTGTTTTTCTGTGCTGGCACATGCCTCTCCTCCTGGTAACCCCCTCCCCAGCGCTGCCCAGTTTCTTCACGCAAGTATCTGTTTCTGGTCAATAGCTAAGGATAAGTGTTAAGGATAACTGTTCAGTCGTGTCCGACGCTTTGTGACCCTGTGGACAGAGGCTTCTCTGTTCCTGGGATTCTCCAGGCAAGAATACTGGAGTGGGTTGCCATTCCCTTTTCAGGGGGTCTTCTCTGACTCAGGGATTGAATCCAGGTCTCCTGCACTGCAGGGAGATTCTTTACCGTCTGAGCCACCAAGGAGGCTTCCCGCTCTGGTTAAGAACAGCCTTTTTTTCTTCCTTTCTTTTTCTCATTAATAACATGGGTGTTAAAAGAAAAAAATAACATAGGTGTTGAACCAGTCATGCAAAATATATATGTATATATATTTAAATTTAATCCAAAAACAGATAATCAAAAAACAGTATCAGAGAAAGTTAAATACAGTGCTTTTAATTGATCTTATAAAACTCTATGGATCTTCAAAAATTGTCATAAACCTACTCCAAAACTGATAATCCATGGCACTCAGAATGAGAATGATGCTTTAAGCAAAGCCAATTCACATCTTCATTGGCAACGGCTTTGACATTTTTATTTGGTTGAGGGAAGACCACCTAGAGGAAAAGATTTTCTTCTGGATGGAAGTTCAGCCAACTCTGCATTATCTGGAGACTGATTATCCAGCATGTGAATGGGGGGCTCTGTGTTTCTCCTCTTGCTTCTGGGCCTCCTCCCTCCTGCTGCCACCTTTTGGCCAATTTATTGCTCCTGAGTATTTTTCCACCAGAGGGGTAGGCAGAGACAAGAAGACATGACACTAAAAAGTGTGGCTTTTTATTGAGCACAATAAAAAAGTCTAAGCAAAAGTCTAAGAGGAGGTTGAACCTGACTGACAAGGAAGTTTTCTGGATAATCTGTGGTTTTCAGTTATGTGTGCTCTAGTAGTACTGATGCTCAAAGTGTGAATGATGTGATGGAGATAATACAAGAGACGGTTGTGGAGCTCTATCTCACTTGATGTCATTTGGATATGGAAATGATGACAAATTTTATAAACTATGTTGTGTTTAAACATAAGACTAGTAATGATAAAGTAAATGGAGTTTGGTAGTAATATTAACATATACCTTGAAAAAAAGTGATGTGCTTTTAATCTATCAAAAGGCCGTTATTTCCTGGCATGAGAGAAAGGGAAGGCATCCTACACCCTCCTTTCTGTCATACCTCAGGGTTAATTTCTTAGTCACTTCCCGCAAATTAATAAAGCTAAAGTCAGATGTTCTCTCAGTGTCATCATTCCTGAGAATAACTCTGTACTTTCAGGAGTTGCTCTGATTCTTTCAAACCTCTAGAGAAACATACAATGTTCTAAAGTGGGAGTTGGCACTCTTTCTGTAAGGGGTCAGGTAGTAAATATTTTCAGCTTTGTGGCCCATACAACCTTTTACAACTATTGAACTTTGCTGCTGCAGTGCAAAAGCAACCATAAAAAGTAGGTTAAAAAAACAAAAAAAGAATGTGGCTGTGTTCTAAGAACTTTATTTATGGGCACTGAAATTTGAGTTTCATATCATTTTCAAGTGTCATGAAATCTTATTCTTCTTTTGATTTTTTTTTCCCCAATAATTTAAAATGTGAAAACCATTCTTAGCTCATGAGCTATACAATAACAAGAGGCAGGCTGGATCAGTTTGTCGACACCTGCTCTAAAGCAAGAATCTATTATGGCATTCTAGAAAGAATTGAAAAGAGTTAACCAGGCAACGAAATGTGTCAAGCCTCAACCCTGGTCTTCTAGGCAGCGTGGAGTCTAGGATAATAGGTCTTTTCAACCAACAGTGGAAGACTATTAAATACAGACAACCAACCAATATAACCCATCACCACTGCCACTCCAAGCTGCTACAAAACGGGCAGACAGGCTAAGAGTCACAGGGCCTTAGAATCTGACCCTGGGGACTCAGCTGCTCCTCAAGACTTATTTAATCTCAAACGACACTGGAAAATAACAAAAGGTTTGACTCTGAATCCAAAATATTGTCAGATATGGCAGTGCAGTATACCTGGAGAAAGCTCCTATAGGGTTATTCTGAACTGATTTTACGATAATTCCCAGATGCTCTCTCTCAGCTAATGGGGAGTGCAGAATCCAAGGTCATATCACAACTCCCTTGCAGTCTATCCTCAAGGTGTTAGAATGATTTAAAGTTACCCTGACCTAGAAGTTTCTGAGACCTCTTCATGGAGCCTTACAGACATTAACGTCCTCATATACAGCTCTCATTTGGACATTTCTTTCAAAGTACCTAATGGAGCAGGTGAACAGATAGAACTGTGATTTCTCTCAATCACCTGCTGTTCCCCTACTCTTGACTCAAAAAAGCAAAAGAGAATCTATAGCTTTTTCTTCCCTCCAGTTTTATTGTGATATGATTGGCATAGAGCACTCTTTAAGGTGTATGGTATAATGATTTAACTTGAATCTATAGCTTTTTTTTTACTAGCCTTATATCCTGCAAACTTGCTACAATCACTTATTAGTTCCAGGAGTTTCCTGTTGATTTTTGGGATTTGAAAGACCGAATGTTTAGTTTTTCTAACATGCAGTTTCCTATAACAATTTAAAGGCTGATTTCTACACTTCAGGTATTTATAAGTGAAATAATATGATGGCTTATATTTGATTTAAAATACTTAAAAAAATAAAGTGGTGGTAGGGGAGATGAAACAAGATTATCAAAAGTGAAATTAAGGAAGCTGAAGGATGGGGTTTCATTACTTTTTTGACCTCTACATAAATTTAAAAATTTCTAAAATGATATTTCAAAGCCAGATACATTATTTCAGATTACAGAAGAAGTCTCTTTCTGTATTAAAAGGGAAAATTTTTCTTTTCCCCCCAACATTTCTCTTCTGTTTTCCTAGAAGGTATACAATACATTTTGGAAGAATAGTTGGCTGAACAGATGGATAAATGGATGGATGGACATGTCTCATCTTCTTCTTATCCATTTAAATCTTCAACTTGGCACCAGGAATATACTGGAACTTACCTTCATCACAGGCCAGAAATATGATGAGCCTTTGTGATGCCCATCTCAGTACCTCAACTGTGTTTACTGATTTGATGATAGTTCAATTTTATATTTTGGTATTATTTCCCATTTAAGAATTGGGAATAATAAATGAAATTGCTACTTCTCATAAACCCTCTGTGAAGCAGATGCTCCATCCTCTTCACAGAATTAATAAGCCCCTGGACTTGACCACAATGATACAGAACCTCAGAATCTGAGAGCTGAAAGGGAATTTAGAAGTTATAGAACTCCACATTCTACCTAATGTCGGAATCCATCTATAATGATGATCCATTTCATTTATTTGGTACTTTTCTAAGCACTGGGGATAGAACAGCTGGGAAAAAAAAAGGCAAAGTTCCTGTCTTCATGGAGCTTACATTCCAGTGGGGGAGAAAGGTAATATATAAAGATGTGTCTGAGGTGAGGGACTATACCATGAGAATATCTAAGGAAAAAGAATTCTACCATTGGAAACAGTGATGACAAAGGCCCGGAGGTGGGAGCATGCCTGTTTTCTAGGAATGGCAAGGAGGCCAGTGTGGTTGGTACCAGGTGAGAGGAGAGGGGCTTGAAGCCAGCAGCTGGGGGGCTTTGTGGGCCACTGCAAGAACTTTGGCTTCTACTCTGTGCTGGGAAGCATGTTTTGACAGGATCACTACAGCTATGGTGTTGAGGAGAGACTTCGGGGAGACAAGGCAGAACTTAGGAAACTAGTTAGAATGAAATTGCAACAACCATTGCATGTTAGCAGTGGAGGTGGAGAGAAGTGGGCAGATTCTAGAAATGCTCTGAAGGTAGAACTGACAGGTTTGGCTGACAGAGCAGATGCAGGGAGTGAGAGGAAAAGGGGCCCAGGGTGAGTCCAATGTTTTGGGATGAATGGGACTGCCATTCACTGAGAAGACTGGAGGAGAAGCAGGTTTGGGGAACGGGTGGATGAAGATAGGAATTTGGCTTTTGACACACTGAGACTGAAGGGAATTACTAGCCATTGGTGTGCAGATGTCAAATAGTTAGCTGGCTGTATATGATACTGAGTTGCGGGTTGGAGAGAATAGTTTGGGACTCACCAGCACGTAGGTGGTGATTCACACCTTGGAAGTGGATGAGGTCACCTAAGCTGAGACTTAGAGAAGAAAAGCACAGGCCTGAACTTGGGCACTCCAACATTTGGAGGTTGGGAGATAAGGAAAAGACAGCGATGGAGATCGAGGAGGGGTAGCAGTGGGTGTCAGACGATGAGATGGCTGGACGGCATCACAGTGAAATGAATATGAACTTGCGCAAACTCCGGGAGATGGTGAGGGACAGGGAGGCCTGGCGTGCTGCAGTCCATGAGGTTGAAAAGAGTCAGACACGACTGGGCAGCTGAACAACAACAGCAAGCCAGTGAGACAGGTGAAAAACCAAGACAGAATGGAATTCTGGAAGCCAAGGAAAGACAGTGCTTCAAGGACAGCATTCCAGCTCTGTTCCATGGGTTGACAGTTCTAGTGAGATAAGTAATGAAACCTGAACATGGGACTCGGCACTAAGGATTCTCAGTGAGCCTGAATGGAGGGTTCCGAGTGCCTGCACGGAGAGGAAGTGAAGACAGAGAGCACAGAAAACTCTTTCAAGGAGTTTGTTATAAAGAGAGGCTGAGGAATGGGACAGTATCTGGAGGGGGGGGATGTACAGGAAGACGAGTTCTTTGTTTTAAACAAGAGCAACTACAGGATGTGTGCATGCTGATAGGAGTGAGCCAATAGAAAGAGACTCATTAGGAAGCAGTCTTACAGAGGGAAGCTGTCTGAGATGCAAGGCGAGTTCTATTGACTCTGAGGATATCAATGTGTTTTGCAGCTTATTGTCCCTCATCATAATTAAATTCAAGCTTTCAGTCAGAGGTCAATGGAAATATTATGTAACATTTTTTCCTACCCAAGCTCACGAGAGGCCCTGGTGTTAGGGTATGACCATGAGAGTGAGTGGCTGAGGTGGGGTGGATGACAAGCTCGCTGGAGGGGAGCTGAAGGAGCTGAGACTGAAGTATCGGATAAATCGTACATAGACAGTGAAATTTCCAAGAATCCTAAAACAGTAGTTCTAGAGAACTTGGCAGTGAGCAGGGAGCTCGACTCAGCCTCTGCCTGCGTGAATGCTGCCTGAGCTGGGAATCCCAGTGCATGAGCAGCTTCTACTTCTGGACAGTCACAATTATAGGAAACTTTGTCCTTATTCTGCGTTAAACCCTAACAATCCCCAAAGTGCTCTTTGCCCGGTCCTCTAGAACTAGTCACAATGAAACTAACTGGAAACAGTTCTAAGAACTTTCTCTTCCAGGAAGGACATCTTCAGGTCTTTCAACCATTTCTCATACATCCTGGTTTCCAGGACCTTCACTATCTTGATTGCCCTCTTTGGGATATACCTGACTTAATGATTTTCTTGGAGTGACGGAGTCAGTGGCTCTCTCTTCTGACTTTTCTGTTGTTCCAATCACTATGGTAATTAATAAATACTTTATTTGCCAGGGTGGGTGTGGGCACAACACTGTTACTGAGCGACAGCAAAATATCTTACACAAAGCTCCACAATCTGTCTGCTAGCCCTAAATTCATCGTGACAGAGAGCAATGTTGTGGCAACGGAATTATTGACAGGATAGATCATCACAGGGTAAATGTTAGCAAGACAGGGCAGAAGAGATTATGAACTGATGAATCTGAAGGAATACTTACAAGAACATCAGTGTTTTCAAAATAATTCCTCCAGTATGGTCTGATTTTCCTCTGTCCGCCAATGTCCCAGACATTCAGTTTAAAACCTTGTGATTGTACACTTTTGATGTTAAAACCCTGAAACAAAAACACCAAGTTATTTCAAAACAGAAGGGATATATGTATACCTATGATTGATTCATGTTGCAGTTTGACAGAAAACAACAAAATTCTGTAAAGCAATTATCCTTCAATTAAAAAAAGAAAAACACACCAAGTTTTACTAGACTTTGAGATCACATTTCTGACAAAGGTACATTTACCAGCTATGTTATTTGTTAATTCTGAGATACTCTGCGGGATAAGAAACAGATGATATTGAAAACAGTTTGCTCTGATAGGGAAGAAAAATGTACTTACATGTGTTCCCATCACTTGGGTTGGAGTTGGTGCTCATGACATCATGCTGAGTGCACACAAGCATGCCACTACTGGGAATGAGAACTACTCAGATAATAACACAAACCACCTTCAATCCCCATCAGTCCTCAAGATGGTAACATTTAATAGGATATTACATGTAACTAACAAACAAAGCTGAATCTGCAGACTCAACAGAACAGAACTAATGCGAAATTTAAAGAGTCAAGAGCTACAGTCTGGAAGACTGGATTCTTCAAGAGCAACTCAAAATGAAAGAAATTTTCCTCATATGAACTGATCAGGAAAAGGAAGGAGCTGAACTTAGGACACGAAGGGGGAGGCTGGTTTCTAACTAGAGTAGTAGCCCTCGTGCGGGTGGTGATGAAAACAAACCAACAAAATGAACATGTGAAACTGTTCTTTAATAGGTATCTCTGATGAACTTGAAAGGTTCATTTTCAGGACAGTGATGCCAGGTGGAACTTTGGGGCAGGTGAGCCAATCAGGGGCAGACAGAATGGTGAGCTGGGAGTTTGGGTGCAGAGAAACAAACTAACAAGAACTTTGGGGTTTGACGAGAAGGCATTTTATAAGCAAGAATTTAAAAAAAGAAAAAAATCTTCTGGCAAGAACAACATAGTGAAATCAGGATTTGAAAAACCCAATCAACAGCTTGCTCCTATAGAAGTGACATTTCATCCAGAAGAGCTGGAGTTAGGTGGGTCTGCAGATGCCTCCACAAACATTTGCCTCTCCTGGCAGCTTGCCAGCACAGAAGGACAAGACACAGGCAAGGGTATAGGAACATAGCCACCCAATTTCCACCAAGGAGACTCAGTCACTGGAGGACAACTGGGGATGATGCTGACTACAGCTCCTCGAAAATGCCAATGACTGAGTAAATTAGAAGTTTTAGAACTCTTAAGGGAAGTGCCTTACGCTTATTGTAAAAGGTAGCTTCATTCTGACTCATTGACAAAACCACTTTTATGCATTTAAAAATCCTACACTTAACTATGTTATTAAATGTCAGACAATGAATCCTTTCTGGAATGAGGGAATAAATAAGAGTAAATCCTGGAATTTGACCATATGTTAACTGTCTTAAAAGTCTGTAAGTCACCAAACCTAACAAATCTGCTAGAAATTATTCTAAAGAAATAATAATGAATGGGTGCAAACATTTAGAGACATGTACTGTAATAGTACTGACATATAGAACAATGTAGAAAGACGTTCAAGACGTTATTATGAAGTGAAACAGATGATAAAAAACAGTATACTCTGTATGAGCCATTTTCCACTTTTTATTTTCAACATGCCCACCAAAAAAACCTAAAAGGATACAGTTTCAAATGTTAACAGTGGTTATGTCTGACTGGGCATTATAGGTGATGTCTAGTTTCTCAATTTTACATATTTACATATTTTAAATTTACTATTGTAAGCATCTATTATTTTTTCTAATATAAAATAAAAACACATCATAGGTGTGTTTTAAAAGACTAAATACAAAAAAAAAAAAAAAAAAGACTAAATACAAAAATACATTTGTTCTAAATACAAAACCTTGACTTAATATAGTAACACATCAAATAGAGCCTGAAAATTAGAACTGGAACTTGGGGTCCATAACTAGGACTTGATGTTCCTCCTCTCAGTATTGACCTCCTCATTTCAGTGGTGCTCTTGACAGAGACAGCCTATCTCTAATACTTAAAAACAAAACAAAACAAAACAAAACAAAACAACGTAGTCCTTCTTTTTCTGGCAGAAATCCTGACACACTAATAGGTGTTTTCAGCTCGTCTAGACTAGACTACTGTAATTTGCTCCTCCTCAGGCTATACATTAAATTTGTTCAGAAGCTGTAAAATTGCTCATTTGGTAGCAGTTGAAATGACTTTTCTGTAAAGAGCTGCAAATCAGTTAAGACTCGCTGGCCATCAAGTATACATACCAGCATGGCCATTCAAACAAGACATCGAGCTCATCGTAGGACAGTGACAGAAAATGCTAAATAACTCTGGTTTTGCTAAAACCTCTTGTCCAAACACTTCAAAGTAAGACCAACAGGGCTGTAATTAGTTAGGAAGCCCAAAGGCCTGGCCAAAGGTCAAGTTTTCTCAGGATTTCTTGTAGGAAAGGAGACCTAAAGAAACCTACTAGGGTTCTTCCAGGCAGGACTTGTCTGCAGCATCCATGCTGGGAGTACCACTAGCCTTGGCTTTTGCTTGCTTAGCCTTAGAAAAGAGGAGGGTTGATGAGACTGGATTTAAAAATATGGGCAGGGACTTCCCTGGTGGTCCACTGGCTAAGACTCTGTGCTCCCAATGCAGAGGACCTGGGTTCGTTCCCTGGTCAGGGAACTAGATCCCACATATTGCAACTAAGAACCAGAGCAGCTGAATAAATAATAAAAATAAAATAAGAAGCTTAAAAAGATAAAAGTAATTGGGTTTTTTCTTTTAAAAATTGACATACGTTTGTATTTATGAAGTCTGAAAAATATACACTAACAGTGGTTTTTCTCAGGGTACTCTGCTTTTTTTTTCTTTCTCTCTGTGCTTTCTGTATTTTCTACATGTATTGATTTCAAAATCAGAGAAGAATAACCAGGATCCCTCTCTGGTGTTCTTAGTAATTACTGTGTTCTAAATTGCTTAAGTATCTGTGAATTTGTAATATTGGATCTTCCACAGAGACTACTTGGAATAAGATTTCTAAGTTGATGTGTATTTTTCTACAAAATCAGAGAAGATAAGGCTATTTCTAAAAAGGAATCACTTAGATCTGAGGGAACTGATGTGTCTTGATATGTATAGACATATATATTTAAATGATTTCTTTTTAAAAAATTGTTGTAAAATATACATAATATGAAATTTACCATTTTAACCATTTTTAAGTTTGGTTTACTGTTGTGTAACCATCACTGCCATCCATTCATCATCTTGCAACTCTGACACTCTATGCCCATTAGACAATAACTCCCCATCCCTCCCCATCTCCAGCCCCCTAATCACTACTGTTCTCTTTCCTGTCTCTATGAATTTGACTACTTTAACTATCTCATATAAATGGAATCTCTTGATATGTTTTTGAAATATGAGATTATTTTGAAATTGCATAGACTTTTCTCAGTAACAAAACTTACAAACAGACACAACTCTATTCCCCATTTTGTCTTTCACTTGCTATTAGCGTCTTCCATGTGTCACGCAAGCATGGGGGCGAGGCAGAGCTCACCTGTGTCGGTGTGATGTGGCTGATGTCTTCAGATGCCAGCTGCTTCAGAAGAGTGGTCTTGCCAGCATTATCCAAGCCCAGGAGAAGGATTCTCACCTCCTGGTCTGGTGCACTTTTCAGTTTGCGCAGAATTGAGAGTAAGCCCTTGAATAACCATGAAGAACAGAGGTTACTTTGGGGGCACTGACTTTGATATTACTGGGTATCTGAACATCTTCTCCTTGACAAGAGTTCTTGGTTGTGGAGAGCTTATTGTTACCCATTTTAACATCATTTATTCCATTTGCTTATACGTTTTTGGCAGAAGCACTTTAGTAAATTCAGCAACTTAATAAATAGCTTAGCTCATTCTTGTTCCTCTTATTAATCCAGCTTAGCAGTTACCTTAGATCTCCTGGGAGTATGTACTTGTAACCAACTCATATTCCTGAAGCCCTTTATATACACTTAAGAGTACAGACTCACCATATCTGACTGTAGGAAACTGATTTTTTAAATTTTTTCCCTTTATACTAGAGTGAAGTTTCTTGTGGGTAAGGACTGCAGCTTTCATCTCCCACAACGCCTGGCACGACACCATGATAGTTGCTGAACTAAACAGAATTACCCACCCAAGTTAATGCATGATTTCAAGGTACTATTTCAAAAAGTCATAGAAAATTCTACTTGGGCTTTTTAGAAAAAAGACTTTGTTTCAGTTCTTGTTTAAGCCTTCATCATTCAAAATACTCTATCATCTTCTAACTTTCACATGATCCTTACAGGATGCACATTACAGATTTATCTATGTTCTTCAGATGAAGAATCTAATATTTAATACAACAGAGACATTGAGGAATTGAAAGGTCATTTTGGAAGCAAAAAATATCAAAATTTAACCAGGATATTTTTGACTAGTAATCTCATATTTTTGTTTCTGGTTTTTGTTATTACTCTTTTTAATGGATGGAAATAAGTCATGTTGCTTTTTAGCTAAAAACATAAGAAAAATCTTATAAGATAGTTGTTGTGTCTTGCAGCTGACAATCATTTTCCAGTGAGGCATAGTTACATCAAGAATCAAAGAACCCCAGAGTTTAAAGGGCATATAATCTAATCTCCCAGCCCAAGCGGAAATTCCTTCAAACTGAGTCTTAGAATTATATAAAATGGTTATGTTTTTATCCACTTTGCATCAGGAAATAACTCAAACCAGTCAGTTCACTAAGATCAAACGCTAATTCTGTGAAATAATTTTCAACAATTGAGACTTTGGACAATGATATGCAAATATGCATAATTATAAAGAATTCCTTTCTGCTTCAGATACACTTTGTTTACCACTTCTAGTCTTGTATTCACACTGATCACATTAATCTCTCCATGCCTCAATTTTTACCAGCAATAAAATGTAAGGTTTAGGTTAAGAGACAAATTCTATCCCACAAGATTTTGAGAATAGAGAATGAACAGATTTGAAACAAACAAAAAAAGATAAGCAAGGGTTTTTTTTTTAATGGCATATTTTTTTTTCTTTTTATCTAATCCAGCCTTGAATTATTTGACACTATTCCTTTTTAAAACTCTATTTATGAGCAATCTCCCTAGCTTCTATTAGCTACATTGCAATCACTCATTTATAATACCACCTTTCAGAACAGTTAAAATTAGAATTCTGAGATCCTCAGGGGACTGGTGATATAAAAAGGCTAAGAACAGGGAAAATACATTGTACTATTCCTCCTGAGTTCCTGATTAGATGTCCTCATTACCCCTTCCAATAAAATTCTATAATAGCTGGAATTTATCACATTGGTACATTAAACAACAGTATAAGAAAAGAAAGTTCTTCTCATGCATCATTTACTAGTGAAGAAATTATGAAAAAAGGTATGTTTTCTATAAAATATTTTCAAGGTTTAAAGTAAACAAATGCTTTATGTTTTTCCTCATGTGTCTTTTTCAAAAAAATCACTAAATACAAATACTGCTTTCTATAGGCTGAGAGCTTTTACATACTCATTATGTTCGAAATTGAATGATTAAAAGAAAAATATAATTTCTATTCATCTTGAAAGGAGAGAAGCAAAGCATGGGTGAGAAAGAAAACATTCCAACTACAGCTAAGCATTATTAATCTAATGGTATAAAAAAATAATATCTCTACATTTCCAATGAGCAATTTTTCCTCATTAGGAGACAATAACTTCACATGTTTCACTTTTAAATGAAATTACAGAGAAATGGAAAGTTCAGCTAATATTTTCTTCCAACAAAATGACAAATGGCATCTCAAGCATGGTCTCAGCAAGACAAATGCAAATACAATACAGCATCATATTAACCCAACTCCTGAGGACAGGGGATCACAGGATTATCAGGGTTTGCTAAATAGGGAAGACGGTATTTATAGATATCAGGGTTCTGCCTGAAAGGGACAAAGTAAGCTGATTTAAGAGACTGGACAAAAGTGCAGAATAAGTCTACTCTGTGCTTCTATTCATATATATTTATATTTTAATGTCAAACGAAGGGAAACAGCCATTATAAGTCAATTTTATTATGGGGCTGAGTTTTGAGGTATTCAGTTCAGTTCAGTCGCTCAGTCGTGTCCGACTCTGCGACCCCATGGACTGCAGCACGTGGACTGCAGCATGCCAGGCCTCCCTGTCCATTACCAACTCGAAATACAAGGAAATGAATCTTTAGTGTACTTTCGGTCAATATAATCTATTCATTCATTTATCTTAAACACCCATAATGTGCCCCAACCAAGTACAATGACAACAGAGATAGGATCTCTGTGTAGGATGTGTACTCCTATGATGTGAAATAAAGGCAATTTAAGAAAGAGGAACTTTAGTTAATTGGGTATTGTGGGTTATCAGCAATGTATCCACACAAGTTACCGCACCCTGGTGGACAGAAGCATTCTGACTCAGCCACAAAACATTTGAACAGTTTTTTATAGGCAAATCATGAACAGATATGCTGTTAACGATGGATATTTTATCTGCCTCAGTTTAAACTCAGCCACTGGCAGAGGCCTAGTGTGCTGACCTAAAATGACACAAACTAGGTCATTCAAAGAAACTGGGATGATGGAGAGGGAGACAGGAATATGTTGGTACATGGAAAATATATGTGGCTGTGAGGAGCAGCTAAAAATTAAGTATTAAAATTAGTAAGCCAACTGGCAAGTACATGCACTCCCCATAACTACCTTAAACGGAACAGACTTTAATTTATTTTTACCTCACCAAAAAAACACTGGTGCTGCCCAATGAGGCCTTGTTAATTTCCAGGAACTCCTATAGTTTTGTTAGGGAGAACTTCACCCAAATCTTGTCTTCTTTCTCCTTATCTCTCTACTAAATAAATACAGTGTTCCCTGAGGAACAAAATACTGGCATCTCCTCAGTTGGAGTGGGTTCTTACTTCATCAGTCTTAATGAAAAATACATTATGGGCTTTAGAGTTTCATAGACTTTTATTCAACATCCCAATGGGTAACCTCCGGCATAGCTTTATCTAGAAAATGGGAACAATATTTATATCTCAAGAAAAATGCTATGAAGATTCAGTCAGATGATGTATGAAGCATGCACACAGAGGGAACTCAAAACAGTTGTTGTGTTTATATGTTTCTACTTTTCACCGACCATTTTTGACCAGAAAACATAAACTTGGGAACAATCTTCAAATGTCAAACATATTTGATAAATACCACTAACTTTATATATTCAGAAATTACTCCATAAATAATTCCTGAATGGAGGATTCATCTATTAAATAACAGTGATTAGTTATGCACAAAAATTACTGTCAACTTAGTATTTCACCAAGGACTTGGTATCCTAAGGCAGGGGTAAAATAGCTGACCTTCTAGGGGTTCAGAGAAATCAATAATGGGTTTTTGTTGCTGTAGTCCAAATTTTAAAAGAATAAATATATATTAGTCATAGCTGAAGGATTAAGACAATAAATAAACCTGGAACTCTTGTAGAGTTACTATGGGGACTCATGGTTATCAGATATGACATACTTAATCATACCACTGACCCTTTAAATTCCTTGTTCCACTTACAGTTCTAAGAATAGCCATACTTTTGGAGATGGAAAAAAAGTGTATTTTGGAAATCAGATGAAGACTCCTGAATAATTTGCCCTAATTCCTTATTGTTTATTGTAGGAAAAAAAATAAAAAAAGAAAAACAAAATCTGTCTTGATCACTGAATACAACAGTTGTATACAATAGTGTTGTATACACTGTCAATTTGTTGTATAAAGTGTCAATCTGTACCTGGAAAAATAAGCAGTGGCTAATTTATTGTGGCTTGTAATTATAAATTAAACAATCATGAAATTACACAGGCCACTTCACTGATAAACTGGGAAAAGTTAGCCAGCTGTCATGCGTTTCTCCTTTATGATGCCATCCCTTTCTCTGTTGGCTTGGCATGCCTTTTTCATTTCAATTCTAGTTATTTTCTGTGTAAATATTTATGTTTGTACTCATTTGTTGAGAAAAACTTAGCCTTTAAATGGACAGCTCATGTATAAACGATTAATAAAAAGCAAACATGTAAAAATCTGTTTAGCCTGAGGTTAATAAAACTGCAATGTAGCAAGTGTTGAAATGTGATTGGCAACTTCAGATCCAATAATGTTACTTCTTTAACAATCTGACAATGTTAAATCAATTGAAATAAATTTTTCCTATCAAAATTTACTCATTGGATGATCTAACCAAGTGTACATGTGTTTGTTTTTTTTTTTTCCTTCTGGACATCTAGCTTTTTCTTCATAAATCAATAGAAGTGGTTCAACAGTTCTAAAAGTCAAAAAGGGACTGGAGTTGGGACAGGGAAGTAACTATAAGCTTGAGTGCTAGCTCTCTGCAGTTGGTAAATTTATCAGTCTGCTCCAAACGCTCCAAAATAAAATTTTTCTTCCACTAGTTTTAAAACCACTCAATTTCATTTTAATACCCTCCAATTAACTGCAGAGAAATCAACAAGGAACAGTGTCAAGCGTCAAATACGTCACATAATTTACGTATTTGGGAAAGCTTTATTCTGGCTTGAAGAGAAAAAGCTAGCCCCAAATTGATGGTCTCTCTCCCTTTTTAATCTACTCCAAACTGAGATTAAGGCCTTTGCTTCTGGTGTGGTCATATGCAAAGGAAGGTGACAACAGGTCCGAAGTAAATACTAAGGATCTGGCAGCAAATCTGCCTCCACCAACACGTACTGAACAGGAGACTGGCTATCACCAACAACCAGACCTTGCAGAACCCTCAGCAAATAAAAAACTCGGGACTGCAGAAGCGCGCCCGACACGCAGACACAGAGACTGCTTAAAATACACGAGACAACCCTTCCGAGCGGCACCTCTTTGTGTCCGGGGATTTACACCCTTACCCCCCAAAGGCCCTCACACAGCAAAGAACAGGAGAGCTAGGCTACCATCTCCCCTGGTACCGCCAGCACGACCTCAAAGACAGCAGCGCTGGCCCTTCTCCCCGCTTCTAGCCGGGCACTGGTGAACCCCACTCTCCTGCGGCACTTGGAGGCCGATTCCTTGGGAAGATTTAATCCTGCGTGCAGAAGCTGCTCTCCGCAGCTCCTAGGATCCGCCCTCATCCCAATCCCCAGAGTAATGATGGAGCCCTGGCTGCGTACCGCGACAACCCAGCACCCTTCCAGACCCTTCCCCTAGTTTCGGACAGGTTGCAAGCCCCGCCTTCCTCCCCAGGCCCAGATTCCCTCCAGGGCCCACACTCGGGGCTCCCTGCCGCCCCCCGAAACCAATCCAGGACCCGGACATCAAGCTGAGCGCCAGTCCGTTCTCTCCTGTCTTTAAGCGCGGTGGCCTCCCTTGGGCCAGGGGGAGGGAGGCAGGTGACCGACCAGATCCGGAGGGACCCAGGCCCCCACACTCACCATCCTCCCGCCGAGTCCCTCCTCCTCCTCCTCCTCCAGCCTCCCCCGTTACCAGGGGCAACTGCTACGGCGCCGCCCCCGACGTCCCCCGTACGCACGGCGGAGGAGCAAAGCAGCAGGACGGGGCGGGGTCCAGCTCCTCTTTCCCCAATGTGCGCAAGCGCGCCAATGTGCCCTCCCACTGCGCAGGCGGGCTGCTGGAGCGGCCGGAGTAGGAGGCAGGCTGCAGAGACCTGGGGAATGGTGAAACCTCGCCCACGTGGCCGGCGGGGGCCACCCGGCTTGTGATTGGTCCAGAGGGAGGGCGTGAGGGCGGGGCGAGGGGAGGTTCCCGGACGGAGGCCAGAAGTGCATCCTGGCCTGGCTGCCAAAGCGCGCTGCTTCTGGAAGCAGCTGTGTCAGTGCGTTTCTCCCGGGACCAGGTAAGGCTCTTGAGAGGAGGCCTCCTGCAACATCTACCTGTGCCAGGTTTTATTCCCTACAGCCCAGGAGGGAATTTGCGTTTCTGTCCTGACTCTGCCCAGGCGAGGCTGCAGCGCGGGCTGGGCTTCCACCTGCCAAAGCCACGTGGCAAGAGAAGGAGCTACCTGTGGACCTCTATGGCCTCCAGTACCTTCGTGTGCCAGGCTGAGGAACGGGGGCGTCATGGGTTGCGCACCCGTCTCCACACATCTGTGTTAGAATCCGGGCTGGAGGAGTCCTCGTGGTGGGAGGCTGCCTACAGGAGGGCAAGAAGCTGCCTGAGGACTGGCCGTGAGGGCTGGGATGAGCTGATCGCTTACGGGGGTGAAAGGCGTTTGGGATGGATGGCTTTGCTGAACTAAGTTGGCAGGGTCGGTGCGCCGCCTGCAGCCCTGAAGGAGGCAAAAATGGGCCTCCACTTCTAGGCAAGAAAGAGTGAGAGAGATTCTGGGTGCTATTTCCCACCCCTTCCCCGTGCAGAGGACAGGAAGAAGAGTTACCATATTTGTGCCAGGTCCTAGTCTATACTCTGGAGACACAGCAGGGGGCTCAATCTGCCCTCATGGAAGTTACATCCTTCCTAGTGAGATGCTTTTCATACAAGATTTCATTTCATTCTCACAGCCCTAGAAATTGGTTATTTAAAGGGTTAAGAGTGGGGACTTGAATCCAGTACTTTCTGACTCTTGAGGAATTATTATTTTTGGCCGCTCCTTGCGTGGCATGTGGGGATCTTTGCTCCCCAACCAGGGATTGAACCTGTGCCGTTGCAGTGGAAGCAGAGTCTTAACCACTGGAATGCCTGGAAAGTCCCTGGGCTTAGCTATTGTTAATAGTTTCCTCCAGGTTTTGGGCTTTGCTGCTTTTAAGACCAGCAGGTTTTCAGCCTAGTTAAGATCCTTGGAATGAAGGCAGATTTTCCCTGAATGGTTCTTAACAATTTATGTATTCAAGTCAAGTTTCCACCTATCTCTAGCCTGCTGGTTCTTCTGTGAAAAAGGCAAAGCAGACTTCTTTTCCGAAATTGCTTGGAGTCTAACATCATGGCTGCCAGGGAGTCATTTGATTGTACATAGGCATATACTACCAGGGTCTGCTGGTTTAATTATTAGTCTCATTCTCCGAGTTGAGCTAGGTAGCCTTGACACCAGCCCTTGACTTCTCAGTGGACTTTGTGTTTTGAACTGCTTGAGTCTTTGACTGCCTTGATCTTCCTCTGATGGGAGTACCAGCGATGATGTTTTGTTTTTTTCCCCTAGTAGGGGATTCAAATAGATCTTGGGTGCTTCCCCGCCCTTGCAAAAGGACACTCTAGAAGAGTTTGGAAAGCCTGTTTCCCAAACTCTGATACTGTCTGCTTGAGAAAATCAGCTCTCCCTGGAAGGACGAGCATTGCTTAAGGAGAGTTAGTAGGTTATATAATTTTTAAAATATTTTCCCTTCTTCCCTCCCTTTCTCTCTTTCTTGAGACAAGCACCTTTTAATGGATAAGAGGACCCATCTAGGTGACTCTAAGCCTTGTGACTTTGTGGTCTCTCTCTCTCTTTTTTTTGTCCACTCTGCACTGCCCCATTGGCAGTGAAGGGTGGAGTCCTAACCGTTGGACCGTCAAGGAATTCCTGTCTAAGCCTTATAACCTTGGGAAAATACGGCTCTAGCTGTTATCAGATTTTTGGATAAATAAGACTACATCTGTTTCCTGCTCACATTTGTATCTGCCACAGTGTAGGACTATGTGTGCCATAAACGCTCACCACGCTAGCTCAATGCATGGGAACCTCGTTGGCATCAGTTTCTCCATCTGTAAGCTGAGATCTTGGATCCCTAATGTTTTTGAGCTGTGACATTCTCTAATCCTGGAAGGAAAGGGAAGTATTGGTCAGTCACCTGTTTGATTTCCACCTCTCCCCCATTCCCTGTAGTGGAACCCTGGATATCATAGTCACCTTTTTAGGAAGTATTAGATATGGCTTGTGTAGGAGGACGGAGTGTAACTGCTGAAAACTCAGCGACCAGTAGGACTCAGTATAGGAGGGGTAGACAGTTTGCAGCTTCATGAAACAAAGCTTGTTCTTACTTTTGTAACAAAGGCAGGTTCTGAGTTTGACAAAAAAAGAAAAGATGTGGGGGACATCCTTGATGTCTGGAGAACCCAAGAATAAGTCGGAATGCATTCCGTGCAGGCAGTAAGTGTTTTTAGAGGGCAGATGAGGACTATAGCATGCACCTTACGTCTGTCAGGGGAGGCAGATTTTACACTGATAAACATCAAGAAAGTGACAATTACAAAAGTCCCTCGTGCTGCAAATGAGGACAAGATACTATGGGATTATGTAACCGAAGGGCTTGAGTTTGCCCTTAAGGAATCACAGAACTGTCCCCTTGGGGGCCAATGGAATGGGAAAAAATGTTAAGACATAGAATTTAGATTTTTTTTTTCCTTTTATGTTTTACGTAAGACAGGACAAGGATGTTCCTTGGTAATGAAGGCAAAGATTCTTGCATGACTTAGCAAATGATTACACATTCATGGTAGAAGTGCTTTCACTGCGAAAGAAAGAGGATTTTCCAATGTTGGATTGTTCAGTTGAGAGTGGAGAGGGATGGCCGAGAAGTGTGTGTGTTGTGTGTGTGTGTGTGTGTGTGTGTTGAAGGGGAGGCATAACATTGGGACTGTCTCCATCTGGTGCAAGTGTGGGGCTCTATAAGCCAAGGCTTACTGTTTTTCCTTCCTCTAGAATAAAGGGGAACTCTTTCCCCCTCCTGGCTTCAGCTGGGACTGGGTGAAATGCCTTTGGTCTTTGGACCAGCCCCCCTGCAGGAGCCATGTCAGCCTGTCCTTAAAGGACAGAGCCTGGAGCTTCTCCTGGGCTCTGGTAGGTGTGAGAGGGGGACGTGTCCCCCACCTTAACAGTCTAAAAGTTGATGTCTGCTTTCGCTCTACCTCATCTGTTGGCTGCTTCTGCCTGCTCCCTCTCTAGTTGTGCTCAGATTTTTGATGGGTTACCTCTTAAATATAGTGGTCTTCCTGGGTATTTCCTTGGATCACTGCTCTTCCCAGTCTGCAATTTCTCATTTGAAAACTTTATCTTAAACCACCCCCATGTTGCTCCCTCCCTGTTTTACTTCTAACCCTGGTCTCCATGCTGGGTTTTAAGCCCAAATATCCAATTGCTGACTGACTGGACCTCTTCTTTAGCAAATACTCGAGTTACTTTGCTGGGCATTGAGGCAACAGTGGTGAGCAACATGGACACGACTCCTGCTTTAAGGAGCTAATGGCCTAGTGGGGGACGGTGGGCATTAATTCAGGTAAAACCAGACTATCACACATGGCATGGCTCTGAAGGACAAGTACAGAGCCAGGAGCTCATAGCAGTGCATGCGAGGGAGGAAGGGCTCCTTCAGAGACTTCTCTGAGTGAAGGTTTCAACCAAGATCTGAGGGGTGGGTAGGTGCTTGTCATTCACACTCTCTGCAGAGCAAAAGGCTACTTTTGGAGGAGGGCAGGGGAGTCCTTGAGATTATTTGCTAATGCACCTGCTTTTAAGGCTGCTATTTATTCTGAGGTGACTTTGCTGTAACTTCCCTTGCAGCTGTAATAACCCATGGGTCTTTACTGAGGTAGTGTCTTGAGTGGAAGTTCCCTTTCATTCTACTATATAATATAAAACATTTATTCTTTATTAGGTCTATGGCTTCCGTCAGCAATATGTTTCCTTCCTCTAATGGGAAATCCTGGCTTTGTTTGCTCAAGTCTGTGAGTGCCTTGGATCTACATGATTGTATAACTCAAGAAGATAGCTTTTATTTTTTAATTATTTTCTTTTGGCCACACTACGTGGCATGCGGGATCTGGGTTCTCCAACCAAGGATCGAACTCGCACCCCCTGCAGTGCAAGTGTGAAGTCTTAAACTGGACCACCAGGGAAGTCCACCTAGCTTTTTTTTTAAAAAAAACATGTTAACCACTATCATTTTCACTTTATATACTTTGGCACTGAATTATTACAAAAATTACTTCTGTAACTTAAAAGTTTTCAGAATGAGAAAAACAAATGGCCAAAAACATGAATAGATGCTTAATCTCATTAAGAATCAAGAAAATACAGTTTAGGAGCTTCTCTGATGGTCCAGTGGTTTAGATTCTGTACTTCCACTGCAGGGGGCACAGGTTCGATTCCTAGTAAGGGAACTGAGATCCAACATGTTGCACAGTGCTGCCAAAAAATTTTTTTTTAATAAATTTAAAAAAGAAATATAAATGAAAATGACAATATTATTTCTGCCCATCATATTGGAAAGGAAGAAAAGATTTATTTATCCATTTTGGTAAAAGTTTGACTAAAGGAGCATTATCATATACACCTGGTGGAAAAATCAATTTGAATTATATTTATAAAGATTTCATTTAAAACATGTACGTCCTTTGATCTGGCAATTTCACTTCTAGAAATCTTTTTTTTTTTTTTTTTAAGAGATCTATCTTAAAGGTATAGTTGTGGCATTTCCCTGATGGTCCAGTGGTTAAGACTACACTTCCAATTCAGGGGGTGCAGATTTGATCCCTGGTCCGGGAGGGAACTAAGGGGTTTCCCAGGGGGTGCTAGTGGTAAAGAACCTGCCTGCCAGTGCAGGAGACATAAGAGATGCAGATTTGATCCCTGGGTCTGGAAGACTCCCTGGAGGAGGGCATGGCAACCCATTCAATATTCTTACCTGCAGAGTCCCACAGACAGAGGAGCCTGGTGGGTTACAGGTCATGGGGTTGCAAAGAGTCGGACATGACTGAAGCAACTTAGCACGCATACCAGGGAACTAAGATCCCACATGATGCAGTCAAAAAAAAAAAAAGATATAGTTGCCATATACACAAAATAATGTGTATAAGGATATTGTCAGCAGTGAAAAATTGAGAATAACCCAGATGTCTACCAAAGGATGAAATTAAGGCACATGGAATAGTATGTAATAATTAAAGAGTGAGATGGAGCTGTATATATAAAATGGAGAATTCTCTAAGATGCGAAGCAAAAAAGTAAGTTGTGTATCAGTGCCGGTTAGTTTATTGCTCCTTAGCTCCAAATCTACCCTTCTTCATCGGGTCTTGTGATCCTGGACGTTGTAAACCTTTTTCCTTTGTCCTCCGGTATGATTTTAAGCTCTACCAGTAGAGGGCGCTGGAGGAGCACCGATGAGAAAGGGGTAGTCTTCCCGGTGCCTGGGTGCTTGCCTCCTGTCAAGTTTCAACAACACCCTACCTGGCAGCTTCCGGTTGAGTTCCCTCAGCATCCCGGTGCGCAGCTTCCCAGAATCTCAGTGGCTTCCTGGTGAGTTTCATCAGCCCTCCGACTCAGCGTTCCAGGTCATCCAGTTTCCTGCCTGCCAGCCCTTCAGGGAGCAGCACCTCAGCAAACTTTGAAGAAGACTGCCAAGGCGTGCCTGTGAACTTGTAATTCAATATATATGGAAGATTCTCAGGTGATTTTTTTTTCCAAGAAAAAAAGACAAATGATATAGAAGTTAAGTCTCAAAATTATTCCTTAAGAAAACAAACAAAAACAGATGAGCAGGTATTATTTAGTGAAGAGGGAGAGGAAGAGCCTCCTGGACCGGCATTTGCAAAGGAGAAGCATGAGGACTTCCCTGGTGGCTCACACGGTAAAGTGTCTGCCTACTGCAGGAGACCCGGGTTCAGTCCCTGGGTTGGGAAGATCTCTTGGAGAAGGAAATGGCAACTCACCCCAGTATTCTGGCCTGGAAAATCACATGGACGGAGGAGCCTGGTAGGCTACAGTCCATGGGGTCGCAGAGTTGGACACGACTGAGCAACTTCACTTTCAGAGACAGATGGCAGCCTCTTGCGTTTGAGGAAGTCTCGTAGCACTTGAAACGCAACATGAGGAAACTCTAACTCAATGTTTTCTCCCTTAAAGCCAGTTTTTCTGTATTCTCAGCATGTTACTGTCCCAGTCAGAAACCCTATCACTCTAGGTATTGTGATGGCCAGAGGAACTCACCAGGACTCCCTCTCTGTTCTGCTTCCAGTTTGAGGGGCTGCTGAGGGAGTGTTATAGCCACGCTTTCTGGGAAACAAACTCACTCAGAAGGACAATGCAGATAGTGGAGTGCAGTTTATTACGCCGGTGGGCCCAAGGCAGAGTCTCCTCTTAGCCAAGGACCCCGACCAGCATTTGTGAAAATCTTTTATACCCCATGTGTATGATATGTACGTGTCCAAACCCACTACCCCAATTCCCTTGAGACTTACATAAACAAAGGAAGGGTAAATACAACTACAATAACCCCATCATTCACGTGTTATGTGTTCAAACAGTCAATAATCAATAAGCCCGCAGTTATATTCCAAATAGTTAATAACTGATAAGCCTGTGCTTACATTCTGATAGATAGTGTCCGGAGGCAGGGGTGATTAGTGTCTGTTTTCTCTTAGGTGATGAGTGACCTGGATATGATCTTCAAGGTTCCCCTGTCCGGAGGGGGTCTTATCCTTCCATTGTCGTTCCCACAGGCACTAAGCAGAGAATTCAGAGTCCACTGGAGAGGTGGCTGAGCACGATCAGCACAGACAGGCCTGAGATGGAGTCCAGGCCCTATGAATTCCTTCTTCATTCCCCTCTCTTGATGCTCTTAGTTTCCGTAACGAGCATCATTCATTGAGATATATTGTACCTTAGCCCTCCTGCCACCCACATGAGAGAATGTTATCAACCTCTGTGTCACAAAATTCACAAGGCATTGTAGGAAGCAGGGCCCACAGAGCAGTATGATTAAGATTACTATAACAACAGTTACAATGGTTTTCCACCAGTCTCCCTTTACCCAGGAGAGGACTGAAGTCCAAAAGGGAATATTTTCATTAGACATGGCTTTCACTTGATTTTGCATATCCTCCAAGGCAGTAGATACATTTCCAGACAGGTCAGGGATGTACACGCAACATTCGACTTTAATTACGGTGCAAGTCCTTCCTTGGGCTGCTGTGAGTATGTCTAATGCCATCCTATTTTGAATTACTGCCTTCCTCATCTGAATTTGTTCCTTGTTCAAAGCTTGAATGGCTTTTGTACTGTCTAAGAGGGCCTGTTTAGTGAAATTAGTTAAGGCCTCTACCTTAACCATGATATCCGTTGTCCCTACAGAGGGTACAAACAAGGCAGCAAGATAGTCATACCATTGGAACACAGATTGTGTCCATCTTGCATGCAGATAAGGCAGGTTTACTGGAGGCTGGTGTAGGCTAGGCTTAATTCTGCCATGGGCAAAAGCAAATCCTAATGTGCAATGCCCCACCCAGCCAACTGGTAACCATGGCCATAAGTTAAACCCACAGAGCCACTGGGTCCCATTGGGGGCTACCCAGCGGATTCCAGGATTATATTTCCAGTCGGAACCAGGCCACTGAACAGACTGATTGGGGTGATAGGTAATTTCCAAGATTTGCTTACATTGTTCAAGGGACAAATAACCCATATATTTTAATTCTTTTGGGTCTAGGGGGTGGTCTCCAAATCCAACTTTCTGTTCTTTTTGTTCCCAGCAAATAGTAGCAGGGGTAATCAACTGTCCTTTCTCAGGAGTCATCCAGAAATATTCATCTCAGACCTGGTAGTATTGCTCAAGGTACCGGGAGGCCTGTCCCCCTTTTGTTAAGGGAGCCCTTTTCCTCTTTAATTTTCATATATGAGGTATAAGCCTTTGTTATCTCCATAAGGCTGGTGTTCATGTTAAAAGTAACCCTATGTCCCTGGCCCATTGATGGCTTCTTCTTATACCAGGAGAGCAAAGAAAGGTTATGGTTGGTGAGAGAGAGGAACGGAGTGGCGATCCCCACCAGGGGAGTCTGTCCATTACTGACAGGGGCATAGCCCCACATACCCAACAGTTGGCAGAGTTGTGGCCCACGAGATGAAGACGTTGTCCTGTGCAGGAGCAGTGGTCAGGTTCAGAATTGCATTGGTGAGGCCGAGCAGCAGGAGTCGTTTACCCAGCTCCATCCTGTAGAGGGCTCGTCCGGGACCTCGTTTTCTTCTTCCTCCTCAGAATGATCTTGGTTTCCCGTGGGTCAGTGGGGTCCTTCTGGGTGGTCCACTTGGCGTCCTCCGGGTCAGTGTGGTATGCCTTCTTTGCTCTGGTGTGATGGATCAAGGGACAATACCTGCAACTTTAACTGCAGTAGGGGTAGTTAGAATAACATAAGGGCCCTTTCACCAAAGGGCTAGCAAATCATGTTCCCAATCTTTGACCCATACTTAGTCACCAAGTGTAAACTCATGAATCTGTTCCCCAAGGGGGAATGGCACCCTTTCTTGTACAAACTTAGTTACCCGATTTATTACCTTACCCAGTTCCATCTGCTGTGAAATCCTATCCCCCTTACCTGAGGCAAATTTGTTGACACCTGTTTTATTATGGGAGGAGGCCTCCCATACACAATTTCGTATGGAGAATAGCCTTGGGACTGTGGGGTCATCCTGAGTCTGAGCAGAGCCATCGGAAGCAAGTCCACTCAGGAGCAGTCAGTCTCTCTGATCCACTTGGAGAGTCTCTTTAAGTGTCCGGTTGGTTCATTCCACTATCTCAGAACTCTGGGCCTATATGCAGTGTGCAGTTTCCATTTGATGTTAAAAGTTTTGCTTACTTGTTGTACTAAATCAGCTGCGAAAGCCGGGCCATTGCCTGATCCAGTGCTAGTAGGAAATCCAAATCTGGGAACCATTTCCCTAAGCAGGCACCAGGCTACTTCTGATGCTCTTTCAGTCCAGGTAGGAAAAGCTTTTACCTATCTCAAGAATGCACATGTCATGACCAGCAGGTAATGGTAGTGTTGGTGAGGTTTCATTTCAGTGAAGTCCACTCCCAGGTGTTCAAGGGGCAGTGTGCCTTTCAGCTGAATACCCAGAGGATTTTGTCTGAATACCCGAGAGGCAGTATTAACCTGTGAGCAGGCAGCATGGCCTAGGTGGGTCGCTTGGTGTGTTTGGCTTACCAGAGTGTGTGCCAGCTCCTCCGGTACCAATAATTTGTCACTTGACAATTCCCACCATCTCTTTTCAGTCTTGATGGCCCCTTCTGCTCTGGCTAACCCAACAGCTGTTGTCCTTGTTTTATCAGGCTAGTGCCATCAGTATATAGGACCCAATTAGGGTCTGGAACCTTGAGCCCTTTTTTAAAACAAACCCCAGATACCTTACCTCCTCTTTGTAGATTGTGCCTTCTTTTTCAACACCCGGTAACCTGCTTCCATCAACAGCTGGAGCAGTGCATTTGTCCCTTTCCAGCATTTTTCCTTGGTCTCAGGCAGCCAGCAGCAGTTCATCCCCGTATTGTAGGAGCTGACATCCATACTCTTCCGGATGGAATGAGTCCAGATCAGAAGCCAAGGCTTCCCCAAAGATGGCTGTGGAGTTAGCCTTTGTTATCTGGTGCTCCCGACTGAATCTTCCCATTCAAAGGCAATGATGGGCTGTAATGCTGGGGTGAGGTGTATGCAGAAGAAGGCATCCTTGAGATCTAGGCAAGTGTAAATGTTAGTCCTCGGTGGGAGGAGGCTAAGCAAGGTATAGGGGTTTGGAACAGTGGGGTGTAAAGTCACAGTAGCCTGGTTGACTAGCCTGAGATCTTGTACAGGCCTACAGTCCTGTCCTCCTTCCCTTTTGACTGGCAGGATTGGCGTACTCCAAGCCGACTGGCACTCTACTAGAATGCCTGTTTGTTTCAATCTGTTGATGTAGGGCAATATGCCGGTTCAGGCTCCATCCATAGCGGGTACCGGCGCCCTCTAACCAGAATGGTACCTGGTTTGAGTTCCATTATCACTGGGGCGTGATGTTCAGCCAGCCTGGGGGGAGGGGGGCGTTGTCTTCCACCCAGACCTCAGGGAACAATTGAGTTAGCTCTCTCTTGCTCTTTCGGCCCACCCAGCTCTGCCTTCAGGGGCTCATGCAACCTCCACTCATCTTGGGTTGGCACTGAGAGAGAGGGCAAATAAGTCACAGTCCGTCCAGAAGGTGGGCCTCTCCTCAGGGGAGAAAGTCACCTGTGCTCCTAGTTTGGAGAGCAAGTCTCCTCCCAACAGGGGTACTGGGCACTCAGGAATGTAGAGGAATTCATGAATCACTTGGTGCCCCCCCATCTGACATTTTCTGGGCTGGCAAAATGATTTAATCATCTCTTCTCCCAACACCCCAGTTACAGCGGTAGTCTTTTTGGACAGTGGTGCCACAGGTTTTGTTACTACCGACAGTTCTGCTCCTGTATCCACCATGAAGTCAATGTTTTGGTCCCCCACTTTTACGGTTACCATGGGCTCTCAGGGACCAGATATCTGAGCCCTGGCAGCCCTAGTTAATTTCCAAGTCAGCAAGCCCCCAAACTGCGGGAGCTTCCTCTTCTTTCCTTGCCTTAGGGCATTCATTCTTCCAGTGGCCAAAAGCTTGCACCAGGCACAATGGTTTGGCTGTAACGGGGACCGGGGCCTCCCTTGGGACCAGTTGAAGGACTGTCCTGTCCCTGGGGCAGAGGTTTTCCGGAGGGCCCGAGATAGACTTTTCCAGAGCAGCAGCTAGCACTGTAAGTCTCTTGTCTGTTCTCTTTTATTCCCTGCGGCTCTCTGGCGGAGCGCAGTCTCTGCTTAATTCCAACATCTCCCTCCCCCTCTTGTCAGTACTCACCGGGAGAGGCGGGTATAGCTTGGGCGGTTCGGTTGGAGCCGGATCCTGGAAGTGTTGGCCAGAGGCTTCTGTCACCGGGATCGGAGCCTGCCCAAACGGCGGCTCTACGAACTCCGGGAAAGCTGGCGGAGGAGCAGTGGCTGTTGCAGAAACTTCACCTGGCCCTGGATCGGGCATTAAGGCGGCCTCCGGTCCTGGTGAAGCACTGGGAGGCAGGCGTGTCATTATCCAGCATGGGGGAGGGGTCAGGTCATCCCCGTCCAAATCCTGTAGAATTTCCTTTTTTATCATCAGTCAATTTTTGTGCCATTAATATTTTTCCCTTTCCCTTCTGGATACAGAACCTTGTCCAAGTAGGAGGGTCTCAAGCTAACCCTAGCCATGAGTCAATAGATGGGTATTGAACCAGGTGTCCTGGCTCTCCTGTGACTACTGTATAGATTGCTTCCATTATTTTTAAGGTCACGGTGTTCTCTGGTGGCCATCCTGCTCCCATAGGGGTCCATTCGACCTCACAGAGTATGTGGAGGCAGTTAGGCTTCATCTTCACCCCATAGTCTCCTCCTAATCCCTTCTTTAAATTTTTAATCATGCACTCCAATACAGTTGCCTTAGATTCACTTTCCCCCATCTTGCTTACCTTCTCAGACCTTCTACTTTTTCTTTTCATTCTGTCTACGAAGTTCTCAGTACCCTATGTACTTCTGATATTTCCACTCAGTGACACTTAAATTGCCATTCTGCCTCCTTCCTAATTGGGGTGAGAAGAGCCTTACCTGCCAGATCCCAGAGGGAGAAGGGGGATCAGCGTATCTTCACCTGCCAGTCAGCACAGCTGAACCAGAACATCACATGGTCCAAGACTGTTTCTCCCTTAAAGTCCACTCTGCCTTGGTGGGCTTGATCAGGTGCGGATGAAAACACAGATGGGTTAAATATCTCATGTCCCAGGCCATCTCCGGAAAAGCCAATTCATACTCACTTCTGTATCCCCCTCCTTCTAGCCTAACAATTCCGAGGGGGTCAAGAATTTCACAGCAGACGGGACACCTCCTGGGGGAGGGCAGAATACGAGCATACAAGGACCAGTTTCTTATCCTAAAAAATCCCCTGGCGATCGCTTGGTAATAATTTTCCCCGAGACGGCGTGGACACACCTCCTAAATGTCCTTCACAAATTTCCTTCCTAAACCCTATCACGCTCGTCGACTTGTGTACCAAGCAATCGCCACCTGCCTATTCCAGGCTCCTGTGGGTCCCCACTCCTTCTAGTCCCTCCCAGGGGGGTGATCAGGCCCCATCTTCCACCCTGCTGGGTGGGTTCCTCCTCACCTGAGCGCTCAGTTTCCCTGCTGCCGTCCACTACCTGCTGACGTGAAAGGTCCAGGCGTTGAAAAGCAGAATCCTTCCAGAGGGGCGAGGCGCCTTCCCCCCTCTAGGAGATTCAAGCTACAAAGCCTGGGGGTGGCCTCAAATGAGACCTGTCTCCTCAAAGCGAGGAGTTTCCTGGCCCATGCACCAAATGTTATAGCCACGCTTTCTGGGAAACAAACTCACTCAGGACAATGCAGATAGTGGAGTGCAGTTTATTACGCCGGTGGGCCCAAGGCAGAGTCTCCTCTTAGCCAAGGACCCCGACCAGCATTTGTGAAAATCTTTTATACCCCATGTGTATGATATGTACGTGTCCAAACCCACTACCCCAATTCCCTTGAGACTTACATAAACAAAGGAAGGGTAAATACAACTACAATAACCCCATCATTCACGTGTTATGTGTTCAAACAGTCAATAATCAATAAGCCCGCAGTTATATTCCAAATAGTTAATAACTGATAAGCCTGTGCTTACATTCTGATAGATAGTGTCCGGAGGCAGGGGTGATTAGTGTCTGTTTTCTCTTAGGTGATGAGTGACCTGGATATGATCTTCAAGGTTCCCCTGTCCGGAGGGGGTCTTATCCTTCCATTGTCGTTCCCACAGGCACTAAGCAGAGAGTTCAGAGTCCACTGGAGAGGTGGCCGAGCACGATCAGCACAGACAGGCCTGAGATGGAGTCCAGGCCCTATGAATTCCTTCTTCAGGAGAAGTAGTCACTTTGTAATATCCACAGGCCTTCTTTTGGTTATTAGACCAAAGGCTGATTCACATACTGTGGAGAAGGGATCTTACAAATGTAATTAAAGTCCCTAATTGGTTGACTTTGAGTTAATCTAAGGGGAGATTATCCTGGGTGGCCTGATTTAATCAGATGGAATCCTTTTAAAAAAGGGCTGGGCCCCCTCCAACCTGAGGTTAGGAATCCTAAGAGGTAGGTAGACAGACAGGTAGGTAGATCTCCTATTGATTCTGTTTCTGTGGTTGAGCTCTGACTGATAGAATTCCTGCTATACCCAATCACTTGGCACATCCTCAGATTTGGCTACTTTAAAAGCTTCTCTGCTTTTGGTCTTCCTTCCAGATCTGGTGCATCTGGGTTCACTTGAGCCCAATTTCTTCTTGCCTGGATTATTGGGGGGTTCCCTTCCAGCTGGTCTCAGCGTCCTCTGAGGTCTTGCCACACCCTGTTTACGTTCATGTAATTGCCTAGACTGTTCTTTCTAAACTACACATCTAATCTTATCACTCTTCCTGAAATTTGTTAGTGGCTTCCTGAAACTTCCAGGCAGAAGTTCAAAAGCCATAGCTTTTTTACATGACTATTTTTTTCTCCTCTCTGGCATATAGATCATACGTCTCTTGAAAATTTTTTTTAGTGGTTGCCCTAAAGTTTGCCGTATATATTTACAACTAGTCCAAGCCCACTTTCAAATTATACTGTCCCACATCACGGGTGGTCCAAGTACCTTAGAGTCTTCCCGGCTTCTCCATCCCATCTATTATAGCATTGTTGTCATTCCTTCTTTTTTTTTTTTAAGTAAAGATTTATTTATTTTATTTTTGGCTGCACTGGGTCTTTATTGCTGTGTACAGGCTTTCTCTGGTTGTGACAAGCGGGGGCTACTCTCTAGCTGTGGTGCGCTGACTCCTTATTGCCGCACCATTATGGAGCACGGGCTCTAAGGCATGTGGGCTCAGTAGTTAACAGCGCATGGGCTTAGTTGCCCCACAGCATGTTAGCAGGGATCCCCTTAGCAGGGATCGAACCTGTATCCTCTGCATTGGCAGGGGGACTTTTAACCACTGGACCACCAGGGAAACTCCCATTCAGTTTTTTAAAAATATGCATTTATTTATTTATTCAGCTGTACTGGGTCTTCATTGTGGCATGTGGATCTTTAGTTGCACCATGTGGGATCTTTAGTTGTGGCATTCAGGACTTTTCATTGTGAAATACAAACTCTTAGTGGCATGTGGGATCTAATTCCTGACCAGGAAACAAACACGGGCTTCCTGCCTTGGGAGCACAGGAGTCTTAGTCACTGGACCACCAGGGAAGACCCCCCATTTCCGTCTTTATCTGTGCCTGTTTCTACTTTCGATGTGATCCCATGTCTTTTCTCCTGCAGAATGATCTCTCCTACCTTCTGGGGCTTCACCCACATTCCACTTCTTTTGGGAAGCCCCCCCTTGATTTTTGTGACCCCGTCCCCAACTCAGCTTCCTCTTACCTTGTGCTTATCGTAGCCATCCGTGTTATCTGCTGTTCCACAGGTGGGCTCTTGTTCTCCAGTCAGACTCAGCTCTCCAAGGACAGACCCTGTATTATCCCTTTCCCCTTGCTTGCCCCCCGCATGATCATGCCCTGGGCTGGCCACTGGCAGGCACTCAGGAAACATTTGGTGTCCAGTGGCCCAGATGAGTGACAGTTCACTGGGCCCTTCCTGACCTGAGTGAGGCGATGCTAGTGGCTGGGGTAAGCTGTCTGTCTCCTATAGTGGGAGGTGCTCAGGGCCTTTGGGGAAGGTTTTGATTCGGGGGACAGTCCTCATTTCCCCTCTGTTCTGAAGTTCACAATTTTGTGTATGGGCAGGATGGAGGCTGACCTGTCTGACTTTAACATTGATGCCCCCCGTTGGGACCAATGCACTTTCCTGGGGCGGGTGAAGCACTTCTTCAATATCACGGACCCCCGCACAATCCTGGTACCAGAGCGGGAGCTGGACTGGGCCAAAGTGATGGTGGAGCAGAGCAGGTGAGCGGCTGGGGGATGGGCCAGGACAGCATCGGTGGGTGCCCTAGGGGACAGGTGGAAATGGAAGATGAGGGGATAGGCAGAGAGCTCAGGGAGGTGGGGGAACCAAGAGCAGGATGACTCAGGGCGGAGGTTGGGAGGTAATGCCCGCCTGTTGTCTTTGGGTGACAGGATGGGGACTGTGCCCCCGGGCACCCAGGTGGAGCAGCTTTTCTATGCTAAGAAGCTGTACGACTCAGCCTTCCACCCTGACACTGGGGACAAGATGAACGTCATTGGGCGGATGTCCTTCCAGGTCCCCGGCGGCATGATCATCACGGGCTTCATGCTCCAGTTCTACAGGTGCGACTGGGGAGCAAGGCAGTGCCACTTAGGCGCCACTTAGACCTGCTAGGGAGGGAGCCATAGTAGGATAATAGTAATAGCCATCTTTACTGATTCCTTACCGGATACCAGACACTGTGCTCAACTGTTCGCATATATCACCTCATTTAATCTCAGCAGCCCTACAGAGAGGTACTGTTTTCATCTTTATTTTACAGATGAAGAACTGCAGTTTTAGAGAGGTTATGTAACTTGCCCATGTGCACCAGCCAGGAAGTAGTGGTGCCTGGCTATATGAACTGAGGCAGTTCTCTCCAGGACACTCAATGACTGAACTCTTCTACTCCTTTAAAAAGTACTATTGAACAATGAATTTAGTGTATTTTTATAACATAATATCCAAAAAATTAAAAAATGGGAAGACACTTTCAGTCCAGTTGGAGAGAGACTTTCTCTGTTCCCCTTCCTCTTTTCCCTCCACCTCTTCCCTCCCTAACACATTCGGTTAGCCAATTGTTGAGCCAGACCTTGGGCCAGGTAGAAAGTAAAAGTGTTAATCGCTCAGCTGTGTCTGACTCTTTGTGACCTCATGGACTGTAGCTCACCAGGCTCCTCTGTCCATAGAATTCTCCACGCAAGAATACTGGAGTGGGTTGCCATGCCCTCTTCCAGGGGATCTTCCTGACCTGGGGATCAAACCTGGGTCTCCCACATTGCAGGCAGATTCTTTACTGTCTGAGCCACCAGTGAAGCCCACCCCTCAAGGAGCACCCAGTTTTGTTGAGACCAAGAAGGAAACAGTTACAGTCTAACTTGCCAAGTGGTAGGCTCGGGGCAGAATATGGGGTGGTGGGAGCAGACATCATAGAATGACTAACTGTGTCTCAGGAAGGACAGGGAAAGGGTCAGGAAGGTTCCAAGGAAGAAGAGATCTCTCCAGAGAGCAGGATTCAGCCGTATACCAAGAGGCTGGGGATGTGGATGTTCCAGGCAGAGGGGCAACCTGTGCAGAAGAGCAGGTACAGGAGACAGCATGGGAATGGCCTGGGGAGTGGCAGGTTTGATTGGTGTCCCCAAGCCCTCCTCCCATCCTCTTCCTGCCTCCCTCCGCCTCTCTCCTGGTAGGACAATGCCAGCAGTGATCTTCTGGCAGTGGGTGAACCAGTCTTTCAATGCCTTAGTCAACTACACCAACAGGAATGCGGCTTCCCCTACGTCGGTCAGGTAGGAGGCCTGAACCCCTGCTGTCTGTGTGGGCCTGGAGCTGTCTTCTTGCCTTGGGGGGAACAGCCCTTCTTAAGGGGTTCCAGGGCTGTCTGTCCTCCCTGGGTGGGGCCTGCCCTGGGTGGGTGACCAGGTCTCTCTTTTCAGGGTTTGGAAGTACTAGGTGGACTAGGAGAGTATCTTCTTCCTAGATGAATTCAACATTCACTCATTCATTCATGCTACCAATATGTCTAGAGTGTGTATTAGGTGTTGGACAGGGTCCTAGGGGCAGGGGATACATTTGAGTAAGATATGTGTGGTCTCTGGAGTTTAAGGTCTTTTTAGGAAAATAAGCATAATGGTCTCAGTCTGTGATAGCTGCCATTAAGGAAATAAACAGATGACATGCTGGAGAATGGCAGAAGGGCGTCTGTACAGGTAGGCTGGTCAGGGAAGTCCTTTCTGCAGAACTGATGTTTCAGCTGAGTTTTGAAAGGTAAGGATTTAGCCATGCAAGAGCCTGGGGAAAGATTCCCAGGAGAGGGAGTGGCAGCATGCAGAGGTTCTGAGCAGGCAGGCACTTGGTGTGTTTAATGTACTGAAAGGAGCATCTGAGTGAGATGGAGGGAGATCCCAAGCTGAAGCTGAGGTTTTCAGGCATGAAGCCACATTTCCAGCCTTTATCACTCAAGCTTTGGTCCTGCCCTCAGCCACCTGGAGTCCCCACTCCCAAACATCTCTCTCCTCCACTAGGCAGATGGCTGTTTCCTACATCACAGCCACAACCACCGCAGTGGCCACTGCTGTGGGCATGAACATGTTGACAAAGGTACAGTCTGGGGCTGCTATGGACATGGTGGTCACAAGGGGGCAGCAAAGTCCTAGGGAAAACTTTTTTTTCCCCAGGTATGGGTGGTTTCCCAGACTGGAAGAGTTGGGTTTGGGTCAGAGCCTAGCCAAGTAGTGGGAAGTTCAGCAGGGCTGTCCCACGTTGGTTTTTCTCCGGCCTTTGAGGGAATTTGGGTTCCCTGACTGGATGTCAGGATATGTGGCAGTAGTGAGGTCTGATTTCTTATTTTATCGTCCTAAAGCCCCTTCCACCGCCATCTTCCAGGGAGCTGACCTACTCCCCTTGTCCTCTTCCCCCACAGAGAGCCCCACCCCTGGTGGGCCGCTGGGTGCCCTTTGCCGCCGTGGCCGCAGCTAACTGTGTCAACATCCCCATGATGCGCCAGCAGTGAGTACAGGGATCCCTTTTCCTCCCTGTAAACCGCAAGGTCAGCAGGGACAGGGCAGGCGGCCAAGGCAATGGGTGGCTTTGGTGGCTGAGGTGGGGGTGGGGAGGGTGCATCCGAGGATCGGTGGCTCCAATAGTGATGGCTGCAGGAGTGGCAGGTGACCTGGGTTTTGTCTGTGATGAGTGCTGTGGGAGTCATTCTCTGGATGGATTTGGAGGTTTAGCATGGACCTGCGGGGTTTGGCACCAGCTCAAGTCCTTTCAACTACAACTGTATTTAAGTCGTGAACTTGGCCTACTTCCAGAGCCCTGGGGATGGCTCACAGAATGAAATGCAGCAGAGCGAGGTATCCGAAGATAAAACAGAACCAAGAAGCTCTGAGGGAAGCCAAAGGGGTAGATAGATGTTTTCCAGCTGCCAGGCTCTAAGCTTCACAGCAGGAAAGGGGAAAGGAGAAACCCACTGTGTCTCACAGCTCTTGTTCCTTGACTAGAGAAAGCAAAGATATTCCCCTGCCACAAAATTTAATGATGTAATCGATGTAAAGCACTCAAAATAGCACCTGGAATGTAATGTTAAGCATTAGCTACTGTTCCCACAGTTGCCATTGATGCCTTCCTGGTCATCACCGATGTCATGAGGCACATTTTCTTAGGACCAGTAGTCAATGGAAAGTGATCACAATCACCCTTGTAGAAAGAGCACACCGTAGAACAGCCGTGTGTGCTCTCTACTCGACTCCTCTTCCCCTCCCCCATCCAGTTGCTCCTTCCAACGAATGAATGAGTCCCCACCACCACCCACCTGGTCTTGGATGGAGTGCTGGCTTGAATATAACAGCCAGAGCGGCTCATGTTTGTGGATGGGTCATGGAGTCAGGCACTGGACCCAGCACTTGGCAGGCATCATCCCGTTTAATCCTCAACGAATCCTATAAAGTGGGCACGGTGATTATCCCCATTTTGCAGATGAGGGTAACTATGTCTTTAGAAGGACTAGGGAACTTGCTCAGGAGCATACACTTGCTCTGCAGCTTCCAGATCCAGCCTAGGCAGCCGGCACCTGGCACTTGCTCTCTGAGCCTTTCCCCTAGATATCTGCGGTATCACTCTCTGGAGTGGGGAAGGCCGCTCCAAGGGCCAGGCTGCAGGAGGTGGCTTCCTAGAGCTGGAATGCCCTGGCCCTGGTCCCCTGGTGTGTCACATCTCTGGCGGGCTTCCAACACACCCCTTTCCCGCGTCCAGCACCTCCTGTCTGTGTTTTAGGGAACTCATCCAGGGAATCTGTGTGAAGGACAGGAACCACAATGAGATCGGTCATTCCCGGGTGAGCAGAGGCCTGCCCTGGGGGTGGGGGGAGGGAGTTCCCTCTCAGACCCTGTCCTGTTCTTAGCACTCAGAGCAGGCCTGGGCTAAAAACCTTTTCCCTAGCGCCATCCTCCTTCCTCATCAGTCTTCCCTCCATATCTCTGTTCATGTCATTTCTGGTCCTGAAGCCATAAGAATGTGGCTGGGTGGGAGAGGGTCAGGTATGGTCACTTAACCCCTGACAGGTCCATCCCTTCCCCTTTACCAGCTCAGACTGACCGTGACTCTGACCCTGGCCCAGCCCTCTGATGCAGCCTGTGGACTCCGTATGAAGTCATAACTGACAGCTTACTTTTTTCTGTCCTCAGAGAGCTGCAGCCATAGGCATCACTCAAGTGGTTGTTTCTCGGATCACCATGGCAGCCCCTGGCATGAGTAAGAAGGGGAAGCCCTCCCATCCTGGGGGACCCTGGCTTATGTGATGGAGACCTCAGCCACACTTGGGGTGGGGGGTGGGACCCCAGCCTCTATAGGCATTCTTCTCAAACTGGTTTGCTTGAGTGTTGAGAGCCACTGGAGAGTCATACCGTAAATCCTGGAATGTCAGTTAATCAGAGATTTGGTGGAGAAAGTTGTTTTCATTTAACAAATATTTCTTAAGTTCCTTCAATGTGTTGGGGAGATAGTGGTAGAGAAAATAAGTTCCCTGCCCTGGTTTTGCCTCCAGCAGGGACAGGTTACAGAGCAGGATACAAAACATGCTTCAAAGATGGTTGGTTGTGAGAAGGGTGTTCTGGGCCCATGGTACCCATCCTCCTATGGTTATAGGACTGCAGGTCGAGGAGTCTGGGAAGCATCTTCTTCTGGTACTTGGGGGAGAAGTGGGTGTGGCCATTCCTATACATCCTTCTCCCCAATGAAAAGTATTTTCTGGAACTTCTGGGTAAGGAGGGGGAACCACTCAGTCTGTGATCTGACTTCAGAAGGGGAAGTGTCACAGCCTTTTCCCTGCCTCTTCCAGTTCTGCTGCCGGTCCTCATGGAAAGACTGGAGAAGCTGCGCTTCGTGCAGGTGAGTGGACTCTCCTTTGTACCTTCACTGCCCGGGGCCCCAACCACACCCGTGCTGGGGGTCCCTGACCCTCTCACCCTTCCATCTCGTTCCCATCCCCGCACTGCACTCCAGGAAGGCCCCTCCCAGTGTCCTGGCTGCCCGAATCTCAGCCTTGTCTGCTAAGAGCAAGGAGACTCCCACCTCCGCTGCAGAGCCAGGGTTTCCTGCTTGTGGGTTTCTAGCTGGCTTGCCGATGTGGGGTTCACCTCGAAGTATGTAAGTCCCACGTGGGTCTGTCTTTTGTCTTGTTTCTGCACAGAGAGTCCGGGTTCTGCACGCCCCTTTGCAGGTTCTGCTGTCCGGGTGCTTGTGAGTAACGTGTTTTCTCAGTTGGCGTCTGTGGTGGGGCACCCAAGATCTGTCTTCCTATGTCACCCATGTGGGAAGACATGTACTCCTTTACCTGACTTCAAAAGCACCCAGGCTTGAACACCTGTGGCCCCTCTGACTCGTCCCATCTTTCCAAGGGCGCTGTGCTGGCCCTGTGCACACACCAGGGTGTAAAGCAGAACCCTTGGGTGTCCTCCATCCCCAGGGTCTCCCCTCCAGCCTTAGGTCTGCAGTAGTTTTAGAGAAGAGACAAAAATGATAAGATCATACAACCACAAAAGAGAAATAAAAATTATGTGAAGTGACAGAGGGGTCAGCTCACACCAGTGGTGAATTTACACAGTATTACATGTCATCTGGGCTTCCCAGGTGGCACTAGTGGTGAAGGACCTGCCTGCCAATGCAGGAGACTTAAGAGATACGGGCTCAATCCCTGGGTCGGGAAGGTCCCCCAGAAGGGAGGGCATGGCAGCCCACTCCAGTATTCTTGCTTGGAGAATCCCATGGACAGAGGAGCCTGGTGGGCTACAGTCCATAGGATCGCAAAAAGCTGGACATGACTGAAGTGACTTAGCATGCACACGTCAGTTATACCTCAATATATCCGAATACAGTGAGACGTGAAAAATGACAGAGCCTGGGCCCGTCACGTGTCCCAGCCTCGCACAGGAGGAAAGCACCATGACTCCCGGCAGCGGTCTTAGGTGCCTGCCCTGGACTGGACAAGTCCCAGCATTCATCGTGCTTTGTGAGGCCATGAGCTAATGACCACAACCTAAGCTCGTGTGTATTGGATGTTTCCTGTGTGCCCCCACTGTGCTGATGTTTCCTGTCTATAATTTCACCTGATTCCCTGAGCCCTCGAGGTATACATACTGTCAGCGTCTCCTTTCCCAGATGAAGAGACTTGCCCAAGCATCTCTAGTTGGTAATTGCTGGAACTGAGATTGGATCCTTAATAAGTCTAACATTATGCTAGACTGTCTTCTTTTTTTTTTGGCTGTGCAGACTTTTCTCTAGTTGCAGTGAGCAGGGGCTACTCTCTAGTTGCAGTGCACAAGCTTCTCATGGCGGTGGCCCCTCTTGTTACGGAGCACGGGCTCTAGGCTGAGCGGGCTCCGTAGTTGCGACTCCTGGGCTCTAGAGCACAGACTCAGTAGTCAGAGGTGCATGGGCTTAGTTGTTCCAAGGCATGTAGGATCTTCCCATCAAGGACTGAACCCGTGTCTCCTATGTTGGCTGGCAGATTCTTTACCACTGAACCACCAGGGAAGTCCCCACAGACTGGCTTCTGCAAATTGATTTGCCACTGAGGGAATAGTTACCATGGGCTGGATGTGTCCCTTGTGTTACGTTGTTTAATCCTCACAGTAACCCTGCCCAGTAGGCACTCTTGCCTTCCCTCCCCTGGCTCAGAGGGAGCTTGCCCCAGATTGCACAGCTAAGAAGTGGCAGAGCTGGGACTTGAACCCAGGTCTATTAGATTCCCAGATTCTGTAAAATGTAGTCCTGGGCCCACATCCTCTGAGAACTTGAGAATAAAGATTCAAGCCCTTTCCTGGACCTACTAAATTAGCAATGCATTTGAGCAAGCTCCTAGAATTCCTTGTGTGCCCCATGAAGTTCCGGAGGCTCTGCCCTCATTGTTCTCCAACAGCCCGGGGGTTCAGCAAGTACAGGAGCCTGACCCTGAGTTCACACCCTCCTGCTTTCCCCGAACACCAGAGGGCACCTATGGTCATGAGCACCGCTGCTTACACTTCCTGGTGTCTCCATTCCCTTCTTCATCTGCTAGAATGGCAGGTGGGTGGGGGTGAGGGGTGCAGGGGGGCTGGTTTTATCCTGTGCTGGAGTAAATCTCCAGGTACCTAGAGACCAGAAGAAGGGTTGAAGGGAGAGAAACTTTGGGTTCAGCTCCCCCATCCTTTGGGGAATCTCAGCCACGGAGTGTGGATGAGTCTGTGAGATGCCAGACATCCCCTAATGCTTTGGTTTCTCCTTTCTTCCAGTCTCATCTTCATGGTGCCGGTGGCGTGTGGGCTGTTCCCGCAGCAATGGTATCAGCTGTTCATTACCTACTTGTTTTTACTGAATTGCCTGTCCCTGCTCTTGCTGACCTGCCTGCTGTCCTGAAGAAGAGGGAGGGGCAGGCAGGGCAGCATCTGTCCGGGGACAAGTGTGAACTCTGTAAGTGTGAACTCTGGGCCTCTTGACTCCAGGTGAATGGGAAACCAAAACAGAGCTCCAAGGGGCAGAGGGATTTTGCTCATTCCCAGTGGAGCACAGGCTGCCTTGGAAAGATGGTAGGGGAACAGTAAGAGACTTCCTGTCCCTGCTGGTTGAGTTGTTAGACCCATCTCCCATGGCTGGATTTGGTCTTTGAAATCGAACAAGAGGGTAGGTACTCATTCTGGCTGATGTTTGCCGGAGGGTGGATGCCTTGGACCTCTCAGCTTCCCTTGCGTGTCCTGGGAAGGGTGCAGGGGGTGGTTGAGAAGAGATGATGACAAAGGGAAAGGGAAGCATCAGATGGGTGTCGGGCGGGGGCAGGGTGGCGGAGAGGACTGACTCCAGGAGACCAGATGTAACCTGAATGGATACAGAGAAGATGCCCGTCTCCCTTCTCCTAGTACTCCCAGCTCAGTAGTCATCTACACCTCTCCTGTGTTCCAATCACCGTGCTTGTAATCTTGGAGAAGGTAGAAGTTTGGCACCAGGGAGAATGAAGTCAGAGCTCAACAGAAGTAAAAAGCCAAAAAGTAAAAAGCAACATACTGTGCCCTATAGAAGCCATTTGTAATTCTGATGGAAAAATGGGCAAGGGCTTCTTAGAGGTGGCAACTATGTTGGATTTTATCTCAGGGAAATTTGCTGTCCGTCCAGGGGGCAGGCTCATAACGCCCTTCTCTCTTCTCAGTGAATTACCGGTTTCCTATCTGGAACCTGAGCTCCAGGACACCATCAAGGCCAAGTACAGAGAACCTGTGCCTTATGTCTACTTCAATAAGGGCCTCTGAAGGCCTCACCCCAGCATGGACCAGTCCACATACCAGCTCACAGAGAACCTGTGTCTTATGTCTGCTTCAATAAGGGACTCTGAAGGCCTCACCCCAGCATGGACCAGTCCATACACCAGCTGTGGATTCCTGTGCCTCATTCCTCTTTGCCGACAGGGCCTGCAGGCCGGCGTGGATTCGGGGGCGAGGGGGTGCAGTGGGAGGATGCCTCATGCTTCTACCCAGGTACCTAAATTTATTGGACTCCAGAGGATAAAAGCGACCAAGGGGAGAGAGGCCAAGGCTTCTATCTGCTCTTCCTGAACCCCCATCTCCTAGACACCAGGAGCTGAGACCCCCTCGGGGAGAAGGTGCTAGGTCCTGAGGGTGACGCTCAAGTAAACCGTTTGGAATAAATTCAGAAACCTGAGATTCTGGTTCCAGCTGGGGTTGAGGAAGGGCCCCCTTTCTCTTCCTCCTCATCTGTTCTCAGTCAAGGGCACCCTCCCCGCCGGGAGGGGGGTGTGGTTCTGGCTCCCTCAGAAAGAGGGAGGGGAGAGGCTGGGTCACTTTGGACCTCCTCTTTGTTCTTGCCCACTCTCCTCCCCAGGGCCCCCTGGGCAGAAAGCTTCTTTGGGAGTCTTGCTAACCTTGAGAGTTTTTATCAGGCACCCAGGAGTTTTTAGTGCCAACCCTCTCCCCACTTCCCAAAAAACACAGGACACAGTGAGGCAGCAGAGTTTCATGGTGCTTCAGACCCTGTCTGTTGACACTGGCTTTGTTCTCCTAAAATCATTATCTGATTCTGCTTCTCTGTGTCTGAAAGATAAAACCACTGACTGGGTAAAAAGGGCATAGGTACGCATTAACTGCATGTTTCAGTGGGTATAATTTCCTGGCTGCCTCCCTTCCTCAGCCTGTTGGGTTAAACACCAAAGAAAGACTGGTGGGGACTGAATAGGAAAGGGAAGTTTTATTTGGACGCCTCTGAGAGGAAACCAACCAGGACCAAAGAGCCTTAAAGGACACACGGCCAAGTGTAGCCACTCTCCCTTCCCCGCCAGGGTGCTCTAGGTTATTTTGGAAGCCCCTGAGGGAGAGGGGGCTGCTGTAGCCAACCTGGGGCCAATGTCTTTATGAGTTTTGTCTAGTAGAATTTACTGACTGATCAAAGGGTATCACTGTGAATCGAATACATTTCTTGAAAGACCACAATGAACTGTCTGCACACTGAGTTAATAAAACCTAGATGGAAAGCAAGATCTGTTCTTACTTTGGGCTTGGCATGGAGGAGGGTATCACAACTCTAAGGGGAACCTGTCTGGTGCCCAGAGGCCATTGTTTGTCTCCCTTATTATGGAGGAAAAATCTACCTGCCTTTGCTGGAGGCTCTAGAGTGTTTCCTGGACTGGATGTGTTGCTTGAGGGCGAGAGCTGGCAATCCATGGCTTGAGGGTTCAGGTCTGCCTGTTTTTATGTTCCTGGGAAATAAGAATGGCTTTTAAATTTTTTAAAGGTTGTGAAAAAAGAAGGATGTGTGAGACCCTATGGGGGTGGCATGCAGAACCTAAAATATTTACTATTTGGCCCTCTACAAGGTGTCCCCTACTCTGGAGTAATGGTTCCTAAGAAACATGCCTGAGATTCACCCGGAGGGCAGATTATAGGGCCCCCTCCCTAGAATTTCGAATTCTGTGGGGCTGGGATGGAGCCTGTGGATTTGTGTTTCTGGTAATTGTGACGCTGATACTGTTGTTTTGCGGACCACTTTGAAGGACCACTGCTCTGAAGAGAAAGGGCTGCCTCCTTGAGGTCAAAGCACTGACTGCAGTTTGATTTTTCCCCCATTTAAAAAAATGAAAATACAATTCACAAAACATGAAATTCATCCTTTGAAAGCATGAGTTCAGTGGTTTTTAGCATACTCATAATTTCATACAACTGTCATTATTCTCTAATTCCAGAATATTTTCGTTATTCCTGAAAGAAACTCTGTACTCATTAGTAGTCATTCATATACCCTCATCCCCCAGCCCCTGGCAACCTCTCATCTATCTTCTGTCGCTATGGATTAACCTATTCTGGACATTTCATATAGATGGACTCACACACTATGTGGTCTTCTGTGTCTGACTTCTTTCACTCAGAGTATTTTCCAAGTTCAGCTATTCTGTAACATATGCAACTTAACTTTGGCTGATATCTGAGCAGAAAAGCCTGTGTCTTTGGAGCTGGCTTCCTTGGGACAGGAGATTTGCCTTCAGCTTTGCTCAGTTCCAAAGGCAAATAGGAAAAACATTACCAGAGCTGGCCAGAACTCGGCAGCAATTCTGAGCTGAGGTTCTTTCAAGAATCCACAACCTTCTTACTTTTCCAGCTCCTTAAGCCTCCTGGCATTCCTCCTTTCTTCATAGACAATTCCTCCTTTCTTCATAGACAATTACTCTTGGAAAAGTCTGGAGTAGAGAGTGACTGCCGTTTAGAGGCAGATTAAAAAGTTCACTCAAACTGCATCTCAGTTTGATCTTGTAAAAGCCTCCGATTTCTTTGAGTTGGCTCCTATGAGGTGTGGAACGAGATGATGAGGGTGACTAAAATGCCTCAGTGAGAAGTTCTAGTTCAGATTGGGCAGGGTGTCATGTTTGTCCTGTCCTGTAGCTCAGTTCAAGCTCAGGTGAAGAGAGAGAGGAAGTTGAGAAAGGACAGAATCCCTTTCTGTTTGTCAAACTGAAACCTTTGGAGTTGCCTAATGATAATGATGTCTGGCTTTTTTTTTTTAATTAAAATTTTGTTGAAGTATAGTTGATTTACAGTGTTGGGTTAGTTTCAGGTGTCCAGCAAAGTCAATTAGTTATACATGTATCTACTCTTTTTTAAGGTTCTTTTCCCATATAGGCCATTACAGAGCATTGAGTCAAATTCCCTCTGCTATACAGTAGGTCCTTATTAGTTATCTGTTTTATATATACTAGTGTGTATATGTCAATATCAATCCCCCAATTTATCCCTTCCCCTGCATATTCCCTATTGATCATAAGTTTGTTTTCTGCATCTGTGACTCTGTTTTGTAAATAAGTTCATTTGAATCCTTGTTTGTTTTTTTAAAGATTCCACTATAAGTGATATATGATATTTGTCTGTGTCTGACTTATTTCATTGACTATGACAATCTTTAGATCCATCCATGTTGCTGCAAATGGCATTATTTTGTTCTAGTTTTTTAAGGAACGTTCATGCTCTCCATAACAGCTGTACAAATTTACATTCCCACCAACAGTATAGGAGGGTTCCCTTTTCTCCACATCCTCTCCAGCATTTATTGTTTGTAGATTATTTTTTTTTTTGGATGACCATTCTGACTGGTATGAGGGAATACCTCATTGTAGTTTTGATTTGCATTTCTCTAACAATTAGTGATGTCAAGCATCTTTTTGTGTGCTTTTTGGCCACCTGTGATAACTGACTTTTATGCGGAGGACTTAAAACTCCTTGAACTCCTTGAGGCCGGGATTGAGACTCTGCGCTAAGAGAATAATATGGCCCCTGCCTGTTATTCGATCTTTTCTTCTCCTCTAGGGAGTCTGATTGTGGAACGAATGCATTTCTAAGAGATTTAAGATTGGGAAAAATACTCGTCACTCTTTGCAGCATTTGGGAAAGTAGGATCAACAGAGAGAGAACCAATTTCTTCACTTACCTGTTTCCTACTTTGCCACCATTTAAGCCAAGAACAAACTCCCCTGGGCTCAGCTATTGGCTAGACCCTGCCAGGCTCTAAAATGCTTTGGCAGACTTTTGAGAGGATATTGTCAGCTAAGGGAAGCTGGCTTGTCTGCTGCGAGTCTTCATTTGTTTACTTTCCCAGTATTGATTGAGCTCATGGTTGGGCCCTGTACATGGTTGTAGGGATTTCTTTAAAAAAAAAAAAAGAAAAATGAGTAAGACATGGTATGGCCATACAAAAAGCTATAAATTTAGTGGGAAGGGTCAGGCAGGTAGAAACTATACACTGTCTGCTGTTTTGTGAATCCAGAAGAAACGAGGGCGAGAACTAGGAATTTGTAAAGGGCAAACTATATGTGTATTTGGGCTTCCCTGGTGGCTCAGATGGTAAAGAATCAGCCTGCAACGCAGGAGACCTGGCTTCCATCCCTGGGTTGGGAAGATGCCCTGGAGGAAGGCATGGCAACCCACTCCAGTATTCTTGCCTGGAGAATCCTCATGGACAAAGGAGCCTGGCGGGCTACAGTCCATGGGGTCCCAAAGAGGCGGACATGACTGAGCTAATAAGCACAGCATAATGTGTAAATGAAGTTAAGTGTACTGTTTACTGTCTAGCACAGTACGTTGAGGATCTCTTAACTGTGGGGAATGAGCAGAGTGCGCAGAAAACGTAGTGGCAGTAGGTGAGATAAAGAAGTATGCAGAAAGGACCATACTGATAAGTTTGGAAGATAAATTCTGTAGGTAGTTGAAGTATTTTGAGAGGGGAAGTCCTGAGACAATGATATTTGCTTTTAGGTAGTAGAGCACCCTTGTTCTGACCTGTGAAAGGAATTCTAGAGGGAAGAATTAGTAACTGGCTAGGCAGCAGGAAGCCTGTCTTGTATTTAATCAGAAAATGAGAACACAGATTGAAACAGTGGAGCTATTTCTGAGGTAGAGTCAACAGAATTTCCTCCCTCAAGAACTTGGGTTGAGAAAGCACTGTGCCTTAGGTAAAGATACTATCTGACATGGAATTCAAATTGACCTAAGCTGCTGCTTGAGCAATTTGAGCCGAAGAGAGGGACCGACCCTGGTACTGGGGCTGTGCTTAAAGACAAAAGACATCAAGAGATTTTTAGATTACAGTTGCCTTCTTCTTTGAAAGCGCCCGGTTACTTTCTAAAAGTAATTTATTTTCCAACACTCTTTAGAATTACCAAACCTCTTTGCTAAACCGTGGAAATCTAATACTTCCGCCACACTCAAGATGGTAAATATCAGACTTAGCCTTTTCAACCCACGTTTTGGATGGTCCCGCCCCCCGTCGGAGCTACTTCCGCCACTCTCTGCGGAGCGGACGCGTTTATACCGCCTCCCAGCACTCAAGATGGCCCGGCTTCCTCCTACTTTCCATTGGCTGAATTTCTCCGGTTTTCCGTCTTCATAAGGAGGCGGAACTTCGATTTGATCGACAGCTTTTTTAACCAATGGGCGAAGGGCAAGGGCCAATGAAGCGTAGGAACTGGAGAACCACCCCAGTGTCTGGGAGGGCGTTTGGGCTGGGGCCGGGTGGAGCGGAGCCGGAAACGGGAGGGGAGAGTGAAACAGGAAAAGAAGGGAAGAAGGAAGAACAGGGAAGAGGAGGAGAGGGAGGAGGAGGAGGGAGGTGGCGGCGCCGTGGCGGAGGAGCAGGAGCAGGAGGGGGATGGCGAGGAGAAGGCTCCTGGGTGGCATGGCGCTCCTGCTCCTCCAGGCGCTGCCCAGCCCCCTGTCAGTCAGGGCTGAACCCCCGCAGGTAAGGGGGAGGGTCGTGTGGCGGCCTGAGGGGCCAAGCTGGGGGCCTCGGGGTCGTCGAGGCGTGGCTGGAGAGGGCCTGAAGGAACGTTGTTACCAAGAGTTGCGGGCTGCTGAGACGGTCACCCATGCTTGAGTGGACAGGATCTGAGGGGGCGTCGATGTTTAGCCGAGGGACACCTGTGACGGTTTTGGTATCAGGGAGGAGGCAGAGGCATGATGCCAAGCGAGTTGAGGGGCGTTTGAGGCGGCAGTTCAGTCAGGTGGGCCGGGAATGATTGTGAATGGATAGTGGTATCAAGCGGGGTGTGTGTGGGGTGCGCGTTCGTGTCCTCCAGTGGAGCAGGTCTGTGAGGCAGCGGTGCCGCGTGTCCGTTGGTGCGGGTAGGGGTACGTGGGTTATTGAGGCGGCCTGAGAGGGCGGTGGGGCTGAGAGGATACCTATTTCCAGCTGGATCGGGGTATGTTCTAGGGGCTTCTTGCCCCATTTTAAGTGGTGTTGGAGGCGGGACTCTCGGAAGGCAGGTGGGATGAAGTAGCCTGGGACCCCTCAGCAGCGGCGCACACCTGAGCTGTAACAAGTTCTTACTATTAGGCTGACTGGCCTGGGGAAGCCAGTGACTGATGCTGTCCTGGGCCAGCTCGGAGTTTGGAGCAGAGGGTGGTGCTGGTGCCAATACGGCCAACAAATGGAGCCCCCTAGCTTTTCTTGCTAAGGTGGCTTGTGCAGATTTCAGCCGCTGCTGGCATTTCGAAACTCTTAATGGGAGCGTTACTCTTGGTGCCAGGTTGGGTGGGGTGCAGTAGGGGGAATCACCCTCCTTCCCTTCTTTGCATTTGGCAAGGCTGTACTGTTCTATTTTCTCTGTCTCTTCAGAAAGGCCTGCACACACAGACACACAGAGCAAGATGACAGAGTCTATATAGTATAGCTTAGCACTTGAACTTGGTGTGGTCAAGAGTAGCAGCAGAATGCCAGCAAAAACACTTACCGTTTTTCCTAGGAATTTATGAGCATCATGTTATGCCCATTAGTATCCTCTATTTAAAACATTAATTTTTTTTAAAGAGATAAAATTTATATAACATAAATCGTTTAAAACCATTTGACCATTTTAAGGTGAACAAATCAGTGGTGTTTAGTACATTCACAGTGTTGAGCAACCACTGCCTCAATCTAGTTCCAGAATATTTTCATCACTTGGGAAGAAAACCCCCTATCGTTAAGCAGTTCCTCCCTGTTCCGCCTCCCCACAGCCCCTGGCAAACATCAGTCTACCTTCTGTGTCTATAGATTTATCTATTCAGGATATTCCATGTAAATGGAATCTTACAATATATGACCTTTTGTATCTGGCTTCTTTCCCTTAGCATAAAGTTTTCAAGGATTATTCACATTGTAGCATGTGTTTCTTTCCTTTTTTGGGGTGAATAATACTCCATTGTGTGGCTCTTCCAGAATTTGTTGTTTCATCTGTCTGTGTAAGTATCACCTGCTCTCCTCAAAGACTATGTATATTAGAAATAACATGTGAAAGGAACAGCGCTCATTTTCTGGCCCAGCACATTCCCTTTTCTTGGGCTGGGACTCTTCTGTTCTAGGCTTTGTTGGGGTTCTTTCTTTTCTCAGTTAAAATCATAAACTGGCAGGAGAAATAAGTTTTCTTTATTAAAAAAGTTACCGCCCTTAGGACTGGTCAAGCTAAGAAGTATAGATATTGAGAGAGCAAAATATAGAACAAACTGTTGCTTTTCCTTTATACCTGCACCTAAGTATCTCTAAAGACTGTTCCCAGTAACCAGTAATTAGCATTACTAGGGGGTTGATTTAGGAACAGTGCAGGCTTTGAACCTGGGTTCCCTGGGCCTGTGGACTGCATCTCCCTAGTGGAGAGCAGTGATTGGCATCTGGTGGCAACCAGATCCATTTCTTTAACCGGATGGAAAATGAAGGTTCCTTCCTAGGTCATGGAAGCCTAGGAGGTGGAGAGACGACGTGGGAGGGATCCTCAGTGTAATGCCCTAGTTGCCATTTGTGGATCACAGGCTGTTTGCTTATCATCTCTCTGGCACTTCCGATACTTACTTGGGGGACAGGGCGGCTTTTGTACTTTGTTCCGTTTGGATGGATGCTAACACTGGACGGCAGCTATTAGGTTGTTACAGGTCCTGCAGAGAAGGGGAAGTTTCTGAAATGTGTAGTCTCTCCCCCTGACCCTTTCCCCCAAACACTCCTGCCTTCATCTTATAGACTCTCTTTCTCAGTATCAATGGTGAGAATTGTTTTGTGAATTTTAACCTTGGAAATGGAAGTTACTCTATAATAATTAACTCTGAATCCCCCACAGTTTAGTCAATTTAGGTTTTTTTTTTTTTTTGGCTTACAGAAATCAGTGATGAAAAAAAAAATTAAGAGACCACTTGGTATAGGATGTACTTCAGGTACTCGCTGTCCTTGTTTCAACAAGTGGCTTCTGGCTAGCTCTGAATTGAGGAGGACTCTCTGTACTCTTTCCGTATTGAAAGTGGTATGGGTACCTCATTGCATTTTTTTCCTCTTGACATGGCTCTATCAGATACAGTCTTTTTTTTTAAATTGAAGTGTAATTTATTTACAATGTTGTGTTAGTTTCTGGTGTACAGCAAAGTGATTAAGTTATGTATATATGTGTGTGTATCTCAGTTCCCTGGTTGCTCAGACAGTAAAGAATCTGCCTGCAATGCAGGCGACCCAAGCCCCTGGATCAGGAAGATCCCTGGAGAAGGAAATGGCTACCCACTCCAGTATTCTTGCCTGGAGAATTCCATGGGCAGAGGAGCCTGGTGGGCTGCAGTTCATAGGATCACAAAGAGTCAGACAAGACTGAGTGACTGACACACACGTGTGTGTGTATAGAAACATGTGCATATATATGCGCACACACATGTACATTTGTATGTACATGTGTATATATACACATATGTGTATATAAACACACATGTATATGTGTATATACAGATAAATTCTTTTTCATAATACAATCTTTTTTAAAAACCTGCATTTCATATCAGATAATATTTGGCAGCTTTCTTTCTCTGGTTCCAGCTCTGCACTGGAACAATTATTTCCTGCCATCCTGGCCCAGATAAGTTCATCAGTTTAATTCCCTTCTGTGATTAGGAACTTAGACTTAATTCTCCTATAGATGCTTGCAACTTAGATGTGATTCTGTGAATCTATAAAGAATAAAAACAGCCATGGAGTCTCCAAACAGAAAGGCCTTGACATTTGTCTCTTTCAGTTGAATTATGATGGAGATACAGAGTTTCTTTCTTTCTCTTGTTGGTTAGATATCTGACTGTAGTATTTAAAGTTTTAGTAGAAATGTCTTTTTCCATAAAGTGATCCAACCGATGGGTTGGGTGCAAATCTATAGAGATGTGGTCCTTACCTTTCCTCTGCCATGCTTCAGACTTTGAGCTGGACAGGGGCCCTAGCTCATGATTTGTTTTTTCCCACCGCACCCTCCAATAGTGTATCCCTTCCCCCCACCCTTACTTATCTCTACTGCCTTAGTTCTCAGTCCAGAAGCCCTACTCCACTCTTCTTTCCTAACTACAGCATTATAGTGCGACCACCCTCATTCCTTCTTGTGAGTTATGAGACTTTCAAATTCTTATCCTCTTTCTTTCTCTTTCTTAGCCTGTTTTATACACCAAAGTGAAGAGTTGTCTAAAATCAACACCATGAGTTGCTTATGTAAATCCTTTCAGTAGATTCCAGCAAACGTTTACTGAAACGTTCGTTCTTTGCAGCAGGCTATTATTATTCCTAGGCACTGGGAACCCTCAAATGAGTAGCCAGCTCCCTGTCCTCAAGGAGATGATAATCTTGCGAGAAAGACAGATAACAAACACTGATTTGTAATCTGGAGGGATCAGTGCTGTAATGGTTGTTCAGTTGCTCAGTCATATCCGATTCTGCGACCCCATGGACTGCAGCATGCTGGGCTTCCCTGTCCTTCGCTGTCTCCCAGAGTTTGCTCCAACTCACGTCCATTGAATCGGTGATACCATCCAACCATCTCATCTTCTGTCCTCTCCTTCTCTTCCTGCCTTCAGTTTTTCCCAGCATTAGGGTCTTTTCCAGTGAATTGGCTCTTTGCATCAGGTGGCCAAAGTATTGGAGCTTCAGCATCAGTCCTTCCAGTGAATATTCAAGACTGATTTCCTTTAGGATCAACTGGTTTGATCTCCTTGCTGTTCAAGGGTCATAAGGAGTGTAACAAGTCCCTATAATGGGAGTGCATACAAAGGACTATGGGAACCATGGCTAGGGCTGGGGGAAGGTGGGGATTTAGGAAATGCTTCATAGAGGGAGAGGCATTTGGACAGGGCTTTCAAGGTTGATCTCTAGAGAAGGAAATGGCAACCCACTCCAGTACTCTTGCCTGGAAAATCCCATGGACAGAGGAGTGTGGTAGGCTATAGTCCATGGGGTCGCAAAGAGTCAGACACGACTGAGTGACTTCACTTTCAAGGTTGATAAGATTAAGTAGGGTATCTGTGGACCAGGAATTGGGGGGGGGGGGGGGGTGTGGTTACTCCAGTATGAAAGAGTGGGAATGGAGCTTTTGAAAGAGGCCCACAGTCTGTGGTGGAAGCTTTGCCTGTGGGTGTGCAAAGGACTGTGAGAGTAGGTTGAGACTTGAAAGGTGGGCTGCAGTTAGATGGTAAGGAGGCCTTTTATCCATTGTTGAAGCAGTGCTGTCCAGTAGAACTTATATGATGTTGGAAATCATCTGTATCTGTGCTGTCCATGTGTGGCTACTAAACACTTAAAATGTGACTAGGTTAACTGAGAAACTGAATTTTTAATGACATTTAATTTTTTCATATCAACTTTATTGAGAGATAATTCACTTGGCAAAGGATTCATCCTTTTAAAGTGTACAGAAAATATATTTTTTCAGCAAGTCACAGGGTTGTGTGAGCATCTCTACTATGTAATTTTGGAACATTTTCGCCTCTCCACGCAGAAACTCCATAACCATTAGCAGCCCTTCCCCATTACACCCCTTCCTCCTCCAGCCCCTGCAACTGCTAATCTACCTTCTGTCTCTTTGGATTTACCCATTGTGGACATTCTGTATAAATAGAGCCATATACCATGTGGTCCTTTGTAACTGGCTTCTTTCACTTAGCATGATGTTTTCAAGTTTCTTCCATGTTGATGTATTGGTATTTCTTTGCATGTATCAGCATTTCATTCCCTTTTTTATGGGCAATATTCAGTTGCATGAATGTACCACATTTTATTTGTCTATCAGTTGATGGACATTTGGGCTGTTTCCCCTTTTGGGCTATTATGAACAATGCTGCTGTGTACATGCATGTACATGTTTTTATGTAGATATGTTTTCATTTCTCTTGGGTATGTACCTAATAGTGAAATTGCTGGGACTAATAAGTCTTTGTGTAACCTTTTGAGGAACTGCCAGACTGTTTTCCAGAAGTCTGGAATGATACGGTATGATATTGTGGCTACTGGCCACCTATTAGATGATGCAGATCTAACAGTTTTCCAGTGTGGAGCTGGAATATGGTCTCATGTAGTGGTGGAGTCATGGGCTTCAGGGGCAGACTATGTGAGTTCCAAACTTGATTCTTCCACTTACTATCCTTGAGCAAAGTATTGAACTTCTTTGTGCCTCAGTTTCCTCATCTGCAAAATGGGAATAGTAATAGCATGTACCTTATAGATTTGTTGGGAGGTGAAAAGACATACTGTATGTAAAGCTTTTGGAGTATACTTAATGGTTATTAAATATAATAATACTTATCCCATGGACAGAGGACCCTGGTAGGCTACAGTCCATGGGATTGCAAAGAGTTGGACACGACTGAATGACTTCACTTCACCACTATTATTATTTTTGAGGGTCCTCAGAGTTCATTGTGATTGGTAAGTTGGTGTTACCTCTCAAACTAAGTTCAGAAACTGAGATTTGGGGAGTTTGAAGTGACTTCCTTGATCCTGTTCTATATCTGAGTTTAAGTTTGATTCTGATCTTTTACTTGTGTAGGTAACTTTTCATGGTGAACCTATGTAGAGTGGTGTTCTCAATTGGGAACAGCTTTTCCTGAGGACATTTGTCAGTGTTTGGCATCTTTTTTTTTTTTTTAAGTATTTATTTTTGGCTGCATCGAGACCTCGTTGTGGCATTCTGGCTTTCTTGTTGAAGTACTCAGGCTCAGTTACTGTGGTGTGTGGGCTTGCTCCAGGGCATGTGGGCTCTTAGTTCCCTGACCAGGAATGGAACCCACATACCTGGCATTGCATGAGAGTTTCTTAACCACTGAACCACTAGGGAAGTCCCTGGAAACATGTGATTGTCATAACTCAGGAGCACTACTGGCATCTGTTGTGTGAAGGCCAGAGATGCTGCTAAACGTTGAGGGTAGTCCCCCCAACAACAGAGAATTGTCTGGCCCAAAATGTCAGTAGTGCCAAAGAGGAGGAACCCTTGTATGGTACCTGCTGTCCCCTTACCGGCTACTGTTCAGAATCTTGGGATTTGAGGTCAGCTTTAAATGGCAACCCACTCCAGTACTCTTGCCTAGAAAATCCCATGGACAGAGGAGCCTGGTGCAGGCTACTGTCCATGGGGTCGCAAGGAGTTGGACACGACTGAGTGACTTCACTTTCTTTCTTTCTTCCCTATGAAGAGATGTGTGTGAAATAACCTCTGACAACATATTTCAGGTGGGACAGTTTAAAGCTTTGATGTCCTGAATCTTGATTACTCTCTGATATGTTGACGTGAGTTACCAGTCAGCTCCGCTTTGTCAGCCAACATCAACAGTTTTGACAAAAGCACATTTTTTTCAGTCTGTGGTTCAGTAAGCAGGTGAGCCTCCCTCAGTCACCCCATCTTGAACTTTCTTTCCTCTCACTTTGGTCTACCCTTGTGGTTTCACTTTAAGAACATGTTTGTTTTCGCCCCAGTGAAAGCGGGATGGCCAGTTACTTCCTTTTCTGTGTCCTCCATGGTCCCATAATCACTCCTAACTGAGTCATGTTCTTAGAACTTTTTCCTTTCCTCATTCCAAGTCTTGGCTCTCCTCTCATTTTTGGCTTCATGAATGTTAGTTCCCACACATGCTCAGCCTGCAGAAACCATTAGATGTCCTCTGGTCGCCACGATGGAAGCTCACGGTCCTGGACCTCAGTGACGCTGTGTCTGGAGGAGAGTCCTTTTTGCCAGTCCCCAGGATGCAGCTCATCTGTGGATACCGGGCACAGGCTGACTACTCTGTGGGTGCTGTGGGGAACTTAGAGGGCTTTGAATTTAAAATTCCAACTCCTATAGAATGCCTGGCCAAGTCACGCACCTGAGGGCCTCTTTCTTTCTTGCCTTAAGTAGCTGGACTGATGTTTGAGGGACCGTGAAGACCAGGTAGTCCAGTGATGTGGGTTCATTCCTTGCCCTGCAACCTCAATGGTAGGCTTTGTTGGGGACACCGAGCCTCCTCTGACCACAGAGCGTGGCCACCGGGTGACAGGGAGTGGTGATAGTGGATCAGGGTGACCTGTCTGCTCAGCAGCACACGACAGAGAGCCGTGGGCACCGCCCTTTTGGCCCATCCTTTACAGATCCACTGGGTGGAGCAAAGTCTGGCCAAAAACCCACATGCAATGTGGAAACCACAAACAAAGAAATACAAATAAATCCAGAATACTGCAACCTGGGAGGTAAGGAAAAGGGAAACAAATCTCATTCTATTGAATTCTGCAGCTTGTTGATACAATTCTGGGCTTTCCCAGTGTGGGAATTAAAGTCTGTCATCCTCTCATACTTGTGAGTCTTGCCTGGATGGGGTTTTTTTGGATCCTCTCACTCACTCAGCTACACTCCCATAGCTGGATTTATTTACTTATGGTTTTCATCTTTCCATGCTTTCTTCTGTGGGACAGCAGATGAGCTGTGTATCTTCTGTTCCTGGTGCCATCATCACTCATAGTGCCACGGCTCAGTTTTGATTCACAATAGGTGTTTTAAATAATTTAAATTTGTTTTGGAAGAGATGACAGTAAATGTAAGATGTTGTAAGAATATTTGTGGCTTGGAAGCATGAATCTTAGAGTGAAGTTATAAAAACATATCTGTTTTGATTTTTAAATATGGAGCAAGACAGACTATGTTGTAACTATTTTATTATACATTCTTATAGATCAGAGGCATGCCGTTCATGGAGAAAATAATCATATTTTTCAAAATTGTACATAACTGTTCTTTGTCCGCCATTTAAAAATTACATTCCTCATCTAAGATTTCACCTGGCAATTTCCCTCCGGTTGTGTTAAAAACCAACCAAACACAGAATGAGAGCACCATAGCTTAGTTTATCAATCGGATTTACATATTTGTGGTTTACTTGGGAGAGAAAGTTAATATTTGGCTTTCTGCACTGGGATGTTGGAGCACTGTAGCTATTGGGGACTTGAATATAGAGTTGACTAGTATAAGAAGTTCATCCTGTGTGCTTCTTTCTTCTTTCTTGAGTCCCTTATTTTTAAATATGCAAATCCCCTTGCTGCTGTTGCAGTGGATGGGGGCGAGGAGCAGAAAACCTGCTCTGATCTGATTTGGCAGAAGGTCCACTCTGGCTGTCTCTCCGTTTCCTTTCTTAGACCCGATTGCTGCTTTTCTTTGGGCTTTAAGTTACCTTTTCACATCAGTTTTTAATTACACAAAAATAACAATGGCTCATAACAATAGTAAGTAACAGAGAAATACAAAAATACTTAGAGGAAAAATTGAAAGTTTGTGGTTTGGTGTGTATTTTTGGTGGCTTCTCTGCTTATGCTGCATATTTATAGATACAGTAATATAACTCCTATGTATAAACTTATATACACATAAAATACATGAAATTGTTGGTATGGGTAGCATTCTTTGTTTTCTTTCATTTGTTTTTTTAAATTTTATTGGAGTATGTAATTTTATTGAATTTATGAATTGTGTTAGTTTCAGGTGTATAGCAGAGCAAATCGGTTATACATATAACCACTATTTTTTAGACTTTTCCCATGTGAGCCATTAGAGTATTGAATAGAATTTTTCATTTGTTTTTGAAACAAAAATGGATACTTTACATATAGTATTTTAACAATATGCACTTATTAAAAATCTTCATATATTGTAGGCTTCTTTTCATATGGCATGTATGCCGTGTGATTTTTTTTTTTAATGCCTGTATGTTATTGCTTTAGATCATAAGTTATTTAACCACCCCTCCATTAATGAACATACATTGTGTCCAAGCACAGCATTTTCACACTGTGCTATAGAGACCATTGTTGCACTTATTGCTGTCTGCAGTCTGCTAGATTCCTAGACGTGAAATTGGGGTTATGGGGTTATAATGTGTGGACATTTGGAATTCGGGGCCAGGAGTGCCAAGTTGCTTACCAACACGGTTGTATCAGTTCACATTCCCATTAGTAGGGCTTACTTCCCCACACACGTGAGTATCATTTCTTCACCTGCACCTTCTGCTTATCCTTGAAGATGTGTTTTCTGATTCTTAACACAGGCTCCTGGAGAACATTTCGGTTTACTTCCTCAAAGGCCCAGAAGTCTCCTCCCGGTCTGCAAACTGGTTGCTCCCTTTGCTGTGGAGCAGGATTCACCCAAGGGCAGTGAGCCTGTAGCCAGAGGAGGGTAGAAATGCCTGCCCCTCTGCTAAAAGAAGTGGTTTGTGGTCCCCTCGAGAATGTCAGGCAGCTGGCCTGGAGCTGTTGGCTAGTTGCTGTGAGGCACACGAGTTTAATTTCAAGCCCAAACTACCACCCTTCCATGGTGGTATCCCAGAAGAAGAGATGCTTAAAACTGACGTTGTTGAAGAGTGCAGACTCTAGAGCCAGATTACTTCCATATAACCTTGGGCTAATTAGTTAACTCAGTATCCTCATCTGTAAAATGGGATATTAGCACCTAGCCTATAGGCAGTACCTGCCACATAGTAATTACTGGGTAAATGTTAACCTTTGTTGTTGTCATTATTAATTATTTTAGCTCTGGTGAACATTAAGCCTTCCCCATTCTCTTACTGACACAAGACTTATTTTCGGTGGAGGGATTTAAGAATACATTTTGGTTTACTCCTTGTTCAAAATGAACATGAATCACTTTACATATCATCCCCCTTGGCAATCAGGTGAGAGGTGTTTTTTCAGCAATTTTATTTTGGACAGGAAAGTAGGACTTACTGGTGGGTATGATTAAGGAGGAGACAGCACCATGGCTCTCACGAGTGCAGGGTCTGCCATTTGTCCAGGGGGCCATGATTAGGAATGTATTTGACCCCACAGCCATCCAGGGTGAGCCGCTCTTCTGTGCCCATGTTTTCATCCTCATTAAACTTAGTAAATCCTCACTTCTTGGAGATGTGGATCTTCCGATGGCCAGGGAGCTTGAACTTAGCCCCGAGGAGGACTTCAGTCACATGCTCCTTGTCCTGCTGCTTGGTGTGGATAGACATAATTTGGCCAACGTGGACCCTGACCACTGTGCCCTTTGGAAGGCCACTGGGGCCTTCCAAAGACACTGAGCCTACTGGTTTGGAACCTTGATTGGGGACAGCATGCCAGTCTTGAAGGTCCTGGAAAGGGCTGTCACCAGGATCCCTTTGAGCAAACTGCACAGGCACCAGGCTGCATATACTGCTGAGGAGGCTGCTATTTGCAGCCATTGCACCAGGCCCCCATGATCAACTTGCTGCTGCTGCTGCTGCTGCTGCTAAGTCGCTTTAGTTGTGTCCGACTCTGTGCGACCCCATAGACAGCAGCCCACCAGGCTCCGCCATCCCTGGGATTCTCCAGGCAAGAACACTGGAGTGGGTTGACATTTCCTTCTCCAATGACCAGCTTAATCGGCTGCAAAACAATTGGTTTCTAATAATAAAATGTAAAATTATTTATTCTTAGAGCAGGTAAGTTAGGATATATGCTATTATTGTGATATACACACCATTGTACCCTCTTGAGCGAGGAAAAGAGTGGGGGGTTTTGGATCGTCGTTCATTCTGTCCACAGCACTGCCACTTGCAGATCTGCCTGCTCTCAGCTCACAATGTACTGTACTGAGCTGAGGGGCTCCCTGAGGCTTCTTGACACCAGTCCCCAACCTCCGTTTGGTACTTCCTATTCTGAGTTGAGAATGCTTTCTGAGGCTTGCTTTTATTTTATTTTTGTAATACAGCTTTTGTTGTTGTTGTTGTTGTCGCTCAGTTGCGTCCAACTCTTTATGACCCCATGGACTGCAGGATGCCAGACCTAATACAGCTTTATTGAGATATAATTCACATACCATACAATTCACTCTTTTGGAATATACAATTCAGTGAGTTCTAGTATATTCACAAGTTTGGGCCACCATCACCACTATCTAATTTCAGAACATTTTCATAGATCACAAAAGAAGTACTGTTATCAGCAGTCATTCCCACCCCTCCTTCCAAGATTCCCCAAATCCCTGGCAACTACTAATTGACTTTCTGTCTCTGTGGACTTGTCCATTCTGATCAATTCATGTAAATGGACTCATACACCATATGCTATTTTATGACTGGCTTCTTTCACTTAGCATCGTGTTTTCAAGGTTCGTCCATGTTGTAACGTGTCAGTAAGTCACTCCTTTTTAAAAAGTTTTTATTGGAGTACAGTTGATTTACAGTGTTGTGTTTCTCCATGCACGTGTGCTTAGTTGCCCAGTTGTGACTGACTCTTTGTGACCCCATGGACTGTACCCTACCAGGCTCCTCTGTCTAAGGCATTTTTTCTAGGCGAGAGTACTGGAGTGGGTTGCCATTTCCTTGTCCAGGGGAGCTTCCTGATCCAGGGATTGAACCCATGTCTCCTGCATTGCGGATGGATTCTTTACTGCTGAGCCATCAGGGAAGCTGGTGTTGATTTCTGCTGTACAGCAAAGCAGATCAGTTCTACGTGTACCTATATCCACTCCTCTCTTAGATTTTTTTTCCCATATAGGTCATTACAGAATACTGAGACAATTTCCCTGTAGTATACAGTAGGTCCTTACTAGTTGTATATTTTATATACAGTAGTGTATATATGCCAATCCTAATCTTCCAGTGTATTTCCTGCTGGTAACCATAAGTTTGTTTTCTGCATCTCTATTTCTGTTTTGCAAATAAGTTCATTTGTACCAGTTTTTTAGATTCTGCATATAAATGATATATGATACTTGTCTCTGACTTCACTCAGGTCCATCTCTGTTGCTGCCATATGTCATTCCTTTTTTATGGCCAATTAATATTACATTGTGTGTATGTAACACATTTAGTTCTTAACTGATAGACATTTGGGCTCTTTCCACTTCCGGGCTATTATGAATAATGCTGCTTTGAACATGAATATACAAGTTTTGAGTGGACATGTGTTTTCTTTCTCTTGGTTATATACCTAGAAGTGGAATTGCTAGGTCATATGATCACTCTGCTTAACTTTTGAGGAACTGTTTTTTGTAGCGGCTGCACCATTCTATATCCCTACTACCAATTTGTGAGGCTTTTAGCTTCTCCACATACTCTTTAACACTGTTGCCTTTTTTTTTTTTTTAAATAATCATAACCATCCTGGTGGGTGCATCCCATTGTGGTTCTGATTTGCGTTTCCCTAATAACTAGTGATGCTGAGCATCTCTTTGTGTTCTTATTGGCCATTTGCATATATTCTTTGGAGAAATGCCTGTTCAATCCTTTGCTTACTTTAAAATAAGCAGTCTTATGTGACTGAAGGGACAGCAGTCTTCACATGGAATCCCAGTGAGTGACTGCTCAAGGAGAGATTTTCCTTTAAAACCAGACTTTGTTAGGGTTCTGGCGCTCTACACCTAGCCATGCTACCTCTGATTCTCATGACCCAGGGCCAATTACTTTAGCTCACCTAGTCATTTCTGCTGTAAGAGGCCCACAGAGTCTACCTTCTCTTAGTCAGAGTCTTCTACCATCTCTTGTGGAGATTCATGATGCATGTGTTCTATAGTTATGCCTCTGAAGAATCCCACAGTTAACACTTATCAGATATCATTATCTAATATCTTATCAGATAAATGGTTTGCAAATATTTTTTTCTGTTCTCTGTTGATTTTTTCCTACTTTGTTGATGGTGTCCTTTAAAATACAGCTGTTTTTAATTTTGATCAATGTCACTTTATGTTCTTTTGTTAACTCAAGCTGTTGATGTTCCCTAGTTCTTTTAGGGCTTTCTAAAACTTAATATTATTTAGGGTAAAAAATGGACATTATTCAGAATAAGATCCTTTATTTTACTATGGAGCATTTTAAACATTTACAAAAATAATGCTAAAGAGAATGGTATAATACAATGAAGTACCTACGTACCTACCTCCTAACTTCAGCAATTTAGCATTTTGGCCAGTCTTGTTTTTATCTATATCTACTTTAACTTCCATTCATCCCCACTGCAATTATTTTGAAGCATGTTGCAGACTTCCTATCATCTCAACCATAAATAGTTCCATTTGAATCTCTAAAAGATAAAAGGACTTTGTTTCAGAACATAACCACTCTTCCATACCACACCCTAAAAACTTGACATTCCTCAACATTCCTTAACATTACAGGAGAGGATCTTGCATGTGAAAATGTAATTTGGATCTAGAAGTAAAAATCCAATTAGAAAATTCAGCTAATTATGATAGTTCTTCTGTTTTCATAAGGAATTATCCAGAAGAGTTACGCCACTTTAAAAAAGTGACACCCTTCAGTCCTATGGGTATCAAAAAGTGCTCTTCCAACCACAGGTTTTTCTTTGTTTACTTGAACAGCTCTAGTGGTGAAGTTTTAATCATGGCAGTCCTCTTCTTTATCCCTCTGAAATCTTTGTCTGTTTTTTAGGGGGTGGGGGACACACGCATCCATTTCTAGCCTCCGCTCAGTATATAAAGTGAAAGATTAACTTCTGACTAACTTTTGCCCTCAATTTCTAGTGTAGGGAGAGGTTTTGGGAAAATCTTGTTCAGAGATTGCCCAGAGGCTCAGAGAAACACGGGGGATTGAGGAGACTAGTGCTCATGGCTTGTCTTTCAGCTGTCCAGGGCACAGTGTCTCCCATCCAGAGCCTGACTTGACTACACCTGCCCTCAGAGTACAGTATGGGGGGTGGTTCACAACTGATGAGCAGAGATGGAAAATAGAATTTGGAGGCTGAAAGATGCGATAAGATAATATTTCTATGAACAGATGTTCAATAAGAAAGGCTGTGCTGTTTGAAGTATAGGAGGCTTAGGGTTAAACAAGCTGCTTAACTGTGGGACGCTTCAGAGGCTTACCTGTAAAGCACATGCACCGTGAATCTCTAAAAGAGACCGTAAATTTCTTCAACCATGTGAGCATCTTATCACAGAAATGGCTGCCTTGGAGCAGCCTCTGGGTGATGCTGATAGATGTAGTGAAGGCTCAGAGAGGTGCAGTAACTGACCCAGGGTCATGAGAATGAGTGGAGTGCCAGAGCCCTGACAGAGTCTAGCTTGCAGGGAAATCTGCCTGTAGGCGGTCACTCACTGGGATTCTATGGGAAGACCTCTGCCCCTTCAGTTAGAAACCGTCGGTCTAGCCATAAGTCACCTAGCATTTTCAGACCTTCGGTGTACTGTCCGGCAAGTGGGAGTGGTGATAACTGCCTGGCCCCATCATCAGCTGATGTAAGGAACAATGAAAAGAGATGTGAAAGTAGTTTATAAACCTTGAATTCTTTGCAAGGATGATGCTTTATTGTGTCTCTCACTGGTCAGAGCCTCCTTTTCTGTAATACTGAACACACCTTGCCAAGGATATGCATCTTGAGCAAAGTGAAGGACTTTGGAACGGTGAATATACAATAGGATATTGGTACCTGCTGCCTTTTTTCCCTGAGAGGTACAGTAGCCTGCACGGACTTCTTGCTGTGATGGGATGCTTTCTCTGGCATTGACAGGCAGACTCTTTCCCACTGAGCCACCAGGGAAGCCCAATGGGATGCTTTCTCAAAGGCCCTGCCAGCATTTTCTCCCCTAGACATTAGGCATACAGAGTAGGGTCTGCCTGCCCACCTTTGCTTTGCTCTCATGCTTTCTTCATGATTTGGACCCATGGTCAAAGTGTCTTTGAAGTCGGTTTACATACTGCTGTCATCCTGTGTTGCTTCATCCCTTGTGGCCTGGGAATCCACAGGGTTCAGGTGTGGCCTGTGGTTGGCCATAATGTGATGAAAGGTCCAGCATCCTTGGCATCTGGTGGATTCCCTCTCCAGTTTCACCACCTTCAGTCATCATCTTACTTGGGGTGTGGACGTGCATGTTCCAGAAGTTTCCACACTCCCTACAACTTCTGGGAAGAATAAGTTGTCTTAAAGTTTTCTGCTGGTGTTTTTGACCATGAAATCTTAGACCTGAACGAAGTATGGTTACCGAAGGAAGGAGGAGGTAATATTTTATTTAGATAAGATCCAGGAACTGAGAAAAGGCTTGGTGCCAGGAGCTGTGTTTCCAGCTAGGCTTTATTAAGTCTCATAGTCCTTTAAGCAGAAAAGGTGACTTCCAGGTGTTCCTAATGGAATTTCTGGTGAATGGGAGACAAAACCAGGACCCGCTTCATCCCATTCCCCATAACTGAAAAACTATTACTGGGGCGTTCAGTCAAGTCCCAGCTGTGCCTTGAGGAAGGGAGTTTGGCTTTTGAGATAGCTTAAGTGCTTTAAATTCCTCAGCTGAGAAAATTGGAGGTGGATAACCAGGTTTCCCAATCCCTTCATCAAGCCTTATGAGCTCAGAGTACCATCCAGGTGCTCTCCTTATCTCACAGCTGTTTTTCAGGTTTCTGTGACCAGGAAAAAGTCACCTGCCCTAATGTTTGGGATTTAGCTGTATTAACTTAATTTTTACCATTTTCTCTGTAGTTGTCAATTCCCTCATCCATGTGACCATTTTTTCTTGAAGGCCTGCTTTGTGCGATGCATTGCTTGGTACTGTGAGGGACACAGAAATGAAAGTTATGTACCTTGCCCTTTAGTTGCTTATACTATACAAGAAGAGATAGGCCTGAGGATAAATGACTTTGCTGACACATAGACAAGGGAGCGGATCTTCTTACAAAGCACAACCAAGATCTCACATTGGAGAGTCTGCACACTTGCTCCTATGACTTTGCACCCAGAGAGCCCAGAGCACCCAGAATCCCTGAATCTGCAGGGATTCAGAGTTGAGGTATCTTGAATAAAATGACATGATGTTGGACCTTCCAGGGGCCTGCCACCATTTCACCAAAAGTGGGTTGAATCTCTCTTTGTCCTGCTCCTAAGTGGAAGCTGAAATCAGATTTAATGGAGGCCTTGAAGACCAGTTTCCTTAAATGCAGTTCTCTTTCCAGGTCACATGTGTGTGTATCATGTATTTTGTGTGACCTAGGTGCCCTCTTTTCTTCTTATTTTGATCTTTGGTTTAGAGAGCAGTTTGTGAGGAGACATGAAATCTTTCTGGGGACAGCCTTGAGTTGTAGCTTGCTGAGTTTCATGTAGTTCTTGGCTACTTGCCAGTTTGGTTGAGGTTGAACTGTTTTCAGGGCAGGAAGAGTGAACCTAGCATTTTGGTATAAAAACAAACAAGGTTGCTGTTGTACTTGATAAAGCGAAAGCTGTGGACCCAGCAGCAGCTCATTAACCATCAGTGACAGCTCCTGGTTAGTGGTGAGTTTCAGAGACCCCTGGACTCTCCAGAGAGGGCAGTAAATATTTATCCACGAAGGTAATAAACATCAACAGAGTGATTGATTGTCAACAAAAAAGGATTTTCTTGTTAAGGGGCAGATAAGCAGGAGGCAGAAACCTTAGGAAGCTGTTGTAAACCAGTTTCAGCTTCTGCTACTTTGACCTCTCTATTTAAAAGATTAAGGCTGTACCATTGCATGGATGTCTTCCTTGCACCTCCCACATCCCCCCACAAAATCAGATTCAAGATTTATCATATTTTAGGAGTAAATATAATTAAACAGCAAGAGAATCTAAGATACTTAACAAAACAGAAGTTCCTGCCCTTGACATTTATAGTGCTACCATAGTCATCAGAAAGAAAAAATGTGCCACTTACAGATACTCAGTAAACAAGCACATATTTGCTGGCCTCTGCACTCTACCCCCAGCTGATCTTTGCTTCATCTTCTTCAGCCTTTTTGAATGCCCCATGTGCCTTTGTTTTCATGCTTTTGGTCATGCTTGGCCTTGCTTAGCGCTTTCACCTTCTCCCCCAAACCCTACTTTTTTTTTTTAGTTAGCCATCTCACGGTGACACTTTCTTTAGCCAGTCTGTCCCTCAACAGCTTCCTTTCTTCAAGCTCGTCTTAGACTTCTGGCTCTGCTCCTTCCCTCACTTTTATTATAGGGTGCCATTTGTTTCTGTCTGAGGTCTTTTCTCCCTCACTGTGTAATTGAGTAAGTCACTCTTTCAGGGCAAGGCCAGTTCATCCAGTAGCGCATCTTTCTCATCCTCGTGGTCTATTCTGATGGCTGGATATGACTGTGACTATCATGTCACAGAAGGGGGGAAGTGATGGGTATAATATCAAAACACTGTGTCCATGCATGTTCAGCCGTTTTGTCCAACCACACAGGTTTGGCTAAAATGCTGGCTCCAGCTGCCTACTAGGTGTGTGTTTTTGAATGAGTTACCTAACTATACTGAAGCACCTGTTTTTCATCTGTAAAATATGAGATAGCAACATGGGTTCAGGTTCTCCCTCTCTGAAATATATCATCTGATGTTTAACAAGTGATTGTGTACTGCAGTTGAGGGCTGTTTACCCAGCCGACTTCTGGGAAGACTCAGGAAAGTAGTAGGAGAGCATCCCTGGGTTTTCACGGAGGCCTTGTAGAAGAAACAAGCCCTGTGCCTTGTAGAACTCCTTGTCCCTGTCGGAACCCAGGAGAGGTGTGTTACCTTGCCTCGGCAGGCTTGCTCCTTGTCTGCCTTTGTCCAGCCCCAGGACACAGATAAGTTAGTATTCTTGGTTTCTGGCAGCTGAGCAGTCCTTAACATTTCTACTTGGCAAGGTTCTGCAAATCTTTGTTCTGGGTTTGGAATTCGTCCCATGGCATTCCCCAAAATAATTACTTCAGGATCCTTTTATTGATGCCCAGCCTCACATTCGTGACAGGACATCTTGGTTTGACTTTGATTGTGGCAGTCCTGTCAATCTGAGGTTTGGGTTAGTATTCATTTTTGCATTTTTTGAGTCAGAACTCGAAGGCATTTAAATGTGCTTGTGCACAGCCTGAGAGTGATAAGAAAGGTCTTTTATTTTTATCTTAGATGTTCTGTGTCTGCATCGCAGCCTCTACTCAAAGCGCCTGGAAATAAAAGGCTTTAGGTCTGGAGATTACCTCCTGCCCTGGAAGCTGGCAGTTGCTATCCTGTTCTGACAAAACCCTCTTTCTTCAGATTCCTTCATTGCGAAATGAGAAACTCAGAGCCCTCAGCCCTAGTCTCCTTTAGCCTCTGCTGGCCAATGAACACTTCACCAGGTTACCTGAGATCCAAGGCATGGAAGACCTTCCATGCCACCTTGCTCCTTGTGTGGGGACCGGTTGCATGTTGGCAACTTTTGAGAACTTTAGGACTGCCCCAGTCTTTTACCTCATGGAGCTCAGGCCCCAAAGTCAGTCAGAATGGGAGGCCCTGACCCCATCCTTGGGGACACTACTGTCAGATCCAGTGTTAAGTGACAGTCTTACAGACAGGGTTCCAGAGCACTGACTAGGGACATGAGTGTCTGCTTAGCGTTTAGCTGACCCTCAGTTCTGGCTTTTGCTTTACTGGTAACTTCTGGTCTAATAGCATGACTCCTGTATTATTGTAAAGGAAAGAGTCTTTGGAGCCAGAGACGTCATTGAGATCCTTGCTGTTACTCTGCCTGCTATGTGACCTTGGGCAGGTCTCCATATGCCTCAGTTTCTACATCTGAGCAGTAAGGCTATTAATACCTACATGATGGGATCATGAGATGTTGGTTAAATGAAAGTTCTCAACATAAAGGCTGGTTTCATTGTCAGTACTAGCAAATAACTTATCTCTCCCTGCCTCTTTCCCAGAATTTTTTTTAAAATATTTATTTTTAAAGTTTTATTTATTTAGTTTTGGCTGTGCTGGGTCTTGGTTGCTGTGCAGGCATTCTGTAGTTGCAGTGAGCAGGGGCTGTTCTCTATCTGCAGTGCATGAGCTTCTCATTGAGGTAACTTCTCTTACTGATGAGCACATCATGCAGTGTGCTTTTAGCATGCAGACCTCAGTAGTGGCAGCTCATGGGTTCAGTGTTTGTGGCCCCCAGGCTCGAGAGCACCGGCTCGGTAGTTGTGGTTCACAGGCTTAGTTGCCCCTTTGCGTGTGGAATCTTCTGGAGCAGGGATAGAACCTGTGTCTCCTGCATTGACAGGTGGATTCTTTACCACTGAACAACCAGGGAAGCCCTTTCTCATAATTTTAAAGATTTTAAATGCAAAGGCTGCCTAGGAAAATGTTGCCAGAAGATTCTTAAATCAACTATAGTGAAGGAATGAATTTCACTAGCTATGAACATATATTATGTTGCAGTGAGTGAGTGAGTGAAAGTCGCCCAGTCGTGTCCAACTCTTCGTGACCCCATGGACTATACAGTCCATGGAATTCTCCAGGCCAGAATACTGGAGTGGGTAGCCGTTCCCTTCTCCAGGGGATCCTCTCAACCCAGGGATTGAACCCAGGTCTCCCACATTGCAGGTGGATTCTTCACCAGCTGAGCCACAAGGGAAGCCAAAGAATACTGGAGTGAGTAGCCTATTCCTCCTCCAGTGGATCTTCCCAACCCATGAATCGAACCAGGGTCTCCTGCATTGCAGGCGGATTCTTTACCAACTGAGCTATCAGGGAAGTATAGCTGTTGCAGTATGTCTTCTTTAATAAATTAATCCAGAGGGTTTCAACATTACTTTGTCACGACTCGGGGCCATAAACAGTTATTAAACTAGAACATTTTGACAGCATAATCCTGGTCAGTTCTGGTTTAGTGTGATTTGTAGCATGCAGGATCTTAGTTCCCTGACCAGGGATGGAACCCCGTACCCCTTGCAGTGGAAGCACAGAATCCTAACCACTGGACCACCAGAGAATTCCCTCTCCCCCCCCCTTTTTAAGTTGGTGAGTTCAGCATTGAATCAAATTCTACATTGTGTCAGGGAGATGACTAAAATGGATTTGACTTAGCTTTGGTCCACCATGTATGAAACTGGATCACTTATATAAAAGAATCTTTTTTCAGACTAATAGAAACTACTGATTATCATTTTGCCTCTTAAATCCCCAAATTGACTACTTTGTCCCTGGGTTGTGGTAATATTGGTAAGTCATGGCAAAAAGTGAACTTGCCTTCCTGGGAATGCCTGCATTTGCCATTTCAGCTGCTCTTTCTCCTCATCCCCCAGATTTTGGAGCTCAGTGAGGGTTGGTCAGAGACTAGGGGCAAGGAAGAGTAGATCAGTGAGGGAGATGCCATTCTCAGCGGTCACTTTGTTAAGAGTGTATGATGTTGTTTTCAGTTTAGTGCTGCCTTGTACACAGAATCTTATCATCTTGTAAGAAGATAAAAGTTGACAAATGCTGATTAGAAACACTGTCTTGAGTAGCATCCTTAAAAGAATGATTTATTAGGTTGCGAGGAAATTGGGAAGCCTGTGTTGCCATTTTGATCGTTTAGATTGAACTTTGACAAAATTATCTTTGGATTTCTAGTAATCTTGTTGCAGTTCCACTTAATCAGAGATGACTGCTGATAAATATTATTTAGAAGTGTGGAAAGTTTCCTTTGTCCACTAGAGCAAGGATTCTTGACTGTCTTGCTCACAGAGGTACCTCCAGCTCCTGCACCAGTGCCTGGCGTACTGTGGGCGTTCAGGAGGTGTGGATGAATGGATGAATAGTATGCTTACGCCGTGTGCTCTTTCCACAGAGCTGTGCCTGTCACGCTGTCTTGTCAGTTAGGTTCAGAGCAGAGTTGCCCAGAAGGGGCTGAGGATGCCTTTTTCACCAGTCTTATTGTCAGAGTTAATAATGCTGGGTGTGTTTGGGGATGGTCTACGTTTGAGGAAATGAAAAGAGTGTGTGGAAAGCTGTCTCTTCTCTCTTCCCCAGAGGGATATGTCTCAATGTCCAGGCCTGCCTGACTGGCAGTTCAGCCTATATGTGAGGGCAGAAACAGGACATGGGCTAGACTAGATGACTACGTCTTGAGGGTACATATTCGCTGAAGAGTGGCTTCCTAGTCCCCAAACACCTGCAGTGGCAGAAGCCACTTCACCCCTCTTCCTTTCTCTATAGCAATGAGGCTGCTAGTCATTTCTTTGTGAGCCTCCAGGAAATGGCCCAGCTGGCTTGGCTTATTCATTTCCTTGTCAGGAAAGTCGATGTGACCTTGACCGTCAGTGGGAGACCTGTAGCAAGTACACTGTGTGTCTGGCTGAATTCGCTAATGATTGAAAAGTACTTTTGGCAAGTCACCTTGCTGTAAGTGTTAGGTGCTGCTAATTTATTGTCCTCAGTAGAGATGAAAGATAATAATTTGCAAGAATCATTTCTGATTTACCTGGGTCTGCCCAGCACAGTGCCAGTCCCACGGGGGCCTTCGCTGAGTATCGCTGAAAGAAAACTTGCAGAAAATAAAAAGAGATATATTTGCTTTGAGTGATGGAAATATCATTAATCTGCAGCCTAGGAAGTTATTAGAAAGTAACTGGGTTTACAAAGTTCCTCTGAAGATTGTTCTCCTTGTGAGATGTTTTTCCAAGTCCAAATCCAAACACAGACCCTTGCTACTGTTGTCTTTGCTAAAGGTTTCATGGCTGGAGGGAGTGAGTGTGACCTGCTGTTTAGGGAACACTAGCCAGACAAGAGCTGGCTTACACCGCTGACTGGGAAGAGTCAGGTGGGGACGCCAACCCCGGGGCCTTTGCTTCCTGTACTAAAGCTTGCCTTTAGAGAGCCATTTCTCTATAAACTGCACTTAGAGAAGAAAGTCTGACAAACCTAAGGAAGTGAACTTTTCAGAAGCAAGAGTCGGTTTAAATATAGAGATCTGCTTCACTGGCAACTTGGAGGCTGCGGTGGGACTTGTTGTACCTTTTGTAAGACAAGTGAGGAAAGATGTTGGCACCTGTACATGCAGTCTGTTTATGAAACATAAACTCTCCTGTCAGAGCAAGGGCTCGAGAGGTCAGCACCCAAGGTAATGTGTCCTACCTTCGCTGGGAAAGAGGTGCCCCTCCCAGCTCTCTCTGAATTGCATCCATCCCTTGAGAAAGTTGGAACAGCCAGGCGTGGTGCACTGTTGGGCACTGGTTCTGGCAGAGGTGGGAAAATTTCTGTGAAACTGACAGCTCCTGGGCCCGTTTTCTTAACCAAGGAGGAGAAACAATTCCTTGGGAGCTCTTAGAATCCCATCATTATTCAGAGAAATGTAGCTCTTTGCAGTGTTAAAGCCTTGATTTATGTACAGTCCAGCCTGCTCAGAGCCGAGGGGAGCAAAGGGGAGAGGGCAGCGGCCTTGTCCCCGTCTCACTGTCGGCTCCAGTCCTAGGTGGGTCCAGGGTTGGACTTCATAGGTTTGCAGCACATCCTTCTCAGTATTCTACAGCAGCTGTCTGGAGTTTTTTTCTGCCGTGCCTGAACTGATGTCATTTCCCCCTTGGCAGACAGCTTCAGCTTTGCTGCGTCTGAGATATGTCACGAGAAGGTGGGGGTGGGTCGGAGCCAGGCAGGGGGGAGAAGCGAGGAGAGCAGGAGGAAGAGTGCCTGCTTGGTCCCAGAACTCTGTTTACTTTTTCTTCTTTGCTAAGGAAGGCCGGGTAACCGGGAACGCTGAGCACCAGACCCGCCAGGGGAAATGCTCCTTCCAAGACCTTAATTTTTCAAAAGCCCTTTGTTCCCAACGTTAGTGTGGACGATGCTCTTGCAGGATGCCTTTCCTTTTGGGTCTTAGACAGGTAATGGAACCAGTGGTCCGGGGATTGGGTTCGGAAAGGGAAGAGGGTGGGAGCTTACTTATCTCACTACTGCTTTGGGTGGAGGGAGCGTTTTAGAAAATGTCTTGCAGTTACAGCAGGCCAGCTCCCTTACAGAATTTTCCAGGCTTTTCTTCCTGCTTTCTAGTTGCTCCTTACTCCCCTAGTCACCGGATTCTTAACCCCCCTATATCCCTGAGATCTTGCTGGGGTGTCTGTTCTGGTTTTCCATTAGACACCATAAAACGGTTGCCAAAGCCTTAGTGAGGAAACAGTTGAGGGGTGAGGCCGGGAGGGGGAGAGGCACAGCAGGATTCCTGATCAAAACCCCTTTTATTCCTTCTCCATTTTGATTGGGTTAGTTAGCAGAGATTTCTTCACAGTTCTCTGCTTCTGAAGAGATTCTGAGCTGGGGGGGGGGGGGGTCCTTCTTTTATAGGGAAGGGCTCCTTTTAGAGACTTTCTCCTTTTAAGCCTGTGGTCAGGGCTGTGGGTTTGAGGGACGTCCTGAATGTCTCAGAGGGGTGGGGGTGGGACTGACCACATTTTGGTCTTCCTGATCGAGTTTTCAAAGCCAGCAGACCCCTGTGGCAGACACTTGATTACTTTGCGAGCTGCCGTTTGAAGTAGGGGCACTTGAATTATAGCCGGTAACCTAGTGTGGAATGAGAAAACAGTAGCGACCAACTGCGGTCTTCTGAGAACACAGCTGTTGCCAACTATTTGTTCCAGGGCTTCTGAGATCAGGCCACCCCTGCCCCCTCTTTGGTCTGAGAGGCATGTCTGTATCGGAATGTGTAGCTGTAATCAGCAGTGGCTGTAAGTGGGGGCAGGGACAGACGCACACCCTCCTGCTGCCTGTTCCTGGGTGAGAAAAAGCCACAGATGTGATCAAACCAGAAGTCTTAGAAAAGAAGTATATTTGCTGCTAGGGACTGCTGGTTTAACGTCACTCTTAGAAAAGGGCTCGAGTGTCCCTTGGGTGGCCTGAAATTCTTCTAAAAGTGAGCTTTTCTGAAAAGCTCCACGCGTTCTATTAGTGCTTTTGTTAATGGTCAGAGTTCCTTTGATGCAGAGGTAGGCAGAGAGAGTGGGGACCCTATTGGAGCACCTCCTCTGTCCCTCAAGAAAGGCTGTCCTTTTGACTTGTGGGCAGAGTAAGCCCTGGCGAGGATTTTGAGCAGTGTTGGAAATAGGAAGCATCTCCTGCTATGTCAGCAGACGGGGGAATAGCAGCTGGAAACTGCCTGATACAGTGGAAAGAGTAGGACTGGGGAGCCAGAAAGACCTGCCTCTGTATCTTGGCTCCCCCGCAGGGTCTCAGAGGCTGCATAACTTCTCTGAACCTCGTCTTGAAAATAATAAAACCTACTGGAAGAGTTATTGGGAGAATTTGACGAAAGAATGTATTTAAAACACTAGCACTCTGGCTGACTGAGAATAGACATTTAGTAAAAACATAAAGAAACAAGAAGCTAGAGGACTGGTTTCTAGACAGAGGTGGAGGATCTAATGGCAGGAGCTCTTGCCCTGGGATTTGGACATTGTTTGTTGACTGAGACTTGGGAGGCCATTGCTTACTGTAATCCGTACTGTAGTGATGACTGTAATCCGTGCTCAATCCAGTAACCTCCGCAGTTAAGTGAGAGGATGCAGCGCTGGGTGGCATGGCATGAAGGGCTGGGTTGGTTGTGGGGAACATCTCAGAGGCTGCCCGGCAGGGATGAATCTACGTTCTTGTTTCTGAATGGGTTCCTGGTAGAGGGCTGGACTTGAGGACCTCATGAGGCCCTTTCTATCCCAGCCTTCTGTGATTCAAACTTTGCCTGTGAGAACCCTGAGTATCTTTGGTAACATAATTTTGTATATTTCCAGTGTTTCTGTGTCTAACAGTGAAGCTGTGTTCTTTATTGGACCTATGTAAAAGCGAGCCTTCTAAAAATTACTTGGTGATAATTCTATTTTTAAGAAAATGATACAAAACATATATGCTGTGAGTCTTTATTATACTTTATATATATATATATATACACATACACACACGCACACAGATATATCTATGCTTTCATATATTATTTCCCTCTTAATACACGTAACACACCTATCTTATGTGGATTGCGATTCTGTTTCTCTGGTAGTGTGTGCTGAGCCTTACAGAAGGTAAGCCACTTGTCCAAGGTTGATCAGCTAGCTAGGGAAACAGTCATTAATGTTTATTTGTTTTTGGCTTTTTTTGTTTGTTTGGTTTCTTTTGTTTTAAAAATTTTAAACCCAGGCATTCTGATTCCAAAGCCTGGTGTTTTCCTTGCTATCTACTGGTGTCTATGAAAGTGGAATTGGATTAATGCATTGCTCCCGCCGGGGCATATTTTCTGAAGTTTATTTCTAGGTGGCCCAGGTACCAGATGAAATGAAAACACGTGTCTCTGAGTGCCCTTTTGCATTTTACTCTGTGAAAGATTCTCATGCACATCGCATCTACTGAATAATGCCACTGCACTTAATGAACGTGGACCTGGCACAAAGGATAAATAAAGCACCGTGCTTACTTCCTAGAAATCACACTCTAATGCAGTCATTCTCAAATGCATAAAAATCACCTAGGAGTGGGGTGATTAGAATATAGATTCAGTAGGTGTGGGGCCAGGGCCCAGGAATCTTCATTTCTGTTAAGTTCCCCAGGTAATTCAGACCTGGTAATATCTAGCCACACTTGGAGATTTTCCGCCTCAACTTGGCCCACATGCCTCACCCCCTTCCCTGCACTTGAGTAGCTTGGATATAACTATAAGACAGTGTGCTAAGCCTGAACCAGAGGATCCCCAGCAACTAGGACAGCAGAGGGTGGGAAAGCATCAGGCTTGGGGAGCGGGATGGGCATGGGAGGCTTTCCTGAGAAGGTGCTTCTTGTCTGAATCTCGAAGGATGAGTAGGAGTTTACCAGACATATGAGCTGGAGAATGAGCATTCCAGACAGATCAGGTCGGGAGTGTTGTTTTTGTCTTCTCTTGCAGATGAGAAGACACTGTCATCCATGAGTCTGGGTATTAGGTGTGCCTGAGATAAGACAAAGACCTTGCTTCAGCAAGTTGGTGTCCTTTATGACACACAGAAGGAAGGAAAGCATGAGGGGCCTCAGTCGAATAATGAGTGTGGCATGAATTCAGTGTCTATAAAGGGCAGCTAGGCCTTGTTGTTTAGTTGCTAAGTTTCATCCTGCACCTCTGACTCTTTTGCAGTCCTCATGGACTGTAGCCCACTAGGCTCCTCTATCCATGGGATTTCCCAAGTGCGAATACTGGAGTGGGTAGCCATTCCCTTCTCCAGGAGATCTTCCCAACCCAGGGATTGAACCCATGTCTCTGCATTGGCAAGCGGATTCTTTACCACTGAGCCACCAGGGAATCCTTAGGCTGTGTTAGTTCTTCCAGTTAAGGGACAGTTAAGATAACCCCCCGGAAGTTACAGGGTTGACTAGAGAATAGTATTTTTGTGCTTATTGGGGCTGAAGTTCTGAAGAGAATCACCTGCTGTACTTCTGGGCTATGGCACCACATGGAACATTTTAGGTATAACATGTAGTTGAGCATGCCATCCCTTCTTTATCTGGCAAGATCAGAAAATGAGTTTTCTGGTTACGGGGGAATCTATCCTGTCCACCTAGCAGATGGATTACTGATTTTCAAAGAACAAGATTACAACAGAATGTTCTTGGTCTGCTGATTTGAATGAATTCTATTTCATGTTTAATTCAGAAGGTATTGATTTTATAATGCTGGAAATTCTTGTGACCAACATCTCTATCTGAAAAGCATTGAGCACCTGTTCCACTCAAAGCATATCGTGGATACAGAGGGGTAAAAAGTTTATCCCCGTCCTCACAGGTAGGGGGCGTAGAACAAGGTCACAGATGATGGACCTTTAGGCAGGTGGCGGTGAGTGACAGTAGGAGTGGAGTGGTACGGTTCAGAGGTGTGGAAAGGTGGCTTTTGCAGGTGGTCCTTTGCACAGTCCAGTGGTCTCAGTTGTTGCACAGTAGGTGTGTGGAAGGACCAGTGTGAGTTCTAATTGCTAGAATGCAGCCTAGATCCATCAGGACAATAATTTATATTCTGCACCTCGAATGTTGCCTTTCTCTAGGATCATTGTCCCCTGAGATGTCCTCAATGATGAAGTGTGATGATCCCTGGTACTGAAATAAGTCATCCCCAGTGAAGCTGCAGTGGGTCTGGGGCCCGTTCAGGCATGGGGCCCTGCCCAGGTTGGAATGTATGGGGTAGAGGCACAGGGGGTGTTTACTGTTTTTGTTTGTTTTTTTAAGATTCATCTGTTTATTAGCCACACTGGGTCTTCGTTGCTGCACAGGCTCTCTCCAGTGGGGCTGAGCCTGGGCTACTCTTCGTTGTGGTGCATGGGCTTTCTAGAGCACAGGCTCAGTAGTTGTGGCGCAGGGACTTAGCTTCCCTGCATCATGTGAGATCTTTCTGGAACAGGGATCAGACCCATGTCTCCTGCACTGGCAGGTGGGTTCTTAACCACTAAACCACCAGGGAAGTTTTGTGTTAGGCCCTTGTGTGGCCTGATGCTGAATATGACAGAGTAGCCAGAGTGTTGAACCCTGGTTACTCCCTGGACACTGTCAGAAATCTTTGGGACTCCCAAGGACAGCACTGAAATGTTGTGATGGAGCCGCAAGTGGGGAGGGCATGCTCAGGGAGAGGGCTGAGGGAATTTGCTAACTTCTAATTTAACCCCTATGCTGCCGGGCATGATACTTTGATTATTTCATCATGACAGCCCAGGAGGTAGGAGTTCTTATCTCCTTTCTCCTGTGAGGCAACTGAAACTAAGAAGTTAACTCTTCGAGATCACAGAGCTCCAGTGTGGCGGTGGTAACTCTGGAGGCGCATGTCTTCAGTGCTGTCCTGCTCTTGCATGTCATAGGGAGCGTTTCTGCACCAAATCTGCTGCCAGACCGCCTCCCCACGGCCCTGTTCCTTGTCTGGGTTGAGTGTCCCCGTCACCATTACCCTCCTGTGTGGGCTTCTTTATCCTTGATACCAGGCTTAGGACATAGTAAGTGAGACTCTGCTGGAAGGGGACTGGCTTTATATGATGCAGCAGACACCAGGGCAGCACTCGTTTATACTACCAGAGGTGGAAGCTAAAACTCGTATTGGAACTGATTTGTCAAAATCTGTGAATACTACAAGCGAGAGCTCCATAGAACACCTCAGTTCCCTACTGTCACCTAACAGAAAGGGTGTTTCTCATCCAAGCCTTTCACGTGACTTTATAAAACACCCCCCACCCCCACGCCGCCCCGCCACGTCTCTGTTGCAAGAAGCTGCTTTTTTAGAGGAATGTGCTTGTTTTTTTTTTTCACTTTCCTGTTATCAAAGCAAAGAGAAACCAGCAGACTGGACAGTAACTCAGTGGAAAAGAAGACTGTATCTGCTGATTTTGAAACTTTTACCCAGAATGGCGCCAAAGAAAACATTCACTGCCTCCAGTAATATCCCATGAGTTTGATCCACCCCCTCCCACCCCTTTTCCTTGAAGAGGTAAATTTTAGTCCAGGAAAAGAGTAATATGGGGCTTCTTGGGGGGAATAAAAACCAAACTGTGCTATAAAATTTCTTCCCCTGCCCTGACTTCCTAACACCTAGATGAAAGTTCCTCCTTGGCACTAACCTTGATTCTGTTTGTGTATTTATAGTGACAGTGAGCTGAAACAGTCCTGCAAATTTGACCTGGTTTAGCCATTTCTGTGCTTGCTCTGTAGCCATTGCCCCTCCGTGAACGGCTCAACTGGACTTGAGCTGGACCTACCTCAGGAGAGGCGTCTGTTGCTGAAAATGGAGATTCAGTGTGATGTCTCTTGCTTGACCTGTCTTGTTCTTTTAACTGAAAGAGATGGGAGGGGCAGTGGCAGAAAATACACATCTCAGGAGAGAGGGAGACAGGCTTTGAAGACCAGCGGCTGGAGTGTGACACAGTGACTTCTTTTCCTGCAAGTGGTGAATTGTTTGCTGGGACTGAGTTGCAAAGAATACGTTGGTTCCATTGGACATTGCATCAAGGGGTTCAGAGTATTCTTTTTTTTTTTTTAGTTCTACCACTTTATTGCTACCAACCCAATTCCCTCCACCCTCGTGCACACATGCTCAGTTGTAATCCCATAGACTTCCGCCCACCAGACTCCTCTGTCCATGGACTTTTCCAGGCAAGAATACTGGAGTGGGTTGCCATTTCCTTCTCCAGGGGGTTCAGAGTATTCTTTATTGTTCGGTTCTCTTGCTTAACACACATGTTCTCAGGAGCTACCACTGAACTGTGATGCATGGTCTCGTTATGGTTTCAAATATTGCACAGCCTGTCGTATGGTTTTCTTCAAGGGTTTGGAAATGCTTGAGTCCTCCCCCCGCCCCCCCACCAGCAGGCAGTAGTGTGAATACCTATGACCTCCCACTCCTTGGGGTGTGGTTCTGGAGTGTGGTGAGGAAGCCTTGGATAGGCTGGGATAGGCTGCCAACAAAAATAGAATGTGCAATCATTTCCCTGTCTTGGGAGTAAGATTCCGGGTTGATGGGCTAGGCTGATTGTACTGGGTTACTGTACGCCCAGAGAGCCGTGGGTCCGTCTCAAGTCATCATGTGAAATTTCATTGCCACATCTCTGGCCTAACCCTTGGAGGATTCCTTCGCGCTGCTGCTTGTATAACGTAGCTAAGAGGCATGGGGAGCATGGGGGAGGAACAGCCCGTGGGGATACTGCATCGTCAAGTCACCAGGATGAGTACTTTCTGAAGGTTTTTGTGGGTCTAATCCCTTGCTGGATTGTGAGATGTGCACTTGTGAGATTGACTTCATCCTTCTCTTAGGAAATTTACAGAGTGGTTGGGGAGCCCAAAGGACAATCAGGTGACAAAGACTGGATGAAACACAATTCTGCACTGAGTTGTGTGGTTCAGTTTGGCTGGAATGGTGGTTCTAAACTGAGGGTAATTTCCCCCCTCCACAAGGGACTTTTAGCAATGTTTAGACATTGTTGATTGTTGCAAAACCAGCTAGGGGTGGAGTGGGGTATAGATATTGGCATCTATTGAATAGTGGCTAGGGATGCTTCTCCACATACTATAATGCACAGGAGGGTCGCCGCAGCAAAGAGTTATCTGACTCCATATGTCAGTACAGTTGTCCCTCAGTATTCACAAGAGTTTGGTTCCACAAGCCCTGCAGATAAGCAAAATCTGAGGCTGCTCAAGTCCTCCATGTAAAATAACTGTGTACCCTTGGCTTTCAGCATATGTAGGTTCTGCATCTGTGGATAGTCGGGGATTGATCCTGCAGGTACCTAGGGCTGATAAGCCAAGGTGGAGACAGGATGGGCGGAAAACTACTGCTGCATAGGATGCGGCACTTTGCTCAGGAGGCAGTCACAAGCCACAGGCCTCAGGGCAGGTGAACTGAGATGTTTTAATAAAGAGGAAGGAAGTAGGGGTACTTTTTCCTGCTGCTTTCTAAGCAATATGCATTATCTGCCCAGAAGTTTAGAATCTTAACATCTTGGTTGCCCCAATCAGCAGAAACTATGCCTTCTCAAGGACAGGTTTAGAGTTCATTTTTTATGGCCAGTAGATAAGATCAAACCCTTTTGGAACTGATATTTTATCTCTGAAAAATCTGTACAACCATCCCCAGAAGGGTAGAATCTCAGAATTGCCCAAATAGCAATAACTTTATACAGCTTAAAGAACAATTGTTTAGTCACTCAGTCATGTCTGACTGCTGTGACCCCACTAACTATAACCCACCAGTCTCCTCTGTCCATGTGATTTTCCAGGCAAGAATACTGGTATGGGTTGCCATTCCTTCTCCAGAAGATCTTCCCAACCCATGGATGGAACCTGCATCTCCTGCTTGACAGGCAGACTCTTTACCATTGATCCTCCTGGGGAGCCGTAAAGAACAATTAGGCTACGCTTATTTTAATAACAATCCATATTTCAAGCTGGATGCCTATTGCTGTGGCCCTTTGTTCTTCAGTCGCTCAGTTGTGTCCAACTCTTTGTGACCCCATGGACTGCAGCATGCCAGGCTTCCCTGTCCCTCACCCTCTCCTGGAGTTTGCTCAAACTCTGTCCATTGTGTCTGTGATTCCATCCAACTGTCTCATCCTCTGTTGTTCCCTTCTCCTCCTGTCTTCTATCTTTCCCAGCATCAAAGTCTTTTCCAATGAGTCAGCTTTTCGCATCAGGTGGCCAAGGTATTGGAGTTTCAGCTACAGTGTCAGTCCTTCCAATGAATATTAAGGATTGATCTCCTTAGGATTGACTAGTTTGATCTCCTGCAGTCCAAGGGACTCTCAAGAGTCTCCTCCAGCATCATGGTTCGAAGGCACTAATTCTTCAGCACTCAGCCTTTTTAATTGTCCGGCTCTCATATCCATACATGACTACTGGAAAAACCATAGCTTTGACTATATGGACCTTTGTAAGCAAAGGAATATCTCTGCTTTTTAATATGCTGTCCAGGTTTGTCATTGCTCTTCTTCCAAGGAGCAAGCGTCTTAATTTCACGGCTGCAGTCACCATTCACAGTGATTTTGGAGCTCGATAAAATAAAATCTGTCACTGTTTCCATTGTTTCCCCATCTGTTTGTCATGAAGGGATGGGACCACTATCTTCGTTTTTTGAATGTTGAGTTTTAAGCCAGCTTTTTCACTCTCCTCTATCACCTTCATCAAGAGACTCTTTAGTTCCTCTTCACTTTTCTGCCATTTGGGTGGTGTCATCTGTATATCTGAGGTTGTTGATATTTCTGCTAGCACTCTTGGTTCCAGCTTGTGCTCATCCGGGAGGGCATTCCGCATGATGTACTCCGCATAGAAGTTAAATAAGCAGGGTGACAATATTCAACCTTGACGTACTCCTTTCCCAATTGTGAACCAGTCTGTAGTTCCATGTCCAGTTCTAACTGTTGCTTCTTGACCTGCATTATAGTCTATCTTTGATAACAGAAAAGGGGGATACTAAATTTCCCTTCTTCTAAATCTGGTGTCTCTTAATCTTTAGATGTCAGGTCTTAAACTTCAGAAAGTTCTTTAAAGTTATTCAATATTTTGAGGAAAGCGTCTGGATTCTGAAGATTTTAAGAAGTCTTGTATCTGTTCACTGAGGGTAACATTTTTAATGTCACCCTTTGTTGAGGTGGAAGCCAGTGTTTTCCCTGAACTTTTTACTGGCAATAAATCTCTGGTACTGGTCTCTAGTGGAGGAAGATATGGTAACCTACTCCAGTATTCTTGCCTGGAGAATCCCATGGACAGAGGAGCCTGGCGGGCTACAAGCCACAGGGTCGCAAGGAGTCAGACGTGACTGAGTGACTGAGCAATGGTCTGTAGACAGGCAGGCACATGACTGATAGGTCTCATTATTATTAATACTTCTTTTGCCCCCAACAAAAGCCTGGTGCAGTGGGATGGCACTACTGAGGAAAAAATAGGTTAAATTTAGAATTTTGCTTAAAGTGAAGAAGGGCTCTGAGATTCCATGTGTCCTTCACTGTCCAGTGAAACTGCAGTGAATCTTTCTCAAAGTACATCAGCAGCAAGTTAACATGCACCTTCACTATTCCATAGCCCCTTGAAAACTGCACCTCTTTTTGGGCAAAGTGATTATTTGATTTGATGAAGAGCCATGTTCAAGGTAAAGCAAAGACTTTCATGAGCTAGAGCCCAGTCATGGAAAGAATACTGAACCAGAAGTCAGAACATCAGAGTTTTGACAGTCTCAATTCTGTCATCTGCAGCCTTTGGCTAGGTGTCAGTTCCTCCTTTGTAAGATAAGGGTGATAACACTTCTGATCTCTTGTTGGGTGCTGGCTGGCAGGCTCAAAGATGAGGCTGACTGTTAAAGAAATTTGAAAAGCTTTTGAGTCCTGTAAAAATGTGTAGTATATAAACTGACTAGATATATGTGTGTTGTGTATATAACCATCATTGCTTCAAATTATGACCCTGAGGCTTTGCCACATTGTTGGGGAAAAAAGAGAATGAATTCTGTTGATTGGACTGTATTTGTGGCACAAAATGATCCTGAATATTTTAGGAAGATTTTCAGCAATAAGAACTGAAACAGACGCTTTCTTTTTTTTAACCTAACAGTTTACTAATTACAAAGTTCCTCAAAGGCAAAGTCCATGTCTTATCTGTCATTTTTGTGCCTGTCAGCATCCAGCGTGAAAGTTTAGGATAACTGTTAATCATTCAGGTTTTTTTCCCACTGAAATTCAGGCTTTAGATCCAGAAAACTTGTTCTAGCTGTGTTATCACTCTGAATCTCGGTTTCCTGGTTTCCTGTAAAAAGAGAGGAATATGTAACTTGGGTAAAAACACCCAGCCAGATGCTTGATGCCAGCCAGGCACCAGGCAGAACTTGGTTCTCTGTCTCATTTCCTGAGTGTTGTGGCTGGAGGTTTTCCTGACTGGCTAGAAGTATTCTCTTCAGTCAGTGAAGAGGGACCCTCCTCTTTGTCTAGGTACCTGTTTTACATGGCATGTGTAAGATGTAGCTGGAGCCTCAGTCTAGAGAGTTCAGATGTCTGCCATTTATATTTGGGCCCCTGAGCAGGCCTTAACCTCAGAGTAAGAGGATAAATGAGGTATTAGTGAACTTGAGAGCAGGAGGAGCTCATCAGATGCCCACAGGGGCTAGTCAGTGACATGCTTGAGTCAAGCAGATGGGGTTTTTGTACAAGTAGGGGTTTGGGGAGGCTGAGGTGGAGCTAGAGGCCATGTACGTCCATGACCCTATCTAATATGGCCCCGGGATTTTCAGAAGCTGGAAATCAGAATTTCTGTATGAATCCTTTTCATTTTAAGATGTTCACAGTTAATTTCATTTTTTTCTAAAATTGTAAAACAAATGTACCACATGGATATAGAACTCAGTAGTGGGCCCTTTGTGGCCCATGGGCCAGCAGTTTGTAATCCCTGCTTTCAAACAGGAGGGACAGTGATACAGCTAATACAGAAGGAAAGGACTTGCCCTCCTGACCAGCTGTGGAGACACTATAGTAGAATTGCCTTCCTGCTCTGTCTGAGTGCCACTTGCTTTGTCACATGCTACCTGCTATTTTGTCCCTCAGCTTTGCACCAGCTCTTGCTGAAAATGACGGCATACTTCTCGGTGCATTTATTCTATGGCAGAAGACGCCAGTGATGAGGGATTGCCAATATACCTCAAGGGAGAACTGTTTTTCCTTGTAAGTGTCCGGGGGTGAAAGAGTGGCAGGTTAACCCAGTTTCCTGAGCTCTACCACTGGCCAGACCCCACAGGCCTGCATGCACTGGGACATCAACAAGTAGCCTTTAATAAAACTTTGGTCTATGTTGCAACTTCCGATCTTTGCTCTGGGATTTTCCTACCAGGATCAAGTGGCTTTTTCTGAGTTTGTTATTCAGGTTCCTAATAGCAACACAGGAAATGGGTTTTAATTTCTTTGCTGGCTGCTCTGTTTGGGGGCTGTTTAATGAGGCTCCAGTTGCAGTGTAGCTTTGGTTGTAGCAGGACTGGTGTGGATAGCAGCATACCTGACGTTTCTCCTTTTAAAAAATTATAATTATGATCTGTTTGTATTTTTTTTATGAAATGAGGCAGGAGAGCATAAGTAATTTTATGTGCTATGATTCTAAGTGGGAACTCTTGAGGGTAACTGTTGTGATGTGTTTAAGATTATAGAAAGAGATAGACTCTTCACTTTTAGAGGTAAAGAAATGTGTATGCTGTATATTTGTTATAAATTTAGGGCAGTGGTTGTTGAATTTGAATATATATGAGCATAACCAGGGGACTGTGCTTTTTTTAAACTTTTCATTGTGTAGTATAATGTAGCTGATTAACAATGTTGTGAGTTTCAGGTAGACAGCAAAGCTGTACATATAGATGTATACACTCGGGACTGTATTTTAAAAGGCAAATCCGCAGTCTCTACCTCCAGAGGTTCTCAGTCTACATTCTTAACAAACATCCCAAGGGATTTGGGGCCTATGGACCATACTTTGGGAAATGCATCTCTATTTTGTTTCCTTTGTTGTATAAATGTGTTCATGGCCACTGGAGGGCAGATTGACTTACTTGTGAGATGCCTTGGTTTATTCTGATTCACTGTGTTGTGGTACCTCAGATTCTTGGAGAGAGTCAGTTTCTGAGAGTCCTAGAGAGAATTGTTCAGGAGACCCTCACAGGTTGACATACAGGGACCAAGTCCCTTCTGCAACAGGGGTCTCAGGAACTTTCCTTCAGCAGCGCACACAGCCGCCAAATCTTGAAGCAGCTCCCCACATTGGTTGTAGGCTTTTTCCAAGTGTGTCACTAGCTCCAGGGTTTAGCTTTACCCTTTGAAGTACTTTACAACCAGTGTATGGGAGACTGGGTGCTCCTGAGCCAGGCAGCTGGAGCTTTGAGTCCTTAAGGGGTGAAGCACACTATCAAATCTGAGGGGTGAGGCTGAATCTTACCAGATTAGATTTATTGGCTTGATTAGAGAAGCATGCCCAGGCTATTTGTCCTTCCGGAAAATGACTGAGCTCAACAAAATAGCATAAAAATCCATTCCTAGTACCCTAGTGCATACAAAGCAGAATCTTGGTTCACATCTTAGCAGGGGCTTGCCCCTTATTAGAAAGGAAGAAACCATAGCTAGCAAAGCTTAAAGGAGTAATTGTTCTGTGTAGTATACCTTGGGAAGAATACAAAAGGAGAATGTGACAGTCCCTACCATCAAAGGGAGATTAGAGTAACAGGTGGGAAACAATGGGCCGGGACTCCCGTACAATCATCCCTCTGCTTCAGTTTACTTTCCTTCATCCCCAACTCTTCTGTAATGTCCTCCCACCCTTGGGGACTTCCCTGGTGGTCCATTGATTTAGACTTTGCTTCCAGTGCAGGGGGCATGGGTTCCATTCCTGGTTGGGGAACTAAGATCTTGCGTGCTGCACAGAGCAGCTGGGGAAAAAAAAAAAAACACACCTGTACCTTTGAGCAGTTCTTCTTTCCTTCAGCTCTTCAAACAGCCTTAAAACTATTAGTAGGAGAAAAGTGATTTTAACTTCCTTTTGATAAAAATAAAGGTAAATTCACAAAACTTTATAAGGAGTGTATTTATATTTTATGACCACTTGCAAAGGACATGAAAGTGTTTCAGTTTTAGAATTTAAAGATTCTGTCTCGGCATGCAAGTGTGTTCAGTCACTTCAACTCTTTGTGACCCCGTGGACTGTAGCCTGCCAGTCTCCATCCATGGAATTCTCTGGGCAAGAATACTGGAGTGGGTTGCCATGCCCTCCAAGAGTCTGTCTAGGATAGAACAAAAATAGCTGATTCTGAGTTAAAGGTGCTTGTCTGTTGTACAAGGCATATGAGGTCTGGCCTCATTCTGAATTCTCAGTACTTCCTTTCACACTGCTGTTCCTTAGATTCACTGTGCTCAGCCATGCTAGCCTTCTGTCTTTTCCTAGAGCACACCAGTTTCATTCTTGCACTGGTGTCTTGGCATGTACTTGACATTCTCTCTGCCTAGAACACATTTCCCACAGATCTGCTTAAGCTGGCTCCTTCTCATCATTCAGGGCTCAAGTCAGACATCACCTTCTTAAGGAGGCCTTTCCTGACTGCCTCATCTAAAGCCCTTTGTCCTGTTATCCTGTTTTAATATCTTTATGAGGCTTATTAGTACTTTAAATTCTAATTTCACTTGTTAATTTTCAGTCTTCCCTTACTGGAATATATTTAAGATCTTTTTTGTCTTGGTTGTTCTCTAGTTTCAAACAATATGCCCAGATGTGAGTTTAATTATCTGGAAATTCCATCTTTAATCAGTTGTCTCTTTAAATATTGACTCCATTTTCTTCTTTCTTTCTTTAGCGTCTTTTTTCTTATTTTCCATTTTTGTGTTTTCTCTTAATTGGTAGAAGCTGGTTGCTGGTAATTTTCTCAGATCTGCTTTCCAGTTTACTGATTCTCTCTTTAACATGGTCTAATCTCTGTGTAAACCACCTGTTGAATTTTTAATTTTAATAACTATTTTTCTACAAGTTGTATTTTTTTCCTGAAATCCATTTGGTCATTGTTTCTTTTTTAGTATGTTCTTTTCTCATGGTTTTCATTTTTTCTTTTTGGCTTTAATCATTTGAAACATGTATATGTATTACAGTTTATCTGATCATTCTATTAAGGTTTTTTTGGAGAGTCTTACCCTGCTATTGATTGAATTTCCCACATCTTGTTTGTATTTTTACATAGTTTTTATATTTTGCTTGAGCTCATCTTCAGCAGAGAGCTTTATTTGTGGGCATCTTTCATGCTGTGATTGAGAGTGGGTCTCTTTAGAATTTTACATTTCTTCTGCCAGATATCTCATTCTGGGACTACTTTTTGTGTTAAACTTTTGGCCTGGGGATTCTCAGACTATGTAGTTGAATTGAGTTCAGTCCCTCAGTCGTGTCCGACTTTTTGTGACCCCATGGACTGCAGCACTCCAGGCTTCCCTGTCCTTCACCCAGCTCCTGGAGTTTGCTTAAACTTATGTCCATTGCATCGGTGATACCATCCAACCATCTCATCCTCTGTCATCCCCTTCTCCTCCCACCTTTAGTCTTTTCCAGCATCAGGTTCTTTTCCAGTAAGTCGGTTCTTCGCATCAGGTGGCCAAGGATTGGAGTTTCAGCTTCAGCATCAGTCCTTCCAGTGAATATTAAGGACTGATTTCCTTTAGGATTGACTGGTTGGATCTCCTTGCAATTCAAGGGACTCTCAAAAGAGTTTTCTCCAACACCACAGTTCAAAAGCATCAATTTTCGGCACTTAACTCTCAATAGTTCAGATCTCAATAGCCTGTGGAAAGGCTTGTAGTTACAAATTATTAGAAGAGATACTTTTTCCCTCTCAATTCAGACCTTTCTTATTGTCGCTGTGTGCCAGTGGGCTCTTTTTTCTAGTCTGCTTTCTCTCTTTGAGGGTCTTCACCTTACATTGGAACTCAGTTCCAATTCCCTGTTTTAGGTGGACTCAAGAAAATAAAACAGCTCCTTTCCACAGCAACTGAAAAGGCCTGATCTCATTTATCACTGTAGTTTGTAGTTCCCCAACTCCAACATTTTTGGTCCTGGGGTTCTTCCTTGCTTTCAGCTATATAATTAAAAGAATATTATTATTATATTTTTAAAGTTACCTACTCAGCTATATCATCAGAAGCAGGATCTTTCCCCCTAGAGTCTCTTGCTCAGTGCAGTAGCGTAGCATCTAACACAATGCCTGGCTTGTGGAGAAAGTGATATCAATACATGTTTGTTATTCAGTTTTAGAAATGGGTGTTTCCGTTGGGAAACCATTCCTCTTCCCTGTAGAGAAGGCCAGAGATGGTGCTCCAAATTCACTCGTATCCAACAGCCAAGAGATGCAGCGTTTGTGAGTTAGCTACATGTGAAGGATTTCAGTTTTCCTATTTTTCACTGCTAAAACGTTAGTGCTTTCCTAAGGGCATGAAGATGCTGTTGCCAGTTGCTAGCAGGGTTTTCCAGCCCCATAAATTAGCAAATTAAAACCATCCCTGGGGAACTATTATTGCCCAGTGTCTCTTTTTATGCTGGCATTTTGAAAGTTCTTACACTGATTAAATTGACCTTTACAGTGGCTCAGCTAAGAATAGCAACTCAAAGACATGGAAACTCTTAAGGAAAATGATGTTAGTCCCATAGTTTATGCTGCCGCCAAAGAGATGAGATAATTTATTGCATATGTGCAAAGGCGTACTATTCATCCTTTTCCATTGTAAAAAATGTTCTTTCCAGTTCAGTGTTGGTCTTGCTTACTGGGTTCTTCCTGCCTGTGCTTTTTGTTTGGTGACCATATATGCCCTGTTTCTTAGAGCAGCTGGTCACTGTGCTACCAGAAGTCACACCTATAACAAATGAGAATTTTGAGGGTCATCACCACAGTTATTCTGAGGTGAAAGACCTCAGCATAAGATCATGTGCTATTCACTCAAAGTTCCTTTTTAACAAGTCTGCATTTTTTGTATTTTGGGGCCAGGAGTTTGTGCAAATGCAACATTGCTGAGAAGTATCTTTAAAATGCAAATCTCATCTTATCCCCACTTACCTAACTCCCTACATACTTTTTCAACCATCTCCTAGCTCAAGGACTTTCCTTGTACTATTTCCTTTGTTCTTCCCACCCCTCTTCCTTGGTTACTAACTTTTTAACCATCCTGGCAATCTCAGTTCAGGCTTACCTTTCTCACAGCTGTCTGGACCTCCTTAGCTAGTTTCTAGTTCTTATCTGTTGTAAACTCTTACCAAATGAGGTGTTTTTCCTTCCTACTTGCAGTTTTATCTGTATGATTACTTTATCATCTTTCATTAGACTTTAAGCTCCATGAGGGTAAAGACCATGACTGTTCTGGCCTTTATTTATTTATTTTTAAGCTTGTTTTATTTTTTTAACATTTTGTTTATTTATTTTGGGCTGTGCTGGGTCTTCATTGCTGCATGCAGGCTTTCTCTAGTTGTAGCAAGTGGGGGCTGCTCTCTAGGGGTACACAGATTTCTCATTGCAGTGGTTTCTCTTGTTTCAGAGCACGGGCTCTAGGGTGCTCAGAGTTAAGTAGCTGCAGCAGGCAGCTCAGCAGCTGTGGCTCACAGGCTCTGGAGTGTAGACTCAGTAGTTGTAGCGCATGGGCTCAGTTTCCCACAGCGTGTGAAATCTTCGGACCAAGGGTTGAACCCGTGTCCCCTGCATTGGGAGGTGGATTCTTAACCGCTTGTCCGCCAGGGAAGTCCCACTTTTCACCTTTTATTTGCTCCTTGTGTTCCCCACTGCTATTTCAGTGCTGGTGCAGGGTAGGTACTCAATAAATGTTGAAGGAATGGGTGAAGGCCCCATGTTCCACAATGGGATGAAACACCATTTTACTTTTCAGAAAATTAGTGTGTGAAAATAATGACCTTTCAAGCAAAGAAGGGAGGAGCCCCAAGCATGTTGCCCCTCCTCACTGCCAAGTAGAAAATGTTCCCAAAGTCAAAGAGCTCCTTAAGGGCAGGGACCTTATCTTTTCCGTCAAAGACAAAATGTTGATTGTGTTTGGGGATTTTAGTGGATTTATTTAAGCATATCAAGTATTAAAAGCAAGTGAAGAAGTATAACTTAAACCAAGGATGTTCTAGTTTATTAGTTAAAAGCTCAGACTCTGGAGTCAGATGAATTAGCTAGCTGCGTGGCCTCAGGCAAGTTACTTAGCCTCTCTTGACTTCAGTTCTCTTTTACTACCCATTTCATCCTCTTGTAAGGAATTTAGAACAGTGCCTAGCACAGAGCAGGTACTCAGTATTATTCACCCCAGCTCATTCTGCCTTCATGGAGGCTGCATAGCCATTGTTTCATTCACCAAACCTTTGTGTGCCCAGCACTGTGCCCATTCTTGGAGTTGGGGATGGGGATTAAGGAGACAGAGCTCTTGCCCATAGGAAGGGCACAGTTTATTCTCTCATTCACTCTTTATTTATTTATTTTTTTTGAGAGGATTCACCTTCACTTTCTCCTCTAGAAGAAAACAGTATTTGGGTTCTTTTGTATTTTAGACAATAGAATAGGAGTAGCTCTACCACCCTGATCACTAAAGAATAAATGTTTTGATTAGAAATTAAAAGTTGATATAAGGAGTAAATCCTCAAAAAAAAAAAAAAAAAAAAAAAAGGAGTAAATCCTCCAGTAGTGATTTTTTAAAAATCTATATCCTTAAAAGGTTTTCTTACCAATGTGTCCTTAATTATCATTGACCCTATTATCAGATGGTACTTTCCACATTAAAATACATTTAATAATTTTTCTTAGAATTGATATTCTATACATTGTCACAATATACATAATCTGAATAATACAGAAGTATTTTTTAATTTAAACATGTAAAACACAAATGCTGACTTGACATATATTCACACGTAATTCCTTCTCTCACGTTTACAACTCAACAGATTTCGTGAATCCAGAGGAACTGCTATAATCACTATATGGAACATACTATTTTAGTATTTCAAAAGTTTATTCCAACCCATTTCTTCTTTTATACTCTAAAACATCTTCATTATGTTGTTTGATGAGATAGATCCACAAAAACACGGAGGTGCCCAAGGTCAATCCAACCTTCGGCCAGTTAGGGCTGCCATGCAGCGGTTCCCGGATGTAGAACTTTGACCGCGATGAAGAGACAATCGGGAACCTAGCCGGGGCCAGCAGCTTCCGGAATGGGCGCAGCAACGCGGACGGCGCCATCTTACCTGGCTTCCTGGGCTCTGCCTCCTCATTCACTCTTGAGGAGGGGAGGGGAGGGGTGGGATATTAACTTCCCACTCGAGACTTAGCCTAAACAATGTAATTTGTGTATAGTCCTTGGAGATGCTTGGAAGAAAAGCAAAGGATACTCATGAAGAGTGCTGAGAATTTTTCATATTTGAACTTTGCATTGCATTCTCTCCAGTTCCTTTTTCTATTCTTTATGTGTCTGGAGCAGCCTACATTGCCAGTGAGCTTTACTGTTCTGAGAAATAGTTCTACGTGAATGCACAGTGCTCTTTTATTGAATGGTCTCTCATTGAATGCAAAGTGCTCCTTATTGAATGGTCTTTCATGCCCAGCAGTAATGACTCAGAGAATAACATTGATGTTAAGAGCTCAGAGAAGTTTAGTTACTACTGAAGTTACCACAGTTAATAAGCATAGTGTGAGAGCCAAACTTTGAACCCAGATCTGGCTGAATCTTAACCATTTGGATCTTGAGCTGCTTGGAGATCCTGAAAGTCCTCTGGGTGACTTCCTCCTACAGGGAAGGGTAGAAGAGCACCAAGCAGCATTTGCACACCTCTATTCTTTGCTTTGACTGAGAGGAGACATAGGTTACAGGAACTTTTGCATTGGCTGCTGCCAAAAGGATTGGGAGGTGGGTAGGGTGGTAGACTCTTCAAGTTGAAGGAGACATGAGTGAGCATCTTAACTAGCTCTTGGGCCACTGAGTGACTTGCCCAGAGTCCTGTTCCTCAGTAGTGGCAGAGCTAGGACCAAACCGAAGACTTCTGGATTTTCTTCTCCTACCTTTCTCTGGAGGAGCTCATCATGCTCACATCTCACTACCCTCTTAATCCATCATTTCTTCCATGTAAAGGTCCATGAGTCCATGTCTCGTCTTTAACTGCCCACCTACTTCCCTTCCTCCTGTAGCAGAAAATGACAGTTCCCATAACCAAGACCATCCCAGACAACTTGGGGACTCTGTTTGGGGAGAGGAGAACAGGGGGTGAGATATCCTGGGTAAAAAGTATTTGGGAAACTGAGTTAAATGATGCTGCCACAGTCTGCTGTCCTTGGGAAAGTGGAAGGAGAGCAGGGAACAGAGCAGGGTTCTGTTTACATCAGGCTTCATGTCTTGGTGGATGGGAAAGCCAAGAGAAAAGCTGACACCAGTAGGTGTCACCATTAGCTGACGCCAGTGATGCCAGTTGTTTAGATTTCAAACACATTCCATTTCATGCCTCACAGAGGACCAGTTGACTACTCTGTGTCCCAAGCCTGGACCTCATCTGATACATTTTTTTGAGGTAGAAGTGTCACTGGATTCTTTCATGTGTCGAGGTGTAGGCAACACAGTTTTTTTTTTTTTTTTTTCGAAAAAACTATGTGGACAGTTTGAACTGTGCTCTTGTGAACTGGGCCAGAAGAATGGCATTTCAGGGCCTGGCAAACTTGGGAGAAACTTTCATGTCCCTAGGAAAGCAGTGTTTTGCTCTGAAGTCAGAGGAGGTGTGTTCTAGCAAAAGCATCGAGCCCAGATCTGCTTTCTCCACATGCATCAGGCCTCAGAAGAGACATCCTAGTGGACAGCCACCTTCTAGGTGTGCCATTTTACTCATGGTGGACATGTGGAGGTAACAATAGAATTCTGTGTGTAGCACTGTTACGGAACTGTCGTCGTGAGAATCAACAAATGTCTTGCTTATGTTTCCTTCTTCCTAAACCCCTTTCCATCAGGGTGTAAGACTCTTAAAGACCAGGAAACACCTGAGGATGTGGTGGAAACATTCTCTGAGCTAGGCATCTGAGTGTTAGCTGTGCCCTTTCTTTTGTCTTCGCTGTGTGGCTTCAGGTCTCCAGCCTCTAGCCCTGTAGACAGTCTCTGGATTGCTTTGTTTACACCCTTGGCCAAGTAGACAGCGTAGTAGAGCAGGGCCCAGAGAACAGGAACCAACTATGTGGCTTGAGTTTCCACTGGCAGGCGTCCGCCCGGATGTACACTATGGGCAGGGTCAGCCTGAGTAGCAGCAAATACAATACTGTGGTTTTAGTTTCTTTGCTGAGCAGGGTTTTTTCCCTTCCTAACTGCTTCTTGAGGTTAGGGACAATGTCTTATTCATCTTCATGTCTCTCATACCCAGCCCAGTGTTCGGCACAGAGACGGTGTCCAGTCAATGAGTGTGTCGCTTCTTTAGGATAAATGTTGAAAGCCACATCTTACTAGGTCTCATGCACTGTGGCCCAGAGGACATTGGAGGCTGAAGTTTATTTAAGTTATTATAAACTTAATCATAAATAAGTTATGAAGCTTAGTTGTAAACTTACTGAAGTTTATTTAAGTTTCATATCTTAACTGTGAAATATAAAAGAAACCTTTCTACCTCTATTCCCATCCACCAGTGCTCTGAATAGAATTTGGCAAAATGCTAGATGGTTACTCAGCAATGCCCTTTCTATAACTGTCCCTTTCTAGATCCAGTCACAATTATTAAGAGATCATCTGATAAGCAAAAAAAGATGAAGCAAATTGAAACTGCATTAGGTCACCTAAGCAAGTCACTCTTAAGACTGAAGAATTTTAGTAGCAGGTTTTTTAGCCTTCTTCTGAATCACGCTGTAATTAACCTTGGAGATCATGTGTTTTAAAAGGAGGATGGACTGGCTGACCAGATGCTAATCCTAGAATACATACTGCCTTAATTATTCCAGGAACTTTCACAAAGAAGCTGGTTTTATTTAAAATGTACAGCCAGTTACAGGAGAATCATGACCGTCTTATGGGCTAAATTAACATCAGAACATGGAGTGCTTCAGCTTGGACATAAAGCAAGGAGGACTCTGCTCTGTTTTTCTCTCTGAGAACTCTGCTCTTACCACTTGGCTTTGTGTACTGAATCTTCTTCCCTCTTTAATAAACCGTATTATTTTTCTTAAATCTACTGTTGTTGCGTGGTTCTTCTTTTTTTTTTTTTCTAAATGGAGTAAATATTGGTACAGACTGTTTGGTGGAGGATGGATAGGCGACCAGAAAGAGGGGGATAAGAAGAAAGTGTTAGTTGCTCAGTCATGTCCGACTCTTTGTGACCCCATGGACTGTAGCCTGCCAGGTTCCTCTGTGCATGGAATTCTCCAGGCAAAAATACTGGAGTGGGTTGCCATTCCCTTCTCCAAGGGATCTTCCTGACCTAGGGATTGAACCTGGGTCTCCTGCATTGTAGGCAGATTCTTTACCAATTGAGCCACCAGGGAAGCCCTATGAGAAGAAAAGTGGTATTTAAAAGCTATAATTTAATGTGCTAAAAGTTTTTAAAATTTCTTTTAGGATAAGGAAACCTGCGTGGGTACCAACAATCAAAGCTACATTTGTGACACAGGACACTGCTGTGGACAGTCTCAGTGCTGCAACTACTACTATGAACTCTGGTGTAAGTCCTTGCCTGGGGGTTTCTTGGTGTCCAAGCATCTAAGTTCACCACCTCTGCTCATTGGGAAACTGAAAGCTGGTCAGCCTTGTTGCTACTCTGTTGGTGGCAGTGTTGGTGAGCAGACTCTGCTAGGTTCTGGAAGCAATCCCTCTGTAGAGGAGGAGCGCTCCGGTGCTCTTTGGACACCGTGAGCTAAAGACTGGAAAATATGGTATGAGCCCTCCTAGGAGGCCATGGTTAGCAGACCTGCTGCAGAAGCTTCTGAGTGGGATTCTCTTGGATGCCCTCTCCAGGGTGTGCCAAGCAGTGGCAACAACCTATGCCCTCTCACGGGTCAGCCCAGCTGCCCAGACTCCCCATCTTTGCAAAGAGAGGTTTGCAGCAGCCAAGGTGCTGTGGATGCCGGGCTTCTCTCTGGATAGCTGTAATGCCATTTTCTTGTAAAAAAAAAAACAAAACAAAAAACAACCACCACCAGGACTTCCCAGATCCCCATAGATCCTCAAGGAGCTGCCTCTGTTTCTGAGGGTCCCTCTCAGTGGGATAATCTTTCCTTAGGTTTTGACCAACAGAGCCCTCCTGGAGAGGAGGAATAGAGGTTCAGCCCCCTTTGTTCCTTCCCCAGATCGCAAAGTGGAGTGTCTGGAAGCTTCTCAGTCCACCTAACCTGTTACTGTCAGCTCAAAGCCATTTTGAGTTGTCAGCTCCACCACCTTGTCACTGGCTCGGTGGGGGCCAGGACCACTTGCACCTTCCTGAGCTGTACAAGGATGGGGACATTGCCCTGGGCTTCAGGGAGTGACCTATACTTTGAGAGTTCACTGAAGCACTTTGTACTCTGATCTTCCTGAAACTCAGATGAAACACTGGGGATACTGGACAAAGAAGGGGAGGGGAGGATGGGAGAGTCCTGAGGGCAGAGCCTTGCCAGGTGACCAGCACTACAGTGGTTCTCAAGCTGTCTGTTGATAGAGGAGGCAGTAGATTGTTTTCCCAGAGAATTATAAGCCCCCATCACTTCCTCCATGTGGAGACAACCTTTGCCACTTGCTTCACATCCTTGCCGTCACCTCCACATCTGCCCTTTTCCCCCTTCTCCTTTCTGATCTCCCCATTCACCCCACATCAGGTATATGTCAGAAAGCAGCTAGAAAGGCTGTTGTTTAAAATGGAAAGGAAATTAGACTCATAGCTGGGAAGCTTCTCCCTCTGAATGCAAATGCATCTTGTAGCCAGTGGGAGTGGTTCCTACAAAGAAGACCTCACCCTCATACTTCCCTTTTGATGACTGGCTTTTCTGCCTCTCTGAGGAATTTCAGGGGTGATTAAGGGCAGACTCTTTCCCAAGGAGAGAACAGGGTTCAAAATGTCCCCATCAGTCCTCCAAGTACATAAGCAGCAGCAGCACAGGCAGGCCTGGAGTTGTTGGTGCTATTTTAGACGGGGTGGGGCCGAGGGACTCACTGGAGAAACACAAAGTGCCAGGCAGGTGGACAGACTGTTTAAATGTTTTAAAATGCAGATAACCACAGGGTTCAAATTCTCCCTCTCACCCCTTATTAAAACAAAAGTCTAAGCTGGGCTGCCAAGAAGCCACAGAGCTGCGGTTTGTTTCTCTGGGGCCCGGCCCAGGCGGCGTCAGTTGCGGAAAGGATGGAGTTGCTGATGGCCCCCATCTCAGATTGACAGAGCCTCCTGAGGCACTGGCAAAACAGACTTAATACCCACCAGAATTGGGTCATGAATGCCAAGGCTGGAGGTGGGGTGACGGGGGCAGGGAGATGTGAGACATAGGTGTCAGCGAGGCAAGTGGTCTGGGAACCAGGCACTTCACCCCACGGGCCTAAAGAAAGCCAGGGGAAGAGCTGCACAGTGGCTAATCACTCCTCCGGTCGTGGTCAGCTGGGGAAAGGAGGAGACCAGACAGAGACTAGTCTGGCTGGGGAGGAAAGACTCACCCCCGTACAAGATGGCCCGTGCTTGCCGAGTTCTCAAGAGACAGAGACTAAAAGCCTGACTTCCTCTTTGTGCCCAGCAATGGCTTTTTGGTCAGAAGATGCCCAGTGAGCGTTGCGCCTCTCTCCGGAATTCTTTGGTTTTTGTCCTTCTTGAGGGCCTGGCCTTGGCCTGGTGTGGAGAGGAGGGAGGTCAAGTGTAGGAATGAGCCCTTTCAGTTCTCATCGGAACTGTGCTTCTGGTCACTTTGAACCCTCTTCTCTCTAATTGCCTCTGAACTCTGCCTGAGTTATGAAAATAATGGGCTTTGGGTTATTCTTTTAGTCTTTTTCCTTTGGAAGGAAAAGATCTCAGCCAGGAAACCCTTGGCAGAGTTTTTGTCAGACAGAGTACCTTTTTAACCATAGTTGCCTACCGGGAAGGCCTCGGGGAAAAATAAATGCCATTTCCATCAACCTTCATACCACTGCTAAGCCAGATTATCCTGTGTGCTGAGGACTGGTGTGCACACACATGCAGAGCACACTTTGCACAGACGCACAAGCACATAGACACACACAGACCTAAAACTTCAACCAGCACCCTTTTCTCCCCTGTCTTTTTAATCTCTTGTAATATAGGCCATTGTCATTAGTGGGTCTGCATCGGTTCAAGAGTGAAAGTCCTGTTTTACCACCGCCATGGTTGAGGCTTTAAGACCTGGCCTTATCATCCCATGTGTTTTTATGGCTCTTGTACTTTCAATCATCATTCAATCGTTTATTCAGCAAACTCTTATTCCAGTGGTTTCAGACTTTGGCAAGCGTCTGCGTTTCCTGGAGGACTTATTAAAGTGTGGATTTCTGGGCCCAAGTCCCAGAGTTTTTGATTTAGTAGGTCTGAGAAGACCTGAGAATTTGCAATTCTAACCCAGTTTCTACTGGATGAGGTGGCCTCTTCTGTGTTAAAGCATGTGGGGAGACAGAATCCTTGTCATCAAGAAGGGAGTCTCTAAGCAGAGAGAGGAGATAATACAACGTGCCTCACTAGTAATGCAAAGTAGAAAGTGGAGTGTGTGTGCCAGGACCACTGTGTATGTGCTAGGAGAATTTGCTTTCGCTGGACAGGATTCGGGCAGGCTGCATGGAGGTGGTAGCATTTGAGTTAGGCCTTAAAGAAAGGGTGGATAGGATTTAAACACATGGAGTAGGATAGGATGACTTCTCAGGCAGAGGAACGCCAGACACCATAGGTCAAGGCTCCATGGGAAAGAAGAGAACATGCATCACATTAACCTTTTCCCTGGGATCGTGCAGTTTACTCGGGAGACAAGGGTGCTGGTGTGCATAAAACTCTGCCGTGGGCTGGGCACCCAGTAAAGTCTGCACACACGTCAGTTCAACCTGCTCTAAGGATAACCCTGCCAGATATGCATAGCCCATTTCTCAGGACCTGGGGTGTTCAGTCACCAGTCAGTTGCAGTTGAGTCGTGGGGTCAGTGCACCTTACACAAAGCCACCCCCTTCCAGAACTCTTAAGTGCCAGGCCAGAAGGTGGTGGGCCCAGGTCGTGGAGGGTCTCGAATGTGCAGGTTTGAGAACTCTGCATGTGGACATTAACTCAATTATCCTCACAATGACCAAGTAGGTAGAAACTGTTATTCTCCCCATTTTACAGATGAGGGAAGTCAAGGCAAAATGACCAGGGTCACAAAGCTAGGATATGAAACTTGTCCAGTCTTTCTGATGAAGTTGCAAGTCCTCTGAAGTCTTCATTTCCCAAATTCAGGCCTTTTCCACAATGGAAAAGGATCTCCTGCTAAGAGCTGTCAAGGGCTAAGGAGGATACCCACCATCCTATGGTGTAGGAGGAGAGCTAGTGGACAGTATACTTTGGCTTCCTAATGAGGAATTTCCTGCCAGTTGGGGAGTGGTGTTTTCCCAAGTTTATAGTGAACTCTGGGGCACATGACTCAGTTCCTACATTGGACTGTGATTGTTTTTAAAAACATGTTTTCCGTTTTGCTTAGCATGACAAGCGTGCCCCACAATGAGGTCACAGCTTTCAAAGGTCACTGGGGAATGTAATCTGTGAGTAGATATGTGTTTGGGGAGGAGGGCATGCTTCTGTCTTTCTCTGTGTGGCTCTTTCTTTAGGTTTTCCTTTTAAAAAACTTTCCTCCTTGTTTGTGAAAACTAGTGAAAAGATCAAAAGTTTGCACAACTCCATAGGGACTAGTCTAGATGGTATCCCTTTTAAAGCTGTGGGGACATGGCTTTGACTACAATCCAGTAGGATCTGTTGTGTGAGGGTCAGACAAGAATGCCTTCTGTCTTCCCACATTAACTCCATCAAGTGGGACCAGTCCTTAGGTGGCTTTTCTGGACCTATGCTAATGCCCCATTATCACACTTGGCCCTTTCTGCTCCCACATCAGTTTTCCCCTAGTTTTGATCCTTACTATTACTTTGTGATACTGTATTAGAAATGCAGAAATTGGAACTCAGTTTGAGACTTTATATCATACAAATGGTACATAGTAGGGAGAGTTTTTCTACCCATGCTACCACATGAAAAGTAAGCAACTGATGGAATTTCAGTAAACATATGAGTTTTCTGGTGCTGTTAGATATGACTGCAGTAACTCTGCCAAAGGTATGCCTTCTACTTGTCTCATTTCTTCCCCCAGTCTCCCACCCTGCCTCATTTTTCCTTTAAAAAAAAAAAAAAAAAAGACCTCTATTTCTATTATACTTCTAGTTCAGTGGAACTTAGGCTTTTTCTGGAACAAGGATTCTCTTAAGAATCTGAAGAACATTTGCAATCTCCTCCTCCAGAAAAGCCTATAAAGGATCAGTCTGGATAGGCTGGAGGTTATGCTCAGTAATAAACAAGTCCAAACTCCTGGAGGTCCTAAAGCAACAGGTTTATTGCTCACACTCTGTGTCCATCACAGGTTGGATGGGAGCTTTGTTCCTACTTCTTTATCCTCTGGGGCCAGACTGACCCTGAAGTCAGTCTAGAATGTTATGACTTGCTATAGCAGAAGGGAATCTAACAGAGGGTCTCACATTAGCAAGAAATGTTCTGGCCTCTTAATGACATCTGTCACTTCCAGTCTCAATTGGTTAGTTAGAAGTAGCCCCAGAATGTCACCTAATCATAAGGGGGTCAGAAATTCAAGCCTACCCACATGCCAGGAAGGGGGAGAACCAGAAATATTTGGCCAACATGAAAACCATGAAAAAAATCTCTGCTATAATAGCTAAGAATTTTTGCCTTAGATCATATATAGTGCAGCACTAAGGTTTAAAGTTAATTTACCTGTAGGTAAGAAACAACTGGAAAAGTGACAGGAGGCAAAAAGTAGAGTTAGGTGCTGATTATCTCATGGGAGAATGTACTTCTAAAATTATGAAGTAACACAGAAGCATAAAGGATTGTGATATGATGCTGGGCAAGTTAATATAGGTAATATAAAAAAGTGGTTAGCCCAGAATCTTTTAGACTTGACTCTAAAATATTCCCTGGTGGCTCAGAGGGTAAAGCGTCTGCCTGTAATGTGGGAGACCCCCGGGTTCAGTCCCTGGGTTGGGAAGGTCCCCTGAAGAAGGAAATGGCAACTCACTCCAGTATTCTTGCCTGGAGAATCCCATGAACGGAGGAGCCTGGTAGGCTACAGTCCACAGGGTCGCAAAGAGTCAGACATGACTGAGCGACTTCAGTTTCTTTCTTTCTTTTTCTAAAATGTTCTCAGAGACAGGCCCTTCAGCATGCTTGCTTATGCTGCCTCCCTTGGGTGTGACCTTACCCTAACCCTGCAAGGCTGGGAGCTGACCGGACCGTAGAGGCAGGAGATGTCACAGGGCAGCAGTGGGAAGCCACTTCACTCCCAGGGCTCCTTTCCGGCCTCAAAACCTTCCCCGAGGGCTCCACTAACAGGACCCAGTCAGCCAGCATTGAAACGAGAGAAGTGTAGGTTAAATTAAGCAGATGTCCGCTGTGACTCTGGGAAGGACCACAAGGGAGACTTCGGACTTAAACTTATGTCTGTGTTCTCTGGTTAGGAAGGAGGTTTTTTTTGTCTGCCTATGGGAAAAGGGGGAAAGATCCTCTCCTCATTGTCCTCCGCCTGTTCTGTCACCAGACCTCGGCAGAAGTTTCTGTTGAACTGTGACATGTGCTAAAAGCAGCAAGGTGTCACGCAGTGGTGTTGCCAGCCTGCCAGGGCTGGAAGGCAGTACTGCTGTCCTGTCTTACCCCGTAGGGGTGGCCCTGTGGGTAGATTCAGAGAGGACACCCCTGGGGGACAGAAAGAAACACCCTTGGTGTTGCCAGAGGCCACACCCTAAATTTCAGTGGGCTCTTTCAAAATATTGTGTTCTGGTACAAACAGGAAAAAAAATCAGGGGTTTATTCATTTGTAATTGTTTACCAGGGGGCTTTTTTTTTTTTTAATATTCATTCTGATAAGAGATATAGAAATACTTAACATTCTAAACACAAACTTATAGTTACAGAGCAGATGATTAAAAAAAATATGTAACATTTGTAATGGAAAAAATTGAAGTTCCTCAGAAATAGGGAGCAAATGAAAAATAATATAATCTAGTCTCATTTAATAAAAACGCACCTTAAAATTATTCCTCAGATTTATTTTAATTGAGAAAAAGTATTTTTTTTCCCAAAGAAGTACATGTTCATCTTAGAAAATTCAGGAATTGCAGATAAGCAAAAAATAAGAACTGGTAACAGAAAATCCTATTGCCCAGGAATAATCTCATGATTAACTTCCTGATCATCCCTCTGGATATTTATACTTTTTTTTAAGCAAAAGTTGGGGTCCTATTTTATGCTGTTTTGTAATTGCTTTTTTTCCCATTTAGTATTTGAAATGTCTTATTATGTCAAAAATAGTATTCTGTGGATAATTTTTTAATGATTCATATCATTTTCATTGTATGAAGACATTCCCAGAGGAATTTTTATTTATTTATTTATTTTAAAAATTTTTAAACCTATTCTTCAGTATCATCAGAGAGTTCACAGTGGAGAAAAACCTTATGAGTGCAGTGAATGTGGGAAATCTTTTACTGCTAGCTCTAGCCTTTGGTATCACCAGAGAGTTCACAGTGGAGAAAAACCTTATGAGTGCAGTAAATGTGGGAAATCTTTTACTGCTAGCTGTGGCCTTCAGTGTCATCAGAGAGTTCACCATTGAGAAAAACCTTATGAGTTCAGTGAATATGGGAAATCTTCTGCTAGCTCTGGCCTTCGGTATCATCAGAGTTCACAGTGGAGAAAGCACTTATGAGTGCAGTGAATGCAGGAAATCTTTTATTAATAAATCCAGTCATTTTGATCATCAGAGAATTCACACTGGAGAAAGGCCTTTTGAGTGCAGTGAATGAGGGAAATCTTAATAGTGGATCAGGTCTATTTGGTTATCAGAGAGTTCACACTGGAGAAGGGGCCTTATGAATGCAGCTAATGAGGAGAGCGGAGAAGGCAATGGCACCCCACTCCAGTCCTCTTGCCTGGAAAATCCCATGGACGGAGGAGCCTGGTGGGCTGCAGTCCATGGGGTTGCTAAGAGTCGGACGCGACTGAGCGACTTCACTTTCATTTTTCACTTTCATGCATTGGAGAAGGAAATGACAACCCACTTCAGTATTCTTGCCTGGAGAATCCCAGGGACGGGGGAGCCTGGTGGGCTGCTGTCTATGGGGTCGCAGAGAGTCGGACACGACTGAAGTGACTTAGCAGCAGCAGCAAACCTATTCAGAAATGTATTCATTTTTTTTTAAGCCAGAAAAAATAAAAATTAGTCACAGATATTTTTAAGTTTTAACTTACTTTGTTTCCAGTTTTATAATTTGAAAGAATAAAATAAAAATTGGGAGAAGAAATTAAAATTTCTTCTCATAATCCCACAACTTAAAGATGTCACTATTTTTGTGTTTTTCTTTCCAATCTTTTTTTCCCCTCTAATCTCTATTTATTTTTTAAAGCAAAATTGCCCATTTATTAAACAAATTAGAAGCCTTTTCTGTATACATGTGAAGATTGAAGAGGGAGTCTTATATTAGGGTTTGCCAGGATTTTATAAATATGATCAAAGAGAACATCAGTGAGAAATGAGAAGGAACAGTCCACCTGGGGAAAAGAGAGCTGTGGGCTTCTCCCCTGCTCCTCTACTCCTCTCTGGAGCCAGGAGGAAGAAGGGGAGACCACTGATACTCCCCAGTCTAAGCTAGCTGCAGGCAGAGCGAGGGAGGTGGGGGAGTGGATTGTTTGTGACGATGTGAGATGGAATTGTACCAGCTCATGTCAAGAGCAGAGGAAGTTGTTTATACTCTCCAGGGAAGTAATGGGCTGAGGCAATTAGAATTTTTCCACCTCTAACTTCCATGACTTCTGTATGATGGAGGCAAAGTGGCAGAGGAAAAAACTTTTATCAGGCAGGCCCTCCGGGGTCCTCTGCAACTGCTTGTCTGCTGAGTTGTGGGGATTCTGAGGGGCTCTTCATTCTTGGTGAGGAGCCTGGGAGCCATCATTTTGGGCCAGGGCTGGGGAGGGGAGATGGGCATCAAGAGGGGCTGAAGCATTTTCTCAGATCTCTTAAGAAAGGAAGGGCACATTTTCCTGAAAGGTAAGCATACTTAATGCCCACCAGACCTAAAATATAGGAGAACCTAGGGTGCTAGACCAACACCTCAGCACTCCTCCCCTCCCCCAAGAGCCTGGGGGCACCCCGGAGTGAGTAACCTCTTTTAGGGTCACTTTTCTTAACATTCCTGCCCTCTTCCACCCCACATATCTTTCACTCTGGTACAAACATTTATGAAAATTGAATACAGGTTCTGAATGTAACTTCCAGGCAAGGCTCAACAGTACTAGCTTCAGCGAGGTGCACACCATCCCAGAGTCTCCCTGTGCTGCGAGCGGCCCCTCCAGCTGGTGTCCCACTGGCATTCACGGTGTGCCCGCCCCTCTCTGTCTCTCCTCCCCTCCCAGGGTTCTGGCTCGTGTGGACCATCATTATCATCCTGAGCTGCTGCTGCGTCTGCCACCACCGCCGAGCCAAGCATCGCCTTCAGGCCCAGCAGCGGCAGCATGAAATCAACCTGATCGCCTACCGGGAAGCCCACAATTACTCAGCGCTGCCATTTTATTTCAGTACGTACTCCAGAAGCCACCAAACCCACTCTCAGAGGGAGTGGAGGGGCGGGGGGCGGGTAGGACACATAGACTGTGGGCCTCAGGGGTTTGCCTCTTTATGCCTAGAGCAGGGTCTCAGAAGTGGGAACAAGAGGGTGTGCACCTTGAGCACGGAGAAGCCAGGGCTGTGGATGGTAGCCCCTGGGCCGTTCCATTCCACACTGGCTAGGTTCTCACTGCATCTCTGCTCCTTTAGATTTTTGTTCGGCAGGTTGTTGAATGGTGTATGTTGTGAATGAGTTGAGATATTGAGGTCAGTGGCCTTGAAATCTCCATTTTGCTTCCTGCCATGTGATATGCCTCAGCAGAGGCTGCCATAAAAAGGGCAGGAGTGGGAGGTGATATTGGGATTTCCTGAGAACCAAGAAACTCAGTGATTCACTGAAGGGCACACTCATCTGACTTCCCTGGAGTTCCTTCCACTAATCTCTCAAAGGATTGGTGGAGGCCCAGTGGTGCAGCCTGTCCAAAGGCATTCTGCAGTGTGTTCCACAGAATAAAATAGTTGTGAATTTGGAATTCCTCATCTAGAAGAGTTAAGTGCTTAGCACAGTGGCCGGTGTATAGTAAGTGCTCAATAAATGCTAGCAATCACTGTTATAATTAGATCATCTGTGTCTCAAAGCAGAAGATTACTCACCTGCCATATTCCTAATAAGCCTTGATGACAGGTCCCTGTGTTGGTAAGCCACCTACCTGCTCTTGGTCTGAAGCAGGATGGGGTTTGGTGTGTCTTTCCAGCCATACTAGGGTGAGAGGCAATACAGATATCCAGCCTCCCAGAGAAAGGCTCTCTTCATGATGTACATCTGGAAAATCGGGGAAGTGGGTGCAAAGTGGAAGAAAGAAGTGTCAGGATGTTTTAAGTTAGGGCCCCTAACCCTGAGGCCTAGGGGATACAGATGGCAGACACAATCTGAGCCAGAAACACAAGACTTAGGAGCATGTGGAAACAGGTCCCTTCCAGACAGAACTCTCTTGGCCATTCACCACATTTGCTGAACCTCTGCCTTAACTCCAGATGAGCAGAAGTCCTTGCCTGTGAAGCAGCTTTAGGGGCTCTCAGATTTCAAGAAGCTAGCATAGGTACTCTTAGTCTGTCCCTCTTTCTCTGCAAAGTCGCTCACAGCCCTTTGTCCTGCCTGCACCTGAGAGTCGTCACTTGGTGGATATTCTGGGGGTGGGATGTGTGAGCCTGCAGTCTGTCCTGTAACAATTGCCAGTGCAGTAATTTCTCCTCCCTACCTCCCCGTTTTAGGGTTTTTGCCAAACTATTTACTACCTCCTTATGAGGAAGTGGTGAACCGACCTCCAACTCCTCCCCCACCATACAGTGCCTTCCAGCTCCAGCAGCAGCAGCAGCAGCTACCTGCACCGTGTGGCTCTGCAGGCAGCAGCCCCCCAGGCACCGACCCCACCAGGGGCTCCCAGGGGGCGCAGAGCAGCCCCTTGTCCGGGCCCAGCAGAAGTAGCACGCGACCCCCAAGCATCACTGACCCTGAGCTCTCCGACGTGCCAGCAGACCCAGCAGCCACCAAAACCCCTGGCATGGAGCCCAGCGGCTCTGTGGCTGGCCTGGGGGAGGTGGACCCCACGGCCTTCCTGGACAAGGATTCCGAATGTAAGGAGGAGCTTCTGAAAGAGTACAGCTCCGAGCAGGGCAGCGCCCTCCCTGACAACAAAGACAAGACACCTGGCAGACACCGCCGCTTCACGGGTGACTCAGGCATCGAGGTGTGTGTGTGCAACCGGGGCCACCATGACGACGACCTCAAAGAGTTCAACGCGCTCATTGACGATGCTCTGGACGGGCCCCTGGACTTCTGCGACAGCTGCAACGTGCGGCCACCTGGTGACGAGGAGGAAGGTCTTTGCCAGCCCTCCGAGGAGCAGGCCCGGGAGCCCGGGCATCCACACCTGCCAAGGCCACCTGCCTGCCTGCTGCTGAACACCATCAATGAGCAGGACTCCCCAAACTCCCAGAGCAGCAGCTCCCCCAGCTAGAGCAGGTCCTGCCTACACCTGAGAACTTGGCCATGCAACCAGGGTAGGGGAGAACCATGCGAGAAGCATTAAGTAACTGTGTTCCTTCCCCCCTACCCCGTGCTCCTGCATTTTCCTGCATCTCCAGGTACAGTTTGGGGTGTGGGTGGCTTGCCCCCCGACAGAAGCACAGTGCCGTGGAGGGCTGAGAAGTTATCCTGTGACTCATTCCTCATACCCCACCCCATTCCCCTTTACCTCTTTTAAAGTCACATCTCACTACCTGCTTGGGTCAGAGAGATGTGTGTTCAGAAGCCCCCAAGGAGGGGATGAGACCGTGCCCTGAGGTGACTCTTGGTGATGGAATGGATGTGCTTTCCGGTGTTGGTTTATGAGAACCTTGCTGCATCTCTGTCCAGAAGAGGTGGCTGGTCTCAGCCCTGGATGAAGAAGGAAGCTCACAGAGGCCCAGGGATTGTTGCCCCTTGCTACCAGCATCTGTGGTGCCAGAATTGTGTTCTGCTGTGGTGGGGAGGAGAGTTGACTGGCAGTGTGGTGGGTTGGTAAGGGACTTGTGCTCTCAAATTCCAGGTGACGAGCTCGCAGTGGTGCCAGGGTGTACTGGAGGGGCCCCTCCCTTCCCAGCAGGGTCTGGCTGGCCTCAGGCTGGAAAATTATATACCTGCCTTTGGTTTTGTTTTGTTTTTTTAAAGAAAAAACAACAACAAAAGCAAGCTGAAAACAACAACTTGACCAGTGGGCAGGCAAGAATTCTGTTTTGGAAAAGGGAAGTTTGTGTCTTTTTCTCAACTTGGCCTTCAAAGAGCCTGGCTATAGTTGAGCCAGGAGATACATAATGTGCAGGCTTGGGTGGAGACTGTCTCTGGAACTCCTGTGGGTGAGCAGGAGGCCCTGCAGTGTGGCAGCGGATGGAGGTGCAACTTCCCATTGTCCCTGCCCTTTGACCTGCGCCAACGGGTGACCAGTGCCCTCCTCCCATCCCAGACACACATCTGCCGGCCTTCACGTCTCACTGTTCTCTACGAACAAATGAGGCTGTGGGTCCTGAGAAAGGGCAGGCCCACAGTCTGGCTCTCACACAGTATTTTCTCTTGATTCTGAATAAGTTGTTTTGTTTATTTGTTTTTTCAAACTGACCACTTGGAAAAAAAATGCCTTGGTTATCTGTGGTTTTCATGCCCTTTGCCTGCTCTGCACCGCCCCTTGAGTGGGGTATCTAATTTTTGTAGCCTATGTAAAGAGTCTCAGTGGCCCAGATAGGAGGGTGGAGGCAGCCCTCCTGAAGGACCACAGGATCCTTAATTCCTGTAGTTTTGCTTCAGAAACCAGGTGAGCTTTGATAGGAATAATCTGAATGGAGAAAGCAAACTGCCGAAACTAACATTCCCTGCCCAGCCCTGTTCACATGAATAGCTTGGTTCTTCCCCCACTCTTGAATGATGATATTCAGAGTAGGCGTTGACGTTTTGGTTAAGAAAGGAAGGTATATATCTGTATATATATATATGAATACACACGTATCCATGTGTATGTGTATATATATGTATATGTATATAAACACATACACACAAAATAGACAAATCTGAGGCTGTGAGGTGAACAAGTGTCTGCATTTGGAGTCCACAAAACCAAAATCCATGTTGAACAAGTGCAGTCTGTATACGATGACTTTTCCAGTAACCTGTGTGTGTCTGTCCATTGTGTGTGAGCCCCCAGCCCTGTTTTCCTGTGAATATACTTTGAACGGCAGCCACTCTGCTCACATTACCATGCGTTCGGAGCAGGCGCAGCCCTCTCAAGGTAATTTATTTTACACATTTACTGTTTACTGAGCAAATGTCTGACTGTGCACTCGGGTGTACTCAGCAGTGCTGTTGACGGCAGTCCCCACTTTTGCCAGAGATACTGTGCTCTGAGTAGAGGTTTTACTCTACCCCTCACTGCAATTTGCACATTGCTCCATGGACACGCGGAGGCCTGTGTCCTGTTCCCCGTAAGCGGAAAGTGCTCTGAACCTGTCCGCTTTCCCCGGCTGCTCCTAGCCCTCGGCATCGGCCCCCAGGGGGGTCCAGACCCCTTCAGGACAGAGGGCCAAGGTGGAACCTCAGACTGAAGCTTGACTGGATCTTCAGGGTCAAGCTCAGACTGCCTTTGGCCCAGGCATCGGCCCTACCCAGAATTGCCAGGAGGCTTTGACGGCCACCACAGTGCCATAGGGCTTACCTCCCTCTGCTGAGGTCCAGCACATGGCCGACATGTGGCCAGAGCAGGCAGGCGTGTGCCTGCAGCCCCCCTCAGATGCCTTTCCTGACGCCTTTTTTTTTTCATCCCAAACAACTCACTGAAGTGTCTCAAAGGCTATCAAGTTTTACCAAAATGAACCCTGTTTGAGTTAACTGGTCAAAGGGGTGGATTCTGGCCCTCTGAAGATTCCTTCTCCAGTCAGATTGGGGAACTGGTGTGCAGGTTTACTGCTGGGTTCACTGCAGTGTCTGACCCTAAAGGCACGAGAAGAAGAGAACGAAAATGTGGCAGGTGGAGCTGGACTCAAGTCCTGTGTCACCGCCTGGCCCCTGCTGCCTGAGGCTGCCCTGCACATGGACGCACGGGAGTAGGGAGCTGAAGGACCCTTGAGGGGCCGGGGAGATGGAGGGAGCCTGGTATTCCAGGCAAGTGAGAAGAAAGGGATGGGTCAAGGGTTTGGTGCTACAGTCGGAAGATTTGCAACTGCTAACACATTCCTGTGTGAGGCACATCACCCTTTGTCAGTTATTGTGAATATGTGTATTTTAAGCAATAAGATTCAGCTGGTCAGACTTTTCTGGGCAGTCTCGGTGACGCATTTCCTGTGCTGTGATTGTTCTGAAGACAGAGTGGCTCTAACCACTGTGAGAAGCCCAAATAAAATCCATCCCCAAAACCTGATTACGCTTTTTCCTTGCAATGTTTGTTCCTTTTTCCTCCTCCCCTTGAGATTCCTCACCTTCTCCACATAGAGGCCAAGAGACATCACAGCTGTCAGGACAGGCAGCTGGGCTGAGGTTGCTGAGGGCACTTTCTGTCCTGAGGACTTCCCCTCAGACCCCTTTCTCTGCCAAGAGGATATTTCTGAGTTCTTCATAAAGTCCTACAAACAGGTTAAAAGCAGACCCCCCCTAAAAGCAGAAACACATTTTGTTAGAGAGTACATAGCTAAGACATGATATTTAAAGGAAGCAAACTCTTCTGGGGAACTCTTGTATTGGTACGGTAGAGTTGTGGGTGGGTGCTTGGCCTCGGAATTTAATACACAAGATGCAGCATGGAGTCCCTATTTTGTGCTCAGCACTGTACTGGATCCTGAGGAGAATGTGAAAGAAATGTGTAAGACAAGGCCCCTCCTTCTAGAGGTTCAGTTACAGTGGAGAGGACGAAGCAAACTCATGTGAAATAGCTAACCAGCAATGTGAGGGCAGTTGAGAGGAAGTGGGCACTACAGATTCAGAGAAGCTTGAGGAGCATGGGGGTAGTTCAGGGCTTCCATTCCAGGCAGGGACCACAGAACTGATTTTCAGGTGTCTGGGAGCCACTGGTATGCCAACATGTGCCATAATGGGCCCATGAGCCTTCCCTCAGACTTAATTGTCACTTTACCCTCTGCTTAAGACTGTCCTCCTAGCACTTTGAGTCAATGGTATTAAAGTCCCTTCTCCAAAACTGGGAAGGAACAGCCTTCTGCCTCTACCCAGAAAGAGGGGAACACCCTCACCCAGTGAGACTTCTCTGGGCCACATGCAGGTGGGCAAAGCAGGATAATGAGTACCCACAGAACCCTCCCGTGAGGTCTTGCCTCCCCAGGTGGAGTGATGGGCCAGTAGGGTATGCTGACAGAGAGCATTGTCTTTTCTAGCCCCTGGGTTTGCCCAGCAGTCAGCCCGGTGGTTTCTGAGAGTGCAGGAATGCCAGGCATGCTCCTGGCCCCATCTGACCCTGGGCCAGAGGATGCAGCCCTGGCCCTTCAGTGACTCTGGTGGGATGGTTGCTGCCTAGTTCCTTCTAAACTGTTGGGCTCCTCTAGGTAACCTCAGGGGAGCCATGTTAGCATCTAGGGACAGTTATGTTCTAAAGGCACAGGAAGGAACTGGCAGAGTACATCATTCTTAGCTTCTTAAGCTAAGGTCTGAATGGTACAAAAACAAAATGGTACAGCTATTGCAGGTTGCATACCAGAGGCTGTTCGTCTACTCTTACTGCCCAGGTCATTAGCGACCCCCTCACAGGACCCCAGGCTCCTGGGTCACTGAGTTCCTGATTTATCAAATGAGGTGCAGCATTTGCTGTCTTTACCATCCCTGGTGACCAAGTTCAGGTGGAGACCATACCAGTGCCTTGAAAGCACAAAACAGTAGATTTGATGAACAAGAATTTCAAGAAACACCCCCTGTTGTCCAGTTTGCTATATTTTCAGCCAGGGGGCAAAAATCAAGGTTTAGCTCAGGAGAAGGAGCAGGAAGTGGGTTTGGCTGACTGTTGAAACCTGCTGGAAACCTGGTTTTCATTGGAAAGGGCCTTGGGTCTTGTTCATTTCATTGGAAAAGGCTGTGGGAGATGTTTGGGATACAGTTCCCAGCTGGGACAGGCGACTGGCCTTAAGAGCTGAGCACTTCCGAGCACCTACCATGTGCTAGGCATTGGGGATGCCTTAGACCTGGCTTCTCTTTAGAAGAGCTAATAATAGTCTAGCAAGGGAGAAGGGCACATGAACAGTTTTAGCAGTACATGGTAAGTACCATGAAACGTGTACACAGGATGCTGTAGAGGAGAATGTAGCCCACCTGAGGGTTCAGGGCAGCCTTCCTGGATCTGGGACCTCTAAACTGAGCTTGCCAAGTGAAGAAAGGTGGAAGGGCAATTCCAGGCAATCAGTCTGCAGATTATTGAATGCCAACTGTATGCCAGGTGCTGAAAAGCACAAAATTAATGTGGGAAACTTAAAACAGGAGAATGTGGTGTCATGTCTAAAACTGAGCAGTTTCATCCCTCTAGGTAATTGCCTTCTGGAAAGTGACAGGAGATGAAACTGGAGAGGTAAGCTGGTAATAAAAAGATTTTAATGTGTCCTTATTTATTGACTTTATTAACACCAGGTCTTTAGCATAAGCATCTTACCTATATTTTCTTATTTTAGCCTCAAAGCAGCCCTCTGAAGTATGGGCTATTAATTATTCCTGCTTTATTAATTGGGATGAAGCATTCAGAGGAGTTAATTAACTGGTCCAAGATCACACAGCTGGTGGAGTTGTGGTAGAGTCAGGATTAAAACACATCTGTTGATTGCCAAAGGACTGCTTAACTAGTTGGCCAGAGAGTGAAGAGTTGTATCGTTTGGGCTCACAAGCCACGTGAACTTTTTCTTTTCAAAGGTGAGAGGGAATCAGAGAAGGATGTGTTGAGCAGGGGAGTAAGATGGTAGCAATTGAATCAGACATGGCTTCCTCTGGAGCTACTTTATTCCCTCTTCCTCTCCCCTTGCCTCATTATAAGCCCCCACAGAGGCCCCACACCCAGCCAGCTTTCACCTACCAGAGCCCCTCAGTGCTGAAATGGCAGGTTGTTCAGTAACCCCTTGGAAACACTGTAAAATATTCAGGAGTTATTTGGACCTTCTTTGTGTCTCTTCCTTGCAAGAGTGTTTCGCTCTTCCTCAGAGATTAAAAACAACAACAACAACTTTGTGGCAGTTGAGAGGGAGAAGAGGATTTTTGTTTGAGCTAAAATTTCTCCTTCTGTATCAGCCTGCTCCTCGCCACAATTTAACCTTCCCTTGAGCATCTTCTCACTAAGGAGTCTCAAGAAACAATACCACTGGAAAATGTTACAGAACATCCTGGTGTTGGAACTGTGAAAAGTTGTCTTTGGGGTCTCCACCCACTTCCCACCTGCCAACCTGCCCTGGCTCCAGCAGAAAAGGGGGCAGTGGGCAAGGCCATCTGGAGCTGCAAGAGGGGGGCCTCCTGTGGTCCTGTCCTGCAGACAGACCCATCTGGATACCTGCTCCCCTCCCTGACCAAGCTGGTAGCCTTTGGGAGGTTTGTGTAAAACCCTTAGAGAAGGTCTGATTTGGTGGGTCTGGACATAGGCACTGAAAATAAAACCAGAATCTATTAAGCACTGAACAGGAAATGGAGATTCCTATTTGGTCCTTAGCAAAGGACCTTTGGTCCTCTGAGGTTGGTGGTGCTATTTCTACACACCCATATTACAGGTGAGAACACAGAGGTTCAGAAAGGCCTAATCAGTGGCCTGTGCTCACTGGTCCATAAGTGACGACTCTGAGAGAACTTGCTCCTGCAGCCTGACCTCTTTTACCTTTTGTAACTTCTAACAGTGTGAACCTCTCTTCTCACACAGCCCTTTCTGCTTTTCTTCCTCACCAGAACCTCAGATAATGGCAGCAGGTGGTAAATTACCCCACTTTCCCAACGAGAAGTCAACAGTGAGCCTAACAGTGAGAGCCTGAGATCCCTGGGGACCAGAACCCGGGGCCTCCTCCTGCAGGCCTTCCCCCACCCCTCTAGAGCCTCTGTGATTAGATTCCTGTCCTGAGATGTGTGTTTGTCCCCACAAGCGTCTCGCTGGAGAGAGGGCTCTTCATATGCTGCAGGTTTAGTGGCCACCAGAGGCCGACCAGAGCATTCACACACTCACCCACCCACACCCCACTAGGTTACCAGTGAGGGGCTCTTCTCCTCCCCTCAGAACGGGGACTTTGGGGAACCACTCTTCTGACGACAGGGACAACCTGTTTCCCCTGCGAAGGCCAGCTCTTACAACTCCTGAGAACTGATCATTAAATTTTCAGGAGTTTATGAGCTATTTAATCACAAAACTTATATAAGCTTGCAATTGAGTAAATTATATGTAAAACAAAGGTAATAAATACACAAAACTGATCATTTCCTAGTTATTTTACTACATTGCTATTATCAGTGCCCTTGAGGTATATGTCTATGTAGGGTGAGAATATTGTATAATGGTATTAACTGTGTAATATAATGACAAATAGTATGTTATGCTACTGGGAGTCTCTTCCCCAGCTCCTGTGTGACATTATATTGGTGGCTTGAAATTGGTCATGATGGGAATGTTCACACCACAGTGAAAAATCAGGGCTGTTCCCTCCCACCAGCACCAGATAACGAGTTGTTCAATGTTTATTTGCCATCACACCACTACTCTGGTTAAGGGCAGCCTGAGGCTGAAAAGGTGGCTGTATGGTCTTGATGAAGACCGAGCTTTGCCAAAGATCTGGATTTCCTTCTGCATAAGGAGTTAGGGTTCTTTTATCACCAGACCAATTAGTTGAGTGATGTAGAGAATCTGACTCATTGCTCTTGTGTGTCTAACCTTCTGCTTGTCAGGTTGTCATTCAGCCAAAAGAACACAAGAGGGCTCAGTCTTGAATTCCAGAGATGCTGGGACAGACAGTGTCCCTGGCGGTCACACCCGTTTGCAGCCCACGCAGGCGTTCAGATGCACACGTGATTCCACACCAAGGAACGGAAGCTGAGCACTAAAAGGATTTAGGTCAGTGGAAAATGGCCTTCCAGGCAGGGGAAGGGCAGTTTGGGCAGGTGTCAGAAGTCACTTCCGGAAAGGACACTCAACTGTACTCTCTCTCCCCAGCCAGACAGCCAAGCCCTTCTGCACAGATGCAGAAGACCTGTGGGGAGAGCGTGCTGGCTACTCATTCCACATCACTGAAATATTCCGGGTTCTTGCCCCAGCCCTGCAGCTGAGTCGCTGGGTGATTTAGGGCACGTTATCGCCCCACACACCTGCCCCCTTGGCCCTCAGGTTTCTCCCCTTCACCTCTCATTTTATGGCCAGACAATGGTCTGAATCAGTAGCTGGGAAGTGGTTGATTCCATCCCAGTTACACTTGCCCACTTCTTCTAAAGGGGATGTTGTTCCTTTCAGAGTCTGAGCAGATTGGAGCACTTCCCTCCTCCAGCTGGGCCGCTCTCCACTCTCTGAGCCAAGGGCTGCTCAGCTCTGGACCAGCGACCAGCCGGCGGGGTCAAGGAACCCGGGAGAAGCAGGGGGCCACCTCCAGTTTAACCCCTTTCTCCTCAGCTCGCGGTGGTGTCATCTCTCTCGGCTCCTGTGCTGGGGGCTGAGTCAGCCTCAGCTGCCCACTGACTCCTCTGGGCTCTTTAGCAAGGCCTCAGGGTCATGGGCCAGAGAAGGCCAGGACTGAGTTGGGGAACAGGAGTCAGGTACCCCTGGATTAGCAAAGCTCTTTGAAGGAAGAAGATGCTGCTGTGATGGAAAGCCATGACCCTCCCTCCTTGTGGGGCTCCCTTGATTTCGTCTGTCTGGAACTTGGCCAGAGGGTCTCAGGCTTGTCCTCCCAGCCGGTCCAGAGCCCTTCTCCAGTCAGGACTGGGTCGCTGATGATCTGACCCTGGTCTGGCTGGCGCCAGGGAGCTGTGGTTGGGGCCTCTCTCTAGGCTAGAGAGCAAGGGCCAGTTTCTCCCAGGGCATCTCAGGACATCGTTTGCTTGCGGACTGGCCAGCAGCCAAGGTTTAAAGATGCTGGATTTAGGGTTTGAAGAAGGTTCTGTTTTCTAGTAAGGCATTTACAGGCTTCCTGGGGTTTGGGGGTGGGGAGTGGGGACAGAGCCTCAGTGTTTTAGCAGAAGGCTGCTGTGGAAGCCCTTCCCTGGTGGTGGTTACTCCAGCACAGAACAAGGAAAAGGAGACCTATCAGTCTTTGGGGACCAAGACAGAAGGAGGAGTAGTGGTGGGTTGAGTTTGTGGATTACAGACAACTCCTCCAAAGACAAACCTTTGAGGTACACACAGCAATGACTGGATCAAAGCCAACATGACCTGCTGCTCTACTTTCAAAGTGTAAACTTAATCCCACTACTTCTTGCCATCTCCCCTGCCATCCCCAGGGTGTAAACCACCATCGTTTTGCTCTCAGGGACCAGCACAACCTCCTCCACCAGTCCCAACTCTCATCTCTCTGCAGACCAGTTTCCACTTGGATGAACTTTAAAAAATATGAACCAGACATTTCCACTTAAATGTATAAACCCTCCTATGACTTCCTCTCATACCTGGACTAGAAACCGGAACTCCTTCCTGCTACTTAGAGACACTCTGTGGGACCTGGTCCTGCCTGCAGTCCCTTCATCAGGGACCATTCTTCCCCTCATTGGCATTGCTCTAGACGGAGTGGCCTCTCCGACGATGAGAGCCTTTTCCATGCGGCTCCCACAGCGTGGGGCACCTCCCCCTAGTTCATGCCTCCCCCAACCTTTCATTCACAATGGCCACCCCCACCTTGACCATTCACCTCACATCATAGGCACCCAGTATAATTGACTCCAAAGCACTTATGAGTTTCTGAAATGTTCATTTGTCAGCCCTCATTAGAATTTTAAGTTTCATGAGGCCAAGGAGCCTGAGGGTCCAAGGAGAGTGAGTGGCACATAGTAGGTGTTCAATAAAATACTTGTTGAAAGAAATGAGTGAACAAATGAATGAGCTGCTCAGGGAACTTTGGAGAAAAAACTGTTTTATGCGCATCCCTGCCAGGGCTGCAGGCTGGGAAAGAAGGCAGAGTGGGCGGGGAGGAAGAAGGAGTGGTGGGAGAGGGTGGGGGAGCTCCTCTAATTCTGTGGGGTGGGGTCACATAGGGTGGAGTCATGAGGTGCTACCCTCAGCCTGGGCTTCCTTCCAGGCCTGGCGCACCTCGATCTTCACCTTGAAAGGTTTGATCTGCAAGACAAAACTGGCATTGCCCTCCAGACAGGGTAGCTTCCCATCATCCGGGATCTCCAGGTTGAACCTCTGCAGCAGCCGGGACATGAAGAGGAAGAGCTCCTGGCGGGCTAGCATCTCACCTACGCAGGAGCGGGGTCCTGCTCCAAAGGGCAAGTAGCTTAATGATGGCGAGATGAGTTGCGTCCCCGTGGGGTCCAAGAAGCGCTCTGCGGACATGGGGAGGCATCAGCTGGTAGCCAGGGCCCGTGTCAGTAGAGTAGGGGGAGCACAAGGCCCTGCCTGGGGAGCCCCAGTCTGAGAAGGTGGACAGCCTTCTTTGGGGGGCAATCTTAGGAGAGATAAATGTCCTGCTCTCAGGTAGCCCTTAATCACACAGAGAAGATGGAATATTCAGGAAGGATGAAAAGGTGTATTAAACAGGTGAAAATGGCACCATCCAAGAGGAGAGGGGGCTGACTTCACAGGAGACATATGCCTGTAGGTCTTCTTAGGAGAGGAGGCTTGAGTTGGTGGAAGGAGAATGGGAAACCCAGCTGTGAAGAATCTGGGTAAGTGTAGGGTAGGCTGGGGGTGTCAACAGGTCCATATAGTGGGAGTCAGGAGTCTTCTAGTAGGAAGCCTGGCAGAAGGGAAGCAATGCTGGAGAGGTGGGCACAGAGCGGGCGGCATGGCCTGGGAGGGAAGGACAGAAGAGGGACTCACCGGGCATGAACAGGTTGGGCTGGTGCCACTCCTTCTCGTTGTGATGCAGTGCCCACAGGTTGACCACAACGTCTGTGCCCTTGTCAATGGTAAAGTCGCCAATGCTGCCCCAGAGAGGGAGAGGAAAAGAGGGTCTGGAGTATTGTCCTTCCCCACCTGCTCTGCCCCAAGGCTGCGTGGTCCCTACCCTGGGGAAAAGAGTCCTTGGCTCCCTCATGCCCACTCCCGCATCTTCTCCTCAGCTTCTACCAGAATGAATATGAATCCCGCACTCTATTCCCGACTAGCACTTAGTATCAACACTGTGGGTCTGTTAGGGCCTTGGGTGTGCATACTGAGCTGGTGCGTGTGAGCGTGAGTGTGTGTGTGTGTGTGTGCGGCTTTTGGATTGGGTCGGAGCATGAGTCTCCCAGGCAGCAGGCAGCTTCTGAGGGAGGTCAGGTCGATGGGTCGGTGGGTGTCAGTGGGTATAGACACACTCGTCAGGAGGGTCGTGGGTAGGATGATCGGTTGTCAGTGATTGACTGTAGGTTCACCAGCCAGCTGGAGGGGTCAGATCCTGGAGGGGGGACCAGGTGGGTGGATGTCCTGGGAGGGATGGCACACCTGGAGTCAATGATAGCTTTGTGGGGGATCAGCGTTGGGGCCACAGGGCGGATTCGGAGCACCTCTCGGATGGTCGCCTCCAGCAGGACAAGGCGGTTCCGGTCACTGATGTTTGGGGTGCGACTGAAACCTATATTCTGGTCAATGTCATCCTGGATCCTCTTCTTCAACTGAGGGCCAGAACAGGGTGGATGTTACCTGGGTGTATCAGCCTAGGAGAAGCAAGGGCTTAGAAGAATCCTACTGTTACATCCAAAAGGGCCCAGACCCAGCCCAGCGGTGGCTCTGCAACCCCAGCTTTGCTTGCAGAAGATGGGGCAGCTCCGCCCAAGGACCAGAGCCAACCACTGCTTGGGCAAAGGGGGCAACAGCCCAGTCATCCTGCAAAGAAATCCCAGGGGTATTGCCTCTCCCTTTCTCTGGAGCAGAGGTGAGTGTGTCTGGGGTCAAGAGTGCTTGGGAAAGCTCGGGTAGAGAGAAACTCACTGAAGGATGGTGTAGCAGGTAGGCCACGATCCACTTTATCACAGAGGTGCTGGTCTCCACACCAGCCCCGAAGATGTCCCCTATGGTAGCGAGCATGTGTCTATTTGAAAGCAGCTTTGAATCCTGGTCTGGGCCAGCGTTGTTATTGTCTGCATTCACTTTGGCTTGGATCAGTATGTGCAGCAAGTTAGTGATGGAGTCACTGCTGAAGTTCTCCTGGTTGGGGGAGATTGGGAGATTATGATGAGGAAGGAGCCCCATCTGCAAGCCCTGCCATACTCTCACCCAGACTGTAGACACAAAGGCTCCTCCCACTTGGAAATGAGGGAGTGGAGTGAGGCTAGTCAGGACCCATGAACTTGAGGAAGTGGAGAAAACACTGGGCCCTCTTTAAATTTGCGGGGTGGATGGGTCCCTTCCAGGATCCTCTTCAGTTCCTCACTTCTCTATTCCTATTTATTAGTTAAGTCAGTTTTTATTGAGCACCTACTACATGCCAGACTCTCTGCTAGGTGCTGGAGATCCTACACTGTCCAAAATGGACCCAACCCTGCTCTCCTGCCGCTTTCCACCTAACTCGTCCTCTCTTCTGCCCTATCACCTACCTGACATTTTTCAAGGATTTCATTCAGCAATTCATTTCGCGTTTGAACACAACCCTTCATCTTTTCCATAGCTTTGCTGGGGAAAATCTGCAAAGTGGAAATGTTAGATTCTACCTGTCCGTCCCTGGCAAGTTCCCACTCTAACCCCAACCTTCAGCCAGAATGGAAGGCAGCATAGGGACCCAGAATGGGGCCATCAGTGACAACCAGGACAATTCCAAACAAGGGAGAAAGGAGTCACCTCCACTTCCCCTTCCCCCTTCAGTCAAACATCTAGCGCTGACTGAGACTTTACTCAGTAGTAACACAGACTTGAGTCTCAAGCCGTGATTAAGTTCCTTAACTTTTTGAAGCCTGTATTTCATCTGCATGGGGATAATAAAGCCCACTTCCAAAGGGAACGCATGATGAATGCCTGTGGAGCTTTGGTACTGGCACATGGCATTTCCCAGTTGCTCAGCGGGTAAAGACTCTGCCTGCAATGCAGGAGACGTGGGCTCAATCCCTGGGTTGGGAAGATGCCCTGTAGAAGGAAATGGCAACCCACTCCAGTGTTCTTGCCTGGGAGATCCCATGGACAGAGGAGTCACGCTGGTACCAGTTCGTGGGGTCGCAAGAGTCAGACACGACTGAGTGACTAAACAATACCACCTAAAACATTATCATCAGTATTAAAATGCATATGTTAGAAGCTAAACCTATTCTGTAGAGAAGCAGCAAGGTCTTGAAGAGTGAGAGGAGGTAGAGGTCACTGTGATTGAGGTAGTCAGAAAAAAATGTGGGTCTGGAGTGAACTGTAAGAGGAAAGAACTGGGGATGCTGTCAGGGTCTGCTGAGGTCTGCCCATAGGGCCTCTCCACATCCTCACCTTCAGCACAGGGAATATGTCTAAGAGAAGTTCCTTGCTCAGAACCTCCAGGATGCCACCACTGGCATTTTGTATGGCCTTCAGGGCAGGATCTTCATTCTTGAAGGAGAAGTTGAAGCAGATAAAGCTGATTATGTTGGTCACCGCCAGAGAGAGAGGCTCAGACAGATCTATGGATTCTCCATGCTGGGTGGCCAGGAAATCACACAGCACATTGGCTTCCTGATTAACTGAGGGGAGAGAGGGGTGTAAGGGTGGGCATGGAGCCATCCCTTCACCCCCGTCTCCACCAGTTCCATCTTAATCTAAGACAGAGAGCAGATGGCCAGTAGATGGCAGCGGTAGCCAAGAAAATGTGGAAAGGAGGTACCCAGCGGGGTGGGGGTGGGGGGGAGAACCCTCCCCCTCCCCAACCCTCTTCAAGCTCCTGCAGCCCAGGGCCAGCCAGGCACTCACTGATCTTCTCTAACTTCAGGCTGCCATCCTTGAACAGGGCAAAGGCATTCAGTGCCAGCTTCCGATGCAGCTGCCAGTGGGCACCATGGTCGGCAAAGGCAATGCCCTTTTGGTTGTCTGACAGGATGTCTAGAGTGGCCTTTGGAAAGCAGGAAAGGACATAGGACATAGGACTCAGACCCCATCCACCCACCCTCACCGAGAGGAGTGAGGCTGGTACCTGTCGTGCAGCCTCCTTGTAGAGTTCCCTGCTTCACTCCACCCTGACTGCAGGGCCTTGGTAGGACAGAACCTACGGCCTAACACTCCCAGTTCCAACGGAGAGACAGAGTAAGGAGAAAGAAAGAACCCCGAATTAGATTTTCAGAGCAATGACAGGGTGAGGCAGCTGTGATGGGATGGACTCTCCAAACTTGTAGGAGCAGAGATTGAGGACACACCAGGCCCCTGGCCTTCCCTGGGTCCTCTGGGGATGGGGGCTGCTAAAGGCACAGCAGCTGAGCCCCGTTTAGTTCCCCCTTCCATTGCCAGCTGTGTGCCCACCACAGGGCCACATCAGAAGAGCGCACATGTCTTGTCCACCCAGCTTGGACTTGGGCCAAGCTGCTTCTTCCCAGAGGACCCCCAAAACTATACAGGTCCCCCAGACCTCCCCTCTTCTATCCCCGGATCTGCAGACCCCATCAGATTAGCAGCCTCCTTCCTTTTTGCCCTGGAGAGAAGAAGCCCAGCAGAGGTGGAAGAGGGAGGGTAGTTGGCCCACAGACCAGGCCGACTGGCCCAAGGAAAGAAGAGTCAACCCTTGGTCTGATCAAAGATGAGCAGCCAGGGGGCCTTGCCCAGGATGTTCAGGGGAGTACTCAGCAGCCAGGTGCTGTGTCGGAGCCCGGCAGTGTTCCTGGATGACTAGCTCCCACTCCCTTCTGCTCCCAGGAGCAAGCAGAAAGCTTGAAAGCTTGAATCTTCTGTACCCTCCGTGAAAGTGCTCGCAGAGGTCAGCTCCCCAGGGCTGGGGCAGCTCGAGGAAGCTCCAGGGAAATAGTGATCCCAGCCCTCCAAGAATCAGGGTACTTCTCCCTCATAGCTTTTTGCGGAGGACAGTAATCACTCCCATTTTTCCGTGTGAACAGCGTTCATCAAGGCTAGTTATTGAGAACATCCAGCACTGGGCTAAATGCTTTACATACACTCTTTCAGTGAATCATGGTAGTCTAGGCTCAGAGAGCTAGACTCTTGGGCTTCCCATGTGGTAAAGAACTTTCCCGCAATGGGTGAGACCTGGGTTTGATTCCTGGGTCAGGAGGATCCCCCAGAGTCGGAAATGGCAACCCACTCTAGTATGCTTGCCTGGAGAATTCTGTGGAGAGAGGAGTGTGGTGGGCTAGTCCATGGCATCGCAAAGAGTCAGTCAAGACTGAGTGGTTCACACTTTCAGTTTTTCAGCTCGGAGAGATGATGTAATGGCTCCCTGACCCCCTCAAACCACCACTCCCACCCTGTCCCACCTCCAGAGAAACCCAGAAACTAAAATCTTCCTTTAATTCTTCCTGCCTAGTTTAGAGGCTGGGTGAAGTCTGAGGGGTCGCTCCCCACCCACAGCCCCACCAGTCTGTGTTTGGAAGAATCACAGGTTGCTGGAACTGGAAGGAGCATTGCAGGCAGGCATGGCCTTGGCTGAAGAGCTCAACATGCCCAGGGGCTGGTGAGGGGAGGGATGAGAGGCATTGCTTACCACTTTGGGACGCCCAGAGAATTCCTTGCCCTTCTTGAGAAGCACCTCCCTGGCCAACTGGTGATTTCCAATCATCACAGTAGTCTTGGAACCCAAACGAAAGGAATAGATGGGGCCATATTTTTCCTGCAGCTTGAAGAAGTTCTCGTGCTGCTGGCCACGTCTGGGGAGGAACAGCAGGCTGCCCACCAGGGGCAGGGATGGGAGGCTCCTGGGGTACTTGGCATCAGAGCGCTTGGTCTTGGACCAAAATAAATAGGCCAAGGTGAGCAGAAAGACAGCCAAGAGCACCCACATTGTGTCTGGGTGGAAGCAGGCAGGACAAACAGCTGTGGAATGGCTTCAGCCACCTTAGGATGCAAGAAGGCCTTTTTAAGGGCTCCCCTGACCTTTTCCTTGACTTTATGTTATTGCTCGCCTTGTGGAAGTTTATCCTGGAGCACAGCCAGGAGTCCTCTCCCAGAATGGGGAGGGGAGAGGAGGCTTCTTTTAAGAGCTGGCTCCACACCAGGGCAAACCCCTAGGGGAGGGGCTAGGTAAGGGCACAGACAGCTAGTCCCTGTCCCTTGCTCACTGTCCATCAACATCTCCAGAGTGGGCCAGAAGCAAATGATATCTGGGTCAGGAATCACGGCTTGGGACTCTCTGTGTGATGAAATCACAATCAACAGACAGCTATCCAGTTTTATCAGCTGAGGAAAGTGAGGCCTCCTAGGGTCAGGCTTGAATAAAGTCACAGAGATAGTGTTGGCCTGAATCCAGTTCTCTCCATTCCTTGTTTGCTGCTTTTGCCAGAGGGAGTGGAACCCTTGGGTTGACAGCAGGGGCCCTAGAGTCAGATGGGTTTAGGCTCAAATTCTAGCTTCTACGCCTTACAGCTATATGACTCAAAATGTTTTAGTATGTTAAAGTATGCATAGCATAAAGTTTACCACTTTGAGTGTACAATTCAGTAGCATTGAGTATACTTCATAGTGTTGTACTGCCATCTTCACTCTCTACCTCCAGAACTGTTTTCATAACCCCAAAGAGAACGTATACCCAGGAAGCAATAACTCCCGCTCCTCATTCCCCCCAGTCCCTGGTATCCTCTAATCTGTCTCTGTGAATATGCCTGTTTCACATAAGTGGAATCTTATAACATTTGGTCTTTTGTTACTGGCTTGTTTCACTAGGCATAATGTTTTCAAGGTTCATCTACTCTGTAGCATACGTCAGGACTTCATTCATTTTCTAAATATTCGTTTATTTGGTTGTGCTGGGAGTTAATTGCAGTCCTCAAGATCTTCAATCTTCATTGCAGCACGTGGGTTCTAGTTCCCTGGCCAGGGATTGAACCTGAGTCGCCTGCATTAGAAGTGTAGAATCTTAGCCACCAGACTACAAGGGAAGTCCCCTTCATTCCTTTTTATGATTGAACACCATTCTGTTAAGTGGGTATACCACCTTTTGTTTGTTCATTCATCAGTTGATGGACACTTCGATAGTTTCCACTTTTGGCTACTGTGAATAATGCTGCTATGGACATGGGTGTACATGTCCATAGCATGTACATAGTATCTATTTGGGTCCCTGCTTTCAGTTTTGGAGAGGTAAATACCTAGAAGTGGAATCGCTGGGTCATATAGTAGTTTTATGGCTACTTACCTGTTTTAAATTTCAGTTTCCTCCTCTATAATGGGAATAACAGTGGAATATATTTCTTTTTTAAAGTTTAATGTTTATTTATTATTTTTTAATTGGTTAATTAACCATTGGCTTCCAAGACCTTAACTTTTCAAAAGCCCTTTTTTCCCAGCGTTAGTGTGGATGATGCTCTTGCAGGATGCCTTTCCTTTTGGGTCTTAGACAGGTAATAGAATGGGTGGTTGGGGATTGGGTTCGGAAAGGGAAGAGGGTGGGAGCTTACTTATCGCACTAGTGCTTTGGGTGGAGGGAGCCTTTTAGAAAATGTCTCACAGTTACAGCAGGCCAGCTCCCTTACAGAATTTTCCAGGCTTTTCTGCCTGCTTTCCAGTTGCTCCTTACCCCTCCGGCCACTGGGTTCTTAACCCCTCTGTATCCCTGAGATCTTGCTTGGGTATCTCTTCTGATTTTTCATTAGACACCGTAAAACCATTGCCAAAGCCTTAGTGAGGAAACAGTTGAGGGGTGAGGCTGGGAGGGGGAGAGGGTTCTCCATAATTGGGTTAGTTAGCAGAGATTTCTTCACAGTTCTCTGCTTCTGAAGAGATTCTGAGCTGGGGTGGGAGCCTTCTTTTCAAGGGAAGGGCTCCTTTTAGAGACTTTCTCCTTTTAAGCCTGTGGTCAGGGCTGTGAGTCTGAGGGACGTCCTGAATGTCTCAGAGGGGTGGGGGTGGGACTGACCACATTTTGGTCTTCCTGATCGAGTTTTCAAAGCCAGCAGACCCCTGTGGCAGACACTTGATTACTTTGCGAGCTGCCGTTTGAAGTAGGGGCACTTGAATTATAGCCGGTAACCTAGTGTGGAATGAGAAAACAGTAGCGACCAACTGCGGTCTTCTGAGAACACAGCTGTTGCCAACTATTTGTTCCAGGGCTTCTGAGATCAGGCCACCCCTGCCCCCTCTTTGGTCTGAGAGGCATGTCTGTATCGGAATGTGTAGCTGTAATCAGCAGTGGCTGTAAGTGGGGGCAGGGACAGACGCACACCCTCCTGCTGCCTGTTCCTGGGTGAGAAAAAGCCACAGATGTGATCAAACCAGAAGTCTTAGAAAAGAAGTATATTTGCTGCTAGGGACTGCTGGTTTAACGTCACTCTTAGAAAAGGGCTCGAGTGTCCCTTGGGTGGCCTGAAATTCTTCTAAAAGTGAGCTTTTCTGAAAAGCTCCACGCGTTCTATTAGTGCTTTTGTTAATGGTCAGAGTTCCTTTGATGCAGAGGTAGGCAGAGAGAGTGGGGACCCTATTGGAGCACCTCCTCTGTCCCTCAAGAAAGGCTGTCCTTTTGACTTGTGGGCAGAGTAAGCCCTGGCGAGGATTTTGAGCAGTGTTGGAAATAGGAAGCATCTCCTGCTATGTCAGCAGACGGGGGAATAGCAGCTGGAAACTGCCTGATACAGTGGAAAGAGTAGGACTGGGGAGCCAGAAAGACCTGCCTCTGTATCTTGACTCCCCCTCAGGGTCTCAGAGGCTGCATAACTGCTCTGAACCTCGTCTTGAAAATAATAAAACCTACTGGAAGAGTTATTGGGAGAATTTGACGAAAGAATGTATTTAAAACACTAGCACTCTGGCTGACTGAGAATAGACATTTAGTAAAAACATAAAGAAACAAGAAGCTAGAGGACTGGTTTCTAGACAGAGGTGGAGGATCTAATGGCAGGAGCTCTTGCCCTGGGATTTGGACATTGTTTGTTGACTGAGACTTGGGAGGCCATTGCTTACTGTAATCCGTACTGTAGTGATGACTGTAATCCGTGCTCAATCCAGTAACCTCCGCAGTTAAGTGAGAGGTTGCAGCGCTGGGTGGCATGGCATGAAGGGCTGGGTTGGTTGTGGGGAACATCTCAGAGGCTGCCCGGCAGGGATGAATCTACGTTCTTGTTTCTGAATGGGTTCCTGGTAGAGGGCTGGACTTGAGGACCTCATGAGGCCCTTTCTATCCCAGCCTTCTGTGATTCAAACTTTGCCTGTGAGAACCCTGAGTATCTTTGGTAACATAATTTTGTATATTTCCAGTGTTTCTGTGTCTAACAGTGAAGCTGTGTTCTTTATTGGACCTATGTAAAAGCGAGCCTTCTAAAAATTACTTGGTGATAATTCTGTTTTTAAGAAAATGATACAAAACATATATGCTGTGAGTCTTTATTATACTTTATATATATATATATACACATACACACACGCACACAGATATATCTATGCTTTCATATATTATTTCCCTCTTAATACACGTAACACACCTATCTTATGTGGATTGCGATTCTGTTTCTCTGGTAGTGTGTGCTGAGGCTTACAGAAGGTAAGCCACTTGTCCAAGGTTGATCAGCTAGCTAGGGAAACCGTTATTAACATTTATTTGTTTTTGGTTTTTTATTTTGCTCGTTTGGTTGATTTGTTTTGTTGTAAAATTTTTAAACCCAGGCATTCTGATTCCAAAGCCTGGTGTTTTCCTTGCTATGTACTGGTGTCTATAAAAGTGGAGTTGGATTAATGCATTGCTCCTGCCGGGGCATATTTTCTGAAGTTTATCTAGGTGGCCCAGGTACCAGATGAGACACGTGTCTCTGAGTGCCCTTTTGATTTTACTCTGTGGAAGATTATCAGGCGCATTGCATCTACTGAATAATGCCACTGCACTTAATGAACGTGGACCTGGCACAAAGGATAAATAAAGCACCGTGCTTACTTCCTAGAAATCACACTCTAATGCAGTAGTTCTCAAATGCATAAAAATCACCTAGGAGTGGGGTGATTAGAATATAGATTCAGTAGGTGTGGGGCCAGGGCCCAGGGATCTTCATTTCTATTAAGTTCCCCAGGTAATTCAGACCTGGTAATATCTAGCCACACTTGGAGATTTTCCACCTCAACTTGGCCCACATGCCTCACCCCCTTCCCTGCACTTGAGTAGCTTGGATATAACTATAAGACAGTGTGCTAAGCCTGAACCAGAGGATCCCCAGTGACTAGGACAGCAGAGGGTGGAAATAATCAGGCTTGGGGAGCGGGATGGGCATGGGAGGCTTTCCTGAGAAGGTGCTACTTGATCTGAGTCTCGAAGGATGAGTAAGAGTTTACCAGACATATGAGCTGGGGAATGAGCATTCCAGACAGATCAGGTCGGGAGTGTTGTTTTTGTCTTCTCTTGTAGATGATAAGACATTGTCTTCCATGAGTCTGGTTATTAAGTCTGCTTGAGATAAGACAAAGATCTTGCTTCAGCAAGTATTGGTGTCCTTTATGACACAGAGAAGGAAGGAAAGCATGAGGGGCCTCAATCCAATAATGAGTGTGGCATGAATTCAGTGTCTATAAAGGGCAGCTAGGCCTTGTTGTTGTTTAGTTGCTAAGTTTCATCCTGCACCTCTGACTCTTTTGCAGTCCTCATGGACTGTAGCCCACTAGGCTCCTCTATCCATGGGATTTCCCAGGTGCGAATACTGGAGTGGGTAGCCATTCCCTTCTCCAGGGCAATCTTCCCAACCCAGGGATTGAACCCATGTCTCCGCATTGGCAAGCGGATTCTTTACCACTGAGCCACCAGGGAAGCCTTAGGCTGAGTTAGTTCTTCCAGTTAAGGGACAGTTAAGACAACCCCCTGGAAGTTACAGGGTTGACTAGAGAATAGTATTTTTGTGCTTATTGGGGCTGAAGTTCTGAAGAGAATCACCTGCTGTACTTCTGGGCTATGGCACCACATGGAACATTTTAGGTATAACATGTAGTTGAGCATGCCATCCCTTCTTTATCTGGCAAGATCAGAAAATGAGTTTTCTGGTTACGGGGGAATCTATCCTGTCCACCTAGCAGATGGATTACTGATTTTCAAAGAACAAGATTACAACAGAATGTTCTTGGTCTGCTGATTTGAATGAATTCTATTTCATGTTTAATTCAGAAGGTATTGATTTTATAATGCTGGAAATTCTTGTGACCAACATCTCTATCTGAAAAGCATTGAGCACCTGTTCCACTCAAAGCATATCGTGGATACAGAGGGGTAAAAAGTTTATCCCCGTCCTCACAGGTAGGGGGCGTAGAACAAGGTCACAGATGATGGACCTTTAGGCAGGTGGCGGTGAGTGACAGTAGGAGTGGAGTGGTACGGTTCAGAGGTGTGGAAAGGTGGCTTTTGCAGGTGGTCCTTTGCACAGTCCAGTGGTCTCAGTTGTTGCACAGTAGGTGTGTGGAAGGACCAGTGTGAGTTCTAATTGCTAGAATGCAGCCTAGATCCATCAGGACAATAATTTATATTCTGCACCTCGAATGTTGCCTTTCTCTAGGATCATTGTCCCCTGAGATGTCCTCAATGATGAAGTGTGATGATCCCTGGTACTGAAATAAGTCATCCCCAGTGAAGCTGCAGTGGGTCTGGGGCCCGTTCAGGCATGGGGCCCTGCCCAGGTTGGAATGTATGCGGTAGAGGCACAGGGGGTGTTTACTGTTTTTGTTTTTTTTTTTAAGATTCATCTGTTTATTAGCCACACTGGGTCTTCGTTGCTGCACAGGCTCTCTCCAGTGGGGCTGAGCCTGGGCTACTCTTCGTTGTGGTGCATGGGCTTTCTAGAGCACAGGCTCAGTAGTTGTGGCGCAGGGACTTAGCTTCCCTGCATCATGTGAGATCTTTCTGGAACAGGGATCAGACCCATGTCTCCTGCACTGGCAGGTGGGTTCTTAACCACTAAACCACCAGGGAAGTTTTGTGTTAGGCCCTTGTGTGGCCTGATGCTGAATATGACAGAGTAGCCAGAGTGTTGAACCCTGGTTACTCCCTGGACACTGTCAGAAATCTTCGGGACTCCCAAGGACAGCACTGAAATGTTGTGATGGAGCTGCAAGTGGGGAGGGCATGCCCAGGGAGAGGGCTGAGGGAATTTGCTAACTTCTAATTTAACCCCTATGCTGCCGGGCATGATTCTTTGATTATTTCATCATGACAGCCCAGGAGGTAGGAGTTCTTATCTCCTTTCTCCTGTGAGGCAACTGAAACTAAGAAGTTAACTCTTCGAGATCACAGAGCTCCAGTGTGGCGGTGGTAACTCTGGAGGCGCATGTCTTCAGTGTTGTCCTGCTCTTGCATGTCATAGGGAGTGTTTCTGCACCAAATCTGCTGCCAGACCGCCTCCCCACGGCCCTGTTCCTTGTCTGGGTTGAGTGTCCCAGTCACCATTACCCTCCTGTGTGGGCTTCTTTATCCTTGATACCAGGTTTAGGACATAGTAAGTGAGACTCTGCTGGAAGGGGACTGGCTTTATATGATGCAGCAGACACCAGGGCAGCACTCGTTTGTACTACCAGAGGTGGAAGCTAAAACTCGTAATGGAACTGATTGTAAAAATCTGTGAATACTACAAGCGAGAACTCCGTAGAACACCTCAGTTCCCTACTGTCACCTAACAGAAAGGGTGTTTCTCATCCAAGCCTTTCACGTGACTTTATAAAACACCCCCACCCCCCAACCATCTCTGTTGCAAGAAGGTGCTGTTTTAGAGGAATGTGCTTGCTTTTTATCACATTCCTGTTATCAAAGCAAAGAGAAACCAGCAGACTGGACAGTAACTCAGTGGAAAAGAAGACTGTATCTGCTGATTTTGACAGTGTTATCCAGAGTGGGGCCAAAGAAAACATTCACTGCCTCCAGTAATATCCCTGAGTTTGATCCACCCCCTCCCACCCCTTTTCCTTGAAGAGGTAAATTTTAGTCCAGGAAAAGAGTAATATGGGACTACTTGGGGCAAATAAAAACCAAACTGCTATGAAATTTCTTTCCCCTCCCTGACTCCCCAACACCTGGATGACAGTTCCTCCTTGGCACTAACCTTGATTCTGTTTGTGGATGTGTGGCGATGGTGAGCTGAAACAGTCCTGCAAATTTGACCTGGTTTAGCCATTTCTGTTCTTGCTCTGTAGCCGTTGCCCCTCTGGGAACGGCTCAACTGGACTTGAGCTGGACCTACCTCAGGAGAGGCGTCTGTTGCCGAAAATGGAGATTCAATCTGAAGTCACTTGCTTGACCTGTCTTGTTCTTGTAACAGAAAGAGATAGGAGGGGCAGTGGTAGAAAATACACATCTCAGGAGAGAGGGAGACAGGCCTTGAAGACCAGCGGCTGGAGTGTGACACAGTGACTTCTTTTCCTGCAAGTGGTGAATTGTTTGCTGGGACTGAGTTGCAAAGAATATGTTGGTTCCCTTGGGCATTGCATCAAGGGGTTCAAAGTATTCTTTATTGTTTGGTTCTCTTGCTTAACACACATGTTCTCAGGAGCTTCTACTGAACTGTGACGGATGGTCTCGTTCTTCATTTCAATTATTGCACAGCTTATCCTATGGTTTTCTTCAAGATTTGGAAATCCTTGGGTCCCTGCAGGCAGTGGTGTGAATACCTATGGCCTCCCACTCCTTGGGGTGTGGTTCTGGAGTGTGTTGAGGAAGCCTTGGATAGGCTGGAATGGGCTGCCAGCAAAAATAGAACGTGTAATCATTTACCTGTCTTGGGAGTTAGATTCATGGTTGATAGGCCAGGATCAGATTGTGCTTGGTTATGTAAGCCCAGAGAGCGGTGGGTTGGTCTCATCATGTGAAATTATGTTGCCACAATCCTGGCCTAACCCTTGGAGGATCCCTTTGTGCTGCTGCTTGTACAGAGTAGGTAAGAGGCATGGGGAGCATGGGGGAGGAACAGCCCGTGGGGATACTGCATCGTCAAGTCACCAGGATGAGTACTTTCTGAAGGTTTTTGTGGGTCTAATCCCTTGCTGGATTGTGAGATTTGCACTTGTGAGATTGACTTCATCCTTCTCTTAGGAAATTTACAGAGTGGTTGGGGAGCCCAAAGGACAATCAGGTGACAAAGACTGGATGAAACATGATTCTGCACTGAGTTGTGTGGTTCAGTTTGGCTGGAATGGTGGTTCTAAACTGAGGGCAATTTCCCCCCCTCCCCTTGGGACTTTTAGCAATGTTTAGACATTGTTGATTGTCGTCACAACAAGCAGCCCGTGGTGGAATGGGGTGTCGATGCTGGCATCTAGTGAATAGTGTCCAGGGATGCTACTTAACATCCTATAATGCACAGGAGGGTCCCTGTAGCAAAGAATTCAGTTCAGTTCAGTTTAGTCACTCAGTCATGTCTGACTCTTTGCAACCCCATGAGCGGCAGCACGCCAGGCCTCCCTGTCCAGCATCAACTCCCGGAGCTCACCCAAACTCATGTCCATTGTGTCTGTGATGCCATCCCACCATCTCATCCTCTGTCATCCCTGAATTATCTGACTCCAGATGTCAGTACAGCTGTCCCTCAGTATTCACAAGAGTTTGGTTCCAGAAGCCCTGCAGATAAGCAAAATCTGAGGCTGCTCAAGTCCTCCATGTAAAATAACTGTGTACCCTTGGCTTTCAGCATATGTAGGTTCTGCATCTGTGGATACAGCTCGTCTGGGATTGATCCTGCAGGTACCTAGGGCTGATGAGCCAAGGTGGAGACAGGATGGGCGGAAAATGACTGCTGCATAGTGCCTGGCACTCTGCTCAGGAGGCAGTCACAAGCCACAGGCCTCAGGGCGGGTGAACTGAGATATCTTAACAAAGAGGAAGGAAGTAGGGGTACTTTTTCCTGCTGCTTTCTAAGCAATATGCATTATCTGCCCAGAAGTTTAGAATCTTATCATCTTGGTTGCCCCAATCAGCAGAAACTATGCCTTCTTAAGGACAGGTTTAGAGTTCATTTTTTATGGCCAGTAGATAAGATCAAACCCTTTTGGAACTGATATTTTATCTCTGAAAAATCTGTACAACCACCCCCAGAAGGGTAGAATCTCAGAATTGCCCAAATATCAATAACTTTATATGGGTTAAAGAACAATTGTTTAGTCACTCAGTCATGTCCAACTGTTGTGACCGCACACAGATATATATATGCTTTCATATATTATTTCCCTCTTAATACACGTAACACACCTATCTTATGTGGATTGTGATTCTGTTTCTCTGGTAGTGTGTGCTGAGCCTTACAGAAGGTAAACCACTTGTCCAAGGTTGATCAGCTAGCTAGGGAAATGGTTATTAACATTTATTTGTTTTTGGTTTTTTATTTTGCTCGTTTGGTTGATTTGTTTTGTTGTAAAATTTTTAAACCCAGGCATTCTGATTCCAAAGCCTGGTGTTTTCCTTGCTATGTACTGGTGTCTATAAAAGTGGAGTTGGATTAATGCATTGCTCCTGCCGGGGCATATTTTCTGAAGTTTATCTAGGTGGCCCAGGTACCAGATGAGACACGTGTCTCTGAGTGCCCTTTTGATTTTACTCTGTGGAAGATTATCAGGCGCATTGCATCTACTGAATAATGCCACTGCACTTAATGAACGTGGACCTGGCACAAAGGATAAATAAAGCACCGTGCTTACTTCCTAGAAATCACACTCTAATGCAGTAGTTCTCAAATGCATAAAAATCACCTAGGAGTGGGGTGATTAGAATATAGATTCAGTAGGTGTGGGGCCAGGGCCCAGGAATCTTCATTTCTATTAAGTTCCCCAGGTAATTCAGACCTGGTAATATCTAGCCACACTTGGAGATTTTCCACCTCAACTTGGCCCACATGCCTCACCCCCTTCCCTGCACTTGAGTAGCTTGGATATAACTATAAGACAGTGTGCTAAGCCTGAAACAGAGGATCCCCAGTGACTAGGACAGCAGAGGGTGGAAATAATCAGGCTTGGGGAGCGGGATGGGCATGGGAGGCTTTCCTGAGAAGGTGCTACTTGATCTGTGTCTCGAAGGATGAGTAAGAGTTTACCAGACACATGAGCTGGGGAATGAGCATTCCAGACAGATCAGGTCGGGAGTGTTGTTTTTGTCTTCTCTTGTAGATGATAAGACACTGTCTTCCATGAGTCTGGGTATTAGGTGTGCCTGAGATAAGACAAAGATCTTGCTTCAGCAAGTATTGGTGTCCTTTATGACACAGAGAAGGAAGGAAAGCATGAGGGGCCTCAATCCAATAATGAGTGTGGCATGAATTCAGTGTCTATAAAGGGAAGCTAGGCCTTGTTGTTGTTTAGTTGCTAAGTTTCATCCTGCACCTCTGACTCTTTTGCAGTCCTCATGGACTGTAGCCCACTAGGCTCCTCTATCCATGGGATTTCCCAGGTGCGAATACTGGAGTGGGTAGCCATTCCCTTCTCCAGGGCAATCTTCCCAACCCAGGGATTGAACCCATGTCTCTGCATTGGCAAGCAGATTCTTTACCACTGAGCCACCAGGGAAGCCTTAGGCTGAGTTAGTTCTTCCAGTTAAGGGACAGTTAAGACAACCCCCTGGAAGTTACAGGGTTGACTAGAGAATAGTATTTTTGTGCTTATTGGGGCTGAAGTTCTGAAGAGAATCACCTGCTGTACTTCTGGGCTATGGCACCACATGGAACATTTTAGGTATAACATGTAGTTGAGCATGCCATCCCTTCTTTATCTGGCAAGATCAGAAAATGAGTTTTCTGGTTACGGGGGAATCTATCCTGTCCACCTAGCAGATGGATTACTGATTTTCAAAGAACAAGATTACAACAGAAAGTTCTTGGTCTGCTGATTTGAATGAATTCTATTTCATGTTTAATTCAGAAGGTATTGATTTTATAATGCTGGAAATTCTTGTGACCAACATCTCTATCTGAAAAGCATTGAGCACCTGTTCCACTCAAAGCATATCGTGGATACAGAGGGGTAAAAAGTTTATCCCCGTCCTCACAGGTAGGGGGCGTAGAACAAGGTCACAGATGATGGACCTTTAGGCAGGTGGCGGTGAGTGACAGTAGGAGTGGAGTGGTACGGTTCAGAGGTGTGGAAAGGTGGCTTTTGCAGGTGGTCCTTTGCACAGTCCAGTGGTCTCAGTTGTTGCACAGTAGGTGTGTGGAAGGACCAGTGTGAGTTCTAATTGCTAGAATGCAGCCTAGATCCATCAGGACAATAATTTATATTCTGCACCTCGAATGTTGCCTTTCTCTAGGATCATTGTCCCCTGAGATGTCCTCAGTGATGAAGTGTGATGATCCCTGGTACTGAAATAAGTCATCCCCAGTGAAGCTGCAGTGGGTCTGGGGCCCGTTCAGGCATGGGGCCCTGCCCAGGTTGGAATGTATGCGGTAGAGGCACAGGGGGTGTTTACTGTTTTTGTTTTTTTTTTTAAGATTCATCTGTTTATTAGCCACACTGGGTCTTCGTTGCTGCACAGGCTCTCTCCAGTGGGGCTGAGCCTGGGCTACTCTTCGTTGTGGTGCATGGGCTTTCTAGAGCACAGGCTCAGTAGTTGTGGCGCAGGGACTTAGCTTCCCTGCATCATGTGAGATCTTCCTGGAACAGGGATCAGACCCATGTCTCCTGCACTGGCAGGTGGATTCTTAACCACTAAACCACCAGGGAAGTTTTGTGTTAGGCCCTTGTGTGGCCTGATGCTGAATATGACAGAGTAGCCAGAGTGTTGAACCCTGGTTACTCCCTGGACACTGTCAGAAATCTTCGGGACTCCCAAGGACAGCACTGAAATGTTGTGATGGAGCTGCAAGTGGGGAGGGCATGCCCAGGGAGAGGGCTGAGGGAATTTGCTAACTTCTAATTTAACCCCTATGCTGCCGGGCATGATACTTTGATTATTTCATCATGACAGCCCAGGAGGTAGGAGTTCTTATCTCCTTTCTCCTGTGAGGCAACTGAAACTAAGAAGTTAACTCTTCGAGATCACAGAGCTCCAGTGTGGCGGTGGTAACTCTGGAGGCGCATGTCTTCAGTGTTGTCCTGCTCTTGCATGTCATAGGGAGTGTTTCTGCACCAAATCTGCTGCCAGACCGCCTCCCCACGGCCCTGTTCCTTGTCTGGGTTGAGTGTCCCAGTCACCATTACCCTCCTGTGTGGGCTTCTTTATCCTTGATACCAGGTTTAGGACATAGTAAGTGAGACTCTGCTGGAAGGGGACTGGCTTTATATGATGCAGCAGACACCAGGGCAGCACTCGTTTGTACTACCAGAGGTGGAAGCTAAAACTCGTAATGGAACTGATTGTAAAAATCTGTGAATACTACAAGCGAGAACTCCGTAGAACACCTCAGTTCCCTACTGTCACCTAACAGAAAGGGTGTTTCTCATCCAAGCCTTTCACGTGACTTTATAAAACACCCCCACCCCCCAACCATCTCTGTTGCAAGAAGGTGCTGTTTTAGAGGAATGTGCTTGCTTTTTATCACATTCCTGTTATCAAAGCAAAGAGAAACCAGCAGACTGGACAGTAACTCAGTGGAAAAGAAGACTGTATCTGCTGATTTTGACAGTGTTATCCAGAGTGGGGCCAAAGAAAACATTCACTGCCTCCAGTAATATCCCTGAGTTTGATCCACCCCCTCCCACCCCTTTTCCTTGAAGAGGTAAATTTTAGTCCAGGAAAAGAGTAATATGGGACTACTTGGGGCAAATAAAAACCAAACTGCTATGAAATTTCTTTCCCCTCCCTGACTCCCCAACACCTGGATGACAGTTCCTCCTTGGCACTAACCTTGATTCTGTTTGTGGATGTGTGGCGATGGTGAGCTGAAACAGTCCTGCAAATTTGACCTGGTTTAGCCATTTCTGTTCTTGCTCTGTAGCCGTTGCCCCTCTGGGAACGGCTCAACTGGACTTGAGCTGGACCTACCTCAGGAGAGGCGTCTGTTGCCGAAAATGGAGATTCAATCTGAAGTCACTTGCTTGACCTGTCTTGTTCTTGTAACAGAAAGAGATAGGAGGGGCAGTGGTAGAAAATACACATCTCAGGAGAGAGGGAGACAGGCCTTGAAGACCAGCGGCTGGAGTGTGACACAGTGACTTCTTTTCCTGCAAGTGGTGAATTGTTTGCTGGGACTGAGTTGCAAAGAATATGTTGGTTCCCTTGGGCATTGCATCAAGGGGTTCAAAGTATTCTTTATTGTTTGGTTCTCTTGCTTAACACACATGTTCTCAGGAGCTTCTACTGAACTGTGACGGATGGTCTCGTTCTTCATTTCAATTATTGCACAGCTTATCCTATGGTTTTCTTCAAGATTTGGAAATCCTTGGGTCCCTGCAGGCAGTGGTGTGAATACCTATGGCCTCCCACTCCTTGGGGTGTGGTTCTGGAGTGTGTTGAGGAAGCCTTGGATAGGCTGGAATGGGCTGCCAGCAAAAATAGAACGTGTAATCATTTACCTGTCTTGGGAGTTAGATTCATGGTTGATAGGCCAGGATCAGATTGTGCTTGGTTATGTAAGCCCAGAGAGCGGTGGGTTGGTCTCATCATGTGAAATTATGTTGCCACAATCCTGGCCTAACCCTTGGAGGATCCCTTTGTGCTGCTGCTTGTACAGAGTAGGTAAGAGGCATGGGGAGCATGGGGGAGGAACAGCCCGTGGGGATACTGCATCGTCAAGTCACCAGGATGAGTACTTTCTGAAGGTTTTTGTGGGTCTAATCCCTTGCTGGATTGTGAGATTTGCACTTGTGAGATTGACTTCATCCTTCTCTTAGGAAATTTACAGAGTGGTTGGGGAGCCCAAAGGACAATCAGGTGACAAAGACTGGATGAAACATGATTCTGCACTGAGTTGTGTGGTTCAGTTTGGCTGGAATGGTGGTTCTAAACTGAGGGCAATTTCCCCCCCTCCCCTTGGGACTTTTAGCAATGTTTAGACATTGTTGATTGTCACAACAAGCAGCCCGTGGTGGAATGGGGTGTCGATGCTGGCATCTAGTGAATAGTGTCCAGGGATGCTACTTAACATCCTATAATGCACAGGAGGGTCCCTGTAGCAAAGAATTCAGTTCAGTTCAGTTTAGTCACTCAGTCATGTCTGACTCTTTGCAACCCCATGAGCGGCAGCACGCCAGGCCTCCCTGTCCAGCATCAACTCCCGGAGCTCACCCAAACTCATGTCCATTGTGTCTGTGATGCCATCCCACCATCTCATCCTCTGTCATCCCTGAATTATCTGACTCCAGATGTCAGTACAGCTGTCCCTCAGTATTCACAAGAGTTTGGTTCCAGAAGCCCTGCAGATAAGCAAAATCTGAGGCTGCTCAAGTCCTCCATGTAAAATAACTGTGTACCCTTGGCTTTCAGCATATGTAGGTTCTGCATCTGTGGATACGGCTCGTCTGGGATTGATCCTGCAGGTACCTAGGGCTGATGAGCCAAGGTGGAGACAGGATGGGCGGAAAACGACTGCTGCATAGTGCCTGGCACTCTGCGCAGGAGGCAGTCACAAGCCACAGGCCTCAGGGCGGGTGAACTGAGATGTCTTAACAAAGAGGAAGGAAGTAGGGGTACTTTTTCCTGCTGCTTTCTAAGCAATATGCATTATCTGCCCAGAAGTTTAGAATCTTATCATCTTGGTTGCCCCAATCAGCAGAAACTATGCCTTCTCAAGGACAGGTTTAGAGTTCATTTTTTATGGCCAGTAGATAAGATCAAACCCTTTTGGAACTGATATTTTATCTCTGAAAAATCTGTACAACCACCCCCAGAAGGGTAGAATCTCAGAATTGCCCAAATATCAATAACTTTATACAGGTTAAGGAAGAATTGTTGTTTAGTCACTCAGTCATGTCTGACTGCTGTGACCCCACTAACTATAACCCACCAGTCTCCTCTGTCCATGTGATTTTCCAGGCAAGAATACTAGTATGGGTTGCCATTCCTTCTCCAGAAGATTTTCCCAGCCCAGGGATGGAACCTGCATCTCCTGCTTGACAGGCAGATTCTTTTTTTTTTTTTTCAAAGCTTTTAAAATAGACATATTTAATGTACAGGATTGTATTCCAGGTAAACACAGGCTTCTTATACTGATGAATATTTAATTGCAAATATGAATACCCTAAATTACACTTCTATATAAAGGAGAAACTTCAAATTCTGTTCTTTAGGAAGACATGGAAGGCAAGTAATAACTTAAGAGAAGTTATTGCCATTTCTCCCCTTTCCATGGCTGATCTAACATTTTACATGGATTAGTTACAAAAGGAAATATTAGGTTCCATTGAATTTAAGTACAAGATACAGCTAAAATTTATCACTGAGAGTTTCTATGAGTGTGAATAAATAAGTTAATTAAATATTAGGTTCAAGGCAGATTCCAAAACTAACTGAAGTATGACCAAAAAAATGGTATATATACCTAATAGTCAGTTAATATAATCTTTGCAATTCAGTATGTTCCAGGCTTCCTTTTCTATGCCAGTGAGATGCTTCCTTTTTGTCCAATGTCTTCCATTGCTGGGCTCCAAGACATTAAACTCTTTAACATCATCAAGGATTTATCTTAGAAACAAACAACTTCTTTCTTCTTTCTAAAGGTCATGGTTGTTTTTTCTGCTACTTGCTTCTTTCAGCTAGTCATTAACTTCTTAGTGTGAGAAAAAAGTTACTGGGCAAGAACAAGCAGTCTGTGTTGGCTGTCCCACAGTGTGGTGACTGGTTAATAAAGAAGACACCCACTTAACCTTTGTGTCATTTCATTTTATCCAAAGAGTAAGACAAAAAGGTCAAGGTTACAAAGGACTCACGACCAAGGTACAACTTTTACAAATATCTTTGAACGGCCAAGGAAAGCTTTACTTCTTCAGTCATGCCCCCAAATGAGTTCTTAATGAACCAAGAATCCCTTCCCACCCATTACAGACCTCTAATCACAGATGCTTCAAAGATTAGTTCAATATAAAGCACAGATGCTTCAGGAGAGTGGACTAAAAAAGAGGAGGATGTGGAATATAAGAAAGTGTGAACAAACAAACCCTCCCAAAAATATAGTGTTCACTAGGATTAAGGATATCATCGATATAAATCCCGTACCAGTCCACCTTGAGAAACTCCTTTTTCTATTGAGAAATCAAGATATTTTCAATCGTTTGCTTTCCTTTTCCACATTCTCTCTGATACTCTGGAGTTTTCTGGAGTTCTGGATCAGGAACACCAAGCCCTCCCTAAAATCACTAGCCCCATGGTCTCTGCCAACATTTTCAAGTTCATCAAACAAAGACAATGTCTGTTTGAGTTTGGCCTGAACGTTTTTTTGCTCTTCTAATTCTGCAAGAAGGGCCTGCTTAGTGCACAATTCAGTCTTATACTTCTCCTGTAACTGTTCAATTTCTTTTTGGAGAAGGTGGAATTCTTTCTCACTGTAAGAATGTGTCTCCTGAGATTTATCTTCTGGAAGCAAGACATTTGGGGGAATCCGCAAAATCAACTGTAAGAAGAGCTGCTCCATTTTGCCAAAAAGGTTATCAAAACGTCCTTTCATGAAGCAAAGAAACTCTTCTGTGCACTTGCGAATCTGGACTGCACTAATCGCACAGTCTGGGATGCCATCCAGCTTCTTTAGAATAACCTGTTCAACAGCCTGCATCACCTCAAACAGGTAGTCTTGAAAGGCAATGTAAATCCTAAGCATGCAAGTCTGCGGTGTGAAGCCAAAGAACTGGGCCTCATAGGCCATTGGATCAACAGATATCTTGGTGGGTTTTTTTTTTGTTTGTTTTGCTTTGTTAATTTTGATTGTGAACAACCCAAGCGACTATGAGAGTGATGAATTCAACAGGCAGATTCTTTACCTTTGAGCCTCCTGGGAAGCCCTAAAGAACAATTAGGCTACGCTTATTTTAATAACAATCCATATTTCAAGCTGGATGCCTACTGCTGTGGTCCTTGTTGTTGTTCAGTCACTCAGTTGTGTCCAGCAGTTTGTGAATCCATGGACTGCAGCACGCCAGGCTTCCCTGTCCTTCACCCTCTGCTGAAGTTTGCTCAGACTCATATCCAGTGTCGGTGATGCCATCCAAACATCTCATCCTCTGTTGTCCTCTTCTCCTCCTGTCTTCTATCTTTCCCAGCACCAGGGTCTTTTCCAATGAGTCGGCTCTTCGCATCAGATGGCCAAAGTATTGGAGCTTCAGCTTCAGTATCAGTCCTTCCAATGAATATTCAGGATTGATTTCCTTAGGATTGACTGGTTGGATCTCCTTGCAGTCCAAGGGACTCTCAAGAGTCTCCTCCATATCACAGTTCGAAGGCATCAATTCTTTGGCACTCAGCCTTTTTAATTGTCCAGCTCTCATATCCATACATGACTACTGGAAAAACCATAGCTTTGACTATATGGACCTTTGTAAGCAAAGGAATATCTCTGCTTTTTAATACTCTGTCCAGGTTTGTCATTGCTTTTCTTCCAAGGAGCAAGCGTCTTTTAATTTCACGGCTGCAGTCACCATTCACAGTGATTTTGGAGCTCGATAAAATAAAATCTGTCACTGTTTCCATTGTTTCCCCATCTGTTTGTCATGAAGGGATGGGACTGGATGCCACGATCTTTTGAATGTTGAGTTTTAAGCCAGCTTTTTCACTCTCCTCTTTCACCTTCATCAAGAGACTCTTTAGTTCCCCTTCACTTTTCTGCCATTTGGGTGGTGTCATCTGTATATCTGAGGTTGTTGATATTTCTGCTAGCACTCTTGGTTCCAGCTTGTGCTCATCCGGGAGGGCATTCCACATGATGTACTCTGCATAGAAGTTAAATAAGCAGGGTGACAATATTCAACCTTGACGTACTCCTTTCCCAATTGTGAACCAGTCTGTTGTTCCATGTCCAGTTCTAACTATTGCTTCTTGACCTGCATTATAGTCTATCTTTGATAACAGAAAAGGGGGATACTAAATTTCCCTTCTTCTAAATCTGGTGTCTCTTAATCTTTAGATGTCAAGTCTTAAACTTCAGAAAGTTCTTTAAAGTTATTCAATATTTTGAGGAAAGCGTCTGGATTCTGAAGATTTTAAAAAGTCTTGTATCTGTTCACTGAGGGTAACATTTTTAATGTCACCCTTTGTTGAGGTGGAAGCCAGTATTTTCCCTGAACTTTTTACTGGCAGTAAATCTCTGGTACTGGTCTCTAGTGGAGGAGGGCACGGTAACCCACTCCAGTTTTCTTGCCTGGAGAATCCCATGGACAGAGGAGCCTGGCGGGCTACAAGCCACAGGGTCGCAAGGAGTCAGACGTGACTGAGTGACTGAGCAATGGTCTGTAGACAGGCAGGCACACAACTGATAAGTCCCATTGTTATTAATATTTCTTTTGCCCCCAACAAAAGCCTGGTGCAGTGGGATGGCACTACTGAGGAAAAAATAGGTTAAATTTAGAATTTTGCTTAAAGTGAAGAAGGGCTCTGAGATTCCACGTGTCCTTCACTGTCCAGTGAAACTGCAGTGAATCTTTCTCAAAGTACATCAGCAGCAAGTTAACATGCACCTTCACTATTCCATAGCCCCTTGAAAACTGCACCTCTTTTTGGGCAAAGTGATTATTTGATTTGATCAAGAGCCATATTCAAGGTAAAACAATGACTTTCATGAGCTAGAGCCCAGTCATGGAAAGAATACTGAACCAGAAGTCAGAAGATCAGAGTTTTGACAGTCTCAATTCTATCATCTGCAGCCTTAGGCTAGTGGTAACACTTCTGATGTCTTGTTGGGTGCTGGCTGACAGGCTCAAAGGTGAGGCTGACTGTTAAAGAAATTTGAAAAGCTTTTGAGTCCTGTAAAAATGTGTAGTGTGTAAACTGACTAGATATATGGGTGTTGTGTATATAACCATCATTGCTTCAAATTATGACCCTGAAGCTTTACCACATTATTAAAAAAAAAAAAAAAAAAAGGATGAATTCTGTTCATTGAACTGTATTTGAGGCACAAAATGATCCTGAATGTTTTAGGAAGATTTTCAGCAATGAGAACTGAAACAGAAGCTTTGTTTTTTAATCTAACAGTTTGCCAATTACAAAGTTCTTCATAGGTAAAGTCCATGTCTTATCTGTCATTTTTGTGCCTGTCAGCATCCAGCATGAAAGTTTAGGATAACTGCTAATCATTCAGTTTTTTTCCCACTGAAATTCAGGCTTTAGATCCAGAAAACTAGTTCTAGCTGGGTGATCACTCTGAATCTCGGTTTCCTGGTTTACTATAAAAAGAGAGGAATATGTTAAATGGGTAACAACACCCACCAGATGCTTGATGCCAGCCAGGCACCAGGCAGAACTTGGTTCTCTGTCTCATTTCCTGAGTGCTGTGGCTGGAGGTTTTCCTGACTGCCTAGAGGTATTCTCCTCAGTCAGTGAAGAGGGACCCTCCTCTTTGTCTACGTACCTGTTTTACATGGGCATGTGTAAGATGTAGCTGGAGCCTCAGTCTAGAGAGTTCAGATGTCTGCCATTTATATTTGGGCCTCTGAGCAGGCCTTAACCTCAGAGTGAGAGGATGAATGGGGTATTACTGAACTTGAGAGCAGGAGGAGCTCATCAGATGCCCACAGGGGCTAGTCAGTGACATGCTTGAGTCAAGCAGATGGGGTTTTTGTACAGTAGGGGTTTAGGGAGGCTGAGGTGGAGCTAGAGGCCATGTATGTATGTGACCCTATCTAATATGGCCCCGGGATTTTCAGAAGCTGGAAATCAGAATTTCTGTATGAATCCTTTTCATTTTAAGATGTTGACAGTTAATTTCTTTTTTTTTTTTTAATTGTAAAACAAATGTACCACATGGATATAGAACTCAGTAGTGGGCCCTTTGTGGCCCATGGGCCAGCAGTTTGTAATCCCTGCTTTCAAACAGGAGGGACAGTGATACAGCTAATACAGAAGGAAAGGACTTGCCCTCCTGACCAGCTGTGGAGACACTATAGTAGAATTGCCTTCCTGCTCTGTCTGAGTGCCACTTGCTTTGTCACATGCTACCTGCTATTTTGTCCCTCAGCTTTGCACCAGCTCTTGCTGAAGATGATGGCATACTTCTCGGTGCATTTATTCTATGGCAGAAGACGCCAGTGATGAGGGATTGCCAATATACCTCAAGAGAGAACTGTTTTTCCTTGTGAGTATCCGGGGGTGAAATAGTGGCAGGTTAACCTAGTATCCTGAACCTCTTACCTGCTGCTTACACCGCATAGGGCACCTCCCCACAGTCTTCATGCCTCCACCAGCCTTTCATTCACAGCGGCCACCCCACCACGGCCATTCCCCTCACATCATCAGTACCCAGTATAATTGACTCCAAATTGACTCCAAAGCACTTATGAGTCTCTGAAATGTTCATTTGTCAGCCCTCACTAGAATTTTAAGTTTCATGAGGCCAAGGAGCCTGAGGGTCCAAGGAGAGTGAGTGAGTGGCACATAGCAGGTGTTCAATAAAATACTTGTTGAAAGAAATGAGTGAACAAATGAATGAGCTGCTCAGGGAACTTTGGAGAAAAAACTGTTTTATGCGCATCCCTGCCAGGGCTGCAGGCTGGGAAAGAAGGCAGAGTGGGCGGGGAGGAAGAAGGAGTGGTGGGAGAGGGTGGGGGAGCTCCTCTAATTCTGTGGGGTGGGGTCACATAGGGTGGAGTCATGAGGTGCTACCCTCAGCCTGGGCTTCCTTCCAGGCCTGGCGCACCTCGATCTTCACCTTGAAAGGTTTGATCTGCAAGACGAGACTGGCATTGCCCTCCAGACAGGGTAGCTTCCCATCATCCGGGATCTCCAGGTTGAACCTCTGCAGCAGCCGGGACATGAAGAGGAAGAGCTCCTGGCGGGCTAGCATCTCACCTACGCAGGAGCGGGGTCCTGCTCCAAAGGGCAAGTAGCTTAACGATGGCGAGATGAGTTGCGTCCCTGTGGGGTCCAAGAAGCGCTCTGCGGACATGGGGAGGCATCAGCTGGTAGCCAGGGCCCGTGTCAGTAGAGTAGGGGGAGCACAAGGCCCTGCCTGGGGAGCCCCAGTCTGAGAAGGTGGACAGCCTTCTTTGGGGGGCAATCTTAGGAGAGATAAATGTCCTGCTCTCAGGTAGCCCTTAATCACACAGAGAAGATGGAATATTCAGGAAGGATGAAAAGGTGTATTAAACAGGTGAAAATGGCATCATCCAAGAGGAGAGGGGGCTGACTTCACAGGAGACGTATGACTATAGGTCTTCTTAGGAGAGGAGGCTTGAGTTGGTGGAAGGAGAATGGGAAACCCAGCTGTGAAGAATCTGGGTAAGTGTAGGGTAGGCTGGGGGTGTCAACAGGTCCATGTAGTGGGAGTCAGGAGTCTTCTAGTAGGAAGCCTGGCAGAAGGGAAGCAATGCTGGAGAGGTGGGCACAGAGCAGGCGGCATGGCCTGGGAGGGAAGGACAGAAGAGGGACTCACCGGGCATGAACAGGTTGGGCTGGTGCCACTCCTTCTCGTTGTGATGCAGTGCCCACAGGTTGACCACAACGTCTGTGCCCTTGTCAATGGTAAAGTCGCCAATGCTGCCCCAGAGAGGGAGAGGAAAAGAGGGTCTGGAGTATTGTCCTTCCCCACCTGCTCTGCCCCAAGGCTGCGTGGTCCCTACCCTGGGGAAAAGAGTCCTTGGCTCCCTCATGCCCACTCCCGCATCTTCTCCTCAGCTTCTACCAGAATGAATATGAATCCCGCACTCTATTCCCGACTAGCACTTAGTATCAACACTGTGGGTCTGTTAGGGTCTTGGGTGTGCATACTGGGCTGGTGCGTGTGAGCGTGAGCGTGAGTGTGTGTGTGTGCGGCTTTTGGATTGGGTCGGAGCATGAGTCTCCCAGGCAGCAGGCAGCTTCTGAGGGAGGTCAGGTCGATGGGTCGGTGGGTGTCAGTGGGTATAGACACACTCGTCAGGAGGGTCGTGGGTAGGATGATCGGTTGTCAGTGATTGACTGTAGGTTCACCAGCCAGCTGGAGGGGTCAGATCCTGGAGGGGGGACCAGGTGGGTGGATGTCCTGGGAGGGATGGCACACCTGGAGTCAATGATAGCTTTGTGGGGGATCAGCATAGGGGCCACAGGGCGGATTCGGAGCACCTCTCGGATGGTCGCCTCCAGCAGGACAAGGCGGTTCCGGTCACTGATGTTTGGGGTGCGACTGAAACCTATATTCTGGTCAATGTCATCCTGGATCCTCTTCTTCAACTGAGGGCCAGAACAGGGTGGATGTTACCTGGGTGTATCAGCCTAGGAGAAGCAAGGGCTTAGAAGAATCCTACTGTTACATCCAAAAGGGCCCAGACCCAGCCCAGCGGTGGCTCTGCAACCCCAGCTTTGCTTGCAGAAGATGGGGCAGCTCCGCCCAAGGACCAGAGCCAACCACTGCTTGGGCAAAGGGGGCAACAGCCCAGTCATCCTGCAAAGAAATCCCAGGGGTATTGCCTCTCCCTTTCTCTGGAGCAGAGGTGAGTGTGTCTGGGGTCAAGAGTGCTTGGGAAAGCTCGGGTAGAGAGAAACTCACTGAAGGATGGTGTAGCAGGTAGGCCACGATCCACTTTATCACAGAGGTGCTGGTCTCCACACCAGCCCCGAAGATGTCCCCTATGGTAGCGAGCATGTGTCTATTTGAAAGCAGCTTTGAATCCTGGTCTGGGCCAGCGTTGTTATTGTCTGCATTCACCTTGGCTTGGATCAGTATGTGCAGCAAGTTAGTGATGGAGTCACTGCTGAAGTTCTCCTGGTTGGGGGAGATTGGGAGATTATGATGAGGAAGGAGCCCCATCTGCAAGCCCTGCCATACTCTCACCCAGACTGTAGACACAAAGGCTCCTCCCACTTGGAAATGAGGGAGTGGAGTGAGGCTAGTCAGGACCCATGAACTTGAGGAAGTGGAGAAAACACTGGGCCCTCTTTAAATTTGCGGGGTGGATGGGTCCCTTCCAGGATCCTCTTCAGTTCCTCACTTCTCTATTCCTATTTATTAGTTAAGTCAGTTTTTATTGAGCACCTACTACATGCCAGGCTCTCTGCTAGGTGCTGGAGATCCTACACTGTCCCAAATGGACCCAACCCTGCTCTCCTGCCGCTTTCCACCTAACTCGTCCTCTCTTCTGCCCTATCACCTACCTGACATTTTTCAAGGATTTCATTCAGCAATTCATTTCGCGTTTGAACACAACCCTTCATCTTTTCCATAGCTTTGCTGGGGAAAATCTGCAAAGTGGAAATGTTAGATTCTACCTGTCCGTCCCTGGCAAGTTCCCACTCTAACCCCAACCTTCAGCCAGAATGGAAGGCAGCATAGGGACCCAGAATGGGGCCATCAGTGACAACCAGGACAATTCCAAACAAGGGAGAAAGGAGTCACCTCCACTTCCCCTTCCCCCTTCAGTCAAACATCTAGCGCTGACTGAGACTTTACTCAGTAGTAACACAGACTTGAGTCTCAAGCCGTGATTAAGTTCCTTAACTTTTTGAAGCCTGTATTTCATCTGCATGGGGATAATAAAGCCCACTTCCAAAGGGAACGCATGATGAATGCCTGTGGAGCTTTGGTACTGGCACATGGCATTTCCCAGTTGCTCAGCGGGTAAAGACTCTGCCTGCAATGCAGGAGACGTGGGCTCAATCCCTGGGTTGGGAAGATGCCCTGTAGAAGGAAATTGGCAACCCACTCCAGTGTTCTTGCCTGGGAGATCCCATGGACAGAGGAGTCACGCTGGTACCAGTTCGTGGGGTCGCAAGAGTCAGACACGACTGAGTGACTAAACAATACCACCTAAAACATTATCATCAGTATTAAAATGCATATGTTAGAAGCTAAACCTATTCTGTAGAGAAGCAGCAAGGTCTTGAAGAGTGAGAGGAGGTAGAGGTCACTGTGATTGAGGTAGTCAGAAAAAAATGTGGGTCTGGAGTGAACTGTAAGAGGAAAGAACTGGGGATGCTGTCAGGGTCTGCTGAGGTCTGCCCATAGGGCCTCGCCACATCCTCACCTTCAGCACAGGGAATATGTCCAAGAGAAGTTCCTTGCTCAGAACCTCCAGGATGCCATCATTGACATTTTGTATGGCCTTCAGGGCAGGATCCTCATTCTTGAAGGAGAAGTTGAAGCAGATAAAGCTGATTATGTTGGTCACCGCCAGAGAGAGAGGCTCGGACAGATCTATGGATTCTCCATGCTGGGTGGCCAGGAAATCACACAGCACATTGGCTTCCTGATTAACTGAGGGGAGAGAGGGGTGTAAGGGTGGGCATTGAGCCATCCCTTCACCCCCGTCTCCACCAGTTCCATCTTAATCTAAGACAGAGAGCAGATGGCCAGTAGATGGCAGCGGTAGCCAAGAAAATGTGGAAAGGAGGTACCCAGCGGGGTGGTGGGGGGGAGAACCCTCCCCCTCCCCAACCCTCTTCAAGCTCCTGCAGCCCAGGGCCAGCCAGGCACTCACTGATCTTCTCTAACTTCAGGCTGCCATCCTTGAACAGGGCAAAGGCATTCAGTGCCAGCTTCCGATGCAGCTGCCAGTGGGCACCATGGTCGGCAAAGGCAATGCCCTTTTGGTTGTCTGACAGGATGTCTAGAGTGGCCTTTGGAAAGCAGGAAAGGACATAGGACATAGGACTCAGACCCCATCCACCCACCCTCACCGAGAGGAGTGAGGCTGGTACCTGTCGTGCAGCCTCCTTGTAGAGTTCCCTGCTTCACTCCACCCTGACTGCAGGGCCTTGGTAGGACAGAACCTACGGCCTAACACTCCCAGTTCCAACGGAGAGACAGAGTAAGGAGAAAGAAAGAACCCCGAATTAGATTTTCAGAGCAATGACAGGGTGAGGCAGCTGTGATGGGATGGACTCTCCAAACTTGTAGGAGCAGAGATTGAGGACACACCAGGCCCCTGGCCTTCCCTGGGTCCTCTGGGGATGGGGGCTGCTAAAGGCACAGCAGCTGAGCCCCGTTTAGTTCCCCCTTCCATTGCCAGCTGTGTGCCCACCACAGGGCCACATCAGAAGAGCGCACATGTCTTGTCCACCCAGCTTGGACTTGGGCCAAGCTGCTTCTTCCCAGAGGACCCCTAAAACTACAGAGGTCCCCCCGGACCTCCCCTCTCCTTTCCCTGGATCTGCATGCCCCATCTGACTAGCCGCCTCCTTTCTCTTTGCCCTGGAAAGAAGCCCAGCAGACGTAGGAGAGGGTAGTTGGCCCACAGACCAGGCCGACTGGCCCAAGAAAAGGAGAGTCAACCCTTGGTCTGATCAAAGATGAGCAGCCAGGCGGCCTTGCCCAGGATGTTCAGGGGAGTACTCAGCAGCCAGGTGCTGTGTCGGAGCCCGGCAGTGTTCCTGGATGACTAGCTCCCACTCCCTTCTGCTCCCAGGAGCAAACAGAGAGCTCGACAGGTTGAATCTTCAGCACCCTCCGTGAAAGTGCTCGCAGAGGTCAGCTCCCCAGGGCTGGGGCAGCTCGAGGAAGCTCCAGGGAAATAGTGATCCCAGCCCTCCAAGAATCAGGGTACTTCTCCCTCACAACTTTTTGCGGAGGACCTCAATCACTCCTTGTTTTCCATGTGAAGGCTGTTTATTGAAAACTTCTAGCACTGGGCTAAATGCTTTACATACACTCTTTCAGTGAATCATGGTAGTCTAGACTCAGAGAGCTAGACTCTTGGGCTTCCCAAGTGGCTTAGATGGTAAAGGACTTTCCCGCAATGGGTGAGACCTAGGTTCGATTCCTGGGTCAGGGAGATCCCCCAGAGTAGGAAGGGGCAAACTACTCTCGTATGGTTGTCTGGAGAGAGGAGTGTGGTGGGCTAGTCCATGGGGTCACAAAGAGTCGGTCAAGACTGAATGGCTCACACTTTCAGTTTTTCAGCTCGGAGAGATGATGTTGTAAGGGCTCCCTGACCCCCTCAAACCACCACTCCCACCCTGTCCCACCTCCAGAGAAACCCAGAAAATAAAGTCTTCCTTTAATTCTTCCTGCCTAGTTTAGAGGCTGGGTGAGATCTGAGGGGTCACTCCCCACCCACAGCCCCACCAGTCTGTGTTTGGAAGAATCACAGGTTGCTGGAACTGGAAGGAGCATTGCAGGCAGGCATGGCCTTGGCTGAAGAGCTCAACATGCCCAGGGGCTGGTGAGGGGAGGGATGAGAGGCATTGCTTACCACTTTGGGACGCCCAGAGAATTCCTTGCCCTTCTTGAGAAGCACCTCCCTGGCCAACTGGTGATTTCCAATCATCACAGTAGTCTTGGAACCCAAACGAAAGGAATAGATGGGGCCATATTTTTCCTGCAGCTTGAAGAAGTTCTCGTACTGTTGGCCACGTCTCGGGAGGAACGGCAGGCTGCCCACCAGGGGCAGGGATGGGAGGCTCCTGGGGTACTTGGCACCAGGGCGCTTGGTCCTGGACCAAAATAAATAGGCGAGGGTGAGCAGAAAGACAGTCAAGAGCACCCACATTGTGTCTGGGTGGCAGCAGGCAGGACAAACTGCTGTGGAGTGGCTTCAGCCACCTTAGGATGCAAGAAGGCCTTTTTAAGGGCTCCCCTGACCTTCACCTTGACTTTATGTTATTGCTCGCCTTGTGGAAGTTTATCCTGGCGCACAGCCAGGAGTCCTCTCCCAGAATGGGGAGGGGAGAGGAGGCTTCTTTTAAGAGCTGGCTCCACACCAGGGCAAACCCCTAGGGGAGGGGCTAGGTAAGGGCACAGACAGCTAGTCCCTGTCCCTTGCTCACTGTCCATCAACATCTCCAGAGTGGGCCAGAAGCAAATGATATCTGGGTCAGGAATCACGGCTCGGGACTCTCTGTGTGATGAAATCACAATCAACAGACAGCTATCCAGTTTTATCAGCTGAGGAAAGTGAGGCCTCCTAGGGTCAGGCTTGAATAAAGTCACAGAGATAGTGTTGGCCTGAATCCAGTTCTCTCCATTCCTTGTTTGCTGCTTTTGCCAGAGGGAGTGAACCCCTTGGGTTGACAGCAGGGGCCCTAGAGTCAGTTGGGTTTAGGCTCAAATTCTAGCTTAAACGCTAACTATATGACTTTAAAAGTTTTAGTATGTTAAAGTATACATAGCATAAAGTTTACCACTTTGAGTGTACAATTCAATGGCATTCAATATACATCACACTGTTGTATAGCCATCACCACTGTCTACTTCCAAAACTGTTTCATAACCCCAAACAGAAAGTATACCCAGGAAGCAATAACTCCCCCTCCCCCCTCCCCCCAGTCCCTGGTAACCTCTAATCTGTCTGTGAATATACCTATTTCACATATGTGGAATCATATAACATTTGGTCTTTTGGGACTGGCTTGTTTCACTAGGAATAATGTTTTCAAGGTTCATCTACTTTGTAGCATACATCAGAACTTCATTCGTTTTCTAAATATTTGTTTATTTGGTTGTGCTGGGAGTTAGTTGCAGTCCTCAAGATCTTCAATCGTCACTGCAGCATATGGGTTCTAGTTCCCTGGCCAGGGACTGAACCTGAGTCCCCTGCATTAGAAGTGTAGAATCTTAGCCACCAGACTACAAGGGAAGTCCCCTTCATTCCTTTTTATGATTGAACACTATTCTGTTAAGTGGGTATACCACCTTTTCTTTGTTCTTTCATCAGTTGATGGGCACTTCGATTGTTTCCACTTTTGGCTACTGTGAATAATGCTGCTATGGACATGGGTGTACATGTCCATAGCATGTACATAGTATCTATTTGGGTCCCTGTTTTCAATTTTGGAGGGGTAAATACCTAGAAGTGGAATCGGTGGGTCATATAGTAATTTCATGGTTACTTACCTGTTTTAAGTTTCAGTTTCCTCCTCTATAATGGGAATAACAGTGGAATATACTTTTTTTTTTTAAGTTTAATGTTTATCTATTTATTTTTAATCAGTTTATTTGCTATTGGCTGGATCCTCATTGCTGTGCAGACTTTCCTCTACTTGTGAGTAGCAGGGGCAGCTCTAGTTGCAGTGGGGAGGCTTCTCATTGCAGTGGTTTCTCTTGTGGAAAATAGGGGACGCAGGCTTCAGTAGTTGCTGCACATGGGTAGTAGTTGCGGCTCCGGGGCTCTAGAGCACAGGCTTAGGAGTTGTGGTGCGTGGGCTTAGTTGCTCCATGGCATGTGGGATCTTCCTGGATCAGGGATCAAAATATCATGTCTCCTGCATTGGCAGGCAGTTTCTTTACCATTGAGTCACCAGGGAAGCCCTGGAATATGCTTCTTAAAGCTGTCATGACTCACTGAGATAATGCATGTAAAAGTGCCTCTTGACATGAAGTGCACGCTCATTCAGTATTTACCAGAATCACTGTAGTGTCAAAATGGCCTTCCTTGTTTTTCTGAGTTCTTATTAGTATATCTTCCTAACAAACAAAATCCTTATCTTCTGCTGCACACCTTCAGTGGCTCAATCAGTATTTATCAATGATTTGATAATACTAGGTAAAGGCACAGTCACAAGAGAGTGTCAGTCATCACCAGGGTGACTCCTGGTGTCATTCATCGTAGAGGAGGTGGGTCCTCAGGCAAGTACCCGTGACCTGCTGAGTGAGACTCACAAAGGCGGGAGGTGGAATTTCTGCCCCTCTCTGGGGGTGATCTGCCAGTGTCTGTACTTTGAAGAGTACGGACTTGTATAAGGGCTGCTGGAATTAAGCAGGAAGGCGGCAGGGCAGGGAGCTCAGGAGAAAGATGAATCCACAAGGCCTTGTAAAGCAGACTGTCTCATTGCCCACTACTTCAACAGTTCAAATGTTGTTCAGACTTTTAAGGCCATTTGGAGTCAGGTATGAGCTGGAGTAGTCTTCATGAAAGCAAGGGGATTTGAGCTAAGCCTTGAAGGAGAGATTAGGGTGACTTAATAGGCAGAGGCACGGGGTGAGGGGAGGAGAGGCACTGTTGGAAGGGAGAGCAGCAGAGTCAAAATACGTGGAAGCTAGAAGAGGCACAGTGTGTGAGATGGTCTTCATTGCAGACATGACGTGGGTGTGCCAGGGGCAGTCCCTGAGAAATAAGATCTGACAGGTACATTGAATCAGGCTCTGGAGGCCTGAATTGGAAAGCTAGGGAGGGTGGGGAGCTATTCAAAGTTCCATAGCAGGAAAGTAACAAGGACACAGTGGAGGGTGAATCTCGCCTCAGTGCTAGGCAGACTGGATGAAATCTTGTATAACGTTTGATAGCTGGATAGGAAGTGGTGAGGCCTAAGATTCAAGCAGGGCCCTAAGTGGGGTCAACCAGCTGGTAGAGAAAAATGAAAGGACTTTCTGTCCCTCAAGCAAATGCCAAGGTGATTCTCTGATATTTCACATCCAAACACAAACAAGAAACAGGAATTTTTAAAAATTGTTGCTTCACATCCTTATCACTATATTATAAAAGTTATACATGATAATTACAAAAAATCTGGAGAATGCATATAGCTAAAAAATAAAAATTTCAAATATATTTTTTAACTTAATGATGCTATATATATTTTTTGGCATGGATAGTTTTCTGTTATTAAAAATTTTTCTACAGCATTATTTTTAATGGCTGCATATTATTTCATTGTCATATGTATTTAATATGTAGAACATAGTTTAACTGACCCTGTATTGTATTATTGGACATTTTAGGTTGTTTCTATTTTTGTCTTTGTTGTTGATATAAACAACACTAAGGAATAGCCTTGTGGTGAAAACTTTGGATATGACTGTTATATCTTCTTAGGATAGAACCCAAAAAAGTGGAATAGTTGGTCAAAGGCTATGGATACATATTTTTAAAGACTCTGACAAATACTGAATTATTATTAGATGCATTATATTAGTAGAATTCTTAGTATCCTGCCATTCCTAGAATACTAAGTTGATTCAGTTGTGTCCAACTCTGTGCAACCCTATGGATTATAGCCTGCCAACCTCCTCTGTCCATGGGATTCTCTAGGCAAGAATATTGGAGTGGGTTGCCTTGCCCTCCTCCAGGGAATCTTCCCGATCCAGAGATCGAGCCCATGTCTCTTATATCACCTGCACTGACAGACAAGTCCTTTACCACTAGCACCACCTGGGAAGCCCTAGAATAATACTAACTTATCCAAAGAATTGTCTTTTAATACAGAATTGGATTCTGTTTGTAATTTACTTAGGATTTTCTTTCTGTTGCATCTCTGGTCATATGAAAAAATGGGTTGTAGTTTTCTTATTTATGGATTGTCAAGTTTTACTATTGTGATTTTGCTAGTTATGTAAAGTTATTGGAGAAACTTTCAATCTTTTTCTATGTCCTAAAGCAGATTAAATAGCATGGGAATTATCTATTTTTTGAAACTTTAAAGAAAGGTGACCATGAGAAGTGTCAGGCCCTACCACTTTTGGGTAGAGATAATTCTTTTCCAGTTTCTTCAGTAATTATTGATCTCCTCAACTCTTTGAGACTTCCTGAGTCCATTTGGCAATTAATATTTCTTAATTTTTTTTTTTCTATTTTTTTCTTGACTTGTCAGAACTTTTATTAATCTTTTCAATGAATCTCTCCTTGGGTTTATTCATCAAGTCTTTGATTGTTGTGGTCTTATTTCATTCTCAGTGTGGATAAATGATCAATGCAAAACATGTATAACTTTATACTAGGATTCAGACTGAAAGCTTATATGAATTCTGCTTCCCCTGCATCCTTGTTTTCCTTGTTCCTTGTCAAAAAACATAAGACCCATTATCTACTAGAACTTATGACCTGGGAACTCTATTCTTAGGTGCATAACCAACAGAATGTGTACATATGTTCATCAAAAGGCATGTCCAATAGTGGCCATAGCAGCACTGTTTATAATACTCCCCGACTAGGAAAAACCCAAATATTCATGGATTGTAGAATGGATGACCTGTCATCCATCATAAAGGGGGTATGATATAGACATGAAAATGAATGAAGTGCAGCTCCATATACCAATATGTATGAACTGCCCAAACATAATACTGAGTAAAGAAACCAGGCTTATAAGAATGCATTCTGTGTAATTCTACTTATATAAAATTCAAAAACAGATCAAACTAGTCTATGGTTATAGGAGTCGGGATAGTGGTCATCCTTGCAGGATGGTTCATGGCTGAAAGGTGGGGATTCTGAGGGACAGGTGATGTTCTGCTTTTTGATCTGGTTTCTGGTAACACAGGGAAGTTCACTTCAAGTGGGACACCAATTATCCATATGTAAATTATACTTCAATGAAAAGTTTACTTTAAACGCAACACTGTAAATCAACTATACTCCAATATAAAATAAAAAATTTTAAATAAAATAATCATGAAGAAAAAAATTTACTTTCAAAAATTGGGATGTCTATGGAGTTTGTGACCTCCTGAGATTGCATGCAACATTTGCATGTACATATAAATATATTTTTTTCTGGAGAGAGGATTCATAGTTTGCATTAACTTCTTACAACAGTGACTTCATCATTGACTCAGGGATTCCTGTATCCTCACTTAGTCCTACCCTAATCTTGCTTTGTCAGTCTCCTCCTTCATGTATCCTCCCATCTCTTCCCTCCCTCTCTCCGAAAATTGTCCCCTGACTGCTCTGGTATTCTCTCTTTCTAGAACAAGCATACTTCCTTACTTTCCTTATTTAGTGATTCAATATTTACATGTATTTCAAAATGATGACCATGATATCTAATTGCAATCTATCACCATACAAAGATAATACACATTTATTACCTGCTGGGGTCCAGCCTCAGCAGGATCCAGGGGGTACCCTCAGGATGAACGGCGTTGGCGAGAGAGAGAGAGAAGACACGTGAGACTAGCCTTGATAGGGCCAAGTCTGTGTTTTACTTTTTGACAATCGGTTTTATACCCTTTCACAGAATGTTTTCAAGGTACAAGATGCTTACTCATGATTACACAGGATTAGCATTACATCATTTTGATTTTTAGGAAAAGCAGGATTTTTTTGCTTTCTAATTCTATAGTAATTTTTAGCACATGATCTTCTGGCCTTGGGGCTATTAACATTCTATGCAGGTCAGGTGATTGTAAACCTATTTTCCGTTTTTATGGTGACCTTAACTGAAAGGTAACAGTGTCATAGGGAAATAGTACAAAGTAGAATTATATTCTTGTTAATACAAAAATTAATCTTTCTGCAAAAGTTGTCAGTGTGTTTATCTAAGAAGTTTACCCCATACTGACTCTGCAACTTTGGTGAGGCAGCTTTTGCCTAGCACTCCTGACTGACAATTAACAACCATCTCATTGTTACCATACTAGGGCTAAGTTCTTATTTCTCTAGATCTTTAACTATATTAACAATGGTTTTTATAACACAACCTTAGCACATTAAAGGCAAAAATACAGCAAGCATAAACACAGCAAGCAAATCACAACCCAATAACCACCTATAGAATAATTTTTCTTATGTTTTCTAGTAGGACTCCTTTACCCCTTAAAAGGGCTCTATATCTATTAGGGCTTTTATATAATCAGGTTCTTTATGCTATTTTATGATTAGGATATTATAAGCAATCATGCATATTAGGACCAAGGGCATAAATGCATTTGCCAAACAAACTAAAATACCAGCAAAGGAGTTTAAATTAAAACACTCCTTTCACCCTGAATAATCTCATAAAATACCACCACCTGGGAAACTTATTGATTAAAGTTCTAAATTGATTCTTATTTGGGAAGAGATCGGGGAAGGCCTTCCTGCCTGTGTCAGAGAAATTAGGGAGTAGTCCATTGAGGCAGGCATCAGAAAGACAGATATCATCTTTAAGGTGAGCGCCGGGGGCAGCTTTTCGAAATCCCTGAAAACCTGATCTGCCTTGCCTGTCAGGCTTTCTCCTGTGACCTTGTCATGGGTGGGATCTCGTGAGCTGGCTTTTTCGAAACACCTGAAAACCTGATCCGCCTTGCCCGTCAGGTTTTCTCCCCTATGGCCTTTTTAGGGGTAGGGTCTCGTGTGTTGGCTCCCGGCAATTACCTAAATTCCTCACACTGTACATTTCATACCTGTGACATATATTTTGCAGCTGGAAGTTTGTACTTCTTAATCTCCCTCATCTATTTCTTTCCTCTTCCTACCCTCTTTCCCTCTGGCAACCACCTGCTTCTTCTCTGTATCTATAATCCTGTTTCTCTTTTGTTATGATTGTTCATTTGTTTTGTATTTTAGGTTCCACAGATAAGTGATAATAGTACCAAATTTGTCTTTCTCTGCCTGATTATTTCACTTGGCATAATACCCACTGGGTCCATCCATTATCCATTTCATTGCAAATGGCAAGATTTCATTCATTTTTTAAATGGCTGAGTAGTATTCCTTGTGTGTGTGTGTATATATATATATATATCTGTATCTATATATCACAACTTCTTTATCCATTCATCTATTGTTGGGCACTTAGGTTGCTTCCATATCTTGGCTATTATAAATACTGCTGCAGTGAACATAGGGCATGTATCTTTTCTAATTAGTCCTTTTGTTTTCTTCAGATAAATTCCCAGGAGTGAAATTGCTGGATCTAATGGTAGTTCTAGTTTTAATTTTTTGAGTAACCTGCATATTGTTTTCCATAGTGGCTGCTCCAATTTATGTTCCCACCAAGAGTGCACAAGGGTTTCCTTTTCTCCACTAATATTTGTTATTTGTTGTCTTTTTGATGACAGCCATTCTAATGGGTGTGAGTTGATACCCCTGCTGTCATTTTGAATGAAGACACCTTTTGTCCAGGTTGTTGTTTGTTGTTCAGTCACTAAATTGTGTCCAACTCTTTGAGACCCTATGGACTGCAGCACCTACCAGGCTTCCCTGTCCTTCACTATCTCCCGGTGTCCAGGTAAAGCAATGGAATTGATACTCTCTTCACTGCCCACAGACTCCAGATCACCACACCTCCACCTCTGAGAGCGATTTCTTGCTCCTTTGCAGTTCCCAGTCTAGATTTTGGGCATGAGGCTTACATGATTCCTCTCTTCTTGCCGTAAACATACTGGACTTTATGGTCCTTGGAGGATAATCGTTCAACTTCCCATCCTTAGAGTTTCTTCACTTCAAATTCAAGGATTGTCATCCTTCCTTTCATTTCAATTATTCTGAATTTCAAGTCCTATTCTCCACCCCTTTCCTTTCATGCTCAGCAGATAATCTTTCCTTTTACTTAAGGAATTGGAGAACTTTAAGTTCTCTCTCTCTTAACTTCCACTTTATCATTTCCTTTTTTCCACCTTAAAGAATTGCTACAAAAAAAAAAAAAAAGAATTGCTACTTCTGTTTCTAATCAATCTCTCTAACACTTTGGCAAAATAATAATAATTTTATTGAGCATGTGCTGTGTATAATATGTGCTATCTCATTTAATCCTTATTAAATAGTGCTATTAAATGGGCTATAAAGAAAGCTGAGCACAGAAGAATTGATGCTTTTGAACTGTGGTGTTGGAGAAGACTCTTGAGAGTCCCTTGGACTGCAAGGAGACTGACTGATTGGAAAAGACCCTGATGCTGAGAAAGATTGAGGGCAGGAGGAGAAGGGGATGACAGAGGATGAGATGGTTGGATGGCATCACCGACTCAATGGACGTGGGTTTGGGTGGGCTCTGGGAGTTGGTGATGGACAGGGAGGCCTGGCATGCTGCAGTTCATGGCGTCGCAAAGAGTTGGACATGACTGAGTGACTGAACTGAACTGAACTGAAATGGTGCTATTATTTTCAACATCTCCAACTGACTCATTGGAAAAGACTCTGATGCTGGGAAAGATTGAAGGCAGGAGGAGAAGGGGACAACAGAGGATGAGATGAATGGATGGCATTACCAACTCAAAGTACATGAGTTTGAGCAAGTTCTGGGAGTTGGTTATGGACAGGGAAGCCTGGCATGCTGCAGTCCATGGGGTTGCAAAGAGTCAGACACAACTGATCAACTAAACAGAACTAAAATGGTGCTGTTATTATCAGCATCTCCATTTTATAGTTGAGACAGACATAAGGACTTGCTTGAGGGCAAATAACTAGTCAGCAGTGAAGCTGGAATTTAAGCAGTCTAGAACTCTTAGTCTTTAACTGCAGTGCTATTTTGCTTCTTATGATATTTTTGTTTGTTTTACAGTTGCTCAGTCATGTCCGACTCTTTGCAACCTGATGGACGACAGCATGCCAGGTTTCCCTGTCCTTTACTGTCTCCCAGAGTTTTCATCCTGTCTTCCCCTTCTCCAGCTGCCTTCAGTCTTTCCTAGGACCAGGGTCTTTTCCAATGAGTTGGCTCTTCCCATCAGGTGCCCAAAGTATTGGAGCTTCAGCTTCAGCATCAGTCCTTCCAGTGAACACCCAGGACTGATCTCCTTTAGGACGGACTGGTTGGATCTCTTTGCAGTCCAAGGGACTCTCAAGAGTCTTCTCCAGCACCACACTTTGAAAGCATCAATTTTCCAGCACTCAGCCTTCTTTATGATCTAGCTTTCCCATCTGTACATGACTACTGGAAAAACCATACCTTTGACTATACGGACCTTTGTAGGTAAAGTGATGTCTTTGCTTTTTAATATGCTATCTTGATTTGTCATAGTTTTTCTTCCAAGAAGCAAGTGTCTTTTAATTTCATGGCTGCAATCACCATCCACAGTGATTTTGGAGCCCAAGAAAATAGTCTGTACTGTTTCCATTTTTTCCTCATCTATTTGCCATGAAGGGATGGCACCAGATGTCATGATCTTCATTTTTTGAAGGTTGAGTTTTAAGTCAGCTTTTTCACTCTCCTCTTTCACCTTCATCAAGAGACTCTTTAGCTCCTCTTCACTTTCTGCCATTTGGGTGGTGTCATTTGCATATCTGAGGTTGTTGATATTATATTTCTCCAAGCAATCTTGATTCCAGCTTGTGCTCTAGGCGGGCATTTTGCATGATACACTCTGCATGTAAGTTAAATAAGCCGGGAGACAATATACAGCCTTGATGTACTCCTTTCCTAATTCTGAACCAGTCCATTCTATGTTCTATGTCCGGTTCTAACTCTTGCTTCTTGACCTGCATACAGGTTTGTCAGGAGGCAGGTAAGGTGGTCTGGTATTCCCATCTCATCCAGAATTCTCCACAGTTTGTTGTGATCCACAAACTATGGTTTTTCTAGGAGTCATGTATGGATGTGAGAATTGGACCATAAAGAAGGCTGAGTGCTGGAAAATTGATGCTTTTGAACTGTGGTGCTGGAGAAGACTCTTGAGAGTCCCTTGGACTGCAAGGAGATCAAACCAGTCAATCCTAAAGGAAATCAACCCTGAATATTCATTGGAAGGACTGATGCTGAAGCTGAAGTTCCAATACATTGGCCACCTGATGTGAAGAGCTGACTTGTTATAAAAGACCCTGATGCTGGGAAAGACTGAAGGCAGGAAGAGAAGGGGAAGATAGAGGATGAGATGGTTGGATGGCATCACTGACTCAATGGACATGAGTTTGAGCAAGCTCTAGGAGATGGTGAAGGACAGGGAAGACTGGTGTGCTGCAGTCCATGGGGTTGCAAAGAGATATGACTGAGTGACAAAATAACGACAACACAGTGAAAGGCTTTAGCGTAGTCAATGAATCATAAGTAGACATTTTTCTGGAATGCCCTTGCTTTTTCTATGATGCAATAGATGTTGGCATTTTGATCTCTGGTTCCTCTGCCTTTTCTAAATCCAGCTTGTACATCTGGAAGTTCTCGATTCACGTACTATTGAAACCCAGCTTGAAGGATTTTGAGCATTACCTTGCTAGCATGTGAAATGAGCACAACTGTGTGGTAGTTTGAACATTCCCTGGCATTGCTCTTCTTTGGGACTGGGATGAAAACTGACCTTTTCCAGTCCTGTGGCCACTGCTGAGTTTTCCAAATTTGCTGGTGTTTTGAGTGTAGCACTTTTAACAGCATCATCTTTTAGGATTTGAAATAGCTCAGCTGGAATTCCATCACCTCCACTAGCTTTGTTCATAGTAATGCTCCCTTAAGGCCCACTTCACTTCATACTCCAGGATTGGAGTCTGAAGACTCCACCTAGAGTCTGGCTCTAGGTGAGTGATCACACCATCATGATATAAATCTAAATTTTTTGTGTACATACATTTTGAACCAATTATTCCAACTCTAGGAATTTATATTGCAGATGGTTCATGGTTCAATGTACAAAATGAACAATGTGCAGCCCCCATCAATAGGAAACTGAAATAAAATGCAGTCAGGAAAAGGAGGAAACACTTTATATACTTATTATGGAAATATCTCCCAAATATATTGCTAGGTTTAGAAAAACAAAAATAAGAATGATGTGTATTGAATTCCCCCAATTGTGTGAAAAAGAAGGAGAATATATGTACTTTTTTGCTAGTATATAAGGTGTCTCTGAAAGAACACTCAAAAAGCTCATGAATTTGGTTGTCAATGGGAAGAAGAATTAAAAACACACAAAAGCTGGAGATATGGTGGTGGTGGGAAAAAGAGTTTTCAGTGCCTACCCTTTTATACCTTTTAAAACATTGAGGAGATTTACCTGGTGGCCCAGTGGTTAAGACTCTGACTTCCACTGCAGGGGACATGGTTCCATCCCTGGTTGGGGGAACTAGGATTCTGCATGCTGTGTAGCCAAAAACAACTCTGAACCATGTAAATGCATTACCATTTCAAAGTTGAGTTAAACATTAAAGAAAGAAGAAAAAGAAGAATAGAAATAGAAACTGTATTAACTGACTGTGTTAATATATTTTTTGAAAAAATAGATGCCTCCACCAACCACCCTGTTCCCTCAGACCTCCCAGAGATTCTTGTTTCATTCATCATTTTCCTCTTGTATCTTCAACTCACCCTCTTGGTTGGCCTTTTCTCCTCAGTTGACAAAATACACCTAACACTTTTATCACAAACAAAATTTTAATATCCTCCACTGATGCTATGTTCCCCTCTAATTTTCCTTTCATTTCTCTCCTCCAGTTTGCAATCAGACTTCTTGGTAGAATAATATGATGAACATTTGTGTTTCTATCTTATTCTCCATTCATTGTACACTTGCAGTTTGGCCTCTGACCCACTACACTGGTAGATCCATGGGATGTCTTTCAGACCTTCTATCCATCTGTCTATCTATTAATTATTGAGATAAAGTTGATATTATAATAGTTTCAGGTGTATAACATGGTTCAAAAACTTTAAAGGCTATATTTCATTTACAATTATGAAATATTAGGTAAATTTCCTGTGCTATACAGTATATCCTGTAGCTCTTTTAATACATAGTAGTTTGTACTTCTCAATCCCTTACCCCATCTTGCCCCTCCCCTCTTTTCTCTCCCAATGGTAACCACTAGTATGTTCTCTATACCCGTGAATCTGTTTCTTTTTTGTTATGTTCACTAGTTTGTTTTATTTTTTAGATTCCACATATAAGTGATATCATACAGTATTTATCTTTCTGTGACTTATTTCATTTCATTATTTCTCTGACTTATTTCACCATAATACCATCCAAGTCAATCCATATTGTTGCAAATGGCAAAATTTCATTCTTATTTGTAGCTGATTCAAATACCATTGTGTGTTTGTGTGTATATATATATATACATATACATATGTATATATTTATATCCCACATCTTCTTTATCCATTCATCCATTGATGGACATGTAAGTTGCTTCCGTATCTTGATTATTTGTAAACAATGCTGCAGTGAACATTGGGGTGTATCTTTTTTTTTTTTTTTTTTTGACTGCACTCATGTGGCTCATAGCATCTTAGTTCCCTGACCATGGATTGAACCCTGCCCCCCCAGTGAAAGCACTGAGTCCTAACCACTGGAGAACCAGCGACATCCCTGCAGGTATCTTTTTGAATTAGTGTTTTCCCTTTTTTTCGGATACATTCCCAGAAGTAGAATTGCTTGGTTATATGGTAGTTCTACTTTAGTTTTTGAGAGAAACTTCCATATGTACCATTTTTCAAAGTGACTGCACCAATTTACATTCCCACCAACAGGGCACAAGAGTTCACTTTTATCCACAGCCTCACCAACGTTTGTTAATTGTGATCTTTTTGATAACAGCTATTATGAATGGCATCACATTGTGGCTTTAATTTACAGTTCTCTGATAGTTAACAATGTGAGCATCTTTTCAAGTGCCTGTTGGCCATATGTCTTCTTTGGGAAAAAGGTCTATTCAGGTCTTTTGCCCATTTTTTAATCAAGTTGTTTGTGGTTTTTTTATGGTCAGTTGTATGAGCTGTTTATATATTTAAGATATTAACACCTTATCTGCCATATTGTTTTGCAAATATTTTCTCGCATTCAGTAGGTTGTATTTCTGTTTTGTTGGTGGTTTCTTTTGCTGTGTAAAAATCGGGTGGAGAGGGAGGTGGGAGGGGGGATCTGGATGGGGAATACATGTAAATCTATGGCTGATTCATATCAATGTATGACAAAACCCACTGAAATGTTGTGAAGTAATTAGCCTCCAACTAATAAAAAAAAAATTAAAAAAAAAGCTTTTAAGTTTAATTAGGTCTCATTTGTTTATTTTTGCCTTTATTTGCTTTTCCTTAGGAGACAGATCCAAAAAAAGAAAATTGCTACAATTTATGTCAAAGAATGTTCTGCCTATGTTTTCTTCTAGGAGTCATATGGTTTCCAGTATTACACTTAGGTCTCTAATCCATTTTGAGCTTTTTAAATATAGTGTTAGAAATGATCTGTGCATGCTAAGTCACTTCAGTGGTGTCTGACTCTTCGCAACCCTATGGATTGTAGCCCAAAAGGCTCCTGTGTTCATGGGATTCTCCAGGCAAGAATATGGGAGTGGGTTGCCATGCCCTGCTCCGGGAGATCTCCCTGCCCCAGGGATGCAACTAGCATCTCCTATGGCTCCTGTGTTGCAAGTGGATTCTTTACTGCTAAGCTGCTGGGGAAGCCCAACTTCATCCCTTTACATGGAGCTGCTTTCAGACATTCTCTTGTAAAGACTCTCAATTAGCATTATCAGTTATTTTCATCTTCTTTACACCTTCTAATGTGAAATAACACATAGCTCTTGATTCCTGGTAACTCTTTTGTTTCTCTTCTAGTTCCCCTTGTCTTCTCATGGATGTCAGGTTTACCTAGTCAGCTGTCTTTGGCCCTTCTCCACCTACATTCTGCCTGAATGATCTCACACTTTTCAAGGTTTTATCTATCATCAATACTCAATCTTTCTTTTTTTTAAAATGGTCATTTTTCTGCCAATGCTCAAAGTTTAGCAAATACGTACTGCTTTTGACCCTCACAGCGTTTAGAGATGTCTGTCATTGCCTCCTATACTCAAGTGACTTCACCCACAGTTTGTGCATTTGTGTCTTGTGACCCTGATTGAAATAGGAGGATATGGCCAAAGGGGAATCTATTATCAGGCTGAGTTAAGCCAATCAAATTCTTTTTAGGAACTTGACCCTGCACTGTCAGGAACAATGTTGATTTAACAACCTTAGTCACAATGTGGTCTGGTGGTACATTTTCCTTTTCATCCTTGTTAGTCGCATAGGCATGTCCAACTCTTTGCTACTCCATGGATAGTATCTGTCCATGGGATTTTCCAGGCAAGAACACTGGAGTGGATTGCCATGTCCTTCTCCAGGGGATCTTCCAACCCAGAGATCAAACCTGGGTCTCCTACACTGCAGGCAGATTCTTTACCAACTGAACAACCTGCAAAGCTCATTTCATCCTTCAGTTCAGTTCAGTCGCTCAGTTGTGTCTGACTCATTGCGACCCCATGAATTGCAGCGTGCCAGTCCTCCCTGTCCATCACCAACTCCTGGAGTTTACTCAAACCCATGTCCATCGAGTCGGTGACGCCATCCAGCCATCTCATCCTCTGTCGTCCCCTTCTCCTCCTGCCCCCAATCCCTCCTAGCATCAGGGTCTTCTCCAATGAGTCAACTCTTCGCATGAGGTGGCCAAAGTATTGAAGTTTCAGCCTCAGCATCAGTCCTTCCAATGAACACCCAGGACTGATCTCCTTTAGGATGGACTGGTTGGATCTCCTTGCAGTCCAAGGGACTCTCAAGAGTCTTCTCCAACACCACAGTCCAAAAGCGACAATTTTTCGGCACTCAGCTTTCTTCACAGTCCAACTCTCACATCCATACATGACCACTGGAAAAACCATAGCCTTGACTAGACAGACCTTTGTTGGTAAAGTGATGTCTCTGCTTTTTAATATGCTGTCTATGGTAATAACTTTCCTTCCAAGGAGTAAGCATCTTTTAATTTCATCCTTAGGTATCAGTTATACATTTATCATCTGACTGTTAAAAAATCTTAGTTTATGAAAACATTTACATTTTAATTAACTTGTAAAAAATAAAGCTACCATTTCAAAATAAAAACAAAAATCCCCCCAAACAGTGGTCTATCAGTATCCATGGGGTGTCGGCTCCAAGACCCCCATGGATACCAAAATTCACAGATGCTCAAGTCCCTTACATAAATTGGCATAGTATTTGCATAGAATCTACTCACATCCTCTTGTATCTTTTAAAATATCTCTAGATTACTTATAATACCCAATACAATGTAAATGCTATGTAAATAGTCACTGGCCTACAGCAAATTTAAGTTTTGGTTTTTAGAACTTTCTGGAATTTTGTCACCCAGGAATGTCATCTATATGAGGTTGGTTGAATTTGTGGCTGTGGAACCGGTGGTTGCAGAGGACTGGTTGTACCTTTAGTCAAAACGGCCTTTTTCAGAAATGCTGATTGTGTAAGGTAGATGATAAACTGATCCACTCAATAGTAAGGCAAGAATCACCTGTTTGCCAGTGTAAAAATTCCTTCCAAGAGTACATATATACCTGGTGAGGGTGTAATTATGATCCCTGTTTTCTAGATCAGGAAAATGAAGCTTGGAGAGATTAACTAGATCTGTTCAAGATTGATCCCACAGCTGGAAAATGAGAGTGCCAAGGTTCAAACCCAGGGCTGACACCAAAGCCTGTGCTCTTAACTACTGAGCTCATGGTGCGGCAGCAAGAGAACCAGGAACAGGCGCGGAGTCACACGCCCACTCATAAGAAGGCACACGGTGCACAGCTCAGCCTCCCAGCCTTCCCCCAACACAGCCTCGCCTCCCATTCATTAGCACCCAGAGGGAAAGGCAGAAAGGAACTGGAGCTGCCTCTCATAAAGGCTGCCCCCAACTAAGGTGGGCACCAAGCAAAGTCTCTGGCAGATATGTTTACACAGAAGAAGAATGCCAAGGGCCACGCTTCCTGCCCTCAGAAAGCTTGGTCTAGTTTACACCCAGAGATCATGTCCTCAAATTGCCCACAAATACATGGTGTGCTCAGGGACTGTAATACATGTGCACATACACATCATTGCGTGCAGTACATGTAATAGTCATGTAAATGTGCATGTATATGGAGAGCACTCTAGATTTTTCTCTAAAAATACCCTAGCAGCTCCATTCTACTTAATAATGTAATACTTGATATAGCTGAGCTAAATGGACTCTCAACCTAGCTATGAGAAAAATAAAAAAGGTTTACTAAACAAGAGTATACCTAAGCTTTCAGGGTTACTGGTTAAACTATTAAGGACTCTTTCAAAGTAACCTCAAGCGCTTAGAAGTTTTCCATTTACATGCAAAACCAAGACTAAGGTAATTGCAAATTCCTTAAGGATCATGCTAGGTAATATGTGATTTATGTTTTTTATATATACATATGGGCTTCCCTGGTGGCTCAGATGGTAAAGCGTCTGCCTGCAATGCGGGAGACCGGGGTTCCATCCCTGGGTCGGGAAGATCCCCTGGAGAAGAAATGGCAACCTACTCCAGTACTCTTGCCTGGAAAATTCCACAGACAGAGGAGCCTGGTAGGTTACAGTCCATGGGGTCGCAAAGAGTAATAGAACATTGTTTGAAAATCACTGTATTTAAGATTTTAAGCTAGTTAGTTTAGTCTAGGCTTCACTCTACTTCCTCAAATATTGCAAGTTAGTATGGATTTACTACACATGATGAAATTTAAGATATAAAGTAATCAAAATTCTAAGAGTTAAGCAATGATGAAAAGTGGGAAATCAGCATAATGGAGATAATTAGTTGTCACAGCTTAAATTCTAAGATCATATACCACAATTTAAAAATGAAATGTAGAAGTAATCCAAAAGAAATAATAAAAACAAATATCTATTTTAATCAGTGTCTTACTTTCTCCCATTAATTATTTCTATCCCATTTTAGCTAGGATTTCACAAGGGAGACAAAGTGATAAAAAGGGACCATTTTTGAAAAATTAGAAATATCCTAGGACCACAGTGAAAAACATAAAAAAATTTGGTCTATAGGGGTTCAGAACAAGCATCCCCCAAATGGGCTACTCTTACACAAGACTTATTTTGAACTAAATGCAATAGAGACTCTGTGGGTTCAGGAGAAATTCACTGCTTCTGTCTTAACTACCTAGAAGAATTTGAATTGGAGATTTTTCCTAGAAAAAGTATTTACCAGAGATAAAATTTATCTTAGTGGCCCCATCTTTATGACAGAACAAATACCTAGTTATTAAATATCTGCTGTTCTTAATCTCCTGAGAATGAACCCTCCTGTCCTTGGAAGACCTAGACTCCCTACCTCATTTCTTAGCTCAGGATGGCATAAGTACCTCCTTTCACCTTTCTGTCTCATGTATGTGGAGTCTCTGACCTCTTATGTGTGTGCATTCCCATATATATGAAGTTAAATTTGATTTTCTCCTGGTAATCTGTCTCATTTAATTCTTAGACCAGCCAGAAGAACCTGGAAGGGCAGAGGATAGTTTATTCCTGACAAGGCTCAGTCTTGAAAAGAGAGAGATCTCTTATTCTCCAACAATAATGCAAATTCTCCATTTGGTTGGAGGACATGATAAAAAAATGAGAAGGTACATTTCAGTGATTTTTAAAGTTCCACATCCTCAACAACCATTCAAAGTACTGCCCATTAAGGAGGGGACTAAGACACCCCCTCACACCTCACAAATCAAAAAGGGGGAGGGGCTCAAAATTACACTAAAGATTGCTTCCCTGCATTATAAAACTCAGTATGAAGTGTCAGTGAGAAGTGTTCAAGATTGGGAATTTGGCTTATTTGAGCCTCACCCCCTTTACTGACCTAGTGCCCTGTCCACCTGAAAGCCCAATGGACTTGCAATGTAAGGGGCTATGATGACTGTTATTATAAATTGACACTGTTCCTACCATCACTAATTACCTTCAAAGAACCAGGCTTCCTGGAGTTTAACAAATGAATGAAGAGGACATTAAAAAAACACAAAAAACAAAACTGAAGTATCTTTAGTGTTTCATCTTCTTAGTGTAGTTAGCCATGACTCACTTCAAATAAGAACTCACATAAAACAAATATTTTTTTTTCCTTGGCATAACAGACAAACCGCAATTAACTTTTTTTTTTTTTTTTGCTTAAGTATCCTCAGGAAAAAAATAGAAGAACAAAGAAGACCACAGCTAAGTTTTTAGGTAAAACAAAAGTTATGCTCTGTCGGGAGTAGTTTTCTTCAGGATCTGTTCAAGATGACCACAAAGATAATGGAAGTTTCTCCCCTGCTCATCCCAAACATGTTGCCAGGGCTTCAGTGATGGTGGTTTGCTCATTTACATAGAAGTGACTCAGGGGAGAGCACTTGAAAAGTACTCCTGTTTACCTAATAAAACTCAATGTTCAGAATTAAAATTGGGCCCGTCTCATATCATCCGCTTTGAAAGGACTCATTCATAGGTGACTCCTGGAGCAACTGAGGGGAAGACAGTCACAAGTCATTAAAGTCTCCCTCCCTGGAGAACAATCTCATTGATCAAAGCACCATCATGGTTTCCATGCTGTACTCAAGAATCTTGTCTCTAACTGTAGACAGAATGGTTACTTTTCTTCATGCTGTTTTTGCATTAAGCTTAAAACTGCCTGAAAGATGCAAAGAATTTTATGATGGAAGATAATTTCAGTCTATTCAAGCAACCTTGGTGAAGTCAGCAAAGAATGAGCTGAATTCACCGGATGCTCTAAGTTGGTTGCAGAACCTAGATCCTCCCTACAATTGTATGTCACATTGCGTGTGTGCATATGCACATTCTTCTGAGAAAAATACCACAATTTTGATAGAATTCTCAGAATATGTAAACAAAACTTTTTAAAGGACTGCAGACATAGAGGTGTCCTTTGTGAGTGAATGAAAGCACTTTCATAGAATGTGTGTCATTAACTTTTGTTTGTGCTTTTGAACATCCACAGGTTTCCATCCAAAAGTATTAACACCACTGACCACAGTGAGAATTTGGGGGCCAATCTGTACAACCCTTTCCAATTTTCCAAATCAAGGAATCTAGTACACACAGTGGGTTCCTAACAACATGCCTCCAGAATGATCTGTAGCCATAGTTCAGGCCTTCACACTGAGGCCTCACAGAGAAGCTCATGTACTCTCATCTCTGAATCCTCTGGTCTTAGTCCCTCTGGAACCTCAGTGTCCTCTAATTTAGGGAAAATGATAATAATGGCACCAAACATTGCATATAATTCTTGGAAGTTGAACCAGTATTGAACCAAAGAAGCTAATGTTCCCAACAGACTGGGCCATCTTGATGCCAGTTTCAGCACAGCAGTTAATAACTCTGTCAACACTTGTCCCTGAAAAACAAACAGAACTTCAATCACAAACCCACAAACAATCCTAGCATTTTCTTCAAGGAGGATTCTTATAACAACTCGGGACACCAGTACCTAGAAATGCCCTTCCTCTATCACTACTCCATGAGGTCCTACCTCTCTGGGATAGAACCATGGATGTCTTCCCCCAGTTCTACCCCAACTAACCTGCCTCGTACTCTCTCTGTCAGCCTTTGTTCTCCTAGAGGAAATCACTCATCTCACTCCTTTATCCACCTCCTCTCCTGGTTCACTCACCGTGAACAAGAGCTGAGATCATTTCCTTGGGCAGAAGGAGGGAGAGATGGAAGATACTACCAGATACTAGTAATCTTTTATTTTTGTTTTTCACCAAGGCACAAGTATTTAGTAATGATCTTTGCAAACTTCTAAAGCGTTATAAAACTACATTAAGGTGAATAATCACCATCAATTAACTCACCAATCCTAAAAATGAATGGGCTTCCTTGACACTCTTCTTGTCACTAATGTAAAAATTTTTGCACCAAATAATCAGAACCTGTCTCAAATCTAATTTTCATCACATAACTTACATGTTTTAAGGACTTAGAGTAAAGATCCTTGTCATTTATCTGATATATACATCTTGCAGGTGACTATTTTCAAGCCTCTGGACTTTCTCAGTCACACTCATGCCCCATGCCCATCATTTTTTAGTGTTGTATTCAGCTCTGTTTCAGTCACACTTCTGCCATACTCGCCTTGCTCAGTCCCATCTAAGCGCCTGTGCTGAAGCCTCCATTATCCCAAGAGGACCCCGTTCTTGACTATGACTTAGCACATGTCATGCACTGAGATGTTGGGATCCCCTTCCTCACGGGATGCCTCTTCCTTCTCCCTTACATCTGGTGTAGGCGGCCTCAATTCATGTTGTAGAATAGTGAATAAACATTGTCTCCCCACCTCTGAGACACTGATTCACACCCATTACTCTTTCCCCAGACTTACTGCAGTTTCTCTGTTGGAGTGGCTCTACACCGACCCTTCTTCTGTTACCGTCACACCAAGCAGTCCTTCCTAAGACAAATACTCACTGAGCCTCAATCAAAGCCAGGCACTGCTGTCCAGCTGGGAATAAAATAATGAGCCAAACAGATAAAAATCCCTGCCCTCATGGAGTGTGCATTCCAATAGGGGAGAAGTAGATGCCCTAGACAGCTCACATTCAACTTGAAGTTCAGTATAATTCAGTTGTTTTGATTTTACATTGAGTCAAGCAACTGCCCAGACTCCTGTGGTAGATATTCTGCAAAGACAGATACCACCAACTCCTCCTAAATCTGCAGACACAGGACTACTCCTCTCATCGAGAGGCAGAGTCTGTTTCCTTTCTACCTGAACCTGAGCTGCCCTGTCACTCGATCAACAGAAGCCTCAGAAGTTACCACTGTGCCAGTTCTGGATCTAAGAAGCCCAACAGCTTCCTCTGATTGGGAAACCAGGTACCACATAAAGAAGCTCAGCCTATCCTGCTAGAGAGAAGGCCATGCAGAGAGAAAGACCCCAAGGAGGAGAACCGTGGCACCCCGAGTGACAGCCAGGACAAAGGCCACAGACACGTGAGTGAGGCCACTTCCTACCTTCCAGCCACCAGGTGAATGCAGCCCCTTGAGTGAGCCCAGAAAACATCACTGGAGCAGAGACCACCACCTATGATGAATTTCTGATCTATAGTATCGCAATCAGTAAAGTGGTGGTGGTTTTAAGCCACTAAATTTGGGGGTGATTTTTAGGCAGCAATACATAACAAAGATCCTGCCTTCGTGAGACAGAGTTCTTAGCCAGAGTCAGGGGTGGTATCTTCTACATGTTTCTAGGCCTTCATTATATCCATTACAGTTAGGGCTTCCCTTGTGGCTCATTTGGCAAAGAATCCACCTGCAGTGCGGAAGACCAGGGTTCAACCCCTGGGTTGGGAAGATCCCCTGAGGAAGGGAAAGGCTATCCACTCCAGTATTCTGGCCTGGAGAATTGCATGGACTGAACAGTCCATGGAGTCGCAAAGATTCGGACATGACTGAGCAACTTTCACTTTTCACTTTAGGCAAAAAGGAAATTACCCAGCCAAGATCTGATGAGTGACTATTTTTTTGTTTGTTTTTTAAACACTTTATTGAGTTAAAAATTACATACTGTAAAGTTTGCCCACATAAAGTGTACAGATGGTTACTTGAAGTAACCATCACAGAATCCAATTTTAAAATCTTTTCATCACCACCCCCCAAAAGAAACCCCACACCCACTACAGTCACTTCCTATTTTCTACTAACCCCCAGCCCAGCCCTAGGCAACCACTGATCTACATTCTTTCTGTCTCCATGGTGTCGCCTAGTCTAGACATTTTGTATAAATGGGATCATACACTATATGGTCTTTTATGACTGCCTTCTTTCACTTTGCACTCTGATTTCCAGAGTTATCACATTATTAAGCTCAAAAGTCCAGTGTTCACTAAAAAAAAATCACAAGGCATACTAAGGAATAGCACAGTATGATGCACTCAAAGGAATAAAACACATCAATAGAAACTGTCCCTGAGAAAGACCTAATGTCTGATATACTAGACAAAGACTTCAAAGTAACTGCCTTAAGGATGCCCAAAGGACTAAAGGGAGATATGGAAAAAGTCAAGAAAACAATGTGTGAACAAAATGGAAATATCAATAATAAGACAGAAAACTTAGAAAGAACCAAAAAGAAATTCTGGAGCTAAAAAATATAATTGAAATTAAAAATTCATTAGAGAGATTCAAAGGAGATTGAAGTAGACAAAAGACTCAGTGAACTTGCACATAGGACAATGGACAGATTCTGATATCCTGGTTTGCAAAAAGGATCCACTGAGGTAAGCTGTCATTGACTGAACATATTTCAGACAAGTTCTGATGATTTTCTATTAGTTTTCTTTTTTTTTCTATTCTTTTTTCTATTAGTTTTCTATTGCTGCATAATAATATTACCACAAACATAGTGGCTTAAAACAACACATGTTTATTACCTTATCATGTCTGTGGGTCAGGAATCCAAGGACAGCTTTTCTGGGCCATGCAGGGTCTTAGAAGGCTGCAGTCAAGGTTGTGACCAGGTTCTCATCTAGAGGCTGGACAGGGGAAGGATCTGCTTCTCCACCTGCCTGGTTGTGAGTACTATTCAGTTCTTTTCGGTTGTTTGACTGAGAGCCTAATTGTTTTGCTGACTGTCAGCTGGAACTAGATGATACTTACAGTTCCTTGCCGCATGGAGTTCTTCAATGGCCGCTTGCTTCCTCACAGCTCAAGAGGGAGAGACTCCAGCAAGATGAGACTTACAATCTTATGTAGTGCAATCACATAATCTCATACAAATAATCACATATCTCCCAACACCTATGCATATACGATTGTTTGGAAGCAGGTCACATGTCCTGCCCACAAGTAAGAGAGGGTGATTACACAGGGCATGAACACTGGGAGAGAGGGATCATAGAAGCCAGCTGTCAGTGGCCAGTTTACTTACCACAGGTGGCTACTTGTTACCATGGCTATAGAACAACTGATCTTTTCCCAAGTTTATGGCTGTGAAGCAACTGGAGTCTCCTGCACTGCTGTTGGGAATGCAGTGGTAAATAACTTTGGAAAATGGTTTGGCAGTTTTTTGAAAAGATAAAGATTTACCATATGACCCAGCCATTTCATTCTCAGATATTACCCAAGATAAATGAAAATAAACTCACATAAAGACTTGTATGTAAATGTTTATAGCAACTGTATTCATCATAACCCCCCAAAGGAGACAGCTAAAATGTCCATCAACAGGTGAGTGGATCAACAAAATAGATCTATTGATACAATGGTCTATATCTCAGCAGTAAAAAAAGGAACAGACTAAGTGATACACACAACTAAGTGAATAACTCTCAAAATTGTTATGCTGAGAGAAAGAAGCCAAAAAAAAATTTCCTGTATGACTCCATTTATATAAAATTCTAGAAACCCAAACTAACCTATAGTACTAGAAAGCAGATTTGTTGTTGCCTGGAGTGACAGATAGATGGACTACAAAGGGGCACTTGGATACTTGTGGGAGTGATGAAAATGTTCTGTATCATAAGAGTTGTAGTAATTCACAGATGTATATATCCATCACACTCATCAAATTTTACATTAAAAAAATTTGGGGGGGGGGGCATGCTGTGTGGCCTGTGGGACCTTTGTTCACTGACTAGAGATCAACCTGCACCACCTGCATTGGAAGTTCAGAGTCTCAACCACTGAATCACCAGAGAAATCCCCAAATTGTACACTTCAAAAGAATGTAGTTATGTGAACATAAATTATACCTTAATAATGTTGATTAAGAACAAGAATTAAATGAAAGAATCAGAGATATCTGAATATAGACGGAAGATAAAGTTGATATTTAGTATAGGTGATTTTAAACAAAATTTGCCAATGCACCATTCTCTCTGTCTGGTGCGTTGCCCTGAAAAGAAACAGCTACACGAAACACTTCAGATATTAATTCTTTTCAAGGTGATAATCAGTTTGCTTTAATAGAACAAAGGGGTCATTTATCACTGAAAATTACTAGAGAGGTTAAGCATTTTTCATACCTATTGGCGATCTTACTTACTTTTATATTGTCTGTTTTTGTGAACTTTGCCAGTTTTTTCTGTTGGCTCTTTCCTCCTGGATTTTCTGTTTGTTTACTTGTCTCTTCAGCTTGGGAGTTTACTGGAGACAAGGGCTACATCTCATTTTTCTATCCTCAGTCCAACAGGGTTTGGTGTTTCGTTCACGAAATGTTTGTTAAAATTGAATTGAATGATCTTGATTCTCAGAACGCTTGGGAGATTTAATTTTATTATTTCTATTTTACAGATGAGGAACACAAGATGCAGACGCTGAATAATTTGCAGTCACACAACTAACCGGCAGAATTGGGACTGTAATCCATCACACCTTTTAATTTTAAACCATAGGTTTACTGAAATTGTCCTCCATCCTCTTCGTTGATGTTTCCCTGAGCCGCGTCTTCTTCAGGATATCTACTAAGTATTTTAAATTAAAGTGAGCAAAGGTCAACCTCCGCTAGGCGCATGCGTCCCTTCCTTTTCCCACGGTGGGGGAAAAAAAGACACCACCTCTTTTCCTTCCGCTTTGTACATCTTTTGGCCCGTGCGACTCGCCATCGCCCTTGGGGAGGCGTTCACTGGCCGAGGTGATGGCGACAGGGACCCCAGATTCGCAAGCGCGATTCGGTCAGTCCGTGAAGGGGCTTCTGACGGAGAAAGTGAACACCTGTGGTACTGATGTGATCGCTCTAACCAAGCAGGTTCTGAAGGGCTCCCGGAGCTCCGAGGTAAACTAGGAGTGATCTCTCCGGGCCTAGTACCCTGGGAATTTCTTTTCTTCCTTGTCTGTGTGGAAGGAGGTGGGAGTGGCTGCACTGCATCCTGGGAATTGTAGTCCGTGAACTGCGGAGAAGAGCGGAGAGCTCGTTCGCGGTGAGCGCGCTTTGCACTCTGGGGTGTGTCCCTGGACAGGACTACTGTTTCTACGAGCCGAGGAGGGAGCGGAGAGGAATGGGGTGGGGAAGAAACCAAAAGATAAGAATCGGTGCTTTAAAGCATACATTACCTATTGCATATAGATAACCCTATATGCAAAACAGAAAAAGAGACAAAGAAATACAAAACAGACTTTTGAACTCTGTGGGAGAATGTGAGGGTGGGATATTTCAAAAGAACAGCATGTATACTATCTATGGTGAAACAGATCACCAGCCCAGGTGGGATGCATGAGACAAGTGCTCGGGCCTGGTGCACTGGGAAGACCCAGAGGAATCGGGTGGAGAGGGAGGTGGGAGGGGGGATCGGGATGGGGAATACGTGTAAATCTATGGCTGATTCATATCAATGTATGACAAAACCCACTGAAATGTAAAAAAAAAGAAAAAAAAAAAAAAGAAGAATAGGTATTAACTTTTATTTAAAGGTTTTGTATGACCCACCTATGAAACCATCTATTCCTGGGAAAAAAAAAAAATAATAATAAAGCATACATTACGCTAGGAGGCGGATGAGATAGTGATCATATCGAGTTCCTCATTTGTTTCTCAGAGTTGTCTCTAGTGAAGATCTGTCCCTTTTGGCCCCCAAATTCCGCCTGGTTGTGCCCTAAACATCCCAGATTCCTTTCAGACTTTTTTTCTGCGCTGTCTTCCTTGCTGCACTGGGGGCTTTCTCTAGTTGGGACGAGTGAGGGGCCTCTCTCCTTTTGCGGTTCGCAGGCTTCCCATTGCGGTGGCCTCTCCTGTTGCGGAGCACGGGCTCTAGGGCGCGTGGGCTCAGTAGTTGTGGCGCAGGGGCCTAGTTGCCCTGCAGCATGTGGGGTCCTCCCCGACCAGGGATCCAATTGGCCTCCCCTGCATTGCAAGGGGGATTCTTAACCACTGGACCACCAGGGAAGTCCCCTTCAAGACTTCTATATCGTGTGTCCACACATTCATTCTTTTCTGACTTGTCTTTCTGGTCACGTTTTTGGTTTTCTGTTAGCTTTCTCCTTTGCCGTGATTTTCTTCTCATCCTCTGGCTAGTAACATGAATGGGATTGTTTGATGGCTTTTCACACCAGCAAGCTTTGTATGTGTACGCTGTCTCCTAAAAAAGACCTATCCATTGTACCCTGAGAATTCAACCAAGTGAAATGAAAATATATGTGCACACAAAGACTTGTACGTGTTCATAGACATTTATCCAAAATAGCACAGAATTGGAAGCAATGCCCATATGGCAGGTGATTGGACAAACAAAATAGGTCTAATGACCCAGCTTTTCAACTTCTAGGTTTTTACCCAGGAGAAAGGAAAACGTGTCCATCGTTTTGTTACAGAGACCAACCATGCACATGGTGTATCATGTAAGATGTCCAGGTTTGGATTCTTTAAATGGAAGATATCTTAAATATGCTTGCAGAATAATCTGGGGACAGAGTCTTTAGGTTTCTATAATTTCTCCTATGAAAAAGTTGGTTTAAAGCTCAACATTCAGAAAACTAAGATCATGGCATCTGGTCCCATCACTTCATGGCAGATAGATGGGGAACCAGTGGAAACAGTGGCTGACTTTATTTTTCTGGGCTCCAAAATCACTGCAGATGGTAACTGCAGCAATGAAATTAAAAGACGCTTACTCCTTGGAAGGAAAGTTATGACCAACCTAGATAGCATATTAAAAAGCAGAGACATTACTTTGCCAACAAAGGTCCGTCTAGTCAAGGCTATGGTTTTTCCAGTGGTCACATATAGATGTGAGAGTTGAACTATAAAGAAAGCTGAGCGCCGAAGAATTGATGCTTTTGAACTGTGGTGTTGGAGAAGACTCTTGAGAGTCCCTTGGACTGCAAGGAGATCCAACCAGTCCATCCTAAAGGAGATCAGTCCTGGGTGTTCATTGGAAGGACTGATGTTGAAGCTGAAACTCCAATACTTTGGCCATCTGATGCAAAGAGCTGACTCATTGGAAAAGACCCTGTTGCTGGGAGGGATTGGGGGCAGGAGGAGAAGGGGACGACAGAGGATGAGATGGCTGGATGGCATCACTGACTCGATGGACGTGGGTTTGAGTGGACTCTGGGAGTTGGCGATGGTCAGGGAGGCCTGGCGTGCTGTGGTTCATAGGATCGCAAAGAGTCGGACACAACTGAGTGACTGAACTGAACTGAACTGAATTTCTCCTGTAGACCATTGTCTTGCTCATAATTAATCCAATAGCATTGTATCTTAGCTACTCATTTTCAACAAGTATATTTGATTTTTGACTTAGTTTTATCATAATAGCAACTCTCTCTCCCCCACTCTTCTTTTCCTCATATTTCATCATTTTATTATTATTCCATTAAGTTATATAGTTCCTTTAGCAAGCATGATCTGTCTGCAAGTCTTCACCTTCATATATGAATGTTCAAAGTATTAGTTTAGGGTCTGGTAGAATGATCTTTACAAAATTAGCTTTTACCTTATATCCTTAGTTTCTATTGATAGTGGCTATAAGAAACAACTGTATAAAAAATGTGTTTACCAACTCAGCGACGCGTCCAGGCCAGTGTGGGGTGGGGAGGCCCCGTGTTAACCGGAGCGCTGTGGGGAGGGCCCCGGGGCAGGGGGCAGTGATGCTCCAGCTCTCATCTCCCTCGGGCGGGGCTGGGGTGCCCGGGGTCTTCTCGGGGTGCGAGGGCAGGGCGCCGATGCCCGCAGCGCCTTCCCGCCTCTGACGGCGCCCAGCTCTCAGACTGTTGTAAACTCTCGTCGTTTTGTATGAGCAAAATTGTCTTTACTAAACAGATTTAATAGTTAAAAAAAAAAAAAAAAAAAAAAATGTGTTTACCATAATACTATTGTTGAAGTAATTGATCTGGTGATGCCAGATATGCTTTGTATGAAGTTCCACGTGGTATACTCATTTTAGGATCCAGAGGGCTTCCCAGGTGATTCAGAGGTAAAGAATCCGCCTGCTAGTGCAGGAGCTGTGAGTTCGATCCTTGGGTTAGGAAGATCCCCTGAGAAGAAAATGGCAGCCCATTCCAATATTCTTACCTGGAACAGCCCACGGACCGAGGAGCCTGACAGGCTATAGTCCACAGGATCGCAAAGAGCCAGATACAACTGAGCACACCCTCATGCATCAGAGGAAAATTTACCTGTTTTGAAAAATTGCGTCGCCTTTTACCAAATAAGAATTATGAAACTTACTGTGCTCCATCTTTTACCTTGGTTGCAGTCAGTTTTAGTGGTAGACATATCTACTTCTCCTTTTCATGATTTTTTAGATTCTTTTTCTGTTATTTTTTTTAATGTGTGTGTTTTATGTAGCTTAATTCATAAATCTTCATAATTGCTGATAAAGTAAGTGCTTTTCTTACAGAGAGGAGTTTCACTTGTCCAAGTTCATGCAGTAGTTGGGAAGGGGTAGTACTAGGATTCAAACCTAGGCAGACTGGTTCTAAACCCACACTCTTGGATGCCACTTCTCGTGGCCCCTAGCTGGATTAAGTGGTCAAAAAGCCACGGTACCATGTTGACTCTCCTGACGTGGCTTGCTGCTTCCCGTTCCAGCTCCTTGTGCATTTTTCACAAGAGTTTCTTCTGTAGTAGATTTAGATAGGGTGCTCAGTAAGTGGTATGGATTGAGTTAAGCTGAAACCAGTCCAGTTTTCTGGGACAGAGTTGATACACTTCTCAAGCCGGAACTTTGTCTTTATTTTAAAAATTGGTTAATATTTTATTTATTTATTAAAAAATTGGAATATAGTTGCTTTACGGTGGTGTATTAGTTTCTACTGTACAGCAAAAATGAATCAGCCGCATGTATACATATATCCCCTCTTCCTTGGATTTCCTTCCATTTAAGTCACCACACATTATTCAGTAAATGTTTCTGTTCTATACAGTCAGTTCTCATTTGTTACCTGTTTTATACATAGTAGTGTATATATGCCAATCCCAGTCTCCCAATTCATCCTACCTCCACCTTCCTCCCTTGGTATCTTCGTCTGTGTCTCTATTTGCTTTGCAAATAAGTTCATCTATATGGACTTTGGGCTTCCCAGGTGGTGCCAGTTGTAAAGAACCTGTCTGCCAATGCAGGAGACATAATGAGAGACATAATGAGGGTTCGATCCCTGGGTTGAGAAGATCCCCTGGAGGAGGGCATGGCACCCCACTCCAGGATTCTTGCCTGGAGAATCCCACGGACAGAGGAGCCTGGCAGGCTATAGTCCGCAGGGTGTCAAAGAATTGAACATGACTGAAGCGACTTAGCACACACGCACGCATGCACGCATACCAGCCTTGTCTTTTTACTAGATCTCTTACGTGACACTTATCTTGTACCATATTGCATTTTTCTGTAGTTACTTAGGACTTCCCTTGTAGCTCAGTTGGTCAAGAATCCACCTGCAATAAAGAAGACCCATATTTGATTCCTGGGTTGGGAAGATCCCCTGGAGAAAGAAATGGCAACCCACTCTACTATTCTTGCCTGGGAAATCCCATGGACAGAGGAGCCTGGCAGGCTACCAGCTACCGTGTATAGACTTGCAAGAGTCAGATACAACTTAGTGACTAAACCACCAACAAAGTTACTTATGTATATTTTTGCCATTTCCTTTGCTAGGCCCTGAGGTATGGGAGTATTACTGATTTTCAGTCCTTCTTAGCCCACAGAGCATTGCTTCCCTCTTCATCAGTCTTCAACAAAGCTGTTTTGCGTGAATATAAGACAAACTGGTGTTAAGATAAGTATGAGCAACCTGGAGGAAAATTCATAGAAATGTACAAAGCTTCTGTACTCAGATTGTTTCACAGGTGTGTTTCAGATGTTCTACTTTAAAGAAACTGAAACTGGAGATCTTAGGTAATATGTTATGTGCCTGGCTGGTTTATGTAAACAAATAATGCATCAATGTCAATGATTATGTCTGTCATCATAGAAAAGGCCCTGGTCCTACATGCCAACAGCCCCTGCATTCCAGGCCATCACAAGTCCCATCAGGTCTATCTTCTGAATAACTCTCAAGTCCCTCACCCTGCCTTTTTAAACTGTCACTTCTGTGGTTCAGGTCACTCTCATTACTTTCCTAGAATACTGCTATGTTCTCCTAACCAATCTGTCTGCCTTCAGGCCTGCTCCCCCGACCCCCACCCCTTCTAATCCATCTTGCTCACCACATGCTAAAACAGTCAATCTAATCATGCCACTTTTTTGTAACATTATACTTCTGAATTCTAAGCACCAGCCTTTAGGTCTCAGCTTAGAAGTCACTTCTTTGGGCTTCCCCGGTGGCTCAGTGGTAAAGAATCCACCTGCCAATGCAGGAGACACGGGTTTGATCTCTCGTCCAGGAAGATCCCACATGCCATGGAGCAACTAAGCCTGTGGCTACAACTATTGGCCTGAGCTCTAGAGCCTGGGAGATGCAACTGCTGAAGACTGCATGCTTAGAGCCTGTGCTCTGCAACAAGAGAAGCCACCACAGTGAGAAGCCCACGCACTGCAACTAGAGTAGTCCCTGCTCGCTGCAACTAGAGAAAAACCACATGTAGCAATGCAGATCCAGCACAGCCAAGAATAATAAATAAATAATGAAATCAGGAATTAAAAAAAAAAAAAGTCACTTCTTTTAGGCAGCCTTCCCTGAGCGCCTACCCTGTGTTAGTCACCACTGCCCTCAAGCTCCCCTGGCATCTAATGCATCCCCTCAGCACCTACCCCAGGGTATCGTAGGACCTTTGTCCTCTGTAATCCCAGCCTGTGAGCCCTGAAAGGATGGGGGCTGTGTCTCTTACTGGCTTATAAGTACTTAATAAATGTTTGTTGAATGAATGAGGAAGATACTATTAGAATCTTCAATTTGTTGGTCACCATCCCTTGTCTGTAGGAGTTTGGAGTTTGCCATTTAAAAGTGGCCACAGGGAGGAAACAGGAACTCTGCTACCTGGTGGGAATGCAAAATGATATAATCTTAACAGGGAGGGTGATTTGGCAATATGTAGCAAAATTAAAACCCTCTGATCCAGCAATCACAATTCAAGATTCTGAGTCTATCCAAAGATATGCGGGCAAAAAGATACAAAAAGATATGTAAGGTATTTTTTTAGCACTCCTTATTAATATAATAACAAAAGACTGGAAACAGCCCCAAAGTCTTTAGTAGAAGACTGGTTAAATAATCTTATGAGACATCGATACAGTGGAGTGCTTGGCCGCTCTAAAAGAACAGGTGGAGATTCAATATTTATTGCTGTAGGCCTATCTCAGTATATATTATTGAGTGAACATGGCATGATGTGGAAGAGTGCATATGGTAGGTTACATTTTATGTAAGATGGGCAAAATATATACACATGTCCATTGTTTTATAAAGGAACAATGGAAAGATAAACCAAAAACTAACTTAAAAAATATGTATGCATAGAGAAGAGATACCAGGAGAGGAAGAGGCTGGATAGAAGGTCTTATTTTATTGTTTTGCCTTTAGAAGCCTGTAAAATTTTACTAACTTGAAGTTAAAAAGAAAAATAAAAGTTGCTATAGGGAGAGAAGTCGGGAGGCTGGATCAGTGCTGGTTTCTTGTTAATTTGAAGTCATCTGACCCAAGGGAACAGGGAAGATTGGTAGACACACGTAACAGGAGCTCCCTTTCATGGCTGGACTTAATGTCTGCCAGTAACAGAGTGCCTCAGGAAGTGAAGCACCTCTGTTGATTTATTCTTGCCGTTCCGTGCAGGCCACCCAGCTGAAACAGAGCTCACTCAGCCTCTCTCTCTCTCTTTCTCTCTCTCCACCATAGGGCCCAGCTATCAGTGAATTCATTAAAATCCACTGCCACCTTCCTCCTTTCTTTTCTCTTCCCCAGCTCCATCTGGCCATTCTTCACATAGTGCTTTCCCACTTTGAATCCCAAACTTCTTCCCAGGTCTTTCCCGAGCACCCTCCTCCCCTCCCCACCCCCTACATCTATGTTTTTCATTCCATTTCTAAACAGCTACATCCCATTGTCCTTTAAAGCCCTATCCTAACTCTTGCCCTCTCCCTCCCCCCAAACAACTCCAAATCTCAAATTTGCCTTAGAGAGTCAGAAGTTAGGTTCTCACTGGGCTTGTGGAGCCTAAGTTTGTGTTCGCAGACTTTTCCTCCCAGCACTTGATGAATAAGCTCAGCATTCTGGAGGACTTGATTTCTCAGGCAATGGCCTTTGGAACAGATGTCGAGCCCATGCCAGCACTGCCACAGTGACAATGAAATGGGTTTTCAACATGAACAAATGGGAAATTATCTTCCTTTACATTCGGAGGGTTTGTATTTGTATGGGGTGGCAGAGTAGGGGGAGGAGAGAGGGCCCTGAGAGAACAGCTGCAGAGAGAAGATTACAGGAAGTTTGGAAATTTTGATTATTACCATTTTATTTTTGTCTTCCAGCTGTTAGGTCAGGCAGCTCGAAACATGGTACTACAGGAAGATGCCATTTTACACTCAGAAGATGTAAGAAACAATTTCTGTTACGATTTGAATTTTATGTGCACAGTTTGTGTGGCTTCAGGGAAGTGGAATGCTCTATTTCTCTCTCTCTCTTTTTTTAATGCAGAGTTTAAGAAAAATGGCAATAATAACAACTCATCTTCAGTACCAGTGAGTATGCGCTCTCCAGTGCCTGCTGCGCTTGCTACACAGTCACTCTCTGCAGGCTGCTTCTTGTGGCCTTTGTGCTTTTGCTTATTTTCCTGAAGGCGGGAGCCAGGAGTAAAGTGTCAGGAGGTGGGAGGGGTGCGGGGGGGGGGATTAGTCAAGGATATGTTCCCCCTGGAATAGATGCCTGAGACTGCAGAAGAAGTTGGTGTACAGGGTGCGATCAGAGTGGGAATCACCTTTGTGAACCTCCCTCATATTTTGAGGGCTTCTTAGAAGGAGAGATGCAAACCCCTTAAGGCCAGGGCCCATCCAGGACCACACACATGAGTAGCCCTTGGCACTTGGTGGGCACTTAAGTGGTATTTGTCAACTGTCTGTGCCTGAGGGCTTTCCCAGAGTGGCTGCACCTTCCCTGGGGAATGGAGTACATCAGTGATCTTTATTTTACCTTCCCATGTGCGTGCCAAGTCACTTCAATTGTGTTACCTCAGTTGTGTCTAACTCTTTGGGACGCTATGGACTGGAGCCCTCGAGGCTCCTCTGTCCTTGGGATTCTCCAGGTAGAATACTGGAATGGATTGCCATGAGCCCTAATTGCATACAAATCATCCAGCAGATTCTGAAATATAGAGACTCCCTTTTTCGTTATAGTTTTGGACAAAATTACAATTTAATTAACTCTTCACCTTACTTCATTTTGCTTTTTATTTTATGCAGTTGATATTACACTTACGTACCTATTGGAAATATCTGATTTGGAATTTAACTCTTGATATTTAAATAGCTAAAACATTCATTTTTAGGTTATGTACCTATCAGGTATGTGACCCTTCAGCTCACATACCCAAACTGAATTTGAGCCATCTTTATAGTTGGTTGGACTACATACCTCACTCTGATGGAGTATTATTACATCTTTAGGTGTAAAATCCGTCTTTTCAGCAACTCTGCACTCAGATAGTGAAGAGGGATTCAATATTACAATCTTAGGATAGGATGGACAGAAATAGAAAATGTGACAAGCTGGAAATTTGTCCTTCCTATGTAAATATCTGACCATAGATAACTTCTTCTGGTTGCTACATTTTCTTATGTTTATTTTCCTCTTTCCTTTTCTGATTTAGGCAAGAAGCTATTCAGAAGAAGTAAGTAACCCCAAAGGTAGAGGAGTAGGGGGCCACCTAACTGTAGCAAGCCGGGGGGAATTACACTGCTGGGCCTAGGATTAGTACAAAACTCTGGTTGACATAGACCCTTAAATTGATTTATGTTCTAGGATAGCTCATTGAAAATATAAAGAATATTTCAAAGGCATGCAGTAAGTCAATTCACTTCTAGCACAGGCTTTCTAAAAGCTATAGGGTATAGAGAACCAACCTTAAGGAGTAGGCAACTTTTTACTTTGGTAATATTTGTTAAGTAGAGTAAATGTTCTGCAGTCATTGAACAGACTTGTGTGTTTGTGTGTGTGTATTTTTTTTAAGTGGAATATTTCAGTCCCTAGCAATATTGTTTATATAATAATTGGCTTTACAGATCTTTTCTTCATGTTTTAAACATGTATGGTCGCCGCCAGTGGACCAAAATAAATTTTTGATTTAGCTTCAACAGAACTATGCATATGTTTTGTGCAAATACTCTGTGCAAATCATTTGCACAATGAAATGTCTTCACAGTATTTTTTTTTTTTCCAGTATCTAGTTCTCCATTTTTCTAGGGAGAACATATGATATTGTACTTTCAGGGATAGTAAACCATTACAAACAAAGAATGTAGAGAAATACACCCCTATCTCTTCACCCAGTCATGAATCTGACCCCACTTATAGCCCCCACATTTAAAGCCTAAAGAAAATATGATTGCATAGAGGGGTTGCTATGACGACAAGATGCCCAGTGTAGACAAACTTTTTTCTCTATCCTAATTTATAGTGTTGAGCAGTCTTCAAATCTACAGGACCAGTTGAATCATCTATTGAAATAGAACGAGTTAGAAGAGGGCGAAAGCACTTCTTTGCCTGACCCTGAGGAGGAAGTATCTTACATAACCATGTGCTATGGGTTTGATTTTCCATTTTCTTTTCCAAAAGTTAAGTTAGAAAAGATCTGTGATGATGAACAGTTTCTCCTGAAAGGAAATTAGGTGACTAAATTTTAGAAGCACTTCTTAAATCAAACCAACGCATGCTCTTAATTAATTTTTAAGTTGTTCTGTTAGTTTGATATTAAAGCAAAATTAAAAGAGGTCTTAGTTTTTCCCACAGAATTTTAATATGTCAAAAGCCATGTTGTCTAAATGTGTTTCTTAAGCAAATACTGAGTAGTGTTTTAAATTCAGACTTAGAGATTCTACTGTGAATTTATAAGAATGATTAATATTTTTTAAAGACTTTTTTCTTTTAATCATACTTTCAGGAAATATTTTAATTTCATGGTCACAGAATGATGATTAGGTAATACCGGTTGTTTTCTTTTCTAGTAACTAAGAAGAGATACTTATTTTATTTGTTGGAGCAAATTCCTTCATGAAAATTAGGCAAATGGTATCATATCTGGCCAGCTGCAACCTCCTGCCTTGACCTTCATTCCTAGGGTTTCTTTGTTGTTGTGACTCTTGATTAAGTGGCCTTGGGTTCATTTTGTAATTTTGCTAGTCGTCAGCAAATTCACTTGTATGACATTATTGCCAAGTGAGAACGCAGCTAAATTACCAAGATTGCAGTATAAGGTTGTGCCATGTAGAAAACCTTATGTTTGTAGACATATACCCATGTTCACTGAATTTATCTTATTAAATGTTATTGCCTTTGTTCTCAAGTCTGAATGTCTATGCTTTGTTTGAATTTAAAATGGGACTCCAACCTGGCTTAACTCTGTTCTTAATTCACTAAAATATTGGGAGAAAGCTGACATAAGAAAATCGTGTTTTTACTGAAAGAAGAAAAGCAAATGTGAGTCCAATTTAATTCATATTCTCTATCATCAAGTTGACTAATCATGTTAGATTATATATGTATTCCTCATTTTATATATATGCACATTAACTTAAAGTAAAAAATAGGTCTGAAGGAATTCACTTATGTATTCATTCTATAAACATTTATTATAGTTATTAAATGTAAACAGGCTCAATTTACCTTAAAAAGAATGGTTGCAAACTTACATCAATTGTCATATTAGGAGTAAAACATCTGAAATGTTATCAGAGGATGTTACTATTAGTTTCTATTCAGCATTTCGCTGGAAGCCACACCTGGTTCAGAAATTAAAATTAAATGTAACTATTAGCAATGAAGAGACAAAATTGTTATCGTATGGTAGAATTATCTTAGAAAATCCAAGGACTGATTTTTTTTTTAAAGTCACCAGTTTAGAAAACAAAACAAAGTTTAACCATCCAGATATACACAAGGCAAAGAAATATTTAAGATGAAAAAAATTAACATATGCTGGAACAAATATTAAAGAAGCAGTAATTGCTTAGGCTTCCCAGGTGGCTCAAGTGGTAAAGAATCTGCCTGCCAATCCAGGAGACGCAGGTTGGATCCCTGGATGGGGAATATCGCCTGGTGGAGGAAATGGCACTTACTCCCATATTCTTGCCTAGGAAATCCCATGGACAGAAGAGGCAGGCAGGTTATAGTCCATGGGGTCTCAAAGAGCAGGACACAACTTAGCAACTGAACACATGCACAATATTGCTTATGTTGTATCTGATAAGATAAATTTTACAACTTAATTTTCACAATTAAAATTAAAGATGAAATTTACATTAAATAATGAATACCTAGTTTGTTGTTGTTGTTCAGTCACACAGTCATGCTGGACTCTTTGTGACCCCATGGACTGCAGTACGCCAGGCTTCCCTGTCCTTCACCATCTCCCGGAGCTTGCTCAAACTCATGTCCATTGAGTCAGTGATGCTATCCAACCATCTCCTACTCTGTCATCCCCTTCTCTTCCTGCCTTCAATCTTTCCCAGCATCAGAGTCTTTTCTAATGAATCAGCTCTTTGCATCAGGTGGCCCAAGTATTGGAGCTTCAGCATCAATCCTTCTAGTGAATATTCAGGATTGATTTCCTTTAGGATTGACTGGTTTGATCTCTTTGCAGTCCAAGGCACTCTCAAGAGTCTTCTCCAACAAAGAACATAATGCCAAAATACATGAAAGAAAAGTAGACAAATATGAGAATAGGCAGAAATGTATACATAATTTAATTGTTTCTTATAGAAATAGACAGGTTATATAGAATTAAATGGTGATCAAACATATGGAGACAAAAGATATTTCTATAAAATAACATCTGGGTTATAGAGGGTATGTGGAGGATAATTTAAAAATAATGAAAATTAAAATTTTATGCAAGTGAATTTATGTGGTGACACCCAAGCAGTACTATAAAAGAAAAAAGTCATACTTTAAAGTCATACCGACTAAATGGACATGAGTTTGAGCAAACTCCAGGAGAAAGTGAAGGACAGGGAAGCCCTCTATATTAGGGATAAAGTAGAAATAAATGCCCCCGCCCCCACCCCCTGCCCTGCACCCAAGAGATTTGTGGTTAGAATTTAGAAAGAGAACAAAAGAAATCAAAGTAGAATAAGAAAACCAAGCATGTGTTACAAAAGTGTGAAAAATATATGAAACATTAATTGGTTCTTATAGATTAAACTGGTAAAATGTTGGCTCAATCATCAAAGTATAAATTAGTACATTTGTAATTTAATAGGAGATATACAAATCAGATTTGAAAAGAATGATCAGTTTGATTCTGTATAGACAAAAGGTATGTGTTTTCCAGTAGCCATGTGTGGATGTGAGAGTTGACCATAAAGAAGGCTGAGCACCAAAGAATTGATGCTTTCTAATTGCGGTGCTGGAGAAGACTCTTGAGACTCCCTTGGACTGCAAGGAGATCTAACCAGTCAATTCTAAAGGAAATCAACCCTGAGCTGAAGCTCCAGTACTTTGGCCACCTGATGCAAAAAGCTGATTCATTGGAAAAGACCCTGATGCTGGGAATGATTGAGGGCAGGAGGAAAACAGAGCAACAGAGGATGAGATGGTTGGATAGCCTCACCAACTCAATGGACATGAGTTTGAGCAAACTCTGGGAGAAAGTGAAGGACAGGGAAGCCTGGTGCATTGCAGGCCATGGGGTTGCAAAGAGTCAGACACGATTTAGTGACTGAACAACAACAAATCAGTTTGATGCTAAATAATTATTAGTATCAAAATGTCTGGCTCCTTATAAAGGCATAGTATTATAAAACCAACATTTAAAAAAGAATATGTCCCACCTGGTTATGAGAAATAATCTGTAACTTGTCAAAAATAACCAGTTAAAATGTCATCTGTTTGTAATGGCTATCCTGAGACTTTTCCAGAGTATCAAAGAACAAATCATTTCCATATGCTCCCAGAGTATAGAAAATGATAGCAAGATACCCAGTGCCTTTGCTGAAGTAAGTGTAATTTTCATAAAAAAAAAAAATAAATCGAGATAACATAAAGCTATTTAGGAGATACTTATTTATGAATGTAGATGCAAAAATCCTAATAAAATCTCTAAAAAATCAAATAGAGAAATATTTAGAAGAGTTGCCAAAATAATTATGAAATTACAAAGTTGATGTAACAACTGCAAAATACATTAGATTACTAGGAAACAATAAAAATTATACATCACTATAATAAACACCAAAAGGGGATTAGAAAAAATTCAACTTCTATTTCTAATTAAAACTTAAAAAAACTCTCTAAAAGTATGTTTTAGAGGAAAGTATCATAGGACTCCAGCATATTATAGCTGTATGGGGCCTAACAAGTGATTAAGTTCTGGCCCCATGTTTAACAGATGAAAACACATAGGCAGGGAGATAAAATGACTTATCCAAAGTCTCTGAGCTTGGTAGTCTTGACTGCTAGTCTAGCTTGCTATTGTCTGTTACTTTTCTTTTAAATTGAAACAAGGATATGTGTGTGTGTTCAGTAGTGGCTCTTTGTGGCTGCATTGACTGTAGCCCCCAGGCTCCTTTGTCCATGGAATTTTCCAGCAAGAATACTGGAGTGGGTTGCCGTTTCCTCCTCCAGGGGATCTTCTCAATCTGGGGGTTGAACTCATGTTTCTTGTATCTCCTGCACTGGCAGGTGGATTCTTTACCACTGCACCACCTGGGAAGCCCCAGAAACAAGGGGGGTCCCTGTCATTTCTACTATTTAGCATCATACAAAGGAGAGGTTTTTGGAACTGAATCTTAACCCATTTACCCCTGCTGCTGCATCTCTGGTAGGTAAACAACCAGTTGGTATTCCTATTAATAGCTTCTGTTTAAATGCTTCTAATGTTTGGAGAATCTTTTACTTGGGGATGCTGGCCATTTTGGAAGCTCTACTTGAAAGATGGCTCTGTGTATTAAACCAAAATCTGCCTTTCTGGACCATGCTGGAATTGTCAAACCAGTAACTTACAAGGTTAGATGTGTGGAGTTCTACACAAGGCCATCCTTGGAGGTAAGGAAAGAAAACGTGAAAATAATTGTGTATGTTTATGCTTTACTTTTAAAAGAGAAAATTAGGGACTTTCCTGGTGGTCCAGTGGCTAGGGCTCTGTGCTCCCAGTGTCGGGGGCCTGGGTTCGATCCCTGGTCAGGGAACTGGATCCCACATGTAGCAACTAAAAGGGTCCTGCTCACCACAAGAAGGACCCACATGCTGCAACTGGGATCCAGCTCAGCCAAATAAATAAATAAATATTAAAAAAGAGAAAATTAGCGTTTGCTAATATTTTAAATATGGCTTGATTTGAGAGCTCTACCTCAGTCTACACAGCATGTGTACCATTCAGCAGGAGTGATGGTGGTAGTGGCGGTGGTGGTGTGGTCACTAAGTCATATCAGACTCTTGTGACCCCATGGACTATAGCCTGCCAGGCTCCTCTGTCCGTGGCATCCTCTAGCTAAGAATGCTGGAGTGGGTTGCCATTTCCTTCTCCAAGGAGTGATACTAAAAACAAAAAAAATTCTGTGACTGAGGCCCTGACCAATCAGAATGAGTGATGTTCATAAGCCATCTGGTCCAAAACCAGCCCTGCACACTAGATACTTCAGGGAAAACTGGGAATAACCCAGTATAAGTTGATGGTGGTTTGTTTAATTGTAGCATATCTGTGTGTGGTTAAGTGGATTTAAGGCTTATCAAATGGTTCTTGTGAATAACCGCAAATTGAAGATAATATAATAAAACAAGCACAAGTGAACAAGTAGAAAATGATACAGTTCTTTCCTTTCAAGATAAAGTTACCATTTTAACAATGAGTGAGAAAGTGACTACTTTTCTAAAGGAACTAATTTTAAATGGAGAGAGTGTTTTTAAAACTTATTATTTAGGAGTTCAGTTCAGTTTAGTCTCTCAGTCCTATCCGACTCTTTGTGAACCCATGGACTGCAGCACGCCAGGCTTCCCTGTGCATCACTGACTCCCGGAGCTTGCTCAAACTTATGTCCATCAAGTCGGTGATGCCATCCAACCATCTCATCCTCTATTGTTCCCTTCTCCTCCTGCCTTCAATCTTTCCCAGTATCAGGGTCTTTTCAAATGAGTCAGCTCTTTGCATCAGGTGGCCAGGCCAAAGTATTGGAGTTTCAGCTTCAGCATCAGTCCTTCCAATGAATATATAGGACTGATTTCCCTTAGGATTGACTGGTTTGATCTCCTTGCAGTCCAAGGACTTGCAGTCCAATATTCAGGAGTGTTTTCACCATTAAATGATTGCCAAAAAACAGGTATCTATAAAAATTTACTTTTTAAAAAACTTATGTTTATATACTTAATAGTTAGAAATATTCTGGTCTATAAGAATATTCCAACGAGGATCATTTCCATGGGTTTAGTTTGTTAAAAATACAAAAACACAACAACTTCTTCTTAATATTTAAAAACTAACTGACATTTGGGAAAATTGTTATTATCAGATGAGATTGAAAAGTAAGTAAAATTTGGTAAATTTTCCATTCAGATATCCTTTTAATTGAAACCCCATATCTCCTTACTATCCTAATGAATAGGAATTCTTGTTGTTACCACAAAATAAAATGTATTAGTGGAGGAAAAACTAAATTAAAAAAAATTTCTGCGAGATGAGATGATAATACTTAGAAAACAAGTGAATTGACCAAAAGATACTAGAGGTTAAAAATGAACCTATCAAAGTTGCTTCCCTAAATACAATTCAATATAGACTGTGAACAACTACATAATGTATGAGTCTGTTGCTGTGACATTCTGGGAAAGTTGGGAGAATAGATCTCTGGTTGTTTAAAAGCTGGAGGTGGAGAGATTTACTATACAAAGAGGAATGAAGAAACTGTTTTGGGTGAGAGAGTGTCGATTATAGTGATGTGTACCTTGTTAGAAGTCACAAAACTGTACACTTACAAAGAAAGGTGAATTTTACTGAATGTAAATTATATCTCAATATACTTGACTTTAAAAACTAGATTTGAGAAAAGGTGATTTCATTCCCTAAAGGGGCAAAAATCAATGTATGTATGGGTGTTAATATGAGCGTTATAAAATGAAAATTACAGTCGAGCAATAAAGAAAGATACTAATTAACAGTAATAGCCTCTTCCTGGTTGCAAAGACCGAAAGCCAAGCTGACATTAGGCCCAGTAGGGCCAGAGCAGCACATGGGGCCACGTGGTCCCTCCTACTGCACAGGTGGGTTCCTGCCCCGGGGGCGGGGGCGGGGGCGGGGAATAAGGCCTGCCTGCCTGGGGGCGGGGCCTCAAGAGCGCCGCGGGGCGGGGCCTTTGAGAGCGGTCTGCGGGTACTCAAGTCCTGGAGTCCGGAGACGGTGGAGACAGTGAGTGTGGTCCCTCTCCTCTCCGCCCGCCCCCAGAGCAGGCCCTGTGCCCGAAACTCTGCTCCCCCCACCTCCCACTGTCGCCACCACCTGGGAGCTCCGGCCCTAAGCCACCCCTCTGCCCCGGGGCTCCCCCCGCCTCCACGCTGGGCTCAGCGCCCTGGCTTTTCAGCTGCCTTTTCTCCCTCCCGGCAGTGGCCACCCCGCGCGACGCTGAGATCCGGAAGGACGTGCAGGTGCCAGCAGTAGGGCCTGTGGTTGCGGTGGAGCATCGGCTGAGTGGGGACATTAGGCCTTTGGAAGCCCGGCCTGGCCTGCCAGGATTCCTGGGGTGGGGGCAGGGCCACCTCCGGGCTTGGAGCTTTACAGGGAGCAAAGGCCGGCCAGGCCTCAGTGCGTTGGAGTGGGGTTGGTGGGTGCAGGGGCCTTGCCCCAGTGGACACCAGCTCTTCTTTCCCCATCCCTCACCCCACCTTTGGCCTCTGGGTCAGACCTACTATGGGCAGGTGCTGAAGAAGTCAGCAGACCTCCAGACCAATGCCTGTGTCACTGCAGCCAGGCCGGTCCCCCAGCACATCCGGGAGGCCCTGCAGAATGTACATGAGGAAGTATCCTTGAGGTAAAGTGCTCTGTGCTGCTTCCATGAAGACCCCAGACAGCAGCTTTCTCAAAAAATAGTGATGCCAGGTCACTAGAATTAACCCGCCTTCTCCAGTCCATGGGCCTTGCCTTGTCTGTCATAAAATCGGTGAAGCACAGCACTGATTATCTTACTGCTCTGTTGAGGAACATCCAGTGACACCCCCTCACCTCCCCGCTCCAACCCCCCACCCCCCCAGTGCACTACCCTTTACTCACAGGATACATTCATACTCCTTTGACCTGACATTTCAACCTGTTCAGTTTGGCGCTGCCTTCCTAACCAATCTTGGCTCCCTCTGTGATGCCCTGGACTACTCTAGGCTGACCTTTCCTTTCCTCTTACCATCAACGCAGCCAAGATGATTTCTGCCTGCCCGGCATGCTGTTATCAATCTGGAATGCTTTCTGAATCCCGCCCGTCCAACACCTCACTGATGTCCTACCTACTTTGTGAAGCAGTCTTCGATCCTTGAGCACTGCTTCCCCAAACCACTATAGCACTTCCTGTGCCACTGTTTTTCAGTAAATAATAGAAAATGTTTTCTGTGTTTGTGTTTTACCTCCCCCATTAAACACACTTGTCTTACCTTTCTTCTTCAGTAATGCGCTTGTCCTGGACCTGCATTAGATGCTCAGTTAGTGCCTAACAAATATTTTAGTTGATTTATTTGTCTTACTACCTGGAACGGTGCCCATCAATTCAATGGTAACAAAGCAGTGATAGTCAGCCTTCATGGAGTTTCCAGTGTATTGGGGGAGACTAAACACTGAAAGAGAAATTGAATGAATGATGGAAGGAAAGGAGGAAGGGAAGGAGGAAGGATTTATAAGATTTAGTGGTTCCATGTCTTATAGTTTCTAGAGGGAAAATAATAGACACATGTATATATTTTCTATTTTCCAGGTATTATGGCTGTGGTCTGGTCATCCCTGAGTGTCTGGAAAACTGCTGGATTTTGGACCTGGGTAGTGGAAGTGGCAGAGATTGCTATGCTCTCAGTCAGTTGGTTGGTGAGAAGGGACATGTCACTGGAATAGACATGACAGAAGGTCAGGTGAGGCAATTTCAGGGATAAGGAGGAAAGAATTCTGAAAAGCAGTCTTTTAGAGATGAAGTTGTTTCCTTGTTACATGTCAAGGATAATTTAAGAAAGATGCTAAATGCAATGCTCATTTCTGCCATTATTGCTTCCTAACCTGGAAGCTGAGAACTTTGATGTTTAGGGGCCTCTCTGGGAGAAGGGAGTCAGAGGTTTGATCTGATATATGAGTCTCATGATGTCTGAATGGAGTTTGATCTTTTCCTTCTTTCTACCATTTATCATGAAAGATTTTCTTGAATGAAGAGTTTATTCAAGTAAAACCCATGTATCAAACAGTGGGTTTATGCTCCATTGAATTGTCCTATGCTGTAGTAAATTCTCCTTGCCCAGATGAACCTTGTTTACTTACCTAAAATAGTCTGGGGGGAGTATATTCCATTAGTAATAGGAAATTTTAGGAAAATATTAGTGCATTCAAAAATGTTGATTATCAAATCTATTTTTTTCCTTCCTGTAGGTGGAAGTAGCTAACAAGTACATTGAATATCACATGGAAAAATATGGGTTCCAGGCACCCAATGTGACTTTTATTCATGGCTACATAGAAAAGTTGGAAGAGGCTGGAATCAAGAATGAGAGTTATGATATTGTTATGTAGGTCTGCATCCTGACTGTTGTGAATATAGTCCATTTATGATTGAACACACAAACATCACCACTTTTTGTTGAATGGATTCTCATTTAGGGACTTAAAGTAAACTTAGCCTGGCTTAACAACAGGATAGAGCTAGCCTGAGGTACTTGTAGTCCACTAGCTACCTAACATACTAGCCTAAGAGAGAACAGATTTTAAGCTGAACTGTGGTCTATGAATGCACCCAAAAGACTAGCAAGACTCCTGAGTCTGCTTGTATAATATACATTGATCTGTTATTTTTAGTATTATTTTCATGGCAAATGATAAGATTCTGTGTTTCTGTTTTTCCTCCGAGTTGTCAAATCATGCCCAAGTGATAGCCTTAATAAAGCTGCCTTTGAGGAGCTCAACCTATTTACATGTGGTGTAAGAAATGCCTTGTGCAATAGGTGTCTGGTCCCAGGTCATTTTGTTGCATGGCCAACATCATGCCTCAGAATTTTTTCTGCACGCTCAAACTTGCTAACAGTTTATCAAGATTCTAAACACTCTATCTCCCTTATCTTGGGACAAGTTGAGTGTGGGGAAGAGAAGAGGGAGGTGGGAAAAATGGTGTAGCTTTGAGAAAATGGTGGGAACCCCCTTTAGGGACTAAAAGGATTTGAGGGTGTCTTAGTAGTCTGAAGCTGTGCTGACGTTCTCTCTGTTCTTTTTTAGATCCAATTGTGTCATTAACCTTGTACCTGATAAACAGCAAGTGCTGCAGGAGGTATATCGAGTGTTAAAGGTGAGGAGAAGAGGGAGACAGGCTGTCTTTGAACATCAGTGAGAACACATGGACTCTGTCCTGTCCTTGTCCCCTTGAGCTGAGAGCTCCAACTCTTAATTTATCCATTAAATTAGAAATGAGTGGCAGAAAGAGGGGGTGACTGGAATACCTGAGATATAAATTTGTTTTCCTCTCAGGTTGCAAAAGGTGATAAATCTGAGAGTCACAATTGTGATTGAATATGTTAAAATTTGCTTTTTTGACTGTTTTTCCTCCTGCTTGCTGCTGTAGAGGAGCCTAGAATAGCATCTGCAGAGCTGCGGGGACCTTGGGACTGACTCCTAAGGTTATTTTGAATATACTCTCCTAGCATGGACAGTGTTTCTCAGGGCTCCTTGTTTTGTACCCATCAGTATTCAATTATCTTTGGGAAGTTACAGAAGGGGAATCTTTTACACTACTCTCTTAAAGGAAAACTTGCAGGCGCTCCACACCCTCTGTATGTATCATGAGATGTATTTCTTCATGATAGAAGATTCTGAGATTCTTGGTTTATAAGACTGCTGCAGAGATCAAGAGCTTTTGTCTGCTATTCAGGAGACCCCTGGATTGGGAAGATCCCCTGGAGTAGGGAATGGCTACCCAATTCAGTATTCCTGCCTGGAGAATTCCATGGACGGAGGAGTCTGGCAGGCTATAGTCCATGGGGTTGAAAAGAGTTGGACACTATGCAGGGATGATTTAACAGTGTCTTAATTAGTATGCCATTATATAGACCAGCTCATTACTTTCACCAGGGTGTACTTGTAGAAGGTAGAGACATTACTGTAGAATCTAGACCTCAATGCTCTTGAAATTAGCTAAATAAAATCTTAAAATTCCTGCTAACTCATATGCCTGAGATTTTAAGGACATTTTAAAAAGATAATGTGTTATTACAAAAATAAATAACAATGTTACAAAAATTATATAATTTTTAAGGAAGGAGACTTTATGAGTACTGTTTACTTCTGTTTTGTGAAAGCCTGGTCTGCTTTGCTTCAGATTGATTAAGTTTGTAAAGTTATTTTATTAGCTATTGGCTGAGGCACTGAAAAAAAATCTTGGCAGTTGGCTATTGATTGTAACTAGAGAGAGAGCAAGTAGTTATTTGTTCAAAAAGGGTCAACTCAGGAACTTCTGTTGTTTTTTTAAAAACTTGATTTTATCCCCTCATCCCTTTCTTTGCTATCAGGGACTAATGTAATCTTTAACCTTGTTTGGATTAATTCTGCTGTTTCAGCATGGTGGGGAGCTATATTTCAGTGACGTCTATGCTAGCCTTGAATTGCCAGAAGAAATCAGGACACACAAAGTTTTATGGGGTAGGTGTTTGTGTTTTGTTTTGTTTTGAGGCAGATACTCGTTCAAGTACAGCATTCCATCCTGCTGATGTCCAGGGTGAGGCTTTGTGATATGGGAACACATGGCGTTAGGTAGCAGGCTTAGGTTCTTCTCCTCTGACACTCAACTCTGATATGACCTTGGACAATTTAATTAATCTCTTTGAGTCATGACTTCCGAACTATAAAATGTAGGTAATAATTCAGTCTGCCTCATAGGGCTGTCATGAAGATTGAATGGGATAATGTGTGTGAAAAATTCTCTTAAAAGCTCTAGTGTGGAAATGACGCCAGTTGCTCCAGAGTTGATGTGTCCTTAATTCCCTGTATTTTCATCACTATTCTGTTGTTGATCCCTTGACTGTCATTTTCATGGAGTTTCTGGACATTGAGGAGATAAATGGCATGTGTTTGGTCAGTCTGGCTATGAAATCAAAAGTTCTTTTAAAATAAATTATGTTAAAAAAATAAATTATGTTAAATTTTTTCTTATCATACAGTAAGAAATAGATATTGTTGGAACTTCCTTGGAAATCCAGTGGTTAAGACTCTGTGCTGTCAATGCAATGGGTGCAGTGTTGATCCCCCATCAGGGAACTGAGATCCCAAAAGCTGAGTGGCGTGGCCAAAAAAAAAGTTGGAAAATACAAAAAGAAAAAATTACTACTAAACATGTAACTCTTTTAATAGTTTAGTATATACACTTTTAGGTTTGCTTTTTTTCCTGTGGGTGAGTATAAAAATATTGGGAATATGCTGCATATAGACTTTAGTATTCCAATTTTGTTTAGCATATTTCCTAAGCCTAAAATTTTTAAAAATAATTAAAAGTGTATTATACAATTATATTGTACAGCTGTACCATATTTTATTTGGCCATTTCTTTATTGGTAATGATTTAGGTTGTTTCTAATTTGTTGATGTAATGAACTTAAAAACTATAAATGCCTTATGAACATTAATAGTAATTACTGTTCTAGTAGCAGATTGTTATAAGGTTAATCTGGAACTAAGAGGCAGTTTTGTAATTTTTCTTGTATTTTTTTTTACTCACATAACATAGTGCTTTTCAAAATGTGACCTAATATATGCATGAATATTATGATTGATAGAACCATTAGCTAGCATATCCAACCTTAACCTTGACTTTCTAGACCTTGGGGGACACTCAGGTCCTTCTTCTATTTTTCTAGGACTGGTGTTCTAAGTAATACCATAGCCTAATCAATTATACCAGAAGAATAACTCCCTAATATCTAGTTGTATTGGTTGATCTGTGATTTTTCTTTTTTTAGGTGAGTGCCTGGGTGGTGCTTTGTACTGGAAGGACCTTTTTATCCTTGCCAAAAAAATTGGGTTCTGCCCTCCACGTTTGGTCACTGCCAATTTCATTACAGTTCAAAACAAAGACCTAGAAAACGTGATCGGTAAGAAACAGTAGCAGGGGCTGTTATAACTCCACCCTGAATGGTTCAGATTTGGTGATTAGCAAGTATCTCCTCAGTGAGTCTCACTGAAGGAGACTGTGTCATCTGGAAATCTCCATCTTATCTCCTCTTTAATGGCAGCTTCCCAAAGTTTGGTGTTTAATAAAGCACTTTGAAGTTATTCAGTAAATAGAGTCATGTGCCCAGAAAGATGATTGATGGCATGCAAAGAAGAAACCATCTTTATAATATTTAAGTCTTCATCTCTTGAGCAGACCAATAACCACTGCAGTGCTGGAGACGAACCATGAGTATATTCTGTTTTTAGGCGACTGCTGTTTTGTTTCTGCAACATTTCGCCTCTTCAAACTCCCTAAGACAGGACCAACCAAAAAATGCCAAGTTATTTACAATGGAGGAATCACAGGACATGAAAAAGAACTGATATTTGATGCAAATTTCACATTTAAGGTAAATAAAGATTTCCATGACTTCCAGCATTCTTCCTCTTCTTACCTTTGCTCCACAAACCTTTTCTTAATCTTGCATTGCTTCTCACTTTTCTGGTCTTGGTATATGTGTACGTGTCTGTGTGTCTATCTATATACACACAAGCAAACACACACACAAACTTGTGGGCTTCCCTGGTGACTAAGTGGTAAGAATCTGCCTGCATTGTAGGAGGCCCAGGTTCAAGCCCTGGGTCAAGAAGATCCCCTGGAGAAGAAAATGCCAACTGACTCTAGTATTCTTGCCTGGGAAATCCCATGGACAGAGGAGCCTGGCAGGCTACAGCCCATGGGGTTGAAAAAGAGTCAGACACAACTTAGTGACTAAACAACAACAAATATATACATACATATGTATGTATATAAATATATATTTGCTAGACCATTAAAATGTAAGTTGCAGATATCATGACATTTTACCTTTAAATATTTCAGCATACATCTCCTAAGAATAGAATGTTCTCCTACATAACCAAATATCATGATGACCCTTTAAAAACTTTTCTATGAGAAACGTCATTCATACATCAGATTAATGGTATTATAAAGATGGAAAACTGTGAGAGTACTGAGCAACTGTATTTCAGTTGTTTAATTGTATTTTGGGATTAAGGAATCGTTAGTATTTAATGATTGGAGAAGGAAATGGCAACCCACTCCAGTGTTCTTGCCTGGAGAATCCCAGGGACAGAGGAGCCTGGTGGGCTGCTGTCTATGGGGTCACACAGAGTCGGACACGACTGAAGTGACTCAGCAGCAGCAGCAGCAGTATTTAATGATAACACTGATATTTCTACTACTCTTTTTAGAGTAGGCTTTGTTTTCTCAAAACAGGTAAGTACAGGCTTTGGAACTAGATAGCTGGTTTCAAATTCTAGCTCTGTTATTTACTTACTACTTGAGTAAACTTGAATATGCCACCAAAATTGTTTTGAGACACAGTTTGCTCCACTGTAAAAGTAGGGATAATAATAATACTATGTGGCAGAATTTCTATAAAGATTAGCAATAATGTAGTAAAACATTGGTACTGGGAACTCAGTAAATAGAAGATACAGTCATTATTTGTTCCAAAGGTGGAAGAACTTAACTGTTTCCCTACTCTGATATTTTGGTCTAGATAGCATTTTCAGATTTCTTAAATACTCCTGGTGCCAGAGAGCCATTAATGCTTTTTCACTGATATACTGCCACTTGCCTGCTGAGTAGATTCACAGAATCAGTAAAATCATCACTCTGGTCTAGTGGCTTTCAAAAAAAGATTTCTAATGGCAGAATTATTTTTTATTGAGACATAGTTGGCACATAACATTATATTAACTTTAGGTATAAAACATAGTGATTTAATATTTGTATATATTGCAGAATGATCATCCGGTAAGTCTATAGTTAATGTCCATTACCATACGTAGTTACAAATTTTTTTTTTCTTATGATGAGAAATTTCGGTATCTTTCTCAGCTACTCTCAGATATATAAAACAGTATCATTAACTACAGTCACTATGCTATACATTACAGCCTCATCAGTTATTTATTTTATAACTGAGAGTTTGTATCTTTTGACCCCCATCAGCCGATCTGCCCACCCTCTACCTGCCCCCAGAATTATTATTATTTTTTTTTTTCCAGAAAAAGGCAGATTATTTACCAACTGAGCTATCAGGGAAGCCCAAAATTTTATTTAAAAGACCAATACTTACTATGTGTAGGTCCTTGCCTTATGTAACCCCAGTATCTGAAGGGATACAAGCAGAATTTATCGGACAGGAGCAGAGATTGGACAGCTCAGAATCTCCTGTGTTAACTCCTGGTTCCCAAGGTGTGGACCCTTTACGCACCTCCCAGGCACACTGGGACTCAAGGAAACACACCATAAAAGCCATTAGTCCAAAGACCTCATTTTAGCAACAAATAAGGTGAAACTCAGAGAGCAGTGGTTTTCTACATTTGCTTCTGAGCAGAAACTAGACGCTGGAGTGATGAGTGTCCTTTTTTTTTTTGGTGTTGCCACCAAAGGAAAACTGATAATGATACTGGTCAATTGCATGGAGAAATAAGCAGGAAGCTACTAGCAGCAGGGTCTGAACGTGAGAAAAGACTATGTCAAAAGGTGTAGTCTTTTATCTTGATAGTAGTAGATAGAAAAACCCTTCAGGGTATTTTTCTCCTATTGAGACAAAAGTGGCATCTCTAAGAATGTCTTTCATGCTTCCCTTCAGAAAGATGAAGCTGTTGAAGTAGATGAAGAAACAGCGTCTATCTTGAAGAATTCACGATTTGCCCAAGATTTTCTAATCAGACCAGATGGAGAGAAGTTGCCAACATGTGGAGGCTATACTGCTTTAGAAGTAAAGGTTGGCTTGGCTTTTAATTCTCTAAAATCAAACAGAACCATTTTAAAAATTGTTATGATCACCACAGACTGCTAAAGAAACAAATCATTACTCTTTTAGTTGGCCACCATAACTTATTTCTAGTATTTTTGTACCTATAAAATGATTTAACTTCATAACTTCATTTTTCCAATGCTGACTTGGTACATCCATCAATGGACTTTAAAGCATCCATGAACCCCTTAAAATTGTATGTGTATTTTCTTGGGAAAGAGTCTGTTACTTTCATCAGGTTTCCAAAGAGGTACAGATACAAAAAAGATCAAGAGCTACCTTGGGAAAAATTATGCAAAGTATACATATATACATACACCTTTTAATGTGGGCTTCTGTGGTGGCTCAGCGGTAAAGAATCCACTGCCAATGCAGGAGATACAAGAGATGTGGGTTCGATCCCTTGGTCAGGAAGATCCCCTGGAGAAGGAAATGGCAACCCACTCCAGTATTCTTGCCTGGGGAATCCCACTGACAGAGGAGCCTGGAGGGCTACAGTCCATGGGGTCGCAAGGAATTGGACACAACTTAGTGACAAGACAGCAACAACAGACCTTTTAACATGAATAGTCAGAAAGATGACAGCCTACATACCTACCTGCAATGTATGAGAATACCTTTTCCCTGTATTCTTACTAATACGAGTATTACTTTTTAAAAAAGATGATGGTTGGATGGCATCATTGACTCAATGGACATGAGTTTGAGCAAACTCCAGGAGATAGTGAAGGACAGGGAAGCCTGGCATGCTGCAGTTCATGGGATCACAAGGAGTCAGACATGAATGAGTGACTGGACAACAACTTTTAAAAAATCTTTGTTTATCTGATAAGCAGAATATAATTTGTTTTTTTACATACACTGAACTTTTTGGTTATGTTTACTGACCATTTACATTTCATCTATTGTGAACCTCCTATGTAATCCCTTAACTTTTTTCTATTAGAGTGATTTTTTTTTTTTTTTATGTTTAAAGAGAACTTTATTATGACAGTGAGTTTTGACTTGAAAATCATTCTGTGAAGTGGAAGTGAAAGTGGCTCAGACGTGTCTGATTCTTTAAGACCCCTTGGACTGTAGCCTTCCTGGCTCCTCTGCCCATGGGATTCTCCAGGCAAGAATAATGGAGTGGGTTGCCATTTCCTTCTCCTAGAGTGATTTTTTAAATTGTTCTGTAAGACTTTGTTTATTATTATGTTGCAAATTTTTTCTCATTTATCTTTTCATTTCCTTTTTTTTTAAATTGTGCCACATGGCATGTTGGACCTTCATTCCCTGGGCAGGGATTGAACCAATGCCCCTTGCAGTGGAAGCATAGAGTCTTAAGAAATGGACCACAGGGGAATTCCCCTTTTTATTTGCTTTTTCTCCTGAATAGATGTTTTTAGTTTTTATGTAGTCTTTTCCTTTATGGTTTCTGGCTCTGGTGTTACCGTTAGAAAGATCTGCTCTGTGTGAACATTATAAATTTACTTGTTTTCTTTTAGTGCTTTTTAAAACTTGAGGTAAAATTTGTGTAACATAAAATTCACTATTTTAACCATTTTTTAAAACCATTTTAATCTATATAATTTAGAAGCTTTTAGTCTGTTTATAAAGTTGTGCAACCATTACCACTGTCTAGTGCCAGAAAGCTTTCATCCTCCCCAAAATAAATCCTATTCCCATTAGGCACTACTCCCCAATCCTCCTCTCCCCCATTCCTGGCAGTAACTAATCTGTTTTCTTGTCTCTGGATTTGCTTTTTTTGGACATTTCGTATAAGTGGAATCATACAATACTTTGTGACCTTTGTCTGGCTTCTTTTACTTAATATAATGTTTTCAGGGTTTATTCATATAGCAGTATTTCATTCCTTTTCATAGCTGAATAATAGTCACTTATATGGCTATACCACACTTTTTTCTTTTTAATCCATTCATCAGTTGATAGACGTTTAGGTTGTTTCCACTTTTTGGCTGTTGTGAGTAATGTTGCTGTGACTGTGCATGTATATGTGCCTCACGTACTTGTTTGAGTGGTTGTTTTGAATCCTTTTGGGTCTGTATCTAGGAGTGGAATTGTTGGGCCATATGGTAATTCTCCACTTAACTTTTTGAAGTCACCAAACTGTGTCCTACAGTGGCTACACCATTTTACAATCCTACCAGCAATGTGCAAGGGTTCCCGTTTCTCTGCATCCTTGCCAACAGTTGTTATTTTCTCTTTTGATTGTAGCCATCTTCATTAGTGTGGTGTTTGAGCTAGTATTCCAGCATATTCTGAAATGAATATTTTCTAAAAATATCTTAGATTCTTATTTTAAAATTATTCTATTGGTGTAGCATTTTTAAAAGCATTTTATCACAACTTATCTCCAGTCATCTCTCACAGCCTCCTTATGAAGAAGGTGGATAGGGAGCGATAACAGATAGTGGCATCTTTCTCTTATTTATTTTTACCTTTCCCCCATTCATGCTCTCATAATTATTAATCCATTTGTTAGTTTATAATTTTCTATTATTTAGAACAGGCTTAGTGATAGGTTTCAAGTCTTTTTTGTCTGACAGAACTTCTAACCTTCACTAAACTCCTGCCCAGCAAAATAAACTACTGCTCTTTCTGGGTCAGAATGGTGGGGTGTATGTACACAGACAGACTAAGTACATATCTTGGCTCTGCCGCTTATGTGTAATCTTGGATTCCTTACCTAAACTCCTCAAACCCTCGGTTTCCTCATGTTTAATGGCAAGATAATAATCCCTTTTCCCCTCAGATTGTGAAAGTCAAATGGAATGACACATGTAAATGTTAGGCAATGCCTGGCAAATAATAACATACTCAAGAAACAGAGGTGGTTATGGATTTGTATTTGCTAAGATTCTTAGTCCAACTAAAGACTAAGATCCAACCAGTCCATCCTAAAGGAGATCAGTCCTGGGTGTTCATTGGAAGGACTGATATTGAAGCTGAAACTCCAATACTTTGACCATCTGATGCGAAGAGCTGACTCATTGGAAAAGACCGTGATGCTGGGAGGGATTGGGGGCAGGAGGAGAAGGGGACGACAGAGGATGAGATGGCAGGATGGCATCACTGACTCAATGGACATGGGTTTGAGTGGACTCCGGGAGTTGGTGATGGACTGGGAGGCCTGGCGTGCTGTGGTTCATGGGGTGGCAAAGAGTTGGACACAACTGAGCGACTGAACTGAAGATTCTTGGTATCTTGGAACTGTGTTCTGTGTGTTTGAATTCTGACCCTCTTTGCAGGATTCTTTCATCATTCTCTCATGTGCCCTTTCTCCTGGCTCAGAATTTCTATAATCTTCAAGAATTTTACTTTTCTGCTCTTTATATTTTATAGAAATATTAGAGGCATGGAGCAAACATTGATACACAAGTAACTCTTGTGCCTTTTCCTCCACCTTTTGTTACCTCACAGTCTTTTTTTTTTCTTCCCACAGTGCTTGTGGGGTCTTAGTTCCCTAACCAGAAATTGAACCCCGGGCTCCAGCAGTGAGCACTGAGTCCTTACCGCTGGACTGCCAGGGAATTCCCAGGCAGCCTTTGTTGATTTGGCCACGCTGGGTCTTTGTTGCTCCGCACAGGCTTTCTCTAGTTGCGGCGAGGGGGGCTACTCTCTGGTTTGGTGCACGGTCTTCCCTTGTGGAGCACAGGCTGTGGGGTCCATGGGCGTCAGTAGTTGTAGCTCCCAGGCTCTAGGGTGTGGGCTGAGTAGTTGTGGTGCGTGGGCATACTTGCTCCGAGGCATGTGGGATCTTCCTGGATCAGGGATCAAACCCGGTGGCAGGTGGACTTTTATCCACCAGGGAAGTCCCCAAGCAGTCTTTAAAGAGTGAAGCTTATTAGGGAATTCCCTGGTGGCATAGTCTGAGCTAAGTGTAGAAGCCATCTCTAGAGGTAAAAAGTGATTTTATTTATTTATTTATTTTGCTTTATTTGATTCTTGAGCACTCTGCTTTTGAGGGAAAAGTAGAGAAATTTGAATTCTGACTTTTCAGTCCATTGCATTTCATGAATGTATTACTGGCCTTTTGAAATTCTTGGTCGTTCACTGATAACGAAATCTTACTGGTCAAAATCAGTGTTTAATCTGGAAATACTTTCATCATTCTATTCTCCTCTACCTGGTTTCCTGAATCCTGGTTCTGAAGGCTGTCAGAGGATTCAGTTCAGTTCAGTTCAGTCGCTCAGTCGTGTCCGACTCCTTGCGACCCCGTGAATCGCAGCACGCCAGGCCTCCCTGTCCATCACCAACTCCCGGAGTCCACTCAAACCCATGTCCATCGAGTCAGTGATGCCATCCAGCCATCTCATCCTCTGTTGTCCCCTTCTCCTGCCCCCAATCCCTCCCAGCATCAGGGTCTTTTCCAATGAGTCAGCTCTTCTCATGAGGTGGCCAAAGTATTGGAGTTTCATCCTCAGCATCAGTCCTTCCAATGAACACCCAGGACTGATCTCCTTTAGGATGGACTGGTTGGATCTCCTTGCAGTCCAACGGACTCTCAAGAGTCTTCTCCAACACCACAACTCAAAAGCATCAGTTCTTCGGTGCTCAGCTTTCTTCACAGTCCAACTCTCATATCCGTACATGACCACTGGAAAAACCATAGCCTTGACTAGATGGGCCTTTGTTGGCAAAGTAATGTCTCTGCTTTTTACTATGCTGTCTAGGTTGGTCATAACTTTCCTTCCAAGGAGTAAGCATCTTTTAATTTCATGGCTGCAATCACCATCTGCAGTGATTTTGGAGCCCCCCAAAATAAATTCCCACTATTCCCACTGTTTCCCCATCTGTTTCCCATGAAGTGATGGGACCAGATGCCATGATCTTAGTTTTCTGAATGTTAAGCTTTAAGCCAACTTTTTCACTCTCCTCTTTCACTTTCATCAAGAGACTTTTTAGTTCTTCACTTTCTGCCATAAGGGTTAGTTACAAGTAAACAGAATCTTTCCCCCAGCCCACTCTGGCTGGGAAACTGTAGTTAGATGTGTTTGCTTTTGCAGAAGATAATTTTCTGCCAGCAGAGCTCTCCAGTACCTCATGTGCAGGAGGATGCCTGACCTCTGGTAGGAATGCAACTTTCTACGTGTTTGAACTGGTTTATCAGAACCATCTCCCATCCCTCTCGCCTTACTTCTTTCAGCCTAAAGTTGTGCCATCAGTTCCATGTTTCTGAAATAGGACTAATTGACACTGAAGGAAGATTTGAAGAATGAAACAGCTGTGTGTCCTAGAAATACAACCTTGGGCTCTCGGAGGAGGACATTCTTATCTTTTTTATGGAAGACCTTTGTGATAGATTCCTGAGAACCACAAGCAGGAGGCATGTAGGGAATTGCTCGTATTTCTGTCATCCTATCAGTTGGTGCAGTAGAGGAATGAAAGTACTGCTTCTTACTGGGATTTGACTCCATAATGACTGTTTTTGAGAGTCCTCATTTTTCTTTTTTCTTCTTCTCCTTTTTTAATCCTGACAAGCAAAGTGTATTAAAACCCTGCAGCATCTACAGTGATGCAGATAGGGTGTGTGCTATGTTCTGTCTTGCTGTAGTTAATAGTCATGGGAGTAATCACATGACAACAGTTGTTGTTGTTCAGTCACTGAGTTGTGTCCGACTCTTTGCCACCCCATGGATTGCAACACACCAGGCTTCCGTGTCTTTCACTATCTCCTGGAGTTTGCTCAAACTCTTGTCCACTGAGTCAGTGATGCCATCCAGCCATCTCACCCTCTCTTGCCCCCTTCTCCTCCTGTCCTCAGTCTTTCCCAGCATCAGGGTCTTTCCCCATGAATTGGCTCTTCAAATCAGGTGGCCAAAGAATTGGAGCTTCAGCTTCCACATCCATCCTTCCAATGAATATTCAGGGTTGACTTCTTTTAGGATTGACTTGTTTGATCTCCTTGCTGTCCTGGGAACTCTCAAGAGTCTTCTCCAGCACCACAATTTGAAAGCATCAATACTTCAGCGCTCAGCTTTCTTTATGGTCCGACTCTCACATCCATACATGACTACTGGAAAAACTATAACTTGGACTGTACAGACCATTGTTGGCAAAGTGCTGTCTCTGCTTTTTAATACACTGTCTAGGTTTGTCAGAGCTTTTCTCCTAAGGAGCAAGCGTCTTCTAATTTCATGGCCGCAATCACCATCTACAGTGATTTTGGTTGTAGTCTAGAGGACCTGATCTTTATCGAACAGTTAGTATGTTGAAGGTACCTCATTATTTCGTCCTCATAATACTCCTTTTCTTCATTTTACAAATGAAGAAACAGGCTCAGAGAGATTAATTTGCTGATTCAAGGTCACACAGCTAGAAAGGAGTAAATCTGAGCCCACATCTATTTCTGGAGCTGACATGCTTAACCAGTATGCTGCACTAGCTCTCCACATCTCTACTGTTCATAGAAGCACAGTTAGTACCTGAAAGGGCTGCTTGTCAGGGTGTCCCACCTCCTATTTCCTTCAAGTTTTGAGAGCTTTTCGGGCTGGTTGCAGACATTTGGAAGTGGTACTGATATTACTTGTACATCTTTCTGTTTGCAGTTACAAATAACTTGTTTGTAACTTGTAGGTTGCAGTTCACCAACAAATAATAAGAGTGTAAGATCATGTTTAATGAATTCATTTTCATTAATAAGGTGGCTTGTGCATATTCTTGATGTTCAGTCTTTGTGCCTGGTTTTTCTCTGACTCTGTTGGCACTGCTGGTAGAGGTTTCTCATTAGAAGGTGAAAGGAGAGAAAATAAAGACTGCTGTCTTATCTTTTGAACGTTCCACTTACTCTGCCCTGAAATCTTACTGGTTATGGTTGGCAATCTCAACATCTGAATATCAGTGATTGCTAATGAGGGCCCTGGTATCTGGGACTTCCCTTCTTCTCTTGCACACACGTTTCTAGAGATTAGAGTTAAGGGAAGGGAAGAAGATCCAGCATGTCAGTAGCTCAGTTCCAAAAAGGTAAAAGGCACAAACAAACGGGAATCCCATGGAATAAAGCAAAATCAACTCTTTTGGCCCAAAAAGGACCTTTCAGAAACTTTAAATGAAGTTTACCTTGAAAATAGTGATAACTTGATTAGAAACTTCAGGAAAAGACAGCCACCTTGATAAGTGAGTCACTGATGCTGCTCCCAGACCCCACAGAACTGTACAATTTTGTCCTCCTTGTAGGAAATAAGCGTTAAGTCCAGCTGAAATGTTAGTGTCTGTCAAAACGTCTTTAACTTATCCTTTCGTCTTGGTTTGTCTTTTGACAGGACGTGGTCACAGATCCATTTGAGCTTGCAGGGAGGTCTGACAGTGCGGAGTCCCGAAGTTCCCCCGCTGGTGGCTGCTGCAGTACAAAGAAGTGCTCCCAGAACAACAGCTGAGCAGAAGACAGTGGGCAGGAGGTGAAAGAATGAGTTACACATGTCTTAACCCACCCTTTCCCACAGCCCATACCACAAGGAAGAACAAGTGGCAGAAGTCCACTGATTTCTTTTTTTTTTTTTTTCATTTATTTTTATTAGTTGGAGGCTAATTACTTTACAATATTGTAGTGGTTTTTGTCATACATTGACATTAATTAGCCATGGATTTACATGTATTCCCCATCCCAATCCCCCCTCCCACCAGTCCACTGATTTCTAGGTAAAAATAAATGAGTTATCTTTACAAAGTATTAAAGGTTTATATCAGAATCACATAAAGACCTGTTATGCCCGGTTCCTCTTACCTGATTTTGGTGCCACCTGGTGGCCAGAAATGGAACTGAGCAGCAGTCTGAAAGCTTGGCCCATGGGCAAGGAAGGCTTTAGAAAAGAGAGTTGGCCGAGTCTCAGGGAAAACATCTTCCTTCTGACCTGCATGGAACCTTTTGGACTTTTCACCATGTGTGCTCATTAAACAAATCTCCTACTGAAATCATTCGAATCATGCCAAAAGATTGCCAAATCAAATTTGGTAGGAGTGCTCTTGAGATAATGGTCTTTTATATCAGTTTTTTTCCTCCAGTGTACAGTTGAATAAAGAAAAACCCATGTGTTAATTTTTTTTTTCCCAAGTGTTAATTTTTTTGACTTCAGTTTACCCTAACGTAAGACAACATGGTGACCATATGCAGTAAATCTTAACCAGAACAGGAAAACAGTTTGATACTTTTTAAAAGACAAACTAGATGTAAAGATGGTGGGTTTTCTTTTCCTTTATAAAATGCCCTAGTTAAACCTGTAGGAAAGTATTAGGTTTAGTCCTAGTTTCCATATTTAAAGAAGAAGATTGAGGGATTCTTCTCTCCTCGATCTTCAAGGATGGTTGAAGATTTCAAGGATGGTTGCATCATTAGAAATTAAAAACCTTAAGGGAAGTTTCAAGAATGTTTAGATCAATTGAAGACCAGTTGTACTTGAAGACTTTGTTAGGGGCAGAACGTGTAAGTCACATATAAGCCAAGGCCCTGGTCATCAGGAGCTGATGGTTCAGTTTTTAAATAACAACCTTCAAGCAATGAAGAATTTTAACAAGCAAATATCAACTAGTTGCTCTGAGTTCAGTGCAAAAAGAATAAGGGGGGAACATGCATGACTGAAGAGTTTTTTTCTTAGAGGCAGGAAAATTTTTAGGTCTTCTAAAACACTGGAATGAATTTATAAGACATGAACCCTCTTTTAATAGAGCTGTACAAAATGGAAAAACTCTCAGATTTCTGAATGGGTTCAGGTACAGACACTAACTACTACAAACTGAGGAAAGGACTAGTGGTATATTTCAAGGCCAATGCATCTGTGTGACCTTGATTCTAAATAGTGCTTTCCTGGTTGTAGAGTTCAATATCTATTCAATTATAACCTACTTCAGTGAAAGTATTACTTAGAATGGTACAGCTGGGATTAAGCCTACTTTGCTATTCATAAGTGATCGGTGGTCCTGCAACAGTAAATGATGAAAAGATATGGTGTTCTGATTATTTGGTTTATTCAGTTTAGTTCAGTCACTCAGTCGTGTCTGACTCTTTGCGACCCCATGAACCGCAGCACGCCAGGCCTCCCTGGCCATCACCAACTCCCAGAGTTTGCCCAAACCCATGTCCATTGAGTGGGTGATGCCATCCAGCCATCTCATCCTCTGTCGTCCCGTTCTCCTCCTGCCCTTAATCTTTCCCAGCATCAGGGTCTTTTCAAATGAGTCAGCTGTCTGCATCAGGTGGCCACGACTGAGTGACTGAACAACAAAATATGATCCCACTATTTCACTCTTAGGTATCTATTCAAGAGAAATGAAAACATATGTCCACACAGATAATTATGCAAATGTACATAGGAGTATTATTCCTAATAGCCCCAAACTTAGAAGCAATACAACTGCAATCAACTAGCAAATAAATGTAGTTTATCCACACAATAGAATAAAATTTATCTTTAAAAGGAACAAGTTGCTGACACATGAACAACACGGCTGAACAAAATACTATGCTAAATGAAAGAAACCAGACGTAGGACTACATACTATGCAGTATTCAGTACCCAATTTCAGTGCATGGGTTTCCCCCACATACACACCAAGCTATTCTTTGACACCAGTTTTTCTGTTCAGTCGCTCAGTCGTGTCCGACTCTTTGCAACCCCATGAACTGCAGCATGCCAGGCCTCCCTTTCCAACACCAACTCCTGGAGCCTGCCCAAACTCATGTCCATTGAGTTGGTGATGCCATCCAACCATCTCATTCTCTGTCATCCCCTTCTCCTCCTGCCCTCAATCTTTCCCAACATCAGGGTCTTTTCAAATGAGTCAGCTCTTCGCATCAGGTGGCCGAAGTATTGGAATTTCAGCTTCAACGTCAGTCCTTCCAATGAACACCCTGGACTGATCTCCTTTAGAATGGACTGGTTGGATCTCCTTGCAGTCCAAGGGACTCTCAAGAGTCTTCTCCAACACCACAGTTCAAAAGCATCAATTCTTCGGCGCTCAGCTTTCTTTATAGTACAACTCTCACATCCATACATGACTACTGGAAAAACCATAGCGTCCACTAGACGGACCTTTGTTGACAAAGTGATGTGTCTGCTTTTTACTATGCTATCTAGGTTGGTCATAACTTTCCTTACAAGGAGTAAGTGTCTTTTAATTTCATGGCTGCAATCATCACCTGCAGTGATTTTGGAGCCCCCCAAAATAAAGTCAGTCACTGTTCCCACTATTTCCCCATCTATTTGCCATGAAGTGATGGGACCGGATGCCATGATCTTAGTTTTCTGAATGTTGAGCTGTCAGCCAACTTTTTCACTCTCCTCTTTCACTTTCATCAAAAGGCTCTTTAGTTCTTCTTCATTTTCTGCCATAAGGGTGGTGTCATCAGCATATCTGAGGTTATTGATATTTCTCCTGGCAATCTTGATTCCAGCTTGTGCTTCTCCCAGCCCAGCGTTTTTCTCATGATGTACTCTGCATATAAGTTACATAAGCAGGGTGACAATATACAGCCTTGACGTACTCCTTTTCCTATTTGGAACCAGTCTGTTGTTCCATGTCCAGCTCTAACTGTTGCTTCCTGACCTGCATACAGATTTCTCAGGAGGCAGTTCAGGTGGTCTAGTATTCCCATCTCTTTCAGAATTTTCCACAGTTTATTGTGATCCACACAGTCAATTTGGTTTATTAGGCATTTCTAAATTTAGGACAGGCTTCCCCGGTGGCTCAGCAGTAAAGAATCTACCTGCCAATGCAGGAGACACGGGTTTGATCCCTGGGTTGGGAAGATCCCCTGGAGAAGAAAATGGCAACCCACTCCAGTATTCTTGCCTGGGAAATCCCACGAACAGAGGAACCTGGTGGGCTACAGTCTGTGGGGTCGCAAAAGAGTTGGACATGACTCAGCAACTAAATAACATCAACACAAATTTAGGAGGATGAAGTATTAACCTTTTGGTTGTCATTCTGAACCTCTTAGTTCCTCCAAAAGAGGTTGAGTAATGAGATTAGGCTAGAAATTCACATTGTTCTTTTCCAAAGAATAACATACTTTATGCATGTTAAGAATTATATTTGATCTAGAACCTAGAAGATATATATATTAGACAATGTAAAATTAGATGCGTTTTACCCAGAAAAATGCCATAAACAGTTATGTAAATATTAAAAAATAGGTGAAATAGACAAATAGGAATATTTGACCCTTATGAGAGTGAGAGGTAGTATGGAATGACAACTGAGGGCAAAAGTTGATGCCAGACGCTTTAGTTTTTTTCCCTCTCAACTTTGTCATTTAGCATTTTGGCCTTGAGAAAATCATTTAACATCTCCATGCCTTTGTTTATTGATTTGTATGAAGTTCTTTGAGAGAGCACATGTTTAGATCCACATGGTTGCTGCGAGCATGTGATGTCAGGACAAGTGCTCCTTTTGCTGCCAGAACATGGTTTGTGAAGCTGCCGGCAGGTCTTTTGACTGTGGGCAGCTTTACTTCCAATATTTTATTGTAACCATTTTCAAACATACAGAATGGTTTAAAGAATTGTAGCAATGACCCATTTACCCACCCCCATTAAAAAAAAAAAAGAAGACTTGTTAGCCATCTGCAATCATTCAATACATTTTAACATATTTACTGACAGTAGAGCCACAGAAACATTCTTCCCTCACTGCAAACCCTTTTCAAAAGATACTGGACTTAAAAATTTAAGGAGCAGATTTTTCCTTAATTGATTATTGTATCAAATACAGTATTTTCAGTCCTTCATTATCACAGAGGAGGATTTATTTACAAGTTATGGAAGTTTGCAGAGGCTTCCGTTTACCTACTGGAGGAGGCCCAGCCACAGCCAGCACTGGCCCCCTACTCCCACCCCGCCTTGATCCACACACAGTTTTAAAGGTCATGACTTTGTGCCAGGACAGCAGCAGAACCCTCTCCTCCTATTGATTCTTGGCCTTTCTTCGATGGCTCCCAAGAAACAGCCAACGTAGTGACTAGTTCTGTCCTACTAGGTTGAGAGGCCTATTATATGAGTCCAGCAAGAAATGTGAACCTGTCTTTTTTTTTTCTTTTTGTAAGTCAAAGAATGTTGCTCGCTATCAGGTTCTGCAAGGATCAAGTCTTCAGCTACTTCAGTCACTGATGAAAGTACACCCTGGAAAGAATTAAGGATGCAAAACAGGATGAAGCACTCTATATTTTGGCAAAACAGTTCCCTTAGACAGTTACGTAGATCTCAAGAAAAATTTTTATGAACCCAGATTCTTGTATCTTCACATACATAGAAAAGCACTAAAATCATTAACAGAGATATCTGTTCCTCTGGATTAACAGTAACCTTTTACAGAGATGCATGCTTTACTGCACCAATTCCCTAGTCAAAGTCATCTTTATACTGACCTCTCCCCCGTCTCTTTGGAGCAGTCCCCCCCAGAGCTATGGAGAGGATGATTCCCAAGCTAGAGTCTTTAGTAAGACCCTGACTAAAACTCAGCTGAACTCTGCATTTTTCTTTCAGTCTACACTTTTGTTTGGCCACTAATATTAATTAAGTACCTGCTGTTTACCAGGCACCATCCCAGGCTCCGATTCCTCACACTGGAATATTATGCACCTTGGGGGCCAACAGGACAAAACCAACTAGGCATATTTTCTAAACTTTGTTGGCATCTGTCCTCACTTTTCTGATTTGCCAAGTTTCTTCAACTGTACACACACCACCATTTGGATCTAAACCAGGGTTCTTTTGTAGACCCTGCCCTAAGAGTCAGCAGAGGGAGATCTCCCTAGATAGTGAACTCTTTTGTAAATAGGAAGCTGGAATTAGACAGTCCTAATAATGACCTGTGACTTGAGCTTTCCTGCTTCATTCCAGTTTCTATTCAACTGCTGACCCTGCAGTTCCCGTAAGCACAGCTCCCACTGAGGTTAGTGGGAGTGTTATGTGAACGTAAGTTTTGTTCTTCATTTTCTCCTGCTGAGTGAGCCTTGCTTGTCTTGGACTGTCGACCATCCCAGTCCCCTTCCCCAACAGGCACGGGTGTGCTAGCCCGTCCTTTCATGACGCTGAGCCCTACCATAGTGACAGGCTCCAGGTGAGGGGAAAATCAATTGGGGACAGAAGCATTCTACTTCTTGCCTCATATAACAGCAGAGAATGCTTCCTATGCACTGTCCAGAAGTGTATATATACACTTACCCCAGAGAGAGTAAGTAGAATGGCAAATGGATGATGTACTGGGTGCTCTGTAAGCCAGACTTGGGTCTGCTCACTTTGCCTGAAGCCATTAACCTCATTCATGGAAGGAAAAGGGATGCAGGAGACAGAAAACAGGTCTTCTTTCTAATTCTGGTTCTGCTGCTGAATTTGTCACTTTCCCCTTGGAAAATCATTTGTCCATTTTGGGATTCACTTTGCTCAGCTGTAAAATGAGATTTTGAACTCTGCATAAGTTCCCTTCCATCTCAGAAACAGACTTAATGGGTCTAGATTCTGGGGAAGTCACAGAGTTTTAAACAATTTAACTAGTTGCCCACATTTATAAATCAGAAGGTTTTCCATAAAATGTGAATTTCTGACTTCTCTTGAAAAATTGGCAACCTGACCCTGCATTTCTGCACAGCTGCCATGGCTGCAGTGAATGCTGGCTTCCCTGTTACACAGGGCATGTCCCTTTAGGCATCGTCCCTACCCAGTCAACTTTGCTGACCCCTGTAGGCAAAGGGTCCCATTTTAGGACTGGAATTTAGCACAGTTTCATGATAATTAAAAGTCTGGGTATGTCCCCCATTATAATTCAAATGATGGCTGGCCTCTGGCTTAATCTATGACTCTGACTTATATATTTAATTCATTACAAGCAGAAGCTAAGAAGGGCACATGGAGCTGGGCAGGGGTGCTCACAGGAGGGAACCGAAGAGCGCTGGAGCTGCTTATGGTAATTTGACATATAACTCGGAGCCTGATTGTGTCAGGTGAGGTGACCTGGATGGTTTATTCTCTGTTCCAAGTTAACAAGCTTCCATCACATCAGTGTCTCTGTGAATATGAAATGAGCGTCCCCAGGAAAGCAAAGCCTCAAAATGTCAAGTTGCTCAGGAGGAGAGGTTTTGCACAGTGCACACAGAAGGATTTTTGTGGCTTCTAGGCTTAATAGTTAATCTTTTATTAACTGTCTTTCTTTTCTTTTTCTTATTAACCTTATTATTCCTTTCAGTTGGATCTAACTAGGGAAATGTTGTAAAGGAGGTGTTCTTATTTCTGCTTTTCAATAATGTAACAGGACCCCACTGAGGCAGCCCTTCACAAATGGTGATTTTTCCTGGGGAGGAGGAAAATTCACTGCTTTGTGTGCATATAAAGCATGCCAAATATCCCAAGTTGTTTCTCTTCTGAAAAGAACTCCCTTACATCTCCCTCATAATGCTGATTTTTCTAGTTTTACAGAGGAGAAAACTGAGGCTGCAGGTATTTAAATGACTTTCTCAGCGGGAGTGCAGTCTAAGAAATGTTAGAATCAAGGCTACACTCGGCTCCTCTGACTGGCACCACAGCTTCAGAAGGTCTGTCCTTGCTCTCATTTAGGTGATCCCAAAATTTTAAAGTACAGAATTAAGACGGTAAATGATTAGTACAAAAGCAAGCATCACTATAGTAGTGCAGACTGTAAGCAGTCTGCCTGCGTAAATGCTAAAGAATCTGGCTGCAATGCAGGAGACCCAGGTTCAATCCCTGGGTTGGGAAGATTCCCCTAGAGAAGGAAATGGCAACCCACTCCAGTATTCTTGCCTAGAGAATTCCATGGACAGACCATGAGGGTGCAAAGAGTTGGAGACGACTGAGCGACTCACACACACACACAAGGATCACTATGTAGGGTAAAGAACATGTGTGATCCAGAAGGGATAGATAGGAGTTTTCTCAATGAGGGGGTGTTTCCTGTTACCATTATTAAAGATTACAAAGTCAACATAATCTTTGCCTGGGACTGTCCCAGTTAAGCCTCAAACTAGGTTAGTTATTAATAGTACCTTTATTTTTTTACTCTAAAACAGGTTCTGTTTTAAACAATAAATTATGTGGTCAGCTACTATACATTTATACATCTTTATGATTTTATTACGAGGCTTTCCAGGTGGTGCTAGTGGTAAAAAAACCCACCTGCCAGTGCAGGAGATGTAAGAGACATGGGTTCGATCCCTGGGTCAGGAAGATCCCCTCGAGTAGGGCATGGGAACCTACTCCAGTATTCTTGCCTGGAGAATTCCATGGATAGAGGAGCATGGCAGGTTCCATGGGGTTGCTAAGAGTCGGACATGGACTGAGCGACTGACACATGAACTTCCTTGACTGACCGTGAAGCTCCCCTCAGTTCCTCCGTTTTATTTGTATTTCTTTTTAAGACATTCGATATTCTACCCTGCATTATGTAGTTATTTAGTACATGTTTCCTGATGTCCTTACCAGTAAGCTTTTTGGGGTAACCTCTAGGTCCAATGCCTAGTGCTTATTTAGAAATGCAATCTCTCTGAATTGAATGAGGGAAAAAATCAATGAAAGAGAAAAAAAGAAACAGGGTGAGAAATAAGACATACACTTAAAGTTTAAAGAAGAAGCAGAGAATTGAGATGTGGTATTAATAAATGGGAAGAAGTAAGTTAAATCTTCAGTGTAGTGGTGTTTCAAATAAAACAAGTATCTCAGAGGAACTAAAAATAGGAGCAGAATTTTTCCCCACTGATGCCTGGCATATTATTTGTCTATACGTGGAGATTTGACTAATTACTGGAGTAGAGTTTTTGCTGCAACTTCAAATGATTTGGAAAAAAGACCACACGAATGAACTCAGTTGATATGGGAAAACTAGTATTTTAAGGCATAATCAAAGATTAGAGCTTGGGTATCAGATCCAGGGCTCAGAATTAGACTCTTAGGATCTGTTCTTTTTCCTGTGGTCCTGTGGTCTCATTTCTAGTTACCTTCCTCCTGTCAGAATCTGCCTTACCTCCCACATCTTCCTCACTCCCCAAGTGTGGTGTTTATGTTTAGATTTTTGAATGGGCAGTATTCACAGGGAGCAAGATTTTAAAACCTAAAATTGCAACCTGGGTTGAATGTTTTGGTCACAATGATAAGAATAGTGGCGCACAGAACATCTCTTACAACTTTGTCCAAGACTAAGCTGGAGATTGGAACTGAGGTGATACAGAAGTCAGAAAGAACATGCTAGAAGATTCTAGAAAGTCCCACAGTTGTAGGGCCTGGCAGTCTGGAGAACAGGGGGCAGGGCAAATAGTGGATTTAGAGCAGAAGGATACCACGGGAGGTTTAGGAGGCACAAGCTCCCTGGGAGAAGGGTAGTAGGTGGGGTGCCGTCCAATGCACCATGGGGGCGGGGCCAGGAGGAGGGCAGTGAGGGAGGGAGGAGGCAGCAGAATTTTAAGTGGCAGGGGGCCACCCACCATTGGCAGGGATTCTCTCCTGAGGAGCTTGGGTCCTTCTCAAAGGAGCAAGATTTTCTCACAACTCTATCAAAAAGTCATGTTTTCCCTTCTCTTTTACCCCAGTGACTATCTCCAGAAAGTATCTAGAAAAGGAGGGAAACAGGAAAGCCTGAAACAAAAAGCCTGAAAAGCCCTCTAGAGAAGGTAAACTGCATTGCTTATTTTATTTTGTTTGTCCTCTGTTGTGAAGAGTTCTCATTTGAGCTAAAAGAGTTCTGTGTCTTTAAACAAGTGGACAGCGTTGCTTCAGGGGGAGCGGATTTGATTGGAGGGAAAGTTTGGACAACACCAGCATCACCCAGTTCCTAATTTTCCTCAAAAGACCCAGTGCTTCGGTGAGATTAAAATGTCATTTTGAATATTTTTCTACAACTAGGCATTTTTTCTGGGGGAAAAAGTTTCTCTATAAAACTGGAGCTTTATGTTGAGAAATCAAATGCACAGAGGGCCATTTGGTGTTCTACTTGCTATCTTTAAAATCAAACTTGAAAAGACTTCTAGGTCTGGATACAGTGCCTTCCTGTCTCTGAACCTGCAGACAGGGGAGCATATTCCTGGCAGATGAGAGAACTGAACAGGCACCTTACCCCTGGAGGACCCAGTGATGGATTCTGGCAAGAGAGGGTTAGTTAGGGAGGGTATCTGCTAGGAGGTTCTGCTTTACCTAAGGAGGTGTGGAAGGTCAGAGTCAGAGCCTTCCTAGGATTAGACATCCGTAGCAACCAGTAAGCAGTCTTGAGCCTTTTGTAGCTCTTTGTAGAGATGAAACATGTTCAGAATTCAGGGTTTTGTTTTATTTTTTTCTGCCAGATTTTTAAAAAAAGATCCTGAGAAGTAAGTGCTGCCCCTGCCCTCGATTCATCCAGATAGACAGACTGGGAAGCTCCTGAAGGTCAAGTTTGTATTAGCAGGCCCCTCACTAAAGAGAGGGTAGGCCAGCTGAAAAGCCTCCAAACTTGAAGCAGGATCCCACTTGCTATGGACAAATTACTTGGCTTGGGTGTCTAGATTGCTCTGACTTGGGTGTACATGGAGAATGTATTTTTGTTTGTTTGCTTTTTGGCCATACAGCACCTCCTGTAGGATCCTAGTTCCCTGACCAAGGATTGAACCTGGGCCCTCAGCAGTGAAGCACAGCAGAATCCGAACCACTGGACTGCCAGGGAATTCCTTCATGGAGAATATGATCCCCCCCACGTCCCCCGCATTCACATCCAGGATGAACATTAAATTCACACAGGGAATTTTTGAACTTGTGTGTAAATTTGAGCTTGCTTTGTTTCACATTGTAAATTGTCTTGCGGGGTGCTTTCTGACATTTTGCTATGAACTTCTAACTTGCTTCTAAATTGCTGAATGCCACAGTTTCCTGACTATTCTAGTTTTCTCTGAAATGCACAGGAGATGTCTGTAGGTTTGGCAAGCCTCTCCTCAGCCTCTTCTCTGCACTCTTATTGCAAAAGTATGCGTTTAGCATTTAAGAGCCTGTAATCATCTTCCCTCTTAGCTCCCTTAAGCAGACTTGTGCTCACACTTTTAATGATGGTAAAACAGTTGTGTTTTTAATCAGCTCATTTAGAAGACCATATCTATCCTTAACCTTTGTCATATATTCCCCCAAAGCTCAACATTTCTTCCAAACTTTGATAATGTTATTTTTGTAAATGCATGCCAAGTCTGTGAATCAGGACTTTTTAAAAAAATCTAAACTTGTTTTTCAGATGTACCAGTATGAGAATTGTGGGTGCGGGAAGCAGCGTAAGAAACTGAAGGGTTGGAAGGACTTTCCTGGTGGTCCAATGGTTAAAACTGTGCTACCACTGCAGGAGGCCTGGGTTCGATTCCTGGTCAGGGAACTAAGATCCCACATGCCACACAGATAACCCCCCCAAACAAAAACAAACACCAAAATGAACCAAAAATACCTGATGACCAAGGAACCTTCATCAGTTCAGTATCAGTTTAGTCGCTCAGTCGTGTCCGACTCTTTGCAACCCCACGAACCACAGCATGCCAGGCTTCCCTGTTCATCACCAACTCCCGGAGTTCATCCAAACTCATGTCCATTGAGTCGGTGATGCCATCCAATCATCTCATCCTCTGTTGTCCCCTTCTCCTCCTGACCTCAATCTTTCCCAGCATCAGGGTCTTTTCAAATGAGTCAGCTCTTCGCCTCAGGTGGCCAAAGTACTGGTGTTTCAGCATCAGTCCTTCCAATGAACATCCAGGACTGATCTCCTTTAGGATGGACTGGTTGGATCTCCTTGCAGTCCAAGGGATTCTCAAGAGTCTTCTCCAATACCACAATTCAAAAGCATCAATTCTTCGGTGCTCAGCTTTCTTCATAGTCCAACTCTCACATCCATACATGACCACTGGAAAAACCATAGCCATGACTAGATGGACCTTTGTTGGCAAAGTAATGTCTCTGCTTTCTACTATGCTGTCTAGGTTGGTCACAACTTTCCTTCCAAGGAGTAAGCATCTTTTAATCTCATGGCTGCAATCACCTTCATAGCAGCTCTGAATGCAGGCCTTCAGTCCTCTTCCATATAAGAGAGAAGTCAACTTTATTAAAAAAAAAAAAGAGAGACTGAAGGACCGGAAACTAGAGTTGGGGACATTATTTGGAGCGCTCAGAATAAAAATCCTTTCATTTTTAAAAATACAAGTACTGTTTTGAGCATCTACTATTCTTCTAGGCCCTGATGATACAGCAGTGAATAAAACAGACAAAATCGTTGCCCTTAGGAAGCTTAAGTTCTAGTAGGAGACAGATACACACCAAATTAAGGAAAATACAGTAAGGATGGAGAATAGGGAGTGTTTGGTCACTGGTTTATAAAGATAAACTTGAAACAGTCTTGAAGGAGGTAGTCTAGGGTTCTGTGCTGACACCTGGGGGAAAGAGAGTCCCAGGCACAGGCAACAGCAGCAGGTGTACAGGCTCCCCGAGGGAGCATCCCTAGAGAGAATGAATAACCAGGAGAATCTGGCTGGAGCACCAGATGATAGGGTTATAGAAGAAAGTGGGGCGGGGTGGCGGGGTCGACAGTAGGTCTTTTAGACCCTTATCAATACTATAGCTGCCAGTGGCTTTTACTGTGATGAGTTGGAAAGCCAGAGTAGGGCTTCAAACAAAGAAAGGACAGTGGCTTATTTAACAAAACTACTCTGGCTGGAGGGTTGAGATGGGAAGGGGACAGGTGTAGAAGAGGATAGAACAGTGAGGAGGCCCTTGCAGTTATACCTATTAGAAATTAATAAAAATTTTACAGAAAGGAAAATGTGCTTGCAGCATAGAAAAAACGGAAATAATTATTTTTTGGATGTTTAAGTTGCAAGAAAAAAAACCAATTTGGCAACTCTGTTTCCTCCAGATACAGAGGGGGCTTGGGAGTCCTTGGTCTTCAGAATTTTTTTCTCCTGAGCCACCAATGAACCTAGCAAGGTTTGATCAGTGTGTTTAAGAATGAGCCTTTATGGGTCTGCTTAGGATGTCCGCCCCCTCCCATTTCCCAGATTTTCCCGAGTGCCTACTAGGAATAGATTCCTGAGTCCTACCCATCCAGTAAGTATGGAATGGGGCCAGGGAATATATTTTTTTCAGTAAGAAAGTGAAGGGATTCACTGCCCCACCTCCAGAACACCTTTTTGGGTTTGCACCGTACCTGGAAAGCATTGCAGGGAGCCAATGCTACCGGCAGGTGGCGCTCCCTGACCGTGAGCTGCAGAGGCTCTTAGGGATAAGCGAGAGGCTCCAGCGGAGCGCGTAGATGTGGTGTTGGGGCCCACCGGCCACCGCTCATCCCGAGCGGAGAGGCGCGCAGGAGTAAAGAAAAGGGGCGCAGCCGGTGACTCGGCTTCATTTTAGGCTCACGTGCGTCAGGAAAGCGCAGCCCTCTCTGCACGATCACTGAGCACGCGGGAGCCAGCAGCGTGGCGCGGCGAGAACCGGCCGCCTCGGGCCACAGGACATTAGTCCAGCGTGCCAACCTAGGGACAGGGGTACTACTGAGTCCCCCCCGGGACGTCAGACTCGCAGAAGGCCCCTGTGCATTGGCAGCCGGGACGGGGGGCTCCGCCCCTTTTCGTTCGGCTCTCATCTGTGACTGGCTCTTGAGCCGGGGCTGGCCACACCTCCTCCCCTCGCACATACACAAGAGTCACGCGCCTTTCAGTTGGAAACTTGGAGTGCAGAGGAGGACGCTGTCCCTCGTCTCCCCACCCACTTATCTTGCCATTGGCTCGCGGCGCCGCTCACGGCCACGCCCCCATTCCAGCCCCCTGGCTGGGAGGGCGGGCACCTGCTGGTGATTGGCTGGTCGGCCTGACTCTTGCTGCAGCCGCTGGCACTCCCCCCACCCTCTCCCCCCTCCCGCTAGCCTCGAGGTCTCGGTGCTGGCCCAGGCCGAGTCAGTGTCAGTCAGGGAGGCGGGTTGCTGAGAAGTGGGTTCGAACACAGCGTTGCAATCTCGCTGCGGGGGCCGGTGCCTGCGCTCGCGCCGCCGGCTGAGAAGGATGAAGCCGCAGCTGGAGCAGCCACCCTATGATTGGCTGTGGCTCTTGTGAACCCGAAGTAAAGATGGCGGGCGGGCAGGCAGCCGCCGCACTGCCCTCTTGGAAGATGGCGGCGCACCGCAGCTTCAGCGCCCGCGGCCGGGGGGTCCTGCAGGCGGCGGCGGGGAGGCTGCTGCCATTGCTACTGCTGAGCTGCTGCTGCGGCCCGGGCGGCTGCACGGCGGTGGGCGAGAACGAAGAGACGGTGATCATCGGGTTGCGGCTGGAGGACACGAACGACGTGTCGTTCATGGAAGGGGGGGCGCTGCGGGTGAGCGAGCGGACCCGGGTCAAGCTGCGGGTGTACGGGCAGAACATCAACAACGAGACATGGTCCCGTATTGCTTTCACAGAGCACGAGCGGCAGCGCCACAGCCCCGGCGAGCGCGGGCTGGGGGGACCCGCGCCGCCGGAGCCGGACAGCGGCCCCCAGCGCTGCGGCATCCGCACATCAGATATCATCATCTTGCCCCATATCATTCTCAACCGCCGTACATCGGGCATCATTGAGATAGAGATCAAACCGCTGCGCAAGATGGAGAAGAGCAAGTCCTATTACCTGTGCACGTCGCTCTCCACGCCAGCACTAGGCGCCGGCGGCTCGGGGTCCGCGGGTGGCGCCGTCGGGGGCAAGGGCGGCTCCGGGGTGGCCGGGCTCCCGCCGCCCCCGTGGGCCGAGACCACCTGGATTTATCACGATGGCGAGGACACCAAGATGATCGTGGGGGAGGAAAAGAAGTTCCTGCTGCCCTTCTGGCTGCAGGTGATCTTCATTTCGCTGCTTCTGTGCCTGTCGGGCATGTTCAGCGGCCTCAACCTTGGACTCATGGCCCTAGACCCGATGGAGCTGCGCATCGTGCAGAACTGCGGCACGGAGAAGGAGAAGAATTACGCCAAGCGCATCGAGCCCGTGCGCAGGCAGGGCAACTACCTGCTGTGCTCGCTGCTGCTGGGCAACGTGCTGGTCAACACCACGCTCACCATCCTGCTCGACGACATCGCTGGCTCAGGCCTCGTGGCGGTGGTGGTCTCCACCATCGGCATCGTCATCTTCGGGGAGATCGTGCCCCAGGCCATCTGCTCCCGCCACGGCCTGGCGGTGGGAGCCAACACCATCTTCCTCACCAAGTTTTTCATGATGATGACCTTTCCCGCTTCTTACCCGGTCAGCAAGCTGCTGGACTGCGTTCTGGGCCAGGAGATAGGCACCGTCTATAACCGGGAAAAGCTGCTGGAGATGCTCCGGGTCACAGACCCCTACAACGATCTCGTAAAGGAGGAGCTGAATATCATCCAAGGGGCGTTGGAGCTCCGCACCAAGACGGTGGAGGACGTGATGACTCCCCTCCGGGACTGTTTCATGATCACCGGGGAAGCCATTCTGGACTTCAACACCATGTCGGAGATCATGGAGAGCGGCTACACTCGGATTCCAGTATTTGAGGGGGAACGCTCCAACATCGTGGACCTCCTCTTCGTCAAAGACTTGGCCTTCGTGGATCCAGATGACTGTACTCCCCTGAAAACCATCACGAAATTTTATAACCACCCCTTGCACTTTGTTTTCAATGACACCAAGTTGGACGCTATGCTGGAAGAATTTAAGAAAGGTGGGAAAATTTTGGTATCCTTTCATTGGCTTGCTCTTTCTCACTCCATCCTCCTCCCTACTTGAGTCCTCTACCCTCAGACCAACCCCCCAAGGCGAGTTGACCGGAATTTCTCCTCTCTTTTAATTGTAAAGTTGAAAGGGTGGCATGGATTTGGGGGTGGATTGAACTAGTAAGCGCTTCTAGGTTCTTTGAAACAAGACTGCCCTGGCTTGCTTCCCCCTCTATCAAAGCAGGCTTCCTATTTTCTGCTCATGGTACTCTTACCCCCTGCACTCTGGCCTTGAGAGATCTGCTGCATTCATTGCGGGATTCTGAGTGGGTAGATGAAAAAAGGGACCCGCTGATGCCATGCTGTGCCATTTGGTTGCCGTGTACTAATCTCAGGCATTTGGAGAACGTTTAAATGGCTTTTCTAAACCCAGAGCAATCAGTTGATATTTCCGAGATTGGAAGTGCATTTTCAGTTGTTTCAATTCCTGGTTGTCTGGTGACCTGTGGGAGAGATTAGGGCTGCTTTTGAGAATAGGGTATGGGATAAGCCAGGTATCACTAAAGAAAATCACTCATTTGGTTGACTTGCCTTAGCTGGAAAAGAGGTGTTTTGTTGTTGTTTTTGTTGTTTTTATTTAAAACTAACGCTATTTGTTAATATATAACTTGGAAAAACTAGAGCTAAATTAACCTTTTATGAGGCTCTATATTGCTTAGCATTCTTCACTGTTTGTTTACACTTACCTGACAACAAATAAAATTTCCCAAACCAAGTGTGGTTTTGGCAGAAAGCTTGGATCTTTAACAATGGGATTAATTCCTCTATCTGGTTTATCTATTTCTTGAGACTTTCTGGTTTAAAAGTGTTCTTTTTAACCTTGATCACCTGGTATGTTAAATGGAAGTATGTCTGCGAGTCATTGTTCACTGTTCCAGGGAGTTTTACCAGGAAAGAGAAGTACAGAGGGTGCTGTACTCACCTTTCTTGCATAGTGGTATTTTCTGTTTGTTTTACCATGTAATGGACGGGCAACGCATACTGCTATCACTGAAATTCTGACTTGAAAAACGTTTCCATAAGTCGCTAGCTTTATTAGTTGACAGCCAAGTTTTTGATACTGAGTTTTTAAATTGTTATGGTGCGGGTGCATGTTCATGTATTAGAATGTGTATGTAACCTTTTAATGAACCGATAGTCCTCAAAACTAACTTTTCCTTCTTCCAATAGAATTTTGATCACTGAGAGTGGTCTCTCCACTAAAAAAGGCCATGTGTAAGTGGTGACAGCTCGATGGCTGTGATGATATGAACATAGGGTGTGCAGTTGTCCTAATTCCATTTTCCTCCCTGAATGCTGTCCTCTCTGGAACAGGATCACACTGCAGTAATTTTCAGATAGAGCAGAATGCGCTTCAGAGATGGGGTAATTTGCATTTAAAAGCAGAAGGAGATTCTTCTGGATTCTTAAACAGTAAAAAGAAAATGTCCATTATCTCTAGGTGACAGAGCTTCTTTGGAGATGACATTATTCTTTCACTACTAAATTTTTAATTAGAGCATCTAACCAGTCTCTTTTTTCATTTTGCAGTAGAATGTGGAATACAGAAAAATGTCTTCAAATGCTTGAAAATGGCTTTGAAATACTTTATTTTCCTTTTGTTGGTAAATTTCCCAATATTGATAGAGATAATATATTCTATTTTTTTTTTATTATTCAGAATTTTTGCATATCTGCTGATGGATTGGTAGCACTGGTGTGTACTCCCTGCTGAAATCTTCTCTTCACTTCTGAATCTTTTATTTTCTTTCTTTGAGAATTTAGTTCTGCCCCTTGCAACTCATTAATCCTACCCATCTCTCAAAATCTCAAGATTTGCATTATTTTGAAATTTGGTTTTGATTGTCCTTGGACAGTTTTCCTCTGAATGATTTATTTTTACTAGGAACTTTTCCCTTTCCCCAAGTTACCTCTCACAGTACTTTCTTTGAAATGTATCCTTTAAATGGATTGAATTGATAATATTTTCCTGTGAATTCTAAAAAAAAAAAGATAATGCCCAAGATTTTATTTTTGTCTGTAATCAGAATAATATATTCAGTTAAGAAGACAGTATGAATTAAAAGTGCATTCATGCTAGTAGCTGAATGGAAGAGTGGGCAATGACAGTTGGTTGCAAATAGGAAATATAAGCCATGATCTTAAAAGGCTAGAGTGGGTGCTTGTTGCTTAAACTGTCGAAATATTTGATTTTTCACCTTCCTTTCCTTGATTTTTTTTTTTTTTTTTTGAATGAGTGTGGCCGTTTTAACCTTACTAATAGCTGCATTATTTCTTTTTTCTGTGTTAGTTAAAATATTTCACCTGATTTTTTTTTCCTTCTTCATTTTCTGATTTAGTTATGAAGTAATGTGAATAGTCAACCTGCCACTGTTTTTCTTCTTTGAATAATGCTTTGTGGGATGGTTTGAAGACTTTTACTTCTCTTTTCCTCTTTCTCCTAACAACACCAACTATAACTCACCCACACAGGTTAGACCCTTAATGCATATCTCATTGAAAATTATCCTTCCTAATTAAAAATGTCTGCATTGAAGCCTTTCCTGGATTTAGGTCTGCATCATTAGTCTCAGCTATTCATTACTAAGAAAGGGGAAAGTTTCTGTAATGTGGAAAGAAATGAAAAGCTACCTTTATGTAGTGGCTTCCCAGGTGGCTCAGTGGAGAAGAATCCACCTGCCAATGCAAGAGATGTGGGTTCAGTTCCCACATTTCTGGGAAGAGCCCATGGAGAAGGAAATGGCAACCCACTCCAGTATTCTTGTTTGGGAAATCCTATGGACAGAGAAGCCTGGTGGGCTACAGAGTCAGACATGACTGAGCGACTAAAACAACCACCACTTTCTGTGTTATGTACTGTATGTAAATAATCTTTCTAATGATTAGAAGTTTTTGCCTGGCTTCGGTGCTAGTGGTAAAGAACCCTCCTGCCAATGCAGGAGACATAAGAGACACAGGTTCGATCCATGGTTGGAGAAGATTCCCTGAAGGAGGGCATGGCAACCCACTCTAGTATTCTTGCCTGGAGAATCCTATGGACAGAGGAACCTGGCAGGCTACACTCTATAGGGTTGCAAAGAGTCAGACAGGACTGAAGCAACTTAGCATGCATGCAGGCCTGGCTGCCAGGAAACTCATAGCTTTCCTTGAGGTTAGAGGACAGTAATTATACTAATTTTTCAGTTAGCTCATTATTATTACTTATTTGCTCTCTGCAAGGTGCAGGGCTTAGTGCTTTACATGAATCACCTTGTTTAAATCTTCTGATAGCTGAAGCATCGTCTCCATTTTACAGATGAGGAAATTGAGGCATAGGTGAAATGATGTGTTCAAGGTCATTGAGTAATTTGTTGTTTTGGGTTTGGTGTGACAGCCAGACCCATACTCTTAATCATTCTATTATGCTGATCCCTTGATCCCGATTTTACATTTCTACTTTAATTGAGTGTGAGGTTTGGTCAAAACATTGCCTCAGGGCTTGTTGAAAGCAACAGACACAGAAACATACTTAAACATTAAACATGGCCATAAACCAGTGCTTTTGTGATGTGGTACCTAACAGTTTGATGTAGGTCATACCTGAATGGTCTAGTGGTTTTCCCTACTTTCTTCAATTTAAGTCCAAATTTGGCAATAAGGAGTTCATGATCTGAGCCATAGTCAGCTCCTGGTCTTGTTTTTGCTGACTGTGTAGAGCTTCTCCATCTTTGGCTGCAAAGAATATAATCAGTCTGATTTCGGTGTTGACCATCTGGTGATGTCCATGTGTAGAGTCTTCTCTTGTGTTGTTGGAAGAGGGTGTTTGCTATGACCAGTGCATTCTCTTGGCAAAACTCTATTAGCCTGTGCCCTTCTTCTTTCCATACTCCAAGGCCGAATTTGCCTGTTACTCCAGATGTTTCTTGACTTCCTACTTTTGCATTCCAGTCCCCTATAATGAAAAGGACATCTTTTTTGGGTGTTAGTTCTAAAAGATCTTGTAGGTCTTCATAGAACCGTTCAACTGCAGCTTCAGCATTACTGGTTGGGGCATAGGCTTGGATTACCGTGATATTGAATGGTTTGCCTTGGAAACGAACAGAGATCATTTGTCATTTTTGAGATTGCACCCAAGTACTGCATTTTGGACTCTTTTGTTGACCATGATGGCTACTCCATTTCTTCTAAGGGATTCCTGCCCACAGTAGTAGATATAATGGTCATCTGAGTTAAATTCACCCATTCCAGTCCATTTTAGTTCGCTGATTTCTAGAATGTTGACGTTCACTCTTGCCGTCTCCTGTTTGACCATTTCCAGTTTATAATCCCTTATGATTATACAGTGGAAGTGAGAAATGGATTTAAGGGACTAGATCTGATAGACAGAGTGCCTGATGAACTATGGATGGAGGTTCGTGACATTGTACAGGAGACAGGGATCAAGACCATCCCCATGGAAAAGAAATGCAAAAAAGCAAAATGGCTGTCTGTGGAAGCCTTACAAATAGCTGTGAAAAGAAGAGAAGCAAAAAGCAAAGGAGAAAAGGAAAGATATTCCCATCTGAATGCAGAGTTCCAAAGAATAGCAAGGAGATCAATAGCAAGCGATCAATGCAAAGAAATAGAGGAAAACAATAGAATAGGAAAGACTAGAGATCTCCTCAAGAAAATTAGAGATACCAAGGGAACATTTCATGCAAAAATGGGTTCAATAAAGGACAGAAATGGTATGGACCTAACAGAAGCAGAAGATATTAAGAAGAGGTGGCAAGAATACACAGAAGAACTGTACAAAAAAGATCTTCATGACCCAGATAATCACGATGGTGTGATCACTCACCTAGAGCCAGACATCCTGGAATGTGAAGTCAAGTGGACCTTAGAAAACATCACTACGAACAAAGCTAGTGGAGGTGATGAAATTCCAGTTGAGCTATTTCAAATCCTGAAAGATGATGCTGCGAAAGTGCTGCACTCAATATGCCAGCAAATTTGGAAAACTCAGCAGTGGCCACAGGACTGGAAAAGGTCAGTTTTCATTCCAATCCCAAAGAAAGGCAATCCCAAAGAATGCTCAAACTACTGCACAATTGCACTCATCTCACACGCTAGTAAAGTAATGCTCAAAATTCTCCAAGCCAAGCTTCAGCAATACGTGAACCATGAACCTCCAGATGTTCAAGCTGCTTTTAGAAAAGGCAGGGGAACCAGAGATCCAATTGCCAACATATGCTGGATCATCAAAAAATCAAGAGAGTTCCAGAAAAACACCTGTTTCTGCTTTATTGACTATGCCAAAGCCTTTGATTGTGTGGATCACAATAAACTGCGGAAAATTCTGAAAGAGATGGGAATACCAGACCACCTGACCTGCCTCTTGAGAAACCTATATGCAGGTCAGGAAGCAACAGTTAGAACTGGACATGGAACAACAGACTGGCTCCAAATAGGGAAAAGAGTAAGTCAAGGCTGTATATTGTCACCCTGCTTATTTAACTTATATGCAGAGTACATCACGAGAAACACTGGGCTGGGAGAAGCACAAGCTGGAATCAAGATTGCCAGGAGAAATATCAATAACCTCAGATATGCAGATGACACCACCCTTATGGCAGAAAGTGAAGAGGAACTAAAGAACCTCTTGATGAAAGTGAAAGAGGAGAGTGAAAAAGTTGGCTGACAGCTCAACATTCAGAAAACTAAGATCATGGCCCGGTCCCATCACTTCATGGCAAATAGATGGGGAAACAGTGGAAACAGTGTTGGACTTTATTTTTCTGGCCTCCAAAATCACTGCAGATGGTGACTGCAGCCATGAAATTAAAAGACGCTTACTCCTTGGAAGGAAAGTTATGACCAACCTAGATAGCATAGTAAAAAGCAGAGGCATTACTTTGCCAAGAAAGGTCCGCCTAGTCAAGGCTATGGTTTTTCCAGTGGTCGTGTATGGATGTGAGAGTTGGACTGTGAAGAAAGCTGAGCGCCGAAGAATTGATGCTTTTGAACTGTGGTGTTGGAGAAGACTCTTGAGAGTTCCTTGGACTGCAAGGAGATCCAACCAGTCCATCCTAAAGGAGATCAGTCCTGGGTGTTCATTGGAAGGACTGATGCTGCAGCTGAAACTTCAATACTTTGGCCACTTCATGAGAAGAGTTGACTCATTGGAAAAGACCCTGATGCTGGGAGGGATTGGGGGCAGGAGGAGAAGGGGACAACAGAAGATGAGATGGCTGGATGGCATCACTGACTCAATGGACATGAGTTTGAGTAAACTCCGGGAGTTGGTGATGGACAGGGAGGCCTGGCGTGCTGTGGTTCATGGGGTCACAAAGAGTCGGACACGACTGAGCGACAGAACTGAACTGAACCTAACAGTTGGTGTCCCCACTTTTGCCGTTAAAATAAGTCAATATTTGATATGTATGATCCTAAATCTAAACAATTCTGTTTTCAGTATTGTAGGTCAGGCATCAAGATTCACTTTGATATTGTTTTGTGGTAACACTGTGTTGTAGTCAGCTGCCGCTGTAGTGGGTCACTCTAACCACTGACTAGTAGCTAACATATGTGGTCCTGTTTCACTCAGTCTCACATCTGTTTGTTTTGCAGGGCTAACTCAAACCCGGTTTTGTGTTTTAATCTTAATTGGATTTACATTTTTTGTAGCCACTTTTGTGATAATTGATTGCCATCGAGCCTCCTGTATAGCTCTGCACCCCCCCACCACCGCAGTGTACCACACCATCAGCCTTTCTCTTTGTAAGCGTTATAGTTACTTATAAATCTAAAAAAGAGAATAAAAGTAAATCCCACTAGTGGATCATGAGAATTTTAGAAAAATCACCTAAAGCAAAGTAGTGTAGAGCAAGGAAAAGTTAAATTAAAGGTTGCTGCCTTTGTGTGCAGAAAGTGCCCTGGAGGCTCTTACTGTACCTGCAAAACCTAACAAAAGTCTGTGGGCTCTGAGCCAGCTTGTTTCTTTTGCTTCCTTTTGTTTCTTTGAGCTTTGTAACAACTGTCCTCCAGGATTGTGGAGCACGCTGTTATAGCTGCTACAGACTCTGCCCGGCTCTTTTTTTAGTTTTTTTAAAACTCGAAACAGGTAAACTCATCAGATAATGTTCTTTAAGGGAAGAATGCAGTGTGTAATTTTCACTTAAACATTAGGTGTACAAGTTCTCCCTTCCTGTAACACAAGTCTTTCCGTATTAATGTGCTGAGAGCTTAATGTTGAAAACTTTTTTTCCTCATCAAATACAGTGCTCCTTTTGCCTAGAATCTAGGAGGATGTTTTTATTGATGTTTAAAGGTGTGAATGGTGTCCGGGGTGAAGGGGTGGGGGTGGATATATTTGTTTTTTTTGGTCTTGTAGGTTTCTTAATTTTTTGCAAATTGTGCAAGTATGTGATACTAGTATAATTTTGCACATTTTTAGAACATAATTTTGAAATATCCAGATAGTATAGAATCAGAGCTGGAAGACAGGCAACAGCTCATGGATCATGTGGTCCAGTGTTTGTGAAGCTTATCAAATGATGAGACTTACTTGGATCACTTATTAAGAATTACTTCCTAAGCCTCACTAAGAGACCCCCTGAACTAGGGTCTCTAGGGAAGGCGGTTTGGACTCTACACTGTTAACAGTTACTGTGAGGTAGTTCTTGTGATGAGGTGAATTTAGGAAACTTTGGTCTAGTCAACCTCTTAACCATTGGTCTAGTCAGCCTCTCTTGAGCAGGAGAGAATAAGAAGAGAAAGCTAAGTGGCTTGTGTAGGGCTACCCACCTAACTAGTAGCATCAATAGCATTAGAACCTGACTCACATGGAGGTCTTTCCATTCCAACAAGCAGGGCTTCTGGTTCCAAGTTCAGGGTACATTTAAACTCTGGTCAGAGTTAAAAGCAGCTGCATCATTGAGAAAACAAATATTTAGCTTTGCCATTGGTTTTTATTTGCCTTGTAATTTTGATATCAATATTTTTGACATCTGGCATTCAAGTCATCTTTGACAGGCATTTTGTTACATGGAAAATGAGTCTGAATGTGTGACCTCATTTTCTTCTAGTTTTTTTTTTTGAGTTTTTCTCCTCTGCTAAGATTAGACTATGAGCATGTTTTATGAAATGGGTGTTGATATCTAGATTGAAGCCTTAGGTAGTTAGGTGTAAACTATTTCTTTTTCTTTCGAGTTAACTAACTTGTGTTAGATATCCCTGAGTGATTTTGTTGATGTTATTGTTTCTTCTGTGAGAGTAGTGAAGATTGGATTTGGGACTATGGGATGAAACTTCTTTGATTCTTTTAATTTTTGTTCAAGGTGCAGGTCTGTGACGTTTCCATTGAAATAGTCATTAAAGCATTTGAAGCATGTGTCCCGTTCTTGCATCTGTGTGTTCCCCTTTTCAGGCTTTTTATCATGTAAACAAAATTCATATAGAGGATCCAGTCTGAATTTTGAAGGTTATTTATGTTAGTATCACTGAAGCCTTTTAGGTCAAGACATGCCATAGATGAATACCAGGTCTGACTTAGTATTACCTGGATGAAATAGGAAAGGATCTTGTTCTGCTTTTTCTCTTGGTTTTTATCATTCTAAACCAATACCATACTATGAGGTAATGGTTAATTTTAATTATTAGCAGTCCTAAACACAAGTTAAAATCTTACCAACCAGGAAAATGCACAAAACAGACTGAGACAACATAATATTTTATGATTTTATTTGCTCCTGAACTACTTCAACTTTTAAGAGCAAACTTCTGAACTTGAATTAGATGTTTACAGTACTTTAGTTACATATAAAGTAGTATATTTCTTTCTAAGGAGCCCTTTCCTCTAAATACACATTTTATTGGTAGTAAGCATCAATTCCAGTAAGGTTTGCTTGGCACATAAAGGACATTTATTTATTTATTTTTTTGTGTTATACATCATTTTATTTATTTTTTTCATTTATTTTTATTAGTTGGAGGCTAATTACTTTACAGTATTGTGGTGATTTTGCCATACATTGACATGAATCAGCCATGGATTTACATGTGTTCCCCATCCTGATCCCCCCTCCCGCCTCCCTCCCCATCCCATCCCTCTGGGTCTTCCCAGTGCACCAGCCCTGAGCACTTGTCTCATGCATCCAACCTGGGCTGGTGATCTGTTTTGTAAAGGACATTTATTAAACTAAATACATAGAAATGGATGACTGGGATTTTATACAATTTCAGTATTGTCTTTTCATCTTCTTTTTCTCAGAACACAAACAAGAAACCCCAAATCCTACCAACACTGCAAAGGAGAGACAATAGGAAGCGTTCTTTCAACATCACATCGCTGGCACCTCTAGGATGTCTGCATAGAGGGTTGTTTAGGGAGGCGGGCTGCGGAAGGGGCAGAAAGGGGACTAAGAACAAGCACCCTCTGAAGATGATGTGTTTATTAGACTGGCTGAGGGCTTGATAGACATACTGGGGGTGCTGACTCTGCCCCGCTTTGACATCAGTGTGACCATTGATCATAAATATTGATGTAATGATGATGAGATCCTCATTTCTTCATACTTAACCTTTCTCTTGCTGTCAGACCTAGATGGGAATGTTTCTTTGTTTGAATTCACATCCTGTGGGGAGGCTACTGCCTGCTAAAGGTTAAAAAATATGTGTTCTTCCTGAATCTACTTTGGACAAGTAACTTAGCCTCTTTAAGCTTCAGTTTTTTCATAGTAAAATGGGATATTTTCTAACTCATACTGTATTTAGTAAGGATTAACGTGATAATGAATGTGAAAATGCTTCTATACCAGTAGCAGTCACTTTGCCGTTTGTTGTTCAGTGGCTGGATTGTGTCTGACTCTGGGATCCTGTGGACTCAGGCTCCCCTGTTCTTCACTGTGTCCAGGAGTTTGCTCAGATTCACGTCCTTTGAGTCGGTGATGCCGTCTAACCATCCATCCTCTGCCGCCTCCTTCTCCTTTTGCCTTCAATCTTTTCCAGCATCACTGTCTCTTCCAGTGAGTTGGCTCTTTGCATCAGAGTATTGGAGCTTCAGCTTCCAGCATCAGTCCTTCCAATGAATATTCAGGGTTGATTTCCTTTAGGATTGACTGGCTGGATCTCCTTGCAATCCAAGGGACTCTCAAGAGTCTTCTCTAGCACCACAGTTCAAAAGCATCAATTCTTCAGTGCTCAGCCTTCTTTCTGGTCCAACTCTCACATCTGTACATGACTACTGGAAAAGCCGTAGCTTTAACCATACCAACCTTCGTAGAAAAACTGATGTCTCTGCTTTTTAATATGCTATCTAGGTTTGTCATAGCTTTCCTTCCAAGGAGCAAGTGTCTTTTAATTTCATGGCTGTAGTCACTGTCTGCAGTGATTTTGGAGCCCAGGAAAATAAAATCCGTCACTGCTTCTACTTTTGCCCCTTTTATTTGCCATGAAGTGATGGGACTGAATGCCATGATCTTAGTGTTTTGAATGTTGGGTTTTAAGCCAGCTTTTTCACTCTCCTCTTTCACCTTCATCAAAAGGCTCTTTATTTCCTCTTCACTTTGTGTTGATAGAGTGGTATTATTTGCATTTCTGAGGTTGTTGATATTTCTCCTGGCAGTCTTGATTCCAGCTTGCGATTTATCCAGCCCAGGATTTCGAATGATATACTCTGCGTATATGTTAAATAAGCGGGGTAACAATATACAGCCTTGTTGTACTCCTTTCCCAATTGTGAACTCCTTTCCTAGTTGTTCCATGTCCGGTTCTAACTGTTGCTTCTTGACCTGTATACAGGTTTCTCAGGAGACAGGTAAGGTGGTCTGGTATTCTCATCTCTTTAAGAATTTTCCACAGAGCTCAGTTAACCATTACTTTTTTGTAATGATTCTGTAGACTCTTTGGTGGTGGTCTTGGTCTTTCTCTAGACTAATGATTGCAAGTCAGGAGAGACACCTTGGGTCATGTGTGCACCTAGTTGTTAATGGAAGTTGAAATTTTTTTTTTTTTGGTGGGTCCATGAGGCTTGCAGGATCTTAGTTCCCTGACCAGAGATTGAACTGGGGCCCCTGCAGGGAAGTGCTGAGTCTGAATTTCCCCTGGATGTCGAAATTTTGAAAAGTGGCTAATTATAGTAGGTTTTGTTTTGTTTTGTTTTGTGATTGAATTCTAGGCTTTTCTAGTCAATGCTGTTACTAATGAGATGGCCACATGTGTATATGTTTTTAAGGAAAACAATACAATTGATTACATGTTCTATCCTCTTTACAGTAAGAATGCTAAATTTTAAAAAAAATCTTCATTCTTTTTAACTGTAAGTGACTGAAAAAGACAGCAAAGTTTATAAGAAATAGAACAAATTCTCATGGATTTTGGGAAGCCTTGAATAATCAAAGTTAGAAGATTAAAGGAAGATCTCAAATTATTCAGATAAAAGTTTTTAACATTGCCATTTTTTATGCTTTTGACATAATCAGTGTCTAATATAGCAAGTTTTTGTTGCTAATAGCAAGTAACTTTGTAATACTTTTGGAAGGCAACCAGGAGTCATAAAAATGTCCTTCAAAGGGTTTAGTAATTTTTTTCCCCTGGAAATCTTAATTCAGTGATACAATTCAAGAGAAGAAAAGAGCTATGTTGGCTTTTCATGTTGCATATATATTGCAAAAATACCTATAAATAGTGAAAAATTAGAGATGACTTAAATATATCTAACACTTTAAGATAGGACACAGAAGAAAAGGAGTTAAGAAAATGATATGTGTCAATTAATCACAACCATTTAATGATTGTATGGTCATTAAAGGCCAGGTAGCAATATGGAAAATTTATACTGACTATTTTGTATAGATTATAGATATGTGAAAATATACATGTGTATAGACTGGAAGGGAACATGGACAAGTTAATAGTTGATGTGTTAGGATAGGGTGATCATAAATTTGCAGAATAACATACCTGGCAAAAATTCAAATCTGCTGAGAACATTATGAGTCATGTTGCTGGGAAAACTGACCTGTACTGAAGGAGAACTCATATTATTCCATTTCTCCTTAGGAACATTTTGCTGCTGAGACAAATGGTTCCTTTAAATTTTTTAAAAATTGAGATATAATTAACGTACCACAAAATTCACACTTTTTATGTGTACAACTTGGTTTTTAGTGTATTTACAAAGTTGTATAGTCATCACTATTGTCTACTTCTAGAGTATTTTCTGCTTCAGAAAGAATCACATCGGTAGTCACTCTCCATTCCCCTCTCCCCTGGAGACCATTAATCTACTTTCTGTCTCTATGGATTTGCTTGTTCTGGACAGTTCATGTAAATTAAATCATCCACTATGTGGCCTTTTGTGTCTGGCTTCTTTTACTTAGTGTAATGTTTTCAAGGTTCATGCACGTACATCCATGTAACATGTATCAGTATTTCATTCATTCACTTTTATGGTCAAATAGTATTCCATGTTATGGATATACCACATTTTGTTTTTTCACCCATCAGTAGATGGACATTCAGACTGTTTCTAGTTTTTGGTTATTATAAATATTAGTATATGTGTTTTTGTGTGGATGTAAGTTTTTAATTCTCATGGGTAGATACCTAGGAGTAGAATTGCTGGGTCTATGGTAATTCTATATTTAACCCTGAGAAACTGCCAAACTGTTTTCCAAAATGGCTGCACCATTTTACATTCTCACTGAAAATGTATGAACATTCCAATTTCTCCATATCCTTGCCAACTCTTGTTATTGTTGTTTGTTTGTTTGTTTAATTATAGCCATCCTAGTAGGTGTGAAGTGGTGTCTTATTGTAGTTTTGATTGGTGTTTTCCTAGTGGCTAATGATGTTGAGCATCATTTCATCTTGTTGGCCATTGGTTTATCTTCTTTGGAGAAAAGTCTATTCCAATCTCTTTTGTCCATTTTTAAAATTGCATTGTCTTTTTATTATTGAATTGTAACAGTTCTTTATGTATTCCATATACTAGTTTCTTACCGAGTATATAATTTGCAAGTATTTTTTCCTATTCTGTTGGTTGTCTTTTCACTTTCTTGGTAGTAACCTTTGAAACAGAAAAGTTTTAATTTTGATGAAGTCTAATTCCTTTTTTTTTTTTTTTTGCTTTGTCTTTATTGTCATTTCTAGGAAACCATTGTCCAGTCCTAGGTCACAAACTTTTTTGCCTATGTTATCTTCTAAGACTTTCATAGATTATCTTCTGCATTTAACTCTTTAATCCATTTTGAGTTCATTTTTGTATATCATATGTGATAGCAGTCTAACTCTATCCTCTTGCATGTGAATATCTCATTGTTCCAGCACGTGTTTGTTGAAAAGACTAGTCTTTCTTCATGACTTGTCTTGGCATTCTTATCACAAGTCAATTAACCATAAATGTGAGGGTTTATTTCTGGACTGTAAATTCTGTTCCACTGATACATGTCTTTGTATGTCAGCACCATGCTCTTTTGGTTCCTGTAGCTTTTTAGTAAGTTTTGAAATTGGGACAAATGAATTATCCAACTTTGTTCTTTTTCATGATGATTTTGATAAAATTGATCCCTTGTATTTCCATATGAATTTTTCATGAATATTCTTGTTCATTTCTGCAAAGGCAGTTGAAATTTTGATAGAGATTGCATTGAATCTGTCAATTTGGGGAGTATTACAGTGTTAACAGTATTAAATCTTTCATCCATGAATATGGGATATCTTCCCATTTATTTAGGTCTTTTTTAAATTTCAACAGTGTTTTGTATTTTTCAGTGCATTTGCAATCTTTTTGTTAAATAAAATACTTGGAATAAAAGTTTTTTTGATGCTGTTGTAAATGGAATCACTTTATTAATTTCATAGGTAGCATATAGAATATAATTTATTTTTGTGTATTGATCTTGTAGCCTGCAGCCTTGCTGAACTCATTTATTAGATAACGCATGGTAAAATAGGAAAGTGCGTTTCAAAAATATGTGAATTTGGAGGGGGTTATCCTATGTGTCATTTGATTTTAGTGGACTTAATTTTTTCTTTAAAAAATTTAGGCATTTTTACTTACCATTTTCATATATATAGAGTGAAGCTCTATCTATGACTGACATTGTCATTCTTCAGCAAAGATAATAGGAAAGAATAAAATTTCTTTCTCAGATTAGATGTAGGAAAAAAAGAAATAGGCTGTGTGAAACGTTTTAGAGAGACCAAAAATACAGCTGGCTGGAGCTTGGGAGTTTAAAAGTTAATCTGTTTGTATTTAATGTTTAGAGTGGCTTTTTTTTTTTCATTTATTTTTATTAGTTGGAGGCTAATTGCTTTACAATATTGTAGTGGTTTTTGCCATACATTGACATGAATCAGCCATGGATTTACATGTGTTCCCCATCCCGATCCCCCCTCCCGCCTCCCTCTCCATCCCATCCCTCTGGGTCTTCCCAGTGCACCAGCCCCGAGCACTTGTCTCATGCATCCAACCTGGGCTGGTGATCTGTTTTACCCTTGGTAGCATACTTGTAATACTTGGAATTTGGGCTAGGATATGAGCACAGAAAAGCCTGTGTTTGCTTGCTATCTAAATGTGCCTTTCTTCTCCAGGCCATTTTACCAGAGGTTTTCTTTGGGTCATTTTTACAGAGACTGGAAAAAACCCTGACTTTCAGTCACTCTGCATTTCATGCTGCCATTGTCAGTGTAATCCTTAAGGTTTTTAGGTACCAGGTAACCCAAAGAGACAAAATGAAACTCTCGGCTCTTTTCTTTTTTCTTTTTTTGTGTGTGGGGTGGGGGGCTGGTAATCTGAGAGGGAGAATGTTTTCCCGTACTAGCAAAGACAGATTGAGGGTATCGTCTGATCTTTATGGGAGTGTGCAAAGCCTCAGTTTTTCCATTTCCCCATCTGCAATCATAAAAACAATGTGCTGACTCAACTTGGAGCCTCTGCAGAATGGCATTTTGGGCTTAGGCAGTCGTGAAAACCATGCAAGAGATGGAAATATTTGAGCAGGTTTTTAGAGGTGACACTAAAAACAGCTAAATGAGACTGTGTTCTCTCTCCTTCAAGTTTTGTTTCTTGAGTAGTCACTAGTAGTAGTAATGTCACTGGTAGTAGTAATAGTCACTAGTCTACATCCTTGATTTAAGGCATTGCAGAAATAATTTGGTCTCTGTGGAGCTGATTACTGAGCAGAGATTTTTCCTGTTCCAGTGGTTATACTTTAGGGGTATGGGATTGTTTGGTGTAGGGAGTGAGATTCTGCTGCAAGCAAATCACTTGTGTAAAATTCTATTACAATCATACTGGGTGGGCCATCTGCTAAGTTTTTTCTTTAAAATTTTTATTTCCTTGTTCCTGTGTATCTACATTTACCCACAAAGGCTGGAAGAACATTTACCAAAATACAATATAATGTAACCTTCAAGTGGACAGCACAGTGATTCAGTTATACTCTTTTTCAGATTATTTTCCTTGTGGGTTATTATATAATATTGAGTATAGTTCCCTGAGCTACATATCAACAGCTATGCTTGTTGGTTATCTATTTTATACATAGTAATGCGTATATGTTAATCTTATCAAGTTGTTTTTCTAAGTGTGTATTTTGTAATGTTTGGAGGGAAATGAAGTGTTAAAATGTTACTAAAGGTGTACATTTTATAACTTGAACCACTGATTTAGGTACTGAAGTGAAATTCAGTATACTTAGGTGAAATTTATCCTTTTTCCTTCAGAATATGGACTATTTTGTCATAATGCAGCCATGCTGTTATTTGTGCCATTTTATCCTCTTCTTGGAATCCTTAGCGTTTGGAATGAAAGATGCATTTTAAAACCCATAAGATATATGTGTATATGCATACATGTGTGTGAGTGCACATGAGCGTGTAAAACAGCAAAATTAATTTTGTATTTGAAAAAAAGGAATTTAGGTTTTTGTGTTTCGTTTTCAAAGCATGTTTTCATTTGACAAAATCAGGTTTAGATTTGTACCTGGACTACCTGGAATGAAGCGATTTGATACTTACTTGATGGCTATTATTAAATAAAAGGTTGGTGAAGTAGTTGAGTTTCACCTAAGGTTTGTCCTTTTAGCATAAAGCTGTAATACTGAGATACCTCTCATTTAGGGACATTGAGATTCTGGAAACTGTTACTTCCTTTTATCTATAGAAATCAGCACTGTAAAACCAGTAATAATTATTAAAAGGGGACAAAAGAAAAAAAGGAATATTTTGGAACCACACATACATGAAGCTCAGTAATTTCCAGACTATCTTTAGACATTTGCTACATAAAAAGACTTTTTAACTTTGATGAGGTCAGATATTTACTTGATTGTAGTTCTATAAAATTATATACCTGTTATATACATCATTTATCTCAGATAAAAAGGTGTGATTTTCTTTGCTTTTCTGAATGTATACAGAAACTTTATATTTCTTTGTAGGATAAGTTAGCTGTCATTTAGGCATCTTTCCTAAAGTGTGTTTTCTTTTTTTAAAAAAAATTATTTTTATTTTTGGCTATATCGGGTCTTTGTGCTACAGGGAGGCTTTCTCTAGTTGCCACAAGTAAGGGGCTGCTCTCTAGTTACGGTGCTCAGGCTTCTCATTGTGGTGGCATCTCTGGTTTTGGAGCCTGGGCTCTGGAGCATGGGCTCAGTAGTTGTGGCTCATGGGCTTAGTTGCCTTACAGCATGTGGAATCTTCCCAGACCAGGGGTAGAACCCACGTCCCCTGTGTTGGCAGGTGGATTCTTAACCACTGGACCACCAGGGAAGTCCCTAAAGTGTTTTCAAATGAGGTAAAATTAGAACAGTGGATTTTTGCCTCTACTCTTTTATCTAACTTCCCAAGAAAACTAATTTTAGGAACTGAAATTGATGTTTGCTTTCTGACAGCCGGTAAAGAATCTGCCTGCAATGTGGGAGACCTGGGTTCGATTCTTGGGTTGGGAAGATCCCCTGAAGGAGGGAAAGGCTACCCACTCCAGTATTTTGGCCTGGAGAATTCCATGGAATCGCAAAAAGTCGGACACAACTGAGTGACTTTCACTTTCACTTCTGACAAACAGTGGTGGTGGTGGTTTAGCCACTACCTCGTGTCCAACTCTTGTGACCCCATGGACTGTGACAAACAGTAGTGTTCTTAAATAGTCCCATGCATATTAGGCAGTCAAATCTATTATTACTCAGTTCCTTGATACCTGAAAATGTATGATTGGTTTGGCATGCTTCCTCTACAGTGAAACTCATCAGTTGACACAGAACCTTCAGCCAGTGTTTACGCATAAGCTTCTTCAATATGAATGGACAGCTAAACATCTCTGGATATTTGAGGAGAGCCTCTAATAGTCTCATAGTGAGGCTAAACAAACAGAAGAAAGAATTTTAATTGACTTAAGCCAGTTTAGCACACATTAACTAAAGTCCAACAAACCAAGTCACTTACAGGTATTACTTTCTTTGACCTCTTAAGGGCACTTATAAAACCAGCTGTTAGTAGCAACTGTGAAGATTTGCTGTCTCTTCATACATAAAATAGATAGAATCTTTCATGTATTCATTCAGCCTACCTGGTTGGTTGAGGCTCCCAACTAGGATGAATGTTGTTAAGTAAGTCCTTAAAGCTTTCTTAGCCTCACTGCATGTGCAGAGGCCAATGTAGGCATTTCTGGCAGTTCTGTGTGTAAAGGAATTGTTACCTGTCTATTTTCCCTTTATCCTTTTACTATAAGATTAAAAACAAAGAATTCTTTCTGTGCTGGATCTTCCTTGTGGTGCACAGGCTTTCTCTAGTTGTGGTGCCTGAGCTTCTCTAGCTGTGGCAAGTGGGCTTAGTTGCCCTGCTGCATGTGGGATCTTAGTTCCCTGGCCAGGAATCAAACCCGTGTCTCCTACATTGAAAGGCAAATTCTTAACCACTGGACCAGCTGGGAAGTCTCAAGATTTCTTAAGGAATAGGTAGTTGCTTCCTTTTCCTTGACTCCCTTCATCTTTAATCCTCTACAGTCTGGCTTCAAACTGTGATCAGGACTCCCTTTATTGCCAGACCTGTGTCTTAGTTATTATCCTTCCTCACTCCCTTGACTCTTTAGCTGCTTGTCACATCCAGCTTAGCTCTTCAGCACAGTCTTGTTTCTCCCCCTGTTTCTCTGACTCTTTCCTTTTTCCCTTTAAATTCCTGATTTCTCCCTTCCGTCCATAATTGAGCATTCCCCAAGATTTTGTCTTTATCTTCCATGGTCTTTTTCCATGTTTAGAAAGTTTTCTTTGACTCACTTTTTATCAATAAGCATTTATTCAGTATCATAATAAAAAAGAACTGTGTAGGATGCAAAGATGATTTAGATATATTTCCTGTTCTTGAGTAACCTGTAAGACATAGGAACTTTACAGTCTTTTTGCCCCCTGTGTCTTGTTACCAAATTTAATTGACTTTTTTTGAAAATGCCTCTTATATTATTGTTTTCTTTCCATTCTTGCTTCTACTACTGCAGCATATAACCATCTTTATTATAATTTATAAATATGTTAGAAACTGACATGGATCTCTTTAATAAGACATCTAGGTTCTCACAGCATCTGCTCTTTCATTGTTGCATAGTTAGAAAATCCACTTGAAAAGGGTAAAAAAAAAAAAAAAGGTCAAGTAATACGTTAGTGTCATTATGACAAGTTTTCACCCCATAGGAAATCTGGCAGGATCTCTGGGCCTCCCAGGTCAAAAGACAGACCTGCCCATACTCCAGTGTCTTCTGGAATTCCTTATAAATTTCAATGGGCACTTAAGCTATAGAGCATTCTATTTACTGTACTGGTTTTAAGGTGCAATTCCAGAATTAAACATTGTGCCCAAACTTAACATTTTCAAACTGTCTAGCCTTATCTTCCAAATATAGTATATTACTCCATCAACTCTCCCTGCCCAACAAAGGACCTGAAGCATCAAGTGGTAACTGCAAAGAAGTTAGATGGGGCTCCTCTTCTCTCCCCAAGTCATTTGGAATCTGAGTGAATGCAAGTAACACAAACGCATGACAATAATCTGTCCCCCAAAGCAAGCAGGCATTTCTTTATTATTTAGGGGAAAATACAAAAAACGTCCAGAGTTCCCTGTATCTCCTGTATAAAATCCAAACCCTTCTAGAGTTTTCAGAACTCTTTATACTCTGACTCTAACCCATATTTGTACCTTCTGTCCAAAAGGGCATCTCGTAACTGCATATATGTAATATATGCATATACACATATGTCTATATGTTTACATGTGTATGTGTTTCTGCATACACATGCTGTGGCTTGCACACTTCTACTCATGTTCTCATCCCAATAGACACTTAGTTCTGCCCATCTAAGACTCTGCTGTACCTTTAGTACCTTGTTAAAATGCTGGTTTTTTTTTTCCTGAAATCTCTGCTGATGTCTAACTCTTACACTACTTATATTTATGTCCTATATAATTAACACTATTTCTTAATTCTCTTCAGTCTTTAAATTGCTACTTTTGTATCTCTCATACTGCCTCTCTCCAGATTGACCTTATTCTTCTCTGCCTAGTTTTCACTCATCCTCCCCTTATACAACTTTTTATTTTGAAAAAAATTCCAGCACAGAAAAGTTTAAATAATAGTACAATGAATTCCTGTATACCTCTCATCTAGATTTATTAATTGTTAATATTTTGATACTGCTTTTATCTCTTTTTCCATATATATATTGTGTGTGTACATATATATGTAGGTTTTATTTCTAAACCATTGATCATTTGAATGTAGGTTGCAGATATCATGATATTTCACTCCTAAATACTTCAGCATGAATCTCTTAAGTATAATGATGTTCTCCCAAATAATCACAGTAACATTATTACACTCAAGAAATTTGATGTCAATACAAACATATTGTCTAATATTCAGTCCATATTCATTTGATTGTCTGATCTATTTGGTGTCCTTTATTTTTTATATGTATTTTATTATTTTTATACAAGTTATTATAGAATATTAACTCTGTTCTCCATGTTGTACAATATATCCTAGAGCCTGTGTTTCAGCAAATAGTTTATATCTCTCACTCCCCCACCTTTATATTGCACCTTTCCCTGGCTTCCTTGGTGGCTCAGTTGGTAAAGAATCCGCCTGCAATGCAGGAGACCCGGCTTTGATTCTTGGGTTGGAAAGATCCCCTGGACAAGGAAATGGTGACCCACTCTAGTATTCTTGCCTGGGAAATCCCATGGACAGAAGAGCCTGGCAGGCTACAGTCCATGGGGTCGCAAAAGTCGGACACGGCTTAGTGACTAAACTACAACCACCACCACCACCCTCTTCCTACTGGTAAACACTAGTTTGTTCTCTGTATCTATGAATCTGCTTCTTTTTTGTTATATTCACTAGATTGTTGTATTTTTTAGATTCCACATATAAGTGATCTTATACAGTATTTGTTTTTCTCTGTCCAGCTTATTTCACTTTAGCACAGTGCCCTCCAAGTCCATTCATGTTACCACAAATGGCAAAATTTCATTCTTTTTATGGCTGAGTAGTATTCCATTTGTATGTGTGATATACACACATGTATATGTATGTATAGTTATCCACTCTTTTGTTGATGTACACTTAGGTTGCTTCTGTACCCTGGCAATTATAAATAATGCCTCTATGAACATTGGGATGAATGTATCTTTTCTATTCAGTGTTTTTATTTTCTGTTAAATATATAACCAGTAGTGGAATTGCTGGGTCATATGGTAGTTCTATTTTTATTTTTTTGAGAAAGCTGCCTACTGTTTTCCATGGTGACTGCACCAGTTTATATTCCCATGAACAGTGCACAAGGGTTTCCTTGTCTCCACATTCTTGCCAATATTTTTTAGTTGTGTTCTTTTTGATGATAATCATTCTGAAAGATGAGAGGTTATATCCCATTGTGGTTTTGATTTGCATTTCTTTGATGATTAGTGTCGTTGAGCATTCTTTTCATTTTCTTTAATCTGAAATAGTTCTCTTTCCTTTTTCTCTTTCATGACATTGACATTTTTGGAGTCCAGGCTAGTAGTTTTGTAGAATGTTCCACAATCTGGATTTGTCTGATTTTAATCTTTTTTTGTTTTTCTGGCAAGAATACTACATGGTAGACAACCTTTCTCCCTTGTAGTGAGTAAGCTGTGGGGTGATATTTTGAGATTGTATATACCCTGGACTCTCCGGACACGTTTCATCCAATGGTTTTGATATCTTACTCCTTTTAAAAATATCATTCTGCAAAGTCTCTCTCATCCATCTTTTCTATATTAATCTGGTCTTTCTTCCATTTGAGCATGAAAACAGACATTTGAGATAGGAAGAGATAGTAGTAAATCTATTTCAAACATCTTATTTTCTAGATGAGCATTTAATGTTTTGCCCAAGAGCAGTCATGTGCATGCATGTGGACCCCATGGACTGTAGCCCACCAGGCTCCTCTTGCCATGGGATGTTCTCCAGGCAAGAATACTGGAGTGGGTTGCCATTTTCTCCTCCAGGGGACCATCCCAACCACAGAGCAGTCCTGCAGCTAGTAACAAAGTTACTGACCAGAACCTGGATTTCCTGGTTCTTAATCCAGTGCTACTTCCAGCTGTGTTCTATTGACTCTTAACCAATAATGCAAAACCCAAAGCATATATGTATTACCTCAAATAGAGTATAATTTTTTTGCAAGTAGAAAGCATATATTCATTTTCCTTCTGCATGCATTCCTTTATTCACTAATTCAAAAGAGCTCTTCTACCTGCCCCTCCCATATCCTTCATGGTGCAGCCCAGCTAAACCTGAGCTCCATGCTTTCCACCTCTCTTGTCTTCCTAGGTGCTGTTCCTTTGGCAAGTTACATTTATCTTTCCTTTCTCTTTTTTTAAATTAATTTTTATTTTTTAAAATAAAAAACATTTAATCATAATTATTTTAAAAATATTTACTTATTTACTTATCTGGCTTCATCAGGTCTTAGCTGCAGCATGTGGGCTCCAGAGGACATGGGCTCAGTAGTTGTGGTACATGGGCTCAGTAGTTGTGGTACATGGGCTTAGTTGCTCATCAGCATGGGGATCTTAGTTCCCCAGCTAGGAGTCAGACCTGTGTTTGATCAGATTCTTAGCCACTGGCCCAAGAGGGAAGTCCTTTAATTATTATTTTTAATGAATAAAAAGTGTATATGTTTAGGGTATACAGTGTGATGTTTTGATATATGTATATATACATTGTGAAATGATTACCGTAATCAGGTTGATTACCTTATCCATCACCTCCCATAGTTATCTTTCTTGTGTATATGTGTTGAGAACACTTGAGATTTACTCTTAGCAAATTTCAATATGCAGTACATTGTTATTAGCTGTAATCACCATGCATTAGTTCTCCAGAACTTACTTATAAACTGAAAATTTGTACTCTTGGATCAACATCTCCCTTTTTGTCTCATGATAACCCCCCAGCCTCTGGTAACCACCATTTGACTTTGTGTTACTGTGAGTTCCAGTGTTCAGTTTTCATAACTATGAGATCATGCAATATTTGTCCTTCTGTATAATGTCCTCTAGGTTCATCCATGTTGTTGCAAATGGTAGGATTTTCTTATTTATTGAGGCTCTGTGGGATGTGTGTGTGTGTGTGTGTGTGTGTGTGTGTGCATGTGTGACATTAAAAAAAATTTATGTATTTATTTGGCTGTGCTGGGTCTCAATTTTGGCATGTGGGATCTTTAGTTGCCACACGTGAACTCTTACTTACAACATGAGGGATCCTGTTCGCTGGCCAAGAATTGAAACCGGGCTCCCTGCATTGGGACCTCGAAATCTTAGCCACTGGACCATCAGGGAAGTCCCATGGTGTAACATTTTTAAAATCTATTTATCTGTTGATGGATACTTAGGTTATTTCCATATCTTGGTGACTGTGAAAAACGCTGCAGTGAACACGCAGAGGACACCACCCTTATGGCAGAAAGTGAAGAAGAACCAAAGAGCCTCCTGATGAAAGGGAAAGAGGAGAGTGGAAAAGTCGGCTTAAAGCTCAACATTCAGGAAACTAAGATCATGGCATCCAGTCCCATCACTTCATGGCAAATAGATGGGGAAACAGTGGAAATAGAGTCAGACTTTATTTTTCTGGGCTCCAAAATCACTGCAGATGGTGACTACAGCCATGAAATTAAATGATGCTTACTCCCTGGAAGGAAAGTTATGACCAACCTAGATAGCATATTAAAAAGCAGAGACATTACTTTGCCAACAAAGGTCCAGCTAGTCAAGGCTATGGTTTTTCCAGTGGTCATGTGTGGATGTGAAAGTTGGACTGTAGAGAAAGCTGAGCACTGAAGAATTGATGGTTTTGAACTGTGGTGTTGGAGAAGACTCTTGAGAGTCCCTTGGACTGCAAGGAGATCCAACCAGTCCTTTCTAAAGGAGATCAGTCCTGGGTGTTCATTGAAAGGACTGATGTTGAAGCTGAAACTCCAGTACTTTGCCCACCTCATGAGAAGAGCTGACTCATTTGAAAAGACCCTGATTCTGGGGAAGATTGAGGGCATGAGAAGGGGACGACAGAGGATGAGATGGTTGGATGGTATCACCGACTCAATGGACATGAGTTTGGGTGAACTCTGGGAGTTGGTGAAGGACAGGGAGGCCTGGCGTGCTGCGGTTCGTGGGGTCTCAAAGAGTCGGACACGACTGAGCAACTCAACTGAACTGAACTGAACATGGGAGTGCACATATCTTTTCCAAGATCATGATTTTATTTCCTTTGGCTATATACTCAAAAGTGAGATGGCTGGTTCATATGGTAGTTCTATTTTCTAATTTTTAGAGGAATTTCTATACTGTTTTTCATAGTGGTTCTATCAATTTACATTCCTGCAGATTGTGTACAAGGCTTCCCCTTTATCCACATTATCACCAGTACTTGTTGTCTTTGGACTTTTTGATAATAGCCATTCTAACAGGTGTAAGGTGATATCTTATTGTGGTTTTGATTTTCATTTCTCTGATGATTAGTGATGTTGAGTGTCTTTACATCTACCTATTGGCCATTTGTATGTCTTCTTAGAAAAATGTCAAAAAAAAAAAAAAAAAAAAAAAAAGAAAAATGTCTATTTAGGTCCTTTGCCCATTTTTAAAGTTGAGTTAGTTGTGTTTTTGGTTTTTTTTGCTATCGAGTTGTATTAGTTCCTTATATATTTTGGACATTAACCCCTTATTAGATGCATGGTTTGCAGATCCATTTCCTGTCCATCGATTGCCTTTTCCTTTTGTTGATTGTTTACTGTGCAGAAGCTTTTCAGGTTGCTGTAGTCCTGCTTGTTTATTTTTGCTTTTGTTGCCTGTGCTTTTGGTGTCAATTCCAAAAAATCATTGCCAAGGCCAGCGTCAAGGAGCCTTTCACCTACTTCCCTTCACTCTTTAACTATTAATGAGCTGAGTTCTGCTGAGAAGGCCTCTGACTACCCACCTTCTGGCTGAGTTAGGTGCCCTCCTTTGTTTTTATAGGACCTTATTCACATCTCATGTATCACTGTGTGGATTTTTTTTCCTTTTGCTAATAGTTGTTTGCAGTTATCTTCTCTTTTATTGGACTGTGAGCTCATTGAGGTCAGGAATTTCTGTTTAGTTCATCTCTGGGAGTGCCACTTAGAGTGCTCAATCAATATGTGCTCTAATAGTGAAGCCATTTCAGCTCTGTGGTCATTGATTGCTTTATCATAAAGACATGGTTGAGATTCAGAACTCCATGTCCCTCCAGTTCTGATAGCTTCCATAAATATTTGATCTAGAGTGTGCAAGGCAGTATGGAAAATGGAAAACTATTCTGTGTGTTATGCAAGTCCTTAAGGAACGTGGAGGGGAAGGTCTTGACCATAGTTATAAAAAAGACAGAATGAGTTAATTGGTGCTATAGGGAGTATTCTGTGTTGCTCCAGCACTGAGAAGGTAGAGTGTTCTCAGGACAGTCCCAAAGGAGGCCAGAGGCTGAGGGGAGAGGCAGAGCATTTCAGTTACAATTTGGGGAAGGCTTAGAATCAGAAAAGTTGTGTTTGGAAAAATTTGATCAGTTGAATTGACTGGTTTTTAGGCTTCTTTGCCTTATTAAAAATAGCATACACGTAGATGGTTCTTTATAAGAATTGATTGCTATCCTGAGTCTTTTCCATTTTGCTCTTAGAGAAAAGTAAGGTATGTTTTGGAGAAGGCAATGGCACCCCACTCCAGTATTCTTGCCTGGAGAATCCCATGGACGGAGGAGCCTGGTAGGCTGCAATCCATGGGGTCGCGCAGAGTCGGACACGACTGAAGGGACTTAGCAGCAGCAGCAGCAGGGTATGTTTACTGGTTCTGTTCATTGAACACCTGTATTGCTAGAAAAATCTTTTGTTGGGGTAGTTTCTACCATGGAGGACTTTTAAAGCAAGCATTGGGTAGCTGTTGTTCCAACCCAAGTATTTTTTTAAAGATCTGTTCACTGCTTCTGTAACACCTGTGAGCCCAGGTTCTTCACTCTTAGGTTAGATAAGTAAAGTTCATTAATGATTGAAAACCTATGAAGCATTACTGCTTCAATTCTGAACTTTCAGTGTTTTCTGTTGCCTGAAAACTTTACTTAACCTAATTTACATCCAGAATATTGGGATGTAAGCACATTGAGAAGGCCTGGAGCCTTCACCATGATACTTATTTTCTAGCTGTTTTCTTTTCAAATGAGGAGAAAACCCTGAAACTTACTAATATAAGGTACCAACTTGAAGAACGCAATGTTGTTTTCCGAGAAAGAACTAGACATGTGCCTTTTTAATACATTAGTGTCTGGTTTATTTTTTCCCTCTAAAATATACTTCTGCTTATATTTTAAATAACTCTTCACCAAATGCCAGAACTTTTTGCTTATAGTAAGTGTTGGTAAGATGGGAAGTGTGAACCATTAAAGAATGGACTTTTTTTTTCCTTATAAATACTGAGCTTACTCCAAATAGGCTTTTAGTTACTAACCTTGTTGCCATAAATTCCCCAGTCATATGTTCTGTAATCTCTTCTCTGGCATACATTTTAATTGTTTTCTTACTGCTTCATAGGTGCTATAATCCTTTTATAGCTTCCTGGGTTTTAAAATAAACCTATAAAAGGTTCAGTTTTATATTTAATAGCCATGCTTCACAGAGTTCTAAAGCTGTGAATAAGTTCAGGCAGGCAAAAGCTTTTGATGTGGGATGCCTTTGTTTCTATGTTTTAAAAAAATGTATTAGTCCTCCAGGGTTTCACATCATGATTTTAGATACTGACTGGGTTTTTTAAAATATTCAGAAATAGTTATAAAGAAGAAATGTAGAAGAACACTGAAATTCCACAGGTTAAAAACACTGGTTTCATAATTTTCTGTTACCAAGTTTCGGAAAAATCATTTCTTTTTTAAACGTATTGTGTTTCTGTTGACAAGTAAGTGTCACTGTCCTCTTGGAGCTTACAGTTAAGTGCGGGATATAGATGTGGACTGGATAATCACACAGATACACTCACCATCATGGGACGTGCTCTGGAGAAAAAGTGCTCGGTGCCCTGAGAGAATATCAGCTGAGGAAGGAAGTGACTTTTGAGTGACTTGAGATATGACAGGTAAGTCGGAGTCAACTAGGGGAAATTTGGTTGTGGAGAGAGACTATTACAAGGAGACACATTGAGGAGGTGGGAGCTAACATTGTGTGTTCAAGGAGCTGAAAGGTTAGTGTGGTGATTTATCCAGACTTTATAGATACTGATTTCAGTACTTTTTAAAAAAAGTGTTAAATAAGTACCATTTCAGATAAGCCTGTTGGGATTTATTAGTGGAGTGGATTACGGGGTAACGTGAAGCTTGTTTTCTGAGGAGCCTCAGTGTTAGGGCAGCACGATACTCCCCGCCTCCTGGTAGAAGCCCATGAGACATGTTCTGTACATCTGTGAAATATTAATGTATCAGTGAAGCTGTAACTGAAAAGTAGTTTTCCCTCGTTACTTGAACAAAAGGCCTTGATGGTTCTGTGCTGGAAACATAGAATGTGCTAATAGGGTTAGTTGGTGATCTCATTGTAAGATCAGTGGGTATATTACAGGGAAACTTTGAATTATTTCCTACTGATGAGTGTACAGAAGAAGAAAATATGACTTTGGTATGTATTGATTTAAGTACTGAGTCAGATTAATAAACTTAAATAAGTTAGTATCCTACCAGTTATAAAGTATGGAATTTTATGGACAGTGACTTATGATTTCTCAGGGAAGACTTCTGTGAAATAAAGTCCTAAAAAGTAAAAATTGCTGGTTTCAGGTTTTATTCAGCTTGCTGCTTAAAACTTACCTACCAAAAAGGAAGAGTTTTCATGTAATAGTGACTGTAGCTCCACTTACTGAGCATTTACCTATAAGCCAGGTACCGTGCATGCTATTTAATTTTACCTGACAACAGTCCAATGAAATGGGTATTATTATTCCTAATTTACAAGTCAGGAAGCTGAAGCTCAGAAAGGCCAAGTAACTGTTCAAGATTTCTCCATGAGAAAGTGGCTGAGTGGGAGTGAATCTCAAACTGCTCAGAACACTTAGTTCAGTTCAGTTGCTCAGTTGTGTCCGACTCTTTGCGACCCCATGGACTGCAGCACGCCAGGCTTCCTTGTCCATCACCAACTCCTGGAGCTTACTCAAATTCATGTCCATCAAGTTGGTGATGCCATCCAACCATCTCATCCTCTGTTGTCCCCTTCTCCTCCTGCCTTCAATCTTTCCCAGGTTCAGGGTCTTTTCCAGTGAGTCGGTTCTTCACATCAGGTGGCCAAAGTATTGGAGCTTCAGCTTCAACATCAGTCCTTCCAATGAATATTCAGGACTGATCTCCTTTAGGATTGATTGGTTTGATCTCCTTGCAGCCCAAGGGACTCTTAAGAGTCTTCTCCAACACCACGGTTTGAAAGCATCAGTTGTTTGGTGCTCAGCTTTCTTTATGGTCCAGCTCTCACATCCATACATGACTACTGGAAAAACCATAGCTTTAACTAGACGGACCTTTGTTGGCAAAGTAATGTCTCTGCTTTTTAATATGCTGTCTAGGTTGGTCATAACTTTCCTTCCAAGGAGCAAGCATCATTTAATTTCATGGCTGCAGTCACCATCTGCAGTGATTTTGGAGCCCAAGAAGATAAAGTCTGTCACTGTTTCCATTGTTTCCCCATCTATTTGCCATGAAGTGATGGGACTGGATGCCATGATCTTCATTTTTTGAATGTTGAGTTTTAAGCCAGCTTTTTCACTCTCTTCTTTCAATTTCATCAAGAGGCTCTTTAGTTCCTCTTCACTTTCTACTATAAGGATAGTGTCATCTGCATATCTGAGCTTATTGATATTTCTCGCAGCAGTCCTGATTCCACCTTGTGCTTCATCCAGCCTGGGATTGTGCATGATGTACTCTGCATATAAGTTAAATAAGCAGGGTGACAATACACAGCCTTGATGTACTCCTTTCCCAATTTGGAACCTGTCTGTTGTTCCATGTCTGGTTCTGACTGTTGCTTCTTGTCCATGCTATTCTGTATGTAAATTTTTTTAAAACAATTTAGTTTTTGTATGTTCATAAATCAGTTAATAATTACTTATAAGACAATGAAGGCCCTGATATCGATCAACCTTTATTTTTTTTTTTTCCATTTACTTTTATTAGTTGGAGGCTAATTACTTTACAATGTTGTAGTGGTTTTTGCCATACATTGTCATGAATCAACCATGGATTTACATGTGTTCCCCATCCTGATCCCCCCTCCCTCGATCAACCTTTAATATCTCCTCTTATTCCTGTTTCCCTGGTGGCTCAGATGGTAAAGCGTCTGCCTACAATGCGGGAGACTGGGGTTCGATCCATGGGTCGGGAAGATCTCCTGGAGAAGGAAATGGCAACCCACTCCAGTATTCTTTTTTTTTTTTTTATTAGTTGGAGGCTAATTACTTCACAACATTTCAGTGGGTTTTGTCATACTGCAGTATTCTTACCTGGAAAATCCCATGGACGGAGGAGCCTGTAGGCTACAGTCCATGGGGTTGCAAAAAGTTGGACACAACTGAGTGACCACTTTTCTTTCTTACACCAATTAAAAAGTACTTATTGAGCCGACTGTGTAAGAGTCACAAAGCTGCTAGGCTTAGGTGGACCACGCAAAGATGTAGAAGTCTTAGCCCTCTGTGTGGTCCATGGCTTTGCAGCAGTGTCTTGGCAGAGAAGAAAGACATTGCTGGTAGTTATTGGATAACCTGGTGCTTTGAGACAGATGAGGGAATGTTGTTAACAACCTGTTGTGGGAGGGGAAGACTTCAAGTAGAAGTGGGCTTTTGAAGAAGGCCTTGAGAGATAAGTAGGATTTCCACTGGTAGAGAGAGGGGTAGGTCAGGAGGGTGGAAGGCAGACAAGGAAGAGAGAGTAGTGGGTGTGTGGACTGGAAAGGAAAACTGATCTGGAAAGAAAAATGTGTGAGTGCAAGGTTGAGTGATTTGAACTTTATGTACTAGTTGATTATATGTTCATTAACATTTATCAAGCATCTCTTATGCTCAGTCACTGCTTTCAATTTAGGAAATCAACAAACTGTTGCTTTTAAGGTTATATGACTTTTCTTCTCACAAAGAAGGCTCTTTTGATAGCCTTTATTTAGGTCAGGATTTCTTTCATTCTTAAGGTCTTGACTTTTGTCCCTGGAATTAAGGACTAATGGAAGAAAAACATCTTTTAAAGACAGGGACTGATTTCTCTGTTTAATTCTGATACAGTTTCAGGTGCCATATAGTAATTAATCTGGCATTTTGAGGTGTATTAGACTGGAGGAGAACTGCTCACTTTGACATTACTTTTTGCTTCTCTGTAATAAGCGCCTACACCTACCACAATCTAGAAGACTGCAATACTAAGTAGCAATTGCTGTGGGAGAGAAAGTTGAATTGTGTGGTATTTTAGAAGGTTCAATTTTCATTTTTTTCTTCCCATGTTGAACAGTTTGAGACTCTTCAATATACTTAGTTTCAAAAAGTAATATTGTATGGACAGCAAAGGAATTAAAGTGAATATAATTTGAAGTTGGATAGTTTTTGGCATGGCCTCGTCTTGACGCTATTCCCTTTTCCTGTATAGACTGTTGAGTCTAAATTGACTTGTTCTAAATTCTAGGAACTTGTGTTTGTTTTTTACAATTTGGACTTTGTGCTTTGGCTTGTGATGGCTATTTAAGATTGGTGCTTTGAAAAACCCCTTTTAAACGATAGCCAGAATTCAGTGTGTGCTTTCAGAGGCAGAGATGGTTATCCTGGTTTTGGAAGGTTTGAGTGAATTTATTTTATTGTTTCATATTTGTCAATATAACTACACATGAAAAATGAATTAAACATGTTCTTTAGGAGGGATTCTCCAGCTTTCTGTGGAAGATCTGAGTTGTGATTATAATCCAGGAAGCTATAAATCTGTATCTGGGGTGTTGGATGTGTGCTTATTAATGAAGAAATGCCAGCATCTCATTCTCAATAAAAGCATGAGCTTTGCCATTACACATTTGTCTTTGAACCCTGGCTTCTCCACTTGATAGTATGACATGGGCTAGTTATTTCAGCTTACCTGTAAGCCTCAGCACCTCAGCTTTAAAATGAAAATAGTGATAGTATTGTTTAGATTTGTGAGAGGGTTAAATGAACTAATCCATGTGAAGACTCAGCAACACGCCTGACACATTAAGTGCTCAATAAATTTTTTTTTTTTTTTGCTCAATAATTTTTAAAAAGCATTTTGATCTTTAAAAAAAAATCATATATTATTTTTATTTGGCTTCGCTGGGTCTTAGAGCATGTGGGATCTAGTTCCCTGACCAGGGATGGAGCTCAAGGGCCCCCTGCATTGGGAGTGTGGTCCAATTTCAGCCATTGGACTACCAAGGAGGTCCCCACTTTATTATTCACGTTTCATCTAAAACTTGGCCAATGCTTTGTATAGTGTTGAGAGTTTAAGTACCGCCTTCCTGTTATAATGATCATAGTAGTGTGTAGGAGTGTGTACATACTCTGCAGATCATGACTGAAGAGTTATTGAAGGGCAGTAACTAAATAATTATGGGATCTTTTGTTGTTGTTACATGAATTGTTGTTCAGTCACTCAGTCGTTTCTGAGTCTTTGCAACCCCATGGACTGCAGCATGCTACCCTTCTGTCTTTCACTGTTTCCCAGAGTTTGCTCAAACTCATGTCCATTGAGTTGATGATGCCATCCAACCATCTCATCCTCTGTCGTCCCCTTCTCCTCCTGCCCTCAGTCTTTCCCAGCATCAGGATCTTTTCCAGTGAGTTAGCTCTTCACATCAAGTGGCCAAAATATTGGAGCTTCAGCTTCAGCATCAGTCCTTCCAGTGAATATTCAGGACTGATTTCCTGTAGGATTGACTGGCTTGGTCTTCTTACAGTCCAAGAGACTCTCAAGAGTCTTCTCTAGCACTACAGTTCAAAAGCATCAGTTCTTTGTGGTCAGCCTTCTTTATAGTCCAACTCTCACATACATACATGACTACTGGAAAAACCATAGCTTTGACTAGACGGATCTTTGTCAACAAAGGGATGTCTCTGCTTTTTAATATGCTGTTTAGGTTTGTCATAGCTTTTCTTCCAAGGAGCAAGTGTCTTTTAATTTCATGGCTGTAGTCACCATTGTGATTTTGGAGCCCAAGAAAATAAAGTCTGTCACTGTTACATCAATGCATAATGTGATTGCAATAAAACAACCAATACTCAACTATTGAAAGCAGTGTCTTAAAAATATATATTTTTTGTTTTGATGCACTGGGTCTTAGTTGCAGCATATAGAATCTTCAGTTGCAGCATGCAGGATCTAGTTCCTTGACCAGGGATCCAGCCTGGGTCCCCTGCATTGGGATCCTGGATATTTAACCACTGGACCACCAGGGGAGTCCTTGTCATTTGTTTTTCTTCATCGTTTTGACATATCTTTTTTCTTCCCAGTGCATATTTATCTTTTATTTATTTATCTTTAACATAATTATAGTGGGATCATGTGCTATGATTTTAACATAATTACAAGGATTATGGTGTTGTATCTGTTCCCCTCAAATTGATGTTATGTTTTAAACTCAACACCATTTTAAATGGCTACACAGTAATATCCCACCAGATGGAGCAGGCCATTCTTAACCTTCATGTTGTTCTTTCTCCATCAAATACTGGAGCAGGCAATACCAGGCTGCCGAAATAGATCACTGAGTAATTTTATTCTGCAGTTTTAACTGATATTTAAATGTTCTTGATAAGTCAAGAAATTTCTCTCATTTATAAGAAGCTGAAATTATAAAAAGAAAGAACATTTACTTATACTGAAGGATTAATGGGTTTTTTTTTGCAATGCTTAGGCTATTTCTCTAGTAACTCATTTTGAGCATGTCTTATAAAAGGAAATATTTACATTTTTAGCAAAGGAAACATTCATGCAATGCTTTTCTTTCTGTAAAATGAGGAATTTTACATTGTTTTTAACTCCTTGATTTAATGCAGTATAACTACTTTAGCATTTTAATTATAAAATTCAATGGTAAAATTTTACAATTAAATTAGCTAAAGATATGATAGGAAATTTTGTTTTAAAGATGTTATTCCTTTTTTAAATTTTGCAGTAGTTAATCTGTCTTAAGAATAGCTAAATCTGTTGTGGTGTAGAATAAAGCCTTTTAGAGCCAATTTTACGGAGTTTTAAAGAAGACTGTGTAATCATGCTAATGAAAAACAGACTTCTGACTTGAAATAAGCCGCTTAAATTTTAAAATGTGAAGATAATTTCCATTTTGGTGATAAAAGAAAATTGAAACAGTCAGATACTGGTTTTTGTCTAATTAGCAAAAAACATTCAGGGTAATGAGGGTATGAGGACATGAGGACATGGGCATCCTCGCTGCTGGTAGGATTTGACACACCCTTCCCAGTGAACATTTTGTTTGGAATTCATGTGGTTATTCTTTCAGTCATTTTTCCTGAGGACGTGGTCTAACTCAGACATAGAAATGTGCACAGAGATGTTTATCAAAGTAGTATTCAGCCAGAAAAATACTGGAAACAGTTCAAATGTCCAACAAGATATATCCAAATGATGAAATATTATATAGCTATTAAAATAATGTGCTTAAAAAGCATAATTAATAACATGAAGAAATTCTCACAATGTGGTTGGTATACTTTCTATATTACAGTATTATGTCAGTTTTGTAAGAGTCAATTTATTTGCACAGAAAAAATTTTTAAGACTACATAGAAACAAAATTAAATATTTTAAAAATTTTCCAAATGTTTTTCATGAGCTTTTTATTCTATAACCAGAAAGAAGTGAATAAACATTAGTATAAAGTAATGATTTGGACAGATGGCCTTGTGTGATTCACTTTAGATGGCCAGAGTTTTATTATATAGATCACAGTACATTATCTTTAATGGAAAAACTATTTGGTAGCATTTAATAATTAATGTTTACTTTTATCTTGGGGCCATTTATTTAAAAAAATGGAAGACTTCACATTTAGATAAGCTTTAATCAGAAATCAAATGACAACTTGGTGTAAGGGAACCCTAAACTTCTTTGATGAGAAGTTTGGCAAAATTTCATCAGTTTTCTGAAAATACTTCTACACTGCTAAGGAAATGACATGAGCAAGTAAAATGGGAAGGGGACTAAGTATGTTGTTCCAAAAGGAGAAACGTTTTTAAAATAGGGGGGAAAAATCCCCCCGTCCTTAATTTTTTCCCCATTACCACCACCCCCTTTCTTTGGCCTTGCTGGAGTACATAGTAACATTAAGTGGTCCTTTTCCCTTGGACCAGCTCTCTTGGTTAAAGTTCAGATAGCCATCTAGTGGAAAGAAGACTCTTGAAGAATGACTTTCCTCTAGACATCCAATATCATGTTTGTTCAGTTGGCTTGTCCAAACAATTTTTCTGTGTTTTCACCAGAGAAGGATCAACTTAGCATGAAGATTAAAGCTGTTCTCCATCTGCTTTATCTGCCGTTCTTAATTAGAACCTGATGACAGAAATCAACTTGGACTCAAGACTGATTGTTCCAGGAGAATCTCATTTATTATTATAAATCTTTTTCTTTTAATAAAAAACATTGATTCTGAGCATCTATATGACAGAAATCTAGGGGAAAAAAGAGAAATAATTTCCTTTATTTAAACATTTATTCAGCATCTGCTATTCCAGGTGCTGTGGTATGTTAAAGTTGCTTACAGTCTGGCTGAGATGGTAAAGAATGCATGGAAATAATTTTAATCCACACAGAAGATGATCAGGGCTCAAAGAGACAAATATGAAGTGTGTGGGAATTCAAATAAGGCAATTATATCTGGTCATGGAATCATATATTTTGAGTTTTATTTTAGAAATTAAGCAAATAGACCATTGTTTGTTGCTTTTCTTTACTTTAGGATGAATTAAGGGAAGGTGAAAATGTTTGGATGCTATTCTTTTAGGTAAGGAGCCTACGAGTGGCTTAATGATTTTTAAAAATATTCTACAAATGTTTATTGAGCCTCTCCTCAAGGAGTTTGTAGTCTACCAACTGTAATGAAATGTAATTTTATGCATAAAGTAATATTGAAAGTTACTCACAGAAAATGTTCACTTGAGACTTCCCTTGTGGTCCAGTGGTTAAGACTCTGCCTTGTAATATAGGGGATATGGGTTAGATCCTTGGTTGGGGAACTAAAAATCCCACATGCTGCAGGGTGTTGCCAGAAAGAGGAAAAAATGTTCACTTAATTGGCTAATTAGATATTCTTAATATAGAAACAACAGACTGGTTCCAAATAGGAAAAGGAGTATGTCAAGGCTGTATATTGTCACCCTGCTTATTTAACTTATGTGCAGAGTACATCACGAGAAACACTGGGCTGGAAGAAGCACAAGCTGGAATCAAGATTGCCGGGAGAAATATCAATAACCTCACATATGCAGATGACACCACCCTTATGGCAGAAAGTGAAGAGGAACTAAAGAGCCTCTTGATGAAAGTGAAAGAGGAGAGTGAAAAAGTTGGCTGACAGCTCAACATTCAGAAAACTAAGATCATGGCATCCAGTCCCATCACTTCATGGCAAATAGATGAGGAAACAGTGGAAACAGTGTCAGACTTTATTTTTCTGGACTCCAAAATCACTGCAGATGGTGATTGCAGCCATGAAATTAAAAGACGCTTACTCCTTGGAAGGAAAGTTATGACCAACCTAGACAGCATATTAAAAAGCAGAGACATTACTTTGCCAACAAAGGTCCAGCTAGTCAAGGCTATGGTTTTTCCAGTGGTCATGCATGGATGTGAAAGTTGGACTGTGAAGAAAGCTGAGCACCAAAGAATTGATGGTTTTGAACCGTGGTGTTGGAGAAGACTCTTGAGAGTCCCTTGGACTGCAAGGAGATCCAACCAGTCCATCCTGAAGGAGATCAGTCCTGGGTGTTCATTGGAAGGACTGATGTTGAAGCTGAAACTCCAATACTTTGCCCACCTCATGTGAAGAGGTGACTCATTGGAAAAGACCCTGATGCTGGGAGGGATTGGGGGCAGGAGGAGAAGGGGACGACAGAAGATGAGATGGTTGGATGGTATCACCGACTCAATGGACATGAGTTTGGGTAAACTGGGACTTGGTGATGGACAGGGAGGCCTGGCATGCTGCGATTCGTGGTGTCGCAGAGAGTCGGACACAACTGAGCGACTGAACTGAATGTAGAAATCAAGAGAGTAGGATTGGTGTCAGGGGTCCTGTAATTAATTAACTGACAGTGAGAGCTAGTTAATTAGACAAACTATTCATCTCAGGGAGGCGATGTGAGATGTTAAGACAGAAACTTTGGTTCTGCTGTTTCCCAGTGCTGTTAAGTTTCACTTCACCTTTCTGTTCCTCAGTCTTCTCTTTAAAACTCTTTGTAGGAGTCTGGTGAGGATTACATGAGGTATTATATGTCATGCACCTGACACATGGCTGTCAATAACTGTGGTTCTTCCTCTCCCTGCCTGATCTTATTTGAAGCATCAGCCATTAAAAGATGAAAAGTTAAAAATACTTTAAATATTTCTCCTCCCTCTTAGTCACATATTGGGATGGCTTGTGTTTATTTAATAAAAGCAGATATTTAATAGTAGAAGGTTTACACTTACTACAGTCACAGATGTTTAAAATAGGTGTCTAATTATTAGCAGGTCTGAGGGAAAAGACACGTGGCAAATCTTTTTCACTAGCTACAGTTGTGTGCCTCTGCCCCAGTGGAGTCTTCAGACGTCTTCATAGTTAATACTTGCTGTTTGACTGGAGATAGAAGTTCTTAGACTCTCAGACTCCTTCCTTGAAAATGACCAGTAGATGGTTTTTAATCCCTCATAGTGTCAGTTTCACTGTTTTAAAGCTTGTTTTTCTTAAATGTTGAGTCAGCATTTTATCCTTATCAGTGTTTGGCCTTTATGTCCTCTATCTCAGTGCATCATTTTTGGGAGAGTTAAATTCCATCTGACGCAAATTGTGATTAAAAAAAAAAACTTGCTTTGCCTTACCTTCTTTGAAAGTAAGAGCAAATAGTTTCCAGAAGTCACTTATATATGAAGTTTAAAAACCTAAGGCCAGCATTTGAGAAGCCACAAAGCTGCTAGAACATTTCTAAGCTTTAGGGTCTCTGTATTGTCCGTTTCAGGCAAGAATGACCAGTGAAATCAGGTCCCCCTAAAACTGAGTTGCTCTGCCAAGTTTATGATTAACCTTTCTGTTCAAAACTGTACACCTATGGTTGATTCATGTTGAGGTTTGACAAAAAACAGAAAAATTCTGTAAAGCAATTATCCTTCAATTAAAAAATTAATTAATTAAAAAAAACACTTTATTCTCTTTCTTTTCCCTTCCCTTCTGGATTGAAGGATATCAAAGAAAAGGAGAGATTGAAACCAAGCAGGACCCAGTAGGGCCCTCCTGGGTGCAGAAGCCCCTCTGTGTCTCCCATTTCTTATAGAAAAAGACTTTAGTCTCTTTAGCCTTCCCTGAGTTCCAAAGAGCAGACTCTAGCAGTTACTAATTAGGGAAGGGAGTCCAGAAACAAAAAGAAAGCAGTCAAGAAATAATAGTGCAGCTAAAAATCAGTCCTAGCTCCCCCTCAAGGGATGTGTATAGCAATCTGACACTTATCTTTGAATTGTTCTGCTGGAACTAAGACCCCTACCCAGGTGATGATGGTAACTACGCGATGGACAACAGCACTTAGACCCCAGATTGAAACCAGTTTAGGCTGATTCCTAAGAACTCCACCTGTTACCTTACCTCCAACCAGTCAGAAGAAAGTCACGCATCCTGCCACTCTCACCCCTATCATTGCCTTTAAAAACCCTTTGCTGAAGCCTATCGGGTCTTTTGAACAGTGAGCTGCCAGATCTCCTTGCTGGGCACAGACGTTCCTTCTTTCACTACAACCCAATGTCAGTAAGTTGGCTTTGCTGCGAGGCTGGCAAGTATACCCACGTTCAGTTGGTAACACCAGTGCTAACACTTCTTATAATAAAAGGTAGCCTTTATCACAGCAGAAGAGCTTCATTTCAACCAGGCTTTTACCAGAAAGGTTTCTAAAGATGATGTTTTTAGTAGCTTGGGAATATCTTACGGGTTGAAATTTGGCTTTGGTTGAAGTGTATGAAGCCATATTTTCTAGTCTCACTAAGTTTCCACTGACTTGCAAATTTAATAACTGGCTGTCAGGTTTGCTCGTGCTCAGCATTGAAATAGGATTTGTGATTCCTGTATTTGTGTGATTAAAATGGAAATGTCTGGAATGAGCGTACTGGAAATATTGAACAATTGGAAGGGATTTAGATAATGGTTTTTTGAGGAGCGTGTGGAATGTAGGGTAGGATTAGTGAGTCTTCAAGGTTTAGATTTTTGCCACTTTTCATGCTGCAAGAGGGTTTTTAGACAGCACCTAATCCTGTCGATTTTGTTAACTATTACAAACAGTCACCGAGTGCCTGCTCTATGTAGAGCGTAGTAATGACACACAGTTCTTTGCTCAAGGAATTTATCACAGGTAAGAGGTTAGCACTAAAGGTGATGAATAGCACTAAAGGTGATAAAAGGTTCGAGCACAAGTGTTGGGATGGTTCAAAGAAGAAGCCAACTCCTTGGGAGTGAAGTGGGGGTGGAGCAAAGTTTCCAGAGGAGGTTCTTGGTTAAGGAGGCTTTCCAGGACCTTCCAGAGCAAAGACATAGAGTCAGGAAAGTGCCTGGGGCATGCTGACTGTGAGCCACCGATGGGTCCACAGGGCTGCCTGTGATCTCGCTCCCCCTTTTAAAACAGTCTCTTGAGGTATAGTTTGCATATCATAAAATCCACCCATTGTGAGTATAAAAGTCATATTTGTAAAGTCAGTTTGTAGAGTTGTGCAGCCATCACCCAGTCTAGTTATGTTCACTTGCTTTCCTCCTACGGAGTACCCTCCTGATTTACTAGATCTCTGCTTTCACCTCTGAGGCAACCACTGATCTGCTTTCTGTCTGGATAGATTTGCCATTTCTAGAAATTGCATATAAATAGGAATCATATAATGTGACACTGTGATGTATCATAGGAAATAAATAGATGATCTATGTCCCTTGTTTCTGGCTCAGAACTCCTAAAACTCTTGGAATTTCCCAAGTGACAAGAGTGCTAAAGATGCCTGGATATTCCTAACAAATCCCTTTCAAACACACCTGAGTTTGTTAATGAGGTGACTTCTGGAAGGCACTTAAGGATGGGGGCTGGTTGCCAGGGAGACCAACCACATGATCAGAGGGCTGGAATTTTCAGTTCGCCCCTCCCTCACCTTCCTCTGAAGATTGAATTGGTTGGAGAGTGAATGCAGTCACCAGCTGTCAATGATTTAATCAATCATGCCTATGTAATGAAGCCCCCCCAAAATCCAAAAGGATGGGGTTTGGAAAGCTCTCAGGTTGGTGAACCAGAACTCAGGCAACCCTGTGCTTTGCCTTGAACCCACAGGTACGGAGGCTCCTTTTCTTTTTATCTCTTATGTATCTCTTCATTGGGCTGCTGCTGTTCGTTTGTAACCCTTAATGTTGTTTGTGATAAACTGATAAATCTAGTGAGCAAACTGCTTCTCAGAGTTCTCTGAATTGAACCCATGGGTGATGGGAACCTCTGATTCCCGTCAGTTGGTCAGAAACACAGGTAACAACCTGGACTTGTGATTGGCATCTGAAGTGGTGTGCTGTCTGGTGGGACTGAGTCCTAAACCTGTGGAATCTGATACTATCTCTGGATAGTGTCAGAATTGATGAATTGTAAGGCACCCAACTGGTGTCAAAGAATAGCTTGGTGTGTAGGTGGGGGAAACCCATGCACTGAAATTGGGTACTGAATACCGTATATTATGTATTCCTACGTCTGGCTTCTTTCACTTAGCATAGTATTTTGTTCAGCTATGTTCATGTGTCAGCAAGTTGTTCCTTTTAAAGATAAATTTTATTCTGTTGTGTGGATAAACTACATTTATTTGCTAGTTGATTGCAGTTGTATTGCTTCTAAGTTTGGCGCTATTATGAATAACACTCCTATGTACATTTGCATAATTGTCTATGTGTGGACATATGTTTTCATTTCCCTTGAATAGATACCTAAGAGTGAAATAGCTGGATCATATTTTGTTGTTCAGTCACTCAGTCGTGTCCGGATCATATAGTAAGTATATGTTTAACTTTATAAGAAACCGCCAAGCTGTTCTCCAAAGTGGCTGTACTATTTTACAAACCAGCAATGTTTGAGGATTCTGGTTTTTCCAGATCTTCAACATTTCTTGTTACCAGTCTTTTGCATTAAAATTACTCTAGTGGAAATGTAGTGATACCTTATTGTGGCTTTAATTTGCATTTCTCTGGTGACTAAGAGGGCTTCTGTGGTGGCTCAGACGGTAAAGCGTCTGCCTGCAATGCGGGAGACATGGGTGTGACCCCTGGGTTGGGAAAATCCCCTGGAGAAGGAAATGGCAACCCACTCCAGTACTCTGGCCTGGAAAATCCCATGGACAGAGGAGCCTGGTGGGCTACAGTCCATGGGATTGCAAAGAGTCGGAGACGACTGAGAGACTTCACTTTCACTAGTGACTAGGAACCCCTTTTTTAAAAAATATATTTATTTTTATTTATTTGTATGCGATGGGTCTCAGTTGCGGCATGCAGGATTTCTAGTTGTTGCATGTGGGATCTAATTCCCTGACCAGGGATCAAACCCAGGCCCCCAGCGTTGGGAGCACAGTGTCTTAGCCACTGGACTATGAGGGAAATCCCAGGAACTCCCTTTTAATATCATAAATTCTGTCAGTCATTTGAGAGAAAGCTCATTTTATAATAGTGATATTGGTACTGTGGTTCATTATATAATTTTAGACCTCTTGAAAGATATTTTCTATGTAAAGAATCCGGACAGTATTTTACTAGAGACTTCTTGTTTATTTGCTTGTTTTTACTCTGAGATTTGTAAGATTATCTTCTAATGCAAACTACTGCATGTGGCCTACCACCTGTCTTCATATGCCTGCAGAGTAATAAATTTTTTTTTCCACTTTTAAATGGTTGAAAATCAGAATAATAGAAAATCAAAAGAATAATATTTCATGACATGTGAAAACTATGTGAAGCTAAGATTTCAGTGTCAAGTTTTGATGGGAACATAATGAAGCTTACCCTTACATGTGATCTTTGTGATAACAGAAACTATGGCTTGTGAAGCCTAAAATATTTACTCTGGTCCTTCACAGAAAATGCTTACCAGCTTTTCTAATTTCTCGCTCACCTGTTCCATCTCTTGCCTAGTTTCAGAAAAGATTTTAGTCTGGCCTTTTTATTCAGTTCTTGCATTGGTTCTCCAGTTTGTCACTGAAAAACCCAAATCCATTTGCCGACTGGCGCCCTGGAAGAGAAGAGACTGGAACATTAAAAGACTCGTTTGCTAATGAGCTCTTTTCTGGCCGGTGGCTCTAGTTAGAAGGGTTAAGTTAGAAAAAGGTCTCAGAAAACAAAGGGGGAAAGGACAGGAGCTTTTGTAGAGGAAGGTATCATGTTAACTGTTTGTATTAAGTTTGGGAAGTAATAATATGCAACTTTTTCATTAATTGGGAAATTTAAAAAAATTACTTACTATAAAAAAATCAAGACAATAGAGAAGTATGTAAAGTAAGAGTTACCTCTCTCCATCATCCACCCCCTTACTATACTCTTACTGGTCATTACTGTTAGGAATTAAGTCTGTTTACTTTTAGACCTCTTTCTGCATTTTGTGGTTTTTATAACAATGAAATTATAATATACATACTGTTTTAACATCAAAGTTTTTTTTAACTTGGCACAGTCTGTAATGGCCATTTTTTCCACATGCATACATTTAGAGTTGCCTGATTTTAGCAGCTGCATGCCATTTGTATGATTCTACTATAATGTACTGAACTGTTGATGAATTTTTGGTTCTTATATAGATAATGCTCATATGTTTCAGGTAGCCTTACCAAAGACTGCCTGTTATTAATCTTTTAACATTTTTGCCTATTTGATAAGTGAAAAATAGCTCATTGTTATAATTTGTACTTCTTTAGTGAAACTGAACATATTTTTTTCTTGTAATTATTAGCCACTTGTACTTTGAATTGCCGATTGCTTTGCTTATTTTTCTTTTGGGTTTATCTTCTAATTAATAGGAAGAAGTCTTTATATATTTTGGCATCTGCAAGTATTTTCTCACAACTTATTTTTCTTTATGGTGCAGTTTTTCCTTACAGAAGTTTTATATTTTTTGTGTCAAATTTGCCAAGCAGTCATTGCTTTTAAGTTTGGAGTTAAGCTTAGAAAGAGTTTCTGTGCTTGAATATTTTAAGTGTAGTTATCTTTTAATTTAATGTTTCCTAATTAGAGAAGCATCAGAATAACTTAGGTGAGTTTTTCCAGTACATATGCTGTGATTTCCTGCTAAGATGTTCTCACTTGGTGGATCAGCTTTAGGGCCCAGTTCTGTGTTTTGTTTTATTTTGAAGGGAGAGGAAGAAGCTCTCCTTGTGATGTCAAACCCTGGTTATGAATCACAATATGTGTAAAGTAGATGTCTTTTCTTAAAATGGAGTGGTGCTGGTTGAAGTTGATGCAGGTTATTTTCACCTGCATCCACTGAATTCCTGTGACATGTCTGGAGAATTAGTAAGGAGAGACTTCATGTACTTGATAAAAAGAAAAACTGTTGTATACTGTATCCTGAAAATAATTAAATTTCTTGATCTTGAGCCAATTGTGTGCTAAAACAAACTCAAAACTGTAGGCTATATGTCATTGATTGTAAAGGTACATTTTTTTTTCCCCACATTTTAACATCTATGAAATTGGGATGATAGCATGTTGTAGTTTATTTATTTGGCAAAGCTTATTTCTTGCATGCTAAGTTGCTTTAGTCGTGCCCAACTCTGTGACCCCATGGACTGTAGCCTGCCAGGTTTCTCTGAATTCCAGGTGAAACTGTGTTTGAAATGATTTTTTGGCTTGAAATGGTGGGATTGAAAGGGATGTTCAGGTTAGTATGTGTAAGCCTGAAGCTAGGTCAGGCCTTTACTTTGAATGGAGAGGGAGAGAAAAACAAATGGATGTAAGATCTGAGGATGTGTACATGTCCAAACTGGAATTGTTGTATTTTTGTCAAACTAAGATGATGGAGGGTTGAATACAGATGGAGTTTAACTATTTTTGGTCCATGAAACCAACTGCATAAGTAAGCACTGGAGGATGTAGAGGAATATGTGGATGACAGAGGCACTTTGGGACATTGGTCAGCAGCTGAGTGTGAGTCTGGGAGATGTGGCAACAAAAAAGCTAGTCTCGGATACTTTATTTAAAAAGGAATTAAAAATCTAGAAATCTAGATTTGGGGGAGATGATGGTTGTATCCACTGTAGAACAGAATAAAATACAACCATTGAATCCAGGTCTATTCTTGAGTATGTTCAAAAGTGGTAGACAAGGTGATGAAGGGACTGGAAAGCCAAATACGGAAGAATGATTGAAAGAATATTTGGTTTGGAGGGGAGAGAACTTGGGGCATGGGGAAGGAGGCCACAGTCAAATATTGTAAAGGAAGAAGGTTTGTACCTGTGCTTCCAGGGAACAGAGCTAAGGCCAGTGGGTGAAAGCTATGACGAAAGACATAGTTCAATTTAAGGAATAATCTACAGTGAAAACTGGCTGATGACTGAGTAGAAGATAAATTTTCTGTTGCTAGAGGCATGAGGGCATCAGTTGACCAAACATTAGGCAGCCATGTTTTAGGGGAATTTTAAGTTGAATTGTTAGCAGCTGCTCCCTTTTCCTCATGTAAATTGAAAAGGCAGTAAACATCCAAAGTTGATCATGCTCAAATTTTAATAGACTTCTTGATATAATGCTATCAAGTTTGATTATTTTGCAAGTGATAGTGATGCCTTTAGAGAGCATGAACCAGCAGAGGGACTTGGGCCTTCTTTGCTATTCTGCTCAGTTCAGTGTCAGTAATGGATGGACCTACCTAAGCAGGTTTACCTAGGTGAATTGTGTGAGCTGGAATCTTTTTAAAACAGGTATAGCCTTTTCTCATTACTGACACAGTTATAAGAACCTGAAAATATATGTGAACTGAAGAGTCAAGCAGGGAGCTATATGCCAAGCTTCATAAAACTGAAGGAGTGAATTCTTCATGTTAAAATTTGAGTGTCTGTGTTGGCAGGGCCTGTGAAGTACTTCTCTGGAGCAGTCTGCAAAGCTTGACACTAACTGATCTCTAAGGACTCCTTCCAGTTGTAAGATTCTTGGGTATATGATCTTGTAATAAATGTTAAGCAGCAGTTTAGGGTTGCAGAGTAATAGAACCATAGCCAGTTAAAATTGAAAATTTCAGGGGATTATAATTGGCCCCTCTGAAATTGGCCACAGCTTTGGGAATCACAGTTACAATGAAGTCAGCAGTTTGAAATATGTTCTTAACATAGGGGGAGAAGGAGGTGTCCTCGGGGTATAGAGCCACTTCCAATCTGAAGTGAAATTCTGCCCCCTTCTCGTGAAAGAACCTTACTGGGTCCTTTCTGTTGAGGAAACTTTGACATTCTTAGGAGAAGGAGAGAGAGATTTGGATGATTAACGAAAATGGCATTTGGTGAGTCTGAGCTCATTGAACTGACTGAAGGATTTAGAAGCTGAGAAAGAGATCTTATAGCAGTCCGAGCCTCAAATAGTCTAAAACACACCTCTTTATGCTAATTTTCTTTCAAGTTCACAAAGTTTTTGGAAAGGTGATGGATTTAAAAAGGAAAGAAAAGACAGTGCATGGAATCTTATGACTAGTTAAAGAAGAATGTAGTCGAGTGATACCGAATTGCTGCCCTCAGCAAATTTCTACTCATCCTTCACGCTATAGCCTCCCCCAGCCTTCAATTCTGGGGTAGGCACCCGCCTGGTACTTTACTTAGCCTGTTATAACATGTTTTACACTGCCTTGTTATTGGCTAGTGGTTTTCAGACCCCCAAGACTGTACACATCAAGAAGACAGGGACCAGGTTTGTGTCTTTGGACTTTCAGGGTTGGTTGGATAAATGGTAAGGGTTTTATAAATGTTTGTTGACTGAATAAATAGGAGCCCCTTTACCTTCTCGGGCTTCCCTTGTGGCTCAGCTGGTAAAGAATCTGCCTGCAGTGCAGGAGACCTGGGTTTGATCCCTGGGCTGGGAAGATCCCCTGGAGAAAGGGAAAGGCTACCAATTCCAATATTCTGGCCTGGAGAATTCCATGGACTGTATAGTCCATGGGGTTGCAAAGAGTCGGACACGACTAAGTGACTTTCACTTCACTTCACTTACCTTCTCTTTCATTGTACTACTTATTTGTCTTGGCACTTCTCTGAGACGTTGCTGATGTCCTCATCATGCACTTGTCTTGCTATTAAAACAACCTTTGCAGGCTGGTTATTGGTCATGCTGGGTATTGGGTACAGGGAGGCTCATTGTATTAATCTCTTCCTAATAAAAATATTAAGGAGAGATTAATCCTAAAGGAAATCCACCCTGAATATTCATTGGAAGGACTGATGCTGAAGCTCCAATAATTTGGCCATCTGATGTAAAGAACTGACTCATTGGAAAAAGATGCTGATGCTGGGAAAGATTGAAGGCAGGAGGAGAAGGGGAGGACAGAGGATGAGATGATTGGATGGCATGACTGACTCAATGGACCTGAGTTTGAGTAAACTCTGAGAAATAGTAAAGGACAGGGAAACCTGGTGTGCTGCAGTCATTTGGGGTCTCAAAGAGTTGGACATAACTTAATGATTGAACAACAACAGATAAAAATGTTAAAAAAAAAAAAAAAAAAGAACTTTGACCTCTGTGGAATTAATTTTCTGAAGAGCTGTTCTCATCTGACTGCAGAGATGAAAGCATCTGATAGCTAAACTATAACAAGCTCTTACTAGTTACTCTCTCATGGCTGTTGGCATTTTCAGTTGGGTATAGTTTCTTTCTCAAGCTAGAGTTCTTTGAGAATTTACTCTCAGAATCCTTGTTCTCCATAAAATTTTTAAAAATTGCCTTTATTTCAATAATCTTTCAAAACTAGCATAAATAAAGTCTGGATCTTCTGGATGATCAGATTATCGCTGAGCCCTGGCACTTCATTTTGGATCTATACCAGATTATGTTGCCGTGTAGTCGCTAAATCGTGTCCTCTTTGTGACCCCATGGAACTGTAGCCCACCAGGTTCCTCTGTCCATGGGATTTCCTAGTCAAGAATACTGGAGTGGCTTGCTGTTTCCTTCTCCAGTGGATCTTCGTGACCCAGGGATCAAACCTGCTTCTCCTGCATTGGTAGACATATTCTTTACTGCTGAGTCACCAGGGAAGCCCCCATACCAGATTATGCTGCCATAGTTATTGTATGTTCATGAGAGAAGGTCTTAATAGGATTGTCTTCCTGCCTAATAGCTGTAAAGACCCACTGTACAAATGAGGATTTTACAATTGTTTGACTAGAGGAAAGTGGCGAGAGTATGTGCTGTGTAAGCGGGTACCCTACTCACATTGTGAATAGTGGTTTAGTTTTAGGAGGAGGATATTCCTTAACTCACTGAGTTGATATCATTAATCTGATATTATTTTTGTTTTATATTTGTAAAAGAGTGTTTTCTTTATTTTTGGTTTTATTTATTTTTAAAAATTTTATCAAAGTTTTACTTTTTTGTACCATAAACGTTTTGTATTGGGGTATAGCCAATTAACAATGTTGTGACAGTTTCAAGTGAACAGTGAAGGGACTCATCCATACATACACGTGTATCCATTCTCCCCAGACTCTCCTCCCATCCAGGCTGGCACATGACACTGAGCAGAGTTCTGTGTGCTATACAATAGGTTTTTGTTGGTTATCCATTTTAAATATAGCAGTGTGTACATGACCTCCCCAAAGTCCTTAACTGTCCCTTCCCTCCGGCAACCATGAGTTTGTTTTCTAAGTCTGTGAGTCTCTAAAAGAGTTTTTTTCTTACATCTAGTTTATCATCAACACTTGGAGTCTTATTTTTTTCTTTGTTTTTTAAAAGAATTCACATTTGAGAAATCTTTCCTTGAATTCATAGGCATCAATCTCTCAGTGATCTTTGAGGCCTAAGTTAACAGGCAGATTAGGGAGGGAGCTTGTTTGGCCCAGGAGGCTTCTGTCATTTTCCAGTCGTACTGTGTCGGTATAGAAAGATAGGAGCAAAGGCCAGTGAAATCTGGCTTCAGATGTTCTTTAAGGATTGTCTATGGCCAGGATAATCAAGTATGGAGAAGTATCAGGGTTTATAAAAGGTCAAGAAGAGAAAGGATCAAATAAGATATCGTGAACTCAGAGCTGTGCTGTCCAAATAGTAACTGGTAACCATGCGTGCCTATTTAGATTTAAATTAAAATTACATAAAACTAAACACTCAGTGCCTCAGTCACTATAGACACATTGCAAGTGCTTAGTAGCTAAATGTGCCTCGGGGCTACTGTATTAGTCAGCCAAGGTAGAGAACGTTTCTTTTCATGATCACATAAACTTCTGCTGGACAGTGCTGCCCTGGAGGGAGCAACAGAGTGGAAGCAAGGGCAGTGTGAAGGTGAGGAGGAGGAAGCGAGAGAACAGGTCATGGGGGGAACGATGCCCATAGAATCCCCAGTTCTCAGTGTCTCACGCTTCCCTTGTTTTTGAGGGTCTTGACAGTTTTAAGGAGTACTAGTCAGGTATTTTGTAGAAGGATTTGTTAGGAGTTAAGGGTTTGAGAAGGGAGCCACAAAGTGTCTCGTCGTCTCGAGTCAGGGGTACATGACTTCATGAGTGTTGATATTAACCTTGATCACTTGGCAGAGATAGGCAGTCCCTTGATTTTAAAGCTGTGCTTTTGCACTCAACTCCCAGATTTATTTTGCAATCTAGATTTTCTTGCACTCCGGATTTACGCATCCAACTATAGGTTTTAACAGTTCTATTTGGACCCCTCACAAACATAAGGTTCTCAAAATTAGAAATCCCCCCCCCCCCCCGCCATGCTCTCCAAATCTACATTTTCTATAGTCTTTTCCAGTTCAGCTAAGGCACTTTTCTATTTTCCAGTGTCAAGGCAAAAAAACAAAACAAAAAACAAACCACTTCTTGTTATCCTTGTTGCTTTTACTATTTGGTGTGGTCTATTAGGAAATCACGCTGACTTTAGCTTCAAAATATTCCAGGATGTGGCCATTCAGCAGTCTCTGCCTCTCCTGCTTGAGCCACTGTTGTCTTATTCTGAAGAATTACACTAGCTTCCTAATTGCTCTCTGTGTTGTTTTGCCTCCTTAGAATCCATTTTCCACACAGCAGATTCATCTTTTAAAAAGAACCTTACATTTATATACAGAAAATTGCACATATTATGGGTTTGTGGTGAATTTTTACAAGTTGATCACATCTATGTATGCCACACCCAGAGCAAAAATTGGCATGTGACTAGCTACTCCTCACGTTCACCTGTAGATACTGATCCCCCAAGGATGACCACTGTCTAAGAGCACAGGTTAGTCTAGTCTATTGTTAAACTTTATTTGAATGGAATCATACAATGTGTAAACTGAGTCTGTCTTCTTTTATGCAACAGTATGTGTGTGAGATCCATCCACAGTAGTGCATGAAATTTGGTTTCTTCTCATTGCTGTGAACTATTCAATTGTGTTCAGTCGCTCAGTTGTGTCTGACTCTTTGCAGCCCTAGGGACTGCAGCATGCCAGGCTTCCCTGTCCATCACCAACTCCCGGAGCTTGCTCAAACGCATGTCCATCGAGTAGGTGATGCCATCCAACCATCTCATCTTCTGTCGTCCCCTTTGTGTTAATGTACCACAATTTATTAGGGCTTCCCTGGTGGTGCAGACAGTAAAGAATCTGCCTGCAGTGCAGGAGACCCAGGTTTGAGCCCTGGGTTGGGAAGATCCCCTGGAGAAGGAAATGGCAACCCACTCCAGTATTCTTGCCTGGAGAATCCCATGGACAAAGAGGAGCCTGGTGGGTTACAGTCCACGGGCTTGCAAAGAGTCAGACATGACTAAGTGACTAACACACACACACCACAATTTATTGATCTGTTCTACTGTTGATGGACTTTCAGATAGTTCCCAGTGTTTGGCTGTTATAAATCATGCTGCTATGACTGTTCTAGTACCTGGCTTTTGAGAAATACATGTATACATTTATGTATAAATTTATGATGGGTATATACCTAGGAGTGAGATTTTTGGTTCAGTATGTACTAGCCTCATGACGTGTGCTCAGTCGTGTCCGGCTCTTCACGACCCCATGGACTGTAGCCCACCAGGCTCCTCTGTCCATGGGATTTCCCAGGCAAGAAGACTGGAGTGGGTTGCCATTTCCTTCTCCAGGGGATCTTCCCGACCCAGGGATTGAACCCCGGTCTCCTGCATTGCAGGCAGATTCTTTACCACTGTGCCACCTGAGAAGTCCGGCGTTAGCGTATATTGCCTCAGCCTTAACATATAGTGTATATATATATATATAAGCCTTAGCATATATTGCCAGTTTTTTTTTTTTTTTTCAAGTGATTGTACACCAGCAAGTGATCTTTTAAAGGGTAAAAGTTAACTCCTATTGCTGTAACTCATTTGAAGACTCATGGTTCATTAGCTCATGCAGAGTAATAGCAAAAGTACTTACAATGCACATAAGGCCCTAAATAGCTGGTTTTCCAACTTGCCTTTGAGCATGTTAAGTGCATGTACATCTTAGGGCCTTTGCATTAGCTGCTTTCCCACCTCCTCTGTTCTTTTGCCACATATCTGCATGGATTGCTCCATTATTAACTCCAGATGTCTGCTTAAATGCCACCAACATATATAAATGCTGGAAAAGTTTCATGGACAGGAGCCTGGGGAGCTACAGTACATAGGGTTGCAAAGAGTCGGACACAACCGAGCATGCACATATGCATCTGTTTATTTTGCATTACTTTTCTTACCACTTACTTCTTGGCCTATCTGTATGTTTAATATATCTAAAATATTTAGTGTGTCCCCACTAGACTTAGTTTTTTGTTAATTGCTTATCAAAAACAGTGGACATTAGTTGCTTCCCATTAGAAGTGAAGAGGAACTAAAGAGCCTCTTGATGAAAGAGGAGAGTGAAGAAGTTGGCTTAAGGCTCAACATTCAGAAAACTAAGATCATGGCATCCAGTCCCATCACTTCATGGCGAATAGATGGGGAAACAGTGAAAACAGTGGCTGACTTTATTTTTCTGGGCTCCAAAATCACTGCAGATGGTGATTCCAGCTATGAAATTAAAAGATGCTTACTCCTTGAAAGGGAAGTTATGACCAACCTAGACAGCATATTAAAAAGCAGAGACATTATTTTGCCAACAAAGGTCCAGCTAGTCAAGGCTATGGTTTTTCCAGTGGTCATGTATGGATGGGAGAGCTGGACTATAAAGAAAGCTGAGCTCCGAGAAGAATTGATGCTTTTGAACTGTGGTGTTGGAGAAGACTCTTGCAAGGAGATCCACCCAGTCCATCCTAAAGAAGATCAGTCCTAGGTGTTCATTGGAAGGACTGATGTTGAAGCTGAAACTCCAATACTTTGGCCACCTCATGTGAAGAGCTGACTCATTTGAAAAGACCCTGATTCTGGGAAAGATTGAGGGCAGGAGGAGAAGGGGACGACAGAGGATGAGATGGTTGGATGGAATCACCAACTCGATGGACATGGGTTTGGGTGAACTCCGGGAATTGGTGATGCACAGGGAGGCCTGGCGTGCTGTGGTTCATGAAGTTGCAAAGAGTCGGACACGGCTGAGCAACTGAACTGAAGTTGAATGAATAAATGAATTTAGGAAATTGTTCTAGTTGTAATAGATGTAAGGTGTCTAGAAATAGAAATTTGGGGAGAATGGAAGTAAGGCAAATGAGGTTAAAAATTGGTGAAAATTTTAATGTTTATTAAAAATTTTAATTTTTATTAAAATAATAGCTTCAAAAGACACCTGGCTTATGATTCAAAAATAGCAGCCTTCTGTCTCCTCCCAGCTCCCCAGATCTGACTACTTTCAGTGCTTAGCTGTTTCTTACGCTATTAAATTTGATATTTTAAAAACCTGTAGTTAAATTGCTGTCTTTTATATTTCCGTTTTAGATCTTGTTTGAGGGCTTTCTACATTGGAAGATATGGATCTACTTTTCTTAAACTTCTTTCTCCCCCCAGCACACACACCCTTTTCCCCTATCCTCCCAGTATAATTGTCCAAAATTTAAAAACATGTTTTTAAGTTGTTAAAACATGCTTTCAGTTGTCTTCCAAATGTCACTTTCTCAGGGAATTGTTCTCTAGCTTCTCATGTCAAATGTTTAATGTATACATTATTGTAAACATATGAAAGTTGTTCCATGTGAGCCAGGTTATATGTTATGATCACATCTTATAGGTTTTTTTTTCCCCTGGAATTTTCCATAATTCTCATTTTTTTGTTTGCTGCTGCTGCTTCACATGACTAACTCACTATCCTCATACTCCTTGCCAGGATTCTAACACACAAGGGGTTATATATTAGTTCTTTAGGTTGTTTTGGAGGCATTTGTCCTAGAATCGCCAACAGGAACTCTAGAACTGTAGCAGCCTGTTGCTCTGAATCTTCCCTTCACAAATTAACCTAAAAATTATCTTTTTTCCTGTGTTTAAATCCTTCATTTCTGGATCCCAAATCAGAGTCTGTCTTGGTTTACTCATTTCTCTTGGGAGGACATATCCTTCAGTTGTTTCCAGAGAAAAGATACAGGAATAGTAATTTTTAAAGATCTTGTGTATCAGTTATCTGTTGCAATAGTAATGCTGCATGGCAGATGACTGAGAAATGTCAGTTGCTCACAATAAGTATTTGTTCAAAACATTTCTGGGGTGGTTGGTTTGGGGACTCTGCTGACTTTGGGAGTTTGACTATCTGCTGGTTTTGCCTGGGACAATTGATGTGATCTAGCTCTGTTTCAGGAGTCTCATCCTCCCTGGGGACTGGCAGTCTAGCCAAGGTGTGATATTTATCTGGTGATGGCAGAAGGCAATAGGTATGCTTACGTGCCTTTCTTGTATTTAAAATATACCAGCTGACTATAATTCCAAAATAGGATGTTTTTAAATATGTAACTTATTTGAACAAAAATATCTGTGCAAATATGCAGAGAAAAAATTTAAGATAAGCAGCGTCCTTCAGATACCTGATTAAATGTTACTTTCTCAGAGGGTGGTGTTCTTTCCCTTCTTATATTAGGTAAAATTCTCCTCTAAGTCTTTTAACATTGTTACTGTTCTTTCACAGTATTTATTACACTGGTTATTTATTCATACTGGTCTATCCCTCTAGAACTTAACTTTCCTGGAAGACAGGGGCCATGTCTTTCAGAGGGTTAGCACAGAGCCTGCCATAGTGAAGTATACAATGCATGTCAGCTAAATGAGTCTGGTCACATCTCAGGAATAGGAAATATTAGGATTCTTTTTATTGAATCTTTGTATGTGCAGTGTGTTCCTTCTTCAAGGATTTGGCAGAAAAGAGAGGAAAAACATTGCCAATTTGTGGGAAAGATAAACTTGCTTCTCTTTGGGCTTTTTGGTGGGCGGCTACACTCCCCTGTGTAATCAAGACTGTGAAACTTTGATTAGTAGTGTATTGTTTGTGGCTTAAGGGCCTTTAGATTACAAGGAATTGTTTTCAACAGTGTGTTAGTTATGACTCTAGGACTTGTAAACAGCTGGAAACAAGAGTGTTTCTACTGGTATATATGAATGTTTATTATTCTGAATTAGATGACAGTACTTTGGTTGTTATTTCAGATGAGTGTTTGAAGAACATGTGTTTAAACTCAGCGACTGAGTTGCAGTACACTTCTGTGATTGGTATTGTATTCCGTAAACTTCTACTGTAGTATGAACTTTTGAATGTATAAAAAATTAACCTTAAGCTAACCTAAGTTATAGAAGATCTTCTCTAAGTGAACTCAGAAACTAACTGTAAAAAAACTGTTCCTCAAACATGAGCTTATGTAGGTTTAAATAACTATCCAATTTACAGTGTACTATTTAATCATTTCTCAGCTTTTTCATAATTTTCAAAGATATTCATATATTTGTGACCCATTGTTTGATCAACACGGACATTGACTTTGTTTGGACAGGAACTTGTGATAGAGCTAGAAATTTGCACCCAGGATTGAAACAGACCTTGCTTGGGTGTGGTCTAAATATTTCTATTTCTTATTAATGCCAAGTTTTTGTCTTCTGCTTTTTTGGTCAATTAAAATGGTAAATGTAGATGATCTTTTATATAATGAAATTTTAGATCTTAAAGGGACAATAACATCTCAGTCTCACCTTCCCATTTTATATAGCACTTGGGTTGTAAGTTTTATGAGAATGCTGTTGACTGGCAGTAGTTGTTCAGTAAGTATTTGTTGAATGAGTAAATAAACAAATGTACATTATAGGTAATGAAGACGAGATTTTAGAGATTCAGTTAAGTTGCTCAGTGGTGTCCAACTCTTGGCGACCCCATGGACTGCAGCACGCCAGGCCTCCCTGTCCATCATCGGTTCCCAGAGTCCACCGAAACTCATGTCCATTGAGTTGGTGATGCCATCCAACCATCTCATCCTCTGTCGTCCCCTTCTCTTCCTGCCTTCAATCTTTCCCAGTATCAGGGTCTTTTCAAATGAGTCAGCTCTTCACATGAGGTGGCCAAAGTATTGGAGTTTCAGCTTCAACATCAATCTTTCCAGTGAACACCTAGGACTGATCTCCTTTAGGATGGACTGGTTGGATCTCCTTGTAGTCCAAGGGACTCTCAAGAGTCTTCTCCAACGCCACAGTTCAAAAGCATCAATTCTTCGGCGCTCAGATTTCTTCACAGTCCAACTCTCACATCCATATGTGACTACTGGAAAAACCGTAGCTTTGACTAGACTGACCTTTGTTGGCAAAGTAATGTCTCTGCTTTTTAATATGCTGTCTAGGTTGGTCATAACTTTCCTTTCCAGGAGTAAGCGTCTTTTAATTTCATGGCTGCAGTCACCATCTGCAGTGATTTTGGAGCCCCAAAAAATAAAGTCAGGATTCGAAAAGCTTATATAATTAGTGGGATAGCCAAGGCTAAATGGGCCAATTTAGAAAGCTGAAGAGTAGCATGACTATAGAAAGTGTTATAAATGAATAGAATTCAGAGAAACACTAATAAAAATAATTTCTATTATCATAGTTCCCAGTAACCATTAAGGGAATTCCAGTATTTTAAGCTATAGCAGTGGCTTCAAATATGTGTTCAAAATTTTTGCAGGGAAAAAAAAAATAATGTTATTAGTGATTTTAAAGAAGCATGTGTAAAAAGTTTAGGAAATATTCTTGAAATTTCTTTGAGAGTTCAAGTCCACAATTTAACTTAAATGTAATTGTGTGATTACATTTTAGTCATTGTTAAAGACTGAAAGATTGAATTTTGCTAACATTTTCTAACATGTAAGAGAAATGTAAAAGAGAAAGATCTTTCTTTTCTACAGCGAGTGGACAAAATTCTTGCTTTGTGTAGGAAACCTTGGCAGACCTTGAGAATTCTGAATTGCTCTAATTGTTTTGTCTTTTTTTCCCCTCAGAAGAATTTTAATAGTTTTTTTTTTTTAAATTTCTACATGTTTTTCCTCTTCTCACCCTCATGTTTAACTTAGTTAGGACTCCTCTTCTGTATTTACATAGTTTGTCTGATACAGTCAATTCTTTTTAAAACATTATGGAGAACACACAAGTTATTTTTCCTCCCAGTTCCTCATCATCAGAGCTAGATATCAGAAGTCTTTCTGGTCCCTTGCTTCTGTGTGACTGACCCAAGACAGACCGGAAGACCAGTCTCATGTGTGTTTTCTTTGGTAGTCTCTGGCTATATTCTTGGCAAATGTGCCACTCTGTACTACTTCAGATTCTTCCTTGGGTTCTCACTGACTACTCTTAGTCATATTCCTTCTAGTCATCAACTCCTCCAATGTTATGACCAAGTCATCAGTACCCAGAAGTGCCTAGTGTTTAAGTAAGCACTTGATGGCTTATTCCACAACAGAGTGTTTTTGTTTTGCTTTTAAATTACTAGATCAGGTTGATGAAAAAGCTTTTTAAACTACAGTGTAATCAGTTCACAACATGTCATCAAGGGACAGTCGTAAAAGCAGAATTGGGAGCTTGGAGGACTTGCCTGGTTCTCTAAGCAGAGAATAAGCATGCCCCACCAACTGATGAGAGGCCTCAGACTTTGTATCATCCGTCAGCTTGGAGACCCATAGTTTCTTATACCCGCTAAACTGGGTCTGAGTCCTGGACATTATTCTGCACTTGTCCTGATTCACTCACCTGAAGCATTCAGTGCCTGTTTTGGTTTATAGGACACAGATTAGCTGTGAGGTTCCAGCTGCCCTATTTTGCTTGAAAAAGGTCCTCATGTCTTGCCATTGAAACCTAAAGATGACAAAAATGGTGCATTTGGTTTAGATTTGAGTGTAGGTAGTCCCTGGTGGCTCAGTGGGTAAAGAATCTGCCTGCAGTGTCAGAGACACAGAAGACGCAGATTCGATCTCTGAGTCGGAACGATCCCATGGAGGAAGAAATGACACCCATTCCAGTATTCTTGTCTGAAAAATCCCATGGACAGAGGAGCTTGGTGGGCTTTGGCCCATAGGGTCGCAAAGACACAACTGAGTGACTAAGCACGCATGCATGCAGTGATGGGGTATGTTGTGAGACCTCAGAAGCCCAAACTGGACCCAATATGAAAGTTACAAGGAAGTCAGTTTTAGCCTAATTCCAGCAGAATTTCTAATAAGTAGAGCGTTAGAAAGTGTTTTGAATTGGCTCCAGATGTATAGTTACATTGGCTGATTCAGCAGAAGGTAGATAAGCAAATTGGGGGGTTTTGTTGGGCTTTGGGAGAAGGCAATGGCACCCCACTCCAGTACTCTTGCCTGGAAAATCCCATGAATGGAGGAGCCTGGTAGGCTGCAGTCTGTCCAGTCGCTACGAGTCAGACATGACTGAGCTACTTCACTTTCACTTTTCACTTTCACACATTGGAGAAGGAAATAGCAACCCACTCCAGTGTTCTTGCCTTGAGAATCCCAGGGACGGGGGAGCCTGGTGGGCTGCCGTCTATGGGGTCGGACAGGGTCGGACACGACTGAAGTGACTTAGCAGCAGTAGCAGCAGTTGGGCATTGACAGTGTGGGTGAAGTGGGCTAGATGATACTCTAGTGGTGAGATTTTTGACTCAGCTGTGAAAGTTCAGTGGTTGCAGACTAATTCAGAGAGTAGACAAGTTGACAAAACTTCTGGTGATTTGTTAATAAGATGAATTTGCCAAGGGAGGATGTACTTGAAAGAGCAGAAGGCCAGATACCAAAGCCCATATTTAAAAGGTGAAAGCAGGAAGTGGAACTGCTGAAGGAAGACATTGAGAGGAAGAAAACTGAAATAGTTCAGAGTACAAAGGCCAAGGGGGAGAGAGTTGGAAGAAGAAATTAGAGAATAACATAGAAGCTGGTTTACCCTTAAGCAGTTGTCCCCAAGGTGAGTTGTATGCATAGCTAACCAACAGATTGCAGTAGGACTCGCATGTTTATTCAAACATAAATATATAAACACTTATGCTTATTATTATTGAAGGTATTTCTTAATGTACATAATGCATTAATTTAGTAGTATTTGTATATAATTAATAAAAATATAGAGGCGACATGGTCAACATTTAACTAACGGAATACACAGTCAAAAATGATTTTGAGTCCTCTGTCCAAGAAATAAAATGCTGTAGGTCTCTTCCATGCTTATAGACATCCAATTTAAGTTAAAAATTTTTTTTTGTTTTAAAACAATAAAAGTTACCATCTTGGCCATCTTTAAACACACAGTTCAGTGCTATTAAATATATTCACATTGTTGTGTAACCATGACCTCTTTCTAAGTCCATAATTCTTTTCATCTTATAAAACTGCAACCCTATACCCATTAAACAGTAACTCTCATTTTCCCCCTACCCACATCCCCTGGTAACCGCCATTCTACCTTCTTTCCTCATGATTTTTTGACTACCTGAAGTACCTCATATAAGTGGAATCAGACACTATTAGCCTTTTGGTATTTTGGCAAATACAAAAAGGCTTGATTAGCAGAATATCCTTAAGATTATTGCAGCATATTGTAGAATTTCCTTCCTTTTTAGGATATTCCATTATGTATATATACCACATTTTCTTTATCTAGTTTTCACTCCATGGACACTGGCTTGCTTCTATGTTTTGGTTATTGTGAATAACACTGCTATGAATATGGGAATGCAGCCAGCTCCCCCACACCCTCCTTTTGGTTTTTCTTTTTAGTACAGACCTGGAAGTGGAATTGCTGGATCATATTGCAATTCTACTGTTAATTTTTGGAGGGACTACCAGGCAGTTTTCTATAGCACTTGGACAGTTTTACATTCCCACCAATTTTACATTCTCCATATCCTTGTCTATATTTATTTTCTTGTTTTTCAATAGTAGCCATCCCAGTGGGTGTGAGGTAGCATCTCATGGTAGTTTCGATTTGCTTTTCCCGAAAGACTAGTGATGTTGAACATCTTTTTGTGTACTTCATGGCCATTTATAAATCTTTAGAGAAATGTTTGTTCAAGTCCTTTACCCATTTTTAAATGGGCTGTTTTGTTGTTTGAGTTTTAGGAGTTACATATGCTTGATATAATTTGTAAATATTTTCTCCCATACTGTGAGTTGCTTTTTTGCTCTTACGGTATCTTTTGATGTACAACATTTAAAAATTTCCCAGTGACCTATTTGTCTATTTTTTTCCTTTTGTTTACTATGCCATTGGTGCATATCTAAGAAATCATTGCCCAATCCACTGTTGGGAGGCTTTTATCCTATATTTTCTTCTAAGAGTTTTATACTTTTAGGGCTTATATTTAGGTCCTTGATCCATTTTTTGAGTTAATTTTTGTATATGGTGTTAGTTAAAGATCCAACTTCATTCTCATGCATGTGGATACCCATTTTTTCCCAGAATCTTTGTTGAAAAGAATATCCTTTCCCCACTGAAGGTTTGGCCCCCTTGTCAAAAATTATTTGTCCATATATGCAAGGATTTTATTTCTGGGCCCTCTAGTAGATTGCATTGTGTATATGTTTGTCTGTTTACTTAATACCACACTTGTTTGATTATTGTAACTTTGTGGTAAATTTTGAATTCAGGAAGTATGTCTTCCAGTTTTGTTCTTTTTCAAGATTGTTTTGGCTACTTGGGGTCATTTTGAGATTCCATATGAATTTTAGGATGGGTTTTTTTGTTTTGTTTTTCCTATTTCTGCAAAAATCATGATTGGGATTTTGGTAGGGATTGCATTGAATCCACAGAAGCTTTGGGTAGTATGGACATCTTAAGATTTCCAATTAATTATCCTGGGATGTTTCTATTTATGGCCTTAATTTCTTTTTATCAATATTTGTAATTATCATTGTACAAATCTTTCTCTTGGTTGACTCCTAAGTATTTTATTCTTTTTGATACTATTGTGAGTAGAATTGTTTCTGTGAACAGAATTGTTTTTGTAATTTCCTTTTTAAATTGTTGGTTGTTATATACAGAGAAATGAAACTGAATTTTTTCTGTTGGCTTTTGTGTTTTGCCACTTTAATGAATTTGTTAGTTTTAATAGTTTTTTTTTTTTTAATGTGTGGAATCTTTAAGATTTTTACATATAAGATCATATCATCTGCAAAGAGAATTTTACTTCTTCTTTTCCACTTTGGATACCTTTCTTTTTCTAGCCTAATTGCTCTGAGTGAACTTCAAATACTGTGTTGAGCAGAAATGCCGAAAGTGGGTATACTTGGCTTGGTCCTGATATTAGAGGAGATGCTTTCAGCCTTGAACCATTGAAGATGATGATCTCTGTGGGTTTTCACATATAACTTATTATGTTGAAGTAGTTTCCTTCTGTTTCTAGTTTGAATGTTATCATGAAAGAGTGTTGAATTTCTGTCAGATTCTTTTTCTGCTCAATTGAGATGATCATGCAGATATTCTTCCTTCATTCTGTTGATATGGTGTACTACTTTTTTGGTCTGTTGAACCATCCTTACATATCAGGAATAAATCCTACTTGTTCATGGTATATAATCCTTTTAATATGCTGCTGAATCCTGTTTGCTGCATTTTGTTGAAGGTTTTGGCGTCAGTGTTCATAAGGAATATTGGTCTGTAGTTTTCTTGCCGTGTCCGTATCCAGCTTTGGTATCAAAGTAATGCTGGCCTCTCAGATTGAGTCTGAAAATATCCCCTTCTCTTCAGTCTTCTGGTAAAGTTTGGGAACTTTTGGAGTTAGTTCTTTAAATGTTTAGTAGAATTCATCAGTCAAGCCATCAGGTCCAAGGCTTTTCTTTGTTTGGAGTTTTTCGATTATTGATGCAGTCTCCTTATTGGCTATAGGGATAACCAGATTTTCTAGTTCTTCATAATTTAATGTTTATAGCTTTTGTGGTTCTAGGAATTTGTCCATTTCATCTAGATATGATTTGTTGGCATCCAGTTGTTCACGTCTATCCCTTTTTTATCTGTAGGATCAGTTCTAATGTCCCTATTTTCATTTCTGATTTTAGTAATGTGAATCTTTAAAGCTTTGTCCCCACCTCTTTTGGTTGTTGATGTCACAAAACTAACATCTTTATACATAATACACTCTAAAATGAACTTATAATTCCTTAAAAATGCACTGATCTAAAATTATATAGAAAATAAGATTTGGAGTGAGAAACCCAAGTTACAGTAATACTAGTTTTTGTACTGTTATTTTTTTTCTTTAAATGTTTTAGTCTCTTAAATCATGTAGAAAAATGTAGTTACAAACCACTGTTACAATACTACTAGGTTTCTGTAATTGCTGATACACTCACCTTTATTGAGGTTTGTATTTCTCTGTAGGCTTCAAAATACTGTCCAGTGTCCTTTCATTTCACCCTGTAGGACTACTTGAGCATTTCTTGCAGTGTAGGTCTGGTGGTCACATACTTTCTCAACTTTTGTTTGGGAAAGTCTTGCTTTCTCCCTCATTCTTAAAGGACAGTTTTGCCAGAAACAGGGTTCTCATTTGATAATTTGTGTTCTTCACTTTGCAATATCAGCCCATTGTCCGCCATTATTTCTGAACTTTCTGACAAGAAGTCTGGTGATCTTACTGAGGATCCCTTTATGCCATGAGTCACTTCAAGATTCTCTTGTCTTTTGAAAGTTTGATTATAATGTGTCTTAGTGTGGGTTTCTTTGTGTTCTTATTGGGAGTTTACAGAGCTCCTTGGATGTTTGTAGTCTGTATTTCATTAAATCTGGGACGTTTTCAGCCATTATTTCTTCAAGTGTTCTCTCTCCCCTTTTCTCTCTTTTCCCTCTGTGACTTCCTCTGTACTTACGTTGATCTTAATGGTGGGTGTCCCACAGTTCCCTTAGGCCCTGTTGGCTTTTCTTCCATCTTTTTTCTTTTCTTTAGACTCAGTGATTTCCATTGTCTTATCTTCAAGTTCACTGAGTCTTCTGTCTACTGAAATCTCCTTTTGAATCCTTCTAAGGAATTTTTCATTTCCGCTATATACTTTTGAGCTCTAGAACTTCCTTTTGGTTCTGTCATTTTATTGATATTTATTTGTTTTCTTGTCTTTTTCTGTATCTTCCTTTAGTCTGTTGGGCATCTTTAAGGCATTTCCTTTGAAGTCTTTGTCTAATGTATTAGCCATTATGTCTCTTTTTGGGATAGCATCTATTGATTTTTTTTTTCTCTCTGAATGAGCCATACTTTGCTGTTCCTTTGCATGCCTTATGATTTATTTTAGTGGACTCTTGAATATAATAATGTGGTAACTCTGGAAATCAGATTTCCCCCTTCCCTAGGGCTTGCTTGTTTTTCTTATTGTTTGTTTTTTATTTTAATTGTTGTACACAGTCCCTTTGCTGAGGATCAGCCTGAGATGGGAACCAAAGGTCTTCCCAGGTCTTTTCTGAGCCTTTCTCAGGGCACACATAGTCACTTTCTAATTTTTTTCCTATATGCAGTTGTTTTTAAATGTCCTAGTCTTTAATGTCTGGCTCCAAACGGGGGAAAAAGTGAAAAATGAAGGGGGAGAAGGGACCTGGCCTTTTAAATCTCCTGGAAGTCATCTCAGCTAGAAGGGAAGGGGACTGCAACAGGGTGGGTGAGGGAGGCACAGTGGCTGCTCTCCTCTGTGATCAGAAGCAGTTACTAGCAATCACAGCGGGGATCCCCGTGGAGCACAGGGTCCTTTATGCCCATCCTAGCTCCCGCATGCTGTGGGCAGTGGTTCCAGGAACACATGCGCAGTTGTCTGCCAAGGGTCTGGGGATGATGAATGGGTGGCTCCTACTGTGCTAAGAGCCAAAATTGACTGCAGTTCAGCACAGTTTATCATCTTACCTTCCCCTGGGAGGTGTAAGCATTCAAGGTTCCAAAATAGTTAAATAGATTCCACCAGTGCAGTTGTTGGCTAGGTGGGAAGACAGATTCTGGTGCTTTATACTTTGGCAACTTCTCCAGAATCCTCTCCCCCATTTAGTTTTATAAATATTCACTCATCCTTAGAGCAGCTATACCCCAATTTAAAAAAAAAATCATGCTAGGCAAAAGAAGGCAGTCATAAAAGACCATATAGTGTATGATCCCATTTATACAGAATGTCTGGACTAGGCAAATCCATGGAGACAGAGAATGTAGATCAGTGGTTGCCTAGGACTGAGCTGGGGGTTGGTGGAAAATAGGGAGTGACTGTTAGCGGTTGTGGGGTTTCTTTTTCGGGGGTGATAAAAGATTTTAAAGTTAGATTCTGTGATGGTTACTTGAAGCTGTATGCTTTGCGTGGATGAACTTTAAGGTGTGTAATTTCTAACCCAATAAAAAGCTGTTTTAAAAAACAAACAAAAAAATAGTCACTCATCAGATCTTGGCTGGGTATTTCCTTTTTGCCTAACTGTAATGGTTTATATGATGAAAGCCTAGAAAAATGTAGAAGATACCACCCGGACTCTGGCTAAGAACTCTGTCTCATGAAGGCAGGATCTCCCTTATCTATTGCTGCTTAACAACCATTCCCAAATTTAGTGGCTTAAAACCACCACCACGTTACTGATTGCAATGCTGTAGTTCAGAAATCATCATAAGTGGTGGTCTCTGCTCCAGTGATGTTTGCTGGGCTCACTCAAGGGGCTGCATTCACCTGGTGACTGGAAGGTAGGAGGTGGCCTCACTCACGTGTCTGTGGCCTTCGTCCTGGCTGTCACCCGGGGTGCCACGGGTGTCCTCCTTGGGGCCCTTCTCTCCAGCAGGATAGGCTGAGCTTCTGCACGTGGTGCCCGGTTTCCCGGACAGTGGAAACTGTCAAGTTTCTCAGGCCCAGTACTGACACAGCGGTCACTTCTGAGAATTCTGTTGATCGAGGCGCAGGGCAGCTCAGGTTCAGGTAGAGAGGAAACAGACTCTGCCTCTTAATAGGAGGAGTAGTCCGTGTCTACAGGTTTAGGAGGAGTTGGTGGTACCTGTCTTTGCAGAATATCTACCACAGGAGTCTGGGCAGTCACTTGACTCAATATAGAGTCAAAACAACTGAATTATACTGAAGTTCAGATTGAATGTGAGCTGTCCAGGGCATCCCTTCTCCCCTGTTAGAATGCATGCTCCATGCAGGCAGGGTTTTTTATGTTTGGTTCATTGCTTTGTTCCAGCTGGACAGCAGCGCCTGGCTTTGATAGAGGCTCAGTGAGTATCTGTTGCAGGAAGGACTGCTTGGTGTGACGGTAACAGAAGAAGGGTTGGTGTGGAGCCACTTCAATAGGGAAGCTGCAGCGAGTCTGGGGAAAGAGTAATGGGTGTGAATCGGTGTCTCAGAGGTGGGGAGACAACGTTTATTCACTATTCTACAACATGAATTGAGGCCGCCTACGCCAGATGTGAAGAGGAAGGAAGAGCCCCTCCCTTAAGGAAGGGGATCCCACTATCTCAGTGTGTGACATGCGCTAAGTCATAGACAAGAGCGGGGCCCTCCGGGGGTGATGGTGGAGGCTTCAGCTTGGGTGCTTGGGTGGGCCTGAGCAAGGTGAGTGTGATGGAAGTGTGACTGAAACAGAGCTGAAGACAACACTAAAAAATAATGGGCATGGGGTATGAGTTGACTGAGAAAGTCCAGAGGCTTGAAAATAGTCACCTGCAAGATGTATTTTTCAGATAAATGGTAAGAATCTCCTCCCCCTTTAAGTCCTTAAACATGTGTGTTATGTGATGGAAACTAGATTTGAGTTTCTGAATTTTGGTGCAAAAATTTTTTTGTATCGGTGATAAGGAGAGCGTCAAGGAAGGCAGGCCATTCATTATTAGGATTGGTGAATTAATTGATGGTGGTTATTCACCTTATGTAGTTTTATAATGCTTTAGGTGTTTGCAAAGAGCATTGCCAAATATATGTGCCTGGGTGAAAAGGCAAAATATAAAACTACTGGTATGTGGTAGTGTCTTGCTCCCCTTTTTCCTTCTGCCTGAGCAAGTGATCTCAGCTCCTGTTTGTGGTGAGTGAACCAGGAAAGAAGGATGGATAAAGGAGAGAGATGAGCATTCCGAACATTGAGTTCCATTAGGTAAACAGAAGTATTTTTAAAGTCCTCTCCCTGAATCACTTCTGTCCATGCAGACAAGCAAACTCCTGTTGCTGAAGCCCTGGCAACATGTTCGGATGAACTGGGGAACTGTTCGTTATCTTTTCAGTCATCTTGAAAAACTCCTGAAGAAAAGTACTCTTCCTTCAGTGAGTATTTTCTGTCTTATCTAAAAACTTAGCTGTGGTCTTTTTCCTTGCCTTTTTCCCTGAGGCTGCTTCAGCAAATAATTTTTTAAATTGAGGCTAGCCTGTTGTGCTAGGGAAGGAAAAACACTTGTTTTGTGTGAGTTCCTAGTTGAAGTGAGTGATGTCTAACTAAACACATTTTAGTGTGTTAATGTACTTAACATGTACTTTGGGCTTAAATGTACTTTGGGCTTTTTAAAATGTCCTCTTCACTCATTTGTTAAACTCTAGGGCTCCTGGTTGTTTGAAGGTAATTAGTATGGTAGGAAGAGTGTCTTTTTTTAAAAAAAAAAATTTATTTTTGGTCATGCTGCACAGCATGCTGGATCCTAGGATTCCCCAAACCAGGGATCGAACCTCTGTCTCCTGCAGTGAAAGCACAGTCTTAACCCCTGGATCACCAGGGAAGTCCCCCGTGTCATTGTAGTCCCTTACATTTCCAGTTCCTTGGGCTTTCAGGTGGACAGGGCATAAGGCCGGTGATAGGAGTGAGGAGAGAACAAGCCCAGTTCCTAATCTAGAACACTCTTCACCAACCCTTCATACTGGGTTTCTTTTGTGTAATCTCTCCCCCTTTTTTTTTTTTAGCCTGTTAGTTCATGTATTTTGTTAACCAGTGTAAAATTACTTGTTTTCTGGTTTCTTGAAACAGTAGATCAGACCACATAGGCCGCAATAGCATCTGTCAAAGTGACTGGCCATAAAAACCAGCACCCATATTCATCTGAAGGGCACTCCCTCGGAAGGTGGCTGATTTTTACCATTCTTATCTACCTTATGGTATTTTGGGACAGCCAGTTTAACCTTCTTTCCCTCATTCTTTTTTGGAGTGGTAGAAGATTCTCTTTTAGCACCACCGTGAAGTCTCCACACAAGATGAAGAGTGGTCTCCTTTGAATGTTGAAGTCAAAGTCCGTCTTCCAATTGCTCGCTAGCAAAGAGAAGTCTTTGATCAGAAGGAAATTCCTTATCCTGGATCCTGGTCTTCACATTTTCTGTTGTATCCGGGGGTTCAACCTCCAGAGTGATGGTCATCATGGTAAACTGCATCTTGGCTGCTGTTCCTTGGTGGATTTAGTGTAATCTCCATCCTCTTTCTGACCTGTCCACTTTTTGAATTGTGAGGTGTGAGAGGAGTGTCTTCATCCCTTCCTTAATGTGCAGTGCTTTGATTGGTTGGTTGAGGGGGGTGAACTTTTAAAGATCTTTGCAGTAATGTACTGTATTGTTTCTTTTGCCCCATCCTCCAGCCAAATGGAAAATTTGTATTATTGTTGGAGAGTGAGATGAGATCTTTAAGACTGAGACCTGTCAGGAATGAAGAAAACTCTCCTCTACCCTTCTAGGTTCTTCTGGCTAGCCTAAGAATTAAATTGACATGCGTCAGATCAACAGGAGAAACTAAAACTTTTTAAAATTTATTTTTAAAATTGAAGGATAATTGTTTTACAGAATTGTGTTGGTTTCTGCCAAACATCAACATGAATCAGCCATAGATATACATGTATGTATACCTACATATGTATGTATATGTATCCCCTCCCTCTTGAACCTCCCTCCCGCCTTCCTTCCCACCCCTCTAGGTTACGGAGCCCCAGTTTGAGTTCCCTGAGTTGTATAGCAAATTCCCACTAGCTATCTACTTTACACATGATAATGTAAGTTTCCATGTTTGGAAAAACTAAAATTTAATTTTGGATTGCCAGATGGGTTGGGGATATGGAGGGGAGAGAAATAGGTAAGCGATATTAACAAGTACAAACTTCCAGTTGCAAAATAAATGAGTCACGGTCATGAAATATACAATATGGGATATAATCAGTAACTATGTAGTATCTTTGTATGGTGATAGGTCATAATGACTTATTGTAGTAATCCTTTTGAAGTGTCTAGAATTACCAAATCACTGTTGTGTAATAGGAACTAACATATTTAATAATAGGTTAACTATATTTCAAAAATAAACCGTAGAAAAAGAGATCAGATTTGTGGTTACTGGAGGTGGAGGGGAGAGGGAAGAGGAATTGGATGAAGGCAATGAAAAAGTAGAAACTTCCACTTATCAGAAAAAAAAGAGTCCTAGGGAACCTGATTAAACTTAAAAGCTTTTTGCACAGCATAGGAAGCTATAAGCAAGGTGAAAAGACAACCCTCAGAATGGGAGAAAATAATAGCAAATGAAACAACAGACAAAGGATTAATTTCCAAAATATACAGGCAGCTCATACAACTCAATACCAGAAAAACAAACAACTCAATCAAAATGTGGGGAAAAGACCTAAAGAAGACATTTCTCCAAAGAAGACATACAGATGGCTAATGAGCACATGAAAAGATGCTCAACATCACTCATTATTAGAGAAATGCAAATCAAAACTACAATGAGATATCACCTTACACTGGTCAGAATGGCCATCATCTAAAGGTCTACAAACAATAAATGCTGGAGAGGGTGTGGAGAAAAGGGAATGCTCTTTCACTGTTGGTGGAAATGTAAATTGATACAGCCACTATGGAAGACGATATGGAGAGTCCTTAAAAAAACGAGGAATAAAACCATCATATGACCCAGCAATCCCATTCCTAGGCATATACCCTGAGGAAACCAAAATCGAAAGAGACACATGTATCCCATTGTTCATTGCAGGACTATTTATAATAGCTAGAACATGGAAGCAACCTAGATGTCCATTGACAGATGAATGGATAAAGAAGTTGTGGTACATATTTCACAATGGAACCTTACTCAGCCATAAAAAGGAATGCGTTTGAGTCAGTTCTAATGAGGTGGATGAACCTAGAACCTATTATACAGAGTGAAGTAAGTCAGAAAGAGAAAGATAAATACATATTCTAATGCATATATATGGAATCTAGAAAAATGGTACTGAAGAATTTATTTACAGGGCAGCAGCAATGGAGAAATAGACATAGAGAATAGACTTCTGGACATGGAGGGGGGAGGAGAGGGTGAGATATATGGGAAGAGTAACATGGAAACTTACATGACCTTATGTAAAATAGATAGCTAAGGGGAATTTGGTGTATGGCTCAGGAAACTCAAACAGGGGCTATGTATCAACCTAGAGGGGGTGGGACGGGGAGGGAGATGGGAGGGAGGTTCAAAAGGGAGGGGCTATATGTATACCTATGGCTGATTCATGTTGAGGTTTGACAGAAAACAGCAAAATTCTGTAAAGCAATTATCCTTCAATTAAAAAAAGTCCTAGGGATGTGACAGTTAATACTGTGTTACATATGAAAGTTGTTAGGATTTACTACCAAGAATTTTCATCATAAGGAAAAACTTTTTGTATCTCTATGAGATGATGAATGTTTCTAATTATCACAAGATTAGTAAACATCCATCATCTCATGGATATTTTGTGGTAATCATTTCATGATTTCAAATCATAATTCTATATATCTTAAACTTACACAATGCTGATGTATGTCAAGTATATATCAATAAAATTGGAAGAAAAATATATGTTACATATGAAAATTGCATATACGTGAGGGGGTCAGAGCCCCCATATATGTGAGAGGTTGAGAGACAGAAATGTAAAATGAAATACACATGCCTTCCTGGACTAAGAAATGGGGTAAGGTGCTGGGATGGAGCCTCAATAATTGTGGTCCTAGGAAATTTGTAATTTTCAATGAGTGTGTTCTCTCTATTCTCTCTCATGAAATCCTTTCTAGCTAAAATGGGATAGAGATAATTGGAGGAAATGAGACATTGATTAAAATATATTTTTATTAATTATTTTGGATTGCCTTCTTTTTAAGTTGTGGTATATGATCTCAGGATTTGAACTGTGACGTCTAATTTTCTCCATTACGGTGATCTCCCACGTTTTATCATTGGTTTGCTTAGCTCTTAGAATTTTGATTACTTTGTTTCTTAGATTCCATCATATGTTAAAAATTCATACTAACTTTAAAAATATTGGAGGGAGTAGAGGGAAGGCCAGTCTAAACTAACTAGCTTAAAATTATAAACACAGTATTTTTCTTTTTTTAACTGCTTTTTAAATGTTTACATGCCCAGTATATTTTATTCTTTGAAGGTTCTCATTAGTTCTCTATTTTATGCAGTGTCAATAGTGTATATATGTTAATCTCAGTCTCCCAATTTGCCTCTCCCCACCCTCCCCTTACCCTTTGGTATCCATATGTTTATTTTTTGTCTCTATTTCTGCTTTGTAAATTGTCTATACCTATTTTTTTCAGATTCCACATATATGCATGGGATAATGTATGATATTTGTTTTTGTCTTTCTGACTTCACTCTGTCTTAGTCTCCATTTTCAACCGTGTCGCTACAGATGACCCAATTTTGCTCCTTTTTCTGACTAATATTCCAATGTATATATGTACCACATCTTCTTTATCCATTCCTCTGTTGATGGATGTTTAGATTGTTTCCATGTCCTGGCTATTGTAAATAGTGCTGCAATGAATGTTGGAGTGCATGTGTCTTTTTGAATTAGGCTTTTCTCTGGGTTATATGCCCAGTAGTGGGATTGCTGGGTCACATGGTAGTTCCATTTTTAGTTTTTTGGTTTTTTTTTTTTTTCCATTTTTAGTTTTATAAGGAACCTCTGCAGTGTTCTCCATAGTGGCTTTATCAGTTTACATTCCTACCAACAGTGTAAGAGGATTCCCTTTCCTCCACACCCTCTCCAACATTTACTGTGTGTGGATTTTGTGATGATGGCCATTCTGACCAGTGTGAGCTGATATTTCATTGTAGTTTTGATTTACATTTCTCTAATAATTAATGATGTTGAGTGTCTTTCCCTGTGTTTGGCTATCTGTATGTCTTCTTTGGAGAAATGTCTGTTTAGGTCTTCCACCCATTTTTTGATTAGGCTGTTTTTTTGATATGGAGATGCATGAGCTGTTTGTTTATTTGGAGATTAATCCTTTGTCAGTTGCTTTGCTAAAGAGTATTTTTCAAGGAATGTATATTATCATCTGTGTGTATATGTATATATCAGTTCGGTTTAGTTGCTCAGTTGTGTCCGACCCTTTGCAACCCCATGGACTGTAGCACTCCAGTCTTCCCTGTCTATCACCAACTCCCAGAGTTTACTAAAACTCATGTCCATCGAATAGGTGATGCCATCCAACCATCTCATCCTCTGTTGTCCCCTTCTCCTCCTGCCCTCAATCTTTACCAGCATCAGGGTCTTTTCAAATGAGTCAGCTCTTCGCATCAGGTGGCCATAGTACTGGAGTTTCAGCTTTAGCATCAGTCCTTCCAATGAATATTCAGGACTGATCTCCTTTAGGATGGACTGGTTGGATCTCCTGCTGTCCAAGGGACTCTCAAGAGCCTTCAACACCACAGTTCAAAAGCATCAATTCTTTGGTGGTCAGCTTTATAGTCCAACTCTCACATCCATACATGACTACTGGAAAAACCATAACTTTGACTAGATGGACCTTTGTTGGTATAGTAATGTCTCTGCTTTTTAATATTCTGTCTAGGTTGGTCATAGCTTTTCTTCCAAAGAGCAAGCATCTTTCAATTTCATAATTTCATATAAATAATTACATATATATTTATATATGCATGTATAAAATGTAAACTACATGTTACCTTGCATGATCTTTAAGGAATTTGCAGTTGCCTGAGTCTTGATTTTGCATGTATATTGATATGTTTAAGTGCTTGAGGCTGCTTTGAAAGAGTTCTTAGTAGTTTAACCCTTAGTAGTAGTAACCCTTAAAGTCTTGGATTTGCTCTTAGTAAACTTTTTTTTTTTTAATTCTCATAGCCAGGGTGAGAGTCCATTTAGCTCAGTTATATGAAGTATTACAATATTACTAAGTAGAGTGGCACTACTCGGACTTCAAGAGAATCTCTAGTGCTCTCCATATACATGCACATTTACATGACTATTACATGTACTGCACGCAATGATGTGTATGTGCACATGTATTACAGTCCCTGAGCACACCATGTATTTGTGGGCAATTTGAGGACATGATCTTTGGGTGTAAACTGGACCAAGCTTTCTGAGGGCAGGAAGCGTGGCCCTTGGCATTCTTCTTCTGTGTAAACATATCTGCCAGAGACTTTGCTTGGTGCCCACCTTAGTTGGGGGCAGCCTTTATGAGAGGCAGCTCCAGTTCCTTTCTGCCTTTCCCTCTAGGTGCTAATGAATGGGAGGCGAGGCTGTGTTGGGGGAAGGCTGGGAGGCTGAGCTGTGCACCGTGTGCCTTCTTATGAATGGGCGTGTGACTCCGCGCCTGTTCCTGGTTCTCTTGCTGCCGCACCATGAGCTCAGTAGTTAAGAACACAGGCTTTGGTGTCAGCCCTGGGTTTGAACCTTGACACTCTCGTTTTCCAGCTGTGGGATCTGTCTTGAACAGATCTAGTTAATCTCTCCAAGCTTCATTTTCCTGATCTAGAAAACGGGGATCATAATTACACCCCCACCAGGTACATTTACTCAAGGATGGATTTTCAGTAGTGGAAGCTGGTTAATCTGCATGTCCCCCATTCTTGTGTGCAGCCAACTGGTAGATACAAAGTATTCAAACAATTTCTGGAAAGTTCTGAAAACCAAAACTTGAATTTGCTGTATATGCCAGCAACTGTTTACATAGTATTTATATTGTATTTACATCTGTTTACATAGCATTTATATGTTGTATGTGTGTGTTTGTGTGAAAGCTGCTAAGTTGTGTCCAACTCTTTGCAACCCCATGGACTGTAACCTGTCAGGCTCCTCTGTCCATGGAATTCTTCAGGTAAGGATACTGGAGAGGGTAACCGTTGCCTTCTCCAGGGGATCTTCCCAACCCAGGGACTGAACTCAGGTCTCTGGCATTGCTGGCAGATTCTTTACCATCTGAGCCACCAATGTTATATAAGTAGTTATAAATAGAATGCAAATACTGTGTAAATAGTTGCCTATGAGGGAAATTGAAGTTTTGTTATTTTATTTTGCCATTTTTTCCCGTGAAATCTTTGATCACAGTTAGTTTAATTCAGATGTGGAACCCACAGATGGAGAGGGCAGGCTGTATTATATTGAGGAATTTTGAGTATATAGGTTTATTAGGAAGGGATATTGGTCTGTAGTTTTCCTTCAGTGTCTGTCTTTAGAATCAGATTAGTGCTGGTCTCATAGGATGGGAAATGTACCTTCCTCTTATATTTTCTGTAGTGAAAAGAGAAAGTGAAAGTCACTCAGTTGTGTCTGACTCTTTGTGACCCCATGGACTATACAGGAATTCTCCAGGCCAGAATATTGGAGTGGGTAGCCTTTCCCTTCTCCAGGGGATCTTCCCAACCCAGGGATCGAACCCAGGTCTCCCACATTGCAGGCGGATTCTTTACCAGCTGAACCACCAGGGAAGCCCATTTTCTGTAGAGATTATATATATTTAGCATTACTTCTGTTTTAGATGTTTGGTAGAAGGAAATGGCAACCCACTCCAGTATTCTTGCCTAGAGAATCCCATAGACAGAGGAGCCTGGCAGGCTATAGTCCATGGGATTGCAAGAGTCGACACAACTTCATGACTAAAGAGAGAGAGAGAGAATTTACCAGTGAAATCACAGGGGCCTGGAGACTTTTTTCCCAGAAGAATTTTTTTTTAAACTGAAGTATAGTTGCTCTACAATGTTTTATGAGTTACAGATGTATAACATAGTGATTCGCAGTTTTTAAAGGTTATACTCCATTTATAGTTACTGTAAAATACTGGCTCTAATCCTGTGTTGTACAGTATATCCTTGTAACTCAGTTAATAGTTTGTGCTCTTAATTCCCTTCTCCATTATTGCCGCTTCTCTCCTATCCTCTCCCCACTGTTAACCACTGGTTTGTTCTCTTGTATCTGTGAGATGTAGACTAGTTAAATTTTGTTAAATGTTTGAGTTACCTATTTCATCTTGGATAAGTCTTGATAGCTTGGAGTTTTTAAGGAATTGGCCCATTTTACCTAAATTGTTGAATTTGTGTTGTAGCATTGTTTGCAGTATTCTCTTCTTTTAATGCCTGTATTGAAATTCCCTCCTTTCATTCCTGATAAGAATTTGTGTTGTCTGTTTTTTCCTTTGTTATTCTTGCTAGAGATTTATCAATTTTGTAGACTTAAAAAAAAATAGAAGTTTGGTTTTACCTGTTTTAGTGGTTAGAACAGTAGTGCCTTTACCTTCTTTTCATCTTCCCTCTTATAATTCTAGCTTGTGGTATCTTTTTACTTTTTGTTTTTAAAAGTAAAGGACTTCATCAAAGCTGGTGAGATTTTTATTTCATTCTGTAATGTAACTGCAATTAAGATGTCTTTGCTTTGTATATAGGTTGAATCTATAAATCACTTACGTTATTATGACTATATAAATACTGTTCACTTCTCATCCTAGTACTGTATCCTGATTACATTGCCTTTCTTATGTGGTCTTTTTTCTAAAATGTCATTCTTTCTTGACATACTCCCTGATTATGATGGAACATATCCTTAAGAACCACCTTATTGAAAAATGTGAAGGAAGTACACTTTCTGAGTCCTTTTATTCCCTCTGGACATATAATGGCTGTTTGGGTTGGGTGTTTTCCCTGAGAATTCTGATGGATTGCTATACTATCTGTCAGCATCCAGTCTCAATGATGAGGAGGCCAGTCCTATTGCAATTCTTGTTCCATTGTAGAGGTCTGATTTTATACATGATCTTTGAGAGATTGCAATGATACATCTTGACATAAACCTTTTAAAATTTGTTGTATTGGCCATTGGTAGGCCATTTTAGTTTGAAGATGCGTGTTCTTTGCAAATACTACTTCGCTAGTTTTTCCTGTTTTCTTTATTTTCTTTCTGAAATTCATAACTGTGGAGACTCTTACTGATTGTCATGTAGCAAACTACCCCAAATGTTAGTGGTTTAACATTTAAAAAGTCATTTTATCATATCCATTGATAGATTCTGTGGATCTCAGACAGGGCATAACAGGGATGGCTTGCTCTGTTTTCTGAAATCTTAGGGTTTCAGCTGAGAAGCAGCAGCTGACGGGCAGAATCAACTGGAGACTTCTTCACTCCTGTGTCTAGTGCTCACACTTGAAGGCTCTGCCCAGCTGAAACTCCTGGCCAGAGCATTTCTGCATGGCCTCTCTATTGACTTGAGTGTGTATGCATGATGGCTGTATTCTGAGAGGGAGAGTTTGCCCAGGGAACTTTTTGGAGATGACCTGTCCGGAGATGAAATATCCCAAGAGAACATGAGGACACTGCTGGGTTCCTTCTGACCTGGTTCCAGAAATTGCATCACTTCTGCTCATTTTTTGGTTTCTGATGAGTCAGAGCCAACCCAGACCCAAGGGGAAGGGAAATAGACCCCATATTACTCCACTACAAAAGAGATAAATAGCAAGTGCTGGATTTCTAGTCTAAATATATGGGAAAATAACACCTTTGTCTGAATATTGAAGCATTTAAATTTCAATAATACCTCCTGGTGAGTCCTTGTTCCTGAGGAGTATTTTCTAGTTGTCGAGCTCACTCGTTAAAAAAACAGATAGTTAAGTATAAAGAAACAGAATGACCAAATGATCTATTTAGAATAAGCATCAAAGTAAGGTAGTAGAGGACCTGGGTTTATTCCCTGGGTTGGATGGATCCCCTGGAGAAGGGCGTGGCAACTCACTCCAGTATTCTTGCCTGGAAAACCCCATGGACAGAGGAACCTGGCGGACTATAGTCCACGGTGTTGCAAAATGTCGGACATGACTGAGTAACTAACATAATAATTGCTTAAAGAAGACAGAAGTCTTTGTCACCTGCGTAAAAAACCTCACTGAACGTTGGGAAATGTAGATGAAATAAATCTCTTTTTCAAAGTAAGGAGAATGAGTGTATTCATGATAGTAAATAGTTTATCCAATCATATACAATTAATCCATTGATATTTTCTATATCCCCAAGTAGAAGGTAAAGATTTTTCTGTTTGAATTTGAAATACCATTGAAGAAATATGTACAGACACTCTGAAATACATCAAGTGCATGACTTGAATGCCGTGCGTGAACATTCCCGCCCTGTGCTGATGGCCCTTCCTCAGTTTTGTTATTTTCTTGCCGCATGGCCACAGTCATACCAGAAGGGTTAAAGAAGAAAACTTGCATTCCTGAAGTTTCAACTTCCTTTCCTTTTTCCTGTGAAGGAAATATTATTTCTGTCTTTTCTCCAATTAACTGCTATTGTATTTCTTCTTCTTTCTATATTTTTCTTTGCATTGACATTATAGACATTGAGAACCTTAAAGAATTAATTTAAATGACTGTGAAGGGGAACAAAAGTCACAGTTAAAAGACCTTGAAAAATGCCTTTGCTAAGTATTAAAAATGTTCTGTGTTATCGCAGTTAGGTAACTAAAATAGCATAGTTTAGTTCACTTCAGTCGCTCGATGTGTCCAACTCTTTGTGACCCTGTGGACCACAGCATGCCAGGCCTCCTTGTCCATCACCAATTCCCGGAGTTTACCCAAACTCATGTCCGTTGAGTCGGTGATGCCATCCAACCATCTCATTCTCTGTCGTCCCCTTCTCCTCCTGCCCCCAATCCCTCCCAGCATCAGGGTCTTTTCCAATGAGTCAACTCTTCTCATGAGGTGGCCAAAGTATTGGAATTTCAGCTTCAACATCAGTTCTTTCAATGAACACCCAGGACTGATCTCCTTTAGGATGGACTGGTTGGATCTCCTTGCAGTCCAAGGGACTCTCAAGAGCCTTCTCCAACACCACAATTCAAAAGCATCAATCCTTTGGCACTCAGCTTTCTTTACAGTCCAACTCTCACATCCATACGTGACTACTGGAAAAACCATAGCTTTGATGAGACGAACCTTTGTTGGCAAAGTAATGTCTCTGCTTTTTAATATGCTATCTAGGTTGGTCATAACTTCCCTTCCAAGGAGTAAGCATCTTTTAATTTCATGCCTGCAGTCACCATCTGCAGTGATTTTGGAGCCCCCAAAAATAAAGTCAGCCACTGTTTCCACTGGTTCCCCATCCATTTGCCATGAAGTGATGGGACTGGATGCCATGATCTTAGTTTTCTGAATGTTGAGCTTTAAGCCAACTTTTTCACTCTCCTCTTTCACTTTCATCAAGAGGCTCTTTAGCTCCTCTTCACTTTCTGCCATAAGTATGGTGTCATCTGCATATCTGAGGTTATTGATATTTCTCCTGGCAATCTTGATTCCAGCTTGTGCTTCTTCCAGCCCAGTGTTTCTCATGCTGTACCCTGCATATAAGTTAAATAAGCAGGGTGACAGTTCCTATTTGGAACCAGTCTGTTGTTCCATGTCCAGTTCTAACTGTTGCTTCCTGACCTGCATACATATTTCTCAAGAGGCAGGTCAGGTGGTCTGGTATTCCCATCTCTTGAAGAGTTTTCCACACAGTCAAAGGTTTTGGCATAGTCAGTAAAGCAGATATAGATGTTTTTCTGGAACTCTTCCTTTTTTGATGATCCAGTGGATGTTGGCAGTTTGATCTCTGGTTCCTCTGCCTTTTCTAAAAGCAGCTTGAACATCTGGAAGTTCATGGTTCATGTATTGCTGAAGCCTGGCTTGGAGAATTTTGAGCATCACTTTACTAGCGTGTGAGATGAGTGCAATTATGCAGTAGTTTGAGCATTCTTTGGCATTGCCTTTCTTTGGGATTGGAATGAAAACTGACCTTTTCCAGTCCTGTGGCCACTGCTGAGTTTTCCAAATTTGCTGGCATATTGAGTGCAACACTTTAACAGCATCATCTTTTAGGATTTGAAATAGCTCAACTGGAATTCTGTCACTTCCACTAGCTTTGTTCATAGTTATACTTCCTAAGGCCCACTTGACTTCACATTCCAGAATGTCTGGCCCTAGCTGAGTGATCACACCATCGTGGTTATTTGGGTCAGGAAAATCTTTTCTGTATAGTTCTTCTGTGTATTCTTGCCACCTCTTCTTAACATCTTCTGCTTCTGTCAGGTCCATACCAATTCTGTCTTTTATTGAGCCCATCATAGTTAGGTAACTAGAATAGTCCACAAAAGTTTGTTTATTGTATTATTGCTGAGTCCACTACTGTATTTAAATAGTAGATTTTAGCACCTCTAATAAACAGGTTTTTTTTTTATAAGGTTTTTGTCTTTTTTATTTTTAGTTTTTACAATTTATTTATTTATTTATTTTTGCCACATGACATGCGGATCTTAGCTCCCTGACCCAGGGATCTAACCTGTGCCCCCTACAGTGGGAGCACCGAGTTCTAACCGCTGAACTACCAGGGAAGCCTCCCCATAAACAGCTTTTTATGAAAAAAATCTTATCACAACTTATGACCTTATTTCTATGGGAAATTTTATTTCTGATTTAGAAACTTAATACAACCTGCTATAATTTAGATACTGAGTTTTTGTATGTAAAAGTTTGTTTCAAATTCTGACGAATAAATATACTGGAAACACAGATGTAAAGTCTAGTGTTTTGGTTTTAATATTTATGTATGCAGCAGCATTCTAAAGTGTTAAGTGTCACAGGCTATAGACCAGCTATATTTAAGTTGTCTGTTTAAATATTTATAAAGTGTAATTTCTATGGAAAAGCAGTTCAGGAAAAAGACCCATAGAGTATAGGTTAAAAGTACTGTTATGTGATAGAGTAATGTATTTTATTCAGAGATAAAGAAAACTGCAATATTAAGCCAGGATATGTCTACTTTTATGTTCTTGGCAGTCCCATTAGATTTCTAACGTGATTTCATTTCCTCCCTCTTAAAAAATGACGAAGTATGTAGTAATATATAGCAACTAAAGGAATGAAAACACTGAAAGGATAAAAGGATAAATTGATCTTATCCGTGGACTTCATGAAGGTTTAGAACAGATATCTCCTTGAGCATAAAAAGTCATATATTTAGCATGACTTGCACTACACAGGACATATCCCATGTTTATAGCCTTATGTCAGCATTCAGGTTTTATTTCTTCCCCCTGTTTCTGGATATCTTTAAGTTAGAGTTTGTAAAATCTATTTTGATGCCGCATGAAATGGTACTTAACCTAGGTGGCTTTTACAGAAACATTTTCATGAGTAATTATCTCCTGCTTCGTAAAAGCAGGATCAGTTCCTTATTTATACTGGCTTTCTTACAATGCAAATGTGACTTCAGGTGGGGTGGGAACTCATGAGATGCATATTTCTTGTATTTGCAGAGTAGATTTACCAGCATCTAGAGCTAGGAAGTCCCTCAGGACTCTATTTAGTGTAATAGCCAAGGAAGTTAGAATGGCCTGGCTAACCACATCAATATGCATAATTGACAAGCTACTCAATACTCCTGAAGATAAGTACTTTCCACTCTTTTTTTTTCGCTATCAAATGTAACCGTATGTTTTATTCCTAGGCTACTGTTTTGTTCTAGAAATTAACATGTATCCTTAATGTGTATATGCTAATTAAGAGTGAATAGCTTCATGGAACTTGAAAAATACTGTGGTGCCTCTAGGCAGGATGGTCTTTAAAATATTAGTGTGTTGGTGATAGGTGATGCATAATCTCCAGCCCCTACAAGGATAACGTAGTTGCCCAGGTTGGAAAGGAAGAAGTAAAACCATGCTTGCAGATGACTTGATCTTGTATATATTTATAGAAAATCCCAAGGTATCCAGTACAGAACTATAAGAATTAGTGAGTGAGTTCACCTGGATATCAGGGAGGGTACAAGAGCAATACTACAGGAAAGTCATTTGTATTTTTATGCATTCACAATGAACAATTCAACAATGAGATTAAGACATTTGTATTTACAGTCAGAATACTTAGGAATCTATTTACAAAACAATTGCAAAAAAAAATTGCAAAACTTGTACTGTGCAAATTACACTACAAAAAGTTTTTGAATGTCCAGAATAGGCAAATCTGTAGAGATAGAAAGTGAATTAGTGCTTGCCTAACGGTGAGGGTAAGGGATTGGGAGACATGAGAGTGCTGATTGGAATGGGTTTCTTCTGGGAGTGATGAAAAAGTTTTGCAATTTTAGATATTGGTGCATGCATGCTGTCTCTTCAGTTGTGTCTGACTCTTTGTGATGCTATGGAATGTCGCTCACCAGGCTCCTCTGTCCATGGGGTTCTCCAGGCAGGAATACTGGAGTGGGTTGCCACGCTCTCTTCCAGGGGATCTTCCTGAGCCAGGAATCAAACTTGCGTCTCCTATGTCTGCTGCACTGGCAGGCAGGTTCTTTACCACTAGCACCACCTGAGATAGTGGTGATGGTCATACAACTCTTGAATATACTGAAAACCATTGAATTGTATACTTAGGGTGAAAGATATGGCCTGTGAATTATATCTCATAGAAGTTTTTAAACAAAGGGGAGGGAGATAAAGTAAACTTTAAAATATTGACACGAAAAGGTATCTATAGCTTAACAATGTAAAAGTAACATATACTCCTAGTTAAAAATTTTTCCAACACTACAGAGCTTAACTTGAGGCATTGAAATTGTTCCTGTATTTATTTTCTCTGCTTAAACTAGCTGGATTCCTGTTTTCTTGAGGAACTTTTTGAAAACTGGAAAACATGGTAATTCACAGGATACACTTTTAGTTTGCCTTGTATGTAAGTGCCATAAATTAGCTTTTAGAACTACAATGTTTTTATTCACTTATAGTAAGAATTATTTAATTTTTGAATGGTTTCTCAGAGTCACTGAAACCCTTGGGAAGTCATTGCTAGGAATAATCTCCCCATCTTCCTCCACAAAAATTTGTAAAATAATTTACTAAATTAGTGTCCTTAGTGGTAGAAAATAAGAAATGAGAAGCTCAGAAGAGCAAACAAAAGAATTCAACCATTGTAAACCTTCTCTCCCAGAGGAAAAAATTTTTTAGGTTTTGGTGTATTTCTTTTCAGAACTTTAAAAAAAAAAAAAGGCAGATTTATTGAGAGAGAATTCATTTTCTATATAGGTGACCCAGTTAATCCTCTGGCACTTTTTAAAGAACTTTTTAAAAAGTACAATATATATACAGAAAGTATACAAAATGCAAGTATATGTACAGCTTGGTGGATTTTCCCATCCATGTAAGACTGCATCTCATGAAATAGTAACTAAGAGAGAGTAATGTTCCCAGGTCACCTAAAGGTAATAACCTCTGCCTTAACTTCAGAATGCATAGTTTTTCCTGTTTTTGTACATCATGTAAATGAAAACATATAGGATGTATTCTCTTGGTCTGCTTTTTTTATACAGCAATGTATTTGTGAATTATAGTTAGAGTGTTCCTTCTCATTTTTTGGTGATTATCCCACAACTGGTTCTTTCCATTGTCCAGCATCGGGGTAGTTTTTGGTTTTGACTATTAAGATTATTAATACTTTTGTAATGTCCCTTGGTGGACATCTGTCTGCATTTCTGATTAGTTCAGTTCAGTCGCTCAGTCATGTCTAACTCTTTGCGACCTCATGGACTGCAACACGCCAGGCTTCCCTGTCCTTCACCATCTCCCAGAGCTTGCTCAAACTCATGTCCATCGAATAGATCATGCCATCCAACCATCTCATCCTCTGTTGTCCCCTTCTCCTCCCGCCTTCAGTCTTTCCCAGCATCAGGGTCTTTTCAGTGAGTCAGCTCTTCATATTAGGTGGCCAAAGTATTGGAGTTTCAGCTTCAGCGTCAGTCCTTCCAATGAATATTCAGGGTTGATTTCCTTTAGGATGCACTGATTTGATCTCCTTGCAGTCCGAGGGACTCTCAAGAGTCTCCTTCAACATCACAGTTCAAAGGCATCAATTCTTTGGCGCTCAGCTTTCTTTGTGGTCCAACTCTCACATCCATACATGACTACTGGAAAAACCATAACTTTGACTAGTCAGACCTTTGTTGGCAAAGTAATGTCTCTGCTTTTTAATATTCTGTCTAGATTGGTCATAACTTTTCCTCCAAGGAGCAAGCATCTTTTAATTTCTGCTGCAGTCACCATCTTCAGTGATTTTGGAGCCCCCCAAAATAAAGTCTGTCACTGTTACCACTGTTTCCTCTTCTATTTGCCATGAAGTGATGGGACTGGATGCTGTGATCTTAGTTTTCTGAATGTTGAGTTTTAAGCCAACTTTTTCACTCTCCTCCTTCACTTTCATCAAGAGGCTCTTTAATTACTTCTTTGCTTTCTGTCATAAAGGTGGTGTCATCTGCATATCTGAAGTTATTGATAATTCTCCTGGCAATTTTGATTCCAGTTTGTGCTTCATGCAACCCAGCATTTCGCACGATGTACTCTGCATATAAATTAAATAAGCAGGGTGACAATATACAGCCTTGACGTACTCCTTTCCCGATTTGGAACCAGTCTATTATTCCATGTCCAGTTCTAACTGTTGCTTCTTGACCTGTATACAGACTTCTCAGGAGGCAGGTAAGGTGGTCTGGTATTACCATCTCTTGAAGAGTTTTCCACAGTTTATTGTGATTCACACAGTCAAAGGCTTTGGCGTAGTCAATAAAGCAGAAGTAGATGTTTTTCTGGAATTCTCTTGCTTTTTTGATGATCCAGCAGATGTTGGCAATTTGATCTCTGGTTCCTCTGCCTTTTCTAAAATCAGCTTGAACATCTGGAAGTTCACAGTTCTTGTACTGTTGAAGTCTGGCTTGGAGAATTTTGAGCATTATTTTGCTAGCATGTGAGATGAGAGCAGTTGTGTGGTAGTTTGACCATTCTTTGGCATTGCCTTTCTTTGGGATTGGAATGAAAACTGACCTTTTCCAGTCCTGTGGCCACTGCTGAGTTTTCCAAATTTGCTGGCATATTGAGTGCAGCACTTTCACAGCATCATCTTTTAGGATTTGAAATAGCTCAACTGGAATTCCATCACTTCCACTAGCTTTGTTTGTAGTGATGCTTCCTAAGGCCCACTTGACTTCACACTCCAGGATGTCAGGCCCTAGCTGAGTGATCACACCATCGTGGTTACCTGGGTCATGAAGATCTTTTTTGTGTAGTTCTTCTGTGTATTCTTGCCACCTCTTCTTAATATCTTCTGCTTTTGTTAGGTCCATACCATTTTTATCCTTTATTGTACCCATCTTTGTATGAAATGTTCCCTTGGTATCTCTGATTTTCTTGAAGAGACCTCTAGTCTTTCCCATTCTATTGTTTTCCTCTATTTCTTTGCACTGATCGCTGAGGAAGGCTTTCTTATCTCTCCTTGCTATTCTTTTGGAACTCTGTATTCAAATGGGTATATCTTTCCTTTTCTCCTTTGCCTTTCGCTTCTCTTCTTTTTCACAGCTATTTGTAAGGCCTCCTCAGAAAGCCATTTTGCCTTTTTGCATTTCTTTTTCTTGGGGATGGTCTTGATCACTGCCTCCTGTATAATGTCATGATCCTCCATCCATAGTTCTTTAGGCTACTTCTATCTACCTACTATCTATCTGTCTACTAATAAACTACTATCTGTCTCTTAAACTACTTCTATCAGATGTAGTCCCTTGAATCTATTTGTCACTTCCACTGTATTTGATTTAGGTCATACCTGAATGATCTAGTGGTTTTCCCTACTCTCTTCAATTTAAGTTGAATTTGGCAATAAGGAGTTCATGATCTGAGCCACAGTCAGCTCCTGGTCTTATTTTTGCTGACTGTATAGAGCTTCTCCATCTTTGGCTGCAAAGAATATAATCAGTCTGATTTTGGTATCAACCATCTGGATTTGTCCATGTGTAGAGTCTTCTCTTGTATTGTTGGTGAAGAGTTCTGACAGAATGTGGTCCACTGGAGAAGGGAATTGGAAACTACTTCAGTATTCTTGCCTTGAGAAGCCCATGAACAGTATGAAAGGCAAAAAGATAGGACACTGAAAGATGAACTCCCCAGGTCGGTAGGTGCCTGATATGCTACTGGAGAAGAGTAGAGAAATAACTCCAGAATGAGTGAAGAGACAGCCAAAGCAAAAACAACACCCAGTTGTGGATGTGACTGGTAATGGAAGTAAAGTCCGATTATGTAAAAAACAATATTGCATAGGAACCTGGAATATTAGGTCCATGCATCAAGTTAAATTGAAAGTGGTCAAACAGGAGATGGCAAGAGTGAACATCAACATTCTAGGAATCAGTGAACTAAAATGAACTGGAATGGGCGAATTTACCTCAGATGACCATTATATGTACAACTGTGGGCATGAATCGCTTAGAAGAAATGGGGTAGCCCTCATAGCAACAGAGTCCTAAATGCAGTTCTAGGATGCATTCTCAAAAATGACAGAATCATCTCTGTTGGTTTCCAAGGCAAACCATTCAGTATCACAGTAATCCGAGCCTATGCCCCAACCAGTAAAGCTGAAGAAGCTAAAGTTGAGTGGTTCTGTGAAGACCTGTAGAAGACCTTCTAGAACTAACACCCAACAAAGATGTCCTTTTTATTATAGGGGACTGGAATGTAAAAGTAGGAAGTTAAGAGATACCTTGAGTAACTGGCAGATTTGGCCTTGGAGTACAAAATGAAGCAGGGCGAAGGCTAGCAAGGGTTTTGCCAAGAGAACTCACTTCTGATGGGCGTATGTATACCAGGGAGTGAAATTACTGGATCCTAGGGCAGTGCCTCTCAAACTATCTTGTGCGTATCAGTCTCCTGGGGGTCTTATCAAAATGCACAGTCTACTTCAGCAGATCTGGGATAGGGCCTGAGAGTCTTCATTCCTAACAAGCTTAAAGGAATTCCAGATGTACTGGTTCTGGACTACACTTTGAGTTAGCAAGGTTATAGTATCCTATGATACTTACGTATTTATTCATAACTGATATACTTATTTTCAGTTTTAGTAAATAACACCAAGCAGTTTTCAGAGTAGTTGAGTCAGTTTACATTCTTATTGGCATTTTATAAGATTCCTTTGTTTACATTTATTTGTTCTGTTGCATTGATTAGTTTTTTTTTTTGTGCCAGTACCACACTCCTGATTACTTCAGTTTTATGTGAGACTTGATATTTGCTAATGTAAGTCCTCGAACTCTGCATTTCTTTAAGATTGTCTCAGCTTTTCTTGAACCTTTGCATTTTTATCTACATATTATGATGAGGATCAGTTTCCATGTACATAAACCTGCTGGAATTTTGATTGGGATTGTATTGATTCTAGAGATCAGTTTGAGAAAGAATTGATGTCTTTCTCAACATTCAGATCTCTGAATATGGTATATCACCATCCATTATTGATGTAGCCTTTCATTTGTTTCAACAACACTTAGAGCTTTCTGTGTCGAGGTTTTGTTAGTTTATTCTTAAGTATTTCATTTGTTAATGCTGTTGTAAATAGTTCTATTCTTAAATTATTTCATAATTGTCAAGGCTGATACATAGAACAGTTGACTTTCATTTGTTACTTTTAATCAAGTATATTGGTAAATTCTCTTAATTTTAAGTGTTTATATATAGATTCTTATGGGGGTTTTTTGTGTGAACTCAATCATGTCATGCAAATAACAAGTGATATTTCTTTCCTTTTCAAACTGTATACCGTTGGTTTTTTCACCTAAATGCTCTGCTTAGGATCTCCAATTTAGTGTTGAATACTAAAAGAAATAGTGGGTATTCTTGTCATTTCCCATTTCAGGGGGAAAGCTTTCAGTATTTCACCATTAAGGATGATGTTTGCTTTAGATTTTGTAAAGATACCCTTCATCAGATCAAAAAAGGTTCTGTGTAATCCTAAGTTTGCCAAGAGTTTTGGGGGGTTTTTCATTTGTTTTTGAAGTCATGCTAGATACTGAATTTGGTCATATGCTATTTCTTCTTTTATTGAGTTGATTATATGTGATCTTTCTCCTCTCCTCTGATAATGTGATGAATTACATTGACTTTTTTTAAATGTCAAAGCAACCTCTTTTCTTAGAGTTTGAAATGTATTGCTCCTTTTTTATATATGTTTGGATTGGCTGATACTTTGTTAAGAATTATTACATCTGTGTTAAAGAGGGAGATTAGCATATAATCTTTCTTGTTATGTTTGTCATATTTTCTGCTGGCCTCATAAAATGAATTGGGAAGTATTCCACTTTTTCTGTCTCTGGAAGAGTTCATTTAGTTGTTTCCTCTCTGAATGTTTTGAAGAGTTTACTGGCAAAGCAACTGGGCCTCAAGTTGTCTTTCTAGGGAAGGTTTTTAGTTCTGGATTTAATACATTTTGTAGATTTAGAACTGTACACTCTCTCTTAATTAATTTTGGTGTTTTACTAGTAATTTTTCTGTTTTTAGGATTTTACAAATATATTTTAAAAAATATTCTGATATGTGTACTTGAATTGTTCAAAACAAGAGCTTAAATATCTTTTTAATATCTTCGGGACCTTAGTTATGGCCCTTTTACTTTCCTATCATTGATAATTTGCATTTTCTTTTTTTCCCCTTGACTTGCCAAATTCTTATCAATTACATTCTTTTCAAAGAACCAACTTTGTTGTTTTTTTTTTTTTAAACTTTCTATTGCATATTGTCTATCTCATTTTTTGCTTTATTGTTTCCTTCTTATTTCTTTGGGCTTAAACTTTTCTGGTTTATTGAGATACATACTTGAATTACTGAATTTTTCAGCTATCTCTTTTAGGATCCCTTTAAAGCACAGCTTTAGCTGCATTCTGCAACTTTTTATGCCTTATTTTTAATATTAGCTGAAAATACTTTCTAATTTCCTTATTTCTTATAGTTAATTCAGAATTATCTTTCTAGTTACCTTTTTGTTACTAGTTTGTAGGTTCACACTATTGTGATCAGAGAAAATTAAGTTTTAATCTTTTGAAAGTTATTGAAACCTATGGCATATCTTTATTAATTAATAGGTATTTCTATGATTTTGATTCTCAAGGCCTTAAACTCTGATAGCGCAGTGACTCATCAGTGATAGGGATATATGAGGTGTGGATATTTTTACTCAGGAACAATTCATGGCTAGATATTATAACTTAACCTGTTTTTTCTCTCTCATCTTTAATGGGTTGCCTTTCCAGCTATGTTCATGAAGCTGGATATAATAGAGTTAAATTTCTTTTCACTAAAATAATACGTGCATTATTTCTCTCTTTTTCTAAGATTGTTCCTAGACCCTGCCAAGTGGAGATTTGTGTGTTACAGATCTTTTTCCAGATACATTTGCACTTTCTTGTGTTAGAGAATTGCTAGTGTGTTTTTGGTATTTGTACCAGTTTTTGTGTTTAATTCTAGGGAGAAACCTTATTCATCTTGGCTTCAAATTATTGGGGGGTTACCTTATTGTTTCTCAGGATCTGCTATATAATTTGTGAGGTGTAGGATGAGTGAAAATGTGAGGTATCTTGCTCAAAAATTAAGAATTTCAAGACAGCAGTAGCAGAACAATAAACCAAGTATGGGGTCCTCCTGACCAACGCTCACATGCTCATGACCAGCTCTGCTGTCACCACTGTGTATCAATTGGATTTAAACAGTTGTATTAAAACAGAAATAAGGAAAAAATAAGTAAATAAATAAAACAGAAATAAGAAATTTTCTTAAAATTTTTCAGATGTTCACACTGTATTTTCATAAATTTGAACTCTGAAATGCATATTCCCAAGCATTTGAAAAATCAGATTTTTCAAATTTCCACTGTAATTATAAAATTATATAATATTAGCAAAAGGCCTGTCAGTTTAGACAACCTGATACCCTCAACTATGAGAACATTTTGTGTGTGCTTAAAATATGACGAGTTTATAAAAATAAGAGAAATTCTGTGTTAATTTATGACATTTTAGTAGACTTTAAAAAAACCAATTGAATCAGGAAAGTGTTGTTCAGTATTATATTTTGGAGACAAAATTTAAAGGAAAAATACGCTTGAGGAAAGTCTAGGTATTGTTAGCCTCAAAAAAGGTGCACGACCTCATTAGGGGTGGGTGGGTGTATAAAATGTGTCTTTACACTAGTTGAGCAATTTTGAAATTTAGAGAAGTATGAAATTTGCTTCTAAGTTTTCTATGGAACTCGATTTTAGTGTTAATAATCATAACCTTTTATAAGAAATTATGATTTATGTTTAAAAGACAGTTTTGGGACTCCCTCAAGGTCCCGTGGATAAGACCCCATGCTTCCATCACAGTGGATGGGGAACTAAGCTACCTCATGCTACACAGTGCAGTCAAAAAAAAGTTGCCAAATAAACTGTCAAAAAACATCAGCTTATGAATATGTAAATATACCCAACCATTTTATTTTGTTTTCAGAATATAATAGAAATATGCAAATGCATACTTATATATATGAATAATTTGTTGTATGACACTTAATGAGAACCAGGCCTTCCAATAAAATTCAGTTTTGGGAAAAAGAATGAAAGAAAGTATGAACATTCAGAGATGATCATTTTTCTAATCAATTTTCAAAGCCTGTAAATCTTTTTGCAAGGTAGTTTGGCCTTAGCAAGGTTCTTTTCACTCAGGAAGCTCCACTTCTAAGAATTTACCTTAAAGAAAAAACTGAACAAGTGTACAAGGTGCATATAAGATGTTTGTTGCAGCATTGTTTTTAAGAGTGAAAAATGGGGAACACATTATTCAGTAGAGGTTTCATCATGTAAATTATGGTGTATTCATACAATGAAAGGTAGTACAACCATTAGACTTGATAGTGGTTGCTCGATTGTACAAAAGAATAGACTTAGAATGGTACAAGTTGAGAGGGAAATGGAGGTGAAGAGAACTAAATAGAGTGCCAGCATCATTACCTTAAAAGTGGTAAGGCAGTGGCTACTTTCTTAAAATAGAAAAGAAAATGAAGGCAATGACTATATCATCCAAGGTTATGAAGGTAGTGATAAAGAATGTATAACTAATAAAAGTATATTGGGAGCACAGAAGACTCGATATGGGCAGTGATAAAAATGATGCACAGTGAGCTGGTCTCCATAGACCATGACTAAAAGGGCTGAGTCAGGAAATAGTGAATAGAGCAGTTTGCCACTTTGGAAGCTTTACAGATATTCATCTTGAGATGTTTGTTGTGTCATTAATGCAGCACCCCCATATCAATCTGGATTTCATAGCTTTTGCGTGCAGATAAAGGAGATGTAAGCCCCTCCCCCTTAAAGAACAGTTAGTTAAGACTTACAGGCAGATTTTTTCATTCCTTAGCTGAAAGTGGAAGGAAGTTCTATGAAATGCCTTATTCAGTTGTATAGATTGCATAGCAAAATAATTAACTATGGATTTTGGAATCAACTAGAATTCACATTTATCTATATTTTGTTCAGTCATTCAGTTGTGTCCAACTCTTTGCGACCCCATGGACTGCAGCATGCCAGGTTTCCCTGTCTTTCCCTGTCTCCTGGAATTTGCTTAAGCTCATTTACCATTGAGTCAGTGACGCCATCCAACCCCTCAGTCATCCCCTTCTCCTCCTGCCTTCAATCTTTCCCAGCATCAGGGTCTTTTCCAATGAGTCAGTTCTTTGCATTAGGTGGCCAAAGTCTTGGAGCTTCAGCATCAGTCCTTCCAGTGAATATCAAGGATTGATTTCCTTTAGGATTGATGGTTTGATTTCCTTACTGTCCCAGGGACTCTCAAGAGTCTTCTCCAACACCACAGTTCAAAAACATCAATTCAGCACTCAGTCTTCTTTATGGTCTGTCCAGCTCTCACATCTGTTTGTTTTGACTATACAGACCTTTGTAAACAAAGTGATGTCTCTGCTTTTTAATACGCTGTCCAGGTTTGTCATTGCTTTTCTCCAAAGGAGCAAGCGTCTTTTAATTTCGTGGCTGCAGTCCCTGTCCACAGTGATTTTGGAGCCCAAGAAAATAAAGTCTGTCACTATTTCCATTGTTTCCCCACCTATTTGTCATGAAGTGATGGGACTGGATGCCTTGATCTTAGTTTTTTGAATATACTTTTTATATACTTCTTAGTTATAAGAGCTTTGATCTTCAGTTTCTTGTAAAATGAGGACAGTAGTTCAGTGGGCCTGTCTGAGGAAACTGTTTTGAGTAATCTACTTGGAGTCCTTTGAAACAAGGACAGAAACCCAGGGAATGTTAGCCTTTTTAAGTCTCAGTTTTGTGATTTAAAAAATGGAGTTAATATCTTCTTTTTGGGGTTCCTGGATAATTAAATGAGATACACAGACCTAGTGCCTGGTGTACACAGGCCCTCAGTGATTGTGAGTCATCGTTACTAGTATTGCGGTCATGTGATGTCTGTTGATGGAGTTACAGCCTCTCTGGCCTTCATCAGTACTCTAAGGAAAGGTAAATCTGCAACTTGGTGGGTTAGATAAAGCATTTTGCTTTGAGAGGTCATTAGTAGAAGGCAAGCACAGGGTGTACTCAATGAAGTGTGACTGCTGGACGCCAAGAAAAATTGGGGTTTGCAGTAACAGCCCCCTTTATTCAAGCAGAAAACAGTCTGACGCAAGCAGTGCTTTCTAAATGGCTATGAATGGAACAATCCACTAGGAGAATTTTCCATCTAGAGTACTGGTTAATTAACCCAAATGAGACTAAACTGCTGGAAAATCCGAGAGCAATGGAAAATCAAAAGGGTGCCCTGAGTTGAATGGGTTAAGGCTATATTGTACTTTAATTCAGAAACAAGTTTTTGTGGTTGGAAAAAGCTAAAGTAATTAATTCGACCTTGAACTCTTAGATTAAATTTATTGGGAGAGGAATCTCATTTTCTAGTGAATCTGTGTAATTCTAGACTGACGGTCTAGACTTTGATCAACTATTACTATCCGATCCCAATTGAACTCCCTTACTAATGAGTTGAACCTTGAGAAACCTGGAATAAATTTTTTAAAAACCCTGCTAAGAAACAGTATTTTTTGACCATATAAGATTTGGGGTCTTGTTTTTATTGGCCCTTTAATCTTTGCTATTGCCATTTATCATGGTAGTTCCCTTATGTATTACTGATTGCAACCACAACCTAATAGATAGAATTTCAGATTAGTTGGTTAAATTCAGGCAGTATTTACTGTGTACCTGTTGGGTACCAGGTGGTGTGCTAAATGCTAGAAATATAGAGACAAATAAGACATTGTTCTTGTCCTCAAGGCATTTGTAGCCTTGTCACGTTCTATCAATAATGATGACTATAGTAAGAATAGCTAACATTTGTAGAGGACTTACAATTTTCTATGCAAGTGCTTTGTATGTGTTGACTCAATCCTCACAAGGACTTTGGTGCAGGTGCTTTTATTTTGTTTTACAAATGAAGACCTTGAGGCACAAAAATTCAAGTAGCTTGCCTAAAGTGGAGTAGAGAGCAGGAATTTGAATGTAGGCTGTCTGGTTCTACTATGGCAGGCAGCCACTGAGTACCTACTGCATGCTTTGGTCAGAGTTTAGCTCATTAAAATTTTAACCTTTTTTAATTTAAAAAAAATTTGGGTTTTTTTTCTTTTTTAATGTGGACCATTTTAAAAGTCTTTATTGAATTTGTTATAATACCGCTTCTGTTTCTGTTTTGGTTTTTTGGCCATGAGGCATGTGGGTTCTTAGTTTCCCAACCAGGGTTGGAACCTGCGCCCCTGCAATGGAAGGTGAAGTCTTAACCACTGGACCCCCAGGGAAGTCCTTAAATTTATGATTTTTTAAAACCTGTTTTCTTTAAACCTTTAAAACCCAACAAAAAATAGTAAATCCAGTAAAATAAAACTCTAATAAATCCATGAAACTTGTTAATAAAAACATATCTGGGGCTTCCCCGGTGGCTCAGTGGTAAAGAATCCACCTGCCAATTCAGGAGACATGAGTTCAGTCCCTGGGCCGGGAATATCCCACATGCTGAGGAGCAACTCAGCCTCAACTACTGAACCTGTGCTCTAGAGCCTGGGAGCTGCAACTCCTGAGCCCTAGAGCCCTAGAGCCTGTACTCCAAAAACAAGAGAAACCACCACAGTGAGATGTCTGCGCGCTGCAACCAAAGAGTAGCCCCTGCTTGCTCCAACTAGAGAAAAGCTTGTGCAGAAACGAAGACCCGCACAGCCACAAATAATAAATAAGTAAAAACACATTTGCTAGTTTTTTGATGCTCAAATGCTTTTAACCATGAGATGAAATTCTCATATTAATACTATTTACAAACTTGGTTAGAGTTCCTTAAACATTTCAAACCATACTTACAAATTCAATGTTTGATTTCCTCAAGTACTTCACACTTCCAGTAGAGACAGTCATCATCTCTTAAGACTTTTAAACATTTTAACCTTACAACCACTGATGGTTGTAATGGTAATAAAAGTTACTACTACACTGTATAAATACAACTTAAAATTTATCACTATTACTGTCTCTTCATTCAGAGACTACAAATGTACCCAACCAAAGTGGACAGAATTACCATTCTGAAGCTACTATAGCGTTCCAGGTTGGAGATGCATGTCTGGGTCAATATTCTAGGCTTGTTCTTCTTGGCCTAAACTGCCTTATAGTAATGGGACTGCCCAAGCCTTTGCCTCTTTCTGTATCTTGTACTTATCTAATTAAAAATAATTATTGGAGTATAGTTGATTTACAGTGTCATGTTAGTTTCTACTGTACTGTGAAGTGAATTGAATTCACTCTACTGTAAAGTGAATCAGTTATGTATATACATGTTAATCGCTTAGTCATGACTCTTTGCAACCTCATGGACTGTATCCTGCTAGGTTTTTCTGTCCGTGGATTTCTCCAGACAAGAATACTGAAGTTGGTAGCTATTCTCTTCTCCAAAGGATTTTCCTGACCCAGGGATCAAACCTGGGTCTCCTGCATTATAAGCAGATTATTTACCACCTGAACCACCAGGGAAGCCCATGCATATACATATATCCACTCTTTTTTAGATTCTTTCTCATACAGGTCATTATAGAGTATTGAGTAGAGTTTCCTGTGCTATACAGTAAGTTCTTATTAGTTGCCTATTTTTTATATAGTAGTGTGTATGTATCAATCCCAATTTCTCAATTTGTTCCCCCCACCCCATATGTTTGTTTTCTATATCTGACTCTTTCTGTTATGTAACTAAGTTCATTTTGTACTTAGCTAATTTTTTTTTTTTTCAGAGCTACTGAGATGCAATAATGAAAACTAATTTATTATTGTTGTATGTCTGTGCTTGAGTTTTAAAAGAAAATTAATTAAGGAATGCTAATTAATTTTAGATGCTTTGTCTTCCAGTCACAGGTGTCATATTTCAGTACACATCCCAACAGTGTTTTTACCCCTTAAAATGTTTTATCTCAGTGCTGTTTCTCTTACTAAAATAAATTATTTTTATTCTGGTTAAGAATGGATTTAATATCAAAAATATTTAGTCCCAATGTAGAAACTTAAGCATCCTAAGACTTAACAACTTTCTCTTTTCTGAATTCTCCTGTTAATTACATGACTATCTCCTGGAAGTTTTGGATCAGATATTCTTAAATGTTAAGCTTTGATGAATATTAGAAGAAAATCATTCATAATCATACTTGAATAAAGCCCTAAAAATTTGACTTTTAAAGCAAGTAATATTAATATATATATATATACATATATATATATATATTTGAAAATGACAAACCTGTCATATCTGGATCCAACTGACTAATAGAGAGATAGTTAATTGCCCTGCACTGTGAAAGGAAGGTCTCTTGCTGAATGATTCAGTGAGTAAAACTTTCTTTGGTGTTCAGGTAATTCTCTGGTGCCTTTAAATGCAATTGTTTTGTTTTGTTTTTAAATCTCCAAAGATTTTGATGTTGAAATAATTCTCCAGCACTTCTAAATGCTACCAACCAAAACAAACAAATACAAACAACATTTTAACAATACAGATTTGTAAACATATACAAAAATATGAAAATAATCATAATGAAGCATTGTGTCCTATCACCTGGCATGAATAACCATTAATCGATAAGAGCCAATCCTTTTCCATTCACATTCCCAATCTTACCCCCACTTCTCATATTGCTTTGAAACAAATCCCAGATATTGTGTCATTTCATTATTGATTTTGTATATGCACCTCTTAAAGGTGAGTTCTTTTTTACCCCCACCATGATTACAATACTAGTATCACAGTAAAAATAATATCCTCTTAAATAAATCATCAAATTATCAGTCTTGGTTCAAATCTCCAACTATCTCAAAAATCACATCAATTAACATGTTCCCCTAACCAACCCTGTGTTTTCTTTTTTTTTTTTTCTTTTTTTTTTTCTCCTTTTTTTTTTTTTTTTCTATTTGGCTGTGCATGGTCTTGGTTGCAGCATGTGGGATCTGGTTCCCTGACCAGGGATTGAACCCAGGCCCCCTCTATTGGGAGCAAGGAGTGTTAGCCCACTGGACCATCAGGGGAGTCCCTGTATTTATCTAATTTTTGACCATAGTCTCTTAATCTATGTTAGAGGTAACAGGATTCTGTAGACCCTGCCTAGATGGCATCTTTCCTGTTGAGTTTGCATCAACAGGACCTTGTCCAGTAGTCAGAGGTAGTCATTTCGGCAGATTGGCACATAACACTTTAAAATAAGTACTATTGGAAATTCACATACACCGTAATCCCATACCCAGGACGATCTCTAGCACAAACAGTACTTTCTGTGTGAATTAAAAGGTGCCAGTCTAGGTAGATGAAATAATTACAAAAGGCCTCAGGTCACGACTCAAGGTTCAGCTAGCTAAGCCTGGCTAGATTTTTACTCCGGCTTGCCCTGTTTGCCACAGGTACCCTATAGCTCAAAAACTCCCTTTTTAACTCATGAATTTTCACAGAATTAATGGTCAGTTTGTTATTTGATCTTTTAAACTGGCTCCTTTCTAGACTTTCTGGCAAAAACAAGATATTCTAGCCCCATCCTGATGTATCCCTTCCCCCCCTGCCCAAGACTAGAGTCAGATATTACTGCAGAGCCAGTAGCTTTTGTGGCAGAATAGTGTTAGATGCTGTTAGATATGTTTGAAATTTGATTTTGTATGAAATTGTTCCGTTGAATTACTGATACTGCTCTTTAGTGACAAAGATCTGAAAGATCTATTTTTAATGGATCACGGAGATTCCGATTTAACTCTGTTAAATCCTTAACGTATTTTTCTAATTAAAAAAGAAATTTCGATATCTCTTCACTTACGCTTTGAGCCACCAGCTTGTTTGCCCTCTCTATACACAGCGACATTCACTTACCAACTTCAGTACATGGTGTTGTGCCGAACTGTGATGCCCTTCATGTTGTCTAAGCCTTCTGTGATATGTGCCTCCTTAGATCCTGGTGCTTAGCTGGGCTTCGTCTGTAATCATTCTGTAACCACATGTTCAGTAGGGAAGACACATGACCAGCACCTGGTTCCTGATGTTACCTTTCTGGCCTTGCTCCTCCTCGTGTTGCCATGAATACCCCACCAGCCCTCTGCTTCCTTCTGCTCACTTAACCTAGTATTTCTTCTCCTGTTTCTTTTGTTTTCTCCGTTCAAAACCCCCAGTCTCCCTGTGACATGGAGTTTTTTTCCCTTTTTTTGGAGGTGGAGAAGGGGTACTTATAGTACTTTGTCAAATTTTGTGGTTTTTTCCCCCCATCTCCCAAACTCCTTTTATTGGAAAACTACTGGAGAATGTGTTAAATAGTTTTAAAATAGACGATTCAAAAAACACACTTCTCTCCTTTATTTTTCTTCAAATCTGATATTAAGCTGCCCTGGAGTGAGTTGGTATTCATGGGATTATATTTATGTTTTTTTCCTTAAACTGGGTAGTAGGTACGTGGGTATTTGTTTCTTTATACTGTTTTTACATCTGAAATATTTTATAACAACACATGTTTTCTTTATTTAAAAATTTTGCCTGAATCTCTTGATTTTTGTAGGGATAGGAAAAGGTGCATCTTTAGCCCTGAATAGACAAATGCATGAAGATGTGTGGCTGAGGATATGTAGTCAGTATTGCTCAGATTTGGTGCCTGTAATGTGCCAGACAGTGTTCCAGGTACAGAGGCTATAGTGTCACTAGGAGAGTGTTCTGCCTTTCTGCATTCTATATCTAGGTGGGGAGCACACTAATCAAATAAATATGGAATATAATATCAGCTACTAATAAGTGCTACACATAGCATAGAAGGGAGGACCTTTGACTGGGTCGAGGGAAGCTAGTTTAGATGGATGGTCAGGGAAGACCACATAAGGGGGTGATATTTGAGCAGAGACATGAATGAAGTGGGGGAGTAAGAAACACGAGAGAATGGAGAGAAGAGTGGGCCACAACTGGGAACAGGCAGAGCAAAGATCCTCGGGCCAGAGAATGTTTGGCATATTTAAGGAAGAGCAGGTAGTGTCTAAAGAAAAGTAAGCCAGAAGTGATGGGGGCGGGGAAGCCACAAAGATCAGCGGGGATCAGTAAGGCCTTGCAGGTCATAGTGAGGGGTTTGTGTTTACTCTAAGTGTGGTGGAGGGTTGGTTGGTTGGTTGGTTTTAGCTGCACCATTCAGCATATGGGATCTTAGTTCCCCAACCAGTGATCGAACCCGTGCCCCCTGCCTTGGGAGCGTGGAGTCTTTACCACTGGGCCACCAGGGTAGTCCCACAATGGGGAGTTTTTGAACAAGAGAGTGACAGAATGTGAGTGAACTTTAAAAAATTACTTTGGTTATTGTGCAAAGAGTTTATTATAGAGAGCAAGAGTAAGGCAGAGAGGCCACAGTTAGTTAGCTGTCGTAGTTCAGGTGAGAGGTGGTAGTGGCTTGGACTGGTGGGGGTGGCGAGAGAAGATCAAGTTCTAGATATTTTTCAGAGGGTTAGAAGTGAGAAGAAAGTTAAGGGTGAGGCCTGGGGTTTTCGCTTGAGCCACTAATTTTGGTGAATGTTGATAACATCTTTCCCCTCACTAAAGGAAGAACAGATTTAGAGAAAGAAAGTTTAATATTCTTGGTACACAGTCTGATGGAGATGTCAAGTTGGGCAATTGGATATATGAATCTGGGATGGGGGAATGATCTGGATGGAAATATATGGAGGGATGATCAACTTATAGATGATATTTACAACTTTGAGATTAAATGAGATAATTACTCAAGTGAATAAATGTCCGTGGAGAAGAGATTCAAGAATGAAGAGCAAGAGTACTCTGTCTTCTAGAGGTCAGGGGAATGAGAGGAACCAACAAGGGAGATTGAGATGGAGTGGCTGTCAAGGAAGGGAAAACGCAGAGAAGTGTGGTGTAAGCCAGGTGAAGAGATGGTTTCAGGAAAGGAGTGATTAAAAATGGACTTAGATGAGGGCTAAGAATTGATCTTTGAATGTATCCAAATAAGAGTTTATTGGAGATCTCTACAAGAGTAGTTTCACTGGACAAGAGTGGTTTGCAGCATATTGAATAGAACGTGAAAGATGAGGAAATAGAGATAGTGAATAGAGACAGTTCTGTGAAGGGCTTTGCTATAAAGAGCAATAGAGAATGGGAATGATAAGCAGGAAAGTGATAAAGCAGCTGGAGAGGTGTTTTGGTTTTAAAGATGGGAAATATTCTGGCCTTCGAATGTGCTGATGAAAATTATCCAGTAGAGAAGGAGAGCCAAGTGATAGAGGGGACAGTCTTCCCACATAAAACCCATGGGCCTTCTCTAAACCTGTGGAGGTGGCAGTCAGGGAAGGGCAGTTTTCCTGGGAGGAAGTATCAAATGTTATATGAAAGATGACAGATCAGAAACAATTGAAATGTCTAACCTAGAGGAAATGAAATACGTTGGCTATCTAACAATTACAGTGATACAATGCAGAACTACAGTTTACCCAGTAAAAATCATTATGAAGTTTTGTGTTGATTGATATAGAAAGATTTTCAGATTTAAGTGCAAAAAAGTATTTTTCATGAAAAACGATTAATACACATTTTAGTAGAGAAAAATGTCAGTGATTTTATTGGTGATTTTTAATTTCTTCATTTGACTCTTTTCCAGACTATTTCCTCATGTTTTTTGTACACTGAGCGTATATTACCTGTATCTTTAAAAAAGTTATTCTGAGAATGTCAGTGAGCTGAACTGATTTATATCAATCATAAACTATTTATTTTTATTTTTTTAAAGCTATGTTACTGCATGTTTTCTGTTTGCTTATTTTTGTTATCCTCTTCTCCTACTATCTATTGGCTAAATATAGTAGTCCTCGTGTTTGAAAGTTATCCATTCTGTTTATATTCTTTTGGCAGTTGTCCCTAACTCTTTTTTTTTCTTTTTAATTAACTTATTTTTTATTGAAGGATAATTGCTTTCCAGAATTTTGTTGTTTTCTGTCAAACCTCAACATGAATCAGCCATAGGTATGCATATATCCCCTCCCTTTTGAACCTCCCTCCCATCTCCCTCCCCATCCCACCCCTCTAGGTTGATACAGAGCTCCTGTTTGAATTTCCTGAGCCATACAGCAAATTCCCGTTGGCTATCTACTTTACATGTGGTAATGCAAATTTCCATGTTACTCCTTCCACGCATCTCACCTTCTCCTCCCCTCTCCCCATGTCCATAAGTCTATTCTCTATGTCTGTTTCTCCATTGCTGCCCTGTAAATAAATTCTTTAGTACCATTTTTCTAGATTCTGTATATATGTGTTAGAATATGATGTTTATCTTTCTCTTTCTGACTTACTTCACTCTATATAATAGGTTCTAGGTTCATCCACCTCATTAGAACTGACTGGAATGTGTTCCTTTTTATGACTGAGTAATATTCCATTGTGTATATGTACCACAGCTTCTTTATCCATTCATCTGTCGATGGACATCTAGATTGCTTCCATGTTCTAGCTATTGTAAATAGTCCTGCAGTGAAAAATGGGATACTTGTGTCTTTTTCAATTTTGGTTTCCTCAAGGTATATGCCTAGGAGTGGGATTGCTGGGTCATATGGTAGTTTTATTCCTAGTTTTCTGAGGAATCTCCATATCGTCTTCCATGGTGGCTGTATCAATTTACATTTCCACCAACAGTGCAAAAGCATTCCCTTTTCTCCACACCCTCTCCAGAATTTGTCTGTAGACTTTTTGATGATGGCCATTCTGACTGGTATAAGGTGATATCTCATTGTAGTTTTTATTTGCATTTCTCTAGTAATAAGCAATATTGAACATGTTTTCATGTGTTTTTAGCCATTCTGTATGTCTTTGGAGAAATGTCTGTTTAGGTCTTTTTCCTACTTTTTGACTGGGTGGTTTGTTTTTCTGGTACTGAGTTGTCCTTGCTGCTTGTATATTTTGGAAATTAATCCTTTGTAAGTTGTTTCATTTGCTATTTTCTCCCATTCTGAGGGTTGTCTCTTCACCTTGCTTATAGTTTCCTTTGCTGTGCTAAAGATTTTAAGTTTAGTCAGGTCCCACTATTTAGTTTTGCTTTTATTTCCATTACTCTAGGAGGTGGGTCATAAAGGATCTTGCTGTGATTTATGTCATTGAGTGTTCTGCCTATGTTTTCCTCTAAGAGTTTTATAGTTTCTGGTTTTACATTTAGGTCTTTAATCCATTTTGAGTTTATCTTTGTATATGATGTTAGGAAGTGTTCTAATTTCATTCTTTTACATGTAGCTCTCCAGTTTTCCCAGCACCATTTATTGAAGAGGTTGTCTTTGTCCCATTGTATATTCTTGCTCCCTTTGTCAAAAATAAAGTAGCCATAGGTGCATGGGTTTATTTCTGGGCTTTCTATCTTGTTCCATTGGTCTATATTTCTGTTTTTGTGCCAGTACCATACTGTCCTGATGACTGTAGCTTTGTAGTATAAGCTGAAGTCAGGAAGGTTGATTCCTCCAGCTCCACTCTTCTTTCTCAAGACTGCTTTGGCTATTCAGGGTCTTTTGTGTTTTCATATGAATTATGAAATTTTTTGTTCTAGGTCTGTGAAAAATGCCATTGGTAATTTGATAGGGATCACATTGAATCTGTAGATTGCGTTTGGTAGTCATTTGGTAGATTATTTGGCAGAGAAAATAATCATTTTCACAATATTGATTCTTCCTACCCAGGAACATGGAATATCTCTCCATCTGTTTATGTCATCTTTGATTTCTTTCATTAGTGTCTTACAATTTTCTGCATACAAATCTTTTGTCTCCTTAGGTAAGTTTATTTCTAGATATTTAATTATTTTTGTTGCAGTGGTGAATGGAACTGATTCCTTAATTTCTCTTTCTGATTTTTCATTGTTAGTATATAGAAATGCAAGTGATTTCTGTGTATTGATTTTGTATCCTGCAACTTTGCTAAATTCACTGATTAGCTCTGGTAATTTTCTGATACCATCTTTAGGGTTTTCTATGTACAGTATCATGTCATCTGCAAATAGTGAGAGCTTTACTTCTTCTTTTCCAGTCTGGATTCCTTTTATTTCTTTTTCTTCTCTGATTGCTGTAGCTAGGACTTCCAGAATTATGTTGAATAATAGTGATGAAAGTGGACACCCTTGTCTTGTTCCTGATCTTAGGGCGAGTGCTTTCTGTTTCTCACCATTGAGAATAATGTTTGCTGTCAGTTTTTCATATATGGCCTTTACTATGTTGAGGTAGGTTCCTTTTATGCCCATTTTTTGAAGAGTTTTAATCATAAGTGGTTGCTGAATTTTGTCAAAGGCTTTTTCTACATCTATTGAGATGATCTTATGGTTTTTATCTTTCAGTTTGTTAATATGGTATATCACTTTGATTGATTTGCGTATAATGAAGAATCCTTGCATCCCTGGAATAAACCCAGCTTGATCATGGTGTATGAGCTTTTTGATGTGTTGCTGAATTCTGTTCGCTAAAATTTTGTTGAGGATTTGCATCTATGTTCATCAGTGATATTGGCCTGTAGTTTTCTTTTTTTGTGTTGTCTTTGTCTGGTTTTGGTATCAGGGTGATGGTGGCCTTGTAGAATGAGTTTGGAAGTGTTCCTTCCTCTGCAATTTTCTGAAAGAGTTTTAGAAGGATAGGCATTAGCTCTTCTCTGAATGTTTGATAGAATTCTCCTGTGAAGCTGTCTGGTCCTGGGCTTTTGGGTTTCTTTTGTTGTTGTTGTTGTTTTATTTTTGTTGTTTTTTTTGAGATTTTTGATCACAGCTTCAATTTCAAAAGTGATTGTAACTCTTACTCTTAATTTGATAATATATGTACTTACGTTTGTTCCTATTGAAAAAATTTATCTTATTTTAAACCTTTAAATGTATGTATTCCCCACACATACTTAAAAAAAGACTAGCATGTTAGAAGATTTCATCTTCCTCTCTACCCTCCAGCCATGCCCCACCTTTAAAAAAAAAAAAATGTGCTTTGATTTTTAAAGAACACTAGTTCTGGAATTGCTATGGGTTTACTTTTTTGTTTTGTTTTGTACCTTGTTTAGACAATAGTTAACTTAATAAGTTATTTACTTATTACCCTTCCCATTTTTATAGTGTATTCCAGAATATGTATTTATTTTTAAGTTTTGAGTTTTTTCTTTCACGCCTTTGCACCTGTCACTTCATTGACTTCTTAGAGCCAGTGTTGCCTTTGAGAATTATGGAGTCAATCTGATTCTTGTTTTTCCTTTATAAGCGACTTGCTTTTCCTCTAAACTTTAGGCATCTTTTTCTTTTTTCTTTCATTTCATTATACTGTGAAGTGAAAGTCGCTTGGTCATTTTTGACGCTTTGCAACCCCATGGACTATACAGTCCATGGAATTCTGCAGGCCAGAATACTGGAGTGGGTAGCTTTTCCCTTCTCCAGGGGATCTTGCCAACGCAGGGATCGAACCCAGGTTTCCCGCATTGAAGGCGGATTCTTTACCAGCTGAGTCACAAGGAAAGCATTATAATGAGTTCCCACAAGGGAAGTCATTATACTGTGACTGGTGATAAATCCACCCCCCCCCCCCCCCCACCCCCCCCCCGCCCCCCCGCAAATTTATCCTTTTATGGTTTTTTTTTCCAGTCTGAGGTCTCACATCTTTTACCAGATCTGGGAACCCTGAGTTATTTCTTGTTCAAAATTTTCTCCTTGTGTTTTTCTAGGAGAAACAGCTTTCCTTTCCTCTGGGCCTCATTACATAGATATATTGACACTTCCACTTCCATCCTCTACCTCTTGCTATTTATTTTCCTCTTTTTTCCCCTTCCTAATATCTTCTAAGAGAGTTTTTTAACCTGATCTTTGGCTCTTTACCCCAGCTATTGGGTTCTTTATTATCCCGGCTCTTAAATTTTCACACCATTAACTTTAGTTGGTGTTTATTTTAAAACTTCTTGTTCTTACTTATGAGCTTCCCTGGTGGCTTAGACAGTAGAGAATCTGCCTGCAATGCGGGAGACCTGGCTTCAATCCCTGGGTTGGGTAGATTCCCTGGAGTAGGAAATGGTAACCCACTCCAGTATGCTTGTCTGGAGAATTCTGTGGACAGGGGAGCCTGGCGGGCTACAGTCCTTGGGGTTGCAGAGAGTCAGACAGAACTGAGCAACTAACACTTTCACTTTGTTTCCAGTTATGTCTTCCTGCTTGGAAGATATTGCCCCTTGAGATGAGCTCATCTGTCTTCTCTCTGAGTCCGTTTTTTCTGGCTGTCATTTCTTGATAGATCCCTGGACTGTGGAACAACACAAAGGCACTGGCTTATGCCTCTGAGAGTTTCCTTCTATGACAGTCCTTACCTCACTCTGGCTGGGAAGGAGGGTAAAAGAGGAAGATGCACATAAGGCTTTACAGCTGCTTGTACCTCTTGAACAGCTGCTTGAACCCAGCCTACTTGAGCATACTACCCTGGTACTGCTGTCAGAGTCAGCTGGGTAAGAGTGTTGTGAGCAGTGGGGGCCAAGAAAGCATCAACAACATAGAGAAACACACATGGAGAAGCCTGTCCCCTTCCAGTGTTCTCTATGCCACCTTCTTAGGACCTAGCATGGGCATCTCTTTCCAGCTGAAACCTAGCTGTTTTCTGTTGCCTGAGGTTTTTGTCACAGCTTTTGTGTTAGTGTGACAGTTTCATTAACCTGTCTGGGAGATCTCCAAATTTCTGTTGGGAGCCTACTGTAGTTTGCCATCTTATCAGAACCATGTATATAACATTACAAAAAAATCATTAAAGAGGTTATAAAAAAAATAAGACTGGAAGTATATACACATTACCTGCTTTTTTTTAGTGATCTCTTTACAGCAGGAAGCAGTTAGATATTCTAGATATAGTGTTGCTTTTCACTTTTGATGTTTTCACTTGAATACTTACTTTGAACATTGGATTTTATTATTTAAACCAGTCAAGAAATAATTGAGTATCATCCATTTACTGGGGACTGTTTTCAGCTCTGGGAATGCAATAGTAGTAAAAAAAAAAAGCAAATGAGAGTCCCTGCCTTCATGGAGCTGTCCTTCTAGTGGAATAGAAGACAATAAATAAGATAAAAACAGAAAATGTGTACTATTCCTTAGATAATGAGTTGGATTTAAATCGGGTTGTTATAAGCATTGAAACAAGTATACTATCAAGGGTGAAACAGATCAGCCCAGGTTGGATGCATGAGACAAGTGCTCAGGGCTGGTGCACTGGGAAGACCCAGAGGGATGGGATGGGGAGGGAGTTGGGAGGGGGGATCGGGATGGGGAACACATGTAAATCCATGGCTGATTCATGTCAATGTATGGCAAAAACCACTACAATATTGTAAAGTAATTAGCCTCCAACTAATAAAAATAAATGGAAAAAAAAAATCGGGTTATTTAGCCAAGCAAATAAGATGAAGTGAGAGGGGCCAGGGAATTGAGGGTCTAGTTAAAATGATTGACAATGAAATGATGTAGAGCTCGATTAGGAGAAAGAGGACGAGTGAAAGTGGTAGAAACAGTGGATTGAAAGTGAGGCAAAGGATTGTTGGAACTGTACTAGCAGGAGTGTCCTAAAAAAAAAAGAGGTGGTGGTTGGAGAGTAGATGTTTGGAATTGAGATAATGAGGGGTTGCAGTAATTGTAAATGACAAGGTCAAGGGAGTGACCATGGAAGAAAGTGACTAAGTTAGGATGGAAAATAAACAGAGAAGAGGCTTCCATTTGTGCCCCTGTGGTGTAACAGGGACCAGATTTACCCTCCTTCCTTAAATAAGTAGACAGTTATGCAACCTAGACAGCTAGACAGCAAAAAGCAGAGACATTACTTTGCCAACAAAGGTCCGTCTAGTCAAGGCTATGGTTTTTCCAGTGGTCATGTATGGATGTGAGAGTGGACCATAAAGAAAGCTGAGTGCCGAAGAATTGATGCTTTTGACCTGTGGTGTTGGAGAAGACTCTTGAGAGTCCCTTGGACTGCAAGGATATCCAACCAGTCCATCCTAAAGGAAATCAGTCCTGAATATTCATTGGAAGGACTGATGTTGAAGTTGAAACTCCAATACTTTGGCCACCTATTGCGAAGAGCTGACTCATTTGAAAAGACCCTGATACTGGGAAATATTGAAGGCAGGAGGAGAAGGGGGCGACAGAGGATGAGATGATTGGATGGCATCACCAACTCAATGGACATGAGTTTGAGTGAACTCTGGGAGTTGGTGATGGACAGGGAGGCTTGGCATGCTGCCGTCTGTGGGGTCACAAAGAGTCAGACGACTGAGCGACTGAACTGAACTGATGCATATAGTGGTTTTCAAATGTTGGACAATAGGCAGTACCGGAAGACGATCTTGACAGAAGATGAGCCCTTATGATTGCACCATCTTTGTACCTAGATGGAGGTCACGATTCAAGAAGGGCCAACCTAAACAGAGCCTGTGGTCACCCTGCGTTGAGGAGACAATGTTGAGAATTAGAGGAGGTCAGAGAGCCTCAAATTCAGAGAATATGGAGAAGAGAGAGTTGCACAGATCTGCAAGAGGTTCTCCTGAGTCTTTAGCAGAGTACTATTGAATATATGCCTGTGAGGAAACCACTTGAGGCTGGCAAAAAAATAAGGAATGGCGTTGCAGTCCTGGGCTTCTTGTGAATGATGTCAAAGGCATGATGAAATTAGTCCTGATTATCCCAAGGTAGACGTTGGCGGAGAGGCTATGGGTATTGAAGGGGAGACCTGGAGTGGTCTTGTCAGAATTACAGAGTTCTGGGGCTCCCACTTAATTTTGGCCTGCTGGGGAGTTATTTTACTTCAAGGACAGCAGTTCCCTTTTGACTTCTACTCCTTCACTTGGCTCCTGCCAGTGGAGGCATGGAGTCCTACAAGAGAGTTAGATTAAGTGGTTAAGTTCAGGAATCACATTAATGTACTCCTTTTCCTGTGCCCTTTTCCCCTGAGAAGAATACACCTCTAATTTATGGTTTAAAAACCAGGATTCATTTAACAAAATGTGATTTCTAGCAAATTTATGAGAAAATATTTGTTCCTCTAAGTAAGAATTGCTTCTGCTGTTCATAATTATAAATAGTAATTTCAGCCTAAAGATAGTTGCCTAAGATTAGATAAATTCCTCGCAGAGGAAATTTTCCAAAGTCAAATTAGAACTCCTTAGAGTTGGAGAGAATTCTGTTCATGTGTGTTCCCAGACCCAAAGACATAGAAAGTGCTCAGCGAATATTTGTTGAATGACTGTATTTTGGAGTGAAATGTGGCATTCTGAGTGACTGAAGGCTTTGTGTGAATCTTATCATGGGTACTGAGGCAGCCAAGATCCTAACTTTTCCACATATGAATAAACTTGTTAAACTGCAACCTCTACCCTGTCAGCTGGGCATGATGATTTGGAACTTTTTTTTTTGGTACTAGTTTATTGTCACTGATTTCTTTATTTTTATTTTCTGGCCACGTTGTGCAGCATGTGGGATCTTACCTCCCTGACCAGGGATGAAACCCATGCCCTTTGCGCTGGGTGCACCAAGGAGGTCCCTGTTGGCTGTTGATTTTTAAATTCTTGTATTCGGAATGATGGGAATAAATGCATGACTGCATAGATGTCAGATTAGGAGCTTATGGTGAGAGAAGAGCTCTTTCAAGAGACCCATGTCCTAAGATTTATACATTTCAATTTCATTTATATTTTGAATATTTATAATACATTCACATTTTTCAAAATTCAAAAGGCTCAGAGCAGTAAAGTGGCTTCTTCCCACTCCTGATGACAAGTTGCCCAGCCATTCAGTTCCCTTCCTTAGAAGCAATCGTCAATGCCGTCTTAAAAAGATAAGATGACCTTTTAGATTATGAATTGGGCTAGAAAATAATAATAGTTCAGTTGCTCAGTCGTGTCTGACTATTTGTGACCCCATGGAATGCAGCATGCCAGGCCTCCCTGTCTATCACCAACTCTTGGAGTTTACTCAAACTCATGTCCATTGAATCAGTGATGCCATTCAGCTACCTCATCCTCTGTCGTCCCCTTCTCCTCCTGCCTTCAATCTTTCCTAGCATCAGGGTCATTTCAAATGAGTCAGTTCTTCACATCAGGTGGCCAAAGTATTGGAGTTTCAGTTTCAACATCAGTCCTTCCAGTGAATATTCAGGACCGATTTCCTTTAGGATGGACTGGTTGGATCTCCTTGCAGTCCAAGGGACTCTCAAGAGTCTTCTCCAACACCACAGATCAAAAGCATCAATTCCTCAGCGCTCAGCTTTCTTTATGGTCCAATAGTAGGAGGTGCTTAGTAAGTTAGTGATTACCGTATACCAAGCACTGTGCTGAATATTTATAGATAATTTTTTTTCATTTATTTTTATTAGTTGGAGGCTAATTACTTTACAATATTGTAGTGGTTTTTGCCATTAATGGACATGAATCAGCCATGGATTTACATGTGTTCCCCATCCCGATCCCCGCTCCCGACTCCCTCCCCATCCTATCCCTCTGGGTCTTCCCAGTGCACCAGCCCTGAGCACTTGTCTCATGCATCCAACCTGGGCTGGTGATCTGTTTCACCCTTGATAGTATACTTGTTTCAATGCTATTCTCTCAGAACATCCCACCCTCGCCTTCTTCCACAGAGTTCAAAAGTCTGTTCTGTACATCTGTGTCTCTTTTTCTGTTTTGCATATAGGGTTATCATTACCATCTTTCTAAATTCCATATATATGTGTTAGTATGCTGTAATGTTCTTTATCTTTCTGGCTTACTTCACTCTGTGTAACGGGTTCCAGTTTCATCCATGAATATTTATAGATAATTTAATACTTTGTCTTCTGTGTTCAAACCCTTCTCCCCTGCCTCACACCTTGTCAGCTGATGACCTTGCTTATTTGTTTTCTGCAAACCATCTTTTCCCTCTCTTCTATTACAGCTGGTATCCTTCTGTTATGATCTGGATTCAGTGATGTGTTGGAACTGGCTGTGGCTTGAAAGACCAGTTGTACTCATCTCTTCCCAACTCTGTGTTCAGTGACATGTTAGTATTTTGAAATCGGACATGGTAGGGATATTCATACAATAAAAAGTGGTGAATGCTACAAACCAGGGCTGCTTTCCCCAGAGAACTTGTTAAATATATATCAGTGCCCCACTGTCTGGATCCTCTCCCCTCTTACCTTTCAGTTCACTAAAGAACAAAATTAACTGAAGTATGGAATTTAAAAAATTATGTATGTATCTTAAATATATTATTTTGAAAAAAACATTTGCAAGTGTTTGACAAACTGCTAAAACCTTATTATGAAAATGTTCAAAAATACAGAGAAGTTGAACAACTAGTATAATTAGTGTTCATATAGCTGTCTTCTTTCTAGATTTGATAGTTCTTAATGATTTTTCCTGAACCATTTCAAAGCAAATTGCAGCTGCCATGAGCCTGACCCAGCATTGCTTCTCGTACATCATCCTCATTCCATTATAACTAAGAAAATTTATTGTTCCCCAAATCATTTACTACCTGTCCGTATTCAGATTTTCTATCTTCCCCAAATGTCATATATAGTTGTTTTTTTCTAACATGGGATTCAGTCAAGGTTTGTGCATTGCGTTTGGTTGTTATGTATCTTTTAAACCAGAATAATCCCCTCCTCAGTTTTTTCATGACATTGAGTATTTTCTGTTTTTTGTGTTTTGAACATACATACAAAAGTTGTGAAAATAGGCAATAAACCCCAATATATCCGTTGACTCAGTAATTGTCAACAGTTTGCCATATTTACCTTTCCTTATCTTTTTTCTTTGCTGGAATATTTTAAAAACAAATTCAAGGCATGTCATTCTATCCCTTTGAACTCTAAAAAATAACATTTTCTTAGGTTACCAAACAAAATTAATAATGGTATTGACTTTTTAAAGAAACCAAGCTAGTCCTTTCATGGAGTAGTCTATATTTTGGGTTTCTATGATTTTCTCATTATCATTTAACTAATTTCTCTGATTTCCTATGTTGCCTATATACTGAAAGTTAAATCCAAATTCTTAAACAACCTTTCACAAGAATATTTTAATGAGCTGTATGTACTTCACAACACGTCACATCAGGGGGCACCCAGTCTGATTGTTCACTGTTACTGATGTTGAGTCACTTGATTAAGGTGGCAACTACCCGTTGTCTCCATTGTAAAGATACGCTCTCCCCCTTCCACGAATTACCACAGTAATTCATGGAGTGATACTTCAGCACCATGTGAAAATTATTTTCTCCGCCAACCTTTCCTCTAATGTTTAGCAGTCATTTATGTTCTTTGCTTGAATCGGTATGATTTCAATAGGCAATGGAAAATATTATTGCCATTCTTCTGGTTCAGAACCAAGGCCTTTTCTTTGAATGTAGGCTGATTTGTGTTCCCTGTAATAATTGAATGAACTCATCCAACATCTATATCCTCTCTCAGTTCTTTAAATTGGAGTTTTCTTTTTAAGTGGAACAAACAATACAAAGGATTTTTTTTTTTTTTTTGCTGAATTATGGGTTTAAAGGGCTTCCCTCATAGCTCAGTTACTAAAGAATCTGCCTGCAGTGCAGGAGACCTGGGTTCGATCCCTGGGTTGGGAAGATCCCCTGGAGAAGGGAAAGGCTACCCACTCCAGTATTCTGGCCTGGAGAATTCCATGGACTGTCCATGGGGTTGCAGAGAGTCAAACATGACTGAGCGACTTTTATTATATTATGTTATGGCTTTAAAAAAAAATTATTATTGACTGCTCTGGGTCTTCTTTGCTGTGTGTGGGCTTTTCTCTAGTTGCAGAGAGTGGGGGCTCCTCTCTAGTGGCGGTGGCTTCTCTTGTTGTGGAGCATGGGCTCTGGGGTATATGGGCTCAGCAGTTGTGGTGCATGGGCATGTGGGATCTTCCCAGATCACGGATCAAACGGGTGTCCTTTGCATTGCAAGGTGGCTTCTTAACCACTGGACCGCCAGAGAAGTCCCTACAAAGGATTTTTAAACAAACAGTACAAATTAAAGAGTTGTTAAGGATTTTTCCCCCTCACTTTTGTGATTCTCTTGCCCACGTGTGTGTGTTTAAGCAACTTGCTTTTGCTGATTCTTTCCAGAGGATTCATCATAATTTCCATAGAAACAGCAATTTCTCTTTACTATCATGAGTTTCTATAACATTTAATTTGTAGCATCAAGCACAGATGTCATAACTAGGTTTGGGAACAAAAGTAACCAATTCTTGGTAAACATTCTATGTAATATATGGGAGTAGATTATGCAGAGTACTGTTTGTAGTTTTACTAGCCAAAAGCTTTCAGTGTCCTATAGACCTCAGTCATGTGTTCCACAGGGAGAATGAACATATCAGTTAATCTGCACATTGTCACATGGAGGTCCCTTGAGAGAGTCTACCATGTTATAATCTTTACTTGTCTTTTACACTAGACTTCTAGTTCCTTAACAGTGAAGACTAGTCTTATTTGCATGTGTTTATTTTAACCCTAAAGCTTAGTACAGCAGGTAATGAGTGCTCAATAAAAATATTTGTTGAATGAATCCTTAACTAGCACCAGAGGAGACCATATTGACCTCAAGTCAATGCTGATCTTAAATATAGTAACCTTCACAGTGTTTTGCAAACTTCAGGGCATGGTCATTGTGTATAATTTGTTCTTTCACTGGCTTTTCCTCTTCGCATTCCCTCAGTCTTTGAGTCTTTCTCTGCTCTGTGCCAGCTTCCATTTATGGTGTATGGCAGGCTACCTGTGTTCATTTTCATTCCAGTTTCCTGATCAAGATGCAAAAATGCATAACAATTCTGCTTCTATGGCACTATACACAAAGAGATGAGAGTCGTAGGAGAATACAAAGTAGTTCCTTAGTTCTCTGTTCTAGGGCTTAACCAATCCCAGGAACTGAAGTCTTCTGTTTCTTCACAGAGGAAATATGACAAAGGCAATGGCTGTACAACCTTCCTTCATGGGCCTCCCTCCCCACTGCCCCATCCAGTAAGCGGGAGCGACCACTTCTAGAGGTGAGAGGGGACGGCGGACAATCTCCACAACCCATGTGAAGCCACTCACAGGCGAAGTTTGGGTTTTGTGAAACAGAGTGAACAGTATGTGGAGTTGCTGTGCTGAAGAACTTCAAAACAAGGCTGCCTAGGACTGAATGCTCACAGGATGTTAATTATGCTTTTTCATAGAAGCCCATAGCCTCTATTTTAAAAGCAGCAGCTTGTAGCTGAATTTTCCCAATGATTCCAAGATCTTGCTTCTGTAGATATTAAACATGTTATACATATTCCTTTGAGATGATTATTAGGTTTCAGAACCAGGAGAAAGTTCATCAAGAATATACTCATTGTCGTTTATTGCATTACTTGCTATGTGCCAAGCCCTGTGTTAAATTCTAAACTTCTTCAGTTTTCATAGGGAGCCTAGGATTTATCTCTGTTTCACAGATGATTAAAGTAAGAGGCCATGAGAGGGTAAATGACTTGTCTTTGGTCATACACCTAAGTGTGTAGCAGAACCAGAGTGTTCAAACCAGACTTGTCTAATTTTAGTTTAAGCCCTTAGTCACCACTGACAGTATTCTCTGGGGTCCCAGCACACATATTTGAGCTCTAAAACTGACTTTTTTGGCGAGGGGTTAGTGGCGAAGGATGACCTAGATTTTCTGAATGTTGTCAGGAACCAAGGTAATGTTCTTTTCAGGCAGTTGTAGAACCTACTCCCGGAGAACTTAAGACAGGTTGTTGTCTTGACCGAGGGGCAGATACCTCAAAAGGTGTTTGAAGGATCTTTACGTAAATGAATAATCGTTGACCTCTTTTGAACATTCATTCATTCATTTGGTAAGCTAAGTGCCTTTCTCTCTCTCTCTCATTTGACAAACCATCATGTTTCAAAATTTGGAGTCTCAGTTTCCAGGCTGAATTCATGTTGTGTATTTAAGAAGACAATGAAAATTCTTTGAAGATATTCTCAAACTCAACAGGAAGGAGCACAGGGTTTGATTTTTACTTGTTTTTCAAGCTGGCTTCAACTGGGGGACAAACTCTATTGTAACTTTTCTCGAAGTTGGTGCCAATAGGAGCTGAAATAATAAAATCAGTACAATTAAATTAAATAGGAAAAAAAATTAAATAGGAAATGAGAGTCTTTTATGTCCCAGGCCTTAGATTAGGTAACAACAATTGGTCACTCTTCTGGGAAATCGTTGCTAAAATTACAATTAACTGGCAGTCACTGATTGGCCCCATTTACTGTATTGTATCCCAGGAAGAAAAACAATCTCTTATGACACAAGCTTGCAAAGATAGTACTGTTTTTCCCCCCAATCTTCATCTTCCTTCTTATTTTCTTATGATTAATTTGAGCCATGTCTTCAGCATTTATTGACAGTGCTATGTACCTGGTACCGTGCTAGCCTCTGAGACTTTAGGTATAAAAGAGAGCTCTTGCCTTCAAGAATCTCGTAGTCTAGTAGAGAAGAGAGCAAATCATAATCTGATGGAGCTAACGAAGGCTCTGTGGAAGCACAGAGACAGGACATCAAACCCAACTGGTATAGGTGACGTGATGAAGACTTCCAGGATGAGAGGATACTTGAATTGCATCCTTGAGGAGAATAAGAGTAAAGGGGAGGAGGGTGTTCTTGGCAGTTGTTGTTCAGTCACTAAGTTGTGTCCAACTCTTTGTGACCCCATGGACTGCAGCATATCATGCTCCCCTGTCCTTCACTATCTCCCAGAGTTTGCTCAAACTCATGTTTATTGAGTTGGTGATGCTGTCCAACGATCTCATCCTCTGTTGTCCTCTTTTCTTCCCACCCTCAATCTTCCCCAGCATCAGGGTCTTTTCTAACGAGTCAGCTCTTCCCATCAGGTGGCCATAGTATTGGAGCTTCAGCATCTGTCCTTCCAGTGAGTATTCAGGGTTGATTTCCTTTAGGATTGACTGGTTTGATCTCCTTGCTGTCCACGGGACTCTCAGGAGTCTTGTCCAACACCACAATGTGAAAGCGTCAATTCTTCATCTCTCAGCCTTCTTTATGGGCCAGCTCTCTCATCCGTACATGACTACTGGAACAATTGTAACTTTGACCCTATGGACCTTTGTTGGCAAAGTGATGTCTCTGCTTTTTAATATGCTGTCTAGGTTCTTGGCAGAATGAACTATAAAATAGCATATCTAGTTTGGAGAGTGGCAGAATGTGTTCTAACATTGAATGGCCAAAGAAGTAGGAGATGAAACTAAAGAGCTAGGGATCATGTCATTTTAGCTTTGTAGGTCATACTGAAGCATTTAGACTATCCCAAGTGTAATGGGAAGCTATTAGAGAGTTTTAAGCAGTAGTATAACATGTTCAGATTTGCTTTTTAGAAAGGTTACTATGGCATCAGGGAGATGGGGAGATTACAGTAAAGTTCGAAAGAGAAGTTAGACGGTTGTTACAGTTCAGAACAGAAATATTGAGGGCCTGTAACTAAAAGTGAGCTAGGGATGGAGAATATGGGAGAGATCCAATGGCTATTAGATCCAGTAGATATTTAGGAGGTGGTCTTCAGTTTACAACTTGACATAGTGTTTGGTGACCAGTTTGTCATAGCAGGGTGAAACTAGAGAAAAAGGAGGAATCTAAGATGACTCCCACAATTCCACACATGATACATACTGGTACCATTAGTCAGCAAGAGGAGTAGAAGTGGAGGAACAGGTTTGGTAGAGAAAAATGATAGTGTGGGGCGTGTTGAGCTTTGAGATGCTCATGGGACAAGTGAAGAGGACCAAGTCAGCAGTTAGGATATTTTTATACCTGAAGTTTAGGAGAGAAGATTAGACTGGGGATGGTGGTAGTACATAGATTTGATCCTTTTCAGTCTTTGTGTTCTGTCTGCTTTTCTTACACTTACTTGATTAGTACCTAGTGAAAGGTAGATTTACCATAAAGCTAATTAACTTTAAATGTATATGCTTCTCATATGCACAGGCTTCAGGAAGGGCTCTAGCAAGTGTGTTTATGTCGTCATGTGTTTTTGTGAAATTTGAAAAATTCAGACATTACTGCAGTTGATCTAAAATCCTCTCTTGGCATTTTTAATTACCTTCTTTCACTCTTTCTGTCTCTGGTAATGTTGGAATGTCGCAGGTGTTTTTTGGACTCTGGCTGTGGAGAAGCTGAGCTGGGAATGCATTTAATTTGGGTTTGCAATCACTTCAATGTGTAGTTATTGCTGGCCATCCCGATGTAGGAATGACTTTGAAAAGTACTCTTGCACTCCACCAGCTCTCCTGGTATTGTGACACAAAGCTGCATAACCAGCTTTGTAACTGTATTGAGATATGAATGTATCTTTACACCTTTGGCACTGGAATCATGGAAATAGAAGAGGATGAAATGTACAAAGCCAGAAACTGATTAGTAGAAAAACTTCTGATGGAGTTATAGCCTGAACATCTGCCTGATACAAAGGCTTGCGTGCTGGGAGGTGTATTTGGAATGGGATCCCAGGTTGCAGGAGTTCAGAACAAGGGAAGTGAAATGGGAAGAAAGGAAAGAAAATCAAGGATGTGATAGTATGTTGGCTTTTGACTACAGGTAACAGGTGTTGTGTCCTACCTAGGACTTATAAAGAAGCATTGTGAGATGCTCTCAGAACTGTGCTTGAGTACAGAGGGGGACATATTCTCCCATGGGCATTAATTCCTTCTCTGTTCAGGAGAAGTCCCAAAGCAGAAGTGAGAGACGCAATGAGCTATGCTGTGAGCTGTACATGAGGTGATGTCTGCTTGTACTGGGCTTCCCCGGTGGCTTAGTGGTAAAGAATCCCCCTGCCAATGCAGAGGCCACAGGTTCTATCCCTGGGTCAGAAAGATCCCCTGGAGAAGGAAATGGCAATCCACTCCAGTATTCTTGCCTGGGAAATCCCATGCACAGAGGACCCTTGGCAGGCTACAGTCCACGGGGTCACAGAAGAGTCCAACACGACCTCGCAACTGAAAACTGCTTGCACTGGTTACATGGGTGTGAAACCAGTCTGAGCCTGTGTGGAACTGGTCACTGTAGCAGTGGAAGGGATGGAAGGGGTAAGCAGTGGGCCAAGAGGATTTTGAAGTGATGCTTAAGAGCCATCTAATGTTGACAGAGGATTCTGTTCTCATTCATTCATGGTCAAACATTCTCTGTTGTTAGAATTACATATGCTAATACAGGGCATGTCGTTATAAATCTCCATTCTGTTTTACTTTTTGATGACAATCACACAAAATAGATTTTATCAGAATTTCTACTTGTAGAACACAACCTTGTCATGGCTATTAAAAATTTCAGTCAACATGCTACTGTGAACTAGTTCCCTTGCAGGACATTTGGTCCTGTCCAAAATGTCCTGAGCATTTTTGGTCCATGACACATGATTTGGGACAAGACTGAATTTCAAGGGAATCTCATAGACATTTTAGATAAGACCAAGTATCTGCTAACCAACCATTCTTTGCCAGGATTTTCCTATCCATATACAATTTATACAAATAAGATCATACTGCATAAAATATTCCTGTTTTTTTCCTGTTTTTATTTTCCTTTGTTTTGGGTAACTTTTCATTAACAGTTAAGTAGACCTAATTTAATCTTGTTTAACGGCTGCATAGTAGTCCATTATATGGATTTATGAGAGTTTATTTAATCAGAGTTCTCTGTTGTTGGATATTTTTCCTTATAGAAATACAAAAACTTCTTTTATCTCTGACATATTTTTAAGAGATACTGGGAGGGGGGTAGATAATAGAAATGGTGAGAGGAATTGTGAAAGAATTTTAGAGAGAGAAGGTTTGGTTTTTAAAGTCGTCTGGTTTTCTCTCTTTTCTCTTCTGTGATGATGATGAAGTGCTTGAGGTTTCTGGGGAAAGGAAGCAGAAAAGTAAAATGCTAAGACTTCTATTTTCTCGGATCAGCAAGAAAAATACTCAGTATTTTTGCCCCCTTTTGTATTTTTTTAAGTTTATTGTTTGCACAAAATTTGCAGATGAGCTTAATGGCACTGGATGAGAATTTGAACTCGACTTTTCATTTTTCAATGTTGCAGACATCGGGACTCAGTGATATTTTGGCAGTTTTGCTAGCCCTTTTCCTTCATATCATGTGATTACTAATGATATGATAAAACATAATTAGCAAATTTATAATAGCAATTCCATTTCCTCATTACAGTTCGAGGTCATCAGAAAGCACTTCTGAAGAGAGGAGACTTGAATAAGAAAAGGGGATAAGGTTTTTCTGAACAAAACCAGCCTTTAGTTTTCTAAACCAGTTCCTTTAGAAAGGAACAAAACCTTTCCCTTTAGGCAGGTTTTAAAAGAAGTGATGACCTCACCTCTCTCCTTAAAATGCCTGCTTCTAAAGCAAATGTATGAGGTAGTTTGGTCTGTAGTATTTTTTAGCACATCATCTGGACTTAGGTAATTTTTATTCACTGTATCACAAAAGAACCATATTTTTATGTCTGTTTTGTATAACTACTGATCTTGCCTCCTTATGTTGTAAAAATCATCCAAGAAATTAGTTCAGTCAATATTGAGAGTTTTGCACTACAACACAAAGTTCTGAATGTTACTGATCCAAAGACTAAGGCACAAGGAAGGAACAGAAGAATTAAAGCTCAGATAGTTGGTCTTACCTTAGCAACGGAAATATATTTCTGGTTTTTTAATCTCCTATTATTGGATATGCTGGGCAATTACTCATCTTTTGGGCTGTTAACTCACTAACACAGTCATTCTTCATTTATCATCCTTAGGAAAGCTACAAGTCTGAAGGAAAAGACAGAAATAGACTCATTGGTTCTAAAATAAGCCCCTTGGTTCTATAGAAGAACTGCTTATCTCTTGGGAAAGATGGGAAGGTTCCCATCATCTCATCCCAAAAGCCATCCTTTGTCTTAGCCACGTTTTCCATTGCTAATCACTTACTAGGAAAACATTCCAGCGAGTGTGCACTGAGTGGTACAGACCACCAAAAAAGATGAAGTGGAAGATGCCCGGCATGCCTCACTATTTATAAGAAAATATTTCCCCTAAAGATGGGAAAGTCCAAGTCTTTAAATACTCTGGGAGAGGAGAATAATGGAAAAAACTCTTCAGTTTCTGTTCTGTTGGTTCATAAGATTTTTCTCACAAATCATTTGGACAGGCCTTTAAGCAAGTCACATAGTAACTGAAATCTTATATTAATTGCCCCACTTTGGGTTTCTAGCTAATGTATCTGGCAGCAAGACTGAAGAACAGCAAAAGAGAGTGAACGGCTGGTGGCGGTGTGGGAACGCAAGGCGATCCATTCATTATTTGTGGCCTGGAACCCTAAGTTAGGTGGGAGAACCACAGGGCTCTCCTTAATAGGGCAGTCCACGCAGATGGTTTGAAGCAAATGATTTGGCTTTTTTTTTTTTTTTTTTTAATGTATCTGTTTTTAATTGAAGGATAATTGTGTTACAGTATTGGTTTCATAATGATTTGGTTTCTTGTCTTTTGACTACAACTTCAGTTTAGGTTAATATTTTGTTCCTAATGGTTACTTCGCTTGCTGTGTTCTACCAAGAAGTTCATTCAGCAAGTCTCTCTGGCGTTTAGTACATACATAAGTACATATTATCTTCCTAGATAATCAGTCATCCATTGTCTTGGGTTTGGGAAATACAATTTAGCCCATAACTAGTTTTCTTTTGGTATCTTCTTTCTAAATCTCTTTGTGGTGTGGGTCCTGAGTAGGTCGATCATGGTTCAACAGGTAGAACCCAGTAGAAGACAGACACACACATTCATTAAGGAATTTCTCATAAGGAGCAGGCTTATGGAATTGTGGAGGCTGTCTAAGAAAGTCTAGAGTTGGTAGGGCAGGCTGTCAGGAAGGGCAGATCCCAGCACGTGGAAACCCCACGGGCATGGTCTGCCCTGCTTTCAGCAGGTGGTAGGTCATCTGTCCCTCAGAAAGCCTTCGCCCTGCTTTTAAGACTGTCAGCACACCGAGGATAGCAACCCTTAAAGTCGACCCATTAGAGACTTTGACTGCATCTGCAAAATCCCTTCACATCAGCACCTGAATTCATGTTTAAGTGAATTGTTGAGGGCAGTTACCTAGCCAAATGGACACATCAAAAATCCATCCCATTCAGAGAAGCCAGAGGAGCTGCCTGAGAAATAACTGCCACAGAGGTGCTTCTGCAGCGTTCATGAAATCAGGGCTGGTGTCCGCTGCTCTCTGTGAGCAGTCCTCTCTGAGCACCCACGGTTGAAGCACTGCCTGCCAAGTATCTCCACCAGGGGAGCCTGGTTAGTTAACCTTGTTGGCACCAAACCCCACTCTTGAGTTTTCAAAAGTTGCACATAAAACCGGGTTTCGTTGACTGAGAAATGTTTCCCTACTGATTGCCATTTTGTGAGTTTTTAAATATTTGTTTAAACTTAAAAGCTAAAGCTCAAGAGTCAACTGCCAGTGGAAAACCAAGTACTTTATCAGAGAAGCTGTTGAAATGATCTGTTCTGGGGAGTGGAAGAGCAATGAATGAGGCTGTGAAAGGACAACAGGAGGGGTCCTGGTGCTGATGGAAATGTTCTGTATGTGTTTCAGGGTCAGTGTCCTGGTTGTAATGTGGTGCTGCCATGCAGTTTGGTTTCACAAGATACTCTTGGTGGCAGAAACTTGATGGGCAAGAGTGTATGTGGTGTCCTGGGTGAAAACACATGAGATCTTTCACAGCTGTATAAGAATGCAGAGTTATTTCAAACTAAAATTCTAATTAAAAAAATCATCCATTCTAGGGACTTTGCATGTGGTCTAGTGGCTAAGACCCCACATTCCTAACGCAGGGAACCCGGGTTAGATCCCTAGTCAGGAGAGCTGGATCCTACATGCCACAACCAAGACTTAGCGCAGCCAAAAATAAATTAAAAAAAAAAAAATTCATTTTATAGGGGCGGCGGGCAGGGTAAAAAAAAAAAATTCATTTTATAAAGCAATCCTTTTATAATATGATTAACTATTTTCTAATCCATTTTTAAAAAATAGTCATGTTTTCTTCAGGAGGTAGACATCTATATATCTTATCCTATGCTGGAATAAACTGCATATGGCTCAGTGGTAAAGAATCTGCTTGGCAGTGCAGAAGTGGGTTTGATCCCTGGGTTGGGAAGATCTCCTGGAGAAGGAAATGGCAATCCACTCCAGTATTCTTGCCTGAAAAACCCCATGGACAGAGGAGCCTGGTGGGCTACAGCTCATGGGGTTAAGAAGGAGTTGGACATGACTTGGCTACTGAACAATAACAAACTTAAAGTGTATATCAAGAGGAAACCACTGGAAATGTGCAGGAGGCAGTTAGTTGTGGGACAAATACCATTTTAGCCCAGAAAGTTGTATAGCTTGAAAATAAAACTATGTTTGAAGGATTTAGGTAAATGTGCGGATTCACTCATTTAGTGAATATTTGTGTGCCTCTCTGTCAGGCTATAGTTTTCTCGTATTTCAGAAACTTCTAGATGTAGATATTGATGTCCTTGATGGCTGCCACGCCTTCCCCAAATCTCAACTGATACAGCCATCAATATCTGAGAATCATGTGAATTGGATTTTCTCGGTGTATTTTTCTGATCCAGCTATATCAGATTTTTGTGGAGAAGTGAAATTCCATCAGTCAAAAATAAGTCAATAGTAACATTATAAATGTAATTCATGGATTGTCTTAAAAGATATTTTCTACTTGCAGTGTCTTTCAGGTATTTCTATTTTAGGGATATAGAATAGGAAACTACAGTTAAGAATGGGAAGGTGGGGCCAATCTCAGTTTAAGTGTAAAGAAACAGGTATTTATAGCAAGTAGAAAGAGGGCTCGGACAATCAGGTAACCTCCAGGGACCAGCATTGGGGCGGTGGTGGTTCTTCAGTCACTAAGTCGTGTCCAACTCATGACTTTCGTGAGATTCACGACTCACGACTTATGTAGGACATGACTTACGTGTCTGACTCATGTAGCCCAGCAGACTCTTTTGTCCATGGGGATTTCTTAGGCAGGAATACTGGAGTGGGCTGCCATTTCCTTCTCCAGGGGATCTTCCCAACCCAAGGATGGAACTCACATCTCCTGCCTTGGCAGGCCGATTCTTTACCACTGAACCACCAAGAAAGCCCTTAGCACTGGGCCTGGGCCCTGGTAACAGGCCTAAGTGCTCTGCCCAGGACTCTGTGGTCACCTTTAGTGAAGATGCAGGCTTTGCTTTTTTTTTTTTTTTTTAATAAGTCCCTTAGAGGCTGAGCACCTCAGCAAGTGATTGCCATCTTTCTTTCAGAGTTTGGCCTATGAACAGCAGGATCTGTTCCCTGAAAGCTGTTATAATTTAAGTTAGTAGATAAATTTAGGGTTCTACCTAGGAAACAGCCTGATTAAGAAATACTGTCTGCATCAAATCAACTCCTGCCCTCACCCCCATAAATTAGAGTGTTTAGGAAACCATGATTCCATATTTCACCCCAGTCACCTCCTGGCAGACATGACCTAACTGGGAGTGAGGTTGTCGGGGGTGGAGGGACCCCAAAACACCTGCAGTGGAGAAGCTGTCCTGCTAGGGAGAGCTCAGCCAGACACTTAACTGGGTGGATATTGGAATTTTTAAAAGTAGTTGAACTTTTGGTGAAAGGGGGCTTTTGTCTCCTGGAATAGCAACAGTTATCATCACTTAAAACCAGTCATTTCTATATACAGCAAGTGCTTCTATATATATACTCCTGTATTGTTTATATAGGACTATTTTAAGATCTGTGTCACATTTTTTCTGGTGTATTTTATGGTGGGAAAATTCAGTTGGAAAAAATGTACTTAGCTCTGGTGGGGATGGTAAGGTAAAGTAAGACTTTAAAAAGAAATGAAGTTTTTGGGTTTTTTTCTTCATTTTGTCTTTAAACAGGACAGAAATAGCAAAGTAGTAGCTCGTGAAATGAAATAGTGTTGCTTCTTTCTCCTTAAGCAAATCTTACCATTTTACTCATGTTATAATAACAGACCTGTCACTTTATAAGTCAGTAGAAGATCTGCAAGGGATGTTTAAGAATTCATCCATGTATTCATTATGAAAATCTGTAAGAAATTAGCTGTTTTGTACAATATAGCTTGTAATTCAGGGTTTCTTTTGATTTTGCGCTTGTTGAGAGGGAAAGGGGTAGGATAAGGACGTATCTACTGTTAAGAGTAATATGGAAAAAAAAAAAATAATATGAGTGTGTACAGCCACTATGGAGAACAGTGTGGAGATTCCTTAAAAAACTGGAAATGGAACTGCCATTTGACCCAGCAATCCCACTCCTGGGCATACAGACCGAGGAAACCAGAACTGAAAAGAGACACGTGTACCCCAATGTTCATCGCAGCACTGTTTATAATAGCCAGGACATGGAAGCAACCTAGATGCCCATCAGCAGACGAATGAATAAGAAAGCTATGGTACATATACACAATGGAATATTGCTCAGCCATTAAAAAGAATACATTTGAATCAGTTCTAATGAGATGGATAAAACTGGAGCCCGTTATACAGAGTGAAGTAAGCCATAAAGATAAACACCAATACAGTATACTAATGCATATATATGGAATTTAGAAAGATGGTAACGATAACCCTATATGCAAGACAGAAAAAGAGACACAGATGTATAGAACATACTTTTGGACTCTATGGGAGAAGGCGAGGGTGGGACGATCTGAGAGAACAGCATCGAAACATGTATATTATCAAGTGTGAAACAGATCGCCAGTCCAGGTTGGATGCATGAGACAAGTGCTCGGGGCTGGTGCACTGGGATGACCCAGAGGGATGGGATGGGGAGGGAGGTGGGAGGGGGGATCAGGATGGGGAACACATGTAAATCCATGGCTGATTCATGTCAATGTATGGCAAAAACCACTACAATCTGTAAAGTAATTAGCCTCCAACTAATAAAAATAAATGGAAAAAAAAAAGAGTAATATGAGTGTGGCAGCCTGGATGGGAGGGGAATTTGGGGGAAAATGGATACATGTATATGTTTGGCTGAGTCACTTTGCTATGTGCCTGAAACTACCATAGCATTGTTAATTGGCTATACTCCAATATAAAATAAAAAGTTAAACAAGTACTCTGGGTGTAGAGACACAGGCATTCCCAGAGCCCAGGTGTGGCTTTGGCAGGAGTTAGGTGTGGCTGTGATATGACACAGTATGGCTGAGGTGGGGGCAGTCGCCCTGAGGAGAGGTTCCTTCCTACTTGTTCTGTGGGGATGAATAAAACCATGGAGGTTACGGTTGGAGAAAATCAAGTCATTTGATTGGCTGGACAAGAAGAACGTAAGAGGAGTATGTGTGCTTAGTCGCTCAGTCGTGTCCGACTCTGCAACCCCATGGACTGTAGCCCGCCAGGCTCTTCTGTCCACGGGATTCTCCAGGCAAGAATACTAGCGTGGGTTGCTGTGCCCTCCTCAAGGGGATCTTCCCAGGGATCGAATCCAGGTCTCCCACACTGCAGGTGCATTCTTTCCCATCTGAGCCACCAGGGAAACCCTAAGAGGAGTAGGTTGGAGACCAAAAGATGGAAAGACAGGGCAGTTAAGGACCAGGTTCTTAATGGCCTTTGAACCCGACTCGAAGACATTTTCTTTTAAATTCAGTCACTGAAGGGAAATGAGCACTTTTGAGTTGCAGAATGATAGGGTTATGTTGTGGTTTAATAAGCATTAGCTTTGTGTCTGTGGGGGTGTTAGGTATTGTGCTAGACTTGGTAGGGCCTGCGGATGAAGAGTGATACAAAGATGAGTAACACAGAGGTCCCTGTCGTCCAGGCATTGTTGATGATCTCATAAGGGTCGATAACTTTGTGGTGAGTGAGCTATGAGTTTGTTGAGGAGATGGGCAGGCAAGGAGGCACAGAACCAAAGGCTTGCTTTCCATTTCAGAGATTTGAAGGCCTCTGTCCCTCTAACCCCGGCCCAGGTTTCTCTTCTGGCTCGACGTCTCTAGCCTCCATTTCCTCCTCATGTGCCATAGTTTATACATCTTACAAGATCTTGGTAGTTGTCTTCTCAGTTTGCCTCATAAAATAAGAGACCCAGACCTGAACACAGTATTCCGCATAGGCTAACTGTAGTAGGAACATTGCTTCCCTTGTTCTGAGATTGCATTGGCACTCAGTCACCAGGAAATAATATGTTCCTGGACCACCAGGTCATCTGTTCTGGGGAGACCTGCCATTAACAAAGAGAAGGGGTTCTGGGAAGGAGGTCCTAGTGAAGAGGCCACAAGTAGGCCTGTGTTCCCTCTTGGAACCTGCCTAAGTCTGCTCACCTTCCTTAGCGACTTCTCCTATCACCTCCTGTTCCCCATTCCTGCTTCCGCCTCCTGCCTCATACACCCCTGAGGTCCACTGTTCAGCCCTGGCCCCTTTAGTCCCTCGTGGGTGGTAGTTCTGTAACTACTTATTGAACTGTGCATCTTATACATGTTATTGTAGAGTTCAATTCAATCGCTCAGTCGTGTCTGACTCTTTGTGACCCCATGGACTGTGTGACCCCCATACCAGGCCTCCCTGTCCATCACCAACTCCTGAAGTGTACTCAAATTCATGTCCATTGAGTCGTTGATGCCATCCAACCATCTCATTCCCTGTTGTCCCCTCCTCCCGCCTTCAGTCTTTCCCAGCATCAGGGTCTTTTCAAATGATTCAGTTCTTCTCATCAGGTGGCCAAAGTATTGGAGTTTCAGCTTCAGCATCAGCCCTTCCAGTGAATATTCAGGACTGATTTCCTTTAGGATTGACTGGCTGGATCTCTGAAGAGTCTTCTCCAACACCACAGTTCAAAAGCATCAATTCTTCAGTGCTCAGCTTTCTTTATAGTCAAACTCTCGCACCCTTACATGACTACTGTATTTATGTAGCTTTGACTAGACAAAACTTCATTGGCAAAGTAATGTCTCTGCTTTTTAATATGCTGTCTAGGTTGGTCATAACTTTTCTTCCAAGGAGCAAGCGTCTTTTAATTTCATGGCTGCAGTCTCCATCTTCAGTGATTTTGGAGCCCCCCAAAATAAAATCTGTCACTGTTTCCCCATCTGTTTGCCATGAAATGATGGGACCAGATGCCATGATCTTAGTTTTCTGAATGTTGAGTTTTAAGCCAACTTTTTCACTCTCCTTTCACTTTCGTCAAAGGTTCTTTAGTTCTTCATTTTCTACTATAAGGATGGTGTCAGCTTCATATCTGAGGTTATGGATATTTCTCCCGGCAGTCTTAATTCCAGCTTGTGCTTCATCCAGTCCACCATTTCTCATGATGTACTCTCCATAGAAGTTAAATAAGCAGGGTGACAATATACAGCCTTGACTTACTCCTTTCCCTATTTGGGACCAGTCTGTTGTTCCATGTCCAGTTCTGACTGTTGCTTCTTGACCTGCATACAGTTTTCTCAGGAGGCAGGTAAGGTGGTCTGGTATTCCTGTCTCTTTCAGAATTTTCCACAGTTTGTTGTGATCCATACAGTCAAAGGCTTTGGAGTAGTCAATAAAGCAGAAGTAGATGTTTTTCTGGAACTCTTGCTTTTTCAGTGATCCAACGGATGTTGGCAATTTGATCTCTGATTCTTCCACCTTTTCTAAAACCAGCTTGACCTTCTGGAAGTTCTTGGTTCATGTACTGTTGATACCTGGCTTGGAGAATTTTGAGTGTTACTTTGCTAGCATGTGAGATGAGTGCAATTGTGCAGTAGTTTGAGCATTCTTTGGCATTGCCTTTCTTTGGGATTGGAATGAAAACTGACCTTTTGCAGTCCTGTGGCCACTGCTGAGTTTTCCAAATTTGCTGGCATATGACTGCAGCACTTTCACAGCATCATCTTTTAGGATTTGAAATAGCTCCACTGGAATTCCATCACCTCCACTAGCTTTGTTTGTAGCGATGCTTCCTAAGGCCCACTTGATTTCACATTCCAGAATGTCTAACTCTAGGTGAGTGATCACACCATCGTGATTATCTGGGTCATGAAGGTCTTTTTTGCGTAGTTCTTCTGTGTAGTCTTGCCATGTTTTCTTAATATCTTCTGCTTCTTTTAGGTCCATACCATTTCTGTCCTTTATTGTGCCCATCTTTGTATGAAATGTTCCCTTGGTATCTCTAATTTTCCTGAAGAGATCTCTAGTCTTTTCCATTCTGTTGTTTTCCTCTATTTCTTTGCATTGATCACTGAGGAAGGCTTTGTTATCTCTCCTTACTATTCTTTGGAACTCTACATTCAAATGGGAGGGCTTCCCTGGTGGCTCAGAGGTTAAAGCGTCTGCCTGCAATGCGGGAGACCTGGGTTTGATCCCTGGGTCGGGAAGATCCCGTGGAGAAGGAAATGGCAACCCGCTCCAGTGTTCTTGCCTGGAGAATCTCATGGACAGAGGAGCCTGTTCGGCTATAGTCCATGGGGTCACAGAGTTGGACACGACTGAGCCACTTCACTTCACTTCCTTTTCTCTTTTGCCTTTCGCTTCTTTTCAGAGCTATTTGTAAAGCCTCCTCAGACAACCATTTTGCCTTTTTGCATTTCTTTTTCTTGTGGATGGTCCTAATCACTGCCTTCTGTAAAATGTCACGAACCTCTGTCCATAGTTCTTCAGGCACTCTGTCTATCAGATCTAATTCTTTGAATCTGTTCCATCACTTCCACTGTATAATTGTAAGGGATTTAATTTAGGTCATACCTGAATGGTCTAGTGGTTTTCCCTACTTTCTTCAATTTAAGTCTGAATTTGGCAATAAGGAGTTCATGATCTGAGCCACAGTCAGTTCCCGGTCTTGTTTTTGCTGACTGTATAGAGCTTTTCCATCTTTGGCTGTGAAGAATATAATCAATCTATTTCGGTATTGAACATCTGATGATGTCCATGTGTAGTCTTCTCTTGTGTTGTTGGAAGAGGGTGTTTACTTTGACCAGTGCGTTCTCTTGGCAAAACTCTATTAGCCTTTGCCCCTGCTTCATTTTGTACTCCAAGGCCAAATTTGCCTCTTACTCCAGGTATCTCTTGACTTCCTACTTTTGCATTCCAGTCCCCTGTAATGAAAAGGACATCTTTTTTGGGTGTTAGTTCTAGAAGGTCTTGTAGGTCTTCATAGAACCGTTCAACTTCAGCTTCTTCAGCATTACTGGTTGGGGCATAGACTTGGATTACTGTGATATTGAATGGTTTGCCTTAGAAACAAACAGATCATTCTGTCGTTTTTGAGATTGCACCCAAGTACTGCATTGTGGACTCTTATTGACTATGAGGGCTACTCCATTTCTTCTAAGGGATTCTTGCCCACAGTAGTAGATATAATGGTCATCCGAGTTAAATTCACCCATTCCAGTCCATTTTAGTTCGCTGATTCCTAAAATGTCAATGTTCATTCTTGCCATCTCTTGTTTGACCACTTCCAATTTGCCTTGATTCATGGACCTAACATTCCAGGCTCCTATGCAATATTGCTCAATACAGCATCGGACTTTACTTCCATCACCAGTCATATCCACAACTGGGTGTTGTTTTTGCTTTGACTCCTCTTTTCATTTTTCCAGAGTTATTTCTCCACTGATCTCCAGTAGTGTATTGGGGAGTTCACCTTTCAGTGTCCTATCTTTTTGCCTTTTCATATTGTTCATGGGCTTCTCAAGGCAAGAATACTGAAGTGGTTTACCATTCCCTCCTCCAGTGGACCACGTTTTGTCAGAACTGTCCACCATGACCCGTCCGTCTTGGGTAGCCCTACACGGCACGGCTCATAGTTTCTTTGAGTTAGACAAGGCTGTGGTCCATGTGATCGGATTGGTTAGTTTTCTGTGATTGTGGTTTTCAGTCTGTCTGCCCTCTGATGGAGAAGGATAAGAGGCTTATAGCAGCTTCTGGATGCGAGAGACTGAGAGGGAAACTGGGTCTTGTTCTGATGGGCAGAGCCATGCTTAGTAAATCTTTAATCCAATTTTCTATTCTGTTATTTGACCTGAGGCCAAACAATGGTGGAGATAATGAAGATAATGATGACCTCCTTCAAAGGTCCCATGCACACACTGCTGCACCCAATGCCCCTACATGTTATTATAGATAGGTATATATTCATTCATTCACTCTTCATTCAAAAGGAAAGAGAAAAAGATCTGGAGAAAAGAGGCAAAGGTGATTCCAAGTTTTAAGGCTGGGTGATTATAGCTCCAATGGCACTATTTCCAGAGGTGCCAGAAGAGGGAGGTGTTACTGAGGAAGGACAAAGGCTCTGTCTAAAGACACAGGTCTTTGCTCTCAGGTGAAGGCGCCCTGGCAGAAGCAGGCCAGTGTGTGTGTCCTTGTTAGAAGAAGGAAGGATGTTGTGGGAATCGCATGGATCGAACACTAAGATGGTGATCCTTGGATTCTTCATCTATGACCTTTCTTATCTGTGCCTCTTTTGTTCCCAAAGTCACCTTTCATGATCTTTTGGCCGCATTTGATCTGTTGGTAGTTTCTTGAAGTAGGTTTTTTTTTTTTTTAATTTGAAGTAGTTTTTAAAAAAAATTTGACTTCCAAACACCAATCTCTCTTTTCTCTGCTCACGCCACCAGCCCCTCCTTCTCAGTCTCCTTTTTGATTGTATCTCCACTTCCTGCTCTAGAGACGCTGGCCTGCCCTGGCTCAGGCTGCACACACCACCTCTCTTGGTGATCTCCTCTGGTGTCTGGCTTCACTAGCCTTTCTTCTCTCGGAGTGCTCACTCTTCATCTGTAACCCACATGGCTCACGCTCTGTTGAATTCTGCACTTAGATATGTAACTGCCTGTTTGATATTTCCACTGGAAAGTCTAGTAGGCATCTTGAACTTAACCTGTCTAACACTGAACTGATTTCTTCTTCTTTCCAGGCGGGTACCTTCCACAGTCCTCTTTGATAAATGGCAGCTCTATCCTTCCCACTGCTCAGGCCCCAAAATCCTAGAGTCAGCCCTGGCTTGTCTCCTCCTCTCCCGCCTACATTCAGTTGATCAGCAAAACCTGTTGGCTCTGATCTAAAATATACATCCGGATTCTAAGTACTTCCCACCCCCTCCATTGTTGCCATCTGGTCCAGGCCACCATCCTTGTCACTGAGATCACTGAAATAACTTCTGTTTTTTTAAAATTTTGATTGGAGTGTAGTTGCTTTGCAATGTTGTGTTAGTTTCTGCTGTAAGCAAAGTGAATCAGCTATACATACACCAGTTCAGTTCAGTTCAGTTGCTCTGTCCTGTCTAACTCTTTGCAACCCCATGGACTGCAGCATGCCAGGCTTCCCTGTCCATCACCAACTCCCAGAACTTGCTCAAACTCATGTCCGTCGAGTCGGCGATGTCATCCAACCATCTTGTCTTCTGTCTCCTCCTCCTCCTCCTACCTTCAGTCTTCCCCAGCATCAGAGTCTTTTCCAATGAGTCAGTTCTTTTTATCAAGTGGCCAGAGTATGAGAGCTTCAGCTTCAGCATCAGTCCTTCCAGTGAATATTCAGGACGGATTTCCTTTAGGATTGACTGGTTGGATCTCCTTGCAGTCCAATGGACTCTCAAGAATCTTCTCCAACACCACAGTTCAGAAGTGTCAATTCTTATGCGCTCAGCTTTCTTTATGGTCCAACTCTCACATCCATACATGACTACTGGAAAAACCATAGCTTTGACTATATGGAGCTTTGTTGACAAAGTAATGTCTCTGCTTTTTAATATGCTGTCAAGGTTAGTCATAGCTTCTCTTCCAAGGAGCAAGTGTCTTTTAATTTCATGACTGCAGTGATTTTGGAACCCAAGAAAATAAAGTCTGTCTGAAAATAACATTGTTTCCATTGTTACCCCACTATTTGCCATGAAGTGATGAGACCAGATGCTGTGATCTTAGTTTTTTGGATGTTGAGTTTTAGGCCAGCTTTTTCACTCTCCTCTTTCGTTTTCATCAAGAGGCTTTTTAATTCTTCTTCGCTTTCTGCCGTAAGGGTGGTGTCATCTGCATATCTGAGGTTATTATTGGTATTTCAGCAATCTTGATTACAACTGCTTTTTGGATTTCCTTTCCATTTGGGTCACCACAGAGCACTGAGTAAAGTTCCCTGTGTTATACAGCAGGTTCTCATTAGTTTATTTTATACACACGATCCCTGGGTCGGAAAGATGCCCTGGAGTAGGAAATGGCAACCCACTCCAGTGTTCTTGCCTGGAAAATCCATTGGCAGAAGAGCCTAGTGGGCTACAGTCCATGGGGTTGCAGAGTCAGATAGGACTGAGCAACTGCGCGTGTATGCGCGTGCACACACACACACTCTTCAGTAAAAGCTGAAGTCTTGGTGATGGAGATGTGATCTGCACTACCCCCCATCCCCAACTATCCCAGCCTCCCCCCCAGCCCCCATGTCATCTTTGCTTCTTTCTGTCCTGCTTACTCTGCTCCAGCCACACTGCTTGCTTTCCCTCAAGCACACCAGGCCTCTCCGCTCCAGGGCTCCATCGTTCCCTCCACCTGAAACATCTTCCCCAACCCCTTACTTACTTCCAGCTCCTGAACACCTTCCAGCATTGTTCAGCTGTCTCCTTACTAGGGAGGCCCTTCCCTGGCCAGCCTAAGCTAAATAATTTGGCCTCTGATTTTTTGTTCTGCACAGCACATTTTATACAGTCTGATATGTGTTATACTGTTTCCCTGAGTGTCTGTCTCCCCTGCTAGAGTGTTCCTTGAAAGCCAGAGCTTTGTTTTGTGTCTGAGGTATAAGCCTGGCATATATAGTAGACATCAGTCATATTTACTGAGTGAATGAATGAGTTTGTGACCATAGTTCATTGACACTTACGTAGCATTGTACCTTATGGATTATACATTATGTTCAAAAACATTAGATCATTGGTCAGTGTGTTCAATTTTTGCACATCAGACTAAATCTAACTCTAATGCTGTTTAAAGTGTATTGACTTCCTTGACGGCCTGTATGCAAACTGGTTTCCTTGGGAGATCTTAAGTATGGCCTTCATATCTATCCTCCATCTCGTTTTTGTTTTAGTGATGGGGGACCTGAATTCTAACTTACAGAGCATTTCTTTATTTTATTACGAGTTCCATTCTTAGGAACTTCATTGATTCCTACTTGTTGAATTATTATAATTCTTATGTTAGATAAACTGGGAAATGTTTAAAAACAGAGGCATATCAAATGCCTCCCTGCCCTAATACCCTTGTTTAGTGAGGGGCTACAACACTGCATGGGCTTCCCTGGTGGCTTGTGGTAAAGAATCCCCCTGTGGTGTAAGAGGACACGGGAGATGGGGGTTCGATTCCTGGGTCAGGAAGATCCTATGGAGAAGGGCGTGGCAACCCACTCCAGTATTCCTGTGGGGAGCATCCCGTGGACAGAGGAGCTTGGTGGGCTACAGTCAGTGGGGTCGCAGAGTTGGACATGACTGGAGCAACTTAGCACGCACGCATGACACTGCACAACCTCCCGGGAACCGTTAGGTCTTGCACCCCTACAGTTGTGGGACACAGCAGCCACGGCAGACGTGAAGTGTTTGACTTTAGTTTCTCATTGTTGAATCTTCTGTTTGTTTTCTTCCTGCTGATCAAGTGCCTCTTTAGGACTCTTGTCTGCTTTGCACTCACATTGTTCGGTCGTTTGGATTACTGCTTGTCGCTTGTTATTAGCTCAGCTGCGTCAAGTTTTTCCTGATTCCATTCTACTTCATCTGCTCACTTGGCTTTCTTCCTTAGGTGTTTCAATTACTCTGCCTGCTGTTCCATGTCACTTGATTGACATCAAACTTGTATGAGAGCAAATGAGTCCATATTTTCATCAGGCAGTTAAGGTACCCTTTGTCAGCCTAATCATTGCCTAGTTAATTATCCCTATCAAAATACAAATGGTATCTGTCATTCAGAATCTGAGCCTAGCATTGTGGTAAGGTTAAAAGATTCAAGCGTGGCAACCTGCAACAATTCTGAGCTGATTCTCCAGAGACATGATGCAGTACTTTGATTTGGGGAGCAGTGGAAGCAGGCGGAGGCAGAAATTTGATCCTAGTTTTATTGCATATAGATGATTTTACTTAGCCTACCTCACAGTGAAGACATGGTATTATAATTTCATCTGTGCACGTACCCTGTTTTGAACACATAGCAGTTAAAATCTAGGTGATTATTTCATAGTAAACTTACAATTCTGAATTTGAATGGAAATGTGTTTATGGAGCCCTTTACTCTGAAGAGAGGCCTGCATAGATCCTCTTAGGTCTTAAGTATTCTGTTAGTCATTTAGGACCAGACTAGATGGAGAGAGGCTGTATGTAGGTATAAGTTTCAGGACAGTTTGAAATGACATGAATACTGCAAGGCCCCTTATAGCTAGCCACAAAGGGTGTCTCCAAGCCCTAATTGTGCCAGCAATGCTTGCTTTATTCTATATATAATTAATCCAGTTTGTATAATCTAGCTATATTAAAAAGCTTTAGTGCTATTTCATGCCTGTAATCGCAGATTGTGCTGATTGCTATGTTTTTATTCTTCTCTTTGGAAGTTAAGAATCCATCAGTTCATAATCTTTTCCAGTTTTTGGTTTATAAATATCTTTTATTAGTTTCCCCAAAATTGCTTTGCTGCTTTCAATCCTGGCTTAATCCCTCCAACGCTCAGGTTAAGAACGATGCTATTTGAGCTCAGTTTTTAAAATTTCTGTTTTGATAAGTTTATATTTTCCCTTTGATGGTTCCATTGATGAGGCCAAAGGTTGAACTCCCTGCAGTGAATGGTTAAGTAGGGGAAGAGGTACCTTATATTGCTGTCTTCCAAAAGCATGATTAGAGAAGAGGGATATCTTTTTTTTTTTGGTACTGCTTACTGGGAAGAAGGTTAGAAAACAAGACTTCTCACCAGGAATTCCAAAGCTAAAAATATGTGACTCTGGGGCAGAGGAAGAAGTTTCAACATTGGAGGTGGGGGTGTGAAAGGGAACACTGAGCTAGCTAGGAAGAAAACTTAATTTTCCATCTAAGAAGCCTAGCTTACATGAATAATTTCTAGAGTAAGGCCTTTTCCAGTCAGATCTGTTGGTGCTATCGAGCTGGTATTTCAAGTATGTCCATCTGCATTTAAACGAATTGCTCCAAGACAATCTGATTATGCGGTAGTTACTTTGGTGAGAATAGCGCCTCAGTGGAATGGAAACTTCATTTTGAGTCTAATATTAGACCTTGCTTTGGAAAATTCCTTTTAAATGATCACAAGCTGGGAATAGCAAAAGAATTTAACTTTCGACAGACAGCATTCACCAAGAATTTTTAACTGCTTATGTTTGGGTCCTTGGGAAAGCAGATGGGAGAAACTGACCTAACCAAACTGACTAGACTAGAATTGACTTGACCTGATGCGGTGTTTATCTATCTGTTGCTGATAAGTTTCCCTTGTAGTCTCATTTGCTCAAAATATTTTCATTCTTTGAGTGCGAGCACGCTAAGGATGCAGATTGTTAGGATGCCTAATTGTCTAACAATCTTAACTTCTCAGTCTCCAGACAACGTTGCCTGCAAAGGGGTCTGAGGCAGAGCAGAAAGGGCAGATGAACCCACGAACCCAAAGCCAGCCTCTGAGTAGGTGCTGGGAACTTCACCAGACCTGGCCTTCAGGATATTTTTAGTTTGGCTGGTTGTGTCTGAGCAAACTCACCCAGTTTGAGGTAAAGTTTATTTAAATGACGTGCCCTCACTCCCACCCCCTCCAAAAAACCTCACCCTGTCATTTAAAAAAATAACATGTTGGGTAGGGGGAGGCTCAAGAGGGGAAAGATGTATGAATACGTATAGCTGATTATTCATGTTGTCCTGCAGCAGAAATTAACATTGTAAAACAATTACGCTCCAATTAAAGAAAATAATATAATGTTAAAATGATCATGAAGTTTCCAGATATAATGTCTCCTTGGCTTAGCTTGAGGATACGTTTCAGCTGCCCTCATGCCTTGGGTTAGGAAAACCAATTATTGGTGTATGAGATAAATTTAATATTTTTAAAAGATCTTTCTGAAATTGAAATGCATCCTTTTTAAACTTTTAAATTTTTAATTGGAGGATAATTGCTTTACAATATTGCATTGGTTTCTGCCATACATAACCATGAATCAGCCATAGATATATCTATGTCTCCTCTCTCTCAACCTCCCTCCCACCTCCCACCCCTCTAGGTTGTCACAGAGCACCTGATTTGAGTTCTCTGCATCATAAAGCAAATTTTCGCTGGCTGTCTGTTTTACATATGGCAATTTATGTTGCTATCACAGTGTACATTTAATGTAGTAGACTTTTTCCTTCTGACTGAGCTGGTCATAGTTGATAGTGCCTTAGAATTGAGGAAGAATATTGATAAATTAATATAAGGTACCATTTATTGATTGCCCAGTTGATCCCAGTCACTGCCTTTGCTAGGTACATTATCTCTGATACTGACGATAATCCTGCATGGCAGCAATTATCATGAGCCTGGGTTTAGAGAAGAGGAGACTGAGGCTCAGAAAAGTTACATAGGCCTTGGTCCTGATCACACAGCTGGTGGTGGCTAAAGTGGTGATACTAGAGTTCATATCCAGAAGTGGTCAGTTTCATAGCATGTGTTCTTGTAGGATGTCTTTTTGATGTTTACTATATTTGAAATTAAACCTGAGGAATTTTAAACATTTACTTAAGAGACAACCATGAATCCATTACATGTTAATGTAGCATTTTTATTAAATAACTTTAATTAAATTAAAAATAACTTTTTCCAAAACTTGAATAGTAGAGAATAGTGTTTGCCTTTCTGTGTATTGTTTATTATCAAGCTAAATGGAGGGCAGCTAGATTCTCTTCTATATTCAGTCTGTGCAATACACTGTTTTGATTGAGATATATGAAGAAAATCTGTCCTCACACAGATATGTATTTGAAAAGGGAGAGGTATTTTAATAACCTTTATGAATATTTGGATGTTCTTTGACAATAACCCAAAACTCCCCAAGTGATAGTTTCTTTAAAGTTAGTTGCAATGTAGCATCTGAAACTATGCCAGTGGATTTGTGGTGCCTGTTCCATTAAAATCTTTTGGTCTGGAATCTTCCTTACAAAAGAATTCTGAGTAATGTGTGTAGCTGCTCCCTGACTCCAAGACAGAGGGCTTAATTCCTACCATTCACCCTCCCTGGGGGTGGGCTAGACCAAATGACTTGCTTCCAAAGAGTAGAATGAGTACAAGGGGAAAATTGGTAACTTTTGCAGTGGAGAAACCTGGGAAAGACTACCTTGGCCACATAGTGACCGTGAACGTCACCTGTGATGATGTGAGCCCTGATGTCATGTAACGAAAAAGCTCATAACCCCAGTCTAATTGTGAGAAAAACATCGGAAAAATATGTCCAAATCAGAAGATATTCTGCAGAGTACCTGACCAGAACTACATGATTGTCAAGCTCATGAAAAACAAGGGCAGACTGGGAAACTGTCACAGACCAGAGGAATCTGGGAAGACACGACAGCTAAGTGTAGCGTGGTCCTCAAGATTGGATACATGAACAGAAAGAGGACATTAATGGAAAAACTGGTGAAATCCAAATAAAATCTGGAATGTACTTACTGTTACCGTATCAGTGTCAACTTCTAGTTCTGATGAATATATCATAGTAAAGTAAGGTGTTAATAGTGGGAAGGGGAAATTGAGTAAAGGATATACAGGAACTCTGTCTTTGCCACTTTTCTGTAAATCTAAAATTACTGCAAAATAAAAAAGTTTTTAAAAATCCACTGTTATGCATTGCATTCTGAATAAATCGTTTATCCATGCATGATTTGGTAACATCATGGCCATAGTCATTTGGAGAATACTGGTTCATAGAGATAAACAGATCTTTGAACTGTTGACACATTTTATTGTTCAGTACTTTACAAATCACATTTGTTAATAGCGCCACCTGTCTCATCAGGTAAGTCTTCACTGAGAAGCTGTCAAGTTTCACCGTGGTGGCTACAAGTTTCCCGAAATCCTAATTTTCCTTTGAAAGCTCAGATGTTATCTTTAGCAGTGAACACTGCTGTTGTTTTCCTGACTGTAATAGGCTCATCATGTTCATTTTCAAGAAAATGTCTGCCAAATATCCAAGTCTAAATAACCATAGCTTGGTAGTTATTCTTTTAAATAAAATGTTTGGTGAAAAAATTGATCCAACTTGCAACTCAGTTTGCATGAGTCCTTTTCCTCAAAACAACTATCATACTTCAGAATGCAACAGAAATGTTTTATGGTACTTCTCAATTTGTCATGTACAATATTGAAATACAGGTCCCAGGAATCAAGATTTAATGAAGCTGATTACTTCTACTGCATCATCAAGGATATTTTTCCCCCTCTGGAAAAGAATTATTTTACAGTTTTTAATTGAAATACAGTTGATTTACAGTGTTCTGTTAGTTCCAAGTGTACAGCAAAGTGATTCAGTTTTATGTACATTTTAAAATTCTCTTCCATTGTAGGTTCTCATAAGGTATTGAGTATAGTTCCCTGTGCTATACAGTAGGTCCTTGATGGCTATAGATTTTATGTATAGTAATGTGTATGTTTTAATCCCAAACTCCTAATTTAAAGGTTATTTGAACAGATCTTCCCCCTTTTACTCTGTGTGTGTGTGAGTGTGTGAGAAGACAGTGACCACTAGTAGTGACCTATTACTACCTCTGCCTTGACTTGTGCTGAGACACTTTTATACCATTGGTGCAAATACCAACACAGTAGAAAACTCCAGGAACATTTTAGTAATCTAAATGAAAAGGATTTGGCCTTTCTGACTTTCCTAAAGGGGTCCTGGGTACCCCTAGGGGTCCACAGACCACACTTTGAGAACTGCTGTCCTTAAGTAAAGCAGCAGTTGCTAAATGGTCACAAAGGAACAGCTGACATAACCAGACACCAACTCCATTTGGAAGCAGATGGCGCCATGGTGGTACCTGGTGTGTAGACGATGATGCCGTTTTGGCTTAACTGGTCTTACTTTTGATGGCCCATGAAGCTTTTCCATTTGCTTGTGGACAAACATTTCCAAACCATTTTTAAATGCTGAAAGGTAGACTTTGATAATCTGGTATCTGTGTTTGCTGCTGTTTTTAACATAGTCCTTTATAAAACTTCATTCAGGAAATTCATAAAATCACCTCTGAAAATTACCTCTTTTCTTTCTTTTCTTTAAAGGTAAATCTCACCTGGCTATTGTGCAGCGAGTAAACAATGAGGGAGAGGGGGATCCATTTTATGAAGTTCTGGGAATTGTCACATTAGAGGATGTGATTGAAGAAATCATCAAATCTGAGATTCTAGATGAAACAGATTTATACAGTGAGTATCATTGCCTGAGTGTAATTTTCCAAAACCTTTGCTTTTATTTGCCATGTTTTTTTGTGAGTCATCGGACATCTCTCCAGCTGTTGTCTGTTTCTAATTATACACGGTGTGTGTAGGCTGGGTACCACCTACAAGTATATACCAGTCCTTCCACCACAGAGGAAGAAGAGGCAGGTCCTGTAATATCAACTGGCCATGTTTTTTTTTTTTTGAAAAGCCAACTTCTTCTGAGCTGGGCATTACTTGCCCTGAACAGAAAACAACATTCTTGGCTTTCATTTTACACAGTTAGGCAAATTGTTTCAGTTAAGTTTCTGTCTCTACTTAAAGTCATAATTCAAATGCTTAAAAACTGAGAAGAGTTTCTGGATAGCAACTGTTGAAATTTCCTTGTTCTAGTACCCATGCGTCAGGATAGAGGTGAAGTTTGCAGGCGTAGTTTTGCTGGGGTAGTGTTCTCACTGCAGAGTATATAGCAAAAGCAGGACAGGTTAGAATACACAGTAAAAGTGTGTCTTTCTTGTTCTCTGTCTCTCTGCCTTTTGGAAGATGGGCTTGGCTTGGGGAAGGTGGGTATCCACACCTGTTTGCTCAGGAGTAGGCTTGATCCTGGGGCTTCCCAGGTGGCGCTAGTGGTAAAGAACCTGCCTGCCAGTGTAGGAGACGTTTAAGAGATACGGGTTCGATCCCTGGATTGGGACGATCCTCTGCAGGAGGGCATGGCAATCCACTCCAGGATTCTCTTGCCTGGAGAATTCCATGGACTGGTGCATTGCAGTCCTTAGGGTCACACAGAGTCAAAAACAACTGAAGTGACTTAGCACACACACACACACAGGCTCGATCCTGGGCTGGGCATTGAACCTGCATTCTGTCCTATTAAATCCACAACTGTTGGATTTCCTCAGCCTCACTCTTAGCAAAGTAATACTCTTTTTTTTTTTTTTTTTTAATTTTTTTATTAGCTGGAGGCTAATTGCAAAGTAATACTCTTTCAAGAGTTTCTTAATGCCAAAGATGGCCCAAGGCCTGAGATGTTAGGGGCTGTCAAAGGTGGTATGGAGAAAGAGAATTTGGGCTCTTTGTGCCCTGTTGGGCTTTTCAAGCTTGAATTGGAGGGGAAAAGGGACCGTTCAGATGGCCTGGAGCACCAAGGACAAAGCCAGTCTTGCTCAAAGCAGAGTCATTTTACTCAGTCCTTCCATCCACCCTTAAAAAAATTTTTTTTTTTAATATTTAGCTCTTGACCTGCTTCCCAAATGGATCTCATTTTTTCCCTCACATCTGTATAGTGTTCTTTAAACAACACCAGTCCCTATGTGTTTTATCCTTTTGACTCTTGGAGAATAATCAGAGCTTTCATAATAGAGAATATTGTTAATTGTGTGTTTACATTCTTTTCATCCTTCCTCACAGAGACTGTTTAATACCAAGTGTGTCTCTGCATATTTATGTGTTTCCCCAGGGGTAATCCTCAGTGTAAGAAAGATAATCTAGACATTTATGTGCTTTTATGTTTACCCTTCAGCTCACTTCTTTTAAACCTTGATGAGACTGATTTCATACATGGCTTCCTGAGATGAGATACTGAACTTGTGTTTCAAGGATAGTCTTGATTCAGTTCAGGGATGATGACGACCTTTGACATTAGACAATGATTCAGAATGCTTGCCTTGATTTTTGCTGCCTGACTCTAAAGAGAATTTGGGACAGAGGAAAATTCCAGGTTGTGATTGCCTTCTCCCCAGGACAAGCCTGATTAGCCATCACTGTTTTGCCTTAGGCATGAAATGGTAATGTAAAGACTCATGATTCTTGAGGGGGGAAAGCAAGCAATTAGGATCTCGTCTCTAACCTAGTTTTTTCTTGATCATTACTTTGTCCAGAAATACTCAGAAGTTTTGCGTTTGACACCTTCAAGATCAAGGATTGGCAAACTACAGCTTACAAACTAAAAAAAATTTTTTTTAACATTTTTTCAGTTGTTTAAAAGTCAAAAAATATTCTTTTGTGACACGTAAAAATGATACAGAATTAAAATTTTCTATCTGTAATAAAGTTTTACTGCAGCACAACCCTGCTAATTCATTTTCACATGGCTTCTTTTTGCTCAACAGCAGAGTTGTAGTTGCAACAGAACATACATGGCCCGCGACCCTGAAATATTTACTGTCCAGCCCTTTGCAGAGGAAATGTGCTGACCTCTGTTCTGAATCACTTCCTTCGTATTTGCTTGACCTTGAGGGTCTCATGGTCTGGGGTATTATTACTAAAATCAACAGACATTATTAAAAAGCAACAGATTATATTATTAAAATCAATCACAAATAATCACTGTTCTGTGAAAGTGTTCTTGTTTATTTCTCGAGGTTGTGTGTGTATGTGTGTGTGTGCGCTCTTTCAGCAGAGGCAGGCACACGCCTTTCTGTCTTCTGTAGCACGATTGCTCTTCCTGCTGTGTGGCAGCCTGAGTAGTAGGAGCCTGTGTGTGCTCTGGGCTCATGTCCTGTTGCTGTGTGGTTATGTAAAGGCTCTACGAGGGGAGGATTTTTGTCCATAGCTGCCCAATAGTAGTACTTAGAAGGGCCCTGTAGATCTTCCCAGCGTGTGTCCACAGTCACTCCTAATCACGTTACCTGTGATTGCGTACTGTGGATTGTGTCACAGCCACGCCTGTGCTGCACTGATCCGATGAGGGTTCTCTGTCCCCCCACCTCCACGTGCTGTTTGTATGTAGCGTGCCCACCATCTGGAGAGTGAGCTTAGCCTTTCCAGTATATCATGTCATTTTTCATTCAAAAAGAGCCCTGATCTAATGGAATGTGTTTCCTTACTTTTTCCTTTTCTCATTCCTCCCTCAGCTGATAACAGAACGAAAAAGAAAGTGGCCCATCGAGAAAGAAAGCAAGATTTTTCTGCCTTTAAGCAGACAGACAGCGAGATGAAGGTTAAAATATCACCACAGCTTCTCTTGGCCATGCACCGTTTCCTAGCAACAGGCAAGTGCCGCTTATCACAGTTTGAAATCTCTGCCAACCCTGGAGCAAGTTTCTCACCCACCACTGACTGGGGTGGGCTGGGGGTGGAGCCTGGGAACTGGGGTGATAAGTAATGCCACTTTTGTGTTTTGTTTTTTGTTTTTTTGTTTTGTTTGTTTTGTTTTGTTTTGTTTTCTTTTTAAATTCTCTCCTCTCCTATGTTCAGTGTCGGCATGAACCCTCTGAGACATTTACCAGGGGTGGACCAGTAACTTAAAATTGGTCTGAAAGGTAAGGATGAATGTTAGTGCCACACTGCATGTGAACGGTAGGCCAGGCCATCCGCTTCAGCTCAGTCCAGGGGAGAGCCAGCTGGCGGAGCAGGCGGACAGTGCATACCAGACCCCATCTCGGTGTGTGTCAGACATTGAGTAGCTCTCTCTTCAGCTTGCCTCGGAAGAACATTTGGACATCAGTGGTGACACAGGTGCTATGATTTGCAATGAAAAACAATAAATTCTCAAAATTAAATTTTTACCCTTTCTGGTTGTAATGAAATCAGAAATCCTCAGAACTCTGACATAGATTTCCTGATGGCCTCTTCAAATCAGATTGTTAACTCAGGCCCATTCCAGGAGGCCAGTGTTCACATTACTAAAACCACCAACCCAGCCGGCAGTGACTGCTCCAGGGAGGTCAAGGTCGAACGGACTTGGGAGACTGACTGACCCTGCTCACATCCCCAGATGGCTCTCTAGGCGAAGGGTGAGCTCTGTTGGCCAGGGGGAAGTGTGAGAAAATCTGAGAGTGCCCAGTGGCCTGTAGAAGACGTCTGTGTCCAAGATGGGCAGCCAGTGCCTTTCAACTGAATGCAGTGTACTTGAGATATTTTGAAAAGAAGGCTAACAGCAACCACGTGATGGAATGTTACACACTCTTTAAGATCATTTTTTCAGATACCTCGAAAGCCTCATCATATATTTATCACATGTGAAAATACTTAGTGTAAAGTAAGAAGAAACAGTATAAAACCATGTGTACACAAGATCATCCTTGTATTTTTTAGTGTACACACACATACGTACATGGCGCTCATGCCTAGGTGTGGTATGGGAAAGAAATGCTCACCAATTGCTCAGAATGGTTATGAGTGGTTGGTTTATAGGTTTATTTTCTTCTTTCTCTTTTTCTATATTTTCCAAAACTTCTGCGATGTACTATCTTATTTTGTTATTACAAAAGTCACTGAACTAATGCAGAATCTATAGGTCTCACATATAACATAATTAAAAACATTTTAAGACATGTGAACAGTATCTTTATTTCTGATAATATTGTTCTTCATCATTTAAGAACCACAATTTAGATGTTATTCTACTCTGCCTCAGAGATACCATAATGTCCACTTTCAGTATAGCACCCTTAAGTCAGTAACTTGGGGTTTTGTTATTTTAAATGAAATCACTATCTTTATCAATTCAGATCAACATTACTTTTTTGAATAGCAAGCTGGAGTGCATGTTGATGTGTGCACGTGCCTTGCTTTTATTCTGAATCTCTACCTTCCTCTGTTTCCAGACTTTCTCAGGGTAGTCGATGGGAGAGTGAGATGTGAGCACTGCGTCTGAGCACCTGGTACTAACCCACGCCTAGACGCTTCCTGACCTCTGCTTCTTCCTGTGGCTGTTGTTGGACAGTCAGTCTTTTGTGGCCTGTTGCAGGGTGTCCTGGCAGTCATGGAGCCTGCTTCTGGTTGATTTTCCTTTGTGTCAGTCAGAAAATGAGGGTATTTTTTTTAATAATACCTGAAACCAGTGACAGGTTGAAAAAGAAAAATTCTAAAGCAACAAACATGGGAATTCAGCATTTTCTAATTTCTCCCAGGTTATCTGCCCCCAGTGGATCACGAAACGGAAGTCTCATTAATCCATGCTGTATTGCTTCGATTCCAAGTATTCTTTAAACACTTTAATCACTAGCATCATTTTTTCCATCCATTTGAAGTGTAATATCAAGTTGTGTTTATATCTATAGAAGTAGAAGCATTTAGCCCATCCCAGATGTCAGAGAAGATCCTTCTAAGGCTGCTAAAGCACCCCAATGTCATCCAGGAACTGAAGTATGATGAGAAGAACAAGAAAGCTCCAGAATACTACCTCTACCAGCGAAACAAACCTGTAGACTACTTCGTTCTCATTTTGCAGGTCAGAAGTATTAATCAATAGTTGTTTGATCTCATTGAGTACCCACCCTTCCAGCTCTGAGGAAACTTGGTGTAGGTGAATGGGTGTCAAGGATTGCACACTTAACTTCTGGGGTGGCCTTATATGTGGGAGAATTTCATCTCCCTGTTTTCATATCTACAAAAGCAGTGTTGTTAGTTACTTTAATTTCCAATACTGATAGGTACTTGGTGATTGCTGAGGCATTGAGGCATTCCTTTGAAGAAGGGTGAATTCAGGTGTTTGCTTGTTTTTTTTGGAAGAGTTTGGGGAATTAACTATGTATGTCTAAATCCTGGCTGGACATTTGAAATGTCAGTGTTGTGAGTTCCTTGGGTCTTCTTTTCATTGTCTTTTCTTTCTTCCACCCCTCGTTAAGACTTGGCCTTACACAGCTTCTTAGAGATTCCTTATTATCTCTTAATGTTGTCAAAATAATCCATTTATTGGGTTGGCCCAAAAGTTCATTTGGGTTTTTCCGTAAGGTGTTATGGAAACACCGAATGTATTGTTTTTATTTCTGGTTACTAACCAGATTCTGTTTTAATGAGCAACTGATGGGTAATCACAGGCTCTCATGGCAAATTGTTACTTACCTCCTTCTCTACTGTAACATAATCCACGATATAAGGTGAGAAGGTCCCTCCATTCTGAGCCCTCTTAGAGGGGCTTCTGTGCTTCAGTTGACAGGAGGCCCTTGTTATCTCACAGTTTCACTTGGTAGAGCACAGTTCTTGGCATGGAGATCAAGATGCATAGTACAAAGAACAGTGTGCTAGTTTTATTGATTTCTTATACCTCTTTAGTGAACAATTACTTTTATGGGAATTCTGAGTGTATTTCAGCACGAGAATACTACCCCTTTTAGCATTCTCCTGTTTCTTGGTTACTTCCTAGTAAGAATTGAAAGGATCTTTCTAAGAGTATAATTAGCACTTGGTAGGCCCATCTACAGTTTGCATCTAAGCAAGTAAATTAACTAAAGTCCTTTTATTTGAAAGTAACTTTTATCAAATGTCTAGATGTTAGAAACTCTGGGAAGTGTTGTGTTCATGCCCCATGTTTGGCCTGTATAGTGAATTCTGGATGCAGATGTGAGGAGCTGTAGAAAAGGCTGGATTAACTGGGTATATGCTGCTTTCATAGGGTGCTTCTTGGAAATTTCTGTTTGCAGGATTTCTACGTCAGTACCCTGATGCTTCTACTAAACTTAGTCTCATTCAATCCTGAGCTGTGATTTTTGTTTCTCAGGCGATAGACAAGCTTGAAACTCTGAGGGGGCTATTGGGAACTAATTTTATTTATTACAGTGAAGGAGTAAAGCATTCATGTTTCTCATAAAAGGTCGATATGAATATTCCTTAAACCTAGAGAAGCTAAATGACATTAAAGACAGTTTATTTCAGAGAACTCTGAGGATTGACATTGTGAATTTCAGTAATAGTAGAAACTCTATGGCTTTCAATTGTCAATTTTCATATAGTTAGCATTTATGAATTCTGATTCGTTAATGCTCTATTGGTATGTAATAAAGCCATTTCCTGGCTGATGGATCTAAAAGTAGATTTTATGGAAGAGGGACTTCATAACCTTTGTCCCTTTATAAGTAAATCTTTAAAGATATTTTTCAGAAGGCTTTTATGTCTATGTAACTATATTTGAATACCTGTGTCATGTTAAATAATTTTGCAAATGTGACAAGTTCTTGGAACTGATGATGTCATGAGGGTTGTATAAAGATTTACAGGATTTATGGAGGTGTTCAAATTAGAGAGTTTGGTGAAAGTCATGTTCTTGTGAGCCAGCCAGTTACTTGAGGTACCCAGAGTATGACAAAATGAAATATAATACCCTGTCAGTCTAACATGTGCCCAGTCGCTCAGTCGTGTCTGACTGTCTGTGACCCCATGGACTGTAGCCCTCCAGGCTCCTCTGTCCATGGGATTTCCCAGGCAAGAATCCTGGAGTGGGCTGCCGTTTCCTCCTCCAGGGATTCTTTTGGACCCAGGTATCAAACCTGTGTCTCCTGCCTTGGCAGGCGGATTCTTTACCACTGAGCCTCATGCGAAGCCCCATACAGAGTATAGTCCAAGCTAAAATATCACTAATCCATCATTGGAAATTCATGCCAGGTTATTGAATATGTTCCACTGTATTTTAAGAGCATTTAACTAGTAGAAAGCAGCAGTAGTTGCCTTCCCTTCCTGCCCTCTTCTGAAGACACTTGAAAACTATTATCAAATTATTGATGTCTGGAATATAATTATAAATAGAAACATCATTTTGAGTTTAAACCCTAGATGAAATAGTTTAATTTATTCAAAGGGCAAACCACTTAAGTAAGCTTAATTAAAAGAATATCCTATAGGTTATGGGGCACATACCTCCGACTACAGATGAATAAAAAGGCACTTTCTAGTTTTATCTGAGAAAATAGTTTTTTAACTAAAATGTATTTTGATAAAAACACAGTAAGTAGTGAAAGAAAATTTTATTGACTCTACATACCTTAAATAACTTAATAAAATAATGGAAATGGATAGGAACATAATTTTGATGGAAAAAGTTTTTCTACCATCATAATAAAGGAAGAAAAAATATTACTTTTAAATTGTGTACATAATAAAACAAAATTAACCAAGTTGAAGATTAAATGTAAAGCCAGGGAAATACACTTTAAAAACATTTTATGTGACTTCATAAAAATTGGTCATTTGCTGTCACATGTAAATTCTAGTAAATTCAGAAAGAAATTTCATAAAAACAATCTGCACAGATCATAATGAAATAAAATTAAACAAAAATGCATAATTGAAAAGTACGGAGCTATTTTAAAATTGTGGTCAATTTTCTTACAAAGATATGTATATAAGGCATAAAACAGACAGTATAATATGTTTTCATTTGTGTTAAAGAAACCTACATTCTTCCTTTACACACACATAATAATCATTGCCTCTGAGGAGGAGGTTTGGAGGACTAGGAATAGGGTGGAAGGGAAACTTGCTTCTCTTTTTGAATTTCCTTGTGTATGTACTACCTATTTGAATATGTAAAAATTGTGAATTAATGGCAAACTAAAAACCCTAAGTAGCAACTGAATTAGGGAGAAAATATATAGACTTCATAAAATACATAAAATATCATAAGACTATTAAATAATACTGTATACATAATATGTCAAAATTTTAAATTTTATTTCTCTAAGTATTTGCATAAGAAAAAAGATACCTATGATTTTCTGTAATAGAAAAAGAGCAAAGCAACAAACTCAAAAGAACAAATTATAGATTATCATGAAAATAACTTTTAAAATGAAAAAACTTTATATATCATAAACAAAATCAAGATTGGTTCTTCTAAAAGATGAACAAACTCAGTATTCTTATGCCATAATTGATGTGATAAGAGAAAAAGCAAAACTAGAAGTTCTCCCTTGCCCCCCCCGAAAAGCAGCTAGAATCAAAAGAATCGCTTGGGGGAAAAGTTGAGACTTAAAGAACTCAATTTCTATATTACACAAATAGAAAAAAATGATTTGACAGTCAGATGCATTCTTTAGGACATGGCCTTATCTAATTAAGTCTGGTACTATTGTGGGCCAGTCTCACTTATCCGCATTGATGGAGAATTCCTAAATAAAAAGATAGTAGTTAGAAACCAACAGTAGACCCAAAGAGTTATTCAGTGTGACTGAATTAGGATTATTTTAGAAACACAGGGCCAGTTTAATAGAAGGACAACAAAACTAAAATATGCCATGTTAGTTAAGAAAGCAGTAAAAGAAAAAATCCTTATACTATCGATAGTTATCAAAAAGGCAACTGACAGAGGTAAACATCCATTCTTGATTTTAGAAAACAAACCCCTCCCCTCCCCCAAAAAAATCTCTGTAAAAATCCATGATGAACAGTGAACAAAAAAGACAATACTTAATATCATTTCGCCTGTTATTTGGGAAAGGAATTTTAAGCCTTCAATATCAAACCTTCTCATGGAGTTTTGAGTTGCAGGATCTTATGTGTGTCTCAGTGGATAATGTTTCCTCACTCTTGACTCATGTACTGATAACACAGTCACATTCAAGAAAAAAATTAGCTACCTAGCGTCAACCCTACTTTTTTAAAAAAAGTATGTATAAATACTGGGTTGGCTAAAGAGTTCATTTGAGTTTTTCTATAACACGTTACAGGAAAACCTCAACAAACTCTTTGGCCAACCCAGTATAAAACCAATATAAGCTCCTTTTGAACCCTTTGAGCTGAGAACTCTTGTATAGAACAATAAAGAGAACAAGTTTGTAATTAGCACTTTAAATGCGTAAGTGGTGGTATTTGGCTGACAGGAAAGTGCCAGTGGTCCCAGACTGTTGCTCTTGCATCCAGCGCACTCAGCTCCCCTGTGCCTGGCGAGGACGGCACCCTCCCGCCCTGTGCTCGGCTTGAGCTGCTTAGTATGTTTGTACAGTATGTTGTGCTGTTAGTTGGCCTCTGCTGGGTGTGACCGGATTAGTTCTATGTTTAGTCCTCCTCTGCTGCTTTCTCTTTGGCTCAGTGTTTCTCACACTTCAGTGTGCTTGGGAATCTCTTGGGGGATTCATTACATCTCGGGTGGAGTCTTAACAAGCTCCCATTTGGATGAGAAGAAGGCTTAGCCGCAGTGATTCATGTAGTAAGAACAGCTTCCTAACAGAGAAGTTGAGCAGTAAAGGCAAGTGCTGGCACTGACATCTGGTGGTAGCATTTGGTCAGATGATGGTCAACCAGATAGCCTGAAATATGTGTACATTAATTTTTGACCATCAAAAAAAGTTTTTTTCAATTTAAGCATTCATGAACTTGCTGAGTCCCAGGACTACATCTGTGGACTCCAGATTGAAAAATATTGCTTTACAATGGATGGGTGGTGTTCCTCTTCCTATTGGGTAGGGCTGGTGAACACAGCCTGGCATTTGTGCTCCTGGCATTTAATGGTATCTCCCTGTAGGTGTCAAAGCCTACTTTGTGATGATGATTTGAAGAACAGAAAATAAAAAGAGAACTCAATTCCAGAGTGAGCAGGAGACCAAGTAACTGCTCTGCATATGGGATCTGAGGGTCTTCAGCCACAAGCCCATGGCCTCTACCGATCGCTTGACCTCGTTTGTGCCAGTGAGGACAGCTGAGGCTTCTCCCTTGAGGCCAGGTCCACATGACTGCTGAGCACTTTGTGGATGCTTGGAAACTTTGAAAGGAGTTACACCTTTTTCCAAGGAAAGGTGGGATCCTACGGGAGCCACTTTACTCGAGGAACCAGCTTTGCTTGGGACAGTGAAGCCTTCTTCCTGTTTGTCAGTTTACCCATGTGATGCCCCTTCTTCCTTTGGGAGTCTGTCCTTCCCTGTCCCAATTTTTTTTTTTTTTTTTTTGGTAACAGGCTAGAGCAAAGCCATGAATGTTTCAAAAGTAAAATTGATACGTAGCCCCTTCCCTATATAGAAAGTCATTATCTGAGAAGTTCCCTGATTGAGTTTTGAGCCCAGCAAGATATTTATTTCCTCAAAGGGCAGCCCTGTTTTGTGTACTGGTTGGTTTACTTGAAAATGTTCACTTTTCTGAGTCATCGACACACACAGATGAATAAAAATGTGTTCACTGGATGTTTTTAAAACTTGCCAGTCAGGAAAGTCTCACTCTAGAGAAGGAGGGCTGAGTGGTTTTGGGGGGTTGTGGAATCACAGAATGTTAGAACTGAAAGAACCATAGGGTTTGTCTTCTCTGCTGCAGTTTTATAAATGAAGCAAGGTTAGCCTAGGGTTAGCCTAGGGCAGCAGTTCCTAAATGCTGATACTTAACAAAGTTTTCTCCAGTTTGAGGCAAAATGAGGGGAAAAAAGGACAGTGGCAATGAGTTCTTCATGAAGCTGTGTATATTCAGTTTGTTTCCCTGGTGGCTCAGTTGGTAAAAATATCTGCCTGCAATTCGGGAGACCTGGGTTTGATCCCTGGGTTGGGAAGATCCCTTGGAGGAGGACATGGCAACCCACTCCAGTATTCTTGCCTGGCGAATCCCCATGAACCGAGGAGCCTAGTGGGCTACCATCCGTGGGGTCACAGAGTTGGACACGACTGAGCAACTAAGCACACATTCTGAAATTATGTATTTTCTATATTGGGGATTAAAATATCTGGGCTTCTGTGAAATCATGGTCTTACCCAGATAGCTGTGTGTTTAAAAAAAAAATCTCTTATGAAATAAAAATGTGGCAACCCTCTCTTTGTTCCTGAGGAGGAAGATGGATTTTCCTAGTTTTGGGGATCCAAGCTGGGAACCACTGAGCTAGCATACCTGCCTTTAATCTGATGGATCTAGACTCGGCAGATGCCACAAGGAAGATAGCTGATCCTCCTCCGCCTGTCAGCCTACCTTGGGGAGAAGGGAAAGATCAGCCGAGGGGACTGAGAATCTTTGAGCAGCTATCCTGGTCTAACTGACAGCTTTTGGGGACTCTCTCTAGAGGCCAGAATGCCCAGAGGTTCCAGAGCTGATACCCATTTGCAGGGACACAGAACACAGAAGGCCTTGTCACTTGTTCTTTAAAAAAAAAAAAAAAAGATTAAAAGATCCAGATCAACAGGCGGTTCATAAAGATGGACATCATTATGAGTCTTTACGGCATTTGATCCTGCCTCCTGATTTTCTGCGTAGAAATGCAGGTTACGAGATGGTCTTGCAGCCCCTTTTGAGTTTACAATCACCAAGGCAGACATTTTCAAATAGTATTTATGTGCATCCTAGCTCCCTGATACAAAATCAAGGACTAGTCCATGACGAAATGGATAAATAACTAAAGGTGTCCACCAATGGACACTTACCATCTGTTGCTTACCATCTCTGAGCATTGTCCTTCCCTACCTCTCCTAGGGACCCTGCCTCCCATTCTTTCCCACCAGCGTCTTGGCTTTTGCTCCCTGAGTTCCCATCTCTCTTCCCTCCACTAACTGTCCTCCCTTTCTGCCTGGAAATGGCAACAACCCACTCTAGTATTCTTGCCCGGGAAATCCCATGGACAGAGGAGCCTAGCGGGCTATGGTCCATCGTGTTATGGAGTCAGACATAACTTAGCAACTAAACAACGCCGACAGAACAGCCCTCGTGAGCCCCACGACGCCCTCCTCAGCCTGCTGCTGTCTCCCCGCTGTGGCCCTGCCTCCCGTGCTTTGTCCTGCCTTTCCATCCATTGTCTGGTTGCTTCCAGAAAAGACCCCCTCAGGCCGCAGTGCCGCCCTGGTGACTGAGACCGTCCTTCACTGAGGTTCTCCCCTCCTCTCTGCGGTGATGCGGCCGTCTGGTCCTACCTGTGTCTGTGGTTTCTCTTTTTCCTCCTGCTCTCAGTCACCGTCTGCAGTTGCTCCTTTTCTCTTTCCACCCACTTTTCTCTCTCACATCACCATCTCCAGTTCTGACCTCTTCCCTGACCTTTGTTCTTCCATTTCAGCCTTTTTGATGGGCTCTTCGAGAGGTCTTGTTTTCTTGAAGGGCATTCGTCCTCTCTTCCCAGCTCCCGTCACTGCCTTTCCTAGTGTTTCCACCTCCACGCATGGAGTCCCCATTCTTCAAGTCACTCAGAGCAAACTTTGCTTGAGATTTTTGACACCCCGCTTTCTCTGCTTATGCTTTTCTCACTTACGGTTTCACTAAATTACGTTGATTCTTTATCCATGGCTCCTCTTATGATGATCTTTTTCCAGTCCTGTGGTTACTGCCTTTGTGTACGTCTAGACTTGATCTTCCTGAAACCTGCTCTAGAACCTGACTGTGCTAGCCCATTCTTCAAGGAGCTCCACAGTCCCACCTGCTCACCAAACTCTCTTTTCAAACCCGTCTCCCCTTCTTCCCTGGTAAACCCACTGAGCCTGCTGTTGCCAACCTCTGACCTTGTCACCATTCCCCTCTCTTGGCTCAAATCCTCCTCCTTAGATTTTCCTTCCTGTGTAAAATTTGTCTTTATACGAGAACGGGAAGTAATTTTTTTTCTCTCTCATTGAACTCCTTATATTCTTCTTGTCTTTTTCCTCATGTGGAGTTTTTGCTCACTGCCTTGTATCATGGCGTTCCGGTGCTCTCCCCTTACCCTGAACTGTGTGCTCTTGGAGCACAAAGGCTGTCTTCTCACAAGGCTGCACAGCCTAGCCTATAGGACCCTGTGTGGTCAGGGTTTTAGCACCTTTTGCTTTGCAGGTTGATTTTGTATTATAGCAAGAGAATTGGTTGGAGATTGATAAAACTAGTATTTTCCATCGAGTGAAGGAAAACCTAAAAGAGAGACAACAGATGGTTTTCTGAGGAAGGGATTCGAGAAAAGACTTCCATAAATGGGAATTTAGTGTAGAATAAAAGGGAGTGATCACAGTGATAAGAGTTTGCATTCGTGGGTGACAGTGTAGCATACTGATTAAGAGCTTGTTCTTGGGTCACGTCATCTTTCTGAGTCCCATTCTCCTGATTTATATGAGGGTGATAATTGTGTCTGCTTCATAGAATTGTGAGCATTAAGTGAATTAATAAAGCAGTGTGAATTGTTGGCACAGTTCCTCTTCAATAAATGGTAGCTTAAGTTTTGTTTACCCGTGGTAAAGAATGCACCATAAAGGTACACTCTTATCAGAGAGGCAAGAATTACAGGTAAGATGAGCAAGAACTTTCCTGACCCTTGGCTTAGAAATCTAGAATACAACTTGCTTATGAGGATTTTCCAGTAGCCCAGAAAAATGCATGTTGATATCACCTACCATGAAAAATTATGGTGAACCCTAAGGCTGGGGGAGTGAATAAAGCACAGCCTGTCCCAGAAGAAATGGTGAGAGTGAAGAAGTTGTGGTCAAGTTAGAGGAAGGAAAGAGAAGGGAGAACCTTAGAAGAGGTCTTGTCCTAACGGAAGGACATTTCCTAAGGTACTTTTCCAAGACAAGAGAAGTACCACAGTGTCACGGTGCCTCTTGGGTGTCTGGATGACCAGGGATTGGCCTGTGCGGTGTTTGCTCAATTGGTCACGACTATGATAGGGAGAGAAGAGTGAGTTCTGCCCTTAGGAGCTGGTTTAGTCCTCCCTGTTTTATGGTCACAAACCATGTTGGCCCTTGACCCTGACTCTGCTCCGACTCGGGCTCCCATGGGACTGCCTGGGTGACGGTCACAGAGCACTTTCTCAGTGTTTGTCCCATGAACGGGGCAAGAGCCCCATCCTTCTATCCTTGGGAGGGCTCTTGAATCCATGAACTGGGGTGCTGGGGACTACTAAGTGAACTCATGGAAATTAAACATCACACTACCATCGCCAGTGCATCTCCAGCTAAGTCCAGTTTAGACCAAAATCTGAGGAAGGACTAAGTCTTGCATAGGATTTACAAAGGTTCATGTAAGTAGGCTGAAAATGCCCCCTTTTTCCTTTTCACAGGGGAAAGTGGAAGTAGAAGCTGGAAAAGAAGGTATGAAGTTTGAAGCCAGTGCTTTTTCATACTATGGTGTGATGGCCCTTACAGCCTCCCCAGGTGAGTGTCCTTGTCAGCCTCAGGGCAGGGCTAGGTGTCAGTAAATAATGCCCTGTCCTGTCACTTTTATCTCTGTACCTACTGGCTAAACACAACACTTGTTTCTTTACTTTATGAACTTTTTATTGAAGTGGCATACAAAAAAACACTGCTCACCTTGTACATATATACCTCTGAGCATTTTCACAAACTCAGCTCTCCTGTGTAGACCAACTCCCAGATCAGGAGACAGAAAGGGCATCACCAACCCTCAGAGGAAATTGCACCCTGCACCCCACCCCGCCCTCCCCTTTAGTCACTGTCTCCCCAAAGTAACCACTGTCTTGACTTCTGAGCCTTGACGAGTTTTGCCTCTTTTTGAACTTCAGGTTGGTGGAATTATTACACTGACTTCTCCCACCCAGTGTTGTCCTGGTCACCTTCATCTGTACTTCTGTGCAAGCTTACACACTTTCTTCTCGTTTCTGTATAGTGTTCCATAGTGTGAATATACACCAGTGCGTTTGTCCTTTTCGGTGCTGGTGGACACAGGGGTAGCTTCATGTTGGAGGTAACTGTGAATTGTGTGGCAGCAGCACTGCACACGTCCCTTGGTGAAGACACTTCTGTCAGGTCTATATGTAAGAGTGGAATGTTGGGGCCCGTGTTAATAGCTATTGCCCCACAGTTTCCTGGAGTGGCTGAGGAGTTCCCACATGCCTGCCCCTGCTAATGAGGGTTCCAGTTGCTTTACGTCCACATGTCCGCCACTGGATACTCTTGAATCTTTTAGGTGTTAACTATTCTGGACTTTTAAAATTTTCATTTTTCTGAGGATAATTGAGGTTGTCGATATATATCTATTGCCCGTAGCCAGTTCTTCTTAAATAGAGAGCTGGCCAGTTAAGTCGGCCAAGTAAGGGTGGGTGTACCCTCAGGGTATCTATCCAGTGCTCTGACACACGATGCCAGAAAGCGGGGTCTGTGCTAGCGGGAATGTGGCTGCAGAGACTTGGCTCGCCTCTGGAATGGGATTTGAACGGTCTCTCTGTAGCTTCCTTTGCTTTAACTGGGCAGGCAGGTGGGCTTTCCTGGTAGCTCAGCTAGTAAAGAATCCACCTGCAGTGCAGGAGACCCCAGTTCGATTCCTGGGTCGGGAAGATCCCCTGGAGAAGGGAGAGGCTCCCCACTCCAGTATTCTTGCCTGGAGAATCCCCATGGACAGAGGAGTCTGTCAGGCTCCAGTCCATGGGGTCAAAGAGAGTTGAACAGGAGTCAGCACAGCGGGGCAGGCAGGTAAACAGGGCCTGGAGTGCCACCTTGTGGTCAGGCTGCCTAATGACATGCTGTGTGCTAGGAAATACCTACCTTAAAAGCTCAAGCTTAAAAGTCACCCATCAAGAGTGCTGTCACTTCTGAAAACCAGTCTCGAAAGGGGAGGGGACATCTCCAGACAAGTCTGTGTTGTGACCTTGGTCCTCATTTACTGCACCACGCAGTGTCTCAGGCACCCAGAGATGTTACGGTTAGAAAGTAAGAGAAAGGGCAAGAATTCTGAGGTTCTAAGCCTCCCCTGCCCCCATCTTCTCACTGCCCTGGTGCAGGTTATTGAGTTCCATGGGCCAGCATCTCCATTGTCAAGTGCCGACTGACACCCAGTGTGAGCACAAGCCTGTCGAATCCCACGTAATTAGTAGGTGTCTGCTGTGAACCTGAAGGTGATCTGTTTTCACTGCTAGTGAGAGGGCAGGGACCTTCTTTTTTTTTTTTTTTTTAATTAATTATTTATTTATTTAAAAATCATAAACTGCATGTATTTAATTAAAATCATACATATATCATGTATTTACTGTTCATCAACTTAGTTTAACATTATTATTTTTTATTTATTTTTTAAAAATTATTTATTTATTTTACTTTACAACATTGTCTTGGTTTTGCCATACATTGACTTGAATCCGCCATGGGTGTACATGTGTTCCCCATCCTGAACCCCGCTCCCAACTCCCTCCTCATCCCATCCCTCTGGGTCATCCCAGTGCACCAGCCCCAAGCATCCTGTATCATGCATCGAACCTGGACTGGTGATGCATTTCACATATGATAATTTACATGTTTCAATGCCATTCTCCCAAATCACCCCACCCTCGCCCTCTCTCGCAGAGTCCAAAAGACTATTTTACACATCTGTGTCTCACTTGCTGTCTCGCATAGAGGGTTATCGTTACCATCTTTCTAAATTCCATATATATGCGTTAGTATACTGTATTGGTGTTTTTCTTTCTGACTTACTTCACTCTGTATAATAGGCTCTAGTTTCATCCACCTCATTAAAACTGATTCAAATGTATTCTTTTTAATGGCTGAGTAATATTCCATTGTGTATATGTACCACAGCTTCCTTATCCATTCGTCTGCTGATGGGCATCTAGGTTGCTTCCAAAGGGACATTCTTATCTAGGTCAAGAAGACCTGGGTGACAGCCTGAGTTCCATCATTTATGGGTCTCCCAACTGAGAAAGGCCCTTGGCTTCCTCACTATTAAAAGGATATGAGCTAGTACAGCCGCTATGGAGAACTGTGAAGATTCCTTAAAAACCTGGAAATAGAACTGCCATAGGACCCGGCAATCCCACTGCTGGGCATACAGACCGAGGAAACCAGATCTGAAAGAGACACGTGCACCCCAGTCAGTGTTCATCGCAGCACTGTTTATAATAGCCAGGACATGGAAGCAACCTAGATGCCCATCAGCAGACGAATGGATAAGGAAGCTATGGTACATATACACAATGGAATATTACTCAGCCATTAAAAAGAATTCATTTGAATCAGTTCTAATGAGATGGATGAAACTGGAGCCCATTATACAGAGTAAAGTAAGCCAGAAAGATAAAGACCAATACAGTATACTAACACATATATATGGAATTTAGAAAGATGGTAATAATAACCCTATATGCAAGACAGAAAAAGAGACACAGATGTACAGAACAGACTTTTGGACTCTGTGGGAGAAGGCGAGGGTGGGATGTTTCGAGAGAACAGCATCGAAACATGTATATTATCTACAGTGAAACAGATCACCAGCCCAGGTTGGGTGCATGAGACAAGTGCTTGGGCCTGGTGCACTGGGAAGACCCAGAGGGATCGGGTAGAGAGGGAGGTGGGAGGGGGGATCGGGATGGGGAATACATGTAAATCCATGGCTGATTCATGTCAATGTATGACAAAACCCACTACAATATTGTAAAGTAATTAGCCTCCAACTAATAAAAATAAATGGAAAAAAAAAAAAGGATATGAGATCATCTCCTGTGATTGTTAGAATCTGATGATACTCACACAAGGGCTTTGTAACCTTTAAGGCACAAGAAGAAATGTTTATATTAACACAAGTAGGTGTTGAGGTTGCAACTCTTGCTTAGCAACCGTCCTCATGTTAGCCCCAGGTTAGCAGAATCAGTGTGTAAGATGGCTTTGAAAAGAAAGCTAGTCCTCTATGTAAAAATGTAAGTTGTACATTTTTATTGGTCACTAGTTCTTGAAACCTAAATATTAGCCCAGTTTATACTGAACTATGGATTCATATAGGGGTGAATCACATTCAGAAAAGGAAGAGCAGGCCTTCCATACAGAAAGCATGTGGGGCTGCAATAGCCTTATCTAGTATGCAAATACCCAGAAGGAAGAAAATTTCATTAATAGCATCCTGCTTACTACAAAAGCCCAGCATTTTGCTTGACTTTATAATTAGGATTCAGGGTTTTGTATATCCATTGAGAGATGCATTAGTATTGTAATCTCAAGATAATGTTTCTATTTGTTATTGTTGATTGCCTAGAAAACCCTGTGATAATCAGTTATCAAGTCCTGCCCAGTTATTTGTCAAATTATATCTCAATTAAAAAAAAAAAAAAAAAAACCTGCCCAGAAAATATGGCCCCTGCCTGGTAGGGCGAATTGTTTGACTTTGGTCTGCCACGCCCAGGAAATCTGCATATGATGTTCTTTATTTATTGGGTTGCCCAAAAAGTTTGTTTGGGTAAGCGCTTATGGGAAACGAATGAACAAACTTTTGGCCAACCCAGTACCTTCCTCTGATACTTTGAATTGCTTTGGAATACTTGGCAGTTTCAAACAATCCAGTCAAAGTTACAATCAGACTAATTAAGAGTGTAAATGAATTGAATAACTAATTGCTTGGCAGAGACAGGGATGCTGTAGGCTGTGCAGCGAATGAACATCGGGTGTTTTGGCAAAAGCGTCTTGGGTCATGCTCCTGGGGCAGATGACGGGTCAAGCTCCCAGTCTATGTGGCTAGCTGTGATTGAAGTCCTTAAGAGCACGTTTTGAGCTATAACCTGCAATTGGGTATTAATGGCTTAAGAGGTTTCTAGGTTAGTAAAGAAGCATGAGAGTGGAATTTCTCCCAATTTCAGCCTCCCTATACTCCTCTTCCTGGAAAGCAGTGTGTGTTCTCTTGGTTTATATAATATCATATAGGCTTCTGCATATCTGGGACCGAACACTCATATGGGTAGAACAGGTATCCACTCCTGTCCCCTGATTACAGAGAGCTCCTGTCTTGCCTTTTGAAACAGTCTCACCCTGTTTTTCTCCATTTTTCAGTTCCTTTGTCCCTGTCTCGTACCTTTGTTGTCAGCAGAACAGAGTTGTTAGCAGCAGGTTCTCCAGGTAATTCTGCATGTTTCCTTTTCATAATTCTTCTGATTGCCTCCCTTGACCCCACCAAAGCCCGGCTGGCCAGGTCTGCTCCTTCTGTTCGGTTAAGGCCATTTTCAGTTTTTCTTTGAGCTCTTAAAGTCCATGGTTCTATGACCTAAGAGTGAGCTACCCAGGAAAGCGTTAGCCCTCAACAGACGGCAGAGAGGGTTTGGGAGCTGGGAAGGGAACCTTGAAACATGAACAGCGACGACACTGGGGAAAGGAGAGTGGTTCTAACGTGAGTCACCAGCATTCTCTGTAAGTCCCACCCACACCGCTGACCTTGGATTTTCGTTGCTGCCCTTTGGTTCTTTTGGTGACCTCAGCAGAGTCATGGTGGGTGGAACTGCAGAGGCCCCAAACCTGAGGATTCTTCTGCACAACACATTCAGCCAAAAGGCTGGAGGACTGTGAACTTTCCTTGGTTCTCCATCCTCGGAGGCCCTAGCATTCCTGTTTCTGTGGTCCTTTTTTCGGATGTCCACGTGAACGAGGTGCACGTATTTCCACCCTCCGTCAGGCAGGTGGCCCCACTTCTCCTGTCTCGCTTTCTTCCTTTTGAAATTAGTACAGTGCACATTCTTAGCAAGATACTGGTTCTTGCCCCGCAGGAGAATGTGGTCATGCCTTCCTAATATGCCCAGCTGCTAAAGAGAACGGCAAAGCTTTAATCTCTCTTTAATTAAAATTGCTGGGCTTTCCTTACTTGGTAGTCCAGTTTTTCTGTATTTTGTTCAATACAGCTTATATTTTAAAATCTGACTGAAATTTGTATCTCCTCATCCAGTTTCAGCAAAAGTCTAAAATGCCAATACTTGGTAAAGGAGGCAATATTTACTTGTCTTAGAAGAAACATAATATTTTTCAGGTCTTTGTTGTTAAGAGTTGAGGGTGTTTGGCCGTAAGATACTACTTATCAGGCTGCTTGACTCCAACTAGCTGACAGAATATACGTATGTACATATGTCTACACATACATGTGTATACATAAACATGTATTTATTTATATGTGTGTTGGTATTTTTTTCTCCCCTTTTTATTTGCTGGCATCTGCTACTGATTTAAAATGTCCTAGTTACTGAAGTAAAGTGACTTTTGGATGACGCTCCTGGAAATGTCGTTTGTGTTTCACTTTTTCTTAGAACTTAGCGATTTCATAGTTCAGCCTGTTCTATCTGATCTAGTCATAAGAAAATCCATTTTGAGGGTCCAGGCCTTCGGGCTGCTGGCATTACAATAAGATACCTGATGAATGGGGGTTGAACTACACCAGTGATTTGCAGCCAGTTCCACACAGGGCCTTGGTGGCTCTAAGGGAGGAGGCTGGGATCTTTCTTTATTGTGTCTTTCTAGCTTACTAGCTAATGAAAGGATTCCTGGGTAGGATGAATAAAATAAGCCAAGACAAAAAAAAAAAAACAGAAAATTCTGAGAAGGCGTAAGAGCAATTAAAATTGATTTTTTTTCATAATTATCATCATAAAACCTTGGCACATAAATTTGGCAATAAAACCTGCACTGGGGGGTGGCAGCTTGAAGTCTTTGTTATCTTTGGGTGTGAAGACTTGCACATTTCACCACATGCTGATAAAAGGTGAGTGTGCCGGTTTCTACTGAGTTGCAGAAAAGGTCCTGGAAAACAGTCTGTTGCTCTGGACTGGCTGTGATGCTAGGCAGTGGTTCTCTGGCAAAGGGGAGGGTTTATCTCTCAAAAAACAGAGGTCGGTGGGCTGAGAGAAAGCTAACTTGGAGTCTAGATACCTTGGGAGACCAGAGAAATTACCCTGTAATCCTCCTCAGGAGAAAAGTAACAGGAGATTGAGAAGCAGAAAGCCTCATGACAGCGATCAGGCAATGCACAGGGTCTGATCAATAAGAAAAGTGCTCTTAAAATGTTTTCATTTATTTAAATTTATTTTTTGGCTGTGCCTCACGGCTTGCGGGATCTTAGTTCCCTGAACCTGGGGCCCCAGCAGTGAAAGCGCTGAGTCCTAATCACTGGACAGCCAGAAGATTCCCAAATGTCTTGTTTTCATAACATTAAATTGAAACTCAAAGAAGTAAACACCATTTCAGAAGTATCTGTAGATTTGGGGCTAAAGCCTGGGGATAGAGTGGGATCCCTTGTTTCACGGATAGTTGTATCTGTCAGCCTGTGCAGAGTTACCGGGAGTGCAGAGAAGCTTGATCCTGAGGGTAGGAGAGTGGTGGAGAGGTCCGGGGTGGTGCTTCAGGGAAAGACTATAATAATGTTAATGAGGCTCATTCATGGTGTCAGACACCATGCTAAGTGCCTTACCTTATCTAGTGTTGACTCATCCTCAGACCTTACAAGCCCGGGTGCTGTTACTATTTGCTTTTTATAGATCGGGAATCTGAGGCTTAGCAAAGTTGGGCCATCTGATCAAAGTTAGGTCACCTGCTAAATAGAAGATATCTGATAAATTATTAATTTGCCTTGTTCTCTTAAGTGGAAGCAACAAGAGGAAGTGCTGTTGAGTTTAATTTTGACCAACAATGGAAAATTGGCTCCTGACATGAAAACTATAGAGAAAGTTGTGACATGAAAATTTTAGGAGACGGTGAACCCGTCATATGAGCTTCCTTGAGTTCTTGCCATGTTTTGTTCTGCTTGTCATATTTAAACAGGGACTTTTGCTCAACGGTCTCTCAGATCGTGGTCCGGATGGGCTAAGGAAAGATAAAATGCGAGGTGAATGGTTGAATTATTTGGCCCAGTGAAGAAGAGACTTCAGAGAACTATCTTCAGACTCCTCAGGGCTGTTCCAAGTAGCAGAGGAGTGGAAGTTACTCGATAGAGCTCGGTAGAGTGGAGAGGCTGTCATTGAAGTTGAGGAAGCAGATTTTGATGGCTCTGATGACAGACTTTGCAGTCGTTGAAGGGTGGGACCAGCCGAGAGCGAGTCAGAACCACATTGGAAAGAGGAGCCAGCCATCAGATGGGATAGTAGGGCCCCTTCTATCCTGTGACATTGTGCAATTCAGTGTGGGCACTCGGTTGATACTTGTGCAATAGGTTTGACTAGGAAAGCAAAAATGGAAGAAGCCTTGGTGAGGGGAGGTGGGTTTTATCTTTAATGAAATGTGTTAGAAGCTATGGTGAATATGCCTTTAAAAGCAGCAACATTTAGACTCACCTGGATTTCCTTTCACTTTGTTTTAATGAGAGAGTTCATTGAAGACGGCCCCAGCACCTAAGCTAACCTAATCAAACCTTCTAAAGGGGTTTGGTGTCTCCCAGGGTGCTTAAAATCCTGAGATGTCCTCAGGCTGCCTTTCAGGGATTTTACTGGGGTCAGAGGCAAAGATAACAGGTTTGTCTGGGAAGCATGGACAGACAGACCTGTTTTGATCCTTTAAAAACATGTACTGACTTAGGAGCATTCTCAAGCGTTTTTGTTCCTAGCAAACTGATGCTTTGCTGCCTTCTGGCAGCCCAGGCCTCTATCAAGTAGCTTCTGTGTCTGGGGCCCCACTTCCCCTGACATAGCGTGCAGCCACGGGTCTTTGCTTATTGGAGACTCGGTGTGTTCGTGTGGATGGGGCTGGGAATCTGTTGCAGGAGAAGCTGTGAGCACGCTGTCAGAGACCCTGAAGTTGAACTTGTTTATTACTTTACTTGGAAAATAAAGAGCTGACTTTGAGTGACATCTGACTTCACTTAAAAGGCGGCTGGGTTTTTTTTTCCTCCTTTTCCAGGTGAAAACAAGTCACCTCCTCGCCCGTGTGGCTTGAATCACTCAGACTCTCTCAGCCGCAGCGACCGAATTGATGCGGTAACGCCGACGCTGGGGAGCAGCAACAATCAGCTCAACTCTGCATTCCTCCAGGTCTACATCCCTGACTACTCAGTGCGAGCCCTCTCCGATCTCCAGTTTGTTAAGGTGAGAGGGAAGGGTGGCCCGGCTGGGCCTGGCAGGGGAAGGTCAGCTTCCCTCGTGAGCAGGTGGCTCCCCAACCCCTGCATGGAGCCTTCCTTGGTGGTTTTGCGGGGGCCCTGCCTCCACCGGGGAAGACATTGATCTCCCTGACTCTGTCCAGTGAGCTGCCAAATCAGATGTAGCTTTTTCGGGCAATGAGAGCTGGAGATGGTTAAAAAAAAAAAAGAGGAAACCTTTTCAGCCAGTCTTCACGGACTTCTGAGAAACTTGGAGGATTTGCTAGGGAGAACCCTCAGCTTACCTCCTCCCCCGAGCCAGGGCTTTTTTCTGTCTGGAATAAAGATGGCTTTGAGGGGACGAGCCAGCTTTAGCTGATGGAAGCCTATCTCCATTTTCTAGTCTGGCTGGGTGGGATTTTGAGACAAAATTTGGACATACCTTATACCAGAATAAACGGACCTGTTCATAGAGTCAACATGAACTCTAAAAAGTGAAGTGAAGGATGGTTTTCACCTAGGGCAACTACTCGGGGCCCTTCAGGGGATGTAAGGTGTAATAAATACAGTGCCATGTAGAGAAAAGATAGCCTAAAAATATTATTTTGGTTTGTTTTCTGTACCATCTCCTGGCCCCAGATCTCAAGACAGCAATACCAAAATGCCTTGATGGCATCCCGGATGGACAAGACTCCTCAGTCTTCAGACAGTGAAAACACTAAAATTGAATTGACTCTTACGGAGCTGCACGACGGGTTGCCGGATGAGACGGCCAACCTGCTCAACGAACAGAACTGTGTGACGCATACCAAGGCCAACCACAGCCTGCACAGCGAAGGCGCCATCTAGGGCGCCCGGCCCCCACACCAGGCCGCTGGCCTCCCGCCGTCCGACCGTGAATCCCACTAGTGTGAGCTTGTGTGCCATGCTGCATCCTGCAACATCCTGACACCAAAGACTCTGTCCCCTTCCTGGAAGCAGCAGAGGAGGCCAGGGAGGGCAGGCATGGAAACCGGAGACAGGAAGTCGACAGCCAGGGCGTGGCATTTCGAGATTATGGAGATGAACTTCTTCCACCCAAATAGAATCATGTTTATTTTTTCAGCTGTACCTTTTATCATTATTCACTCTCCTCCTCCCTCGATTTGCATGAAGTTGAAAATTGTCGCGATTTATTTTTTTCCGAGAGATCATGTTTTTAAAAAGTGTCTTTTGCAGAGTTTTAAGTTGTCCTGTCTGAACTCTGCTGTGACCCCATGATGTGACCTTAAGAGGATGGACTTGTCCCTCCAGTGGCCTCCCTTGGGCCCTCCCTCCCCACGGCCCCAGGGAGGAGCACCCTTCCTCTGTGCCCCCGCGGGTGTCGCTGTCGAACTTGAAGGATGAATGACACAGACCTGCCAGGGACCCGCAGTTGCCTCTCTGAGCTCAGTGTTAAGTTAATGTTTCACGGTGTCCCTTCCCCTCAGAAAGGTTTAACATTTGCTTGGAATGTGATTTTGCTCCCACTCTAAGGAATTTTTTTTTTTATCACCAAAATGAATGTTAATGAATTTTAAACTGATGGTTTATCTTTGCAAGAGGCCAGGGTGGGTCCCCCCCAACATTCCCCCAGCCTGGGACCTCTGGTTCAGCCAGGCCTCTTCCCCGTCTGAACCTCCAGAGCGCCGTCATCCCACCCCACCCCCGGCCTTGCTCTTGTTAACCCAAGATGCTGCTACACAGATGCCAAATGGAAATCTTCCACGGGGCCCTCGAGTAAGCTTGAGGTGTGTCGTCCACACTCCTGCCCTTCCTGCTGGAATGGTATGTGGCTGTTAGAAAAGGAGTCAGACCTTCCAGCTGGGCTCTGTGCGACCTGCTAAGAAGACATGTCCAGACCCGTGTGTCTCACGGAGGGAACGCTGGGGACTGCCAGCCCCTGCCCCTCTGTCCAGGGAGCCAACTGTCCCTCTTCCCCTCAGCCCTGGGCCCCCGGGGCCCAGCAGGGCCTGTGTGTCCCCACCCGAGGACGTCTGTGCCTCCGCCTCGGACTCGGCCCATGCCAGAGAGGCTGCCTGTACAGCCAGGGTCAGCTTGGCCCCAGACAGGGATTCTGAAACCAAATGTGTCTCATGGCCACTTCATGTGTGTCTCTGTCTTATTTTAATACCAGATTCATCACGTGTAGTGAGATTAATATCAGGAGGTATTTCTTGAATGACTGAATTCTTAACTCTTAGCTGTGTTTTAAGTGTTAACCCAAGGGATGTGTGCATTTTGGGGGCAACATTCATACACTGAAGTGACTTCCTACTGACCACAGTTTTCATACAGACCCGTCAGTCTGCGCTGTGTCCAGTCTCTAGGCAAGAAGATAGCATTTTCTCCATTGGGTCTCACTGCGCGAAGGGAAGCCCCAGGGCTAAGCGGCAGTTTCTTCTCCTTCCTCCAGGTAGGACTGTGCACCCCAGGCTGGGCGCTGGTGGGTGGGAGCTGTGGTCGGGGAAGAACCAGAAACACGCTGGGCTTGCCTCCCAGGGAGCAGCTCGGTGGCTCTAGTGTCGTGTGCACCCACGGTGCGTGGCTTCCCCTGGTATGTCGGTCCTGGAGCATCTTCCCAGAAGGTGCCTTGTCCCTTGGTGAGGGAAGTACTGCCTCTCTTGGTAGAAGTCACTGGTGTGCCCCCTTAGGGGCTGAGTGGCCTGCTGCCAGCACCCAAGTTGCCACCAGTGGGATGGCGCTGCCATAAAGTATAAAAGGTCTTGCTTTCTTAAGATGCGTTGAGTGCGCTGCCAGTGTGATGTGACTTGGGAACTGGGGTTGTCTGTGTAGGCGGGGCGCATAGAAATGAGAGTTCCCTGTAAGGAGGGAAACCTGGGCCTTGTTGGGGAAGGTTTCTGCCCCAGCCCCCGGGCCATGCTGTGGGCCGGGATGGCACTTGCCATCCCAGTGGTCTGGTGGAACCAGGCTGCCAAGCCGTGGTACCTGTGGCCTCCAGGATCTCTGCCTATCAGCTTGCCCTGGCCGATCTGCTTCGATCTGCCTCCCTTACACAGTCCATCTCCAAGCGCGTTGCCCCTGGAAGGAGCCTCTGGAATCACTGTTAATGTGTTGGATCTTTTTTGGAGTCCACCTGCTCCTCTGAGAATGCTAAAGCCCTGGTGAGAGGATTTCTGCTGCTGGCTCCTTGGCTTCGGGAAGAAATGGATGACTTTTCCACACTGCCGTACCTGCTCAGTGTGGCTCTTTGAAAAGTCCTCTCTAAAGGAGCTGGTGGCAGGAGGGCTTTGCCGTGGGTTTCCTGGAGGATGAAATTTTAGTCTCCCAAGTTTGTATTTATTTTCTATAAACTACTCTTTACCTTTTATTTTTCACACTGTTTTATAGCAACAGGGAATCCCAAGTAGGTCCTGTCTGGTCCTTGAAGGAATGAAAGCTAACAATTGGCGACAGTTAGATCTCCTTTGGGGAAAGCTTAGGACCCTTCAGATGGTAACACTCAATATCTGAGCGATAGATATCTCTTCCAGGTCCCACTTTCCTTCTGGAAACTAACTTCAGGCTGTTGAAGGAGAGATGCTGGCTCATTGCTTCTGTGAGGCAGGCGAGCAGGAGAATGACTTGGGCTTAGAAGGTCTGTGCAATTCGTGTCTGTAAAGTAAACGGGAGCAGGGCAGAGAATGACCCTCAGATAGTTGAGATCTTGATGTGTGGTGGCCAGTCCTTAGCACCACCGGTAGATTGTCCTCTCCTTGGGCTGCTGGCTTTGTAAGCGTGGGTGAGGAAGTGGGTCAAGGAGCAGACACAGGGCCTGGGGTTCTGAAGTGTATGGGAGCCCTGCTGTCTGGCCCAGGGCCTCGCTCTCCTCTTCAGTGTCCTGTGGGGCCCGTTCTGTGAGCCCTGGTTCTGAGGGACCAGACAGGGCCGCCTCCTGCTCCTGAGCAGCCATTCCGGCATCCCGAAGGTTCCTCCTGGAACTAGATTCTGGTATCCAGGTGTTCCCAGGACAATCTGCTTTTTCTTCATAAGTGAGACTTCCTAGTGCTTTAGAGGTTACCTCTCTTTTTAATTCTCTGTTCATCTTGCCTGATCAGGCAAGTCCAAAATCAAGTGTTTAAACTTCTAGGAAAACAGAACCTTAAGATTTGTGCATGGAAATTGGGATGTTAGTCAACTTACAGTCAGCTTAAGCCTTGGTTCTTACATAATTTGAATTTGGAAGGGCACCCCATGTAACTTTCCTCCCCTCGCTCCTCACCTCACTTCTGGAAGAGAGCTCAGTGCCCATGCTGACAGGATTGTCTTCCCTTGGTGGGAAGAATAGGGCATCTTGCCATTTCCTAATATTATTTCAAGGAACTTTTGTGCACGTGTTGAATGTAAAACTTCACACTATTATGGAACATTAACTGTGAATATACTGACCTGTGCTGTCCCCGGTACCATACAGTTAAAGGACCAGCTCTTCCATGTCTTGGAAAACAGTGCTAGATACAAGAAGTGCATTTCCCTTAGGAAATGAAGCAACAGGAATTTGCGCTAGGCAGGGACCATGAACTTCTGTCCTCAAATTACCTCAAGTCGAGGAGCAGACCTAAGTAGGCCCTGGCCCACTGAGCCTGTGTCATGGCTGGTCAAAAACAAAACCCAGCCCTGTCACCTTCTGAAAACCAGCCAGGGATCTGACCACTTTCTCCTATCCTGGGCCAGAAGACCAGTATCCCTCCAGTGTTCGCCAGGACCCAGTCCAGGCAGAGGACTCACCTGGGCTGGCACAGCAAGGTGCTCACCTTGTTCCCTGGGATTCTCAGCAGAGGCCACCAGGGAGGATTGGTCACATGACACAAGCTGCTTGTTAGCACGAGGGAGTTAGCATCTCCACTTTGATCCTGGAGATGGTTTTTCTTGCAGAGCGTTGGGGACTGCCAGCCTGAGCTGGGCAGTTCAGAGCGTGGAGCTTTCTGAATTGCCACTGCTCACTTTCTTACTTGAGGACAGGGCTCTGGTCCCAGGTCAGGTGTGGTTCTGTTATGGCCTCTGGACTCTAGTGGTGCTTCAGGCCAGCAAGGGCATCTTGGAGGGCTGGCAGGTTAAGGCAGAATTAGGGGGGGATTTGGGGGGATTTAAGGAGTTCGATATGAGTGATCTGGGAATTCAGAAACTTTTCCCATGCAAATGTTATCAGTGAGCAACCTACTCAGTGGATTTTTATACCTCAGGGCCATTTGCAGACTTTTATCTTTCCACATTTCTTTTGTATTTGAGTGGGCTCTTACAAGAGATGAGTTTGGGGAATGTTGTTCCTTTGCTGTTCATTGCCTGTTTTTGGATGTGCAGGGCACCCAAGCCAAGCTTGCTCAAGGCTGTGACGGTGGGCCTTCCACCTCCAGCACATGCAGGTACCCTCCCTACAGGGAGCGCTTATGAGCTGGCTTTCCTCCTGCTGTCTGGAGATGCCAGGAGTCCCTGGTCAGCCCTGAGAACAGGAGGCAAGTGGGCAGGTCACAGCAGCTGCAGCACATGAGGCAGCTTTCCATCCCACCATCTTGGGCAGGGGACCTTCTTTGCAGACTTCTGTGGTTGACTCGGCTCAAGTAAGCTTTCTCTCTGTATATGCTAGAGCCACTGACATCATCTCAGAAGAATTGTTTTAAATATCGGGCTGTACTTGAAGCAACATGGAAACAAAAGGTTCCAAGTGGCAAGAGAGTAAAGTTCTAGGAGTTTGCATGCCATGGTTTATATGTACACAGATCCAATACGCACTGTAAAACTTGAGTGAGTACTCGTTTTCAAGTTTGAATACCCACTGGGCATCAGACATGAACGACTTGGAAGAATGACTGAGAGTACTGTCTTCATTGGCAGCATATATTCTGGCATTTGCCCACATCTGACCAACAAGCATTCATTTGAGAAGTGGGCCCGGATTCCTCTTCAGACTTACCCTGGAGAGAACTATCAAGTGTGGACCTGGTGGACCTTGGGTACCTGCCCTTAAGTTGGAGGCCCAGGACCCTTGGGTATAAACAGCGTTTCAGGCTCACAGAGCAGAAGGGAGAGGGAGAAAAAAGGACTCTCATTCCCCAGAGAGCCCAGCCTCACTCCTGGTTCATTACTCCCCATGTCTAAAGTCTACTGTGAAGGTGAAGTGTGTCAGTCCATTGACTTTTCTTGTTTCCGGAGTCCTTGAAGTCCACAAATGTATATGCTTTATTTTATATTATTATTTATTATGTATATACGCCTCTACTGTTAGTACATCGTCTGTGACTAAGATGAGATCTGTTCCTGAGCCCCTCATCCATGGAGCCTAGGGTTCTGTTGTCTTTCAGAGTGGGTGAGAAGGAGCAGTTTTGTTTGTTTTTGTCTTAAACAGGTTGCTGCTCTTAGGTTGGTCCTAGTGTCCCAGGCCCTTTTATTCGACCCACCTCTGTTCCTGACAGCAAGTGTTTGAGATGAGGATGGAGGCAGGTCTCCTAATTCACTGCAGAGCCTCTTCAGGGACCTCTGTGAAATACTTTAGAGGTGGTTTCGTGGTGACTGGATCTGTTCTCTAGGCAGTGGTACAGTGTGGCTTTGAGGCCAGGGCCTCCACTCCCATACTCCGAAGCAAGGTTGGTGGCCTGGCCCCACAACAGGGATGGTCTCCAGTTCCCACCTTGGATCACAGAATCCATCTCTGTGCACCGGGGAAGCTGCCTGCCCACCTGGGCTTCTGAGATGCCTTTTCTTGGTTTTGAGGTCCAGTGCCAGCACTGCCTTGGCGCCTCACAGAAGACCTGCTTTGAGTCTGATTTCCACCCTCCTTAGCCTTTACTCACTGTATCATAGTGTACATTTCATGCTTGGCAGCAGCGGAGTTTTCTGAACACAGTTATCTAGAGCTGTGTACGTGAACCTAAATAAGCACAAACGACATGTATAGGTTTCATGAGCTGATTGTCATAATGAATGCATTTTATAATTCAAACGATGTTGTAGATTTACAATCTCTATTTATTTTGTATCAATTTATTTGTAAATTTTGTGATTGTTTTAAAAGGTTTTTGTTCATTTCTATTATTCTATTTAGATAAATGATGATTTCTGTTCACCCTTCTAGCGAATGTGTGTTCCCTCTCTCCCCTATCATCTCTGCCAACACAGGCCTCGTCCCCTGCCTAGTGGGAAAGCTGGGATTGATTGTCACCAAGGCAACACAGCAGGGCATTTCCTTTGGATGTACACTACTAAGTCTTACATTAAAAGAGAAGCAGGTGCTAGAACTTGAGCCTCCAACTTCCAGCCAACAGCAGGGCTGTGTTCTCTTTTTCAAGGATCATAATCTGTTCCCCATCAGTTCATTTTAGATAAAGATGCTGGGGGTACCCATTCAAACTGCCCCAGACATTTGCAGCTCCATCACTAAAAACACATTTCAGCTGGCAAATGTCTTAACTCTAGGCAAGCCCAGAGGCCTCATTGAAGCCTCTCAGTTGGCTCTTAAAGATGAAAATGGCTCTGCAGATCTTTCTCTGTGATGGGAAGCCTAAGACAATGGTTGCAAGAGGCACAGATGGTCTACCCTCAAGTTAAAATCAAGGGCATGAGTGTGGTGAGTCATGGTCAGATGCTGTTCAGGATTCAGTGGACCTGCCTGATTCCTGTATGAGCCCCATCCTCTTCCACTGCCACTTCTATTCCAGGCTTCTGTTCCTTCTTACCGTCCTCACTCACGTGACCAGATCCTGAAGATCTTCCAGTCGAGGTTCATGGACCCTCTGTGATCTATTCCTAGACCACATCCTTTTGGACTCCTTTTTACCTCCCCTCTGTCTCAGTTCTACATTCTTCTGAGAATTGAGCTTCTTAATGACTAGTCCCTTGTTTTTCCTACCATATTGTTTTAACCATGATGTTCTTGATCTATTTTACTTACACTAGTCCTGTGGATTGGAGACATTTTAGCAAAAGAACTGCTGACAAAACTGGCTAAGATGCCACCTGACCTAACCACCTCTCCCCTCTGTCTCAGTTCTACATTCTTCTGAGAATTGAGCTTCTTAATGACTAGTCCCTTGTTTTTCCTACCATATTGTTTTAACCATGATCTTGATCTATTTTACTTACACTAGTCCTGTGGATTGGAGAGATTTTAGCAGAACTGCTGACAAAACTGGCTAAGATGCCACCTGACCTAACCACCTCTCCTACCTCCCCAATCATCACCCCCAATTTCTTGAAAGTGGAACAAGGTAGAGCTACATCCCAGTTAAGTGTTATCTTCTTGGGAGCCTGTTTGCTCTCCTTAGAAGAGCAGAAAGCAGGGCCAGGGAAGGAATTCTCTCTAGCATGTCTGCTCCCAGTTTGCTGCTTTGCTTAGTTTTTCCTGCTTTACTCACTTTGCCTAGGTGAGTCCTGAGCTCAAATCAGGAAATTCTCAAAGGCAAATGTGATTTTTTTCCTTCTGTGAAGATGAGGTTTGCCTAAGCCTTCCCTCTGCATCCATGGGGTTGCCTGCATGTTGGTTCATTCCTGAGCTGTATCATGATATAAACTCGGGTTTTTATTTCACCTAATGCATTATGCTCCCCAGCGCCTCTCCTTAACCCAGCACTTCTGAGGATAAAGATAGTGATCAGATGGTCTTGTAGAGTAAGTGACCAGTACAAATGACCTTTTTGTAGCCTGGAGCTGATTTCTGGAAACACACTTTTTGAAGGTAATTCAGTTTAATAGATAATTCCTTATTAAAGCCAAAATGTTTCATTATATGAGATGACTAATAAATGTTTGGCTTCTTTGTATGATTGTTTTATCGTTTTCCCTCCAAGATCCTCACATCTCTGCTCTTTCAAAAAGTCCCAGAACAAAGCAGTGGTTATAGTGCCTCTCTGTGACATTCTGGTGGCATGACATCTCCCCTAGTGGATGACTGTGAGGCCTAAAGATGCAGGGGGAACTGGGGACCAGAATTCTTTGTCAGAGTGCTTTTCCTGCTAGGATATGAGTGACTGTGAAGCACTCAAACAGTAGGCTTACACATGGCAGGAATTATAGATGAAGCCAGCTTCCCTGAGACAACGCTGCTACATCACTGACCTGAGGGCAGTGGGTCCAAATACAAAGTTATTTGCTTCAAAATTCCCACACCCACAAACTAAACATTATCTTTGGTGCAAACACTGAACACTTAATATTTTTCAGTGCTGGGAAGGTGTGCATGATAAGTCCTCTTTCCAGTTATCTCAGGAACTTGTGAGACTTAGAAGGACTAATACTGTCTTTCATGCGAAGACCATGCACTCAGCTGCTTGGGCTCCAGTGTGTGTGATGAGGTTTCCCTTGGCCTGGACTCTTCAGCCTCATCTATAGCCCCGGCGAAACACGGCTTTGGGAAGAGCACAGTGGGAGACCAGAGCATTTCGGTGAATATATATGTACCTAATTTGATTCATGAACCAATCTGTCTAATCCATAAAGTGGAACAAAGGTATTTTATGGGCAGTGACCAGACCAAAAATTTCTGTCATTTTAAATTAGAAAATAGAATTACTTACATTTATAGTAAGAGTTGATGAGCTTGAGAGTAAGTGTTCTGTGCTCACTCAGGAGTAGGAGTACTATTTGGGGTTAAAGCTCTTTAAAAGCACTTCAACTGTTGTTTATATTTTAATTTTTATCTACCTTTGTGGGAACAAGTCAGATAGTTGTGGCCTTGGGAGGAAGACATGATGTCTGAGGGCAGGGGAGAAATGCTTGAAATGGCCAGGCTAAACAGAAAAACAGCCTTGTTGGCTCTGCAAATGAATGCTCTCTCTCCATAGAGGACTTGCTTTCTGCTATGCCTCCACGCTCAGCAGTGAGAGCGCCGTGTGCTGCTGTCCTGCTCCGGGAGGCGTGGGCCGGGACCATGTGGGCTCCGGGAAGCCACCTGCTGCCCTGCATGCGCATGTCCTTCCTGCTGCCCGTGCACCGAGTCTTGTTTCCAAGGCTTCTCAGGTAGCCCCATGGTGGAGATTTCGTTTTCAGGGCTTCCCAAAGCTGTGTATCATTTGAAATTGTTCCATTTGAGGAAAAACTTCAAGAATAGCTCTGTGCTCTAGTCACCAAGAAAGAATGTCATGAGAAACCTAAGTGTTGAGACATAAACTACTGAACTGAGGAGTTGGGATTAAGTGTATGGCAATAGTTAGATCATAGTTATCATTTTTCCCACCATCAAAGAAAGGTTAAATAGTTTCCATAATGTGGAATGTGGACAAGGCTCCTACCCTTAATGTAGACTTAGATATGCCGTTGTTTGTCTCAGGCTATTTGTGGTGAATAAGCGGAGTATTTTTAAATGCTGTGGCAGCCTTGGAAAAACTGCAGGGCTTTAAAGTTGCTGACAAAATATTTCTTAAACAAATAAATCTGATTTAGGAATATCTAAACATGGACAAAGTACTTTTAAATCTGACATGTCACTGCAAGTGACTTTAAAGTGGTTGCTTAAAAACAACACTAACATGTCAAAAGGATTTGTAGCGCTTAAGTTGTTCTGCTAAGACCTGCTTTTCCTAAAAGTACCTTAGAAAGGTTATTTTAGGTCTCAAAGGATCTTATGGTAGAAAACTTAAGGTCTGAACAGAACACTAAACTTTCTTGGCTCTAAGTAACTTCTCTAAAGTACATCATTCAAGTTTTACCTGACCACCTCTGTAGAGGTGTTATGTGCAGGCGCGTCCTTCTGCAGAGGTTGGACTGTGTTCTGACCAGCTGCTGGATGTGCTGGGGTGCCTAGGGCCTTAAGAGTCTGAAACTAAGTGGTGTTCACCATGTACCCAGGAAAGAAATTCTGAAGAGTTGGGAGAGCTTCTTCTCAGCCTAAACACCTTAAGTTTTTTGTTTTTTCTAAAAGAAAAATTATAGTTTTATGTTTAACTTCCTTAATTATTAACAACAGAGAGAAACTCATGTTTTAACAAGTCCAGTTACAGCTACTCTGAGTAGCTAGCTGCCCATGGACCACTTACTCCCCAGCACTCTCTTCCAATAGGAATGAATAATATGCAGAGAAGCAACAGCTCTGCTCTGGGGCTCAGACTCATGGAATCCTAGTTCTTTAAATATATTTTGGTGGTCCTGAAGAAAGCTGTGACCAATAGTGGAATTCTTATTTCAGGAGTGTGCTTGTTCACTTCTCAGTCTTTGGATCCACTACCAGAGACTCATCTAGCTGAAAAGAAATTCTTAGGTAAGATCTTACGTGAATAAAATGATACAAAATGGGTGGTAGCTTAAAGCAATGTGAGCTTGTTGGTCCTTACTCTAATAGCGAGAATATTTAAATTAAAAAGTACTAAGTCAGCCAGATACTATCTGGCTTTGGGATCACTGAAGACATTGTCATACTGGGCAACATCTTCGTCTTGAATGAGAATAATTAATATCTGGGGTCACCACATTTGCTACCATTTAAAACAGGAGTAGTATGTAATTGCTATCTGCAATAGCATATCTAACCTAATACTTTAAAAGCAGCATTCAATTCCTAACAGATAACAGATGCACATGCCTTGATGTGACAATGTAAAGCCATATATATTGAAAATGGTAAAGTAAAGTAATATGGCCTTGGCTAAGTTACTGAGCTGTGTTCCCTACCTATAAAATGACTTTTGGAAAAAAAGCCCCACGTTGTAGTCCTATACCAAAATAGTTTACATTAAAAAACTGAGGCCCATTTAAGTGCTATAAATTTGGCCATTAATCATACTAGACTATGTTTCCTTTAAGAGAAAGTCAAATTGATATCACTTTGTCAAACCTAAACCCACCTGAACTAGCAGTCTCTAGTTGTGCTAAGGAAGGGCTCAAAGTCAGTATTAGAAATATTATACTTTATTGATTCTAGAGCAGCTAATCTACCGTCCCATGTTGACAAATAACAGTAAGAATGGAAGAAACACATGAAGGTTAAAGTGAGTGTCTACACCACTGTGGAAAATGTTGTAACAAGGTTCACTGTTCTGAAGAGGCAGTTATAGTACCTTAAAGTGTACAGTAATGATCCATTCTTGTTCCAAGCAACAAGAAGTGATTTCACTTGGGAGTCTGAAGTGAATTTATTCACACTGATTGTGCCCTCTGTTTTCATAAATGGTTCTAACTCACAAAAAAGCCCTCTTCCCACCCTCTAATGCTTGAGTTTAAAAGACAAAGAGGATAGGGAAGGCTGGAATGGGGTGGCAGGAGCTACCTGTAAGGCCCACGTTAATTAATTTTACTCACTATGGTAAAGAAGGAAGCTCTGTTCTTTTCGGGTGGCTTGCTCCTTTGTCCTCTTTCAGCTAAATTCTTTCCACAGATTTACCTCAGATGGGAAAAAGACCATTTGGGGGGAAAATTTTTTCTTTTTTTTAATTTTTGCTTATCTAAAAACTGTTGATGTGGATGAAGACTTTTGCCTCAAAATGCAATCACTACAGTCCATTCCAGCCCAGCCCTACAGCAAGTAGAGAACACTCCTGCAAAGCCACTGACAGCAGCCTTACCAGAGTCATGGAAAACCTGAAAGCTTGTAAAGAAAAACTCTGACCTTAACAAAAGACTACATTTGATAATGGAAATAATATATTTCTCCACTGATATACAATACTTATGTAATGCACTGAAAAAGATGGGATTTTGGAGTAAGAGCACAATTTGTACCATAACATTTTTGGCTCACATCTTCCCATTGGCGTCCTTGCTCCACTCTGAGGCCCTTCGCCACCCTTAGTGTATCTGGATAATACACTGCCACACACCGATGATGAAACAAGACAAGGAAACCACGTCACAAGCCACGATGGAGCCCATCGCATGCAGTTCAGCCCAGCTTTACCCTTACTTTCCTCCAATACAGACTCCAATTTTGAACCATCTGCAAAGAGTGCAGACACACAAACTAAAACAAGTATCTCCCTATGATTAGAATATTTTAGTCTTCAGAAACTTTCCAGATGTACCTTTGATGGAGGCCCCCCACCCCCCACTAGGACCCACACAGGGACATCCTTTGCTCCTGTGAGTCCTGCCAGAACTTGTGTAATGGGTGCTCAGCGTCTGCACCTTCTTCCTCACTCCTCCTCCTCTTCCTCCTCCTCCTCATCATCATCTTCGTCATGGCAGTGTGTAATTTCCTGGGGGGCCAGTGGGAAGAGGTTGGGGGGCTTAATCTCACTAATTGACCGTGTCAGTTGGTGCCGCTTGTAGTCGGTATCTTTGAAATCCACTGATGTGCGGTTCCGGGTGGCGAGCGGGGACTCCATCTCATTGATATCTACATGTGTGTGTTCCACTGTTGACTCATGAGGCATCTACAACAAAGCCAGAAGTTCAGAAAGCAGATGGAATAGACACAGCTGTCTCCTAAGCCCTCTGCCTGTGTTAGATGGCCACACGGTAACTCCCAAAATGGACCAGAGGCCAAGTCAATTCAGTTAAAGTATCTTCTTAGAACTTCCTAAAGTTCCCTATCCTCTTTTCTCTCCCAAACCCTCAGAACTGTGCCCAGATCAGATACTATAGTCTAAAACTGGTAAGATGGGAGAGAAATTACTATTTCACAGCTAAAAAGTCTTGAAATCTAGATGAGTATTATTAACAGAATATAGGAATATAAAATTACACTTCTCTCATTTAGTACTAAATAGAGGAAAGCCTTCACCATTCAAACAACTTCTAAACCTCATAGTTTCAGAGTAAAGTTAAGCTCTGTAACATTCTATCTCGATTGATCTTTTTCAGACACCTTTTTGTGCAACCATGTAACCTGGCCATGAGCTCTGCACATTAGAAAGAAATGATCTAAACTTTCATGTGCCATGCAGATAGCTAGTTGCAGAACTTGGCCTTAACAGTGTATCTTAACCGTAAATAATGGCCTTGGGCTATATTAACTCACCAAGACATGGGCAGCTCTGAAGAGGTAGCTGAACGGATAATACAGCAGGTTGATGAATGATGCTGCATAGAGATCAGCGTAGCGCATCACCTGACTGGCAAAGAGGGTCTGCCGGGAGCCACTGCGGAATAGGCTCCCCATCATTCCATAGCACATGTCCATATCGTGAGTTACTTTCTAAAACAGAGAACAAGGTTAACGCTCAGCTCATTCAGCAGACATTTACTGAACAGTGGCTATGTGCCACTTCTTGTATAAAATCAGAGAAATCATTTCAAGTTTATTTTCCAAGTTTTCTCTCAAATCCCATTTGGTGGATACCTTAATACGTCTCTGGATGGAGCTGATATCTGGGCGCTCATTGCTGCTGCTGTCAAGGTGCCTGGAGACAAGAAAAATTCAGTGAAAATCTCTAGAAAGGATGTCTCGTATATCTAGGTGACTCCTGAAGAGGTAGATGATTTTTAGGGAAGTAATTTTTGATATGAGGAAACTTACTTGTAGAGTTCAGCCAAGAAAATATCCAAGCTCTGAAGCTCTTCGAAAAGTGCTGGAGTTTGGAAGAAAAAGGAAAATGTTTTAAGTAAATAAAAAAGCATCTAGTTTTTAACTATTACTAAAAACTAAATTACAAGGTTTCAGATATGGCTGAAGAGTAAAGCTGTAGGTGAGGGTATAAAATGACTTCCCTCACCTTCAGGAAAACCCACTAACACTGCTTGGAATCTGGCAGCACATGACACCAGAATTTCCTCTAACTGCCCTTCCTCCTCCTCAAAACCACTAACTATACAACTTTCCCAACTGGATGCTGATTTTGAGCTTGCTGCTACTGCTAAGTCATGTCAGTCGTGTCCGACTCTGTGCAACCCCATAGACGGCAGCCCACCAGGCTCCCATCCCTGAGATTCTCCAGGCAAGAATACTGGAGTGGGTTGCCATTTCCTTCTCCAATGCATGAAAGTGAAAGTGAAGTCACTCAGTCGTGTCCGACTCTTCGCAACCCCATGGACTGCAGCCTATCAGGCTCCTCCATCCATGGGATTTCCCAGGCAAGAGTACTGGAGTGGGTTGCCATTGCCTTCTCCATTCTGAGCTTAGTAAGTGCCAATTCATACCCCATCTCGGGTATGTCAGCAAAGCAAGTGTTAACAGTTTCACTTTTGGATAAAAGAATGAGTCACAAGTTCAGAAAACAGAACTAAATCAACTAAATTTCTGAAGTTAGTTGTTAGTGAGTGAGAGTCACTCAGTCATGTCCGAATCTTTGTGACCCCGTGGATTGTAGCCTGCCAGCTTCCTCTGTTCATGGGATTTTCCAAGCAAGAATACTGGAGTGGGTTGCCATGGCTAGCCAGAAAGTCCCACCAAGAACTACAAGCAGTAGCAACAGCCAAATATGTTGTAAGCGTTCCAGCCTTTCTTAGCCTGGGTTCCCCAAAGAGAATTAAGCAGTGGCGCATCCACTGTATATAACAAATATTCTTGATCTACCATCTGTGAGAGAACTGAGAGTCATATCAAATCATCTTTGTTTTGCAGTTCAAAAGAGGAGTCTCAGTTGAAAAAGGTTGTACTTCTATCTCCTTTATAAACACACTGCCTCAGTTAAGTCCCAGCAACTTTATGACAGTAGGTATTATCTTCATTTTCACATCTGAGGATACTAAGGCACAGGGTGTCTCAGCATCTGCCTGAGGGCATGAAGATATTAAGTGGTAGAGCCAGGGTTACTACCTGAGGCGGGGCTGAGTTTTCAGAGCAGTAACATTCTATATTTTAAAAGAATTCAAGAAAAAGGGAAAACAAGATAACCTCTCCAAATTCTGGACTTGTGTGAAATATGTGCCTATATGAGAAGGAGGTGCTCAACTATTAGGACCCGCCTCTGACTCCCTGCATACAAAGTAATGGTTCATCAATGAGGACTGATTCATAGCTAGCCATTAAGATATAAACTAGCAATAGAAAAGATTTATAAAGTAAGAACAATGGTTCCTTACAACTCTTATCGGTCCAGACATGCAGTTCCTGTGCGAGTTCAGGAATCACCAAGAAAGTTCGCCACCCTTGCCGTTTCTTTGATTTTAAAATGTCCCCAAAAATGTGATCTCCAATATACAAAATGTCTTTGCCCTTGGCTCCCAACAGATCACAAATTGTATCAGATGAACCTGAAACAATGCAATGAGAAAATAAAAACCAGCATTCCAAGTACCATAACCATTAAATAGTATATAGATTAATTTTATTCTTTTAAGTATGTGAGGAATAGACCGGAAAAAGGGCTCACCTTTCTTAAGTCAAAGACTCACCATTGTCTTTTTTCATCATTCTTTTTACTGCCTCTATGACAAGGCCTTTAGCTCCACTGTGCTGACCAGAGCTCTCGATCCCCAAATCCAAGAGCAACAAAACCACGTCTCAGCTTGAGGGACCATAACCCTCCAAAGCACCACTACCATTTCTCCTCACAGGTCTGCCATTAGGTTGGCTTTGTTCAACTGCTGCTCATTCCAATAAAATATGCATCTATGTCTGTAGAGACTCCTAAAACCCCCTTGAGGTCTTGGGAACCATCCATGTGATTCCAACACTGAGAAAATGCCTCAAATATGCAGAGGAGGAGGACAGGAAAAACTGGTCCTTTTAGTGAAAATCAAAGATTCATTAGGACATGCTGACAACTTCTCAAACCCATCCTCCCAACTCTTTAGTAGGTGACTGAAGTGTTTACCTTCAGAAGACGCTATTTTTAGAATACTAAAGAACATAAGAAGCATGGTGTCAGGAGGACACCAAAGCTTTCACAGTGAGATTCAAGCACAGACTTACATAAAGGAAAGTGCGTGACTCACCCCCAGAGTAGACGATGCCATGCTGTAAGGGGCCCGTGTAGGTACCAATTTTCAGCTTGCCAGTTTTCTGTGAGAAAAGAATTTGGATTTTGTAAAGTTATCACAATCTCCACCAAAAATGCTACTTGGCTAGGCAGCCAAATCAATCTCACTTTTGAATTATATTCATTTGAATTATTCAGCTATATTAATTGAGACCAAAACTCTAACTTCAAAAGAGGAGATAAGGCTAATAAGTTAAAAATACCTGTTTCCTGGGGAAAGAATAGGAGAGAGGGAAGGAGGAACATGAAGGATAATTGCTCATGGACAGACCATCCTCTCAACTTACAGTATCCACCTGACGAAGTACTGTGCCTTCTCCAAAGAACAGTGGTTTCCGTGCATCCACCAAGATCAGGTCAAAGTAGGACTGCCACGGTCGATGAGAGCTCCCAGGCTGATAAGGAAGAAACAGCAAAAGCCAAAACATCACTCCTAATCTAAAAGCACTTCTGTTTCATCTCAAGTCGGATGAAAGCAGTATATAAATACTAAGTAAAACCAGAAAATGCCACTGTGAAAAACATACTGTGGCTTATTATAAGGCACATCCTTTTGAAAGCAGGCAAAGTGAAAATATAAACAATGACTCTAATAATCTCTGTATTTTAAATTGTTTCACCTTACTAATTTATTTCAAGCAATTTAATGTATAAAAAAGTGTGCTCATACTCTAAAAATGGGCTGAAGAGGCTCAAAGGGACTAAGGAGAGATGCAAAAAGACAAATATGTAAGAGACGGACTAAGAAAGAGGCAGTTTAGCATCTGAACTGAAGTATATAGCTAACACAGAACTATCATTAGCAAATTTTACGGGTTATGCTTTCAGAATGGTGGTTCCAGGTATACACTGGTCTTTGGCTCATGCTGCAGGCTAATCAGCACTAATGTGGAAGGTATGCCCATCAACATTACTTCATCTTGAACTGGAACCATGGCTTTTAACCTTTTAAGATCAAGACAAAGAGCATGAAATACTGTGCTTTTGGGTGATCTCAAAAGTCATTAACTAACATTTATTCAGAGAAACCTAGTGACTAAACCTGGGCCTCTTTCATCACAGGCACATTTTTTACCATTTGAGCCACCAGGGAAGCCCCCTAAATTGTGATTAGTATTCATTAAATCTAAGACCATACAGAAGGAATGACGACTTCTCTGCTAAGTATCAAAGTTAGCTGTTCTTTTGACACAAAACTCAGCAATTACTAACAGCAGAATATAGCAGTTGTTAAGAATATATACATTTTCTGTTTCTTTTAATAAGATTATCTCCTTCAACCTGAAAATTCCTTTTTGCCACACAAATTTAGCAATTCTGTATAAAACTTCTTGGGCATAAAATTCTCATCCCATCCTACTAAATACCACACGAATCTCTCATTTCTGTCTACCAAGTTTTCAAATTGCTAGCAACTTTAAATTATACTAGCTCCTGCATTACTTCTAATATTAATGAAGATTTCTGGATGGCTCCTGACCAATTCCTTACGCTCAATATTCCAGAATATTAAATGCATTCATTATTGCTAAATCAACAGTCTGTTATATTACAGAGAGTACCTTGGGGCCATGTGGGAAATCAAACAGGTAAGTCATAATTTTCTGGAAAAAAGAAAATCCAACATAAGATCCATTTACTATTTCTGCAAGAGAATATAGGACACCTAAGTAAAGCACACACAAGCTGTTTATAAGACATGCCTTTTTCAATACAAGATTCATTACATTCTTGTTTCCTCTAAAGTTTATGAAATCATGGGAGTTGAAGATAGAAATTAATGCTTCATCACAGCAAACAAATGCAAGCTTCTGACATTCTCAGTAGAACACAGGGTTCTTCTAGGAGATATTTTTATACAGATTCATCCATATATTCCTATCAAGTTCTCTGAGTGGACCGGAACACATATTTGGAGGGAAGGGGTATCTGCGATAAGGGTGTAGAGAAAACTGATGACTCACATGGAAATAACACACCGTGGCCCTCTTACTACTGTTCCCAGGACAATCAAGCCAACTTATTCCAAATCACCAGATTTCTAAATCAGCATTTTACATAAAGAGGGTTAGCGAGCACTAAGCTTGCTAGGACTATGAACTTGTAACCAGCTTAGCGAAAGTAACATGAGGTTAAGGAATTAAATCAGCTTTTCTATATGCTTTAATCATGGCAAAAATTTTAAGAGGTAGTAAATTTTGATGGCTAAGAGTCAAAACATCTTTTTACCATCTATTGCTGTCTGGCTCCCAGCAGCAGGGAGGGAACGTATTACGCATGTAATAAAAGGTGTGACTTTTCAAGTTGTAGAATGACACACACAGATACAGAAGACACTGTAATCAGCACAAATGTTTTAAATCACCCCCAAAATGAAAACCGTTAAGTAGCCAATTATAATCAGGAAAAATCGTCCAAAGAAATAGTCATAAAAATTTGAGAACCACTTTGAGGTGTGCCATTTATTTTTTCTTTTCTCATTCTGCTTTCAAAATGAAATGGCAAAAAACTACTCTCACTTAATAAACTACCTTCTTTTATATTCATAGTTCTTTAGTCCAATATAATTCCTTTGTATAAAGAAATATATTAAGCACTTACATCTGTATATTTATAGTCACTGTTGGTGGCAAGAAATACTTTTCCTACTTCCTTCATCCGGCTCAGAAGCAAAGGCAGTTTTCCCTGAAATGTAATGATGATGATGAGTGGAACAGCAAAACACAAACACAGATCTTCTTCCACATGTGATGGGGTTATGTCCCGATAATACACTGAGCATGGCAGCCAGGCTAGTCTACCTAAAATGTGCTGAGAACATACATTAGCCTACAGTTGGGCAAAATCATCTAACACAAAGTCTACTGTAACTTATAGAACACTGTACTTAAAGTAAAAAGCAGAATGGATGTATCAGTTGTTTACCCTTGTGATCTCTTGGCTGACTAGGAGCTACTGCTCACTGCTGCTGCCCAGCATCTCGGGAGTATCAGAGGGCATATCACTAGGCCAGGAAAAGATTCAAAATTCAACACACAGTTTATACTGAAATGTATCACCAAATATATATATATATATATGGTTCCTGTGAGAGTGAATATATATATTCACTTACACTGTGGAGTGGTCAGATACAGGACTTTTTTTTGTCTACTGAAACAGAACAGGTGATGCCCTTTAAGGGAGGGTTGGTTGGTTTCAGAATTTTGCATTTAGAAGACCACACTGTCATTGTGCATGAATTATTATATATGCAGAATATATATGGTATATATAATAGACTATAATAGACATATAAAATATATAATTATATGCCTATTAAAAACATAACTCTAACCTCTTCTTTATGTCTATCTCAGGAAAGAGTTTAAATTACCTTGTAATCTCTTAAAGTAAGTGAATTAACTGTGTTATAGATTAGGAGAAGCCAATTTTAGAGATCAGCTAAATACTCTATGGAGAGTATTAGATATGGTCTCAGTGTGTACACTTTCATTTTATGAAATACCTTGCAGAAATGGCATGATGTGTATAGAATGCAACTTGAAAGTGCCCGGACTCATCTGTAGCTACACGAGGAAATTCTGACTCCTGATGTGACCAGAAAGAAAACAGCCTTTCCTTCTCTCACAGTGAATAGGTCCCTTCACTCAAATCCTCTTGCACCTCTCCTGAACCCCTCAATGTTCTTTCTTGAAACAACAATCATGGACGTGGGAGTTGGATGGGAGATAGGAGGTACAAAGTCTGGAAATAAGACATCTTTACCAAAGAACTTTGAGGGAATAATTGCATCTACTACTTTTACTCCATAAGAAAGGAAGAAGTTATCTCATCTCAGTGCTCTGTGTGTGTGTGTCTGTGTATTTTTTATTCTGAAATAATTTCAGACTTAACAGAAAAGTTGTAAAAATAGTACAGAGGGTTCCCATGTATTCGTCATCCAGCTTCCCTTATTATTAACATCTTAACCCCAGTACAATGATCAAAACTAAGAAATTGACACAATGCTATTAACTGTAGACATTTAAAATTTTTATTATGTTTACCACTAACGTCTTTTGAAGTATTTTAAAGCTTTCCTCATTATTCCCAGTTGATACGTTAAAGACAATTTAAATAACAGTCACACGTGTACATTTTTTAAGATGATCTAGCACCACGGTTATGATTCAGAGTACACTGAGGTGTGACTTTTGGCTTTCTACTTACTAACTGTATGAACTTGGGCAAGTTACTTTATCCTGAGTCCCCAGTTTCTTCACCTCTAAAGCAGAGGTAAGAAAAACTAACTCAGGGTTTTATGGAAGGTTAAATGGGATAATGAATGTAAACACTTAGCACAGTGATATGTACACAGTAACCACTCTAGCTGCTATTACTATAATTAGAGCTAGAAGGATAAATGAAATACTGGTCCTCTTTGCCTAATAAAAAACAGGAAAAACAAACCTCATGCTCCAGCTAAGAATGCTTGGTGATTATACTTGGCATGTGTTAAAGTGCCAGGACAAAGAAATATCTTCTCTTGTCCATTTCATTATAAATAAGCTTGCTAATTTCCCTAATAGGTAAAGCAAACTATCATGCAGATCTACTTTTCCCTTTACTACTTACATCTTTAACTACATACTTCTCAAGATTTTCAACTGTTTTTTCCTTAAGGGAACCCTAAAGAAAGAAAAAGAAAGCAAGAAAAGAACAAAATCAATTTTTAAGTTTATTATAAAAACTGTGTCTACTATTAGCTTAAATGCATTTCTTAAATATTTCCAAAATTAAAATGGCAGATGTGATTTGCGGCAACTCTGCCTCCAAAATGTATTTAAGATAGAAATCAAAAGGCATTTCATATTTAATTCAGCACAATTTATAATAAATGTAAATATAATATTATTAATCAGTTAATGTTATCAGCCAAGGAGGAGGTATTTGGAAAAAACAAATGGACCATAAGCATCCTGAAAGGATATGGTAAGTATAACCCTAACACTAAAATCTCTTCTAGTAAGTCTGGAAAATGCAAATTGAAATAAAATCTAGAAGCCAAGCACCACAACTGAGGAAAGACCAGCATTACCTCTGCAAGCCAGACAGCCAAAGACAAGGACAAAAGTATTCTAGAGAGCTATCACTAGAGGCAAATCCCCCTTTTTTAACAGGTGAAAAACTCTGCCCTGTTTGCACTTGGAAAGTTAATGTCAGACCATAAAAGACACATGCCAGGCAGTAAGCAGGTGAAGAAGCAGCTCCAAGGTACCTTGTAATGAACCCAGTCAACTGCGTCTCTTACATCCTGGAACATACTCCGGTAAGACATGAAGAGGTCCCCATCTTTAAATCCTGTTTCGCAGCTACAGAAAGATGGAAAGAACATGACAGGGAATCCAAAGGAGGGTAAATAAAGGGAATACCAAACACTGCCCAGGGGACCCAAAGGTTCCTTTGTCACATAATAAAGGCTGTGTGGCTAATTCGGAAAATAATCACTCCCTAATGAAAATCCATTCTGACCATCAGAGATGACTACAGTGTTCAATGGAATATAGTAACTGTGAACAGATACAAAATGGTAGAAGAGTATGATGGAGGCTAAAAGGCTAGTTCCAAAAATAACAGGTTGTTTTATTCATCCCTTGTAAGAAACAGGTTCCCATCAAAGAAACATTTAAAATTGGTAATTTAGGTTCTCGCCACCCTGACTTTTCTGACACTGTTTCTAAGGTATGGTCTATTTTTAATTTATCTTAGTGACTTAGTGCTCAACCAAATTTAGTGCCTTGAAGTGGGTAAGGCCTAAAGAGGATAAGAAGTTAGCAAACTCTGGCACATATGGCCGAACTTAACAATTCCCCCTAGAAAGGAAAGGATATCTTTTTCAAGACTTAAGCACATTTTTACTTGAAGGAGGATAAACAGTATCTTCCTCAATCAAATCTTGCTGGGCCTGGGAATGAAACGAAATTACTATCCCTGAATGGCTCCTGGGTAGCTGCTGTGAAATGAGTTGGGGGGTTTTAGTGCAATTCTGCTTGGACAGATAATCATCACACAAACCTCCCACTCAGTTGTCACAATTAGCACCTCTGCTGGCCGTCTTCATTCCCAGGAGAAGCCAATCAGAAGTGGTCCCTTCCAAACATGGCTGCAGCACACTGGCAAGGAGAGGGCCGTGTGGGAGGTGAGGGCCTGCATGGAGCTGCTGGTGCTGTCCCATCTCTCAGGCTGGCACTGTGGCATCTCTCACTAGCACTAAATTCACTTCAGAAAAGCAGAAAAGACCTACAATGGCCAGTTCTCTAAAACCCTGTACATTAATTTTAAAAAATCAATTGGAAAAAGAAAATTATAGTACACACATACCTGGTATATCTGGGACAATTAGTAAAAAAATCTACTAGGCAGGCCAACAGGTAGGTCTCTGAAAAATGAAGAATAGATATTCATAAGCTATAAGTGAGATAACTAAAATCTGTTTCTCTCCCTTGAGCAAAGACAAATGATCACGGAAAGAAGGGGAGACATCAGTATATGTAAGCATAGAATGAGTCTACCTGGTAGGTTGAATAGTGTGTTCAGAATGTAAAATCTTTCAGTGTCATCTCGTTGAATAAATTTATTTGGATACTGCTCTCTAGTTTCTGGTCTGAAAGAAAAAAAAATTAACCGACATTCAAAAACAATATAACTCTGAGACGTATTCATCATTTAAAAATTAATTCAAATATTTTGGTAGCTATATGCAAGGTGGTGTTCCAAATAATACACATGGGAAACTCTGAAAATGAAGAGGCTCACTCACTGTTTCAGCCCCTAAAACATTCTCAGTCTGGCTAAGGGAGGGAGTCGCACACACAGACAATTGTGAAGGTCCAAAACAGAACTGCCACAAGAAAGGTGCAAAGAGCTATAACAAAACAGAGGAAGGGGAGAGAGACCATTTCAACTTAATGGGTAGAGAAAACGGAATGTAGAGAGGAAAATCTAGGAAAAATCCATGAAAGTCATGGCATATGAGCTGATTCTTAAAAGTTAAACAGCCCAATCCAGAAACTAGTCAAATTCAAGTAGAGAAAGGGGAACAGAAATATAAAGCTAGAAAGATGAATTGAGGCAATCATGCTATTGTTTTCATATATTTTTCATCTGAGCTAAATTGTAAAAGTATTAAATTAGTAGGAGTATTAGGATACAATGGAAAAAGAAATGTGATGTGTTGCAAAAAACGGCTACAAATCTTTCCTATCCCTTAGTAGTGTGACTCTGCAGTTCCTCCAACTAAGAGGCACAGTCTCTCTCTCTCTATCCTTGAATACAGGCTTGAGTAACAGAAAATGGGATCCAAGAAGACTTGGAAAACACTTGTGCATTAGGGCCAGTGTACTCCTGCTGGAGAGTAAAAGGCCCCATGCAGAAATGAGGTGCCCCCGCCAAGAGGCTGCCCACTGTCAGACATGTGCATGAGGCCATTCTCCATCGCAGAATTGCTCAGCTGACTCAGAATTTTAAGCTAAATCAAATGGCTACTGGTTTAAGCCACTAAGTTTTGAAGTCATTTATTATACAGCAAGAACTAACCCCAGTCCATGGGGTTGCAAAGAGTCGCACATGACTGAGTGGCTAAATTGAAGAACTGACTGACACAGACACAGAGGCCTGGGAAATCAGTTAGGGGTTCCTGCAGGGGTCCAGTTGAAAGTATGAGGGGCATGGGCATGTCCTAGAGTGGGCGCAAAGGAAATTAAAGAGAAGAATTACTCAGGAGGGATTGCCAAGGTAAAAAGAACAGGCAATTGAACAGATGTGGTAGACGAGGGACATGGAGCCGAAGATGATAATTCTCACACTAAGGTGTCTCTGAGAGGGTGGTGGTAATATTAACTGAAACATAAAAACTAGATAAAATACAAGAGGAATTTTATTTTGGATATGTTAATCTAAAAGTAAACATTTTTATAGGCAATTAGAAACAAAGGTCAAGAACTTAAAACAGAGATTCAAATTAGAGAGGTTGCTGGGATCATCTACACACAGGTTAACAGAGGCAGTCAGGTAGACTATTAGAGCAGAAGAGGCCACTTAAGAGTGTAGAGAAAGAAGAGAAGACTGTGTCAAGGTCCACAGAGGACATTCAGAGTTTAAAAGAAAAAGCCAGTGAAACAAACAGAAATTGTTAAAAGATGCATGAACCTTGAAGAGTGAAATGAAACACTGCAAGAAGAGGAAGGAGATAGTATTAATTATTACAGAGAAAATAAAAAGGAGAAAAACGAAAATACAAAAATGAACAGTCCTCACAATGAATATATGAAGATTAACTAATTTAAATAAAGGACACCAAATTTAAATTTCATACTCAGGATAACTTGGGTAATGTTTGTTAACTACAAATGTCATAAACTCTACTTAGGAATATAGAATCACATTAGTTCCCTGTCCTAGCCAGCATTCTGAAACAAGAGTTCCCAATGAAGAATAACTTTGTGGAATATCATATCTTCTAGCCTTCCAAGATTTTCTGTAATGAAAATTAAAGCAGAAAGAAACAGTAATGATATACTTTCCTCAGTCAGGTTTAGTAAGATGACATTGTCCTCTTGAATATCTTTCCCTATTCCCTTCATCATTTAAGAGTAATTCCTTTACATAAGGAAAGTTAATCATTATGCAATTAGAACCCAAACTGACTTATAAATACAGTTAGCAATTACATTTTGTTTAAGTGTCAAGTCATGCTAGTATACATTTAAAGTAAAAACTGACTCATGGAGAGGTAATATATTATAAAAGAAGGGATGCTAGACTTAGGAAGAAAACAGAGTTCAGTATTGCTAACTATCTGTGACCCACAGAATAAAGATTTGATCTCAACATTATTCTAACCTAAAACTTTAAAAGCCTTTAACTATTGCCTGAAAAGAGGTTCCAACTCACAGGCAAGGCATTTAAGGTGATGCTTGGTGGAGCCGTAATTTTTCTTCCAACTTTGTTTACCACTATATTTCAATAATTATCTCCGTTGCCCTCCATCTTCATTCTGGCCTTCTCCGTGGGCTTTCTAAAGACTGTACAGTGCTAAGTACTGTTTGAATGATTCTGCAGGTAACACATAAATGATTTATTTCTGAAACAATATTAAATATATTTCCAAAGAAACTATTTGGAAACTTTATTGGCTTCTTTGGGGGGAAGAAAGGAGGTCTATAGATCTCGAGTTAGTAAATCTAATTGTAATTCTAACATATGGAACTGCTTCTCTTTTTTTTCTTCTCTTCTCTATCTCCCACCCAATAACACAAAAATCCCTCTTCAGGAATTCATAAATAGAACCTTGGTTCATCATTATTGGGATTCTGAATTATAGTGACAATATCCATACATAAAGAGTCTGGGTTTCTAGTACTATCTGCAGTCACTTCACCTTCTAAATTCCACCTTTTGATATTCATGAACTTGAACAAATCCCTCAGAAAGAAATGGTGAAAGAAAGGTAGATATAACTACTGGTCTAATCAGATGTGTCAAGTAGGGTATTTATTTCATACTGTTCTCCTAGTGTATACCTGGAAATCACTGAGTCTGTGTAATGCCAGCTGAAGACTTAACAGATGATTCAATTCCAAATAGGGCATGGCGGTTACCTCAGATTTAAAGGAAACTCTGGTACAGTTTCAGTTAGTGTCTCTTATCACAAAAAAGTATTTACCAAAAAGACATTGTTTATTTAACAAATTTCAATGTAGACTGTGTGTAGTTTTTACTACTTTGCTATGAAAATAAATAATAGACTGATACTTAACCCATATTGGTTTTAAGAGTTGTTCTGACCCTAATAGTGTCAGTGGTAAATTAAGTGGTATAATAGTAGAGAAAACGTATAATTGTAAAGCCACAATTACAGAAATTGTCAAACTGGGGTATTGTGATTTTTAAAGAAAAAATTTGAGATGTTTCAAAAAAGATACTAGACACTAAATTTTATCTGCTGTTTATTACTAGGGTGGAGAGTTCAAATTAGGTAAGAATAGTGGAAATATGCTAATTATGAAAATAAAACTTATCCTTATTTGTTTCAAATAGTATCACTCTGTATTCATTTTAACCCCGTGTTTAAAAAAATTTAACCACATGATCAAATACCTGAAGGTATACATTAGAATATAAAAATAATGTATTAGCTGTTAAAAATCTTAGTCATTTACATTACTGTAGTTTTAAATTTTTCAAAGTACTTTATGTACATACCTCTTCTGAGCAGCTACCTGAGAACTGTATTAAAAAGGAGAAAATAAAAATCTTAGAATTTCAAATAAGTCAAAGCCACTACAGTTTTTTGGCAAGTTTCAAGATTAGCTTTGTTGGATGCTATATAATTTTAGAAGGCACTTAATTTAAACAAAATGTAACTGCTAACTATATTTATACATCAGTTTGGGTCCTAGCTGTCTAAAAAATAATTGTTAAGTATTCTTATGTAAAGGAATTGCTCTTTAATAATGAGGAAATAAGAAAGTATATTATACTGGGGAAGATAATGTCATCTTCACATTGTTTGACTATAAAAACACTAGAAAGAGGTTAAAGGTTCTTTGTACTCACCCCCTTATGAAGTTAAATCCATGTGCACAGACCAAGAGGTTTCCATAGGCATCAACTTTCAAAAGATTTCCATACAGTGTATCAAATACTAGTCCCCTATGGGAAAATGAAGATATCACCAATCACACAAAGTAATAAAGGCAAGGATCTAATGTAGTATTTACTCAATCACCACAAACCAACCTTCACCTTATTCAAGTTTTATGGTGGCTCATGTATGTACCCAAAAATACAACCCTAGAGGGTAAAGTGAGTGAATAAAATCTTAAAAACGAATCCCAGAGCAACTAACAAATACTTAACTCTGTCCAGATGAATAATCACAATTGTTTTGTGTGAGAGAGCTTAATCAAACAAGGTGTAAACAAAAATTTCTCTGAATACAGCTGGTTCTGTTCTAAAACAGAGCTTCTTTTTATTCTCTTAGACAACTGAGTTGGCTTCTATTTCCCTCTATTAGACATTTCTCGAGCCACCTGAGGTGGTCTGCGGTTCCCGTCGGATGGAAGTGCATTCTGCTGCCCAGTGAGAAGTGAAGAATCCTTCCCAAGCCCGCCTGTCCAGTCCGTCGTATCTCACCCCAGGACTTTTGTGAGAAATATTGTGAGCCGGGCGGGCTACAGTCCATGGGGTTGCAGAGAGTCAGACACGACTGAGCAGCTAAGCACACATGGGATACATATGATGGCATCTCAAAATAAGCCTCGTGTTAACCTCAAATCTTTCTTATCAAATCCAGAAATGGAAACTGCCAAGAAGGCTCCTGATTACCCAGTTAAATATATTAGCAAAACAAAATATATTAGCAAAACTCCCAACAGTGTAAGAGAGGAGCATCTGCAATTACTGACCATCAGTTTTAATAATCCCTCTTCTCATAAATTTGTTGTTGTTGTTTAGTTACCGAGTCCAACTCTTTTGCAACCCCATGGACTGTAGCCCACCAGGCTCATCTGCTCATGAGATTTTCAGGCAAGAATACTTTGAGTGGGTTGCCATTTCCTTCTACAGAGGATCTTCCCAACCCAGGGATGGAACCCGAGTTTCCTGCATTGGCAGGCGGATTCTTTACCACTGAGCCATCAGGGAGACCCCTTCTCATAAATGGATCTTCTTTAATAGCAATGAATTAAGTTCAAAGTTCAAATCAGGAACACAAAAGATATGGTGTACATTAAAGGTTCATGGTAATTTCAGAAAACCAACCAAAAAGCCCCAAAGACCTTTTGATGTTTTGTTGCATCTTTTTGTTTGTTTGTCTGGGGGATGGCATTGGTTAGGGACACATTTGGAATTATTAATTTGGGGGACAAAAGGATGGGTTTTAATCCAAAAATAATCTTGAAAAATTACCTGGTAGGGAATGTAGAGTCATATGCGAAGCTGAGAAGCTCTTGAGGATAGCCAATAGAAACCAATCTCTCCACGGTAAGCTCAAAGCCAAGGGACTCATACTCCGGGGACTTGTACACTGCACAAAGAGGAGGTTCTCATTAAAACACAGCCAATTAAAACGGAAGGCAGAGTGAATTTCAACTTTCCCAATTCCTCTCTCCTACTAAATTTGCCATTTTTCTTCTTTTCCTTCAAACTTCATGTTTTGTACTGCCTCAAGTAATCGCAGAACTCAACTGTTAGTCCGTGGAAACAGGTCATGTTATGATAGGAGTAGCAGCAACAAGATGAATTATCAGGCATTCCAGGCTTCTTCATTCTTAGGAAACCTAATCCAATCATTTTTTTCCTTTTTATTCTCTTAGGCCCACAATCTAAAGTTGGGAGGCGGGGAATGTAATAGGCACAGCTGTGGTATTAACCATGGGAATCTAATTAATATAAAACTAGAGAGAGAGGTCTATATAAGTTGAAGTCCTCACTGATGTGCATGACTGGTATAGGAATTCTTCAAAACTATTTTTAAAAAAAAAGACTAGTCTATTTTTAGAATTACTATCTGGCTTAGGAATTGCCTTAAGCTCCAACCAGCATAATTCTATTTGTTAGGATTTAGGTGTTTTCTTTTATCAGTCCTAACAATGTCATAGCCATCAAAATTGCATTTTACAAATTATTAGTGCTAAAACTACCATAAAAAGACATGCCTAAGACAGGGAAGTCTGGATATGAATTGGGAATCAGACACTGAAGAATTATAACTCATTTTATTAGACCTGATTATGGAAGAATGAATAAGTGCACGAATATATAATGTTATATATATACCTCCTTATCTGCCAGAGAACAATGAGTTTTTTACAGGTGAAGTAAAATAGATTTTGGAATATGGGGGTTTCTCTCAAATATAATGTATGTCTGAAGTTTTCTATAATGAAAAACCTTTTCAGAATCATCACAGTTCAGTATAAAGAAAATGTTGCTCCTTTAAACGGGTTTCTTCCAAAATAAAGGATGTAGGTAGACATTCTTCCATCAGTTTTCTAGGAGCAGGTAAGCCATATTAAAAACTTAAAAATAAAAAACACCTGTGATCTTGCTAACTGCCAAATGATGCCAAAAAAACTCCCCCAAACATCCTATTCTTATGTCTCATAATAATGAAACTATTATTATAGTTCTATCTACAATTAACACATAGCCTATGGCTCAAATGGACTCTTCATTGTAATTAGTCTGCCTATTCAAGTTAGAGCTAATATTTTAATGAGTATGATTCAACTTTCCCTTTCCGAAAACAATCCTTTAGAATATTTCTGGAAATACATAAAACGGTAATACTGGTTGCCTCCAGCTGGGAGCTGAGTAGCTAAGAGATAGGAGAGGAAAGGAGGCTTTCGTATACCTTCTTCTGTACCTTTAAAACTTGTAATATGTTAATATTATTTATCTATCCTTTTTAAATTGAAATTTTTAAAAACAAGGTGAGCTTTCAAAATCCTTCAATAAACATTTGTCATATTAAAAAGCCTACAAATTTTAAAGTCCTTTAGGAGATGCTTAAGTCTCAGCTCACCAGAAAAATGCCAAAAGAAGCTCTCATTTCTTCTGTGGAATGATGATTTCATGCCTAAGCTAACTCTGGCTAACATTTTCAAAACTGGCTATATTTTTCTCCTCCTCTCAATTTCAGCACCATCCTCACCCATCCCTCTCCCCCAAAACTTTTTAAATCCTCAGGCATGGAAGATGCACACTATTGTAAAGGAAGTGCTATGTATATATACATGCAAACAGAACAAGAGCCGGTGTATTATCATAAAAACTAGGAAAGCATGGTATCCATTGATGTCAATTTGAATTATTTTGAGAATATAAAATAATATCTCACCCCTCGAGCTTACGCCTCAACTGAAAGTAAATTTCATTTTAACAAGACTTTCACAAAACAAAGATTACTTCTCAATCCTAACAAAGCCCCACTTATTTCAAACAACATTTTATTTAATGGAACAAAATTCCTGTATAGCAAAGTCATTTGGATAATCCACTGATACTTATTCTCATAGGATTTAGCCCATATAAAATGTTTTCAATTATTAAATTTTCATAAAGATAATCTGCTGGATATACCTTAAGAATGGGAGACAGAAACAAAAGTTAATCATCCCCACTGATTACCTCTAAATGAACAATTTTCCCTAGTTAGAGAAGTGATGAAGTAATATTCATTAAAATCTATTTCTATGAGACAATTTGGACTGAAACCCAAATCAATTTATTGAGAGTTTTTAGTGAAAAAAAAAAATGTGGGAGGCTAGAGAACACAATTTCCCATTCTGCCATCATAAGGAATAGAACAGCAGAAAATAAACACTATACTCCTGTCATGTTTGCGTTTATTCCAGGGCAGAACTTCCAAATGATTGTCTAGAAACTCTACCTACTGAAGTAAATACTTCATATTTCCTTTCTCTCAATGAGTTTAGGATGCTTCCAAAAAATACAGTTTTCCCCAATTGCTTTTAAAGTTGCACGACAAGTACAAACATCAGTTGAAGCCAGAATTTAGGTTTTCCTGAGTCTCATCCAAAGCTTCTCATGGCGGTATATAGTGCCACTATTAAAAATGAATTTCTAGATTGCGCAGGCCATCAAAGTTTAGGCTTGGGTGTTGAAATACACTACTCTCCCTCCAGTTTCTTTCAGCTAGTCCAAAATAAACTGTTCTATTCACAGATGGGAATGGATTTAGCAAAGAGAGTCCAAGTTCCACTCTGACAACACCATCTATTTCACTAAGCTCTATGTTAATCAGTAAGACCTACAAGCTATTGACATTTTCTCATAAGCTTCCTGGATAATCATTTCAGTAACACGAACTCCCAGGTCATTAAATCATCTGCTAGAGAACTATACACTACAGCCAGGGCTGGAGAAGCAGAACTGCAGCTGCACAGAGCATGAATCTAGATGTTTGGTTCTAAGCGTCCCCTGAGGATAATTACAATCTGTTCTGACCTGGTGGCAAAAATGACTACTCTTGAAGCCTACATATCATGGCTCAAATGAATAAATAAATAAAAAGCAAAATTCCTTTTTCAGTCAACCAGGCACTTCAAAGCCAGCCTTGACATCTGTGGGTAACCATATGTATCACCTCAGACTTACAGCTCTATATGCCTCTACAGCTGCAAAGGGTCTAATTTCAATTCCTCTGGCACAACTGGCAAGTAAACGATGCACAGCTTCAAACTCAGTTCTTATAACTGACTTTCCAAAACACAGCCAATAACTTCAGGCGTAAACATAGCCTTACACATGCACTGCTTATTTCTTCTTCAAGAAGGTCCTCAGGCCTATCCAATATCCAGAGACAAAGGAAGAGGTTATTTTAAGGGCCAGAGTCCAAAAAAGAGGCCTGCTTCAGGCACCAGGGCAGCACACAGTGTTCTCAGGTTATGTAACCAGACTATAAAGAGAACAACCAAAGCTTTGAGAGCTGAAGCTACTGAGAGCATTTGAAGATATTCTTTACTCCATAATCTGTGAGAGAGAGAAAAACAGGTCTTCCAGAAGTATCAACTGCCCGTTGTGGGGATGAAAGCTGTGGGCTCTGTTTTGAGTAGATTTTGTTCATACAAGATACAGTCTGTATTAGAGGAGACAGTCCCTTTGGATGAGCCGAAAACTTTCTGCAGGGAAGTCTGGGACTCTCATGCACTTTTTACCTTTGCCACCAAGACACAGTGTGTGATAGTTTGGAGATTTTAGAAAAAAGGAAGGGCACACCTCGACAGAGGTTCCAGCCTAGCGGAATGCTGCTGCCAAAATGAGAACTCACATGAGGCAGACGCAGACGCGGAGTGTGTCACTCCAGTCTTGAAGGAGTCACACTGGCTCTCCTGTTAAAAAACAAAACAAAGCAACAAAACAAAACAAAAACAAAAACTGGTTTTAACACTGTTGTGATGGGCTGGAACAGAGAGATACCATTTGGAAACTGGTATTAATAGGAGTTACTGCCTCCTATTTAGAAGCCTCTGACCATCACTAAAATTCATCTAATTAGCCATAACAAGAGTACTGAAGATAAGCTTAAGTATTATACATTATTTAACTTTTCTTATACCCTAAGCCTAGAATACAAGCCTGATCCTGAAATGTTAAGTCAAAAGACAAACAGAAAAATAAATTTCTTTTGTCTTAGTTTATTTTTTCTGCCACATTTCAGGTTTATATGACAAAAACTGAATGCAACTGGTAAACAGAGTTTAAAATTGAACTACAGCAGGTGAAACAGACTAATAAAGAATACAAGAATAAACCAGAGCAGTCTCATCTCACTTTTAAGTGCTCATTTAAACAAAGTCCGCTTGTACCTAACAACCCACTTTTCTACCCTTCCAGCACCTAAATTTGTAATCTTGATACAGGTAAGAACCAACTTTCCCTATTAAAGATCTAACTAGATGTCCAAATATGGAACAGAAGGGAAATTTTTTTTGATTCTGGGAATGGATATTTGCCCTTGGTAAATGGAGTCGTATTACTCTATTTTTTAAAAGTTAAAGAAACTACCTAGTCTAGTAAAATAACTGACTTGAAGATACATAAATCTTTTAAAGATACTGATAAATTTAGGATATGAATTATGTTTAAGTTATAGGGTGTTTTCCCTAGAGACATTTAGGTTTTTGAAAACATATATTTAGATTCCTCCAACTTCTGTATTTTTTGTGAAAGGGAGATGGTACTAATTGGAAGAGCAAAATGACCAAATACAATGTTGAAAATTTCTAAAACTATTACAACTAGGAGAAATGAATACTACTAATCATACTATGAAAAGCAAAAATCCAACACAACCACTCAAGAACAGTTATTTGCTTTTATGCTATAAATGTGATCAACATCAACATTCTTTATTTAGGCTACATGATCTTGGTTCTCTGAGCTAACTAGGAAAGGTAATAATTCACATTTTCATTAAGGAAACTTTAAATTAAATCTATCCATTCTCATATAAACAAATACCAGAGGGCCTTTTCTATTTTTCACAACTATTTGAAAACCCCAACACACTATCATAGACAGTCAAAAATTTTCTCTCTAACCTATGAGATCAAAAATGATCTTTAAAAAATGAAAAATTCTAAAAACTACCTCAATTTTAAAGTACCTAAAATCCAAAATCTAGGTACCATTCAACACTTTCAGTAATACAAAATAAAACCAACTCCAACATGGCTAGATATGTAAGTAAGTGAACAAGCAGAGTCTGAAAGACTGTCAATCTTAATTCATTGCCAATGCAAAATTAAATGGTAATTAAAAGATTTATTTAAAAAGTCATTAAGAAATTAAAAGAATATTTATTTTAAAATAAAATGAAAAAAATTACCTAACTCAAAATTTCCCCTCTGAGAACCTATATGCTTAGTAGGAATGTGTATTTAGACTATTTTTTTCATTTTAAAACAGAAAAACTGGCATTTTTTGAAATAATAACTTTAAACACCCTCTTTAACCAAAGATGCTTGTTAATTTTTTTAAAAAAGAGAGAAACAGCTAGTATATAATTTTTCCCTCAAGAATGAATAGATCATCACACTCAAATGCTTGTACTTGAAGTTAGAAGAATGTAACAGACATCTGTATGTCTACTGTATACAGGTATTAGATGCTGAAAACAGAAAACAAAATAATTCATAATCTTAGGCCTGGAGGAGATCACAGTGTACCACAATTAGATTTTTATAATAAATTTTAGAAGATCTACAACACAATGTGACTAAGGAGGTACAGGACAGAAACGGGGCCAATCAGCCCAGTCCAGGAAGTCTTCTTAAAAAAAAAAACGTGTGATTTACTCAGGCTTATATGGATAATCCATTTTTATAACCAGTATCTCAAGGTACTACAAAATTTACCAAACTTTCTGAGACTCACATAACATGTTTCAAACACCTCTGTCAGGGTCAGGCAAGTCAATTAATGTGCAAAATGATCTAAGTGTTGGTGTAGGTCTTGGCATAAAGGGTGAAGGAGCTGTCGGCTATAGCTGACTTCCCTGTGGGAATGAAAGTTAAATGCTGCCCTTTATGTGATAACAACCAGCCTAGATTTTTACTTGGAATCTGCCAATTTTTAGCTACGGACTCAACTGAGAAAACCAACAAACTTTACTTGAGCCAAACGATGGTCTGTGGTTTCAGTTGTGCCCATGGGCCACTGGGGTGCAACCTCCAGTGTACACTTTAGATCAGATACTTCCACATAAGTTCTCTCATCTAACTGGAATGTTTCGACTGTCCTTTTCAAAGAGTCGTCGTCTGTTTTTTTTTTTTTTTGGCCGTACCACACAGCTTGTGGGATCTTACTTTCCTGATGAGGGACTGAACTTGTGAATCGGCCCTTGGCAGTGAAAGCTGAGTCCTAATCACTGGACCACCAGAGAATTCCCCTCTTCAAAGAGTCTTAAAGAAGTAGAACTTAGCTACTTAATGAATTGGAAATCCAGGTGGAAATAAATTCATTCTTCAACAACCACAGAATATCCTAGATAATGTTGTTCTACTCATCTCAGGAAAAACGGAGTGAAAGTCACTCAGTGGTGTCTGACTCTTTGCAATCCCATGGACTATACTATACAGTCCATGGAATTCTCGAGGCCAGAATACTGGAGTGGGTTGGCTAAGATCCCCTTCTCCAGGGGATCTTCCCAACCCAGGGATCGAACCCAGGTCTCCTGCACTGCAGGTGGATTCTTTACCATCTAAGCCACAGGAAAAATTGAGGGGTGGATTAAAAAAAACTTAGAAAATAAAGGAATCTTTACTGTAGTCACTCAGTCGTGTCCGACTCTTTGTGACCACATGGACTGCAGCCTATCAGGCTCCTCCATCCGTGGGATTTTCCAGGCAAGAGTACTGGAGTGGGTTGCAATTTCCTTCTCCAGGGGATCTTTCCAACACAGGGATTGAACCCAGGTCTCCCGCATTGCAGGCAGACGCTTTACCATCTGAGCCACCAGGGAAGCCTGTAAATCAAATCCCTTATGATTATACAGTGAAAGTGAGAAATAGATTTAAGGGACTAGATCTGATAGACAGAGTGCCTGATGAACTATGGATGGAGGTTCCTGACATTGTACAGGAGACAGGGATCAAGACCATCCCCATTGAAAAGAGATGCAAAAATGCAAAATGGCTGTCTGAGGAGGCCTTACAAATAGCTGTGAAAGGAAGAGAAGCGAAAAGCAAAGGAGAAAAGGAAAGATATTCCCATCTGAATGCAGAGTTCCAAAGAATAACAAGGAGAGATAAGAAAGCCTTCCTCAGCGATCAATGCAAAGAAATAGAGGAAAACAACAGAATGGGAAAGACTAGAGATCTCTTCAAGAAAATCAGAGATACCAAGGGAACATTTCATGCAAAGATGGGTTCGATAAAGGACAGAAATGGTATGGACCTAACAGAAGCAGAAGCTATTAAGAAGAGGTGGCAAGAACACACAGAAGAACTGTACAAAAAAGATCTTCACGACCCAGGGTGATCACGATGGTGTGATCACTCACCTAGAGCCAAACCTCCTGGAATGTGAAGTCAAATGGGCCTTAGGAAGCATCACTACGAACAAAGTTAGTGGAGGTGATGGAATTCCAGTTGAGCTATTTCAAATCCTAAAAGACGATGCTATGAAAGTGCTGCACTCACACTGTTTATAATAGCCAGGACATGGAAGCAACCTAGATGCCCATCAGCAGATGAATGGATAAGGAAGCTCTGGTACATATACACCATGGAATATTACTCAGCCGTTAAAAAGAATTCATGTGAATCAGTTCTAATGAGATGGATGAAACTGGAGCCCATTATACAGAGTGAAGTAAGCCAGAAAGATAAAGAACATTACAGCATACTAACACATATATATGGAATTTAGAAAGATGGTAACGATAACCCTATATGCAAAACAGAAAAAGAGACACAGAAGTACAGAACAGACTTTTGAACTCTGTGGGAGAAGGTGAGGGTGGGATGTTTCGAAAGAACAGCATGTATATTATCTACGGTGAAACAGGTCACCAGCCCAGGTGGGATGCATGAGACAAGTGCTCGGTCCTGGTGCACTGGGAAGACCCAGAGGAATTGGGTGGAGAGGGAGGTGGGAGGGGGGATCGGGATGGGGAATACGTGTAAATCTATGGCTGATTCATATCAATGTATGACAAAACCCACTGAAATGTTGTGAAGTAATTAGCTTCCAACTAATAAAAAAAAAAAAAAAAAAGTGCTGCACTCAATATGCCAGCAAATTTGGAAAACAGCAGTGGCCACAGGACTGGAAAAGGTCAGTTTTCATTTCAATCCCAAAGAAAGGCAATCCCAAGGAATGCTCAAACTACCACACAATTGCACTCATCTCACATGCTAGTAAAGTAATGCTTAAAATTCTCCTAGCCAGGCTTCAGCAATACATGAACCGTGAACTTCCAGATGTTCAAGCTGGTTTTAGAAAAGGCAGAGGAACCAGAGATCAAATTGCCAGCATCCGCTGGATCACAGAAAAAGCAAGGGAGTTCCAGAAAAACATCTATTTCTGCTTTATTGACTATGCCAAAGCCTTGGACTGTGTGGATCACAATAAACTGTGGAAAATGCTGAAAGAGATGGGACTACCAGACCACCTGACCTGCCTCTTGAGAAACCTATATGCAAGTCAGGAAGCAACAGTTAGAATTGGACATGGAACAACAGACTGGTTCCAAATAGGGAAAAGAGTAAGTCAAGTCACCCTGCTTATTTAACTTATATACAGAGTACATTATGAGAAACGTCGGGCTGGAAGAAGCACAAGCTGGAATCAAGATTGCTGGGAGAAATATTAATAACCTCAGATATGCAGATAACATCACCCTTATGGCAGAAAGTGAAGAGGAACTATAAAAAGCCTCTTGATGAAAGTGAAAGAGGAGACTGAAAAAGTTGGCTTAAAGCTCAACAATCAGAAAACTACAATCATGGCATCTGGTCCCATCACTTCATGGGAAATAGATGGGGAAACAGTGGAAACAGTGTCAGACTTTATTTTTTTGGGCTCCAAAATCACTGCAGATGGTGACTGCAGGCATGAAATTCAAAGATGCTTACTCTTTGGAAGGAAAGTTATGACCAACCTAGATAGCATATTAAAAAGCAGAGACATTACTTTGCCAACAAAGGTCCATCTAGTCAAGGCTATGGTTTTTCCAGTGGTCATGTATGGATGTGAGAGTTGGACTGTGAAGAAAGCTGAGCGCCAAAGAATTGATGCTTTTGAACTGTGGTGTTGGAGAAGACTCTTGAGAGTCCCTTGGACTGCAAGGAGATTCAACCAGTCCATCCTAAAGGAGGTCAGTCCTGGGTGTTCATTGGAAGGGCTGATGCTGAAACTCCAATACTGTGACCACCTCATGCGAAGAGCTGACTCATTGGAAAAGACCCTGATGCTGGGAGGGTTTGGGGGCAGGAGGAGAAGGGGACGACAGAGGATGAGATGGCTGGATGGCATCAGCGACTCGATGGACATGAGTTTGAGTAAACTCCGGAAGTTGGTGATGGACAGGGAGGCCTGGCGTGCTGCGATTCATGGGGTCACAAAGAGTCGGACACAACTGAGTGACTGAACTGAACTGACTTAGTGTAGTCACTTGATTTGGTCCCCCACCACAATACTGAACAACTATGTCATAACAACTGTAATTATCTGAATCTGATTCCTTCACATGACTGTGAAATCAAACAAATGTTCCCATTAATTGAAAGAAACAGTCATGTCATGGTCTGCCTAGGTAACCAACTTTCAGAGTTCCCTGACCCAGCAGGTTTTATCTATAAGGTTTAACCTAAATCTTCCCTACCCAGCTTAACTCTGTTATCATTTGTCCTATTCTCAGTGGTCATTATCCCTATGATAAAGGAAACATTCAGAGAATGTGTAAGCAGAAAAGAGATAATGCATCAAAGAGAGCTGTTATGTTAGGAATACTTTAAAAACAAATTTCTCCATGTTGAAAATGGCATGTGATTTTTTTAAAAATTCATTTTAGTAATTTTACTGATGCAGCAAGTATTACATGATGTTTATTCCCACAGAAAAATCTGACTTACATTTGAATGTCTTTATGCTTGGCAATGGAAAACAAAGGCCATGAACACTGAAAATGAATTTTTACACTATGTAATATAGAGATGAAATTGGGTTTTAATAAGCAATCTTTTCAATTCCCTAATGATCTAGGGAATTGGTCCATAGGGTCGCAAAGAGTTGGACATAACTGAGCAGCTGAACTGAATGATCTAGGAACAAACCACATAATACTGCAATTCAGAGATGAATTTATAAAATTAGTGAAAACTCTACTGGGATATAGAAATGACAAAAAGGAAATCAATCAAAGCTTGGAAATGACGTGTAGTCACAGATATATATTTACTGATATCTATCTATCTACAAAAGGGCTGCCTAAAAGTAATGTGGGCTTCCCTGGTGGCTCAGTGGTAAAGAATCCACCTCCCAATGCAGGAGACGCAGGTTTGATCCCTGGGTCGGGAAGAGAAGGAAGTGGCAACCCACTCCAATATTCTTGCCTGGGAAATCCCATGGACAGAGGCGTCTGGTGGGTTACAGTCCACAGGGTCGAAAAAGAGTTGGACACGACTTTAAACAATAAGAGAAGTAATGTATAAACTTAACACATGTAATATAAATCTATATCTAAAAATCATAGTTTTCAGAGTATATATCTCAATTAATACAAAGAACTTTAATCCACAAGAAGAAAATGCACTGGAGTATTAAATAGTATTTCTTTTTTAATTCTTTCCTAACATACAGACACCACCTCAAAAGTATGCTTGGCTGGAGAAATAGTATTTCATTTCCTGAGGGAGGTAGTGTAAGAAAGTCTGAAGTTTAAGAAAAAAGCAGCAAGAGAAGCTCCAATAAAGATCATATTCTAACATATATATATATGGAATTTAGAAAGATGGTAATGATAACCCTATATGCAAAACAGAAAAAGAGACACAGATGTACAGAACAGACTTTTGGACTCTGTGGGAGAAGGCGAGGGTGGGATGTTTCGAGAGAACAGCATCGAAACATGTATATTATCTATAGTGAAACAGATCGCCAGCCCAGGTTGGATGCATGAGACAAGTGCTCGGGCCTGGTGCACTGGGAAGACTCAGAGGGATTGGGTAGAGAGAGAGGTGGGAGGGGGAATCAGGATGGGGAATACATGTAAATCCATGGCTGATTCATGTCAATGTATGACAAAACCCACTACAATATTGTAAAGTAATTAGCCTCCAACTAATAAAAACAAATTAAAAAAAAAAAAGATCACATTCTCAAATAGAAATGAAAGGACTGAAAAAGACCTTTAAATTTAAAGACTGTTTTAAATATAAAGTCACTTTGTTGGTATTTTGCCAGTTTCTTCCACCTGATTTTTAAATTTAACTTTATTAAGGATATTTTTTAATCATACATAAAAGTAGAGAGAAAATTAAATGAACTACTTTAAACCCATCACCCAAGCTTTAACGATTATCACTATTTTGTATTCTTGTTTCATCTACCCTCCCTAATTTATTCTACCCCAATTGAGTTAACTATTATTAGATGAGAAACTTTTTAAACTGATCTTTAACAGAACATTTAAACAGCATAAATGTACACAAATATCAAGGGCTTCCTGGGTAGCTCAAACAGTAAAGAATCTGCCCACAAAGAGGAAGGCCAGGGTTTGATCCCTGGGTCAGGAAGATCCCCTGTAGAAGGTCATGGAAGCCCATTCCAGTATTTTTGCCTGGAGAATTCCATGGACAGAAGAGCCTGGCAGGCTACAGTCCATAAACTCACGAAGAGTCAGACACGACTGAGCGACTAACACACACACACAAGTATCATACATATGCACCTACAGAATTATTCCATTACCTAGGTCAGGTGATCCTTTAATTACAGCTTAAATCTCCTTTCCATTTAGAGGCCAATGAAGAACAGTCTTTTTATTAGCAGTAAGTTATTATAAAACCCTTCCAAATTAACGATTGCTTAGAAATATTTTAACTATACTATGGTTATCAATTTTATAGTTTTGATGAAAAAATCATTCTACCAAAAGCACTAATCTTTTAGTATGATAGGACTGGCTTAGTATTACCATGCATTAATACTCTCAGGAAATCCGAGTTAACATATAGGCTGATATGCTGGGCGGAACAAAATAAAACAGTGTAAACATGTGAGAAAATTTTTAAACTAGGGACGCCATCAACAATAGCTCAGTTTAAAAAAAGAATAGCTTAAATCAGTTAAAGAAACAAACTAATAAAATATTCCTACCTAAGGATCAATGAATCTATTCCAAAGTAGTTCTCCCTAAAAGACAACTATCCCTCAAAAAAAGAAAAACCAAAAAATCTCCAAAACAATCCTGAAATGAACACAATCAAACTGTATTATGCCTTTCCCCCCATTCTTTCCCCAAATAATGCCTTTTAAAAGCAAATATAGTAAAACTTACTCATCAAAATGAGACTTTTCTCATTCAAAATAACCACTCCATAGCAATATATACTTACTCCAATAATGCATGACTCAAAACATATCTGAAATTGTTTCAAAATTACTTTCAGAGTCTACAGCACGTTGTTCTAGATATATATCGCCCTGGTAATATGTTTTCATCAACAAACGATGAATTTAATTTAAGATGGTGGGGAGGCAGTTATTGAGAGCAACCAGTGATTAAAAGGGAAATTGAAGCTGGGTTAAAAAAACAGGTGAGTGCTGAGAGCTTCTCTGGTGGTCTAGTGGTTAAGAATCCACCGTGCAACACAGGGGACACCGGTTTGATCCCTGGTCTGGGCAGATCCCATAAACCTCAGAGCAACTAACTTGAGCGCCACAACTACTGAGCCCATGCACTACAACTACTGAAGCCTCCATGCCTAGAGCCCATGCTTTCCAACAAGAAAAGCCACTGCAATGAGGAGTCCACGGACCACAACCAGAGTACAGCTCCCACTCACAGCAACTAGAGAAAGCCCATGCACAGCAATAAGACCCAACACAGCCAAAAATTTAAAAAAATAAATATTAAAAAGCAAAACAGGTGTGACTACTTGAAGCAATGAAGTAGATTTTCATAGAATTGGCTATGAAAACAATTCCAAAAGAATTACTAAAATTCTAAGAAATAGCCATATTACAGTAATTTTTCTCTAATCAGGTGACTTTATGAAGGATAATATGTATTTGGAAGCATATCTTCTTATGGACATTCTTTTATAAAAATTAGTCTTTTGACCCATTTTATATGTGTTTAATTTTGCAAGTCACTTCAAATCTCTTCTGGGGGTTTACATAAAAGTAAACTTTATTGCTTTGTATGTAATAAACCTTCTAGCTATGTAAACTGATTCAACCATAGGCCCTGTCAAGTACAGCTTATTCTAACTGGATCTTTGATACAAATCACTGATTGTACTTGAGTACTAAATTATCACTTCTCATCTTCACAATTCTTTTTTGGGTTGAGTCCTCATAATGTATTCTAATTAAATTTTTGTTTTGCTTATTTTTATGAGGGTATTTTCCAACTTACTTTTACTGATAAATCTATCAACTAGCATCCTTGTTTTTTTCTTTTATGGAAAGGGATCATCTCTTTTTGGAGAAAGGTTTCCCTCACTCCTTTTATCTGTTACCCTAGTTTCTCTATTCACTCAGCTTATCCCCCTTTTCTACTGTTTCAGAAGAAACAAGCAACAGAAAACCACCTTCAAAAGTTCTTTTGAGAAAAAAAAATTTCTCAGGGGAGAAATGAATGCACTTATCAAACTACATCTGTTTTTATATTACTTTAATCTTCAACTCTGTATATTTGATCCATTCTCAAACTGATACATCCCTCATGAAGAAGACGATACACATAGGTTAATAAAACTTTCACTGACTTGGAGGCTCTCATTCACTAACACAAAAACCTCTTGCACATGGAGAATCTGTCTGGAGGGCTGTGCGTGCTGCATGCTAAGTCTCTTCGGTCATGTCTGACTCTGTGACCTCGTGGACTGCAGCCTGTCAGGCCCCTTTGCCCATGGGATTCTCTAGGCAAGAACGCTATGTGTGGGTTGCCATGCCCTCCTCCAGGGAATCCTCCCAACTCAGGGATCAAACCCGTGTCTCTTATGTCTCCTGTACCGGCAGGCGGGTTCCTCACCACTAGCATCACCTGGGAAGCACCCCAGAAGAGACATAGAAGTTGTTGTTTAGTTGTTAAGCTGGGTTCAACTTTTCTGCGACCCTATGGACTGGAGTTAGGTAATAATGTGCAAGTTCTGTTTTCCAAGTTATGAGAAGGATGCTCTGACTATCTCATGACCTAGGATAAGAAGAATTTCTCTGCCCTTTTTGATCATCTTCCTTGTGGTTATCTTCCTTGGTTTATAAAACAGAACTTTTTTTTTTCAAGAAATGCATTTCTTTAAGAGACCCTGTTGTCACACTAAGAACTTCAGATTCATCCAGTTTATACCCATCCACAATTAAGTTCAACTCAGCTGATGTTTCATATTCATTTCATTCAGCACTATTGCAAGGAACCTCATCTTTCTTTAAGGAGAGGTGCTGAAGCACAGACAAGTTTACATTGTCATATGTTTCACTTTTTAAAAAAGTGCTCTCCCTGCAAATACGGTCAAATGATTGACAAGAATGTTAAATCCATTTAGCAAGGAAACAGCAGTCTTTAATGGTGTTAAAACTAGATGTCCACATGTGAAAGAATGAAGTTGGACCCTTACCTTATACCACACAAAAAAAATTAACTCAAAATGGATCAAAGATCTAAATGTTAAGAACTAAAAATATAAAACATTTAGGACGTTTTCATTACACTGTATTTGGCAATGATTTTTGGATGTGAAAGCAGCAAAGTCACAGGCAACAGAAGAAAAAACAGGTAAGTTAGTCTTCACCAAAATTAAAAACTTTTCTGCTTCAAAAGACACCATCAAGAGAGTGAAAAAACAACACACAGAATGAGAGACAATATTTGCAAATCATATACCTGAGAAGGGATTAACATCCAGAATATTTAAACAGCTCCTACAACTCAATAGCAAAACAAACAACCCATTTAAAAATTGGACAAAGAACTTTAGATATTTCTCCAAATAAGGTATACAAATGGCTAATAAGCACATGAAAGATGCTCAACATTACCAATCATTAGGAAAATGCAAATTAAAACCACAATGAGATACCAACTCACACCCATTGAGAGCTATTATCAAAATAAAAACAACAGAAGCTTGAAAATAACAGGTTTTGGTAAGCATGTAGAGAAACCGGAACCCTCTTGCATGGCTGATGGCAATGTAAAATGGTGCAATCACTGTGAAAAACAGTGTGGCAGTTCCCCCAAAAGTTATACATAGAATTACCATATGATTCGGCAATTCCATCCCAGGGTATAGACCGAGAATAACTTAAGCAAGGACTTAAGCAGATACTTGTACACCATTGCTCAAAGGAGCATTAGTCACAGATTGCAAAGATGGAAGCAACCAAAGTATCCACTGACAGTGGATAACAAAATGTGGTATATAAAAATAAGGGAACATTATTCAGCCTCAAAAAGGAACGAAATTCTGAGATATGATAAAACATGGATGAAATTTGAAAACATTATGCTAGGTGATATAAGCTAGACATGTATGACTCTACTATGTATATTAAACATCTAGAATAGGTAAGTTCACAGATACATAAAGTAAATTAGAGGTTACAGGGGTTGAAGGGAGGAGGGAATGAAAAATTACTGCTTGATGGGTACAGGGCTTCCCTGATAGCTCAGTTCATAAAGAATCTGCCTGCAATGCAGGAGACCCTGGTTTGATTCCTGGGTTGGAAGATGCACTGGAGAAGGGATAAGCTACCCACTCCAGTATTCCTGGACTTCCCTGGTGGCTCAGCTGGTGAAGAATCTGTCTGCAATGTGGGAGACCTGGATTCGATTCCTGGGTTGGGAAGATCCCCTGGAGAAGGGAAAGGCTACCCACTCCGGTATTCTGGCCTGGAGAATTCCATGGACTGTATAGTCCATGGGATCACAAAGAGTCGGACACAACTGAGAGACTTTCACAATGGGTACAGAATTTCTGTTTGGGATGATGAAAAAGTTCTGGAAATGGATAGTGGTGAAGGTTGCACAACACTGTGGATGTATTTAATGCCACTCAATTATATGATTAGAAATGAAAAAACAGCAGTTATGTTACGAATATTTTACCACAATTTAAACAAAGGGAGGGAAAATGTGCTCTACCCTGTTTGAGATGTCTTGAGGGACAGTCCACCAGTATTATATAATACTTCTTACTTTAGAATTCTTTTCCTCACCCCTTTAAATGCTTCTAATGCCAATAAGCTTGGTAAGAATACACAACTGCTGACAGAAACATGATCTGAGTGCCCTGGACTTTAGTCCAAGCAAATACACCATGCAAAAAATGTTCATTTAAATGTCAAGTGAGTTGAGTCAGCTCCAGTAACAATTAAACAAGATCAGAGGGCATCTACTATGCCTGAGAGGATAGGATAAGAAACCAAAAGTCCTGAGATGCTTCTGCAAGTAGCAGGGTAACCTTCTGATTGACCGAGACTAAGAACCAGTTTCTCTTTATTTCTTCCCTGATGCTCCTAATAGCTTTTTATTCTATCTTCCTTCCCCACTTTAGGCTTGTTAATGCAAAGTGCTTAGGTATATGGGATTATTACATTTCACCCCCAGCAGTTCATGATATGGTGTAGACAGGAGAGGAGGTCAGAAAAATTCAAAAGGAAAGAGTCTAAAACATATTTTCAATCCCTCCCAAGATTTTTTAATTGGAAAAAAAAAAGCACGATTTTAGAATTCTAAGAATATAGTACTCTGAAGCTTCATTCCCTTAAGATTGCTTCTATTAATAAAAATTAAAGAAAAATTGGATAAAACTATAGCACTCCCCCCTTGTCTTCGATGGATTCATTCCAAGACCCCAACTGGATGCCTGAAACTGCAGACAGTATCAAAGCTTACATACACTACTTTTTCCCTATACATACATACCTCTGATAAAGTTTATAAATTAGTCACAGTAAGAGATGAACAATGATAATGTAATAGAACAATTATACCAATATACTATAATAAAAGTTACATGGTCCTTCTTTCTCAAAATATGTACAAATTTAATGCCTTTTCCATCTTAACTAAGCCTCATCACACACACAGTAGCCAAAGTTTTTATGATTTTCTAGTTCCTTTTACACAATTTCATGAACAGAATATTCATTCTTACTATAGACCTTGGTAACCTTAGCATATGATGATTTTTTTTTTTTCCTTATTGAGAACTTTTTCTTTTTCTTTTTTTTTGAGAATGAAATTTCATTTGGTTTCTCTTCAGCATATATGCACTGCCATATATTACTCATCATATTACTCTTGCTCTTTGGGGCCACTAATAAAAAATAAAGGTCACTTGAACACAAGCACTGTGATATCATGACAGCTGATCTAATTACTGAGAGGGCTACTAAGTGACTAACAGGGAGGACACTCTGGACAGAGGGATGATTCATATTCTGGGTGGGATGAAACAATCAAGTACAAGAGTCCATGAAGCTACTCAGAATAACGTGCAATTTAAAACTTACGAATTATCATTACCATCTTTCTAAATTCCATATATATGTGTTAGTATGCTGTAATGTTCTTTATCTTTCTGGCTTACTTCACTCTGTATAATGGGCTCCAGTTTCATCCATCTCATTAGAACTGATTCAAATGAATTCTTTTTAACGGCTGAGTAATATTCCATGGTTCGGGATGGGGAATACATGTAACTCCATGGCTGATTCACGTCAATGTATGACAAAACCCACTGCAATGTTGTGAAGTAATTAGCCTCCAACTAATAAAAATAAATGAAAAAAAAAGAAAAAAAAAACTTACAGGTTGTTTATTTCTGCAATTTTCCATTTAAGTATTTTCAGACCACAGTTGACTGTGGGTAAATGAAACCATCAAAAGTGAAACTGTTGATCAAGGGGCAACTACTGTATCTGGTCCCATCACCTCATGGGAAATAGATGGGGACATTACTTTGCCAACAAAGGTCCATCTAGTCAAAGCTATGGTTTTTCCAGTAGTCATGTATGGATGTGAGAGTTGGACTGTGAAGAAAGCTGAGCGCCGAAAAATTGATGCTTTTGAACTGTGGTGTTGGAGAAGACTCTTGAGAGTCCCTTGGACTGCAAGGAGATCCAACCAGTCCATCCTAAAGGAGATCAGTCCTGGGTGTTCATTGGAAGGACTGATGCTGAAGCTGAAACTCCAATACTGTGGCGACCTCATGCGAAGAGTTGACTCACTGGAAAAGACCCTGATGCGGGGAGGGATTGGGGGCAGGAGGAGAAGGGGACGACAGAAGATGAGATGGCTGGATGGCATCAGCGACTTGATGGACATGAGTTTGAGTAAACTCCGGGAGTTGGTGATGGACAGGGAGGCTTGGCATGCTGCGATTCATGGGGTCGCAAAGAGTCGGACACGACTGAGCGACTGAACTCAACTGTATCTGTAGTTTAAGGATGCGGACTACATTTAGACGCCAGAGCAAGACGGATTTTGCTTTAGGGAGAATTCCCATTTTGGGGAAAAAAAAGAAGGCTTTTATCTTTTATGTTGATGAACTTTTTTCTATTATTAAGTTCTTATCAAGAGATGAGTAAATAATTTCTGTACCTCTGATAGCTGGGAGCAGCAAGAGAAATGAAAACTGACTTGGTTTTAAATTTTAGCTAGGAGGTGCAGTGGTAAAGAATCCACCTGCCAATGCAAGAGCCGAGGGTTCATTCCCTGGGTCAGGAAAACCCTTTGAAATAGAAAATGGCAACCCCCTCCAGTATTCTTGCCTGGAAAATTCCATGGACAGAGGAGCTTAGTGGGCTACTGTCCACGGGGTCATAAAGAGTCAGACACAACTGAGCAACTGAGTGTGTACACGTTTGAGTCAATGTACAAGCTTCATACAAGTCATCTTACCTGTTGACTCTGGGGCCTTATTTGTAAAATGGAGCTTTATTATCGCTGTTTAGTCACTAAGTCAAGTCTGGCTCTTTAGCAACCCCCTGGGCTGCAGCCACCAGGCTCCTCTGCCCATGGAATTTTCCAGGCAAGAATACTGGAGGGGATTACCATTTCCTTCTCCAGGGGATCTTCCAGACTAAGGGACTGAACCCGCAGCTCCTGCACCAGTAGGCAGATTCTTTACCTAGTGATTCCTATCTCAGAGGGCTGATGTGAGAATTAAACGGTACACTGTACATAAAGTACATTTCATAGCTTCTAATGAAAGTGAAAGTGAAAGTGATTAGTGGCTGAGTCGTGTTCGACTCTTCGTGACCCTATGGACTGTAGCCCACTAGGCTCCTCTGTCCATGGGATTCTCCAGGCAAAAATATTGGAGTGAGCTGCCATGCCCTTCTGCAGGGGATCTTCCTGACCCAGGGATCAAACCTGGGTCTCCTGCATTGCAGGCAGATTCTTTACCGTCTGAGACACCAGGGAAGCGCAAGGGTGACTTTATATTTGTGAAGGGCATTAAGTAAATACTAGTGAACCTTCCCCCACACCTCACTGCTACCCAAAAATGTTGTGCTACTCTCCCTTGGGGTAAATTTCTGAAAACAATTCTACATATATAATTTTGATATTAATTCCATGGAACTTACTGTATGTTTAAGTTTTTCATGCAACCCAAAAGTCAACTAGTTCTTTCCACTTAAAAGAGTCTTACTGTTTCAAAGAAGCAAATAACTCCCCTTGTACTTATGATACCTCTGTCCTAAAGTAAAAATTTTAAATTTAAGTAAGAACCTTTTCACAGAAATCTATTTCTTCAGCATGATCCTGCTAAGAAATAACCCTTCACTGAAAACACTGCTTAATTTCTATGGAAACATAATCTGATGCCAAATACTTTGTCATTAAGAATCTACTCAGAAAAGAACTTTAACTTTCTATTTTTTGTGATCATTGGCAATACTTAAGAAGAAAATTCAAAAGAGTGATTAAATATTCCACTGTCAACTGTTTAGCATTCCAGGTTTCCCCACAATATAGAGGAATACAAATGAGTTTAATTAATATTGATACTTTTCTCCTTAGAGTTTCCCTTATGCTCAAGTTCAGTAAATTAACATTTTGGTATCACCAATCAGAGCAAGAAAACTACTTTCCCTGCATTTATCATTTTACATATATTCATTATTCCATTCAAACCTTATACCAATAGTTCATCCCTATAACCCTGCCCTGTTTTTGGATTAAATGAAGAGGTTAAGTAACATGCTAGTAGCCAAGAGCTAGTACAAGGCAGAGCTGGGATCCAGATCCAGGTCTACCACACTCTTCTTTCTCTTACCACAGAGCCTCAAAGGTAAAGATGAAAAACAAGACTGGGTCTGAGCTCAGAGTGCATGGAACTTACCCTTCAAAACAGAAAAAGAGCTATCCTGGTTTGTTGTTTTTTTTTTTTTAATTACTTTTTTACACCAAGATTACACTCACTTAACAACTAGTGACTAGCATTTTGCTTGTTAAAGAAACCACGTTTTGGAGATTAGCAGTCTGTCAGAAAGAGATGATCTATTACCATTAGGAGGTGATCTTAAGTACATTATGTGACTCAGTTAATCATAAAATATTTTCTCGTTTGAAACCTCAGCAATAAATTTCTAGGTGTAATATTATAAAACTAAGTAACAAAATACTAACAGTAATGGAAACCCCAGGTCTGTTTATGCCTATATGCCACTTGAAAAATGAACAAGAACTAAACCTTAAAAACTCAAATCCTCCTTTTATTTTCTATTTTCACTCTTCTGCCCACTGTTAGTAACAACAAATTCTGTAACATAACATTTTTAGGAGTCCTGTATGCAAACAAAATCAAAGAAACAAAATTAACAAATAGTACAGATTGGTCCCTTCATTCTATGGAGAGGGAGTAATGTGGTTATAAACAACTTTCTTGCTCTCTCACAAGTTCAAAAACCTAATCTTAGGTCAACTATCAAGATCTTTTTGGGCTTGGTTTGTCCTGGAGAATGCACTTACAAGTCTGATCCATCAGTCTGTCTCACTGAAGCACAAAAAGGCTAAACATTACTCTCAGATAAAGACCACAAACACAAATTCCGAGGTCTAGAAAGGACCTACAGTAGACAATTTAATAAAACAGGAAACCAGAATATAGTCCATCACTTGTTGGTAACGAAGCTAATATACAAGACTAAGTATGACGCTTGCTCCTCGGAAGAAAAGCTATGACCAACCTAGACAGCATATTAAAAAGCAGAGAGACATTACTTTGCCACAAAGGTCCGTCTAGTCAAAGCTATGGTTTTTCCAGTAGTCATGTATGGATGTGAGAGTTGGACCATTAAAGAAAGCTGAGCACCAAAGAATTGATGCTTTTGAACTGTGTTGTGCAGAAGACTCTTGGAGTCCCAGGGACTCCAGTCCTTGGATTGGATATCCAACCAGTCAATCCTAAAGGAAAGCAGTCGCAAATGTTCATTGGAAGGACTGATGCTGAAGCTGAAGCTTCAATACTTTGGCCACCTGTTGAGAAAAACTGACTCACTGGAAAAGACCCTGATGTTAGGAAAGATTGAAGGCAGGAGGAGAAGGGGACAACAGAGGATGGGATGGTTGGATGGCATCATTGACTCGATGGACCTGAGTTTGAGTAAGCTCTGGAAGTTGGTGATGGACAGGGAAGCCCGGCATGCCGCACTCCATGGGGCTGCAAAGAGTCAGACATGACTAAGCAACTGAACTGAAGTATGGCCTAGATTCTAAACACTGACTTTTGTATACATTTAATCTGTATTTAGTAGACAAACTGGTTATACTATAATTAATGTACATAATTCCATTAGAGAAATAAAGTGTTAACCTAGAGTACTGCAGAGATGAAGCTTTAAATAAATACCAATACTGGCATTAATTCTATAGGCAGGTTTCAGGATTAAAACTGATTCAGGTCCAAAAATTCTCTGCTTGCAAGTTTTAATTTTTATCTATACAAAAATGTCAATCTTACACAGAAATCCTGCAAATAAACTAATAAAAACAAAAAAATGTATAGCTTGCTTTAATTACAAGGATAGCTGATGATAAAGGGATCTTCTCATAAAAAAAAATAACTATGTGAGGTATGAGGCTGACATTGGGATGAGATGAAGACAGTGAAGTTCCCATCAGAACGGACTGTTACTGAACACTGTGATTCACTTCACTCAATGAATAAATGTACCAAACTCTAAGCAAAATCATGAAATTTTTGAAAATTAACATAAGGCCATCTGGCCACCTGATGCAAAAAGCCAACTCATTGGAAAAGATCCTGATGCTAGGAAAGATGGAAGGCAAAAGGAGAAGGGGCAGAAGAGGAGGAGATGGTTAGATAGTATCACTAACTCAACGGACATGAATTTGAGCAAACTCTGGGAGGTAGGGGAGGAGAAAGCAAGCCTGGTGTGCTGCAGTCCACAGGATCACAGAGAGTCGGACACAACTCAGCAGTACAACAAAAACAAAATCAATTTCTCTTCTAATAAACTAAAAGAACAAAAACCCCACAACTTAATTTCATTCTATCAAAGGTTTGTATAATTCACTTATGGAAAACTGCGAGTTTGGAATAATTACATACACAGCTTAACATGCTTAGAATCCATGTATGTATTCTTGCCTCAGTTATCCTCTTTCTTATTAGTGATAAATCAAAGTTTTAAGTGATTATTTACCACTAATTCTATCAACCCTGACATCTGACATGAAGATGAGGATTATCAAAGTCAATCTTCTTACCAATCAATATAGACTAAAAGTGACCCAAAGTTAACCCAATCCATGACACCTCTCCTCCCAAAGAAGGTCTCCTATGGTCATTTTCTAGACCCAAACAAAACTGTTTTCTTATGAAAATAGCTTAACTCCCCAAAATTAGATTCCATCCCAAACTCTTTCCATGGAAAGGTCATATATATTTCAAACATGTGTAAACACGGGAAGAGAAACTTTGAGAAAACCTATGTAGTTGTTTTCTCTGAAGAAATTTAGGGAAAGCTTACAGTGTGATAAAGTAGGCCCTGAAACCATAACCACCTTCTCTTACTGAATGAACCATTCCAAAACAAGACTGCCACTTGAGATGTAATGTCCTATCCAGACTCTTCGGAAACACCAATCCTTGCCTTACTATCAATCTCACTGCATTCTAACTCTAAAAGCCAGTAATCCATCTATGCTGTAAATGATAACCCTGTGACACTCAAAACATTACTTGCCAGAATAGCCAATTCATAGATTATGTAGATAGCAATTTTATAGCATATCTAATCATTTCATTCCAGATAAAATGAATGTTCATTAGCTTGTTCCTTCTCCCAATTAAAAAAAAAAAAAAAGGCAAATGGTCATTGAATGTCTTCTCTTTAGGAATAGAGTTATACAAAGAAGGTAGCCATTTATTGTAACAGCTACTATTTATTAAGCACTTAATATATACGGAGCTATTGATAATACTGGCTTCCCTGATAGCTCAGTTGGTAAAGAATCCGCCTGCAATGAAGGAGGCCCCAGTTCGATTCCAGGGTCAGGAAGATGCCCTGGAGAAGGGATAGGGTACCCACTCCAGTATTCTGGCCTGGAGAATGCCATGGACTATATAGTCCATGGGGTCGCAAAGAGTCAGATACGACTGAGCGACTTTCACTAGTTCTAGTTATTGATAATAAAAAAAAAAAAAGCTAAAACAACCAATTCCTTAACCCCCAAACTCTAAAGTCAGTACAAGGGGAAAAAATGAAACAAAGTGTATTGTGTCACATTTCATTCTGCATAGAGAACTGGCATATTTCATTAATGCCTGAAGCAAGAAAGTAGGTCAACAATATCAAAGATATTAATGGTGCTAAGAGAATACAGAAGCAAAACAACCAAACTTAAGAATAATTTTAAAACATTATGAATTATTTGATGTCAATAAATTTGAAACTTAGATGAAAAGGCACAAATTATCAAAATTGATACAGGAAGAAACAGAAACTGACTAGCCCCATATTTTTGTTTAAAAGTTGAATGTATAATTTGAAGTGAAAGTCGCTCAGTCATGTCCAACTCTTTGAGACCACCATGGCCTATGCAGTCCATGGAATTCTCTAGGCCAGAATACTGAAGTGGGTAGCCTTTCCCTTCTCCAGGGGATCTTCCCAACCCAGGGATCAAACTCAGGTCTCTCACACTGCAGGCAAATTCTTTACCAGCTGAGCCACAAGGGAAGCCCAAGAATACTGGAGTGGCTAGCCTATCCCTTCCCCAGCAGATCTTCCCGACCCAGGAACCGAACCGGGGTCTCCTGCATTGCAGGCAGATTCTTTACCAACTGAGCTATCAGGGAAGCCCAATAATTTGAAACCTTCTCACAAAGAGATAACTCCTGGCCTACATGGCTTCACTAGTTAATCCTATCAAATATTTAAGGAACATGTACATGACCAAGTACATGACCAAGCAGGATTTATTCTAGGAATGCAAAACTGGTTTAATATTCAGAAATCAGTCAGTGCAATTCACCCTTTTAACAGACTTTTAAAAAAGCAAAAAACATATAATCATCTCAACTGAGACAGAAAAACATCTGATGAAATTTAGCACCCATTCACATTAAAAAACAAAACAGAACTCTCAGAAAATTAAGAATAAAAGGGAACTTCCTCAACCTGATAAAAATTATCTACATAAAACCAACACCTTATTTAACAGTGAAAAACTGAACATTCTCTCCCTAAGATCAAGAACACTCAGGAAGTTAATACAACATGGTACAAAGGTTTTAGTCAGCACAATGAAGCCAAAAAATTTTTTTAGTAAAATAAATTATAAAGATATATGGGCTTCCCTGGTGGCTCAGTTGGTAAAGATCCCATGGAGAAGAAAATGGCAACCCACTCCAGTATTCTTGCTGGGAAATCCCATGGACAGAGGAGACTTAGTGGACTACATATAGTCCACAGGGTCGCAAAAATCATACACAACTTAGCAACCAAACCACAATAAAGATATATAGATTGGAAAGGAAAATTAAATCATTTGTAGATGATATGATCATAGTGAAGATGCTCAGTCGTGTCCGAATCTTTGCGACGCCATGGACTGTAGCCCACCAGGCTCCTCCATCCATAGGATTGTCCACACAAGAGTACTGGAGTAGGTTGCCAATAGAGGTAGATAATTCTAAGGCATCTACAAAAGAGTTACTAGAACTAATAAGCAAATTAAGCAGGTCACAGGACACAAAAACACACTGCATTTCCAAATGCTAATGACAAAAAAAAAAGAAAATGGAATGTAAAACACCATCTAAAACTACATTAAAATATGAAATATTTAACAGATAAATGTAACAAAATATGTATGAAACCTTTATACCAAAAATCACAAAAAATTGTTAAGATACTAAAGAAGATTAGGTAAATCAAATAATGTATCATGTTCATGGACTGTAAGATTCTACATAATTAAGATATCAAATGGAATAAGGGATGAAGACAATCATAAACAAAATCCCATCCAGGCTTTTTTGAAAAACTGATGAGTTTATTCTAAAATTTACACAGAAATATGAAGGACCTAGAATATCAAAAATAATTTGAGAAAAGAATAAAGTTAAAGGACTTAACACTACCTTACTTTAAGAGTAACTATAAACCTACAATAACCAGTCAAGACCATGTGACATTCACTGATATCAATGGAATAGAATGTCAATAGATAGACTAACACATATTGGCCAATACAGTCACAAGATATGTATCTGAAAGAGGATCAGCATTCAGAATATATACAGAACTTCTATAATTGACAATAAAAAGATAAACAACCCAATTAAAACATAAGCATTTGAACAGGCACTTCACAAAAGAAACACATATACACAATAAGCACATGAAGAATTTCAACATCACTAGTTATCAGAGAAATACAAAATAAAGTCAACAGTGAAATAACACTACATATTCACTAGAATGGCTAAAATTCAAAGGACTGACAATATCAAGTGTAGATAGGAGTGGAGCAACTAGAATTTGCATGTTTTCTGGGTACAAATTTAAAATAGTATCACTACTTTGAAAAACCATTTGTCAGTTTCCCACGAGGTAAACATTATATGGCAATTACACTCCTAAATGTTTTCCCAGAAAAAAATAAAAATATACATCTACAAATAGACTCCTACACAAATGTTAACAGTTTTACTCACAATAGCCCCAAACTGGAAACAACCCAAATGCCCGTCAACAGATAAATGGACACACAAATTGCGGCATAAAAACAAAGGACTGCTACCTGCTCTCCTGACCCCAAAAAGTAAAGTTTAAAGAGAAAAGAGAATTTCATCATTTTCACTGGTTAGCACCACTAGTAATAAGACCTATTATGGGCCCCTGGTATCATGCTCTAAGAAGGGCACATACTTCTTTGGTATTTTTCCCAGCTATGCACAATACTTCAATCTATTCATGGAAAAAAAAAATCAGACAAATCCAAATTGTGAAACATTCTACAAAAACATCTAACCAGGACTCTTCAAAAGTGTCAAAGCAATGACAGATATGAAAGACTCAGAAGTATCACAGAAGAGACATAGGAAATATGACAACTAAATCCAATGTGAAATTCTGGTTTGGATCTTGAACTGGAATAAAGGACTTTAGTGTAAAAACTGAATAAAGTCTGTAGTTCAATTAACAGTATTGTACTAATGTTAATTTCTTCATTTTTATAATTGTCCTACAGTCAACCATGGGTCAAGCAAGACGTTACCATAGGAGAGAGTAAAGGCAAACTATTACTTTTGCAACTTTTCCACAAATCTAAAAATATTTCAAAATAAAAAGTTTAAAAAGTTAGGGGTGAGAAAAAGAATGAACTACCTACTGACAGACACAGCATGAATGAATCACAAAAACATTATGCTAAGCAAAAGAAGGTAGAAACAGAGTACATCACTGTATGCTTCCATTTACATGAGATTCTGGAAAGGTATAATTAATCTGTAGTGACAAAAAGCCATGGGGCAAAGAGGGGAAGGAGGAGAAGTAACTTCACAAAGGCAGTGAGGGAACTTTCTGTAGTGACAGAAAAATTCTCTATCTTGATTGCGGTGATGATGTTTGCTTGTTACACAGGCATATACATTTTGTAAAAGTCAATCTATGTTATTAAAATGCATGTACTTCATTGTATGTAACTTATTCTTCAATAAAGTTTATTAAAATTTTTAAAATGGGTCCATGCATAAAAGTATTTAACTTGAATAATTAGTGTATATTTTATATTGGGTAAACATAAAATACCATGATTGATTCTTAAACTGATATATTAAAACTTATGCACCCAAATTGTTCATTCAATAAATATTTACTGAGCAACTAATATACTCCAGATTTTAGGCCACACATAGGACACAAATGTGAAAAAGAAACTCCTTACCCTTGAGGAACTAGCAGGCCAAAGGGGAGACAAGCAAGTGAACAAAAACTGCAAGTGAATTACAAATTGCTCTGGGGAGTGATATACTAAGGTGTCAGGATTGCACAGAGAAGACAATGTCTCAGAAAAGGCTTCAGAGAGAATATAAGCCCTTTCCAAGAATTCATCCTGTGAGGCAATTCCACTTATTTCAGGGATATTTATCCCAAATACTCAAAGCTTAAAAAAAAAAACACTTCTTTTAGTCTTGTCACTGTACTTTATGGCACATTTTTCTCATGAAAAGTCCTTAGTACTTCAAGAGTGTGGTTTGTTTGTTTAAAAACCAAAAGTTATTCAGATAAATTTTATGAATATTTATTATGGAAAACAGGTGGCAGTATGAAATCAGTAAAGTTGTTTTCCTACATGCTTTATGAAGTGAAGGCAATACCACAAGGATAGTAACAATGTTTTTCATCCAAAATAGAACTGCTGGAATAATATATAGTCTCTCAAGGGGGCTACTTTATTTATTTATTTTTTTTTTTTAAGGGGGCTACTTTAAACAGCTTTGTCTTTTTGAGTGCCTAAGTCTTGGTTAGTTTGTCTGCAGGGGGAGGGGGAAGTGCGTATCACTTTCAAATTATACCTTGCTATAAACTGTCATTATTCAAAATATAATGTAAACTTATTATATTCACATAAATTATATACATATGTATACATGCATGCTTAAGTCTGAATCTTAGTTCAGCTATATCACAACTGAATGTCTTTAGACAAAGCCCTCAAAATCTTAGTGTCCTCTGTTAAATGAAGACAATAATAGTAGAATCTGCCTCGTAGGATTCTGTAAATATTAAATAAGTGATGTGAGTGAGATAATCTGCATATTAAATGAAATAACCAATGTAAAACACTTAGAACAGGGCTTGGCATATAATAAATACCTAATAAATGATAATAATCACTATTATATATAGCAAAGTATAGTGTCTAAACTAAGAATAAACATCAAAATATAAAGTAAGATTACAAAAAAAAAAGCATATAAAAAGAAGAAACCATAAGGTAGCTTTAAAGTTTAGAAACCAAGATTCAGTGACTTTTTTGTTAAACAAGAGAATTCCTTTTTAAATTGTTCTATAGAATATACAGTTATGTCAATGCTCAGTAACAAAACGCACCAGGCACATTAGAAGTTTCCAATGAACACTTATTAAACTACTTCAATACAGTAAGATGGTCTTAGTAACCAAGAAAAAAAAGTTTGTCACTTTTCAGCCCCATTAACTTCTATCTCTGCTTTAGTTAATACCCCTTTCAGCTGCCAAAAGATCTTCTTTTCCCTGGACAGCAGAATTCTAGAAAGGAAAGACTGCAGGATTTTCTTCCAATTTTCAACAAGATCTACACTGAGAAAGCATAGTGTTTCTAACTGCTCTCTGGTCAGAATATCTGAAAGCATCTGTGTCCAATTGGGAAAACAGAAAAGAATCTACTGCAAAAACAGCTTGAAGGTTAAAGAAAACTAAATAAATAACAAAGATTATAGAGAGAAGAAAGAGAAATTCACATCAAGTCAGTGTATATTTTCAATATATAACTTGCTTGGTAAAATATACGCACATCCATGTAACAAGTACCTATAGACCGCATGTGCTCATTTTTGTACATTTTATATTCACTTATAGTTGCCTAAATTGAACATCAAATAGAGATTTATATAATTTGAGATGGAAGTCAATTTTCTAATACTGTTATATAAAGTTTCTGAAGATAAGTGAATTAATACATTTTAATGTTTTGTGTACTTAAAGACAATAGTTTTAGAGAAAATTTCTGAAACACTCTTTGAGTTGTACACATGTGCAGGTACAAACATATAAACATGTGCTCAACTCAGTTCTTCACCTCCTTTTTTTTTTAGTCTATTTTTTTTATTTGAAGTAAAACTGATTTGCTATGTTGGTATTAGCTTCAGGTGTACAGCAAAGTGATCCAGGTATATATATATATATATATATTCTTTTAAAGATTCTTTTCCACTATAGATTATAAGATATTGAATATATAGATCCCTGTGCTGTACAGTAGATCCTTGTTGTTCATCCCTACTACCTCTGAAATTAAATGACATTTTTGCCAGACTGCAAATATTTTAATAAAAACTTCGTAAGTTCTCAAAATATGTTGCAACTATTGGCTAATACATTAAGTATGTCAAATATATCTCAGAGATAGAACAGCAAAAACAGCAATGCTGGTGTCTAAGGTCTATTTGATAATGAAAAAAGTAATAGCTCTAGCTTTTAAAGTCTTTACATAGTATATGTATGATCATTTCAAAAGAAAACCAACACATTTTCCATTTGTCTTAAGAATAACATTGAAAATTTTAACTGATAAAAGTTTACCTGTGGTAGACAGACACAAAATTCCATCCTTGAAGAACAGCTTAACACAGTAAAAGCCAAAAGTGCACAAATATACATATTAATGCATACTTTCATTGTATCATTTCTTACCAGGGCCTCTAATTTAGCACTTGTTCTACCTGTACAATCTAAATCTCAAGGAAATCTGATAATTTCAATATTCACATATGTCAATGAAAGCAGCCTGGCAACAAGAGCTTCTGGCAGCTAAATATGTGACTACATCAACAAGTGTTTATTGAAAGGTCTAGTGGGTTGTATCCAAAGTAATAGTTCTTTAAGCAATCAGAAAGTGCTACTCACCAGCGAGTGTATAATCCATGTCAAAACCAAAACACTTTATTTTTTCCATGGCTAAACTCCGGTTCACAAACACCCTAAAGAAGAAAAAAAAAAGAGTAAAAAATGATAACACTGTAGCCAAAAAAAAAAAAAAAAAATTAAATTCAATGGAATTATCTGGCTATCTTTTTAGATATCATTTAAATACCAATATTAAGATTCACAATATAAATTATTCAAGTCCTCCTTATACCATATGTGACATCAGATACTACACAAAAATATGTGACTTTTCTTATTGTGTCTTTATTTTAACAAAGCTATGTACTCAAGATTTCAGAGAATCAGTTTTCCTTTTCTAAGTCTGACCCCATAAAATAGCTTATTTCTGATATTTTATAATTCATTCACTCATTTATAATTTATTTAATGAACAGAGGTTCACTTAAAGCCTATCATATGCCATACAGTAAAGACATAAATATAAACAGATTTATTCAACAAATACTTACCAAATGCCTACTACATACCAGGCACTGTGATATGGCAGAGAACAAAAGAGTACCCGCCCTCACGGTACTTACATTTTAACCAATCTCTATCCTTGAGGAATTCAGCAGTAGCAGGAGAGAGGTTTAAGCAAATAATTAAAGTATTTCAATAAATGCTATAAAATAACATGCAGGAGATAGCACAAGTTGTTTGAGCTGATCTTAAACAATCAGTAGGAGTTTTCCAGTAGGATAAAGCAAGAAAGGCACTCCACAAAGAATGACAAAGTAAAGATAAGGTTTGCAGTGAACCAAAATACATTTACTAGAGCTGAGTTTTCTTTGGTTTTACTTTTCTGTTGCAAACGCAAGTTTTCCAGAAAAGGGAAAGAAGCAATAAAGGTTATGAAGCTAAAAAAAAGGTAGCAAGGGTCAGATTAATGAAGACTTTGTGTGCCACACTAGAGAGATGGGACATTATCCTGCAGGCAAGAAAAAATTATCAGATTTTGATGAAATGCAATAAGCAGATTCAAACTTCAGAAAGATGACTATGAAGATACAAGGAAAACTAAACATAATAGTATGCAGGATCATCATCATGATGGTGCTTTGGGGTAAGTTTCAATCATCTCTGAAAGTAAGGGTATCCCCTCCATCTCAACCCAAAGTTTGGTGGCCAAAATTACTGAATGGTTTATCTTCTTATTACCAAACCTTTTCTTTGTCTTCATCTCATAAGTAACTATGAGACGTGAGAATGCTACAAATCACCCAGGAAACGGTAAAAATAAAGATATCTGGGCTAGGCTTCTCCCACTGACAATATAGGTCAGTAGTCTCCAAAGAGAAGTGACTGCACCTGAGGCTATGAAAGACTCCCCTGGAATACAGAAGAAAGGGTTACAGCTTCTACTCAAAATTGTCTCGTATTTTTAAAATGTCTAATTTGTGTATGTCTTCTACTATACAAAAGTAATGATAGTAGTATATGTAATTTAAGTATGCATCCAGAGGGATGACTGTTCCATACTTTAACTGATGAAATACTCAAGTTTGGAAACCATTAATCTAGATAACAACTTAAAGAAAAACCTCTTCACCAACTCAAGAACTATTGTTTTAACTTTAATAGAAAGCTTTTCCTCTCATCTCAGAATGCACGCACCAATCTTATATGCAAATAATCAAATATTTGCTTACAATATTTTAACTGGTGGACTTAACAGGTCCTTGAATTCAGAAATGTTATTCTCTAAAAAATATGAACTTATTTCTCTCACAGTGTGCTATGCACACTAGATAAGTTTTATAAAACTCTTAGTCCCTGAGACAGATGTTATGTAAAACATTTATACTTTCTTTCCCTAAGAAAACCTGTTATTCTGGAAAATCAACCCTTATTTTGATTGGGTTAGTAACGGATGGGAAAGGAAGAGTAGTGAATAGCTGAAAGATACAGGGAACTAGAGGACAAATGACACCTACTCAAATCTTTTTAAAAATACCCCCAAACTCCAAATATATCACCATGACCCTTCTACCACTTCATCAAATTTCACTCTATTACTACCAACTGGAGCATCTACTTTATTATCACCTTTTTTCAGTTACATAAATCCTTATGAAGGCACAAGAGAAGGTAAAGACACTGAGTAATGGTTTTAACTCTGGAAACACTGAAGCTGAGACTTTTCAAACACACTCTCAATTCAGGCTAGGGGGCCAACTGGATCAAATCCTTGATCAAAGCCCAAACAGCTGACATGCCTAAAATATTCTGTGGGAATTCAGCAGGAACAGACTGGGAAGATTTTTCTATCCAGGAGAGAGAGATATAGGACCACATAATAAAAGGAACAGTTTTGATTCTGACATAAGAATGATGCAAGCTGATTTTAGACACAGCTACAATCATAGACAAAAAGATACTTTGCTGGTATCAATCACTGCTAAAGGCAGAAAGAAACAGACCCAGCTAGATAATCCACCCACTTCTTTCTCGTCCAGAAGAGAGGTTAACCTGTACTCCTTATCACATTTTTAAGGATACAGAGATCATACTATTATCCTTAGGCATTGTCCATAGAAACTCTGGGAATGATATCTATCAGGAATAAGAAAATCTGCTGTTTCTGCAAAAATAATCATTGCTAAATATCCATTAAATCACACTCTTTCCTCTTTGACTAACTGGTCATTTTATTCAATCAACATGTTTGTTGAACACCTATTACAAAGCAGGTACCATTTTATGACATACATCCTAGAAGCTATCCTTTAGGGAGTAGCTAAAACTAGTAAGATTTTTTAGATGTCTAAAATTAGAAAGATGCTTTTCTATGAAACCAAATATCCTCTATCTTTTCATTTTCATTTAAGGTAAGTACCCCCACCTACAGAAGCAACTCCTTAACTTAAAAAAACAATCACTCCTGTCTCCCCTATAATTTATTACTATTATGAAACAAAAGAAAAACCTCACATATATTCTCACCACTCCTTTTCTTTCCCTATTTAAGCTACAATATGGGAGAAGGGGGCAATAGGGAATTAAATCTAATTCATGCATGAATACCTAGAGTGCATAAGCAAAGCTGTGATGACAAAAGGGAACAGCTGCATTATAGATAACTGCAGTAATATATATGCCATGATTTATAAAGATAATAAACATCCAAATGCTGAAAGTATGCACTGACTTCAGCTGAGAGGCAGCCCTGAGCCAGAAATACCACGTCTCCAGAATATAGCCTTAAAGCGAAACTGATCTCCTGGCGTCAAACTAATAAATATTCTTTACTGTTATTATATAAAAGAAAGTGCTAGGTGTTCTATCAATTAAAAGGCTGATTCACCATCTCACCACACTTTTAAAACAAAAATATCCTTATCTGCCTTGGGGAAGCCAAAATTTTCTATTGGTCCCAGAACCTTGACTGTATCTTCATTAATGCCTGTTAACTTGTGTCACTTTTCTAAATTATTAACCAGTGGAACATACTCCACGTCTCTAGCTTCAAGAGCCTGCATATACTTGTGAAACTTTCCAAAGCTTACTTTAAATAAAGCACAAAGCTGCCACCCTAGAAAGCACAACTGAACTAAGCATCCAACATTAAAATGCAATTATCAGCCAGAAATTCCTATGTACTAAGCCATTTGCAAGACATAGATTTGAGCATTAAAACAGACACAATCTTTAGCAGACAGACCAAGAAACACTATAAAACTGAGCACAGATGTCAACATAAAGACAAATGTAACAGCTTTTACTATCATACAGCACTGCAGTAAGGCATAAAACTTGAAGAAATGCTATCCAAATAAATACAGACATTAAACAAAAGAAATAAGACTATTAACGTAATGTGCTTTAAGAACAGGAATCTAGTATTCTCACGCTAAAGGAACATGAACATGCAATTTATTAAATTTGGAATTTTGTAAATAGCAAACTCTTAATGGTTTTGAGATTTAACTTGTAATTCAAAGCAGCATTACCTCATCTGTCACTGGTTGCCGTTCTGCAAAGTGTGAAACTATCTGAGTCAACTAGTTCTTGAAGTCACATAACAGAATTCTTCTTCAAATTCCTAGTATAATTTTTGTGTGTGTGACTTTAACCTTACTTCAAAAAGACCGTTTTAGTCGGAACCAGGCCCCTCCACAGTATGTCTCTTCTGAGACAGTGCTGGAGAAAACACCTCTGTGTCTAATTTAACTTGTCATTGGATATCACTGTTGCTCCACATGAATCCATTTGGAATAGAATTTCTCTGGCACTGGTGAACTTTATCCCTAGCTCCTCCTCCTGCCCAGGAGTCACAATTTCCTGGCCAAAGGCCCAACAACAGTTACTGCAACAACAAATGAGACTAAGGATACAAGCAAAAAATCTCAGGCATGTTTTGGTTATGGGTTTGTGTAATTATATCCTCAAAGTTTGTTACAGTTACAAGCGCCTGTTGGAGAGTGCAAATTTAGATTATCAACCAAATGATGTATGTGGGTGTCTGCTAATTAACAGAAAAATACTATAAGGTGAATTTTTGTTGAAAACCTAATTTGTATCTCTCTCCCCAAACTAGTCTCTATTTCCACCAGGGCACTCTCATTTCCCCGTTAAGTCTAAAACCTAGTTAACATCTTTTGATTCTTTCCTCTCCCTCAAATCCATAACATCTAACTTGCCTTCATTTAAATTTCCAAATGTCTCTAATCCAGATCTTCCAGTCCACTCAAACTGCTAACAACCTGTCCAGGTCCCTCATTAACTCTTCAGCAATCATCTCTCAATGGCTCTGCCTGCACACTAATGCCAAATTAATTGCTTTGAAGTAGTGCTACTCAAAAGTGGGGTCCACAGTCCAATGCAGATTTGTGAAGTGCTGTTACTGATTTAAGAAACTGCAAGTATTTAGAAACTTTTATAACAATTTGACAGAAAAGTTTTGTTTGTTGAACATAAAAACAAAAACTGTATACTTTCATTTTATGTCTCTTCATTTTTCAAGCAATTAATTTTTATCATAAGTATCAATTTCTAACAGAAGAGAAGTCTTTTAGAAGAAAATGGTTCTCCAACACAGATGAGAAGCATGGTCCTAAGGCCCAGCTCTAATCATGCTGCTCTCCCTCTTAATAACCTTTAAACATTCCTCACTGCTACTGCTAAGTCACTTCAGTCGTGTCCGACTCTGTGCGACCCCATCCCTGGGATTCTCCAGGCAAGAACACTGGAGTGGGTTGCCATTTCCTTCTCCAATGCATAAAAGTGAAAAGTGAAAGTGAAGTCTCTCAGTCGTGTCCGACTCTTCGCGAACCCATGGACTGCAGCCTACCAGACTCCTCCGTCCATGGGATTTTCCAGGCAAGAGTACTGGAGTGGGGTGCCATTACCTTCTCCAAGATTCCTCACTACCTACTACCAAATACAATTTTTAAAAAAATCTTCGAGGAGTTCAAAGCTTTCATTATCTTTCCAAAATCAGTTTTATCTCACGTTGCTCCACATCACACACCTTTAGCTCTAGTAATTAAAATGAACTACGTGTTATTTCCTAAAAGTTCTCTGAAACTTTGTTCATACTGTGCCCCATACCTGAAACGTCCTTCTTAGTTATCTCTACCTTATTTTTCAAGACCCAGAAATTTCAAGACCCTTGAAATTTCTTTACGAAATTCTTCTGGCCATGCCAGAGAAGTATTGTAACAATGATGCCCCTGGGTCTTAGATTACTTTTTTTATTTTATTAAAGATATTTCATCAACAACTAAAGTTCTAAAATGTGATGCATGTGAGCAGTTATGGCACGTCTATATTTTATCATATACACAAACTAAGTGTTTAATTCCCCTATTCTTTACTGGATTATAATCTTGGAGAAAAGGATTTATTGCCTTCCCAATAACTAGCATAGGGCCTAGTAATGACTAGACACAATACTCAATTGAATTAAAAATTAAACTAAAAAAAATTTAAACTAAAAACTTAATAGCAATTAGTGACTGCCAGAACTGTGGAGAAGAAGGAATGGGTAGTTTGCTTTGGGGGATAATAAAAATATTCTGAAATGAGTGCTGTTGGTTGCACACCTCTTAAGAATATACTTAAAACCACTGAACTATACTCTTTAAAGGGTGAATTGAATGGTATGTGAACTATATCTCAATAATGCTGTTATTTAAAAAACAGAATGACAAGACCTTAGTCTGCCTTTACGCTCCCATTCTTCAGTAAAAGAATGACAGTGATCTTAAAAAAAAATTCTTATTTATGAAAATGGATCCTTAAAAAATTGAAAGTTTAAATACTTCGAATATACAGACACAACAAGAAATTGTGGACTAGATTATAAAAGTAAGGTCACTAAAGCATCCGTTTTTTCATAAATTTCCAGCCAACAGTTTCTTACTAATTTGGCTGAATATTTTCTCTGAGGAACACCCTCAGGAAGGATACATTATAAGATCGTGCTATGAGACCAGCACTCTGTGCTTCAAAAGTCTGAATACGCATGCTATCATTTCTAAAATAATACATGAATTATCATAATTTCTCTTATTCAAATACTCAATATAAAAAAGTCCCAGTGAAGAGAATGTGGAGGTATACAAAGAACAAAATTAAAGATGGTTGAAATTTAAGATGCATCAACTGTAAAACTCACCCATATTACATGCCACTAAAAAAGGGCCAGGAGGGGTGCCCAAGAAAAGTCAGTCTTGTAAAGCTAGGATTATCAAAGGACTATATCCATAGTACAAGGAAAAAGGAGAACTAAGTCTGCAATATAGAAGAAACACACAAGGACATTTGCGCTTCTTGACCCTGACACCAAGTCCAAGAAATGGGAAAAAACTCCCCCTGAGAATCTGAACAACAAATCTGGTAGGTTTGTGGTTTAAATTTACCCTACTAGCATGGTTAATGTTGCCCCTACGTGACTGACAGAAATGAAACTCTCTCTAAAAGAACTCAACTTAATTCTAGGTGGCGTATTGCTAGATGCAGCCCAAATTCAGAGATGTCTAAATGTGAAAAACATATATCTTAAAAAGTGATAAACAAGGACTAATGAGAGTAGCGATTATGCTGTCCTTCCCCAAAGATTTCAAAGCATACTTTTAAGGAGAATCTCTTCAAAAGACATTAAAATTCCCTTCACTTTCAACCTCAAATGAAGAGACTGCAGTAATGAGAGAAGAATGGTGGGGAATAAGAAAGAGGACTAACAAACGAAGAATACATAAATTAAAGGAGAAACCGGGAACCATGGCAGTACTTCTGAAAATTACTGTTCAAAAATGTCAGTCTAAAAACAGGTTTTTTCCCCTAAATTCTTTACTTTTTCTCCCCAATTTTTACAAGTAAAAACCAATGTATAGAAGATAATGTATAAAATACAACAAAATATCAAGGTTGAATTCTGTGGAATAAAAATTAGAGAAGAAAATATATTTATCCATGTTATCATTAGGTCAAATTAACAAGTGTGCTGACTGTGCCCATAATGGAAAACAGAGGTCAAAATCTAGAACTTAAAAGCAAATGACAAAACTGATTTTGGCTTCTCACCTAAAAGACAGCAGGCTCTAGTGATAAAAGGCATTCTGAACAGCTCCAGAACACGAGGGATCAATCATTACAATGAAAGAAGAACGTATTTTTTCCCCCTTGCATTACAAATCCTAGAGTACCTATATTTTTCCAAATATATTCCTTTGACTATGCTAAACAACAATAATTTTATTTATAAGATTTTAAATAAGCAAGTTCAGTTTCTCAAGTCTCATTTCCCCTCCAACTTTATTGAGGTATAATTTACTTCAAGTGAAATCCACCCATTTTAAGTGTGAAGATTGGTGAGTTTTGGCAACTGTATACACCCACGTAACAACTACTACAATCAGCCCAAAATATTTCTTCATGTCCTTTGCAATACTCTCCCCAACCAATGGCCACAAAATACCAATGATCTATGCTGTCACTAGTTTTCATGTAGATGAAATCAAACACCATGTAGTCTATGTCTGGTTATTTTTCTTGACACAATAGTTCTGAGACTCATACATGTTATTACATGTATCAAAAATTAGTTCCTTTATTCCAGAGTAGTATTCCATTGTATGGATATACCACAATTTATTTACTTATTCAATTACTGGATATTTTGAGTTGTTCCCAGTTTTTGGCTATTGTAAATAATGATACTATGAACACTCACATACAAATCTGTATGGACATAATGCTTTCATTTCTCTTGGAGTAAATACCCAAAAGTGGAAATATCAGTCCATTTAATAAGTGTATGTTTAACTTTAAAAGACATTGCCAAAATGTTTTTATTTTGCATTCTCATCAACAATGCTTGAGAGTTCTAGCTGCTCCACATTGTCAGTGTTTAGTCATTCTAGTGGGTCGGCAGTGATACATAACTATAGTTTTAATTTGTATTTCCCTAATGGTGTTAGTGGTAAAGAAACTGCCTGCCAATGCAGGAGACAAGAGAAACAGATTCGATCCCTGGGTCAGAAAGATCCCCTGGAGGATGGCATAGCAACCCACTCCAGTATTCTTGCCTGGAGAAGCCCATGGATAGAGGAGCCTAGCAGGCTACAGTCCATAGGGTCGCAAAGAGTCGGACACAACTGAAGTGACTGAGCACGCAATGACAAATGATGCAGAGCATCTTTTCAAATGTTTACTGGCCACGTCTTTTTGTGTGAAGAATCATTTATAAACTGGGTTATTTGTCTGTGTTATAAGAATTCTTCAGGTATTTTGGATATAAGTTCTTTATCAGATATATATGTATTGAGAATATTTTCTCTCAGTCTATGGCTTACCTTTTTATTTTCTTAATGTTGTCTTCTTAAAAGCAGAGGTTTTTTTTAACTTATGATGAAGTCCAATTTATCAATTTTATCTTCCATGTTTTTATTTTTTATGTATTTAAAAAGAAATCTATACCTAATTCAAAGTCACAATCATTTTCACCTACACTTTACTTTAAACTTTTATATTTAGGTCTATGATCATTTCTGTGTTTTTTTTAATATATATACGATTGAGGCAAAGGTTGAGATTCACTTTTTTTCTTTATGAATGTTTAGTTGTTTCAGCACATCTGTTAAACAGATTAACTGTTGACTTACCATGGCGTCATTACTGAAAATCAACTGACTGTATGTGTGGGTCTACTAGGTTTCATGATCTCTATATATATATCTATCCTTACACTAATAACATACTGTCTCGATTACTATATGTTTACATAAGGCTCAAGTATAATTTTTGATGATTTAACTCTACTAACAATCCTTTTCTATTACTTATTAGGGAAATACTTCATAGATATAAAAATAATCACATATACCAACATTCTGAATATAAGAATCATTTCATCCCAAAGTAGAAACTTTATCCATTTATTTCTAAAGATAGCAAAGGAGAATAAAAGCTAACTGATTTCATTTATAGGTTCCATTCAATTCAAATGCACTTGTTCATTACCTATTCAAACAGTAAAAGAATTGCCTCATGGATCCCTAGAAATAATCTAAAATACTCCTCCAGGCTTTATAGTGTCCTCTGACTTATACAGATCTTTTTTTAACCAACCAATTCTAACATATATTTTACCATGGGGGGCAGGGGGGAACTACTAATTACTTCCCAAGAACTTTGACTGCATCTAGAAATATAGTTCTTCTTAAATCTATAAACCAGCTTTATAAATAACCACTGTACAAGCCTAACAAATATTACCAGCATCCATGATAATATGTACCATAAAAATTGTTCAATAAAAACTGCAAGCTTCTAGCTAGAGCTAGAAGGAAAGAAAATATACAAACCTGAAGAGGCAGTCCTCTCATAATTTTCACATTTAAAGAAACCTCAAAATTCCAGTGATGCCATGAGAGGTCTAAAAATAATACAGAATTATTTATACCCATGGCTGCTCTTTTTAACTAATAATGAGGCTTTATAAAATAGCAGTAAAATGGGCCAATTTTATTTTGCTCACAATCAATACATGACCAGATTAAAATAAATTATAAACACAAGACTCTGAAACTACTTCAAAATTTCTACTAGAAAAAAATTAAGAACTTCAAGAAAATCAATATTTAAATCGCACTGTATTTTTAAAGAGTTTTTTTTTTTTTTTTGAGGGGAATCTGTGTCCTGTTTGATCAAAGGGGATGTTTCTCTGGAATTAACCAGGTCAAGTTATGCTTGAAGGTTAGAAATGAGATTGTTAACAGGATGGAGCTATTAACTTGCATGTCACCTATGATAGTGGTCATAAAAAGAATATCAATAATAATTCAAATTCTGAAACATAAGAGTAAAGACTATAAAGACAATTAAAAAACCCTACAGAACTATTTTATATCGCAAAATAAAGATGAACGGGGGATTCCACCTGAAATTATTTTTGTCTACAAGTGACCAGAAAGAAAAAAATCACAGGTTGCTTTTCAATCTTTCACACCATTTTCTAAAGGTACAAATTATTTTCAAATGCACTTGAATTTTTAAATTTCACTCATTTCGATGTAAAACTCTTTGGTAAGACACTTGAGTTTGCTTCCAATCTTCATAAACACTTTCTACTGAAAAACACAAGGTAAACAGGGTGCTTATCTCTCACTTAATTTCTATGCAGATTATCCACCCTCAATGCAGTCTTTCCAAATAGCAACTGTAACTTCACAGCAGATTACATGTGAAACAGTAGCAATGTAAACTTTCCGCTGAATTTCTTTCAATCTCTCCCCCATCTCTACTCAGACTGGTAGCACTGCTTATTAATCTTCCAATTCACTCAGATGACTAGAACATCTCTTCGCTGAGAAAAATGAGGAGAAAAGAATAATAAACTCACTTACCCTTCCTTAGACATTCTCAAAGATCTACTTCCTCTGGAAGAGAATACAGGATCAACAAACAAGCTTCACTGATCTCTTGAGAACTGTAGCTCATTTGTTAAAGCACAGAGAATTCAGGCCCTGAGAGGCCCAACAAATTCGGGCAAGATGCCGAACCCTAAGCAGGCAATATCTCAGAGACCAATATCCTCAGCTTTAAATACTTAAAAACCAAAGAATAATAGGAAAAAATTGAAGAGCAGGAAAAATAACTGATGGTCTAAACTGTGTAAGACAGGCAGTTTAGGCAGGAAACTATCCAAATGGCAAGTTCCCGTAAGAGACGGGAATCGTTACTGGCAAACACACAGAAAAAGCAAATTTACCCCCTAATGAGGCCCGCCAACAGTACGCAAACAATGTGAGTTTCACAGAACGGAGTGGCCCTAGTCAGTTCAAATCATTTAGTTTACTCTCAGAGGAAAAAAAAAACATAATACACAGTACTATGTTTTAATTATCAGTTTAGTTATTTCCTCCCTTAAAAAGTGAACAATGCAAACTACAAGAAAAATAAGTATTTATGTGCCGATCATATTACAGGAGTAACCTAAAGTATTTCCACACTGTGGTCTCTTTTCTGATCATTAACTACCTTTAAGAAAAACATCTGTGTTCACAAATATTTTACTCATATACTTGAAAATGTCAGCCCATGTGAAAAGAAATTTACAGATCTTTGGCATGTGGAGGATATACCCAGAACATTCTAAAGGTTAATTCCAAATCTCAGAGCAAGTTGCAGTTTGAAAGAAAAACATTTGCAACATTCCTGCCTCCTGACCAATATAATGCATAGGGATTATGCAACAGGGGAAGAAATAAACAAGTGTGCTAAAGTCTAAGAACACTGATAAGGCAAATAAATCCTCCTACTGATGGTTTGATTTAAAAATAAAATATACATACCTTAAAGAAATACTAGTTGGATTTAAATTTTTAAAAACTTTTATCTTTAAACAGTTATCTATCTTACCATAAAGATTTCTATTAGTTACTATAAAATGTTTAAATAGTCACCAAGTAACTAAAACCACTACCAAATACTACAAATTCAAACTAAAATTATTTTCAGTTTATTTAGAAAAGCAGTATGGTGAAAGAGAATGAGCACCAGAGCAACTAGGTTTAAATTCAGCTTTCTGGCTGAATAAGTTAATTAACCTAAGCCTGAGATTTTTCATCTATAGAAGACAGATAACATCTGTCTGTCATTTGTAAGCACTCAAAGAACCATTGGAACTTGAGGGGTAACAGGGAAAGCATTATCTCACCAAAATATCTCTTGGGAGATACACTGTAAAAATCCAATTCTCAAATTACACATGAATATGAAGGACTTTCACTATCCTCAAACCAAATTCCATAAATACAAGAATACAAACTGAATATGGAAAAATGATCTAATCCTTAAGAGTGCCAACTTCCCATGGCTTCCCTGGATTTCCAGCTTGTGGCATCACAGCTCAGTGTGGTGGAAATAAATGTAATTACTATTTTAAGACTTTTGACTTGTAAAGAGAAAGGAAAACAAAAATCTCACTTGAACAGAAGGTATACACACTTATACGAGTTTCCCATGCAAAAGAAACTGCATTGTCTAGCTATTTCAAACTCAGTTCATATATTTAAGAAATGTTTACTAAATGTCTACCTGCCAGTACCTAGTACCAGTAATACAAAGACAAACATGACAGTTCTTGATTTTAAGGAATCTCTAATGGAGGAGGTCCATCAAAAACATTAAAAAGTTGTATGTAATTGTAGTATTAGACATATACACAACAGAGAGGTGCACTTCCCTGTCTTATTGACAGACAGGATGCCCAAACTGTTGCTGTTAAACTGACACTATACTAAGCACTTTTATAGTTATTATCTCATTTAATCTCAAATAACTCTATGAGGTAGAAATGATTCATATTTCATAGATGACAGAACAAAGTTTATAGCAGTTAAATACTGTGATTCTAAAGAAATTAAAATGAAATAATCCAAAATACTAACCCAAGGCCCAGGTTCCTAACCACCACACTAAAAAGGATTAGCAACTGTTAATCAGATTAAGAGGAAAAGAGGGGTGGAGAACATTCCAAGAGAAGAGAAATTATGAATGAAAAGCAGAGTGACACAGATATTATGGTGTGTGGGAAAAAAATTAGATGCAATTCAGCGTTGACAGAATACAAGAATTTGAGGAAGGGAGCTTCTCAAGATGAAAGTGGAAAGCAAAAGATTAGTCCTCACAGGGTCTTAAATACTATGTTAACAGGCTTAGGATTTATCCTATAGCATTCTGGATATGATGCCACTCAAAGGTCTTAAGCTGGGTGATAACCATGATTTACAAAACAGATCTGAAGATGACAAGGCTAAAAGCAGGCAGACATAAGCGGGGTTATGGTTACTTTTGCAATGCCTGACAGTGATGACCAGAGCCTGGACTAGCACCATCAGGAATGAAAAGAACAGGCCAGAATCTAGAAAGATTAGGAGGTTGTATTAAAGTGCACACACGCTCACATGTTTAAATGCATTGAAAGAGGACTAGAAGAATGCTCTCCAAACTACTGACATTGTTTACCTATGACAAAGAGGAGTGGGGGTGAAAATGTAAATGAAGGGGAACTTTCATACTTTATATATTTCTGAATTCCTGAATATTGCACAATAAGAATTTAATTATGTATTACCTAAATAATTTCAAGCACTTTTAAAAAATAATTACAAGATTAAAATTTGGGATTGATAAACTGTATTACTCTCTATTTCTTGGATTTATGGTAGTCACACTCACAGATGGTTTGACTTCCTAATGAGAATAGTAACAATTACAATTATTTTTTAAAAACTTTGAAAAGGGAAGTGGTTGGAAACAAAGATAGGAATGTACTTCAGATCGTTTTGATTCTTAAACCAAAATTCATTAAGATTTAAATGTTTGAGGAACTTTGCTAGTGGTACAGTGGATAAGAATCCACTTGCCAATGTGGGGGACATGGGTTTGATCCCTGGTCCAGGAAGATTCCACATGCTGTGGAACAATTAAGCCTGTGTGCCACAACTCCTGAGCCAGTGCTCCTCAACAAGGGAAGCCACCGTAATGAGGAGCCCATGCACTGCAATTAGAGATGCAATGAAGATGCAGCACAACCAAAAATAAAATTAATTTCTTAAAAACCTAAGAAAGGGACTTCTTTTATAGAAAAGTATTTAAATGTTTAATATATAACTGGAAATTATATTTTTTAAAAAGTTAACAGTATATTTGAAAAAAGATTCCAAAATGAAATGCTGAAGAAAGTAAAAATTAATTAAAATAAAAAATGTGAAGAACAGATTCAGGTCAGACCCAACCAAAAACAGAATTAGTGAACTGGAAGGTAGGTCAGGAAAAACATTCCAGAATGTGACACAGAGACAAAAAAGGATGAAAAATACAAAAGAAAGGATATGAGAAGGGAGGAAAACAGTGCCAAAGTCTAACATACACTTATCAGAGTTCTTTCTCCAAAGAGAACAGAGCAAGGACAACACATGAAAAGATAACAGCTGAAAATTTATAAACCAATTAAAGGCAAGCATAGAATAAAGAACTCCAATGACTCCCAAGCACAATAAATAAAAAGAAATCCAAAGTTTATTACCTACCAATTTGGGGAGGAACATTAGTGGGAGTGACATTTCTGACAGTCTTTTTGAATAGTTTTGATTTTTGAAACCACGTTACTATTATATATAATACAGTTGACCCTTGAACAAGGAGAGTGTTGGGGCACCAAACCCCACACAATTGAAAATCCACATATAACTCTGCAGTCAACCCTCTATTTCCTTGGTTCTGCAAACTAGGAATAGAAAGGAATCTCAAACTAAGATCAGAAAGGAACTGCCTCAAACTGATAAAGGGCAGCTGTGAAAAACCTACAGCTACCATCATACTTAATCATTAAAGACTGCAACCTTTCTTCCTAATTTAACAATTGGAAGAGTATTGGAAACAGAACTCTTTTTCAGCAAATAGAACTAAGACAACTGGATATTCACATGCAAAAGAAGGAATTTAAACCCTCACCTTGCACCATATACAAAGTTAGCTCAAAATGTATATAAAACTTAAACATAAAATTATAGAACTCTCAGAAGAAAATACAGGTATAAATCTTTGTCCATAGATTAGCAATGATTTCTTAAACATGAAAACAAAAGCATGAGAAACAGAAATCATATACAGATTGAACTTCATCAGTAAAAACATTTGTCCTTCAAACGACACTACCAAGAAAGTGAAAAGACAACTCACAGAATGAGAGAAAATATCTGAAGATCATATACCAGACAAAGGTTTAATATCTAGAAAAATGAATAACTTACACAAGTCAACAATAAAAAGACAAACTCAGTTAAGAAATGGGCAAAGGATCTGAAGAGATATTTCCTGAAAGAAGTTATATAAATGGTCAATAAGAACATAAAAGATGCTTCATGCCATTAATAATAAGGGAAATGCAAATCAAAACCAGAATACCACCACATAAACACTAGGACGGATACAGTAATTTTTAAAAACCCACTGACAATAATTAGTGTTATTTTGAGAATGTAGAGAAATTGGAAGCCACATACGCTGCTGAAGGGAATGTAAAAAGATGCATTTGCATGGCCAAAGTTTGATGATTCTTCAATAAATTAAACAAAAAGTTACCATATGACTCAGCAAATTCCACTGCTATATATATAACCCCAACATTGAAAACATATCCACATAAGATGTACACACGAATGTTTGCAGTAGCATTATTCATACCAGGCAAATGCAGAAACAATCCAAGCATTAAGCAACAGATGAATATATAAACAAAATGTAGTATATTCTTACAATGCAATATTATTCAGCCATTAAAGGAATTAAGTATTGACTCATGCTAAAGAATGGATGAATCCTGAAAACATCACATGAAAAGACAGGAAAAAAGCCACATATTTTATGATTCCATTTATATGAAATGTCCAGAATAGGCAATTCTATAGACAGAAAGCAGATAAGAGACTGACAGGACTGGGGAGAGAAGAGAATGAGGAGTAACTACTAACATGTGTAGACTTTCTTGTGAGGGTGATGAAAATGCTCTGCAATTAGAGAATGGAGATGTTTACACAACTCCCAATATACTAATATACTGAATTGTATATTACTATTTTATGTTCTATGAATTAATCTCAATAAATCTGTTTTTTAAAAAATCTGTATTAAGACAAATCAATAAGAATAAGAGACAACTCAATTAGCAAATGAATGGAACAGTCAAGTCACAAGACAGTATCCAAATGGCTAGTTAACATATGAAAATGGTGTTCAACCTAATAATTCACCAGAAAAATACAAATTAAAACCAAACTGATATGTCACTACATAACCAGCAAAATTACTTTTAAATTATACATACTATTGAAGAGATTGATATTAAAATGTTGGTTACACTGCTTTCACACATTGCAGGTAAAACTGTGAATCAGAGTAACCACTTGGGAAATCTATTTTTCCTCTGTACTAAAGTGAAATGTATGCTTTACACGTTGGCCCAGAACACTACTCCTTGCTATTCTTCTATTTTTTCAAAATTTAAATACAGTAAAATCAAACTTTTGGGGTGTGCCATGTGATTCCATCCAAAACTCTCCTGCTTTCCTCCTGTAGTCACACTCCTCCTCCTCCTCCTCTGACAACTCCAAGAATCCACTTATCAGTTCTCCATCACTAAGTGTGCTCAGTCACTTCACTCGTGTCTGACTCTCTGCAACCCCACGGACTGTAGCCCGCCGGGCTCCTTTGTCCATGTGATTCGCCACACAAGAACACTGGAGTGGGTTGCCGTGCCCTCCTCAAGGGGATCTTCCTGACCCAGGGATTGAACCTGTGTCTCCTGCATTGCAGGCAGATTCTTCACCACTGAGCCACTGGAGAAGCCCGTCCATCACTCTAGTTTTGTCCTTGAGAGTACCAAATGAACAGAATCATACAGTGTGGAACTTCTTAAGACTGGCTTCTTCGACCCAGAATTGTCTTTGAGGGTTAAGGTGCTGTGTCTTATCGATAGTGTGGTTCCTTTTTCCTGAGTTATATTTCATTGTATTTTATTTAGGATGCACTGCATTTTATTTAGGCATTCACTCACTAAAGGGTATTTGGGTTGTCTCCTGTTTGAGGCAAAACCAGTCAATCCTAAAGGAAATCAACCCTTAATATTCTTTGGAAGGACTGATGCTGAAGCTCCATTACTTTGGCTGCCTGATGCGAAGAGCTGACTTACTGGGAAAGGCCCTGATGCTGGGAAGACTGAAGGAAAAAGAAGCAGGCAACAGAGGATGAAATGGTTAGATAGCATCACTGACTCAATGGACATGAGTTTGAGCAAATTCCAGGAGACAGTGAAGGAGAGGGAAGCCTGGCATGCTGCAGTTCATGGGGTTGCAAAGAGTTAGACATGACTTAGTGATGGAGTAACAACAGACTAATATACTCTACACATTATTCGTGCAGTTTTTTTGTGTGAGCATAAGGTTTTCATTTATCTAGTACAAATATCTAGGAGTAAGATCTCTGGGTCATTAGCTAAATGTCTCTAACTTTATAAGAAACTATCAAACTGTCCTGCAGAGTAGCTGGAGCATTTTGCCTTTCTACCAACAATGAAACAGAATTCTGAATGCTCCACATACTTATCAACATTTGGTACTGCCAGTATTTTTTATTTTAGCCATTGTAATAGGTTTATACAATGTGGTTTTAATTGGCATTCCCCATTTCTTTTTATGCCCTCCATATGTCCTCTGCAGTGATGTGTCGGTCTTTTGCCCATTTCTTCATTGAGTTGTTCTTATACTGTTGAATTTTAAAAGTTCTTCATATATTCTGAATACAAGTCCTTAATCAGATGTGTGATTTACAAATATTTTCTAAGTTGGTAGCTAGAAACTGAAAAAAGTCGAAAGCTCCAAAATGAATAAACAAACTGTGGTATAATCATACAACAGAATGCCAGATAGTAATAAAGAAGAACAAATTACTGACACGCACAACAACATGGCTGAATCTCTCAGACATTATGCTGAATAAAAGAAGCCATATCCAAAAGAATCCTTGAGGGAGTTCCCTGGCCTCATGGTTAGGGTTCTGGCTTTCACTGCTGGACAATCCCTGATCAGGGAACTGGGATCCTGCAAGTCACAAGGCATGACCAAATATCATTTTATAAATACATTGGTTTGGCCAAAAAGTTCATTCAAGTTTTCTTGTAAGATGTTACAGAAAACATACGTATATACAGATACACAAAAGAATCCTTGAAGGTGAAATAAACTATCTAAATATGAATAACATTTCCTCAGCCAAAGTTTCTTACTATAGGATTTCATTAAATCAAAGATTTGCTATCTTTTGTTCTCTCTCTTCTTTGCCACTGCCATGACCACCACTACTTTCCTTTTTTATTTTACTTTTTGTTTGGGGAAAAAGCACAGAGGGAATGGTGGCAGAGAAACTGAGAATGTTTTAGGATCTACTATCTTCTTTTGAATAATAAAGTTTAGAGAATTTGTATTCCATAAAGCAGCATCACTGCACATTTTAAAGAGAACTTATATCTAGAACACACAATACCCATGATACAAGAAGTTATGTCACTGAGAGAATTTTATAAATTAAACTTGTTATGTTGAGATAACTACAGATTCACATGCAACAGTAATAAATAATATAGATTCCTATACTCTTCATCCCCAATGGGAACATCTTGTATAAATATAATATCACAACCAGAAAACTGACATTGATACAACTCAACAACCTTATTCAAATTTCACCAGTTTCATATATACTCATTTGTGTCTGTGTAGATTCATGTTCCACTAGATGGAACAAAATAGTTCCATCACAAGGATTCCCTGTGCTACTTTTTACAGCAACGCCCATCTCCCTCCACCCAAGCCAATCCCTAACATCAAACCACTACTCCTTCCCCAATCTCCATAATTTTACCATTTCAGGCATGCTATGGAGTAATACAGTAAGTAACTTTGTGAGATTTGCTTTATTAATTCAGCATAGTTTTCTTGAGCTGCGTTAAAGTTGGTGCATCAATAGTTCATTCCTTGTTACTGCTGATAGTATTCCATCACTTAAATGTTCAAAGTCTTACCAATACCTGAGTCCTCATTTGTCATTCCTTAGGAATACGAAACACTAGCCAAAGCATTAGAATGATATAACAAAAAAATTAATATAGTTCTGATACTCTACCTCATTCTTCTTACTCTGACAGGACATCTGTACATTATTTAAGGATGGCTTCTTGGCATTTCTGAGAACCTTATTTCCATTTGACTTTCAATCTACAATATGGCTACTGAAATTTTAACAATTTATCCACTTGAATATTAGAAACTATACTAAAATGGCAGGTTAACTCAAAATGATACAAAATGGTAAGTAATGATAGATAAGTGTCTCTAACTTTATAAGAAACTACCAAACTGTTCTGCAGAGTAGCTGGAGCATTTTGCCTTTCTACCAACAATGAAACAGAGTTCTAAATACTCCACATTCTTATCAACATTTGGTATTGCCAGTATTTTTAATTTTAGCCACTGTAATTTGTATATACAACATGGTTTTAATTGGCATTCCCTATTCCCTAAAACAGGCTTCTCTGGTGGCTCAGAGATTAAAGCGTCTGCCTGCAATGCAGGAGACCTAGGTTCGATCCCTGGGTCAGGAAAACCCCCTGGAGAAGGAAATAGCCATCCACTCCAGTATTCCTGCATGGAGAACCCCATGGATGGAGGAGCCTGGTAGGCTACAGTCCACAGGGTCGCAAAGAGTCAGACACGACTTAGTGACTTCACTTCTTCCCTAAAAGCACATTTCTAACATGGTTGGTGATGGTATAAAATGGTATCATTTTTATGATACAAAAAGCTGAATGACATTCATGTGATATCTGTAAGTAATTGAGAAAAAAATTAAACTTCGCTTACCCGTAGTCCTTGTCTGCATAAAATCTGACACCTGTCTTTAATATGAGGTTAAAACAGTATTAACATCTCTAATTCTACTAGTGTGCTAAGCTCTAGGTACTAAAAAATAAATTCCTTTTATTCCTTAGACATATATGATAAACTTATGTTGACTGGAAAATAAATTATTATTCCACAGATCTAAGTAAATACTGATATAAAGGCCAAAATTTCAATTAAAAAAATAATTTCAGACAACTATACAAAGAACTTTAAAGACAAAGTGACTACAATGTCTTTCAAAATAAGACAAAAGTTTGGATAACCAGAAATTCACAAACCCAGTTACTTATCTAATTTCAGTTTGACAAGATAAAAGCAACTGATGAATTCACAAGCTATGTTCACGAAGAGCAAATTTACTTACAAAAATTAATCTGTACTGTAATCATTGAAACTTTAAAAGGATAAAACCAAATACCTGACTTCAGCATCCAGGGTACTGTCAACAGGAAGAGCAGATGAAAATTCTGATAGTTCCACTCCTGGATTTGGTGGACACAAACTGTGACTGGTACTCATTATTATCAAATTCTAGATATTCAACAGGGTACTAATCAAAAGGTAATTGTTTAACCTGCCTCCTTCAAGCCACAATAAGATCTAAACAGCTCAGCCTGTCTTCTGACTATATACAGAAACATATTCCAATGAAGGGTTTGGCCTGATGATTAACCCCAGCATAGACATCTCAACAATCATAATAAGGAAATGGAAGAACACGTCATACATTCTGAAGGCCAGTTTCTTAATAATGACACATGAACGTCATTTCCATATTGTAACTTAGAAGACTAATATTAAGCAAGAAAAAAAGTTGGAAGTTAGGTATTTATTTACTTAATTAAAAATATTTACCTTCTTCCAAAAGGGAATTCTGAAGCATCACATACAAGGTACAATTATGATAAATGATCATCACAGCTTGCCTGATTTAACCAAGGATAAATTACCAATCCCAATAAATGTCTTTAATATAGAGCCCTGAAATGGAATACTCTATAAATTGACTTAACTAAAAAACTAAATTTCTTTTCAAAGCTATTAAAAAATTTTAATTAACAAAAGCAAATACCTGCAAGAATTCAAGAACCTAATTCTCTATATTAAAAGGAAATTCTGGAATATGCTACAACAGAGATGAATCTTGGTGACATCATGTTAAGTGAAATAAGCCAGTCACCAAAGACAAACACTGGATGATTCTATTTACACGAGGTACTTGCTGCTGCTAAGTCACTTCAGTCGTGTCTGACTCTGTGCAACCCTATAGATGGCAGCCCACCAGGCTCCCCCATCCCTGGGATTCTCCAGGCAAGAACACTGGAGTGGGTTGCCATTTCCTTCTCCAATGCATGAAAGTGAAAAGTGAAAGTGAAGCCGCTCAGTTGTGTCCGACTCTTAGCGACCCCATGGACTGCAGCCCACCAGGCTCCTCCCTCCATGGGATTTTCCAGGCAAGAGCACTGCAGTGGGGTGCCACTGACTTCTCCACACGAGGTACTTAGGGTGGTCAAAACCATCAAGACAGAAAGATAATGGTGATTGGTTGCCAAGGGTTAGGGTGAGGGGAGATTGGAAAGTTATTGCTCAATAGGTATAAGGTTTTAATTTTACAAAATGAAAAGAGTTGTGGGGATGGACAGTGGTGATGACTACCTAACAATGTGTATATACTTAATACCACTGAACTGTATACTTAAAAACAGTTAAGATGACAAATTTTAGGTCATGTATACTTTATTAAAATAGAAAAAAGTGGAAAAAGTTTTAAATGACCTAAAAGTTCAAACCGTTCAAGATGCTTTTTCTATTCCTCCTATTATTCTACTATATGAAGAACACAGGGTGTGAGAGCCTGTCTAAAATCTTCCAGGAGGTTATCATTCCAAATGAGTCAGAAGTGCTCTCAGGCTGTGACATATTAAATACAATTAGGATATTTGATGTTTCCTAGATGACCTCTCTTCACTACATGATTCTAAGCCCTTGTTTTCAGTGATGTTACATCATAACCAAATGTATACTTTATGAATATAAAGACTACATAAAAAATTGAATAGAAAGTACAAAACACCTCTCTCTAGATTTTTTCTCTTCCAAATGCATATGTTATGCCTTTTATTTTTACACACACACATAAACACTGTTTTACAGTTTAATTCCCACATACATCAAGCAACATGTCTCACTGCTGCAGAGGATCACTAGTACCCACTGACTAATTGAGTCTTCCTATTTTTGATGGGAATTAATAGAATCAAATCAATTTGTTACGAAATACTTTGTTTCCTTTCTAATAGATTTGCACCACTAAGTGATCAAAACAGAAAACTTATTGGGGTCTAAAATAAGTTATACTGGCTACAGTGGGATGGACTGAAGATTCCACCTTGTCAAGACAGATTTGTTGTCAGCTTATATGTTCAATTTATGTCATGTTGAGCTCCAGGACTATTTGAAATATAAAAATGCACTAAATGAAACTGATGAGACAGGACAGTTTACACTGCATGAAGCTGTTCAACAAACTCTGGATGATCATTAAAACCCCTTTGTCTAAACCAAATCAAGAATGTAGAAGTAGTTGGTGTTCTCAATGAACATAACAAGCAAACAGAAAAAGCAGAATGAAAGATTTGGAATTTGGAAAAGGCAGTACCCATGTTTTAAACTCAAGAATACAAAAATCAGCACATTTTGTGAGGTTCAGGATTCATCCTTTGCATCCTTCTAAGAATGTGACACTAGTTGGCAGGAAGGTGTGGTTTTCACCTGAAGTGATAAAAATTTGTGTATATCACAAATTAAATGATTCAAATATACAGTTTTTTGCTTTGGGAATTCAGTTTTTAATTTTTCATCTTTTACTAAGTTTCCAAAATTTTGTTCTATAGTACAAGTAGTACTCATAATATTTGTTCTTACATTTTTTTCATAATGTAAACAATGAATTGGAAAAAAAATGCTACCTAGTGACCTAGTATCAGGAAAATATCACCAACCTACTTAAAAACCAACTACTGATACAATAATTAACTTTCAAAATATTCAATATTCAGTATCAATCTTCTTCAAAATATTAATGCTTACTGAACCACTGAAATGTTACCTAATCTGGATTAGCTTTCCTACATAGGAAAGAATGGAACCAGAATAGTTCTTTCATCTGTTTTACAAAAACTTATCTGTATAAACTAATTTAACCATCTCAGAAGAGATGAGTAATTGAGTTGTCACAGATTTCCTGGAGTTCCCATGCAATTTTTTTGGCACTACCAGTAAACCAGCATTTCTACTTATTCCTGGCTTTCCCAAGATGGAAGCAGAGATGGTTCTAGTGTGGCCCAGATGTTTCTATCAAGTATAAACTTCTAATTTCTGTCTAAAACCAAATGATTCCTAATTACAATACCTACTTCCAAGTACCTCAGCTACTTAAGGTTCAGGTAGCCATTAAAATTTAGAAACAGCCATTTAACTGAATCTATTAAAAGTGGAAAGTAAATTGAGAATACTTTACACTTTAAACTTTTAAAGGAAAAATGATTTAAAGGAAATTTTAAAGTCTTAATATAAGAAAATACTGTTAATATCCAGAATTATTTACATTCAAGATTAACACAGTAATCAGTAGGCACAATTCTAAAACTCTATTTAAAAATTATAATCAGTTTCTGGCAAATAGTAATTAAGAATTGTATTATTAATAACTAAGGCACAATCTTTTAGCAGCTGAAGTCTTTCTGCTCTTGAGGACTTTTATTAGTAGATATAAGAAGATATAAGAAGTAGATATAAGAAGCAGTAAAAAGAAATTTTTTTTTTTTTAAAGCAGCAACAGCAATGTGGTTAAAAGTCTGGCAATTAGAAGTCTGGACTTTGGACTGGTTTGAACCATGAACTAGCTGTGTGATCTAGGGTAAATTACCTAACCACTCTGCACACTAATTTCATAATCTGTAAAATGAAGATATTATATGCCCACTTTATAGAGCTCTTTTGAGAATTGAGCTGACAAAACAGGACTTCCCTGTTGGTCCAGAAGTTAGGAATCCGCCAGTGCAGGGGACACAGGTTCGATCCCTGGTCTTGGAAGATCCCATATGCCACAGAGCAACTAGGCCCATGAGCCTCTACGACTGAGCCCAAGAGCCCTCGAATTTGTGCTTCCTAAGAAAAGCAACCAAATGACAAGGAAGAGTAGCCCCTGCTTGCCACAACTAGAGAAAGCCCAGACGCATGGCAACAAAAAGCCAGCGCAGCCAAAAATTAAAAAATAATAAATAAAATAAATAGACTAAATACTTACCGATGATAGGCTTCTCGCCGATACTTTTTCAGGGCATGTTTATCCATGTTAGCAGGCATATCTGCTGCATTTTGTAACCGATCACTCCAGGAGGTTGTCATTTTGTTTTAATTGTATGCTCAATTCTAGAAAAGAAAAATCAGTAATTTAGCATATTAACACTGTCATTCATATATTGATATCAGATTTTTTTAAAAAATTAGTAGAATTGTACATTGCAAACTATCTGATATAACTATCTATTTAAATATATTGTGGGACTTCCCTGGTGGTCCAGTGGTTAAGATCAGCCTCCCAAATGCAGGGGATGCGGGTTCAATCCTTGGTCAGGGACTAAGATCCCACATGCTGCGGGCGCGACTCGGGCCTCAACAGTGCAACTGCTGAGCCTGTACGCCACAATGAGGATCCTGCACGCCACAACTGAGACCCAATGCAGACTAAATTAACGAACATTTTGAAAAAATAAAATAAAATGTATTGAATATGGAAATATACTGAAAATTAAACCAACACTTCTACACTATCTAAATTTAGGAAAATAATTTCATATAGTAATTTCTATCCAGAAAGATCACATATATCACTTTCAAATAATTAAGCATGACAGTCAGTAATAATTTACTTTAATCCTAGATTCTAGAAAAGGAGCTGAGACCACAAAGATTTGAGAAAATATATAATGTTCAGTTAACATATGTAAAGTTAAAATATGTAAGGTAAGCAATTTTTAAATTCTGATAAAAACAGCAAAATCAATCAATGGTAGTACAAATATAAGTCACGTGCACTTGACTTCTAATTAGATTATGCTTTTGTATTTTTCTACAATAAATTATCTTCCAGATAGCATTAAAGACTGAACTAGAAGAAGAAATAAACTAAAAGATTTAATCTCATTAGAATAAACATTTAAAGCCAGGTAAGCAGGTAAATATCTTTACTGTATTTTAACTATAGGCCCTGTTATAGGTTTCACTTCTATTTACAGAAGTTTTCATCTGTAAATAGTTTTAAATAAGGATGAAAAATAACCTTTTAGAGTTCAATCTTTATTAACGTTTTATTAAAGTACCAATAGGGCTCCCCTGGTGGCTCAGAGGGTAAAGCATCTGCCTGCAAAGCAGGAGACCTGGGTTCGACCCCTGGGTCGGGAAGATCCCCTGGAGAAGGAAATGGCAACCGACTCCAGTACTCTTGCCTAGAAAATCCCATGGACGGAGAAGCCTAGTAGGCTATGATCCATGGGGTCACAAAGAGTCAGGCAGGACTGAGCAACTTCACTTTCACCTTTCTTTCTTTCATAGTACCAATACTTGTGAAAACATCTGCATTCTAACTTATTCCCAATTTTGAAAATGCTAACACTGTTTATATTAAGTCAATTTTTAAATAAGTCATCTTTGTAGCTTTTGAAAATAATTTATTGAAGCAAAATTCACATAAGAAAACAAACATTTTATAGTGAATAAGTCGATGGCATTTGGTATGCTCATAGTATAGTTCAACCACCACCTCTACCGAGTTCCAAAATATTTTTATCACTCCAGAGTAAAACCGCTTACTCAGGGGATTCCCTGGTGGTCCTATAAGACTCCATATGACCAATGCAGGGGGCCTGGGTTCATTCCCTGGTCATGGGACTAGATATCCCACATGCCACAACTAAAGATCCCACATGCTACAGGCAACAAAGATATAAGATCCCACGTGCCACAATTAAGACCTGGTGCAGCCAAATAAATATTACCAAAAAAAAAAATCTTACCTAGTAAGCAGTTTCTCCCCGTCCCCCCTACCCCCTGGCCACTACCAATCCCAGTTCTGTCTCTTTGGGTTTATCTATTCTGGATATAGCATATAAGCAGAATCATGTAATACGTGAGTTTTTGTGTCTGGCTTCCTTCACTTAGCATGTTTTCTAGATTCATCCATGTTGTACCATGTTTCAGATACTTCATTCCTTTTTATGGATGAATAAGAAATATTTCATTTGTATGTACCACAATTCACTTATCCATTCATCCATTAATGGACATTTGGATTCTTCTACCTTTTAGTTACTGTGAACAGTACTGCTATGAACATGTATGAACAATGCATTTACTTGAGTACTAGTTTTCAATTCTTTTGGATATATATTTAGATCTGTAATGTTCCTGAAGTAATCAAAATTTCCAAACCCTTTAGGTAACTGTGGTACTGGCTAGTACTAGTCAAGGGACTTCCCTGGCAGCCCAGTGGTTAAGACTCCATGCTTCCACTGCAGGGTTCACAGGTTCGATCCCTGATTGGGAAACTAGAATTCTGCATACCACAGGTGTGGCCAAAAAAAAAAAGACTCTAGTTAAAAACTGTATTTTAAGACTCTTCTATGCCAAAGCCTTTGACTGTGTGGATCACAATAAACTGTGGAAAATTCTGAAGGAGACAGGAATACCAGACCACCTGACCTGCCTCTTGAGAAACCTGTATGCAGGTTAGGAAGCAACAGTTTGAACTGCACATGGAACAACAAACTGGCTCCAAATAGGAAAAGGAGTATGTCAAGGCTGTATATTGTCACCCTGCTTATTTAACTTATATGCAGAGTACATCATGAGAAACACTGGGCTGGAGGAAGCACAAGCGGAAGTCAAGATTGCCAGGAGAAATATCAATAACCTCAGATATGCAGATAACAACACCCTTATGGCTGAAAGTGAAGAAGAACTAAAGAGCCTCTTGATGAAAGTGAAAGAGGAGAGTGAAAAAGCTGGCTTATAGCTCAACATTCAGAAAACTAAGATCATGGCATCTGGTCCCATCACTTCATGGCAAACAGATGGGGAAACAGTGAAAATAGTGGCTGACTTAATTTTTGGGGGCTCCAAAATCACTGCAGATGGTGATTGCAGCAATGAAATTCAAAGATGCTTTACTCCTTGGAAGGAAAGTTATGACCAACCTAGACAGCATACTGAAAAGCAGAGACATTACTTTGTCAACAAAGGTCCCCCAAATCAAGGCTATGGTGTTTCCAGTACTCAAGTATGGATGTGAGAAGTTGGACTATAAAGAAAGCTGAGCGCCAAAGAATTGATGCTTTTGAACTGTGGTGTTGGAGAAGACTCTTGAGAGTCCCTTGGACTGCAAGGAGATCCAACCAGTCCATCCTAAAGGAGATCAGTCCTGGGTGCTCACTGGAAGGACTGATGCTGAAGCTGAAACTCCAATACTTTGGCCACCTGATGCGAAGAGCTGACTCATTTAAAAAGACCCTGATGCTGGGAAAGATTGAGGGCAGGAGGAGAAGGAGACAACAGAAGATGAGATGGTTGGATGGCATCACCGACTCAATGGACATGGGTTTGGGTGTACTCCGGGAGTTGGTGATGGACAGGGAGGCCTGGCGTGCTGCAGTTCATGGGGTCGCAAAGAGTCAGACAAGACTGAGCGACTGAACTGAACTTAAAATATAAAATTAATATGTCATTTTTCAGGTTATTATAACTGAATCTAGATATACTATGAGGGTTTTTGTTTTTAAAAAAATTCATATAGCAAACCCAGGCTATTTTGTGAACCACCCCCCCCCCCAAAAAAAGGGTTAAATTTTGAAAACTAGAGCATTACAATGGAACTTCAATAATTTTTCATGTGGGGTGGGTTTGGATATTGAGCGAAAAAACAGGGCTATATTTCACATAAGTTTAAATAAGACTCAGAAATGAAATTTGTATTCTATGATAAATTAAGAGAAATTAGAATAATCATGCCATTAAAGAAAAGCTTCAATTTGAGTTCAAGTCCTACTGTGGTTATAGTTCATATAGCATAGAAAATAAATTTTTATTTATTTATTGTTAAGGCCATAAGTGAATTCCAACTTTTAAAAATCTCTAACAGTACTCACAAAAGTCTGCTTCTTTTTATTTTTAAAAAGTTAAGTAGATCAGCAGAGGGTGAACCCTCTAATCTTCACCTGAATATTGATTAGCACATATGTAGTTTGATTTCCTCAGTGAGGAAACCACACAAGGTCCTAAAAAGAACCAGCTAAAGAGTGTTGAGGAAACAATTTCTGAAGCTCACAGACTAGGAATAGTTCCTGCCCCTATCAGCTAGAATGTAAAACTTCATCATCATATAGTATTAAGTAGAGCAGTTGGAAGGATTTTGTGTCTGTAGAAGGCCAAAATTATCTGGGCTGCTCTGATCCTGCCTAGCAAAGATTAAAAGCAAGACCTAAGAAAGATCAAACTGCTTCCAAGTAACTTAACTATGTCACAAAATAAAAATATGTGTAAGAATACAAAAATATCTATTACTTAACCATGTAAAATGTATACTGTATGGCATCCAATAAAAAATTAGCAGCATTCAAAGAAAGGAAAATATGATACACAAAGAGGAGAAAAATCAACTGATGCAAACCCACAAATGACACAGACGATAGAATATTCAAAGACACTAAGTTGTTGTTATTAGTCTGTGTGATAAGTTGCTTGATTCCAACTCTTTGCAGTCCTAAGGACTATAGTCCACCAGGCTCCTCTGTCCATGGGGATTCTCCAGGCAAAAATACTGGAGTGAGTTGTCATGCCTTCCTCCAGGGCATCTTCCTGACCCAGGGATCAAACCCAAGACTCTTATTATTAGTCTAGTAGACTTAAAACGCCAAGTATAGATATGAAAAATTTTTAAAAATACACAAATCAAACATCTAGAAGTAATTACAACAATATCTGAGGTGGAAAACATGCTAAATAGATTAATGACAGAGCAGACATTACAGAAAACATTAGTGGACTTGGAAGACATAGCCATAAAAATTATCCAAATTAAAAGAGATCAGTGACCTGTGCAACATGATAAAGTATATTCTGATTTCTAATATATGCATAACAGAATCCACAAAAGAGAGAGGACAGAAAAAAAAATATTTAAAGAAACAGTGGGTGAAAATTTGCCAAATTTTATGAAAATTGGAAATCTGCAGATCCAAGAAAACTGACCAAACCCGAAGCATATGAGATAAGAAAACTACACCAAGATACATCAAAATCAAATTATTTAAAAGGAGTGATAGAGAGAAAACATAAAAGAAAAAGCTAGAAAAAAAAAAAAAAGTTAGACAGAGAAGACATCATCGAGAGAAAAAAGAAAAAAAATGTTTATCTGAAGCAGTGAAGTCAGAGGAAAGTGAAGAAACACCTCTAAAGTACCAAAAAAAAATAAGTGCCAACCTAGGATTCTTTACCCGACAAAAACACCTTTCAGACATACAAAAACTGAAAGAATTAATCACCAGAAGACTGAAAGAAATTTTAAAGAAGTCCTTCAGGTAAGAAGAAAACAATACCAGATAGAAACTAATCTACACAGGGATGTCCTTGGTGGTCCAGTGGTTAAGAACCTACCTTCCAATGCAGGGGATACAGGTTCAATCCCTGGTCTGGGAAGATCCCACATACTACAGAGCAACTAAGTCCGTGCACCAGAACAGTGCCGCAACTACTGAGCCTGCATGAAACAGCGATTGAAGCCCATGTACCTAAAGCCTATGCTCCACAAGAGAAACCACTGCAATGAGAAGCCCTCACACTCTAACAAAGAGTAGCCCCCGTTCACTACATCTAAAGAAAGCCCAATGTACAGCAACAAAGATCCAGTGAAGCCATAAATAAATAATTTTTTTTAAAAAATAAATCAATCTACACAAAGAAATGGATAACTATAAAATATTAAGTACTTTCAAAATACAACTGTTTGAAGCAAAAGTAATAATAGTATATTGTTGCGTTCTCAGTCACTTCAGTTGTATCCAACTCTTTGTGACCCTGTGAACTGTAGCCCACCAGGTTCCTCTGTCCATGGGATTCTCCAAGGCAAGAATACTGGAGTGGGTTGCCATGCCATCTTCCCATCCAGGGATCAAACCCAGGTCTCCCGCATCGTAGGTGGTTTCTTTACCATCTGAGTCACTCAGAAGGTTTACAGAAGTAAAATATATGACAGTAATAACACAAAGGTGGAAAGAAAGAAACCAGAAATATAGCATTTTAAGTATAGTATACTTAAAATGTATACTATACTTTTTAGTTTAGTTTAGTATACTATTTCATGTATAGTATACATGAAGCAGTATAATACCACTTGAAAGCAGACTGTGATAAGGTAAAGATGCATATTACCTACCCTAAGGCAATCACCAAAGTAACAAAGGTATAGCTTAATCAGGCAACAAGAGAGGTAAGGGGAAACAAGAAATAACCCAAAACATGAGACAAAGAGAAAAAGGAAACAACAAAGCAAACAAAAAATAGCAAGGAGGTAGAAGCACCTTAAACCACATTTAGAAAGTTACATTAAGGGTTTTTTTGTACCAAACATAATCTGTATTCACTGCTGGTGAGAATTCAAAGTGGCACAGCCACTTTCAAAGATAGTTTGGCACTTTCTCATAAAACTAAACACACTCTCACCACGTGATCCAGCAATCATGCTACTTGTTATTTACCCAATGAAATTGAAAACTTATGTCCACACAAAAACTACAGGACGTATTACACAAGGAGTATGCCCAAACATAATCTATGGACTTTAGTTAATAATAATGCCTCAGTATTGGCTCATCAATTCTAACAAATGTACCACGCTAATACAAGATGTTGATAACAGGGAAAACTGTGTTTGTGGTGGGGCATGTGTGTGAGGGAATATTCAGGAACACTCTTTTTTAATTACGTTAAGTTTTAAACATCTACCCCAATCAAAAAAAAAAAAAGCTGTAAAGACTTAAATATTGATATTAAGACATGATGCCACAAAACTCCTAGAAGAGAACACAGGCAAAACATTCTGTGACATAAACTGTACCAATGCTTTCTTAGGTCAGTCTCCCAAAGGCAATTAAAAAAGAAGCAAAATGGGACCTAACCAAACTTATAAAGCTTTTCCACAGCAAAGGAAACCATAAATAAAATGAAAAGACAACCTACAGACTGGGAGAAAATATTTGCAAATGATACAACTGACAAGGACTTAGTTTCCAAAATACATAAACAGCTCATACCACTCAAAAACAACAATAAAAACAGTCCAATAAAAAATGGGCAGACCTAAATAGACATTTTCCCAAAGGAGACATTTAGATGGCCAACAGGCACATCAAAAGATGCTCAGTATCACTAATTATTAGCAAAATGCAAATCAAAACTACACCCTCATACCAGTCAGAAAGGCCATATCATTTAAAAGTATTCAAATAACAAATGTCGGAGAGGGTGGGGAGAAAAAGGAGCCCTCCTACATTGTTGGGAGGAATGTAAACTAGCGCAGCGAGTAGGGAAAACAGTATGGAGGTTCCTTAAAAAACTAAAAATAAGAGTATTCCCTGGTAGTCCAATGGTTGGGACTCCAACCTTTCAATGTCAAGGGCACAGACAGGTTCAGTCCCTGGCTGGGGAGCTAAGAGCCTATGCCACATGGCACAGCCAAAAAATTAATTAATTAAATGGTTCATTTAAAGAAAGTAAGTCCATCCTTTATCCTGAGGTTTAAAAAAAAACAACTAAAAACAGAGTTGCCATAAGATCCAGCGATCCCACTCCTGGGCATATATCCAGAGAAAACTATGTAATTTGAAAAGATACATGCACCCTGATGTTCATAGCAGCAGTATTCAAAACACAGAAGCAACCTAAATGTCCATCGACAAATGACTAGATAAAGAAGATGTTGTGTGTCTGTGTATAAAGTGGGATGTTGTTGCTGCTGTTTAGTTGCTAAGATTTGTTCAACTCTTTTGTGACCCCATGGGCTGTAGCCCACCAGGCTCCTCTGTCCATGGGATTTTTCTAGGCAAGATACTGGAGTGGGTTGCCATTTCCTTCTTCAGGGAATCTCCAAACCCAGGGATCGAACCCACGTCTCTTGAATTGGCAAGAAAATTCTTTACCACTCAGGCACCAGGGAAGCCCATTTCACATGCTAGCAAGGTTATGCTCAGAGACTTTCAAGGTAGGCTTCAGCAACATGTGAACCAAGAACTTTCAGATATACAAGTTGGATTTCAAAGGGACAAAGGAACCAGGGATCAAACTGCCAGCATTTGCTGGATCACGGAGAAAGCAAGGGAGTTCCAGAAAAACATCCATTTCTGCTCCATTGACTAAGCTAAAGCCTTGACTGTGTGGATCACAACAAACTGTGGAAAATTCTTAAAGAGGTGGGAGTACCAGACCTCCTTACCTGTCTCCTGAGAAACCTGTATATGGGTCAAGAAGCAACTTGAAAACCGGACAGGGAACAACGGACTGGTTCAAAACTGGAAAGATGTACGACAAGGCTGTATATTGTCACCCTGACTGTTTAACTTCTAAGAAGAGCACATCATGCAAAACGCCAGGCTAGGCGAATCAAAAGCTGGAATCAAGATTGCAGGGAGAAATATCAACAACCTGAGATATGCAGATGATACCCCTTTACTGGCAGAAAGTGAAGAGGAACTAAAGAGCCTCTTGATGAAGGTGAAAGAGGAGACTGAAAAAGCTGGCTTTAAACTCAACAGTCAAATCTAAAAGGAAATAATATTTGTTCACAGACCTCAGTAAAGTGAGGATATGATAGATAAACAATCAATCAACTTACTACTAGGTTGGCATTACAAGTCATGTTCTGCACATTATGGTTTATATGTATATGAGTGATACAAAAATATTTCACTCCCTTTGGAAGTTTAAATATTGACTCTAATTTTGTTTATATATTCCACTTGTCTCTTTTCATGGCTAACAGAGGACATAAATGAAACAAAACTGTATTTTCATATTGTGTTTCCATTAAAGTGTTTTCTATCATTCTTTAGGTGGGAAGGGGGAGATAAGCTACAGTCGGGGGGAAAACATTTGCAGTTCAGTTCAGTCACTCAGTCATATCTGATTCTTTGCAACCCCATGGACTACAGCATGCCAGGCTTTACTGTCCATCACCAACTTTCTGCTCAAACTCATATCCATCGAGTCGGTGATGCCATCCAACCATCTTATCCTCTGTTGTCCCCTTCTCCTGCCTTCAATCTTTCCCAGCATCAGGGTCTTTTCCACTGAGTCAGTTCTTCTCATCAGGTGGCCAAAGAATTGGAGTTTCAGCTTCAGCATTAGTCCTTCCAATGAGTATTCAGGACTGATTTCCTTTAGGACTGGCTGGTTTGATCTCCTTGCAGTCCAAGGGACTCTCGAGAGTCTTCTCCAACACCACAGTTCAAAAGCACCAATTCTTCATCACTCAGCCTTCTTTATGGTCCAACTCTTAAAACCATATGTGATTACTGGAAAAACCACAGCCTTGACTAGACAGACCTTTGTCAGCAAAGTAATGTCTCTGCTTTTTAATATGCTGTCTAGGTTGGTCATAGCTTTTCTTCCAAGGAGTGTCTTTTAATTTCATGGCTGCAGTCACCATCTGCAGTGATTCTGGAGCCCCCCAAAATAAAGTCTGTCACTATTTCCATTGTTTCCCCATCTATCTGCTATGAAGTGATAGGACCAGATGCCATGATCTTCATTTTTTAAATGTTGAGTTTTAAGCCAGCTTTTTCACTCTCCCTTTTCACTTTCATCAAGAGGTTCTTGGTTCTTCACTTTCTGCCATGAGGGTGGTGTCATCTGCATATCTGAGGTTATTAATATTTCTCCCAGCAATCTTGATTCCAGCTTGTGCTTCATCCAGCCTGGCATTTCACATGATTTGCTCTGCAAATAAGTTAAATAAGCAGGGTGACAATATACAGCCTTGACGTACTCCTTTTCCAATTTGGAACCAGCCCACTGTTCCATGTCTGGTTCTAACTATTGCTTCTTGACCTACATACAGATTTCTCTGGAGACAGGTCAGGTGGTCTGGTATTCCCATCTCTTTAAGAATTTTCCACAGTTTGTTGTGATCCACACAGTCAAAGGCTTTGGAGTAATCAATAAAGCAGATGTTTTTCTGTAATTCTCTTGTTTTTTCGATGATCCAACAGATGTTGGCACTTGATCTCTGGTTCCTCTGCCTTTTCTAAATCTAGCTTCAACATCTGGAAGTTCTCGGTTCATATAGCTGTTGAAGCTTGGCTTGGAGAATTTTGAGTATTACTTTGCTAGCGTGTGAGATGAGTGAAACTGTGCAGTACTTTGAACATTCTTTGGCATTGCCTTTCTTTGGGACTGGAATGAAAACTGACCTTTTCCTGTGGCCACTGCTGAGTTTTCCAAATATGCTGCTGAATATTGAATGCAGCACTTTAACAGCATCATCTTTTAGGATTTGAAATAGCTCAACTGGAATTTCAAATCCTTAAAGATGATGAAAACATTTGCACACACCTAATAAAGGAACTCGGAGAAGGCAATGGCACCCCACTCCAGTACTCTTGCCTGGAAAATCCTATGGATGGAGGAGTCTGGTAAGCTGTGGTCCATGGGGTCGCTAAGAGTCGGACACGACTGAGCGACTTCACTTTCACTTTTCACTTTCACACATTGGAGAAGGAAATGGCAACCCACTCCAGTGTTCTTGCCTGGAGAATCCCAGGGATGGGGGAGCCTGGTGGGCTGCCATCTATGGGATCACACAGAGTCGGACACGACTGAAGTGACTTAGCAGCAGCAGTAGCAATAAAAGAACTTGTATCCAGGACATATAAAGAGCTCTCAAAACACAGTAAGAGGGCTTCCCTGGTTGTTCAGTGGTAAAGAATCTGCCTGCCAATGCAGGAGACACTGGTTTGATCCCTGATCTAGGACAATCCCACATGCTGGGGAGCTGCTGAGCCTGTGCACCACAACTGCTGAGCCCTTATGCTGCAACTGCTGAAGCCCGAGTGCCCTAGAGCCCACTGCTCCACAGCAAGAGAAGCCCTCGTAATGAGAAGCCCATGATCGCAACTGGAGAGCAGCCCCAGCTTTGCAACAAGAGAAACCCTGTGCAGCAACCAAGACCCAGCACAGCCAACAATAAATAAATGAAATCATTAAAAACAAACAAACAAAAACCCAACACACAATAAGACAAAGAATCTAATTATCAAAATACAGGCAAAATACCTAAACAGACACTTCATCATAAAAGATATACAGATGTTAAATAAGCACAAGAAATGATACGCAACAACATTTATCATCAAGGAAATGCAAATTATAACTATAATGAGATTCTCCTACACGCCTATTAAAACATCTAAAATTAAAAAGACTGACCAGGGACTTCCCTCGTGATCCAGGGGTTAGGACTCTGTGATTCCACTGCAGGGGGCACAGGGTTCAGTGAGGGAGCTAAGATCCTGCATGCCACACAGTGTGGCCAAAAAAAAAATAGATTAGCCATGCCAAATTTGATGAGGCTATAGAGCAACTGGAACTCTAATACATGGCTGGTAAGAATTAGAAAAGAAAAAAATGGGACAAGCACTTTGGAAAACAATTTGTCGTTTCTTTTTTGTTGTTTTTCTTTTTTGGCCATGCAGCATAGCTGGTACAATCTCAGTCCCCTGACCAGGGACTCAACAAGATCCACAGCAGGTAAAGCCCAGAATCTTAACCTCTAGGCCACCAGGGAACTCCCAGCATTTTTTTAAAACATATCTACTCTGGGTCCCAATCTTTCTACTCCCAAGTAATTGTCCAAGAGAAACGAAAGCATATATCCATATAGGCTTGTACACGAATATTCATAGCAGCTTTGTTTGTAATAGTCAGAAAGAGAAAACAACCCAAATGTCTACTAACAGGTGAATGGATGCATATGGTGTTACATCCACACAATGGAATACAATGAGGCAATAAAAAAGAAAGAACTATTGATACACAACATGAATTAATCTCAAAATTATGCTGAGTGAAAGATAAAAAACTGAGTGCACACTATATGGTTTTGTTTATATAAAATTCTAGAAAATGCCAACTAATCTACAGTGATAGAAAGCAGATCAGTGGTTGCCTGGAGTAGAGAAATGAGGTGGAAGGGCCCGAGGAAACTTTTGGGTGTGATATGTTCATTACCTCAATTATGGTGACTGTCTCATGGCTATACACATATGTCAAAATTTATTGTACCCTCTAAATATATACAGTTTGTTGTATTTATACCTCAATAAAACCATTTTTAAAAAGTCAGGCCTTTCTTTCCCTCTTTCCTTACAAATTAGAGGCAGTAATTATACTAACAAAAGAGTTCCTCCATATATTTTAATTTCTTTTTGTATTACTTTCTTCAAATTATTTGTAGGAAAAATTCAAAGCACCTTCTTGGATCATTCATGGACTAAACAAAACACATTTTATTTTAAAAATTCAAGTTACAGAATCTCAGCAAAGGTAACATAAAAATTTATTCAACAAAAAACATAAAAATAAATGATTAACTAACCATGTAATCATTAACATGAAATAAAATCTGCCATGAACTCTATACAGTTTTGTGAAGGTTAAGGGGTGAGATTTTCTTAAATCATCTTCAAAAAGTTCCTTACTTGACAGTTTTCCTATGATCTTATCTAACACACATAAGTGTTACTATGACAGACTTTTGGACTCTATTCACAGAGCCAGCCTATCCAATGCTGAACTATTTTTCATAGCAACAATAAAATTACAGATGATTATCATATGGCAAAAAAAAACAGTGCTCCAGTAAGTAGGTAAGCATTTCGTTTGTCACCTGTTTACAGTGTCAAGCTTAAGAGTAGTTTTTTCAGTAAGGTACAGCAGAGACTAATGTTGAATAAAAGGCTCAAATTTTAATTCCTTCCAAGCAATAGTGGTACAGCTTATACTGAAACAGTACTTTGCTTCAATATAAATCATCCAGCCTGCAAAATAGTTCTATCTAAACAGTAGCAATTGAACTCTCAGGCATTCAAAATACTTTAGTTTCACACTTTAAAAATATTTCCTAGGCAAAATATACATATTTATAGTTCCCTTCACCACCAGCATCACCCTCCCCCAAAGAAAGGGAAACCAGCTGCCCCCAAAGCTCCAGGCAACTTCTGAAAACAGGAAGCAGAGTAACTGAAACGGCAGGGTAAGCCTTGAGTATGCTGCAGCCTGGTTAGCAAGGCCATTTTAATGTCTGTTTCAGGTCACGTCAGTAGCTCACTTGGAAAGAAGTGAGTAGCACTTCAATACAGTATGTAGCACAGATCCATCTGGCAAACTTTTCTCACATAGCAATTTGAACCAAATATTCATTTTTCAGTGGAATACGTGTATCACTATAGGCAATATATAATGATAACAGTAATACAAACACTTAGTGTTTTACTAAATTTCACTGGAAATTATTTTGTGTTTGAAATATAAAATTAGGAATTTATAAGTTTTATAATCAACCATTCTCATTCTCAAAACAATGAACACTGCTCTGAGACTTGAATGGAAAGGATATTTTTAAACGGCTTTTTCAAATTTCCTCACTTTAACCTGAAATTTATTTTATTTTCAAAAATACGACTTTCATTGCATATGGTGCTGTGCTCAGTTGTGTTTGATTCTTTGCAGCCCCATGGACTGTAGCCAGCCAGGCTCCTCTGTCCACGGAATTTTCCAGGCAAGAATACTGGAGTGGGGTGCATTTCCTACTCCAGGGGATCTTTCCGATCTAGGAATCAAACCTGTGTCTCTTGTGTCGCCAGCTCACCTGCACTGGCAGGCGGACTCTTTATCACTAGTAACTGAATGTTACACATATTAAACTGTTATAGTTGACTATACGGAAAAAGAAAAGTTAAAGCTATATTGCCCATATGTATGCCTGGTATCACACTAACATTTTACACATAACTCTTGATAATCCTAATCCTTGACAGATGAGCAGTAAAACCAAGAAACTGTAGAGGTACATTAGCTGGTTACATCATTATGTTGCCATCAAGGGCCCCTTCTGTAAGAAGACCACAAACCAATTTACTTACAAATACAGTCCCTGGAAAACAAAGTAAGCCAGATCCAAATTCAGATTAATTTGTCTAACGATACTGCTAAAAATCTAAATCACAGTTTATGTAGTTAATAGGCCCACCCCTAAATCAAAGAACAGCACTCTGAAATAAAATACAGCTTTGCAAGTATTCTTGTAACCTTTGTTTCTTCTAATCATAAAACACATGAAAGAAAATAATCACATAAATTAAGACGAAGGAATACTAATTTCTCCCCAAAAGTAATAAGACTCCTTGGGTGGTGGTGGTTGTTTAGTTGCTAAGTCGTGTCCAACTCTTGTGACCCCGTGGACTGTAGCCTGCCAGACTCCTCTGTCCATGGGATTCTCCAGGCAATAATATTGGAGTGGGTTGCCATCTCCTTCTCCAGTAAGACTCCTTAAAAGTGTGTTATGTATAAACTATTAAATGTTTCATTAACTCCTGTCTTTTTAGTTTATAAGGAACAGTTTTTTGCTCATTTTTCATTCAGTTCTTTATATCATTTGCCCATATTTTACATTTGTGTAAAAGACTAAGTTTACACATCAAGTGATACAGATGGCTAACAAATTCCAACTAATAAAATCTCACTTACCTATCCACAAATATCACTAGCTATTCTCGTACCCTACTTTATTTTTCTTTTTTGAACATTTACACTTCTAGATTTAACATATTTGACAGTTTTATACTGCCAAGTCATTCTCTCTAAAATGCAAGTTCCACTAGTGTTTTATTCACTGCTGTATCCTCAGTTCCTGGAAATGCAGACTTGAAATATACAGGCAGAAATAAACTCTTAAACCTCTACATTTGGAGCATTTTGCTTTTCAGAAGCTAATTTCTGTGTACACCTGAAAATGCAAGATTACACAGGTTCTTTTTAATGCTCTAAATCAATCTTCATGAAATCTTACTCTTGGTTCAAAAACGCATAAGATTCTTAGCTTGATTAATATAGTATTTTGCTAACATTTCGACACCAGGCCTTCAAACAAAAGGTTCCCTGTTCTCTGATGGAAAACAACAAAACTAAGAAGAGATCTTGTCAAATGAGAAATGTACCACCTGTTGCCAGGACAACTTGTTTTTCTTCTTCAAGCAACAACATGCTCCAATCTCTAGTTTGAAACCGTAACTAGAAAATGTGACTGTATTGCATATGTTCCTAAACTTCCAAAAATAGACCCAAAAAAGACCCAAATTTTATGTTATCCTGAACACTTTACTGCTGCTACTCCTAGAATTCCATTAACTCTGCCACATCACACAGAGTTCATCCGTATATGAAGGTTGCTTTCAACTGAATGATCTGAGTAATACTAGACCTTCAACAACAACATAGTTGTTGACAGAAAGGAGCAAGAGAGCATGTAAAGAAAGCGTTTTAAATGACTATGCTTGAGAATATGTAGTACAGCAGTTCCCCCTAACCCTTATCCAAGAGGGGACACATTCTGAGACCCCCAGTGGATGCCTGAAACTGGATAGTATGGAATGCTATATAAGCTATATTTTCCCCTATACATATATACCTACGATAAAGCTTAACTTACAAATAGGGCACACAAGAGGCATGTTAACTACAATAAATAATAATAAAACAATTTCAACAATACAACTGTAACAAAAGTCATGTGAACGTGGTCTCTCACTCAATATCTTACTCTACCATATTCATACTTCTTCTGGTGATGATATAAGATGATAAAATGCCTATGTAGGGAATTCCCTGGTGGTCCAGTGGCTAAGACTCTGCACTCCTGATACAGGGGGGCTGGGTTCTATCCCTGGTCAGGGAACTGGATCCCACATGCCACAACTAAGATTCTATGCAGCCAAATAAATAAAAATAAATGTTTAAAATAAAATGCCTATGTAATGAGATGAAGGTGAGGGATGTAGGCATTGTGACACAGTGTTAGTTAGGCTACTCTTGATCTTCTGATGATATGTCAGGAGGAGAATTATTTGCTTTGGGTGATTCTGGACTACTGGGCCATAAGGAGGTCAATGATTGGGGATCCCGGACAGGACAGTGCTAGATTTCACCACATTACTCAGAATGGCATACTCACATTACACAATCTAAAACTTATGACTTGTTTATTTCTGGAATGTAATATTTTCAGGCTGTGACTGCAGGTAACTGAAACTGTGGAATGCAAAACTGTGGATGAGGGGTGACCACCATAGGACTTTTATTTCTTCAAAACACTGCTATAATTAGCTAAGGTCAAACGCATAAAGGTAACAGAGCAGAACTGTTTTTACATTCAGCTAACATATAATACTTTGCAATGGATGATTTAATAATGATTCATGAATATCCTTTTAAAAAGCTGATGGGGACTTCCCTGATGGTCCAGGGGTTAGGAATCTGCCTTGTGGTGCAGGGGGTACAGGTTCGATCCCTGTTCAGAGAATGAAGATCCCATGTGCTGCAGAGAAACTAGGCCTAAGAGGAGCAGCTACTGAACCCAAGCACTCTGGAGCCTGGGCACCGCAATTATCACCATGACAGTTCTACCTTTTTATTATATACATTCATATATATGGCTTAGTTCACTTTTTTGATGAAAATTCGGAGATATGGGACTTCCCTGGTAGTCTAGTGGTTAAGAATCAGCCTTCCAATGCAGGGGACACAGATTCAATCGCTAGTCTGGGAAGACCCCCAGGCAGCAGAGCAACTGACCCTACGCGCCACAATTACTGAAGCCCAGGCTCCCTAGAGCTGGTGCTCCAACAAGTGAAGCCACCACAACGAGTAGCCCTCAGGCAGCAATGAAGACCCAATGCAGCAAAAAAGAAGAAAAAACAATTTTTTTAAAAATTCAGAGATATGTATAAATTCAATGTCTTAGTAATGCTAACATAATAATGGCTAACTTTCCCAGTGGCTCAGAAGTAAAGAATTCACCTGCCAATGCAGGAGACATGCGTTCGATCCCTGGGTGGGGAAGATCCTTAGGAGAAAGAAATGGCAACCCACTCCTGTATTCTTGCCTGGGAAATCCCACAGACAGAGGAGACTGGCAGGCTACAGTCCATGAGGTCCCAAACGAGTTGGACACGACTTAGCGACTAAACAACAATAAAACATTTAATTAGCGCTCACTTTTTCATGTATTATTCTAAGCTCTCTATATATTTTATCTGACTTCTCACAACAACCATATGAATTAGGTACCATTATCTTCATTATACAAAGAAGAAAACACCATAAAGAAGATAAATAATTTGACCAAGATTATAGAAACAAACTTGTAGTAAAGAGTACAGATTCTGGAGCCATACTGACCAAGTTTAAAACTTGGTTCAAATGCTAATTAGTTCTGTAACTGAGCAAATTATACAATCACCTCAGATTCTTCTACTCCAAAATGGTCAGTTGGAACAAGGATTTAATGCATCAATAAGTGCAACATACTAAGAACAGTGGCTGGCACACAGTGCATGATAAATTATAATATTTATAATACTAGAGACCACAGGGTTTAATACTTATGACTTCTGCACAATGTAGTAAATACTTTATGTTTGAAGGAATGTTATAGTAGGTTTCTACTTTTAGAGTCCAAACTTCAGAGTGTCCATTAAATGCCACAGGCTATACAATTTCACACATTTTTTTCATGTCAATCTAAGTATCCTAAATATAATCTACTATCGGTTTCTTTCTTTCCTGAAAGCTCTCAGTTCCTCCTAGGATTATGTCATCAAACCTATTGCAAAAGTCAATAATTTAAGGCTAAGAATACAGCATTCACTGATTTCAGATTTGTGAAAGATCCCAATGTTACATCTTGGTGTTATTTACAGCAAGATACCATGCTGAAACTCTTACAAATATATCTTAAAATGTTCGCAATTTTCATACAGAATCTTTGAGCTGTTTCAAGCTCTCCACATTTAGCACGGTTCAGATAACAAAATTTTCACAATTTAGTGCATAACAAAAGCCATGCAGTCTTTAGAATTTACAGAGTAATTTCATAACAAACACAATGGCAGAAAAAGAATGTGTAACACAAATGCTAACTGAACACCATATTAAAGATAAGACTAAGCAGAAAAAATAGCATCTAAACCTAAATATAAAAAAAGCAAAACCATGTAACTTTTAGAAAATAAAAAAAGATGAAAAGCCTTAGGACATCAAGGTAGAGAAGACTTTCTTGGATAATAAACACAAACCATAAAGGAAAAGATGGACAAATTTGACTAGGTTAAAATTTATAGTTTATACCTGCCAAAAACATTTGGTCTGAATTTAAATACCCTGCCAAAAAACATTTAGTCTGAATTTAAATACCCAAGGAAATGATCAGACAAATCCAAATTGAGGTATGTTCTATAAAACAACTAACCTGGACTCTTCAAATATCATCAATATTACGAAAACAAACAAAAATCTGGGGCTCTGTTGTGGATTAAAGGTAACTAAAGGGACATGGTAACTAAATGCAACTCATGATCCTGAACCAGGGATGGGGCTGAAGAATAACTATAAAGGTCATTATTGGGACAACTGAGAAATTTTTAATATGCACTGTATGTTAGATAATAATGTTAAATTCATATTAACTGTGATAATTATACTGTAGGTTTATAGGTCATCCTTGCTTTTAGGATATTTAAGTATTAATATATCTTTTGAGAGATGAAATGTCATGATGTCTACAACTTACTTTTAAACAGTTTAGAGAAAAAAATCTATATAGGAAAGAAAACAAACATGGCCGTGTTAACAACTGGTGAATCCAGGTGAAAGGTGTAAGTGTATTCACTGAACTACCACTGCACTTTTCTGTAGGACTGAAATTTTTCAAATAAAAAGTTGGAATAAAAATGTAAAACTTAAAAAAATCTAAAACTTGGACTTCCCAGTTGTCTCGGTGAAGAATCTGCCTGCCAATGCAGGACATACGGGTTCCATCCCTGATCAAGGAAGATCCCACATATGGCAGAGTGACTAAGTCAGTGCTCCACAACTACTGAGTCAGAACTATAAACCTCAGGAGCCCTGCGCAACTACTGAGCCCATGTGATGCAACTATTGAAGCCTACATGCCCTAGAGCCTGTGCTCTGCAATGAGAAGCCACTGCAGTGAGAAGCCTGTGTACCACAACTAGAGAGGAGGCGCTGCTCTCCACAACTAGAGAAAGCCCAGGCAGTAACGAAGACCTAGCACAATCAAAAATAAACAAACAAGTATTTTTTTTAAAATGTAAAACTTGGGACTTCCCTGGTGGTCATGACTAAGAGTTCAAGTTCCCAATGCAGGGGCCCTGGATTCGATCCCTGGTCAGGGCAAAAACAATGTTAAACACCATCACTAGTCATTATGGAAATGCAAATTAAAACCACAAAGAGATATCACTGCTCACCTGACAGAAAAGTTATTATAAAAAAAAAAAATCCCAAGAAATAACAAGTGCTGGTGAGGCTGTGGAAAGAAAGGAACCCTCAGGGGCCCTGGATTTGATCCCTGGTCAAATTCTTCACCACTGAGTCACCTGGGAAGCCCAAGTTTTACAGTTGTTGGTTTTTTTTAAGTTTTACATTTTTATTCCAACTTTTTATTTGAAAAATTTCAGTCCTACAGAGAAGTACAGTGGTAGTTCAGTGAATACACTTACATCTTTCTTGGATTCACGAGTTGTTAACACTTTACCACAACTATACCCAGTGTATCCAAATAAATCAAATAAATATAGTTTAAAAAAAAAATGTAAAGCTCGTGCACAACAAAAAGTAAAGAGCAATCAAACACTGAGAGGACATCGCAATATCATAACAGGGAGAGTGTCAGTATAAAGTAGAGATAAAGAGCTGCAAACTAATGATAGAAAAGAAAATAGGCCAACAGAAAAAAAAGAAGGATACGAACAGCAATTACAGAGAACAAAAATCTCACAATAAATGGATGCAAACAGAATAAATCATTACAATAAACGGAAAAGCATATTAAAATGAATTGAGCTTGATTTTAAAATTGAAGAGTCTGACAATATCCATGTTTGCAAGGATATGGCAAAATGGGAACTCTCACAACCTGCTGATGGGTATTTCCTATTTAGTGTTTTGGAAAATAATTTGACCTTATCTAATAAAGGTGAAGATCCTCATACTCTACAACCTAAGAATTCCCTAGGCTTAGAATTCTCTCACACCTGTAAATAACATGACACATCGAAGAATGTTTATTACAGCACTGTTAACAACAGCAAAAAAGGCAGAAACCCCTACATATTCATAAACAAACTGGGTTATTCACATAATGCAATATTATAGAGCACTTGAGATGAACGAACTTAAGATATATCTATCAACATGGATATGCAGCAAAAACAATGTTAAACAACATCACTAATCATTAGGGAAATGCAAATTAAAACCACAAAGAGATATCACTGCTCACCTGACAGAAAAGTTATTATTAAAAAAAAAAAAAACAAGAAATAACAAGTGCTGGTGAGGATGTGGAGAGAAGGAACCCTCATATACTGTAGGTGGAAACATAAATTGGTGTAGCCACTAGGGAAGACAGTATGAACATCCCTCAAAAAAGTAAGTATAGAACTACCATATGATCTAGCTTCTAAGGATATTTATCCAAAGTATATGAAAACACTAATCTGAAAAAAGATACATGCACACCCCTATGTTCATTCTGGTATTATTCACAATAGCCAGGATTGGAATCAATGGATGAAAAGATGTGGTATATATGTACATATATACACAATGGAATACTACTTAGTCATAAGACAATGACTTCCTGGTGGCTCAGACGGTAAAGCGTCTGCCTACAATGTGGGAGACCCGGGTTCAATCCCTGGGTCGAGAAGATCTCCTGGAGAAGGAAATGGCAACCCACTCCAGTATTCTTGTCTGGAAAATCCCATGGACGGAGAAGCCTGGTAGGCCCCAGTCCATGGAGTCACAAAGACTCGGACACTACGGAGTGACTTCACTTTCACTTTCATAAGACAATGAAATCTTGACACATGCAGTAACACTGATAGACATTAAGGATATTATGCTAAGTGAAGCAAGCCAGATGGAGAAAGACAAACACCGTATGATTCCACTCATATGTGTAATACAAAAAACTAATAAACAAACAATAAATAAACCAACACAAACAAAAACATAGACAGAAAAGAGTACTAATGACCACAGGGGCAGTGGGAGAGGAAAAGGGAAATGGGTAAAGGAGATCAACTATATGGTGCTCGATGGACACTACATTTTTGGTGGTGAGCAAAGGGTGTACAGAATTAGAAATACTATATTTGTGAAACTTATATAATGCTATAAATCAATGCACTTCAATAAAATTAATTTTAAAAAGAACAAACAGGCTCAATATTGGGATAAACCTGGAAACACAAGCTGGGCAAGAAGTCAAACATAGCCCCCTCCAAAAAACATACTCCCCCGAAAATCTTCATATGGGGACTTCCCTGGTGGTCCAGTGATTAAGAATTCGCCTGCCAATGCAGGGGACACCGTTTCAATCCCTGGTCTAGGAAGTTTCCATATGCCATGGGGCAACTAAGCCAGTGTGCCCCAACTACTGAGCCTGCTCTCTGCAACAAGAGAAGCCGCCGCAACAAGAAGCACTTGTACCACAGCTAGAGAGCAGCCCCGGCTCGCCACAATTAGAGAAAGCGCAAGCGCAGCAATGAAGACCCAGCACCACCAAATAAACTAATCAAAACATTTAAAAATCTTCATATGAGCTTCTTTCAACAATGCTTTATCATAAAATATCTTCAAAAATATAAACAATGACTCAAAAACAAGTTTTTTATTGTGCATAGTACATTAAACAAGAGAATCATGTGCGTAACATATTAAACAAGAGCATATGCCCTTTTATGGACATACACATATTAGTAAAACTATATAAATATAATGGGAATAATTACTGAATTCATGAAAGGGCAAAAGAGAGGAACAGTATCAGCAAGGGTTCATACAGGCCTTACCTGCATTGGTAATTTTATCCCTTTGAAAAATACAGTAAATTGAAAGGAGAGACTACACAATTAGAACAGGGACTAATATGGGGCAAAAAACCCACAAAATAAATATGAACTGTAATTAAGATGATTACATTATATTCTGTATTTTAATATATTTAAAATATTAAAGAAATCCCATTAAATTGAACCAAGAAGCATTAAAAAACATATACTCCATGGACATCTGAAAGGGAAACATACTAACACAGTGGGCCCTCAGAATCCATGGGGGCACTGGTTCTAGGATACACACCCCCTCGTCACAGATACCAAAATTCCCAGATGCTCAAGCTCCTTATATAAAATGGCACAGTAATATGACCCTGCCATATGACCCAGCAATACCACTTCTGGGCATACACACTGAGGAAACCAGATCTGAAAGAGACACATGCACCCCAATGTTCATCGCAGCACTGTTTATAATAGCCAGGACATGGAAGCAAACTAGATGCCCATCAGCAGATGAATGGATAAGGAAGCTGTGGTACATATACACCATGGAATTTTACTCAGCCGTCAAAAAGAATTCATTTGAACCAGTCCTAATGAGATGGATGAAACTGGAGCCCCTTATACAGAGTGAAGTAAGCCAGAAAGATAAAGAACATTACAGCATACTAACACATATATATGGAATTTAGAAAGATGGTAATGATAACCCTATATGCAAAACAGAAAAAGAGACACAGAAACACAGAACAGACTTTTGAACTCTGTGGGAGAAGGTGAGGGTGGGATGTTTCAAAAGAACAGCATGTATACTATCTATGGTGAAACAGATCACCAGCCCAGGTGGGATGCACGAGACAAGTGCTCCGGCCTGGTGCACTGGGAAGACCCAGAGGAATCGGGTGGAGAGGGAGATGGGAGGGGGGATCGGGATGGGGAATAAGTGTAAATCTATGGCTGATTCATATCAATGTATGACAAAACCCACTGAAATGTTGTGAAGCAATTAGCCTCCAACTAATAAAAAAATTAAAAAAAAAAAAAAAAGTTTACAAACCACACACACAAAAAAAAAAATGGCACAGTACAGTCGTCCTTCTGATTTTTCCCCATTTTGCAGCCAGATACGACAGGCCTACTATATCCAACCAACTTGCTGATATCATATTTTTGTTGCTGTTAAGTCATGTCCAACTCTCTGTGACCTCATGAATGCCAGGCTTCTCTGTCCTCCACTATCCTCTGGAACTTGCATGTATATTTTTATATGTACATATATGTATTTTATATATACATATAAAACATACAGGGAATTCCCTGGCAGTCCAGTGGTTAGGACTCTGCACTTCCACTGCAGGGGGCACGGAGTCAGTCCCTGATCGGGGAACAAGGAACCTACAGTATATATTCAACCATTAAACTTCAGGCACCAGATTTCAATCTTCTCTTTCCAAGGAGACCCTGACACTGCAGCCTTTTTCATCTCACACTCTTGATAATGCTTCCCAACCAAAAGAAACACACAAAAGAACAAATAGTTCAACAATGAGTCAATTTAATTCTGATTCTGTATTTCACCCAAACAGGGGGTCATTTTGCTGCTCTGCTTGCCATTTTGCTGGGGGGGGGGGGGGGGTGGTACTGCTGAAGTTGTTTTTCATGAAAAGGAAAACAGCCACTGCAAACTTTGGTAACCAATCATAGGACACAAATTTCAAATGATATTTGCTTTAAGGTAATTGCTTTAAATGGTAAAAAGTCACATGACATTTACTCTGTTCAAAAGACAAGGACTTGACACTCCATAACAATTTGCTATCAATTTCCTTAAAACAAGTAACTTTTTCAGGGCTAAACTTTAAAAATGAAAACAAACACCAGCTACTTGTAAATAAGGGCTGTCTTGCTTCATTAATTTTGCTCTATCTGCAAGAAACCCATGTAGCCTATCTTCTGAATAGTTGACTCGAATTTCTCTCTCCAGTTTTATTTCATACTATTGATCTACCAAACTCTTTGTTTTAGTGACAGCAATCTATTCAGCAAACCCTCAATATATCCACTTTTGCATTTTTTCCTTACTCTCAAGTGTCACTTTCTTGTTTTCCCTGATTCCGCCAACCTACAGTAATCTCTCCATTTTGAACCAAAAAAAAAAAAAAAACCACACAGTACTAATAGCTAACATTTACAGAGAATTTAATGGGTGCTACCCACTCCAGTGTTCTTGCCTGGAGAATCCCAGGGACGGGTGAGCCTGGTGGGCTTCCATCTGTGGGCTTGCACAGAGTCGGACATGACTGAAGCGACTTAGCAGCAGCAGTGTTACTTCAATGGAATTATCCCACTGAACCAACACAACTCTGAAATTTGTTCTATTTTTCCCTTTTTCATGGTGAGAGAAACTGAGTGAAGTTCTCTTAAGGTTAGTTCTCCAAGGGTGCATGAATGGTATGGCAAGCCAGGTATCAAACACAGACTCCAAAACCCAGGCCCTTAAACATGTGTGATGCCATCTCCTGGCTCAGTGCCCTTGTATTGACCACCTTTACTGCTCATATGTCATTTAATATATGCCCTGTGATATTTAACATTTTGTGTTCCGAAATGTTGCCTAAGCAGCTCAAAATATTACATTCATTCAACAAAAATTTACTGAGAGCCTATATGCCAGGCACTATTGACTAGTAGGCATAAAATCATGTTATGGAGCCTCCACAAAAGAAAAGTAGATGAATTCTCTAGATACATGGATGACATCCAGATATGTGGGGAAGCGCAAAATTTAAAATATGTAAAAGGAATTATAACTACATAAAAATTATATTTACATAAGAACTGGAAAAGGGGCATCCCTGGTGGTCCAGTGCTTAAGAATCTGCCCTTCAATGCAATGGACACTGGTTTGATCCCTGGTCCCGTGGGAAGATCCCACATGCTTTCCTGTAACTAAGCCCTGTTCACCACAACTGCTGAGCCCACGTGCTACAACTAGTGAAGTCCACTGTGGCCATGCGCCACAACAAGAGAAGCTGCTCATCAGAACTAGAGAGTAGCCCCTGTTTGCCACAACTAGAGAAAAGCCCACACAGCAACGAAGACCCACCACAGCCAAAAAATAAATAAATCTTAAAAAAATAAAGAACTAGAAAAGATATTTGTCACAAATAATATGATAAAGTTGGGGGATTTTTTTAACTATTAAATTTTGCTTTTGGGTAAGAAAGGCAAGCAATAAAAAGATGTACTTTAAAAACAAGTTTTATGCTCTCTCTTTACCCCATTAAGCAGTAGAAATTAGAAATAGTCTAGAGGCAGAAGATGAACGTTTGGCCAACATTCCCCTTTCCCTGGCTTTCTTTAGGAAGCTACACCTGAAATAACTAATCAGGCTTGCAGATACCCTTTGTAAATATCTATATAAATCTCCCTACAATTATAAACTTTTGGAAACCTGTAGCCGATTATAAATTTTCAAACAATGGAATCAAATCTTGGAGCTGAATGAACCCTTGCCAAGTATCTCCTTGGGCTCTCTCATTTTACAGACTAGTTGATCATTAAATTCTAAAATCTAAATTCTGGGTTGATGAGAATAATGTAGCAAGCTATACCGAAATGTGGTGGCTTACATTGCAACAGAAAAGCATTTCCAAAATAAAGTTTATGCGCGCTAGCATCAGCCCAGCATGTGGAGTTCTGCTTTTAATTACAAGCTGTGTCTTCTTGAACTTAACCTCTTCAGGCCTGGATGCCTTCATCTGGAAAAATTCTAACCATGTTGAAAAGTGTCGAGGTAAATATCTGAAAGGACCCTTCATTACGGTTCCACGATAAATGGCACTCTTTCACATTACAGTTACCAGAGTTTGCATATACTGCTTTAAGAGGCAAAATGAACAGTATATAAACAATATGAAACAAGTTCAATCATGAAGAATCTGGACACGCACACCTACGCACAAAAACAACCCTATAACGGTGACTAGTCACTGCAGAGCCCTGCACTTACAACGCATCCTCAAAACAAGGGCCCAAAGCCAACAGCAAGGGAAAACGCTACATCTGACATCCAACTCTACCTACTTGCCTTTAAAAGCTCAGGCCTACCACAGTCAAAGCCCCCAAACGTCATGCTTGTAACTACAGGTTCAGGCCTTAGATTCGCATCTCACTCTCGGCTCTCAAGGGCTTCAGGGGTCCCCAGGAAAAGAATGCACTGCCACCAGACAGTTGGCCCCGGACTCGAGAGCCACTGGGAAAAAACTAGCACGTTTTTCTCGTGGCGGCTTGCAATTCGAAGTGAGCTTTCCAGGAAGTGCTGAAAACGACCAAACTGGCATGTGGGCTTTCAGTTGGCAATTTCTGGTCGTTCTTGCTACAACGCAGTCAACCTTGCATCCTAACAACACAGCTGCCGGCTACTTCCTCGGGGAGAGGGGGGGTCGACCGGGAACGCGCACGGGGTGGGGAGGCCCATTAACTTGGCGGAAAGGCAGACGTCGGGTACTGACGGGAGGAAGCCAGGCGTCGGCAGGAAAAAATAAGCTGAACTGAGTAAAGGGGTGTTTGCCCGAGGTAGGATGGGGGCTACCACCAGCGTGAGGGAAAAGCAGGGGAACGGGCCGGAATGCGGCGAGACTGACTGCGGAGGCTAGGGGCCGCGCTCAGAGAGTAAGGCGGGTCCCGGCGAGCCCAAGACCGGGAAACAATGGCGCGAGCGTGACGTGGGGCCGGGGGCGTCGCCGCGGCGCGGAGGAAGGGGCTGCTCTGAGGCTGGGGGCTAACTGGGGTTGGGGGCGTGCGAATCTGGGGTGCGGGGTCCGCGGGCGCGCAGGCGGGCACTCAGACCAGAGGAGCCTGACGGGCACAGCAGCCGAGTAGGACCGCTGCGGGGGCAGGTGGGGGGCCCTGGCACAGGTCGCGCGCTCTGCCGCGCACCCTCCCTTGCTCCCTCGCTCCCTCGCTCCCCGCCCGCCCGCGGGTCCCGCCGCACTCACCGGCCCGGCCGCACGGCAGCAATCCCAGCGCGCAACTGCCGCAGCCTCCTGGGCGCGCGCTCTCCCCGCCCCCGCCGCCCCGGCACCGCCCCCCTGCTCGCGCCCTGCCAGGGACCGGAGCGCTGTTCCGTCCCGCAGCTCCGCCGCAGAACCCGGCCGCCGCGACGCTCCCTGGCCACGCGGCGGGAGTGCGGGCGCTAGGCGGGCCTGCGTCCCGGTCCCTCGCGCGGGTCTGGGGATTGTCAAATAACAGAACATCGCCTGCTGCTGAGCTGTGGGGTGACGCACGTTGACAACCCTTCCATGTCCCTTAGGTCTCCATCCCTGGGCCTTCTGCAGGGCCCTGGACTACTTCACTGACACTCCGAAGCTTACCCTCAGCGGGGTGGAGGCATCCGTTTTCCCAGTCACAGAATCTGCCAGACGAAAGGACCTCAAAAAGTCCTCTGGCCCAAACTACGCCTGAGTCCCAGTAATGACTAAAAGTACGACTTGGAGGTTTGTCAGAAAGGGTTGGAGTCTCCGTTCCACAGCTCGCCAACTGTGTGACCTTGTGCGATATACCTTAGTTCATCATACCACTTCCCTCATCCTTAATACAGGTGTTAATACATCCTTAACAACACTGCCTACCTCTTAGGATGATGACAGAATGAAATAAGATAATAGAGGAAGTGTCCTCGGCACAGTCCTGGCACATAACCCTCAAGAAAATCTCCTACCCTAACCAACTCGCGTCTGAAAGAGCTCCTCAATGATAGAAAGCCTTAGCCTCAACAGCTCTGACCAGCCAGAAGGTGTTTCCTAAGCGTCCACTCTCTGGCCCAAGTCCTAGCCTTTAGAGCCTCAGAGAACAAACAGGTCTAATCTCTCTCCCACCTTCTGCTTTTCAGATACTTGAAGACTTCTGCCCAAGATCTTCTCTTTTCCAGACTAGTATCTCCCATTGCTTCCATTGTTTCTTCCTTTGTCCTGATTTTGAGGGTCCCTGTCCTCATTCTTCTTACACACGTGGTCAGTTTGATTGTGGCTCCTTCAGAGTATGTTGCCCAAGACTGAATCAAATGTTTGTGATACCATCAGAGCAAACCAGGCCTCGTAGGGCTTATTGCCTTGCATTCAAGAAATAAAATTCTTGGCACCTGCACTATTGACTCATTGAGCTTGCAGTCAACTAAAACTTCCAAGGCTTTTTAATAAGTGCTCTGCTGGAATATTTCTACCCTCTCTTGTGTTTTTGAGCCAAGTTCAGTACAGGTTGGCTGAGGACAGGCCCTGAACTCTTACCTGTTGGATTTTTCAGGATATGTGGGGAAAAGAAATAGGAGTTTGAAGGTAGTCTGACACTACCTTTAAACCAAGTGCACGTGGAAAAAGGCCAGAGTTTGTATCTAAAGATCATGGCACTAAGCAAATAAATATATATATGCAATGTGATCAAAATGAAGTGCATGCACAAACACACACACACATACACACCAAGACTAGAAGGAAATATGTAATTGAGTATGGTTTTCATAGTGGTTTTCTCTCAGTGATAAGAATTAGGGCGAGTTCTTCTTTATACTTTTTCGTAAACTTCCCAGATTTTCTACATTGTTTATATTTCTTTTGTAATCAAGAACTTTTGTTTCCAAAAGAAAAAAATCAGAAAAAAAATTTTAAATCAGAGAGATAAAATAAAGACAAAAAATGGGAAACAAAGGGATAACAGACTAGGAGAAAACATTTGTTAATATATAAAACAAAGGATTTGTATCTGCAACATATAAAGGATGCAACAAATCAAGAAGAAAAAAATTCACTACAAAAATGGGCAAATGTAAATAGGCAGTTCACAGAAAGAAAGTTATAAATTACCAGTAAGAATACAGAAAGATGCCCAAGCTCAGTAGTAACCAGGGAAATGGAATTAAAACTGAAACTGGCAACAATTTTCAAGCTTCATAATATCAAAAGAATGTAAATTGGCACAGCCACTTTAGAGGGCAATCAGACAACATCTATTAAATCCATGTCTCAGCAATGCCACTTCTAGTTATCTACTATAATCCGATGTTTTGGAGGTATGAACAAGGATAATTGCTATGATACTGCTAATAAAGAAAATTTTTATCAGTCAAAATGCCCACCTATAGGGCAATGGCCAAATAAAATATAGAAAACTCTTACAGTAAAGGAATTCTGTAGAGTTCCAATTTAAATAAGTGACCTATATGTTAATTTACATCTATCTCAAAATCATATATTTGAATGAAAACAGCAACTTGCAGCATGAGATTGATTTCATATTTTATAGACACTCTCCTCAAAATGCATAATTTCAGTCTAATCGTGAAAAATCATCAAATAAGCCCAAATTGAGGGATATTCTACAAAATACCTGACCTGGATTCCTTGAAATTATTAAGGTTATGAAAGCCAGGAAAAGACTTGAGAATTATCAGACTGAAGGAGACTCAGGAGACAAGACAATTAAATACAATTTGGGATCCTAGATTGGATCCTGGAACAGAAAAGGGATATTAGTGGGGAAACTGTTGAAACTCTAATGAAGTCTATAGTTTCTAGTATTGTACCAATATTAACCTCTTAGTTTTGGTCACTGAACCAGAGTTACGTAAGTTGTTAAAATTAGGAAGGGCACACTGAAACTTTCTGTACTATCTTTGTAACTTCTGTAAATCTAAACATTTCAAAGTCAAAAGTTAATATAAAACACAGACATACATACCATAATTTCTTATCATCCTGCTATAGACAATATATGTGTACCCATCAAATTCATATGCTGAAACCTCAGCCCCAATGTGATGGTATTTGAAGGTGGGCCTTTGGGAAGTAATTAGATTGTGAGGGCAGTAAACAGAATTAGTGCCCTTATAAAAGAGATCCCTGAGAGCTGCCTACTCCCTTCTCCCCTGTGAGACACAGCAAGAAGAGAAGACAGCTGTCTCTGAACCAGGAAATGGGCCTTCACCAAACACTGAACCTAACACCTTGCTCTTGGGCTTCCCAGACCCTAGAACTGTAAGAAATAAATTTCTATCATTTATAGACCACCCAGTCTCAGGTATCCAGTTACATCAGCCCAAACTAAGACTTTCAAAACAGATTGTAAGGCTATTGGCCAAACTCTTAATCAGAGGTTATCTTTAAAGATAAGGGCAAAAGACCAAAATTGTGCGTAATGTTCAAAGGGGGTATTACCTTTAGTTGTAATGTTTTAGAAGATAAAAGCACTCATGCATTGCTTTTTTTCTTTCTTTTTTTTTTTTTCATGCATTGCTTTTTAAATCAAATATTAAGTTAAAAAAAAAAGCAAAAGTACAAGATTCTTGGTCTCATGACTTTCAGGAGTAAGACAAGCCATGCCAACTGTGAAACAACCTTCTAACAGAAGGCTGGGGAGCCTATAGAAGCAAAGAAGAGCCCTAAGTGGCTTGCTTGGTCTATCTTGACACTGGCTGAAGGGCTCAGGCAACACTTGGCAAGAAAGACCATTCCACTGTGGCCTTGGATGGCTTCTCACCAAACTTCCTGCCTAAGAACCCACATGGCTGCCCTACCCTTCTGATTAACACAATTTTCCCCTAGAATACCATAAACTCTGAGTCACCCAGAATGTGACCTGCATTCATAGGTCACTCATCAGTTTTCTTCTTCTTGGCAGAATCCCTCAGAGAAATGAAAGCATTGCTCAACATCCTGGCCTACGGCCTAGAAAGAGCCTGCCCCCAAAGCTTTCTCCCAGGAAGTATTCAGTCAGAGATCCAGTCAGCCACCTTGCAAGTCTCCTCTCTTTTTCATCTATCTTTCTCTAACAGCACAGTGTCAGTACTTAACTATAATAATGCCAGTACAGGTATTATGTCAGGAGACAATTAATTAGAAAATATTTAGTCCAACTAGAAACATCTAGTTCAACTTGAGAGACAGGACATCCATGTAGGATTTAGGAGCACCTACATGAGTTCAAAAATATGCACTGAGCTCCTACCATGTGCCTCACACTGATCAGTAGAGACATGAGTTTCTGCCCTCATGCACATTTCTGACTGCCTAGAAAGATGGACTTTAAATAAACAAATAATTTTACTACAATTCTGGTAACTGCTATGCAGGAAAAGTAAAAGATGCTTTGAAGGAGAACAAAATAGGGGGTCAGCTTTGGGGCAGGGAGAGGGTCAGGAAGCATTTCTCTGAGGAAATAACATCTTAGGGGGAACCTGAATAGATGAATGAAAGTGAAAGTTGCTCAGTCGTGTCCGACTCTGCGTGTAGTCCATGGAATTCTCCAGGCCAGAATACTAGAGTAGGTAGCCTTTCCCTTCTCCGGGGATCTTCCCAATCCAGGGATCAAATAGAACTTTCTAAATTAAAAAAAGTGAGAGAGGGGCTTACTTGGAGGAGTAGAGAAATCTTTAAAGAGGAACCTGTGGGCACAAAGGTCCTGAAGTAGGGCTGGACCTTGTATATCTGCAGAATGATCAGCAGCCTAAGAAAAAGGGAGAAAGTGGCCAAAAAAATGATCTAGAAGGAGGCAGAACCAGACTTCGCAGGGCACTGTAGATCAGATAAATGATCTGCAGCCTTATCGTAAGTACCTGATGGCATAAAGCAGAGGCGTGGCAGAGGTCACGTCTGCAGTTTCAGTGAACAGGATGTAACCAACCGATCAATTGCCTCATACACTCATGAAAATTAACTCATTTGAATCAAGCAAAGAACTCCTAGATGCCTGTTGGAAACTTCTGTTGGGTGTATACAACATGAGAGAGACAAGGTCTGCAACTTTTATCACAATCCTTCTATTTATCGAACATCCTCCACACTTAACCCCAGAGTTGCTGAACATCTGTTTAAGAAATTAGACACTTAGGTAAAACATGAAATCAGGTCATTAGAAGACCCATGCTACATCAGTGGCCCCCAAGAACTTCAGAGTTTCACGATAGATGGATTCCTGAGGAGACAGAAGAGTAAGAATCAAATACATAGAGATACTACTTCATACCTACTTTAAGGAAGAAAAAAAAAAAAAGGAGGTAAGTGTTGGTGAGGATGTAGAGAAACTGGAACCCTCCTGCGTTGCTGGTAGGAAGGTAAAATTGTGCAGCCTTGGTTGGTGGTTCTTCATAAAGCCAAACATGTGTGTGCTTACGTGCTCAGTCACTTCAGTCATGTTCAGCTCTTTGTGACCCTATGGACTGTAGCCAGCCAGGCTCTTCGGTCCATGGGATTCTCCAGGCAAGAATACTGGAGGGGGTTGCCATGCCCTTCTCCAGGGGATCTTCCAGACTCAGGGACTGAACCCACAGCTCCTACACTGGCAGGCAGATTCTTTACCTAGTGAGTCCTATCTTAGACAGCTGATGTGAGAATTAAAAGGTATGCTGTATGTAAAGTACATTTTGTAGCTCCTAATAATATATGCTTAATATTTGTTCTCTCCCTCCTGACAATTTCTCAGAAAAGATGAAGGAGCCTAGATACTGCCCATGATATCAACTAGTTCTGAAATAGTAACAGAAATAATGAACTTATTGCTGGACTTAATTAAATGGCTTAGAATCTAAAGGTGATGAAGCTGGTAAAATATTAGAATGTGTTTCTTTCGGATCTTTGAGCCCAAGAGGATTAAAAAAAAAAAAAAACAACAGATGATTGTAAAATCAAGGTGATTTTCTAAATGAACCAAGTTTGAAACAGTAATATATTTTCATAATCCTAAACCAAGTGTGTGAAAATTATTAGTTGCTTAGTCGTGTTGGACTCTGTACCCCATGGACTGTGGGCCACCAGGCTCCTGTCCATGGAATTCTCTAGGCAAGAATACTGGAGTGGGTTGCCATTCCCTTCTCCAGGGGATCTTCCCAACCCAGGGACCAAACTCACATCTTCTGCAGCTCCTGCATTGCAGGCATATTCTTTACCACTGAGCCACCAGGGAAGCCCCTAGAATGACCATAATTCTACTTTTGGGTATATACCCAAAAGAACTGAAAATAGGGTATGGCAAAAACCACTACAATATTGTAAAGTAATTAGCCTCCAACTAATAAAAATAAATGAAAAAAATAAAAATAAAAAATGAATTTTAACAACAACAAAAAAACTGAAAACAGGGATTCTAATAGACACACACATACACACACCAATGTTCATAGTAGCTAAAAGGTAGAATGAACCCAAATGTCCATCAACACATGAATGGATAAACAAAACATGGTATATCCATACAACAGACCAGCCTTACAAATAAATGAAGTTCTGGTACATGCTACAACATGGATAACCTTAAAAACATTATACCAAGAAAATATTATACCAAGTAAAATAAGCCAGGCACAAAAGGACAAATATTATATACCACTTCTGTGAGATATTTAAAATAGGCAAATTCATAAAGACAGAAAGTAGATTAGAGGTTAGCAGCAACTGAGGTAGCAGGGAGGAATAGGAAGCTATTGCTTAATGGGTCCAGAACGTCTGTTCGTGATGATGAAAAAGTGTTGAAAACAGGCAGTGGTAATGGTTGCATAACACTGCAAATGTACTTATGCCACTGAATTGTACACTTAAATATGGTTAAAATGACAACTTTCATATTATATATATTTTACCATTGTAAAAAAAATTCAAAGGCAGGATGGATTGGGAGTTTGGGATTAGCAGATGCAAACTATTACACAGAGTAGATAAACAAGATCCTACAGTATAGCACAGAGAACTATATTCAATATCCTCAGATAGACCATAATGGAAAAGAAAAAAACACATGTTTATTACACAGATAAAAATATTAAAAAATAAAATGGAAAAGAAATTTTTTAAAAAGAAATCAAATACATAAGTAGGACCGTTTCCTCTATGTTCACTGAGCTCATTTCAAACTGCCACTTTTCAGTTGCTGGTCCCCACATCCCTCCATAAAGCACTATTTACATTTTGAACTCTATTCACGGCCTTAGCTTAAATGTAGCTCAGAAAGGCCTTCCCAATCTCACTAGCCCAGGATTTTCTTTCATGCTGTCCACACTTTCCCTTCCCTTCCCACAATGGCAGTTAAATATTTGTGTGTTTGTGTCTTTAATATCTGCCTTCTCATTAGGCTGTAAGCTTCAGAGAAGCAAGGACAGTCTTGCCCACTGTGTCTTATTTCATCCCCTGAGAGCGAGTATAGCACCTAGCCCAGAGTCTGGTACATTGTGGATTCCATATATATTGTTACATAAATAAATTAGTGACTAAATGTGTTGTGGGACTGTGAGTGGATTTTATTTTAATGTCTTTCACAATGCCTTGAGTCTGATTAAATTATTTAAAAAAACATAGCACATCAGGGCTCTCATTCTTACATCCCCGTGTTCTTCCTTGTGAAGTCATCAGCAGTCTCTTAGAGCGGGAACCTGAATGAGACACTAGTACAATTTGTTTCCAGGTAGATCTGTTCCATCACCAACCATTCAGATTTTGGTTCCTAAATGACAAGTTGTTGGGCTTAATTAAGATAGAACATTCTTTGCTGTGGGACCAGAACTGCTAGCCCCCTAGCATTTCACAAGTACAGGTTAAGCAGCATCTATATTAAGAACACACTCTCATCAGCAACAGTGGCTCATTAACAGCAGTGATTCTTAGAAAAATCAGGAAGCCTGTGTAGTGGTCTTTATGTGTGTGCTATAGTCCCACCTTCCTAGGGAAAGAATGGTGCCTCTTGGTCACATCAGAGACTCAGGCCTGCATCTTAGCCATTCTATCCAGTCCTGGGTTCGTATCGAACCCTGCTTGGGTCCCACCCTAGTCCTTCCCAGTGATATTGAACAGTATTTCCCCGTCTTGCTAATCGTGTTCGTGAGGCCAATTGTCTTGCTGTATCTCACTGTGCACACTGTTCACTGAACCCATGGTAGGCAAGGCACGAGCTGAGAGGCAGGAAGAAAACGTGAGGAGCCATAGGAATCGCAGACTTATTTATTCTCTCTTGGCTGGCGCAGCAGCTGTAGCAGCAGACTAACATAACATAACATCACAACGTACCATCACATAACATAACCGCACAGCCATAACATAACCTCTCTCCTGGCAACAGCAAAAAAGGTCTCCTCAGGTGGAGCTTATATATGCTTACAGAACAAAAGTAGCCTGTGGTCAAATGCGTGCCTCCTGACGGGCATGCCCACTGGTATAAGTGCTCTCAGCTGCTACATAATGATTATTTACAAAACATGGGGCAAGAGCAAGAGGCCGTGGGGCAAGAGAGCCTGACCACTCCATCTTGGCTAATTTGCCCTTTCCTGACATCCCCCATTAGGGAAATTTATTTGGGGAGTTCCAAAGTATATTTTGATATGACTAGTTCTGTGAGATGTTATTAGATATTCCTTGAAAAAAAAAAAAGTTCCATTCTTACAGAATTCATGAAAGGCCTATTTAAACTCTCAGCACTTGCTTGACCACTAATTATAAATGCCTGGGACAGCACATCTACTTTGTCTTTTGAAGACTGGGCCTTCGTAAGCAAGAAAATGGCTCTAGTTTTCACAGCAAAGAAGTGAGGCCTCATCCAAGGATATACAACAAGGGTTTGTACAGGGACCTGTCTCAGGGATGCTTTATTTTCTTCAGTCAATGGTTCTCAAACAACAACCAAGAATAAGGGTTGCTTTTCAAAAAAGCCAGTTCCAGACCCCATCCCAGTCTATGGCTGTGTGGCCTGGGAATTCACATTTCAACTAGCTCCCCAGGTAATTCTGATGCAGGTGGTCCACGTATTCTCTGAAATTGCTATCTACCGCAGGCCTGCCCAAGGGACAGGAATCGATGTTGCCATGGCAACAGCCAATCTGCACCACCTCCTGCTGCCCGCTGCCTGGGCAACGACTGACTTTTTGGGTCTCTTCCTTCTTTGCGAGTCCAAGGAGCCACTGTGAACAGCAGTCTTTCAATACTGTGGAAACTATTCAATTGAGTAACACAAAAGAAACTGACTCATAACTGTAAGATCTCAGATTATAAACTACGTCACCGCAACTTCAGAGCACCCATCTTTTAATCTGCTTTCTTGGCTTCTCTACAGATGTCAGATACTATCCCTGGATGATTGCATTTCGCTGGAAAAGGGTGTAGTCCCTGAGACCCACACAGTTTTCCAAGCCTGCCACGAGCTGGGGTTCTCCCTTCTCAGTATCTATAGTACTCTTGTAACGAGGGTCCTATTAGTTAAAAGTAAATAAATCTCTCATTTGAGCAATGGAAAGTTGAGTTCATTACTTCTTTCTTACATCCAATCAATTATTTTGAACTATTTTTGGGGTTCAATGCTGTCTGAAAGAAAATCCATGCTAGTTGAAAAGAGAGTAGGTTAAGTACCAGGATTTATATATAAACCCTTAGATAGAAGAGAATAATGGCCTAATCCCCAGAACCTGTGACACTGTTGCAATTATAGAGCAAAGGAGAATTAAGGTAGCAGATGAAATTAAGTTTGCTAATCAGCTGACCTTAAAAAGGGAGCATAGTCTGAATTTTCCAGGTGGATTCAATGGAATCACAGGATCTTTCAATGTAAAAGAGGGAAAGACAAGAGTCAGTGTCAGTGATGCGATGTAAGAAAGAGTTGGCTGGATGTTGCTGTCTATGAAGATGGAAGTGGGCCATGAGCTGAAGAATACCTGCAGCTTCTAAAAGCTGAAGGCAAGGGGATTGATTGCTCCGTGAAGCCTCTGGAAGGAACATAGGAACATGGCCAAATAATACTTTGACTTTAGGCTTCCCTGGTGGTCCAGTGGTTAAGAATCTGCCTTGCAATGAGAGAAACAGGTTTGAGCCCTGGTTCTGGAAGATTCCATAACCACGGCGCAACTAAGCCCAGTGTGCCACAACTACTGAGCCTGCACGCTGGAGCCCTCAAGCTGCAACTACTGAAGTCCAAGCATCCTAAAGCCTGTGCTCCACAACAAGAGAAACCACCACAAGAAGAAGCCCATGCACCACAACTAGAGAAAGCCCGGGCACAGCAACCAAGACCCAGCACAGCCAAAGAAAAAAGACACTGACTTTAATCCACTGAAACCCATTTCAGATGTCTGGCCTCCAGAACTAAAATAATACTTTGGTGTTGCTTTAAGGCATGAATTTGTGATAACTAGTTACACCAGCAATGGGAAACTAATATACAGGGAATTAGGAATGGAGATCAGAAACAGGTACAGACTAGAGAATTAAACAAATGTGAGCTTACTATCTTATCTCTAATAGTGGTCCAGGGGAAACTTTTCATTCTGAGTTTTCCAGGAGGAAAATTCTGCAGTATTAGAAAAAAAGAGAGACAGAGAGAGAGCAATTATATTTTTTATGAGTTAAATTCATGCACATTTCTTTTTTGGTCCCTTCAGTGTTGGTATTTTGTTTGCTTCTCCCTTTTTTTTTTTTTTCCTGTAGTATAACACCAATGTACATGTATACAGAGAAATGAGCAAAAATCACCTTCACAAAGTAAACACATCTATGTAACCACCGCCCAAACCAAAATACATAACCAGAAGCTTCAAAACTCATCTCATGCCCCCTCCCAAGCACTACTTCACCTCCCACTGATAATTGCTACTCTGACTGTCAATCTATAGATGAATTTTTGCCTGTTTTTGAACCTTACATATATGGACTCTTACCTATGCATGCCTTTGTGTCTAGCTACTTTCACTTATAGTTATAAGATGCATCTGTATGAAGCAACTGTTTGTCTATTTTTATTGCTCTATAGTATTTCACTGTGTAAATATAAAGTAACTCATCCATTTTTAAAAAAGAAAAATTGTGCATTAAAAGTGGTTTCACCCACTTCCAGGGCTTTTCAGATTCTTTACCTGCTAATAAGTAACGGTAAATCCCAAAGCAAGGATAAAACACCCAGTTTCTCGAACATATTTGACTATGAAACTTTTTTTTCCTATAAAGCATCTTACAAGACTAATATTTTGTAGGACATGCTCCAGGAAACCCTGGTCCGGAGCAATGGTTTTCAAACTGTGCTCCTCAAAGCTCTAGGGTCCCAGATTGTGACTCAATACTGCTTAAGGGATAAGAGTTAGGTTATTTGGATCCCCATTTCTGCTTAAACACACCCTCCACTTGTATCTGTTTTAAGAAGGGATTTCACATATATGGGGTGTATGTATGTATTAACTGCCTATGTGTTTATGATTGAAAAAAAAAGGGTTTGGCTGCTTTAAAACCTGTGTTTGAAAAACCACATGTTTTCATGTGGTGGACCTCCCAGAAGGCCTCTGCACAGACTCTAGTTCCAAGCTACAAGGACTTGCTGACCTTATCCAGAGTTCATCGCTTCTGCCATTACTGACTTGCCAGGTTCTGTCCAAGGGCCATCCACTGATTCTCTTAGTGGTGTTGTGGAAAGGGCTCAAAAAAGATCATTGACAGCTGTTCAACACAGATCAAGCAGATTAGTCCATAGGCAGCTTCTGTCCATGGAGTCAGAGGCTGAAAATAGATCATTACATGCCATAAAAGTCTGAAATTGCTTCCAACCAGGCACCATGGTTTAAGGATTAAGAGCATGGACTCCAGAGCCAGACTCCCTGGCTTTAGTTTCTGGCTCTGTCGCTAACTAGCTGTGACCTTGGGCAAGTTTTTCAATACCCTCACATCTTAGTTTCCTCATCTTTAACATAGAGGTGAAGATAATAATAGCATGTACCTCATAGGCTTGATGAGGATGAAATGAGATCATGTTTGCGCAGCAATTGATACCGGGCTGGGCATCTAGAAAGCACCATATAATGTTTGTTAAATAAAACCAAAGTGGTTCTATGAACTCATGGATGGCAAAGCCCAATTCCATGCATTTTAATTATTTTACTGTTCAGTGTTTTACCACTGCCCTTGAGTAAGGCTCTCTCTATGGCCGTCCACGCCCCTTATAAGTTAGGATCACATGGCCCTCCAAAATGGTGAGGGTTACCAGACTCAGGATTCCTTGGATCAATAACATTTCAAAAGCCATTTGGGGAATTTACTCAGGGTAACCATTATAACTATGCCATTCAGGACATGAAAATAAACTACTGTCTACCGTCACTACTATTTCACAAAAGGCAATTTCAATACCAAAGAAAGTAGGAAATACATAATCTCAGAATAAAAAACAGGGCTTTAGATTAAATTGACCTTAGTTTAAAAAAATACCACGCCCCTGTTCTGGTTTTTCCATTTCATCTTGAGCCAGTGGCCAAGGGCCAACCCCTGTCTGTGACCCAGCATTTGGCTAACAGTGCTCTTGTGTGTCCCAGGACACATGGGCCATTATAACTAAACACTTCCCTGAATGTCCAAGTCTCAAAGCTAGCAGTGAACACCCCAGACTGTGCAAAACCAGAAGGCATTGACTAATGATCCCAGGTAGCACTGCTATGCTCAGAGGTAACGGATCACAGGGGAATTGGGTAGTTTAGTTGTTCATGATAGCATCTGAGGTGCCTTTTAGAACCATGGCTCGATTCCAAGGAGCCAAGAGTGAGCTACCTGGGTGTTCTAGGAAAAACCTCAGTCTTTCCACCTGTGTTTTTCCTTTACTCTCACACCACCACCACACTTAAACAACACTTCTGACACCCGATCTGTGGGGTTTTCCCCCACACCAAGTGATTCTCTGTGACACAGTGAGTTGTTCTACAATGAAACTCAATTTCAACACTATCTACTAAAGACAGCATCAGATCCCACAGGTTAAAGACTCAGTCCCTTGAGACTGCCTCCCCTTCCTACCAACAAAGTTTCAGATGCCAGTCACAAGTAGTAGGCCCCTAGATCATCCACAACATCTGCCTATTTGCTGTTCAGTTGCTAAGTCATGTTCGACTCTTTGTAACCCCATGGACTGCAGCACACCAGGCTCCTCTGTCCTTCACTATCTCCCAGAGTTTGCTCAAATTCATGTCCATTGAGTTGGTGATGCTATCTAACCATTTCATCTTCCACTGTCGTGTCTGTCAAACTTAGCTACAAACTGGAGGTTCCCATGACCTCTTCCTCCTTGGATTTGATTATCTGCTCAGAGATACATTTACTTACATTTACCAATTAAAGGATACCACTCTAATGGAAGAAAGTGAAAATGAACTAAAGAGCCTCTTGATGAAGGTGAAAGAAGAGAGCGAAAAAGCTGGCTTAAAACTCAACATTCTAAAAACTAAGATCGGGGTGTTCAGCCTCATCACTTCATGGCAAATAGATGGGAAAAAAGTAGAAACAGTGACAGATTTTATTTTCTTGGGCTCCAAAATCACTGTGGACAGTGGTTGTAGCCACGAAATTAAAAGACGCTTGCTCCCTGAAAGAAACGCTATGACAAACCTAGATAGCATATTAAAAAGCAGAGCTATCACTTTGCCAACAAATGTCGGTATAGTCAAAGCTATGGTTTTTCCAAGAGTCATGTATGGATGTGAGAGGGGGACCAAAAAAAAGGCTGAGCACTGAAGAATTAACGCTTTTGAATTGTGGTGCTGGAGAAGACTCTTGAGAGTCCCCTGAACAGCAAGGAGATCAAACCAGTCCATCCTAAAGGAAATCAACCCTGAATATTCATTGGAAGGACTGATGCTGAAGCTCCAATACTTTCGCCACCTGATGTGAAGAGCCAATTCATTGGAAAGGACCCTGATGCTGGGAAAGATTGAGGGCAGGAGAAGGGGCTGACAGAGTGAGATAGTTAGATGGCCTCACTGACACAACGGATATGAGTTTGAGCAAACTCTGGGAGATAGTGAAGGACAGAAAAGCCTGGTATGCTGCAGTTCATGGGATCGCAAAGAGCTGGATACAACTTAGCAACTGAACAACAACACTGATAAAGGACACAGATGACCAGCCAAATGAAAAGACACTTAAGGTGAGGTCTGGGAGAGTCTGAATACAGAAGTTTTTGTCCCAGTGAACTCGGAGTATATCAGCCTCCTAGCATGTGGATGTGTTCACCAACCTGGAAGCTTCCTCAGCTCCATACCTTTGAGATTTTTATGAAGGCTTCATCATGTAGGCACAACTGATCACTGACTCCATTTCCAGCCCTTCTCCCTTCTTTAAGAAAATTGGAGGCAGGGATGAAAATTCCAAGCTTCTAATCCTGGCTTGATCTTTCCAGTTAGGTCATCTAGGAGCCATCCAGGCCCCACCAAGAGTCTCATCATTAGAACAAAAAACACTCCCATCTCCAAGGAAACTACAAGAGTTTGGGGAGCTCCATGCCAGGAACCAGGGAAAGAGACCAATATATGTTTTCTATTACCTCACTCTGGGTGCACAGACACAGTGAGAGAGGCCAGGATGGGGAGTCAGGACTCAGGGGCTGTCACGCTGGCCCTGCTGCTGACCCAACTGTATAATTTTTGGTGAGGTCCTCAACCATTCAGAGGCTTGTTTTTCTCTTCTACAAAATGGGGGCAGTAATGCCTGCTTTGTATTTCTCAAGGTTGTTTTGGGACTCATGTAAGTAAAGGCTGTGAATATGGTGCTGAAGCACCAGAAAGGAATGCATATTTGTGACTCTCAGTCCTCACCCCCTTCTAGTCAGGGCCCCAAGTTTCCCCACCAAGTTTATACCAAGGATCCTTCCCTCCAGCCTCTCCTCCAGCCCGAGTAGGATTCCACAGTACAACACCCTAGGGTTGACTCCAAGGCCTTGGGTTAAAGCAGTTGGGTAAGGAGAAGCCAATTTTTTCTTACTCAAGAGTCCTGGTCCCCCAGGTTGCTCCAGGAAGGAGGGAGCTGCTAAGTATTAAACATTCAGGAATCCACAAACACTCTCAGAATTCCAGCTTAATGAGCCCGTTCAATAATGCTTCCTGCTAAACTAACAAAGAGTGATAGCAGAAGAATGCTAGGAGACATTCCATCCCTCTGGTTCCAGCCAGTCCTGGCAGCTCAACTTGTTGTATCAATGCGTTTTATTTGGAAGAAACTTTAGATGCGTGGTTCTTAATTCTGGCTGAACATTAAAATCACCAGGGGAGCTTTTAAAAAATACCCGTGCCTGGCTGTTCCTCACACTAATTAAACCAGAATCTTTGGGAGAGGGACCTAGACATCAGTATTTTTAAAGCTCCCCAGATGATTGCAAGGTGCAACCTAGTTTGAGAACCACTACTATAGAGGATCCAGGTCAAACACCTCACTTTACAGAAGGAAAAACTGAGGCCGTGGGAGTTTAAGAATTTTGTCCCTATTTAAGATAGGGATAGAACAGGGTAGTTATACAGGTAGTTGCAGAAGTTCCAGTATGGGACTATATAGAGGGAAACCTAGGAAATGATGAGAGACCACTGTAAGTTCATGATCGCTCAAGAATGCTATTGACACATGGTAGAATGAAGCAGGCTCACCTATAAAGCCATAAATAAAAGCACGAGATATGCCCCAGGTTATTAGGTGAAAGAAAAATGTCACTACCCTTCTACTGATTTTAAAAGCCCTATTACAGTCCTAGTTTGATCTCATGGAGTCAGACAATCTCCTGCCCAATATTGAAGGAGGAGCTAGTGAAGTAAGTCTGACATCTACTTGAAGAAGGTGGGCTTTCACCCCTCTCCCACTTTCCTTTGATTATAAAATTGTAGCCCACTTAATCCTCCGGGCAGAGCCCCATCGCCTGCCCGCTTGTCTCTCTCTCACAAGCATCTTGTATTAACAAATCTACTTCTTGCCCATCACTCTGCCTCTTGCTGAATTCCTTCTGCACTGAGACACAAGGAACATGAGCCTCAGTAAGTCCAGACATCGTATGAGGGATTCTAATGAAAAGACTGTGGGTTCAAGTCCCAATCTGAGGTACACAGTTTCAGCACACCTGATTAGAGTTTGTGATATCAACCCAACAAGTCGATGATAATTCCATTTCATTATTGAGCATTTACTCTGGGCCAAAGTGAGCACCAAGCACTTTACAAACATAAACTCAATAAACCATAATAATTTTATGAGAAAGTTGAGGCCCAGGGAGTTTTAACTAGTTCTCTTTAAGGTCAAAACAACTGAACAGTGGCAGAGATTCCAGTTCAATAGTTCAACTGAGTTCGAGCTGTGTACAGATGATAAGACAGGGATAGGGTCCTGCCCTTAAGAAATTTACTGTCTACCTGCAGGGACAGGACACAGGTGAGGCAACACTTAAAACACACTTTGTTAACTGTTCTAGTAAAAGTCATCAATGGAAGGACAAGGAAGTCACCTAACTCTGGGAAAGGTCAAAGAAGTCTTCTTAGAGTAGGAAGTATTGAAGAAGTCTTAAAAGTGAATAAAAGTTTAGTGAAAAGCAAAGAGGGAGAGAAAGTGGGACTGGCCAGTGTAAAGGATGTGAATGCTCAGAGCTATGCAGTAATTCATAATGACTTGATAAGTACATTTGGGTGGAGCTATCACCAAGAGGTGAGACTGAGGAAGTACAGAGACTAGATCATTAAGGAGTCTGAAAGAGGGAACCATAGCAGGATTATAAACAGATAGTGGAAGGATATAAATGCATGTGTGTAAAAGGTTATTGCAGGATATGATATCAAGAGCATAGGCAACAAAAGAAAAAACAGATAAAGTAGATTATAACAAAATTAAAAACTTTTGTGCATCAAAGTACATTCTTAACAGAGAAAAAGGACAACTCATGCAATGCGACAACAAAAATATCCAATTCAAAAATAGGCAAAGGGCATGAACTGATTTTTCTTCAAAAAAAAAATATAAATGTCTAATAAGCATATGAAAAGATGTTCAATAACACTAATCATTAGGGTAATTCAAACCAAAGCCAAAATGAAATATCACCTCACAGCCAGTAGGATGGCTATAATTTAAAAAAAAATAGAAAATGACAAGTGTTGGTGAGAACATGGAAAAATTGGAACCCTTCTATATTTCTGGTGGGAGTGTAAAATGGTGCAGCTGCTATGGAAAACAGTACGGCGGTTCCTTAAAAAATTAAAAATAGAATTACCATATGGTCCAGCAATTCCACTTCTGGGTATGTACCCAAAAGAATTGAAAGCAGGATCTCGAGAGCTATCTGTCCACTCATGTTCATAGCAACATTACTCATAATAGCTCAAAGGTAAAATCAACCCAAGGTCGTCTAGTCAAAGCTATGGTTTTTCCAGTAGTCATGTATGGATGTGAGAGTTGGACTATAAAGCAAGCCAAGAGCCGAAGAACTGATGCTTTTGAACTGTGGTGTTGGAGAAGACTCTTGAGAGTCCCTTGGATAGCAAGGAGATCCAACCAGTCCATCCTAAAGGAAATCAGTCCTGAATATTCATTGGAAGGACTGATGCTAAAGCTGAAATTCTAATACTTTGGCCCCCTGATGGGAAGAACTGACACATTGGAAACGACCCTGATGATGGGAAAGATTGAAGGTGGGAGGAATAGGGAATGACAGAGGATGAGATGGCTGGATGGCATCACTGACTCAATGGACATGAGTTTGAGTAAGCTCCAGGAGTTGGTGATGGACAGGGAGGCCTGGCATGCTGCAGTCCATGGGACTGCAAAGAGTCGGACACAACTGAAGTGAACTGAACTGAACTGAAAAGCAACCCAAGAGATGAGTGAATAAATAAAATGTGGTATACATATGTACAAGAGACCATTATTCAGCATTAAAAAAGGAAAAAATTTTTGGTACATATTACATTATGGATGAACCTTGAACCTCACCATGTTAAGTGAAATAACTGTGCTGTGTGCTCAGTTGCCAGGCTCCTCTGTCCACGAAAGGACAAATACTGTATGAAGTACCTAGAGTAGTCATATTCATAGAGACAGAAGATATGATGGTTACCAGACAGAATGATGGTTACCAGGAGCCAGGGGGATGGGTCAGTTCAGTTCAGTCCCTCAGTCATGTCCGAATCTTTGCAACCCCATGGACAGCAGCATGCCAGGCTTCCCTGTCCATCACCAACTCCTGGGGCTTGCTCAAACTCCAGGTGATGTCCATCGAGTCAGTAATGCCATCCAACCATCTCATCCTCTGTCTCCCCCTTCTCCTCCTGCCTCTAATCTTTCCCAGCATCTGGGTCTTTTCCAATGAGTCAGCTCTTCGCATTAAGTGGCTGAAGTATTGGAGCTTCAGCTTCAGCATCAGTCCTTCCAGTGAATATTCAGGACTGATTTCCTTTAGGATGGACTGGTTGGATCTCCTTACTGCCAAAGGGACTCTCAGAAGTCTTTTCCAATACCACCGTTCAAAAGCATCAATTCTTTCAAATCTTTCAAAAGTTCAATTCTTCAGCACTCAGTTTTCATTTTGGTCCAACTCTCACATCTGTACATGACTCCTGGAAAAACCTTTGACTAGTCAAAAAAGCTTTGACTAGACTGACTTTATTGGCAAAGTAATGTCTCTGCTTTTTAATATGCTGTCTAGGTTGGTAATAGCTTTTCTTCCAAGGAGCAAGCGTCTTTTAATTTCATGGCTGCAGTCATGATCTGCAGTGATTTTGGAGCCCCAAAATAATAGTCTGTCACTGTTTCCATTGTTTCCCCATCTACTTGTCATGAAGTGATGGGACTGAATGCCATGATCTTTGTTTTTTGAACGTTGAATTTTAAGCCAGCTTTTTCACTCTTCTTTTTCACTTTCATCAAAAGGCTCTTTAGTTCCTCTTTGCTTTCTGCCATAAGGGTAGTGTCATCTGCATATCTGAGGCTATCAATATTTCTCCCGGCAGTCTTGATTCCAGTTTGTGCTTCATCCAGCCTGGCATTTTGCATGATGTACTCTGCAAATAAGTTAAATAAGCAGGGTGACAACATACAGCCTTGATGTACTCCTTTCCCAATTAGGAACCAGTCTGTTCTGTGTCCAGTTCTAATTGTTGCTTCTTGACCTGCATACAGGTTTCTCAAGAGGTAGGTAAGATGGTCTGATATTCCAATCTCTTTAAGAATTTTCTACAGTTTGCTATGATCCACACAAAGGCTTTAGAGTAGTCAATGAAGCAGAAGTAGATGTTTTTCTGGAATTCTCTTGCTTTTCCTATGATCCAATGGATGTTGGCAATTTGATCTCTAGTTCCTCTGCCTTTTCTGAATACAGCTTGAACATCTGGAAGTTCTCAGTTCACGTACTGTTGAAGCCCAGCTTGGAGAATTCTGAGCATTATTTTGCTAGCGTGTGAAATGAGTGCAATTGTGTGGTAGTTTGAACATTCTTTGGCATTATCTTTCTTTGGGACTGGAATGAAAACTGATCTTTTGCAGTCCTGTGGCCACTGCTGAGTTTTTCAAGTTTGCTGGCATATTGAGTGCAGCCCTTTCACAGCATCATCTTTTAGGATTTGAAATAGCTCAGCTGGAATTCCATCACCTCCACTAGCTTTGTTCCTAGTGATACTTCCTAAGGTCCACTTGACTTCGCACCCCAGGATGTCTGGCTCTAGGCAAGTGATCACACCATCGTGGTTATCTGGATCATTAAGATCTTTTTTGTATAGTTCTTCTGTGTATTCTTGCCACCTCTTCTTAATATCTTCTGCTTCTGTTAGGTCCATACCGTTTCTATCCTTTATTGTGTCCATCTTTGCATGAAATGTTCCCTTGGTATCTCTAATTTTCTTGATGAGATCTCTAGCCTTTCCCACTCTATTGTTTTCCTCTATTTCTTTGCAGTGACCCCTGAGGAAGGTTTTCTTATCTCTCCTTGCTGTTCTTTGGAACTCTGCATTCAGATGGGTATATCTTTCCTTTTCTCCTTTGCCTTTCACTTTTCTTCTTTTCTCAGCTGTTTGTAAGGCCTCCTCAGACAACCATTTTGCCTTTATGAATTTCTTTTTCTTGGGGATGGTTTTGATCACTGCCTCCTGTACAATGTTATAAACCTCCATCCATAGTTCTTCAGGCACGCTATCAGATTTAACCCTTGAAACTATTTGTCACTTCCACTGTATAATCGTAAGGAATTTGATTTAGGTCATACCTCAATGGTCTAGTGGTGTTCCCTACTTTCTTCAACTTAAGTCTGAATTTGGCAATAAGGAGTTCATGATCTGGGCCACGGTCAGCTCCCAGTCTTGTTTCTGAGATGGATGGTGGTAGTGATTTCACAACCTGAATATACTTGATGCCACTTAACCATACAGATTAAAATGGTAAATTTTATGTTATATGGATTTTACCACAAAAAATTTAGGACAACAGCATTAATATGAAAACACAAAGAGGAGATCACTTAAAAAGCGAATGCCCAGGGGCAAAGAATCCAGTAAGAGCCTGCTAATGTAAGACAGTGGCAGGGGAGATGCAGGGGACATACACTAGAGATCTGTAGGAGGTGAGTGGCTGGATGGGGTGTCAGGAAGAATGAGGAGCTGAAAGGCTCGTCCCAAAGTCCTGATATGAAGGAGTGATGAACGGTGGTACCCATCACCAAGACAGGGCCCACAGAGTTGATGGGAGAGGAACAGGCTTCTGAGAAGATGCTGGTTCAGCTTTGGACAAGCTGAATTTGAAGTACCTGAAGAATGTGTGCTATGCTTAGTTGCTCAGTCATGTCTGACTCTGCAACCCCATGGACTGTAGCCTGCAAGGCTCCTCTGTCCATGGGGATTCTCCAGGCAAGAGTACTGGAGTGGATTGCCACGCCCTCCTCCAGGGGATCTTCCTAACCCTGGGATCAAACCCAGATCTCCCACATTGCAGGCAGATTCTTTACTGTCTGAGCCACCAGGAAAGCCCACCTGGAGAATATCCAGTGGCACTATCTTAAAGGAATCAGATATACTACAAATTTATCCCAGAAGGTTGGATATTTTATGTATGATAATAGTATTATGGTTATTTTTTAAAGTTTGTATCTTTTGTAGAAAATAGGGGTGAATGGGGCAGGGCTGGCCATGCGGTGATGGTTCTTAGGGCTAAGTTATGGTACACAGAGATTCATTATGCAATTCTATCTATTCTGGGGACTGATCAAAAATCACCATAATAAAAAGTTTAGAAAACAATAATAAAGAGAGATGTAAAACTGTAGGGCAGAAATAAAGACATTGTTTTATTATCAACAATAATAATACAAAGGACTACCACTTAGGGAGTCTCTGTGGCAGGCACCTTGCTGGGCCCTTTACATGTACTTTTCATGACAACTCCCATTTTACTAAAGTTCAGAGATGTCAGGTGTCTTGCATAACAAGTGGCAAACTTTAGATTATATGAGGTATAATCAGAGGGAGCAAATAAAACAGGAAGCTAAAAGGGCTAAACAAGGAAAAGTATAGATTACTGACATTTGAGAATAGGAAGAGGACCTATACCTACCACTTATAAAGAAGGTGGTGGGTAGAATACTTTGCAAACCAAGAAGGAACAGAGATTCACAAAGAAAGGAGTGGCTCTTACTGTCAAATATCAAAGTGCAGGCAAGTTAGCAACTAAAAACTGCCACTGCTTTTTTACAGTTAGGAGGCTGGGAGTACCTCAAGCCTTGGGAAGAACTGCCGTAGTGGTGGGGCTAGAAACCAGGTTTGGAGTAAGTGGGAAGCAAATTGGGCCTACACTTTTGATAAGATATGCTATGAAGGGAACTTGAAAAAATTGGTGTGATACTGTGATTTATAATAAGAAATACATATTTGGTCTTCATGCATTTCTAGCAGAGCTTCTAAAACCCTTGGAATTTCCTAAGTGATGAACGTGATAAAGATGTCTTTTGTTAATGAGGTTACTCTTGGACCACACCTAAAGGATGGGGTTGGCTGCCAGGAGAATCGACCATGTTTTTAGAGGGATGGAGCTCTTCCACACTTCTGACCTCTAGGGATGGGAGAGGGGGCCAGAGATTAAATCAGTCACCAATGGCCAATGATTTAGTCAATCATGCTTATATAATGAAGCCTCCATAGAAACCCCAACGGATGGGGTTTATGGCACTTTCAAGTTGGTGAACATCTCTTTCCATGTGGCTATCTCTGAGTTATATCTTTTTATTTATTTTTTTTTTTTTAATTTTTTTTTATTTTATTTATTTTTTTTTTTCACTTTCACTTTCTTTTTTTTTTTTTTTAATTTTTTTATTAGTTGGAGGCTAATTACTTCACAACATTTCAGTGGGTTTTGTCATACATTGATATGAATCAGCCATAGATTTACACTTATTCCCCATCCCGATCCCCCCTCCCACCTCCCTCTTCACCTGACTCCTCTGGGTCTTCCCAGTGCACCAGGCCCGAGCACTTGTCTCATGCATCCCACCTGGGCTGGTGATCTGTTTCACCATAGATAGTATACATGCTGTTCTTTTGAAACATCCCACCCTCACCTTCTCCCACAGAGTTCAAAAGTCTGTTCTGTATTTCTGTGTCTCTTTTTCTGTTTTGCATATAGGGTTATCATTACCATCTTTCTAAATTCCATATATATGTGTTAGTATGCTGTAATGTTCTTTATCTTTCTGGCTTACTTCACTCTGTATAATGGGCTCCAGTTTCATCCATCTCATTAGGACTGATTCAAATGAATTCTTTTTGACAGCTGAGTAATATTCCATGGTGTATATGTACCACAGCTTCCTTATCCATTCATCTGCTGATGGGCATCTAGGTTGCTTCCATGTCCTGGCTATTATAAACAGTGCTGCAATGAACATTGGGGTGCACGTGTCTCTTTCAGATCTGGTTTCCTCAGTGTGTATGCCCAAAAGTGGGATTGCTGGGTCATATGGCAGTTCTATTTCCAGTTTTTTAAGGAATCTCCACACTGTTTTCCATAGTGGCTGTACTAGTTTGCATTCCCACCAACAGTGTAAGAGGGTTCCCTTTTCTCCACACCCTCTCCAGCATTTATTGCTTGTAGTCTTTTGGATAGCAGCCATCCTGACTGGCGTGTAATGGTACCTCATTGTGGTTTTGATTTGCATTTCTCTAATAATGAGTGATGTTGAGCACCTTTTCATGTGTTTGTTAGCCATCTGTATGTCTTCTTTGGAGAAATGTCTGTTTAGTTCTTTGGCCCATTTTTTGATTGGGTCATTTATTTTTCTGGAATTGAGCTTCAGGAGTTGCTTGTATATTTTTGAGATTAATCCTTTGTCTGTTTCTTCATTTGCTATTATTTTCTCCCAATCTGACGGCTGTCTTTTCACCTTACTTATAGTTTCCTTTGTAGTGCAAAAGCTTTTAAGTTTCATTAGATCCCATTTGTTTAGTTTTGCTTTTATTTCCAATATTCTGGGAGGTGGGTCATAGAGGATCTTGCTGTGATTTATGTCGGAGAGTGTTTTGCCTATGTTCTCCTCTAGGAGTTTTATAGTTTCTGGTCTTACATTTAGATCTTTAATCCATTTTGAGTTTATTTTTGTGTATGGTGTTAGAAAGTGTTCTAGTTTCATTCTTTTACAAGTGGTTGACCAGTTTTCCCAGCACCACTTGTTAAAGAGGTTGTCTTTTTTCCATTGTATATCCTTGCCTCCTTTGTAAAAGATAAGGTGTCCATAGGTTCGTGGATTTATCTCTGGGCTTTCTATTCTGTTCCATTGATCTATATTTCTGTCTTTGTGCCAGTACCATACTGTCTTGATGACTGTGGCTTTGTAGTAGAGTCTGAAGTCAGGCAGGTTGATTCCTCCAGTTCCATTCTTCTTTCTCAAGATTACTTTGGCTATTCGAGGTTTTTTGTATTTCCATACAAATTGTGAAATTCTTTGGTCTAGTTCTGTGAAAAATACCGTTGGTAGCTTGATAGGGATTGCATTGAATCTATAGATTGCTTTGGGTAGAATAGCCATTTTGACAATATTGATTCTTCCAATCCATGAACACGGTATGTTTCTCCATCTGTTTGTGTCCTCTTTGATTTCTTTCATCAGTGTTTTATAGTTTTCTATGTATAGGTCTTTTGTTTCTTTAGGTAGATATACTCCTAAGTATTTTATTCTTTTTGTTGCAATGGTGAATGGTATTGTTTCCTTAATTTCTCTTTCTGTTTTTTCATTGTTAGTATATAGGAATGCAAGGGATTTCTGTGTGTTAATTTTATATCCTGCAACTTTACTATATTCATTGATTAGTTCTAGTAATTTTCTGGTAGAGTCTTTAGGGTTTTCTATGTAGAGGATCATGTCATCTGCAAACAGTGAGAGTTTCACTTCTTCTTTTCCTATCTGGATTCCTTTTACTTGTTTTTCTGCTCTGATTGCTGTGGCCAAAACTTCCAACACTATGTTGAACAGTAGTGGTGACAGTGGGCACCCTTGTCTTGTTCCTGATTTCAGGGGGAATGCTTTCAATTTTTCACCATTGAGGGTGATGCTTGCTGTGGGTTTGTCATATATGGCTTTTATAATGTTGAGGTATGTTCCTTCTATTCCTGCTTTTTGGAGAGTTTTAATCATAAATGAGTGTTGAATTTTGTCAAAGGCTTTCTCTGCATCTATTGAGATAATCATATGGTTTTTATCTTTCAATTTGTTAATGTGGTGTATTACGTTGATTGATTTGCGGATATTGAAGAATCCTTGCATTCCTGGGATAAAGCCCACTTGGTCGTGGTGTATGATTTTTTTAATATGTTGTTGGATTCTGTTTGCTAGAATTTTGTTAAGGATTTTTGCATCTATGTTCATCAGTGATATTGGCCTGTAGTTTTCTTTTTTTGTGGCATCTTTGTCTGGTTTTGGAATTAGGGTGATGGTGGCCTCATAGAATGAGTTTGGAAGTTTACCTTCTTCTGCAATTTTCTGGAAGAGTTTGAGTAAGGTAGGTGTTAGCTCTTCTCTAAATTTTTGGTAGAATTCAGCTGTGAAGCCATCTGGTCCTGGGCTTTTGTTTGCTGGAAGATTTTTGATTACACTTTCGATTTCCTTGCCTGTGATGGGTCTGTTAAGATCTTCTATTTCTTCCTGGTTCAGTTTTGGAAAGTTATACTTTTCTAAGAATTTGTCCATTTCATCCAAGTTGTCCATTTTATTGGCATAGAGCTGCTGGTAGTAGTCTCTTATGATCCTTTGTATTTCAGTGTTGTCTGTTGTGATCTCTCCATTTTCATTTCTAATTTTGTTAATTTGGTTCTTCTCTCTTTGCTTCTTAATGAGTCTTGCTAATGGTTTGTCAATTTTGTTTATTTTTTCAAAAAACCAGCTTTTAGCTTTGTTGATTTTTGCTATGGTCTCTTTAGTTTCTTTTGCATTTATTTCTGCCCTGATTTTTAAGATTTCTTTCCTTCTGCTAACCCTGGGGTTCTTCATTTCTTCCTTCTCTAATTGCTTTAGGTGTAGAGTTAGGTTATTTATTTGGCTTTTTTCTTGTTTCTTGATGTAAGCCTGTAATGCTATGAACTTTCCCCTTAGCACTGCTTTTACAGTGTCCCATAGGTTTTGGGTTGTTGTGTTTTCATTTTCATTCATTTCTATACATATTTTGATTTCTTTTTTGATTTCTTCTATGATTTGTTGGTTATTCAGAAGTGTGTTATTTAGCCTCCATGTGTTTGAATTTTTAACAATTTTTTTCCTGTAATTGAGATCTAATCTTACTGCACTGTGGTCAGAAAAGATGACTGGAATGATTTCAATTTTTTTGAATTTTCCAAGACCAGATTTATGGCCCAGGATGTGATCTATTCTGGAGAAGGTTCCGTGTGCACTTGAGAAAAAGGTGAAGTTGATTGTTTTGGGGTGAAATGTCCTACAGATATCAATTAGGTCTAGCTGGTCCATTGTGTCATTTAAAGTTTGTGTTTCCTTGTTAATTTTCTGTGTAGTTGATCTATCCATAGTTGTGAGTGGGGTATTAAAGTCTCCCACTATTATTGTGTTACTATTAATTTCCTCTTTCATACTCGTTAGTGTTTGCCGTACATATTGCGGTGCTCCTATGTTGGGTGCATATATATTTATAATTGTTATATCTTCTTCTTGGATTGATCCTTTGATCATTATGTAGTGTCCTTCTTTGTCTCTTTTCACAGCTTTTATTTGAAAGTCTATTTTATCTGATATGAGTATTGCGACTCCTGCTTTCTTTTGGTCTCCGTTTGCATGAAATATTTTTTTCCAGCCCTTCACTTTCAGTCTGTATGTGTCTCTTGTTTTGAGGTGGGTCTCTTGTAGACAGCATATATAGGGGTCTTGTTTTTGTATCCATTCAGCCAATCTTTGTCTTTTGGTTGGGGCATTCAACCCATTTACATTTAAGGTAATTATTGATAGGTGTGGTCCCGTTGGCATTTACTTTGTTGTTTTGGGTTCACGTTTATACAACCTTTCTGCATTTCCTGTCTAGAGAAGATCCTTTAGCATTTGTTGAAGAGCTGGTTTGGTAGTGCTGAATTCTCTCAGCTTTTGCTTATCTGTAAAGCTTTTGAGTTCTCCTTCATATCTGAATGAGATCCTTGCTGGATACAGTAATCTAGGTTGTAGGTTATTCTCTTTCATTACTTTCAGGAAGTCCTGCCATTCCCTTCTGGCCTGGAGGGTTTCTATTGATAGATCAGCTGTTATCCTTATGGGAATCCCTTTGTGTGTTATTTGTTGTTTTTCCCTTGCTGCTTTTAATATTTGTTCTTTGTGTTTGATCTTTGTTAGTTTGATTAATATGTGTCTTGGGGTGTTTCGCCTTGGGTTTATCCTGTTTGGAACTCTCTGGGTTTCTTGGACTTGGGTGGCTATTTCCTTCCCCATTTTAGGGAAGTTTTCAGCTATTATCTCCTCGAGTATTTTCTCATGGCCTTTCTTTTTGTCTTCTTCTTCTGGAACTCCTATGATTCGAATGTTGGGGCGTTTCACATTGTCCCAGAGGTCCCTGAGGTTGTCCTCATTTCTTTTGATCCTTTTTTCTTTTTTCCTCTCTGCTTCATTTATTTCCACCATTTTATCTTCTATCTCACTTATCCTATCTTCTGCCTCCGTTATTCTACTCTTGGTTCCCTCCAAAGTGTTTTTGATCTCATTCATTGCATTATTCATTTTTAATTGACTCTTTTTTATTTCTTCTAGGTCTTTATTAAACAATTCTTGTATCTTTTCAATCTTTGTTTCCAAGCTATTTATCTGTAACTCCATTTTGTTTTCAAGATTTTGGATCATTTTTATTATCATTATTCTAAATTCTTTTTCAGGTAGATTCCCTATCTCCTCCTCTTTTGTTTGACTTGGTGGGCATTTTTCTTGTTCCTTTACCTGTTGGGTATTTCTTTGCCTTTTCATCTTGTTTAGATTGCTGTGTCTGGAGTGGACTTTCTGTATTCTGGAGGTCTGTGGTTCCTTTTTATTGTGGAGGATTTACCCAGTGGGTGGGGTTGGACGTTTGGCTTGTCAAGGTTTCCTGGTTAGGGAAGCTTGCGTCAGTGTACTGGTGCGTGGAACTTGATTTCTTCTCTTTGGAGAGCAATGGAGTGCCCAGTAATGAGTTTTGAGTTGGGTCTATGTGTTAGGTGTGACCTTGGGTAGCCTGTATGTTGCCATTCAGGGCTATGTTCCTGTGTTGCTGGAGAATTTGCGTGGTATGTCTTGCTCTAAAACTTATTGGCTCTTGGGTGGTGGTTGGTTTCAGTGTAGGTATGGAGGCTTTTGGACGGTCACTTATCACTTAAAGTTCCATGTAGTCAGGAGTTTTCTGGTGTTCTCAGGTTTTGGGCTTAAGTTTCCTGCCTCTGGATTTCAGTTTTATTCTTCCTGTAGTCTCAGGACTTCTCCAACTATACAGCTCTGATAATTAAACTTCTAGGTTAATGGCGAAAAGATTCTCCCCCGTTAGGGACACCTAGAGAGGTTCACAGAGTTACATGAACAGGAGAAAAGGGAGGAGGGAGATAGAGATGAGTAGGAGGAGAAAAAGGCGGACTCAAGAGGAGAGAGACAGATCTACGCAGCTGTCTGTTCCCAGAGTGTTCTCGTATCTCAGACACCTACAAGGATTCACAGAATTGGATGGGGAAGAGAAGGGGAAAAGAGGAAATAGAGGTGTTCTGAGGTAGAAAACAGAGAGTCAAGATTGGGAGGGAATAATCTTCGGTTTTAAGATAGGGCTTCTCTTTTTTTTTTTTTTTGTAAGGTTATAGTGTAGTGAAGATGAAAATGAAGAGTAGTAGAGGAGTACTAGAGGACTTTAAAAGAAATAAGAGAAAAAGAAAAATAGAAAATAGAAGAGAAAAAGGAAAGAAAAAAAAAAGAAGAAAAAGGAGAAGAAAAAAAAAGAAAAAGAAAAACAAAAAAAAAAGAAAGAAAAAAAAAATTTTTTTTTTCCCCTAATTAAAAAAATCGTAAAAATCTATGAAAATGAAAGTTAAGGAGTAATGGGGGAGTAATAGGGAATTTTAAAGGAAAATAAAAGAGAAAAAATAAAAAAGAAAAATATAAAAAGAAAAAAAATTTTTTTTTTTTTCCTTACTTAGAAAAAACAGAAAAATAAAAAAAAAAGTAAAAATATGTCTAGGAATTTCTCTGGAGCTGTTGCGGTCAGTGTGGGTTCGGCTCAGTTTCAGATAGCTCCTCGTTCCAGCTTGCACTTCTCGATATCTACAGGGCCCTTCCGGTGAAGTCGGTGTTTTCTTCAGGGATTTTAATCTGTTGCACCAGTCCCTTCTGAAGCGGTTCCCTTTGTTTATTTGGCTTCTGTTTGCCGGTCTCTTCAGAGGCTCATTTCCGCCCTGACACAGGCGGCCGGAGGCGGACTCTTATTCAGGTAGCTAGTTCCGTTGCGCTGCTGGGAGGGGCTGACGCTGCGGGGCGGGGCTGGGGCTGCGGGGCGGGGCTGACGCTGCGGGGAGGGGCTGGCCCTGCGGGGGCGGGGCTGACGCTGCGGGGAGGGGCTGGCCCTGCGGGGGCGGGCTGGCGCTGCCGGAAGGGGCTGACGCTGCTTTCTCCGTCTGCGCTGCTCAGGCTCCCGGCTGTTCTATATGGAGCGCGCCCCGCGCTGCGCGAGGTTCCAGCCCTCGGGTGTTACACAAAAGCGCGGAAGGAAAAGCTGCGCCTGCTCTCTGTGCCTTCCCGGTCAGAGCGGTCCAGGCAGCCAGGGGCTTGGTGGGCGCGCTATCCCCAGGTGTGGCGCACCCACTCCCTTCCGCGGACCCAGTCTCAGTTTCCGCTGGCGCCAGGCGGGTGCGCGCGCCTTCCGCCCTCCGCGTCCCCAGCCCCAGTCCCCGCCCCGCGCCGGTCGGGTGCCTGCGCCCTGTGTCTCGCCGCGACCTTCCCCTCCCCCCTGCCTCCTGCCTCCGGCGGGGCTGGGCCGGTCCGCAGCCTGCGAGCTCTTCTCGGGACTTTCCCCGTCCCTTTGTTCTGCGAACGGCCGGCAGTGTGTTCCGGCCGGTCAATTTTCTCTCTCTCCTTTGGTCTCCCACAGTTCAAGTTGGCACCTCACAGAAGCTCCCCCCGATTGTCCTCAGGGCACTCAGGCCCGGACCCTAGCCCAAGCAAGGCTGCCTAAGACTCCCTTCCCGGGACGGGTCTCCGTCCTTAGCTCTTTTGTCTCACTTTTTATCTTTTATATTTTGTCCTACCTCCTTTGGAAGACAATGGTCTGCTTTTCTGGGCGCCTGATGACCTCAGCTAGCGATCAGAAGTTGTTTTGTGAAGTTTGCTCTGCATTCGGTTATTCTTTTGATGAATTTGTAGGAGAGAAAGTGGTCTCCCGGTCCTACTCCTCCGCCATCTTCTATATCTTTTTAAAATAAACCAGTTTTAAAAAAAAAAAGAACCTCCCTAGTGGTCCAGAGTTAAGACTGTGCTTCCACTGCAGGGGGTGCAGGTTCAATCTCTGGTCAGGAACTAAGATCCCTCATGCTGGCATGGCCAAAAAAACTTTTAAATAAATAAAGACCTCAAAAACCACACAACTAAACCAGTGATTTAATAAGTAAAATGTGTCTCTGAGTTCTGTAAGCCACTCTAGCCAATTAATCAAACCCAAGGAAGGAGGGAAAGAGGAGAGCGAAAAAGTTGGCTTGAACTCAACATTCAAAAAACTAAGATCATGGCATCCGGTCCCATCACTTCATGGCAAATATAAGGGGAAAAGTAGAAACAGTGGCAGATTTTATTTTCTTGGGCTCCAAAATCACTGTGGACAGTCAATGCAGTCATAAAATTAAAAGACGCATGCTCCTTGGAAGAAAAGCTATGACAAACCCAGACAGCATATTAAAAAGCAGAGATATCACTTTGCCAACAAAGGTCCACATAGTTAAAGCTACGGTTTTTCCAGGAGTCATGTATGGATGTGAGAGGTGGACCATAAAGAAGGCTGAGCACTTTATGAATTGATACTTTCAAATTGTGGTGCTAGAGAAGACTCTTAAGAGTCTCTTGGACAGCAAGGAGATCAAACCAGTCAATCGTAATGGAAATCAACCCTAAATATTCATTGGAAGGACTGATGCTGAAGCTGAAGCTCCAATACTTTGGCCACTTGATGAGAAGAGCCGACTCACTGGAAAAGACCATGAATATGGGAAAGACTGAAAGCAAGAGGAGAAGGGGGTGACAGAGGATGAGATGCTTGGATGGCATCACCAACTCAATGGACATGCGTTTGAGCAAACTCTGGGAGATAGTGAAGGACAGGGAAACCTGGTGTGCTGCGTTCATGGGATCTCAGAGAGTCGGAGACAACTGAGAAACTGAACAAGAACAAGGACGGAGTGGGTTGTGGGAACCTCTGACTTTTAGCCAGTTGGTCAGAAGCACAGATCACACCTGGGATTTCAATTGGCATCTGAAGGCAGTTGGGCAGTCTTGTGGGATTGAGCCCTTAACTTGTGCCACAGAGATGCTATCTCTGGGTAGTTTGTGTCAGAACTGAATTGAGTTTCAGGACACCCAGCTGGTATCCAAGGATGGTTTGGTAGTGTGCGGAAACCTCCACACATCAGAATTGGTCCCAAACCATAATTAGCTAATAACTAGAGGAAGGTAGGCCCAAAGGTGAGAGAAGCTTGACCGTGTTGGTATGGGGGAGGGAAAGAGCCAGAGGAGGGACTGAAGACAGAAGAAAGGGAGGTGACAAAGATGGCACAGTGCTGAGGGGTCGGCAGGGGTGGAATCCAGCGCCCAGGTGACAGACTGCCTTGGACGGGAGGAGCAGCACCTCCTGGGGAAGGGGAGGAAGAAAGGAGGCTATTTGCGGGCTGGGGCTTAGGAAAGGGATGAGGGAGTCATGAGTCAGAGAGCAGGTGAACTGGGACTGGGGGCAGTGAGTAAGCCGAAGGCAAGGAGGGGTTCTGGCCAGACACCGGCATGTTGGCATTTCTGAGCTGGAGCAGTCATGACAAGGTCCAGGGTGTGCCGGGCTGAGGTGGCAGTTGTGGCACCAGAGTTAAAAGGTCAAGAATTATGACATGGATGATCCTGAGGAAGAGATCTGAGGTGGAGAAAAAGTCTGGTGGTTTCCATCCTCAGAGAGATCAGGGGAAAGCAGTTCCCTGGTTTAAGACAGAACTACATTTTGAGATTATGAAAAATAATTCTAAGTCCTAAATCACAGCTAGTCTAAACACCTCTTGCCAAAATGTAAATGTGTAGCTTCCTCAAGAGGAGACCAAATATTTAGATCCTGTAACAGACCAAAACCATGGAGCAGGAAACCTGCACGATTAATCCTGGCTCTGTCAGTTAACAAATGGGTTAAATCTACCTTTCTGAGTTAGACTGGGGCCTGCTCTCCATTCATTCATTCAGCAAACATGCCTTCTTTCTGCCAGGTCCCAGAGATGCAACAACAAATGATGTTTATGGAGCTCACAAACAAGCAGAGGAACCAATCCTGACAATGTGAAAATTCTAGGGCAGAGGTGGGTTAGAAAGTGTGGTGTGGCTGTGTGAACACAAAGATAGGCACCTAGAAGGGGGAAGGAGCACGGAAGAGTTAACATGAGATGAATCTTAAAGAAGGAGCAGGGAGCACCAGTCTGGGAATTGCAAGAAGGGCATTCCTGGAAGAGGACCCACAGGAGAAAGAGCACCAAGGGCCAGCATCGTCATGAAATATCACAATCCAGCTTGGCAGAACTGCAGTTCTTAAATGGTAGTCTACACAAGAATTGGCCTCAAGTAGTCCAGCCCCTGAGAGCAATGGATTTGGTAGGGCTAGGACTCTGCATTTTTATTATTTATTTTTTCTAAATTTCAGCTCCCCATGACAATCCTTATTCTTTTATTTAAAAAAATAGTCTCTTATTTTAAAATTTTTTATTTAGTATTTGTTTATTTTTGACTGCCTTGGGTCTTCATTGTTGCCTGAGCATTCTCTAGCTGCAGCCAGCAGGGGCTACTCTCTAGCTGCAGTGAGCAGGCTTCTCACTGCAGTGGCTTCTTGCTCTGGAGCACAGACTCTAAGGTGTGTGAGCTTCAGTCACTGTGGCACATGGACTCAACAGCTGTGGCTCCCAGGCTTAGCTGCCCGGTGGCATGTGGGATCTTCCCAAACCAGGGATCAAACCATGTCCCCTGCACTGGCAGGTGGATTCGTAAACCAAACTGGACCACCAGAGAAGCCCTAGAACCTGCATTTTTAAAACAAATGTCCTCTATGCTTCTGAGGACAGTTCACACTGCAAAACCCTGGCCGAGAGCACAGGGTAGCTGGTGGGAAGGAGTGAAGGTTGGGATAAGGCAGAAATTTTGGTCAGGACCACAGTGCTAAGGATGGGAGCTCAGTCTATAAGCAGTGAGGCACCTTTTGGGAGTGCCCTGATGACCTCTGTCCCAGAAATCCTAGTCTGGAGGTGGTTCTGGCAAGAGCCTGGAGAAAAGGAGGGTTGCTGCGTTCAAGCAAGACATGAAGGGTTTCTTCAAGGGAAAGTGTGTTATTTAGAGATCAAATTACAACGAGGACCTGATCCTACCACCTACTCACTAGCTGGGGGGTAGCCAGGACACCCTTGGGCTCCTAGGAGACAAAATCTCCTCTGAGGGAATAGTGACAGTCACGGTGGCCCACACAGCGCACACACGCCTACACAGAACCCAGGCCGGGGGCCACTCCCTGCGGTTCTGAGGCCTGTGCTGAGTCATCTCTCACCGGAACAAGCTTCTCAGAGACCCTGGGATCTTGCTTCACATGCTGCTGCTTGGATTCCCCTTGGTTTCCAGGCCAAGGAAGGAGAAAGAATAAACACTAACCAAAGGTGCCCAGCCCCAACCCCTTCCCCTTCTCTCTCCACTCCTCACCCTAGAAGTTAGGATAAACAACTGATTTCCCAGTTTCACAATCCTCTTGGCTGCTCCTGCAGAATAAGGGCAGAGGTAAGCACCTCTCAGAGCCAATCCAAGACTGGAAGGACTTGATGTTAACTTGGGAGGGGCCTCAGGGAGGGGGCCAGGCTGGCTAACCTGAAGCCCGCATCACCACCCAGGTCTGGCTCCAGGGGAGGGGCTCTCACCACACCAGACTGCTTGGTAACTTCCTGGTCAACTGACACAAGGGTGACCTCGCAGAAAACTACTCCCTTTCCTGGGCTTTGGCTTCCTCTGTAAAATGATGGAGTTGGACTCAAAGAAACTTACCCAGTCCTGCCATTCCTGGACTGATTGGGCTAAAGTGATTGGGGCTGAATATCCTCCTTCCAACATGCCCAGAAGCTTCGCTGGTGGCTCAGATGGTAAGGAGTCTGCCTGCAATGCAGGAGACCCAGGTTCAAACCCTGGGTCAGGAAGATGCCCTGAAGAAGGAAATGGCAACCCACTCCAGTATTCTTGCCTGGAGAATCCCATGGACAGAAGAGCCTGGCTAGCCCCAGTCCATTGGGTTGCAGAGAGTCGGACACGACTGAGCAACTAACATTTCATTCAATGTGCCCAGGAGGGCCAGGAGCTATTTCAGGTACTCTCAAGACACACAGATCCATTTATTTATTATTTTCTGAACACTTTGCTATGTGCAAATAACCAGTCAATCCTAAAGGAAATCAGTCCTGAATATTCACTGGAAGGACTGATGCTGAAGCTGAAATGCCAATGTTTTGGCCACTTGATGCAAAGCACTGACTCACTGGAAAAGAGCCTGATGCTGGGAAAGATTGAAGGCAGGAGGAGAAGAAGACTAGAGAGGATGAGATAGTTGGATGGCATCACCAACTAAATGGACATGAGTTTAAGCAAGCTCCAGGAGTTAGTGATGGACAGGGAAGCCTGGTGTGCTGCAGTCCATGGGGTCACAAACAGTCGGACACGACTGAGTGACTGAACTGAACTGAACTGCTATGTGCAAATAATAAGAACAGCTGTTGTTTTCAAGTGCTTTCTATGTATCAGCATTAGGCTAAGCATTTTACACTTATTTGCCCATCACAACAACCAAACAAAGTAGGAACTATTATTATATTTCATAAATGAAAAAAATTGAGGCTCAGAGAGACTAAGTATCTTGTCTAAGAACATTCAACTGGTAAAGCAGCAGAATGCATATCAGCTCCAGGTTGGTGAGCTTCAAAGACCAGGGTCTTTCCATTCCATCACACTTTACAATGCTGGTCAACCAATGATTAATTTGTTGTTGTTGTTGAGTTGCTAAGTCATGGACTCTTGTGACCCCATGGACTGTAGCGCACCAGGCTCCTCTGTCCATGGGATTTTCCAGGTAAGAATATTGGAGTGGGTTGCCATTTCCTTCTCCAGGGAATATTCTCGACTCAGGGATCAAACCATGTCTCCTGCATTGGCAGGTGGATTCTTTACCACTGAGCCACCTGGGAAGCCCTAAGGATTAGTTAGATGCAGATCTTGGCCTATACTGAAGTGGATCAGGGGAGAGAGAGAGAGGAAGGACAGATCAAGGACAGATGAAATTATTTTATTTTCTGGCAGCACCTCAAGGCTTATGGGATCCTAGTTCCCCCAACCAGAGATCAAACCCATGCCCTTGGCAATGAAAGCATGGAATCCTAACCAGTGGGCCACCAGGGAATTCCTGAAATTATGTACTAAATGAGAATAAGAATAGTACCTACCTCAACTGGTGGTTGTAAGAATTAAATGATTAATACATTCATAAGTGCTTTAAAAAAACAGCTACTAATATATACCATTAACTATTGTTATTAACAAATGTTTTATATATATATAGTAATTGCCATTTTAAAATTGTGGTAATGGATACATACCATAAAGTTTACCATTTTAACCATTTTTAAGTGGACAGTTCAGTGGCATTAGGCACAAACATATTGTTGTGCAACCGTCACCACTATCTATCTCCGGAACTTTTTCATCTCCAACTGAAATTCTGCCATTGGTCTTTAAATAATTATTAATGCAACTCATTATGATGCTAAATATGTGTATGCTCCTATCTCCTTGACAAAATGCTATAGGCTGCAGAGAAGGGCACGGGGTTGGAGATCATAGCTCTGGGTTCAAATTCAGATTCCTTCAAAGTCTATTTGAACTTTAAAATTCTCAACATCCGTTTCTCCATGAGGATAAGACTAATACATGGAGACCACAAGAGGTTGTGATTAGTATTAGATGGGATCACTGAGGAAAAAGCACATCGCAACAGCCATACAAAGCCATCCACCCCTTTGATTGGTGGATAGATTCTTTTAAGCCCCCAGCTCAGCACCTTGCACAAAAAAAGAACTCAGAAATCTAAACCAACCGGAGAAGCTCAAAGTTGTTGGGCCATACTGACCCCTGGTGGTAGCCCAAAACTGTGCACCACGGCTGGCCTCCCGGGTACACTTAAGGGCTAAGTGGGGAAGGGCTCCTGGAGGAGGGCATGGCTACCTACTCCAGTATTCTTGCCTGTAGAATCCTATGGACAGAGGAACTTGGCGGGCTACAGCCCATAGGGCCGCATAGAGTTGAACACGACTGAAAGCGACTTAGTATGCACGAATGGATAAGACCACGGGCCGGCTGGGAACAAGAAGGAAACCAAAGGTCACTGCTTGGAGGGGCTTTTCCTTCTCACCTGATTCTCCCATTGACCCAGGACATTCTCCAAGCTCAACTCTATGTTCCAAACGGGCCAGTCTCCTTTCTGTACTCTTGACTTTCTCTTACCACTTTTGCTCCTGCTGGAACACTTCCCCAACAACACTCTGGGGACTCCATCAGATTCAGAACGCTCTCAATCTCCATCAAACCTGCTCCTGTCCACCTCATTCAGAAGGCCGTCCTGGAACGTTCCAGCCAGGGTCTCCTTCACTCCTTTTTTAATCTCTACAGAACTCACAGCCCATACTTAACTATGTGCTGTGTATATTTCTCTCCCAAGTTTGCTTCCTTGATATAATTTGCTTGTTTTCTTAAAGTTTGCTAGGGTCTACAGAGCAAGAACTGAAGTGACAGACAGGGCTCCTTAAAAGTCATACTTTTTGTTTCTGAAGTGTAGTTGATTTACAGTGTCAGTTTCAGGCATACAGTGTAGTGATTCAAAATTTTTATAGATTATACTCCATTTAAGGTTATAAAATATTGATTATATATATACATCCTTGTATGTTATTCATTTTATACATAGTAGTTTGTACCTCCTAAGCCCTTACCCCTGTCTTGCCCCCACCTCCCCACAGATAACACTGTTTTTTTCTCTCCATTTATGAGTCTGCTTCTGTTTTGTTATATTCATTCGTTTGTTTTATTCTTTAGATTTCACATAGAAGTTATAACATACAGTATTTGTTTTTTTCTGTCTGCCTTGTCTCATAGTACTCTCCAGGTCCATCCATGCTCTTGTGAATGGCAAAATTTTCATTCTTTTTCATGGCCAAGTAGTATTCCTGGGTGTGTGTGTGTGTGTACATGTGTGTGTGACACCTTTATCCATTCATCTGTTGATGGACACTGAGGTTGCCTCAGTATCTTAGCTGTTGTAAATGATGCTGCTATAAATATTGGGGGGCATGTATCTTTTCAAATGAGTGTTTTTCAGTTTGGGGAGATATGTATATATATAAGATGTCACACACAAAGGAATACTACTTAGCCATAAAAAAGAATGAAGGCCTATATATGTATATCTAGGGCTTTCCAGGTGGTTCAAGTGGTGAAGAATTCACTTGCCAACGCAGGAGACACAGGAGACATGGGTTCAATCCCTGGGTGGGAAGATCCCCTGGAGGAGGTAATGGCAATCTACCCCCTACCCTAATATTTTTGCCTGGGAAATCCCATGGACAGAGGAGTCTGATGGGTTATAGTCCATGGGGTCATAGAGTCAGATATGACTGAGCACATACTCTTCATATATATATATATATATATATATATATATATATATATATTCACACCCAAGAGTGGTATTGCTGGATCACTAGTAGTTCTATTTTTAGTCTTTTGGGAAACCTTTGTACTGTTCTCCATAGTGGCTGCACCAATTTACACTCCCACCAAGTGTGCATGAGGGTTCCCTTTTCTCCACATCCTCACCAACATTTCTTATTTATCGTCTTTTTGATGATAGCCTTCCGGCAGGTGTGAGGTGATAGCTCTTTGTGGTTTTGATCTGCATTTCTCTGAGGATTAGCATTGTTGAGCATCAAAAGCTATACATTTTTGAATTCAAAATATGAGCCAAGTACAGCATTTTGGGTACTTTTAAAATATGCCAATCATCTTAATAATTCTAATGGAACTTTAGTGCAAATTACATATTATTTCAGTTTTATAGATAACAAAACTGAGCCTCAGAAACATTAAGTGACTTTCCCAAAGTCATAGCTGGTAAGTGGTTTTTTTTTTTTTTTTTTTTTTTTTTTTTTTTATTCAGTCTCCGTAGAGACTGTCAAAAATTGCCAATGCCGACTATATTTCAAGTCGTCATGGCGGGGTATTGGGAAAAGTTTTCAATTAGCAATAATCGCGCCTCGGATAAACCTCATTGGCTACGATACTGCCACTGAGCAAAGCTGTGGTAAGTGGTTTGAAGAGATATATAAACCAAATGCAGCCTTGTATCAATGTTAAATTTCCCAAGGGTGATGATTATGTTGCAGCTATGTAGGAGAACATCCATTTTCTTGGGAGACACTTGCTAAAGTATTTGGGGGTGAAGTGTCATGACGCCTACAACTAACTCAGTGGTTTAGGGAAACCTGTATGTGTATATATGCATCTGTATACAGAGTTAAAGCAAAGATGGCAAAATGTTAATTCAATCTAAGGAAAGGCAACGCAGCGTTCATTGTGTCACTCATAGCTTTTCTGAAGACTTGAAATATTTCAAAATAAGAAGTCAGGAATAAAATATATATTCTAGCTAGCAAAGTTTTAAAACTATCATGCTTCATGTTGGTGAGAGTATAGTAAAATCAACATACCAATAAATTCCAAAAGATAAACTGACACAACCATTTCAGAAAACAACTTTGCAACGCATGTCTGTGGAGTTTAAAACAGTGATTCTGTTTCTGGCAGTTTGACCTAAGTAAACAACTAAAGAAGAAAATAATGGAAAAAAAGTATTCACTGTGATGTTTTCTCCAGTGGTAAAAACAGAAGGAAAAAAACCTAAATGTCCAGCTATTGAGGAATGACTAAGTAAACTACACCAACTTGATGGGCTATAAGGTGGCTATTAAAATTGAAAATTATGAATAATAATTTTTAAAATATTTGATGGCTGTATGGAAACATGAGAAATAGGAAGTATAAGTTAAATTTTTTAAAAAGCAAAAGAATTAGCACAAAGAAATGGGAAGAAAAAAAATAAGCCTTTTTTCTTTTCACAAGGCTGGGTAGAAGTTCAGTTTGAGTCATTTCTCTAAGAGCCCTGGGAATTCCCTGGTGGCCTAGCAGTTAGGATTCTGGGCTTTTCACTGCTGTGGCCTGGGTTCAATACTTGGTCAAGAAACTGAGATCCCGCAAGCCATGCATCACAGTCAAAAAAAAAAAAAAAAGGCCCTAATTCTTACAGAATCTTTGAAGGAGTAGTTACAATCTATCCACAATATATCTATGATTTTAAAGCCATTTTTATGAGAGAGGGAATACATTATTCTAAATGAGGAAACAAAGGAGGGGAAAAGCCTTTGAAAGCCTGACACTGCCTGCATATCTGGGACTTTAAATGCACCAAGTCATTAATCATGAGATCCTAGAGCAAGAATAATCCATCCTAATTATAACAATTTCTTAAAAATGAATGTATTTGAGCAATAGAAATGATGGACCATTACACATTAATTACAGACCACTCAGCATGTGTCCCTGGTGCTCAGTTAGTAAAGAATCTGCCTGCCAATGCAGGAGAAGCGGGTTCTATCCCTGGGTCAGGAAGATCCCCTGGAGAAGGAAATGGCTACCAATGCCAGCATTCTTACCTAGAGAATCCCATGGGCAGAGGAGCCTGGCGGGCTACAGTCCATGTGGTTGTAAAAGATTTGGACATGACTTAGCAACTAAACCATGACATCAGCATGTGTCCACCTATGGGGACTGAGAGGAAGTAATGAGGATGAAAAGGTTGCGAAGCAAACTGTCTCAAATGATGAGAAAATCACATATCTGTGGGGAGTGGGGAGGGGGCATGGTCTCATTTTACAAGATACTAAGATACACAGGAGCAGTCCTCTCTGAAGGATAAGGGCCCTTCTATTTACCTTAAAATTCTGGTTTTCCACTATCCTAACCCTGCTCTCTAAAGAAACAAGAAAAGAAAGACAGAAATAGTGACAAAAGACATAAAGCAATCTTGTCTCAGAAACCCAGCTTGAATTTATGTAACCAGCAAGGCCTGTAACAACCAGAATCACCAGCCTAGAAGACACATGAAGTCACATCTCTTCTACTTTTCAAAAGAAACCGAGCTTGATCACCCACATGCCAGATGAACAGAAAGCCCAATAGCCCTTTCTCCCCTTGAGTTATCGTGTATCCCTGGTGTTATACAAACCAAAGGGGGCAGTGTTGTTCTAAGTGATTTAAGGACAGAGAATGGAAGAAATATTTCCATTCACCAGACAACCTGATTAGGGGAGCAGCTGCCTCTATCACTGTTACATGTGTGGTTGATGAAAACCCCTCATGCACAGCCTGACACATGCCTGCCTCTTGCTGCTGCAGGACGCTCACTGCTTTGCATCTCTGTGGTGCTCTGTGCTAGGCCCCCAAGGTCACTCTCACATACTGAAGTGTGCACCCACCTCCCCTCTCATTTCATGTGTTAAAAGTCATAACCCTAGTACTTTATATGTGTAGTGTCTCTGTATCATTACATAATGACCTTCTTTGTCTCTTATAATAATTTCTGTCTTAAAGTCTATTTTGTATGATGTTAGGATAGCCATTCCAGCTCCCTTTTAGTTACTATTTGCATGGAATATCTTTCCCATTCTTTTACTTTCTACCTAGTCCTGTCTTTGAATCTAAAGTGAGTCTCTTTTAGATAGCATATAGTTGGATCATATTTTTTTAAAAATCCACTATAGCATTCTCTGCCCTTTAATTGGAATGGTCAATCCAGTTACATTTAATGTAATTGATCATAAGGTAGGAATTTTATCTATCTGTTTTTTATACGTTGTATATCTTTTCTGTTCCTCTTATTTTTTCACTACTGTCTTCTGTGTTGATTAGCTATGCTCTAGGGCACCATTCTAATTCTCCTGTTTAAAAAAAATAATAATAATTCTCCTGTTTACTATATTTTTTTAGTTAATTTCTTTTTGTCCTTGGACTATGAACAACATACAACTGGACAGTTACAACTGAAATTACAATGAATTTCTTAACTATAACAACTTGGTTCTGATTAATGCCAACTAGTTTCACTATTATACAAAAAATTTGCCCCCATATACCTCCGTTCCCTCTCCCCTTCTTTGTACTATAATGTTTTTATCATACATTTTAATACATTGTGTGCCCATCAGTGCAAATTTATTATTATTGCTTTATATAGTTATCTTTTAAATAAGAGGAGAAAACAAAGAGCTGCAATAAGTACATTTATACTGTCTTTTGTATCTACCTATGGAGTTACCTTAAATGGTATTCTTTATTTTTTCATGTGGTTTCAAATTAAGACATGTCCTTTAAGCCAGTCCTTCAGGGAGCCACCTAATAGTTCAAAACGATCACAATTTCTTGTAAATAAAATCCATTCTGTTCCCTTTGTCCCCAACACCCATACAGGGAATGCAGCTATTTTCTTCAAGGCTACTTCCAACCCTGGATGGGACCAGGATAAGTTAAAACATCACAAAGCCTTGCTATTCTCACTGAAATACAGCTGGTGTTCCTTGAAAGTATTCCCCTGGTTGTTGGAGGCTTTTAGTTAGTGTCCAGTGTTCTGAAAAAGCTGACCCTGACAGTTTTTGTTGCATTTTTTGTTACTATAATGAAGGGATCAACTTTTGGTGTTCCTTCCTTTGTTGCTCTGCTGACATCACTTCAATATGACATTACTAGCAATGTTAACTTTAATCACTTGGTTAAGGTGGTATCTGCTGGGTTTCTCCACTGCAAAGGTACTATTTTTTCCTTTCTATATGCTATTCCAGGGAGTTTCCCCAGTTGCTCAGTGGTAAAGAATCCAACCAGCAATGCAGGAGACGCAGGTTCAATCCTTGGGTTGGGAAGCTCCCCATGAAGGAGGGAATAGCAACCCACTCCAGAATTCTTGCTGGGAAAATCCCATGGTCAGAGGAGTGTGGTGGGCTACAGTCCATGGGGTCACAAAGAGTCAGATCATGTATGCGTGCATGCTATTCAGCAAATCCAGGAAGGCCAAATCCAGCCCACTGCTTGTTTTTGTAAATAAAGTTTTATTGGTACAAAGTCACACTCATTATTTTACATATTATCTGTGGCTGCTTTCATGCTACAACAGCAGAGGTGAGTTGCTGTGAAAGAGACTATGGCTCACCCACTCCAGTATTCTTGCCTGGAAAATCCCATGGATGGAGGAACCTGGTAGGCTACAGTCTGTGGGGTCGTAAAGAGTTGGACACGACTGAGTGACTTCATTATTCATTCTTAATCTGCCTTTAATAGATACTATTAATAATTTATATTGTTATCTTTAATAATGTAGTTCTGTTTAAAATGTCCATTTGCCAGTTACTTTTCTCAGGAACTTCCCCTCAACTCCTGAGTTTTACTTGGAGTTTGCAGCAGTCTATGAAAGCATCCATGAGTGGGGATTTAGCAAGGCACTTTTTAGAGAAATAAAGATCAGTTTCCAACGAAAGGAGATGCCAAAAAAATTATAGTATTAAAACAAGAAGATATATGTGTATCAAAGTTACAATATGAAAAATAAAAATCCTTTTAAAGTGCAAAAAAAAAAAAAAAGAGACTATGGCTCACAGAGACTAATAGAGTTCCTATTTGGTTCCTGGCTGGCTCTTCTTGCTCTGTTAGAAGCATATCACTAATTCTAGCCCACATATAAGGGGAGAGAAATTAAGCTTTACCTGTGGAGGGAGGAGTCTCCAAGCATTTGTGGATACATGTTAAAAATAAAGATAATTAAATATTTGGGAGTCGATACTTTAAGGCCATGCAAATATCAGGTTTCTCCTTAAATTTTTGCTACTAATATTACCTTCATTAGTAGATCTTAGCTTAGCAATTATTCCTGTGGTGCTCTAAATGTGATTTGCTGGTTCTCTCATTCCTTTTACATGTATTAATTAGAATTCTTCTGTAAGGGAGATTTCTTCTTTCTTCCTTCTTCCCCACTGTTTATTTATTCAGCCTTTTAATTACATCAGTATGGGCTCACAGATATTAATTTTAGTCTCCAGGTCATAATCCCAAATAGTCATAATTTACTGCACGGCACAGGAGCTGAGGTACTTCCTCTTGCTGGTTCCACATTAGAAGCCTAAGTTTGTGACTGAGTCACTTGACCTCTCCTTTTTTACCATCAGCAGAATAAAAATTTGATAGCCACTTCACAGGATCCCTGTGAAAATGCTGTTTGAACTAAGAGGTAGGATATAAATGTGAAGATTCTGCGGTAATGTACTTCCTCTACTCTGATTTTCTTCGTCACATCCCTTCTCTCCCTCTTTCCTTCCCCCTTTCCAGTTCCTCCTTTTCCCACCCTCCCTGGGTGTTGTGCCCACTCGGGGTCCGCTGTGGCACTAGGGGTGAAGCCAGTGGGGTGTGAATCACAGCATTTCTTTCAGGGAGGATTATACCAGGGCCAGCCCTAATAACCAGTATTCCTTTGCTGTGTCCCCAGGAAGCCACTTCAAGGACTCCTTTTCTCTTCTAAGCAGACCTCTTCCTGAACACATGTCCCCCACACCCCTCATCCCCTGGAGGGCAGGGACCTTGCCTTACATCTTTTGTTACTTCCTCACCTCCCTTACTGCACAAAGCCTTTCAGACAGTCTTTAATCAACCTTGGATGCAGATTTTATCACACCGCTATTCAGCATGTTTCCACTGCGCACAACATAGGCGTGCCATGGCCAAACACCATCACTGAAATTCATCGGGGGGTTTCTATCACTTTCTTAGGGTTTCATTCCTAGTTTGAAGACATTTGATGTTCCATGTCAACAATCATTAACTGTGTGGGAGGCTATACACTGAGTCAGACATGCATGGTTCTGAAACTCAAGGAGCCCACAGTACAGTTGGGACGAGAGAGCTCTGCACAAATAACCAACCACAGATTACCAAGGACTTCAAATGTCAGACATCACATGGATTTTGTTCAGTAGGCAATGGGCAGCTCGTGAAGACTTCTGAGGAAGAAGAGGACATAATCTACACTGAGAAACTGGGAAGGCTGAAATTTATGAGTCTGGTGACATGGGGAGCAATTAGAAAGCTTTTGAAATGAATCGAGTGAGAGAAATAATACACTTCAATGGCAGTAAGAATGGAAAGAAGTGGACAGAAACCTCACACAGGAAAAGTCAACATGACATGACCAGCTAACAATCAGAGAATCTTAGAAGGTGAGACTTCTAGCTATTGTGGGTTCTGCCAACTCAACTTGTACCTTCTAGGAAGAGAAAGTGTGGAGAACATGCATCACCTCCTCTCACAGTCCCCTCACCGGAATTAGTCACATGCCCCAGCCTAACTGTGAGGGTATGGGAAGAGGGGTATTGATGTGATATTTATGTGAGCACTGCATTCTCTGTCACAGCCACCTAACGAGGAATGGCCTGGTTCCCATAGTTCAGGCCTTTTTCCTGTAGTATGCATGAAGTGGAATCCACCTTATGGATTTGCTAACATCTCAGTGTACCCTGTTCTGAATATCTTCCTGTTACTGCAACTTGGCAAGAGAACTGAAAACATATTTTCAATCTTAAAACAATCCATTCAGAAACTGTAGGTAGCTGGGACACACAGGGGGGATATTACAAGCAACTCCAAGCCACATGTTACCATATAGCAATTATTTGTGCAGGCATACCTCATTTTATTGTGCTTTGTAGATACTGTTTTCTTGTTTGTAGTTTTTTTATCCATTTATTTATCTTTTACAAATTGAAGGTTTGTGGCAACCCTGCATCAAGGAGGCCTATTGGGGCCATTTTTTCCAACAGCATTTGCTCACTTCACGTCTCTGTCACATTTTGGTAATTCTCATAGTATTTAAAATCTCTCATCAGCAAAAACATTGTGATTGGCTGAAGACTCAGATGGTGATTAGCATTTTGAGCAATATTGTAAATTAAGGTATGTACATTTTTTAAAGTCTTTTTTAAAGTACATTTTTTCCTATATATTAATTTAGGTTGTTTTGGATTTTCACTGCAGTGTGCACACTTTCTCTAGTTGTGGCAAGAGAGGGCTACTCTTTGCTGCAGTGCATGGGCGATATAACATAATATATCTGTGCATGTTTTTGTGTGTGTGTGCTCAGTCATTTGTCCTGCCAAGTTTCTCACAGTATACATTTTTTTATTTTATTTTATTTTTGGATGTGCTGGGTCTTCATTGCTGCACAGGCTTTTCTCTAGTTGCAGCAAGCGGGGGCTCTCTGTGCACAGAGAAACCAAAAACTTTGTGGTACTGGCTTTATTGTGGTGTTCGTTTTAGATAGTCACTTTATTGCAGTGTCCTGGAACCAAAACCCCAATATCTCCAAGATACACCTAATAATCCAAAATATGTGTAGAAACAGCTGCATAGCACACTTTAACCCAGACATTTACAACTCTGCTCCCTGACTTGAGAAGTCACAGAAGTAGATTCAGGAGAAAGGGTTAAAATACTATAGATAGTGCCATGGCAGAGAGGGAAAGCTGATGTAGAAGAATGAAGTCAATGACCCTTGAGGTGCCTGCCTGCCATGCTCTTAACCTCCTCTAAAGAGAAGTAGGCCTTTACCATCAAGAGCCATCTTTAATAGCATGCAACTTATTACCCTGCCACAAGTGATCAGAGCAGGGGAAGATGCTTGACTCAAGGGCGCCTAATTTCTGGGCAGGTAAGTGGCTTATGAGGTGGCATGGTATGAGATGATTGGAGACTAACTAGGCCAATCAGAAACTGAATTTGTGGAATTCCTGTGTTTGCATCATCTGTTCCTGGAAGTTCTTCTGCCCTGGCTCTGTGTCATTTCAGTCATTTGACTTAGAAAATGCCCTTCGAAGGACCCTGTTCACTGCTGCACTTTTCAATGAATTAAATTTTATTTCTGTTCTAGTGGGGAAAAAAAAAGAAAAGAGAATCAAATTTTTGGAGGAAGACGTCAGTTGACAGCAGGCACAGGAGATGAAGCACATATAGGGATAAGAGATAGCATATCACTGAAATGGTAGAAATCCGGAGTCAGCAAAAGCCTGAGCATTGCTTTTCAGAGAGTAAGAAGTAGGTGGTTTTCATAGAGTAAGAAGTAAGAAGTAGTGCCAGACCATACAGGAGCTAAGGAAGCAGATTACTAAAAAGGCAAAATGGCCAAGTATCAGAAAACAGCAAATTCCTGCCACTACCGGGGCAATGAAATATTTTGGTCCCTAGAGCTGTGCTGATCAGATTCTAAACTGTATTCAAGTCCCCAGTAAGCCCAACCATATGGCTATTCCTGAACTTCTAGCCTTGTACTGAGATTTCTGTCTTCCTTCATTTTATAATATTGCTTACAGTAACCCCTCATTACTTTCTGGTGAATCTGTCCTTTGCAACCATAAGACACTATTAGGCTCTAAGAAGAAATGGAGCTCTGGTGCCTGCTACAACACTGATGATCTTCAAAAACATTACACTAAATAAAGTAAGCCAGGCACAAAAGAACAAATATTCTATCATTCTAATCATATAAAGTACCTAGAACAGACAAAATCAAAGAGACAGAACATAGAATAGAAGTTACCACAGGTCAGAGTCTGGGGGGATGGGAGGAGTTATTATTTAATGGTTACAGAATTTCTACTTCAGGTGATGAAAAAGTTTTAGCAATGGATAGTTGGGATGATCACACAACACTGTGAACATAATTAATGCCTCTGAATTGTACACTTTAAAATGGTGAAAGCAGTAAAATTCACGATATATACATTTTACCACATGCTCACAAAGACTCTATTAGGGGTGCCGTGTGATAGAAAGAACACCAGCTTGGAGTCACAGAAACTGAGTTCAAGACCCAGCTCTGTCATTGTCCAGCTGTGTCACTTTGGGCAAGTTACCCAACCTCTCAGTGTCTCAGTTTATTCATTTGCAAAATGAAAATAATAAAACCTTTTCTGGGATTTCCCTGATGGTCCAGTGGTTAAGACTGTGCTTCCACTGCAGGGGGCACAGGTTTCATCCCTAGTTGGGAAATGAGGATCTCAATTCTAATTAGGATCCCACGCTGGTCAGGCAGCGTGGCCAAAAAAAAAAAAGCCCCCCCAAAACCTGACCCTTCCAAGTTTATTGTGAGGAAGAATGAAGACAAAAGACATTAAATCATTACATAACTTTCTTTTGAAAATGAATCTAGTGACTCTTGCTATATGTATTTGGAAGAGGAGACAACAGACCTCTATTCTTTTAAGAAAGTGGAAGACTTCTTGACTGTGTGTTCAGGGTACACTGGTGTCAACAGCGTGAAGCTCACCACATTTGCCTTCAGAGACCCAGACTTCTTTGAAGGCCCCCTCTTTACTTCTTTTGCCATTTCCTGCTTTCTCAATGCATTGTGCTCTCTTCCTCTAGTCCTCTTCAAGACAAGCCCTCAGGAGGAATTATTTTCTCATTCAAATTGGAGTCCCTTTACTCCCCTTCACACAGCATACCTGTATCAAGGCCATATCTCTTTCCAGGGAGGAAAAAATTTGATCCATATAAGCTTTCTGAGTTGAACTGAAGGATTCTTTTTTGGCATCAGCAGACATGTAGATACAAGAAATGCTGTGGGAGGGGAAGCTCTCCAAGCCCTTTGCATCTCCCACAGCCAGGTAGTTAATAATTCTAAAATACTTGCTAAGTGGGATTCTTTCTCTAGGCATCATCCAAAGGCAGCAGGTGGACCAAATGGCTTTTCAAATTTGATTCCATTCTGACATTCTATGAGGTCTAGCGGAGAAGGCAATGGCACCCCACTCCAGTACTCTTGCCTGGAAAATCCCACGCATGGAGGAGCCTGGTAGGCTGCAGTCCATGGGGTCGCTAAGAGTCGGGCACGACTGAGCGACCTCACTTTCACTTTTCACTTTCATGCACTGGAGAAGGAAATGGCAACCCACTCCAGTGTTCTTGCCTGGAGAATCCCAGGGACAGAGGAGCCTGGTGGGGTGCCGACTATGGGGTCGCACAGAGTCGGACACAACTGAAGCGATTTAGCAGCAGCAGCAGCCGCAGCAGCAGCATGAGGTCTAGAAAGTAGGCGCGCACACCGGGACGCTGAGGAGCTGTCTCAGGTCCTGAAATGTAACTGAGCGGGCAAGTCTCCCTGTTTCTCCTTTCCTTGCATACTTGCGTGCTAAGTCACTTCAGTTGTGTCTGATTCTTTGCCACCCTGTAGTCAGTAGCCCGCCAGGATCTTCTGTCCATGGGATTCTCCAGGCAAGAATACTGGAGTGGGTTGTCATTTCCTCCTGCAGGGGAATCTTGCCGACCCAAAGATCAAACCTGTGTCTCAAAAAAAAAAAAAACAAACCTGTGTCTCTTACATCTCCTGCATTGGCAGGTGGGTTCCTTACCACTAGCACCACCTGGGAAGCCCTTCTCCTATTCTTGGGGCCCTGGCAACTCTGGTTCAGCCTATACTTGGATTTAGAAGAGGTAAAAGAAGAGCTAATTCTGGGAAGGGGGAAAGGATGAGAGAGAAAAGTACACAAACACACAGAGTCTTCTGAATCAGCTTAGTCACCAGGAGACTGCTAAGGCCAAAACACAGAAACTTTGGTTTTATTTTATTTTTAAATAAGAAGGGTCACCAAGAAACCCCTAATCAAAAATATAGAAGAAATGCAAAGGGACAAAAAACTGTGCATCAAACAATGCAATGCAAATCTGCACAAATGCAAAACTACATCCACATAGACTGATCTGTCACCATCAACTGAGCCATACCAAAGGTCACAGCTATTTTTTATCTTTTCCTGTAGAGAGAAACAGTTTGATTTTTATAGATAGAGGACAAATAGGTGTATGACTTAGCTTGATGTCATGTTCTTTCACGTCTTTGTTATTAAAAAAAAATAATAATCACGCCTCTCCAGAAAGTTTGAGGCATAATCCTCCCTACTTGTCTTAATGATATGCTCATGCAAGCATCTTTTCATGGAGGCTAAAGAAACTCAGCTGAACAAATATGACTGTATAAAGTCAGACACAGGAAGGAGATGGGATGAAATACACAGCACATATGGCCTGCAGTCAAATACACAGTGCCTTATGTATTTATGTCTGTAAGTTATGACCTCAAATTAGCTGTAACTCCTCAACTAATTGCAAGTTCTTCAGAGGTAATGACCACATCTCACGTCTTCTCCTACACAAACAGCACAAACATGCAGCTGGACACACAACAGGTGTTCAATAAATATTGGATGGCTGACAGTTTAAGGAAAGTAGAGGTGAAGGCTGGATTTCACTCGGGTAATACATATTTTTTTCTTTCAGGTAATGTATTTTCTTTTTTCTTTATGTATTTTCTTTCTAAAAAATTAGTGTAAAAATTAGTGTATTTTTAATAGGGGAAAAACTAAAAACAATGTAAAAGTCCAACAAGAGACTTATGAAACAACTTATGGCACATCTATATAACCAAACACCATACTGAATTATAAAAAGAAGTAAGCAGATCTATATAACCGATGTGGGTAAATGGCTACAATTTATGAAGTAAAAAATTAAAGATGTAGAACATATATAAAACACATACAAGTCTATATCTACTTTAAAAATTAATCTGAGAAAAGGATACTGTTTATCACTTGTAGCTATATTCATTGCTATAATTCCAGCAGCTGGCACATAGCCAGGGTTCAGCAAATATTTAATTGTCTATGGTAACGCCAGGCTTCCCTGGTGGCTCAGATGGTAAAGAATCCGCCTGCAATGAGGGAGACCCAGGTTTGGTCCTGGTCCGGAAGATCCCCTGGAGAAGGAAATGGCAACCCACTCCTATATTCCTACCTGGAAATTTCCGTGGACAGAGGAGCCTGGAGGGCTACAGTCTATGGGGTCACAAAAGAGTCGGACACGACTTAGCGACTAAGCACACACATGGTAACACCGAGGTTTCAGTATAGCACTTAAAATACTCCCAAGAGAATGTCAATTCTGACATTTTGTTGTTGTCGTTGTTACTTCAGAATAAGCAGGATTTTCCTGTTGTTGAGCAGGAGGGCGGGGGGGTGGGGAAGAGCACTCAGTAATTAAATGAAGGTGGTGGAGCATTAGAAGTGAAGGTCATTAGTTCAATCTCAGATTTGGATAATACATTCTTTTATGCTTGCTTTATCTTTTTACCTATCTATGCTTACTTTATCTTTCTACCTATCTACATATTAATAAATCTTCACAACTTTTTATTTTGAAAATTTCCAAACCTACAGAAAAATTGCACAACTAATATGATAAACATCTGCATTCACCAATTGTTAACTTCTTGCCATATTTGCTTTACTTCCCCTGCATCTGTGTGTGTGTGTACTATTTTTGCCAAACCATCTAAGAGTAAGTTATATAAATCATGACAATGCAAACCTAAATACTTCATCAAATATCTCCAAAGAATATTTGCCTATTTTTTATATATTAATTATCTTCAAAGAACTATTTCTTATTTTGAAGTAGTTTAAGGACCCATAAGAAGTTGCAAAGACAGTTCAGAAAGTTCCCAGGTACCATGCATCCAGCCAGCTCATTCTTCAAGATAACATCTTACATAACCTTAGTACATTATTAAAACCAGGAAAGTGAAACTGACGCAACAAATTAATTCAACCACAGACCTTATTTGGATTTCACAGGGTTTCTCTCTCTCCTCTTTCATTCTATGAATTTTTATCATGCATAAAACTGTTCCCCCACCACAAAACAACCTTCATGTTACCCCTTTATAGCTGCATCCTCCCCACAACCCTAATCCATCAACCACTGATTTGTTCTCCATCACTACAAGTTTGTCATTTCAAGAATGTTATAGAAATGAGTCATGTAATACGGAGCACTTTTTCACTCAGCATAATGCCCCTGTGATTCATCCAAGTTGCTGAGAATTATTTATCAAGAGTTGATTCTTTTTAATACTGAATAGCATTCCATTAGATGGATGTATCACAGTTTATCTATTCACCTAATGAAGGACATTTGGGTTGTGTTCTGGTTTTGCCTATTATAAAGAAACCTGCTGTGAGCATTCATAAAATTTTTCTGTGAACACAGGTTTTCATTTTTCTAGGCTAAATACTCAGGAGTGAGATTGCTGAGTCATACAGTCAATGTATTTTTAACTTTATAAGAAACTGCCAAAGTGTTTCCAGAGTGACTGTACCATTTAACAGCCCCACCAGCAGTGAATAAGAGAGCCAGATGCTCTGATCTTTGCAGGCACTTGATATTGTCAGTATTTTGTCTCAGCCACTTTAGTAAGTATATATCATTGTGGTTTCAATTTGCATTCCCCCAAAGGTTAGTGATGCTGAACTTATTTTTCATGTGCTTATTTGCCATCTGTATATTCCCTTTGGTAAAATGTCTGCTCAAGTCTTTTGTTCATTTTCCAACTGGAATGTTTTTTTCTTACTGCTGTGTTTAGAGTTCCTTATATACTATGGATACAAATTCTTTGTTGGATACATGACTTGCAAATACTTTCTTCCAATTTTTGGTTTGTCTTTTTATCTTCTTAAATGGGTCTTTTGCAGTGCAAGTGATTTTTTAAAAATTTTATGAAGCCAAGTTTATTTCTTTTATGAATTGCACCCTTGGTATTATGCCAGAGTTTTCCCAAGTGGTTGTACAGGAGAAAAAAATCAACCATTTTTTCCTCCTCCCATGTGTTTAGTACTGTGACAAATGCTGAGAGATACATAGATATAGAAGAGTTGTGCTCAAGAAGCTTCTAGTTCAGTTTAGACAAATACACAAATAATTACAGCAGAAGATGAGAGGTGACTGTGAGTCATGTGAGTATTGCAAAGACTGAGTAGCCGGAGGAGAGTTCATGAGAAGGAAGGATCATTTTACATTGGAAATATCAGGGAAGGCTTCATGGAGGAGGCAGTATTGGGGCCTTAAGGATTTCTTTTTTTTCCCCATTTATTTTTATTAGTTGGAGGCTAATTACTTTACAATATTGTAGTGGTTTTTGCCATACATTGACATGAATCAGCCATGGATTTACTTGTGTTCCCCATCCCGATCCCCCCTCCCGCCTCCCTCCCCATCCCATCCCTCTGGGTCTTCCCAGTGCACCAGCCCTGAACACTTGTCTCATGCATCCAACCTGGGCTGGTGATCTGTTTCACCCTTGATAGTATACTCGTTTCAATGCTGTTCTCTCTGAACATCCCACCCTCGGGCCTTAAGGATTTCAACAGTTGAAGTCAGGGCAAGAATTGCACAAGCAGTGGAACAGATGGGACAGAAGAATTAAGATCAAAAAGTGGTCTGAGGGGGAGAGGCTAGAGGGAAAGAAAAAGTTGACTTTTAAATAACAGCACTTAAAGGGCAACAAGCATTCATGAAGAGATGCCCAAAAGGCAGTCGGATATGTGAGTCTGGAGTTGGAAACTGGAAATAGGGATTTGAGAATCAACAACATAGGTCAGGTCTTTTATTAATACATGCCCCAGAGCATCTTGTATTCTCCTCTAGATCACCAGTCACAGTTTAGAGCACCAGTCACAGTTACAATTAACAATTAACTGTGTAATTAGTTGCTTAATCTCTATCTCTCTTGCTAAAATTCCAGTCCCATGGAAGCAGAGTCCCAGCACCTAGTCCAGTGCCTTGTACTCAGTAAATATTTGCTGAATGAATGAACAAAAGAAGTTGCTACTTCTAATAGCCACCATTTATTGAGTATGCACATGGAGGCACTGTGATACACACTTTGTACACACAACCTCATTTAAGCCTCACAATAATCTCATGAAAAGGAGGTCAAGGATTCTCAAACCTAAATTCAATGGGTTGGAGGCAATGCCTAGGAATCTGAATTTAAGTTCCCAGGTATTTCTAAAGAGCAGTCAGGTTTGGAGACTCCTCAGGTCGATGGTTTTGTTGAGATTTTACAGATGAAGAGACTAAGGTTCAGCAAATTTTTTTTTTTTTTTTTAGGTTCAGCAAATTTTGTTGTTCAACGAAATTTTGCTGTTGTGTCTCACTCTCTGTGACCCCATGAACTGCAGCACACCAGGCTTCCCTGTCCTTCACTATTTTCCAGAGTTTGCTCAAACTCATGTCCATTGAGTCAGTGATAACATCCAATCATCTCATCCTCTGTCACCCCCTTCTCCTCTTGCTGTCAATTGTTCCCAGCATCAGGGTCTTTTCCAATGAGTACACTCTTCTCATTAGCTGGCCAAAGTATCGGAGCTTCAGCACCAGTCCTTCCAATGAATATTCAGGACTGATTTCCTTTAGGATTGACTGGTTTGATCTCCTTGCAGTCCAAGGGATTCTCAAGAGTCTCCTCCAGCACCACAGTTTGAAAGCATCAGTGACTTGTTCAAAGTCCCATGGTTAGGAAGAACTGTGATGCAAAACTAGAGCTCTTTACCACAAGCATCCCTGCCTCTGGGAGATATCATACCTAAAAATGAGTTTATGAGGGAACAGCAGAAGGCCAAAGACTGAGTCCTTGAAATCTGAGTAGTGAGCACTGCCAAATGCCACAGAGAGGCCACAGAGGATGTGGCAGGAGGGAAAATCTGAGGATAACTGAACAATGTGTCTGCAGTGCCCAAATCTGCCATTATAGTAAAATGAATACACACCCCCTTGCATAGGGCAAGGCACTCGCTTAGGAGACCTGGCCAGCTGGAAGGAGATGTGGCTTGTGACTCAGCCAAGATTACTCTTTGGTAGTACAAATCTGTGCTAAAATAATTAAAGCCAAATATTTGGGTCTATGGAGTGGTATGCCAAAAAAGAGGAGGCAGGGAGGCCCAAGTCTCATGGGAGAATTTAAGTACGGAATCTCTGAAATGCTAAGCTATTCAGCAATTGCAAAATGCAGCTCACTTTAGATTTTCCAGGGCCACTACCCCTTTGATGGATGATTCAGGTTTTTGCCTCACCCTCTTCTGCTCTATGTGTGTTTGTCTTTGGATTACTGCTTCTATTGGAGAATGGAAAAGAAAGGCAAGGACCTCCCTGGTGGTCCAGTGGTTAAAAATCAGGTTAAAATTGCCTGCCTTGCAGGGGATATGGGTTTGATCCCTGCTCCTGGACTCTTCCACATGCCATGGAGGAATGAAGCCTGTGCAACACAACTACTGAAGCCCACATTCTCTGGAGTCTGTGCTTTGTAACAAAAGAAGTCACTGCAATGAGAAGCTCATGCACTGCAATGAAAACCCAGCAAAGCCAAAAATAAATAAATAAAAATTTTAAAAAGAAAGGTGATTTTGCTTTTGGTAGTACAGTTAAAGTGAGATTAGAGTCACAGCCCAGAAAAGCTTCTAATTATATGTGCTTGTTTCCACTTAGCCACAGTCATGTTAACCCCTGGTAGCACAGTCAAGAGAGCTATACTCTCACTCCCAAGGGGCAGCCTGGAGGCCTGTGCAAGGATACTGCGGGCAGTTTCATCACAAAACCTGACTCATTTGCTGTTGATGGTAGACGCAAAGCAATACCTATTTGAAAGAGGCCAATGATGACATTAACCCCTTACATCTGTACAAAGCACCTTCACATGCACCAACTCAGTCTTTCATGACCTTGGGGTAGGTGTTGCTATCCCCTCATGCTTAGTAAGTGGCAGGAGACACAATTCAAACCCATCACCTCTGATTCTTTGAATTACAAACCAGCCGGCTATTTTGTTATTGGCCAAAACCTTTCTGAAGCCCACTTACCTTTATTCTGGCTACATGGAAATAAGACTTTGAGAGTCTCATTGCTCTAAGTAGAATTATGCAGTGAGGAAAGAAAATGTGTTTGCTTGCTAGTAACCTTATGTAGGGTGCTGCAGCTAAGCCTGCTTCTTATCAGTAAGATGGGGATAAAGGTCACCTTGAAGAGTAGCCAGAAGGAAGTAAACCTATGCAAAATTCCTGGCACAATGGCTGGTAGAGAACATTCAGTGACGTCAGCACTCTTCCATCCTTCACATTACCAGGTATTTCTGAGTCCACTGAACTCAGAATTGAGTCCCTGCAGCTCAGGTCTTAGCTTCTGAGGAGGAACCAAGGACCAGGCTGTGGTAGGGCCTGGCCATCTTACATGACATAAAGCACAAAGACAAGAGTACACTCCAAAGTCTCATAGGACTCTATACCCCCTCCCTTTTTTTAGTGGCCTGTCTCAGGTAATATTTCTTCCATGAAAGTAAAATTTATCCTAGAACTACATCCTTGAGATTCCAAGATCAAGAAAGGCCTTCAGTTTGGAATTCTGGAATCTACTAAAAAGTTCCTCCCCTTCCCTCTTCAAAGTCATAGCCACATCCTGAGAGATTACAAGTTTGAAGACCCCACGCTGCTTCCTCCCAGCCTTCATCTTTACAGATCCCATTCTTGGAAATTCACCCATGCAGAGAAACAGGCCAGCTCAGGCAACAGCACTCTTCTGCACTTTCGGAACTTAATGTTTGCAGGGACCTCTTTTGTCCAAACCAGATGAAGATATTCACAGACTGAAATCTCAAACGCCTACGGGCCAGACAGGTAAAGTCGATGGATTAAGAAGGCGGACATTAATCAGTGGAGAGTAGTGGGGGACTGTGGTAAACAGGAGGGCACACTTAACACATAAATGGCAGGGGCACCTCAGCTCCGCCCATCATGGCCATCCCAGCTTTTCCCTCCGCTTCTCTCCACTCCCTGCAACTCAGCTCTCGCGCCGCACCTCCCTCCCCTCTCTTCCTCGGGGCGTTGCAGGCTTTCGGTGCAGCCACCCAACACGGGCGCCCCCGAGAGCCGCAGAGGAGCAGCTGATGCGATGCTCTCTGACGTAGACCCACTTTTCCCCTGGGAACCCCGAGCGGGCTGAAGGAGGGGACAAAGCCGCGCCCTGAGGGTCTACACTCTAACTGGAAAAACAGAGCCTCACGCCCAGGAGCTCCGGGGTGGGCGTGAGAGTACAGCACACCTCAGAAAACACTAACCTCCCGGTGGATTAAAGCGGGCAAGGAGGGCAGGGTCAAGGGACGCGATAGAACCGCGCAGTGTCTAGATGGGGACGTCCCATGGTTCAGGCACCCCTCCACACAAGTCACTTCCAAACCAGACGATCCTCGGCGAGGGGCTCATCAGACAGGCGGTGGCTCCTGCACAAATGACTCTGTCCCCTCGCCCTCGGTTCGGGGCGCGCGCAGCTGCAGGAGCCACTGCGCCTCCCCGCCCGCGCTCCTGGAGGCCCCCCTCTCCCCTCTCCGCCAGACCCGAGCAGGAGCTCCGCCCCCAACGCACCGCCCCAGTCGTCCCCCCACCCCGCCCCCCCGACGCCTTAAAACCCGGTGCACGCCGCCCCACCGCGCCCCGCCCGGCGCACCTCTCCTCTCCTCGCCAGCGCCAGCCGCAGCCGCTCTCCCGGCCCTGGTCCCGGCACCATGAGCTTCGGCTCGGAGCACTACCTGTGCGCCTCCTCGTCTTACCGCAAGGTGTTCGGGGACGGCTCGCGCCTGTCCTCGCGCCTCTCCGGGGCTGGCGGCGCGGGGAGCTTCCGCTCGCAGTCGCTGTCCCGCTGCAATGTGGCCTCCTCGGCCGCCTGCTCCTCGGCCTCGTCACTCGGCCTGGGCCTGGCCTACCGCCGGTCCCCGGCGTCCGATGGGCTGGACCTGAGTCAGGCGGCGGCGCGCACCAATGAGTATAAGATCATCCGCACTAACGAGAAGGAGCAGCTGCAGGGCCTTAACGACCGCTTCGCCGTGTTCATCGAGAAGGTGCACCAGCTGGAAACGCAGAACCGCGCGCTCGAGGCCGAGCTGGCCGCGCTGCGGCAGCGCCACGCCGAGCCGTCGCGCGTCGGCGAGCTCTTCCAGCGCGAGCTGCGCGATCTGCGCGCGCAGCTGGAGGAGGCGAGTTCGGCGCGCGCGCAGGCCCTGCTGGAGCGCGACGGGCTGGCCGAGGAGGTGCAGCGGCTGCGGGCGCGCTGCGAGGAGGAGAGCCGGGGGCGCGAAGGGGCCGAGCGCGCCCTGAAGGCGCAGCAGCGCGACGTGGACGGCGCCACGCTGGCCCGCCTGGATCTGGAGAAGAAGGTAGAGTCGCTGCTGGACGAGCTGGCCTTCGTGCGCCAGGTGCACGACGAGGAGGTGGCCGAGCTGCTGGCCACTCTGCAGGCGTCTTCGCAGGCCGCGGCCGAGGTGGACGTGACTGTGGCTAAACCAGACCTGAGTTCGGCGCTGAGGGAGATCCGCGCCCAGTATGAGTCGCTGGCCGCCAAGAACTTGCAGTCGGCCGAGGAGTGGTACAAGTCCAAGTTTGCCAACCTGAATGAGCAGGCGGCGCGCAGCACCGAGGCCATCCGGGCCAGCCGCGAGGAGATTCACGAGTACCGGCGCCAGCTGCAGGCACGCACCATCGAGATCGAGGGCCTGCGCGGGGCCAATGAGTCCCTGGAGAGGCAGATACTGGAGCTGGAGGAGCGACACAGTGCCGAGGTGGCCAGCTACCAGGTAAAGGTTGGAGCGCTGCGTAGAGAGGGGAGTCCTGTTTTCTCCGGAGCGTATTTCTCGCACAGTTGGGGCCCTCGAAATCAAGGGGAGGATGAAAGAGGGTACGGAAAGCGCCCCGCCCAGAGGCACCGGCAAACAAAAAGCCCTGGGGCCTCTCTCGCTAATTTTAGGGGCCTGGACCCCCTCTTTCCCTGCCCCTCACTTGCGTCCCTGTCTGAGCCCTTCTAACAAAGAAGCCCTCAAGCTTCTATTCTTCAGCAAGTGGGCAAAAACACGCTGGCGACCTGAAGAACAACCCCCTCCCAAAGAGGGAGTGAGCGCAATAGGGGTGGGTCACAGCCTTCCGTGGTTGGCGGTGCTGTTTCCGCTGTCTGGCTTGTTTGATTGAAATGCTTTGAAATGCTTTCTGGGCGTCCTGGGAGTATTTCTGCCATTGGGTTGGGGGAAGAATGCGAGACTATACTGGCAAGAGTTATATCCCATTGTCTTGACTTTTGCCCTCAAAGGAGTAGAGACTGGCAGCCAAGGAGATGAGTGATTGGGCTAGTTATAACCGCCCTGCTCTATTCTCTCCCAGCACACACTCAGTTCCCTCGGCGACTAACGGTATTTCTTCCTAAAGAACGTATTACAGACGTTAGCAAAGGAGGATGGTCGGGCGCTGTCCTCGGTGCTGATCTCGAGTTCTTCCCATCTCAGAATTTCCCTTCTGTCTCATGTCCCAGTTATGACTCTCTAGGCAATTAACTGCTTCGATTGTTTTTTTTTTCCTTTCTGCAACACCAACACATCAGTCTTGGCTACCTGCAATCAAGGGTCACCTCGTGGACAGCCTCAATTTTCACTTTCATGGATGGCTTAGCATTTAACAAAAACCACTTAGTCTGCCCCGCAGCAGTGAAGTCCTACTTGAAAATGACCATTTCCTTAACATTTGTCCATCCTAAGTGCATGTGATAAATCACAGAGATGAGTGCATCTTTGTTATAGGTCACTTATTTTTTTCCTGTCTTTGCCTGTCCTCTAAGCTCCTGTGAAGGTATCGATTGGCTCTTTCCTTCTTTTCTCTCCAAACAAAGGCCACTGTATCTTCAGTTTTACTACATGGAACATTCTGGGCTTATGACCACAAAGGGCACAGAAGAAGGTGAAAAGTGTGGAAAAGAATCTAAATAGTGTGGTTCAGTTTCAAGGTGCCATAAAAGTTCCATTGGATAGAATGCTAATAGTTCAGAAACTTGCAATAATTCATTATACCAAGCTCAAAGTTTCCATTTGATAAAATTAATAATGTTTAGGAACGTTAAGAAAATACAATCAAGAAAGCAGTGAATCCTCAAATTGCTATTTTTGTCTGGAGCCAGAGAATTATTATGGGTGTGCAGTATTTGCTGTTCATTATAAATAACTCCCTTTGATAAAGGAAGAAAGCTTGCTTAGGCTATTTATTTTGGTGTTTATAATTACAGTAATATTCAAATATATACTTTTATTCCACTTCAAAATCTTTAACTTGAACTTTTCGCTATGTGGCCTAGCTCTCAATGGCCTGAACTAATTATATTTATTTAATTGAGACTTCATGTTTTCTTCTAGAAGCTTCAAAGGATGGGCTTCGTGATCTTCTGAAGGGCTAGCCCAGTATTTCTCTAAAAAGGATAACTTACCCATAATCACCATCTGAATTGGGCTTTGCCATGTCATCTATTTGCTTGGTGTAGCCCCTACATTCTAAGAAGTAGTGACAGTATTGTCTGGTTTGTTTTGTTTGCTTTAAAAGGCTTTCAGTGTTAGACAATAGTAGGGTCATCCAGACTAGCCTGCAGAAAACAAAAAACAACAGAAACTGCGGCATCTGCAGCTCTGCAGTGCTGCCCCCATCAGCCATAGACTCAGTGGACCTGCTGTGAATGGAAGAGGAGATCAGACAACAGATATATATATATATGTATGAGGAGGGTAAAAGCTGAGGAGGGGCTCACATCTTTACCTGCAGATCCTGAAGTCCTGAAGTCACAAGGGTGTCATCAGGCTATTCTGACAATCTTAGCAGCGCTGATTGAGATGAAAAGCCTCCTTTCCCACAGTGAGATTCAGCCATTGTTTTCTTGCCCTCTAACCCCTCCCCCTCCCCTTTCACTGCAGAGATGGGAGGCTGTTCTCTTTCTTTTGCTTCAGAGATTAGTGGTAGACCCATTTTCTTTTGCAGGTTTGCCACCCTCTTAGAGGCAGAGGAAGGCCCCATTAAAGTCACGTTTTCCCTGCCCCAGAGAGCTGACAGCCTATTTGAGGAAAGAAAGCTTATCACACTTTTGAAAGGGTGAAGAATGAGTCAAGGTGACATATTAATAGTGAGTATACAGTGGTGTATGCAAGAGCTTGAATCAGGCGACACGAAAAATTAAGAGGCACTAGGACTTTTGTCCTCAGAAGCCAAACAGAGCCATCCTCTTTAACTAAAGGCTTTCCATTTCTGACACAAGGTGATTCTGGTTCCTGCCTCACCGCCATTAGAGTCCCTGTTCTACCAAAGATGTCTAAGGACATTTTTGAACGTTACTGGGGGCCCTGGCCCTATATGACGGTCAATCTTGGAAAGCTGAAGCTTTCCTTGAAAGACCTTGCGGAACAATCAGGATCACACCATCAGTTAATGCTCTCCAGGGAGATGAGCCAAGTCTGCCCTCTTCTCTCCAGTATGAGATTGAAATGTAGCCTAATTAAATAGCAGGAAGGGGCTGGCCCCTTGGAGATTGGGGGTGGCAGTGGCTACATATAAATCTATAACCTGATAGATCCATTTCTGAAATTAGAATTCAAGAAAAAGGTCTTTGTTTGGTCCCCTTTTCTCTTTTTTTTCTACTCTTCCTTATGCTTTTTGCTTTCTTTTGTTCTGTTTTTGCCCCCTCTCCCTCAGTATATTAGGGCTTCCCTGGTGGCTCAGTGGTAAAGAATCTGGCTGCCAATGCAGGAGATGCACGTTCTATCCCTGGGGATCAGGAAGATTCCCCTGGAGGAGGAAATGGCAACCCTCTCTAATATTCTTGCCTGGGAAATCCCATGGACAAAGGAGCCTGGTGAGCTCAAGTCCATTGGGGTCCCAAAGAGTCGGACATGACTTAGCAACTAAACACCAAACATACCACCTCACTGTATTATCACCTGGGCCACCCTTTAGAGCCTTTACAGAAAAACTAGTGGTTCCTAAACCCATTGACCCACCAAGGTTACTTGGGGGCTTAACAGAAAGAGTCTCAGGCTTACTCCCAAAGATATGGATTCAATAGTTTGCAGGTGGGGCCCAGGAATATGTAGTTTCAATAAAAGCACTGCAGCCTGTCAATTCCTTAGACTTATTTGGGGGTGCACTGACTTAAACCACCTTTCCCAGTGTAAACCAGCCTATAGAAATACTTGTAGTGCAACATTTTTAAAGTATTGTAGAAAAATCATGGGATGAAACAGATAGGAGTAGAAAAGGCAGCAGAGTGACCTGTGAGTGCACCACGTACAGAAATCCCCTCCCCACCTGCGTTATCAGGCAGAGCAGTAATTCTGAACAGCCTCCGTCAATCAGATGGTGCCGCCCTCACTAGTGTTCCCCTGGGTGAGGGCCCCTAAAAGTGATGAGCCCACAGCTCCGTCCGTTGTCCTGTGCTCCGTGGAAGATGCTCTGGTGGCCTGTTCTTTCTCTTACTTCCAGTCCACATCCTTCCGGCCCTGAGGAGGATGCTCAGCCATTCCAGGAGAGACCCCTGGAATGGGAGTGCCTCTCTCCTCAGTCTAAGCCAGCAGCTGCTTTGTGGTTGGGGGAGGGGGCAGACTGCAGTGCTCTGCTCAGATTTCCAGCTGGAGGCCATCTTTGGCAGGGCTTTTGAAGGGCAATGCAAGACAGCCTGGGGTGGGGAAGAAAGCGCAGACAAAGAGACTACATGTTGAAGAGCAGTGGTCAGCAGTCAGCATAGTTCCTTCTAAAAAGAGCAAAGTCATGCTTTATGTCTACACTGATCCATAAAATAGACCTGTGAAATGTGTGGCAGAAAAGTTCAAGGAAATCTCATCTATCTAGAACTCAGGTCCCCAGCAACCTCTTATTCAGAAAACAGCTGTGAAACAAAAATAATTTTTTAAAAGGAACTAATTAACCTACTGATGTGACACATCTATCTCTAAATCACATATTAGGAAGTTGGCCCCTCTGTTGCCCCCTAGCTTATTTGTTACATTACTTTGTGATTCTAAAGCATTTTGCTATTTGGATATCAAGCCTGCTGCAAGATAGAGAAGAGGAACCACAGGAGTCAGGTCTTGTCAGGAGTGAGTAGCAGCAGATTAGTTCAACTTTCAGGACAAAGAAAACCACTAGCAGCAAACACTAGTTCAAATACTGCTCTCAGGGGCCATTTAGGGTAGAAATACACAGCTTTATATATACCTTATATGTACCTTAGTTGACCTAAAAGATAAAACACATCACAGAATTATAGAGAAATAATTGATCATTATCTTAATCCTTAGTTGCTGAGAAAGGTTGCATTTTGTTTAGTATCCTAGGAAAGAGTAGTACAAAGCACTTTAGAAAAGTTTTTATTTAGATTTTTTATTAAAAACTGTTATGGAAACCTGGGTGTCCAGAGCTGAAACGCCTATGGCTGTTTTGAAGAATGAAGTATTATATTAAATTCTGATATTTAAGGTTTTAACTTTGTACCTTCCTATCTGGAGAAAGAAAATAATATCCTTTAAATGAAAAAAAAAAACAAAAAACAAAAAACCAACTGTTACGGAGATGTACATCTTCGTGAAAAACAAAAAATAATCCAGTGCTTTATGGGATTTGCCTCCAACTCTCCAATGTTAAAGTTTTATTATACGTTGCTTTCTTTAGTTATCTAAGCCAGGGGTTGCCTATCTCTCGGATCTAATGATGATCTGAGGTGGAGCTGATGTAATAATAGAGATAAAGTGCACAACAAATGCTGTGTGATTGAATCATTCCAAAACCATCCCCTCCCCTCAATCCATGGAAAAATTGTTTTCCACAAAACCAGTCCCCGGTGCCACAAAGGGTGGGGACCGCTGATCTAAGAGGTTGTAGGGAGGGCTTGTGATCAATTTGTCCATATCATTAAAAGGGTAGAGTCACATGGTATGATAGTAACAATAATAAAAATTACTAACATTTATTAAGCAGTTCCTAGGTACCAAATGCTGTTCTAATGACTATTATCTAATTGAACAGATAATGGACTCATCACATAATAATGTGAGGTGCATTAAATTGAAATCCTCACTTGAAGATCTCAGAATACCTTAGAGAAGAATAAACATTATAATTTCCCATATACAGAAGTGGAAATTTCAAAGAAAGTAAAGTGTAGAAAACTGAGGTATGTTAGATGTTTGTGGCAGGGCAAGAAATGCAATCCAAAGATCTTGATGAAATCCTCTTTTTTTCCTCCTGTAACATTTCTCCTGCCCCTCTGCATAATCAGAATACTTTCTCCCCTTTCTCCTTTTTCCTTCACCTTAGACTCTTTTCCCCTTACCACAGTATATTGATTCTCTTACTCCTAGGGCGTCACTAGAAGATTTGCTTATAGCTCAGATGGTGGAGTCTGCCTACAATGCGGGACAACCGGGTTCGATCCCTGGGTCAGGAAGATCCCCTGGAGAAGGAAATGGCAACCCACTCCAGTATTCTTGTCTGGAAAATCCCATGAACGGAGGAGCCTGGCAGGCTACGGTCCATGGGGCTGCAAAGAGTCGGACACGACTGAGCAATTAACACTAATTTAACCTCACATATAGCAACCATCAAGTAAAATTTCTTGGCAAAAATCCCTTTAAAATCTTATGATCTCTTAACACACTTTGGAATATTTCCACCATTGTTCAGTGTATTATATATTTTCCTCACTGCTTATCATTCCTTGCTCTGTACCCATCAGTTAATTGGGTTTTTTTCTTTGCAGTATTCCTGTCAATATTTATAGAACAGGTAGGTGGTATGAATTTTAATTCTTTCTGCAGATTCTTTTGATTTGGAAGTTTGCACCCCCTGACATATCAGCCCTGCCTTTCACCAGCATTTTATCATCCCTACAAGGGAAGTTCAAAGGATTCCTCAGCACTTTCTTGAGGTTTCTGATATATTTATCTGCATGACTGTTTCATAAAAATAACTCTCAGCTACTGTACTCTCCATGTTGAGAATTGCAACTGAATTGTATGAGTTATTTGCTCAGAATAAGAAAAGAAATTCATTCAACAGTCATTCGTTGAGCATCTCAAGTGTTCACTGTGCTGGGCTCTGGGCTTCCAGGGGTGAACTAACAGACGGCTTCTATGTAGATTACGTCCCAGGAAAGTAGATTTCTAACAGTGATCTACCCTCCCAGGGCCATTTAACAATGTCTGGAGACAGTGCTGGTTATCACAGCTGGGAGAGAAGGTGCCGCTGGCATCTAGTCCATAGAGACCAGGAATGCTGCTAAAAATCCTACATTCACAGTGACGCCCCCCCTCAACAAAGAATTACCCATATAACAAGAGCTAAAAAGCAGAGTGGCCACTTTTAGGTGGGAGCTTGCCAGGAATGCTGCTAAAAATCCTACATTCACAGTGACGTTCCCCCTCAACAAAGAATTACCCATATAACAAGAACTAAAAAGCAGAGTGGCCACTTTCAGGTGGGGGATTTTTTCTGAAGATACTTTTTTTAAAGTTTTCACGAATTTCCGTCATGGGCTAGCAGCTGCCCTGTCTTAAGGTAAAAGTACATGCTAGATCAGTGTGGAGAGGGTACTTAATTGGATGCCCAAGACCTGAGTAAAGGGCATTTGAACTGAATCTTGTGTAACATGAAGTCAGCCATGTGAAGACCTGCCACAGAGCATTCCAAACAGAGGAAAGAGCTAGTCTAATGGGCCTGCGATAGCAATGAACTTGGTCAGTTTAAGGAGCAAAAGAGAAGGCCACGGTAACTAAAACATACTGAGCAAGGTGAAAAGTATAGGCTGTGCTGAGAAGTTTGCACTTAATTCCAAAGCTGTTGGAGGGTTTTAAGTAGATGAGCAGATCTGCTGTGTTTTTAAAAGATCCTCTCGTTTTTCAAGAATCACAGATTTAAACCTTTTTTTCTTCTGTGCCTGGTTTTGCACCTGGAGGAACTTAAAGCACAATTATTATATGAACTTAAGTTTCTTATTTTAAAAAATTGTAATTTCAATCTGCTGTTTGGATTAAAAAAAATAATTCCTTGAAGTGTTTATGCTTCCTCCCTATCTGTCATGTAAAATTTGGTCAGTGAAGTGATTGAGTAGCAGACTTCCATGAAACCATCACAATGAATGGAGGCAGAGGAGACTTGCCATCCTCTCTGTGCTCTCCACAATTGGAATTTTCTGAATCTAAGCTCCTAACCTGAGCCTTTGGTTTTGAAAAGGACATTCAACAACTGAGTGATTCAGCAGTAATACAATAGCAAGGGAGGGACAGTAAGTGAGTAAAAAATAAATATCTTCCTGGTGTTTAGTTGAGAACCCTGTGCCCTGTGGTAGAAACGTATCCAGATCTCCTGGGACCTTTATGGAAAAATTAAGATGTTGGGACCCCATCCTGGGACAATTGAATCAGAATCTGGGCTGAGGGACAGGTATGGATTTTTAATGTGTAGGCAGAGTTGAGAATCCTTGCTTTCTCAATCTTGATGAATGACAGCCGGTTTGGCCTACGTATATTGGATTTGTGTTGCTGCTTTTCAGGATAACATTGGGCAGCTGGAGAATGATCTGAGGAACACCAAGAGTGAGATGGCCCGCCACCTTCGGGAATACCAGGACTTGCTCAATGTCAAAATGGCTCTTGACATTGAGATAGCAGCTTATAGGTACGTCACAGGGCATGCTCACCTAGGCAGATCCCATCACCTAGGGCATAGCTACCCAGATAAGTGGTTTTAGGCTCCGATTTCTGATGGGTGAAGTGGGGGGTGAGGAAAGGCATCACTGGCTCCTTCCAGGTGAGCTGACCCTTACGTCCCTCATCTTGGTTAGGTCCCAGCTCCACGCTGCTAGTACCTGGAGGCCTGGAGTAGTCTACCTACCTCTGCAGAGATTTAAGGGAATAATGTGAGTGCACAGAGGTTGAAAGAAAACCCATCAGACTCTAAAAACAGGGTTCATATAACTTAGGAAGTCCTCATAGATGAGGTATCCCCCTGGACTCCCACTTAAGCAATGTGTAAGTAAACATTTACCTTTAAAAAAAAAAAAGACAGCAGCTACTACTTTTTGAATGACTACTGTGTGCTAGGCACTATATTAGATTCTGCATATAAATTATCTAGGTATCAGGTTATATTATCATTTTGCAGATGAGGAAACTTGAAACATAGGCTGATTGTGTAACTTGCTGAAAGTCACAGTGTTTGTAAATGAAAGAGTTCAGACTCAACCTCAGATCTGTCTGAGAACTTTTTCTTTTTTTCTGACACTTTGTATACTACTTCAAAGCTCCCAGAGGATTTGACAGTGTTTTGAGTTTATGATTTTTTTTTAAATGATAAAAGTTACTGGAATTATGAGAGGAAAAGAAAGATATTGGGGCCATTCTATTATGATGCTGTTTAGGCCAGGCTGGAAAAAAGCTTGGTATCTGAAACAGTTTAATTCCTTGGTTTCTGTTGTTGCTGATTCCATTTTGTTTATATCCTGACATGCTGAAAAAATACAGATCTCAAGTTCAAGCTGAATTAGGCAGTTCCTTTGTGGCTTTCTTACCTTCTTACCCCTGTTGCACTTAAGGTGTTAATTAGTAAATTACTTCTCCTTAGAGCTTTGTAGATTCTAAGTGCCAAAAACGAAACCAAGGGGAGTTGAAGGGGTTTTTTTTAATGTATTTGCAAATAGGATAGGTTTCCCCTTGACAATGCTTTAAACATAGCTGGTGCTAAAGGTGTGTGTGTGTGTGTGTGTGTATGCGCGCGCTAGATGAAAAGGTGTGTGTGTGTGTGTGTGTGTGTGTGCTGGATAAAGTCCAAGTCTTTGGCCTTGAAATTCAATATTTATTGGTCTCAATGTCATGAAGAAACTGTGAAATCTGGAATCTGGAGTCTTTCTGAAATGAATAGGGGATAGAGGGTTAAGTTGTTTAAAAAGTTGCAAGTTGACTTCCTAAGAGTTTTTCTCTGTTGGATTTACAGGAAACTGCTGGAAGGCGAAGAGACACGTTTCAGCACCAGTGGATTAAGCATTTCAGGGCTGAATCCACTTCCCAACCCAAGCTATCTGCTCCCACCTAGAATCCTCAGTTCTACCACCTCCAAAGGGTCAGCCACTGGGCTGTCTCTTAAGAAAGAGGAGGAGGAAGAGGAGGCTTCTAAGGTAGCCTCAAAGAAAACCTCCCAGATAGGAGAAAGTTTTGAAGAAATATTGGAGGAGACAGTGATATCTACTAAGAAAACCGAGAAATCAAATATAGAAGAAAACACCATTTCAAGCCAAAAAATATAATTCTCTCGCTTAAACAAAGTTAATGCTTAGGAGGGGATAATATACACTTGACTTGTTAAACAGCCTATTCCTGATCCAAAACACCTGTCGCCACTCTACATTGTCTTCAAGGCTTCAGTCTCATATTTAGCATTGAATACATACTTTCTCTAATAAGAAAACCACACCTTAGATTGGAACAAACCGTAGTCCTAGAGCAATCACAGAGGAGTTATCTAAGAATGTAGCTTTCTCACCTAAAGCTCAGGCTTCACAGCTATAGATGATTCAGGTACAGAGGAAGTACAAACTAAGGTGCTAAATCTGTGATCATCACCATCTTGCTGTGAATTGAAATTAAAACCTATATTCACTCACCATACCCAGCCGTTACCCAGCTATGTAATCTCACTCTAGATATCTAAAACATGAGATCACTGCCAGAGATAAACCCACAGCCCACAACACACCCAACACCACTCGGATAGAATTGTTTCACAAATGATAGGTGTTTGTTTAATGGGTATTTTCCCTCACACCCCCCTGCAATTCCATATATCCTTTATTCCATTCAGGAAAAAAAAAAGGCTAGTGTAGTATTTGTCCCTTTAAAACACATTTAGGTTCTTCTCAAAAGAACTTAACCCCTTTAGCTCTCTCTGCTCAGTAATTAGAATTAGATGCATGTTGACCATTTCTATGATTCGTGTAATGACTTCTCCATGTCCATTTCATGTCCTTTTAATTATATACTTTAAAAAAAAATGGCAGTGATAAGTTTGTGGGTTGCCCCCAAGAAACAATGAAAAGAGTCCCTAGGTTTTAGACTTTTAGCTTATTCAAATCCATTTAATTAGGAAAAAGGAATAGTTTATTAAGAATGTAGCTTTTCACCTTAACTTTAGAAGCACAGTCATAGTTAATCCCAAACTGTGATTAAGCTGACCTTAGATTTAGTAGTGCAAGCTAGAAGAGGTGAGTATTTGTATGAAGGGGAAAAGACATAAAGTCTCATTTATCCGTGGCAGTTCATTTGTGGTGATAGAGAATTAGCTGTTTCATGCCTTTTCCCTTAAAATCCCCATATTCCCCCCCTAGTCTAGGTTCTAAAAAGGCCTTGTCTTACACCTATGCCTTTTAAGAGTATAAGTGTAGATTATTTTATCACCAGGACACAATGCTCCTGCCCAAAAGTAAAAAGTCCCTTCTGGTCAATCAACACAACCAGCAAATAAATAAAAGAAATCTTGGTCTTCTAACAGAGTTTTGCCCAACAGATTTCCCATTGCTGCATAGTTGGTGGGGTCTTGCTTCCCTGCTGGAGAGATACTCAGACCAGAGAAGGGACACGGTTGTCCTGATCAAACGCTAGGAAATAGGTTCTGAGAAGTCCAGTTTTCATTTGCCCAGCTGTGTAGCAGCTGCATTGCCCAGTCTTCCACATGTGCCAAGTTTGATGCAGAATTAATTCTCTGTCAGAGTCACTTCCACAGATCTGAAGAGTTGCCATATCTGTGTTACACATCTCCATTTCTGTGGTGAAAAGGACATGATACTTTTACTCAACTTTCTGATCCTAGCACGTCCTTCAGCCGTTCAAGGAACTTGAAAGAATACTTTTCTCTTCTTCCTTTCCCTCACTCCATTCCTGTCTTTACTCCTTACACTTACTGTAAAACATTAGTAAAATCAGAATTAAAAGTCACACGAATCCCACCAACATAACTTGTGTTTTGTGGTTTCTGCTGCTTTAACTGAGAGAAGCACTGTTTTGGTTCAGTGAACAGTTGCACACCCTGATAATTCAGAAATCATATGTTCTCTGTTCTGTGCATCCTTGTTTAGTGTTTCATTTTTTTTTTTCCCTGTCGAAGCCTTAGGGCTATAGTCTGCAGACTGTCTGGTCTGAAACATAATGCACTAAGTGGACAGTTCATGACAGGAAGTGGAGAAATCAAATCAATCAAATGATGAAAGACAATGTATTCTGTGCCTGGATAATGATTTAACTAGCTTAGCTTGCTGAAGATTTCTGAGAATGAACTGGCAGAAGGCACATGATAAGAAAGTTCTTCAAAACAGTAAGAATCTTTTCCTTCTTTGAAAATGAGGCTCTGCTTTTGCAGAACCCACGTGCCTAGGTAGAACATGGGCAGCAGTAATAGAATCTTCCTCTACTGTAGTGATTCTTAAAACCTTTTTTGGGATTAAAAAGGCTTCTCTCCCTTGGAGAAAGCTATGGATCCTTTCCCCCAAGAAAATACATGCACAAAACTACACAGGTCAAGGGATCTGTGACTCCTTTAGAACTATCTACTTCTGGTATACAGAAGTCCATGGATGCCAAGTTGAGATCTCCTAATGCCATGCCAGTTTCCAGGATGGGGACTGCCAATGAGGGGATATATGGATGCAACTCACAGCTGATGGTTGAAGCTGGAGCTTGCTGAATCCTGAACAATGTTGTCATTTTCAGTCCATCTGTCTAAAGGCACTTTCAGGCCACTTGAAGATACATTAGTGGTGCTGCTAGTGAAAGATGTTAGTTGCATACTGAGAGTTTTGAAATAAAACATCTTTTAGGAACTTCCATGGTGGTCCATTGGTTAACACTCCTCACTTCTAATGCAGAGGATACAGGTCCAATCCCTGGTCAGGGAACTATAATCCCACATACTGAGTGGCACAACCAGAAAGTAAAACACACACACACAAACATCTTTTAGGGCCTATTAAAGAACAGTAGATTCATCAGTACATGGGCTTGCAATGTAGACATTTGTTGCCACTTCTAAGAATAGTAGTATGTGGTTACTAGATCCTTCTCTATGCAAGGCCAGAGTTCTTTCCTTAATTTATAGAATTGCTGACTCTTACTAGTCTGTATCTCCTATTTTCAGTGAGTTGCCACTAATTGCCATGAGCTTGTTTATAAAAGAAAGACATTAAAAGCATATTATGAAGTTGATAAATTATTAAACCAGAACAATTATAGTAACAGGGAAACATGGCATTCAGCATCACCAGGCAGGGAGGAGACGGAAAGGGGAGCAGCAATATCGACTGTTAGGACAGGACAGGACAACAGAGTGAGTCTGTGAGACTATGGGGAAGCCTGTCCATGAAGCATACTAGTGATAGACTCAGTCACTAGGCAATGTGATCCTCCACATCCTGAAATATATTAGTAACAGCTCTTATTTATTCAGTACCTACTTACCATATGCCAGTCACTCTACTAGGCAGTAAACATAGAATGATCTCAATTAAGCCTCACAACCCTCCCTAGGTATAGTATTTGTATACCCATTTGACAAATGAAGGAAGAGAGTCTTGGAATGACAAACCCTTGTCTGATGCCCCATAGTGAGTAACAGAGCTGGTTTTCTGATGCTTCAGTGCCTGCTTTTCTTTCCTATGTTGCCTTTCTATGTAAAAGAAAGTCCCCCCAACTTGAGGAAGTAAACATCTTTCTTTTCATCTTCTTTTTCACTCCTTCCTCCCAGGGTTTAACGGAAGGTTTCTCTGCCCCAGAAACCCTTGGCAACATTGAGTCCCAAAGGCAAACTGGTACACATTGCAGATTTCCTGAGCCTACTGCCTTCCTGCACTGCAGTGAGGTGGTGGCAGCCCAAAACTGGGTCTGGGCCCATCCAACCATGAGCCTCTGCATGCTCCTGCTAAAAATTATAGAGAAGTGGATGCTATTTACCTATTTTTTTTAAAAGGAGCTTTAAAAATATTTTTGTAAAGGAATTCTATAGCTCAGTATCAAAGAGCTGGAATTAAGGGGCTGTTACAGAGGGGCCCATTCCTCAAGAGGTAATAAATCCAAGACCATACCACCACTCATGGATCTAAAGGCAAACATGAGATAGTTTTTTTTAATGTATTTAAAATCCATTAGAACAGAAAGCACATTGGCAGTTGCTAGGTCTGGAAAAGAGGGGTATAGAAGTGGGGCTTTATTGTGGAATGATGGAAATGTTTTGGAACTAGATACAGACAGTGACTGCACAACACTGCAAATGTACTAAATGCCACTGAACTATTCACTTTAAAATAATTAATTTTATGTCATCTAAATTCACCTCAATTTTAAGAATTCACTGATAGAGAATTTATGAGTCTATCAGAAAAATAATTATGATGTCTGCCATACCTTCTGCTCCAGCTGAGACCATTATGTACAGCCACCTGGGTCAACCCAGTAGAAGGAATTCCATTTGGACAACATTAAGCCAGATCTAATAAGAGTAGTATTGATTTCAAAACAGAGCCTGGAGAAAAAGCCAGAAATCTCCCTGGATGTAAATGAAAGAAAGAATAGCTAGAAATGTTGCTTGCTTATGAGTAGTTATCACTGATTTCCAGCTAATTTTATTTTTATTATCATATCATCAGAAATCTGTAAGTTCCTTAAAAACATCCAAATTTTAAGAACACATTTTGTTTCTTAGAACCAAATAAATTTATATACCTGAAAGCACAGTGCTAATTTAAAATGGAAATAACTGAAGGGAGCTTTGCAAACACAGTTCCTATGTGAAATTTTATTTTTCTTTCTAGACAGTACATTACTGGCTTTGCTGCGTGTTCAGATTTAAATGTACAGGTTAGTTGCTGTCATCATGCCTTTTGCTATTTTCAAATATCTCACATGGCTATGCCATTTGCAAATGGAGTGAGTGCTCCTGAATCCAGTCAAACAAAGGGCTGTTTTTATTATATTACCAACCCTTGCTGCATACACTTAAATGGAGAAAAGAATGGTTACTATGTGGATCAAAAGGCTGCTCTCCTCCTCTATCGATCTCTTAGAAGTTGATTGGATTGCCCTCATGTTTTATGCTATTTCACAAGCTTACTAGGTGGGGGTGGGAACTAGCTAAAATTTATCAATTCTTCCTTAAAATCCCTTGAAACACACACACACATACACACCCCAAGATTATAATAAAACAGAGTGAGTCATACCACAGATATTTAAAGAATTATGTTTCTACAGTGCTTCAATGATTCTGAATAAAACAAAACAGAGAGCACTCAGGCTACAAAGAAAATGAAGACTGATCCTGGAAGGGTCTCCAGGCTTGCTTCCTCATTGATTAATTACTGTAGATCACCACATGGCTACCCTCTTCCCTGATGAGACAAGTGGTCTGAGACTTTTCATTCCAGTTTTATCACATTCTCCTAGGGGTTAGAGAATGCTCAGCAGACTGTAACCAAAATCATTAGTATAAGGGCTGGAGTTTTAGAATATAATCAGTAGCAGTCTGGTTAATTGCTGATTATTACACAGGACAAAAAAGCAGCTCTTTCCTTAGAAGTGCTTATTAAAACAAACTTAACTCAGGTTTGTCTGCTATGCCATATGTGTGAATAAATGAGAGGGGTAACTTCCATTCCTCATGATTTCCGGGCATGCATAAGAATTTATACATGACATATAGAATTCCTGATGTCCTTTAGGACTAGACAATCTTCTATCTTAAGTCAGACATAACCTCAGCAAAAGGAACCTGTCTCTGGCAACTGAAGTTGTCTGTCCATGGCCTAACCTAGTCTGTAAAGTAGAAACAGCAAAGTTAAGATTAGAACTAAGATGAAAGCAGAATTCAGGTCCAGCTCCAGGGCCTGTATCTCTACACTTGGTCTGGTCATTAATAGAAGGAAGTGAATATAGAAAATATACAGGACAGAAAATGGGGAGGGGGGTACATGGTTTAACTTTGATCTTTTAATATTAACAGGCCTAATTATTCATTGGAAACTAATTCAGCAAAGTAATCTAAGAAGTGACTACCAAGGGACCATAACTGAATTTGAAAACAGACTATATGCCAACCACTATTCTGAGTGCTTAACACATTCATTAATTATTGTAACAAGTCTTTGAGTTAGGTACCACTGTCCCAATTTACTGATATGGAAACTAAAGCTCAGAGAAATTATATAAAAGTTCAAGATCACACAGCTTGCAAATAGCAAAGCTGGAGGTCAAATCTGTGAGTCTGGGCTTCAAAATTCATGTCCTTAACCAATGTGAAATACTGCCTCTAGGCCTACTGGGGGGGAAAAAGTCTGTTCCTGGCAAACATCTTCACTTTCTGATTTAAAATGTTCAACCAGCTTTTCTTTGGGAAAAACATTTTCTTAGAAACATTAGAAGAAAAAAACTTTTCTCACTTAAAAGAAAAAATAGTATCAGTATAATAACCTGTGTCAAACCACTCAGTCATGTCCGACTCTTTGCAACCCCATGGACTATAGACTGCCAGGCTCCTCTGTCCATGGGGATCCTCCATGCAAGAATACTGGAGTGGGTTGCTATGCCCTCCTCCATGCAAACTTACCAAACTAGGGATCAAACCCAGGTCTCCCACATTGCCTGTGGATTCTTTTAACATCTGAGCCACCTAGGAAGCCTTGTAAAACCACAGGTACCATCAAAATGAAACAAATATGCAGTAAAGATCAAACCATAATATCCATTCTATGTAAATAAATACTTGTCAAGCTTTCTGAAGATCAATATGGCATTTCATTTATGCATTGACTATTAATCTCAATAAACAATAAAAATTTAGATATCATCTGTCCAGTTTTGAAGAGAGGCCAATAATCAAACTCACATACACAACAATATTATTGAAAAAGGTTAAAAATGAGGACCTACCCTTTGTCCATGATCTACTGAAGACAGCAAAAATGAACATTCAGAGTCAGCTTGATTATTCTCTATTAACAGAGCCTTCTAAGATAACAAAATACACCAGAGAGGTTGCCAACTATTAGAACTTGAAAAGGAAAAAATAACTTTTTTTTAAATTAGTCACATATACATCTAATAAGAAATTATGATCTGGTCATCCTACAAGAATATTCACCTAGGATCAAATCACCAAGATTATACTTTGCATAGGCTGAACAGGAAAAGTAAACTGGCCAGTGGCATCACTTCCAAGAATTCAAAGCCACAGTTGCTGTAGAGGGGTCGCTGTGTGAGTGTGTGCAAGAAGTCTGAATCCAGAGGAGAGATTATCAGGAACTAGATAAGAATGTATCTGACTCAATCAGGAGGGAAGGGCAGTGCAGTAGAAGCGGAGGGGAAGCTCAGTGAAGCCCAAGGTCAGAGGAAATGATGACACCAGAGAGAAAAGACTGGGGTGGCATTTAGGGAGGAACTGAGAAACCTGCCAAGCTCACATTCTGTCTGACTACTATTGTCACAAATTAGCCCCCTGGATATCTTTGCTTAGAGAGGGCTTAAGCGAAAACAGAGAACCTACCAGCTGTGCCAAAGAAATCTTTCTCTAGCCATTGAATCTAGACTCTGGAATCTGTACTTCATATAGTCTTATTTGTGCAGATTTGAGGATTTAGTTTTGTTTCTGCTTTTGTTCCTAGCAAAAATCCCTCTTGAAACAGTCAGGCTAACCCAAGGCAACAAGACAGTGCATTTGTCTTGTTTTTGCTCGTGCTTTTTCCTCATCTTAAGTCTTTGACCCTCTGGTTATTTGAAGACAGCTACCATATATGGCCTCTCACCACTAAATTTTTGCTTCTCCAAGACAGAAGCAATTGGTCAATGCTTGCTCTTGTTTCCTGAGTCTCTCCTTGTGAGTGTTCCCTATCCCACTGCCTTCCCGTCTGTCAATATTTCTAAGGTATGCTGCACAGAACTGGATAAAAGATGCATTGGAGATTAGAAGTATTAACTCCCTTGATCTGAAACTGTATTTCTACTGATGTACCCAAGGTCACATTGCCTTTGCAAGTACCGATTTTTAAACCAGTCAATCAGTGTTTTTACTTAGTTTACTGTCAAACAGTAAACAGTAAACTAACAGTAGTAACAACAGGCCAAATAAAAATAACCAGATAAAATTCATTCTTTGGGTTTCCTGGAGGTCAAGTTCAAGAGGGAGGGAAAAAAGAAGGGGTGGAACTCTTTGTGACTAACATAGTATTTACTAGTATCTGCCTTTGGTAAAATTCTGAGATGTGAGTAATCCATAGACTGCAAATTCCTTAAAGGCAGACTACCTTCCTCTAATTTTAATTTTGTTGTCCACACAAGTGATATTCTTTTGACTTATTGCAGAAATATTTATCAAATAATTACATTTAATGTTGTTGTTCAGTCGCTCTGTCGTGTCCAACTCAGTGCGACCTCATGGACTACAGCCCATCAGGCTTCTGTCCTTCACCACCTCCCGGAGCTTGCTCAAACTCGTGTCCGTTGAATCAGTGATGCCATCCAACCATTTTGTCCTCTGTCGTCCCCTTCTCCTTCTGCCTTCAATTTTTCCCAGCATCAATGTCTTTTCCAATGAGTCGGAAAAGGTGGCCAAAGAACTGGGGCTTCAGCTTCAGCATCAGTCCTTCCAATGAATATTCAGGGTTGATTTCCTTTAGGATTGACTGGTTTGATCTCCTTTTAGTCCAAGAGACTCTCGGGAGTCTTCTCCAACACCACAGTTCGAAAGTATCAATTCTCTGGCGCTCAGCCTTCTTTACGGTCCAACTCCTACATTCACAAATGACTACTGGAAAAATCATAGCTTTGACAACATGGACCTTTAATTAATTACATATAATACTCTGCTTTAAAAAATAAGTGTCTCCCCATGCTCCTATAAACCATTATTTCTGAGCCCTTGGAATAACCTTAGTACGCCTGAGAACTTGGTCACACCAGATAGTGTATGCTGACAATGTGATTTATGGTGAATGCCTATTTTTATGTACCTGGGACATGCCATATCAGGTTGTCCACTGGGAGGCTGCTGGGATATCAAGGCTGCGCGCCTATGTGACTGAATTCCAATAAAAACTCTGGATTCGGCCTGACTCGAAGCGCCGGCCCGACCGGTGGCGGTACCTCGGACCCTGCGATGGAAGCGTGTCCTCGAGGGCCGGGTAACCAACTGTGGGTGACGAGGCGGCGGAGGTGGGTCTCGAGCGCCCCTCCAGGCCTCGAGTACCCCGAGCTGCTGGCGCTCGCCGCTGCCCGCCCCTGCCAGCCCCTCCCAGGAGTGTGTAGAGCGCGTGTGCAGAGGCGTGCGGAGCCAGCGCAGCGAGGACCATGTTGCTTCCGAACATCCTGCTCACTGGTACACCAGGGGTTGGAAAAACTACGTTAGGCAAAGAACTTGCATCAAGATCAGGACTGAAATACATTAATGTGGGTGATTTAGCTCGAGAAGTTTGATCACCGGATATCATGGAGTCTGGCAAGATGGCTTCTCCCAAGAGCATGCCGAAAGATGCACAGATGATGGCACAAATCCTGAAGGATATGGGGATTACAGAATATGAACCAAGAGTTATAAATCAGATGTTGGAGTTTGTCTTCCGATATGTGACCACAATTCTAGATGATGCAAAAATTTATTCAAGTCATGCTAAGAAAGCTACTATTGATGCAGATGATGTGCGATTGGCAATCCAATGTCGTGCTGACCAGTCTTTTACCTCTCCTCCCCCAAGAGACTTTTTATTAGATATTGCAAGGCAAAGAAATCAAACCCCTTTGCCATTGATCAAGCCATACTCAGGTCCTAGATTGCCACCTGATAGGTATTGCTTGACTGCTCCAAATTATAGACTTAAGTCTTTACAAAAAAAGGCGTCTACTTCTGCAGGAAGAATAACAGTTCCACGGTTAAGTGTTGGCTCAGTTACTAGCAGACCAAGTACTCCCACGCTTGGCACACCAACCCCACAAGCCATGTCCGTCTCAACTAAAGTAGGGACTCCAGTGTCCCTCGCAGGGCAAAGGTTCACAGTACAGATGCCCACTTCACAATCCCCAGCTGTAAAAGCGTCAATTCCTGCAACATCAGCAGTTCAGAATGTTCTAATTAATCCGTCATTAATTGGGTCCAAAAATATTCTTATTACTACTAACATGGTCTCATCACAAAATACTGCCAATGAAGCATCAAATGCATTAAAAAGAAAACGTGATGATGATGACGACGATGACGATGATGATGACGATGACTATGATAATTTGTAATCTAGCCTTGAAGCATGTAACATGTATACTTGGTTTTGAATCTATTGTACTGAGATTAAACATGCATGCTAGATGTTTCCATGTTGTGTTCTAGAAAAAATAGTATTTAATGAGTAAATATGTTTACCATACTTTTCGATTGAGCTGTTGTGTTGGATTTTCTTTAATAGGATTAGTAATGGTTTCTCGTCAGCCTTTAAGTGTAAAAAATAAAGTTGCAATTCGTGTTTAAAAAAAAAAAAAAAACTCTGGATTCTAGGGCTCAGGTGAGCTTCCCTGGTTAGCAACACTTCACATATCATGTTGGGAAAAGTAAACACTCTCCTTGCATCTCCAATGGAAGAGGACAAATGGAAGCTTGTGACTGGTTTCTCCTGGACTCTACCCTATACATTTTTTCCTGCTGCTCATTTTAATCTGTATCCTTTTATAGTAACAAGCTATAACCAAGGGCATAATAACTTTTTGGGTCCCATGAGTCCTTCTTGTGAACTATTAAACCTGAGAATGGTCTTGGAGATCCCCAACACATATGTTAACACCAGGTAAGAACAAAAATAGTAAGTAATTTGTGCAAGAGACATTTACGCGAGGCAATGAACTCCATAGCTGTTACTTTGTCCACTGTCAAATAAAGGCATCTGGTATAACCAGGGAACGTAAAGATGTTTATAAAATATTTATTTGATGGCACAGTTTAACTTTGCTTTGGATGTCTTGTTCCTTAAAGAGTTTTAGTTATTTTTAAAAAATCCTCAATAAACACAAGCATTTCAAAATAGGTTAAAATAAAATTTTATTAAAAAATTGTATTAAATGTTAGAAGAAATTTATACAGAATTCATAAATTCTTTATAAAACAATCACCAATCTTCCTCCAATTATAATTGCTTTTATGCAGATTCAGAAATTTTACAGTGAAATAAGGTCTACAAAATATTTCTTTTAAAGCATCACAATGCTAATTTTAGGCAAAATAATCTTTAAAATGGAAATTTTTGCATGCAACTGAGTGAGCTCTCAAACACCCGTATTCTTTATCACAGCAACAAATGGGAAAATGAACATTAAACTGACTTACTGAGGAAACAATGAACAAGTATTCTGTAAACCTTAAATTCACTCAAATTTTTAAATTACTTTCAAAAGCAGTACCATTACAAGGTACTGACAATCATACTATGTACTCAAAATTAATGTTAATCAAACTAACAATCAAAAAAATGTTGCAAAGAGGCACCCCTTGCTGTAAGGTATGTTAAATGTGCCTTCATTACACTGAAGACCTAAACCCTACAAGGGACAGCCTCCTCCACACACAAAAAATTATAATTCATCCCTTTTAGAAGTGGATAACATCTCTTTAGTAGTGTTGCTGGTTTGAAAAAAAAAAAGACATAAGTTCAAAATATGACGGCAACATACAAAAGTGGCCCATAGTTTTGGTCTTTGTCTGAGAGGTACATTCTGTAATTTAACAAAGTCTGGTTTTAAATTTTCAGTTCAAAAGCACACTCCTTTTCCAATTGGATGACTGCCCAACTGATGCCATTCCAAAGAGCAGAATCCCAATCACCAACTTGAAAGGGGTATGGCTCAATGAAGACAAAAACAGTGACTGATTTACCTCAAAGATTAGGAAACAAAATCTATATCAAAGTATCTGAAATCATAAAAAGTAAATGCTTTAAAAAATTTCCCCCTGAGCTATGGATGCTTTTTATATAGTCACTTACCAGACAGACTTTTTACTAAACAGATCTTTCACTAAACAGACGCATTCTATCATTCCAAGTTATACTTAAAAATCCTATGATTTATAAGACTCCTATGATTCTTGGTGCTGAAAATAGATAAGTTACATCCCAAACAGCACAAAATGATAGCAATTACATGTTTCATGGAAATCTTTGGTGAGAATGCAATCCTGCAGAAGCCTCCTTATTTTGTTCACCCACTCCTAATAATCTTACAATCTTCAAGTAATTTTCAAAGGAGAAACCACAAGTCCATAATGAAGAACCAGCAGACCATCCTGAAAAAAAAAAGTGTTCTGCAGTTACTTGAAAACCACTTACATATATGACCAAGTCAAAGATAGTTTATTTTTCATAACCCAACACTAATGTGAAATTCTTTGATTTAAAGAGAATAAAGGTCCAAGATAAAGAAACTTGCTAATCTACTCACCTCATAACCAAACACTCCCTGCTAGTGTGCCTTTTTAATGACTCTTAGAAGAAAATCCTGAAACTACCAGTATCCACAGTTTGTCAAGGTTGTTTATGGCTAAACAGTTCTCCAAAAAGAACTAAAACTTTTCCTTTTGCAGATTGCTTAATATATCACCCAACTTCGGATTTCTCTAAGAAAGACTCAATTATCATAGAGTATCATGGGTCTGCTAGGAAATAAAACATTTATTTCCCATATAAATGCAGCTTACAACTAAAATAAGTGAGAAAACTTCAGAACTCTTACCCATTTAATACATGATACATTTTACTTCCTCCTTGAAGAATGTTCAGTACAATTCACCCTTTCTTTGATACCCAGAGTCATCCTTATGAACTGTAACTGTACTGAGCTATATAACACAGTGATGTCCTTTGGGGTTGTTGGGAAACTTAACACTAAATGACTCCAGATACATTGTTTATGAGTCTCTCTATGTCTCCTTTCTTGATATCAGGTCTTGATTCTTTGTGCTCTCGCCAAAGCTGCACCCAGCAAGCAACCTACCTTTTTAAGGTGCTATTTGTAATCTACTATGAAGGAAATGGCAACCCACTCCAGTATTCTTGCCTGGAAAACCCCACGGATGGACTCACAAAGAGTCGGACATGACTGAGTGACTTCACTTTATGAACTGAAAAACTAGCTTAAAAAGAAGACTCATTGAGAAAGTATGCCATGGGCAATGGGCCTACTTTGAGCAACATTTAGCGGGAGTGGTGGCATACATGCCTTGCATTTCCAACCCTGCTCTAGCTATCACCCTTTCTTTCTTCTTTATTAAGCTTTTTCATGGCTCTACTTCCTCATTTCTCATTCACTATTCAACTCACTGCAATCTGGCTTCTGTTACTGGCAACTCTAGTGAAAACTCATCAGAATTCTAGAAAGGGGTTCACAAATTCAAATACCCACAAAAGCCAGAGAAGTACCATAAATGAATATGTGAGTCAGGTAAGTAGTCAAATAGGGTATGTTGAGACCAATGGTAAATCATAGCAGACGCTTAGCTAAAGGAATTTAAACTCAAAAAATATTTAAAACACAGAATAAGCCAAATAAAGTATAATCAATCCCACACCATGTTTGGCCTACAGATCATCAGATCTCTTCTAGACTAATTTGTCTAATCAAAGTAAATGAATTTGTATTCTAACACACACAGAAGGATCCTATTAACACATTTACATGAATACAAATTACATTTTACAGAATATCAATTTTTTGCATATAGTTATGTTTCAGAATTACAAGCTGTTTAAAATCTCAAAACAACTTCAATACATGTATAAAATTACATTTTATGAAATGAGATAATCTTTATAATTCAAATTTATATCTATATTTATTATGTTTATATTCTGATAAATATACAGGAATATATAAATATTATTTATATTTTATATTTAGATGTCTCCATTCATGGTCTTCTTAAACAATCGAACCAGAGTAAATCCGCTAAAAGATAAATCAGATTATGTCTCTTCTGTCCTTGGCTCAAATCTCTCCAATCTATAGTTTCCCACCTCATTCAATTAAAATCCAAAGTTCATACTACAGCCTATAAAGTCCTGCATGGTTTTATTCTAACTATCAGATCTGAGCTCCTCCCACTCTCTCCCTCACTTGCTACATCCTAGCTTTCCCACTGCAAAGACGTATTATTCATTTAGCTAAGAGGTCCTGAGATTACATGACACTTACATAGTTATCAATGAGGACTTTAATTAAAAATATTCTTTAAATTGAAGTCATACTTTCTACCCACTCCATTGACTTTGGGATTTTATGCCTAGCTTTTTATATTTCTAATCAAGCTTAACTTTAAAAAAGACAATATTTTCTAAGATTTCTGAAGTCTGATTTTATAAAAATCTTAGGAAATGTCTTGTTTATACCTCTAAGTATGCTTTACTTAGCCAACAATTTTACTTTTGTATTTTATGAAGATCTTTTGAATTATTTGTTACTAAAATGTGAACAATTAGTACAGTGCTATATTTCTAAAAGCATGTAAGAATAATCAAATAATTACCCAAATAAATATTCAGCTACCCCTTCATTAAGACCCTAAGCTTTAAGTTCAACTTTTTCAACAGGTGAACCTTGATTCTACCGCTAACTAACCAAGTGATCTTGGGCAAGGTACTTAATCTCCATACACCAGTCATCTCTTGGATTCCCCAATGGATTTCAGAACTAGAGGGCAAAATTCCAAAAGAAACTGGATTTTTGTCTTCATTAAAATCATAGGTCTTATCTTGCTTTCATTTATCCTTATTAGATTTCACACTATACTTCCCACTCATATTATAGGCTACTTAAAACACCGTAACAGTTACCATGGCTTCTCATCAACTGAGCTAGGAATGGTATGTGAAATCTCTACAGACTAATGAGTATCTGCAAATTTTTCTTAAAGACACGTACTTGCAGATACATTTGCCCAGCAGTCTTCAAAGCTCTACTGCAGAATGGGACAGAGAAGAAAAAAAGGCTCTAGAGTCAAACTGCCTGGGGTTTGAGCCTGGCTCACACACTCACTGACTGTGGATAAGTCACAGGTCCTTTCTGTACCTTACCTGTGCGTGCTCAGTCACTTCAGTCACGTCCGACCCTGTGCTACCCTATGGACCGCAGCCCACCAGACTCCTCTGTCCATGGGGTTCTCCAGGCAAAAATACTGGAGTGGGTTGCCATGCCCTCCTCCAGGGGATCTTCCCAACCCAGGGATCAAACCCAGGTCTCCCGCATTGCAGGCAAATTCTTCACCGTCTGAGCTCCAAGGAAATTCATCTTACCTGTACCTTTCCTTATCTTTAAAACTGGGGATAAAAGAATACCTATCTCATAAAACTATGATGAGTAAGAGAGCTCATCATTACAAATCATTTAGAAAAGTTACCTGACACGCAGTAAGCATCCAGTAAACATTAGCTTTATTATAGTCCAGGTAATTTTAATTATAGAATGTTTATTAAAACCCTGATAACATGGAACACTCCTCTTTCATTAAATAACTTACCCGTTGGGCATAAATATGGTAGACCTACCTGCATTGCTGCATCACCTATTGCACGTCGAATTTCCCTTAGAGTTTGATACCGTTCTAACAAATGATCACCACAGATGATGTCTACCTACAGGCAAATAAGAGTATAAGTTTGCTTTCCTGCTTCAAAAAACCATATTAAAAAAGAGGAAGATCAACGTAATTATTTTTAGACTAGACTTTGCTATTTTTATTTATTTATTTATTTTTTATTTTGGCCATGGCATGTGGGCTCTTAGTTCACCAATCAGGGATTGAACCCATATCCCCTGCACTGGAAGCACAGAGTCTTAACCACTAGACTGCCAGGGAGGTTCTGACTTAACTATTTTAGATTGATTAATGCTCTTACAAAAGAGTTTATTTACAAATAAAATGGAATGAGCATAGAGGACATGGCACAACACAGAACACAGCAGATATTCCAAATAGTTTCCTTGAATCTCTCAGAACAAGTTAAATCATACTTGATATGTTCAGCATAAGATGGCACAGAAAATTACATTTTTAAACAGTTCCATGACACAGTGATTAAGGGCTTATAATGCTTCAAAAGGCAAACTTTAGTTGTTTGAACGATTTTCTTATTAAGGAATATCTCATTTTCCAACAATGAAAAGTCTAACACTGATATAAAGTACACAATAAGGCATTGTGTTTTATGGGCAGAACAATCTTAACAAGGTCTTTTCAGCCTTTTCAGTAATGTCAAAGCTCTAAGATAAATCTACTTTTATACTGAATGCTCTAGACAGGACAATATGGTTGTACAGTCATATACTATATTGTATATGATTCCAGTATATTCACTTGCTAGAAACAGAAATGAAGTCCTTATATACTCTTTTACTGAGTACTCCTTTTCCACTGCTTCAAAATGGGAACAGGTCCTCAACATCTTATTAACACATACCACTTAAGAGACTCCGTCTCCTAAGACTCCTATTTAGCTTATGGCACGAGATTCTTCCCTGCTCCAAACCACAGTATCACCTCTTAACTCCTATTTTTCCTTTTCCTTTCCTCTCAAATGCAATCAGCTACACATGCAATCTCACATGCAAAAAGCTACAGGTGTAGCTTCTTTCTTCTTTCTTCATAATACCTTTTACATTCATATCATTTTTTCAAGTGCTGCCTTCAGGCTTAAACCACTGAAATCATCTCCTAACCAGATTCCTAACTTCAAATTCTGTTTACTCTAAAAAATCCTACACAATGCCAACATGTTAATCCCTCTAAAACCTTTAGCATGCTTGGGTAAGAATAAAAAAGCACCTGCATTTAACTGAGCAGCCACTATGCACAGCATAATTACATTTATTTATTTTACATATGTTATCTCATATCATTTTCACATTCCTGTGAGTTAGGTATTGTAATTCCCACTTTGCAGATAGGGATGCTAAGAAGTAAAGACATTAAATTTTCCTAAAATCACAAAGCCAGTAAGCAGCAAAGTTCAGATCTGAACCCAGGTCTATTTCCAGGTCTATCTTTCTCCAAAAATCAGTGCATGTCGGGGATTGGCAAACTTTCTATAAAGGGCTAGATAATAAATATTTTAGGCTTGTAGGCCACAAGATCACTGTTACATGTGCTCAATTCTATCACTGTAATATAAAAGCAGCCACAGAATGGCTGTTAAAATAAAACACTGTTTATAAAAGGATGGCAGGCTAGATTTGGCCTGTGGGTCAGTTTGTCAAGCCCTGTGCTCTCTCACAATGAATAACCTCCAATTAGTAACAACTCCTGTTTTATGCTTACCAGTTTTAAAGTTGGTAGAGCAATATCTGTTTGCAAAGGACTTGAAGGCAGTAACAGCTGATGATGTGCACAGAACTTAGATCCAAGAAAAATTACAGAACTTAGAAACTAACATTATGTTTTTACTAAGTATCCACCAGTCCAGAGACCACCACTCTTAGTGGGCTTCACCATATGGTATACATTTATGACTTGGTTACTACAAATTTTCAACTTCATCCCAAGAGGTTAGCCAGTTACTAACAGTTTGATGCACATGGTCCTAGATGCTACGTGTGCATGCAGGGATTTTATTTTTATAGAAATGGGATCATGTCACATATTTTGTTCTACATATTCTTAAAACATACACACACACAAACACCAAAACCTTAATATACCACAGACATCTTTTGGAACACATAGTTAACTCTCTGACTTTAATAACTGCACAGTGTTCCATTTTATGAAATATATCATAAATTATAAATCCGTTCTCCTCAGAAACATTTAAACTGCTTCTCACTTTACCTGTTGATTACCTTAGTTCATTCAAACAGAGTCACGTCTGTGAGGATGTCACAAATATGACCCAAATTATTTGATAATTTGGTGGAAGGCTCAGCATATTCACGGTTATGATTTACTACAGCAACACAGCAAGGATATAGTCAGATCATCAGCAAGGTAGAAAGATACAGGGAGAGTCTGCAGAAATCCATGCACAGGCTTTCTTTGCTCTTCCCTCCCAGTCCAGGAAGCAATACTCCCACAGTACTCTTTTCTCTAGCAGTAGAAATGCAGCCAATTTGTGCGGTGTCTCTGCCAGGGAAGCCCACTCAAGGCTCAGAGTTTAGGGTTTTTACTGAGGTTTGGTCATGCTGGCATTCTCTGCCTAGCAACTACCAAATTCCAGACTCCCAGAAGCAAAGCAGGTATTCACTGTTTGTTCAGTCCAGGCACAGGGAAACATGCAATAGTTAGGTAAGTTTTTATATTAGTGCAGGGAACTTTTTACAAGCCAGCTCCCTAGATGCTAGGCAAGGGCCAACCTTGTAAGCCAGCCCTTCTACAGACAGCAGCCTCGGGTCTACTTTGTTAACTCCTTTCGGCATAATCTTTCTAACCTCTGGAGTATTAAGTCTTAGACAGGAAGGATAACGACAGTATTTCTGAATCTCAGAGCAGAAATCAGAATGTGAAGATAGTCTTAAGGGAAAAAAAAAGTCCTTAACTTTTTAAAAGCAAGATCACACTAAAGCTTCCAAGACAGAATTTTTCACTGAATGAGCCAGTGCCACACTCATCCCTCTTTGTTCATATATACTCTTTTCTTTGATAGAAAGTTCTTTTCTTTATCTGGCCAAGAAAAAAAAAAAAATCCATTCTGCAAATCCTTTGACAAATTCAGAGCTAAATCATTCACTCTGTGCTCCTGTTGCACTCATCATAGCCTATTGTCATTTTACATCTTTCCCACACAATTCTGAGTTGCCTGACAGCATGAATTTTCTGTCTCATGTCTGTACTGGATGCCAAGCACATAGATTGCTCAATTTAATGTTAACAGATAGTAAATGAATGGTAGGGATATACCATATGACAGATTGGAACCTCCGTAAGATAAATGATTTGGAAACAATTCAGTGGTATGGTTAAGGGTTAAGGTAATATACTAAATAAATAATAATAAAAAGGAACTTATCAGGACGTCCCTGGTGGTCCAGTGACTAAGAATCCCCCTGCCAATGCAGGGGACACAGGTTCTATCCCTGGTCCAGGAAGATCCCACATACCTGAGGCAACTAAGCCTGTGCACAGCCTCAATTACTGAGCCCGTGTGTCACAATTACTGAGTCCATGTGCCTAAAGCCCATGCTCTGCAACAAGAGAAGCCACCACAGTGAGAAGCCCGAGCACTGCAAGGAAGAGCAGCCCCTGCTTAGGGCAGCTGGAGAACGTTTGTGCACAGCAACAAAGACCCAGCACAGCCAAAAAGTAAAGTAAATACATAAATCTTAAGGAAAAAAAACCTATCTTACAAGATGGAATTCAAAATTTACTACTACATTTTTTACATGGAAAATATTTAGTGATAAATGTGATAAGCATTTTATAAAACCAAAAATAAGATCAAATGATGTGATGTACAAAGGAATATCTCACAAGAGTTGGTTTAAAAAAAACAAACATGAAAAACAAGAAGATACAGTAAGACATGAATAAATTCAAAATACCACTAAGTCAATCATGATAATTCAAAGACACTGGGGTCTCTATATGAAAAAAAATCCACTCAGATAATTACTGATTTCTGGTTTGAATTAACTTAAATCTCTTAAGAACACGTGATCTATGTATTTTTTTATCTTTCAGAACTATCTTCCTTTTTTATTTTTATCTGCCACAAATAAATAATATCTTTAAAGGTATTTTATCATTTAACAATCCCTTAGTAATCATTCATTCCTGCTAGTAAATAACCATTCATGAAGGTCACATATCTGTAAACAAAGCATACATTTTCTATTTGGAACTAAATGGTTTTAAAGAAGGTCAGCACAGAAGACTCAAGTGACTGGGTTGATCAAGAATTGTTTAATGGTTAACTATTTTGTCTAATGGTTAACTATTAACCATTGGTGTGCTCAGTCCATGGGGTCTCAAAGAATTGGACATGACTGAGTGACTAAACTGAACTGAATGGTTAATTAGCTCAATGTTTCATTCATATTAGAATTAACTCTTGTTTATTTTCTCTTGGATTTAGAAAGCTTCAACAATTTTAGTCACAAATGGGTCTGCATAATTATCTGTTCTATTATTTTAACATTTTGGTGAGATAGTAATTTATGAATGTTACCAGCTATATAGTACCTGAATTAGAAAAAAATATTTACCTAGAGAACCAAGAGCTGAGAGAGAAAATTAAAGACTGAAACAAATTTCAAAGTGTTAAAAGCCTTGAATTCTATGAAATGAGGAAAAAAATAAACCCACATTTTTATACAATAGAGTCAATTTAGAGTTTTGGCAACCAAATTTCTTAAAACACCAAATGTGAAATTTATCAATGGCTCCAATCAATATCTAGCCACAGAGGAAGTAATCTATACCCTAAAGAAAGCCTCTTGGGTGCCACTTCTTATTCTGTATAATCAGGTGCAACTCTTCTGATTTCTGCTGTTAGAAATAATAGACTATTATCGGGTCACTCACAATTCTTTGTTCAGGAGTCTGTAAACAGCTATTTATTTCTCACCAAAAGACTAAGAATAAAGGAAATAAATAAGTCATTTCCAGTTTTCAGCTACCATGAGATATAGCTAGCATTATGTCAAAGTCAGTAAGGGAAGTCACATCTAACTGCATTTAATATATATTTGGAGGAAGGCACAGCAACCCACTCCAGTATTTTTGCCGGGAGAATCTCTACGGACTGAGGAGCCTGGCGGGCTACAGTCCATGGGGTTGCAAAGAGTTGGACACGACTGAACAATATATATTTAGTACCAACAGATATTGATACTGAAAGCATAGCAAAATTTCAGCTAGTTTTAAAATATTTACTAACTTAATCTATAATAAGTAGATATTTTAGAAAAAAGTTATTCTGTGAAATTTTACACATGATGAAGAATAACAAAAAATCCCTTTTAAATTTGACTAATGAAAGAGCAAAACTATATAAATGTGCATTTTCACTGGCCCACATTAGTAAACTATGAGTATATTTACACTTTATATTCAATAATACATGGTGTTTGAGATTTTCATCTTACAAAAGAAAGTATTATACAACTACAATGGAAGATCTTTTTCAATCCTTAGAAAAATAAGAGTCTATACTAGATAGATATTTCACTTTTCTAGGTGTCCTGAGCTAGATACTGATACAAGGATGGCCTCTGAAGAGACTGAATGGATAGAAAAGTATACTTTTGCTCTACTATCAAAAAGAAAAAAGCTGGAGCTGAGGCTCTAGAAGCTGTTTAATCATTCTCATATCCTCAACTTTTCTTTTGACACCCAGAGATGGTAATCAATGGCAGCAAGAGACAGCCAGTAAGTCAAATATGATTAAAATTTGGGGGTAGGGATCGCTGTGTGCCAATATTCAATTACTACTTACAATATTTACAATGTCATAAAACAAAAGCCACTGCATGAAATCCTGGAGACAGTTCCTTCTTCAATATGCTAAGGGTAATCTCACAACTTCCCCTGTCTTTTAATATTTATTTTTATTTGGCTGTGCCAGGTCTTAGTTGCAGCATGTGGGATCTAGTTCCCAGACCAAGGACTGAACCCAGGCCTTCTGCATTGAGAGTGTGAAGTCCCAGCCACTGGACCACCAGGGAAGTCAGTCCCTTCCCCTGACTTCTTATATACACATACTCTACCTGACAAGCTGGATCAAGACCCATTTTTCTTCTGAGGAATTTTTCTACATGTCCAATAGTTGCTTCTCCTGAAACTCGGACAAACTTCTTTTCCAATGGCTACAAAAGTAAACAAACAAACCAATTTCAGGTGAAAAATACATAAAATGCACAAACCTTAAAACACATTTTATAGCAAAGATGATTCAAAAGATTTACAAAAGAAAGTTTGAGTTAATTTATCTATCCCATACAAAAAAAGAATTTTTGTTTAGCTTCTCCTCTCTAAAAAGTGTCAATTCCTGGAAGGTCTGGAAGAAAGACCGCAGAGAAAGGCACAGCCTACTCAACCTGCTGATGAACCTGCAGAAAAGGCTGATGAACCAATGGAACATTAAACAACAAACCAGTCTATATATGTATTGTCATACATGTAAGAATGCAGGAGCACATACTGATGACAATAATTTATACTTTGAACCAAAAGATGCAGAATGGTGGGATAGAATGGTATGTTTTAGGAATCAGTTCAGATGTGAGTTTTTCCTAAGCTGCCACCAAAACCATATAATTGGGTTCATTTTTCTTTAAGATGGTCTCTATAATCATTTTCTAGAAAGTATAGTTCTCTCTACTAATGTTTTTATATGAAGAACATAGTGTCTTTGTGGTTTTAACGACAACTGTGAAATAAAATTGTTTCACCTGCTGAAAAAAAAAAAAGTCAACAATTTTTTTAATAGAAAGGCTTTAAAACTTAGAGCAAAATTTATTGCAGTGAATACCCAAGATTCAATGTCTAAAAGAACGTAGCCTCCTTAACAAAAAAACTGCAAGAAAAAAAAAACCAACCAAAGAGTAGGAGGAATCCATAGACTAAAAAAGATATAAGGCCTATAAATAAGAGATATCAACCAATTACAATATATGGATTTTATTTGGATCCCAATTTTAAAAAATCTATAAAACTTTCATAGGAAATTTAAATAGCATGTGGATATTTGATTAGGAATTACTGTTAATTTTTAAAACTATAGCATCATTATTATATTTTTATAAAAAGTCCTCATCTTTCAGAAATAAACTGAATTATTTACTGATAAAATGATAGTCTTGGATTTGCTTGAAGATTATATAGGAGAAGTGATAAAGGTAAAGATGAATTGAGATTGGCCCTGATTTTATAATTATTGACATTAAGTAATACACGTACACAGGCATTCATTTTACTATCATCTACTTTGTATGAGTTTGAAATTTTCTTGCAGTAGTGGAAAATAAAAAGATTAACATCTAAACATAAATGGCTGGAATCTGATCCAATGGTCTAAGGTGATGGGTAGAGAGACCATAGGGTTTTAAAGTAGAAACAAACTGAATGCTTATCTTGCTATTCTCTCTCTGAGGCAATTAAAAAGATATTACTATTTTTTTTCCATTTATTTTTATTAGTTGGAGGCTAATTACTTTACAATATTGTAGTGGTTTTTGCCATACATTGACATGAATCAGCCATGGATTTACATGTGTTCCCCATCCCAATTCCCCCTCCCACCTCCCTCTCCACCCAATCCCTCTGGGTCTTCCCAGTGCACCAGCCCCGAGCACTTGTCTCATGCACAAAAGGATATTACTATTAACAAAAATGAAAAGCTGGGATAATAAGAACTAAAAGGCATCTTTTAGGAAAACATAAAGTATTTTTCTAGAACTAGCAAAAAAGGAATCCTAGAATTGTTACCAAAAGGACTCAGGCAGGTTAAGCACGTATTTGTCCCATGTAACAGCACTCAGCTCTCTTCTCTGTAATTTGGTTTCTTAAGAAATTTCCTAACGATAGCCTTATCCCTAAATACCATAGTACAACAGATAGCATATTAAGTGCAAATATTCCAGAGGCAGACTGCCTGGGTTTAAACCTTGGTTTTGTAATTTTCTAGCTGCAAGTCTTTGGACAACTTGCTAAAGCTTTCTGTGTCTCCATTTCCCCATTTGTAAAGTAGAAATACTAGCAGCACCTACCTCACAGAATTATCATGAGGAAAGGGTGTTTAAAAAGTAAGTGTATGTGTGTGTGTGTGTGTGTGTGTGTTGGTTGCTCAGCTGTGTCCGACTCTTTTTGAGCCCGTGGACTGTAGCCTACCAGGCTCCCCAGTCCATGGAATTCCTTAGGCAAGAATACTGAAGTGGGTCGCCAATTCCTCCTCCAGAGGATCTTTCTGACCCAGGGATTGAACCTAGGTCTCCTGTATTGCAGGTGGATTCTTTATAGTCTGAGCCACCAGAGAAGCTCTAATATATGTAAATAACTATAAATAATTCCTGGCACACAGTACGTACTTAGTTACTACTAGTGCACTGATTTATTGTGCTCCTTTATGTGAAGGAATGTAATTAGAGGGCCTAGTTGTCATCATGGATACTGATACAATGCAGACAAAAACGGCAAAGGTTCATGTTTTTTTAACACAGGTGTAAGAATCATCTTGCAAATCTATGGCAGTCTTTCTCACTACGGAGCAGAAACAGCAGTGCTCCAAGCGCAATCTTGATAAAGGTACTGCACTGTAGGTACCATTGCCGGAAGAGCCTGAATCCTACCAAGCCTTGAAAAGCTGCAATTCTGGGTCATCTAGCTAGACGCCTGCCTGGCAACAAGTGCATTTCTGAAGGTCAATTTCTCATTACCATCTTAATAGTAGGCTTCTGGTATACCAACAGAGGATAGTTCAATATTCCTCATTTCTAGTTCTTGATGAGCACTTCACCCCTATGTGTTTGTTAAGATTAATCCAACTTAGTTGAGGTTATCCATACTGTACTTTTTAGATTATCCAGAACAGAATTATGAAATCTGCCAACATCTGAAAGAAAACATTGGCCTTAGCTTTCAAAGTTGGGTTCTCACATGGTTACCTTTAGTCTTCATACTCCAGGCTCACAAGGTAATGCTTTCTTCTGCTATAATTTTCAGATCCAGCTTTTTTTTTTTTTTTTTTTTTACTAGGCAAAGAATTTTATTTATCTTTGTCTCAAACTTTATTCTTAGGCTTCTTCAGCTTCATTAGCTGCAAAGAATGAATTGTATATAAGCAAAAACTGAAAAGAGCTGCAGTGTCCAGGGGCTTAGGCTTAAAAATATTAGAGATCTAGATTTTATCAGATCCATAAACAAAATTTTAAAAAGCAGTCATAATATAAAATAGCAGCTCCCAGTAACTTCTTCAAGATTTATCTTCTTCAGAAGTTAACTCAATTCAGTTTGCTTCATTCTTGGAAGCCTCATCAAAATTCTCCACAAGATCTGGAACTTCATCATCATCCTCCTCTCCAGTGGCAAGTGGTGCTTTCCCATCCACGGATTGTTTGGGCAGAGCTTCAGCCAGTCTCCTTAAACTGGTCAGACTGTCGGCACCAAGCTGGTTTAAGATGCTGGGGAGCATTTCTGTCAGTTGCTTTGTCTCAGCGTGGCCTGTAATGGTGAAAGTGTTTGCTGCCAGAGATGCCTGAACTTTAGGGTTGTTAAAGTGGATCACTGTTCCTTGATTTGTGAACATATTCACCTCTTCAATACCAGAGATATTGTTTACCCCTAACTTCTTTAAAGAGAACTGAAGTTTTTTGTCATCTGCTGTGGCTGTTCTATGAACCACCTTCTTCTTTCTGCGAGCAGTTCCTTTCCCACCAATGCGCACTTGTGCCTGCAGTTTGGCGAGTTTCTCCTGGTTCATGATAGTTTCTTTCATCTTGTTGGAGCGGAAATGGGGCCGCGCGGGGGACTAGGGTTGGCGCTCAGGTGGTCTCGGGCAGACCAGCTGAGGTTGGGCGCACACACGCGGGGACACAAGATGGCAGCTAGAGCCAGATCCAGCTTTTTTAGAAGAAAATGTACCTTCTGATTTTTGCTTTTTTTTCTTAAGGCTGTATATAACCCAGTTCTCACCTAAATGGTCAACTTAGTTTTTTTTCCTGCTACACCTAATAGCCTCCTACCATCTGCACATAAACAGAAAAGTAAAATTTCTCAGAAGAATTATATTTCTTTGAAATTAAGCACAAAAATCTTCCCTACCACCTGTTAACACAGAAGGTCAATTTGATAAGAAAGCTGGAGTAATGAGATAAAATCTATAGGGAGATTTAAGAGACTTTCAGTTATTTCCTGGCTATAGAAAATGCATACTACTAAAAATATCTTTTAAAAAGATCAACTCATTTTACTTTGAAAAAATTCCTGCCTCTGTCAACTGAAAATAGTTACCAACCCAGTAGCAAGGTAAATCCCTAGCAACCAGATTGTAATTCTGAAATACCACTCAAGGATACCTTGGAGAAATGACCGACTCTGTGTCTGGGGCAAGAGATGTACGAGTTGAGTATGAAATATCTTGTTATTACAGCCATGACTATCTTAAGATATGACAATTTGAACATCAAAATCGATAATTAAGATGTATTTAAACCACAAATATATTTAAACACAAAGTAAGACAAAAACACTGATTATGACTGGAGCATGCTAAAGAATCAACTCATTATTTTGAACCTGGTAAGTAAAGAGAAAGAATCAGCATTTATCCTCTCTTTCCTATATGAATGGTATTGCTAGCTAACCAAACAGAAGTTTCCCTTATAGAAGTATCTCAATAAACAGAGGAGGAATAACAACATCATTTTCCAAACCCTATTAAGTTAACGGACTTGACACTGACTACCAATACTTGTTAGCATTACAAACACACACACAAACACACACACAAACAACCAGACATCATGTGCCTCCAGGTGGACAAAACACCCCCACCTATAAAGTATTCTTAGTTCCCTCAAGTCACACCTGTATGATCAACTCAGACTTAACTACCAGTTTATGAGCAAGACAGAAGAACTTGTTAAATTACAGAGATGCAACATCAAAACCCAATGTGTAGGAAACCATATAGCACAAATGACTCAGTTTTGTCAACAATGAACTGTAAGAAAAAAGAAACAGAAATGAACTGCGAGAAAAAAGAAACAGAAAACTTACAGATTTAAAGATCTATCAACCAATCACAATGTATGAACATTATTTGGATTTTGATTTAAAATAAAACACTCACTGCAACTAAGATAAAAATTTGTACACTGACTAGATACCTGGTAAGAAACATCTTTTTTTGTTCCCCACTTTCAATCTTCTGAAAAATCACAAACTTACAAAGAGGTTATAAGACTAGTAAAATGAAGATCCAGATAGACTTCACCTACTTTATGAACTAGAATATTAACATATTGCTATATTTGCTTTATCTCTTCCAACGTATATGTATGTGTGTGTACATACATGGACACTTACTATTTCTTAAGTTGCTGCTGCTTAGTCACTCAGTGTGTCTGACTCTTTACAATCACATGGACTGTAGCCCACCAGGCTCCTCTGTCCATGGGGATTCTCCAGGCAAAAATACTGGAGCAGATTGCCATGCCCTCCTCCAGGGGATCTTCCCAACCCAGGGATCAAACCCAGGCCTCCCGCATCGCAGGTGGATTCTTTTCCTGTCTGAGCCACTAGGGAAGCCCATTTTTTAAGTTACCTGCAGACATTGAGCTATTTTACCCCTAAATATACCTGCAGTTATCTTCTCAGAATAAAGGGACTCTCCCTCATAACTATAATTTTTAGGAAATTTATAGACACATTCAGGAAATTTATAACAATACAATGCAATTATCTAAATGGGTCCAAATTCAAATTTTTCCAATGTCCTAATAATGTCCTTTGTATGTTGTTCTTATTTCAATCCAGAATCTAATGAAAGAATGCACACTGCATTTTGTTGTCATGCTTCTCTAATTTCCTTTAATCTAGAATAGGTCTGTCACTTTATTTTTATCTTTCACAACACTGACATTTTTGTAACTTGTTTTTTTTGGTATGATACATGGTCACTAAAAAAAAGGGACTCATCTTTTAAGAGTACTGAAATACTTTACAGAGGAAGTGGCAAAATGCCAGGGATTTGTTTCAGAAAAACATCAGAAAGAAGGGAAGCGTGGGGAGTCCCTGGTGGCCTAGTGGTTAGGATTTAGAGCTTTCATTGCCATAGCACGGGTTCAATCTCTGCTTCGGAAACTGAGATCCCATAAGCCCGTGGCAAAGTCCCCCCAAAAAGAAGGGAAGTGGAAAAGAAATTCAACTGGTCATTAGTTAACTGGTAAAACTGTGTGATGGATGCATGGAGGTTCTATTCTGTCTACTTTTCAGTATGTTCAAATATTTTCATAATTAAAAGTTAAAGAAAAGACGATTCCTGGGAAAAATTTTCTGACATGTATTACTGCTTGGTGAAATATTTTTAAAGTGAATGCAGCAAACAGACTTTATGATTATCATGCCATAAGTGTATGTGGTGAAAAGTTTAACTAAGCATTATCCTAGCCAGACATATTTATTTGAACTCCAAATAAGAAATAAAAGCAGCTTTTTAAGCAGTAGTTTATACTCAGCTATAATATAAAAAACTGTAACTAGAACTCCCCTATAAATGCAGAATTAAAAGAAAAACGATAAGATTGCCAAAGTGTTAGCTAAGAAAGTATTTTTTAAAAAGACTGTTTTAGCAAAGTAAAAACAGTCAAAAAATGCAAAAATAGGATCATTTGTTTCTAAAACAATACATTCATTACCTCATACAGACATACACCTGCAAATTAACACGGGAATCTTTAGTTAACACTGAAAACTTAATGCTTCAAAAGTTTAATAATAGTATAAATAAACTCCTATAAACTTAGCTTTATCAACTCAAAGTCAATCTTGTTTTAAATAAATCCCACCCTTTTCCTATCCCAACTGCCTCCTGGCCCCCATTCCCCAGGCTTGTTTTGAAACAAACCCCTTACATATCATTTCCTTTGTAAATACTTCAGCATGCATCTCTAAAAAATAAGAACTCTTTTTAAAAACATAATACTACCACCATACTTTAAAATTCCTTAATATCAGAAAATAGACAGTAAGTGTACAAATTTCACCAATTGTCTCAATTTTTTTTACCTAGTAGAAAATGATTTTATTTTTAGGGTTGTCATTACAGAGAGAATAAAAATTTTAATTTATGTATATATTATTTTTATCAGATATATTTTTGTTTTCTCAAAATGTATGCACTAAATTTATACAAACAATGCTTCTATTTGAAGTTTTCTTGGCCTTGGCTTGTTTTTTAACAGATTTACTGAGATATAATTCACTTATCATTAAATTCACCACATTTTAAAGTATACAATTCAATGGTTTTTAGTATATTTATGTAGTTGTGCATCTATCACCATTACCTAATTTCCGAACATCACCCCAAAAGAAATGCATACCAATTAGCAGTGACTCCCAACCTCTTCTCACCCCCAAGTGTCTGGCAACCACTAATCTACTCCATATCTCTATAATTTTGCCTATACTGGACATTTCATGTAAGTGGAATCAAAAAACACGTGGTTTTTTGTGCCTGGTTTCTTTCACTTAAATATCTTCAAGGTTCATCCATGTTGTAGCACCTATCACTACTTCATTCCTTTGTAAGGCCAAATACTGTTCCATTACATGGATATATCATATTTGGTTTATCCATTCATCAGTTGATGGATATTCATGTTACTTACCACTGGGGGCTACTGTCTCATAAATTTTTTAGTTTTCAAATCCTATCCAAATAAACACTATACACTGATGTCCCTTGAGTCTCTTCTAATCAATATATTCTATCTACATGTTCCCTCTTTATGTCTTTCCCTTTTATTTGTTGAAGAAACAGAACTGTTTGTCCTTGTCCTGCAGTCTTCCAGTATCTAGATTTGGCTTATTATATTCCTATAGAGTAATTAAATAAGTTCCTGTATCCCCTGGATTTCCTGTAAATTAGTAATCCAGGGATATGATCAGCTTCACGTTTGTTTCGGCAAGAACACTTCATAGGTGGCAGGCAATGTCATATTTCTTTGATGTGTGAGGCTCTGAATTACATACATATTCTAAGTGCACATGTGCTTTTGTGGAATAGGTTAATATTCCAACTTAATTTTTAGTTCTTTCTTCATGAGATTTTTATATTCTGTTGGCTCACCTGGCTATTACAGGTCACTACACAGATGTCTTCAGTGAACTCTAGGAGCCTATGACTATACTTGTCCCATATAGAAACTTTTATGCTACTTTCCCACCCACCATACTATGAAAGGACTTCCTAAAGTTTATCACCGTAAGTTTGGTATTTTACAACTTAGAAGAGGTTAAAAGTGACTAAACCTAACACTGCATCCCCTCCATCACAATGATCTCTGGGGAAAACCTATAATATACTTCGCCCAAAAAAGTACTCATCTATTCCTATGCATCAACTCACGTCCTTTAAGCCACTACAGTCACAAAACAAAACACTATGTCCAACCAGGTATAATTCACCCATATTTTCGTGCAGACTTTGACAAAGTCACTGAAAATCTAAGCAGATCAAAGTCAGTTATTTCTTTTTATTTTTATAATCCCAAGTAACTCTAAGGCCCGATTTACCCCCTTTAAGAAAGTCTCCTTTTCCTGAGTGACTCATACTACAGGAGCTACAGTGTGCAATGGCACCTGTGATACCGAAGCCTTTTAAGACAACTCTGAACTGAAGAATGGAGAAGGTAATGGCACCCCACTCCAGTCCTCTTGCCTGGAAAATCCCATAGACGGAGGAGCCTGGTGGGGCTGCAGTTCATGGGGTTGCCAAGAGTCGGACACCACTGAACGACTTCACTTTCATTTTTCACTTTCATGCATTGGAGAAGGAAATGGCAAACCACTCCAGTATTCTTGCCTAGAGAATCCCAGGGACGGGGGAGCCTGGTGGGCTGCCATCTATGGGGTCGCACAGAGTTGGACACAACTGAAGTGACTTAGCAGTAGCAGAACTGAAGAATTCATTCTTACTGCTAAAGTTTCACTAAATGATTGAAATAAAAAGTTGAGGCAAGTTAATCTGAACCAAAGATGTTACATGAAAATGAAATTATAAGTTCATATTTAACTCTAAATGCCAACTATGCAAAAAATGCTTTGAAATATTTTTAAATCACCAAATCAGCACAGCATTTGGCTTCACTTTTAAAAATTACTCACTTATTTTTCCTTAGACCATTGTTGTGAAATAATAATAAACCCCTACTTAATAACTCTTTTCTCAAAAATCTATAAGAAAGCACTATTGAATATACTCCAAATTTCAACAAGTTTTATTTCTAAAACACTTTTTATTGTTATCAAAGACAGTCTCCACATGATTGTTAATCTTAAATTTGTGTCTTATAGGGCCCTCTTGTAAAGCAAATGAAAAATAAGAGTAAAATACCTTAAAATGTCCTGTGCCTTCATTAGCACTGAAAAATGAAAGCAAAATTAATCAATTTTTAAACTACATATTTAATTATATAACACAGAAAAATAACATAATATAAATATTTGAGAAACATCAATTTAATCTTAAAACACAGTCACCTAACCCTTTATGAAATGAACAGATACAATTAATTGTCATATCTGCCACCTAGTGGTAAGGTAAAGGCAGTTTTATACCATAGTTTATTTTGTTTTGTATATTTTCTTCCAGGAATCAAAAGCAGTCTTAATATTTAGATTTCCCCCACATATAGCATTCTAACATTTTCCAGTTTAAAGTAAAACGTCTTTTTCTTTATCATAATTAATGTGTTTTTTTTTCTCGACAGTAATATTTACAAGATAGAGTCCTTACAAGAAAGCTGCTACATTTCCTCTTGTTTTACTTGTAGCATAATCACCTGGGCATGATTTACTCAATTTGTCTTTCCCCTACAAGAACAAAGACTTTTGATTAAATCAATTACTCATATCATGAAGAGACAAGGAACAAACTTTTTTGAGCATCTACTATGCACCAGGAGTTATGTTAAGTCTTCATATATTATGAATGTTTTTCATTCAGTCCTCACAGTAGCCCTGTAAATCAGGCACTAGAATCTCCAGTTTATAGATAAGGAAAACTAAGCTCAGAGATGATGAATAACTTACTTAGGGTTATAGAGCCAGGAAGTGATAAAGCTGGGTTTCAAACACAGGTGTACGTATCAAGGCCCACATTCCTTTTTTTTTTTTTTTTTGCCACGCTGCCCAGGATCATAATTCCCTGAACAGAGATTAAACCTGGGCCATGGGTCATGGCAGTGAGAGTTGCAGAGTCCTAACCACTGGACCACCAGGGAATTCTTAAAGCCCACATGCTTTCTTTCCTATCATGTGAAGAATAGGCACGGTCACAATAGCATCATCTAGAGTATTCTTATAATACAAATATAAAGACATTAAAATATAATATATGTTTTAACTATTTATAAAGTATGTTATATTGACATAAATATAAAACATAATTTATGTATACATATTATATATAGACTTAAACCTAAGATTATAACATAATCTTAAGAGTTACAAAATATTCTCAGGAATTCCCTGGTGGTCCAGTGGTTAGGACTCTGTGCTTTCACTGCCAAGGGTGTGGGTTCAATCCCTGGTCGAAGAACTAAGATCCAGCAAGCCATGCAGCCGAAAGATAAATAAATAACATCAAATAAAGTAAAACATCCTCTTCTTCATCATAAGAATTATTTCTATAGAATCCATGATATGGGCATCTGGCTTCTGCTTAAATGTCTAAAGAGATAGCTTCCTATTGACAAGTCAGTTCATTCCATTTGTGGGCAACTTTAGAAAATGTCTGCACTGAATCAAATGTTTCTCCCTGTAACATACCTACTGGCCCTAGTCTCACCTTTTGGTGCTCCTGTGAATTAGATTCAGTTTTTCTGCCACCACACATGACATGGTTTTCACACCTTTTACTATTCTGATTACACCTCCATTTACCAACAGCTCTCTTAAATATAGTGCCCAGAGCTGAACATAAGACCCTAGTTGGCTAGCATAGCATACAGTGGAATAGCAACTCTCTGGTTTACTAAACACCACTGAGCTTAAGATTACATTAAATTTTTGCCGTATCTTCTCTCATACACTCTCATGTGAGTCCATTTTCTTTACCAGGCAGATGCTGTACATATTACAGCACCAGACTAACCTTTATTTCTGAATAAGCCTGCATTATATCAATATGCATATATTATAGTAATTTAGACATGTGAGGAATACCACATGTAGATTCTTATGACAATCCTGTGAGTTGGTATTATAATCTCCAATTTAGAAATATGGAAACCGGTGACCAGAGAAGTTAAGCTACATCCTAAGGGTTACATACCTTGAGTTATGCTTTGTCTGTATACATTATACTGCCTGTCTAAGATTATTTCTTTTTATAATTTTCTACCTTACACATAGAAACTGAAAAACAAAAAGAAGCACTGTACAAGACTACTTTAAGATCACAAAAGATGCATACCAAATTTGGAGGTGGAGTAGGGAATCTCACTTCATGCTCATTTCAGCGGTTGAAAAATCACTGTCCACAGGCTGAACCCAGCTAAGTATTTTTGCTCCTCCAGTTCAAGCAGGGTCATTAGCTGGATCAAATTTACCCTTGTACTTGCATTAGGTTAAAAATCTCACCTGCAATTTGTCCTACCATGAAAGAGCTTCCTATGGGTTACCCTCAGTAGCCTGATTTCAGGGGTAACACCAAGCTTTTCAATGTAATAAACATGGGGATTTAACTCTGAGGACTGGTGACTTCAAAAGAACTTCTTGACACATTGGAAGCTTTCTTCCCCATAACCATTCGAAAACAGATAAAAGACTATTTTCTGATGTACACAGATTACCCATCATAATCAACAACATACAAGGGTCAGTTCTCTCGTTTTACAAACAGGGAAGCTGAAGAAGCTAAAAACTATAAGTTACATGAGGGCAAGGGCCATGGCTGACTTATTTAAATACATTCCCAACAGTTAGCAGACTGCTGCGCTGGCACACAGCAGCACCTTAATAAGCATCTAATGCATTAACTGAAAGTGGTAAGTTCAATTTTACAAAGCTATATAACAAAGGAGTTAGGACTTAAATAGAGATCTTCTTATTCCAAGTGAGGGCTTCTTTTTTCCTACAGCAGGGAATGTGTTAAAAATGGAACAGCCCTGGTAAATGGTAATGACCACTTTGAGTACTGTGGTCAAGCATGTCATGATTAAGTACTAATTTGTGCTGCTGACAGAGGCAGAGATAATGTAGCACACTTGGAACATATCTGCCATCTTTACATTACTGCCACTTTTCCAAAAAGGTTTAAAAAAAGTCCCTATTGTGCATTAGTGGAAAAGGTTACATTTCCCCAAAATAATGTTTCAGAAATACAAATTCCTTTCAATTTTCAATTTTAATGAACTAAACTTATTAAAAATCAAGTTACACAGTAAAAAGTCAAATACAATGAAAAGTAAGACTTTTTCTGATCCTAGATTCATAAACTCCAGTGCCCTTTTATAGAACTAACTGCTATCAACATTTTCTTAAATGTCCTTTCAGAAATGGTCTATCCTTGTTGTGGGGGGGGATATATACATATACACACACATATGTCCACCACCCCCTTTTAAGAGAAACATAAATGAGCACATGCTATATATTCTCTTCTACATCTTATTTTTTTCACTTAAGAAAGTGAATTTTGGCAATTGTTCCATACTAGCACATATGTTACTAGCACATGCTCATGTTCCACATACCATTAACTTACTAGTTCATTTTTTGGTCATTTAGGCTGAACACATTCTTTAATAACAGAAACTGCTGTTTTAAAGTTTGATATTATATGATTTCTTATTCTTCTAAAGAATCTGTATTTTATTTATCATAAAACACTACTAAGTGGGCTCAGTGGAGGCATAAGAAAGGTTTCTCACCTCTCAGGGATCCATAATATTTGAGAACACAGGATGAATACATAAAGAGATAAATACAACATAGTACAAGCTAGATACTAAATAAATAATACAGGCAGCCTAGAGTTATAAGGAGGAAGTGACTGAGAAGTCAAATAGTCATCAGGGACATAAAGTGGAAGATCTAGATTTTCCAAGAAAGGCATTTTAGTTTATCCTGCAAACCATGTAATTATTTCAAAAACTACAGTTTGATACAGGCCAACTCTGTGATGACAGTTGGTCTAACAATGCTGCAATATAATGGAGTACACTATATGTTACAGCATTGGAAAGAAGCAACTTATATGAATTAGGGAGATATCCAATATTTGGAAAATAATTTGGCAAAACCAAGTAAAGTTGAAGTTGAACATATCCTAAGACTCAAGAAACCTACACTCTTAGAGAACTATCTCACAAAGACAAAAGGAGATCTGTAAAAAAATGTTTAAAGCAACACTGTGTACTATAGCAAAAAAAATTGGAAACGACCTAAGTGCTCCAAAGTACAAGCAAAGATAAATTATGGTATGTTTATTTTAAGGGAACACCCAGTGAAAATGAGTGAACTAGTCATATATTTTAACATGGATGAATCATACAGTGCTAAGTGAAAAAAGTTGGAAAACATAGTATGACACCAGTTAAGGTTTTTAAATGGACAAAAACAATTCTACATATTGTTTAGTAATACATACACACGTGGTAAACACATAAAAAAATGCATGGGAATGACAATCATTACTTTTAGGAGAGTAATTATTAACCTCTAAGGGAAGCACGGAATGAATAGGGAGGGGTAGCCAAGTGCCTTCTACCATAATAGCAAGGCTGACTTTGAAAGCCAGATGATAGAGATATAAGTAGTTATTGTGATACTCTCTAGTACCTTAGCTCAGGATGATTTTCTAACTGTTGGGACTTTAAAATTTCTTTATTTTAAAGTTCAGAGGTAGGGGTTTAGGGTACTCACCCAATAAACTCTAGTAATAAAGACATGTCAAGTTCAGGTGGAATACGAAACACTGATTCTAAGGCTTTCTTAGTTCTTCCTTTGCTTGAAGGGACTGGCTGTGGAACAGCTATTTGATAGCCAAACAAAAAAGCTGAGTTAGAATAAACACTTCATAAATTGAGATCTCTGAAAAATAATTGCACAGATTTAACTATGTTGACTATTTAAAAATCATAAAGCACTCACTCTCCTTTTTTAAAATAACATTAGCTAATCTGTCAAAGCCAGTGAAATTAGAGACAAGCCTGGGGAGCGCTCCACAGTGGAAGGCAAACATATGTGGCTAGTTTATCAGGGCCACAGAGAAAGCTCAGCATAAAAGCAACAATATCTGTGAGTAATCCTTAATAAGCACTACAAATGCCAGGGCTCATGCTCAGCACTTTTTATATGCACTATCATATTTAACCCTGATTATAATTCCATGGCATAGGTACTACTGCTTTTCTTTTTAATTGAAGTACTTGTTATGTACTTTAACTGTAAAGAAAATGAGATTCAACTTAATGAGATTAGGCAATTTGCCTGTAGTCACCCACATAGTAAGTGGAAGAATGAGGATTTAAACTCAAATCTAACTTCCATACTGTGACATTACCATCACCATAAAAACTAGCATTTGAGCAGTTACTATGTTCCAGGCACTGTTTTAAGTGCTTTGCATTACTCAGTGAGTCCTTACAACAACTTTATAAAGTGCTACAATTATCCCTGCTTTATAGAAGAAAAAACTGAAACAATGAGGTCATCTGCCCAAGTTATACACCTAATAAGGTGGCAGAGCCAGGATCACAATCCAGCTTCAGAGCCTCTACTCATTAAGCCTTACAAATTGGATTACAGTAAGTCACTGCATTCAAAATCTTTCTCTCTCTTTGATCAAAAAATAACCAGCTATCACCAAAAAAGAACCTCAAAGGGAGTGAATTTTATTAAGTTAGTATTCTTTAATCTATAAATTCATTATGATATACACCCAAACTTACCAGGTTTAGGTACTTCTAGACCTCTTTCTTTATAGAAATCATGCATTTGCTTTTTTTCTCCTAAAAAATGATAAAACACAGACTAAATTACACTTAAAATGTAACTAGTAGAGTCAGAAGATATATTGGGACTTACAACTAGGTAATAAAATAAACTTACTTTCCTCTAGATTGATCACTAATTTGTACACTATGTCTTGTAACTGTCGGTCCAACCTAATAAAAGGAAAGGATGGAGAATACCTCAGAATTCAGAAAAGACGCATTTGGTACAGAGTGAATGACGCTGTTTGTAAGTTAACTGTTTTCTCTTAGGAGTGAATAGCTCCTTTCTCAGAGGTGAGTTACTTTTAGGTAGCACTAATGGTTCTCTTCTAAGAGAACTTCAAGTAATTACATGTAGTCATACTTACAAGTAATTATAGACTCTTGAACAGTTTGCTAAATTGTTCCATGTGAACTGGTCTTATTTCCTAAATAGGAATGTGAGTTTGAGGGCAGAGAAAGTACTTAAAAATTCTGTGTATCATCTGCAAAATACTCTTCTATGAAGTAGTAAAAACATAATAGCATTTGCTAAACAAATGAAAGCAGTCCACTTTCAGTGTTTTTCTTCCCTTAGCAAACTGAGCATGAACTGAAAATTTGATTAATAAGCCACAATGACCTATGACAGATAGGTTTTTCTAAAGAGGCCAGTTATTTGTTATTACCTTTAAAAACAGAATTCTAGATACACAGAAAATGACAAGCCTAAACTAGCTTCATCAACTTTAGTGATGGAATTAAAATTCTCAAGAAAAGAGGTCTGTACCTTTTTCTTTTCTTTTAAGGTTTACAGCAGATGTCACAGTGCCTGGTACACAGTAAGTGCTCTATATGTATTTCTTTAAAGAATATGCATTTCCCTTTCTCCTCATTTTGAGATACAAATTTACTACCAACTACACAATTTCAATGTTTCAGAAAAAGTATACTTAAAATATAAATGTTACTTATTTTTCTTACCTTATGTTGTAAAGAGGTTGTGTCTGATGTACTACTATGTTGCATTTTGGACATCTGTTGCTATAGTAAAAGTGTCTGACAATGCAGCTTTTACAAACTGTTGGGGAAAAAATGTTGGAATTAGAATGTTTTCAAGACATTTCAAAAACTTAATATATTATTTGGAAATGTAATGAACTATACACTTACATGTATGAAGACATTCTGTAATGGTAGTTGCATCTATTAAATAACCTTTGCAAATGGAACACAAGATGTAGGGAGTCAGCTCAGAGAGATTGATCAGGCGCTGCAAATGCAATGGAAACAGGTTACAAGTCCTTGCCAAAAAAAAAAAAAAAAAAGTCCTCGCCAAGTCATAATTCCTAAATTTTTTTATTAACAATGTGTAGTCTACTTTGCAACATGGAAACAAGTTGTAACACCTCAGACCCTTCAAATACTCTCAAAGTTACAATAATACAATATGAACCAATGTTTCAAAAAGATCTCATTCTTTTTGGAGCTACTGTATATTGCCAGATGAAGGGCATCTTACTTTATGAATTATCACAAAATGGACAAACTTTCCAGATACTGGTGTTTAATACACAAATTCTGACTGGCTCGGTATACTGTCTGAATCAATGAAGTACGCGCTGCCCCAATTTTAAAAAAAATCTTCCCAATTAGAGATTGATTAGGTCGGGAAGGGTTTCCCCCACACTCTCAACATCCTGTAGAACTGGACTGTACTCCCAGCCACTGTAAGCTTCTAGAAGGCAGGAGAACAGTACCGTTGGCGCCTACATTCCTGGCACGCAGTAGCTTCAATAATGAGTGAGTCGGACAGAGGGAGCTTAAGTGACTGCCGGAATCTTACAAAATGAGTTGGCAGGGACAGAAGGCCAGTCCGCGCCACAAGCAAGCGGCGCAAGGAGAGGTGAGGATGGACTCCAATGCCAAAGGATGCAGCGGCGAGCGGGGACATCCGGCCCGGCCCTAACGGAGGAGGGCCAGCGTGGTCAAACAAGGGCTATCAATACCTCCTCCTCGTCCTCGGAGTCCGGCCGGCCCCCCTCCAGCCTCAGCGAGAAGTGGCTCATCTCTTCCTCCTCTTCCTCCTCTTCTTCTTCCTCCAGGTCCTCATCTTCTTCCAACTCCTCGTCCTCGTCCTCGAAGGGGCCCCTCAAGCGGCCCAGGCTGCGCTCCGGCTCCAGCTCAGGGGGCCTGGAGCCCGAGCAGCCGGGATCCCCCGCCTCGGGTAGGGGCGGCGGGCCCTCCTCACCCGCTGCGGGCGCCGGAGTGAGGGCAGGCGGGGAGACGGGAGGCGGCGGCGGCATGGCTGCGGCTTCCTCGGCCTTGGCAGCGCCCGCGCTGCCTGCGGTTACCGCCGGGACCCCCTCCATGCCGTAGGTAGAGAACAGACAAGGCGAGACCAGGTGGCTGGATAGCGCGGGAGTTCCGTCCGCCTGCCTGAGCTGCCAACGCGCAGGCGCTAGAGGCCTGCAGGGCCCGCTGGGAAATGTGGTTCACCGCCCCTCACCTAAGCCGGGCCGTAGGCGGAGCCACTCAGGTATATGGGGCGGGGCTTGCAGGTCACAACTTAGAATAACCTCACCCATTTTCTACTTCGAAAGACTGATGCACTCCACACTGCTTACTAAAAACGACGTAATTAGTTCCTTGTAGACAACAATATTCTGTTTGCATTGACAGATGCGCGGAGCCCTGAAATAGCTGCTATAACGATGTTGCATTATGAATAATAATGATTTCAACTTGAGTACCAGTGATGTTGTTCTATGCAAGAATATTTCTATTAGGAAGTATGAAATTTCTACTTGGAAATATCTAAGTTTATTTGGAGGAATTAATGCTTGTATTGCCACACGGTGGAAATTTAATCATAATCCAAAGGCCATTTGTGATTTCCCATCACATAAAGGAATGTCCATTCTATTTAATTCAGCAAATATTTATTGAGGGCCTGCTGAAGCAGGAACTGAGACCTACCAATGCATCCCAACCCCCCAATCTTATTAGAAGAGAGATTTGGAGCTGGTGTACTTTATTCTTGGTAAGATATTGGCAACTAATGTCGTGAAGTTTGGAAGCCAGATTCAGAGAGGAGTCAAATGTCCCTTAACGAAATAATGCTATGGGAAATGACATCTGTGAGAGAATGTGTTGTCACCGAGTAAAATTAATGCTGTCTTGGGAGTGGTGTACATACTTCTCAGGGAACTGGTGAAGATATCAAGTTCCTATGCTCATTTGGGTAAAACTGAGCTGGATTTGATGCTGAAACCAAAAAACTTAGATTGGAACTCAAACCCCTATGTTAGAACTTCAAATGCTGCCAAAACTCAGATTGAGACTTGAATCCGTGGTGTTTTAACTGAGATCACACATCTGGTCTCAGGATTTAGTGAAGCTCAGTTTCTTCTTTTTTAAAAAATGTATTCATTTATTTTTGGCTGTGCTGGGTTTTTGTTGCTACACTGACTTGTCTCTAGGTGTGGCTGGCAGGTCTACTCTTTAGTTAAGGGATGCAGGCTTCTCATTGCAGTAGCTTCTCTTGTTGCAGAGCGTGGGCTCTAGGGTGAGGGTTTCAATAGTTGTGGCACATGGGCTCAGTAATTGTGGTGCACAGGCTTGGTTGCTCCATGGTGTGTGGGATCTTCCTGGACCAGGGATTGAATCTGTGTATCCTGCATTGGCAGGTGAATTCTTTACCACTGAGCCACAAAGGAAGCCCTGAAGCTCAGGCTCTTTATGTCTCAATGCAGAAAGAAGTAAGTGAAAGACAAAGTGATAGATAAGAGGTGAATTTATTTAGAGAGAAACACACTCTATTACCGGAGAAGGCAATGGCAACCCACTCCAGTACTCTTGCCTGGAAAATCCCATGGATGGAGGAGCCTGGTAGGCTGCAGTCCATGGGGTCGCTAAGAGTTAGACACGACTGAGTGACTTCACTTTCACTTTTCACTTTCAGGCACTGGAGAAGGAAATGGCAACCCACTCCAGGGTTCTTGCCTGGAGAATCCCAGGGACGGGGGAGGCTGGTGGGCTGCCATCTATGGGGTCGCACAGAGTCAGACATGACTGAAGCGACTTAGCAGCAGCAGCAGCAGCACACTCTATAACGAGACTGTGGGCCATCTCAGAAGGCAAAATATGCGGTGGTTGTTTTTATGGACTGAGTAACTTCATAGGCTAATGAATAGGAGGATTATTCCAACTGTCAATATTTTGGAGAAGGGGTAGAGATTTCCAGGAATTGGGCCACCACCCAGTTACGGTCAACCTCGAAACAGACATAGTATATGTGGGTGTGTCATTTAACATGCTAATGTATTGCAATGAGTGTGTGATGAGGTTCAAGGCTTACTGGAAGTCTAATCTACTCTCTTGGACCTAGTTGGTTCTAACCACTTTCGTTATATCTTCAAGGGCTGTGTCATTCCTTTAGAGGTTGTGCCTTGCCCCGATCCGTCCTGTTTCAGTCCGCATCTATGGCTCCTGAACTCGGCCTCACCTCTCTCTTTGAAGTCCCCAAAGTCTGATCAAGCCTGAGATATGGAAGTTTGCAAGATCCAAGAAGACATGGAAGGAAGGAAGAAAATGTCTCCTCCTATAAGGAGTGTAGAGTCTCAAGGGAGTAGGATAGGAACTGGACTATAACACTGAAAGAGGATGGTTGAAGAAACTGAAAGAGGCAGACCTAGATATCCAAGGCGCTCTCCTTAAAAGGCCTAAAACTGCAAAAGCCTCCACATAATTACGTTAAAAGCCATAGTTTCTAACCTTGATTGACATTGTAAAAGCTACCTGACAAAAGAATTGCTTGTACTGTGCATTTCAATAATTTTAAATTAGTATTATATAAAAATATGAATAACAACATTAATAAAGTTTTACTTTATGTAAAAAATATGAAATATTGAAAACCTTAAAATTTTTAAAAATACAATCAAGAGTTGCAGTATTTTCAAAGCTGATAAGCTGAGTAAATTATGAACTTGCATTACTGCCACAAGGGCGTGTCAGTATAGTTGGTAAACTAAAGTATCTGCAGCCTTTGTCAGTCCTTTGGTATGATAGCTAGTTTTTTTAATTTAAATCACTTATTTATTTGTTGGCCACACCATGCAGCATGTGGGATCTTATTCCCGAACCAGGGGTTGAAGCAGTGTCCCTTGCAGTGGAGTGGCAGAGTCTTAATCACTGGACCATCATGGAAGTCCCATGATGGCTCATTTTATGTGACAACTTGGCTAGGCTATAGTATAGTTATTCAAAAGCTTATGTAGGTGTTACTGTGAAAGTATTTTGTACATGTGATTAACATTGTAATCAGTAACTAAGTAAAAGATACTATCCTTCATAATTTGAATGGCCCGCATCCAGTAAGTTAAAGAGCCTTAGAAGCAAAACTAAGATTTCTCTGAGGAAGAGATTCTTTCTATAGACTGCATTATCAGCCCATGCACAGGAGTTTCCATTCTGTTGGCCTGCCCCACAAATTTCAGACCCTGCTTAGCAAGCACTCACCATCATATAAGGGAATTCCTTGTAATAATAAATCTCATATATATATATATATATATATATATATATATATATATATATATATTTATCTCCTACTGATTATATCTCTTTGGTAGAACCCTGACTTATACATATGGCTCAATGGCTCAATTATGTGATATTTGTAATATGCAGGCCTTACACAATGTATCTGTTTTGTCAAATGAGAATTTCTTGTACTCCATTGTGATCATGTGTGTTACCTCATCGAAGTTATATTTGGAGCACTTATCTGGGATCTTTACATTTTGATAAGGTGCCACAACTGAGTCATGCCCTAGATTGAGCCAGAACTTCACTCTCACCCTGGATGCTATCTTGTTAGAATGGTATAAATATAAAACAGCAAAAATGGATCTTGCACAACCAGTAATTCTAGTCCATATATCATGATTAGTTGTAGAAAATATAAAATATCAATATTAGAAGGTGTTTTTGTTTGTTTGTTTTGTCGGGGGAGAGAGGTCTGCTTTGATATTTCAAACAGCCATATCTAGGGGCTTCCTGGTGGCTCCGTGGTTAAGAATCCACCTGCCAATGCAGGAGACATGGATTCAGTCCCTAATTCGGGAAGATCCCACATGCCATAGACCAACTAAGGCCATGCATCACAACTATTGAGCCTGTACTCTAGAGTTTGGGAGCCACAACTACTGAGTCCATATGCCGCAACTATGAGCCACAACTAGTGAAGCCCGTGCACTCTAGAGCCTGTGCTCCACAATAAGAGAAGCCACTGCAAGGAGAAGCTCTCACATCACAACTAGAAAGGAGCCCTTGCGCTCCACAGCTAGAGAGAAGCCCGCACAGCAACAAAGACCCAGCACAGCCAAAAACAAATAAATAAAAGCAAAGACATACCTAAAAATCATTGGGAATTCCCTAGTGGTCCAGTTGTTAGGATTCCCGGCCTTTACTGCTGAGGGCCAGGGTTCAATCCCTGGTTGAGAAACTAAGATCCTGCAAACGACTTGGCGTGGCCAAAAAATAAAAATTGACATTAGTTCATGCACTAATTCACTATGTCCTTTACAAGATAGCAGAGTCTGGTGGTCTGTAAAGAATAGTGGGTCCCTGGGAACCAATTTTTTTTCTTGTGAATTTGTTTTTATTGGGATAAGAAGGGTGGATTGGGAAATATCTCCATGGGCTAAGGCCCATCTGGGAAATGTCCATTCTAATCTTCCTGGTACAGCCTTTGGAACTCTCTCTCTGTTGGAGCTGCTGTTCTTGCTGCCAGATGCTTTCAGGTCCACTCCTTCTGAGCACCAAAATTTTAAAGCAGATCCATGACCAACATGGTAGGACTGGTTGGGGGGGTCAAAAAATCCATAAATGCTCTTTGGAACTTGGAGTGATTTCTTTTGTTACAAAATAAATAATTCACCAAAGACTTTAATCAGCCTGACAGTTCTCAAAAGGCTAAACTAAGAGTTACCATACAGGGATTCCCTGGCAGTCCAGTGGTTAGGACTCCACACTTCCATTTCAGGGAACATGGGTTTGATCTCTGGTCAGGCAACTAAAAATCCCTCATGCCTACATGGCCAAAAAATAAGGTTACTATATAACCCAGCAATTCCACTCCTAGGTATATATTCAAGAGAAATGAAAATATATGCCCACTCAACAGCTCTTACGTGAGTGTTCATAGCAGCATAATTTATAGTAGCAAGAAAGAATTCCAATAGTCAACCAGACAATGGATAAACAAAATGTAGCCTATCTATTCAGTGGGATATTATTTAACCACAAAGTGAAACGAAGTACTGAAATATGCTACAACATGAGTGAACTTTGAAAACATTTTTCTAAGTGAAAGAAGCCAGTCATAAAGGATCACATATGGTATGGCTTTGTTTATATGAAATGTCCAGAAGAAGCAAATCCATAGAGACAGGAAATAGAATAGTGATTGCCTTTGACTGACGTGGCTGGGGTGAATGGGGTATGTACGTTTAACAGGTACAGAGTTTCTTCTGGGAGTGATGAAAAGCATGAAAATTTAATGTGGTGATGATTGCAAAAACCCACTGGACTGTACACTATAAATGGGTGAATAGTATGATATGTGAATGATTCTCAATAAAGATAGTTAAAAGTAAAATGGCAAATATGAAAATGGTATATTATGATTACATTAAACTTTCTCTTCAAAATTATGTTCAAAGACTTTGAAGACAAAAAAGAGGTCATAAAAATTGTGTAATAGAAATAACTCTTGAATTTAAAAAAAGTCCTCAAACTTTTGTTCATCAAAAATTTTGCCCCCCCCAAAAAAAATTATCCATCAAAAATAAGATGACACTGAATCAAAGAAACAGACTAAATAAGATTAAACAATTTCTCTAACATGCTTTCATGAACCCACAGATATATGTCAGGTACACATCATCACGTGTTAAGGAACGTTAGATAGCTCCTTCCTGTCCTTAAAAAATAAACAGTTTAAAAGGGGTTTGTGTATGTGTGTGTGTGTGTATATGCGCGCGTGTGAGCTAATGAAATGTCTCCAACTGATAGTTTTAAAATCCAAATATTTTAAAGTGTATAAGGCAGAGTTTTGTCATTAGGGGTGGGGGTATGGCTACATTGGTAAACACTCAGTGTAGGTTTAGCTTAATTCAGACCAGATATTCTGCAAGATAAGGCAACCCATGGCTTCTTGGTCTTCCCTGGTAGCTCAGCTGGTAAAGAATCTGCCTGCAATGCAGGAGACCCAGGTTCGATTCCTGAATCAGGAAGATCCACTGGAGAAGGGATAGGCTACCCACTCCAGTATTCTTGGGCTTCCCTGGTGGCTCAGATGGTCAAGAAGCCACCTGCAATGTGGGAAACCTGGGTTCAATCCCTGGGTTGGGAAGATCCCCTGGAGAAGGGAATGGCTACCCAGTCCAGTATTCTGGCCTGGGGAAACCCATGGACTGTATAGTTGGATACAACTGAGCGACTTTCATTTTCACTTCTCACATGGCTTCTTGGTTGAGACTACGATCAGAAGGGCCCATTGAGGAAAGAAAAAGAGCCAGTTTGTGGCAAACCACTGGAAGATATTTAAGCAAAGCAACAATCTCCTTCAGATCACTTTGGGTCCAGATAGGTAGAGAATACTTTAACTAAGCAATTGAAAGTGAATACTTTTGCATATGCTGTATAAATCATCCAGCAGCAATTTCCTGGCTTTGGGAGTTTGTTTTTTCTCTATTTTCTCCTTGTAAGAGGATAGGATGCTCTTCCACTAGAAATATTGGAATTCTAAGGCAAAACCTCTACTCGGCAGGAGTCAGAAAAGACTGGAAAAGCCGATAGCCTCCTTTCAGACAGGACTTTAGCCAGATCCTATGAATGTTTGTAAGTGACAGAAGAGCTTGCAATTTGGAGGATACTGGTTCATGCCCTGCAGGATAATCAGGTAGGAGTGGACAAAGCATCAGTTAGTCACACACTCCAGTAAGAACAGACTCCCACAGTAGAGCCAGGTCAGGACTCCAGTGTTATAGGAGAACTGGGTCATGCTTATCTTGCTCCATGAATAACAGTGTATTTGAACAGAGATAGAGACAGTTTGATGTGATAAGTACCCAGTCTGTAGGGCAGTAACATTGGCATTGACATAGGCACCTGCTGCATGCATGCATGCTCAATTGTTTCAGTAATGTCTGACTCTTTGTGACCCTATGGATTGTAGCCCACCAGGATCCTATGTCAATGGAATTTCCCAGGCAATCTTTCTGACCCAGGGAGCGAACCTGTGTCCCCCATTGCAGGTGGGAAGCCCATGCACTTTGCTAGGCATAGTAAATAAGACCATTCGCATTTGTAAGTCAGAGCCTGTTACAGAGCCAGGCACAGGAGCTGGAGAAGTGCAGAAATGGTCACTCCTTTATAAAATAAAAGTGTGCTAGTCATTTAAATTCCCTCCAGATGGGCAAGATCACTCCTTCTCTTCATTAGGAAGGGCTCAGTTGGCATGGACAAAGGTCAGTGGTTGCCTGATGTCACCTGCCTGTTCCACAAGTCACACCATGTCCTGTTAATAGGCCAAGCAACACAATCTACAATAATACAAGTTATTGAAAATTTAGAGAATTTACTAGAGGAGGCAGCAATAGCTCCTGGAAAGAAGTTAAATATTTGGAGAAAAGAGGAAACCAAATAATGGACCTGATAGCACTAAATAGGAAACCAATATCCTAGAACAGAGACTGGGAAAATTCTTTTCTGTAAAGGTCCATATAGTGAATATGTTTGGCTTTGTGGGCCACTCAGCTCTGCTGCTGTAGCTCAGAAGCAGCCATAAATAATATGTAAACAAAGAATTACGTGTGCTTATAAAACTTTATTTATAAAGAAAGACAGGTTTGAGAATTCCCAGGCTGTCCAGTGGTTAAGTTAGGACTCCACACCTTTCCACACCCCCTCACGCCACCGTGACAGCACAGGTTCAAGCCCTGATCAGGGAACTAAGGTCCTGCAAGCTATGTGGTGCAGCTGAGAAAAAAAGAAAGAAGAAGGTTTTCTGACCCCTACTGTACCAGGTAGGTTGTGTACCAGGAGGCTCAGTGATAAAGAATTCACTTGCCAATGCAGGAGATGCAGGTTCGATCCCTGGGTTGGGAAGATCCCCTAGAGGAGGAAATGTCAACCCACTCTAGTATTCTTGCCTGAAAAATCCCAGACAGAGGAGCCTGGTGGGCTACAGTTCATGCGGTCACAAAGAGTTGGATATGACTGAGCAACTGAGCACATAAAGCACTGTAGAACAACTAATATCCTAGAATTAGGTGTGGACTCCCACACCGGTTGATAGGCTAACCTGTGGAGAGAGAAGATATAGTAAGAGTTAACTGTATGAAAATGGGGATAGTGAACGGGAGAGCTGCCTAGGTGACGTGGGGAACAGATGAATGGAAGATGAGTTTGGAGAGATCAGACAGGAAGGAGCCTGGGGATCAAGGAAAGGAATTTGTATATTATTAAAACTGGGGTGGGAAGACATTGAAGGGTTATAGACATATAAAATTTTAAATAAAATTACATTTCAAAAAATCACTCTAGTCGCTAGGTGAAAAAGAAGGGATGTGGTAAGCTGAAAAAAGGCCCACAAGAAGATATCCACATTGAATCCCATGAACCTGTGAATGTTATCTTATTTGCAAAAAGGATCTTTGCAGATGCAATTAAAATCTTGAGATGAGGCTCTAACCCTGGATTATCCAGGTGGGCACTAAATCCGATGACGTGTTCTTATAAGGGAAAGGTGGAATGAGATTTGAGAGACAGAAGGTGAAAAGAGATGGACACATAGAGAAAGTGATGTGAAAACCGAGATTGATATTGGAGTAGCATGGTCACAAGTCAAGGAATATCAAGGAAAGGCAGTAAACATCAGGAGCTAGAAGAATTCAGGATTGAATACATTTCACAGAGCCTCTAAAGGGAACGGGGCCCTGACCACACCTTGATTTCAGACTTCTGGCATCCAGAGCCATGAGAGAATAAATTTCTGTTGCTTAAAACCACCAAGTTTGTGATAATTTGGGTTTTTCTGGTCACACTATGTGGCTTGTGGGATCTTAGTTTCCTGACAAGGGATCAGCAGTGATAGCTCTGAGTCCTGACCACTGGACTACCAGGGAATTCCCCTGTGATATTTTGTTATAGGATCCTCAGGAAAACTATGACAGAGGGTAAGAAAAGTAAAGAGATCCTTTAGGAGCCTCCTGGAGTAATCCACATGACAGCTGCCAATTAATGATCTGGTCTAGGATGATGGCAGTGAAGAGGGAAATACATTGTCAGAATAGAGATCTATTTCAAACTAGGACTTGGAGATGACTGATATGTCTTAATGAGTACAAGCCTGAGAAACCTGGATGATGGCCATACCCATTACTGACATAGGGAGGGAGTAGGTGTGCAGCTCAGCTTTGAATATATTGTGTTTAAAATGCTGGATAGTCATCAAGAAGATATATAGAACAAAGTATTAGAAATACTGGAGAAGGCAATGGCACCCCACTCCAGTACTCTTGCCTGGAAAATCCCATGGACGGAGGAGCCTGGTGGGCTGCCGTCTATGGGGTCACACAGAGTCAGACACGACTGAAGCAATTTAGCAGCAGCAGCAGCATTAGAAATACAGGAGGGAGGTATGGGCTAGAGATAAAAACTGGATAGTCCTTGGTATTTATATTTCCTGCAAATCAGTGAGATAATGTAAGGGGAAAACACAGAGAGAGAAGAGCATCTCAACTCTAGCCCTGTAGAACATCAAAGTATAAGAGCCAGATAGATCCAGCAACTCCACATGTGGGTGCACACTCAAAATGATTGAAAGTAGGATCCTGAAGAGACATTTGTAAGTCCATATTCTTAGCAGCATTATTCACAAATCCAAGAGGTGGAAGCAACCCAAGTGTCCTTTGATAGATGATGGATAAAGAAAATGTAGTATATACATACAATGGAGCATTATTTAGCCTCAAAAAGGAAAGCATATTTTTAAAACAGTTCTTCAATGCGCTCCATGCCACAACAAGATAAACCCTGAGAACATTATACTAAGTGGAAATAGCTAGACACAAAAGGACAAATATTAAAGGATTCTACTAATTTGAGGTATCTAGAGTACTTTGGCCACCTCATGCAAAGAGTTGACTCATTGGAAAAGACCCTAATGCTGGGAGGGATTGGGGGCAGGAGGAGAAGGGGATGACAGAGGATGAGATGGCTGGATGGCATCACTGACTCGATGGGCGTGAGTTTGAGTGGACTCTGGGAGTTGGTGATGGACAGGGAGGCCTGGCGTGCTGCGATTCATGGGGTCGCAAAGAGTCGGACATGACTGAGCGACTGAACTGAACTGAACTGAACTGAACTGAAGAGTAGTCACATTTCTAGATACAGAAAGTAGAAAGGTGTTTCCAGGCACTGGGGAGGAGGGAATAATGGGCCACTATCATTTAATTGGTACAGAGCTTCATTTGGGGAAGATGAAAAAACTCATGGAGATGGTTGCATAACAATGTGAATGAACTAAATGCCACTGTACTGTGCACTTAAAAATAGTTAAAATGGTAGATTTCATGTTAGGTATATTATCACAAATTTTTTAAAAAGTAATACATTCTCACTGTGAAGAATTAAAACAACGTGAAAGTTTATAAAGCAAAATACGGAAGTCTTTCCTCATGGTCACCCTTTACATGGACTTTAACACACTTATGTTTGTATGACTGATATCACACTGACATCCTGGCACCTGCATATCAGATGGTTATTTCCATAATTCTAGAGGTGGAATTGGTGGGTCAGAAGGTCTAAACCTTTGCGTTTTGGCCAAACGTTGAAATGGATAAGTTTTGATTATATTTTAAGCCAGGGTTTACAATGAAAGGTAAGAATGTGGTGAAAATAGGTAGTAGTAGTTTAATTAGTACAACCATAAAGAAAGCAATTTATTAACATTTATCAGGAAACTTAAAAATGCTCACACCTTAAACCTTACAGCAATTCCACTCTAGGAGTCTCTACCTCAAAGAAATAAATAAATGGATACATAATATTTAGCATTGTTTCTAACAGCCAAAATTTGGGCATAATGAATACTTTTTATTAATAAGAGAATAATCAAATAGGTTATGAAAAAATTATGACTATCTCCTTGTTTATTTATTTATTTTTATTTTTTCCCATTTATTTTTATAAGTTGGAGGCTAATTACTTTACAATATTGTAGTATCTCCTTGTTTAAATACTACAGTCATTGGGATTGGGTTGGGGAATACATGTAAATCCATGGCTGATTCATGTCAATGTATGACAAAAAGTACTACAATATTGTAAAGTAATTAGCCTCCAACTAATAAAAATAAATGGAAAAAAAATGATGGTTATAAGATTCTAATAACATAATCAAAATTGTGTAAAAAGAAATAATAACAAAGTGACATCAATGTTATGTTTGGGATTAATGTGGTTTTTCTTTGTCATTTTTGCTGTAATGTGGCTTATTTTTGCAGAAAAAATGTTTGTTTAAAGATTGGAAAATCGATAAAAATTATCAAAAGAAAAGAAGCCAGGTAGAAACAAGTTTCTTCATGGAAATAGATATGCTGATGCTATACTTCATATGGAAAAACAAACACACAAGAATAACCAGGAAAGCACTAGGAATGGACAATTTCTATAAACATTAAACACTCTATAAAGCCTTTCTAATGAAAACATTGTGGGGAATCCTGTGGCGGTCCAGTGGTTAGGACTCTGCACGTTCATTGCCTAGGATGCGTGTTCAATTCCTGATCTGGGAACTAAAATCCCACAAGCTGTGAGGTGGGGCCAAAACTAAACAAATGAAAAACACATTATGTGTACTATTGTGTGAGTAAATAGACAAGACAGGAACAGAATAGAAAATCCAGAAATAGATGTCAGTACATATAGAACTTCATTATATGATATAAGTAGCATCTCAAAACACTAGGGCAAAGAAAGACTTTTTCTTAAAGTCCTTAGGAAACCTGGTTAGCCATTTTTTCAAGGAAAGAGTTAAAATAGCAGAGCTGGTTGCATATGTCTTCCTGTCTTCAAGGGAACCTAGAACCACAACTGACCTTTGATAAACATCTTGGAATGTGACCCTCAGAGTGTTTGTGTCAGAAATTGATGGTTTTGCTGTGTACACCTGGAGCAATGGACCATGCAGTCCCAGCTTGTCAGATTGCTTTGCATAAATAGCAAGATTGATGATTTGCATGCACCTGATTTCATTGCTGGGGTTCAGCCTGTTGCCATGGCTGGTTGTGTAGCAGGATAGGCCTACTATATGACCAGCTCCCCTCCACAAAAGACTCAGACTCTAAAACTCAAACAAGATTCCTTTGGCAGAGATATACCACATATGTCTGTAGTTTGATGTGTGTGTATGAGAGAGAGAGCATGTCCTGTGTAGTTGTGGAAGGAATAGATGCAAAAGCCAGCATTTGTCCTTTGGAATCTGCCAATATACATCTTTTTCCTGCTTGCTTTTGCTCTGCATATTTTACTGTCATAAACATTAGCCTTAACTGGAAACTGCAACTGAATCTTCTGACTATGTTTTATGAGTTGCCAAACTTGAGGAGGCTGCAGGAGTTCTGAAACACTGTTAAAAAAATTTTATTCGGCTGTGCTGGGTCTTAGTTGTGGCACCTTCGATATTTCTTGCGGCATGTGGGATCTCTAGTTGTGGCATGTAGGATCTAGTTCCCTGACCAGGAATTGGGAGCATGGGGTCTTAGCCACTGGACCATTAGGAAAGTCCCATGAAACACTTTTGAAAAAGATAAAGTTAGATCTATATCTCACTATAAACATTAAACACTCTATAAAGCCTTTCTAATGAAAACATTGTGGGGAATCCTGTGGCGGTCCAGTGGTTAGGACTCTGCACGTTCATTGCCTAGGATGCGTGTTCAATTCCTGATCTGGGAACTAAAATCCCACAAGCTGTGAGGTGGGGCCAAAACTCAGTCTCAAACTGATTAGAGAGCTACTTGGAAACTATACAGGCTCTAGTCACCTATGTTAACTCTAGAAAAACATAGGTGAGTTCTTCTTTAACTTAGATGAAAGAAAAGGATTTCTATCTTGATTTAAAACCCAGATGCAATAAAATATTGTAAATATGACTTTATTAAAAACAAAACTTCTGCATGGCCCCCAAAATATAAACAGTATTAGAAGACAATGGACAAACTGGGAGAAAATATTTGCAACACTTCTTGGATAAAGAGCTAATAAACCTAACAGATCTTAATTAGAGGAAAAAAAAAAAGAAAACTTCATTCCCCAAAGTAATATAAAAACAGCTCCCCAAATATAGAAAGATGTTCAAACTCTCTAATGAGAGAAAACAAATTAAAATAACACTGAAAAAAAAGAAAATAAAAAAAGAAAAAATAATAATAATTAAAAAAATAAAGAAAGGAAACAAAAAAAAAAGAAAAAGAAAAAAAAGTAAAATAACACTGAGATTACTGGGTTCTGGTCAGGACAATAAGAACTTTATTTACACTGTATTTCCACATTAGTTAGTTAGTTAGTTCAGTCGCTCAGTCGTGTCCGACTCTTTGCGGCCCCATGAATCGCAGCACGCTAGGCCTCCCTGTCCATCACCAACTCCTGGAGTTTACTCAAACTCATGGCCATCGATGCAGTGATACCATCCAGCCATCTCATCCTCTGTCGTCCCCTTCTCCTCCTGCCCCCAATCCCTCCCAGCATTAGGGTCTTTTCCAATGAGTCAACTCTTCGCATCAGGTGGCCAAAGTATTGGAGTTTCAGCTTCAGCATCAGTCTCTCCAATGAACATCCAGGACTGATCTCCTTTAGGATGGACTGGTTGGATCTACTTGCAGTCCAAGGGACTCTCAAGAGTCTTCTCCAACACCACAGCTCAAAAGCATCAATTTTTCGGCACTCAGCTTTCTTCATAGTCCAACTCTCACATCCATACATGACCACTGGAAAAACCATAGCCTTGACTAGACGGACCTTTGTTGGCAAAGTAATGTCTCTGCTTTTTAATATGCTGTCTAGGTTGGTTATCACTTTCCTTCCAAGGAGTAAGCGTCTTTTAACTTCATGGCTGCAATCATCATCTGCAGTGATTTTGGAGCCCCCAAAAATAAAGTCTGACACTGCTTCTACTGTTTCCCCATCTATTTCCCATGAAGTGTTGGGACCAGATGTCATGATCTTAGTTTAAATACAGGTAAAACCTCTAGATAGAATACATAGAACAGCTATCTCAAATGTCAACAAACAGGTTAGGGAAGGAAACAAGAACTCAAAGTACCACTGAACCATCACTTCATTTCCCATTTTGTTTTTCCTCTGGTATCTCCTGGCCTGAACTCAAAAACAAGCTAAAACTCAGAACTTTGCACCAGGAACAAACAGCTAAAACTCTAACAGAAATTCTCTAGTACAGTCTGAGTGTCAGGAAAAGGGGCCTCCATAGGTCATAGAGAGTGAGGGGAATCCAAAATGTCCTTTGTTTTTGCTTTCCCATTCTGTCCCACACCAGTCCTTAGGCAAATCCACAGTTGCAATGGAGCAGCTCACAGAGGAGGCCAAGCCAGCACCTTAAACTCTGAGACAACTCTGACCCCAAGAGCAAGGGAGCACCCCTAGTGCTCTTCTCACTATATATACTCTTGCTGGGCCCCAATGCAATTTCAGTTCAAGGAGAGCACAGAACAGCAAGGAAGCTAAAGGACTTTAGCTTAAAGGGAGCTTAAAGGACCCTTAGCTAAAGGGAGATTAAGGCAGTCAATAAAATGTTCTCATAGAGTTGTAAATGTTTTTCTGGGCTCATCTTCAAGCTGCATATGTGAGAACAAGCAGGACACTGTGGGGCTCCTAAAACTGAGCTAGACCCTGTGGGGTTGTTACTGAGTCCAAGCTACCTCTGCTTGCCCGATGACAGGCCAGTGAATCCAAGAGACAAGGAGTTGAGTTAAGGAATTTGACTTTATTGAGAAAGCCAACTGACCAAGAAGATGGCAGACTAATGTCTCAAAATAACCATTTTGTCAGGGTCTGCATGCCAGGTTCTTTTGTAGAGTCAGAGAGAGAATCAATGAGAAACTAAAGTCAAAAGCCAGGAAAGAGAGGAAGATACAGTGAAGAAGTAAAGTAAAAAGGTCTTCAGTCTTGCAAAGCATCTCCTGAAGGGTCAGCCTTTGGAAGTGGTGTGTTAAACTCTTCTTTTTGTTGTACCTATTCACATATTCTGTGGAAAAGGTCAGTATTAATTCCAACTGCAAAGAAAGGCAATGCCAAAGAATGTTCCAACTACCGCACAATTGCACTCATCTCACACACTAGTAAAGTAATTCTCAAAATTCTCCAAGTGAGGCTTCAACAGTACATGAACTAAGAACTTACAGATGTTCAAGTTGGTTTTAGAAAAGGCAGAGAACCAGAGATCAAATTGCCAACATCTGCTGGATCATTGAAAAAGCAACAGAGTTCCAGAAAAACATCTACTTCTGTTCACTGACTATGCAAAAGCCTTTGACTTTGTGGATCACAACAAAATGTGGAAAATTCTTAAAGAGATGGGAATACCAGACTACCTTACCTACCTCCTGGGAAGTCTGTATGCAGGTCAGGAAGCAACAGTTAGAACCAGACAAGGAACAATGGACAGGTTCCAAACTGGGAAAGAGGTAAGTCAAGGCTGTATATTGTCACCCTGCTTATTTAACTTCTATGCAGAGGACATCATGTGAAATGCCAGGCTGGATGAAGCACAAGCTGGAATCAAGATCGCCAGGAGAAATAGCAATAACTGCAGATATGCAGATACCACCACCTTTAAGGCAGAAAGCGAAGAAGAACTAAAGAGCTTCCTGAAAGAGAAGAGTGAAAAAGCTGGCTTAATACTCAACATTCAAAAAACTAAGATCATGGTATCCGGTCCCATCACTCCATGGCAAATAGATGTGCAAACAATGGAAACAGTGACAGACTTAATTTGTTTGGGCTCCAAGATCACTGCAGATGGTGACTGCAGCCATGAAATTAAAAGATGCTTGTTTCTTGGGGAAAAAAAGCTATGACAAACCTAGACAGCTTATTAAAAAGCAGAGACATTACTTTGCCAACAAAAGTCCATCTAGTCAAAGCTATGGTTTTTCTAGTAGTCATGTATGGATGTGAGAGTTGGACTATAAAGAAAGCTGAGCACCAAAGAATTGATGTTTTTCACCTCTGGTGTTGGAGAAGACTCTTGAGAGTCCCTTGGATTGCAAGCAGATCAAACCAGTTCATCCTAAAGGAAATCAGTGCTGAATATTCACTGGAAGGAGTGATGCTGAAGCTGAAATGCCAATACTTTGGCCACCTGATGAGAAGAACTGACTCACTGGAAAAGACCCTGATGATGGGAATGATTGAAGGCAGGAGGAGAAGGGGATGACAGAGGATGAGATGGTTGGATGGCATCACCAATTCAATGGACATGAGTTTGAGCAAACTCCAGGAATTGGTCATGGACAGGTAAGCCTGGCATGCTGCAGTCCATGGGGTCACAGAGTCAGACACAACTGAGCGATTGAACCAACTGATTCACAGATTATCTCTATATGAGCTGAACAAAGCCTCTTTAACAGTCAGGCAGAGGGGGCAGGGTCCTCTGGGGGCAGGCCATTTTATATGATTGTAATAAGAAAAGCAGCAGCAGCAATAAGAAAAGCAATGAAAAGTAAGCCAAAGAAAGTTTCCCATATGAAGTCAAAATTTGCTTTTCCCTGCAACACCTGGGCACAGAAGCCTTTCTGTGTTCCCATTCCTTATTTATAGGAAACAGACTCAATGCCCCATGAACTTCTCTGAGTTCAAAAGAACAGATTCAAACAGTTGCTAATCTGTGAGGGAGTGGGATGCAGAGACAAGGGATAAACAGTCAAGAAACAACAATGCAGCCTTGAGGCAGGGTCCTGTTTAGCCTCAGTTCAGTTCAGTCCAGTCACTCAGTGTCTGAATCTTTGTGACCCCACAAACTGAAGCATGCCAGGCTTCCCTGTCCATCAGCAACTCCCAGAGTTTGCTCAAACTTATGCCCATTGACTCAAAGATGCCATCCAACCATCTCATCCTCTGTCATCCCTTCTCCTCCTGCCTTCGATCTTTTGTAGCATCAGGGTCTTTTCCAATGAGTCACATCAGTGCATCAGGTGGCCAAAGTATTGGAGATTCACCTTCAGCATCAGCCATTCCAGTGAAAATTCAGAACGGATTTCCTTTAGGATGGACTGGTTTAATTCCCTTGCAGTCCAAGGGACTCTCAAGAGTCTTCTCCAACATCACGGTTTGAAAGCATCACTTCTTCAGTGTTCAGCTTTCTTTATGGTCCAACTCTCACATCCATACATGACTACTGGAAAAACCATAGCTTTGACAAGATTACTTTGCTGGCAAAGTAATGTCTCTGCTCTTTAATATGTTGTCTAGGTTGGTCATAGTTTTCTTCTAAGGAACAAACATCTTTTAATTTCATGGCTGCAATCACCATCTGCAGTGATTCTGGAGCCTAAAAAGTCTCTCACTGTTTCCATTTCTTCCCCATCTATTTGCAATGAAGTGGTGGGACCAGATGCCATGATCTTAGTTTCTTGAATGTTGAGTATTTTTTTTTTTTTGAATGTTGAGTATTAAGCCAGCTTTTTCACTCTCCTCTTTCACTTTCATCAAGAGACTCTTTAGTCCTTCTTCACTTTCTGCCATAAGGGTGGGGTCATCTGCATATCTGAGGTTATTGATATTTCTTCCAGGAAACTTGATTCCAGCTTGTGCTTCATCCAGACTGGCAATTTGCATGATGTACTCTGCATACAAGTTAAATAAGCAGGGTGACAATATACAGCCTTGATGTACTCCTCTCCCAATTTGGAATCAGTCTGTTTTTCAATGTCTGGTTCTAACTGTTGCTTCTTGACCGGCATACAGATTTCTCAGGTGGCAGGTAAAGTGGTCTGGTATTTCCATCTCTTTAAGCATTTTCCACATTTTGTTGTGATCCACACAGTCAAAGTCTTTGGTATAGTCAATGAAGCAGAAGTAGATTTTTTCTGGAACTCTCTTGCTTTTTCGATGATCCAACAGATGTTGGCAATTTGATCCGGGTCCTCTGTCTTTTCTAAATCCAGCTTGAACATCTGGAAGTTCTCAGTTCATGTAGTGTTGAAACCTGGCTTGGAGAATTTTGAGCATTACTTTGCCAGAGTGTGAGGTGAGTGCAATTGTGTGGTAGTTTGAATACTCTTTGGCATTACCTTCTTTGGGATTGGAATGAAAACTGACCTTTTCCAGTCCTGTGGCCACTGCTGAGTTTTCCAAATTTGCTGGCATATTGAATGCAGCACTTTCACAGCATTATCTTTCAGGATTTGAAGTAGCTCAACTGGAATTCCATCACCTCCACTAACTTTGTTCGTAGTGATGCTTCCTAAGGTCCACTTGACTTCACATTCCAGGATGTCTGGCTCTAGGTGAGTGATCACACCATGGTTAGCTGGTTATCGTGGTTATCTGGGTCATTAAGATATTTTTTGTATAGTTCTTCTGTGTATTCTTGCCATTTCTTCTTAATATATTCTGCTTCTGTTAGGTCCATACCATTTCTGTCCCTTATTGTGTCCATCTTTGCATGAAATGTTCCCTTGATATCTCTAATTTTCTTGAAGAGATCTCTAGTCTTTCCCATTCTATTGTTTTCCTCTATTTCTTCACATTGAACACTTAGGAAGGCTTTCTTATCTCACCTTGCTATTCTTTGGAACACTGCATTCAGATGGGTATATCTTTCATTTTCTCCTTTGCCTTTAGCTTCTCTTCTTTTCTCAGCTATTTGTAAGGTCTCCTCAGACAACCATTTAGCCTTTGGCATTTCTTTTTCTTGGGGATGGTCTTGATCACTGCCTCTTGTACAATGTTACAAACCACCATCCATAGTTCTTCAGGCACTCTGTCTATCAGATCAAATCCCTTGAATCTGTTTGTCACTTTCACTGTATAATTGTAAGGGATTTGATTTAGATCATACCTGAATGGTCTAGTGGTTTTCCCTACTTTTCTACAATTTAAGTCTGAATTTGGCAATAAGGAGTTCATGATCTGAGCCACAGTCAGCTCCCAGTCTTGTTTTTGCTGACTGTATAGAGCTTCTCCATCTTTGGCCACAAAAAATATAATCAATCTGATTTTGATATTGACCATCTGGTGATGTTCATGTGTAGAGTCTTCTCTTGTGTTGTTGGAAGAAGGTGTTTGCTATGCCCAGTGCGTTCTCTTGGCAAACTCTGTTAGCCTTTGCTTCATTTTGTACTCAAAGGTCAACTTTGCCTGTTACTCCAGGTATCTCTTGACTTCCTCCTTTTGCATTCCAGTCCCCTATGATGAAAAGAACATCTTTTTTGGGTGTTGGTTCTAGAAGGTCTTGTAAGTCTTCATAGAACTGTTTAACTTCAGCTTCTTCAGCATTACTGGTTGAAGCATAGACTTGGATTACTGTGATATTGAATGGTTTGCCTTGGAAATGAACAGATATCATTCTGTCATTTTTGAGATTGCATCCAAGTACTGCATTTTGGACTCTTTTGTTGACTATGAGAGCTACTCCATTTCTTCTAAAGGATTCTTGCCCACAGTAGCAGATATAATGGTCATCTGAGTTAAATTCATCCATTCCAGTCCATTTTAGTTCACTGATTTGTAAAACATCGATGTTCACTCTCGCCATCTCCTGTTTGACCACTTTCAATTTATCTTGATTCATGTATCTAACATTCCAGGTTCCTATACAATATTGTTCTTTACAGCATCAGACTTGACTTCCATCACCAGGCACATCCACAACTGGATGCTGTTTTTGCTTTGGCTCCATCTCTTCATTGTTTCTGGAGTTATTTCTCCACAGTTCTCCAGTAGCATATTGGGCACCTACTGGCCTGGGGAGTTCATCTTTCAGTATTCTATCATTTTGCCTTTTCATACTGTTCATGGGGTTCTCAAGGCAAGAATACTGAAGAGATTTGTCATTCCCTTCTCCAGTGGACCACATTTTGTCAGAACTCTCCACCATGATGCGCCCACCTTGGCTGGCCCTACACGGCATGACTCATAGTTTCATTGAATTAGACAAAGCTGTGGTCCATGTGATCAGATTGGTTAGTTTTCTGTGATTGTGGATTTCAGTCTGTCTGCCCTATTATGGAGAAGGATAAGAGGCTTATGGAAGCTTCCTGATGGGAGAGACTGACTAAGGGGGAAACTGGATCTTGTTCTGATGGGCGGGGTCATGCTCAGTAAATCTTTAATCCAATTTTCTGTTGATGGGCGGGGCTGTGTTCCCTCCCTGTTATTTGACCTGAGCCAAACTATGGTGGAGGTGATGAAGATAATGCTGCTACTGCTGCTTGCGAAGTGGAGGTAGCTTCAGTCTGTCTGACTCTGTGCGAGCCATAGACTGCAGCCCACCAGACTCCTCTGTCCCTGGGATTCTCTAGGCAAGAATACTGGAGTGGGTTGCCATTTCCTTCTCCAATGCATGCAAGCTTGCTGAGTTGCTTCAGTCGTGTCTGACTCTGTGCAACCCCATGGACAGTAGCCCACCAGGCTCCTCTGTCCAAGGGATTCTCTAGGCAAGAATACTGGAGTGGATTGCCATTGCCTTCTCTGAATGAAGATAATGACCTCCTTCAAAAGGTCCTGTGTAGGCACTGCTGAACTCAGTGCCCCCTTACCTTGCAGCAGGCCACCGTCGACCCATGCCTCTTTCAAAGACTCCTTGACACTCACAGGCAAGTCTGGGTCAGTCTCTTGCGGGGTCACTGCTTCTTTCTCCTGGGTCCTGGTGAAGAGAAGGTTTTGTTTGTGCCCTCCAAGAGTCTGTTTCCCCAGTCCTTTGTAAGTTCTGACCATTCTACAGCAGAGTTAATGGCAATCTCCTCTATGAGGGCTTATGCCATACCCAGGTTTGCTGCACCCAGAGCCCCTGCCCCTGCAGCAGGCCACTGTTGACCCATACCCCTGCAGAAGAAACTCAAACACTCAATGGCAGGTCTGTCTCAATCTCTGTGGGGTCTCCTGGTGCTCACAAAGGTTTTGTTTGAGCCCTCTGAGCATCTCTGGCAGGTATGGGGTTTGATTCTAAATGTGATTTCGCCCCTCCTACCATCTTGCTGGGGCTTCTCTTTTGCCCTTGGATGTGGAGTATCTTTTTTTGGTGGGATCCAACATTCTCCTGTCAACGGTTGTTCAGCAGCAAGTTGTAATTTTGGAGTTCTTGCAGGACAAGATGAGGGCATGTCAGGCCCTACACACACCTTATTCTTCTAAGCAGCACTGCTCCTGAACTATTGTTATAAAACTGCTCACCATATCCTCCTGGGTTGGGACACACATCTTTTGAGGGTAGCAGTTTCTGTGTCCCCCTTTCCCTGGCAAAGAAATAGAGCTATTCTTTTCTACTCCAACCAAAATTCTGTCTCTGAAATTTGATTCAGCCCTGGTGCCCAGAGGCTGAGCTTTCAGCATCACTTCTGGGCATTGAAGCCTTTCTGTGTCCCTGTTTCTTGTTTGTAGGAAACAGGCTTCAGCTTCCCTGACTTCCTCTGAGCTTCACAGGAAAGGTTCTAACAGTTGTTAATCAGGGAAGGGAAGGGATGTAGAAACAAGGGACGGGCAGACAAGAAACAATACTGCAGGCTTGGGCAGGGTCCTGGTTCTACCTCAAGGGATATACATAACAATATTTTTTAGCAAAAGGAAGATGTTAACAACCCATGAAGCATTCTTTATTCCAGAGAGAAGGTCACAGTTTGATAACCTCAAGCATCACAGGAGCTAGTCAGAAGACCACCTGAGGCCAGATTAAAGGAATGCAGGCCCTACATACACCCTGATCCCTATCAGCAACCCCATAGGGGTTATATAGGGGTTATAGGGTTTAAAGACTGCTATAAAACACCTCACCAAATGCCCCCTAGGTTGGGACACACAGTTTTTGAGGACACAACCCTACCATGTCCCCCTTTGCCTGGCAAAGCAATAGAGCTATTCTTTTCTGCAGTTCAGTAGTTCAGTCACTGGGTCATGTCCGACTCTTTGCGACCCCATGAATTGCAGCACGCTAGGCCTCCCTGTCCATCACCAACTCCTGGAGTTTACTCAAACTCGTGGCCATCGAGGCGGTGATACCATCCAGCCATCTCATCGTCTGTCGTCCCCTTCTCCTCCTGCCCCCAATCCCTCCCAGCATCAGGGTCTTTTCCAATGAGTCAACTCTTCGCATCAGGTGGCCAAAGTATTGGAGTTTCAGCTTCAGTATCAGTCCTTCCAATGAACACCCAGGACTGATCTCCTTTAGGATGGACTGGTTGGATCTCCTTGCAGTCCAAGGGACTCTCAAGAGTCTTCTCCAACACCACAGCTCAAAAGCATCAATTTTTCGGTGCTCAGCTTTCTTCATAGTCCAACTCTCACATCCATACATGACCACTGGAAAAACCATAGCCTTGACTAGATGGACCTTTGTTGGCAAAGTAATGTCTCTGCTTTTTAATATGCTGTCTAGGTTGGTCATAACTTTCCTTCCAAGGAGTAAGCGTCTTTTAATTTCATGGCTGCAGTCATCATCCGAAGTGATTTTGGAGCCCCCAAAAATAAAGTCTGACACTGCTTCTACTGTTTCCCCATCTATTTCCCATGAAGTGATGGGACCAGATGCCATGATACTTCACTCTAAACTCTGTCTCTGAGACTCAATTTGGCACTGGTGCACAGAGGCAGAGTTTTGGGCATCATACACATGAATCTGAATCTAATCAATGTTTCACAGGTTTTGAGAACTAATATACAATGTATACCACTATCCAGGAATTTCCTTAGTTTGATTAAGGGCGTTTACAATAACCCTACAGTAAACATCATATTTAGTAGTTAACAACTAAGCATGTCTACTTCCAGTCATCACTCATATTCAACACAATATTGTAAATTCTGGCCAGTGCAATAAAACAAGAAAAAGAAATAATAAGAGGTTGGAAAGGATATAATAAAAACTGTGACATAATAAGAAATATGTATTTGGTTTCTACTTACCCCTCCTCATTTCCTGGCATATAACTCCTAAACACTTTGGAATCCCTGAAGTAATAAGTGCCTGTTTGTATGCTAATAAGATGACTAACGACTGAGGACTCCTGGATAGCTTCAGGATGAAGTCTAGTTGCCAAAAAATGCCAGCCATGTGATTAGAAGGTTGGAAATTTCAGCTCCACCCTCCTGACTTCTGGGAAGGGAAGATGGGTTGGAAGCTGAGTCATCACTAACAGCCAATGTTTTAAAAAGTCATGTCTACATAATTCAGGATTGCAGGCAGATTCTTTATCATCTGAACCACCAGAGAAGCCCCCTACATAATGAAACGGGTTATGTTTCATTAGGTAGGGTTCAGAGAGCTTCTGGGTTGCCGAACACATCGAGGTGCTGGGATGGTTACCTGGTTAGGGCATGGAAGCTTGATTCTCCTTTACCCACACCTTGTCCTGTGTACCTTTTCCATCTGAATGTTCCTGAGTTGAATTCTTTAATAATAAACTAGTAATCTAGTATGTAAACTATTTGAGTTCTGTGAATTGTTCTAGCAAATTATCAAACAGGAGGAGAGGGTTATGAGGACCCCAATTTATAGCAGGTTGGTTAGAAATACGGAAGGGCCATACTTATGATTGGCATTTGATTGGGGGGTGGGGGCATATACTAACTACAGATTGGTAATATCAGAATTAAAATGTAGAACACCTAAGCTAGTGTCAGGTAATTAGGAAGTATGGGAAGCAACCCACACACCTGGTGCCACAAGTGTTGAGAATAGAGAAGAATGAAACAGGTGAGTTAAAGTATGTTTTCCCTTTTATTATCCCTATTCAGAGAGGACACGATTGTCACTACTGAATACACACAAAACTTCTACAACAATTAAATGATTTAAGTAAGGTCACAGGATACCAGGTCAACATGTCAAAATCACTATTATTCTTATACACTAGCAATGAATATCAGAGAAGGCAATGGCACCCCACTCCAGTACTCACGCCTGGAAAATCCCATGGTCAGAGGAGCCTGGTAGGCTACAGTCCATGGGGTCGCTGAGAGTTGGACACAACTGAGCGACTTCACTTTCACTTTTCACTTTCATGCACTGGAGAAGGAAATGGCAACCCACTCTAGTGTTCTTGCCTGGAGAATTCCAGGGATGGGGGAGGCTGGTGGGCTGCCATCTATGGGGTTGCACAGAGTCAGACACAACTGAAGCGACTTAGCAGCAGCAGCAGCAGCAGCAGCAATGAATATACTGCTATATCCATGGTATCCACAAGAAAATATAAGAGAAACTCTTAACTGAAAATCATTCTACAAATTAATTGGCCCATAGTCTTCAAAAATGTCAAAGTTATGAAATATAACCAAAGATTCAAATTAAATGAGGCTATAGAGATATGACAACTGCATGCAGTAAATAATCTTGGATTTTCTTTTGCTAGAAAGGATGTTATTTGGACAACGGGAAAAATAAAAATAAGATGTGCAGACAATTATTGAGCAATATTGTAGGAACATTTATTTATTAACTGTGGTAACTGTCCTGTGGTTATGTAAGAGAATGCCTTGTTTTGAGAAAATATACGTTGAAATATTTAAAGGGTAAAAGGACATGTCTTTTTTTGTGTATACACACACACACACACACACACACATATATATTGAATCATAAAGAGTAAATCGAACTGAACCACTCTATATTTATATATAGAGAGATGGATCTATCTATCTACCTACCCACCTATTGAAGGACAAAGTATTTGTAGGAAATGTTAATATTTGGGGAATGTGGGTGGAGGATAATTGGGAATTCTTTGTACTACTTTTGAACTTTTCTGTAAATCTGAAATTATTTATTTTCAAAGTTTTAAAAATAAATCTGGAAAAAAAAGTAAAGTGAAGTAGAAGAGGCAGTGACTAACAAGGAAAAGGTCAAGGAATGGTCAGAAGAAGGAGGAAAACATACAAAGCTTTGGGTTTCTAAACACAGAAAACAATTTCAAGAACATGTGAGCTGGGGGTGAGTAGGAGGGAGATTCAAGGAGGAGGGGATATATGTATACTTATATATCTGATTTACACTGTTGTACAGCAGAAACCAACAAACATTTTAAAGCAATTATCCTCCAGTTAAAAATTAAAAAGAACATGTGACGGAGTGGTCCCGGGATTTGTCTTTAAGTATGAGTCTTCCTCTCTCCTCTTCCTGTCAGGAGTTAGATGTTGAAGAGGGAACAGAGTGCAATTCCTGAAGATTAGGTCCCCCTCCCTCTTCTTCCCTTGGGGCTTCCCTGGTAGCTCAGTTGGGAAATACACCTGCAATGCAGGAGGCCCCCGTTTGATTCCTGGGTCGGGAAGGTCCTCTGGAGAAGGGATGGGCTACCCACTCCAGTGTTCTTGGGCTTCCCTGGTGACTCAGACCCAGAGATTCTGCCTGAAATGTGGGAGACCTGGGTTTGATCCCTGGGTTGGGAAGATCCCCTGGAGGAGGGCATGGCAACCCACTCCAGTGTTCTTGCCTGGAGAATCCCCATGGACAGAGGAGCCTGGCGGGCTACAGTCCATGGGGTCGCAACCAGACACAAGTGAGCGACTCAGCACACATGGGTGTTCCTCAGAATTCCGTGCTGGATCTTCTTCATTTTTTGCCCTATACACTATTTGGGGTAATCTTACTCACTCATATGACTTCAATTACCCCCTATTTGCTGATTTCTAAATCTGTATCTCTTGTCCAGGCTTTTTTCCTTCCTTACCTCTAAACCATATATGCTTCTATCTACTGGCTAGTTTCCATGTACACCTCCAGAGATCTCAAATTCAACAAGTTAAACATTGAGTTCATAATCTTCCTCCCCAATCAGGTCAGTTCTCAGGGAATTATATCTCCGTCCTTTCAGACACCCAAGCCAAATGCCAGGATGTCTGCCATGGATTTCTTTGCCCCCATCTCCCAAATCCAACTATGAAGTCCTGTGTCTACAAAATCTATATATTTTATGAATTTATTCACATCTCCTCCAACATTTATACTTTTAATAAAAACTAGTTTGTCTGGAAGAGGGTGTTTTCTATGACCAGTGCATTCCCTTGGCAAAACTCTGTTAGCCTTTGCCCTGCTTCATTTTGTATTCCAAGGCCAAATTTGCCTGTTACTCCAGGTATCTCTTGACTTCCTACTTTTGCATGCCAGTCCCCTATAATGAAAAGGACATCTTTTTTGGGTGTTAGTTCTAGAAGGTCTTGTAGGTCTTCACAGAACCATTTAAGTTTAGCCTTTTCAGCATTACTGATTGGGGCATAGACTTGGATTACCCTGATATTGAATGGTTTGCCTTGGAAATGAAGAGAGATCATGCTGTCATTTTTGAGATTGCACCCAAGAACTGCATTTTGGACTCTTTTGTTGACTATGAGGGCTACTCCATTTCTTTTAAGGGATTCTTGCCCACAGTGGTAGATATGGTAGTAGTAGTAGATATAATGGTCATCTGAATTAAATTCGCCTATCAGTTCATCTGAATGGAATTCACACATTTCAGTCCACAGAAGAACTATATAAAAAACATGTTCATGACCCAGATAACCATTATGGTGTGATCACTCAACACAAAGCTAGTGGAGGTGATGGAATTCCAGCTGAAGTATTTCAAATCCTAAAAGATGATGCTGTGAAAGTGCTGCACCCAATATGCCAGCAAATTTGGAAAAGTCAACCAAGGACGCAGGACTGGACAATGTCAGTTTTCATTCCAATCCCAAAGAAGGGCAATGCCAAAGAATGTTCAAACTACCGCAAATTGCACTCATCTCACATGCTGGCAAAGTAATGCTCAAAATTCTCCAAGCTGGGCTTCAACAGTATGTGAACCATGAACTTCCAGATGTTCAAGATGGATTTAGAAAAGGCAGAGGAACCAGAGATCAAATTGCCAACATCCGTTGGATCATGGAAAAAGCAAGAGAATTCCAGAAAAACACCTACTTCAGCTTTATTGATTATGCCAAAGCCTTTGACTGTGTAGATCACAACAAAATGTGGAAAATTCTTAAAGAGATGAGAATACCAGACCACTTTACCTGCCTCCTGAGAAATCTGTATGCAGGTCAAGAAGCAACAGTTAGAACTGGACAGGGAACAACAGACTGGTTCCAAATTGGAAAAGGAGTACGTTAAGGCTGCATATTGTTACCCTGCTTATTTAACTTATATGCAGAGTACGCCATGCAAAATGCCAGGCTGGATGAAGCACAAGCTGGAATCAAGATTGCCAGGAGAAATATCAATAACCTCAGATACGCAGATGACACCACCCTTAAGGCAGAAAGGAAGAGGAACTAAAGAGCCTCTTGAAGAAAGTGAAAGAAGAGAGTGAAAAAGCTGGCTTAATGCTCAACATTCAAAAAACTAAGATCATGACATCCGGTCCCATAACTCCATAGAAAATAGATGGAGAAACAATGGAAACAGTGACAGACTTAATTTTCTTGGGCTCCAAAATCACTGCAGATTGTGACTGCAACCACGAAATTAAAAGACACTTGCTCCTTGGAAGAAAAGCTATGACCAACCTGGACAGCAGAGACATTACTTTGCTGACAAAGGTCCATCTTGTCAAAGCTATGGTTTTTCCAGTAGTCATCTATGGATGTGAGAGTTGGACTATAAAGCAAGCTGAGCACTGAAGAATTGATGCCTTTGAACTGTGATGTTGGAGAAGATTCTTGAGAGTCCCTTGGAGTGCAAGCAGATCAAACCAGTCCATCCTAAAGGAAATCAATGCTGAATATTCATTGGAAGGACTGATGCTGAAGCTGAAATGCTAATATTTTGGCCACCTGATGAGAAGAACTGACTCACTGGAAAAGACCCTGATGCTGGGAAAGATTGAAGGCAGGAGAAGGGGACGACAGAGGATGAGATGGTATCCTCTGGGTGGCATCATTGGATGCCATTATTGACTCTATGGACATGAGTTTGAGTAAGCTCCGGGAGTTGGTGATGGACAGGGAAGCCTGGCGTGCTGCTGTCCATGGGGTCGCAAAGAGTTGCATACAACTGAGTGAATGAACTGAACTGAACTGAGTCTATCTGGAGTTTTCAAACTGCAGATCATTTTAAAATTAAATTAAAATAAATTTAATCAGCCATACTGAACATTTTATTTAAAGAACAGAATATCAAATATCAGAGTGTATTTCATGTGATAATTACACATATTATTGTTAAAATTTGTCTCACTTATAAAAATCCACATACATATGTGAGTCCTGGGTTCTGGTGTTAAACGTATTTCTTATTGTGAATCATGGCCAAAAAAATTGAAAGCTCCTGGTCTAGATCAGTGCTGTCCAACAGAAATATAAGGTTAGCCAGATACATAAATAAAAGTTTCCAGAAGCCACAAAAAAAAAGTAAAAAGAAATAGGAAATTAATTTTAATATTTAACTCATATAAAAACACCTTTCAACATGATACCAATAAAAAACTTATTGAGCCATTTTATATTCCTTTTGTCTTTAAAATCCAGCACATATCTCACACTTAGAGAACACCTTAGCTCAGACTAGGTACATCGAGTGGCAGTAGTCAATAGCCACACTGCAGGTCACTCCTGTAGTAATGCAGATCAGTTTTGCAAATTATCTACCTTAGGAGGCAAACTCTAAATTCACTCTAAGCAGTGTGAATTTAAACTTAGGAACTGAACAAGATTGTAAACTCACACCAGTGGCTACCTCTCCCATCACAGTTAACCCTAGAGATGGCACTGAAATTGATAGATCAGTAAAAACTGTGAAAACTCTGAGGATACATGTGTGTGCACGTGTGCATTATGTTGATAAATAGGGAGTGATGGGGCCAACACATCACAGGCTTTCTTGTTTTTGGTGCATCCTTCACCTTTTACCAATGCTGGGCTTTAGCCTCTCCCTCTGGGTATACAAGGTAGCTGATACCTTCCAGGAATACAAATTCATAGAGAAAAGTAATGGGATGCAGCGGGAGGTGCAAATGCTAGTAAAGCAAGAAACTGATCAACTTAAACTAGATGAAACAGATTAAATGCATCAGATGCTAACCAGTTCTCACTCATCTCTTCCCCACTCTCTGCCCTTGCCCCTACCCATGTTTCATAATCTTCAGTTCAGTTCAGTTCAGTCACTCAGTCGTGTCCTACTCTTTTTGTGTGTGTGTGTGTGTGTGTGTCCTACTCTTTGCAACCCCATGAATCGCAGCACACCAGGCCTCCCTGTCCATCACCAACTCCTGGAGTTTACTCAAACTCATGTCCATCGAGTCGGTGATGCCATCCAGCCATCTCATCTTCTGTCGTCCCCTTCTGCCCCCAATCCCTCCCAGCATCAGGGTCTTCATAATCTTACATTATGTCAAATTCCATTAGTTTTATATTTCAGTCTTGAGATCACCATGAATGTCATGATTAGACTTTCTAACCAAACATTTGCAGAACACCGCTTAAAGTTCAGTAAAAATAATCAAGTTATTTATTATGTGTTTAGTTCAGTTCAGTAGCCCAGCGGTGACCGACTCTTTGCAACCACATGGACTCTAACTATTGTGTATTAATTATCATATATACATGATCTTATTTAATCCTCACATAACTCTATCTTCCCCACGTCCCAGGTTCACTTTTCTTGTCTGCACCTATCTCATAACGTTGTGAGGTTCAAAGGAAATCAAATATGCAGCGCAGATTCTTCACCGTCTGGGCCACAATTGAAGTCCTCATACATGCAGCAGGGCTTTTAAACCTATGAAGCATGTTGCAAAATGGCACATACTGTTTTAAAATATACACTTAAAATGCGGCCTACTTGTAATAAGGGATAATATAGCACGAATACAGCATATACCCATTTCACAATCACAAAATTCAGGTCCTTAAAAACTTTTTATTGAAGTATAACATATATGCTGTAAGGTTCACAAAACGTGAGCTTGCAGCCCAATTAATTTTTTTTCCAATTAATTTTTATAAGGCATAAATGGGAAAAAGAAAAGTAACCGCCATCCAGAAAAAAATATAAACATTACCAGTAACTCAGAAGCTTCCGTCTGGTAAATGATATATGCTTTTAAGTTAAAGACCTGGTTTCGAATCTTGACACTTTCCTCCTGCGTGACTTTGGCATTTTTAAAATGTCTTTAGGTCTTGATTGAGTCATCTGTATCGTGAGAATAACGGTACCTTATATGACTGCTGAATTAAACGTCACATAATGTAAAACGTCCATCGCAGTGCCTGAAAAATAGCTGGTCTGCAACAAACCTAACTATTATCCGGCGAATGCAAGAGGCTGTCCCCACGTTCCACTTCCTGCCTTTTTGTCACTCACTTTTGAAAGTTGCTCTTGCTGCGATTCCTTTTTCTCCTTCTTTATCGCCCCTCCTACTGCCGTAAATTGCCCTCCAGAGTTGTCGTAAAATGCTCCTCCCCGCCCTCCATGTGGCGAAAACGCAATCACGCTTGACGGCGCGAGGTGGCTCAGCCGCAAGATGGCGGCGCTGGCAGAGGAGCAGACGGAGGTGGCGGTCAAGTTAGAGCCTGAGGGACCGCCGACGCTGCTACCTCCGCAGGCGGGGGACGGCGCTGGCGAGGGTTGCGGCGGCACAACCAACAGCGGCCCCAACGGCGGCGGCGGGAACGTTGCGGCGGCGTCGTCGGCCGGCGGGGATGGTGGGACCCCCAAACCCTCGGTGGCTGTCTCCGCCGTTGCACCGGCGGGGGCGGCCCCGGTGCCCGCCGCTGCTCCGGAGGCCAGCGCTCCCCACGACCGACAGACTCTGCTCGCCGTGCTGCAGTTTCTGCGGCAGAGCAACCTCCGCGAGGCCGAAGAAGCGCTGCGCCGTGAGGCCCGGCTGCTGGAGGAGGCAGTGGCGGGCTCCGGAGCCCCGGGAGAGGCGGACAGCGCCGGCGCTGAGACGGCTAGCGCGCTTCTTAGCCGGGTCACTGCCTCGGCGCCCGGCCCTTCGGCCCCGGATCCTCCGGTCAGCTGCGCTTCGGGGTCCGCCGCCGTCTCGGGCTTAGCGACAGGTTCTGTGGCTCCGGGTAAAGGTGAGCCGCTGGGTCCCGGGTAGGCAGGACCGGCACGGCGGGGAGTGAGCCGGGAAGGCAGAGGCTGGCAGGCCTGCACCTCTGCGGGCTTGTTTTGAATTTCCTGGGCCCGCCTCTAGGGCCACATGCCCGCCCCTTTCCCTAGTGCGCCGGCTGCGCAGTCAAACCCTCTTCCGAGCTGTCAGTTCCAGCGAGAGGCTGTGGAGAGCTATTGAGCCCAAGGATGTATGGGGACGGTGGGCGAGGAGAGGCGGGAACTTTCAGTCTTTTGGTTTTTCTTATTTGGGCTCTTGCGCTTTGGACAGGGATGCAGCAACATTATTTGTACTAGCGTAATTTTACTATAAATATTTTATGTTGTTTATCTTAATTTTCACAGCTCCACTGTGAGGTAGACAGTACTTCTATTTTAGAGATGAGAAACCAGACCGAGAAAGGCCAAGGTATTTGCTTTGGACCACACAGCCAGAGAGTGATGGTACATAGTGTAGCCAGTCTTTTTCAAAATATAGGCTAAATACCATTGGTGTTAAATCTTTTAGAGGAATGCAGATTCCTGGGCATCACTTCAGACTTAGTGAATCAGATCCTGTGCAGGTGGAGTCTGGGAATCTGCATTTTCAAATAAATGCTTCAGGGACTTCCCTGGTGGTCCAGTGGTTAAGAATCTGCTTTCCAACGCAGGGGACGTGGGAACGTGGTAGGGAACCAAGATCCCTCAAGCGTGGGGCAACTAGGCCCACGAGCTCTGCAACTACTGAGCCCGCATGCGGCAAGGAAAAATCCTCGGAGCCGCTGCTAAGATCCAACGCAGCCAAAGATAAATAAATATTGTAAGGATTAAAAAAAAATGCTTCCAAGAGATATTGATGTATGGCAAGGTTTGAGAACCATTCATTTAGGAACAGGTATTGGACTTCAGTTTCTGTCTCAGTTGCTTTTACTTGTGGGATGCTGATTGTTACTCTTCCTAAGCTTGAGAGTTTTTTTCCTTCTATTAAATGGGTTATCATCATATATATGTAAAATGTCTGGCACTGACAAGTTTATGCCAAGTACCTATCCCTGACACCTGAGGCTTCTTCTTCCCCTTCCCCTTTTTTTTCAGCAACTGTTGTCACAAAGTCCATGCAGTAAAAGCCATACACAACATAAAGTTTCAAAGGTGATCCTGAGCCAGTAAAAAATGTTTATTGAATTAAATTACCCATTGTAGAGCCTCTTGCCAAATTAACCTGTGTTTATGAGATCTAATCTTGGCAGCATTGCCAGGAGTGAAGTATGACTAGGAAGCACTGTAACCCATAAGTAGAAATGTGTACAAATGTGATTGAGAGGAATCTTTTTTGAATCTGAATTTTGTGAATGAACTGTAAGATGGATGAATTATGTTGTTGATTATTTTGCTATAATCTCTCATCTCTTTAGAAACTTGACCTTCAGATTGTAACTCAGAAACCAGTAGAAAGGAAAAGAGGCCATCATAGTAACCAAAAAAACTGAAAATTTGTGCAGTAAAGAGCATAACAGTACTGTAATCGCAACTTAAAAAAATTTCCCACAAACACTCATTTGATTGACAGATGTATCATTGTTTGGTATTGAAATATTACAAATAAATACTCATGCTTTTTGCCTTGAAATGGTGGTTGTGGAAATTGTTTTACGCATATAAAATAGATTTATCTTTTGGAAATATAAAAGGCAAGTTCTTCCCACCATTTACATGGTTGTATTTTATAGGGAGTGATAGATGTACATACGTGAAGGTAACACAGGATAGGATGTGTTGCTGAAAAGTTATAAAATACTCAGGTTAAAAAAAAAAATACTCCGGTAGCTCAGAGAGCTGGGAATGTTACTCCAGGGCATGGCTTGGTGGTGGTGAGTGCCATTTGCACTGAGCCTTGAAAGAAGAGTAATACCGTTGTTTGATTTGCACATACCATGTTTTATAAAATTTGTTTTTAAAATAGGGTATCTCTAGGAAAAATGCTGAATCGTCCTGCTGTTGATTTGAAAATTTTTATTTTAAGATGTGGACAAACTGAAGGCGTGTTGGTTGGGTAACTGAACCAAACTGAATCCCATTAAAAGATTTTTGTGATCGTGTCAGGGAAGAGTATTTGAGAGGAGAGGGACAAACAGCTGAGAAACAGTTCTGGACCTTAACAGAACAGCCTTAGTCTCTTGGTGCTTGTCAGGTCATTTTCTTGAAGTTATCTTTCATTTTTTAAACAGTTGGAAGTGTAGCTGTGGAAGACCAGCCGGATGTCAGTGCTGTGCTGTCAGCCTACAGCCAACAGGGAGACCCCACGATGTATGAAGAATACTATAGCGGACTGAAACACTTCATTGAATGTTCCTTGGACTGCCATCGGGCAGAACTGTCCCAACTCTTTTACCCCCTATTTGTACACATGTATTTGGAACTAGTCTACAATCAACATGAGAATGAAGCAAAATCATTCTTTGAGAAGTATGTGAATTTATATGTGTTTATAAAAAAAATGTATATATAGCTATATATATATATATATATATACACATGCAGAATGTGTATACACATCTGTAACTACACAAATGTCAGATTGCAACTCGAAAAACACTTTATGAAGGAGAGGTTACCTGGTGCCTCTCCTAAACCTAAGATGGAGGGTTTGATCTTGTTGAAGTCAGGAAAGGCTCCTAGAGGTGATGCTTGAGATAGGATCTGAAGGTTGGAGAGGAGTTAACCAGAGGAAGAGAAAAGGGAGAAACTTGTGTGACAGTCCTGTGGCAGGAAGGATCATGGTAGGCACCGAGATGAAAGAAGGCTCGTGTGGCTGGAGCAGAGCATGGGGAGTGGGGTTTGGTACTACACGAAGCTTGATGATTAGTTAGCAGCTGGAACAGGCAGGTTCTTAGGCCGTGTTGAGGGTCTTTGTTTACCCTAAGATCAGTAGTTGGTCATATTGGATAGGATTAGATTTGGCTGAGAGTCACTGAAAAATCCAACAATAGCTGCCTGAATAAAAATTTATTTTTGCTTTTATTTTAAGAGCAGTAAAGAATTCACCTGCAATGCAGGAGACACAGGAGACACGGGTTTAATCCCTGGGTCAGGAGGATCTCCTGGAGGAGGAAATGGCAACCCACTCCAGTATTCTTGCCTGGAAAATCATATGGACAGAGGTCCTGGTGTGCTATAGTCCACGGGGTTGCAAAGAGTTGGACATGACTGAGCATGCACACACTGCTACTACTACTAAGAGCAGTATGAAGCTGTGTTAAGATTAGATTACGTGGAGAGTGACTAGAACCCAAAACAATAGAGACTTGAGTATAATAAAAGTCTATTTCTCTCTCATGAAGAAAGGCACTTGTAGGACTGGTATGGAGTCCTTGATTATTTCTTGATCATGTAGCACTGACATCCTTGTCATGCAGTTTCCACCTGTGGTGCAAGGTGACTCTCCAGCTCTAAGAAATCATATCAGTGTTAGAGTCGGCAGGGAGGGCACACATCCCTCCTGGAAGTTGCATGTATTTCTCCCTTTTTTATGGCATTAGTCTTGGCCAAGAGAGGTAGGAAATATGGTCTTTACCTAGATGTCTGTGTGCTCAGCTGGTATTCCAGTGTTTTATTGTGGAGGAAGAAAGAAAAAAATGAATACCTGCGGACAGACATTTTTGCTACAGAAGTTGTTGAAGGACCATACTTTATTAGATTTTACATTTTGAAAGGATCTTTATGCGGGGGGAGAACAGGTGATTGGGGGGATGAAGTGATTATAGAGCGATCATTTTGGAAGTTATTGTAGTGGTTCTCAACTGAGGGTAATATTATTCCTCCTTCCTGGCTATTTGAAACTGGAGGTATTTTTTTGGTTGTTGTATCGACTTGACTGGAGGATCAGGTATCTTAGGGATACCAAAAGTTCCAATATGTACAGGTAGTCACGCTTAGCAAAGAATTGTTCTGCCCCCAATACTAGTAGCACCCATGTTGAGAAACACTGGACTGGGTGTGATAGTGTTGGTGAAGGGCAGTAGACATATTTGTGAAGCACTTGGTGAAGAATTAGATACAGGTGTAAGGTGGATAAAAGTGTAATTGATAATCCCTGGGTATCTGGCTCCCTTAGCTGGATAGGGACGCTCTTCACTTAGATAGAAAACCCTGGAAGAGGGCAGGGTTTGTCAGGTTGTGGAATAATCTTGAGTTCAGATTTGTTTATGCCTTTGACTCATTTAAGAGATGTCAGGTTGATAGATGGAGGATATATAAGTCTCTGGGCTTAGAGGAGAGGTAGAGGCTAGAGCCATAAATTGGAGTTGTGTGCAATATTGGTGGATAGGATTGAAAGTGTTAGTCACTCAGTCATGTCTGACTCTTTACAACCCCAGGGACTATAGCCTGCCAGACTCCTCTGTCTATGGGATTTCCCAGGCAAGAATACTGGAGTGGGTCACCATTTCCTTTTCCAGGGGATCTTTCTGACCCAGGGATTGAAACTGGGTTTCCCACATTGCAGATTCTTTACTGTCTGTGGCACCACGGAATCCAAGATTGTCTAGGAAGGAGTATGAAATAGAAATAAGTCAACGGGAGGGCTAGACCTGCACCTCAGGGAACTCCCAACATTTGGAGGAGAAGATTAATAAAAAGAGTAGAAGAGACTACCATGTAGAAGAGAGATGAAAGGAGAGGCCAGAGAAGCAGAAAGAAAACCAGGAGAGTGCCGAGTTATGGAAGCCAGAGAAAAGGAGTGTTTAAGGTGGAGGTGTGCTCAACAGTTTGAATGAGAGCTCTTTATTTCAAGCAGTAGACCCAGAAGCTAGGACTTGTCAGGTAACACAGGTAGTGGTAATAGAGGAATAATAGAAGCCAGGATTCCTGGCTTCTGTGTGTTATGTTCATTCTTATTCTACAATGCCTAATAGAAGGTATAGAAAGCAAATGTTTGATAGCTCAGTGTTTTGGTTTTTTTTTTTAACTTTTTATTTTGTATTGGGGTATAGTCGATTAGCAAACAATGTTGTGATAGTTTCAGGTGAACAATGAAGGGATTCAGTCATATGTATACATGTATCCAAAGTCCCCTCCCATCCAGGCTGTCACATGACATTGTGTAGCTCCGTGTTTTTGAAAGAAAATATTAAGGCTGATGGTGACAGAATCTCTAAGGTAATTTTTCTTACAGTACTGTCATCAGAAGGGCTTCCCAGGTAGTGCTAGTGGTAAAGAACCCATCTTGCCAGTGCAGGAGATATGAGATGCTGGTTCGATCCCTGGGTAGGGAAGATACCCTGGAGGAGGGCATGGCAACCCACTCTGGTATTCTTGCTTGGGGAATCCCATGAACAGAGGAGCCTGGCGGGTGGCAGTCCATAGCGTTGCAGAGAGTTGGGCATGACTGAAGCGGCTTGGCAGGCGTGCGTGAATTGTCCTCAAAAAGCCTCTTCCTCTTCCAGTGTAGCCATCTCCTCACCTAGGGAGCTGGGATGTCATAGGGACTGACTCCGTGTGTCCTTGTCATGAACAGTCGCAGCCCTTGCCAGCACCCCGTGCTCAGATGAGGTTATCGGCAGAGACTAATAGAAAAATTAAGAGGCTGAGATTTCTAATTTTGTTCACATCTTAGAAACTCATAATTCATATCTTGATGAGTCATGCTAGGCTAACACAGGTAACAGATTAGGAATCTATTGGCTATGTGTCAGAGCTAAAGTCCTAATATCTTTAATCGTTTGTTTTCTAAATGTTTTTGCATTGTTTGCTGCTCTTTGTGAATGTTACTATATGATTTTTACATTTTATATTATTAGAATAATTAAGATTTGTAGAAACAAAAGTACATTTAAATTTAGCAGTTGGTACCAAAGCTGGAATCTTTATATAATTGTCTTGGTAATGGTGAGTAAATGGGAGTGCTCACTCTTTGATATCAACATATTCTTGTTCTTTAGTCATGTTATTAAAGTACTAATGTTTAATATTTATATCTAATGTTAAGAATATAAGAAATCACTAAAAATGATGAGTTTTGTGAGAATGTCATGCACTGATTATTGTTGAGAGGCTGAGTGATAGGTATGTTGAGTTTATTATATCAGTTTCTACTTTAGTATGTGTTTGAAATTTCCCATAATAAAAAGTTTTAAAAAGTGGGTTTTGAGAGAACATAAGATTCTAACATTTTCAAATCTCTGCCAATGGTGGCATTCAAATGTGACTGTCCACCAGTGGTGGATATCTTATCTTTCATTCATCTATGGTGTTTATTTCAAATTCCCTTAAAATGTTTATGATGCATTTCACTAGAGAATTAACTTGATCATTTTTAGGATGAATTCAGAGCTGAATTGTAATCATTTTGAATTGTGTTACTTCTGATTCTACAACTTAGTCCAGGATTATTCAAACTACTACGTTGAAAGTATTCTGGGATGTTTATAAATATATGGGGGAGAGGCAGATCCCTTAATGATTACATTGAAAAATGCCTTTTTAAAATCACTGAAACAGGTTCCATGGAGATCAGGAATGTTATTACCAGGATGACCTACGAGTATTATCTAGTCTTACCAAAAAGGAACACATGAAAGGGAATGAGACCATGTTGGATTTTCGAACAAGTAAATTTGTTCTGCGTATTTCCCGAGACTCGTACCAACTCTTGAAGAGGCATCTTCAGGAGAAACAGAACAATCAGATATGGAACATAGTTCAGGAGCACCTCTACATTGACATCTTTGATGGGATGCCGCGTAGTAAGCAACAGATAGATGCGATGGTGGGAAGTTTGGCAGGAGAGGCTAAACGAGAGGCAAACAAATCAAAGGTATGGGAATAAGAACTATGTAATGCAGATTATGAAAACTTGTTGCATTTCCATCTACATAATTTACACGTTTTTCTTACAGCTAGTTTGGGGATAATTTTACACTGTATACTAAGTTTCATGTTCTAAGGATGATGTATATATTAGTGAGGATTTGAGAATGGTTGCATTTAACAGAACCCTGATTATACTGACTGAAACACATAAGGTTTTTTTTTCCTCACATAAAATGAATTAAAGAGGAAGGCCCTCCTAGGCTGGTGTGAGAACTCCACAATGCCATCAGGGACCCTGGCTCCTTTTACTTTCTGCTATGCCACCTTCAGAATGTGGCTTTCTTCATTGTGTTCACAGGTGGCTATAGCAGCTCCAACTTTGCAGCTGTATTCCAGGAAGGTAGAAGGGGGAGGATATACCTGCTGAATCTCCCTTCTTATGACGAAAACAGTATTTCTAAAACACCACCCAGTATTTTTGTGTATACATCTATTGGCAAGAATGATATGATATGGCCATTCTCAGCTGCGAGGGAGCCTGGGAACAGAAATGATTTTAACTGAGCATTCTGCTGCTCCAACAAAATCAGGGTTCTGTCAGTAAGGAAGAAGGAGAGACTGGCTATTGGGTAGATAAGTACAGAATCAGTTTCAGGATATAAATGACCATATTATAATTGTAATTCCTATCAAGATATTAAAAAGATGTATCAATAAACAAAAAAGTAATTTTAAAAAATTGACTCTCTTGACTTGTAGGTATTTTTTGGCTTATTAAAAGAGCCAGAAATTGAGGTGCCTTTGGATGATGAGGATGAAGAAGGAGAAAATGAAGAAGGAAAACCTAAAAAAAAGAAGCCTAAAAAAGATAGTATTGGATCCAAAAGTAAAAAACAAGATCCCAATGCTCCACCTCAAAACAGGTGAGGGAAAAAACCTCAGGAACACGTGTGGAAGTGTAAGACGATGTTATAGATGGTTCCAGTTTTTTTTAATATTCAGAGTAATTTCCAGTTTGTTTTTCTTTCACAGAATCCCTCTTCCTGAGTTGAAAGATTCAGATAAATTGGATAAGATAATGAATATGAAAGAAACCACAAAACGAGTACGCCTGGGGCCAGATTGTTTACCTTCCATTTGTTTCTATACATTCCTCAATGCTTACCAGGTTGGTAAAATAATTGGGTAGTTTCTGGGAGAAAATTGGGAGAGTCATGGAAAATGGTGATTAACCATTAAAAGTAGCTTAGATGTCTTAACTAAAATGGAGTTTTCTTATTTAAACTTTAAAGATGGCAGTTAGAAAAGGAGAATTAGACATTGATCAGAATAGATAGAAGACAATGTTTAAAAGACCTTCAGCAACTTGTTGGTACCAGAATCTTGTTTGTATGTGTCCTTTGTTTCACTGATCAGAATTCTGCTAACCTTTGAAAAAGGAGGAAGCTATGTGGTTCGTCTCTCTTGAACTTAAGTACTTACTTAAATTTTTTATTAAGAATTCTTTATATCCTTATAGACTTTTTATAATAGACTGCTGAAGATTTATTTAGTAAATTACAAAAATAATTAGATATACTTTGTACTATAATTATGGCTGATTTGCACTGTACGGCAGAAACCAACACAATATTGTAATTTTCCTCCAATTAAAAAATAAAACTAAAAAAAAAAAAACACTTGGTTTGTATATGCATTCCAGATTTGGAGGGCAAAAAGTAAATTATGACATGTTCTCAATATAAGTGTATTTGAACAGTGAATTTCAAAAGAGAATGAAATCTCAAATGATCTTTTATGTGAAGAAAAATACCTGTCATTATGTGTTCTCTTAGATGTGATTATAATTTTTTTCCCCTAAAACAGTATTGTTTAGTATGTATTTTTTAATTGGCAGGGCCTCACTGCAGTGGATGTCACTGATGATTCTAGTTTGATTGCTGGAGGTTTTGCAGATTCAACTGTCAGAGTGTGGTCTGTGACACCTAAAAAGCTTCGTAGTGTCAAACAAGCCGCAGGTAACTGAGATGACCTGTCAGGATATAAACTCATTAGTTTACACCAATCTTTATTCTATGGAATATACCAGGACATTGTGATCTTAGCAGAATTTCACTTGATTTTACTTTAAGTCAAATTGTTAACAACATTCCCAACAGTGAAAAGTGTATTTGGAGTGGCAATCAGGAGACGGGTGCTGGACTGACTTAATTTCTCTGGTCCTCAGTTTTATCATCTGTAGAATGAGGGCATTAGGCTAGAAAACTCCCTGAACTTAAAAATCTAACATTTTATGATTGTTTGTAAATTAAAAAAAAAAAAAAGTCTTCAAATACTGGGAGAGTACTTCTCTGTTTTAGCCATAAAAATGGCTAAAATGAACTAAGATCAGGGTTATATTTTAAAGTTTCTTGCTAGTTGTTTTGTTTAAACAAGATAACACATTCTCAATAGTTTATTTTAATATTTCTATAGTTTTATTTTGTGAAACATTGTGATATAGTGGATAAATTGAGTTTCAGCCCTAGTTCCAAGACTAAGTAGCTGTGTACACTTTGGTATGTTATTAACTGTTCTGAACCTCACTTTCTTCTCTTATACACTGAAATGATAGCACCTAATTTAAAGGCATTAGCATAGTGGTTGATAAATAGGAGGAACAGTTCAAATGTTAGTTCTTCTCCTAAACTCTGATAAATGAAATAATTGCCTTAAATTGTTTTAATGAATATATTTTTAAAAAGTAATATTTCTGGATCATTTTAGATCTTAGCCTCATAGATAAAGAATCTGATGATGTCTTAGAAAGAATCATGGATGAGAAAACAGCAAGTGAGTTGAAGATCTTGTATGGTCACAGTGGTCCCGTGTATGGAGCCAGCTTCAGTCCAGATAGGTAAAAGACAAACTATAAGAATTAAATACTGCTGTATTACATTGAGATTAAATGAAAATTATATGAAATATATATATGTTATGTGAAAGTTAACAACTAGAAACATTATGCAAATGTTGGGGAAAATACTTTTAGAAAAATCCCATGGTTGCCTGTCATTCTTTATCTTTTGGAATTTTGCCCTCTGCTAATTCATCTTGGGGTACTGGTGTATAGTAGCTAAATTTACAAAATCAGGATGCATAACTTCAGGGTTTGCTGGTTATAAAAACTAGCTTTAGTTTTGTGTAATTCCAGTAGGGGTTGAATTGCTTCTTTGGGTTCCTGCTATGTGTTTGGTGGCTACTGCTGTCTTCTGTCATCTCCAAAATCCAACAGATTCCTGATATTAAAGGCATGTTACCTATCAACTGAAGATTTATCTTTGTATAATTAAAAGAACTAATACTGATAAGGGAATTGGAAACCCACAAAAATGTTTGTCTATTTTTCATGATCTCTTAACATTCTATAGCAATGTGGGGAGGGTATTTTTTTGTTTTTTGTAATACCATCTATATCTTACTGCTTTCAGTCCAAAATCTTTCATAAAGATTTTCATCTTTATGAAACTTTGAGAATGAAGATTTTTGTTTTTTATAGGGTTTAGTCAGATGGTACATTTATACTTGAGGGAAACTTCTCATTTCACTGAAAACCATAGTACTTTCTGAGTAGTTTACTTTTGAAAGCTTTTCACCCAGCTTTGTATAGGGTATGAAAATAGCAACTCCATTTTAAAGTGAAAAATTACTGATTTTAAGTGACATATTTCTTAGAAGCCTTTTTCAGGTGACCTTATTTAACGATACTTTTTGTCATTACCTCTTGGTTTTTTTTTTGTTTTTCGTTTTCCAAAGAACTGTGAATTTCTTAATAGATAGTTTAAAAAAAAAAAACCTAAGCTTATTCAGTAGGTGCTCAGTAGATGTAGTGTCATGGCTAACAGTACTTTCAACTCTTGTTATTCACTGTGAATTTCAGGCATAAATTAAAACTGAGATGTAGTAGTCAGTTACCTATATTTAACATATACAAATGTGCAGAGAAACTGGACAGGTACCTAAGTTATTCTAGGAATCAAATATATTACCTTCTCTTTTCTCAGGAACTACCTGCTTTCCTCTTCAGAGGATGGAACTGTTAGATTGTGGAGTCTTCAAACATTTACTTGCTTGGTGGGATATAAAGGACACAACTATCCAGTGTGGGACACACAGTTTTCTCCATATGGATATTATTTTGTATCAGGGGGCCATGACAGAGTAGCTCGGTAAGAACATTATGAGCTTAGGACTGGGCCTGTTCAACGAACAGAATGGTTTCTTGTTGGGAATTACAAACTCCACTTATTTTCACTTCTGTTATTATCAGCTTTTTGAGAATGTCAGTATTTGTAGGTAATCTGAAAACTAATTTGGGACAGAAATATTTCTGTGTCTGCAATCATGTCTACACCAAGAGTCCATGCCTTCCCCTTCGCCAAGTGGATGCTAAACTTTGTCTTTTGCAGCCACTTTGAGCCCTTTTATTTCCCTGTCATATCTTTAAAAGTTCAGGATGAGGTATCGTGGGCTTGAAATTATTTGTGGTAGCCCCCCAACTAGGGGCTTCCCTGGTGGCTCAATCAGTAAAGAATCTGCCTGCAATGCCAGAGACCCGGGTTTGATGCCTGGGTTGGGAAGATCCCTTGGAGAAGGAAGTGGCAACCCACTCCAGTATTCTTGCTTGGGAAATCCCACGCAGAATAGCCTGGTGGCTCCAGTCTATGGGGCTGCAAAGAGTCGGACACAACTTAGTGAGTAAACCATCACATGGTAGCCAAAACTAGGGAAAAATACTTTGAGTTAGACTAGGAGTTGGATTGGAGAGTGTACATACAGAGAACTAAAGGATTATAGAATTAAAAAATTTTTGGACCATGTTAAATTAGTTTTAAGAATGTTTAGGGTGCTCGCTTCGGCAGCACATATACTAAAATTGGAACGATACAGAGGTTAGCATGGCCCCTGCACAAGGATGACACGCAAATTAGTGAGGTGTTCCATATTTTTCAGTTCTGAGATGGATGAAACTGGAGCCCATTATACAGAGTGAAGCCAGAAAGATTAACACCAATACAGTAGACTAACGCATATATATGGAATTTAGAAAGATGGTAACATAACCCTATATGCAAGACAGAAAAAGAGACACAGATGTATAGAACAGACTTTTGGATTCTATGCGAGAAGGCAAAGGTGGGATGATCTGAGAGAATAGCATTGAAACATGTATATTATCAAGTGTGAAACAGATCACCAGTCCAGGTTGGATGCATGAGACAAGTGCTCAGGGCTGGTGCACTGGGATGACCCAGAGGGATGGGATGGGGAGGGACGTGGGAGGGAGTTTCAGGATGGGGAACACATGTAAATCCATGGCTGATTCATGTCAATGTATGGCAAAAACCACTACAATATTGTAAAGTAAGAAAATAACACACCATTGTAAAGCAACCATACCTCAAAATTTTTTTAATGGAAAGAAAAAGAATGTTTAGGGAATTCCTGGTAGTCCAGTGGTTAGGACTTAGTGTTTTCACTGCTGAGGGCACCAGTTAAATCCCTGGTTGGGGAACCAAGATCCCACAAGCTGCATGGCATAGCTTTAAAAAAAAAAAAAGCTTAGTCTCTAAGTCATTCCATCCTCCTTTCCCTCAGGTAAACTAGTGAGGGGGACCCACTTACAGCTAATATTTCACGTCGTTGTTTCTGTATTTTGGATAGAACTTGGTATTTCAGAGTTAGCTACTAATTACCTTGTGTTTTCAACAATTTTTTAAAAAGGCTCTGGGCTACAGATCACTATCAGCCTTTACGGATATTTGCTGGCCATCTTGCTGATGTGAATTGTACCAGATTCCATCCAAATTCTAATTATGTTGCTACGGGCTCTGCAGACAGAACTGTGCGGCTCTGGGATGTCCTGAATGGGAACTGTGTAAGGATCTTCACTGGACACAAGGTATTTTAACTTTCATTATTCCAGCACACAAGGTTCTTTTGAGATTAAAAATAGTTTAAAAATTAACTAGTGACATACATTTTAAAGATACTGTCCACACCACTCCACTCTGTTAAATAGTTCTTTTGTCTCATTTTCTTGGGTATTTTTAACCTTACTTTTGATTCTTGCTATGTACTTTTTTTTAGGGACCAATTCATTCCTTGACATTTTCTCCCAATGGGAGATTCCTAGCTACAGGAGCAACAGATGGCAGAGTACTCCTTTGGGATATTGGACATGGCTTGATGGTTGGAGAATTAAAAGGACACACTGATACAGTCTGTTCACTTAGATTTAGTAGAGATGGTGAAATTTTGGCATCAGGTAAATGACTAGAACTGGCTTTGTGGTTAAGGGTCAATTGTATATTTAAAGGAAGCACTGAATGTTGACAATTGCAAAATTAAGTCCTATTTTGGATTTTGCTTCCCCTTAGTATGATTCAGGACTGCTACCTACATGTATATTGACTTCTCAGGTTAAGCTACTGCTTGAAATTCTTTAGAGGGAACAGAGTTGTTAAGTTCAGATTTCTTTTACCAGAAATGTAAATGCATAAAGCATACTTGACATGTCAGAAATTTAAATATGGCAGATTCTACTAAATGGTTTCCTTTTGATTTCCTCTTAGGTTCAATGGATAATACAGTACGGTTATGGGATGCTGTCAAAGCATTTGAAGATGTAGAGACTGATGACTTTACTACAGCCACAGGGCATATAAATTTACCCGAGAATTCACAGGAATTATTGTTGGGAACATATATGACCAAATCAACACCAGTTGTACACCTCCATTTTACTCGAAGAAACTTGGTTCTAGCTGCAGGAGCTTACAGTCCTCAATAAACCATCGGTATTAAAAGACCTTTGGAAACTACTGTTTGAAAAAGGGAGACTAAAAGCAAATACCTCAGTGATTAATATTTAAGCTACAAAGAATGTTTTGTCTATATGGATCTGGAAGTATGCTGCTTAGAAAATCTGTACAGGACAGTTCCACGTTTCTATAGCAACCACATTTAACTAATTTCCGTTAGTTGAATAAGAGGTATTATGTTTGTGGAGGGGACATTCATGGTGCTTTGGATTGTGTGGAAACTATGCATTTTCTGTTCAAATGCTATTTTAATTTATTATGTTTAAAAAAATCAATTGATTTCAATAATTCATCCTGCTTCAAGATTCAAATTGAGTAATATAATACCATATTGAATTTTAGCTGAAGAATTCCATGAGCATGTATGTTTCTGCTGTAAAAATGTAGTTACTGTATGGCACTCAAGTACTATGTTATATGATCCACTAACATTTTTGCTTGGCTCATGATTAGTGGAATGTACATTAACTGGCTAAGATGAACTACAATTCCTTTCTGAGAAATAGATGAAGTACAACCATCCACTGACATCTGAATCTATACCTGTTGGATTGAGTGCACCCAAACACTCTATAAACCAGGTGAAATTAACTTCCATGTTCTACTTCAGCTAAAATGGCTACATACAACCTAGTACACTTGAAGTCAGACATTTCAGTTGCTTACCTCCAGTACTGAGCCTTGCTTTGGAAAACTAAAAGATTTAGACCAAGTTACTGCCAGTTTTTTGCCTTTGTTGCATTTTGTACAGTTTTTATATTTTTGATATCTTGTAAATAAAGACAACCAGCTTTTCCAGGTTCATAATTTATTGTATAAATTGAGTATCACATGATGAGTTGACATTAGCTTCTTCAGGTATGGGAACTTAACAGATAATGTACAGTTCAGAATCCTATAAACAAAGCAAAAATAGTTTAGACACAAACGTGTTCAATTCTGCTTTTAAGACTCAGTAATTATTAGTAAAAGACTATCCATGAACCTCCCTGAAATTGAATGCAAATTCATTAGATTTTCAAAGGAGTCATTACCTCCCCCAAATTTAGCTGTCTCTCAGCTTTCAACAATTTAATCTAAAACTCCCACCTTTAACGAAAGAGCTGTCAATAATTCAGTATGATCCAAAATATACATTGTTGTAAAAGCCTAGTATATAAGATACTGGACTGACCAAAAAGTTTGTTCTCAGAGTTTTCTGGCTTATGGGGAAAACTGAATGGACTTTTTTGCCAACCCAGTAGCATCTGCCCCACCCTGGCCCCAATAAAGTAATAGTTTAAATAGTAGAAAGGAGGGAGGATGGTAGTATCCCCATTATAAAAACAGAGTAAGGAGGTACCTAATATGAAAAACTGGGGTTCCCTTGTGGCTCAGATGGAAAGAATCCACTCCAGTATCCTTGCCTGGAGAATCCCAGGAACAGGAGCCTGGTGGGCTACGGTCTCTGGGGTCGCAAAGAGTCGGACACAACTGAGTGACTAAGCGCACACATAGTATGAAAAATTGGGCAAAAAAACTACCTGTTTGTCAGGAAAAAACCAAGGACCACTGCATTTTGGGCTATGCAGTCAGTCCGCTACTGTCAATAATTTTGGGACTGGAAAAGGTCTTAAGAGCAGAGGAGAAAATTTTCTGTCATGGAAAGCTACAGTAGATAAAATCTAGGTTTTGGGTTTTCTGTACATTGTCTACTGCCAACAAAATACTTATACAAGCAAGGGCAAATGGGCGTTGGGTTGCACTAAGAAGAAAATGAAGTCTAGGTGACAGAATTGCAAAAAAAATTGAAAGCAAGATGCATTTGCAACTGATTCAAAAGGCTGGTTAATAATTACTACCAAAAAAATAATTACTACCAAAAAAATTACAAAAAGAGCTTATACAAGAAAGAGAGGATCTTTACAAAAAGAAAGTCCCAAATAAATAAAAACACAGAGACTGTTAAAAATACAAATGGTAATCAAATGGAAAAAATATACAACTTCACAAAAAAAATTTTTTACTCATCAAACTGTTAGAAACTGACATTATCCTCCAACTAATAAAAAAAATTAAAAAAAAAAAAAAAAAGAAACTGACATTATTTAACACTGCAGGGGGTGGGTGGGGAAGAGAGAGAGAAAGCTAGGTGTCCCACAATCCTTTCAGAAGGCACTTAATTAGGAGAACAATCATGTATAAACACTTCTTGCTCAAAATCATTCATTGTAATGTTATTTATATTTTAAAAAATTCTAGTAGGAAACAGATCTGTATAAAATAAATCATATATCCATGAGCACCCATGCATTCAAATTTATAGAGAACATACATGTTATAAAGCAAAATTACAGATGGATCATAGCCATTGGAAACCAAACAAATACAATAAAAAAGAGCTAAACTGAGATATTAACAAAAATTGTCAGGGTGATGGAGACATGGACAATATTTTTCTTTTTTTTTGAATGTAATAAAATTTTGAACAATGACAACAGTATAACTTTTATAGTGTGGGGGAGGGGAACCCTAACATCAAAATGGCAAAGTCATAAAGTTTTAAATGTTATCTCCTTACTGTTTATGTTGCTTTCACAGCTGGAGTTTTCTTAGACCTTAACTTGAAGTATAAGACTATCAAAGCAATACTTCCGTATGTGGCCAGCACACACTAAAAAAGAAAGGAAAAAGCAAACAAGAGTTGTTGTCACATCTATATTATTCTAAAACATAACTACTTAAAGGTATCATTAATACTTACATTCATTCTCCCTGTGAGAGTGTAAGAGTTGAAATATTTTTTGATACCAGTGAAATGGAACTGGGCATCAGCTTCTGGACCTGCCATGATTTCAATCTTTTAAAAAAAGAAAGAAGGCAACAAATTGGTTTGGATGCTATTTAAAATAAAAAATTTTTTTTTTAATTAAAGTCATATAAGTATTGTATATTAGCATATACATATACATATTGCATATAAATATTGTAAATTTTATGTATGCCTCACCCAACAAATCAGTAGCAAAATGGTGGAAAAAACATTGCTAAGAATTTGGAAGGAGGACTTTTGTCTTGGTTGCTATCACACAACATTCCAGAATGTACATCAAATAACACACAGAACACAGTAGTCTCTAATTCCATCTTCTGACCCAAAATAGGATGATGTTTTCATTCCTGGCTCTATCTATATATCATAGCACACTGTACATGGAATTCCATCAGTTTTAAGACTAGTTGAAAGTTGGAGCTTGTGATACTTTTCAGTCTCTCAGAGGGTTAACAACCAAAACAACTAACTGAATAGCTCACCTTGCAACACCACTTTTTACAGTTTTTCCTATAAATAATTTAGGACCTCCATGGGGAGGAGACAGGATTATTTATTACCAAATGGAATTAATACATACTAACTATTGGTGGTGGAGGGGAAGCTGAAATCCTTACTCTTTACAGCAAAAACAGATGAAAACATGTAAAGGTAAAAAGTAAAACCAAAATATCTGAAGAAAACATGGGCAAACATTTTAATCATCTTAGGGAAGGGAAAATACAAAGGTGGCTGAAGAAACACAGATAATCAACCTCATGATCAGTGAAGGAAATATGAAATGAGACAAATATTTAACCATCAGACTGCAAAGATAAATTTATCATAATAAGCAGCAGTAGCGGGAATGTGGGAAAATAAGCAGTCTCTCTGCTGCCTGGAGGGAGTGTAAACTGGAGTGAGTACAACCTTCCTAAAATGCAATTCTGTAATATCTACTGAATTATGACAGGGTACAGTTTATCCTTTTATCTAGTTGGTTCAATTTGTTCACCAGGAATTTATCCTTATATAGAAACATTACAAAGTGGAAATATGTAGTATGGTTCAAGGATGGTAACTGAAATACAGTTTATGGAAATAACTACAAGTGCATTTACAGGAAACTGATAAATGATGTTCCCATGGAAGGAAACAATGCATGGAGATCTTTAAATACAGACATGAAAAGATGTCCCCTTGCAATATTAAATATTAAAAGTTCCTATTTCTGGGCATTATAGAGCATATCGAAGGTTCTCAAAGTTTGGTTCCTACACTGTCAGCATCCATGGAAACTTAATGGAAATGCAAATTCTTAGGCCTTTTGAATCAGAAACTGGGGCCCAGCAATCTGTTTTAATATGCAGTCTAGGTGATTCCGATGTATGTTAAAGTTTGAAAAACACTGCAGTAACAGAAAACCAAACCCTTATTAGTAATTATATAGGGGGGAAAAAACCCTCGAATATACAGCAGGCTTGAAAAGGGGATTACATCTATAGAGCCTATGCATTTCACAAAGGCATGTATTTCTTTTATAAAGGCACATCAAAGGTCACCAGAGCAACACTCGAAAACTCGTCTGTATGACCGCCTATCTACCACGACCGACGCCACGCCGAGTCGATTGGCAATATAGACGAGCCGGTCGAGGTCCGGTCGAGATTGGTAGGCAGTGGCAGTGACTCAGCCGACTCTTGATGATGAGATAGACTCAGGGGAAACCTGTGAGGAAGTTGCTGCTATGGAAACCGGCACTCTACAGTTTGCCATTCAAAGGCCTTCAAGGGCATTCACAAGCATAGAATTGGCAATGAAAACCTTGACAAATGACCTTAATTGTGAACAGTTTCAAGAAGGTTCTTGCAGCAATGGAGGATTCCAAACTTCCTTGGGTCACCTTAGAGGCCTTGGCCAGTCCAGTCCAAGTAGGAAAATCTCCATTAAAAGAAAATTTTATAATATGGCTTTTATATTAAAGGTTTTAGTAAACTTATTAAAGACATGCTTTCCCATTCATCTTCAGGACTGATTTTTGGATCCTTAACAGTATCAAGCAGGTTTCTAGGAAAAATCCTACAGAAAACAAGGGCTTAATTCCCACTAACTTGTGTCTAACAAACATTTTCCAAAGAATGTGGTATCCAACTGAAACAATCTTAAGGTGCCTTAAATCTCCCTCTATACAATACAGAAGGAAGGCTGATGTCTGCAATATTCCACAGAGGACTAATTCTGACTGTAGGGGAAGGCACAGTTTACTAGCGGCAATTTAGTCGAGATCCGAAAAACACTGAGATGGAAGGGGAAGTGAGATGCTGCCGCTGAACAACTGCAGCAAAGCCAGTAAGCACTTCGGTTAGTATCCTCAAGCAAACTTCAGGTTACTTTTGGACAAAGATCAGGAATCCTTGTGTTAAGTGTACTTTGTGGAATAATTAAACCGAAACTTGCTTTCCTTTTGAGTTATACATTAGTTTAGAAAGACATGAATGAAAAATACCTAAGATTAAACAGAACCGTACTAATTGTTAAACTGTAGCCTATGGCAAAGTCTAAGCCATGGGGTCTTCGCTTGTTTCTAATTGCGCGGCGAACTACTTTTAAATATAATTAATCTTTACATGCCTCTCTAGATCACCTGTAAAATGGGCACTTCAGAAAAGGCCAAAAGTGACCCACTACCCTCGCTTTCTGTTTTTCGGTATTGCTGGTGGGTCTGACCGGACACCTACCCGAAATGGTGAGATCTCGCGGGAAAAGAGGCAAACACAAGAGACAGCCGCTCAGGTACCAGAAGCTGCCTCTGGTACAAGGAGTTTATAGCTCTCTGTTCTAGCTACTATTAGTGAAAGGGCTTCCCGCCGACCGAACACAGACAGATATCTAACCCGCTTACCCGGGGCCGGGCCACACTCACTCTCGCCGGACAAAGGCTGCAGCGCAGCTAAAGGAGACCTGGCTGGACAGCTTCCTAAGCATAGCTCAGTGGAAACAAACTGCTTTGGGCATACTGTGGAAGAGAGGTTACTAAGACGAGAGGTGGGGTCATAAGTCCGTTCTGATCCAATAATACGTCACTGAGTGACCTTGGAGGGGCCTCCCTTCCCTGCGGGCTTCCTTTTCTCCACTGCAAAATACATTCTAAGGGCCTTTAGGAGCCTCGCGCCGAGGCTTCCCAATCACTGTCCGAACACTCACGCCCGGCCTTCATTTTCTCTAATTCCTTTTCTATTTACCACCACTCTCCGCCAGCCCCCACCAAAGCGAAGGCCTCGCGGTGTGCCCGGACCAGGAGACAATCTGACTCCAGGCCGGCCCCACAAAGCGGAGGCGCGTGGTCTAAATCCATGTTCCCCTCCACACTCACCTTTCAAGGGGTTCAAACTCCACAGCCTACGTCCTTCACCGTACGCTGCTGCCCCTCGACCCCGCCGGAAGACACCACCTCCCCCTCACACGTTAAACGGGCCTGATGTGTTAGGGCCTCTGCGTCGATTGGCTACCTTTATAAGCCCCGCCCTTCCGTTTCCTGTCTCTAAATCTCCTCCCCCTCCCTGTTGAACTGGATCCAGTATAGTAACGGAAATAGGGCATTGAGCCCGCCCACGCTTCCGGAAGAGCAGCGTTAGGCTGCGGGTGTACCAGTCTCCGCGTGTGTGATTACAGTGGCGCGGCCTCTGAAGTAGAAGTGCTGGCGTCCCTGGGCTGGTGAGTGGGGGAAAAAGCGACAAGGGTGGAAACTTCGTGGCTTCCAGGTCTGTCCCAGGACTAGCTGCTTTGGATCCCTGCCATGCACCCGCAGTGCCGGGTGAGTGGTTAGGCCACCGCATTCAACCTCAGAAGCCGGCTCTGCTGGAGTGGTCCCTGTAACGTCAGGTTATGTTCCTAGGAAGTAGCTCAGATCCCTTTGTCGCAGGGTCACTTTACTCTTTGAAGTTTCAGTTTCCTCTTCTGTGAAGTGAAATTAAGGGTCAAATTCCTAGTAAACTAGACCGCATTGCTTTGTCCTGTTTTGGTTTTTTTTTTTTTTAACGAAATACATTCATTCCTTATTCCAACTCCTTCCTAGGCTCCCTCTAGGTCCTCACCTCTTCCACAGTACTATTCCCAAGTGTCTCTCAGAACCAATCCCTCCTCCTGTTCTCACTTAAACCTAGTTCTGGCTCTCGTTATTTCTCTATTGTACTGCAGTTGAATCCTACCCGGTGTGTACCTTCCTTCAGTTCTATCTCCTTGTGGCGCTAACGGTAAAGAACCCGCCTGCCAGTGCAGGAAACATAAGAGAGGCAGGTTCGATCCCTGGGTTGGGAAGATTCCCTTGAAGGACGAAATGGCAGCCCATTCCGGATTCTTGCCTGGAGAATCCCATGAACCCAGGAGCATAGCGGGCTACAGTCTGTAGAGTCGCGAAGAGTCGGACAGAACCAAAGCGGCTTAGCACGCAGTCGGTTTACCTTCGAAGCTTCATTCCTGTCTCCTTGTCCAGGCTATAGCCTGCAGTATATATATGTTTGGGTTACTGTTCTGTGTTTTCCTTTTCTTAAGGGTCTAACTTGCCCAAGTAAAAGTTAATTTACTCACACCCAATGAAAGATCTGACACAGAGAGCTCAACCTGTCTTTTAAAATTTAATTCCAATTATTATGCTTTATTTACCTTGTAATCTAGTTGGACAGTTCTTCAAAGAAAGACGAGCAAGCTTATGAGCAGTTTTAAATATTTTTTAAATTATGTATTATTTATTTGGCTGCACTGAGTCTTTGTTTCTGCAGGCTTTCTCTAGTTGTGGCGAGCAGGGGCTTCTCATTGCGGTGGCTTCTCTTATTGTGGAGAACAGGCTCTGCAGTGCTGCGGCTTCAGTAGTTGTAATGCATGGACTTAGTTGTTCATGGGATGTGGAATTTTCCTGGATCCAGGGCTCAAAATGGTGTCCCCTGCATTGCCAGGAGGATCGTTAACCACTAGACCAGCAGGGAAGTCTTTGTGAGCAATTTGACAGACGTATTGGTGCTCAGAATAATTGGTTTTTCCTGTCTCCATGCTTTTTCTCATATTCATTCTGCTTTCCCCTTTTCATCTGTCAAAATCATTTTCATCTTTTAACATGCAACTCAAACATGCAGCATCTTTTTAAGGAAGGCTTCCTCCTCTGCTGAAGCCTCGTTATTTTCTACCTCCTTTTTGATAGCTTATAACCTGATCTGTATTTTAGATTATTTGCAGAATTGTTTTATCTTAGAAGTGTGCGTATTCTTTGAAGGTAGGGGGTTATGTAGTCAGAGTATCTGTGACTTAACTGAAGCTGCTTAATGATGCTCCATTGAAAGTATAACTTACTGGAGAAAAATATGTGAATGTGTGGTTTTGAAGCAAAGACCTTTGGAAAGATGAATTATGAATTATCTGTTGCCTGGCATCAAACCATCCATTTCTTAGTCCTGAATGCTGTCTAGCACACTGGTGCTAGAAGGCTCTGTCTCTTGCCCATCGATCACAGCCTTGACACTGAAGTACATATTACCAACTTTTTGCATTGTTTTTAGGACACTCAAACATGGCAGCCATGGAAGAAAGCTTCCCCCGCGGGGGTACAAGAAAGACCCACAAATCAGAAAAAACTTTGCAGCGATCAGTTGAACAAGACAACTTGTTTGACGTAAGTGGTGTGCTTTTTTGGAAAGACTCACAGAACACTTTCTCTCTAGTGTCCTTCTGGAGAATGAGCCTTGTTTTCCAGATAGGATTCTTGTTGAAGTCTATTTTTATAAATTTAACTTGTTAAAGAGTCCATCCCACCACAAGGCTATATCTTTTAAAGCATGAGTGGCATTTATTATATAAGTTTTCAATGCCGTTTTTTCTTTCTTTTTTTGGCCACACCGGGAGGCCTGTGGGATTTTAGTGTCCTGACCAGGAATCGAATCTGCACCATCAGCAGTGAACGTGCAGAGTCCTAACCACTGGACTGCCAGGGAATTCCCTGTTTCTCATTCTCAGAAACTTACCATGTTGATTAAGGATGGGGAGAAAACAGTTTGAATGAGGTTTGAATGAGGCTCTGTAAAATGATCATGATTTGCATTAGAGTTTAAAATCTTCACCTAAAGTAGGTTGTGCTCCAAATGCTAGCGGGACCAGAACTAACGTTCAATTGTATGAATAGGTCTATTTTATGTAATCTTTACAACTGTATTGTGAAGCAGAGATCACCATTCCATGGTGGGAAACTGAGGCCCAGAGAGGTTATATAATTCAGCTGAAACCACACAGCTTGTTATGGTGGAGATCTTTGTGACTCTACCTTTTTTATTTTCATGCACTCTTCCAAATTGCTTCTCCCAGTGGGGAACCCCCGTGTCCATCCCTGTCTAGGGAGGAAGAACACAGAAGGGAAGAGGCTTTTAGAATAGAGCTCAGATTGTCGTCACAGGGAGAATTGGTGTCAGGATGGGAGACTGGCCACGAGACAGGAATTAAAGAACAGTTGGGAGTGGGGTGGAGTAGAAGGGTGACAAAACAGGGTGACAGATGAACTGAAATTGAAGGGAAAGGCCTGGATAAGCTACTTTTTATTTTTTTGGATCTTTTCCTCCTCCCTCCCCCACTTTAGATTTCTACTGAAGAGGAATCTACCAAAAGGAAAAAGATCCAGAAAGAGCCAGCAAAAACAAAAAAGTTGAAAGTTGAAACCAGAGAAAGCAGCAAGTTTGTCAGAGAGAAGTTTGAAATCCTTAATGTGGAGGTTTGTCAATGTTTGGTTTTGAACAAACTCTGATGTGTTCTTCTTTCTTTCCTCTTCCCATTTTTCCTTCATTCTTTGCGTATATATACATGTATATATATCTTCTGTCTCTATTCCAGTTTTGTCAATGCCTGTGATCATGGATCGTGTGTTCTTTTTCTTTTTAGCAGCTAAGTCCCTCATCCTGCTGATGCTGTCACGGAACTTGTGTTTTAGTAAATTCATAGGTTAGAATTGACAATACCCTTAACAGTCATTCTGATTCTCCCCTTTCATTTCACAGATGTGGAAACTTACCTCAGAGAAGTGAAGCAGCCTTTTTATGTCCCTTAAATTTTTAGGTAACTCTGATACTTTAGTTATAAAAAAGAAAAAGCCAAATGATAGTGAAGGGAAAGATACACATGGATGTAGATAGTGAAGGGAAAGATACTTCCAGCCTGCAGAAGTATTTTGTTCCTCCTGTGTGCTACTTAAAAAAAAGTTGATGCCAACATTAGAAAACTTAAAAATTTTACATTAAGAATGTGATTTCTGGCTTCTTATAGAAACTTGAAAGTGCTGATAATACAAGTATGCACTCCCTCATATTTGTAGCCACACATTGCTGAATAGTGTTTGTGCCCTTTAGACCTGGCACACACATGCCGGACTTCCATAGTCTCCCCTGGCCTGTGTTCTGCCTTGTGTTGCCTCCCAGGCATTTGAGCTTAGGTTGCTTGGAATAAAGGAAAAGGCGAGCGTGCCCTCCAACACCCTCATGCTGTAAACACAGTGGTATCATTTCAAACTTTAATGGTGCTCAGTCAGAAATATGACGGGTGTATGATATATACACGTATGTTTCTCTTGTAGCTTTTTTATGTCAGAGTTAGGGTTAGAAGCCAGATTCCCCCACCTCCCCACCTCCCTACCTCCCTATTCATTGTTCTCTTCCCTCTTGTACATAATTCACTCTTTCTCTTCTAGTCCCTGTGTGAGGGGATGCGGATTTTGGGTTGCGTGAAAGAGGTAAATGAACTAGAACTGGTGATTAGTCTCCCCAACGGCCTCCAAGGGTGTGTGCAAGTGACTGAAATCTGTGATGCTTACACTGAAAAGCTGAATGAGCAGGTGGCGCAAGAAGAACCCCTGCAGGTAAGGGAAACCTGGATTAAATCTGTAACTGGAGTAAGATGTAAGATGACAGCTTTGCTAAGTGCTAAGAAGGAAAGGTACAAGATACCAAGAGAGTTTATCTAGAGAATTTATTTTTAGGTTTTTAAAATTTTTTTAATAAGGCGACTTTCACTTAAGCCAGGGAACCTGGAAGACTTGCCCGAGGAAGGGATACCTGAGCTGAATGTGAAGGATGAGGGTAGGCTGGAGAAGGAAGGAAGGGAGTTCAGGCAGAAGGAGCCTGATATGTAGCAGAAGATGGCCGGTGTGACTAAAACAGAGAGCAGGGAGAGTGGTGTGAGATGGGGCTAGAGGGCTGGGTGGAGACTAGACCATGTTAAGGATTGGTTTTTCTGGAATCAATTGGAAGCCCTTGAAATGCTCTCATTGAGGTGGGTGATATGTAGACAGAAGACAGAATGAATCAAAGCAGCATGAGTAGTTGCTTAGGAACTAGTTCAGAGGCTGTTGTTATAGTCCAAGCTGTGAGATTGATGGATTTACTGAGGGCTGAGGAGGTAAAGTCAGTGCCTAGTGATGGATTCCATATGGATGGCAAGGCCAAGAGACATGTCAGAAATGAGTCCTAGGTCTCTGTTGAGCATGGTTAACAGTTGGCCAGGTCATCTTGAGATAAGAAACCCTGAAAGGGTACCAGGATTGGGAGAGATGATCATGATTTGATTTTTGGTTGTGTTGAGTTTGAGGTACAATTGAGACGACCAGTAAATAGGTGATTCTAGAGCCCAGTGAGATTGCTTTGTGTAAGTAGGTGGTGGTTGAAGCTGTAGAGGAGGAAGAAATTGCTTATAGGGGGCACACAAAGGGAGAAGAGACTGAAAGACTGAACCAGGAGTAAACAGTGTATGTTAGTTGCTGAATAAAAGGAGAGTTGCAGTCAGAAGAAGGTGGGGCCAGTGAGGTAGAGGAAAAATCCGATGAAGGAAAGGTCAGAAGCTGTGAGGAAGTGTTTCAGGAAGGAAGCAGCACCAGAGTAAAATGCCTCGTTAAGGTCATGTGAGAGAAGGACTGGAAAGTGGGCTGTTGCATCTAGCCACGTGGAGGTCATTGGAGATTTTGTTGGGAGATCAAGTATGGAGTGAGGGGGTGGAACGCAGATTGCAGAAAGCTGAGAAGTAAGTGGAAGATGAGGAAGTAAACGAGGAAGTACAGTAATTGTAGAAGATTGTTTTGACAAATCATTTTATATCTGCCTTTGTGTGAAGATGTTTGGAGACCTTACCTGTAATCCAAGACTGTGACATGGCCACAAACCAATGCCTTTGTGGGGGGGCAGTTACTCTCTTCAACTGCCTTTTGGGCTCTGGGAATCTAAGGATGAGAAACCACTGAATCAGGGTCGGGCAGTGAATTCTCAGTTTAGGGGAAAGGTATATATCAGATTTTTCTCACTTGTATTATGCAGGACCTGGTTGGCTTGCCTGAGCTCTTCTCACCTGGAATGCTGGTGAGATGTGTGGTGAGCAGTCTGGATACCACAAAGGGGGGCAAAAAGAATGTCATCCTATCATTGAACCCCAAAAATGTCAACAAAGTGCTGAGTGCTGAGACCCTGAAACCTGGCATGGTACGTATCTGGGGTGAGGGAGGAGGAGTAGGCAACATGCCTTCTCCGTGTCCTGCCTTCTTGGGGTGTCTAGACTACCCTTCACTTTGAGCTTAACTGTTATACATGGGGGTGTGTCTTTTCCTGGGGGAAGATCTCCACGGTGCTTTGGGTACTTAATGGAAGTTGAAGACTTGAACCTAATCACATCATTCTGGATGGGAGAAAGGGAAAGCAAGCCCCACATTCGCTGGTAGGGGAAAAAAAGATGCCTCCAAGGCACCTTAGCAAGGGTGAGAAAGTAAGTTCTTGAAGTGCCTTCTTTGCTGAGACTTCTTCACAGATGAAGTCCTTTTCAAAAGCCACTGAAATTTGTGGGGAAAGCTTGGGGGCTGCTGTCAGAGCAAGAGACAGGGTAGACAGAGCAGTTAGTCTGTCAGCCGTATTAATGGATACTCCACTACTGATCTCCCAGTCCAGGGGTGGTTCAGGAGATGTGAGTCCCTGCCCAGCACCTCCAAGTTGAGTAGGTGTAAAACACACTTATGTAAACTGTACTCACTTAAGAGGAAGGAGATCAATGTGATCTTGAAACATTTGGTTAGAAGCAGTGAAGTTTGGGCCAAGCCCTGAACATTGAGTAGAATGGGGAACACACCACAAGTAAGTTGTTGGAAATTGACAAGTACTGAGAGGTGGCTGTTTGACAGTTGCTGTTTTAGACACTTTCTCTGAAGACATTTTCATAGCTACCTTGTGAGGCCAATAGGTATCACTCTTGTACATTTGAGAAAATAGACTGAAAAGGGTTTACCTGACTTAAGTGGCCAAAGGCCAAATAGGTAGTGATTATTAGAGCCAGATTTGAATGCCACAGTGCTTCCAGTGAAATGTAAAGGAGGTTGGCAAGATTTTTTGGTGAAGTGAGGGGCGTGTTGGAGGTGCTTAGAAAAGACATGATGACAGCTAGAAGGGTGGCTCTGGATTCTCAGTTGTCTTGGCACTGGGGGTGCCAGCACTGCACCCCTTTCATGTATATGACATGAAAGGCTTGCCTATCTTTTGAAAATCCTCTGGAAAGAGAACCCTCTTTGTCATTCCATTAGTCAGCTCCTCACTGTCTGGAAACCATAAGATCTTCAAACCCCAGGAGAGTTAAAGTTGATTGATGTCTTTCCCTCTTCTATCCTTTAATGAGATTGAGGTTGTTTTCCTTTTCTTAAAAAAATTTCTTTCAGTATAGTTGATGTATAGTATTATACAAGTTACAGTTGTACATTAGTGATTCACAACTTTGGAAGGTTATATTCCATTTAGAGTTATAATCAAATATTGGCTGTATTCCCTGTGTTGTAGCAATTGAGGTTTAAATTTAAAAGTGGGAGGATACTTGGGATTCTGGGATGATTTGTCGAGACCATTGGTGGGGACAGTCATGTTTGGCGTGTTTGGTAGTGAATGTTGGTTATGTATCCTATGACCGTAGACTTTTTAACTTTTGGGAATGCTTTCTCTTCCTCCAGCTGCTCACGGGCACTGTGTCCAGTCTGGAAGACCATGGCTACCTAGTGGACATCGGTGTTAGTGGGGCCAGAGCTTTTCTGCCACTGCAGAAAGCCCAGGAGTACATTCGGCAGAAGAACAAAGGTGAGGGGAAGGAGAAGGACGAGTGCATGGTTGTGAGGTGGTCTGTGTGGGGATTATGTTTAAATGCCACCATTTCAGTAAGGGTGGAGTGCCAGGCTCACTAAAATCTGATGGTTCAGTTTCACTTTTTCCCACGTAGAAGATTCCACTGAAATTTGGACCCTCAGGGCCTCTGAACCAGCACTCTCCTGCCTTGTTGAGGTTTTTGTATTTTTTTATGTGGTAGTTGATTCTAAATCAGTTAGAGTCATTTCACTCCCTTTTTTGTAGATGGTTTCTTGAAAATTGGGAATATGGGGAGTACTGCATGGTGACTGGACAAGTAGGCCATGGATCTTGAAGGTGTCACTTGAGCCCAAGTTAAAAGTTCTTCTCAGATGTTTTTTCCTTTTGGGGGGCTGGACTTGCAGGTGCTAAATTGAAGGTGGGTCAGTACCTGAACTGCCTCATTGAAGAGGTGAAGGGCAGTGGAGGAGTGGTCACTCTGTCTATTGGTCACTCAGAAGTTTCTGCTGCCACTGCTACTGAGGAGCAGAGTTGGACCCTCAATAGTTTGCTACCAGGACTGGTGGTCAAAGCGCAGGTACAGAAGGTAAGCCATTCATTGTTACTATTATTTTCTAAAATAAAAATAAATTGTATTAAAGTAGAGTGCACACAGTCTAAAATTGTGCTGTCCAGTCGGGTAGCCCCTGGTCCCATGTGGCCATTAGTACTTGAAATATAGCCAGTATCACATGTTAAAATGATAATATTTTGCCTGTATTGGGTTAAGTAAACTATTAAAACAAATCTCACCTCTTTCTTTGTAGTTTTTACAGTGTGACTGCTAGGAAACTGAAAATTACATATGTGACTTCAGTTACATATGTGCTGTGGACAGTGCTGACCTAAAGATTAAATGGTATTAATATTAAAAGGCTTCTGATGAAGAACTCTCACCCCATTGAACCTCCATCTTTAATTCTTTTAGCTTATCTTTTAAAGTTTACCTCTGTATTTCTAAGTAATACGCTTCTGCTAGATCTCATGGTTTAACACTTTGAGGCACTGAGTTTTAACCCTTTATCAAGGTAGATGAAATTTCAGCTCTTATTCCTCCCTTCTCCCAACTTTTGATTAAATCATTATTCAGTGTTTAAGTCATTACAACCACATAAATACTGTTTACTCACTGAACTAGGTAATATAATTTGTTTCTTGAACCATTTCCTCCCCCAACCCTGGAGTTAGTGATCAGTTTTGTTTCTCTCATTTGCTGAATTCTCTTCCTATCATTGCTTCTTCATACATCCTATAGTTATTTTTCCCTCATTATTTTCTATATTTTCAAACCCTTTAAAATAATCTTTGTTATTTTTCTTCCCATCTGGAGTCCTTCTACTGTCATCTGGCTCCAGTCTGGTTGCTTTATAAAGCTGCTGAATAGCTGATATCCAGAGGCTTCCGGTCTTTATCATTCTGGATCCTTCCCCACTCTTCTGTATTGGATAGAACATTCTTTGATTCCATGTATTTCTCTTTTTTGGTTTACTCACTTGTTTTAATGTGTCACATTCTCCAGAAACATCCTCAGAAAACCACAAGCATTCATGCTAAGTTGCTCAGCTGTGTCCGACTCTTTGCAACTTCATGGACTGTAGCCCACCAGGCTCCTTTGTCCATGGAATTCTCCAGGCAAGAATACTGGAGTGGGTAGCAATTCTCTTTTCCCAGGGACCTTCCCAACCCAGAGATTGAGCCCAGGTCTCCCACATTGCAGGTGGATTCTTCACCATCTGAACCACCAGGAAAGTCCCCTAAAAGCACATTGGAGGTTAATCTCTACTTAATGTGTCTTGAAATTCCCAAGACCGCTGCCAGGTTTGATGATTCCCCATGGAGACTCATAAGACTAACCATGTAGTGGTCCTCACAGCTGTGATCCCCTACCGTGAAAGGGGGTAAAGCAAAATCAGCAAAGAGAAAAGGCCCATGGAGTGAAGTCTGAAAGAAACCAGGCATAAGCCTCTGAGAATCCTCTTCTAGTGGAGTCACAGGGGTGTATTTAATTCCTCTAGGAACAGGTTATGACAACACATATGAATGTTGTGAGGGCTTCTCAGGTGGTGCTAGTGGTAAAGAACCTGCCTGCCAATGCAGGAGATTTAAGAGATGTGGGTTCGATCCCTGGGTCGGGAAGATCTCTTGGAGGGGGATGGAGGCATGGCAACCCACTCCAGTATGCTTGCCTGGGAAGTCTCATGGACAGAGGAGCTTGGTGGGCTACAGTCTATGGGGCCGCAAAGAGCTGGACACGACTGAAGCGACTTAGCATGCACACATGCACGTGAGTGTTGTCTACCAGCAAAGCTCATTGAGGGTTTTTATTTTTATGACTGAATATGAAGTTCATGGACGTTCAGTTGTTTCCACTTTTGGCTCTTAGTAATGCTGCTGTGAAATTTGTGTGCAGGTTTTTGTGGGGACACATGTTTTCATTTCTAGGAATGGACTTGCTGGGTCATATGGTAACTCTGTGTTTAACTTTTTGAGGAACAGCCAAAGTGGCTTCAATGTTCCATATCCTCACCAGCAATTTAAGAGTTCTAGTTTCTTCATATTCTCATTAACACTTCTCCTTCTTTTTATTATGGCTCTCCTGGAAGGGGTGGGTGTGAAGTGGTATTTTGTTATTTTGATATGCATTTCTCTAATGATTAGTGATGTTGAGCATCTTTTCATGTTGCGAATTGGCCATTTATAAATTTTTTGGAGAAATATTGAATCAGAAGTCCTTTATCCATTGTTTTTTATTGTTATGGTAAAAAGAATTCTTTGTATATTCTAGATACATGCCCCTTATCAGATATTTTAAAGTATTTAATTTTCTTTTTCCGGAATTCCTATTAGTATGATGTTGGACTTAATGGATCAGTTCTAATTTTCTTACTTTTTACACTCTGTTTTGATACATGCATGCATTTGCAGCCTACCTTAGGGAGAGGCTCTCAACTTAAACCTCCCATTCTCTATTGAGTTTTTGTTTGACTGCCATCTTATGAGAGAGGCACTAAAAAACTGCTTGGAAATCTGTGAGCCTGGGTGGACTTGCTGTCTGGCCGACTTGCCTGTCAGGGGCAGGAGCTAGCGGGTCATCTTTAAGAAACCTCGAGGTGTCACTGTTAGAAATCCTCTCTGGCATGTTAGATTTCTCTAGAAAGGATCTAAGGATATAAACCTGGCTGCCTAAGAGCTGGATGGCTGAAAGGGGCTGGATGTCTTCATATCAATATCTGTATGATATTCAGAATTTTTCTTAATTCACATTTTCATGGTTTGTGTACTATTCCTGTGTTTTGAATCTGATAACAGTTTCCAAGAGAATAAGTCTCCCACTTTCTATGGAGATGGAAGAAGGGTGAACCCTATAGGACCTGGGGATCTGACTTAGTTTCCCTACCTCAGTGCTCTCTTTTGAGGGCCTTGTCACCCTGCTTTCTTGGCTTTGCGAGCCTCTGGTTGCTCGTGGTTAGTAGCTCCCTCTTGCACGCATGTGGATTTTCCCATGTTAGCCTGAGCACATCACCAAGTTAGCAACATCTTGTCCAAGTTGTCAGGCTGGCGGTTCCTCAAGGATCTTTGTGTAAAGTGCCTTCCATCCCTTTGGGAAATCCTGAGAGTGGAGAATCCTCTCAGGCTGGGGGATGTAGTGGTGGTGGGTGAGCTTACTGAGTATAGGAAGAGCCAGTGCCAGGGGTTGTGCTGCCCCTTTAAGAAAGATGATCAGGGTTGTGGGGGGTGGGGGAGAGTTATGGTAATGTGGCCTTGAATGTTTAGTATGAACAGTCTCTCTCATTCCTGATTCTTTCAGAGAGATGTTTTTCACAATTGGTTCTGTTTATTTCTAGGTGACTCCACTTGGCCTTACGCTTAAATTCCTCTCATTCTTCAATGGCCTGGTTGACTTTATGCACCTGGATCCTAAGAAAGCCGGAACATATTTCTCAAATCAGCAGGTAAGAAATGTTGCATTTATCTTTTCTTGATTTCACTTGAGTTGCAACCAGTGTCACAGCTGCTACAGGCAGGTCCTGGGACTTGGCTGGCTGGGTGTTAGGGGTGGTGAGGAGAATGAGAGGTGTCTTGGAAGGACCATAGGAAACGGTCAGTGATTATTTCTGGGGATTGAGATTAGAATAGGAGCCTGTGAAGAAGAAAGCACCTTGGAATTTTTGTTTCATGGACTCTGATTCTTTTTCTGTCTTGGTAGTGAAACTTTTACCTTTATAATTTAAAGTGTTCTAAGAAAGTGTTAATGTAGGAGAACAAAATGTATGTTTAATATATATGTTTGTCTTCAAAATATGAAAGTGCTATATGAGATGAATGTGAATGTGAAAGTGCTATGGTACACCTGGCTAAAATACTGCCTGATTATGCAGTCAAGTGTTAGTGGTTAAGTCTAAGTGATTTTTCTTCCCTGATCTAAATATTCAAATTTTCTACAATGATTGTGGATATTTGGGAAGAAAATTCCAATATATTCTAACTGTGAGTTAGAATATATATAGTCACAAGTGTAGAATTTAATTTTTATTAAAAATTCCAAAATGATTTATTTATTTTTTACCAGTAACTCATGCTAATGGAAGCTATAGAGACCTTGTTGGTTTTTTGTTTTTGTTGTTTTATTTTTTAAAGTAGATTTTCCCAGCACCCGGTGATAATATTATTGATTTTTTGGTGAACCTCTTTCTAGTGACTTTGTTTCTCCTTGTAGTCATACTTTAGAGTTGAGACATTTTACATGCTATGACCTTGTGATCAGAGCAGGCTGTTTCTGGTCTTTCAGATGAGCTTCTGGATACAGTGATGCCAGTGCATGGCTCCTGTTGCATGTGCATTATTAGGCTCATGGTGTTGAGGGGACCCTGATACCCATGATACCCGTGTTCCTGCCCTTGCGTAAGCGTTGATTCAGTCAGACGTAGTTCCTCTGGGGTGTTGTGTGTGAATTTTCCACATGCCGTTTGATTGTACAAACTGATTTTAGTACTTCCACCTATAACTTGGTCAGCACAGGGAGAGTCTTAACCCCTGAAAGTCGGCTCCGGGTGTCTTGTCTCCAGCGTGCGTTATCCTCATTGTGTCCCTTGTCTAGGTACGGGCCTGTGTCCTCTGCGTGCATCCTCGGACGAGAGCTGTGCGGCTGAGCCTGCGCCCCGTCTTCCTGCAGCCTGGGCGCCCACTCACCCGGCTCTTGTGCCCACAGCTAGGAGCTGTGCTGGATAACGTGCCCGTCCAGGGCTTTTTTGGCAATGCCGGGGCCACCTTTAAGCTGAAGGATGGTGCTCTGGCCTATGCTCGGGTAAGGAGTCTCTTTGTTTCATCAGGTTCTCATCACCAGAAGGACTTAAGGGACATGCGTTCTTTTTGCTTCCTTCATCCCTGAGTATTAGTTTCCTATTTTTGAATTTCCCAAACGTGGCAGACAGTTAATAAGAACTTGAACAAAATCTGTTATATTAGAGTACCTTAAAATTGGCTTGCCTTAATTGATACCACGTTGATGATTGGAACAGGAATTAATTAGGATCTACACCAGGGCTTGGTGAAGTTGTTTTAAAGGGCCAGATAGTAAATATTTTAGACTCATGTACCATATGGACTCTGTCCTAACTACTCATCTTTGTTGTAGCCTGAAAGCAACAAGGACGGTATGTGAATGAAACGGCATAGCCATGTTCCAGGCAAACTTTTACTTACAAAAATAGGCATTTCATTGTGAACTGTGATTTATTGACCCATGATTTAGACTGTTCTCTGACTTTATAGAGATTCTGTGGTAGTAAAAAACAGTTTTTTAGTTAGAGCAGTTATTTTAACATGTAATCAGAGTGCTGTTTTTATGGTAGGTGATAAATGTTCTGAGTCATTTGCACATCTGATTTAATGTCTGATTGTCTCCGATCTCTTGCCTATGACTTGTCCTTAATCACTTGGTACTCTGTAGCGCAACCACCTCTCCAATTCAAAGAAAACTTTCAAACCTGAGGCCTTCAAGCCAGGGAACACTCACAAGTGTAGAATCATCGACTACAGCCAAATGGATGAACTAGCCTTGCTCTCTCTGCGGACGTAAGTCTGTCCACTCACTGTGTGGGGTATAGAGGTGTGCGTCTTTGTCTGTGGTGCACGCTCACAGCGTTTCCTGTTCTTACTTGGTAAGGGTTCTTTTCCTGCCAGTGTGATTTTGGTAGCCCTGAATTTTAGTCAGCCTCTGCCCTAATGTATTTAATCTTGTATTTGCCTTTTGTTCTAGGTCTATTATTGAAGCTCAGTTCCTTTGGTATCATGACATCAAACCTGGGGCTTTGGTTAAGGTAAGACCTCAAGCATGTAATTAGACGCTCTCCCACCTTCAGTCTTTAGTTCACAGGTTAACTGGCAGCTCATTAGTCCTTAGATGAACACATTTAAAGGCATGCTCCTTCCCTCTGCCTGCTAACTGGGATTTGTTTTTCTTCTATTGGGTGACTTGAAATTAATTTCACGGTAAAGTCTTGCTAGCACCATGCCACTACACAGAGGCAGTAGATCATCAGTCTTGACAATTGATGGTGTTTATTAGACCAGGTCAAAAGTTAGTTCTTTGGTAATTTAGCCACCTGGGATATTAGTAAGGAGTCAGTTCCAGTTGCCTCTCCTGTCTGTAGCCACTTAGCCCCAGTGGAGCAGCTCCCCTTTATACGTAGAGTTCATTCCTTAGCAGACCTAGTCCTCTCCATTGGAGATGGAACTGGTAAGACAGACAGGAAGATGCTCACACAGAAAGGTGTGAAGGTTCTCATAAACAAACCCTACTGCATCCAGCCCAGTGTGGGGCATGTGCTTTGCCCCATGAAATCTGGAACAACAGGTAGTTAGCTTAGGAAGCTAAACTTTGAAAGAGAGGTGTGAGATGCTTTGTTGTAAGAAGTGTAGGAAAGACATTCTTGAGGCATCATGTCATCTTCCTTGGATTCTTAGGGCAAAGTGCTGACCATAAAGCCACACGGAATGGTGGTGAAGATGGGCAGGCAGATCAGGGGCCTGGTACCTACCATGCACCTGGCCGACATCCTTATGAAGAATCCGGAGAAGAAATACCACGTTGGGGATGAGGTCAAGTGCCGGGTGAGCCTTCCGAAGGGTTGCCGGTGGGGTTGGCCAGATAGGAAGAGAGCAGTGCTTCGCAGGTGGAGTTTCTGCCTTTTTCCGCAAAGTGACCACATAATGTCTGCAGTGCTGTGCCTGGCACTGGGAAGAGAAAAGTGGGTCCCTGCCTTTGATAATTGTACGGTATAATTGAGAGTTAAAATATCCATTCCTGAAGAGTGCAGGCCATGTGGCCTGGTGCAGGCTGTATGCTGTGGCCACATCTCAGAACAGGGAGATGAGGGTAGGCCGGGGCAGCAAGAATCATTGAGAATCAGTGATGATCAATAGCAGCTACCATGTAACATGTATTCTGTGCCAGTTGCTGAGCTCGGCACATCATAACATTTCATTTCATCCTTAAAATGGCCATGAGAAGGAAGTGCTGTTTTCCTCCTCTTAAATGAAAGGCTAGGAATGCCAAGTGTCTTGCCCAGAGTCATATGGCTAATAAATGGCAGAACCACTTTTCAAGTTGGGCTCTATATGATAATGTCTTCTAGATCTCTGGCAGAGGCGGGGCTTGAGCTGGAAAGGATCAGTAGGATTTGGAAGGTTTAGGAAGATCAGGGGGTGTGTCAGGTACAGAAGTAGCCCAAACAAAGCTGTCCAAACTTGAGTGTTTTACAACATAGACCTGAGAGAAACTGCACAGAGTTGTAAAGAGTACACATGATAATACACAGTGCTTAGGGCCTGGTGTATGCACACTCAAGTGTTAGGTTTTCTTATTTTCATGTAATTTCGTTATTGAGTCAATAAAGATACTGGTTAGCCATTGGTACAAAATTTTACAGTAATGGGGTTAGGAAGTTAAAGGAATTTCTCTGCCTTCAAGGAGATGACCTTTTGAGGAATAAGAGGTGGTTGGTTCTCTCAGTCATAGTTTATAGCTAGTACACAGCTGTATTGAGGGGGGTGAACACACAGCAGTACTGAGGACTGAGCGGGTGAACAGATTCCGTCATTCATTCTGTTAGACAAGATGCAGCGCTCCAGGAGAGAGAGGGAGCGGAGGCCAGGTAGGAGTAACCGACACAGGCCTCCCTGGAGGTGTGATGGCATGATGAGCGTTGCTGTAGGCCCAGGGGGTCACTTACAGGAGGAGATACATTTGAAATGGAGATGAACGCTCGCTGGATTATCATCCAGCAGGAAGCAGGGAGGATCTACAGTTAAGATTTTTCTCAGAGAGAAAGAGAGAGCGGGTTTTTAGGGACTGACCATGGCCCAGGTCAGGGCTTCCCGGATAGCTTGGCTGGTAAAGAATCTGCCTGCAATACAGGAGACCCCGGTTCAATTCCTGAGTCAGAAAGTTCCCCTAGAGATGGGATTGGCCACCCACTCCAGTATTCTTGGGCTTCCCTGGTGGCTCAGATGGTAAAGAATAAGAATCTTCCTGCAATGCAGGAAGCCTGGGTTTGATCCTTGGGTTGAGAAGATCCCTGGAGAAGAGCATGGCAATCCATTCCTGTATTCTTGCCTGGAGAATCCCCATGGATGGAGGAGCCTGGTGGGCTACAGTCCATGGGGTTGCTAAGAGTCAGACATGACTGAGCGACTAAGCACAGCACAGCACGTGGCCTTCGGGCTCAGCGGGTGGCAGAGACTCCCTCTTGCAGTGGCTCCCTCAATAATGGATGACTTGGTGACAGCCAATATCCTGTCCCTAGGTTTTGCTTTGTGACCCTAAAGCCAAGAAGCTCATGATGACCCTGAAGAAAACCCTGGTTGAGTCCAAACTTCCTGCCATTACCTGCTATGATGATGCCAAGCCTGGTCTGCAGACGCACGGCTTTATCCTCCGGGTCAAGGACTACGGCTGCATCGTGAAGTTCTACAATGACGTGCAGGGACTGGTGCCCAGGCACGAGCTCAGTGCCGAGTACATCCCTGACCCAGAGAGTGTCTTTTACGTGGGCCAGGTAACCCTTCCCCTGGACAGGCTCCTCTCCTCGATGACCCTGGGAACACAGATTTGAAGGAGTAGGAGGGCTGCTTTTTAAGGCATCTGGAAGAGAGCATGAGGGTAGTGGGCCTGAGCCAGCTAAGTGGAGATGGACTGGAACAGAGAGAAACCCTCACAAGGGCTTACTGGTAAAGTTAACGGACCTTAGGCCGTCAACCTGGAAGGTGTTGGTCTTCACCACAATACACTTGAGTCACTCCTATCAGCAGTTGTTCTGAGGCCAGTGTCACCACAAGGGGGCACTGTCCTAAATCTAGTGAGTGTGCTGCTGTCTAGGAAGAGTTTTTTTAAAACTTGGGATTATACCCCAAAATTCATTCATGTCTGTTTCTCACCCAGAAGGCTGATTCATGGGGATTCTGTGTAACTCTCAGTATGCTTGTTTTCACTGCCTTCTGATCTGATCCAGAGTCTTGGGGGCTCTCCCAAGGCCTGTGCGGCACTGGTGGGGGGTACCTCTCTCCAGGGCCAAGCAGGTGTGGTTTCTCACCAGGTGGTGAAGGTTGCGGTGCTGAACTGTGAGCCGTCCAAGGAGAGGATGCTCTTGTCCTTCAGGCTGTCGAGTGATCCCAAGCAAGAGTGTGAAGGACAGAGTCAGAAGAAAAAGAAAGCCGTTAGTGCTGGGCAGGTACCTGACTTCTCCAGACAAATTTTAGTTACAGAAGCAGAGAGCAGGGTGCCACTGACACTGGGGTCCTGGCACCCTTGGAGGGGGGAGCTCAAAGGAGCTAGTTACAATTGTGGGGCCGTGTGTCAGAGCACAGGGACGCTGTTTAGGAAAGGAGAATGCTGCTGCAGCTTGGCTTGATCTCGGTGTGCTGCTGTCCTCTTCCTCTGTGGGCTCTGGGCCAGCGTGCAAGGTTGTCTTTCCCTTGGGACCCATTGGAGGGACTTGGGAGAGGAGCGACCTGAGCAGCAGATGGGTCCTGCTGTGTGTGTGATGTGTGTGCCTGCCGGGCCTTTGGGCGCATGGAGTAGGAGTGGGAGAAAGCTGCCTCTCTGATCTCGACCTCTCAGTCATCCCTGGTGCTGGAATTTGATGCCTCTGATCTCCGCCTGACCCACACAGGCTGCTCTCTTCCCAAGGCAAGTGCTGTATTTTTGTGTTTCTCCTCCCTGAGTAGTTGGTGGATGTGAAGGTTTTAGAGAAGACCAAAGATGGGCTGAAGGTGGCTGTCCTGCCCCACAACATCCCTGGCTTCCTCCCCACGGCTCATCTCTCGGACCATGTCACCAACGGCCCACTGTTGTATCACTGGCTCCAGACAGGCGACACCCTGCACCGGGTCCTGTGTCTGAGCGCGAGTGAGGAGCGGGTTGTATCCTTTACTGGGCTGTAGGGGTGACGGAAGTGGAGGTGGGGGAGCGCTGCGCCTCTGGGGAGGGGCACAGGGGACCTCTGGGTCAGGTTCTGCTCTTAGTTGGAAACTCATGGGAAAGAAGTGGGTTTTGCCTTCAGAGGTACACCCATCCATCAAACCACAGCAGTGGGCAAGCCTGCACTTTGCCTCTGTTTACCTGGTGGTAATTAGAGCAAGACTGAGGTGCTGCTTGCAGATGCTAGTGGTCAGCGCAGAGTGGGAGTCCAGGGTGTTGGGGAGGGGGCCGCGTGGCATACTGGGCCCGGTGGGACACCCCCAGTGGCACACCCAGCCTTCTCAGGGCACTTAGTGCTTGTCCCCGAGTGGGAGCAGTTAGTCAGTACCTACTGTCCTCTTTCCTTCCCTCTCCCTCTCCCTCTCCCTCTCCCCTGCTGAGATACGGGTCTCAGAATATTCCTTTTGGTCTTAGTGTGGCAGCTTAGAAGGAAGACCCTGCCTTCTTTCTCACAGAATGTAAAATGAAATCTCCTCAGAATGAAGATGGACAGAGGAGGTGCAATAGGGTTGGTTGGTATAAGATGGAGGGAGGAGGGTGGTGTCATGGCTGATCCAGCTGCCACGCCACCGGAGATGAGCCATTCTCTTCCGGTCCCCTCTGATAATCTGGAGGTAAGTTGATAAGAAAAGGGATGAAGCAGTGATTCCCAGACTTCAGTGTGTATCAGAGTCACCTGGAGGATTTTGGTCCAACAGAGCCTGCTGTCCCCATTGCCCCCACCCCGTCTGATTCAGCTGGTCTGGGGTGGTGCGTAAGGGTTTGCCTCAGGTTGCAGGCGATGCGGTGGTTGCTGGTCTGCACACTCAGAGAATCACTGTGGTAGAGAGAGTGGGGAAAGGAGACGGGAGAGGTGGACAGTGCATCTACCCTTTTTGGAACATTCCTTGATGAAGTCCACTAGCTCCTTTGCAGGAAGCCAGCCTTAGTCTCTGCAGTAGAAGGTGGCCAGAATCCCAAGAGCTTCTCAGAAATCCATCCTGGAATGCTGCTCATTGGTTTTGTGAAGAACATCAAGGACTATGGTGTGTTCGTCCAGTTCCCCTCAGGTCTTAGTGGACTGGCCCCCAAAGCTGTAAGTTCAGCTTCCTGCACAAGGGCCTTTGAGGGGAGACAACAGGGTCACAGACCCGGAGGGTTGGTGGGGAAGAGCAGGATACTCTATATTCTCTAGAAACACTCGCAGGGGCTTCACATAAAGGTGCTGGCTGAGGAGGAGCGGAGCTGACATTCCATCTGCACACTTCTCTTGCCCATTGTGTGTCCTGGCTCAGGGCTGTGTCCTGGAGGAAGGGGTAGCTTTTCCACTTCATGCTCTAGCGTTGGGAAGGTCATTGGATGGCCAGCTTTTACAACTGGAGAGGATCCTAGAGATCCCATAGGATCACTTAGGCCTACTGCATACACTGAGACCCAGAGGGCAAGGGAGTCTTATCAAAGCCCGTGTAAGAAAATGGAGAGCACAGGGCGCATCGCTCATTCCTGTCACAGACAATTCATAAATCTCTCTTCCCTTCCCTCAGTGTGTTTCCCTCATGTCTTACCTGGGCAGGTCTCATTTGCATCTCCTGCCAAAACAATTTTAAAGATGGGAGCAGAGGGGAGGGCCCCAGAAGCATGCATAGTGAGGGGCAGAGAGTTGCTCTGGGCCTTCTTAGCTGGGTGGCCTTAGAAGGCTGGGTTGGCAGCCAGGGGCGCCTCCTGTGTTTTTACGGACAGGAATAGAGCTGTACTCAGAACTGGAGGTACTTTCTTGGGGTACACCTACTGCCTCACATACTTCTTTCTGGGTGTTTCAAGGGGAGTGTTCTAATAGAGGCGTCCTTTCCTTTGTTCATTTGTGCTTCTTCCCTTTAGATCTTGAGTGACAAGTTTGTGACCTCCACAAGTGACCACTTTGTCGAGGGGCAGACGGTGGTTGCAAAGGTGACCAACGTGGACGAGGAGAAGCAGCGGATGTTGCTGTCACTGCGGCTGTCGGATTGCACCCTGGGGGACCTGGCCACAACCAGCCTCCTCCTCCTGAGCCAGTGCCTGGAGGAGCGGCAGGGCGTCCGGAGCCTCATGAGCAACCGAGGTGGGGGCAGTAGGGCAGACAGTGAGGGCCAGGGTGGAGCATGTGGAGCCTCCATTAGGCTTCTCTGTTCCGATGAGTTGTTTGGCTCCCCCGATATTTAAAAAAACAAGGTTTAACTTTTAAAAACTGAGTAGGACCTCTGAAAAATGCACAGATCTGTTAGGGTACTGCTCAGTAAATGTTTATAAAATGAACACCCCCATTTGACTGCCACCCAGATTCCGATAAAAGATCATCGCTGTTATCCCTGGAGTTGCTGTGCTCCCTTCTAGTCCAGAATCCAGATTCCCCTAAGTTCTGTGGCCGCAGGTTTGCATTTGTGTGAATCCATTCACCCCTTCACTTTCTGTTCCTTTATTCATCACGTGTGGTGAGTGATAAAATGGAACCAGGGACCTGCTGGAGGACTTCGTGGGGGTTATTAGTCTGATCTTCCTAAGTGTTGAACATTGTGTAGAATTGTTGGAACCCTGATGGGATTTGGGAATAAGAAGCTTGAAAGGGTAGCTTCCAAACAGAAAGGATGAAAATTCCAAAGCCAAAACAAAGCATGTGTTCCTGACATTCATTGGCTATTTCCATGGATTGTGGCCAGGAGAGATTAGCAGGGGGCATAGGTCTCTCTGCCTGTGATGGGAGTGTTCATGGATATCAGACATTTTTACCAAGAGTGGTTTTATCTTCACAGTGTTTCCAATGCAGAGCATTGGAAATGTCCTCCATATGGCAGCATATTTCCAAAGGAAAAAGAATGGTGAGTGTTCATCTTGTTAATCCCTGTTTCCTTTGGCTTTTTGTCAGACTCTGTGTTGATCCAGACTTTGGCTGAAATGACCCCTGGAATGGCCCTTGACCTGGAGGTGCAGGAGGTGTTGGAAGATGGCTCTGTGCTGTTCAGTGAGGGCCCCGTGCCCGGCCTGGTCCTGAGAGCCAGCAAGTATCATCGGGCAGGTGAATACATCTCTCTCACCTGTCTTGGTTGGTAGGGGAACTGTTTGCCCATTGCTTCCTCTGCTGGGTACAGAATTTCCAAATATATAGGCTAGATGAGCTGATTCAGTAGAAGTTTTTGGCATGCTTATCTTGTGTAAATGCAAATGAAGACAGCAGCAATACTAAAGAAGGTTTAGGTATGAGTCCTTTTATTGTTGTATTCAGGTGAATCTAGATTTTTATTTATCAGGTTGTATAAATTGACACACTTGAGTTATGGGAACTCAACCCTAGGCTTCCCTAACCCGTATAGACCCAGAACATAGGTCCTCTTCTGTTTTGTGCCTAAGGGCTGCAGGGCGGTTGGGGAGATGCTGTCGTCTTCCCCCCGCCCCCGCTCCAGGAGGGTGATCCCATTGTGTGTGGTTCTGCACTGCAGGGCAGGAGCTGGAACCTGGGCAGAAAAAGAAGGCTGTAATATTAAACGTTGATATGTTGAAGTTGGAAGTACATGTTTCCCTCTGCCACGACTTGGTGAATAGAAAAGCTAAAAAGGTAAGCTTGTTGATTGTGGACTTCATTCCCATGATTTCAGAGGCACTAACACCCCTTCAATCCCACGTGCTCTGCAGATGCTTGTAGACAGGGTAACCGTGCCTGGGTCATTCCCAGGTGTACCTGTCGTTCTGGTGTGCTTGTTTTTTTTGTTTTTGGTTTTTTGACCAAGCTGCATGGCTTGCAGGATCTTGGCTCCCTGACCAGGGATTGAACCCAGGCCCTGGCAGTGACATCATCAGGTCACGACCATGGGACAGCCTGGGAATTGCCCTGGTGTGCTCCTTAGTAGCAGTGACTTTCACTCTAGTTCAGGAGGATGAATCACATGGTCACCCTGATTAGGGCCAAGCTGGTGTCGTAGAGGAGAGCAGCAGGCAAGGGTGGTAACTGTAGGACTCTGACGGATTGAAGAGTCCACGCCAAGGAGTGGAGACCTCTGTCTGCTTGTTGCCATGTGAGAGCATCTGGGTTAGTGTTGCTAAGGCATTGAATTTTTATTTTTTTTATTTATTTTTTTTAACATGATTTTAAACATTCATATCTTATTCATTTCTAAATGTCAAGAGTTATTGGTAGACTTGAAAACACTTTAAAAACAAGTCCTTGGCCACCTCCAAATTATTCTTGGTGACCTTAACATCCCTCTGGCCATAGTCTTGGGATAGAGGGCATATAAAAAGTCACCATTAAGGCATTGAATTTTAAGAGAAGGCAGAATTTAATTTTTTTTTTTTCTTTTAAATAGGTGTGGGAAATGTTAGAAACTCTTTCTTAAACATCATGTGAACCAAACAGAACTACTCTGTGTAGTCTGACCCCAGGCTATTCATTTGCACCCGCTCTGTCCACTTTGTGTGGGCAAAGAATAGCTTCAAGAAAGCTCTCAAAATGAGTGGTATTTTCTCTTCAGGTGGCACATATATTTCATCATTTTCTGAAGTACTTATTAAGCTCCTCATTGCACAGGGTATGCTACAGAGGATTATATGGATGTAATCCTTAACCTCTAGTTGCTTCTAATTTTGAGACTTTGAGACACAAAGAGAAATAGCAAGCAGTATTAACTCCTCACTAAGCTTTCTAACAGGGCTTCCCAGGTGGCACTAGTGGTAAAGACCCTCCCTGCCAATGCAGGAGACATAAGAGATGCAGGTTCGATCCTTGGGTCGGGAAGATCCCCTGGAGGAGGGCACAGCAACCCTCTTCAGTATTCTTGCCTGGAGCATCCCCATGGACAGAGGAGCCTGGTGGGCTACTGTCATAGGGTCGCAAAGAATCGGACATGACTGAAGCAACTTAGTATGCATGCATATGAGCTTTCTAGTAGGCCCCTGTTCCATTTTATTACCTGAGTGAAGCTGGCGCTCGTGTAAAGGCATGAGCACATGTTGGATGATGGGGAAGGATAGGCTACATCCTTGTACACAGTAAGCTGTCGGTAACGACTCTCTTGTTGGCTGAGTGAAAACGTTGGCTGGAGAGCTGCAGGACTAGGAGAGCAGGAACCACAGTGTTGTGTTAAAGCTGGAGAACTGTTAGCGGTCACCTGGCTGTACATCAGAGTCACCTGTAAAGTTCTGCTTTTGCCAGTTGTAGGATAGGACTGGGAATCTGAGTTCAAAACAGAAGCTAACTCCAGGCGATCCTGACATAGTTCCTTGAGTGTGATCATGTTGACAGCCTCAGAATAGAGGAGGGAAAATGGGTCCAGGGAGTGGAGGCTAATTTGTTCCAGTGCACGTGAGCCTTGGGTCCCTGGGACTCAGAGGGCTTCCTCAGTCACACCCTCCCCAGTGGGTGAGGAATGAGTCCTTGTGCTCTGTAAGAAGCAGGGATGTTGGTTTTCTGTTTTCCAGCTGAAGAAAGGCAGTGACCTCCAGGCCATTGTGCAGCACTTGGAGGAGTCCTTTGCCGTCGCCTCCTTGGTAGAGACTGGCCACCTTGCAGCTTTCTCCCTGACCTCTCACCTGAATGACACCTTCCGCTTTGACTCAGAGAAATTGCAGGTGGGGCAAGGCGTCTCCCTAACCCTCCAGACCACAGAACCAGGAGTGACTGGTCTCCTTTTAGCCGTTGAGGGGCCAGCTGCTAAGAGGACCATGAGACAGACCCAGAAGGACTCAGAGACAGTCGACGAGGATGAGGAAGTGGATCCAGCTCTGGTTGTAGGGACTGTAAAGAAGCACACCCTGTCCATTGGGGACATGGTCACGGGAACTGTCAAATCCATTAAGCCTACGCATGTGGTTGTGACCCTGGAAGATGGCATCATTGGCTGCATCCATGCCTCCCACATTCTAGATGATGTTCCAGTGGGCACATCTCCTACTGCCAAGCTGAAAGTTGGGAAGAAAGTCACTGCCCGAGTGATTGGTGGGAGAGACATGAAGACCTTCAAGTATGAAAGCTTCGGGCAAGGGGCTGGCTTTTTTTTTTTCAGCTTTGTTTTTATTTATGCAGAGGGTCTGGCTTTGAGGAGAGCTTATCGTAATTGTGGGAGAAGAGATGGAAACTGGGGCAGGTTCCAAAAATTGTGCATATGTCAGATTTTCTTTTAGTTAACCAAAATATTCACCAGAGAGTCCCTTTGTCTCTCTTTATTTTTTTTAATGGTGTATAATGTAGTGGTAAGAGCATTCATTTAAAGTCAGATCTGGGTTGAATTCCAGATTTGCCACTTAAAATTACATGACCACGAGTTAAACAGTTCCTTAGCTCTCAGTTTTATTTTCCTAATTTATAAAGTGAGAGTAATAGTAGTGACATCACTACTAGGGCCATCGCAATCATTGGAAAAAGAACACCTAGTGTGGAATGTTCCTGCTGGGTTGTCTGACATATAGTTATTGCTCAGTATATATCAAGTTACTGTAATCCACTCTCCAGTACATACCTTAATTGTATTCATTTACTTTAAATTGAGTCACAGTATGTTATTGCTGCAGAAGTCCTTGCTATGAGAAAACCAAAAGAAGAATTCTAAGTCTAGCCAATAATTTGCATGTTAATTTCAGTACCTGTGGGAACTTCAGTAGGTCATTTATTCTCTCTAGACCTCAGTTTCCTTCGTTTTAGAATGAAAGAGTTGGAGTATATTGTCTGTAAGGAAAATTCATTTCAGGGTTTAATATGATAATCCCAAAAGATCAGATGAGCTAATTTCTGAACGTTTACTCAGACATTGAGAATGAAAACCCTCAGGCCTGACGTTACCAGTGGGTGGTGTGGCAGTGGAATGGTTGGTTTTTTAAGCTCGGTTGAGTGGGAAGTTAGAAATTCTGATCTCCAGATTATAGTGACAGAGAAAGAGAGAATTGATCTGACTTTATTTCTTTTCCAGGTTTCTCCCAATAAGTCATCCCAGATTTATTCGAACCATCCCAGAGCTGAGTGTTCGGCCAAGGTGAGGGGAGCTCCAGTGGTCCTGTAGAAAGAGCATGGGCTTTGGAGTTAGGAACCTGAATTCTTAGTCTTAATTCAGCCAGTGTTGTGACTTATTTTGCCTCTATCTGTCCAGGTTGTCTTTTTTACTTCAGGAGGGATATTTGTCTGGTTTTTCAGTACAGCTAAATTAGAGCGATTATATGAAAATCAATGTGAAACTGTATTCAGAGTTTAAGTATCAATTTAAAGGCTGATTGCAGTTCTATTTGTTGACATGTGACAAAAAGAAACATTTTTGCTCTCAACCTAGTATTCTCAGTTCAGTTCAGTTGCTCAGTCGTGTCCAGCTCTTTGCGACCCCATGGACTGCAGCACGCCAGGCTTCACTGTCCATCACCAACTCCCAGAGCTTACTCAAAAACTCATGTCCATTGAGTTGGTGATGCTATCCAACCGTCTCATCCTCTGTTGTCCCCTTCTCCAGCCTTCAATCATTCCCAGCATCAGGGTCTTTTCAAATGAGTCAGTTCTTCACATCAGGTGGCCAAAGTATTGGAATTTCAGCTTCAGCATCAATCCTTCCAATGAATATTCAGGACTGATTTCCTTTAGGATGGACTGGTTTGATCTCCTTGCAGTCCAAGGGACTCTCAGGAATCTTCTAACACCATAGTTCAAAAGCGTCAGTTCTTTGGTGCTCAGCTTTCTTTATAGTCTGACTCTCACATCCATACATGACTCCTGGAAAAACCATAGCCTTGACTAGACAGACCTTTGTTGACAAAGTAATGTCTCTGCTTTTTATTTATTTATTTATTTTTTATGTCTCTGCTTGTTAATATGCTGTCTAGGTTGGTCATAGCTTTTCTTCCAAGGAGCAAGCGTCTTTTAATTTCATGGTTGCAGTCACCATCTGCAGTGATTTTGGAGCCCAAAAAAATAAAGTCTGTCACTGTTTCCCTTCTTTTTGCCATGGAGTGATGGGACTGACTGTGTGGATCACAATAAACTGTGGGAAATTCTGAAGGAGATGGGAATACCAGACCACCTGACCTGCCTCTTGAGAAACCTGTATGCAGGTCAGGAAGCAACAGTTAGAATTGGACATGGTACAACAGACTGGTTCCAAATAGGAAAAGGAGTCCGTCAAGGCTGTATATTGTCACCCTGCTTATTTAACTTATATGCAGAGTACATCATGAGAAACGCTGGGCTGGAAGAAGCACAAGCTGGAATCAAGATTGCCGGGAGAAATATCAATAACCTCAGATATGCAGATGACACCACCCTTATGGCAGAAAGTGAAGAGGAACTAAAAAGCCTCTTGATGAAAGGGAAAGAGCAGACTGAAAAAGTTGGCTTAAAGCTTAACATTCAGAAAACTAAGATCATGGCATCTGGTCCCATCACCTCATGGGAAATAGATGGGGAGACAGTGGAAACAGTGTCAGACTTTATTTTTTGGGCTCCAGTATCACTGCAGATGGTGACTGCAGCCATGAAATTAAAAGACGCTTACTCCTTGGAAGGAAAGTTATGACCAACCTAGACAGCATATTAAAAAGCAGAGACATTACTTTGCCAACAAAGGTCCGTCTAGTCAAGGCTATGGTTTTTCCAGTGGTCATGTATGGATGTGAGAGTTGGACTGTGAAGAAAGCTGAGTGCCAAAAAATTGATGCTTTTGATCTGTGGTGTTGGAGAAGACTCTTGAGAGTCCCTTGGACTGCAGGGAGATCCAACCAGTCCATCCTGAAGGATATAAGTCCTGGGTGTTCATTGAAGGACTGATGCTGAAGCTGAAACTCCAATATTTTGGCCACCTCATGTGAAGAGTTGACTCACTGGAAAAGACCCTGATGCTGGGAGGGATTGGGGGCAGGAGGAGAAGGGGACAACAGAGGATGAGATGGCTGGATGGCATCACTGCCTCAATGGGCATGAGTTTGAGTAAACTCCGAGACTTTGTGATGGACAGGGAGGTCTGGCGTGCTGCGATTCATGGGGTCGCAAAGAGTCGGACACAGTTGAGTGACTGAAGTGAACTGAACTGAACTGATGGGACCGGATGCCATGATCTTAGTTTTCTGAATGTTGAGTTTTAAGCCAACTTTTTCACTCTCTCACTTTCAAGAGGCTGTTTACTTCTTCTTCGCTTTCTGCCATAAGGGTGGTCATCTGCATATCTGAGATTATTGATATTTCTTCTGGCAAGCTTGATTCCAGCTTGTGCTTCATCCAGTCCAGCATTTCTCATGATGTACTCTGCATATAAGTTAAATAAGTAGGGTGGCAGTATACAGCCTTGACGTACTCCTTTCCCAATTAGGAACAAGTCAGTTGCCGTGTCCAGTTCTAACTGTTGCTTCTTGACTTTCATACAAATTTCTCAGGAGGCAGATAAAGTGGTCTGGTATTCCCATCTCTTTTAAGAATTTCCCACAGTTTGTTTTGATCCACATAGTCAAAGGCTTTGGCATAGTCAATAAAGCAGAAGTAGATGTTTTTCGGGAACTCTCTTGCTTTTTCAATGATCTAGCAAATGTTGGCAGTTTGATCTCTGGTTCCTCTGCCTTTTCTAAATCCAGCTTGAACATCTGGAAGTTCATGGTTCACGTACTGTTGAAGCCTGTCTTGGAGAATTTTGAGCATTACTTTGCTAGCATGTGAGATGAGTGCAATTGTGCGGTAGTTTGAGCATTCTTTGGTATTGCCTTTCTTTGGGACTGGAATGAAAACTGTCCTTTTCCAGTCCTGTGGCCACTGCTGAGTTTTCCAAAAATGCTGGCATATTGAGTGCAGCACTTTCACAGTATTATCTTTTAAGATTTGAAATAGCTCAACTGGAATTCCATCACCTCCACTAGCTTTGTTCGTAGTAATGCTTCCTAAGGCCCACTTGACTTTGCATTCCAGGATGTTTGGCTCTAGGTGAGTGATCATACCATCATGGTTATCTGGGTCATGAAGATCTTTTATAGTTCTTCTGTGTATTCTTGCCACCTCTTAATATCTTCTGCTTCCATTAGTTCCATACCATTTCTGTCTTTTATTGTGCCCATCTTTGCATGAAATGTTTCCTTGGTATCTCTAATTTTGAAGAGATCTCTGAAAGTGAAAGTGAAGTCGCTCAGTCGTATCCGACTCTTAGCGACCCCATGGACTGTAGCCTACCAGGCTCCTCCATCCATGGGATTCTCCAGGCAAGAGTACTGGAGTGGGTTGCCATTTCCTAGAAGAGATCTCTAGTCTTTCCCATTCTATTGTTTTCCTCGATTTCTTTGCATTGGTCACTGAGGAAGGCTTTATCTCTCCTTGCTATTTGGAACTCTGCATTCAAATGGGTGCATCTTTCCTCCTTTGCCTTTCACTTCTGTTCTTTTCACTGATATTTGTAAGGCTGCCTCAGACAACCTATTTGCCTTTTTGCATTTCTTTTTCTTGGGGATGGTCTTGATCACTGCCTCCTGTACAATGTCATGAACCTCTGTCCATAGTTCTTCAGGCACTCTATCTATCAGATCTAATCCCTTGGATCTATTTGCACCTAGTATTCTAGAACTCAATAATTCCCTAAACATACACTGTGTAGCCAAGTATACTTGTTCTTTGAGTGTGGACTATTGCTTGGTGGATGAAAATTTAGGTCATACTCTAGTGGATTATGCAAAGGGATGTTCACAAGGGATTCTGAGTGAACTTAGTAGAACTAGTAGTAGACTGGTAGAACTAGTAGTTCCATGTAGTGGTGGATCCAATTTGTCTGGGGTCATTCTTTCAGAGAATCTTAAGCATGTTGATCTGTGGGCCTATCTGCTTCTGCTTCCCACATTAAAAAAAAACAACCCAGCCTCTTGGAACTGAACAGGCCATCTGTGAATGAAGCTAGTCCCACATTATTGCCAGCGCTTCTGCAGAGTCAGGTGCCCATCCATCTAGGCTGTAAGTCTTATGTGCCTAGCATGTCATGGAAGGACAGGACCACTTAAACAGCTTTCTGAGGTTAAGGTTTGATCAGCATCCCAAAGGGATCAGAACAGAAATGGAATAGTTCTGAGAAGGCTTGTGTCTGAGATAGGGAAATACTTCTGGAACCTTGAGTACCAAATGCTGACAACGCCATGGCAGTGTGGGTCAAGCCAGGAAATGAGTGCATTGGGATGGAGAGTTAGAATAACAGACAGATGGACAGGTAAAACTCTAGCATATCTTGCACCTCCTCCATGCACCTGTGTTGTATTGTTAATTATTTTATTTTAATCAACGCCTCTGAGAAGCATAGTATAAACATAATGGTATAACTGCTGTTTTTCTCAAATGCTTTTGTTTAAAATTACGTATCTTGAAGTCAGGAGGAAAAACATTTGTTTAATCAGTGGTGTTGACTTACTTGACAAAATGCCACCATATTTTCATTCCCACTTGGATATGGAGATCTCCTGCACAAAAAGAATGTCCTGTATCTTGGAGCAGAGTTCAGGGTGGGTGAGGGTCTCTCAAACTAGATGAGATGTTTCCTGATCAATTAATTACTCCTTTGGAGGGGCTGCAGTTAGGAGAGCAGACCGTTCAGGAGTCTTTACGTGTGTCTTTGGAATTCCTGTTAGTCGCTGAGTTTTCTCTTGGCATTAATGTAGTTATGGCTGCTTTTTTTTTTGAGAGAGAAAAGTAAATTAAAATAATTTGGGAAAAAGAAAAAAGACAACACATACTTGTAATGTGTGTTTGTGTTTTACTTTTAATTTTTTTTTTTAGCTTAAACAGCGGACATCTATTTTCTCATGATTTTGGAGACTTTTGGTCTGAGACAAAGGTATCAGCAGGGTTTGTGCTTCTGAGACCTGTCTCAGCTTGCAGATGCCTCTCTCCTCCCAGTGTCTTCATATGGGCTTTTCTTTGTATTTATCTGTATTTGAATCTTTTTTCAAATTTTTTTTTATTGTGGTGAAAACACAATGTAAATTTACCCTTTTACCATATTGTTAGCTATATGCACATTGTTGTAAACAGATCTCTAAACCTTTTCATCTTGCGTAACTGAGACTCTATACCCATTCATTTCCTGCTCACCTCCCAGCCTCTTGCAACCATCATTCTACTTTCTGTTTCTTTGAGTTTGAGTTTGATGTCTTTAGATGCCTCATATAAGTGGAGTCATGCATAGTCCTTCTGTGACTGGCTTATTTCACTTAGTACCATGTTCTCAAAGTTCATAGGATATCTGTATTTCAGCTTTACTTGTATATGAGTTGCCTGTGGTTTTTATATTCGCCAGTACTTGGCTATTATATGTTACATTTATACCAGTGTTACTTGTACCATTTTATTGACGAGTTCTGTTTTGTTTTAGAAATTTGGATAGGCAAGCTGGGCTGGGTTAGAATGGTGGGAATTCTGTGCTTCCTTTGAAGTGATTTGTAGACTGATAATTTTCGGACCACATCTCCTTGTTGCTTTTCTGCATAGACAAAGAGAATCAAGAAAGTGATAATGCCAAGGTAGCATGGGACAGAGCCCTGAATTTTTTAATCAGAAGCTCTGACTTGAGTTCCTGGGTCTGTAGCATAAAATGAGTTTAATAGTATCTTTCCTGTTTGAGTCACACATGAAAGTGTTGTCACATTCATTTGTGAAAGCAGTTCTGCAAACAGTAAAGCAGTAGCTCAAGCATTGAAAGAAGTAAAGCAATTTCATTTTCTACACTTACGAATATTATTGTTGGCTACCTACTTTGTAGTTTGTTCACACCTAGGTGAGTGAGTTGGAAAGGATTAACTTTCATGCAGGTATTGTGAACATTCATTCCCCTAATGAACAGAAATTGGGGTGGGGGGGTGCCTGGTTGGTGTGTATGTTGTTGGGGGAGTCCAATAAAATTAATCCAAGGCCAGTTGGGGGAGATGGTCTCAAGCTAGAAGCTTATAGAGGTTGGTTTACTCTTTCCATTGCCTTTCTGCAAACAGTGAGCTGAAGGAGGATGGCCATACTGCTCTCAACACTCACTCTGTAAGCCCCTTGGAGAAGATTAAACAGTATCAGGCTGGTCAGACTGTGACTTGCTTCTTGAAGAAGGTGAGAAGTGCATGCCCTGCAATGCAATGCTGTCTTTCTTATAGAAGAAAGGGGTGAGGAACTGACAATGACCATTTGCACTAGGCTTTGATTCTGTGCTTGCTGCCTTGCTGATTTGTGGGAGACAGTAGAACCCCTCTGCTCTTAGAAAACATCTGGTCTATTCAAGGAGCTAAATTTACGGCTTCCAAAGAGCAAGCAACTCACAGTTCTACGTGTTTGTAGATTTCTTATACAAAATAGACAGGAAAATACATCACAGAGCAAGAATTTGAATCCGGTACTTTATTTTAAATAACATAAAATTCACATTTCAGTGTCCACAAATAAAGTTTATCAGAACATACAAGAAATAAAAAATTTTATTTAAAATAAAGTATTGGATTTTAGATTTTTGCCTTTCATAAAGTTGAGGAACAGTGTAAAACAATATGTAAATTGGGTGTCAGATTATGTGTTCAAACCCTAAATGGAATAGTAGTTGAGTAAAGGGAAGAGATCAGTGAGAACTGTACTGGTTGGAATATATCAGAGAGAAGGTCAAGTTCTGTCTGGGCTTGACCTTGAGGGATAACTCCTCTTCAGTGTTGCCAGAGTCTTCTTGCATGAGCATCTGTCTAATTATGTCCATGATGCTTGATACCTTTAGTTACTTTTTGTCTATAGACATTCATAAACCCAAGATGCCTTAGAGTAATATTTAAGGTTCTTCAGAGGGAATTCCCATTCCACTGCAAGGGCTATGGGTTTGATCCCTGGTCAGGAGCTAAGATCCATAAGTCACACGGTGTGGCCAAAAAAGGGACTCTTTATAATCTGACCTCGTGAATCTGGGGTACCGGTCATGCTGAAAGCCTCCTTTTTTTCCCTTCTTTATTTCTACACTGGGGTACTATCTGTTCCCATTGCCTATAATTCAGGGTCTAGCACAGATAACCTTCCCTTCTTACTAGTTCTCCTATAGAGTCTGTAGCATATTATATTCCTGTGTGTTGCTTTCTGCTCTAGTTATTTACATACTCATTCAACTTACTTTTTGCAGACTGTAATCTCTTTGAAGGCAGGGCCTGGCTGTTACCACTATCATGCCGTGTGTAGTGGCTACTTGATAAATGTTTTACTGAGTTGACTTGAAAATTGGGGTGTATATTTAGGGCAGAGCACTGTGTCAATAGAAAAATCTAAACTGATTTAGAAATGAGATGTTAGTCCCTGAAGGCTGTTAACTCACTGTGCACAACTGAGCTTGGAGGAGGCTACGAGGTCAGCGGGATTGGTGCTACTGCTTGAGGACATTGTCTCTGAGGCCTTTTCTGCCTCCTGATCAGCTGAGGCACCAGGAAGGATGTGTGTTCTGCTGGGCTGGTGGAGGCTCTGAGCTAGACTGAGTAAAGCCTGTGAGAAGTGGAGGGTGGGCAGGGGCATTGGGCCATGGGGGTGAGTTCCTGTTACTTGGGAAAATGTAGGATTAGGGCCCTTTCAGCTGTGTGATTTTAGGAGTGTCTGTTTTAGTGAAAGGAAAAGAAAAGATGCTTGTATCTGCCCCATTCCATTTCTCCTCTTGTTTTGTTTCTCTCCTAGTACAACATGGTTAAGAAATGGCTCGAGGTAGAGATTGCTCCAGACGTCCGAGGGAGAATTCCCTTGCTGCTCACTTCTCTTAGCTTCAAGGTCAGTGTGCCTGAGATGCCTGGAGAGGAGACCCCGGCTCCCTGAGCTCAACTTAATCCTTGGTGTGTGCTCACAGTGGGGACAGGGAACCATCCCATGGGGGATACATACTGTACTGTGGTTTTAGATAAATGACAGGCCTTTCTTCAAACATCAAAGGAAATTTTTTGCCCTTCTAGGTTCTGAAACACCCAGATAAGAAGTTCCGGATTGGCCAGGCCCTGAAGGCCACCGTGGTTGGCCCAGCAGATTCCTCCAAGGCCTTCTTGTCTCTTTCACTCATAGGTGTGGTGATGAAACGGGACCTGGTCAAGGAAGGGAGGGGTTGGAAAGGGTTGGGAGAAGGTCTTAGTCATCGCTCAGGTTGAAGGATGCCGTGGATGTCGGCATCCTCAGAAAGTCTAGTGCAGAGGCTGTCCTTGGAACAGCTTTTCTCTTGGGGCTTTGCTCTGTGGCCTGTGTCTGAGACACCTTTACCTACAGTTGTTTTTCTTAGGTCTCTCAGAAAGGGTTGTCCAGCACTCGGCCCTGGCATCCTTGACCACATGGCACAGTGGTCTGGGTCTGTGTGATCATTCTGGCCCATGCAGTCTAGACACCCTGAGTCCAGACACCTCCACCTCCCCCCAGCCTCTGGTTGGCTACTGTCTCAGCTTCTTTCTTGGCTCATTTCTTCTTCCCTGAATCTGGTTCATTCTCCTGCCAGGTCCTCACAAGCTCAAGAAGGGGGAAGTGGCCATGGGCCGTGTGGTGAAGGTGACTCCCAAGGAGGGGCTGACTGTCTCCTTCCCCTTTGGGAGGCTTGGAAGAGTCAGTATGTTTCATGTGAGTGACTCCTACTCAGAAACACACCTGGAAGACTTCGCCCCACAGCAGATTGTCAGGTAGGCTGCATTCTTTTCCTTTTTTCTGTTATCTGTGGGATTGGTGGGGATTTTGGGGGTTTTGATTTTTTAAATTATAGGTGTGTGGTTTTGTACCAGAAAAAAAATAGTATATAAAATGGAAACTGAACATTGCTGTTGCTCCTCTGTTTCTCCATCACTTTTGCTTCAATTTCTTTCAAGACCCTAATATAGGTAGTTATAATTTTCCCTTATGTGATAGTAGAATTTAATTTTCTATACTGTTCTGCAACTTGCTTTTTCTTCATAGCAGTGACTCATGCACTTTTTCTTTCCTATGCTAGTATTTCGAAAACTTCCTTGTTCTTTTACCTTACTTTTATCATTTTTTTTGAGTTGCATTATGTGTTTTTTTTTAAAATCACAGTTAATGTAAATAATTCTGTTTATGGACAGTAATGTTGAAGTGAGTATATTTGCACATGTTTGGATATTAGTGCAAGTATGTCTGTGAAATAAATTTCTAAAAGTAAAATTGATGGGTTAAATAATGTTATACATCTTGCCAAAGTGTCTTCCAAAAGGACTGTGCTAAATTTTATCTCTGTTAACTGTTAATGTGTCTGTTCATTTTTCACACCTCTGTCAACACTGGGTATTTTTATTCTGACTGCTCTGTGTGGCATGTGGGATCTTACTTCCCCAACTAGGGATCAAAACCATGTTCCCTGCATTGGGAGCACAGAGTTTTAACCACTGGACCACCAGGGAAGTCTCGACACTGGAACTTAATTTTATCCAACACTGGATATTCTTAATTTTTAATCTTTGCCATTGAATAGGCCAAGATTGATCTCTTAATTTAATTTGAATTTCTTTTACTGGTCATTTTTCATGGTTATTGGCTGTTTACATTTGTTCTATGCTTTTCTTGGTTAAGTTGCTTTATTAACTATTTTGGATGCATAGAAATGAACCTGATTCAGACTTTTGAAATCATTTTATAGCCTGAATAAACTAGCATTGGAGAGGCATATTTCAGCTTGGTACAATACATACTTTTCTGACAGTCACACACAATTATCCAGCGATGGAGCAGGCGCCTTCTGGAGGCTGAGACTGGAAAGTAGTAATTGCCATTTCCCATCTCGAGTGTCCCAGCCACCAGCACCTGCTTTCATTCTCAACCACTTGCCAGCGCTCAACAGCACAAAAATGCCCAGGGCCTAGGAGAAGAAGAATGTCACAGAGAAATCCAGAATCATCTCTGTTTTCTTTAGGCTTACAAAATATGGATGTGATTTTTTTTTTTTTTTTAATTTTTATTTTTAGCAAAATATTTTTTTTAAGTAACCTTATAGTTAAGCATCTGGTCCCATCACTTCATGGCAAATAGATGGGGAAACAATGTCAGACTTTATTTTTTTGGGCTCCAAAATCACCGCAGATAGTGATTGCAGCCATGAAATTAAAAGACACTTACTCCTTGGAAGGAAAGTTATGACCAACCTAGACAGCATATTAAAAAGCAGAGACATAACATTGCCAACAAAGGTCCGTCTAGTCAAGGCTATGGTTTTTCCAGTGGTCATGTGTGGATGTGAGAGTTGGACTGTGAAGAAAGCTGAGTGCCGAAAAATTGATGCTTTTGAACTGTGGTGTTGGAGAAGACTCTTGAGAGTCCCTTGGACTGCAGGGGGATCCAACCAGTCCATCCTAAGGGAGATCAGTCCTGAGTGTTCATTGGAAGGATTGATGCTGAAGCTGAAACTCCAATACTTTGGCCACCTCATTGCGAAGAGTTGACTCACTGGAAAAGACCCTGATGCTGGGAGGGATTGGGGGCAGGAGGAGAAGGGGACGACAGAGGATGAGATGGCTGGATGGCATCACTGCCTCGATGGACATGAGGACATGAGTAAACTCCGGGAGGTTGTGATGGACAGGGAGGCCTGGCGTGCTGCAATTCATGGGGTCGCAAAGAGTCGGACATGACTGAGTGACTGAACTGAGCTGAATAGTTAAGCATATGAGTAGTGTTCAGTTGTAGTTCATTCGACTCTCAAATGTGGATAAGTTAACTCCCTAAAGGCAGACAGTCTCTTCAGGTCCTTCCCTGCGTTAAGGGCTGTGATACCCTGGTGGGAAACACAGATGCCATTGTGGGAGGATTTGGGCTGTATTGTTACTGAGACCCTTCCTCCTGATAAGATTCCTGACCCTATGACTTCGGGCTATTACTTGCCATTTTCTGTGATGTGAGTGTGGAAGCACCCTAGCAAGAGTAAACCCTGCCTTCCCCCCAGAAGCCTTTTCTGCTTAGGTCTCATTCAGGGGGCCACCTCTGAACTGTGAATCTGCAGTGGTCCTGGGCCATCCCTGCCACGGTTCCCTGGGTGAGTCTCTCCATGAGATCAAACCCTCCCAACCGCCAACACGGGGCAGGTCTTGTCTCCTGAGTGTTCCCCACGTGGCTCTGCATGCCTTCCAGAGGGCTTGCGTGTCCTCTGGTTTCCTCCTGCCAGCACCGTTCTTGGGTGAGAAGAGCAAATAGCACTGCTTTTACTTGCTGGACTAGTACACTGAAGCCCAGAAAAGGGCCTTGTCCCGAGTCCCTCAGCAGGTGGTCAGCAGGATGAAGAGCAGAGCCCTCACTCTGGCCTGTTGCTCAGCCTTGTGAGAGGAAGCCGGGGCCCTCTTCCGTCTCCCGAGGTGCTGGGGTCTGCATTGCCTTCTCCTTTGCTCCCGTTCTAGGTGTTACGTCCTGTCTGCTGCGAGCCCTGTAGTGACTTTGTCGCTGAGATCGTCCAGGTGAGTGTCTGTGTCATCAGGATAAGAATCGGGGAAGAACCTCCCAGAGGACTGAGGAGAGGCTGCATGGATCTGACAGAGCTTTGGGCCTCCCAGCTTGCCTCACTGCTCACCTGCTTTATTCCCGGCCCTGTTTTTATCCAGAAAAGCTGAAGACATCTTAACTGTAGAACCTGTCTGCTCAGGCTCTTGTTTCCCAGGGAAAGGTGCAGACATCCAGAGTGGGGCTTGGGCTTGCCTGTTGGTGGTCCTGGTGAAGGGAGGTGGTGTAGCCCCCAGGGTTACACAGCAGGGGTGAGTGCCATTAAGTGGATTGGCCTGAAGTCATGGTTTGAAATGGACATTTATGAGGCTTGACCTCCCTCTGGCTAGCTCATCCTCTCCCTGTTACTATTAGCGCTGTCCAGAGCGGACAGGACTTCAGAAGAAGGTGGGGCTGGGCTCTGCAGGTGATGTCCTACTGACAGGTCCAGAGTCACATTCTTAAAAAGAGTTGTTACCAGAGGAGGTCTTCCCAGGTAGGGCAGCGGTCAAAGAGTCCTGCCAGTGAGGGAGATGCAGCAGATGTGGGCCTGATCCCTGGGTGGGGAAGATCCCCTAGAGCAGGAAATGGCAAGTGGTTCCAGGATTCTTGTCGGGGAGATTCCATGGACAGAGGAGCCTGGCGGGCTACAGTCCATGGGCTGGCAAAGAGTCTGACGTGACTGAGTGACTGAGCACATTATCACGGGAGAGTTAGGGGTGAGGGTGGGCAAAGGGTTAGAGGTATGTGTGTAAGCCTTTTTATTCCTTTAGGACAAACCCAGAGACGAAAAGCAAAATAACAGATCCAGAGATTAACTCCATCCAGGACCTTGAGGAAGGGCAGCTCTTGAGGGGCTTCGTGAAGTCCGTGCAGCCATCCGGCGTGCTCGTAGGGTGAGTGAGGTAGAGCCTGGGGACGTGGACCAACCCCGAGTGTCCTCCAGGAGCCTGTCCTGGTTGGCCCCCACTGCTCCCTCAGTCACCATCTCTGAAGGAACGTGAAAGAAGGAGACTCGGAGTTCCCACAGTGTTTTAAATTCCAAGTCTTTTCATACTTTTAAAAGAAGTTTTAAATTATTCTTCTGTTCTGTGTTTTGGACAAAGAATGTGGCATGTCACAATTTGTGAGTATTCCGTGAACTACAGCACAGACGTTGCAGGCTCCCCTGCTGTTAATGTTTTCTTATTCTCGTCTTTCTAGCAGCTTTTGAGTTGTGTGTTGTGATGCTCTGATATGGGGTGAAAAATACCTTTCAATTATATCTCCATTATGCTGGATGATTTTTCCAGGCTACAGAGCCCTCTTTAGTTAGTTGAATGCCAAGAACCTTGTGTTTGTTGTAAATCCTTGTCCCACTGGGTCTCTGGGAGGGTGCGGGCACTGGCTTGGCTGGGACTCCGTTGCCATGTTTACGACCATGGGACGCTTGTCTCTCTCCTGTCAGCCTTGGCCCCTCAGTTACGGGTTTGGCCCAACACCCGCACGTCTCCCAGCACAACCAGTCCAAGAAAGCTCCTTATGACAGACACCTCCCCGAGGGGAAGCTGCTTACAGCCAAGGTCCTACGGTGGGTGCCTTCTCTCTCTCTCACCCCTTTCTATGGGAACTCTGGGAGGAGACTGAGAGGTAAACTTCAAACATCATGGCCTAGGTAATGATAAATGCGGTCCATGAAATCCCTTTGTTTGGTGCCTTCTGCCTCAGCTCCTGAAAGCGGGTGTGTAGCCTTTTCTTTGCACAGCACCTGTAGTTGGGGCCGGAGGAAGGGGCAGCACAGCCGTGCTCTATATTTTTATACTAAGTGTCGTACAGTGTGTGGGTCATTCCTAAGATGACTGAATGGATTCCAGGGCAGGTGGGGGTGGACCCATTGTACTGTGTAGTCCTCATCATCCACTCTCCCTGTCATCCTGTCGTAGTCTGAACCATCGGGAGAGCCTGGTAGAGCTGTCACTTCTTCCCGGAGACACTGGAAAGCAGGACGCGCTTTCTGCCCCCCTGGGACAGCCACCTCCGAAGCAAGAGGGGAGGGAAACGGAGGCAGCGGAGAGAGACCACAAAGGAAAAGCAAAGGAGAAGAAGCAGCAGAAACAGAAAGAGAGGAGAACTGGGAAGGGGCAGGAGGGGGCGCAGCCACCCAGCAAGGATAAGAAAGAGCCCCAGAAGCCCCAGGCAAAGAAGCTGGGCAAGCGTCCGCACCCTGAGTCCAGCAGTGAGCAGGTAGGGCCCTTGGGAAGATGGCCTCCCCTCACGTGAGAAGGCGAGCCTTTCAGAGGCCCCCAGCAGCTTCCTCGCCTCAGCCTCTTGGACTGAGAGCAGCTGAGTTTGGGTGGGGCACTGGGTGCTGCTGGAGGGCAGGGATCAAGCACCCCCTGGGCCAGGAAGAGAAGCGAGGCTCAGCATCGTCCCTGCCTGCCATCCCAGGAAATCGGGAACAAGAAGCAGAAGAAAGCTGCCCTGTCTGAGGAGGACGACAGTGGCGTGGAAGTGTATTACCGGGAAGGAGAAGAAGAGGTAGAAGAGATGAGCGTGTTGCCCAAGGTGAGGGGTGGCGGGGCTGGGGAGGAGGCTGCTCCGGGAGGAAGGTCCCTGGTCTCCTGCCTCAGGACTGGGCTGTCATCAGCACCCCTTTCTTGTCCTCATTTTCTGTAAAATAGGACAAGGTGGCGAGGCTAGTTTCCTCAGTTGATCGTCAGGTCCTAAGGACAGGGCCCCTGCTAACCGTTGAGTGGACTTAAAAGTCAATTCTAATCCACATGTATTAAGTGGAGCTAAATTAAATTAGTCAGGAGGTGGGAGAGCCGGCAAAGAAAGAAAGGCTTTTAGCCTGTCTGAGCCTGTGTCTCCCTGTGAGAAATGAGGACAACACTGAGGATGGGTGTGGAAGGGCTTCCTGCCACCCTCAGAATGTTTGGCACACCTCTGTGCTAGCATTAATGTATGTGTGCATATGTAGCTTTTAAAAAAATTATTACTTAAATTTACTTATTTACAAAGAAAGCTTTTCGTCACTCCTATAAGTTTCCCCAGTGGACCAGGGTGTAGCCTGGTCTAGACCTCTAGGTTTCTGGGCACGGTGGGAGCCCCTGCTCCTCCAGTGGGAAGGGGCTGGGGAGCAGGGGCCACTGGGCCCAGTGCTGGCCTCATGTGCGCCTTTGATCCTCAGGAGAAGCTGACCAGGCCAGCAGAAGCACCCCGGCTGCAGCTGTCTTCTGGCTTCGTTTGGGATGTGGGTCTGGACACCCTGACCCCAGCCTTGCCACCTCATGGAGAGAGCTCGGACAGCGAGGAGGACGAGAAGCCAGAGCAAGCCACGGTGATGTATCTTCCAGGGCATCACCGTTTCGCAGGGACCCTTGGCTCTGGCCAGGCTCCCATGCTCTGCCCTAGCCCCGGTGTCTCTTCTGGCGGGCAGGGCCGTCCCAGGCGGGGAGTGTTTGCTGAGCCGGGAACTGCCCTGCCGGCTCCTGGCCTCCACTGCAGACCTCTCCAGGCCTGAGGAGCAGACGACTCACTTGCTGCTCTGCTTTCCACGGCAGAAGAAGAAAAGCAAGAAGGAGAGGGAGCTGGAGAAGCAGAAGGCCGAGAAGGAGCTGTCCCGCATCGAGGAGGCGCTGATGGATCCTGGGCGACAGCCAGAGTCGGCCGAGGACTTTGACCGCCTGGTGCTGAGCTCGCCCAGCAGCTCCCTCCTGTGGCTGCAGTACATGGCCTTCCACCTGCAGGCCACGGAGATCGAGAAGGCCCGGGCTGTGGCCGAGAGGGCGCTCAAGACCATCTCCTTCAGGTCCCGGCCCCGCCATCCTGCTTTGGGCCCTGTCTTTCCTCAGGGAGGGCCATGTCTCCTCTGCAGGCCGGCAGCAGTTGGGGTGACTGCCACCAGGGCCTGTGGGGTCACAGGCTTTCTCTCAGAGACAGGCTGGCCATGACATAGATCTGCTCATTTATATTTCATGGTCCTCTTCACTGAGAGAGGTGGAGTCACATTTCCATGAGTTCCTACACTTTAGGTGCCCCACTTAGAGAAAAGTAGAAGAGGAAAAACTTGCCTCTCCACGTACCTGGGTGAAAATCCTGGTAGTGACCATCTTCCAGGCCGAGGGTCTGACAGGTTTCCCAAAAGCTAATGAAGAGGGGTGGTGCTCCTTTGCATCATTATCCTAGTTTGAGGGGAGATTCAGACCACAGGTTCTACCCCGTCCAGCCCAGACCTCAGGCCAGTTTGAGATTTGGTAGATTTCCTTCCCACGAGTGGAGGCAGAAGCCACGGGAGCCTCAGACCCCACAGCCATGGATCAGGGTTCCTGCTTCCACGTGAGCTGCAGTGGGGACGGGGGCTCTGAGTGCCGGCTTGTGTGGGTAGGGACTGAGGCCATGGGTGGAGCCTGGGGAGGGGGACGTAGTTCCAGCCCCCAAATTGGGAGTGGGGGCTCCTGGGGCTGAGAAGATGGACTCATATGCTGACTGTTCTCCCTCCAGAGAGGAGCAAGAGAAGCTGAACGTGTGGGTGGCCCTGCTGAACCTAGAAAACATGTATGGCTCCCAGGAGTCACTGACCAAGGTCTTCGAGCGGGCCGTGCAGTACAATGAGCCTCTTAAGGTCTTTCTCCATCTGGCTGACATTTACACCAAGTCAGAGAAATTCCAGGTAGGGGTCTGGGCCAGGCGGCCAGCTTCCAGAGGGGCCTCAGCCACTCAGAGACAAGCTCCTGGAAGTCTCTGAGGCAGCGGGGATGTCTCGGGGAGGGGGGAAACCCCTGCCTCTGGGCCCAGTCCTGCCCCAGGCTTGCTCATCTTCCAGGTGGGAGAAGTCGTTTCCCCCACCCTTGAGCCACCAACAGAGGTGTCACAGAGAGGAGGTGATATAGCCCAGTCGCCCCGTTCCGTCTCTCGCCTTCATCACACTAACGCTCTCTCTTCTAGTCTCGACCTCCTCGCGGCATGGGATTAGGAGGGAGACTCCCCAGCACATGCTCTCCTCATCCTGGGTGCCTGCCCTTTCCCCTCACATACCTGGATCGGGGCCTGGACACTGAGGGAGCCCCTGAGCCCAGGGCTAGCTTTCCACGAGCGTCGCCATCTGTCTTTGTTGCCCCCTCTACTCTCACCTGCTGTCCTCAGCTTACATCATTCGTCCCACAGGAAGCTGGTGAACTCTATAACCGGATGCTGAAGCGTTTCAGGCAGGAGAAAGCTGTCTGGGTCAAATACGGCGCCTTTCTTCTTCAGAGGGGAAAGGCGGAGGCCAGTCACCGTGTGATGCAGCGAGCCCTTGAGTGCCTGCCTAAGAAGGAGCGTGAGTGCTCGTTCCTTCCACCCACCCAGTTCCTGAGCACAGTAGACTCCCTGCATCTGGGCAGGGGCATGGGGGGTCTTCTCATCCAAGGGCTGGTTTAGGGAAGCCTTCTGGAGGGTACGTAGCTTGCTCTCTGTTGATTATATGCTCGTGAACATGTGCTCGTGTTGCATTTTAAATGCTGAACTCCAGAGGTTGAGGAACGAAAAAGGGATTAGCATCAATTCTTTGGCCTGTGCCTGCCTGCCCCACAGCCCACCTCCCGTCCCCCGTCCACCTTCTGGGCCCAGAGAGTAGAATGTCTGCTGTTGGGGAGTCGTAGAGCAGTGCCCATCTGTGTGTTTAGCCCTCAACCCGCCCCTGCGTCCCTCTTGTCATCACCTGGGTCTCAGGACCCAAGGGCAGGGAATCAGGCGTCAGACTCTGCCCGTGGTGTCACGTGTTGTGCTGAGGGCGTCTCTCTGCTTTCTGTGTCTGAGCCGTCCTCTCCCTGCAGACGTGGATGTCATCGCCAAGTTTGCCCAGCTTGAGTTCCAGCTGGGGGATGCAGAACGTGCCAGGGCCATTTTTGAGAGCACACTGAGCGCCTACCCAAAGCGCACGGACGTCTGGTCGGTTTACATCGACATGATCATCAAGCATGGCAGCCAGAAGGAAGCCCGGTGAGAGGGGAGGGCGGGCCGAGGCCTCACTCTGTGGTGGGCAGGGGGCGGGCACTGACCACTCAGAGGAGTTTCAGCCCCACAGCAGCTCCCGGCACCCCAGTTCTCTTACTCTGTCTGGAAAAACAGCTTTGAGATGACACAGCAGGTTCTGTGGCATTCATGTTTCCAATTTCTTTTTCTACCTCGGGGGCCAGCCACCGGTCTGGCTGGAACCTCAGCTGGGAGGTAGACTGGCCCCAGGCCTGCGAGTCAGGAGACTGGGTTTTCCTCATAATTGATGCTTAGCCTGGCTCTCATTGTAGAGAGTGTTCACAGGCATGATCTCACCGATCACTGCCAGCATCCCCCCAAGACAGGGAGGATTAGAGATGGCTGGACTGAGGTCCAGAAAGAGTTGGTGCCTCGCCCACGCCTCTCAGTGAGTTTTAAGCAGAGCCGTCCTCACAGATCCACACCTCACTGGTTGTCCCATCCCGTTAGCTCTGTCGTGATTCACTGTGTGCCTTCAGGGCACTCGGTCTTGTAACATCTCAGTCTGCTCCTCTGGAAAGCAAGGGTGGTGTTCTCTCTGTCCACGGACGTGACAGTTTATAATAGGAATAAAAATAAAGTTAGGAGTGGGAGTGCTCCAGAGCCTGAGAGCAGTGAGTGAAGGTCAGCTAGGAATCATGTGGCCAGAGACTTAAGAGGCAAACGCCATCTGCTTTCCCTCCCAGGGACATCTTCGAGCGGGTCATTCACCTGAGCCTGGCCCCCAAGCGAATGAAATTCTTCTTCAAGCGCTACCTGGACTATGAGAAGCAACACGGCTCGGAGAAGGATGTGCAGGCAGTAAAGGCAAAGGCCCTGGAATACGTGGAGGCTAAGAGCTCCATGATGGACGACTAGGGGCCGGCTGGCTCCAGGGCACGCGACAGCCTGGCTGACTCTCAGGCTCCTGGGCAGTTGAGAAACTGTGTTGCCTGGGGACTCTATTTAAGTGCTGCTTTTTCTGCAGCATCCTTGGGGTAATCCTGTCAAGATAAAAAAGAATTTGAGATTTCTTATAATTCCTTTTTGTTTGTGTTAAGAACCAATCTGTTTCATCTTTTTCCTTTTCTGGAGCTGCTCACTGGTTGCAGGCAGCAGGCTTCTGGGGCCCCAGAGAACCTGAGAGTCTCCTTTGTGGGAGGTCCCTGGGAGCAGGAATGGAGGGCCGACTCCACACAACCCTGGAGTCAGGATCCCACTGTGGCCCTGGCGGGCTCTTGGTCCAGCCGGGGGTGTGGGTGGGGTGATGAGCAGGGTCCTGGGAGCAGGCCACACCTTCTAGATTATGGGATCTCTGGACCTTGCCTCTGCCTCAGCTCCGTGGTCCCTTGTGCCCCTTGGTGAAGGCTGTGAGGCTTGGACAGGAGGAGAGGCAGAGCCCAGACGGGAAATTCAGGGGCCTGAGTGCCTGAGAGGAAGGTGATAGGTGTTAGCTCAAACCACCTGGTGATGTTTCCTCCCAGGGCCAGTGGGGCCAGATTACCCAACCTGTCTGAACTGGGTGCCTCATTTGTCGAATGGGGTAAAAAATCCCACTTGAAGGATTTTAGGATTGAGTGAGAGCGTGTATGTTATGTGCTGCCACAGGGCCTGGCACATGCGAGGCTCAGTGAGGACCTAGATTGACATGCTGTGTGACCTCGGGAGACTACACAGATTCTCTCTCCCCCTGTTGCTCCCCTGAGGCACTGCTGGGCAGAGGGCATTGACTGACTTGTTTCTTGGGACCTGAGGGAGAAGGGATGTGATGGGCCCACTACACCCCCACCTCCCTGTAAATTTCCCAGAAAGACACTCTGCCTCCTTTGATAATAATCCCGTGATCCTGAATTAAGAGGCCAGCCCAGACCCAGCTAGTTGAAGCCAGCTCATTTTTGGCTTGGTCTTAAGGGAATTAAAAGTTTCCTTAGGCAGAGCTTTAAACGTCCTGAGAGCTGGGGAACTTTTCCGTGGGAAATGACCGAGTCCCTCTCCAGAGAGCGGGACAGGGACAAGGGAGAGTGCATCAGAGGTCCTAGAAGTGGCGCAGGTGCTCAGGCAGGGCGGGCGTGGGAGGGAGGCCAGGCAGGGCTGGCCTGTTCTCGCTCGTTAGCTCTGGGTTACGAGAACTGCACTGCCCAGCTGAGCACAGGGGCCGGGTCTGCTGACTCCTGACGTCTAAGCCGAGCTTCCCTCTGAGAAAGGCCAGGCTCCATCTGTTTCCCAGATCAAATCAGATGACTGAACCCAGTTAAGAGATCGTCAGCCCCAGGGCCTCCCCACAAGTGGGAGCACCTGCCTCTGCCTCCCCTGACCCCCAGCCCTCCCTTCCACCCATTTCAGTCTTGCCCAGGGTCTCTGTCCTCTTCCCTCCCCAGGTCTGGGATTTAGTCCTGTCCCCCCGGTAGCTCAGCTGTTAAAGAATCCGCCTACAACGCAGGAGACCCCAGTTTGATTCCTGGGTCGAGAAGATCCCCTGGATAAGGGATAGGCTAACCCTCTCCAGTATTCTCGCCTGGAGAATCCCCATGGACAGAGGAGCCTGGTGGGCTGCAGTCCATGGTGTCGCAAAGAGTCGGACATAACTGAAGCAACTTAGCGCCCAGCATCATGACCTCCAGCGTGCTGTAGCATGACCCATCTAGTCACGCAGACACCAAGCTAGTCCTTTATATTAAGAAAAGCTTTATCAAAAATGTGTATAAAACAAAGCTGGAGGCATATGCCAGAGGGCTGCTTCCCAGCTGTGCACACCGAGCCAGATGTCCATGTGCAGTTCCACAAATGAACTGCATAGCCTTCTGCACGCAGAGCCTGCTGGTGAGTTTCATCATCACCTGACTCTGCTGGTCAGGGCTTCCCACACTGGTGGGGCTGGGTCCCTCTAGTCAGAGGTCATACTCCACATCATAGTTCATGAAGGACCAGTTCTGGGAAAGGGTCTTTTCTCCAAAGCTGTTGACCAAGTGGCTGGTGGCAACAGGAAAGGGGACTTCTTCAGGTCTGAGGGCCTTCCTGCCAGAGCCCACCTCGTCTGCCAGCTCTCACATCCATATCCCAGTTTTACTTTGTGTTCGTTTCTCTCCTGGCCTGTTTCCCCAAAATCCACGGTTAAAAAAGTCTCTGGAGAATTCAGTGGTTGGCACCCTGCACCTTCATTGCAGAGGGCGAGGGTTCAGCCCTGGGTCAGAGAACTAAGATCCCACAAGCCACGCACAGCCAAAAAAGAGAAGTCCCCTCTGATGCTGATGTGAGCAGGCAGTGGGGTTCAGTTTGGGACCAAATACTGTCATTGGCCAAAAGTGTGGGAACAGGCCCTCAGGAGGCAAGCAGGGACATCTCTACATGGTCCGGGGCCACGCCGTTGCCCAGCACACCCTGGGCCCACTTGTGCAGGCGGCTGTAGAGTGGGAGGCCCTGGTTCTCACGGTACAGATAGACGCCGGTGATGGCGTTCCACTGTGGCCGCGGCTGTGTGCCTTCCACTGGGAACTTCGCGACCAGCTCCTCGTCATCCTTGTTGAGCGCCACAAAGCCGAAGAAGCGGCGCACGTTGTTGGCAGCCAGCACCCGCGAGTGCACCTCGGCCGTGCGCTGGAACAGCTGGTCCTCGTTGGCGCGGTACTGCGCCCAGTAGGCCTCCTGGCGGTAGCTGAGTGGTGAGCAGTAGTGCTTGAGGCATTTGGTCAGGAACACCAGGATGGCCACCACGCCGATAAGCAGCCACCCGAAGAGCTGGCCAGAGAAGGGGCAGGGTTGAGGGCGGGCAGGGACCTGCCTGGACCCCCACCTGCCCCGGGAAGAAGTGGCGGGAGCTGGTCAGAGGGTGTGGGCTGGGTGGAACCAGACATAACCCCCTAAGAGCTGGCTCTGTCACTTTCCTGGCCTCAGATTCTGTTCCTCTAAGGGCAGCAGGTCCTTCTGATTGATTCCTCCACTTTGCCCTCACTCCCTGGAGCTCACACCTTCTCTGTGTTTAGACTTAGCCTCTTGGAAATCACTCATGTGCTTGTCTCGTGTGGCTGTGAACCTATTGAGGACTAGGACAGTCAAGGTCATCTTTGTTTCCCCATTTAAGCGTGGACAGAGATCTGTGGGCATTTGAGCATCAAACACATTTTATTTCTCTGTCTACCGTCTTCCATCTCCTTTGGTGCTGTCTCTAGCCCTGCTTTTCTACTTGTGTTACTTATGTACCTTTAGAAAATCTATGCTCAGGTCTTCCCTGGCGGTCCAGTGGTTAAGACTCCACACTTTATTGCACGGGTTCAATCCCTGGTCAGGGAACTAAAATCCCACATGCTGTGCAGTGTGACCCCCCCCCCAAAAAAAAAGAAAACTGCTCTTTTCTGCCTTTTTCTCACACCCTGCTTCTTTTAAGTTAACACAAGCTGTTTTTCTGCTCCTGCCCAGCTCTCTGCCCTTGCCTCCTCTACCTGACCAACTCCGCTCCTTCAGAACTAAGCTGAGGCTGAGGCTAGGATTGTGGTGGCAGGTGCTACTTCCTGACTGGACACCCCTCCTGTCTCAAGGGACTCCTCTTCTGTCACCAATGCCTGAGGCTGACTCTGCTGGGCAGTGGCTTTTCCTGGGATAGGAACAGGCTCGTCCCCTGAGCCAGCCATCCTCCACTACCAGCTCACGGCCAACAGCAAAAGTTTCGTAAGATGGCAAGGGTTTGTGCTCAATCCGGCTGGAACAAAGGGCTTAATCTGTGACAGGTATCAGGCTCGGACTGAGCAAGAAGAAAATTCCTTTAATGTTTAAAACTCTCTTATTTGGGATGGCGTTGACCCTTGCCCCGCCAATCGCTAACCCGTGGATACCCAGCTCTGATGCCTGAGACTGATAATCTAGTGATTTTCTGGAGAGCTCAGCCCCGGAGGACTAACTCCAGGATTAACCCTGAGCTGTTACCTGCCCACTCACCATCAGGTAGGGGGGAAAAGAGGAGCTTCTCTTGGTACAGTCTTACCTGGGACTCGTACTTGAGTCTGCGGCTGACCTCCTCCCGGAAGACTGACAGGTTGGCAGGGCCCTCCCCACATGGAAACCTGGCCAGGATTTCTGTGGCATGGGCTAGCGGGAAGCTCCTTTCTCCAACCGTGAGCGAATAGGGGTTCACGAACTCACTGAGAGCGCAGACGTAGGCCTCACCACGCAGCAGGGAGATGACAGACCAGGTGACGGGGGCCACGGCCGCGCGGCCCACGATGGAGCTTAGGAGGAGGAAGTTGGGGGCAGCCGAGCAGTTCTTGGTCCTCCGGTACTGGCACTCGGCAACCAGGTTCCAGGTGTGGTTGTTGAGGATGACGCCAATGAGGAAGAGTGCCAGGGCGGGCACCCCAATGGCTGCCAGCCCATACAGGTAGTTCCGGGCTGGTGAGCAAGGGCAGTGGAAAGCCACCACAGTGAACAGCTCCTGGCTGCCCACCGTGCCTAGTGCTACCAGCCCATTGAAAATCATCACATCCTTGCTCTTGAAGAAGAGTGACAGGAAGCGGAAGTTCTCTGCGATCAGGGCTGCCATGGTGGTGGGTCAGCTGGAGGACTACGGCAAGGGTGGAGGCAGGAGGAGATCTGGGTGATGGCTCCAGGTGGGACTATGAGAGCTTGCAGGCTAGTGGGCACCGGAAGGCAGGGCACAGTCTTGCCATTTCATCCCCTGTAGTGGCCAGCCGGGTGCTTCCTGTAGGACAGTAGATGACAAATCAGTATTTGCCTCTGAAAATAGGGACCAAGGGGGCTATTGTGAAGTCAGGCTGGTGAGGAATGAAGGAGACTCAGGGAGCCCCAGGGCCTGGGTGGAAGGAGAGTAGCCACTGTTCGCTGAGCTCCTATGTGTCAGGCGTTTTGCATCCCTCATTGCGCATCATCACGGTCCTGCACTGAGCTGTGATAGCCCAGTGCACGGTTGAGAAGGTGGAGGCTTCCCCCGGGTGATTGCCTGTCCGGCTCACACATGAGTGCAGAGCTGAGATTCAAGCTCAGGTCTGTCTGCCTCACACACTTAGGTTCTTGTCATCTCCATAAGCTTCCCTTGAGGTGGGGACTAGGAATGGCCCTGTGGCTTTGGGGAATGTGGGATATTGACTGGCTTTCCCTTTGGGATTCCAGGCACTGCTAATGTGCTGGGGGACCTAGGACAGTTTGGAGGGTGTGTCCTCGGGTGTCTAGCCCATGGGTATACAAGCTGGAGTGGGTGTCCGTGGATGAGGGACTTGGGCTTGACCCTGTGCTATGGGCTGGTGTGGAGGAAGGGGTCTCCAGTCAGTAGAGAGCCTGGTGCAGCCTCATAAGAGCCTTTTCATTTTGGAGACCACAGGCTCTGGGCTGGTTTAGGAGATCCTGGCTCTCAACATACTTCATGACTTTTCTCTGGACTTCAGTGTCCTCATCTGTGAAAAGAGGATAAATCATTCGGCCCTTGCCCTCCTCTTAGGAATGCTGGAGGGAAAGAAAGGGAATAAACGGTGCCTGATAACTGTCATGTATGACACCCTCTATCTCACCCTGTCCAGTCCTGAAGGTGCCTCCCAGAGGTGAGGTTGATGGCGGGGGGGAAGGGGGGTAATTCTTCGTGGGACAAAGATCAGGAAACTAAGACCTCCAGAGGATAAGCGCTTTGCTCAAAGCTATTCAAATATGGATGTGCCTGGACGGGACTTTTGAGCGTGACCTAAGGAGGCCTGGGAAGTGGACAACGGTGGGTCAAGCTAAGCAAGCCCTCTATTTTCCTGGTTTCCTACTGCCCCTGCTCTGTGCCCATCCACAAGAGCGCTGGCAAGCCTCCCCTTCCCCATCCGTTCCCCTTTCTTTGTCCAGCAGCCTGTTCCACCCAGGTCCCCAGGCCTGGGGCCACCCAGTCAGCCAGCAAAGGAGGCCTTGATGAAGCTTAAGGCTTGGCCATGCCCGAGAGACAGTGGGGCCTCCGAAGGCAGGCTGTCTCTCAAGCCTGCTCTCGGTCTGGGTAGCAGCAGTGCTGGCAGCCTGCCAGGAAGTAGCCACGGCCTCCAGTTTCAGCCCTGTTCTGCCCCAACTCCCCTCCCAGGCTCCGCCCACACAGGCAAGGGTGTGGCCCCTGTTCTTCTTTCTATCCCGGGATGAAAAACAAAAGTCCTCAGGCCAGAGGCAGCTGGGGAGTGGAGACATGGGAGGTGGGGGGTGGGCAGCAAACAGAGGTGGGGGGCCCTGCCAGTATTTCCTTCTGTGCCTCCTCTCTGGACTACTGTCCCTCCTGGTTCCTGCCAAGACTGCCTGATGGGCTGGGGCAGAGCTGGGTGCCACGTGGGCTGCCAGGTGGAGAAGGAGAAGAGATCTGTCTTCCCTAACTCACTGTCTCCGGTGGTCCTGGAGCTCCAGTCTAACTCCCTGGGAAACAAGAGTTTGCCATGTTGCTGGGGATGATCTGGTTAAAGGCAGCCCCCTGCCCCGGCCCGTCCTCTTGACTTAACGGCCTCTAATATGCTCCCCTGCGTTCAAAAATCACAACACTGGTGGGTGGTGTGCAGAGGAGAGAACACTGCCCCTGAGAATACTGCCCTTGGGCCCCAGGCCTGGGAGTGTCATATCCAGGCCCGGATGGGACCTCAAACAACAGCAGTCAGGACAGGAAACAGGTGCCTGGGGAGTGGGAGGAGGCGGCTCAGTGAGGGGCCTGGCTCCCTGGGAAAGTCCCTCCGGGTAGCCCCAGAGTGGCCCTGTGTGCTCCCCTTCCTTACCTGGGATCCGCTGCAGTCACCGGTAGCTTTGGCCTCTGAGGGGCAGGGCTCTCCAAGTGGCGCAAAAACATCAGAGACCCTGGGTGAGGACCAGCCCATGCCCTCTCCCTCCCCCTTTGCTTCTTCTGTCCAGGAGAAACGGGCAGGGCCTGGGGCTGTTGGGGTCTTCCGAAAAGTTTAACTCCAGAAAAGGGGCTGAACCCCGCGGGATGGATGGTGTGCCAGCCAGTGGAAAAACAGCCTCCAGGCAGGCGGGCGCCAGGCAGTGGGGGCGGGCGGAGGGCGGGCGGCGCGGGGAGAGGAGAGGAAGTGGAGGAGTCAGTTTTGCCGCGGCCCGCCTGCCTTCAGAGGCTCCACACCAGTGGGACCAGTTTGGGAGCCAGGCAGGGGGCCCCCGGCCTTTCTGGTCTGGGCCTGTCCTCCAGGCTGGTTTCAGGAGCACCCGCTCTACTTGATCCCCACTGACAGAAGCAGCCAGAACCGAGCCCCAGGCAGGATTAGGAGAGAGGAGCCACCAGACTGACGCTGACTCCTAGTGGGGTATGCAAAGCCAAAGGCCCCCTCCCCCATCCTGGTCCTCTCTGAGCAAGCCCTCCCCCTGCTGGTTCTTCTGTCCTCACTTCCACTCACTCCCCAGATGCTGCTTCAAATCTCAGGAGCGCTGACAAGAAAATTCTGGACTCCAGGGATTTTCTGAGGCCCTGTGGGGAGAGCTCTGACTGGTGGGTGGAAATTATGAGGAGGCAGATGAAGACCTTTGTAACAGTTAGAGCTATCCAGCCTGTTCCAGAAAGTGGTCGTGAGATCCCTGTCTGTGGAGGTATACAAGCTGAGGCTGAAAAGTCATGGATCGGGAATGCTGAAGGGGAGAGCCCGGCCCAAAGACAGTGTAGATGACCCACCCTCCCGGATCAAGGGAAAGACCCCCGGCCACCTGTCCACTCTGCAGTCTTGGGGTTCTGTGACCTTAGAACTGCTGAGTGACCTGCTGGCCTCCCTCAGCTGGGCTTGCTCACGTGCAGGAATGAAGGGAAAAGGACCAGTGTTCATTTTTTCACATCTTACCATGTCCCAGATACAGTTCCAGATTCTTCCTCAGCAGTTATCCTTTAACCTCACTATAATCCTGAAAAGCAGGTCTTTTAAACATCCGTTTGACAGACAGACAACTGAGGGTCAGAGGGATTGACCCACAGGGATTGAATCCTCTGTGGGTCAGAGGATTGTGGGTCAAAGGACTTGCCACAGGTCCTACAGTCCCAGTATTTGAATGCAGGTTTGCCTGACCTAAATTTTTACTCTTTCCTTCACATTTCTTTAAAATTTCTTTTTATTTATATTTTGGCTGTGGTGGGTCTTTGCTGCTGTGCACAGGCCTTTTCTAGTTGCGGCAAGTGGAGGCTACTCTTGGTTGCGGTGCTCGGGTTTCTTCATTGCAGTGGCTCCTCTTGTTGCAGAGCACGGGCTCTAGGCGTGTGGGCTTCCCTAGTTGCAGCGCATGGGCTCGGCAGTTGTGGTTTACGGGCTCTAGAGCTCAGGTTCAAGCAGTTGGGGCACATGGGCTTAGTTGCATGTGGGATCTTCCTGCACCAGAGATCCAACTGGTGTCTATTGCATTGCAAGGCAGATTCTTAACCACTGATCCCCGGATCACCCTCCTTCACATTTGTACTTCCCAGTTACTCTGGGCTGGCTTTTTTCCTCTGGACAACAACCCTCCCCCCTCCGCCGCCCACTCCCAGCTGCTAACACACCCCTGGTTTACTTATCTGAATCTCCCCCTGGAGTAAGTCCCACCTCCTGGAAGAAGATTCCAGCCTACCTAGGCTTCCAGGTTTCTCCCTCTTCCCAAATAATTAAAGGGAGAGAGACTGGGTCTCAGAAGTGGGAATAGAGGGAAGGATGCCTGAGGAAGAATGAAAATTATTAACCCAGTGTTGTAAGGCTCAAGATCAAAATGAATTCTTAGATAAGTGGGACCTAGGCCCCCAAGATGTCTTGGTGCAAGAAGCTCATCTTCTTGCCCTCTGCTTCCCCCTGAACAAAGGAAGCTCTAGTTCCTTACATCCCTTCCTTCTGTCCAGGAGAAGGAGAAAGCCTCAGATTTGGAAATTAATACCCTTGTTATCCTCCAGGTACTGAGGATATGGCCTACCACACGCCATGCATTTTACGTACCTCACCCATTTAAAGCTCACACAATCCCATGAGGTTGGTGCCTCATCTCCTTTGTACAGATGAGGAAACTGAGGCAAAGTGAAGCAACTGACCCAAGGCACACAGTTTGTAAGTGGTAGAGCCAGCATTTGACCCATTCTATCTCACTCTTGAGTCTGGTTTATCTCCGCCCTAGGTAGCTCCCCTCCCACCCCTCCACCCTCACCCCCACCTCAGGGGTGAGACTTTCAGCACTTCAGAACCCCCTCCCCAGGGGATGTGGTCTCTGAGAACATGGGAAGACATCAGCTTCCCTTTCTAAATGCTCTGGGGATGGTCTGATTTCCACCTGAGATCTGGATGTGAGGGACATATCAGGGCCATCTCCAAGGCCTCCCCATGGCATGGGCTATGGTCTGAATGTGTCCCCTGCTCAAATTCATATGTTGAATCTTAACCCCCAAAGGCGATGGGATTAAGGAGTGGGACCTTTGGGAGGTGCTCAAGGCATGGGATTCATGCCTTATTAAAGAGGCTCCAGAGACTTCCCTGGTGGTGCAGTGGTTAAGATTTTCTGTTCCCAATGCAGAGACTCGATCCCACATGCCACAACTAAGATCCAGTGCAGCCAAATAAATAAATAAAATTTTTAAAAAGAGGCTCCAGAGAGCCCCCAGTCTCACCCACCACAGGAGGACACAGTGAGCTGGCATGCTCTACCAACCAGGAAGAGGGCCTCTATCAGAACATGACCATAGCAGTGCCATGATCTTGGACTTCCAGTCTCCAGAATGGTGAGAGAGGCGTCTGTCATTTAGAAGCTACCCAGTCTGCTGTATTTGTTAGAACAATTCAAACAGACTAAGACAGGGGCCTTTTGTGCCCGTGCTAAGTGTGCAGTCCCGCCTTGATGATGCTGAGTGACCTCCATGGTAAGCCACCCTGGCGTCTCCTGACGGGACCTAGCTTCTGATATCTTATCACCTGTGACCATAGGCGTGTCCCATCAGGTGGGGCTGTATCAGGTCCTTATGGCCCACTTTGGTCTGTTCAGCCTCACTCAGGAGACCAGCCAGAATCAGAGGATTCCTGCTTCATGAGGTGGCTGGACTTCCCTGAGCCTTGAGCATAAGGGAACTAAGATCCTTAAAAAAAAATCACAGATGAGTGAACGCTGGGGCAAGGCGTTCACAGGGCCTGAGAGGAGATAGTGAACCAGGGGTGAAGTGGCCTGGGAGGGGCTGAGCAGATGGCAGCTTGTCTCCCCTAAAGGCAGTTCTGAATCCCTCTGACTAATACTGCTCATGGCCCGATAACTCCAGGACCTTCCAGGATAGTCCCATCGCTGGGGGACTGAGGTCCCCTTCCAACTCCAAATTTCCCGCCTCAAATGGGCAGATGAGTGCCTGGGCATGTGGGTCTGCCCTGGAGCCTACAGCCAGCACCTGCAGCCTTCATTTCTTCATCCAGTTTGGGGGTCTGAGGAGCTGTGGGCTCACACCCCCATTCCCACCTCTTCACCTGGCTGCGGCTCACACTTTACTGAAGTAGGTGGCCACCTCCTTGCGTGAAGGCCGGGGCCCACCCCCAGCCCAGCCGTTGCCCACCAGTGGCTCGTCCTGGCCCAGCCGCAGGGGCGGCTTGCACTCATGCCAGCTTGTGAGCAGCCTGTTCATGGTGCCCTGATCGGTGATGCCACGCAGCTTCTCCCTCTCCTCATCCACCCCTTCTGTGGCGGCAGGGGCAGCTGAGCCAGTGGGGCCGGCAGCCAGCGCCCCATGGGCGTGACCCAGCTCCAGGTCGTGGTTCATGGCCTCAAAGAACTGCTGGATACAGACCTTGGCGAAGGCCTTGGCGTGCTCCGTGCATGTCTCATCAAAGAGCTTGCGCTCAATGTCGATGTAGTGGGACCAGTACTTGCTTTTAAGGAAGGCAGCCTGTGTGAAGCAGGGCCGCACAGAGCGCACGACAAATGCCAGCAGTGTGGTCAGCAGCACGAAGGACCAGCCCAGGGCCTGAGACGAGAGAAGACAGAGTCAGCCGGGCACTGCCCTCCGGCCTCCCACGCCTGTCCAAGCCCCCAAACCACACTCTGTGTCAGGGCCTTGAAGGAAAAGAGCACTGACCACAAACAGCAAATGATGGCACCTCACGGCCTCCACTTCCTCTTCTGTACAATGGGCACAGATATACCATCTCATGGGAATGAGACTGTGTGAGTAAAATGCCCTGTATGTAGGCCTGGCTCTCAATACATAGGACTTGGCTGGGCAGACCTTGGAACTAGACTGCCTGGGTTTGCCTGTTTTGACCACAGGCATATTCCAGAGATATGGTGGGATCTGCTCCAGGCTGTTACATTAAAGCAAACAGGTCAATAAAGTGAGTCACACCACGTTTTTGGGTGCCCAGTGCATATAAAATTTATGTTTACACTAACATAACATGTGCAATAGCATTACGTATAAAAAACAATGTGTATAACTAAATTAAAAAATACTTTATTGCTGCAAAATGCTAGCCATCATTTGAGCTTTCAATGAGCAGTAGTAGTAACATCAAAGATCAGTGATCACAGATCACCATAACAAATCAAATAATGAAAAAGTTTAAAATATTATGAGAATTGGCAAAATGTGACCTAGAGACAAGAAGTGAGCAAAAGATGTTAGAAAAATGACACCAACAGACTTTCTCGATGCAGGGTGGCCAGGAACCTTCAACTTGTGAAACACGCAGTATCTGTGAAGCCTGATAAAGTGATGTGCAGTAAAACAAGACATGCCTGTCCTTAACAGTTGACTGGGAGCAAAGTGCCTGCCTTCTCTGTGCCTCAGTTTCCCCACCTACAAAATGGGGCTGTTGATCATAACCATCCCACTGGGTTGTTCTGAGGACTAAAAGTGACAATAAACTTAGCACAGTGCCTGGGACCTAGTTAGTGCTCAGTAACTGTTAGTCACTATTATTAGGCCAACCAGCCCTAACTATGCCTCTTCCTTCAGGAAGCCCTCCTTGACCACCCACAGTGACACTTCCTCCTCTGAGTCCTGTACCTCTCCTCTGGCTCCTGCTGCTGTCTGCCTTTCAGTCGCCAGGTCTCAGTCAGTACCTCCTGTGTAGGCTCCGAGCTGAGCCCTCAGGGGTCACAGAGACAAACTGCACAATTGCTCAAACTTGTGCTGAAGAGCACTGGGCACTCAGGTGCTGGTTCTATTCCTCCAGTAACTCACTGCGGTGAAGGCTGCTCCCCCAGTGTGAACTTCAGGGTCAACCCCAGCTGCACAGAGAAGCATTCGGCCAAATCAGGGTGAGCGAGGCAGGGCAAACGCTGTCAGTAGTGGGGGTCAGTGGGTTATGGTAGAGCAGCCCTGGGGCGGGGAAACTGCAGAGCATGTGCTGGATGAGGAAATGTGGGCCCTGCTGGGCTGAATCTCCTAAAGTTTCAGGTAAACCTGGAAATCTCATTTTTATGTGATAGTTTTCAGGTTTTAGATGATGTCAACTAATTCTAAAATTAAACTTTGAATTCAGCCCCCGAAGTCCAAATGACATAATATAGGCCATGCAGTCTGCCCTCTGGGACCCCTTTTAGTCCATGAAGTAATTGTTTAAAGGTCAGGTGGAGGGTAAAGTGGATGATGGACAAGTGCTCACAGGAGAGGAGGCACAGGCAAGAAGGAAAGCAGAGTTCAGATGGTACACTCGGAGTGTGAGGTTCACAGGGGCACCTGGTGACGATGCAAGCCCCAGAGGGGAGAGTTCAGGCTGGAGGGGAAGCCGGGGTGTCTGGACTCGTTGCAGCAGAGCGTGCATGCTTCTGTAGCCTTGTCCCCTCCCCGACAGACCCCTGCCCAGGTCTTCCTGCCCACGCACAACAACTGCTGAGGAGTCCTGAGGGGCTCAGATGAGTGACGGGCCAGAGGGGCAGAGAATGTGGAAGCAGGGCTGGAGGACCAGAGCTCCAGAATTCCCCGTCAGTGGGCCCTCCAGCCCTGCCTTTGGGGCACATCCCAACAGTCCATCCCCTCACTCAAGCCTCCTTCCCCTGAGCAGGGAATGCCATCTGGGGGGCATTTGCCAGGGAAATGTACCCAAATGGCCCAGCCACCCACCGGCCTCACCACTGCCCGGGCCTGGAAGAGGAAAAGGATGCAAATTCCCCCAGGTTTCCAAACTGGAGCTCAGGAAGGAGGACGTGGGGCTGACTGAGCGGTTGGGTCCACTCAGGGAAACCTCAGGACAGGGCACAGGCCTCTTTCCCCAGGTGGCACTGACCTGAGGAAAGACACTGCCTCCGCCTTCAGAAGCCCTGGCCTCCTTTGGGAAAATATGCCCCCGCCCCAGGGAGCTGAGTCTGAGTGGGCAGACCCAGCCCTGGCTGGGGGGGCCCCCATCTATTGGGGAAACATGAGCACGCCCTGAGGGAGCTCCACTTCAAGACCGGGGGACCCGACCTGTAAGGGGAGCCCCAGCCCAAGGCCATCCGGCCCCTCACCTGCGAGATGCAGCGCAGGTAGCGCACGGCCACCTCGCGGGCCAGCAGCCAGTCGCCGTCATAGATCTCAGGGCAGGGCACCCGGGCCAGCAGGCGGGCGAGCTCGGGTGGGGGCAGGCCAGGCACCAGGCTGCCATTGCCCAGCAGGCTCACGGGCACCGCCGTGCAGAAGGCACAGAGGAAGCACTTGCCGTCGAGCAGTGTGACGGCCACCCAGACGACGGGCGCGATGAGGGCACGCTGGGCCATGGAGCAGAACATGTAGCGCAGCACGGCAGGGTCCTTGGCCCGGCGGCCCGGCGGCCGCTTCCACTCTTCGGCCAGCATGGACACGTTGTTGTTCATGACCAGGCCGAGCAGGAAGAGCACCAGGGGCGGCGCCAGCAGGATGCCGGCGCTGTAGGCAGCATTGTAGCCTGGCAGGCAGGGGCAGTTGAAGTCGAAGGCGGAGTACATCTGGGCGCTGGCCAGGGCCATGATACCGCAGATGCCATTCATGAAGGACTCCTGGTTGGACTGCAAGAACTGGAAGATCATCCGGAACTTGTCCATGGTGACCCCACGGGGCCTGCTGGCCTCCTCCCACCTCACCGCAGCCTCAGGATGGCCCCTGAGGCCCACTCTGCCCAGCCGGCGCCCACCTCATGGCTGAGACAGGCAGAGCTCCGGGCAGAGGCTGGGGCCACTGTCTCTTTGAACCTTCCAAGTCAGGTGCTGGCCGAGAGGGTGCAGCTTGACCAATCCCGTGAGTGCAGCAGTCTGCCCTTCCCTGCTCCACCCCTCCTGGGTTTCTCTCTCTCTCCACAGCTGGCTCCGCCACTGGGAAACCAAGAGGACCACACCTGACCGGGACCAGTTCTCTGGCTGCTGGAGGAGGGCGGGGATGGAGGCTCCAACTCAGCTGGAAAGACAGGGCCTTGGGCAGGGTTGAAGTTTGGGAGGATCCAGGACTGCTGCAGAGGCCTGAGCTTCCGGGCCTTGACCCCTGGGTTCCTAGGAAGCGTGTCACCCTCCTTCTGCCCTTCCCATTGGGTCTTGCATCCATGCTGTGTCAGGATCCAAGAGGACTCTTCCACTAGTGCAGACAATGGTATGATGATGTAGTGAGGGCAGTGATGGTGGCGCTGTCATAGGTGTGATAATGGTGGTGGGGATGCCAGTTACGGTGGTGATGGTGCTGATGGTGCTGGGATGCCAGTTATGATGGTGATGGTCCTGATGGTGCTGATGGTGCTGGGATGCCAGTTATGATGGTGATGGTCCTGATGGTGGTGGGATGCCAGTTATGATGGTGATGGTCCTGATGGTGCTGATGGTGGTGGGAATGCCAGTAATGATGGTAATGGTCCTGATGGCTATGCTGTTGTTGCTGGTGGTGATGGTGGTAATATCGTGATGATGGTGGTGATGGTGGTCATGGTGGGGATGGATGGTGATGGTGGTGGAGATAGCGCTAAAGGAATAAAATAGGAAGCCCTGATTTTGGAGTTCAGAGGATTTGGATCTGAGAGGTTGCTAGGGCCCCTTCTGCAAGGCAGAAAGAGCTGTGGCTGGTAAGCATAATGTAGGTGTTTTTATGTCCTGTCTCCATGTGTCTTGGTGGGTGTGTCTGTGTGTTTATGGATTATGGATGAAAAATCCTTTCCTCTCCTCCTACCTCTACTTCATCAGGTCAAAAATTAACGGAATGGGTGATGGGGTTTCATGCCTGGGGCTGAGGAACCCAGAGTGTCTGTGGGAACCAAGGCAAGGCCCCACCATCAGCACAGCAAAGTGGAAGGGGCTCCCTTTGATGCTGCCAGCTCTCCCACAAGAGTGGGTTAGATCCAGTTCCAACTAGATGGCTCCTGTCTGGAGCGAGATGGGGGGCTGTGGGCGGGACCGGAGGAGGGCTAAGACTGAAGTAAAACAATAGACTGGACAGGGCAGCTCCCTGGGACCCTCAGATCTGTGTGTCCCTGTGTGCCATGTGTCCGTGTGTGAAATTTCTGTGGCTTTGGGCCTCAATGTCTGTGCGTCTACAGTGTGTGTAACTATGACCATGCAAAACTCGATGGGGTCTTTCTGAGACAGCACCACCTCCCACCCCAGCTCCACCATGTCCACCTACCTCTCATCTGTAGCAAAGCTTTAGTCTCCCAGGCCTCCCCTGAGTCTCAGATGGCCGACTCAGGAATTAATTGTTATTAAAAATGGAGAGTTCAGTTCAGTTCAGTCGCTCAGTCATGTCTGACTCTTTGCAACCCCATGGACTGCAGCACGCCAGGCCTCCCTGTCCAACACCAACTCCCAGAGTTTACCCAAACTCATGTCCATTGAGTCGGTGATGCAATCCAACCATCTCATTCTTTGTCGTCCCCTTCTCCTCCCACCTTCTATCTTTCCCAGCATCAGGGTCTTTTTAAATGAGTCAGCTCTTCGCATCATGAGGCCAAAGTATTGGAATTTCAGCTTCAGCATCAGTCCTTCCAATGAACACTCAGGATTGATCTCCTTTAGGATGGACTGGTTGGATCTCCTTGTAGTCCAAGCGACTCTCAAGAGTCTTCTCCAACACCACAGTTCAAAAACATCAATTCTTTGGCACTCAGCTTTCTTTATAGTCCAACTCTCACATCCATACATGACTACTGGAAAAACCATACCTTTGACTAGACGGACTTTCGTTGGCAAAGTAATGTCTCTGCTTTTTAATATGCTGTCTAGTTTGTTCATAACTTTCCTGCCAAGAACTAAGCATCTTTTAATTTCATGGCTGCAATCACCATCTGCAGTGATTTTGGAGCCCCCCAAAATGAAGTTTGCCACTGTTTCCCCATCTATTTTCCATGAAGTGATGGGACCGGATGCCATGGTCTTAGTTTTCTGAATGTTGAGCATTAAGCCAGCTTTTTCACTCTCCTCTTTCACTTTCATCAAGAGGCTCTTTAGTTCTTCTTTGCTTTCTACCATAAGGGTGGTGTCATCTGCTTATCTGAGGTTATTGATATTTCTCCCGGCAATCTTGATCCCAGCTTGTGCTTCCTCCAGCCCAGCGTTTCTCATGATGTACTCTGCATGTAAGTTAAATAAGCAGGGTGACAACATATAGCCTTGATGTACTCCTTTCCCGATTTGGAACCAGTCTGTTGTTTCATGTCGGGTTCTAACTGTTGCTTCTGGCCTGCATACAGATTTCTCAAGAGGCAGGTTAGGTGGTCTGGTATCCCCGTCTCTTTCAGAATTTTTCACAGTTTATTGTGATCCAGACAGTCAAAGGCTTTGGCGTAGTCAATAAAGCAGAAGTAGATGTTTTTCTGGAACTCTCTTGCTTTTTTGATGATCCAGCAGATGTTGGCAATTTGGTCTCTGGTTCCCCTGCTTTTTCTAAAACCAAATGGAGATGTAGAAACAAAGAATAGCTGGTAACAATTTAGAGGACAGACCAGCCACTAAGTAGTCACTGAACTCCCAGTTCCCTGAAAAATATAGATAAAGGCCTGACCCACATTCCTAAGTTCCTTTAAGAGGAAGCAGACCCCCACCAGATAAAAACTGTTGACCACAGTCACACAGACCGCAGACCGGCTGAAACCAGATTAGTGACGCTTGAAACTTCACCTTGAGGCCAACCAATTTGAGAACTGTGCCCGAGCTAATCACACACCCTGCAGCCCCCACCTCACACAATCTAAAACTTTGTCCTCTGACCCACAACTTGGAAATGGGCTTAGGATATTAGTCCACCACCTTCCCAGGTTGCTGGCCTCCTGAATAAAGCAGGAGGCCAACTTTTCCTTTTCCACCAACCCTTGTCCCTCAAGTACTGGCCTTCGAGCAGGGAGCAGTCAAACTTGGTACCAGCCTCTTCCTCTAATGTAATCACGTGTGTGGCCTTTGTGTCTGTGTATCTCCATGTGACCAACAAGGACTGGCACTGACCAGCAATTCCGCTTGGTAGGCCCTCTGCCAGCACTCCACACACGTCACCTAATGGGATCCTCATACAACGTCCTGGGGGAGCTGCTATCATCCCCATGTCACAGAGGGTGGGACTCAGGCTCACGGAGGTCAAGTCACGACTGTAGGTTCAGGACAGACCTCCTCAAGATGTGCTACTGTTACCGAGTCCAAGCTCACTCTGCTCGCCGCCACACAATAGGCCAATAAATCCCAGACGAGATGTAAAGACAAGTGAGTGAGTGTTAGTAGCTCGGTTGTGTCCAACTCTTTGTCACCCCATGGACTATAGTCTGCCAGGCTTTTCTGTCCTTGGGATTCTCCAAGCAAGAATACTGGAGTGGGTTGTCATTTCCTTCTCCAAGGGATCTTCCCAACCCAGGGATCGAACCCAGGTCTCCTGCATTGCAGGCAGATTCTTTACCACTGTGCCACAAGGGCTTCAGTGTTAAGACAAGGGAAGGACTTTATTTGATAGCCAGGTGACTGGCTGCAGTAGACTACAGGCTAATGTCTCAAAATAATCACCTTGTTGGGGCCTGGATTCCAGTTTCTTTTATGGATCAGAGATGGAGGGGAGGAGAAGAAACAAAGTAAAAAGACTATTCTGTCCTTGCAAATGTCCCCTAGAACAGCCTCAGGTAGGAGGATGTGTTAGTTTCACTTCCTAACAGTCCTTCACAGGTAGACTGGCTCTGGGTATCTCCCTGAAGCAGGTCATTATGTTTGCCTCCAATAACAAAAGCCTTGAGAGTCCCTTGGACTGCAAGGAGATCAAACCAGTCCATCCTAAAGGAAATCAGTCCTGAATATTTATTGGAAGGACTGATGCTGAAGCTGAAATTCCAATACTTTGGCCACCTGATGCGAAGAACTGACTTATTTGAAAAGACCCTGATGCTGGGAAAGACTGAAGGCAGGAGGAGAAGGGGATGACAGAGAATGAGATAGTTGGATGGCATCACTGACTGAATGGACATGAGTTTGAGTAAGCTCTGTGAGTTGGTGATGGACAGGGAGGCCTGGCATGCTGCAGTCCATGGGGTCACAAAGAGTTGGACACGACTGAGCGACTGAACTGAACAACAAAAGTGGCAAGATGAGGGTTAAAGTCACAGAAGCAGATCCAGCATGAATTCAAAATTAACCTTTTCCTGGTTACACTATTTTGGCATACAGGTTATTCTGAACTAATGGCAGTGAAGACCCTGTGGGCTCCAGAGAAACTACTGCTCCTCTCTTAACTAACTTGCAGAACTTAAACTGAGAATTTTTCCTAGAGAAATTTTTTTCCCCTATGTGTCAGGGCAAACCTCTGATTGCCAAATATCTGCATGTCTTATGAAATCATACCCCCACAGACTTTACAGAAGCTAGTGCTGTGATTAGTCACTCAGTCGTGTCCGACTCTTTGCGACTCCATGGAGCCTGCCAGGCTCCTCTGTCCATGGGGATTCTCCAGGCTAGAATACTGGAGTGGGTTGCCATGCCCTTCTCTAGTGGATCTTCCCAACCCAGGGACTGAACCCAGGTCTGCCTCATTGCAGGAGGATTCTTTACTGTCAAAGCCACCAGGGAAGCCCAAGATTACTAGAGTGGGTTCCCTATCCCTTCTCCAGGGGTCTTCCCGACCCAGGAATTGAACCGGGGTCTCCTGTATTGCAGGTGGATTCTGGTGGTGAACAGGAATTCTTGAGCTTGTCTTTCACAGCAACAGACAGGGGAAGAGCTTGTAAAAGCCCCTCTGCTTATAAACTGCCTTCACTGATTAAGCTTGCTTTAGTTACCTTATTTCTTGTTTTTTTAAAAATGTTTTTAATTTATTTCTTTCTGGCTGTGCTGGGTCTTTGTTGCTGCACAGGCTTTCTCTAGTTGATGGCGTATCTTCTCAGTGTCACGTAACCCAGCTGACTTATGGAAACTTGGAGTCAGTTCTTTCCAGTGCAAGCCAGCTAAGGCTGGCTGGGACCACGACCCTAAAACTGGGCCTGCACATAGGTGTTTAACGAATGACTTTTTGACATCAGAGGACTGGAAAACTTTACCCTCAGATCATGCTAAGTGCCTACAGTTTTGAGTATTCAGAAGCATGTAACCCAGGCATACCTGTGCAGAACACCAGTTACCTCACGTTTCCCCTACCTCCAATCACCTTTCCCCATGCCAAGACCACCTGCTTATTCCATAAATATCCCAACCCCCTTGCCTTGGGGGACAGAGATCTGAGGCTTGTTCTCTCATCTCAATTGCCTTCCTTGTGAACAAACTCTTTCTCTGCTACAGATCTTGGCATCTCAGTGTTTGGTTTGCTGTGTGTTGGGCAAATAGACCTGGTTTTGTAACACTTATTATCCTGTGCATGACCCTCCTGTCCTAGGAACCCCCCAGGCTCCTACCCCATTCCTTAGCTCAGGATGGTGTTAAGCACCTCATTTTCTTTCTGTCTCTGAACCTCTCGTGTATGTGAGAGTCCCATACATATGAAATTAATTGATTAAATGAAAAAAATTGATTTTCTCCTATTAATTTGTCTTGTTTCAATTTAATTCTTAAACCAATCAGAAGAACCAGAAGGGTAGAGGACAGTTTTCTTTCTCCCCGACACCAGCTAAAGGCTACACAATTTGTGGATGGAAGAGGGGTATTTGAACCCAGGCCAGGTGGGAGTGGGGAGGTGGAGGAGGGGGCAGGCAATCATTTTTTTGTTTTATTTTTTTTGCTTTCTTCTCAATGCTAGCATGTCACAAGTAGGATACAGGTGGGGAAGGATATCGCTCCCATCAGCCCTCAAGCTGGGCCTTGGGTAACTGGAGCACTCAGGCTGGTGGCCCCTGGAGGACCCTGTTAGGGGATGCCGAGGAGGGGCACAGGTGGACAGCAGGTGAGAGAGACCCAGAAAAGGGGGTGTCCACCCTTGTGCATCTACTGCTGCATCAATGCAGACGGCTGACAAAAGGTCAGAGTGGCAGGCAGAGCCTGGCACACAGCCCCCAGTGTGGAACATGGGGTGAGGTGACCCAGGAGGCTGGGAGCCCAGGAGGAGTGTGGCTCCAAGAGGCTGTCTGGAATCACTGTCTTTCGTCTGCAGTGGACATGGGTCTCTATTTGTAGCTGATGTACCCTTTTCATGGTGTCCAAATTGACTTCAGATGCCTGCTCTAAACACATATACACTCTCTGCAAATCCTAACTTCAGTGTGATTTTAAAATACTTGGAGTAAAACAGCTTGACTGGATTCTAAACCCATTATTCTCATGATCACTAGAATTGTAATTACAGTTATTGAAAGTAAATGAATGTTAGAGTCTTTACATACCATTCAAGCCACTGTAGATGTTTATGTGGCTGTAAAAATTGGTTTTAAGTTTATCATCTCCTTTGTTGTTGTTTAGTCACTCAGTCGTGTCCAACTCTGTGCAACCCCATGGACTGCAGCACACCAGGGTTCCCTGTCCTTCAACATCTCCTGGAGCTTGCTCAAACTCATGTCCATTGAGTCAGTGATGCCATCCAACCATCTCGTCTTCTGTCGTCCCCTTCTCCACTTGCCTTCAATCTTTCCCAGCATCAGGGTCTTTTCCAATGTGTCAGCTCTTCGCATCAGGTAGCCAAAGTATTGGAGCTTCAGCTTCAGCATCAGTCCTTCCAATGAACACTCAGGACTGATTTCCTTTAGGGTTGACTGGCTTGATCTCCTTGCAGTCCAAGGGACTCTCAAGAGTCTTCTCCAACACCACAGTTCAAAAGCATCAATTCTTTGGCCTTCAGCCTTCTTTATAGTCCAACTCTGATATCCATATGTGACTACTGGAAAAACCATAGCTTTGACTAGACAGATCTTTGTGGACAAAATAATGTCTCTGCTTTTTAATATGCTCTCTAGGTTGGTCATAGCTTTTCTTTCAAGGAGCAAGTGTCTTTTAATTTCATGTCTGCAGTCACCATCTTCAGTGATTTTGGAGCCCCCCAAAATGAAATCTGTCACTGTTTCCCCATCTTTTTACCATGAAGTGATGGGACCAGATGCCATGGTGACTATGGTTAATAATACTGTATTGTATGTTTAAAAGTTGCTAAGAGAGTAGATCTCAAAAGTTCTCATCATAAAAAAAAAACTTTTTTTAACCATGCATGGTGATGGATGCTAACTAGACTTATTGTGGGGAACATTTAACAATATACAAATAACTAATTATTATGTTTTGCACCTGAAACGAATATAATGTTATCTGTTAATTTTAAGAAAGACCCTTAAAAAATAAAATTAAAAAATTTTGAAAAAGACCTTTGAATGAGAATTGCCTGTGGTCATTTCATGCAAGAAGTCCAATGTTAAAAAGCTGTGCTCACTGAAGAAAGCTCAAATTTCTCATTTTAAGAAGTCTGGGAGATTCCATTTTAATGTTTTATACCAATTCACTGTTTAATATCTTTCCTAATACATTGTTTTACATCTTCCTTCTTATTCTCATAATTATATTAGATCAAGAAGATAGTAATATAATTGCCTTTTTCCCAACAGACTCTCAAAAGGTATCTCCAAATTCCCTTGGTTTGCCCCAGTGTCATGTACCAAGGTGACCAATGTCATGATGCACTGGGATGTGAGGAAAGTTAGGACCCTCCCACCTGGCTAATCTAGGATAGTCTCCTCATTGCAAGCTTTTCAACAGAATCATATCTGCCAAGTGCCTGTTGCAGGTAACACATTCTGGAGATAGGGGACCCTTGGTGGACTTTGGGAGCCCATTACCCTGCCGACTGTGGTAGTTTATTTGGTAGCGACTTAGCAATGCTTTGTGTCTTCACCACTTCTCCCCTGAACTCCTTGAGCATGACTGGGTGTACACAGAAAGCAGGATATCATAGCCCTACTTAAACGTTTCAATGCATTGACAGCAAACCCAACCACGGCCACCACTGAGGTGTGCACCAACCCCTTCTCCTCCTGCCCTCTGGAGTGTCGTCTGGGCACCCATCCCAGTGCTGATGAGTCCCCTCCATCTTGAAAGAGTTAAGTGTCATGAAAAGCAGCATGCAAAGGGGGCCTCTGGAGAGCGGATGCTGTACTTTAGGAAAATGCCTCATTTGCATTGGACAGCATGAGTGTGTGTGTAGCGCTCAAGTGGGCACAGCGCTCATCCAGCAACTGGGGGAGCACCCAGAGAACAGGGCAGTGGAGGAGGCAGGAGCCATTGGTCAGATGGCGCTGCCGGGGTGGCTCAAGGACTGTCAGGCTGTTTTATCAGAGGTATGAGGACTTTAACTGAAAAGGACAGAGTGCTATTCGATTCTGCATCAGTCAAACTGCATTGTGACAAAAAATGGTAGTGCCCAGCAAACATTTCATGGGCTTCCTTACAATTCCTGCCCCTGTTTCATGTGGCTTAGGGTCATGTGATTGAGTTCTGGCATAGAAGCCCTCACCTCTTACTATTGTCTCTGCCCTTTTTCATTTTTCTCCCTCTGACCCTAGACATCAGTGCAACAGGTGCCTCTGAGCTCCACCCATTTTTTTGTTTGTTTTTGAAGTATAATTGACCAGCAACAGTAGGTTAGTTCCGGTACACAGCATAGTGATTTGATGTTTCTATACATTTCAAAACAATCGCCATGGTAAGTTATTACCATCTATCACCATACAAAAATATTACACAATTATTGACTATATTTCCCATACTGTTCATTTCATACCTGTGACTCATTTACTTTTCAACTAAAAGTTTGCACCTCTTAATCTCCCTCACCTATTCCTCTCTTCCCCTAAGTCCTCTCCCCTCAGGCACTATCTGTTTCCTATGTCAATGACTCTCTTTCTGTTTGTGACATGTGTTCGTTTGTTTTGTAGATTCTAAACATAAGTGAAATCATACTGTATTTGTCTTTCCTCTATCTGACTTAATTCACTTAGCATAAAACTCTCTAGGCCCATCCATGTTATTGCAAATGGCAAGATTTCATTCTTTTTTATTAACGAGTAATATTCCGCTATATATACGTATCTCACATCTTCTTTATCCATTCATCTGTTGATGGGCACTTAGGTTGCTTCCATATCTTAACTCTTGTAAATAATGTTGTAATGAACATAGGGATGCATTTATCTTTTCAAATTAGTGGGGTGTTTTTCAGATAAATACTCGAGTGGAATTACTGGATAATATAGTAGTTCTATTTTTAATTTTTTGAGCAATCTACTATTTCCCTAGTGGCTGCACCAACAGTGCACAAGGGTTCCCTTTTCTTTATACCCTCACCAACACTTGTTATTTGTTGTCTTTTTGATAATAGCCATTCTGACATGTGTGAGGTGACATCTCATTGTGGGTTTGATGTGTCTTTTCCTGAATATTCATAACGTTAAGAATCTTTTCATGTACCTGTTGGCCATATGTATCTCTTCCTCAGAAAAATGTCTATTCAGGTCCACTGCCCATTTTTTTAATCAGGTTGTTTTTTGACACTGAGTTGTGTGAGTTCTTTGTATCATTTGGATATTAACCCCTTACTGGGGTAATGTTTGTAAATATCTTCTATTCAGTAGGTTGCCTTTCTTGAGAGAAGATCCTGAACCCTTAGCTTAGTTGAGTCCTGCTGACAAAGGCTTTCATGCCCTCCACCCCACCCACGTACTTCCTCTTCACAGCACTGATCTCAGTTAGTAATGTGTTTTGGAGGGTGTGTTTGTTTAATATCCAGAGCTCCCATCAGACCATAAAGGGCTCATACCTGTTTTGTTTCCCTGCTATGTTCCTGGGGCTCAGAAGAGTGTGCCTGGTATAAGAGATGCTCAGTTAACAAGTGCTGAAAATTTGAATGAATACCCGAGCAAGTGAATAAAGGAGAGAAGTGAGCCTTGGACCAAAATGAATTTGTGAGGAGGTAGGAATCTGGACACAAATAGGATATGACTGTCCTCACCACTCTGGCTCTGTTAGCTTCTGTGAGTAGGGTAAGAAAGGCTGAAGAGCAGGTCCTCCTCTATGTGCCAGCTGGGTGGGCAGGAAGGGCTGGTGTATATTCAAAGCTCACCACCACGGCGATAGCCACTTGGCAGACCAATGTCACCTCTATTCTGCTACCATTGGCCACCCCAGCCATCTCCTCCTGCTCTTCTCTAGAGCCTCAGGGCCACTCTCCTCTTCCCATAGCCCTCTGGCCCTCCCCAATGTGAGAGCTGATCAAACTTCAAGGACAACTCATTTCATTCGACCTCAAAGAGTTGGGCAGAGGTGGCCTCTCAGCAGAGAGGTATGGATTCCTTGACTCCCATCATAGTCTTTGGGTCCTGGTGCCCTCCTCCATGTCAATATTCTAAATGGGAGCAGGCTCCAGACCTCCCACTCTTCCTTTATGAGGCTGGGTGGGGCAGGTGCCCAGGGATTTAGATAATTCCTACTGAAATCCATCCATCTTCTTTGCCAGGACCATCTCTCTTGGGGAGCATTCAACTACCCTTGAAGGTTACCAAGAACCTGTGATTTTGCTCAATCCCCTGCACCCCCACTGCTGGTTTCCCGGAAGCTCATTGCTCATCCTTCCCTCATCTTTAGGGCTTCCCTGATAGCTCAGTTGGTAAAGAATCCACCTGCAATGCAGGAGACCCCGGTTTGATTCTGGGGTTGGGAAGATGCCCTGGAGAAGGAATATGCTACCCATTCCAGTATTCTTGGGCTTCCCTTGTGGCTCAGCTGGTAAAGAATCCGCCTGCAATGCAGGAGACCTGAGTTTGATCCCTGGGTTGGGAAGATACCCTGGAGAAGGGAAAGGCTACCCACTCCAGTATTCTGGAGAATACATGGACTATATAATCCATGCAGTCACAAAGAGTTGGACACCAACTGAGCAACTTTCATTCATTCATTCTCTCATCTTGAAATTCACTCCTCCTTGGCATTCTTTTTTTTTTTTTTTTCTTAAAAACAAAGCTGCTTGTTTATTGATTGATTCTCTTCCCCAGAAAGTACAAATCTCTATGACTCTAATAATTATTTAGATATTACCAAGAATGGACTCATACAGCCATAGAATACCAGTGCTGGGAAGGATCTTAGAGTCCATCAGTAAAATCTTATTTCATCAAGGCATGGATTGAATGAAATAGTCAAAACTTGATCAATTTTGGCTCTCAAAACATAATTAAAAAATTTTTTTTCATTGGTGGATAATTGCTTTACAATGTTGTGTTGGCTTCTGGCACACAACCACGTGAGTCAGCCATAAGAATATGTATGTCCCAACACTCTTGAACCTCCCTCCCACCCGCCACTCCATCCCACCCTTCTAGGTTGTCACAGAGCACCAGGTTGCCCCCTGGCATTCTTATAGAACTTCTGCCTCTGTGATTCCTTACTCTCACTTGCTGCCCCATCTTTTCTCCCCCAAAGCTCTAATGGTCTCAGTCCTTCCTATTCTCTCAGTCTCTCTCTCTCTCGCTAGCATACCCATCCCTGGAGCTTCAGGGATCACTGCCAGGTGGAGTATCATTCTGCCTTCTGACTCTGCCCGGAAGCACTTGCCTGTAGGATAAACTCAAAGACCTGAGCAAAACCCTCAAGGATGCCACCATCTTCCACTTCTCGTGCAGAACTGCAGCTGCCCAGACCATATGAGACGGGACTAACACAGCTAAAGTTACTCTTACAGTACATTTCTGCCTTGCCCAGCTGGTCATCATGTCTCCCAGAAGGGAGGCCCTGTGTACAGGGTATGTTCAGAAGGACTATCTCCCAGAGTTGAAGGAGACTTGGGCAATGAGCTTGAGCACCCACGAGGGCTGCTCTCCTGGGAGGGGAGTAGGTGGCAGCCTGCCACCCGGGTCCCTCACCCCCAGGTGGAGTGGCATGCACTACACAAGGCCTCTCTCCCAGGATATGAGTAAATGGTGGTGTGAATGGATGATGGCAAAGAGGTTTGGGGTTTGAAACCATGCCATTTGGGGACTGAAGAGGATAAGGAGGCATTTGAGGACTATCAAAGGCTGAGGATCCAAGAAGGTGTCACTGGATGTGGGGCTCAGGAAGCATCTCTTGGTGGGATTCATAGGAATAGACTCCTTGGCCCTCTGGCTAAAGTCCTTCACTTTGGCCAGGCCAGACCACACACCCTGCACTCGGTTGTTTGTTCACTGGCTCATGTCTTATCTCCCCTTCAGACTGGAATCTCCACTAAGTGGATTCTCCACTATCCTGCTCTCTGGTGCTCTAGGCATTCCATCAATGTTTGCTGAGTGAATCAGCGAACCAAACATTGTCCGTTTCCAATTCTTTGCTTTTGTTCTGTTTCCTCCTTGTAGATGCTCTGCTCCCCCACCCCATCTCTCTTTACTTGTCAAACCCCCGCCCCCATCCTTTAAGGTCCATTGTAATGATGTCCTTCTGATTCTCTCAGCTTGGAGCCATAACTCTTCACGCTGAATCTCTGTGGCACATGGCTTGGCACTATCATATCACTTTACACCCTTTGCTTTGGGTTATAATGACTTCTGCACCCATCTCGGTCCTAGTAGAGAGTGAGTTCCTTGGGGATCATCATTTGTATATTCTTCCTTCCCTCGTCCCTGGCACAGTGCTTTCTATGCAGTAGGCTCAATATAAGAAGGCAAGGATATTGATTGTAGTCAGTGGCCCTTTACTGGTCCAGATACTGCTTCTTTAAAGCCCAAGGTGGGGTCCCTGAGCCTCCTTTCCCTGGGCTGGGCACTCGGCCCTGCTGACTGGATCATGTCCAAGGTCTGCCTCCTCCCTCCCCCACCAATCCCTGCTCACACTTTGCCTAAATCTTGCCCTGCCCAGTACCCTTTCAGATATTTGCATGGCCTGACCACAGCAAGGTAGCAGGGGAAAGACTGGGCTGTACAGATAGTCTGGTCCTCCTAGGCCCTTTGGCAAGCACCCAGGAGAGCAGAGATGGCCTGATATGGAGGGAGCTGGGCTCCAGGGCCCCTGTACTGCCCCCATGCCCTCATTACCAGTAAAGCATAGAATGAACCTAGTGCATGTCTGTGTCACCAAGCACTGTTGTGCTGACAGAGGCAATAACAGGATGTGTGCGTAAGGGGTGGGGGTGAGTGAGTCATCAGGGAAGGGCAGAGACCCAGAGGAGCTCACAGAATAGATCTTCCCCAACCCTTGCTGTTTGGGCTGCCACAGACTGAGAGGCAGTTCTTCCGGGAAGATTTAACCCTGGTATTTCGAGGGTCTTCATCCCTGAGTCAGACCCTACACCCACGCTTGGTCCAGAGGTATTTAAACACTGGATTTTTCAGAATCACCTGGGGTGTTTGTTCAATAGAGATGTCTAGGGCTTCCTGGACACCCGATTTGCACCCTGACTTGCAGATCTGGTCCATTCCTCATATCCCTAGGGAAATTCTTACCATGGTGCCAGCTTCTTGCTGAGGGCAGTGGGTAGATGCCCCTGGGATGCCTGGAAAAGGAGGCAGCCTTAGAAAGCAAGATCAAGATCAGGGGTCAGGCTGCAGGTGGTGGGGAGGGTGGGGAGTGGAGAGGTGACAGAGGAAGTGCTTGCTGGCTGGAGGTGAGCAGAAGGCGGGGCTGACAAAGGAGCTGCACCTGAAGGGCTGCTTGGCCTTGGTTGATTAGAATAGAATTGGTGGAACTGGGGAAGATGGGAGCTGGAAGGGTCAGCCTCCCGCTGATACTCAGAAACAGAAACCCGCCCCCTACAAAGATACAAAGCTATTCATCTGCAGTAGCCAGCAAGAGACACTAATCTGTACTTTTGAGAAGAAGTCAACAAGCAAAGTTTGCTGAGCTCACTCAGAGGAACTTGTAGGAGGCTGCAGGAAACCCAGCAAGGACCCTGAAAACACACACGCGTGTGTGAGCGCGTGCACACACACACACACACACACACACTCTATCTAGAACATGCATGCATGCGCGCGCGCGCACACACACACACACACAGTCTAGAGGACTAATGTAGTGGCTCAGAGCAGACTCTGGAACTGACGTCCTGAGATCAAATTCCAGCTCTTATGTGGGAGACCTCAGCCACCTTAACCGTTAATGCCCCACCTTTCTTCTCAAAAAAAAATGGGGCTAGTCATCACCCTACTTCATTAGATTATCATTAAGATTAAATGAGTTATATATAGAAAGAAGTTAGAGCAGTGCCTGCTACAGAGTAAGCATCATACAAGCAGGTGCTGTTGTAGTTATTATTATTTTAGATTTAGAATAGGGATATCTAGGACCCAGCACCCAGGGCAGATGTTTAGACTCTTTCTCTACTCGGAGTTTGGTCCACTGACCAGAAACATCAGGAGCTCATTAGCAATGCAGTCTCGGCCCTGGTCCTAGATGGACTGAATCAGAATCTGCATTTGACAAGAGTCCCGGTGAACAGGTGAGCACAATGAAGTTTGTGAAGCACAGCTGTAGAACACACAAGAGAACACGCCCTGAAACTCGACTGGGCTGTTTTGGGGAAGGAGGCTGACAAGGGTTAAGCTGCCCCGTCATGGGGTCCCCACTGCCTGGAAAGCCCCCACATCCTTGTCAGTGTGGGCATTTTACGTGAGGACGCGGTCTGGGTCCTTACACATCGGTGTGTGGGGACGCCCTGGTGCCCGGGACCACTGTGGGGGCGCGGTGGCTGAGGCCACCCCCCCAGAGCCCAGAGGATGCTGTGAGGTCAAGAGGTGGTTTGCTGGAGTACCAGGTGCTCAGAAGGTGGTCCACCTGCTCCTGACTGGAGACAGCACGCAGGTGGGCCTTCCCGCTTCCACCGTCCAGGCCTTCTGGGGGCTCGGGCTTCTCAGGGGTCTCCGGACCCCTACACGCAGAGTCCCGGCGCAGCCCCCGCGCCCGCATCTCGCTCTGCATGCTGGCGAAGAAGTGTAGCACGCAACGGTGCGCAAAGTCCCGCGCGTGCTCACAGCACGTCTCGTCGAAGAGCTTCTGCTCCAGGTCCACGTAGTTGCTCCAGTATCTGCGCTGCAGGAAGATTGTCTGGTCGAAGCAGGGCCTCAGGCAGCGGGCCAGGAAGGCCAGGACGATCAGCAGCAGGGTGAGACTCCAGCCAATGGCCTAGAGGGTGGGGAGTGCTAATGTAAGCGTTCAGGCACACAGGTATTGTACAGTGTGGCAAAGGTGTTCCCTTTCCTTATCCCTTCCATCCATTTTCAGGTCTATCCGCCTTCCAATTCAGTCATCCATTCTACCAACTACCTCCATCCATCCTCCCTCCCATTCATTCATTCCTCCTTCCATCCATGTTCTATCCAACTATCTCTCCACCCACCCCGTCATCCATCCTCTTATCTGATTATATATCTATTGTCTTCCTATCAAGTCACCCTCTCAACCATGCTCCTATCTGTCCATATCCCCCTATCCAACCATCTATCCTCCCATCCATTCATGTTCCCATACTCTCATCCTTGCTTCCATTTATCTCTATCCAATCATCTATCCACTTGTTATTTATCCCCCCTGCCTTCCTCCTGAACAAACACACCTTACTCCTTTAGTTTCCTCCCATGTATTTATTTATCTTCCCACAGTTTCCACCCTTGGAAGCATAAAGCTGCTTTCCTTTGTCCTGACATTTCTCTACAAAGGTATTGTTCATAGCTGAAGATGCTATATAAGCCGCAGTTCTAAGCCACAGCTTAGAGTGACTCTGTTTTAGGTTCCCCTTGCCTGATGAGCACTGCACACAATAATAAACTGTTTATTTTCCTCCTGTTAATCTTTCTTTTTGTTATAGTCACAGCTGAAAACCTAAGGTGGGTGGAGGTAAAGTTTTGCCTTCCTTGCACTCCCATCCATTCATCTGTGCATCCACCCATCATCCTTTCATCTTTTTATCTCGTTCTTCATCCATGCTTATATATGTGCATCCATCCCATATATGCATCCATCCATCCTATATTTTCGGGGAGATACTGAGGACTTAGTCTTTGCTCTCATAGAGCTAACACTTTAGTGGAAGTTACAATGACATAGGTGATGACTGACTAAGTACCATGTTGAGGGATGTATCTTGGGTCATGGAAATTCAGAGAGGGGACACCTGACCTGAATTTGAGGCCTCAGAGAACTGTGAAGTTGAGGCTGAGACCTGAAGGTTGATGATAGTTTACAAGATGTTAAGAGGAAACAGTGTTCCAGGCCAAGAGTAAAGAGAAGCTGAAAGTAGTTCTCTGAGGCTGGAGCCCCAACCTGGCCAGCTCCTGGCCTTCCCCTCTGCCCAGCCAAAGGTATTGAGACATTGCCTAAGACGAGCAACTTTATAGACCTGGAGCAGAGAAATCATCCTCTAAACCACAAGACTTACTTGAATCCTTAACATTTGTAGAAGTGATTGACAAAGCTTTCTGCCTGGCCTCCCACATGGCCCTTCCCTCCCCCCACTCTAAGTTTAAAATGTTTGTGTGAGTATTTTACTTGGAGGAGCATTTAATGTGACTGATCATTTACAGCTGAGTCAGGACTCAAACCCTGGTCTGAGAATTCTACACTATCTCCAGTGAATTAGTGAACTAGTGTACAGTGTTTACATCCACAGGGACATCAAGGTGAGTAGACCGAACCTCCATTTATTTTGCAGAAGAACCTGAGGCCCAGAGGGGAATGGGCTCATGGCCATGGTCACAGTCTGAAGCAGAATCAAGTGTGTCCCAAGCACTGGTCTTCTCTTTGCCACTCCACGGGCCTGCATTTGCCATGAGCCTGTCCCGACACCCCAGAGAGCTAGGGTGTATCTCCAGTGATGCTCTGCACGTGGTGGGACCATGTAAACACTTTTGGGGAGACATAGCCCAAGCTGGGCTCTGGCAGTGGTGAGGATGGGATCTGGAGCTTGGGCTGGGGTTTGTCTCCAGGATAACGGATTCTGTGCTCTGTGGGGAGCCAAGCATCTGGGGAGGACTTGCATAGTAGGGGAGGGTTTGGAGGAATGACATTTCAGATTCCTGCCCAGCCTGTTACAAACTGTGTGCCTTTGGCCTTGTGAACTAAACTCTCAGAGCCTCAGTTTCCTCATCCGCAAAGTGGGATGATCATGATTGCATCTATCTCATAGGGCAGTTTTGAGAATTAAATGAAGTAACGCATGTGAAATGCTTAACACAGTGCCTGACACATAAGGGCTTCATAAGTGGTAATTAGTGTTATTTCTGAGGGGTGGGCAGAATGTGTGTGTGGGGCGGGGGCAGGGTAGTGCAGTATGTCTGCAGCGTTTTCCTGCCGTCCAACCTGGAGATGAGCCTAGCTGACTCCAGAAGGGTATGGACACCTGGTCTGCACCCTGAGGTGAGTCAGTGTTGATGGCAAAGTGACCACTTCCTAAGGCCTGACACTGTCCCTTGTGAGGGTCATGTTTCTAACTACCCCCTCAGGGACCACATGCTCTGCGGTTGTGTCTCTAGCATTGGGAAGGGGGCCTCAGGAAACCATGTGTACCTCCTCACCCTGTGCCCCTGGGAACCAGTGCAGGACATTTCCGAGGGCAGGGAGAGGACCCCCCCACCCCAAATTACCTGTGACAGGCACCGCAGGTAGCGAGACACTGCCTTTCTAGCGGGGCTGTTCCTGACCAGCTCGTCCTCCTTGCAGGGCACCTTGGCCAGAAAGAGCTGCACCTGACTGGGGGTCATGTTGGCAAAGTCTAGAAACTTCTCGGGGTCCACAGAGCTGCTGAAGGCGCACACGAAGCACTTCCCATCGAGGAGGGCCAGCAGGATCCAGACGAGGGGGGCAGCCAGTGCTCTCTGCAGTACAGAGGAGCACATGTACCTGGGAACAGAGGAAGGGAGGGGGAACACAGGGCAGCCGGAATTCAGCTGCAGCAGGAAGGCTACAGGGGGGATGTGAGGATGAACTTCCCAGGACAGTGTGTGGTTACCCCAAGGGGAGGGTTGCAGCTCCCACTGCAGAGGCCTGAGCAGCAGAGGGTGGGGGAGAAGCACAGCTGGGGTCCTGGGAGCCCTGGGACTGGAACACTGGGGAGCTGGTGTTCTTCCTGCCTGAGCCTTTGTAGTGGACTCTGTTGGTGCTCTGCCCAGGCCAGAAGCATCTAGAGCTTTGGTGGGTAGTTTCTAGTCATGTGGAGGGCCTGAAGACCTCTGACCTCAATCCCCTGTGTGGCTCTGTCTGGGGCTTTGGAGGAGTCCCTGCTCCCAATGGGGGTTGGCCTGGAGGGTTCATGTCCCCAAATCGACCTCAATCCCAGAGGGCAGGGTGGTAGTTTAATGCCCCAGCATCTGGGACCCTCAGTGGAACAATTCTGAGGTGGGTTCTACCCACTTCCTTAGGCTCCTCAGAAGGACTGAGCCCCAGTTGCCTCCTTATTATCACTTCTTCCCAGAGCCTGCTTTTGGGGGGACCCTAAACTAAGAGGGGGAGAAGGCTATGGCACCCCACTCCAGTACTGTTGCCTGGAAAATCCCATGAATGGAGGAGCCTACTGCACGGATGGAGTAGGCTGTGGTCCATGGGGTCACTAAGAGGGTCCTGTGGAATAACCTGCCCAGAGACGGCACTTACACACCTCCCCACAGTGTCCAGGGAGCCCCTGATTGTCCCCAGGTGCCTCTTTTGACCTACTACATCTAGTGGCCTGAATTGGGTGTTGGTCACAGGACAGGAGCCCAGTGGAGCTGGAACCACGAGACCCTAGGGAAAAAGCCTCCCTGCATGACTGAATCACAGGGAGCTGGGAGCCCCTGGGAACATAAAAGAGAGGCTGCTTATGCACAGAATGCAGGTGTTTTTAACTTGCGTGTGTGCTCAGTCACTCAGTCGTGTCTGACTCTTTTTGACCCCATGGACTGTAGCCTACCAGGCTCCTCTGTCCATGGGATTCTCCAGGCAAGAATCCTGGAGTGGGTTGCCACACTCTCCTCCAGGGGATCTTCCCCACCCAGGAATCGAACCTGGGTCTCTTATGTTTCCTGCATTGGCAGGTGGGTTGTACACAAAACATAGGATGGTGTGTGCTGGCTCTGTGTATGTGTGTGTGTGTGTGTGTACATGGCCTACCTGGTGGTGAATTATAAATATGTTGTAGGCAGGGGTGGCTCCATCATTTTCTATGGGGGCAAGGTAGTTAGAAGGTGGAACCAAAGACCCGTTATGAAGTTACATGACATGCCATTGAGAACACCCCAGTTGTCCATATCAATAGGGGAGAGGAGAAGATCGTGCGTGAACTAAAACCCACCAAGCCCCTCTTGCCACTGCCCGTGGCACTTAGGTATTTTGTCTAAAACACTCAGGGCAGCAGTTCCAGGTTTGACTTGAATCAGAGCCTCTTCCTTGCTGTGGGAGCTCAGCCAAGTGACTTAACCTCTCTGTGCCTCAGGTCCTCCATCCTTAAAAATGGATCCAAGACAGGAGCAGACTCAGGGCCGAGGTGAGAATTCAGAGGCCATACACACACAGCACTTGGCACAGAGCTTGGCTCACTGTTGGCCAGGGAACATTATGAATTGCTTAATTCCGTCAGCTTTTCTTCTCTCTCTTTTTTTCTGCCGTGCCACGTGACTTGCAGGATCTGAGTTCCCTGAGCAGGGATTGAACCCAGGCCATAGCAGTGAAAGAGTAAAAGTGCCGAGCCCTAACCACTGCACTGCCAGGGAATTCCCCATCAGCTTTTCTTGATACAGGGCACTGACCAGGGTCTGAGGACATAGTGATAGCAGATGAGGTCTTTGCCCTCGGGGAGCTTGCAGGAGACGGGATGCAGCCTTCAAGCCAACCATACCTCTCATATGTGTAATACGGTATTCACATCATGGGATGGTTCTTCATGCATGTGGGGAGTTACAATCCATGGCCAGCAGGACAGACATGACCTGGATAATTCTTAGGAATCCTGTGTCTTTCCCACGTCTTTATCATTGGGCATGGAAAGGTGACAGACAGAAATATCTGTTTCCAGAGTGGAGACTGGCAAATCTGTCTCAGTGAACTGATGGTGCCTTGGTATCATTTTCTGGGGGAGAGCAGGGGGCACATCTGAAAGTAGGGTGCCTGTGGGGGTGCCCGGGGGAGCCCTGACCATGCCCATGGAGGTCACTGGGGTTCGGGGAGCCCCTGGCAGTGCTTATGCAGTTGGGGGATCCCCTGACAATGCCCATGGGAAGCTGGGAGATGTGGGACCGCACCTGATGATGCCTGGGTCCTTCCTCCGGTGCCCGGCAGGCCGGCGCCACTCTTCCACCATCACCACGGACTGCCGGTTGGCCAGGAGGCCGCAGAGGAACAGGGCGATCGGGGGCGTGAACAGCAGGCCCAGTCCGTAGAGGGCATTGTAGCGTGCCAGGCAGGGGCAGTTGAAGTCGAACGAGGAGTACAGCTTGACGGTGACCATGGCCAGCAGCAGGCAGATGCCGTTCATCACCGACTCGGAGCTGGACTGGAAGTGCTGGAAGAGCGTGCGGAATTTATCCATGGCCACGGCCTGGGTGGGGGGCAGCTGCGGGTGGGGGACAGGGAGGCTTCAGCCGCCTTCCTAGTCAATGCCAGCCACGTTGGGGGCAAGCCAGGGGCTGCAAGAGGTTCTTCCTTCTCTTCCAAGGGCCCGAGGGGACTAGGAGAAGACGGCGTCCGGCCAAGGGTGTGAGGCAGAGGCAGGCTCTCTCTACAGGCTCCCCTGCCCGGCCCAGATGTCCCCCACTGCTCCCCTCCTCTCTGGGAGATGAGTCACTGCTCTGTGACTGGCCAGCCCACAGCACCTCTAGGCAAATGGGCCCCACCCGATTCCTTCCTTTCTTCAGGGTTTGGATACTGACGCGTGGGACAGCTGGTGGGGCTGCCCGTGGGGGACAGGCAAATTCTGGGTGTGGTTAAGGCCATGGCACTGATGGAGCCAGTTACAGTTTCTGGCTCTTGGTTAAGAACATGGCTTAGCTCAGCTGAGCCCAGGGAGCTTTCAAATCGGTTTTTGTGCTGGGAAGAGCCAGGAGGGGCGCCTTACCCTGCCTGAAGCCATCCTGGAAGAGAAGTCTTTTGAAGAGCATTTAAACTCTTCAGTTTTTGCCTGGCTTGGGGAAGGGGAGGCCTTCTGGATGGAGGGTACCGCTTGGTCAAGGGCATGGAGGTGAGAAGCAGCCAGGTGTGGGTTGGCAGTTTGGGGTTGCTTGACTGTAGTGTCAGATGGGGGGCGTTGGGAGAGGGGGTGGGGGCTCAGTGAGTGCCTTTCCTCCACTTTATTCTGCTGCCCTTCAGGTCTGGCCACTGGCCAGCCCAGGTCTCCCTAAAGCACGGTTCCCACTACATAACTCCTCTGCTCTAGTGTGGCCGGGCCCCCTCAGCCTCCTTGTCATGACATTCAAGGCCCTCCTGACAGTACCCAGATATGTCTTCTCACCTCCACATGTTTGCAGATGCCTCCTCCCCTGGAGAACCCATGCCCCTTCCTCTCACCTGCTCTGCAAGAGGCAGCTTGGATGCAGCCCTTTCCGCAAGCTGCCCCTGGTGACCTTAGCTCTTGGGAGCCTCTCCTCCCATTTGGCCCTTGGAAAGGCCGCTCCTGCCTGCTGCTCCTGCCTCCCAGGTGTGGGGTGGGTCTCCCAGTTAGGATGGGACCTGCCCTCACACCTGCCCGTCCCTGCAGCCTCCAGCAGGGTGCCAAGCACACCGCAAGGGCGGCGGAGGTTTGTTCTCTGTGATGGTGACACTCACTCCCCCTGCTTCCATCTCTATAGCTTTGTCCTCTCCGCCCAGGCCCTGACCTGCACCTGCCCCTCTGTCTGCTCCTAGGAAGCAAGTGGAACGAAGATGCTGCTCTTAGCTCTCTCTGTCTCTCTCCCTCTCTCACTCTGTTTGTCTCTCTATCTCTGACTCTGCCTTTCTCTGTGTTGTGACTCTCTGTGTCCCTCGGCATGTGTGTCTGAGTCTTTCCGTGTGCCTCTCTGTCTCTGTCCCCCTCTCTGTCCTGCAGTCTCTTCCTATCTATCTTTCCCTCCTCCTTACCTGCAGCCCACCCCACAACACCCTGTCTTCCTGGCCCCCAGTCCTAACCCTCACTGGCCCCTAGTCCTGACCCAGGCAGCCTGACTTGGGGAGGGGAGTGGAGGCAGCCAGAAGAACTGCTCCTGGTCACAGATCCATAGGCGTGGCCTGAGCCTGGGCTGGGAGTGGGTGAAGCCCAGGCTCTTCCTCAATCTTCTCCCCTCTATCTCCCTCACTGGCAGCTCAGAGCTGCCCCTGAGCCAAGGAAAACCTCAGGCGCTGGGGTGCCCTTGACTCCACTGACGCCTGCTCCATCCAGCCTGGACCAGTGGGCATCTGGGACCCCCAGGGATGTCACCAGCACTTGCCTCACACAGTCACAAGCACCACTCCCATGAGCCCTCTGGAGCACGGGAGGCAAGTATCTTTCTGAGTCCTTCTGGGCCCAGGGGCTCAGCAACACCCTCCTGTCTTCACAGAGCCCATCTGCACTGTGGCAGCTGCACTGATCGCCCTTCTTCCTGTAATTTCAAACAACTTTTAGAAAATGGAAATATCTCCATCTTTTTTTTTCTGATTAAACACACCATTATGAAAAAGTTAAAACTAGAGAATATGGAAGTGTCCCCATGACTGCCCTCCCCTCCTGCTGCCCTGGGCCCCGGAGTCTCCCTGTCCCGGTATCAGTGTGTGTTGCCCCTCACTGGCATGCCATGCCGTTGGTCTACCCGGCCTTCCTCTGGAGACTCTGGGGACCACTGAGTGAAGCTCTGGGTGTGCTACTCACCTGCCCAGGAGCCCCGGGGCTGCTGGGAGAGGGGACTTCCATCTGAGGCCGGTCTCTCCCTTCTCTTAACCCTCATGATACAGGAGGACTCACTGTGTCTCCGTTTCAGTTCCTCTGAAAAATGAGAGCCTGGCAGTTTGAGGGACCCCTGGGACCTGCCAAATGAATGCTGTGTAGATCATTTAGCCTGTAGTTTAAGTCAGACGATCCGCAATATGTCCTGCAAACTTGCTAAGTTATCTGTGCAGTCTCTACCTCTGATGAGTAGTTACTCTGATAGTAATAGACAGAGGCCTGGGTCCCATTCTTTGTTTGTAGTTTATCCAGTGATGTGCTTTCAGGACCTGTGTGAGGGAGGGGTGAGGGGGGAGAGGGAGGGGGCTGGAGTGTGACTTTGCTGGGAGGGGAGGGGAGAGGAGAGGGAGGGAGGGGTAAGAGGGGAGAGGAGAGGAGAGTAGGCGGGAGAGTTAGGGGAGGGGAAGGGACGGGGGAGGGGGAGGGGAGGGGAAGGGAGGGCACAACCTTTCTAGCCTGTTATCATCCTGGGCTTAACTAGCAGAGAACGCCACCACCACCAGATCCCTGGGGCAGGGGAGGATGCAGGGCCCCGGAGAGGCTGGGTGTCCTGTCCGTGATCACACAACCTGGTGGGGACAGGGCCAGGAAGAAAGCTGGGCTCCTCCTCTGTGCCTCCCAGCCCAAGTCAGCCTCGGGGCTGCTGCCAGGAGAGGAAATTGTCTGGCTAAGGCTGTGCTTCTCAACTCTGAACCACCTGAGAACAGAGGGGAGGGAGGTGGGCTGAGAGGATCTGAGCACGCAGCTCTCCCGTTCTACTCTGAGGGAGGGGAGAGTGGTCAAAGGGCCGCCAGCTGCCTCTAACCTTGGGAGTCTCCAGAAAAGAATGGACAATGGGGGCTTCCCTGGTGGCTCAGTGATTAAGACTCTGTGCTTCCAACGCAGGGGACCGGGGGTTGGATCCCTGGTCGGGGAACTAAATTCCAGGTGCCACAACTAAGACCTGTGCAGCCAGATGAATACTTTTGGAAAAGAGAAAGAATGGACAATGAGTCTGGGAGAACACGGCAGAAAACTGGGACAAGGTCTCTCCTAGGCCAGCCTGCTCATAGCTCCAACCTCTAGGAGGTGAGACAGCCCTCCCAGGTCAGCCTGGGCCCTGGGCCTCACAGGAAAGGAGAACCAACTGGTGTGACTGCACTGGCCCTTGCTGGGTATTTACTGGAAAACACTCAAGCCAAAAAAAAAAAAAAGCAAAAAGGAAACCCAGCACAACTTAAAGGGATGTTACCTCTCAGGGTGAGCAGGTGGCTTTACATTTAAAAAAATTCTGTATTTTCTAAATTGTCTATTTTGTAATATGATTTTTTAAATTTCCCAATAAAAATCATAAATATTTTTTAGTGGAAAAACTCAAAGGGATTAAGGGACAAGGTAAAAGGGAGAAAGATCACCTTTTGTTGCCTGGAGCTCAGGCCTGCTGAACAAGGAGAGGCAGAAATAGAGGGAAGATGGAAGAAAGATTTGTTATTCATGTGTGTGGAAAGCATATTAACTTGTAGATGTGCTGCAGAATAATGCCTCAGATCTGATTCTTCTAAACTCCCTACCCCACCTTGGGGTACCCCATCTTTTTTTTTTTAAGATTTTTTTGATGTGAACCATTTTTAAAGTCTTTATTGAATTTGTTACAATACTGCTTCTTTCTTTTGTTTTGGTTTTCTAGCCTCGAGGCACGTGGGATCTCAGTTCCCCAACCAGGGATGGAACCAGCACCCTCTGCATTTGGAAGGCAAAGTCTTAACCATGGGACCACCAGGGAAGTCCACAGATCTTTTAACTCTGGAAAATGTTTTAAAGTCAGATTTTCATTTTAATGTTAACTTAAATCTATTTAGCAGTTTTAAATATGTGCTACCTTGCAATTGGAAGATCTTTATAGAACAAGTCTTTGGTTTCTTTTTTCTTTCTCAACTTGGGGTCTTGCAGATATGTTATTGGGGGCCCTCCAGATTTTTATTTCCTTCAAAAGGAAAAAGGAATCTGGGTGTTATTTGAGAAACACTGGCGTGACTGTTCTTGGAATTCCTGTGATGGAGAGGGCTCTTTAGGACAGGGTGCCCCCTGCTAGGGGAGTTGGTGTGTCTGATGTGTGTGACGTGTGTGTGGGGGGCGGTGGTATTTGTGGGGGTATGTGTAGTGTGTGTATAAGTGTGTGTGTCTTCAGAAACACAAGTGCGGCTGTGTTTCTTCTTTCTGGATAGAGAGCACAGTCTCCCCTGAGGTTTCCTTCAGAAGGAAGACACTGGGTGCGTGGCCCACTTTCCTGTCAGGACTGGGAGGCTATTGTTCCCTAGTGTCTCTCAGAGCTGTGGTGCCCTCTCGTTCCTTGAGAGACCTGACCCTCTTCTACAAAATGACAGAGGCCTCTGTGGGATCTGGGTGACAGGCCTTTCTGGTCTGTCTCTGGCAGAGAGAGACAGAGCTACGTGGCACTTCTGTGGGCTCCACTCTGGTGACTTTGTAGAGCCACACAGCCCTGAGGGGCTGAAAAGAGAATGAAAAAAAAGGGGGGGGGCAAAAAAAGGCACTCTGAAAAATGGCACTGGAACAACTGGCTAACCGTTTAGGAAAATGTAGGTGAATTTCTTCACGATCAGAAGCAAGGGAAGGCCGTTGTGAACAGAACACAGAATTCAGTAGTTGTGAAGAAGAAGATGGATAAAGTGGGCCCCACCACTTCTGTGAGCAAAATACCAATAGCAAAGTAAAAATAACAAAAAGCTGAAAAAATGCATTTTTTTCATAAGCTGCACACAAGGCCTATTTCCTACACACAAGCTGCACAAAGGCCTATGTCCTTAATTTGTGTATGCAGAGGAATCATATACATCAATAAAAAAAATATGAGCAAACCTCTGAAAAAATGGGCAAAAGATGTGAATAGGCTATTCACAGAAAGAGAAAGACAAGTGGCCCCAAGTCCTGTGAAGATTCTAGTCCTTACTCATAATTAAATATGTATATGAACATCCAGGTGCCTTTTCAAACTTACCAAGTTGTTAGAAACTAAAAGATTGGTAATACCTAATGTCCATTCTGAAGATGCGAAAATGGCAGCCTTAGGGTCACCGCAGTGCACTTGGAGAGGCCTACTATGGGACTTGTGCTTACTTAAACACTGCCACAGGCCAACCCTATCGTGACACCGTGGCCTATTGGTAACTCGTGAAAACTTTCTGTGCACATTGGGTCACCAGTGAGAAGCTGTGCAGAGCCCAGCATGAGCTTCATTTCCAAGCTGCCACCTATCTCTGCCTTCTAGGCAGCATCCGAGAACATGTGGCCCTTCATCGAGAATTTCATGGCAAGGGAACTTAGCCTGATGAGGGGTCTAACCAGTGCCCCCCTGCAATGGAAGTACAGACTCCTAACCACTGGACCACCATGGAATCACCCCAGAATTTGATTTTTTAAATCTATATTTAAATTAACAGGAATGATGTTTATAAAATTTGATATTAGGTAGGGCCACCCGAGACAGATGGGTCATGGTGGAGAGTTCTGACAAAATAAGGTCCACTGGAGAAGGGAATGACAAATCACTTCAGTATTCTTGCCTTGAGGACCCCATGAACAGCATGAAAAGGCAAAAAGAGCTCTTCCGAGCAGGGTCACGGCCCAGCCAGCGGGAGCCGGGTTTGGAGAGTCCCGGGCACTCGGAGAATCCGGGTAACCCTGGCTGGAGCCATGTCCCGGAACCTGCGCACTGCTCTCATTTTCGGTGGCTTCATCTCCCTGATCGGCGCCGCCTTCTACCCCATCTACTTCCAGCCCTTAATGCGGCTGGAGGAGTACAGTGAGTGACCTCTGACCCCACGCGGCGTCCCGAGCCCGCTGACAGTGATATCTGACCCCATGCGGCCGCCTGGCCCTAGTAACTCTCCCGCTTTCCCTCATCATCCCCACGTGGGGCCATGGACAGAGAGAAGGAACAAGCCATTAATCGAGCTGGTATTGTTCAAGAAGACGTGCAGCCACCAGGGTTGAAAGTGTGGTCGGATCCATTTGGCCGGAAATGGGAAGACGAACACCACCTCTAATGATGCAAGTAGACAGAGACGTCATGCTTTCAGTTCTGCAGCAAGCGCAATAAGTCACCTGGCTAGAGAACACTGGCTGGAGCAGAAAACTCTAGAAGGCCACAAAGAGTCCTGTGCATGAGGATTACGTCCCTTCTTAAAAGAACCCTGGAACAAATCATACTATTAGGAGGGTTTTCATCATTTGGTTTCCTTTCTAAAAACGAAGCTGTCTCACTCAGCTGGGCTTGAAGGCTATCTACATATTATTCAGTCTCTACCTCTTAGCCAGCCATGCTGTGATATGAATACAAGCAACCAGTAGACTGGGAAAGATCCTAGACTGTTTTGCCATCCTCCAAATAGGAAATTTCAGGGGAAAACTACCATATTGAGCAGCCTCATAGGGCTCTTTGAAAATATTAACGTTGATAAAACTCTTTGAGGACAAGGTACATTGTACTCTTTAGGAATAAGTAGTTCAGCTCAACTATCTCATTAGGAAGGTTGCTGCATGTTGAGAAATAAATTTGAAGCAAACTAAATGGGTCTGCATGCCTATTAGAAATCATTGTTGAATTGACTGAAGTGAAAATGTATATATTAAAATGATTTCTCTTACTTAAAAAAAAAAAAAAAAAAGAAAAGAAAAGGCAAAAAGATATGACACTGACAGATGAACTCCCCAGGTCAGCAGGTGCCCAATACGCTACTGGAGAAGAGTGGAGAAATAACTCCAGAAAGAATGAAGAGATGGAGCCAAAATGAAACCAATGCACAGTTGTGGATGTGACTGGTGATGGAAGTCAAGTTCGATGCTGTAAAGAACAATATTGCATAGGAACCTGGAATGTTAGGTCCATGAATCAAGGTAAATTGGAAGTGGTCAAACAGGAGATGGCAAGAGTGAACATCGACATTTTAGGAATCAGTGAACTAAGATGGACTGGAGTGGGTGAATTTAATTCAGATGACCATTATATCTATTACTGTGGGCAAGAATTCCCTAGAAGAAATGGAGTAGCCCTCATAGTCAACTAAAGAGTCTGAAATGCAGTACTTGGGTGCAGTCTCAAAAATGACAGAATGATCTCTCTTTGTTTCCAAGGCAAACCATTCAATATCATAGTAATCAAAGTCTATGCCCCAACCACTAATGCCAAAGAAGCTGAATGGTTCTATGATGACCTACAAGACCTTCTAGAACTAACACCAAAAAAAAAAAAAAAAAGTCCTTTTCCATAGGGGACTGGAATGCGAAAGTAGGGATTCAAGAGATATCTGGAGTAATAAGCAAGTTTGGCCTTGGAGTACAAAATGAAGCAGGGCAAAAGCTAACAGAGTTTTGCCAAGAGGACACACTGGTCATAGCAAACACCCTCTTCCAAAAGCACAAGAGACAACTCTACACAGGGACATCACCAGATGGTCAACACCAAAATCATATTAATTATATTCTTTGCAGTCAAAGATGGAGAAGCTCTATATAGTCAGCAAAAACAAGACTGGGAGCTGACTGTGGCTTGGATCATGAACTCCTTATTGCCAAAATCAGACTTAAATTTAAGAAAGTAGGGAAATCCACTAGACCATTCAGGTATGACCTAAATCAAATCCCTTACGATTATACAGTGGAAGTGACAAATAGATTCAAGGGATTTTATCTGATAGACAGAGTGCCTGAAGGACTATGGATGGAGGTTCGTGACATTGTACAGGAGGCATGATCAAGACCGTCCCCAAGATAAAGGAATGCAAAAAGGCAAAATGGCTGTCTGAGGAGGCCTTACAAATAGCTGAGAAAAGAAGAGAAGCTAAAGGCAATGGAGAAAAGGAAAGATATACCCATCTGAATGCAGAGTTCCAAAGAATAGCAAAGAGAGATAAGAAAGAATTCCTAAGTGTTAAGTGAGGAAAACAATACAATGGGAAAGACTAGCGATCTCTTCAAGAAAATTAGAGATACCAAGGGAACATTTCATGCAAAGATGGGCACAATAAAGGACAGAAACGGTATGGACCTAACAGAAGCAGAATTTATTATAAAGAGGTGGCAAGAATACACAGAACTATACAAAAAAGATCTTAATGACCTGGATAACCACAATTGTGTGATCGCTCACCTAGAGTCAGACACCCTGGAGTGCGAAGTCAAGTAGACCTTAGGAAGCATCACTACAAACGAAGCTAGAGGAGGTGATGGAATTCCAGTGGAGCTATTTCAAATCCTAAAAGATGATGCTGTTAAAGTGCTACTCTCAATATACCAGCAAATTTGGAAGACTCAGCAATGGCACAGGACTGGAAAAAGTCAGTTTTCATTCCAATCCCAAAGAAAGGCAGTGCCAAAGAATGTTCAAATTACCGCACAGTTACACTCATCTCACACGCTAGCAAAGTAATGCTCAAAATTCACCAAGCTAGGCTTCAACAGTGCATGAACCTTGAACTTCAGATGTTCAAGCTGGATTTAGAAAAGGCAGAGGAATCAGATCAAATTGCCAACATCTGTTGGATCATAGAAAAAGCAAGAGAGTTCCAGAAAAACATCTACTTCTGCTTTATTGACTATGCCAAAGCCTTTGACTGTGTGGATCACAACAAACTGTGGAAAATTCCTTAAGAGATGGGAATACCACACCACCTGACCTGCCTCCTGAGAAATCTGTATGCAGGTCAAGAAGCAACAGTTAGAACCATATATGGAACAATGGACTGGTTCCAAATTGGGAAAGGAGTACATCAAGGCTGTATATTGTTACCCTGCTTATTTAACTTATATGCAGAGTACATCATGTGAAATGCCAGCCTGGATGAAGCACAAGCTGAAATCAAGATTGCCAGGAGAAATACCAATAACCTCAAATATGCAGATGACACCACCCTTATGGCAGAAAGCAAAGAAGAACTAAAGAGCCTCTTGAGGAAAGTGAAAGAGGAGAGTGAAAAGGCTGGCTTAAAACTTAACATTCAGAAAACTAAGATCATGGTATCTGGTCCCATCACTTCATGGCAAATAGACGGGGAAACAATGGAAACAGTGACAGACTTAATTTTTTGGGCTCCAAAATCACTGCAGACGGTGACTGTAGACATGAAATTAAAAGACGCTTGCTCCTTGGAAGAAAAGCTATGACCAACCTAGACAGCATATTAAAAAGCAGAGACATTACTTTGCCAACAAATGTCCGTCTAGTCAAGGCTATGATTTTTCCAGTAGTCATGTATGGATGTCAGAGTTGGACCATAAAGAAGAGTTGATGCTTTTGAACTGTGATGTTGGAGAAGACTCTTGAGAGTCCCTTGGACAGCAAGGAGATCCAACCAGGCCATCCTAAAGGAAATCAGTCCTGAATATTCATTGGAAGGACTGATGCTGAAGCTGAAATTCTAATACTTTGGCCCCCTGATGGGAAGAACTGACACATTGGAAAAGACCCTGATGCTGGGAAAGATTGAAGGCAGGAGGAGAAGGGGACGACAGAGGATGAGATGGTTGGATGGCATCACTGACTCCATGGACATGAGTTTGAGCAAGCCCCAGGAGTTGGTGATGGACAGGGAGGCCTGGTGAGCTGCAGTCCATGAGGTTGTATAGAGATGGACATGACTGAGTGACTGAACTGAACTGAACTGAACTAAATGTCAGTGAGGGCTTAGAGAAACTTTCATAACACTGATGGCGGGAGTACAAATTTGTATGAATTTTCCTAGAACAACTTGGCAATATATTTAAAGCAAAAATTTAGATATACATGCCCTTTTTATATTTTAAATATACATACCCTTTGACCTAACAATTACATAGGTCTGTATTTTCTCTATTGATAGTTTTGCAGAAATAGCAAAGACAAACAAACAAGAATGTTCATTATAGCATGGTTTTAATAGCAATACAGTTGGAAACATCCTAAATTTCATCAACAGGGGGTATTTAGTAATTGTTTAAATAAATTATGATACAGCCATAAAATGGGATCTATGCAGCCATTAAAAGAATGAAGCAAATCTATGTGTGTTCATATGAAAAGACCTCTAATAGATTCTGATAAGCATTTAAAAAAATAGTTTGGTATACTATGCATAGTATAATCCTTTCTGAATAAAAATGATATAAATCTGTAAAAGTTTTAGTACACTTTTTGCCAGAGGGATATATAAAATATGTAGACAGTTAATACTACTGGTTGCTAGCACAGGTGGTACTTTTTTCTCTCCGTTTTATACCGTTCTGTGCTGTTTGACGTTTCGAACAATGTGTACATAAAAACTTTATTTTTATTTAAAAAAATCAACAGAAGTATTCTGGGCAGTAAATTTATGGATTTAAAAAATTGTTTCCATATGTAAATAAATGTGCTTAGTCACTCAGTCATGTCTGACTCTTTGTGACCCCATGGACTTGTAGCCTGGCAGGCTCCTCTGCCCATGGGGATTCTCCAAGCAAGAATACTGGAGTGGGTTGCCATGCCTTCCTCCAGGGCATCTTCCCAACCCAGGGATTGAAGCCAGGTCTCTTGCATTGCAAGCAGATTCTTTACCATCTGAGCCACCAGGGAAGGTCATGTAAATAAACATTACTTTTAAAAAATAGGATTGAAATATATGACTGACATAAAACAAAATAACAAAGTTGAAATCTTAACATTCTTCCACACTTGACTGACAGTCTATACAAATGGACTTTCTGACCAAAGTAGAAATGAAGTGTTTCCAGATCCTGTGAGGGGGGCTGGTTTTCTGGTGTGAAGGTCCTGCTGGTGGTGTCATCAGACATGGGGATGCTGGGCCAAATGCAGAGACTGGGGGGCAAAAATAGGTGAGTTGCTCTCTGGGAAGGGGCACACATCCAACTGGATTTTCTGAATTCTATTCTTACTCCATAAGCACCAAAGTCAGAGTAACTCTGGGCACCCGCCTTTCCCCTGTTGCCAGCACCCACAAACTCATGAGACTTCTCAGACGTGTTTGGGAGAGCCCTGGGCCAGGAGTGGCAAGTCCCAGCTCTGAGAGTAGCTGGGTGCAATGGCCACACATCCTCAGGCTCTGGCGACATAACAACAGCTGTTCACTGGGCGTCTGCCGTGCCCACAGCCAGGGGCTGTGCTGTGCTGGGCACACACAAGTGCACACGTCAGTTACCAGACACAGGCCGTGGGGCAGCTCAGTGTGAGCTGAGGCGCTCTGAAGAGGGCCTCCGGTTGCCTTAAGTTTGGGGAGATTCTCTCAGTCCTGGGACAGAGTGTCTGCTGGAGATCCAGTCTCAGAACGAAAGATGACAAAGTGGCCTCAGGGAAGCAAACATGCCCAGAGGGTAACATCTGGGTGGCTAAAGAGCAGAGCTAATTTCTTCATTGACATATTTTCATTATAATGAAGTAGTTAATAGAAGCTATCAGGATATAGTTGCTCCCCAAATTCTCCTTCCGCTTTGAAAGAGGAAATAGAGCAACCTGTAAACATTTTAAAGGTGTGTTGATTGACTTGAGGTCCCCCTCCCCATAAGCCTGACAGAGACAAAGCGGATTCTAATGGAGGTCTAGCGCCACCTCCTGGTGGCCTGAGAGAAACTGAGAGGGACGACAGGGAAGAAAAGGCTGCTCACCCCGCTGAGAGAAAACTTTCGACAGGCTGCTCTCATTGGGAAGAGAGGACACTTTCCACAGGCTGAGGCGCCTTTGGGTGAAGGGTGAAGGTCGGAACAAGCGAGCGCCTCTGGGACCTCTCAGGAAAGGAGGATAGCAGTGAGAGGCTACCCAGGCAGCAGTAATGGAGAAATGTCTGTTTGCTGTTCTGCTTCTGGAGATGCATGGCATTTGAACTGATTGAAGGCTTCTGACTTAGTGGAGGTATGTCTCCTGGCTCCTGAAGGTGTCTTCCAACGTTTACCATGAAGGAGTTTAAAATTTTTATATAGTCTTACTTATCATACTTTTCCTTTATGATTCTCTGATCATTCTAACATTCTTAGAAAAGATTTCCTGCCAGATAAAGTCATTCCTGGCTTCCCTGGTGGCTCAGACAGTAAAGACCCTACCTGTAATGTGGGGCACCTGGGTTCGATCCCTGGGTTGGGAAGATGCCCTGGAGAAGGAAATGGCAACCCACTCAAGTATTCTTGCCTGGAGAATCCTGTGGATAGAGGGGCCTGGTGGGCTAGGGTTCACGGGGTCGCAAACAGTCGGACACAATTGAGTGACTAACACACACAAGGTCATTTAAAATATCTATGTAGGAAAAAGAAAATGCTGGGATAGTACATCCACTTGGAGCACTTTTCTTTGAGCTCAGTTTTGTTATTTTTAAATCTATTTTGTGTTCATTAGTGGCCATGTGATTCCTGACTAACTTCTGGAGAGCTGAGCCAAAGCCCTGGGGAGTTTTAAGGGTCTCCTCAGTAGGAAGGGGCTGGTTCGGGAACTTGAGCAAGGACACCTCCCTGGCGACAGGTGTTTTCCTCAATCTGGCACCTAAAGGAATCCCACTCTGGAGCAGGGATTCGGACTCAGACCATCCTAGGACTGAACCTCAGTGCTTCACTTATCAACTCCTAGTCAAGTATCTTAACTTTCCTAGGCTTCAGGATTTTCATCTTTAAAATGGGGATACTGTTGCTGCTGCTGCTAAATAATAATATATACTTCACAGGGTTATTACCAGGCTTAAATGAATTAATACAGATGAAGTGCTTGGACCAAGACCTTGCCATGTGTGCTCCATAAAATTCTCCTGTAGGGACATCCCTGGTGGTCCAGTGGTTAAGAATCTACCTGCCAATATAGGGCACATCTCTGGTCAAGGAAGATTCCACATGCCCTGGGGCAACTAAGCCCACATGCCACAACTGCTGAGCCCACGCACCTAGAGCCCATGTTCTGCAACAAGAGAAGCCATTGCAATGGGAAGCCAGCACACCGCAACAAAGACTAGCTCCGGTTCACCACAACTAGAGAAAGCCCACACTCAGCAACGAAGAGCCAGTGCAGCCATAAACAAACAAACAAAAATCATCTGTCAGTATTACCTGAGCCAGTGGCCCTGGGATGAGTCAAGGGATGCTGGGCTCCTTTGAAATCACTAAACAAGTTTCTTAGATAGGGAGACAAGTCGTCCTCTTTCTGGCATTGCACATTTTTCTTTTTGCTTCTTGCAGAAATCTCCACCTGTCCTTTTGTGTATGTTAGTTGCTCAGTCATGTCTGACTCTTTGTGACCCCATGGACTGTAGCCCACCAGGCTCCTCGGTCCATGGAATTTTCCAGGCAAGAATACTGGAGTTGGTAGCCATTCCCTTCTCCAGGGATCGAATCCAGGTCTCCCACATTGCAGGCAGATTCTTTACCATCTGAGCCATGAGGGAAGCCCTTTTGGAGGCAGTTTTAAGAATGCTTGGCCTCAGGCCTGGATTTTATCCATAGGCACTATAAGTCCAGGTCTTAGGCCTATGGGCTTTCTAAGTATCTACATAAGACTGGAAAAAAATTTCAGTGGCTCCAAATTATGAAAGGAAAACTTCAAAATCAAAATTAAGAAATGTTTACTTAAATATCTATAAAACAATGTTGTGTCAACCTCATTAATCATTAAACGAGTACTCATAAATATTTCATTATATTTTAAGGTTCCTCTGTGTCTTTTCATAGCTTGATAGCTCATTTCTTTTTAGTGCTGAATGCTATTCCACATCTGGAAGTCCCACAGTTTATTTATTCATTCATCTACTGAAGGACATTTTGGCTGCCTCCAAGGTTTGGCAATTATGAACAAAGTGGTTAAAAACATGCACATGCATGTTTTTTGGTGGCCATAAGTTTTCAATCCCTTTGAGTAAGTATGCAGGAATACAATTGCTGGATAATATGTTAAGAGAACGGTTCGTTCTGTAAGAAACCACCAAACTGTCTTCCAAAGTGGCTGTGCTATTTTGTATTTCTACCAGTAATGAATGAGAGTTTCCAGTGTTCCATTTAGTGTTGTCAGTGTTCTGGGTTTGGGCCATTCCAATAGTTCTGCAGTGGCATCATCATTTTGATTTACGTTTTCCTGATGACATAAGATATAGACCGTCTTTCCAAATGCTTATTTTCCATCCATATATTTTCTTTGGTGAAGTGTCTGTTAAGGTCTTTGGCTCATTTAAAAAATGAAGTTGGTTTCTTATTGTTGAGTTTGAAGTATTTTTTTGTATATTTTGGATAATGGTCCTATTTCAGATATGTCTTTTGCAAATATTTTCTCCTAGTGTGTGGTTTGTCTTTTTATTCCCTTGACAGTGTCTTCTGCAGAGCAGAAGATTTAATTTTAATGACATCAAGCTTATCAATTATTTCTTTTAAAAAACTTTTTATTTTATATTGGAGTAGAGTTGATGAACAATGCTGTGGTAGTTTCAAGTATAACACAAAGTGACTCAGTTATGCATATACATGTATCTACTTCTTGTCAAGTTCTTTTCCCATTTAGGTTGTCACTAAATAGAGCAGTCTCCTGTGCTAACAGTAGCAGTAAATTGTCACTAAATTGAACAAAGTTCCCCATCCTAACAGTAGGTCTTCTTGGTTCTGTTTTAAATAACAGTGTGTACAAGTCAGTCTCAAACTCCCTAACTGTCCTTTCCCCCAATCCTTTCCCCCTGGTATTACCAGTTCTTTCTTTCATGGTTCTTGTCATCTTTGTAAAAAGTCATTATCAAAGCTAAGGTCATCTAGATTTCTCCCATGTTATCTTCTAGGAGTTTTATAGCTTTGTATTTAACACATAGGTCTGTGATCTGTTTTGATTTAATTTTTGTGGGTAGGGGTGTAAGGCCTGTGTCTAGATTTACCTTTTTGCATGTGGATGTCCAGTCGTTCATACAATCATTTGTTGAGAAGATTACCTTTGCTCTATTATATTCCTTTGCTCCTTCATCAAAGATTACTTGACTGTGTTTGTGTGAGTCCATTTCTGGGCTCTTTATTCAGTTCCATTTATCTATTTGTCTATTTTTCACCAGTGCCACACTGTCTTAATTACTGTAGCTTCATAGTAAATTTTGAAGTTGGCTAATGTCAGTCCTCCAACTTTCTTCTTCCTCAATATTACTCTGGGTCTTTTACCTCTCCATGGACACTTGAGAATCAGTTTGTTAACATCTACAAAATAACTTGCTGGGATTTTCCCTGGGATGTATTGAATCTATAGCTCAAGTTGGGAAGAACTGACATCTTGACAATATGGAGACCTACTAGTGTGTTCAGCCCTAAACTGGGCCCTGGGAGGTAGGAAACTGTACTGGAGTTAAGGAAAACAGGACAGGGTCCTTCATGGTGTTGGCAAGGAAACTGTACCCCACACAGTGCTAGGTGTACAGAGAGTGCTCAAAAGGGTCTCTGGGGCAATGAACGAAGCTGAACCCCAAAGTGACTGAAAACAGAACAGTATGGTGCCCATTCCATGCTAAGATGGTTAACACAGACTCTGGTCCTTCACAGGAAAGACCTGGCCTCGAGGAAAACTTTGTGGCGAAGGTACTGTCTAGAAGGGAACCGGCCAGACAGGCTGGTCTGGGCAAGTCTCTTGGGCTTACTGAGTGGATGTATTGATAGGTTAATTCACTGACACTGATTCATTGATTTGTCAAATATTTTTCGAGAATCTACTGTGTTTCAGGCACTCAGGGATCTCCCATCTAACATATCCAGCCACCCCCTGCAGTTCAGGCAGGACCACTTCTGTCTGTGTTTTCTGACAGTGGTCTGATGATGTTAATAACTATGGGCTGGGCCTCAGAGCTGCCTTGTATCCTAGCCAGAGATGGCTGAGGCTGTTTCCTGTTTAAAGTCTAGCTTCTCAGCAGGGAGGGCTGTTGAAGTTTAAGGGAGCCCTGGCTCAGCCTAGATGAACTCCACCTTGTCTGCCCGGTGGGGGACCATCCTGTGGCTTGCTCTGAGCTCAGCCTCTAGGGGTTCAGGGAAGGAAGAAAGGAAGCTCTCAGTCAAATATTTTATTATTTTATCAACATGGAGACTCTTCAAGACTTGAACTGACCCGGGAGATATGGAGAGTGAGAAAGAAGGGGAGAGAGGTGAACCAGCAGGAGGAGACTGAGCAAGGAGCAACAGGGGCAGAGAGAGGGCAGGACAAGGGTGGAACAGGGAAGGGCGGGAAGAAGGGAGAAAGACAAGAGGAGGGAGGGAGAGAGAGGAAGAGGGAGCAAGAGAAAGGAGCTGGTCAGAAGGGAGAGAAGCAAGGGAGAGAAGGGGCGACGGGGGCCAGAGCTGCTGCTGAAACTGTTCCTGGGTCCCCGCCTGGGGTCCCCCCCCTTCTCCTGCGCATTGGTGTGAGCGCTCACAGCATCCACATGGACACACGTGTGCACGCAGCCAAACACATATGCACTGACACCCACCCCTTTGGGCAGAGCTTTCAGACTCTACACTGCTGGGGAGGCGGGGTTGCCACGGTGACAGGTGTTGGAGCACCACCTTATGGGTATTAATAGCTTCCATTGAAGCCACCAAAACAGTGACTTCATCCAGACCTTCTTCCTGGCAGGCTCCTTCTCCCTCCTCGCTTCTTAATTGGGGCTGGGAAGGGCCCTCGGGGGCCTCAGAGGCCACTTCTCTGCCTCCTAGCAGCCTCTTTGGTGAAGGATGCTTGAAGCCTCAGGGATTCCACCCAACGTCCAGGGGAAAAAGTGGTTCTTTGCTCCTCTGAGCTGGGTCCAACCACTGCCCCTGCCAGGAAAGGGTTTCTGAGGCACAGGTCCCCTGGAGGGGTCACCCTCAGCTGCTCTGGGTCCCATGCAGCCACACCCACTTCCTGCCTGGCCACAGACTTACAGCCAAGTTCCCCCCGCCCCCCACCTCCCCACACCATAGCACAGAGCTCCTTGGGAAAACTGGGGCCAGTCTAGGGAGATGACATAAGGGAGTGGTCCCCAACATTTTTGGCACCAGGGACTGGGTTTGTGGAAGACAATTTTTTTACAGATAGGGTGGGGGAATGATTCAAGCACTTTAAATTTATTGTGTACTTTATTATTATTACATTGTGATATAGAATGAAATAATTATACCATTCACCATAATGCAGAATCAGTGGGAGCCCTGAGTTTGTTTTTCTGCAGCTAAATGATCCCATCTGCGGGTGGTGGGAGACAGTGATAGTAGGGTTTGTGCTCCTATCAGAATCTAATGCTGCTGCTGATCTGACAGGAGGAGGTGGAGCTCAGGCAGTAATGTGAGGAGGCCCTGTGGTTAAAAAAAAAAGATGAGGCTTCCACTGATCGCTCACCACTTGCTCACCCACCACTTACTTCCTGCCATGTGGCCTGGTTCCTAACAAGCCATGGCCTGCTACTGGTCCGTGGCCCACTGGTTGGGGACCCGTGATGTAGGGTACAAGATTTCAGAGGCATCACACTCGAGTCGGAGCAAGAGCAGGGTGGCTGTTCGTTGCATGGTTCTAAGGGCGAGTGCCTCCTTACATTTCATCACACAAGGACACCTCGCTCATCTCATCCTAATCTCAGCCTTGTGGATGCTCCCATTATTTCCTCAGCCACTGAGATCAGGGGATGTTTCTGTCCTACCTTCCTTCAGTTCCCTGCCTGGTCCCTAATGCCTTTCACCCTCCTGTGCAGCTACCTGGGGTCAGACTGTCCTAAGCAGCAGAGCCTCTGGACCCCTCAGGCAGGCACTGGTGTCTGGTCCCCTTGTCTCCCCTTCCCCGTGACCTTCTGCTCTTCTCCCCTGCTTGGCCCAGAGCCCCAGGTTTAGACCACACCCTGTCAAGGGACCCATGACATCCCTGCCTCCCTCTACTATGGGGCCTTACCCACCCCCATCACTTCTGTGTCCCAGCCCATTCCCCTGAGGAAGGGAAGGAGGGGACAAGCTTCCCCCCTGCCCCAGCCACTGTCGGTAAATCCTACCAAGGGCCTGCACTTCGCACACCCTCCAGAGGAACTAGTCTCGTCTATACAGAGTCTTCAGATTTATTCTGATGCCAGCAGCAGCCTAGAGTGACCTCATTCCAGCAGGCTTCAAGGGGTAGATGAGCGTGTGAGAGTGTGGGTACTTGTGTAGACGTGAGTGTGTGAGAGAGAGTAAAAGTGTGTGTGCAAATGGATAAGTGTGCTGCCCTTCAGAGCCCATGGATTTCTGATGCATGAGTCATCAGCTGGCGTGAGCCTCAGGGAGATACGCCCATAAAAAGACAGCACCCTTGACCTGCCACGTCCATTCTGCAGCTGGCTGGGCACGTGATCCTGGGCATCTGAGAGGCTGGGGGCAGAAGAGGGGGCTGTCTTTCCCTCCAGACCCCAGAGAGCAGCTGTCAAGGATATTTCTAGCTCGCCTGGAGTCCCAGACATTTAAGGATGTGATGCCTGCAATGGGGTGAGGGTGGAGGGCAGGAGAGGGAAAAAAGGGATGGTTCAGAGGCTTTCCTCCCACGCCTCTTGGTGGAATTTGCCTGGGAGGCAGGGGGATTCGTCCATCTCACAAGCGGTGTTGGACAGTCTGTCATGTACCAGGCACTCTCTTGGAGACTGGTGACATCATGGTGAATGGAGTTGACCCACTCACTCCACTCACCTTGGGGGGAGGTAGACCATAAGCCAGGGGGGAAAGTCTACTTTCAAATTAATTCCAGAAGATAACACAGAGTAATGGTATGGAGCATAACTGAGAGTGGTGGGGGTTCTCTGGCTGGGCTGGTCAGAGAAGGTCAGGAGGTGATACATGAACTGTGCCTGAATAATGAGGAGCTGTCATATGGAGACTTGAGGAAAGAACCACCCAGAAGAGGATGGATGAGATGCCTGAAGCCAGCCTGTGTCCTTGCTGGATTCTGGATCAAAGTTGTTGAAGCCAGTCAGGGAGCTAGAGGTGACGGAAAAGGAAGGCAGATTCTCTCTCCCAGAAGCACCTTGGCTCATCTTCTAGCCCTGACCAGACAGGGAGAAGGATAGTACTGTAAACTACATGGGAAAATAATCTGAAAAAGAATGGACATATGTATATGTATAACTGAATCAGTTTGCTATACACTTGAAACTAACACAACATTGTAAATGAATTATACTAAAAAAAAAAAAAAAGAAAGAAAAGACAGGGAGAAGAAGATGCCCCCATGTCCAAGTAGGAGATGACTCCTTTTCCCTTCCTGCAGGTCCTAGTATCAGTGCTGAGCTTCAGGATGGATGAGTCATGTGAACAGGTGACTTGCTGAAGGCCCTTTCCTCCAGGAAGCTTTCTTTGACTGCTGCAAGTCACAGAAGCCCCCACCTCTTGGAACTGACAGAACCACTTAGCTCAGAGTTGGTGGTTCTCTGAGTTTGTTCCTGAGATTTGTCCCTGAGGCTTGGCCCTCCATCCAGTCTTCTAGGCCCAGTCTGTGTTCATCTAAAGGCTCCCAAGCCTTTTTGTGTCCAGAGCTGAACAGCCTGGGGTTCTTGTTCTGAGCCTTTGTCTCAGTGCCCCTTGGAGCTGACTGAAAACAAAAGGGTCAGGTGCTGGGTGGGATTCTTTCTTTTTTTTTTTTTTAAATGGACAAGTTATTTAATTAGGATCTTTGTAAGAAGTTCAGAACACTACTTTGTGGGGATAAATTCCATTTGTGAGAGCAAACACAGAGCGCAGGTAGCCCTGGAGCTGAGGGACAGCTTTGATTCTTTGCAGAATTTGTGAGTCCACAGCTCTCTGATCAACCTTGCGCTGCTCTGTGATCTCCTATTTCTCTCTGTGTCGAAGATCTCACCCTCCTGGTGTCTGGGTTTATGCAGTTTCGTCTTGAAGTAAGCGTCAGTGAGATGTTCTGGGATTTTCACACCACTGATGTCGATTTTGGTGGAGGTGGCAATGACAAATTTCTGGTGTGTTCTACGCAGAGGAACTCAATTGAGGGACAGAGGCCCAGTCACAGGTAACAAGCCACTGCCCAGATGCTTCAGGAAAATGACTCTCTTTCCTCTGTGGTGCCCTGTGAGCATGATCAGAATTGTCCCGGGAGTGACGCTGCTGGCACGCAGCTTTCCCACATGCTTACTGAAGGGTTTTCTGCCCTGACTCAACAGCTTCTGAGGCACGTCTTCAGTAGGGTAATACCTAGGCGTTTTGTGAAGTTTGACCACTCAGGTATCACCATTTTTGTCACCACCAACTGGTTTTGTGACAGTAGCAAGAACCCGAACCTTCTATTTTTTTCGACCTTTGATTTAGCTGCTGAATACTGTCTCTTGTACAAGGCCTTCCTGGAGTACATAGCTGATCAGAATATCTGCCAATTCCTCTGACCAGGACAGGGTTTCAGCTGCAGTGGAGCTTCCCCTTCTTAACCTTCTTCACCTTTTTAGCCTTGTCGCCAGCATCAGCCTTCTTGGTTTCAGGTTTTTTCTCCTTAGTATCTGGCTTCTCAGCATTTTCAACCGCCATCTTGCAAGATGGGAAAGAGTGGGATTCTTGATCTCACTTCATTTATTCAGTCATCCATCCACATATATATATATATATATATATATTTTTTTTTTTTTTTCTGGAGCTTTTATTGTATGCCAGGCACTGTACCTGCTACTAGAGAAATCGGAAATCAGAGTTACTTCGTCCTGGGCCTGGTATCCAGGGAACTCGCCGTTCTTACTGTATGGTTTCTCTTGTTTTCAAGACCGAGCGCCACTGTTGATGAGGGGAATAAACCCAACCCAATCTCTGTCTGATATTTGACCCCTATCTGCTCCCCCGCCAGGCCAGGAAGGGCTAGTGGCGGCCGGGAACGTCGCACGCCCAGCGCCACATCTGGCTGAGCGGGCGCGCGCGTGTCACTAAGACGCTCATTCACCGGCGCAGCTGTCACCATAACAACCGGAGCGAGGGAATCCTGGCGACGGCTGGGGGCGGGGGCGGCGGTCGCGCGGGGACCCGGCGGGGGCGGGAGCGCGGCGTCGGGGGCGGGGGGAGACCCACCACCGCGAGAGCGCCCAGCACACCCCGCGCTCCTCGGAGCCCCGCTCCATGTCGAGCCGCCGGCGGGAGGGCACCACGCACGTCGCCGCCTCGGTCGTCCCCGCGGGCGGGGACCCAGCCGGCCGCCGAGCCGCCGAGCCTCCGGGCAGGCCGAGCCGCTGAGCGCCCGCGAAGAGAGCCCTGACTCTATGGCCCCGGGGAAGCGTGCCGGAGCCACCAGCCGGAACCCGAGCGCCAGCGGGAGGAAGACGGGAGCCCCGGGCGCCGCCGGCCCCGGCCCAGGGGCGCGCCCGCCGCGAAAAATGGCAGGCAGGTAGCCGGCTCGCGCGAGGAACCCCCGCGGCGGGCAGGACCCGCCAAGGACCGCGGAGCCCAGACACAGGGAGGAGAGGAGCGGCCCGCCCGCCCCCCGCCGCAGCCCCACAAGGGCCCTCCCCCGGCGGCGCGCGCGCCGGCGCGCGCACACACTTGCACACCGTACCTCCGCTCCTGCCCAGCCTCGCCTGCCCCCTGCGAGTGCCGAACCCCACTGGGGCCGGATGCCATGGGTAACAACTTCTCCAGTATCCCCTCTCTGCCCCGAGGAAACCCGAGCCGGGCGCCGCGGGCCCACCCCCAAAACCTCAAAGGTAAGGCTCCGCCGGGCCGGGCTCAGCTGGCGGACTGGGGTGCAGGTGGAGGGGCAGGGAGAGGTGGAGAGGTGTGGTTGGGGAGGCCGGACAGGTGCCACCTGTTGTGCGTCTTTGGAGGCGGGAGATGCACCTCTGGCCATTGAGGGTGCGCTGGAGGTGGGGGGCTGCGAGTGATGATGGCGAAAATCAGGAAGGATGGCGTCCCGTGGGGTCTACGCAGTTCTCCCAGCTACACCAGAAACGTCACTGGAGTCCCCTCAGGCCACTGTGCAAGGCGAGCGCGCCGGGTGAGGAAGGGCATTTGCCCAGTGGATGGGGAAGTGTGGCAGGATGCTCAGGCCGGTCAGCTGTGCTTCCCAAGAGAAGTACCACGGTCTCCTTTTTCATCTGCCCATGGCTGGAGAGGTGATGGCTGGAAGCACTAGTTGCCTTTCCGATTGGAGGGTCTTAAAAATACAGGGCTGAATAATAACAGCCTGGAAGAAGGGACCAGAGCTGGTGGCCTCTGGAGTCCTCTGAAGCTACTGACTTTTTGTATCCACTGAATCAGCTTGGTTTCTGGTTCCCCAAAGGCTAGATTTCCAGTCAGAACTCTAGAAAGGATGAGCTGAGAGCCTTGAGACAGATCTCAAGGCCTTTGCCCTGTTAAATCCACTGACCTATTCAGCACCCTCAGGGAGGTGCCAGGCCCTGTTCTTAGCTTTACCTCTTCAGTGCTGTCTCTGACCTTTTGAAGACTCACCTGGGCCTTCCCAGGCCCTCAGAGCCCACTGATTCCCTTCAGAAAGCTCCTTTTCTATCATCCTGAAAACCAGCCAGCACTGACTGGGCATTCGGATGACTAAGACTCAGAAAGGGAAGCTCTTGGGCAAGTTTACAAAGAACTTTGACAAATACCTTTTCAAATGAGCAAGGAAACTGCTCTGCATAGTGCTCAGAGCTTGTCATACCCATTTCACAGTTGAGGAGAACCAATGCTTGTTTCAGGATCCCAAAGCCAGAGGGGCAGAGCTAGACTGTAGACCTGTATCTTCTGTCATGGAATGCTATCCTCTCTTTTGCTGGACAGTCAACCTTCAGAACTGGGGGAGAGAAGAGACAGGACCACCATCCTGCATTCTAACTCCGACACTTTGAAAACCACCTCTCACTCACCTTGGGCACATCAATGGGTTTGTTGTGTCTTTCTGAAAATTAATATGGAGGCACATGTCAAACCCTTTTAAAATATCATTTTCATTGGCCTTGTGATTCTGCCTGCAGAATCGATCCTGAAGAAATGGAGATGAAGGCAAATACTTGTACATGAGCCTAGGATGCTATGACAGTTTGTTTGCACTAGAAAACAATCTAAATGCCCTGTAATTATGGTGAATCCTCTTGGTGGAGTATTCAGTTCAGTTCAGTTCAGTCGCCCAGTCGTGTCTGACTCTTTGCGACCCCGTGGTGGAGTATTATGCAACCTTTAAGATAGTATTTTTGAAGAGCATTTGATCACTTGGGAAAATGCTCACAGCAGCATAATGACAGTTGTAAGAAGCAGTGGCAAAGCTGTATAAATAGTAGAGCCCAATTTTGTTAAAATGTTATGGATGCCCCTCCTGCAAGGAAATCAAGGAACCTTGGAAAGAAAGTTTCCAAAAGGTTAACCATGGTTTCCTCTGGGTAATGAGATCATATTAGAGTTTTTCTTTTCTTTTTAATATTCTGCTCTTTTCTAAAGTTTCTACAATAAGAAAATATTGATTTTAATAATCAGAAATAAGCTGTAAGTATTGCGGGCAAGTATTATTTTTAATCATCAGAAATAAGCTGTAAGTATTGCATGTATGATGACTTGTTGAGCATTGAAAACAGATTCCCAATGATGGTGGAACCTGTGTTTGTCATCCAGTTCAATGTTGTCTCTTACAAGGGAGAGAAATGAGGGGAAGGGAGAATGATTTGCCCATTTATTCAGTGGGTCAGTCAAGAGAAGGTGGCAAAGTCAGGCTGAGTCCTTCAATGGCAGGAGTTAGCTGGGGGCCAGTGAGCTGACTTGGTGCTGGGATACACATCAATTACCCTGAGAAGGCTGTGTTCTATCCATGACCCTAGGGAAGCCCAGAGAAGGCTTCCATAATTGCACCCCTTTTAACCTACAGTTTGGGGTTGTAGGGATGTGAAGTCTCTGGGACTGGAGTCTTTGACAAGGGAGGGAGTGGGCAGGAGAGGATCTGAGACCCTCCTGTCTCCCTGCTCCCACCCTAGCCTCCTCCTCTGCCTGACTCCCCACCTGTCTGGCCTGAGAAAATCACATTGTGCTGCCTCCCTGATTTATAGGGATCAGTTCTTATTCAGTGGGAGTAAATGGGGGAGAAATTCTCCCCACCCCAGCAGTCTCCCTCCCCTGTCCATTTCCCTTCTGGCTTGGTTTTCCAGGATCCATTCTCCCCTGTCCCTAACCACACACCTACAGGAGGGGCCGTGAGAATTTTGGTTTTGCGCCTTCTGAGCCTGAGATGAAGGATTAGAACATGCCATGAAGGCTGACTGTGGGTTCCTTCCGTCCTTCATCTAGGGTCTCCTCATTCGGCTTCTCAGCCTGACTTTTCCCCATCCTAAGAGAACCATCAATTTTATTCTGTGACTGTTTTAATGTTCACTCCAAGTTCCTTTCTAACTATATAAGCATTTACCTAGGGGTCTTCTCTGATACATCAACGGTCATCCAGAATTCCACCCCCATTTTATTGGTATGACCTTGATACTGGCTGTGATTCTAAGACTGTCCACCCCAAATTCTGCTTTGTACTCACCCAGAATTTCAACTCTGCTTCTTATCAGTGTCCATTCAGAAATTTACTGGGGGCAGGGATCTCTCGATTGTTTTTTCTCCTTCCATAATTGCCATCTATTGATTTCTCACCATTTTAATTAAAACAACTGGAAAGGACCTGGAATAATAGGGATCCTGGGACTCATTAGAGATCTAAGGTTGGTCTGGCTGTCAGGCTGATATGAAATGAAGCTCTTCCATCACCTGTCAGTGGTAGACTTTGGTCTTCTTCCTGAAGATACCCTGACCTCACTCCACTGCTGGTGATTCACACTGGGGTCTGAACAGTGTTGGTCTAGGAGTGTCCAGGGGAGAGGTCCAAGGTATAGATCCAGGATAAGGACAAACAGACAGTTATGAAGAGCTGGTTATGTGCCTGGGTCAGGGGTGAGGGCTTGTGACATCTCTGGACATTCACAGAGTGAAGATCTACTTGATAAGGTGGGGCTGAGGGAAGGGGTGGCATCAAATACTTGTTTGGATTGTTGAAATCCCAGATATGCATGGGCAGAGGTCAGAAATGGGGAATCAGGGAAGAATTTGAGTTGGACATGGAAGGAACTGTAGAAATTGGATAGATGGCAAGGGGTGCAGTGGGAGTCCTAGATATGGACAGGAGGGTAGGGCAAGGGGCGTGCAGCAAAGGCTTGGGGCAGGATGAGTAAATGTGTGTAGATATTCTCAGTGATGGGCCCAGGGTGACTGGAGTAGGGGGTTCATGCTTCATGGAGACAGATACAGAGAACAGAGATCTTCATCCTTCCCTATCTCTTTCTGAGTGCCTGCCTACTTGGTGCTTGGTACTGGGGGAAAGGTAACTAGGAAAGCCTTCAGGGAGGCTTTCCGCCAACTCAGTCCGCAGGGGTCACCCATAGATGGGGATTGGAAAGGCCACCTCCTGTCATTTTTTTTTTAATTGTGGTAAAATTCCCATAACATAAAATTCACCATTTTAACATTTTAAATTAAGTGGCATTTAGTACATTCACACTATTGTACAGCCACCCCTCTATGTAGTTCCAGAACATTTTCATCACCCCAGAAGGGAAGCCTGTGCCCGTGAAGCAGTCACCCCTCATCACTCCCTCCTCTGAATCCCCAGCACCCACTAGTCTCCTTTCTGTCTTTATGCATTTGCCCACACTGGACATTTCCCTTAGATGCACTCAAAGTACATTTGTCCTTTTGTGTCTGGCTCCTTTCACTTAGCATAATGTTTTCAAGGTTCATCCATGTCGTAACGTGTACCTTCTTTCCTTTTTGTGGCTGAATAACATTCCATTGTGTAGATTTGCCACATATTGTTTACGCACTTCCCAGCTGATGGCCATTTAGATTGTTCCACCTTTTGGTTATTGTGAATTTTGTGCTGTGAAGATTTGTGTTTAAGTTTTTGTTTGAACACCTGTTTTTGGTTTTTTTGGGTCTGTACCACGGAGTGAGCCTTCCATCTTTTCAAAGCTGGTGCTTTTGAATTGGACATTTGACAAAGTCACTGGTTGTGATGGATGCAGGGGGATCATCCCCCTCCGGCTTTGGCTGGGAGTTGCACCCACCAGACACCTGTTGTCTTCAGAGTCTCTTTTCTGTGGTGGCCGAGGCTCCCGGCAGGCAGAGGGAGGAGCATCTAAGGTTGGCCCAAGGAGCTTTGACTCTTTGAGGTGGACCAGAGTGAGCTATAGGAACTTGTCTGTCAGACTCTCAACCTCCTCACTGCTCTGGGGTGGGATTGGGGGGTGCATTTGCCTAGGACAAGGTCCTAGCCATTTTTCAGCCTTCACAGTCTTGCTGGTACTTACCCTCTCTGGGTCCCCAGCCCAGGTATTGCAGTAGCTGAGCCCTCTGCCTCTCATTCCTCCTTTGATGCTGCCAGATCCTCCTAAAAGTAGTCCTTTCATCTTGCCCCTCTCCTATCAATAGTATTCAGGGTCATGACCCAGACTGCCATAATCAGAAATTCAAGGCCTCCATTCTTTGGCCAACCCACAGATATTCCCACAGCCCTTGTCTGGGCTCCTCACTTGGCTGTCATGACACTTGCAGGTTAGGTTAGCTCATCTGTCTGCCCCCGAGCCTTGCAGCAGATAGATTTGGCATGGTGAAGGGGTGGGAGCTGGCGGCCTCCTCTGCTACGCCAAGACTTCAGAGAGCTGAGTTGAGACAGCTCCCATGTTGAACCTGGAGCATCTGTCCTGCACATCCTGTTGGGTTTTTATTTAGTCTGACCTTTGAATCCTGTATTGTTAACCATAACAGTAACATTTGTAAGAGCCACCTTGTGTTGGGTGGTTACTGCGTGCCTACTGCTTCCATGTAGATTCCATGTACTTCCTTGCTCCTAGTGCTTCCTAGCTCCTGAGTGGGGAGCTATCATTGTCACCATTTTATAGATGGGGAAAGAGAAGCTCAGAGAAGTTAAATAGCTAATCCCAGACCGCACAGTTTGTAACTGATGGAGCTGGGATTCAAACCCACGTCTTTCTGACTTTAGAGTTTACTCTTGCGACCACTATACATTTTGCCACCATAGAATTCACTCTTGGTGGGCCCTGTCTTCCATTGTATTAGAGAAACTGGAGAGCAGTCTTCTGGCCTCTGGACAGGGCCCCAGAAGAGGGAAAGAGAGTACCATGGGGTTCTTGATGCTCCTTTCCAGCCCCCGACCCCACCCCTTCCACCTCCTCTGCAGAGATTGTAGCCTTGTAGACCCATCAGCCAGTCATTGGACACTTTGAAGGGAACTTTCTGTTCCTTTGGGCCAGTGTTTCTCAAAGTGAGGTTTTTCTCCCGCCTGCATCAGCATCAGCTGAAAACACATCTTAATGTAGGTTCCCAGCCCCCAGGCCAGACCAACTGTCTCAGAATACCTTGGTGATAGAGCCCCCAAACCTGCATATTTAACAGGAGCCCTAGGTCATTCTGATATACCTCAGAGTCTGAGAACTGTCAAGGCTGTGGGGCCTCAGAACAGACCCATTCTGATATTCTTGGAGTTGGTGAAATCAGGCTTCCCAGAGGAGTGGAGCTGGAAGTTGGATGGAGATTTGGAATGGACATTCACGGGCATCTTGGTGAGGGTGTGGAGGCAAAGGCACAGAAGCAGGAAAATACAAGGTGCTGGCAGAGACAATGAGCAGTCCTTCCCATCTGGGATGTGAGACCCACACTGGGGAGATGAATGGGTCAATCTTTGAAGATAGACTGAGGCCAGATCTTACAGGGCCTCGGAGGCCAGAATGAGTTTGGGTTGATCCTCTCGGCAGTAGGAGCTATGGGTGGCTTTTGAGTAGATGAATGTAGTGATTTCCTTTAAACTGCAGCATTAGCAGAGAAGAGGGAAGGAGCAAATGAAGCATCTTGAGCTGCTGGGAGGTTAATGGAGCTAAAGGGCTTCTGCCCTAGGCCAAGCGGAAAGGGCTGGGTGGGACAGCCAAGCTGACGGCCTCATCTAGGCTTCCCATGGGTGAATCTGGAAGCATTTCTCACCAATGGCTATGGCCAGGAGGGCTCTTATTCATCAGAAGAAAAAAAGGATTTTTAAGAAGTGTGAGCCTTGATGCTTGGCACTATGCTGGGTGCATTCTTGTATGTTAATTCAGTAAGTGGAAAGTAGGTATTATTATTCCTATTTTATAAGTGAGAAAACTGAGACTCATGTTTTCTAAGAGTGCTGTCCAGAATAGGAAATGGCAGAATTGGGATTTTTATCTAGAACACCAAAGTCCATGAGGGAGAAAATTAGCCTTGAGGGGAATTTCTGCATATTGGGACTTTCTTCTCCCTGAGCCTCTGGGATGACAAGCGTCTAGTTCTAAGATGTGTACATTGAGGTCCAGGCTTTGGCTGTAAATCAGAGCCAAAGATGGTGGTGGTCTGGGCACTACCAGGGCAATAACAGAGGAGGAAGAGGCGGGAGGAAGGAGGACAGGAGCGGGGCACTGCCCAGGGCATGCTAGGGCTGCTTCCACCTGGGTGCACCAGCTGCCTGGGCCCATTTCCTGTTGGTCTGTGACTCTCTTGCTCCTGGTCCTGCACACCCAGGGGCTGGAAGCCGGGGGGCTGCTCCTCAGTGAGCTGGTTGCTTTGGCAACCCTGGGCAGGATGCGAGTGGTCTCCTTGGTAACGCCTGGGAAAACTGCCTGCAGGGCTGGAGGGAAGTGGACTGGCCAGTGGTCAGGCTGGGTGGCACAGGCAGAGCTGGGCCAGGCCCCTGAGACTCCAGGCCAGTGGGGAGGGTCTGGCGTATGGCAGCCTGTTGGCCATTCCCCAGCAAGCCAGAGTTCAGAGCCCTGGGGGCCTGAAGGTCTCCCTGGTGAGACCAGAGGCACTAATGGGCCAGCCCAGGAAGTGGGAGGAGATGGTGGTGAGGGCAGGAAGTGAGGAGAATATAGCTTCTGGATGACAGAGCCAGCTACAGGGTTTATTAAAAGATGTTTATCAGAGGTCATTACGCGGATCCTGCTGCTTTAGGAAATGAGCAGGTGCTGATGTCTGTGGGGCAGGGTGGAGAGAGAAGCCGGGCTCGGAGAAGAGGAAGAGTCACCGGAAGGCAGGTGGGAGGCTTTGGCTTTCTCTCCTCTCTAGCTGCGGGTCTGGGGGTAGGCAGGGCTCTGCGCTGGGCTTCCGGAACTGAAGTTCTCCCAGGGTGAGAGTTGGGGTTCCAAGGATACTCTGATGGGAAGGGCTCATTCTGTTGTTTAAGAAACACAGACTAAGCATCAGTGATGAGGCAGCTGTTCTCCTAGGCTTGAGGATATGGTAGAACACAAGAAGATGAGGGTTCGCTGCCATGGAGCTCCCCTTCCAGTCCGGGAGTTAGCTCAGAACAAGAACGGCAAATGAACAAATGAATCAGACTATGATAGCAATTACTCACATGTTATGTGCCAGAGACTCTGCTAAGATGTTTACACCTATTATCCCCTTTAACGTTTAAAACAGCCATGTGAAGTAAGTCTGATTATTATCCCCATTTATAGATGCGTAGATGGGATTCCCTGGTGGCTCAGACAATAAAGAATCCCCCTGCAGTGCAGGAGACCTGGGTTCGATCCCTGGGTTGGGAAGATCCCCTGGAGGAGGGCATGGCAACCCACTCTAGTATTCTTGCCTGGAGAATCCTCAAGGACAGAGGAGCCTGGCAGGCTACAGTCCATGGACTAGCAAAGAGTCTAACACAACTGAGCGACTAAACACAGCACATAGATGCATAAACTGAGGCTCAGAAAGGTTAAGTAACTTGCCTAAGCTCACATGGCTGGTATGAGGTGGAGATGGGATTCTAGCCAAGATCTCTCTGACTTGAGCCCTACAACTCTAAAAAACAAAACAAAACAAAACAAAACACCCCAAAGCTTTTCATTTAAAACAGTTTTAGATTTACAGAATTATTGCAAAATAGTAGAGTTTGCACATAGTCCATGTCCAGTTTCCTTCATTATTAACATCTTTTATTAGTATGGGACATTTGTGACATTAATGAACCAATATTGAAAATGGTTCTTCACTGATGTCTATACTTTACTCTGATTTCTTCAGTTTCCCCCCGTGTTCTTTTTCTGTACCAGGCTCCCATCCAAGATGCCACATTATATTTTTAGCTTCAACATATTATATATACAGTTGTGTTTTCTTAGGCTCCTCTTGGTTGTGACAGTTTCTCATATGTTTCTTGTTTTGGATGACCTTGACAGTTTTGAGGAGTGTTGGTTAGATATTTTGTGGACTGTCCTTTCACTGGGATTTGTCTGATATTCTCATGATTAGACTATGGTTATAGGTTTTGGAGAGAAAGACCATAGCAGTGAGGTCCCATTTTAGTTGCATCATATGAGCAGTACATGACTCATCACTGTGGCCGTGGACCTTGATCACGGGCTGAGGTAGAGCTCGTCAGGCTTCTCCACTGTGAAGCTGCAGGTGCGCTTTTCTCTCCTCCATCTTGCACTCTTTGAAAGGATGTCGTGTATGCAGCCCACAGTAGAGGCGGAGAGTTGTGCTCTACCCCTGGAGGCCGGGGCGCTACTTTAGCTGTTCTGTCAACTCTTTCTTTAGTTTCTTGCCTTTGTTGTTCAGTTGCTCGGTTGTGTCCAGCTCTTTGCGACCCCATGGACTGCAGCACGCCAGGCTTCCCTTTCCTTCACCCTCTCTTAGTTTCTTACACAAACACTAATATTTGGAAAAGGACTGTGAAAGAGAAGACTGGGAACTTGGGGGAACGTGACCTGGTCTTGGGGGTCTGGGTAGTGAAATGACCAGGGAAGTGATCTGAAAATGAGTGGGGGTTGGCGTTGTGTTCCTGGGGGCAGCAGGGCTGCTCCTGCCATGTTGGGTGTGGAACTATTCATTTAGCATCCCTGACCCCTGCCCGTTAAATGTCACTGGTCACCTGTGTCATTAAAAAAACAACTCCCCAATATTTTAAAAAGCACTCCAGTGGGGGAGCTCCCTGGTGGTTCGTTGGTTAGGACTCTGTGCTGTCACTGCCGAGAGCCTGAGTTCAATCCCTGGTCAGGGAACTGAAATCCCGCAAGCTGCGAGGGGTGGCAAAAAATAAAAAAGCAATCCTGAGGAGATAGTACCATCCCAGTTGAGAATACTGAGCTGGGTGTTGGGGAGGGTGGGTGCAGAGAAGGGTGCTCCTGGAAGGGGTCTGACACAAGTGCGTGTTGAGGACAGAGCTGGCTCTGAGTATGTGTGTGCTAAGTCACTTCAGTTGTGTCCCACTCTTTGCTACCCTAGGGGCTATAGCCTCTGTCCTTGGGATCCTCCAGGCAAAAACACTGGAGTGGGTTGCCATGCCCTCCTCCAGGGAATCGTCCCGACCCAGGGATTGAACCTGGGTCTCCTGCACTGCAGGTGGATTCTTTACGGCTGAGCCACTGGGGAGGGCTGAGTCCTGGCTGGTGTCATCCCAGCCCTCCAGGCCATGGAACTTCTGGTAGAAAATCACTGGACGGCTGCTCCCTTACCTCTCTACCTGTGGAAGCAAGTTGCTGGTCCCACAGGCTGTCTGGGTGGGGGCGGGGCAGGAGGAGGAGAGAGAACCCTCTTGGGATGATGGAGAGGGGAGAGAAGTGTGTCTACTGGCTTTTCCAGGTGGCCTTCTTTGCCTCTCTTGCCCCGTCACGCCATGCTGGCCGCTTCGGAGGTTAGGGTGGGGGCAGGTAAGGGAGAACATTGCCAGGGAGGGTGCTGTCCTTCGATGAGGGTGGTGGCACTTCCACACGCTCCTGGCTTTCATCTTCGTCTTTCCCCTTGGCTGACCCCTGGCCTCTGCCTGGCATCTACTGAAAGGCCGACCTTCTCCAGGGAATGGGGCTGTGTGCGTGTCTAGGTGGGGGCATCCAGGTACCCTTGAGAGCGAGGAGAGGAGACACTTTGCCCTCATCAGAGTTGAATGCAACTGTGAGGATGCTCCAGCTGATTCATTTCGTGTGCTGGCGCCCTCTGTGCTGGGCCTGGTGCTGGACGTGGAGAATAGGGAGGGGAGCACTGGATATCGTCTCTGCCCTTGAGATGCCCGTGGCCTGTGAATCGCTCATCCAATTCAGACAGCAGTGGCAGAAGGGGCCTGGAGCCCTTCTTCTCTGTGGTTACTTTGCTTTCCTTTCCTTTTTAAACCCTGATCTTACCAGCAAATGTCCTTCAAATACATTCTCCCTGAAGCTGGTCAGGTATGTGCATGGGGCTGGTGGAAGAGGTGTGGCCACTGACTTCTAACATTAGAACCCAAGTAGACCCTAGAGGTCGTTATGTCTTAGCTCCTTTCTCAGCCCAGGTCTAGAGTTCTCAGCCCCGGAGAGAGGATGTGACTTGTCCAAGGTCAGACACCTGGATGGACCAGGTGCTAATGAGGTCTTAAGGCTCTGACCTTGCTGGATGACCTCTTCTGGATGGCAGAAGTTAAGTACAGAGGGACACCTAAGGGGGACGAATGCTTGTGGCAACTGTGATGTGTACCATCCTGAGGGCAGCTATTGAAAGGGCTTTAAACAGAAGAGGGGCTTCCTAGGTGGCACTAGCAGTAAAGAATCCCCCTGCCAATGCAGGAGACGCAGGAGACTCAGGTTCGATCTCTGGGTGGGGAAGATCCCCTGGAGTAGGAAATGGCAACCTGCTCCAGTATTCTTTTTTTTTTTTAATTTTTTATTAGTTGGAGGCTAATTACTTCACAACATTTCAGTGGGTTTTGTCATACATTGATATGAATCAGCCATAGATTTACACGTATTCCCCATCCCGATCCCCCCTCCCACCTCCCTCTCCACCCGATTCCTCTGGGTCTTCCCAGTGCACCAGGCCCGAGCACTTGTCTCATGCATCCCACCTGGGCTGGGGATCTGTTTCACCATAGATAGTATACATGCTGTTCTTTTGAAATATCCCACCCTCACATTCTCCCACATAGTTCAATAGTCTGTTCTGTATTTCTGTGTCTCTTTTTCTGTTTTGCATATAGGGTTATCGTTACCATCTTTCTAAATTCCATATATATGCGTTAGTATGCTGTAATGTTCTTTATCTTTCTGGCTTACTTCACTCTATATAAGGGGCTCCAGTTTCATCCATCTCATTAGGACTGGTTCAAATGAATTCTTTTTAACGGCTGAGTAATATTCCATGGTGTATATGTACCACAGCTTCCTTATCCATTCATCTGCTGATGGGCATCTAGGTTGCTTCCATGTCCTGGCTATTATAAACAGTGCTGCAATGAACATTGGGGTGCATGTGTCTCTTTCAGATCTGGTTTCCTTGGTGTGTATGCCCAGAAGTGGGATTGCTGGGTCATATGGCAGTTCTATTTCCAGTTTTTTAAGAAATCTCCACACTGTTCTCCATAGCGGCTGTACTAGCTTGCATTCCCACCAACAGTGTAAGAGGGTTCCCTTTTCTCCACACCCTCTCCAGCATTTATTGCTTGTAGACTTTTGGATAGCAGCCACCCTGACTGGCGTGTAATGGTACCTCATTGTGGTTTTGATTTGCATTTCTCTAATAATGAGTGATGTTGATGCTCCAGTATTCTTGCCTGGAAAATTCCATAGACAGAGGAGCTACAGTCTGTGGGGTCACAAAGAGTCAGACACGACTGAGAAGCTGAGCACACACTATACAGAAGAGTGACAAGATCTCGTAGATGCCTTGGGAAGGCTCTAGGGCCAGAGAGGGGCAGAGGAGGGCCAGGCTGGAGGCTCCTGCTCCTCCAGGGGAGGAGAGGTGTGGCTTCTCCCTGGGCAGGGCTGTGAGCAGCCAGGCAAGCAGATTGATTTGGGAGATACTTTAGAAGGTCGACTTGAATATTTGGAGAGGTGCCACCTGTATGGACTGTGTTGGAGGATTCTGACCTCTGGGGCAGTGATTAGTGAGGCATCCAGGTGGCTCGGCTTGGAAGAGCTTGGCTATACATGGGGAGGGGGCATCTTGGGAAGTCGGGTGCGCATGCTGATGTTTGAGTTTTCCCTTGCAAGCTGTGTCCCACCCAAGGCCTTGAGACCTTAGAGCCAAGAGGAGAGAGCGGGGCAGAGCTGGCTCTGAGCTCTTGGCTCCATCCCTACTCCCTGGGACACTATCAATAGTTAATGTCCCCTCTGTCTGTCACACGTGACTCCCAGGTGGGCGGAGGTGGGGCCCTGGCACCTGTGCTGTGACGTGCTTCTGGCTTCTCCCAGGGCCTTCAGTCCCGACCTGGCCAGGCTTTCTCAGGTGGCTCCTCGCCCTCTGTGGGGGCCAACTCCCCCAGCATACACACACAAACCATAAAAGATGGCCATAAATCAGCCCAGACAGGCCAAGGCTGCACTTGTTTTCCCAGGATTGAGATCAAAGCCCCAGACCCTCACCCTGGGGCTCAGTACTTATTAAATTATTAAACTGTCAAGGGAAGGGAAGGCACGAAGGTCTGGATGGATGGCCATAGAATAAGAGAGAATGCGGAAAAATGGCTGAGAAATGAGGCAGCAGGTGGGAAAGGGGAAGAGAGGAGAAAAAAAAGCTCTTTGTCTCTGCCCTGAGCTTGGAGACTTCACAGGGCTGTGAACCTTGCATTTGAACAGCCTCAAACCATTCCCTCCTACTTCTTCCTCTGATTTCTCATTGGGGTCCCATGACCAGAATTCACAGGAGAAACCGAGGTGCAGATTGTCACAGGATTATCAAAGTCTGTACTTTTTCTTTTTTAATATTTATTTATTTGGCTATGTCGTTCACATGTGGAATCTTTTATTGTGGCACGCGGGCTTCAGAGTGCATAGGCTTGGTGATTGCAGCGTATGGGCTTAGTTGCCCCAAAGCATATGGGGTCTTAGTTCCTTGACTAGAGTTCGAACCTGCATCCTCTACTATTAGAAGGCAGATTCCTAACCATTGGACCACCAGAGAAGTCCCCCAAATCTGTACTTCTGAGTCCTGTTCCACCCTCTTTCTGGGCCTCTTCATAGGTTCAGAATCAACATTAGGTTAATATCCATTCTTGACCCTGGCTCTCAGGCTAGACTGGAGTTTGCGAAGAACCTCGTCCTGACCTAGCAGGATCAGCAAGGACCTCTTCCTGCCTGGAGACCCCGGACTCTCCTTTAGCTTCCAGGTACAAAGACAGAGCTCGGACTCAATAGGGTGCCTGTCCCTGATGGAGGCAACAGATTCTATCCTTGACCCCTGACTCCTCTTGTTTGCAGGAAACAGCAGTGCCCCCACCCCCAACCAACCCTGCTTTGTTGTAGTATAATTGGCAAATAAAACTGTGATACTCTTAGAGTATACAATGTGGTGATTAGGTATATGTATATATTATGAAATCATTCCTGCAATCAAGTTAATTAACACATCCATCTTCTCACATAGTTACTTTTCTTTGGTTGTTTGGTAAGACTGTTAAGATCTACTCTTAGCAAATTTCAAGTATACAAGTATTAGGAACCATAGTCACCATGCGGTACCTTAGGTACTCAGAACTTACCTTGTAACTGAAGTTTGTATTTTTAACCAACATTTCCATTTACTCTACCTTCCAGCCCTTGGCAACCACTATTATACTCTCTGTTTCTTTTAATTCAACCCCTCCTTTTTTAGATCCTCATATAAGTGATATTCAGTTCAGTTCAGTCACTCAGTCGTGTCCGACTCTTTGCGACCCTGTGAATCGCAGCACACCAGGCCTCCCTGTCCATCACCAAATCCCGAAGTTTACTCAAACTCATGTCCATCGAGTCGGTGATGCCATCCAGCCATCTCATCCTCTGTCGTCCCCTTCTCCTCCTGCCCCCAACCCCTCCCAGCATCAGGGTCTTTTCCAATGAGTATATTATATGGTATTTATTTTTCTTTATCTTTTCTGTGGCTTACTTCACTTAGTATTAGGCTCTCCATGTTCATCCATGTTGCCCTAAATGGCAAGATTTCTTTCTTTTTAGGGCTGAATAATATTCCATTTATACACATGAAAACAGACATATCTGTGTATACATATGTATACACTATATTTTCTTTATACATTCATCCATCAATAGATACTTTGGTTGTTACCATATCTTGGCTATTGTGGATAATGTGGCAATGACCTTGGAAGTATAAATTATCTCCTCAAGAAAGTGATTTCATTTCATTTGGATATATACTCAGAAGTGGGACTGCTGGGTCATATGGTCGTCTACGTTTAATTTTTTGAGAAACCTCTTCACTGTTTTCCAAAATGGCTGTGCCCAGTTTACACCACCAACAGCGTACAAGGGCTCCCTTTTCTCCACATCCTCATCAATATTTGTTTTCTCTTGTCTTTTTAATAATAGACATCCTAACAGGTGTGAGCTGTTATCTCATTGTGTGTTTTTAAGATTATTTATTTATTTTTGGCTCTGCTGGGTCTTTGTTGATGTGTGGTCTAATTGTGGCGAGTTGGGGCTCCTCTCTAGTTGTGGTGTGTGGGCTTCTCATTGTGGTGGTCTCTCTTGTTGCAGAGCATGGGTTCTAGGGCGCATGGGTTTCAGTAGTTGTGGCTTCCAGGCTCTAGAGCACAGGCGCAATAGTTGTGGCCCATGGGCTTAGTTGCTGCATGGCATAGTGGATCTTCCTGGATCGGGGATCAAACCCACGTCTGCTGCATTGGCAGGAGATTTTTTACTACATTCTGTTCCTCATTGTGGTTCTGATTTGCATTTCCCTCATGATTAGTGATGTTGAGCACATTATCATGTACCTGCTGGCCATTTGTATGTTTTCTTTGGAAAAATGACTGTTCGGGTTCCTTGCCTATTTTTCGATCGAGTTAGTATTATTATTTTTGCTATTGCGTTGTAAGAGTTTCTTGTATATTTTTGGAAATTAGCCCCTTATCAGATGTATAGCTTGCAAATATTTTCTCCCATTCCATAGAGTGCCTTTTCATTTTGTTTATTTTTTTTACCTTGCATGCAAAACCTTTTTAATTTGAGGTAGTCTCACTTGTTTATTTTTTCTTTTGTTGCTTCTGCTTTGAGTGTCAACCCCCCAAAATCATTGCCAAGATCAGTGTCAAGGAGCTTAACTCTTATGTTTTCTTCCAGGATTTTCATGATTTTAGGTCTTACATTTAGATCTTTAATTCATTTTGAGTTGATTTTTGTACCTGTTATGAGATGGGGGTCCATTTAATTTTTCTGCATGTGGATATCCAGTCTTCTTAGCACCTTTTATTGAAGAAACTATCCTTTCCCCATTGTATATCCTTGGCACCTTTGTTGAAAATTAGTGGACAGTGTATGTGTGGGTTTATTTCTATGCTCTCTATCCTGTTTCATTGATCTATATGTTTGTTTTTTATGTTAACAGCATATTGTTTTGATAATTATAGCTTTGTAGTTTAATTTGCAATTTGTCTTAGAAAAATTGTCTTAAAAAGAAAAAAAGAAAGGAAGTGTGATGCCTCTGTTCTTCTTGCTCAAGATTGCTCTAGCAGTTCTCCAGTTTAGCCACAAAACAAGTCTTACTGTATTGAAGAAGATTGGAATTTTATTGAGTATATTTTCTGACCATAATGATATGAAACTAGAAATTAATTATAGGAGGAAAATGAGAAAGTTCACTAATATGGTTAAACAACATTCTCCTGAACAGTCAAAAGGGAAATTTAAAAAATCTCAAGACAAGTGAAAATGGAAACATAGCAAACCAATGGAATGTTATGAGATGCAGCACAAGCAGTTCTAACAGGGAAGTTTATAGTGATAAATACTCACATTAAGAAAAAAAGAATGATTTCAAATAAATAACCTAATTTTATACCTCAGGGAATTAGAAAAAGAAAAATTAAGCCCAAAGTTAGTAGAAGGAAGGAATTAAATGAAATAAAGACTTAGAATGACAGTAGAAAAGATCAACAAAACTGTTTTGTTTTTAAACAGATAAGCAAAATGAACAAGTCTTTAGCTAGACTAAGAAAGAAGACTCAAATAAATAGAATCATTAATGAAAGAGGAGATATTGTAATGGATACCACATAAACCCAAAGAATTGTAGGGCGCTTTTCTCTTATATTTTCATCTACTGTGAACAATTATATACCAACAAGTTGGATAACCTAGAAGAAATGAATTAATTCCTAGAAACATGCAACTTACCAAGACTGAATCACAATGAAAGAAATCTGAACAAACCAAGAATGAATAAGGAAAACCTCTCTTTTGGCGGCGCAAAGAACCTAGCCAGTGCCTGAGAGTTGCACAGGGGCTTTCTGCTCTCCTGAGCCAGGCTTGACAGATCCTCTGGGGCTGAGGAGACAAGCTAGACATCCAGACCCTGGTGTGGAACCACGAGGATGGAGGAAATGGTGGGATGAGGCTGTGAGTAACCAGGATGAAGCTTTCTGCATCAGAGTGTAGCCTTCCTGGAAACGGGGGTTTCCATTGCATGAGAGTCCTCTGGTTCTCCTACTACAAAATGTGAAGGAAAGTGTTTTAGGGAGCTTGGGTTCCCCTCATCTGGCCCCCAAGTTGAGGCAGTGTCAAGGAAACAAAATATAAGAAGAGCCTGGACTGGTTTTGAGAACAGAATTTCCCAAAATTCAGGGCTTGTTCTGAAGGTGGTGGGGCTTTGCTGTCTGGTGCTAAGGGTTGATTCCCAGGGTACAAGGTTCTATCTGGGGGGGGGGGGGGGGTGAGGCTGCAATATCTGAAGACAGGATTTGGGGTAGGTATTGGTGCATCTGTTTGGGGGGTCTGAGTTCCATGCTGGGGTGAGGATTTTATCCCTAGGAGGAGTTTTCACTTCAGGGTCCAGGATTCACGACTGCAGTTGAGCATTGAGTCTTGGGGCCAAGAGTTCATTTGGGAGCTCCATATTCTGGGATTGGGTTGAGGTTCCCGTCTTAGGCTTGCGGATTGATTATCAGACCTGAGGTCTTGTGCTCTGGGAGAAAAGGAAGAACTAGAACCCACTTTTTCTTCCAGGGAAGACTTTCTGGGACCATAAGCAGAGGAATGAACCAATACACTGATGATCAGGAAGCTGGATTCTAGCCCTTGCCTGGATATGAGACCAAGAATAAATCACTTATAAGCTCGAGGTCTCTGGCTGAAAGCTTGGCCAGGCAGTGGTGTTGACTCACAAAGCACCATCCAAGCTTGCTTGATCCTCCCAAAATGACACTAATGGTGGGCTCCATAGGCACCGACAGCCATTGCCTGGTGAGTCAAATCCATGATGACAGTACTCAAGCCGCCCTGGGCACTGTCAGCTTGGTCCAATTAGTGCCAATCAGATCTTAACTTGTGCTGAGGGGCCCCCGGGGAGAGGGAGCACACATGGAGTGAGATATGTTAAATCTGGGTCCTGGGGCTTGGAGTGTGGTTCTGGCAGGCGGGGGCAGGGCTGGGCTGGGCCCACGGCTTCTCTCCCTATGAGCCAGCTCCCATCCAGACTGACTGGTGGGGGAGACATGATGTCACTGTGATCAGGGGCCTTACTCCCTCTCGTGTGCTTTGCAGGGCAGCTGGGAGGCAGAGAGTCACTGCTGGTGACCTCCTAGCACCCCCGTCCACCCCCACTGCAGGTGGACTTTCTGGTCTTAGAGGTCCTCTTCTTTTTTGTTCAAAGGGGTGGCCAGCCCTGAATGGTGCAGAGCAGTCAGGGTGGGGTCAGCAGAGAGCTTCCAGCTTGGGGCAGTTTCTCTAATGTTCTAGAAGAACTTCTCTGTTGGGAAGGAGCCCTTTCTTGTGGCCCAGGAAACTCAGGAAACCTGAGAAGATGGGAGAGTTTTCTCTACCACCAGGTCTGTCCTGGGGATGTAGGGATGGGTCTGTCTGGGTCTGCAGGGACCCTCCAGCCTCACTGGGCCTGAAAGGCCGAGAGGCCTGGGGGTCCCTCTGGGCTGTGGAATCACAACCTACATATTGAACTCTGGTGCTGTCCAGCAGGTCTCTGAAGTTCCCCTGGGGCATCTGGGGGCTCCTAGGCCAGTGGTCACACCTCAGATGTGAGGAGGGAGGAAAAGGAGACAGGGTGGTTGAAGCCCATGCTCTGGAATTGGATTTTGCCTTTGCTGCCTGAGCCACCTGAGGCCACACGCTTATTCTCCACACCCCAGCTCTCGATTGGAGGTAAAGCTATACTAGTAATGCATGATAAATATTGGCTCTCCTTGCCATCATTAGGCTCAACTGCTGGGTCTTGGCTTAGACATCACTTCCACCAGGAAGCCTTCTCGGACCACCCTGGCTAGGTCAGACGGCCTCGGCGCCCGCTCTCACTGCTGCCCTGTGTTTCCCTCGTAAGACTGATCGCACTGGCCATCAGGGCCTGTTTACTCGTTAGTTTCTTTTACTGCCTGGCTTGCTCACCACTGTTATCACTGCCTCCAGTGCCGGGCTCACACAGTGGGCACTTGATGGATATATATCTTAAAAAATGTTTATGTATTTATTTGGGCTTCCCTGGTAACTCAGCTGGTAAAGAATCCGCCTGCAATGCAGGAGACCTCAGTTAGATTCCTGGGTTGGGAGGATCCCCTGGAGGAGGGATAGGCTACCCACTCCAGTATTCTTTTGCTTCCCTGGTGGCCCAGACAGTAAGGAATCCACCTGCAATGTGGGAGACCTGGGTTCGACCCTGGGTTGGGAAGATCCCCTGGAGGAGGGCATGGCAACCCACTCTAGTATTCTTGCCCAGATAATTCCCACAGACAGAGGAGCCTGGCGGGCTACAGTCCATGGGGTCACATACAGTCCATGGGGTCACAAAAAGTCAGACACGACTCAGCACAGCACATGTATTTATTTGGCTGTACTGCGTCTTAGTTGTAGCACATGGGGTCTTCAATCTTCGTTGTAGCAGGCGAGTTCTTTTAGTTGCAGCATGTGGGATCTAGTTCCCTGACCAGGGTTTGAACCCTGGATCCCCTGCATTGGGAGCGTGGAGATTTAGCCACTGGGCCACCAGGGAATCCCCGAAAGATACTTTGAAATGAATGCAAGAATGGACTGATTCTCGGGAATTCAAACTTTTCTTCTATGGGCTCTTCAGGGCTGCTACAGCCTCACTTTCTTTTCTTTGTTGAAATGACATTTCTGCACACCAGGCCCTGGGGCAAGAGAAGGGGAGAGCAATATGGAAATGATGGTTTGTGTGTTCATTCCCTGATGGCACAGGTGTTCTTTGGGTGCCTCCTGGGTGCAAGGCCTGGTGCTCGCCTGGGAACAGACATGGTCCTGCCCTCATAGAGCTTATGGTGCTGATCACTGCGGCTGAGGCAGAGCACAGGAGAGGAGGGTAGCAGTTAGGCTGAGTGGGGTCTGGGAGGGTTTCCAGGAGGAGTGACTTGCTTTGAGGAATGGTGGGAAGTGTGGGTAAAGACAGCTAACTCTCGGGTGGTGGGCAGGTAGCAGATGGAGCAGACAGAGCCACCTGTGTTTGGGCAATAAAGCCAAGCTGGCCAAAGATGGTATGTTCAGTGTCCTTGACTATCAGGTTGAAGGAGGATTCAGAAGCTATGGGTACCACCACCTCTGCTGTCCATAGACCAAAGACCTTGAGCAGTACTTGTCACTCCCTGAGTGCTGGTTCTAAGATGGAAACTGTGATGCCTGCCAGCCTCCGGGGTTGTTAGACTACAATGTCAAAACACTTTGTAAAAGGAGCTGACCCAGGAATGGAAGGATTGAGGGGCAGGCCCTGCCCAGTTAGGTAAAAGGCCTGTGGATCTGGAGGGAGCCAGTGGGAAAACAGGAAGGCAGCCTGGCCTCAGGCTTCTCTGTTTTGTAAATAATTAAATTCTTATCTCAGGTTTGTGGTGTCCACACTGTGGGAGGCAGGTGGGGCAGCTGGGAGCAGGTGGCTAAATTATCCGGGAAGTGGAGGCCCACCCCTCTTCCTGGCCTCCTGGTCATGGCTGGTGGGGTGGGGGTAGGGAGGAGCCTCCCAGGGTCTTCTGGTGGCTGGCTGCATCAGTCCTCCTCTGCATTTCCTTTTCTCTCTCCCCTTCTCCATGTTTGATCGTCTGGCCCCCCTCTCCATGATCCCACCACTGCAGACACAAAGGGCCTCGTTCCCCCTCCACCCCAGCCCCTTGGCGCTGTTCCCCCAGTGCCTGCCCCGCATCGTGGCCTGTGGAAACCCTTCTCCTCCCTAAGGCCCCTCCTCAGACACCCCCACCTCCAGCAGGCCGGCACCCCAAAGTCTGCCAAGCCTGTCAGGGGGCCTTAGGGGAGCACCGACCTCTCCCTCACCCCATGATCCAGAGACAAACAGTCGTTTTTTTTCATTTTTAGTGCTTAATACTGAGACTGTGAAGGTCTGTTTAGTCTTGTCCAGCTAACATAAACCAGCCGGAACTGGGCCGTGGCTGGGAACTGTGTTCTCAGTTCCCTTATTTGGAATGAAATTCACTGTTTTTTACTGGGAGGCAGTGGGGCTTTGGGGAGGCCCCGCTGCACCCCCTCCCCAGGGTGTGGCCTGAGTGGCCCTGCCAAAGGTCACCGGGCCCAGAACTTGGCCATAGGATGCTAGCCACTTTCGGTGCTTTAGGGATGGAGAGGTTTGGGGTCACAGTGTCCATTCCTGCCCTTTTACAGGGAGAAACTGAGGCTTGTATAGGAGGGGGTACCAACTTAGAGTCACAGGGCAGATCGAAGCAGAGGAGGTCTGGAACGCAGGGCTCCTGGTTCCCCAGCTCTCAGGTCTCTGCTCCTCCAGGGTGCCTTGAGTCTAGGAGCTGATGGGGTGGGTCTGCGTGGTGGGGTGGGGGCTGATGAATCTGCCTGGAAGTGGCCTGAGGTCTGGGACTCTCCCCAGCCTTCTGGGGAAGCAGGTGAGCAAAGAGGCAGGGGCAGGGAAGAAAGGAAGTGGTTGGTGGGAGGAAGGGGAGAGGTGGCCGAGGGTCCAGGAGATCTGGGTGCTGGCCTCGACTCTGCTGCTCCCACCTGTCCTGGAGTCTCAGCCGTTTTTGTGCATCTTGCAGGGTGGGCCTTGGATGAACAGAGGTCGGGGGGCGTTCCTTGCCTGTGTTGGACTGTTGGAGCCAGCTCATTAGGCGGGTTACTGTCCCTCCCTGTGCGCAGGGCCCCGCTGCCCTAGAAGGTGTGGTCTTTTTAAGATTTCTCTGCAAGAGCATGAGCTTCAGAGGCAGAACTTGGGTTCTAGTCTTGACTCTGACACTTATTAACTGAGCTACTAATTATGAACAGAGATTTCAAAACCCAGGGCTCTATAAGGAGCAGTGAGGATCTTTGCAAGAATGACATGAACTCAACGATGATATGTAAAATGTCTGTACCCAGGGCCCAGTAACCAGAGCGAGGGGGCCGCTGACCTCCGAACCGCACAGCGCACTCAGGCCAGCCTTGGGACTCTGTGACCTGCTTCCTTTGCTCGACCCCAGATCCCTACTCGAAAACCACGAAGTGCGTGTTTAGATATTCTTTCTAGAGGGAACATCCCCACCCCACTTAATATCCTTTAAAATAACTTCTCGTTTATTCACTTATTCTTTTTACACAAAACACACAGCTGGGACTTAGGAAGCTGTCACTAACCAGTGTAGAAATTCCTGAGACTGAAGGAAGAAAGAGAAGTGTTAGAAATCGCAGGCCTGAGAAATCCTAACCAGAAGCCCCTGGTGCTGCGGAACAGGGCTGGGAGACCTTGCGTTGTTTACTATGAGCATTCCAGTCACTGCTCTCTTAGCAGTAATGCCAGTGCTTGTATCCAAGGCTGTCTATAAAGATACATTGAACATCTGCTCCTATGCGGTTAGTGAGGCACTCATTTACAAAAGATCATCTCGTTGCCAAGAGCAAGCCATCACCTAGTAAAACAGTAACTCAGCATTAAAAGTGAAGGGAGATGATAGATGGACCAATGTCCACACAAGCTGGGGGCGTCTCTGGGCGGTGGGAGCCATTAAAGGTTTTAGATTCATTTTCTGGATAGCTCATTTTAGCTGGTCCATGGTGGGAGGATTCAAGAGGGATACGGTGGGAGCAGGGAGGCCAGTTATGATGGGAGCGTAGATGTTTGGGGGTGGGGGACAGATGCCAAAAACTGAAGTGCAGTTTTGGTGAAAGAGAGGAAGGGACACATTTGAGACATACTTAGGAGATGCGCTTGGCAGCACTGGTACATGAATGGAGGTGTGGGGGTAAGGGAGAGGGAAGAATCCAAGATGGTGCCAGGGTTTTCATGTGGCTGGAAGGGTGGTGATCCCATAGGACACCAAGCAGGAGAGGAGGGTTGGAGGGGAAGAGGGTGGGTTGAGTTTGGGGATGTCAGAGGAGCCCCAAGGCATTCTGGGCAAGTCATTGGATTGGCAGGGCCATGTGTGAGCTTTAAACTTAGGGGGAGAGGTTGTGGCTACAATGGGAAGGGAGCTGAGGAAGGGCAGAGGGCTGGAGAGGCCGAGGAAGGTCCTGGCGGTGGGGTTTAGAGGTCGTGATATGGCGTAGCGCCATGGTTCTCAGACCTTAATTGGCTGACAAGATTGCCTGGAAGCTTGAAAATCTGCAGGTTCCTGTCCCCCACCCCCTCCAGTTAACCTGGTTCAGTAAATCTGGGGGTGGGTTCCTCGGATCTGCTTCTTAAAACAAGAACATCAGGCCACACTGGTGTGAAGGGGCCATACACCATGGATTGTGAAACACTTCTCTGGGGTCAGTCAGATCTGGGTTCAAATCTTGACTCTTGGATCTTGACTTTGGGTACATATCTTGATCTTCCAGACATGGATTTCTTTATCAGTTACTCGGCATTCTAATTCCCACCTCACAGGGCTATGGTGTGAATTAAATGAAGTCATAGCTGTAGGTCATGTGGCCAAGGACCTTCCTTCCTTAGTAAGGAAGATCTGTTTCTTGTTTATTATTGGAAGTTTGGAGATGGTGAGCAATGAGGCAGGGCAGGCTGCTGACCACACAGATGGGTCAGTCCCAGGCGAGTACTCTTGGTTTGAACTGGCCCCAAGTTTCCATCTCCAAGGTGTCTTGCCTGAGTTGATAGGGCTGGGGGTTCCTGGCTTACCTGGTCAAGTTCACAAAAACCCATGAATCAAATCAGAAGTCAGTTTACTACTTCCCACAGAAACAGACTGTGTTGACTATTGGCACATTTTCCCCCTGCAGAAAGCTACTGAAATGCCGGGTGAACCTGGCATCCAGCAGAGAGCTGGGGACCCAATCTGAGGACTGAATGACCTTGGGCTCTGAACCCTGCCCAGGCCACTTCATTAAGAGAAATGTCTGCCAGGTGGACCCAACACTTGGACCAGCCTGGCAGGACATCATCTCCCTGACTGTGCTCCATGGACCCCACCACGGTTTGCCTTGGTGACACCCCTTTCCCCTGACACCTTGGTGGTCAATGAACACGTCTTTGCTTTGGATTTGTTAATGCCTGCGGTCATGTCTCCTGTAAGTCCCAACAGGTCTGAGGCTATTTTGTTTTGGTGGGTAACTCTGCATGCCCTGATCTATGACCAACCAGTTTCTAAGACTACAGTTCAGGGAAAGCTTATTGCTAAGTTCCATGGGGGCACCTCACTGTGGCCTCCTCTCCCCTAATTGCCCACAGGGCGTTTCAAGAAGGAGGGAGTAGGTTGAATCAATGATGGCATCTCTCATACCTCTGGGGGCTGGCTGGGTTGAGTTCCCCTCCTTAGGAATTAAGGAAACCCTTAAAGACTTCTCTGGAAGACCCCAAATCCTCCTCCCCCTGTGTGTGGTTTTGGATCCCCCCGTCAAAGACATCATATTGCATCCTCCTCATTTTTAAAAATAATTTTATTTATTTTATTTTTTGACTGTGCTGGGTCTTCGTTGCTGTGTGAGCTTTTCTCTAGGGTTGGTGACCTGGGGCTACTCTCTTGTCGCAGAGTACGGGCTCTAGGGCACACGGGTTTCAGTAGTTGTGACTGCCAGGCTTAGTAGTTGCTTCTCAGTATGTGGGATCTTCCTAGATCAGTATTGAACCTGAGTCTCCTGCATTGGCAGGCAGACTCTTTACCACTGAGCGACCAAAAAGTCCCCTCCTCATCATTTTTGTCACCGTTTTACTCTACCACTATCACCAACAACAGATGATTTAGAAAGAGTTTATTAAATTATAAGAGTAATATACCTTTTGGCTAACATCTCCTCATTTCTTCCATCCCTCAGTCTCTAGCAGCCGCCAATCTACTCTCTGCTTTAATGAGTCTGACTCTTTTTTTGGAGTTTTGCCTTTTATTTATTTTTAATTTATTTGTTTTTAATTGAAGTATGAGTTTGACTTTTAAGATTTCATATATAAATACGTTTACACAGGACTTGTCTTTGTCTAGCTTATTTTATTTAGCATAACGTCCTCTAGGTTCATCCATGTTGTCCCAAATGGTGGGACAACATTCTTAAACAAGGAATATGATATTGTGGAATAATAATCCATTGTGTATATGTACAACATTTTCTTTACTGATTCATCTATAGGTAGACACTATGGTTGTTTCCATGTCTTGGCTATTGTGAATAGTGCTGCTATGAACATGGGAATGCAGATAACTCATTGAGATAGTGATTTTATTTCCTTTGGATATATACTCAGAAGTGGGATTGCTTTTACTGCCTGGCTTGCTCACCACTGTATTGCTGCCATCAGTGCCTGGCTCACACAGTGGGCAACTGACAGATATATTTTTAAATATTTATGTATTTATTTGGCTGCACTGGGTCTTAGTTGGGTCACATGGGGTCTTCAGTCTTCATTGTGGCATGCGAGTTCTTTTAGTGCAGCATGTGGAGTCTAGTTCTCTGACGAGGGATCAAACCTGGGCCTCTTGCATTGGGATCACAGAGTCTTAGCTACTGCCCGGGAAAGTCCAGGGAAGCCTTGTTGAAGATCAGCACTCTTGTTGAAGATCAGTTGGTCATAAGTGCTTGGATTTATTTGTTGGCTCTCTGTTCTGTTCTGTTGGTCTGTATGTCTGTTTTTATGCCAGTATCATACATACTGTTTGATTACTTTAGCTTCGTTATGGTTTGATTCAAGAAGCGTGATGCCTCTAGCTTTGCTCTCCTTGCTCAAGACTGCTTTAGCTCTTCAAGGTCTTTGGTGGTTCCACATGCATTAAGCAGTAATTCCACTCATTTCCCTCTTGCCCCCAGCCCCTGGTGCTCACCATTCTACTTTCTGTCTTTATGGATTTGACTACACTGGGTACCTCATAGAATATTAGAATATTTGGAATCATAGAATATTTGTCCTTTCATGACTGGCTCATTTCACTTAGTAATGAGCCAGTTACTATTTTGTCAGAATTTTCCATATGTCCAGTTTATCTATATGTCAGAATTCTCTTTTTAAAGCTGAATAATATTTCATTGCTATATTTTGTTCATTCATTCCTCTGTTGATGGTCACTTGCATTGTTTCTATCTTTTGGCTCTTGTGAACAATGCTGCTATGAACACAGGTATACAAATATCCATTTAAGACTTTGCTTTCAATTCTTTGGGGTATGAACCCAGAAGTGGAATTGTTGGATCCTATGATAATTCTACTTTTTATTTTTTAAGGAACTGATTTAACTTATTTTTAACAGGAACGACAATATTCTTTCCCCACCCCTTCCCTCCTCTCACATCCATATTTAATGGATTGTAAAAATCAGCTTTATTGAAGTATAATAGACACACAGTATGTATACTACATATATGATAATGCACAATTTCATGTGTTTTGACATACATGTATATCCATTAGCCCTGTAGGTTAATGAACATCTGCATCACCCTGAAAAGTTTCCTCTGCCTTTAGAAACCCCTCTCTCCCTTCCCCTCACCCCCAGATTCAAGTAGTCATTGATCTGCTTTCTGTCACTAAAGGTTAGTTTTCATTTTTTGAGAATTCTGTGTAAATGGAATGATATCAAATATACCCACTTTTCCTCTGGCTTCTTTCACTCAGTATACTTATTTTGAGATACATCCATGTTGTGGTGTGTATTCAGGGTTCATTCCTTCTTATTGCTTAGTAATATTCCATGGTATGGGTGTACAATTTGTTTATCTGTTCACCTGTTGATGGACATTTGGGTATTTTTCAATTTTATGCTATTACAAATAAAGATGCTAAGAACATTTGTGTGTATGTCTGTGCTCAGTCATGTCCGACTCTTTGTGACCCCTGCCAGGCTCCTCTGTGAATGGAATTTTCCACATAAGAATACTGGAGTGGGTTACCCTTCTTCCTTCTCTAGGGGATCTTCCCAACCCAGGGATCAAACCCATGTCTCTTGTGTCACCTGAATTGGCAGGGGGATTCTTTACCACTGTGCCACCTGGGAAGCCCTTATGTATTCTGGGTGCTATATTAGATATGTGCTTTGTAATAATTTTTTTCCCTGTGGTTTTTCTGTTTATTCATTCTTTTCATTCTCTTAAAAGAGACTTTTGATACATTTTATGTAATATTTAAATAAATTACATAATTTTCCAGCATCTCAACCTGTCATAAGCAAGTTCACAAACAACTTCTTGTATTATGCATATAGTTCAGCTGGAGGGAGCAGCCGGTGCACCGAGGCCCCAGGAAACACCCCACTGGTTTTGAGGTCTGTGTGCTGTGGTATCAGTCCTGTGTTCCAGAGGGAATGGAGCTCATCTGTGTGGCTGAGACTCTGTGTTTATTTGGGGTGGCAATATGTCCAATGAAAAGACTGAATGTTCCACCTTCCCTTACATCTTGGTTTGGCCATGTGACTACATTCTGGTCAATGGAATGCAAATTAGAATTATTGGGCTGACTTTGAGTAAGGCATCTTTAAAGAGGGGCAGATAGCTGGTGTAGTTCCTTTGATTTTGGTTTCCTGTGTTCCTTCTGCTTCCTACCTGGAATATGGACAAGGTGGCTGGAGCTTCAGCAGCTACTTGGACCAGGAGGTAACCTTGGAGTGTCTTGTGGAATGGTGGAGTAGAAAGATAAAAGAAGCCTGGTCCCTGATGACTGCAGAGCTGCCACACTAGACTTGGGCTGCATACATGCAGACTTCTTCTATGTGAGAGGAAATACCTTATGTGTTTAAAAATCTGTATTATCTCTGTTTTTTGTTACTAGCAACCAAATCCAGTTGCTAAAGGAATTTGGCTAATATGGCAGTGGGTCAAGGGGAAGTCAGTTCTACTGAATATGTATTTATATCATCACGATCATATTGTTATAATACTTTTTATTCCTACCTTCTATACTTTATCACTACTACTGTTTTCTTCATCATCACACCGTCTTCGGCTTTATCATCTTCTTGCTCATATTGTTATTATTTTGAATAATTATTTTCATTATTGTAACCGTCTTTGAATTTGCTTGTTGTTGATGGAGGACTGTGTGTAAAATGTATTTCTCTTGTTTAATATTCCATAGTGGTGGGACAGGTAAAGAAAAGGGAGGGAGTCTGAGGGAGACTTTGCCACCAGAAACGTCTGTGGAAATGGGTAGAGTTGGTGCTCAGATCTTGTGCAGCTTCAGTGTTCATTGGACTGGGCTGTGTCAATCATTTCTGCTCTACTAATAGCCAGCATTGCTCCCACATGGGGCAGCCCTCCAGGCATGTAAGTGAAACAATAGGATTGGGTGGTGGGGCAGGTCTGAGTCAGCAGTTGCCTATAAAGAAAGGCAGAGGAAATTAAACTTGATGGTGTAAGAAATGAGAAATGATTGAAGTTTTTTTGTTTGTTTTTTGGCTGCACTATGCAGCTTGCAAGATCTCAGTTCCCTGACCAGGAGTCAAACCTGACCCATGGCAGTTAAAGCCCCAAATCGCTGGTGGGAGGCCACCAGGGAACTCCCAAGTGATTGAAGGTTTCTGAGTGGGGGTAGGGGGGCAGCATGGCTAGTGTACGAAGGATTGGGGATGGGTGAAGGGGACTCAAAGGCGGGATGCCCACTTAGGAGACTCTCATGGTGGTCCAGGCATGAAGTGGTTTGTTGTTAGGCGGGTCAGGTATTATTCAGTGACCATCAGGAGGCGAGTAAACACGCAAAAATAATTTTTAAAATTATCAGAGGATATGCTTGTGTGAGGAAAAATAGGGAGAAAGTGAGGAGAGCCTGGACGAGCCATTAGACCTCGGTGCTGGCGAGCCTGCATGAAGGAAGAGAGGTGAGGAAGGAAGTTTGGCAGAAACATTTTAGGCTGCAGGGCAAGTCTAGGGAAAGTTCTTCAAGGCCCTTGGGGAGTCCTCAGACCGGAGCCATAGTCACTGGTCAGAGGAGTCCCATGTCCCCCAGGAATGGGCCTGCCTTACTTCCCCTGCCCCACATAGTCGTTGGCTGGGAGTGGCTATTGGAGGCAAGGCCGTGGAGCAAGGCCTGGGTGGATTTCAGAGGTCCGGGGCAGGGCCCTCAGTCAGTTATGCCTCCTGTGGTGGATGGTCTGAGAGGGCATGACGGGGGTGGGAGATATGGGGCAGGTGACTGCCCCTGTCTTGGGGCTCTGCTTGCAAGTCACACACGTGGCCCTGGACTGGCTTCAACACTGAGGAGCTGCACTCTCTCAGGGCACAGGAGGCCCGGGGACGGGTGGATGTCGGGCTTGGTGGAGTCTGGGCTCAGCGATGAGGCGAAGGATGACACACCTTCCATCTCTCTGCTCTGCCATCCATGGGTTGGCTTCCTTTGGGGCTGGTAGCGACATGGCCATGGCAGTCCCAGGAATCACAGTCAGACCCAACAACATCTAGAGGAGGAAGAACAGCTTCTCTTGTGTTTCTGCTTTTGTGCACACTAAGTCACTTCAGCCCTGTCCAACTCTTTGTGACCTCCTGGGCTATAGTCCACCAGGCTCCTCTGTCCATAGGATTATCCAGGCAAGAATACTGGAGCGGGTTGCCATCTCCTCCTCCAGGGGATCTTCCCGACCCAGGGATCGAACCTGTACCTCTTATGTCTCCGGCATTGGCAGATGGGTTCTTTACCACTAATGCCACCTGGGAAGCCCCTTGTACTTCTGAGGAGCTAGCAAACCTTTCTTAGAGGGGCTTTGCAGATTCCCTACTATGCTTCATTGGCCAGAAGTGGGTCACCTGGCCATACTTGACCCAATGGGGAATGGAACCACTGTGATTGGTTTATACTGGCGGATTGCAGCCCTGGATATACATTAGAACCACCTGGAGAGCTTTTAGACGCACACATGCCTGGGTCCCACCCTCAGAGTTTCTGTATTAGTTGGTCTGGAGTTGGGAGCTGGGCATCAGTAGTTTTATAACCTCCATAGGTGATGCTAATGTGCAGCCAGGGTGAAGAGTCCCTATCGTCTTGGAGCAGAACACATGCTGGGGAGTCAGCCACAACGTCCATTCCAGTCGCTTAGTAGTTTTGTGTGGCTTGGGCAAATCAGCCTCTTTGAACCTTAGTTTCCTCATCTGTAAAATGGAGCCCGACAAGAACTGCCTCCTGCATCACAGAGAAGACTGAATGAGCTCACGGATGCTCATAACTTTGCCGATTGTAAGTCACTGACACCTGAGGGAGTTTGCACATCACTCTCCTTCAATGTGGAGGGAAAATTCAGCTCCTCTGCTGCCTGGAGCAGCCAGGGTAGAGATTTCTCCCGAGCTTAGCTTCCTGCCATGAAAGTAGAAAACAGAAGAGAAGGGAGAACGACAGACTGGGGAGCCACAGGCAATGGCAGCGGGCTTTTTCCTTCTTGGATGGCGTGGGTTTTGAATGCGCTGCTATAAATGGTTTATGCAAACGAGCTGGAGGGGCTCATCTCCCTGCCGCCTTAATGCGGGAGAGGCTGGGCAGGAGCCAGGTGTGTGGTTTTCAGTACAGGCCTGCAGCCTGTGGTTAGGGGCCGGTGGTTGCTCTCTTGCTGCCTCCAGGGAAGATGGTCAGATAAAGCTCTGGTTCCTCAGTGTTCCGGGACACACCTGGCTGCTCCGCTTCTTGGCTGTTTCTACCGAAGTGAGCACTGGCTTGTACTGCCAATAGAACTCAGGGAACAAGGAGGGCCACCCGGGGAATGTGAGATCATGGGTCAGGCAGTTTGTGACCTTCCAGTACCACTGGGCCTGCCTGGGGCAATGTGGCTGGGCTTAGGCCTAGATCCTGGAGAAGGGTTAGAGGAGATCAAGTAAAACCCCTCACTGTTAGCCTCGGCCTCTCTTCCTTCCATCTTCCAATTCCTCTCCTTTTCTTGCTTCCTTCATAAAATATAGTTTGAGCAGACCCAGCGCCCACCATGTTAGGTGCTGGGGATCCAGAGCTAAAAAGACACCTGCCTGCTCTCAGGTTGCTCCCAGTATGGGAAGAGGACCCCTGGCATCACTGCAGGGCTGGGGCTGCACGAATGGATAGATGTGCCTTGGAGGCAGAAGGCCTAGTCTTCCCAACACCCCGAGGTGCTGGGATGACCCCAGAGGAAGGGGCCATCCAAGCTGAGGGATGAAGGCAAGGTAGGAGTTTTCGAGTGACTAGTGTGGGGCAGGGCATTCCAGGAAGAGGAGAGCAACATGGACATGTGTGATGCAGCTGTGTTCTCGGGCATGCGTGGTTCAAGTGCATAGAGTGTGGGTGCTTGGGGCTGGGGAAGTCATAGCCTGCGGTGATGCCAGGTACCGTGGGCTGGGGACCTTGGTTGCTTCCTAAAGGAGGGTTGAGCTTATCCACTGTGGGCTCTGAGCTGGGTAGTGCCCCAGCCGATGAGTCAGGCAGAAAGGTCAGCCTGCAGCCCTGAGGAGCGGACAGGCTGTTAGAAGAACTGTCCAGGTCAGGATGATGCTGGTGGCCTGAACTGTGGGAGTAGCCAGGGCATGGATCATAGAAGGACACGGTGATGGCCCACATGGGGAATCCAGGCTGACACCAGACGTGTGGCTTGGCTGGTGGAACTCAAGGGGTAAACTAGGCAGGCCACAGAACCCTGGGGAGGTGCCCATGTTGGATGGGGTCAGGAAGAAGACTGAGAAGCAGTAAGTTAGAGCATGCTGGCTGGCCTATCCTTGGTTTTCCATCAGACCATGGTGGAAAGCAGGGTTGGGAGAGGTAAGTGGGGAGTGGAGATCCTTGATTGCTTCTCCCTAAATGATTCCTCTTCCACATCCTGAGGATACACGAGTCCAATTCATCCATTTTACTGATGTGAAAACTGTGGTCCACAGAGGAGTTTGACTTGCCCTAGGTCACACAGAGAATTATTATGGAGGTGGTGTCATGACTAGTAAAAATGGATCCCCAAGCAAAGGCTTATGTAGCCCACATCCCTTAATTGGTGCTGAGAACTCTTGTTTTCCAGGCAAGAGAAGTGGTTTTGGCTAAGCAGAGTTGAGATTTGTGAGGCCTGGGGCATTGTTTGAGAGCGGGGAGAGAGATCATTTCTTCTTTTCGCCTAAAGTGTGTGTGTCACTCAGTCATGTTTGACTCTTTGCGATCCTGTGGACTGTAGCCTGCTAGGGTCCTTTGTCCATGGGATTCTCCAGGCAAGAATACTGGAGTGGGTTGCCATTCCCTTCTCCAGGGGATCTTCCTGACCCAGGGATTGAACCCGGGTCTCCTGCATTGCAGGCAGAGTCTTTACTGTCTGAGCCACCGGGGAAGCCCATCCGTTTAGTAGTGGGACCCAACCCAGGAGCAGCATTGACCCACCTCCTGGTGCCCTACCCCCACCAGGAGGAAGGAACCTGTGCAGACATTATAAGAGGCTGCCCTCCTTGAGTCTCCCCAAACCCAAGCAGGCTTCTTCAGACCTTCCTCGGCCTTGGTCAAGTTTTACCATGACTGCAGGAGTCCTGGCTCCCAGGGAAAGCTTTATCCAAATCTAAATTCTGACGCTGGCAAGCCCACCCTGTGCATTGCTAGGGTGGCTGGTGGGTTATCTGACCCGGGGCTCCAGCAGCTCAAGGGAGGAAGGGATGGAGGGAGGGAGGGGGTGGCATCTTGAAGGAGGAGCCTGAATATGTTAACTGGAGAGAGAGGCAAGCAAGGTGGGGCCTTGGATGACGGTGCAAACTGGGAGATGGGGCAACTGCAGGAAGCAGCTGCAGGGAGGAAAATGGGTTTTCTGTCATTGCATTCACCCCGGGGTGGCTGCCTTTCTGGGGCTGTCCTTTAGGTGGAAGTCCATAGTCCCGACAGCCTCCTCGCCCCTGCAGCTCAGGCTGCACCTGAGCTCTGGCTCCAGCAGGAGGAGCAGCCAGCACTGAGGCAGCCGCAGGCTTGTGGTCATCCCAGGCCTTTAGGGACAAGAGCCCCTGTTTGCCGGCTGACTGATGATGCGATGTGAGGTTGTCTGGGTTTGGGATGAGGGCCAAGGGCTGGAGGTGCAGGGGCAGGAAGTTGAGTCCCTCTGTGGGCTCAGTGGGCTTGGAAGCCATAGGCCTCTCATAACAGACCCTGAATGGACCCCAGTACTCCCAGGTCCCACCATGCCTGGGCATCCTGCTCTCAGCTCTGCAGCCAGCATGGCTAACGTCCCCTGTGTTCCAGGTCATGGCCTCGGGTGGTGGGCCCAGAGCTGGCATAGTTCAGTGGCTGGCCTTTCAGTCAGCCGCTCACTCTGGCTCTTGAGACCAGAAGCACCAATCTGAGACCCTGCTCCCCCAAAGGACCTGCCACCCCCTCTTTTCACAGTATTTTCAGGTTTTTGTCTTAGGCCTGTGAGGGTGGGTACCCCTCTGCGTCAATCCCCACTTCCCCTTTGGTCTTGTGCATGGTGTAAAGCTCTGGTCCCCAAAACTCAGAGCCCCTGTTCACCTCCCAGTGTGGGGGTGGGCCCAGAACCTGCCTGGGGTGAGGTCTCTGGGTGGTACAGGGACCCAGGCAAGGCCGGACAGTGTCCATGAGTACCGTGTAGCCAAAGTCCAGAGTCAGCTAACCTAGGGATCAAGTCCCTAGGTTAGATTGCAGATTTTACATTTACACCTGTGATGACCAGGGTTCCTCTGACCAATGCTGTGTTTATTGAATCAAAGGTGGTTTTTCTCAGGGCAGTGTTGTGTAGTAGACAAAACCCAGCACCCTGGGCTCCTGAGTCTGAGATCTGGGTTCTGGACCCTGCTCTGCCACCTTGTAGCTTCTGCAATTCGTTTTTGTCTCCTTGAGCTTCTGTTTCTCTCATCTGTCAAAAGAGGTGAGCACCTGCCCTCTAGTACCTGATGGGGGCTTTTTCCAAATACAGTAAGATTTTTTGGTGAACGTTTTCTCTGGCTTTTAGGACCTGGGTTTTTTCAAGAGGCCAAATGGCAGAGAGGCCAGCACTGGTACTCTGATATCAGGTTAGACATGTGTCCAAATCTCAGTTTAGCTGCATAGTAATTGTGTGACCTGGATACGGTATACCACTTCCCAGGCCTCGGTTTCCACATCCAGACACCAAGTTCCCAGTGCTGCGCCTCGCTTACGTGTGCTCAGAGCAGGTGTTTCAAGGTGCTGGCAGCTAATGTCATTTTCTTAATTGATCTGGATACTTGTTTGTTTTAGTTTCTGCCTGGGTTCTGCAGCAGGAGGAGGTGGTACTGGGGCTCCCGCTGATGGGGTAATGGGGAGCCAGGTCAGAGGTCATGGTAAGGAGAGGGAGGCAGCCCAGCCCAGTGGGACTAAGGAACTCTGAGAGGCAGAAGCCCCCAGGTGGCCAGCCGAGCTGCTGGGGTGGCGTTCTCTCCTTTGGAGGGGATCCTGGGACTTCAGGGCCCCCTGCCCTCTGACAGCCGCTGGGACTCGCATTTCAGCCTCTCTGCTCTGCTGGATAGCTTCCTGGATACCAGCTCCTCCTTTGCATCCTGGGCCCTGTGTGGTCACCAGCCTGGTCCTCGCCAAGGCTGCACCCATGACCATTTGCTTGGCCAGTAGCCACTGCCCTCTGTCCTGGGAGGGGCACCATGCAGGGCCTAAAGCAGGCTCTGGAGGCCAACTGACCTGAGGTCAGGTCCCACATCTCCACTTTCCTACTCCGTATCCCAGTTTCTCATCCTTAAGGCCCATCCATGATAGGGCCTTTGTGTTGACTTCAGGTCTGTAAGTATCTCATCAATAGCACTCCCATGGTCATGGCACTTCCTGTGCATCCACCCTGTTCTGAGCACACTACCTATGGGAGTGTATTTCATACTCGAGGAGCCCTGTGAGATGTGCTTTTATTGTCAACTTCATTTTCAGTTGATAAAATGGGCACCCAGTACGTTTTATATCTGAGATTTGAACAAACCCAGCTTGTCTGGCTCAAAAGCTCGTTCTTTACCACTGCCTCTGAAGCACCTAATGTCTGCACCCTCTGAGTGGTGCAGTGAGTTATATCTGGTGTTGTCAGATCCTCGGGGTCTGGCTGCCAGTGGCCCTTCTGGGAGTGCCTCAACCCCAGAGCCTGGCCCCCGTGAAGTCCTGCACCATCACGCTCTCTTGCCCGCTAATGCCCAAAGGAGAGGCCTTGGCAGTGGGCAGTAGGCAGGGTCAAGGCATGGGAGTCGAGGTGAGGGCCATGTCTGCTGGTCCTGGACTCTGTTATCCCACAGTAGACTGGATAGGGAGAGGCAAGAAGCAGGAGAAAGCCTGAGGAAGTGAACTCCTCAGCAGCAGGAAGGTGGGCTGGAGGGGGCGTGGGGTAGGGAACTTCCCAGACTGGGGGGGGCTTCAGATATCTGGGTGCTGAGACCAGAAAGGGTGGGCACTGGGATTCCTGGCTGAACCACAAAGCCTGGAGGTGCGTGTATGAGTGTGTGTGTGGCAGGGGAGGGGGTGGGGAGGGATGGGGTAGGGGAGGGAGGTCTCTGGCTGCAGAGGAGGGATTTAACCTCCTGCAATCAGCTGCCAGCTTTCCTCGAAATCCAGCAGGATCAGTCGAGTGTGTTTACACATCTCTGGCGGACGAGGCTCTTGTCTTGCTCCAATGCGTGTGTTCCACCTCCTGTGTCACCTTGGGTCTCCCCATCTCTCTTCCCCTTCCCCTTCAGTGTCTCATTGTCTGCCCTTCCCCACCTTCCTCAGCAAGGTCCTAATTTAGGGACCAAATTATGAATTCAGGCCCTGATAATTTATCACTTGTGATCACTGGAATGGCTTTGAAATTTATTCCACCTGAGCAAAAAGAGAGTGCTAACCTGGTGACAAAGGACGATGTTTGTTCTGCTTGCTTAGAAGAACCCACATTTCATCTGGTACTCTGGGATGACATTTGCATGAAAGGCGAGCACACCATAACACATGCAAAGCTTAGAACGGCGACGAGAGCAAGGCGAGTGCTGAGTAAGTGGTCCATGATGGTGATGAGGAAGGTTATTACCTATGGAGGCGGGTCCTCCCTTTCTTCTCTTTGGTGTACTATATACTCATAATCTGCACGTCCCAGGTCTTTCCTCTCTAAGGTTGGGGTGGAGATCCTAGCCTCTTCAGGTTCTACTGGGATTCCTGAGTTCTCTGGCTCTCTGAACCACATCATCAGCGGTTACTGTTACTAGCCAAGCCCCAGGCCTCGGGAAAGCTCTGTAGCTTGCCCAGTCACGTGGTGGAGGAGCTTGCCTATCTGACCTCCAGATCAGAGCTCAGACCTCTGTGCAGGTGGGTGGCACGGCACCCACCCTTCCTGGTGGGGGTCATAGATCTTATCATGGGCAAATGTTGGTTCCAGCTGGGGGCTCTGTGGGTGTGGGCTCTGTCTGGCACACTGTGTTCTGGGAACCGAAACCTTGTTCTTCCTTGTTCTGTCTTTTCTGCCTGGCACGGGCGGTGACCCCTCTGTCTAGTCCAGGCTGGGTACGCTGGCCCTGAGGCCCAGACCGGGGGAGCAGGAGGAGGTGTGTTGAAGTCTTGGAGGGTCTAAGAAAGGGCTTCTTGGTGCTGGGCCTGGGACCTGGGAGGGGTGCCCAAGTCCAGGCTGTTTTCTCAGATTCCCTCTCAGTCCCCGCCCCCGCCTCTGCACCTGTTGTGTTCCTGTCATCCTGGGCGCTGGCAGCTGCCGCTGCTGGGGCACCTGTCCCACCCCCGAGGACGCCCTGTGGGCTCCCTGGCCCCGGTTTCCTGCTCGCTCTCCCTGTGCGGCTCTGGCTTTGTCCTCATCGCCACGCGCTCACTCGCTCGCTCTTGCAGCCTCTAGGCAGCAGCCTCCGCTTTAGGTTCTGGGTGTGGGAGGCAGCTTTTGGGGCTTCGCTGCTCCCCGTTCTTCAGCACCAGGCCCCGTCTAATCAGGCAGGGACAATGGCCCTAGCAGGTCAGCGTTAAGCCCCAAATGCCAGGTGACTCATCAGCTCAATCAAATTATCCCTTGTTCTTGATTTAAAAAGAAAAAGACATTAAAGCAGCCAGGAATTGCCTCCCAACTCCTCCTAGCAGGGCCGCCTCCCCTCCCTGACTTCTTTTGATACCAGGCTCCTCTGTCTACCTCCCCCGCTGTAAAGAGAAGTTATCACCTCTCCTTGTCCAGTCTTCCACGTTGCCCGATGCCCCACCCTGTGTGTTATGTTAAATATCAGACGACATTAAACCTGAGTTCAGTGCTCCTGCCTTCCACCCACTGTGCAACCAGGGGAAAGCCCACGATTTACTTGGCCTCATTGCTGCAGCCACAGGCGGTCGCTGGACCCAACACTCTCCCTCGTCCCCTCCTCTTCAGAGAGCTTAGGGTCTCAGACTTTAATGGTTTCTCTTGTCCAGGGAACTTGTTCCAGGTTTTATTCTGCCATTGTTGGGTCTGTTCTAGACTTTACGTTCTGAGAGGTGCTGGGTCTTCGGAGATGTGGATGAGTAAGGAATGTGGTGAGGGGAGGGTTGAGGTGGGGAGCTCATTGTGGGGACCAAGAGGGGGCCCAGGAAGGAAGAGGAGCAGGTGGCAAGGGGTCAGGAGAGAGGAGTTGGCTGGGAGATGAGGGGAATGCTAGCAGGTGAGGGTCTCAGGAGCTGAATGGGTTCAGAGAGGGGGAGTGTTCCCTGGATGGGGCTGGAGGGCAGAGGCAGCAGGGGGCTAGCTAGAGAGGGAGGGCTCCTTTCTGAAGCCTGGCAGGCTTTCTGTCAGCCCAGTTGCTCCCCAAGGACACACCCAGGACTGCCTTAGGCCTGCGTGCTCTGAGGGGCCACAGCCCCCCTCCCCCCACCCCCAATGTCAAGGATGGGTCAAATTTCTCCAAGATCTCCAGGATGGGCTCTCCTGTTAGCAGATGGGAAGCCCAGGCTTGGGCAAGACCACAGTCTCCCTTGCCTTCATCCAAGCTCTATCCCTGGGATGTCACCCTCGGCCTATTGGACCTTTCCTAGGCCCTGCCTCCCCCCTAGAACCCTTCTGATTCCTTAAGGAGATCATTGTCCCCTTGTCTTCTCTTCCTCAAGAAAGAAGCGTTCCTACCTTTTCATCTGCTCTGGGTAAAGTGTGAGTTTTTGAATGTCAGGCAGATCTGTGTTTGAACTCTGCCTTGAGTGTTACCCAGTTGAACTCTACTTCGAGTAGAGTTTGAACTCCATGTCAGTGTGACCTTCTAACCTTCCTGGCTCAGTTTTATAGCCTGCGAGATGAGGATGATTATAATCCTGCAGGGATATGGTGGGGTGGGGTAGGTGTGATTATGTGTGTGAAACCCTTAGCACCATGTCTGGGCCATAACAACTGTTCAATAAATGGTAGCGCTTGTAGTCACTTCTGTAGATTGGCTTGTAGATTCCCCTTTCACATCCTCTTTTCACATCCTTTCTGGCTACAGAACAAAGCACTGCAAATGTTCAACCAGAGCCAAAGGAGCCTCATTGCTTGATCCCAGCATGGCTCCTGCTTGGCTTCTGAAGGGCAGAAGTTGTGTCTCACTCACTAGTGGGTCCATCATTGGCACGCAGTGAATGCTGGATGAATAAATGAATGATGTAGGTCCGACGTTCTCTCACCCCTCTTAGTGACAGAATCCTTTGGCCAAATGAAAATTTATGTGATGCCCCAATGAATAAAACTGGGAAGGGGAGCAGCTCTGGCTCCCATATCATCTGTACAGGCCTGGACACTGCCCTTGGGAGGCAATGGGGGCAACCCTCTGTCACGGGACATTGCCACTTCCCATTTAAATTGGGGATGTGGATTTGTAGAAAACAGAACCCAGGGAATCTGCTAGAAAACTCCGCAGACAGTGGTGCCTAAAGGCCTGGGGCCGCCCAGGCTGTCTCAGTTCTCTATTCATTTTCTCTCATGTGGCTGGATTGTGGACTGCCGTAAACTTGAAGGACTCTCCCTGCCCCCACCCACCCCCCATCTCCAGAGCATCACACAGATTCAGTTCCATGGGTGAGTGATTTTCTGAGAGCCAGCTCTGTGCAGGCACGATTCTAGGCCCGAGGAGCAAGGGCAAGTCAAGGACCAGCCTGACCCTGTGGATGCCGCTGTTTTCTCCCCTGGTGCCTTCCTGCCTCCTCTGTGCGTTCTGCACACCAGATGGCAGAGTGACCTTTTAGCAGTTCAGACCTGGTGTTGCTGCCTCCCTGATGAAGTCCATGAGGAGCTCCCTATGGCTCTCAGAAAAGAGTCCAGATTCTTCGCCCTGCTCTTTGAGCCCTTCCTGCTGTGTCCCCAGCTCCCCCGGTTTTGCAATCAGAAAATCCCCCCAGGCTGCTCTTGCAGTCCCTGCTCCATCCTTGCTTCTTGAAAGGGCTGGGCTCCCTTCAGCCACAGGGCCTTTGCATGTGTTATGCTCACTCCCCCAGAAGCACTCCCTCCCCGTAACCTGCCTCTGCAACACAGGAATGCACATATAATTATCCTTCATTGTTGCTTTTCAGGAAAGCCTGCCCCGAGCCCGCCTTTCTTCCAGAACACTTTCCTAGAGTTGGGATAGCATCTCCCTCACTATACTACTTGACGAACGTCTATTTCTCTCTAGACTATAGGTCCACAAGAGCCAGGGCCTATCTACTGTAGATCACCATGGCATCCCCAGTGCACAGCTTAGAGTCTGGCACACCGTAGGTGCTCAATAAGTGTTAGTCATGTTGAATTGCTGAAATGCATGCAGGAAGCCAGGACAAGCAGACAAGGCCATGACTGTCCCTATGTAGGGTGGAGTTAGACAGCGGATTGGGAGAGGCATAATTCAGGCTCAGAGGAGAGACAGGGTCCAAGAAGGGGGACTCTGTCTGCACTGGGGGCCCTAGTGGGGCTTCCAGAAGAGGGATTTCCAGTGCTGTGTGATGGTGGGTGATCAGGATGCCCAAAGTGGGAAGGGTTGGTGAGGAAAGGCTTATCAGCTGGTGCTTTTAAAGGCAGGTGGGTTGAAGGGGGTTGACTTCCGCTTTGTAGGAACAGCCTCCAGAGCAGCCTCTTTGCCTCAGTTTCCTCATCTGTAAAGTGGGCATAAGAATGCAGTTGGCCTCTTAGGGTTGTGGGAGAACTGAACAAGTTCATCTGTGTCATGTGCTTAGGACTGCCTGGCACACAGTGAGGCCTTGTGTTTGCTATTTCTGTGGTTATTTACCCCGGAAAAGTCTTTGGGTTGTTTCCTCTTGATCAGATTTTGACTTATCCTTCCAGAGGAACTGTGTGTACATGTGTCACGGAGTGTGTATCTGTGTGTGTGGCCACATCCAGCCAAGCATGTGCCCAGAGAAAGGAAGCACCCTGTGTAGAATCGGGTGTCGCAGCTTCTCCTCGGGAGGAGTCTCAGGCCGGCTTCTGGTTTGGGGGGCTGTGACACTGTGTGCTTGTGGGCTTGCCCAGCCTTCTGGCTTGGTGACCCTAGGTCCATACTGGATGCCCCTCCCCCTGCCCTCCCCCCTCACTGCCCCTCCCCCAGGTCCACTCAGGAGACATCCCACTCAGTAGCAGGGTCCTGAGCTGAGGGCAGGATGCCCAGACCAGCCCCTTACAGCGCCTGGGCCTCTGAGTTCCATCTGACACCTTTCCCATGGCTCCTTTCCCAGCCCCACCCCTCTGCCCCCTACCTTCCCTCCCCACCCAGATCTGTCTCTGGGAGCCCACATCCCTGGGCCTGGAGACAGGAGCTGGGGCCGAGCCAGGGCCTGGGAGGAGGGGGTAGTCCTGTTCTCCTGGGAGAGACTCTGATGGTAATGGCTGGGAGATTGTCTGCTTGAATCCTGCCCCTGCCCTGCTCGGTAACCTGAGCATTTCAGAACCTCCACTTTCTCTTCTGTAAAATGGACATAACAGAAGCTTCTGCCATGTGGAATAGAAATCAGATCACACAGGCCATGCCTGCTACACAACTTGGTGGCTGGTCTCTTGATGATGCCTTGGGGTCCCAGCATGCTTGCCCAGGGCCGGAGGGCCTGCCCTCCCACCACCCTCTGCCCTCTTGGCCCCCTTCCATCCCCCAAGGTACAAGGTTCTGCACCTCAGGATTTCTTCAGGGCTTCGTGAGTCTGTGGGAATGAGCATGTGCCGTGTGTGTACACTGTGAGGTGTGTCTGTACAGGGGTGTGTACTGGTGAGCAGGAGGTGACTGTGCACAGTGGTGAATGCTTTCAGGTGCTTTTGAGCCTGTGTTTGTGCATATACCTGTGATGTGGTATAGACAGGTAGCGTGGTCTGTATATGCTGGTGTGTGTCTTGTGTGTTTGTGACGAAAGTGAAGGTTTGGTATGGGGGTAAAGGAATCTAACCCCACCCCCCACAAGACTGCCTGGGTTTGCCCCCCAGTGCTGTCGACCTTCTGGGTAGGAAGCCTCTTTGTTTCTCAGTTCTCTCATCTCATTTCTCAGATAGCAATAATGATGGTACCTATCGATAATAACCATGTGCTGACCTTATCATTCAGCCTGTGAGGACCAAAGGGGTTAATCTGCATGGAGCACTTCAAAGAAGCTAGGAGGATGTCAGCTCTTTGTTATTAAGCTGCAGGAGTGAAATTGTAAGCCCCTTGAGGGCAGAGACAAGGTCTGTCTTGCTCACCACAGTATCCCATTGTTTTCCCATTGTCTGCATGTAGTAAGTGCATAACACGTGTGAATGTCTGTAGCCTAGGTGAATGGTGAAGTTGTGTGTATGTGTGTGTGTGTGTCTGTGATGGGGAATGTGCATGTGTGCGTGCGTACATGAGTGCATGTGTGTGTGTGTATGTGCTCTGGCTGGGGCATCTCCAGCGCTTTCTGGAGCTCGGCTATTTCAGGAAGCCTCTAGTCTCCTCCTCCTTATGTAAATAAACATGACAGATCCCATCGCCTGTACCAGTGCGGGGAGGTGGGGGGAGGCTCCGGGAGTGGGTGGGAGCTGGGAGGCGGCTCTGAGCGGGGCCAGAGGGGCGTGCGTGCGTGTGTGGCCCGTCTTGCGGGCAGTGCGCTGTGTGTGGGGGGGGGGTGCAGGAGGGGCGGGCTCAGCCTGCCATGCCGGCTGCCGCTGGCCACGGAGGAGGAGGAGGGGGGACAGGGGGAGGGGAACTGGCCGCCAGGGCGGCTCGGTGACGAGGCCAGCCGGCCAGACGGAGGTGGCTGTGTTCCCCGCTGCCCGCGATGGGGGGACAGATCACCCGGAGCACCCTCCACGGTAAGGCCCTGGCTGACACCTGAGGGTCTGTCCATCCCCAGCCTGGGGACCGCTTGGGGAGGCTTGGACCAGGAGGCAGTGGGGCTGAGAGCATGGCCATCCCCCCTGCCTCTGGGGAGGCTCTGGGACCTTGGAAGGGGGTGCCTTTGAGTGACAGGCACTGGGGCAGAGGGAACAGAAACAGGAGGTTGGGCAAAGTAGGAAGAGGGGTCTTTCCCCAGCAGTCGGTCAGGCAGCTGAGTCTCCCCACAAAGTCTCCTCATCCTCTTACCTCCCCAAGGTGCTGATCAGCGCCAGGTGGGATGTGAGGTCCGGGGTCCATAGGTCCCTCTCCTAGAACCAAGGCAACCCTCAGACAGCTGGGGGGGATCTGTTTGTGGGTCCTGGGATATGGGCCATGGAGGTCAGTGCTGTGCTCCATGACGGAGCCGTGGGGAGATGTGTGGGTACATGCGTGTGTGCATGTCTGTGCCCATTGGAGGTGTCTGTGCATGTGTACCTGTGCGTACTTGTGCCTAAGCACACAGGGGTGTGCAGGTGACGCCCCCACATTGCCTGATCTCAGTTCTGAAAGCATGTGCTCTGCCGGGGAGGTCAATGAACTTCTGATTCCTGGGGTTCACATCCGTGCTCACCTAGACCTCAGGCAGACCTGGGAGGCTAGCAGGTGAAGGGGTGGGAGAGAGGACCGCTAGGTGGCTGCCGCCTGCCCCTACTCCTCTCTCCTCGTCTGCTTGGCTCCAGGGCTGTGGTCTTGGGAGGAACATGGCCGATGTGGCACCAGACCCAGAAGAGGAAGCCTTCCCAGGGACTTGTTTTGTCATCGCTGGGCCCCAGGAGTTGGGGTTCCTGTACAAACTGGCTGATGCAGAACAGTGTGGGCTGACCTTGGGGAGTCCCTGCTACACTCCCCTCTGGGTGCCGCCTCCCTCCTTGGGCAGGGCATTAGGAGGTGGGGCCGCCTCCATCTGCCGGGTTCAGTGGGCACCGAGGAACCGGGAAAGGCCTGGGAAGGAAGGAGGGTGGTGGCAGGAGCGAGTGGGAAGCCGTGGCCAGGACTGGTGACCAGGTGACTTCCCCTTTCTGGGCCCTGGACTTTGACAGAGTAATTTCTAATTAAAAAAAGAAAAAGGCAGGGAAGGAAACATGGGAAAAGCAAATCATTGGCTCTCTTAAAAGGAAATGAATTTTGTCCTGGGCCCAGAGGGCTAAGTGACAGATGGAAGGCCCTGAAAGACACATAATCCGGAGCCGGCCAGAGGCAGCGCCAGTGGCCTGGGCCTTGGCCTGAGACTTGGACTGGCCTGACCTGGGCCTGGCCCTGCCCGTCTGTGGGGCGGGGGCTCCTCTTGGGCTTGTTGGCCCCAGTGGGGCCTGCTGGCATAGGGTCTGGAGCCGACTGGCATTTTCCGCTGGAGTCAGACTTGGGCAGGCCCATGGCCTGGGAAGGACGAAGAGGCCCTCAGGACAGGCTCAGGACACAGCATGCTATCTTCAGCTGCCTGGGAGCCCGAGGTTCAGAGGGGAGCGGGACCCCAAGAGTACCCGAGATGGCGTATGACCATCAAGAACTCCTGCTCTGGAGGAGACGGACATGGGTGGCAGCAAGGGCAAGTGTCTCCTCGAGCCTTGGTTTTCTCATCTGTCAATGGGGCTAATGATAGTAGCCTCCTCATAGTATTGTAAGGACAGCAGAAGACAATGTGAATAAGGACTGATCACAGGGAAAGCCTAAAGGGCCTGGAGAGGCGTTCTGAGGTGTATGTCCTATTCCTCCCTCTCTCGCGGAGAACAGAAGGATAGCTTGGAGGGGTGCGCTGAGACTCCAGGAGTCGGGCCATTGGGTGAGGGCCTTGGCCACCAGCCCCTTACCTGGACCACCCTCCTCAGCCTGGGCCCTGTAAGCGGGCCCTAGCTCCACCCTCAGCCTGCCATCAACACGAATAGGTGGGGGGAGTTGCGGGTTGTGGAGAGCGAGTGTTTGCCTGTGCCCGCAGAGCCCCTTAGCCAGGACCCTGCCTGTGTGTCCGCACCTACAGGTCCCCACGCCTGTACCCTGGCTGCCCCGGTGGCCCTGGTCTCACCCTCTCTTGGGAGGTGAGTTGGGGGAAGTGGGAGATGCCAGGTGCTTGCTAGGGGTGCTGTCAGCCCTGCAACCTGACTCTGGAGCACAAAGATCCTTCGTTCCTGATTGGATGCTTGGGGGGTTGGTTTGGTTGGGGCTGAAGACGCTGGGTTGCTGGGTTACAGTGCGAGGTGAAGGGTTGTGTGTGCGATTTTCTAGTGGTATGCTTGTGGACGTGTCCTGGTTGTTTGTGTTTCTGGTGTGTGCTGATTGTATCTGAGTTTTAGACCTCTGTATGTGTGTACCTGCATAATGTGTACCTATATGTGTCATATTTAAGAGGTCGAACATTTTGTGTCTGGGTTTCCATGTGTGAGCAGCCACATTTGTGAAAGTCTGTTATTTCGTAGAGGTCAGTGTTTCTGCACAAGTCGTGTGTGTGTGTGTGTGTGTGTGCGCGCGCGTGCATGCATGTGTGATTGGACTGGTGGTGAGGAATTGGGCTCCTCTGGGATCAGCCTGGCAGGGGACCCTTGGGAGAGATTAATTCTCATTTGGAAAATGGTTTCGGCAGTTACACGCTTGATCTCTTTCATGAGGCAGATTTCCAGAGCTGCTCCCTGTCTTGAGGGCAGGATGGGGGTGGGGGAGATCCCAGCGAGAGGCCCCCCATCCCTCTCCTTCCCACCCTCCCCTCCTCTTCCCTCCTGCCTCCTTCACTTTCTTCAGTGCCCCCCACCCCTCTGTGACCCAGGGCAAAGGATGGACCAGTTGCTGAGGGGCTGATGTGCGGAAGACACACACATATGCACCCAGACACACATGTCACCCTCAGGTTGGTCTCTGGACCAACAAACTCCAGATGCTGGGATGCAGGGGCCTGAGAGACTGGCTCCCACTGTCCCTTCACAGAAGGGGATGCTGTGACTTAGAAAGGGAAATGGCTGACTGAGGTCACGTAGCTGGCGGCTCAGAGGGAATCCAGACTGTGTCCCTTCCGCGGCTAACTCCCTGCTTCCCCTCCATGGTTCCTTAAGTCTCACTCTGGCAGCCGGGGAGAGGCCAGCACAGGGACTTAAGCGATCTGGGATCACCATGGAAAGAGCCGCCTGTCTCCCGGCAGCAGCTCTGGAGGCTTTTAGGCCAAGGTGAGCCCCCCAGAGCCTGGCAGGTATGTCTGTGAACACAGGTCACACACACACACACCCCCCACTTATGCCTGTGGGTGTGAGGAATTAGGCTGATCCCTGTCTGTTCTCTTCACCCAGCCCAGTGTCTGGCACCCCACAGATGCTTGGCCAGTGAGGAAGAAGGAAGAATGTGGGGTTTGGGCCCTGGCTGCTGGACCACATCAACATAGGTGGGGCAGGTGGTCTAGGGGAGCAGATGGGAGGGACGACATGAGCCCTGAGCTGGGCAACAGGCCAGTCAGGGCTGGAGAGGGAGTGAGATGGGTGTTCCTGGTGAGAGGTTGAATCCTGTTCTGCTCTTACTGGCTGTGTGACTTTATTTGTCTGAGTCTCAGTGGGTGGGGGTGGTAAGGGTTACCTGGAAGGGTTGTGGAAAGAGGAAGTGAGCTAGCAGGCATAAAGGGCAGCCCACCTGGTGCATAGCCAGCACAGTGTATGCATGTGAGGGTCTCCACAGAGGCTCCTCCAGGCCTGTGTGCGCTCAAAAGTGTACACACACACACCCACCCACCCACACCCACCCCCTGGCTGCCGGTAAGGACCAAGACTGCATCTCTGCCTCCTCCAGCCTTGGCAGGCCCCTGGCACAGTGTGTTACCTGGACGCTGGGTCCCTGTTAGGCACACACCCGCTGTGTGTATATGCACACATGTGCATATAGAGGACAGCTGGGGGTGATGGTCTGTGTGGTGCATGGACTAAGCCATGCTCCCCCTCATTCTCTCCGGCCTGGCTTGGGGCGCTTTTGGGGGGCACTGGGAAGACGGGGCTCAGAAAGGTTATCATCTGGAATCCCCTTCTGGAATCTTGGGGTGAGAAGGGGGAGGAGGAGGGCTGGTTCCCTCCCTGCAGTGCTGGTGTTGGGAGACACATCTGTATGCACATCTGGCTGTTGGAAACGTCAGGGACTGGGATGCCACAGAGTGAATGAGAGCAGGAGGCTCTGTGTGGAGATTAACTTGGTTGCTAGGGTGCCCATCCTGCCCACGCCCACTCCCTGACACTCTCCTTTGCCCACTTGGTCACTGGATCCATTTGTGTCTTCCAGGAAGCAGCAGGACCTGCTCTGCCCATGGCCAAGCTCTCTGGGTCAGATGATCAGGTGCTAATATGTCCCCTAACCCTGCACAACAAAGGGTGTGCATGGGGGCTGCAGAGGTCATGGAGAAACTGACCAGGGTGGAGTGGAGGGTTCACACTGGGCAGAGTGGACTGAGCATGCTGGCTGGCTAGCTGCAGCCTGGTGAGGATGACTGCATAGCCAGACAGGTCTGCAAGTCAGAGCCCAGCTTCACTGCTTACTTAACTGTTTGAGCTTCTCAGAGCCTCTGTCTCCTCATCTGTACCATGGAGCTAAGTGATCTGTATCAATAGGTAACAAATTACTCCCAAAGTTAGTGGCTTGAAACAGCAATGTGCATGCTCAGTCACTCTGTCATGTCCAACTCTTTGTGACCCCATGGACTGTAGCCCACAAGACTCCTCTGTCCATGGGATTTTCTAGGCAAGAATATTGAAGTGGATTGCCATTTCCTTCACCAGTAAAACAGCAAACACACATTTAATTTTCTCACATTTTCTGTGGGTCAGAAATCTTGACACGGTAGCTAAGGTCTCCAGTTTAATGTCCTTCTTGAAGTTATAGTCAAGTTGCTGGCTGGGGCTGCAGGCTTATCTGAAGGCTTGAGGGGGGAGCCCCGTCTAAGCTTGCTTACTTGGTGACTGGTGCTCCCCAGTCCCTCCCATGTGGGCATGTCCACAGGGCCACCTTACACTGAGGCTCCTCTTCCCAGAGGGAGCAACCTGAGAGGCAAGGAAAAAAGATGGAGGCTAAGGGCTTGTTACAACCCAGTCTTGGGAGTCCCATCCCATCACTTCAGCTGTATTCAATTTGTTAGAAGCTAGTTGCTAGGTCCACTCCACACCCTAGGGGAGAGGATTACAAAGGGGCTTACAGGATTACAAAGAGACTGCCAGGAGGTGGAGTTGGGGATCACTGGGGACATCTTCAAGGCTGCTTCCCACAGATCCCTAACTGTCAGGGCTTGGCAGAGTGAGATGAGGTTGTACAGGAAAGGCATCTGGTGTCAGTTCCTGATACAGAAGAAATAAAAAATCAACCCTTGCAATTTTTCTCCTTCTTCCTGTAGGCAAGTGGGGAGTGCTGGAAGGTTCTGGAGCAGCCTGGACTATAGTCAGGCATGGGGTGTGGGATTCTGGTTCTGGGCAGTGAAGGAAGCTGTGCCTTTAGTCCCCACTTTCTCTGATTCATCCACTGGGCACCAGAAAGGGCAAGGCAACACGTGGGTGCTGCTTGGTCACTCGCAAGTTTGCAGTGGACTGAAGATGTGAACAGGGGCAGTTCATTCAGTGCTTTTATCGAGTACCTGCTTTGTGCGCTGAGCTAGGTGCTGGGGAAACAGCAGTAAAAAAGACAATGGTCTCTGCCCTCAGGAGGCTCACAGTCCATCAGGGAGACACATAAATAATCCTGTAGTCTTTCCTAGCCAGAGAGCTGCAGAACACAGAAAATGGTCTGAGTGACTCTTTTCTCACATGCCCAGAACCATTCTGGGTGTGAGGATGTCAAGTCAATGCATTGCCTACAGTGGGTGCCTCAAGGCATTGGGGCTGAATTCTGTGGAGGCTCCAGATTTGACAAAGGCTGCTTGGGTGATAGAAGGTCTGTTAGGGACATATGGGACCCCTGGACCTGGTTTGGGGGTGAGAGAGACTTCTGGGAGAAGGTGGGCTTTAAAATCAAGATCTGAAGGATGAGTAAGAGAAATGCAGGTTTATAGGTGGGAAGGAGGAAGGAATGGTTTCCAGAAGAGAAATAGGCTTGGGCCAGGCCTAAAGGCTAGAGGCTGTCAAGGGAGGTGGGCCCCTGGAGGGAACCCAGAGAAGTTCACATCCGGCCAGTTTTATAATCATCTCTCTCACTTGAAGTCCTCCCCCCCATCTGCTCTCTGGCATCCTCTCAGTCTTCCCCCACCAGAGGAATCCCTGTTGAGTGACTGTGTGTAAACTAGCCCAAATCAGGACCACTCTGCAGTCCAGATTTTCAGTGTTTTGGGTAAATGAAAGCAGAAATGTCTGGCCTCCAACTAGTCTGAAATGAACTGATCATTTCCTATGGTGGTGGTTGTAGAAACAGTAAAACCTTATGTTGGGATCAGGTGTTAAAGTTTGAAAATTTCTTTTACATCCATGAACTCACTGGGTTCTTACAATGGCCTGGAGAGGTGGGCAGGGCAGCTGTGATGACTCTGTTTTACAGAGAAAGAAATTAAGGTCCAGAGGGATGAAGCAGCTTGCCCAAAGTCACAGCAAATCTGTGGAATGGTCAGGGTTGAACCCAGGACCTCCTGCTTCCAGGGCTCCTGCTCTTTGCCCTGTTCCATACTGTCCAGAAAGTGAGACAAGCTTCCCTCACTAGTGATGTAAACGATCATGCCAGCACTGGTATTCAGGTCCGCAGGTTCAGAATGAGGCCATCTTGAACATAGTAGATCCACCTGGGCCTTGAGAGATGGGTGGGATTTGGAGAGGCGTGGGTAGGGCAGGGAGAGAAGATATGCAGGGCGGGGGAAATAGCTTAACCAGAGGTGAAGGAGAGCACAGATTGATTTTAATTGAAATAATAATATAATTATCTACAACTATGGGCTTCCCTGGTGGCTCAGACCATAAAGAATCTGCCTGCAAGGAGACCCAGGTTTGATCTCTGAGTTGGGAAGATCCCCTGGAGGAGGGCATGGCAATCTACTTCAGTATTCTTGCCTGGAGAATTCCAAGGACAGAAGAGCCTGGTGGGCTACAGTCCATGGGGTTGCAAAGAGTCGGACACAACTGAGCGACTCACACTTTCACTTTCACACTTTTATTTACAACTATTATCAATAATAATAGAATTATTATTATAGCAACTAACTGGGTTAGTTTTATTTTTTAATTAAAAAAATGGTATTGCAGCATAGTTGATTTAGAATGTTGTGATAGTTTCAAGTGCACAGCAGAGGAACTCAGGCATACATATATGTGTATCCATTCTCCTCCAACTCCCATCCGGTTCAGGCTGCCATGTAACATTGAGCAGAGTTTGCTGTGCTATATAGCAGGACCTTGTCGGTTACCCATTTTAAAATGTAGCAGTGTGTACATCTCTATCCCACACTCTCTAACATCCCTTCTCCCCATCCTTCTACCCTAGAAACCTTAAGTACATTTTCTAAGTCTGTGAATCTGTTTGTGTCTTGTAAATTCATTTTTTATTTTGTAATGAATTTTTTTGAAGATTAATTTTTTGGTAAGTTCATTTGTATAATTTTAAAAATTAGACTCCACATGTAAGTGATAGCATATGTTGTTTGTATGTCTCTGACCAACTTCACTTAATGTGATAATCTCTAGGTCCATCCATGTTGCTGCAGATGACATTATTTCTTTTCTTTTTTATGGCCGAGTAATATTCCATTGTATATATGTGCCACATCTTTATCCATTCATCTGTTGATGGACATTTAGGTTATGTCCATGTCTTGGATATTGTAAATAGTGCTGTAATGAACATGGGGGTACATGTATCTTTTCTAATTATGGTTTGCTCTGGGTATATGCCCTGGAGTGGGATTGCTGGTAAATATAGCATCTCTTTAATTCTTGTAAGAATGCCATGGAGGTCTGCTGTGGTCACCATTTTACAGATGAGAAAAATGAGGTCTCAGAGTTAGGTTTGGAGGCAGTAGGCCTGGGTTCGGATCTGGGCTCTTCACTCCAGCCTGGTGCCCTTGGTGAGTAGCTTCACTTCTGAGGACCTGTGTCATTGGGAGTGTCATGAAGACACTGCCTGGTAAGCCACACAGAGGTTGGTTACTGTCATAAGTATTGAGCAGATACTCAATATCTCCTCCCGGTTTCTCCTTGGCAGCCCAGCCCAGTGCAGCCTAGGTAGCAAGGGCTCTGCCAGGATGGTCCTGGGGCAGGGTATGGGCGGGGGTAGTGGGGAGGTCACTCCAGAGGCTACACTGGGTCTGGGCATCCCTGCCTTGGACCCCACCGAGAGGCAGGAATGTGGTCTGGAGCTGGCGGAGGGTCACCCAGAGGGCTGGCCGCTTGTTTCTGGCAGCTCATAAATGCCCAGGAGGAATGGGCTGGGGTGGGGTGGGGAGAGTTTCCATTGTGTCAGCAGCAGCTCCGCCTGAGGGGGAGCGCCCACTATGACTCCCCAGAAGCTTGTAAACCTGTCATGAAGGGCAGCCTCCCTGGGAGCAGAGGGCGAGACTGGGGCTCCACCCAGGACCACTGGTCACTGGGGGAGCAGTTGTTCAGCTCACAGGCCTCCTGGCATCTTCACACCTTTTGCTGTGGCTGCTCCCCTGACTGGACCTGGCCAACACTTCCTCCACACAGCCTTTCACCACTATGCCTGCCATCTTGGGCTCATGGGGAAAATGATCTCTAGTGTCGGCCACTGAGTAGGGTAAAGGACCCCAAACATGACATTGGGAGATCGGGGTTCAAGTCCCAGCTCTGCCACTTTATTGCTGTGTGACCTCAAGCAAGTTGATTAACCAGTCTGATTGGCAGCTTATCCATGGAATAGGGGTTTTAAGGGGTCATACTGTATGTCAAAGTGCACTGGGGAGAAGCCCTGCCCCTCAGCTGCCCCTCTGGCCCTTGGCGTCAAAGCTGTGAAAGTGAAAGTGTGAGTTGCTCAGCCGCGTCTGACTCTTTGGGACCCCTTGGGCTGTAGCCCGCTGGGTTCCTATGTCCATGGTATCCTCCAGGCAAGAATACTGGAATGGGTTGCCATTTCCTTCTCCAGGGGATCCCTTTGTTCCTGCTTGTATCATAGTGCTGTTCCTTTTTATTGCAGAGTTGTATTGATTGTGTGGGCGTACCATGTTTGATTTATCCATTCACCAGTTGGAGGGCATTTAAGCTATTACCAGTATGGGGTTATTATGAATAAAGCTGCGGTACATTTGTGTACAGGTCATTGTGCAGATGTTTCATTTCTCTTGGGTAAGTGCCTGCAAGTGTGATTGCTGGATTCTATGATTGGCGTTTAACTTATAAGGAACTGCCAAGCCATCTTCCACATTGGCTGCTTCATTTTGCATCCTAGCAGTGATGGATGAGGGCCATGTATGGAAACAGTTTACATCTCTGTGTTCTGGCGGCATACACACGTGTACTGTGGAAGAGGCAAGATAATAGAAAGCCAGGTATCCCCCTGTGTGCCGCATGAGATCATTTGAAGGTTTGACCCAGGTGAATATTTTTTCAGGTTTCATCACTTGTGACCATATTTTAAAATGCATTTTTCAAAAATTTATCCAAACCCTTGCTTTCTTGGCTGTAAATGCCGAGTAGTAAGACCTGGGCCCTGCAGTCAGATTGCCTGAGTTTGGCTCCAAGAGCCCCATCCTCCTGGCTGTATGACCTTGGGCAAACCGCTCAATCCCTCAGAGGCTGATTCCTCATCAGGAAAATGGGCTTGTACTGTCTCTCCTACCTCATCAGTTTGCTGTGAGGGTGAAACCACTTAAGTATGTGTGAAACTCTCAGTTCAGAGCCTGACACGTGTTAGTATTTGATGAATGACTGCTGTTATTAGATGGATGGGCCATGTGTAGTAGACGTGTGTACTGTCTCGTACATCCATGTGTACATGAGTATGTCTGTATGCTCACACTACATGTGTAAATGTGTGTGTAAGGACAGAGAAAAGTCTCTCTCTTTCCTGTGTCTCCTAGGGTCCGGGTTACCCTCATGTGCTCACAGATGTGTGTGTGCTTTTTTGAGGTCATACGTCTGGATGCACACTGTGCCCCCAGGGACCAGGGATTCCCCCAACCACGTTCTCCATCTGCTCAGCTGTCAGCCAGGGAGGCTGGCCCTGGGCTGCCCTGGCCCACTCACTGCCCTCCCTGTGGATGGAAGGCCCTGGGAATGGCCCTTTGAAGGGCCTGGGTCTCTGGTCTCTGGGTGTCCTCATTGTCTTTTCTCTGAACCAGTGTTTCCTGGATCTTTACCCAGGGCCCCAGGATCCCAACTGGGATATGTGGGGAGTGTCTTGAAGGAAGTTGAGGCCCTGCCGTTCGTCCATGATTCTGAGCGGAGACTGTAGCAGAGACCTCATAGAAGAGTTTCTCAGCAGCTGCTGGGCTCAGCATCTTTAAAAACTGCTCTATTGAAACATAATTGACACACACTAGACCACAGGGGGTTAAAGTATATGACTGGGTAGGTTTTGACACATGCACACACCCCTGGAACCATCGCCACAAGAGGGTGAACACACCTGTCACTGTCATCCCAAGTATTTCCTTGCATCCTTTGGTGTTTCCCCCTCCTCCCACCATCCGCATGCACCCACCAATCTGCTTGTTATCACTCTAGTTTAGTTTGTGTTTTGAAGACTTAGTACCAGTAGGGGAGGAAGGGTTTTGAAAGGAGCGGAGGCCCTGCCATTGCTCCATGGACTATATCCAAATTAAAAAAAAAAAACAAACTGGCTTCACTCAGTGTAATGATTTTGTAATTCATCCATGTTGAGGCTCCCATCAGTAGTTCATTCTTTTTTCACTGCTGAGTAGTATTCTGTTTATAGATGTACTACATTTGTTACCATTCACCCAGCAGGTAGTTCTTTTTCTATGTTTTCATTTCTGCCTATGTATACAACCCTGAACAGTGTGTGATGTCACTTTTCACCAGCAGTTTTTTTGAAAGCAAGAGTCAAGCTGTGTCTGAGGCTGGACTGAGCCCATGGGGCACCTCTTCTAGGTGGGACACCTATATCCAGTGCCACCCTCTTCTCTCACCTCAGCTGTCCCTTTCCGTGGAATGACCTACCCTACTCTATGCTCTTCAAGGATCATTCAGCTTTTCTGGGGGCCTGAAATTTTCAGACCAGCAGGGTCTCCTCTGAGCAATTCCAGCTTTCACCACTTGGTGGCTTTCTAAGCCCTTGAGCACCATTCTGGATTCCTTAGAGCAAGGTGAGCCCCGCCTTGTACGGTGCCCACCTCATGGGCCTGGCATGCAGGAAGCTACACCAGAGAAGCCAGGAGGCTGATGCTCAGGGTATCTGGCTGGCTCTGGACGGTGGATCCTGGTGTTTGGGGCCCTCTGGGAAGGAGGAAGCAAAGATGCAAAGTGATGCAAACCAGTGCAAACACTGTACCAAAGTCTGGCCCTTTCCGCCTCCTGGGACTCTTTCCTCCTCTCCTCCCTCATTCCATCCCCTTCCTGGAAACCCTTCCTCTCCCTTTAGGGAGGGGAAGGCCTCTCGGATAACCAAACTTTCTGTATTATTAAATTCCTGCCTTGGAGGGACCAATTTTGAAACATCCCGGAAGGCCTCGGTCACATTATGTCACCCCCATCTTCCCCATCCCCTGTGCCTCTTCTCAAGATGACAGGATGGGCAGGAGCTGTCCTTCCTGATGGATGAGATACAGATTTTGGGGAAGAAATAACCCTCCCGCCTGAGCCCCCACCTGCCAGGACTTGTGCATTAGTGCTGCCAGGGCTGCTGACACATGTCTCAGAGCCACAGAGTGGAGGCCACTTATTGTGCCAGAGGAGCTTCCCCAATGGCTCAGCAGGTAAAGAAGCCACGTGCGATGCCAGAGACACAGGAGACATGGGTTCAGCCCCTGGATCGGGAAGATCCCCTGGAGGAGGAAATGGCAACCCGCTCCAGTATTCTTGCCTGGAGAATCCCATGGACAGAGGAGCCTGATGGGCTACAGTCCATGGGGTCGCAAAGAGTCAGACACGACCTAACACATGGCATTGTGCCAGAGAGGGAAAGTTACTTCCCCAGGGTCACATGGCCAGTTATTGATGGACACGAGCTGCCTGGCACCACATCCCATGTTCTTTCCTCTCTTTGCCCTGTCTCCTGGGTGCCAGCTTCACATGTTTGTATGGTACCTTCTGAACCCAGATCTGTTAATGGAAGGAATTACAGACCAGGGGTGCTTGAGGCAGCTCCAAGTTCCTTGGAAGCCTGGGCGAAGAGGCCTGCCTCTGTTCACGGTGTTGTGATTGTGGGCGGTGTAAAGCAGGAAGGCAGCCTGCGTGCAGGGAGGTGGCCCTGAAGGGGGGAAGAGATGGGCATGGTCCTGCAGAGGCTGCCCCACCCACCCACCTTCCTGGTCTCCAGTGGCAGCCCCTTGGTCACGTGTTGACTGCAGCCCAGCCTTGTCAGTTCAGCTCCAGTGCCTTCTCCTCCTCCTCCCCTCCTCCAAGAAGCCTTCCTGGGAAGTGACTTATCTGTACGTCCTTTTGGTGCTTCTCTCTATCTGCCATTTGTGTTTCAATTTCTGTCCATGTCTTATCTCCCTCCTTGGACTGTTGGCATCTTGAGGACAGAGTCCATGTATGTTTCATGCCTTATCTTCAGTGCCTAGGACAGGGCTTGGCATTCAGCAGATACATAATGAATATTTGTTGAATAGAATAAATGACATTGGTAGTGAATGACAGTGAATGGTGGTAGTTGTTGGTTGCAAATGATTGCTTACCACATGGTGGAGGTTGGAAAATAAATGGTCGTAAATAGTAATGAGGAGCAGTAGATGTTAACTTGTGGTTGTGGGTGACACATGAGGGTAGATCATGGTGCTGGGAGGTGATAGGTAAAGGGTGGGAGCGGTTGGTGGTGGTGGGAGGTAACGGGTGAAAGGTGGAAGTAGATGGTGGTAGGAGGTGATGGGTGAAGGGTGGAGGTAGCTGGTGGTGGTGGGAGGTGATGGGTAAAGGGTGGGAGTAGATGGTGGAAGGTGATGGGTAGAAGGTGGGGGTAGATGGTGGTGGTGAGAGGTGATGGGTGAAGGGTGGGAGTATATGATGGTGGGAGATGATGGTGGGAGGTGGGTGGAGGGTTGGAGTAAATGGTGGTGGTGAAAGGTGATGGATGAAGGGTGGGCATAGATGGTGGTGGATAAAAGTGGTAGGTGGTGGAGTGGGAAATGCAGTGGATGGTATCAGGAGAAGGATAGTGGCAAGAGGTGGCAGTGGTGGTGAGGGGCAGTGGTGGTGGAAGTCCTGGGCAGTGGTGATTTCTCTTATACCCCAGCCCTCTGCCCTTCCCTAAGGGACCTTGGTCCAGCTCTCGGACTGTCAGATTCTCTAATGCTATGGCTCGTTCCTTTGCAGACTCCACTGGGGGCCCCTTCCCTGTCACCTCTCACCGATGCCACCACAAGCAGAAGCACTGCCCGCCGGTGCTGCCCGGCGGGAGTCTCCCGGCCACGCCGCTGCTCTTCCACCCCCACACCAAGGGCTCCCAGATCCTCATGGACCTCAGCCACAAGGCCGTCAAGAGGCAGGCCAGCTTCTGCAACGCCATCACCTTCAGTAACCGCCCGGTCCTCATCTATGAGCAAGTCAGGCTGAAGGTGGGGCCTCTCTCCCTGCCTCTGTGGCTGCATTCTCTGGGGCCTCTGGACTTCCCCGCTTCTGCTTACGGCCATCACCCACCTTGATCTTCTCTTTCCTCTCTGCTGCCACTTCAGCTCTTCCTCATTCCTCCTCTTTCTCCTTACTCTTTTTCTCAGCCTTCCCTGTGTGATAGAGAAGGAAGTAGAAAGGGGAGTGGCCATGGGGAGGTGATGGGAAAAGGATGAGGGTAGTTGGTGGGGGAAGGTGGGGGTTCCTGGGAGAAGGAGAGGAGACCCAATTGTGGGTGAGCTGGGCAGTTACTCCCCATAGGAGTCTGCCTGGGGTGGTCTGCAGAGAAGGGTACAGTCCCTTCCCCTTGGGCTCGCTGATGGCCGGGGCGGGGAGGCTGGGCTGGGGGTCTGTCTGAGGCCATGCCCCTGCCACCCAGATCACAAAGAAGCAGTGCTGCTGGAGCGGGGCACTGCGGCTGGGCTTCACGAGCAAGGACCCGTCCCGCATCCATCCCGACTCGCTGCCCAAGTACGCCTGCCCCGACCTGGTGTCCCAGAGCGGCTTCTGGGCCAAGGCACTGCCTGAGGAGTTTGCCAACGAGGGCAACATCATAGCCTTCTGGGTGGACAAGAAGGGCCGTGTCTTCTACCGCATCAACGACTCGGCCGCCATGCTCTTCTTCAACGGGGTCCGCACGGCCGACCCGCTCTGGGCCCTGGTGGACGTCTACGGCCTCACTCGAGGCGTCCAGCTGCTGGGTGAGTGCCCTCTCCCTCTGGCCCCTCAGATGCAGGGCACACCTCCAGGGGCTGTGGTCTGACTGGTTCCGTCAGGCATGGGGCCGCCCCCCACACTGGGAGCGAGTGGGAGCCTTGGTGTGAACTGCAGAGCATCCCTGCCTTCTGGCCTGCAGCTGTGGCCATTGGAGCTTGGTGAGGTGTCTGCCCTCTGTGGCCCCCCAGGTTGTGCCTTTGAGCTGTGTATGAGCTTCATAATCATCTATGGCAGCCTTGAAGACCACCCCTCCCATCCAGGAAGTAATTAATGTTAATCATCGTAACTACTACAGTTCTCGGAGTACTTACTGTGTGCCAGGCACTTTGTTAGCGCCATTCTGGTAACAACCCTGGGAGGCCGACTCCATCGCTGGGACCATGGAGGTGAGTCTCATCTCAGGGAGGTGTCTTCATCCCTCGGAAGTGCTGCAGGTGAGCTGTAGAACCAGCACTCTGTCCCGAGTGAGCCCCGGGCTCTGGGCTCTGCAGCCTTCCAGGAGGTCCAACCCCACCTTAGTGCTTTTTGCATGGATGGAGGTGGAAGGGGTAGTGGGGGAGAGCAGAAGGCACTTGAAGGGCCGAGACTCTGCTTGCTGCTCCTGGGCCCCCAGTGTGACTAAGGCTTCAGGGCAGTGAGAGGGCAGGCATCCTGTGGGTAGCCAGGAGGAAGAGCATTGGAAGCTATCCTGGGGTTGCTAAAGTACCAGGCTTCCTGGCAAGGGCACATGCAGACCCCTAAATGCCAGGGCTGGAAGGGGCCTCTGAGTCTCAGACTTCCTTGAGTCTCGCAGCAAGTTGGTGGCTGAGGACTGAGAATCCAGGTCACTGGACTTCCACTGGACTTGAGTGTGTTCCACAAAGCATGTGTGCATGTGCCTGTGTGCACATAGACTGGGTACAGGCCAACCCAGTGGCAAACTGGCTGTGTCTCCAGGAGGAGCGTGGATGAACCTCAGCTTTCCCATCTGTACAATGGGTCAGTAGGAAGATGAAACCCAATTAAAGAGGTTGTGAGTAATATGCCCAGCATAGTCCTGGGCACCAAGTAAATGCTCAGCCAACTCTTGCTCTTGTCACCTCACCTCCCTTCCCCCTTTACTGCAGAGAAAGCTGCCATGGAGGTGGTGGGAAAATGTTTTTCTTTTTGTCCGTTCTGACTTCAGAGCCTAGAAACTGTGAAGCTCTTCTTTTCTAGTCAGTTTTATTTGAGTAAAAAAGATAGTGGGGGAAAAAAAAAGATGATGAAAGTAAAACCAAATGAGTAAACCCTTCTGTGAGAGGGAGTGATCCATGCCTTACCCCCCGGGTTCCTCTCCAGAGTGGACTCTTGGGCCTGGTGTGTGGAGCATGCTGAGGATATTTGCAGAGTGAGGAGGGGAAAGTGGGGGATGGAAGGTGACTTGTTAGAGGAAGGAAAGGGTTGAGGGGTGGCTGAGGGAGACCCAGCCCTGCTCACAGACAGCCCAGGCTCACTGGGAGACAAAGCAAACACAGCTCCAGACACGATCCAGGCAGAGCCCAAGCTAGGACAGTAAATCGCTGGATGCTGTGGTCACAGGATCTCGTCCATCTGCCGAGACGGCTCCTTTCAGTTATCTTATTTACCCTTTCAGCCCCTGGCTCTGGAGGGAGTGGGTATTATCCCCATTTGGCAGGGAGAAAATTGAGGGCTATTGAAGGCCTGGCTTGCCTGTGTAGGGATGTGGCAGAGTGGAGACTTGAACTGGGTATTCTGGTGCCCAAAGCGGTACATTTCGATTTACCCACTGGGGGGTTTCAGCAGGAAGTCAGTGGAGGATGAAATTAGTGAGGACGGATGGAGTCCAGGAAGGCTTCTTGGTGGAGGAGGCTTAGGCTGGGCCTACAACTTTGCAAGGGTGAGGACAAAACGGACATACCAGGTGAGATGAGGCTTCCTAATCTGCAGGGCTGAGGGAGAGGCCTGAAGAGTGATTTTGAAGGGCCACACCTAGGGCAGAGCCCAGGCACTGACCTGGCCTCTTTGACTATAAATAGGTTTTCACGCAGTAATTTCAGTTGCATTTGAATTTCCCGTCAGGCTCCTCTCTACACCCTGTAAGGCCAAAGCCCTAGCTGATTCCCGTCACAGCTGTAAATCACCATAATCCCTGGGCATTTTTAAACACTGATTATGGCCCCTAAAATGAATTAGCAGATTAAAATATGTCCTCATTTTGTTCTTCCTAAATTGATTTTTTTGTAAAAAAAAAAAAAAAGTGAGAGAGACCCGCCCAGGTTATCTTCGGAGGTGGGCCTGCTACTGTGTGCCTGCATCCCACAGCCCTGCCCCCGGGACATGCCCACTGCCCCGTGTGGTCTCAGGGTCTACTTCCCTCCCTCCCCTCTTCCCTCTGCTCCCATCTGCCCATCTTCCCCTCCCTCCTCTCTGCCACGTCACTGCACGTCACTGCACGTCACTTTCTGGGCCTCTCTCCTCCCTCCACCTAGATCCCCCTGGCTCCTCTGCTTCCCCTTGTCTCCCTCCTGCGCTGAGTTTCTCCTCTGAAGAAGTCACTCTCTGTCTTGGTGGCTCTGAGAATGGGCCTATCTTTCCTGTGTCTCATCTTTAGAGATTACCTGCCAGGCCTGTCCCCCTGCCCCCACCTGTCTGGAACCTGAGGCAAAGCCCTCCGAATCCCGCCTGTCCAGCGTCTGCTCCTCAGACTAGAGACATCCTGGGGTCCCTGGCACATAGTAGGCCCACAGGTCAGGCCATGGGCAGATTGGCCGTCTTCCCCAAAAGGGTGGAGGCAAGGGCTGGTGTCTTTCCCTGGTTGACACCTCCAATTGGGGGCCCCATCCCCGCCCCGCCACAGCCCTAAACATCACCTGGGCTCCCCCCTGCCCAGGCCATGGCCCCAGCAGACCTGCTTCAGGCCTTCCAGGCTCCCTGTTATGCTGGAGTTCATAGCAGATCACCCTCTTCCCTCCGGGTGCCCTGGCCCAAGCCCTGGCTGGTATCTCCAAGAATTACAGCTTCCTACCTCCAGGAAGAAGGACCTGCCAGCAACTAAATAAACACAAGTTTTATGGGGTGATTAATACTTGGAGAGATAAGTTCCTATCCCAGTTTTCAAGGTCTCCCTGCGCCTCTCAGAAATGTTGATTCAGGAAGAGCAGCTGTGGGTCCTGGCCAAAAGCTGGTGAGCCAGGATTCCACTTATAGGGTGCTCCTGCATACCCCTCTGTGCCCACTGCAGCCTAGGTGCTCTGCAGTAGTCAGAACTGGAAACCCAGCCTCTCATCTAAAAGAGTTTTTACACTGGTGGGCATACCATATGACTGCTCTGAAGTGACCTAAATCCAATACTGCATAAAAGTGTGGCTGAAGAATAAAACTATGGGGGTACAGCTGGGGAGCAATCCAGCAAGACTTCCTGTAGGAGGTGAGTTTTAAGTCAGGAACCAGAGGAGGTGGGAAAAATGGACCTGTTGAGGAGGAACAGTGTAGGCCAGACAGGAGGGGTGGGCATGGGCACAGAAATGGGGAACTGGCAGTCAGTTGAGGAGCAGATCCTTCAGGGAAGGGGGTTAAGTGGGAAGGTTGTGGATGACTTGTGGACTTGAGGAGAGTGGGTGTGCACAGGTGTGGGTATGTGTGTGTATCACAGGGGAGACTCAGCAAGAGAGTTGAGTTTCTAGCAGTTCTTGCTGTCAAGTTTTTCAGTAAGTGGAAATGTGGCCCAGAGATGGGAAGGGGCCTACCCCAATTCTCCCAACTAGTCAGAAGCCAGGCTGGGCCCAGAATTCAGACTTTCCAGCTGATCTGGGCCCAAGGTCAGTGTGAGAAGACTTATTGCCCACTCACGATGTGTGTGGCTGAGCCCAGGAGGCTGTTAAGAGGCCATGGGCATGGGGAGACTCCCAAGGACTCATGATGTCATCTCAGGTCTTGGAAAAAGACCCCACCTGCCTACTGAGGAGAAGGATGTTTGAAGACTCTCAGGGTCGCTTTCTGGGGGCCAGGCTGCTGCTGTGCTAGTTTCTGGGGCAGTGGACCAGCCTGGCTGCCCAGCAGTGAGAGGCCTGGACTGCTCTATAGATAAGGTCAGGGGTCAGGTCCTTATCCTGGCTGTGCCCAGCTTGTGGTACAGAGCGTGAGGCATCCTGGCCGGTTGAGGACCACACTGCCATCTGGGGCTTCCGCTTCCCAGGCTAAACTAATATTTACCTTAAGCTGTGGCTGCCAGGGGCTGAGAGGCAAATATTAGCTTAAGGGGCCCAAGCCAAGCCCTCGGGACAAAGAGATGAGGATGCTGATCGTGGTGTCTTTCCCTTTGATGGTTTTCATTTCTTCTTAGTTATTTAAAAAAAAAGTCTTGCTGTTCCTTCTGCTTCGGACTCTTCCAGTGCTTCTTTTTTACTCACCTCAAATTCTGCTGATTATATCAAGGCCCCGTACCAAACCCTCCCCTCTGCTAGGAAGCTTCCCCTGACCTACTCTGTTCTTCATGACTCTTCCTCTTCTGAAGCGAGTGGAGGTCTACGCCATAACAGGAGTTCTGTATCACGTATTTGTCCTGCTCTTTAAGAATACAGTAGAGATCTTCTTTGATTGCATTCTAAAGAAAGTTATTATTGTGCCTATTTTGCAGGTAAGGAAACTGAGGCTCGGAGAGGTCTGGCAGCTTGTCCATGGTCACACTGCTTAGTAGAGTTGGGACTTGAGCTCAGAAGTGCGGGCTACATTACTCCCCAGCCTCTGTAAACAGGAATTTCTCTGATCTCCCTGTGATGTCTAGATACCTACCAAGGGTGGGGATTTTGGCCCCCTATGTCTTCCAGAATAGAGCGGGGATCAGCCATGTGTGTTGGACACAGATGGGCCACCAAGGGCCCTGGCAGAGACCAAGAGGGGTGGTGGGTACCCAGTGTTCTGTTTAGTGGTGAAGGTGGGTCTGCCTGCCTTGTAGTTCCTCGAAGTCTTTTGAAGGCTTTGTTTGATCCCGTCCTTCACAGAGTGCTGTAGTTTTCTACCAGAATGAACCTACATAAGGTGCAAGCATATATAATTGCCAATAGCAGGCTGTTTCTAATGTTCAGAAATGGCAGTTTTGTGTGTTTCCATCTAGTATCTCTTTGGCCCAAGATACAGTTCTGGGGAACTTGGAGAGGCCTGGTGGCCCCGGGTGGGGTGTATGGAGGGGAGGACCTGGGGTCTTGGGGACACTGAGGACAAAGCCCTCATTTGAGAAACAGGAGGCCTGAATTAAGACTCCACTTGGCCGCTCACTGACTTTGGGCGTCTCTCAGCATCTCTGTGCCTCGCCCGCCTTTTCTGTTATTTGGACATAATTGTACATGTGCCATTTACCTCACAGGTAGTTTGTGAGGCTTCCGGACACGTAAAAGTGTTTACATAAATGGGAAAGACTGTTGTTTTTAGGTTAAAAAGGAATATCTAATTTAAAAACACCACCAAAGTAGACAGTCCCCCGCTTGTCCTCTCACTGAAAGAGGGGCAAGTGCCTGTGTCTGGATAAAAGTCAAACCATGCAATCGAAATTATTTCTTGGGATAAGGCCTATGGTTCTCCACCTGGGTTCCTTGGAGCACTGGGGTTCCACAGAGGCATCTCGGAGGTGGCTGAGTGGCCAGGCTCTGTGGTCACCTCTTAGACATCAACCAGAGTTTTCAGTTCCTTTGGACGAACGATTCTATTGCTTGGGGTGGGGGGGGGGGGAAGTTTGAGACCCACCAGACCAGATGATTCTGGGGAATCTATCCATCTAAGATCCCGTGGCTTGAAGATTCTATAAATCTAAGAATCTATGACTCTGAGGGCTTCTGAAACATTCTGCCCTTTGCTCCATGAACCTCAGAAGTGTGTTTGTTTCTCCCAGCTTTCCCGTGGTTGGGTTTATATGGAGAGGGTGGAGGTGGTGTGGGTGTCAGGGCACTTCCCAAAAGGGTGGAGGAACCCTTTGTCCATCCCAGCCGTGCACCCACCCTCCCGGCTCCTTCCCCTGCCCCATGCCAGCTGCGAACCAGCAGGAGGATGTTTATGGACACAGTAAATGGGTTGGTGCGCCTTCCAAACAGGGGCCGGCAGAGGTCCGCCAGCCGGCTGGGCGGCTGCAGGCTGACCCGTGGTTAAAGATTATCCAGTGCTGCGGATGTGAGAATCTAAACAAACAAGACTTGGACTGATGGCTGGCTCTGCTTCAAAAGAGCCTCTGCTGCAGCAGGCCCCGGTTAACCCACACTGACTGGCAGCGTGTAGATCTCTGGGCAGGAGCTGCCCAAGTGCCCTCTGCCTGGCACCTCCCACTCCTTTCCCTTCCTTTCTCCTCGCTGGTTTTGCTCAGACTTTTCTCCCCAGGCATTTGCTAATGCAGTTTTCCCAGCCGAGTGCCTCTTGCTTCTGTCAGTCCAAATGCTCTTGTCCTTCAGGGCCTGGGTCAAATCTTGTTTCTTCTGAGATGCCATCTCTGACTCACCCTGAAACAGAAGTTCTTAGCCTCAGTTGGACAGCATTATCCTAACAGGGAGATTTATTCTAAAGAAGAGAAGGCTCCGAGGGGGCCCCAGGGAGTGGGTACAGGACACTTGCATCTATGCAAGTTTTTTTTTCTAACAGTCACAGGTGTTCAAAGGTAGGGAATAGATGGCCTTGAGAAGTGGTGAGCTTCTTGTCCCCAGGGGCATTCTAGCCAAGGCTAGGAGAGAACTTCGCAGAGATAAACAGATTTCCTTATTCTCCTCTAAGGTCTTGTCTAACCTGAGATACTGAGGATTTTCATGACTCCAAGCTCCAAGTCTCCCAAGGGCTCCTGGCTCCACAGGGCCTGGGTCCTGGCTGTCTCTCCTTAACCCCTGTCCAGGGCTGGGCACACAGGGCTCAATGGGTGGGTATGCCGGGTGCTTTCCCGAAGAGGGGAAGCCCAGGCCTCCTCGCCCTTTGCAGGGCCTGGCTCTTTCTACCCTGGCCCAGGGGATCTGCCAAGCCAGCGCCAGGTGCCAGACGAGGCAGGAGCTGAAGATGGACAAGTTCTTTCTTGACAAAGGGGCCACGAGAGGGGAGCCAGCTTTGCAGCTTCTCCTGTGGCCCTGTGCCACCTCTCCCCCATCATAAACAACTCTCAAGTAGGAGTCGCATGTCCCAGGCCCGGATTAAATAACTCGTTGCTTCAAACATGGGGTCATCCCACTGATGGAGGTTGCAGGCCGGCCGTTGTTGCCCTAGGGTGCAGTCCTGCGCTGAGGTGGGGCCGTGGTGTTCTCCCCTGGCTTTGGGCACCTGGCCCCTTCCCTGACCCCTGACTTGATGTGGACTCATTCCACCAGGACCTTTGTATCCCCTCTGCAGAGGGTGCCCTGACCCGCTCCTCTGTCTCGGGTTTCATCTATTTCAGGGCCTCGCGCAGATGGGCACACTGATGGGATGGTTATTTTGGAGCTTGCTGGCGGCTTGCAGCTGCTCCTGACCCCAGGGGTGGAGGGGATGGGAGAGGAGACATACTTGGGTTGGGCAGTGGCCCCAGGGGTTCTGTTTTTAGCTGGTTCCCAGCACCTCTTGTACCTCCTCTTCCAACTCCTGTGATATTTCAAGCAAGGTCAAAGGGGTCACTTTCCTGCCCCTTCTCCTCTTTCTTTTCCCACTGTTTCTCCTTCTTTCTCTTCTTTTGTCTCTAATCTCCACTTGAAGCTTCTCCTTCCTGGCCTTTAGTCAGTGAGGTCGTTCAGCGATTCTGTCCTGGGTGCTTATCATGACTGATGCAAAGTCCTAGGTTCAAACAGTTAGCTGCCTGGGTGCAGGTGGACCTGACTTTGACAAACTCAACCTGAGCAAATGCTAATAACGGAAGTTATCAAGTATCTAGGTGCCAGGGGCTTTGCACTCTACCTCTGATCCCTTCAACAATATCGCAAAGCAGGTATTATTATTATCTCTAGGTGAGTGATCTGGGACTGGAGGAAAGTGGCTCACCCACAGGCCACCAGCCAAGTGCTGGGTCAACATTTAAACCCAGGCCTGTATCACTCCAGAGCCCATGCATATTCTTCTGAGCCATGTAGCATGAAGACAGTAACAGTGGCTCATGGTAACCTAGTGATTGTCTTGTGCCAGGTACCCTAGATGCTTTATTCCACTGCATCTTCTTCACAGCATCCCTTCCGAAAGGAGTATTAGAATTCAGATTTCATACCAATAAGGAAATGCTGATTTCACCGCTATAGAAGAGAGGCCCAGAGGGCTTAAGCTATTTATCCAAGGTCATACAGCCAGGAAGTGACAGAGCTCGGATGGGAACCCAAACTGATGACTTCAGAGTCTTGCACTGAACTGTGTTCCTATCTTGCCTACCAATATATGGATTTTGGTTACAAAAAAATCCTAAAACACTCTCATGTTGCATTATAAGAAGTATAGAGTACTTATTAGGAGAGGTGTGATGGCCACACTGTGCCTCAAGCTGGTGAGAGTGGATCTGAGTGTATCTGACAGTGTACTGAGTCTGGCGCTGTTCGTTGTCTAAGAGGTGGGAAGGTGTGTGTGGAGTCTGAGTATTCCCTGAGGAGAGCTGTCTTCAGTTGTGGGGCTGAGAGGCAGCCCCAGAGATAATAGGTATAAATACAGGAAGGTTATAACCAAATGCACCCTGGAAAGTAAGCTGTATAAAGAGCAACACATGAGCTGACAGTGTTGGGTGTGTTTATATGTACATGTTTGTGGGTAGCGATCATTTTATTTAGGTTGATACACAGTCTACTCATTTTTAGTATCTAGCAGTTTTGTACAAAAATAGTAATTAATTTGTAAATACTACCAGAATATTTTCTAGCTGGTATGTAATTTTTTTAATTTTTTATTTATTTATTTTTTTGGTTTGTAATTTTTTAAGAGCGTTGTGTTTATTGTGGTGGTGGTAGTGGGTCTTGTGTTCATTTTTGTTTTAAGTGTAGGTCTGTAAATAACAATTGCAGGATTTAAAGCTTTAGCATGACACTTTGTGTACACGAGAGGAGGGATTTGAAGGAAGATGCCTTGCAGAGTGAGGTGGGTGGCAATTGTTAGGTTAAAGGAATTTATTTTCCTATGGGGTATGTGATAATGTCAAAAGGAAGCATTTCTCCCAAACTTGGGAGTAGGCAAACTACTAATCGGTGTAGCTTTATGTAGTATGCTAGTCTAAAAAAGACAATAGGTAATACAATGTAAAAAAAATTCTTTTATGATGGATTTTGTAAATAGGTTTGTTGCAAGGTAACCTGTTTTCTTGCTGTGATCTTACCACTTCAAATGAAGGTAATTTGAATAAATTTTGTGTGGTAAAGAATCAGTGAAATAATTTTTCCTGAGTTCAACAAACAAACAAAGCAACCAGGGAGGTAGATTTCAGTTTAAGAGAAGGAAGCATTTTCTTAAAGACAGAGTAGCTCAGCAATGGCCTGAGTTTCCTGAGAGGGAGTGGGCATATTCAAGCAGAAGAGGACTCCTGTGGGGGCAGAGAGCAGGAGAGCATACATCCAGCTCCATTCAGGAGTCTGTTTAAGGGTCTGCCCAGCTCCATGGGCCCTGGCCTGATTGTCTTGAATGTGTAGGGTGGCATGGGAGAGAGCAGCGTGGGGTGTGTATATGTGTGGTTCCCATGACAGCCTTGTTCATGTAAACCCTGGCTGGGCATCTCTGAGCCACTTCTTTCCTCCTTACCCTGCTTCTCCATCCCTTCTCCTCTCTGTCCCCAACCCTCTGGAGTCCCCAAGGGCCAGTGCCTGGAATCCTTGAGGGGTTAGGGGAGCAGGGCTGTTCCCTGGGGTCCAGGCCGGCCCACAGCCCCCTCAGCCCCCTGCTATTGTCTCCCATGTCTTGCCCTCCTCGCCTCTGCCTCTCCGCAGCCCCCTAGCCTCACTGCACCATTGCTGTCACAGAGTCAATTCCCTGGAATAATCACATTTTCCGGTTGGCTCCCTCCTCCTTGCCAAACACGATGCTGGGAAATCCTGACCAGCCAGGCCTCAAGAGGCTTCTCCAGAGAAGCAGGAGACTGGTGGGGAGGGCCCAGCACCCTCTCCTTGCGGGGGTCCAAACAACACTGTTCCTGGATGGGGCAGAGGAGCTGGGGGAGAGCAAAGATAGGGAGGCATCAGAGAGCATCTCTAGATTCAGCTGGAGCTGAATTCTGGCTTCGCTACCCCTACCAGTCCGTTCCTCCAAGCTTTGTTCCCACGCTGAGCACCCCCGCTATCCTTACTCAATTCCTGGAGAGAGAGCACAGATTCTCCCTCGGGGAGGCTCAGAGAAAAGCCTCCTGAGAAGGGATTTGTCCCTGGTAAGGCCAGCAGTGGCCCCAGCCAAATTTGGGGCTTCCCACGAAAAGGATCCAGTAAACCTATATGGCTTGAAAGTGGAGGGTGTGGGATAAGGAATTGGGCAGATCACGCTTTAACCCTGGATCTGCAGCTTGGTTGTCACAGAACATATCTGAGCTTTATCCGTACAGTGGGACCACCTCTGTGGGATGCTTTAAGGAGGAAATGCAGCAGTAATTCATTGCGCCTGATGACTTTTATTACAAATTATAGGACTCCATAAAGCAGACTTAGCCAGCCATTAAGAAATTATGGTCTCAGAAACATGGTTATTGGTGTAAAAGGGTATACAGGACATGGTAAATAGAAAAACTAGTTTTGCAAAGGAAATTTGTATAACAGAGTTCTTCACCTGGAGTCCATGGCCATGGATGCTCTGAAATTATCCACAGAATTTAGGAAGAATGTGCATTTTCCTGAGAAGATAGGTACAAGTTACATTTTCAAAGAGATTTGTTACCTGTAAAAGTTAATAGTTTAAAACTACTGGTGTTTATACAGTATGATTCAATTTTTTGTATTAAAAAGAGAACTAAAATATATTAAAAAAAGGCTAGAAATTCACACATCTAAATATTAATAGTATTTTCCTCTGTATTACGTGTATGAATAAAAAGAGAAAGGGTTTGATTTCCAGTTGTCGGTTTTGAAAGGAGAGCTTGGAAAAATTCACTTAGCTTCTCCATCTCAGTGTCCTTCGGTAGAAATAACATCAAAAGCTAATTTTTGAGATAAGATGAGACAATTTATGCAGAGAGGTATTCTAGAGGGGAGGGTTCCCCCTGGGCTCCCAGAGGCATAGAATATCAACATGCATTCAGCAAGTGTTTACTGCTGCCTTCTAAGTGCTGGGTGCTATCCTGGCTGCTAGGATAAAGAGCGAGGGCCCAGGAGTTAATTTTTTTAAATCCAACTTTTATAAGTGTATCATTTATAAGTAATCATGTTTTTAGTTTTGGTGTCTTTCCTGCCTGACGATCCTTTGCTTAAACAAATACGTAGTCTGAGGTCCTGCAGAATGTGTGATGTTCTTGTTCAGTGGCTAAGTCGTGTCAGACTCTTTTGAGATCACCTCCCCCCCCCCATGGACTGTAGCCCGCCAGGTTCCTCTTGCATGGGGATTCTCCAGGCAATAATTCTGGAGTGGGTTGCCATTTCCTTCCCCAGGGTATCTTTCTGTTCCAGGGATCCGACCCAGGGATCCAACCTGTGTCTTGTGCATTGGCAGGCGGATTCTTTTGACCACTGAGCTACCAGGGAAGCCCCTGTAAAATGTCTGAGCATTTTCTTTGCCGTTAGAAACTAGATGCGTCTTACTAGTACCGGCTTTAAAGACTAGTGGGGGGAAACTCGCAGGCGCTGGGACCCAGGGCTGTGGCCCGCCTGACGGTCGCCCTGTCTCCCTACCCCCGCAGACAGCGAGCTGGTGCTCCCAGACTGCCTGCGCCCGCGCTCCTTCACCGCCCTCCGGCGGCCGTCTCTGAGGCGCGAGGCCGACGAAGCGCGCCTCTCCGTGAGCTTGTGTGACCTCAACGTGCCGGGCTCTGACGGCGACGAGGGCACGCCAGCTGCCGGCTGCCCCATCCCGCAGAACTCGCTCAACTCGCAGCACAGCCGCGCGCTGCCCCCGCAGCTCGACGGCGACCTGCGCTTCCACGCGCTGCGCGCCGGCGCGCACGTCCGCATCCTGGACGAGCAGACGGTGGCGCGCCTGGAGCACGGGCGCGACGAGCGCGCACTCGTCTTCACCAGCCGCCCTGTGCGTGTGGCTGAGACTATCTTCGTCAAGGTCACGCGCGCGAGCGGCGCGCGGCCCGGCGCGCTGTCCTTAGGTGTCACCACGTGCGACCCCGGCACGCTGAGGCCGGCCGACCTGCCCTTCAGCCCCGAGGCCCTGGTGGACCGCAAGGAGTTCTGGGCCGTGTGCCGCGTGCCCGGGCCCCTGCACAGCGGCGACATCCTCGGCCTTGTGGTCAACGCTGACGGCGAGCTGCACCTCAGCCACAACGGCGCCGCGGCGGGCATGCAGCTGTGTGTGGACGCCTCACAGCCGCTCTGGATGCTCTTCGGCCTGCACGGGTCCATCACACAGATCCGCATCCTTGGTGAGTGCCCCCGGCCGCGTGCCCGCCTTCCTCAAGGTGCATCCTGAAGCTGGCGCCTCCAAGGCCTAGCATCTTGTCTTCCCTGGAGGCAGGGTCTGTCTGGGTAGAGGGGAACAGCGCCCACCCTGCCCCTTATGGGTTCTAGTCAAAGAGTCACTGTTTTGTCTAGTCCATGGGACTCAATTTGTCTAGTCCATGGTTCTCAGGTCTCACCAGATAAACCCTGGGGAGGGGGAGGAAAGCAGGAACACTTGAGTTTCACGCTCAGAATCCCAGTCACCCACATTCCCACGTACATAAACAACCCTCATACACATTGCCCAGTGGTCATTTAAAAATGGGGAAAAAAAATTTGTTTCCACCAGCAGTGAACTTTTTGAGGTTCAGTTTCCATTTATCAAAAAATGGGAATGAAGGCCTCTATCTCTAAGGATATGGTTGTGTGTCTAAATAAGATAAAGAGGGTGGTATGTCAGCAGTCAGGTATCTCTGCAGAGCAGTGCCTGGATCGGGGGATTTTGGAGACTCCCTGGGCCTTGGAGGAAATGGGGTTGCAGATGTCTGGGCCTTCCTGGCTTTGAATGGGCAGAGTCTGCATGGGCTGTGTGATGTGGGTTTGGACAAGCCGTATGGCAGAGCGCTCTGCAGGGTGCTGTGCTCAGCCCCTCAGTTGTGTCAGATTCTTAAATCCCACCTCCAGAAATTGTGATTCTGTAGATTTCAAATTAGGTCTTGGGCATCTGAAGTGTTTATTCCTTAGCAAATTTGGTTAGACAAGTTTGGAGACCCCTGAGCCTCACAGCTCCCAACCTAGACCTCACCCCAGGACACTTCATAGACATGATAATGTGTGTATGTGAGCATGAGTAACACTGTAAGATTGGCATACTGTGTCTAGGCACATGTGAGCAAATGTATGTGTATTTGTGTATGCAATGCTATTGGTACTTGTGAGAGTGTATGAGAGTTTTGTGAAATTGCGTAAAATCAGTGGAGACTTCCTCCTCTGGAAAAAGACCAAGTGAAGATGAAGTGTAAAATAAATTGAAAAAAGAATGAAAAGAAATGGGACTAGGGTGCTAAGAAATTAGGATTGAGGGAAGATAAGTCAGGGAAGAGTGAAAAGAAATCAGGCGAAATAAAAAGACATCAGAAAGGAAAGAAATTGGCTTAAAAATTCAAGGTGGAATAAAAAGAAACCAGACAAGGGTGCAGAAAAAAAAATCAGGCTGAGGTACAAAGATATTTGGCTACGGTCACCAGGAGACACTGCTCCTCAGATAAAGGATATTACATAAGGGCAAGGTAGTCTCTTGCATCAGCACCATCTAATAATAGTTAAGTAGCTTTCCAGTGAAGCTTCTGTTGCTCAAAGAGGCTTACTAGACTAGAGCAAAGGAGAAGCTTAAAAAACAAACAAAACCCCCAGGACTTAAATATCCCGAGAGGGAAGTAGGCCAAGGTGGGCGTTGAAGATTAATCATTCAGAATTTAATATATGCTAAACAGCGTGCTCCTGAGCTGTTTGGAGAATTGGACATCTTGACTAGCAAAGTGGTGAAAGAGGATCCTGACTCTAAAGGAAAAACAAATCAGTAACAATGTATGGAAGGTTGATTATTTACTTCATAGAAGAATGCTTTGGTTTGTTGAAGGCCTAAGTGAACTAAGAATAAAAAGATATTTCCTTCACTCTAAAATTACAGCCAATTTCATGTTTCATGGTGAAACATTAGAAACATTATCATTAAAGTCAAGAAAGTGATGGAGATGCTGTATAATATCATTCTGAAAATACTAACCAGTGCAATAAAGCAAGAAAAGCAAATAGGAGGTATAAATTTCTGAAAGAAGGAGATGATAGTTCACTTAAAATGTGTTAACACTACTAAGAGAAATCCTGTGGACAGCTAATAAATATTCTTAGAAACAGTGATTGTTAAATGAATTAGATTGAATAACTAAATTAGACTGAATAACTAGTAATAAAAAATATCTCATTGAGCACTTACTTGTGTGTAGGGCATTATGTTAGGGCCTGTGGGAAAGTCACAGGTGAGTCAGGCTTTCTGCTCTCAGGAAGCTCAGGGTTTAAATAGGGAAACATTACAAAGTTACATTCCTGGGCAAAGAACAAAATAATTTCCCAGGCTCTGTGATTGCTTATTTCCATGCATGGTGTGTATGACTGGTCAGTGCTAGATAGAGATATGTGGTGGTGGGGTGGGGGGAATCAAGGCTGGCTGGAGGAGGGGATTGAGGAGAGCCCCAAGAGACTCCCTGGACAGTTAGCTCTTTAGGGGAAAGGCTCAGTCAGTCTCTGAGCCTAGTGGCTGGGCTGTGTGGTCAGGCTGCACCGCCCTTTTCTCTTCTGGGAACCTAATGGAGGATGGAAACTCGAGCTTTCTCCCAGTGGGCCTCTGAGTGTCTATGTCCCACCTTCCTCCTTCCCTCCCTTTCTGCAGGCTCCACCATCCTGGCAGAGCGGGGCATCCCATCGCTCCCCTGCTCCCCCGCCTCCACACCAACCTCCCCCAGCACCCTGGGCATCCGCCTCTCTGACCCCTCACTCGGCACCTGCAGCTCTGGCCCTCTGGGGAGCTCTGCTGGAGGTAAGTAGGCTGGCCCCTTTGATTCCATGTGGCAGCCCTTCCACTCTGAGGGACCTGCCCTCCAGCCTGGCTGAGGCAGGTCTGCAGACCGGGCCCCGGAGGAGCTGGAGATGGGCGCAGTGAACCCAGATTGAGTGGTGATTCCTGGGCTGTGTCCCGTCCTGTCTCTCAGCTGGGTGGCTTTCTCCAGAGGACTTCTTGAGCACAAAGACCACCAGAGGGTAGCTCAGCAGGGGCCTCCCCCAGGGCGCTTTGGGCCGCATCCTTCCTCCATCCTTCCTGCCTCTTCTCGTTGCTTCACGGACTGCCCGGCCCCGGGTCTGGGCATGGAGGAGCCGGAAGTGAAGCTGTCCAGAGTGCATCCTCTTTCCTCTTGTGCCCAGGAGGTGGGTGGTTGGGTAGACAGGCTGATCCCGATCCATGGAGGAAGAGAAGCCGGGGCTTTCTTCATGAACCTGGGACTGACCACATTCATGTCTCCCCCTCACTGCTGTCCCTGTGTCCCCAGGGACAGCCCCCAACTCACCAGTGAGTCTGCCCGAATCACCAGTGACCCCAGGCGGGGGCCCGTGGAGCGATGAATGCACCATTTGCTATGAGCACGCGGTGGACACGGTCATCTACACGTGTGGCCATATGTGCCTCTGCTATGCCTGTGGCCTGCGCCTCAAGAAGGCTCTGCACGCCTGCTGCCCCATCTGCCGCCGGCCCATCAAGGACATCATCAAGACCTACCGCAGCTCCTAGCCATCTCGGACCCACCTGCTCCCCAGCTTCCTCTGACTCCGGCCCGGCTCCAGCTGAGGCGCAAGTCAACAGGGCCCCTTCTCTTCATTTTGGAAATTCTTTCCCCTTCTCATTAAACTTGGGAAACAGCCCCTGAGGTCTGGAGAGGAAGGGGTGTCAGGCTGGGAGGTGGGGGCAGAAGCAAGTTGCTGCTCTTCCCTGCAGGCCGAGGGGCTAAAGCTGGGGAGGGGGGATGGTCTCAGCCTGTCCTGGTCCTTTCCTGCCTGGGGTGGATTCCCAGGAGTCTCTTTAGCCTGTGTGGCACCTTTGTGAACATTAGAAAGTGCATCCCTTCCTCTGGGCAGATGCGGCCCTGAGCCCAGACATGCGGCTTGGCTAGTGGAGTGTGCACTGGGACTTCAGCCTGTTTTCTCCTTCAGCCAGCTGCCCTTGAGCAGTGCACAACCTGTACAACGGCAGCCCTGGGCAGGCAGTTCCTGGGCTGCTGCCTTACTCTCTGACCTTCCCTCACTGTCTCCTTCCTTCTTTCCCTGCCCCTTGGGCCTGGCAGCCAAGGGTAAGATGGCCAGTGGATCCCTGTCATCGCAGGAGGGCTGCCCCTCTGTGCTGTGCCTGTCTCCCACTCACCCTGGATGGGTGGACAGACAGGCTTCAGAAGCCTCTTGGCTCTGGGTTGCTGGCCTCCTGGCCTGATTGAGACGTGGAGGGCCCCTTCCTGGTCATGGCCTGTTTGCCTCAGTGGGCTGAGGGATGCTCTTGCCTGGAGGCAGCCCCTTGGCATGGGCTGTAGAGCAGGGTAGGTCTTCTGTCAGGCTAGCATCCCCAGGAGAGGCCAGGATCCTGGGTTGGGAGTAGAGGACTTCCTGGAGTAAGAACAGCTTTTTTTTTTTCCCCTGTACTTTTATTTATTTATTTATTGGGTGTGTAGGGGTTAGTTTGGGTGGGGGGAGTGAATTCCCACCCCCAAGACCCCTATAAATGCTGCCCTAGTAGGTGGAGTGCCTGGTTGGAGGGGCCAGCAGAGGTTGTCATCACTTAAACTCTTCCCTAAACTCCAGCCCACAAGTCTATAGCCAGCTCTGCTTACCGTGAAATAGAACTCCATAAAAAGGGGCCGAGTTGGGATGTCTTTTGGCAACTTGTGTCCACTTTCTAGAGAGGGCAGCAGGGCCTCTGCAGTGCCCTGGGACTAGTGGATCACCCGGAGACACAGAATGCCCTTCTTGGGCTGGAGCATGGGTATCGTAACTGGCTCATATACATCAGGAGGCCCAAGTTCCCCACTCTGTAAGGACATGAAAAGGTCTGGGCAGGCTGGGGGAGGGAAGGCCAGCTGGTCTTGCCATTGTAGGTGCTCTGTCCCCCAGGAGAGAGAAGGGGGTGGGTCCCAGCACCTCTAGGTTCTTGATCCTGATTTTGGAGTGAGGGAGGACCCCCAGCTGCCCTTCGGTTATAGTCATCTCAGCCCTGCACGCCTGTCCTGGTAGGCCATGGGCTGGGGCCAGCTCTCAGAGTCCTGGCCAAGTCTCCCCGAGCCTCCAGCCCTCTGTCCCCTCTGAAGGCTTTTTTACGCCCATTGGAGACTGCTTTGTTACATGGCCTGCAGAGCATGGGATTCTAGACCTGGCCACTGACCAGTTGTGTGGCCCTGGCCAGGTCACAGTCGCTCTGAGCCTCAGCTGCCACCTCTGTAAAATGATTGTTGGGGGTGTGGGAAGACTTTTTTTGTGACTCTTGGGAGGTTCTTTGGTGGTGGCTGCTATGGGGTGGTGTGGTGGGAAGCACAGGGAGGGGGGTCACGATGCCAGGCCAGCCCTATCTGTACCTGCCTTGCAGGGCACCTTTGGGAAGTCACCATTCTGCCATGGGTCTCTACTCCCCACTAACCCCGTAGACCTCTTCTGTGGGAGTGGTGTGAGATGGGGCTGGTGGTGGCCCCAAGCAGTCAGGGCGCCCATCCCAGAGGCAAGAGAAGTTCGTAAGTGCAGGGGCTGTGTGGCCTGAGGGTCAGGGAGAAGAAGCCATCCATCCCATTGTCTCTGTTAGTGTGAGGGTAGCCGCTGCCTCCTTTGTGAACTTGGATCACCGTGATTGTGAATAAAGGTGATTTCGTACCAGCCTGAGGGCTGTGCCATGCAGTATGGAGGGCTGGGCAGGGAGGAAGGGCGGGCCAGTGTGTGTGTGGCGGGGCGGTGGTGATGGTGATGGAGGTGTGGAGGAAGAGGGCCCGGTGTCCTGGTACAAGGGGAGACAGCAGGGGAGGGGGAGGTGGCTGGAGCATGGCCTGGGGCTTGTACAGCAGAGGCCAGAATGCCAGGTGAGCCTCGTTGTAAGCCGAAAGGGAGAAGCCACTGCCCTTCCGTGACTGCAGGTCTCTGGATCTGTCAAGAGCAGGAGCCACAGAAGTCCATGAAGCGCTCCTGAAGGCTGAGCCGGAGCTGAACCTGTGTGCAACCTTTGTGGAGTGGTGGCACCACCTAGGGGCTAAAGGGAGGATGGCAGGGGCTGTGCTGAGCTCCCAAGAACTGGGTCTGCCCATCCCTCACCCCAAGCCCAGACCTCTTGCCTCTGGCTCAGCTCAGCTGCGCTCCCACTGGTGGGTGCAGAGGCTTATGCCAAATGGGTGGCACAGCTAGTTAGAAAGGGAGGCCTCTGGCTAGGGACCTTTGGAAAAACTTCCTAAGTGGGCTGAGTACATTTAGGTGGCTATGAAAACTGGAGTGCCAGAGGGGGTCCAGGCACAATGCGGGGACCGAGCTCATCTGGCAGCCTGAGCCTCCGAGGGGCATGGGATGCTTGCCTTCCTGCCCTCTCTCCTGGGAGGATGCTCTGGCTGGGCAGCCTCTGCCTGGCCTTGAATGGCCATGGGTTACTTCCTACACCAGGACTGCTCAGCCCTGCTTACTGTAGTCCAGCAAAAGTAGGGGAGGGTCAGGGGCTCCAAGCGGAGGAGCTGTGGAGGCCCACTGGCTGTGGTCTTGGTGGCCCCAAGGTCTGTATCTCTAAAAGCCTGGGCCACTGGCCAGAAAGCCTTCCAAAGGTGGGGAAAGGGGTGGGGAGCTTGAGCACGCTTCTCACCAGCAAGGGTGGGAGCTTACATGTTTCCCCCTACCCTTCCAGTGTCCTCAGAGGGCCCAAACCCTGAAGTTCATGCCTGATTTGGGCGTAATGTGACTTTTGCCACTCAGCCGGATGTGTTTCCTGGTGGCAGGGAGAATCAGGAGTGATTCTGTTCAGTTAAAAAGGCAAAAACTTTATTTAGTTTTGGGGGAAATACAAGATGCATGTAAACATAAAATACAAAACAAAACAACCCAAATCTTACAACAGTCTAGAAGCATGCCAAGACAGAATATTTTCTGCAGACCAAAGAGTCCCGTCAAAATGATAAAGGACACCTGGAAAGTGGCAGGTCAAGGGGCTGGGTCCCTTCCCCAAGGACACTGCATTTTTGTGATGAGAACAACTGAAAAAAAAAAACCCACTATTAAAAATATTAGAAACATGGAGACAGTTTAGCACCACCATTGAGCTTGGAAATTTTTTAGCACTCAAACTGCACTGAATTCAATGTCCTTTTCTTCAGTTTCTCTGCTGAGGGGAGAAAGGGGAATGACCTCCTTCAGCCCCACAGGTCCCACTAGGAGCTGGGAGGGGTTGTGTGGACACTGTGAGGAATGCCCCAAAGACATCCAGCTAGCTCACATGCAACCATGCAGTCCACAAACCCATGCTTCACAAACCTGCCACTCACACCTGCCTTGTTCAGAAGTCACCTTCCTGCAGATTTCCTGTAAACTGACAGTGAAACCCTTTTCCCATCCTGTGTCCTGGATGTAGAGAAAACCTGTTACAGAGACAAGTTGCAGACCCAAGAATGGAGGCTCTGTTTACCTTTCTCTGAAATGCTCAAGAGCAGTATGTCTTGCTCACAGGCCACTAACACGATGACTGCATTGCACCCTGTCTTCTGAGTCACACCAGTGAGGCAGGCTCAGCAAACTGAAACACCATAGACATTGTTAGAGATACTCAAGAATTAACTGGTGTCAACAGAAGAGCAAATGAGGTTGCCTTCCTCCCAGATAATGCTGGATGATGTCTGGACCCCAAAATTTCAGTCTGGGGATGGTGGGTCCCTACTACATGAACCATTCTGGTTACTGGTCTCTGGTTCAAGTAATTTGAGAGGCCAGTTCTGAATTGGACAGAGAGAGGTGGGCAAAACCAGCCTGGAAACTAAGAGATGGAGGAATGTTCTCCAAATTCAAAGATTGGTTTGTTGCTGGCAACTTTGGCTTTCTACTAAGTAAATCAGTTACCGTTAAGAACATGCTTGTGGCAACCCAGCTTGTGTCCAGCAACTAGCAGTTTCCTCTGGTCAGCTTCTTCTACAGCCAAATCTTGAGGCTTTCCCAGCCTATTCTGGCTGGGCCCTTGGGTGTTGAATCACTAAGTTTCCTCCCTACTGGCTTGCTTCTTTCTGAAACACTCCAAATTCACTTCTTCCTTCTTTCTAATAAAGACAAAACTCCAGACTCCAAATCCTGACTCAACCTCCTCACGCTTTTCCCTTTCTGCCTAGCAGACATCCTCTTCTGGGAGTCGCCTTCCCGGGGAAGGGATGGAAAACTCCAGCCACCCCAGTCTCTCACACATTCATCTCGCCAACGTGCCTCTCACTCACTTCCAACGTGCTCGATCCATACTTTTGCTTTAAAACGATAATTCTTCCTTTCTCTTTCTTGCCTCCTGAGGTCCAGCCCATTAGCCAGGATGGAAATGGGAGCAAAGGGGGGACCTTCATCGCAGGGACCTATTCTCTAAGGCCACTAAGTTCTGGGACGGAAGAGGAAGCTGATTGTCAAGTGCAAACTCAAGATTAGAAAGATAGGATTGTGGGGGGGGGGGGGATCGCATGGTAAAACCAACTTTACATGCAGGTTAGGGTCAAGGCCCAGGAAGGCAAAGCCCTCCACCCAGTCTATAAGCACCAACGTACGTGCCCAACTTCCGGCCTGAGGACCCAGCTGCACAGGACAAAACAGGGAGGGATTCTGCCATCAGTGGGGCTGTGCTTCCCGAAATGAAGCTATAGGTCATGACCCCGTTCTGTCACTGGCTGTGACCACATAACTGGAGAACCAGAGGCCATCCCGGCCAGAGATCATGATTTAGGCAAGAAGCTCAGTGATGTCAAGGGGGAACCCTCCACATGACCCCATGAAGTGTTCAGTTGGGGCTGGCGGTCTAGATCAGGGCGTGATGTGCCCACAGGCAGGTGACCTAATTCTCACCCCGACCAGCCTGACCCACCCTCAGCCACACGAGAACTGAGGGCAAGCAGCTCTCATGACACGGGGGTTCCCACAGTGGTGACACGCACAGCAGAGGCTGGGAGGCAGTCTGCTAGACACGTGTTTGCAGGTGGTGGCCCTGTCTGAACTCCTCAGCACTTCCACACCCAGCAGTGCCTCCTTTCCACATCTTCATTTTGGAGCCCGGGACAATGGCCTAGGCTGCTTCTGCTAGATCTGTTAATGCCAGTGTGAAGTTTCCAACTAAATACTTAATAAAATAATTACAAAAAAAAAAAAGACACATTGCACTCTCCAGCCAGAATTATGCATGTGAATAACACACACACTTGCTGCCAGAAGCTGTGAGTCCCGTGGGGCCTGCCCAATGCCAAGGACTTGTTCAATGGAGACAGCTTGCCCAGTATCTCTTTCCTCTAACCCCATGTTATTTAGTTCAAGTGGGAAATGACCAACACTCACACATATGCACTCTCATGCGTGCACACACACACCACATACACAATGCACTTACTCAACAACACACAGCCCTCAAAAAAGTGAGGGAATCTTAATTCTTTAGCAATGTGGATGATTCTCTTTCCAGAGAGCACTGCAATTGAGTGTCTCGAAAACTGGACCTATAGACGTATCCACTCTAAGGAGACACACCCACCCATGGGGGCACAGTCCCACTCTGGGCACCAGATCCATATTTGTACAGAAATTCATCAAATGGGTTGGAGCAGCAAGTGTACAGTACTGAAGGGGGAAGGGATTAGCCAGCGAGGTTGCACCTGTCACCCTGAGGGGCAGAGCTCCCAGGGCTTGGACCCAGAGACTTCCCATCTTGCCCTCTCTACCGGCACCCGGGTAGGAGGTGGCAGCTTGGTACCTGTTAAGGGAAGTTCTGTCCTCAGGGACCTCGGCAGGCTTCTCCAACACGTTTTTTTGAGATCTTCTGGGGACTGTTGGGGTGTTGAGCAGAGGCAGGATCATGCCTCGCTCGGACTGAAGTCATTGAGATGAATGGGTGGCCCTGGCTCAGCGCCAGGCCCAGCTGCAGGCTTGTGGGAACTGGTGTCACTGGAGGAGGCTGGGCTCAAGGCACCCACATACCCCCCTGAAGGATTTGGTTACATTGAGGGTTCCTGCTCATAAACTGAACTTGAGGTTACATAGTTTTAGAAAGACTCAAACATACATCAAAAGGATCATGGCCCAAACATCAAGAGATTGGGGTGAGAGAGGGCTGCTGAGGGTGATTTTTAGGACAGGTCTTTCTGAGCAGCTGGCTGAAAAAGAACGGAAATGAAAACAAGGAGCGGTTCCTGGAGGTCCTTGCTGTGTGCCAAGGGCTGGGGCCCTGGGAGGCTGAGCGCCCCATGCCACTTCCCTGAATCCCTTTCTTCTGGGTGGACAACACCCAGCAGAAGGGGCTGCCCTCTGGCAGAGACCCCTGCCATCTTGCCAGGGAAGGGGGAGGGGGAGGAGAGATAAAAAAATACCAACACCCAGGTCACCTGTCGGCTCCACTGCTGACTCCTTCCAAGAGCCCCACCTCCCCCAGCAACACGTGGGGCTGCTGGCCCTCCCCGCCACTGTCCTACAAGCCTGGCATCCCTCTTGATAATATTGCACTTTTCATGTCTCAGATTGTTTTCATTTTCGATTGAGAATGCAAAGTATTTGGAGGGGGAGGGGAAGTGAGTAACCTTATAGAAATTATATATTAGTTAAATACAAAAAACAGGAAAAGTAGGGGTTACTTTTTTTTTCCTTTAAAAACAAAACAACTACCAAACCAAGGTCTAAACTTAAATAGTTCTACATCTATTCTGCAAATACTAGTAATATGAAAATAATGCTTGACCGAAATTCCCTTGTCTTTTTTTGTTTTTGTTTTTTTTCCTTAGATGATAAAAGTAGTAACATGCCTTGCTGAGGAAAGCAATGGATATAAATGCCTGTAAAATATGCTGCTCTAACATCTGAAAGTGATTAAAACGATTCTATATAATGCCTTCGTCAAGATGGAGAACAGTGGAGGAAGAAAGAGGGGCCTATGGGGCCAGGCTTGGGGGTGGAGGGGGCCGAGGGCTGGCGAGGGGACCCGGTCACAACTGGCACACCTGCAGTTCAGGTTGCCCCTTTCAGCTCCCTCTTGCTGCCCTTGGGGTCCCTTGGCCTAGTGGGAATAGCATGACGGGTGCCAGAGACCCCAGCCAGGTCCCTGTTACAAAGTGGGAGAGAGATGAAGACATCTTTTTCCCTTGTAATAAAGTCTTTAAACTGAAAGAAAAAAGCACCAAAGGATGCATCTTCAGGCATTATATAAACCTCAATAATGACCTCAGAAGGGCTCATTATGATTAAAGTTGCAGTATACAGCAATACAACGTTATTTCACATTTTCAATCACAACTAATGGAAAACTAGGTTTGGACACTGCTGAGATTTTTTTTTTTTTCCTTTTTTAATCCGATCTGGTTTTCCTCCAGATGGGTCAGAGCCCCAGGCCCCTTCCCTCCTCTACCTGCTGCCAGCAGTACCCTCCAACATCACAAAGCAGCTCAGTAGCTCTAGGGAAATGCCCTCTTGGCCCTGGGCAGGGCTAGGAGTCCGGGGCGCAAGCCCTGGCATCCCCTGGCCATGACTGAGAGGGACTGGCATGCACCCTTCTTGCTTCAAGTATTAATATTCTCTTTGGGTTTGCAGGGTTTGTGCTGTGCTGTGAGTCGGGGTGATGGCGAGGGGCAAGGGGTGAAGATGGGGCATGGCAATCCCTGTTTGCTGCCCAAATCTACATGCTGTCACTAGGTGGCAGCATTCTCCACTTTTCCTGGATGCCTGAGCAAGCCCCAGCCATCCTTAGGGCTGGATGTCACAATGTAAACATGATGACCACACTATAAACTCTAACGGGGGTGGGAAGGTCTGCCGTTAACTAACTGTGTGATTTGGGGAAAGCTAATTCCTGTCTTTGGGCTGCAGTTAACAGGAGGCTTTGGCATGAAGTGATCCTGAAGATCACTTACAATGACTCTTATCACCTAAGAGCACTGGAGATTAAGGAGACGGGGTCCTTGGCAGGGCTGGGAGAGCCCCCCAGGGCAGTACAGTGGAAGAGGAAGGGCAGGGAAAGGCAGGCTCTAGGGAGCACTATGGTCCAGTCCAACTGAGATGCTCTGTGCTTGGCAGATGGTCCTGCACTCCTTCCTTCCTGGCCTGGCTGGCATTGAACTGGCTCAGTGCAGACATTGAGGAGTGAAGCCGCTTGAGCCCTCCCCCTGGAAGATAGCTACGTGGAAGGTCCTTTAACCCGACAGTCACTCTACTTTTAAATTTTATTTTAAATAATCATAAATTACTTTTTTCTTTTAATAAATATGTGCTGCTTAAAAATGAGAAAAGTATATACTGCATCTTTAAGTAATGCACTTTGCTCTCTGGGTTTCTTTCCATTCCACCTTATTAAAGTGCATTAATTAAAAAATAATGAACCACTTCTTTATCATTATTGTTCAAATAAGTCCAAATAATATTAATATAAAGACACTACAATACTACCATTAGTACTGCAATCTAGCAGATAACTCAACATCCTGCTCTATTTAATACTGTCCAGCAGAAGAAAATAACTAATTTTAATTTTAAACAAACAAAAGGAAGCAAAATCTCACCACGGCCCTTTCAACAAAGAACGGGAGCAGTTTGCTAGAGCTGCCAGGCATCAGTGTATGGTGGGGGGGGTGGAGGGGGGAGGCTGGGGGCTGAGGGCACGAGGCACAGGTCCCGTGCTGTTTTTTCCAGAAACATACACTGCCTGGGTGGGGAGCAGGGGTGGAGGGCCTTTGGGAGGGCCTTTCCTCCTCGGTCCAGGATCTGGCAGCTAAATCAGTGGCTGTGAAGCCTGATTTGTCCACAATCAAAGGCACGTGTGGAAATCTACTCCCAGCAAAGAGTGAGTCCTCAGGGAAGCCAGTGTGGCCTCTGAAACAGAGTTGAGAGGGACTTCACGTTCTCCCTTCTCGCTTCACAGGGGCGCTGCCCCTGGGGAAGCCCGGGTTGGCTCCGGGCCCAGGGATCTTCATCTTCTCGGGCGTTGCTTGCAGGCCACGGGATGGCTGGTGGTGTCTGCCCAGCGGGGTCCCCTCAGCCCAGGGTGGGGCAACAGCGGCTTCTCCACTGCCTACACGTGAGGCTTTGGGCCCTGCCCGGGCTGGAGAATGTACGCTGTTCCTCGCCTGGACGCCATCCTCCTCCCTGGGGAGGGTCCTGCCCTGCCGAGGTGGCGCAAGAACCGAGAGCGCAGCATCTCTGCTTTGCCACGTCCGGGGCTGGGGCTTCTCCCGCCTGAAATCCCTCTGGCCAGCGCCGGTACTGTCCACACAGTGGAAACCAAATGAAGCGACTTCGGCTTGTGGAGAGGAAGAATGCAAAACACAAACCCAACCAACCTCCCCAGAAGAGTACGACAGAAATGCCACCTTCTCCCCATCCCATCCCGTGAGGCTAACTGCCCTTGGGCCCCCAAACAACCCCTAAAATAAGACCAAAAACCCAAGGCCTGACACAGAAGCCTCAAAGCAATATGCCTCTCCCAAAACATGCAAAGGAACTGCCCACCCAGAAAAACCCAAAAGAAAGTCTGTGCAGACTGATGAGACCGACGGCTCCACCCGCCTTCTCTGTAAGCTCTGGAGCTGGTGGTCTTCCACGGCATGCCCTGGGTAGATGGGCACTCTTCCCAAGGCCAGCGGCAGTGACGGCTAAGAAAGGGGATCCTTGCTGGCACCTGGGCAACTGCCTTTTCTTCCGCACACACAGACGGAGGCCCGGCCCAGGGATAGCCTGAGCTCACAAGAGATGTCTCCAAGTCCCAGGGCCAGTGGTGTCTCCTACCACACCCACCCGTGGCGGGTGGTGGTCCCTGGGAAACCAGGATAATTCACAAATACAGGTTAGGACGATACAAGGGCTACTCCGGAGGCCAAGTTAACAGCCACTGAAACCAGGCTAGGCAGGGGCAGGGCACGTGAGGGCCCTACAACCACATCTTTTCCAGATTGGCAGCCAAGGCACAAATTGGGGTTTCCCACACGGCCTGTCCCAAATGGCGCCGAGTCCATCAGCAAAGTCCCCAAGGTGCACACTTGAGGCTCAGTTTTCTCGCCTCTGATCCCAGGCCCAGGGCACCCCTGCCCATTCCCTTTCCCTGCTCAATGTGGGCCCCCACCAGATCCCACCTTCCAGCTGGGGTCTTTGAGGTCACACATTCTGCAGGTTTCTGTTGTCCTCCCCACCCCCTCCCATTTCCCCTTTCCCTTTTGTCTTATTCTCGCTCACCCACACTAAGGCTGGAAGGACCCATGCCCCCCAACTAGTTCTTTTTCTCCAGGTAGTTGGAGGGCACCCAGCCTTTGAAGGGCTTCACCCCGTCCAGGATCTGACAGTACCACCAGCCGTTGGGGTTCCTCTCCAGGACCTCCATGGACACGCCCTCCTGGAAGCCGGCCGTCTCGTCGTCCCCCTCATAGTCTGCGATGGAGACGTACACATCTTTGAGGTTGTTGTGGATGAACTGGGACTTCTCAATGGGCTTGGGGCGCACGGGGGACACGGGGATGCCATTGCGCTGAGTGGGCAGCAGGGGGGGCTCCGAGCCCTGGCTGGCAGCGCGTTCAGCCAAGCGGCCCTTGGCCTCTGCGGCTGCCGAGCGGGCGGCGCTGAAGGAGGAGTTCCGGCGGACGCCTCGGAGGCTGTCGGTGGCCGTGAGCGACTCGTTCCTCCTCAGGGCGCAGGACAGGTTGCTGTCCTTGGGTGGCGGGGACACGAACACCGACTGGGGCCTGACGGCCACCTGCCGCACGCCGTTCCTCATCTTCACCGCCCCGGCGCCCGAGGTCTTGCCGAAGCCCCCGGGGGGCTTGGAGGGGATGGGCGGCGTGGCCCTCTTGCTCTGATTGACGGTGTTGAGCGCTTGGACGCGCTTCTCGATCTTTTCCAGGCTGTCCGACTTGCCCTCGTTCTGCTTGCTCCTGGGCGCCACTGCGTCTGTCTCTTTGCCAGGCGGGTCGGCTGGCTCGTTCTCGCAGAGCACCAGATAGTGGGAGGGGGCCCAGCCCTCCAGCTCCCCAAACCTCACGTACCACCAGCCGCTTTCCAGCTTTTCAAGCACCTGTACCTCCACGCCCGCGGGGAAGCTGATCTCCGAGTCCTGGACCTTCTGGTAGGCACTGCATGTTGTATAGGAGGTGGCCTGCCCTTCCCGCCCCTTCTTGGTGGGACAGGGCGGCGTGGCGGCAGGGAGGGTGATGAGGTCGGCCGAGCCTCTCCTGGACCCCTCGTTGGGACCCTCGAAGGCCGTCTGGGGCGGCAGCTCGGAATCCTCGCTCTTGGAGCCCTTGAGGCCGCCCCGGAGCTGGCCCGTGGGCCTCAGCTGGCGCCGTAAAGTGCTAATGTCCATCTTCTCTTGACTCTGGGACTCTGCGCGGTTCAGGAACGGCTTGGGCCGAACCGACGGCTTGGCCCGGGCACAAGAGGTCAGCCCAGCCTTTGGGTCGGCATCCTTCTTCGCCCCGACCTTGGGAGTGCCACGGATGCCCGCGTCCGAGGCGGAACGGGGCTTCAGGTCCCCGCTGTTCTTGGATAAGGATGAGGAGGAAGAGGAGGAGGAGGAGGAGCAAGTGGTGTTGATGGTGATGGAGGAGGAAAAGGAGGCCGAGGAGTGGTTCTTTCCCAGTTCCGCCTGGGCGTTCTTCTCTGCCTTGAGCTTCAGAAGCGAGGATGATTTGGGGGAGTCCGATCTGGGGGAATTTTTCCTGGCAAGGGACAGCGGGGAGCCCCCCGGGGAGTCGCTGTCTCGGGAGGAGCGTCTGGCCGACAGGCCGTCCTCTACACACGGCCGGAAGCCCTCGTTCTCGTAGATGGTCTCCTCCTCCAGGGCCACGTCCTCCGTGGATCCACCCACCTTGAAGCGGGCGCGCTGCAGCGAGGAGGCGGGCGAGGGCCTGCGGGGCTGGGTGGGCCGCCGGTCCCCCGAGCCACTGTCCTCTGTGGGCTCTTCGCTCAGCTCCGGCTCTGAGTCGAAGCCAAAGGCAGGGATGTCGTACTCGGGCTCCTCATACTTGAGCCTCAGAGGGGAGTCCTGGCTCTCGCCGGGGCCGGCTGGACCCTCGTCGGCCTCCTTGGGCTTGCTGGGCGGCGCCGGCGGGGGCACCTTGGGCCGCGTCAGAGTGCTCGTTCGGCGGCTCAGGTTGGGCTTCTTGCGCTTATCAATGTAGGACGCGGGGGCCCAGCCCTCCTTCTCACCAATCTGCACGTACCACCAGCCACCCGAGTTCTTGTCGATGACCTGGGGGAAGGGGCAGACAGGCCAGTGAGCTGGGGTACTCGCTGGGGCCCGACCGTGTGCTGGGCTGGGACCTGACACTAGGCTCTAGAGGACAGTATCTCCACTTCCTAGATGAGCTAATACCACCGACTCAGTGGCGCAGGACCCAATGCAGGAAGTGATGGGGTGGCATTCAAACCCAGGTCTCTATCATCTCCAGGGTGGGGGACTCCCTCTCCAAGGCTCCCTCCCCTGTTCTTCCAAGTCTCTGTCAACACCCTGGTGGAGCTGGCCTCCTGCACAGACTCTCACTTCTCTTCCTGCTGAGCTACTACAGGTGCCCTGTTCTCAGTCCCTACAAAACCCCACCTGCCAGGGACCCATCTGTACAGAAGACTGCCTCTCCACCACTCCCATCCTCCAATCACCCGAGCATTGCTGGCCCTCCCTCAGAGTCCCTGGAAAGGGTCTCTCAGGGCAGAAGAGAACAGGAGGGTGCAGGTGAGCGGAACTCAGAGGTAAAGCTTGAGACCAGATCTCCCTGGTTTCCCCACTGCCCACGGTCATTTCACTCCACTGAAATCCCATCACTGAGGACATCTCTTTGAGTTGGTTTCCCATGGGAAGGCTGGGGCTCCCAGTCATTCCCATGTGAGTATAAACTCACTCAAGAAGCTTGTTTCTAAACTGCTACTTGAGACTGGAGAAAGGCCAGGAGTGTGCTTGCCGGCTGTACCGAGGGCTTTCCACGTGTGCAGGCTCCGCATTCCAGGATACAGGGGCCAGCTGCACTCATTTTCTACACGGGCATCGAGCATCCCAGGATCTGGGTCGTGGAACCAACCCCCCACGGATCCCGAAGGACAACTGTAATTTTGAACTATGGAACACTCCTGGAGGAAGAGTTCCAGGGAGAAGGAGGAGAGTCCTTTGAAGCCAGCTCTTGGCCAACCCTGCCCGGCCTTGGGTCCTACATTTCATCCCTCACTCTGCCTGCTCCACACTCAAAATGCCTGCTTGTGTAGATCCTAAGAATGTCAGTTCTCTTACACTATGAACTTTGTAGGCTCTTCTGGAAGCATAGGCACCACTTGAGAGGATGATTTCTCTTGGAAATTTAGTTCTAAGTTCTAGGCATGTGATTTAAAGCATCCACTTTGGGGATATCACCTCCTCAATAGGTAGAGACTGCCCAATTACTCTTCTGATGGTTTTACAGGAAGTACTGGATTTAACTCCATTACTACACAGAGCCACCCAAGAGAAATGACTGAGTCACGGATCTTCTCTGGCCCCTGGAATGCCACGTGGAGTGCTGGCCACAGAGCAGGGTCTCATAAGTGCTAGGAGATGGGTTGGGAGGGAGCAGGAAAGGGCCTATGACCCATTTGTAGAGAGAACTCATCAAAACCTGGGGGAATAAATGCTAGAAGATGGACTGGGAGCGTCCATAGGACAGGTCCTATGACCCATCTGCAGAGAGAACTCATTAAAGCCTGGGGGAGAAGTGCTTAAATCAAAGCTCAGAGGTGCCTGTGGTGTGGACATGGTCAGAACAGGGGTCCTCAGTATCTTACTCCGGCTGCCTGCTCCACAGTCTTCCAGCAACAGCACTTCCTAATGTAGGTCTTGTGGAACCCTGGCCCCCAGGTGCTCCTGGGTGAGGAAGCTAGGCGATCCAGTCTATTCCAGTTCCCTCTTAGAGACACACACAGTGACACCCCCATATCTAGGTTCTGAGAAGTTCTGCAATTAACACTACAAAACTGGCTGGGTTTTGTTTACCTCACTCTCCTCCAAAATCATTCGACTCCAGAAGCCCTTTGTTTCAAGGCGCCTCCGTCACAGGCTCCTGTGATGAGCTTTTGGGAAATGCTGGTGTGAGGGGAGCTGGGTGGAGACATGAGCCGTGGGTTCTAGTCCTGGCTGTGACACAGGCTTTAGGCGAATTTTCAGCCTTGTGGGTCCTGTTTCTGCACCTTTCCTGCCCACCCCTCAGGAATGTTGCCCCCCTCCCCCCACCCCCAGACATAAACGGAAAACATGGGAAGTCTCTGACCAGCATGAGTTATAACACTTAGCCTCATGGCCCAAAGCTCACCTCTGCCTTCTGTCCACCTCGAAAGCTGATCCCATCAGAAATGCACGACTGGAATTCAGCAATCGTGTAGTACTCCACCTCAACAGAAGGGGGCTCTGGCGGCTTTGGCAGCTGGAATCCCTGAGGCAGAGAAGGGCTCAGTGAGCAAGACCCACCTGATTAGGAATGGTAACAGAGGTGAGTGTGGCACTTTCAGCAGCTGGACAGCAGCTGACCTGAAGATTATCAATCACCTGCGTCCCAGGGTGTCTCCCTAAGAGACCATTCTCCGGCCCAGGCTCTCTAAGAATACCCAGGATTCACTTGCAACTTGTCGGAGCTATGAAAATGACCCTCTAGTAAATATCCACTCATATCTTTGAAATCCAGTTTTCAGGTCCCAAAGCGAACGTTAAAAAACAGAGACACCGTTGTAACAAAGCCCTACACACTGCCCCCCGGGAGATGAAAGTTACGTCCTTGAGTCTCAGGTGAAGGTCCACTGGGTGACACCTTGCCACAGAGGTGTGGGGTGGGTGTAAGGGACTGTGGGGTTGGTGAGAGAGCCCTTGGTCGGTCATCATGATGATGTCAAACGGTCAGGCAAGCATGGAATAAAGCTCAGGATCCTTTGCTCTGGGGTGGGGTGATCATGCTGGGCAGCCTAAATGCTTCCTAGATGCTGGCATGTTGATACCTAAGCCTGACCTGCAGAGAAATTTAGAATGTGGCCACAGCCCATGGCCTGTGAGCCTCAATCATTCGTTTTACAAATGCTTGTTTTGTATTCTACTGGGTGTCAGACTCTGGTCCAAGGCACCAGGCAACCAAGAATGAACTAGGAGGACAACCCTCTTGACCTTGTGGAGGGGACATTCCAGCTTTGGCTGGTCTCTACTGTGACGAACGAGGACCTGGTGTCTCCCTATCACTTCCAGTATGTCCTGGGATCGTACAAAGAGGTTAAAATAAAAAATAAAAAAGGTACATGTATTTGGGAGGCTAGTGTTGGGGAAGCAGCTTTTGAGGATGACCTCAAATGACCCTGCCTTGCAGACGGATACATGTGGGCTCCAAACCCAGGTTCATCAGCTGTGTGACCCTGAGAAAGGCCCTTGACCTCTCTGAGCCTCAGTTTCCTCATCTGTAAACTGGAACTAATAACAGCCTCAGGAGAGAACGAAAATAACTTCTGGTCTAGCCAGGGGCACAGGAAACGCTCTAGAAATACAAGCCAAAGCTGAACACCATCCTGAAACACCATCCTATTCCCCTTAACCTGCCTCATCCTTCAAGGCTCAGCATGTTCTATTCCTACCAGTCACTGCGGAACTGTCTCAGGTCAGAGTGAATGAAGGGTCAGGAGGATGGTTTTGAGGGATTGGATATGATCTGGTCAACTTTCCCTGCCCTGGTGCCTGGCCCTGCCGTTGTGAGCGTGTGCATATGTGGCCCTGGTCCCAGCCCAGCCTGACCCCCAGGCCAGTGGGAGTTAGCCAGACCTCGCTGGAAAGAGGAGCTCTGCCTCCATGGGCCCTGCTTTTGGTAGGTGTGGAAGGAATTACCCCATTCTTGCCAAAATCAAGTCTGCCTGAAAATAATCAGTGGGGCTGAGAGAGATGGGAGAAGGGGAGAACGCATTGTCCAGTTGTGTCAAATGCAGGGGTGGGGGTGGGGGGGGGAAACAAGACAGAAGGTCTACTGGGGCTGGTGGCCAGGCCAGCACAGTACCATCTCCAGGGCCCACACCTTCAAGGTCCTGTTTACAGAAGGGCCACCATTCCAGCGACTGCTGCTACCCCCCTCCCCAGGGCGGAGGTCACTGATCACAGTAAACCTTGCTGCTAAGCCCTGATGTGACTGTGGAAGCCTTGTCCCCACACAGCACACAGAGCTGACAGAGGACGTGGAAAGCCGATGACCAGCCTTCTACACACACCATCTCATCCCACCCTCATAACAGCCCTAGGAGATGAGTGGCATGGTTCCCCTCTCTTATAAATAAGGAAATTGAGGCCTGTGGAGGGTGAGCAACCTGCCCAGGGGCTCACTGCTCCTAAATATCAGAAGTGGAGCATGAATCCATGCCTGGCAGACCCAAAGCCCCACTCTTTCCACTGCATCCCACTGCCGTGGATGACATTTTTCAGTTCTAGGGCTCTCTCTGCCTGTCACCTCTCACCCCAAGCCCCAGTACCCTGAGAGCATATTGGCCTCCTTGACAGTCTAGGTGCCAGGAAATCCCACCCACAGGCTCCATGGACCCCGGCAGTGCTGAGCCTCTTTGAGCTTCAGCCTATACCAGTCCCTGCCATTTGCTACCCTCCTGCTGAGGGTACTCACTGATCTATCCTCTGCCCTCCCAGGCTCTGGCCTCCATCGCATCCGTCGGGCACTTCCAAGCAAGGAAGGCAAAGCTGAAAGGCTTCCAGGCTCGCATGGAGAGCAGCCCTATTTCCAGCCTCTGGCAATGCCCTGGCTGGACACTCTCGCCAGCCAGTCTAAATGTTTATGTCTGCCAGTGCCGTGGCCAGGGTGGATTTATTTAGCTTTGGAGTGCAGTGCCTTTTCAATTAAAAACTGTCCAGCTAGGCCCCAGGAAGGCTGGGATCCCCTGGCTTTCCTCCCTGCCCCCAACCCCAGAGAGCTGGAAGCCCCAGCATGGCCCTGGGAAAGCTCTGGACCAACAGGCTCTGCATGGAGGCGTCAACTACTGGAGGCTATGAGAGTGCACCCAGAAAGGGAACAAGGAAGACAACCGAGCACACATACCAGGCTGGACTCTCTGCGAGGGGGAGGCCTTGTCCTCAGGTTCGGGGAGCCTAGAAGAGGAAACAGGGCTTCAAAAATCCAAGCCAGACAACAGTGCCTTCCCTGCCTTCTCTGGGCATGACCTCCTGATCCTGGAAGTCCCTGCTTTTGTCCCGCGTTTATGGGGAACCTGTGCTCTTGGTCACCACAGACAGCACAGTTGGGCTTCTTCTGTGGGAAGTCAGATCTTTAAGCTTCCTTAGCTGTGTTTCAAGGGGATACATGAACCCTCTAAAATGATGTACACATTTCAAAATGTACGGACACAGGGGCATTTTTTTCAGGGGAAAGGGTAGATAGCATGATCAGATTTTCAAAGTTAGGAGAAGAGACCACGTCTATCTACCAAATCCTTGGAAGCTAGCACAGTGTCAGGCAAGAGGAAATGCCCCCAAAACCCTTCCCAAGTGACTGCTCAGAAGGTTTCAGGCATAGAACTAATTTAAATAAGTTTAGAACTAAACTGAAAAACAGCTTTCCTCCAGATTTTAAGAATGGCTGGACACAAACAGAAGCTGGCCTCATAATATAGAACAGTTTAACCCTCAACCACAGGCATCCTAGCCCCAGAGATGCCAGAGATTTGGAGGGGCCAGAAGCTGGGTTTCTCCTGCATGAAAGGAGGAGATTCCGGAAGAACACCGCTTCAAAGAGCTTGTGGAAGGAGGTATTCCCTTCAAGTGTCTCAGATTTCCGGTAGCTGGAGGAAGGCAACAGGGAGGAAGGGGTAAGGCTCAGCATGATGCTCTATCAGCTCTCATTCAGAGCAGGCTTGTGTTGAGGGCCCCATTTCACAGTTGGAAGGAACTGACTTGTCCACATGTGATTAGCACAAGACAAGCTGGCACAGAGAGCCTAGGGTCAGGGGAGAATAATCTGGGGGTCATGCACACTTGCCTTGGGCTTGCCCTACACCTCATGCCCCTTCTCTAAAGAGTGGTGCGGCGAGGACCCGGGGGTCTGAGAGGCTCTTACTGATCTGGGCCCTCTGAGGGGCAATCCTGGCCACGGCTGGGGAGCCCTGGGCCAGCTTGGAGACGGTCCTCTCGGGGATGCCCAGCGCGCTGCCGTTGGAGGCATTGCAGAGGATGGGCAGGCTGATCTCCTTCTTGGTGATGGGGGGCTCCGGGCCCTCGCCTTCAGCCGGGGGCGTCTCCTTGTCCCCGGACGCCTTCTTGTTCAGCAAGTTGCTGATCTCCATGATGTTCCCAATGATCTCCACCGGGCCTGCCAGATTCTTCTTCCGTGCTGGCAGCTCGTCCTTGGCTTTCTTCAGGTAGGATGCTGGCGCCCAGCCCTCTTTGCCCAGGTATCTGCAGGGAGGAGAGGGACCTGGCATCATGGGGGTACCTTGGCCAGGCCTCAGGCTCCATCTGGCCTTGCCTGGCTGAGCTTTCTCTACCGCACCTGCAAGACACTTGGCAAAGCCACTACTCTGGAGAGAACTGAACGAGGGCCAGTGGAAAGACACCTAGAACACCACTTCTTCCTCTCTGTGATCCTTCTTGGTGTGGGCCCTCATGGTCTGCAAAGTCAGGCAAACATGGGACCTTGACATGAGAAGGTTCTTCAGATTTTGGGTTGCCTAAAAGGTAGATTTTACAATGACCTGCTGCCTCATGACAGCAGAGGGCAATTCTAGAGATAAGAAATGAGAAGATGGGGACTTCCCTGGTGGTCCAGTGGGTAAGACTCCACTCCCAATGCAGGAGGCCCTGGTTCAATCCCTGGTCAGGGAACAATATCCCAATGCCACAACTAAGAGTTTGCATGCTGCAACTGAGACCTGGTGCAGCCAAATAAATACATAAATAAAAATAAATATTAAAAAAAAAGGAATGAGAAAGTGAAGCTCCAATACTTTGGCCATCTGAGGCAAAGAGCTGACTCACTGGAAAAGACCCTGATGCTGGGAAAGATTGAAGGCAGTCCATGGGTTTGCAAATAGTCAGACACAACTTTGTGACTGAACATACACAGAGTTAGTTGGAAAGGAAAGTATGATCAGAGAAGTGAAGTGGCAGCACAGGTAACAGTCATGAAACCTGAGTTCTGGTCTGAGTTTGGAACACAATCCTCTCCTGGAGCTCAATTTTTTTTTTCTTTCCTCTTCTGCAAGAGGCTGGGATAGAGTAGCTGCAAACATTTATTCAGAAGGACAGACATAGTGAAACCAACCGGGAAGATGTGTATAAAGAGTGCCCAAGTGGGGAAATCATCCACTGCAGGAGGAGCAGACAGATCAAGTTCACAGAGCAAGTCCACAAACAGACCAACGCTAAACGGGACGACTCAAAGAACTCGGGTGAGGATGGGTTATTCAATGAGTGATCTGGGGACGACTGATGATCATCAGGAAAATCCAGTGAGACTCTGGCCTTATAACCATATAGCAATATTAAAAATGCAAGTTGTGAATATCTCCTTAATCTTGGGGGTTGAGAAAATCTTTCTAAGTGGAACTCCAAAAGCAGAAACTATAAATGAAAAGCCTAAATAAAGCACATGACTGGATAAAATTAAAGCCTTTGGTATGGCAAAGCAAAAACAAAATGAAACAAAACAAAATGAAAACAAAACCCCAAACCCATAAACAAGAGCAAAAAGCAAATGACAGGGCCGACTTAATTTTAGGGGATTTGCTAACTTCTGAAAATAAGCTTTTCCCTTTTTCCCTCATGGTGTTGAGTTTTTACCCAAACCCACTGGGAACTTACTTCCTGGTCCAGCAATTGCTGGCCAATGCCCCAGAGTCTGGGGTGCAATGTCCCTGCCTGCTCCCTGGGACATCTGGCTCTCTGGAATGGCTCCTCCATGCCAGATGTTTGACAACAGCAGTCCCCCACCCCCTACCGCCTGCCTCCTTGATCGGGCCTGGTTCTTGGGGGCTTATTAGGTAGGAGAAAAGGGAATGTGAAAGTTTAAGATTCTAACATGTTTGAGCTTTGCTGGAAAGCTCAGGTAGGAGGTGGCTTCTTATGTTCTCTCACATGAATGTGCAGACAGACCCAAGCTTGTCTGTCTGGCCCCGTTTTAGGGCTTGGAAGGCACATATCAGTGAATAAATGGATGGAAGTCAGAGAGCAGGCAGACAGAAGCACAGAGTTTCAGGGGTGGATGGAAGTGACTAGCAAAGTTGCCCAATTTTATGTATACCAACAACCAAGGCTCAGAAAAGCAGAGTAGCAGAAGGTAACACCGTGAGCAGCTGGCAGCATCTTGCCCAGAACCTGGTGCCCTTCATCTAGGAAGATGATGAATCTGCTGGCCACTGCGAGCACCCTGTGTGGAGATGGGGGGCTGGGTCTCCTGGGAGTCATGGTCAGGACTGCTCACACTGTTCAGAGGGCTCCTGTTCCAAACCCCAATGTGCTCATTTGGTGTTACATGGATAAAATTAGATTCCAGACGGGAGATGCAAGGGAATCAGGAGCGGCTGTGTATGCTTGGGTCCAACTTTGCTCACATCTGCTTTCCAGCTCTGGAGCACGAATGACTCCAGAGGGAAGTGAACTGGAAAAGGAGGACGGGGAGACAGTGGTGGGGGCGGGGAGAGAGAGAGAGAGTGAGTGTGTGTGCGCGCGCGCGTGTGCGTGCGCGCGTGCGTGTGTGTGTGTGTGTGTGTGTGTGTGTGGTGAGGGGCGTGGAGAAGAAAGGCAGGAAGTAAGGATCAACACAGAGCCTGGGATGCTGGGAAATGGCATATTTAAGGGGGTGTTGGCAACCTTCTTAAGGTGGAAACTTTCAGCAGAGTTTTCTCAGTTGAACCTCCCGCTGGCTGAATGGCCATGTCATAGGGACAACAGTTGACTAGATGAACCAACTCAGTGATTTCATTGGTCATTTTATAAAACTAAGAAAAAAACTGCAGCAGCCTTGTAGATAACCTCTGGCGGATGATTTAGGTTAGCAGCCTGCCAGAATGTTCCCTGGCCTTCCCATGCAGGCTTGTGGCAGCTGGATTGTGGGCTTGGCACTAGTTTCCACTGTCCAGGCACACAGTCCTGAATCACCTAATGGGACAGAAAGGGGCACCTCAGCCCCCAGACTGGTATGCACACAGCAGAGGGGCAGGGGCGGCTATGTCCTGGCAAGTCACACTAAGGTTCAATCCCAGGTGGCTGGTGATCTTCACCCTACCCGTCAGCACAGACCCATCTTAACACCACATGGTGTGCATGTTACAAGCAACTGTCCTGTGAGTACCCCCACCACCTGGGCCACCTGCACCCTTGGTGGGAGAAGGCTCTGAACAGCACCCTGCCCACAGTGGGTCTGGGGTTCCCAGGTGTGGTGAGGTGGTCCTCATAGCCCACAACAGGGACTCTCGGTCATCAGGGTTACAGGCAGAGAAGAGAAACTGCGTAAAGTCATCACAGCTGAGCTGCTTCTAAAGGACCCAAAAACATTTCCTGGGAGTAAGCCACTTGGCCGGCCTGGGCAGAGGGGCCTGGAGGGCAGGACCTGGTAAGAAGACTTGAGTGAAGCCTACTGGTTGAGCCTGCTTCCCCGAGCATCAGGAAGTTCCCCACGCCCCTTCTCACACCCCCCAGATGGGTTTCTCAGCTGGGAAGCAGGATGAGGCCCAAGGAGAGGGAAGGGCAGAGCAAGAGGCCTCTGAAGCAGGCCTGGGCTCAGGCCTCATTTCCGCCCCAGCTCTCTCTCAACTATGGAGCCAGCCCTGCAGAATGGAGCAGCTGGGGCCAGAGCTTGTGTCTGGGGACCCTGGTGCTGAGCTGTGGGCAGCAGGGGCCGCCCGCTGCGACCTCAGCAAGGCCTTTGGACGCCAGCATTCCAGGTGGCCCAGGCTGCAGAGCATGCCGGGCAGCCAAGGCCGGACACAGAAAACCAAGTTCAGATGTGCTGGAGCCTCTCGCCAGATACACAGGGAGGTGTTGCACCACAGCCTGCAAGCTGAGCCGGGGCCCCTGCGCCCTGCTGGCCGTGGCTCGGCTCTGCTTTATGTGTCCCGTTTATGTGACCCGGGAGGGAATCAGCAAGACGAGCTGCTCTGTCAGAGTGCTTCAGCTGTGCAGAGCTGAAGCAGACAGGCCAGGCCGTGGGCACCCAGCTTCGGTCAGGATCTGCCTGCCAGCTGCTGCCCAGGACCGGCCTGGGGGCACCTCACTCCTCTGCTGGGACTCCTACCTGATGTACCACCAGCCCTCCAAATTCTTCCGGATCACCTCCACGGTGACTCCCTTCTCAAAGCCAATCTCGTCCTTGCTTTGGCTGGCGTAAGGCTGCACGGTGACATACTTCTCCTCTGTGGGTGGTGGGTGAAGCAACAAAGCACAATTATTTGAGGACAGGGTATAGGTCCTTCTCCCCGTCTCCTTTTTCCCCTGGCCTGGCCTCATTTAGTTGGTGCCTGGAGTGTGCTGGGTCAGCCTCTGGCTTTTCCAGGAAAGGGAGAAGGGACCCAGCCTCACAGCTGCACCCTTAGGTGGCCCTGAAAGGCCCAGGCAGCACAGAGCTGGCTCTCCCAGCCTCCCAGTCCCATAATTTCAGCCAGGGTGCATGGGCCTGGAGTCCTCGGGGCCCCCGAAAATCCCTGCACTGAGGGCAGGGCCACGAGGAACCTGGCCTCATGGGGCCTGAGTTAGGGAGTCTGAGAACAAACCTGGGTGTCCCCTCAATGTCCAGAGACCCCTCAGCAAGCCCTCTCCTTCCTGAACATGCCATCCATGCCCCAGGCCTGCTCTCCCAGCCCTTCTCCAGCCTTAAACCCTTCCTCTGTCCAGCCTTCCCACAGCTCCAGCGGCACCTCAGTCCCCCTGATGACTCAGCTGATCACCGGATCCCATCATTTCCCCAAGGGGACTTGATGGGCGTGCTTATGCATCTTGTTAAGGATCCCGTGGCCACACGAGCAGTGGCCACGCTGGGAGCAGCACGGTCAGGCAGGAGCCCGAGCTGGCTAAGACGACCTCACCACTCAGTGGAACCCCACTGGGAGCTGCCTGCCCCGGGCTCCCAGTAGCACTGCACCCCCTGCTTGGGGCTCCCCAGGAACTGGGAGAGGGGCACCTTGTGGAAGCTGAGGTGGTGCATGGTGGGTAGGTGTGGGGAGGCTGGGCAGTTCACATCTTCCTGGATTCTCTTGGGCCTGTCTCCTGGCAGGGACCCTGTGCCCCCAGAGAAGTCCTTGCTCAGGCTTCCAGGGAGGTGCTGGGGACAGGGAGACCCACCGCTGGCGGGGCACGGACACCCTGGCTCCAGGGGGAGAGCCTCCCTGGAGGAAGGATTGGGGAGCGAACACACAGCCCCACCCTCGCCCTCACCAGAGACAGAGAGCACGGCAGAGATAGACAAGGACACCAACCCACAGGATACTCTTTGGGAGGCTCACCCTGAACCTGTGCTGTCCTCTCAGATCTGGATTCTCCCTGGGGGCTGAGAGTGCCTGGCACACAGGAGGTGCTCCAAAGGGACTATGGAGTACACCGAGGAGACTGGTGGGCCGAGCTGGGGCAGGATGCTGGCACAGAGTGGCTGGCTCTGAGACAGCTGCCCCTCACCCCATCAGCTGGACCGTGACGGGTGGCCTGCTTGAGCCTCTGGCAGCAGTGGAGGAGGGGGCGGCTGCCACCCTAACCCCTGGCTCAGGGGGGTCATCTGTTCATTCTGTCCTACATTATTGGGGTCCTGTCTGTAGCCCCGTGCTGGTGGAGACAGCAGCTCCCTTTGGGGTGGAGGCAGCTATCCTGCCTGTCTGCAAGGACAGAGCTGGCAGGCCACTGGCCAAATCTGAAAGGCTGAAAAGGGGCCAAAAGTAGGCAATGCCCGCCCCCTGCCAGGAGCCTCCATAGTTTTGCGTGCTGTTCTCAACTGCAAGCGTTTCTCAGCATTGACTCGCTCCTGGAAGCTTTCAGATTCCAATCCAGCCGTGCTGGGGAGAGCCGCCAAGACCGCCTGAGAACCTGGTCCGGCCAGATTCTGACTTGGGCCTTTGAGAAGTTCCATGTTGTACAGTCCAGGCCCCTGCACTCCCATCCGTTCCTGGTCTTGCTCCATTTTCCAGTGGGACACCGTAAATCCTGGCTCAGGCGGTGGGATCCAGGGTCCTGAGGTTGGGGGTGAGCCGAGGCCTGGCCTCCACATTTTGCCTTTGCTCAGTTGGGCTATTTTTAAAAGGCTGTGGTTCATGCAGGAAGCCATCATTACAGTTTCCCTAAGCAAAGCTGCTTTTGCAGAGAAAAATTACAGCTCTTCTCTTGGGCAGATGAGAGGAGCCCTGCCCTGCCGCACGGCAGAGGACAGGCCGACACCGTGTCATGGGGGGCCAGGCCCCAGCACTAGCCCCACCAGCCTGTGTGCTGAGGACAGAGCTCTGAGGGCCAGGTCAGAGTCCTGCTTTCCCCTGCCACTCCTGGGGTGGACAGACCAGGGATGTCGGTGTTACCCAGGGAAGCTGAGCTGCTCCTGCACAAAACCCTCTTCGTGGTGGCCCTGCGGCTGACGTGAACACAGAGAGTTTATACTCTCTGGGAACACAGGGGAGTTTATGCTCCCGGAAGTTTGCTCATGGGAGTTTGTGCTCCCGGAAGAGACCTGGCTGGCTCGAGGGCCTGTCCTGCCCTGTCACTAGAGGCTCCAGGAGGTGAGAATTCGGAGCCCTGATCCCAGGCAGGGCAACTCTTCCAAATGGTCTGTACAGGGGCTCTGTTTTCTGTCACATCTGGTTTAGATGATGAAAGTGTGGGTTACACCTCTGAGTGGACACGCGGTCCATGGTCTCAATTCTTTACTCCCAGGTTTCCCTGAGGCAGAGCAGAGCCAGTCCCTCCACTAAACAGGGGCCACAAGTCCCACCTTAGGAGGCCAGACAGGAGGACACCCAGACTGACAGAAATGACCTGGGGCAGGGCGGGAGATTGGGGGCGCGACTGAATCATTTGCATTGGTTGGGATCTCTAGAAAAGAAGTCCCTTAGGAATCAAATTGAGGGAAGGGGCCCGGGAGTTTTGGAGGCACCTCTGGGCTTCTTGGAAGTGCTGAGGCTGTGGCCATCAAAGGTTGGTTGCCACCTTACCCCAGGGAGGGCTGGCCAGGCCGCCCACGGGGTGGGTGGGTGGGAGGTGGACAGGCCTGTTCTGGTTTTGGAGGCAGGGGCTGGAGAGTCTTGCAGTTTCCAAACCACAGACGCCTCCTCCTTCCAAACACTTTCCCCTCCGTCAGCAGTCTCCCTGGCTCCCCTCCCAGCCCCCACAACTTACTCAACCCCGCTGCAAGAGGCCTTTTGATTCCAAAGGCCTGGTTGGCTGCGGGACTCAGGGAGTGGAGGCCCCGGGGAAGCACTGCTTTTCTCTTGTCTAGTTATGTACAGCCCACTGCCTGCTCCCCCCTCTGCAGCTCGGCTGTTTGCAGCGAAGCTTCTCCCAGCCAACTTTCTGCGTTTTCCTTGGCTGCCTGACTTAACTTAGCCCTAATTTAACTTAGGGCAAAGACCGGGAAATGATGTTGTTTAGGTCTCTCATTTAAGAGACAGAAGTTGTGGGCCTGTATTTGCTTGCATATTTGCATGTGTATGGGTGGCCATAGAATGAATGCATTCAGTTGGGTATTTGTGTCCACTTACATCATCGTATGTTTATAATTGTGACTATGTTGCCGACATACTTGTGATATGATATGTGAGTGCATATGCACTATATGTGTACTTGTGAGGTAGCTGCAGAGGAATTCCCATGACGTGATAGTGTGGATAATACATTTGTGACTGTTAAAATAATGCAATCGTGGAAGGGCCTACACGAGGCTGCCTAAGTGTGCATCTGTGAGCGGCCGTGTGCAGGGAACTGCAGGTACGCAGCCGTGTAGGGGCTGGACGGGCAGCGTGCTCAGGCCCTCAGGGTGGCGTGCTGGCGGTTGTGCTTCACGGACTGAAGTGTCTGTGAGTCTCTGTGGTTGTGGAGACAGAAGTGTGCTTGGGGTTCACTGTGTGTTGGTGTTTGAAGTGGACAAGGAAGGGGATGGGGGAAGGTAAAAACCTTCCTCCCTGCACTTCTTCCAGGCCAGTGTCCCACTCTCCTTTGCTGCTGAGGCTCAGGGCTGTGTCCCAGCCTGGCCCGCCCACCTTCCTCCCTCCAGGGTGCCTTTGTTTCACATGCAGCCCGTTCTTTCTGCTTCGATGACTTGGCCCCTGTCCTGCGCCAGCACCCAGGGTGCAAACCGTGCTCCCCTCTCAGGACAAGCTGGGCTCCTTGCGGTCAGTGCTCTGACCTGATGCTGAGCCAGCCCCAGTAGAATCCAGGCTTGTTGCTGCTTGGGGCAGACACCAAAACAGAGTCTCACAGTCGTTCAGAAACAAGCTTTGGGGGTGGAGTGCGAGACCCGGGGCATCCCTGCTATTCTGGAAAAGCCAGTGCTCATGACACACCCTTCTAGCTCTGCCGTCATTGTCCAGAACACTCCCTCCATTCTCCTGAGGCAGGAGACACGGGCCACCCACTGGCCCCGGGGCTCTGGAGATGTTTAGAGGCTTGTTCAGAGGCCCGCCCCTAATTTCCCTACCTCCCAAGCTCCAGGATGTCGGAAAGGCTCTGGATTGGCAAACGTCTGGGTTCTCAGTCAGCCTGTGTGGCAGGCCAGGGGCCTCCCTGGAATCATCTTGACAAGGCTCAAGTCCCAAAGGCCAGGGCTGGGGTGCAAGAGCCCCTGGCTGGACCTGCCTCACCGTTAGAGCTGGCGGGGGCTGTGCGCTTAGACCTGCTGGGTCTAGACTTTGCTCCCTTCCAGTTTCCCTGGAACTGGAGGACTGAGGAGGTGGGGAGTGGCTCCACCTCCTTCCTAGTCTGTCCCTAAATCACTGCCAGGACAACTTTGGTCAAGGAACACTCTCCTTAGAGGAAGGAGGCAGGGAACAGCCGGGGGTGAGGGCACGGACCAGGCAGAGACTCAGACACACTCAGTTCTCTTAATCTGCGGTTTCAGGACCAACATGGCACTTCTCAGAGTCCAGCTCCCCCATGACCCTATATAAGTCCCATGACCCTGCCCCCAGAATGCTGGCCAAAGCCAGGGCCATCCCCAGTGTCACCCCAATACCCAAGCAGCCCCTGCATCCTCCCAGGCCCCTCCCCACCAGCTAGAGTAGCTAAGAGGACAGTCTGGCTGGTGAATCTAGGTGAGGAGGCCACAGGGCAGAGAGGAGCAGAGTCCAGAGAAGGAGGAGAAGCATTAGTGAGAGAGAGAGAGAGAGGCAGCAGCTGGGGCTGAGCAGAAGCTAGCTCCACGGTCACCTCGGCTGTGCTGCCTGTTGACCATCCCGCCCAGCGTCCACCGGCGATCCAGGCGCCGCAGATGGGCCTTGCGTCTCTTGGACACTGGTGTGGGAGATGGCGATGGAGCACGCGGCCGACGGGCACCGGCGGAGAGAATGGAGATGAGGATGAGATGGGATGGGTGGGGAAGGGGTGCAGGGAGGGGAGGTGTGCACACCTAGGTCTTCACATGCCTGGACCAAGCCCCAGTGGCACAGACAGGGCTAGATGGGCGCAGAACTGACCGGTGACATCGCTGGCAGGTGGCAAATAACCCAACCAAAGCCAAACTGTGTGGGTTATGCCCCTGAGCCTGGGAGGGGCTAAGACTTAAGAACCCCAGCACCTGAGAAAGGACGAGGCTCCATGGCTCCAGCCCAGTGCAAGGATGACCCTCGGAGGCAGCCCCGGAGGAATACATGCCTCCCACGATCCCTGGGCATTGATGGCTCCCAGGAGCATATGCCCCCACCTCCACCAGAGCGCCTATCAATCTCCCATCCCCATCCACTCACTCAGCAAGTCCTGCTTGTGAACCTGCCACCATGAGCCAGGCACCGCGTGCAGAAGGATAAATGTGTCCAGGTGGAGACCTGGGGTCCCTTCCCCAGGGGACTTACAATTCTCACCATCCTGGGTTGCATTTGTCTTTGCTTTTTCAGTAATCCCCAGTGGGTCAAATCTGCTGAGGGCTAAATCTCCACATCTCTGCATCCCCAGGGCTCGGCAGGGGACTGACCCCTCTGAAACGTTGCTGAGTGAAGCACGACACGGGAGGATGCCACAGGCCTGGGTGTGTTCCTGCCCCACACGCTGCCCACTGAATTTCAGACAGTTGGGGACCCTGCCTCCCAGCCGCTCACTGCTGCACACCCCTCCTGTCCACACAGGTCCTCTGGCTGCTGTGGACCAGCTCCACATGCCGCCTTGCCTTCCTAGGGGACACCAGGTGGGTCAACTCCCCCCTCCCAACCCCAGGCAGGCTGCCTGGGTCTGGGGGAGGAAGGCTGGCAGCTAAGAATCAAACTGTCCAGACACACCCTGCCACAACCCATCCAGGCCACCTGGGAAGTACTCGTTTTTCCAGAGGCAGGAGAGTGGCCTGTTTGACCTGCGTCCTGGAAGCGGGAGGCCTGAGGGATGGATTCAGTTCAGGCTGCACTGCCCGCTTACTATGTCACCGTGGCAGGCCGCCAGCCCTCTGTAAGCCTCTGTTTCCTCATCTGTCTTTGGGGTTGACACCATCCGCCCTGGTGTGAAGTGAGACAAGGACTGAGTGGGCACAGTGGAAGAGAGATGAGGTCTTATGTGAGGTCACACTGGGAAGAACCCCAACAGCTGACCTCCCAGGGTATGTCCACCTGGTTTGTCTGTGGGCAGAGGAGCTTCCCTCAGCTAGTGCCCAGCCTTGGGCCACCTTAGCAATAAGTAATGTTTACCCAGTTTAAACCAGGTGCCAAGACCATCTCACAAAGACCCCAGGTAGTCGGCACTCTGCCCACTCTAGAAATGGGAGGCCAGAGGCACAAGCATGGAATGTGAGCTGTTAGGGAAGCTCTGATGGGATGAAGGGGTCCAATTTCTATCTGCAGGACTCAGGGGATCTATAATGGGGTGGCAACAGGGCTGGGGTAGAGATGGCCTGAGAAGGGACCAGGGTGGTGGGAACAGTGTAGAGACTGGTAGACACACCACAGTTGCTGGGCCTTGGGCTGGGGGACTGAACCTTGAGCCCTTCCGTAGAGCTGGGGGTAGATGCCCACAATGTCATGATGGAATTCACAGCTGCCCAAATGTTGCCGGGTTACTGGCACACAGATCCTATCAAAGCGTGCAGCAGAACCTATTATCAGAAGGTTCGCCTTGAGCATACATGTGTGCGCGTACACACACACACTCACACATATCCTCTGAATGCGGAACCTGCGCTGGCTGCCTGGTTCTTATTCCATCAAGGTCAGAAGTCTTTACAACCCGCTATTGCTTGTTCTGTGCAGAGCACCCAATCTCTCTTCAAACCAGCTAGGCATCAGTGCCCACGCAACCTCTCAGGCTCTTTCCTGCCCACTGGTGTCCTGGTCCTCCAGCATCTCCCAGCATCTCCACTCTGGCTCTCTTGCCATCACCTTTTCAGGAGGGGCTCCAATTCCATACATACTCTCTCCCAGAATCTCTCATAAGCAAAATGCATCACAGAGAGTCATTCAGCACGGTGGGAAGACCACCAGCAGGGGAGGCTGACCAGGGGCTCAAGCCTTATGAGGACGGACATGTATCTACACCTCCTGAAGCCTCAGTTCCTGCATGGGGAAAATGGAGATGGTGACAGAGCCCTCCCCAACCTGGTCCCCAGTTAAAAGTACCAGGGCAGACACCTAGGAGTGAGTGAGGCCTCAGGTCACTCTAGGGATGGTTACCTCTGAAAAGCCCTGGGATGACCCCCAGGATGTGGAATTGGATAGGAGGTGAGGCCTAGTGACTATAGACAAAACAGACCAGACCCAACTCAGGGGCTGTGACTCTGCACCACTGCAGTGATGAGATGGAGGAGAGGCTCAGTCCCAGGGCTCGGGGACCAGCCAGGAAGGACGGAGCACCTGGACTGAACATGACGGCCCTGCCCGACGGGGCCAGGAACCTGTCACCAGGCAGGTATGCACTGCAGGGGCTGTGGCCCTGATCAAGGGACTGAAATGCAGCGCTTACAGGGGAGGAAGGGCAGGGCTCCAACTGCCCAGTAACCGACATTCGGGGGAAGGATGAATAAGGAGCTGGCGCTGGGCGGGCTGCTTATTTTGGCCTGGGCAGTGTGGAGTGGGGGTGGGGAGGGGCAGGCCAGGAGGTGGCCTGAGCCCTGGGCGGCAGGCATCCATCCCCCTGGCTCTCAGAGGTGCCCAACTGGACGATCCTCACTGACCGTTAGGGCAAGCCTTCCTGCTGCCAGAACAAGGGAGGTTTGGAAGTCACCAGGAGCAGGCAGGCTTGCTGGGCTCTGGCAGACTGCTCTGGGGAATACCCAAGTCCACTGGACAGGCTGAGTAGGCCAGTGCTGGCTGCGGGGGAGGGGCGGGTTCTTGGAAACGCAACAGAGAAAACCCCAGAAAAACCTCTTGAGGCCAGAACGAATCAGGGAGGCTGACGGTGCAAGAGTTGAAGCCACCCCTGGGTTCCAGCAACACAGAGAAACGACTCCCCCAGCTGCCCACCATGTCCGCAGCCTGGGCTGGGCTAACAGGTGCCCGAAGGGGCGGCCTCCGAGCAGACTGTGAACAGCAGAAGTGGCATGCACAAGGCCCCTTTGGGGTCGTCCCTGCCACAGAGAGTACAGTGCAAAGGTGGATCTCGGTAGGGACCCCCAGAGGAATCTAGGGCTTCTGCAGGGAGAGGGAGCTGTAGGGGATGAGCCCTAAGACTGTTCCTCCCAGTCTCTGACCCAAAGTTATCAAAACCTGAGACCCAGACCCCAAGATAATCTCCAGTCTAGTTTGAGTCCCATGCAGGACCAGCGAGGACAGATCTGGATAGGAGGTGAGCTTGTGGGCTGGCCCCAGGGAGATGGGCTCCCAGGGGAAGTATGGAGACCATGACCCAGTCTTTTTAGAGTTTCTGATGGTCTTAGGGAGAAGGGTGGGAAAGCTGTATCATCACCCCGCCCCTTGAACCTGCAGGCCCTTACCATCTCCAGTCTTGGAGGTGTTGATATCTGAGTCGTCCCGAGTACCATTCTGGGCCTCCAGGTAGGTGGCAGGGACCCAGCCCTGCTCCTCAGAGGTGCTCACGAACCACCAGCCTGCAGCAGGGACAAGAGAGAGCGCAGCCATCAGAGTCAGTGGATGGCCGAGGTGGGGAGGGGGCCAGGACGAGGGGGAAGGAGCAGCGAGGAGGGCAGAGCACAGAGCCACATGGCCCCGGGCACCAGCAAACGCCTGGCCCACATCTAGCCTCCTGGAGCCCAGGTTCCTGGCTGAGGAACGAGAGACCAACACAGTCCCTGAGAAGAGGGGACCTGATCGACCGCAATCCACCCACACAAACGTGTGATACATCTGAGAATGAAATGGACACAAATGTGTGATACATCTGAAAATGAAATGGACACAATGATATGCCCAACACATGAAAGTTACCTTGCGGGAAAGGTCAAGGGGGCTCCAGCCAAACACAGAGACCATGTAGGGTTTTTCAAGCCCTCTAGGATCACTGGTGTGACCTGGAGTTTGACCATTTTCTCTGGTTTAATGTAACCTGGGGGTAAAAAGGCCTCACAAATATGTTCCAATGGTCATTGCTCCCACTTGCGGGTCAGTGGTAATTTCACATTGGTGCTACTCACAGCTGCCTTCAGTGCGTTGACGACTCCATCACGGTAAGTGGGCACTGCACTCTCGACTGACCCTTGACGGTCATGGCCAAGTGAGAGCAGTACATTCGTTTTGTTTCCCGATTGTTGGCTCATTCATTCATCACTCAGACAAAAGCTGAGTCAAATACTCCAAACTCTGAAGCCGTGGCACTCCACTGTCTTCTGTTCCTTCCTAGAAGGTACTTTTCACAGGAGCCCGTCTCTGCCCGCCTCCCATTCTGATTCTTTCCTGCCTCCAAAGCCATTTGGCACCGATGCTCTTTTCTGTCCGTGACAGAGCTCACTCACCATTTCCAAATCTGGACTGCAACCTGTCAAGAGACCCCAGGGCTCCTTCCTGGGCAGTACACTGAGGCCCCAACACTGCCCACAGCAGTGAGCAGCTGCCCAAGGAGGGGGCACATAGGGACCTCCAGGCTCTCCCAGCTGGGCTTAGCACTGGGAGGTGGAGAAGGCTGCCTGGGGGCTGCTGTGACAACAATGGAGAGGGGCAGAGGACAACGGTCCCACCCCTGCACAGGATCTCACACCCAGGGTCTTCAACTTCCAATGCTCTGGGTCACTGGGCTGGGATAGCACACAGCCTGTGGTCTAGTCTTGAAGGCCCACTGCACCCCACCCTTTCCAAGAAATTCCACAACACTCTGCATGCAGCTCTGCAAACCTTATGAACTGCCATGACATCTGTATGATACTGTAACATCAGATACAGTCCTTGTATGTTTGTCCACACCCACAGAATGTCCAGCACTGAGAATGGACCCTAAATAAAACTAGGGACTCTGGGTGATTAGGATGTGTCCATGTAGGTCATCAGTTGTACCAAATGGACCACTGTGGTGGGGGATGTTGACGACAGGGCAGGCTGCTTGCGTGTGGGGGGGACAGGTGTATATGGGACCCCTCCCACTCAATTTTCCTTGACTTAAACTGCTCTAAAAACAAAAACAAAGCCTTAAAAAAAAGGAAAAGAAAAAGTTTCAGACAAGGGTCTGGACTTCTGAGGCCCAGCCCTTAGCTGGGTCACTGCCCCAGGGGACTCAGGGTGGAAGCCTTCATTCTCTCTCTCTGCCAGATTCAGGTCAATTCCCTCATTCCTCACCCAAGGGGGATGGGTGCGGGCCATGTGCACACTCCGGGCCTACCCACCCAGGCAGCACTGCCATCCTCCCTAGAGCCCTGGCGATAGCCGCATGGCTGCTTGGGAGGCTGTGGCTGAGAGACCCCAAAGCAGCCAGAAGGCATGGACTTGCAGGGGTCTCTGCCTGGGGTGGCTTCTCCCCTTCTCTCAGGCTGTGGGGGAACTTTCAGGAACCCCAACTGTCCCTGCCGATAGGCCCCAAGCCCAGTGTTCTTCCCCAGAGTCTGACTCGAGGTCACCGAGCTGCCCACCTCACAGACGTTCCCGCCCTATGGCTCTGCCTCCTTGACCACAGGAGTGGGTGCATCTGGCCAACTGTGTTCTGACGGGCCTGTCACCTCCCCAGACACCGTAACAGTTCACAGGCTTCTCCAGGAACGGACGTGGGTGCTCTGGCGACCTGAACCCTAAGTCCCACATTAATCAGGAATTTCAGGGGTGTGGGGAAGAGATGTCCTGAAAGTTAAGTCAATAAAGCAAAACCAGGCAATGGAGAAAGTCAGTCCCGATGACCATCACTTGATCCTGGGGCACAGAGGTGCTAAAGGTAGGCCGCCCTGGTGGACGTTCTCATTACAGTGAGCCAGCGACCTTCCTGTGCCGTTCAATTGAGCCAGAGCAGGTTTCACACACACCCTTAGTCAGCAGGGTTCATCCAGAAAGTCCGCCATCACAACTCAAGTTTGGAGAACAAAACCCAAGTCTGCTGGGCGCCTGCCACCACAGACCTCACTGGGGAAGGATGGAGACCTCCGAGTCACTCTTGGTAAGCGGTCCCTCCCCAACCAAACTCCCCCTCACAGGATAACCTTCAAGAGCCCAGAAGAACAGTCATCACAGTCCTCAACTTGGAGTCATTTAGGGAGGGTCTGGAAGGCTGAGGCTCTCACATGCCTGCCCAGGTCCAGGTCCAATGACAGAAGTTCATAGGCTTTGGTCACCACACCCTCCAGTCCCTCCTCAAACTGTGTCCAGGGAGCTGAAAGACCAGTTCCAGCCCCCAGAGCCAAGCCAAGTCCCAGTAGGCTCAGGTAGTGCCCTGGAGGCCTAGCCTCAAAGGGAAGCCCTTCTTCCCAGGACTCCCCAGGATGGGCTCGGGGATCTTATGGTCATCAGACAGAACAGGGAATGTGTCTGGAGGAACAAAAGAGCTTGGATATGTGTGTCTCCCTGAGGATTTGCTGAGATCTCTCCATGCCCAGCCCCGCCCCCCAGCCTCTTTTTCTATACCAAGGTGTGTCCATTGCCCACTCCACCCTCTAAAACAACCTACTTGCTGTCTCAGTGGCAGCATAGTCCCTCCTTTTCTGTGTGAACCCATGACTTCCGAGGAAAGCAAGGAACTTTGCAGTCTCCTGGATGGCTGGGCTGACTCTCTTCTAAGCTTTCTCTCTATTTCAGGAATCTGGGCCCCAAAGGCATCCTCAGCAGAGGTGAAGGAGGCAAGCTCCTCCATGGGCACCAGGAAGACTTGTGCGGGTTCCTCCATCAGTCTCATCCGAGTTTGTCTGTGTTCTCACCTGTGAGTCTTCGAGCCTGCTGACCTCCTGCTGTCCCCTCTCCCAACCTCCCCCCATGGCAATTTCCAGACCAAGGCCCCGTGTGGACTTTTCTCATTGACTCCAAGGGCTTTATAATCCCAGGATTTAGACTGCTTTTCTACTGGTGGCAGTTTCCCCTCCTGCCTAACTTCACCCTTTGAGAACCTTCCATGTACTTTCAGCTCCCTCTCTTCCCCCCAGGAGGCAGGAATCTGGGATGGAGGGATGGATCTGAACTTGTCTGTGTAGACTATCTCCCCAGGGTGGGGCAGAGCTGGCCTGCCTCCTACTTCTGCCTGGCATAGGCCTGGCACTCAGGGCAAGCTGGGCAGGGATTTGCTGAGGGGCTGAGCATGTGGCTGAGGCGCCCAGTGGGCAGGAAGGTGTGATGGTCTGTGCCTCACACTGCTGGGTACCCCTGGGATGTGCCAGGGCTATCTGAGTCCTTTCGACCTCAAAGCCTCTCCAGTACCCCAGGTTTCTGTGGAGCCTGGGCCACACCACTGGCAGACCGTGATCATCTCACCTCAGGGCAGCAACTTAAGAGTCTTATCCGCCTGCTGCACCCCAGACTTGGGGCTGAGCCTCTCATCTTCCTCACAGCTCGGAGGTCCTTCCAACCTGACCTGAGAATACCCCAGCCCCGACACATGCAGAGCTGGGCTGTGTGGCTCTGAGTCCCAGGTCCCTCCCACAGAAGGCCCTGCAGAGAAGAGCCGCCACTGGACAGGCTCAGTCACCGCCCACGAAGCAGAGATGGACAGGCTGTCACCACCCAGGCAGGCATTGGCTGAATATGGGCTGGGGTGCCCACCCAGCTCTACACAGACCCACCAGGAGCCCTGGCACGAGTCACACAGTTGGGCCTGTGGGGGCGGCTCCTTGGGCCTGCGCCCACCAATGGCTCCTGGCAGGCCTCTCCCAGACGCTGGCAGCTGCAACCGGGGCCCCTGACCAAAGTCACTGTGTCTTCACCAAGGAGCAGTTAGAGCCTGAGCCACCCTGGGTGCAGCCCAGCTGGCCAAGAGGGCTCAGGTGTCAGCCAGCCCGCGGGCATCTCCGGCTCCCCTCTAGTGCACACCATGTTCTCGCTCCTGCAGAGGCGCACAGTGGGAGGCAGGCTATGTCCACATACGCATGCATGGGTGGGGACCTGTGTGCATGGAAGAGAGGTGTGTCTATACATGTATCACGTGATGATTATAGCCAGGTGCTGAGAAGAGCATGCCGTGTCAGGAGCTAACATTACACACGTCACTTGATTTAATCTTCAAGGACCCTGTGAAATAACTTACTGTCGTCACTATCCCCACTTTACAGATGTGGAAACTGAGGCAGAAGAGATCACCACCAGGAGGAGGCAGAGTTGGACTCAAAACCAGGCCCTCCAGCTTCAGGACCCATACTCTTCACCACCGCAGAAGCGGGTCAGGTGCACCTCTGTGCCGTGCACGCAGGTAGAGGTGACTCCTTGACAACGAGGATCCCTGAACACGGATTCTTTACATATGTGCTGCCTGTGAGTCTGTCCACATCGCTGAGTGTGTGCTTTATGTGCATACACCATGAGTAGCGTCTCAGGTTTGAGTGTCTATATCTATACGTGAGGACCCTCTGGGGATAGAGGGTAATAACTGGGAGTCTGGAGTCAGAAAGACTCAAATTCAGCTGGAGTGCCTTATACTGAGATGCTCCCCAGTCGGGGCAAGAGAGGACTACCACGTCCACTCTTTTGAATGGGAAACCGTGAAGTGATGTCCAGGAGCCCTGAGAGAGACGCACTCAGATGCTGGATGTTCAGGAGAAGGCTTTCTCCTGGGGACCCCAGGCTAAGTCCCCAGGCTGGGGCAGCCCTTTCTGGGGTCCCCAGGTTAAGACCCCAGGCTGGGACAATCATCTGGAAGAATCCTGAACTGGCCAAGCCCCCAAGCACTGCCTTACCCTGGCCTCTCCTTCTGTGAGGGCCACGTGTCTACAGTGCCAGAGAAGAATGGATTTCAGCCAAGCCGGCCTACAGGCCAGAGCCCAGCCCTCTCCGGGAGACAAAGGCCCAGAGAGAACAGCAATGTCACCTGTCACAGCAGCCAACCTGCTCGGTAGGACTCACTGAAGCCCACTTCACCATGGCCAGGAGTGGAGGACGAGAGAAGGCAGAGCCCGGCAGGTCTGGCCAGCACCTCCAGCTCAGGGCGGGGCAGGGAGTCCTCGGCCCACATAGGAGAAAGCTCAGGTCCAGAAGTCAGTCTCTCCCTCTGTCCAGGCTAAGCATAATCTTTAGCTGTTTGGCCAATTTCAAAGCCCTTTCAAACAGACTCTAATTGAGGCTTCCCAGGGCTGGCACTGGGGAAGGGATGGTAGGGCGGGGGGCAGCAAGAAACTGAGAGTCGACAGATTCTCTCTCTCATGAACCACACACATACACACACATGAGTCAGAGATGCAGACAGACAGAGGGAAGGGATGGGAGGACCTGGGTGAGGGGCTGGGCGAGGGACGGGGGCTTCAGCCTCTCTAGAAGAGACCTGAGCCTGTCCAAGGGGAGGCAGGAAGTGGCGGGCACCCCCAGGCCACTGCTGTCCCCAGGGTGACCAGGCCACAATGGTCTCCTTAATGAGAGTGGATAATGAGCTCATTAGGGCCAGAGGAGGCCAGCTGCACACAATTAGGACATTAATAAAGCCTTCTGAGGTCACTCACAGCTCAGCCTGGGACAAAACAGCTGGTGGGGGTGGGGGGGCCCTGCTCCCTTCCTCTCCCTCTGAAACTCCCGTGTGTCCTTCAAGGTGTGGTCCTCCATGAGGTCTCCCCACCCTTCCTGTCCTGCTCACCCCAGGACTCAGTCCACAGGCACCTCTTATAGCCCCTCTTCCAAGACAGACCTCAGTTTGAATCCTGGCTTCACCACATGCTCACTGGTGACCCGGAACAGGTCTGACCTCCTTGAGCCTTGTCATACCAGGGCAGTATGAGCCACCCAGAGGGATGCCTGGCATCCTGTGTTGCCCTTGGTATATCAGGGACACGTGGTACACTCAACAACCAGCCTTTACTGAGCACCTGGCATATGCTAGGCCCTATTCCAGGCACAGGGATGCTGCAGAGAACAACCTCACTCGGGATGCCCCTGCATGGCACCCAGGATGGGTGCAAACACACCCTGCACACTGGTGCTGTGGCCAGTGAGGGGGCTGGGCTGCCTCCCACCCGCCCTGGGTGCCCACTCGGAAGGTAGCGGGCAAGATGAGACAGGTGGGCAGAGTCTGGAACACAGAAGCTTTTAGGTGACCTCTGAGCCTTGCCTTTCCCTTCCCTCCAGGTCCTTCATGTGGTCTAACCCACAGCTGGCATCTGTGGAGTGCTGCTGCATGCCAGGCCCTCTCGGAGGGTTTCCGCGTCCACAGCAGGAGGGAGGTGATGGAGCTAGCAGCAGAGGCACAGTCCAGGCCTCACACACCTGCCTCCATTCTCTGTGTACGCCTTGCCTCGGGCTCTGGCCCCCTCGTGAGACTGAAATGTCCGGGCACTCTCCTATTCTTTCCTTGGAGCAGTTTGGAGAAGAGGAGGAGGAATTTGGGGGTACTTGGTGGTAGATGGAGGGAGATGCTGAGGAGGAAGGGGGCTGAAGGGGGCCTGGCCAGGCACATGTCACCAGCCCTGCCCACCTGGCCACACTACACCTGGCACGAGGCTGAGCCCTAAGGGACCACTTCTGCCCTGCTGCCCTTCCCATGACCTTGGGGCAGAACTGAGCCTTCTACCTGAGAGCGAGCAGAGATGTGGGAAATGCAGGCCATCCGTGGCATGATGCTGTGCCTTTAAGAACAACGAAAGGCAGCCACCCTGGGCCAGGCCTCCCCTGGTCAGAAAGCTCTGTCACTGCGGCCTGTTGCCAAGACACACTCCAGCTCTCAGCACGTGGCCTCCGCGGTCCAAAGCAAACAGGAATGGGTGGGAGCCCTCCCCCTCCAAGTCCCTCCCAGTGTACCCCCATAGCCCCTGCCTTCCTACCTGACCTATTCTTCTCATCCCGCCTCTGACACCCACCCCCCTCTCTGTTGCCTATGGTCTCCCCCTCCCCCAAAGGGGGCTCTCAGGCCATGAGGGCCCCAGAACCTTCCCTGGGCGCCTGAGGCCTGAATTCCAAGACCATTAGCACAGCCTGCTACGTCACTGTTTGGAAGGCTCTGTGGAGTCTGTGGCAAGAAGACAGCGAGAGCTGGGCCACTGCCACCCCACCCCCAACCTGCTCCAGCCTGCCCACCCCTCTGGATGGGCCCAAAAGCCCAGCACTGGGTTCAGGCAGGCCCAGGAGGTGCACTCTAAAATGACGGGTAGAGAAGAACCACAGCTCTAAGCAAGGGCTCTAGAGTGAGGTTGCCTGGGTTCCGATCCCAGCTCCGCTGTTTACTAGCAACCACCTCAATTTCCTCATCTGTAAAATGGACCTATAGTACACTTACATCTCACTGTGTTGGTGGATGAATAAAGCTACAAAAAGTGTTCAGGACAGTGCTGGGTTCCTAGCAAGATGCACTGAAGAGCTATTACTAAAGTTTAGGTGCACACTGTGGTGAATTTTAAAGAACCAAGACCTCAATGATTGGTGTCATGGTGGGCAGGCAGGCAGGTGGTCTTAGGTGTCTGGAGTCTCATGGGGAGAGAGAGCCTCTTGGTGTCACTAGCATTTGGCCTTAACCTTAGAAAGTCTCTACTGAAGGTCTCGTTCTGTGCTTGGCATGGGTTGGGGGCAGGGAGGGGGACGAAGGCTGCCCCATGCCATAGATAACAGTGCTGGCCGATGCATCATTTGAAGAAACTGTAGATACCACAGAGGTTATATCCAGAGAGGATCTGACGGCTTACTGGTTACACCCACTGGGAACCTGCACCATTGGATGTTTTAATCAGTCACAGTACAAAGACAGAGGCTGTGTTGGCCGCACCGTCTCATTTAGTAAAAGTGGTGCCAGGATCAGGAGCCAAAACAGAGCTCAACAGATGGTAATGACAGGTCAAATCTGACAAGATGAAAAGTATTATAGTAAGTGGACAGACAAAAGGACATGGCTTAGAACAGCGGTCTTAGAATTCGCTGTCTAAACTTTCTGGAGTACATGGGGGCATTATTCATAAGTATGCCAAATACTAGGTGCCAACTGGGAGTGTCTCAGGCACTTGGGTTGTATGGGTCCCCCTACTTGGCAGCGAGGATGAGAAGGGTCCTGGAGTTTGGGATAGGGTGGACAGTAAGCCTGTGAAACCTTAGGCTGCACTAGGATTAGGAAGCACCTGGACTGGGTGACTTACCCAGATGCCTGGTTTACAAGCAGAGTCCAGGACCGGTCCTCAGGCCTGACTCCTAGCACAGCATCCCCTTGGCTCAGTTTAAAAATGACTCTTTGTCACGACCTTTGCAGAAAGAGGCCAACACCGCCTGCTTTTTCCATTAGATCTCCTAAATCTCCATCTGACAGATGAACCAGGAAACCAGTCCTTTCATCCGTTTCTCCTCCATTCTGTCGGTCTCCACTAAGCAGACCCAGCTCTCAGCAGAGTCCTGAGCATGGCTTCCCCCACCTCTTGCCACACCCTGAGGAGGGGGCTAACAGGTAGATTTCTGCCTCTGTCTCTAGGTAGCCTCTCCCTCACCCTCTCAGAGCCCACCCAGCTGACAGAGTTATCTGGCACAAGATCTCATCTGAGGTCTTTGCCAGGAGAGAGTGACTTTGGATCAGCATTTCTCAAACCTCAGATATTTCCACACCACTGGCTGACTTTGGCCATATCCTAGAACTGCGTATACTGTGGTTCACATAGTAAATATATATTTAAAACAGTTCCTCCCTCTTTTTTTAACTTCAAGAAAATAATTTGTTTAGGAAACTTCAGATTGCCACCATGAATAAACAATTAGGACCACTGGTCCCAACCATGAAATTACAGAGAACAAAACAAGAGAGTAAATTTGAGCTGTGCTGTGACTGAAGAGGCCACATCTAGAGACTGCTTCCTTTTTGTTACAGAAGGAGATTTATTAGAGAGAGTCAGAGCTGACCATCAAGCTGAGGTAAATCAGGCTTGTCAGAGAAACAAAACAAGACAAGATGAAGGATTTTTTTTTTCCGCCATGTGTTGTGGAACATACTGCCTCTCTGTGCCAGCTAAAAGCATCCCATGTACCATGGTGTTGTGTGGGTGACATTTCTAAGAAAAAGACTTGGGGCTAGAATGATACTTGGTCATCCAAAATGTCTGATGAAAGACAATGAAGTGTCCTCATTAGTGAGATGAGGATATTAAGTAGCATGGATTTACCAGGGTTGTGCTGGGGAATCAAAAAGAAAGGAATAGGGGCCACCTAGCAATATGTCTGCTGTGTGTATGTGTATATCCAGCTTGGAGAAAAAAGCTGACAGAACCCTCTGTATCTGTTACACCAGTCATTTGAAATATAAGGCGTTGATCTTATTCTTTTAACTAGTTTACTCCAAGACGAAGTATACATGAGTGAGTTTGTATATTTTCCCCCTTTTCTCTCTTGGCTAAAAACAGAGGCTTCTTGGTCCCAGAATTGAGCTGGTTTCAACTAAAAGCCTTAGACGGACAACCATATCCTCCCTTCTAGCTGAGTTCAGCCCCTCTTGAACTGGTGCAAAAAATAAAAGCAGGGGCAATTTCAACTTTAAAGACCATGTCCATAAACAAGACAAACCCACTCCGCAATTTGTCTAGGGCATCCCTCCCTCCAAACCCTGCTTCTTTAATTTCTGGGGAATTTTAAATAGAGGTCTTACAAAAACCCGCACCGCCTGACGTCAACAGCTCTCTGACAACGTGGATTCTTCCACGCGGTGTGGGGAGCAGCCGCCACGAATGCTGATACTTTTCCAGGCTTCTTTCCCAGTTGGAATTTGGGAGCCACTGGTGTCTCCCTAGGAGATTGGGAGAAGAAAGGTACCGGGGAGTGTCCTGCCTGGGGACCTGTACCTGTGTTCCCCAAACCTTGGGCATTACAGAGCAGCAGTGCATGTGTCTCAGTCACACAGTTGTGTCCGACTCTTTGCCTGCCAGGCTTCTCTGTCCATGGGTTTTCCTGGCAAGAACACTGGAGTGGGTAGCCTTTTCCTTCTCCAGGGGATCTTCCTGACCCAGGGATAGAATCTTTCTCTCCTGCATTGCAGGTGGATTCTTTTATTGCTGAGCCATGAGGGAAGCCCTGTAGAGCAGTAGGCATGCAATTAAACAATCTGAATAACCCCTGTGCCACTGTTTTTTTTTTTTTAAACAAACAAAAAATGTTTCCAAAAACCATTTACTTATATTACACTAAATGGAAAGCTTGTATCCCTTGGCACAGATAGAACATAGCTGAAAAAATACAATGAAACAACAATGCTATGGATTTCCAGCAAGATACTAAGCCACAATCTAGCCAACACACTGAGACTGGGGCTAGAATTTCCCTTGGTCAAACAAATAGCATCAGCAAGTTTCAGCCACACAGAAGCCCCACATGGAAACTTTCTTCAATGTGGAGTGAAATAATTGAAAGGAAATAACCTTCTCCTGATGGGATTCAATGCCATTTAATGCTGGGCCTGTCACTCACTTATAGGACCCACTCTCTGGGAAGCACTGATCTTAAAGAAGGAGGCTTGGGTTAAGGATTTGCAGCCCCCTGATTTATATCCAAGCTCAGCCACTAGCAAGCTTTGTGGTCTTGTGCAAGTCACTCAGTTTCCTCTTCTGAAATACAGAAACAAAGGCCTCTGCCCCACTTAGCCTTGCATAGCTATGCTGTGGAAGAGATGGGGAAAATGCTTTGAAAAGTCTCTGGATTGTAGGTGGATGGGGGTGGAGGGGGTCATTATTCTGAGCAGGTTGAGGAACTTGATGGACTCCTAACTTCCTCCTGCCCTCCACTCCCAGATGCAATTCACTGCCCAGACTGGATGGTGGCCCATCCCTGTCTGTTAGAGAAAAGAATAGGAAAATGCCACTTGACAATATTCTTGCACAGTAAACTTTCCCAATAGCCATGTGGAATTCAAAATATTATCATCATTTTATAGATATGGGAATTGAGGGGCAAAACGGTTACATGTAGCTACTCAGTGGCACAGTGGGATCTGAACACAAGCCTTTCGCGTGGTCTAGAAGGAAAGGCCCTCTATCATGCTTCTGTGTGCACACCCAGCAGGGCTCAGAAGGCCCAGATATGTTGGTCTTTCTGATCCTTCACTGCCTGGGCCTCATCCTTCAAAACCATTACCTTTGTGAAGTTCCTGTGACTCTCTGTGAGCTGGCCTTCTACTCTCCTTCCCTCATGTTCTCCCTGCACCCTGACCTTGGGTTTGGGTTGGCTGTCACCCCAGCTAGACCAAGAGCTCTTTGAGTACAAAGGCCATGTCTTGCTCATCTTGGTATCCTGTCGAGCCCCTGCCTGGCTCAGTGTTTGACAAAGAAGGGACTCAGGGAGCAGCTGTTGAACACGAAATGCAGTAACAAGATGGGCACAAGGCTTCCTTCACCTTGCCTGGCTTCTCCCTCCACACTAGTCCCCCCTGCTTCCCTCAGCCTCAGTCTCTCTGAGTCTAGCTCCTGGGGTCAGCACTGGGCATTTGCTTTACAACTCCCATCCCTCTGGCCTGGCATCTTCTGCCAACTAGAGCCCAATATAGTTCTTCAGCCCCTGGGCAGTGTTCCTTCCTCTGGTCCCTTAAACTAGGGAGGTACCTCTGATTCACAGTTCACTTGGAGAGATTTACCCACAGGGACCTAAGCCCAGGAGATCTCTGTTGCTTGTTGCATAACATGTCCAGGATCACCCAGGAAGCCCATATCCCCACCCATGAGCTCTCCCAGTCTGCTGTGTGTGAGCATAGCACCTGATTGGGCCATTTTCATTTGGGCCTCTCCCCTCACAGGAATGGGAAAGCCAAGCTCAGGGAGGTCCCACAAGCCCAGCACCAGGGACAAGCCCACGCCCTGGGGCGAGGCTTCTGGAAGAATGCAGAGGGAATTCTATGAACCAACAGCCCCTTCAAACTCAAAGCAGTTTCATGGGCTGGCTGCAGGCCTCCACTGGGACTCTTGGAGCCATAGTGTCTCACACAGGGAACACACTGCCCTCTTCCATGGTGGGCGCAACTCAGGGGGGCGCCTCTGGAAAGGGCAGCCCCAGAGCCCTGCTACATCCCACCTTCAGAGGATGTGGGGAAAGCTACTCAGAGGAAATAGCTTCCCCCACCATGGTGCTTCTGCCCAAGGGAACCACAGGAGATTTAACTAAGAGGCTGCAGAGTGTACAGGGAAGAGGCTAGCTATCTGAACTCTATGGGCTTTCCTCCCTGTGAAAGAGAAGTCCTGCCATCTGTGCTTTACAAGGCAAGGGTGGTGACTACACAGTGGAAGGTGCCTGGCTCACTGTTTGATATACAGGAGGAGCTTCAGCCATTCCTTTCTTGCCTTTCCCAGAGTTTCTGACATCAATGGTCTCCACAAAGCAGAACTAGGTTTAAGCTGAGGTTGGAATACCCTGGGCATGGGATGACCATCCTGAGCCCTAATTGGGTCTGTGTGATTTAGGAAGCTTCTCTCCTTGAGTTGGGCTTCCCAAGGGCTCAGTGGTAAAGAATCAGCCTGCCAATGCAGGAGATGTGGGTTCGATCCCTGGGTTGGCAAGATCCCCTGGAGGAGGAAATGGAAACCCACCCTAGTATTCTTGCCTGGAAAAATCCCATGGACAGAGGAGCCTGACAGGCTATATAGTCCATGGGGTTACAAAGAGTCAGACACTACTGAGGGACTGAGAGTGTACACAAACACCATCTCCTTGAGCTTCTCCTACCTCAGGGCACCATCTTGTCATCTTAGTTTCTAAGTTAATGAGGCCGAGTACAGCTCCTATCTCAATCCAAGGAGAAAAGGCCACACCCCTAGTTCAGTTGCCCCAGAGACTGCCTGGGGTCAACTATCTCATTCTTAGTCTCACCAGTTACAATGATTGGTCAGTCAGTAGTGACTGACATCCATGGGCACCAATCAAGGAGATTTTCCATTTCTGCCCTGTCACTCTCTGGTGCCTCAGCCCCCACCCCTTAAGGGGAGGAGTCTGCAGAGTTACCACCCTGCCTCCTTGTACACCAGCAATCCCAGTCCCCTCCTTCCCCTTGAGATGGAAGGCTCCACGACTGGGGATCAAGCCGTCCTTAATGATCTCTAGCCTCAATGTGTGACACACAGTAGGAGATAAGTTGGGGAATGACTCAATGCTTCATCTCTAGCCTCTGACTACACACTCACTTAATTGCATGGTTTGGTTCTCCCCACTCTGAATGGGCTTCCCTAGTAGTTCAGATGGTAAAGAATCTGCCTGCAATGCAGGAGACCCTAATTCAATCCCTGGGTTGGGAGGATCCCCTGTAGAAGGGAATGGTAATCCACTCCAGTATTCTTGCCTGGAGAATTCCATGGACAGAGGAGACTGGCGGGCTATAGTCCATGGGGGTCACAAAGAATCAGACACGACTGAGCGACTAACACATGTACTCTGACAGCCTGCCTGTGATCAACACCCCACCACAGTCAGCAGCAAGATTCTGGCACCTGATGGCAGAGACACAGAAAGGAAGCTAGGAAGTCACTGACCAAGCCTGCCCTCCATGAGGTCACCCCGCCACCACAGGGCCCTTGAGGAGAGACTATTCCAGAAGTGGTTCTAAGGTTGGGAGGCCTGGATGGAACAGATGTCTGGATGTTGAGGTGGGCCTTGAAGAGTTCCGCGCCCCCAACCCCCCTTAAACATGTCTTTGCCCTGCCAGGCCCAACTCAGCACAGCTGAGTCCGAGCCCGCGGCCATGGCAGGCTCTAACTTCACTCTCCAGGAAGTGAGCGATATCATCATCAGCTCCTGTTCCCCAACCCTGGCCTGTCCCCCAGCCTAGAATGTGGGTGTCTCCAACCCTGTTCTCTGTCCTGGTCTCTGGATCAGAGCTCCAAGCAAACCTGGCTCTAAATCCACCCAGGCGGTGGAGGGATGGCCCCATGGGGCCTGAGAGATCAGGGTACGGAAGGCAGGCCACAATCTTCCTCCCAGCCGCCACATCAGCACTGATAAAATACTCTGGCCCCAACAAAAGCGGAGGCCTTCTGAGTCCAAAGAGGGGGAGTCTGCATCAGCTGTGTGGTGAGACCTGCGACACAGGACTGGCGTGGAAGCAGAAGAGTAGAGCGAAGCCTTCATCGGGGAGGTTCCACAGCAGGAGCCCTGGCTGCTCCCTCCCGTGGGGCAAAGCCCTGCTGAAGAGGCAGGCTTCCTCTCTGTCCTCTGGGGAACAGTCGGTTACAATCCATATCTTAAGTCTTAAAAGTCAGTCATAGAAGTTAGAAGTATATTGCAAATATAAATTGAGAAATAGATCCATTCCATAAGGACATATTAATTTTTCAAAAGGGATAATTTTGACCGTCACCCATCTCATTGGCATCTGGGAGGGACAGCTTTCAGCGACGTGGGACAGCTGCTATAACTCGGAATGTTTGGTCTTTTTAAATATGAAGCAATAAAGTGAAAAAACAACGTCCCTTAGGAACAATTTTAATAAAATAATGAAGGTCTTAGATGTGCTCAGATAAACTCTTAGTGAAACACCATGAAGTAATGTTGTTTAAGGGGAATGGTGAATAAGCTAAAACATTTGTGAACAGGGTAGACTAGTAATTCAAACATCACAACTCATTGGCAAGGAGGTCCAGGTGTTCGCCAACGCCGGTCTTACTCCCACGACCAAGGCCAGGGGAAGCACACCCATCAGTGTCAATACTCCTGGTGCAGTATTATTTATACCCAAGTGTGAAGGAGTTGATGTGGTGCTTGCCGAAGGGGTGCTGGCTGAGGCAAGGAGAGGGGCTTCCCAGGGCTAGGGGGGGCCAGGAGGGGTGAGGGCCCCATTATTTTGCTATCTTTATAGGCTGGTCAGAGTCTGCTCCAATGTGCTAAGCCATTTTCATTATATCCCTACCCCACTGTGCTAGGAACATGGTAGATATACAGAAAACACCAGCTTAAATATGCAGTAGGGTCAAGATACTTGGCTGGTGGGCAAGACGGAGGCAAGGATGACCCAGGTAGACAAGAAAGACTCAGGGGAAATGGACTTCTCTAATTCCTCACCTCAAAATGAACTGGGCTAGGCAAACCCCTGCCCCCAGATAAGTGGAGGCTGGTAGAAGCCTCCTATGCTGGGCCTTCAGGACCCTTCACTGGCTTGAATTTTGGCCTCTCTTTTTAAGTCCCAGAGCGATCGATTTCACAGATCTCGTTTAACTTGAGAAGGACGGGGGAGGAGGGGCAAGGAAAACTGCATTCTTCCCCTTCAAAGCCAAGAATCCAAAGTAATACTTCTGGTGGTAACTGATCCCGGCCTGTTTGTGATTACAGCCCCTTGCTTGCTTTCTGGCAGAAGGGCCCTGGAGCCCCACAGCACGGCTGATGGGGACAGACACCCTCGCTCACTTGGATAATCTTGTCCTCGTCTGACATGACCAAAAGCGTCTGTCAGCCACTCTGCTTTCAGCAGTTCTCCAGGGCAACTCTTCAAAACATCACTTTATTTTACAAGGGGAGGGGAGAAGCCACCCCTAACCCCTATCATGAAATTCCACAACACTAATCATATTCCTTCTGTTACCAGCACCAGCCTGGAAAACACAGCAGCACCAGCTGCCTCATTGGCTGATGCAAATTGAAGGGGAGAGGGAGGCTTACGATTGGACAATCTTCCTCCTTTGCCTATCCCCTCCCTTTTATCAGTGGAGAACACACACACACCACTTTTGCTGTCATAGCACAGTGAAGAACACACACACACACACACACACACACACACACCCCTTTTGCTGTCATAGCACAGTGAAGAACACACACACACACACACACACACACACACACACACACCCCTTTTGCTGTCATAGCACAGTGAAGAACACACACACACACACACACACACACACACCCCTTTTGCTGTCATAGCACAGAAATGGCTTCGCAAAGCTCAAGACTATTTCTCAGCTGTTCTTTCTCCGGAAATTTAATCTGTGGAGCACTTGGCCTCACAAAGCCCATTCCAAAGGTGTCCAGGAGCCCACGGGCCCTGTGATCATCATTACAAACCCAGGGATGTTTGTAGCCAGTGACCCATTTGGCTGCTTGGAGAGCTGGCTGAAAGTTGCCAACATGGTCAGATTCCCCTTGCCTGCTCCCTCTAAGCTGAAACTGGCTTTTTTTTTTTTTTTTTTTTTTTTGGAGCCCCATGGCTTAGAGGGGATCTGAGAAGTCCTGGCACTATGGAGACAAAAGGCCTGCTTCCTGCCTGGCTTGGTAAAACTGTAATGGTCATGGGGAATAGGGGAGGCTGGTGTTTGGAAAGCAGCCGTGCCCACTGTCTTCACTCCTAACCACACGTGAGGAAAGGTGATGCTCAGGAGGAAGAGCAGCTTGCCTGAGATCACCTGGTTAGCGGGTGGCTCAGCTTGGAACCTAGACTGACTGAAATTGACTTTTATACAAAGCTTGTCATTCCCCCCATGAGGCTGCTCTGCCCATTGAGATGACACCCTGAGCACGGCGCCAAGTGGCAACCCGCTGACCCAATGCCTTGAGCAAGAAGCAGGTGCCTGGAATTGGCAGAATACCCCCCACCCCAGGCGCCAGGAGGTCACTTGGCCAGGGTGGAGGTCACTTGGGGGGCCAAGGTCACTTGTGGGGGTGGAGGCCTGTGGCCAACACTGCAGTCGCTGGTGCCGGGACAAGGCCCCAGGCTGTCTTGATTGCAGCAGCTCAACATTCTGCCTCAATCAAAAGATGGTGAGCCTGCTGAGCAGAGAGGAGGCTGGGGCTTTTGTGAGGGCGCCGGTTAGAAGTAGAGAAAACAAATAAGAAAAGACAGAGTGTCCAGAAACCCCAGGAGTGGAGGCCCGGCCAACCTCAACAGAGACCCCACCACCTTCCTGCGGGGAGGGAGGGGCATGAGGGATGGGGAAGGCAGCACTTCGGGCTGGAGCGGCGGCGGCAGTGGGGTGGCGTGGAGGTGGGGGCAAGGAACACAGCCAGCCAGTGGGATAGCCCCACCTGGATCCCGAGAAGTGTTGCTGAAAGGGGTGTTTGCCTTCACGCCGAGGCATCTGAAGATGACCTTGCTGGGGGACGGCACCTTGTCTGAAAAATGAGCCTGTCTGAGTGCAGGTGGTTGGGGAGGATACAAGGAGAGAGGCTCTCTTTCTCTCGGGCCTGCCTCTGCTGTCTGTGTCCTGGCTCCAGCTGCAGCACCAGGCTGAGGGGTCCAGGGAGGGGAGCTGAAGAGCCCGCTTACCTCCTCCTTCACCTGGAGGACAGGCTGGGCCCCAGTCTGTGAGTGGGTGGACAGTGTGGCCTCGAAGGTGCCTCAGAGACAGCTACCTTGGCACCTGCCATCCCTAGCTCATGCAGCAGACCTGCCACAAACTCCATGGGACACTGGGCAAATGATGTCAGGCCTCCACTCTTCCTCTGTCAAAGGGAGGTTTAGGCAGATGGTCAGAAATATGTCCTGCAGCCTGTTTCCTTCTCCTGACATTTGAGGTCCTTGAGACCCTCAATATGCCCCTTCGGCCTGTTATCACTTAGGGGACGTCTCCTCTCTGGCAGCCCCAGAGCCTGGCCAGATCCCCCTCATCTGTGCCACCGCCATACCGTCACACATGCCGTGTACTCAGCTTAGAGCATTTTCCTCCTTCAGCTCCTTGATCACGGCCTATTTCCTCCAGCCATGACCACCCACCCCAGGCACTACCCCATCTCTGAACCTGGAACAGACCATGCCTTACAGTCCCACCCTCCCAGCCCCTCAGTAACACTGGCCCCAGTGGCACTGGGCTTTCTGCCTCACACATAGCAGGTGCATTGTCAATATGATAGACTTACTGCATCCAGGCCTTTACCCTGAGGGAAGAGAAAGCCCTAGAATACTGTCTATGGGGGAAGACAGGGACGACTGCTTCTTGTCAACTGCTGCACCCAGTGCTGGGCACACAGCAGGTGCCCCGTGTGTGTGGACGGAATGAGCAAACCACATCCTATGGACGCAGTCCTTGCATATGAGAGGTCATTCAGACAGTGCTGAGACCGCTGAGGGGAAGGAGGTGGGATGGAGCTCTTCACTGGGTCATGAGGGGCCCCTGGGAAGGGGCCAGGGTAGGTCTATTTATTCCGACAAAGGGACGGCAGAGCAGGCTGGGGTTCTGACAAGCATGGCTCAGGCACAGTTCAGGCTCGGCTCTCACACCCTCAGTCCTGGTAAGCAGATCAGGGAGACCACAAGTGCCCTTGACCCATCCACCCATCCAGTCCAGCCCCACCTCATGGACCTGGCTGAGCCAGATGCCAGAACACTCACAACTCTTCTGCAGGAAACCGGACCAGCAAACATCCCTTCCCTTTCATATTCCCTCCGCCCCACGCCTTGGCCTTGCTCCTACCCCAGCTGGGGCTGGCTTCAGCAGGACTGACCTCTGCTCTCCTGCTCTCTGTGGCCTGGAGAATTCACACAGCAGAGAGCTCTGGGGCTTGGCTTTTCAAACAAGTAAAATCCACAAGGAAGAGAAATGCAAACATCCAGATTTCCCAACCCTGGATAAACAGCACTGGATAAGGAGTGTGGCAGCCTGGGCCCCACCTCCCCGCTATGCAACCTCCGGGCAAGTCACTGACCTTCTCTGGGCTTCAATTTCCACCTGAAAAGGAGAGGATGCCAACATCTGCCACTCTCCTTTCCAAGGTGTTATACAAACACAGGGTTCTATGTCTTATAAAACATAAACTATTCTGATTCAGACAGAGCTCACGTTGAAAAACGTCCCAAATCCACTACTAGTTGGTATCAGTGGACACTTGCTCCCCAGGAGGCCTTGACATCCCCGATCACCCCCTCTTCCCCAGATGAGTCTTCCCCAGAGAACAGACACACAGGCTTTACAGCACTTAAGATATCCCTTAAACACTAAGGTTCTGGGACACAGGGATCCAAGGGTAGCCCATGGCAATGCCAACAGGCCAGACAGAACAGGAGAGAGGGCCCTGCAATCACAGCACACCAGCTCAGAGACCCACTCATGGTTTGCTCACTTCGTGGCCAGTCCCTGGCAGACTCCTCCTCCAAGTCTGGCTTTCTCTCACCTCTCACGATGCCTGGGCCATTTCCCCACCATCTAGTCCATAACAGCTGAGGCAGGCAGATGCATTTTAGCCTGAGGCTGAGAGGTGCCTGACTAAGAAGGGAATGTGGAGCCAGGGCTGAGACAATTAAATGAAACCCCCTCCTGAGAGCTCCATAAAGCATGTTCCAGACATGAAGTTGGGGGTTACACGAGCCTGAAGCTTCTCTCCACTTCCTGGCATTTGACAGCTCAGCTCCCAGTGAACACTGGCTTCCACGAGGCTTCCCAACTGGGCTAACTGGATCACCCTGCTGTTCCTCCACAGTGAGGCCAGGGAGTCCAGGTCAGCATCAAGAACCCAGAGGATGAGATTACAGAATCTGAAAAGATGCTGAGAGAGATGAGAGTGGTTACTCAGGCAAACCTCACATCTACCAGAGTGATTACTGAAAGCCCAACTGCTGAGGGTATACTATCACACAGCCGCGGGACCATCTGCGGAAAGAACAAGGGGCAGCAACCCCAATTCCCCGAGGTCCCTAACAAATTATATCCCAGAAAGCGCTACAGTGAAGTTTGTTTTAATTTAAGAATGCAGGAAACCTGCAGAGGGATCTTTATCTTGCACTTCAGCAGGACTATCACTTCTCCTGGCGACAAAGCCCGGTGTGAGTGAGTGAGTGAGTGAGTGTGTGTGTGTGTGTGTGTGTGTGTGTTGGGGGCGGACAGAGGGTCTCCAGTGTTGCCCGTTCCCCAGGCATCTGGGCCAGGATATGTCTGGGGAGCGGAGGGAATGGAGTCACCCAATGGCCACACTGCAAGACTCCCATCAGGTGTGTGGCGGTCACTACCCCAGAACAGAATGCCCTGGCCTGCTACTACATGGCTTCTCCTCCTTCTCTGCCCTCACTCACCACCTCTCCCCGAAAGTGCCTTGCTTCTAATTCTTCCTCCATTCTCCAAGCTCCAAGCATTCTCAGCTCCACCTGCACCTCTTCAGAGAGGCGTTTCCTGGCCACACTCTATCACCTCCTTCCTCTGACTAATCATTATCATAGTGCCCGTTTATTTCCTGCACTGCACTTATCAAAATCTAGATTTATTTTCCTTTTTCACATATGACTGTTTCTCTAGCACATGTAAGCCCTGTAAGTGTGAGACTCTGTTGGCCTCGGTCACCTCTGAGCACCAGTCTAGAACTTAGTCAAGTAGTATGGACTCAGTGATGACTGATCACCTGAAGACTGGCCTTGGTGGGCTCTGGGCAGCGTGTGGTTCAACCGGTCCCTTGCTGTCCAAACCCAGAAAAGCAGCCTTTGAGATCCGGTGAGAGGACTCAGTACAATCTTGCTTTCTCCCTGCTCCACTCCCCCCACCAAAAAGAGGGGAAGCTAGGTATTGCTATGGGGCTGAGGCTGGGATGAGCTGGTGTCACTCTGGCACTTCAGCTGGGTTTCCAAGGTCACCCTGGATCCACATCTTTTGTTCAGAAATGTCTATTCAAGGAAAGGCTGTGGGACATGATTGGTCCATAGAGCCAATGTGAGGTCAGGGTGACTGGCCACTCCACTTGCCGAACCTGAATAGGTGGAGGTGAGGGGGGAGCGCCTGGGGGCCCACTGCCCCACCCAGCCACCTGGCAGCTGGCTCCAGGCAGGTGGCTGGCAGCCCTTATTGCTGGCAAGCCCCTGGATGCCTCCCTGACAACAGCCAGTGTAGATCTAGCTCGAGGGAAGATCTATTTCCAGTCCTCCAGTCCTGGACACACCTTCCCCCGCCATCTGCCTCCCCACAGCCAGGACTGCTTGCTTCAAATACTCCTATTCTCAGGTCCCTCTCCTGCTCACCTATTTTCCATGACCCCACCCTGCTCCCCACCTGCTGCTGCCCACCTTCTGCCTTCTTCATCAAGCCTTACCTCCTGAGACAACTGTATGCCTGCCTTGCCATCTTAGCCCCAACGGGCTCTCTGCCTTCCACCTGGCACTCCACTCACAGGGCTCGAGAATTCCTTCCCCTCTCTCCTATCTATCCCCCCATCTCCTATCTACCCCCACTTTCTCCAAGGCCCAGCTCAATGCCTCCAACTCCTCTAGGTAGCCTTTCCCAACTATGCTAGACCCTGCCCCCAGCACATCAGTTTTGTGCATGCCACAGAGCTACTGAGTGACGGTCAGCAGGGGGTATCACAGGTAGGCCTCTCCTCTCCCAGCCTTTGCATGAAGCCCCTGATCCCACGAGGTCTACTCCTGGGTCACCAAGGGGACTCTGACTCCAACTCTTCCCTGACACACAGACAGGGCCAAGAACAGCTGCCAAGCCAAGGCTCCAAGGGGTCAACTCAGGTCTCCAGCATGGTCTCCTGCTGCCATGCCCTATAGCAAGCTCCCTCTGCCGTACCTACCTCACAGACCATCAGGGCTGAGAGAAACCTCAGACACCATGAACTGCAACCTGTTTTCTAGCCAGGTGGGAAACTGACGCCACAAGAGGGCAACTGACTAGCTGTGTGTTCCAAGGTCAGTTGGTGGCCGAGCTGCCCCAGTCCAGCCGCCTTAATGTCATGTAGTGGTGGTGGTTTAGTTGTTAAGTTGTGTCCTACTCTTGCAACCCCATAGACTGTAACCCCCCAGGCTCTTCCCAGGCAAGGATTCTGGAGTAGGTTTTCATCCCCTTCTTCAGGGGATCTTCTCGACCACGTCTCCTCCACTGCAAGAGAAGTCTTTACTGCTGAGCCACCAGGGACTGAGCCACCAACAACTATCATGTACTGAGCACTTAATTCCTCTTGAACAAGCACATACTAACTCCACAGCTATGGGTACAATTAGCACCATTTTGCAGGCAAGGAGACCGACGTTTACTTAGAACATTCAAGTAACTTCCAAGGCTCACCACTAGTAAGTACTAAATCAAGAACCAAATCAAGATTAAAACCAGGCTGATCTAAGTTGAACCCATACTTTTCATTGCCAGGCTATCGTGCAATCTTATTTTCAGAACCTTCTCCAGCCAGGGTGACTAAAGCTGGGCTGAGGGGCCCAAAGTTGGATTAGAATGCTCACTTCTGTTCCTGACTTATGCTCGATGGCCCCTTGCCTTCCAGCCAGCTTCATGAAGTGGGCAACAACTGCCCCCCAGAGACAGCCTTGGAGCAGCATGGACTTTGTAATCGCTCATCAGGCTGACATAGCAGGAACATGCATGTGTTGTACTTAGGAAGAGAAGCGTGTCAGAGATCAAGGCTTTCTATCAGCTGGGACAGGACCTCATGGGGGCCAGTTAACACAACCAAATATGGCTCTCAGAACCAGAACCAAACTCTTAAAAGGCTGTTGCACAGTTAAGAGTGTTAGTTCACTTATCTGTAACGCAGACTGCAAGAAACTTGTCCTTCTAGAAACAGCCTATCCTATCTTTATTTGGACATCTTTTCAAGAGCAGATTGGTAATATGAATTACTAATCAGCTGGCTCCTTAGTAAGCACAGAGTCTAACTAAAAGACACAGAGGATATATAGAAGTCCATTTAAGACATCAGAAAATCTGCAGAAGTAGCCCAGTCTCACAATACAGTCCATTCATTAAGTACTCAGCATGCTTGCATCAGTTAGAGTTTATTTATTTATTTTTATTTTTTATTTTTTCATTCATTTTTATTAGTTGGAGCATCAGTTAGAGTTTAAACTCCATAAAGGCAGGAACTGTATGGGTATGCATGTAATCAGCATAGGGCCTGGAACACAAGAGGTATTTAAGAACTGTGAAATAAATGACAAAGTGAAGAGTGTATACAGTGTATATCTCACTTACAAAAAGCCTATGTAGAACTGGCTATAACAGTGTTCATGGAGAAATATCTAAGGAATAGAACAGGTACATCTTCAGTGTTAAGAAGTTTCCAACTCACAAAATATATGACTTAAGAATGCATCATTTTTGACAACGAAAAATAATCATTAGGACATACAAATCTGAGAGGAAAGCTTATTAGTTTGTCTTATTGATAAAGATATTTGTTAAATAATAAATGGTTACATTTCATTGGAGGGAAAAAAAAAACCCACATAGTATGTATCACTGTTCTCTTATACTCAGGAGGAAATGGATTCCTGCTTATATCACACAGTTAGATCTTAAACCTAACATTCTGACTCCTGATTCTTTGCTTTTTCTACTACACACAGCTGTTAAATAAGTAAAATAGATGCAGCCAACATGTTTTCAGATAACTTACCTCCCTATATCTCTTTTCTTTAAAACTTGTGCTCCAAGCCACTGATGAAGAGGTTAGAAAGGTAGCCATGTTTATACCCTATGACATTTTTCCTGGACACAGCTGATTGGGCCAGAGTTGGACACCTGATCCAAAGTCTGCCAATCCATTGGCTGGCCAGGAACCAATCAGATTCGAGTTTCAAAGTTTGAACCTGTAGAACCAGAGACCATCCACAGTTGATGGCTGTTATCTTGACTGAAAAATCTGGTCCTGACAAGCCAACATCAGGTGAATGGGCCACTGTTATGAGTGTACAGGAAGAGAAGGAAGCCTGGTCTGCAGTTAGGAGATCACAGCTGGGCTTTAAATCCACCTGGTACCGGAGAGAGGGAGAAGGGTAGCTGCTTTGTCTCCTGCCAGTTTTCTGGTTCCCAGTCCTTGTGAGGCTGGGGTGTCCTTCCTATCCTTGGGTTCTGGTGAGATTTTCCCAAATCCTTTTAGTAAACTGTTAAGTAAGTTTGAGTGGGTGTCTGTCCTCTGCTCACTACTCAACTGGGGGACTAAAGCATTGACTTTGGAGTAGACTGAAGATTCTCAAACTCCCCAAGGCTTAGTTTTCTTACCTATAAAATTTCTCACCTGTATGGACCAGGAGCTCAAAATTTCTTGCCAATACAATACTTTTACCTTAGTCCTATAGCTATGTGCCTCCAAGGAAGTATTGTATAATATCTTCCAAGGTTATCACACTAATGCCAGGAAAGAAGCAAAGACTCAGAGTAGGAAAGCTGGATCAGGAAAAAAAAAATGATCATCTGCTGACTCATATCCCCACATCCCCTGGCTGGCTCCTAGTCCTGAGAGAAGGAAACCATCCTGGAAAGTTGGAGGCAGCTTTGCTTAACACAGAAATCAGAGCAACTGCCATCAAGATTCTGCCAGAAGTCAGACCAGATTTTGCCTGCTGGAAGGTAAAGCCAATGTGGTCTTTGAGGCGTAAGAATGTCTTACAAAGGCAGCATCTCAGGCACTGTTGTTTATGTCAAGGGTGGAGGGCTTTTAAAGGATAAGACAAAAATGGCTGGCAAATCTAACAAAACTGCTGAGTCTTTCTGCTATATTTGTCCCTGTAGATCAATGGAGAGAGTCCTTTTCTGGCTGGGCCCCACGCCCATTGTTTAATCAAAAATTTTTCCCTGAAGCCACTCAAGTCCCACCACTGTGGGCGTCTTTGACATCTATCCACTTGCATTCCCCAGAATAGGCTTGTCCTTGGTGTTGGGAATTCACCACCCTTCTCAGATCCTCTTAGCTGTGGCTTATCCCCAAGCTCCAACTGACAATTAACAACAAGAACCCCCACTACCAATGAGCACCATGCTGGAAAGAGGCACACAGAGCCATCCTCCTGCAACAACGCTCCAGGGAGCCTTGTTATCATCTCAGCCAAGCCATGTCTGTCCTTGACCTGCAGCATCGCCAACTCAGTGATGATCCTTCCCCGGATCAGCCCATTCTCACCCTCCCCCCACTTCCTCTGGAGAAGGGAGAGATCTCAGCTGTTGGGACTTTAGGAAAATGACTTAACCTCTTAAACTGTTACTTCAGACACAAAGTGCTTAAAGTGCCTTCTACCACACAGGGTTGTTCCATGATTCCAGTAAGATGATGCATGTGAAGTGCATGGCCTGAACCTGTGTTTACTATTTACTGACTCTGAATTGCCTTCTAGACACATCTCTCTTTAGATGAATGAGATTACAGAGTATGGGCACAACCACACGTCAAAAATCCCCTGGAGACTGTGTGGTCCCTTCCAGAGGGTTCTGACGAGTGAGCAGAGACAGAGGTGGTTGGGTCCCTCTACGGACACCCTATTCAAGGAGCTTTCAGCCAAGTGAGACGGGGATACAGGAAGAGCCCTGGCTCCCAGAGGGCAAGGCCAGCCCCCAGGGGGCAGGGTGGTGCTAACTGGAGCTGCTGTCCCAACAATTTGAGTGGAAATCCCTTAAGACACCCACCAGTCCTAAGGTCAAAGGCGTCACAATTGACTCTTTGTCCTGGAGTTCAAAAGCCTCACTCACCACTCCTTCCAAAGCCAGTTTGCAGGATGCACAACACATCTCCCCTCCCCCACCATCAGCCATCCAGCTCCCTGAACTGGGAAACCACTCTCCCAAGGATCTGCAGTTGGCCCTCTTCCTTTCTCCTCTTCACCCACTCAGTTTCTCCGGTTAAGCTGGTTTTACACTGCAGGAGGGCTCCTTGTTTCAGACGGCAACAGACAGTGTGGGTTTGCGTGGTGGACACAGCACTCCAAGGTCCTTGCGTCCACCAAGGGGAGAGACGTGAGGTCCAGGGAAGTGGGAAGGCCACGTTCAGGGAGGCTCTGTCTACCTGACACCCAGGGCCCTGTGGCATCTCCCAGCCGTGAAGCGGGCTTGGGGAAGTCATCTGCTCCAGGCCCTGATTCTGAGCACCCAGGAGACTGTCTCCATTTCACAGAAGGGGCGGCAGAGGCCCAGAGGGAGGAAGGAACCTAAAGTCACCCAGCAGGTGGGTGGTGGGCAGAATCCCGCTTCTAGGGATGGCAGCTCCCTCAGAGGGTCAGAGTGCCGACTGGGCTGCTCTGGGGAGTCAGTCTGCCTGAGCCCCTCAGACAGCCATCGGGGACTCCTCAGGAGAGGAGTACCTTATGGTTCCAGGTTTGCTGCAGAAGCCCCACTTTGTCAAGGTGCCCCCTCCTCCACTCCCAGGCAGGGTACTGGATGTGGGGTGACAGGGCAAAGGGAACCAAGGAGTCTGATAACAGGCTGACTGCCTTTAGTTGGTGGGGGGGGGGGTCTCCTCTGTAGCCATCCTGGCCAGTAGCTGGTACCCAGGGACACGGGGGCTCACCACTCCCCATACAGACAAAGAGCTGCACTGGTGACATGAGGCAAGAGGGTCCCTAAGCCAGACATCTACTTCTGAGCAGCCCCGACTTTATATGGAAAAGCCAACACACCTTCCTTTGGACCACGCCCCCAAACAAACAGGTCTCTACCTCCTCAGTGGGTGTCTCCAATCCCACCAGTAGAGAGCCCTTTCTCTGGGTCTTGAGGTGCTTAGGGTTCCAGAGCCAGGCCCCTCAGACATGCAGCTTCTGTGGGGGCGGGGAGGTGGGGCTGATACTGTGACAAAGGCCGAAAGCCACGCCATGCAGGAAGGGGACCAGTGTGGGCACCTGGGGTGAAGGGCCCAGGCCTTACCCTGGGGACAGTTGGGTGGGGACAACGGCTGCCAACCACAGTGGTGATGACTCCACACACAATGGCAGAGCCTGACCTCTCGGAGGGGAACAAGCTCTGAAGACTCCACTCCCAGGAGGGCCATGAGTCAGGTCTATGTTGGCATCACAGCCCTGTTCTCAGCACAGCCCCCGAGCCTCCTGCAGCAGGAGCCTAACCTCACCTCCCCCAGGAGGTCTGCTGGGATTTCCTCAGTACCTTTACTGCTGCTTCACTACTTGCTGCCCTTAGGCACATGAACCAGGGGCCCAAGAACATTCCTGTTCTGTTTTCGACTTCAGGTGTCTCACTTCCCCTCAGTTTTTCTGTGCCTCAGTTTTTCTCTCTCTAGAGTGGGCACAGACGTCCTTTGGTCTGTCTTCCTGTCAGAGCTTAAAACACTGGGAAGAATAGAGTGGAACAGGAAAAGAGCAGGCCCCTCCCCTCTGGGAGTGTCCTCCAAACACAGCTCAGAGAGGCTTCAACACAAGCTCGGTGCAGGGGCCCGTCCCCCACTGCAAACCGAAACCAAAACAGAGCACCCCAGGAACCAACTCAAGCGCCAGCAGGTCACCAGCAAACTGACAATGGGTGTCCTGGGCCAGAGTTCACCCCGGGCCCTGCAGGGGGTCGCACGGGCCTGCACCTCAGACTGGAGTGCTCCTCACTCCCCCTGAGAGACTCCTGCTGCTGAGGCACTGAGGCCCACTCGATGAGAACCCGGGAACTGGCAGCCCCCCAGACAGCCATCTGCCTGGCCCAGACAGGACAAAGCCTCAGTTCCCAATGACAGGGCGGCTCCTGTGGGGCCCTCCCTGGCCCCAGGACCTGACTTCATCCCCCTGTCTGAGCCCTTGTCTCAGCTCAGCAGGGGGCAGTCAGCTCACCGCCCAGACACCAGCCAACCTCCACAGGCCTGGCCTTTCCTCAGACAACCCGCCCTAGGACCCTGGACCCCACAGTGACGTCATGGCCTGCCTGTCCCACCAGCCAGCCAGGTTCTTCCACCCCTGCCTCATTCCCAGCCTGGACTATGGCCCCAAGGGAGAAGATGCTGTAGGATGCCCCGGAGCTGGGCGCTACCTGACCCTGGGCCTCAGAGGGCACAGGGTCCCTGCTCACGGGCTGGATGGTGGTACCCGTGCTGCCACCCTGGCCTTGCATTAACACAAGCCAGTTAATTACTCCGAGCGCTGGAGACATTCTTCCACCACCAGGCAAACTGCTGGCCTGCAGCCCAAACCAACAGGGGAAACTTCAGCCTCCTCGGCCCTCTCCCCGCCAGATGGAAATAACGTATAGCTGCAGAGGTGGGGGAGGAGGAGGGGAACAAAAACCAGCCGGGCTCCTGGTCTCCGGGCCGGCCAGCCAGCCAGCCGGGCACTTACCGCTCTCGTTCTTCTCGATGACATCCACCACCTCCCCAGCCTGGAGGCTCAGCTCCGAGTTCTCCTGCTTCTTATAGTTGGACACCACCACGTACTGTTCCAGGATCATGGGTTCGGCGTTGGTGTCGGCACCTGGCGAGGGCAGAAAGCACGCGGTGAGCCAGCGGCCGGCCATGGCCCCGCGGCCGGGGCGCCCCCTGTCCATCGGCCTCGGGGGAGGCTGCTCGGTCGCCAGCGCCGCTCAGAGAGGCTGCCCGCAGCCAGGGCTCGCAGCTCGCCGGGCCCCAAGGACAGGCCATATAGCAGGGCCCCACACCGGCCCGCTGCACCGCGGGGACCGGGGGACATGGGGAGCCAGGGGGCAGCGGAGGGGGCGGGGAGCGGGGAAAGACAGGCAGAGATGAGACAGAGGCGGAGGGGACTCAGAAGGAAAAAGCCCGTGGCTGCGATGAACTAATCACGGCCCAGCACAAGGCAGAGGGAGTCGGAGGAGAGGCCCGGGGTGGACGTGGTCTCTCCAGACCCCTCGGCCACAGGGGTGCGAGGGGAGGGCCGCGGGCAGGCGGGCGGGCGGCCCATGGGGGCTGATTCTGGAGTCGAGGAGAGAGGAAAGGCCAGGAGAGGAGGAGGGCTCGGGGCCTCTCCCCAACCCCTGTAAACCCAGAGAAAGAGAGTCAGCAGTCCTCCCCTCGGGAGGGAGAGGGAGAGAGCGGGAGAGGACGACTCCACGGCCGGGCCCAGGCGAGAAGTCAAGAGGGTTTGAGGCCGCCAATCACTGGGGTTTACTCGCAGCCCTTAAATAGAAACACATGAGACCCATCGAATGAGGAGCCGGGGGTGGAGGCAGGGGAGGGGGAGGAGGGCCGAGACTGTTTACTTGAAACCCAAGAAGAAAGTCCCAGCGCCAGCGCCGCCGCCGGAGAGCCCAGCCCGCCCCCCGCCAACTTTTCCTCAAGCTCGGCTCCACTCTTGCCCCTCGGGCTCACCAAGGCGCGGTCACTGAGCCCATGGGCCTGGTGCCCAAGGTCCGGCTTCAGGCTTTCGCCTCCAGCCCCGCTTCCCGTCAGGGCATCGTCTGGCCTGGCTGCCGCCCTCCGGCCACATGGAGACCGACTCAGCGTCCCTCTGCTTTTAAGCTCTGCTGGGGCTTGTGGTCAGGCTCCCGGAAGCCTCCCGCCGCCCTCTCCTGGCAGTTTCAGGATCTCGAGGGGTCAGGAGGTGGGGCTCAGGGGGAGGAGGGCAGCAGGCCGGAGGTGCCCTGGAGCGAGCAGCGGCTCAGTGGACTGGGAGCCACTGGACCAGTGCAACAGGCATTAAGCAAACACCGGGATGGAAGGTGGACAGACCCTATGCATCCCAGCTCACTGGCTGTATGGCACTGAATATCCAGCGAAAACCTCTCTGCACCTCGTGGTCCGTCATCACTAGGGTGGAGGGGGAGCACCTGAGATGACACGTGACCAGCTAGGAGCTGAAAGGATCCACAAACCAGAGACCCACTGGTCACCTTCTACAGGAAGCTTTCCCAGACCCCTCCCCTCTGATCTCCCCCGAAAAGGGAACTCCTAGTATACGTCTTAAACTACGTGTCTACTGCCCCACACATCTACCAATCTCCTGAAAAGCTGGGGGCTTCACACCACCAGCCTGACTATAGAAATGGCTGAGAGGGTCCCTGGGCTCCACACGGCCCCCTTGGTGCTTCAGCCTGCAGTGACATTCCCCACATGCCTGAGTCTAACTTGGCAAATGTTCTATGCCAGGCACGTACCCTGTCGCATTTTTATCCTCACAACAATCTTATTACCTTCCCACTTCACAAAGGACACCTCAGAGACCCAGAGCAGAGGCTTGAGCCAGCCCACATAGCCTTCATGGAGAGAACCATATTCACTCTTGTGTTTTAAGTTCAAGTCTGTCTTTCTGTTACAGAACTGCCTGATTTGTTTCCAGACATCCCATTCCCCTCACAACGAACCTCAACTTGATCCCAAAAGATCTGGGGAGCATCTAAAGAACATGGATGCCCGAGCCCCGTCCCCAGAGAGGCTGATTTAATTGGTCTCAGTTATTTTTTTTTTAAGACCCCTGCCCTACAACCTGTGGTTCTCACACAGAGCCAGGGTGAGAAACACTGCTTAGATCTTTGGGTCTTTCCCTCCAAGGGGCTCCATCCAACCGAGGGCAGGGGGCGATGTTGGGGAAAGAAATCCACCTCCCCTGCCAATTTTCTCCCCTGAGGTGAGGACCCTGCAGTCCCTGCTCAGCCCTTTGGAGAAGCAGGAGGGACCCTGTCACAGCTGAGGCCTGCCACATGGCTATGCACACGCACTGCCCCAGGCCCCTCCAAAGCCAGGATTGGGTTTCAGGCCGAAATGCAACCAACAGCTGGGCAGCAGGGCCGGCCTGGCTCTGCACTCAGATGGGGCCAGCCTCCGTGCCTGCCCCTGCCAGCCGGACAGAGGCAGTGCTGGGCACGGGGCTGGCAGAGACCACTTTCCACTGTGTCCCCGGAGGGGAGGGGGGGTGCTGGCAGGGTACCCCGCACAAAAAGGGCCAGTCCCTAGCCTATGGGACACAGAGGCTCCCTTGCCAGTGTGTGGGAGAGGAAAACTCAAGGTACAAAGAGAAGATGGGAGTTCTCCAGCTGGTTGGAGAGCTCCAAAGCCCCAGGAGCCCAGATGATGCCGACCATCAACAGCAAGCATTCCTCAGTGCCCACTCAGGATGCCCACCATCACATATCACATCGCTGTCTCAGAGGAGCCTCAGAAGGACCCAAGAGTAGGCGCGTGTTAGTGTCCCATTTCACACACATGCAGACTAAGGCTCATGAGGCAATTTTCTCAAGGTCACACAGCTGGGATTGAACCCCTGGGCCTACCTGACACCACTGCTCATGTCCTGACTTCTGCCCTCCATGTGCCACTGCTTCTGAGGAGGGCCCCTGCCTCTTCTGACCCGAACACGCTTGGGCAAATAGTCAGTGCTTACTGAATTTGAGTAAACTCATGGGAGAGAGTGAAGGACAGGGAAGCTTAGTGTGCTGCAGTTCATGGGGTCGCAAAGAGTCAGACACGACTTGGCGAACAACAACAATGAAGACTGGAGTGTGGGTTTCTTCTCGACTGCGGTACCTACTGACCAGACCCACAGTGCCCACTGAGGGTAGGGACTCTGTACCTGTTGGGTGAAATGAATGAATGAATGGGCAGATGGATGAACAAGGTGATTTAACAGCTTGCTTTGAGCCAATACAGATATACCAAGCAGGGCCTCACCTCCAAAATTTGGGGAAACTACAAATTCTGGAAGGCAGAAAAGGGGAGATGGGGAAACAGAGGAGGGAGAAGTGAGGAGTGATGGGGTTGAGGCCAAAAGCTGTTTGAGAGGGTAAGCAGGGTCCCGGGGAATGGAGAGACTCACTTTAATCCAAGCCAAGGAAATCTGAGGCAAGCTTTCAAAGAGAGGGAAAATCCACATGCTGCTCCCACCTCCACCCCACCCCCTGGAAAACTGGCCTGAGCTTTCTGAAGACTTAACACTCTGGGACACAGGTAGAAAAGTTAAGAAAATGTTCTCTAGGCATTTCAGAGCACAGAAGACAGGCAGTGGCCCGCAGGTTAGGGGCCAGACAGATGGACACACAGACAGACACTCTGTCTTCCTGGCTGCCCCCCCACCCCCACAGCAGACGCAAGCCCCCTGCTCACTCTCTCTGGCATCTGCCTCTTAGGGTGTTGCCTCTTTGGGCTGCCCGGGCGGGCGTGAGCTGGGAGCAGGTATCCGGATGAGAAACCACTCGGCAGGCGGGCCTCTGGGTGATGTCATCCTACAGAGGCCGCTCTGGATCGCCTCCCAGCCCAGGCCTGGAAAATCGGGGGCTGAGGGAGTCAGCCCGAGGGAGGGGGAGATGCAGTGGAGGGAGCCTCCTGTCTTCAGATAGGAAGAGTTTGGCGGAGGCATGGAGAAGGGGAGTACTCCTTTTAGAGAGAAGAGCCCCTCCCGGATTGGAAGGGGACTTTTCGCCAGCGTCTCCTCCTCCATCTCATTTTCGTGCCTTTCTCAGAGCCCCTGGCTGGATCTGCTGAGGCTCTGGCAGTTCCCCAGAGCCTTGCCCCACGCCTGCCTCACACCTGCATTCCTCCTGCTACCACCTGGAGGGACCCCTGGCTCCTGCCTGATCTGGCTGCCGACTTTAAGGCTTCTACACGAGGCTTTTGCCAAATCAAGTCCACTGCTCCCACACCTTCAGTGGGTCCCTGCTGATGAAAGACGAAACGCTGCATTCAAGCTCAGTCTTTCTTGACAACCTGAGTTCCCCAAGTTCCCTGACACACAACTCCTCTGACCCAGGCAACATTCAACACAGCACACTGTTCTAGGCAGGTTCTTATACCCAAGCCTCTGCTCCAACTATGCCCCTTGCCTGGAATGCCTTCCCCTTTACCACCTCCAATTCTACCTGCCCCTCCAGCAGCCCCCCAGTCACTCAGCCATAGTGCTTGCACTGGATTTTCTTGTGGGGCACTGCTCCCCAACTAGACCATGTGGTTTAGACAAGAGTCGCCCTGATGAGGGCAGACAGACACCCCAGGATTGGGGCCATGGGACACGGCACTGGACACAGTAATGGTCTGAGAGCCTGATGCAGAAGCATCCACCTGGAGTCTGAGGGTCTGAGGTCTGGTCCTGATTTGTCCTTATTATTAACAGCTCTGTGACCCTGCAGAGGACACTTAACCTCTCTGAGCTTTACCTTCCTCAACCATAAACAGGAACAACAGTACCTACTCTGTGGGGTTGTTCTGAGCATGGTATGAAGTGACAGGGTTAATACCCTATGTAAACTGTAGACGGTGTTTATAAAGCAAACAGGAAGTGGGAGATTTGGGGAGGAAGGGAAGGGCTTAGGTTCCTCTGAAGCCTTGAAACCAGCAGGTAGGTTAGGGCAAGGGCCATGGGCGCCAGGAGAAGTGGCCACGGCTCTGTCCTTTCTCAGACCTCATCTCCTGGCAGGCAGTGGGCATTTGCCAGCTGGGCCCACTCATGGGTGGGTGCCCGCCTAAGCAGCACAAGGCCTCTTATCTACAAGGGTCCCCAGCATCAGCCCCTTACCTCTGAATTTCCTGTCTCATTGAGCTTGCCAACATTCCAGATGGGGAAACCAAGGCCAGCCCAGAGAGACCTGGCGACTAGCCCAAGACTCCAGCCCTGGACCCCCAGTCTGGCTGGTTTCTCCTGGCCCATGTGACCTCCCCTCATCCTCTCTCTCCAAACAGCTGGGCTCATCCTGAGAAGCCAAGTCCTACAGTGGCCCCACCCCCCGCTCCCCACGCTATCCATGACCCCCCAAACCCCGGGCATCCCACCAAGGTCCCTTCAGTCCCTCACAACGGATTCCTCCCAGGCCGGCCTCCGCCTGCTGGCCTCTCCATAGGCCCTTGGGCAGCCAGGCTATACGTTTGGTGAATAAAATGTATTGCTGTGGGCCAAGTGGGCTCTGGCTCACTGGCTCAGGAGAGGGGAAAAAGGGCCGGGAGCCCAGTGATTAGCTCAGGCCGAGGCCCTTGTCACAGGCAACACCAGAAGAATGGCTGTAAGGGGCCTGGGACAGGCAAGGGGTCCTCTACCTGCTGCCTCCTCCGTCTCCCACCCCCACCAGGATGTTCACTTCCTCTTCCCAGCCTACAGCTGAGTGAGGATGGGGCTGACCCAACCCCTTCCCTCTGACCTCTGACCTTTCTGTTTTGGGCCCCAAACCCGAGCCTCACCTGTGCTCTCAGGTTTGGGCTTGGAAGGAGGGCCAGGTGGCACTCAGAAATGGGGAGGCTTCTAGAAGACCTTTCTGGAAATCCCCATCCCCACCTGACACCACCCCCATCTCACAGCTGAGAACACTGCTCTCTAGGGCGTCCAGTAAGACAAAGGCAAAAAGCAAGCCTCTGACCCTGGGCCTGGCCTCACCTGGATACAAGGCACAAGCCCAAGTCTCTGAGGGCCATCGGTGGCCAGGCAGCCCCAGGTTTGGAAGGTCCCCAAGACCAGAGGCAGGTCCAAACTCTGGATCCCTGAAGCACAGGGGCTGTGACTTCATCACAGTTACAGGACTCACCACCCCCCTCACCGGCCACTGTCTCAGCTGGGGTGTGGGGACTCCAGCTCTCTGCCTGGGGTTAACAGCCTGGCGGGAGGCTCATCACCTTCAGCTGGCCCACCTCACACGGGTGGATGGGGATGGCAGTCTCAGCTCCGCCTGGATACTTTCTGTGTGCCAGCTCTGGGGAGATGCTGCTGAATCCACTTAGGGCGGCTGGAGAGGTTACGTAACCCGAGACCCGGACGCGGCAGAGCCGGGATGTAAACCCACACATTCCAGGTCCAGGGAGCATCTGCTTCCACACTGTGCTGTGTGGTCATTGCCCCTCAAAGGGCTCCAAGTGGATCTGGGACCTAAAAAATGGGTCGACGGGAAGGCAGAGGGGAAGGCCAGCGGAAAGGACAAGAGCGGGCTGAGGAGACGCCAGCATGCTGACAAAGAGCTGCTACACATCACAGGGAAGCAGGCAGAACGTGGCCGGCGGGCACCGGCTCCCACGCCCACACGCGGGGACACACATGTTCACATGCATGCGCTCACATGTACACCAGGCGGTACCTGTCACGTCCTTCTTGGGAGACTCAGCCCAGCCGGAGAGCCACACTTCCGAGTCCCCCCGAGAGCAAGTGGCAGCAGGAAAGGGGAGAATCAGAGGAGGAGAGAGAACCGTTAGGCAGGCAGGAGGTCCACCGGCGAGTGGCTGCAGGCGCCGCATTGGGCCGGCGGCGGAAGGCGGGGGAGGGGAGGGGAGTGATTTCCTGGCCCTGGGACGGCTGCTGGGCGTGGGCCGGAGTGATTACAGAGGCGCTGGGACGCTGCCGGCCAGGACGGGGATAATGAGGTGTCTGCAAAACGCAGGAATCCTCTGGAGCACAGAGAATCCTCCACAATCCCGGCCTGGAATAGGGCCCGTGGGTTATCACTGCCCTGGAGAAGGCAGCCTGGACCTTCCTCTCTGGCCACGTGGGTGGCTGGCCCCACAGGGCCTGGTGGCTCCAGGGATCCTCACCAGGCCAGCAGGCTCAGCAGGCTGGGCCTGGAGCTTTAGCCATCAGGGCTGGAGAGCCCAAGGCCAGCCTCCAGCCTCTGGGCACTGCACCACTTGGGCCTCCATGTCTTGTCCAGCCCTTGCCCAAGCCCTGGTGGCTTAGATGGTAAAGAATTTGCCCACAATGCAGGAGACCCGGGTTCAATCCCTGGGCAGGAAGATCCCTTGGAGTAGAAAATGGCAACCCACTCCAGTATGCTTGCCTGGAGAATTCTATGGACAGAGGAGCCTGGTGGGCTACAGTCCATGGGGCCGAAAAGAGTCGGACAAGACTGAGCGACTTCACTTTCTTTCACTTTAGAAGACAGGCCCTGGCAGAATGGAAGGAAGCTTCATTTTAAAAAGTCCCAACTGCCCCACCCCCCCAACTCCAACCCAGAAGAATGGGGACCTTTAGAGACCAGAAAAAATGAGGGCTCTTGTCCAGGCTCAGACAGTCATGTGGGATCTGGGCCTCAGTTTCCTCATCTGTCAGATGAGGTTAAAAGTCATCCTCCTACCAAGAGGAACAAAATCAAAGCATCTAAAATAACTTAAGATCATGAGATGTGAAATAGTAACATTATGAGACAAAAAGCTCCTAGCCTAATCAATGGTGTGAACATTTCTAGACTATCAGAGGGTCAGCGCATAAAGCTGACAGTTTACCTATAGGGTACAGTGGCTTGTTTACACCCGAGAGTCCTTGAGCTGGGTAGGCCTCATTTTACACGGGTGGAATCTGAGCTCAGACAGGGGAAGGAACTGGCCTAAGTTCCACTGAGGCCACAGTAGTACAGCAGAAATGGAACCAAGTCTGGGACACCCCAGCTGCTGCGTCCTCTGCTGAACTGCTCACTGCTTCCAAGCAAGAACAGCATTGGACGAAGTGGCTGCAGTGGGAAGGAAATGTGGAGATACAAGTCTGAGAGGCAAAGCCTTGGACTGCTTGCCCAGCGCCAGCCAGGAGAGCAACCTGACAGATGGAAGTAAGTCATCGCAGCAGTGACATGGATCAGCACTGACTGTACACCAGGCATTGTGCTGAGCACTTTACATATAGTAACTCATTTTTTTTTCACACTAAACCTACAACAATAAGGAATTCCCTCTATTGTGCAAATGAAGAAAATGAACCAGAGAGGTTAAGTAACTTGGCCCAAGGTCACACAGCTAGTAGTGTCTATCTCTTGTGGGGAAACAGGTTCAGGCTTCAGTTTGTAGCTATTCACCATTTAAAGCCCCTGACTTTCCCTCGCTCAACAAGCCACCTTCCAATTGCAGGTGGGCTCCCCATGTAGACCTAGGAGCCTGGCCCTTCCAGAGCTCACTGTAAAACCAACAAAGTGGGACTCTACTGGGGCGGTCTCTGGAGTCTGTCTGAATTTAAATCTAGGCTCTGCCCCTTTGATAGAGTTACTTAAGCTCTCTGAACCTCTTCCCTGGGCATATCCCATGAGCTTGGTTCGGTCAGTTTTGGGGGAGCAGGAAAGTCAGACTCCTGGAGCTATGAGGATGAGAACCAGATGGCAATAAGATACTAGATGCATCAACAAGATGCTTGCACCCAGAGTTGCCTACCAAAGAGCCCGGGTCAGCTGGAACTGGGGGGAGCGGACGCTGGGGGACTACACCCACAGACAAGCATCCTGCGGCCAGAGTCTCTTACTGGGCCTAGCAGTCAGAAGCTTCCCGGGATAGCAGGAACCCGGCTGGCCCAGGTTTCACACTCTGGTAGGGCCATGACAAGACAGATACACTCCAAGGCTCGAGGCTTTCAACTGCTGTAGCTGAGTGGGTCCGAGTTCAGAACGTGGGGCTTCATTGTCTGGAGCCAGATCTTGCTGGGCTATGACTTCTTGCCGCTGTGCCCCAGATAAGGCTCAGTGGGCTGCCACCCAGTAAGGCTACCCTCACCCCCTTGGGGCAAGCCTAGTTCCAGGCCCTTCCCAGTGCCATCCAGCCCCACTCAGCCCTGGGGGAGCCAGCTAACAGGTTGCCCACACCTCTCTCCATGATGCTCTGCTGGCTTCACTACTTTGTGCACTTTCCTTCAGGTTCTTCAGAAGGAAATGTTTGGGAAGTGCTAATGTCTGTCAGTGAGCCGAGGTAAATCATTTGGCCTGAGCCTGGTGAACCCAGGAAGACGTGTTCTGCTAAAACAGGTGGTCGACAGACTTTCTGCAAAGGGCCAGAGAGTCAGTATTTGAGGCTTTGTGGGCCACGTGGTCTCTGTTGAGACGACTCACCTCTGATGTTACAATCTGTAGAGGAAAGAGTGAGCCGTGTGCCAATAAAGCTTTATTTACAAAACCACATGGTGAGCGGGGCTTTGTCTGTGGGCAGTGATTTGTCAACCCCTACGCTAGGAGATGAGGTTGTCAGAGAAGGAGAGCTGTTCCAAACCTCCAGGAGACAGAAGGGGGTGCTGCTGTGGACTAAAAACTCACAAGAGCTTTGCCGCTTGGTTGATCTTTTTTCAATCGTCATCTTGAAGGGTCCGATGCCCTTCTAGGCCTCTGGGGCATGGGCATCTGGAACCAGTAGACAGGAAGAGGTCCCTCGGCCTCTGGAAACGGAGCCCCCACGCCTAAATGTGGAACAACCTGAGCTCATGCCCACCCCCCTCCCCCCTCAATAAGCAGGCCTTTCCTCTTTCCAAAGGAAAATGGGAAGCGGACCAGAAACGAGCCTGTCTTTAAAAAAAAAAAAAAAAGTCTTTTAAAAACGTGATTTATTTCCCAGTCCCTGAGATCCACAGAATTAATCCAGTTCCGTGGCTCCCACCCCAAATCCCACCCGCCTTTGCAGTGCCTTCTCTCCAGCCCACCAGAGCAAGTCCTCTCCCAGGGCGGGAAGGACGGCCCCACCTCCCACCTCATTACAATGAACAGAGGAGGAGAGGCCCCTGGCTCACAAACCCTGGCCCCCCAGCCAGGAGGTAGACATGGCTGCTGGCTCAAGGCTGGGATAATGGCGAGATGAAGGGACAGGGTGAAGGAGCAAGAGGCAGGCGCAGCCAAATGAGCAGCTGTGAGTGACACGAACCAACTGCTTCCTGTCCTCCCTGCTGTCTCTACCCCCCATCTCTGGTGACAGACCAAGGGCCCTAAGAGCGGAGTCACGGGGCCTGGTGGAAAGCACGGGGCATGTAACTGGGAATCTGCACAGCTGGTTTTGCTAGCTGTGTGACCTTGGGCAAGTGGCCTGACTTCTCTGAGCTAACCTGTAAAATCAGGCATTTGGGGCCCACCGATCTCCAAGATACTGGTTTCATGTTCTAAGCTCTTCCAGTAGAAACCTGCTAGTCTCCATGACACAAGCGCACCACAGCTGAAACAAATCTTTCCAGAGAACCAGACTGCCTTTCCTGGGAAAACCACTTGAACACATGCTCAATATATGAAACTCAAATGAAGTAGGCCAACAGTTCAGGAGGCACATAAGACAAAGAGGAACTGGAGCAAGAGTTTTTTAAAAAATCTTGGTTCTTGTGCTTTCTCTGCCACTTTAGCTCACTGATTCTGGGCATTTAGCAAATCTCCAAGCCCCCTTTCCTTCTGTGAAATGGTGATAAAAATATCTACTTCATCTTTTTTTTCCAGGGTTGCTTTAAGAGCAAAGTGGCCTAGTGCCCGTGAAAGGTTTCAGAGCAGGAGGAATTAGGCCTCTGGATATAGAACGGGAGTGGGTGACAGGGACAAAGCGGGTGATGAAAGCAGTGTGTGCCTGAGAGACAGGAAACATGGAGACAGGGTCCCTCCTGAGGTTACCCCACAGGAGGTGGGATCCCTGCTACAGTCATTCCTCCTGGCTTACTGGCAGCAAGAATCCAGGCCCAGAGGAAATCAGGGGTCAGCAAGTCCTGACACTTAGGTGCTGAACCTGACTTGGGTCAAGTCCAGGTGGTTATGAGAAGTCAAAGAACAATACCACAGGGGCCCCCAACTTTAAGGATGTTCCCCTCAAACACAGATATACACCCATGGACTACATTTTAAACACCTGGGTAGACTTCAGTTAGGAGAGGGACTCCTATTGGTTTGTAATCAGGTTTCTTTTAATGTTGAGTAACTCCAGAGCAGGGAGATTTGGGTTCAATTTAACCAAATCTAGTCTCCAACCATGCTTCCAGGAATTCTCCCCTGGTGTAGAGCAAGTTCCACCCATCCAAACTAATAAATCCAGAGTGGGCTGTGAGCCCAGGTGGGAGAGACAGAACGGCCAACAGCATAAACTCCTTGGAGAATGAAAGCAGACCAAGGGTTCAGGGGGACCAGGGCAGGGTCACCCGCCTTATCGGCTTACATGGCCCCCGCCCTGGGCTCCTGGGATGGGAGGAGGAGCTGGACCCCTGCCAGGAGTGAGTACTCCACTGTCTTCTCTATGTCCTTCCATTCTTCAGTATCTCAGCGTACTTGAACACTCAAGACCTCTCTCTTCGGGAATTCTATTGTTCTTACCTTACTGCAACCCCGAATGGATTTCTAAATATCTGTAGTATTCGAGTCTTTTCTCTGCTTTCGTATAAGGGAACTATACATAGGGCTAGATTTCTAAAGTTTCCTATGGACGCCACGTGCTTCTTTTCCCTTTTTGACTAGGCCACCAGGGAACTCAGCCACTGCTTTCAGGCCATCAACTAATTGCCCTGAGTCGCTCAGTCAGGTCCGACTCTTTATGACCCTTAGGACGGTAGCCCACCAGGCTCCTCTGTCCGTGGGATTTCCCAGGCAAGAATACTGGAGTGGGTTGCCATTTCCTCCTCCAGGGGATCTTCCTGACCCAGGGATTGAACCCGGGTCCCCTGTATCTCCTGTATTGCAGGCAGACTCTTTACTCTCTGAGCCATACTAGCCCTGTAATTTAACAGTAGAAGGAGAAGGAACTACTTTTTCACTAGGAGACCATATATCCCTGTGGCAGGCAGTGTCCTGTCGTGGGCATGAAGTAACTCAAATGTTTACCAGAGCCCTCCAGGGCTAACGGGCCTTCACAAAGAAACAGCAGCTTGACCTACATGATATATGGGGCCTGAAATAGGTCATCATGCTCAGAGCAGCGGAAACAGGCACGACAGTGTAAGTGGCATGAATGGCATCTGGAAAAAGCATGGCATGAATTAAGATGGCCAAGACAGAGAACAAGTAATAGCTCAAACATGACTTCCAGTCCAAAGTCACAAAGGTACAAGTTGGGGACAGTTTTGTGTAAGGTGTGTGAGCTGCTGCCTACAGGGGGTACCTTTCTGCAGCTTGTTCCAGGGTGAGCAGCAGCCTCCAGCTCGTCGTCAGTGCTTAACGGTATGAAAATATCACACCCTTGCACTGGAGGGGTAAGGGATCAGTGCTGCTACAGGGACGCCCAGCCCCTTGGCTGTGCCTCTGATGCTTGCAACCTCTGAGGCCGGGCTGGCTTCAGGGCGGTATGACGTGCGACCTGCCCTGTGCTTGGTTTAACACTCTTCTCTCCCCACTTTGAGATGTTTAATAATTTACGAACAAGAGGCCCCATAAATTATGTAGCTGGTCCTGCCCAAGGTCTGAGGGTTCTGAGCCAAAGAATTCTCAAGTAAACAAACAAGGCTGGAAGGAGCATGTAGGGACTTAGGACCAGAGAGGAGAAGAGTGCCTAACATCACACAGCAAGTGAGTGGCAGGGCTGAGGCTAGAACAAGCATACTACTTCCCACTTCTTTAACATGCAAGCTAGGTAACAGGCTGACCATTTGACGGGCACCATCTAGTTTAATCCTGTACTTCACAATCTGTACTTCACAGACACAGAAAGTGAGGCTCAAGAAAGTTAAGGTTTTTCCAAGGCCCCACAGCAAGGAAGTGATGGGTCGGACTGGAGCCCAGGCAAGCTGGCGGGAATGGGGAACAAAGGGGTCTAAAAATGGGGGACCTCATTCTCTGGTTCCCCCCTCCCCCCACCACCATGGCCATTGGCCAAGGGAGGCTCATTTATTTCTGTTGGGCTTCCCTTGGTAAACACAGCCATATCCCTCTCACTTTGCTCTCAGTAGGAAGGGGCCTGCCTCCTTCCCTGGGACCTGCCTTTCCCAGAATCCAGAGTCCATGTGGGGGCAGCCCAGCCTGGGGCAGGAATGCACTACTAACCCGCCGGCCACCGAGCCAGGCGGTCAGAGAACAGTCAGTCTCCCAGCTCAGGTGGGGAGTGGGGGTGGGGGGGTGCTGGAGCCACTCCAGAGCCCCTTGGGGACTAAGTCCAAGGACACCCACACAGAGGCCAAGGTTGGGGCCAGCAGAGAGAGCCCAGCCCAAGTGGGTGTGGGCAGAGAGGCCAAGACTGCCCCCCGGGAGCACTGCAGCTGCCCAGGGGGGCTGTCAGGCAGCCCTGCCTCCTCCTTCCACCCTGCTCTGAAGACCCTCAGCTTCCCGGTTCAAGACAGGTGTTGTGGTCATCAGCTGCGCTGTGGGCGGACAGAGGGGCGCTGTGTGGGGAGGTCTCCCACAGCTGTTGCCTGACCCCACGGCCGCCCCTTGGGGTGATGGCCTCCCCCTCAGCTCTCTGGCCCTTACCTCTCCCCACGCCAAGGCACTGGTGTGCAAGGAAGACACAAGCTCAATACTGTTCAGAGTTCCCGGATCCCAGCCACCCCCCACTCCCTGGGGTGGCCTGCCTTGGTGGTCCTCCCCCACTTACTAGGATATCCCCTCTCCAATTCTCCCACCCACCGGCTCCCCCGGCCAAAGCCGGTGAGAATGAGGCAGTAGCAACAGCAGAAACAGAGGGCCAGAGATGAAGTGAGCGGCTGCTGGGTCTCCAGGCCCCTGCCCAGCAGTCCAACTGGCTCAGTCTTCACAAGAGCCTGGAAAGATGGCATAGACAGCAAGGGACCCAGGACGGGCAACCCCATTTCAGGGCCACAAAAAAAATGCAATGCCTTTTCTTCTCCAGACTGGACTTCTGCCATCGGATTATCAATGAATCCACTGCCAACTATCTAATGAGTATTTACCATGTCACAGCTGAAGGCTCCTGGCTATGGCCCACTGACTCTCTGGCCTCAGGGATGGGGCACAGATATTTACAATCAAATACACTCTCCCAGGCGTTCCTGACTGCTTCAGGGGTCATGGAGGTTTGGGGGAGCCTATTTGGCTCCCTCAGCCACCTGCCTGGCACCACTGAGGCTGCCACTCAAGTGTATCATTATAGTCCCAGGCTGCCCAGACCCGACCATTGAACAGGCTAGAGCCGGACACCTCAGGCAGGGCCCCAGGAGGGGATTCATGGGTGGGGGGGCTGAGACCTGGAGGCCTTGCATCTGCTGGGCCCCACCTCTGGAGCAGGGCTCACAGTGACATCTGGCTGGACACTGTCAGGGGAGGCTGGGGTGGGATGAGAGAGCAGGGGCTGGGAGCTGAGTTCACTTGTGGGGTTGAGGATGACCCCCTTTTCAAGGTTTGCAGGCCGCCCTCATCTTGCCCTGGGCAGGGTCTCTGTGTGGTTCACTGACTGTGTCAACTGGCTCCAGAATGTCTGGATAGTGCGGTAGTCCTATCAAGCATCTGAAGAGCAGGTGATTCTTCAAAATTTGTTACGAGTCTCTCCAACCAGAGCTGAAGTTCCTTCGGGGTCTTAACCCTCTCAGCCTCCTCATGGTACACTGAACACAGCTGGTGGTTCACAGGAAGCCCCCAGAGGCTGATGGAAGGACACCTACTCAATGCCCTCAGTCCCCAAGGTTTTGTGGGGAAAGTGAGGTCTCGCTGACCCCGCCGACCCCGCTGACCCCGCCGACCCCACTGGGTCTTTTTGGCGCCCAGGGCCCTGCACTCCCTCTAGCCTAGGTTTTGGCTGGGGTGGCCCAAGACACATACAGGCATCCTCAGGCTGGGAAAGACCCTGAGCCTAGTTGGTGCCGGACAAGGTAACTCACGGGCAGGCCCCCCAAGCCCGGCAGAACATCCCTGGAAGCTGCAGGCTTCCAGCATCTGCTGTAAAGCCCTTCAAAGAGATTTTAAAAAATTATCCATGAGCAATATGGTCTATGGCAAGATGGATGTTGCAGGAAATGGGAGTCTGAGCAAAAACAACTGGCTTATCTATGATGTCTGGTGGGAGCAGGGCTCAGCAGAGCTCAGCACAGCCTCCCAGGGTGTGTGCCTGCAGCCTTAGGCCTCTCCTCACCCCCATCCCGCTCCTGCTCTGCGTGGGTCTGAACCAATCCCCCGAGCTTTCAGATGCCACGTAAACAGAGAAGGCTATGTGTGTGCACGCGAATGCATGCATGCTTTCTCCTTCTCTCTCTCTCTCACACACACACACACACACACACACATAGTTTGGGAAATCCCCACATCTGGCTCTCACGTGATTGAGCTATGCCCAGGAGGCCGCAGCTGGGAGGGCCTGGAGGACAGGGGACGGTCAGGAGTGTGCAAGCTCTCTGGGGGAGCATGAAGTTAACTCTTTGGCACCACAGCTCTGGGACTCCTGGGGAAAGCCAGGGAGGAGACCGGTGCTCAGAGAGTGTGGGAAGGTGGGGCCACTTCTCAGGGTCCCCCTGGTCTTCACTTGTGACTTGAAAGGGCTGCTCTTCGTTTGTCCCTGTCAACCCTGGTCAACCATCATCTGCGAGGGAGACCCATTAGATGAAGATTCCCTCCCCAACAGAGACCCGTCTGTCAGTCAGGGATTTAATGAGCCCTGCCTAGTGCTGGGCACCTGGCTGGGTGGGTCGTGGCCCTGGAATCATATGGAAACAGGGCATGTGGCCTCTAGGAGTCCACTGGAAGCCAGATTCTCCTAACAGGTCAGAGGGGCCTTTGATCTTTGGGGCAAGTTCTCTCCAACTCAGGCATGTATATTATTTTATAAATCAGAACTTTTTAAGCTTCAACAACTTTAGTGAATGAGTGACCATCTGCAGTGGTATCTCTGAAACGGCACCACCCAAAAGGTATCAGGGGACACGGAGGACGTGCCCCAATCCAGTGGAGAGGACGTGGCATGCTCACACAGCCAGTGCTGAGCCTGCCCAGATGCCTCTGCAGGCTGCTCTCCCCTCTCCTCCGGGCTGACCCATTGAAAACCTCAGGGAACCAGGGGTGGAAGGCCTCACTCGGCACTCCACCCCCAAGCAGATCTATGCCTCCCCAGGGGAGGCTCCCACCATCACTCCACCCCCCCACTGTAGCACTTGGACATCACACCATAACTGCTGTTTACTTTCCCACCTCCTTGACCCAACCAGGACACAGACCCCAGGATGCCCACCTCAATATCCCTGGGTTTGGACCACAGGGCCTGGCACAGAGGGGATACTGAGATGTTCACTGGGCCAAATCTACATGACAGCCACGGCCAGTGTCAGGGAATCAGCTCTAGGTCTGGCATGAACACCTAATCCTAGGGAGTCTGATACCAGCATCCATTGGGAAACTCACTTCTTATCAATCTAGCTAGCCCTTGAGGGTTCCCCCACCCCCACCTCTGGGAGAGCTGCCATGAGTGTCGGCGGAGCCCTGGGCTTAGAGCAGAGAGGGCAACCGAGGTCACTGAAGAAGTTGAGGAAGGGACCCTCTTACTCAGAACCCTGTGACCAAATGCAAGTGAGGAACTGACAGAGAGCTCTCAGAGCCACCGTGCTCCAGGCAGGGATGGTGTGTGGCCAGGCCATGAGGACCAAGAGGCAGATAAGGAGAAACTGCCTGACCCGGACAGATCCGGGATAAGGGATGTTAAAATCTGCCCTGTTTGCAAGGTCTCCCCAGGGGAGCTGATGCCAACAGAGACAGTCTTAATTTGGCTTCTTGTCACTAGCTGTCATCACAGCTTTGCAAGGACCTCACCCTCCTCCGGGAACAGTTATGTACCCAACCCTGACACATTGATCCAACACTCAGGGAGCCTAAGGTGGCCCAGGGCCAAGGGGGAGACCCTGGCTAACAGAAGAGGCAGACACCTGTGGGGGGCTTTTCCTACACCACTGTATCCACTAGCCAAATGCAACGCCAGGAGGAAGCATCTTGACGAGGATGAGCACGGGGAAGTGAAGCAAATTCTTGACATGGCTCAGTTTTCCTGGTACAAGAATCCAGTTCTAATGTTAACAAAATCCATCTTCTTACCAGCTGCTTGGGTCACATGTGTCGATGACAAGATCCAGGGGGCAAAGCAGAAAGAGTTGGGGAAAAACACTTTTTTTCCTCACAAAAGTCTAAGTTTCGCTGAAACGCTGGAAAATTTTTCTTTGCCGCCACATTTCAGAACTGACCAATTATAAAAATGTCACGAGCCAACTGAGTTACACACGCTACATTTCTGTTTCTAAACAAAGTAAAGTTCAGATCAAAAAAAGGTGCTAACACAATAAGTAACGCACATTTCCCCCGAATCTTTGTTTTTCCATTGGCTTTGTCGTTACTGGAAATGTTGCCTCTTTTGTCACATGTTTATAAACCAAAATGCCCAAGTGGGGATTTGCTGGACCACAATGCAGGCGTCTCTTCCCCTGAAGAAGAAAACCTTGTGGAAACAAAACTGTCCTCTTAACTGCCCCCACCCCTCACCCCGGGGACATGACCAAATCGCACCCTCCAGGAGCAGCCCCATTTAGTCAAGAGTCCACCCTGGGGGTCCAAGCCTTCTGCCCCCTCACTCTCTGCCTGCCCTGAATATGGCCATCCACCCTTATGGATGACCCATCCCAAACTGAGCCCAGCCTGATCTCAGGGTATACCTGGGGAGCCCATCAAAGCTGGCTGGTGTTTCTGGGCGCCATCTGGGTCTAGGAATCTGTGCTTCAACAAGCGGGCTCAGGACTCTCAGCACACCCCTGGGCCTTAGCACATGCTGTCCCCTTCCAGACCAACTTCCCATCACCCCAGCAGGACAGGTCAGCTGACAGGACTGAGGGGCAGAAAGAAGCCGAACAAGCAGGACGGAGGGGATCAAGGCTACCTACCCGCTAGCTGCCTCACTTCCCAGGTATGAGATGTGTACTCCCAGGATTCGGGGAGCCCTCCCCTCCCCCACCCCTGTTCCGAGTGTCCGGGCCAGTAGGGCAGTGGGACCACACCGCCTGTGGCCAGACACACACTTTCTCCATCACATTACTGCCACATAGGCTGGCGGTGGAACTGCCAAACCAATCAGCCTCCTTCATTCCCAATTAGTTGGCTTTGAACTCCAGGGGTGACATGAGGCTGGGGACCCAGAGCCACACAAATAAAAATTATTTAAAAACACCAGCCTGGGTGAGATGAGCCAGAAGGCAATGCCTTCACGAGACACGTTCACTCTTGGAACAGGCTGTCGGAGGGTGCCAGGAATGTCTTGGCCGTGTTCTCCAAGCAGCCTGGGCCTTTCTCCCTGAGGATGGATGGCTTGGGCAGAAAAGAAAGCTTTGGAAAAGGCTTGCTGATACACTCTCCCAGGTTTCCTTTCCAGACGTATCTCCTGCCCTCCCCCTCTTCCTAGCCCTTCATGTCTGCCAGGCTAGACAACCTCTTCTTCCCTCAAACACATCCCAGACTCAGAGTCCTTGCTCAGACCCAGCCCTTCTATCAGGAGTGTCTGCCCGCCTCTCTGCTCATGCCCACCCCTTCCATCCTCCAGCAAACATCCCCAGCTCCTCCCCTCTTGGCTGGTACCCCCTCCCCCGCCCCCGGCCCCTTCTATTTGACTCCCTCGCATCACAACCCATCATGGCCCTCATTCATCAATGAATCCCTGAGCACATCCTGCTTTCTCAGTTGAGCTGTGACCTCCATGAGGCCAGGAACCAGCAATCACTTAGAAGAAATGAAAGCCTCCAGGGGAGGACTGAAGGCTGCTGCCATCTGCCCCTCTGCGGCTGGTAAGCAGGGCGGCCCGGGGTCTGAGAGAGGCTGGCCCTACTCTGCGTTCTGGGGTGGGGTGGGGGGTGCATTCGTCCCAGAGGCACCAGAGGCTTTACAGACCTGCTTTCTCTGCTTCACCCTGGCCCTCCTTACACCCCTGCCTCATTGCAGGATTTGGTGGGAGTGCCATAAGCAGGAAGCCAGGTTCTGCCTGCCCCTCCCCTTGGGAAGGCAGCAGCCCCGCTCTTGGTCACTTCCTCTGTCAAAGGAGGGCAGACTACCTTTTTATAGTAGTCAGAACCTACAGGCAGGTTTTAAGCCAAATACACCTTATTAAAGACCAAATTCATACAAAGAGAAATGAAGGGACACTAGTCACAGCCTGCAAAGGGACCCTTTACCTCATGAAGAATTCCTTGTGCCCAATGGATCCCCTCTATAGACACCGCGGGGTAGGGGGGTGCTCTCTTGGGGCAGGCCCTCTCCCGGTCTGTGAGCTCCTGACAGAGGTCTCCAGAGCCCAGTCTTGCTCTCTGTGGATCCCTCGGGTCTCAGGAAGGAACAGACTTCAGTGGAAAGAGGCTTGAATCAGAAGAACGAGATTTGAATCCTGTCCACCTGGCCAGGTGACCTTGGTGACCTGGACCTACCTCTCCTGGTCTATATAAGGGGGATAAGACCACCCAGGTTATCGGGAGGCTGGCTAGCAACTATGAGTTGGTGCGCACACAGCCTTCCCACTCTGAGAGGAGTCTCTCCTGCAGGAGGTAAATGCCAAAGTCAGTAGTCCCTCCTGTTTAGGAGCTGCCTCCTACTCAGAAATGGCTTAACCCTTGGTGTCTCCTGCACCAGACACTTCCCATGTATTAACTCCTATTCAAGCCTCAGGCCACCTGCTGAAGTGGCCATTATACCCATTTCATAGATGAACAAACCGAGGCACAGGGAAGTTAAGGACTTGCCCAAGACCACATGGCTGGCAGAGCTGGGACACAAAACTAGGTGTTCCGGCTCCAGAGCCTGTCTTAACTCTACAGAATATCCTGAGACTAGGTTCTGTCTCCTATGAGGCCAGGCCCTCGGCTCACAGAATGAAAATTATGCTTCAAGTCAGGTCTTTTTTTACTCCTTTCTGAACCTATCAATAATTAAAAGAACAACACTGGCAGCTGCTATCATTGGGAGCATGCTATGTGCCACCCCCTGCTAATTCAATCCTTACCATTCATAGAGGCAGACACTATTTTTACCCCCGTTTTCCATATGGAGGCATGAGGTCAGAGGTCAAGCAGCTTGCCAGTCACAGAGCAAACATGTGGCAGAGTAGGAGCTCAGACCCTGTCTGACGCCAAAACAGGAACTCTGAACTCCAGGCGACACGCTTCTCTGTTGTCAGACTACAGTAATACTGATCTCATGAACTCCATCCAATGATGCAACCTGTATGGTACTAAAATGGAAGCTGGCTGAGCTTGCCAAGTTTCCAAGGAAAAGCATAAAGTAAACAGGATCTCACGAGGAGCATCAACACTGACCTAAAAGAACAAACTTGCAACACACTTGAGCAACCTCATTTGCATTTAAATGAGCAGTAGCTCATCACAGGACTCCTGGGTGGGATGCAGCCTCAGACACAACCCCAGGGCCAGGATGATCCCAGAGGATCCGTGGACACCTGCGCCCCCTGGTGGAACTTCCTAGCCACCGGAATTGGAGCCAAGCAACTTAGCAGAAGGGTGCGGGCCCCAGCCCATCTTTGCAGGTCTGAAGAGAATGCCCTGCTCTGGGTGGGTGGGTGGGGGCGGGGGTTTGGAGGATGAGGGGCTCCTGCAGCAGTGCTCACCTGGGGGAGGCCAATCACCAACTGGCCCATCCTACTGCTGGGCATGGCACAAAGCCCTCTAACTGCATCACGCCCTTGAACCTTCTGCACGTTCCTGCAGGTGGCTGCTACTCCATTTTCAAGGGCGTGCCCATCACTCGGGCTAGGCTATGATCCCCAGTTATCCAACCACACACTCATCCAGGAATGGCTCGGGAGGTATTATGCAGGGGTGATCAGGTTCAACATTAGCTGGCTTTCACCAATGTTACACTTGATACTCTGAGGGGCCCTGGGTCCCTCAGCTGAAATGCTTTAATGGGCAGAGCTGAGGTGTTACTGCAGAAGAAATTTCACCTGTGGACTGAATCCCCAGTCTGCTCTTGGGTTTCGGACTTGCCTGACCGGCCCACAATTGCGTAAGCCAGTTCCTTGCATGAAATGTAATATACAGTAGCTCCTATGGGTTTGGCTTCTCCAGTTGAATCCGGCCAATACAACAGAAGAGGTAAGGGCATGGAGCTTTGGTGAAGAGATCTGCCCAAGGTCACGGCCTGCGAGTGGGAACCCAGGCAACCTGGCATAAGCTACCCCCCAAGGCTCACGTCGTCCTCCATCACCGTCCTTGCCCCCTCATCGCTGGTCTCCTCCCCTGACCATCTCTACTCACTGGCCACAAAAAGCATTCCGAGAGCTAAGACAGATCATGTTCCTTCTCCGTAGAACCCCTCAGTGGCTCTTCAGCTCTCTCACCGTGAAGGCCGAAACCCTTAAGAGGTCTGACGTGGTCTGAGCTGCTGCCCCACCCCCACCACATATCTGCTCTCGCCCCTAACACCTTCACCTCCCCTCTACTCCCCTCCAGCCACAGACCTCCCAGCCGTGCCTTGAGCGGGCAGATCACCATGCTCCCGCCTCTGGGCCTTTGCACTGGTTGTGCCCTTGGTCTGGATGGCTCTTCCTCGGGTGACCACGCCACTTCCTTGCTTCCCTGTCCAACAGTACATTGTTGTCTGCACAGTTCATCACCCAGAGTGGACTGCAAACCCCTCGAGGTCAGAAAGGCACATTTCGGTCACCTCAACACTTTACCAGCATATAGCTGGTGCTCAATAAGGGCAGCTGCAGTAGCTGGTTTCCAAACAAGTTGCGCTGAGTCCTGCTCCCCCACCTGTGTGCAAGTACTGTGTCTTGACTTGGCAAAGCCCCAGCTCTCCGCCCCTAATCACCAAAACTCCTCCCCTTTCCAGACAATGTCCCTGACTTGAGGCCACGACTCTCCTTCCTGACCTCAGTGTCATTTATGCACCCAGGCCTTCTTCTTGAATGGTGCTGCCATTCAACCAGCACCGGGGGTTCCTGCTACCTGTGCGGGCTCTGCAGCAAGGTCTCTGCTTTCAAGGTGGTGGGACACAGATAACACAAGAAAACCCACAAGGTAACTAGAGTGCGGTCAGTGACATGCAGGGAAGAAGCAGGGTGATCTGAGGGTGGGGGGGGGCAGCTAGAGAGTGGAGCATGGGGCAGCTTCTCTGAGCAGAAATCTTAAGGAGCCAGCCATGTGCGAGAACAGGGAACAGCATTAAGGCCAGGGGGAACAGCAAGTGCAAAGACCATGTGAAGAGAATGAGCCTGCTGCATTTCAGGAATGGAAGGTGATGGGTGCGGCTGAGCAGACTGCTGGGGTGGGGAAGGTGGGCAGGGGCGAGGGTAGAGCCTGGGGTGGGACGGTAAGCAGGGGCCAGAGCACACACAGCTCTGAAAGCCGGGATCAGGGGTTTTTCTGGGTGGGTGGGAAATCCTTGAAATTTAAGCAGAAAGGCACATTATTTGACCCATATTTGGAGGAGTTCACTCTGTGGCATGGAGAACGGTGTGGAGGGGCAAGGGTGGGAGCAGACAGGCTGAGGAGGAAGCTGAGGTCCTCTAAGGGATGAAGGGGGCTTCTAACAGGTGTGATGGTGGAGGTGGGAGAAGGGGGTGGGCCTGGAGGTCAGGTGGGCAGGTGAGAGGAAGGGAGGGGTCAGGGATGACTTCTTGGTGCTGGGCTTGAGCAACAGGGTGGGTGGTGGGAGCAGGAAGATGTGAGAAGGAGCAAATTCCATGGAGGGAAGGAGCAGAGATAAATTCGAGGCTACACTGTCTTCTGGGTATCAAAGTCGCCAGTCCTGCCTCCTCTGTGAGGCTGCCATCTGTCTGAGCACTTTCTTCCTGTTCACGCCACCCTCCCCAGGTCTGCCTTGTAGTCCTGGCTCTGTGCTCCATAGGAAATCCCTCCAGAGATCCTCCAAGGATGAGCTGGGGTTTGGGGACTACAGTGTGACAAGAAGTGGCCAGCAACAAGCATTCGTGTTCTCTACACAAACATCCCTGACTGGAGTCACCCTGGGAAGCTTCGTGAGCTTCATCCCAGAGCAAAGTGAAACCCCAAACATGAACTCAGACCCCCACTTTGCCACAGACTCCAGGCAGCCACCCTTGGAGACTTAGCTTCTCATTTGTGAAATGGGAATCCCATGAGCCACCATGCAATGTGGCTCTGAGTAGGAAATGAAGAAATAGATATATAAAGTTGCCAGTACATAGTGAAAGTGAAGTTGCTGAGTCGAGTCCGACTCTTTGCGACCCCATGGACTGTAGCGTACCACACTCCTCCGTCCATGGGATTTTCCAGGCAAGAGTACTGGAGTGGGTTGCCATTTCCTTCACCAGAGGATCTTCCTGACCCAGGGATCGAATCTGGTTCTCCTGCAATGTAGGCAGATGCTTTACCATCTGAGCCACCAGGGAAGTCCTCCAGTACATAGTAGATGATCACTAAATAATAATAGTAGCTAGCACTTCAGGAGAACTGTCCAGGGTGCAGGCAGTGTTCTAGGCAGACTTACATATAGAAGTTTATGTAATTTTCATTATAACCATGAGGTGTATATTAGGATTCTCCAGATAAACAGAACAGAATATTGATAGAGAGAAAGAGAGAAAGAAGAGAGGGAGGAATTGGCTCATGTGACTATGGGGCCTTGATGAGCCCACAGTCTGCTGGGGGTAGACATATAGGCTGGAGACTCAAGGAAGAGCTGCAGTTCAAGTCCAAAGGTGCTGGCAGAATTCCTTCTTGCTTGGGGGAAGTCAGTCTTTCCCTTAAGGCCTTCGACTGATCGGATGAGGCCAACCCACATTAGGGAGGGTAATCTGCTTTACTCAAGGTCCACTGATTTAAAAGTTAATCTCATTCAAAAAACATCTTCACAGAAACATCCAGAATAATGCTTGACAAAATATCTGGGCACCGTAGCCCAGTCAAGTTGACACAGAAAATTAACTCTACAAGGTGGGTAAGAATAGTATCCCTAGTTTACAGAACAGAAGACAGGCAGAGAGAGGGTAGGAGGACTGCCCAAGGTCTGAACAGCCAGACTCTAAACTCCTGCCGTCTGGCTCCAGCGCTGACTCTTTTAACCATGACAGTAAGTGGCTATTATCATAAGCACAGCAGCATAAATTAAATTTCTCCATCCATCCTTTTCCTGGCCTGAGAGTGGGAGGCAGAGAAACCGGGGAAGCTTTCCCTGGGTGGGGCCCTGCCTTGCTTAGGAAGCAGCACAGAATCTGAGGCTCAGAGATTGAGGGCAGGGCACCTGGGAGATTATCTGATCCAGTCCATGACTCTATGGGGGAGGAAACGGAGGCTGAGAGTAGAGAAGGGACTCACCCGGGGTCCCAGGGCTTCAGAAAGTGATGATGACGACAATAAAAATCATGATTCTATAGCAGTTATTGTGTACGAGGGACTTTTCTGCATTAACTTCTTGAATCTTCTACATGTGAGACAGAGAGCATCATTATCCCTGTTTTTTCAAGGAGTGAGGAAACTGAGGCAGAGAGGTCACGAAACCAGTGTCAGAATCTCAGCCCAGGCTCAACCAGTCACTGCACCTCTGAGGTTCGGGGCAAGTTTCTTGGGGAGGAGGGTGTGTGCCTGTGTGCTAAGTCACTGCAGTCATGTCCGACTCTGGGAGACCCCTATGGACCATTAGCCCTCCAGCCTTCTCTGTCCATGGGATTCTCCAGGTGTGAATACGGGAATAGCTTGCCAAGCCCTCCTCCAGGGGAGCGTCCTAACTTAGGGATCGAACCAGCATCTCTTAAGTCTCCTGCGTTGGGAGGCGGGTTCCTTACCACTAGCGCCTCTCCCAGTTTGCCCCACCTTCCCAGTTCCCCCACCTAGGGCTCTGGCTACAAGTGGCTGCTGAGAAGATGCTGCAGTTCAAGTTGCTGAGGCGGCCTCAGCCTCCTGTTCACAGAGGAGATGCCCCGCCACACAGCGGTGTGCACACCTGAAACACCCCTGCCCATGTGACGGGCATTTGTGCGCACGTGTCTCATCCCACAGCTGGACACAAGCACCCATACCAACCCACAAATGGATACATCCCAACACACTGGCACACACACCTAAACAAGGAAACACATCCTCAAGAGCACACAACTGCGAAACCCCACGTGAACACGCACAACCCCCCCCCACTCATGCCCCCTATATATAAACCTAGGACACACCTTTCCTCATCCCAATGAACATATAAGCAAACACTGATACACACAAAACACAGGAACCCACACTCAGAAACACACCATGCAATCACAGCTACCCCAATTCACAGCCCATCTTTCACACACAGGCATATTTCTCTACTGATCCAGGGTTCAAAGCACCTGCCCACAAGGTGAGCCGCTAATGTGAGCGGCGTGTTCTTCCACACTTCCCACACCCCCAAGGGCCAGAACCCGCCCCCCCCCACCCCGGCTGTCCACCCCCACAACTCACCACCCCCATAAGTAGGAATAACACAGATCGTTCCAATCCCTTCACTACCCAGCAACTCCCAGTACACACTCATCCCTAAATACAAGGGACCACCCTCCCCCAAATAACTGCACCCCGCCCACGTGCAGGCATTTGCCCAGTTCCTCCCCCGACCCCCCCCCCACCACCCGCGAGAATCCTGACCCCAGCGGACAGCGCCCAGTGTCCAAGGACTTGCCCCGCCGCTCCTTGTCTCCACCCCCTTCGCAAACTCGGGGTGAGCCCTGGCACCTGCCGGGCCAACGCCGGGGCAGGTCAGAGCCCTACCACCTGGTCTCCGAGGGCCACCGCGCAGAGCCCCCACCCACCCCCGCAGCGTGGACCAGGCGCTCACAGTCCGGGGAGGAGGGGCAAGGCAGCTCCTCAGGCGTTAGAAACTCACAGTCACTCGGGCACGATCCGCCCCCCCCACCCCCCGCCCTACCCCCGCCCTGCTCCTGGATCTCACCTTCTCACGGGGAAAACCCAGCATCTCTATTAACCCTTCCGTGGCTGCCTGCCGCACCGCGGTAAGGACCCCGGGGGAAATCCCAGCAGTGTCCAGCAGTCGGCCCCGCAGCCCCAGGGGGAGGACCCGGCTGCACACGTTGAGCGGGTCTAGGGGGCTTAGGCCCCCCACTCTCCATGCACCCACACTCATCAGCACCGGGGAGAACCCGAGGGACGAGGAGGGAGGAGGGGATGCGAGTACCAGACGTCTTAGGGGGCAGGAGCTGGGGATGGGGGCAACAGAAAGGGAGCAGGACCACGGGGTAGGCGGGCGAGGACAAGCCCCCAGAAAGTCCCCCGCAGGGTCAGAGCGGTGCGTGCACGAAGCGGGAGGGAAGGTTGGAGGGAAGAACGACCGGAGGCTGCCTTACCTGATTTCCTCTTGGAACTGCCGTAGTCTCTGAAAAAGAAGCAACAACACACAGACATGGTTAGGGTCGTGCGGGACCGCGAGGCTGCTGCGCTGCGGCTGCCGGGCACTCACGGGCCGCTGCTCATGTGATTCCCGCTGCTGGCGAGCCGCGCGCTCCGCAGCCGCACGCACTGCGCGCCGCGCCCGCCCGCGGGGCCCCCGCCTGCCCGCCCTCCGCTCTGGGCGCAATCGGCCCGCCCCGGCCCGCCCCGCCCGGCCGCCCGCACCCCCGCCCCGCCCCGCCCCTGCCCGGTGGGCCACTCGAGCCCTTTCCCTGGCACCTTCCCCCGAACGCCGATGGGGGAGGACGAGGCAGGTTCCCAAGCACTTCCTTAACAGGGAAACTGAGGCCCCGGGGAGTGGTCGCTAGAACCCAGGCCCTGCAGCGCACCGGGAGCCCGCTCCCCACCCCTGCAAACTTCCCCTCCCACTCAGCTTTGCCCCCTCAGCCTTTAAAGTCACGATCGAAATGTTACCTCCTTCACCTCTCTTTCCTGACATCCTCCCCTGCAGGCCCTGCCGTAATTATAGATTTGTGTGACCCTTTGATGGAAGTCCGCCCCCACCCTAGACCCATGGGTCCCTGAGGTCACACTGTGCCTTGTCCCTCCAACGGCACCCCTTGGCCAGGCAGTGGTGATGAATGAACAGGGACTGTAAGCTTAATGCTGACCAGAAAGGCTCAGGCTGGGAGCCGGGGGATTCAATAGGGGGTAGGCAGAGCATACTGCCAGGTATGGTGGCTAAACTTCCAGTGAGCACTGGGTTCAAATCCTGTCGCTAGAAATAACTGCTGGGGGACCGGAGGTATGTAACAGACTGTAGCCTGCCAGGCTTCTCTGTTCATGGAATTTACCAGGCAAGAATACTGAAGCAGGTTGCCATTTCCTACTCCAGCCAATCTTCCTGACCCAGGGATCGAACCTGAGTCTCCTGCATAGGCAGGTGGATTCTTTACCACTCTGTCACCTGGGAAGTCTGTTAACAGCTTTACCTGGCCTGGTCTGCTCCAGCCTGGAGCCTGCTCTGCCCTCCAGCAAGGAGTTAACCCAGACTCAGCCACAGGCTCCCTCCCAGTCCTGCGCCCACTGCCTTTGGTCCCTCCCTGCACCCTTGCAAAAAAGCAAAATGGCTCTCCAAAGAGGCCTAACAAATAGTTGTGAAAAGAAGAGAAGCGGAAAAAAAAAAAGAAGAAGAGAAGCGGAAAAGCAAAGGAGAAAAGGAAAGATATACCCATTTGAATGCAGAGTTCCAAAGAATAGCAAGGAGAGATAAGAAAGCCTTCCTCAGTGATCAGTGCTAAGAAATAGAGAAAAACAATAGAATGGGAAAGACTAGAGATCTCTTCAAGAAAATGAGAGATAACAAGGGAACATTTCATGCAAAGATGGGCTCAATAAAGGACAGAAATGGTATGGACCTAACAGAAGCAGAAGATATTAAGAAGAGGTGGCAAGAATACACAGAAGAACTGTACAAAAAAGATCTTCATGACTCAGATGATCACAATGGTGTGATTACTCACCTAGAGCCAGACATCTTGGAATGTGAAGTCAAGTGGGCTTTAGGAAGCATCACTATGAACAAAGCTAGTGGAGGTGATGGAATTCCAGCTGAGCTATTTCAAATCCTAAAAGATGATGCTGTGACAGTGTTGCACTCAATATGCCAGCAAATTTGGAAAACTCAGCAATAGCCACAGGACTGGAAAAGGTAAGTTTTCATTCCAATCCCAAAGAAAGGCAATGCCAAAGAATGCTCAAACTACCGCACAATTGCACTCATCTCACACACTAGTAAAGTAATGCTCAAAATTCTCCAAGCCAGGCTTCAATAATACGTGAACCGCGAACTTCCAGATGTTCAAGCTGGTTTTAGAAAAGGCAGAGGAACCAGAGATCAAATTGCCGACATCCCCTGGATCATCAAAAAAGCAAGGGAGCTCCAGAAAAACACCCACTTCTGCTTTATTGACTATGCCAAAGCCTTCGACTGTGTGGATCACAACAAACTGTGGAAAATTCTTCAAGAGATGAGAATACCAGACCACCTGACCTGCCTCTTGAGAAATCTGTATGCAGGTCAGGAAGCAACAGTTAGAACTGGACATGGAACAGACTTTCCAATAGGAAAAAGAGAATGTCAAGGCTGTATATTGTCACCCTGCTTATTTAACTTATATGCAGAGTACATCATGAGAAATGCTGGGCTCGATGAAGCACAAGCTGGAATCAAGATTCTCAGGAGAAATATCAATAACCTCAGATATGCAGATGACACCACCCTTATGGCAGAAAGTGAGAAGAACTAAAGAGCCTCTTGATAAAAGTGAAACAGGAGAGTGAAAAAGTTGGCTTAAAGCTCAACATTCAGAAAACTACAATCATGGCATCCAGTCCCATCACTTCATGGCAAATAGATGGGGAAACAGTGAAAACAGTGGCTGACTTTATTTTTTGGGCTCCAAAATCACTGCAGATGGTAATTGCAGCCATGAAATTAAAAGACGCTTACTCCTTGGAAGGAAAGTTATAACCAACCTAGACAGCATATTAAAAAGCAGAGACATTACTTTGCCAACAAAGGTCCGTCTAGTCAAGGCTATGGTTTTTCCAGTAGTCATGTATGGATGTGAGAATTGGACTGTAAAGAAAACTGAGCACTGAAGAACTGATGCTTTTGAACTGTTGTGTTAGAGAAGACTCTTGAGAGTCCCTCGGACTGCAAGGAGAGTCAACCAGTCCATCCTAAAGATCAATCCTGGGTGTTCATTGGAAGGACTGATGTTGAAGTTGAAACTCCAATACTTTGGCCAAATGATGTGAAGAACTGACTCATTTGAAAAGACCCTGATGCTGGGAAAGATTGAAGGTGGGAGGAGTAGGGGACAACAGAGGATGAGATGGTTGGATGGCATCACCGATTCAATGGACACGAGTTTGGGTTAACTCCAGGAGTTGGTGATGGACAGGGAGGCCTGGCATGCTGCAGTCCATGGGGTCACAAAGAGTTGGACATGACTGAGCACCTGAACTGAACTGCATCCTTGCATCCACCAGTCATCAGGGGAACCTCTAAGACAGGTCTATTAAATGCTCAGGTAGGGCTGGATGGTGATCTATGTGGAAATGCTCATTTCCCTGGGGATCAAAGAAAATGCCAATTGCCCAGCTTTAGTCGAAGTGAACTGGCAGCTAGGTCTGCCGGCTGGAAAGACGGGGTCTCCTGGAGGAAAGGACAGCAGGTTCACTGGGAAGGGAGTCACCCTCATGGACTCCCCAAGACTCCAATCCTAGGAGTCTAGGGGGTGACCTGGGCTTTGAGGGCATTTGTTAAGTTTCAAGGTGTTTTGCCTCCACAGCCTAGGATGAGGGGACCCCCGTTTCCTAGGCTCCTAGGTTTCCCACAGAAGCCTGTGAGTAGGAATGCTGGGGTTGAGGCCCAGGAACCTCCATTTCTGATACCATCCCCTCCCCCCTCTCCACCAGCCCTCTTGTTTGAGAACCTCCTCAGTATTCCAAGCCTCTTTCAATCCTCATGTCCACACTAAGGAGGTTCTATCATCCACATCTTACAGATGAGGTTAGGCCACTGCCCAGGGTCATCCAAGCTGGGGAAAGGCTGTGGTTTATGAGCTCCCCTGCCCCCCATGAAACTGCATCATGGATGGGGGATAACGGGGAACCTGCCGAATCTGTTGTCTTCAAAAGGCTGGTGGGAGAGTTCCCATTTGCCCCTGTCCCTGGCCTGTCAGTCCAGGAAGGCCAGAGCCAGGGTCAGCTCCCTAGGGCAGAATGGAGATGGGGAGACACTGTGTAGAAGTGCCTGGCTGTATCCATTGAAGCTCTGCCGTGGGGAGAATTCCCAGGGAGGAGGAGGACAGTGTTATATGGCAGCTACATCCAGCCCAGCAGACTTGCATCTCCCAAGGAGAGACTTTGTTTCTCAGGCCTTATTGCCGAATGGGGCCTGAGGAAGGGCAGGGAGTGGAGGGCCAGGATCAGCTCCCCTCCCTTGCCCCACCACCTCCCCGCTGGTCCTACAGGAGAAGCCTCTGGCCCGGGGACCACAATGGCCCACTGCCCATCCCCTGGCGGCCAGCAGACCAGATGGGGGGGGCGTGGCTTCCTTGCAGTGATGGTCACTGCATCGTCCCCACTCTGTTTGTGCAGCTGCGCTGCCCATGATTCTCTTTAAGCTTGTCAACAGCCCCCAAGGGGAGACAGGCAGGTCATTACCATGTGATGGGAGCATGTTGAGGCTCAGGAGTGGGAGAGGGACACAGTTCATGGCTGCTTGAGGCCGCTCTGTGCCAGGCCCCATCAGCGATTCTCAACCTGAGCATTCAACAGGGTCATCTGGGGAGCCGGAGTTACAAGTTCAGACGTGGCCCCCCACCCCTGAGCTGACGAACCTAGTGTCTGCATCTCGGACAAGCCCCCCAAGGCTGCCCCAGTGTTGGTTGAGAATCCCAGGTCCAGCACAGTCTCCGCTCAATCACTGAAATCCCTGTAGGCAGCAACAGTGCCAGGGGGCACCCCATTCCCTGTACCACAAGCTCCATTGGTACTCTAGCCACCCTCGAGAAAATCTTGCTTAGTAAGAACAATGAGCTTGAGATGCCAAAGAAGCTTCCAGACAACCCCTGCCCACTCCCCCCAACCCACCCCAGCCAGCCTGTCCTTCAACTAGAGGATAAGCCCTTCCCTTCAAGGACCCCTGGATACTGTGGTCTCCTTTTTTGGGCAGGTCAAGACAGCAAAGCTTAGAGAAGCTGGACAACATGTTCAAGGTCATGCAGTGAGTAGGTGAGGCTGGGAATGGAGGCCGAGAACCTGGGCCTTCTCTGGGTCAAGACCAACCCCCAAATGCTGCCACCAGTGGGTGAAAGGGAGGAGGGCAATGCTAGCCCTGGGTGCCTGAGAAGCACATGGGTTAATGGGGTGGAGGCCGAGGCCCTGGCATGGGGGGGCTCAGGCTGGGGCTGGATGGTGGGACGGGCAGGCCTAGACTCCTTCCACAGGGTCTGGCCTCCAGCCCGAGTAGGGGCGGCCCTAATAGGAAACCTCTTGGAGGTTTCCGGTTGGGCACCTTTTAGCAAAGCCATTTCATATTTTTAGCCGTTGAATGTGCTCAGAAGCAGCTTAGATATCCAGTGGCTGGGACTCCCCCATCCCTCACATACCAGGGCATGGGGCGGGGTGGGGAGAGGCAGGGATCTCCCACCTCCTGCTGCCCTGCAATCAGTCCTGGCCTGGGCAGGACAGCAGACCTTCCATCAGAGTCCAGTTTCCCACCAACTCAAGACCCCCTCCCCACCTCCCCCTCTGCTTAGTTCTTGCCTGGAGCTGGTGCTGACAGCCCCCACGCCCCTGGCAATTCCACTCCCCGTAGGTCACAGTCTAGCCTGCTTCCGACTTGCTGCTGAATCACCATCTCCCGGGGAGTCACAGGAAGGGAGGAAGGGAGAAAGGGAGGGGAGGCGAGGCTGGCGGCTCCCTCTAGTGCCGCCAGAAGCTAATGTAATTGAAAAGCCCTCCCAGGCCGTCCTGACACGGCTCTGTCAGGCCACTCAGCCTTCTCTGCAACTGGTCCGGGGGTGACCAAGGCCACAGTGACCAACCATCCTGGGCAAAACTGGGACACGGGACTTTCAGGGCTCAAACTGGGAAGGTCGCAGACAAACCAGGATAGTTGATCACCAGATGGTGTACAGGTCAGGCCTGGCTGGAGAAAAAGGGTGGGGTTCCTCCAACCCAGCATCATACCCTTCCCTTATTTAAACAGGGGACTCCCCCTCTGCAGCCTGTGTGACATAAACAGTTCACATAGGATGTTGCTGTCTGCAGCATGAGGGAAAGTGCTGGAAGCAGATTCCAGTTCAGCTTTCTGCTACTTGCTAGCTGGGTGGTCATCTTGAGCTACTTCCTTTACCTCCTGAGCCTCTATTTCTGTGTACAGAAGGAGGATAGTAACTGGAGCAACCCATTAGGATTTGGGGAGCATGAAACACACAGTGCTCTTAAAGAGCTTCACATAGTGCCCGGCACAGAAAATGCTACAGAAATGCTTATTTTCTCACCCCTGCACCTGACCCCACCTCTGTTGCTACTCAAACGGCAAAGTCGTGTTTGAACTTGGACCCTGCAGAACCCCCTAAAACCAAAGGAAGGGACTTCTTCTTAAGGACCCCACCACGATGCTGGCGGCACAGTAGCACGCAGGGGTGAGTCCAGACTACTCTGCATAGTTTCAGGCTTTCAGATGCCAACTCAGCACTGGTGTCTGTCAGGTGCCATCCACAAAGGGAAAGCCTGTTTGTACACACAATGTTTGAATAGGGCTCGTCTAGAAACAGCCTCATTTTCAAGGTGACACTGAACCACAGGAACTGGCAAACTCTGGACTCCTATATTGGAATGCATCTAACCTCCAAGGAGCGGCAAATGCTCAGAGCCCCGAACCAAGAGATGATCGTGCTAATGGCACTCAGAAAGGCCAGCTTTCCTTTTTGTTCCCCCTTTCATTTCTCCTGGTGAGACATGCTGTGCTCCTTCCCCGGACATTCCAGGGAAGGGGCTGGTGCTGGATACAGAAAAGAGGGAGAGGCTGGAGTGAGGAGGCGGGAAAGGCATTTAACAGGTCCTGTGTCTGGGCCACCTGTTTTTGCACATGCTTCCCCTCCTTTTCTTGAGCAGATATTTGCCCTGCAGTGCTCTGAAGTGGGCAGAGGTGGTGTTAATCCTTTTTGTGGATGAAGAGACTGAGGTCCTGAGGGCTTAAGTGGCTGGCCGGGGCTCATGAAGCTCCACTGACATCCTGACCCAGAGGGCTCCCCATGTCGAGGTCCGCCAGGGACTGGGATGCAAGGAGAGACGCACGGGCAGGAGAAGCAGGCTCTCGATGGGGAAAGGAGGCAGCCCTCCTGCCAGTGAGGGTTCCTGGAGTGAGAGGCAAAGCCAGGAAGAGCCTCCGAGACAAGGGAGAGACTAGGAGAGAAAGCCCACTCTGGTGGACCGGCTGTGTGGAAGGATGCTGAGTCCCCACTTCGTGGCATTCTGAGTGCTGTAAGGCTGTGCCCTTCTGCCCCTTCCCCCCACCCTCCACCCCCGCCCCCTGCACTGTTGCTCCTGTCAGCAAGTGCCCTGGCAAAGGAGGACATGCACGCACTGCCAGCCTGATGTTCTTACCCCCTGTCTGCTGGCTGACATTGGCTGTTTGGCCCAGGACGCCTGTCTGCAGGGCTGCGGCTGCTGGGAACTGCAGGTTGCCAGATGGCTGTCGGTGACCTTGAGAGCCAAGCAGTCTTGGGGTAGTGGGTGGGACCTGGATCATTGGATCATGGGGATGGTGGGGGGGCGGGGGGTGATGATATGCAACCCTGGCTAGGGGAGTGATGTGGAGCCCTTGAGGTGGGCAGCAGTGGTTCTGACTGTTGTTATTAACCAGTAAGCACCTTGTGGCCCCTGCAGGAGGTAGCCTTGTGAAGGCCTGAGTGGGCATGGGAGAAACAGTGACTTGTGCTTCTGGCCTGCAAGTCTGGGGTGAAATTAGGGGGACAAAACTACCTAGCACAGTGAGAAAGGTAACATTCTGAGACGGCCCATGCTGAGAGTCACAGGAGAGGTTACCCACCAGGCGCAGAGGAGAGAGAGATCCCAGGGCTGTAGGGCATCCAAGGTGGCCTCTTGGAGGAGGAAGCTGTGAGCTGGGCCTTGGAGGAGCAGAGGAGTTTGGATCCATGGAGAGGGTAGCGAGGGGGAAAGTTCAAGAAGCAGGAACAAGGAGCTCTGAAGAGGAGGAGCTGAACTACTGGGGAGGGTTGGTGAGCAGAGGGACAGGCAGGAAAAGGCCAGGCTAGGGGTGGGGGGAGGGGGAGACCGGAGCAGGGAAGGGTAGGGCTTTGAAGTCCTGCTTCGAAATCTGGAAGGTTTCAGAACGGAGGAGTGATAGGGTCAGGGCCTGGCTGGGGAAGGTTTTTCGTTAAGAGGCTGAGGTGGACAGCTAGGGGGCGGGCAGGAGAGCTGTGACGACTCTGAGCCTGAATGTCCACACCTCCTCCCCACCGCCCACCCCCACCCCCGCCGGTTCTGGGCCTGGCTCTGCCCCTTCTGTGGCCGGTAGACCTGGGCAAGATGCTTCCAACTAGCGCTTTTTGAATGCCAGGTTGTGACCCATGACTGAGTTCTGAAACCAACTCGATGGGCCCCCACCAGTATGTTTAAAAGGTAAAACAGCCATCTCCAAACTTTTGGACCCCAGGGACTGGTTTTGTGGAAGACAGTTTTTCCATCGACAGGCAGTGGGAGGCGGGGGGTGGTTTCAGCGTGTCCGCCACTCACCTCCTGTTGTGCAGCCTGGGGGTGGGGGTGGGTGGGGTGGAGACCCCTGAGGTAGAAGAGGCAAAATGATCTTGTCACCCAGAGCTAAGATGAAATACGGTTCTGTGAACCTTGGCTTCAGATGTCTGTCTACTCATCCCCTCGTCTGTCTGTATGGGATTGTGATGTGAAATTTCTGACTGTGGCAGAAAAAGGTTTAGAAACACCAACTAATTCTCAAGCCCTCAGTTTCCCCATCCATGGAAGGGGGCCTCTCTGACTGTCCTCAGGAGCTGTTAACTCTTCTTTGTAAAACCAAAACACCGAGACAGCGAATGTGGCTCCAGAGGCCGAGTGAGGAGGCTCTGGAGAGCTGGAGCTTTCCACCCCACGGAGCCCCAGCTGGGCTTCTGTTCTGGCTTTTGAGAGCCCTTGCACGGAATGGTGTTGAGGGGCAGCGACCTCTAGGGAAGACAGACGGGGGGTGGCGGGGGGCATGAATCTGTTCTTTGCCCCCATGTGTGCCCCGGTCTAAATCATGGCACTGAGGGCCCTTGTGTCCAACAAGAATCCATCCTTTCTCCGCAGGGCCTGTTTGCTCCAGGGTTCTGAGAATGGGCCCCATTGTGCCATGTGGACAGTCCAGAGAGGCCGGAATTCCTGCCCCGGGCAGAAAAGCTGAATTCCTGGGGAGGGAAGAGGTCCCCCCCAGCCCCAGGCTGTGTCTCAGAGAGGCCCATGCCAGGCGATCGCAGGCCCAGAAACCTCCAAGGCCTTGTGCTCTTGTGCTAGTCTCTCGAACACCCCAGAGGGTCTCTGCTGCTGCTCCGTCCATAGCAAAAGGACAAAGCCCCATCTGTCTGTCTGTCTCCTCACGAAGACTGGACTCACCACTCTGGCAAAGGCCCTGAGCATGTCTCCAGCCCAGGGATCCCGGCTCCAGGCCTCCAGCAGAGGGTTAGCAGTGTGAGCGGGCTTGAGCCTGGTTCAGACACCACTTTGTGACAGAGGCAAGTTTCTTAACCTCTCTGGAGCTTATTTGTCAAAAGGGATGAAATGAGCACCTACATCTGCCATTGTTGTGGGGAATTACCTGGGATCACGCACAAAGCTCTTAGAAGGGCATCGGGCATGTAGGGCCTGGCCAACAGCCTGGGTTCACGAGAGGGGCTGGGTTTGGAGTATGGATGGCAGCCAGGGTGGAGGAAGTGTTGCCTGGCCCCTCACCAGCATGGGCTTCGAAAGAGCTTGGCTCTATCGTCCGTGGTGCCAGCTCAGGACCGGGAAAACAAAGAGTGTGCGCACTCCCAGGCGTCCCACCCAGATGTGACTGACATGCAGTCCGAGGAGGAGAGGGAGGGTGGGGAATGGTGAAAGGGGCAGTGACAAAGTCTGTGATGGGGTTCCACCATGAAATCCCAGGAGAGAAGGGCAAGGAGGGTCTTCCATGTTTGGAGGCCTTCCCTGTCTCTCTCCAAGTGCATTTGTCTATCTGTCCACCCATCCATCCATCCATCCATCCATCCATCCATCCATCCATCCATCCACCCACCCACCCACTCATCCATCCGTGTCTTAACTGAGGAGTTACTAGAGACACAGCCTTGCACCTGAGCAGAAGCGGTGGGAAACAGTTCTGCCCTCACAGGCCACACCATCTAGTTGCAGACACAAGACAAAAGCCCAGCAAAAGAAAACATGCAAGTCACCCTGTGATTAGGCGCTACAAAGCCTGGTCAGAAGGACACGTTGTGGGGATCTTCCCCGGAAAAGGGAGGTCGGAGTGGGCTGAGGTGGGGGGGAGGTCTACCTGGAAGGGGAAAGCGTAGAGCTACCTGTGAAAGACGGATATTTGGAAAGAGCAGAGGCAGGAAGAAAAGTTGGAGTGGAAGGGATGATGTGGTAAAGGTGCAGGGGCAGGAATGGATGTGGGATCCTGCGTGTGTGTGCGTGCATGTGGCCTCTGGGAGGCTGAATGCCTGGGGGGACAGGACATGTAGCTGGGGCTGGACCGCAAGCCAAGGAAAGTGGCTCAGACTTTAGAAGAAGGAACCCAGAGGCGATGTTTGTAACAAAAGACTTTCCCCTGGACAGCGGCGACACTAGCTCTGGGACCAAGAACTGGGTTCCCATCTGGTTCTGGTTCTCCCTGTTCAGGGGGCAGGATGGGGACTTCTTCAGGAGACAGAGACAGCTCCCAAGCTGCCGTGGCCCTGACTGCAGAGGTGCGTTGTTTGTGTGTGTGCATTGTGTGTGTGTGTGCGTGTGTGACAGACACGGGGGCCCACCGCTGAGTACACCTCCGGCTTGCTCCTTGGCTGTGGGCCCCGCACTCCCCAGCCCTGGTCTCATTTGGAGCCGGGGTTGGAAAGTTGGGAGCTTGGGCCAATGGCTTCCTGCTTCCCACGGAGGCCCAGGAGCCCGTCCAAGGCCCAGCTGTGCCTGTTCCTACCTCGGCCGCTGTGGGAAAGAATGCTCAGAGGAGGGCCCTGGGCCTCTCCCAGGCGCCTAGCTCACCTGCACGGCCTGGGAGGGCAGGGGCTCTGGGAGCCTGCATGGTCACCTGTGACCACGAGAGAACCGTCTCCCAGGTTTGCCAGAACTCTGTATCACAAATGCACGAACACTGCGCACTCAGACGTGCCAGGCCCCTTGACAGCTGCTTGATGTTGTTCCTGGGGCAGGTGCCTTAGGCCCCTTTTACAGATGAGGCTCAGATAGCTTAAGTAACTTGCCTGGTGCCTCACATCTAGCAAGGAAGCAAGGCTGCAGACTCATGGTTGTCTGTGCTCACAGCCACCACTTGCGCCTTTCAGCCGTCTCTAGTTTCTCACAACCTTCCACGGCTTGGGGAGGGCCAGCTTGTCCAGAAAGCCCACTGATTTTGACCTCCAATCGCCCCGAGTGTCCCAGTTTGGCCCCCAACACCTAGTACTGCCCTGCCTGGAGCTGCCTGATAGAATTCCCTGTGATCACTGATGGAAACAGCATCTGCAGTGCCCAGGATGGTGGCCACTGTGGCTGTCGAGCACTTAGGAGCTGACTAATGTGATGCAAGAATTAATTGTTATTATTTTTTTGACCACGCCATATAGTTTATGAGATTTTAGTTCCCTGACCCAGAATTGAACCCAGGCCCTGGCATTGAAAGCCCAGAAGCCTAACCACCAGGGGACTCCCCAAGAACTAAACTTTTAACCTTGAAAAAGTGAAAGCACTGGTCACTCAGTCATGTCCAGATCTTTGCGACCTCATGGACTATAGCCTGCCAGGCTCCTCTCTCTGTGGGATTCTCCAGGCAAGAATGCTGGAGTAGGTTGCCATGTCCTCTTCCAGGGGATCTTCCCGACCCAGGGATCGAAGCCGGGTCTCCTGGAATGCAGGCAGATTCTTTACCATTTGAGCAGCCTAATTAAAATTAAAGACACCAAGCTGGACCACCCAGCGTAGGGTTCACAAGACCTGGGGGACAGCAGCCTTCTCTGTGCCTCAGTTTCCTTGACTGAAAAAATCAAGGTTCTAGACTGGGCCCCACGTGACTTCTGCCCAGGCAGAGGCTTCCAGCTCCAGGCCCCTGGCAGGCCTGGGTCCTCCTTGCTGTGGAAGGGGCAGCCTGGGAGCCCTGTGTACTGGCTCCCAGCCCTCCCCCAAGCAGCCTTCCGTCAGCACCAAACCTGCTCTCTCTCCTCTGGGTCAGCCTGGCTCCACTATAGCAAAGTCACCGTTCAGCAAGACAGCTCCCAGTGGGCCAGCCCTGGGCCACCTCCTCCAGCCTCTGCGTGTACTGACGTCACCAACGAGTCCCCGGAGGCCCTGGAGCAGGCGTGAGCCCTTGGACCCCAGGGCATGGTGGGAAATGGGAGGGGGATTGGAGGGAAGGGGTCAGGCCATCCCACCCCGAGTGAGGCCTTCCTCTCCAAAGGTGGGAGGGAGAGGCGTACTACTATTATTGCTATTGTTACTATCACTAATACCACAACTGACAAGAATGTCATGTTTTTTCAAGCATTCACATTATGCCAGGTACCAAACTAAGCTCCTGACACACATCAGCTCATTTTATCCTCCTGGCACTCCTGTGTGTGGTAGGTTCTCTTATTTCTCCCACTTTACAGAAGAGAAATGGAGGATCAGAGAGGGCATGTCACTTGCCCAAGGTAACACAGCATGTGAGCCCAAGTCGCCCGACTCTAGCACTCAAATCATTCACCATCTTGTGGTTCATAAGAACACCTATAAAATTCGGCCAGATAAGCTAGTTAGGAGTAGGTGGGAAGAGGAAAGTTAAACCAAGACGCAGGGCCAGAAATACCAAAAGGACACCAAGTTCTAGACACTCTGTTATCACAGCCTCAGCTCGGTGTGAGCATAGCCGTGAGGAAGAGGAAGCCTGACGTGACCCGAGGCGAGCATTCACGACCACCTGGGCTTAGAGGCGCAGTGGTTTCTGACCCTAATGGTCCCTCATCCAGTGCCCAGGCCAAGTCTCCTGCTGCTTCTCGGAGGCTCTGCGGCTGAAGTGAGCCTTCACGGGTCCACAGCCAGGACAGTCTGGCTGCATCTGGGGCCGGCTGACAGTCTCCACAGAGGCCGTTTCTCTCAGGGGAGCGTTCGTAAGCTCCGGGGACCGTGACGCTGGGCTGACGCTGTCCTGGGCTCTGTGTCTCTCTCTGACTTCTCTCTCCTTTCCCTCCTTCAGCGCCCAGCCCAGTACTGATTCCCGACACCCCCAAACCCAGCCGACCACAGCACCCTCTCTTTTCCTTCGTAGCTCTTACTATTAATACCTGTGCTGCTTCCTCCTCCACTGTAGGCTGCGTGAGGCAGGAACCGTGAGGTGTCTCCAGGCCTCGCACAGGGCTGGGCACCGCTGGCATTTGCTGAGTGAGTGCTCGGAGCCCTGACGACTGGCAACCGGGCTAAGGGCTGCCGGCTGGTTCTGAGGGACTGGCCCGAGCTGTGGTGTGATCCTGAGTTGTCCCGCAGGCAGATCGTGGGTCTCTGCCCTCCCCTCCCTCCGGTAAAGCCCAGTGGAAAATGCCGCTTCCTTCAGGAGGTCTTCCCTGATAATTATAGATGGGTTAGAATCCCATGGACAGAGGAGCCTGGCAGGCTACAGTCCATGGGGTCACAAAGAGTTGGACACAACTGAGTGACTACCACACATACACACACACAGAGCAAGTGCGGGTGTTTGTGTAAAATACAAGAGGGCTTGAGCAGTCTCGATGGGCAGAGTCCAGCCTCGTGATTTTCTGTCCCCTGATGAGGATGGCCTGGATCTCCCGTGCTCCGTCCTCTGTCTGGGCCATCATCCTGGCAAGTGTGTCTCTCTCCTCCCCCACCTGACCACAGCATCTGACCACCTCCTTTGCCGTGTCCCCTGTGGGCCCAACGCTGAGAACAAGGCCACGTGTGAGCTCAGAACTAACATCTGGGCACAGTTTGATGTGCTCTGGGCTTCTCTGGTGGCTCAGATGGGACAGAATCTGCCTGCAGTGCAGGAGACCTGGGTTCAACCCCTGGGTCGGGAAGATCCCCTGGAGAAGGGAATGGCAACCCACTCCAGTATTCTTGCCTGGAGGATCCCATGGACAGAGGAGCCTGGCGGACTACAGTCCATGATGTCCCAAAGAGTCGGACACAACTGAGCAAACTAACACTTTCATTACTTTCCTCTTGATATGCTTCAGACACATTATTTCAAGTACCATTCTAAGAAGAAGGTTCTATCATTACCCCCATTGTCCAGATGGGGAAACTGAGGCACAAAGAGCTCACATTGCTAGCCCAGTGGCAGAGCTCAGGTTTGAACTGGGTGTTGGCTCGCTCCTAAGCCTTTTCCATCTTTTCCATCACCATCTTTTCAGTCTCTTCTGGTCTTCCCATACCCCCCCCCCCAAAACCCCCACCCCTGCCTAATGCCCCTGCTTGGAAGCCTCCCTCAGCCCAAGCGTCTCCCTCCCAATCTGTCTCTGAACCTTCCCTCAGCATTCAAGTCCAGGTGGAGGCCTGGCTCACTCTGGTGGCCTTCCCTGCCCACCTCGGCGCCCCCTCCCCAAGGTCCCCCTGCCCTCCTAGTGAGAGGACTGCAGGGGACTGGCCCCTCCTCGCAGGCCCACCTGAGTGTTTAGCCAGGGTGGCCCTCAGGCCTGAAGCAGACTTAGAGTCACGGTCATCTCCACTCTGCTTCCAGAACCTCAGTGCTTAGTGACACAGCGCCCAGTCCCGGAGCCCACGGCCGGGGTGGGGCGGTGCTCGCCCACCTTCCCGGCAGCTGCTCTTTCCTCTGACTGATTCCCTGCAGCGGCTCCACTGTCCTCAGCAAGAATGTGCCAGCACCTCTTAGTTGCCAGGACTTGAGCGAAGTCCCGGAGACGGTGGAGGACAGGGAAGCCTTGGCGTGCTGCAGTTCATGGGGTCGCCAAGAGCTGGACCTGACTTGGCGACTGAACAACAATTATGTGCCAGGCCCTGGGGCTTGCTGCATTGAGTAGGACAGACTCATCCCTCCCCCAGGGAGGACAATGAACAACTGGATAAAGCCAAGTGATAAACTGGGTTAAGAGCCCTGAAGAAAGGCATAAGGATGCTGAAGTGGAGAAAGAAAGGGAGGGCTCTCGAGGAAGAGAGGATTAAAGGAGAACCTGAGGGCAGATGGAAAGGCTGGGGCAGGGCTGTGGGCTGGGTAAGGGGAGGGGTCTGGGGAGGGGTAGGAGGCTGTGGCTGGAACAGAGACCAGAGACCAAGCCTTCTTGGGCAGGCCACAGGGACACTTCCGGAAGTACTCCTAAGCATAGGGGAAGACCATGTGGGTGTTGGCACACAGGCCTTCAGGGAAGCTGTGTCCCCTGCTGTTTGGAGGCGGGTTGGGGGAGGGCCCACAGGAGGAAGGGTTCCAGCACCCTTGCCCTCAGGCAGGGCCGCCCTGCAGCCGGCTCCCTGGGTTCCTCAGGGGATGAGGCCCTGGTCGCCCCCAGGGTAGCTGTGATAATGCTTCACATTCAGCTGCTTGGCGCCTCCCGCCTTTCCTCACTCCCTCACTGGTCTCTTCTCCCAAATAAGCTGCCTGAGCTCAGTCCTCTCCTCAGATCTACTGCTGGAGGATTCGGAACCAAGACCTCCATCTCTCTCTGTCCCTGTTATGAAGTGCCCCCCCTCCCCACCTGCCCACCACGATTCCTGTGGCCACAACCCTGCCCGGCGCACAACACACAGCGGTGGCTCCACCCAGACGTGCCATGAGTCAGCAAGGGGGTGACCCGGGTCCCCTGGATCCCGAGGCGCCTGCCCTTGGCATCGCGGGGCTCTGGGGACTTCACAGGTGCCCCCTCCTGCTTGTGGTGGGGGCCGGGGCACTCCTGGCTCTTAAGCTCGAATTCTTTGGCTTGGCAGGCGCAGCCTCCTCTAATCAGAAGCCTGCCTCTGCCTAATTAAATCAGACCTGACCACAGCCCAGCTCCCACTTCTCCAGCTATTCCCTCCTCCCTGGTCCCTCCTCCCTGTCCCTCAGCCAGGCCCCGATTTAAGTCTCCACAAGGACCTCCAGGTGTCCTTCTGCACCAGCACTCGGGAAGCTCTGGAAATCAGCTGGGAGAGTTTCTGAGCGATGGAAAAAACACTGGGCTCTGAGTCAAAAAACCTGGTGCCAATCCAGTTTCTCTGGGTGACCTCAGGCAAGTCACGTCCCCCCTCTGGGCTGCAGAACCTGTCAGGGCAACGTGGGGGCCGGGCCAGAGGGGGTCGGTGTAACACTGGGCTCTGAAGCCTGGGACTGCGGGCAACCTTCTCCTCCTGCCTCTCTGTGGATGCAGTCAGGGGATGTCCAAGCAGCCTCTCCCATCCTGGCTGCATGCATGGAGTGAGGAGGGGCCTCACTCAACAGCCTGTGCAGAGAGAGCCTCTGGCCATGTGTCCTGGGTTGGGGGCTGGGAGTTCACAATGACTTAGGAGTCAAGCTATGGTTTTTCTAGTAGTTATACATGGATATGAGAGTTGGACCATAAAGAAGGCTGAGTGCCAAAGAATTGATGCTTTCAAACTGTGGTGCTAAAGAAGACTCTTGAGAGTCCCTTGGACAGCAAGAAGATCAAACCAGTCAATCCTAAAGGAAATCAACTCTGAATATTCATTGGAAGGACTGAAGCTGAAGCTCCAATACTTTGGCCACTTGATGTGAAGAACTGACTCATTGGAAAAGACCCTGATGCTGGTAAAGACTGAAGGCAGGAGGAGAAGGGGGACGAGATGGTTGGATGGCATCACCGACTCAATGGACATGAGTTTGAGCAAACTCCGTGAGTTGGTGAAGGACAGGGAAGCCTGGCATGTTGCGGTCCACGGGGTCACAAAGAGTCGGACACGACTGAGCGACTGAACAACGTGACAACTGGGCGACTGGCTGGAGAGGCTTAGTCAGGGGCTGGGGTCACAGCTACTACCCTCAAGGTCAGAGTCAAGCCTCAGTTTGGTTGGGGGAAAGGAGACCTGCTTTGTGGATGCTCCCAGAGCCAGCTTCACTGTGACCATCCTGAAAGGGGAGCCGGGCAGCACCCCTCCTCTGAGGTCTGACCCCACAGCAGGAGGCCCGCAGTGGATATGGGCTGGACTGGCCCTGGCACTCCTGAGCCTTGCACCTTCTCACCGGGGGAGAAGCCTGGAGTCCCCTTAAAGAGTCCCCAGGTGGGGAAAGTGCCCTCAGCTGTACCTTCAGGGGCTCCCCACCCTGTGACCACAGCAACCACGAGTGCCGATTCAATTATTCATCCCTATGGGTGGATGAAGGTCCCATCTTGCAATTTGGAAATTGCTGCATGGCCACAGCCCCTATGTGGTTGTGGGGGGCAGACCTGGAGTGGGGAAGGATTTGGATTCAGCCTCTGATGCTTACCGGCTGAGAGATAACTCAACCAATCTGAGCCTAAGATTTCTCATCTACAAAAAGGAGGCATGAACCTCACAGGATTATTGCTTGCTTGCTTGCTTCACTTTTGTTGTTTCCAACTCTTTGCAACCCTATGGAGTAGCCTGGGAGGCTCCTCTGTCCGTGGGATTCTCCAGGCAAGAATACTGGAGTGGGTAGACATTTCCTATTCCAGGGGATCTTCCCAACCCAGGGATCGAACCCACTTGTCTTTCGTCTCCTGCATTGGCAGGCGCCTTCTTTACCACTAGCGTCATAGATGGTTAAACAACGTAGACCAAGCTTAAACATCCAGAACAGCTTCAGCTGTCTGCAAACGCCTGCCTGGGTGGGGGTTGGCGTAATATCCAGTGCCGCCACAAGAGGGAGCCAGACACACACAGATCCCGTGAACTAAGGCACTTGAGCGACTGAACTGAACTGCTCTGAACTTGAAGGCGCTGTAAGTGACCCAGTTACAGAGATGCCTAAACTCCAACCCACCCTAAGACCCAGCCTACAGGGCCTGTGACTGGGGGGCGGGTCACATGATCTCCAGGATGCCTGCCTCTTTTGCATCTGACTTACTGTGATTGTCTTCCCTTCTCACAGCTCTTAGCTCCCACTCCAGACCCTAGTTGTTACACGCTTGGACTATTACAACACCCAACCGGTTTCCGTAAGATCACACAATGTCAGAGCCAGGAGGGATCCCAGAGACCCCCACCTTATGCCCCTCATCTGATGCCGAAGTGTAGAAGGGGTTAACGACTGCCCCACATCACCAGCTGGACACTGCATGCCCCAGGCCCATCTCCTCTGGCCCAGCTCAAGCCAGCACTCTCTCGTCCAGGCAGACAGACTTTCTTTCAGTTCCTTGAAATGGCCCCAGTCCTGGCTCCTGGGCTAGGTCCGCCGCCTCCCACAGCAGCGAGCCAGGCCTCTCCCCTCAGACCACGAGGCTCCCCAGGGGCAGGGCCTGGCCTCGCCCACTTCCGTGGCTTTGCGCCTCACACCAAGAGGAGGATGAAAAATGCTCGAATGAACCAATGCTTCCTGCCCGGCCTACAGGGCCGAAGACCTGGGTCCGAGGCTCAGCTCTGCCATGGGCTCCCTGTGGAGGGGCAGCTAGCTGGCCAGGGGGCTGGCTCCAATGCAGGGGCAGCAAGAGTCCCCCGCACAGGACATAACAGCGAAGCGGACCTCGGGGGCTTGGTGGGGGGTGCACCCCTCCAGCTGGAGCCTCCACGGGTGTCGCCACCCTGAGAAGAAGGAGTGGGAACGTGGGACCTGGGCATCTGCGCACAAGAACGCTCCTCCCGGGGCTGACGTTTCAGGGAAACAAAGCAGGCACAAGCCTGAGAAAATAACGGGGACTCCCCCGCCCCCTCCCCTACCAGGATACCCTTCCCCAGCCGGCGCCTCCTGTCCATCCTGGCTTTGAGAGCTGAAAGTCCTGCGCCAGGACTGACCACTGAGCCGCCCTCCCCTCCTGGCCCTCACACGCCCTCGCTCTGAGCTGGCTGGTTTAGAGTCGGCCTCCCACCCGCTCGCCCACCCAGCAGGACAGACGCACCCTCAGAAGTCCTCGTTTCCCAGAGCCGATGCCCCTTTCAAGTGGGTTGGACACAACTTCCCGCCGGCCCCTTCCTCCCACCTGCCCACCCAGGTTAAAGGCGGGGCGTGGGCAGGGGCTCCTCACACAAAGTTCTGTGCTGTTCCAGCCCCCGGCCTCCTGGGGACCCACAGTCCCCTGTTCCAGCTGGCCCGCCCGCCCATCAGCATAAACAGGCTGTCTGTGCAGCTGCCAGTGGCAGAGGCTGGGAGGGCAGTGTGGCGTGTCCCCGGCCAGACGGGAGCTGTCCCACTGCTGGGGGTCTGACCAGAACTCAGCAGAGCTGGGCACTGGTGGGTGGGCTACCCACTCTAATTCCCAAGCCACTCGTCCCTTAGCGAGCGTCAAGAGCATGGGTGCCTCAGAGGTCCTGGTAGCCAGGGGGGCCTGGTGGTGGAGGGGCAGCCTCACTTCACGGCCGGCGCGAACCCTGGAGAGATCTCCCAGAGCTAAAAGGCGCTCGGCAGAAGTCAGCCCAGCTCCTGCCTTCAGCAGGAGTCCTCTAGTCTTTTCTGAGCAGCCACTGCACACCCAGGAGGGGTGAACAGGGAAGGGGGAGAAGAAGCAAAAGTTCCCGTGGACAGAGCATCTGTGATGCCAGACACCCCTAAGGCATCAGAGCCCGTGAACCTCATGACCATCCTCCCAAGAGGGTACTCCTGGCCTTGTTTACAGAGATCTGAGAGGTGAAGGGACTCATTCAAGGCCATAGGCAGAGCTGGGTGTTCTGGCTGTTGTCTCCGAGTTAGTTTAACTCAATTTAAAATTTCCACCTAGTGGTACCCTTGAGCCCTGAGTTTGCCAACCTGCCTGGTCCCTGGCACACAGTAGGTGCTCAATGAACACGTGTGGGTGAAGGCTGAGGAAGAGGTGCTCTCCGGGGCTCTTCCCAGGACCTTCTGTTTGCTCCCAGGGAGCAGGAAGGGAGGGAGGAAAAGGGTAACCTGACTCAGCACGTACTAAGTGCTCCGTGTGAGTGTGTGTGCTCAGGGTTTCAGCCGTGTCTGACTCTTGGCCACCCATGGACCGTAGCCCACCAGGCTCCTCTGTCCATGGGATTCTCAGGCAAGAATACTGGAGGGGGTTGCCATGCTCACTTCAGGGGATCTTCCCAACCCGGGGTTTGAACCTGTGTCTCTTATGTCTCCTGCATTGGCAGGCAGGTTCTTTACCACTAGCGCTACCTGGAGAGCCCAAATGCTCCATAAACACGTCTTCTATTTCCTTCTAGCACCGAGCAGGTAGGTATGACTGCGGAGAAGGTCACCGTGCTGTCAGCGGAAGCCTGGATCCTGAGATTGGGAGTCAGGCTCCCAAGCAAGGCTGATCTAGAGTTTGACCAGGATTGAGGTAGTGGGGGCTCCTGGAGGAGGCTCCCCCCATTCACAGGGCCATCCTGGCTGCACGGCCACTTACACGCTCCATCTTCCTGCTGGGTCCTGAGGCAGGGCTGGCAAAGCCCCCTCTGCCCTGGACACTGCTTTCCCCCGAGAAGGCAGCCCAGCCTCCACCCCTGTCGGAATGGAGAGGGAGGCTGGGAGGCCTTTTCTGGGGTCTTTTCTCATGCCACCGCAGCCCCGGAGTGACTCTGTCCTCTGCCCAGGGCCTCCAGCTCTGGAAGCCTCGCTCAGCGCCCTCCACTTCAGCACCTGGGCCACCTTCACGAGGCCGGGGCCCAGACCCCAACCTAGCACGTGGCCCAGATCAGGTAGGACAGGCTCCCTCCCTTGCCGGCCTGCCGGGGCAGGGACACGCAGCAGTGGCAGGGGGGTGGGCCCCGGGCCAGATGGAGACTGGCCATTGGGACAGGCTGGGGCAGGGACGGAAGGTCCCTCCGAACATTGGGCCATTGTTTCAGGCCACAACAGAGGGTGGCTCTGTGGCTCTGGGGCTGAGGAACAGAAACCTGTTTAGCAAGGCCCTGTTCCTCCCATGCAATTTCAAGAATTTAACCAGGGTCTGGCTGGCTTCAGCAGGAGAAAATGGGCTGAGGGGACGGGACCACGCCTAGAGCTGAGAGGGGCGGCAGCGACCAGGAGACCCTCAGTCACTGTGTGAGCCCCCTGGGTGCTTCTGGGGTGTGGGGCTTCCTGCGGGCTCCCAGGCTGATGGGCTGGCAGCAGGCCCGTGTGTGGGAGGTGATGAGAGGGGGCCCCAGCCCTGGCCTCTGTTCTCTCTGTGACATGGGGGCCAAACGTGTGCATGCCACCTGCCCACGGGCTCAGGCTGAGCACAGAGGGCCGCCACTGTCAGAGCAAGAGGACGCTGCACCCCTACAAGTGGCAGACCTGTTCTGGGGGTGGGGGGCAGTTCTCTTGCTGCAGTTTGCCCCGATCCAGGGCTGCCACCATGACGATGGTGAGCCTGGCCCTGGGTGGTGCTGACCACGTGCCAGGCCTGTTCTGGCACTTCCCACGCACCATCCTCCCCACAGCCCCTGGGGGCAGGCACTGTCGTTATTCACACTGGACAGATAAGGAAACTGAGGCACAGAGGGGCCAGAGAACCTAGACCACCCAGCTCCAGAGGGTTGGGGAGTGCTGTTCACTCTGCAACCTGGACAGTGGGCAGTGCAAATTTTAAGCTTGTTAATCAGTCCCGACCTGGGTTCAGTCAACATTTACCAGGGGCCAGGTCCTGCGGAGGGTGGTGGGGGGAGCGGTCAGAGAATGTGGGTTCCCGTGGTGGGGAGAGACCATAAACAATGTGGTGTGGCTAGCGCCATAGCCAAGGGCTACGGGCTTTTGCTGGGGGGCGGGGGGTGGGGGTGGGAAGAGGGCTTCCTGGGATGTCTGAGGACTGAGCAGGACTGGGGTGGGTGGGTGGGGAGAGGGGTCGGGAGTGCTCTATGCGGAGGGGGAGGCTGGGCCTGGGCTTGGGGGCTGGGGACAGCAGGCTGCACCCTGTGTGGGCACCTAAGGATGAGGGCGGGGCCCGTGGGCCAGGAGGTGGGAGAGATGGGGAGGGGGTCTTGGGCCCTCGGGCCTCATGGGGCTGCCCCCCTCCCATCCCTGTTCTCTGAGGGATGTGCAACATGCCAGGGTCTGAGGATAGGGCCGCTGGACGGCCCTTTAAGAACCTTAGGTTCACTGTTTCAGCGATGGGAATCGCAACTTGAATGAAAAGAGGCCTTTGCCGGGTCACGTGGTTGACTGGGGTGGGAGTCCAGCCTGGCAGCCTGGGCTCCCGTTTCCATCACTGACACCACGGGAATCAGAGCTGAGGGACTGGCTGCCCGGAGGCTCCCTGGGGAAGCCAGGCCGGGGGACGCCTGCCTCCCTGGCCCACTGGCTCAGCACAGGGGTCTCGGGGGCTCGAACACGGCTAAGCCAGGGACAGCTGAGCCGGCAGATGTGGCCCCAGGACTGGGTGGCCATGTGCACAGCCCAGCAGGTCCCCTTAGGTCCTGGGGTGTGGCCTGCATGGGGCCAGGCTCACCTGGTTGTCAGAGTCCACCCAGGACTTGCCCTGAGCTGAATCCCCTTGCATTCCAAGGGTGTGTCCTTATCCCCCTCCTTCAGGATATGGTGACCACGGCCTCTGACACCACTCACCTGTCTTGCACGTCTCCCGCGTACCTTCTCTGGGTACTGGTGATACTGTGATCAGAACGGTCCTGCTCTACCAGACTGACTGACAATAACGTGGGGAGGGAGCAGGGCACGTGGGAGGCAGTGATACATTCCCTGAAGGAAGATGAAGCCAGGACAGGGAAGCCAGTGCCGGGGATTTTATGCAGGAAGGCCAGGGTCGGCCTTGTTGGGCAGCTGTTTGAGTCAAGATTGCAAGGAAGCGCGGGACCAGGCTGGGGGCTCTCCTGGGGAGGGGCTGAGTGTTCCAGGCAGAGCGGAGAGCCAGTGTGAAGCCCCTATGGCAGAAAATGGCTGGAGGGTGCGAGAAGGGGCAGGAGGTGTGGCTGGAGCAGAGCCAGCTGGCAGAGGCAGCAGGTGCCACCAGGGGCGAGGCAGGAGCAGGCGGAAGGGCCTTGACTCTGAGCAACACCAGAGGCATGGAGGAACGTGACAGAAGAGGGACACGATCTGATGTACATTTTTAAGTGGTCGTTCCATCCTCTGAGTTGAAAATGGACCATGGAGGGCAAGGGCAGAAACAGTTGAACAGTCAGGCCAGGATCCAGGGGAGGTGAAGCTTGCCCCACCCCTGCCCCCAGGGTAGCAGCTGGGGAGATGGTGAGATGTGATCAGGGTCTGGGTATATGCTGAAGGTGGTGCCCAAAGGATGCGGTGACATATTGACAGGGTGCTAATCTAGAATAATGCCAGGGTCTGGGGCCTGAGCCAGAGCCCCCTGGAGAGCTGAAGGACCCGTCAGCCAGTAGTTCGAGGAGAGGAGGGCAGGGCGCTGGAGCAACCTTTGCCTTCTAGCTGCTGCTAAGTCACTTCAGTCGTGTCCGACTCTGTGAGACCCCATAAACGGCAGCCCACCAGGTTCCCCTATCCCTGGGATTCTCCAGGCAAGAATACTGGAGTGGGTTGCCATTTCCTTCTCCAATGCATGAAAGTGAAAAGTGAAAGTGAAGTCGCTCAGTCATGTCCAACTCCTAGCGACCCCATGGACTGTAGCCTACCAGGCTCCTCCATCCATGGGATTTTCCAGGCAAGAGTACTGGAGTGGGGTGCCATTGCCTTCTCAAGCAGCCACATAAGAAGGCAGAACCACCATGGCTGCCAGTACCAGGCTCACCAAACATCTCTATAAAGAACACCCTTTCTGTGTGGGGCCTATGGTCTAGAGCAAAGGCTGGCAGCCCAGAGGTAGACCCCACTTCCCACCCACGGAAGCCAGCAAGTGGCCTGGGATCAAAGCTGAGGGGCTGGGGCCCGTTGCCCACCTCCCCCACCGAGCTGGGCTGTTTTGCAATCTTGTCTTCCTCACAAGATGGAAAGGGCCACAGTCCCCCACCCCAGCCCCCTGAGCACTCAGAGGTCCTGCAGCAGCACACTTGAAAGACGCCGGGGTTATCTGCAAAATTCCAATTAAATCCACAGGCTTTGATAATTTGATAAGCCACTCCACAGTCGCCCCAGAGTCAAAATACGCTGTTACTCGATCCCGTGTTTATGTTTCAGGATGGAGGGGGGAGGTGTATGGTGGTCTGGGATGGTGCACACGGTCCTGAGAGGAAGGGATGTGAGCACTTGGCTGACGGATCATCAGCGTGGGTCACCCTTGGGTCTGAGCTACACTCTGCATGCAACACAGGTCTCTCTTCGCAGGTCCTGGAGGCCGAGAGGGGCCAGGGTGGAGAAAACCTCTGGAACTCTGGAGCCACAGCCAAACCCACCTCCTGACCCTCAGGCCTGTCTCGTGCTAGAGTGGTTCTGTTCTCAGGCCCTCTCTTGCCAGATGAGAAGTGAACTGGCCCAGGTGGCCGGTACCACCTCAAGAAGAGGCAGATAACCCCTGTTGCCATGGAAACTTGGAGACTAAATTGCTTTATGGCTCCTCCCTGCAAAAGCCAGGCTGTGATCTGCAGAGGTGGAGTGCGCAAGGAGCCACGTTCCATTCTGTTCAACAACCTCCCATCCAATGGGCCAGTAGCACTGGCCGGGTTATCTCAGTACACGTGTCATCTCGGTAAGCCCCTGAACTGCCCCAGGAGTCCGGCATTCCTGCTTTTCAGGGATAGAAACACAGAGAGGCTGGGAACATGATCTGAGATCACAGAGACTTGAGTGGTTGGTCTGGACCCCAGAGCCTGCCCTGCAAAGCCACGCCTGCGGCCTCACCAACACATAACTGTCTCCCCAAGCCTAATTTCCACCATTCCTTGAGGGCCTTCCAGGGATGGGCAAAAGGCTAACCTATTGCCATTAGTCGGTTTCCCTGGTGGCTCAGTGGTAAAGAATCTGCCTGTAATGCAGGAGTTACAGGAGATGCAGGTTCGATCCCTGGGTTGGGAAGATCCCCTGGAGGAGGGCATGGCAACCCACTCCAGTATTCTTGCCTGGAGAATCCCATGGACAGAGGAGCCTGGAGGGCTACAGATCATGGGGTTGCAAAGAGACGGACATGACAAGCAACTGAGCACGCACGCACACATTGCCATTAGTGTGCAGGTGAAATAAGACCAACTTATTTAGCTGACTGCCAGAGAGAGGGTGTGGGGTCACCAATCAAAGGCAGGATCAGCTGATTTTATGGCCATGCACCTGCTACTTCACCCAACCAGTGACAATCCCTCTGGGCACACGATCATGTGTGACTCCAAGGATCAACCCACCTGGGGAGAGACATCTCCTCTCTCCCTGTGGAAGGAAGCTGAACAAGAGGCTCTGAGAGGCCAGCACAACTGGGGAGTGGCAGGGCCAGGTGGACCTGGGGATGCTGCGCTGAGTTATCTTGTCTGCTCCTGACAATAAGCTGTAAACCAGAAAGAGTTTGCACGAAAACCTGCTCCCCAGATGCAGAGACACCCTCCCTTGCCAGGTCTGGAGTCAGAGAAATGAGGAACAAGCCTTGGTCATAGGAGTCTGGGGACTGATGCTCTTCCTTCCTTTGGTCCATGTCTGCTTAGCCTCATTGGCCTGGCCAGCACTCCCTCTACTGTATCCCCACGTCTGGAGTCTCTCCAGGCTGGCCTCAGCATTAGCCTCACAGGAGAGGCTTGAGCTACCACTTACTCTTTGGGGGGGTTGACATCCTCCGGTCGGGCCTCAAAGAACCGAAAGACTTCATCACACTGTGAAATATGGGGCGGCAGCCGGACAAGGGCCTGTGGAAAGATAGGAAGAAAGGGCATTAGGCCTGAGGACACTGGGAGCAGGAAAACCAAAAGCGAGGTCAGCTTGGGCCAACAGTGATGGGGGGAGGCTTGAGGACTGTGCCAGGGAAGACATAGTGAACAGGTACCACCAGCTACCCACCCACCACCCAACCAGACAACTAATCAAGAAATTAACTAATCAGCTAACTAATGAAACAACTCTCCCTTCATCTATCCATCCATCCCTCCCATCAACTAACCAACCATTCCATTACTGAACTTACCACACAGTCAATAAACCCGGTCCAGTGTGGAATGGTGTGGGGTGTAGGGTGAGGTCAGGCAAAGCCCTGCTTCTTGGCCCCTCATTTAGGATGGAGAGAAGACAGTCAAAGCAATCAACCTGTCAACCATCCAGCCAGCAATTCAACCAACCAATCATCTAATCAGCCAGTTAACCAACTAAACAACTAGCCAACCAAATGAAAAAGGAAAAAAGAAAGGGAGGAGATCATTAAACCCTAGGTCTTAGGGTCCTTGCTGCTGCTAACTCACTTTAGTCGTGTCCGACTCTGTGTGATCCCATAGACGGCAGCCCACCAGGCTCCCCCGTCCCTGGGATTCTCCAGGCAAGAACACTGGAGTGGGTTGCCACTTCCTTCTCCAATGTGTGAAAGTGAAAAGTGAAAGTGAAGTTGCTCAGTCGTGTCTGACTCTTAGCGACCCCATGGACTGCAGCCAACCAGGCTCTTCCATCCATGGGATTTTCCAGGCAAGAGTACTGGAGTGGGGTGCCATTGCCTTCTATGCTCAGGGTCCTTAGGAACGTATTATTCTGCATGAACCCTGAAAGGGTTCTCTCTTGCCCACAGAATAAGTCCAAAATCCTTAACTCCACAATCCAAGGCCTTTTCCCACCAGCCTCGTCCCCCACTCTAGCCACACCCTAGCCTCACCAGATACACACAGCCTCTAAGTACTCACTGCACCATTAATTATTTAATGACAAGCTGGTCATTCTACCATGGACAATAGGGTGCTATGACAGAGTCTGACTGGACCTGGGAAGATTAGGAAAGGAGATGGTTTTAGGAAAGTCTCTTTGAAGCTGATTGCTGAGAGACAGGTAAGAACTGACAGGTCAAGGGACTTCCCTGGCGGTGCATTGTCTAAGACTCCACACTCCCAATGCAGGGACCCAGGTTTGATCCCTGGTCAGGGGACTAGGTCCCACGTGCTGCAACCAAGACCTGGTGCAGCCAAATAAATAATAAAAATACATAAATATTTAAAATATAAAATGATGAATTAAAAAACAAAAAAGAATTGACTGGTCAAGGTGAGGGTCAGGGGACCAAGTATGGTGGCTCTAGGACCTGCCGGAGGTTGGGTGTGGCAGGGTCTAATAGGGCTTTGCTTAGGCCAAGTTGAACTGAGCCTGGAGGAGCAGAATAAGCTGACGGGTGTGGAAAGGCTTCTTAGAAGAGTGGGCAGGAGTTTGGCCCAAGGGGTGTGCAGGATTTGGGCAGGCGGGAGGAGGTGGGCATCCCCAGGAGGATAACTGCAGGCAGGGGTGAGGGGAGCTGTGAGTTTGTCGTTCAGGAGGGGTGAGAGCCCGCTGCTGGAAAGCAAGGGACGAGGGTCAGAGGTGATCAGTTTCCTGCTCTGCACCAGCACGGATGCCGCACCTTTCAGCCTGGGCACCTGGACCGATGCTGACCCGGCTCAGTCCGGTGGAGTGGTGGGGGGATGTAGGGTGAGGCCAAGCAAAGCCTTGCTTCTGGGCCCCTCATTCAGTATGGAGAGAAGACACTGGGGTGATCCTTTAATACAGACAGACAGATGAGGTCAAAGTAGGGCTGGGGGACAGGGCCAGTCCTGGAACTCTGGGCTAGAGCCAAGGGAAGAAAGACGGAAACCCTGGGTGACAGGAGTGTGAGGAACTGCTGATAAGGAGGCTCCGGAGCAGTGGCCAGCTGGATGGGAGCCTGTCTAGAGCCCGTGCCTCCCCAGGCTCTCTGCACTGGGGCTGCTTCAGGTGCAGTGACCTGACCCGGCAGCTCCCCTGTGCCAACCATGCTGGGCCTCCATGAGTGTGGCCACCTCGTGATGGTCCCATGAGGGCAGATCTCATTCCCGTGTTACTGAGGAGGAGACGGAGAGTCAGGGAGGCCACGTGGCCTGCCCACATGTGCGAAAGACCTTGCTAGAAAGGAAGTTCCACGCGGGCAGAGATTTTAGTCTGTTTTGTTGACTGCTGTGTGCCCAGATCCTAGGAGAGAGCCTGGCACTCAGGGAGTATTTGTGCAAATTAATGAATGAATAAGGCTTTGGTGTGCAGCACCAATAGGACATAATAGAGGGGCAAGAAAAGCACATGTGGTCTTCGGTTGCGTTGACAGAGGTGTAGTGTTGAGGAATGGACGTGATCGTTTACTTCTCTGAGCTGCTCAGGTAGAGATTCAAGCGTGGCATTGAACACAGCGGCCTTTCCGGATGCCAAACCCACAGCCGGGCAAGAGGGGACAAGACCTGATCTTAGCAGGTAAAACACACTGTGCATCTCCCAGCTGCTCCTTCCAGAGCCTGCGGTTTTCCAAGGGTCTCTAACAGATCACATCCCCAAGACCAGGCAGGGAAAAACAAAAGAAAGGAAATTAACATTCAAAGAGTAACTACCACGTGTCAGGCACTATGGTAGGACTCTCCAATCATCCAACAAGCAGGGAGCCTTTTGGTGTATGCCCGGGTAGTACAGGCATGAGCCAGACATAGCGCCTGCCCTCACAAGCATACATCTAGTGGGGCAGACCCCGTACTGTCCTGGAGGTACCCATCACTGCTTCCATTTATGGTGGGGACACTGAGGCTCCTGGGGGTGGAGCCACAACTAAAATAAGTGGCAGAATGAAGCCCTGTGCTCAGACATAGCCTGGGGGGACTTATCCCTATAGTGTTTAAGTTTTAATTTAACACACATGGTAGGTGCTGCTTTGGTCCCCAGGAGAGGATAGAAGGAAAGAAAAACTGAGGAAGAAGAGAGAGACAGAGAGATGGAGGGGAGGAGAGGAAGTTGGAGACAGAGACAGAGATGGAGGGAGAGGCAGAGACAAAGAGAGAGAGACGGAAAGAGAGAGAGAGAAGGAGAGAAAGGCAGAGACAAAGAAACAGAGAGATGGAGAGACGGGGAGGAACAGGGAAACTGAGAGGCAGAGACAGAGAAATGGAACGCAGGCATGTGCAGAGAGCAAGGGTCCCTGGTGGCAGGGAGGGAGGAGGGGGTCGGGAGGGAGCACTAATGGGCCGGGATGGGCAGGAGGCAGGAGGGAAGCATTCCCAGGGACCCAGGCTGTGTGCAGAGTGGCTGCCAGCGTGACCTCCCTGACAGCAGAGGGAGGGGGCTGGGGCAGGCGCCCTCCCACACGGGCGCAGAGCGGCCGCCTGGCTCCCCCAGCGGCAGCGGTGAACACAGGGGCTCTTCATGCTGACAGAGACCGGCATTCTCGGGGCAGAGGACGCGTGGGCTGGAAGGGCCTCAGACAAAGAGGCCTTTCGGGCAAACCATTGCGGCATCTTTATTTAACAGAGCGCCCCGAGGGGAGCCGCATTGAGGGCTCGTCCTGATTTCAGGCTGACAAGAGGCTCTTGGCTCAGAGCGGCTTCCATCAGAGACGCCGCCAAGCCCAGCTCCGGCCAAGATCATTTGGCAGGAGCGCTGGGTGCGGAGCAGTCAGTCCCCAAGGCCTGGGCTGGTGATGACAACCAGAGCGGGGAACCCCCAAACCTAGCTCTTCTTGCAGGAGCTGGTAGGGGCCAATCTGTGGGCACCTCAGGGGCATCACCCCTGGCTCAGACCTAAAATGCTGTCATTGGGCATTCAGCATGCACACCGTGAGGTGGTTAAGTCAGGGACTCAGGGCTAGGCAGACGTGAGTTTGAGTCCTAGCTCTGCTATTCACAGGCTATGTGATGCTGAATGCCTTGCTTGCCCTCTCTGGTTTCAGTATGATGGATCTCATAGGGTACCTGCCTATTAGGAGGTTAAATGAGATCGTGGATATGAGGAGCCTAGCACAGTGCTTGGTGCTGAATTAACAGTAGAATTTAGGGACTTCCCTGGTGGTCCTGGCTTCCCTGGTGGCTCAGACAGTAAAGAATCTGCCTGCAATGCAGGAGTTCAGTTCAGTTCAGTTCAGTCGCTCAGTCGTGTCCAACTCTTTGCGACCCCATGGACTGCAGCACTCCAGGCTTCCCTGTCCATCACTAACTCCTGGAGCTTACTCAAATTCATGTCCATTGAGTCAGTGATGCCATCCAACCATCTCATCCTCTGTCATCCCCTCCTCCTCCCTCCTTCAATCTTTCCCAGCATCAGGGGCTTTTCCAATGAGTCAGTTCTTCGGATCAGGTGGCCAAAGTATTGAAGTTTCAGCTTCAACATCAGTCCTTCCATTGAATATTCAGGACTGATTTCCTTTAGAATTGACTGGTTGGATCTCCTTGCAGTCCAAGGGACTCTCAAGAATCTTCTCCAACACCACAGCTCAAAAGCATCAATTCTTCGGCGCTCAGCTTTCTTTACGGGTTCAATCCCTGGGTTGGGAAGATCCCCTGGAGAAGGGAATGGCAACCCACTCCAGTATTCTCGCCTGGAGAATTTCCTGAACAGAGGAGCCTGATGGGCAATAGCCCATGGGGTTGCAAAGAGTCGGACATGACTGAGTGACCACATTTTTATTTTCACTGGTGGTCCAGTGGTTAACAATCTGACTTGTAATGCAAGGGACATAGGTTCGATCCCTGGTCCGGGAACTAAGATCCCACTTGCCTCAGAACAACTAAGCCCATGTGCTACAACCAGAGAGTCTGTGCATCACAACAAAAGGTTCTGAATGATACAACGAAGCTTCTGCATGCTGCAACTAAGACCTGGCACACCAAATAAATAAATAAAAACTTAAAAATACTGAACGTTGGTTATACTATTGTCCTCATTATCATTATCCATTAGGTGAGAGCAGTGAGGCATACTAGAAAGAACAGGAGTCAGGAGACTTCAGTTCTAGGTCCAATTCTGCTATTATACACTGCTACATGACCTCAAGCAGCTCACCTCACCTCTCTGGTTGTTGCTCCTTTTAGGATAAAATAGACTAGCCTTAGAATCTCAAACTTAGCTCATGGAACACATGTTGGATGAGATAAAATGAGTTCCGTGGGCACACGTGAAATGGTGCTTCGTAGATCCCTGACTGGGTCTTGGTGGGCAACATGTTCATCAGCACAGCAAAGGCAAGAGACCCGCAGAGCTGTGTTCAGGCCAGTAGTTATTAATAATAATGACATCCTGGAAGACAGACTCATGTAATCATCACATTAAGAGATTGGTATGACTATGACTCCAATTTTACAGAAAAAGAAACTAAAACACAGAGAGGTTGAAACATTTCTCAAGGCCACACAGCTACCAAGGAGCAATATTTTGAATCAGGTGCTCTGAGTCCAGAGCCTATGCTCTGTCTCGTCTGCAACTCTGTACTGCCTCCGGCATTGCCCACAGGTTGCTATGGTGGAGCTGGTTTTCCAAACAATTCCTATTGACAGCCGGTGGAACACAGCTAGGCAAATCCAGGCTACAGACTTTCTGACATTTCTTCCAGCTTTAACAGTCATTGGCTCTAGGGCTTTAAACAGCACCATCATCAGTGAATTCAGGGTCTAATCTACCACAAGCTTGGTCTTTGCAAGTGCTGCAGTGGCATGGGAGGGAGGCCCCAGGCAGACTTAGCTCAGGCCCTGTGCTTCGAAATGATCCCCCTCCAAGAAGCCCACCATTCTGGGTAATGTCTGAAGAGGTATTCAGTGATGTCCGCAGGGCCACACAGCTAACAAGTGACTGAGCCAGTGTTCAAATGCAGATTGGATTAAGTCGCTCAGTCCTGCCGACTCTTTGCGACCCCATGGACTGCAGCCAACCAGCTCCTCTGTCCGTAAGATTTTCCAGGCAAGGATACTGGAGTGGGTTGCCATTTCCTTCTCCAGGGGATCTTCCCAACCCAGGGATCAAACCCGGGTCTCCTACACTGCAGGCAGATTCTTTATTGAGTGAGCTACAAGAGAAGCCCCAGGGTGACGTCTACCTTAGGACAAAACAACAACAAAAAAAGCAGTTTCGCATCTGTCAAAGCAACTGGGGGAGTCCTGCTCTTTCCACGGGATCAAACACTCTCCTATTTTTAGCAGCATCATTTTGGCTTCTAATCAATGGAAATCTTATAGGTAAAAACCCAGGAACTCTTGGTGGTGGAGGACGGGGGGGGGGGGGGGGGGGGGGCTGGAGTCCCACCCATTTTGCCCCCATTCCCACCCCTGGGGCTGCTTCTAACCTGCTCAGATTATTCCTCCTAGATCAGCATCTTGGAAGCTGGGAGTTCACCGAACTTGCATAAATCAGAGTATTTCAAATGCATGAGTTCTCTTTTTGAAGGATCTAAGCAGCAAATTCTTTTGAAATGGAAATAGTGCTTAATTCGCAATTGCCGTTTAAGCCATTTCACAAGTGATACTAGTAATTGGGGCCTCGGGGACATGTCACCCTCCTTGGAGGCTTCCTCTGGCTGGATTCCCTCGTGCTGGTTAGTGAAGACACAAAGACAGCAGATGGGGCCTTCGAGGGGCTCTTGCCCTGAAGAAGATGGACACACGGGAATGACCTGCTAGGAGGGTGAGTGTGCCGTGCAGAGCCTGCGTGGAGTACTCAGCGTGGCCAGCTTTCCCTGGGGAGTGGGGAGGCTTCTGGGAGGGGGGCCTGGAAGCTGAATGTGTGCCTAGGAAAGAGACCAGCACAGACCAAGGGGTGGAGGAGACCTAGGGGAATCTGGCTAGCTGTGGATGGCTGCGCTTCTGCGGACTGGGCTGTAAGGCAGGGGGCTGAAGCCAAAGCAGCCCATGGAACCACCCACAGAGGACCTGGCTGAGCTGCTCAGAGGTTCTTGTGGGCAATGAGGCTCCTCAGAAGACCTCTCCGTGGAAAATGGACACTATCAGCTTGATCCCAGGCTGGAAATGCTTTTTTTTCTGGGTCTGTCTGGACCAGAGAAGATGAAGAGATTCTGCCAGCTGGGTTTACTCCGAGTACCAGACCTCTCAGGAGGCATGAATGCGTCAGTCTTGGCTCTGCCTCAGTCTACCCCCACCAGGAACACTGCTGGCCCAGGCCTGCCTTAGCATAAGGGACACAGGAACAAAGTAACTCTCCCTGTGTCTAGGACTGAGCAGTCATGTCCTGCTTTTGAGAGGACTGTTTCTGTTGCAACATGAATCTTGTTCTTTATTAACACGAGAGACAATGATGGGCCATGATGGGAAACTCTCACAGTGGGAGGGGGAACGGCTGGGGCTAAGAACCTCCAAGTAATAGCCTCAGTTTTTGAATCTGAGAAGTGGGGCTAAAAATGAATGTGTCTGGGAAATGCAGAGGGTTGGGAGGGGGGTGCTTTCCTTACCCCAACAGGGCTGATCCCCTGTTGGGCTTGGAGTCTTTCCCTCAGTCAAATTCCAGCCAAGCCCTCATCCCTCCAACAAAGGAAGTCCTTGATTCTGAAACCAAGTTGATGGTGGACCGCAGGAATAATAGAAGGGAACTCAGCTTTTGGGGTAACAAAAAATTCTAGTTGCATCCACCAGGAAATGGAGACTTGTATAAGCATTGTTACATGGCAGAGGGTGGGCTGACTATTCTCAAACACTCTTTCTCACTGTCCACCCCCTGGGATATTTATTTTATCCCATAGACAAACACTGCAAACATGTATTTCACACACAGGAATGGGGTAGACGGAGTCATTTATGGGATAGATTGTTCATCTGAGCCCCCAAAGTATAGCTCACGCTTGTTAGTGAGATGAAAGTCTTCAAATTGTTGAGGCCACAGAACCATTAAATATTAACCGCATAACCATTCTGCCCATTAAATTAATTTATGGAGTAACAGAAAAGCCTTTGGAACCCCTCTTGATAGACAGCGGCCCTCAAGAGCCACATAAAACAATCAGCCGACTGGCACTTGGTAAATTTTCCGTGACGCTCATCCAATCTGCTCCATATATGTTTAAAGTTAACACTGAGATCTGGGCTGTGAAACTGCCATCAGGTGGAGGGACTGGCTGGCCAGCGAAGGCAGGGAGCCCGAAGTCTAGGGGAGTCCACTGCACGGTCAGACTTTCCATATCTGAGTCCTGGCAGAGGAGCTGGCTATGCCGTGCACAAAGCCGGCTTCACAATCTTGGGCGCATTTGAGTCCCCAGCAAATCCCAGACTGGAAGCCCATGCTGCCTAGCAGGTCCAAGGAAGATTCTGGCCAGCCAAGCAGAACTGCCTGGGCAGGTACTGGAAATCAAACTCTAGAGGTTCTGAGCAGCATGTGCAAGGACAGGTGGAAATGAGGCAGGGGTGGCCTTGGAGTGGACTGCACGTGGCTCTGACTGTGAAGCTGGCTGTGGGGGGCAGTGATGCTGAGTGAAATGTTGGACCCTAAGTGGCACAGACAGGATGACCGGGCGGCAGGGCTGTGACGTGCAATGCCGGAGGGCAGTGACCATGGACTGCAGCTGGACTTATCACTAATGATCATTCCAAGGTCACTCCAGGGTCTCAGACAATCGGACCACAGATCCCAGCTTTCAAGTTCAGCAGAATTAAAGGTCACTTCTGCACTGCCCCGCCCCCTCTGCCATTCTCGGAGTAAATTACCGTCTCCAAGCTGCCTGGCTGCCTGGTGAACCCATGACATTGCTCTTGTTGCCTGGCCCTGAGCAGTTCTCATCTATGCTAATTAGGTTAGGGGGCCCCCTCTCCTCTTGCAGACCCCACTTAAATGGTTTGCCAGCCACCAGTAGTACCACTGGGGCCCCAGAGTCCTCGTCCTGACTTAGGAGTCCTGTTCAAAGCCTGATCCCAGGAGATCAGATGTTATCACTTTCTTGCTCCAGACAACCCAGGAGACGGCATTTCCACAGAGCCCAGCTGCAAATGCCCCAGGCTCCACCGGCTCTGGGAGGCCGAGGCTGATGTAAACCATAAGTCCCAGAGGCAAGAGGCTCCCTCCTGCCCTGTGCCCTTCCTCAAATAGCTCTGCCCATTTGTTTAACTGCTTAAGAGAGGAATAAAGAGAAATAAAAGCACAGGCTGCAGCCATCAATTTAACTGGAATTGGCGATTGCCCTTTAAAGAGAAAAATGGATATTGATCTGAAGAAGAGAAACTTCTAACTTAAGGAAATTCATCATCAGGGCATCCTTTTACCTTAAGGCAGAAAAAGTGACCGAGCATAATTTGCACAGCCACAAAATTCAAACTTAGGATAAGGGAGAATATTTGGGAGTGCTTGCCTCTCCATCGTCTTGGGAACACCAGTTACTAAATTGAGCAACTAGGTTCTTATTTAAATATTTTATTATTGACAAGTGTTCCAAATTATGAAATATTTATGCAGAAAGGAGCCTTATGGTAACAACTCCATGTAGGGACAGAACATTTCAGAAGTTACAAACACTGTGAGATATATTCTCCTGCTCAACCCCTTCATGAACCCCACGAGACAAGATATTTTTACCCCCTCATCTTACAGATCAGGAAACGAGCTCAGAGAGGTATAGCGACTTGCCAGGGTCACCCAGCTAGTCAGTGGGGCACTGGGATTCAACCCCAGCTCTTCTCACTCTAGTACCAGTACTCACAACAAAACGTTATCCCCCACTTGCTTCTCCTCAAGATTCTTGAGTCAGACTCCACAATAGTTTTCACTTAACTAGGAAATTCCATCTCCATTAAAAGCCAGTGGTGCCCGGTGATAACATTAAATTGTTTGGGTCTTGTAATAATAACAACAAAAAGCCAGCATCCATCAAATGCTTCCTCTGTGTGGACACTCTGTGCTGCTGCCTTATGCCTGTCTGGTCACTGCATCCTCATGGCTACACTCTGCGAGGTACCAGTCTCCTTGCCGTTGGACAAGTGTGGAAACTGAGGCTCCGGGAAGTTCAGTAAGTCGCCCGAGTTCACACAGCCAGCAGGCATTCAAACCCAGGTGGTCTGGCCATCTAGAGGCCATGTTCCAAGGCCACTGAAGTGGCAGCCTCTTGTCCTCACTGCAGGGGTCCCAGCCTCTGGACAAGGTAGAAAGACAAATGGGTTCTGCTTCATGACGCGGCTGTCACTGCCTGTCTGTTTTGGGGCTTTGGCTGTTCTAATGTATGTATGTGTGTGTGTGTGTGTGTGTGTGTGTGTGTGGTGAGTGTTATCATCTATAAAGATGTGTACATGAGCATCTGTATCTACCAAGACTTCTGCGTATAAACAAATATGCATTTCAGGTGATACTGAACTCGAGACTGATTCCAAAATGTCCCAAAGGGAATTCAAAGAAAGAGTTCTCCTGTATCCAGCCAGACGCCACAGACAGAATCCTTTCAGCAGAGGTCCCTGCAGGAGCTCCCAAGCTGGTGGAAGTGATTTAAAGGAGTGTTTTGTAAACACGGACTCCTGAAAGGAGTAGAGCCCGCAGCCCTTGTGACCCAGAGGCAGTCCTGGGGTGACCCCTCCCTGAGGGACACCCACACCCACCCCTCTGGCCAGGAAACACCGGGCCTCAGGATGCGTCTGCTAAACAGCAGCAGAGAGTTCTGAACAGACAACCCTCCTTCCCAGATGCACAGACTCTCTGGCAGGTGGACCACACCTCCCCCGCCCCAGAGGCCCTCTTACCCGGCAGTACTCGTCTATGGGCTTCAGCCTCTTCACAGCTACGTCCCTGATGTGGCTCCTCCGGAAGAGGATTTTGCCTGGAAGAGAGAAGCTCATGAGCTGGGTGATTCTGGGTGAAGCTGCCGTAGGGACCTGGGACCCTACGTTTCCTCTCCCTCAGCTTCTCAGCATCTTAGCTGGCCACCAAATGCCCCCACCTCCGCCCACTGCCAAGGAAACAAGAGAGGAGTGGTCACCTCTCCCTGGGGGCAGAAGGTGCCCCAGGCTGAGGGTCCAGGACCTCTGGGGCGGGTGAGGAGCCCCAGAGGCTGCCATCTTGGCCAAATCACCTTGTCTGGGTCTAATGGCAGGATCCATGCCCCGATGTGGGTGAGGCTCTCAAGTGACCTCACGAATAAATACAAAGGGTGGCCCAACCCACACACTGTGCTTTGTTTTCAGGCCCATCCCTCCTTGAGAAATCAGCCTTCATTCCTGCCAGCCGGGCAGGAATTCCTATTCTTAGCTTAGGTGGGTGGTTATTTCCAGGGCAGGCACAGGCCAGTACAAGGAGGAGGGGCCCAATGGACCCCTCAGCTGGGCTGGTATATCCCTCTACAAGTATGGGCAAGGCTTCTGGGAAATGCCAGATCCCAAACCTTCTCTATTGGTTACACTTAGAATCTGAACTCCTCGGTGTGATGCGTAGTGGCCATCAATGTCCGGGTCAGTGCCTCCTTTTTAGAAGACTTCCTTGATTGCTGAGCTGAGAGTAATCACCCTTTTTCCAGAATATCCACACGTTTTGTCTAGTCCTAAGACACACACCACAGTCTGCTATGTATTGCTGACACTCGTGAGCCCCCTCCACCAGGGGCCTGTCTGACTTACCTTAGGGCCCGTGGAGCCCAGCATGTGGTGAGGGGCTCACCTCATGGCTTTAACAGGCATCTGTTGTCCCATAGACCACCCAGTCCCCCTCTGGAGAGCCTCCTTCCTCCATTTCTAACCGTGTGGTTCACACGGAGCTGACCACACCCCTTGTCAACAATGGTAGGCATGTGACCCAGTCTAGCTACCCAGAGTCACAGTGATTGGCTCAGAGGTGGGCAAGGGGACAGGATCTGGACCAATGAGGGTCGGCCCTGAGACCTCTGCTGGTGTCCTCTTCCCCCCAATGTTTCCCCCCACACTTGCTAAGCTGGCAGGATGAAGGCCTGGAGCTCCTAGTGACCATCTCCATCATTGCCTGAGATGGAAACAAACCAAGAGGAAGGATCTGAGCCTGGGACAGAGTTGGTGCTCAGTAATTGTTTCTTTTCTTTCCTCTTTTTCTTCAATGTACCATGTGTCTTGTGGGATCTTTGTTCTCCAATCAGGGATGGAACCTGTGCCTTTGGCAGTGAAAGCATGGAGTCCTAACCACTGGACCACCAGGGAATTCCCTCAGTAACTTGTTTCTTGAATGACTGAAAAGCAGAGCCAAGAGATGGTGAAGGGCAGACCCATTTGACATCATTTGAGTTGCCACATATAGCTGTTCCTAAACCCAGGGTCTACCTGGGACTTTTCACTTATATAAAATGTTACAATTTTCTAAAATTGAAACTTGTTGGAGATGCACTTTAATCACTTGCATCTCATTTAGGAGTCCTAAATGAGATGATTCCCATTCCATGTGAACAAATATGGAGACTGCATGTTAAGATACTTAAGCTTCCTCTATTGGTATCGTTTGGTCACTAAGTAGTGTCTGACTCTTTTGCAACCTCATGGACTGCAGCCCACCAAGCTCCTCTGTCCATGGGATTTCCCAAGCAAGAATACTGCAGTAGGTGCCATTTCCTCCTCCAGGGGAATCTTCCTGACTCAGGGATCGAACCAGCATCTCCTGCTTGGCAGGCAGATTCTTTACCACTGAGTAACCAAGCATGAGCATTGTGTTGGTCTAGGTTGTCTCCCCAGAAGTAGACCCAAGATGAGGAAGTGAGTGCAAGTTGTTTGGGAAGTGATCTTGAGAAGTAAGGCGGGACAGGCAAGAATGTGTCACCCTGCTAGTTAATCACCAGATGGCGGCAGCTCAGGTCTGTTGAGGAACTCGAGGCTCATATAGAACGCACTGCAGAGATATCCCCGCTGAGGGCGAGGAGACTGGGGTGCTTACCACCAACCCCCCTGCTTGTCTGAGCTTCTGAGAGCACTGTTTCTCAGGCACTCCTGGCCAAGGATGTTCCCCTGGCTAGAACAAAACTCCCAGTTGTCCCCGTGAGCAGACTCTGGCAGGGGCCCTGGGGGCCCTGGAAGCAGCTGCTGCAGCGCTCCCCGACTTCCCCGTCACCACAGGTACTGGTCACCAGCCCTGTTCCAGCCAGACTGCCAAGTACCTAACTTATTAAGTCACGTGTGACTTCTTGCTTGTTTGTGTCCCTCACCCCTCTGCACTCAGCATGAACCGGCGGCTGCTTCCTCCCCTTTCACCACACCTGCACTGAGCACAAGGCTTTGCATACAGCAGGAGTCCAATAGGCACTTGTTGATCCACGCACCTCCCTCCCTCTCTCAGATGCTCCCTCAAGCTCCCCTTCCTCCCTTGCTCCCGGAAGCCTCGTAGAGGGGCCGTGTCCCGGGCAGAGAGGTGACACTGTGCAGACTGGACGGTGTCATCAAGATAAATGGGCTCCTCCACGTGCTCCTTTTGAAAGGAGATAAAACATGATTTATCAAGACATGAGAGACGACTGTCTTTCCTCGGGGGAAGATGTCACAGAGTTGGTATTCCTGGCCTCTTTGTCTCCTACCCTTTTTTGGTTGCCCGAGGGCCAGAGGAGTACACGTGTGCAGCCAAAGGGGATGGCGTGTGAGAGGAATGCACAGCAGGAGGAGACCCACTCTCCAGACCTATGAATGACAAGCGGCCCTGGGCAGGGTTCTGGGCCTTCTCCCTGAGCATATTGGCTGTCAGGAGCTGGAGGCCACCCAGGCTCAGTGACACCAGCAGCCCAATGGTGTCTCACAAGAGCCTAGAGGACTTGCTGGGAGGCAGAGCACCTGGGCGGGTGCGGGGACCGGAGCTGGGGGCGGGGTGGCTCCCAGACCTGGCTCTGTCCTGTGCTTCTTTCAAAGGGGAAAGAAGTAACTGATCCACTCTCCAAAAATAGCACTCCTGCTCTTTCTCATCCTATCACAGGACAAAAAAAAAAAGCAGAGAGATGGGGAGACAAACTAGGTCCCTCTTCTAGGCCTCCATCTCAGGGCTGGCCAAGCCTATGACTGGGTTTGGTATTCTTGAGATGTACAGATATAGATATAGACATAGATAGATCAGATAGGACCTGATCCAGTTGCAGAGACAGAACTAGCAAAAAAATAATAATAATAATTAAGGGACAATTAAAGCCTCCAGAGGTACAGAAATTTAGAAGCGAGGGCTGGAGTAGCAGAGATAGGGAGGGGGCTGGGAGGGCTCCTCACCCTACCGTGCCCCTCAAGCCCATCCTCTGCAGTCATGCCTCCAGGCTGGACACCTCCCATCTCCCTCCCAAGGCTCATGGGTCTGTTGCTCAGGTATAAAGTCAGAGGAGAATTTCTGTACAAGCCATTTCCCAGTTGAGTTTTTGGACTCCTAACAGGGCTTCCCTCCTTCTCACTGAAATCCTGACCGGAGCACTGTCTTCTTTCCTTGGGGCCTTGGCACAGGCTGCCGGGAGTGGAGGAGGCGAGGGGGGCGGGGAGGACAGATCTGGAAGGGACTCTACAGCCTTGACTTCTCTGTTAGGAATCCAAACCGCACTTGGATGGCCAAACCAGTGACCATATTAAAAGGGAGAGAAAGAGAAAGAAGAAGGAGGAACATCCCCATTAAGGAAGCTGGGGCCACGGGACATTAAAGGCCTCTTGTAAATGTAATTCAGCCCGTTTACGGCAAGGCCAGGAGAGGCCCCTGCCAGAGCCTTCAAAGCCAGGCAGATGCAGCCCCAGAAATATGATAAGCATTGTAAGAAAGATCACACGCGGGACCTGAGACAGACCTCAGGATTAACTCATTCCTGAAAGTGGAGAAGAGAGCTGTCGAGTCTGACAGGGCCTGAGCCTGTGAGTGGAGGCCCCTCTTCCTGCCACTCTGGGCCGGGCTGAGACAGTGAGGGGGCCTCAGCTGGAGTCCTGGGTTCAAGTCCTGCCCCGGCTGCAGGCTGGCTATGTGACCCTCCACTCCGGGGCCTGTGCCTTTCATCTGGAGACTGAAGGGCCGGGCCTTGGTGGCTGCTCCCTTCAGAGTCCTAAGATGCATGTGGGGGTGGGGTCGTTGAGGGGTCAGACGAGGAGTGAGGGGTAACAGCAGCTAGGCGGTGACTCCTGCCAGGCACAGGCTAAGAGTTTTCCATTGGGTTCTTTGACCTAATCCTCACCACTTTAATTTATTTTTAAAATTTTCTTGTTAGGTTTTTTTGATATGGACCAGTTTTTAAAAGTCTTTATTGAATCTGTTACAATACTGCTTCTGTTTTATGTTTTTCTTTTTTTGTTTGTTGTTGTTGTTTTGACTGCAAGGAATGTGAGATCTTAGCTCCCTGACCAGGGATCGAACCCATACCTGCTGCACTGGAAGATGAAGTCTGAACCACTGGACCACCAGGGGAGTCCCCTTACCACGACTTTATTAAAGCAACCGCTTTTACTATCCCCACTCTGCCCTGGAGGCAATGGTGGCTCAGAGAGGTTGAAGGACATGTCCTAAGTCACACAGCTATGAAGTGGCTGAGTTGGGATTTCAACCTGGGGTTTTGGAGCTAAGATAGTGAGAGCGAGAGAGAAGGCAACAAATCTCCAAAGAATTCTTTGGGCTCAGATCATGTAACGCGGTGAGAGCCACTGAGGATGTTCTTGTGTGTGTGATGGGCACGTGATTCACATCTCCTCCACGCCAGGTGCTGGGCTGGGGATCTGGGGAGTAGCTGCCTTGGGGGCTGAGTGGGAATGAAGCAAGCAATAAAACAAACACTGATTGTGGAGGATGCCCCACGTCACGGGGGTCTCTGCTGACCAGACACAAGTGAATGAATGTGTGGGTAAGAGTGAGCAAGGGAATGAGCGAAAGGACCAATGGACCAACGAGGCAGGGGAGGAGAGGTGCCCCAGTGTCTAGTGGACTTGGAGAGGAAGAGCTCCCCGAAACGGTAAGCCTCCCTGTCCTTTAAAGGGCCCTTACCACCCCACCCCCATCCCCAGCCTGGCTGAGCAGGTGCCAGCCCAGTGGGAAAGGGGGATGCTCACCCTCATAAGCAGGAGGGCATCACATGGGGGAGGCCAGCTCTGCCTCACCCCCCCACCCCGCAATCTGGCCTGACCTTCTCACCATGAATGTCCACTCTGGGCAGGGACACACAGGTGGGCACTTACTAGGAGGTCCCCGCATTTCGGAGGCAGAGGGTTTCTCCCTCCCACACAGGATACCAGGCACTTAATGAAGCATCTTAGTGGCACTTGAGGGGTCTTAGTAGTTGGCATTTGCTTCTAAAGAATGAATTATTTCAAGAAGCAGAGAGATGAGGACATGGCTCCTTCTCATTGGTAGGGAGAAGTGGTTAAAGAAAGGACTGAAACTTCTGAACGCTGTTAACCCCCAGGCCAGCCACAACCCCAAGTTCCTCCTTGTGAAGAGTGGTATCCATGGGGATTCCTTGAGCAGGAGTTGGGGGTTCAGGCACATAGGAAGAGCGAAACAGCAGACACTGCACTCCTGGCGAGGGAGCCCCAACCCAGCCATGAAGAGCCTGTGGGAAAACTCCACAAACCAGGCACATGTTCTGACAAACGGGCAAGTACCCACTGCACAGGGGTAATAAGAAGGTACCGGCTTCAGGGAAAATAGGAGAGAGCTGGCCTCGTGTGGTCTGTCCAGGCTGATCTATTCTTGGCAGCCTCTCCTCTTCAAAATCCACAGCATATATGCATGCATGAATACATCCTCATATAACTCCCTCTTCCTTGCTATTTTTGCCATCTGAAATGCCATCCATCTACCCATCCCTCCATCCAACCATCCATCCATCCATCCATCCATCACTGTCTTGATGGAGGGCCTGCTCCAGTGATAAACGGATGGGGGAAGCCCTGCTCTCAAGATGTTTAGCTTCTAGGAGGGGAGGGGATGTGTATGGAAGAGATTTAGTCTCTGATTTCCATGGAAACTGAGGAGGAGAAGAGCCAGCCACACAAAGCTCTGGGGCAAGAGGGCTCAGGCAGAGGCAAACACAGAGCAAAGATGGAAGATGGAAAAGAAGCCATGTAGGAGTCTTACAAGCCACAGAAAGGAGTCTGGTTTTCTTCTAAGTGCCTGCTGACCCAAATCCCTCCCTATATAAGGCTCAATTTCTAGCATCTAAGGCCTTCTCCAGGAAGCCTTTCTTGAATGCCCGCCTCGCCCTCCTTTACCAGCCTCCTGGACCGCTGGCAGTCACCCCACTCCTGCCCTCCCCTTTTGCTGTCATGGGGAATTTGCAAGGGAACTACCATCCTCAGGGGCCCCCCTCACCTTCCCAGGGGCCCTTGATGCACAGGCCAGCTCCCCGCAGCCACCCTGCCCTCCAAGGACATAGGTGCTCCCAACCTTCTCTCTTCAGGGCCACCCATAGAACTGGAGCATCAGAGGGACTTTCTTAAACTAGAGGGAGACCACAGGAGGCCCCAAGGTTCACAGACCACAGGACACAGAGTCCTCGTTTTCCACGAACATCACTCCTGTCTATCTAATTGGATCTGAGGACAAAATGGAAAGGGGAGTGATTCAAGCTCCCGGGGCTGCCAAAGCAAATGACCACAAACAACAGAAATGTGTTCTATCCCAGTTCTGAGGCCAGAAGTCTGAAATCAAAGTGTCAGTAGGGCTGCGCTCCCCCTGAAGGCTCTAGAGAACAATCTTTCCTTGACTCTCCCAGCTTCTGGGGCCCTAGGTGTTCCTTGGTTTGCAGCAGCATCACTCCAGTCTCTGCCTCAGCCTGTGTCTCAAACCTCCCTCTGCCTTTCTCTTATAAGGACACCTGTCTTTTGGTTTTGTGCCCATCTTAAATTGAGGATGACCCCATGTCAGGATCCTCAATTTAATTACTGGCAAAGACCCATTTCCCAACTAAGGTCATGTTCACAGGTTCCAGGGGTTAGGTTGTGGACATATCTTTTGAGGGCCACTCTTCAACCTACTTACAAGGCTTATGGGAGAGTCCACAGGGCTGACCAGACACTTTAGAAAGTCTTGGATACCTACTTGGATTGTAATCATCCTGAGGTCAGGCATGACTTTCTCTCCTCCCTTTAGCCCTGGCAATACCTGGCATGGAGCTGGGTGTAATGAATGTGGGTGTTGCCTGACACCCTTAGGAGGGATGGGGCAGTGTCTGGAGAGAGGGGGTCAAGGGTCTCTGGAACCTAAACTGGGAGAGACAAACTGCTAGTATCTGCAAGCTAAGTAAATGGGGGACAGGGGTCCTCTCTGGCTCTGTGGGCTGATGTGGTACCCTGGGGAGAAGTGACAAATTTCCTAAAGCAGTTAGAGGAAAGAAGATGTGAGGGTTACTAGAGGGACTCCCCACCCTACCCAAAATGATATGTAAGAACGTTTATGCTCCTCAAAATTCATGTTGAAACCCTAACGCCCCCTGTGATGGTAATAAGGAGGCGGGGCCTGTGGGAGGTGACGAGGTCATGAGGGTGGAGCGTTCATGAACAGGATTAGTGCCCTTATAAAGGGGGCCCCCGCAGAGCTAGCTCTTCTGACATGTGAGATGTAGAGAGAAGTCTGTAACCTGGAAGAGGGCCCTCACCTGACCTCGCTGGAACCCTGATCTCAGACTTCCAGCTTCCAGAACTGTGAGAAATCGATTTCTGTTGTTTACAAGCCACCCAGGCTGTGGTATTTTGTGATAGCAGCCTGAACAGATAAGACAGGGTGACGAGACACAGGCAATGCCTATGGAGAGGAAAAGGGAATAATTAATCTTCTACTCCCCCAGCTCTCTGCAGGCTCATGACCTGGCGTGGGTCCTTGGGTGAAGTGGGTCAGCCCAGCAAACAAATCCTGTGTCCGACTGCCCGGCTTGGGTGTCTGGCACGGCTGTGGTGCTGACAGACTGATGAAGACAGACGCTCTTAAATAAAGAGCATTGGGCGGAGGAGCACCAAGAGAACCTGAATCTGCTCAGGGCTCTTCCTTCACCACAAAAAACAACAAAAAACACCCCTCCTTCATTTTCATGCCTTCAGTTTCAAAGAGGCTGATACTAAGAAAGAAAGAAAAAAGAAAGTGAAGTCTCTCAGTCGTGTCCGACTCTTTGCGACCCCATGGACTAATGTAGCCCACCAGGCTCCTCCGTCCATGGGATTCTCCAGGCAAGAATATTGGAGTGGGTTGCCATTTTCTTCTCCAGGAGATCTTCCCGACCCAGGGATCAAACCCAGGTCTCCTGCATTGCAGGCAGATGCTTTAACCGTAAGGACCCAAACTGCTCCAGGGAGAATCAGCCGGGACTTCCTTAATCACTCAGACTTGAGTACAAAGAGGCATCAGCTTTTCACTGGACAACAGGGTCTGGTTAGGGAGAGAACACAGAGGCCCTGAGGGAAGGGAACACAACGGGTGGAGGGGAAGAGAATGGAGAAACAAGGTCAGCCTTTGCTGGCTCCCCAGGTTTCTGCAAGCTGGTCCTGCCCTCGATGCTCAGCTGTTTGCTGACTGCAGCGGGAGGGCAGGCCCCTGCTTGTCTCTCCAGAGCTGCCCCTGAAGCCAGTATGCCGCCTCTGGCCTGCTGCAGTCTGGGGACAGCCGGCCACTGGCTCACACCTGCTCTCAGCCTCTGATGTGGCTGAGATGACAGCCCTATTCTTTGCGGCCTTCTGCCTGGCTCAGTCTGCACTCTGCCCCCAAGCCTGCTTCTTACATGCTACACCTGGCCTTGCTTGCCCTTGACCTAGACCAGTAGAGACAAAGGGCCCCCTGTGGGCTAGGGGAAGGCTGGGGTGAAGCCCAGATGCTGAGGCTGGAAGCAGTAAGAACACACAGATTCTGCATGGACCTGCTCCCACACGGGAAGGTCCACAGCCCAGGGAATCCTGACTCCATGCTGTGAGTTCTGGCTCCCACAAATCTCTCTCTTCCAAATCCATTTAAGATCCCGCCTTGGCTTAAAGTCTATCTTCCCTGGTGGCTCAGACGGTAAAGCGTCTGCCTACAATGCAGGAGACCGGGGTTTGATCTCTGGGTCAGGAAGATCCCCTGGAGAAGGAAATGGCAACCCACTCCAGTACTCTTACTTGGAAAATCCCATGGATGGAGGAGCCTGGTAGGCTATAGTCCATGGGGTCGCAAAGAATCAGACACGACTGAGTGTCTTAAAGTCATGGCTTAAAGTCTAGCATGGTAATTAAGCAATGGTGGGTTTTGCCTGTCAGAATTTGTGCCCAAGTTTTCTTTGGAGGAATAATTTCTCCTTTATTCTCAGTCTGTGTGATTTTAGGAAGGCTCATCCTACCCTAAACTCCTGGAATCACCAATTAGTATAGTCCAGCCATGGGCATGTGACCCAAGTTGCCGAGTGAGAATCAGAATGGGACTTTGGTGGAACCACCAGAAAGAGAAGTGCTCCTTCTACAGGGGCTGCTAACTCATCAACTCTAAGTCCCAAATCGCTAGGAAGCATCTTTGCGCTTCCCCGTCACCATTTGGGGAAAGCTTGAGAATGAAGTCACCAGAGAAGAAGGCAAAGCTGAGAGCTACAGAGACCCAGCCATGCCTGAAGACATTACCCCTGAGGTTTTCAGTTAGGTAAGTCAATAAATTTCCACCTTTTTCTTAAACCAGATGGAGATGGGTCTGGTCCTTGTCACCAGGAGGCTCCTTTTTTAGGTGGGTCAAAAAGTTCATGTCAATTTTTCTGTAACATCTTATGAAAAAACCCACATGAATTTTTAGTCAACCCAATACATCTAGTTCTGCCATTTACTGTTGTGTGATATGAGACAAGTCACAACCTAACTGAATCCCAGTCTCCTCAAACTGCAAAAGGGGCACAGTAATGTCTAACTCAAAGGATTATCATGAAGAATCAATGAGCAAGTGTATTAAAGCATTTAACGTGGAGCCCAGCCCATAATAAATGTTGAACAAATGGGATCTCTTATGAGCTGACAAGTCCAGGTCAAGTAGGTGTGGGGTGGGGTGGGGCGGGGCTGGGGGCACCCCCTGGCCCGGCCCACGTCCTCACTGGGCACATGGGGTCCAAGCGCTGCAGTGTTCCATGTGCACCCTGCCACCTGGTTTCCCCACCCAAGGCCGAACACGAACTCCCCGCAGCCTGTAGAAACTTTCCTGATTCAAACCCTGCCCCCTAAACACACTGTGTTTCCCCCATGGCTGCCGTTTCTCCTCTTCCTCCATCCACCCGATTCAAAGAGCAGAGAACGTGACACAATGGAGGCAGGATTACTCACTCCATCCGCCCACCTTGGGCACTCTGGGATGACTCACACAGGTGCGGCTGCCCCTCAGCACTCTCTGCCCCCGCTCCCACACACTCAGGGAAACAGAGTTACAAAACTCCACTGGGGTTTTGTCACTGAGAAAAACCTTAACCCTCCTGCAGCCGCAGCACGCTTACGGTAAGAACCAGCACACCGAGGAGGGAACAGCCATCTCCCAAGTTCTGGCGTGGAGAAGCCCACTCCCAGTGCAGGCCAGGCTGAAGGGAACAAAATCTTTCACTCCTCCACCCTCAGTGGGGCTGGGGTGGGGTGGGGGGTGGTTTGTGGGTATCTGCCAGAAAGAAAGCACCAAGTCCTGGAGTATCAGAGGTTTTAACGTGTCTTTACTGAACCAAATGGAATTGAAGGTTTTTTGAATAGTTTTATGGAGCTATGGGACCAGAACAACTTCCTTCTTTATTTTCTATAAGAAAGCACTTTTGGGGAAGGGAAATATAGGGGTTGCAAAGAGTTGGACACGACTGAAGCAACTCAGTACGCACACATAATATACATACAGCAAAGTGCACATGCATGTATAAAACTTAATGAATTTCACAAACTGAACCCACCTATGTAACCAGAACCCAGGCCAAGAAATGGAGAAGAACTTCATGGAGCAGGAACAGATTTTAAGTGGGGGTTTTTTTGGTACTTCGGGGCTGGCATGGATGTTAGACCTCTAGACTAACAGGGTGGGTCATATGTGTTGCAGAGAGGGGACACTAACACATTTGTTGATTTTAGTGATATTTAATTTTATTTAAAAATACATGCTTTATCATTTAATTCAAGATGCAACAAATTTAAATGCACGGTGAATGTAGATCCCTGATATGAGGGAAGTGTGAAATGTGAACATGTTTGATTTGTTAAGTGTCATTAATTAGACAAGGAATAAATTACCTACAAGCTTAGCTGTGGGAAGAACAGTGGAAATAGAAACAAAGCCTTTGAATTTGCTGACTTTTTCTCCCTTGAGTTGGAGAATACCCAGGGTGGTCTTTAGCCCTGACATAGGCTGGAGATATTTCATGAGCTATAAGGTCTTATTTTATTTATTTATTTGACTGAGCCAGGTCTTAACTGTGGCATATGGGATCTTTAGTTCGTGGCATGTGGGTTTGTTCAGGCCCCCTGCATTGGGAGCTCGGAGTTTTAGTCACTGGACCGCCAGGGAAGTACCTGTAAGAACTTAGTTTAGAGAAGCCCAGGTCTTATGAATTGCCGGTAAGGCAGCCGGCACCTAAAGATTTCCACCAGATATCAGCTCAGAGAAGGATGTTTGTCCCAGTGGCACCATGGGTTGGCAGAGAATGTGGGCTGCCCCAGCCTGATTCTGGGAGGAGAGAGAACATTGCAAGGTGGCCCTGAGCCTCAGGGAAGAAAGAGGTTTTGTATTAAAGATAATAGCATTTAAAGTGGCCACACTGAGGACAAATGTCACTTGGGTACCACTGAGGTTCCTCAGAGTGCAGGCTATGGCCTCATTCAGAGCTGAGCTTGGACAGGGCTGAACGCACCCTGGCAGGTACTCGGTAAACCATATAATACTTACTCCAGTGGTGGGACAGGTGGCAAAGGCCGAGGGCACTGGCCTTCCTAGCCATGGTCACACTAGTCTGGTTTCACCTTTCGGCTGTATTTTTCTGTTCTTGGTCTAGTGGGAACATTAAGAGAAACTAAAAATCTAGGACTGTTGAGCTGCCAGCAGCAAGATCAGAGTGTGGGTTGTAGAGTTGAGAGGCCCAAGGTCTTTAAAATGTCTGTGTCCCAGGCACCGTAAGCTGCCTGAACATCAGGGTTCTCATTTGGCAAATGGGATTACAGGGCTGGGACGTGGATTAGAAACAGCATGTGGGACAAACACAGCGCACATTGCTGGGCACACTGGTGAGGAGTGACACGAGACACCTACCGTTACAGAGAAAGATGAGGATGAGTCATGACGTTTGGCCAATTGTCTCTAATCTTAAGTCCGCCTGATTTCCAATTCTACCCCCATCCCACCCCCCCTCCTAGTCCTTTTTTCCACCCAGAAGCCCAAACATTTTTCAAATGAAATCTTTCCTGGGACTTCCCTGGTGCTCCAGTGGTTAGGACACCACACTTACACTGCCAAAAGCAAGGGTTCAATCCCTGGTCGGGGAACTAAGATCCTGCATGTCTCTTCCCAGCACACTGAGAATAAAATCTAAACTCCTCAACGCAATCAGCAGGATCTGACTCATGCCTCTCTCTCCATCTCATCTTCCCAGGCCAGCGCCAGTCATGCGGGGATTTAATTAGCACCACAAACACGTCCAGAGCCTTCTCACCTCGGGCCTGAATGCCTGCCATTCCCTCTCCTGGGACAATTCCCGCTGCCCTTTGCATGGCGAATGCCTTCTATCCTTTGTGTATCATTGCGAGGCCTTGGCAGACCACTCTGCCCCCCTCTCCCAGGGCTTGATTGATTCTCTCCTAGATTTCACTGAGATTTGTAGTGATCTTGCCTCTTTATTTGCCTTTCAGTGAGATCCTATGTGGGGTCTCCTTTACTAACTGTATCCTTAGGGCCCAGCAGAAGGACTGGCAGGCAGTGGACCTTGGTTGACATTTGCTTCTGCATAAGTGTGAGTGTGTGTGTTAACACACTTTTGCTCCAGACTGTCTCTTATTTTCATACACACACACACACACACACACACACACACTAGTATACATAGCTCACCCCACACACACTGGGGCCTGCTGGACCAGACCGGGGCCGCAGTGGGGATGGACTCACCCTCCAGGATCCAGACAGAGTGGGGCCAGAGAGTGTGGTTAGCTCAGAGCCCAGCATCAGGGCCAGGCGGTCCCCCACTCCGTGTGGGTGTGGGTGCAGCGGGCGTGGTGGGCAGTGGCTCAGCACCCTCCCTCTGGGAGCCCGGGAATAAAGGGCCCTATTCAGCCCTGGCAGTCTCAGCTCCTCCCTGCCAGGGGAGGCTGCCCTCAGGAAAGGGGACGGTGGGACGCTGGGCAGTGCTTCCCGGCAGGCTCTCCCTGTGGCATGGCCCACAGCAGGGACGGAGGATTTAGCGGGGAGCAGGCAGTCAGGGATCCAGGGCCTCTGGGGCTTGAAGAGACAGAGCAGAAAGGCTCAGCCAGATGAGGAGGCTGTGGGGCAGGCCAGGGCAGTCCTGGTTCAGCGGGCAATGCTGAGAGGCCTGGTTCACTGTCGATGCTCTGAAGCAGAGGAAAATCCCCAGGATGTGGAGGCCCGTTGGATAATTGCCCCATGACCACGAGCCTGGCTGTGCCAGCCAGAGGGGTTCTTGCCTGGTAATCTGGGGTGGACACTGTTCCCAAAGCCGGCTCTTGTTGGGCTCTGGCTCTGTTGATAGAACTGAGCCCAGACAATCAACTCTCTTCAGCAACCTCCTACCAATATCTTCCTTGATTCCATCACCTCCTGCAATGGAGGTGAGGATGGTATAAATAATAGGTCACATTCGCTGAGTAGTTGGTGTGTACACAGCACTGTGCTGGGAACTTTGTGTTTATTCTCTTAGTTGATCTTCACATCAACCTATGATCTAGGTAACTGGGTACTGTTCTACTCCCATCTTACAGGTAGGTAAACTGAAGGTCAGCAAAGTTGAGCGACCTGCCCAAGGTCAAACAGCCAGTAAGTGGCAGAGCTGGGACTGGATGTGTCATAGTCTCTGTCTTTGGCAGTCTGAAAGTTCCTGGCCTCTTAATTCTTTGACTGTGTTCCTTCTTTTCTGTGCATGTTTCCCCGGGTGGTACATCCCAACCCTACTCCACCCCATGAACATGGTCAGGATGCATCATTCACTCACTCACTAATCATTCAGCTTTCCCCAGTGTGTGTATTGACTTTGGGCTGGGATGTGGTGGTGAACAGTATGCACAGCACACGGCCCCTGCCCTCACAGAGAACACGGTCTGGGTCGGTACTGTGCTGCAGCGCAATCAGTTATGATGGGGACCTAGAAGTGGGAGACAGGCCTGAAAGGTGATAGGAATGCACCAGGGTAAGGGTAGGGGAAAGAATGTTCCAGGAGGATGGAAGAATGTGAGCAAAGGTCCAGAGATAAAAGAAACCAGCTAGGGTGAGTTCAGTGTGGCTGGTGGAATGAGAGAGAGAAAGAGTGTGTGTGTGTGTGTGTGTGTGTGTGTGTCTGTGTGTGTCTGTGTATAATGTGTTGGGAGGTTATGAGATGTGGTACTTGAACAGACAATGGTAACAGGGGCTCAATCACATGGGCCACACAGCAGAGGAGAGCCACTGACATTATACATTTCAGAAACACACGTCCCTGAACTCTTATGGCCACAGACCACAGTTTACACCTGGGAAGACAATCCCCTTAGACCCTTCTGAAGCCCTTCTCCCTCAAGTTTGAACCCTGAGGGGGACACACCTGTGCAGCACGCATAGCACAAACTCAAACCTGTGTTCTCACCAGCATCTGTACCTACCACAATCCAAACAGATCCCGGGGGGTAAAACCAGGAGATCCTGGAGGTCACTGTGTCCAGCTGAGGTCAAGGCTGAGCACTTTCTGAGGTCAAGGCTGAGCACGAAGAGGGCCATGTCTTGCTTGACTTCGCAGAGCAAGTTAGCAGCCAGGCTGGGACTCGGCAGGACTTGGGCTGGCAGCCTGGTTCCAGGGTGGACTTTGTAGTGTGTGCACTTAAAATTTACATTCCCCAGAGTCCCCAGCTCAGCTGTTTTTCTTATTTCCAATTTTTACCCCAATCCTAACCCAACAAAAAGGGCTGCCACCATTGACGCCATCTCACAGAACCGAGGACTCAAAGGAGCCTCTGGTAGTCTGCCTTCAAGGTGGTCTCCGGTGACTCTGGCCTCCTGGTCCTCACGCCTTATATCGTCCCCTCCCACAGTGAATAGGGCCAACCTGTGGGGCCAGTAGGACACTTTGCAAATGATGGTGTGACTTCCAAGACTAGGTTAGAAGAGGCATTGTGGCTTCCTTCTTGATCTTGCTCTGGGGTCACTCACAGTGTGAAAAGACAGCTGTTGAGTGGTAAGGACACTCAAGCAGAGGCGCACTTAGGAAGGAACTGAGGCCTCCTGACAGCAGCCAGCACCAGTCTGCCAGCCACAGGAGTGAGCCGCCTCGCCAGTGCATCCTCCGGCCCCAGTCAAGCCTTCAGATGACATCTTGACTAAAAACGTCATGAGAGAGCCCAGGTCAAAACCATGCACCTAAGCCATTCCTGAACTCCTGGCCTTAGAAACTGTGTGAGATAATAACTGTTTACTGTTTTATGCTGCTAAATTTGGGGGAGGGATAATTTGTTATGCAGCAGTAGGTCACTGATACAGGGCCTGGCACTACTCTTGACAGAATGAGAGTCCCTGGGTTACCTGAATCAGAGATACTTGGGGTATTGACTATAAATGCAGATTCCTGGGGCTTACCCAGATCCTCTGAATTAGAGAGAATGGTAAAAGTCTGCATTTTAAATAAACACCCCTTTACACACACACAAGTGAATCTCATGTAACTTTTAGGCTTAGAAGCACTGAGCTAAGCTAACTTACTTTACAGATCTAAAGAGGCTCAGAGAGCTGGTGGTCTGATCCTTATCACATATGTAAGTTGAGGCAGGCTTCGGTCAAGAATTAACACTGGATTTCTGGTTTGGTGTTCTTTCTACTTATTTCCTCCTTTGTCCATTCCATTTTACTTTTTTGAAAGTGTGGGCTTTGTTTTCTTTTTCTTTTATTTATGTTAAAAACACTCACAAAGAAAAAGTGAAAGTCACTCAGTGGAGTCTGATTCTTTGTGACATTCTATACAGTTCTATACATTCTACAGACATTCTATACAAAATTCTATACAGTCCATGGAATTCTCCAGGCCAGAATACTGGAGTGGGCATCCGTTCCCTTCTCCAGGGGATCTTCCCAACCCAGGGAAGATCTGAAGAAACTGAAGCTCAGAGGTATCTTCTGACTTTCCCCAAGTCACAAAGTCCTGGAGCCAAAGCCAGGTCTGACTCCAGGCACTGTTACCTTGCTTCATTGAATGCGCCTGGTCACAAAAAAGATTTAGCAGAAGGTGGGTGCCAGGGCAGCAAACAAGGGCAATTCTAGAGCCCGGAAAGAAAAACGAGGTCCCAGCAACAAGTCTGAAGTATCCCAAAAGACATCGAGCAGACCAATAGGGCTTGCTCACTGCCCAGGCCATAGTGATTTGTGACTGTCTACTGCTGGGCAGTGTTCGTGCCTCCAGATATTTGGGGGCAGTGTTATTTATAGGCCATGTTTCTATTTATAGTTTCACTGAATTTCTGCTCACCCTAGCTAGATTCCACTCCCCCACCCCCAGAATGGAGAGGATAAGAACTCTTTTACCAGTTGTGTCAGGGCAAAGGTGAAGGTCAAGGCCTTGGCTGTGTGTGCAGCCTTTCAGCAGGAGCCCTTCATGGGGAAGTATTCAAGACAAGGGGGCTTTCTACACTTTCCAGAGGAAATGGGGGTTGGGGGGGACCACAAAGCTCGCCTTATACAGAGACAGACGCATTCTGCAGACACAGTAGGATTTGAGGTGGGCCTAGAAGACCTCTGTTCCTCTAAAATGTTTTCCCTTTGCATATTTCACCACTAGGCACTTGTTCTTTTGGTCCTAATGGCGATTAGGTGACAAAATGTTGAGACTGCTGTGTGTGAGAAAACCTAGACAGTATCAAGTCCAGGAATTTCACAGGTGGAGAAACTCAGGCTCAGAGAGGTGCTATGAGCTGTCCTCATGGGGGGATCTGAATGAATAAGATGTGGTTCCTGCTCTTCAAAAACTTCAGTTTTCAAAATACCCATGATCAAGGAAGAAGGAACTGAAGTCCAGAGGTATTTTCTGACTTGCCCTAAGTCACACACTGCTGGGACTAAAGCCAGGTCTGATTCCTTTCTGAATAAATGTACTTCCATTACCATACACAGGAAACCATCTCAACGTTGGAAGAGCTGTCAGGCACAGCAAAAGAAACTGTGGCCAGCAAAGCAGGCTCAGAATTTCTCTCTTACCCAGTTTTATGAATGAACAAGTAAAAACCAAGTGACATTTCCTAAGGTTCTATTTGGTGCTCCAAATGAAAACTTCCTGGTTTCAGGGTTACATAGAAAAATAAAGGTAAAGTGGGATTTCTTTCTTATTTTTAGTCCCCTGGTGAACCATGGTTTAGAAAATAGTTATCTGTGACAATTGTTACTACATGGTTACTTTATAAATTTTTGTTCACAGAGCCAGCTGGCAGAAGTCATTCCTTCTGGGTACTATGCATGCAATTCCAGCATCTAACACTAGGTGGCTTGTTGAAATTGGGTAGGTTAAGTGAAAAGGGAGAAAGTGTTATCTAGAGAAGACCTTAACTGTCGGAACACTTTATCAAAAGGACAACACTGACCAACCTCTAACTGATATAATTTTAAAAACACATAATATGAAACTTGATACAAAATCTAAAGAAATGCAAACACTCTGGTGTGGGTGGCAAACCCTTTCTAGCCAGTGAGTCTTCATCTGCAAAGTGTGGTTGCTGTCATTGAAAGAGATGAATATAAGCACATGAAACCCTTTGCACAAAGTTTGACAAAAATATGTACTTAATAAAGAGTAGCTATAATCCTTAAATATAAATCTCTCAGTTACAACTGTTAATTTTGTTAAAAGTTCTAAGCCTACGCATAGTTCCTCAGAAAGCTGTTTGCAACTTTTCTCCTGTAGCCAATTCAACAAAAAAGTACCCCTGGGCTACCGGGCTTCAGTGTGAACTCCTTCTGCAACAAGCCTTACTATTTAAAGAGAAGAGCTCTGCCAACTACAGAGATCTTACTTAAGCCATCTTCATCAATTACCAACTATTAAAGTTATAAATTTATCTTTCAGATCAGAAACAAGAATCTGAGAGTAAAAAACTTGCCAATCAGAGAAGACACCAAATTACCAGTCACTCCTTGTCTCAACTCTCCTCTTCTTGCTTGTTTTGAAATTTAGATCTGCAATAACTGTTTTATAAAGAGCAAAAGATACTCCTTTAGAATCTTAGTTTATTGTATTTTATTTATTTATTTTTGTCTTTACCTTTTTGCTGGAGATGCCTTAAAAGAGACCCAAGTCTTTCCCCCTCCTAACAGTACAACACGACTGTACATGTAGACTTTAGATACCATGCTATCATCAAAACCACCAGCGAACGGTTCCTAGGCTAGTCTCTCCCACCTCCCATCTCCAGAGAAACTTTTGAAACAAAAACCTTAGCAATCACCTTGGCCCCAAACTTCACCCCTTCTTGGAAGGGAGGGGAGAATGTTCTGACTTACTGATGAAGTGTGGCTGGGGCTTGAGCACTCTTCTGGTTAGGCTGGTGATGGGGGGGAAGAGGGCTGTGCCATGACATACACCCCCATTCCACAGGGACCCAGAAACAGGCAGGCAATTCAGGTATGTGTAGGGATGTGAGATCGACGAACCAGCCCTCACAGGTGTGATGCCTCGTCTCCCATGCACCTCTACTTTAGGTCAGACATTGGCTTACCAACACAGGGCCAGTGGTTTATATTACGTGAATGGCCTGAATGTAACCAAACACCCAGGAAGTGCTGAAGACAATCAGCCAGTCTACCGAAGGGCTCCACTGGACCTTAAAACAGTGCTTCTCCAGCTTTCCTACACTTACAAATACCCTGTGCATCTCATTAGAATGCAGACTGTAACTTAGTGGGTCTGGCATGGGGCCAAGATTCTGCATATCTAACGAGCTCTCCGATGAAGCTTCACTGCTGATCTGCCAGTTATATTTTGAACAGCAAACCTTGAAATGCACAAGACCGCCTGCAAGACCTCACTCTTGGAACGGAGCAGAGAGGGACAGCTCAGCCTTTTGTGTCGAGCCCTGAACTAGGACTCACCAAGTCACCATCAAGTATTGAGTGCTGGCTGTATGCTTCATGGATAACACTTCATCTGATACTCTCAACAGCCCTAGGGGAATTTAACAGATGAAGAGTAAGGCTAGCTCTGGGTCACAGGCTAGGCTGTGGAGAGGTTGAAGTGAGGCCTCCAGTGCTGACATGCAACATGTACCAGCCTCCGTCATGGGAAAAGCACAGTTTTGGACAACAAGCACCCAGGTGTGAACACAGAGGTGTTTGAGCCCAAAGCTGGTGTTTGGAACCATCACGCTCTGGGGCTGGCAGAGCTGAGGAGTCACACGGTATATCCTTTAGCAACGCAGCTTTGGAAATTCTCCCTGAGATCTGCCCCGTTTGTCCTCATTAAGTGGAAATCCAGCCCCTGGGCTCCAGCCTGGGGAGAAATAGAAGCGTGGCCCTTCTCCCTCCCTCCCTTCCCCTAAAGGGTAGGGAGAGGCTAGTGCTGCCAGCCCCATGCCCACCCCTTGCAGTGCCCTCGCCTCCTCCTCAGCTTTCTGAAGGTGCATTCAAGTGAACAGACTTCACCTTCAGGCCATGCCAGCCCCTCAGGCCCACTGTGGTCTGGAGGCCGGGCTGCCTGGCATCCTGGGGCCTCCGCAGTGGACACCAGTCCTTGCAGCCGTGGAGGTGAACGGGGAGGGGTGCTCTCAGGGCCCACAGCTCAGAGCCAGGCGGCCCCTGGATGAATGGGGCATCAGTTCCTATGGGCCTGGGGCGTCTCCAAGAGCTAGCTCAGTTCTCGCCAGGGAAGAGCTCTGGCTCAGGGCTCTGGCCTTGGGCTGGGTCCAGTCAGGGTGACCTTGAGCAAGCAGTGGAGGGGTCAGGCCAGGGACACCATGGAGATCTGCCACCAGCACCCCTTACCTCCTAAGAAGGGGGGCCCTGAGCTCCCTCTCAATGGACCTCAGTGTTCGTCCTGCACCACCACTACCCCTGCCACCCCTCCTAACCCCTGGACCTTGAAGCCAGAGCGCCTAGTGCCCAGAGGCTCCTGGGGAGGGAGGCTGGTGGTGGGACTCCCCACCACAAAGCATCTTTCATATGTGCCAGAGGCTTCAGCTAGCTCAGAGAGTGGGGGAAGTTTCCTTTGACCCTAGGGTGAAGTCCAAGGCCTGTGCTGGGGGAAAGGTCCTGGGAAAACTGGGTCTGCATCTTGGGCGGGGCTGCCCCCAATAGAACCTGCACGTCATCAGCCGTTCTCGATCCCTCCCTCACCCCCAGCTCCAGTCCTTCAGCGAGGCCTCCTGGCTATTCCTCGAAATACATCTCAGGCCTACTTCCCTCCACACCATTGCCCAGTCCAGATGAAGCCAGCCTCCTCTCTTGCTGGCCCCATCCAGCCTCCATGGGTCTCCCCACCCAATGCTCCCTTTCCCTTCCAGTCTATCCCAGATGCTCAGCTGAGAATCCTTTCAAAACAGAAATCACATCATGGGTCCTCAGCCTAAAAACTTCAGAGACCTCTCACCACACTGAGGACAAATTCTCACCCCTCAGTCTGGCCCAGGACCATGGCACAACCTGGCTGGGTGTGGCAGCCACGCTGAAAGCTCACTGACCAGGCTTCTCACGGTGCCCCACCTACCCACCCACCCAGGGGCCCAGCACCTGCTTTCTTCCCCAGCCTCAGCTGCCCTCTTGCTGTCTCACCTGTATCACACCTGAGCTCAGGTAACTGACCCGGCATTTACTGATAGTGCCACTCCCAGGGCACACCAGAGTGCCCTCTAAGCAGGAGTGAAAGGATGTGACCCTCGAAAAAGAAAGTTTGGGTATGGGGTAAGCAAACCATTTATTTCTAGAGAGGAAGAAGTGGGGAGATCAGGAATGTCGCGGAGACTGGAAGTCACTGGCCTCTGGTGACTTTGCCAACATGCAAGATGCAAGATGACCCTGGTTGCTCTACCAAACTTCTAGTTTTCTGTGTGCAATGCGCCACAGTGATGAGCAAGAGTTACACTAGAAGCCAGGACTCTGGCTCCCTGCCCAGGGCACATTTTCCTGCACATTATAGTAGGCAAGCTGACTGAGACCATGCAAAGAACGCATTTCTGCTTAGATCAGAGGCTTCTTGTGGAAGATACCCCAGGACACACTCCACTGGGGGCTGAGGGTTTGGGGTGGACGTTCAAGAGCCTGATTCTCTTCTAGAATTATCTCTGGACAAGAAGATACATGGCACGTGGTAACAAAGTGACCTGACTCTTGCCTTGGTCTGGAAATGAGGGAATGACATGGGGGAAGGACTAGGGGGCCTGATCCACGCTGACATTTAAAAGTAAAAGGAGCCCTTGAGTGACTGCCTTCCCCAAAGCTCATTACCTCCAGGGAGACCTGGCTGCCGCGAAGCTGGCGACCCTGCTCTGTTATCACGGCGTCAGGTCCAGAGATGCTCAGTCTCCCCCCACCTTTCTGCCCAGATCAACCATCTGGATCTTCAGCTCTTCAGAAAGGAGCTCTCTGCAGCTTCGCAAGTGACCACAGGGAAGGCGGGAGCAGCAGGAAGCGCAGCTAGGACTGCTCTGTGGCGCTGACTCAGCACGTGTCCCGCAGCCGAGCTGCCGGAAGGAGAGGCAGGCTGGGAGCCCTGTAGCCTCTCCCTCGGCAGTTCACACCGTGAGTTCTAGGCCCTGTATGCTTGCACCGCCGTCCCAAGCCGTGATTAACCCATTTGACAGATGAAGAAACTGATCTGGGAGGCCTGTGACTGGGCCACAGTGGCAGACCTCACGTGCTCACACATGCGTGCGCTCCTGAGCAGCTCTGCCGCAGCAGACACGCTGTGGAATCCTTGGTTCCGCAGCTCCTGTCTGCCTGGTTCACTGTGGCCACTCCACCCCCACACTCTCCACCTGCTTTACACACTTCCGGCTGTTCTTAAACATCCACACTCAGTCACACTCAGCCTGCTGGCCCCTCAGCCTGGCACCCTGGGCCCCGATCTGCCCACGTCTGGCTCAGTTCAGGTGTCACCTCTGTAAAGCGGCCTTTTTGGATCACGTAAGCTCAGGTGCGGGGTGTCCCCTGTGGCTCAGTGGTAGAGAATCCCTGCAATGCAGGAGACACAGGAGGCAAGGGTTTGATCCCTGGGTCAGGAAGATCCCCTGGAGGAGAGCATGGAAACCCACTTCAGTATTTTTGCCTGGAGAATCCCATTGTCAGAGGAGCCCAGAGTTTATAGAGTCACAAAGAGTAGGATGTCACTGAAGCGACTGAGCATGCATACACACACGGAGCCCCAGTAGCATGACCTGGCTGCTCTTCTTTCTGGCTCTTATCACTATCGGAAACTGCTCACTGGTTTGCTTCCAGACTCCCCCTCTGGAAGGTGAACTTCCTGAGAACAGCGGCCCAGTCTACCTTGCTCTTGGCTACATCACCAGTGCCTACAGCTGGGCCTGGCACGTAGTAGGTGCTCAACTAATACCTGTGGCAGAAACAAACACGGAACACTCTTCCACGTAGTGTTCAGAACCAGATGCCAAGAACAGGCCCGGGAACCACCCGCCCCAGATTACAGAGTGATAGGATGATTTTGAGGGCTGGGGGCAGTAATTACAGCAAGAGAAGACTCAGCACTTCCAGAGGAAGTAGAGGAAAGTTGCTTTTAAAACAGCACACGGTGCTGCTCAGGCCTATAATCTTGTTGATCTTTTGGAAACCCTGGCATTACCAGCAGACCCTATTTTTCCTTCTGCATCACATAGAACGTTTGCCTTTCCCTGCCATCCCAGGTCATTCATGGGGCTCAGAAACCTCTCAGACCATCTCCCCTGGGGGCTGCAGCACCTGCCAGCATCTCTGGGCCACTGATTCCCTCGCAGCCCTCCAGGCCCTTTAGGGAGGGTTTTCTCAGGCCTGCTGGGGACCAGCAGAACCACCGACAGCCTGGGGAGAGAGCTGACTCTTCCCCACGCCACGGACCAGCTCTAGCTAAACACATCCCTCCCCCTTGCTTCCTTCTGAGCTGGAACAAACACCGGATCTCCTGCCCAGGGCTCTCAGGGGACAGGGAGAGGAAGGACTCGGAGCCCGTGATTGCAATTCACCCAGCACCTACCCTGCAATGGGGCCCCAGACTGCCTCTTCACTAAGGGGCCAACATGTAAACTGGTGAGCGGGTACTGAAGGACGAAGCATGCTTGCTTTCTAAAAATACACCCCTCTAAGCTCGTGAGGTCATGAGGCTGCCGGCAGCCTGGCAGCACCTCTCTGATTAAGGTGATAGGCTCACTTTTCTTCCTAAGCTATTTAGCTTCTCCACGCCTCGCCAACCCGGGAGTATGTATACTGGTGGGTGGGACTGACTCTGATATGAGGGTGAAGGGGCTTTCTGGAAGTTCAGAGGCCAGCACCAGCCGTACAGAGATACAGATGGCTTGCAAGTGGGAGGAGACCTCGCACAGCCTTTGCCAAGCGAGTTGACCTCTTTCTGCTCTGCTGCCTGGCTTCTGAAGCCCCTTGGTCCCTGGTCGGAGTGGTTTGCTTTTTACATCAGCAGCTACACATTCTACTTCACTCTGTAATGATCATTTCCTCCCTAGGAGCCTCCTTGGGCTGGCAAACTCGAGATATACAGGAAATCTATTCCAATCCCAGAATGGGCAACAGGAGATGGATTTTCCACAATAGTCTTTTAAAACAAGGCAGAGAGTTCCATGTAAACAGTAGGCTGCCCTGAGAGGCTGCTGACCCCATCATGCTTGGCCCAGTGTCCTAAAGAACTTCACTTCTGTCCACCCCTCCCCAAAGCAGAAGACCTCAGAGATGCACTTGTGAGACAATTCTCTTTGGTTCTCTTGCATTTCTGTGTCTTGTCAACAAAGCACAGACCACCTTTTGTTCTGGATTATCTTTTCAAAGGTGCTTGTAGAGCAAACAGTTTTAAAAGACAGAGGCAGTGTCTTGCTCTGGAGCAATCAGCAGGTTTGCATAGAGCCTTGGGAGATTGGGACAGTCTCTCTCCAGAGCCAAAGGTGTAGGTTTGCTTACTGCCCATTATAAAAGATGTGGGCTCCTTATGATCTGGTTCGTCTCCTATAATGTAATGCACTGCAGGTGCAGGCATTGTTCTGGGCCCACAGGGCCATGCCCTTATGGGACTTGGAGGCAACGGGGGCTGATGCCAACGTGCTGATGCTCAGGCCGCTTGCAATGCCATCATGAAGCCTTTTGTCTCTGACCCAGGAGTCTCGTGTTTTCTGCTGGCATCCAGGAGTCTGGGGTAAGCTAATGTAATTGGCTTGAAAATATGGTAAAATCCCAGATCTTACTCTAAAATCTCAAATCTGGTGGACTAGTGCTGCTCATACTGAGGTCAACACTGTTGACCAATCTCTGAGTTTCAGGTCTGTTTCCTGAAACTCGGGTCTGTTTCCTGCTTCCAGCAAACTCAGAAGAAGTCCCAAATTATAAAAATATACATAAACCAAGAAAAGAATTACTTTAATAAAAAGTATGCTCTACTTTGCAAAAGGGTTTATTATGTGTCTCTTTTACAAAAATAGCATTTAGGATACCTAAAAGATGATATGATTTGTCCCAAAGAGAAAAATTTATAGAGAAGTTTTTAGGAATAAGCCTTAAGATAAAACAAGGTTCACTCCTACTTTTCTGTTAGAGGTGTGAATGACAATAGGTCAGGATTGGGAGTGGAACTTCTCAGGGACGATTGTCAAACCGCCGTCTCCTTCCTAAGGATCAGCTGGCATGCTTGCTTACTAGCCCTCTCTACCTCATTATACTAAAAGTCAATTTCTGGAGTCTGTAATTGTAGATAACTGAGTCATCAATTTCCTGGGTTTGATATTGTACTGTTGTTACATAAGATATTACTACTGGGGAAGCTGGGCAGTGAGTACACAGCTCAGCAGCTATGTGATGACGGAAAGTGATGTGACCTTAAATTGGGACTAATGCCACCTATCCTGTTGTTTGGTCGTGGAATTGGAGGGGAGGAATATAGAGTGCCTAGGAGTGTTACAGGGCTCCCCAGGTGGTGCTAGTGGTAAAGAACCTGCCTGCCAAAGCAGGAGACGTAAGAGACGTGGGTTCAATCCCTGAGTCGGGAAGATCCCCTGGAGGAGGGCATGGCAACCCACTCCAGTATTCTTGCCTGGAGAATCCCATGGACAGAGGAGCCTGGCAGGCTATAATCCATGGGGTCACAAGAGTTGGACATGACTTAGTGACTAAACCACCAAAGGTCTATGAGCCTCCGGACAGGAGCCTGTAGTCAGAGCACAGCAGCTGGCCTAATGCTCCAAAGACACCCCCAGAACCCCTGCCTGGGCAGCAGAGATGCACATCACGTCCCAGTCACCTCTAAAGCTAAAATCAAGGCACCTCTGGAGACCACAGGGGCGCCCTGCTTCCTGCCCTTGGATTCCCCTTGCTCTGAAATTCCAGGCAAGGAAAAGTGCTGGCGGAGCTATTCCTGAACCTGGCTGCTGCCCTCCCCGGCTGCCTGCCGGAGCGCCGACTGCTGGATTACCTCAGCGTCTTCGAGCACCGAGGTTCTGCTGAGTCACCGCCGCCAGGGCTCAGCCCTGGGGAATCAGCAGGTGACTGCAGACGCCCTCTCCAGAGGCAGGGAGGTGGGAACAGAGTCTCCAGCTGGTGTCAGGTAATACAGTCTACCTGTAGGCATCCTTTCCGGGGCCCCTTACCAGCTGATGCTCCCACCCTGCGCTCTGTGGGTGCTGGCTACTAAGGGCTCACAGCTCCCCTTCTGCAGGGGTACGCCCTCAGCCCTCAAGAGCACCTGTCCACATTTCACACTGCTGGGAGAGGGGGCGGCTCATGATCACAGTGACCGATATACTACTATGGGGAGTATAAACATTGTCCCCTAAGACGGGAGAACTCTGTGGTCCACCCTCCAGAGCTCCTCACGGGGTCAGGCTGAGGCCAGACTTAGCTGACCCCGTACCTCGGTCCAGAGTCTTCCTCTTTCCGGGGCTGCTCCCCTCACTGACCCGGGATGCTTACCTGAGAGCAGTCCTCTGAAGTCATCTTGCCTAAGAACCCTCGTCTCAGGCTCTGCTTTCCAGAACCTGACCGAAGGCAGGCAACATTCATCACTGCCCTTCTCTGAAACCCTCATTTCCTGGGGGAGCCCCTTCGATTCAGGGTTGCAGGGTGGCTTGGGAACCCCCAGGCCCACTCCAACCCTTACTTGCTTGGTTCTGCTTCTGTTGGGTTGTTTTTTTTTTTCCCTTCAATCTTTCTCCTTCCTCTTTAAGCTAAGAGCTGAGTAAAGCCTGAGAAGGTTAAGGTAGCTCCTAGTGAGTGAGGGAAAAGCCAGTAACAGGGCCTGGGGATCTGAGGGTGGGATTCCAAATGACCAACAATGTCCATTCTGAAGTTCTGGAGAGCAAGTGAGCAAAAGGGAAGATCTGGAGAGAGAGCTCTGCTGAAGGAAGGGGAGAAATGCAGAAACACACAAGAAAAGGAAACTTCCTTCAGGATGGAGGGATGGGGTAGGCATGAGGGGCCAGTCAGTCTCATTCCTCTAGACAATAACACACACGATGCACAATATCCTCTCTTGGGGGCTGGCCGAGTTCAGTGCCTTCTCCTAGGAATTGGATATTTTGGGTGGTGGTGGGGGTAGGAGGGAGGGGCAGCCTTTTAAATTAACAGTTGCCATTTATTGAGTACTTACTATGAGACAGGCACTGTGCAAAGTATTTCATATGAATTCTTTTACTCTTCACCCCAATCCTAGAAGAGGAACCTGAAGTTCAGAGAGGTCTCTGTCCTGCAGCAGGAGGCTTTTGATGCCTTGGGCTCACAATGAGCTCCTTCTCCATCAAAATTGGAATTTCAGGGAATTCCCTGGCAGTCCAGTGGTTAGGACTTGGCATTTGCACTGCCAGGGCCTGGGTTTGATCCTTGGTCAGGGAACTAAGATCCCGCAAACTGAGTGGCATGGCCAAAAAAAAGGAATTTCACAGGGATAGGAAGGGTCACATCCTACCTTAAGTGAGTCTATGATTAAGGAGTAGACCTTCCCTCTCTCTTAGCTTGAGGGTTCCTTTAGATGAAGGAAACAAATCCAGATCTCCCTGGATTCACCCAGCCACCCCAGTCCCTGGCCCTGGGCACTTATTCCTGGGCCCCACACAGGCTAAGCCCCTCATAAACACCCAGTGAGTAAATAACAGTGAAGCGCTTTCTCCCTGGGTTGCTGGCCACAAGTGGGGGAGAAACTGGTTCTTCTTGATAAACAGGCAGCCTTCATACTCCAAAGCCGGGTCCACTCAGCAACAGGGCCTGGCACTGGCTTCCTAGGCTCTCGGACACTTGTGTCCACAGCATCCTAGCTGGGCTCCCAGGTCCTTGGTGGGCGGAGAATCTGACTGTACTGGAGCAACATCTAAGGTCACTACAAACCTGGGTGTCGGATGTTCCAGTTCCCTCGAGGCTCAGTGGAAAGCCAGGCAGGGTGCAAAAGTCCCCCACGTTAACTCCTGGGCTGGGAAATGGAGGCAGTCTTCTGCCTCCATGGAAGGGGCCCAGGGCTGAGATTCCCGACACCCTCACTGACTTGTTCTCATCTTGTCTGTTCTGTAGGTTTAGAGGTTCTTTTTTTGTAGCTAAATCAATTCTCTACAGCTTTAGCATTAGACGGTGAGGGCAGGCGGCAATACCTGCTGTTGTCTTTCACTGATTTTGAGGATGGAGGTACATTTCTTAGAGAAGAACCACTCTCTGGGGGAGCTGCCCCTCAGTAGGTTTTCAAGTTAACAAGCAGGTACTAACCACGGGCGGGCCACGTGCCAGGGATTAATGAGACGCAGACCTGCTACTTCAATGGCCCCACTGATCCCTGTCATCCTGGAGGCTGGCCCAGGGAGGGCATGGAGGGTGAAGACCAGTGGAGGGCAGCTCCCCAGGAACCAGCCCAGCCCACCAGCCTGGGGAAAGACAGGGCATCGGAGAGCCAGCAGGCAGTACCACACGCAGTTCAGGGCAAAGAGCCCAGTTTGGGGCAGGAGACCAAGTTCACACCTCAGCTCTGCCACTTTTATCGTCAGTTACTTAACATCTCTGAACCCCAGCATCTTCATCCTTCAAGCAGAAATTGTAATGCATGCCTCAGTTTGGAGATTTGTATATGATCACAAATTTAAAAGCACTTTGTAAGCTATATGTTCCTATACCAATTGAAGACATCACAGTAATAGCAGGTTATGAAACACCCCAGGAGAGTCCCTCTCGATTACACAACATAATCAATTGCTTTGAACCTGCTCCAGAATGGTGTGATGGTTAATGGCCTTTTGTCCAGACAGACCTGGGTTCAAATCCTCTCTCTGTCAGCTCACAGGCTGAGTTACGTAAGCTGGCAGGGCCTCGCTGGGTAACTGTGCCAGGAAGACTTGAGCAGGGTGGGAGGCAAAGTGTGCTCAATTTAAGGTTATCTGTGATTACAATGGGAGCCAGTGGAGAGTTCAGTCTGCAGTTTTTCATCCTTTCATGGGAGAACTTGAGCTCTCTATGCTTTTTATAAAAAGGACACTGAAATCCCAGAGCTGAGAAACTCCTCATAGGTTACACAGCCTGGGGCCAGCAGAGGTAGGACAGGCCCCCGTGAAGACAATGGCCTTCAAAATCAGAGACTTCTGATCCCCTGGGGGTTGTTAATATGCAGGTTGCTAGGCCCACTCCGGCCAGAATTCTGGTGGAGTTGCCAACCTTCTCTTGGCCTAGAGAATGCTCTGCTCCAGGGTACCCCCATCCCATCAGCAGGGACCATCCCAAGCTTACCTGGGAGGAAGGGGATGATTCGTTGCTTGGGGTCCTTCTGGCCACCTTCAATGGGAAACTTATCCAAAAGCTGCATCTGAGAAGCCAGACAGAGGGACAGGATTCAGAAGACAGGAACTACTCCACTTTCCCAACTCCGTTCCACTGCTCCCGGGCCCCACCGCCCTCACACGGATGAGTGATGCCTCAAATCCCTCATTTCACAGACGATTAACAAACCACATGGGGCATGAGTGAGCGCAGGCAGAGCTCTCTGTGCATCAAAGCGGGTGTCTGAACCATCTCAAGGAGGCCTGAGGGTGCAGGGGGAGGTGTCCAGAGATGCCCCTGAGTGAGGCCGGGGTAGGGGCCAGCAAGATTTCAGGCCAGGCTGCAGGTGGGGTTTCTAGAGGCTTCTCTGGACCCAGTGTTTTTTCATATGTCATATGCTGGGTAAGCTCTTTAGTCACACGTCATCCAACCCCATCCCCCGCCCCGCAACCCGGGCCAGGATGCGGAAGGCCCCACCTGATACATCAGACAGACCACCCACCTTCCAGAACCGCTCTGCAGAAACAGACCCAGATGTTATTTTAATTGCAAAACCAAGTCTAGCCCCTTGTCCCCTCCTCCATCTCCTACCTTCCCACCCTGAGGTCGCTGCTGTTTTTCCAGGGACAGACCCATTGGAAGAGCTTCCAGTGTTCTGGAAGAACAGCTGTTTTTTCTTCCGCTATTCTGGGCTGAAATTCTGTATAAACTGGAAAAACACACAGGAGACGGGATGGACGAAGCCACGGCCCCTGTATGTGTGTGCGCGCGTGTGTGTGTGGTTAGCCTCCCTTCCGAGGCGAGTGAGGGCAGGAGGTGGGGCGGAGTGGAGAGTCGGACCCAACCCACTGCCCCAGCTGTGTGACCCTGGGCCAGGCTGCAAGCTTTTGCCTCATCAGTAAAATGAGGAAGATCCCTCACATGATGACTGAAAGTTCATCCCTTCTTTCTAATATTAATTAATATTTACTGAGCGTCTCCTTAGAACGCTGGGCACTTAGAAAATCGGCAGTAAAGAAAAGAGACGAAGTTCCTGCCCTCAGGGAGTTTATATTCTAGTTGGTGAGAACACACAGTAACCAAATATGTGCTGTGTTGTGGGGATACGTGCTATAAAGAAAAATGAAGTAGGATAAGGTGGTGGGGCAGAACAGGAGGAAACGGTGATTTTATATTGCATGAGGGAAGCCTCACAAATCAGATGGCAATTTGGCAGAGACCTAACGGAAGTGAGGAAGAGAGCCACAGTGGAGGGGGAGAATGGTCCAGGCAGGGAAGAGCCAGTGGAGTGGAGGCTGGAGAGGAGTGTGCAGGGCTGGAGGTACAGGTAATGGGATCCAGGCAGAGGCGGATCATGCAGAGGATGGCTGGAGCTACAGGGAAGTGAAGGGGCCACACTGGGGAAACAGGAGGTCACTTAGGAGTCAACTTGGACCAAACTGCTGCCTTGGAGGTGGTGAAATGTGGTCCTATGCCAGATTTGACATGCCCGTGTGTGCATATTCCCATCTACCCACCTGCCTGCCCAGTTCTAACCCATGATTTTAGGATCCTCTCTTGCACAGCCATAATCCAACATACACAGGCTATTTAGAGCCCACACGTGAAGGGTGGGTCGTTGTTGGATTCCATTCAAAACAACACAACTACTGCACCGTTATTAACTTTCACTTCCCTGAACACAGACTAAAATTTAACAAAAGCTGGCTCATGGGTTTTCAAACCCCAATGTTGTAAGTCCACCTCTCTAACATTTAATAATTGCCTGCTACGTGCAAATACAGACAATGGACCATAACACTATAAACTTGTACTTAGGATTTTTTATATTAATAGATTTTCAAATAAATTCTACATGGAGTAGAACTCTTATTTTTTTCCTCTCCCCATTCCCTCAGCCATATTCTATTTTGTAATTTTTTTTTCTGTATTACACAAGTAATTCATATTCATTGAGGGGAAAAACTAGAAATTACAGAAGCAGTAATTGGACTGACTCATTGGAAAAGACCCTGATGCTGGGAAAGATTGAAGGCAGGAGGAGAAGGGGATGACAGACGATGAGATGGTTGGATGGCATCACTAACTCAATGGACATGAGTTTGAGCAAGCTCCAGGAGTTGGTGATGGATAGGAAGCCTGGCATGCTGCAGTCCATGGGGTCACAAAGAGTCAGACATGACTGAGAGACTGAATGGAACTGAACTGACAGAAGCAGTAGATAAAAAAGAGAGCAAGAGTCACTTACTATCCTTCCCCCTGAAAAAGCAACACTAATATTTGGGATATATATCCTTTCCATATGTGCATGTAGATAAAATAAGCTCATCAATGCATTACACAATGTAATGGCATTGTCTCATGTCAGTGATTATCTCCATACTAGCATTCTTAATTGTGACACAGAATTTCGATGTTTGAATGGGCCATGGTTGATTTACCTACACTCTACTGTTGGATGAGATGGTTAGATAGCATCACTGACTCAGTGGACATGAACTTGAGCAAATTTCAGGAGATAGTGAATGACAGGGAAGCCTGGCATGCTGTAGTCCATGGGGTGGCAAAGAGTCGGACGTGACTGAGTGATCAAACAACAACTACTGTTGAATATTCACTACTTACACATAACACCAGAGTGAACACCCTTTCCATGTACCTATGTACACTGTAATACTTTTTCTATCCTTTGTTTCATCTCATTGAAATCTATGCAAATCTATAGGTGCCTTAAATCTCTTCTGGAAGAAGACTGAGGATAAATAGATGGATATAACTAACGTGCTATAGGCCAGGCCTGGGGCCTGTGAGCAGCAGCTTCATAGGGTTTCTGAGAAATGGCACATAGAGTATTGGGAGAAACGCAGGCCCAGCTCAGTGCCTGGTATAGACTAATTTGCCCTCATCAGATCACTTTTCTCCTGCAAGAGGGAGGCTTGCTGTGCCTGGCAAGCCAAGAGACTTGCCCAAATTGCCCTGTCTCTTTGGGGCTCGCAGGAGTCAGGCTACAGAAACTTTAAGTTGCTTATCTGCTCTGGTCTACATTTGTTCGCTGACTGCTAAATTCTTTTTCAGACCTAGGATTCTGAGATCTCACCAACAATGCATAGGGAAGGTGGTGCCAAGAGAAGTGGGCAGGGGAAGATTCACACGGTCCTTCCTTTCCACTCAATACATTTGCCATGTGCCTTCTAGATGCTAGCCCTCTGTGAGGTGCTAGAAATAAGTTATATCACACTCTTTACACCAAGGAGCTCATGATCTTGCTCTAGAGCAGGGCTTCACTGTCTTCAACACACATACAAAGCACCTCTGTCAACATGTTAAAAAGCAGGTGCTGATTCAGTGGGTCCAGGCAGGGGCCCGAGATCCTCCATTTCTACCAAGCTCAGGTGATGCCGAAACTGCTGGTCCACAGTCACAGTCAGCAACAAAGCTCTAGAGCTGTCTCATGTTGCAGTTACCACCCACATGTGGCTGTTGAAAAATGGCCCATCCAAATTGAGATGCCCTGTAAGTGTAAAGTATGTGCCAGGTTTCAAAGACTTTGTACGAAACAAAAAAAAGTGAAATATCTCATTAACAATGTTTGTACTGATTGTATGTTGAAATGATAATACTCTGGATATGAAAGGTTAAGTAAAAATACTCTTAAAATAATTTCACCTGTTTTATGCTTTTACATAGCTACTAGAAGAATTTAAATTCTATATATGGTTGATATGATATTTGGATATTATATTGATATTACATTATATACTATGGACAGGCTGCTCTAGAGCAAGATGGTTCTCAAAGCATAGCTTAAAGTCTGCCCAAAACCGATGCCCTGGTGGAGGGAGGCGTCTATTAAAAATGCAGTTTCCTGGGCTCTGCCCAGAGGTCTGTGAAGCTTTGTCCTGGTGCTAGAGACAGACAAGCAAGTTCTGGAGTGACGGGGAATAGTGAGGATGTATGAACAGCATCCTGTGGGACCTGAAGGGAGAGGTCAGGGAAGACTTCCTGTAGGAGGTGAGGCCAGCTCTGTCTAGGCAGAGAAATGGTCACATTCCCTGTGCCTTCCTTGCCAAGAGCAGTGGGACCTCTCCCCCTGGGTTCATGTGCCTCCTGGAAGGCAGGGGTCATCCGATAGCCCCGCAGATTTGAGTTTTCCCTCAGAAGGCCTCTTGAGGATGCTAGGCAGCTGGCCTCTCTCCCACCTCCTCCTCCTGCTACAGCTTTTCCTCTTCCCCCACCTCTGTCTTAATCTGGGCCCCTCTGAGGCCAAGACAAGCCCATATAATGAAAGTACTGGGTCAGTGGGCCCTCCCCAGAGCTGCAAGCACTCAGCTGACCTGCCGCCCTCTACCCCGAGCCCTCAGGTGCAGATGCCAGCTACACCTGTCATCTGACCCCACCACCACTGCCCAGCCTCGCCATCTGTTCTCCTGGTCTTCTCCAGGGCTTACTGGCCACAGGAAGGCGACGCACTGCTAACCAGATGCTGGTGACATTTTCTCTGCCTACAGGTCACCTTTCAAAGAAAGCAAATCCCCCTGCTCAGACTCCAGAGTAGACCAAATACAGGTGGCCAGCTGTTTACTCAGCATGGGGGGCTCGCAAGACCTGACCAGTCAGGGGCGTGGCCCCTGCACAGCACGTCAGGGCTGCGGATAAACATCTGCCGTCACGTGTAACACACAAGGTGAATGTCCCCCTACCTGGGGCCAGGTGGGCTGCAAAGTGGGTCCGATAACCCGTTGTTGTTTAGTCACTAAGTCATGTCTGACTCTTTTGCGACCCCTGGACTGCAGCCCTCCAGGCTCCTCTGGCCGTGGGATCTCCCAGGCAAGAATACTGGAGAGGGTTGCCATTTCCTTCTCCAGGGAATCTTCCCAACCTAGAGATCGAACCCACATCTGCATTGCAGGAGGATTCTTTACCGCTGAGCTACCGGGGAAGCAGAGTTATACAACTTGCTGGGTGTCTAATTTGCAGGATGGGGGTCTGATAGAGAAAAGTCACATGAAAGGAAGGCTGAGGGGGGGCCATCTGATGAAGAAGCTGCCCAGACCTTCCCTGGGGAGGAAGCCTGGGTGTGTGGGCCGTGAGGAAGGAAGCTCTGCCCCGCAGAGAATTCTCTGCGGCCACCTTTTTGGGCAGGAAGTGGATTCTCCTGTCACTCCAGCAAGGGCCTGACTTGGGCTGGAGGAAAAGCAGGGCCCGTTGCCAGGGTCCCTCTCAGAGCAAGAGGCGTTTGGCTGAGGAAGCCCTGAGCAACCACATCAGAGCTCTGCAGTGTGTGGAGGACGCCAGGCTGTTTATCTAAGGGGTGGATAGTGCGAGAGATACAGGACAGCTCGGCTTCAAGAGCCAGCCCCAGCCAGAGAAAGCTGATTCGGCAGCTCTCCATGGGCAGGGCTGAGCAGCAATAAACACTGGGGAGGGAGAAGGGTGGGCCCCAGACCCAGCTGGGGCACATCTGTAACCCAAGAGTTCGGCTCCTCGCCCTTCCGAGTGGGTGGAGTTCCCAGCGACTTCAGCTCTGAGGCCCCAGTGCTTGTGACCATTTCCAGCTCAGGAACAAAGGGAACATTCGTTACAATAAGAGGCTGGTGGGTTCCCTGATCTAGAGATCCCTCTTACAAAGAGGTAAAGTCACCTCATCTCCCTGGGGATTCAGAGATCATGGCTTGTCTGTTCTACAGGTTCACCAGGCCCTGAGTTCGACGCGGGACCACAGGAAGAATCACAGAAACAGACAGGGACAATAGCGATGCATCGTGTGACTTTTCTTAAAGTTCTCATCCTTCGTTGTCTGAAATGTACGTCCCCATCCCCTTCCTTCTTTGATGAAAGTATCAGGGAATATCTATACCGGGAAGCCCCTGACCATCCAGCCTAAGTTCACCCCTCCTCTCTGTGAATTCCAACAGCACCCTGGTCACAACAGGACTCTGTGAATTCCATCAGTCCCTATTTCAGGACTTCATATAGTTTTTTGAGACTTTTTGGTACAAGTTCATCTCATTGCCCTCAAGAGGAGGGATTCTTCCTCTTGAATAGTCTTGGTGCCTTTGCAGAAAACCAGCTCAAGATAGATGTATGGGTTTATTCCAGGACTCTCAATTCTATCCCTTTGATCTATATATCTAGCCTATGTCTGTGCCACTCCATCTTGATTACTGTAGCTTTATATAAGTTTTCTTTTGTAATAGACTTTTAAAGAGAAGTTTTAGGTTCAAAGCAAAATGAAGCAGAAAGTACAGAGAATTCTCATGGACTTCCCCATTGAGCACATTCCCAGTCTCCCTCATCAAAATCCCAGACCCCACCACCACTGCCCAGCCTCGGCATCTGTTCTCCTGGTCTTCTCCAGGGCTTACTGGCCACAGGAAGGCGACGCACTGCTAACCAGATGCTGGTGACATTTTCTCTGCCTACAGGTCACCTTTCAAAGAAAGCAAATCCCCCTGCTCAGACTCCAGATGCAGCACATTAATTGCAATCGATGAACCTACAGTGACAAAGAACTATCATCCAAAGTCCACGGTTTACATTATGATTTGATTTTGATATTGTACATTTGATAGGTTTGGACAAATGTATCATGTGTGTCCACCATGACAGTATCATATAGAGTAGTTTCATGGTCCTAAAAAACCTCTGTGCTCCACCACCTCATTCCTTTTCCACTAATTCCAGCAACCATTGGAATTTACTATCTCCATAGTTTTGCCTTTACTACAAGATCATAGAGTTGGAATCATACAGTATGTAGTCTTTTCAAAATAAATTCTTTAATTTTTAAAATGTATAATATGCATTTAAGTTTCCTCCATGTCTTCTCACGGCTTGATAGTTTGTTTCTTTTCAACACTTAATAATAAGATTCCATCATGTGGATGTACTACAGCTTATTTATCTGTTCACCTACTGAAGGACATCTTGGTTGTGTCTAAGTTTAGGCCATCTAAGTTTGCCTAAGTTTAAGCATATTAATAATACTGCTGTAAACATCACGTGCAGGTTTTTGTGTGGACATAGTTTTGAACTTATTTGGAGGAGGACTGCTGAACTGCATGGTAAGAGTATGTTTAGTTTTGTAAAAAACTATCTTCCAAAGTGACTGGACCATTTTGCATTCTGACCAGGAATGAATGTTGCTCCACATCATACCAAATACCAACATTTGGTATTGCAGTGCCTTGGATTCTTACTATTCTGATATAGGTGTGTCATGGAATGTTGTAGTTTTAATTTGCAATTTCCTAATGACATACAATGTTGAGCACTGCTTCATATGCTTATCTGCCATCTATATATCTTTGGTGAGGTGTCTGTTAAGATCTTTGCTTATTAGTCAGGCTGCTCATTTTCTTATTGTTAAATTTTAAGAGGTCTTTATATATTTTGGATAACAGTCATCTATCTGATATGTCTTTGCAAATATTTACTCCAAGTCTGTAGCCTGTCTTGTCATTCTCTTGATATAATAAGTTTTATTTATTTATTGTTATTAATGGTGTTTGAAATTTTCATTTCCTAATTGTTTGCTGTTAGTAGTATACAGATATACAATTGGCTTTTGCATATTGAACATGTATCCTGCGACTTTGTTAAAATCATTTATTAATTCTAATAGGTATTTTTGTCTTTTGCAGATTTCTTAGCATTTTCTACACAGACAGTCACGTCAGGAAAAAAAAAAAAGACCATTATACATCTTTCTATTTCCAACATGTATGTCTTTTCTAATTTCACTGGCTACAATGTCCGGGACCATGCTGAATAAAAGAAGTAAAAGAGAACATTCTTGCCTTATTCTAATCTTTTTTGGGAGGTGTCATATGGAGCGGAATGCTGGATCTTAGTTCCCTGACCAGGATCGAAGCTGTGCACCCCCTGCAGTGGAAGCATGGAGTCTTAACAGCTGGACCATTAGGGAAGTCCTGCCTTATTCCAATCTTAAGAGGAAAATACTCAGTCTTTCACCATGAAGTATGATGATACTAGCAGGTTCTTTGTAGATGCTCAGAATAAGAAAGCTTTCTTTGATTTCTAGTTTACTGAGGTTTTTTTTTTTTAAAACATTATTATAAATGAGTGCTGAATTTTGTCAAATGCTTTTACTGAATCGATTGATGCATTTTTTCTCCTATATCCTGCCAATGTGGTGAAATATACTGATAGATTTTGAAATGTTGAACCAAGTTGCATTTTTGAGATAAATTCTACTTGGTTATGGTATATTATCCTTTGGTATATATGGTATAATATCCTTATGGTATATTATCCTGCTGGACTTGATTTGCTAAATATTTTTAAGAAAAAATTTGCATCCACATTCACGGTATTCTGATATTTTCCTTTCTTATAATGTTCTCATCAGGTTTTGATATTAAGATTATGCTCACTTTATACAGTGAGTTAGAAACTATTCCGTCTTCCTGAGTGTAAGAATGGTATTATTTCACCCTTGAATGCTGGATAGAGTTCATCAGTGAAACTATGTGGATTTGGAGCTTTCCTTGCAGGAAAGTATTTGATAATGAATTCAATTTCTTTAACAGGTATAAAGGCACTTAACACTTTTCTTTTTCTTGTTGAGTCAGCTTTGAAAAAGTTGAGTTTTCCAAAGAATTTGTCTATGTTGTCTTATTGAATTTAATGACAAAAAACTGTTACTAACACTGCCTTATTATTATTTTACCTGAAGTAATATCTTCCCTTTCTTCTGATATGGGTAATGTGTCTTTTCTCTCTTTGGTTGTTCTTAGTAGGAGTTTATCCATTTTATTAATCTTTTCAAAGAGCCAACTTGGGTTCTGTGAATTTTCTTTACTATTTTCTGCCTTTTATTTTATTGTTTTGTTCTCATAATGTCTTTTCTTCTACTTAATTTAGGTTTAGGGTTTTTTTCTTAAAGTGAAAATTTAGGTTATTGATTTTAAACTTTCTTTTAAAATTCAGACATGTCATGATGATAGTTTTCTCTCTAAATAGTACTTTAGCTGTGGCCCACAAATTTTCATATGCTGTGTTTTCACTATGTTCAATGTTCAAAAATTTTTTAAATTTCCTTTCTTCTTTGGACTCATGGACCCCTTCCCATGCAGTTCAACTGTGAAGTCAAGAAACATAAAGAAAACTATACCAAGGCACATCATAAGCAGGTTACTCAAAAATCAGTAATTTTAAGAAAAATCTTAAAAGCAACCATAGGAAAAAAGACATTTTTACATTCAGGGGAACAAAGCTAATGATGACTGCAGATTTCTTGCTGGAAAAAAAAAATGCAAACAAGAAGACAAAGGAAAGGCTGAGATGACTGTGGGGGCCAGAAAGTCCTCTATCTTGACCCCAACCACAACTCTGCTTCACATTAGGGAACCTCAGCTACAAAGTCTATCCAGGTCCCCCACAATACACTGATCTCTTCATCTATCAGCTGGCGATCAAATAATTTATCATCCAAGATGCGAAGCTACTGAGAGCGACAAGGAATGCTATTAATAATTATGTCAGGACAAGAGGTACAAAATAGGACTTCCAAGCCTGTACAGGTTAATGGAGCCATGTAGTTACTCTAACTATGAGTTCCCAGCACTTACCACTGGTCCTGGTATAAATGCTTGATGATAAAAATAAGATTTACTGAGAACTTAGTTTGTGTTAGGCACTTGGTGGTGGTTTAGTCACTAAGTTGTGTCCAACTCTCTCGACCCCATGGACCCACCAGGATCCTCAGTCCATGAGATTCTCCAGGCAAGAATACTTGAGTGGGCTGTCATTTCCTTCTTTCCTTCTCCAGGGGATCTTCCTGATCCAGGGGTTGAATCCAGGTCTCCTGCACTGCAGGCAGATTCTTTACCGACTGAGCTACCAGGGAAGCCCGAAGTATAGTCGCTCAGTCGTGTCCGACTCTGCGACCCCATAGAGTGTAGCCCACCAGGATCTCTGTCCATGGGACTCCCCAGGCAAGAATACTGGAGTGGGTAGCCATTCCCTTCTCCAGGGGATCCTCCCAACCCAGAGATCGAACCAGGGTCTCCTCCATTGCAGGCAGGATTCTTTACTATCTGAGCCACCAGGCAAGTGGTTAGGCACCTGCTCACCTCAATTCTCATACCAACTCTTTGAGGTAGGTACTATCAATACCCTATTTTCCAGAGAAAGAAACCACCATATGGAGAGCTTAAATAACCTGCCTAAAAAACAAGATGTGGAACTGGGATTTGAACCCAGGCAATCTGCTACAGACATTGGTCTCTTGACTACCATAGTCTGAATGAATCAACTGAATGAAAGAAAGGATTCAGAAACTCTACCACTAGAGTTCCATTTCTATGAAATTGCACTGAAGGTGTAGGAATGGCGCATACTTAGAAGATATCTATTAATGCAATTTGCCACCTTATCAGATAAAGGATAAAAACTATATAATCATGCTTTGATAAAACTCAACACCTATTTATGATTTTTTTTTAATGTAGCAAACAGGAAATGGGAGCAAACTTTCTTGATCCGAGAACATTTACCCACAACACTCCTCAGTGAAGAAACACTGGGATAAAACAAGCATGCTCTCCACTACTTCCATCTGTTATTGGATCTATGCTGCTTCCCAAGGTATTAACACAAGAAAAAGAAATGAGAGGCATAAAGACAGGAAGGGGGGAAAAGTCAGTACTCACAACCAATAGAAAGTTATATATAGACTACAACTTTAAAAATGGAAGAAAAAAAAAAAAACAAACCTCCAAAGATGCATGCCTTTGGCTCTTGAAGGGTTGTGACACCTTGATTAAAAAGGAACTAACCCCTAGAAGGTGTAAGACAATAGGACTTGAAGGAGAAAGTAAGATGAAAAGTTGTGAAGTGCAGTGGTGATGGCTGCACATCAGTGTAAATGTACTTAATGCCGATGAACTGTACACTTGAAAAAGGTTAAAAGGAGGGACTTTCCTTGTGGTCCAACAGTTAAGGATTCGCCTTGCAACGCAATGGACATGGGTTCCACCCCGGGTTGGTGAACTAAGATCCCACACGCCACAGAGCAACGAAGCCCATGTGTCACAACCACTGAGATCATGTGCTGCAACAAAAGATCCTGCAAGATGAAAAGGAGATCTGCAACTAAGACCCATGCAGTCAAATAGATAAATAAATATATTTGTTAAAAGATATAGTTAAAAGATTTGTTAAAAGGTGAAAATAAGTTTTATGTGTATTTTACCATACTACAAAAATGGTAAGATTGATGTTATGCATATTTTAGCACAATAAAAAAAAAGGAAAGAATAAGATACCAGGGCTCTACAGCAGAGAGGAGTCATGACAATTCTCTCTTTGTCACCCCAGGAGCAGCCGCACAACAGAGCCCTGAGCATGGCATTCGAGTCTGGAGCCTGGGCTCCAAACGGCACTGGCTGAACAGGGACCCTGTGCAGGGCACTTATTCTTGTCTGTGCAAAAAATGGGGGAAGATGATGCAACTCACAGGGGAGATATGAGGACCAAGAGAAGATGCTGCAGGAGACATGTTCTGTACACAGAAAGGGGCAGCCCAGGCATGAGGCAGCCCGGCAGCTGCTCAGAGTTCCCAAGATAAAGAGAGGCTGAGGGTGGATGGATAGGAAGGATTCAGGCTCTCTTGCCAAACCCACTAGAGTCTTTGGGGAACAGACTCGACACCTTAGGTATCCCTGAAGCAGCAGCAGAAGAGACAAAGGGTAGACAGGACCCCTCCACCCTGGCAAACAGCTGCCTGCCTTGGATGCATTTGGTGGCTGGGGCATGGGCACAGGCCGCACTGAAGACTCAGGATGTTGGTACTCACTTCAGCTTTGTGAGAGAGCCCATCCTGGGTTCCAGAGTTCTTAACAGGCCTAAGAAGTCGTCCTTGAACATTTTCTGAAAAGTGTGCAAGCTTTCATGACTTCAAATCCCTTCCCAACCAAGTCATTACCATGATGTTCCAGGCACTGAGTGGGTGGGATTTGGGAAGCGTGTACATCACGGTCCATGATGTGCAGGGGAGCTGGGAAAGCCACACGGGCACAAGAGGCTTAGCCGGTAGTGTTAGATGAGTGGTTTCTGAGAGGCATAAAAAGCATGTGATGGGGGCTCAGGAAAGCACAAGACTGGTATGGATGGAGGAAGCAAAGCGGACTTCTCAGAGAAGGACACGTTAGATGTAGGCCTTGTGTAAAGGGGAGGTGGAGAAAGGGGAACAGGGCATCCCAGTGGGAAAAATGGCTAATACAAAGGCATGGCAGTGGAGTTTCAGGACTGCTAGAGGAAGCATTCAGATTGGAGTGCAATGACTTGTCATGAATTCCATGAAACGCTGCCATGTGTTGGAGAAAGTGGTGGGATCTGGGGTGGAGGCCCCTGATCATTTATTCCAGTGATTTGGGGATGACCACACAGCTGGCCCCAGAGCAGGATACAGGCAGAGGCCTGGTGTGCTGCTCCACAAGGATGGGGGGGTCAGTCATGGCATCTGAAAGCATTCCAGAAAATGTGACGATGTGGAGAAGGAATCCATTCCAGAGCTCATCTTGAGGCTGGTACTGCATGTGGATGGAGACTTTGCAGTGGGGGATGGCAGATGAGATGCCCCAGATGCCTGCTCAAGTAATAGCCCTTACTCATTAAACTGCTGTCTAAGTGCCGAGTCTGGAAACGGGTGGGTGCTTTGCTTTGCTGAGGGTCTGAGATGAACAACTCAGGGCAACAGAGGAGGCTTTGGGTACCACCAGGGCCCTTCTCCACTTTCCCCCAACACCGTCCCACAGACGCTGAAGACATTCTCAACACGTATTTAAAGACCACCAATTTGAAGGGAACGTCAAATTGTTATCCTCCCCAAGGAGCCCGTGCACCTCAATTTGGCCTTGCTAACCCCAAGGTCCCCTCTCCAGGAAGCACCGGCTTGTCATCATGTGCACAAATACAACACACTCTCAAGCAAGGTTCCTTGATTCTGAGTCTGACTCTGCAACACTGATGCTAGAGGCGCTCCTGCCCTCCCACAGCTGAGGTCTGGTGACTAAGGAGACCCAGGGGTGGGGTGGTTCACAAGCTCACAAGTGTTCTGGCCTCTGCACCCACTATGAACAACCATGCAGAAGCAAGTGACTAGCAGGAACCAGGTGCTCAAAAATGATTCACGAATAGATCGTCCCCTGCCTGCCTCTCAGGGCTGTTAAGAGAATCAGAGAGGATTAGAATATTGAGCGATGATCAAGGCAAAACAGAGTGATTACTACGTGCTGCAAACAAAGTAGGTGTGATTCACCCTGTGTTTTATAGGCAAGGAGACAGGTGCACAGAGAAGTTAGGTAACTTGCTCAACAACAGAGCAAAGGAGTGATAGGCGAGAGTGAGGCCCAGGCCATGGGGCTTCCTCAAATGATGCAGTTACCCCTGGAGGCACGGCAGCACAGAGTCCCCCAAATGTAGGCACAAGCCCCCTTCCCTACATGGGATCGATGCCACTACTATGATTTATCTATTACTTTTCTTTGAGTCCCTTTCTGGAAAAACTTCAACAGTTATTTTTGTTGTATATTAGTTTCCTATTACTGCTATAACAAATTACTACAGCTCAGTGCCTTAAAACAACACAAACTAACTTTCTTAGAGCTCAGGTCAGAAGTGCAAAATGAGTCCTAAGGGGCTAAAATTCCAGGTGTCAGCAGAGCTATTTCCTTCCTGAAGCTCAGCGTGGAGACTTGGTTTCCTTGCCATTTCCAGCTTCCAGAGGCCACCCATACTTCTGGACTCATGGCCCCATCCATCTTCAAAGCACATCAGTCTCTGCTTTCACTGTCACATTTCCTCTGAATCTCCTGCCTCTTCCTTCTAAGGAACCTGGTGATTACATGAGGCTCACCTGGATAATCAAGAATACTCTCCCCTTTCAAGATCCTTAATCAAATCTAAAAAGCTCTTTTCACCAAAGAAGGTAACAAGCCCAGGTTTCAGGAAGTGGGACATCTCTGTGGGGGAGCATTATTCAGACTATCAAAAGTCACATCCAAAGCAATAATATCTATGAAATCATAAGTGTATTGGTGTGTGTGTTTGCGTGTGTGTGTACACAAACTATACGTGTGTGCTGGGCTTAGTTGCTCAGTCGTGTCTGATTCTCATGACCCCATGGACTGTAGCCCTCCAGGCTCTTCTGTCCATGGGGATTCTCCAGGCAAGAAGACTGGAGTGGGTTGCCATTTCCTTCTCCAGGGGATCTTCCCAACCCAGGGATGGAATCCAGGTCTCCTGCATTGCAGATGGATTCTTTACCATCTGAGCCACCAGGGAAGCTCAAGAATACTGGAGGGGGTAGCCTATCCCTTCTCCAGGGGATTGTCCTGACCCAGGAGCCAAACCAGGGTCACCTGTATTGCAGGCAAATTCTTTACCAGCTGAGCTGAGCTACCAGGGAACATTATATATATATATACACACACATATATACACACACATACACACACATTCATATTTTAACTGGATTAACTTGCTAGGGTCACCACAACAAAACATCACAAACTGAATGGCTTAAACAATGGAAATACAATGTTTCAGTTCTGGAGTCCAGAAGTCTGAGAACAAGGTGTTGGCAGGGCTAGTTCCCTCTGAGGTCTGTGCAGGAGGCTCTGTTCCATGCCTCTCTCCTAGTTTCTGTGATTTGCTGGCAATCTTCAGTGTTCCTTGGCTTGTGGAAGCATCACCCCGTCTCTGGCTTCATCTTCACATGGCGTTCTCCCTGTGTGCCTGTCTGTGTCCAAATTTCTCCTTTTTATAAGCATATCAGTCATTGGATTAGGGGCCCACCAGCATGACCTCATCTTAACTAATTGCATCTGCAACAAGCCTATTTCCAAATAAGGTCACATTCTGAGGTACTGGGGATTACAGCTTCAATATACGCATTTGGGGAACACATAAGACTTCACCCCCTAACCCCAGCACACATTGAAACAATACATAACTATGAGAAGAGAAAGAATTAGCCCATATATTACCCCAAAGCCTCTTCTTGCGTTCACAAGGTGGCTGCACAACGTTTTGGAAAATGTGAATAATAATAAACGGTACATAGCTGCTCAGATCTGGATTCAAATCAGTTTTCTCATCTGTGAAATGAGGACAGTTACAGAACCTGCCTGATGGGGCGGTGAGAGGATTCGATGAGATAATGTGTGTACAGCACTTGGCACAGAGCGTGTTGCAGACGAGCGGCCCCCACACGTGAGCTATTATTATCACTGCTGTCGTCAGCATCACTCCTGGTATGGTGCTAGCCTGCATCCCCAGGGCCAGGAAAAGTGCCTGGGAACCTACAGCCCTGAGGTCACGGAGGCGCAGAGCCCACGAGGGACAGACGGGTCTGGGAGGTGTCTTGGCCAGGCCTGGCCCCCCTGTGAGCCTCTAGGAGCCCCTGGAGAGCTGCCCAGCTGTTGTGCGTGGGCTGTTTGGGGAGGAGACCTCTGGCTTTCCCAGCAGCTCACTGGGTGCGTGGGAGCTGGCTGGGATGTGTCTGACATTAACCTGGTGGGGCCTGCAACACCCACAGAGAGATGCAGAGTGAAGAAGCAGGGATGTGCACAATGGCCTTATCCTAGAAAGTGTCCAAAAAGAGGCGGCCCTGCCTCCCCCCTGAAACTACATAGGGGCCTCCTTCCACACACCTCCACCATGCAGACCCACAACCTTTGGAGAAAGAGCATCGGGTGGGAGTCAAGGGCGGAGGGTTCCAGTTCCATCCCGTCCTGGCTATGTGACACTGACCAGGTCACTTAACCTCTCTGGGATCCAGTTTTCTCATCTTTAAGGGGGCAGTGAGTGAAAACAGCCTCCCCACTGTGGTGCGTGGATTGAATGAGATTACACAGGTGAGCACAGTGCTTGGCTTACATGCATGCTTGATAAATGAGGTCGCCCTTTCCAAGGTGAAGAAGCTCCAGTGGGATGGATCTTCCTGTTCCTCCTCCAGCCCCTTCTGCTTTGAGGGAGCTGCTCCCGGCTGTCAGCCACGCCACCCTGCCCTCACTATCGATGGCTGAAAGGACTTCGGGGTCCCTCACCTGTAACTTCGCAGTCCAGCACACATGGCCCACGCTTCCCTGGACCAGGAAGGAAAGGAGTGATGGACACCTGGAAAGCTAGGGACCGAGCACTGGGTCAGAGATTCTGGATTCTGTCAGCTCTAAGCCCGGCTCTGAGACAGCAGAGCTCCCCCAGGACTCACAGAGCCCGAGACGTGGTTTCCTGCCGTGGAATTGGAGCTACACCCTGATTTCCTCCCAACACCCCCGTGTTGCTGTCTGGGTCCTCCTTCCTCTCACGCCCAGGAAAGCAGGGGGGCTGTGGGAGCTGGGTGCTGGGGCTGCAAGAGTGAGTGCCAGGTGGTGTACAAAGTTGGCTGGACAGTCATCTGACATAAGAGGGAAGAACTTGGACTTCCTCTTCAGGGCAAGAGGGAGCCCCTGGAGGATGCTGAGCAGAAGGAACCATGTGAAAGTGGAATTCTGGAAAGACAAGTCTGCCTGGGACATGGGATGGAGCAGTGGGGAAAGAGACATCTGTGTGGGGACGAATCGCCAAAGAAAGCCTGGGACCGGTCCAGGGTGTCAGCACAGACACTCCCCACAGAGAATAAGGTCACCTAAGGTGAGCCTGCCCATACTGGGGTAGCAGTTCCAGCGGGGTCCTGGCTAAGGTCACTCTGGTCCCTCCTGGCGAGAGGTGTCTCTCTATCCCCTAACCTCACCAGAGACCCCTCACAAGGTCTCAGAGCTGCCTGACACTTCCCTCTCCCGCCTGGACCCCTAAGGACTGTCAACAAAGAGTGAGAGGGGCGTTTCCCTGGTGGTTAAGAATCCACCTTGCGATGCAAGGGACACAGGTTCCATCCCTGGACCAGGAAGATCCTCATGAGCTGCGGAGCAATGAAGCCCATGTGCCACAGATACTGAGCCCGCACTCTAGAGCCTGCAAGCCACAACTGCTGACGTCCGTGCACCTGGAGCCTGTGCTCCGCAACAAGAGACGCCACCTCAATGAGAAGCCCATGCGTGGCAATGAAGAGTGGCCCCGCTTGCCACAACTAGAGAAAGGCCACATTGCAGCAATGAAGACCCACCAGAGCCTAAATTAATTCATTAATTTAAAAAACTAACAGTGAGAGGCTCACAAGGAGGTGAGCAAGGAGGAAGGGGCCAAGGGAGGACAGACCTCCACCTTCTCTGTCTGGTGGAACCACACCCCCAGCCCCAGTGTATCTTCATTGTCTCATCCTGATCATCCATCCAAATGGCCCAGAATTGTGGTCTCCGACCAGCCGTGGGATCAAAGTCAGGTCAAAGTCTGGGGCAAAGACAGCACATTCCTGGCAGAGATGAGGCCAAGACAGACCCTCGGTGGTCCTGGGCCCAGGCTGCTGTTCAGGCAGTGAGATCTCAGAGCAGGTCCCGTGGTGCTGCCTTAACCCTGCCTTCTGGGAAAGAAGCCAAGTGGGACGCTCCCAGTGGACAATCCAACGTCCTTGCCTTCCTCTCCCTCCCCTTCTCCACGTGTCTTGCTTCTGTATTTTCTTCTCTCTTCCAAAAGGGTAAGGGTACTTCTGGACCCCATCCTTGCCTTTCCGCTCCCAGTCTTGTGTAAAAGGAAAACATGAAGAATGGGCTACACAGGCTGAGGTCACTGTGCAGACTCCAGCTCTTCCCTGTGGCCTGGCCCTAGCAATATGGCACCCTCACTTCCCAAGAGCTTGACTCTCCCCTGCCTGAGTGACCCTGGAGCTACTGGCAGCCACTGGTGAGACCTGGGCTGTCGGGTGAACCTAGCAGAAGCCACACGGGCCCAGGGAGTTCCCACCAGGGCGCCGCTGCAGCTGGTGACTTGCGTCAGTCCCCTGCCCACCTTCCCACATCTTCCTCTGTCAGACACCCCACAGCACAAGAGGCCAAAACACACATAAACCCTCTCCAAAGGTTCTGGTGAGGAGAGTGCTAAGTACATACCATCCCTGACGTTGCTGTAATCTGCCCCCATCTGGCTGTTTCATCTTAGCTTTGAGCCCTTCATTGGCTGTCAGCTTCCCATGGGACACAAGCCCATTCACGACCTCTGCCCTGCCTGACCTCTCCAGTCTCGTGTCCTGCTACTGTTGCAGGTCCCCACACACTGCATGGCCAGCCACATCCTCCTTGGATACAACATGCTGTTCCAGAGCTCTGTGCTTCTGTGCAATCTGTTCCTCTCTCCTGGAATCCAATACACCACCTCTGAGGCTTTTAGCCCTCCTTGACTCCCTTCTGTAGATTGCTTCGGTGGTTCAGTCATGCTTCTAGAGCCGCACTTACTACTATATGGTAATGATTTGTTCATACACCTGCCTCCTTTCAAAAGCCTGTGAACCTCTTATAAGCAACTGTGCCCACTGTTCATCACAATGTCTGAGATGTAGCTGGGCACACAGCTAGACTACATTTCCCAGCCTTCCTTGCTGGGAAGTACAGTCATGTGACTGAATTCTGATCGATGGAATATGAGCAGGGGTGATGTGTACCTCCATCAAGCAACCCATAAAATCTCCCTGCAATTTTTCACTCTCTCCTCTTTTGCTGGGTGGAAACAGAGATGCATGGGGAATTGAGTCACCAGATGGGAGAGTCTGGATTCCCTGATTGGCTACTTGGAGTAGAGCTTGTTTTGGTCTATGATATGAGCAAGAAATAAACCTCCATTGTACTGAATCACTGAGAGTTTGTTACACGACAATTAACTTGTCCTGACTAATACAAAGCAGCTCTAAATCAAGGTCTGTTGAACCAAATTGAAGGTGGGAAGACAACATAAAATGCAGAACCCATCACCTCCTAGATCCAATCAAGTCAGGCATTACATTTCTACATGATTGAACTATTCCTGAAGCCAAGCCATTACCCCTTCTCCCCCTGCCCTGCCTACCAAATCACACATACAGTATTTAGAATGCCAAATGGAAGGACTGAGAAGGGTGGGGATTGAGGCTTGCCAGATGACCTGTAAAAGTCACAGGTGAATGAGCCCCAACTTGAGGTCCTGGTTCCACAAGTTTGTAGAAGGCACACAGAGGCACAAGGTGAAATTGTACAGAGGAGCCTCCTCCTCCCCACACGGGGCTCATGACACCTCTGACACATGACCATTTAAACTCACAGCAACACCTCCTGTGACGAGCACACCATCCCTCTGAGGCCACTCACACCACCTTTGGCAGCTCCTGGGAAGTGCTGGAGCAGTGTTCTTCAACAGACTCACCAGGTCAAATTCCCATCTGATCACAAAGGACCATGGCCAAAGGGGAGATTGACCACATTTGAACAGAAGGAAGAAACAGAAAGGGACAGAGAAGAAGGGCTTCAAATGGATCTTTCCAATACTCCCTGGCCTCACTACTCAAGCTGTGATCTTGAAACTAATCTAAGAGCTGATGGAAATGTAGAATCTCAAACCCCAGGGAGACCTGCTGAATTAGGACCTGCATTTAAACAAGATGCTAAGTAGTTTGTGTACATTAAAACTTGAAAGCCAGCAGTTTGCCACAAGGATTTTAGCTAATCTTTCTCCCACCTTCCCATAAACCAAAGATATACTTTATTTCCATGCATAGACTTTTCTTTCATTAAAAAATGGTATATTTCTTCCAAGACAAAAATCTTCTTTTATAGCATCATTTATTTTACATCAATACACAAAAATATTTTGTGTAAGTAATATATATATATATATACATGGTAACAAAATTTCAAATTCTTTCAAAATAGAAGAGTTCAAACTGGAAAATAAAATTTTCCCCTAGAAAACATGACATGTATTCTTCTGTCACTAATCTGTGCTATCCCAAAGAAAACGTTACTAAAAACAAGAAGGGAAATAGGGAGCGAAAGAGGTACTTCAAACCTCATTCCCATCCTCTCTCTTATTAGAACATGATTTTTTATCTTTTTAACAAAGATAATTAGCTATTTAGTCATGCATTTCTTACAGATAAGAATATCTTCAAGTGGAAGATATTCTTGTTGAAACCTGTGATTCAGGATAAGCACAGGATTAAGAGCAGAGAAAACCAACTCTGTACTGAAAGAGGTAACAAAGTCTCATTGCAAAAGTCATATGGAACAGGAGACGTCGTGTGGCCATCTTTGGAAAGAATCAACCAGAAGTATTTAAAAGAATGTTTAACCCAAAACACATACTGTTTTCATTATTAGAAAACTTGCTTTCATTAATTTCTCTCCCTCTCTGTTATATTCTCTGTTCTCTCATGTAAGAACTCCTATTCAACAGATACTGACTCTTCTGGGTTGATCGTCTATGTCTTAACTTTTCTTCCAAGTTTTGTATTTTAATCTTTTAGAAAATTTCTTTATCCCTCCCCACCCCACAGACCATCTACTAAATGTCTTATGTTGCAATGACATTTTTAATTTCACATTTAGTATTTAGTATTTCACTTTTAGTATTCTTTGCACATTTTTTCTTAGCATTATACTCTTGCTTTCCAGATGCACCTTGTTCTCGAATTTGTCACTGTTGTTTTCTAGTAGTTTTAAAGTTGAACGTTACTTTCTGTTCCAGCTAATCCTTACAAGTGTTCCCAATGGCAAGTCCAGTCTACAAGCAAAGACGGGCACCCACCAGGGGGAATGGGAGCTACGCAGCAGATCTCATCTTTGGCACAGAGAAGAAGGCTGCGGGCCTCTCTCGCCCATTCCCTTCTCTCAGTGCCAGCTCACCACACACCCAATCCATTCATTCGATGACAATTTCCTGAACATCTGCTCTGTGTCAGGCACTGTTCTAGGCACTGGGAAAACAGAAGTTGATGAACAAGCAAGACTGTACTCTCCTCAAGCTCGCATTCCAGCAAGGGTGAGACATAAACAATAGGCAAAGAGTTAGGATAATTTATCACAGGGATACATGTCTTGAAGACAACAGAATGACAATGTCACAGGTGCATCTGTGCTAAGTCGCTTCAGTCATGTCAGACTCTGTGGGACCTCATGGACTGTAGCCTGCCAGGCTCTTCTGTCTATGGGATTCTCCAGGCAAGAATACTGGAGTGGGTTGCCATTTGCTCCTCTAGGGGATCTTCCTGACCCAGGGATCGAACCCGAGTCTCTCGCATCTCCTGCATTGGCAGGAGGGTTCTTTACCACGAGCACCACCTGGGAAGCCCAATGGAACAGGGCTGGGGGAGCTTTCTGAGGAAGTGATCAAGAAAGGCCTGTCTGGGAGGTGGCACAGGAGATCTGAATCCCAGAAGGAGTCGGCTGCTTGAAGACCTGGGGGAGGGGCATTCCAGGCAGTGGCAAGAGCAATGGTGAAGGCCCCAAGGCAGCACTGCACTGATGCCCCAGGATCAAGCAGGTGAGCTGAAAGCCAGGGAAGGAGGACGGCAGGGGACAGGTCTGGAAGAGCAGGTGGGTGGGGTAAGAACTGGGAGTTCATTCCCAAAAGAAAGGAAGTCTTTCAGAAAGGCTATAAAAGGGGTGTATGATATGATCTGATTTATTTTTAGAAGGATCACTGATGGGTGGGAAGACAAGAGCACAAGTGGGGAGATCCCCAAGAAGGTTGGTTCAACTGCCAGGTGGAATGTGATGGGGCTGGACCAGGGTGGCGGCAGAGTGGACAGAGAGGAAGAGGGTGGAGTTGGGCTCATTTTGAGGATGTGCAGACTTGTCTTGGACAGGATGTGGCACGGGGACGGGCCAGGTTGGGGGTGATCCCAACTGGATTTGAATTCCTTTGGCACCTCAGGTACTCCTAACAGCTGCCCTGGGGGGCCCAAGTGCCCTGACCTGGCTGATAGCATGCAGGGCCAACACTGGGTCACTGCTCTGATGACTCCCTTTCTGGTCACTGGGGTTAGCCATTTAGCCCACAGGAGGCAGCAATCATGTACAAATGTGAGAGCTGGACTATAAAGAAGGCTGAGCACTGAATTGATGCTTTCGAACTGTGGTGCTGGAGAAGACTCTTGAGAATCCACTGGACAGCAAGGAGATCAAATCAGTCATCCTAAAGGAAATCAACCCTGAATATTCATTGGAAGGACTGATGCTAAAGCTGAAGCTCCAATACTTTGGCCACCTGATGCAAAGAGTCGACTCACTGGAAAAGACCCTGATGCTGGGTAAGATTGAGGGCAAGGGGAGAAGAGGGTGACAGAGGATGAGATGGTTGGATGGCATCACTGACTCGAAGGACATGAATTTGAACAAATTCCAGGATACAGTGGAGGACAGAGGAGCCTGGCATGCTACAGTCCATGGGGTCACAGAAAGTCAGACACGACTTAGCGACTGAATAACAACAAGGGTTTTTCTTTCTTCTAAAGGCCCTTTAGGCCAAGGGTGTCTTAGTGTCTCTTCACAATCTGTAGAAGGGGAAGGCAAGTGGGGCTCAGAAGAAAAAGAGAAAAATCCCTGAAGCAAAAACTCACACTCAGGCAGAGTTGCCGGGGGAGCCTAGACAAGCAGCCCACACAGTGAAGCGAGCCACCCAGGCCCGCCTTGCCCTCCGCAGGCTCTGTGGCCAGGCCAGCTGGTTTAACGAGGCTTTCCTGATGGGGAGAACCTGACTCCTGCCAGGGAACCAGGAAACACAAGAGGAAGAGCTCCCCACGGAGCCCACCCTGGTGCCCAGCTGCAGGCTGCCTGTCCAGGTGGCAGGGCAGCCGCCGACCCAGGTGATGGCTTCCTCTCGCGACCTCATAAACTTGGCAGCTGCCCACCTAGCACGAGGTGCGGGAGGAGGAGGAAGGGCTGAGGGGGAAACGGCTTGGCTGCTTGAGGCCTGCTGGCACCCATGGTCCTCCCTGCCCAGCTCCATCTTCCACGAAGCTGGGATCCCCTGACCGTGATAGGGGCGGGCAGTCCTGCCTCCATGCCTTCACACACGCAGGTGTCCACACAGGTGGACCAGCCCTTCCCCTAGACCTACCTCCAGTTCCACCTTCTCAGTAAGACCCAAGGCAGGAGGAAGGGAATTTAGCATTTATCAGACACCTCCTCTATCAGCACCATTTTATTTCTTGAAAAAAAAAGCATTTGATGTCAAGTATGTCAAGTGAAAGTCGCTCAGTCGTGTCTGACTCTTTGCAACCCGATGGACTGTATAGTCCCTGGGAATTTTCCAGGCCAGAGTACTGGAGCGGGTAGCCGTTCCCTTCTCCAGGAGATCTTCCCAACCCAGGGATCAAATCCATGTCTCCCGCATTGCAGGCAGATTAACAGCTGAGCCACAAGGGATGTCAAGTATACCTTAATTTAAAATAAGCGTGTGAATAAAACGTGGCAAAATGTAAACATGTGTTAATTAGAAGGTCCACTGATGTATTACAGCATTTTCTGCAGGATTAAAATAATTCATAATTTAAAAAATAAACAATAGAAAAGAAGAGCTGACTGGCTGCAATGCAGAAAAGCAGCTGGAAGGGGCCGGCCTGGAGTGCTGGGAAGCCTGGCAACGAGGCTGTGGATGTGAGGGAAGAATCAGGAGGGCTTGGCCAAAGGGCCAGGGGCAGAGAGGAGGGCTCTGCAGGGGTGAGAGATGGTGCAGTGATTGAGAGAGGGAAGGAAGGAGGAAAGGAAGGAGGAGGGAGGCACTTAGATAGGGGCTGGGTGTGGAACACGCTGAGCTGCAGGCATACGCGTGACTTATACGTGGAAAGGTCTCCAAAAGTCAGCCGTGGTCAGCTCATGGTCATCTGTCTCCACCCCCTCAATACTGCCCTGGACCCAGTGACTGGCCCCCAGCAGGTGCTCAGCAAACATGGTCAGGTGCTCATCCCCACCTGCCTTCTAGCTGACGACAGAGGCTGGGCCCAGAGAACTTGCCCTCGTTGAGAGAAGAGGCCTAAGGAGAGTGGAGCCCTGCCCAAGCTATTCGTGGTATCCTATCTAACCCCGATCCCTGACAGCTGGTGGGGTATTTTGGGGGCCAGCCTGACCCTGCAAGAGCTACTCCCTGGTCTGGGCAAATGGCCCCTGCTCAGCTATTTCTAGTGGGGACAGCAGCAGGGGAGGGTGGCCCTGGAGGAATAGCTAGCATAGGGCAGGAAGGGATTAGGGGATGGAACAGAGAGGAGAAGACCCTCTGTCCAGTCAGAGAAGGGGAGGAGCCAGCCTGTGGTTCCTGCCCTCCCTATGCCCACCCCAACCACAGGAACCCAAGCCCAACGCTCTGGGCAGCCTGGGTGAGGGTTGTGAGCAGGCGGGGGAAAGGAGGGAAGAGCCAACAGCTGGTCATCATGTGTGCCCTCTGGAGGCAGGACAGCGCCCCCAACCAGGGTGCCAAGGCTGTCACTGGATTCTCTACATAAGCCATCATCAGGATAAAGGTTAATTTTGAGGCCCCAGAGACCCTGAGAAGGGGAAGCAGCCCCACTCCCCACCACAGGCTTTTGCCCTTGGGGGTGCAGACTTGCCAAGCCCCCACTTGTTGCAGTCAGGTCTGACCCCAGATGACTAGGGTCAGGCCCTCACCTGCCCTTCTCCCACATGCCGGCTTGGGACCTGGCAGGATCCCCAGGGAAGAGATTCAGACAAGAGAGACCCAGAGACTGACAAAGATGTACCAGAGCCAGAGAAAAAGCCTCCAGAAAGGAGGCTGGGGAAAGGCCACAGGGATGAACAGAGCCATGCCCAGAGACAGGCCAAGACCCTTGGGAGACAGAGATGATTACAGACAAACTGGGGAAAGAGAGAGGCAGAGAGATTCCCCATTGGGGGAATCCAAGACTCAAGGGAAAAGGAAATGAACAGATGCAGAGAAATGAACAATTTCTCTCGCTCTCGGCCCAACCCAAACCCTCCCCAGCCTGGGCAGGGGGTCAGGGCAGCACCCACCTCCAGTAGCCAGCTCGTACCACCTGCTCTGAGGCTGAAGCCTTCCTGGCAAGTGAGGGAAAGGACCCCCCTCCTCTCTGAGGTGCTGGGGTCTCCCAGGCTGGCTCTGCAGTTACAGGTTAGAGTGGACAGAAGCGTTTAGCATGTGGATCTCAGTGTTAGACTGCCGGTCTGGGTCCCGGCCCCTCACCTGCGGGCGGAGAGCGTGGTTTTGCAGCTCCATCCGTCTTCACCTCAGTTTTCAACTACGCAGCCAGGAAACGCAGGTATTTCAAACTGACGCAAAGTGTCCCCTTAATTCATTACATGATGGATAAAATCTCACGGTTTTGAGTCCTCCTACGTGTGGTAGATTTCCTGGCCGGGACCCCCCGGTCCTGGTCCTGGCCCCAGTGCTCTGTGAGATGGAGGGAGGGGTTGGCAGGGCCCAGCACACAGAGAGGGCTTCCTCTCCACCCTCCCACTGGGGATTCCTCCTCACAAGGTTCCAAGATGCGGGGTGGAGCCCTGGGAATCTCAGGATGAAAACAACCCAGTCTCCCTGGGGAGCTGGCAGGGACGGCCTTCACCAGGGATGGAGAGCAACCGCTCCTCAGGAGACCAGCCCAGCACTGTCTCAGAGAGAAGAAAGGCCGCTTGTCGAACACCAGAGCCTCCCAACTCCAGCTATACACCAGCCTCATGCTTCCTGTTTGGGTGGATTTTTTTAAAGGTATATCTGAATGTGGTCCATTTAGCCCCAGGGACGCCCCTGCACTCGCCCCATTCCTAGCCTCCGCCCCAGTATCCCCCACACCCTCACTGAACTCAGCCTTCCAGCGTGGCTGAACCGGCCACTTTGTTCTGCTGGGCACCAGATAAACGCTCCCTAATTAGCAGACGGAGCCAGACCCTGGCTGGTGTGTGGGGCTGTCTCTTGGCCAGCCCTGGAGCACTTCTTTACTGCAGCTTGGGGGTGGCTAGGACCCTTTCGTGTCTGGGAAAATGTTTCCCTCGTCCAGGCTGGACAGGATCAGAGTTCACGGGGCAGTGATCGCCATCCTAGTGATGCTCCAGAGCTGCTCCAGGCTCAGCAGGGAAGGTTGCCTGTGTCTTGTCTCCTGGAAATCTCGTGAGGACTCTGTGAGGCTACTTCTGCAATTAGAGTCATTAGCTCAGTCGGTAAAGAATCTGCCTGCAGTGCAGGAGACCCAGGTTCGATCCCTGGGTCAGGAAGATCCCCTGGAGAAGGAAATGGCAACCCACTCCAGTATCCTTGCCTGGAAAATCTCATGGACAGAAGAGCCTGGTGGGCTACAGTCCACGGGGTCACAGAAAGTTGAGCACGACTGGGTGACCAACACTTACTTACTTAGCAGAGGAGAAGGCTGAGTCTCTTAGAGGCCAGTAATGGCACAGTGTCACCCAGCTGATAAGAGGTGGGGCTGAGGTCACACTCATGTAAGTCTGTCTGACAACAAAGCCTGAGCGTCCCACCACTGGGACAAACTGCTCCACTCAGAAAGTTGGGGAGTTGGTTTCCTGAACCCCATGAGCTCTTCTGGAGCCTGATGTCACCACCCAACTGTGAAGGTCTCTGATCTTTTTCCTTGGCTCTAGCTAAAATTTGGATAAAAAGCAAAGAACTCCAAGTCTCCAATAACTCGTACAATGGCCTGACCTGAGGCAATGGCCCTGAGATGCAGGAATGGCAGCCCCTAACATCACGTGGGGGCTGGGGCCCACCCAAGCGGTGGGGAGCCAGTGAGGGAATCAGTGTAGCTGGCACCTCTGGCTCAGCTGGGGTCTGTCTTCCCTCGAACAAGCACATAGCTCAGGCTCCCACAGTTTACCCTGGCTGTCCCAGGTCCCCAAGAAGCAAAAGCAAAACCAGCTGCTGCTACTCTGGGGGAGGGGTGCAAGGATGCTGAGACCTCAGCAAGTCTGCTGGGATGCCCAAGTGGCAGGCCTGATCACAGTGGTCCACACCAGGGGTTGCTCACTCATTCTATGCCTTCTGCTCTACCCTGATTCTCCCACCAGCTGACAGCTCTGGCTCAGGGCAAGGCTGTCAGCCTGGCTTTTCCACCCAGGACGACCCTGACTTTTCCCCTTGGGATCCCCGTTACAAGGCCTTGTGCAGGCATGTAGCTGGCACGCCTCCAAGGTGCCAAGATTAATCTGAAATTCCTTCCTGTGGGAAGGGAGTGACTTGGTCACAGCTAAAGGCTTCACAGAGCAAACACACACACACACACACACACACCACTCACCTGGCCACCGCCATAGATCTTCCTTCCCTTCATTCTCCAGTTTGAAGGGGATGTTTGCCCCCATCCATTTCCCAGCCAACTTTACCACGGTTATACAAGAGGGGTCGATGGGGGTCTGGGAGGGGCAGAGCTGGGTTTTCTAGGTCAGACCTTGCGGCCTGAGACCGGAGGAAGAGGGAGGTGAGGGCGGCAAGGCCTAACGTAACACCCAAACACACCCTGTCATGACACCCTCATGCCAGGAAAACAAGGTGTGCCATGCACACCTCAGAGTGGTCAGGCAGGTGGTGTGGCCTGACTCAGATGCTGCCTCTGGCAAAGCTGGGGTTTATTATCCAATAAGAGAAGTGGGCAGTGGCAGGTAGGACATTGATTAAGCCCCAGGCAGCAGCAGGTTGGACCTTTCTGGGAGCTGGAGAGAAGTCTTCTGCTGTGCACAGGCCCCTTCTCTCCAGGGAGGGTGAATGGTTTGCCCTCCCCTGCCCCCCAGGAGCTCTCTTGATGATGCAGTGGGGGCTTCCTGCCCTCCTCAGCCAAAAACAGAACGAAAACTTCTGGAGGGGAGGCTAGAATTCCAGACTGGAATGAACTAAAGCTAGAGCACCCGAGTCCTAGTCCTGCTGTCGCTTGCTGGCCCTCTGATGTAGAAGAGCCACTTCCCCCTTGTAGGGCCTCATTTCCTCATCTGTCAAACAAAGGAAATGGACTACATCAGGGGATGGCCAATAGTTTCATCTCAAGGTACCACTGCCAATTGGTAGGGAGTGTCTTCCTGATGATATCTGGGGTTTTGTTTTTAGAAAGACTCTGAGATCCCAGGCTCTGGATCGATGAACAATGTCAGCCATTGACAGAGGATGAGAATGTACCGTGATCGATTAGTGATGCCTGTTGTGGGCACCAGACCAGAAAGCGGCAGCATGAGTGCTAGATACGCTATCTTCCTGGTAGATGACTTCCACCCTAATTCTCCAGCAGATCTGGTTAAGGCGGGTTGGCAAGTATGTACCTCCCATTTTATGATACTTGCACACAGCTGATTTCTCTCCCTGCAAGACACATTTTCATCCGCCCTGCAGGACAGTCACCGGGGGAGCAGGCAGCCCCCTCTAAGCCCCTCAGTGTCCACCCTCACCAGATTTCACCCAGAAGCTTACAGCCAACTGTTCGTGCCAAGATTTACCATCCAGAGGACATTCCAGCTTTTCTTACAATTTTTGTCAATGTCTACATTTTCCCCTGCTGTGTGACAATCCCGCCTTGACCCTGAGGAAGACTGAACAGAACAAGGCAGAGGTGGCTCTTAACGCCTTGGTGGTTCCAGTGAGGGTCTTGCCAGACATGGTTTGGTCCCTGAGGAGCTCCTCTGGAGACATGTGCCAAGATCACCTACAGATCATTGGCAGGAAGACCAATTCACCAAACATATGCAGGTACCAAAACAGGCACTCATAGACCACGTACTCATCTGTATAGGAAAAGATTAATTTCCCCAAGGCAGCTGCAACATGGTGAGGAGTCCACAGCTCTGGGCTGCTTCAGACCTTCAGACAAGCCCCCCTCTTCTCTTTGCATCCTTAGGCTCTGCCCAGGGCAGGCGGTGGGGGTGGCTGACAGCATGCACCTGGCACAGATGTGCAGAGACCCTCCCCCACGTACACTGCCTGCAGCCACCTCTCCCCATCTATCCAGAGCTGCGAGAACCCTCATGTACAAGGTCATTCCTAAACCCATGGAGCTGGGGAAACTGCACAAGAAGGCATCATTGTACAAACTGTGCAGATTCCATCTGCTTAGAGCAGAAAAAAATAAACTCGCCTTCAAGTTTATAAATAAATAAATAAATCCGCCAAGCAACCATGGATTCCAACTCAGTGGTCAAAAGCTTTCCATCCTGAGCTGGCCTGGAGATGCCATTTCCCCAGGCCTTCCCGCCTAACACTCCCTGGAGATGCGAGGCAGAACTGCCAAAGTGGAAATCAGTAGAGACAGAGAGGAAGCTGGAGTTCACCCTCAGGCCACGGGGCCAGATGAAAGGGAGCTGCTGAAGCAGAGCCAGCTCCTGGGGGAGGGGAGGCCAGCCACAGAATTCTCAGGAGCGATTGGAATCCCCACAGGGCTCCCCCGAATCCCCCTGTGCTCATCAGGAATCTGAAAGATGCCTCTTTCCAAGGGCAAGGAGAAACTGTTGATCAATAATTACTTTCTGAACAGCTGTGTTTTCCTAACAGAGGAAGGTGGGTTGGTAATTAATTACACTTTGGAGGTGAAAAAGTTTAATCTGTGAAATCCTTACCACCACCACCTGCCTCTCTCACAGACAGAGGCGGCAGACACAACTACTGAAAGTTGTGTATGAAAGTGAAGTATAAACTTCATTTGGTGAAAGTAAAGTATAAATGGGGCACAGGAAGAAACCTTGGACTCCGGCTAGAGTGGGGATGTCCAGCTATTTTTTTCTTGGAGTTAAGTTTCTGAGGACCTAACTGATGAAGTTCTCAGCTTCTCTGTCTAAGGGTTTCACACCAGTCACTGTTCTCAGGGCTTTCTTTACACGGATTGTCTCATTTCATTCTTACTATCCTACCCATGAGGCAGGTATTTTTATTATCCCCATTACACAGATGAGAAAACCAAGGTACAAAGAGGTTAAATAACTCACTGAAGGTTATATACAGCTAGTAAGTGATAGGATTGGTCTTGGAATCCAACCTCCCTAGCCCTGGAATACCTACCCTTAACCACCACACTCCACAGCCATGAAGCTATCAGTGTGGTTCATCATGACACAAGAACCACCACCCAAGTGTCTCTTGGCCCAATACACACATGTTCATGTGCTATATGCAATATTTGAACACAGGATTCCAGTTTGATAAGATAATTTGGACACGTCCCTGGTGTTTGCTGTAATGGAGTCTAATCAGTTTCATTCCACAGGAATGATCTAGAATGCTGGTTCAGGAAATATGAGGTAATATGATTTTAATCATCATTTTCACTGTCTTAATCTTGTTAGATATGTTCTTCATGTCTATTTTTTTTAACCTGTGTGTTTTCTGTCCCATTATACTATAATGTATGCTATGGTTTTTCTAGTAGTCATGTACGGATGTGAGAGTTGGACCATAAAGAAGGCTGAATGCCAAAGAATTGATGCTTTTGAGCTGCGGTGCTGGAGAAGACTCTTGAGATCCCTTGGACTGCAAGGAGATCAAACCGGTTCATCCTAAAGGAAATCAATCCTGAATATTTATTGGAAGGACTGATGCTGAAGCTGAAGCTCCAATACTTTGGCCACCTGATGTGAAGTGCTGACTCCATTAGAAAAAACTCTGATACTGGGAAAGATTAAAGGCGGGAGGAGAAGGGGATGACAGAGGACGAGATGGTTGGATGGCATCACTGACCCAATGGACATGAGTTTGAGCAGGCTCCAGGAGATGGTGAAGGGCAGGGAAGCCTGGCGTGCTGCTGTCCATGTGTCTGCAAAGAGTCAGACGTGACTGAGGGACTGAACAACCACCACAAATACGGTAACGACCAGGAGAGACATAGTTTATTTTAGACCTCCCACCTTTCCCACCTCCTCCCACAGGTATCCTTTTAATTATTATATATAAATGTTGTAAATAATATATGAACCCATTCTTCTTTTTTAAAAAAGTAAAACATTACAAATAAAGCTAAGGTTCCCCTTTAATCAAGCCCTTCCTCCTACCCATGTCCCCAAACCTCTTCCAGAGGTAACTCCATTACCAGTTTAGAACGCATCCTTCCAGACCTTTTAAGAATAATGATATATTTATTCTGTGTATATACTTGTAAAAGATATATCTTGTTTTTGCATAACTACCGTCATATAATTTTTTGAAACTTGCATCGGGTCATTCATTAACATTTCTTAGTGCTCCATCCACAGGACAATCTCATTTTTTTTGACTGCTGTAAGAAGTGGTATGAGATGACAGTTTAACTTAGGCACCCTCTGTGTTCCCATTTTTGCTGTGGCAAACAATAGGAGGCTTCCTGGGATCGGGGGCTGACCTTGGTTAAGGTCAGTGTTCTTGTCTGTCTGGGGCCTGTGAGCAATCACAATGACTGTCAGCTCATCGCACCGCTGGTTCTAGAACTGCCACATCAGGTGCCGGAACTCTCTAGAATCCTGGGTATAAAACTGTTCTTAGAACTTGGCAAGTTACCTCCTCTAGGCTTTAGTCTAGGGTCAATGATCTCAAACAACACAGAGCTTGCTTTGATGATTAAAAGAGCCGGAAAGAAAGACACCTCCCCCAGACATCTCTTCTACTCTCAGGTTGACCCCTGCACACACCAGGATCACCCCAGTTTGACCCGAGCTGAGGCCTGCTCTGGACATCAAACTAAACTAAAGTTCATATAAAGTTAATGAATAGAAAAATGAACATATTTACCAGCAAAATGATGGACTGGAAGTAGAATTCTAATTATAAAAATGCTGTGATCCTATAACTCTCCATACATTAAAACATGTCCTCCCACACATACACATCCCTCCTAAGGTCGGTTATTAATGATTCAAGGATTATAGTTTTCTTCACCCATCATTAGCCTGGCTATTGGAGGGCTGTGTGACGCTGGGTGGGTAAGTGGGTGGAGAGATGAATAAGGAAGAGAGAAAAAGATCTTCAAAATAGGTGAAGTCCTTTAAAGCAAATGAGCAAGCCTGAACAGCTTTCTTAACTCTATCTTCCAAACAGTGTTGGGGAGGCTAAAGGGCCTCTCCCTGGTCTGATCAAATATTGACCCTGTGCACTCACTGGCCGGAGTTCAGACTAAAGGGCCAGCAGCACTATGGAGTCAATGTTTGCAGAGCAATTACTGCATCCCCACATCTTGTAATCAGATTGTGAAACAACCTTCGGTGGAGCCGGAGCTTCAGAGAGCCTTCCGGTCCTTCCTCAATGGGGCCAGGCCTTGGGGGAGACACTTAAGAGTAAAGGAGCTGTGCGAGGAAATTTAAGAGGCTGGAAATATGGTCCAGCACCAAAAAGAAGGCAACTTAAGAGCATCTGCAGCCCTTCTCCCTCCTCCTTCTCCCCTTAACTCCACCTCCACGTCCACCTCCTATAACCCAAGCTCTTTATAACCAAACAGGCCTCCACATCAGACACTGTCCCTGCTGGCTCCCCCTGGGACAGGTCCCTTTCCTGGTCAGATAGGGCTGAGAGGTTAATTATTTTTAGAAGAAACCAATTTTCACTTAGAGACCAAGAGCCTCTCCTCTCTCTGTTCCCAGCATGACATCTGAAATGCCCTTAGAAGCCCTCTCTACTAACTGACCTGGTTTCCAGAAGAGGTGTTTGGAAGAGTTGTTGAATTTGAACTGCTCTATGGATGGGGCAAGTCATGGTGGAATGCAGTCTCCCTCCTGCAGGGGCCCTGGAAGATGTTAGAGGAAAACTGGGGAGGCCTTGGGAAGTGGCAGAGCATGCCTGGGTGGGCATAAAGCCAAATGGACTTAATTTAATTTTTAAAATTTAAGTTTTAAAATTAACTTGTGTAACTAGCCACATGGGGCTAGTGGCCACTGCACTGGATAGCACAGGTCTAAAGGCTCCATATCTGGTGCTTCCCAGTGGGCAGGAGGAGGAGCTGGGTTCAGAGCATAGCCTCCTGTGTGAGAAGGAGGGAGAACCACTGAGTCTGAAGGCTCAGGGCAGAAGACACGGGGAGAGGAGGAGCTGTGGGGCAGAGTAGGGGGTCCTCTTCTAGTGCCCTTGGAAAGGTTTGAGGTGGTTGTGAATGACCAAGAAGCTGGTCAGAACTGTATATGTACATTCATGCATGTCTGAAGGGATGCACAATAGAAACTCTGATCCCCAAAATAAAGTATAAGAACTCACTGATTTGTCAGATGAACTAACTTCTTCAGGGAAGCCTGCTCTTAGAGTATAATGTTTCCCTATAACATGTCTATAGTGCTTTTCTTTGCAGCATTTAAAATAGTATAAAATAATATGTATGTATATTTTAAACTGAAACCTGTCTTCCCTCACTAAGCTGTAATTCCCATAAAAGCAGTAACCAGATCTGCTTTTGCTCACCAGTAAATCCCCACCCAGAGCCTGGCATCCTGCCTGGGACATAGAAGGTAGTCACTTAAGACTGGATGGACTGAGGATAGATGGATGGATGGATGGATGGATGGATGGATGGATGGATGGATAGAGGGACATATAAAGAGGAGGCAGACAAGCAGACATAAATGAACAAACTATGACATAAGTGAGGGACACATTTACCCCAATAATTATAAATCTCAAAAAGCAACCAAATCCCCTCAAACTGGAGTGGGGGTGGGTGGCTCTATCACTCTTGGCTTCTGTCACCAATCAAAACCATATGTGCATCTTCTTAGCTGCCCCCTCCCAAGAAGAATATTCTTTCCTTCCTCTCCATCCCTCAGCATGTTACTTGTACCTCAACCTAGTATTCATTTCATCTATAGCGAACTTAATTGCTTAAAAGCCTATTTCCCCCATCTGATACAGACCTCTAGGAAGACAGGACCTTGTTCTTCTCAACTGAGTGTCCCTCAGCCTGGGCCATTTCTGTTCTGCAAAAGTGCACACGTGGTGGAAGCCTTATCAAAGGCCAATTCACTCCAGCCTTGGCTTCCTCATCTTTATACTTCCACCCTCACTAGCCTAAGGCTGCCAGATTTAGCAAGTGAAAATACAGGACAAAGGATAAAATATGAATCTCAGGTAAACAATGAATAACTTTTTAGTATATCTCCTGTAATATTTGGGATATAAAGTATATGGTCCCCAGAAAACTCAGAACCATGAGGTAGTAAAGCCAGTTAAGCAGCTTTCCCCAGGCTGGCTTAGTCAGCCCGGGACTTCCAGGGTTCCAACGTGGAGCTCAGCCCACAAGGGGAGGAGCAGAAGGATTCTGAGAGCAGGTCCCTGTGGGCCACACCCCCACTCCCAACTCACTCCATCCTGAGTGGCAAGCTCCAGAGAGAGCCTGTGGGGCTCTGAACACTCTGACGGAGGACTGGGCACTGCACAGCTCCTCAGCAGAGTGAAGCCAAGGGAGGGAAACAAGAAAGCAATACCATGACAGGAGGTACTAAACCCCCACACCCTTCAACCAGGCAGCCCAGCATTCTTGTCACCATTAACACCGAGTAATGTACTAGACAACCATGTGTCAGGAAAACCATGGGTTCACTCATTTAATCCTCACAACAACCCTACTGGGTGGGTACCATTTGAATCTTCATTCTACAGATGAGAAAGTGGAGAAGTTAAGGAAGCTGTCCGGAGTTAGAGTGACAGAGCCAGCAACTGGCCCCAGGAAGTGCGTCCCCAGTGCCTCAGCTCAGAACTGAGATCTGAGAGCCACCAGTGACCAAAGATGGAATTAGCAATGCCGTTTATTCTTCCTCTTATAGGAGCTGCCATATTAAAATCAGAGATTTTGATAAATGAGAAAGGCTTTCTAAAATGAATGCCACTGTATGTCCTTATGTCAAGTTCTGAAAAAACATTTCCAAAGATACTTGGTTGAAAGGTTGAATTCTGAAGAACCACCCTTTCCAAACTGCATCTACAGGGTGGCAATGACCCATGTGGACAGGCCTGGCCATGCTCATGACTAGGGCCAGCGCATCGCACAAGCGGCTTCATGCCATGTGTCCCCTCTCGACACACAGGAAATAAGCCCTCCAGGCAAGGGAGAAGTGGGGGGAGCAGCATTCCTTTCTTGTGAGATTCTGTAACTAGGGAGGGGGTGGGGGAATAGAACAGAAAAGGGGGGAAGAAAAGTTCTGATTTGAGAGTTTCCGCTTGCTCTCAGACCCCTTCTGGCTCATCAATGAGTCCTTTCAGGGTTCCCTCTCTCCAACTAAGTGATCATTTCCTGTCCAGCACACTATTCCCATTGAGGGGGTATCAGCAAATTCCAACAGTTTACACCAGAAGGACACAAGGAGACTGGACAGGAATTGATGAGGGAAGAGGAGGAAGTGAGGAGGGTAAGGAGTGGCTCTCAATCCCATATTGTTAGATTAAGAGAGGATTTGTAATGCAGGAAGCTGGCTCACCTCTGGCTCATCTCATAGGCAGAGCCATAAGGACAATGGGATAAAATCAAGTACTTGGAGGTAAACACGCAAGCCTGGCATCTCCAAGATGACTCACCACCAGAGGAAGAAGTGGAGCTTGGTTGTGAGGGCCAGCAGTGGATGTCCCTTCTTTGTGCTTTTAATAGGCCTAAACCAGGCTCATGGCCCTAAGGAAGAGTCTGGAAGCTCTCAGCTTCTGATAAACAGGGGTGGGCCCCCTAGTGGCCATGTTGTGTTCATGCCCCTCCAGCCTCGGCCGTAATGATTGGTACAGAGAGGGCACCTGACCCAAGTCAGGCCAATCAGAGTCTTGCCTGGGAGTTTTCAATTTAGAAGTGGGAGAGAGGCAGTCTCTGCTGTTGGAAACCACAAGGTAGGAAATTTGGGAGCTACTGACTGCCAAACTACTGAGGACAGTGCCCAGAGAGAAGCCAAGACAAGACAGAGGGAGCGCAGCCTGGTTTCAGGCGTTCTTGGAGCCATTGTTGCACTCTCCCTTCCACCATCTGATTGACTGCATAAGCTTCCAACCAAGTCTCCTTTTCATCTAAGCCAGTATGAGCACAAAACTATTGCTTGTGACCTAAGGAAGCCTAGCCAAATTAACTGACATCAAGGGAGGTGTCTACAGTGGAGCTGAGGGATCCATGCTACCATCCCCCACGCAGAGCCTTATTCAGTTAGACAGACGCAGTGGTGTGCCCAGTTTGTGTCTGTAGTTCAAGACATCGCTGATTTTCTGTTTCAGTCTTTTCCGTGTGTTTGCTTTTCTTTGTCTACAATGACGTGGTGGCTTGCGTCTCACTCTGTATGTTTATAGACACGTCTGCTCAGGCACACAGCACCCACGGCCATCCTCTTGCCTCTCTTCCCAGCCTCCAAATGCAGGAGGGTGACAGAGCATGACTGTGAACAGTCATGTTAAGAAGTCAACATAGCCCCAACTGTCTGTCTGCAACATCCAAGACTGAGCTTAGCCCAGCTTGACTGCCGAGGTTCCCTCCTCCATCCCTCTGTTCTACCTAAACTCTGACCCTGAGATTGTTGGAAGGGGGTCTCTGGATGAGTGAGGAATGAGACAGGCCAGCTCACCAGAAGCTCAGGCCACTTCATGTGGAACCAGGCCCCTTCTGAGCTCAGACTCACTCACCTGCAGGTCAAAGAACTTGCTGTACCTCCGGTAGATGGTCTGGGACGTGGAGTCAGACCAGGTCACATTGATAATGTATACCTGTGGGGGACAGGTAAGAGAAGGTGAGTGGGTATCTAAGGCAGGGCCTCAAGCTGCACCAATCATCATTTTCTATGACTGTGGGTATTTCATACCAAGACCATTCTTTCTCTCATCTTTGTCCCCAGGGCTTTAGCATAGTGTCAGGTATACATGGATGCTACACATATGTCTAAACACACACACACCCCTAAAAGGATATTCAATGAAATGCTAAGGATGATTATATTAGGTGGGTAGGGTTACAAGTGGTTTTAATTTCCATCTTCTTGTTTATATGTACTTTATACAATGAACATAAATTTGGGCTTGTTTAAAAAAAATCTAAGTAGCTAATTTCCACCGGTTCTCAAACTTTACGGTGAATGAGATTCTGCAAAGGGCCTTCCAAAATCACAGATGTCAGAACCCCACCCTCTACAGTTCTACATAAGTAGACCTGGGTTTTGGAGGCTCAGGCATCTACATTTTCTTTTGCTAAACAATTTTTATAGAGCAGTTTTAGGTTCACAGGAAAACTGAGCAGAAGGTACAGAGGGTTCCCTTCTATCCCCACCTCCACGCTTGCACAACCTCTCCCAGTATCAACACCCCTCACCAGAGTGGTATGTTTGTTGAAACTGGGCGTCTATGTTTTAAACAAACCACTCCAGCTGATTCTGCCTCAGTTGATCCTTGGAACCTACTCTAAACCTGCTTCAGGAGGCTGTGAGCATTTCAGAGATGTGTGATTCATCCCGGTGTCCCTGAGTCTTAGCTCTGCGCCCGGCACAGAGTCAGTGCCTAGAAAACACTCTGCCCCATTTGAATGACCAAACTGGCCTTCTGGCTGAGACATAGATGCGCAGGAGGGAAGTTAGCGTGCGGAAGATCTGTAGACTTTTCTGAAATGAAGGCATTTCAGGACCCCGTTCCCAGTGTCACCCCAGTTCCCAGTGCTCAGTCAGGCTCCGGACTACTGACTGCCTCAGGCCAGTGTGGAAGGCTGCCTGGCCCAGGAGGTGGGCAGGACTGCTGACTGGAGAAGACCCACACTGTCTGGTCTACTGTTCTCCCATTTCTGTTCCTCTCACCTGAACCCACACCAAAGACATGCCTTCCTGGGCGAGGCCTCGGTTAGAGGGAGGGTCCCCCACACAACCTCAGAGCTACTCTGCTGAACTTCCCCCGGTGCCTGCTGTGAGGTCTCCGACCCAGGGTTAAGACGTTTGCTCCTTCCGCCTTCAGAGGAGACCGGGCGGCTCTAGGTCCCTGCACCAGTCCCCTCGCCAGGATGCCCTGTCCATCCGAGTCACCTGGGGGAGCTCAGTAAAAATCCCTATTCCCAGGCCTCTGCCTGGCAATTCTGACTCAGGAGGTATGAGGGGGAATCCACCAGAGAGGGGAACAAAGTGGCCAGAGAAGCCAGGGTCGTGAAAAGGAAGGAATGGAGGGAAGAGGAGGCGCGTGCGGACACCTTGGCATCAGAGTGGCAGGCTTCACTGCCTGGAGCAGGGCTGTCTGATCTGCCTGGGCCACTGTAACATAACTCCACAGACTGGGTGGCTTAGACAACAGTGTTTATTTCCTACAGTCATAGAAGCTGGAAACCCCAGATAAAGGTTCCTGGTGGAACCTGCTTCCTGGTCACCTTGTCATACCTTCACATGGTGGAGACAAGAGCTTTAGTTTCCTTCTCTTCTTAAAAGGACACTAAACTCATCATTGGGCTCTACCTTTTTTTTTTTTTTTGGGGGGGGGGGGCTCTACCTTCATGACCGCGTCTGGACCTAATTAATTCCCAAAGGCTCCACCTTGGATACCATCATACCGGGGATCTGGACTTTAACATGTGGACTTAGCAGGAGGGATTAGGGGAGGCATGAACACTGAGTCCACAACAAGGGTTTTGCACACAGGAGTGTGAGGCTGTATGTTTGGCTGCTCAGTTAACAGCCAAGGAAACAAGCCTTGAATCTAGTCCCTTCTCCACTCCAATCTCTAAGTCACAGAGTTAGCCTCGTGCAGTGCGGAGTGTTTGCTCTGAAATGCACCCAAGGAGACAGCTATAAAGCAAAGCAAATACAGCTGAGTGTTGCCACCCTGAAATGGAGTATTTATGACATGTCTTATGTGATCCCAACAAGAAAGAACATTAAGTGAAAAGGCTGTCCCTGTCCTCACAAGCCCAAAATAAACTACTGACATAAATAAACATCCAGGGATATGCTTTACTTTATATCATATATAAACATATATCCCATACAATAAACTGTAGAAACCATTAAGGTAATGGCTACTATGTGCCAGCACAGTGTAAAGCACCATATGCATTAGCTCATTTAATCTTCAGCTCAATGAGGTAGCTACCACTGCCATCCCCATTTTGCACAAGAGGAAGCTGCGGTTCAGAGAAGCCAAATAACTTGCCCAAGGTCACACAGCTAGGAAAATACAGAGCAAATGATTAAACCCAAGTCCAGCTGAGTTTAATCCCTATGCTCTTAACTACAAAGGACTATCTGAAAGAAAAGAAAGTGAAAGTGAAGTCGCTCAGTCGTGTCTGACTCGTAGTGACCCCATGGACTGCAGCCCACCAGGCTCCTCTGTCCATGGAATTTTCCAGGCAACAGTCCTGGAGTGGGTTGATCCAGGGGATCTTCCCAACCCAGGGATCGAACTCGGGTCTCCCGCACTGTAGACAGACGCTTTACTGTCTGAGCCACCAGGGAATATGTAAATTCAGCAGCAGGGATATTTAATCAAACTTCATGATCAGGACTGAATGGCATCTTTTTAAATAAAGTTTTGGGTGATCTGAGAAGTCTGTACAACCCTTGAGGAACATGGGGGAGGCAGACTAATTCTGAGAGCCTGAGACCAAGAAGAGACAGAACATGGCCCAGACAGAAGTCAACAGTGAAGAATGCTACAAAACCAGACGGACACAGAGGAAACTCTCACACACAACTGGCTCCACCGACTGTGGCAGGATGCTCTGGGGTTTTTCTGGGGGGTTATAGCCCATTCCATCCCCCCTGTTGACTTCCAGCTCCTTGAACCCCAAATCCTGCTGGCTACAACTCCCTTCCACCCACATCTCCCCTTCCCACAGACACGCCAGAAGGAGGTCCCAAGTGAGTGGGCCCTCTTGGAGAGAGCCTGCCCTCACTCGCAGGCCATTAGACAGCAGTCTTTCTCCCTGGCCAACCAAGCGGGGACCCAGAGGAAGGGCTTAACTGGGCTTAGCATGACCCCTGCTCCATCCTCTCTAGTAATTAGGGGCTTCCCGTCACCTCCCAGGGAGAATTAATCACAGGCTCGCTGGCTCTGGCAGCTGGGAGGCCCCTCCTTTTGCAAAGGAGGAACCTAGGCCCTAGGATGGCGATTCGCCAGGGAAGAGGCACAGACTCTGGAGTCAGCCACTCTTAGGTCCTTTCTTATCGTGGCTGTGAGACCTCAGCCCAGCCTCAAGGACCCTCAGGCTCTTCCTCTTCTTCTACACACACAGTCTACAAAGCTACCGGCCTGACCCACTATGCTGCTTTCAAGTGTGCTCGCCCTGTTAGTGGCAGAGCTAGGACAGGCGACCAGGCTTCCCAATTCCTAATCTAGGACTGATCAGCACAGGACCAGAAACACCTGCCCTTCCTCCTTTATTATTCAAAACAGTTAAAGAGTCACAGGGCGTTGTCGCTATCTAAGACTTGACCTGAACCCACAAGAAAATCTGGCTCTCTGGTGACTGTCCCTTGGACAGCAAAGAGATCAAACCAGTCGAACCTAAAGGAAATCAACCCTACATATTCATTGGAAGGACTGATGCTAAAGCTGAAGCTCCAATATTTCAGCCACCTGATGCGAAAAGCTGACTCACTGGAAAAGACCCTGACTCTGGGAAAGATTGAGGGCAGGAGGAAAAGGGGGTGACAGACGATGAGATGGGTGGATGGCATCACTGACTCAATAGACATGAGTTTGAGCAAGCTCTGGGAGATGGTGAAGGACAGGGAAGCCTGGCGTGCTGCAGTTTAAGGGGTCACAAAGAGTCGGACACTGAGTGACTGAACACCACCTGGTGACTTAGATGTGGGAGTGGGGAAATAAGCCCCCATTCCAGGTTCTCCCACACCTCTGGGACTTGCCAGAGCCGCCCACCCCCATGCCCAGCCCACCCTCCTGGACAAACAGTGTAAACCCTGAGCTAATAAGGAAAGGGTCAGAGGCCTCCCTGGAGGTAAGTCCAGAGGATCCACGGATACCCTCCAGGCCCCTTTCCCTTGTTGTTCACTGGTCTGCTTGCTTCCAAACCTCGATCATCCTAGGTCATCAGCCCAGAACGCGCACCCAGATCATCACAATTTCAGCCCTGCTCCTCCGGCCCACCCCCACATCAGAGTTTCTCAAGCCTGCCTGAGCTGGCTGTGTGGGAAACCCTAGGGATGAACCGCAAAGAAGGAGCAGGTGGAGGGGAGGGGACAGGGCAGAGGTCACTGGAGAAAGCCAGGTCTGTTCACCGGGTCTGCGTCAGGGGCCCAGGTAAACCCTCCTCTGGCTGCAGGAGTGACCAAGATAGGGTTACCCAACAGCTGGGTCTCAAGAAAGGTTTGCAATTAAACATTCCGCCTGCACGCACTTTACTTGGAGTCATGTTTCCCGGGTGGAGTTTCCCTTCCTTCTGGATTAAAAAACCCATGGATTCTATTCCCCCGTCTCTGGTCATTTCAGGCAGATGGCAAGCATCTAGGGATTGCGTCTAGCCTCCCCCAGAGAGGAAGCCCTAGAGTCTCAAGTTCACCTGCCACGCTCACCCTCCCCCACAGACACAACTACAGAAACTCCACGATGCCTCTGTTCCACCAGCCTACCCACTCCTAGACCATCTTGGGTCGCTTTCCATCTGCTCAGCTCATTAGGCCCAGAAATGTCTGTGGCTTCCAAGACTTCCAAGTCCTGCTCCTTTCAACAAGGAAACAGCCTTGATGCAAATCAGACCAGCAGCTCAGCTCCAGAGAACTGAGACTGAAGCCCAGCCCAGTTCCCGTGGAGGGAGGGCCATGCTCAGACCTGGACTGTGACCAATTAATGACCCAAAGCTATGGCCTAATCATTCCTAGAAGGCCTGGGACCTGCCCACGCTTAATTAGAAAGTGCCAGTAAGTACCTACTGCTCCCTTTGCTGATGAAAAGCACAGTTAGAGGCAAGAAGTTAGGAAGCGTGGGGAAATCCTCTACCTGGGCACGGTGGCTCAGTTTACTGAGGAGGTCTTATTTTCCCTGAGCCCCTGCCAGCTGCCCCTGGCCCTCGACCAAGTGGAAACCCAATGACAACCTTCCTTCACCTGCTCATACCAACACAGGGTGGGAATAGTTGGCCAAGACGAGGGCTGTCACATATAGTTGTATAAGTTGTTTACTGTTCAAAGACTGTCCAGGACAAGTAGGGGCCAAAAGTTAGCCTATACTCTGCACCCCAAACTGTGCACCACGGCTCCGGGACGCAGGCACACAGAGAAAGGAGTCCCTCCTTCTAATGCATACAGAAACATTTCTAGCCAGGACACAGCACCATGTCCCCTGGGTAGGCTGTCACTGCTTTCCAGGTCCCTTGAGGTTACTATCTCCTTAGGACCCAGTTCCTCCACTTTCCCAGATCTTCTAGATGAAGGAATGCTTAATGTTTGGGACAGGCTGCTAAAGGCTATGACCACAGAGGTCTGAACGAACACATTCCAATGGCTAGGAAAGGGGAGTTCTCATTTAGGGAGCTATTGCAGCTCTGGCTTCCTGCTGGAGAAGTTCATCATGTCAGCCCACCTAAGGTACCAATTGGATCTAACCTTCTATTCAAAGGGCCCCATGTACTAAGTCCTATGATGGGCAGGGGAGTCTCAAATTAGACCGGGCTGATCCCCAAGATCCAGCTCACCCAGCAGGGCAGAGGACCCCAGGGCTGCTGCTCCCAAGGCAAGGGCTCCACCAATGCTGGGCTAATGCCCCTTCTCCTTCTGGCTGGGGCCCACTGACCCCCACTAATAAGTGGAGGAGACTTCAGTGTCAAGGACCCATCTTGATAACAGTTGGCTGCACCCAATTTGAAAGCCTCCCAAATTTCATCATCTGCCCTGGGCCCACCAGCCTAGCAAGTCTGTGGGCCTCTCTTGCGGTGCTCACAGTCTGGTTTTCACAACTAGATCTGCCTTTGTTTACTACTTGTTGACTCAGGATGACCCAGCACTGGACACATGCCGTCACCCTGTCCATTTCACGTGTGTGACTATGTCCTCCCAGTCTCCCCATGGGCAGCAACTGGGGTACTCCCCCGAGGTACCCCAGGCCTGGCAGTCTGCTGGGCACCCTGAGATACGACTGGCTTGCTAATGACTGAAAATCTACTGGGCTTAAAGCACCAAAGAGGTCGCTAGTGGCAACACTTGGGGACTACCCTACCTCCAGAAGCAAATTCTCAGTGGCCAAGGGGCAGAATATAAATACATACAACTCGGTACAAAAGCTTTGCCAACTCAAAACCCTGCCAGCAAAATCAAGTTCAATGGCCTGTGGCCACCTGGCCAAAGTTTCTGAGCACCCTCAGGGTGTAGTCCTCTAAAATTCTGACATCTCCTCTGGGGTGGGTGATTATTCATGGGGTGGGGAGGGTAGACGACACTGCAGATTTGAGCAACAAGCAGCACTTACAAGCCTGGACTTGGGGGCAACCTCCCCTCTAGAGCACGCGCGTGCACACACACACAGAGGTTCTGTATGGGTTCATGACCAGATCGTGGAGCCTTTCAGGCCTCAGACCACCCTACCAGACTCCCTCTGGACCACTTTATGGAGCAATCACAACAAACACAGCAGAAGTGAACCCCAGAAAGGCTTGCGAGAGACAAGGAGTGTGGCCCACAGAAGGCTCCTCCCAGAACCAGGATCCACCCACCCCTCCAAAACATAGCTGCCATGCACACGCTATAAACCCGTGCCAAAAGGCTCTCCTCTGGGAAAAGAGCTTTTCCTCTCCCAGTTTCATTGGGATATACTTGACATACAACACTGTATACATTTAAGGTGTACGGCGTAATGATTTGACTTACATCCATCATGAAATGACTGCCATAAGAAGCTTCATGAACATCCAGCTTTTAATATGGATATAGCAAAGAAATAGAAATAGAAAATTTTTTTGTGATGAGAACTCTTAGGATTTACTCTCTTAACAACTTTCACATGTGATATACAGCAGTGTTAATTACATTTCTCAGGTTGTACGTCATATCCCTAGTACTTACTTATCCAACAACTGGGAATTTTCATCCTTTGTCAAATTCCCACTCCACCCACCCTTCTCTGGTAACCAGAAATCTGATCTCTTTTGCTACAAGTTTGTTTTTGAAGTAAATTGACCTATAACACTATGTTAGTTCCTGGTGCATAATATAGTGATTTGATATTACTACACATTTCAAAATCATCACCACAGTAGGTCTAGTTACTATCTGTCACCATACAAAGGTACTATATAATTATCGACAATATTTACTGCACTGTAATTTCATATCTGTGACTCATTTATTTCTTAGCTGAAAGTTTGTACTTCTTAATCTCTCTCATCTATTTTCCCCTCCCCTTGTCCCTTCTCCTCTGGCATCCACTTGTTTGTTTTCTGTATCTATGACTCTTGTTTCTGTTGTTTGTTAATTTCTGTTTGTTAGATTCCACATATAAGTGAAATCATGTAGTATTTGTCTTTCTCCATCTGACTTACTTCACTTAGCATAACATGCTGCTGCAAATGGTAAAATTTTATTCTCTGTATGGCTGAGTAATATTCCATTATATATACATATGGAATATATATACATATATATACACACATACATATATATGGGCTACCCTGGTGGCCCAGATGGTAAAGAATCTGCCCACAATGTGGGAGACCCGGGTTTGATCCCTGGGTCAAGAAGATCCCCTGGAGAAGGGAATGGCTAACCACTCCAGTATTCTTGTCTGGAAAATTCCATGAACAGAGAGAGGAGCCTGGCGAGCTCAGTCCATGGCGTCGCAGAGAGTCGGACACAACTGAGAGACTACCACTTTCTCTTTCATACATATACATATCTCACACCTTCTTTATCTATTCATCTGTTGATAGGCACTTGGGTTGCTTCCCTGTCTTGGCTATCACATGTAATGCTGCAATGAACATAAAGGTGCATATATCTTTTCTAATCAGTGTTTTCATTTTCTTTAGATAAACACCCAGAAGTGGAACTGCTGGATCATATGGCAGTTCTATTTTTAATTTTTTGCGGAAACTCCACACTGTTTTCCAGTATCTGTACCAATTTACATTCCCACCAACAGTTCCTGACGGTTCCCGTTTCTCCACACCCTGGCCAACATTCAGGATTTGTTGTCTTTCTGATAACAGCCATTCTGACAGCTGTGAAGTGACACCTCATTGTGGTTTTGACTTGCATTTGGGAAAGAGGGCTTTTTAAAGGGATGTGAAGGAGGGGGTAGTCAGCAGACTCCTAAACTGTATCAAACACCTTTAAGAATGTCTAGTGTGGATCCATCGCTCTCAGCACGTGTCATCATTTGCGTGAGTCCCGGGCCTTGATTATTAACTTGGAGGGCAGTGTGTAGGCAAGAGGGTTTGGAGGAAGCTTCTATGGGTTGGTGCCTCCATTCGTTCCACTGCAAGATGGGAAGAACTGTGGTTATGTCACTCTGGGGCTGTCTGAGGATGTTTGATCTACCCCATATCTCCCCATTAGAACAGAAGCTCCTTCAAGGCAGCTCTTTCAATGCCCAGCAAGACAATTTATACCTAAGAGGTGCTCACTTAATGTCCCCTAAGTAAGTGAAGGAACAAAGCGACCAGCTGATGTTGAGTGACATTAGTGCCTGCTGCTGGATTTTGTGCCACATGACAGATGAGGCAGAGACCCCAACCTCCAGGCCCTCCAGCTCAGCTGTAGCAGCCAGACTCACACTGACCAATCAAGCAGGGAAACCAGCTGGAGCGATGGAGTACCAACAAATGAGGCTCAGAAAGCACCAAAGGCAGCAATGGCATTGCAGAGGAGAAAGGTGGCTTTGAAGGCATTTGGTGGATTTGAATTTCAGCTTCCACACTTCACTGCTGTGTGGACTTGAGCATGTGTCTTAGCCTCTCTGAGTGAGAGGGTCTCATCAGCTGCAAAGTGTGGTTTATAATGGGAGCGTCCCATTAAATGTGATGACACAAGGTGGGGGCTGGTACATGGTGAGTGCCCAAGTGAACCTTAGCTATCTGGATATTCAGGAAGAGGGAGGGGTCAACTGACTTCTTTCCATTTGCCCTGAGACTTGAATCATGACACCAGGAACAGGAGTAGGAGGGGAGCAGGAAGTAAGAATCAGGGACACAGACGGACAGGGGCAGGGGAACACACGAACACACACACACACACACACACACTCTCTCTCTCTCTCTCTCCACACTACTAATAACAAGGCCGGCCTGGGAAAGTAGAAGAGTAAAAATAGCTCTGCTGCCCAGGGCCGGGAGAACAATGGCCATCCTTGGGAGCACCCCACTGAAAGGATGGATGGGCTGTGGCAGGCCCCTCGGGGTTGGAGGCATTTTTTCTTCTTTTTTTCATATTTCCTGGAGGGGAAATGAGTGTGCAAAATAGAAGTTACCAGGATTGACAAAATTTACACAGACCTTTAAAAAGGTTCAGCTGCCGAAGCTCTGTCCTTGCAGTCACCAGAGCTAGGACAGCAGGATGAGCCAGTTTTTTGGTTGTTTTTTTTTTTTTTAACAAACCTTTCTCGTCAATGCAGGAGCTTGTGGTTTCAGTAGGAATAAAAATGATAGCCATGCCCCTGTATTGATCACTTAACTGCATTCCAGGCTTTGCTAAGCACTTTATATTGATGATCTCATTTAATCCTGACATTGATTCTGTGGGGGAAAGTGTTGTTATCATCTCCAGTTAACAAATGAAGAGACCTCGAGAAATAATGGATCTACCTGAAGTTCCACGGGTGCGTGATGAAGCTCAGGTTTAAATGCGGTGTCGACCCTGCAGCTTGACCACTTCGTCCTTTTTGATAACTACACCAGACTGCCTTGAGCCAGGCGGAGCCCCTGCCATGACGATTTGCTCTTCAATCGGCTGCTTTACCTATAGGTGACCCATCGGTCAGTACTGAGGCCACCCACGTGGCAGCGGGGTAGTGAGACCAGCGTGGGGACCAGCACTCTATTTTTCATGGTTCAGACTCAATCCAATCTGGCTACTGGAGAAGTTGTTTCTGTCTCTGAGCCTCCACTCCCCATCTGTAAAATGGGCGTGATAACCTGCCCCACCTTGAAGCTTAATGAGAACACAAGGGAAGCAACAACCACGGTGCTGTGGTCGCTGTAGCTGCTGGCCACACATGACCTCTCCTCCCCATCTTCCCCATCAAAGAGTCTAGCACAGTCTTCTGTGCTCTTCGAGTTTCTGCCTCTTCCCTAGAAGTTTCTGGAGGCACCAATGACCTTTCCTGGGTCAAGAAAGGAAGGCACTGCAGCTTCTAGGGCTCTGGGTGTCGCCCCCCACTGCTTGCTCTCCAGGGTACCTGAGGGCATGTGACTGGACCTCTGCACCTCCCTCCCTCCAGCCCTGCCACCTTCCTCTGGTCCCAAGCCAGCTTATCAGAACAGACGCATCTGACCACCTTGGGCCAGCGGGTCCTCTGTTGGAGAGGCCCAGAATAGGTGAGCATAGGTGTCTTGGGTAATGACCAAGAGCCCAGAGAGGGTGGCGGGATGTCCGGGCTAGGAGGAAGAGGCTCTCTCTATGGTGGAAATCGAGAAAAATTCTAGATGTATATTGACATTCAGGAGCTAGAGACCTGGAAACCTTAAGCAACCAGATACTTGCTCGAACCCTGGAAAGGACCACACTCCTGGGCTTCCAAGAGGCTTGGACGCAACCCAGCAATCTAGGACCAGGCTGGAAGAGAGGATTCTAGCCCCATATTCTCCGAAATCAACGGCTGATCCGGGCCTGCTGATCTGGACACACACATCCTGTGAACGTGCCCCGCTCCCCCGTCACACCCTGGGGAGCAAGCAGAGGTTAACACACACAGCTGGGTTTCCTCTTCCTGGGAAACACAGCAGCCAGGCAAGGCCAGAGGCCAGAAGATTCCTCCACACACAGCCTGAAGGGGAAGTGACCCCACCATTTCCTCCCCGCCATCTGACACACGCACACCTTCCTCTCTGCTGTGCTCAGCAAAGCTCAACTTCTGATACAAGGCGAACTGCTGTCATTAGGAATTCTGTTGCATGGGATAGATGGGAACAATCATTTTAGAGAGCATTTTAGCAATCTCTACCCCAAACCTGCATTCCCTTTGATGCAGCCATTTTATTTCTAAGAATATGTCCACACAAGTGTGTGTATATGTGCATCTAGGTGTGTGTATGTATGTATTTACATATATAAAGATGTTCATGCAGCTTTGTTTGAAACAGCAAAAAATAAGGAAGGTTGACAGTCTATTGGTTTAAAAAATGTTCAAATTATGAGCCATATATCTTTTAAAGATAAGGTGGCTCTGTTTGTGTCATCAAGGGAAAATGTTCACAGTATATTGAGAAAAGAAAAAAATATTACAAAACAGTGTGAATACAATAAGATTAGATTTACTTTGGGGGAGGGAGAGTTGTGTATGGGGATCTGTGCATATGTATATGTGTGTGTACATTTAAAAAATCTGGAAAAATGCCACAAATTGATGATCATGGTTATTTGGGTTAAGAATAATAGAATAATTTCACTTTATACATTTCTATATTATTTTATTGGACTATGTTTGGCTTTCAAATTTAAAATGAGATTTCTATCTTTACAAAACAATTGTGTTCTCTTAGCCTGTACTCTGACTAGTGCCAGCTCCTAGATATTCTGCCAACATCCAGTATGTGCTCATTCTCGGGGAGCTGAAGGGGATTTCAAGTTCAACGCGGAGCTTTTGAAGCCAGGCTGCAACCCTGTCTACATATACCATCACCTGGAGTGCTTTAAAAACATTGTCTGCCAGCGCTACCCATACCATCTAAATTAGAATCCCGGAAGGTGGGGTGGACATTGGTAGTTTTCAGAGCTCCCAGGTAAGTCTACAAGTTGTTACAGGTTGAGAACCACTTGTTGACTAAAAAAAGAAAAGCACAACATTAGAGTTGCCAGTTTAGTTTTATTTGGGGTAAAATGAGGACTGCAGCCTGGGAGACAGCACCTCAGACAGCTCTGAAAAACTGCTCCAAAGAAGTAGGGGAAGGACTGTATATAAGTGACTCTAGTGAAGGGAGAATACATGCAATCAAGCACATATTTTTCCAGAAGGTTTCTGCTAGTCTCATGAAGCTTTCTGCTAGTCACGAGAAATAGTTGTCACCCTGAAGGATTTTAGTGCTTTTCTAGATATGAGGAGATAGGAGAACTGGACTCATAAACTCAGCTCCCGAAAACATCTAACAATCTAAAGACCTGTTCGGGCAGTTCTGCACCCTCTCCCCCAATCTCCACCTTGGACTCCTTTCAAGGGGTTCTGAAGGTCAGCAGCTGCAGCAGCATGTGACTTAATTCTTGTAGAGGTAGATGGCAAGTGCCCATGGCAAGTGCCAACTCGTAGCTAACACACTCAAGGTGGACCTGGACCAACACCAAACAGACCACCAGACTAGCTGAAAAAAAACACTCTTCAAATAGCAAGCAGTATTATAGGTAACGAGTACTAGTAAAGAGTCAGTTCTGTCTTCAAGAGATCCAGTTAGGGAGTTTGTATTTAGTGCTTTTTCTCAAAGCTCTGCCTCCAGTTTTGGAATACACCAACTCAAGTGGGGAGAAGAAAACAAGGGGACAGGGGTTTGTTTGTTCTGAGCTGTGGCTGGGCCTTTGCTTCTTCAGCAGCCCATGGCTGTCCCCACCTCCATGGGGCCTGTATCAGTGACTCAGGGGTCAGACTCCAGCCCTTTTCGGCTCCAGGAGGAACAGCTGAAAGAATTAGAGGTGCTGAGCCCAGAGAAGGCATTTAAGAGACACACAACAGCTGGTTTCAAATATTTAAAGGAGTATCAGTATGAGCGGGTCAACTTCAATTATACCCAAAGGAAGGTGGTGGACAGTGAATGCAAACCATAGAAAAGCGGGTCTTGCCCAATGTTGGGAAGAACTTGCCATCTAGAGCTGCCCAAGGATGGAATGGGCCGTCTTGTGAAGTAAGGGACCATCAAGGCAGAGATGAGTGACCACCTGTCTGTGATGTTGCTGGGAAACCCCTTTCCATTCAGCCCTCCAACTTCCAACTCCAGGAGGCCAGAAACACTAAGAAAGTTTTAGCAAAATCCACTGGGAATACAACTCCTTTAGCAAAAAGTCTTCCACTTGCAAAAAATCATCCTGAGTACCAGCTGAGTGTCAGACTCTGCACAAGGTACTGGCCATACCAGAAGTGAGTCAGATAGTCTCTCCTTGTGGGGCTTCAGACACAAATACGACCATTTCTGATGGTCCAATAAAATGGAGTACAGTGACCAAAACTGACTTCAGGAGAGGTGGCTAAGTCCGACTGATGGTCAGGGAAGGCTTCTTTCAGGAGAAAATATTTGAGGTGAGATCTAGATGCAAAGAGAAAAGCACTACTTACCAGCTGAGGAGGTGGGTAGGATCTCAGTCTGATTCCACCCAAAATTAGAAGGGAACCCTACCTCACATCATATACAAAAATTAACCCAAAATGGATCAAATACCTCAGTGCAAGTGATAAAACTGTACAAAAGTCTTAGAAGAAAACATGGGTGCAAATCTTCAAGACCTTGGACTAGACAATGGTTTCTAAGATACAACACCAAAAATACAATAATCAAAAAAAAGAAAGAAAGCAATAGATAAATTGGATTTCACCAAGATTAAAAACTTGTCCTTCAAAGGACACCAGCAAGAAAGTGAAAAGATAGTCTAAAGAATGGAAGAAAATATTTGCAATCCATGTATATCTAGAATATATAAAGAACTCTTTCAACTCAATAACAAAAAGACAACACAACTTAAAAATGGGCAAAGGATCTGAATAGACTTTTCTCCAAAGAAGATAAACAAATGACTAGTAAATACAGAAAGAGATGCTCGACATTACTTAGCCATCTGCTGCTGCTGCTGTTTAGTCCCTAAGTCATGTCTGACTATTTTTCAACTCTGTGCCCTGGAGCCCATCAGGCTCCTCCATCCATGGGATTTTCCAGGCAATAATACTGCAGTGGGTTGCCATTTCCTTCTCCAGGGGATCTTCCTGACCCAGGGATTGAACTCATGTCTCCTGTTTGGCAGGCGGATTCTTTCCTACTGAACCACCAGGGAAGTCCTTCCATCTAGCCATTAGGGGAATGCAAATCAAAACTATAATGAAGTATCATTTCACACCCAGTAGGATGGCTATAATCAAACAGACAGATAATAATAAGTGTAGGCAAAAATTGTTGACAAATCACAGTCAAAACTATGGTTTTTTCCGTAGTCATCTACAGATGTGAGAGCTGGACCATAAAGAAGGCTGAGCACCAAAGAATTGATGTTTTCAAATTGCAGTGCTGGAGAAGACTCTTGAGAGTCCCCTGGATAGAAAGGAGATCAAAGCAGTCAATCCTAAAGGAAATCAACCCTGAATATTCATTGCAAAGACTGTTGCTGAAGCTGAAGCTCCAATACTTCAGCCACCTGATCTGAAAAGCCAATTCACTGGAAAAGACCTGGATGCTGGGGAAAGATGGAAGGCAAAAGGAGAAGGGGGTGGCAGAGGATGAGATGGTTAGATAGCATCAATGACTCAGTGGATATGAATTTGAGCAAACTCTGGGAGACAGTGGAGGACAGAGGAGTCTGGCATGCTGCACTCCATGGGGTCACAAAGAGCTGGACATGACTTAGTGACTGAACAACAACAAAAGGATGTACAGAAATTAAAACCTCCATACAGTGTTGATGGGAATAAATGGTTGTAAAATAGTGCAGCTGCTTTGGAAAATGGTCTGGCAGTTCCTGAAATGGTTAAACACAGAATTACCATATAAACCCAGCAATTGTATTCCAAAGTATCTACCCAAGAGAAATGAAAACTCATGTCCACACCAAAACTTCTATGTGAATGGTCATAGCAGCACTGTATTACAAAATATTATATATATTACATAATAGCCCCAAAGTGAAAACAACCCAAATGTCCAGCAACTAATGAATGAATAAATAAAATGATGTATTATAGCCATACAATGAAAAACTATTAAGTAATAAAAAGGAATAAAGTACTGATACCTGCTACAACATGGATGAACCTTGACAACATTATGCTAAGTGAAAGAAGCTAGACACAAAAGACCACACGTATGATTCCATTTCTATGAAATTCCCAGAATAGACAAATCTATACAGACAGAAATAGATTACAACTAAGCAGTTTTTAAAATATTAGAAAGGAAATTATGTCAGTCTCTGTTAAGGAGTTCTTGCCAGAAAACTTGCCATCTCTCCATCCTTTCAGTTTGTCTAATTTCCCCAAAGTTCAATCAAGACCCACCACCTCCTAGAAGCCTTCTTGGACCGCCTCAGCCCTGGGGCTTCCTCTGCCCCAGGGAACACAGCAAGCAGTTATGGGTCATGTCATGACCATTAGTCTTGGAGGAAACTGTGACCCCCGTGGTACAGATCACCAACACTGGCACACAGTAGGTGTGCCTGACTGATTAATGAGGAAGACTGGTTTAAAATGCACATGGTTTCCCAGGCTGAAGAAGAAGAGACCAGGTTCCCTTCCAGTGATGACTAGAAAGAACCAAAGCCGGAGACATCCCACTCTCTGCCTGGAGAGTTCGCTGGCCCTGGCAGAGCCTGGCCTGCAGTAAAAGTTTCCCAGTCAAGCAGCAAAACTGGAAACACCATCAGCTCCTGTTTGGCTTCCAGGACAGGGAAACTGCACTTAAAATCCACTAATGTTGCTCTGATATTGGAAGCACCCACAGAGGGTAATTGCAGAAATAGGTGAATCTGCTCACCTTCTCTAGAAACATGTTCTCTGCTCACACTCCTAACTCTGGAGTTTGGCTCAGCCTTCTTTCATCTGATCCCACCCAGCCCTTGCCCTCCTCCAGCCCTCTTAGACCCTCTGCCCATAGTCTTCTCCACCTTTTCCAAAACCCGTAAGGGCACCTGTAGCTATAGCACCCACTTCAGCTTCGGAGACCCAGATTGCTAATTTCATATGTGGTCATTTCCTGAATTCATTCCCAATTCTGTTCTCAACTGGGTCACAGACTTCTTGAAAGCAAGTGTTTTATCCTGACTTCCCTTGTTTTCCTATAATATCTAAGGACATTGGGCAAGTGATCGATTTCTCTCTGACAAAATTCAAATCAGTCCTATAAAGTTTCCTGCATGCTGAGCTCATTTGACACCGGCAACCCAAAGGCAAATAAAATATTGCCCTGGCCCCAGGAGCTCCTGGACCAAGAGAAAGAGCAGCACTAATAGCTAATCTGCTGTGGAGGCCACATTGAGAGGGGAATCAGAGGAGAGAGGCACCAAGCTAAGACAGCTTTCTGGAGGAGGCGATGCTGAAGGTGAGGTGAAGGATGAAAGATGAGGAAGGTCAGCTGGGCAAAGAGGTGAGAGCCAGGGTGGTGGTGGTAGAAGGGTGTCTTAAGCAGAAGGAAGGGCACAAACACTGGGAGGGCTGGTCTACCATAGCCTGAGCTGGGTAGAGGACCAGAAGCAGCTGGGTTGGCTGCAGCCTGAAGCCCAAGGGGTGAGTGGGAGGAGATGGGCAAAGAGTCCCTGGCTCTGAGGGTGGAGGGAAAAGATGGGGGCAGGATAGAGTAGGAAGGGAGGAAGCCAGAGAAACAGAGGTCAAGCTAAAGTGTTCCTGGGGTGGGAAACTTGAAATAGTTTGGGATGGGAGAAGGACAGAAGAACAAGTGTGGGGAGATCTAAGGAGCAAGGGAGGAAGACACGAGGATGGAGGAGCCAAGGAGGAACAGAGGGGTCCCTGAGTCAGTAGTAGGCACCAGCAGGCTGGTGATAAGAACCAGGGCAGGAAAATGGGGTCTGAGAAGGGATACTTGGAGACTGAGTCCTGCCGCAAAGCTTCTGGGACCTCAGAGGGATCACAGTCAGGATGCCATGGCATGACTAGGGGAGAGCTCAGAGTTGGAAGCAGGGAGACCTCAGGTCCTGGCAGTGCCCAGGGCGCTTTGCTGCTCATGGGTGGACAGTGCAAAGAATGGTGGACACCTAGAGGCGGTTGATACAGAAAAAGCGTGAGCAGCTTTGCAAAAGGAGAGCGACCAAGCACTCGAAGTCAGAGGCTTTGTTTTATGCTCACTTAACTCCCAGGTCCCAGATCCTTATAAACCTCCTGTCCCTCCCCCAAACTTGACTCAGAAGGCAGAGCCATTGCGGATGAGGGAGAGGGTACCAGGTCATGTCTTCTGGGTCCCTGACCTGCTTTCTTCCTGCCTTTGCCTGTTGCGTGGCCAGAGGAGACCCCTGCTCTGCCGCAGCCAACTCTGGGACGTCATTTGCTCCCTGGTCCCCTCAGGGAGCTAGTGGAGGGATCTGCCAAGCTGGCTAGAGAGAAGCTGCGCGCAGCGGCCAGGGAAGCCTGCCAGACGCTGCATCTGGCTCGGCTTCCCGCACCGATTCCCCATCTGGCTGAGGCGTGGAGGTGAGATGAGAAACACACAGCCGGCCTCCTCCCCCAGCGCCCCCCAAAGTCACGTCATCCAGGCATTCCCTCCGGGAGGGCGGCCCGCTCCCTCTGACCTCAGCCTGTTTCACTTGGCCAGAGCCCACCCTCAGGGAGCAGGCCCCCTCCCCACACCCACACTCACACCCAGGCCCAAGCAGGGCAAGCCGTGAGCTATAGATCCCAGCCCTCCCAGGCCGCACACCGAAGCCCCAAATAAGGGCCCGCCCCTCCCAGCCCTGTTTTTGGCGATGCCAGCTGGGCTGTGGAGGGGGGCCGGGGGTTGGGACGCTCGGCCAGGACACCGTGGGCCTGTCGTCTTCTAGCCTCTATGTAGAATCTCCCTCCAGCTTTAACCAAGGGATCAGGGCTGGGGAGAAAAGACAGGCAAGTCCAGTGGGTGGTGTCCAACAGCTTCTGGTACGAAATCCAAGCTTTGCCTTTATGTGCTGTAAGAAAATTAGGTGGACAAATTATCTCACTTCTCTGAGCCTCCATTTCCTTGCCTGCAAACAGAGGGTAATAAGAGGACATGCCTTGAAGAGTTTGAGTGATGATTAAAATGCAAGCAGAGTGCTCAGCACACGCCTGGCCCACAGCAAACACCCAGCATTTGGTCGCTCATTTATTTCTTGGCTTCCTCCGGTGGCAGTGCCAGAGGAGGCTTAGTCCCACCAAGCTCCACTGGCCAGCTCCAGATACAAGTGGTAAATCTGTTATGGTTATAGTGACTTCATCTGTCTTATTTATTTTGATAGCTACTTATGCTGGGAAATAGACGACTGACCTTTTCTGGGTGTTTTACATACTGTGCACAAAAGCAAGTTTAGTAAATTTGCTATTTGGAATACACTCACTAATGGGATGCTTCTTATGCAGATATAACCCCTAGAAGCCCAAGCTCCCCAGAGAAATCCTGGGGCTCACACAACTGCACACACACACACAGAGGTTCTTCTCTGGCATCCTGCCATGCCCCCTACTCCCCTAATCCCAGAAGCAATGCATCCAGCATCAGACCCCTCATTCAGCTGTCTAATCGTAAGCTCTGCCCTGACATGCTGGCCAGCACTGTGAAGTAGAGAGAAGCAGCACTTTCACGCTCATTAACAAAGAGAACCCTAGGAAGCTCAGAGCAAGCCCAGGGCGGCCCCTTGGGTAGAGGCTGCAAAGAGGCTCACCTCCAACTCACAGCCCTAAAGGAAAGTGACGTCAACACCACCAAGCCCCCTCGGAGACTCCCCACCCACCCACCAGGGATAACCCTTTATATCCAAACAAATGAGTTGAACCATCCAACAGAAAAATGTTTAATGGGCCAAGAATGTAAGAAGGCATTTACCAAAAAAGAAATACAAGTGACTGAACCATCCACGGAAAGATATTCAACCTTATGTGGAATTGACAAAGAAATCAGAACTCTTTTTCTTAACTAACTGGCGAAACATTCAAGTTTGGTAGGTCCCAGAGCTGATGAAGGTAAGAGGAAACAGACACGCCTCACACACTGTAGGAGGGACATGAAATCTTTTTAAGAGGGCCATTTGCCAGTATATATCAAAATGAGAAATGCAAACTCTTTGACATACTTAGTTCCCCTGCTAGAAATTTATCCTGACTCACAAAATTTATCCTTGACTCATGAAAGTGTGTCAAGTTTTATGTTCAAGGGTGTTTGGAGCAAGATCCATCAAGTTGTTCTGGGACATCTTCAGAATTAAATACTTCGCAACTATCCCAAGAGCAAGGTCTTCTAGTTTTGCCCACAGAGAGGTTATGCCAAGAAGTAAGAGAAAACTATGGGAGAATCAATCCTTCTGCATAAATACTTTTTAAAGCAGCGCTGACTTTGTCTAAGAAGGTGTCATTCCTCATTCTGCTTTCATCGGTCTGGCTTTAACCACTTCCCTTCCAGGACCAGATGCCTGGTCCTGGTCAGCCAAGTGCTGAAATTTTTACGGCACCTGAGAAAGGGACAGGAGCTCCAAGCAGGGTCTATGCTGGAGGCAGCCATATATAGCAAGCTCAGGAGACCCATACACCAACCCTGGAAACGGGCACAAGGATTGTCCCCATCTTACAGAGAAGGTGCTAAGTTTCCGAGAGGGTAAGTGACTCGCTTGAGGTCACACAGTCAGGATGTACTAGGCTTGGATTCCAACCTCTGTGCTCTTTCCCCCCTTGTGACAGCCTCACACCTCATACTACACCTCGTGAGCTCCCGGAAAGTTGAGGGAGCTTGGGGATGGGAGGCACGAAAGAGCCTGCAGAAGCAGCTAAGCTGAGGGAAGGAGGGACAGTGGGCAGGGGCCAGGCCTCGTCCAGGACAGCCAAGTCAGGCCACTCAGCTTGCCGAGGCCTTACTCTTTACTGGTGTGAAGAGACATCTCAGCACCTACACTCCCTCCCTCCACCTGAGACTGCTACCCTAGGCTGTCCCCTGCCAGCTGGTGGCCACTCCCTGGCCCCTAGGAGGAAGCTCACAGGCCTGCTGGGCTATTTTGAAAGCTGAAGCCTTGTGGAATGTGCCCATATGGCACTCTCCTACTGACTGTCAAGGATCAGATGCCCGCCCCTTCTGCAGTACCCTGCAGAGGCAGAGGAGACATCCAGTGGGTCCTAAGGGCAGAGAAGGGCCTCCCTGTGGCTCAGATGGTAAAGAATCCACCTGCAGCGCAGAAGACCTGGGTTCAATCCCTGGGTTGGGAAGATCCCCTGGAGAAGGAAATGGCAACCCATCCAGTATTCTTGCCTGGAAAATTTCATGGACAGAGGAGCCTGGAGGGCTACAGTCCATGGGGTTGCAAAAGGGTCAGACACGAATGAGTGACTAAGCATGCACACGCATAAGGGCAGAAGAGCAGGGATGGAATTTGGTTCTGCCAGTGGCTTTGGTCAACTCATTTCATCCCTGTGGGCCTCATTTCCTTGTCTTTGAAGTGGGAAGACATGAGAAAGGGCAGAGTGGGGATATGACTGCTGGTATCTCTCCCCTCCCCCATCCCCAGCTTCTAAAATTCTCTGTTCTCTGGGCTTCTCTGTGGCTTGGGGAGGCTGCCTGTGCACAGGCTGGGTCAAATGCAAGGGCAAGGGGTCCTGGAGTCAGAGGCTGGGGTTGGTATCCAGCATGGTCACCATGGGCTCTGTGCCCTTGGATTTAGAAGTCCTCAGATTCTACAGGAGGTTCTGGGTACACGCAAACATTCAGCAAGGCCGAGGAGAGACTGCTAGTGTAGAGGACAACCACTCACCCTGTCCCCAACCCCAGGCCCCGAGGCTCTGACACCATCACCTTCATGGATACAAATGGGAGTCTCAATGAAGGGACTGAGGGAGCAAGAGCTGTGGCCCCCGAGTTTTGACCACACCTGGAAAGAGCCGGTGTCAGCCCATTGGGGAATCAGACTCTTGGGACCAGAAGGGAACCCAAAAGGTCACTAAGCCCTGCCCTGTGCTTGCATCTGTCCGCGGGGGCAGGGAGGTGAAGAGCAAAGCAGTCTGTGCAATCTCTGGGCATCTGAGCATCAGATTGGTCCTCCTTACACTGCTCTGAATCTCCTGCCTGCTGACTGCCACCCACACCTTCTAGCTCTGCCCCTGGAGCCACAGGCGCAGATCAAACTCCTCTCCTTTAGGGAGGGTGCTGCACAAAGCCCCCTCTTCAGGTGTCTCCTCTGTTCCGGGTGGCCTGCCCCACTTCTCCTGTCGCTGCCCATGACCAGTCTTGCGTTCTCCTCCACCAGATTCTCCTCCACGTACCCTGTCCTCACACAGCATGCACCCAGCCAGACCTACCCTCCCAGGTGCAGACAGACCGAGATGGAGGAACAGAAGCACATTCTCACCACCTCCATCCTCTAAACGTTCCAAACCCTGGCGTTCTGAGCAGTCTAAGAACCATGAACTCTGTGAACGCATATCTAGGGTTGGAGAGTCACTCACGTGGCTGTCTGCCGACCTCTCAGATGACCCAAACCCTAACATGTCACACTTCCTCTTCTACGAAAACCAAGCCTCCTGCTACCAGCACTTGGGCCACTGGTTTCTAGAAGAAAAACATGTTACAATGATGCCTATTTGATCCCAATCTTCTTCAAGGCGTTTTTGGAAGCTGGCTTGTTGCCTGACACCGTCTTTCTCCTTCCTCCCTGGGTTGTCTATAGATGTGAGCAGTTCTGTTCAATTCAGTTGCTCAGTCATGTCTGACTCTTTGTAACCCCATGAACTGTAGCATGGCAGGCTTCCCTGTCTATCACCAACTCCCGGAGCTTACTCAAACTCATGTCAATTGAGTTGGTGATGCCTTCCAACCATCTCATCCTCTGTCATCCCCTTCTCCTCCCGCCTTTAATCTTTCCCAGCATCAGGGTCTTTTCCAATGAGTCAGTTCTTTGCATCAGGTGGCCAAAGGATTGGAGCTTCAGCTTCAGCATCAGTCCCTCCAATGAATATTCAGAACTGATGTCCTTTACAATTGACTGGTTTGATTTCCTTGCTGTCCAAGAGTCTCAAGAGTCTTCTCTAATACCGCAGTTCAAAAGCATCAGTTCTTTGGCGCTCAGCCTTCTCTACGGTCCAACTCTCACAACCATACATGACTGCTGGGCTTACCTGGGTGGCTCAGATGGTAAAGATGTGAGCATGATGACCTTAAAATCCCATCCAAGTCATGGACAAACACTTTGGGTCAGAGGCAGAGAACACAACCCTGTGGCACACGCCTAGAGACTCTTCTCAGGTCAGCGTTGACACACTCAACTCAGTTCTGGATGAAGCTGAGAACAAGGGCCTCCCAGATAAACCACAGTTGTGTATAAAACAAATTTATTTCCAGACTGTAAAAGGAACTCTCGGTACAAAAGATTCATCAGCAGATTTGTTCAAAAAACAAGAAGTCCTCTTGGAAGGACTTCCCTGGAAGTCCAGTGGTTAAGACTCGACACTTACAATGCAGGGGATGGGGTTTTGATCCCTGGTCAGGGAACTAAGATCCCACATGCCAAGTGGTGCAGCAAAACCCAAAACCAAAACAAACAAATAAAAAAAGAAGCCCCCTTGTAAATTAAAGAAATCACAAATTGACCTGTTTTGCATACCCACCGTTTCATGAACTCTAGCCAATAAAGATGCCTGCGTGTCTTCAGGTCTTACCACATGCCAGACTCCCATCTGAGCATTTCAGGCACAAAGGTCGTGTCAGTAACACTGTCACTCCCATTGTGCAAGCAAGGGCACCTGGGCTTTGAGAGGTCACATGACTCACCTAAGGTCACACAGATGGAAACCCGGATGCACGGCCAGGTCTGGGGGACTCCAAAACTTCTGCCCTTTCTACTGGACGATGCTTCCTCTCGGGTTTCCTAAAGAAGGCTCCACTTGATTCTGTCCTTTCACTGCACTGAGCCCAGAATCCCCCAACCCAGGCCCTTCATGTGCTCTCTAGCTTCTCTCATGACAGAGAGCTTTAGATCTACTGGGAACGCGGCCAGCCTTGGAACCCAGAATGTGGGTGGAGCTGGCTCCTGATGCTAGGACTGTTTTCTTAGTGAGCCCAATGGCATCTGGTGCCCCAGGCACACTTGAGAACCTGGCAGCAACCTAGGCCCAGCCCCAGGTTAGGAGAAAGTAGCATTCCTGGGCCTCACCTAACTACCTATACAATGGGAATCACAGTGGTAATAGGGAACTGCCCTCACGGGGTTGTGGTGAGGATCCTGAAACACCTCCCTCCCCACTACCCCACTGAGACTTTGTCAATGCTGTTTCCTCTGCTTGGAACACCCTTCTCTTTCCTTCCAAATTTGCAGGGCTGCCTCCTGTTCATCTCATCCATTCTGAGATGGCTAGATAGCATCACCGACTCAATGGACATGAGTTTGAGCCAACTCCGGGAGACGGTGAAGGATGTGGAAGCCTGGCGTGCTGCAGTCCATGGGGTTGCAAAGAGTCGGACGTGACTGAATGACTAAACAACTCCTGTTCGTGCTTCAGAGCATGCTGCTCCTATCCTAATCTCAGTCCGTCGCTGCAGGTCCACGCATGAAACTGTTCATAAAGTCGGTCTTCCCAGCCAGCCTGTAATCCCCTTCCTCTCCTGACTTGTAATTGTTTTGATTCATGCAGGAACTTGCAACACTTCAAAGGGTGCCTGGCACACAACAGGCATTTAATAAATGCTTGTCGGATAAATGAAAGATCAGATGAGAAAACAGATGTGGGCATGCTTTCCTCAAGGACAGCATGGCTGAACCAGTGCAAGGGTTCTGCATGGACAACATTAGGAAACTAGGAAAAGGTGCCTGGAGGGGGCTGGGGGTCAAGGACAGGTGTGTTTCCAATTGGGCAGGAGGTGGGGAGAAGTAGAGACCATGGATGTGATCAAGGGATGAATCTAGTTCCTTCCCAACAAAGATGTCCCAGGGCTAACCTGTTATCCTGACAGGTCCACACCCATTGTGGTGACCATACTCATGAATTAACCTGGGGAGTTCGGGTGGAGGAAGGATTGGGGGGGGGGGTGTCATCACTCTGGAACCAAGGAAACTTGGCCCTCAGCAGTTACTGTGTATCATTAGCTGTGACTCGGGGGCCATGGCCTTGGGGTGGTGGTGAAGACTGGGCCCTGGCTCACTCTTGGGAGGGCTGGTGGAATTCCTGCTATTCCTGGACCCTCCTTTTCTTCTGTTTCCCCAGCGTGGAGTGCCCACTCCCTCCTAAATCCCTTCTCTCCCCTCCCCTCCTCTCTCAGACCCTCCCTCCCTGATAGCTCTATTCAAGGGGAGTCGCTACCACGGGTTCAGGCAAAGAGAATGTGCTTTGGAGTTCAATGTGTGAGGTGTTCTTTTTTAATTGAAGTATAGTTACTATACAATGTTATATAGGTTACGGGTGCACAATACAGTGATTCACAATTTTTAAAAGGCTACACTCCATTTATAGTTATTATGAAATATTAGACATGTGAGCTTGAGCCCAGATCCACCACCCATGAGCTGTGTGGTGTTGAGTAAGTGACAAAACTTCTCTGTGAATCTCACAGGGTTGCTGTGAAAATTAAAAAGAAGTCATGGGCACAAGGCATGTAGCACAGAGCCTGGCACACTATATGCACCCTAAATTCCTTCCAGCCCCTCCTGAGAGTTCACCTGGAGCTTCTGGTTCCAAATTGTCTTTCTAAAGAGGAAGTGTTCACTCTCCACCTCAACTGTGAAGTGTTGAGGACAAGGCTGTTTCCTGGCCATCTCTGCACAGTCCTCAGACAGAGGGGGCAGCGTTGAAAGACATGGGCCTAGGTGTAAACTCTAGGGTTTCCCTGATGGCTCAGGGGTAAAGAATCCGCCTGCCAATGTAGGAGACGCAGGTTCAACCCCTGGGTTGGAAAGAGCCCCTGGAGAAGGGCATGGCAACCCACTCCATTGTTCTTGCCTGGAGAATCCCATGCTCAGAGGAGACTGGCAGGCTACAGTCCTTGGGGTTGCAAAGCGCCAGACACGACTTTGTGACTAAACAACAGCAACAGGTGTAAATTACAGCCCTGCCACAGACCATCCGTGTGACCATGGGCAAACATTTCTACACCTGCTGGAGCCTCTGTTTCCTCATCTGTTAAATGGAGGTAACAAGAGTGGATGGTGATAGTCCTGCCTTTGTAGAGGGCTGGTGTGAGGCTTATAGTGAGGTCTGTGTTTACTGAGTTTTGAGAGACTTTATTTTTGGGGGCTCCAAAATCACTGCAGATGGTGACTACAGTCATAAAATTAAAAGACACTTGCTCCTTGGAAGAAAAGCTATGGCCAACCTAGACAGCATATTAAAAAGCAGAGATATTACTTTGCCAACAAAGGTCCGTCTAGTCAAAGCTATGGTTTTTCCAGTAGTCAAGTATGGATGTGAGACTTGGACTATAAAGAAAGCTGAGTGACAAAGAATTGATGCTTTTGAACTGTGGTGCTGGAGAAGACTCTTGAGAGTCCCTTGGACAAGGAGATCCAACCAGTCAATCCTAAAGGAAATCAGTCCTGAATATTCTTTGGAAGGACTGATGCTGAAGCTGAAACTCCAATACTTTGGCCACCTGATGCAAAAAACTGACTCATTAGAAATGACCCTGATGCTGAGAAAGACTGAAGGTGGGAGGAGAAGGGGTCAACAGAGGACGAGATAGTTAGATGGCATCACCGACTCGATGGACATGAGTTTGAGCAAGCTTAGGGAGTTAGTGACGGATAGGAAAGTCTGGCATGCTGCAGTCCATGAGGTCACAAAGAGTCAGACACAACTGAGTGACTGAACTGACTGACTGACACAGTCCCTGGCTAGAATTCAGCAAGTGCCAGAGATGGTGGTCATCAGCCTGGCAAGGCCCAGCATGGTGGCACAAGACACTGTATCTTTTGGGAGGGAGGGAAGTCTTTGTAATAGGACACTGTGGTCCTCCATCAGCTGATGTAGACCATCTTGGTAGCCGCACCTGGCCGGGGATGGGAGACTTGTGCTCAGGAGAGGAAGCTGGGAAGCTCGTGAGAGTGTCGGGTCCCAAAGCAGCAGAAGGGACACAAGTCTACTTTCTGCACCTGGGAGTTCTTCCCAATGAGTCAAGGACAACATTCTCAGGTTTAAAAACAACATTCTCACGTCTCAAGTCTGGTGAGCAATTTTACTGCCGCTCCTCGCATGAGCTTCCCCCAGCTCATTAAAGCGGGCAGGCCAGCAGCTCAGCACTTGGTCATCTTTGAAGCATCACCGTCCCTGGGGGACAGCCCTGAGATAACCCAGCCTAACTTTTTAATAAAAGCAAGCTGATTCCTGGTCTCTTTCCAATTAAAGTCAGGCCGCCTGGCCTTATGGCGCTCCCCCAGCTTCACAAGCTCAACCTGGCGAAGGGAGGTGGGCCGGGGAAGCCAGCGGGATCTCATCACTCAGATATTCCACTTCAGGGTCGGGGGCCCTCCCTGGCCAAGAGCCCAAAGGCAGGGCCTCTGCTAGAGCCATCAGCCCTATCTCCCAGGGTCCATCTTCATTCCAGGCCCACCACGAGGACTCTCTTCCTGTGAATCTGCCTTTCGGGTCTTGCGAGAACAAAGACTGTTTCTGTTCAGCACTTCCTCCCCCTCCTCCTAAGCTCACCCCCAGGCAGAGTCACAGTTGGCCCATCGCTGGGGTGAGCCGAGATACAGACAGCGGTGCGGTCGTTAATTTATTTCCCAGGTAAACGGTATGGGCACGACTTCTGCCATGGCATATGGAAACACACACTCACACACACGTACACACTTTCTTCTCTCAATGGGGCAGTCGCCCATTGCCGCTCATGCTGTCTTGACAGTTCTTCCTCCTTTTGAAGTCTCCACCACGTCTTCTGCCCACTGAGTGGGACGGTCCACACTGCCGGGTTCTTATTTTCTTAACACGATGGAAATATTTGGCCTTTTCCATAATATTTAGCTCTCCTGATGCAATACATAGGCAGCACTTTTTTTCACGTTGTGTTTTCAAGGGACTGTTTATTTAATGGCGATCCGTAGGATACCACACACTACTCTGGAAGGCAAGTCCTGCAGGCAGGGGTGGAGGCGGAGGGTGGGGGGGCGGGGGCGAGCAGAGGAACCATCTAAAATGTTGTGCTCCCCACCCCAATTCTGGGATACAAGCAGCTATCCAATCTTCTCTAAAGGGTGTAATTTATTATGTCTCTTTTAAGAGGCTCTCAGAGTTACTCTCCCAAGAACCACTCCACCCCGAAGAGCAATAAATGAGTCTAAAATGAACATGTGCAAGAGTAAGAAGGTAATGCCACTTTTTAAAGGGAGGATTCTGTTTGTTTGTTTAAATAGGTCTGGTTTGAGACTTTGAAAACAAAGGATTAACGTGTAATCCTGTGTCAACCACCCAACAAGTATTTACCGAGCACCTGCTAAGTGCAAAGCTCTAGGAACAGGAGTTGGGGGGGCAGCAGGGGGGTCGGGCAGGCAGGCTCTGCAGAGCCAGAGGGTTAGGAAGACCCTAGTCACCACCCTCCCAGCGCTCACAGATGACCTGGAGAAATCAGGCAAACATTTAACGTGTACCTAATACAGGCCCTAAAGCCACATTTGTGCTTTGCTGGAACCAGGCAAGGTTGCAGACTTCAGTAATAGTCTACCCCAACAACATAAAGATGTCATAGAACAGGGAATTCCCTGGAGGTGAAGTGGTTAAGACTCCCCACTCTCACTGGGGAGGGCTCAGGTTCCATCCCTGGCCGGGGAACTAAGATCCCACAAGCTGTGCAGTGTGGCCAAAAAAATAAAGATGTCATAGAACAGTTATGATTAATTATCCACTGAAATGTTCAGGCCAAAAGTTGGATAGTATTAGGTAGGGGTCTTTTTCCCTATAATTATCCTGAGCAAATAAGCCCAACTGATTTCTATTTGCAAACAAGGCTGCAGGCTACATTTTTTAAAGAGAATGAAGTCCCAGACCTGGCTTCTGTGATGGGAGCAGCATCCGGGGCAAGTGTGCAGTCCTACCCCCCCACCCATGGCACACACAGATGAATGAAGCAGGGCCTGTCCGAGGCCATTTCTGGGGCAGTCACAAGAATGGCCAGTGAGGCCTGGAGGCACTGGGCAAAGGGGGAAGATGAGATAAGAGGGGCTTATTCCGGATTAACTTGAAAAACAAAGGAGGTTTAGTTTTGAAAAGCTGGCTGAGTTCTTAAGATAACTGAGAAAGGTTTTGGGTTTCTGGTCCCATTAGTGAGAACTGGGTGGGGAATTGTAAAAAGAACTTTCATTACAGGCAAGGGAGACAGGCCAGGAAGGAATGATATGAAGACATTAAAATTTACTACGTCTTCCAATCTTGGTTGGATTGGTCCATGGGGGAGAAGCGCCAACAGCCTGGAAGACCCTCTCTGGAAAGGAGAGAGAAAAATCTACTCTTCTGGATAATACCAAGTGCTGGTGAGGGTGTAGGGAGATAGAACCCTGGTTCACTGCTGGGAGGCGAATAAACTGTATAGCTGTTCTAAAAAAACAATAGGGTGGTATTCAAACTCAGTTTGTATATGCCCTGTGCCCTAGTGGTCCACTCCTGGGTGTCCCTGCTGGGAAATCTGTGCAGAGTGAAAGGGCTGCAGTGTACAGGGATGTTTTTCTGCAACAATGTTTGCAGTAGGAAGTGTTGGAGGTAAGCTACGTGTCCATTAAGAATAGGGAGCCAGTAAACAAAATGTGGTGGCTGACAGTATGGAATACCACACATAGGCAGGAGCAATAAAGCAGATGCATACCACAACGTGAACAGATCTTACAAACACTGTATTGAGTAAAAAGGGAAATCACCCAACCAAATCTACAGCACAACACCATTTATGTAGATTACAAACCACACACATGAACAAAACAACCTGTTTTCTAAGGATGTGTGCGTTGTGCTCAGCTGTGTCTGACACTTTGTAGTCCCACGAACCAGGCTCCTCTGCCCATGGAATTCTCCCAGAAAGCATACTGGAGTGGTTTGCCATTTCCTACTCCAGGAGATCTTCCTGACCCAGGGATCAAACCCCTGTCTCTTGCATCTCCTGCATTGGCAGGTGGATTCTTTACCACTAGCACCACCTGGGAAGAAGCCCCCTTCTGAGGACACATGGGTTTATGTTAAACAGGTTAGAGGGGATGCATAACAGGGAAAGGATAGCAGTGAAGATTAAAGATGAAGAAGGAAAAATAAAAAGAAAGCAGGAAGAGGGCATTGCAATGGGATGATGTGCAATAAACTGAAAAACACAATTGACCTGCTGTACCTGAGGGCAGAAAAACCAGCATATGACCTACTCTTTCGGGCAGGAAAGGCAAGATACAGAGCCGAGGCCAGCAAGTACTGATGGAGGGCACACTCAGGGTCCTCCAGAGCCCTTGTCCTAAGGAGTTTAGCATCTGGTGAGTAGCCTGGAGAGTAAGGACAAGGACCCTGTCTGTCCCTCCTCATCCTAAGTGTCTGGGTTAGTGTTTCACACATGCTTGTTCAATTAATCCTGCAGAGGGAAGAAATATGTAAACCAGTAGTTATTACAAGCTAGGAGTGGAGGAAGCCCATCTGTCTCGGGTAGATTTCGATGGTCCTTTAGAAGACACATCTGATGTGGGGCTTAATGGATTTAGCAGGTGAGAGGGCAAGTTCCAGGCAATGAAAATGGCTTTGGGGCAAAGGTGCTGGGAGAGATGCTGGGTGACCACAAGGTGACCATTCCAGTCTTGGCTGGCTGCAGTGCCCTGGAGAAGCCCATCTAAACTGCCATGTGGTCTAGAATTAGGGTGATGGAGAAAGGAGTGCAAGATGGAAATGAAAAGCTAATGAATCTGTGAGACAGCGCAGAAGTAGACCTGGGCAGTAGTTCTAGCACTTCGCTCAGCATCAGAAGTTCCTGGGGAGCTTTGAAAAAGATATGGACTTTGGGTCCCGCTGTCATTCCAGGCTACCTGAATCAGCCTCCAGGTTTGGAGCACGTGATCCCAAAGAAATAAATTCTTCACCAGCTTCCCAGGTATATCTGGGAACCACTCCTCAGCAGATCACGGAATCCAAGTGAATGTCAGGGGATTAGTCAAATGTCACTCCCAGATTTTGACTCTGGAGATTGGGAAAACGGTGGTGCTGTTAATTTAAATACTTGGGCGGTCAGGGAGTAGAGTAGGGTGAGTGGCAGGGGACAGTCTGCCCTCGGGGAGAAGGTGTTGGCTGTGTGGAGCCAGGAGAAGGTCCTCCTGGGGACACAGATCTGCCCTGAGGTCATAGATTAAGTGGAAAAGAAGATCCAGAAGCAAAGTGTATAAAGAGGAGAAAATGGAAGCACAAGGCTTCATGACCGGACAGAATCTAGGGAAACACCTTTGTTTGGGAAGTGGAAAGGGGTTATCCCAGGAGATAAGAAAAATGATGAGAAGTGAGGAAAACCAGCACAGAGAAAGGCCACGAAGCCAGCAGCTGCAGTGGAATCTCACCCCTCTGGTGCTACCTTCACCCTCTGGGTCCATCCTCCTGACTACAACCCCCTAAAGGGACTGAATTTAATTCAGATGACCCTTATATCTACTACTGTGGGCAAGAATCCCTTAGAAGAAATGGAATAGGTCTCATAGTCAACAAAAGAGTCAGAAATGCAGTACTTCGGTGCAATTTCAAAAACAACAGAATGATCTCTGTTCATTTCCAAGGCAAACATTCAATATCACAGTAGTCCAACTCTATGCCCCAACCACTAATGCCAAAGAAGCTGAAGCTGAATGGTTCTATGAAGATCTACAAGAACTTCTAAAGAAAGATGTCCTTTTCATTACAGAGGACTGGAATGCAAAAGTAGGAAGTCTAAAGACACCTGGAGTAACAGGCAAGTTTGGCCTTGGAGTACAAAATGAAGCACGGCAAAGGCTAACAGATTTTGCCAAGAGAATGCATTGGTCATAGTAAACACCCTCTTCCTACAACACAAGAGAAGACTCTACACATGGACATCACCAGATGGTCAATACCAAAATCAGACTGATTATATTCTTTGCAGCCAAAGATGGAGAAACTCCATACAGTCAGCAAAAACAAGACCAGGAGCTGACTGTGGCTCAGATCATGAACTCCTTATTGCAAAATTTAGACTTAAATTGAAGAAAGTAGGGAAAACCACTAGACCATTCAGGTATGACAGAAGTGACAAACAGATTCAAGGGATTAGATCTGATAGATTAAAGTACCTGAAGAACTATGGACAGAGGTTCGTAGCACTGTATAGGAGGTAGTGATCAAAACCAAGAAAAGGAAAGATATACCCATCTGAATGCAGAGTTCCAAAGAACAGGAAGGAGAGATAAGAAAGTCTTCCTAAATGATCAATGCAAAGAAATAGAGGAGAACAATAAAATGGGAGAGACTAGAGATCTCTTCAAGAAATTAGAGATACCAAGGGAATATTTCATGCAAAGATGGGCTCAATAAAGGACAGAAATGGTATGGACCTAAGAGAAGCAGAAAATATTAAGAAGAGGTGGCAAGAATACACAGAAGAACTGTACAAAAAAGATCTTCATGACCCAGATAACCATGATGGTGTGATCATGCACCTAGAGCCAGACATCGAGCAGTGAGAAGCCAAGTGGGCCTTAGGAAGCATCACTACGAACAAAGCTAGTGGAGGTGATGGAATCCCAGTTGAGCTATTTCAAATCCCGAAAGATGCTGCTGTGAAAGTGCTACACTCAATATGTCAGCAAATTTGGAAAACTCAGCAGTGGCCACAGGACTGGAAAAGGTCAGTTTTCATTCCACTCCTAAAGAAAGGCAGTGCCAAAGAATGCTCAAACTATCACACAATTGCACTCATCTCACACGCTAGTAAAGTAAAGCTCAAAATTCTCCAAGCCAGGCTTCAACAATACGTGAACCGTAAACCTCCAGATGTTCAAGCTGGATTTAGAAAAGGCAGAGGGACCAGAGATGAAATTGCCAACATCTGTTGGATCATCAAAAAAGCAAGAGAGTTCCAGAAAAACATCTATTCTGCTTTATTGACCACACCAAAGTCTTTGACTGTGTGAATCACAATAAACTGTGGAAAATTCTGAAAGAGATGGGAATACCAGACCACCTGATCTGCCTCTTGAGACATCTGTATGCAGGTCAAGAAGCAACAGTTAGAACTGGACATAGGACAACAGACTGGTTCCAAATCAGGAAAGGGGTATGTCAAGGCTGTATATTGTCACCCTGCTTATTTAACTTATATCCAGAGTACATCATGAGAAACACTGGGCTAGATGAAGCACAAGCTGGAATCAAGATTGCCAGGAAAAATATCAATAACCTCAGATATGCAGATGACACCACCCTTACGGCAGAAAGTGAAAAGGAACTAAAGAGCCTCTTGATGAAAGGGAAAGAGGAGAGTGAAAAAGCTGGCTTGAAACTTCAGTTCAGTTCAGTTCAGTTGCTCAGTCGTGTCCGACTCTTTGCAACCCCATGAATCGCAGCACGCCAAGCCTCCCTGTCCATCACCAACTCCCGGAGTCCACCCAAACCCATGTCCATTTAGTTGGTGATGCCATCCAACCATCTCATCCTCTGTTGTCCCCTTCTCCTCCTGCCCTCAATCTTTCCCAGCATCAGGGTCTTTTCAAATGAGTCAGCTCTCTGCATTAGGTGGCCAGAGTATTGGAGTTCCAGCTTCAGCATCAGTCCTTCCAATGAACACCCAGGACTGATCTCCTTTAGGATGGACTGGTTGGATCTCCTTGCAGTCCAAGGGACTCTCAAGAGTCTTCTCCAACACCACAGATCAAAAGCATCAATTCTTTGGCACTCAGCTTTCTTCACAGTCCAACTCTCACATCCATACATGACCACTGGAAAAACCATAGCCTTGACTAGACAGACCTTTTTTGACAAAGTAATGTCTCTGCTTTTCAATATGCTGTCTAAGTTGGTCATAACTTTCCTTCCAAGGAGTAAACGTCTTTTAATTCATGGCTGCAATCACTATCTGCAGTGATTTTGGAGGCCAGAAAAATAAAGACTGACACTGTTTCCACTGTTTCCCCATCTATCTGCCATGAAGTGTCGGGACCAGATGCCATGATCTTAGTTTTCTGAATGTTGAGCTTTAAGCCAACTTTTTCACTCTCCTCTTTCACCTTCATCAAGAGGCTCTTTAGTTCTTCACTTTCTGCCATAAGGGTGGTGCCATCTGCATATTTGAGGTTATCGATATTTCTCCCGACAATCTTGATTCCAGCCTGTGCTTCCTCCAGCCCAGCATTTCTCATGATGTACTCTGCATATAAGTTAAATAAGCAGGGTGACAGTATATAGCCTTGACGTACTCCTTTTCCTATTTGGAACCAGTCTATTGTTTCATATCCAGTTCTAACTGTTGCTTCCTGACCTGCATACAGGCTTGAAGCTTAATATTCAAAAAACCTAGATCATGGCATCCGGTCCCATCACTTCATGGCAAATAGATGGGGAAACAATGAAAACAGTAACAGACTTTATTTTCTTGGGCTCCAAAATTGCTGCAGATGGTGACTGCAGCCATGAAATAAAAGATGCTTGCTCCTTGGAAGAAAAGTTATAACCAACCCAGACAGCATGTTAAAAAGCAGAGACGTTACTTCATTGACAAAGGTCCATCTGGTCAAAGCTATGGTTTTTCCAGTAGTCATGTATGGATGTGAGAGTTGGACCATAAAGAAAGCTGAGCGCCGAAGAATTGATGCTTTTGAATTGTGGTGTTGGAAAAGACTCTTTGAGAGTCTCTTGGACAGCAAGGAGATCCAACCAGTCAATCCTAAAGGAAATCAGTCCTGAATATTCATTGGAGGGACTGATGCTGCAGCTGAAACTCCAGTACTTTGGCCAATACTGATGCGAAGAACTGACTTATTGGAAAAGATCCTGATGCTGAGAAAGATTGCAGGTGGGAAGACAAGAGGACGACAGAGGTTGAGATGGTTGGATGGCATCACCAACTCAATGGACCTGAGTTTGAGCAAGCTTAAGGAGTTGGTCCAAACTGAAAGGAGTTGGTGATGGACAGGGAATGCTGCAGTGCTATAGCACTGGAGTGCTGCAGTCCATGGGGTTGCAGAGAGTCAGACACAAGTGAGTGACTGAACTGAACTGAGAGGGGCTACAGGTTATCAAGGCTTAACCTAAAAGCAGAATGGAGTCAGCTCTGTGGACAAACTGCAGCTACCTCCACCCCCTTGTGTCACAGTCCAGCGAGGGCTATAGATCTGACTTTTGCTTCTTTTACTCTAGTCCAGTGGTTCTGATGCTGCACAGAATCAGGTACAAAGTACCCTCAGCACTGAACTGGAAGAGCAATTTAAGGGATGTTCAGTCCTCCTGGTTGGCTTGAGAGCCTGACCCACACATCAGGTGTGGCTGTATCACACTGCCATCCCCTCCCGGCCTTCCAGTTTCCTCCAGTCCCTGCAGTCCAATCCATCCTTCACACCACGTGTGCAGTTACATCTTTAAACACACCCTGGGTCACGTCAAGCAACACCTCCAGGGGCTTGTGCTTGCAGGGAAGTCTGAAGACCGAGGCATGATGCTCCAGCCCCGGGCCCCAGTATCTCTGCATGCCCCAAGGTCCTACCACCGGTCTCCTCAGGGCTCCCCATCATCTATTGGCTGCTCTGTTGCCACCTTCCCCAGGAAGAACTGTCTTTCCCCACCCCCACCCCAACCCCCTTAGTAACCTCAGGAATGAGAGCAAGAGCTCCAGGGGCCAGGGCACCTGGCTCGGATTCCCAGCCCACTGGGAATTCCCACTGACTCTGCCACCCTGGCTAAGACTCTTTCCCCTTTGGTAAGATGGTGATGAGATAACACGTCTACCTCCAGGGTTGTGAGGATTAAATGACAGAGAGCTCAGAAAGCACTCAACAGTGCAGGGCACAGAGTAAGCAGTCCCCCAGACACACACATGTGCTCACGGGCACACAGATGCACACACGCTCCTGTGCACATCTGCTGTTGTATCTCCACAAAGCATTCATTTCACGCTCGATGCTCTGCTACATGATACATCCCACCCAAGGCACTGAACAGATAAGCTCTCTCCCAGGTAGGGCTCACTCACCCAGTGTGGTGGGCTCTGGGCTACTTTTTGTAATTGCTACTTTTGCTATTTCAAGAGTCACTCAACCAAATTTTGTGTTGGAATCAAAGCTATGTTAAGATGCCCCTATCTTTCTTGCCCTTTTACATTCTGATTTAGACCCAACTTCCATACCAATGACCAAGGCACCTGATTCTGAGTTTAATATTTTTCCTCAATAAATACAAAATGAATTTTTTAAAATATGAATTATTGCTTTATGGTAAATTTTCAAAATCATTAAATAAACAAAGAAGGAATATAAACATTTAAACGTTAACAAATTTTAAATTTTTATTAACTTATCTTTTTAACTTGGGAATTGTATTATAATTTTTTACTTTGAACTTTTTTTGTTTTACATTTCACTGGAATATAAACTCCCTGGGACAGGGATTTTTGTCTGCTTTTGTGTGCTATATAGTCTTGAACCTAGAACAATGCCTGGCACATAGTAGACATTTAACAAACCTTTGCTGAATGAATGAATGAACAAATGAAGAATACATGTAACAAATCCTTCTAGGCAGCAATCAAAATAAATAAAGGCTAAAATCTTAACATTTTTTAAATTAGAGAAACACATTATGGATAAAGTTTAAATACCTTGTTCTCCTCCCAGCCCCATTTCTCTCTCCCCATCTAAAAGTGGTCAGTGTCATGAATTTTTTTGTGTGTATCCTTCTGATCTGTGCTTTTTACTTTTTCCACAAACATATGTAAACATGTATAATGCACTATTTTCTTGGGAATAATTTTTAATTTATAGTAATGGTATGAAATTTAGATAAGTAATATTTACATAAATGGTGCAATAGATAATATTCTATTGCTTGCTTTTTCACTCAGTATTGTCCTGGGGATCATTCCAGGTTGACACTTATAAATCTTATTCACTGTAACTGCACAGAATTCCATCATATGAACATACCATATTTATTTATCTATCCTCTTCTCCTGAGAGTTTGTGTTATTCCAAGTGGAAGCCTTAGTTCACAGAGTATTCAAGTTCTGTTCCTCCCCAGGCACATGGTAGGACTCTGCTTCCACCAGCAACATCTGGGGCTCCCCACTTCCTTATAGTCTAAACAACACTTGGTATTGTTAAGACATTGCCCCCTGTGCTTTCCAACAGGGAATCACATAATCTTTCGAACAAAACTGCTAAGTAGGGGACTCAGAGTACAGAATATACCAAATACTTGGGAGGACCAAAAATCCTTTTGCATTGTGCTTTTGCTTTTAAACATCACTTTAGCCTGATGCTCAGCCAAAATTACGGAGGGAGATGTAAGATAATACCATGTTCCTGAACTGATTCCACAAACATCAGGGATCCACAAGGGTCTTCATTGGAAATGTCAGTTCTCATTGTATGAAATTAGGTAACAAAGGAATAGAAAAATGGATTAAATGTGTGCTGACCTACCTGTCCTAAATCCCAGATACTCTTTCCTATCAATGTTGCTTTGACAGTGTGTCCTACAAAAATAGTAGCCCAAGTTCCCAAATACACACACACACACACACACACACACACACATATATACACACATAAGGATGTTTAGGGCACCACTATCTAAAATGGCAAAAATAGAGAAGTTGAAAATGACCTAAATGTTCATTAATCCTATAGTTTCTTAAATTATAATTTTTTTGCTATCTACTTCTGAACTGCCTTAAGAGTAAGACGATAAATTTCTATATAGCTAAAGATAGTTTTAGATGGGATTTAGTTACTTGCAGCCAAATGCCTTCTAACGGATTTCCAGTTTTGCACTGGACCAGCTCTAGCTAGAGGACAAATAAATGCTGTCTTGAGTCCACATGCAGAGGACTCCGAAACACTCGGCGACTTCCCCATGAGCTGCCCCCAAGAGATAAGTCCCATGACCCTGCGTCTCAAGGGAGGAGAGCCTGACCAGGAACCCAGCGACTTTCACCAGAATGTGGTAAGGGGGCTGGGCAGTTAGTCAACATTAAAAACAAATAAAGATGCTGTGTTGTCTCTCTCCCCATCCCCTCCCGGAAAGAGAGTCCCCTGGGACAGATAAGCAAAGACTTCGCACAGTTTCCACCCCACCCCCACGCTGCTGACCAAGCCAGAGGAAGTAATGGAAATAAACTCTAGGCACGTTCAACATTTTCCTACAAGATCCAGCCTCCACCAGCTTCAAAACAGGAGAGCAGCAGAGGAGAGCCAGATGATCCAAAAGGTAGGGAGAAGAAAGGCTCCAGGAGAACCTGCACTTGGGACCACAAGCCACCTGCCAAGGCCATGGTGAGAGTCTGTGCCCTGGGCTCCTGGGCCAGCACAAAAAAAGAATCAAGCTTCTCCCATAAGCCATCAAAAGGGCTGATGGTGGATCAACCTGGAAAAGCTTATACCAGTGAAAGAAAGTCAGTCACCAAAGTCCACATAGTTGATGATTCTATTTATATACAATGTCCAGAATAGGCAAATCCATAAGGACAGAAGGGAAATGAATTTTCAAGGGCTGGGGACCAGGGTAAGGGAGGAGGTTAGAAGTGAAGGCTAAAGCATACTTGCTTCTTAGGGTAGTAAAAGTGTTCTAAAATTGACTGTGCCACAATGCTATGAATATAAACATACCCAAACCACTGACCTGTATACTTTAAATGGATTGATTGTATGGTATGAGAATTATCTCTCACAAAGCTGTGCGCCCAAAAGTGGGGGGAGGGGCCAGGAGCATCAGCGTGGACTACCTGCTGCCGTAACCCGAGGATGCCCTGCTCCCACTGTTTTCTGTGTTTTTATCATTAAAAATGTTTTGATGCCAGCCACCGGCTCTATGAGTCTGTGCTGCTTTTATTATCCCTGAAGCTCAAGGAGATTAAAATAATTTGCCCAGTCACGTGGCTTGTGGGGGACTCTGCCTCGCCTGTAACTGCTTACTCTGCCCCTCCGCCCTAATTCACATCAGCAATTGTTGTTGTTGTTACTACTAAGTCATATCCCATGGACTATAGCATGCCCGGCTTCCCTGTCCTTCACTATCTCCCAGAGTTTGCTCAGACATGTCCATTTAGTCAGTGATGCCATATCAGCAGAGAGTCAAACAGGTCCACAGGGTTAACACTGTAATAGTTTAACACCTAATATTAATAGCATTGGTGCTGGGAACTTATTAAAGGATGGCTTTTGAAAATTTGGGCTGCTGAGGCTGCCTTGCCTGAATCCACCTACTTCCTAGGGTATATCCTGGCTGATGTTCAGGGCACGTGGGTGAGGCAGAAGTGGCTCTTTACGGTTCTCGGGAACACTGGCAGGAACTGTCCATTCCTGAGGAGTTGTTTGGAGTCCCTGAGCTGGCTGGGTACCAGGGAGCCCTCTCTGCAGCTCAGGGAACCCAAGGGTATCTGAGCCCCATGAATGAGTCCCAAGACACATATCTGGAACCTCAGCTTCTGTGGGATTTCCCACTGGTCTGACGTGAGCTCTTGTTGCGGGGAGCGGCCAGGCAAGACTAGGGGCCCCACTGCCTCTGTCAAGAATGCACACTGACGAAATGGCCACCCTCTGTTCCTTGCAGGAATCCAGGCTGGGGAGGCCGTTTCTCTGCATGTCACTTTATTAGAGGTTAGATCACATAACAGATAACACAGATAGGTCCACACTGCCCTGGCTGCACACACCAGGACACGTGACTGGCTCACCATAAAACAGGAGAGCGATGGACATTTGCTCTTGAAGGGTAAAAAGCAAGTATAAATTCCCTTACTCAGCAAAAATGTGTACCTACCCTCTCCATGAGGCCCCGGGGATGAATCCAAGGATTCTTGCAGCTTCCTCCCCACCCCTTCTCAATTCCTCCCTCACTTCCTCAGTCTCTCCTCCATCTCCACCCTGCTCAGGGTCACAAGCCGTTCCTGGGATCAGGCCCTCTGGCATGTCCCCACCAGTCTGGTTCAGGCAGCCCTGCCTCACAGTCTTCCTCCAGGGCCTCCTCTGAAGCCAGAAGTCATGTTCCTGAAGCAAGTGCCCTAGATGGAGAGGAGGGCCCTTTCTGTGTGTGCAAAGTACAGCAGAATTCCACCCACCAGCTCACCCCACATGGGTGGAGGGGGCAGGGGAGGGTAGAAGTTAGGTTGGTCAGATCCCATTTCTATCACTTATTAGTGTTGTTACCTTGAGTCAGTGACTTAACCCTCTTCATTCCTAGTTTCCTTACCTGTAAGATGGGAGTAATCCCATCTTTCTTTTGTGAGAGTGAAATGAGGTCTGCCTGACTCAGAACAGGCACTGGAGAAAAGACAATTATGGTAAATACATGTGAGAATCTATGAAACCATTTTATACTAAAATCTCAGTATTTTGGGACCCTTTAGCCTGATCATAAGGAGCTTTCAAGAATACAAGATGGCCCCAGGAATGTGCCTGATGAACACACACACACACATAAACATACCACATCCAAAACACACACACATATAAACACACACATATAAATACATCACCCAGACATATCCCCAAACACCTGTGACATACACACATACACAAGATATCCCCAAATACACCCCCCACAACACACCAGCCCAAACACACATGCACCTAACACATCCCCACATATATATGCATTCCACACTCACACACACTCCTTTTTTTCTATTTTCTTAAAGATGCTTTCACCAACTCTAAGGATACCCAGTCTCACCACAATTTCCAACACTGTTACAAGAAGCTAGATTACAGCAATAAAAACAAGAGTGTCTTGCTCGCATGTCACCTTGTACCTGAGCACAGAGGCCAGAAACTCTCGTCCTTACTTCCTCAGACACACACTGCTCCTCCCAGCCTGACCTATGATGGATAAAGAAACTAGATTTCTATTTATCCATAAGTCCCTTGTTTGCTTCTGTCCTGAGACAAGTTTATATATAAGGTCAGATTCCCACGTTTCTAAGGCCCTGCTTCTCTCGGTCAAGTTTGCATTGACTGGACTCCTTCTCTGATGAGGCCCCCAGAGATGGGGCCCCCAGGCCCCTTGCTGTATTGATCAAGAATTCTTTCGCCCTGCCCATGATGACTCACTGCCTCTTATCAGCTTAAAAAAAACCCTGGATCGCACAAGGATCTTTTCTGACTCTTCTATAACAAGAACCCCAGGAACCTCCAGAAAGACAGCACTGCCTGGGGAACTGAGTCGCAGAGGTTCTCACTCCGGCTCCACCACTTGCCAGCAAGAGGAAGCTGGCTATCACAGTTTGGGTTCATCCCAAAGCAGACCCTGAGACAAGGCCTTGGGTGCAGGCTGTTTACCAGGGAGATGATTCCTGGAACCCCAAGTGAGGAAGTAGGGAAAGTGAGACCAGAAAAGGATAGAAGCTGATTGTTGTGGTTGTTCAGTCACCAAGTTGTGTCCAACTCTTTGCAACCCCATGGACTGCAACCCCATGGACTGCATGGACTGCCTCCTTGTTCCTCACCATCTCCCAGAATTTGCCCAAGTTCATGTACATTGTATTGGTGATGCCATCCAACCATCTCATCCTGCCACCCTCTTCTCTTTCTGCCTTCAATCTTTCCCAGCATCAGGGTCTTTTCCAATGAGTTGGGTATTTGCATCAGGTGGCCAGAGTATTGGAACTTCAGCATCAGTCCTTCCAATGAGTATTCAGGGTTGATTTCCTTTAGGATTGCCTAGTTTGATCTCCCTGCAGTCCAAGGGACTCTCAAGAGTCTTCTCCAGCACCATAATTCAAAAGCATCAATTCTTTGGCACTCTGCCATCTTTATGGTCCAACTCTCATTCCATACATGACTACTGGAAAGACCATAGCCTTGACAATACAGACCTTTGTCAGCAAAGTGATATCTCTGCTTTTTAATACGCTGTCTAGGTTTGTCATAGCTTTCCTGCCAAGAAGCAATTGTCTTCTATAGAGGGTACTTAATGGGCATGTCACTGCTGTGGGCATCTGGGGCTCAGTCCTGCTGGGGATCCTCTGGGCCTCTGGCTAGAAATCACCTGCAAATTGTCCCAGTGGAGAGCAAGCAGCTGAGATATCAACTCCCAGGGATGATGGAATGACAGGATGACAACTTGGCTCCACTCCCTCCCCTGGCCTCCCTCAGCTGCACCTGCTTGGGTGGAGCAAGCTCCCCATGGTGCCCTGGCTGGAGGAAGCCCTCCCCAGAGAGGTGAGGTGGGGAGAGGGGACAGGGGGAACTGGAATGGGGAGTTGCCAGCATGCTGGAAACCACTGCAGGTGAACTCAGACAAGCTCAGGGTATGGGGGACGGGGCACTGACGGTGTCCTCCACATTAACAGTGCCTCTCCGAGCCTCTCCTACCTGTGAAACAGGCAGAAGACCTGCAGCCCTTCCTAGCAGGCCCCTCAGAGCCAGCGAGACCATTTGTGGGGAGCTTGACAACCTGGGACACTGCTGGTACCAGCAGGAGGCACCGCCACCCTCTGTGGGGGCGACCCTGCTGCAATAACCCCCTCCTCCCAGGAGCTGCTCAGGAGGGAGAGGTGTGGGAAGTGTAATTCAAGGTTCCTGGTCAGAAAGGTCAGGCTGGAGTCCACCGACCCTTCCCCTGGTTCCCATGCCAAACCCCAAGGCTGTTTAAATGGCCACCAGAAGGAGAGTGGCCCTGAGATGCTTTCCTTGGTCTCGGGTTCTCAGAGTGACCCTATGAGGAAGGCCTGGGCACAGTCAGCTGACGAAACTGAGCTGGAGGGGTGAGCAGCTCACTGGTGGCGCTGGGCTAGGAAATGATGGAGTCCGCACTGGATAACCCCCTCCTCTAGAACATGCCACGACCCCCAACCCACATGCCTCTATCACACACACCAAGTGGCTTCTCAAGGCTTCTCTATGTATATCTGTCAGGCCTGGATTGATAGGGAGCTGCCTACACCTGCCCTGCTCAACTGACAACAGGAACCCTCAGGCAGCACTAACTCTGCCCCAGGCACTGTTCTAAGTGCCTTTATCATCATTATTTCATTTAATCCTCCCACCAACCCTATGAGGACTGTTACTATCCCCATTTTATAGAAGAGGAGACTGAAGAACAGAGAAGTTAAGTGACTTGTCTAAGGTCATATGGAAATAAATGGAAAAGGGGAAACTTAGATTTAGGCAATCTGGTTCCAGGGTCCTGCTCTAAACTACTTTGCTACGTTCCTTTCAAAAGTGCAGCCTGTTCTCTTCACTATCTATCAGAAACCCCAAATGTTGGGAATGGAACTGCCACTGACGTCTCTCCTGGGAAAAGAACAGCATGGAGGAGACAAGAGAGCACACTCAGCCTCCTTTTTAAAGATCAGGCTTCCAGGAAGACGGTGCAGATGCTCTGTGCTGAGTGAGGGTCTCTTTTCTGGGGCTTCATGTGTCCACAGTGGCATGTAGCACTGAAGTCAAACACAACTGGGGTCAAGTGCCTTTTTTTTTCTTTTTGAGAATGATAACTCTGGATGCTCTGGGGCTCCCAATACAATCTTTCCACAAGGGAGGATAGATTGCAAGGAAGAGTCAAAAACACAAGAGTTTCCCAGAGTATGGAGCCAAGGCGAGCTGGCCCACAGGGAGGTTGTGGAGATCACATGAAAGAACATCTTGGGGCTCACACATCAGCAGAGATAACTGGTCAACCCCAGGGGGATCTGCCCCACCAGTTGAAGGCAGGTCATGGCCTCGGACTCAGTCTTCTTTCCGTTTCTTATATTACATCAGCAGAACCACTGCCAAGTAGAACAGAAATCCCAGCTTTCCTTGCTTATGCCTGCATCCTGCTTTATAACCAGTTCTGCCATCTCCCCTACCCCCCACCCTCAGCCTCTCAAGTGGAAGTTCTGAACACGGGCTAGAAACAAAGCCAAGTGAATGGGCACAGCCGCGCGGATCCAACCCTTGGGAGAGGAGTCATTCTGTCAGTTCTCGAATGTGTGCCTGCAAATGACTCTTTTAGGGGGTGTTCTGTCTTATCTGTCAAAGGGAGCACACATTATTCCATTCATCGAGCTCTTATTCTGTGTTTGGCACTGCTTATTCACTCCTCGCCACCAGCCCGGGAGAGGTGTTTATTACCCATGTTGTCCAGATGAGAAACTTCGGTGGGGAGGGCTCCAGTACCTCCCCTGAAGGCACAAATTTCCTGAGTGCTAAAGAGAGGACTCAGCCAGTCTGGCTTCCATGGCAGAAGACAGACAGCGCTGTACCGTCTTAATCCTCACAGGATGCCAGGATATAGAACCCATGACCAGATTTTTGATGTTGTTTAGTCGCTAAGTCACGTCTAACTCTCTTGTGACACTATGGACGGTAGCCCGCCAGGTTCTTCTGTCCACAAGATTTCCCAGGCAAGAATACAGGAGTAGGTTGCCATTTCCTTCTCCAGGGGATCTTCCCAACCCAGGGATTGAACCCACATCACCTGCATTGCAGGTGGATTCTTTACCACTGAGCCACTGGAGCAGCCCAGATTTTCACAGAGAAGGAAACTGAGGCTCAGAGTTAGGCTACCTGCCCCAGAGTCAGCAGCTAAGCAGGAGAGCCAGGAGCAGAACTGATGTCAGGGTCTGGAGCCTGAGTTCTGTGATCACCATGAGGACCTGAAGGGCAGGAGGGGACAGTGCCAGCATGTGGCCAACAGGCCAACACTGCCTGGGAGAGGGCATGCCAGGGCACACCAGCTGGCCACCAAGGCAGGCTCTGCAAGGTCCCCAATGCCCCATGCCATTAAACCCAAAAGGGGCAGGGCCAAGTGAGAGCCAGCGGCTGTTGACAGACAGACAGCGACAGAGACGATGCAGCCAACAGCTGCTGTTTATTTTGGGGCCTGGGAAGAGAGGAAGGACTAGTTAGGCCCAGCTCATTCTAACAATAAACCAGGCAGGGCAGATGGGGAGGTGCCCCCTCCCAGCTAAAGCAACAGCCCTGGCCACCTGCTGGGCTTTGCTGAGCGCTGAATGGCCTAGGTGTCAGAAACATCTTGCCAGACTCAAACCACCAACAGACACAGCGCTCCCCACTCCACCCCGCCCCGCCCCTCCCCAGCCCCAAGTGCTGGACTTGTAAATGGCCCAGGAAGACAATGGCACATAGCAAACCCACCCCCTGCAGTGTCAGGTTCCAGGAACAAATGGTTTTTCCTGTTTCAGGGACAAAGGGGGCCACTCCTGCCTGCCACCAGTGGTCTCAGTTTCCTGACTTCTAAGGTCTATGGACAACCTAGGCAGTGGCAAGACTGGCTGGCAGGATTCCCTGGAAGGCCAGGACACAAGACACAAGAGGCTTGGATCCCCATTGCCTGGCTCGGAACCCCCAGCCTGCCTCCTCCTAGCTTATGACCATTGGTAAATTAACCTCTCTGTGTCTCTGTTTTCTCATCAATAAAGTAAGGACCGTAAGAGTGCATTTCTCATCAAGTTGTTGTAAGGATTCAATGAGCAAAGTGCTTAGAAGAATGACTGGCACATAATTTGTCCTCCTAATATTAGTAGTAGTATGATTATTATCATCATCATCACCATCATCATCAGTTAGCCTGGAAGTTTCCTTCTCACTGAACAGTGGAGGACAGCTTCCCTGGATATTACACATGGACTAAGCTAGCCCATGATACAGGTGAACTAGAGACATCTGGTTCTTGGTGCTATAATTCCACCTACTCCATGGATGAGAAAGGTTTTGGGGACTGGCCTGAGGATCTGACCACACTTAGAATATTATAAGGATGCATGCTTAGTCACTAAGTTGTGTCCGACTTTTTGCAACCCCATGGACTGTATAGCCTGCCAGGCTCCTCTGTCCATGGGATTTCCCAGGCAAGAATAGGAATATATACTTGACATTTCAAATAACCAATTGCTACAATTGTAAGTTAAAAGCTGTGGTTCTTAAAAAAAAAAAAAAAAATAGGAGTGGGGTAGGAGGAAGGGGGTTTAATAGAATAAAGCCTTCATCTACAGATTTATCTCACTGTTTGAGGACCTACTGTGATCCACACCTTCCACTAGCGTTAGGGAGAGGGTATTAAAGACGGGAAGATGTGGGGGCTGCTGCCTTGGCAGGAGCTTGCCACCCTCTGGCTCCCAGTTGGAGAAACTGCTTTCAGCATGGTGGGGCCTTGCACACAGTAGGTGTTTTTGACCAGTTTCCATCTTCAGCAAGTCAAGAAGAAGCCTTGCTGCTGAGCAGAGCGCCCTGCTCGGTCCAGTCCTGGGAGCCATACAAGGCCAACTGGACCCTTTACCTGTCTGACCTCGCTGCCTACTGCTCTCCCCTTCGCTCACGCCCCTGGGCCACACCAGCCCCCTGCTCCTCCCTGAAAGGGCCAGGCGTGGTCTTACTTCAGGGCCTTGGCACTTGCTGTTCCCTCTCCATCAACCACTTCCCCTCCAGACATCTGCAGGTCTCATTTGTCCTCCTCCCTCAGATCTTATTCAAAAGTCACTATACATGGGGGCTGTCCCTGGCCACGCTCTAAAAACTAACACAGCAACTCACGCCACGGCCTCCACTCCCTGCCACCCTCCCCTCGCTCAGCTTTCTCTACAGTGTTTATCCCCCATCTACCATACTCCAGATTTCACCAATTTTTCATTTGTTTATTGCTTCCCTTCCCCTATCAGAATGTAAGAGCTCCAAAAGGGCAGGGATTTTTATCCATCCTGCTATGTTCCCAGTGCCTGGCACACAGTTAAATTCAAATATTGATTAACTGAGTGAATTAATTAATAATAAAATGAATAAATGAATATAAATAAGCATCAGATCAGAGTCCACCCCTCAACAAGGTTTTTAATCAGTCAAGTCATAGACTTGCCCCAAACTGAGCAACCCAAGGTCATTCTTGGTAAGAGTTACAGGAGAGGTAAAAACAATAAACATGACAAAAATTCACAGACAGGAGACATTGTAAGATGAGAAGTCAAGGAAGCTTCTGAGAGGTGACAGAAACTAAGCAAAACCATGAAGCATGAGGACTTCCCTGGAGGTACACTGGCTAGGAATCCACCTGCCAGCGCAGAGGACATGGGTTTGATCCCTGGTCTGGGAAGACTCCACATGTCTTGGAGCAACTAAACACCATAAGTATGGAGCCTGTACTCTAGAGCCCAAAAACTGCAACTACTGAGCTTGCAGGCCACAACTACTGAAGCCCAAGCACCTAGAACCTGTGCTCCATAACAAAGAGAAGCCCCTGCTCACCGCAACAAGAGAAATCCCACACACAGGAATGAAGACCCAGTACAACCAAAAAAAAAAAAAAAAAGGGAAAAAAACTAGAAAACAAAACAAAAAAACCCAACCAACCAACCAACAAAAAAGAACCATGAAGGATGACCAAGGTGATAATAGCAACAGCTGCCATTTATTGAAACACTATCATGTGCCCAACATTTTGTAGAGTAACAGCCTGGCATGCTGCAGTCCATGGGGTCGCAAAGAGTCAGACACGACTGAGCGACTGAACTGAACTGATTCACATTTTACAGATTAGAAAGTTGAGGCTGATGGCAGAGAAGAAATGTGAACAAGTGTAACAAGTGTATGAGTTTCAGAGCCTGAGCCCAGGCAGCAGAGGCATTGGTGCTCTGCTCCCATCCTCATGTCCTCAACTTCCAAATGCTGACACCTGAGGCCCTCTCCAGAGCTGTCCAGCTGCCAGAGCCTAGTTTAGCCAGAACAAGCAGCAGGCTGAAAGTGCCGGGGAAGTAAAACACTCCCTGCCCCCAGCCACAGTGCCATGCTAGCCCCCATCCTCCAGAAGACGATGTAAAGCCCCCGGTAGCTGGAACTTCTGAAGGAGCAGGCTTTCAAAAGTGCTCTGGACAAGAGTCCAGCGTGAATAAAACTTTGAATCCCAAAATAGCGGCCAGACCTTGCTAGGGGTCCATTCTGGGTAGCAAGAAGCTTGTTATCTTATCCCAAATGCCAGCTCCAACCACATCATGTGTCAATGGAGGGGCCTGGTGGGAAGGTCAGGGTGGGCAGATGACCAGGGTTTAGTCCAGACCCTTGAAGTTTTATCAGGCACCCACGTGATGTGTTCCCTAGGCCCCCAGCCTCTCGGGAAGCTCTTGAGAGACAAAACCACTATAAAGCTTCAGGGCCCCAGCCTTCCAAGGGAGGGCCTGCTGTATATAACCCTTTGGGTTCACTTCCCTTCTTAAGCCCAGGGCAGTGCTCTCAGCTGTCTGTAACCCAGCAGAACCACAGATCATGGCTGGGATTCCCAAGGGTGCGTGCAGCAGAGGGAGAAATATAGCCACGGAGACCAGAGTTGGATGAAGACCAGAGTGGGTAGAGAAAGACCCGGTGCAGCTAGTTTTTGATACGTGTGGATGTCTCCAGCTGGGGGCAGGGAAGAAAGACAAATACTGCCAACTAGCTATCTAACCTTTGTGTGGAGGGGATGGGTGAGCCATCAAACCTGCAGGGCACCCAATGGGACCATCACGGGCTTTGTCGCTGCAGATCTGAGTTCAAACCCTGGCTCTCACTGTTCAGGGCCATGTGATGGAGGGTGAGAGGTGCCCCTCCCTGGGCCCCTGCTTCCTCATGTATACCACAGGGATGATGCTCAGTGTGGTGACAGGGATTAAAGAAGGCAGCGGATAAGAAGCCCCAGCCCCATGCTTGCACCTAGAAGGGCTCTACTCACACCTTCTCTGACTCAACTTCCCCACTTCCCCTGCCCGGGAGCCGCCACGTCCAGGGATCATGGGAAAAATGAGACTGCTTTTCTCCAACTGCCAGTGAGTGATGACTAAAGTCAATAATTAACCCCCGCTTGAGACCCAAGTCCAGACATTGCCTATTACAGGCCTTAGCTCTGCGAGAAAAGGATCAGTTTGCCAAGCTGCCCAGGCTTAGGCAAGCAGAAACCCCTGGGCAGCCACTTTTGGAAGCCCTGCCCTCACCGACAAGAGACTGGGTCCCTCCTGGGTGCCAGGACCCTGTGCTGAGAGCCCACTGAGTCCTGCCCAGGAGGCAGAATTCAGGAAAGAACTGTATTCTCTTGGAGCCCCACTGCCAGCACCATGCCAGGCCTCCCTCCCTGTTGTTACAAAGAGAAATTCTCCCACACAGGCAAGGCCCTTAAAATAGCCCTTTGGGTCTGGGCCATCAGGAAACGGAATAAAGCTGGGTCGGAATGGGGCCTACCGTGAAAGAGTTCACAGAGCAGCCGCTTCAAACGCCAGAGACAATCCCTCAGTGCTCAGAACCCTCAGGTGGGCAAAGCCGCAAGGCAAGCCCTCTCCACGAGGAATACTACTCTCCAGAAGGACCCAGTGCTGAGCCGGGAGAAGCCCCTGCTACCCTGGGGCAGCACTCCAGATCCCTCTGGGAGAGGGACCCACGTGTAAGTCACAGTGACAGTGTGATACAGGCATCGCCTAGGGCGAGGGGGCCAACACACCTGGCCCTGCGCTTGACTAACAGTGCGCCCTCAATTTTCTGAGTCAGTCTCTTTATGAATAAAACAGGGTTTAAAATGCACAGCCGCTCCATCCCTTACCCCACCTGCTCCGCCCAGAAGTTCACGATCAGCATTGGGCAGCACCCCACCCCCCACCCCCTGGGGTGATCAATTTCCGCCAGGTCTGAAGTTCACACTCCAGGGATGCCAGAGACAGGCAGGAGGGCCCCCACAGCCCCCCGCTGCATAATTTATGCCGCACTGATACACACAGAGGAAAGGATACGGCCCCCACCCCACCCACGCACTTCCACCCAGGCTCAGGGAGGGCGGCTTCCTCACCAGGCAAAGGAAATGACAGCAAATGGCCCGAGAGGCCGCTGAGCGGAGGGCAGAGAGCACAGCTGCTTGCTTCCACATCACTAGCTCAGCCCCTTGGATGTCACCTCCTCCCCTCAGGTGACAGCAGGCAAAGATGGCACTGGAAATAGCTCTGTATTTCCCATTCACAGAAATGACTGGTTTGGAGAGAAGCAAAGTTCCCAGAGGTGGCTTTCTAGAGAACATCTTCACTAAGGGCCTAGAGCAGCCCTGAATTGACCCTGGCTACAGGCTTCTTGGGGCAGAAGTATGGCAGAGGGACCTTGTCTAGAAATTTGTTTGAATCGGGAAGAGCTCCTTTTTGTAAAGCATGTCCTTCCCAAATGATGAAGAAGCCAGACAGAGGGCTCTAGGATCCCTTCACACAGCTATTTTTGCTGGGCTCAGCATTTTCCAAAGCAGCTTTCGTATCTACCCTCCCCTCTGCAAGGCAGCAGGCCAGAAAGGAAGCAATGAGCCCATTTTCTAGATGGGCAAATGGAGATCGAGTGGGGAAGGTGACAGGTGGAAGGTCTCCCATCTTAAGGAGCCAACCAGCCAGGCCTCAGGTGGAATCTCCTTGGGGCCTGGTCTTCCCAGATGTGACGAGAGATCGAGGGCTGTGAGGCTGCTGTGGGGACAAGGTCAGCTTTGGAGCCAGCAGGCCTGGGTCAGCTTCTTAGCTGCACAGTGTTTGGCAATTCATTTTAAGCTCTCTGGACCTCAGCATCCTGGCCTGCATGAAGCAGATGCCGGTAGTGACTACACGCTTCAGCACGCTGTTTTGAGAGTTTCCATGTAAAACTCAGCACATAAAAAACATTTAGAAATGTTACCTGTTATTATTACATTTTCCCTAAAGAATCAGGCTTACTGGAACATCTGACAATGGGGTGAGGGTTAAATAAACCAAGAGGTAGTTTGAAGCACTGTCTTTCTAACTAAAACCGGTTGAGAGAGATGCTGAGACGGAAGACAACGCTGGCCTGAGAGTTTCAGGTGATGCTGAGACTTTAGAGACATCCTGGGCTCCCAGCAAGCTGTTCAGCATTAGCCCCCAGGCCCTCCAAGGACAAGGGTCTCCTCTCTTGCCACTGGAGGGCTTGAGCAGCAGCGCTGGGAACTGGAGATGGAAATGATGTCGCCGTGACATAGAGCCCTGGCGGCGGGACCCTCCACGGATGAGGCCCAAAGCAGTCAACGCCTCACTTCTTGCTGCCCCTCCACCACCCTCATTCCCCAAGACCTCTAGGGTGCAATCAACTTTTATGAGGAGGCCTGACCTTTCTGAGTAAGAGCTATAAACAGAGAAGGGCCAGGCTCTGGCCTGCCAACTGTAGAGTCCCCAACACACAGAAATGGTTCCCATCCCTACATAGGTAGCTCTGTTCCCGCCATGGCTGCAACAACAAACCTAGAGCCAGTTCTGGAGCCCACCAGAAGGAACCCACAGTGACAAGCAGGTCCCCGTCCCCTGCAATCCTTGGGAGGAATGGAAGTGGTGGAGGTGAAGCCTCTAGACAGGTATGTGAGGCTCTCAACAGCTGGCCGCCCTTCCTCCTTATCCTTCTCTCCGGCCTGGGTTTTGCCCGTGTTTTCCTTGCATTATCCACCTCCAGCACCTTTGCTTTTCCCTTTCCTGGCATGCCTTCCCCTCTTTTTCCCACCTAAATCCTATTCTTTCCCACCCAATCCCCAGTTACTCCTTGAGGCTCATCATGAAGCTGGCCCTTGCTAGTCAGTCTTCCCTGAAAAACTCCAGTTCACAGAGAACGCCTTCTGAAGCTTTGGAAGTGAAACTGTTGGTTGCTCAGTCGTGTCCAACTCTTTGCAACCCCATGGACGGTAGCCCACCAGGCTCCTCTGTCCATGGAATTCTCCAGGCAACAATACTGGAGAAGGTTGCCATTTCCTTCTTTAGGGGATCTTCCCAACCCAGGGATCGAACCCGGGTCTCCCACACTGCGGGCAGATTCTTTACCATCTGAGCCACCAGGGAAGCAGGTCTTAATATTAGTACAAATGCCTATGCAGCGCTTAATATGTGCCAGCTACTGTTCTAAGCTCTTTACATTTATCAACTCATTTACTCTTCACCACAACCCTTTGAGCTAGGTTCTATTTCCCCCTCATTTTTGTTTGTTTGGTTGGTTTTGTTTGTTTTTAACAGGTGAGGAAACTGAGGCAGAGAGAGAGAAGGAACTTGCACCGAATCCCAGGGCAGTAAGTGCTACGTAGAGACAGGATTCTGGCATGGGGATAGCAGAGCCCAGGGACTCTAAAACAATACAGCCTTCCAGACACATCTCTTACTCTCAGGAGGTGTGGCCCAGATTCCTCGGTTCCTTTCACTCCTCACATTTGACCTGGCTCTAATGGGGAAGAAAGTGACAAGCTCACAGACTCTGGTGTCAGATGCCAGAGTAAGAATCCCAGCCCTGACACCGAATTACTCTGAGTGAGAGCCGCATAAACTCTCTGGGCCTCAGTTTCCACACCTGTAAAGTGGGGATAAAAACAGTGACCTACTTCATGGGGAGGTTATGATGTTGAAATGAAATCCCCTCTGAAAGGTCTCTTCTGCACTCCCTGGCTCATAGCAGGCACTCATATACTGGTTCTCCTCCTTCTCACTGCATCTCGACGTCCTCACTGGATTCTGCTCAGTACCTGCTGCTAATGTGAGCCGCCTGGAGGCTCCTGGGGGCCTCCTTGTGGCCCAGTGTGCCACCTCCCTCCCTCCCGTCCTGACTCCACTACACATAGCAGCAGTCGAAGCAGCCCAGCCCAGGCGAGAAGTCACACACAGCCCTGGGAATCGCCTCCTGAAATGCTGATCACCCTCCTGGACTCTTCCGTTATTGTTGGCAATATCCACGGCAGAGAACACCTCTGGCCCTGACTCAGAAACCGTTTCCAAAGCCAGAGTCTCCACCTCATTTCCCACACACACCCCTTGTCCTTCCTGTTCCCGGGATCCCTGTCCTAACCCATGATCCTGTTCCTGGATTCTCAGAACTCAAGAGGAGCAAGTGTGACTACCGTATGTATAACTCTATTACTTGTTTTATTTCATTTAATAAAGAGGCAAAAGAGAACAGAGTTGCCTGTTAGGCTTTTTCTGGCCAAGAAATAGTCTGGTCAGTGACTCAGGCTGAGGAAATTAGAAGGCAATTTCCAGGGACCGCGGTGCAAACCCCAAAGTCAGAAGTCCTAACAACACTCCTCTAATTCACTGCCTCCACTGACGATTAACTCATGCTGGCCTCGGAATATCTCTTTGGAAAATGCAGCAGCTGGTGCTTATATTTCTGAGCTGGAACCGGTCTCCAATGACATCAAATAGGTTTATTTTTCCCTTCCCTTTGCCTCCCCTCTGCCTGCCACCACACATGGTGATTCCAATCTTGATTTGTCCCCCCAAGCCCTCACTCAGCTGGCTCTAAAGAGGACCATGATAAATGGCTGACTGTGTTCCTTCTTCCATCAGCCTTGAAGGATGTGGTTGGTTGTTCCATGAGCAGGAATCCTTGTCAGACCCGTGAATCACCCCTAGATCACTTCCCTCCTTGGAGCAGGAAAAGAAACTGTTCTTTTGTGTGTGTGTGTGTGAGAGAGAGAGAGAGAGAGAGACAGACAGACAGACAGACAGACAGGCAGAAAAAAAATATGTGTGTGTGCTCTGTCGCTTCAGTGGTGTCCAACTCTGCGACTCTATCCTCTGTCCTCTAGGATAGACTCTATGACTCTGTCCTCTGCGACTCGGGCTCCTCTGTCCATGGGATTTTCCAGGCAAGAATACTGGAGTGGGTTGCCATGCCCTCCTCTAGGGGATCTTCCTGACCCAGGGACCGAATCCATGTCTCCTGCATTGCAGGCAGATTCTTTACCCTCTGAGCCACCTGGGGAGCCCAAAAGAAAGCAGGGAAGAGTGCTAACCCAGGTGTGGCACTGATCTTGGGGCTGGGATCCAATATGATCTTGCCCTCACCTGCAGCACCTCTCTACTCCACTCCCCCAACACATGTTCCTTCCCAACATACCAGGAAGCCAACACTTGGACAGCTCCAGGAAGCCCTCCAGGTCTGAACAGCTGCTCCTTGTTTATCTGTTTCCCTTGTATGTTGGGTGTTTTCCACGGGGCATGTAGCCCACTTTCCCATCAGACTGTGAACAGCTGGGCCTTCCTTTTTTGCCTCAGTCTTCCCTTCTCTCACAGCTTCGCCTATCAGATCTAAATGTACTCAAGGGTTTCGGTGATAAGGAGCACCAGACAGAAGCTAGTATGTTGAGTACCCATGATGGGTGCCAGGTACTTGCTTCAGTTGTGTCCAACTCTTTGTGACCCTATAGACTGTAGCTTGCTAGGCTCCTCTGTCCACGGGATTCTCCAGGCAAGAATACTGGAGTGGATTGCCATGTCCTCCTCCAGGGGATCTTCCTGACCCAGGGATTGAACCCACATCTCTTCTGTCTCCTGCATTGGCAGGCAGGTTCTTTACTACTAGCGCCACTAGGTAAGGCACTAAAAGTAGAAGCTTTGCCCCCAAATTATCTCAGATCAATTTTCCAAAGTCCTTGTGAGGTTACAGGTGAGGAAGCTGAGACCCAGAGTGGCTGGCCCCAGGCTGCTCACCCAGGAAGAGTCAGAGCCAAGTTTCAAACCCTGATCTGCTCAACACCAGTAATTCTGCAGCGGGACTGGCCCGAGAAGACCCTGTCCATACTGCAGCTACACATCCTTCTTCCCGTGGGGCTGGATCCACAGTCTAAGGGCTTAAGGAAAAAAATGAAAGGTAGAGAAATGAATGGGTCTATGGCCAATTCCTAAAAATGTAGCTCCCAGGGCCAAGCCCCAAATCTGTGATGCTCTAAACACACAGGAGAATGTATTATTTCTCCAGGGTGGATCCTTCATTTATCAGCTCAGGCATCACTGGAGAGCAGACATCATCTTGGGTTTGTTCTAATCCCCTGCCTCACAGTGACCTCCCCCCATTGCCTGTCACAGGCCCTCCTCTGGGATACCAGGTGAACGTCCTACATAGTAAGTCAGTCCTCAAACGCCACCTGGCATTGCTCTCTCATTGTCCTGTAAACCCGAGCCTGGTCTCCATAACCAACCCCAGTGGGGGAGAAGGGCCTCATTGTAGGTTCGTATCTTCCTCTGGAGGTGAAGTGACCTGAGTTGACCCATATCTCCAACTGGGAGACCCTGAGCAACTTCTCACCTCTCCATGTCTCAGCTCACCCATCTGTATAAAGAAATCAAAGACTTTGCATGGACTGTAGGAATCACATGAAATCCTGCACATTGAGCATCTGGCACCAACGATAGTAACTGCTCACACTGGCTATTATTTGCATTCCCTGAAGAGTCCTGTAGAGGATCAGAACATTCACGACTGGTATTTGTCTGAAATAAACAATCAGGAGAGGAAATGACTGCAAAAACACAACGCCTCTCAAATCCAAACAAATAATTTCTTGTTTGCTTTAGATTCACTAGCTCCTCTCCAACACCATATGACTTGACTTACACCTACACATGCGTGTGGGTGCAAAGAATGTGAACCGGAGCTCACATCCTTATGGGAAGTTGTCAAAGGTAACTGCAGTTTGCATCCAGCGTCATTAGGACCATTTAAAGACAAGTGGTCTGAGGCCAAAGCCAGTTTACCTAAGGTCTCTCTAGGGACAGCTCATAACAGCTGAGAGAGGAGCCCTACTCCAGGCAAGGAGCCTGGTCTAAGCAGCAGCTGCCTACCTCCCCCAAATACTCCCCTCTCCCAGCGTCCCAAGCAAGGCCTTGGCAGAGAGGAAGGAAGCCAAGGGCTGACAGTACCACCCAAATGATGCAGGTCACCTGCCTGCCCTTTCGTAAATAGACCAAAACACAAGACCCTTGGTATCTAGGTGGCTCCACCCCCATCCCAGGGACAAGCCTGCCTTTGGCTGGATGTCCTGAGAAGACCTCTTCAGTGTGTTCCCAGCGTTCTGGAGCCAGCAGAGCCCCTCCTGCTTGGGCCCCAGGCCTCTCATCAGCTAGCTCCGGCTAACATGCCTATCCCATAAAGCTGCTCGGCTCTGCAATTTGCCAAACCACAGACTCAGAATTCACCATCACCTCACCAGGAGAGGTGGGAAGAGGGCAAGCTTCTAGAGTGCAGAACGGCGTCCAGGACATATACAACACGGGCGCAGTGTATCCTGCCAGCTACCCACACCAAAGTGCCTTGGCCAGAACACTTGACCTTCTGGTGTGTGGTGTCGGCCATGCAGAGGCCAAGGGAGGAGGCGACCCTAGGCTTCAGAGGCACTGCCTCCCCACCTGGCTCTTCCTGCCCTGTTGATGCTGATGACACATTCTACCATCAGCCCCCTCTCCTGATGCATTAATGCCCTACACATGCAGGAACCTCTTGCTATGACCAGATATTTGTCTTCCTCGTCAACCCCAACCAGCCTTCCAGGGCACTTAGATGAGCCTAACCCACGTGATGGGCAGGCCAGTTAGACCCAGGTGCCGTGACTCGCTGTGTCACAAGCGACTCTACCCCAACTGGTTCTCAGTCTCCTCGTCTGTAAAATGAGGGGTGGAGTTTCATGAGTTCTCAGGTCCCTGCCAGCTCCACTGTTCCGTAACACACAACACTGTCTCCTTTAGCTGTTTTCCACAACCTGTGTCCAGGGCTCTGTATGCCCCCGTCTGCTCAGTGACATCACTCCTGGCCCACACATAGCGTCATTGATTCTTAACATGGGAAGCGGAGATGTCCCAGAAAACACTGTCCATGAAAAGGGAGGAAATGATCATGTCAATGGAACTGCACAGGACTTTTTTTTTTTTTTTCTCACAGAGAACAAGTTATTAGCAATCTTAAAACCCCAAATCTTTCTTCCTTCTTGCCAGACCATTAATAGCTGCTTTTCAAAAGTGCTTTCTTAGTCAAAATCACACCAATCATAAGCTACCATCTAATGAGTGCCTTATGTGCCAGGACCGCACTAAGTGCTTTGCATGGATGATCTCATTTAATTCTCCAGACAATCCTATGAAGTAGATACTACCATTATCCTCATTTGAAAAATGAGGAAACTGAGGTGCATGGAGGTTCAGTAAGTTGCCCAAAGTTGCATAGCTAGTCAGTGTCTGAGCCAGGCTTTGAACGAGAGCCTCTCACTCAAAGCCTCAGCACTAATCACCTCTCAGCACTGTTCGCAGTGGGCCCCCAGCCCCTTTAGCAATGCTCCTGGCTAGTGTGTCCTATATCTGTAACTTTGGACATCACTGGTCAAAGTTAAGGTTTGATGTTTCACCTAAGATCCACAGAGAGTGCCATCTATTGAAAGCAGTGCCTACCTTACCTGAGGACTAGAAAAGAAGCCCTAAAACTTAGCCTGCAACGTTTGAGAAAAGAAGTTAGGAAGGCTGACTTCATAATAAGGGCTGGGATATGCCAATGGACATCTGCCTCAGAGGAGGGCGACCACATGGGAACCCAAATCCTCCAAAGACAGCTTTCTCAAAACGGCAGGGGGAGATGCTTGCTGGGCCAGTGATACAAAAGGACGAACCCTCCCACCAGCACCCATCTTTCGGTCCCCTCAGGAACCAGAATCCTTGGTTAACCTCCTCCCCAACCTGAGCCCAAGCTCATTTATTCAACTGAAAAGAAACCTGAAGATCAGAGCTATTGGGGATAAAGACAGAAAGAGTAGCCTGAGGCTGACATTAGCACAAATCCAGTCCCCTTCCAACAAGGAAATAAAAGGCAGAGATCAATGTGCTGTCTAGGGCAGCAACCCGCAGCCTGTTTTAATTGTGAAAATTAATGCTTTGAGCATTCTAAATGCTCCTTTAAATGCCTAATTTGCAAATAAGATGCAGTCCTTGCTGTCTGTTTCTTTCCTCTCAACAACAGGAGCAAAGTCGCTAGGACTGGCAGCCTTGGGCGCCAAGGACACCATTTACTTCCTAGGTGGGAAGGATGGGAAGACGGGATGGGCTGAGATGAAAGGGCGTCGCGTCCTACTGGCCCGCAGCTCGGCTCGGTCAACCTTAGCCCCTTCTCATTAAGTTTGGGAAGGCAGGGGGAGGGGCAGCCGGCCGCTCCTTGGAGACCACAGCAAACATTTTCCTCCTCGTGTCGGAGACGGAGCATCACTTAAGAGGAAATGAACCCCGGTTAAGGGTCACGTCCAGAGGAGGGATAAAAGGAAAAGCCACAATTTTCCTCACACCGACCGACACGAGGGCTTTAAGAAGGAAATCAAAGCTCAGGGCTGAGGGTGGAGGTAGGGCAGGGGCGCGGCGGCTTCTCTCGGGCCCCCAGACCCAAGCCTGGGGAGACAGAGACCAAGGCACAAGTAGGAGGCTCGTGCGAGGCGTCCGTCCCCAGCGTAAACCTCTGAAAGCATCTCGGTCTGCGTGCGCCTGAGCGACCCGAGCCCCCAGGGAGGGCCGGGAAGATGCTCTTTCCCAACAGAGCTTCCCAGCGAGGGTTTGAAGAACGTCCCCCCCACTATTCATCAAAGCTCAGGAGGACAGATGACTTCACCGTTTAACAGACAAGGGCAGCCACTTGCCAATTCCAATGCCAAAAAAAGACAACGGGCGTGGGGCGGGGGGAGCGGTGGAGGAAGGTCAGAAAAGGCTTCCCTGGAGATCACAGCCCTGCGAAGAGACTCCACCGCCAAAGGCTGCCCTGTAGGCGCTCAGCTCCGGGACTGACCACGGAGAGGACTGGGGGGCCACCCAAGGGGCCCTCAGGGGGCTCCTGGCCAGCCTCCCGCAGGGGTCGTGGGGGCGTACTCACATAGTGCTTGGAGGGGTTCCTCCGTTTCTCCACGTCCACCACGGTGGCATCCTGCACGCAGTAGGCGAGCATCTTCCCCCACAAAGCGAGTGGCGCCCCCCGGCGGCGTCACCTTCTCATCCCGGTCCGGCCCCTGCTCCTTGTCCCGCTTCCCCAGTCCCCGGGTCTCCCCAGCCACCCCGGGCCGGCGCGCCGCTGCCCGGGCTCCCCGCGCCCGCAGGTACGGCCGCTGGGCGGGGGCTGTTCAGAGGGCACGCGAGCTCCGTGCGCCCGGGCGGCTCCCCGTGGGCCTGCCGCGCTCCCCTTCCCTCCCGCGCCGCCGCAGCTCTCCGGCTCGCCCGCCCGCTCTCTCCGCCGCCCGGTGGGTCCGGCGGGAACTGGCGGAGCAGAGGAGGGGCGGGGGTGTGTCCCGCCGGCGAGGGGACGGGGCGGGGGCCCCGGAGCCTGCTGTCAGCGCGCTGGGGAGGGGCCGGCGGCGCCCCTTCTCTGCGCTCGGGCTCCGGGGGGCTCGGCGCTGACGGAGGCTGCGGGCGCAGGAGGCGGAGGCAGGGCCGGGCAGGCAGAGAAGGGAAGGGAGGGGAGAGAGGGGAAGCGCGCGGGGAGGGGCTCCGGGCCCGGGGGAGGGGCTCGGGGCGACGGGGAGGGGGGCTGCGGCCCGGCCGGAGAGGCCGGAGCGGGCCCGCGCGCCCCCACCGCGCAGAGAGCACGGCCAGCGGCCTGGCGCGGCGCTGGGCGACTTCGCCAGGCACAGAAACTCGGGGTGGCTTCGGAGGGAGGAGGGGCGAGGGGGAATGAACCCAGCGCGCCCCCACCCTGGCTTTCGGTCTGGGAGCGGATTCGTGCCTTTCGGCCCCCACCTTTACGGCCCCCTCCCACTCCTATCCCCCAGAGCTCTTTCATGAAAGTAGTTTATTACCCCACTGTTTTCGCCCAGGCCCTCCGAGCCTGGAGACAGGACTGGGGAAGTAGGCGGCATTAAATCCTTCAAGCCAGAGCCTCTTTTGATAAACCACCTGCCCCCCTGCGGGTCACAAAGGGTAAATTCTCCCCGGAAATGTGATCGATCCGCTGCCTGAGTCGTTTATCGATCTGGGCCTGGATAACCAATCTGTGATATCATTTACCAGTGAGGTTACAAGAAGATAACATTCCTGCCTTTAAGCCTAAGGCTTCCCTGGGACCCTCTACTCCAGGTCGAGGAGGAGGGAAGGGAAAATCCACCATTGGGTTGGGGACCAGCTCATCACTGGTCCCAGGCTCTGACTTTCTCACCACCTCTCCCTCTGGTTTAGAAAACCGACTGTTCAAGTCATTTGTCCATCCCTGGACTTGGGACACAATTACTATTTAATTCAATTTACACCGCAACCCACCCCCCATCTGTTTCCAGCATTTTTCCATTCTAATTTCAAATATTTAAAGAAGTAGTGTTTTCACAATTAATCCTATTGTTCACAATCACAATAAACTTTGTGACTGTGGAGCAATGCCAAGCATCTGCAATGGAGGCCAAGAGTTTTACCATCTAATTGTGTTAATACTTTTTTTTCTCTGTAGATCCTAAGTTTTTTTCTTATGTAGATCCTAAGTTCTAAGACTATTCACACAATTGCTAGGTACAGAGTAGCCTTATTATCCTTCCAGCTTTCTTGGAGAAGGGTGCTGGGACACCAAATGATGCTGCTATCTAAATAGTTGACCTGGAGCAAACCACTTAATACCACAGGCATTAGAGTCATTTTAAAGTTTTCTGTGAAATGGGGGTGCTGAACTAGATGGTCTTTTAAGATTTCTCCCTACATACATTCCAAACTCCTAGCAGTAGTTACTCTTTTGGAGACAATTTTGAGGGCTTTTTTTGTTTGTTTGTTTTTCATAATTAGCATGTATGGATACTGACATTTTAATCTCCTGGCTGCAGTCACTGTCCACAGTGATTTTTGGAGCCCAAGAAAGTAAAATTTGTTTCTACTTCCACTTTCCCCCCTTCTATTTGAAATGCCCTTTAGGATTCCAGAAAATGGAGGCCTGGAATAATCCAGGAGAACTTCCTAGAGGAAACTGTGTTGTAGGGACTCTGTATGATCTCTAAACTCTCTACAGGCAGAGTTTAGAATACCTTGGAATACTCTGCCTCTTTTGAACTCCTCCAGGCTGGTTGCACTTGCCCCAAGCTGTTTGACTTGTGCATATTTGTCCATAACACACTTCATCTCTTCCGAGAGTGCCTGGTGCACAAGGACTGGCTGTAAGTTATCTCATACTTCTTTGCACTCCTCATGTCGCAAAGCTTCACCTTATTCACACTAGTAGTCACTGTACGAGAATCTGTTGAATGAATGATCGGGGGGAAAGAAAAGGTGGAGTGAGGACACTGAAGCCTGAACCTGCGGGGGACACACAGAGGGCCAGCAGGAGAGTGTCCACCTGGGGAAGAGTCGGGGAAGGGGGTGAGACTCAGGAAGAGGAAGCAAGGAGAAGGATGGGTGTAGGGGCTCCACTCCACGAGAGATCTTGACACCAGGCAACGGGCTTCTGTATCAGAGAAGATGGTAGAAAAATCATTGTGGGTGCTGGGGCAGGCGTCCTGGGAGAAGAAGATCTGAAAGTGATGCCCAGTTCTGTGGAAAGGAGGAGAGCAGGCATCACTGCCTTGAGCAAGTCCTGTTCCTTGTGGGAGTGGGAGGGAGGCCTGGATAGACCCTCAGTGCTCATCTCTGCAAGGAAAGGCCTGGGCTGGTAGGAAATTAAGACAACCCAGGAACCCATGGGTTCCTGGTCAAAGGATTCTTAACAGCACTCATCCACTCTTTCTCTGTGGACTGCGAGGCGTTCTGGAAGTGATAGGGAAGCCCGAGAAGCCTCTGGTGAGGGGTATTCAGCTGTTGGAGGGAAAAAAAAGGAGAGGGTTGGCTGTCCTGGGTCCCCTTGTGAGTCCGAGCACTCCCTCACAAGGCACCGGTGGTTTCCTGCTCACCTTGCTTCTTCTGGATCAGGATTTGAATGTGGACCTGAGGATAAGAGATCTAGGGGAGGGAGGGAGGGTGCTTGGCTACAAGGTGATGGCCTTCTTCTGGTGTAAGAAACCCCGACAACCTGACATCTCCTAAATTCAGGGTCTTGAAGCACAACTTGAGGACTCTCCACTTCTCCCTGCGCTCCCAACTACCTCAGTCGGAGGGAGCAACTGAGCACCAGCCCCCACCCCACCCCATGGTGCCAAGATCTCTGGGGGTTAGTTGCATAGAAGTTATCAATACCTATGGGAGAAAATCTCCCTCTCCTGGGGCTATAGAGCCAAGAGACTTTAAGTATAAAATGGTACAGACTCTCCCTTCTTCCCTGGGCACATGTCAAGCTCATGCAGATTTCCTTCCCAACAGTGCCTTAGGCATGCCTTTCTGCTCAACACATGTTTACTGAGTGCCTCACATGTGCCTGGCACTTTTCCAGCAATGACTGACACTAGCTTAAGGCTCCTTGGAGACAAGATGGTGTCTCATCTGTTCAGTGTCCGGCATGCCTGGCACATAGTAGGTACACTGGGTGGTCTGTGTTGAAGACATCTGCTCAAGGAGTTAGTAGTGCTTGAGAGGACCAGTTAAACCTCTATTTTGCCACCTCCATCCATGAATTGGGGATGACTCCAACTCAAGGACATTATATGAGCTCAAATGACAAAGTATAATGCCATTTTTTTTTAAGTTTAGGATAAATAAGGGAAAGAGGACCCAAAATAAAGATACAAACTGACTGATACCTGAAAATCTGATTTTTCAGAAACAGAGAACTGTAGGATGCTTAGAACCAAAGAATTTTCCAACTGGAAGGGAGCAGAGAGTTTACTTATTCCTTAATTTTACAGAGGCACAAACTGAGGCCAAGAGAAACTAAGCAAGCTGCCCAATGCCACACAGCGAGGGAGTCCTAGACCTCCCATCTTTGTCCTTCGCCACTCTTATAAGCCTATTCACATGCAAGGAGAGATCATTTAGAGCATTACAGATGCCTGCAGATCCAGAATGTTGCTCTCCCTTGACACTCCAAGTCTCCATTCACACAGGCATCACAGGCTCCTTAGAACCCCCTCTCCTGCCTATTCCAGGCAGGATGCTCCTTAAGGTCAGGGACCATGTGTGTCTCCAAAGTCCCTTTGTGCACATGCAAATCCTATCAGCTCCCACATGCAGAGCCCACCCTACCTTCTCTCATGTGTAATCTTCATAACCACCTCAGAGATGACAACATACATGAAAACAGTTAAATTACCATTCATTTGGCTACTAATCGAAAATTGCCCTATGACAGATCAGCCACTACTATATTGAACCCTTCTTTACATCTTTTACTTTTTTTTCAAACTTTGCTGTGCTTAGGTTGTGCATTCTACACTAGTAAGAAGCAGGTGAGGGTCTGAGAACCATGGACTTGGACTGTGGCACCGCCTTTTCCCTCCCTGCCCTGATGACAGCACCCCGGCCACCTGCCACATACATCCCCAACCCAGCAGACAGCCTTATACATGCCGGGCACTCAATGAATGCTTGTATTTTAAAATTGGATATTTGTCGATGCTGCTGATGAAAGTGATGCCTACGCACTGCAAAGAGTTGCCCATCCTGGGTTCTAATCCTACTCAACCACATCCCAATCTTGTGACTTTGAAGTCACTTCCCATCTCTGGGTTTCTGGTGGTATTCTGGTCCTGTGCGCGCTCTAGGTTGGTAGATAAAGTGAGGTCTTATGGGTCTATGACTCCAGGAGTTGGCGATGGACAGGGAGGCCTGGTGTGCTGCAGTCCATGGGGTTGCAAAGACTCAGACACGACTGAGCAACTGAACTGAACTGAACTGACCCAGAGATGTGCAAATTTTAGTGAGATTTGGAGCCCCCTCCTGGTCAAAGTGGTTTTAGCACCTTTAACTCAAAGCAGCTGGCCCTGCTCTGTATCCCTTTCTGTCCCTGGCTGACCTCTGGCAGGAACAGGCAGGTGGGCCTGGTACCAATAACCTGCCAGTTTACAGACTACAAGCAGTGCAGGGTGTATATGCATCTCTCTTTATTCTCCTTCTTCATTTCTCTCTCTCTTTCAAATCAGCCCTAATAAACAACTGTTTGGGGAGCGTCTTGAGAATGGTCCCGCCTGAATCTGGAGTAGACAGTGAGATCAACTTCTGCTTTCTCCTGAGGGGAGTAAATTACTGGCCAGACTTCTCCTCCCCTGGGTTGCTGGGGAATGGGACCAGAATGAGACACCAGAATTGCCCTGTCTGCTTAGCCCTATTGTTCACTAATTGCAGCCGTAATAACAGGCCCCTCCTGCTTGCCAAACCACACGAGGTGGTGGAAAGCACCTTTATTTGACTCCCAACACAGTAAGTTCATCAGCAAAATCTCAGCCAGCTTTTGTACAAGATGCCGTTGAGAGTCTCAGCCTCCTGTCTCAGCCTTGACTCTGAGGGTGAGGGTCCTTATGCAGCAGAATTATTTGATAGAACCAAATCAAGTTCCAGCCTTAGCAAATGACCATTGCCCTGGAATACCAGAGAGAAATCTGCTAACTTGCATATCCAAAGAAGCCAAGGACATAATTAGATTCACAATGGAAAAAAAAAAAAAAAAAAACTATTCTGTAACTCCAGACTACATCCATAAAACTGAAGAGACATCTGGTCCCCAAACTAGCACATGGTGCTTTAAGACCTTCAGAGATGAGGGTGTGAATGGTCGATCTCAACTATTCAGCATGTCTTCAAGTATATTCCTGCCTGGTAGGGACTTACCAGCATCCTCTTGGTATAAAAGATCAGTGTATATAGTTCCATTTTAACCAAAACCACCACAGATTTTCTATTTCAAAATCCCCTGGATTTTCCAGAAGCCAGCAAACCCTGACTTGTCCACTGGATGACAAAAAGAACAGGAAAGAAAAAATCCGTTGGGGAATTCAAAGGCAGTTTCTTAAAATAACCTGAAGCCACAAATAACCAAAATTATGAGTCTGGTTTTGGTTTGACCGCCTTTTTTTTTTCTTCCAGTTCTCTATTGAGAAATGTTAGAAATTACTGTTCTTTATCCTGTTTGAATCCACTTGCCTATTTCAGGTGAAAGATCCAAGACTCTTAGAAGTCAAGTCTGGCTTCGGTAATGTCCTGCTCTCTCTGTCTCATTCAGAAGGTATTCCCATAGTTGGTTCATTTCTTACCTGATACACTATGGCAGGTTGAGGAAGACCAAGCTGGCTGGGTTTTCCCACCTAGTTGAATCTGGCTGGGACTCTGACTGGCATCTACAAGGTGTTGCCCCAGGCAGATTACTCTGATCACTTTGATTAATCTTACTGCCACTTATATTAATTATCACTTATATTAATCTTAATATAAATAGCTCATGTTTCAGTTGAGTCTCTTTGGTTTACAAATACGAGTATTTGAACTGAGCCAGCTGAAAAAAAGGAGAAGGGGCTCTATTTCCAAGGTACGGTGTTATCTCATTATCCACGGACGTTTGGACTTAGAGCCAAACCAGGAAGTAGCAAATCTTTGAGAACATGATACTTTCCTCCATCTCTTATTTCTGCTTACCAGTCTATCAGTTTTATTCTTCTTGATCTGTAGACTGCTTTCCTCTGCTACTTTACCCACATAGCAGGAGTCCCCTACTGCCCAAATGTCTACCAGTCCCTTAATTTTAGACACTTGAGACTGGTTGCTTCTGTAGTCTAGCTCCCAGTACCCAAGAAAAACAATCTGATTGGCCCAGTTTGGGTCATATGTCCACCTCGTTCCAGTCAATTAGGGGGTGGAGTCATGTAGCATGAGGATGAATATCAGAGCTATCCCACTGGACTGGGAATTAATTCTAAGAAAGAGGGCTGGTGTGAGTGGCCCCCACACCCCAAAACACCCCTACTAAATTATTGTTTACTTTTTCAAGGACATTATTCATTTATTTATTCACTCAATGAATACTTAAGTTACCAATTATGTCACCCACTTTATTAGGAACTAGGGCTACACTTGGGGCAAACCAGACAAAGTCCCTGTCCTTAGGGAGTTTTACACTTTTGAGGAAGATAAACTTTGTTTTATGAATCATCCAAATAAATGTAAAATTATAATTGTGAGTAATGTTGTCAAGGTGGAGAAAACATATACTCAAGTATAAATGTTGGTCATCTCTTGGGGTAGCGATACAAAGTTTTAAAATTAATTTATTTAAACATTAAAAAATTCTAGAGTATACATTTCCTTTGGGAAAAAGATTGAGTTTTTAAATTTGCATTTTAAAAGGATCATGATGGTTCCCTGGTGAAGAGGGCTGCCTGGAGGATAAGCGGGGGCATTTGGTAGATCGGCAGGGGGATACAAGAGGTGATGACATTGACATATCCACACTACTATATATAAAATAGTTGGGCATCTCTGGTAGCTCAGCTGGGAAAGAATCCACCTGCAGTGCAGGAAACCTGGGTTCGATCCCTGGGTTGGGAAGATCCCCTGGAGGAAGGCATGGAAACCCACCCCAGTATTCTTTCCTGGAGAATCTCTGTGAACAGAGAAGCCTGCCAGGTTACAGTCCATGGGGTCGGAAAGAGTCGGACATGACGGAAGGACTAAGTGCAGCATAGCATATATAAAATAGATAACTCATAGGGGCCTACTGTACAGCACAAGGAACTCGATTCAATACTCTGTAATGATCTATATGGGAAAAGGCTCTTAAAAAGAGTGGATATAAAAAAAAAAAAAAAAAAGAGTGGATATGTATATGTATAACTGATTCACTTTTCTGTACAGCAGAAAGTAATGTAACATTGCAAATCAACTATATCCAATAAAAATGTTCTAAATCAACTATATCCAAATAAAATTTTTTTTAATTAAAAAAATTTCTTTTGAGTGTTGGCCTAATTAAAAAAAGAGAGAGATGACAACAGCTTAGACTAAGCTGACAATTCTGGGTGAAGTGAAGAGAACTTGAGAAGGTAGAGCATCCTCTGTCTGGTGATGCTGGTTAGGGATGAGGGAATTGGAGGTGCTGAGGACCATCAAAGATTCTCAGCCTGCATACCTCGGGGGGGATGATTATGCTATTTAGTATTCTGACTTTTTCTTAGCCTGCAATATATGGAAGCTGTTCTAGTCAAGGCCACAAGTTTCCTTCAGCTATAATAAAGATCATGATAATAATAACAGTAACAATAACAGCAATAATATCATCAATTGTTTATTAAGCTCCTATGTGTTGTGCCAGGCACTCTGCTGAGTAAGCACTGTGCTTGTGTATTCCATAAACGGGAATTTAATCACAAACAAGAATGCCCTCCTTTGTGGGGTTCCCAGTCAAGGTGAAAGAAACAATGAATTAGACAAGAAAAAAACCAAGGCTTTGGGCCTCTTCAACTCTAGTGTTTTTAAAAAATGTGTTCAGCATTTATTTAGTAAGGGCTGGAAGAAATAAATTTTCTATTAAATGTGCACTTCTCTCCCTGCATTGAAAGTAAGATATTTATTATATGCACTGAAAGCAGTATTTTCTAAGTTGTCTTTTATTTCGTGAGTTTTCATACCTGGATAATGTCACTTACATGCTTGCTATCAGTAAAAGTAACTTACGTGGATACAGCTTCAAACTCTTAAAAGATATTTTAAAAGTGTGTCTAATTTTAATGGAAATCAGATGTTTCCTATTTTTCTGGAGTTCTTATTTTCCCTTTAATTTGGGGGGGAAGAGGAGGAAGTTTCTTAATAGTTAACCTCTTTGGGAAGTATATTGAACGGTATGAAGTTACTTAAAACAAATCGTTCCTTCCAAGAAACCAGCACTAGGCCCAAACTGCTGCACGCTGACCTAGACCTTGCAGTCGGGGGTGACTACTGCTGCCTGAAGGGCTGTCTGATGGAAGGAGTCAAAGCCAGCCCAGCTCAGCCCACAAGGGCAAAGCCTCCTGCAGGAATACTCCACAGAGATGGGAGGCGTTAGAGAGGAGGGGTTTTGAATTTCCACTTGAGGATACTGTTTATTGTGGAAGGACCTGGACCATTTGTGCCAGGAGAGCCTTGGAAAATCCCAGTCTTCAGGCCAATTTGCCTACCATGCCTAATACAAGAGGGGTCACCACTGCTCAGATTTTTAGAAACAAAATGGAAAATTTTCCCTGATGGACAGTTAAGAAATCAAGTAGATAATGTCTAATGATTAATTCATGATACTACTGAAACATGAGGGGACTTCCCTGGTGGTCCAGTGGCTGGGACTCCATCCTCCCAATGCAGGGGGCCCGTGATTCGATCCCTGGTCGGGGAGCTGGACCCCACATGCTGCAACTAAGAGTTCACATGCTGCAACTAAGACCCGGGGCAGCCAAATAAATAAATAGAAACACGAGAATGCCAGCTCATAAGGACAGAAATGTTGGCCTGTTTTTTCACCATGATATACCCCCTGTGCTGAGAACAATGGCTGACACATGACAAGTTTTCCACTAACTGTTCGCTAAACCAATGGTAGCAAATATTTTCAATTTGGGGGGCCATATAATCTCTGTTGCAGCTACTCAACTCTGTCTAATATACCTATACCATGACCCTGCAATTTCATTCAAGAGAAATTTCACCCAAGAGAAATCTGTACATATGTCCACCAAAAAAATATGAAAGCATTTATAGCAGCACTAATCATAATAACTGAAAGCCACTTTAACGTCCACCAATGCTGAGTGGGTCAGTAGAGGTGTTATGTTCATACAATAGAATACTATACACCAGTGACAAAAGACAAACAACAGCTTCAGACAGCAAACTGGTTGAAGCTCACAGACACATGTTGAGCAGATAGAGGCAGATGCAAAGGACATATGCATACTGTATGATTTCATTTACATGATGCTCAAAATAGCCCAAGTTAACCTGTAGTGCTAGAGGCCATATAAATGGTTGCCTCTGAGAAGTATGAGCTGAGACGGGCACAGAGGACTATGCTGGAAATGGTCTTTGACCTGATCCATATGGAAGTTTTGGCTATGCCCTAGCATTGTACACTTGAGTGTATATATTTTACAACTAGCTATGTGGATTGTTTATGTCCCCACAAAGTTCAAATATTCATTTAAATAAAAGAAGGATTTAGCTAGTAACAGATTGTCTTGATCCAGATAGAGAGTAGTTTCTGACAGTAATTTCTTTTCTCACTTGAAATGGTCATACCAGCATCTTGCTCTGGCCTGGAAAGTACAAAAGTAAATTCTGGATCTCACTGCCCGTATTATTATAATAACTCAGAAATGTCTGAAAAGTTTTCAATTCGAAGATAGCACCTCAGCATCACTGAGATGCTATATATAAAATGCATTTTAAGATTCTCTTCTTGGAGTTTTCCCTGGTGGCTCAGGGCTAAAGAGTCCGCCTGCTAATGCAGGAGACACAGGTTTGATCCCTCGTCTGGGATGATCCAACATGCCACAGAGCCACTAAGCCCATGTGCCACGACTATTGAGCCTGTGCCCTAGAGCCCGGGAACCGCAACTGCTGAGCCCACATGCCGCAGCTACTGAACCCTCATGCCCTGGAGCCCATGTTCTACAACAAGAGAAGCCACTGCAATGAGAAGCCCACGCATTGCAGCTGGAGAGTAGCCCCTGCTTGCTGCAACTAGAGAAAAGCCTGTGCAGCAAAAAAGACCCAGTACAGCCAAAAATAACTAACTAAATAAATAAAAATTATTTCTTAAAAAAGATTCTGTCTTCTTGATGATGGCTTATGCTTGATGTATGGATCATATAATGACAGCTTAACCCTGGGTGTCCTGGAACCAATCCCCCAAGCAATCTGAGGAACAACGGTATTTACTCTGTGAATAAGGTAGACCAGAGCTTTGCCCTCAGGGAACTTGCATTTCTATTGCGATTTGTGCAATTGCAAACTTCTCTCTGGGCAGAATGATCTGCAGTGCTTCCGCTCTTCCCCAGTAGCTTGTTCTTTTTGTGTTCTTATTGCCTGATTACTAATAGGTCTTATTAATAACAGCTCAAGGTTTCCTAAGCTTTTCCTTAATAGTATGTTCTTCTCAAGACCTCATGTGCAATGTGTTGTTTATCTGTGGCACTGTACGTTCATTTTCATCACCAGACTTTTTTGCATATGTTTTTATGAAAACATTAAGCTGTTCATTTTCCATGGAATGAATTGGAAAGCTTTGTTTTCATGCTCCACTGTATTTAGTCTCAAAATGGCATTGTTGCTTGGCAAGGTCTGTAAAAATCAGGTGCAAAGTTTACTACACAAAACATATTTAGGACTTGGGTAATTTTTATTGCCATAAAAGGTGACTTTTCCAAACAACTAAATATCATTATTCTCTGTTGCCTTTGAGTGGCTTTTTTTTTTTGGCATGAGCATTTTTGACAGCTTTGTGGCTTTTCCCTTTATAAGCCCCTGCCTCCTCTACTCTGGAATATTCTTTCAGTTTTACCTGAATCAGTTTCTCCTGAATTGTAATTCCTAAGACCCCAAATAAACTTGTTTCATGTTTTGCGGCCTTCTTGGTCAACACAGTCAGAGATGTAGTCTTTACTCTGAGAGTGTGGCCCTTCCATGGTTTCAACTGAAAGCTTGAGTTGTTTGCCAAAGCCCCATAACTTTGTAAGAAACCATCACCCCTGGAATGGGCAGTGGTTGAAGTCTCTGCTCCATCTCTTTCAGTCATCAACTGTTGTTTTCCCCTGGATTCCTTTGAGTCTCACTTGGACATGTACAATTCAAGAGTCAGTCAAGGATTTGAGAAGAGTTTATACACATTTCGGGACTTCCTACGCTGTGACTCTCCTTTTCAGAATTTTCACATCAATTTCCAGTCACTCTATTTGCAAACTCCTTCTCAGAATCATCAGGCCACTAAGCCTGTGACTTTAGTCTTTCAATGACCTCTACCCTGTGTGAGCTGATTGTGGTTCTCTTAGTGTGGTCCTTCAACCAGTAATTAGCATCACATAGGGAATGGATAAAATGCAAAATTTAGGGCGGCAACCCAGACCTAGTGAATTAGAAACTCAAGGTGGAGTCTAGCAATCTATATTTTAACAAGTTTTAGTTTGAGACTGACTGCCTTAGTGGTGAAGCTATACAAATGTGGGTCTCACCCAGAGTGGTTCCCATCCTTTACTGTCTGGATGCTCTCCAGTGCCATCAAATACGAGTTTTTTTTTTTTTTTGTGCAGGGGGGAGGGGTCCAGAATTTTGTAATATTATTTGTAGAAGGAATCAGCCTTAAACAAGCTACTTTATCAGATGGGAATTTGGGCATTCACTTTGTAGTATATATTCCATACTGTATACTGCTTGATCCCCCCACTTCTAAGCACATATATCTTTATAATTCAAAAAATAAATTTAAATTCTTTTGAGATTTGAATAAAATGTTTGTGAAACCCTGGAAGTACCTTATAGTTTTATGGAACACGGCTTGAAAACCTCTAGTTAAAATGGTGCTGATTGACAGTATGGGTCAGGATTAGCCTCAACCATGCATAGGAGAATCTCCATAGCAACTGTCACCATAGCACCAGGCCTATGACAGAGGTGATAAATGAGCTTGTACAGAGTGGGGAAGAATGTAGTGTGGTATTTTCTGGTCTCCCCTCCAGAAAATCCCAAAGATATGCCTGTACCTTTGTTGCAGGAAGGGGGACCCCTTCCAGGGCCCGAAACTGGGCTCTTGTCTAACACTCAGAAATGAACTGTCCGAGACACATGTGCTGACAAAGCAAGAGATTTTATTGGGAAAGGGCACCCGGGTGGAGAGCAGGAGGGTGAGGGAACCCAGGAGAACAGCTCTGCCAGGTGGCTCGCAGTCTTGGGTTTTATGGTGATGGGATTAGTTTCCGGGTTGTTCTTAGCCAATCATTCTGACTCAGAGTCCTTCCTGGTGGTGCACGCCTTGTTCAGCCAAGATGGATGCCAGAAAGAAGGATTCTGGGAGGTGGTTGGACATGTGGTGTCTCCTTTTGATCTTTCCCGAACTCTTCCAGTTGGTGGAGGCTTATTAGTTCTGTGTTCCTTACCAGGACCTCCTGTCGTAAAACAATTTATGAAAATGGTTACTATGGTGCCTGGCTAGGGTGGGCGGTTTCAGTCAGTGTGCTTCCCCTAACACCTTGATAGAGAAACCCTGCAGGTAATGACCAGGTGAAATGACCTGACATTCTCCAAAGTGCAAAGAGTCTCTGCTCCTCAGTGAGAGGAGGACTCAGTGAGACTCCTCAGTTAATTCTCAAGAGAGAATTAACCCCTTATAACTTCAAGAAGAGAGAATACCTTCACAATACTGTCATCCTACCAGACCTGTAGAATAGAGAGAAAGTTCATCTAAAAACTCACTCCGGCTTCTCCCCCTTTCCCTGCCTCCACTTCCAGACAGACCCACTGGTGTTTTATCCCTTGGGGAGCAGGCCCTGGGCAGTACTTTTCCAACTTGAATGTGCGCTGGGGATCTTTTTCAAATGTAAATACTGATTTAGTAGGTGTTATAGGCTGAACTGCATCTCCTCCAATTTCATATGCTGAGATCCTAACCCCAGTACCTCCAATGTGACTGTATTTGGAGATACGGTCTTTAAAGAAGTGATTAAAGTGAAATGTGGTCACTGAAGTGGTCGCTGATCTAATATGACTTGTAAGAAGACAGGACAGAGACACAGAGGAAAGACCATGTGAAGATACCTGGAGATGCCGAAGAGAGAGACTGTAGAAAAAACTGACCCTGCTGACACCTTGATCTTGGACTTCAAGCCTCCAGAACTGTGCATTGTTTAAGCCGCCCAGTTTACTTTGTTAGTGCCCAGTGGGACTTTGCTGTGGCAACCCTAGCAGACTAATGTAGTAGGTCTGGGGAGGCAACTGAGATTTTACATTTCTAACATGTTCCCAGATGATGCTGATGCTGCTGGTCCAAGGACCAGACTTTGAGTAACAAAGATCTGAAGAATCAGGTTCCTTTTTGCTTGATGGCATGCATGGTCAGCAGCTTCCCAAATCACCTTGCACATTGGAGAGGAGGATACTTTTTCTCCACCTCTGCTTTCTTTAGGATGGCTAAGGCAATTGTTCTCAGCCTTCTTATGTTTGCAGCACTTTAAAAATATAGAGTGGCACCTTTTGGGGGATGAGTCACAGGTTAGGTTATGTAAATGAATGAAGTGGGCCGGATACAACATAGGACCTGAGGATGCAGTAAGTAAATGGGGAGCTCACTGCCAGTGGGCAGATCTACACTGTCTCCAGTCAGAATCTGAGCTTGGTGTAGTCAGATTTTCCAAAATTTCAAGAGAAGATAGAAATTAGGATTTTTACATTAAATCTCCAGAGTTTTTAAATGTTGGCAACTCCGTCAATTTCTTTTCAAAACGTGAGGCAAAGGAGCCCCTGAGGTCCTGGACAAGTTATTGATTTGTATCTTATTTTGGAAGTATACATATGTAAGGGCTTCCTAAGTGGCGCTAGTGGTAAAGAACCCAAGTGCCAATGTAGGAGATATAAGAGATGCAGGTTCGATTCCTGGTTCAGGAAGATTCCCTGGAGAAGGACATGGCAATCCACTCCAGTACTCTTGTCCAGAGAATCCCATGGACAGAGGAGCCTGGTGGGCTACAGTCCATGGTGTTGCAAAGAGTTGGACATGACTGAAGCAACTTAGCATGTATACATATGTAAAAATTCATCAAACTGTAGGATTAAGATTTGCACAGTTTACTGCTTTTAAGTTATGCCACAATAAAATACCTGCATCAGGGTGATGCACATCAGCTTCAAGGTAGTCATTATCTGTGGGAATGGAGGCAAAGCAGGAATGAAGTTGGCTTTATCTGTATCACCAATGTTATGTTTCTCTCAAGAGGAGAACTGAAGCACAGATGGGAAAAGAATAACAGCTGTCTCATCTCAGTGGTATCTGGATTTTCTGCTTCATTATTTTCTGTTTGGACTATTTCACCATTAAGCATCTAAATATTAAAAAACAAACAAACCCTGAGAATACCAATACTGCATGGGCTAACCCAAACCCCTTGGAGGTTACTGAACCATATTCTCTTGGTCTTCCTCTGGGACCATATTGTTGTTTAGGTAGGAATGTTCTCTGCCTTGTCCCAGATCTTCTGCATGCTTCAGTAAACACCTGCTCCCTCCCTGCCATGGGTGTGACATGATGTCACTCCACCCACTCAACCCATATAACCTCCATCATCAGAAGTGGTGTTCTCAGTGCAGGCTCAGCTGGAGCAAAAATAGAATATAAACATCAACCTAAACTTGAAGACATTGTGTTGAGTTCCCAGTTCTGGGAACAGGGAAGCCTGTTCTCTGATCCTGAAAGCAGTACAGCCTAGTGGTTAAGCTCACTGGGTAGAAACCTGGCTCTTCCACTTAGTAGGTAGTTACATATCCTTGGGCAAGGTAGTCAGTCTTGGCCTCAATTTCCTCATCTGTAAGGTGGGAATGATAATATAATAGTATATACCTATTTAGGTTTATGTTAAGATTTAAGTTGGCTGGGTGACTGGTGCATAACTGTTCAATAAAAGTTAACTCTCATAACTGTTAGTATTATTAAGTACTTCCACTTTACTTTAAACATCTTTGATACATCATGGACTAAGTCTGAGGTGAGGCCACGATGTTAATAAGTGGTTATCTGACCACTGAGTCCCAAAGGGAAAATATTTTCTACTCTGCTTCAAGTAGCAAATATGCTCAAGCTTTGTCATGCATAGGAAAGGAGAATCACAGAGGCTCCAGGCTGGTTCATTTACTGCTTGCCTCCAGCCTCAGGGCTGGGGCACCTGCCCCTCCCCGTGGATGGTGGTGTTGCCAGGGCAACAGGGCTTGTTGATGCACCGGGTTGCTGTTTGGGGCTGGTTGCTCAAGGTAATCCTCCCAGAAACAGCATCCTGCTGGCAGCTCAGTGACCCAAAAAAGGGCTTCAGCAGTGATTAATATTGCTGCAAAGGATGCACACAGATCCAAGAAAATGCATTCCCTAAAGGGATACGATTTCAAGGACTTCTCAGCTGGTGCTTCTTTGCCTTCTTCAACCACAAGCATTAAGCTTCTGTTTGAAATTCTAGTTCTCCCAGGTGGCATTTTCCAGAGGGGCCGTTTTCTCTGGTAACTCACAGAGACTCTGACTACCTGGAATGGGGTGGGGAGGAGCTAATTAACTGCCTGTGAGAGTGTATTTCCTGTGAGGGCCTTTCCTTGTACTTCAGGAGCCACACTCTTTAAGCATTTCTGCTGAATCCAGTTGAGAAGGCCCACAGATCCATATGGTCAGAGAGTCGGACACGATTGAAGTGACTTAACATTCACACACACACAGATCTCCTGGCCCTCTTGCCCTTCCATTAGCCTGAGACTCCTATGGCCATCACCATGGTCTGTCCTCCAGAACCTGGGCGTTACTCTGGCCTTTCCCACCCTCCTTTCCTGAATCAATTATCCACCTTGGGTCTGTTGCATTTAGGTCTCTGACATCCATCTGCTCGTCACCATCCCCTTTCAGGCCCTTACTACCCTTCCCTGGATCACTGTAGCCATGTCTCTCTGGTCTTAACCTCCCCCTGAGCAATGCTCCTCCACCCTGCTGCCAAAATAATCTTTCCAAAATGTAAAATCTGATGCCGGCTTTTAGCTTAAAATCTTTGATGCTGCCCTTCTCCCCACCTACACACTGTTTCCAGAGTAAATGTTCCCAGTACTGTTAGAATTGTTAAGAAAAATCCAGAAAGCTGGACTTTGGTGAGGATTTTCCCCATCCCTTTTTTATTTGTAGAGTTATAGCATTTTATACAACAAAAAATGACAAAACATTGCAATAAGTCTTCCACCCACTTCAGCCCCCAATTCCGTATCTGAGGAAGACACCCCTGATACAGTTTCTTCTGTGGTTTTTCAAACACATACACACTTTTTTTTTTCTTTTTTAAATACAGATGATAGCCAATTTTTTTTTTTTTATGTTGGTTTAATATTTTTTACCAACAGGAATCCATGGGGTCACAAAGAGTCAGATACGACTGAGCAACTGAACCGAACTGAGTATTTTTAAACTCTGAGGGTCAAACAAGACCATATGTATCCATGGGTTGTAAGTCATATAGACATGTGCTTATGATCCATTTTACTTCAAGTGCCCTGGAGACAGGGTTGGAGCTTTGCCTTGACATCCCCCTCTACATCATGGCATGATGCCTAGCATATAGTTGACATTCAATAAGTACAATGCACTGGCCATCCACTGAAACATTTATTAAGCACCCTTCTGTCCCTACTGCTGGGTCTGTCACAGAATTCCAAGTGAACTGTGATGTGGGCAACCTCTGAGGGAATACATGGGAACAGTCAAGTCCAAGACCTCAGCTGGCTATAGGTTCAGAACCTGTCCACCTCCTATTTTTCCTGGTTACCTGGGTCCACAACAGATGGGCAGAAATGGCAGATGTCTCCTGACCTGGCCCTCAGGCTTGCCCCAGTGGAGTGAGGGCTTGTGCCCAGCCCAGCCCTCCACGGAGTGCTGACACCACCATTCCCAAGCTGGCTCTTGTTCCCAGGAGTGGCGTGTCTATTTCTTGCCTTCCACCAGGTCAAGGCAAGCTGGGACTGGAAGGAAACCACACAGGCCGCTTGCTGACTCTTCCTGAGGCACTGGGCTGGGCTGGGCTGGGCTGGGCTGGGCTGGCTGCTCGATGAGTCAGGCCTTTTCAAGCTTCTTCATGTTGGGAGAAGACTCGCTGCTCAGGTGGTTTGGGGTCTTCTCCTAGGCTAGATCCTCTCTGATCACTTGCCTGTAGTCCAGGTCACGTCTAGCTGGTCACCATACATGATGGTTGCAGGACAGGGTGACATTTACAGTTCATGATAAGGTCGACCCCACTGATGATACATAACAAACTCATGATATGGCCCTCCCCATCTCCTGAGGCTGCGATTTCCAATTGTTTCCACAGTGACGCAGGACAAATGGTTTTCGTATGCAGGGTGCTCCTGCTGGAGTATTTGGGTTGGCCAAAAAGTTTGGGTTTTGCCATAACAGCTTACAGAAAATCCTAAATGAACTTTTTGGCCAACTCAATATTTTTTTTTTTCCCTCCACTCAACAAACCATTCTGGAATGCAAAGGTGGGTGGGGTGGGAATGTGATCTTGTTCTAAAATTCACCTTGACTTGATTCTAACTGCACTGCAGTATGACTCTTACTCCTAAAACTCAGGGTGAGGGGGGCGACACATCATATGCCTTTTTTTTCTTTATTTCAAGTTAGCTGAGGCTTGGGAGCCCTCATTCTCTAGGCTGGAAAGAAAATAATATTGGTGGTAATGGGGTGGGGCAGGCTCTCCCCTTCTCTTGGGATGCGTGAAAATCCATCACATAGGAGGGTACATGGTGCCTGGAAAATGGGTGCTGTGTCTACTTTTCTGAGACCAAGTCTTCTGGTGATGTCCCCAGGGTGTTCCTTTAGAGGATGCTTACAGAAGCTTCCTTTCCAAGCTTGGGAATCTTGGCTGAGGCTGGGGATCTTAAGCCAATGCTTAAGTCTGCAAGAGACACTGCAAAACCTCCCCACAGAAGTCCTGCCAAACTGCCACCTGCCGCAGGCACCCTGGGCAGCACATTCTGGTCTGCCAGGCCTGGAGCCCACTCATCTCCAGTCCCTCCCAGGCTCCAGGCTTCCAGAAAACATAAGCCAGCTTGTCTGCACAAACAAACAACTTCTGGTTTCGGCCTCCAAACCAAACCTCCTGGAGGCAAGGGTGGCTTCTTGCTTGGAAGAAGAAACAGAAGACAGGAAATACAAATCCCATGCTAACAGCTCAATATATTATTCTGCCACCAAATTTATATTAGAATAATCATTCACAAATTTCAGTACATCAGAAAACTTTGTACTTCTCACAGGTTACTTGTGCCACGTATCACCACTCATGTGACACCGCTGTTGCTCTGCTCTAAAGTAAAGCTAAAAAAACCAAAAAACAAAAACAGAAGCATTTTCTGTCTTCACCCCTGCTTTCTTTCCTCCATTCACTGTCTGTCTTCAGAACAAAACTAAGAAGACTTCTCCCTGAGGATGCAATTTCCAGCCAAGAAGATTATCAAATGGGTGTTGCCCAGTGCCCCATGAACTGTATCAAACCTGGTCAATGATGAAAATGCAAGCATCACCTTATTATGATAATTAGGCTATGTTGATTAAAGTGGAAGCAGCATTAAGGCCATTTCTATTACTAAACCTATCTTCTCCACTTAATTAGCACTTTCTTAAAAACGTCTTTAGTTTCTTAGTTTATCTGACTGGGGACAGAGTCACTGAACCAGAGTTGAATGGCGTCTGGTTTATGAGAGGTCTGAGTCTATAACATGGTGATTGGTTTTTTAAAAGATTGCTGCCTTCATGTATTATATAACATTTGGGCAGGCATGTGTCCAAGCACTTGAAGTAGCAAATGGGGAGCATTGAGGTTTGAGTTCTTCAGGATGTTTATTCCAGCTGTGTATTAACTAGGACCTCAGCGTCCGGCCTTGGACTGTTTCTGTAGCTGATACGATGGGCCTCCCTCAGCCTCTGCTGGGAGTAATGGCCAGTGTCCAGGGCAGAGCTACATTTGTCCAGAGGTTGCCTGGAATGAACTGATGCTAGATGCCACTCATATCTAAAGAAGTAGAAATGCAAGCAAAACCTACAAGTTGTTTTTACCAATCAGATAGACAGTGATTAAAACTACTGATTATACATACACTGTCAGTTGTGTCTGACTCTTTGTGACCCCATGGACTGTAGCCTGCTAGGCTCTTTTGTCCATAGGATTTCCCAGGCAAGAATATTGGAGTGGGTTGCCATTTCCTTCTTCAAATATGTACAAAGTGTTGGTGAGCTTGTAAGCAAAGAGCAGGCTCATAAATAAGAGAACATAGGACTTCCCTGGTGGTCGATGGGCTAAGACTCCACACTCCCAATGCGTGGGGCCCAGATATGATCCTTGGTCAGGGAACTAGATCCTACATACTGCAATGAAGAGTCACGTGACACAACTAAAGATACCGCATGCCGCAACTAAGACTCAGCACAGCCAAATAAATAATAAAAATTTTAAAAATAAGTATTTTTTTTTAAAGAGAAGAGATTAACAGATCAACCTTTCCAATGAACATTTTGAATTTTTAAATGTTCAAGACCTTTCTCCTGGTGGTTGTGTTAATAAAGAGTTACCATACAGGGACTTCCCTGGTGGTTCAGTGGTTAAGAATCTGCCTTGCAATGCCAGGGATGCTGTTTAGGGAACTAAAATCCCACATTCTGTGGAGCAAGTAAGCCCCTGCACCACAACTAGAGAGTCTGTGCCCGTAGTGAAGATCCCGCGTGCTGCAACTAAGACCCGGCACGGCAGTCAAATACATAAAAACAAAACAAAATAAAACTTACCTTACAAATATATGCAAACGTATGCCAAAGAAAAGGAAAATGTACAAGGATGTTTCCTGCATGACTGGTTACAATAGGAACAAACTGGTGACCAATTAAACGTCTTTCATTAGAGGGTCTGGTTAAAAACCCTAAGGGATACATAAAAATGTTAAACATACAAAGGAATTATCTGACCATTTAAAAGAATGTAGACAATCTTGCATGCCGAAGTGGGGGGAAAAAAAGCCACCTAAATTTTAAGATATATTATTAAACAAAAAAGCAAGGTGCATTTAATATGCTGACATGTATTTTGGGCAAAACATTGTTATTTTTCTAAGTATACATATAATCTAAAAAAAAAAAAGTACCTGGGAAGTGATACACCAGTTTTTCTCCTTTCTTTGTACTTTCTGATATTAAAAAAATTTTTTTAAAGAATAAGGCTGTGACAGGGACTTCTCTGGTGGTCCAATGGCCAGGACGCCATGCTCCCAGTGCAGGGGCCTGGTTCAATCCTGGGCAGGGACCTAGATCTCACATACTGCAACTAAGATCTGGCATGCTGCCACTAAGACCCAGTGCAGCCAAATAAATAGGTTGAAAAAAAGAATGAGGCTGTATGTGTGTAAAACCTGAAAGATTATCTGTGAGTGATTATATTTCCCCAGTGTGGCCAAAGCAATATTCCCAGTTCTACATGCACTTCTCAGACAGTTCAGTCGCTCAGTCATGTCTGACTCTTTGTAACCCCATGGAGTGCAGCATGCCAGGCTTCCCTTTCAATCACCAACTCCCAGAGCTTACTCAAATTCATGTCCATTGAGTCGGTGATGCCATCCAACCATCTCATCCTTTGTTGTCCCCTCTTCCTCCCACCTTCAATCTTTCCCAGCATCAGGGTCTTTTCCAATGAGTCAGTTCTTCGCATCAGGTGGCCAAAGTATTGGAGTTTCAGCTTCAGTCCTTCCAATGAACATTCAGGACTGATTTCCTTTAGGATGGACTGGTTGGACCTCCTTGCAGATCTACATGCACTTCTAGAGCCTTGTTATTCCCCATCAGGGGCAGTTTATTCCTTCCTTCTGAAATCTGGGCGGCTCTGTGACAGCCCTGACAATCAGAATGCCACGTAAGTGACACTGCGGCTCCTGGGCCTCTGCACAGAACGGCCGTGCAGCTTCCATGGGGGGTGTGCTCTTCCTTGGGGTGCCTACCCTGGAACCCGGCTGCCATGCTGTGAGGAATCCCAACCTAACTCACAGTTCATTGAGTACCTTCAGAGTTGTGCAAACACCATCACTACTTAATTCCAGAAAACTTCTGTCACCCCCAAAAGAAACCCTGTGCCACCAACTCTCCTCCTGCCCTGACTAATCCATTTTTTGTCTTCATGGATTTGCCTATTTAGGACATTTCCTATAAATGGAATCATACAATATGTGGCCTCTTGCTTCTGACATCTTTCACTTAGCACAATGTTTTCAAGGTTCAACTATACGGTAATATGTATCAGTACTCTATTCCTTTTTGTGGCTGATTAATATTCCATTATATGAATGTATCACATCTATTTATCCTCTTATTAGTAGTTGGTCATTTGGGTGGTTTCCACTTCCTGGTTATTAGGAATAATAGTGCTGAGAACATTTGTGTACATTTTTTTGTATGGAAGTATGTTTCCAAATCTCTTACATTTAAGTGCTATAAAATCACCTATTGATATTAAATGATATATAATACATAAAAATGATACAAAATACATAAAAATTAAGTGATACTGAATAACAAATGATACATAATTTAAGTAATCATTCATTAGAGCAGCTTTCCTAAGAGCAGCAAACCTGTTCCCTCATAGTAATTCAGACATAATATGATTCATTGGGTAGACCAAAAGTCACAAGATGGCACTATTTCAAGCCCAGGTTTTTCACTAACTTACACAAAGATTTCACCACATCAGTCTGAATTAATGAGACACCACTTTGCTGTCCCTGTTTTAAAAAAACAAAACAAAAATACCAGGGCTATTCTTTGGTCTTCAAAATTCCTCTTTTGATGTTACAAAGTGAAATCTATCATTTAAATTTGACATACAGGGAGAGGCTGGAGTCTCTTCAGGAATTTGGGATTTGACTTAGAATTCCTATGAACATGGAAAACCTGGGACTGACCTGTTTGGGTTTACCTAATAAAAGTTCAATAAAAATAGGCCATTTAAAAAAAAATTCTGGATTAAGTAAAAACTCACTTATGTGGGAGTTTGGGATCACATTTAGAGCCTCTACCAGTAAGAGACTGTTATGCAAATAAAAACTCTGTAGCAAGGTTCTTCATCCACCGACATGATTTCCCTTCAGGTTGGTCTACTGCTCTCCCAGCGCCTGCTGCCAGCTTCTTCAGCAAGCTCCATCACCGTCTTCCTGAGTTTGCCTGTATGCTTCATGTAAATCTAGTAAGGAAACAATGAGATGCTTTTTTCCGGCAGTTGCTCTAGAGGCCACTTGTGGAGAAGAGATGGCACTAATAAAAAAGTGCGGATGTTTTCTCCAGTGGAAAATTACAAGTTTGCTTGGTTTTAATCCTTGGCAGTAAGTTTTAGGTTCCTCTTTACTGAACAGACTTCTTTCTGCTTGGCTTTTTCCCGGCCAGTGTCCTGGCACACTATCAGAGGGGGAAATAATTAGAAAGAAGTGTCTTACAGGGATGAGAAGCACTGGGAGCTTACCAGATGGGGATAATCATGAGCCTTCAAACAAATCCTTGACCAGACAGAGCACTGTGTGTCTTCTCGCCTACGTTAACTATAGGCAGTGTTCATGGCTCCTGAAATGTGAGCATGGAAAGAACAGGAGGATGTCTGCTCAGTTTCCCTCCTTCTCAGGGGGACCCCTCGGTTGCTCTTCGGTTCATAAGCAGTGACCGAACTGTAGCCCCAGGGAGTTTTCTAAGAGCCGCCCTCATCTTACTATGGAGGGAAGAGTCTCATTGCATTCTTGGTTCACTTATGATTTAGGTTATGTGAGTGTGGGGTGGGGAGCGAGAGACAGCTTTGTTATTTCTGTATAATGACACTTGGAACTCTCCTAGTGGTCCAGTGGTTAAGACTCTGCTCTTCCAACACAGGAGGCACGGGTTCGATCCCTGGTTGGGGAATTAAGATCCTGCATGTTGCTTGGTGTGCCAAAAAAAAATTTTTTTTAAATCAAAAAGATGTTTATGAGACAGTTGGGGAAGTGTATAGCGACATTTACTAATTATAACACTACTCGAGTATAGATATGTAGTTAAAAAGCATCTGACATCTCACCTTTCAGAGTTAACAAGTATGTCACTTTGGGGAGCATTTCTAACAATCTGCTGTGCATAATTATTCATCAGAATTTCTCAAATAAACTTGTGAGCATTTGTGTTGTGCTTGTTCAGAATCTGACCCTGAGACAAGAATCCAAAAGGAAGCAGTTCATTTGGGAGCTGCAGCAAACAGTATTGGAGAGGGGTAAAGTAAGACAGGGTAAGGTAGCCAACTGAGGGTGATTATCAAGTTAGCTGCTGCTGTGGGTGGATGGAGCCTAATCCCACAGACAAACTCTGGGAAGTGCTGTAGAACATGACCCTCAGAGATATTTCATTGGAAGGGTGAGGGAACAGAAGCATTTATACCCCAGGTCCCATTGGCTGAAGCTCGTAGGTGTTAATTCTGAGTACTTCCAGCCTGAACAGACTTCCAAGACATTGGAGAAAGTCCCCAGCAAAGAGAGGAAGCTATTAGCAGGTGGAGGGGAGTCCCACACACACATAGTCGTGGTATCACTTGGAAGATGTCCTGGGCCCTGTTCTAGGTGCTTGGACACAGCAGGAAATGAAACAGAGAAAAAGTCTTGCTTTCATGGAGCATTCCTTCTGTTGGGGAGAATAAATAAGCAGGGTATGTAAGAAACATACAGAGCATGTTCCATGTGATGAGGAAAGCATGTGGAGCGGGGCTGCTGTGCTGACAGTGAACTGAAGAGGGGCCAGGGAGCAGAGAGGACAGCAGGAGCCCCACCATATTCCAGGGGTGGCGGCAGAGGAGTGAGATGCCATGATGGGCAGGTTGAACATGGGATACGAGAGAAGGAGAGGAGTCAACGGGCTTGGCCTGAGCAACTGGGAAAATGGAGCTGCCTCTTCCTGAACCAGGGAAAACTTGACGGAGCACGTTTGGGATCAGCGGTGGGTGGGGGCCTGGCTTTGGGTATCTTACGTTTGTGATATCTGTTGGACACTTAAATGATGCTGTCAGCAGGAGGCTGATTGGAGGGTCAGGAGTTCCAACAGGTGTGAACTGGATGTAACTGGGGTTTGTCAACATACAGATGGTCTGAGCCTTGGGACTAGTTGAGATTCCTGTGGGAGCAAGCTAAACAGAAAAGAGGTCTGGGACTGAACCCTAGGAGTGGAGTGGTCACCTATATGCATGTGTACACTTGCCACATCTATATGGATGGATATGCAGAAACACTCTCTGTTTAAATACATACAGACACACACGGGGGTTGCAGGTCAGTGGTATTATATAAATAGATTTGGAACTCAATTTTCTTCCCACTCAGTCTCCTGAGGATAACTGCTCCATGGCAACAGTATTTGTCTACTCCATTAACTTAATGGCTGCATAGTATTTCACTGTGTTCATGTACCATTACTAATTTTTCCCTATAGAGGAATATTTACCCCAGTTTTACACTGCAGTGGGCACCCTGGACATTCATTCTCTCCATCCTCTGTGATCACTCCCTGGGGTTATAGCCCCCCTAGAAGCGGGGTGGTTGTGTGCAAGGATGTGTCCTTTTTATGTTCCGACTCAAGACCCCTTCCTGGCAGCTCCAATAATCTGAGATGTGTTCAGTATGGAACAGCTGCTGACCTCAAGGAGGAACCACTGGGTGTCATTCCAGGTAAACCCTGTTCTATAGGAATCCTTCTGAATACAGGGCACCTATCTGGGTAACAACTGCTAGAAACCGGGCAGAGGTTTGGGTCAAGTCAGAAAAGTCCAAGACAGGAAGTCGTCTGTCAGGACTCACTCCAGGACTCACACATGGAGCCACAGGCGACTTCTGAGTATAAAACCACTCTGTTTCCACACAGAGCAGAACAACAGAACCAGGCCTGCAGGCTCTCCAGTAGAGCTACTAAAAGCTTACTAAGTCAAGTTCTAAGGAAGCAGCCAAAGGCAGATGTGCTTTTGTGAAATGACTGTAATTAACTCCAAATCTTTCCCTGCACTTGCTTTTCGCTGGCTGGATTTGTCATTGAGCTGTTAGAACAAGCCTATGCCATAGGCCAGATTTCTTCCCTTTGCCTGTCTTTCCCAGCAAAAGCATGACCCCATCACCTGTCTGGGCACATACCGAGTGTTTGGAAGGTGTTAGGACATTCTGCATGTACAATGGTAACCTTGAAAATAACATCTATCACTGCCAGGTAATTGGCCGGCAGCCTCCGAGAACTTCAGGGTATTAAGAGACAATGTGTTGTATTTAGTCACAGTGTCCTCAAGCACAGGGACATGTACTGAAATGCCTTGTGACTCAGAAGGGACAAAGGGAAAATGGCAAATGCAAGGCCATGCCTTAGATCCTGTTTTATTCCCATCGCTATAAACAATTCAACCCAAGACTGGACCCACTGCTGGGGTTTGACCCACAGAAATTATAGGTCAGCAACACTCATCCAGGGAGACCTAGTCCCCTACACTAGGGTCTTAACCACCAACAGATGCCAAGAAAGTACCCGATAGTCTGAAGTTTTCAAAAGCATCTGAGCTGGTGATCTGTACGCTCTTCTGTTACCGCAGTCCAGAGGCCTGTACCATGGAAGACTCCTTCCCACGGCAGAGCCTCCAACCAGGCCAGCCACCAGCAGTTTCTTCCTCTTCTGCTCTGTGAGTGATGCTCGGTCCAGCCCAGAGTCCAATGAGGAGGGTTTTCTTGCATGTTGTGGCTGAGATAAGTCATTTTATCCCAGGATACAGCAGGTAGATGTGAAAAGCAGACTCATTAGAAAAGACCCTGATGCAGGGAAAGACTGAAGGCAGGAGAAGGGCACGACAGAGGATGAGATGGTTGGATGGCACCACTGACTTGATGGACAGGAGTTTGAGCAAGCTCCAGGAGTTGCATGGATAGGGAAGCCTGGCGTGCTGCCGTCCATGGGGTCGCAGAAAATTGGACACAACTGAGTGACTGAACTGACGGCAGGTAGAAGGCAGCCTCCAGAATTTATGCCAAATTCCCATTCCTTAAATCACCAGATTTCATAGTTTATTATGAGATAATTGCCCCCAGACCTATAAGCCTGGGCAGGATGTTAAAACCAGAGCTTGGGAGTGAATGCCAGCTGGTTTCCCCCCTCCCCGTTCTGCCTGTGCCGCCTGCCGGCCCCTGCTCAGAATGCCGTGTAGTATTTCTCCGTGGTGCTGACGATGTCACTCTGGTCCTCCAGCAGCTGCAGCACCTGCTGCAGCACAGGTTCACTCAGGCCTGGGCTGAGGCTCAGGCGGGCACAGGCCAGGATGTGCAGGAAGTGGCAGCCCTTCTCCACGTCTGTGGGGAAAAGGGAGTTGGCAAAGCTTGGACACACCTGTCAGACCCTCCTCTCTCCCTGCTGTCCTTTCCTCTACATAGAAGTCCTTCTCTATATTTCCTGGATCAGAACCCGCAGCTTCATAAGACCTCCCAACGCGCCCCGATGATTCCTATGCACATTAAAGCAGGAGATGCACTGGCCTACCTTACTGACGACAACAAACTAAATCACCTGTTCTCAGGTGTGCGCCAGGGACCACCGGCCGGGGACACAGGCCTTCAGCCTTCCAGGATTCCCAATCAGTAATTTTATACTCAGAACCCCATGGGGTTTTAGCGCTTGATCATCTTTTTCTCTCATGAAGTCTCATGTACAGGTGCACATATTCCAGGCTAACCCCCTAGCTTCCCAGGTGGGAGCCCTCCTGAGGTGGACAGCAGAGCCAGCCTGCAGCAGTCTCCTTATTCCTTCCATAAATCCTGGACCATGGGACTGCAATGGTGACCTTTGGCCTCTTCGCACTCCTCTCTGCCTAGGCTTCCAGTCTGTTTGTGGTGGCTGTGTTCAAGGAACTTCTCACCCTCTACCAGGACAGATGGGACCATTTCTAACAGTTCAGGGTGAGAGACTGCTTTCCTAATAGAAATCAATCATTCTGTAATAGTGGTATTCATACTGAAGTTATGACCACTAGAGAGGATCATGAAATCAATTTAGTGGGTTGTGATTAGCATTCTTTTCTTACCAAACAGACTGAAGCAGACCAGAATATGAGATTACAGAATGTACTGCATTTTAGGTAGGATAAATATTAAGGTAGGATAAATATTAATTTATATTCAATTATATATGTATATATATGTAGTTGAAGTAAAATTTATAATAAAATGATATAATTTACTGGGTCATGACATAAAACTTATTTGTAACATTGAGTCAAAGTCAAACCTTATTCCTGGAAACCAACCTTCCCCAGTTTTCAGCAGTCAGGTCTCTCACTGACATATGCCCAGCACTTGGCCCACCAGTGCTCTGCACAGTCACTGAACAGAATGCTTTAGGCTCCAGCAAAGTCCTGGAGGGGTTGTTCAGTTCAGTTCAGTTCAGTTACTCAGTCGTTGTGGTGATGGGCAAAACATGGTTGTGGCTTTGGGCAAGTCACTGCATCTTCAAGCCTGGTTTTCTGACCAAAAGGGAGTGGGACCGGAGGTGGGGGTACCTCTGAGGTCCTTCCCAGCTGTAAGGGTCAGGGCCGATCACAGGTAGTGGGCTAACAAAGACTTGTTAATTCTGACCTCTAGTGGCTACTGAACTCATTATTCCTGCCAACCGGAGTTACTGTTGGGAAACTCCATTGGTCTCCACATTTCCAAGCTGTTTCTTCAACATTTGTTCAATCAAAATTTCCTGAATACCTACTATTAATACATGTGCAGCACTAAGCAAGCGGGAACAGGTACAGAGGGCAGACGGAGAGCAGACTCCGGAGTCCAAAGGACCCAAATTCAAGTGCTGGCTCTATGACTGGGGCAAAGTGGTCCATGGTTCTCATCCCGCATCCTCATGTATTAAATGGGAAGAAAAGCACCTGTTTCACCTCTGGTTGTGTTGGTGAAAGGAGACTCACGGTGGGTGCTTCATCCTTGGAGAATTTACTTATCGTTATATTCATAACCTAAGAAGGTGCACAAAACCTAGTCCGTGCTCTAAAGAAGCTTCAACTTTTCCCAAGAGGAAGAGTTGATGATGGTGGGTAGAGGACACCAAGCAGAAATGGGTTTGCACACAGCAGAGAGGGAACACTCGGAATTCCAGCACTGCTCAGCTTGTAATCTTAGTTTTTATAAGACCTGGGTGCTCAGGCTCAGGGCTCAAGGTGACTTATAGGCATGTATGTTCAGCAGTGCTGACTGCCCCAGAGGTCTTAAAGGACTTCTTCACAAAGGCCATTCTGCCATCTGAGGGTTGTCTAGCAAGGCTATTCATAGAGGGATCTTCTAGTCACAGGTGGAAAAGGACTGGCGTTAGTTCTTTAAATATTTACAATTCACTGGTGAAACCATTAGGTCCAAACTTTTCTTTGTTGGGAGATTATTTATTACTGATTCAATCTCCTTACTGTAGATCTATTCAGACTTTCCATGTCTTCATGATTTAGTCTTGGTAGGCTCTGTGTTTCTAGGAATTTGTCCATTTCATCTGGTTATACAATTTGTTGGCATACAGTTGTTTATAGTACTTTTTTATAATCCTTTTTATTTCTGTAGAGTCAGTATTAATGTCCTCATTTTCATTTCTGATTTTAGTAATCTGACTTTTTTCTCTTTTTTCTTAGTCCACCCAGCTAAATGTTTAGCAATTTTGATGATCTTTTCAAAGAAGCAATTTTTGGTTTCCTTGATTTTCTCTATTGTTTTTCTATTCTCTATTTCATTTATCTGTGCTCTAATTTTTATTATTTCCTTCCTTCTATTAGCTTTGAGCTACTTTGTTCTTCTTTTTTAGTTCCTTAAATTGTAAACCCATGTAAGTGTTCTTAGCTATAAAGTTCCCCTTTATATCCAGCTTTTGCTGTGTCCCATAAGCTTTGGTATGTTGTGTTCTAGTTTTCATTCATCTCTAAGTATTTTCTAATTTCCCATGTGATTTCTTCTTTGGTCAATTGGTTAAGAATGTGTTATTTAATTCTCACAAATTTGTAAATTTTTCAGCTTTACTTCTGTTATTGTCTTCTAACTTCAAAAGATACTGGTCAGAGAGAAGATGATTGGTATGATATCTACCTTTTAAAATCTACTGAGAATTACTGACGGTCTAACACGTTCTGTCCTGGAAGAGGTCCCGTGTATACGTGAGAAGAACACGTATGCTGTTGTCAGGTAGTCCTTTGTGTGCACAGGTGAGATCTGGCTGACTTATTGTGTTATTTAAGGCCTCTGTTTCTTTATCTTCTGTCCAGTTTTTCTATCCACTATTGAGAGTGGAGTACTGATATCTCCAACTATTATCGTAGAACTATTCATTTCTCCTTTCAATTCTGTTGGTTTTTGCTTCATGTAATATTCTGATGGTCAGTCACGAGGCACATAACATTTAAAATTGCTATGTCTTCTTATCGAGCCTTTTATTAATATATAATATCCTTCTTTGTTTCCTGTAACATTTTGATTTAAAGACTATTTTGTCTGATATTAGTATCAGTATAACTGCCCCTGATCTCTTCTTCTGAGACTCCCATAACACATATGTTGGTCCATTTGATGATGTCCCACGGGTCCCTTAGGTTCTGTTCATTTTCCTTCAGAGCCCTGTTGATTCTTCTTCCTGTTCAAATCTGCCTTTGAATCACTAGTAAATGTTGCCTTTCAGTTCCTGTCCTTGTCAGGATTTCTTTTTAGTTTTTCTCTTGATCAATATTTTCCATTTTATTCACCCATCATTTTCATGAGCATCTTTAAGACAGCTGTTTTAAAGCCTCTGTGTAATAGATAAGCCATCAGGTCTTTTTCAGGGATAGTTTCTGTTGCTCTCCCCATCGTCTCTTTTGAATGGGTCATAGTTTCCTGTCTCTTTGTATATCTTTCACTTTTAGTTGAAAACTGGACACTTGAATCTAATAATGTGGTAATTCTGCAGATTAGATTCTTCCCCTTTCCTGGTGTTAGCTGTTTTTTTGTTATTGTTTCTAATTTTTTTGGTTGTTGTAGGCTGTCTCTGAGCCAAGAATAGCCTGAGATGGAAACCTAAGGTCTTCTCAGGTCTATTTCTGAGTCTGTGCCTTTTCCTGGGTATGTGAGGTCACTTTCTAATTTTCCCCATATATGCAGTTGATTTTGAATGTTTTAAGTCTTTCTTTTCTGGCTCCAAAAGCGGCAAAAAATCCAGAGAAATGAAGGGTTTTTTTTTTTTTTTTTAAAAAAAGGGTGCCAGTCTTTTTAAAATCCCTTGGAAGTTACCTCACCTGTTGGGTGAGGCAGGCACAGCAATGGGAGAAGGTGCAACAACGGCCACCCACCTCTCTGTCCACACCTCTGTGATCAGAAGCACTAGTGAGTGGCCAGAGCACAGACCCCTGAGACGTGGAGGACTGGGCCCTTTCTGCCCACTCTAGATCCAGAAACCCATGCACAGCTGCCTGCTATGCAGGTGGAGGTATGGGATGGGCAGCGGCCTCTAAGATTTGAATACTGACTGGAAGCAACCCCAATTACTGTCCACACCTTCCTCTGGAAGTTGCCAGCTTTCATAGATACTTGAGAGTTCCAAATAGCTATAGCAGATAGATGGGACTGCTGTCTAAGCAGAGGGAAGGGTTTCTGGTGTTTCTCACTCTTACAGCTTCCTGAGAGTTTTATAAAACACCAGTTTATTTCATCCTTTTAACAATCCACAATGTAGGTACCATTATTATCTGTTTTTCATATAAAGAAACTGAGCCACAGACTTACCCAAGGCCACGTAGCTTCAAAGTGGCAGAACCGGGATTCAAACCCAGGTAAGGTGCCTCTAACAGCTCGCTCTTTACAACTATGCCACACGGCCCGTCTTTAGACAAGCCTAGTACCAGTGCCTTAGGGACCGAAAACTGGCCCGTGTTTATGATCCTGTCGTTATTGTAGGTTTACCCTTTGCTGAAATACTCATCAGTTCAGCTCAGTGCTCAGTCCTGTCTGACTCTTTGCGACCTCAAAAGTGACTATAAAGATTTTAAGTTCTCCTACCAACCATCCTGTCAAGGAAAACTCAATTCTTTGTTTTGTTTGAAAGGTTAGGAATGAACGAAAGGTTCAGTTGTTGTTGTTCAGTTGCTTAGTTATGTCCGACTCTTTGTGACCCCATGGACTGCAGCACTCCAGGCTTCCCTGTCCTTCACCATCTCCTGGAGCTTACTCAAACTCATGTCCATTGAATCAGTGATGCCATCCAACTATCTCATCCTCTGTCATCCCCTTCTCCTCCTGCCTTCAATATTTCCTAGTATCAGGGCCTTTTCTAATGAGTTGGCTCTTCACATCAGGTGGCCAAAATATTGGAGCTTCAGCTTTAGCATCAGTCCTTCTAATGAATATTCAGGACTGATTTCCTTTAGGATTGACTGGTTTGAACTCCTTGCAGTCCAACGGACTCTCAAGAGTCTTCTCCAACACCACAGTTCAAAAGCATCAATTCCTTGACATTCAGCCTTCTTTATGATCCAACTCTCATAGCCATGATTAAATAAATGGTCAAATATCTATCAATATATATAGTGAAATATAAAGACAGCTATTAAAAGGACAGGAATTTATACACATACTGTTGCTGAACGACCTCTAAAATGACCTCTAAATTTAAAATACAATGTATAGAACACTGAGTATTATATGCTAAGCTTTATTAGGCATTTTAGGAAGGATAACTATACAAATGTGTTTTATAAGTGCATATGACATCTCTAGGATACACCAGAAACCAAGGACATCCCCTTCCTTTGGAAAGGGAAACACAGAGCCTGAGGCTCGGTGCTGGGAGGAAGTCTGACTTTTCTGTGTGTGTTTTCGTATTTTTTTACTTTTTACCCTATGCATACAATATTCTGAATAACTTTTTAATGTCCTAAGTATTTCTTATGAAAAGGAGTGGTTGCAACAGACTCTAAGTCCCTACATGATATTTTTGTTGGCATCCTGTTATCCATGCTCCAGAATTTGTCTCCTGGGAGTTCACTAGTTTCAGGGAACTGGCTTATCATTTTTAGAGGCTCCCTTTTATAGACTGACTAGCAGAGCCTTGACAGACACACTCACCAAAGCAGGACCTGGCCTGTGGATTAGAAGTGGATACAAAACCTGCCACTTTATAGACCCTCAGGTCACCCAGGCTATTTGATTCTCCTAAGAAAGGTAGTCCGAATTGCTTTCATTTGCTTTACCAGGCCCTAGGATTACTAATCCTTTATCCACCCTGTTCCTAATACATATCAAAATAAGAATCTGGCCAGATAGCCTGGGGCTAGCATCAGTGCAGGAATGTCACCGGGAAGCAGTCTCCTCTCTCATCCCTTCTTGGTGGAGGAATCCTGCATTTCATGCTATAAAAAGCTCTTCAGTTGTGGACAGGCAGTTTCCCCTCAATGCAACTAAAGGATACTTTTCCTTCTTGTTCTGAATGAAGTGAACAATAGTTAAGAAACCTTGCATCAAATAATAGATTGCTTTCAGTTTATTTTAAGAGCTGTTATCACACCACTCTGGGAGGTGACCTCATGGGTCCTCAAAGGCTAAACAGGGCTGCATACCATCACCACCAGGGCTGGAGACCTGGTCCCGCTCCACCCACTGACTCAGCCTGGAAAAGATCCAGGTCTCAGGCACATATGGGCTCTAAGGACAGGAGGTGGACCTCTCCAGAAAGCAAGCAAGCCGAGGAAGAGGCCTGCCTGTGCTCCTTAACCAGCCCTTCTACTCTTCTTCTGGCGTCATTTGTTGACATATGCTGACATTTGTTCTTAGCATATGTTTACAAAAGGTAGACTGTGAAAAGTCACCTTTAAGAGTGGTCAGTTTACACAGGATTTAAAGATAAGACAAATGCTTTATTTCTAACTAGTGTGAAAATGGCAATGTCTGTTGTCAGACTATCTACAATTTGAATTTCTAACCACTAGGGGTTGACCTAACTCCACTAAAACCAACTCTTGCAAAACCATTTCTCTTGCAAATTATCAGGCTTCTAGATGACTGAATTATACTCTTCACAAACTGTAAACTCTAGTACTTTGGCCACCTCACGCGAAGAGTTGACTCATTGGAAAAGACCCTGATGCTGGGAGGGATTGGGGGCAGGACGAGAAGGGGACGACAGAGGATGAGATGGCTGGATGGCATCACCGACTCGATGGGCATGGGTTTGGGTAGACTCCGGGAGTTGGTGATGGACAGGGAGGCCTGGCGTGCTGTGATTCATGGGGTCACAAAGAGTCGGACACAACTGAGCGACTGAACTGAACTGAATGTCTAGAACCACCCCTCCCAACACTGAAGGGCTTGATGGTAGCAGAGAGGAAAATGTCAGGTTTGGGTTTAGAGACAAGAAGTCAGAGTGGAACAAGAAATAACACAAATTTGGTGGTGCTAGTGGTAAAGAACCCGCCTGCCAATGCAGAAGACATAAGAGATGTGGGTTCAACCCCTGGGCCGGGAAGATCCCCTGGAGGAGTGCATGGCAACCCACTCCAGTATTCTTGTCTGGAGAAGCCCATGAACAGGGGAGTTTGGCAGGCTATAGTCCATAGGTTCACAAAGAGTTGGACACAACTGAAGCAACTCAGCATGCACACAAGAGACTATGACACCAGAAAGACGTCAAAAACTCCTAGCATGACGACTTACCTCGCCGCATCAGAATCCCCTGAGGAGTGTACTGTCTAGCCCCCATCCCAGCCCTGAGTGAATCAGAATCCGTAGGGCTGGGACCTGAGCCTGGTATGTTCATAAAAGCTCCAAGGCTGACTCTTAGATGTGGCCCAGGTCAGAACAACCATGCGAGGCTAACACTCACTTGAGCCAGGAGGAACCTGAGGTGCCGAGAAGGCAGGTGTCTGAACCAGCCATGCCTCCAAGCTGTTACTGGGAAAAGCCATAGGTTTCCTGACCCTCTGTCCAGTGGTCTCTAGGAGGGAATATTTCCCCTTCCAAGACACTGGGATACATGGATATTACACACTTACGATTTGGTTTCTGGCATTCCTCTTGAATGATCCGGTGGATCTTTCTGTGCAATTCTTTGTTTTCTCTCGTTACCTAAACAGGAAAAGAGAGTCTGGAGAGAAAGGTTAAGTGACAGAGAGGCTGTGTCACCTACACACCCAAATTAGTATTTAGGGTAGCTCCTAAAGATTTCATAACAGTCCTCATTCATTCGCCATCAATGAGCGTGGTTTTCGAAATCTGGCCTGTTGTCACGTCAATTCTATCCCCAAGCAGCTTATTGCTCTGTGTGTGACCCACAGGCATATTCCCATGGAAGGTGGTTCACTGGGGCCAGGATGGAAAGAAAATCTGGAATCCCTTGCTATTGAGGAGCAACTTTCTTCTTAAATATTTACAACACATTCATAAAATTTCTCTTATTTGTTATATTTTTGAGGGAGGCACAGTGATCAAATCCCAGGACTCTTTCCTCTTGTGTTTCTTCTTGGGTTTCACGTTCCTTCACCCAACCATAGGGAAAAACAAAAGAAATAAAACTGTAAGGAAAAGCTAGCAAGAGAATAAGTCTAGTCTATAAACGGAAACACTGTCTGTTCTCAAAGGCAAATATAACCTGGGTTCCTTTCTCAGCTAGCTCAGGTAACAGGGAAACAGCCACCATAAGTCTAAAGACAAAAAAAGAGAGAAAGGAATAAAGAGGAATAAAGAAAGGAAAAGAGGAAGAAAGAGAGGGAAAAAAAGGAAGAATGGAAGAAAAAAAAGAAAGAAGTAAGTGGACAAACACATACGTCAGGAATGCACCCTGGGCCGATGGATGTGGAATGATCAGATTTAAGATGGCGATACTGACAAGGACCCATCTGTGGACTCATGGGGTTGCTGGGAAGATTAAGGCAATGTGGGAGAGCTGCTGAACGCTGGAAAGCACTAGCAGACAGAAGATAATGATGCCCCTGGGGCGATGCCCTCAGGAAAACAGAAACCTAGGGCCAGGGTTGAGGTAGGGGGCAGGGAGTGAAGTCAGCGAAGTGGGGTGGTTCTGCTGAGGAAAATATAGCTATTATAGCTGGATCACCTCACTCCAGCTCAGACTGATTCACAGGAGGAAGTGCCCCAGCCCTGCCACACCTCAGCGCTGGATGGCCGCCCACGTCTGCTGTTCCTCAGGAAGAGCTGCTTCCTACCAACCCAGGAGGCCACGCAGAGCCTCACGGGAGAATGCGACAGTGGGGGTGGGTGCTGTTAGGGTGAGCTGCCCCACAAGAGGAAATCAACTTCCCTGCCCCCCCTCAACCGCCTGCCCACTCTTATGCAGAACGGAATACCCTTTTCAAAAGTTACTGAAATAGTATTTAAAACATACCTTAATTTTTAAAAACTTTCTAAAACAGGGGAATCACTAGAGTAAATCAATATCAAGAAAATATCCTGTTAAGGAAAGCTTCCCCTCAGGAATCACGCTATAGAGAGTGAGGCTCCTGGGTGTCCTCAGGGTTCTGCTGTCTTCAGGAGAATCACATGCTGCTGGAGCCACATCTATGCTACTGACGTGGACATGGATATCACTGCCAACTATGTTCCTCCAGTATTAAAGTCAGGCAGTGGGAGGTAAATTTTAACTCAAAGTCTGAAGGAAATGGCAACCCTCTCGAGTATTCTTGCCTGGAAAATCCCATGGATGGAGGAGCCTGACAGGCTACAGTCCATGGAGTCACAAAGAGTCGGACAGGACTGAGCGACTTTCATTCACTGAGGCAGGCAAGCACTTGTATCCCTGGAGGGAATGGTAATTGTTACCACCTTTGGTGGAGCCAAGCAGATTGTATTGACCCACACTTTAAAGGTACATGCCCTTTGCTCCAACCATTCCTCTTTTAAGAGTCAATCTCACAGAAATACTTATACATAAGTTCACAAAAAGACAGACATAGCAGCAGTGTACTTGAGAACAAAAGATGGAAACAACATAAATGTCCATCAGAGAGAAGGGGTTAAATAACTAATGGCAAGTTCCCATACTGTAGAATACCATACAGATGTCAAAAAGAATGAGGTGGACTTACAAGGACTAATATGGAAAGAGGCCTGGGAGTGCTATTCTGGTATCCAAAACACTGACAGAGTGTTATTTAGAGTAGTGGTTCTCCACTGTCCCAGGGATACTTGGCAATGTCTGGAGACGTTAAGGTTGCCACAACTGGGGGTGCTGCTCCCGCTGTCAAGTGGGTGAAGACCGAGGATATTGCCAAACACCCTACAATACAGAGGACAGCCCCCCACGACAAAGAATCAACTGGCCCAAACAACTGAAGTTGACAAACCCTGATTTAGAGGATGATCACATACTTTTTTTGATAACAGAAGCATATATTTATAAGCGTGCAGAAGAATGTACTGCTAAAAATGATACCAGAGGAAAGACAAAGGCCAGCTTCCTCTCCTTACTTTATGTACCTCCTTAATGACTGACTTTTAAAAACAGCAAATAAGTATTCCTAAGTAATACATATATCTGCAAGTGGAAGCTATGGGGAAAAAATGTTAAGTTGCAGGTCTCTTACATAGAATAGGTTATCAAAACCACCATCTTTCTGGAAAACGAGTCCTTTTTCCTGCAGCAGCTTTACAGCATTCCTAAATATACTGTGAATTGCTCTGGAAGTGGTGTCATTCTTAAAACCCATCTGTAGGAAGGAAAAAAAGAAAAAAAAAAAGAGAGAAAGAAGTAAGTCCCATCTTATAGCACTTGAGGGCAACTCCCTAGACCAACTGGTTATAAATTCACCCAACAGGCTTCTTATGGTGTAGTCAGAAAGATTCAGGTATGCACGGGCCTAGCAGGATGGTATTTAAGGAGGGCTGGGAAGTCTGCTCTGGCAGAATCACACTTGATAACCGTTCTACACCTTAGTTTTTTGTGTAATTCATTTAACTCAATGATAGGAAATAGAAAAATTAAGATGAAAATCTTTATTTTTTTTTTATGCAGAACAAAAGATTCTATACATACTGGCTCACTTCTTTGATTAAAATTGTTTTATCAATTTTCATATGGCCAATATTAAATACTATAATAATTTATTTATAATATTAAAATTTGTAAATAATCAAATTTATATATGGCCACAATTTTAATCAAAAAAGTGAGCCAATATGTATAGAATCTTTGGTTCTGTATAAAAAAGTCAAAGATTTTCATATATACATACATGTATATATATAATATACTGAATATATATATACATATATATATATATACACACACACACACACACACACATACATATAAGGGAAATCAACCCTGAATATTCATTGGAAGGACTGATGCTGAAGCTGAAGCTCCAATACTTTGGCCACCTGATGCAAAGAGCCGACTCATTGGAAAAGACATTGATGCTGGGAAAGATAGAGGGCAAGAGTAAAAGGGGAAGACAGAGGATGTGATGGTTGGATGGCATCACGGACTCAACAGACAGGAGTCTGAATAAACTCCAGGAAACAGTTAAGGACAGGGAAGCCTGGTGTGCTGCAGTGCATGGGGTCGCAAAGAGTTGGACACAACTTAAGAGACTGAACAACAATAATACAACTTCTTCCTAAGGACATCAAAGACTTTTATACACATTGAAATAGGTTAGGGATTTCAACACATAGAGAGTATTAAATAGACTCCTTATTTTAAATAGAGGACAGTGAAGGCAAACAGCTGTGCAGAGACCTATCAAAGGGGAGGGTCCCTGGGTTGAAGGCAGACGGGGCCCTGGGGGAAGCAAGAGAGGCACAATGAAGGATGCTCTGCTGCTAAGAGGTTGCTCTCTCCTCAACTTCGGTATCCCTTCCCTTCTCTAAGTGTGCCTACAGAGGTTACCAGGTCATCCTACTTCTTATTTCAAGGAAGCCACGTTTTTCACCATGTCCCACCATGGTTAATCAGATTGTGTGCTTCTTGAATTGGGGACTTTGTGCTTCATCTAGGCCACCTGCTCCCTGACACACAGTGGGTGACCAAGAAAATGCATGTGCCATCAGTGGAACGAAATACCCTGTAGAGATAGGAAGTAGCTTTCTAACTATTCCACTAGGGATTTTTAGTTCCTTCCTAAAACAAAGGAAGTGGTGAGTAATAACTGTCCTTCAAGGTACATACCCATTTTTTTTTTTTAAGATGTGACCATTTCTTTAAAAAGTTTTTATTGAATTTGTTACAATGTTACAGTTTTGGGTTTTTGGCCAGGAGGCATGTGGGATCCTAGCTCCTCCACCAGGGATCAAACCTACACCCTCCACACTGGAAGGCAAAGTCTTAACCACTGGACCACCAGGGAAGTCCCCAGATCCATTTTTAATGTGAGAGAAATCTGTAAAGATATTAAAAAGATCAGAGAGCCTAAAAAAAGAAAAACATGGCAAAGCGAAGGCAAAGTCCTGCCTCTCTAATGGAAGGGCCTTATGAGGCTGTCTGGACAGCACCCACAGATGCTGAAACAGAAAGTGCCCCTCAGATTTTCTGTAATGTTCCCTCAAAGTGACAGGTAGAGAAAATGCACCCCCACATGGCCTCCAGTATTGACAATTCCATCCTGAAAGAAACCTTTGCTTCCTAGGAGAGGCCTTCCAGACATCATAGTTTGAATTTAATAGATCCTGGCGACCTGCTCTCCTGGGCTAAAGAGAAGAGTCTAAGTTTCTTCATTATATTCAGAGTCGAGGTTTTTTCCCCTCAACAGAACAGGCCTGGGGAACCTGGGCATTAGAACCTGGGTCTGACAGTTGACAAGCATTCCAGGTTATGACAGCATCCATTCTCTGAAGGGAGAATGAGGTTGAGAAATACTTGATGACTCCCACAGGCAGAAAAGCTATCTGGGTGTGTTTAGAATAAACACCTCATCCAGCCATCCTCAGCCACGTGCCTTTTTATTCAGGGGGGAGCCGGGGGAGAGCTATTTCTAATTTCATACATGAGTGCTCTCACTTAGGAAAAGGAATGATCAACCCAACACAGGCTCCCCCACCACAACTCTATACAGCTACTTCATAATTCTAAGCTGATTCACCTTTAATAGAAAGATCCTAAGGGTTGAGTTTATTCCATCTCTTACCAATGTAGAAGTAAATTGGAAACTGACTAGAAATGCTTTTACATGGTTATTCCTGTCATTGAAAATGACTGCTGACTATCCCCAGACCATACAGGAAGCTGGGTTCCTCCTCCCCGAGTTCAGTGAGATGGAGGGTGTGAGGCCTGGGAGACTAACTGCAGTTTCGTCTGTGAACCAGGTGGGCCCAGCAGAAAGGGCTCCCGTAAATATCAACAATGTGTGAAGCTTCTTTTCCAAAAACACTTGCCTCAGCTGACCTTGGGACGTAATTCCCTGCTGGTTGTAAAGACATGGTCCTGAGGATAAAACCCCCAGCGGTCCTTGTAGCTAGTAGGTTTCCCTGGCCTGAGAGGTGTGTCTTTCTTGTCTTTTTCTAAAGAGCAGTGACAGACTCATCTTATTCAGGAAACCGAAACTGCTCAGAAACAAAAACAGTGACTGGCTGAACGGGCTGAGCCTCTGCAGGCCTCTCCTCGTGGCAGGTCAGGAACTGGGTGGATCTCTGAAGTATATATATAGTCTTCATTCCCAAACAAACTCAACATTTATCCAGCTGTCAAAGAAACAATGGTTTTGCCAGTTTGCTTATCATGTTTCTGGATGTGCTAAGATGAGCCACCGTGGAAAAAAAAGAAAGGAGGAAAACAATCAAACCCACTCTCCCTACCTTCTCAAGTATAACATGATCACAATGATTTTTTGTTGTTGTTAAGCTTTCATCTGTATGACTACAAAAAGTGCCAGAGGATCTATGGTTTCACCGTCATTGTGAAGTGTCTTAGGTCTCCCAGGCTCTATTAAACAGAATTCAGTGTAATGACACTGACCTCCCCAACCAGAGCCATGTGAGAGAATAATTCATAATTGATGGAAAAATAGCTTCCAGAGACAAAACAGATATAGCGCCATATTCATTGCTTTTTAAACATACAGCACTGGGCAGGCACGGATTTCTGCTCTGAACATTTACAAAAAGACAATCATGCCAAAAGTCCCCTTTGGAATGTTCTGAACGGAGGGGCTTTCTAGTTCAGTTCTCCCTATTTAATTCTCGCAGAAGAGCCAGCTCACAGGAAGAATGTGGTCTTTGCTAAGCTTCAAAGTTTCCTTCTAAACATGCCAAGAGAGTGGTCAGAAGCCCTGGGAGGCCAAGTTGGCACTGAGCCTCCTCTAAATGATTAAGTGGGAGGAAGGTCACTTGTCCTGTCAGTGGACAGCTGGGGAGCTAGCCCTGTGCAGAAGCCACAGTGGTGCAGAACAAAGCAGCCAGTCCTGACCCACCCCACCTTGGGGTTTCCTGAAACGGTATCCCTCATCTCCGTGTATGAAACTGTGGGTCACCGGGCACATGGCCTGGTGCCGGGAAGAGATAATTAGGTTCCCGAATGAAACTGAGAAGCAGCGGCCACACTCAGAAGGTGGGGATGGGGACTTGGTATCTGCTCCACCAGAATGCCGTTGATGTTTACTCGCTCAGTCGTGTCTGACTCTTTGTGACCCCATGGACTGTAGTCCGCCAGTCTCCTCTGTCCATGGGACTTCCCAGGCAAGAACACTGGAGTGGGTTGCCATCTCCTTCTCCAGGGGGTCCTCTGGACCCAGGGACTGAACCCACGTCTCCTGCATTGGCAGACAGATTCTTTACCACTGAGCCACCAGGGAAGACCTCCATAGGAATGGTGAAGAATAATCATGTTACCTCTCAAGGGTTATCATGCCAGCCCTGCTGCTAATGACAAAAGACTAGAAAACCTTGAACAGTCCAGGAATGGCCAGACCCCTTAAGAAAATTATGGTACACATAGTAAAAGATTATTATGGAGTGGCAAATATGTTCATATGGCTGGGAAAAGGACCTATAAGACACACACACAATGAAAAGCTACATAGATATAGTGTTTAGTAGGATACCATTTGTGTAAAAGAGAGGATACAACTACTTTTAATTTATATATGCAGATTATCTGCAGAAGGATATTCATGAGACTAGTAGTGGCACTTGTCTCTAGAGAAAGGGGAGGAGGAGGGAGGATGGGAAAACTAGATACTTTCAGGGACTAATTGAATTTTTATTTTCTATTTTATTTATTTTTGTTGCTTGTTTCCTTTTATTTTTTGGCTATGCAGCGAGGCTTGTGGGATCCCGGCTTCCCAACCAGGGATTGAACCTGGGCACTCGGCAGCAAAAGCTCCAAGCCCTAACCATTGGACTGCCAGGGAATTAATTCCTGGGCTACCGGAATTTTTAAAACCATTCATTCTTTCTATCAACAAGTAACTGTGGAGAACATACTTTATGCCAGCTCTGTTCCAGGCCCCATTCTAGACAGCAAAGAAAGAGACAGCCAAAGCCTCTGCTTTTAGAGAACTTAAATTCTGGTGAAGCAATAGGCAGCCAAACAAATAAATACCAGTGTTATCAAGAGATACGGAAACAGGGTGATAACACAGTGAGGAAGCTGATGACTGTTAGAGAAGGTCAGGGAGGGCAAGAAGGTGACATTCAAGCAGAGATCATTCCTGGTGGAATAAATAAATACAAGTCATGTTACAACAACGAAAAAACTGAGGAATTGTGCTGAAAGGGAAAGCCTAAAACCAAAGTCTCAGATAATTTTTAATTCCAGGCCAATAAGTAAAGATGAAACAACTTAAGTTCACCTCTAACACTATGGGTGAAAAAACGGGGATAGCTGTTTCTAGGATGAATAAAAAATTATTTGAGTGTTCCTTAAAATTTTTGTTTATAAACCAGACTGAATACAAATTGTTCTTTATTCAAACTCCTAACACAGGACAAGTTAACCTTATTATGGAGAAGAGAGAGCAAGTCATTAAAAACCTTGGTTGAAGTTCAAGAATCATCTTGCTGTTCAAAAAATAATTTTGCAAGAATAATCAGTTCTTCTCATCTATTTCCCCCTTCTTTGGCTCCAGCTGAAATTAAATGCCCATCTCAGTGAATACAAAGTACTATGAACCTTAGACTATTTTTTTTTTTCTACCCAAAGATTAAGCTTCATGAGATTAAGGAGGGGAAAAGGGCACGTCCATTCTCCTTTCAAATTCTCAGTGGTCAGTGACCTTTCCAGAACAGAATCAACATAACCTCTACACTCTGAGTACACTCCGTGAGTCTTAATGCCACAGTCACGTCTACCCACACTCTCCAGCTGCAGATCTGGGGCAGGGGCCTTGATTTCTCACATGGGCATGCCGCACTTACTTGCCCAGAGCAGGCGCTGTGAATCACAGGCTGGTTGGCAAGGGACAGAAGGGACTCCACAGTTTCCAACTCCTGCTGGTAAAAGGTCTGCACTCTGTTCTCCACAAGGAACTCTTTGGCCTTTTCACTCAGCAGACACGTGAGACTGTCAAGGTCCAGGGTGCCAGGATTGCTGCTGGGGGAGTTTCAACAAGACTTGCAGAAAACTATTAATATTAAGTTTGTTCCTTTTGAATGTGCCTGAACCTGAAATGGGATCCCCAAGTGGCACAGTGGTAAAGAATCCACCTGCCACTGCAGGAGATGTGGGCTTGATCCCTGGGTTGGGAAGATCCCCTGGAGAAGGAAATGGCAACCCACTCCAGGATTCTTGCCTGGAGAATCCCATGGACGGAGGAGCCTGGCGAGCTACAGTCCAGAGGTTTGCAAAGAGTCAGATGTGACTGAGCATGCACACACAAATGGCGAGCAAGTGAAGTGTTATCAGGATGTGTTTTTCACGTAACGGGCAAGGCACCCAGTGAACACTGCATGGTTGTTTAAAAGTATGAGGCAGAACTATGGGAACTGATATTCGTGACTGCTTTAGAAAAAAAATCAAGCTGCAGAATGCTATGTGAAGGACAGTGCCATTTTTGTCAAGAAGCAAATGACAACCCACAACATACGCAGGTGGATACGCATGCTTGTGTGTGCGCAGAAGAAACAAGTCTAACAGGATACACGCCGCAGCCTCTGCACAGTGGTAACCTCTGGGTAATGGTACTGAGCGGGGAGACAGGAAAATGGAGAACTTCCACTGTTTATACAGGTCTATAGTTTGGGGATTTTTTTAAAGTAATTTTTTGGAATATGTAATCTATAAGTATGTTTATAAGATTAAAGGATACATGGTGAAGAGTCTCCTTTCCACCCTCCTCCCAGCCCGCATCCACCCATCCCCAGCAGCCACTATGACTATTTCTGTCTCCTCTGAGTTCTTTGAGGCATAGAGTTACAAACACACATATATTCTTACTCCTCCTGTTTATTTTTCTCTCCCTCAAAGAGAATAAACTCCTCTCTGGCTGAGGTATTGTTTCCTTGATCACAGTGAGCCTTGGTGCAGTTTTCTTCAGATTTCTTGGGGTTCATGGACCTTCTTGGGTCATTTGTGAGTGTTCAGTTCTTATCAGACTTGGAAAATTTTCATCCGTGAATTTTTCAAATATTTTTTCTCTGCTCCCCACTCCACTCCTTCAGAGACTCCAATTACACATATATTTCCCTTCCCACCACCTCAGAAAATCTGCACTGTTACCTCCTTCATATTACAGATGAGGACACGGAGGCATCTGGAGGGTGACAGACTTGCCCAGAGCCCCACAGGGAGGGAGTGGACGGCTCAGGCCTACCCCAGCATCTGGGATCCCACTGGCTGGCCCACACCCCCAGCAGCTGCAGTCCATAACTCACCTCAGTGCCTCTTCTTCCTTTAGGGCAGGGCTGTGGAAGCGCTGGTCATACACTTTCCTGTAGATGGCAGGCAGCTCCAGCATCCTCGCGATCTGAACGTTGCATACTGGGTCATCCACTTTATCTAACGAGCCACGGAAACAACACTGAGATTAGTTCTTTCCCAAGTCCAGACTGCTGCTGGGGCAACAGTAAATGGGGCCCTTGGTGGGCCTTCTTCCTTATGGATGCCCAGGATCACACGGTCTAGAAGCACTAAATGGTCTCCAGCCATCCCATGAAAGGGGAGGTGATGCCCTGAGTGTCACAGACGTGACCAGAGTAGACCAAGGTGAGGGAAAGCATACAGACGTATTCACGCATCTGGTACAGTGGTGGATAACTGGGGCTGTCCTTGAGATTTCCAAGTGCAAACCAGCCAGATCGGTGCAATGGGCATGGCCCTGATGACAAAGGACTGTCATGCTTCCGATTAGCTGACTTTCTCAGTGGTACTCAAAAAATCTCCCGTCATTTTGAAGACTATGAACGCTCTTCCCTAAATGGATTCACACTAAGAACTTCAAAGTATTTTAGAGACTCTACTATGTTGCCCAAATAAAATGTCAGCCATATACAATAAATCACTTATTTTCTTTCCCAATTTATTTAAAGTTACTTCTCTTCAAAATAAATAAACGCTGCTTTTCTAAAGAAATCATGTTGCAAATACAATTTTTTTCATTAAAGCTTTGTATTTGAACTTTTCAGAAGTTTGACTTTTTACTAAATGAGCTTACTGGACATACACACAAAATAACAAGCAACAGGGCAAAGACACTGTATGCTTACAATAAGTCGTGGCATGAATCTCTCGCTCTCCTCTGAAAATGCGGATGTGGCCTCTGACCCGGATAATGTCCCCAATTTCCAACTTTGCTCTCTGTGCAATGGTCTCTTGCAGCTTCTTAAGCTGAGAGGTTAAGCTCAGCTCTCTTGCACTTGGAGCGGCTGTAGCTGTTAGGGCCAGAAGGAAAGAAGGAAATGCACAACATGATCACTCCACCAACTTTGGGAGAGAGCTTGGGGTAAGGCAGACACAAGACATTTATTTACTCTATTTCTGACTGGTTGTTCTACTGTAGGAAATCTGGGTCATCCTTCAAAATCCTCTATTGAATAAAAGGCATAAGCTGTAGTTATTCAAAGGTCTGGGTGAAGGGAACAGAGTCTGGTGGCAGGCTGGACAATCCAGTGTCCAATGTCTTCTTTCCTACCCCAACATCACCTGGGCAAAGGCCTGAGCTGAATTCTGTGTGAGTTCAGCTGGGTTTGGTGGCAATAGCTCTAAACAACGCTTGAAAGTGTCCTTGCAGGGAGACAGAATATTGGCCTGAGGGGAAAGGGGCCCAAGAGTCTCTATTTGCAATTGTTTATGGGGAAGGCAAATCTGCCCAAGGCTGATGTTCCATTGAGGTACTCAATACCTTAATCTCTCTCACTTCTCTTCTTTGTTGCGTAACTAGGCTGACTTCTTGCTCTCTCATGCTCTTGCTCACTTCCTCTCTCTCTCTCACACACACACACACACACACACTCACTCACACCACTTAAAACTATAAATTTAAGCAACTTCAAGAATCTGCCTGCCAATGCAGGAGATGCAAGAGACAGAGGTTCCATCCCTGCGATGGGAATATCCCCTGCAGGAGGAAATGGCAACCCACTCCAGCATCCTTGCTTGGGAAATCCCATGGACAGAGGAACCTGGCGGGCTACCATCCATGGATTCGCAAAGAGTCGGACACAACTGAGTGACTGAGCAAGCAACTTTATGGTGAAAATAACCCAATGCACATTCAATTCTAAATAATTTCCATCGCTTGAATTTACTTCCAAAATGTATTAGTTAAGTTATGAAAATAAGAATAGCCATGAACGTTCAGGTACTGCCAGAGCTGTTCTGAAGACTTTATAACCTATCAGCACATCTAATCCTCATAACCACTCTTACTTATCATTAGCCCCATTTTACTAATGAGGAAACTGAATCACAGAGACATCAAACAACTTGCCCACAGTAAAACAACTGGTTAGCAACAAAGTTGCAGTGTCAACTCAGGCAGTTTCTAACCCCAGAGCCTTCCTGCTTATTCTTTATTCTCAGCTGCTTGCCCCATGAATATACTCATATTTTCCATAGTTACAGCTAGTGTGTGTAAACAACTGCGTGTTGTTTTTCTGTCTAGCATCACTTCAAATACACACATGTATCCACAGAATCTATACAATCCAGCATGTGAAATAACAACACAGCATTCTGGCATGTTCATACGCCAGATAGTCTCATTAGATGTTTCATCCTTCTGCTTTCGTAATTTTTTTTGTTTGTTTTGGTTTTTATCATTAGCCCTGTACAGGGCTTAGAGGTCAGCACTTGGGTAATGAATGGAGTCAGACAGACCTGGCTTGAACGTCAGGTCACTTCCTGTTAGCTGTGTGACCTCGGGCAGGCTGCTTAACCTCACTGTGTCTGTTTCCTCAGTTCTGTTGTGGATACAACAGTCGCTCTCACACATGGACTTGTTGTGTATGGTCCTTACATCATGAGCTTAGCATAATTCCAGATCCACAGGAAACATTCAATAAATGTCAGATACTTATGAAAAATGAACAATTAGGCCCTCAAGACAAAAATTTTGCTTTCCTTGGGGTCTTTCATTGGGGATTACTGGATAGAAAAGGACAAAAAGGTTTCGAGTGCATTGCATATTATCAGAATGTTGGTCAGAAAACAAACAAACAATCATACCATTCTCTTTTTACAAAGTGTCACCAGCAAGGCATGCAGCCTTATGGCTCCGACACTGGCTTCAGTCATTTGGGTTTTTAACACCTTAAAAAATACATAATGATTCTATAGCATTTCATTTGCTTTCAAATTGCCAGAGAGACTGTGTGTTTTTATATAAGATGATCTACTCTCTGCATTTTTTTATGCATAAGCCCTTCATCTCTTTTGAACATTTTATGTTTATTTCTGAAAAAAGTGCAAGAAGCTTTATCAATAATGCTTATTACATCCCTTCTCCACAGTCCAGTGCTTTTTTTTAATGTTTATTTGATTTCATTTTAAGGCATAAAAGTTTGAAAAAATCGTTTAATCTATCTCTCATCACCAGTGATAGCTTTCATTGCTTTAACAGCTGAAGAGCTGCTTTAACAGCTATATAAGAGCTTAACATAGATAGCCCCATATTTATTGTGATAAATACATAACTCTATCTTCTTCGGGTTATTTTATGTAAGTTGCAAGACAGTGGTCACAGTTACCTCTTTTTAAATATTGTTATCTACCCAAACCAACATTTGTTAAATGCTTACTTATTTCCTATTGTATTATTTCTGCTTTGTCATATACTAGGGTTCCTATAATGGAATGAATAATAGTCTATTGATCAAATTTTCTGCTTCTTAATCTAATATAACTTAGATAACTGTGGCTCTGTAACATACAAAGGCATTACTTTTCTTTTAACACACTGACTATACTAAGGGAAAAAGCAACCCAAGAAGCTCGGAGAACTCTGTGTAGACCAGTAACCAATAGCCTGGAATCTAGACAATCAGCTTAATGTTACTTGACTTACTGGGTTTCTTCAGAAAATACCCAAGTATTACTTTTTAAAAGGTTATTCTGTCTGGGTTCCTCTCTTTAAGTCCTCTTCTATTTAGGCTGAATTTTAAACATATTTATAAATTTCACTGCCATGATTCAGATGTTATGGGTAATAATGAATGCTTCGTACAGCGCTGCTGAAGTGATCACACTGAGGGCTGGTCTGAGAAAAAGAGGCTCAGCTTTCATTTAACGGGTGAACCCAACTGCTGAAAGAACGGCTCAAGCTGTGTAATTTAATGAGTATAATGAGATGGTTGGAGCCTGACAATTTCATTTTAAGTAGCCTATTCCACTCTGAAAGATAAATCCTCTTTAAAATTCTAATATTAAACGCCAAGCTTTCTTAACTTTTCTCATAAGCTGAGTCCAAATGGTACATTCAATGTGACATTTATAGGAGGTAATATTATATTTTTATACCGATACCAACTGGAACATGATTTTTGACTCAGACTAAATTTTGTTTAAAAACATTAGTCTTCAATGGCCACTTTCCAGTGGAAAACTTTGAAAATGAGGGCAATTTAAATTAAAAGGAGAGAATGGGCTAGTTGGGAACAATTTTAAAATATCACTTCGTATATAACATGATGAGGATCAATTTCAGGCTTTCTCCTTGTACCCTTACCCTCACTTTTTATTCTTAAAGCAATTTCTAATTAAGGCTACCAACTGTGACTACTCATCTATTGGTCTACTTACAGTTAATTTTAAAATCTCACTTTCAGCATTAATAGACATTTTATCTTAAAAATTACTAAGAGGTACATAATATATCTGACGATATCAATTTTTTTAAAACGAGTTGATTTTTAAAATTAAAACGACGTCTAAAAATAGCAGTGTATCAATGACAGCACATGGACCAAATCCATCTACAATATGTTTTTATAAATAAAGTTTTTTTTTTTTTTTTTTATAAATAAAGTTTTACTGAAACACAACCATGACCCTTTGTTTACATACTACCTGTAGTCACTTTGGTGTTATAATGGTGATGTTGAATGGTTGAGATGCAGACCATGGGGCCCACAGAGCAGAACACAATTATCGTCTGGCCCCATATAGAAAAAGCATGCTGACCCTCAGTCTAAAGACAGCACATTGAAACTACCCTTTCTGACTGAAGATCGTGACAATACAACCACAAACCTGAAAATAACTTTAATACCCTGGACATACACGAAAATTCAAATATCTGGTTGTCTCATAGGTTTATTTCATACTTCGTGATATATCTGCATAAAAACCTGTTGTCTCCCTTCATTTTTTTAAAAAATCTACAAAGCTTCCTCAGCTTAGTAGTACCACTGATACAAATGTTTCCAAATTAGGAAATGGGAATATCAAAGTTATATGAAAATGATGGCCAAATTCTAAATGTAAATACATGCAAAAATTAGGCAAAGGAGCATCCCTACTGGTCAGTAGAGTCAAAGTAGGGAGATGAGATTCTGACAGGTAATGTTAGGGAAAAAAAAGAGAAGAAACTACTCCAAGTGTTATACATTCTCACCATGTATAACAGAAGGACATAGATAGCACATGTTAGATGTCAGTACTGGCAATATTTATTGTATAACCCCAGTGTACATGGCACCATACTGCCTATGCTGCAAAAAGAGAAAAACAAGGCCCTAGTTTCCATTGCTTCTCTAGAACCAAAAATGGTCACCACTATTGTATAATACATGCATTTTTTTTTAATATTATGAATTTAAGCAGCTCAAAAAACTAAGGACTATTAAAACATATTCAAGAAATTCCAAAAGATGTTGCAGTTATAGCCAATGAGTTCAATACAATTTTAAAGTTCTTCTTTAGTTTGTACTATTTAATGGCTAACTTCAAAGGAATCCTATCTTACCTTCTCATCAGTCTCAGAACTCCTGGCATATCTGTATGAATAAGCTAGAGATTTCAGAAAATCCACATCATGTGAACATAGAAGCTAGTGGCAACCATATCAAGGCAAAAGCTTTCAAAAGAGTGTTGGTCAAATGATACATCCAGAGCAAGGGGATTCTCACTTGATCAGCAATCAGGCTAAACCATCTTGACTTCTATAGTAACTGGATGGTAAAAATGAAATGCTGAAACTTCTAGTCATCTATTTACACTCCTATAGGCTTAGGAGGAAGTGAGCACCAAAGAAATGGAAGCAAGAAAAGCAATGGGCTCCCCTCTATCAGTTTACAGAGCAGCCAAAGTTCTGGCTGTAGTGCTTCAAGTTGTCAGTGTAATTCACCAATGGATAAATATGAAAATTAGCACTACTGCTAATTCACCTGAGCTAGCTTGAGTTCCATCTGTTGGTTAGCTGTAAAAGTCAAGTGAAGTAAAGTGAAAGTCACTTAGTCGTGTCTGATTCTTTGCGACCCCATGAACTATATGGACTATACAGTCCATGGAATTCTCCAGGCCAAAATACTGGAGTGGGTAGCCTTTCCTTCTCCAGAGGATCTTCCCAACCCAGGGATCGAACCCAGGTCTCCCACATTGCAGGCGGATTCTTTAACAGCTGAGTCACAAGGGAAGCCCCATAAAAGTAAAGAAGCATGGCAAATAAAATTACCTGATGAGGATTTGGTATTAGTCGGCCTTTTCCAGCAGATGCAGTTTATAACTCCAGTGCTATCATCCACTGCAAGAGAAGCGTCAAAGAGTAAACAGAGATGTGGGCCATCACTAGTAAATTAGCACACTGCCATTGCATTCAGCCAAACTGAAAGATGACATTTTTCAATAGCTTGGTTAGGCAAATCCCTGATCAAACTTTTCCCCCCACCCTTAGAAATAACTGCTTACCACACCCCAGTGGGAACTGATTCTCTGGAATGTCAATGTAATACAGGAGCCCAGCAGAATGTAGTCAACGTTTCTCTTGCCCTATCTCAAGGGTATTAACTTCTGCCCAGGTCTTATCACTGCAGGGGATGTAAGGAAAGCTAAGCATATCACAGAGAGCAATGTTTTACTTTCATGATACAACATAATTATATCTTGGTCACACAAACAGTACTGGTCTGGCTTATTTTACCCACAGTGCAAAAGAAAAATAAAAGAATTTCCACTGTACTTGGATTTACAACTGCAGAGAAATTTAGAGATGTTTGATCAGGAATGCTAAGTGTTTCTCTTTGCCTAATTTCTTACAATCTCAGAACAGAGACTGACCAACAAGGGGTCAGTGGGCTTAATGATTTTTTAAAAAAACCAACAGCTAGACTGTTAGAAAAGCACACTATGTAATACAGAAGAAATAGATGGCATAATCTTTTTATTGCTGGTTTAAATCTGTGTTGAAAGCAGAATCTGAGAAGACTTCTTAAACTAAAATAAATTCTAGATGGATTTTATTTTATTAAATATAATACAGGTAAACTTCAGAAGATGAGAAGAAAATATGGGTGAATACTTTCAACCCTGGACTTAAGAGTTGCTGGGGGGAAGACTTCCTTAAGCAGACCTGAAAATCAGAATTCATTCCAAAAAATCTGATATATTTGAATAACTAAAAACTAATACTGTATAGCAATTTTACAAATGATGGGGTTAATATCTTAATATATAAAGAACTCACACAAACTAATAAGGAAAAGATCAAGACTATAAGAGAAAAGGTAGCAAAGAAAAAAATATGCCATTCGTGAAAGGTATAAAAGTGACCAACAGACATATGTCAGTATGCTAAATCACTAGTTACCAGAAAAAAAAGAAGCAAATTTAAATAATTTCTCAACTACTAGAATGACAAATATTAAAAATACTGATACCCTCACATGCTGTTAGTGGGAATGTAAATTCACACCAAATTTCTAAAGATTTTAAGTTTGGAATTGTGTATCAAATTTTGAAATGTTTATATTCTCTGACTTAGTATTTACTTCTGTAATTTATGATGATGAGAAGAACAGAACAAATATACACAGATACCTAGATCTTGTATAAAGCTATTCATTGTAGGATACTTTACAGTACTGGAAGTTGGAAAAAACCTAAATGTTTATAAATATGTAACTGGTTAAATGGCTACAGTCCATAAGGTCGCAAAGAGTTGGACAGGACTGAGCACACACGTAACAGGTTAAATAAATTACAAAGGCATGATGTATGAGAATACAAAGTTATAATGAAGATCTACAGTCACTGCGGGATTCACTTGTGGCTCAGCTGGTAAAGAATCTGCCTGCAATGCGAGAGACCTGGGTTTGATCCCTGGGTTGGGAAGATCCCCTGGAGAAGGAAAGGCTACCCACTCCAGTATTCTGGCCTGGAGAATTCCATGGACTGTATAGTCCATGGGATCGCAAACAGTCGGACCCGACTGAGCGACTTTCAGTTTCACAGTCACTGCTGTTAAAAGTTATCTCATTGTAAAATAGAAATGATATATATAGACATATATATCTTACATGTAATCTAATTTGTATAAAATATTAAAATATTAGTCTGTTTTGATAGAAATGATCTTAAGACATTAAAATACTTAAAGAAGTTTCTTTTGGAGTATATAGAAGGAACCCCAAAGTCAATGTATACATTGACTATAAGCTTAATTTCAGGAATATTAAAACGAGAAAGAAATATTCATAATAGCAATGAGGAAAGAAGGTATATCTATGTTTCTTCATATTGTGCTCAGTCATGTCTGACTCTTTGTGGCCCCATGGATTGTAGCCTGCCAGGCTCCTCTGTCCATGGAATTTTCCAGGCAAGAGTACTGGAATGGGTTGCCACTTCCTACTCCAGGGGATTAAACCCTAGAGTCTCTCATGTCTCCTTCATTGGCAGATAGATTCTTCACCACTAGTGCCACCTGGGAAGCCCCATTTCTTCATATTAGGAACATGTTAAAAATATAGGAAGGATGTTCACCCAAACACTGACACTGTTTTTGTCTGATTTATAGATTTTCACAGGATTTTATGAAAATGTACTAAAATGTTCTCTGGCTTTAAATTTTATCTTATAATGAGTATCATTTTAAGAAGCAAAAAAAAAATATTAATAAGGATGTTTTGAGTTAAAAAAAATAATGTATGAAGACTTTTAGGCAACACTACTTTTCTGGCCAGTTTAAAATCTTGATTTATCATGTTAAGTAAAAAAAATACTAGCACACGAACATTTGTCCTAGAAAACGTGAGGTCATTCTGGTCTTAACTCTAGTCTCCCAGGATTCCAGGTCTGAGCTGGAGTTGCTGCCAGGAGCTCTGTGTTCTCAGGACCCCCCCTCTAAACTCTGACTTCCTGGGGTGTAACCTCTCCTGGCAGACCCTGTCCTGACGCCCTGAGGTCTGGCTGCTGAAAGGCCCTAGAAGGGGAGGGTCCCTGCAGTGCTGGGCAGTCCTCCCACACTGGGCGGCATGACCTGGGCTGCTGACTTTTTGTTTCAGCCATGGGACGAAATCAGGCTAAGCAGGAAGCAAATCTAGCATATAGGAGTGGGGTGAGTCAAGAGGAACAAACAGGACCTGGGACAGCAGGAGTGGCCGCCTGGCAGGTGGCCCGGGAGCCAAGCTAGGCCTAAGAGGGCCAGGGAGCGTGCAGCTCTCTCTTGAGCAGGCCTCATGAGAATTAAAGTCATAAAAGTGTTTCCACTCTCAACCTTCAAATGCTTTTCATGTCCCCACAAACCACAGATGTGTCACGCTCTCATGATATCCAGTCTAAGAGAAATGGTTATTGGGGAAGAGGCAGCCAAAACACCTTCATCTTTTCATAATGAGAAAAGGGGCTAAGTGAAGCCCTTTTAGGTCAGAGGCATTATATCTGGCCTGGTTCTAGAGCCAGGACTAATGTCCTCAAATAGCCACATTTTGATCTAAAAATCAGAAAATTAAAAACCAGATGCAGGGACTTCACTGGTGGCCCAGTGGTTAGAACTCCACGCTCCCAAGCAGAGGGTCTGGGTTGTTTGATCCCTGGTCAGGAAACTAGATTCCACACGCCATAACTAAAAAAAAGAAAAGAAAAAATCCTGCATGCTGCAAATAAGACCTAAGCCAAATAAATAGAATTAAAAAAAAAAAAGATGCAGGTGATCTTCTGGGGGGAGGGACGTAGGAGAGAGAAAAACCACACTTGAGTTATACAAAGACTACACAGCACACTGGAGTCAGTAAAGAGATTGGATCATCAGTGGAACCTTGAGCAAATAACTGAGCTTTAGTTTTCTCGTCTATAAAATGGCAATAATACTTGTCCTTTCTACTTCAAAAGATTAGGAGAAGAACAACATGAAATTATGCATGTAGGAGTGCTCTGTAAACTGAAAGATACTAGTATTTCATCACTGGTACTTGGAGAGGAAGTACGATAATGTCTTAAAGATAAGGTACTAGCCAGCAGTTGAGAATGCTACAGGAACTTGGTGAATGTTTAGTGTACTGTCTGGAGAAAAAGAGAACCAGTGTCTTTGGTAAAATAAGGCAGAGAAGAGATCCAGGATGGGGATGTATGACAAGATGATCTATTTTAGAGTTTAAAAAAATATATGTAGGTTGGGAAAAAGCAGACAGTGTGAGAAATCTCCCCCTCACATGTCATTTTATAAGCACAAGACAATCATCCCCAGGAAAATGAATATATGTTGAAGAAACTGTATCTGTAAATTATCAACCACACACAGACAGTCAATGGGATGTTCTTGGTCACCTAGTTCAACTACCTTCTATTTTTCCCCCAAGTAGAACAAGAATGCAAGTCCAAGTCAGTACAACAAAAAGTGACAAAGTGAATTACAGCAAAGGTTTGGAATTCAAAACTAAGCTTCCCACAAAACATTTAGCTTGGCCTCTTAACTGTGAGAATTTTAGTCAATATACTAAAATGATTACATTAAATTCAATGAAAAACAAAAAATCAAGACCCGTGACACTAAAATCATATTCTAACAATTTGCTGGTGTTCAAACTATATAGAAACCCTTTATTTAGTTTCTGTCATCATAAGGGAAGGGAAGTTTTCTGATAACCCAAAGGTGTAAATATTCTTTACCAAAATGTTTTTTTTAAAAACTGTTTTGGATAAATCTATAAATTATTTTTCATCTCTCCCCATCTTCTTTAAGTCTACTTTAATGTTAGTCTGGCCTTCTCACTTTAAAGGTTATCAATATAAACATATACTACCATCCTCTGCTATTTACAGCTATGCCCTAGGTATCAGGTGTCTGTCCCTGATCGACCAGTGACCCTGGACTGCATTTTAATTCTGCTGTCTCCCAGCTCCCTAACAAGTGTCACCCGACAGTATCCATCAGGATCATTCCTACCTGTTGCCTCATTTGACATTTAGTCTATGTTGGTGGCTGCAAATGGTTCCCATTAGAGACCAAGTACACAGAGTGTGTGAGAGTCCTCCGCTGCTCTGAAAGGCTGGGGTTTCTTTAGATTCAATGTCTAGCTAAGTGCAGTCCTTCCACATAAACTTAATGTCAGACACAATTGTTCTTACCTCCATAACTGTAGAATGCATCTTTTTCTCTCACTCCAATTACAGTTCCCAAGATATCCACCTGTTTTATTGGATGCCCATTGTAAAAAAATACACCTGAAATTAAAGGGAAGAAAAAGGCAAAGTCCATATAATGTATGATGACGTTTTCTGCTTTAGTAAATGTTAACTGTGTCAGAAACTCAATGGCACGCTGCTTGCTAAAATTTCAGACCTAAGAACAGGCCTTTGACCATTGCCAAGCCCTAAGAAATGCAGATGTCTTTTCCTCAAGGGTTATAAGTGAAAGTTTGGTTTTAAAGAGGCTTGAGCGAGTATAGAAAAGAGAAAACCAACACTGCCAAGAGAAAACCAACACTGCCCAACTAGATCTGGTTAATCTCTTCACTTGTGACAATGAAATGCACCTCCCTGTAGAACTCTCATCAGGGGCATAAAGACAGCCCTGACACAGTACTTATATTTTGAGGGACTGGAAAAGGAAAGAGAGAGGAAACCACGAGAAAAGCTTCTTTGGCTTTTATAAGAAACCAGTCATCATTTCTACGAATTAGCAGTAGTTTTTTTTTTTTTTTTAAGAAAAAGAGAAGATAATTAGGTTACAAAACATGACCCTTTGGGGCCAGCAGATTACAACTCAAAAACCTCTTTTTAAAATTCTACTTCCAAAGCTTAGGCAACAGACAGACGCCAGCAGGCAGGTTGCCCCAGAGGAGAAACCTGAGAGGGAGAACCCCGCCCACCAACACCCAGAGGCCTTCTCTGGACTCAGTGGCAGAGACGGAACAGAGAGGGGGAATCCTGGCTCTGGTGAGTCACCCATTCCCACCTGAGGCCCCAGTGCTGTCCCACCTCCTGGGGAACCCCCAACATCCTTACCTGAACTGCCTATTTGAACTTAAGCTACCTGCACTGGCTTCCTATCACCTGCAGCTAAAGAGTCTGCACTAAAATCTTCCCCAGGCTTTTTTTTTTTCTTCTCCCTATGATGACTGAATTCTTTGCTTTGAGAAAGAGGCTATAAACTTAATGGTGACTTCCTTTTCAAATACATACACGAACTGTAAACAAAGACTCAGTTATCACTTCAGCATTTGGCCTCCCTCCCCCTCTCTGGTTCTTGCCAAGACTGCTCAGAGCCTGTCTTCTGCACATCCCCTGGGGGCCCTGCACTGAACCCTGAAGCCCTTCAGAACCCCCCAGAATGACTTCGCTGATGGTTCTGTTTCCCACGTGGATACAGGGGCTGGGAACCTGTCACCCATGGTTGAGTCCCCGGGTGGGGGATGGATAAGGAGACTCCGAGCCTCAGTCAGCCTGAGATTTTAGGAGAGGGAGACATGGTTTGAAGGTGTCAAATTTAGCTGAAAGAAGGGCCATCTCCCTAGCAGAGGCAGACTTCTAAAGAAGACTTAGCAGATCGGAGAGACTGTGCAGAGGGCAACCTGGGGGGCCAAGAACTGAAGTGGCAGGGCCACATGGGCTAAGGAGCCTGGGTCCCTGCGTTACTCCTGGAAGAGTCGCTTCCCTCTAGGAACACGTGGATTGAACAGGGTTGAACTGACTCCATGGAAAATCCATGAAATCTCCAGAGTAGGGCAGGGCAGTTCTTGAATGACTTCTGAGTTCTTACCATTGAAATCCAGTGATGAGCTGTGGGGAGGCCCTTAGTCCCCCGGGCCTGCCTGCCTGCCCTGACCAGACACAGAGGAGAGAGTGCGCCTTCAGAGGGGGCCGGGTCCCACAGGACCTCTGCTGGCAGGCTCAGGCTTCCGGTGGCAGAAGGGAAGTTTAAATGAGGGGCTGGGGCATGGCAGCCTCTGCACCACCACCGCGCCAGGACTCACTCACACGCAGACAGGGGCAATGATGGCGGACTTTGCTTTCATCCAGCTTTGCTGCAGGGCCGGATGGGGGTGATGGTGACCCGAGTTCCAGACGGGTCTCTGCCTGTGGTCAGCCCTTTCTGCTTCCCCAAATGCCCTGGACTTTCTATTTGAGTACTGAGCAGAGCTAACTTAGGGAGAACTCTCTCCTAGAACCTGACTGGCCTCTCCTTCCCCCAACCTAACTGAAGGTCGGTCCGGTTGTCAGGCTTTAGAAACAGCGTGCTGCTGGTGCCATCAGAGACGCAACAGCCCACCGGGCTCTGTGTGGTTGGCTGTGGCTCCTAGGACACCAGCAGTCAAGGGCAGAGCCACGGAGCCTTGTGGATCCCTGGAGGGCCTGCTGCCTGCCCCTGAAAGGTCTTTCCAGCTAGCCTTGAAGCCACGAAAGCTTGAAACAAGCCCCAGGACTCTTTGGGTCTTCCTGGGATACCCTGCTTTGGTGGTTTTTATAACGAAGAGTGGATATATTTTAAGAAGGGGAAAAGCGCCAGCCAAAAGGTGCTCCACCTGGGCTGAACTACATGGAAAAGGCACGTACATGGAGAATACACCTCTGCATGGGGCAACACTTAAAAAAAATCTGAACAGGTCTCCACTTGAGGACACAGTAGGCTTTCTTGAAAATAGACAGAAAAGAGAGCCCCCTAAACTTTCATCACATAGACTCTCAATGCTTGTCTTCAAGGCCAGAGTCACTCAAAGATGCATAATAACAAGGAAAAACATAAAAGCAAGATAGAACAGTGAAGGAGCCATATAGCAGAAAATAACAGATGGTTTGAGTAAAATCACGCAGAGAAAACTGTTTGAAGAGGAAATACACTGCTTGGAAGTAGAGAAGGAAGTTCCCCCAGTGTATAGAAACTCAGATGATACACTTCAGAAGCACAACCTCCAGAAGGAGGAGGAGGACATGGAAAAAGCAATGGAGAGAACCACTTCCTTCTCTCAACACCAAGTCTCTTCTGTGAGAAAAGGAAGTTGGATGGCAGCTCTATGAACCGAGAGAAAGCCTGAGGAGCAAAGAAAAGAAAATCACCAAAAAAAAAAAAAAAAAAGAAAATCACCACAACAGATACTAGCTGACAATGAGTTTAACCTGCAGCCTTTGCAAAATGGTCCTTTCACTCCTGCTCCTGCTGCCTTTGCTCCACATGCGGCTCCCAGAGCCCCAATCACCTCAGGGGATCCATTGCCTGGATCTTCAGGTCCCCAGGAAGGAGGACAGTCATGCTGGGAGGGCTCAGGGACCCAGGGTCACAGGCAGCTTTGATTCAGCTTTCACAGCAGTGACCTGAACAGCCACACCCACTGCGAGACATCGGCCTTTACTCTCTTTTTTAAAAGCAACTTCGATTTATTTTTTGGTCTTGTTGTCGGTGTTCAGTCACTCAATAGTGTCTGGTTCTTTGAGACCCCCATGGACTGCTGCACCCCAGGCTTCACCAACTCCCAGAGTTAACTCACGTCCACTGAGTTGATCTAACTGCTGTTATTTAATTGATGCTACAAATACTCTTACTGAAGTCTGACAGCATTAAAATGCCTAAGACAGTATTTTTTTAAAAATACATTATTCATTCAATATAATTCTTATAAATACATTATATCCATGTCATTGGGTCCTCTACAATTAGATAATATAAGCATCGTATTTTGATTCAAATAAAAGATTCTCTATTATTTTATCCCATCAGTAAAGCTTGATATGGATAAAGAAATTCAGAATAATAAAGACCATTTCTGTATGCTATGAGCTGTAACAAACCAAATCAAGCCAAACCAAAACCCCAAACCTAAACAGCACCACCACCACAGTCAAACTTCATGACATCCTATTAGTTTAACCCTAAATTCATAGGTTAATTTAGGGGAGCTGGCAATTGGCAACCATTTTGCAAGACAATTCTGATGCTGACTAGCCAGAGTAAGGTTGAACTTCACAGGTTAAGGGCAGTCTCCCATAAGAGACTCTCACTTCAGGCACCAGCCCCAAGTTTGAGGCTCCTCAGGCCATGCACACTTCTGACCAACTGGCTACAAACACCCTCCATGGCAAACTCAGGTCTGATACTTTAACAGAATGACACACAGGACTCGGGAAGGTGCTATACTTAAGATAGTTTTATAATGAAGGGGACAAACGGGACTAGCCAAAGGAAGAGATACATTGGACAAGGTCTGGGAGAGTCTAAGCGTAAAACTGCCAGATCCTCAGGACACATCACCTTCACACACTGATGTGTGATTACCAACCAGGAAAGCTCACCCAAGCCAATGTCCACAGTTTTAATGAGGATTTCATTACACAAGAGAGACTGACTGAATCATTGCCCACTTGACAACTCAATCTCCAGTCCCCCTCCCCTCCCACAGGGTTGGATTGATGTCACCTGGCTCAAAACCAACCCTCTTAATCACATGGTTGGTTTTTCAGGCCTTGAAGGCCCCCACCCTGAAACTACCTAGGGGCCTAGCAAGAGGTACCTCATTAGCATAAACTCAGACGTGGTTCAAGGAGTCCACCGTGAATAACAAAAACACTATCATTTTAGAAATCCAAAGATCTTCCAGAAGCCTCCCACAAAGGCCACCCAAATTCTTCATTATACATTTTTTTTTTTTTAAGTCATTTTTTGGTTAACTTTTGTTATTTTAAGATACTCTTTGCTGTTTAAGCATTTCTAAATTTTATGTGGTCAAAATAAAAGTTTTTTTCTTTATGAAAACCAAACCAAACACAACAACAGCAAAACAACACAAAACTAAAACCTAGACTGGTAGTTACTTCCCACCCTTCAGGATGCTATAGTCTAAAGAAGATCACTCTGTGAAATTACAGTTAATGACTTTTTCAACCACGAAGTTTTGAAACCAAGCAGGGCCCTGCAGGGGCCCTCTTGGGTACAAAAGCATTTCTGTGTCTTTTTTTTTTTTCGTAGAAAAAAAGGTTTCAGCCTCTTAGACTTTTCCCGAGTTCCGAGTTAAAAAGGGGCAGATTCAAGCAGTTACTAATTAGGGGAGTGGGGGATGCAGAAGCAAAGTCCAAGCAGTCAAGAAACAATATTGTCGCAAACAAAACAGACTCCCAGTTTCCCCTTAAGGGCTATACCTAACAACCAGATTCACACCTTTGAGTTCTTCTGCAGGCACTAAGAACCCCCACCCAGGAGGATGGTAACTTCAAGCTGAGACCCCAGACTGGTCAGAACCAGGAGACTGATGATTGTGATTTGGGTAATAGCCTGTTACATGACCACCAACCAATCAGAAGAAAGTCATTCACCCCGTAGCCCTCATCCCAAATGTTGCTTTTAAAAACTCTTCCCTGAAAACCATGAAGGGAGTTCAGGTTTTCTGAGCCTGAGATGCCTGTTCTCCTTGCTTGGCCCTTCCAATACACCTTTCTCTGCTCCAAACGCCAACATTTTGGTTTCTTTGGTCTTGCTGTGCACCAGCACACAAACCCGGGTTTGGCAACAGTTTCGTTTTAAAAATGACATCTGAAACATTACCACCAGTGACATAACAAAGATCACTGGGAGCAGTTTTCCATGATGTCTTAATACATTATAAAGTCCTTCACCCACAGTAAGAGTTTAGCCCCTGTCACGTCCCTGATACTTCCTTGAGCACCTACTGAAGATCTTTAAGCAAGACTGACATTTGGTGTGAACTAATCTCTTCCCAAGGAGATATGTTATGAAGAATACCAGACTGGTCTGAGAAACAGACAACAGAGAGGGAGGATGGCTGCCTTCCAAGGAAAAAACCAGATCATTTCCAACAATACTTAGAAAATAAAGGTGTGGTGAAAAAATCTGTACAAAAGGCTTTAGTATAAGGTCATCCAAACATATTGGTACTGAGCATGGGAAACACACAAAACATGGTCTCATTAAAATTGTACATACTTGAGATTCTTAACTACTTCTGACTCATAGCTTGCTATTCATTCAAAATAGCAAAGAGAGTTTAATCAAACTTCTCATATAGCATAATAAACATGTGAAGATTCATCCATAGCTATGTGAATTACTTATTATCCTAAACTGTATTTGCTGTACTTGGAAGTATGAAGATCCTATCTTTAGTGACCACCACTCTGATTTTAAAAATGATTTCTTTAACTTTATAATGCTTTGTTGCTCCAATTACTACGACTCGAGAGCCCATTAGAGGCCAGGCACTGTTTAAGAGCTGGGATTACATAGATGAACAAGGCAGATGATGTCTTTCCTCTTGGGGAGTTTATATTATTTTGATTCTGATCTTGATTCTGATCTATTCAAAACAAAACCAAACTCCACAAGAAAATCAGGCACAGCTAATCCTCTCTTTACAATGAAGACTCTTAAGCTTTACAGGTGAGTCACATACCCAGGCCAGTAAGTGGTTAGAAAAAAGAAGCAAGGCCTAAGTTTTCTACCACAAACAGGCCCAGAGAAAAACAACTGAGCATTTTTAAATATGAAAGACCTCAAACCCAAGTAAAAACATTCTTCAGTACAAAGTTACTCCCCCAAACATCTATTTAAAAAAGATTTAGATTGTTTTGAACTTGCACAGAAATCAACTTGTCTGAGGATGCAGGTTAGGTCAGTTTCAAAGCTGCAACTGGAAAGGTTCTTCTAAGCCCTAAGCCCCAAATTTCTGCAGCTTTTGGGGAAGGGAGGGTGGGGTGCAGATGCAGCCCAGAGCAGCCACCTGGGTGACCAGCCACATACCTGGTACCTGGCCAGACTCCTTCAAGTCCAGGATATCCCTGATGTAGAGTTTTGCAAAGGCCAGAAACACAGGATCCAAACCCCAGAAGAGGGAAGGAGTTTCGTCTTCACACTGTCTGGATTTAGACTGCATCTGGAGACTGGGCTGTAGCTTCCAGCCAGCCCTGAAAAGCTCAGCATCTAGAACCGAGATCTAGATGGGAGACAAAAACCAGGACGCAAAGCTGGTAACTTGGGTACTTAAATCGTCACGGCCCCTAAGCTGTTCCCCGGGCCGGCATCCCAAACACTGGGAGGGGTAAACCCAGGGGCCCGGGCCTGTCAAACTGCGCGCCAAGGGCTTGAGGAAGGAGGTGTTCCTCCAGTGAGCGCCCCTGAGTTCCTCAAGGCTTTTTCCTCTGCCCTACGGCAGTGTTTCTCCTTCTCCAAGGTACCCACTTCTAAATGGCTAAACAACAACTTTTCACTTGCGGGACATAAGGCCATATATGCGTACCCCGAAGCCGCTTTAATACGTGGGTTCCAGAGAGGAATGGGCACCCTCGTGGCCAGACACGAGAGGGTGCAGAGTGGGTGGGACCGTTTGTAGCCCGGCCCCTGCACCTTCCGGTCTCGGGGATGAGACTGAGAAAGGGAGGAAAAGGAAACGAGAAACAGACCCTGTCGCGGCCCCTCCCGCAGCACCCGCGCAGTCGGCCCACAGGTCCTCGCAGCGCGCAGGCCCGGCCCTTCCGGCGCTTTGAGGCCGCGGGCGCCCAAAGCCTGGAGGCGGCGCCGCCAACCCCGCCCGGAACAGAAGCACTAGGCCGAAATCACCTCCGGTGCTCCCAGATAAGGAGTGGGGGGTTGGGCCCGACACCTTCCCGCGCGCGGGACCTACCACTGTGTCCCCGCCCAGGCCCTTCCTTCTTGCCCCCCGCGGCTCCGCCCCTTCCCAACGAGGCCGCGCCCCTCTCTGCCCGTGGCCACGCCCCATTTTGCATCCCGCTGCGGCCTAGCCGGATGCTCCTTTCCAGGTGGTGGCCGGCCTTGGCAAGGGCTACGCGGGTCCATTGCTTCTTGCAGCGACTTTCTTGAGCCTCCGCGGAAGCGCAGAACCCAAATCTCCGAGGCCTGGAAGCCGGCCCTAAAACTCCTGCTGCCCAATGCTCGCTTCGGCAGCACATATACTAAAATTGGAACGATACAGAGAAGATTAGCATGGCCCCTGCGCAAGGATGACACGCAAATTCGTGAAGCGTTCCATATTTAAAAAAAAAAAAATAATAAGAAAAAAAAAAAACTCCTGCTGCCCAATCCCCGCCTTCTTAAGTCCGCCTTTCATCCCGACTCCGTTAGTGGTGGGACCCTGACCCACGACCTCCAAGAGGTTCGGACTGGGTCAGACTTTTTTGTTTCCTTCCCTGATATGTTAAATGAACAAATATAGCAATACCAAAAGCAGGGTTACATTGTGGTATTTTAAATATTTATTTACACTTGATAAATGATTTACTAACACACCCACTCTTTGATACTGTACGTCTCACTTTAGATAATGTTGGTACCTAAACTTGAGCTCTTGAGTGAATGTGAGGCCTTGGCTCTGCCCGAGACTAGCCTTCTTTGCAAGACCATGACAAATTTTGTCTCCTTTCCTCTTATTCTGTGTGTATTCCAGAATGTTGTGTGTTTAAGACTTTTGAAAACTGGCATTTTGGTAAATTATGGCCATCTTGATGGTGCCTGTCCCCTGTAACCCCATTTAAAAGTGAGAAAAGATAGCCATGTTACTCTCATAAATAAATAAGCCGCATCATGACATTACTTGAGATGGCAGGAGTTCTTCCTAACTTACAGGAACTCTCTAAAATGGCAGAAGGGGTACAGGTCATGCTGGAAGGCCATTCCTACAGGAGATAAATGGTGGCCAAAGAGATAACTGCCATACTATTTAGCAGAAAAGGAACTTAAAGCAGCTGGAACGGAAAATGTGTGTCATTGAAACAACGGCATTTAATTACATCCCTGGCCACTGAAGAAGCTAAAAAACAGAATCCTTGGTAAAGAAGAGCATTGCCCAGACTCCTCTGTGATGAACAGTTGAGTCTGTCAAGATTAAGGTTTAATTAACAGAAGATACTTTTCTAATAGGGGGAGGTTCTCTTCAAGCAAGGACACCTAATATGACACCAGGTAGGATGAGTGCTTCCAGCTGACTTGTAAGGTGGGGAAAGACAGGTTGGGTGACATTTCTGACTGCACACATCTGTCCCAGGGTGGAACTCGAGAAGAAAATCACTATTGGGTGTAGGCAGAGCCCAAGAAGATTTTAGGAATGACTCTTATGACTCTCAAGGGTAGAGTGCTAGAAATGAAGGCCCTTCAGGACTCCAAGCTTATTAATGACCTTGGGGATGGCCACATCCAGTTGGTAGGTGTGGCTCCACACCCAGGGGCAGACTGCCCCTGAAGTCATCATTTACCATGAAAGGACTCCTTGGAGTTTAAGGATGTTCCTTTTGATCCAAGCTCAAAATGTAGAGTTGGGTATAGAATAGAATGTTCTAAACTGTTGAAGCATCTGGAAGAGTTTGCAAGGATCCTTTTCTCTGCCATCACCATCAGGAGAGATTCCGTGTTCCCAAGTCATGCTTACATGTGCAGAGGGCCTGGAGGACTCTTCAGCTGGGATTCCATAGCACTGCAAAGCAGACATTTTAAAACTCAACTGTCAACACAATGCTAGGAACCCTTCTTATGACTTCTCAGTGTGAAATAACTTGGTTTTGCAAGCATTTCTGACAGACCAGACAATCCTTTCCAGAAATTAAGACTTAAATAAATTCTTCTAGAAAATGAGGGGATTGAACTGCATATCTTCTACCTCAAAGCACAAACCATGTCACCTTAACTGTTTTCTACACCTAACAGGTAGAATAGAGTGTCCTCTTGCTCGTTGACTTAGATTTGAAGTTTATGTTAGTAGATTAACAGTTACAAGTTTGTAATAAAGACAGCTTATCAATACTATTATGTTAGTGTTATAACCCTGGGGGCTGGGGTGGCATTTTTGGCCACTCAGCCTACTTTAAATACTCTCTGTGCTATGGGGAAGCACTAGAAATTTTTATTTCACTGGAGCAAAAAGAGTAATATATTAAATAAAACAAGAGGCTAAATTGTGTGGCCTGAATAATAACTACTATGTGGGTTACAGGAGGAAAACTGGAAGGGAAGAGAAGGGGGCTCTTCACGTAAGATAATGTATGTAACCACTGGAACAAAGTAAGCACTCAAAGTGTGTCCGGCTGTGATAGTGAATGATAATAACAGCTTATAAGCTGTTATCATCATTCACTATACAGGGGGGATTTAAGCTGGATTTTGAGACTGTGGAAGAACGATTCATTCATTCATGAAACATATTTGTCAAGCACTGTACTGGACACTGGTGGGTAAAAAGGAGATAAGACAGATTGAGTACAGCCTTCAGGGAGTTTCCATTCTGTTGGAGGGAAAGGGGAAAGACAGTAGACAAATAAATGAATAAAATAAGTACAGATTGGTCTTAGTGATTTGAAGGAAATTAGAAGTATTTTATGACCACTTATAATAGGGTGTGGGATCTGCTTTATATAGATCTGCTTTGATTGGATGAGAGGAGACCTGAAGGATGAGACACAGTCAGCCAAGAAAAGTGCTAAGAGCATTCCAGGCAGTGGTCAAAGTAAGGGTGAATATCTGGAGGCAGGAAAGGACTTCCCTCCTGGAGGAACAGAAGAGAAGATGGAGAGAATAGTTGCATATGTAATTGGCACACAAGCAGAAGACAGATCCCAGAGGACCTCACATGCCATAAGAGGTTGGAATTTTATTCTCAGTCTCCCTGTATGTAAAAGAGGAATAATATAGTGATGGGCTGGGAGCAGGGCAAAGACAGCAGGATGAGCAAGGCACATCTGCGGGGCAAGCCAACAAGGCAGACTGACCCAGGAGGGCAGCTAGCAGAAATAGGCGGGAAATCAAGATTTTAGAAAGGCTTGAATTAGGTTCTATTTTTCTTCCCTGTAAGCAATAGAGTGCTGTTATCTATTAAAGGAATGATTTAATTTTTTTTTTTAAATTGCAGAGGTACCTGCTGAATCTAACATACTATGGTAAGGAACCCAGAAATATGTAAGAAGACTTCTGTACCCAAGTTACTGAATCTATTTAAAAAATTGTGCCTAGGGATATTTACCAAATGATAATAAAAAGACTAGAGTAAAAAAACACTACTGGCTGTCTTGCTGGGGGCCTCACCTGTACCAGTTCTCCTGCCTCCTCAGCAGTCTTGCTCAGTCCACCACTATGTCACCATCTCCCTCTCTCTGACTTCCCCTGGGCACATCCACAGGCTCGCCTCTGTCTTTTAAGCTTAAGAAAACAGCCTCTCTGAAAATCTCAGCCCTTGAACTACTGTTTTTGTACTCTCTTGCTCTCTGTTCAAAGTTTCTTGAAAGAGTCATACACATTCGCTATCCACACTTCCTCATCTCCAATTTGATATACCCTTGTTTGGCTCACCCTAACTTAACCTTCAGCTAACTCTACTCCAGCACATCACTCCACTGAAACTCCTCTCCTAAAGTTAACAATTATATTCAAATTCTCAAATACAATGGTACTTTCCTTTCCTTATCATTCTTCATCTTTTTTCCTGATTTTCTAGCCTTGGATGATGAGCTGATTATATTCTCTTCCTATGCACCTTGGTTTCCTGGTATCCTTTTGGGTTCCTCTTCTACCTTTCTGTTTCTTCCTTTGCAGTGTCCTCTTCCTCTGTTAATCTCTTATGTGTTGATGTTCCCCAGAGTTCAATCTCCTTTTCTAAAAAACGTATCTATTTTTGATTGTGCTGAGTCTTCATTACTGTGCATGGGCTTTCTCTAGTTTAGGTGAGGGGGTGGCTACTCTTCGTTGTGGTGTGCAGGCTTCCCATTGTGGTTCAGTTCAGTTCAGTTCAGTTCAGTCGCTCAGTCGTGTCCGACTCTTTGTGACCCCATGGACCGCAGCACGCCAAGCCTCCCTGTCCATCACCAACTCCAGGAGTTTACCCAAACTCATGTCCATCGAGTTGGTGATGCCAACCATCTCATCCTCTGTCGTCCCCTTCTCCTCCTGCCTTCAATCTTTCCCAGCATCAGGGTCTTTTCAAATGAGTCAGCTCTTCGCATCAGGTGGCCAAAGTATTGGAGTTTCAACATCAGTCCTTCTAATGAACACTCAGGACTGATCTCCTTTAGGATGGACTGGTTGGATCTCCTTTCAATCCAAGGGACTCTCAAAAAGTCTTTTCCAACACTGCAGTTCAAAAGCATCAATTCTTCAGCGCTCAGCTTTAAAAATCTTTAGAGTCCAACTCTCACATCCATACATGACTATTGGAAAAACCATAGCCTTGACTAGACGGACCTTTCTTGGCAAAGTAATGTATCTGCTTTTTAATATGCTGTCTAGGTTGGTCATAACTTTTCTTCCAAGGAGCAAGCGTCTTTTAATTTCATGGCTGCAGTCACCATCTGCAGTGATTTTGGAGCCCCAAAAAATAAAGTCAGCCAGTGTTTCCACTGTTTCCCCATCTATTTCCCATTGTAGTGGCTTCTCTTATTTGTGGAGCACAGACTCTAGGATGTGTGGGCTTCAGTAGTTGCAGCACATGGGCTCTGGAGCGAGGGCTCAGTTGTGGCACAGGGGCTTTATTTGCCCCTCGGCATGTGGAATCTTCCTGGACCAGAGATCGAACCCATGTCCCCTGCATTGGCAGGCAGATTCTTATCCACTGCACCATCAGGGAAGTTCAAGTACAATTTCCTGTCCACTTCCTTCTCACCCCATGTCCTCTTACTGAGTAGCCTAATCCAAAGCCATGGCTTCAGTGGAACCATTATTCTAGAGACTCTCTCCTCTTCACATCTAACCCAGAACTCTCTCCTCAGCTCCACATCTGAAGTTCCAACTGGATTCTCCTGAGTACCACAGACTAAACCTCTTGCCCCACAGTTCTGTCTCTCTCTTTTCTGTCATGTGAATATTATTACCACCTGCCAACTGTCTAAATCAGAAAACTAGAATGTTTTATGGATATCTCCATCTCTTTCACCCTTAATGCAGTTAGTCACGAAGACCTATCAACTCTGCTTCCTAGATACATCCTCTTAATTTAGTCCCTCCTCCCTGCTCTTGTTGCCACAGCCTCAGTCCAGGCTTTCCATCATTTATTGCCTGGATCACTGCCACCACCTCCCAACTAGTCCTTCTGCCTCTAGCTGGGCCTCCCTCCAATTTACCATCTATGCTCTTGCCAGGATGATCCTTATAAAATGCAATTTAGACAATGTTTCTCCCTTGTCTAAAATCTTTTGATGACTATATGTAGTCTGCAAAATAAAGTTCAAGTTTCTTTGTATTTCATATTCCATTTTTCTTACTGAAGTTCATAGCTAGTTTCTCATGGCCTGGGTACAATCCAACTCTATGGGCTGGGACCCCACCAATCCCTCATAGCTGTCCTACTTTCTAGGTTGGCATCTCCAATGCTGTTCCTCAAGATGTTAATAAAAATCTAGACAAATGAGATTGAGAACGAAAGAAAATAGATTTCAGCTCAGTAATGGGCACTGAGAATGTCCAAAGAAATTGACAGAGTAGGTCAAGTTTGAGCACCAGACTCTATTATTAATAACATCTCAAGGAATTCAATTTGGGAAATGCTACTAAAGGCATCTGGACCAACTGAGAGTTCCTGGAATATGGAACTCTCTTTTCTTTCTCCCCTGTCTGTCTGATGCCATTCACCTATTAACTTTTTGAAATGAACCCTATGTGCTAAAGAGTTCTATATACTAAGCATACAAATGGCAAAAAGGGTCTGAGTAAGCTAAGCACGTAAACCCATGAATACAACATGTTGTAATAAATGCTATGTAACTTCAGAGATTAAGGTGGGGGACCAGAATTAGTGGGATTAGGAAACAGTAACCTTGCTTCCCCCTTTCTCACTTGGGTTACCTCTGACATAGTTGTCAGTTTTCACTTCATGTATTCTGAGTCCTAGTTAAGTGCACATCTATTCATAATTGTTAAATTTTCCTTACTACTCTTTTATCATTATGAAATGTCCCTCTTAGTCTCGAGTAAAATTTCTCGAGAAATATTGTCTAATAGCAATATAATCACTTCTGTTCTCAAATGGTTACTGTTAATGGGATATCTTTCTCCATCCTTTCACTTCCCATCTATTTGTGTCTTTAAATAGGTGTGTCTTCTGTAGACAGTATAGTTGGATTTTGCCTTTTTATCCAGTCTGACAATCTCTTCATTTTGATTTGGGTGTTTAGACATTTCATATGTAATGTAATTATTGATATGGTCAGATTTATAGTCATCATTTATCTATTTGTTTTCTATATCTCAACTCACTTCTTCATTCTTCTGCTCTGTCTTGACTGGCTTCTTTTGTGTTAAATATTTTCATTGTAACATTTAAATTATTCTGTTAATTTTCAAAAATAATTTAGTTTTTGAGGGATTATAATTTACATCTTAATTTATCACAATCTACTTCAGATTAATACTAATTAAATTCTAGAAATGTGTAGAAACTTTGCCTCAATATACCTCTATTCCCTTCTCTGCTTTTGTGCTATTATTGTCATGTAGGTTACATCTATATATGTTATAAAACCAACAACACAATGTTATAATTATTGCTTTAAATAATTGTATGTCTTTTAAAGAGGGTAAGACATGAGAAATAGATAACTACAGTCTTGTATATTGCCCATATAATTATCATCTCTGGTCATCTTCATTTCTTCCTGGAGGTATGCGTACTTCAAATTGAATGAGCCCCTTCAACTGTGGCAGAGGTACTTTTGGTACCGACAGCCTGCTCTGTCAGGACAGAACATCTCCATTGACCATTGTGGATCCAGGGACAGGGGAGGAAATGGGAGGGGCCACAATGCCACAGACTTCCCTTTTTCTTACCTGAAGTTGAAGCATGAGCATTTTTCAAATAGTTGTGTGCCTTTGATCTATTCTCAGAGTGCTGAAATGGTTGTTTTGGTCCATTCTTTTCTTTTCTTTTCTTTTTTTAGGCCACACCTTGCAGAATGTGGGATCTTAGTTCCCCAACCGGGAATCAAACTCACGCCTCCTGAATTGGGAGCACAGAATCTTAAACACTGGACAGCAGGGAAGTCCTGTATTGGTCATCTTTGTCTAGTTTTCTGATTACATTTTAGAGAGATCATTGCTGACATTCTCAACCAGCTTTTGGTTAATAGTAGATCCATCAGGCAGGATAAGGAAGCCAAGAAATAGGAGTAAAGGAGTGAATCTTAGAACAAGGTCAGAAATTACCTAGTTGGAGAAAGCAGTTACTCACATTGCATCCTACTTTATGTTTGAGAAGATTCATAAGTCAGCAGAAGGCACTGTGCGTACCAGTGCAAACCACTGGAGAACACTCTGGAATGAGAAGAACTGGAATTGGCATTAAGAGGTGCCTGAGGGTGAGATACTGTCTAGGTCCTTACATTTAAAGCAAGTAACTCCTCTTTCCTGCATATGTGGTCTAATTTCACCAAAGGGGATCCAAACCTTAGGAGGATGGCCTCTGGAAAGCTGCAGACAGCATGAGGTAGTGAGCTTGTGTTCATCCTAGAGGGCAGAGAATGACTTCTCATAAGTAAAACTTGTGTCCCAAGAGCCTGGCTTGAGTGCATCAGAAATAATTTTGAATTTTGTATTTTAAAAGTCTGTATCTCAAAGAGAGAAGGACGGTGGCTGCCAGGGACTTGGGGGAGGAGCAAAGAGGGAATTATTAGCCCATGAGTACAGAGTTTCAGACACGACTGAGCACGCACACATGCACAGTTTCAGTTTTGCAAGATGAAAAGAGTTCTGGGGATGGATCGTGGTGATGGTTGCCCAACAACATGAATGTACTTAGTATCACTGAACCATACACGTAAAAATGATTAGGATGGTAAATTTTATGTGTTTGTTACCACAATTTTGAAAATTGGGAAAAAAAGCATATATCTCAGGACAATGCTGGGCATGGCTGTGGTTTGCGGTATGTAAACTTATGTGACAGTCACCTGTGTACTCCTTTATGCCTGGTCAATTAAGCCACAAAGCTACAGGATCTCTTACCAAGGTTGGAGGTTCCTGGGCTTACCAGATAGTTTATGAGCTAGATGGATGATTATGAATTGAACTCATAATGAGGTAAGTAAAAGCAATCCAATCTTGACTCTTGACCTTAAGTTTTAGATGCCCACCCACTCTTCTGACTAAGCCCTAGAGTGTCACTCTGACTGATGACAGGTGTCTTTACAGGGGCAGAGCTGGCAACACAACCACTTCCCTAGTGGCAACCAGTTACCAGAGAGCACACCAACTGGAAAATAAACTATCTGTGTCTTTTCTTATATTTCCATTCTTTTAATAAACATTCTGCAAGGATTGTGAAGCAAGGAACTAAGGATTTGGAACTAAGGATTACATTTTGGAGAAATGGGATTAATAGTTAATAATAATAGACCAGCAGAAAATCATTAATAAAAACATCAAAAGAAATGAGAACTTTTTTGGGGGAGGGTAGGGATAAATTAGGACTTTGCGATTAACAGATACACACTACTATATATACAATAGATAAACAGCAAGGACCTACTGTATAGCACACGGAATTATATTTGATATCTTGTGATAACTTATAATGGAAAGGAATCTGAAAAAGAATATATATATTACATATATATATAACTGAATTATGTTGCTATACACTGGAAATTAATACAACACTGAAATCAAGTATACTTCAATTTTAAGAAGCTGGAATGGAAACATGCTATCTTTAAAAGTTTAAAAAATGAGAACTTTTTATGCAGGACTTTCGTAAAAGCTTATAATCTTGATCAAATAAATTATGTACAGACATTAAACTAATTAAAAATGATGGTGTGTTTTCCAATTTTTTACTGTCGAGTATATATAACAAAAGTCATTTTAAAATTAGTATCCCTTGAACTTCACAAATGTAATGTTGAGTGAAACAAGCCAGATACAAAAGAGAGCATATACCGTACGTTTTATTTACAAAAAATGCAAACCAAGTGAAAGTATTCTATGTTGTTTGAAGTCAGGATAGTGGTTATTTTGGGGGGAGGATGGTGCCTTTCCAGAAGGAAGCAGGAGGAGCTTCTGAGGATGTGTGCGTGAGTGCTCAGCGGCTCAGTCATGTCCAACTCTTTGTGACCCCATGAACTATAGCCCACCAGGCTCCTCTGTTCATGGGATCTCCCAGGCAAGAATACTGGAGTGGCTTGCCATTTCCTTCTCTACAGAATTTTCCTATTCCAGGGATCAAACCTGGGTCTTCAGCTTTGGCAGGTGGCTTCTTTACCACTGTGCCACCTGGGAAGCCTTCTGAGGATACTGGTATTTAATGTTTCTTCATCTATATTTTATTTCAATAAATAAATATTTTATTTATAAATAAATATTAACAATTTTTCATCCTTAGCTTTGAATTAATTGCATTTAAAGTTGAGAGGAATTAAAAAGTGAAAACTTATTAAATTATATGACCCCACATTTTGTGTTACTGTCACTTGTGTAGAAAAATAGATCATTTTTAATGTTAATGTAATTCAAGTGATAAGATACAGACAACATCAACCTTCACTTTTCTTAATTATTTGACATGTGCCTATAGGCTCAGGTTGTCATAGCATTTCATAATCATTATCACAAAGCTGGCCAATGGAATAGAATTTTGTTTCTGTTATCAATTTATAATTCTCCCCAGGGCGATTTTCAATCAAGGAAAAATTGAACTCCCCAATGATGTCAAAGACAGCATATTGCAGAGGTTAATTAACAAGTCACCCAGAGAAGATTGAATAGTCATTGTGCTGACATGTTCAAGAGCTAATCGGTTCTGATGATGTAATTTGCAGCAGTGCTTGATGTCTATTAGCCTGATGGCTGACAGCTGCTGTGGACCCCGAAGATTAAAGTGTGAAGTATGCGGGATGAGTGCTTTCAATCGAGAGAAACTTATATAGAGCCAAGTCAATATAACCTGGTCATGCTGGTAACTCTACTTGGAAATCCTGCCCACTTCTTCCTTATTTATACAGATTGCTTTTACCAGGTCTAAGGCAATCTCAATTCCAGGCTCACATTATCCAAGACAACCCCAGTCAACACAGACGCTCCTTTCCCTGAACTCTTGTGAAACTTACAGTCAGAATTATATGCTTTAGCTCTTAGTTCTTGAATGTTTATCATGTACCCTCAACTTGACCAGAGGCTACTAAGGATATCTTTCTTTTCTGTATCTCTCACAGCGTAGAACCTAATGGTTGGCACAAAATTTAAATAAAAATAATTGGGGAAAAATATTGATAATTGCCTTAGCAGAGGGATGGTTACATGTGGATTTCTGCTACTATTCTTGCTGCATCTGTGTGTTTGGAAATTCCCTCGATAGCAGGGTTGGCAGATTTAGCAAATAATAATGCAGGATGGCCCATGAAATTTGAATTTCAGATAAACAATGAAAAATTTCTTCTTATTAATAATTTATATTATATTTGTTTTTCATACTATTAAATTTAATCATACAATTTGTAATAATAATATTACTGTATATATTTTGTTCAACATTATATTATTTCATTATATTTTATATTACTATTTTATGTTCCTATGGGACATCTTTTTACCAAAATGTTTATTTATTTTGGTAAATATAAATAAAAAATAAAAATATATAAAATAAAAATAAAAAATAATAAAAATGTTTATTTATTATTTATCTGAAATGCAAATTTAATTGGGTATCCTACACTTTATCTCCCCTGGAGAGGGAAATGGCAACCCACTCCAGTACTCTTGCCTGGAAAATCCCATGGACAGAGGAGCCTGGTAGGCTACAGTCCCTGGGGTCGCAAAGAGTTGGACACGACTGAGCGACTTTACTTTATACTTTATCTAGCAACCTGACTTTCTGGAAACTTAAAAACATAATTGGTGATTAGTCAACAGACTCAAAGAAGTAGGTGGTAGAAGTAGTGCCTTTCTCTTAGACTGTGATCTGGTGTCACTTGCCTATTAAAAAGGCAGTTCTCTAGGGTCTCCTACCCAACCTGGGGGTGCCAAATCAGTATTTCTGCTGGTGGGACTCTGCATTTGCAATCATATCTCAGATGATTTTGATGCTGTTGCTAGCCAGCCTGATGCCTTTATTTTAAAACAACCTGATGTTTTTAGTTTTTCTGATACGCTATTAAAAAAATATTTCATTAAAATGTTTTTAAAAAATAAATGAAAAGTTTAAAACACTTAAATTTATTTATTGTTTATTTATTTGTTGGGTCTTGGTTGTGGCAGTTGTGATCTTTGTTGCAGCGCATGAACTCTCAAGTTGTGGGGCATGGGCTCCAGAGCTCACAGGCTCTGTAGTTGTGGTGTGTGGGATTTTTTGCTCTACTGCATGTGGGATCTTAGTTCCTTGACCAGGGATGAAACCACTGGACCACCAGGGAAGTCCCTGATATGATTTTTTATTTCCTTGTAGTGGTCTTATTTGAGTAACTTCTCTGTTTTCATGTCAAGGACTTGACTGAAGAGATACTAATTTTCTTGTACCATGACTCAGCCACTAAAGTTACAAGTCAAATGCTGTTACAAATATTCTAGTAGCCTCTAGTAGTTAAGCTCATCCTTAAATATTCATCAAACCCAGCATCTTAACTACTGATTTTTATTTTACTGGTATTATTCATTATTATTGAGAAATAAGTCACTGGCAAGTTTGCAGCTCCCATTAGTATTTTCAGGGATTCTAGAGTATCAAAATATCCTGATTTGTTTGGGGCTGTTCTAATTTCAGCACTGATGTTTGTGTGTCCTGGGAGGTCCCTCAGCCCTGGTTGCCCTGGCCATCCTTCCTGAGTAGATGCCACAGTACACCACGCAGATGCTCATGTCAGGACCAGGGTACTCTTCTCACCAGTTGCTGGTAGTGTCAGCTTACAGTTGAGACCCCACTCGGGCAACTGCCTCACTCCAAATTGTGCCCTGTCCCCAGGAGCTGTAAGCCATTGATGGAGCCCAGTCCTCAATTCAGGACATCTCTCATTGGCCATCCCTTCTCTGGATATCCCTGTGGTGACAACTGAAGCCTCTGTTACAACTCCTTGCAATTCAGCTTCTCCTTCTACCCAATCCTGCTTCCCTAGCTCCCTTGCAGGGGCAACTCCTGCAGGCAAAGTTGCTACAGGCAAATTTCAGTGTTTGAGAGTCTGGAGAAATCTGCTCTCTAATAGTTGGCACACAATTGGGGTGGTCCCAGGAAAGAGATTCTGGAATAAGATTTTGGAGCTGGGTCATCTGATGACTGGCTGGTAATAAAAACCCCTCACTAGTGGTAGGTAGTGGCACTATTATTCCCAGGTGGCGCAAGAACCTGCCAAGCAATGCAGGAGATGTAAGAGTCTCAGGTTCGATCCCTGGGTCAGGAAGATCCCCTGGAGAAGGGAATGGCAATTCACTCCAATATTCTTGCCTGGAGAATCCCATGGACAGAGGAGCCTGACATGCTATGTTCATGGGTCGCAAAGAGTCGGACACAACTGAAGCAACTTAGCATTAGCAGTGGTAGGTGGAATCACTGACAAAGTAGCAGTGCAACTGTAAAACTTTGGCCAGCTGTGAACAGGAGTGGAATGCTAGTGGAAGGGAAGGCACTGGAGGGAATGCTGCATCCCGGGCACCCAGAGATTCAGGGAAAGTAGTCATTTAAGGACAGTGGAATGGGTGTTACTGGCCACTATCAATGTATTGGGGATAGACAAGAAAGGCTGAGAGTGATTAATCACTAATTTGAGAGGCGGGATCTCCTGGGGCTAAGGCCTAGAACTTAAATTACAAGGTAGCAGAGCTCCGGTGAAGACAGAATTCTTAGTCCTAACAAGTCGGCTATGTCAAAGTCATGACCTTAATTGAAAAGGAATGAAATCCTGAGATATGGGATGAGGACCTGTGGGTTAATGTCCTTGTAAATCTTGACTCTCCAGGTATCCTCTGAATCCTTTGGCCTGCAGAATGGGCCCGCTCTCCAGATTAAAATTTAGCACTTCTAGCTTTTGAAGTTGATACAGAGATTTTTGCCTTATAAGAAAACACTTCCTATAGATACACACCACTGTGTATAAAAGAAACAATAGATTTACTATACAGAACATAGAACTATAGTCAATATCTTGTAATAACCTATAGTAGAAAAGAATCTGAAGGTGTATACCTGAAACTAACACAATATTTGAAATCGAGTAAAGTTTAATAAATAAAATTAAAAAATTTTTTTTTCCTCAAAGGATCTTAACCTACTCTGCCACCTTCACTTTCCACCCGAAAACCAATAACTTGAGTTAAGTCACAACATAAGCAATGAGAAGAAAAAGACATTATGTCTCAAAAAGCTGTATCAATAGAAGCTAGAAGAATATATATAGAGACTGGGTATATGTGGTCAAGGGGGGCTAAGAATGTAAAGTTGGAGGAGAAAGGATTCATTCCAAACAGAGCATTCACCTGTGATATAGGAGTTTATTCAGGCAAGAACCCCAGTTGTTGCCATCACACTGCCAGAATGACTCTGGGAAGTTTGGAGAAAATATCAAACCAGTCTGCTGCATCAGTGATAACATATTAATCACACTAGGTGAGCAGGAAGTGCCAGTAAACTGAAGGCCTTAGTGAGACGCTTGTGCATAAGAGGGTGGGAGTTAAACCCTACAAAGATCCAGGACTCTCCTACATCGGTGAAGTTTTTAGGGGTGTAGAGGATGGGCTATGCTGGGACATCCTCTCCACAGTAAAGGACAAATTTTCATTTCATGCCTTTCGCTACTGAGAAGGAAGCACAATGCCTGGCAGACCCTTAGGGTTCTTCAGGCAACCTTATCCACGCTCATGAACACTGCTTTGGCCCTTTTGCTGGTAACTAAGAAGACTCCTGGGGCTTCCCTGGTGCTCAGTGGTTAAAGAATCCATCTTCCGATGTAGGAGACGCAGGAGACACGTGTTTGATTCCTGGGTCAGGAAGAGCCCCTGGAGGAGGAAATGGCAACCCACTCCAATATTCTTGCCTGGGAAATCCCATGGACAGAGGAGCCTGGCGGGCAACAGTCCATGAGGTCACAAAAAGTCAGACACAACTTAGCAACTGAACAACTACAACAACAAGAGCAAGACTTTTAGCTTTGACTGGGGCTTTGAAACAAGTCCAGGATGTGGTGACTACAGTCCTGCCTCTTGGGCCTTTCTAGCCAGCAGACCAGTGCATTTGAAGTTGTTTGCATTGCCTTGAAAACTCCCTTTCCATCACCTTCTAGCATCTTCAGTGAAGAGGTACCTCTCACCGCTGGTGCCAGAGGCAGTGGAGTTTCACGTTCAGATTCTTGTGCTACAAAATGAAGACTCTAATATGAAAGTCAAACCCCCAGGCAACAGAGACACTAAATACCCTGGAAACTTTCAGAAAACCAGAGAAATCGAGCCCCAAATGGATTGGGCAGAGGGACCTCAGCAGACAATAGGTTGCACATCCAATTCCTCATTATTCATATTAGGAAGGCAGGGAGGAGCTGTTGAAAAAGAAAGAGCCAAATGAGTTATAAAAGGCAACAAAACAGTAATGCTTTTCACAACTGTTCTCCAGCAATTTGCATAGAAAATATAAAGGTGCTGCTAAAGCTTTAACCCATGTTTCCTGACTAGGGGGTAAAATTGGGATCCTGATATAAAAATCGTATTTCTCTGGCTCTTCTCCCAGATACCAGGTGGCATCACTGTTTCTCTCCTCTGGCTCTGTTCCACCTCCCTGGGATTCTGTCTGGCCAAGGCAGCCAATGCCCGGGCCCCCAGAGCACCTGATTTCTCCTGCAGATGCCCTTGCTGTCCCAGGGGCAGAGCAGCCCCTGCCAAGGCTGCCAGTCCCCACACTGCCACTGCAGCTGCTGCCCTTTGGGCTCTCAGTGCCCCACGTACAACCCAGCCAAACTGCCGTCACAGCCTTGACCTCCCTCCATCACAGCCTTTCCCCAAGACAGGAACTGAGCTACCCTGGATAACCTGTACTCACGTGTACTCAGCAGTACCATATTTAGTGATGTGATACCCAGAGGGGATCAGTTTTAAACACCCTTCCATCTGATTAAATTATTCTCAGTAATAATCACGAAACAGAACAAACAGTGATAATGGCCAGGAGAGAAATGCAGCAGTGAAAAGTTTCCTTTTTATGTAGTTTGTATGTATCATAGGCCTGTCCTATAGATAAACACAGAAGGAAAACAGAAGGAAAGATTATAGTAGAAGAAAAAGATAAAAAGATTGTTTTTAATTCCATGAACATATTTTTTCCATTTTATTATGAATTTTTTCAAGCATACAGCAAAACTGAAGTTTTAATGAACATATATGCCCAGCACATAGATTTTTACCAGTAATAATTTACTATCCTTGCCTTATCAGATAGTTACCCACTTACCGTTTCTCTTTCCACCTATCAATCTTATCTTTCACATTTAAATAAACTATTTTAAATTGGTGTTAGATTTACGGAAAAGTTGTAAAAATAAGTACAGAGTTTTGCCATATACTCTCACCCAGATTCCCCTATTATTAATAGCTTACGTTAGTATGATACATTTATTAACGACTGATGAAAAAATATTGCCATATCTTTTTAAACTAAACATATACTTTATTCAGATTTCTTTCTAGTTTTTTCCATAATATCCTTTCTCTGTTCCAGGATCCTATTTATAATATTACATTACATTTAGTGGCCATGTCTCCCTAGGCTCCTCTGGGCTATAACAGTTTCTTAGATTTTCCTTGTTTTCGATGACCTTGACAGTTTTGAGCAGTACTGGTCACGTATTTTGTAGATTGTTCCCCAGTCTGATGTTTTTTCTCCTGGTTATCCTAATGTTACAGGTTTTGGGGAAGAAGACCACAGAAATCAAGTCATTCTCAATACATAATTATCAAAAGTCCATGCTATCCACATGATTTATTACTGATAGTGTTCACTTTGATCACCTGGACAAGGTAGCGTTTGCCAGGTTTCTTCATTGTAGAGCTAATTTCCCCCCTCCTTTTTATTTTTTTCTTTCTTTTTCAATATACATATATTTTGGCCACACTGTGAAGCATGTTGGATCTTAGTTCCCTGACCAGGGATCAAACCCTCGTCCTTCGCATTGGAAGTTTGGAGTCTTCACCTCTGGACCACCAGGGGAGTCCCCTTCCCTCTCCTTTTCATACTGGGCTCTTAGGAAGCAAATCACTAAGTGTAACCCACGCTTAAGGAGTGGAAAGGGGAGTACTTTGGATTCTTTTGTATGGGGGAGATTTGTCTCTTCTCACCCATTTATTTATTCAATCATTTATTTATATTTGTGTAGATCCTTGGATATTTATTTTATGCTTTGGATTAAATCTTTTTTTTTCCCCAATTTTTCCAGCTTTGGCCTTTGGGAGCTCCTTCAATTAGCTTTGGTGTCCCTTTGATGTGTCCTCTTAGCTTTATTATTATTATTTTTTTGAGTGTTTCCTTATTTTCTAGCACTACAAAATGCCCCAGGCTCATCTTGTATATTCCCAGACTCAGTCTGAAAATCAGCCATTTTCCCAAGGAGTCCTGGTTCCTTTTATTGGAGAATGGTGTCAGAAACCAAGATCTGGGAACTGTGGGTGCTTGTTACTACTAAAATGTGGTTGTTTTAGGGCTGCTGAGCTCTCTCAGACAGAGCTAAGAAATGCATGCATGTGTACTAACCTGTGTACAAGAACATATCTAGATATGTAGATACAGATTATTATAGGTTATGTCATCTATATCTATCTATACAAGTTAAATCTGTGTCCATCAATATCTACATTGAGATTATTAACATGAGTTCATACGAATGTCTCCCAGTCTAAACCAAAACCACAGGGCTCATTCTAGCCTCCTCCCTTTGCTTATCTGTAACCTCTCTCACTGATAATGGGATATGTGGCTCCCGCCACTCGCCAGTCATTTAATTATTCGCTCACATACATATAGCAGTTTTGGAACTTGTTCCTGAAGAAGCAGCTTTACCAACCATAACATAGTGTGATGTACTGTTTCTTCTGTCTTTAGTCTTTGAGTTTCCAATCATTTTCAAAGCTAGGTAGGTTGGCATCTCTTTTCCCCATTTCCGTAGTGAGGATATATTGCATAATAGTGATACAGTTAGACTCTCTGGTCACAGGCTATATTCCATCCCAGGATTCTCCCGTCCTTTTAGTTGGTTTTTTTAAAAAATTGCATACATTAAGGTTCACACGTGTTCTGTAAAGTTCTGTGTTAGTTGCTCAGTCATGTCTGACTCTTTGTGACCCCATGGACTATAGCCCTACCAGGCTCCTCTGTCCTAGGAATTCTTCAGGCATGAATACTGGAGTGGGTAGCCATTCCCTTCTTCAGGAGATCTTCCCGACCCAGGAATTGAACCCAGGTCTCCTGCACTGCAGGCAAATTCTTTACCATCTGATCTCACTAGGGAAATTCCAAAGAAGTCACCTCCCTGTCAGGGAATTGAACCCTGGTCTCACACGTGACAGGCGGGGAGACCCGTATCTGCGCTGGTGGCTCAGATGGTAAAGTTCTTTGGTTTTCTACAAGTGGATAGTGCCATGTAGCTACCACTACAGTGGCTCACAGAATAGTTTCATGGTCCTAAAAGTCCCCTTTTCATAACCTAGGTGGTCTTCCTCTCTTCCCAAATCCCTAGCAATGACCGGTTGATCTGTTTTCTATCTCTAAAGAGTTTTGCCTTTTCCAGAATGTAAACTATCCTTCTGGCTTCTTTCACTTGGCAATATGCATTTAAGATTCATCCATGTTGTTTCATGGATGAACTCTTGTTCCTTTGGGAAAAAAAGGAAAAAACATGCCAGTTTTAGTTCAAGCTCAATAATATGTAATAACATTTTGAGACTTAACATTTGCAAATTGGTTAATGACTTCATCAGACTTGATCTGTGCTTCTTCATGTTCAAAGGACAGTACAACCTGATTTGACAATCTACCTACTCATAGTTGATCAAAGAACACTTTTTATTCATTTTAAATTTGAAAAGTTTCTTTCACATAAAATGTGTGCACATTTCACAGAAAAGATGAAACCTCACCACTATTAGAGCTATAGGGAAAGATGTTCAATTTCACTCCAAGAGAAACCCATGTTAGAATCATGCAATTTACGCTTCTCACATTGCCAAAGATCAAAGAGTTTGATGACATAAATGTAGGTGAGAAGGTGAGAAAGAAAGAACTTCAATATATTATAGATAGAAGTACAAACTGGAGTATCCTTTAAAATTATGACAATAGCTACCAAAATTACAAATGCACATGCCTTTTGACTCTGTATTCTACCTATAGGATTTTTTTTTTTTTGTAGAGAAGCTTATCTATGTGTGAAGTGATGTATGTAAAGATTATTTACTGCAGCATTTCTGTAATGGCCTGTAATTAGAAACAGGATAAATGTCCATCCATGAAGGACAGAATAATCACATTAAGTCAAATCAGGTCAATTTAAATTACACACTGTCATTAAAAAGACCATATGAAAAGTTCTTTCAGATATAACAAGTGAAGAATGCAAGGTGCAGAACAGTGAGTATAGTATTTGTATTGGGGCTTTTTAGAGAAATAGAACCAATAGGATGAATATACAGATAGATCAACGGACACATGTGAGAAGATTATAGGAACTGGCTCAAGGGATTATGCAGGGTATGAAATCCCACGACCTGCCACCTGCAAGCCGGAGAACCAAAAAAGCCAGTAGTGTGTGATTCCATCTGAGCACAAAGACCTAAGCAATAGATGAGAAAAAAGATTCTAAGAATATGAGGGTAATTTTTTTTATCGAGGATTGAGCCTGAAATTCATCTTGGACCTTCCCTTTCTCTCCATCTTCATATCTATGAATCATCAAATCTTAGCAATTTTACAATCACAAGATATCACAGATATCTCAACTTTCTTTCACAACTTCCCTAGTCTAATCTACCACCAGTCACTACCCCAGACTGGCAGTCCTGAATCCCTTCATTCTAAATTAGCATCCTTAGTAGTCTCTATTCTTTCTCACAGAACTCTTTATCTTCATAACTCTTGTCCATGTATAAAAATACTTATTGGTGTACTTGTTTGATTAATGCCTCTTTCCCCAACGGACTATAAGCTCCAAGAAGTCAGAGAACATGTCTGTTTTGCTTATCACTATATGCCCAACTCAAACTTCTGTGTTGAGTAAATGAATGAACTTGATTATGGAACTCATTGAATAAACATAGTTGTGTATATAAGGGGAATATTTTATAACTGTATTGAGGAGAATATTATTCTGACAATAATATAAATTGTCAGAAGCAGCTGTGTATTTGGTCATGGAGGATGGTCTAGAAAAGACACTAGTTTTTGTCAGTTTCTGACCTCCACAAGTGTGCCATGCTTTGAGAGCTGTCAGCCTAGATCTTCCAATGACATGTGACTTCAATACCAGTAAAGTGAACGATTTTCCTTTTCATTGTTTCACTCTATTCTGCTTTTGTGTAAAAGAGCAAAGAGCTTCTTATTTGAAGAAGTGAGGTCAAAGAAGACGATATATATATATATATGTGTGTGTGTGTGTATATATATTATATATTGTTTTAGCAGCACCTCCCTTGCAAGTCTGTACAGGCTGAATATGAACTGGGTGGAGTTCATGGTGAAGTTTTGCTTCAGGAATTTCCTGAAATAACTCTCCACTAAAATTCAGCTCTCATAATTGAAGATTGCATTGACCTCATGCACTGCTAGTGCACATTTAAAAATTTTCTGGGACTCAAAACCATCATGAAGAAGTTTCCAGTGATTATGTTACCAGGTTTTAACGACCAAGAGAGCTTTGTACACATTTTTTCATGTTCCATTGTGATAATTGTAATATGTTATAATAATTTATGTGTCAGTCTCTCCTACCTTTTTCTGTGCCCTCTTCAAAGACAGGAATATATTGGGAACTCCATAAATATGTCCTAAATGAATAATCTGACTTTAGTACCTGAATTTGCTTCCGGGAGGAAAATTTTATTCTAGGGAGAATAGTTTTAGTCCAATTCACCACTTATTAGTTCTGTAACTCTGGATGGGTCATTTAATTTTTCTTCATTTTCCTCCCTTTTAAATCATTGTGAAAAATGTAAAGCTACAGAAAAATATAAAGAATAATACAATGAACCCAGTTAATCAGAGATCAAATTGCCAACATCCGTTGGATCATCGAAAGAGCAAGAGAGTTCCAGAAAAACATCTATTTCTGCTTTATTGACTATGCCAAAGCCTTTGACTGTGTGGATCACAATAAACTGTGGAAAATTCTGAGAGAGATGGGAATACCAGACCATCTGACCTGCCTCTTGAGAAATCTGTATGCAGGTCAGGAAGCAACAGTTAGAACTGGACATGGAACAACAGACTGGTTCCAAATAGGAAAAGAAATATGTCAAGGCTGTATATTGTCACCCTGCTTACTTAACTTACATGCAGAGTACATCATGAGAAATGCTGGGCTGGAAGAAGCACAAGCTGGAATCAAGATTGCCAGGAGAAATGTCAATAGCCTCAGATATGCAGATGACACCACCCTTATGGCAGAAAGTGAAGAGGAACTAAAGAGCCACTTGATGAAAGTGAAAGAGGAGAGTGAAAACATTGGCTTAAAGCTCAACATTCAGAAAACTAAGATCATGGCATCTGGTCCCATCACTTCACAGGAAATAGATGGGGAGACAGTGGAAACAGTGTCAGACTTTATTTTTGGGGGCTCCAAAATCACTGCAGATGGTGGTTGCAGACATGAAATTAAAAGACACTTGCTCCTTGGAACGAAAGTTATGACCAACCTAGATAGCATATTAAAAAGCAGAGACATTACTTTGCCAACAAAGTCCATCTAGTCAAGGCTATGGTTTTTCCAGTGGTCATGTATGGATGTGAGAGTTGGACTGTGAAGAAACCTGAGCGCCGAAGAATTGATGCTTTTGAACTGTGGTGTTAGAGAAGACTCTTGAGAGTCCCTTGGACTGCAAGGAGATCCAACAAGTCCACCCTAAATAAGATCAGTCCTGGATGTTCATTGGAAAGACTGATGCTGAAGCTGAACTCCAATACTTTGGCCACCTCATGTGAAGAGTTGACTCACTGGAAAAGACCCTGATGCTGGGAGGGATTGGGGGCAGGAGAAGAAGGGGACAACAGAGGATGAGATGGCTGGATGGCATCATCGACTTGATGGACATGAGTTTGAGTAATCTCCGGGAGTTGGTGATAGACAGGGAGGCCTGGCGTGCTGCAATTCATGGGGTCGCAAAGAGTCGTACACGACTGAGCAACTGAACTGAACTGAACTGAATTTCTATCTACCACCCAGTTTTTATAAACTTTTAATACTTTTATCAATTATAATGGAGAGAATGATATATGTTTATCAAATCCTATCTCATTTTCCTCTTCCTGGGACACTCAAAAAGACTTCATTTCCTAGCCTCCTTTGCAGGTAGATGGGTAGCAGAAGACTAGTTCTACCAATGGGCTGTAAGCAGATGTGGTGTGTGTATAAGTTCCAAAGTAAGCATAGAACAATGAATTCTCTGAGGTCTTTTTCCTGCTGCAGAGACTGTGGAAGCCATGCTTTAAACTGGCAGTACTGGAAGATCTGGATCCTCCATGAGCATGGGTGATTGATGTAGCCCTGAATGACTATACAGATCAGTGTTTGAGACTCTCTCTTGCTCTCCGTCTTCGTCAACATTGAGTTTTCTTAGCTTTTAAAGCTTTTCTGCCAGTTTGAAGATAGGAAATCAGTGTTTTAAATTGTGTTCTGCTGATTATGAGTGATGCTAAGCATCTTTTCAAATGCTCATTTGTCCTTGAGTTCTTCTGATACTGCCTGTTCCTTTGTGATGGTGGTGGTGGGTTTCCTTATCTTAGTGTTTTGTGGAAATACATTTTTAGTTTGGAAATTAATATTTTATCAGTTGCATTCACCGGAAATACTTTCTCCAAATATGTAGCTTATCTTTTTACTTTGCTTAAAATATTTTTGTTAGGTAGAAATTTATGTTTATTAATCTGCTGCTGCTGCTGCTTTATGTGAGAATTCTTTCCTGTCTCTTGGTTGTTAAGATATTTTCTATATTTCTTTTTGAAAGTTTTAAAAACCTTTCATTTTTAAGCATTTAATCCATCTGTAAAAGTTTCTGAGCCTGTATGCATGTGTTTGTGTTTGTGTGTGTGTGTGTGTGTGTGTGTGTGTGTGTGGAGTAAGTTATGAACTTTGCTTTCCCATAAAAATACCCAATTTCTCGGGGCTATTTGCCTCTTTTTTGGCCATGATGCTCAGCTTATGGGATCTCAGTTCCCCAACCAGTGATTGAACCTGGGCCATGGCAGTGAAAGCCTGGAATCCTAACCACCAGGCCACCAGGGAACTCCCTTCAAGACCATTTATTGACTAGTCTATCTTTTCAATTGATGGTAATACAATTTTGCCATATATCAAGTTTCTATTTATGCAGGATTCTGTTTATAGGCCCTTTAATCTGTTTCACTGGTTTGTTTTTCTGTCTCTGAGTCAAAGCTATGCTGTCTTAATTGCTGTAATCTTATAGGTCTTGATATCTGGTAGTTTGGATATTCCTCTATCTTGATCTTCATTATTGTCTCATCTATTGCTGACCCTTTGTGTTTCAATGTAAACTTTGGGTTGAGATTGTCATACTCCACAAATAAGCTGAGATTTTTTTACTATTACATTTTCTGGTTAGTACTAATGATGCATAGAAATTCTATTGATTTTCATATGTTGATTTTGTATCCAGAAGTCTTTTGCCCTGATATCAATTGTATGTAGACTTTTTAGAATTTAAACATAATCTAAAATAAATAAAACATAAATAAAAACAGCTTTGGTTCTTCCTTTCCAATTCTTATATTGTTTTTATACAGTATTAAATGGAAATGGTTAACTTTATTCTTTATTTTAATAAAAATGTCTTTAACGATTCACAAGTATTTGTTTGCCCTTGTTTTTTTCTCCCTATGCTGTCTTGGTGGGTATACTTAAGCTAAGGAAGTATATTCAAACTTTTTATGCTTCAGTCTCATTCGTAATATATGGATATCATCACTTATTTCACCTGTTTTTTTAGGCTATAGTGAGGATTAAATGAGATACCTTCTAGAGAAGACCTTTGAAAATAGTGAAGTACTATATTCAAATGTTTGTTTGTGTGTGTGCGTGTATATTTTTGTTCACTGCTGTATCCTCAGTACCTAGAACATTTTCTGGGACAAAGTTAGTATTCAATAAATATGTGTTGAATGATTGTGAAGAAAAAGCTAAAATTAAACAAATGTTTCATGTAAAGAAATATTTCCTTACATTGTAGCAGAGATGACAACAAAGGCATTCACGCTGCCACTCCTTGTACCAGTGGCAGAAGCCAGTAAATTATCTCAGAACCCCTTCTGAACTTGATCACTGAAACTCAGAACCCGTTTCAGCTCAGTGTTCTAGTCAGCCATTTCCAACCATTGTGGTTGGCATATGAAAAAGAACTTGTTTGCCAATTGTGCATTAATAATAATGCCAAACCAATAATATTTAATCTCTACTTGATTGGACATCTGGGACAGCTTGAAATAGGGGTTTAGTATTTACAAAGGTAAAAATCCACAGGAGGGCTACATAGCAACTGGCACATAGAAGTTCCATCCTGTTTAGTTGGTTTATTTTTCTCACATCTTTCTTCAAAAATGTAAAACACAATGATATCTGTTAAGTAAAAAGCAAATTAGGCCTATACAAAATTTTCCTTTTTGTTAGTAAAATGCTTTGTTCATAAGTTTATCTTCATTATTATATTGCTAGCTAGAAATGAATTATGAGCATGATTTTAATAATTATGCTAATTTTAAAAAAGTTTTTCTAGCAAAGCTTATGGAATCTTCTATTTCTGATAGGTAGAAATTGAAGTGAATCGTAATAAATCATCCTTTTACATACCTGAATAGATAAGCACCAAATTTCCAAAGTAATTGCTTTATTTTGTACATTTATATGCTTCTCATAGGGCTTCCCAGGTGGCTCCATTGGTAAGGAATCTGCCTGCAATGCCGGAGACAGACTTGGGTTCTATCCCTGGGTTGGGAAGATCCCCTGGAGGAGGAAATGGCAACCCACTCCAGTATTCTTTCTTGGAAAAATCCCATGGACAGAGGAGTCTGGCAGGCTACAGTCTATGGTGTTGCAAAGAGTTAGACACCACTTCACGACTAAACCACCACCACCATTTCTTCTCATCTATTTGCCGTTTTCACATCTTCTCATGTTATTAATCTACAGTTTCATGTAAAAAGAGACCTGTTGTGCTTCTCTTTCTGAACATTTCCACCTGTCACTTTCCTCCTACTTATCACAAACCCCTGACAATTTGCACTAGAATATACAAAATTTGGTGCTTAAAAATAGAAATGTAAGGTGTGTGCACTGGAAGGACACGTTTATTTACTGTGAGGTAGGTGACCAATGAAACACCTGAAAAGATCTGTGATTTTCCTGTGGTCCCTGATGCCTGTTATTTCTCACTTCTTGGTTCCTGGAGAAATGAACATGTTCCAACTTTGCACTCTGCTACTGGGCTTTTAGGAAATGTATCATAACATTAAAAAAATTCAGATGCTATTTTCTCCACCAACCAACTTTGCCAAAATCAAGCCTGGAGTCTCTTATGAAAGATTAACATTTCAAAGCTAGCACTTTGCAGCAAAGGGCATATATCATTATTTTGTTCTAATCTGCAACCACCTGACAGGCTCAAGAAGCAATCATGGCTAAGAACCAGAAACTCAGATATTGTATAAGTCATTGTTGCTTTCCAATTTTGACTTAGCTGATTCAAAGCTAGCAAGAAAGGAAACTTGCATGAGAGAATATCATATGAAAACAGAGTTCACAGTAGTATGCTTGAGATATATATATATATACACACATACATACATACATATGTGTGTCTATATGACATTAGACAAATTAGCCAAGGCCTCAAATTTCCTCTTCTGGAAAATGGAGGTATAGCATCCATCTATCTCATAGGATTACGAAAGTGAAAGCGTTAGTCACTCAGTTGTGTCCAACTCTTTGCGACCCCATGGACTGTGGCCACCAGGCTCCTCCGTCCATGGGATTTTTCCAGACATAAGATTATGGTGGGTGTTAAAGGAGATAATCTATGCAAAGTACACAGCACAGCACCTGGTAAGAATGTGTACCATAATGTATAGTTTATGTAGCAGTGTATAATCATCCATTTTTTAGAGCAAAGGTTGGATAGATATAAACCTAGGTCTTAACAATGGCTATTTGGGGGGGGGGGTATTATAGGTGATTGCTATTTTCTTTCCTTTGTTTTGATACTATTTCTAAAATTTCTCCCATGAGTCTATATTACTTTTTTTTTTGAATAAGAAGTCAGTGTCCCTTTTGTACTGACTACCAAAGTAGTTAGGAGGTTCTCACTTATTGGAATTACAGGGCATATAAATGAGTGTATAAAACTGCCTGTGGTAGGTCATCATAATGGTCCCCAATGAATCCAAGTGTCCATGTCCCTTTCAAATGTGATTTTGCTGCTCCTCCCATCAACAAAATGAGTCTAATTTTCCACCACTTGAAACTGAGCTGGCTTTGTGACTTGCTTTGACTAATAGAACATGCAGAAGTGATGCTGTGTGAATTTCAGGACGTAGATCTTAAGAGAACTTGCAGCTTCTGCTTTTGCTATCTTGCAACCCTGAAATGCTTCACGCTGTGCAGATGCCCAGTTTAGCATACCTGAAGGACAGCCGTTGGGCCCCGAAAAACAGCCAGCGTCAACAGCCAGACACGTGAGTGAGACCGTCCTGGACTCTCCAGCTCCAGGCAAATGGTCAGATGACTACAGCCACATAAGTGACCACAACTGAGCCTGAGAAGTAGACATCTATTCAGTATACAAGACTGAGATACACACTCTAATATGGATATTTTAAATTACCATGTGTTGGGTTGGTTTGTTACATAGCCATGGGTATCTGAAACACTGCTCTTCATAGATGCCCAGGTTGCCCTACTTCATAGTGGATGCTGCAGAAAGAAGGCTTTTCTCTCCAAACATATTCATTGTACAGTTTCAGAGAGTAAAAAACAAGTCTTCCTTTTATCTTTGCTTTGTTATCTGAACTTGAGCTTGTGTGCGTGTGCATGCTCAGTTGCTCAGTTGTGTCCAACTCTTTGCAAGTCCATGGACTGCAGCCCGCCAAGCTCTTGTGTCTGTGGAATTTTCCAGGCAAGAATATTGGAGTGGGTTGCCATTTCCTTCTCCAGGAGATCTTCCTAACCCAGGGATTGAACCATGTCTCTTGCATTGGCAGGTGGATTTTTTTTCGCCATTGGAGCCACCTGAATTTAAGCTTACACTGTTGTAAATCGATATGGTTGTCCCTTGGTATATGGAATTGAGGATTTCTTTAATCATCTATGCCAGGGGCAAGAGTGCTCATTGCCAGGAGTGAGTGTTGGGAACTTTTGATAAACGTTGTTTCACTCTTAATTTCTTGTGCGTCCCTCATTTTTTCTGGGGCTACCCTGACTTGGATATCAAGGGCCAAAACATTCATTCATTCATTATGCTACTCCTTAAATATTTGTTGAGCACACTGGGACTTGGTGAAGCAGTAAAGCAAAACAGGTGACTTTAAGGCATGGTCACCGCTCTTCAGGACCGGAAGATAAGATATGCAGATAATGTTACTAGAAAGTAATGCATGCTACAGCACAGAGTGAATTTCGAACAACTGATCCACAATATGAGTCTAGGGCAGGGAGCCTTCCAATTATAAGGGTCCAGATTGGGTGTACAGGAAACAAAAAATTTGATTTTAGCCTTAAAGGCTGAATTAAGAATTTGGTGGAGGTGAGATAGTGAACAGCCCTCTGGACAAGGAAATATAAACAAAATACAAACAAAAGACAGGAAGGAGATACATACAAGACACAAGAGAGGTGTCCAGGATACAAATTTAACTGAAGTGGAGGGTTCATTTACTGATACATTTATTGATTTAACCAGTGTTTATTGAAGGCCTGCTAAGTGTCAGACACCCTGCTCCTCTCTGAGGAAAATACCGAGATAAATGGCAGGTGGCTCATCTCTAAAGAATCTAGTGTATCTGCAGCAATACACCATTGCAGTGGATAGGATGATTAGTATCAAGGCAGATACGTCTGGAAAAGTAGGTCTGAGGCCAAACTATTGGAAGACCTTGAAAGCCAGGATTTCCCCCCTGTGGTTCAGAGAAAGCGCCACTTAAAAAAAAACAAGGAGAAAGAAACTTTCTTTTCGTCACATTAAGCTTTCTTTGAACAGTATAATAGATAAAAATGGAATTTTTCTCTCTTCGTCCTTTTCCTATGGAAGCCCCAGGGTTCCTCTACAGTTTTAGAGATCACAGCTTCAAAAATGATATTATTGTGCAGGCTATAGAGGCTTATTGAAATTCTGCGGTTAGAATCAAGAGAGTCACATAATGTATGTACAATGTCCAGTCAAAATAAATCACAGTTGTTGAGCAATTTACTAGGTAGCAGGTATCATATCTAGGGTTTCTTGTATATCATTTAATCTTTACCACAACCCCATCAGGATGGTGCTATTATTATTAATATTATCCATATTTCACAAAGGATGAGGGGTGTCCAGAGGTGAAGTAAATTCTTCAAGTTGTATAGAGGCCAGAATAAAGTCAATGAGACCTCAGGCTCTGTGTCAAAGTAAAGCTGGGCATGAGGCCTCCAGGTTATACTTTCTCCTAATCTACTCATCACATGTCAGACACTTGATTACTGGTATTTCTTAGTATTATCATTATTTCTAGAGCACTTAAGAAGATAAGTATCTAGGAATTGCTTCGTACCTTTGGATACTATCATTTTTGGATATATAAATTTAGTTAAGGCAGCTCCAGGAGATGGTGAAGGACAGGGAAATCTGACTTGCTGCAGTCCATGGGGTCGCAAAGAGTCAGACACGACCGAGCGACTGAACAACAACAAAGGCAGAAGAGTTAATGGCCCAGAATCACTAAGTTTAAAGACAACTTGCTCCAATACAGTAAATAATGTAGCAAATGACACATTATTTACTATTCATTTGTTCTTTTGGGGTGTTATACAGAGTCATGAGAATATCATCTCAGTGGGTTTTCAGCTACTTAGAACCATTTTCTCCATAAAGAAAAATTAAAAAAAAGAAAAAAAAATGGCCAAGAAAAGTACTAAGGATTGTATGGATATAACTCATAGTTAAAGAAATGTAATTTCAAACAATGAGTTTCCAGAGCTGCCAGGTGGAGTTGTTCAGCTTGGACAATGTACAAAGGTGACTGACCAGGGAGGAGCAGTGTGGAAATGGAGCCCTGAATGGAAAATTCCACACTCTGTCATGGTCGGTGTACACTTAGAAAGTTGGGGTAGGGAGGGAACTTTTAAAATTCATTCACCCAGGCTGATGGGCCAGCAGTAGCTACAAAAACTAACCTCAGATCCTACCTTGTTATTAAAAAGATTTTGGATGCTTAAAAAAAGTTTTTCTCACTCACCCAGAAGGGATATCTTTTTAAAAATTCGAACAAAGGCATTCTACAGGTGTAAAGCAATATTTCCCACCTATTATCATTGGCAAAGATGAAAACCTTTTTGTTAAGCCCACAGTTGGTGAGCGTGCAAGGAAATGGGGCATTCTCTTGCATTGATTTTGGGAATTTCTGGAATTTAAATTGGGACTGCCTTTTAGGAAATCAGTTTGGCAATATCTTAAAAAAAATATTCTCACAGTATTTGATCTAGGAATTCTACTTCTATGAATCTATGCTTTAGATATACTACACAAGTGGGCAAGGATAGCATTAGAAAGTGTCCTTTGCAATATTTGTGAAAAAAAGAAACCAAAAACAGAAAACTATCTACATATTTGTATAGGAAAGTTTGATTAAAAAATATGGGAACTTCCCTGTAGGTCCAGTGGTTAAGATTTTGTGCTTCCAATGTATGGGGTGTGGATTTGATTTCTGGTCAGGGAACTAAGATCCTACATGTCTTGTGGTGCGGACAAAAAAAAAATGTAATGTCTGTATAGTGGTATAATATGTAGCCATTAGGAAGAAATCTGTATGCATTAGTATGAAAAGATATATGGAATATATCTAAATGAAACCAATCAGATTGCACAACATTTTACATATTATACTCTCATTTGCGGAAAAAAAAAAAAAGGAACATACATGTGTGTGTTTGTGGAGCTATAGGACATTTCTGGAAGGATATATGAGCAATAGTTAACAAATGATTCCTTCTGGGAAACTAGGAGAGTAGCGGTATGAATTTTAATCTTCCATTTTATATTCTGTTTGGTTGTTTATTAAAAAAAAGATGAAAACAAACAGGAGGGGTTTTGGGTCCCATGTTCACTGTAGCATTGTTTATAATAGTCAAGATATGGAAACAATCTAGGGGGTCCATAATTGGATGAATGGATAAAGAAGATGATGCATATGTATATATATATATATATATATGTATATAAATATATATATATACACACTACTTCCATATACAAAATAGAATATTATTCAGTTATGAGAAAGGACATTCTGCCTTTTGTGGATAGACCATGAGGGTATTACACGAAGTGAAATAAGTCAGAGAAAGACAAATACTCTGTGATATCACTTACACATGGAATCTAGGAGAGCTGAATTCACAGAAGGGAACAGAAAGATGGTTACCAGGGATGGGGTGTGGGGGAAAATGGGGAGATATTGGTCAAAGTAGTACACACTTTCAACTGTAAAATGAATAAGTTCTGATTTGTGATTATAGTTAATACTATTATATCATACACTAGAAACTTGCTAAGAGAGTAGATCTTAAATGTTCTTACCACAAACAAGGAAATGGTAATTATGTTATATGATGGTGGTGTTAGCTAGTGCTAGGGTGGTGATCATTTTGCAACACGTATATATATGTATATATATATTGCAAATCCACCGGTCATACACCTCAAATTTACATAATATGTCAATTATATCTACTACAGCTGGGAATAAGGGGGTTTGAGGGAAGCCAGCTGTGAGACAGAGATAACTGTGCAGCAAGTTTATTACTTGGCATGCACAGTTGTGTTCAACTCCTGTGAAAGGGAAGGGAAGGAAGCAGGATTGGGAAGGAAGAAGGTGGGCTATGAAATTGTCTCAACAATGCTGTCAACTAAGCCTTTTGGAATCTCTGGAGCTTCAGAGTTGTCCTGCATTGGAGTGAGAGGGCCAGGTCTTGATGTACCCTGGCATCAACCTGTCAACGGTAAGACTGTCATGGGAAGATATGACCTCGGGAGAGAAGACTCAGTAGCTAGTCAAATCTGGTCTCCTATCATGCAAAGCAATAAGTCTCTCACTTATTTTATTTTTTAAATTTACGGCATGCTAGATCTTAGTTTCCTGACCAGGGATTGATTGAAACCTGGGCCCCCTGCAGTGGAAGTGTGGAGTCTTAACTACTGGACTGCCAGGGAAGTTCCAGTCTCTTACTTCTAAAGAAGGAACTGAGTAGTATATTTAACAGCACTACCATTGAAAAGAGGAGGGCATGGCAACCCACTCCAGTATTCTTGCCTGGGGAATCCCATGGACAGAGGAGCCTGGAGAGCTACAGTCCTTAGGGTTGCAAAACGTTGGCTACGACTAAAGCAACTTAGCACACACGCACACTGTTGCAAAACCCATTTTTCTGCAGGCTCAGAAACATTTTAAACTTGTCTGGAGAACTCCACATAGTTAACCCTTTCACATACAGCTGATCCAACTAAGAATGGTCCTGGATTTTGGCTCTTATTCCTCAAACCTTGCCTTCTCATATTAAAATATCGACCAATACCATATAATTGCTGGTCTTCCTGAGCTCTTAATTTCTCATATTCAGCAAACTGTAAAAGATGAAATGTCTTCTATATTAGAAGCATCACTTTAAAAAAAAACCAAAAACAACTCTGCTTCCACCCACTCATTGCAGTGGTCTTAAATCCTCTGGTCTTAAATCCTCAGAATTTGCTACCTGCCCTTGGGAATTAAGGGAATACTGATTTATTCTTTTGTGTAGTACACATAGAAGTAATACTTTCACTGCACAGAAACCCTCATTCTTTAACACAAATAATGTTTTATTGAAGCTGAAGAAGCATATCACCTTACAGTGCTTTTATATTAATAATCGAGCTGGCTTGTTTTGCCTGTTCAATAAAGGGGTGAGTAATTTGAAAGTAATTAAGTTGGCCTGGTTTACAGGAGTGTACCACCTTATAAATGAGTTTATCTGGAGAATCTGGATGCAATCAAAACATAATGGAACACAACCTCCCTTTGGGAAAGTAAATCACGTGGCTTGAGAGGAAGACAAAGAAAAGCTCTCTGGAAGAGAGCCTGTGCTTCTGAGTTTGTGGGTTTAGCAAGATCGGTTCTGGGGTTGGATGGCAATAATACTGGCTTCAAAGCAGTCTTTATCCTTTAGTAATTCCCTAATCCTTGTTGTTATGTGAACCAGCAAACATCTGAAAGGCAAAGCTGTAGAATGGAATTAAGATGGTTTCCTGAGGCGGAGAGGTTCAGTGGGAGCAAAGAACTTGCAGGGTTCTGCTGGAAGCCTACATTTTGAGAAAATTAGCAAGTATCAATTAGAAACAAAATGTTCAGCGAATCTCAGGATAATTATTGGTGCTAATCACAGGTATTCAAACCATCAAAGTGGCTTCCACATTATAGAAAGAGCCACTAAATGGGTGATATCTCTCCCAGGAGTGACACAGAATTGTATGTGTTGGGAAGCTTACTGGTTTGGAACTGGAGGCTGGAGGATTTACCTCCAACCATTTACAAAACACTGAGAAAAACCATGTCTAAAATATTGGTCCATTTCAAAGAATGGAGGGTGTCATTGCCAATGGAGATGATGGGTGCATCGAAGCCCACTCAGGTCACTCCTGCATGCTACCATTTTTCTTTTCTATGAAAATAAATATTCAATGAACAAAGTTATCAAAAGACCATTTCTTAATGTGTTGCTTAGGGACTCTGATTGTGAACTTAGTTATATAGCCGTAATATAAACCTGGGTTTATTATTACTATTACTAAGGAGAAACCCAGGAGTTGCCTTTAAATAAGATACAGTTCAGTTCAGTTCAGTTCAGTCGCTCAGTTGTGTCCAACTCCTTGTGACCCCATGAATTGCAGCACGCCAGGCCTCCCTGTCCATAACCAACACCTGGAGTTTACTCAAACTCATGTCCATCGAGTCAGTGATGCCATCCAGCCATCTCATCCTTTGTCGTCCCATTCTTCTCCTGCCCCCAATCCCTCCCAGCATCAGGGTCTTTTCCAATGAGTAACTCTTCGCATGAGGTGGCCAAAGTATTGGAGTTTCAGCTTCAGCATCAGTCTCTCCAATGAACATCCAGGACTGATCTCCTTTAGGATGGACTGGTTGGATCTCCTTGCAGTTCAAGGGACTCTCAAGAGTCTTCTCCAACATCACAGTCCAAAAGCATCAATTCTTCGGTGCTCAGCTTTCTTCACAGTCCAACTCTTACATCCATACATGACCACTGGAAAAACCATAGCCTTGACTAGACAGATCTTTGTTGGCAAAGAAATGTCTCTGCTTTTTAATATGCTATCTAGGTTGGTCATAACTTTCCTTCCAAAGAGTAAGCGTCTTTTAATTTCATGTCTGCAACCACCATCTGCAGTGATTTTGGAGCCCCCAAAAATAAAGTCTGACACTGTTTCCACTGTCTCCCCATCTGTTTCCCATGAAGTGATGGGACCAGATGTCATGATCTTAGTTTTCTGAATGTTGAGCTTTAAGCCAACTTTTTCACTCTCCTCTTTCACTTTCAAAATAAGATACAAGGTCACAATAATTGACTAAATACAAGGTCACAATAATTGACTAAAATTATTGATTGATTGGATAACATCATTAAAATGTATTTTTCAGTTTCACTGAGGTGTAAAAAGCACAACAAATAGCACATATTTAAAGTGTACAATCTGGTAAATTTGACACATATATTCACCTATGAATCCATCACCATAATCAAAATAATGAACACACTTATCCCCCCCCCCCCCACCTGCAAGCGTCCACGTGTCCCTGAGTAATTCCTCTCCCTCCTCATTCTCAATAGCCACTGGCATGAATTTTATCACTATAGTTTAGTTTGCATTTTAGTTTCCGTGTACTCTCTCTTTTTTTTCCCTTGGTCTGGCTTTTTTCACACTGTTCAGTTTTTGAGATTCATTCGTGTCATTGTGTGCATCTAATAGTTCATTCGTTTTTGTTGCTAATTAGTGTTCCATTGTATGACATGATGGTTAATTTTAGTGTCAACTTGGCTGGGCTAAGGGACACCCAGATAGCTGGTAAATCATCATTTCTGAGTATGTCTGTAGGGGTGTTTTAGGGGTGTTTCAGAAGAGTTAACATTTGAATTGGTAGACTGGGTAAAGAAGATCCACCCTCACCAATGCAGGTGAGTATTATCCATCTTTAGAGGGTCTGAAAAGTGAAAGTGAAAGTTGCTCAGTTGTGTCTGACTCTTTGTGACCCCATGGACTATGCAGTCCATGGAATTCTCCAGGCCAGAATACTAGAGTGGGTGGCCTTTCCCTTCTCCAGGGGATCTTCCCAACCCAGGGGTCGAACCCAGGTCTCCTGCGTTGTCTGGATATAGCTATAAGGCAGAGCAAGGGTGAACTTGCTCTCTGAGCAAGAACATACAACATGTTACAATTATTTTAAGTTTTCTCTTAAAAAAACTAATTAAAAAGTAACCATAGCTTTCAACTTTTTTGAAAGTTGTAGTAGAAGTCAATAGGACTTACCTTTACAATTTAATTGAGTGTTTGCACATTCTATGTGAGGCTGTTAGAAAAGGGGATAATTTGGGGTGGGTTGGGAAGAACTGAAACTTCTGCTGCAGCAGGGAGTAGAGGACTGCAGAGGGTAGATTCCTCAGGTGGAGGAACAGGACATTAAATCCATAAGAAGAGGGGGAGACAGGAGAAATGGAATATAGAATCATAGAACTTGAGGCACAAAATTCTTTAGAGGTCACCCTGTTGAATGTCTCATATTTGAAAGACCTGTCTGAAATGCCATGGGATAGCACAGAGCCTAAGACAATAGAAAAGATGGAAAGGAAATATTCTTGATGTTTAAATGATGACACCTGAGGTCTATTTTAGAGTCCAGTGATACCATTACTTTCTAAATCATCTTTGTTAAAACCAGAAATGCCTTTGGGCTGATAGACCCACAGGCACTCAGCCTGGTTAAAATAAGTGTGCTGGATTCCAGCCTTCTCCTATCCCTTGGGCATGTGTGGTGTGCCAAAGCCACACAGGGGTCTTTCCCCAAGCCAAAGGGAAATCTGGAAACCAGCATTTCTAAATTATTTGGTTTGAGAGGGAGCTGATTAGAGACAGTGCAGTTTGAACATGAAGGTTCAAACAAAAGATAACTTCTCCAACAATTAGGCATAGATTGGGGTGTCTAAAACTTGATAGTAAGGCCAAGGACAGTAAGGATGGAAATCAAGGCACTGAGGATCCAGGGTAATAGTGGATTAAAGGCAGACTGGAGAACTCAATTTGCAGAGGTCAGGTTCCAGTGGAGCATCTGAAAGGCTAAAGCAGGATGATCACAGGGGTACCTGGGAAACTGGTTAGTATACTATTCTGAATGTAGCTGTTCAGTCATTCAGTCATGTCTGAATATTTGCGACCCCATGGACGGCAGCACGCTAGGCTTCCCTGTCTTTCACCATCTCCTGGAGCTTGTTCACACTCATGTCCATTGAATCAGTGATGCCATCCAACCATCTCATCTTCTGTCATCCCCTTCTCCTCCTGCCTTCAATCTTTCCTAGCATCAGGGTCTTTTCCAATAAGTTGGCTCTTCACATTAGGTGGCCAAAGTATTGGAGTTTCAGCTTCAGCATCAGTCCTTCCAATGAATATTCAGGACTGATTTCCTTTAGGATTGATTAACCAATCAATCCTTGTAAGGAGATCAAGGAAATCTCTTGATATCCTTGCAGTCCAAGGGACTCTCAAGAGTCTTCTCCAATACCACAGTTCAAAGGCATCAATTCTTGGGCATTCAGCCTTCTTTATGGTTCAACTCTCCCATCCATACATGATTACTGAAAAAAACCATAGCTTTGACTATACAGATCTCTGTCAGCAAAGTTATGTCTGTGCTTTTTAATATGCCGTCTAGGTTTGTCATAACTTTTCTTCCAAGGAGTAAGTGTCTTTTAGTTTCATGGCTGCTGTTATCATCCACAGTGATTTTGGAGCCCAAGAAAATAGTCTGTCACTGTTTTCATTGTTTCCCCATCTATTTGCCATGAAGTGATGGGACTGGATGCCACGATCTTCGTTTTTTGAATGTTGAGTTTTAAGCCAACTGAAACTTTTAAGCCAACTCCCCTCTTTTACCCTCAGCAAGAGGTTCTTTAGTTCCTCTTTGCTTTCTGCCATAACGGTGTTGTTGTCATCTGCGTATCTGAGGCTATTGATATTTCTCCTGGAGTCTTGATTCCATCTTGTGCTTTGTCCAGCCCAGCATTTTGTATGATGTACTCTGCATATAAGTTAAATAAGCAAGGTGACAACGTACAGCCTTGATGTACTCCTTTCCAAATTTTGAACCAGTCCTTTGTTCCATGTTTGGTTCTAACTGTTGCTTCTTGACCTGCATACAGGTTTCTCAGGAGGCAGGTAAGGTGATCTGGTATTCTTATGTCTTTAAGAATTTTCAGTTTGTTGTGATCCTCATAGTAAGCAGAAGTAGATGTTTTTCTGAAATTCTCTTGCTTTTTCTATGATACAATGGATGTTGGCAATTTGATCGATCCCTGGTTCCTCTGCCTTTTCTAAATCCAGATTGAACATCTGGAAATTCTCAGTTCACGTACTGTTGAAGCCTAGCTTCAAGGATTTTGAGCATGACCTTGCTAGTATGTGAAATGAGTGCAATTGTGTGGTAGTTTGAACATTCTTTGTCATTGGGATTGGAATGAAAACTGACCCTTTGCAGTCCTATGGCCACTGCTGAATTGTCCAAATTTCCTTGCATATTGAGTGCAGCACTTTCACAGCATCATCTTTTAGGATTTGAAATAGCTCAACTGGAATTCTGTCACCTCCACTGGCTTTGTTCATAGTGATGCTTCCTAAGGCCCACTTGACTTTGCACTACAGGATGTCTGGCTCTAGGGGAGTGAGGACACAGTCGTGGTTATCCAGGTCATTAAGATCTTTTTTGTATAGTTCTTCTGTGCATTCTTACCACCTCTTCTTAATATCATCTGCTTCTGTTAGGTCTATAACGTTTCTGTCCTTTATTGTGCCCATCTCTGCATGCAATGTTCCCTTGGAATCTCTAATTTCCTTGAGGAGATCTCTAGTCTTTCCCACCCCATTGTTTTCCTCCATTTCTTTGCATTGATCACTGAGGAAGGTTTTCTTATCTCTCCTTGCTATTCTTTGGAACTCTGCATTCAGTATGGTATATCTTTCCTTTTCTCCTTTGCCTTTGGCTTCTCTTCCTTTCTCAGCTATTTGTAAGGCCTCCTCAGACAACTATTTTGCCTTTGTGCATTTCTTTTTCTGGGGGATGGTTTTGATCATTACCTTCTGTACAATGTTATGAACCTCTGTCCATAGTTCTTCAGGCACTCTGTCTATCAGGTCTAATCCCTTGAATCTATTTGTCACTTTCACTGTATATTCGTAAAGGATTTGATTTAGGTCATACTTGAATGGCTTAGTGGTTTTCCCCACTTTCTTCAATTTAATTCTGATCTGGAGTTCATAATCTGAGCCACAGTCAGCTCCCAGTTTTGTTTTTGCTGACTGTATAGAGCTTCTCCATCTTTGGCTATGGTACTCTTTTTATAGGATTGCAGTACTCTTTTTTTTTTTTTTTAAAGTAAAATTCTATACAATGGAGAAAAGACAATCTCTTTAACAAGTGGTGCTGGGAAAACTGGTCAACCACTTGTGAAAGATTGAAACCAGAACACTTTCTAACACCATACACAAAAATAAACTCAAAATGGATTAAAAATCTAAATATAAGACCAGAAACTATAAGACTCTTAGAGGAAAACATAGCAAAACACTCTCCGACATAAATCACAGCAGGATTCTCTATAACCCATCTCCCAGAATACTGGAAATAAAAGCAAAAATAAAGAAATGGGACCTAATGAAACTTAAAAGCTTTTGCACAACAAAGGAAACTATAAGCAAGGTGAAAAGACAGCCTTCAGAATGGGAGAAAATAATAGCAAATGAAGCAACTGATAAAGAATCAAAACCACAATGAGGTACCATTTCACTCCAGTCAGAATGGCTGCTATCCAAAAGTCTACAAGCAATAAATGCTGGAGAGGGTGTGGAGAAAAGGGAACCCTCTTACACTGTAGGTGGGAATGCAAACTAATACAGCCGCTATGGAGAACAGTGTGGAGATTCCTTAAAAAACTGGAAATAGAACTGCCATATGACCCAGCAATCACATTGCTGGGCATACACACCAAGGAAATCAGAATTGAAAGAGACACGTGTACCCCAATGTTCATCACAGTTCATAATAGCCAGGACATGGAAGCAATCTAGATGTCCATCGGCAGACAAATGGATAAGAAAGCTATGGTACATATACACAATGGAATATTACTCAGCCATTAAAAATAGTACATTTGAATCAGTTCTAATGAGGTGGATGAAACTGGAGCCTATTATACAGAGTGAAGTAAGCCAGAAAGAAAAACACTAATACAGTATACTAATGTATATATATGGGATTTAGAAAGATTGTAATGATAACCCTACATGCGAGATAGCAAAAAAGACACAGATGTATAGAACAGACTTTTGAGCTCTGTGGGAGAGGGCGAGGGTGGGATGGTTGGGGAGAATGACATTGAAACAGGTATATTATCATATGTGAAATGAATTGCCAGTCCAGGTTCGATGCATGAGACAGGGTGCTTGGGGTTGGTGCACTGGGATGACCCAGAGGGATGGGATGGGGAGGGAGGTGGGAGGGGGGTTCAGGATGGGGAACACATGTATACTTGTGGTGGATTCATGTCAATGTATGGCAAAACCAATACAATATTGTAAAGTAATCAGCCTCCAATTATATTAAATAAATTTATACTAAAAAAAATAAAAACACTTGCCAATTTGTAGGAAAAAAATAAAGTAAAATTCTGAATTATTTAACATTGATTCAGTTATAGATTGCTGTCTAAGAAACGTTTCTGAAACGTAGTCACTTAAATTAAAGTAGTTGTTTATTTAGCTCATGAATCTGCGATTTGGGCAGGGCTCAGTGAGGAAGGCTTGGTTCTTCTCCACTGGATGTCAGCTGGGTTGGTTTGAGTAGAGGCAGGAGGATCTACTGTAAGATGGCTCACTAGCATGACTGGCCAATTGATGCTGGCTTGTCAGGTGGAGCTCAACAAGGACTGACAGCCTGGGGCCTCTCTTTTCTTCCATATAGTTCCCTCCACATGGGCTTCTCCATGGGTTGTTTTGGGCTTCCTCAGAGCATGGTGGCTGGGTTCCAAGAGTGAGCGTTCCAAATGACAGGAAGTAGAAATTGCCAATTTCTTAAAGTCTGGGTCTGGAAATTTGCAGTGTCACTTCTGCTGTATTACATTGGTTAAGCAGTCACAGATTTAAGTTTCAAGGGCATGAAACTTTGATCCTTCACCTCTTGGTGGGAGGAGTTTCAAAAAATGGAGTGGGTGTATGTTAAAATCATACAGGTAGAAAAATGCACCAACCATAAGCGCAGAATTAAGAGAATTTTTTTTAGTTAAGAGAAATTTTGCATAATAAGCGTATCCATGTGATCAGCAAACAGAAGTCATCCTCTACTCAACCCCACACACTCTCCTCTTCCTCTCACTACTCTCTCAAAGGCAATCAACATCCAGGACTCTAATACTAAAGATTAGTTCAATGTGTCTCAACTCCGGCTGGATAATTCCCTGTTACGGGTGAGATGCGGAATTGTCCAGTGCATTGCAGAATGTTTCGCAACATCTTTGGCCTCTACCGACTAGATGCTAGGAACACCCCATGCCCTTATTGTGACAACCAAAATGTCTGTAAAAATTGCTAAATATCTGGGTGGGGGGAGGCAAGCAAGATCACCCCTAGCTCCTAGTTGAGAATCACTGGGTTAGAAGATATTATCTCTTTTTATTATTTGTCTAAATAACTTCCAGATGTTCAAGCTGGTTTTAGAAAAGGCAGAGGAACCAGAGATCAGATTGCCAACATCTGCTGGATCGTCGAGAAAGCAAGAGAGTTCCAGAAAAACATCTATTTCTGCTTTATTGACTATGCCAAAGCCTTTCACTGTGTGGATCACAATAAACTGTGGAAAATTCTGAAAGAGATGGGAATACCAGACCATCTGACCTGCCTCTTGAGAAATCTGTATGCAGGTCAGGAAGCAACAGTTAGAACTGGACATGGAACAACAGACTGGTTCCAAATAGGAAAAGGAGTACGTCAAGGCTGTATATTGTCACCCTACTTATTTAACTTATATGCAGAGTACATCATGAGAAACACTGGGCTGGAAGAAGCACAAGCTGGAATCAAGATTGCCGGGAGAAATATCAATAACCTCAGATATGCAGATGACACCACCCTTATGGCAGAAATTGAAGAGGAACTAAAGAGCCTCTTGATGAAAGTGAAACAGGAGAGTGAAAACATTGGCTTAAAGCTCAACATTCAGAAGACTAAGATCATGGCATCTGGTCCCATCACTTCATGGGAAATAGATGGGGAGACAGTGGAAACAGTGTCCGATTTATATTTTTGGGCTCCAAAATCACTTCAGATGGTGATTGCAGCCATGAAATTAAAAGATGCTTACTCCTTGGAAGGAAAGTAATGACCAACCTAGAAAGCATATTAAAAAGCAGAGGCATTGCATTGCCAACAAAAGTCCGTCTAGTCAAGGCTATGGTTTTTCCAGTCAAGGCTATGGATGTAAGAGTTGGACTGTGAAGAAAGCTGAGCACCGAAGAATTGATGCTTTTGAACCGTGGTGTTGGAGAAGACTCTTGAGAGTCCCTTGGACTGCAAGGAGATCCAACCAGCCCATCCTAAAGGAAATCAGTTCTGGGTGTTCACTGGAAGGACTGATGCTGAAGCTGAAACTCCAATACTTTGGCCGCCTCATGTGAAGAGTTGACTCATTGGAAAAGACCCTGATGCTGGGAGGGATTGAGGGCAGGAGGAGAAGGGGACAACAGAGGATGAGATGGCTGGATGGCATCACCGACTTGATGAACATGAGTTTGAGTAAACTCCGGGAGTTGGTGATGGACAGGGAGGCCTGGCGTGCTGCGGTTCATGGGGTCGCAAAGAGCTGGACGTGACTGAGCGACTGAACTGAACTGAAGTGAAATCCCACTTAATCATTGAGAACATAAGTTCCAAGAGGCTTCATGTTTTTATTTATTTATTGTTTTTAAGTCTGTTTTGATTTCAACTGATTCCTCAGTCCCTAGGATACTGCCTGGAGTATAACAGAAAACTGAGACTATGTACTGGATGAAGGAGTGAATGAAAGATAGCAATTCTGAATAGCAATTTAAAGACTCAACTCTACATATATTTATGCAGTTGAATCTTCAGTCAGACATAATTTGCTCATTTTTGTTAGAGATGCCATTTTATGAAGTTCCCATGGATAAAAAATATATATGCTTGTAATAAAAATCTATATTGGTTAATTTCTTCCTACAGCAACAAAAAATATGGGTCACAGGAATAGAAAAAAATTGTAATCACCCAGACAAACAGACAGCATCTCATGATAGTGTTAATGATTTACTGTAATAAGCCACAAAACGTGGTTTGTAATTGCTGTGATGGCTTTGTGAAACAGGAATTTGCAGTAACAAAGTTTTCATTAAAACCTTGGGTGAGGCAGTAGGTTCTAGAAGATTAGAAGAGGAAGAGGAAGAAGTATGAGATGGTAACAAGGGGTGGTAAGTTATTTCTTTATAGGAAAAATGGAAAAATTTCTTTTGGAAGACAGCCACTGACATTATTCTAAAAACACACCTCCTTCCCTCCAGCATGTGACAGTGTGACATCTTACTAGGTAGATTTCTTTTTTTTTTTAATTTTTTTTTTAGGTAGATTTCTTAAAAGTTATTGCAAGAAGAGTTTTCAGAGAGATTCTCAATGACTTCTGGCAGACACACCCTTCTTTTCAAAATTCCTAACTGCATTTATTTACTCTTCAATCAAAACTGTGTCAGAAAAATGGACACAATTACTAGTATACAAGGCAACTGAAGTTAGGGGTTTCATGAAAACAGAATTTTATAGTTGAGAAGGCTGTTAAAGATCACATGATCATTCTGAAGAGCCTAACTATAATATTGCAAAATTTTAATACCTTGGGTGTTACCCTGCTTTCTGGGTCATTCTGAATTATTTCATCTCCTTGAAGCCACCTCTGTTAAAAGTGAAACTTGTATAATCCTCAGGGTGTAGAGTAGTGACTTGCCTAAAGAGTTGGTTAATCACAGGAGAAGTATTTTTTAAAATATATTTTATTTTAATTTATTTATTATTTATTTGGCTACACTGGGTCTTAGCTGGGACATGCAAAATCTTTAGTTGTGGCATGTGGGGTCTAGTTCCTTGACCAGAGATTGAACCGCCACTGAACTACCAGGGAAGTTCCTGGACGAGCAATTTTGAGCCAGTCCTCAAAACGATACCATCCAACATATATCTTATGTAATAAAGATAAAAGAAATGTAATACATAAAACAAAGCTAGTGGAGGTGATGAAATTCCAGTTGAGCTATTTCAAATCCTGAAAGAGGATGCTGTGAAAGTGCTGCACTCAATATGCCAGCAAATTTGGAAAACTCAGCAGTGGCCACAGGACTGGAAAAGGTCAGTTTTCATTCCAATCCCAAAGAAAGGCAATCCCAAAGAATGCTCAAACTACCACACAATTGCACTCATCTCACATGCTAGTAAAGTAATGCTCAAGATTCTCCAAGCCAGTCTTCAACAATACGTGAACTGTGAACTTCCAGATGTTCAAGCTGGTTTTAGAAAAGGCAGAGGAACCAGAGATCAAATTGCCAACATCCGCTGGATCATCGAAAAAGCAGGAAAGTTCCAGAAAAACATCTATTTCTGCTTTATTGACTATGCCAAAGCCTTTCGCTGTGTGGATCACAATAAACTGTGGAAAATTCTGAAAGATGGGAATACCAGACCATCTGACCTGCCTCTTGAGAAATCTGTATGCAGTCAGGAAGCATGCATTAGAACGTGACATGGAACAACAGACTGGTTCCAAATAGGAAAAGGAATACATCAAGGATGTATATTGTCACCCTGCTTATTTAACTTATATGCAGAGTACACCATGAGAAACGCTGGGCTGGAAGAAGCACAAGCTGGAATCAAGATTGCTGGGAGAAATACCAATAACCTCAGATATGCAGATGACACCACCCTTATGGCAGAAAGTGAAGAGGAACTAAAAAGTCTCTTGATGAAAGTGAAGCAGGAGAGTGAAAACATTGGCTTAAAGCTCAACATTCAGAAAACTAAGATCATGGCATCTGGTCCCATTGCTTCATGGGAAATAGATGGGGAAACATTGGAAACAGTGTCCGATTTATATTTTTGGGCTCCAAAATCACTTCAGATGGTGATTGCAGCCATGAAATTAAAAGATGCTTACTCCTTGGAAGGAAAGTAATGACCAACCTAGAAAGCATATTAAAAAGCAGAGGCATTGCATTGCCAACAAAGGTCCGTCTAGTCAAAGCTATGGTTTTTCCAGTGGTCATGTATGGATGTGAGAGTTGGACTGTGAAGAAAGCTGAGCACCGAAAAATTGATGCTTTTGAACTGTGGTGTTGGAGAAGACTCTTGAGAGTCCCTTGGACTGCAAGGAGATCCAACCAGTCCATCCTAAAGGAGATCAGTCCTGGATGTTCATTGGAGAGACTGATGCTGAAGCTGAAACTCCAGTACTTTGGCCGCCTCATGCGAAGAGTTACTCATTGGAAAAGACCCTGATGCTGGGAGGGATTGAGGGCAGGAGGAGAAGGGGACAACAGAGGATGAGATGGCTGGATGGCATCACTGACTCGATGGACATGAGTTTGAGTAAACTCCAGGAGTTGGTGATGGACAGGGAGGCCTGGCGTGCTGCGGTTCATGGGGTCGCAGTCAGACACGACTGAGCGACTGAACTGAGCTGAACTGAATACACAAAAGCATAAAGCAATAGATAACACAAACGCTTCTATCAAACTTACAGGCTTGATTGACTTCACAGGCTTTGTTGCTTGAATGATGTGGCTATCTAACGTCTGAATGAAATAAATTTGATATGGATCATTCAAATCCTTCAAGTCCAAAAGACGTTGTGGTGTCTAGATTTTTACACTGGAATTTGAATACCACTTGTAAAAGAAGTATGTCTGTATAGTGTTTTTTTTTTTAATTTCCTAAAGATCTGAATATGTTAAGACTTGTTGTTTTGCTGTGAAATGCTTATGATTCATTTCAGCAGCAGTGACTAGGGATGAGGGAAGGGTGGGAGTGTAAGTGTAACAGTTTTGTATGACGCAGAAAGGGAGATGAAGGAGAAGGGAAGATATTTTTGGATTCTCTTTTTGAATAAAAATAGCTTAAATCAGGTAATTTGTTTAGTTTTAAAACAGGGAAAAATGACCAAAAATCTGGTTTGGATTTTCGTGAATGACACACAAATTCTATTTCAGGAGAATAATTGTCATAACTGCAGTTTGCTTTCTTAAAATACCTGAAAAAATTCCTTCCTAAACTGTAACTCCACAAGGATAGAAAAATGTATTTATACCACAGGGCACTTGTACACTAAAGGAATTTGCTCCTTCCATGTAACCTCTACAGCAATATTTAAAGAACTTAGGACATTTACCACTTAAGTTAGAAAGAAGGAAGGGAAAAGGAATTGACATGTAGTTTGCTTTCACTAGGTATAAAGTTATTTTATTTTCATTCATTATTCAACAAAAATATATGGAATATGACAGACACATTGGGCTAGATACAGGGGGTGTAAGGATGAGCAAGACACAGTCCCTGCCCTCCAAGTGTTTTCAGTCTAGATGGAGAAACATACACATACCTTTAGATCCATACTGAGATACTTACATGCTCACACATACAAACACACACATCCCTATACACATATAACATACACACACTCATACACAAACACACCCAGCACCCATACACTTTCACACACTCATACACATTTATATGTAAAAATATTTATACACACACACACAAGAGTTTGGGAGCTCACAAAGTGGAGACCATGAGTAGAGGACGTTTTCAAGTTACAAAGGGAAGGAGAAGGAAATAGCAGAGACAACATTTTTGTGAGACAGCTGTTACAGAAGCTCAGTAAGGATAAGGAGAGAGTCATAGTGGAGTTGTTAAACACTAAGGAATTGGTTTACTGAGATCTACATTCAAGTTCGAGTCTTCCATTACTACCTTTGAGGCCATGACCATGTTATTTATATTTAGTGCTGTCTCAGTTTTCCTCACTTTTACATGGGAGCTATCACAGAACCTATGATGCACGTAAACCACACAGCGCAGTGCCCAGCATGTAGTAAGCACTCCATATATATTCAGTTTCTAATTTTTAATGGTATCCCTGCTGTTATCAGTGAAGATTAGTGATCTGGTAAATTATGAAGATAGTTCTCCTCTTACCGATCTGTTAGTGAGTGTTAGTGATAAAACATTGGGTATTAAATGAATATTATATATGTATATTTTTTTTCACGTGGTCACTGTTTAAGCTTCATTTTTAAAGGATTAAAAATTCAAGGGAGCCAAACTATTTTTTACAGATAACACAAACATCTAGATATTATGGTCATTACTGGGAAAACTGGAATCTGTCTAAATACCATCTCACTTGGCAGTATTAAATAATTTCTGTGGGTGTAGCTTCATGGAAAAGCTATAAAAGCTATTATTAACTCTCCATGATAATTTCACCAAAGTATATTAGTGAGGTTCTTGATCATCTCATTTATACAATAATGACAATGTCATTTGATATTATTCATTAATATGATGAAGCAATTTATAAAATATGAGGTAAAAGTGGCCAGTATACACCTCAAAAGGTTACATCACCAATAGCCAGAGAAATATCAATAAGAGATAATTTTGGACTATCTCGGCAAAGATCAAAAAGACAGATTGGTGCTATTGAAAGTCTGGTGAAACTGACATTCTCATACATAGATTGCTAGTAGGAACAGACAGCAGCACTCTACAGTCTTTCTGGAGGCCAATTTGGCAACAGGTAATTTGGCACTTTATGTTCTTTGAGTCAGCAGTTCCACTTCTTGAACTTTATCTTAAAGAAATGTAATCAGACAAATACACAAAGATGCTTGTATATGCATGCTCACTGCAGCGTTGCTTATAATGACAAAAAAACTGGAAACCACCTAAATGCCTGCCAGTGGAGAAATGCTTAAATAAATGATGGTAGAGCTATATATACTGGGACTCTATGCCCCTATTAAAAAGGATTAGATAGATCTATTTGTGCTGGCATAGAAAGATGTCCATGATCCATATCAGATGTCATTTTATATTAAAAATCATATGCACAGAAAATAATTTGGTCATTTTTTTTGGTCATACATCCATAACTTTTTAAAAGTAGTTTTATTTTGGTATAATTCCTTTCTCCAGGGGATCTTCCCAACCCAGGTATCAAACTTAGTTCTCCTGGATTGTAGCCAGATTCTTTACCATCTGAACCACCAGGGAAGCCCCAAATTCACCCACTGTAAGTCTACAGTCCAATGATTCTTGGTAAATGCCTATAGTTTTGCAATCATTACCACAATCAAGTTTTAGAACCTTTTTATTACCACTCAAAGTTCCCTCCTGCTCATAAGGTTTTAACTCTTTACATGGTTAGGTTGGGGGTGAAGTCAAGTAGGGTGAAGGCAAGAGGGGAGAATTATAGACAGCTTCCTAGTTTAACACTTCTGCATCATTTGAATTATTTTACAACAAGAATATGCTATCCTTTAATTGAGAAAATGGTAAAGGTTTTGTATTTTGAAAAGAACAAAAAAAGGAAAGACATATCCTTGGACCCAAATCTACTTCTTGTAATTTATCCTAAGGAAATAATCAAATATGTGGAAAAGGATCTGTGAACAAAGATATTTATCAATGTTTTATCCGGAACAGAGAAAAGTTGTTAAGTAATCTATTAAATATCTCATGATGGAAGAAAACACTAATCACTTAAATATGAAAAGCACAAGTTTCAAATCTTTATAGGCAGTATAATTTTATCCATGTAAAAGAAAATAATGTACAGCCAGAAAGTTCTGTTTGGAAATATGATGAAGTCTCACCAATGGTTACCTCTAAATGGTAGAACTATAACACTTTTTAATTTTTTGTGCATTTCTTCATTTCCCACAATGAGCACATAGTATCTTTTCATGTAAGCCACCTACATAAATGATAGCAATTGAAAATAGATCAATTACGGCATTGTTTTCACAGGTGTTTATGCTTGTCAAAACACAAAAGTATATAGTTTAATTGTATTTATTCCTTGTAACAACTTATTTTTTAGTTTCAATTTTTATTAAAATAGAGTTTATTTACAATGTTATTTTCGGGTGTACAGTGAAGTGATTCAGGTATACATATATATATTATATATACATGTTCGTTTTTATTCTTTTCCATTATAGGTTATGAGACTATCAAAACATACAGAGTCTTGAGAAACAAAATCACCACATCCCTCTTACTAGAAGCCGGATTTTGTTATGTCACTTTGGGATTGGAGGGCAAAATGATTTGGTAGGGTTACATAGCAATATGTCTTCTGCTCCAGATAACATTCATTCATTCAAGAGATCGGCTTACCTATCAAATGCCAGGAATGTTGGTATAGTACCTGGATATCATGATGACTAATCAGCGACTGCCTTGAAAGTGCTCTCTTTTGTGGACGGGAACGCACCATCTGACAGATCCCAGCCAGCGCCCACAGTAGGTAGTCTTCCACTAGTGCTGTACAAGGGGGGGGAGACAGGTCAGGAAGTGAAGGCCTTAGCGGTTCAGATGGAGTCATGAAGGTTGACGCCAGGATGATGGCTACGGAAGTGCCCAGAAGACAGATTACCCTCAAAAGAATGCCCTAGTCGTCACTTAAGAAGTGGGCTTAACTTTTATATATTTATGTCTATTTTACGTACACATTTTTAACAACAGCTGGAACTGAAATTGAGCATTTACCAGCGCAGGCACAGTGCATAGGGATTTTTTTCCATTGCCTTTACTCCTCGCCACAATCCCCAGATCGGGACTTTAGGACCTTGACTTCATCATGAAGAAACTGAGGCTCGGAAAGGTTACCCGCCCAAGATCAGAGAGCTGATAAGTTCTGGATCCAAAGCAAACAGCCATCGCATATTCTTCCCTCCCACTCTGTTGTGGGGCTCGTTTGAGAATGAAGAAGTCCAGATCCGGGCAGCTCAGCTTTCACTCTACACATTTTCCCAGATCCAGAATGGAGGCAACATCCGCTAGCACAACCAAGAGGGTCGTGCGCAAAGGACAACTCCTTCAAAGCCGTGGACTGACAAGGTTTGCTTGGAGGGCAAACCCCGGGGAACCATCAATCCGCTACCCGCTCTATGATCCACAGCGCACCCGGCGCGGGCGCCCGCAAGCCACTTTGGGCCGCCAGCTTGCGGGACTCAACGCGCGTGCGCGGGGCCAGAGGTGCCACCCCCGCGCGAGCGCGCGGAGAGCTGAGCGCGCGGCCGGGGGAGCGGGCGGGCGCGCTGCGGTGTCGGCGTCGGCGCGCGCTCCAGGCAGAGGCTGCGTGGGCTCGGGAGGGAGCGAGGCGGCAGCGGCGGCGGCGGCTGCGCCCCAGAGCCCAGGGGACGCGCGGGCCTCGAGCCGCGGGAGCGGACTGCTGCAGAGGAGACCCGGGGTTTCCGGCCCGGGGCGGGAGAGCTCGGCCAGCCGACTGCTCTCCTTAGCGCCGCCAGCTGCGTCCCTAGCCCGGAGTAGCCGCCGCCCCTGGAGACTCGCTTTGACAAGGGCCTAACCGCCGCGGCCGCTGGCGTCCGGACCGCTCGGACCCGTCGGGCCGGGCCGGGTGGGGACGAGCGCCGGGGCAGGTGCCGCCCCACGAGGGCCGGCCGGGGGCCAGGCGTTTAGCCGTGCAGAGCGCGGGCCGGGCTCGGCGGAGGGGCCGCCCGCGCGGCGCCCCCACCCCGTGGGCCGGAGGGGGAGTCGCGCCCCGCCTTCCCCCGGGACCGCCTGGCCGGAGCGGCGGGAGCCCGAACTGCCTGCGCCCGCCGCCGCCGCCCGGGCTCGCGCGGGAGACGAGGGAGGAGAAACTTTGCCTCTTATTGTTTTTCATCCTTAAGTGTGAGGAACTCTGTTGGGGAGGAAAAATGTCCTTCTTCAATTTCCGTAAGATCTTCAAGTTGGGGAGCGATAAGAAGAAAAAGCAGTACGAACATGTGAAGAGGGATCTGAACCCGGAGGAGTTTTGGGAAATTATAGGAGAACTGGGTGACGGAGCCTTTGGCAAAGTGTACAAGGTAAGGGGGAGAAAAGGGAAGTTACACTTGAGAGATCAAATAGCCAGCGGCCGGGAGTGGCATGAGGATTTCTCGCTCCCGCGTCCCGTTCCTGTCTTTGGGACCTTCTTTTGACTTCGTAAACGTACGTTGAAACTTTATTTAGGTTACCATCCGAGGAGTAGCTAAGACGTAGGGTTTAAGGTTGAACAAAATAGGACCTGGATGTAGTTTAAAGAATGGTTGCCAAAGGGAGGCAAGGGATACAGCCTACTCTGTTCAACGTTAAAGGAAGTGAGGGTGTTCTTTCATTAAAAGGAGGGGTCTGGTTTGGCCCTCAAGTGTTTTCAAATCAGAAACTCATTATACTTTAAAGTGGATTTCTATTTTCCTATTAAGCTGTTTGCATTCATTTAAAGTGTATTTCTATTTTTCTGTTAAGCTGTTTGCATTCATATATATGCTTACACTAAAATAGTACCCTTTTGGGGTCCAGGGTATGTATTTGGTTGTATCTATAGCTTATACATAACCAGTCTCTTGGGATAAGAGCAAAGCGATTGTTACTTGCAGACTATTCTTGAGTTGGTCGCTTGACAGCATAGTGTAAAATGGAATGTAATTTCTGATAGAAAATTTCCAGAAGGAAACCTGCATCTGATACTAGTTTCTAAATATAATAAGCATCGACTAAAATCCATTCCAGGGCCCAAGAAATTAAAAAACACATATCCCCCCATATATATATATATATACACACAAATATTTTTTATACCCAGATATTCATTTCAGTAGAAGGAGGTTTGCTGTTTCAGTCTGAGGGCATTTGTGTTAAATGTTTACTATCCTGTAAGGAGTATATGAATGATGTCATTGGGATATTTTCATCTGAAGGGTGAGGTTTTATGAGACAGTTTTTAAGGGGAAGGACCCACAGGGTTGCCTGGGTGTGAAATATAAATAACTTATGTTTAACTTACACGTAATTTGGCCCCCACAAAAGTCCTGGGAGACATGCAGGTCAGTAGTATCTCCATTTCATAGATGAGGATGCTGAGACCCAGAAATTGTTCCCATTCACACCAGTCACAGCCTAGATTTGAACTCAACCCTTCTGACCCTGTGTTTATGATTACTGCTTTTTTTTTTTAACTTAGACATCTGGTGGTAGAAGTGATAGCATTTTTCCTTCTTTCTAAGCACCATCCCACCCTGCCTTTGCACTGGCTCTAACACATCTCAAAGCCCCGCCTTCTTAGCCTGAAATATCCACTCTTTTCTGTGTGCTTTCAAAACACATTGTTCACATTGCTGCTATGGCACTTGTCACATGTTAATGTGTTTATGTTGTTATGATAAGACCAGGGGCCAAATTATGATATACATTTGGGTTAATTCTATTGCCTTCACACATAGTGCATTTCTCTTTATATTTGTTGAAATGAAAGACTGTGTGTTACCTGCTTGTGAGTGCTGTTGATGCTCTTGTGTGCTGTGAAAGTTGACAGAGTAGACTTTAGTGCCTAATGTGGAGGGTATGGATTTCAACAAGAGCTTACAGTATAGATGTGTGGTAGACAGGGCTTTTAGTGCAGTGGGGAAATCCTTCTGGGAGTTAAGAATTGTGCTTTATTGCTGGTTGTCACAAATGAGCTTTGAGGTCTTGGACAGGACACTTAATGTCTCTGGACCTCCTTTTTCATAGCTGGAAAAGCATAGATTTCCTAAATGTTTAGATTCCTTTACCCATTAATGTTGTGTGAGTATGCAGTTATCTAGGAAAGGCAGTAATAAATCCTCAAGGCATCTGGGATCTGGTAGTTAGAAGGCAGTAGGTGATTATGGGCAGTTTTCATGGTATAAATGTTTTATTGAATAGAAACAGTGTAGTAGTAAGACACTGGCTCTGGAGTAGGACTGTATCTTGGCTCCCTCAATAGCAAACTCTGATGTTGGGTAAGTTACTTAATCATTGCATGTCTCGTTTTTCTCATCAGTAAAACCTACTCCTCAGTATGTGAGAATTAAAGGAGATAATAAATGTAAGACACAAAAAAAGGGCTCAGGAAATGGCAGAAAATTACTGTTGTTATATTTAGAGCTTGAAAACGAAATATGGGATGGGACAGGAAAAGGGACCTAGGAAGATAGTAAAACCATTTTCTGGCACAGGCAGATTATCTTGACATGCTAATACTCTGATTTAATTCTTTCATTAACCTGCAAAGTGAATATGTCTTCCTATAGTGAGATACCTATTGAAAATTTTCTGAAAAATAAGAGCCTTACGCCATGTAGTTTAACACTGTAAGACTGTGTCAAGGATACTTTTTGTGGGCTTGGTGTATATTTTAGTGTGATATTTGAAGAATGGGAGTTCTTTGCATCTTTTCTTTTTGTCTCACTATTTTATACTTCCAAGGAGTAAGCTGTGAGCTTTTTAAAACAAAGTTTAAAATTTAAACTTATCTCACCTGTTATGTCTTTTTCCTAACCTCTTTTACTGTCCAAGATTCCCTAGGAAATTTAAATTTATAAACTTCTGTGTAGGAGAAAAAGCAATCAAACCTTACAATAGTATGTATAGTGTGCAGTATAAAGCTGTTTCTGAAGTTGATTCCAACTATCATTTGATTATAACTGTTTACAAAGATTAATTTCTAAATAGGCAATTGTCTTGTGTATTTAGTTTGTTTGAAACAGTTTTTTCATCATATAGCTGTATTCTTTCCACTTAGTCTTGCACTACACAGCTCTGCAACAGTTACTTTCTTGCTTGAAATATCTTCCCAATTTTAAATTTATTTTCTCTTTTTTTAATAGTATTATTTGACATATAAATGAAGATATGTAATATCCCTCACATTTTTTATGTTTGGATTTCTGTTGCTTTCAACAGAAAAAAAGAAGGAGTGCCATAAAATGATCCGTTGAATTGAAGTTGGGCTACTGACTTATGCTGGATGAAAAGTGATTCGTTTTATGACCCTGATGGGCATGCGCCTTTTTAAAAAATAGTGAAACATAAAATCGCTATATTGAAACATACAACCCATATATGTACATTTAGCGAAGAGTAATAAAGTGAACTCAGTATTAACAATCATCAGAGTAAAGGAATTCTGCCGGTATTCCAGAATCCTTTTCACCTCCTTTCTGAATTTATTCTGCTCTCCCACTAAAGGAAACCACTATCCTGTCTGTAAGTTATTCATTTCTTTGCTTTCCTTATAGTTTACTATCTAGCAGTGTATAACTAAGCATCATAACTTTAGTTTTGTGTGTGCTGAGTGTATTTTGTGTCTTACCTCTTTGAAAATCAGCTTTAGGTTTGTGAGGTTTGTCTTTGTTATCACTAGAGCTGTAGCTAATTTTAATTGTTGCATAGAATCCCAATATATGATTATATTGCCGGTTATTTACCATTGCTCTGTTGGATATATCAGTTGTTTTCAGTTTTTGGCTTTTATACTGGTGCATGTATGCATGAGTTTCACTAAGACTTAACTTAGAAGTAGAATTGCTAGGTTATAGGGTAGTGTATCTTTAATTTTACTAGACTATACCAGTTTACACTCCCACCAGCATCCTCTGAGAATTTTCCTTACTCTCCATTCTCTCCACCATTTGATATTGTTGAAATTTTTAAGTTTTGACAATCTGATGTTTTATTTTTCATTGTGGTTTTAATTCATCTTTTCTCTGACTACTTTTAAGTGTTTCTTTTTGTTAGTATGGATTTCTTCTTTTGTGTTCAGTGTCTTGTTCATTTTCCTCTTGGATGTCTTTTTCTTGTTTATTTGTTGTGTATTCTGGATTTTAACCATTTGCTAGTTATGGCTATTGCAAATACATTCTTCTGTGCCCATCTTTTCATTTTCTTTATGGTGTTTTTTTATGAACAAGAAATTCTTGATTTTAGCATCAGTTTTGTCTCTTTTTTTTCTTTTTCAGTTAATGCTTTCTGTATTGTATTTGAGAAATTCTTTCCTGGGGGCCCTTTCAGTTGTTGGATGGGATGCTGCCTGATTCATGAATCACCTAATAAAACCAATTTGATTTTTGAATTTAAAAAAAAGGCGAGAAAAGTTTTCCTAACCTTAGATCATGGAGATAAACCACTATCTTATCTTCTAAGTGCTTTTATGATTTTTGACTTTAACATTTATGTCTACAAGCCACTTAGTGAAGATTTTTGCAAATAATATGAGGTAGGGGGTCCAGTTTCATTGTTTTCTACAGTGGGCACACAGTTGTCCCATGGCTCATCATTGGGGGAGACTGTTCCTCACTGCTCTGCAGCACGTGTCTGTTTCTGGGATTTCTAGTCTCTTCATTGATCTGTTTATTCCTTTATCAGTTTTCCACTCTTAATTAGGAAAGCATCCAAACCAATCTCTGCTAGAGAAAGACTTCCTTTTCTTCTTCTTCAGCAATGTCTGGTATATTCTTGGCTATTAGGGCTTTCATGTACATTTTAGAATTAGCCTGACTGAATTACACAAAGGGCTTCCCATGTGGCTCAGTGGTAGAGAATCCCCCTGCCAATGCAGGAGACACAGGAGATGTGAGTTTGATCCCTGGGTCGGGAAGATCCTATGGAGAAGGAAATGGCAACCCACTCCAGTATTCTTGCCTGGGAAATCCTGTGGACAGAGTCTGATGAGCTACAGTCTGTGGGGTCGCAAAGTGTTAGACATGACTAAGTGACAGAGCCCGCACACACCCATGCACGAGTTACACAGAAAACCTGTTGTGCTTTTTTGAAGGAGTTTTACAGAATTTATAGATTAACTTTGTAAAAAATAACATCTCCATAATACTTAAGTTTTTCCATCTATGTATCTGGTTTATTTCTAGATCTCTTAAAAAATATCTGTCAATAATGAATCATAATTTTTGTCTCTAGAATCTTAGGAGCTCAGACTACTTCGGGAGTGTCTTAAATGCTTTGTTTTTGCCATTGGAATTTCCTCTTTGTTTTGGTTATGTACATCCTTCTGTAGTCTTCTGAGAAAGGATACATGGAAGGTTTATTTCTTTTTTAGGACTAGGCCTGTCTGAATATGTCTTTATTGTAATGTCACACTTAATGCATAGTTTGTTTGTAGAATTCTAGTTCAAAAGTACATTTTTCTTAGAGTTTTAAAGACTTTTCCATTCATTGCCTTTTGGCTTCAGGTGTTGCTGTTGAAAGTCCTTTGCCATTTTGTTTTTTGGTCCCTTGTGATCTTTTTCTCTTGATAGCTATTAGAATTTACATTTTATCCTCTGTGCATGGTAATGTACTTTGATGTAGGTTTTTTTTTTCTTCCTTTCGTTTTGCTGGGCTCTTGGTTAGTCCTTTCAGTTCAAAGACTCATGTTCTGTGACATTTTCTTGTTCTTATTTGACATCTCCCTGCTCACCTAATTAAATGGCTCTTGTTATGGTCTTAGGATTCAAGTAAAAGAGTTAAATGGACACCTGATTCTTTTACTTGACCTCTCTCTGGAGCATCTGAGACCCTTGACCATCATTTCCTTTAAAAAGCTGGCTTTTAGGTCGCCATACTCCTGGTTTTTGCTGGCTCTTCTTGCTCTTCCTGACTTTCAGTGTTGGGGTTCCACAGGGCTGGATTAAGGCCTTCATCTTTTCTTTTGAGAGCCCATCTTCTCCTGTGGCTTCAGTTACCATCTATATGCAATTTTGGTCTCTATCTCGAGATCTCCTTTTTGAACTCTGGATCCACCCATCCAGCTACCTATTAGAGCTTTCCGCTTGAATGTCTCAGATTTCTTAAACAGCACTGAATGTCACAGATTCCTTAAACAGCAAGTAAAAAACATGAATTAATTGAACTCCTGATGTCAGTCCCAAATTTGCTTCTCCTGTGTTCCTCATTCAGTAATTGACATCTCCATCTACCAGATGCATAGACCAGCGACTGGAGGTCATTCTAAACATCTTCTACTTGCTTACTCACCAGACCCAATCAATCACCAAGCCTGTTAATTTTACCTATAAATATTTCTTGAATCTGTCTCCTTTCTTTCTTCATTGTTGTAATTCTAGTCATAATTGCCATTATCTCTTACCTAGACTACTGCAGCATTTTGGTGTATTTTTGGGCTTCATATAAATGTAATCATACGTGTGTTTTGTGTCTGGCATCTTCTATTCAACATTATGATAAGAATTTGTCTCTAGTTGCACATAGTAGTCTTCTCATCTTTTTTGTTCATTTGTTCTATATTATTGCAATATATGAAATACTAAAATTTATCCATTCTGCTTTTGGTGGACTTTTGGATTGTTTCCACTTTTTGTATATTAAGAATAAGACTTGTGAATATTATTATGTGTCTTGATGTACATTTACATTCATTTCTATTGGATATGTACCTGGGATATGTACTTAGGTTATCGGATACATGTGTTTTAAGACTCAGAAGATACTGCCAGTCTTCTAAAGTGGTTGTACCAATTTACACCCCCATCAATAGGGAATGGCAGTTTTCTGAATTGTTCTGTATCCTCAGCAACACTTGCTATTATTATTAATACTGTTATTAATATTTTATGTTAGCCATTGTGGTGAGTGAGAAGTGGTTTTATTTACATTTTCCTGATGACTGAAAAAATTGAGTACCTTTTCATGCCTGTTGAGTATTTGGGTATTTTTTCCAGTGAATTTTCCTATTTGTTTGCTGATTAAAAAAATACCTTTATCAGTGTATATAAAACACAGAATTCACCCATTTTATGTATATAATTTGGTGAGTTTTAATAAATTAGTACAGTTGTACAACCATGACTACAGTCTAGGTTTAGAATCCTCTTATGACCACCTGAAGCTCTCTTGTGCCCATTTACAGTTAATTCCTGTTCCCACTGGGGTTTTATTTCTCTGGTTACTAATGAGGTTGAGTTCCTTTTTATATACTTATTGGCCGTTTGGATTTCTTCTTCTCTGAAGTGCTTGTTAAAGTCTTTTGGGTTCTTTTTCTTGTTGGTTTGTGGGAGCCTGTATTTTCCTGATACTGATCCTCTTAAGGTACAGGTGATGCACCTTCCTTTCTCTTGCTTTATGGTGTGTCTTTTGTTTCTCTTTATGATGTCCTTCTTTATGTAGGTGTTTCAGATTTCAGTGTAGTTTAATTTATTAGCTTTTTATACATAGCTAGGGCTTTTTGTCTTTGGAAAATTTCCTTACCCAAAGTGATGAAGTTGTCCTTCTGTGTTATATTCTTAAAGTTTTATGGTGTTGTCTTCTGTATTAGATCTATAATTAAACTGATGTTGGTTCTTGTCTACAGTATGAAATAGGGAGTCCAGTTTCATTTTTTCTATGTAGACACCTAGTTGTCTCAACACCATTTACTGAAAAGATCACCCTTTCTATATTGCTTTGCAGTGCCTCCATCATATGTCAAATGTCCATATACTCATGATATATCTCTCTGACATTCCTTATTTCTTTAGGATAAATTCTTAGAATTGTTAGGGCAAAATACATGATCATTTATTAATGTTTACTGTGAAATTACTCTAGAAATGTATAAACTTATCTTGAAATTAATTTTTAGTTAATTGAAGAATTTCTATTGATAAAGAGTATTAACTTATTAGGGATAAAGTTGGTCTCTTTGGCCATCACTCTAATTATTGTTCCTTCTCTTCTCTCCATAAATGTAACTATTTGGTTTCTGTATCAACTATCATGGTTTCTTTCTTTTGTTTTTTTTTTTTTTTCTCTTCTGGCCGTGCTGCACGACGTGCAGGATCTCAGTTTCCTGACCAGGGATTGAATCCAGGCCATGGCAGTGAAAGTCACCACCAGGGAACTCCCCATCATCAGTTTCATGTATATGTTCCTCGATATTTTTCTGTATACTTAACATACATGTACATGGGTTATGCCTGTTTAAACAACCTAACAATGGTCTATTTCTGCACCTTTTTGTTCCTTGACCTTTTTCAAGGATAGTTTTTATCCTTTTAAAAAATATTTGCTTTTTTCGATAGATAAAAAGAGTATCTGTTTATTTCATTTTCCATATCTTTGATTTCTAGAGATATTGCCATTTTAAGAATAATTGAATTATCCATATTCTGATGAGCTGTTTTCTTGTTGATCTGAAAGTACTTTTTATGTACTGTGAAAATGAGCACTTTATCATAATGGTGCAGTTATTTTAGTTAAATTAGTTTATGTTGCTTTTTTGATATTTAAGACATAGTGTTTTTTTTTTTTTTTTTACAAAATCTGTCAGTGTGTCTCTTTTCTTTTTTTCTTCTTTGCTTTCATGCTTAGAAAAACTTTCCCTACCCAGGAATTAGATACGTATTTATCTATATTTTCTTCTTGACTTTTAAATAGTACAGTTATAAAGAATTTTAATTTTAATTCATCTGGAATTGAATTTTTTTCTGTGGATTGACATGAAGCTCTATTCACCCTTGTTGTTTAGTCACTAAGTTGTGTTTGACTCTTTTGCAACCCCATGGACTGTAGCCCACCAGGCTCCTCTGTCCATTGAATTTTCCTGGCAAGAATACTGAAGTGGATAGCTATTCCCTTCTCCAGGTTATCTTCCCAACCCAGGGTTCGAACTCACATCTCCTGCATTGGCAGGTGGATTCTTTACCACTGAGCCACCAGGGAAGACACTGTTCCACCCGAAAAAAAAACCCTAAAATATATTTTATCTATTTCTAAAATTTAAATACTATTGTGAAAATATTGCAGAGTATAAAGAAGACTGTATAAAAATAATACCTTTTAGGTTATATCTTTTAGGTAACCTGTTAACAAAAATTCAAGGGGATACTAATGTGATTAGAAGCTTGAATAGTACAAAAATGATAAAATTGAAAAATGAAAACCTTTCCCACCAGTCCTTTTTCCCAAAGTCAGTCACTGTAACAATATCTGTGTGTCTTTTCAGATAAAATTTTATGCCTGTTTGAGCATAAGTATGAATGCTTGTTTGTAAAACTGAAAATATATTGGCACACACACATATGTATATACAGGTGAACTTAACTGCATGTCAAATTGATAACATAGTCATAGTGGAAAAGTGCTTGAAATGATTTTTGAGTGGAGTACTCTGACTAGTGGGATATATTTATTTATTTATTTATTCTTTAATTTACTTATTTTAATTGGAGGCTAATTACTTTACAATATTGTAGTGGTTTTGTCATACATTGACATGAATCAGCCATGGGTGTACATGTGTTCCCATCCTGAACCCCCTCCCACCTCCCTTCCCATCCTATCCCTCTAGACTAGTGGGATATATTTAAAGGATAAAAAGAATAGGAAAGAATGCTTGAACTTGATTAAATAGGTTTATTACTAGTAGTGTTTTCTGGTGCTACTCATTGGGAACTGTATAATCACCTAATGTAGTATTTTTTATCAAAGATATTTAACCTGAATCTAATAATGAGGAAACAGACAAATCCAAATAGTGGGACAGTCTACAAAAGAGTGATTTGAAAGCAAGAATGACAGAATGTTAACAGTTGGTAACTCTGGGTGAGGGGTATATGGTTGGTCACTGTCTGTTCACTCAATTTCTTTGAAGGTTCGAATTTTTCAGATTAAAAAAGGAAAGGATCATATTTTTAAATACTGTTCTGCACATTGCTTTATTTCACTTAGCAGTTCTTCTTTTCACATTTTTTTCTCCCTTTATATATTGATCATTTTTCTCTTTCTTTTTTTTTGTCTTAAACAATAGTCTTTATTTTTACACAAAGCAGTGCAAAATGAGGCAGTTCCCCAAAGGGTGACTTGGAGCTAGAAAATCCATCTTGAACATGACACGACCCAATACCACCAAAGTAAACCTCTCATTTTTCTCTTTCTAAGGAGGAAGAAAGTCTCTTTTCAGAATGGGTAACTACTTCTGTATTATGCTACTAAAGTTACCTGGTGTTTATAAAATTTTGCATTGTATTTTGTACTCAATACGACATCAAGTCCAAATTCCTAACATATATACATTTATGTTTTAAAAGAGGTAACTGAAACTTTGAATTGTAAAAATGACTTTAATGTGCTAGCTTATCTTTTTTCCTTATAAAATTCTTAGTATTTGTGTTGAATTTCTTACCTTGACACCAACTTGTTTTGGCCCTTTACTTTTATAATTTAACATTGAGAATGTTTGTGTGGTAATGATCTTCTTTACCATTTAAAAGCCTTTAGTTTTCTTGAATTAATTTCCAGAAGTAGTATGTCTTTGTCTTATTTCTAAATATTTTAAAAAAATTCTTTTTGTGTTCTCATTTTTTCAGCCTTTCAACTATGTAACTCATGCAAATTCCTAAAGCTTATCAATCACACAATTATCAAAAATGTTGCAGTTTATTCATGCTGCTCAGAGTCAGCAAGTCCATGAAATAAATGGGAAAACTGTGTTATCTGAGAATCGGTAAAACATTTTAGAAACTGCTGATTTAACCACATCAATTTATTATTGACATTCTGTTGTTGGTATCTTGACTGACCAATAACTAAGTTTTCAGTATATAACCAGAGCAATATAAATAAAGTAGTGTTTGGGAATATAAAGAGAATATAAAGTATATTCCTTTCTTTTTTGCAGAATTCAGGAAATGGTGTGAAAATGTGTTCTTTTAAAAGTATTTAAGTTAATTAATTTGGCCACACCACATGGCATGCAGGATCTTAGTTCCCTGACTAGGGAGCAAATCCGTGCCCTCTGCAGTGGAGAAATCCTTTAAAAAAGGATATCTGTAATGTTTTCCGCCTGTTAATGGAAGAGTATGTTGTATAGCTGATCCTCATTATTTGCAGACTCTTTATTTTCAAATTTATCTACTTACTAGAATCTATTTGTAGCCCCCAAATCTGTACCTGCAGTGCTCTCACAGTTACTTGTGTGCACTTGCAAAGCTGTATAAGATGTGAGTCCCTAGATGCTCTTGTTTCGAACTGAGATCGAACTTGGCGGCGCTCTGTCTTATCTCACCTCTCATACAGAGAGGTCCAGAGGATGGAAACAGGAGGGGCTGTATACTGTAGTGTAAGAGGCTCCTGGTTTGGGACCAGTTGGATGGGGGCACTTGTTGTCGGTGCAGCCTTGAACAAATCACCTATTTCTGAACTTCATTTTCTCTTTTGTGAAACAAATAGAATCTACCTGGATGAGTTGTTTGAGATCTAAGGTTATAGTCTGTGTGGGGGAATGTGTATGTGTATTTCTTCTAGGAGCAGTGGTTCAGTATTCACTAATTCAGGGTTTGTAGTGACTCTGTAGAACAAATGAGAATAAATAGTGGAAATCAACTGTGTATCTTTGCTAAGTTATGTTGAGTAATTTTATTCTTATTTGATATTCACTCTTATTCCTACCAAAATCTTACTGGGTTCTGAGAAGATCACCAGGATTAGCATGTAATATAAAACAGTTAATAGTATCTAAACAGTCTAAAACTATTTTCTTTCTCTAGTGCTTTTTTCCCCCCAAACTGCTCTTTGGAAATTTGAATATTTATTAACCAAATATTTAATACTACTGTGTCTTAGTTCTCCCATCTATAACCCTCATCTCCAAACACCCCTTTCTGAGGTTCTGCTTTGTGATGTTGTTCTGAGATTTTTGCAGATCACTGTGTCCGGCTTGCCAGGTGCTCACTTTTAGGTTTCAGAAGTATTGAACACTACAGGAAAGCTGCAAGGAGGAGGAGAGAGAGCTTACATCTTTCTGTTTCCTGTGGCTCCCTGTCTGCTTTGCTGTTACTTTGATCATCATCCTAATGGAACTTCTCACCCCAACAATGACTGTCCCAGATTCAGTTTGTAGTTTTTCTAACACTCACAGAGCTAGTTTTATCCTTCTTACCCTTACAAACACCAGCTCTGATTGGCTAGTCCCCTCTTCCTCAAAAGGTACCCTGGTCTCATAAGATCCCTCTTCCAAGTTGAGAGACTCAGCAGTAGCTGATCACCACTCTCTCCTCAGGGATCTGAGTTTCAACTCTGCAGAATCTTTTCCTCCAAGTTGCTGAGTTTGTGTCATTGCAGTCTCTTTCCTTGGCTCCTGTGATTCGTGAAGATAAAAACAGTGATTTTTAAGTGATCATGACTGATTTCTGAAAACTTTACCCATTGAAATTATAGCTCCTTTTAATTAACATCTGAGTGTTTGTTATTTCATTCTTGTTTTTATTAACATTTGTTTAGTTAAAATTTTGTCTAGAATTTTCATGCTTTTAGGTAGTAGATGGGATTGTTTCTTTTTAACACCTTATTTGCATTGTTTGTTTAAAGTATGGTTTTGCACACATCGATTTATTTCAGTTTTGAATTTTAGAGTTCTTTAGAACCAGATCATGATGAATATTTTCAAGCAGTAATGTAAGAGGCACTATATTTTCTAATGTAAATTTTATTTATTATTTATATTAAACCAAATGTTACTGTCGCTGACTTAATCAGTACATCCAGGGCAGTGGAATAATGAAATTTGTTGCTACAAAGAACTTTAGAGATTATCTATTATTAATTATTTTTCCTCTTTCATGCCATTCTATTAACAAGTAAAAGGTACATCTGTAAAATCTCTCCTGCCATGGGTAGAGGCATGCCAAAGAAGGATGACTTTTTAAGTCTGCTCACAGTATCCTTGGTCTCTCACCACTGCTTGTATTTTATAGCGTCCTTTTCAAGGACAGTTGCTCTGCTTTCCTTCTTCCCAAAGTGTTACATTAAAATGGTGAGAGAAGGACATTTCTCACTGGGTTATTTCCTGACTTGGGGGAGGGTGAGTTCTATGTATTATTTTTTCCACTGAAGTGTCTTTCTTAGATAAACTTAATGCCATGTTTCACCCAGTTATGATAGACCTTCAACTTTTTAACATTTCTGAAACTAGGATAAGTCCCGATTTATTGTTTGATGCCTTAATATTGTTCGCCAGGTGGCAGTTGTGATATATATGTCATTGTGCACTGTGAATGTAGTTGCATCTCAGGTATCATGCAGTTGCAACCCGTTGATGTTTCAATCAATAAACCATTTAAGAATGTTGTGAAGAAAGAATGTGAGCCCTGGTTGTCATCTGAAAGCTGCTTTTAGCACCTGTGATAAGATCAAGAGAATATCAACATTATGATATCAAAATAGGAGGTAGTAGCTTCAAAGAAAATTTTCAAGACAGTAGTAGAGGAATACTTTTTAAAGAAATGCTGTATCACCAAAGCTTTTCATGGCCAGAGAATAGTATTTTGTGAAAACACAGACATTAGATAATTCTGAGTGAAAAAGTGACTCAGAAGAGTTAAATGTGAAGAAGTGTTTATTTTTCCTGTATTTACAAAGATAATATAAAATAGCAATTTTTCTCTAGATCTATCCAAAAGAGCTCTTAAAAAGGAATAATGTGAAAATTCTAAATGACAAACGTCTGTCATCGTTTATTAGCAGTTTTTCTTTCTTTGCAGAGCATAAGATAATGGGCTTCCCTGGTAGCTCAGTCAGTAGAGAATCTGCTTGCAATGCAGGAGACCAGCTTTCGATCCCTGGGTGGGGAAGATCTCCTGGAGAAGGAAATGGCAACCCCCTCCGTATTCTTGCTTGGAAAATCCATGGACAGAGGAGCCTGGTGGGCTACAGTCCCTGGGGTCACAGAGAATCTGACATGACTTAGTGACTACACCACCATTCTCTGAACCCTAAACTGTAGGGTTACTTTGTTAGTAGTTAGCATTAATTTCTACCTCTGTTTTTACCTAAGGAGGTAAAATGTAGCAAAGTCTACTTAGGAGAATTCCCACGTAGAGGCTTATACCTAGTTTGCGTGTTCTTTCATCATCATCTCCAAGATTAGGTAATAGATCCCTAAGAAATATCCCATACACTGATGTTTTAGTACTTTATTGCCTCCATAAAAATAATACATGTCCATTTAAAAATGTAAACAGTGTGAAAAATACAGAGAAAGTCAAAGGCACATGAAACTCTGCCATCCCCCGATGATGTCTTTCCAAGTATTTCTTATATAACTATCCCTAAGTAAAAATGGATGTGTCGTTTTTGTAAAATTGCATACCTTTCCTGTTTAGTAAGTTTCTTTTCTTCCATTCAGCAATATATTGTGGTTTGTTCTATATTAAGAAACATTAATTGATTAATCAATTAGTTTTAATGGTTGCATAATTCTCCATTATAGAAGCATACGGAATGATTTAAGTAGGTTTTTGTTAATGGATATTTCAGGCTGATTAAGTTTTCTTTATTATAAACAGTGCTTTGAAGAATGTTTTCTGCATACATATATTTTTATTTTATAAAATTTTCTCCTTATTAAAATGGAATTGGGCATTTATTTATTTATTAAGACACTTATTACTAGCTTTTGAAAGTTTGCTCTTTTTTCTTATAAAATGATAGATTTGCTGACGTGATGGTAACATGCATAATGTTGAAAATCTCCTTTAAAGACCTTTGTGTGTGTGCGCAGTCACTCAGTCTTGTCCAGCTCTGCAACTCCATGAACTGTAGCCCACCAGACTCCTCTGTCCATGTAAAAAAGCCTAGTTAGTATTTTATGATTTGATTCCTAACTTTAAAATAATGAACTTGACTTCTACTACACATTTGGAAACCTTCCCTTTGTAATAAATGGAAGTGAGATGAGAAGTTATTCAGTTAAAGAAAATGGAAAAATTAAAGTACTAAAAACAATGAAAAATAATTAAACTGATGGAAATATAGGGAAATTGGGAAGGGTAATGATTAAGATAAAGAAAGAGTTTCGGAAACAGCCTGGATTTGAATCTCGATTCTGCCTCTTACTTCTTCTTGACCTTGGGGAAGCAGTTTAATCTCTAAGTTTATTTATCCTCCTTTAATGCAGGAATGCTAATATATCATGGTATCATTTTGAGGATTAACTAGTAATAGTAATAATTCCAGGTAATGTTTTTGAATCCTTTTTACTGTGAATGGCAGGCAGTGTATTAAATGTTTATTTTTTTCCCTTGGCAAATATCTCTTATATTAATTCTCACAAATGTGTGAGTTGTAAGTACATTTTATTGATGAGGAAACTAAGTCTAAGAGAGGAATTTTATAAGTTGCCCAAACAATGTAGTTATTAAGTGGCAGAATCAAAATTTGAACCCTAATAATCTGATCCAGTAGAACCTGCAACTTGAAATTCTATCTGTATTAATCACTTAGCGTTATCTGTTAATATTTATGTTTCAGTTCAGTTCCGTTCAATGGCTCAATCTCGTCCAGCTCTTTGCGACCCCATGAATCACAGCCCGCCAGGCCTCCCTGTCCATCACCAACTCCCGGAGTTTACTCAAACTCATCCATCGAGTTGGTGATGCCATCCAGCCATCTCATCCTCTGTCATCCCCTTCTCCTCCTGCACCCAATCCCTCCCAGCATGAGGTTCTTTTCCAATGAGTCAACTCTTAGCATGAGGTGGCCAAAGTATTGGAGTTTCAGCTTCAGCATCAGTCCTTCCAGTGAACACCCAGGACTGATCTCCTTTAGGATGGACTGGTTGGATCTCCTTGCAGTCCAAGGGTCTCTCAAGAGTTTTCTCCAACAGCATAGTTCAGAAGCTTCAATTTTTTGGTGCTCAGCTTTCTTTATAGTCCAACTCTCACATCCATACATGACTACTGGAAAAACCATAGCTTTGACTAGATGGACTTTTGTTGGTAAAGTAATGTCTCTGCTTTTTAATATGCTGTCTTGGTTGGTCATACCTTTCCTCCCAAGGAGCAAGCATCTTTTAATTTCATGGCTGCAGTCACCATTTGCAGTTATTTTGGAGCCCCCCAAAATAAAGTCTCACTGTTTCCCACTTTAGAAGACAGTTTGTTAGTATCTTGCAAAACTACACATACTTTTACCATATGATCCAGTAATTCTGCTCCTTTGTACTTATTCAGAGGAGTCGAAAACTTACATCCACACAAAAAGCTGCATGCAGATGTGTATAGCAGCTTTATTCATCATTGCTAAAACCTGGAAACAACCAAGATGCCTTCAGTTGGTGAATGAATAAACATGCCTACTACATCTGTGTATCCAGCGATTATTTAGCACTAAAAAGAAATTAGGTATCAAACCATGAAAAGATGTGGAGGAATCTTAAATGTATGTTACTCAGTGAAAGAAGCCAATCTGAAAAGGCTACATACTGTATGAAAGACAGAAAACTGTGGAGACAGTAAAAAGATCAGTGGAGGGGTTAGGAGAAAGAGTGGGATGAACAGGCAGAGCATAGAGATTTTTAGGGCAGTGAAACTATTCTGTATGATATTAACGTGGTGGATACATATCATGTATTTTGTCCAGACCCATAGAAGGCACCCCAGGAGTTCATCCTAATGTAAACAATGCACTTCAGTTAATGATGATGCGTCAGTATAGATTCCTCAGCTTTAACAAATGTACCACTCTGGTGCAGAATGTTGGTAGTGGGGAAGACTGCATGAGTAGGGAAGGGATGTGTGTGGAAACTCTTTGTACTTTCTGCTACATTATATCTACTTTCTGTACATTATATCTTCTACTGTGGGCAAGAATCCGTTAGAAGAAATGGAGTAGCCATCATAGTCAGCGAAAGAGTCCGAAATGCAGTACTTGGATGCAGTCTCAAAAATGACAGAATGATCTCTGTTCATTTCCAAGGCAAACATTCGATATCACAGTAATCCAAGTCTATGCCCCAACCTGCAATGCTGAAGAAGCTGAACAGTTCTATGAAGACCTTCAAGACCTTCTAGGACTAACACCCAAAAAAGATATCCTTTTCATTATAGGGGACTGGAATGCAAAGTAGGAAGTCAAGAAATACCTGGAGTAACAGGCAAATTTGACCTTGGAGTATAGAATGAGGCAGGGCAAAGGCTAAAATGGTTTTGCCAAGAGAATGCACTGGTCATAGCAAACATCCTCTTCCAACAACACAAGAGAAGACTCTACACATGAACATTACCAGATCGTTGATACTGAAATCAGATTGATTATATTCTTTGCAGCTAAAGATGGAGAAGTTCTATACACTCAGCAAAAACAAGACCAGGAGCTGACTGTGGCTCAGACCATGAACTCTTTATTGCCGAATTCAGACTTAAAGAAAGTAGGGAAAACCACTAGGCAATTCAGGTATGACCTAAATCAAATCCCTTACGGTTATACCCTGAAAGTGAGAAGTAGATTCAAGGAATTAGATCTGATAGAGTGCCTGAAAAACTGTGGACCAGAGGTTTGTGACATTGTACAGGAGGCAGGGATCAAGACCATCCTTAAGGAAAAGAAATGCAAAAAGGCAAAATGGTTGTCTAAGGAGGCCTTACAAATAGCTGTGAATAGAAGAGAAGTGAAAGGCAAAGGAGAAAAGGAAAGATACACCCATTTGAATGCAGAGTTCCAAAGAATAGCAAGGAGAGATAAGAAAGCATTCCTCAGTGATCAGTGCAAAGAAATAGAGGAAGACAATAGGATGGGAAAGACTAGAGATCTCTTCAAGAAAATTAGAGATACCAAGGGAACATTTCATGCAGAGATGGGCACAATAAAGGACAGAAATGGTATGGATCTAACAGAAGCAGAAAATATTAAGAAGAGGTGGCAAGAATACACAGAAAAACTATACAGAAAAGATCTTCACGACCCAGATAACCACGATGGTGTGATCACTGACCTAGAGCCAGACATCCTGGAATGTGAAGTCAAGTGGGCCTTAGGAAGCATCATTACAAACAAAGCTAGTGGAGGTGATGGAATTCCAGTTGAGCTATTTCAAATCCTAAAAGATGATGCTGTTAAAAGTGCTACACTCAATATGTCAGCAAATTTGGAAAACTCAGCAGTGGCCACAGGACTGGAAAAGGTCAGTTTTCATTCCAATCCCAAAGAAAGGCAGTGCCAAAGAATGCTCAAACTACCGCACGATTGCACTCACCTCACACGCTAGTTAAGTAATGCTCAAAATTCTCCAAGCCAGGCTTCAACAGTACATGAACTGTGAACTTCCAGATGTTCCAGCTGAATTTAGAAAAGGCAGAGGAACTAGAGATCAGATTGCCAACATCTGTTGGATCATCAAAAAAGCAAGAGAGTTCCAGAAAAACATCTATTTCTGCTTTATTGACTATGCCAAAACCTTTGACTGTGTGGATCACAATAAACTGTGGAAAATTCTGAAAGAGATGAGAATACCAGACCACCTGATCTACCTCTTGAGAAACCTGTATGCAGGTCAGGAAGCATCTGTTAGAACTGGACATGGAACAACAGACTTGTTCCAAATAGGAAAAGAAGTACGTCAAGGCTGTATATTGTCACCCTACTTATTTAACTTGTATGCAAAGTACATCATAAGACTCGCTGGGCTGGATGAGGCACAAGCTGGAATCAAGATTGCTGGGAAAAATAACAGTAACCTCAGATAACGCAGATGACACCACTCTTATGGCAGAAAGTGAAGAAGAACTAAAGAGCCTCTTGGTGAAAGTGAAAGAGGAGAGTGAAAAAGTTAGCTTAAAACTCAACATTCAGAAAACTAAGATCATGGCATCTGGTCCCATCACTTCATGGCAAATAGATGGGGGAACAGAGGAAACAGTGAGAGACTTTATTTTTTGGGCTCCAGAATCACTTCAGATGGTGACTGCAGCCATTAAATTAAAAGATTCTTGCTCCTTGGAAGGAAAGTTATGACCAACCTAGACAGCATATTAAAAAGCAGAGGCATTACTTTGCCAACAAAGGTCTGTCTAGTCAAAGCTGTGGTTTTTCCAGTAGTCATGTATGAATGTGAGAATGGAGTATAAAGAATGCTGAGCGTGGAAGAATTGATGCTTTTGAACTGTGGTATTGGAAAAGACTCTTGAGAGTCCCTTGTACTGCAAGGAGATCCAACCAGTCCATCCTAAAGGAAATCAGTCCTTAATATTCACTGGAAGGACTGATGCTGAAGCTGAAACACCAATACTTTGGCTAGCTGCTGTGAAGAACTGACTCATTGGAAAAGACCCTGATGCTGGAAGGGATTGGGGGCAGGAGGAGAAGGGGACGACAGAGGATGAGATGGCTGGATGGCATCACTGACTCGATGGACATGAGTTTTAGTAAACTCCAGGAGTTGGTGATTGACAGGGAGGACTGCTGTGCTGTAGTCCGTGGGGTCATAAAGAGTCGGACATGAATGAGTGACTGAACTGAACTGAACTGTACTTTCTGTTTAGATTTGCTGTGAACTGAAAACTAAAAAATAAGGTTTATTAAAAAATAATATTTATAAAACAAGTATGCATTGTAATTGTGGACTTACGATACTTTTGTTTTTAGGCCCAGAATAAAGAGACCAATGTTTTAGCTGCTGCAAAGGTGATTGACACCAAATCTGAAGAAGAACTTGAAGACTATATGGTTGAAATTGATATATTAGCATCGTGTGATCACCCTAATATAGTCAAGCTTCTAGATGCCTTCTATTATGAGAATAATCTTTGGGTAAGTATTTTTGGTTAATCTGTAGGAATAGTCAAAATAAGTTAATTGTCTTGAAGAGATTTATAAGTTGTGTAGACCTTTTTTTGCACTACCTCTTCTATTTAGTTACTTAGGCTACTTGAATGAGAATTGACCCATTGATGAGAGGGTGATTAACAACATAGCAACATATCCTTAACTTCAGCTGATATTTAGATGTGTATTTCAGAATACTACATTTCTTGATTGTTTGACATTTGACTGAAATTTAGAAACTTGGTGAAGAATTTTAAATTTCCTAAATAATGAAATTAGATTCCTTTTTTCTCTTGAATTAATATTTTTTTCCCAGTTAGAATTTTCTTTCTTTCAAGTCTTTTTTCCCCCAGTTCTTTTATTTATTTATTTTTTTAATGTTAGTTTGAAGTGTCTTATTTAAGTTTCTTAATTTAAATTTAAGTATTTAATTTTTTTTTAAGTTTCTTTTGTTGTGGCTAGGCCTGTATGTAAAAATTTTATTCATTTTTAGAAAATGTTAGGCATAAATAAATATATAAATAAAATGTGAATATTTATAATAACCAGTCAGTCACTTGCTCTGCACCAATACTAATTCAATCAAGAGTACTTTTTTAAATGGAGTTTTAGTTTGTCTCCTTGAAGGAATAAGCAAGGTATTACAAAAGAAGTGTAGATAATATAAGCTGTACTTGCTTGCAAATCAAAAGACCTTTCCTTTTTTATTTTGATGATGCTAGGCAGGAACTTGGATAAATCAGTTAATCTTTTATCAGTCTGTTTACTCAACTATAGGATGAATAATGATCTGTCTCCCAAATTATTTTTCCTATGATATAATGAGTTTGAAAACAACTTATTGGTAAGCTCCTGTAAAAAATAAAGTGTTGTTCTATAGAGGAGAAAAAACTATGAATCTATAGAATTTGTTAAGCTATGTAATTAAAAAAACAGCTGGACAACTATGAGGGACAGTGGGAGGGAGAGATAGACATGAATTAATTGAAGAATCATAAAAATGCAAAATGAAAACTGTGATGAGGATTAAGAAGGAAAACTGCATGGTGCTATGTACTGGTGAGGTTTGGGGAGGCATCCAGTAGGAAGTGATAAGTGAGCTAGTATCTGAAGCTTTTGTGTATGTTTTCCCCAAGTTTTTAGAAAAACTAAAATCCATCTTTCAGGATATATTCCTGTTGGTAAAGTTAAAAAATATACTTGTTCATTTAACTCAGAACAGTTACCTTAAAAAGGAGAGTATAAAGTCTTTGAGTGGTGAGGAAATGGATATATAATATAGCCCTTAATAAAAATTCTGTACCTGGTAATTTTAGAGAACCTGGGACACTACAAGTGGTGATGAACAAAAATGCTCACACTTCCACACTGTGTTCCTTTTGTACTTTCTCAAATGTATAGCAAGACTTGTAACGCTTTTTACGAAGAAAGTCTTTACGGTTGTTAGCATAATATTGTTTATGTAACTTAGGTTATTTGATACCTATTTATTTATCTTTTTTGCTAGCTTGAAGGAAAAATACTCAGAATCAGTGTTGTGTTAAACATGTGCTTTTTTATTTGCCTGCAGATCCTCATTGAATTTTGTGCTGGTGGAGCAGTGGATGCTGTGATGCTTGGTAAATATATTTTTGTTCCTTACATTTATACCTTAAATTATACTTTAAAAAAAGCCAGTGGGTTTCAAACATTTATACATGTATGTTTATCTTATTGTTGAGTAACATTCAATAAGTTAAATCAGCCTAATTATTTTTGTATTCTTAGATGACTGAAATAAAATTTTAAAATTAAATGTTGAGTATAATATGTGAAGAAAGTAATATTTGTGTTATACTTTAAAAAAAAATCATTTCATTGTATATTATCTTCAACAGTGACAGTAAAGGTATTAAAGGTATATAGCCTGCTGATACACTTTCACCGTACCAAAATGCTCATTTGTTTACTTTTTCGTTTCAGAGCTTGAGAGACCGTTAACTGAGTCCCAAATACAAGTAGTTTGTAAGCAAACTTTAGAGGCTTTGAACTACTTACATGATAATAAAATCATCCACAGAGATCTAAAGGCTGGCAACATTCTTTTTACCTTAGATGGAGATATTAAGTTGGGTAAGTTTATTCTTTTAGATAAAACATTTCATTTTGTGCTTAGAGATTTCTCCCTGTATGTCTGTTACTTATTATTGTTCTTTTATGGCGCAAATATTAATATGTGAAACAAAGAGAATTACGTTAAAATATGTAAAACATGGAGAATTACTTCATGTTAATTTTTTAAATTGGGGCTTCCCAGGTGGTGTAGTGGTAAAGAATCTGCCTGCCAAACAGGAGATGTGGATTTGATCCCTGGGTTGGGAAGATCTCCTGGAGAAGGAAATGGCAACCCACTCCAGTATTCTTGCCTGGGAAGTCCCACGGACAGAGGGACCTTGTGAGCTGCAGTCCATGGGGTCGCAAAAAATCAGACACGACTTAGCGACTAAACAGCAGCAGCAGTTTTTAAAATACTTCCTTGGAGGGGATTCCCTGGCAGTCCAGTGGTTAAGACTTGGTGCTTTCACTGCCAATGGCCTGGGAACTAAGATCCCACAAAACATGAGGTGAGGCCAAAGAAACAAAAAACTTGGGAAATATTCATTAACTCCCAGAATTTCTAAGTATAGGCACCTAATATAAAGACTCTTTAAACAATAAGAAAGGATGGATTGTTATTTTTAAAAAGACACACTTTCAAAAGACTGCCTAATAATTTTTCCCTTAAATTTTTATATGTAGAATTAATATTTATAAATACAGTGCATTTAGAAAATGATACATTATGTAAAACCACTTAGTTTTGTCTTCATTTCCAAAACTCATATCTAGTCGTTTTCTTTTTCCATCTTTAGTTTTATATTCTATTTTGTAGATATGGTACCTTAAGGTTAAGTAACTTAAGGTTACTCACAAAGTAACTAACCTTAAGTGTAAAAAAGATGCTAAATTAAGTATAAGGTTGAAAATTGTTTTTTTTTTCCATTGAGGGAATAAATGATACTTTCATAAGGAGGAATAGATAGAGACTTTAGATGGAAAATTAATGAATTTCATATATACACATACAGATAGAAGATACAGCCGTTTTTTTTTTTTTTTAAATGCAACTGAGACACAGGTACAGTCGTTTTTAAGTATCTCCAAGACATGAATTAACAAAAAAACTCTGGTGAGGAAGCCTAAATTTGAGTATTTTGGACAGATATTAAAAGGACAAAATATATCCAATGGCCATGCTGATACCAGTGATCATAGTTCACTTTACTTTGTCATGACCTCTAAGCAGGTATACTTTTTTTTTTTCATTTATTTTTATTAGTTGGAGGCTAATTACTTTACAATATAGTAGTGGTTTTTGCCATACGGAGGCTAATAACTTTACTATAGTAGTGGTTTTTGCCATACATTGACATGCATCAGCCATGGATTTACATGTGTTCCCCATCCCGATCCCCCCTCCCACCTCCCTCTCCATCCCATCCCTCTGAGTCTTCCCAGTGCACCAGCGCTGAGCACTTGTCTCATGCATCCAACCTGGGCTGGTGATCTATTTCACCCTTGATAGTATACTTGCTTCAATGCTGTTCTCTCAGAACGTCCACCCTCGCCTTCTCCCACAGAGTCCAAAAGTCCATTCTGTACATCTGTGTCTCTTTTTCCATTTTGCATATAGGGTTATCGTTACCATCTTTTTAAATTCCATATATATGCAATAGTATACTGTATTGGTATTTATCTTTCTGGCCTTACTTCACTCTGTATAATAGCCTCCAGTTTCATCCATCTCATTAGAACTGATTCAAATGAATTCTTTTTAATGGCTGAGTAATATTCCATTATGTATATGTACCATAGCTTCCTTGTCCGTTCGTCTGCTGATGGGCATCTAGGTTGCTTCCATGTCCTGGCTATTATAAACAGTGCTGTGATGAACATTGGGGTGCACGTGTCTCTTTCAGATCTGGTTTCCTCAGTGTGTATGCCCAGGAGTGGGATTGCTGGGTCATATGGCAGTTCTATTTCCAGTTTTTTAAGGAATCTCCACACTTTTCTCCATAGTGGCTGTATTAGTTTGCATTCCCACCAACAGTGTAAGAGGGTTCCCTTTTCTCCACACCCTCTCCAGCATTTATTGCTTGTAGACTTTTGGATAGCAGCCATCCTGACTGGCGTGTAATGGTACCTCGTTGTGGTTTTGATTTGCATTTCTCTGATAATGAGTGATGTGGAGCATCTTTTCATGTGTTTGTTAGCCATCTGTATGTCTTCTTTGGAGAAATGTCTGTTTAGTTCTTTGGTCCATTTTTTGATTGGGTCATTTATTTTTCTGGAATTGAGCTGCAGGAGCTGCTTGTATATTTTTGAGATTAATCCTTTGTTGCTTCGTTTGCTATTATTTTCTCCCATTCTGAAGGTTGTCTTTTCACCTTGCTTATAGTTTCCTTTGTTGTGCAAAAGCTTTTAAGTTTCATTAGATCCCATTTCTTTATTTTTGCTTTTATTTCCAGTATTCTGGGAGGTGGGTCATAGAGGATCCTGCTGTGATTTATGTCAGAGTGTGTTTTGCCTATGTTCTCCTCTAGGAGTTTTATAGTTTCTGGTCTTACATTTAGATCTTTAATCCATTTTGAGTTTATTTTTGTGTATGGTGTTAGAAAGTGTTCTAGTTTCATTCTTTTACAAGTGGTTGACCAGTTTTCCCAGCACCACTTGTTAAAGAGATTGTCTTTTTTCCATTGTATATCCTTGCCTCCTTTGTCGAAGATAAAGTGTCCATAGGTACGTGGATTTATCTCTGGGCTTTCTGTTTTGTTCCATTGATCTATATTTCTGTCTTTGTGCCAGTACCATACTGTCTTGATGACTGTGGCTTTGTAGTAGAGCCTGAAGTCAGGCAGGTTGATTCCTCCAGTTCCATTCTTCTCTCTCAAGATTGCTTTGGCTATTCGAGGTTTTTTGTATTTCCATACAAATTATGAAATTATTTTTTCTAGTTCTGTGAAAAATACCGTTGGTAGCTTGATAGGGATTGTATTGAGTCTATAGATTGCTTTGGGTAGTATAGCCATTTTGACAATATTGATTCTTCCAATCCATGAACACGGTATGTTTCTCCATCTGTTTATGTCCTCTTTGATTTCTTTCATCAGTGTTTTATAGTTTTCTATGTATAGGTCTTTTGTTTCTTTAGGTAGATATACTCCTAAGTATTTTATTCTTTTTGTTGCAATGGTGAATGGTATTGTTTCCTTAATTTCTCTTTCTGTTTTCTCATTGTTAGTGTATAGGAATGCAAGGGATTTCTGTGTGTTAATTTTATATCCTGCAACATTACTGTACTCATTGATTAGCTCTAGTAATTTTCTGGTAGAGTCTTTAGGGTTTTCTATGTAGAGGATCATGTCATCTGCAAACAGTGAGAGTTTTACTTCTTCTTTTCCTATCTGGATTCCTTTTATTTCTTTTTCTGCTCTGATTGCTATGGCCAACACTTCCAAAACTATGTTGAATAGTAGTGGTGAGAGTGGGCACCCTTGTCTTGTTCCTGACTTTAAGGGAAATGTTTTCAATTTTTCACCATTGAGGATAATGTTTGCTGTGAGTTTGTCATATATAGCTTTTATTATGTTGAGGTATGTTCCTTCTATTCCTGCTTTCTGGAGAGTTTTTTTTATCATGAATGGATGTTGAATTTTGTCAAAGGCTTTTTCTGCTTCTATTGAGATAATCATATGGTTTTTATCTTTCAATTTGTTAATGTGGTGTATTACATTGATTTGTGGATATTAAAGAATGCTTGCATTCCTGGGATAAAGCCCACTTGGTCATGATGTATGATCTTTTTAATATGTTGTTGGATTCTGTTTGCTAGAATTTTGTTAAGGATTTTTGCATCTATGTTTATCAGTGATATTGGCCTGTAGTTTTCTTTTTTAGTGGCATCTTTGTCTGGTTTTGGTATTAGGGTGATGGTGGCCTCATAGAATGAGTTTGGAAGTTTGCCGCCTTCTGCAATTTTCTGGAAGAGTTTGAGTAAGATAGGTGTTAGCTCTAAGCAGGTATACTTTGATATACTACTAAATTTTAATTTTTTTTCTGAGAAATAAATACAGATGCAGGAAACCACATTAAGAGTTGTGTAGCTTGTTGACTTGTAGCTCTGTACACAATAGCTTTGTAATCACTACTTAGATAAAGAAATAGAAGTATGTCAGGCACCTTAGGAGCTGTATCATGCGCCTCATCTCAGTCACTGTCGTTTTCTCCACGGGTAACCTGTATACTAACCTGTGTAGTAATCACTTCCCTGTGTTTCTTTATGGCTCTATCACCCAATGTTCATCTCTAGACTGTAGCGTTTAGACTTGTCCATGTTTAAAACCTGCTTTTTCTTTTAAGTCTCTTAATTTATGGGTCACACCCCCCCAACCCCCTCCCCACCATTCCTTTCTTTTCTTTATGTTTTAACTGTGGCATGCATTTTCATGGCATGCTTTCTCAAAGATAGAAAGAAAATCTTAGTATTACCATGGTTGTGACCCTCCAAAGGCCCAGTGATAGTGCATGAACATATACAGTATATCTGTGACATTAAAATTTCATGAGGAGAGAGAGGATTGGGGAAAAATGCCTAAAAAGGCTCTTTAGGAGAGGTAAAAAAAGAAGTTGAGAAACACTCGTCTGTGGGACTTGAGCTGCTGGACCTGTAGTTTCTCTTATCTTGCATTTTGCTGACTGTATACTCCTGATGAGTTCAGTAAGGAATTTCCCTATATTTGCAGATATATTCTCTATATTTCCCTCAATTTGCAGATAAATTGAAAGACTTTTTGGCAAGAGTCTGCGTGGTTTTGTATTCTTTCATTTAGTAGGACATGGTATTTTAAGATCACAGTCTGAGTGTTAGGTATGCTTATAGTTTCTGGACTAGCCTTCATTCTAGGCCTTTCCAAAGGACAGAGCAAGGCTCTCCTGAATTCCTACATATGTCCTATTCAAATTCATATGTTAATTGTCTTCCTTTTTAAGGCTGAATAATATTCTGCTTTATATAATAATATATAATTATATAATAATATATCAGCATATGTATACACCACGTTTGACTTATTCATTCATCCATTGATGGACACTTTGGTTGCTTCCACCTTTGGGCTTCTGTGAATAATGCTGTTATGAACATGGGTGTACAATATCTGTTTGAGTTCCTGCTTTCATTTCTTTTGGGCAGATACCCAGACTGTATGATAATTCTATGTTAATTTTTTGAGGAACCATCATACCATTTTCCACAGTGGTTGCACCAATTTACATTTCCATAGCAATGCACAGGGGTTCCAATTTTTCCACCTCCTTCCCAGCACTTGTTATTTTCTGTATTTTTGATGATAACCATCCTAATGGGTGTGAAGTGATAGTGGGTGTGAATTCGTTGTGTTTATTTGCTCTTGCATTTCTCCTAGTTTAGTCTTTGTTTCTAAAATGATTTTTTATTTCTAATGTCTCTTGTGTTCTGTCACCTCATTCATGAGTTTTAAAATTCTGATATATGTTACTTTTTTATGTCTTATATTTTAGAGTCTTGTAGCTTGTTTTGAAATAGTATAATTTGATCCATTTTTGGTGCATGTTTTCTATAAGTGTTCTAAAATCTTATTTGAATACAGGAATATACTTTTGTGTAAAATAATACATGCCATTAAAAATAAGTATATTTTTGAAGATTTAGGATGCTGAAATAGTTTTGTGTTGGTTGGCATTTGAAATAATTGCACTTTATTTCATTAATTCATACATACAGAATATCTTCCATGTCTGTGACATTGTATTAAGTATACACAGATATTATAGAACCGTAGCATCCTCAGGAGCCATATATACATTACAATAACCAAATTTTTATTATCAGATCACATTCTTGCAAATGGGAATAAATATGTAAAATGCTATTTTAACAGACCAACATATATCTGCCACGTTATTGTAAGTAGAACTGTAAAGTACTTAATAATGACCTTAGTTTCCCCCCTTGCACAAGAATGCAGGTGCTTCTTGTCCCTCCTTAGTTTACCGCCTGCTCATAAGAGTACTTAGGGAGGCATGACTGTTGGCAGTGGACATTTGTGGTTTAGGTCTGGTTTTGAACCTCCTTTCCCAGTCCTGTTCTGAGGGAAAAAAAAGTTAAAAAGACTGTTAATGGGCTCTCAGAAAACCCTGAAATGGAGTAAATACTGAGTTGACAATGTGCTTAGTTGCTCAGCCATGTGTAACTCTTTCTGACCCCATGGATGGTAGCCTGCTCCCCTGTCCATGGGGATTCTCCAGGCAAGAATATTGGAATGGGTTGCCACTCCAGTTCTATTTTGCTTACCCTTTAGTAACAGTGGTCTTATTAAAGACTGGATATGCTTTTCTCTTAAGTTGAATATAGCAAACTTTGCTTAAAAACTATCAGTAATACTTTTGTATGGTTATTTGTTTCAAGCGGATTTTGGAGTATCAGCTAAAAACACAAGGACAATTCAAAGGAGAGATTCCTTTATTGGCACACCCTATTGGTATGTATTCAGTTTTACGGATTTGCTGCATTTGTTATGTCAGGAGTTATTATATGTTAATTTTGTCCACATGTTTGATTATACTGTCTTGTCTTTTATGTGGTTTGTGATCACCGTTTTAAGTTAAACATCTTAATTTTCGATTCTCTGTCTTCATAGGATGGCTCCTGAGGTAGTCATGTGTGAAACATCAAAGGATAGACCCTATGACTACAAAGCTGACGTTTGGTCCCTGGGTATCACTTTAATAGAAATGGCTGAGATAGAACCACCTCATCATGAATTAAATCCAATGAGAGTGCTGCTAAAAATAGCAAAATCTGAGCCCCCTACATTAGCACAGCCATCAAAATGGTAAAATATTCCTAAACAAAACTTTTTAAGAAGCAAAATTTGAAGCTTTGTTCTTCCAGCTTTCCAAGGGTATTTAAACTTAGATACATGGTTGTATGAAATAGAAAACTGATACTGGTGTATTTTTGAGACTTAAGGATCATATAAACTCTTATAATTAACTTTCCCTTTCAATTTGAAAATAGCAGTGATTGGAGTTCTACATGAAAAAAATATTTTCTGTGAGAAGCTGAGGCATATATGTGATCTTTATTTGTGGAGTTTAATACAATGGAAGAATTTTTGTGATTTTTAGCTTTCTTATGAACATTTGACTGTATCTCAATGACTTAAAACTGTAAGTCTGCTTACATATGTGTGACTTGTATTTATAAATGAATGACTTATGAATATTAATATTCTCATGAACTAGTTTTATGTTGTTACTACTATTACATACATGATAGAACTTGACCATGGTTTCTCATAGTTTCGATTTTAATAACAAGAAAAGATAATAGAATGTCTTTATTAAAATTTTATTTCGAAGGTCTTCAAATTTTAAGGACTTTCTAAAGAAATGCTTGGAAAAGAATGTGGATTCCAGGTGGACTACATCTCAGCTACTGCAGGTAAAATAAGAGTAGTATGACAGTGGCAAACCATATAACTGTTGTAACATCTCTTTAAGATGAATACGGATTCAGATTCTTTCAATTTTCCTGTGCAAACACAAGATATATTGTAGTAGGTAACATTTACTTTATAAACATGTGCTCCCCTTACTAAGAGGCATTTATTTAGCTTTTAAGTAATTTCTCCTATGCTTTTCTGATTCAGTTTGTGTTTTTTTCACTTTGTTGAGTTATTTCCACTTTGTCAATCACTTCCATTCAGTTTCTCTATTACTAGCAAACAAGCACCTTGGTGACAGGGGCCGTGAGCTAATTTTCTTTTTAGTGTCTCTTACAATGAGGGTAAATGTTCAGTAAATATTGCTAACTTTAAGAAAAAATGGTGTTTAAGTGATTGAATAATTTTGTTTTATAGCAAGACTTTAATTTTGTTTGTAATATATGAAATAAAATTTTGTCAAACAATGGTACAGATAGACAAGTAGAATGACAAATCTTGAAGCAGTTACTGTTAGGTTGAGTTATTGTACAACTCCTCCATTATAGTTTTTCAGGTTGCTATTTATCTGGAGGGAGAAGCAAGAAAAATTGCCTTTCTGTCTGTACAACATGTATAACCTTGAAATGCATTTTCTCTTGTTTCACTTCCTCCACACTGGAAGGCCTTAGTCTGTGACAAACGCTAAGTGCAGAGTACAGAGATGAATAAAATATCTTCTTACTCTTAAAGACATTAGAACCATGTAAAAAAAAAACAGGTGTTTATAGACACTTTTAACAGAACTCTAAAGCTTTTTGTAATTATTTTATTGAGGTTTTGTGTGAGATGTAAGCATACTATTACTTTTTAAGAACTAGTAATGTATTTGCAACTTGGTTTAATTTTAATTTAGATTTTAGGTTATGAAATTTTCAGACATACAGCAGAGTACATGAAGCTATTACCCAGAAGTAATGTGTTATCATTTCTGACATATTTCTTTCAGATTCTTAAAAAACATGTGCAGATAGAGTTGCAGGCAGCCCCTATTCCTGTTCAGTTCCCTTCCCCGCCGTCTTATCCCAGATGTACTATCATCTGAAGTTGTTTGTATTTTTCCTATTTACATGTCAGTGTTTTTACCACATAATGTGTTTTATATATCAAACTCACTCCATAAGCATTTCAGTTGTTACTGAGTGTGCTCTTTTTAATGATCAAACAGCATCCTTTTGTGACCGTTGATTCCAACAAACCAATTCGGGAGTTGATCGCAGAGGCGAAGGCTGAAGTTACAGAAGAAGTTGAAGATGGCAAAGAGGAGGATGATGATGAGGAAACAGAAAATTCTCTGGTCAGTATTTAAAAAGGAAATTGTGTTTTGATAATTTTTAGAGTTGAGTTTTGAGTTACGATTGCACGTATGTCTAAGAATTAATTGATTGGGTTGTTGTTGTTTAGTTGTTAAGTCGTGTCCAACTCTTTGGCAACCCCATGGACTGTAACCCATGAGGCTTCTCTCTCTGGGATTTCCCAGGCAAGAATACTGGAGTGGGTTGCCATCTCCTTCTCCAAGGGTCTTCCCAACCCAGGGATCAAACCTGTGTCTCCTGCATTGGCAGGTGGATTCTTTACTATGGAACTACCAAGGAAGCCCAGTTTATTGGGTAGCAATACAAAAACCTTTAATTTAGAAGTGAAGATTTATTAAGTTTGCTCCTTGCTTTCAAGTTTGCGCCTTGCTATCCATTTTTGTCATATTTATTATGTGAAGATTTGTCAGCTCTTTAAATTATTTTTATAATTTTATCAAATTTTACTGAATAAAAATATTAAATCTATATATATGAATTCATCATTTATATATATACACACATATATATGAAATATTGTTTTGGTCAACATCTTGAAATTACGTTTTTAACACTAACAACTGTGTAAAATCTTTTTTAGCCAATACCTGCCAGCAAGCGTGCCTCCTCTGACCTGAGTATTGCCAGCTCTGAAGAAGATAAGCTTTCACAAAATGCTTGTATTTTGGAATCTGTCTCAGAAAAAACAGAACGTAATACTTCTGAAGATAAATTTAACAGTAAAATTCTTATTGAAAAACCCACCGGTGATGAACCTGAAAAGGTTGTGGTGGGCCCTGATGAACATGTTAATGATACTCATTTAGAAGCTATGGCTGAACTTCATAATAAAGCAGCAGTAATTGAGGAAAATGGAAGAGAAGAGAAGAGACCCAAGCTTGAAAATCTTCCTGACACAGAAGACCATGAGGCAGTGGACATTAATTCAGTCAGTAAAGGAAAGGAAAATAACATAATGATAACTTCAGAAACAAATACTGAACAGAATCTGAAACCTGAAGAAGAAACAGATCAGGAAAAGCAGCAGATAGTTGAAAATAAGTTTATGAAATCTGAAGAAATTGAAGATACTACTGTCCAAGCAATGGATTTAGTTTCTGAAGAGACTGGAGAAAAAGAGGCAGATATTCAGGCAATTGGAAATGAAGTTGAGTTTACAAAGGAAGATACCCAAGAGAAATTGGGAAAAGAGGACAAAACTGAAAAAGATACAATCAGTGATACAAGCAAAGTGATGGGTACAAATGAGGCAGAAGATGTTGCTCAGAGGGCAACTGAGAACAGTGCTGAGGATGCTCAGCGTAGTGATGGGAAAGAAGTGGGTGACGTAGGCCAGACATTAGCGATCAAGTCCACAGAGGGTCCTGAGGCTGGTGGTATTGAGAAAGTTTCTATTGAAGAAAGAGTTGAAACTAATGAGACAGACAAAAAATCTCTAGACGGTAAAGGTGAGGAACAGCTAATCAGCAGTTCAGAGAACACATTGGAGACTAGTGAGGAAGTCAGGACAAATGAAGTTGAGATTACTGAATCAAGTGGCACTGAAGGAACAGAGGTCAGAAGTGTAGTGACCGATACTGACCAGAAAGCTTTAGAAAGGGAAACTCCGGATGTTCATAAAGCCACTACTCAGATGGACACAGAGCAAAAAGATATTCCATGTGACGTACCAGTTAAAGCAGAACCTCAAGTTACTGCCGCTTCACAGCCCACTGAACCTCAGCCTGTTCCAATACCCAGTATTAATATCAATCCTGAAGATGCAGAAAATAAAGGAGAAATAGGTGCTTTATCAAAAACTGAAACCATGTTACCAGAATCTGAGAGTCAAAAGGAAAATGATACTGATTCAGGCACTGGTTCCACTGCTGATAATAGCAGCATTGACTTGAATCTATCCATCTCTAGCTTCCTAAGCAAAACTAAAGACAGTGGATCAATATCTTTACAAGTAAGTGTATATGGGTCCTTGTTTGGATTTTTCTTTGTCATTTTGGCAGTTGAGAGTTTATGTAAAACTGATGACTTTCAAACAAAGCAACACTAAATCAGCATAGTATTAACCCTGTAAAATTCTTCAGGGCTATGAGAGCAATCAGTTAAAAAAAAAACTAGAGAGATTCTGCATGTAATCGTTAAATTTTTTGGTAGTACCTACCTATTTTTGCCAACTCTATATAAATAGTATAATAAGTTGCTTACTGGAATTTGGGTTTTCCTGCTGCATATCTCTTGGTATAATTTTAGCAAGAATCAGTAAAAATGAAAGAATAGAGGGCTTATAAGAATGATCTCTTTTAAAGAATGTTTAGGATTTAAACATCCCTTGATTTACTACTGGCCATGCAGATGACCACCCTTAACTCCTCAGTCATAGCCATTTCTACTGCCGTTTAAATCATTGTGGGAAAACCAAACCAAACACTAAAACCCAGAATACTTGGAGCTGTTAGAGCATAATTCTCCAATCTGAGTGTGCTTAAAAAGGTAACCATTAGGGAGAGCCATGTAGAAGTATGGAGTGAGGCCAGAAAATCAGTGTTTGTAACAAAAGATCCCATGGAATTCTGATACAAGTGAGCCAGGGACTGCTTAGAGACTCTGGATCGACAGGTGGCAGAAAAGCAGGAACTTAGAACTGTACCTTAGGGTAGGACTCCAAGGCATGACTGATCCGCCTGCCTATCTGCCCCAGATTATTACTACATGTATTGCCTAGATGGTCTTCAGTTTTCAGTTTATTTTGTTTCAGTGCCTGAAATTCCACTTTTCTGAAGTTCATTTATAGACTTAATAGTTACAGTTAGCCTTTCCAAAAAAAAAAAAAGGCAAATATTTCTATAAGAATTAAGGTGACATTAATTGTGGATGTGTAGGAACTGAAGAAATGGAAAATGTGGAGGTTCCAGGGAGGTAGCTTAATTTTGGAGCATGCCCACTTTAGGTTTTAGAAGATGTCTGGGTAGGGTGGCCATAGTCCAGAGCTTAGGGGAGAGCAGTGTGAGGATACTGGAAACCTAGAGAGTAGAACAGTAAGAGGGTGAAGACTGCAAAGTGCCAAAGACCAACTTAAAAATTCTGATGCCTTTGAAATGTAGTATTTTCACATTCTCCTTTTGATCCCTCTGCTTTCTAACCATTTCCACCTATCACAACGAAGTAATTATCTGTTCTCAGTATTTACATGTGTACCAAGATGTGTTTATAGCAGTGTTACATACTTCTGTTATTTCTCTTTGCCTTTAAAAGACATTTGGATACCAGCTGAGGAATGAAGAGTTTGGTCTTGATAAAGAGTTTCAGGCAGTAGCTAGCTGGCAGATCTGGTACTTTGGGTGGTGTGGTGGAGGTGCTGTCTTTCTAGTAACTCTAAAATCACTCCTCCACCTCTGACCCTGAAATGGAGGAGGGCTGGTGATATTATTGTTGTTGATTAAATGAATTTTGAATCTCAGTTGTGGCAGTGTTTTAAGGTTATCTGAGAGCCTTTTCAAAATAAAAGCCTCAGCCTTTTGAGACTTGCTGATTTAGATTCTTTTGAGGGATGCGCCCCAGAAAATCATTTTTAATGGCTTTGTAAGTGTTTCTGAAACAGAAAAACAAAGGTGTCTGAGAACCTATAAGGTAAAAAGAGGAAAAAAGGATGGTTAACATGTAAAGATTGTACTAATTACTCATTTTTGTGAATTGGTCATTACCACTTGTGCCTAATTGTGATGTGGTATCATAAAAATTATACATGCATATCGTCAAAATGCATAATTTCACTTGAAAAAGATTGATTTCATCTGTAAAGTGTGAAAATCAGATGAGGTGTATTTGGTATAGTTGGTTTCAGAGATGTCTTATTGCTTTCTGTTCAGCTTTGTATGTGTAGTTTTTTTTTTTTTTCCCCATTTATTTTTATTAGTTGGAGGCTAATTACTTTACAATATTGTAGTGATTTTTGCCATAGATTGATATGAATCAGTCATGGATTTACATGTGTTCCCCATCCCGATCCCCCCTCCCGCCTCCCTCTCTACCTGATCCCTCTGGGTCTTCCCAGTGCACCAGCCCTAAGCACTTGTCTCATGCATCATGGGCTGGTGATCTTTTTCACCCTTTATAGTATACTTGTTTCAATGCTATTCTCTCAGAACATCCCACCCTCGCCTTCTCCCACAGAGTCCAAAAGTCCATTCTGTAACATCTGTGTCTCTTTTTCTGTTTTGCATATAGGGTTATCATTACCATCTTTCTAAATTCCATATATATGTGTTAGTATACTGTATTGGTCTTTATCTTTCTGGCCTTACTTCACTCTGTATAATGGCCTCCAGTTTCATCCATCTCATTAGAACTGATTCAGATGAATTCTTTTTAATGGCTGAGTAATATTCCATGGTGTGTATGTACCACAGCTTCCTTACCCATTCGTCTGCTGATGGGCATCTAGGTTGCTTCCATGTCCTGGCTATTATAAACAGTGCTGCAATGAACATTGGGGTGCACGTGTCTCTTTCAGATCTGGTTTCCTCTGTGTGTATGCCCAGGAGTGGGATTGCTGGGTCATATGGCAGTTCTATTTCCAGTTTTTTAAGGAATCTCCACACTGTTTTCCATAGTGGCTGTACTAGTTTGCATTCCCACCAACAGTGTAAGAGGGTTCCCTTTTCTCCACACCCTCTCCAGCATTTATTGCTTGTAGACTTTTGGATAGCAGCCATCCTGACTGGCGTGTAATGGTACCTCGTTGTGGTTTTGATTTGCATTTCTCTGATAATGAGTGATGTGGAGCATCTTTTCATGTGTTTGTTAGCCATCTGTATGTCTTCTTTGGAGAAATGTCTGTTTAGTTCTTTGGTCCATTTTTTGATTGGGTCATTTATTTTTCTGGAATTGAGCTGCAGGAGCTGCTTGTATATTTTTGAGATTAATCCTTTGTCTGTTGCTTCGTTTGCTATTATTTTCTCCCATTCTGAAGGTTGTCTTTTCACCTTGCTTATAGTTTCCTTTGTTGTGCAAAAGCTTTTAAGTTTCATTAGGTCCCATTTCTTTATTTTTGCTTTTATTTCCAGTATTCTGGGAGGTGGGTCATAGAGGATCCTGCTGTGATTTATGTCAGAGTGTGTTTTGCCTATGTTCTCCTCTAGGAGTTTTATAGTTTCTGGTCTTACGTTTAGATCTTTAATCCATTTTGAGTTTATTTTTGTGTATGGTGTTAGAAAGTGTTCTAGTTTCATTCTTTTACAAGTGGTTGACCAGTTTTCCCAGCACCACTTGTTAAAGAGATTGTCTTTTTTCCATTGTGTATCCTTGCCTCCTTTGTCGAAGATAAGGTGTCCATAGGTACGTGGATTTATCTCTGGGCTTTCTGTTTTGTTCCATTGATCTATATTTCTGTCTTTGTGCCAGTACCATACTGTCTTGATGACTGTGGCTTTGTAGTAGAGCCTGAAGTCAGGCAGGTTGATTCCTCCAGTTCCATTCTTCTCTCTCAAGATTGCTTTGGCTATTCGAGGTTTTTTGTATTTCCATACAAATTGTGAAATTATTTGTTCTAGTTCTGTGAAGATTACCGTTGGTAGCTTGATAGAGATTGCATTGAATCTATATGTATGTGTAGTCTTCATAGCAGTTAGTTCCGTTTCTTGTTTTTGTGTTTTTAAGAATATGTTTTCCTTCTCTAGTATTCCCCATATAACGCCTAACTGAAATAAAATCTTCCTCAGGAAACAAGAAGACAAAAGAAAACATTGAAGAAAACACGCAAATTTGTTGTTGATGGTGTAGAAGTAAGTGTAACAACATCAAAGATAGTTACTGATAGTGACTCCAAAACCGAAGAATTGAGGTTTCTTAGGTGAGTAGAGAAACAGCATGATTTCATCTGGTTTTGTGACTTCTCAGGTCTCTGCAGAGTCTGAAGAAGAGAGAAACGAGTAGTCTTGGTTAGTTTTGGGTTATTGTTTTATTACTTTTCCATTGGAAGAAAATGTTAGTTTTCAAGTTTCTTCTTGTAAAGCATTAGCTCAATGGCGTGATTTTTACTCCTCTTTTTCTGTTGTCACTATTAAATTTTATCAGACGTCAGGAACTTCGGGAATTAAGATTTCTTCAAAAAGAAGAACAGAGAGCCCAACAGCAGCTCAACGGCAAACTGCAGCAACAGCGAGAGCAGATCTTCCGACGCTTTGAGCAGGAGATGGTGGTAAAGTCTTGGCATTCTGTGCCGTTTTGTTCATCAGGAAACTTACTGCCTAAAAAATTCACTGCTGAAAGATTTTAGAACGTCTTCTCTGTTTACTAGGTTTCTCTGGCTTTGTGATATGTTTTTGGCCTTTGTCTCTTTGGTGTTGTAGATGTTTTCTTTTTCTTTTCTTCCTGTTTTTGGCTGTTTGCCTGACTTGCAGCGTGTTGGGTGTCTTCATTTTTCTTGATTAAGATCTGTCATGAAAACCTGGAATCATGAAGCTAATAGATGGTTTGCAAATTTCTGTAGCTGGACAACTTTTTATTGCTAAAATTTTACCTCTCAGAATCCAAGATTTTAAGCTACTCCAGAGCAGTTGTCTTTAAAATTGGTTGAGTGTTAGAACTTCTTGGGGGATTTTTCAAAATATGCTTACTTCTCTGGCTACTACAGTTAAGTTTCCACATCCCTTTTCACAGCTGCTAGAGAAGTTAGTGCTGACTTGTCAAGGGTAATTGTCACTGAGTCTTTAAATTTTTACTTTGTGTCCAAAGTTGGGAAAGGAATTGTTAATGTGATATAAAATTTCAATAACTTATGTTGAACATCTAGCTTAATGTAGGTTAGAAAAAAGAATCATTTGAAATGTTATAGGATTCATGATTGATTATAGTTCTTATGTTTTATAATTTTAAGTGGTAAGGATTGTTTTGTGTGAAGTTTGGCATTGCTGATTTCATTTGTTGGGTCCTAACTGAGAATTCCTAAGGAAATAATGAGCTTTTGTTTTCATTGAGTATTTTTACAGTATATTCTGTTTTTTCAGGACCTTACAAAAACTGTGTTTCTCCTCTCCCTATATTTTCCAAAATATTTTGCTTTTTAATTTTTCAAAAGAAAACAGTTTACAAATAAGTACCTATGTCTAAAATTGCAGTGTTACTCAAGTATTATATAAACAGGAATCTTTTGGAGAGAATAGCTTTAAAATTCTAAAAGATTTGTTTCAGTGAAATAGGACGTTTATTTTAAGACTCTTGATGAGGAAGAGTAAGTCTGAAAATGACAAGTAATGGTATGTTTTTAAAATAGACTTCAAATATGACCTTTGATATATCAAAAATCGTATAGGAAAAATATTGAAATTTTTCTTACTTTAGTATTTCATAGCAATTGGATATTCTTCTGGATATAATTTTTGAGTATTCTATACCTACATAATAGAAAAAAGTATTTTCCTTATTAGAGAAAAATGAAAATGCTCATCTTTTTGGAAAATTCTAAAAACATATTTTAGTGAATTTGACTTGTTCAGTATTGCAGAGGGTACATATTTTATCACTAAGTTTAAATGCCAGTTATCAATATGTGCTCTTAGTAAACATTTTCAGCATAATAAGTTGATATGAGCGTTAATGTTAAATGATCTTGAACTACATCATTTTACAGAGCAAGAAACGACAATATGATCAGGAGATTGAAAATCTAGAAAAACAGCAGAAACAGACTATTGAACGTCTAGAACAGGAACACACGAATCGCTTACGAGATGAAGCCAAACGCATTAAAGGTGAACAAGAAAAAGAGTTGTCCAAATTTCAGAATATGTTAAAGAACCGAAAGAAGGAGGTAAGTGTAACTACCCTTTTCAGTGTACACGTGTTTAAGGAATAAAGAATAATACTTGTTAGTTAAGTGGGACTCATTTTTTTTTTTTTTCAGTCTTCCCAGCAGTCATGTAGGGTAGCAGTAAGGCCAGATGTTACCTAATTTTACTGCCAAGAAAACTGGAGTAGAAAAGGTTTTAATGACCTTTTCAAGTTCACAAACACACAGTAAATATCCAGCTAACCCTTGAATCAAGACTTCAAATTGAGTCTAATCCATTTTCCGTTTAACCTATCATTCCTCCTTTATTAATGCAACATTTAAGTCCTGACATAGTGATGTTTTTTCAAGAAAACATGCTATGATCTATTTGCAGGTGGCAACAGTATTTCAATTTAGTATTTATTTGCAGTATTTAATTCATGCTTAAAAATTATTTTTTCCTGATTCTTGAGTACCTTTCTCAGATACTGTGTCCAAACAAAAGCTGAATAACCTGAAATTTGAAATAATATCTCCAAGTTTATCAAATTGTGAGATACTTTGAAGAATCACAGGTGGAAAATATCTGTAAAGTCATTTGACTAGAAGGAATTTTTTCATTTTTCCTGAAACTGTTCCATATTGTCATAGAATCTGTTGTATGGTATTATTTACTATGAAAGATTGTCATTGTTTCAGAAAGAGGATTTACATATTGTATTAGTGTGTCTTTTTCTTCCCAAATTAAAATAAAACTAAGAGAACTTTTACATATTAGCAGTTTTGAGAGATAATTTTATAATTTATTCTGTTCCTTTAGTGTAGGAGAATTTATCTTTTAATGATATAAAAGACCCCTTGGACAATATTATGATCAGATTAATTAGTTTTGGAGCAAACTAACATCAGCCAAACTAGTGAATACATTTTCATTTTTGTTGCATATCCCCAATACTCAGATTCATTGATTTTTAACAATGAAATGCAGAAAATGGAGGATCATATTGCTGAACTTCAGGATCTGGTTTTAAAAGGATAGAATCAAATATTAATAGTACATTCTTTGATTTCTCTAGGTAAAGATGAGTGAAATGTTATATAGCCATTTGATGTGGTTTCCGTTTCTAAAAATTACTGTTTTGTTACTGTTTATTTTATTTCATATAGGATTGCTTTATATACCATGATGTATGACTTTACTGAGACCAAATGTTAATATTTCTTGAAACCATGGATAGATGGATAGTTTTTATTAAAAGGTTGTTTTCTAATATCAGATTAAATTTTAAAAATTTTGTAGGTAAATATATGATTTAATTTTAGAGAGAAAAATGTTTCTAGTTATTGTTACTGTTTTGGAGTAGGAGAGGTTTAGCCATCGAAGGTGTTTGAGATCGTTACATGCATATTTTAAATAATTATGTATTTTTTTCCTTGTTGCTAAACTTCTTGCATTTGGGGAGTCTCTTCTTTTTAATGGTGATTTGGTTTCATGAGAGATTACTGATGGAAAATTTTAAATACACTTGTTAAATCAAAATCAGTCTCTTTCACAGACCATAAATGGCATGTGGTGATTTGGAATCTGGTTGCTTTTGGTGCTTCTACTTATAAACACATGATTGTCTTTCATAGTTGGATTACAGATTTGTTCTTAGGTGGAATACACATCTTGGATTTTGAAGTGATTAAGAGAAGGAGCTCTAAAATACACTTTATTTTATAGTATACTTTATCTGGTATAATAAATCATAGCATACTAAACTTATTTTTTGAGGGCTTATATTACAGATTTTAAAGTTGACAATTGATTTTGGCTTAATTTATCAGCAAAGGAGAATGTTATTTTAATTTGACCCCAAAGTTGTCAAATATGTTCATTTTTATTACACCATGTATAAAATGGTGTTTTATAAAAAAAGAAAACTTAAGTGTCCATTTATTTCTCCTTTGTGTTATTCTAAGGCTTATCATTGTTTTTCTTTTGTTCTCATTAAGTGGATTTCATTTAGAATTATCTCATTGGTTTTATCAAGCCAATCATGAAATGTTGTAGTTTTATAAATGAATGCCGTTAGTTTTCCTTATATCCAGTATATCAAACAGTGTCAATAGATATGTCTATAATTTTATGATCTTTCAAGGTCAGTTGGGTTTATCACCTTTAGTTCAGCATCAGTGCTGCGAGTAATTCTTTACTGATCACCTTTGAATCTAAAGAGAGAATGATATGTAGGGATAATTAAGCAGCTAATTAACCTTTATATGGTGTAATGTCCCTTTCTGCACTATGATTAAGCATGTTCTATCCTTTCATTCTTTTTCTTCAAACTAACACCTGTGCTAATGCATGTTGAAAGGAACTTTTTAACAGCTTTATCTGACTTGTAGCTTGTCTGCTCACATAAATGCTTGCTGTGGAGAAAGTATTTTTCCCCACCTCCTGCATGCTTATACACTGTAGGTTATAAATGAAGTGGAGAGAGCACCCAAAGAGCTGAGAAAAGAGCTCATGAAACGCAGGAAAGAGGAGCTTGCACAAAGCCAGCATGCTCAGGTAACAGCAGCAGCTTAATGCTACTAAAAACAGAAAGCGGCATTATTCTCACAGCTCAATAAACCATGGTTAAAAGGGTAAATTCTGTACTTATTATATGATGTTGACATCTCCTCAAAGGGTCGCAGGGCATTCTTTATGTAGTACTAAATTCACACTAATGGTGACATTTAAGTTGCTAATATGAAACTAAGTGAAATGTTTGGAAAGCTGACTGCAGATGAAATAAACGTGTATGTTAATGTATAATCCACTGTATTCTTATTTTAATCGTGATGGAAGCTTACATTTTTAAGTGGTAATGTCAATGTTTGATAGAAGACTTTTAGGACAGAAAAATATAGAGGGTGAGTATATAAGCTTTGTGCATACAAAAAGGATGCATATTACAAGGCCATTAATTTGGGAATTCCCTGTTGGCCTAGTGGTTAGGATTCTGGGCTTTCACTACTATGTCCTGGGTTCAATCTCTGGTCAGGGAAATAAGACTCCACAAGCTGGTAAATGATAATGTTAAATGGTAGATCAAACATTTATTACTATTAAACTCAACAATATAAGCTACTTAAAACCACATTTTAAATATTAAGTATGTTCTTTTTGATTCAGAATCTAGCAGTTACAAAAATAGACAGTTGTCACCTAAGTAAACTTGATTTTAGGTTATGATAAGGCTGGACCTGTTAATGGATGAATTCTTTACAAAACTAGATAAATTGGTATTTTTCAACAGAGTTTTCTAGAATTACCTCACATTACTCTACGAGGTCTTTTATACTTGGGATCATCTTTCTTTAATTAAGTTTGTACTCAGCCTGGAGGCAAAGAGAGAAATGAGCTCAGTTTGTAGTTACAAATGTTAATGAAAGGGAGAAGAGACATGGATTATTTATTATTTGTTGCTTTAAATTACCTTTTTAATGTGGGTTTTTATGTAATTTAAAAAGTTGGTTCCCAGCCATTTGAATTTTATAGATTCATGAAAAGGAATATAGAAGCCAACAGAAACATTTGGGGACCGTGACCAGTGCGTTGCCATTAAAATTTTTTTTTTGTTTTTTGTCAGGGCAGTTTATTTGAAAGTGTCATTTACTTGTCACCATCTTTTCAAACGAGGAGTTATTTTGATACCATGAAAAATAAGAAATATATCTTGAAATTTAAAAATTTTAACAAAACTCGTCTATTTAAATAAATTTAGTTTTTTTTTTTTCTTTTGAGTCAAAGTTTTGTCTTAGCCTAGTATGGGGAATTACTACAGGCACACCTCTTTTTATTGTTCTTAGCTTCTTTGTGCTTTTGCAGTATTGTGTCTCCCCCCCACCCCCAAATTGAAGGTTAATGCAGCCCTGCATCAGGCAAGTCTGTCAGCACCATTTTTCCAACAGTATTTGCTCGCTTCGTGTCTCTGTGTTACCTTTTGGTAATGCTCACAGTATTTCAAACTTTTTTATTATATTTGTTATGGTGATCTCTGATCTAAAATATTTGATGTTACTACTACAACTTACTGAAGGGTCAGGTAATGGTCAGCATTTTCAGCAATAAACTACTTTTTAATTCAGGTATGTATGTTGTTTTTTTCAGACAAAACTATTGCATACTTTATTTAATAGAATACAGTATAGCGTAAACATAACCTACGTATTTGGGAAACCAGATAATTCATGTGTTTTGCTTTATTGCATGGACTAGAGCTGAACCTACAGTATCTCCAAGGCATGCCTGTCGTTAAGGTGATGCTAGCAGACACAGGGTTCCTGTGTGTCACAGACTGACTTCACCTGTATGCACTCGCGTAACCTCACAGCAGAGGAGGTAGTTACTCGTATGTCCCTCATTCTACAGGTGAGGGAACGAAAACACAGGAGGTTGAATGACTCTCCAGGCTCACACATTTGGTTAATGGTGGAGCTGGAATTCTCGTCTAGGCAGGTCTGCCTCCATGCTTCACACACTGAACCAGCATGTCACCCTGCCTCTCACATGTAAGCCACCTGACCTGTGCCGAGTCCGAACTCTCACTGGCTTGGCCCAGTGCTTGTTAGCCCTGTCTTACTGATAGCGGAAGAGGAACACATCCACTTTTGGGTAATTCGGATTTCACACCAGATAACAACAATTTGGTTTTCCCTTGTAAAGGGATATGGAGTTTAATTCCAGAAGACAATATGTCAGACTTTATAGAATCGAGAGTAAGAATTTAGTGTTGAATGAATCAGGTGATCCAGTGCTTTAATAGTGTTTTAATAAAACTTTGTAGGTAATTTTTCATACAGTGTGAGATGCTAGCCTGTATTTTCGACTAAAGCTAAAATCAGTAGTAAATTTCTTTCTGTAAATTTAATGACAAATTTAGTAATTAACTGATTTCAAAAGTATTTATATTTAGCTACTGCTTTTGATGAAGATGCTAACACTTGATAACTTTACAGAGTCTAATATTTTAAACTTTTTAAAGACTATGCATAATAACCATATAGACATGAAACTAGAATTTATTTGATAATCTAGTCCAGTGGTTTTCAGACTGTACTCCTAGAAGCTGTTGAGTTTGGAAGAAGCACATTGGGAATTCTTCAGAAATGAGAACAGTAGAGCTCTGTACCCCTACTTCCAGAGCAGTACCACTTTTCATCTGTTTTATAAACAGATTTTTTTGGCGAGTTTTTTAAAAGAGTTCAGCTGGTTTAAAAAGCAACAGCAGCAAACTGGAGGTTGGAAACCACTGATCTAGTTCAAATCCTTCATTCTATAGGCCCTTTTGTTAACTGACCAGTTCCAGGCCTCAGGAAGCTCAGCGTTTGTATAATCATTCTTTCCATTTACAAAGTCATTCAGCTCTGTTCTCACCTGGGAGGCGCGTTGTATTCTGATCCACAGGGTGTTGCTCAGGTCATGATTCAGTCTTTTCAGTTGTCATCTTGTGCAGTCTTCAACGCCCAAATGCAGGACGTAAGTCCCCCGTGCCTTACTGGAGGATGCCTTCTGTTTTACCTGCTTTTCTTTGGCTCACATGTGCCTTTTCACTGTTAGTTTCATTTGTTATAAATCTAGAAGATTGATAAATGACAATGTCAATAGTAATAACCCGACATGAACTTTATAGTACAGTATTCTTTGAAGAGTTTTCACATTTAATTCTCACTGCCAACCCCCTGATATGGGGGTGGAATGTACCCATTTTACAGATGAAGAAATCGAAGCACAGAAGACTAAGTGATTTGCCTAAAGTTGCAAAAGGGATTAGTGGTAGAGCTGTAACTAGAACACTTCTACTATAGTGTTCTTTTTTCTGTCTACTCCACCACAGATTTTAATCTGAGATTTTCATCTTTTTTCAAGAAATGTCTTTCTAATAGTTTTTTCTGTGTTTTTGCACATGTGAGAAATTGAATGAATGCTGTGATTAGATTTTTATCTTTGTGTGAAGTGATGTTTTGATTGCTTATATGTTTATGTAGATGTTTTAATTATGGATATGGTCAGAAAAGCCATGTTAAAAGTGGTGATTTCAGTTCCATTTAGTTTTTATTATTCAAATTGTCCCATTATGAATAGTGGGTTGCTATTCTCCATGTTGTAGTTTTAAATTAAGTGTGGAATTCCAGGCTGTATTCTTTCTCACAGTTTCTCTGGGGAAATGAGTAGCTTATTTAACACTGTAATTTTTGTTCGTGATGTTTGGTATACACAACTGGAGTAGATAGAATACAGCTTGATTTCAACCCCTTCTTACCCCTCTCCTGAAATTACTTATTTATCTTTATTATTGACAGCCATTGGACTCTATCGTTTTCTTAAAGAGTAAGCAAAATGTTATTTTATGATGAGAGGGAGGAATTAATGAATTACAAACACTTTTCTGATCATTACCATTGTACACTTTTGTTTTAAGTTAAAATGATCAAATTCTGTATTCAAATAGTCCCACATATCAAAATTTTTCCTTATAGTTTCCTAGAACCCAAAGCTGTATTTTTAACGTTTACAGTTATCGGGCTAACAAGATTCCATATCAGAATTAAAACTTGTACATTTAAAGGGCACTCATTTTACAATTTATGTGTCCATTTTGAAATTGTTACGCCTAGTGATCGAATTGATCTGTTGTTATTTTATTAAAGTGAATGTAGTTTGTGCAGTCTTTTTGGAATGTAAGATCACTTTTCTTTTAGATCCTAAGTAATTTCTAATTACAGGTTCCACTGTGAATGTATTATACTTGGCTTTTGAAGTTAGGAACTTGAATGAAAGCTCAGTGATACTAAATTTTCATTTCTTTTATGATAATATATTAATTAGCATGTAAGGGACCTTTTGATCTTCCCTGTAGCTCAGATGGCAAAGAATCTACCTGCAATGTTAATAAATAGGAGTTAACTATGTTGGTGTTGAGAAAGAGGACAGATAATTGTGATGGAAGTCAAATCCTAACCAGATTTAAAATCAATATAAAGAATACCTAATGAATAAGGGACCCTTTTAGGTACTTTTAAGCTTTAATATAAAAAATCAGTTGCAAATATTTTGACTGTGTAATCATCCACACTCTGCTTAATTATTCAAGCCAGTAGCTCAGTAAGGCAGCTGGTGTCTTTGAAACTCTGAAGATTAGGAAACACTTCCGTAGTTTATGTGCCTTGACTCTTACCTGTTGATCTTCATTTTATCTTCTGGAGGAGCATGGTGCTAGTCTGCCAGCTTCTAGATAACAGTCTTCACTCTTTTTTTCCCTCTCATATACTGGCCACTTCAGGGCATGCTTCTGCAGTTCTCTGTCATTCACTTTGAATCTTCATTTCTGGATCCTTTTGTTCCTTGCTTTGAGTTCTCTGTGGTTTACTTTGGAACTTTTGAAAGTATGTTACTGAGGGAAGGGGCCCACTATGCTTTATAGGGACTGACAGAAAACCAATTTGGGATCAATAGAGTGGAAGCTCCTTGAAGGGAATACTGTCTTTTATTGATTTTAGTAGCCATGTAAGTAGTACAGACCCCAGCATTTATTAAGTGCTTGAAAAAGGTTTTCTTTGAACTGAACTCTTACTTTAGACAAATACAATAATATAACCAAAAATTGCATTGACAAGAAATGACGTTCACTTTTTTAATGGCACTGGTTTATACAGTTGACCCTTCAACAATTTGGGTTTTGGGGTGCTGACCCTCCACACAATCAAACATTCATGTATAACTTTACAGTTGGTCCTCCACATCACAGTTCCACATCTGCACAGTCAGCCAACCACAGGATGTTTAGGACATATGTAGTGGAAAAATCCACCTTTATTTGGACCCATGCAACTCAAACCTGTGTTGTTGAAGGGTTCACTGTATTTACCTTTTTATTTTCACATAAGTACTTATTTGTCCAATCTTTTACACTTGATTTCCTTGTCTAAATGTAATATTTATATTTATGATAATTTGGACCAATTATTTTTGTCCACACATATTTTTTAAAAGTTATTTATGCAAACTAATGATAAAAATACTGAACAAAAGAAAATTTTTGATGTATCTGCAGGTTATATTGTTTATTAAACACGTTTACATATAGAAATTTTACAGTAAAATTAGAGAATCAGTTTAATTTTTATTATAAATGATATTTACTATAAGAAAAGAGAAGCTTGAACAACTTACTTTGTTACAACTGCTTATAAGATAGGATGGAGATTTTGCAATCTTATTAAATAAAACTAATTAGCCTTGTAATAGTCATTGAGTTCTTTTTTGCTGTGATAAAGTTATGTGACTGTAGTCAAATTGGCATTTGCAATTTTTTTTGTGTAAATGTGCTCAGCATTCATTTTATCTACAAAACTGACAATGTACATTGTGTCTTTTTTTAATGACATATAAATACATTTCTTGTCCCCGATACAAAAGATCATAATGGATACAAAACTCGACTGGCAGTTGTACTACTTAGAAATGGTTGACTAGTCTTTCTGCTGCTATACATTTGTATTCGTGCTAAAATACAAGTCACAATGCAGATGAGACAGCAGCATTTGTGACAACAAATTAACAGGATGTCGTGGATGGTAAGACCTGATTCTTATCTCCAGAGAATCAGTAGTGAGAGAAGCATCTTGAGGAACCCTGCTAGACTCACTCTGCATTGAAGACCAGGCTGGTAGTGATCCAGGTGCTGCCAGACTCTGTCCAAGGCCTGAAAAATGGTTCCAAAATGAATCCTGAGATTTTATCATCTCTTAGATACATAAAAGAGATGATAGAAGGGGTTATAGGTGAAGTGCTGCTTCAATCCTAAATCTCTAAATCCACACTCAAATTGATAAGACTATCCCTTGAGCTAATCACAAGCTACCGGAACTGCGAAATGAGTGCTAGAGATCCAACTGGTTACTGGCAAATTTTGCATTTCTTCAATATGGGTATTGTTACTGTTCCATCCACAAATGTATAATCTAGCATAGCAACCATAAGTCCCTTTAACCTTTCCTTTCCTTATATAGTAATTGAGGGATTTTAAAAAAAGCATAAATTTGGCATTTGAGCAAATAGTATGTATTCAGTAAATATTTGTTGAATGAGTGACTCCCAAACATGTTGGTGGAATTCTCTGATTATAAGGAATTTTGTTTGTAGAGTTTTAAAATGTAGCTCTCTTTCCTGTTTCTAGTTCTTGCTTCTCTAGCAATGCATTATTTCTAAGTCCTTAAAGTATGGCTCTTTTTAAGGCACAGGCTGGAGATACAGAAGCTGTCTTTCTCTGTTAGTATAGCCATGGTGTTGCTTCCTAACTCTGGTAATAGAAAAATAGAGACTTTAAAAGTCCCAACTCCTGTTTTACTTGTTTGTTCTTTATCGCCTCTCTTCCTAAAAGTCATTCTTTTTCATTTTTATTGTAGCCACACTCTAGTGGATTGAATAGTCAGTTTTAGAAGGTGTAAAGTTACTTTTTTCTCAAAGATGTCAACATAATTGGGCATTTTAATCATTAGTAGTTTATATAGATTTCTTTTCTATGTATTATTCTTAGTAGTGAGTTCACAATATTAAATATTCTAGTACTTTCTTTCTGGTCTTGGGTGATGAATATGTTATGTCTATACTGTATAATTTTGGTGATTTTTAAATCTAGTTAACTTTAGAAACTTGGTTCAGAAATCCTGTTAATCACTGATACATACAGCTGCATAGATAAATGGATGTTTTGCTCTATAGATACTTACTAACTGATGGTTAACTATGTCTATTAGGAACAAGAGTTTGTTCAGAAGCAACAACAAGAATTAGATGGCTCTCTGAAAAAGATCATCCAACAGCAGAAGGCAGAGTTAGCCAATATTGAAAGAGAGTGCCTGAATAACAAGCAACAGCTCATGAGAGGTATATGATATATGTGGCATATGTATATACATAATATGTCTTGAAACATTGCAGAGATATACCTTGGAAATTATTTGAATGCTTTTTTTTTTTTTTTGCTGGAGTGGTAGAGGGAAAAATAGAAAGGTAAATAGGAGGAAAATACTTTATAAGATTCAGATCTACTGCAAGACATAGAATTCCTTTATGGCAATAGAAGTGAACAATAGAAGTGAAGTAAACATATAATCCCTAAAACATGTTTTTGTCCAGGTGATGCTGGAAATACACCAGAGTAATTTTATGTGCTCCTTATACCCTGTAATGGTATACTTAAATGGCTACATGATAGAATGGGATTTTAAGCACTTATTTCCTCGAACAAATACCTTGGGTATTTTTTCTTTCTCACTGAGATGATTAAATGGAATTTTAGTGTTAGGAGTGGGGCATTCTTTGTTTACAGGACATTAGAACAGAATGGGAAGTGGTTACGGATATTATCTTTACATTGGTAATATTTCTTTTATAGCTCAGAACGTCTGTGTGTATTAATTAGTGTATTAGAACACTTTTATGTAAATATTAAAACAAGGACCAGAGTACATTAGTGAAAAGAGCAAAGTGACATTTTGAAAATTACTTTCTCTTTCCAGCTCGAGAAGCTGCGATTTGGGAGCTTGAAGAACGACACTTACAAGAAAAACACCAGCTGCTCAAACAGCAACTCAAAGATCAGTATTTTATGCAGAGACACCAGCTACTTAAGCGACATGAGAAGGTTAATGAAAGGAAATTTGTTCACTTTTTTGTTCATTTTAAAGTTTGCAGAGCTGCTTATTTTTAAAACTTATATTTTTTACAGAATAAGTTTTATCCTTTCTTTTGCCCTAAAATTTCTTTGATGAAATCTGGAGTAATTAATTATATGTTGATCATTATTACAAACTTCCTTTCTCCAGATTCCAAGAAAGGTAACTAATAAACAGTGCTTAAAGACCTGTTACACATTATAGTCTTCATTTTGTCTCTCAAAGGTAGCTATTTTGGCTCCTTTTATGATTCAGATATCTTAAAAATGCGGACTCCCCGTATTTAGTATAAGAGAGTCAACATAAGACTCTTATTACTATTAGCTTTATTTTTCTTATAAATTTCTTTCTTTTTTTTTTTTTGCCTAATGCTTTGCTGATCAGTATGTAACAAGGGAGAGAATAATTTGGGGAACAACAGCAAAATGACATGTTTGAGCATACTTGTGGGTACTGGGTATTAAATTATGTCTATATCAGTGGATTCTGAAACTTTCTTAGGAAACAGAACAAATGCAGCGTTACAATCAACGACTCATTGAGGAGTTGAAAAACAGACAGACTCAAGAAAGAGCAAGACTGCCTAAGATTCAGCGTAGTGAAGCCAAGACTCGAATGGCCATGTTTAAGAAGAGTTTGAGAATTAACTCAACAGCAACGCCAGATCAGGACCGTGACAAAATTAAACAAGTAAATAAGCAGATTGCTCTCTTCTTTTTTTAGGTGTAGAAGTTTTGGATGGTCTTTAGAAGTCCCACATAATTGTGTTGTAAACATTGGAGCCACTTTGGGCTTGTTGATGTTCACCGTTGCTCTGTACACATATGGTGTATCCTAGCTCACTCTCCTCCAGTGCTGGCCACAGAGGGCTGCTGTCTCCCATGCCCCACACAAGATCCAGGGCTAGGTTGATCCTAAGACCGGCCCTGGGAATAAGGTGATTTGATCAGCTTTACAGTCAAACATACGGCCTCACTGTACTTCTGTAGGCACAGTTCCCACACACAAATTAACTGAGGTCACTAAACAGATAGGAGAAACGAGGTTTGAATCAGGAATCTCTCCTTGCCTCCCTACCCCCACCAAAGCCATGATGTAGACTCCAGCTTTGAGTCCTAGTGTATTATTACTTGTAGCTTTAGTTTATTGTACTTTAAGCTTTGTTAAATTCCTTAATTACACCTTTGGAAGATGCAGAAATTACATTGCCTATTAACCATATTTATCTTTTGTTTTTCTTTTTTATAGTTTGCTTCTCAAGAAGAAAAGAGGCAGAAAAATGAGAGAATGGCCCAGCATCAAAAACATGAGAATCAAATGCGGGATCTTCAGCTGCAGTGTGAAGCCAACGTTCGCGAGCTGCATCAGCTGCAGGTCAGCTCCAGAAACCAGAAAGCAGAGCTGGTAGCAGAGACGCAGCACCAGTGGCTGGTTTTGAGGAGGTGATAGGTACTCACAGTAAGCCGCACGTGGCTTGAGAAGATGCCAGGACTTAAGGGTTTTCTTTCCTCTGTAGACCCAAAGGAAGATCAGTTTAGTATCACAGGCACCTGTTGAGATTTTCTACAGCCATGATTAGTATAAACATGAAGCTAATTTATGATATAAGAAGTTGCATCTTTCAAAAGTACTATTGAGAATTTGTAGTATATTTTGCAAAGAAGATGAACAAAGTTTTGAAAATGGTGTAGACTGTTTTGTTATGTTCTGAATTTTAAAATTCTTTTTATTTCAGGATAAATAGTTCATTTTCTTCAAGGTTTTTTAAAAAAGTGATAAATATATGAGAAATTTTCTCCTAATATATAATTTCTAAAATGTTTACAATTTCAGAGTAGTGTATTACATTGTGGATATCGTGTATACTTGCTTAATTTTCTAGAGCAGAAGGTAGTTTCTGATCCTGTGTTCTGGTACCATTGGATAAAATGCTTGCAGGGTGCCGTCTGAAGTGTCAGTTTTGTGAGCAAACCTTAGAATGAAAAATCAGGATCAAACTAGTTCTTTCTAGTCAAGTTCTTTTTATATGGTAAGTAACAGGTCTAGCCTCTAAACTTGCAAAAGTGAAACTATGACTCATTTCATAATTCTTGGTCCTTGGTGGTTGGAAGAGAATTTCAACCTCAGTAATTGCTTTATGTTTGATGAATATATATATTTTTTTATTTTGGAAGATAATTGTATTTGTGAAAAATTGCTAACGTGATCTGAAATTTTTTAAATTCAAACTTTCTTTTCAGAATGAAAAATGTCACCTCTTGGTTGAACATGAGACTCAGAAACTAAAGGAGTTAGATGAGGAACACAGCCAAGAATTAAAGGAATGGAGGGAGAAATTGAGACCTAGGAAAAAGGTACTTTTAAAAGCTTTAAATAAAATACACTTGCATTCATCCATGCCGCCGTCCTCCTGGCTGTTGACTCCTTACCTAATATGTGTCAGGGACAGGAGACACAGAGATGAGGAGTCCAGGCCCAAAGGTTCCGAATCTAGTTGACGCGCAGCTGCAGATCAGTAGGAGTGTTTCTCTGAAGGAGGGAAGTACACGTGCAGAGTGGAGTAGCACAGTGTACCAGCCACAGAGGAGGAATACGTCCGTCTGCCCGGGGAAGGCAGGAAGCGTGAGAGAGGAGATGCCCTGTGAGCCAGTGAGGCTTGATGGATGAGTAAGAGCTTGCTGGGCGGACAGACAGACTGGAGTGGGATGGGGCAGTTTAAGTACAGAGAAGGGAAAGAGTGAAAATGATGTGTGCAGGAATCATATGTAGCTCCCTGTCATGGCAGGGTGAGAGGGAGTGTGTGCCTGTGTGTAGGCATTAGGGAGGGAGAGAAGGAAGGGATGACAGCTTAGTCTGGATGGGTGACCTGGAGCCAGATTATAAGGCCCTTAGGTGCTGTGTTCATTGACAGTCTAGTAAAGTAAGAAAGGCTTCCTACCCCACAGCCAGCCAGCCATCTTCTTTATGTGCACTTGACTCCCTGCTAGCCTGGCCCAACTGGTCAACCATTTGAACTCTGTCTTTTCTATTCCTTATATGATTCTTAGCTTTCAAACTTAAACCTTTATTTTCTCTTGGGCTTCCTGCCTGCTATACATTTCAACCATTCCTTTCTTCCATTCATCCAGTCAGTTAATCAAGGAAATAATATTTAGCTCCTACCATGTGCTAATAAAACTTTCTAGAACTGACGGACTCAGCTGATAGTGTGGCTTTTTAACTTGAATTTTGCTTATTGTTACATTTTTGAATAGGTAGTACATTCATGTGTTTCTGAACTCAAAGGGTACACACAGGGATGAAAGTGAGAAGTTCCTTCTCCAGTTCCTCCTTTCACCCTTTGAAGTCTAGCTTTCACTTTAAATTCCTCTCCAGTTGAACTGGTTGACAGTGATCACAGTCCAGTGGCATTATCCACCTGTTATTCTTAAAAGTTCTCACCTGACTTTTGTGACATAGTCTCTTCTTTTTCTGTGCTTTTTTTTTGGTCACTTTTCTTTGTCATCCAGTCACCTGAAAGGTAGACATTTCCCATTTTGCATTCTTACCTCTGCTCTTTGCATGATGACCTTATAGATTGTCCTGGCTTCAGCTATTGCATATTTAAGGACAATTCCAAAACTTGTATAGAATACAAATTCTAAAGTGATACAAGTCTGGGTTCAAGTCTCAATGCTGACACTGATTAATTTCTTCTCTTAACACTTCTGAGCCCCGTTTTCCTCATGTGTAAAATGAGGATGTTACTGCCTCCCTAATTGGTGTTGTTAAGACAGTAAATAGAAGCTATGTGTGTACAGTACTTGTCAGTTCTTGTACAGTACTTAAGATTTGGTCAGGATCCAGTGAATGTTTGTTATTGCTATAATTTTATTATTTTTATTATTGGTTCATGCTCCCAGTTCTCATGTCCCATCTGAATGTCCCATTCCTCCTCATTTTATTCTTTCTGTTCCATTATCATCTCATCAGAGGTTTCTTTTTTTGATGATACTGTATAAAATAGCTTTAGTGCCCACCTTGAACACTCCTCTGTCCCCTCACCTTTCTTTGTTTTTCTTCATGATATTTATCAACACCAGACATTTGTCTTTATTGTTTGTCTTCTCTGACCAGAACGTAAGCTCCTTGAGGGCAGGGGCATCATATCTGTGTTCACTCTTATGCAGCTTCTGGAACAGTTCCTGCACATTGTAAATGATTAGTACATGCCTGTTGAATGTTATTCAGTGTTGACTAAAGATTGTAAATTCAGTGGAGGTAAAACTAAACTCAATAACCCTTTTCATTCATCTCCATCTCACCTTTTCCCTCTCTCCACCATCAGGTGTTCTTTGCAGTATTCCTGTTCTCTTAACTGACATCTAGGCTAGAAACCTGAATTATCTTTCATTTCCATCAGACCCCACATCAGTCAGATAACGAATAATTTGGACTCTCATTTCATAATCTTTCTTTCCCTTTGCTGGCTTCCTTCTTAAAATTGTTAGTAATGTCCTAATGGCCCGTCTGGTCTCTTGTTCCCTTTCCTTTCTTCCTCTTTGCCTGCCGTCACCAGTGTTTATCCTCAGGAGCATCTCTGATGCTGTCATAGTGGTACTGGTAAATCTTTAGTTTCATCAGAACAGAATATAAACACCTGACTTGGACTCTGAAGCCGTCACGGTGCCACACTTGGGCCACATCAGCCCTCCTGACTTGTCTCCCACTCACCGCTTTGTTCCCAGCTCCTGATCCAGTACTGCGTGTAATCACCATTACTCACAGCAGCTCCAGTTTCCTGCCTCTGCATTGTTTCAGCTCGCTCTCCCTGGGGTGTCTTCCCCATCCTGTCTGTCAAATTCTTATCTTCCCATTGAAACTAAGCTCACGGTTTTCCTCTTCTGAGAAACTTGCCTGTGTCCTTCCATCTTTTCCTGTACTTTGTTTTCTGCAGGACTTCTCCTGAGTCACTTGTCCACAGAGTAACTGATAACCTCAGATACTTAGCAAGTACTTAATATAGTTGTTCCATACTGTGTGTGAAGATGAATCTGGCTTACGTCTTACCTTTAATCTGTGGTTCAGTGTGGAAGAGAAGACATGCATATCAGTAATCAAAATAAAAAATAGAAAATGCTGAAGTTCCATGTGGAAGAGACAGATAGTAGTTAATAATAGATGCCATCTGTTGAGTGCCTAAAATGGGTTAAGTACGTTATTAACACATTTAATCCTCACATAACAACCCAGTGAGGTAGATGGTGTTATCACTGTTTCACAGCAGAAGAACGAAATGGTTCTGTAATATAGAGAAGTAATTGAAGTCTCATGTGGCTGAGCCAGGACTTGAACCCAGAGCTGCGCAGCTGGTCCTAGCTGTTGAACAGTGTCTTCCTTGTTAGGATAACATACAAAGACTTTGGGGCAAATAATTTTATCTTGACTTGTTTCAGAGTAAATTCTATTCGTAATACTAGTGCATAATTTCTTTTTCCCTTCCTTTTTAAGACCCTGGAAGAAGAGTTTGCTAGGAAACTACAGGAACAGGAAGTGTTCTTTAAAATGACCGGGGAGTCTGAATGCCTTAACCCATCGACACAGAGCCGGATTTCCAAATTCTACCCTATTCCTAGCTTGCATTCCACTGGATCATAACAATGGGAAGCATGCTGTGGTTGGGTTTGACTCTTTAAGTACGTCATTCTGTTCTCTTCGTCTTTAGCCATAGTCTATCAGAGAGCTCACGAAGACAATCACCTGCCTCACCTTCTAGGTGTTTTTTGTTTGTTTTACTTGTTTAGTAACGATGAAGGGAAAGGAACTAAGACAGATGCTGGGCCATGTTGGCAAAGTAGCATCTTGCAGTAATTCCCTAGGTGATTTTTGTATATACTCTTAAAAATTGTGTTATTTAGATACTGTTACCTGAAAGTTATTTAAAGAAAACTGTTACATCATTTAAGTATTAGTAAATATCTTTTTACATGACTTAACTTCTCAGTGATGTCTAAAATCAATAATTGAAGCGCTCTACACTGTGGAGAATTGGAATAATTTTTTGGTGAATTAGCTCTCATGAAAAAATTTTGAATTGTTCAAAATATGATATTGATTCAGTAAATAAATCTATTATCTTTAAATGTTAGCATTGGACTCTTAAAAGAGAAATTATTTCAGTAATTTGTCTAAAATAATTACTTGTTTAGACATAAACTAATAATTAAGGGTGCTAGCTTTATTATATAAAATAGTGCCTAAAACACTAAATTTCAATTCAGTCTAAAATAGCATTTCCTCCTTTTGATTCAACAGGGACAAAATACCCTTAGCATTAAGCATTATTGTTTTTTAAACCTTGCTCATATTACCATTTGATAGAAATTTTCATCCTAAAGTACAAGTTGGAAAGATGAAAAAATAAAAGGTAGCTTTTAGATGTCCAAATTGAACATGTAAAACTCACCAAATTAAAAAAATATAGATTGAGCTATTTCAGCTTATTTCCTGAAGTAATACATGAGCTGGTTAAATGGCTTCTCCCATCTTAGCAAATTCTGTTTAAAATTCTGTCGTAGGCCAGCAGGCTCTGAGTTATATTTATGAATATATTTTTCTGAAATTAATCTCAAAAGAGGCATTTGTTCAGAGTAATTTTGAAGGAAGAATTCAAATAAAATATCTAGGCAAATACCAGAAATGACTTTTTATTGTTTCGAGATAAAGTCATTCATATTTTGGTTTGGTTTTGTTCCATGTTTAAATTCTTTACATGATTTGAGTGGGAAAGTCCCAAAACCTTTATCCTGTGGTTGCTTGATATGTGTAATTATTAATGAAATGTTCACTAGTCCCTCTTGAGGGTTAGATTTTCAAGCACGTGTCAGGTCAAACAGTATTACAAACCATATTTTGAGGTTGTGAGACAGCACATTTGTAGATGAAGCTTGCTGCCTGCCGTTTGCAGCCTATTAATGAGTGCTAGGTACCAAATTGTAGAAATTACAGTTTTTAGTTATGTTACAGTTGAGGCTGGTGAAAAATGCAGATGCAACTTTGTGGGAACACTGATTCATGTTAAGAAAATGTAAATATCTGTAGCACTTTCTTACAGTTAATTTGAAAACTTTGAATGCTGAACCTTATTTTGTCAGTGGTTTATAGATGATTTAAAAATGCATGTGATTTTAGTTTTGTAATTGTTTTGACAAGCATTATTTACTTGGACAACTTTGTAGGTAGCCTTAACTGCTGGCCAAGTTTGTTTTTTATATAAATATATATACATATATATATTATGTATGGTTGTAAATTCATACACTTATCACATGAATGTGTTACTGTATACAAAACTTTTAATGCTTTATTCTCAAATGCTGGACTGAAAAATGTTTTGAAAGCCTTTTAAAATATATATATATATATATATATATATCTTTATAATGTTCAGGATGATGGAAATTGTTTATATTGTTATGATAGAAATGACAGTATAAGGTTACCCAGTGTATTTAATGATTTATTTGAAGGAGAGGAAGAAGGTTCTCATACCACTTCCTCCTTTGAGATTTTCAGTATATTGACTTTTTAAAAATTAATACTTCAGGCAGTAGACATTTTTTTAGTATCATTTAAGTGATATCCTATGTGATGAATAGCTTCTGGCCCATAGTTAATTTGGTCTGAATATTTGGGTTTTTTAATTCCTTTCAACTTGATATTCAGAGAATTGAATAAAGGAAAGAGGCTCAGAGTAGAAGGATTGACACTCTGTTAAGTTTATTAGCAGCTTTTGCGTCTCTGTAGAATTACCCTTTGGATTCCTTGTTCACACTCAAGTTCTCTTTCAAATATGACCAGACCATATTTGTGTGGGAGCAGGACTACAGAATGATACATATGTACAGGTAAAACCTTCATTTTAATACTTAGAGTCACATAAATCTTCTCAAAAAGTGTTTTGTTGTAGGCCGTGCTATTTGTGCCCATCCCTGCCCACTCCCTGCTAGGCCCTGAATTCACATACGGAAGAGTGGTCTTTCTTGCATGAAGTGTACATAGGAGGTTGGGGAGAGGCAAAGACACCTTTGAAATTAAAGAGTACGGTCAAATCCATTCCTGATTTGGTGGTTTTGTTGCCGTGGCAGAATGTGCTAGGAAGTGCGTGAAAGCAGTTCTCAGTACTGCCGTGCAGCTCCTCAGCCCCCCGCCCCCGCGTGCTGCGGACTGCTGGCCGCCACACCCTGCAGGTCCAGCTCATGCAGCTCGTCGCACCAGGTTGCCTTTCCTAGTCCTGTCAGGCCATGGTGGGTGTGAATTGCTGAATTAGCTGCTATAACTCTATGGAGTCAGTTAAGCTTTTTCTTACTCTTTTCTGTGGGGAAGCTATAGGGTGGGTGGGTAAAGAGGAAATTTGGAGTGCTCATACCTTGCTGAAAATGTTAAAACTTCCCTGTGACAGGATACAGCAAATTGTAATTAAATATAAACTAGAACCAGAGCTACCTCTAAGGAGTGTTTCCTCAAGCACAAAGCTCTCAGGCATATGAGACTCACTGTCACAGAGGGCCTCTGATTTCTTGAGCGTCAGTGAGTTTCAGAAGTGACTGTCCTTTTGTACTCTCCTAGTTCCCTTGTAACTACAGTTTTCCCCATTCCACACTGTGCTTAAAAAAATGACAAAGACTCTTCTGAAAAGCCAATTTCTGTCAAATGATTAGCTAGAGATACTGTTGACTAAAGGAAAATGTAAAACTGAGGTGGAGGCGGAGAGCTCTTTAGTTCCAGTTCTAATAGACTTCTGATTGAATAAATCCATTCTTTTCTGGGAAATGATCTTTTATAGGAAATGGGATGTTTTAAATGCTTTTTTTAAGTTGAAGGCACAACAATTAATGCCACTCTTGTTGCTACCCTATGGCTGACATGGTTTTGATACAGCTTTAAAACTTCTGCTACTCAGCTTGGGGTAGAGTGTTACACCAGTGTTAAATGTTGGCTGTAGCTTTTTGTGATCCTTCTCTGATTTGCAGTGTAATAACTCCACAAGCTACTTTTTTCAGAAAGAATTTTGTTTCAGAAAATGCCTCTTGTCTGTCTGGGAGCTACATGTCTTTTCAATCATGGGATTGACAAATGAAAAATAAAGTTATTTCTTAATCTACTTTGGGAAGCAGTCTTTTATTGAGACTCTTTGAAACTAGATTGTCCTGCGTGAGAATGTTTTGTAGCAGTTTTAAGAATCCTAACTGTATTTTAAAGCTTGCAGTTCTCCAGATCTTCTGACCGGGACAATCAGAGGTACCATTGTTCCAGACTGTCTGTACTTAGCACACACGAGTGTCCTTTTCACTGCGAACTTGGAGGGGGTGTCTTTTGTCAAGCAATCCCCTCCTTTGAGTGGTGCTTAAAATATTTCCATCAACATATGTGTATATATATACCTCTCTTTTAATGTCCTTTTTTTACCTTGAAATAGATTATTTTTCTCAAACATTTCACAAACCATATGACTCATTTCTGCTAAAAATAACCTGTTTTTTCCATCACTAATATGTTATGTGAGATTCATTAGACATTAGGCAGCATCATCTGGCGAGTGGTCAGCTTGGCCGGAGGGAGGTGCCGTGTGTCATTTTCTAACCCAGGAGCATTGCATACTGCAGAACTCGTGCTTGACTTTTTTTTTTTTTAAATGAAACAAAAGAGGCTAAGACCCACTGCCATCCCGCTGAGGACATCTCTCACATCTGGGTTCTGTTCAGAGAAGTTAGCAGTTTGGGGCTTTTACCCTATTTCTCTTGGGTGTCAGATTCTGTGTAGACTTTTGGATAGCTTGGATGGGTACGTCTCAACTAGGACAAAACTCAAAAAAAAGTTTGGTTAATCAAGATAAGAATCATTAATGGGGCTATGAATACTTGAGCTTCTAAGGCTACTATTATGAAAACAAATTAAGTCAAGCCTCTAGGTAAAACTAAAATATGAAAAAGGCACGATGCAGTCATTCATTATGCATAGCAAGTTTTCATTAGTAAAATGTCAAACTTATTAAACCAAAAACTATTTTCTTTTCCTCCTTCCCTTTCTTCCTTCCCCCCCTTTATTTATTTATTTTTTGGTTAGATAGATCACATTAAAACATAATGTTAAAAAAGAAAAAAGCCCTTTAATTGGAGATTTTGCAACTGAAATGACTCTTCATCTAACAGACCACATAAATGTTTATAGACATTGAAAAGTGCTTTCAAACCAACTGCACCCAGTCCCCCACGCATTTCCTAAGTGCAGATCAGGGGTGCTGGCTTCCCCGTCAGGCAGTCTGCTCTCCCTCCCCTCCCCTTCTTTCCTCTTTGCCCCTTGCCCTTCCCTTCCTGTCTGCCACAACCTAGTTCAGTGTAACATACTATATCAGCTCTAGTGTGGACCTACGGGACTGCATAGCTGCACTCAAACAAACTTCCTAAGTAAGTGGAAACGTGATGCACAGTGAGAAATAACTAGTAGAAACCCTGTCACCACCTTCAAGGGAAGTAGATTTCTTAATTTTTTCAGTTGCGAGAGTTACTTCTCAACCAGCTGTTTCTGTTTGTTACGACTAGAGAATGCAGGGTAAAGAGGAGAGGGAGTAGCTGGGAGCACAGCCCTGTAGCGTTAGCCAAAACAGCCCCCTCGAGTGGTACCCCAATCCCATCTTCCAGTTTCTGGGCTTGTTTTTAAAGAAAAGCTCAAGAGCTCCTGAAACAGCTTTTATGTATCTGGCTTTCCTAGGCTGGTGTTAAAAGAAGCCAAGGCGCTCGGGCCTGGATAGCAGGGAGACCGGCCTCATCCTACAACACCGCACGTGGCCACTCCTGAGTCCACCCGGTGAAGCTGTCTCAGACTGTATCTTGGACTGAATTCTGCAGACATACACATTGTCCCAGACTAAGATAAGGGTTCTAGTTGACTATTTGCTGTGTCGGTAAGACAGTAAGACTCCAGCTTTTACCCTCCGGAGAGGTCTTGACATAAGTGCCATAAGCCACTGCAAGAACTGGTCCAGGGGGCTGTTCCACCATGGGTTGCTTATGGCTTGACGGCAATGCTCCTCCTCCTCCGCCCAGTGTAGACTTGGTCACCTAGAAGTGGGACGGTGAGCAGGAAGTTAGAAAATGTCTTGCAGTCTGTGGGGACTTTCTCTTGGGTAATCACAGCAACTGTGACCACTGCAAAACTGGCTTGAAAGAAGAACTCTTCTGTAAGACTATCAATTGATTTAAATGGATTACCCCATTTCATTACCAGCCCGGTTTTCCTTCTCCTCCTTGCACTGACACTCTCCTTCCTTTCCCCCTGGTGGTTCATTTGATTGTTACACAATTGACATTGTTGGCAGTGTCTCCTTTTAATAACTGGCATTTGTCTAAAATTTTCAGGCTTGCTGTGGAACATGCGGCCTGTCTCTCAGTCCTCCAGAAACCCAAACTGTAGCTGTGATCCTTACCTTTGTCTCCTTTTTCTCCCTTGTGCCCTCGAGGGCCGGGTGGCCCAGACCGACCTGGTGGCCCAGCAGGGCCCCTCTCACCTAGGAGGACAGGGGGGCACGGCTAAGTGGGGGCACAGTACAGGGCTCCTCCCCACAGGAGGAGCTGCACGCACCCCCCCCCCCCCCCGCCATGGCACTGGCAAGGGAGCTGCTTCCCACAGGGGTGGTTGTTCCACAGGTGGCTGTTTCTGCCACCACTTACCTTTGGGTCCAGGGATGCCCATCTCTCCCTTCTGCCCAGGGGGTCCTGGGATGGCTCCATAAGCTGCAAGGGGGAGAATCGGGCCTTAGACTAGAGATCACCCTGGAGCGTGGCAAGTAAAGTGATTTGTCGATAGAGTTTGGACTTGTAACAGGAAAACAAAGTTTAGAATTTATCAGCTTTTTAGCATCTCAAGTGTTAACGAGGTTTTTTGGGACTCTGGTTTGTGAGACTGTGCAGCAAGGTAAGTCTGGGGGAAGGTAATGGGCGCTGCCCTTACTTCGGAAAAAGTCCATGAGGTCCTCGGTCACATTGCTGTAGGCGGAGAAGATCTTGCTGATGCCAGGGGGCCCCTGGGGCCCAGGCCGGCCTGGGGGGCCCTGCACCGTGTAGGCCATCCCTTGGAGCAGACCCTGACCTGTGAAACGCAAAGAGTGGTGGGCACAGGGAGCAGGGGTCACTGGCCCCTCTTCAAGGTGGGCGCACAGGGCCCTCTGACTAACTCCCAGCACAGTTCTGACTCGCTTATGCAGCAGCGAGGAAAGAGCCCTGCAACTTTTGTCTCTGCTGTTGATGGGCAGGTCTCCACCTCCAACGGCTTATATCACAGGCCTTTTACTACTACGTAGTTGTATTGGTGAGCCACAGGGGGAAAGGGCTCAGCCAACAACCTTCCCTCAGCCCCCCTCCATAGTCATAGACTCTCCTGAGAAGCACAAGTAAGAAGGGGAAACAAAGGACCCCAGCTCCTCTGTTCCCTGCAGCACAGGTTGCAGTATTGACTGGGCCGCTTGAACTAAGCTTGTCTTCAGTCCCCGCCCATCTGATGCCAGGACTGCTGTCCTCCTGAGTGTGGAGGTGCTCTCATGCTCCCAACCCCACAGCGCTGAGGCTTTGTGTCCCCACTTACGCTGCAAGCTCTCTGACACCCGAACTGCCAGCTCGTTGTAATCCAGACCTCCGACAAAGCCAGCCCCGAATCTGCCATCGCCGCCATACATGCCACCCTCGGCCGCGGCCCCGTAGCCTCGGCCCATGTCCATGCCAAAGGCTCCCCCTTCACCCAGGGAGCCTCCACTGGCTCCTCCTATGCCCATGGAGGAGCTGTAGGAGGTGTCCCGACTGAAAGAGGAGGAGCTGCCACTCCGGCTGTAGGAGCTGTCCGTGGACACCAGGCGGCTGTCCCCGGGGGGGCCCTGGGGCCCAGGGGGACCCGGGGGGCCAACGATGAAGCTGCGCACATCAGGACCTGTGGGGAGGAAGCGGCATTACTGGGAGCCGGGTCTGGGGGAGAGGAAGAAGTGGGAATTGGGGGAAGGGGCGTGATTCTTGACACCCTTTAGCAGGATGTGAACTTGCACCGAGTGGAGTATGGGCTGGGAAGAAGCTGGACTTCTCCTGCTGGGGTGGCTAAGGTGTTCAGCCTCCAGGCCCTTCAAACCCCGGCCGCCCTCTCACAGAGAGAAGCCTGGACTGGGATGGGACAGAGGAGGGACAGGGACATCAGGGGCACCTACTTGTGAGATAGCTGATCAGCTCACTCCGGAAGCTGTCACTGTTTTCAGCTGCATATGTCGCCAGAGCACCTGAGATGCCTGGGGGCCCTCTAGGGCCTGGGGGACCTGGGGGACCAGGAGGGCCTGGGATGGATGACAAGCCGGCAGCTGAGCAAGAAGCAAGAGACAAAAGAAGGATCAGGGATCCATCGCCAGGACCACTGAATTCCCAGCCTGGGCCCCTCTAGAAGGAGGCAGAGGGAGACCCGCACACACGTGTCCTGGCTTCCTCCGGAGTGAATGCTTCCCACTGCCCTCCACCCCCAGTCCCAAGCCTCATTCAGCCCACATCACATCCCCTCCCCTAGCTCTTCTGGGACTCGGAGCTCCTGGCTGGGCACCTGGTCACCTGCTGGCCTGAGCTCTCTTGTAACTTTGGAGCACGGTCCCGTCCCGCTCCCCCCATCTCCCCCTGCAGGGCTGAGAGCACCTCGCCTGCCTCACTCCTTACACTGCAGGTAGGATGAGAGGCTCTCCATGCTGATGCTGGACCATGAACTGCCTGGGAGCCCTGGGGGCCCAGGAGGACCTGGGGGCCCAATGATACCTCTGAATTCAGACCCTGGGACACCAAGGAAGAGCAAGGATCAGTTAGGCCTGGGCCAAGGGGCTCTGCCCTCTGCCCTGAAGCACTTGATCAGATGGCCCTGATCAGCCTTACCTTGGAGCAAAGAGAGGAGCTCCTCATAGGATGTGCCCGGCAAGCCTGGGGGCCCCGGGGGGCCAGGAAGCCCGATGCTGACTCCAGTGCCTGAGGAACGAAATCCCAAGTTGTGATGGATGCAGGTCAGGCAGGGAAGGGAGGGTGGAAACATCATGTCAGAGAGGAAGCCAGATGGAAGCAACTTGAACAGAAGTAGCGGCTGGGAAAGGGGTGAGAGGGGCAGTAGGGAGAGACTGGCAGAGACGCAGGTGTGAGATCCTGGGTAAGGACACAGCGAGGAGGGACCCTGGGGCTGGAGAAGAATGCAGGTCAGCTCTCTACTGCTGGGCATACGCATGTGTACGTGCATGTAAAGGTGGGTGTGTGTCTAGAGAAGTGTGCATGTGAGTCGTGTGCACAGTCCTTGCAGAACGGTGCCCAGGGCACTCGCCCTGGCTTCCCTCGCCAGGCTTCATGACTTGCTCTGGGGCACAGGTTTGAACCGCTCTGAATACCACCCCTCCTCTGGGTTGGGTGCAGCCTAGTGGGAGAGGGTCAGGGATGTCTAGCCCCTGCATGCCCACCCAGGCCCTCCTGCCCGCCTTGCCAGGGAGGCAGACACTCACTAGCCATGTAGCTGAGGATGCGGTTGCTCAGCTCTGCATAATCCAGAGACTGGAGGAACCAATCTCCACCGGCTCCTTGCGGCATCAGGTACTGCCGTAGATACTGACGCACGTCATCCCCTGAAAGGAGAGGAGGCGCCATTGACCACCGGCCAGCTTGGCCTCCCTGCAGACCGGCCCGAGTGACGTGTGAGCTGGGACATTGGCAAGCTGCCAGTAGCTGAAGGGACACCTGCTACACTCATCCTTCAGGGGAGACCCGACACCCTCTGTCCAGCCGACTGCTGGGAGCGAAGTCCCGAGGGACCGCCAAGTGTGCCTGATAAGTCAGCCAGGAGAGAGGGGCACCCTCCAGCCCCCCGCCCCCTGCTGCCCCCTCAGGCAACTCACGCCGGAGCGCAGCCAGGATGTCTTCAGAAGAGATGGAGGTGGAGGATGTGCTGATGCTGTACCCGGAAGCTGTGGGGGAGGAAACCGGGTCACCTGCTTCGCTGGTGCTGAAGCAGTGCCCTCATTACTCCAGGATCAAAGGCCTGGTCACCCAGCTGCTTCCTCTGGGGGGATATGAATGAATGGGGCATTGACAGGATATTTATAATTTCTATTTTTCTTAATCTGAACAAACCTTTTTGGAAGCTAGATCCAGCAGCCTGATTATTATGAATTCAACATTGAACACCACATTCACAAAAAAGGCAAAGCAAACAGCAAATTAAGAGATGAGGCTCCAGGAATGACCGCGGACCTGGGAGGAGGCTTGTCATCACAGGGGTGGCAAGAGGCTTACTCTGTAAGTAGCTCACGACGTGGCTGGCCAGCTCTGAGTAGTCGAAAGTCTCACCGGTGATGGTGGTGACAGGCCCGGGGGGACCAGGCGGGCCTGGGGGACCCTGAACTCCAGACAGATAAGACCTGATACTGTCACCTGCCAACAAAGAAATGAAGTCAAACCGGTCCCCAAGAGGGCGTGTCTCCCCCACAAGAGGTGACCTGAGTACTTGACCCACGAGCGGGCCAAGGCAGGTCCAGCAGGGAGACTGGACTCCCCTTGTTACAGATGGAGAAACTGAAGCAGAGTCCATGCTTGGCCAGGTGGATCTTGAGGGCTATGGGCCAGGAAGACCCCAGTCAGTGACACATCTGACCAAGCTCTGGTGCCCATATGTGTGGAAATCACGCCCTCACCTCCATGGAGTGTGCAGGGATGAGGTCTGGGGCATGTGCACAGGGGTGAATGTGTGTGTGTGTGTGTGTGTGTTTGTGCACATGGAAAAGTGTGTGGGTATATGAGCCTCTACTGGGGCTCTATGTCCATGTACAAGTCTATGTGCGTGGGCAGGTGTGAGAAGGTGGGAGTTGGGGAGCTCATGGACCTGCACTCCTAGCACACACCTGTGCACACACACACACATACACATGCATGCTGCCCCACTCAGATGTGGGACACTCACTCTGCATGTAGTCAGAGATGTACTGCTGAATCTCCAGGCCAGAGCTGCTGAGGGAGCCTGGGGGCCCGGGGGGCCCTGGTGGGCCTGGCGGACCCTGCATGAACATGGTGCTTGACGACGATCCCCCTGCAGGAGAGAAGACCACTGAGTTGGTCTGTCCTCTCTGGGGTCAAACCAAGGAGCCCAGGCAGTGCTTTCACAGTCTGAGGAGGGAGAGTCTTTCTCAGGAGAACCAGGACAGTGGCAAAGAGCTCCTAGGAGCTCTCCCAGGCTGAGTCCTCCCTTTCCTTCGACAACCTGTGCACTGCCCATACAACCCTCCTCGCCCCCGAACCCCTAGCTCCCGATCTCTGTTCTCGCCATCACTGTCATCGGAATTGTTAGTCATCTTTATCCTGCAGACATCCTTGTCTCCCACCCCTGCTAACTTGTAACCTCCCTAGGGGCAGTTCAGAATCTAGCATGTAGAGAAAGTACCTCATTAACATTGAATCATGGATTAGTGAATGAATTATTTAATTAATACCCTTATTGGCACAATCAACCTCGCTTGAAGATGGGGAGAAGAATTTTGGGCACCTTGGGTTCTTACCTCGAGAGGGCCCACTAGGAATGCCAGGAGCCCCTGGGACTCCAGGATCACCTGGAATCCAAAACAAGAAGCTGTTTGCATCACCTCCTCCAGGAAGCCTCCCCCGGTTAAGCTCAACCACATGATATCAGCTTGTGACTCAACAACTGTCCCATGTTTCTGAGTCTCGTTTCTGCAATGATACCACAGCTTCCTTGGGCAGAGACTGTATCCCTCCAACCCCGTCCCTTTCTCCCTCCAGGCTCTCCTTTCTTCAGCCTCTTCTTCCACGACTGGAGCACCAGCAAGTACTCCTTGCCCTCTCTTCAGGCTCTGGGAGCCAGCCTTGTCCCCACTTTCCACTGCCTTCACTGACCTTTGTCACCCTTGGGTCCCTGAGGGCCAGGTGGGCCTGGTGGTCCCTGCAGGTTGAGTCCAAGAGAACTGGAGCCTGGAGGCCAACAACACAGTGTAGTCAGCGGGTGGGAGAGGCTCCAGCAGAGCTGTCGGGGTGTGGTGGGGACGGGCGGCGCTCAGAACTTACCTGAGCCTGAGAGCCCTGGGAGGCCTCGCTCGCCTGAGGGACACAGCAGAGGGGGACAGTCAGCTGTGCCCGCCTCCCTCTCCTCATGCCCCAGCCAAAGACACCAGCTCCCTCCCGAGGCTCCCTAAGACTCATGACACGGCTAGGGTGGCACCGGCCCTCGGGCAGTACCTAGAGCTGCCGCACAGACACATGTGCACACACGCACACGCAGGCACGCAATTCTCAATCACAGACACCCTCTGATCACTCATTTGGACCAAACTCCAGAAGCTCAGGGATCTCGGAAGGTCAGCCCCCACCCCCTTGGATTGTTTGAGGCCAGTTCTCCTGTACCTTGGTGTCCTCGGGGGCCTGGGGGGCCTGGGGGAGAAAGCAGACAGTTGTGAGACATGTCCCAGCCAGATGCTGCGACTTCAAGGGGCCCGAGTTGGGGGGGAGGTGTACAGGGCTCTGGGCCCAGAGCAGACGCAGGGCTTGGTGCTCCCCACACCTCTCCTCCAACAGGACAAGGCAGAGGTGGATATGCTTTGCAGAGTTTCTGACCAACCCCCTGCCCCTGCTCCAGGCTGCTGAACTCCTAATGGGATGTGGCAGGAGAATGAAGACCTGCCTCGGCTCGTCCAGCCTTGTCCAAATTCCTCTGGCCACCAGCAGGCCAAACAGGGGCACACTGACTCCCGGGCCCCCTAAGACACTGCTCTCACCTTGATCTCCCTTGGGGCCTGGGGGGCCAGGTGGGCCTGGAGGGCCAGAGAAGAAGGTCTCTGTTGAGGGAACAAACAGTTTTGAGTGTGGATGCAATGATGTTTGTGAGGCAGCAGCGTCTAGAATAGCACCAGTCATTCTGTAGACGATCAACATTTGTCAAATGAATGGATGGATGGATGGTTGGTCGGAAAGTTGGATAGAAAAATATGTAAAAGTAAAGAAGGAATGAACAGCCTGGTACATGGATGGATGAATTTTCTTCTAGGGACAAGTTCTGGGCTAAAGTTTGCTCTAAACTTATTTCCATATGTTTCTATGTTCTACTGTCAGCACTTATTTCATGAGCATGTGTCCTGCCTACTTTATCAGAACTGGATCCCCTGAGGATAGGAACTAGGTCTCTCCAGTCAGCCCAGAAACTCCCCAAGGATAGATCAGCTGTCTCCTCCAGGTTAGGCTACCAGGGGCTCTCAGGGTGGCTGGGTTGACATCAGCACCCTCTTTCCATGCAGCAGGTGGCACGGTGTTTATGCAAACACATCCATGGTGGAAAGTCAGAAGGGGGAAGCGTGGAGAGTAGGTCAGGAAGACTGCATGCCCATGACCACAGCATGTGCTGGGGTTGGGGCCGGGGCTGAGGTGGAGAACAGGAGTGATTTGACTCCGAGCATTACCTGAGCTGGTCAGGAGAGATCCTGGCGGGCCTGGTGGGCCTGGCAAGCCTTCCCCTAGAAAAGAGAACCACCCGAGACTTATTAATGCCAAGAGGTGGCCAGGAACCCTCTGCTCAGGAGGAGAAGCAGCAGAGAAGCTCTTTTCTAAGAACCAGCTGGGAAGCAGCCTGGGCTCTGGTCCCATTGTCTGCCGCCTACCCCAGCTCTCACCTGCTGGGCCTTGGGTCCCGGGGGGCCTGGAGTGGATAGTCTTGTGGAAAAGGGTAAGGAAGAGGTAACGCCGAACCCAGGATCTTGTTTCTCACTAAGTGCCTTGTGCCCCTGCCCCATCCCCAAGATTTCCCACCTTCCAAAGACCCCTGAGGTACTCACCTGGTGGCCCAGGTGGTCCAGGGGGGCCTGGGGGACCTCGTAAATCAACACCCTCTGTGGAAAGAAGAAACCAGAAATGAGGAAAAGCTGTCACGAGACCGCTCTCTCTGCCAGCCTTACCCCTCACCAGGATCATCAGCAACTCTACTCATATCCTCACGCCAGGTCATGGGTCATGGCCTGGGACCCTCCAAGACACCCTGGCCGAGAGGTGTCTTTTGCCCTGAGCAGGGCGGGGCTGAGTGGAGCTCCCTGGTGGCTGATGCGGGTGTGGCAGTGATGAGTAGGAGCATGGCTTCGGTGTCAGATAGCCTGAGTTCAAATCCTGCCTCACCACTGCTGGCTTGTGACTTGGGGCAAGATCTTGAGCTCTTTCAGCCTCAGTTCCCTCTGCTGTAAACCAGAGGCCCAAGACCTTTATCACCAGGGCCCTGCACAGACTCAGTGGGACACCAGGGCACAGTGGCAGGCATGTGGGGACTGCCGGACCAGGGCCGGCGCTGTCTTTGTTGTTAAGGTGTCCAGGAGGGGGCCCACAGCATCTCCGCCTGGGCTGTTTAAAGGATGGGCAACGGGAGGAGCCAGGAGTCAGCCCTGCCAGGCCGAGTCTGGGGCTGAGAACCCAGGGACCCCTGTGGCTGTTTTGGGAGGGGAGGTCCAGGGCTCCTCTCATCACACCCACAGGGCTGGGTGCAGACACCCCATGTGACCCTGGTCCTCCTGGAATCCGAAGAACCTCTCTGACCGCTGCGCCATCCTCTGTGACTCATCTCCGTGCTGACAAAGCCCCTCTGTTTTCTCTCTCAGCTAGCACTGCATCTCGGAGGGACCGGCCATCCTTACACCGGGGCTCACGATGACTCACGGGTGCAGCTGCCGTAGGCACCCATGCACGGCCGTCTCCCCCACTCCCACCCCCACGTCACCTGTCCCAGAGAACACGGTGGTACTCACGGGTGGCCAGGACCTCAGAGATGGAGCTGCTGCTGCCCATGAATGATTCGCCAGCCAGGCCCGGCTCCCCTCGCGGGCCTGTGGGGAGGACACAGAGTTGGGGGTCACCGCTCTCAACAATCTGTCAGTGTGGGGTTGAGCTGAGGATGGGCAGAGCTGGGTCAAGTGTGGGTGGGGCCATAGTGCTGGCTGGGATCAAGAAACACCCCAGGAAGAAATGAAGAATCTGGAGCCAGACAGTATTTTGGATACAGTTTGGATATTTGGCTAAGTTGCTGGACAGTGACCTGATTCTCAGGATTCAGTCACAAGAAGCCTGAGGCCTGTGAAAATTGCTAAGCTTGATCCTGATCCAGGAGCCTCAATCACCCTTTCTAGGGGACCCCTACCTCCTCAGAAATATGGAAGGGGGTGGGAAGAGGTAGCTCCTCTGGCTGCTGAGGCCTTGCAAGGGCCTTGTGATGATCCAGGGGGACCCCCTTGCCTCCCTTACCAGGATGCACCTCTCTCACTTCATTTAAAGATGGGCACATTTCCACCCTGAGAAGGAAGCTCTAACCGCAGCCTATGGTCATGCATTCTTTCAGAGCGACACATACCTTGCTGTCCTGGGAGACCAGCTGGACCAACAGGGCCTGGAAATGGGGTTGGGGAAGAATAGGTTTTACACCTTGAGGGTCAGAGTTCTAGAAGAACTGAAGAAAAGGCAGGTGCCTAGGTCCATAAGTAGCTTCCTCACAAGGCATGGAACAGTGGCCCAAAGTGGTCAGCTTGCTTATTTGAAAGCAATAAGCAATTTGATACCAGCCCTGTGATCTGTTCTGGTGAGAAATTCTTGGCCAGGCACTGGGGCCCCTGGGATGGGCAGGACTCTGACACTGTCCTCTGATGATTAGAGACTTCTAAACACCCACAGTGTCCCCTCTGTCACTGGAGTTTATCAGGAGGGAAGGCTGGTCCATACTTGCACTGGTCATGTTAAATAATGTATTTCATTTACACATAGACATTTAAAATAATAGAAAAAGAGATATAAAAAATAACAGGCATTTTAGAGAAATAGAAAAAATATCACCCATAATTCTTTAACTTACAGGCATTTTATTTTATTTCCTTCCAACAATTTTTTCTTATAAAAATGTAGTTGCAACCATAGAGCACACATTATTGAGTATGCTGTGTTAAGTCGCTCAGTCATGTCTGATGCTTTGCGACCCCATGGACTGTAGCCCGCAAGGCTCCTCTGTCCACAGGGATTCTCCAGGCAAGAATACTGGAGTGGGTTGCCATTTCCTTCTCCAAGGGATCTTCCCAACCCAGGGATCGAATCTAGGTCTCCCACATTGCAGGTGGATTCTTTATTGACCAGTCACCAGGGAAGCCCATTATCAAGTATTCTCCTCTTTAAATAATCTTTCTTTTAAGTCTTCCTATTTTTGTAGCCATCTCATTATTGTTGGACAATTTAGGGATATTTACTTCAAATAGACTTCTAACATTTTTGTTGCCCCTGATGCACATGATCGAGTTGTTTTCCAAGTGGAAACAATTGTAGGACGGACTCTTGACAGGTCAAATCCTGGATCTGAAGGCAGAGGAACCTGGGCAGAAGCCTGTCTCAGCTACTTCTTAGCTGTGTGGCCTTAAGCACATCATTTACGTGCTGGAGCCTGCAGTGGTGCTCTGGGGACCCAGGGAAGCAGAGTACACACAGGGCTTGGGATACTTGCTGGGGAGTGATCAGGGCTCACCAGGCTGTTGGGGAGGGGCTTTCTCAGCCTCTTCCTATTCTTCCCCAGGTTCCAACCCAGGTTTCAGATTTGACTGAACGCTACTGTAGTCAAACATCAGCAAGCCTGATGTTGACCTGGGGCAAAGCAAGAAAACAGACTGACCTGGGGCTCCTGGAGGTCCTGGAGGTCCCATGGCTCCAGGAGGTCCTGGGGGACCTGGGACAGTGATGGTCGATGACCCCTCTGTAAACAGAAGGCATGTTGAATGCTGAGCCCCACTCTCCTCATTCTGAGGCACAGGGACCAGGCCGGGCTGTTGGCCAGGTTTGGCCAGTACAACCTCTAAAATTCCCCCACCCTCCTCTCTCTGACTGGCAGAGCTCAGCACTGCATTCCACCCAAAGCACCAAGCCTGCAGGTGTGGAGGGTGTGGAGACAGAGCCAGGACAGATGTCCAGTACCCTCTGCCAGTACCCTCTGCAGGGCCTGCCTACCTGAAGTCATGATCTTGCCTGGAGCTCCTGGTTCACCTGGGAGGGGAGGAAGAGGAGAGTGGTCAGTCCCAGGATCAATTAGTGGTTCAATAAATCATTTTCAAGGCTTCTGATTGCATTTGAGACCCACTCCTGGGCTTCTAACCCTCAGGCTAAAGGTATCTGAATGAACTGAAGGGAAACAGGCAGGATGCATTAAGCACCAGTCTGTGCCCTGGAGACCTTGGAAGCCAGAGCATCAATCTTCTTGGCTCACAATAGTTTTTGGAAGAAGCTGGGTCTCTGCAAAGGGGCTTCACTGGTGGGTGTTGGAGAGTGTGCCTTTTGATGAGGCCAGAATACGCCAACTCAGGAGTCATTCCCACTCCCATAGTCTATCTTCTCCCTCCATGGGCATCGAAGGCCCTTACTGGGAATTGCTTTAGGTGGGAAGAGTGCTGAGAGGTCAAAGAACAGAGGTCGTGAGCCTGCGGGGTCAAGTCTAGTTCCCATGCTCCTCAGGTGCTAATTCCCTGGGACAGGGTAGGGGCCGTGCAGAGTTAAGGGGGGCGCGGGGTCTGTGGTCTGAGGAATCCTGAATTATGTAAAGGTTAACAGATGTCTTCTCTGCCTTGTGTTTCAGAGGGCTGAAAAGGCAAATGTGAGTGGATGACTTCCAAGAAGGGGATGGCAGATTCACACTTTCTCAAGGCCGTCTCAATGAGGAATCTCTGTGGACTGGAGACCCACAGATTATAAAGAACCAAGAGAGTGAAGTACAGGATGGAAAAGTCCTTGACTGGAACTTTCTTGTCATTTCCCAAGGCCTATGGGTATTCAGTCATCCACACACTGAGGGGTGATGCTGATTTCCCCCTTTGGGGGAGCAGAGGGGTGGTCTCTGCTTGTGTCCTGCCAGCCCCTGCGGGCTCAAATCTAAGAGAAAGTACTTGAGTTATTTTTGTTGGAACACAATCCAGTATTGGGTACAATGTCCACCTCTTGTGCACACTGGGCAGAAAGCCACAGCCCCTGGAGAAGGGCAAGGGGACTCTCCTGGAGAATCCGAGGCCTCTCCCTGAGCAGATCTGTGGACCCGGAGATGTGTCTGCCTGGGATGTGCCTGAAAGAACTCCTTGCCCCCAACCAGTTGCTAGCAATAGTTTCTGGAAAGTAGGTCCCCGCAAGGTGACAGTGACAGAGGGCAGCTCTATGGAATGTCAGGGATCAGGATGGTAGGCTCACAGGGACAGAAGGAGAGGACCGTCCCTGAGCAATGCCTGTCCTGCACTGCTCAGGGCTGGGGGCGGATGCTAGTGTTGCCCTACGTGGAAGGGTCCAGTCCTGAGGCTGCTCCCCCCAGAACTCTGGCTTCATCCTCTCAGTAGCATCTGAGACCCTCCTGAATGAAAGCCCCCTCTCAGAAAGGGGGTGGCCATGTCCCAGTTACACTGAGGTCTACGTGGATTATAAAACCTGTCCCAGGGAAGAGTCACACTACCGGGGGACCAGCCTAAGTGAGGGGATGGAACACTCTCGGGGTGTTTTAGAGGTGAGATGGAAAGGCTTTCAGGGGTGGGGGCAGCACCCTTCCAGATCCTCTTTCATCAAAGGCTTGGAGAAATCCAGGCACCAAAGTGAGGTTCTAGATTGTGGGGAACAGAGTGGGGCTTGAGGATTCAGGGCTTAGTTGATCAGAAGAATCCTTGGCTCCTCAGTCTCACAGCCTTCCTCTGAAGCCACTAGATGCCACTGTTGATCCAGGCTCTTGCCAGAGAGGGGCCTCCTGCAAAAATGACTAGTGACTATCTAGTTTGTTTGCAAAACCACTTACCTTTAACTCCTGGTCGGCCAGGGGTACCAGGAACTCCTGATGTGATTGAAAACAAGTCAGTCAGGATATTGAAGGGCCAGCAATCTCAGACACCCTGTGGTGGTGCCTAGCACTCGGTCACCTAGTAAGGCCGCAATCACGCACTGAAACCGCAGGCCAAGCTGACTCTGACTTCCACCTGGGCCCAGTGGCCCCTCAGGCAGCCTCTGGCTCTGAGCCCTTCTCCATCTCTAGGAAATGGGGCAACAGCTGGGCTGCAGGGAGGCAGAGGTGCATGGACCCTGCTGTAGAGGATCCCAGCCCCTCTGGGTGATGTGCCCCCCGCAGCCTCGGGGAGGAGGGGCTGGGCTATATATCTGATATATCTAAGAGAATATATTCTTCTTAGAGATATATTCTCTTAGATATATCAGATGTATTCCTATATATTCCTATATCTGATAACATTGCCTTTTGCGTTCATCCCCTGAATTCTACCAGAAAGCATTAGAAACAAGTCCCTGTGTGCTGAACTGTTGGGGGAGATGTTGTTTGATTTTATTTTACATCTTTGCCTAATTTCCTTTAGGAGTTGGGGCTGGTGTGGTGACAATTTCTCAGATCCAGGTGGGTACACACTATCCAGCTATCGGACAGACTGGACACTGGGGCTGTCCCAGAGGGGCTGGGCCCTTCTGCGTGACATGACACCCACTCCCTGCTGCGCCATGGAGGATGTGGTCTCTGTGGGGCTAATGGGACTTCTGAGCCTGGAGCCTCCTCTCGGGGTCGGGGGGAGTGTGTGTGTTGGAGGGGAGGGGGTCCCTGTACCATAGGGGGCCAGGCTCAGGCAGACAGAATTTGCTTGTGATCTAACCTCATCTCTTCCAGAATGCCTTTCTAGATTGTTCTGTGAGTATTTTTCCTTCCTAAGGTGTTTCTTCAGACTCAGTAAAATGACCTGAACCCATTCTTGCTGGAGGGTGAGGGGAGGAGTGGAAACACTCTGCTGACTGGAGAAGCATCTGCTGAATGCCAGGGGTGGGTGTGACCCAATGACTCACCCTGAGGTCCTTGGGGTCCAGTGAGACCTATGCAAAACAAAAGACAGGAGAAGAGAGTTGAAGGGCTGAGGAGCCCCTGCCTCAGCCCAGGAGCGGTGCAGGGAGACGAATCCCATGTTTGGGGCAGCCGGACTCCAGGGTCCTCGTCACCGTGGACGGGAGCAGTTCTCTGACCCACCGCTCCACTGGGGGATGGTCCTTAGCTTTTTCGGGGTCTCAGGCCCTTTGGTGTCTGAGAGCTACAAACCCAGAAAGTTCACACACTCATTGACTCTAATGCTGCCCCCTAGGCTATCTCCTGGGTATTCCCCATCCGTGCACCCAACAGAGGAGCCAGGGGGCCCCCTGCTCCTCACAGGCCCCTGAGGATTGCCATTTGCCCTCATGGCTTTCTTGTTTTGATTTATTCCTCCTGCAGCTCTGGGGATCTTGCTCCTGTTGGGCCTTTGGTGGTGACCCTAACAGCGGCTTCTTTTCCCAGACTGGCAGCCACTGGTGACTGTCCGGGTATGGCCTGAGGAGGTCTGCAGGGGAAGGGCTCAGAGGAGCCAGGAACTGAGTGGCAATAAACTGCTATTTTTAAGAGATTCCTTGCCGCTTTCTAGAACTCCTCGCTTTTGGTGTTGATCTTTTTTTCTGAGTTGCCAGACTTGATGACTGGGCTGTCAGGACCCACAGTCACTATGCTCAAGCCAGCATTTTCCTGATGAGCTTCCAGAGGAAAATGGACTCAGAAAGGTATACACACACACACACACACAGCATGGCCAGCTCCCTCTTCCCACTCTTTACCTGGCTTCCCTGGGTCCCCAGAAGGTCCTGGTAATCCCCGGGTTCCCGGCATTCCTGGAAGACCTTGTTCCCCTAGAGAGAGCAATGCCACATGGAGAGTTTTCCCTCTAGGCAAGCTGGCTGGCCTGCACATGGGAGCTGGGGGCTCTTGGGGTTCTACTGAATAACTTGCCAGCAGATAGAAGGGAGGAAGGGAGTGAGGCCTTGCACACCTCCCTGTGACATACACCCCCTGGTATTGTGATTGGGGGGCTGGGGGCTGCCTGCTGGGATGAGGACAGGGCTCAGAGGGGGTAGGCAGGGAAGGAGGGGGAGTGAGGGGAGCAGCTCCTTGACCAACCTCTTGGGCCTTGATGTCCGTCGGGGCCAGCGGGTCCTGGGAAAGCAGATCAGAGCTCTTCAGTGACTCTGGGAGCTACCCTGGGACTCCCCCCTCAACCACCCTACAGCCTCGCAAGCTGTCTCCTAGGTGGGGGAGGGGGAGCCCCTGCAGCCCCTCCTGCAGCCATGAGACACGGAAGAAGCCCTGTCCTTGTCACACTGCTGGGCACAGTCTTCCCCTGCCCTCTCCTCCTAATGCCCCTTTTCCTGCCGAGAACTCTTCCACGGCCCCCACTGCATGTCCCACACCAGATGCTCAATGTGTGTCGGCCTAGAGATCGAGGTCCTCCAAGATCTTGTCTCCTCTGCTGTAGGCATCATCCTAACCTCTGTCTAAAGTCATGTCCATCTGGGACCAGCTCTTGCTTTTTGTCACCTCTCTACCTTTTCTCACTCATATGGCTGCCTGTGCCTGGAATTTTCTAAATTGATGGGGTTAAAATCTTCTTTACTTTTTCAAACCATCTGAAAAGCCCCTTCCTCCCTCCTTCTGGTAGGAAGAAGCCTCTCTGCTGTTTCCTCAGAGCACCCTGTACCTCTCATGGCCCTCATCACCTCGCAGAAGCTTTATCTCCCCTCGAGGGAGGTAAAGCATCTTATTGCCCAGCACAGCATCCTGAACTCTGTCAGCACTTCCTAATAGTTCGTAAAATGAATGAGATCAAGGCACCACATCCCCATCAGTGGGGCTTAAACCCTTCTGGGACATGTTGCCAAATGCCTAGCCACCTGGGGTGGCAGCTGGGGGGTCTTTGGCCAGCTTCCTTGTCCTGGCTGACAGGCCGCTCAGGAAGGGTCAGCCCAAGCCTGCGATCTGGCTGTGAGACCAGCCCTGAAGTATCAGAGCTGTGCCTAGAATTCTGCAGATTCTGAAGCGCCTCAGCTCTTGCCCGTCCTCCCCAGGGGCCTGAGTACCTTGGAGGCTGGAATGGGGGTGGGGGGGAGGGGCAGAGGAAGGTGGCGGGGGAGGGGGATGGACCATGTCTTGCCAAGACCCCCCACCCTCAGAGCAGTAAGAAGCTGTCAGAGACAGTGGCAGCTATGCGAGCCCCAAGAGGATGCCCAGATTCAGGAGCAGCCTGTAAATGGAGTCCCTGCCAGGGAGTGGACAGATTAGAGAATGGAAGACACAGCTCTAGACGGATCTCAGCTCTAGGGCATGATGATGATGGCAGCGGTGCAGACCCATGGTGCGTGCTGCTTTGAGACACTCACCCATCGCTCCTTTAGCCCCGGGCTCACCCACGGCACCAGGTAAACCTTTCAAGCCGGGCTCGCCTGCAAAGGAAGTGGACTAGGTGATGGAGAAGCTTGACCATGATAGAGCACGCCACCCTGCCAGACACCCCGAAGCCTGCCACCTCTCCGACCAGAGGAACCTGGCATGTCAACTGGAGGCTGGGGACGCAGTGTCTGCTGTCATTCTAAAGTCAGGCCTCCCACCCCTGGCGGCAGGCATGGACTGGCCCAGAGGCCACGCCTGGTCTGGAGGGGCCTGTGTATGAGTTTCATTTCCTTGGCAACAAAAAGCTACCTCTTGTGGCCAAAGCACTAGTACTACTTCCTTTTAATCGTGCAAATTGGCAGGAGGTAAGTGGAGAAAGGGATATGAGTAGTGTAAAATGTCTGCCACTTTGGGAAGAACTTAGTTTTCCAACTAAATTCTTCAAAAGAATCAGAGACAATCACAAACTATCTTTTCTGTTCCAAACATATATTGCTGATGCTGGCTTATACTCCACTCTAGATTGCAAGTCCTCTGAAGGTTTTTAGACAGAGATTCTCTCTGATGCTTCTGTATTTTTCCCCCCACTTAAATGGAGTTATAAAAAGTCTTTAGAGTGACAGTAGATTCCTGTGTGGGACTGACCTGTGAGGCCTCGGGGTCCTTTCTCACCCTGGTCACCTGAAATAAGCATGGGGTGGGGGGCAGGGGTAGAGAAAACAAACATCAGTCAGGAGTAAGGAAAAGAATCTCACTCAGCAAGAGGGACCCTGGCTGCAGAACAGTTCCCACAGTATCTGGAAGCTGCTGTCTGCTGAATGTTGGTGAGAACTCAGCATTAACAAAGACCCAGAAAGTAAGCTAGGTAGATTTCTCCTGGGTCAGGGCCCACCCACAAACTGACCTAGGCCTTTCTGTCTCACCAGTGGGTGCTGGGGGCAACAGGGGGGTCCAGACTAGTGGGGAGAGGCCTCAGGGCTGTGTCCTCGCTACTCTGAGGACCACCGACTACAGTACTGTGGCACTGGTGCTGTTTCTCCTCTGTGCCTCAGCAGCGCTATCTGAGAGGCTGGACTAGAGTCTTGGATCCCTCCCAGCCCTAGGGTCTGGTCATCAAGACCCAGGGACAGGGTTCACATCTGGGTTCCCAGGCTGTGGTGATGTTCGAGCAGCAGCAGGAGCAACACACCTTTGGGTCCCGGTGGTCCCATAGGTCCTTTGTCACCTGAAAAGGAAATGGTCACCTCAGTGTGAAAAGCCTTGGAACGAACAAGAAGGGGCAGAATCTGTGTCAGAAGTCAGGCTCCCCCACTGTCCTGACTGCCCCTTCCCCTCACACACCTGTCGGCCTGCGCAGGCTGTTGGTGAGCCCACCAGACCCTCCCTGTGCCCCCAGACCTCCTTCTTGAGTGAACTGCATCTCTAAGGTAATGCCCCTCCCCCCAGCCCCTCCCCCCAGCTTACCTTTGATACCAGGGAGTCCCACTTCACCTCGGAGTCCTTGGGGACCTATAGAGCCTGCACACAGAGGAAACCACATGGGTGGATGAGTGTCGCCAGCTTTGGAAGGGACGGACATGCACACGGGTACATGCATACATCCACACACACATACCTACTAGGCACCCACATGCACAGACAAACACACTCCCTGGGGTAAAAGTCAAGGGCTGCTGTTCATGGTCTCCTCCCATGTCCCCACTACCTCATCCTGGACTAGGTTTCTGGTGCCTGCGATTCCCAGGCCCAGGCATGAGAACCCCTCGTGGGGACCCTGGCAGAGACGCTGGACTGCAGGATAGTGTGGGCTGCAGCTCGAGATGCCCGGCACGCGCTCTGGCCCACAGGGATGAGGGGAGGCAGGCACTTCGCTCAGATCAAAGCAGGATGGGAGCTGCCTGCTGGAAGCACTGGAGGGTCTGGTGCCCCAATTTGAGTAAGAACAGTCTCATGGGACCCATTGTACTTGACCTTAACCACAGGTGGCACACAGGCAGAGGGGAGCTTTGTGTCTCCAGGAGGCTTTCTTTAGAATTGCTTCTTTGGCTTTAAAAATGTTTGTTTCTCCATTTAACCTCCCTCTCTTTGCCCCAGAAATAGCATCTATTTTTGAGAAGAAGGCCACTGACCTGGGGGACCCTGCAGGCCAGGAGAACCACTGGAACCTGAGGAGGACAACAGGACAGTAATGATCAGATGGGTTGGTTACAGGCCGGGACACTGACCCCATGCAGAGTGGCACGTGGAGGGGATGGGGCGTACACCCCAGGTGAGGGCTGCATGTGTGCACCAGGACCCCAGAGTCGGCGGGTCCAGGAGTGACCCCAGTGTGAAGTCCTTCTTAGGGAGGAAGCTGTGGCTGCCAGGATCAAAAGACCCCCTGCTCCTTCCTGGTTGAACATTTGGGCTCAGGCAGGGGCAGGGAGGAGAGGGGACCAGTTGGACATCGCACTGTGAGAAGGCCCTATCCCTTGGCGTGTCGAGACAGATTGCTCTCGAATGTTTGCCTCTGGGCCCCGACTGGCAAGGAAATTGTCTGACTTCTTATTTCCAGATCCATCCACCCACTTACGGGCCACATAACAGGGTCATTGAACAGAGATGGAGGCATAACCCCCAAATTCACCATAATACATTCGCCAAAATTCGCCAAATATAAATAAATTCGCCAAAAATACAGCTCCAATCCTGACACCCAGGGACTCTTTTCTGGGGAGGGGACGCTCTCTGGGCCTGTCAACCCTGGAGCTGTGGATTAGGGCTGTCGGGGATCCCAGTGCCTGGACCTCTGAGATCCCTCCTGGACATGGCAAACTTGGGCACTGTGTGGGCACTTGACTTACCTTTGGGACCGACCGAGCCTGGGACACCAGGTGGGCCCTGAACACCTGGTTTACCGGCATCCCCTGGGGAGAAATAAGCACTGTGAGAGAATCCCCCCACTTTGGTTGCCCACTCAGCCCATGTGTTATCATTTGCAGGTGGAAAACACTTCCCACCCTGCTGGTGGTCTCAGATCCGTTGGGCCTGAACCCACATCCCAGCCCATGCCCCCTTCTTAGACCACAGGATCCAGCACAGACCCTGGCTCAAAGCAGGTGCTCAGCTAACGCAAGTGAAAGAGAGAGGGAGGGAGAACCATGTGAGGAGGAAGTGTGGATGCAGCCAGTCTGCCCAGTGAAGGAATCGCCTCTTACCTCTGTCTCCTTTCTCTCCAAACCCAGGGGGCCCTGGTTCACCGCGAGGTCCCATGGGGCCTTCTCGCCCTCTCTGGCCCATGGGTCCCTCCATGCCAGGCTCACCTAAAGACAGAAATGCCCACCTCAGCTAGTCACCAGATAGGCAGCATCTTGCTGGCAGGACACCTGCCTGGAGTCTCCACACCCACCTCCCTACTTCTTTTCCTCTGCAGCCCAAACTCAGTGCAGAAGCCAGAGTTTGAAAATGCAAGTTGATCGTGTCCTATTTCTGCCCCAACCTGCAAACAGCTTCTCAGCTCACTGAGAATAAAAGCCATATCCTTGCAAGGTCTCCAAGGCCCCTCCCTCTTGACTCTTGGCCTCCTTTGATGGCTCCCGACACCCTCCTCCTCCTACTCCTCCCCAGGCTCCCAGACCCTTGCCCCAGGCCTGTATCTGCTCCCTCTGCCTGGAAGGTTCCCCCAGATTATCTTAGGCCTGGTTCTCTCTCCCACTTCACATCTTTGCTTAAATGGCACCTTCTCAGTGAGGCCTTCCCTGCCAGCCTTATTTTCAATTACCCTTCAGCCCTTCCAGACCCGCTGGGCTCTATGTTCCTATTTTACCAGTCACTCCCTCCCTCTGTATACTTCATTTATCTATCATGTCTATTGTTTATCTGCACCCAGAAGTAGGCAGGGGTTCTCTGTTTTGTTCACCACCCTCTCCCCAACACCTAAAACAGGGTCTGGCACAGAGCAGGTACCTAACAAAAACATTTACTGAATGAATGAATGAATGAATGAGGGAATAAGTGAACAGAGAAATCGTTCTTACCCATGTTGCCTTTCTGTCCCTTTGGTCCCTCTGGACCTTGGTGGCCCAAGGGCCCAGGGATACCTGTGGACACACAAGAATAGCTCAGCCTTTCTTTCCTCCCAGACACCAGGAGCCAGGACCCAGTGGTCTGCAACCCTAGCAGCACCATCACAGGCTACACACCTGGAGTTCCAGGGAACCCTCGGTCTCCTGTGGGAACAAAGAAAGAAAAGTCAAGCAGAGGACCCAGGCTGATCACCTAAAGAAGCCTCCAGTGGAATTCAGGTAGGATGGCCAAACTACAACATGGGACGCTCAGTTAACTCTGAACTGCAGATAAACCCTGAATAAATTTTTAGTATTTGGGACATACTTATAGTGAAGAATGATTTATTGTTTATCTGTGATTCAGATTTGACTGCATGATGGTGTGAAATGAAAATATCTCCTATATTAATGAACAAGAAATTTCACAGCCATCAGCGATTTCTGGCCTCCAAATGTGAATAAGGAAGCCCAAAACTGCGATCCAGCAGATGCTGCCACCCCTACGGTGATTGCTGAGGAGCTGGGGGGATGCAAGAAACAAGGTGAACAAGGAAACAGGATTGGCCCCAGATAGCTGAAGTGCATATGAAAGAAATGAATTCGGTGAGCCTAGAAGCTTCCATCCTTCCATACATAGAATGCTCACTTCCTTAACTGAATACCTGATCTTTGATGTTCAAACTGCCTGCTCCCTTTGTTGCAAACTTGTATATAGCCTGACACCCACCACCCCTCGGAGCAGTTCTCTCAGAGATCCTGACATGCTGTTTTCCGGGCTCAGGGTCCTAAACATTCCCACCAAACAAAATAACTCTCTACTTTCAGGTTGTGACTATATTTTTTAGTCGACAATGGTCAGGATGGGTTCATAGCCTGCAAGCTGGAGCCTTGGGGAATGGAGTGCAGAGGTCGTGACCCAGAGTGTGCATGTGGAGGGCAGGGAATCCTGAACTTGGGAGGCCATCAAGTAGAGGAACCCCAATTCCTGCACTGGGATCTCTTGAGAAGGGAGGTGAAGCTGAGAAGAGAGGGGGTGACCCTGCCATCTCCAATAGTGATTCTCAGAATGGTCTGTGTACCCCTGGCCTTGGAACCACCTGGGCTGATCCAGACCACAGGCCTCCTCAGGGTCCTTGCTGTGGGAACCCCTGAGATCGGGCCAGTGACAGGACTGCCCCAGAGGTGCAGCTCTATTCTATCAGGAAGCCCCCACTTCCCCCACTCCTGGCCCCTTCCCCAAAAGCCTGAGGGTCTGCAGGCTGCTCTGCAATTCACGATCCTACCACAAGTCGGGGATGGCCAGGGAGGGTGGGAAGTGTGTTTTCTGGCACTTGCTGATTGCTTTAAACAGTCAACCCTCACTAATATTTAAGGTAAAAATTTTGTTCTATTTACCTTTAGGGCCTTGAACTCCCATGTCACCTAAAATAAGAGAGACATGAAAACTGTGAGATGTGGTGAGAAGTCAAGGGCCATTCTCTCCTAAACGTCAGTGGACTCCATGTAAACGACATTTCATAGTGAGCTGGCGTGTGGCGTGGCTTCCTCTCCATCACCATTGGTGTCTCTTGGGGTCATCATTTGCCTCTCTTAGAGGACACTTTAGCTCCCTTCCCATTCTAAGATATTCTGATGGTAAAGCCAGTTCTCAGCCCTCCCAACAGATTCTGTAAGATCTTTCCACTGCTCATCCTTCAATTTGGGGAAAAAAAAAAGTTTTCCAAACCCACCCCACTCCCCACCCCCAGAAGACTTGGGTCCAGGAAAAGGGCTCCATCCACTGCGATACCTTTAGGCCCAGGGCTTCCTCGGAGATTTCCTACAAGAGACAGCAAAGCCGGAGTTAGCTGCACATCTTCTGTGTCACACACACACAAGCACAACACACACACACACCTGAAGGGGATCAGTGGTATGGTGGGACGAACCAGGCTAGGTCTAGCTACCTGATTCTAAAGTATGCAGGTTGGACAATGCTCCTCAGCTCTCAGTTTTTCTAACCATAAATTAGGATACCAATATGGGTCCTCCCTCCATCCCAGGGCTGTCAAGAGAGCTGAGTGAGGGGCGCTGGGGATTGCCCTAAACAGACACCACTCCATATACAGAAGCCAGGACTGGGAGCTGCTGACCTTTCCCCCTGTGATGTGCTCACCGTTTTCCTGTTCTGTCATCAGCCTGGCCCTCACGAATTGCCAGATGTCCTCCTGATTGTAGCCATCAAGCCCAGATTTTCCTAGACCTTCCCCCAGCCTGGGCGCAACCCCCTGGACAGCATCCTGGCTGCTCCTCTCCATCTTCTCGTTGTAAGACAAGCGGCCCCTCATTTTCTCCAGCTCGTCCACACGTGCCTTCAGCTTCCTCACCTCCTCGGCTGGAACAGACACACAGAGACAGCATCAGCACAGGAGCCTGCCAGCCAGTGCCTTCCTAGTGCTCCAGGGGAGGCTGAAGTGGGGGCTCTGGAGGCCGTGGTGGCTTCTTCACGCTGCGGGGACATTTTACTGGAATAATTTTGGGGAGATAGTCTGCTGTGGCTACCAGCAGGATGAGCTACTCAAAACTGGAACTGAGCCTTGAAGAAGCCTGGCCATGGTGACAGAGCTAGCCCTCAAGTCTCCCAAGGGAGCTGGTGTGAGAGTCAACGGAATGTGGAAAGTAGAAAGGCTATGAAAGGTCTGGCCTGATTATTAAGGGCAGCCAGGGGCTTGGAGCAGGATGCCACTGGCATGGGGCCCCTGTTCCCTGGGAACCAGGAGCTGCCTTAGAGTCCCAGCTCCGCAATGGAGCAGCCACAGGACCTTGACCAGGGGCCTCCTGGAGCCCCAGCCTCCGCATCTGCAGGAACAAGGGGTCTGCACCCATGATCTCGGGTCCCTTGGCACCTGACATGTGGGATACTTGCTGGTTCCTGCCCTTCTGAACAGGCAGCAGGGCCCTGCCACACGTACCCAGAGCGATGAGGCCGAAGAGCAGCCCCAGGAGCAGTAGCCAGGTGAGCAGCAGGCCCAGCAGCCACTTCCACCAGCTGCACCAGGAGCCGCAGGGGCACCAGGCAGGCGCCGCCCCCCACGAGCCCTTGCCCCCTCCACCAGCGGCCCCACTGCCAAGGGCACTGCCGCTGCCGCCACCACCTCCACCACCATGGCGGTGGTCGTAGCCGTGGATGTCTGTGGAAGAGAGGGCAAGGGTAAGGTGACTTCCAGCGGCTCGTGCCCCCTTCCCTCCAAATTCTCTGACTCGTGGTGATTTCCTGCAGGCCTGAGTGAGTGTGAGTGGGCTTGCAGGCAGGTCCCTGTGGCTCCTGGAATAAACAAGGAGCCGTGCTGGCTGATCATGAGCAGAGGTCTGACAATCCTGGGCTTGAGCTGTGAGATCCTGAGAAGGTCCCTTAAACTCTCTGACTCCTCTTTTTAGAAAATGGAGTTCAAAGTTGACCTTTCTTCATGAAATGGATGTTAAATGAGATAAGGCATGCAGCGTAATTAGCAGAGGATGTAGAAGAGAGCATCAGGGTTAAAATTCTTGATTATGAACATGGATCTGCCACAACCTCCTGCATATTATTAAGCCCAAATCTGAATAATCCCCATCTCCACATCTCAGTTCACAAGGCTCTTTGTAATCCTCACAGTGCCTAGAACTATACTCAGCACCTAAAGGGTGGCCAGGAGGCTTTTTATTTCTTTTTAGTGAAAGTGTATTTTGTTTTTAATATCTAAAGTTGGCTGATGCTCCTTGATTTCCTTCTCTCACAAGATGATGGGAGCAAGTGAGGAAGGTATAAGGGACGGGAGATGTGTGTGATCTTAGGGTCACCTTGAAGCCGTGTGGGCAGGGGGAGGAGAGTGGTCTGTAAGACCCAACAGTAGCCCTGCTGTGTTGCTCTTGCCATGTTGACAGATCCTGGACAGATAGTTGGCACCCAGACAGTAGGCACCCAGACAGTGGGCGTCCCACGGTACAGTGTGACCTGTGAGCTTGTCTCCTGAGCTGAGCTCCTTCTGCAGCCCTGCTTTGGCCCCCAGCCAACCCCTCCACCGCCCTCCACCCCACTCCCTTTGAAGGCTTTTGGGGAAACTCTAGAGCTGGGGTGTTCATGTGTGCTCTGGCTCCAGGCTAGGGGGCTGTTATCTGGTCCAATCACCATCGCCAGCTCCTCCACTCCTGTTGCTGTGGGACCCGTCGCTCTTACTCACCTGTAGAGGCGCCCTTGCCCTTTGCGGACACAGTCTTCACATCTCCTGAAAGACAACACCGAGATCACTGTTTTGACTGAGCCCTTAAACTGCAGGAGCCCACAGGACGGTCCAGCCTGTGCGTGGACCTGCTGTGGGGCTTGAAGTAGGTGTGCCCCAGGGACCTCGTGGAACAGCCATGTGCAGGAACATCATTAACTCAGTCCTCACCGATATCATGCTGCAATAATTATGTTGATGAAGACTTGGCTTGGCGAACAATTCACAGTGGACAAAAGTACACTGTAATAAACTTTTGTGACCTGAAAGCCCAAGACATTTTTTGGAGGACATACTACGGGTGACCATGGCATTCAAACAATAAATGTGCTTGTGAGAAAAGACTCTTGATTTCTTGGTTAAAAGGCTTTGCACACAGGTTCCTAACCTGGGCTGTAAAGAAAAGAAAGGCAAAGACGGGCCTGGAGAAGGGCTGAGCGTGAGTCTCAGATGCTATACGACCACTGAGTTTGTGGGAGTGTGTGAGATTTTCTGGAAAAATTGTTTACAGCTTTCACCAGGTTCTGAAAAGGGTCCTTTGGCTCCACAACCCCACCTCCATCCCTAAAATGTAAGGAACTGCTAATTTAGAAGACCAAGCTTCAGATAATCAAAGGGTAAACACTTAAGTGTCTCGGAAAAAAAAAAAGTAGAAGAAGACTTAGTGTTAGACCTTGAGAGGATTGTAACTCATTTCATTTGCATTTTTTAAAAAAATGTTCTGTGGCTTAACTTTTCTCTTTCTTTGCTGAGCTCCCTGAAATCCATGATTTGGAGAGATTCACAGGAACCACCGTGTGAAGAAATATGGTAATCCGGGACAGAATCCAGGTATTTGGGAAGAAAAAAAAGCTAGCAAGTGGTTTACAAAGCTTTTTTTCTGAGTTCTGAAAATCATGGGAGGACTAGTAAAGGTGAGGGAAAAAAATGCCACTGTGGACTTTAGATGTGCCAGGGAAAGTCTTTGCTTACATTATAAGCACACACAAATCAATAGGGGAGTTTGGGGAAATGCAGCCTCTGACACAGCAGGTCTGGGTTAGAGCCCAGGACTCTGCATTTCTAACATGCTCCTGGGTCTTATGATGCTACTGGACAGGACCACACACTGAGGTCTGAGGTCTCAGGAAACAGATCAATGACAGATGGAATGGCCAAAGCGGACAGCGATCAGATTTGCTCTTACCGTTAGCTTCTGACACTAAGTAGGTGTCGGTGTACGCAGCTTGTTTTTCCTTTTTTAGGGTGTCCTCTGAAAAAGAAGCTGTGCACACAACCTGTGATGATCCCGGATCTTCTCTCCCCGCTCCCCCACCCACATCCTTTCCCGCTTGCAGAGGTGGAGGTTAGCCTGGTAGGAAGAGGGCCCTGCTTTCCTGGGGTTAACCACCCCCAGTCTGGGCCTGGGGTTAGGTAACTTCTTATTGTCCAAAGACCCTTTTGAGAGCTCTCTGCTGGAATTTTCCTAGCTTGTCTGCATTCAAGGCAGACCCTGGGACACTACTCAACAGACAGTTTTCATTTGAATGGAATGACTGTGGTTTCATCAGTCAAACGTCTCAAATCACCTTGCTAGGACATTTGCCTACACTGTCTTTCTTCCAAAATCTGTCTCATGGGCTCCCACGTACTTGCAGTGACGCTGGCTGGGGAGGCTGTAAAGACCTTCCCACTGTCCTTGGTCATGATCAGCAGCTCCATCTCCTTCTTGGAGGGTGTGTTGTCCTTCTCCAGGATCAGGAATTTACAGTCCTTGTGTAAGAGGTCATCGTTCTGGACATTTGTGGTGCTGGCTGGAGAGGAAAGAAGTGGGTGATAAGGATGGAAAAGGTAGAGGGAAAGGAAAAGAAGTAACCAGGAGAAGAAGAAAAGGAGGGTAGAGGAAAGGAAAGGGGTAAGTGGGTGTGTCTGAGGGGCTCCTGCTCTCACTGATGCTGACAGCCACTACTAAGAAGCATCTTGGGGACCAGAGACATCGTCATGTTTCTGCATGGCTGGGCCTGGCCATCAGGAGGTTGGGTCAACACCAGAAGCACTGGGGGCTGGCCTGAGGGGCTGCCTCCCACCTGGACTCTATAGGATCTTCAGTAAATGGGTCAAAGTTAATATGCCAGGCAGGCCCTTTTTTAATTAACTGGGTAGGTTCATTTCTAACAGAAAGTCTCAAGTGTTTGCATGCTGGGGGAGCTTTTCCCGACCACCGCATCCAGCATGCACACATCTCTGTCTCTACCACCTCACTACGTCTGTCCTTCAACTACGTGTCATTTTCTGTAATTATCTTGTATACTTCGTCCATTTGTCTGTTATCAGCTTCCTCCACTGGAACTGTCAGCCTGGTGACAATGGGAATCTAGGCTCTTTGTCTGTGTCTGCATAGTGCGTGCCTGTTCAGTCGTTAAGTTGTGTCAGACTCTTTGCAACCACATGGACTATATAGCCTACCAGGCTCCTCTGCCGATGAAATTTTCTAGGCAAGAATACTGGAGCGGGTTGCCATTTCCTTCTTCAGGGGATCTTCCTGACCCAGGGATAGAACCCTCATCCCCTGTGTTGGCAGTTGGGTTCTTTACCACTGAGCCCCCTGGGAAGCCCCTGTGTCTAAGCCGGGCACTCAGAACACTGTCTCACACAAAGCAGGTACTCAGTAAAAACAGGTTTTGGATGGATAACTTGTTGAATGGAGGGAAATACACCAGGATCAGAGCAGCGGAGAAAACAGGCTATCATGTGTCATGTGCCCGAGTTGATAAAGATGCCACAGAAAGTAGGGAGGGTGTGGCAGCTTCTGGGGGGCACCCTGGTCCTTGTGATGGGGTTTCCAACAGGGGTGGGTGCTGGGCTGTGTGGACCTGACCTTGGGCAGGTGTGGAGGGTGAAGCTTCATGGCCCCCTTGGACAGGAAGGCCAAGGTAAGGTGAGAGGCACACCCAGCTGCTCACTCCTGGAAATAACCAGGAGGCCCTTGGGTAAGTCCCCTTTGTAGACCTCAGACCACCCATGGGTTATGTCCCCTCCTGCCACACGTAACTAAGGAACAGACCTTCCTGTGTGCTGGCCTGCCTCTGGCAGCTGGCAACAGCACTTACCTGCAGAAGTGGACACCCCAGTGCTCACAACAGTGGGACTCTGGGGCATGTTTTTCTTCACACCATATGCTGCAAGACAAGAACCACTGAATGAGTGGGGCACAGGAGGCAGCTCCACGCTGTGTAGAAGCAGCTGACCTGCCCTGGCAGACAGGCAGCCTCTCCAGGGGAGAGGAAGATAATAGTGAACAATAATAGTGAACAGAATAATACTGAATCATGAAATCCACTCTCTCTAGCCATGGGGACAACAAAACTTAGATGAAACTTTGTATGATATAATCCTCATCCTTGGAGGATTGTTCCAAAGGCCACCTCCTCCATGAAGTTGTCCTACACCGCCCGCCCCGCCCCCGCCCCGCCCCGCCCCGCCCATCTACTTCCCTTCTGAACTCCTATAGTACCAACACCTGCTTGGCACGGCTTGATTCATGCTCTCTTACAGGATCCCCCAGATGTTTCATATGCATGAGACGTTCACTCTTTGCGACCCCCTGGACTGTAACCTGCCAGGCTCCTCTGTCCATGAGACTTTTCAGGCAAGAATACTGGAGTGGATAGCCATTCCTTTCTTCAGGGGATCTTCCTGACCCAGGGATTGAACCCGGGCCTCCCACACTGCAGGCAAATTCTTTACCGTCTGAGCCACCAGAGAAGCCCTCCAACTAAACAGTAAGCAAGTCGAGGGTAAAGCCTGAGGCTCGTGCCTCTTCTGTCCTGCCTCCCCCAGGTTTGCAGAGGGGTACACTATAAAGTCAGCCAAATGATTGATATGCAGTGACAGTGGGCAGTTAAGGACAGTGGTGAGACATGGAGACATAGAGGACACACCCCCAGCAAGGCTCTCACTCGTGTCTGAGCCAGTACTTGACTGAGATTGGCATCTCTGGTCAGTGTAGGGAGGGTTGTTTCTTTGGTGGGAAAGGTCAGTTGACTTTTAGGGACATTTTGGTCCCTCTAATTCCATTGCTGAAAAGGGCTATTGTGAGCTATAGCTGCAAAGAGGTGTTGCTTCCCAGCTCCTAGGCTCCAAACCCCAGTTACACACCTGTGGAAGTGGTGGCCATGCCATGGGACAGGGTGGATGAGCTGGGGGCCAGATTGTTCTGCATGCCGAACACTGAGAGGAATTGAAGACAGGTGAGAGCAGGTACATAGACGAGGCCCTCTAAGTAAGGCAGCCAGTCCCAGGAACCCCCTAAAACACTTTCATGAAGAATGCACTTGCATATGACAGAGATTCTGAACCTTCTCAGTTCCCACACTCTTACTGACATGGTAATTTTTTAAACACTGCTTCTTCCCCCCACTGCCCCACCCAGAAAATTCCTAAGCTCCATTTATTGAGCAACTTAGGTCCACACAACTTTATAGTAGTAATTTGCATAGGGTCTAACAGATGTTGCTGTATGCTTCAAAAATTTCAAATATCCCAGGGGTTCCCTTCTCTGCAGGACCTTAGGGTGCCTTGGTATACAGCACGGGAACTGCAGATCCAGACACAATGGCTGAGGCACTAACAGGGCAGGACCCTATTTTTCCTTCTGACTCAAGCACGTAGAAGTCCCCTCACTCCCAGTAGTATTTCAAAGGTTGGTTGGTTGTCTGTTTTTAACAATGTAGAAGCTCATTCCTCCCTAGTTAACAGCTTCTTGAATTCCATCCTATCTGGAGTTTGGGGCACAAAATTCAACATCAGCCCACCCTCCTCAGTCAGGACTTTGCAGAGTAAACTAGCAAAGGCAAGAGGGAAAAAGCTTGAATCTGGTATCTGCTGGGTTTGTGGGACACTAGTTAATTGGAGGTGTTGAAATCAGAAGTTAAGAAGGCCAAGGAAAATAAAAACGGCCTACATCACTATGTGATATTAGTCATGACAACACAGAAAGAAGGCAGATTCCTTTAACAAAAGAAATGGGCTGATAACTTATTTACATATGGGCTATGATGATATACGTGGAAATAGAGTGAATAAATCCTTTAAAAAGATTATATATCTGTCTTGGAAGCAAAGCAGTAACATTGTTTGAGCCCCCAAGGAACTACAACATTTAAGATGCGGTTAAGTTCTTTCTAAATTAACAATGCTTTCCAACCTAAAAATGTCCCCAGCTCTGCCTCACTTGGTCCCTTTCCTTCCATCTCTCCTCCTCTCCTACTAGATAAAGGGACAGGCACAGAATAAGCACATAAGTGCAGCCTCTGGCCCCCTTTCCCTTGGGGGCTGAGCTGCATCTGTGATGGAGGGCAGGCTCTGTGCCTTCTAATGCATCTCCTTGGTTACTGCTTCTGTGCTGCCGTGTGTGTGTGGAGGAAGTCCTCATGCTCTTGGTCAGGATGAACATCTTCCCTACAAACCATTCCATTTCCCTCACTAGGCAAGACCATTATTTTTTCAAGCCGGCAAGCACTGACCTGAGGAGCTGGTGCTGATTCCGGGCTGCAGAGTTGGGGAGCAGGAGGCCATGTTATTTGGAACTCCAAAGACTGCGGGGGAGGGAAGAAGGTTGGTGAGAGTACATCCACACAGAACAGGGGCAGAGAAGCACTGGAGGAAAGGCCAGCATTGCACTGTGTTACATTACTGTTTTTAGGAAAACCTTGGGCTCCTGCTTTGCAGCATGGAACCAATCATTAGTCCATGGTGTGCCTTGGGTCATAATAGCCAATGCGCAGTCGCAGGTTGGTGGGGCTTTGAATGACCAGCCAAGCCCTTCTTGTTCGTGACTGCTTCACAGAGACAGCACTTAAAACCCAGAGAAGTTAAATGATCTCTCAAGTTCACACAGTTAATCTTTATATTTGTTTATATATATATATATATACATATATATATATATTCCACCAGAGGAATCAGCATAGGAATTGAATTGAAGTTCCAGTGGAAAAATCTTGGGATGCTTGGCCACAGGAAGCCCTTCTAGGAAGCCATGGGGATGGCAAATGCAGGTGGGGCCATTCAGCTTCAGCGTGAGGTATGGTGGGGTCGGGACAGGGAGGCGCTGTGCGCTGCGAGCCACATACCTGATCCTGCAGAATAGGCATTGGTGTTGAGCAGGGATGAGCTCTGCGTTGTGATGTTGTTGTGATAGGTGCCCATGGAGGACCCCGCTGGCAAGGTGGAGGACCACACATGGGAGGGAAGGTTGGCATCCAGGATGGTTGTATCATAGGTGCCAGACACTGAAACACACACACACCCCAGTGAGACAAACCCATTCTCTGTGCTGGGGGAACCCAGTGGGCTTGGTTTGCCAGGACTTTCCCAGTTTTAGCCCTGAAGGTCCCTAGTCCTGGCAGCTCCCTCAGTCTAACGGAACTGTAGCAGTTGGTCATCCCACTTCTGTCTGAAATCTTGTTGCTGGTGAAAACCTGATCTCTTGGGTCAGAAATTCTTGCTGGCTCTTGGTGAAATTTGAAGTAGGTAAATTTTGCTCTAGGGTCCACCCATTTCTCCTTCTAAGCCCCCCACCACCTCCCAGTGCACTGTCCCCGCTAATGGTCTCTCTCTCTGCTGCTGACTCCCCTACACAGATGCCGTGGAACTATGGCTCCTTTACAGTAGAATTCCAGACAGCAGCGCAGGAAGGGAAGTCCTCAGTTCTGAGGCCACTCTGTACCAGTGGCAGCCTTCTCCTGTTGAACGCTCCTTAAACATTTCTTTGTGCCAACCAGACCCAAGGGGCATGCTGTCACCCTGAGTGGCATTGGGTGCATCTCAAATCTGAAACCAATTCTGCCTATTTGTTACCTGAGAGGCAGTTAACCACACAGGTCACAAACTACTCCGAGGTTTTGGTTTTATATTGAAAAACAAAAGATCACTATCTCAAGATGGTTTTTTTTTTTTTTTTTTTAGTGAGAGGAAAGCTTCACCTCATATACAGCAGAACTCGCTTCTCACCTCACCTCCCCCCAGGGACCAGATGATTCATCTCTCTGCCTCCCACAGAACCCACCTTGCACTTGGCAGGCACATGATGTATGAGTGCTGAACTATACTCATCCTGCTTGTCTTCCCCTCAGTCTACCCTGCTCATTGCCTTTCCTCAGTGCCTGGTGCTTGGAATAGAGGCAGTATATAATAAATGTTTATCGGACAAGTGAGTGAATGACAGAAAACATTACAACTTTCCCCAATATTCTTCCTTTGGGGAACCTGGCCAACACATTCCCAGGACATGTCAAGAATTTCCTGGGAGAATCTCTAGGCTCTAGAGCCAGACAATGGCCTGCACGTGGGAAGGCTGACCAGATGGAGGTGAGAAGGGTGCAGTCCACATTTTCATGCTGCAGGAAGAGCAACACTCAGGGTTTTGTGAAGTCTGCTGCATCCTGAAAAGCCTGCCTGGGCACACCTGTCACCTTATTCCCTTCCTTCCACAGCAGCCTGGGGCTGAGGGGCTTACCTGACTGGGAGCTCGCTGTCACCACCTTGGTCTCCACGGTGCCTTTCTTGGGGATGGGGAGTGTGTTAGAGGAATTCCGGGTGGGGCTCACGCTTGCAGAGCGGCTCCCTTTGAGCAAACGCTTGACGTCATCCAATTCTGTCCCTGAAAGGAATCCCCCAGTTTTTCATTAGGCTTGGGATTCCTTCCCAAGTCCAGCTGCAGTGGTGAACATTCACGGCACCCTGAACACTGGGGAGGATGAAGCATCCACTTCACCTGCTGGAACATTTCTGGTTAGCCTTGTCATTTCTGCATCTTGTCAATTTATAGCACTGATTAACCTGGCACTTTGTAATGTTAATGGCCTCATAAATCTAGTGGCTCTAAGGAGGTCAAAGTTTTTCATAAATATTTCCTAATTAGACATCACAGGGAAGATTCTGTGGCTGGAAGACCCTGTCATCCTGGATCGGGGGGAGCATTCACACCTGGGATAGCTAGAGAACAAGACCCCTTGAAACAAATGGTTCAGCGGTGGTCTCATCCCAGGCAGAGGCTGCCTCGGGTGTAGGGTCTCTGACCTTGTATGCTCTGAAGTGTCAAAAGGAATGTGTAGCCCATAACTCTTAAATATTATGCTGCTTTCCTGTGAGTTAATTTCCAGGCCCTCCAGCTGATAGGATTTGCAATGAGGTGATTCAGTGGAGTAAAACATGCTGTGCCTCGCAAGGCGGCAAACAGAAGAGGAGGGTGGCATCGTGCAAGGGCAACGTGTGAGAGGAGACGTTTGCTGATGACATGCGCCGGAGGACCGCCCAGGCACCCCCGCCCCTGAGAGCTCCAGACTTTGTGCTCAACAACCCCCTCCCCAAGCCTGGAAAGACTCAGGTGAGACCGTGTCAGGCCTAGAGTTGGACCCTACGGCCCAGGCCCTGAGCTCTTGGGACAAGTCCCAATCTTTGAATCCTGAGCCACCCGAGCCAGCTCTTTCTCTTCCTGGTCTTTGTTCTTGGCTCCCACCCACTTGGGCTCATTTCAAAATGGCAGACAACAGGAGAGCAACATGGTCAACAAACAGAGACTAGGGAATCCCTGACGTCCGAGATAACCAAGTTCGAACTCTCACACTTCTGCCTTCTCTGGTCTTAACCACCCCTTTGAGGCCCCCCCTGCTCCTTTTCCTTCAGGTGTACTGAAACTTCCTCCCATGTCTCTGCCCACTCATCTCGCTGAGACCCTCCTTTAGTCTCCCTTCAAGTGACTGACTAACCTGGGAAGACTCCTCTGGCCCCCGCTCCCTCTGTCCCTGAGCTGTCATGGCTGGTGGTTTATTGTCTGTGAACTACAGAACAGCAGGGACCAGGACTTACTCAGCTCCTCACCCCTGCACTCAGCCCTGGGTCCCTGTCGCAACCTTAGACGTGTCATTTATGACATGAGTGACTGCGCACACACAGCAGTAGCCCTGGACTCTTGGATCCCTCCCAGGACGTGAGCACTTACAGCGGGTAGATGGGGACGCACTCTGCAGTCGAACTCGGATCTCGCTCTCTGTACAGGGAAGAGATGGAACAGTTGTGAAAGAAGGAGCTGGGCTCACAGTGCCCCACACTGAGCTCTGAGCTGCAGATTCATCTTTGGGCTGCTCTGTGATCCAGGGACAGAAAACCTAGGTGTGCCCAGGATGAGTGCTGCTTAGAAAGAGGAGTCCTCTCCTTATCCCGGATCACAACTGCCCCCCACCCCCTACCAGCCACTGAGAGCAGAAACCACAGGCTGAGCCTGGAGGTGCCATCACAATCAGCAATAACCATCTCCTTTCCTAGAGCCCTGGAGAAGGAAGTGGCAACCCACTCCAGTATTCCTGCCTGGAGAATCCCATGGACAGAGGAACCTGGCGGGCTGCAGTCCATGGGGTCGCAGAGAGTTGGACCTGGGTGAGCGACTCACAAGAACTTCCTAGGGCCCACTCCCCTTTACCAGAACCAAGCTGCTCTCCTGTCTCCAGGGTTTCTCAGCCAATAGCAAGAGAATTCTAGTATATTCTTAGCCATCTTGGCCTCTTTAGGGCAGCAAGTGGGTGATTTAACATTCTAAGTTTCAGGAGGAGCATCAGCATCAATCAACTATCAAATTGTGGGTGGTTTGTATGTGCCTAACTTTCCAGGACCCTGGGAGGCTTAGACTGACCCTTACGAATGCCCAGGGCCTAGGAATTCTGCCTTCAGCACTGCCCTGACACACTCCTTGCCACCCTCACCCTCACCCTCACTGAGTAAATCAAGGGCAGCTTTCTCCAGGACCACATTCCCTGCTAGGGCCTTATCCACAAGCAGTTGTGGACAGTGCAAAACTCTCACAGAGAACTTCGTCCCCTGGAACAATGAAAAAGAGGGGCTTGTGCTCCTTTTTGTTTGTTTGTTTTTTGCTGTGTAAATGCAATTACAGCACAACTTGTTAAAGTCACCCAGGAGACTGGACGTGAAATGAGATGTGATGCTAGCACCTTCAGACAATCCACAGCAGAGCGAACCACTCCACATGTTTGCTAGTCTGCTGTCAAAAGTCCACCCTTCCCAAAGGAGACTCCCAGGTGCTACAGGCTCCTTGAGGTCAGAAACCATGGCTTATTCATTCTTTACTCCTCACTTTTCCTGGCTCATATCTGGACACACGTTAGATGCTCAGAAAATACTAATTGAATGAACTGAACTGAACCCAGTGACAGAGATTACCTCGTGTTTGGCTCCGTCCTCTGGTAGAAGAAGATGCTGAGAAACAAAGAAAAGTAATATTAGGCATTAGAGGTGGCATGTTAAACATCTGTGACATGGAGGCAGACCTATTTGGGTGGGGGAGGTGGTTTTCATAGTGCATTTATATCCAGATAGAAACCTTTATGGATGGTGGATGTTTAATAAATGATGCCCACTTGGCCAAAGGGAAGAGAAAATTATGTAAGCCCCAGTGTGTTTAGGGTGCTAAGTTAGCAAATGAATGTTAAATTGGCTCACACTTAGAATGTTAACTAAGGTAATCATGATCCATTTGGACTGGTTGATCACATTGATCAAATTTATCAAGAGACTGCCAGGTCTTTCCTTTAGTTTTCTGTTAGAGACTGTCTTGGTTTTTGCCCTGTAAGCAAGTAAATAACTGAAATTATAATCACTCATATCATCAGTTCTTATGTACCGTGGGAACCCAAGAATACGGACTCAAGATTTAAGGTCCCACCTCGGGTTTCATTCGGTTAAAATGTGCCCCTTTGAGGCTGCTGTGGTAGAGGTGCTGGGGTGTTTGATATTTGTGTATTCTCACCCCTGCTCCCCTTTGTAGGAAGGTCTCTGTGGGTCCTGTGGAAGGGAAAATCTATGGTTGTTGCCTGGCCTTAGGGCTTATCTGCCCAAGCCTGAGCCTTGTGTGAGAAGCTTGCCATTTCATGAGCAAAGACTTTTGACAGCAAACTGATGCATCTGACCATCCATCCCCTTAAGATGCTTCAGGATAAAGAGCCAAGAAAAAGAGGTCAGCAGAGGTCAGACTCTTCTAGAAGAACCCACTTAACTCATGATGTTCCCTCTCCATCCCTGCCAGGCTTGACCGACCATTTCTTTAGAAAATAAGGATAGGACATACCAAATTCCTTCCGAGGGTACTCGGGGGAAGAGTTGCCGCTGGAGCTCCCTGGAGAAAGGACAAACACTTAGTACAAATGGCCACTTAAGCCCAAATAGCTTCTGAGAGAGTGGGTCCTTTCTGCACCTCTGCAACCTGGGTGTTCAGCCCAGGATTTAAACACATTATGCCCAAGGGACTTGCTTGTGGCACTTCCTCCTGGTCACTGATCTACTTGGGTGGGACAAGGAGTGAACAAGGACAGCTGTTTGAAGTTGTTCAAATTTGAACAACTGTTTCATTTCCTTTTTGTTTTCGCTTCCTCAACTCTTGCCCTATGCACTGCTGATGCCAAAGACCCATCTCTGATCAAACGAACACGCTGTCAGCACCAGCAGTTCTCTGACCTCGTGCGGCTTGTTCCGGAGGTGGGCCTCGTTAAGTGAAGAGACCAGTGCTGGCAGAGCAGCAGGGTGAACTTGTGGTGATCCTCTCCACCTGGCCTGGACTTAGGGTTCTCCCTACCTTTGGCAGCCCTGGGTTAAAATCATTTACTGGGATATCCAGAAGCAAGATATCCTGTTTTTCCATCACTAGTACCCAATTCATTCACTATTAGACCCATTTGCACCTGGTTTGTCTGTTATCCACTAAAACTGTATATTGATGTAGATTGCCAGGAATTCCAGTAACTTTAGGAGAAGAGCCCAGATGTCTTCCTCTCACCTCCTCCTTCTTGATCATGAGCTTGCCCCTTCTCTCTCTGACTTAAATGGCATTGCCATTGACTCCTCCTTTCTGTGATCTGGCTCTTCTTTCTCCATTTTCCCCCAAACTTTATCTTTCTGTGTTCCCTTCTGCATTTGAACTCTCCTCCCTGACAAACTTCTCCAGTTTTCCAACTTCTACTAACAACCCTTTGTGGATAACCCAAAACTGGGTGTCTTGCCTTGACTTCTTACCTGAGCTCAAGTCCTATGTGTCCTATTCCCTGAGAAGTATCCCCACCAGAAAGTCATACCAGAGGCTCTACTTTAGGACAAGATAACTGAATTCATTCAAAGGATGAGAGAAGTTACTGAGGGGGGGAGAGTAGTTCTTTCTTAAAGTCTGTGGGGCCTGTACCTTCATATGTTCCATGGCGGGTGACATGAGTCTTCCTCTCGAAAGTCGAGCCTGGTGAGTTGGGCAGAGTGGAGGCAGGTGAATGGGCCCTTCTATAACTGGAGGTGGAGGCACTGCCTCGCATGCTCCCACCTACAAGTGGGGAAAGACAGAAACCCTCAGAGCACTTCACAGGGTGACATACAGTTATACTAGGTACACGCAGTCAGTCCTAATGAAGGAGGGCCCTGTGGAGGGGCCAGAGGCTTTCAGGAGAGCGTGACCGAAAGGGTGCTCAGAAATGGAGGTGGAATTATTGCTGCTGCCCTTTCCCAGAACCCTGAAAGGCAGGGAGGTCCTTTCTGTCTGTAGCCAAAGTGCCTGGAAGTGGAGAAGCAGGCTGTTTCCTAAGGACCTGGCCTGTAATTGCAGACCACTGCTGGGTGCCCTGGAATACAACCCCACATGCAAATATTTCTCCACAGGTAAGGACATGTGCAGCTCTTGAGCAGCTCAGCTGTTTGCATATCTTGGGTCTTCTCTTCAGTGTCATTCCAAGATTTAAAAAATGACTTCGGACTCACAGACTTAGAGAATGAACTTCTGGTTTGCAGGTGGGGGCGGGGCATGGGGAGGGAATGGGGAATGGGAGTAAGGGATTGTTAGGAAGTTTGGGATGGGCTTCCCTTGTGGCTCAGTTGGTAAAGAATCCGCCTGCAATATGGGAGACCTGAGTTCGATCCCTGGGTTGGGAAGATCCCCTGGAGAAGGGAAAGGCTACCCACTCCAGTATTCTGGCCTAGAGAATCCCATGGACTATACAGATCGCAAAGAATTGGATGCGACTGAGCAACTTTCACTTCACTTCACTTTGGGATGGACATGTACACACTGTGGTATCTTAAATGGATAACCAACAAGGTCCTACTATATAGCACAGGGAATTCTGTTCAATGTTATCTGGCAGCCTGGGTGCGAGGGGAGTTTGGGGGAGAATGGATACATTTATATGTATGGCTGAGTCCCTTTGCCATCCACCTGAAACTATCACAACACTGTTAATTGGCTATGCTCCAATATAAAATATAAAGTTTAAAACTATAGCTTTAGAGGCAATGTGCATGTATGTGTGTTTTCCCTGCTTTGTTTGTTGTGTTTCAGTTGAAAGTTACCAGGAAATATTATTTCTTTGGCATCTACTGGGTCTGTGTTGGATATCTGCCCAGTGGAAACTCACATAGTCTGGGGTTGTATGTCACCAGATTTCCTTAGCATAGTAACCTAATCGTTAAGTTTCTTTTGTTGTTTTGTTGTTGTTAATTCAACTGTAAACCCTCAGACATGCATACTCTTATCTAAAAGAAATGAGTTAAAGAGAGTAAGTAGTTCAGCAGGAAAGGAGTCACCTCTCTAGGAAAGCTTCTTAATCATGTTATTTTTATTGGGGACATAATGACAACTGATCCCATTTGAAATAGGCCTCACAGCTCTTTGGGGCATTTGGAATGGATGACAAACAGTGGTAGTGATCCCTCTCCCTGCCCATCTGCCCTTCCCCGACCCCTCCCACCAGCAGGCACTTACTTGAGTTTATGTAGCCGCTGCTGCCATGCGTCAGGCTCTGTTTCTCCAGCCGGCTCCCTCCACCCAGAGATCCTGTTTTAGCATAGCCATTGCTGGTCCCCCCTTCTGCAGAAACGAGGAGCAGGTGACAATTTACAAGTGGACTCAGCAGCCCCTCTCACCTGCCTTCCCTGGCTTCTCACTCACGACCCTGTTGGTTTGGGGCCTCTTTCCCACCGCACCACACGGATCTCATTTTGTTTGTTTTTGATACAAAGGTCAAGAGCAAATATTCTACCCAATTTAAAAAGAAAGTTCCCAGGGTGGTTGCTGGTTAGGATAATTTAAATATTAGAAAAGTCAGCAAGTAATGAAAACTCCTGGAGGCCAGAGCCCAGGTTGGACTTTTGTGAATGCCTGGCCAGTGCCCTGGACCTGGCAGCCGCTGGAAGTGTCAGAGGGCTGAGCGACAGCTCTATGAGGACGGTGTTTCACCTGGCAGCTCATCATGCTCCAACCTATGTGTGGATGCGGGGGCTTCCCACCCTGTCCTGAACCAGGATTCCCAGGAGGTGCAGGGCTAGCTTGGGGGCTTGGATCTCCATTATAGAATCCACTAACCCCAGCAACCTCCTGAGAGAAGAGTAGATTCAAACAGAGGCCTGACTACGGTTCCCTCCTCCCAACCCAGGCCCAGGCTGGAGAAGATGTCTGATATTTTAGCGTCCAATCAAATCTATAGAGACAGAAAGCATATTTGTGCTTTTTAGAGGCCAGAGAGAGGGGAAGGAGGATGGAAATGTTCTAAAATTAGATTGTTGCAAAGGGGCCACATGACTCTATGGATGGACTAATGACCATTGAATTACACACTTCAAACTGGTGGATTCTGTGGGATATAAGTTAAAGTCAACACAGCTGTTAAAAAAAAAAAAAAGATTTCTGATATTCTGGATTTGCTGGACTGATGAGTGAGAGCTCATGAAAAAGATTATATGTGGAGCCCTTCACACAAGCCTTAATGAGAAGAAAGTTCTCAAAATAAGTCACTTACTTGGTGGTAAGGATGTAAGTCTTGTAGTTACTGTTTCTGTGATGACTAGAAAAAGACAAAGAAAAGATGAGATCTTACGTAATGCATTGAAATTCCTCTACTTTGGCAAGGTCTCGCATCTTTCATAAGCTCAGCACTCTAATGAGGTTCAAGGTAGATTTTTATACACTTGGGCTTCAAGGGATTTGATCTGACCCACTGTAAAAGCAAATAGGTGCAATAACAATGGGACTTAATGTACCTGGAAAATAGGTTTATATTTCTTTGGGACCAAAAGTAGTTAGTTACCCACTGATTTGAAAAACGAGTTACCGTGCATTAATGTCTCTCATCTAACAATTAGATCTCGCCCAGGCCTGGATTCACCTTTGAAGCAGGATCAGAATCTTAAGTCACTTTTCTCTGCACTGTCCCTTCTGAATAGTCACCCAGTCCAGCTGAGGCCAGTACATCTTCCTGGCTGATTCCACTGTGATGTGGATAATGACCTTGAACTTCTTTATGAATTTGGGGGTATCTCAAGGATGCATAATTCATTCTAAAATCTTCAGGGCCATGCCTGAGTGTGAGGAGATGTACGAAGGAAGGGGGTTGATAAGTCACATTTGGTGCTTGGTGAAATCATGGACAGGTGAATATCCAAGACAGACTTGAGAATCAGTCCCTTTGCCTCCTAAAATGGAAAGGGAAGTTGCTCAGTCGTGCCTGACTCTTTGCGACCCCATGGACAGTAGCCTGCACCAAGCTCTTCCGTCCATGGGATCTTCTAGGCAAGAATACTAGAGTGGGTTGCTGTTTCCTCCTCCAGGGAATCTTCCCGACCCAGGGACTGAACCCAGGTCTCCCGCATTGTAGACAGACACTTTACCGTCTGAGCCACCAGGGAATGGAGAAGGTGCCAAGTGGTGGTGAGTAATGGAGGTCATAAAAGTTTTTTGTGTTTTTTAAAAACACCAGTTAGAATAAAGAACTCTTGCCTTCCTGAATCACTCTCTCCTCTACAGCAGCATGGGGGGTGGATAGATTCTGAAACCATAACCAGGCCAATTTTGTGCTCTGACCGTGACCATCACCAACCACTACCTCCCTCTGGGTTGGACATCAAGGTGCCCCTATTTAGCTGAGCCCCCTGTTTTCTGAAATCACACTTCTCATGCATATGTGTGTGCACAAGCCCGAGCATATGCATATATGTGGTATGTATGCAGGTATAGCTCATGAAAACAGAAAAGGATGAAGAAGATGGTGGGGTATCACCTTGTGTGCTGGCAACTGCTCCCTCCCACACCCATAACCCTTTCTTTCTACACCCCGCGTGTTCCTATTAGTTTGGTTGTCTTAGCAGCAACATGGGGTTATTAAAGGAGCAGAAGCAGCATAACATGCATAAAAGGAAATGGTTGTAGAGACAAAAATGGCAGCTAGATTTGAATAATAGTCCTTGAGCTTTCACTAAACCTCTTGTTGTGTGGACTTTTGGGATTCTATGACACATAAAAATAAATTATTTCTTAACTTAGAGTTCCAAGTCTGTGGATGCAGAGTTTTTTTTTTTTTTTTTTAGAGATATATGAAAGTCACAGGATAGATGAAAGAGTTAGAGCTGCTAAGGGGACAGTTTAAATGTCTCTGAATTTATCATTTGGGCAGTTTCACAAAAGAAATGTGCCTGTTTTCAGTTTTCAGAGTAGATTGCAACTGTGTCACCAGTGTGATTCCAACTTTGTCCCTGCAGTAATGGGGATATTATTCTTTTGTATTTCCATCACCCTGTATCCCTAAATAAGAACACAATTGAATAAACTCTAGCAAATTCATTCAACAGGATATTATGAAATCATTAAAAATGCTGGTTATAAAAACTATAACATTGAAATGGCACTTCTGGTCTTTTGAAGAAAAAACGGAACACATTTCGATTACAGGTGTATTAAAAAATCAACAAAAGCCTTCTTAAAGGAAAAAATAAAGCCTATTTAGGAATACATTAAAAATTATACAGTGAAAAAAGAGCAAAAAACTAAGAAAAAACTAAAAAAAACACATAAGAAATAGAAAAAAAGATACAGTAGTTGTGGTAGAATTAGGAACTAATTATTTACTTTTTCCAAACTTTTTATTACTTTTATAATGACATTTATCATGCTCTTACTTCTTTCAGTGACTTCAGTGCCATCTCTTTTGTTCTTCTTGGTTACATCCATATCATCGCCACCTACAGAAAAAGCCAGAAACCAGGAATAGCCATGTCCATTTCCACCCCTTTTCGTATATAGTATAGGTCCCTACTATTCAAGCTGAGAACTAAAACTGGATTCCCAGAATTCAAACCATAATTCTTTCATGTGCATATATTGTAATAAGAGTCATTCCCATTTCTTGTATTAGTTAGGAAGTAATTTAATAGTTCCACCTTGGATCCTACTCTTTTGTACTATCTTTTTTTTTTTTCAGGGTCCAGTTGACCAGGTTGCACCCTGCTGAGCATTAAAGGTCTTACATAGATCTGGCACCCTGACATTTGACTGTAAAACTTCCACTTTTTGCCAAGTAATACAATATCTCTCAAAGCATGTGGTGCTTTCAGCTAATTCATTTTGATGTATCCCACAATGTTCAGTGTTCTATACAATGCTCTGTGAATAAAAGACATTCATGCTTCATTATTTAGAGTTCAGATGTGAGAATGATGTTTGATGGGTTGAAATCAGGGTAAAAACCATTATGATGGTCATACTTGTGTGGAACTTTATACTTCACAACATGAAATTTTCTCTTTAACACAACAGCCCTACTATGCTTCTTTACAGACTTAGGTAGGAAAAAAAAAGAACAAGAAAGTCAATGTAAAATCTACTGAAATATGTAGGAAAAGATCTGTACAAGTCATCTACGTTCTCCCTTCACTCTTACTCCGGGCAGAAAAATCACTGAGATCTTGTGCACTGTGTCCTGAAGCGTGGATGGGATGAGGCAAGGCTGACTTCAGGGGTGGGGCTGGGCTGGGCTGGGGAGGAACACAGTTCAGGAGACCAAGGTAAGGATCTCTGTTCCAACTGGGTGCTTTTGGCTGTAGTTAGCAGTCTCAGGCTCTGCAAGGACTTGAAACCTGGCTTTCCCTTGGGTTCTCTCTGCCTAACCTTCCTTTCCTCCTACTTGATCTTTTGGGTGCAGTTCAAATCGGGATTTTAGAATTCTGGAGCAAGCTACTCCCACCCAGGACACCCCTTTCTTGAAGATCTCTCCTTTCAGTCTTTTTCTCCTGCCTAGTGACTTTACGGTCTACTTATCCACTAAGCGCAATGGGCACAGGGCCTAGTCCCATCATAGTTTCACGGGCCCGCAAAAAGTTTTTAACTTCTTTTAAAATCAAATGGAAAAATGAACACACTCTAACTTGGATTATATTCTTTCATGCAGTTTTTTGTCTTTTTTTTTTTTTTTTAAATGGAGGAAGGACATCCACAAAGGCAAAAGTATCTAGGTCAAAAAAAGTCCAAATGAAGCCCTGGGTGAGTTCCCCACTGAAAATCAAGACCACACAAGACCAACCGGTCAACTACCTGGTGGACTTCACCAAGATCCGCACAGTTAGCTTCAGGGCCTGATCGAATGTGCCAACTTTTTGCTCACTGGGGTTTTTTAAATGCAGCTCTAGGCAAGAATGAGGCATCATGGAAAAATTCCTGGCTGCATCTAAGAAGACACAGAAGTTCTTTGCAGGTATGTTTTCCAGAGCTGAAGAGCACAGGCTCCATGAGCAATTTAACAGTGGAGTCCAGCTTTATCAGAGGGCCAAACCTGACTTGTGACTGTGTCTGTACTCCAGCTATTACCTGTAGGACTGTCTCACCGATCTATGTACAACCCGACACCCTCTTTGAAATCCACTGTTTAGGCATTAATGCCTTTGGCATCTCTGAAACCACACCCCCACCTCCGCTTTCTTTTTTAAAATTCATCATCAGCTGTGAACCAGGAGGCATTTTGGAGATTAAATGTTCACATGCCCCTGGCTGCCACTGGGGAGCCACCTAGCATGGCAGCACCTGAATTGTTACAAACAGTTCCTTTCAGGATAATTTTTTATAACAACCTATGGAAACTTTAACTTTCCACAAGCTATCACTTATTACCATCCTTAAATGAAAGTTGCTGCCGGCAGCTATAAATTTGGATTGGCTGGGTCGTTTCCACTTATAGCCATCAAGGCAGATTGATGATAGCTCCAGTCCTTTTGGTAAGAGTCTCAGTGTCTAGGCAGCCAACCTGGCAAGTGTTTTCTTGTTCTTTCTGTACCTAAAAATATAACAAACATTTCAAGGTAGCCCCTATGTTTTTCTTAGGTCCCAAAGATGAAGCCTTAAGATCTGAAACAAAAAAGCCAAGAGTTCCCTAACTTCCAGAGGGCACAAGGAGATAGCCTGCTAAGAAATCAGATGCTCCCCTCCAGAATGGGAGGGAGGGGAGCCCTCACTGGCCAGTGCTCTAGAGATAGAAGGGCCCCTGGGTGGGTGAAGGTAGACGCAACCTGTCTCAGCCTGGAGCTCCTACATGGCTGCATCCCGTGGCTTTACACAATGATTTCTTAGGCCTGAAATAAGGAAGGAGCTCTGCTGGCTTTACCCAGACTGATAGTCAGAAATGGCAGGGATGTATCAGGAGACAAATTCCTTTCAACCAGAGCTGACAGGAAGTTTTCTGTGAGTTATCAAAGTGAAAATGATGGGTTTAGGCACAAACCTGGATGGGGATCATCCCACGGGGCTACAGTTTTCCCACAGGATTTCCTTCTTAAATATTTTAAGTGCTGAGAGTTTTTAAAAAGTGTAACATAAGGGAAAGGAAAGTACATGCCCAGACTCGTGGCTGAGCCTGCCTCTCCCAGCAGTGCTTATCTGAACGCCTTGCCCCAAAGTACTACTTAACGAAAGCATAGTCAAGTAGCATGATTTTAAACTCTGGGATATTTAGGCCACTTTACTAGAACTGAGGATAAGCAGGTCATTCAAGTTCTCAATTCCAAAATTATGTTAATTTCCATTCATAGTTCTAAGGGGCTGCTTCGTGGTTATTTCATAATGTTCTTTTGAAGACATAAAAATGATCCTGTGCCATTTTCTTATGTAAGAAAACACAATTCAGAATCATTTGTCTACTTTTATGAGTTTTTTCCTTTCCTCTTCACTTAAATGATGTCACATCCACTTAAAACTATTCACATTGATGATGGGGTGTAACCCAGGCACAAATAAGGCCAAATTGCTAATACCAAGAGAAAACCATCTCAACTGACCTTCTTATAACAATTCATGAAATACTTGATCTTTAGCACAAAGAAGGGAATAGAGAAGGAAATGTTTTTCTATTTTAGGAATAAATGTCCCTATCCTCTGCTAAGGAATCATAGGTATCTTTACAGCTCTTGTTACTCCGGTCTCTGTACACTTAACATTTTAAAACAACAACAAAATAACCAAAGTGTGGGAAAACCACCCACTAGCTATTGCTCTGTTAACACAGAAGGGCCAAGCAGTTTGCAGGGGGTATGAATACCCATGCCCTAGGGTCGACAGTCTCAGAGGCTTCTGTCTCTACACCCCTCTGGCAAGCAATAGGTGCCCCCACCTCTGCATTTAGCATCCTCGATTTTCATAACCAGGGCTGGGGGAGCTTGGGCCCTAGCTTGGTGATTAAGCTGCTTGTTTATAGCCATGTTTGGTTAAATCCTGCTACCACTAACAATAGCAACTGAGCCAAACCAGGCAGATGCAAACTTCTTTTGGTCAGGCATAATTTAAAAATGTGGTTAGTTCTTAGGTCAGAGTGGTTTCAGCAATCTGGGTTTCTATCCAAGCTTGAAGCAAGAGTCCTTGCTTTAAGTGCCCCCATGTTAAAAGGGCTCCATTGGAGGCTGTACATTTGTTTTAGTTTAGTTTCAACTTAGATTTGTGCCTTAGCTCTAAGAGAAAGCATATAGGGGTAAGAGAAATGATTCCGCTCTCCAAACAGATTTCTTTAAAAAATCTCCCTATATTTTATGGAAAGAACAAATCCAACTATTAAGCTACTGATTAGCTGCTTCTCAAAGAAGTGAGGTGCTAGAGGATTTGCCAACACTTCAAAAAAGTAAAGTGGTAAATTGTCAGTTAGTAGCTAATGTGGTCTAGTGAGATACCTAAACTGGTAGTTCTCGTTCCAAAATGAATTTCTTTTGGTCTACATTGGCCTGTAAAATGTGACAGAGTTTTTTTTTTCTTGTTCCAAGTTTGACTCCAGGAAGTTCCTGGATTAACTATATCATTTCAGATATTTCACTTTACTTTAGATTAGGGGTAGTAAGTATAGAGTGTGATATACAGCCAGCCTCTTGAGCTTAGTCAGAACCTGCCAGCACAGACTCTGGGGGAGCACACTGGTGCTCAGGGGTTACTTCTAGAAACCCCCACTCACCTACACTTTGATTTCTGAGCTGTTCTCTGCTATCAAGGGGAGAGAGGGAAAGTAGGGAAGGGTGGGGAGAGAGAAGAGAGAAACCGAGACTGAGAGAGAAGGAATTTTAAACTTCTTATATTCTAAATAAAACAGTTTAACACAAGTCATTTTACAATACTGAAAACAGTACCAAAGAAATCTTGTCACCGGAGTTCACTTTATTTTCACTGGCTTTTTTATTCATTTTCCCACTGTCAAAACTTTCTTGTCCCTTTAAAAGACCTACCCTAAGTAGAACACATAAGTCAAACTAATCATTTATGATCAATTAATCACATCAACAGAACACTGGAAATTAAAGAATGTCATCTTAGATTCTCTGACAAACATTCAAGTTCTCAGCGGCAAACCTCAAATTAAAATCTCACAAGGAGCGAGAACCACCAAATTCCTATGACTTACCTAGTTTGAGATGCTGAAGGAATCGGAAACAACTTTGAGTAAATGCCCCTTCTTTCCTCCCCTGACGTTTTCTTCTAGACTGTTTGCCGTTCCCACTTTTTTTTTTATCCAGACCCAGCCAAGGTGTGTTAGAGCTGAGTGATCTTTCAAAAATGTTCACTTCTCTCCCCCTTGTTTCTTTCCGTTCTTTGCTTCCAAACAAGTCCTGACAAAGGTGTGTCGAGGTTTGAAGCATGACTCCACCCTTCCAATTATCTGACACTTGCAGGATTAAAAAAAAAAATCTGCCTCCAGGAATCAAACTTTACAGGAGGCAGAAAGCTTCTCCAGTTTAGAGCCATGGGATTAACCATTTATGGGCCATGGGAAAAGGGAACAAGGGTTCAGCATAAAGGAAATGACTTTTTTTTTTAACATTTTGATTTTTAAAAATTTTTTTGTGTGTTTCTTTTTTTTTTCCATTTATTTTTATTAGTTGGAGGCTAATTACTTTACAATATTGTAGTGGTTTTTGTCATACATTGACATGAATCAGCCATGGGTTTACATGTATTCCCCATCCCGATCCCCCCTCCCACCTCCCTCTCCACCCGATCCCTCTGGGTCTTCCCAGTGCACCAGGCACTCCTCCTTACCTTTTACAGCCAGAGAACTGCCACAGCTTGGTATTCCCCTCCCTCGCTGCCATCAGTTCGGCTCAGTTCAGTCGCTCAGTCATGTCCAACTCTTTATGACCCCATGGTCTGCCCCATGCCAGGCCTCCCTGTCCATCACCAACTCTCGGAGTTTACTCAAACTCATGTCCATTGAGTCAGTGATGCCATCCAACCATCTCATCCTCTGTCGTCCCCTTCTCCTCCTGCCCTCAATCCCTCCCAGCATCAGGGTCTTTTCAAATGACTCAGTTCTTCACATCAGTGGCCAAAGTATTGGAGTTTCAGCTTCAGCATCAGTCCTTCCAATGAACATTCAAGACTGATCTCCTTTAGGATGGATTGGTTGGATCTCCTTGCAGTCCAAGGGACTCTCAAGAGTCTTCTCCAACACCACAGTTCAAAAGCATCAATTCTTCGGCACTCAGCTTTCTTTATAGTCCAACTCTCACATCCATACATGACTCCTGGAAAAACCATAGCTTTGACTAGATGGACCTTTGTTGGCAAAGTAATGTCTCTGCTTTTTAATATGCTGTCTAGGTTGGTCATAACTTTCCTTCCAAGGAGCAAGCGTCTTTTAATTTCATGGCTGTAGTCACCACCTGCAGTGATTCTGGAGCCCCCAAAATTAAAGTTTTTCACTGTTTCCATTGTTTCCCCATCTATTTGCCATGAAGTGATGGGACCAGATGCCATGATCTTAGTTTTCTGAATGTTGAGTTTTAAGCCAACTTTTTCACTCTCCTCTTTCACTTTCATCAAGAGGCTCTTTAGTAGTTCTTCACTTTCTGCCATAAGGGTGATGTCACCTGCATATCTGAGGTTATGGATACTTCTCCCGGCAATCTTGGTTTCAGCTTGTGCTTCATCCAGGCTGGCATTTCGCATGATGTACTCTGCATATAAGTTAAATAAGCAGGGTGACAATATACAGCTTTGACATACTCCTTTCCTGATTTGGAACCAGTCTGTTGTTGCATGTCCGGTTCTAACTGTTACTTCTTGACCTACATACAAATTTCTCAAGAGGCAGGTCAGGTGGTCTGGTATTCCCATCTCTTTAAGAATTTTCCACAGTTTGTTGTGATCCATACAGTTAAAGGCTTTGGCATAGCCAATAAAGCAGAAGTAGATGCTTTTCTGAACTGTCTCGCTTTTTCAATGATCCAACAGATGTTAGCAATTTGATCTCTGGTTCCTCTGCCTTTTCTAAATCCAGCTGCCCTGGGAATGGTCAAAATCCTGATGTGCGTGACTCATGGTGTATCCAGGCCTGTGGGGGACCTGTGGTCAGGGTCTGAGCCTGAGCCCTAGGAAAACTGTGAAGTTGACAGGATTTATTTCTGAGATCTGCTTCCCCTATGTATCACGGACAAATGCTGATGGCTTAGACAGTAAGAATCTGCCTGCCATGCAGGAGACCCGGTTCCATTCCTGGGTCAGGAAGATTCCCTGGAGAAGGAAATGGCAACCCACTCTGGTATTCTTGCCTGGGAAATCCCATGGACAGACAAGCCTGGCAGGCTACAGTCCTTGGGGTCACAAAGAGTTGGACATGACTGAGAAACTAACACTAACTAACTAACTCCCTTATATATACCTTTTTCCTCTTTCTCTGATTCTGACCTAACCCAGGTCAAGCTTACAAGAAGGAAACAGTGGTGAACTAATTCACAGTAAAATGTTAATGACTGAAAATACAGAGTAATTTGGTGGCATAGGGTTCACTTTTAAAAAGTAACCAGATAAAGTAATGCTGACTCCAAAGAGTGAAGTGAGGAACCCTGTTCCTTTATTGGCATTTAGCCAGCCAATAATGGAAAGAGATACTGTGAGGGGGTGGGGGGTGCGGTTAAGGACCTTCTTGGCCCTCAAATCAGCACCCACGTAGTCTCTATAAAAGCAAAGACACATGTGAACTCCCAGAGGTCCTGTAACTCCAGGTGCAACTCATAGGACCCTTAGACTTTTCTGGAGGGCCAATTTGTACCAATCTAGAAAGTTCTCATGAACACTAGATGGCATCTGGTTTTCTGGGGCCCCCTAAAGACTAACTTGAGACTCTTGGTATTGGTAATATGAGAAATCTGACCCTGGAACTTACTCAGGTGGTTCTTTGGAGCCATAACATCTTCTTGGGACCCAATGCCAGGTCTGGATTCCTTGATCTGAGGCATCATTCCAGGATCCTGGAGGGGAGTTGTGGGATTCTGGTAGCATGCATGTCTGCACCATGCTATTGTGGGTACTCATACTGAGTGGACGAGTAGCAGACCACTAAGCACCCCTTATGGGGTTCTCACTCCTAAGCTCCCAATATTTCTGCATTGAAGTTACTCATTTCAGAACACTTTGAATGGTCTAGAATGTGACACTATTGGGTTCTTGTCTCCTGGAATGTTCCTGACTTCCCTAAATAGTTACTCATCATGTCTGCTGTTCATCTCACAGAAGAGTATTGAAGAATCTGGAAGATGGAAAGCTTTCAGCATGAAATTAACATAACACTGTCTCATTCATTCACTTATTCATTAATTCATGAATTAAACAAAGATATACTGGCTCTTTGGCTCCTACTTGAAATCAGACATTGAACTGAGAATTTGGTGGTGAAATATAGATATATTTTCAGTTATTATGGAGTTCAGGGTCCAATGGAGGCAGACAGGCCTTAAATGTATTAGTCTGCTAGGACTATTGTAACAAAATACTGCTAGCCTTGCTAAAGAGAAATAGCAAGCCCCAGACGCAGTCATTTGCCCCAACAACACAGCAAACCAAGACTTTATTGCAGTTTCCACTTTTCCTAGAAATGGAATCTTTAAGTAGACAATTCTAAATTTCCTGATCAGCACTTCAGTTCAGTTCAGTCGCTCAGTCGTGTCTGACTCTTTGTGACCCCATGAATCGCAGCATGCCAGGCCTCCCTGTCTATCACCAACTCCCGGAGTTTACTCAAACTCAAGTCCATCGAGTCGGTGATGCCATCCAGTCATCTCATCCTCTGTTGTCCCCTTCTCCTCCTGCCCCCAATCCCTCCCAGCATCAGGGTCTTTTCCAGTGAGTCAACACTTTGCATGAGGTGGCCAAAGTATTGGAATTTCAGGTTCAGCATCAGTCCTTCCAATGAACACCCAGGACTGATCTCTTTTAGGATGGACTGGTTGGATCTCCTTGCAGCCCAAGGGACTCTCAAGAGTCTTCTCCAACACCACAGTTCAAAAGCATCAATTTTTCGGCGCTCAGCTTTCTTCACAGTCCAACTCTCACATCCATACATGACCACTAGAAAAACCATAGGCTTGATCAGTGCTTAGTGAGGTAATTTGCATAGTAAGAACCCTGCCATTCCCTTCCCCCCAAAATGATGACCTGGCCTGAAACAATTTTTTTCTTATCTTTTGCTAATAACATCCTCGCCCACCCTCCTCTGTCTATAAAAACGTTCCATTTTGTACAGCCCCTCAGAGAGCTTCTTTTTATTGGACCAGATGCTCCTTGATTCTTGAATCTTTGAACAAAGCCAATTAGACCTTCAAATCTACTCTGTCAACTTTTTCTTTTTTAACAGATTGGTGGCAGCAGTAGGATCCAGATGAACTTCTGAAGGCATTCAGAACATTCAAGTGTGGTGCCACATAACCCATTTTGAATTCATGCCTTTCTCACTGTTTCCAAGGGATGTTGGCGAGTTCCTCTCTGCTAAGCTATGCTTTTTTGCATTCAAGCTCCCAATCTAATCTGCTTTCCTCCTCAGAACAAGTCAGCTTGAGCACGTAGATGATTCTACTCAGAACCCAACTGAACTGGAGATGGTTCTGCCTGCAGCCCATTCTCTAACCTTTTAGACCACAGTTATCAGAGTGGAAAACCCAGCCCTTGGCTCTGTCCCTGGATTCCACATTGAACATTGCTGATAGTTTGGTCTGCAGTTCTGTTGTGAATCCTTCCTCAGGTTTCATGTTGGTAGCTGCTGCTGGTAACTGGAGCTTTTCATTTATGTGGAAGCAGATCACAGGCCCCATTCCTTGGGTTTGCTGGTCCAATCGTTTCCCCAGTCCAAGGTTCCATGGGAACTGATGGTGGTGCACATAGGTCTGTCTTCTGGCCAGGACAAGTGAACATCTCTTCGTTGCTGCCAGTATGTTAAGGTGTTTGTCTTGTTTTGTGCAGATAAAGGCTATTGCTCAGTTGGTACCTGGAAAGCCAAAAGAAACTCCTGTGAGGTTTTGTCACCAGATCCCAGATCCCATGTTGAGAACTACTGGTGGCAGTGGTAGTCCTCCATTTATTTGGGATCATTCCACAGTCCCCATTTTGGGGGACCTGCAGATTCAGTTCTTTCTGCATGCCCCAGATTATTAGTGTGGCTCCAAGAAACCCAAAGACCTAGTTAAGAGCAATGGGATACTTTATATCTAAAGAGTTGTGTGAGCCACCTTATGGCACACTCATTTACTTTATGTTTAACATCTATAGTTCTGGAATGGAAGTTGAAGATGGCAAGATTTTACTAAAAACAATCTAGAATTACAATGGTCATTATGAAGAAAATTTCAAAGAGACAAGATCATTTTAACAGTGCACTTAAGAGCAAGAATTCCCAAATCAAACAGAATGGAATACCTATTTTAATTAGTATGATGAAGCCTCTAAAATTTTTTGAAATTTCAAAACAGTTTCATCAAGATTTGTTGTAAAAGACTAATGAGAAATGAAAGACACAGTCAGTATTTAAAACAAAACCTAGGCCTCTCCCATTACACTCTTCTAGGAGTTCATCAAAACACTGGCGCAGAAATTGATGCCTCAATTATAAACAACTGAAAGAAACACAGGAAAAAAGATTGCCCTCAAAGGCTCTAGGCAGATTCTTCAACTTCAACTTAAGTGCTCTGATACAGAACCCTCCCAGAGTTGCCAAAACTCTGAGGGATTTTCTGGTAAACTGCTGTATTATTCTCTTAAACAGCCAAGGGGGAACTAAAGTTAAAATTTATTGGGTTGTTCAATACTACCAGAAATATTCAGTTTGTCCCAACTGAAACCTGACAAGATATTTGAAAGGATTTAAGAACTTGATGATTAGAAATGTGGCCAGATTGGAAGCTGTTATTCAGGGCCTGCTAGGAATTTTTTTTTTAAAGGGCTTCTCCCCTAAGCTAAATGTACTGAGAGAAAGAGATATTCCAACCATAGGTGGATGAGTGCATCAGTCCTTTTTTGTCAATTCTCAAACTTCCTTTATTCATTTCAAAATAGTTGTAGATATTGGGACATTAGAAACAGAATTTTCCTGTAAATATGCCCCCCAAATTCCATCTTGGAGAAAATTTGGATACCTTCTCCATGAATTTTCTACCCTCATCTTCTCTGGGACCTAAGAGCCATTCTTTGAAATACACATGTTTCTCTGGGGAAGAAGTATTTGAAAATTGGGAAGATTAAAAAAAAAAGCAAAATCAAGGGTCTTCTCCACAAATATGAGTAGCTATAAGATCTCTGTTTGCATGTCTGTGTGTGTCTATATGTACATGTTATGGATGTGTGATACTTTCTACCTATGATTGGTATTGCCAAAAATAATTTTGCAAAAGAGCTGTATTTAATTTGATTTAAACTCAAGTGCTTATATAAACTAAGAGTTGGGTATTCCACAACTCTCAGAATATAGAGACTAACCCAAATGTTCTTTTTAAGTCCATGTGATCTAAGATTAATCTTTCATAAATAAAATTTAGTTAAAGTTTGTTGGTTTAATTCAAACAGACATGTCTTTAGAGTTATCAGCATTAAATATTAACACTTTTAATTCTACATTTGTTTACAAATTCACCAGTAAGAGAAATAGATATGATGAAGTTCAGATAGTACAAAACACTTTTGGGACCAAATGATTTAGTTTGGGAAAAGAGTTTATAAACATTTTATCAATTATATTTTCTGGCATATGTACTTAAAACTAGCTTCTAAAATATTTTGGTAAACTGGAACCTTAGAGTTTTGGTAAATTAAGGTTAATGATAGAAATTCATTGAATAGAGTGTTTCAAAAAAACTAAAATATTATTTATTGAACATAGGCTTATCTATTTTTGGCTTCTTTTTAGAGAAACTAAAGGTAAATTTGGTTCTGTTAGAAAACATGTCTTTTTATCACAGTGAAAGATTATATTGTGAAGAAGCACGTTTCTAGAAATAATGAAATGTATTCACAAATTTGTCAATCTAAAGAATGCTGGTATAAGAGATAGTCTGCAATTGTTTACATCCTAAATTTTCACTAGAAATTAAGGGTTTAGAATAGTAATGTTATTAAAGCTACTGAAAATAAAAAAAGCAAGGCATCTCCATATGCCAGGAAAGTAGATTGTGTTTTTGGCTAAGAAAAGGAATGAGGATTGAAGATGCATTTTTGTTAAGAGGAAGTGAGAGTAATTTTGTCTAAACTGGAATATCTGTTTATTTCAGAAAGAAAGGGAAAAAAGTATTGCACCTCATGTAATCAAACGGATTAAAATCCAATTTTTACTATAAGGGTTTTAAAATTTAAAGTTTAACATCATAGTATATTTATGTTAAAGTAGAACTTAAATTTACTTTCATCTGTTAACTAAATAATTAAGAATTGTTTTATATTGATCCATAATCTTATTTAGTCGAGTGTCCAACCTTTGGATATTTCTGACAAACTTTCCAAAATCAAGTTCCAAAAATGAAGTTTTTCTGATCTAGAAAAAACTTTGGGATTTTTCCAGAGGGCCCCTGGAACATCCCACAATATTTGTTAAACTAGTTAGGCTTTCTTCATATATTAAATTACATGAGAAGCATTGCCAAATAAGAAGTAACATTAAGGTATTTTTTCTTAATGTTGTGTCTTCAGAGGTAGATGTTGTAAGTGTTCCAGAAATTATGTAAAATGCCTGGAAGTCTAACGCGCCCTGGTATAAAATGTCATCTGTCATCAAAATTGAGGCTTGCACTAAAGGAACTGAACATGAGTATCATGGAAATTCCCTGGCTGACTTTCTTGCAAGGACAGCAGCAATAGAATCTATAGAGATTGTGGCACTTGTGGGTGAAGCCCATTCTGCTTCTGCAGAAAATGACCCCTCATTGCCTGACTTCTGACATTCTGATGTCCTTGTAACATGGCAACAGTCTGCTCCTGAATCAGAGACATTAAGATGGGTAAACAATGGCTGTAAATGAAACGAACAGAAAGGGCTATGGGGAAAAAAAAAAGGCAGTGACTTGGTTCTTCCCGGTTCCCTGGCAAAATCCATTTTGTTTTCAAATTTCTTAATCCACTATAGGGAAAACTTTTTATTTGTCCCCAGGGGTCTCAGAACTTCTGGGTCCTTTGAGTGTCTCTCCTTGGACTTTGTTCAGTTGTCATTTAGTATAGGTGATCAATATGTTCTTATTGTTGCATGTATGTTTTTTGAATGGGTTGTAGCATTCCCTTCTTGCACTTATATCAACAATCAGGCCAAATTTAATATAAACAACAAGTTAGTTTCACTGAGATTATGCTTGGGAAAAAATGCAAAGCAAATTATGTTTGTAACTTTATAGATATTAGATTCTAGTCCTGTTAATTGTCTTTGAGGTTTTATTATATAACTGTAAATTAGACTGAATCCTGAATTGTAGTTTCCTCAGATATCTGGCTGCGAGAAATGTTTTAAAATTTCTCCCACCCTTCTGTTTTGAAATCACAAGAACAAAGATGGCCCTTCAATCACCTTAAAAGGGGCTGTCCCAGGTTCTCCCTCCTACCCAGATGGCAGTAAGACTACAGGACTTGAACTTCGGGTACACATCTCACAACTAAAGGACTATACCTGACCTGTGGTTCTGCACAGATGCGAGAGACCTCCAAATCTAATTGACAAGGAAGAGCTGCCATCAAGGTAGGCTGCTTCCACCCAAAGAGATGAATTAAGAATTCCTACTTAAACATGAAACCTTTTCTTCTCTTTCCTTTACTCTGGCATTGACCTAGAAAGATAACACCCTCATCTGTATCTCCCAAGACACTGAGAAGGGGGGTAAACTCTGAAATTCAGAGCAACTTTTATTTCAGGCTAAGAGAAAAATCTCACCCACTCCCGACTTGAAGGGGCTCACACAACAATTTTTACAAATGAATCCATTAACAGTGCCACCTTCATGGAAGCAAGTTTGTGCCCCAACAAGATTTACTTTTGTCTGTGGTTGTAACCTATGAGTGGACCTAGGGGGTGCCTGAATGGCTGAAGCGCAGCTGAGCAGTGCCTCTTAGGTTATCTAACCATGTCCCTAACTATTCTAAAAAGGACTGACCAGGAGTTTTTTCATGATTCACAGTTTCTGTCTTTAGCAGTGAATACGGCCTAGTTTTCTGACTAGGAGTAGATGTAAGTGAGACTATGATCAGTAACCTCTCCGAAACTCTTTTTTTCTTATTTCAGTTTTATCGAGATATAATCTACATACAGCACTGTATAGGTTCAAGATGCACAGATTAAAGACTTGATCTTCACACATCATGAAATGATTATCACACTGAATTTAGTGAATACCCATCATCTCACATAGATGTGAAATTAAAGAAATAGAAAAAATATTTATTCTTTGTGATGAGAACTCCTAAGATTTCCTCTCTTAATGATTTTCATATATAACCTATGGCAGTGTTAATTACATTTATTTTGCTGTACTTTGCAACCCTAATACTTATTTATCTTATAATTAGAAGTTTGTACCTTTTGACTGCCTTCATTCATTTCCCCCTCCTCCTGCTCCTCACCTCTAGTAACCACAAACCTAATCACTTTTTCTGAGTGAGTTTGCTTTTGAAATATGGTTGGCCAACACTATGTTAGTTCTTGGTGCACAACATAGTGATTTGATATTTCTATACATTTCAAAATGATCACTGTAAGTCTATTTATAATATGTCACTGTATGGAGATACGATGTAGTTCTTGACTATGTTTCCCACACTGTACATTTCATGTTTGTGAGTCATTTATTTTGTACTTCTTAATCTCCCTGACCTACTTCTCTCCTTCCTCTATCTTCCTGAGACCTCTCCTTAACCCTTGATGATAAAGCAGATTCTCTTGCTAAGCAATTAGCTTCCCAGCAAAAATCATTGGACTCTCTAGCCAAGTTTGTTCTTGATAATAGGATAGTCCTTGATTATCTTTTAGCTAAACAGGAGGTGTCTGTGCTGTGGCCCACACTACCTGATGCACCTGGATTAGCACTTTGTGAGGAGTTGAAACTCGGCTACAAACGATTACTGAGTAAATAGATAATTAATGAGAACCTACTCTACTGCTCAGGGAACTCTGAGTGAGTGAAAGTCACTCAGTCTTTGCAACCCCATGGACTATACAGTCCATGGAATTCTCCAGGCCAGAACACTGGAGTGGATAGCCTTTCCCTTCTCCTGGGGATCTTCCCAACCCAGGAATCAAACCAGGGTCTTCTGCATTGCAGGTGGATTCTTTACCAACTGAGCTATCAGGGAACTCTGTGGTGACCCAAATGGGAAGGAAATCCAAAAAGAGAGGATATATATACATGCACACACACACATATATGCATAGCTGATTCACTTCACTGTACAGTAGAAACTAACACATTGTAAAGCAACTATCCTCCAATAAAAATTAAATAAAATAAAATTTTAAAAAATCACTGATCAAGCCTCTTGGCTTAGAAATAACCCCTTTGACAGTGTCTTTTTACTTCATTCTGATTGGTTTGGGTTTTGGGGATCAGGGCTCCAAAGTGTACTCCAAACACTGGGAATTGATCTATTTATAGTTATTGTAAAAATCCCCCTGGTGCATCGTATCCTCTCAAAAACTATAAATACATGTTCGCAGCCACTAACTGCCAAGCAAATGATCTCCCTGAGACTGGCATGTCAGAAAAGGAAAGAGAATGACCAACTTAAGGATTATGAACAGGGGACTGTGACCTGCGACTGTCACAGGAATTAAACCAAACAGAAGGACCTCAGGATGCCATACCCATGATTAAGGAAGCTGCAAGAGCTACAGAGTGGTAGCCAAGAGTGGCACTAATGCCTTAAATTTTGATCATGTCTCTCAGTTAGAGTTTACCAAAAGGGGATTTGCTAAAAAAATAAAACAAGACCCAAACCATTTGTCCCATGTTAGTGTGCTAAGTTGCTTCAGTTGTGTCCAACTCTGTGGGACCCTATTGACTGTAGCCCACCAGGCTCCTCTGTCCACGGGATTCCCCAGGCAAGAACATGGAGTGGGTTGCCCTGCCCTCCTCCAGGGGATCTTCTTGACCCAGGGATCAAACCCGCATCTCTTGTCTCCTGCATTGGCAAGCGGATTCTTTACCACTAGCTCCACTAGGGAAGCCCCTCATTTGCCCCAACAACAGCTAAATGAGTCTTAACTGCAGTTTCAACCTCTCCAGGTAGGTGACTTTTAAACAGACATTGAAATTTCCTGATCAGCCCTATTGAGGTAATCTGAATAAAAAGACCCTTGCCATTCCTTTACCCCCAACATAAGATGACCTGGCCTGGAACAATTTTTTTTTCAGGCTAATAACATACTTGCCCCTCTCTCCTTCTGCCTATAAAAGCCTTCCATTTTGTACAACCCCTAGGAGAATCCTTCTGTTTACTGAATGGGATGCTGTTTGATTCATCATTGAATGAAACCAACTAGATCTTCAAATTAACTCCATGTAATTTTTTAAAAAAGCTTAAACAACACAAATTTATCATCTCCAACTCTGGACGATAGAAGTCCCAGATCAAGGGATTGGAAGGCTTGGCTCATCCTGAGGCCTCTCTCCTTGGTTTGCAGATTGCTATCTTCTTGCCTGGACTGCTGCAGTCCATGGGGTCACAAAGAGTTGGACACGACTGGGTGACTGAATGACAACATCTTGCCATCTTTGCACGGCCCTCTCTGTGAGTCTCTGGTCTGTGTGTCTTACTCTCCTCTTACTACAGGGACACCAGTCAGATTGGATTAGGGTTCACCTAACAGTCTTGTTTTAACCTAATTGCTTCTTATAAGGTCATATCTCCAAATAATATTATCACATTCTCAGGTATTGGGAGCTAGGCTTCAATATCTGAATTTTGAGAGGAGACAATTCTTAACAAATTATCTACATAACAAACACGTATGTACCAATGTACAATTAAGAATGTGGTAACCACTATAAAGAAGAATTCTGGATACTGTGAGAGAGCAAAAGAGGAGACATAATCTTAAAAGATACATGAGAAAGTGCAGTTAAGAAAGTGACACTAAACTGATGAAGGTAGAAAAGAGATCACACAGGTGAAAGGAGAGATGGAGAGTGTTCTGGAATTTAGAAAAAGAAAGAGAAGGCTCTGAAGTGAAAGACACATGGTGAGTTTGAGGAAGAGGGTGAAGCAATATATACAAGCGCACCAATTGGAGGGAGGGTGGCAGTGAAAAAGAAGCTGGAGAGATAGGCAGGGACTGGATCATACAAGGTCTCATGAGCTGTGGTAGGGAGGTGTTTTTTGGTACTTGACAAATGTTCTTAAATTGACATAAGGGAATAACTCTATGTCGGCACTGACTGTTTATATCATTATGAAAAAAGAGAGAGTGGAACTAATCTTTCTAATATCTATTATGTGCCAAATGGTTTACATACTTATTTTAACCTCTATAGTAACTCTTAACCTCTACAGTAATTGTAAGAGGTATATACTGTTATTATCTTCATTTTATAGCTGAGAAGAGTGAAATTCAGAGAGGCTGAGTCACCAGGCCAAAGATCTTACAACTGATAAGTGGTTCCAGAGATAGGTAAGGTGATGGAAAAGGAGTTAATGATTGATCATGCCTACACAGTGAGGCCTCCATAAAACCCCAATAGTATGTGATTTAGTGAGTCTCCAAGTTGGTGAACACATCTACATACTGGGAGGGTGACACACCTCATCCTCCCCCAACTCCATGGGGACAGAAGGCTTTGCTCTCAGGACCCTCCCAGACCTCATCCTATGCACCTCTTTATCTGGCTGGCTGTTCATCTATCTTTTATCATATCTTTTAACAGATTGGTAAACAAAAATGTTTCCCTGAATTCTGTGAGCTATTCTAGCAAATAATCAAATCCATGGGGAAGAGGGTAATGGAAACCTCCAGTCTGTAGCCAAGTTGAACAGAAGTTGTGAGCCTATGACTTGCCATGGGCATCTGAAGTTGGGGAACCATCTTGTGGGACTGAGCCCTTAACCTGTGGGATCTGATGCTGTCTTCAGGTAGAGAGCATCTTCACTGATTGAATTGTTGGATATCTGACTGTGTAGCAGCACTGGCTAGTGTGGGGAGAAAAATCCATCTGGTGTTGGGAGTGCTGAATATGGTAGTGGTGTGAGAGTAATGACAAACAGGAGGAGGATGGGAGATTTCTATACAGTGGCAGAGCCTATATTCCACTTGACTTTTGAAGCTTTGTGTACTGTATCTTAAAATATAAGTATGCCCATAGCTTTGAATTGAAATAGGCAGTATTGGAACAGGTCAGGATGAGGGCAAGTGAAATAAGTTCTTAAATAAGAACTAAAATCCTTGGAATAGTAGGGATATTTTCAGTCAACACCATTATGGTGCTGGTATAATTTATTGATGACGTTAGATAAAAATCCGTCTATTAGGACTTGACACCCACAGAATCTATTACTCAGCTATAACTACTATATAAAACCAAACATGCTAACCAACCATAGGAATCAGCATGACAGGTTTTTTCCTTCCCTTGGGTTTCTGTAATAATACGGGTATTCTCCAGGGACAACGAAAAAGTCAGATCTAAAACAAATAAATCAAAAAGTAATTCATCCAGGATCCTCTGAGCTTACTCAATAGTTGTGTGTATGGAGGTATGTGTGTTTGTGGTGTGCATGGATGCTCCCATATATTCATATGTGCATGTGTGAGTATTGTTTACAGAGTCTTGTACTAGGCACTTTGGGGAGAAGAAAATTAAAAGAATTAAGTCCTTATATTCTAGTTACTTTAGGCTCATAGTTTATTGCACTTGGCAAAATCATTTGCAGTAAGACATTATCTTGGTACATGGAGTAAAAGAAACCTTATGTTCACCCAACATTCATATAACATGTTCCTACCATATGCTTGGTACTAAAATAATGGTCTCCTAAATGCTTTAAACTAAACCAAGAAGCAACAAAATTCTTGCTAAAATGAAGAACGAGATTTAGGAGATAGCAGTGACTAAGATGCCGGAAAGGTGTTTCTTGTTCCTGCTCCATTTGGAGCTATGTTGATGAGTCATATTTAATCAATTTTTTGATGCATCAGAAAGGAAATTTCCCTAAGAGGCAACTGAAAAAAACATTCACCCTGCCCAGATTACCTACTGACTTTTAAATAGGTTGAGGAGGAAAAAAATGTATGTTTACGTGTAGCCCAGACTGGCACCTGGTGACCACTTTCATTCCTCACTGAGTGAACAAGAGTGTAGGTGGCCCCCATTTTCCATGGCTGACGAGTTTCTGAAAAGTGATGTGTAAATCCAGTTTTTGTCATCAGGGCGGGGTTTTTGTCAAATGGATAGTTACTACCTCACCAATCGTGGATTTCTCTTGATTTGTTTGGTTAAAAGGAGTGAACCCTGTAGATGGATTTCTACCTATTCTATGACCCTCTACCCATAAAACAGAAACACATGTAAGTGACATGGTATTCTGATGCTACTTTCATCTGGGGATCCTGAAGCTTTGGGACACACTTCCCTTGCATTTCTAAGAAACAACATGAAGTGAATTTCACTGAGAAGGAGGTGAAGTTCATGAGAAGGAGATGAGAGAAGAAAGTTTTCTATTTAGTGAGACGATTTCAGTATCTATAATCATTGATTCAGCTCTTTTGTGGACAGTAAATCCACTGAATTTAAAAAATGAATTCCTATACATTAAAATAAAAATGATACAATAATTATTTGCCACTGTTTGAGACTACCTTTCTAAGGCTAGAAGACCATATTTCCTACTAGCTTTCTCTTTGGTTAGCAAGTGCTCCTGGATAATAAGACTTCCTTGTAAACAATTATGATAGCAGCATATGTCAGAGTCTATGGAGAGGTTTGGCTTTTGGAAAGATGCAGCTACAAAATAGTACCAACTTCTGCCCTTCACTATTGGCTTAAAGTCTCCATCTGCTCTTCTTGACTATAATGGTTCTTGAATTGTTCCCAAATTTTGTTCCTTGCTGCCTTTATTATAATAACAAAGCAACCTGGTTTCCTTTCTTCCAATTTCAGATCTATTCATTCTTTTATCCATTCAAAACTCACGCTTATTTGCAGAATGAATAAAGAAACATCTATTGAGGATCTACCATGAAGAAGGTTTTAGGTGTATAGATGCAATTGAGAATGAGCTGTAAAACCTGCCCTCAAGGCACTGACAATGTAAAGGAAATATACATGGCTCTATTCACCACATGGACAAATGATTACAATACAGGGCAGAATAATTCACAAGAGAATGAAAAACTATGGAAATTCACTTCCAACTGGGGGCAAAAGCTTCATGAAAGTGGTGTTATTTGAGCTGGACTTTGAAGGCTGAATGGTACTCAGAAAATGGGGGTGAAGATGGAACTTCAAGTACAGAGTCCAGCATGAGAGGCACAGACCCAGGAGAGAGTGGAGGAGTGAAGGAAAGTGAAACATATTATGAAAAAGGAGTAGGTGGGGAGAGGTCTGAAGTATGGGTGTGGCCATCAGATCATGGGGAATCTGAAATGCCAGTCTGCGAGGGTCTGTGTTGTTCTGTAGGTGAAGGAGAGTTGTGGGAAGTAAAAAAATAAAATGATGAGAACTGGGCCAAAGATGGATTTGGTGATAGTGCAGAGTAGATCAAAAAAGATAGAGATGGGACAGTGGGGCTGATCAGAAGACTGTGGCAGCAATAGTTTAATAGCAATAGTGAAAGACAGTAAGGGCCTCAGGTTTAGCAAGGCAAAGGTGAAAAAGGAAAGGAACCCAGGTGTATCAGTGAGGCTAGGACAAGACATCTAGCGACTACTGTTGAATGATAGAGAGGGCAGGGCCTAGGAAGACGCTGAGAGTTTTCCAAACCAAACACACACCACGGCACCATCCCTCCCCTTTCCTACTAAGTTACCTTCCTCAAAAGTCTACCTGTTAGAGCTTACATTTCAATGGAGGATACAGGAAAAAAAAGTCACTCTCTTTGGTTTGGATTCTTCTCTGTCTCCATTTTGTCTATGTTCATGACCTAATACATTACAAATAGGAGGTTTTAAAAAATGTTTTACTTTTCTGTCTTGAAAAATGTAGATATTAAGACAATAGGATAATATTAAAATTTATCAACAATAGGTAATACATGTAATAAGTGAAAAACCACCATGTGTTATGTCTAACACACGCCCTAAGTTATCTGCAGCTTGTTTCTAATAATTCAATATTTATAGTTTTACCAAAAGTCAGCATGGACCAAAGAAAAATAAGTGACATGTGGGCCTTAGCAGATGCTATTCTTTCATAAACCAGAGAAAAATATGCTTGTAATCCAAAAGCTTCCTGCATTCATGGAAGAAATGAAAATCCTCCTGTCTGAGTGAGAAGTGATTTCTAGCCTGACATTTGGCAGTGTTGACCTGCCCACCCTGATGGTGTTAAGCCTTTGTAAGAACTGGGGAAACCAAGATATTTGCACTTTATTTGCTCAGAAGTGACATGGGAGATATGTCAGAAGCATCAAGGGGATGAAAAGTTCAATGCTGCTCAGACAAAGATGTGCACTCAGAAGTGCATATAAGTAAGCCAGTTATTTAAAATTTGTATTAGGCTTGATCTCTATTGAGAAGCAAGAGAAAACAATTTAACAAAACAGCAGGAAACCACCTGACAGTGGGCTTTATTACTGCATTTTATTGGCTTTTAGCCCAAAGATTTGCAAGGTCTGTGTCAGGTGATGAGCTTTCCTTTGTACTGTAGGCCATGATTCAGAAGATGGGTTTGGTTCCCACAAAACATGTCCCCACAAGGACTATCTTCGTTAAGATGAAGACCACACCCTATTATCTGGTTTGTGATTACCACTATTTTCCTCATGGATATTAACTCCTGAACATAGACTCACACTGAAAATCAGATCTCATTGTCTGACATTGCTATTGACTTATATTCCACTGATTATAACATGCATCTGAAAGTTTCTGAATTATTGTTATACCAGTGGTTCCCATCTTGTGTTTTGGAGGATCTGGTGTTATAGCCATCTGCCAGAATCAGATGTAAGTCACATAACTTACATTCAGTAAAATTTGCCTTAAGAGACAGATGAGTTTTGTCAAAAGCATATAGGTGTTTCACCTCCACCACATTCAAGATACAGAACAGCTTCATCATACCCCCAAATCTCTTGTGCTCCATTATAGCCCCACTTTCCAGTCCCTGGTGACTGTTCATCTATTCTCTGTTCCCATAGTTCTGCCTTTTCCAGAATGTCCTGGCTTCTTTGACTTAACAATTGAGATTCATCCATATCATTATGCCCATGACTCCTTTGTATTTTTATAACTAATACTCCATTGTTTGGATATGCAATTTTCATACATTCACATATTGATGGCTATTTGGATTGTGTCCAATTTTTGTTTAATTATAAATAAAGTTGCTATAATCTCATGTACAGATTTTATATTAATGTAAGTTTCCATCTCTCTTGAGTAAGTATCTAGGAGTGGAATACTGACCTAGATAAATACAGATAGTGGACAAGAAACTGGCAAATTGCTTTAAAAAATGTTTGTACCCTTTTGCATGTCTTCCAATAACGTGAGAATTCATTGTTCTGCGTTCTTGTTAGCTCTTAGTACTGTCCATTTGTTTGATTTTTGCCATTCTATTAAGTGTGTAGTGGGATTTTTATTATGGTTTTACTTTGTATTTCTCTGGTGACTGATGATGTGGACCATCATGATGTGTATGGGCTTATTTGCTACTCATATATCTTCTTTGGTGAAGTGTCTGTTCAAATCTTTGCCCATTTTCAAACTGGGTTGTTTTCTTATTATTGAATTTGAGAATTCTTCATATATTCTGGATACAAGTCTTTATTGGACAGGTGTTTTTCCAAATATTTTATTTTAGTCTGTGGCTAGAAGTGACGTTTTCTTGAGTTTCTTAGAAGTCCAATTTATCTTTCTTTTTCTATTATATTATTGGAGACATGTGTAAGAAAACTCCTCCCTCCTGTCTCTTATGTCATTGCTGTTTTTCTTTTAACTTACACAAGCATACAGAAGTGTGAATACACACACACAATTCGCAAGTATCCATAATTGAATACATGGTTGGTATTATTTTGAACAAACTGTTATATATTAGATCAACTAAGAAGAAGAGAAACAACAGGATTTTGTTGTAAGAAAACTTCTGCATTTTTTTAGTATCTCAAAGTATACTTCCAGACCATGAGACATGCTAGATATAAAAAAGGTTACGTCAGAATAAAAAAAACTAGTCCACTACTTAAGAAGTTATGAAAAACTAAGTATTTATGCAATTAATAGCTTCTAAATAAATAAAAATTAGGATTAAGGAGACATAAACCCATAACCATAGTTGTTTAAACACTATTTTAATAATTGATAGAAGAAGAAAATAGTCTCTCAGGATATTTATATTTGAAAAACTTGTCAAGTTTACCAATGTGACTTAAAGGACGTTTATAGAACACTATACCAAACAGTAACAGAAAACGTGTTCAGTTTAAGTATACAAAGAGCTTTCATCAAAAGAAAACCATAAACTAAGCCATAAAACAAATCTCAGCAAATTTCAAACCATACTGAAATACAGAACTTATAAAATATACTCTCTGACTACAGAAGTGTTAAATTAATCAGTATATAATAGAGAACAAACTAGTGGTTACCAGCAGGGAGAGAGAAGGGTGGAGGGGAAAATAAATGTAGGGGATTAAAAGGTATAAAGCACTATGTATAAAATAAGCTACAAGGATATATTGTACAACACAGGGACTATAGCCAAAATTTTATAAAAATGATAAGTATAACCTTTAAAAATTGTGAATCACTATGTTGTACATCAGTAACATATTATACATCAAGCACATTTCAAAAAAAAAAAAATCAGTATCTAAAAGGTATCTAGAAAACTCCTAAGTGTTTGGGGTTTATTTTTATTTTCTTAAACTTTTAATTTTGTATTGGGGTATAGCTGATTAATAAACAATGTTGAGATAGTTTCAGGTAAACAGGGAAGGGACTCAGCCATAAATATACATACATCCATTCTCCCCCAAACTCCCCTCCCCTCCAGGCTGCCTCCACATAACACTGAGCAGAGTCTCATGTGCTATACAGTAGGTTCTTGTTGTATACCACACAATTTTTGACCACTATCATTTTCCTTCTCTCTATAGAACTTCTAACATTGCTTTGAAGGCAGGTCTATTGGGCAACTCAGTTCCTCAATTTTTGTTTGTATCAGAAATCTTTATTTCTCTTTCACTTTTGAAGGATAATTTCACCGGGCACAGAACTGTAGGCTCAGTTCAGTTCAGTTCAGTCATTCAGTTGTGTCTGACTCTTTGCGACCCCATAGACTGCAGCACACCAGGCCTCCCTGTCCATCACCAACTTCCAGAGTTTACTCAAACTCATGTCCATTGAGTCAGTGATACCATCCAAACATCTCATCCTCTGTCGTCCCCTTCTCCTCCGGCCTTCAATCTTTCCCAGCATCAAGGTCTTTTCAGATGAGTCAGTTCTTCACATCACATGACCAAAGTATTGAAGTTTCAGCTTCAGCATCAGTCCTTTCAATGAATATTCAGGACTGATTTCCTTCAGGAGTGATTGGCTGGATCTCCTTGCAGTCCAAGGGACTCTCAAGAGTCTTCTCCAACACCACAGTTCAAAAGCATCAATTCTTTGGTGCTCAGCTTCCTTTATAGTCCAACTCTCAGATCCATACATGACTACTGGAAAAACCATAGCCTTGACTAGATGGACCTGTGTTGGTTAAGTAATGTTGCTGCTTCATAATATGCTGTCTAAGTTGGTCATAGCTTTTCTTCCAAGGAGCGTCTTTTAATTTCATGGCTGCAGTCACCACCTGCAGTGATTTTGGAGCCCCCAAAGTAAAAGTCTGTCACTGTTTCCACTGTTTCCCCATCTATCTGCCATGAAGTGATGGGACCAGATGCCATGATTTTAGTTTTCTGAATGTTGAGCTTTAAGCCAAATTTTTCACTCTTCTCTTTCATCAAGAGGCTCTTTAGCTCTTCTTCACTTTCTGCCATAAGGGTGGTGTCATCTGCATATCTGAGATTATTGATATTTCTCCCAGAAATCTTGATTCCAGCTTGTGCTTCATCCAGTCCAGCATTTCTCATGATGTACTCTGCATATAAGTTAAATAAGCAGGGTGACAATATACAGCCTTGACATACTCCTTTTCCTATTTGGAACCAGTCTGTAGAGGATTTTTTTCTCTTAACACTTTAAATATTTCAATCCACTCATTGTATGGTTTCTGAGAAGTCAGCTATAATTCTTATTTTTGTTCTTCCATAGGTAAGGTATTCTGACTTTTCGGCATTTTTTTTCTTTTATTTTCTGTAGCTTGAAAATGATACACCTATGGGTAGTTTTTTTTTTTTTTTTTTAGCATTTATCCTGTTTTGTGTTCTCAAAGCCTCCTGTCTGGGATTTGGTGTATGACATGAATTTGGGGAAATTCTCAGCCATTATTGCTTTAAATATTTCTTTTGCTTCTTTCTCCCTTTATTATCCTTCTCGCATCCCTGTCAGATGTGTTGCACCTTTTGTAATAGTTTCACAGACCTATATTTTGCAGTCATTTGTTCTTTTTGCTTTTCTGTTTTTGTGACATCCATTGATATATCCTCTAACCCTTAGACACTTTCCTCAGCTACAGCTAGTCTACTAATAAGCCTGTCAAAGGCATTTTAAAATTTCCTTTATGATGTTTTTCTATTATCTAGGATTTCTTTTTGGTTCTTCCTTAATATTTCCATCTCTCTGCCTACATTGCCCATCTGTTCCTGCATCCTGTCTGCTTCGTCCATTAGAGCCAATGGCATAGTAATTGTAGTAGTTTTAAACTCCCAGTCTGATAATCCCCAAATCTCTGCTGTATCTGGTTCTAATGCATATCTGATTCTTCATATTGTGTGTTTTTGCCTTTTGGTGTGCCTTCTAATTTTTTATTGCTAAGCTGGATACGATGTACTAGGTAAAACGAATAGCTGTAAACAGACATCTAGGTATGTGGTGGTGAGGTGTAGGAGAGGGGAGCGTTCTTTAGTCCTGTGATTAGGTCTCAGTCTTAAAGTTTATGCCTTTGGACTGTGAACTTTACAACTATTTGGATTTTTTTTTCTACCCATGTAAGTGGGACAGAATAGCTAGAGTTGGCTGGAGCTGGGTATCCCCTTCTCCAGGTCAGTTAAACTCATGAAAATACTCCAGCAGTTTAGGCTCTAGTTTACTAGTTTTCCCTGAGGGTGAGCCTTGTTAAGAATGAGTTCTCTGGTATATTTCAACATGATTCCTTTTTTCTTTCACCTGCCAGAAGCAAAAGGGGATTTTTCTCCAATATTTACTATGGGAATGAGGTCAAACACCCGAAAGTTAATCTCACAATATTATGGGGATACCTATGACTGGGTTCCTCTGGAGTTTTCAACCCTCTGAGTTGTCCAGAGAGTTTTTAGCAGTTTGCTGGCTACAGTTCAGGTTTTCCTAAACCAGCACCTGTTTCAGGGGTAGTTTCTGCTCATGAATCTCTGCTCCAGTAAAACATGACACCCTCTGTTCACCTGTCTGACTCTCCAATCTTGGGGGCAGTGATTTGCTCTGTGTTCACCACTTTCTTAGGAATCCAAGAAGACCTGTTGCTTTTTTTCAGTGTATTCAGATATTTACTTGTTAGGATTGAATGTTGGCTCCATACATGTAGAACTGGAAAATCAGAAGTCTCTATTGTTTCATATTCTCAGTTTCATTCATTTCTGCTCTTTTATTATTTCCTCCCTTCTGCTTGATTCTAGTCTTTTTTTTTTTTTTTTTCTGGCCACACCTCGAAGCTTGTGGGATCTTAGTTCCTCAACCAGGAATTGAACCTGGGCCCTTGGCAGTGAAAGCATGGAGTCCTAACCATTGGACCACTGGGGAATTCCTTGCTTATTGTTTCTTAAGATGGAAGCTTACATAATTGATTTGAGATCTTTCTTCTCATCCATTATGACTTCCCTGGTGGCTCAGACGATTAAGCGTCTGCCTATAATGCGGGAGACCCAGGTTCGATCCCTGGGTAGAGAAGAACTTCTGGAGAAGGAAATGGCAACCCACTCCAGTACTTCTGCCTTCTCATCTATTATAACCTTTACAGGTTTCTCCTGTGGTTCAGCAGGTAAAGAATCCACCTGTGATGCAGGAGATACAGGAGGCGTGTGTTCGATCCCTGGGTTGGGAAGATCCACTGGAGGAGGGTATGGCAATCCACTTCAGTATTCTTCCCTGGAGAATCCCATGGACAGAGGTGCCCAGCAGGCTACAGTCCATGGGTCACAAAGAGTTGGACATGACTGAGCAACTGAGCATACACACACATTACATTATACTGTGTAATATAAACATTACTGCTAAACATTCTAAGTATGTAGTCTCCCACAAATTTTGATATATTGTTTTCATTTCATTTAAGACATCTAATTTCCCTTGTGACTTCCTTTTTGACACTAGAGTAATTTAATTTTAAAATATTTGGGGGATTTCTCAAATAGTTTCCATTATTAATTTCTAGTTTTATTACGTTGTGGTCAGAGAACATACTTGGTATGACTTCAGTTCCCTTAAATTTGTTGAGGTTTGTTTTATGCCCTGGGAAAAAGTCTTCCTTCATTAATGTTTCATATGCAGTTGAAAAAAAAAGGCTTTGAAACTGATTAAAACTTTTACCTGAATTTTTCTTAACCTCATTGTGAGGTGACTGGGGTCTTTCTGTGTGTCCTGCTATGGATGATCAGTACTTGTGTTCTGTGTCCTGGGAAAAGGCCTGCTTTTCGTTAATTACAGGCTGCTTGATTGTCCTGCAAATTCAGTGCTCTGCTGGGCTGAAGGGAATTATGATTTTATATTTCATCTGGATTTTTATTGTTGCTAATGTGGGAGCAATGAGCATTTTAGCTTCTTATTTTTTTTTTTTCAGTTCCTACATTCTAGGAACATGTGAAAATCCTAAAATTAAAAAAAAAAAAATGGTGTGGGACTTTTAGGACACTAGGAGACTTAGGCAATCAAAGTATTGTTCCATTGCTCCTTTGTTATCTTCCCAATACAATATTTAAAATCATTCAAATTTTTCCTCATATGTGTTTTAGTTCCTGGCTAGTGAGATTTCTTCTTGTTTGGCCTAGATGTTCTGGGATACCCACTTTTTGACTGGGAGCAGATGCACTGGGTTTTGCCTTCTGACTTCTTTTATTACCATTCTTATGGCAGAAATAATTGGCAGAGATGATACCTAACCATAACTTCTGTGATCTCATTTGAGACTGGGTCAGTGGGCAGATTTCTGCTTTTTTTTTTTTTCCTGTAGCAACATTAACTAATAAAAAAACAGCACATGGTATTATATTTGTTGAAATATTTGAGATCTGTTCTCAAGGAAAGATGCACACACAAGTTAGGGTGACTTACTTCAGAACTATTAATTTCATTTTTTCCCCATGAAAGTGAAAGTGAAGTTGCTCAGTTGTGTCTGACTTGTAGTGACTCCATGGATTGCAGCCTACCAGGCTCCTCCGACCATGGGATTTTCCAGGCAAGAGTACTGAAATGGGTTGCTGTTTCCTTCTCCAGGGGATCTTCCAGACCCAGGGATCGAACCCGGGTCTCCTGCATTGTAGACAGACGCTTTACCGTCTGAGCCACCAGGGAACAAATCATTAATAACGTGGTGTTAATGTCTTATAGAGAGGAGTGGAGCAAGGATTTCCAGAAGTGGGCAGTACATAGGGTTATTATCACAGCTCTGTGCACTGCACACTGTCAACTGAGAATGTATTGTCTATTTTAGTGGTCATAGTAGCTGGTTCCCTATTTCTTTCTCAAACTTCATCTTAATCTTATTAAGATTAATATTAATGTTAAGAACTAACATTGCTCTTGTTAGTGATGAATTTGTTGAAGGAAACATGACCCATCCCTGGCCTTTAGTACATGAAGAAAGTCTGTCCAGGGACTTTTAAGAAAGGCTTATTGCTTCAAAGGAGACAAAAAGAGAAGCCCTTTTCTTTTTCAGGACATTGTTATCTGGATGTGATGTGGAACTACTAAAACACTGTAGTCACAAGAGTCAGATCTCTACAGTGAGGGGAAAAGAATTGAAAACATCCTTGCTTCTCAGTGCCAACACTTGAGCACCTGAATAAACAGTCCTGAGGCCACCCTACCTCTGGATCCCTTGCATGTGCAAACATAGACTTCCTTATCATTTAAGCCAATATGGTTATTTGTGTTGAAAGCATCCTTACTGATACCTAAAAATAAATAATAGTTTTCTCCAAATATAGATACATAATGAGTAACAGCATTCTATAAATATATGTAAATGCTATTGTGAATATTAAAATACAAATTCATTTTTAACATTATCAGGGTCAATGTAGCCCTTTGGCATAGCCTAATTTTCCAACCAGTTGATTCCAAAAGTACAAGTATCATGATATGAAACTCTACAAAATATTTTGACCTTCAGAAGAGATATTTATATCTCCAAGAGTTGAGCATGACTAACACAAATGTACAGGCTGAAATGCACCTCCCTCATTGTGAAGACCACACAGACACCTAGTTTTCACAAGTACCATGAAGAGATTAAACATTCTCAGAAGAACACTAGACTCTGAGACTGATTTTAGTTTAAAATGGGCATGGTTCTAATATTAATATCATAAAATCTGGGAGCTCAGAGAGGTCTTAGATATCAATCAACAATGATAAAAGTGAGAAAAGTGATAATCAAGTAGACTGAATAAGTTGCTGAAGGTAATTAATGGTAGAATCAGGACTAGGATACAGATCTGTTTGCTTCTTCATGCTATGGCATTTGAGAAAGTTGTTTAAGATGCTTTTAACTATCCTAAATACTGAGGAACTTCAAGAATCACCCCCAAATTTGTGGCCCAAATCTATGCTATTAAAATCCTGTGAAAGTTTTAACAATTCTCAATTATGAGGTTAAACAGAATAATCCTGCTTTTGCTGACTTTTTCCACCCACTATTTTCTCTTGGAAGAAATGGGCTCAGATCTCCTTCATACTAACAGTTTACTTGAAAGGGCAGGGTAATTAGTGTGGCATAAAATCAAATATGTTGTATAAGGTAATGTTTTTGCCACTTACATTTATCAGACTGTATTCATTTCATCTATATTAAAATAACTGCTGCAGAAAGAGTACCTGAAATGGGGTACTAAAATTTAATAATTTCTGATTATCTCAGATACCTCACCTCTAGCTTAATAATACTTTTCAATGGCAAAAAGGTAAAGATCCAAGAAGCAGTCCTTCTTCTTCCTTAAAAGCAACAAGAAGCAACTTTAACTTCAATATAAGTATTTCATAATAATCCTATGTAACTTGCAAGAGTATTATGAGGTTCAAGAAGTAATCAATTAACAATATAGCTCAGAGGTTAAAGTGCCTGCCTGTAATGCAGGAGACCTGGGTTCAATCCCTGGATCGGGAAGATCCCCCTGGAGAAGGAAATGGCAACCCACTCCAGTACTCTTGCCTGGAGAATCCCATGGATGGAGGAGACTGGTGGGCTACAATCTATGGGATCACAGAGTCGGACACGACTGAGCGACTTCACTTTCACCATAACTTAAACAACACTTTTTAAAAAATAACATTTTATTTAATAGGTAGTTTTGAAAGGAAGTCACCAATCTAAACTGAAAACCTGGGAAAACAAACCCAGACTGAAAAGAAATATCCCAGTTGATGGCTTGCCATATTGATTTACTGTATATAGAAGCCTTGCCAATATTCAAGGCTGTCTGCTTTCTTAGGGATAACTCATGGGTAGAGAGTAAGGTTCTTGGCACAGGAAAAGCACAAAAGGAGACTTTTCCCTTAAAGGGATAAAAATGTAGCAGGTATGTGACCTTTGAGTTTCCATTTTTGGTTTGTCTGGGTTAACTCAGGCATCTGAGAAAGGATTGAATGAGTTAAGTTGTTTACATGAGACTTAATTTATTCAATCAACCTAGGAAAATTTTTTAGGTGAGGAGAGAGACACGAATGGAAGACGGAAGAGAGAGTAAGAGTTTTCTCTGATGCTCAGACAAATGGTGCTGGGGGTAGGACAGGGTGGGAGGGAACTTGCATTAGTTTCAAGATCTGATAAGTTAATATTCAAAGGGGATTTTATCATAAAAGCTGGAAAGTCTGAAATAGAAAGTTAATTTCATTTGATCTCACACCACACAAATGCTCCCAGTAATGATCTGCTTGTACTCCCTGTTCTTACAGCCCGTCAGATTGCCAGCTTTATCATCCCAGAATACCCTCAGGCTTGTTCTAGGACCCAGGAAACTCATGGGAAGAGATGTAAAGATATCATTGGCTATTTTGCAAGATCAGTATAGTGTTAAGCCTGACAATAAAACTAAAGAACCTAAGTTTCTTTAAACTACTTGGAGAGAAGGTCTTATAGGTAGCCATGGATTTCCTCTCCCCATATAAAGGTGGAAACTGTTCTGCCACTCAGAGATCAGTACCCAGTTACAGAAAGAAGAACACAAATCAGAAAAGCTAACATCCCATGAGCGAGACTGGGGAAAATAATTTGATATCGATAGAACCTCAAGGGCCAACCTCAAGTTTAATGTCTATGGACACCATCCTGGCTGTTCTGCTTAATGAAACTTGAGAGTCTGACTTGACCATATTCCCCCACTTGGGGTACCTCTGGCCACTTGTCCTGTGTGTGTCTTCAGCATCTGCCCATTCTTTTCTCTCTTTGTCTCATAACAGTTGAATTTTCTTAAAATACTTTGTTTTCTTAATGTCCTTGGAGAAATGGGCCGAGTTTTATCTTTTCACTGTATTCCTAATATCGAACACAGTGCCTGTAGTATAAGGGGCATTGAATAAAACTCCTTTCTCTCTCTCTCCCTCTCTTGCTCCCAATTAGTATTCACAACTACTACTACATACCTCCACAGATGCCCTGCTGCATTTAAACTCATCATGTTAAAAACCAGACTTGTTACTTCCCTTTCTCTCTCCTCAGTCATAGTCGTGATGGTCTACAGGGCAGGGTCTGTATCAGGCCCCCTGTGACTATTCAGAAAATATTTAAAATGGAATGAGGAATGAAACAAGGAAAAAGAGAACAGAAAACAAGTATGAGGGAAAAGTATTAAAATAAAGATGGGGTTCATAAGTTAAAGAAAATGAAAGAGGAAGAAGAGAGGAGGACAGAGGATGGGATGGTGATAAGTATATTTTAGATTGTTTTTCCTCAAACTGGAAGGGGTTGGATGCATCCAGAGCCCTCCATGGAAAAGTCAGAACACTGCCAGCTTATTCCTCTGCCCTTCCAATGTTGTATTAACAGCTTCCAATCTGGGGTAGGCTCTGAGACATACCCTGAGTGTGATGAGATACGGGACTGAGGGGCATGTTTCCATCTTTTAGCCATTCCTGTACATGCAGATAATAGGAGTGGTTGGGCCATTTTCCACTGTGGAGCATGATTCTGTATACCAGCTGACAAAAATAAAAAAGTTGCTTGTTCCTAACCTCCTAGTTCTCAAGATAAAGCTCTGAAACGAAGCTCTGGGGTTGAGGTTCATTTGTTTTTCCCATGGGGAATGCTTCCCTATTTTCCCTTAAGTAGGTAAAGGGACAAGATCTTGCTTGCTCTCTGGTCCTGGAGTTTTTACAGTCTTGTAACTTTTTGTGTGTTTTCTTTTTGGGTTCTGTTGCCAGCTTATTTTAAGTCTGATGCTCTAATCTCTTTGAATGATGACATGTCATAACTGTAACCCCAAGACATTTTCAGGTAAAGGCAAGATGCAGGCACTCCTTGATTTTATTTGTGGGAGGTACATTCTAGCCTACAGGGAAATGTGTAAGAAATATTCCGTCATTGTAAGGGGCTTGGTAAAATCATGCTGACATCAGGTAGTTTTGAAGGGTGCTTAGAGCTATGAAAAGAGCATTTTCCAGAAAAATTATTTGTTTTCAATAGTTGTTCCAAAAAGAGGCTTAAAGGACATCTGTGATTTTTTTTTTTTTTTGAAACCAGTGAAAGCACCTGTCATAGTTTTCTTGGCAGGAAAGCCATGACAAATCTAGACAGTGTGTTGAAAAGCAGAGACATTACTCTGCTAACAAAGATCCATGTAGTCAAGGCTATGGTTGTGAGAGCTGGTAAAGAAGGTGGAGTGCTGAAGAATTGATGTCTTCAAACTGTGTGCTGCAGAAGACTCCTGAGAGTCCCTTGGACAGCAAGAGGATCAAACAAGTCGATCTTAAGGGAAATCAACCTCGAATACTCACTGGAAAGATTGATGCTGAAGCTGAAACTCCAGTATTTTGGTTATCTGATTTGAACAACTGATTCATTGGGAAAGTCTCTGATGCTGGGAAAGATTGAGGGCGAAGGAGAAGAGGGCATTAGAGGATGAGATGGCTGGATGGCATCACCAAAGCAATGGACATGAACTTGGGTGAACTTCAGGAGATGGTGAGGGACAGGGAAGCCTGGAATGCTGCAGTCCATGGGGTCACAAAGAGTTGGAAATGATTGGGCAACTGAACAACAACAACATTTCTAAGGCTGCTGCCTTCGCATGCTGAGTTTCAATCTGTATAGCCCAGATTCTTGGCATCCCTGGCAGAGGTTCTTCTATTGGAATAGAGAATTTCACTAAAATATGAGTGGGTAAGATGTTGTGAACTAACTCCCTCAGTCAGCAATGAAGCAGAACATGAAAATCAAAGGTGGTTCCTTTCAGGTGAGACCCTGGCCCAGAAACTTGAAGCATATTCTTTTTTGCAATATTTTAAACAAAACAGTATGAGCACTCAGAGTTACTTATTCACATGCTATAGACTGTATTAAGAATTTTCTGTAGGTTTCTAATATCAGTGAATACTGAAAACACAATTCAGCTTATTGCCTTCAGGTATGCCGCTCACAAGGCAATTAGGCAACATTATTGATTAGGGCTCAGTACCTCCCCATACAACTCAAAAAGCTGTCCTAAAAATTTAGAGTTCAGAGCCAAGAGTTATTTTCATGTGAGAAGAACAATGCATTCATTCTTAAGGCAGAGGACATCCACCACACAGTAAATGAAATGAGCACACAGTTTATTTTTAGATGAATGTGATATTCCACAGATCATTAACTCTGTGGATGGACCCTGTTTACCTTCGTGCAGTTTTAGTCACCTAAACACAATGGGGAAAGATATTCCCATTTGAATGCAGAATTCCAAAGAATAGCAAGGAGAGATAAGAAAGCCTTCCTCAGTGATCAATATAAAGAAATAGAGGAAAACAATAGAATGGGAAAGACTAGAGATCTTTTCAAGAAAATTAGAGATACCGAGGGAACATATCATGCAAAGATGGGCACAATAAAGGACAAAAATGGTATGGACCTAGCAGAAGCAGAAGATATTAAGAAGAGGTGGCAAGAATACACAGAAGAACTATACAAAAAGATCTTCAGGACCCAGATAACCACGATGATGTGATCACTTACCTAGAGCCAGACATCCTGGAATGCGAAGTAAAGTGAGCCTTACAATGCTAGTGGAGGTGATGGAATTCCAGTTGAGCTATTTCAAATATTAAAAGATGATGCTGTGAAAGTGCTGCACTCAATATGCCAGCAAATTTGGAAAACTCAGCAGTGGCCACAGGACTGGAAAAGGTCAGTTTTCATTCCAATCCAAAAGAAAGGAAATGCCAAAGAATGTTCAAACTACCACACAATTGCACTCATCTCACATGCTAGCAAAGTAACTCTCAAAATTCTCCAAGTGAGGTTTCAACAGTATGTGGACCATGAACTTCCAGATGTTCAAGCTGCATTTATAAAAGGCAGAGGAACCAGAGAACAAATTGCCAACATCTGTTGGATCATCAAAAAAGCAAGAGTTCCAGAAAAACATCTACTTCTGCTTTATTGACTATGCCAAAGCATTTGACTGTGTGGATCCCAACAAACTGTGGAAAATTCTTCAAGAAATGGGAATACCAGACCACCTTACCTGCCTCCTGATAAATCTGCATGCAGGTCAAGAAGAATCAGCTAGAACTGGACATGGAACAACAGACTGGTTCCAAATTGGGAAAGGAGTATGTCAAGGCTGTATATTGTCACCCTGCTTATTTAACTTACATGCAGAGTACATCATGAGAAATGCTGGACTGGATGAAGCACAAGCTGGAATCAAGATTGCCGGGAGAAATATCAATAACCTCAGGTATGCAGATGCCACCACCCTTATGGAAGAAAGTGAAGAACTAAAGAGCCTCTTGATGAAAGTGAAAGAGGAGAGTGAAGAAGTTGGCTTAAAACTCAACATTCAGAAAACTAAGATCATGGTATCTGGTCCCACCATGGCAAACAGATGGGGAAACAGTGACACACTTTATTTTTGAGGGCTCCAAAACCACTGCAGATGGTGACTGTAGCCATGAAATTAAAAGACGCTCCTTGGAAGAAAAGTTATGATCAGCCCAGACAGCATATTAAGAAGCAGAGACATTACTTTGCCAATAAAGGTCTGTCTAGTCAAAGCTATGTATGGATGTGAGAGTTGGACTATAAAGAAAGCTGAGTGCCGAAGAACTGATGGTTTTGAACTGTGGTGTTGGAGATGACTCTTCAGAGTCCCTTGGACTGCAAGGAGATCCAACTAGTCACTCCTGAAGGAAGTCAGTCCTGAATATTCATTGGAAGGATTGATGCTGAAGCTGAAACTCCAATACTTTGGCCACCTGCTGTGAAGAACTGACTCATTGGAAAAGACCCTGATGCTGGGAAAGATCAAAGGCAGGAGGAGAAGGGGACGATGAGATGGTTGGATGGCATCACTGACTCAATGGACTTGAGTTTGAGCAGGCTCTGGGAGTTGGTGATGGACAGGGAAGCCTGGCGTGCTGCAGTCCATGGGGTTGCAATGAGTTGGACATGGCTAAGAGACTGAACTGACCTGAATTGAAACACATCTGAGAACCTTGCTGTTCAGAAAGCAGCGAATGGCATTTACTAGAGGATAGATTTGACCTCAGAATGGGGAAGTCTACTGATATCTCAGCAACTTTCTCAGCCATACCTGAACCAACAGGTCATGATGTAACACTAAGTAAGAATTATGTCAGTAAAGAAAGAGACTATAAATTTGCTGTTTCTAAATAAGATTTATGACCTGGTGGCTAGAAACAACAAAGATGAGTAATAGAGGAAAAACATAATTCACGATATTTTGAGAACTCACATAAGCTTCAAGTAAACAATATAATATAGGAGACAATCCAAATGAACGAATGTAAAAAGTTCACCCTTGCTTTGCAGCACCTCAAATTCTGGTAACACATTCCTTGGTCATAGTGGTTGAAGACACTATGTTATTGAACAGGTAATTATCATCATGCTTGTAGGTATACAAGTAGATAAAAAAAAGTGTTGAAAAATGGTTTTATTTTTTCTAAGTAACTCCCCATAATGCTCTCATTTTAATATTTCCCATGAAAAAAAATTTCATTAAACCTCAGGTCATTGCATATCAATCCAGTCCTTCCTGAAGTTCTTTAGAAAAATTAGTATTATAATGAGACTGTACCAGTGTAATTTTGGTATTATCTGATTTAAAATGTTAGTGACAACAATGAGTTGCCTTGGATGTGACCGTTGACTTTCATTATTTCTATTTGGATTTCATTAGTTCTATCTGGGGATTGTGTTTATGTGACAAGTTTTTTTGTTGTTTCTGAACACCTGTGAGTATATCTGCTTTCTCTTTCAGGAAATAATCGACACACCCAGTATGTTGTTCTTTTCAATGACTAAAAAAGTGGATGTTTCTCTAATCCAGTGTCCATAATTACATATCCAACAAAGTTCACTCTAAGGCCAAAATGCAGTCTTTAGATTTCCACATTGTCCTGCATACCTGCCAGAAGCTACCACTATACTGCTTCTTCTTAGTAAACTAAGGCAGGAAAGAACAGTTCTCTTCCCTTCCTGGCATAATGTTAGTCATTTCTGAGGCTCTGCCCTGGGAAATGTAGAGGGAGGAGAGGAGAAGAAATCTGCTGTCCAGATCCTCTCCAGGTGAGTATGATTTATATTCATATGGTAACATGTACTAAGCTTTTTGAGATGACTGTGCCAGGAGCAAGAGCTTACACATTCTGTCCCAAGTCTTGTGTTGATTCAGAGCGTGACTCAGTGAACCTCACTGTGGGGACTGATGGTAGAATGGCCTATGGCAAGTCTTCCTTGAAACACTATAATAGAATCTTTCACCAGAATGTTGACACATCTAACTGCCAAGGATAAGTGGAAGGTAGTCCCTAAAATTGTGGGCCTGGGAAGCAACTTCTTTTGCCCAAGTTCTTAATCCTAAAGCCTTAACTTGATATTACTTAATTCAAACCAATGGCTGATGGCATAAAAAGAAATTTACATCCTATCAGGGAAACAACTGTAATTAATAAAGAAGAATCAATCACAAGGGGAAAGAATAATTATTATAGAAACTACATGAAGCTAAGAAACCAAATACCAACTTAAACTAAAATTAAATTTAAAAATCCATTCAACTGTACTGGTGGATATACTTCATTATATATTTGTCAAAGCTCATGGAATGTACACCCCAAAGAATGAACCCTCATGTAAACTGCAACTTTAATAATAATGTTTCAATACTCCTTTACCAATTGTAACAAATGCACCACACCAATGACACTAGCTACTAATAGTAGAGGAAATTATGTGGTTGGTGGTAAGAGAAAGTGAGCAGGTATCTTGAGATCTCTTTGTAATTTTTGCTCAATATTTCTATAAATCTAAAAGTGCTCTAAAAATAAAGTCTATTCATACAATGATTTTTAAAAATTAAATATGTATATATATATATATATATATATATATATATATATAGTATTATACCTTCCCTGGTGGCTCAGATGGTAAAGAATCTGCTTGCAATGCTGGAGACCCAGGTACAATCCCTGAGTCAGGAAGATCCCTTGGAGAAGGAAATGGGAACCCACTCCAGTATTTTGGCCTGGAAAATCCCATGGACAGATGAGCCTGGCAGGCTACAGTTCATGGGTTGCCAAGAGTCAGACATGACTGAGTGACTATCACACACATGGAGTATATAAAATGTAGCTAAGGTATAGAAGTGCTTGTTACCGTAAAACTAAGGATTTTAAAAAATTAAATATATATATATATATATATAGTATATAAAATGTAGCTAAGACATAGAAGTGCTTGTTACCTTAAAACTTAAGCTTTTCTTATAAATCCAACCGAGGTCTGGGTTACAGAAGCCTTGGTAAGAGAGATTGGTATTCCTCATTTTTTTCTCAGCATTTCAGATTCCACTTCACAGCAATGAAGTCAACCCTTGAGATAAGCAGTTAGCAAAAATACAAATAATTAAAATTATAATCATGACGCATCCTTGAATGTGAAGCATTACTTGCAAAATGCAACTTGACTTGAACTGAAGTGTTTATCCAGGGCTTGCTTCAATAGTATGAGTCTATATAGAGAAACCCAGACTTGGGTCCCAAAATTCATGCCATGTTCTTTGAGCCATTTTATCTTTGAATAATGAGATTTTCAAATACTTTTCTTCTATGCCTCTGGTTAAACATGGCAGGCTCAGCAGGATAAATGTGCAAGAAGTAACCCTGCAGCCCCACCATAAGATGAGGGCTGCTCAAGGCTACTCAGCAGACTGGCTTCCTGCAGTTCTCAGCAATTAGTCATGCCAGTCAATGCCTAGAAATGTGCTAGACTCACCTACTTGTCAAGAGCAAGCAACAGACAAGTTACTCTGAGACTCAGAGGAGTTCTGAGGAAGATGAGTCAAAATTTAATCATTTGTGTTTTCCAAATTTGAGCACCCACCTATTCAGTCATTAACTGTGAGCTTCACTGTTCTCTCCACTTGAGGATGACTGGTGAAGAGCACAGGCTAAAATAGGACATGCTTCTTTGATATTTCCCATTTCCTAATCCCAATCCTTGGGATATCCTCCTATACAGTGACTCCAGGAGGTAGAGATGTACTTATTCATTCACAGCCTTTACCATAAGTAACAGAAATGTGTAACAGATCTTTTTCTTATAAATTCTGTATTTGTAAGGCAGTGTTTCTCTAATATAAAAGAGTTAGGAGATGAATGGTTGGGTTCTCCTTGGATACTTTAGTAAAGTCTAAATTGTGCCCTAAAAACCAGGACTCTAGAGCTTCAGACAAGGGGATGCTGGCAATAACAGACCATGTGCTTCTGCAAGTGGTGGAGCAAGGGGATGCCATGGTGATTTGGGGGTTTCATGCTTTTTGCAGAATAGCATGAAATAAAATCACATTTAATTTTGGCACTAGGAGCAATAATATCAGCAAGAAAGTGACCAAACTACATGTTTACAAGTCTTTAAAAAACTTATGAAACAATTATTTGTTAAATATTGAAGGAACATATAAAACAAATCAATTTGCTGATGTTTCCTCTTAATACGAATTTTCTACCTATCCATCCTGTTATCTGTCATCCGTCAACAGAAGCTGAAGTTTTAAGATGAGTATACAGGAAAAAAAAAAAATAACTGGAAGCATTCAACTCCTTATTTTAATTTTTCCTACATATTTAAAAAAGATCACCCTAATTTTGATTTTACCTGTGAAACACCTCAGACCAGCGCATAGAACACTCATGTTCTACTGGAGCACAATTTGAGAAATTTTGGCTAAATGAAACAGATGAGAAAAGTTCCCTTATCAAGCATCTCTCTTGTACTGCCCCTGCCACCTGCTTCCATCCTCAGCTTTCAAGTGGTGATTTTGGGTAATCACCACCTCCACCACTACACTACCACCTTCACCTTTATGTTCAGGGTTACTATCTGCCACATTCCATATTAAGCACCTTATCTGCTTCTCTAGATTTAATGGCATAGTTATTATTACCCCATTTTACATAGTATGAGGAAACACTTTTAATGAGAGCATGAGTTAACATGGATTACAAAGGCAGAGTTGAGATTTAAACCCTGGTATGTCTGACTCTACTATCCATCCTCTTTTTCACTGCTACCTATGCTTCCTTCATGACTCAGTATACAGCAACAAGGGTGGAAAATAACAATCCACTGTATTTATAAGCCTGTCAATAAGCCCTTACATTAGGTGTTCAAAAGTTTCTCAGTCACAATCTATCAGTATATTATTACCCAAGGTGTATCTGTGTCCTGTAATTGGGTTTATATACTTATAGAATATATGTAATAGAATTAGTTACAAAAAAAAAGATGGTGATTGAAAAGCAGGAAGGAAGATTCTATCCGGATTGTTGTGAAGACAATAACATATAGCTCAAATACCAATTTTCCCATGAAGCCTTCCTTTACTCAACCTTCTGGGAACTCCCTAAACAGTTTCCCTGTACCCTTAGCATTTTATCTCCCAGTTGAACCCCCCCAAAATCTGCTAAGTCTTTTGTGCAGGTGCTGGGGATACAGAGATCAAAGACACAAGTTCCTGATCTCAAATTCTTGTGATGATATACGTATTGTGAAACCTATTGGGTGCTGTAAAAGAGGAAAAGCGTTTAACTTTAGCTAGATGACTTGGGCAGAGGAGGAGAACGTGGGTTAATGGGAAGTGAGACAGAATGGAGATTTCGACTCTTACCCTAGTGAGGTGGGAGGAGAAATCAAACAGAAGGAGGTGCATATGTGTTCATAGGTGTGCTTGTGTGCGTGCATACACACATGCCTGTGTTTTCCAGGCAGAAGAACCAAGTTAGATGACAAGGAGGAGAGGAGCCTGGCCTGTTATGGGAGCTGCAAGCACATGATTCAAGAAGGCTTGTGTATAGGGTGTGTGCTGAGAAATGGCACCAGCTCAAATTGGAAAGGTATGTTTGGGTGATTTAGTGAGGAATCTGGATTTTTACACAGAAGAGGTTTGGGTGTCACTGGAAAATTTAAACATCTTTGGAACAATCGTCCTGGCAATGATGTAGAGAACAGATGGACCTGGTAAGTGAGATGCACAGAGAAAGCAGGGTGCAAGTCTAGGAGTCAGGGGGTGTGCAGGCACCCAGGCTAGAGCTTGGGCAGTGCTATTGATGCTGAAGAGGAGGAGTGAGAGATAAAATATATTTAGGCAAATGAAATGAATAAATGGGACAAAATAAAAGCAATCTCAGTTTTTCAGATAAAAAAACTTACTTACCTTCTTCTGTTGTCCCTGAAATGACTCACATTTCTCTACTTTTTCCAGAGGTTGTACTATTGGTAAAAAGCACAGTTAGCAGAATGAATAGAATTAGTGTTCTTTGAAGCAGCTCAACATATATTCATTTCTTATTGCACTACCTGACTTGTTGCCTGAGGCTGAAGTTATGGGTGGATTTCCATGAACCTGATTTAACCTTTATTCATTCCCTGTCTACACAGGCTGAAAATTATGCTGACTTTCACACAGGATTGAGGAACGCAGAGAAAACAAGCCTGTTAAAACCCATCCCCCTGTGAACAAAGCAACTCAAAGATACCACTTCCAAAGAGGGCTGGTGGCATCACCCAGAAAGGGAGCAGCTCTTAATTTTTGTCTCCACTGTGGTGGAAGTAGCCTTTTTTAGTCCAAGGACAGAAGCAACAGTAAGGAATAATAAGACATGAAGCCAAAAGGTGTACATTAGATTTGAGGAACAGTGTTCCCTTGGAGAAGCTGTTCAATATGGGTATCAGTTATGCCAGAGAATACTCTTCCTTGGGGAGTTTTTGGGGAATGGAGGTAAAATATACATAACACAAAATTTACCCTTTTAACCACTTTTAAGTGTAACCTACTATAACGTTAAGTACATTTATATTGTTGTCACTATTCTACTTTCTGTCTATGAATTCAACTATCCTAGGTATTTCACATTAAGTGGATTTATACAATATTTGTCCTTTTGTGTCTGCATTATTTCTTTTAGCATAATGTTTTCAAGGTTCATCTGCATTGTGGAAGGTGTTGGAATTTCATTCTTTTATAAGGTTGAGTAATATTCCATTGTATGCTTATGTATGTATATACCACATTTTGTTTATCCATTCATTTGCCGATGGGCATTTATTTGGGTTTTTTCCACCTTTTTGGTTATTTGTGAATAATGTCGCTATGAACATCAGTGTACAAATAAGTTCAAGCCTCTCTTTCAATTCTTTTGGGTTTAGACCAAGAAGTAGAATTGCTGGATTATATGTGTGTTAGGAAAAAAAACAATCGTTCTTCCTGTGTTTTTCCTTTATTCTCACACCATTACCACACTCACAATACTTCTGGTCACTAAATAGTGGGTTTTTCTCCCCAACACCAAGCAATTCTCTGTGACACCAGCTGACAGTGTCCTACAGTTTAACTCAATTCTGACACTCTCTACCTGGAGGTAACATCAGGTCCCACAGGTTAAGGGCTCAGTCCCACAAGATTATTCCCCACCTCAGTAGCTATCAGTAGCTTCCCAGGTTAATTAGCAACTTCTGTCCCACTGGGCCACACACTGGAGGTTCCTGTAACCTTTTCTCTCTTGGATTTGATTATTTGCTAGAGGGGCTCACAGAACTTAGGGAGACACTTAAACTTACTAGCTTACCAAAGGATATAATAAATGATATAGAAGAATAGCCAGGTGAAGTGATACATAGGATAAGGCCTGAGAGTGTCCTGAGCAGAGGAGTTTCTGTCCCTGTGGAGTCAGGGAGTGTCACACTCCTGGTTTATGGATCTCTTCACAAATCTGAAAGCTCTCTGCCCCCTACTAATTGAGATTTCATGGAGGCGTCCTCCTATCAGTTCAGTTCAGTCGCTCAGTTGTGTCCGACTCTTTGCCACCCCATGGACTGCAGCACGCCAGGCTTCCCTGTCCATTACCAGCTCCCAGATTAGGCATGATCAATTATTAACTTCATTTCCAGTTCCTTTCTCCTCTCTATAGAAGTGGGGACGGGAGGCAGAGATGAGTAAATTTTTTTTCTAATATCTTACAGTATATTCTATGCTTAATTATTTTAAGAGCTACCACACTGTTCTCCACAGTGACCATACCATTTTACATTCTCACCACCAAAGCAAGGTATTAAAAAAAAAGAAAAATAGGATTTTGCCTGGGAGGTTTGCAGTACCCTCTCCCAAAACTCACTGTTTGTTCACCATGCCATAAAAGTCACTAGATTTTTTGCTTGTATTGACTTTATTTAGTTTATCTTTTCATCATTTACTTTTTTAAAGAAAGATAAATTCAGTAATTTATCAGTAATTTAAAGGGCACTGTAAAACTTCTGGTTGCTGTTAATATTGCCCTGTCCCTCCCTCTATTACACTGCTACACTGTCACTCTTATGTTCTTTGAAATTCTCACCTTTTGAGTTGCTGACTAAATAATTAATCCATTCATCCTTAAATTTATTTGTTGAGTACCTATGTAAGAGAAAAAGAGTTGTAAACATCCATGCATGTCATTTGTATTCACCAAAACTTGTATTCAAACAAAAATCCCCAATGCTTCCCCATTTTCCCCACTTTATTTTTTTTTTTTCATTTTCCCCACTTTAAACTAACAACCCATGATTATATTATGTTTAGTACAGATGCAAGCAACCTCTCCTTCACAGTTTGTGACCACAGCCCATTTCACTTGCAATTCACGGCACACAGCAACAAAAATCAGCAAAGAAAAGATTTGGAAGGTCAAAGTCAAGTAGGTGAGGTCTGTGGCTTAACAGCCTTACTGAATTAAAACTTCATCTATGGTAAAATGTGGCTTATCTCACTTATAAAATACAATCAAGTTTAACATGATTATTACAATACTATATCAGCCCTAAGAAAGTACATGTATACCTACTAAATGCATGTTTACATCATAAAATGTTAATCATAAAATCATGAACTTCCATATCCTTTTTAGTCAGTTATATCAAAGGCTCTTAAGAACACCAAGTATGCATTTCTCGTTAAGGAAGAAATCATGATTTTCTCAGAATTTTGCCCTAATTAAGTGGGCTCAGGTCTCATGGTATTTGATCTGCTATTTGGATCTCAAAACCCAGATTAAATCTGCAGAATAATTTGTAGTATGGAGTAAACAAGCCTAGTAATCAGTAATCTGTTATAAAAATTGTGTTTTAAAATACAGAAGTTTTGTTTTGCTTTTTTTTAAGGGCAAGAAATACACAGTAAAAATATCTCACTCCCTTCCCTTTCTCCTTCCCTCTCCTCCTACATAATTCTTGGCAGTCATTTTTGAGCTCTTGAGGACAGCTTCAGTTATCAACATAGTGGTCCAGAAGAGCTTCCTGTAATATTAGCTTGAGTATTGATTGAAAGGTGATGCATTTGGAAGGTTTGCCTTGAGAACTGCTAATTCGTTTTTATAAATGTCCAATTCGAGTCTCATAGGTACTCTCAATAGTCCACACGTAATTCTTACCAGTAGTCTTTCAAACCTGTGATAACATGCTACTTTCACTCCTTAAAATCAAGTGACTTCAGGTACTGGCTCACCACATCTTTGATATCATTGATATCCATGAACTTCTTTTTCTGAAATGGATTCTCTTCCTAGAGTTTACTTGGGGACTTAATCACATTTTGAGTGCAGAAGAATCTACCTAGATTGAGGGGAGCAGTAAATCTGATTCTTTCAAACTATAAAAATGGAAAGTATTCATAGGGTTGTATTGGTGGGTAAAACTGGTTGATTGATTCATCCTAAAATCTAGTGACTGAAAAAATAAATTGCTATCCTTGTAGACAGTTATTGGAATGAAATAAATTCAGGTTTACATACCTTCAAAAGCTCAGGAAAATAGATCTGAGTGAAAATAATACACACTGGGAAACTGCTTTTTTTTTTTTGAAGAGGAGCATCTTGCCAAAGATTCAAACTCATTAGTTTTGGGGTAGCTTAATTGCACAAGCTTTATGCTAATTATTGTTATATTAAAATATCTGGCAGCTTAACAAAAATCTTAAACTTGTACATGCACGTTCAAAATACCCTGATTCAATGGCCCAGTTAGGCTAGGAAAGCATTTCAGAGAATGCCAACCCATAGTAATTTTTTTCCTTTAAAACTATGTGCAGTTTATAATTTATAATTTCTTAGGAACTTGCTTAACAAATATGTACGTGATTAGTTGCTTGCCCTCCAAAACCCAACTCCATGTTCTTTGGTATCAAGGGATGCTTCCTGCCAAATGACAGGCTTTCAAAAGTCAAGAAGCCCATCTTTGCTGGTGAGTGTTATTCCTGCACTTGGTATGATTTCACTCTCAGCACATCTTCGGCAGCATAAAGGATGAGTTATCAATATCCAGCATTTGTAAAAAGGTATAGATTCACAAGTATAAACAAGTATGAGGAAGAGAGTAAAAACAGTACAATAGAGTACTGTGGAGTATTGACAAGAAACTAAACAACTTTCTCAATGATTTAAAAAGAAGATAAAAGTTGGAAAGTGGCTACAAAGAAAAGGATAATTTGACTCAGAATTTGTCACATACAAAAAGTGAAAAATAACTGAGATGATATAGGTACTTGATTGCTGCTATAATAATAACCATAGTGACATATGGGGAAATTTTGGGAGGTGAAAAGTTGGGAAGAGTTTGAGCTAAAAGTGTACATTGTTGAATGAAAAGTATTGCCTGTCTTAATCTTCTGTTAATAAAGTTTAAATAGCTGAATGAAGTCTTGAAGAACCATGAATATAGGCTGTATTCTATGCTCTTTTTCCAAGATCCTATCTATGGGAGGGATATATTTTTACTACAAAATATAGTGATATCATTTGCCAAATGTGGGTCATCAACATCATCATTAAACTTCATACATTATTTTTTGGAGAGCCACAGATGTGTTATAGAGGTGGAGAGCTGGGTAATATTGATATCACTGGCAAGCAGTGTAATTTAGACACAGTGTGGGGTTAGTGAGCACTAGCCATGATTTTGGAGGTGGAAGGGAGAGGATCAAGGAAGAGATGCGTTTGTCAAGTTGTCTTTCTCACCTTTGACCATGTTTCTCCAATGGATCCTCCCTGGGGAGTTAGACCTCATGGTCAGAGGTTCTGGCATTCAGTGGGTTTCGTATTGCTCATAAACGTCCACGATGAAAACATAAGACATCTTATGTTGCCTTTGGGAGTGGTGGCAAAGGGATTAAGTTTCAGTCTAGCTCTTAGATCCTGAAAGAAAGTGAAAGTGTTAATCACTCAGTTGTGTCTGACTCTTTGTGACCCCATGGACTGTAGCCCACCAGGCTCCTCTGTCCATGGACTTCTCCAGGCAAGAATACTGGAGTGGATTGCCATATGCTTCTCCAGGGGATCTTACTGACTCAGGGATTGAACCCAGGTCTCCTGCATTGCAGGCAAATTATTTACTGTCTGAGTCACCAGGGAAGCCCTTAGATCTTGAGCTGGACCAGAAAATTCCTGGTTATACACCAATTCACAGATTTACTCTACTGCTATAGATGGCGCTAGTGGTAAAGAAGCTGCCTACCAATGCTGGAGACAGGGGTTCCATCCCTGGGTTGGTAAGATCCCCTGGAGGACGGCATGGCAACCCATTCCAGTATTCTTGCCTGGAGAATCCCATGGACAGAGGAGCCTAGTGGGCTACAGTCCACAGGGTCACAAAGAGTCGGACACAACTGAGGCAAATTACCATGCATACTTACCATCAAAGTTTGCCAAGATGTGGAAGAGCAGAAGCCAAAGGTCGACTGTATCCTAGAACATGGTAGAATGGTCTCTTAACTCCTTATTTTCCTGGTACTAATATACATTCTTAAGGCCTCCCAGGAGGCTCAGTGGTAAAGAATCCACCTGCCAATGCAGGAGATACAGAAGATACAGTTCAATCCCTGGATCAGGTTTGATCCCTAGGTCAGGAAGATCCCTTGAAAGAGGAAATGGCAACCCACTCCAGTGTTCTTACCTGGAAAATCCTGTGGACAGAGGAACCTGGCAGGCTACAGTCTATGGGGTCCCAAAGAATTGGATACGACTTAGCGACTGAGCAACAGACACTCTTACTCCTCCATCTTAAAAAAGCATCACCAAAAAGAAATCTTTTATATTCTCAAGACTAAAACAGTAATAAGAGGTGAGAGTAGAAAACTGAGTTGACTTCTTTGTCGGCATTTCAAACAGATTTCAATACTGTGAAATTATCTTGGGAGTTGTTATCTCTCAAACTTCAGGTGGTTGAAGATGATTATAAGACATGTTCTGTTGCTTGAGGATTTGCTGACATCTATTGCCTGTTTTCCCCCTCTGAATAGATGAAGGGGTGACATTTCTGAGTTAATAAAGGATCTAGAAAGATGTGGCCTTGAGCAATACTTTTATTACCATTACTTTTCCACAATATAGCTCCTCTGCCCTGACCCTCCCACTCACCCACACCCTACCCCCTTCCTCACAGTTGTTAATCTAACCTGAATCACTCTATTCTTCTCCAAGAGAACACACCCCACTAATAGCAGTGAATCATAGACACTCTTACTTCTCTAGTCTCTAATGCACTTGACAAAATGCCAGATCTAATAGAATAAAAGGACAGGAATTTCATGTGAAAGATCTCTTTAGGTTCTTGTTCAACATACTAACCTCAACATTAGTTACCAGATCAGTTTTCTGGTTGCCTGTTGGTGAACAGGTTTTTATCATTGACCCTCCACATATCTCCATGCTTGAAGTAGTCATTCTACTCAGTGAGGCCCCCATTCAGGCATGCCTAATATCTAATTCAAGGGCCATTTTGAAGTTGAAAATAAAATCCTCTCTTTTTAACCTGATGAAAAAATACTAAAGAGTTTACTCTCAAAGATCACCCTTTGATAACAGTCTTCAATGGTCTCTACAAGTAAATCAATTAAACATTACATAATTCCATTTAAGATATTTAAGCAATAGTGAAAAGAAATAAAATTAGTTTCAAAAAAGAAATAGAATTAGTTTGTCAATTATTCAAAGGGAAATTTATGAGATAACAGCACACTAAAACCTTCTTCATCATGGATAGGTCTATAGGATGAGACTTGAATTCATGAGAGGAGAAACCTAGAGTTTTTAAAATCAATTTTTATTGGAGTATAGTTGCTTTGCATTGTTGTATTAGTTTCTGCTATACAGCAAAGTGAATCAGCTATATGTGTACATATATTCCCTCTTTTTTGGATTTCCTTCCCACTTGGGTCACCACAGAGCATTGGGTAGAGGGGTAGAGCTCCTTGTGCTATACAGTAGGTTCTCATTAGTTAGCTATTTTATACACAATAGTGTACATAGGCGGAGAAGGCAATGGCAACCCACTCCAGTACTCTTGCCTGGAAAATCCCATGGACAGAGGACCCTGGTGGGCTGCATGCAGTTAATGGGGTTGCTAAGAGTCGGACACGACTGAGCAACTTCACTTTCACTTTTCACTTTCATGCATTGGAGAAGGAAATGGCAACCCACTCCAGTGTTCTTGCCTGGAGAATCCCAGGGACAGTGGAGCCTGGTGGGCTGCCGTCTATGGGGTCGCAGAGTCAGACACGATTGAAGCGAATTAGCAGCAGCAGCAGCAGCAGTGTACATAGGTCAATTCCAATCTTCCAGTTCTCCCCACCCTCACCTCCCCCCTTGTAGCCCTATGTCTGTGTCTCTATTTCTGCTTTGCAAATAAGTTCATCTCTATTATTTTTCTAGATTCCACATATAAGCGACATTGTACGATATCTGTTTCTCTTTCTGACTTACTTCACTCTGTATGACAGTCCCTAGAGGAGAGTCTTTGAACTTACATACCAGTGTCATAAGAAATATTGAACGCTAGTTGAATTTAGTAGACCTTCTTGTGAGTGTTATACAGTTTAACTTGTCCTAATGTACTTTATAAATCAACTTAATCATGTGGATTATATACATTTCTTCACCCAAGTGAATTTGAATTCTGGTTTTAAAAGTGTGTATTTATATTTTAATTGTTAAAAAATACCTATGGATACTAACTGTGTCTACATGATAGAACTTTGTTGTCAATAAGAAAAGTCAATGGAACGGAATCTAGGTCATCCAGAGGTGACTGTTAAGATTTTTAAAATAATGTTAAAGAATTAAAAAAAAAATAGTATAATAAAATTTTAAATTGTAGCTTAAAAGAGTGTGTGTGTGTATGTATGTGTGCTTTGCTGTACGGAGAGACAGAGATAGCAAGAGAGAGACTATTCACTATTCTCTTCTTGCTATTAAAACAGAAAAAAACCCACATAAAGGTTTTTAGGTTTATGTCATTATCTCACCAACAATAATCACAGACAAGAATGGACAGAAGCATTTTACCACACCTTGATGAATAACAAAGTGGTGAACAGTAGCCTTGGGTATGAAATTTAAAAACACACAGAGAAAGCCTGCCTTAGGTTAATATTAATTACTATCATCACTGAATTCTATTGCTCAGATTGTTCTTTATGGTGGAGTAGGATTCTTGCCTTCTGGTTCTCTAGGGCAGGATTTTTCCCTGCCTGAAGTTAAAATACAATGAAACATACTATGTTTGAAACATACTGTGAAACATACCATGTCATGTGTGGGGAAACAACTACTTACAGGCCAGTAAACTTCAGGCTCTGAAAGACATGGAAATGATTGCTAGGCTTTATCTAAAGGTACAGCGAGAACTATAGAGGCTATATTCTAGATCCCTTACAGTAAACTGAGAGTGAAAGGTCTATTTCCACTTTGGTATATAATGGGAGTAAGTAAAATGCAAACTTCTACATGGGAAAATCGTTCAGTTCTAACAACACTGGAAATCAGAGATGTAGGTCAACAAATGCACATTTCTGAAATACAGGTTCTTCTGAGTACTCCTTCTGAAGTTCTTTGAAAATCTGGCCAAAACAATCCCATTTAATATACAGGTTCATATACTAAACAAGTCAGAACATTTGCTAGGCAAGATGTTTTCATTTATGGAGCCAGCAAAAACACAGTTCTAAGCTTAGGTTATAATGATAAAAGGGTTTTGGAGCAGCTGATTTTAGGGAATCATAAAAACAACCCAACGTCAGGCCCCAAGGTGTAAAGAATATGCAGAGTGTGCGTTGTGCTTCTAGTGTCAGGACAAATCACTCTGCTTTTCTCAGTGTAACTGATGCCAATGGATGAGTAAAGGCAGAAATAAATGTACAGACTTGGATCTGTGGCTTAGCAAGCCAAAATCACAAGTTCTCACTCTCATTTTATAAATTCCTTGAGATTTATATAATTTTTGAAAATTTTAGAAGAATCATAATACATTATTAACTATATGTGGCAGCTCCAAGTTTTCTGCTATTTATGGCTTATGTCCTACAAATCATTGCATCTTTTAAAAATCTGCGGCCTTTTGAGGGGAGATAAGGGATGGATGAAAGGATTATATGATGCATTCCTTTAGATCAGTAAGAGAATGGTGACTATATTGTAGCTCCTTATATAACAACTGAGTTCTTCCTAGATACCTATTGCCGCTTTTCACTGCCTGTCCTGAATTCTCATTTAATTCTTCAAATCCTAGGAGGATTGATACTATTATCCCCTCTTTATGGATGAGGAAGCTGAGACACAGACACACTCCATTACAAACACCACAAAATAAAGGCACTGGGATCTGAACCTAAGCAATTTGACTGCAACATTTACATTCTTAGTCACTGCATTAGGTGGTCTTCAAGTTCTGTAGATACATTCCACTGTTTAGTACTCAGTTATTCCTTCTGGGTCCTTGCTACTTCTAAGCCATTTTTATCAGATATTAGTAAAAAGACAGTGTCAACGTTTAAAATGTCTATTCCTTAGAATTCAAAACACTGCCCCGCTAAAATTCCCAACTTCCACCTGACTCAGAAATTACTCAACTGTCTTTTCCTAAACTCAGTGCTCCACCCAATTAGTTCACTTTGTTGTTGCACAGCAACGGAACCTCGCTACACAGGAAACGAGGAGAGTTATTTTAGACCGAGGATGCCGCTGCCCAGTATTCAGCCAGGGTTTGGACCAACCTAATCTTAGTCATTGTTCTGCTTCCTGTATTGCACCCCAACGACTTTCCTTGGGCTACATTTTCTTTCAGATTTGACGAAAAGATTCGGAGCCAAGCTAAGAAATCTAAATTTTGAGGTAGATTTGCCAAAACAAAACAAAACAACACACAAAAAAACCCGCCCGTGGCGGGACCGCAGAGTTTGAGGCAGCATTCTAAAAGCTCTACTGCATCCGCTCGGGTTCTTAGATTTCTAATATGTCTGACTGCCAACGGGCCATTGACCCTTCTTTTGTAGTCTTTGCCTTTGGAGTTTACAAGCTGTAAATATAACACACAACAGGCCCGGAGTCTCTGGGTCCCGTGGAGTCTGAGAAAAGGCCTTTGCTGTGGGGAGCGCGGAGAAGAGACTGACGGGAGCCAGGAGAACAGGTGGGGCATTCTCAGCCGTCCTTTAGAAACACAAAAACCATGAGGCAGGAAAGGAAGGCGGTATAAAAAAAGAAGAGCGAGAAGAAGCCGCGAAGAAAAGCGCGCCCCTCCTGGGAACCGTTAGTTGCTTTAAAGCTCTTCCCAGCAAGTGGCCGCGCGCGAAGTCCCGCAACTCTCGGGCGCTGGGCGGAGCAGAGCCGCGCGTTTCGGTCAACTCGGCCAATCACGCGTCTCGGCCCCTCCGTTTCGTCCCGCCCCCTTGCGGAGTCTCGAGGCCGCGCGCGCGCAGTCCCGCCTCTCCGGGCGCTGGGCGAAGAGGAGCTGTGGGTCAATTACTCTGACCAATCGCGCGTCTCTTCCTCCTCCAGCGCGGCCGGGCCTCTGTGACGCTACCGCGGCTAGCGCGCTCTCTGTGCTGTCTGGGGATGGCTGAGGGAGGTACAGTGTGGGGTGTGGAGTGGGTGTCTGACAGCTGAACTTCTTCGGGGATCGGAAGGGGAGTTGAATAATGCTCCCTTTCTGCGGTCAAGGCTCCTCTCAGCTCCACCTCAGGTTTTGGGTGTCTCGAGGGCTCGTGTGGGCCTTCTGTAGTGGCGGGAGGGGAGGGAGGACTCCTCTCTGGTATTTTACCCTGTAAAGTTGATGGCCTTCGAGAAACTTCAGTCTCTCATTTTCAGGGTCTCTTCGCTGTTTAATTGAAAACGATGCAGACAGGAGTAAATTTACCCGTGTTTGTGCTCTTTATTCCTCACCCCCGGGGGTCGTTAGTTTTAGGCACACAGCTTCTAGGATTTAGGGTAGTGTAACAGGTCTGATTATGTTTATTTAAGTGGGATAATAGTGGGAAATAGGAGAATGTGATCCATAATCAAGAGGAAGAGTAATCAGTAGATAAAGGCATAGTTCAGTTCAGTTGCTCGGTCGTGTCCGACTCTTTTTTAAAACTAACCGACAGGCGCTTTAAAGAAGTTATAAATATTTTTTAAAAATTTTAAAGAAAATATTGGGCTTTCCTTGTGGCTCAGCTGGTAAAGAATCCGCCTGCAATGCGGGAGACCTGGGTTCGATCCCTGGGTTTCGAAGAGCCCCTGGAGAAGGGACCCTACCCATTCCAGTATTCTGGTCTGGAGAATGCCATGGACTGTGTAGTCCATGGGGTCCAAAGAGTCGGACACGACTGAGCGACTTTCACTTAAAGCACTAGATTTCAATTACATTTTCCTTCATTGTGAAACTGGGGTAATGAGATTAAAGAATTCTTGTTACTCTCCTCCCCGCCCCCAATATGGCAGGTTTTGAGACTTTTATCATTATTTTATCAGTCAGTAAAAACAAATGGAGAGTTCTTTATATGAGATGCTAGCTGGTTAACTTGTCATGAAAAAACTGGTAGTCACCATAATGACCAACAATTTTTTTTTTTTTTACTTAGGGAAGTAAACAAAATTGCACACAAAAAAGCAAGAATGAATCACAGCTAAGTGAAAGAAGGAAGTTGACTGGCTTGTTATATACAATAAAAATAATTTGTTTAAAATTGAATATATAGAAGTGTGGGCGAATTTGATTTCTGTTTTGTGATTATTTTTTGTTTTTTAGAAGTAAAGCAAGATTTCAAGATGGAAAGTCCATCAAACTCGGCTTTGATGTTACCTAGCACTCCACAAGCTGGTGCCAATCCACCATCTCCCCATTCAAGTAGTTCAAGAAAACAAGTATGAAAATCTTAGTTCTTTCACTGGATGTATATTTCTAAGTATTGCAGTAATGGTGGTTTTAAGTCTACTGAATATTGTTAATTAACAATGTGTAGGTTAATAAGTAAAATTTGTATTATTTTAGCTGTTTCCTTTTAGAAAATGTATTGGACCTTCCCCTTAGATTTTCATCCTGACTCAATTATTTTCATTTATTTTCAGTTCAGGTTATTACAGCATTCCAAAAAGTTTGATGTCATGAAGGTCTTTGTAACTAAGCACCTAACCATATCAGGCTTGGACTAATTGCTGAACAAATGTTTGTGATTACTGAGATAAGTGTTTCAACACTATTTTAGAAGGATGCTGGCTTTGCTAAAATAAAAAGAGAATAAAACTTAATGAAGCTTCCAGAAATTGAAAAATATTTTGTGGTGGTTACTTTAGATATATGGAGACAGAAAGCCATCTAGTGGTGTCTGCCACAGAAATGTAGTCTCGATTCCCAGTAGATTTATTTATATCAAGAATGTTTTTCTTGATTAACATTATTAATGTTTGATGCCTTTTTCAGCCTATGAGTGCAACCCTTAGAGAACGATTAAGGAAAACCAGATCTTCATTTAATTCCTGTTACAGTGTGGTAAAACGACTTAAAGTAGAGAGTGAAGAAAATGATCAGACTTTTTCAGAGAAATCAGCACCTTCAACAGAAGAAAGCTGTTTGGAATTTCACGAAAGTTTTAAACATACAGATAGTGAATTTGAAGAAAGTACATATTTAAAAGATACCTTCAAGAGTATCAATGTTTGTGAATCTAAATCACTTGATACTGAGTCATGCAGTGATCTCCAAAATGACTTTATGAGTGAAAATCTTGCCAAACATGAACTAAACAAAGAAAAAGCAAAATTGATGAAGCAGATTCAAGAGAAAGAAGACCTTCTTCGGAGGCTGAAGCTAGTCAAAATGTATAGATCAAAGGTGAGAAGAATTTCAGAACCATTGCCTAATAATTTTTTTTGTTTTTAGATAAATGGTAGGAAAGTATTTCAAAAAGAAAATATAAGTTTATTTTACAATACTGAGAAATAAGCCAATTACCAAGAGACCTGGCTTCCAACAACTTTTAACTCAAATATAAGTCATAGATTTAGAGAAGAGTCCTCTAAACACCAGATATACATTTTTGAAAGCCCCAGCCCACATTTAATATGCAGTTGAAGCTTTTCTCTCTAGTTTCCATCCCACAGCAGTATTAGAAGTTTCAAATGTTAGCTGCAAATTGCAATAAGAACAGAAGCAACAGTGACAGTGAAGAGAAAAAGGCTAAAAATGGGCCACAAAGTACAATAAAAATTATTTTTAGTAATGATTTTGTGTTATTAAATTATTACCAACAAATTATTAAAATGTTTCAAGCATTTTCTTTTAAGAAAACAACAAAAATATAATAAATTTTAGATTTCAATCCAGATAGGTTGAAGTGAATAGAATTGGGGCACTTGGAAGATGACCCTTATTTATCTGGATTATTCATGTATATTGTAATTGCTGTTTTCCAGTGTGTAATCAATGATAGAATGCTATATCTTATTTGCTGTTTTGAATTTTTAGGATTTCTCTAAATACAACTACTTGAGTTTTATGAGATTGTGACACTGAAAAATATTAATCTGAATATAATTTTAAAAGTATAGCTGTAGTAGAAAAAGTAGATTTTTTTAACCTATATTGTTGCTGCTTTACATAGTTTTGCCTTATTTAATGATTTGAATTTTTTTCTCTGAGGGTAAGGTTTTACTTAAAACCATTTTTCTTTTTTCCTGGGTAGAAGTCCCATTCATGTCCAAATGTGTTACCCTTTAAACCTACTACTCATTGACTGATTTAACAACTTTCATTAAGTAAGTTAAAATAGGATGACATACATTCATGCCTTTTTTTTTTTTTTTCTGTTTCAGAATGACCTGTCTCAGTTACAGTTGTTAATAGAGAAGTGGAGAAGCTGTAGCCAGCAGTTGCTTTATGAGTTGCAGTCAGCTATGTCTGAGGAGAACAAGAAACTAAGCCTTACTCAGCTGATAGATCATTATGGGTTAGATGATAAATTGCTACACTATAACAGAAATGAAGAAGAATTTATAGGTGTTTAGTTCATAATTTTTTTCTCCAGAATATCTTTGTGAATGACAACTTAATTAAAAGATATTTATACATTTTAAAGGGAAGATATAAACCATTAGGGCTTGAAGAAAGTTATCCTGGTGAACCTGGATCAATTTAGGGCCTCTGTTATATAAATATAAACAAGGTTCAAAAATGAAAATTTAGTGTTTTGAATAAATTTCCCAAAGAAAACTTACCAGTTAAAGGTGAAAAAAAATTTTTTTTAATTAAATCATGTTAAGATAATTTTGAGAATTGTGGGAGTGAGTTTTAATACATTGTTTTATTTATTGTGGGAAAACGTTTTATTTTAAATGTTCACTAGTCCATCTAGTCAATGTCTAAACGTAAACTTGTCTAAAAATGCTTGCCTCCCCTAAGTTTATGCCTCTGCCTTGTTTTCATACATTTACCACATGTTTATCTGGATGGTATAACAGGTATTTAAACTCATGTTCAAAATTATATTAGTTTCTGTCTCTTCAAATTTGTTACTTGCATTCCTTATCTCATTTAGTGAAATGATCATCTATTTTTTATAAAACCACATTTGCTCATTTCTCACTTGAAGGCATGGCATACAGCGTCTTTTACATTCATCTGCCTTTCCAATCATATCTGTGAAAAAGGTTAAAGTTAGCATATTTATTCCATTAATAGGCTTTCCTGGTGGCTCAGCTGGTAAAGAATCTGCCTGCAATGCTGGAGACCTGGGTTCAATTCCAGGGTTGGGAAGATCCCCTGGAGAAGGGAATGGCTACCTACTCCAGTATTCTGGCCTAGAGAATTTCAGGGACTGTATAGTCCATGGGGTCGCAAAGAGTCAGGCACTACTGAGTGACTTTCACTTCATTAACAGTAACTCAGCCAGAAACCCACCTTCCCTGGAGGTGGTACCTAATCTGTTATCCTGGCCATAGATAGACATATGACCCTGACCCAATCTGTCCCAGTCCTTGAGAATTTGGAACTAAACTCAAAAGAAAGCCCATCTCTTTTTGTGACCAGAGTGGTTGTATGTGAACTTGGAAGCAGAAAAGCTTGTGTGTTTAAGTGTGCCCTTACAGAGAAAGGCAGAGAGAGAACTTTGTGAGTCAGTGGTTTCTTGGTTCTGGGTTCCAGTCTTCCTGAGGATTTTCTGGGATTTCTGTTCTTGGGTCGTTTTAAGGGCTAACACAGCTTTGCTTGGGTTTTTTTGTTGTAGTTCCCCTCCCCCCCCCCGGCCGCCGCCATCAAAAAAAAAAAAAAAAAAATCTTAAAAAGTACTTCCCTACTACTTGGTAAATAGCTATTACCCTAAGCTTACCCCTTCACTCCCAAGTGCTCCGTTTTTTTCAGTCCAGGTCTTCCCCATGAGCCGATAAACTTAATGTTGGCATATCAGGACTCTGCTCGTGTATGCATCCTACTGTTAGTGCCCATGTGCCAGTAACTTGCCCTTCTCACCCCACCCCAATGTCTATCTTCTAGACATTGCCATTGTCACTGGCTTCTGTGAATCCAAGAGGACTGGCCCAGTCCTCACATGGGCCTTCCCTGGCTCTAGTATTCCCAGATGGGCCTCCCTGGGAAGCTATGTTGACCAGCCTCCACTGCTTCTTACTGCTCAGCCTGAGGTCCTAAATGGGACTGGGGAAGTGACTTCCCTGGTGATGGTGCTGGCATTTGACTGCAGCTGCCCCACTGCTGATTGGCACATCTGGAGTCACCCTCAGATGTCCACTTGGAAGAAGTACAGCATCAGTGAGACTCTGGCTTGGGAGAGTTGGGGAGGAGGTGGGGGCACAGTAAGGGGGATTTCTAAGATATTGGCTGAGGGCTGCAGTAGCTCAGTGGGCATTTCTACAAGCGGAGGGAGATCATAGATTGTGGATGAGGCTCATGGCCCTTGAAGCAGTCCCCTTTTAAATAATTTGTTACATTTCACCTCCGTTTAATAGGATATATATTTTTTAAAGAACTAGTGAATAAGAACTATTTTTATTCATTACGATGAAAGCTAACACTTAGCACTTGCTTTGACCAGTTTCTAAAAATATGTTAACTTATTTGCGTATTATAATTACCAACACTCCAAAGCACCTACCAACACCCTCAAACCAGAAGATGCCTCCTGTTGAAAGTGCTGCTATGCTACTAGAATTCATCTTGGGGGCAAGAGACTCTTGCTAATTTCCATTCTATCTATGCCTCAAAGATGAGGCATTTAAGCAAGGAGCATTGCAAGATCACTCAGGGTGGACATTAAGAAACAGAAACCACACAGGTTGTTTAAGACCCAGGAATCCACAGGGCACTGTCCAGTGATATTTGTGGCCTTGACTAGTAGCAAATGGAGGCTCCAACAGTTAATTTAGGTGACATGGAAACGTTACTGATGGACACTACCATGCTTAATCAAACTGACTACAACTCATTCTAGGTCTAAGAAGGGGAGTTGTCAAAATGATGCTGACTCTTATTTTTCTTACTATTCCCATTGAACAGGTGATCACTGAATAGGTGATCAATTATGGTACTATCCTGGCAGTTTTTAAATAGAAGTTTTTAAAACTTCTAAAAATTTTTTTTTCTAAATATAGTATTTTATAATTGTTCTCTTGGCTTTACCTACACCAGTGTACACTGGATATGGTATTGCAGATTAAACTTAACAATTCACGAATTGCAGAACAATGAGACATTGATACCATTTGGAGATTGTGGTCAATGATCTCGCTGATTATCATGTTGGAATGCAGTCAGTCCATAGGCTATGGAAAGGCAAAGCAGTTTTCTGAACAGTTAATCTTCTTATTATCTACATGAATAAGGTGATAAACTATTTCATGGAAATGTAAGAATTCTTATCACCAAATTCCTTTGCTTGTGGCTATGTTTCTCCATACCAAACAATTCTCAAACACCATGTGGATGTCCTGTAATACAATTCAACTCAATTCTGACACATCTATCTGGAGATAGCATCAGATTCCACAAGTTAAGGTCTCAGTCCCATGAGACTGCCCTCCACTTTAGATGTCAACTGAAAGCCCAGATTGTCAACTCTGCTTCTCCCAAGACTCTCTCCTTCCTTGGGTTCAATTTTTTTTGCTAGAATGGCTCACAAAACTCAGAGAAACATTTTATTTACCAAATTACCATATAAAAGGATCTGACTCAGGAACCTCCAGATGGAAGAAATACATAAGGCAAGGCATGGGGAAAGACTCAGAGCTTACTTGCTCTCAGCACTCTCTCCAAACCCTGTCCTTGTGGGATTTTATGGAGACCTCACTACATAGGCATGATCGATTGAATCATTGGTGATCAGTTCAACTTCCAGTTCCTTTACCTTCCCTGGAGGTGGGGGTGAGGGTGGAAGTGTGGGGAGGGTGCGTAGGTGGATTGGAGGTTGGGACACAGCATTGGTTCGGGCAACCAGCCCCCATCCTTACATGCAGTCCAAAAGTCACCTCATTAACAAGATACTTGTACCTCTCTCATCACTTAGGAAATTCCAAGTGTTTTAGGATCTCTGTGCCAGGAATGGGGTCGAAGACTAAATATATATTGATTATTATAAATCACAATATCACAAAATGAGAAAACATGGTTTTTCTGTTTACTAAGCTCTGTTGGGTGGGACACAAAAGTTCTGTTGTAATAAATGTGAGATAAAGATGATTATGTCATGTTTATGTAGAATGCTTACATAGAAAATATGTTGTAATTTACAAATGATTTAGGGCTTGGTAAAAGTAAACCACTTTGTTCACACTGACAGCAGAGGGAATAATCTTTAACATTCTATGAATTTTTTTCCAATTATAGAGAAATGCTTACTGAAGAAAATGGGAAATACAGAAAAATAGAAAAGATAAAAATCATAATCTCATAATGTTTCTGGTAATTTTATAAAATTAGAAATGGCAGTAGTGGCTAAGAATAACTTTTTGTCTTTAAGACTGTCTATACTACTACTGTGAAAATATTTTTGATTAAATTAAGACAATAAAATAGATCTTAAATATATTCTGAAATAAAATCTTGTTCATTCTTGAATAAGAATAATTCATGTTATTTTAGACATTTATTCATGCAGGACAAACATTTTTATAGTGAGTAAGACTAAAATCAAACAATTTGCTATCAAAAATATGCCAGTAAGAGAAGACTACTTAAATTTTCTGATATAAGAGAAACAAATAATTTTAACCAAATGAAATTATTTTAAAAATTATTGATTTGGTCTTAACATTTTCCACAGTATTTTTACATTTGAACAAGAGCAGGAAATGTTTTCATTCTTAATCTTTCAACTTCAGCCTGTAGAATTGAAATCTGCTCAGCTTGTTCTTTTGAAATTTTTGTTAACTTTTGTTGTCGCATCATGTTTTCGTATCGTTCTTTGGCAATCTTTTCACAAGTCAGTTTAGACCCTATCCCCAAAATGAAGAAGATGGAATTAGTTGAATTATTATCTACATTTTAAAATATAGAAACAGCACTCTGAAATAGTTAAACGTATGGAACAAATACTGGTAGCTTTATAACCACTGTACAGATTTTAGGACTTCTGATTACTTTTAAACAAACTGAAAGTTAATTAAAGAAAAAAGAATCTTACCCATTGCATTACAGATGTCTTTTCTCTCTGAGACAGCCACCAGCTCTTCTCGTAAATTGCAACTTAGGGTATAATTTGCTATATCTTTTTGATTGCTGAACCTTCTCAGCTTTTTAAGCAGCTTTTTACAGTTCTCCACATTCTTTTTGTGAGTCTGAAATTTTTGTTTCCAGGACATCCCACAAAAATAATTTTGAAAGAAAATATTTTATAAAGATATTATTCTTAAAATTGAAACACATTGTCATCATAAGATATCTTACCACCATACCCCTAGTGCTTAGCATAATGCCCACACACAGTAGGTACTTAAATTATTTGTTGAAAGATAGAATGGTATGTTAATACACATTTTAGAAGAAACTTTATATATTCTTAGAAATGAGAGATTCTAAGAACACAGCCTGGAGAGTACTTTGTTTCCATCCTATGTATGTTAAACACTCAAAACTGAGTGCTCAGGCAGTTAGGGTAAAACAAAGCCTTTACAACTCCAAGGAAAGACTATCAACACTTCTACATAAATCACAACCGAATGTGAAACAGGAAATTCACCTACACTCCAATAGCCCCAAAGGATGTTAAAGTGCTTCACAATCTATATGTCCATTAACAGATGAATGAAGATGTGGTACATATATATGATGGAATATTACTCAGTCATTAAAAAGAATGAAATAATGCCATTTGCAGCAATATGAATAGACCTGGAGATTATTATACTAAGTGAAGTAAGTCAGAGAAAGACATATCATATGATCTTGCTTACACTTGGAATCTAAAGCAAATGATACAAATGGACTTATTTACAAAACAGAAACATACAGATTTAGAGGACAAACTTATGGTTATGGAGCTGGGGAAGGGTGGGGGGAAGAACAGATTGGAAGGTTGGGATTTAGATATACACACTTCTATAGTTAAAATAGATAGCCAACAAAAAGTGAAGTCACCCAGTTGTGTCCAACTCTGTGACTCCATGGATTGTAGCCTGCCAGGCTCCTCCATCCATGGAATTTTCCAGGCTAGAATAATGGAGTGGGTTTCCATTTCCTTCTCCAGGGCATCTTCCCAACCCAGGGATCAAACCCACGTCTTCTGCATTGCAGGCAGACTTTACCATCTGAGCCACCAGGGAAACCAAGAGGATAACCAACAAGGACCTACTGTATAGCACAAGGAACTTCGCTTAGTATTCTGTAATAACCTAAATGGGAAAAGAACTTGAAAAAGAATGGGTACACATATATGTATAACTGAATCACTTTGCTGTACCCTTGAAACTAACACAACATTACTCATCAACAATACTCCAATATAAAATTAAAATATTTTTTAAAGTGCTTCAGGCTACCACAATGGTTATGGTTGCAAAGATGCTATTTAGGGAGCTCTAATTACATCCATCCTAAAGAAAATCAGTCCTGAATGTTCACTGCAAGAACTGATACTGAAGCTGAAACTTCAATACTTTGGCCACCTGATGCGAAGAACTGACTCATTGGAAAAGACCCTGATGCTGGGAAAGATTGAAGGCAGGAGGAGAAAGGGACGACAGAGGAAGAGATGGTTGGATGTCATCACTGACTCAATGGACATGAGTTTGAGTAAACTCTGGGAGTTGGTGATGGACAGGGAGGCCTGGCGTGCTGCAGTCCATGGGGTTGCAAAGAGTCGGACATGAATGAGCGACTGAACTGAACTGAATTACATCCTGAATATCATTATAAAAGACCAAGTCTTGGTAGGTTCTATTTGAATTCATGGTTTGAAAACTATTACTTTGTTCAAATCATTCACAAATACTGGAAATATAATGATCAATATCTTTGATTCCTACCTTATCTAAAACATCAATAGTCTGCTCCATTATTCCAATCTGAATGGCAATCAGAGTCTCATAGTTTGGTTCACTTAGGTACTTTGAGAGGAAAAAGAAATCACAAAGTAAGTATATTTTTCTCTATTTCTTCCAAGAGATAATTTTATAAAGATTATCTTAGTTTGGGAAGTTCCTGTTTCTTTGTGATTTTACTTTGTGCCATAATATTTACTTATAAACATAAGTTTAAACATAAGTTATTGATGCACTCACCTATATACTAATAACTACCAATGCCTAGCTTATTTTCTCATTCATTCATTTATTCAACTCACCAGATATTTACTGTGTTTCATTTGACAGTGTTTCATGAGTTCCATATTAACAATACCCTACTAATAGTTAAAGATACTGAGGGAGATAACAAAGATAGATAATATGACCTAGACATCAAGAAGAGAATAAGTAATATGATTAGTTGACAGAAGATATATAAGTGACATGCAAATTAAAAGGTGGTTTGAGATGGGCTATGATTTCTCTGAGCTTGGGAAATCAAAAGGCTTATGGATTAGGTGGCATTTAAACCAGACTCTCAAAAGTAGATAGATTCAGGATGTGAAAAAAATTGAGGAAAAATATTCCAGGTAGAAGAACCAGTATTGCAAAGGCACAGAGATAGAATCCTAGAAAATAGAATCAGTTTGGTTTGAGAATACTGATATGTAAGAGTAACGGGGAATGAATTTGAGAAAGATTGAAGGACATTCAACACCACTTAAGAACTTGAAAATTCATTGGCCAGGTAAGAAGAGAAAGTTTAAAATGGAGCAGAGTAGGAATGTTATTAGAGCTGAATAGGAATGTGAATCTATAGATGAGATAGAGAAAAACCCAAAGTCAAGAGACTTGTTAGAAGATTGTTATAAAATTCTTGAAACCATTAAAAAGGAAGAACTGAAGCAAGGTAAAGGCTAGAGGCATAAAGAATGAGGGAATAAACGGATACACTAGGCAAGGCTTGGAAGGGAAGGAGAGGAACCAGAGGACAGTGACTTTAACCCCAAGTGAATGGCTGAAAGAACAGAAATAAGCAAAATAAGAAGAGGTGCTGTTGGGAGGTAACACAGAAGTAGTGCTTGAGAAAGGTCTGGTTCAGAGAAGTGAGATTGGAATTGGAATCCAGAAAGCTTGGATGAGTCTTAGGAGTGATCATGGAAGTTAGAAAAAGAGAAATCATCAAACGAGAGGATATGGAAAGAAACAGAGCTGAGGGCAGAATCTTAATCACTATACTTAAGAGGTAGAAACAAAAGAGAAATCAGGAAAAGAGGCAGAGTGATTTGACATGTTGGAAGAAATATAGGAGAAAGGAGGGATGATTAAAACCAAAACAACAGGCAATATTAAAAATGAAGATGGACCTCCCAGGAGGTGCAGTGGTTAAAACTCTGCTTCCACTGTGGGGGGCAAGGGGGTTTTTGGGGAAACGTACATATGATCCCTGGTTGGGGAATTAAGATTTCACATGCTCCTGGCCAGAAAGGAAAAAAAAAAGAGAGAGAGAATGAAGACGGTCAATGGTCAAATACTACAGGGATGGTGATGACTGGGAAAGGGATCACTAGATTTGACAATTAGGAAATTCCTGGTGAGTTGCAATATAGGACTATACTACTGACTGGGTCACAAAGAACCAGAGGCAGCAAATGTAAACTACTAGAAGAAACAGACAGAATCCATAGTCACATTATGAAATACTATGCATAGGATATGCTTGACATCACAGAGCATCTTATTAAATATTGGTTGAATGAGTGAATACATTAATGACTGAAATTAAAATTATATAGTGGAGCACAGGGAAAACTTACCTTCTGACGATCTCTTGAAAAAAACAGCATCTGAATATCCCAAGCCTTCTGATTTAGATCTTCCATTTCCATCTCCATCTTCTTATGTTCCCACTCAATCTGAAATATTCCTTTATGGACTTCTTTACTTTCCATCATGCTAGCAACTTTCTTTTGTCCTTGAGCCTTAAAAAAAAAAAAAAAACTGGCATTCATATAATATTCTGCATTCAGAATAGTTGAAGCTGAATGTTTTTCTTAGAAAACACTTGGAATGAAGAGATAATTCTATCTTCTTTTAAAAATGTAGCAGATATTAAAAATTACTTCATGGGCACAATCTGATCATGATATAAAGCAAGATAGTTACTAAACAGAAAGGATTATAAGATAATTTGAATGGCATAGCCAATTTGCTTTTATGTAAATGATTAGGCAGGAATTCCTTCTGCCATCATCAATCTGTACATGTTTATACCCCTATTCTCCCCTGCTTTTTGACACTAATGATAAAGGATTGTAGTTTAACGCACTAGGCACAACAGTATCTGGTTGGTAGCTAGTGGAAAAACAAGAAAATTGAATGGGTTAAACATGATATTTAATCATTTGGATGTTCTATACTTCGTTTCAAATGGACTACATGAAGTTCAGTAATATTTTCATGAAGCTGTGCCCCCAGATTGCTAACAGGGAAACTACTAAGATTCTAAAATAAATTTGTATGTGAGTTCCATCAGTTAACATTTTATATTTTTCCTCTCTTCTCCTTAGAGAACTTAGCTTTTTTGAGATCATGCCATTAGACTATGCCAATTATTACTCTTTTTAAAAATTATTTTTATCTTTTGATCACTGCTTGGCCTCAATTCCTCGAATTTCTCTTTCAATGATCTTTTCTCTGTTTGCTCATCCATTCAGCTCCCACGATCATACCCTTGATCTTGTCAACACCAGCTCCCAAATCTTAAGGTCAAACATTTCTCTGGAGCAGTATCTCTCAAATTGGCAAAATATTGCCCCACCAGCGGACATTCAACTACATTGGGAGGCATTTTGGCTGACACAACTGGAGGGGGAGGCATTGCTACTAGCACAGAGTAGGCAGAGGCCAGGGGTGCTGCTAAACTCCACATACTACACAGCACATGAGCTCTCTCCGACAGATAACCACCCAGCTCAAAAGCCAGTAGTGCTGAGGTTGAGAAACACTTCTGTCAAACCACTACATCTCCTCTCTGCTTTCCTTTCAGTCAACTTTTTCATAAGATTTATTAATAGTCCTGGTCTCAACTTCCTCACTTCATATCATTTCTTCAGCCATCGCCATTTGAGCTCCTGCACCAACACTCCACTGAGAGTTGACAACCATGCTCTTGTCAAGTAATTGATATACTGCATGGTTCCCTCTTCCGTGGAACTGTTTATCTCATGGTTTTTAAGTATATAGAAGATCAATATGGAAATAAAGGATTTGAACAAGACCTAAGAGACATACACAGAGCACCTCACTCAGTACCAGCAGAACACACACTATTCTGTATTCTCAAATACAGACCATATTTTGGCCATAAAATGAATCCAAATACATTTTAAAAGATGGAAATCATATAGAGTGTCTGATCTGACCACAAGGGAATGAAACTAGAAATCAATAACAGAAAGAAAACTGGAATATTTGCAAATATGTGGAGATTCAATCATATATTATTAAATAATCAATAGGGTCAAAGAAGAAATCATAAGCAGTATTAGAAAATACTTTGCAAGGAATGTAAGTGAAAATAGAACATACCAGAACTTATATAAATCCTTCTCAAACACTTAAGAAAAAAATTGAAAAGAAGGGAATACTTCCAAACATTTTATGAGGGCAATATTTCCTTGTTATCTAATCCAGAAAAAGACACAACAATAAGAGAAAATTATAGGTTGATATCCTTGACGAATATGGATGCAAGAATCCTGGACAAAATATATTAGAAAACCAAAGTCAAGAATACATTAAAAGGATCATATACACACACACGCACACACACACTCCTAGACATATGTTCAGACTGCTGAAAATCAAAGATAAAGAGAAAATCTCAAAGGCAGACACACTATATTAAGAGGTACAAAGATTAAAAAGATACAGTAGGCATCTTGTCAGAAGTTCTGTAAGCCAGAAGAAGATGAACAACTTTAAAGTGAAAAGACTGAGAGAGAGAGAGAGAATCTGTCAATCCAGGGAACCCAGCAAAATATCTTTCAATAATAGAGGTGAACCAAAGACAATTTCAGACAAAGGAAAACAGAATTCATTACCAGCAGACAATTCAGTTAAGTTGAAAGAAGTTTTTTAAGCAGAAGGTATATAATACAAACCAGAAACTTCAATCCACGCAAAGAAAGATCTCTTGAAATAGTGAAATTGAAGGGAAATAGAAAATCATTTTTTCTTTATTTTTAATCACTCTAAAAGACTGCCTAAAGGAACAATAGTAATGCAGTGTGGGTTACGAGCAAGTAATATGTGTAACAACATTAGCACATAATTTCCAAATAGCACAAAATTCCCAAATATTTGAAAATTAAATAACATACTTCTAAATAACCCATGGTAACTTCTAATAGAAAGTTACATGGGGAATTAGATAATATTTTAAATGGAAAGAAAATAAAAATACTATCAAAATTTGTAGAGTGTAGCTAAAATAGTGCTTAGAAGGAAATTTATAACATTAGATGTTTATATTAAAAAACAAGCAAGATCCGAAATCAATTATCTAAGCTTATCAAACTTATCATTAGGAAATTGATAAGGAGGAAATTATCAATAGAGGAAACTGACTCTAACAAAATGATGGTATGTTAGAATGGACATTTAACTCTATGATCTTGGACTTCTTTTTACCTTAAAATTGTCTGGGAAGCTTTTAAAAAATATATTCATGCCTAGAGGTGGGGCCTGGACACATGTGTAAACTTCTTCAGGGTAGGGATCACCTCCTGATTTAACTGAATGAAAATGATTTCCCATAGAAATTGGGGAATATGAAAAATATTTGGTACAGCAGGTGATATGTTGTTTTTTTCTTCTTAAAAAATGCTAATTACCCGAATCACAGAATTCAAGTCTTCAATTATGACCTTGTTGATGAGGATCGCATCAGAATAATCCAGCATTAACTGGAAATTCTCCAGTTCTACCTGTCCTTGTTTAAGGAGGATTTGGATCGTCAAATTCAACTGGAATTTCACTTTGTCTTCCTGTAATCTAAATTGAAAAAGACTTCAAAGTAAGTAGTCGTGACATATTTATATTCCAAATTTCACCTATCGTTTGATATATACATTCAATAAAATATGTATGATATAAAAATTGAGTATAAAATTCAAAATTAATTTTCCTTAAGCTGAAGGGAAATGCACTGGAGATTAAATGCACTGGAAAATACTTTTCTAGTGACAAGCTTTCCTAGAGATCTCTGTGATACTTCTTTTCTTGCTGATATGGAATTACAGTTGGGCTGCTTACAGAATGGTATGCACAGAAACACATTCATAAAGTTTTACTTCATGATTAAGAAAAGATTAATATGCTTTTGAATGTAAGTGGAAAAAAATAGAGACACTACCAAATAACAAATCTACTTCATGTATCGATCTCTGATATCATATTAACAATGTTTAATCTGCATGCTACTTATCAAATCTATTTTTAGGTAATTTATATTCCTGCTTATCACCTAGATCTGAAAATGATGTTTAATGATGAATTTGGAGACATCAAAGAAGTATTTACCAATGTGACTATAAATATGGCTAAAAGTGAAGCAAGGACATAAGACAGTACCTTAGTTACTCAGGAAAATGGAACAAGCTCCCCTGAAGAAAAATATTAGCTTATCAGGCATATAGATGGAAATTTCTTGGATATCTGCTTAAATTTCCACACTGTTTTTTTGTGTGGCTTGAGCCTAAAACTACTTAACTAGCAGAGACATATTCTTTGTATTTTTATGTGGAAGGAGATTAAAATAAAAGCCTTTCCCCAAACTTACATGTTTGTTAAGTAAGTCATAGGGATGTAAGGTATACCATAGGGAATATAAATATAGTCAATGATATTATCAGAATTTTGTATGATGACAAATGCTAATGAGGCTTATCATGGAGATCATTGACTAATGTATAGCAATATCAGATCACTATTGGTGCATCTGAAACTAATATAAGTAAATTATACTTCAAATTCTAAGAAGGAAAAACACTGAAAAGTAAAAAAAAAACAAAACAACTTCATGGTTTGCAGTAAGAACAGGGAGCATGAAGGTAAACTTCATTCTGAAATAAGGTCTTACATAACAGAATGCACTTTCTGAAAGAGAAGCTATAAAGCATGTATAGGTAAAGTCAGTGCCAGCAGTAAACCAGTGAGCCAGCACTCTCCCCCTGTGATAACAACTTAATTTAGCCCTAGCTCAGATTTTGAAAATATGAACGTTGAATGAAAGGTTCAAATTACAGGATGAGCTCATGGAACACTTTTTCAATTTCATGTTGCACCTTCTCATCATCCTCAGTTCTTCTCCGGAGGAAAGCCACCATTTCTATTAAGCCAGCAGCTTTCTGCTTTACCTGAGGAAATCAAACCACAAACATCTCAGAACATATAGAGCTTTAGAAATAAAAGCAAACTAATTTTACTTTGAGAAATATACATCTTTTAACTTTGTTACAAAACCTTAAGTCCAACTTTCTAATAAATTAGCAAAAATTTAAATCCCTGCCATTATGAAATAAAGACACTTGAAATTTACATGGCACATCCCATGAATAATTAGAAAAGTATCCCCCAAAACTGTCAAAATTGTTTCTCACTGAAAGACAATATGCATGCAGCTAGGGTTTTTCTTATATCTCATCATCTTAGATAAAATTTTACAATCATAGATACTTCAACAAAAATATGACAGCCTCCCACATGTGGCACCAAATTTAGGGAATCTGGGGGAGTGGAGGCAGGGTGTGGTCAAGAAGCAACAAGAGGAAGGAGTCTTTTCCCAACTAAACACACTCTCAAATTGCTACTGAACAAAACATTCTAGCAAAACTATAAAGTTGGTTCTAGTTGGTTCTGGTGAAATATAATTCTAGTCTATGCAAAAAGAGATGAACACTACTCAAGACCAGAGCAGACAGAAGAAGTTGTGTCTATAACAGTGTTGTCCAAGAGAAATGTCATGTGAGCCATCAATGCCAACTGCATACATAATTTTAAATTTTGTAGGAGCCATGTTACAAAAATGAATGAAACAGGTGAAATTAACTTTACTCTTTTATTTAACACAATATATCTAAAACATTATCATTTCAACCTGTAAAGAATATAAAAAATATTGAGACATTTTCCATTCTTTTTTTCATACTCAGTCTTCTAACTCTGCCCATATTTTCCAGTAACAACATGTCTCAATTAGAACTGTCCACATTTATTTCGCATAAAAAATAACCATGTGTGGCTAATGCTTGTCATTTTGGACAGTGTGTCTACAAGTAGACCTGTACTTAGCCCTCAATCGGACTAAGGTTAATATTTTATTTCTTTATCATTATTATTAATATTACTAACTGCTACCCTAGTGGGAAACCTAAATAATTAGCTTTTCTAGAAGGACTGACCACCATAAACTATATATTCGATACTAGCATACTAAGTGAAATGAAATAAAGTAGAATGATAAAATGTTATATACTTTCTGTTCATTTTCCACTTTTGCTCTTCTGGTCATGCAGAAATGTTCCCAGACGGAGGTGTCCAAGCCTTCTGGCATATTATTAATACTGTCCAAGTCATCCATGGCTTTCATTAACTGGGCAAAGGCATCCTTATTCAATTTCCCAGATCCTGGTCGCTCTCCAAAAGGCACAAGACTGGTTGTTTCTGCATGTACTTTGTGTTTGTGAATCCTGGTATTATCAATAAAAGCCCATCAACGTTTCATATTTTCACATACAAAACATCACTGTTAAATACTATAACCTTTAGCAGAGGTGTGACACTGCATGGCACTTCCCTGTGGTTAGTGGGTGGATTACTCCAAAGGGAAAAGCACCTGCTGGGACCTTCCGACACCTCTGGGATCCTCAGACATGACCTTAAGTGGACTACAGATGTCCCTAGCTGCAATCAGCACTGGAAGCTTTAAGTGCACAAGAAAATGTCTCCCTTCTGGGCATTTTAAGCAGGCGAGTAAAGCCTGAGAGAAGTATGGAGGTTCCCTGGTTCTGACCCACACATCCTCTGTTGATGTCCTTGTTGCAGGTGAACAGCCTGGAATATGTTCAGCTATATGTGCAACTGGAGAAGTGCCTCTTTTTTACCTACATTATGGATTAGTTTTGTTTCCCTGGGCTGCAGCTGGGAAGAGAAGGGTACTGAGATTTGTATCAGCACTCACTCTCAAGGTACCTCGCAATATGCTGTGAAGTTACTATAGTTATCCTCTTTTTCTAGAAGGAAGTGAGTCTCTGAGAGAAGTGACTGACTGAGGCCACAGGTCTGATAGGTGTGGAGTTAGTATTTAAAGCTAATGCTGCCAGACAATATAGCTTATACTTTCTCCACTACTGCCTTTCGATAGGTCTCACTTCTTTCTTCATAGGCATATATAACTCACTCCTTTAAAAACAGGGAAACCAAGATACAAAGTTTGTTCTAGGCTGAATTTCTCAGGTTGCATATAACCTGTCAAAGGTGAGAGAATCAGTTTATATCTTAGACACAGATAAGCCTATACCTTTGTGACAAACTCCATGATTCCTACATTATGTTTGATTTTAAAATTACAGAAATCTGTATAGGTAAAAATTTGGAAATCTGTGAAATTAATTGTTTGATACTCTCAAGTATCAAAATCAGACATTGTAGAACTATTTTGGTAATGGTTATTGTCAGTCATTCATACTGGCATTTTTCAAACTTTGTCTTGAACACAATCACATGAGATGCTCTGAGAAAAGGGTCTGGAAAACACTTCCTACTCTATTTCTCACATGGGATGCAAAGGCTACAGAAAGTTCTGAAATGTTCTTCAGTAAAGGAAATTATATATCTTTTTCAACCCTGTATATCCTTAAACTTATTTTGTCCTGGAAGCCTTTTATGTGTAATTCCAATTCACACCACAAGGGATGCATACGTGTTAGAACACATCTTGGGAAAAACAGTTTATAAATCTGTCTGCCATCTATATCCTGTCAGGAACTAGTTTCATGTATAAAACAGAACCCATAATAGCACTATGATTACCTAGACACTTAATTTCTAAATAATGAAGTCATCAGTTTTCATTGCCTACTGTAAGATATAATAATCTTTTAAAAACTGAGTTAAGATCAAAATACTTGGACATTTTCATGTAAATGATGTCACACTGAATATTATGAACTAATTTGGAGAAAAAGCTGAAATCTAATAACAATTTTTTTTTTCTCAGAAACATGATAGCAAAGGAGAAACAAACCTTGGTCGGCGTTTAAAAAGTTTGTAGAGTATATCCACCTGATGACTGGGAATTTCAGAAAATTCCTTTTTAAAGCTGCGGTCCAGAACCTAAAGAAAAACATATCATTCCCAAGATTGCAACTTTGTTCAGAAAGCTTTCATCTGTGACAATACTCTTTAAAATATTAATTGTATCACTTTGATTTTTAAAAATCCATGAATACTTGGTTTATAACATAGACTTGTTAAAGGGTGACCACTCACGGTGCAAGGATTTCACAAAGATTTACCTTAAACAAGAAGCACCTCAGTAATCTAAAAATATTACTTCATATAAGAGGTCTTAGAAATCACTTAGAACTGAAGTGAAAGTGAAGTGTTAGTCACTCAGTAGTGTCCGACTCTTTGCGACCCTATAGACTGTAGCCCTCCAGGCTCCTCTGTCCATGGGGTTCTCCAAGCCAAGAATACTGGTGTGGGTTGTCATTCCCTTCTCTAGGAAATGTTCCTGACCCAGGGTTTGAACCCAGGTCTCCTGCATTGCAGGCAGATTCTTGACTGTCTGAGCCACTAGGGTTTTATTTAGAACTGAAGTTTCACAAAATAATATTTACCTGTAAAACAGACAAGTCACCTCTATTTTGTTATATTCCATTATGTTCTTCTATTTGCTTTTCTATCCTAGTCTTTTCCATTTATAAATCTGCTGGTCATAGCCTACTTAATTGATTTCACAACCAACTAAGGGGGATCGCAACCTGAAGTTTGAAAGGCTCTAAAGTCTAGATGAGCTCTCTCCTTTTTTGTGCAAGAGAAAGCTTAAACCAGAGAAGTTTACAAAAATTTATTTTACACAGTGATTTTTAGAAATACGCAATGGCACAGAATGGAGTTTACCCACAACTGAGAATTACAGTAGGAGAAAATTCTATGAGAAGATTGGATGGGATCCCTTTAACCTTCCCCATCCCAGGCAGCAGCAGTGCCATCACACTGGGGAGTGACTGAGGCGACAACTCTCACTTTGTCTTCTGCCAGTAAGTTGTCATAGTGTTCCTTGTACATATCCAGGTCTTCTCTAGACTTCCGGATGGCCTCTGAGGTCTGGTTCTAGAATAACATCAGGAATAGAAGATCGGAACTGGAGAGTTTTCAGGATAAATACAAATAGTGAGCATACTAAAAAGAACAAGGAATTCCTCAGTACCAGATTAATGTGAATTGAAGTATCAAGTACAGATAACATTCATAGAAGAAAGTAAACTGGCTGGAGGCCTTGAAAGGACAAACACCCATCACCTGTTTCCAAGTGTAGCCAGCTCTGTAGATGAGTGTGCAAGTGACCAGGGAGCATAATACTCCCTTGGCAGAGCAGTGTGGGTGATGAAATTGCACAGGCTTGGGAGTCGTGTGGGCCTGGGCTCTGAGAGACTGGATATATATTAGTAAATGGAGGATGGCCAGGCCATATATAAAAACAGAACTGACTCATAGTCTGCAACCAGCCAGGAATTGAAACCACAACCTCTGCAGTGATTGGCCCCTAAACTGTCAGAACTTGGTCAATAACTTTCAACTTTCCTAATTTTTGCCACAACTGAGGACCAACCAGGGAAAGCCAAATCTGCTTCCCAAACCAAACACATAAGTAGCCCAGCTTCTAATTAACTTGCCCCAGGCTTCCCCATGCCAACAACTCCTAATCAGGATACAGCTGAAGCCCTTTCTTATTTTCATTAAATGGCTTTCTCATCCCCCTGCCTGCCTCTGAGTGTCTGCCAAATACAAGTGAATGTCATATGATACTTTAAATCATTCATTCATAAATGTCATTTATTAATACTATTAAGAAAAGCTGACATCTTTTGAAAATTATTATGTGACAAGCATTCATTGTCTCTTTCGTGAAACTTATCTACTAGCATTTTAAAAAATATTAACAGCTTTTCATTCTAAAAGCTAACCCATTACTTACATATTTAGTGAAACAGAGTGCCAAATGGTCCAGAAAGAACAATACACCCTAGAGAAGAGCTTGAAAATAGCTTTAATGGTTATGTCTTGTCCAAGGTCTCATAGCAAGTCAGTGGTTAAAAGTCCCAGACAGGGAGCCAAGGAGAACACACACATTTGAGAAGGAATGTAGAAAGAAAGAAGGGGCAAGGCAGGAGTGTGGACTCTTGTCAAGTGGGAACAATTGGTCAGAAACTGTTGATACTCAGATATCAGACACTGTATTTACCTTCTCCTCCTGCTTCCTTGCAAGGTAGTTGTTCAGGAATGTTTCTCTGGAGCTTATTTCTTCATCCAACAGTAAAGAGAAAACAAGGTTGTTTATTTTCAATTCCTCCTGTAGAAATATTTTTAAAGGGGAAAAACGATCAATGTGTCCACCTGGGAAAGGATTTTCTATTGAGGGTCACAGACTTGGCACTCACCAAGCAAGTTTATGACATGCAAGGAAGAGAAATTCTTTTCTAGAAAAAGGGAATATAAACTTGCAATAACTACTCAGTTGTTTTTACCTTTCTTCACTCTTCATTGCAAGATAAAACATATACATAGGAAAACACATGAAACAAATGTATCATTTAATGAGTTACTCTATTAAGGCAAAACACCATTGTAATGACCGCTCAATTCAAGAACTGGAACTTAACCAGAGCCTTACCATGTGTCCCCATCCTAATCTCAACTCCAATAATAACCATTGTCTTGACTTTTACGGTAATCACTTCCTTGTGTTTCTTTACAGTATTATTACCCAAATGCGCATCTTCTGGGCACTACTGTATAACTTGTCTGTTGAAAAAACTGTCACATTTTGAAAGCCTATTATTATCCATAGGTTCTCTTTCAGCCCTTTCTTTCCCTCACATTTATTTGTAGTTATCTGTAGTTTCACCTAGTCTGAATTTTGCTCACTGCTTACTTATGGTGAGTTCAACAGAGTCCTTTATCCCATGTGTTTCTTGAAAATTTGCAGTTGGGTCAGGGGACAGATCAGACCTGTGTCTGATCCTTTTACAAAGACCATAGGGGACATGGTGTTTTTTGATCAGGAAACAGGTAGCATCAAATTGTCTTTCTTTCTGAGACGTTAGCAGCTGTAGATCTCAGTGCTTAGGCTCATTAATCCTTTGAGAGCTGCAAAATGGTGATATTATGTTTTTATCATTCCTTCTTCACTTATTAATTGAAATCCTTTCATAAAGGTATGCTTCTCCCTATCTGCTATTTGGTTACCTAGCAGTGTAGTTCATACAGAAAAGCAGAGTAAATTCTTGACACTTTTTAGTTTTTAGATAACCAACTGGTATCCTTTGAAGGCATTTTTATTTTTAAAATATCACAAATTCATTAACCTAATAAATTTGATAGGCTTCAATTAATTGCAATTGTTATCACTGTTGAATCTTAAATTGTCCCATTTAGGGGAATCTTTTAAAGTGGACTCCTTTTGATAGTAGCCTTTAATAATTTCCTAATTGTCTTATATGAAAATCTACCCTGGTGGCTCAGATGGTAAAGCATCTGCCTACAATGCAGGAGACCCGGGTTCAATCCCTGGGTCGGGAAGATCTCCTGGAGAAGGAAATGGCAACCCACTCCAGTATTCTTGCCTGGAAAAACCCATGGACGGAGGAGCCTGATAGGCTATAGTCCATGGGATCACAAAGGGTCGGACACGACTGAGTGACTTCACTTGTATGAAAGGATGTTTTAAATATGTCTTTCATCTTCCATTAACTTGCAGAGAATGAGACCTTGCATTTCTCAAAATATCATTACTCTCCTTTTACATTCAATTAATAATTTGGTCTGACATAGAATCGGTTAGGAATAATTTTTCCTCAGAATGTAAAGCCTTTATTCTTTGTCTTCTTGTTTTTAAGTTATTGTATACTTCATTTATATTCTTACTGCTGAATCAAGGTAAGTCAGATTTTTCATCTGACTTTTTTGGGGCATGTTGACTATTTGGTCATTCTACATATAGGATGAGCCCAATCCTTTGCCGGTTGCTGGAAATACAAGGATGAACAAAAGGGACTCAGTCCCTACCCTCATGAAGCTTCGTCTTGGGAGCACTAAAAAGTAACTCAATAAATTAAAATTCAGTTGTACTAAGTGATAGCAAGTAAAAGAACAGAGTATGTAACAGGAAGATCTAACCTAGTTGGGACCTGACAGATGGGTAAATATAGAGCAGGAAGCAAAGAGGTTGGAAGAGAGTATTATTGGCAGAGTTGGGAGCAAGGAGGTGTGAATCAGGGGGCAGAGGATGGAGCATGGCAAATGAGAGGGAGGGTGGCACAGATGAGGCTGGAACAGGAGGCAGGGCCAGCCAGTGCAGGGCCTTCCTTCCAGACAGGGTGTTGGTCTTTATCCTGAGAAGAGTGAAAGGCCTTGGAGGCTCCTTAAAAGAATGTCATATAAGTGAGGCTTTTATTTACCTGGTTGACAACCATCTCTGCCTTCACTCTCCTTTCAAAGAGTCTTTTCAAATGTTTGTCAAAATTCTGTGTGCTTTCTTGAATAGAATTTTGGAGTTTCTTCATTTCTGTTTCTAAAGACTGAAAGGAAATCAGCACCAAAGTTAACATGTAGGAACATCAGATGTTCCTAGAAAGTGATTGTTTACATTTTACCAAAAGGAAGGGGTAGGTGGAGGGCAGGCCTTGTGAGGTGTTCTGGGCTTCCCCTTCAGCCACAGATGTTACTCCTGGGTCTGTTATATTGTCTCTCTACTTTTATATATGTTTGACATTTTCCATAATACAAAGGTTTTTTTTTTTTTTTTAACAAACCTTCAAAGGAGTCTTTTTTCTTTTGTAAATATAAAAGATGTATACAACACATAAGACTACAGCATGCATCTATGGAAAAATCCAGTAGAGAGGGGCAAACTGATGCTGCAGGGAAATGGGGCAGATGGCTGGAGTGACAGCATCAAACAGGTGGATGGGACGGGACTCAGTGCACGCAGTGGGACACCAGCTGTGGGGGCTACAAGGCCGTTTTACCCACAAGGAACAGAAAGGCAAGAAGGCTCTATGGATTCAAGGCAGGTGGGTGGTAGATGTGGTGGGAGAAGGGAAAGGAAAATCTCTTCTAGTTGCTCCTCTTCTCTGAGTGAAACTGAGGGGAGAGTTGAGGGTCAGGTGTTGGAAGTCTGAGGACAGAGGAGAGCACATGACATGGTCCTCTAGGATCTTGCCACCTAAAGTGTAGTCCACCAACCAGCAGCCACAGCTGAACCACATGGTTGCTCAATAGAAATGTAGAGTCTCGGGGCCTTCTCTGTCCTCAGAATGAAAGGATCTGAATCTGCATTTAAAAAAAGATCCACCAGGTTAAACCAGCGGGAAGTTGAAAGCTGGGGGGAATAGCATCGTTTAGCAGATTTAAGAACCCAATAAAGACTAAGGTCATCAGAGTGAAACCACGGAGCATTTTTTCTTTTTCTTTTTTTTTAATGATCTCGTGATTTTATCTTTTTTTTAATACTATGAGTGTGAACTATTATTTTTATTCTTTAAAATAGCTAACACAGGGTCATTTCCTGAGTTCAGGGGCAAGGCTAAGAAAACTACAGGTATTGCCTTCTTGCATCCCCACAATAGTACAGAAAGAAGGTTCCAGAATGCCCATTTTACAGAGGAGGAGACTGAGGTTTTGAGAGATAATAACATTTCCATGGTCACTTTGGACTCAAACTGTCCAAAAGCAAAACTTATAGACACTTTGTTATATTTCTTCACCCACTGCATGGTGTGAATGCAGAGAAAGTTGAGTGCTGGTTTAATCAAGGCTGACTTTCTACCAGGTAAGCGTGGTCAAGGGGCAGGGGGTGAAGGTGTAGGCAAGAGATTATTTTACAATGCAAGACCATGGAGTAAATGCCACCACTTTAGGCATCTGAATTCCATTAACTTCTTGACATCTTTACTGCACTCAGAACTACTCATTTTGGATAAAACGCTAGGGCACTGTTAGAGGACTGCAGTGAATAAAAACAGGGACAAGTTAACAATAGGTTCAAAGGAGTTGTTCATAAAATATGGCCTCTATAAAGCTGACAAACTGCACTGCCTTGAATGATGGTATGATTTTACCTTCTTCACAGAAGAATAAATGTTAACTTGGTTGTATACCATCACCTTTTACATCTCTATTATAATTGTAAGCAATTTCAATGTTGGAATGTTTCTTTATGATGGATGGAGAAAAGTAGGAGACCTGCATTTCAAAAATCTCAAATTAGAATTCTATTGATTGCATCATTCTTCTTTCAAGTCTCTTCCTTGAAATTGAGAGCATATACAGCAAGAGCATACAGCTTAAACTGACTTAGGCAAGAGACAGTAGTACCTTATGGTGCCTTGAACATACTGTCATAGGTGTTCATTAAACATCTGAAGAATGAATGAAGGACCAAATGAATTGTAATGATGTAAAATGGGAAATCAATAAGAACCTCCAATTTTGCTGTGTGTTCTTATTGTTTAAAATTGTTCTAAGTCTTTAAATTTATCTGTACTCACTTCCTCAGATTCTCTTGAGAATTTAAGCTGAAACAACATCCTGAGGCTTCTAAAGGCACCGAGAAAATGCCTTTTGAAACGTCATTGGAAAAGATACTGAAACAAAACCCTTGGTGAGGTAGGCCATATACTCTGCTCTTCTTACCTTTCTATACTTATCTCTCTCTTCATTTAACTCCTTTACTTTTTTCTCATACTCTTTGAAGTGTTTCCTTTCTTCTTCAGACCACAAAGCATCAGGTTTTACCATGAAAGCAGGCTGAGGAATCACCTGAAGAAATAAAGGAAAGCATCGAGGTTAAATATAAATGTAGCAATACAGTGAAACTCAGAGTTATTGTTACAGTTTAAAAAAAGGGACCTTTAAAAGGGTATAGTTCTTCACATTGGCAAGACAATGACCTAACACTTTGACCGAAGGATATGAAAAAACGTTACAACTGTTTTTCTGTGACTTAAGCCAGGGTGAATAGTTTGGGATGAGCTCTGATTGTGAGCTGACAAGTTCAGACATTCAAGTTGATATCCTCATAGCTAGAACTATGTCAGAGCTCCAGGGATACCTATGTCAGGTATCAAAGGGCATGTTCCTTGGTGTATCTGGAGAATTACAGGTGAAGTTTTATCCCTGCTTTCTGTAGAGACCAAAACCACTGTAGTTGCTTTTTTAGTTGTTCATTTGTTGGCTTTTTTTCAGATTGGAGGACAAGCCTGTGGTTTCAAACTTCTTATTTGCCTGATACATGTTTATAAGGTACTGAGTGAAGTGAAAGTGTTAGTCACTCCGTCATGTCCAACTCTATGCTGCACCATGGACTACAGCCCGCCAGGCTCCTCTGTCCATAGAATTCTCCAGGCAAGAATACTGGAGTGGGTTGCCATTCCCTCCTCCAGGGGATCTTCCTGACTTAGGAATCGAAGCCGGGTATCCTACATTGCAGGCAGATTCTTTACAGTCTGAGCCACTAGGAAAGCCCTTATGAGACACTGGGGGTGGCATATTTATTGCTGTAGAATTTCTAAAATTTAGGTTCACATAGGAAAAAAGGGTCATGTTTAAGTAGCTCGCTCCATCCCATTCCACCTTCCATAAGGATGGCCAGGAATCTCACCATTCTCAAAATGTCTTCCTTCTTGACTTCCAGAACTCCTCCCATCATGTCCATGAGGGCTCGGCGTCTTAAGTCAGGGCCCTTGGGAAAGAGCCAGAGTCAGAAAGGGTCACTGAGACAGAGACCACTCCAGTGGCACGAGGGACAGCCCCACCCCAATGTCAGACTGACTGTATTTAGGATTGGGGAGGGTGGGCAGTGGCATGCATGGAGGGGAGAAGAAGCCACTGAGATTCCAGCGACCTCTGACCACGACAAATGCCCTAGTATGTCTCTCTAGTGGAGTACAAGTACAAGACTACTTAACCAAGTTAGGAACAAGTATACCTAAAAGGAAAAAAGGGTCTCAGGTACCACCAGAGAAAAACTGCATACCCGTGTCAGAAGCAATCGCTCCATTTCACGGGTCACAAGCAACTCTGCCTTGGCTTTTTGCCACGGTTTAATATGTCTTGGAGCTGAAATCTGAAAGAGAAAATATAATTTCCTGCTGATATTCTTACAAAACTCAAACCAAAGTTTCCTTCCACACACTGGGAGGGGGTTAGACGGAATTAAGGGGATAGAGGGAATACCCAGGTTTTGCCACCAATTTCCTATTTTGGAACGAAGATGAGATCCAAAATGAGAGAGTTAGAAAAATAGATGATTACTTCCAACAGGGACTGTTAGTGTTACTATGACCTCTAAGCAACACTTTTATCTTTTGCCCTGAAGTAATCAAGATCATTTCATGTGAGCAAGGGTATTCTCTTTGAATCACTTTTTATAAATGAAATATGGTTATATTTGAAATGTTCTCTTTAGACATTTAATTGTAACTGTCTCAGTGCCAAACAGGTTTTAAGAAGGCTGTCCAGTGAGCCCCTTTCTCTGGAACCCACACTGTTGTAACGGCCACATAACTACTGGCGCTCCATCAGTCTCATTCCCATGATGTGACCCAGCCTCTATGGCTATCGGTGCTGGACCCAAGTTGGCCCAAGGAGCCCCTTTCCAGACAAATCTGGACCTGTGACTAAGAGATTATCGTTTGGACCAGATGCTGTCTAGAATATAGGAGATATAACACAGAAACTACTTGAGGCCGCTGAAATGCAGACAGAATTGAGTCAAAAGATGAAGAAAGAACACTTCTGGTCTCCCTCACAAGGCTCTGGTATGTGGTTCCTGCTTCTTTCTAGGCTTGGTGTCCAAATCTTCTCTGGACTCCATGGGATTCATAAAAGAAATCCTCATTATTTCTGGGGCTATGTTAGCTGATTCTGTTACTTGTAACCAAGATTTCTACCTTATACAGTTGCTTTTAGCAGCAAAAACAAGAAGAATAATTGAGAGCCTGGAAAATGCCGTGAGAAAGAATGTGAGAGATGATACACAGATAATCATACCTCACTACTTTCCACAACAAGGGTTCTCTCTGGCTTCTCACAGTCCTCAAATTCTGGTTGCCAGACTGATTCTTCCAACTCCAGATCTAAAATAATTTCTTTGATCCTTACATTTTTTTCCTTCACACGTGCAATTTCAATCTCTTTTTGTTTATATGCAGCATCAAACTCACTATTGAAAGCTGTTTTTACCTTGTAAATAATATCCTGAAATATCAATGTTATTATAAACACATCATGTATTATACCTTTACTGGCAACATGGGACCACATTTTTACTTTTTCTCCAAAATCATTTTACAAATTATACACAAGTTAATCTAAAACACTGTTTGCATTAAGTCATTTCTTGGTTCAGTAATCTATAGTGGCATCTGACCATGAGCAGGATTAAGGCAACAGCATAACTGTTACACCACAGTGTATATCCAGAAATGTACATTGTAACTCAATGTGCAGGTATATTAATAAATGCTGAAGTGGATAATGGATACATGGAGGCTCTTTGGACTATTTTCCCTACTTTTGTGTATGCTTTTTTTTTTTTTAATCCATCATAAGAACATTTGAAAAGCAACATTCAGTATTTGGGCTACCCTGGTGACTCAGATGGTAAAGAATCTGCCTTCAATGCAGGAAATCGGGGTTAGATCTCTGGGTCAGGAAGATCAACTGGAGATGGGAATATCTACTCACTTCAGTATTCTTGCCTGGAGAATTCCATGGACAGAGGAGCCTGGTGGGCTACGGTCCATGGGGTTGCAAAGAGCCAAGCACGATTGAGCGACTAACAGTTTCATTCAGTATTTAAGTTGGGAAATGTCTTTTTTTTGGAATCGTGTTTGGGTAGATGAAGTGAAGAAAAGATGGACTGTAGAGGTTGTTTGGAGAAGCTCCCATAGAAGCACAACCACATACAATATTCTTCCTCTGTATGGACAGGTTATTTTTAACTAGAAAGGGAGCCCAAGCTAGCTAGTTGGATCAGCCAATTACTAAGGTATCTCTTGTTTGGCAACTGCTTTGCCCCTAGCTCTACTGATAAGTAGAATGATAGGTCAAACTAAAAGTAGACTTTATCTTATCATCAGAGTTCAGTCTATATATCTATTCTACTGAAGATGAAACCATTAAAGCAGGGTGGAAAATGGTCTTAACAGCTGGCACCAGAATTTCTCCTAGCCTGAAAATACTTTCTGTAGGGAAAAGGTTTTAATAAAGCGGCAGGAAGGTGGGACACTGAGGGCATAAGTCAGCAGAAGCTAAGCAACCAAAGAGATAACTAAACAGTTCTCAGTATAAATACATAGAAATTTCAGGTGTTGGAGGGGATGAAGAAGAGAAAAAGATAGGAAGAGACAGCAGAATAACATAGTAGGAAGTTAGAACTCAAATTGCAGACAGGGCTGAAAGACTTTCAGGAACAGGATGACCAAACATTAAATATCAAACCATCTGCATTGGTGCAATCTCAAGTTACTGCGTTTTCAAAAGCCTTCAGTTGCTAAGTACAGGTGGTGTGTTCTGAAGCTGACTTGCTGGGTTGAAAGCGAGGAGGAACTTAGAGCCTGAAGGACACCATACTTTATCCCTGACCCCTGAACTTATAGAAATCTTAGAGAGGAAATTGTATTTCCCCAGGTTAAGGAGATAGATAAGCAATCACATCTTGATCTTACAAGGAGTTCCTAACTGACATCTGGGTTACCTAGAAGGTGGCATTCAAGGATTTCTTTTATCTTTGAGCTTCCCAAAAATCTCTGTAGAAAGATGGTTTGTGATGTTAGCCAGTGGAGGGTGCTCTTTATAAAACCTGGTATCACAGAACCCACTCCATATTGATGAAAACAACTCTTGTCCATAAGCTCTGTTTAAAGAAAATGGAGCTAGCCATCTCCATGTTTCTCTGTGTACTTTAAATACATCATTTGACTGGCATTAGATTTCAGTTTGAGCCTTTGCAGGACACTTCATGGAAAGTTTGAGGTTTTCAAAGATAAAGAAAAAATTCACCCACTTTCAGCAATATAATTTGGTTGATTTTCTCCTCTCTGGAATGAAGTTCCAACTGGCTTGACAATAAAGAGGTATGTACCCTAAAATCAGTACTCAGACTGCCAAGCATGTAATTGGGCAAGCTGGTATCTTTTACTGTCCCATCTTCTTCCTCTTCTTCATCCTCCTCTTCATGATGCTTTTTAACCAAGGTAATTGCAGACTGAACCTCTACAACTTCTTTCCGTAGCTAAATATAGAAAAAGATGAAATGAGAGTTATGCAATAAGAAGAATTCTCTAAAGAGCAAGTTTGAGACAACTTAATTATTTCGACGAGTATTTTAAAATGTTAACTGTCTTGCTAGCAACTGAATTTAAAGTGATGGATAGTTCCTGAACCTGCTGAAGAGAAAGCTTCAGAAACTGATAAACGGTGGATAAATCATGAAACTAAAAAATGTTCTTGATAGTGTGTAATATTCATATTCTTCTGTCAGGATGACAGCTGCTTGTAAATATTTTGAGTCTTTCTTGGTACTTAAGCATTAAAAAATATACCTTCTCTTCATGTTTTACAAGAACTTATTCCCATAGGACTGTTATATGTAGGCAAGAAGAATTAAGCATTCCTTCAATTTATGTTTCAGAAAAAGAAAGAATGCAAAGTTCTGGCCTAAATGAAACTATACCAATTGTGCAGTATTTTTAAGTGGTTTGACAGATATTGTTAGGGGGAAAAATGCTAGGATTACTTTAGGAAAACCATAAATCCCATCAAAACAGATTCTACTTCATCCCTGGCCAACTATCTTAAAATATAATCCTCAGTGATAAGAGATTATAAAAATGAGTTATGAGTGGATGAAGAACTCATGGCCAGAACAAAAACAAACTCCCAAATATAATTTTTAAAAGTATATCATCATATTTGAGGGATAGTCAAAGTTGTTAGGATATAGATTCTAGACTTACTATTCAGATACAGGCTCCTGTATTCATCAGAACATGTTGTAGACATAAACAAGGACTACAAATATAAACACAAACAATATCTAGACTTAAGTAGTATTCCAACTCAAATCTGTATAAAGGAAATACTGAAACAGAAACCATCGTATATAAACACACATATATATACTTAAAATTGTACTTTAAGACACTCTGTTTCAATCTTCTTTTGCTGCACAACTCTCTTCAATTCTTTCAACTCTTCATCTGTGCGTTCTTTCATTGGGAAGTTCTCAACCACATAGGGGATGTGAAAGCACTTGGAGGTAAAAAAAAGCAAAATGAAAAGAATACATTTTCAGTACAATTATGTGTCTCTGAGGCACTGTGGGAGATGTTTTCTCTGATTGAAACTAATTCATAGGTTACCATCATGCATGAGCAAAATGGCTGATGGAAGTTTTTAAAAAAGAACAATGCATGCCATCAGTATTGGTGTAACCTTTGTAAGAAAATACTGTACTTTTGTGAAAGATCTATCTCTAGAGCAGTGCTTCTCAACTCGAAGTGATTTTGCTTGCCCCTGTCCCCATCCTCTTCAGGCCCCCAGCGATGTTTGGCAAAGTCTGGAGACAGTTTAGACTGTCACTAATGGGCGTGGTGGATACTACTGGGGCCTAGTAGACAGAGGATAGGAATGTTGCAAAAATCCTCCAATCCGTAGGACAGCACCATAACAAAGAATTATCCGGCCCCAGTGTGCCCTTCTCAAGAAACCCTGTTTTAGAGCAATAATCAAGCTCGTAAATGTAGGGTGACCAATAGGGTGATCTAAACAGATGGCATATTTGAAAGTGAAAAAGGTGCCGTTAATAGTTACTCCAGGATCATAGGCATAAATTGGGACTTTTGGTTACCCAAGACAAAGACGGAAACTGCGTTGGGAGGAATCTTAATAAAAAGGCACAAAAACAGCCCTTTAGAAAATGTGAAGCATAAAAAAAAAAAAAAAGAAAGAAAGAAAATGTGAAGCTAGACACAGGTAGAAATGTGAACATTATTAGATCTAGTTTTCAATCTGTGTGGAGTGTGAATGAGGTGGCTTTTTTGGAATAGACAGATATTGAGACTTGGATGCAGGTGGTGTTATAGAGGAAAGAGAGAAAGAGGTGTAAGACAAATCTTAAGAGATGCTGGTTTAGAAACACACGGGGACCGAGCAGAGAGGGAAGAATAAGACCCAGAAAAAGTGACACACGGAAGTGGAATTCAGCACAGGAAGGGGCAAGGCATGGTTTGCTTTCCTATATATGGACTTTCCTGCACTTTTTCTTTTTAAAATTTTCTGCTATGAGACTTTCAATGAAAATTTTCATTGGCTAAGATGTACTTGAAGTTACATCTGTTACCTTAAGAGCTCGGCCTTTCACAGCCATCGAATTCCAGCATTCTTCTTTGATGATTTCAGACAAATATCTCTTGGCTAGGTTTTGCATCTCAACATCATTTCTTATCTTAAGGAACGCAAATGAAGGGAAAAATCATGTTGAAAATGTGGCCTCAAAGAAAATAGCTTGACTGTAAGTTCCTTAACCAGATGTACTTGGAGGGGGTATTCCCCTATCTTTGAGAACCTAAGGTTTGGTCTGGAGGCTCAGGACTCCCTTCCTTGAGGACCAGGGTGTCAAACATGAACACCACCAAGGGCAGGCAGGTCCTACACAGGAGCCACGGCAGGTGCATGGGCAGTTGCACGGCTGTGTTAGCTCGATAGCCCATACACACTTTGCAGAGCTGGCTGGCTGGTGCGAGGTGGTGAAGCAAACCCACTGCGCCAAGTATTCTTGTTTTATTAGAAAAGTTTGAAATAGCTAAGAATGTTGGCTTAATTCTTAATTCCGAAGTGCCAGTTTGTGACCTCTGTCTCAGGGTCTTTACTGTACTCAATTCTTCTTTTATTTACATCTACCATGAAATGAATGTTCTACTACTCCTGGGGATCATATGATGTACTTTTTCCTATTTAGAAACATGTTCCCTCAATTAGTTTTTATCTCCTTAATTGATTCTATTACCTAATATTTAAGTGATGAAGTATTCTTGTTTTAATAAAATTTACCAAAAGAGCTAGCCTGAAAGTGACACCCAACAATCTTTAGTTGTTAGGGTCCTCTTCAGAATCTTTTTTCAAAATTTTTTTTTACTGAAGTGTAATTGATTTACAATGTTGTGCAGACCTTTTTTTTTTTTTTTCTTTAATATCACTTTGTTGGAAGAATTATTAGAAAACTAGCTGAGACTAGTATCTCCCAGATTCATTCATTCACTCATTTATTTATTTTTATTTTATTCATTGTCTGAACAAATACCATGTTTAATTTGCATTTTGTTTTTTATTTTGTCCATTGAGTTAATGGCTAAAACAGTTTAAAATTACTTTTTCTTAAATAAACAGCTCTTTTGGCATATCAGTTGTCAGAATCTGACTGATTTCCAGGGTCCTTTCAGGCCCTCCCTTTACTACTTCTGAGGCTACTTGATCAACCCTTTCAGAAAAATATTAATACTGTTGGACAGTATTACTATTATGCATTAATTAATATTAATTAATGTCCAGGTGGTCATTATTGGGCTTTGGTCTTTTCCTTATTGGTGGGATCCTGGCCAGAGCTGGCTAGTAGCCTGATCTCTTTAGGACAGGGACCCCTTGCTCTTCCCGGGGACAAATATTCTGCTCCCAGGTGGACTTATGGTGCCATCTGCTAACAAGCGTTCTGTCCTGTATTCTACCATCACGTCCAGTGCAGGGCTGATATCTCCTCAAAAGCCCAGAGTTCAGGGAAAAAAAACATGAGGGAAATGAGCATGTGAAGAGCCTATCTCTGTATCAAAGTCTGAGTCAGAGGATCAAGGAAGCTCCTCGAGGGATGCACAGGACTTTGATAAGAAACAAGGAATGGGGCCTCTGGGGCAGAGTTGGAGTCGAGTGAGCACAGTGGCTGCATCAGTGGTCAGGTGTCCAGAGGGGCAGGTTCATGGGGCCTAGCGGTCAGACATGAACTTAAAGAACGAAGCAATCAGAGGATGAGGACGGGAGCAGGCATCTAAGCCAGCTCATTTTAGGGTGGTCAAGATGAACGGGCTGGGAGAAGCTGGTATATCCCAGGCCTGAGTGAGGCCAGGGCCAAGGAGGATGAGCCAGAAGCACGGTGGGCAAGACCAGGACTGCTTCCTGGCTCTGACTCAAGTTGTATTCTCTTAACCAAGTGACTGAGTGTCTATGACTTAGTTTCCTTAAGTGAGGAAAACAATAACCCACCTTTTTGGGTTGTTACAACAAATAACATTCAAAAAGGCCCTAGATTGGTTCCTATCTGTTATAATAAGAAAAGGGGATACATTGCTAGTCTTCTCCAACCACTTTCACAATGGCTATAGTGTAGATGGTGCTCAAAGATTAGAAGAATCAGTGAGTTCAGGAAGAATGATTTCAACTCTAATTAAGAAAGGGCTTTACTAAACAAAAAATGTTTGAAGTTGGTTTCAGGTGGTTGAGGAGACTTTCAAAAATGTTCAAATATATGGCAGAAGATGGTTGGCATAATGTCATGGTGAAGAGACAACAGCTGTCTGGCTGGTCTAGATGCTCTTCTTCTCCATAACTTCTCTGACTCATTCCATTTATATGCACTAAGTTTGCTTTATTCACATTATGGTATAAAAGTTTTATTTTATTTGCATTATTCTGGAAAAGTTCTCCTTCCCATTTTATTTTTACTTTCTTTATTAAATCTTTATGGTGCTTCAATAAAGTTTTTCCCTACCTTTGCCACTTCTTGCTCATTTTCATTATGCAGCCTTTCCAGTTCTTCAAGATCCAGGCCAAATTCTTGTTGCTCTAATTTTGCAATATCATCTACTGCTTCATTTTCTTCCATCATGTCCAGAACCTGAATTTTCAAGTAGGAAAGGTTGGAGACGAGTAAACAATTAAACTTTAAAGAGATGTTTCCTTGAGTCTCTTCAGACAGTAACCAATAAAAATAGATATTCCGTTTATCTAAATGTAACTGTCAAGCAAAGAATTAGGTTAGAGGGTTAATTCATAAAAGCTTACTTATCTAAAAATAACAAAAACATGAAATGATATTAAGAAATCACAGATATTTAGGTATGCTAATGGTATTCTTCTTAAGTATTTTCAGAGTTCTTATCTTTTAGATACATATACTTAAAAAATTAAAGGTGAAATGATATGATATTGTATATGTGCATGGTGAGAGGTGCATGGGAGAGGATGGTGTATATGTGCATGCTCAGTCACTCAGTCATGTCTGACTCTGTGTAACCCCATGGCTCCTCTGTCCATGGAATTCTCCAGGGAAGAATATTGGAGTGGGTTGCCATTCCCTTCTCCAGAGGATCTTCCTGACTCAGGGGTCAAACCCAAGTCTCCTGCATCTCCAGCATGGGCAGGTTAATTCTTTACCCCCAAGCCACCTGGGAAGCCCTAGTGGATGGTGTATAGGAAACACTATTGGTGATTAGATTTATTAGATTATTATTCCTTCTATTTATATGTATATTTGAATATTTCTATAATAAAAATATCTTTAGAAGTTTATAGCTTCAAAAGATTCAGAGACAAAGGACACATATTACAACATATATGACAAGTTATTAATATCTTCAAGATATAAAGAGCCCTTACAAATCAACCAAAACAGCAAAGACAATATAATGGAAAAAAATGACTTCAGTTTCAAAATGGACTGAGAATGGCCTTTGCAATCTTCCTTTCTTGCCCCAATCCATAAAATCAAGAGAAAGAAGTATATAATAAACCAATAAATCCAATACTGCAATCAAAAGAGGAAGAAAGAATCCTTCGCAGCATGGAAATTGGTTCTGAAATATGAAAATCGGTTGGATCTGAATGATGCAGCATAACCCAAGGGTCCATGGGACAGTATTCAGGCAAAAGGTAGACTGGAATTATCTGCTGAAGTTAGATCTCCTACATGTCTTCTTCCCAAGCTTGCTGCACTGTTGTGGTGAAATTATAACAGGGAATTTCAATTATAAAGATGAGCATGCAATAATAAAAAAAATAGATCTCCAAATATTTGGGGGACAACAAGACCACTGAAGAGAGACAATACATTTAATAAGCAGAAAACTTGTCATGCAGAGTTAATCAAGCAAGAAGAATAGAATTTCACAGTAACTAGGGATGCAAAATATTGTATCATCAAAATAATTAATAGGTCATAGAACTTAAAAGTTTAATCTTCAAAACAAACAGAAAATTCAATAGATGGACTGAATAGTGAAATAGACACAGTTGAAGATACTGATCGGTAAAAGTCAGCTAAGAATCCTCCCTGTGTGTAACAAAGGATAAAAAGATGAAAGTGTAAAAGGAAAACCAATAAATGTGCGTGACATATCTAGAAGTACCTGTTACTAATATGACTTTAAGAAGAAGAGAATAAGAGAACTAGGGCCACAGTGTTTAAAGAAACCATAGGGAGAATTTTTTAAAGACACAATAAAGCATGAAAACTCAAGATTTAACAAATAACCCAGGGCTAGAAACAGATTGTACAGAAACAAGAAACAAATCCTAAACATTTCCAAAGAGGAAAAGAATATCACAAAAATAGAAGAATAAGACCAAGAGAAGAACCCATATCAGTGACACTGAATTCAAGAATACAACGGATCAATAGCTTTGGATCAAAGTTTTAAGTGGAAGAAAAACCTTGAATCTCTAATTCTATAGTCAACAAACCATCATTCAAGTGTGAGGTCAAAATAGAGTTATTTGTAAAAATTCAGGGACCCAGAAAGTTCACTAATACCTACCCCTCTGAAAGGATTATTAAGGATAAACTGAAGTCAGAGGAAATTCTTACTAAGTCTAAATAAGATTTACACATTTTTAAGAGTTAAAAAAATACCAATTTAAACTATAATTCTAACTGATACCAGTGAGACAAAGTGGGAGAAGCAGAAGGAGATGAGAAAGTAAAAAGTAAGAAAAAAGTAAGCACACTGGACTCTAATCTAGAGGGTAGATACGATATGACATGGGCTTCCCGGGTGGAGCCAGTGGTAAAGGACCCGCCTGCCAATGCAGGAGATGTAAGAGACATAGATTTTATTGGAGGATGGCATGGCAATCCACTCCAGTATTCTTGCATGGAGAATCCCATGGTCAGAGGAGCCTGGCGGGCTACAGTTCATAGGGTCACAAAGAGCTGGACACGACTGCAATGACTGAGCATGCACATAGTATGACACACACTAGACCAGAGTTTCTCCAACTTCATGTGCCTGTGAATCACCTGGGGATTGTGTCAAAATAGCAGATTCTTATTCAGGATATCTGGGATGCGGTTGAGATTCTAGGCAATGTCAATGCCTCTATGCTCTATACCACTGAGCAGGAAGGCACCAGGTAATGTTAAAAAAAAATAGTAAGTCAAGCACGTGGGCTAGGATTTGATTTTTTTTTTTTTGCCACACAATGCAGCATGTGGGCTCTTAGTTCCCCAACCAGGGATTGAACCCTTGTCCTCTGCATTGGAAGTGAGGAGTCTTTAACCACTAGACCACCAGAGAAGTTCCATAGAATTGAAAAAAAAATAGAATTATGAAAAAATTATGAAAAAAATAGAATAGTCCCAAAACGGTAAAAAAAAGGAAGAAAAAGAAGAAAGAAAGAAAAGAACAATAATAACAAAAAATGCACAAGCAATCCAAACAGATAGGGAAGAGGGAGAAAGAAAAAAACTTGGAAATTAACAGAAAACCCAAAGTAAAGTGGCAGGGATTAAATTTAAACATATCAATGTTTATCATATCATAACATATCAATGTAAATGTGGCTAAACTCACCCATTAAAACTCTTAGCTAGGATTTAAAGAAAGTAGTCCAGCTCTACACTAATTAGAGGACAGAATAAAGTTGGAAATAAAGCAATTGAAAAAGATATGTAAATAAGAGCTAATACAAGGAAACAGAGCAAAAATATTAATATAAAAATCAAAGTTTACAGTTAAAAACATCCAAAGAGACAAAGATAAATATTTCACAAGGATAAAAGGAGCAATCTATCAAGGCAATCTGTCATGCACGTTTTTTCATCTAATGTAAATATGATAGAAATATAAGGATAAATTGACAAACTGCTTATCACATCCTAGAAATCAGTTTAAATAGCAAAAACATAAACTTAACTAACACCATTAGATTGATCTAATAGGAATTTAAAGAACATTTTACCCACCTTGCCCCCAAAACCCAGAAAACAAAATATTCTTTACTAACACATGAAACACTCACAAAAAGTGACCAGGTACAAGGTCACAGAGATAATCTCAACAAGCTTTATTTACTAAGCATACTGAAATTAAGTTCAAAGTTAGCAACAGAAAGATATGCAAAACAATCTATAAGTAAATAAAAGACAAAACAATCTGGAAATAAAAAACAGAAAAATACATACATTCTTGTAGAACACCCTTTGGTTGATATGTTCAAAATGGAATTAGAAATGTTTACAACTAAGCAATAATGAGAAAGTTGTATATCAAAATCAATGCAATGTAGTCAAAGTGGTACACAGTGGAATATTTATGGTCATATGCATAATATAGTGGAAAAAACTAGGAAATAAACCACATTTCCAACCAAACAAAGTAAAAGAGGAAAAATAAAACTGAATGAAGCAAAGAAGAATGAATAAAATTCTAAATTGATCAAATCCTAAATTTACAAAATGTATAGGTATAACATCAAGTATAATGTTATCTCAAAATAACAGAATCAAATCAATAAAACCATACCTGATTCTTTGGAAATGCTAATAAAATAGAAATTCTGTTGGATGGGGTGATCAAGAAAAAAGATAAAAGTCACAAACATACAGCATTAGGAATAAAATAGAACTATAACTCAAAAATCAGAAGAGACTTAAAAAGTAGAATATTACATAATTTTATATTATACATTTAGACAAACAGTTTTCTAGGAAAATATAATTTATCAAATCTATACCTGAAAAGAAATAGAAAACCTGGTAAGACTGATAACCATAGAAGAACTTGAAACAATAGGAAAGAATCAACTCTGCAACAGACATCAGACCCAGATAGTTTTACATGTATGTGGGGGAGGGGAGCATCATCACTTGATGATTTTATGCTGTTCTAACTCCAATATCATAATTAGCCCAAGAAAGTATATGAAAAATAGACCAATATTATTTATGACTAGAAATACAAAATACTAATAAAACATTAGCAAGTTGAATCTGGTGTACTACTTAAAATGACCAAAGTCTATCTGAGGAATACAAAGAATACAAAACATCTGATAAATTCCACAATAAAATTAACAATAAAAACTCCTATAAAACAGGTATAGGAAGGGATTCCTTTTAATTTGTAAAAGGATATCTAACAGAAAAATAGCAAGCATTGCACGTAAAAGTTAGAAATGTCCCCATTAATGTTAGTAGACAAGCATGTTCTGACCACTATTACATTAGAAGGCCTTACCATAAGATAAGAAAAAGAAATAAAATAATATAAAGATTGATAAGAGACACGTGATTTTCAGGAGATATTGATAGTCCACTTACACAATCCAAGAGATTCAACTGACAAAGCAATAGAACTAAAAAGAGAATTCAGAAAAGTGGTCATATACAAAATTAGTAACATTCATATCCAGTAGTATCCAGTTAGAAAATGTAATAGAAAATATTCCACCCACAATGGATCTAATAAGAAACATACACAAAGTCACTTTTAGACTATGAAACTTCACTAAAGAACTCATTAAAAATTTGAAATTATATATATACTTATTGGTATGTTATATATTATATAAAAGATTTACAACATTTATAATGTAAATCTTAATATATATATAAACATATGTATAAAATTTCAGAGATGGCAAAGAAATTCTTCTCCGATTCAAACTGTAAGCAGTTATTCTCAAAATAAATCAGAGTTTTTTACAGAGCTTGACAAGGTGATTTTAAAATTCAAACAAAAAAGTGTGCATAAAGAGGCCAACATTTTCTGAAAATGAAGAGCAAAAGGAGAATTACTTTCAAGATATAACCACATTTTATAAATCTATAGCAATCAAAATAGTTTGGAATCGGCTAAGGAAAAGATCAATGCTCAATTTCAGAATACAGACTATCTAGAAACAATTCCATAATCATGGGACTCTGGGGAGGCACTGCAAATCAGCAGGAAAAGGATGGCCATATTCATAAAATGAATTGGTGAAATGCAATGTTTTTTTTTTTTTTTAAGTTAGATCTATGCCTTAGACAAAACGAAAAATATTTGGAGTATATTTGGCTGAACCATATAAAATAGCAATCTCTGTGGTTCAATCTAACAATAAGGGCCACCTCTAGATTGGCCCAGTGCATGCCTCCATGCTCTTTCCCCCTTCCAGTTGAGTCGGATGAAATCAAGCAAGGCAACCTGAGAAGCCATGTGCTAGAAATAGCAGAGTCTCTGTCAGCCTGGGTCTCTGAATAACTGCATGGAACAGAGTAACCACTGACCTGAACACCCACCTAGAACCATTATATAGGCAAAGAAAGAAACTTTGCATCCTTATGCCATTATGTTTTGGAGTTTGTCATCAGAGCTTAGCTGTGATATCACAACACTTACAGTTTTAGCGAGTGCTTTGATTCCTCTTTTTATCTCTCTCCTTTTGTTGGAAAACAATTTAACCTCCTTTTTGATGGCCTGGAATGGAACAAGTATATCATTTAGATAAGTAAGAGATCAGAGATACATGTGTATGTATATAGATACACAGATAGCCCTTCTCTAGAAAAATAAGGAAAAAAATTAGAGACTAATAATATAAAGTGTACATGAAGTAGTAACAATACCACTGCAATACTTTGCTTAAGTCTGAACTGTTGCTATGTACATGACCGCTAAAGCAACTTGGAACTGAGGTCAGTGATAAGGCCAACAGTACGAAAATAGTGAAAAGTCAAACAGAATAGTTGATAAAGGAAAACTAGTCTGCTATTTCCTTGGTTATTGAGCGAGAGCAGACTAGATCCAGACACGGCTGCCACCTGTGTCAGCTTTCTGCACCTCTGAAGCCGCGGCGTTTCTTCTCCTGTTCCTGATCCACCTCTTTCATGTAAGCCAACCTTGCAGCATCCTCTCAAATGTACTGCAATGTGAGGTGCCACAGCTGATTCTTCGCTTTGGCACACCTGGACACTTTTCTTCGGTTTCACATTAGCCTAGGTACAGTGCTTAAAGCTCACATAACTTCATCTAAAAAGACTGAGCTGTGTTTGGTGTGCTTGCTTACTTTCAGGAAAGTTACACTTACACAATGCAATGCTCTGCCAAGCAGTATCTCTACTTTCTAACTTTCCAATGGGTTTTCATAGGAAACAAACCTACCTGACACACCTACAGAGCATTATTTCAAACCTCTTTTATGTTTGATGAATACCTCTTGGCTTTTCTGTTGTATCCATGGAATTTCTTCTGTATGATCAACTTTGACTAATTCCTCTTGTGATGAGTCAATGGTTAACTGCATATTCTCATTTACCTTAGAAGAAGACGAATATTTCTTAAATTAAAAATTCATCAAGTTCTCCTCATACCCTACTTCATTTCATTGCTTGAATCCCTCTGCACTTGTTGCATTTAAAAAAAAATGCTAATAAGCATTTTGCCTGCTCAAGATGTAATGCTTAAGTTTATTCCTTCCAATCTGTCCTTATATCAGCCATGCTTCTTATTGAGAAAGCAACAGTGATCACCAAATCACTCTTGGCCTTCTTCCTGTTCCTGTAGACCAGAAGATATGGCCTGTTAGGGCCTGCCCTACCATTTGTGCTTAGGATCTTAATCTATTCTTCCTTCTCGAGGCCTCTGCATCACCCTTCTGTATCATCCACTTCTGCCTTCTACTGACTCTTTCCCAACAGTATCTAAATACGCTCTGGAACCTCCTGTCCCAGGAAAGCTACTCTTCACTGACCACCACATTCCCTTTTAGCTGCCACCCTGTTTCTGTGCTCCCCTTTGCAGCAAAAAGTCTTGAGAGAGTTTGGGATGTTGTGACTGTTGGTTCTCCTCACTGGCTGCTCCGCACTGGTTCTTCTCAATCTCCTTTGCCTCCCTGAACTCTTCTCCTGGTCTCCAGAAGTTGCTCTATCTTAGTCCCCCTTGTATTTCTCACCATCCACTCTTCCATGATGATCTTATCTAGTTTTATGGCTTTAAATTCCATTCATATGCCCTCGACTCTCAGATCAACACCTCGCATCCTGGACTCTCCCCGGAACATCTGTACAGTGGTCTACTGGGTACCTCACTGGGATGTGCTCTCACGCTAACCATGTTCTAACAGTGTTCTCATGCTCAGTCTGGGGAACTGATTTTGGATTTTCTTCTTTCTCCCTACAGTGGCTCCCCAACCATAGTCTCTCCCTTCTCCGTGAGTGGTACCTTCAAGTAAAAGATCTAGGTGTCATCCTTGAGTCCCTTCTTTCCCTTTCCCTCTAGGTCCAACTCATCAGAAGTTCTGTCACCTCTACCTCCACAACCTGCCTGGAATCTGCCCCTTCTCCACAACACTCTTCCACCTCTATTGCTGTTACCTGAGCCTTCTAACTCCCTGCTCTGTCTGCTTCCACACTTGTGCCTATCTGCTGCCCATCAAAACAGGTGGAATCATATTCCACACAGCAGAAGCAATCATTTAGAAAAATGTAAGACCCTGTAAATCCTTTGCTCAGAACACTTTAATAGGTTCTCACTACATGTCAAACTATGTCCAAATGCTACCTGGTTTACAAAGCCCTTCTTTGCCTGTTCTTTTTCCCATCTCAAGGATTTCATCTCCTACCACTCTCCCTTGCTCACTTCAACTGCACAGGTCTTTTTTATATTAGGTCTTCAAATGTACTAAGCTCTTTCTCCCTCTACCCTGAGTACTTGCCCCTCCCCCACACATCCATACTTTTTTTTAAAGTCAAGTCACAGACCTTCTCCTTGGAGGGGCTATTCCAGCCAACACTATCACACCAACCCCTTTTTATTCAGTAAATAGATCTTGTTACTATCTAATTTTTCTTATGTATTTGATTATTTATTTATCTTTCTCTGCTCACCCCCAACCCCCAGCTGGATTGTAGGCTCCACAAAAGCAGAAAATTTCCCAACTGTTTATGGCTATATCACCATAGCTTAGCACTCTGTAGGCCCTCAGTAAACATTTATTAAATGACTGGGTGAATAAATGTCCTCTGGGTAGACACATTCTAAATAATGCACATGATACAAAAGTACAGAGAGACTAGTTTGAACATGCACCAGAATTGTAATAGATTTCTTTTTCAAGATAGACCTTGTACTATGGCTTTAAATAAGGTCTGAAATGTAATATTTGTGATTGCTTTGAGAAAACGTAGAATATTTTTCTCTTAAATGTAGTGCATGCTGTTTTTGAAAATCATGGGATATCTGGATAAAGAGGAATACTAGTAAAATATCTGCTAAAAGAAAACTATAACCTGAAAACATATCAATTTAGGAAGGAAGGAAGGAAAGGACAGAGGGAGGAAGGAAGGAGAAAGAAAACTATATTGAAACTCAACTGCATGTTCAGATTGTGATTCCAAATCCAAGGATTCTCTTCTTGGTATACTTAAATAATCATTCTCCTCATCCATGATGGTCTTCAGGTAAGTTGTAAGTTGCTGACTATATTCAAGAATATCATTGGCTAAGGCTCCTCCAAACCGCCTATATTGATAAAAAGGAAAACACATAGGCTATAACATGACAATTTGAAAAAGACACATTTAGCAGTGTTATTTGCAGGTACCTATCCATTTCTACACAAAGATACATGTGGTCAATTCTCCACAGTGCCCTGAAGCTGTTAGGACTCTGCTTCTTAGAGGACAGCACTCTCATGGGCTCCAGGACACAACAAGCTTCTTGATCTCCCTGGGGTCATCTCTCCCCAGGCTGACCCCATCCCTTACCCTACAGGTCCTCTCTACTCATCCAGCCTGGCCACTGCACAGAAGAGTTACTGCTCTGGCTGAACCTTCAGAACATACTGGGTGCTGTGCTGCTTCACTCTGTATATAATCACACTACCCTGTGCAGTCCTCATAGTCCCTGCCCCACACTGAAGTATTACTTCACTCAGTACCCCAGAGCATCTCAAACTTCAGGCATATCAGCATGGCCTGGAGGGCTTGTTAAAACAGATTCCTGGGCCCCACCCATAAAGTTTCTGACTCAAAAAGTTCGATGAGGCCCAAGAACACGCATTTCTAACAAGCTCACAGGTGCTGCAGATTCCACCTTGAATAACATGTTTGTAGATGATTTAGAGGGGTTGTCAGGTGCCTAAGTGAGTTTTATTACTGTTTTGCTTACAGGAAGCACTATGAAATAGTATTTTTGTGGAAACAAATTGCACATTGATAAGAGGCGTCCATTGGCAGATCAAATAAAGTGACATTTCAAGTCCAGGGCATTACCTGCATGATCTCTATGCCCTGGCCATCATCTGTATGCCTGGCAATTATTTGTTTATTTAGAATTTTAGTTTTAGTCTAAGCAAAGTCTAAATTAATTTAATATTGTCTAATTAGGAAAGCAAAGTCTAATTAGGAAAGTAAGTCTGTACACATGTACAGAAATGCACATACCTATGTCAGGTTTTTTAGGGATAAATAGGACTTTTAAAAATGATCTACCGTTCAGAGTTGTCCTCATTCCTTTTGTTCTTCCAACAGATGTTATGATAAGGAGGACCGATCACTTCATAGGTCTTAACTGTGTCTTTTTATTTTTTGTATTTTGATGCTTTGACATCTGGGGTCTTGTCCCTTCCAGGACCAGCAAGTCATAGAGATAGTAAACAACTTACCTGGAGTTCACCTTTCAAATGCAGACCCACAGGCCCACCCCCCCAAGCAAATCCTCTATTGGTCTTTCAAACGTGGGGCCACTATTTTCCTCTCCTAGTAACACCTGGGTCAAGTATTGGACAACTAGCAGCAGCTCCTAGGGCCCAGAACCCACCGAAGTTATCCAGATTAGCCAATCCTAAGCCTGGCTGCTCCTCGCCACGGAAACCAAAGTGAAGGCTCTTGTCCAAGTTTTCCCTGCCCCCTCCTAACCCTCCCTGCTGCCTCCCTATGTGGCCCTCGCATAGCATGGCATCTTCCCCCCTCTTGGGATCATTAGTACAACAGTTGTTTCAGTGGCAGCTGTCTCCAGTTACGTTGGCCCTGCTATTAACTAAAGAAGAACACCTGTATTTTAAAACACCGTATCACGTGAGGTTGCTTACTGCGACCTGTACTCACCTCCATCTTAGGTTAACTAGTGTGCCGTCATCTCTCCCATTCACCAGAATGCTTTGTCCATCCATTGAAATTCTCACCGACTGAATCCCGTGCCCCTGGTGAGAATGACTCCGACACCGAGTAAATGTTTCCTTAATAGTTTTAGGAACAAAGTGCAGAAATTACAAATGCAGCTCTACCACAGGGCTTTTTTCTAAGGGGGTTCTAACATGCACTTTTGCTTATGGATAAACCTTTTCCTATTTGTTCACAGCATTTTAGTTGGTATGGAGTAGTCTCTTAGTAATACATGGAACTGAAAATTACTAATACAAAATACATTCATCAGTATTGATTTGTTCTCCCTTCTAGGTAATATGGAAAAGGAGGAATTATTGTCACCAATAGGAAAATCAGATATGGAAAGGAGAATAGGCTTGCTGAGAATGGACAGTGCAGGCAAATTCAGATGTCTTCAAGGATTAAGCAAGTCCCCTTTATGTGCAAAAGAGGCTGAGTGTGATGAGAGGAGGCGATGGGCAATGAGTGAAAATGATGGAGGAGGCCAATTAAACCAGTTTAATTAGAACCCAAGCACATCATTAGTTGGTACACAGTACAATAGTTTAAATTATTTGATCAGAAACAGATTTCTTTGTCACACTAGTTATCAACCATGATAGTTTTACAATTTTTAAAAATTTTTGAATAGGGAATACATTCAAATGTTTCAAAATTTAAAAAAAACTATAAAAGAGTATGCAGTGAAATCTCCTTCCTTCCCCTTCCCCAATACCTCCCAAAGGCAATCAATACAATCATATCTTAAATATCTTTTCAGAGGATTTTAACGTATGTAAATAATTTTTTATACAAACAATTTTTAATATGAAGTATAACATAATATGTGTATTACACACTTTGCCTTTCCTACTTATTATAATAATATGTCTTGGGATTCTTTCCATATTGTTGCATAAAGATTTCCTCATGCTGTATTACAGCATAATATTCCATACTTTATTTATGCACTGTTTATGCATGATTATTTATTTATCCAGTCCTCTGTTGATGGATATTAGGTTGTTTTTACAAGCAGTACTGCCATGAATAACCTCCCATATGAGGCACATTGCACAGAATCATCCAGAAAAACTCTGACATCTTACTGTCATGCCACTATCAGTTGTAGCATACATTTACAAATCATTTGAATAAGAGAAAATGTACTGGTTTGCAAACTGTTCATTTAAAAATTATTTGTAAGATATTTAAGATCTTTCCCTATATAATATGAAACAATTAAATTGTACTGATAACCAGTACAACTTGATCTCAAAACCTAGAAAAGGATCTTCCACTTGGGGAGAAGAAACTATTTTCATTTAATCAGAGATCTGAGAACAATGGAAATCAGAAATGGTAGTAGGACTGGTGACACTGAAGTCTGCAAGTGATGGGGGAGGACTCAGTTAAGGGCCACACCCTTGTGTATTCTTTCAGCATCACAGGAAGAACTCAGGCTTGGGGTGGGGGAGGGTGGCAGCAACCAGGTTAGAGGCCCTCCAGGCCAGGGAGCTAGCAGCAATCATCCTAGATTTGCACAGCAATTCACTGTTTCCGAAGAAGTTTTGCATATACCCTCTCCTTGGCTCTTACCAAAATCTCACAGGGTGAGAATAAGCAGTTCAGTGAATTTTCTTGCCACACAATAAGTGGTGATGGAGATGGACTGGAGCTCACCTACTGCCCCATGTTCCTTCTTCGCAGGTCTCAGTCTAGTGGCCTGCACTTCCTCCCTTAGAGGCTCAAACCTTGGCACATAAATACAGCTAATGCTGAAGTCAATAACACCATCAGTGGTAAATAAGTTATGAGTCAATTTACTTAACAGTTCCAATTCCTTTCCTAAGAGCTTTTGTTCCTTGTATGAGATCAAGATGGAAATCCCATGATTGGGGGGAAAAAAAGGAGTTTACCAAAGTATGAATATCTCGGATGCACAGAATTCCACATTTAGCTATTGTTATGAGCCACAATCCATGTGGAGACAGAGAGAGCATTCCAGGTCCATATTGTTTGCTTTGTATTTTTTGGTATGGCTTAAGAATGTAAACACCACTATGTTCCTGCCAATCAAAGAAAATGACCATATTATAGAAAAGATCAGGGGAGTGGCACCTTACAGTTATGCATATATAGTCAGATTCAAATCCAAAAACATTGTCATTGGAAATAAACTGATACATGATAAAGTGGACACCTATATTTGCACCACATTTTTTAATCTCTGATTGCAAATAAATGTTTGTTTCAGCCAACTAAGAAAAGTCTCCTCTGTATATCAGCCACCATTAAAAATCCCAGCCTACAACTGACTATCTTGATTTTTCACTAATCCTTTTCAAATACTCCTATATTCAAGTCAAAATAAATGAGTCAATTTCCACCACCACCATCACCGCCCCCTCCCCCCATTTCTCATGTATTCCCACCTTCAAACCTCTGCATGTGTGTGACTTTTATATGGAATGCTCTTCCCCATCCCATGCCCACCAATCTGGCTTCCCTCCCTACTTCAGGAACCCCACCTCTCTGCCAAGATTGTACACAATATTTCTCATGTCTAAATCTGAACTATTCTTCAAAGTCCAGTTCAACTATTACTTCTACCAGGAAGCTTTTCTTAAATCCTCCTTACTATAAACCAGTCCTTCCTTCTTTGAATGTCTCTTTTTCAGACCTTGCTGATATTGGCTACTCTGAGAGAGAAGGCTTTTGACTGAAGGATTTAGAAAAAGAAGGGTGATATAATCCGGGTTAGTGTATGTAGCAGGAAATGATGCAATATGGAAGAAGTCTGAGGAGTATGATGAAAGGATACTAGAAATATAGAGGCATTTTGCTTGCAACTTTCTTTAAGACTCAAGTATAAAGTTCCACTGAAAATCATCAAGGCTGTAGCTCCTGACCCCTGTAGAATTGATTTTCTAATGATAGATTTTTAAAAAATAGTTTTGAAAGTCACTAAACGAATATTGTGTCATCTGCATGTTTATCTGACAAGTATGATGCATGCACCACAAGTATGAGGTTGCTCAAGTGTTAAAATTTTATGATGAATTAACAAATCATGCTAATATATCTAATTCAAAGAAGTTATTTTACTATAATAAAGACATTTGTTAACTGGACTAGAGTGTTAAAGCGTGGATCATGTCTAATGAATACAATGTACCAATCTTGAGTGCTAAGAAAAATGACAGAATGCTTAAGTTTTGGCATACTTTTTTAGGAAGAAGATAGCTGCAGATGTATGGCACTTGATTACAGAAGCCATATATTCGGTTACTTTGCAAGTTCAAGACCGCAGAGGACAAAGTGTGCTCTGTCTCATACACGAACTTATGAATGAATTCATCTCTCAGCCTCCCTCGTTCATCAGCAAAGCTTGCAGAAACTGTAATATTTGGGGAAGAAGACAGATAATTTGTACTATTTATCGATTTTATTTTTTTAATTGTTATGACAACTATGAAAAGCAAAATAAAAAATTAAATGCCCAGTTAATGTAGAGACTATTATGGGATAAAAATGATTGGAAAACAATGTGGCTCCATTAGAAATACTTCAGTATTAAATGACTAACAGTAGGTAAATTATCTTTTATAAGACTTTTGTTAATTTTATCAGTTAAGTAGAGACATGATGAAACTCATGATGGTCTAGACAGTCTTAATTAAGAATAAAGTACCTTGAGGTTTTTTACTTTCTTATACTCTATAATTAAATATTTGCAAAATAGCTACCCAGATATATTTGTTATCTAAAACAAAGTGTCTATTTTAATATACCTTTTTATCCAGAAAGCTTTCTTATGATTTTATCAATGACAGTAACTACATAGTAATGTATATGAATTTGACTCTGTATATTTAAAGCTACAAAAAAAGAGTGGAGAAGGAAATGGCAAGCCACTCTAGTACTTTTGTCTGGGAAATCCCATGGACAGAGGAGCCTGGTGGACTCAGTCCATGGGGTCGCAAGAGTCGGACACAACAACAACAAAAAGAGACATCACGAAGTGACAAATCAACTTACAAAAGTGACAGTTGATCCTTTTTTTCCTCTGATAAGAAGATTCGTATGAACGACAGAATCTAGTGACAAATAGATTCAAGGGATTAGATCTGATAGAGTGCCTGAAGAATCATGAACAGAGGTTCGTGACATTGTACAGGAGGCAGTGATCAAGACCATCTCCAAGGAAAAGAAATGCAAAAAGGCAAAATGGTTGTCTCAGGAGGGCTTACAAATGGTTGTGAAAATAGGAGAAGTGAAAGGCACAGGAGAAAAGGAAAGATACACCCATTTGAATGCAGCGTTCCAAAGAACAACAAGGAGAGATAAGAAAGCCTTCCTCAGTGATCAGTGCGAAGAAACAGAGGAAAGCAATAGAATGGGAAAGACTAGAGATCTTTTCAAGAAAATTAGAGCTACCATGGGAACATTCATGCAAAGATGGGCACAGTAAAGGACAGAAATGGTATGGATCTAACAGAAGCAGAAGATATTAAGAAGAGGTGGCAAGAATACACAGGAGAACTACACAAAAAAGATCTTCATGACCCAGATAATCACAATAGTGTGATCACTCACCTAGAGCCAGACATCAAGGAATGTGAAGTCAAATGGGCTTTAAAAAGCATCACTATGAACAAAGCAAGTGGAGGTGATGGAATTCCAGTTGAGATGCTATGAAAGTGCTGCACTTAACATGCCAGCACATTTGGAAAACTCAGCAGTGGCCACAGGACTGGAAAATGTCAGTTTTCATTCCAATCCCAAAGAAAGGCAAGGCCAAAGAATGCTCAAACTACTGCACAATTGCACTCATCTCACATGCTAGTAAAGTAATGCTCAAAATTCTCCAAGTCAGGCTTCAACAGTATGTGAACTGTGAATTTCCAGATGTTCAAGCTGGATTTATAAAAGGCAAAGGAACTGGAGATCAAATTGCCAACATCATCGAAAAGGCAAGAGAGTTCCATAACAACATCTATTTCTGCTTTACTGACTGTGCCAAAGCCTTTGACGGTGTGGACCACCACAAACTGCGGAAAATTCTGAAAGAGATGGGAATACCAGACCACCTTACCTGCCTCCTGAGAAATTTGTATGCAGGTCAAGAAGCAACAGTTAGAACTGGACATGGAACAACAGACTGGTTCCAAATTGGGAAAGGAGTATGTCAAGGCTGTATACTGTCACCATGCTTATTTAACTTACATGCAGAGTACATCATGAGACATACTGGACTGGATGAAGCACAAGCTGGAATCAAGATTGACGGGAGAAATATCAATAACCTCAGATATGCAGATGATACCACATCTATAGCAGAAAGGGAAGAACTAAAGAGCCTCTTGATGAAAGTGAAAGAGGAGAGTGAAAAAGTTGGCCTAAAATTCAACATTCAGAAGACTAAGATCATGGCATCTGGTCCCAGTACTTCATGGCCAATAGATGGGGAAACAGTGGAAACAGTGACAGACTTTATTTTGGGGGGCTCCAAAATCGCTGCAGATGGAGACTGTAGCCATGAAATTAAAAGACACTTACTCCTTGGAAGGAAAGTTATGACCAACCTCGACAGCATATTAAAAAGCAAAGACATTATTTTGCCAAGGTCCATCTAGTCAAAGCTATGGTTTTTCCAGTAGTCATGTATGGATGTGAGAGCTGAACTATAAAGAAAGCTGAGCTCCGAGAAGAATTGATGCTTTTGAACTTTGGTGTTGGAGAAGACTCTTAAGAGTCCCTTGGACTGCAAGGAGATCCAACCAGTCTATCCTAAAGGAAATCAGTCTTGAATGTTCATTGGAAGGACTGATGCTGAAGCTGAAACTCCAAAACTCTGGCCACCTGACGCAAAGAACTGACTCCTTGGAAAAGACCCTGATGTTGGGAAAGATTGAAGGCAGGAGGAGAAGGGGACGACAGAGGATGAAATAGTTGGATAGCCTCACCGACTCAATGGACATGAGTTTGAGTAAGCTCCGGAAGTGGTGATGGACAGGGAAACCTGGCGTGCTGCAGTCCATGGTGTCCCAAAAAGTCGGACACAACTGAGTGACCGAACTGAACAGAGAGGAAAGTCCACATTTCACATTATTTAGCAGTCACATCAGCTTTATTTTGTAAGACACAAAAAAGGTTGTGGGCATTTTAACCTCTCCACATGTTAAAAGAAAAAAAATGCTATCACTGGAAGAAAAAAAAAAAAAAAAGTTATAGCAACTATTCAACTGGGTGCCCAGGATAGAATTGCTTGCTCACTTTTCTTTACCTTCCGGTAGTATTTTAGGCAGAGAAAATATTTCCAGTCTGCTTCTTCTTGTTTCTGGAAATGGAGAAAGCACCATCACTTCTACTATGTCTGTTTCCAAAGGAGACACTGTGGATATTTGTAAAATGCCTTTGCCCATCTCTGAAAGCAAATGGAAATCAACACAAGTCATTATTGATATGTTTATAGAGGCTTTCATATTTCTAGGTAAGATATCACATTATAGACCTGTCTTAACTAAATCTTATCCAAATTTACTTATTGGATATTTAAGTGATGTTTAAACATAAGTGAGAGAAACATTTTTCGATGAGCAGATGGGGGATTCTCCCCATGAGATGTCTAAGTGGGCAAATTCAATCCAGCTGGGTGGGACTCAGCTTCCATCCAGCCAGAGGGGCCTCCAGAGTCTGCCGGCTCTACCCTACCCAGCAGCGCCCATAAGCTCTGGCCTCTTGAATGTCCACTCCAGCCATTTGCCCATTCCCAGTACTGAATAAACATTTTTGCCATGGTCAAGGTATCGCAGGTGTGGTGGGAATACACTTGCTGTTATGAGTCTGTCCTACAGTAAGCCAGCGAATCCCACTTCTGCAAGGTGCCTTGCCTGGGGCCCACCTTGGATTCTCTCAAGCTTCACTACCACCACTTCACACAGCTACTGTTCTGTGTGTGTCCACCATCTCAGGCCCCATCTCAGCCCCTCCCCTCAGGTGTTTATAGGGTAACCTTTCCTCTTACTGAGCAAGGGAGACAGAGAACATCTGACATAAACTTGACTTCAACTTTCTTGTCCTGAATCTCACATTTTCTGTTATCTTCCCTCTTCATTTCTTGACATTTTTTAGGAATAAACTGTAACCCTTTCCATCTGTGATTTTGAGCCTATGCCTCCAATATATTATTACACCATGTGCTATTAATTATCTCTTTTAATTTCCTTGGGTCTTTTATGTCTTCTCCTATTGAGGCCTTAAGACTCCTCTATCTTCAGATTAGAATGTTCCTTCAACCCTGTTTCCCCACCAGTTACTAATTCTCTTTTCTCCATTGCAAACATCCGAGAGCAGAAATTGCTGGTTACCAACCTCCTTTTCTGACTGCCTTTCCCACCTGAAACTCTGTTTCTCTGTCCCAAAGGGGTAGGTCTCCCTGGGCTCAGACAGTGACTGCCTCATCCTAGCCCTCAGGCCACTGACACTTCTGCCACAGTCCACCATTCAGACAGCCTTCCTTCTTCGAGCTCTTCCTGGTGTGGGTGACTCCCAGTTCTCTCGCCCATCTTTCGTTTTCTTCACTGCCTTGTCTTCTCTGTCTACATCTTCAGAGTAAGTAGCTTTTCCCATCCCATACTATGACTGACAAGATATGTTAAAAAATGGGACACTTAGGCAGGACTGGTACCCATTCTGAGGTCAGCCTTCAGTCCTACCACACTCCATGCCATCCAATTTACATATTTAGGTTACCTGTTTGACCTCATTACACAGTTGGGTTTGCTTCAACTCTGTCTTAAACTATCTCATGAGCTTCCATGATTTCAAGTTCAGAATTCCACCATTAAACTTTGAACTACAAATCTTCATTTCTGAATTAATGGTAAATATCTCCAAATGAAGATCTTATTGGCTTCAACTCTACAGAGCTTGTCAGCTCACCCTATCCCTCAGCCTCCATAACTTTCTTCCCCCTTGAGTTTTCACTTCAACTGATGACAGCACAAACTTCCACCATCTGGGTTAGAAACTTCAGAGTCATTGCTGATCCCTTCCTTTCACATACAATCAATTATCAAGTTCTACCAATTCCATCATTCATAAGTGTCCACTCCTTCCCCTTTCCATGACTGCTCCATGATCTTGTACACTGTGGATAAGAGCATAAGCTCTGAAACCAGACTTCCTGAGCTTGAGTCCTGGATACCTGTGTGCTTTGGACAAATACTTAACCTCATTGTGCCTCAATTGCCTTATCTTTAAACTGGGCATAACAGTGGTCTCAACCTCACAAAAGTTGCCTATAAGAATTAAATGAATTAACACATGCCAAGTACTTAGAATACTGGATATTACATAAGGACTCCCTCAATAAATGTTGGCTTTTGTTATGACTAACAGCATTTCTTGTGTGAGTTACTATAATGTTTTTCTGAATTTTTTTATTCCGTTCTCTTGCCTTTCTTCTCCAGCCTTCACACTGATGCCAGAGTCGTCCTCTAAAAACCAAATCAAATCACACTAGTCCCATCTTGAAAACGTCTGATGATGTGTCATTAACTATAGATCAAAGCCCAGACTCCTTGGGATGATGTTCAAGACCCTCCACTTTGTTTCAAACCTTGTCATCATGATCATAATCTGGTAAACTCATATACTTGTTATGCCAGACTTCTTGCCATTCCAAGTGCCATTGCTCAAACTTTTGTCCTGAGCTAGAATGCCAACAAGCCCCATCCTCCACTAGTTTAAATCCTTGCAAAATTCTCCTGCTCCATATTCTCTGTGTCTCCTCTTCACTTCCATTCCTTTCTTCACACCTGAGAATTAATTACTTCTTTTCCTGAGCCTACATAGCACTCTGCTATTCCTCCTCCACTAAATTCCTTCCTTGACATTTTCATGCTTCCACAGGGCCTAGGTTCAGCATTTTACACTTAGTAGGCACTCAATTTTTAAAAATCAGTACATAGATTTGAAAATTTACATTTACATTTGGAATATAAAGCCAGAGAGAAAAGTATTAGTTCTTATTATTTATCACCAAAGTGCTATCTCGCCTGTCAGTTCTGTGGTTTACCTGGGCATTTGGACACACATTACTGAAACAGCTGAAGGTCATTTTTTTTTTTGAAGGTCATTTTTTTAAAATTTTTATTCGTTTATTTTTGGCCACACCACATGGCTTGTGGAATCTTAGTTCCCCAACCAGGGATTGAACCCGAGCCCTTGGTTGTGAAAGCACGGAGTAAAGATGCATGTAACAAAACATTCTTTAGATATTTTAATTAAATAGAGATCAAATATTATTTAAAAAGTTATTTCGGGACTTCCCTGGTGGTTCAGTGGCCAAGATTCCACACTCCCAATGCAGGGGGCCTGGTTCAATCTCTGGTTGGGGAACTAGATTCCACATGCTGCAACTATAGATCCTGCACACCACAACTAAAGATTCTGGTGTGGCAACTAAGACCCAGCACAGCCAAATACATACATAAATTTTTTTTTTAAGTATTTCAGGGATAAACCAACTCAACTTACATTTGCAGTAACACTAGAAACATTTAGCCATTTCATTAATTCATTAACTGATTCAAGAAGAGTTATTTAATATCAACTGTATACCAAGTAGATGAACCAAAACCTCTAAAGATGACATGCGAATTCTCCTTAGTAACTTTGAACAGCTATTTAAATGCTTTAGTTTTAGAAAACATGCTACAAGTAATTGCTTCACCATGGCCCCATTTTCACAACTTCAAATTCTTTAGAATAAATTGACCAACATCTTAAGTTGATAAGCAGTCTACTGCAACTTTCCTGGCGATCTGGTGGTTAAGACTCTGTGCTCCCAGGGTAGGGGGCATGGGTTTGATCCCTGGTCAAGGAACTAAGATCCCACATGCTGCCCAGATAGGGGAATAAAAGAATTCAGTGTAAGTACCTATGAATCCAAGAATCTCAAATGAACTTGAGGGTTTGGCATTGATAACAAAAATGTGTCCTTCTGATGTTCCAACGAATACATACATTCCTCTCTGGTCATACCTAGAAAAGAAGAAATCTGATTATCATATTCTATTTGTTTCACTAATAGGATGGTAAACAAATTTATTGAAAGACATCATGGAGATATACCCAAAACCAATTATTCTTATGGTTTATGATTTTTAATATTATCAGACCTTATAAAAGGTAAGTGAATATAGATGAATGTAATCATTGCATTTTAGGCTAATATTGTTTCTAAATTGTAACTTTAAGTAGATGGTCAAGAAGATTCACTAAAAATGGGCAACTATGTCATCATAAGTGAACAAAATGTGACAGTAAAACTTTCTGATATTTCAGGTGGACATAAGCAATTCTCAAATTAGAGATGAGTGGAGCATTCCAATGCCCCTCAGTACCAGTCCTGGCAGAAAGAAGAAGATTATAGCAAAATGTTTCTATACTTTGATCAAATTAGAAAAAGTGGGAAATGCAAATTAGGATAAGAGAGAAACATCTGAGAAAGCAGAGGTGCCAAAAAGATGATACAGAGGAGTGGAATGTAAATGGAGAGAGATTACAGATCCTTCCCTGCAGAGGCAGCAGAGCACGTAGGAACAGCACAGATGGTGGAAACCCAGCTCCTTCCAGTGCTAGCTGACTAATCTTGGCAAATGCTTCTTTCTGCACCTAAATTATCTCACTTGTGAAACAGGGACAAGCATAATACTTTTCTGAATGTTTGACAAGTGTCACATTCAATAAACTACAATGTGTAACAGCACATCAAGCTGTGAAGCAGGGCAAAAATGTCATTTCTTGTGAATACTTAGAATTATGATAAATTAATCAAAGATACAATAATAACAATATAATAAGTCTAAACTCAGTGTCTCTATGCTGTCTTCTAAAAAGTACTGTTTCAAAAAATTTGAAATCATCTAAATGCCTATCAATATACTGTCTTAAAAATTATGGAATGTATTCCATGTGATGGAATACTATGTAGCTGTAAAAAAGAATGAAGGTCTTCATGTGTGGATAGAAAACTTTCTCTAAGATATACAATTAAGTGAAAAAAATTGTGGTGCAGAACATTATATATGGTTTGCTACTGTATAAGAGCAAAGGCAATGATTCTGGAGCCCGATTGCCTGGGTTCAAATCTCAACATTTGCCATTTACAACATGTGTGATATTAATAGTTATTTTTTTTTCTTTCTTTTTTTTTTTTTTAGTTATTTAAATTCTTTATGTATCATCTTCCTTATCTTTAAAATGGAAACAATAAGAATACCTATCTCATGAGGTTAATATAACAGAAGTTCCTGGTACACTCTAAGTGCTTGATACACATTCATGCAATTAAAAGGAAGTACTTATTTTTCTGCTTGTTTGTGAATAAAATATGTCCAGTAAAAAGACACAAGAAACTAGTAACAAGCTGTCTCCAAGGAGGAGAACTGGGTATTTGGGGATAACAGTGGGAAACTGTATTGTACTATATACACCTCTGTATTTCTTGAATGTAGAACTGAGTCACTATACTAATTTTCAAAACAACACATGTAAAACCTAAAAAAAGTTAAAACTTCAGTGGAATTCTCAACAGACAGACCTGACAAAGTTGCTGCCAGAAACAGGCGGTACTTACAGGAGGTGCTGCACAGGTGATTCAGAGAGAAAGGCCTTATGAACTTCATGAGGGGATTCCACATCCCGGACGTCGAGAAAGTGGACAAGGCCATCCTCGGTCCCCACGGCTGCAGAGAGGGAGGAAGGAGAGCAGGCCAGAACTGTTGCCTGTTTAAGACAGATGCAAAACAGAAACAGACTCACAGATATGGAAAACCAAAGGAGGGGGGGGGGGCAGGGTAAAACAGGGGCATGGGATTAACAGACATAAACTACTAGATATAAAACACATTAGCAAAAGGGTACACTGTATAACACAGGGAATTATACCCACTAATCTTATAATAAGCTATAATTGAGTATACTCTACAAAAATACTGAATCACTGTGCTGTTTGCCTGAAAAATTAGCATAATACTGTAAATCAATTAACTTCAATAAAAAATAAAATAAATTAAACCCCAGCTTCACTGCACCAGAAAATGAAGTCTGCTTTCCTACATTTAAGAGTTCTACAGTTTATTTGAAAAGCCTACAGAATGAGAGGAGTGGCAAGTGTCATGTGGTATTACAAATTATACACTCAACATTCTTCAGCTAATCAATCATATAAGAAGTCATAGGAATCTAAATATCACACTCTTTTATCCTAAAATTGAAATGATAAAATATGAGAAAATTGCCTGAACTTTAAACCATGGCTTCATTTTTATCCTTAATTGATTAGAAAATGATTATACCCAATAATAATGAAAAATAAAATAGGAAATTTAAAATATATTCCTAGAATCTTTTGGACATCTTTATTGAATGTTAGTGATTTATAAAAATCAGCATTCATCTGCTGGATAATATTAGATCCTGGTATAACTGAGGAAGACTTCAAAAAATAACTGTATCATGGAGCACATGGCCTGTCACCAAAGAAACGCATCACAGAGTCCTGCTTATCTAACAGTCATTTACAGAAGATGATATCTAAGAGAACAAACTTGTGGTCATGATACTTAAGGAATCAGATTCATTTCTCTATAGTTTTCACTGACAAAGCCCACTGGGGTCCCCCAGAAAAGTCAGATGGAAACTAGGTGATAAGGTCTAAGCTCTTCATTTGTGCTTTAGTCTAATTTCACCTGCTCACAGGGCACATGTGCAGCAGTCTTGCACCCAGCACTTCAGACCAGAGTTCTTAGTGTGAGACCGCTGCAACACCTCAACTTCGTGGCCGTGTGGAGATGTACTGCCAGTAACACCTCAATTCAAGACTTTGGATGGCAGCAGGGGTGGCTATGCACAGAGATGCGGCACCCAGAACTTGGATATCGAGGGGAGCATCATGGCTGGGCTGGCCCCATGACAACTCTGCCCGCCCCCAAGGAGAACTCTATAGAGCAGCCTCAGCCACTGTGATGAAAGCATGTGCTCTAGAAGAAGAGCTCCCACCTCTCCACCCTCTGATCAAAGAATAAGATTTTCCTTTGCTGTTGAACCAAACTCAGTCTTGCTCTATTGGCACAAGAAACACCAGAGAGGGGGACCCCTGTACGAACATAATGACATTTTGGAGGTTGTTTCAAATAAAACAACAGAATGCTAGAAATAGAAAAGATCTTGAGATCATCCTTTTGCAGATCAGAAAGCAGAGGCAAAGAAAAATGTAGCAATTTGCCCCCAGGATCCCAAAGCTGATAACAAAGCTCAGAGGAAAACTCAGGTGTCCTGCCTCATTAGAATGCAGTTTCTCCATTGAGCAGGTTTTCCTTTTATTTTATTTTTTTAAATATTTAACAGCCCTACTTTATTTATTTATTTATTTATTTTATTCAAGTTATTTTATTCAGAACAGCTCATTGGCTTTTTTTTTTTTTTTTTTTGTATTAGTTGGAGGCTAATTACTTCACAACATTTCAGTGGGTTTTGTCATACATTGATATGAATCAGCCATAGATTTACACGTATTCCCCATCCCGATCCCCCCTCCCACCTCCCTCTCCACCAGATTCCTCTGGGTCTTCCCAGTGCACCAGGCCCGAGCACTTGTCTCATGCATCCCACCTGGGCTGGTGATCTGTTTCACCATGGATAATATACATGCTGTTCTTTCGAAACATCCCACCCTCACCTTCTCCCACAGAGTTCAAAAGTCTGTTCTGTACTTCTGTGTCTCTTTTTCTGTTTTGCATATAGGGTTATCGTTACCATCTTTCTAAATTCCATATATATGTGTTAGTATGCTGTAATGTTCTTTATCTTTCTGGCTTACTTCACTCTGTATAATGGGCTCCAGTTTCATCCATCTCATTAGGACTGATTCAAATGAATTCTTTTTAATGGCTGAGTAATATTCCATGGTGTATATGTACCACAGCTTCCTTATCCATTCATCTGCTGATGGGCATCTAGGTTGCTTCCATGTCCTGGCTATTATAAACAGTGCTGTGATGAACACTGGGGTGCACGTGTCTCTTTCAGATCTGGTTTCCTCAGTGTGTATGCCCAGAAGTGGGATTGCTGGGTCATATGGCAGTTCTGTTTCCAGTTTTTTAAGAAATCTCCACACTGTTTTCCATAGTGGCTGTACTAGTTTGCATTCCCACCAACAGTGTAAGAGGGTTCCCTTTTCTCCACACCCTCTCCAGCATTTATTGCTTGTAGACTTTTGGATAGCAGCCATCCTGACTGGCATGTAATGGTACCTCATTGTGGTTTTGATTTGCATTTCTCTAATAATGAGTGATGTTGAGCATCTTTTCATGTGTTTGTTAGCCATCTGTATGTCTTCTTTGGAGAAATGTCTGTTTAGTTCTTTGGCCCATTTTTTGATTGGGTCATTTATTTTTCTGGAATTGAGCTGCAAGAGTTGCTTGTATATTTTTGAGATTAATCCTTTGTCTGTTTCTTCATTTGCTATTATTTTCTCCCAATCTGAGGGCTGTCTTTCCACCTTACTTATAGTTTCCTTTGTAGTGCAAAAGCTTTTAAGTTTCATTAGGTCCCATTTGTTTAGTTTTGCTTTTATTTCCAATATTCTGGGAGGTGGGTCATAGAGGATCTTGCTGTGATTTATGTCGGAGAGTGTTTTGCCTATGTTCTCCTCTAGGAGTTTTATAGTTTCTGGTCTTACATTTAGATCTTTAATCCATTTTGAGTTTATTTTTGTGTATGGTGTTAGAAAGTGTTCTAGTTTCATTCTTTTACAAGTGGTTGACCAGTTTTCCCAGCACCACTTGTTAAAGAGGTTGTCTTTTTTCCATTGTATATCCTTGCCTCCTTTGTCAAAGATAAGGTGTCCATAGGTTCGTGGATTTATCTCTGGGCCTTCTATTCTGTTCCATTGATCTATATTTCTGTCTTTGTGCCAGTACCATACTGTCTTGATGACTGTGGCTTTTAGTAGAGCCTGAAGTCAGGCAGGTTGATTCCTCCAGTTCCATTCTTCTTTCTCAAGATTACTTTGGCTATTCGAGGTTTTTTGTATTTCCATACAAATTGTGAAATTATTTGTTCTAGTTCTGTGAAGAATACTGTTGGTAGCTTGATAGGGATTGCATTGAATCTATAGATTGCTTTGGGTAGAATAGCCATTTTGACAATATTGATTCTTCCAATCCATGAACACGGTATGTTTCTCCATCTGTTTGTGTCCTCTTTGATTTCTTTCATCAGTGTTTTATAGTTTTCTATGTATAGGTCTTTTGTGTCTTTAGGTAGATATACTCCTAAGTATTTTATTCTTTTTGTTGCAATGGTGAATGGTATTGTTTCCTTAATTTCTCTTTCTGTTTTTTCATTGTTAGTATATAGGAATGCAAGGGATTTCTGTGTGTTAATTTTATATCCTGCAACTTTACTATATTCATTGATTAGCTCTAGCAATTTTCTGGAAGAGTCTTTAGGGTTTTCTATGTAGAGGATCATGTCATCTGCAAACAGTGAGAGTTTCACTTCTTCTTTTCCTATCTGGATTCCTTTTACTTCTTTTTCTGCTCTGATTGCTGTGGCCAAAACTTCCAACACTATGTTGAATAGTAGTGGTGAGAGTGGGCACCCTTGTCTTGTTCCTGATTTCAGGGGAAATGCTTTCAATTTTTCACCATTGAGGGTGATGCTTGCTGTGGGTTTGTCATATATAGCTTTTATTATGTTGAGGTATGTTCCTTCTATTCCTGCTTTCTGGAGAGTTTTAATCATAAATGAGTGTTGAATTTTGTCAAAGGCTTTCTCTGCATCTATTGAGATAATCATATGGTTTTTATCTTTCAATTTGTTAATGTGGTGTATTACATTGATTGATTTGCAGATATTAAAGAATCCTTGCATTCCTGGGATAAAGCCCACTTGGTCATGGTGTATGATTTTTTTAATATGTTGTTGGATTCTGTTTGCTAGAATTTTGTTAAGGATTTTTGCATCTATGTTCATCAGTGATATTGGCCTGTAGTTTTCTTTTTTTGTGGCATCTTTGTCTGGTTTTGGAATTAGGGTGATGGTGGCCTCATAGAATGAGTTTGGAAGCTTACGTTCATCTGCAATTTTCTGGAAGAGTTTGAGTAAGATAGGTGTTAGCTCTTCTCTAAATTTTTGGTAGAATTCAGCTGTGAAGCCATCTGGTCCTGGGCTTTTGTTTGCTGGAAGATTTTTGATTACAGTTTCGATTTCCTTGCTTGTGATGGGTCTGTTAAGATCTTCTATTTCTTCCTGGTTCAGTTTTGGAAGGTTATACTTTTCTAAAAATTTGTCCATTTCATCCAAGTTGTCCATTTTATTGGCATAGGGCTGCTGGTAGTAGTATCTTATGATCCTTTGTATCTCAGTGTTGTCTGTTGTGATCTCTCCATTTTCATTTCTAATTTTGTTAATTTGGTTCTTCCCTCTTTGTTTCTTAATGAGTCTTGCTAACGGTTTGTCAATTTTGTTTATTTTTTCAAAAAACCAGCTTTTAGCTTTGTTGATTTTTGCTATGGTCTCTTTATTTATTTCTATTGCATTTATTTCTGCCCTGATTTTTAAGATTTCTTTCCTTCTGCTAACCCTGGGGTTCTTCATTTCTTCCTTCTCTAATTGCTTTAGGTGTAGAGTTAGGTTATTTATATTTGGCTTTTTTCTTGTTTCTTGATGTAAGCCTGTAATGCTATGAACCTTCCCCTAAGCACTGCTTTTACAATGTCCCATAGGTTTTGGGTTGTTGTGTTTTCGTTTTCATTCATTTCTATACATATTTTGATTTCTTTTTTGATTTCTTCTATGATTTGTTGGTTATTCAGAAGCGTGTTATTTAGCCTCCATATGTTTGAATTTTTAACAATTTTTTCCCTGTAATTGAGATCTAATCTTACTGCACTGTGGTCAGAAAAGATGACTGGAATGATTTCAATTTTTTTGAATTTTCCAAGACCAGATTTATGGCCCAGGATGTGATCTATTCTGGAGAAGGTTCCGTGTGCACTTGAGAAAAAGGTGAAGTTGATTGTTTTGGGGTGAAATGTCCTACAGATATCAATTAGGTCTAGCTGGTCCATTGTGTCATTTAAGGTTTGTGGTTCCTTGTTAATTTTCTGTTTAGTTGATCTATCCATAGCTGTGAGTGGGGTATTAAAGTCTCCCACTATTATTGTGTTACTATTAATTTCCTCTTTCATACTCATTAGCGTTTGCCGTACATATTGCGGTGCTCCTATGTTGGGTGCATATATATTTATAATTGTTATATCTTCTTCTTGGATTGATCCTTTGATCATTATGTAGTGTCCTTCTTTGTCTCTTTTCACATCCTTCATTTGAAAGTCTATTTTATCTGATATGAGTATTGCGACTCCTGCTTTCTTTTGGTCTCCATTTGCATGAAATATTTTTTTCCAGCCCTTCACTTTTAGTCTGTATGTGTTTCTTGTTTTGAGGTGGGTCTCTTGTAGACAGCATATATAGGGGTCTTGTTTTTGTATCCATTCAGCCAGTCTTTGTCTTTTGGTTGGGGCATTCAACCCATTTACATTTAGGGTAATTATTGATAGGTGTGGTCCCGTTGCCATTTACTTTGTTGTTTTGGGTTCACATTTATACAACCTTTCTGCATTTCCTGTCTAGAGAAGATCCTTTAGCATTTGTTGAAGAGCTGGTTTGGTGGTGCTGAATTCTCTCAGCTTTTGCTTGTCTGTAAAGCTTTTGAATTCTCCTTCATAACTGAATGAGATCCTTGCTGGATACAGTAATCTAGGTTGTAGGTTATTCTCTTTCATTACTTTCAGTATGTCCTGCCATTCCCTTCTGGCCTGGAGGGTTTCTATTGATAGATCAGCTGTTATCCTTATGGGAATCCCTTTGTGTGTTATTTGTTGTTTCTCCCTTGCTGCTTTTAGTATTTGTTCTTTGTGTTTGATCTTTGTTAATTTGATTAATATGTGTCTTGGGGTGTTTCGCCTTGGGTTTATCCTGTTTGGGACTCTCTGGGTTTCTTGGACTTGGGTGGCTATTGCCTTCCCCATTTTAGGGAAGTTTTCAGCTATTATCTCCTCGAGTATTTTCTCATGGCCTTTCTTTTTGTCTTCTTCTTCTGGGACTCCTATGATTCAAATGTTGGGGCATTTCACATTGTCCCAGAGGTCCCTGAGGTTGTCCTCATTTCTTTTGATCCTTTTTTCTCTTTTCCTCTCTGCTTCATTTATTTCCACCATTTTATCTTCTACCTCACTTATCCTATCTTCTGTCTCCGTTATTCTACTCTTGGTTCCCTCCAGAGTGTTTTTGATCTCATTCATTGCATTATTCATTTTTAATTGACTCTTTTTTATTTCTTATAGGTCTTTATTAAACATTTCTTGCATCTTTTCAATCTTTGTCTCCAGGCTATTTATCTGTAACTCCATTTTGTTTTCAAGATTTTGGATCATTTTTATTATCATTATTCTAAATTCTTTTTCAGGTAGATTCCCTATCTCCTCCTCTTTTGTTTGACTTGGTGGGCATTTTTCATGTTCCTTTACCTGTTGGGTATTTCTTTGCCTTTTCATCTTGTTTAGATTGCTGTGTCTGGAGTGGGCTTTCTGTATTCTGGAGGTCTGTGGTTCCTTTTTATTGTGGAGGATTTACCCAGTGGGTGGGTTTAGACGATTGGCTTGTCAAGGTTTCCTGGTTAGGGAAGCTTGCGTCAGTGTTCTGGTGCATGGAACTTGATTTCTTCTCTTTGGAGAGCAATGGAGTGCCCAGTAATTAGTTTTGAGATAGGTCTATGTGTTAGGTGTGACCTTGGGCAGCCTGTATGTTGACGTTCAGGGCTATGTTCCTGCATTGCTGGAGAATTTGCGTGGTATGTCTTGCTCTAAAACTTATTGGCTCTTGGGTGGTGGTTGGTTTCAGTGTAGGTATGGAGGTTTTTGGACGGTCACTTATTACTTAAAGTTCCATGTAGTCAGGAGTTTTCTGGTGTTCTCAGGTTTTGGGCTTAAGTCTCCTGCCTCTGGATTTCAGTTTTATTCTTCCTGTAGACTCAGGACTTCTCCAGCTATACAGCACTGATAATAAAACTTCTAGGTTAATGGCAAAAAGATTCTCCCCCGTTAGGGACACCCAGAGAGGTTCACAGAGTTACATGAAGAAGAGGAGAGGGAGGAGGGAGATAGAGATGAGTAGGAGGAGGAAAAGGGGGACTCAAGAGGAGAGAGACAGATCTACGTAGTTGTCTGTTCCCAGAGTGTTCTCCGTAGCCCAGACACCTACAAAGATTCACAGAATTGGATTGGGAAGAGAAGGGGAAAGGAGGAAATAGAGGTGTTCTGAGGTAGAAAACAGAGAGTCAAGATTGGGAGAGAATAATCAACACACTCCTGAATAAAAATGGGAACTGAATATTGGATTCTTAAACGTTCACAATTTATATCATATACTGAAAAACAAAAATTAAAAATCTAGAGTAGAGGTTAGACTCTTAAAAATACTATATTAAAAACAAAAACCAAAACACACACAAAAAATTTTAGAAACATATATGAAGTTCGGTTTAAAAATAGGGCTTCTCTTCTTTTTTTTTTTTTGTAAGGTTATAGTGTAATGAAAATGAAAATTAAGGAGTAGTAGAGGAGTACTAGAGGACTTTAAAAGAAATAAGAGAAAAAGAAAAATAGAAAATAGAAGAGAAAAAGGAAAGAAAAAGAAAGAAAGGAAAAAAAAATATTTTCCCCTAATTAAAAAAATCGTAAAAATCTATGAAAATGAAAGTTAAGGAGTAATCGGGGAGTAATAGGGAATTTTAAAGGAAAATAAAAGAGAAAAAATAAAAAAAAAATAAAAAAAAATTTAAAAAAGTTTTTTTTTTTCTCACTTAAAAAAAAAAAAAAAGTAAAAATATATCTAGGAATTTCTCTGGAGCTGTTGCGGTCAGTGTGGGTTCGGCTCAGTTTCAGATAGCTCCTCCTTCCCGCTTACACTTCTGGATATCTACAGGCCCCTTCCGGTGTAGTCGGTGTTTTCTACAGGGATTTTAATCCGGTGCACCGGTCCCTTCTGAAGCGGTTCCCTTTGTTTATTTGGCTTCTGTTTGCCGGTCTCTTCAGAGCCTCATTTCCGCCCTGACACAGGCAGGTGGAGGTGGACTCTTATTCAGGTAGCTATTTCTGTCGCTCTGCGGGGAGGGGCTGGCGCTGCTTTCTCCGTCTGCGCTGCTCAGGCTCCAGGCTGCTCAATATGGAGCGCTCCCCGCACTGCGCGCCGTTCCAGCCCTCGGGTGTTCCACAAAAGCGCGGAACAAAAAAGCTGCACCTGCTCTTTGTGCCTTCCCCGTCAGAGCGGTCCAGGCAGCCAGGGGCTTGACGGGCGCACTCTCCCCGGGTGCGGTGCGCCCACTCCCTTCCGTGGTCCCAGTCTCAGTTTCCCACGGCGCCAGTCAGGTGCGTGCGCCTTCTGCCCTCCGCGTCCCCAGCCCCAGTCCCCGCCCAGGCCGGTCGGGTGCCTACGCCCTGTGTCTCGCCGCGACCCTCCTGGCGGATGTCGACCATCCAGAATCTCAGGAGGTCTTTGATTAGTACTGGAGGCCTGTTTGCAGTGCGGCAGGGGATGTGGTCCTTGGGGCCGAGCCTGCCCCCTTCCCCTCCCCGCTGCCTCCTGCCTTCAGCGGGGCGGGGCTGGGCCGGTCCGCAGCCTGCGAGCTCTTCTCTGGACTTTCTCGGTCCCTTTGTTCTGCGAACGGCCGGCAGTGTGTTCGGGCCGGTTAATTTTCTCTCTCTCTTTTGTTCTCCCACAGTTCAAGTTGGCAACTCACAGAAGCTCTCTCCGATTGTCCTCAGGGCACTCAGGCCCGGACCCTACCCCAAGCAATGCCGCCTAAGACTCCCTTCCCGGGACGGATCTCCATCCTTAGCTCTTTTGTCTCACTTTTTATCTTTTATATTTTGTCCTACCTCCTTTCAAAGACAATGGGCTGCTTTTCTGGGCGCCTGATGACCTCAGCTAGCGATCAGAAGTTGTTTTGTGAAGTTTGCTCTGTGTTCAGTTATTCTTTTGATGAATTTGTAGGAGAGAAAGTGGTCTCCCCGTCCTACTCCTCTGCCATCTTGGCTCCTCCCCCCTTTCCTTTTATTTTTTAAAGTGAATTTTCTGAGGCTTAACCAGGTTGAGTCTTTTTTTTATTATTGGTATCTCACTAACAGTCGGACACGACTGAGCGACTTCACTTTCACTTTTCACTGTCATGCATTGGAGAAGGAAATGGCAACCCACTCCAGTGTTCTTGCCTGGAGAATCCCAGGGACAGCGGAGCCTAGTGGGCTGCCATCTATGGGGTCGCACAGAGTCGGACATGACTGAAGCGACTTAGCAGCAGCAGCAGCAGCAGTATGAAACTGGGAACAAAGTGGTGAGGGTTTGGGGTTTTTTTTAGCTGAAAACCTTTATGGGAGTTCTTAGTGTGTGTGTGTATCTGTGTTTGCTCAACACAATCAGTTGAAATTAACCTCCATTCCAGGGCAATAGTTGACTAGGCTAAAAATATGCAGCAATATTTGGAGGGATCTTAGTTACCCTAGCAGGTAACATCAAGTGAAGGTACTAGTGTTTGGGCATCCTGCCATCATGATGCTAAGCAGGGTTCTCTGAGGACCACTACATAAAATGTTCATGGAGAATACAGTCCTGGGCATAGGCAGGGAGATCTAGCCTCTGTACTGCTGGATCAACCCACTTATCAATTCTCCAGAGGGTAGCAGTAATCTTCAGTAAGGAAAAATCACTGATTCTTCCCAACAAAGGCTGATCTGCATGAATGTACCATGCTTGGTGTTGAGCTCAATGAAGGGATGTCTGCTTAACTGTGACAGTTGCCCAAATCTCTCCCTTCTGGTCAGGGGAAAGGAAGATATCTGAAGCAGAAAGAGGTCTTTTGATGGTAACTATATCCCTCCTTGGGCTTCCCGGGTGGCTCAGTTGGTAAAGAATCCACCTGCAATGCAGAAGACCCTGGTTTGATTCCTGGATTGGGAAGATCTGCTGGAGAAGGGATAGTCTACACACTTCAGTATTCTTGGGCTTCCCTTGTGGCTCAGCTGGTAAAGAATCTGCCTGCAATGTAGGAGGCCTGGGTTTGAACCCTGGGTTGGGAAGATCCCCTAGAGAAGGGAAAGGCTACCCACTCCAGTATTATGGCCTGGAGAAATCCAAGGACTGTATAGCCCAAGGTATTGTTTTGGTATATGGGAAAGAATGAACTTTTCCTTGGTGGCAATTATTTCTGAAACCCTAGTGATTTATATCTCACTCATGCTGCAAATTCATTGTGGATCGACAGGATCTGTTTTCCCCCATGGTCTTTCAGGGAACAAAGCCGACAGAGGCTCCACCAATGAATAGGGGCTCGCAAAGAGTTGGACATGACTGAGCGACTTTCCTATCCCTCCTTACCCAGGAAGTGCAAGGTAAGTTCTGATTATACAGACCCTTAGGTTTGTAAGTCTCTCATCTGTAAAAGGAGGTGTGATCAGATGAACTTTAAGATTTTTCTAGTTCTAGTAATTCTAACAGAAATGAATACATATAAACCTTTGCCACACTGCATGGAGTCTACACATGTTCTTTTAGGTAAGAATTTTTATCTTTACTTTTTAGGATGAGTTTACTTATCTCATTGAATTATATATCTTTTGCATCTTGTATCCTCTTATATGAAGTATGATGCTTCATCTTGCATTATTTTTTTTCCATTTATTTTTATTAGTTGGAGGCTAATTACTTTACCATATTGTAGTGGTTTTTGCCATACATTGACATGAATCAGCCATGGATTTACATGTATTCCCCATCCCGATCCCCCCTCCCACCTCCCTCTCCACCCGATTCCTCTGGGTCTTCCCAGTGCACCAGCCCCGAGCACTTGTCTCATGCATCCAGCCTGGGCTGGTGATCTGTTTCACCCTTGATAATATATATGTTTCGATGCTGTTCTCTCTAAACATCCCACCCTCACCTTCTCCCACAGAGTTCAAAAGTCTGTTCTGTACTTCTGTGTCTCTTTTTCTGTTTTGCATATAGGGTCATCATTACCATCTTTCTAAATTCCATACATATGTGTTAGTATACTGTATTGGTCTTTATCTTTCTGGCTTACTTCACTCTGTATAATGGGCTCCAGTTTCATCCATCTCATGAGAACTGATTCAAATGAATTCTTTTTAATGGCTGAGTAATATTCCATGGTGTATATGTACCACAGCTTCCTTATCCATTCATCTGCTGATGGACATCTAGGTTGCTTCCATGTCCTGGCTATAATAAACAGTGATCATCTTGCATTATTAATTGAGATTTTAATTTACAATAGAGAAGGATTGTAACTTTTCTTTCTACTATCTAGATCCATATCTCATCGAGAATTATGTAATATAGAAAAAATGATAACTTAAGGAAAAAATAGCCTTACCATTGCTTCTTGGTCTTTTTATACTTTTAAAATATTATTTTTATGTGCACCATGACCATGGTGGAAAGAACAGTATCACCTTATGGTAGGTTATGCTTAGGTTTAGGTGAGCAACTGTAGTTTGCCACCCAGCATACATACACCTTCCTTCTGGAAAATTTCTTGAATATCCTTTAAGAAACCATCTCTCTTCTATTTTCAGTTAAGTGGAATAGATCTAAGTCTCATTTCCAAGACTGATTTTAAGCCAACTAGCATTTCTCATGCCCCTGTCCACAGTGATTAGTTCAGGGGTGTTATTAAGACATTAGGATATATTTACAAAGCCTTCTGAAAAGGAGAAACTTTTCTCTTCCTCCTCCCATTGTAGGAGGTTTTCTTCCCTGATGATCTGATGTGAGGTTGGTATTTGTGGCATTTGGGTATCACACGAAGTCTTAGATGAAATTAAGAGATAGTACACAGACAGAAAGAAAGATGAGATCCTTGGTAATATCATTTGAGTTGCTGGATAAAGTCACAGCTGAGCCCAGAGAAGCTCTATACTTTATAGTTAATTGAGTCAATAGCCCACACTTTTTCATTTTTGGCTCAAGCTGGTTAGAATGGCACCTTTCTTTCATTTATAACTGATCCCCTTGCAGTTAGATGGGGCCATTTACCTAGTTACGGCCAAGGAATGTTTTGTTTTTTATTAAAAACACTTAATTGCTAGTTCAAGACTCTCCAGAACTCTTCCCATCCCATGGTGTGCGTGCACGGTCAGTTGCTCAGTTGTGTCCAACTCTTTGTGACCCCATGGACTGTAGCCTGCCAGGCTCCTCTATGCATGGAAGATTTTCAGGCAAGAATACTGGAGTGGGTTGCCATTTCCTCCTCCAGGGGATCTTCCCAACCCAGAGATCTAACCCTCGTCTCCTGCATCTTCTGTATTGTCGGGCAGATTCTTTACCGCTGAGCCACGTGGGAAGCCCATCCCATGGTACTGAGGAGCTATTAACTGGTGGAGCCCCTGTCGGCTTTGTTCCCTGAAAGACCACGGGGGAAAAGAGATCTTGTCAATCCAGAATGAATTTGCAGCATAAGTGAGATATAAATCACTAGGGTTTCAGAAATAATTGCCACCAAGGAAAAGTTTGTTCTTTCCCATATACCAACACAATACCTCATGTTCTACCTTCTGGGCTGTGGAACACACTTTATACACAAGAATTACTCTAAACACATAAGGTAAAATACATTAACATCTCTGTAACAAGTATTTTCACAGACTATTGCCATGTGAACACAGAAATGTAGGCTGGATTAGAATTCAATATTTTTTAAAAATCCATTTGTAAGGCACACTTACTTGGATATTCACATAAATCCTGCTGACACAAGCACCATCCTCTATACCCCAAACACAAACTTCCCCTGACTGTGTGAGTGTCTGTAAAAGAAAGAAAAATAAAACTCAAATGGAAAAAAGACTGCTATGGGAGCATGTTCTAAATTTGTTCCTAGTATGTCAATCACTGATAATTTAAAATAAAATTTCATTTTATTTATGTGGCTTAAAATTACTTTACAATCTCAATGTTCATACTTCTGATTTGAACAAATATTAACTATTACCTTTCAGTTCAGTTCAGTTGCTCAGTCATGTCTGACTCTGCAAGCCTATGGACTGCAGCACGCCAGGTCTCCCTGTCTATCACCAACTCCCAGAGTTTAGTCAAACTTATGTCCATTGAGTTGGTGATGCCATCCAACCATCTTATCCTCTGTCATCCCCTTCTCTTCCCACCTTCAATCTTTCCTAGCATTAGGGTCTTTTCAAATGAGTCAGTTCTTCACATAAGGTGGCCAAAGTATTGGAGTTTCAGCTTCAGCATCAGTCCTTCCAATGAATATTCAGGACTGATCTCCTCTGGGATGGACTGGTTGGATCTTCTTACAGTCCAAGGGACTCTCAAGAGTCTTCTCCAACACCACAGTTCAAAAGCATCAATTCTTCGGCACTCAGCTTTCTTTATAGTCCAACTCTCACATCCATACATGAATACTGGAAAAACCATAGCTTTAACTACACGGACCTTTGTTGTAATGTCTCTGTTTTTTAATATGTAAAGCAATATGTAAATATATATTTAATATGTATTAAATGCATATTAAATATGTGTTTAATATGTAAAGTAATGTCTCTGCTTTTTAATATGCTGTCTAGTTTGGTCATAGCTTTTCTTCCAAGGAGCAAGCATCTTTTAATTTCATGACTGCCAGTCACCATCTGCAGTGATTTTGGAGCCCCCCAAAATAAAGTCTGTCACTGTTACCATTGTTTCCCCATCTATTTGCCATGAAGTGATGGGACTGGATGCCATGATCTTAGTTTTCTGAATGTTGAGTTTTAAGCCAACTTTTTCATTCTCCTTTTCCACTTTCATCAAGAGACTCTTTAGTTCTTCTTCACTTAATATATGTTGGTATAAATTTTTTTGGTATTTATCTTTCTAGTGTTCTCTGAGCTTCCCAGATCTGTAGTTTGGTGTCTGACATTAATTTTGAAAAATTCTCAGCCATTATTACTTCAAACATTTCCTCTGTTCCTTCCTTCCTTTCTTCTCCTGGTATTCCTATTATGTGTATGCTATACCTTTTATAATTGTCCCATGTTCTTGGATATTCTGTTCTTTTTGATTCTTTTTTCTTTTTGAATTTCAGTGTTGAAGGTTCTACTGACATTTCTTCAAGCTTATTGATTCTTTCCTCTGCAGTCTATTCAGTCTATTGATGAGCCCACCAAAGGCATTCTTTATTTCTGTTACAGTGTTTTATATTTCTAATATTTCTTATTTTCTTTGTGTTTCCATATCTCTACTTATATTTTCCAATCATTCTTTCACATTGCCCACTGTTTTTATAAGACCCCTTAGTATATTAATCATAGTTGTTTTAAATTTCTGGCCTGATAAATTACAACATCTTTGTAATTATTTTCAGATACAACAACATCTGAGTCTGATTCTGATGCTTTCTCTGTATCTTCTAACTGTTACCGCCTTTTAGTATGCCTTATAATTTTTGTTAAAAGCTGGACATGATGTACTGGGTAAAAGGATATGAATTAAGTAGGCTGTAATATGGGGTTTTATGTTTATCTGGCTAGGAGTTAGACTATGTTTCTTGTCTGCTGTAGCTGAATGTGTCAGAAACTAAAATTGCTTCTAGTGTCCTTGTTTTTGGTCTGAGATGTGCAGATTCTCCCACTGTAATCCCCCTGGGTACTGGCTCCAGGGCTGGTTTCTACTTCTGGGTATCTGCTCCAGTAAGCTATGATTCTTTACATCTGCCTGTCTGTCTCTATAATTTTGGGGGCAGTGGTTTCCCCTATGGCCCCAATTCTCTGATGGGTCTGAGAGTAATGGTTGATTTTGTTTATTCAGCTTTTCTTTCCCCCTGTTGTAAGGTTCTTTACATGCTAGACTGGAAACTCAAAGTTCATCTTGTTCATTTTTCTTCTTTCACAGATCAAGACTGAAAACATTTTAAAATAACTGCAATGTGATACAGTTTAAATTCTGTTTCTTAAATACGAGGAAGTGAGTACATGATGTTGTGGATAAAGTATCTAAATTCTAAACATGAAAATCTTATATTAAATTTTTATTTAATTTAATTCTTATCAGAGAATATCTGGAAGAAAAAGCATATAACCAGAATCTGATGACTGGAAGAACTCTTAAGTGTTACCTATTCCATGGTTTATGTATCTTTTTTATTAATATTTGCTAGAACTCCCAAAATCTTAATGGATTTGCTGATGAATCATATGGAATGTGAATTATACTTCTTGAGATCAACTAAAGGTAAGCTATTAAACATTAGAAAAAATTTTTCTTCTCTAAATGTAGAGGGTGGGTTTTTTTTTTAAAGTAGACTGAATACATGTTTTACGCATGGCAACTATTTCATTGTCATTTTCAGATGGGGCTGGATCACTCTGAAAAAGGGTAAACACTAATAGTTTAATGAGTGTTGACAACTCACTAAATGAATGTATTTAAAGATATGGCTTGGAAAGCTTGGATGGTGAATACAAACAGGATGGCTCTTAAGATTTTAATTGCTTTGGTCATGTTCAGAGACTTAATATTATGAAGTCACAATGTGATGATGCCATTTTAACTGGGGAGTAGATCTGATGATGGAAGTGGCTGGCATTTCTACCGCATCTTCAAGAGTACACTCTGCTTCCTATTTGCAACAGGTTGCACGTGAACTTCCAAATCTCATCCTTAAATCCTATCGTGGAACAAAACAATATTCCTTACCATGCAGTATTCATTTCCAGGTGTGATAAAGTCTGTTGCCTGAAATTTCCCATCACAAGCCTCTAGGACTTTTTCAAAGGTTGGCTCCTCACCAAAAGTATAAATAAAAACAGACCCCTGTAAATATACCAAAAAAGAAAAAAATAATGCAACTGTTGTGTGTTCTGTTGAACAAATAGTTATTAAATGTTTACTGTAAACAAGACACTGCGTGGGAAAATGTGATGGGAAAGTAGAGATAAACTCAGTAAGGCCCTGACCTTGAGGAGCTTAAAATCTAAGTATTTGTTTTATTGATTCTTGCATTCACTCATCAATTAAAATATTCAATAAATAAGACTTCTTTTCTCCATTTCCAGGCATTTGTTTTTTAGATTACAAAACATAATGAAGCACTTTTTCCTGACTTCAAAAATTATGTCTATTTATGCTGAAAGTTTGAAGAATGTGGAAAACCAAAAAAGTTGTTAAGATTAACTAAATTCTATCACATACTAGACCATGATGAGTACTAATGACACTTGTAAATAAACTTTTGTGAAACTTGTAGAGGTGTGTCTGAAGCTGTTACTTTATATTTTTTTTTCATTTATTTTTATTAGTTGGAGGCTAATTACTTTACAATGTTGTAGTGGTTTTTGTCATACACTGACATGAATCAGCCATGGATTTACATGTATTCCCCATCCCGATCCCCCCTCCCACCTCCCTCTCCACCCGATTCCTCTGGGTCTTCCCAGTGCACCAGCCCTGAGCACTTGAAGCTGTTACTTTAAAACTTGTTTATCATTCTCAGGTTCCTAATTCACCTCTCCAAAAAAAAATCTACCCTGTACCTTATGCGTCTCTGCCAAGTAACTATACTACGGAATGGTTACTAGCAATAAGAAGTCTGCTTTAAACTGATCACAAGTTCTTCAAGTTTACTTGAGTTAAACATGAATGTTTTTATTCTTGTTTATGTAAAAAAACACAACTCTGTAAAGTCTAAAATTTGGTAGGTATTTACTGGTTTTACCTTTCATTCATTCCTTCAACAAATATGGAGTGGACACACTGTGCCAGACACAGCTCTGGATGCGGGGGCTACATCGGAGGACAGGACAGACAAAAATTCCCTGCCTTCATGCTTACATTCTACTGGGGGATTCAGTCAATAAATAAGATATCTAAATAATATATATTATAAGTTAAAGGCAATAATTGTAGAAAGAAAAAAAAATAAAGCAGAGAAAGAGGATATGACATGGCAAAAGAAGAGGGTAGACTTCAAACCTGAGTGTCCAAGAAACACTTTACTGAGAAGGTGAGTTTAGAGAAAAGACTTGAAGGAAATGAGGAAGGTATTCATGTGGACCCTGTGGGGAAGGCATTCCAGGCAGAAGGAACAGCCAATGCACTCTGAGGGAGGAGCACGCCTGGTGAGTACAAAAAGCTTACATGATGGCCAGCATGACCGAAGCAGGGTGAACAAGAAGACCAGCGGGAGATAAGGTCAGGGTGGGGAGCACAGTCCACATCATGAAGAGCCTTGTAAAGCATAGTGAGGATTTTGGCTTTTACTCAGAATAACACAGACAATCACTGGAGGGCTCTGAGTAGTAGAGATGCTTCTCACCTTGGCCACTGTGTTAAGTACACACGTTTATTCTATTAAGTACTGAGAAAACTCTATTAAAATCTGTTGAGGTCAGGACTTTGCTTTCCCTTGTCATTTTGTCATGTTTTGCTTTATGTATTTTGAAGCTATTTTATTTGGTACATATATATCTTAAAAGTTTATAGACTTCTAGCGAATTTAACCTTTTACTATTCTAAAATATTAATAAACTCATTTACCCTTAGGAATGATTTTTGCCCAAAAGTCTATTTTGTCTAATATTAATATATCTCCAAAGGCTTTCTTTTGGTTAATGTTCGCATGATATACCTTTTCCTATCTTTTTATTTACTTTCAATTTTTAATTTGCTTTCAATGTTACTATATTTTTAAAAATTTACTTTCAATCTTATGCTTTAGATATGTCACTTGAAAACAGTGCATAGTTAGGTTTGGCTTTTTTTAAATCAAATATGCTAATCTTTGCCTTTTAACTAGATCAACTATTCTGTTTTGCTTTAATTGTAATTACTAGTATATTTGAGATTAAACATTACACTTTAATTCATGCTTCCTATTTTCTTCTCAGTTGTTTGTGTATCTTTTCTTCTCTTTTCTTACCTTGTTTTGTGTTGCTTTCTTTAACACTTCCACTTTGCCCCTCTATTATGTGGAAATTTCATCTGATGTTTCAGTTCTTTTATGGTTACCTTACAGGTCAGAACACGTATACTTAATTTATATACATCAGAAGAACTTAAAACCTTTATTCTCTCAGTGGGTAAAAGAATCCACCTGCCAATGCAGGAGACTCAGTTTTGATCCCTGAGTCTGGATGATCCCCTGGAGAAGGAAATGGCAACCTGCTCTAGTATTCTTGCCTGGAAAATCCCATGGACAGAGGAGACTGGTGGGCTGCAGTCCAAAGGGTTGCAAAGAGTCAGACATAGCTGAGCGACTAACCACACAGCACACTCATTTCCCTCCGACTTCACATTATTTTTGTTGTTTTATACAGTCAGTCTTCACTTACATTTCTCCACACATTTACTGCTGCTCTTCATTCTTTTTGCATCACAGTCTTTCCATCTGGGCTCATTTTCCTTCTGCCTGAAGTATATTCTTTAGAATTTTCTCTAGTGATGACATACTAACAAATGCTCATTTCTAAAAATGTCATTTTTCATCTCTATACTGAAAAGTATTTTCCCTGGGTATAAAACTCAGTGATAGTAACCTTATTTCACTAAATCGGGGGTCAGCAAGCTCTTTCTATAAAGGGACAACCAATAAATATTTTAGGCTTTGCAGGCCATGTAGTCTCTCAAAACTACTTAATACTACCACTGCAGTGTGAAAGCAGCCATAGACAATACATAAACAAGTGGGTCTGACTGTGTTCCAGTAAAACTTTATTTACAGAAACAAGCAGGAGGCTGGTTTTGACCCATGGGTCCACAGTTTGCTGACCCCTGCACTACATGGAAGATATCATTCTACTCTTTCTTGCTTATATTATTGCCAAAGAAGTCAGCTGTTAGCCTAATTGAAAGTCCCTTGAAATAATCTGGTTTTCTCTCTGACTACTTTTAAGATTTTCTCTTTGTCTTTAGTTTTCAACAACTTCACACTGTTAAGTCTAGGTGTGTATATCTTTTTAATGTATCCTGCTTGGGATTCACTGGGTCTCCTGAAGCTGTAAATTCATGTCTTTAATCAGTTCTGGAAAATATCTCCTTAAATATTGCTTCTGTCTGACTCTCCTCTTTGGAATTCCAATCAAATACATGTTAGATCTTTTCACTATGTCATTCATTTCTCTTATCCTCCCTTCTATATTTCCTATACTTTCATCTCTTGGGTACATTCTGAATAACTTCTTCCAATCTATCTTCATCTATTCTCTCTCTTTGGCTGAGTCCCGTCTTCTGTCAGACATATTCACTTAATTTTTACTTTGTAAGTATATTTTTCTTTGTATGATTTCCATCTGTGTCTTTCTCCCTTCTCTTAGGTTACATTTTTTATTGTTTTCTGTCCTCTATAGATACTTCAAGTTTTTCATTTATTAAAACCTCATTAACACAGTTATTTTAACTTCTGGTAATTATAGAAACTTAAGTCTTTCCATATGTCAGTTTCAATTTCTTTTAGGCAAATAATCATTCAATTTTACTTGCAATTTATGTAAAATCATTGCCCAACAATATAAACTGCTAATCCTGTCTTAGGAGTCTTCCTAACAGCATAATTCATTGGGCATTTGATTTTATTCTGCGTTTATTTCCCTCCCTTCTTCTCTTCAGAACCTATACTCTCCTTAGAGAACCACCCATTACCACAATCTCAGTTTATGTTTGAGCAGATGACAGAGGATGAGATGGTTGGATGGCATCACCGACTCAATGGGCATGAGTTTGAGTCAACTCTGGGAGTTGGTGATGAACAGGGAGGCCTGGTGTGCTGCCGTCCATGGGGTCGCAAAGAGTTGGACATGACTGAGTGACTGAATTGAACTAAACCGAGATGACTCTACCTAGGCTCCAAGGTTAGACATGTGATCTAGGCCTGGTCAATGAGAGTTTAGAATCCCTCTGAACATAGTAATTGACCCAGGGGTAGAAAGGTGACCCAAGTTAGTACAATAAGTCCAGGTTACAGGACATTTTTTTCCAACTGGTATCTTTCTACTAAGGTCACCAAGAGGATAAAAATATAAAACTGAGTTTCAGGAGGTTCTTTTGACACCATCTTCATAGAAAGGGAGGAAGTAGAGAGGAAACAGAGCTAAGATATGGCAGAAAAACAAGGCTAGTAGCAACATGGGAGCGCCCAGATTTCTATCAATTCCTTGCTTGCTTTCAGTTATATATAAAACAAAAAGAAGAAAACAAACACTCAAGTGTTGCCTGGACTTTTAAATTGGCTGATTTTTCATTTGCAAGCTAAAGAGTCCTGACTAGTAATGGATCATTATGCAGTACATTCTGCCCTTCATTCCTGTCATGCAATGATGATAATAATAATATCTGAAAATTTATCAAGAAATCACCATCTAGCATACCTTGTCTGTCTGAATCAGCAATATTCTGTAACTAGGAGAAAACATCAAATGTTCCACCGGCCTTTCAACCTCAAGAAAATCCTCTACTTTATAAACTGTATCTTTAATAAGTAAAGAATACACAAAGCCATCCTAGAAACCAAAAACAATGAGATAAATAAAGAAAATTAGTCTTAGTCCATGCATAGTATACTTTCCTCATCAAATCAGCTAAGATTTATTGATTAGCATCTACTGTTCATTTTTGGAAACATCATCTATGTTTACATTATCTGGAATGCTCTGTCTTCTTACCTTTATTTAGCCAATTTTTAACCATGTTTCCTGGTCTTTTTAAAATTTTATCTTTTTTTCTGACACATTTTTCAATTACCTAAAATTTTACTAATCTCCCCTTTCTTTGAACTTCTTTAGTATTTATCACCTTACCACATTCTTCATGATAAAGGACATGGGGTAGATGAGGCAGAGTTTACTGTGTGGCTGGTATTCAGCAGTCTCCTTACTTCAAAGGGCCTTAGCCTTAATGTATGTTCTTTAATCATTATTGTGTGCATTTCTTAAATCTCTAAATGACTCAAAGGTAGGCAGTGTGCTGTTTATTTCCTTTGTAGTCTCCTTTCTAGTTTTTCACACAGTGCTAGAAACAGGGCAAGAATCCAGTAAAAATGGGTTGGTTAAATATTGATCAGTAAGTTGTAAACAGTTCTAGGTTAATTTAACTACTTTCAAGAAGAACTTAAGTTATTTTTACAGTAATGAAAAGATTTTGGGCAAACTCAGCCATCATTTCTAGATTAGACCCCCTAATGACTAAGAGGAGGTATTTGTGAGATGGCTTGGTTCAGACTTGGGACCTGGGGAAAAAACGTGCATCACTCTCCATCCCTCACCAGAGCAGATGCTCCAAGCTTTCCTTTAAACTAGATTTAAAAAAAAAAAACAAACCACCAAGGGTGACTTGAGAAGGACAAAAGCAGACTAAATGTAGGAGGTAGTCCATTGCAAGGTTGGGGAGAGGAGATTATGAGCTAAATAAATGTAGGTTTATGAGCTCCAGACTGCTTCCTGTTGGTGGAGCTTTCATTCTGACAGCATTTTGCAGCTGCCCTTAGGTTCCTAGAGGTGTGATCTGTGGCAAAAGAAGAGACAAAGCTAACAGTGGTTTGAGACAGCTACTAGTAGACCAGAGATTTTAGTGTAGGTCGGCTTCAAACCTTAGCATTGATTACAACCACATGGAAAAGTAACATGGTCTGGCCCCTTTTCTTACTTACTGAAGCTGTGTGCCCTAAAAAATGAGAGAAAGGACTTTGGAGTTTACCATGCTGGGTTCAATTTCCAGCTTCTTCCACTTATTGGTTCGTGAACTCTGGAAGACTTAACTCCTTTGAGTGTGTGTGTGTGTGTGTGTGTGTGTGTGTGTATGCTTTGGGGTGGTGGATTTTTTAATTTGACTTTTGTTTATTTGCAATAAGCCAGACATATGATAGTTGACTATAATGTTTTCTATAATTTTGTATACATATATATTATTTGTAATAAAAAGTTTTACAATAGCATCCCCTAAAAAAAAGAATTTTAATTAATAAACTGACAGAACTTGATATCACATATTATGGCTCATCATAGTAAAAGGCAGCAAATAGAAATTTTGTATATTTTCTTTTTCTATTTGAAATATTTTTTAACCATTTTTAATTGAAGTATAGTTAATTTACAACATTGTGTTAGCTTCAGGTGTTTATATATTTTCTTGAAAGCAATTAATTTTGAAGAAAAAATACATTACAATTCCAGAAGCAAGCACGCCTCCCTTCTGATACGCCATGGTGACTGGACTGATAAGATTTCTTTCAACTTTGGGAAAGAAAAACAAAGTAAAACAGGACACATAATTAAAACTGCCATACAGAGTAATTGGTCTCACCTGCTTTACTAGGACTATTCATTTCTTTGTAATTCCTGTTTCTACAGATCAACTTTCTATCAGAATATGTGTGCTATGATGCCTCTCAAACAATAAAGAATAAAAGCTGCTTTGCAATGATTACTGATGATAATGATAAATTAATGATTAATGATAAATCACACAAGTTGTTATTTTTTTTTATGTTCTGTATCATCAGATCTATGGGGGTAACATTGCGGAATTATATAGTAAATATATTTCCTTTTTTAAGGAAAGAAATTATCAGAGATTTTAAGAGGCCAGGGGAAAAAAAGACAAAAACTATATCATTATTAAGCTGTATACTTAAGATTTGCATATTTTATGGCATGTAAATTTGTACCTCAATAAATAAAACATAGTGGATTTTAAAAAGTAAAAATAAAAAAAGGTTTATAAGATCTTTGTTATTAATAAAATACTTTCCTGGGGGAAAGTCACAAAAAGCACACTAGCTTTTATGTAGATAAACTGCAAGAACTACGAGAGCAAAGGCTCAGAGACACCTGCCAGACTTTTATTTATTGCCTACTACCTGCTCAGCATTTTGCCAGATGCTAAGACGCATAGTGCCCTTTCCTCCAAAGACTGTTCACCTCCCAGTAGTTTCTTCTCTTTAATCCAGCTGCCACCAGAGTCATTGCTATGACTCCAGCCTAGTCTAGATGCCTGCTGCTTATAGCTACTCCTTTCCTAAACTATGGATAATTTATGTCCGCAAGCACAGTTCCAACTGGGGTACATCTCCACTCAGAGTTGATGTTATTCCACTATCAGAAGGATTAGGTATAAACACCTTAGTTAGACATTCAAGGTCAGATGTGATATCACGTAGATATCCCTTTATTCCCACTTTTCTGCATAACACTTGACGCTCCAGACAAACTGGACATCTTCTTGTTTCTCAACCTTTCCCATGTTTTCTTGTTTACACAGATACCATTGTCCAAAATCTCACCTACCCTCATCTCTGCCTGTGAACCTATCCTTTAAGGGCTATTTCAAATGCCACCTACAACATGACTTAATTTGGCATTTTTCCCTCATCTGAATTCCCATAGCACTTTATGACACTTTCCTCACATCTTGATTTTTCTGGCTGCAATTATCTGTCGACTTGTCTTATTCTCTTTAATAAAATATAAATACCTTGAGGCTGTTGATTATGAGATTATATATTTGCCACCTATATCAACTTAAAGGTACCAATGTCCTCCACATTGTAGAAGATAGAAAACATTTATTTGGAAGTATTTTAATATATGTATCATGAAAATGATAAGAAATAGTATATAGGATGATATTAGTGAGCAATAAAAGACCAAGTACAGGGACTCCCCTGGAGGTCCAGTAATTAAGACGCTCAACTTTCACTGCAAGGGGTGCAGGTTTGATCTTTGATGGGGGAACTAAGAGCCCATATGCTGTACGGTTTGGTCAAAAAAAAAGACTATATACAACTAAGTCCTAAATTGTATAAAACATCGCAAAATAGGAATTTGGAGATGAGAAATATTGTTTTATAATTCACTTTACAAACACAAAGAGGTGCCAATTTACTCTATAGCAATCTCTGGGATTAAACTATGGAGCCAAAGTTGAAGTCACTGTTCCTAACTTCAGAGTTGATGATTAGTGGGAAAGACAGTCTTATTTAACTTATATGCAGAGTACATCATGCAAAATGCTGGGCTGGATGAAGCACAAGCTGGAATCAAGATTGCTGGGAGAAATATCAGTAACCTCAGATATGCAGATGACACCACCCTTATGGCAGAAAGTGAAGAAGAACTAAAGAGCCTCTTGATGAAAGTGAAAGAGGAGAGTGAAAAAGCTGGCTTAAAAACTCAACATTCAGAAAACTAAGATCATGGCATCCAGTCCCATCACTTCATGGCAAATAGATGGGGAAACAATGGAAACAGTGACAGACTTTATTTGGGGGGGCTCCAAAATAACTGCAAATGATGACTGGCAGCCATGAAATTAAAAGATGCTTGCTCCTTGGAAGAAAAGCTATGACCAACCTAGACAGCATATTAAAAAGCAGAGACATTACTTTGCCAACAAAGGTCCATCTAGTCAAAGCTATGGTTTTTCCAGTAGTCATGTATGGATGTGAGAGTTGGACTATAAACAAAGCTGAGTGCCGAAGAATTGATACTTTTGAACTGCGGTGTTGGAGAAGACTCTTGAGAGTCCCTTGGACTAAAAGAAGATCCAACCAGTCCATCCTAAAGGAGATTAGTCCTGAATATTCATTGGAGGACTGATGTTGAAGCTGAAACTCCAATACTTTGGCCACCTGATATGAAGAGCTGACTCATTTGAAAAGATCCTGATGCTGGGAAAGATTGAAGGCAGGAGGAGAAGGGGACGACAGAGGATGAGATGGTTGGATGGCATCACCGACTTAATGGACATGAGTATGACCAAACTCTGGGAGTTGGTGATGGACAAGGAGGCCTGGCGTGCATGGGGTCGCAAAAAGTCAGACATGACTGAATGATTAACTGACTGACTGGGAAGGACAGTCAGGCACAGGAGGCATTATATTTTGATAACAGCAGAGGATGAGGCTCTAACAAAGACGTGAGTTTGATGGAACCCCAGATAGGCACCTGAGTTTGCCTGTAGGTTGGGGTGAGGATACAGAGGCTCCACAATGGATAATTTCACTAGGTAGAGAGAAAGACACGGCATCATAGACAAAGGTAACTGCCAATGCCAGCAGGCAGAATTTAGAGAGAGTATAGGAATGATAACTTCTATGAGGCTCAACTGGGAGAGCTGAAACTGGAATGACAGGCCAGAAGAGAGACTTATTTTTTAGAGAGCTGAGGGATGGCATTGTAAACATGAGATCAGAGGGTGGCCCAGGCCTAGAGAGTACAGATGAGAGCAATGGGAAGAGTGAGGTGGGGGAGTGTGGCAGGCTGGGTAGGAATCTAATGGCTTCACTTTCACAGTGGAGTGTGAGTCAGGGAACAGGAGAGGGAGTGTATGAAGACGTATAGATGCAGAAGACTTGCTGTAGGATGTGGTGTTTGAGCTGGAAACTGGAGGATTCAGAGTGAAAGGTGACAAGGGAATGAGCCGGCTGTGAAATGTCTGTGAAATGATGGGAAGAAATGACTGGCTAGATCAGAAAACTCATACTAGGGAGTAGTCAGAAATAATATTAATGGCGCAGGTAAGAAAAGATCAGAGACGGCTTGAAATTAAGCCATAGTTGTCCTTGAGTTAAATGTGGAAAATTGTCTTCAAGAAGGGCAGTTTGGCAGGGATGGCATGCTTGGTTTGGGTCAGCTATGGATTAAGCTCAATGAAATCAGTTCTATGGTTGCTGCAGAAATCAAGGTGTGAAAGAATAAGAAGAATTAGAGTGGAAAGTGCATTGGTCAGGTTGAAGAACTTGCCCAGGTGAGACTCCCTTCTCAAAGTGTCTACATGTAACTTCACACAAGGTGATATTGGCTTCTCTGACCCAGGCCAACTCTGATGGGACCAGGAGTGGACACTTGATCTAACGAGAACAGATCAGATTCTCCCAGGAATGCTAGTGAGGCAATGGAAAGTAATTTTCAAGATGGCGGTTGGTCCTAAAGGAAGGTCTCCTGGAGAAAGAGTTACTGTGGAAGTCAGGGGAGGGCATATTAGCTGATTAAACAGGCATATTATGAGGAGGGCTTCCCAGGTGGCGCTTGTGGTAAAGAATCTGCCTGCGAATGCAGGAGAAGCAAAAAATGCAGGTCTGATCCCTGGGTGGGGAAGACACCATGAAGTAAGAAATGGCAGCCCACTCTGGTATGCTTGCTTGGAAGATTTCATGGGCAGAGGACTCTGGTGGACTACAGTCCACGGGGTCACAAAGAGTCGGACAGAACTGAGCAACTGAGCACCTATGTATGCGGAAGGATACAGCATAGTAAGAACTTGGACTCTGAAGTCTTATTGTCTGGGTTCAGGTGTCAGCTCTATAGTTTACTAGTTATGTGAATTTGGGCATGTTTCTTAAGTTCTTAATGCCTCCATTTCTTCATCTATATCATGAAGATAAAAATGTATTTCCTTATGAACTGGTTTTAAGGATTATGTGAAATATATATATAGAGTGACAGTAGGAAGTCTAGAGCATCGAACACCTAATATAGGTAGCTAAAAGAAACACCCAGAGGACTCGGTATCTAACTAGAGGATAAGGAAGAAGGAGGAATCAAAGATGTCTCTAGAAAGAGAAAAATACGGAATAAAACATCCATTGTCAAGTGCAAAACCATCACCAATGGCTACAGTTTCTGGGAAGATGAAGCAAAGCAGTTCCTTACCCCTTGGTGGTCCGTCTTCTATCTTATTAAGCACAGTTACCTTCAAGTTTTCTCCATTAACCATTAAAAGGTGACCCTCTTCACAGCCAATGTATAGGTCACTTGTTGGAGTCCAGCAGTGCATAGTCGGGTGAAGCAAAGCATACAGATCGTCTTTAGGCTTCAAGAAAAGATTTAAAACCGTGTGTTAAGACAACAGTCATGGCTTAAGAGCCAGAGAAATACTCAGCAAAAACAACTTCCAAGATGAAAACAAATGAATATGTGTCTACATGTGTTTATTGGTCCTGCCCTTTACCCAGAGCTAAACGAACTTCTTCGTGCTCCATCTCTCTCCCTGCATATTAATTCCCCAAATATTAGGGGTTTTTGCCAGCACATTGAGAGTTCTAGTATCGTAGGTTTTTTGCAAAAGTCTTGAGTAATAATTTGTACGCTGTTTCTTGGTGGACTTTTTGATATCTTGGATCTAAGCAAGCCATTGTTTAGCTAAAATCACCCCATTTGAGGAAGATTTGGGTCAACCTTTTCTCTCCTGGTTCATGGCAGGGGGCATGAATGTGATTTTTCTATGGAGTGGTTGGCCTCAACCCTCTGCTTAGTTCTCTGTAATGGAGAATGAGAAGAGGACCCCCGGTCTGGTTCTCAAGGCCTCTCTAGTTCATGAAACATCCTACCTGACTTTGCTTCCATGGAAAACTCAGAGAGAAACGCAAAAATCTATGGAATGTACCTAGAAGAAAAACTGGCTTTGGGAACTAAAACTAAGGGTCTATGGCAAATTTTTCCTGTAAAGGACTAGGTAAAAAAGAAGCTTTGTGGACCACATAGGTCTCTGTTATATCCCTTTCTTTTTTTTTTAAAACACTTTAAAAAAATGTAAAAGAATTGTCTTAGCTTGCTTGAAGTCACATAAAGGCAGGTGATAGTTTGCTGATCTCTGCCTTACATGATTATATCTCAGTGCTATGTCCCCTGTAGCTTTAAACACTCCGTCCAGCAGGGGAGAGGCCACTCCCCCTTTATGTCCACACAAAGCAGGCCTCCTTGTAAGTATTTTACTCAGAGGTAAAATATTTTGGACACGTGCCCTCACCTCTGCCCCCCAGAGCACTGATTAAGATTCTGAATTCAGGGTACTATAAAGTAACATAACATGACATTTTTTCCTTTCTATTTAAACAAGTCAAACATACTACAGTTTACTTTTATTTATCTATTTACATATTTGTTTATAACAAAACATTTAGTACTATCTGAGGTTTTTTTTTTAATGCTATACTATTATTTAGAATTGCATTAGCTACAACATAATGTCTTTGTTTTCTTTAGGCATCCTTATAGCCATAGGAACAGAAAACCTTTTTAATAAGCTAATGGCCAAATTAATAGAATTCTTATATTCTTTGAGTGATTCATATTTATTTCATTCATTTATTCACTCATCTACCAAACATTTACATATCATGCACTGTTCTAAGCACAGGGATGTAGCAAAGAACAAAACAAAATAAACAAACAAACAAATCTACCCTCATGGGCCTTAATCCTGGTGAGGGAAAATAGAACAAAAAGAAATTAAGGAACAAAAATTATATATATATATATATATATACATAAATAAAATATTATGTGTTGAAAGTGCTGTTAGAGAAAAATAAAGCTGTGGAAGTTGGAATAGGTCTCATGGTTGGGGAATATAGTAAACCCATATAAATAGCCATTTTTTCCATTCAAAACTCTTGATAATGCAGGTCACCATTGTAATAAATACTCAATTATTTAAATAGCATATACTGCTCTTTAATTTAGGAAAGGTAAAGCAGGTGTAGCCCTGCCAAAGTAATTATTCTACTGGATTCCCAACTGATACAAATTTTTGCATAATTAGTATTTCCACAAACATTTACTGGGTGTTGATTATATACCATGTATTGTACCAGAGAGATCTCTTGTACTGATAAGATTATCCCTCTTCTCAATAGGACAATCGCCTATTGAGGGAGAAGTAGTATCAACAAACATTAGAATCAGAAAACATGGTAGTCTATAGCAGAAACATATTTATTTATTTTGTTTTTGTTTTTGGTTGTTTTTTCAGAAACATATTTAAATATTACAAGAGAACCTACAAGAAAGCAATTTGTTCTTCCTGATGGAGTGAAGGAAGTGGACAGAGAGAGAATTGTCATTTGAGATGGACCATGAAATATGAAAGCAGAAGTGCTTTGTGTATAGAAGCGCTTCTCATTGTAAGTTTTTAAAAGGATAGGTCATCTTGTCATCTTTAATGTATGATTGGTCTATTTCATGCCCTCATAGCCTTGGATCCTTAGAAAATAAAACTTGAGTCACAAATTGGCCACCCAGTGGGCATAAAAAAAGGGACAAAATCATTCAAAAGGATTAAACTGTTGCTGATCAATGACATTTTTGTGGTATCTAACTGAGATTTGACTCATAGGGAAAAGAGTTACTGACTACCATTATTTAATCATCATAATTAAAAGTTGCCTGGTTATCTTGATGACATTTGACTATAAATCACAAAAAGAAAGACTCTTTCCTAGTATGGCAATGAACTTGAAAAATCTTTTAAAAACCACACATGTCTGGTTCTCATAATGTTAGTGAACATATATGCCTCAGAGGGTAAGGATTAAAACTTTGAATTTTCTTGCTTTAGTATATTAAACTAGTACTGTGTGCAGTTTTATTTAAGATAAACCTGGGCTTGTCTTCCTATTATTTTCTTTCATCAATAAATATGTTCTGTGCCATTTAAAAATGAATGTGATATTACGTGGTGTAAGCAGAAAGAATAATTTTCAATTATGGAAATTGAAAATTTTCAAAGAAAAGGTGCCGACAGTGTTTAAAAGTATTTGTTGGTAACACCATATGCTTGCTCAGTCCTCTGGAATCAAACATTTTGATAACTTGAAGACCAAACATGAAATACTCAAGCCCAACTTAATATTGCTTTAGAAAATATAAGCATCTGAACATGTGTCAGAATACTTGAGCTTTAAGAGGAATTTCAATTTAGCAATGTTTTTCAAGGTTGATGGAAAAAGAAAACTGGACACTTCAGATTAAATTCACTATCTTGGATCCAATTTCTGCCCAGATAACATCTGCCTTTGATTTCCCCCGTGCTACTACTGGATACCATTTCTAATGCCCCAAATAAGTTGTGTAATGTGATGCTGGCCCATTTAAAGACCTATTGTGTGCTTTTCTAGTGTTAGCTATAACGGAGATAAGGGGACTATTTAATATTGTAATTTTATAAAAATCCACATTTGTCAATTTTTAAGACCTTTAAATAGGCCAAATCCTTACTAATTTCTTTGCCATTGGTACTGGGCCACAAGAAATTTCATTCAAAGGAATAGAATCAAGACATTTGAGATCTAAGTTTAGTTACACTTTCACTCGTATAGATATTACTGAATGCGTTAGCAATTTTTTTCACCTTATTTATCTATAAGATGAAAGGAGTAAATAGTGGCAAAATTGACTTCTAATTTAAATGTAAAATAAATGGCTTTAGTAACAGTCCCTGTATAATTTAGAGATGTCAAACTTTAATATTAAATTTCTGTTTTCAGGAAAAAATTGAAATGTACTGAGTTACAAAAGTCCTAGGAAAGAAATATGTCTGTTTATTATGAGCATTTTTTAAAAATGGTAACTCCATATTTAAGTATTTAAAGAAGGCATTTCTGTACTATTAAAAGTATAGGCATTTCCTGTACTATTAAAAGAAGTAGCTATTTTCTGTAATCTGAAAAAGTGAATAATTGTCATCCTTTAGAGGAAATACTAAGAGCATACTTTTCTCTTACTTGACACTTTTTAAATGATAAGAACAATTGCCTGAGTTTTAAATGCTTTATGTAGGATCCATGATGTTGGTACACAGGGTGAATGATGGGGTTGAAATAGTTGAAAATGTGGCTTCTTTGGTATCAAAAACTAAACATAGAAACATATTTTCCAGTTGTAAGCCTTGAAGGCTGACATGTTTGGTTTTACTTTGCTGCCCCACTGTGGCTGAGTGTGGTTGCATTTCCAAGGCTAAGACTTGTACTATTAACAGGAATTAGTTATCTTCTGTAATCAGGAAAAGCGAATAATAGTTATCCTTTAGAAGAAATACTATAAGCATACAAATTTTGCTTGCCAGAGATTTTTCATAAACTAATTATCACATGGAACCATTTGAAACATCCGGAGCTTAACGCTCTGCAGCGGTCGGAAGCATTTGGGGATCTCTACTTCCACTCTCCTTGGCTTAGAGCTTTCACACACATGTTCACACAACGCAGGTCCCAGAGGCGCAGCAGAATCCAGCTCCTTACTTTCATCCCAAAGACCCTGCAGGTGTCATTCTCTGCTCCCGGCCTCCTTCTTGACCATTACTGTGACTTACTCCCCAGCTCCCTGTTCACTATGCTCCAGCCACAGGATTCTCTTCTCAGCTCCTCAAGAGTACTGAATTCTCTTCTCTCCCCAGGGCCTTCACACGTGCAGTTCCCTCTGCCTGAACACTCTTTACCCTGCTTATAGAAGGAGGAATCCCCCTCGTCCTTCAGAGTCATCTCTCCAAAGGCCTTCCTTGAGCAGCCTGTTGATCTCCCCCTCACCTCCACTCCCATCTCCCATTTATCCTGTTATAACATGTGCCACGTTTTGCAATGATTCACTGTATCTCTTTACTTTTGGTACTGATGTCGTTGTCTCTGTCTCCCTAATAGAATGGATACTCCCAGAGGCAGGCCTATGCCTGGTTGGTCACCACATGACCCTGTTGTCTAAAACTGTGACTGTTATACACAAGGAGCTTGATAAGTATCTGTTGAATGAAAAAAAAAAAAGAGTAACTGTTGGCAAACTCCCTTATGAAACTTTCTTCCACTGTTTTCCAGGGCCTCATTCTCTCCTGGATTTTCTCCTATTTCTGTGACTGCTCCTCCTCAGACTCCACTTCTTCCTCCTGTCTTTTGCAGACATTTTCCTCTCTGGCTCTCTTCCCTGACACCCTCTCTCTCCTTTCCCTCACCCCCATTCCCCCACCCCATGCTCCATGCTCCCACTATCCTCTCTGCAGTAATGACTCTAACTTATTTCGTCTCCAGACCTGCCTTCTCTCTGACGCTAGGTCCACGTTGCCCGTTTCCACCTGGCATCTCCACCTGGATGCCACCTGGCATCTCCACCCGGATGCCACCCAGCACTCCAAAGTCAGTATGTCCAACACTGAAACCACAGCTGGGCCTCCTGCTTCAGTTAGCAAGGGCCATCATCTTCCTAGTCACTCAAACTCAGAACTCCAGAGCCTTCATCTCTCATGGTCTCCAGGGTTAATCTGTAATAAAAACCAGGAAGACCCTCTCTATCTTGCCTATCTCACGGGATGGTCATGAAAGCCAACAGGCACACAAGGAGAGGGGCCAGGTCAATACCCTGAAAGTTTCTGCCTCTTCACCCACGAGTCCGGCGATGGCTGACACAGGGAGCACAGGTCCATAGATAGGATCCTTGGGCAACGACTGGGGAAAAATGACATCTGTCTCATTAAAAAATGATCCGTCTTCCACAGGCAGTTTTACTGACCTGTAGGGGCAAAAAAGATGTCAGAATAATCAGATTAACAGAAACTAGTCACTGATGGAACTACTTCATATAAGTGGTAAGCAAAGTGCGAGGCGTTACAACTCACTAAAAAAAAAAAAAAAGCTAACAGAAACCAGATAAAAGTAAAAGAGTAGATTTAAAACTATTTATCATAAAAGGACAGGTAATACACAGTCATGAATCAAGTACATAGAGATTTTTCAAACATTTAAAAAGTTAGTATCTAAAGCAGAAATTGGAAACTTGAATGCTGTCAGGGGTCAGGCTAGTGCTGTGTGACCAGGTGGGAAAGTATTTTCCCTCCCATAAGACAGTGGAAAAATATATATATAGGGTCTCTACCTAGTTTCCTAGCACAGAGTTCCTGAAACTCTTATAAATTTCTAAGTGCATTAGGGGCTTCTTTTATTCTATTGAGGTGATTCTGGGTGGGCTCCTGAAAGGCTCCTGAATGGGTACTGCTCACCAGAAAGACCGAGCCATGACTAGAAACTTGGAAGTTTCAGCTTCTACTCCCATCTTCCAGAGAGAGCAGAGGAGCTAGAAATGGAGCAAATAATTCATCATCTAATGGCAGGGAGTCTGGAGAGCTTCCAGGTTGGTGAACACATACACTGGGAGGGTGATGCAGTCCAACCAGCTCCCAGAAATGGGACAGAAATTCCTTCATTCAAGACCCTCCAAGACCTCACCCCATGTATCACCATCTGGCTGCTCATCTGCATCCTTTATCATATCCTTCAATAAACTAGTAAATGTAAGTGCTGTCCTGAGTTCTGTGAGTTGTTCTTGCAGATTAATATAACCCAAGGAGTGGGTCATTGAAATCTCTAATCTGTAGCTGGTTAGTCCGAAGTACAGGTAACAACCTAGTCTGAAGCTAGCATCTGAAGTGGAAGGGGGTGGGCAGTCTTGTAGGACCGAACCCTTAGCCTGTGGAATCTGGTTCTATCTCTGGGTAGAGTGTCAGAATTGAGTTGAATCGTAAACACCCAGCTGGTATCACGGAGAACTGTTTGGTATGGGGGGGTGGGGGGGTGGGAATTTCCTCCACAAATGTGAGAAATGAAGTGTTCATTGTGAGAGTAAAGGGGACTCGTGAGGAAGAAAAACACAGCAGGGAAGAACTAGGTTTTTCTGACAAAGAAACAGAAAATCTAAGAATTTTTTCTCTGTACACACCTCCTAAAGCTGGCAGGTACCACTCAGTTCTAACCAAGACAGTATGCTGAATTGTGAGAATTTTGATTTCAAAATTTCAAGAGAATATCATAATCTAGAATTGATAAGAAATTTCTCAAATTTTAAATATTGGTAACTAACTCAAATAAAAACCCAAGGACCAAAATTAACATACATGTAGATTATTCTCAGCTACCTTTACAACCTCTGGTATCAGGAATTTATTTTCAGATTTACCATATATTTACTTTTAAACTATAATATGGTTATAAAGATGAGGTTAGAGAACTCATGGCTTTATGTGTTAAATTCAAAACGTCTTTGGTTCTGTTTTATGAATGATGAATAATTTTAAAAAATTATCATGCAAAAATAGTATTTACCACTCAAATGTAAGGCTTAGCTAAGTATTTTCAAATCCTGCTTGTTTTCTGATCCAGGACAATCCACTTACTTAGTCTCTCATTTTATTTTCTTTAGAACAACTCAACATTCAGAACTAGAGAAGAATATTCAAGGGAAGCAAAAGAAAATGTGATAAATTACTTGCCTGCCCTGGCAAAGATCTGATAGCAGCATTATCCACTTTATGAAAAGGTACATGTTGTCAATTCTGCCCTGAGACAGATTCGGCTATTCAATGGATTCTCTTAAAAATGAAATTGAGACATAAAGAATACTGAGGAGAAAGAAGAGTCTCTCTTAGGGTTCTCCAGTTTGAAAACTTTATTAACTAGCTTTACATTTCTCTTTAAGAAGCCAAGTTTTCAAAATCTGCAACTTCAAGAATGTGCATGTCCAATGTCCCCTTAGTCTTTGACTTTGGGGAGCGTGGAGAGAATGGTAGGCTCAGGACCACCTTAAGTCTTTAAACTCTTTTCAACAAAGGTACCATGATCATCAACTATCACCAGGACGTTGGTTTTTGAACTTCTCTTTGACCCAGTCCTATTGAAATAGGCAATTCCATGACTTCACTACATGCAACAACTCTTTTGTTTATAGACGATGTGGCTGAAGATATAATCTATACACTTCTCATATCTAAAATGTTCTTATTTTTGAGATTTCATTTGGGTATCAAAGTAATAGGAACAAAATGCGATAACACGATCTTTTAGAAATACATATATATTCAATACAATAGGCATATTTTGAAATGGCAAGAGTAAATGCAATTTTGGAAAATTAAACCATGTTGGAATAAGGTTGATGTTTAAACTCAATGGGAAATCAAGTTAAAGAGAATCCTTTCAAAATGCAACCAAGCACTCCAAAGTATGGAAAAAGATGTTTTAAGATGTGTGTATAAAGCCATTTAATTCACCAAACTGACCCAATCCCATTACATGAATGCAAACAAAAATCCCCACTTTGCTATGTTGTAATGAAGTCTCTTACTTTGCTTTGAGATAATGTTCCTGGTTACTTCTTTCGATGGTCCACACAGTTACTGCACTTGGACTTGACAAGCACAGCTGGTGCCAATTCATGGGGTTAAAAGTCATCTGGCTCACATCTATACCAGGTTGTGACTTCCTGCACAAAATGACACCTGATTCCCAGTTCCTGAGACAAAATTGAGTTTGGTGAAAATGAATTCATTTGAATTTCATATCTTGAGAACATATATCTAATTATTGGGTTGGCCATAACGTTCATTCAGGCTTTTCCATAAGAGAGAATGCAAACCTGAATGAATTTTTGGCCATCCCCAAAACTTGAGAACAACTTACGTAACGTTTGAATTTATTACATAATTTATTAATCTATTATCTTAATATCAAGGTTAAAATAATTATGCTTATAATTTTAGTATTATAGTATACCCTCCTAGAAAAGCAAGACAGTTATTTTAAAATATTACTCGGCAATGTGCTACTAAGGCTGTTTCATGCTCCTTATCAAATTTGGATTTGACCCATTCATATCTAGAAAGTGGAAAGTACCATCACATGTGCTGAAAAGCGTAGGTGCCTAAATCGCTTATTACTACAGATGAGTACTCCTTGTAAGTTGAGATGCCCTGTATGCGCTGATGCCAGCTGATCATTTACTGAGTTTTAAAAATCACAGTAGGCTTCCCAGGTGGCTCAGCACTAAAGAATCCGCCTGCCAATGCAGGAGCTGCGGGTTCAGTCCCTGGGTGGGGAAGATCCCCTGGAGAAGGAAATGGCAACCCACTCCAGTATTCTTGCCTGGGAAATCCCATGGACAGAGCAGCCTGGTGGGCTACAGTCCACGGGGTCTCAAAGAGTCAGACATGACTTAGGGACTAAACCACTACCACCTGTCCCCGGAAGATCCCATAGGGTTATACTCAGTTGCAGTGTTTGGTTTTTGCCCCTTTAACAACAAACAAAAATCATAATACTAGTACAGATTAATTCATTTACCCACTTGAGAGAATATCTTGAATGCCTATCATGAGCAAGGTCCTTTGCTAGATAAAATAAACAGAAGAAAAATTCACGTGAGCTGTCCCCTCACAAGGAGCCAGAACTCCACTCAGGGTTGTGAATTGCAAACTAGAACTAAATTGTGTGGAGTTCACCCTGTCTCTTGGCTCTCTCCTGCTTCCACCTCCTTCCATCCCCATCACAGAGGTCCCATCCGTCACATTAACTAACCTCTTGCTGGTATCACTGATTCCCTGGATTGTTTTTACTTTCTGCCTCAGATGCCTGGGAAAACACATCAACCCTGGATGGATATGGCTGAAAACCTGAGCTGCTGAAACAAAAGGACAAATATCACAGGACTATGTGTGTCGGTGATATTATAAATTCATATTTACCACCAACGAGGCCCCTCAATACAACCTCCAAACCGCCTTTGTTTCTCTGGTTGGTTCTCTTTCCTGTTCTCTAAAGGGCTGATTTTTAATATTCTCCATTTTCCTGAAGGCTCTAACTCCTCCAGCTCCTTCTTACTCTCAGTAAATGGCCTTGACTTCGGTGAAGAAAACAGAGGTTATCAGCCAAGAATTCCTCCAAATTTCTGAGATCGAGTGTGACAACCTGCCAAGTTCTGTATCATTCTTTCCTTATCCTCTTCTGTTACAATGGAAGACATATCCTCCCTGCTGCTTAAGGCCAGTTTTACCACCTGTGCTCTGGACCCTACAGATCTTGACTTCTTAAGAACATTAGTTTACCCATTATTCCTTCTCTTTTGCACCTTTGGGCTCTCCCTCTCTCCTGACTCCTCTCTGTCAACCCTGAAGAGCTCATCTGTACCATCTTTAAAAAAATCCCTCCCCTAATCTCACACTTTCATGTCTCTCTTCCCTTGGAGCCAACCTCCCTGAGTGAGTTGTTTAAACTCACTGCGTCCTCTTCGTCACTCCTGTTCTCCCCTCCTCCCAGGATATCTGCACCCCATCACCACCATTCCACTGACATAGCTATCTGTCACCCATCTGTCTGTCTCCAAGATCCACTGACATCCACCTTCAACCCGAACCTGGCAGGCTCTTTTCAGTCCTTGTCTAACTTAACTTCTGCAGGACTGGACTCTGCTCACAGTCTACAACTACCTTCTAGGATGACTCTTGGACTCTCTGTCACAAAGCTCTTATGTGAAACCCCAAACTGTCAGCCCCATGCTGTTTCTGGGCCCTGGATCACCTGTTCTGCCTAGCTGACTCGGTGGCTGTCTAACTGCATAGGCTTCAACTAACTTCATGGGCCCACTTTGCTTGCACCTCATCTCATGCCTGCTCTACACACCCAGAGTCTCAGGTTGCACTAAGTCTGAAAGTGGGGCGGAGTTAATACCCTGTGCAGGGGACTTTTGATTGATGGGGTAACAGGAGTGGTGGGCAAGTTCCCATATCTCCCTCTCCCCTTCCCAGCCCCTGTGTCACTGTCCAGGGACTGTCCGTGTTCACAGTATTCTACATGGCCTCTCAAAAGACCACCTGTGGGACAGGGCAGCTAAGTGGTGTCCAGTGAATTACTGTGCACTCACATTGGCTCTCTTCCTTCCCTCCCCCTTTCTGGCTTGCCTCTTTCCTGGAACCGTACTCTCTCCTAAAGAAGGGGCATGTGAGTTTCTGCCTCAAGCTCTGCTTTCTTCAGAATCCAGGCTCAGGTGCGTTCTGGAACCTCCATGCCCCTGTCCGTCCTTGCTCCATGACTGCTCCTTCTGAATGTCCTATGAGGCCCTTTTCCCCTTTCAGTCCCTCTTATTGGCGTTCCTCTAGGTTCTGTTCAAGGTTCTCTGTAGGTGCTCTATTCACTTTCAGCACTCTGACTACTAATCTAACAACTCCCAAATGTTAACCTCCAGCACTCTCTCCTGAGCTCTGGTCCTAGCTATCTAGGATAGAGGCAAACCGCGTCTCTCAAAATCTATTCTCCATTTCTCCTTCCTAGTAACAGAATCCCCCAATTTTTAACCAGATACATGGTCACCCACAGTGAGGACCATATTTCCCAGCATGCTTTGTAGCTCCATGTGGCTTGTGATTAAGCTGGCCAGTGGGCTCTAAGTGGTAGTGATGCGTGCAGTTCCCACTCTATGTGTCCAATAAAGGTTTGTGCTCTCCCCATTATGCTTTTCCCTTCCATGTGGCTCCCAAAAATATATGGATGGTGCCCCACTTTAGACTAGAGATGGGGGCAACACCCTAGGAGTGTGAGAACAACAGAATAGGGGAGACAGAACCCAGACACCAGTAAGCCACCAGATCAACCACGGGCTGCTCATATCCAAACTGCTATATGGGAGAAAAAAAACTCCTGTCTTGTTTAAGTCATCTCTTTGGGGTGATTTGGGTTTCTGCAGCAGCAACTGAACCTTAATCCTAACTGATATATCAACTGCCAACTAGACATCACCATTTCTTTATCTCAGGCACCCTCAACTCAGCTTGTCCCAACTCATCTTCCCCAATCACCTCTTCCAACCTCCCTCCACCCAGGCCTTCTATATCTTTCTGAAAAGCACCATCATGTCCCCAAGTTTCCCAAGTCACAACTCTGGGTAAAACCCTCAACTGTCCCTCTCGCTCAGCACCATGTCCAACATTCAGTCAGTCACCAAGCCCAATGGTGCTGCCACCTAAACACCTCCCAAATATCTCCACTTTCCTGCATCCCTATGCTCACTATTCCAGTCCATGCCACGACTATCTCTCATCTGGACCACCAAAGCTTCCTAATTGATATTCTTTCCTTGATGCGACCAGAAGATCTTTATATGCAGACTGATCATGTCATTTTCACATCCCTGGTAAAAGTCCTTAATAGACTCCCATTGCCTCTATGATAAAGGATGTGCCAATTTGCATGCCTTATACAGAGGATGAGTATCCTTTTGCATTAATTATTAATAACACACCCCTTTCATTCTCACAAGTGTCCAGATTTGGATGATAAACTCCACGGTCACATGTTCACAAGGCTGATCACACACTGGCCTCACACTGTCCCTTTTGGCTTGCCTCGCATGGCTGGTCTCTTGTTTACATCATTATGACCTCTTAATTAAATCTTCAAATTTGCCATATTTTCTGACCTCATGGCCTTTGTGCATGCCTTTTCTCTGCTTAGAATCTTCTTCCTTCTCCTCTGCACAAATCTCATTCTTACTCATCTTTTAAGTATTGCTATGGATTGATTTGTGTCTCCCACAATTCACAGGTTAAGGTCCTCACCCTCAGTATCTCAGAGTGTGACCTTATTTGGAAGGAGGGTCTTTCCTAAATGAAATGAAGTCATTTGGTGTGGCCTGACTCCAACATGATTAGTAAACCTATAAAAGGGGAAATTAAGAGACAGATATACAAACAAGGAGAACACCATGTGAACACGAGGACAGTTATTCACAATCAGGAACAGATTCTCTGTCACAGCCCTCAGCAGGACTCAATCCTTCTGACACCTTCATCTCAGATTTCTGCCCTCCGGAACTGAGACAATAAATTTTTGTGGTTAAACCACTCAGTTTGTGGTACTTTGTTAATGGCAGCCCTAGCAAGCTAAAACAATCATTAACAGGTGAGTGAGTAAACAGATTGTGCTATATACCATGGAATACAAAGGAATGAACTACTGAAACACACAGCAGCATGGGAGAATTTAAAAATAACTGTGCAGCATGGAAGAAGTCAGATGAAAAAAAATAGTATATAATGTATATGCAATTCTATAAAACACAAACTAACTCAGAGTGAGAGAAAATACACCACTGGTTCCCCAGGGGTGAAGGCAGGGAAGCAATGGTATACAGGTATGTGTGCCCACTTAGTCATGGCCGACTCTGTGAGGCCCCAGGGACTGTAGCCCACCAGGCTTCTCTGTCCATGGGATTTCCCAGGCAAGAATATTGGAGTGGGTTGCTGTTTCCTTCTCCAGGGGATCTCCCCAATACAGGGATCAACCCTGAGTCTCTTGCGTCCCCTGCATTGCCAGGTGGAGGCTTTACCCTGGGAAGCCACAGGAATGTGTGGCTTACCTGGGTCTGAAGGAAGGCTCTGAAGGAGCACAGGAAGACTTTTGGAGATGATGGATATACTCATCATCCTCATCGTGGTGATGGTTTCATGAATAAGTCAAAAGTCTCAAGTTGTGTATATACATAGTTTATTATGTATCAATTATATCTTAGTAAAGTTATTTTATTTTTTTTAAAGTAACTCTACATAAACTAAATGTTGTTCTCTGAATCTAGATTATTACATTCTTCCATGAGAAATGCTGGTGTGTGTGTGTGTGTGTGTGTGTGTGAGCACTCAGTGACATCTAACTCTTTGCAACCCCATGGACTGACACCCACCAGGCTCCTCTGTCCATGGAATTTTCCAGGCAAGAATACTGGAGTGGGTTGCCATTTATTCTCCAGGGGATCTTCCCCACCCAGGGACTGAATCCAAGGTTCTTGCGTCTACTGCATTGGCAGGTGGCTTCTTTAACAGCAGGGTCACCACAGAAGCCCTGAGAAAAGCTGGTATGTAAAGGGTATTCTCAATCATCGTTGGAACATTCCATATTTCACCTTAATAAGACAAATTTCCCCCAGAAGGAGTCTATATTATGGATTGAACAGTGAGTGCATCTTTGCAGGTAGCCACATGAAGTGACCCAGCAAAGACCAGACATGTGTCTTATTAACAAGTATTGTCTTTACAGCTGGAAAATGTGGTATGATGTTCTAATCTCTGAACACATAACTGTTCTAATGTCCCTAAAAATAATTACTTCAAACTGAGCTCTAATATGCGCCATCTTAATTTCAACATTAGTGGAAACTATAAAATAATTCAAAGGTATCATATGATTTAAGAAACGATAAAACTTTATGTAATTATCTATGTATTCTTTACCTGACAAAGGAATATTATAACACATTAATAAGAAGAGAAAGACAGTAATTAATCTCTTTTAGCTTTGCCCTGCCAATTTGCTGCCTGAAAGTGGTGATTATATTAAGCCAATGATTAGGACTTTTATTTGTTTCACTTTTCCTTGTTCCAGATTTTTCATGTAGATGTCCTTTGATACAGTCTAGAGGGACAAGATTAAAATGTGACCCAGTGAAAAGAATTCTGCAGGAGGCTGCAACTTACCAGAGGGCCAGTTCAAATTCTGGGAGGGAGGAGTAACTAGCCAGGTAGGTGCCACAGTAACTGAAGGAAAGTAAAGTGTAGTCTAGGAGAACGTTGCCTATAATATAAAAACCATTATAAGGACTTAATCATGTTCAGATTAACTGTAGTCTTATAGTTTAATTTCCCTTACTCAATAATTTTTACATAATTCAAAAGCTTTGGCCCCTAGAATAAGAGATGTCTTAACTGACATCTAACACTATTAACAGAAAGTTATGAGCACAGTTAAGATCCATTTTTAAAAGATTTTAGAGTGAATTAAGCCATGAGGTTGCTGCCTCGTGACTTCAGTGCAAAATTGAGTACACTGCACCATGTAAGTCCCCATGTGACTTGAAATCGAATAAATACATGAAACATAGTAATTAGAAAAGTTATTCATTCAAACAACTTGAAAAACCTTGAAGAGTTGTAATAATTCTAGCTTGCTTCCACATCTCTGTCCTGTAGGTCGTATCTGGCCCTTAGCTTAATATCTTTCAGTCTTTAGAACAACTTTAAAAAAGTTCTTTTCTCATTTGTACCTGGAGCTGAAGATATGAAACATGACTTTAGAAGTCTTAGCAACATGTTTAAAATGTGCATAGTGAGGATGCTAATACAGGGAAGTATCTGCTTCTGCCTTCCTTATATGTGAGGCTCTGGTTTCCCCTCCTTTAGCTGCTGCCCCTCAGTGTGGTTCCATAGATGCAAGCTTTGCCATCTATGTTTGTCTTCTTTACATTCATGTCTTTATATCACTTTTTACCTCTACCTTCAACAACAATAACAAAAATGTTATCAATTTAACACTCTGCCTAGCAATTATAAGCTTTAAAAAAACTGTGACCTTGATGAGCAGAAAAACTTCATCTCAGTTTAAGAAACTCTTTTAAATGAATGTTGAAAAATAAATAAAATGAATATTGAGATGGAAGACTTTATGTTTTTGGACATTGCTAGTCTTGTGGTTTGGACAAGTTCTTTTTCCACTGCTCTATCAGAATATCTGTCTTTTTTCCCTATCGTTTCATAAATGCTCTGAAAATATTTCATCATATTTGTTCAAATATTTCCCTCAGTTTATTATTTGCTTTTTAATTTTTATGGTATTTTAGATGTCCACAAGTTTTAAATTTGTATGTAATAAAAAATGTCTATTTTAAGTTGTATCCTTTACGTAAGAAGTTCTTCTCTGTCCTCAAATTATTTCAATTTTCCACCACATATATTCTACTTTTCGATAGGTTTGTTGTTTATAGTGAGTTCTTATTTTTGTTTGATATAAGTTTTGGTGTACAGAATGATAACAATGAGTACCTAACTTGATACTTTTGTTCTAATAAGTTTTCTTAACACCATCATTGAATAATCCAGATCACCTATTTTGTGTGTGTGTGTGTGTGTGTGTGTGCATGTCTGGAGCATCTTCATCATATACTTAGCTTTATAGATCCTAGAGCCTGTCCCCAGCCTTCAACTCTTCCACTGATGGAGTGATCCCTACACCAATACCACAATCTACCTGTCTACAGCACCATTATGCTAAGAGGGCCCTTGGCCTTGACATCAAGCTCTTTCAAATTATTCTCATTCTCTACTTTTTGTTCTGGAAGAACATTTATTTAAGTACTCCTGGCTCTCTAAAACATGATAAACCTATGATTTACATTGTGTGAAGAATATGAGAAATATAGTTATAATAACTATAATTTTCATGTAGGAATATGCCTCTTTATGTTTAAATATTTTATATCAGTGATTTTTATGTTTTTCTTCATTGAGGTCAGTCACATTTCTTCCTTGAAGCATTCCTAAGTGTTTAAATCTTCCAATTGCATTGATATTTACTTTTAAATCAGCATCTTACTGAGCATTATTTCATTAGTCTTAGTACACTATTAACTCCTTTTCCATAGGTATAATTTTTCAGTTTCAAATTTGTTGCATTGGCTGGAAACTCCAAGTTGGTTTTAATATTAGTGGTAACAACAGGTATCCTCAGTGACTTAGTCCTAACTTAATTGTAAATGCTTTTAGAGTTTCATTATTTAACATGAATGCTGGTTATTGGTTTGAATTAACTTTCATTGCTTGAACAGGGCAACAGCCAAATAATAAAGCTTGGGGGAAATTTTAAAGAAGGGTAGTTACATTCATGTACTAGCATACTTTGGAGATTATGGGTTTGGCTTCAGACCAGTGCAATAAAGCAAATCTTTCATAAAGAAAGTCACACGATTTTTTTGGTTTCCCAGTACATGTAAAAGTTATATTTACATGTAGTCTAGTAAATGTGCAATAGAATTATGTTTTAAAAATGTACCTTTTTTAATTTTAAAATATTCTATTACCAAAAGATGGAGCTTCCCTGGTAGCTCAGCTGGTAAAGAATCTACCTGCAATTCAGAAGACTCCGGTTTGATTCCTGGGTTGGGAAGATCTGCTGGAGAAGGTATAAGTTACCCACTCCAGTATTCTTGGACTTCTCTGGTGACTTAGACTGTAAAGAATCTGCCTGCAATGTGGGAGATCTGGGTTCAATCCCTGGGTTGGGAAGATCCCCTGGAGAAGAGATTACCAAAAGATGCTAAGCATCATTTGAGCCTTTAGTAAATAACAATCTTTTTGCTGGTGGAGGGACTTGCCTCGATGTTGATGGCTGCTGACTGATTGGGGAAGTGATTGCTGAAGGCTGGGTGGCTGTGGCAATTAGAGTAAGACAACAATGAACTTTGCCACATCAAAGTCTCTTCCTTTCATGAATGGTATCTCTGTAGCATGCAATGCTGTTTGATAGCATTTTACCAAGTGTAGAACTCCTTTCAAAACTGAAGTCAGTATTTTCAAACTCTACTATCAGTTAATCAACCAAGCTTATGTAATATTCTAAGCCCTTTCTTGTCATTTCAACAACCTCATAGCATTGTCACCAGAAATAGATTCCAACTCAATAAGCTACTTTCTTAGCTCAGCCATGAAAAGAAACTCCTCATTTGTTTAATTTTTACAATGAGAGTGCAGCAATTCAGTCACACCTTCAGGCTCCACTTCTCATTCTAGTTCTCTTGCTATTTCCACCACATCTGCAATGACTTCCTCCACTAAAGTCTTGAACCACTCAGTCATCCATCAGTGTTGGAATCCACTCCTTTCAAACTCCTATTAGTATTGATATTTTGACCTCTTTCAATGAATTCCAAATGTCCTTAATTGCATCTAGAATGGTGAATCTTTTCTAGAGGTTTTCAATCTATTAATACTTTGCCCAGACCTATTAAAGGAGTCACTACCTATGGCACCTACAGTCTTACAAAATATATTTCTTGAACAATAGGACTTGACAGGAGAAGTTACTCCTTGATCCACAGGCTGCAGAAGGGATGTGTTATCAGGCATGAAAACAACATTAATCTCATTGTACATCTTCATCAGAACTCTTGGGTGACCAGGTGCACTGTCGATGAGCAGTAATATTTTGAAAGGAATTTCTTTTCTGAGAGGTAGGTCTCAATAGTGAAATATTAAATTATTAAACATTAAATATTTTACTGAATATTAAAATATTTAGTAGAACATGCTGTAAATAGATATGCTCTCATCCAGGATGTGTAGAGTAGAGGCAATAGGATTTGTAGAGTATACACAGTAGATTTACCATAACTTTTAAGAGCTCTAGGATTTTCAAAATGGTAAATGAGCATTGGCTTCAACTTCAAGTCACAAGCTGCATTTATCCTTAACAAGAGTCAGCCTGCCCTTGAAGCTTTGAAACCAGGTACTGATCTCTTCCTCCATTTCTTTGCATTGATCACTGAGGAAGGCTTTCTTATCTCTCCTTGCTATTCTTTGGAACTCTGCATTCAAATGGGTATATCTTTCTTTTTCTCCTTTGCTTTTCACTTCCCTTCTTTTCACAGCTATTTATAAGGCCTCCTCAGACAGCCATTTTGCTTTTTTTGCATTTCTTTTTCTTGGGGATGGTCTTGATTCCTGTCTCCTGTACAATGTCATGAACCTCCATCCACAGTTCATCAGGCATTCTATCAGATCTAGTCCCTTAAATCTATTTCTCACTTCCACTGTATAGTCATAAGGGATTTGATTTAGATCATACCTGAATGGCCTAGTGGCTTTCTCCACTTTCTTCAATTTCAGTCTGAATTTGGCAATAAGGAGTTCATGATCTGAGCTGCAGTCTGCTCCGGGTCTTGTTTTTGCTGACTGTATAGAGTTTCTCCATCTTTGGCTGCAAAGAATATAATCAATCTGATTTCGGTGTCGACCATCTGGTGATGTCCATGTGTAGAGTCTTCTCTTGTATTGTTGGAAGAGGGTGTATGCTATGACCAATGTGTTCTCTTGGCAAAACTCTATTAGCCTTTGCCCTGCTTCCATTCGTACTCCAAGGCCAAATTTGCCTGTTACTCCAGGTGTTCCTTGACTTCCTACTTTTGCATTCCAGTCCCCTATAATGAAAAGGACATCTTTTTTGGGTGTTAGTTCTAGAAGGTCTTGTAGGTCTTCATAGAACTGTTCAACTTCAGCTTCTTCAGCGTTACTGGTTGGGGCATAGACTTGGATTGAAGTGATATTGAAGACGTGATACTGAACTGTTTGCCTTGGAAACAAACAGAGATCATTCTGTCGTTTTTGAGACTGCATCCAAGTACTGCATTTCGGACTCTTTTGTTGACTATGATGGCTACTCCATTTCTTCTAAGCAATTCCTGCCCACAGTAGTAGATATAATGGTCATCTGAGTTAAATTCACCCATTTCAGTCCATCTTAGTTTTCTGATTCCTAGAATGTTGATGTTCACTCTTGTCATCTCCTGTTTGACCACTTCCAATTTGCTTTGATTCATGGACCTAACATTACAGGTTCCTATGCAATATTGCTCTTTACAGCATCAAACCTTACTTCTATCACCAGTCCCATCCACAACTGGGTATTGTTTTTGCTTTGGCTCCATCCCTTCATTCCTTCTGGAGTTATTTTTCCACTGATCTCCAGTAGCAATGTTGGGCACCTACTGACCTGGAGAGATCATCTTTCAGTGTCCTCTCTTTTTGCCTTTTCATACTGTTCATGGGGTTCTCAAGGCAGGAATACTGAAGTGGTTTGCCATTTCCTTCTCCAGTGGACCACATTCTGTCAGACCTCTCCACCATGACCTGTCCATCTTGGGTGGCCCCACACGGCATGGCTTAGTTTCATTGAGTTAGACAAGGCTGTGGTCCATGTGATCAGAATGGCTAGTTGTCTGTGATTGTGGTTTCAGTCTGTCTGCCCTCTGATGCCCTCTCTCAGATATCTTCAAGAAAATTAGAGATACCAAGGGAACACTTCATGCAAAGATGGGCTCAATAAAAGACAGAAATGGTAGGTACCTAACAGAAGCAGAAGATATTAAGAAGAGGTGGCAAGAATACACAGAAGAACTATACAAAAAAGATCTTCATGACCCAGATAATCATGATGGTGTGATCACTCACCTAGAGCCAGACATTCTGGAATGTGAAGTCAAGTGGGCCTTAGGAAGCATCATACAAACAAAGCTAGTGGAGGTGATGGAATTCCAGTTGAGCTATTTCAAATCTGAGAGATGATGCTGTGAATGTGCAGCACTCAATATGCCAGCATATTTGGAAAACTCAGCAGTGGCCACAGGACTGGGAAAGGTCAGTTTTCATTCCAATCCCAAAGAAAGGCAATGCCAAAGATGCTCAAACTACCACACAATTGCACTCATCACCTGGTGGGCTGCCGTCTATGGGGTCTCACAGAGCCAGATACAACTGAAGTGACCTAGCAGCAGCTGCAGCACACGCTTGTAAAGTAATGCTTAAAATTCTCCAAGCCAGGCTTCAGCAATATGTGAACCATGAACTTCCAGATGTTCAAGCTGGTCTAAGAAAAGGCAGAGGAACCAGAGATCAAATTGCCAACATCTGCTGGATCATCGAAAAAGCAAGAGAGTTCCAGAAAAACATCTATTTCTGCTTTATTGACTATGCCAAAGCCTTTGACAGTGTGGAGCACAATAAACTGTGGAAAATTCTGAAAGATGGGAATACCAGACCACCTGACCTGCCTCTTGAGAAACCTGTATGCAGGTCAGGAAGCAACAGTTAGACTGGACACGGACCAACAGACTGGTTCCAAATAGGAAAAGGAGTACGTCAAGGCTGTATATTGTCACCCTGCTTATTTATCTTATATGCAGAGTACATCATGAGAAACACTGGGGTCGAAGAAGCACAAGCTGGAATCAAGATTGCTGGGAGAAATATCAATAACCTCAGATATGCAGATGACATCACCCTTATGGCAGAAAGTGAAGAACTAAAGAACCTCTTGATGAAAGTGAAAAAGGAGAGTGAAAAAGTTGGCTTAAAGCTTAACATTCAGAAAACTAAGATCATGGCATCCGGTCCCATCACTTCATGGCAAATGGATGGGGAAACAGTGGCTGACTTTATTTTTTGGGGCTCCAAAATCACTGCAGATGGTGATTGAAGCCATGAAATTAAAAGATGCTTACTCCTTGGAAGGAAAGTTATGACCAACCTAGACAGCATATTAAAAAGCAGAGACATTACTTTGTCAATAAATGTCTGTCTGGTCAAGGCTATAGTTTTTCCAGTAGTCATGTGTGGATGTGAGAGTTGGACTGTGAAGAAAGCTGAGCACCAAAGAATTGATGCTTTTGAACTGTGGTGTTGGAGAAGACTCTTGAGAGCCCCTTGGACTGCAAGGAGATCCAAGCAGTCCATCCTAAAGGAGATCAGTCCTGGTGTTCATTGGAAGGACTCATGTTGAAGCTGAAACTCCAATGCTTGGACACCTGATGCGAAGAGCTGACTCATTTGAAAGACCCTGATGCTGGGAAAGATTGAGGTCAGGAGGAGAAGGGGACAGCAGAGGATGAGATGGTTGGATGGCATCACCGACTCAATGGACGTGGGTTTGGGTGGACTCCGGGAGTTGGTGATGGACAGGGAGACCTGGAGTGCTGCAGTTCATGGGGTCACAAAGAGTCGGACATGACTGAGCGACTGAACTGAACTGACCTCTTCTCTCTGTATTAAAGTCCTAGAAGGCATCTTCTTCCAGTACAAAGCTGATTCATCTAAATACACTGAAAATCTGTTCCATAGTCTAGCCACCTTTATTAATTATCTTAGCAAGATCTTTTGAATGACTTCCTACAGCTTCTACATCAGCACTGTTGCTTCACCTTACACTTCTATATTATGGAGATGATGTCTTTCTTTAAACCTCATGAACCAATGACTGATAGCTTTGAATCTTTCTTCTGCAGCTTCCTCAGCTCTCTCAGTCTTCATAGAACTTTTCAATAGGTTTTGGCTTAAGGGAATTTAAGGATATTTGATCGTACACATCATTAAAACTTTCTCCATATCAGCAATGATGCTATTTTGCTTTCTTATATCTGTGTTCACTGGAGCAGCACTTTGAATTTCCTTTAAGAACTTTTCCTTTGCATTCACAACTTAGTTAACTATTTGGTGCAAGAGGCCTAGCTTTTGACCCCTCTTGGCTTTTGACATGTCTTCTTCACTGAGCTTAATTATTTCTAGCTTTTGATTTAAAGGGAGAGGTGTGTGACTCTTCCTTTCACTTGAACACTTAGAGGCCACTGTAGGGTTATTGTGCTACATGCTCAGTCATTTCAGTCACGTTCGACTCTTTGAGACACTATGGACTGTAGCCTGCCAGACCCCTCTGTCCATGGGATTCTCCAGGCAAGAATACTGGAGTGGGTTGCCATTTCCTCCTTCAGTGGATCTTCCCTTCCCAGGGATCTACCCACATCTCCAGTGCCTCCTGCATTGCAAACAGATTCTTTACCACTGAGCTACCAGGGAAGTTATTAATGGCCTAATTTCAATATTATAAGGTTGTTAATAGGCTTAATTTCAATATTGCTGTGTCTCAAGAAATAGAGAGGCCTGAGGAGGGAGAGAGAGACAGGGGAATGGTTGTTTAGTGGAACAGTCAGAACATAACAAAAGATTAGAGATTAAGTCTGCCATCTTATATGGGTGTAGATTGTGGCACCCCCAAAGAAATACAATAGTAACTGTATTCTATTGAATAGGTCACTGATCACTATAACAAATATCATAATAATGAGAAAGCTTGAAAAATTGTAATAACTACTAAAATGTGACATAGAGACATGAAGTGAGCAAATACTTATTGTAAAAATAGTGCCAGTAGACTGGCTCAATGCAGGGCTGCAATGAACCTTCAATCTTTAAAAAATACACTATCCATAAAGCACAATAAAGCAAAGCATAATAGAACAAGATATGCCTGTAGATAGTCCCCAGTGCATGAGTCAGGGTTATGTTTTAAATGTTGTTTTACTCTGTTGAGAACACAGATTTCCCACAAGTAAAATATTAAATGATAAATTTCTTGGCATGATCCAAACACTTCTTTCACCAAAAGTTACAGAACTAAGATGCTACAGCCTCAAGCCCTCCTGAGCTTTCTGCCCAAGATGTGCTACATGAGGGAATGGTTACATGGGGCTTCAGCAGGTGTGCAGGAGGTCAGTCTGGGACAGTTGTGTCTATGAATGAGTTAATAATAACTTAAATGGTAGGAAACATTGACTGACATTGTATATATGACATACGGAGAAGGAAGCGGCAACCCACCCCAGTATTCTTACCTGAGAAATTCCATGGACAGAGGAGCCTAGTGTACTGTCCATGGGGTCGCAAGAGTCAGACACGACTAAGCAACATGTGATATATATATATTATATGTACATATATATACATACATTATATATATATATTTTTTCACATAGGTTATATATTATGCAATTGTATATGTTATATATAATTTCATTTGTTAACAGTAGATACCATTATCTTCATTTCATGCATAAGGAAATTGAGGCTCAGAGACTTATCCTTTAGAAGTTATATGATATCCACTCAGTTAGATTTTCAATAAATCATAAGGAAAGAAAACATTGTTCTGAAAAAGGTTTACAAACAGCATTTACTGTTCTAATAGAGTATTCTAATCCAGTGCCTTTCAAGTTTAATGTACATATGAATCACCTAGGGAATCTGGTTAAAATGTAGATTACAATTCAGTAGGTATTGGATGACAGCAGAGTTTCTGCATTTACAACAAGCATCCTAGGTAATGCAATGTTGATTGTAAGGAGAACACATATTGAGTAGCAAGGCTCTAGCCTACTTAATTAAGTTCTCAGTGATCACCCTGTTTCCTTCCTTATAAATGTGTATTGCAAAAACAAAAAAAAACCACAACACCAAAACGGAAAAACAATCTTTCAAAAAAAAAAAAAGAAAGAAAGCCTTCATGTATAAGAGCTAGATCTGGTCACATCTTAAAACAAAATCTTTCAGTCATGTCAGAGGAAAGGTCTTGTAAGATACCTTTTAATTTGGTCCTTCTGGTTAATCCAGGAAAGTTATATATGTATATGAGTGGTCTTAGCCGTCGATCAGAAAAAGCCACAACTTCATAAGGAATGTTAGTTGCCACGACGCCCACAATTCCATTCATACACTGGAGTACAGTTCTTTTCTTGGTTTCAATATTGATAAATATTACAAAATTCCCAGAAGGGTAGCAAATGGTGCTGTCGTTGACAAAATGAACATTCTGCTTGGGGAATCCTTGTACCCATCTTCAGGGAAAAAAATATGTCACATCAGTAGAATAGAATACATTTCAAATACTTTTTCTTTCTTTCTGTTTTAAACAAAGCAAACAATAGATCATGAACATTTTTGAAACTCATCTATTCTCTTCTCACCCCCCTTCTGCCCCAAACCACCTCTCAGATAAAAGAACACACAAGGTTGCTGTGAGACCAGTTCCAGTTCAGACACTAAAGAAACTTAAGTGTAGACCTAAAGTTCCACAGGCCTTGAGAATCTTCTTCAGAGACTTTTCTAGTGAAGCACAACCTCTGTTCAAACCTCAAAGAAAATCTTCCTTCTGAGAAAATCTCAGAAGGATTTCTGTGGTCTTGTAAGCATGGAAAAGAAAAAGTAAAAACAAGAGAGAGCAAAAAGAGCTTGATCCTAATAGAAAACAGGTGCATCCTCGAGGCCTTACCTTTAAAACTAGTTTTGATTTAAAAAATAAACTTTTAAAAAAGCTTTAAACAAGATAGCCTGGTTCCACCTGAAACTACCACAAGGTTGTTGATTAGCTATATTCCAATATAAAATGAAAAGTTAAAAAGAGAGAGAGAGCCTGCTTAGTGGTTCTGAGCCAAATAGGAAAATTGCTTCTTTACTAAGATGGAGTGTGTGCAGCTATATTTTAGATCTAAAACTAGAGATAAATGCACGAAGTAAAAGAAGTAAGTAGACATGAATGAAAAGGTTAGAACACAAAAGTAGTATATTTTTAAGTAAGGAGTGTGTGGTGAATGTTAAGCTAGAGGAAGAAGACAAAGATGAGAGTCTGAGATGAGGGGTGAGCCTACCTCTATTTAAATGTTAAAGATAAGCTTAAAGATGATGGAGAGGACCAGAGCAGGACACTGGTTCGGAGAGAAACTTCAAGGGAATAGGGAGTACAGCCAGGACCGGTGAAGGAGGCTGTGTGGAACACAGTGCAAGTAACACTCTAGAATGTGGAAGGAAAGCAATACCAATTTACACCTGCGCAGCGTCTTACGTTTTTCAAAGGCCACTACAAGTGCAAACAAATCCAGAGTCGGTGGATAGGAGAGAGAAGGAAAGGGCTGATGGCCCTAAGTGCGGAGAAAATCACCAAAGACCATTAGGATGGAAAGAGGGCTGTCACTGGGATGGGTGTGGGCGGTGGGGAACATACAAGAAAGGAAAAGATTATTGAAGGTAATAGCCAGAAAGAGGAGGCAGAAATGAAGAGTGTAGGAGAGCAGTAGTGGGTAAGACAGCGGCGGGGTGGGGGGTGGAGGGTGAGTTGCGGGGGGGTGGGGCAGGGAGGAGGAGAAAGAGATGGAACTGTTGTCATTGAATAAGGAAGTGAGGGGAGCGAAGTCACAGAGAAAGGAAGTCTGCAGGAAGGCAGACTTGGTGGCTGAAGAAGAGGTCGAATTTGTGGGACGGCAGGTCTACAGGACAAGAGGAAGCAAAGGGTAGGGTTGTAGTTCTGAGGGAAGAATTTCCGCGAGAGGAGTCAGTCGCAGGGACGCCGCACCTCACGGACAGGGACGGGCCGAGGGCGACGTTGTGGACTTCATCTCGTTCCCGGCCTTGCGCCATGGCCCAGATATTTCTCAGCCGGCCGGGGGCAGCCAACACCTGACCCAGGCCAGGGTCTGCAACCGTTACGCTGAGGTCCCTGGCTGCTGGGCTGGCAGAGCCGCCACTGTTTACACCGTATCCGGGATACCGTAATTCCTGCGCCCATTGGCTCTGTCCTTTCAGCGGCTCTCTCTTGAGCCGAGCGGATTGGTGGGAGCGCTGAGCTATCTCAACCAATGGAAGAGCGGAGGACGAACCGAGGGGCTGACCCCAGGATGGGTGCTGGAGTGATCCAGCCTCGGACAAGTAATTACACAAATAATAAGTAGCAATAGCAGGCTTTAATATTGAGTGCTGACCGTGCCAGACGTTGTTCCAAGGGAGGTTCAGATATTATTTCATTTAATATTCAAATCCTCTATCAGACCCATTTTGTAGAAAAGGAAAGCAGGATAAGAGAAGAAATTGCCCGACTACAAAACTGAGAGGGACTTAAAGCCAGATCGAGTCTAAAACTAGAGCTTCAAGCCTTTGATTACTAATTACATACTCTAATATACCCTCCACTATTTCAAGGAGGCATACAGCTTCTGGAAGTAACGGGTCAAAAGATTCGCAGTCTGTCCTTGCTTCCTCCCTTCCCTCTCTTGCCCTCCCCCCCCCCCCCCATTACTTCTGCACTCCCTCCCTCCCTTCTGGTCCTCTTTCTTCCCTTCTTTATGTCTCTTCTTCTCATCTTGTCACCTTCTCGTCTTCATTTCATTCGCAAATATTAATATTCACTGAGTATTACTGTGCATTGTGCTAGTCGCTTGGAACAAAATAGTGAGCAAACCAGATACAGTTCCTTTCTTTGTGGAACTTAGAAGAACTTCCTTCTTGGTGGGGCCCAGCGAGTGAGGAATAGACATCCGTTTCATTACATTAAGGTAGAATGGTCGATTGAATTAAGAAACGGGAAACGATATTATGAGGGCTTATGGTGTAGTTCTCTCCTGGTTGGATGGGCAGTGCCAGAGTTGATTACTGTGTGCATGTTTTGTTTTCACTGAGATTTAAAGGATAAAGAGTGATTGCTGAGGGGCGGGGGATGGGGAAGGAACAGAGGACAGTTTTTTTTTTTTTTTTTAAGTGTCACGGCAGGACAACAGATGGTAAGAACTGGGAAGTCAGTGTTATTGAAATAGAGGAAGGTCAGTAGAAAACACTGAAGTCTGGAGAAGGAGCAAGGGCCAGGCAAAGGCCAAGTTGTGAATTCTGGTCTTTATCCCAAGAGCCAGGGAAAGACATTAAACAGGTTTAAATAGAGGAATGACAAGATAAGATTTATGTTTATAAAAGATCATTCTGGCTGGAGGATTATCAATTGGGTAGGAGAGTGGGGAGAATAGAAATAGGAAGATCTGTTAGGATTGATTTCATGATTCTAACGAGGGAAGCAAAGCCAGGTTGTCAAGCTGAGCACCACTGGCACCTGGGACTGGATATGGGGGTAAGTCTCATGCAGGATGTTTAGCAGCATCCGTGTTAGTAGCACCTCCACTGTTGTGATAATCAAAAACGTCTATGGGGACTTCCCTGGTGACTCAATGGTAAAGAATTCGCCTGCCAATGCAAGAGAAATGGGTTTGATCCCGTATCAGGGAAGATCCCACATGCTTCAGAGCAACTAAGCAAGGGAGCAGCAGCTACTGAGCCCATGTGTGGCAATTACTGAAGCCTCAGCACCTTGGAGCACAAGCTCTACAACAGAAGCCACCGCAATGAGAAGCCTGGGTACTGAAACTAGAGAGCAGCCCCCACTTGTTGCAACTAGAGAAAAGCCTGCACAGCAACAAAGATCCAGCACAGCTGAAAATAAGTAAGATAACTTTTAAAAATGTCTGTGGATATTGTCAAATGTTCCTTGTTTTTTTGGGGGGGGGTGCGCAAAATTGCCCCCAGTTGAAAGCCATTGATGAGGCAATGTATTAAAAATATGTTAAAGGTAAACACCTATATCAGGACTTCCCTGGTGGTCCAGTGAAGAAGACTCTGTGTTCCTAGTGCAGGGGGCCTGGGTTTGATCCCTAGTCAGGGAACTAAACCCCACATGCTGCATCGAAGAGTTTGTAAGCCACAACTAAAGATCCCACATGCCACAGTGAAGATCAATGATCCCGCATGTTGCAACTGAGACCTGGAACAGCCAAATAAATAAATAAATATTTTTAAAAAAAGCAGCAACAACTGTGAGCTTTGGTGATGGATTGATAAAGAGGGGTAAGGGAGAAGGAAGAATCCAGGATGCTCCTGGGTGTCTGATTATTACAATCAGGGATGGTGATGCACTTTGCTGACATGGGGTGAAGAAGTGGAGCTATGTATTTCTGACCTGAAGAATTTCTTTGCTGAAATGTGAGTGCCATACACAGGTGGTGCTTGGTGTTAAGGGTCTGTACTGGCTGGCTGACAAAATCCCACATTGCTGAGTCACAGAGAGAAGTGGCTTGGACAACAGTCAAACTTTCTTCTCAAGTACTTCTTAAGCTCTGGGTAGTTTCTGTTGCCACTCCCTCACTAGTTGACTTATTTGTGTTTCCATCAAGCCCTCCCTGCACCCCCACCCGACCCCCAGAAAACACAATATTCTTTTAACTACAACTTGAGCATTTTAAAGCCATCACTAGAAAAGAAGGTGAGGAGGCAAATCTTGCTACTGCTCCCAGAGAAAATGGTAGGTAGATGATAGAAGGTGAGCAAGAAGTGTGAACTCTAGGAAAGGGATACTGATCTAGGCTGGAATCAGCCATGACTTGGGAAGCCGAACTTGCTCTGTGCTAGAGCAAAGGAGAAACTGAACAAAATCAAACTGAAAAGGCAGTGGAAAAGCATGTCTTACTCTCTGCAATCTGACTGGGTTTTAGATGAAAATGGAGGTTTCTAACTGGGTTTCTGGGGAATATCTGTGGCTGGTATTCAGGTGGAGATGCCCTGACCTCTACACTGTGCAGATTACAGGAAGAGGAGTGCTCTTTCTTTCTTAGTCTGGAAGGTGAAAGACAGACTATCCCAGAAAATGGACTTGGAGGGACAATTGAGGAAAACAGGTGAGTTCTCACTGTGAATGATTTTTGATATTAGAAATAAAATCTAACACCCACAACTTTTTATTTATCTAATCAGGGATGCAAGGAGCAGCCCTGAGCTTCCAAAGATGATACTCAGTGTGTTTCACTATTTTTAGGAAGCGTGCAATCCTCCTAAACCCACTTTGCCTCTCTCAACTTTCTTTCCTTGCAAATCTCCATCCCATCATCACTAGACCAGTCCTGGACAGATTAAGCCTAATCCTCAGCTTGAGGTTTTATCCCTTTGTAGATCTCAGCTTGTCTTAAAGGTCAAAATAACAATGGTCTATTCGAGTTTATTGAGCTCTAAAACCCAAAACCTGTCCAGGACCATCCACAGGAAAACAAAACAACAACAAAGGACATTTATTTTCCACGAAGAATTCATCTCATTCCCAGCTTCTCAGCTTTTCTTGGGTTGTAGCCAAGCTCTGTGATATCTGAAAGATGACTTTTCTCATCTTGCTAAAATGTTCACCCATGAAGTAGGTTTTCTAGGATCTTTAAACATGGAAAAAGATTATACAGCATATTGGAAATTACTCCATTTAATAAGTAAACATATCAACGACCTTCTGTGTATCAGACAAGTATTTGCTTTCTGTGAAAAGCAATATGTACAAGAAAATTGAGAAAGCAACAAGTGAGCATCACTTCTCTGGATAGAAAGATGTAAATAATGAAAGTTTTTACAGTAAAGCAGTTGCAACAGAGAGTATCTACTTATTTTCCTGTAATTGATCCGTTTTATAATAGCCATGATAATAAACCTCAATTTATTGAGCTCATACTGTGTGTTAAGAACTTAGTAAAAATCGAATCCTTCCAACAACCATACTGCAGAAGAAACAGACTCAGGGAGGATGAGTTTAAGACTCCAGTTTTCACACGTACTGCAAAGGCGCCTGCAGTGGGAATGTTGGCTGTGATCTCCCTCCAGGCGCCCGGGCTGCGGTAGCCGGGCCTTCCTTTTTGAAGAGGGTGGGGAATCCGGCCTGCGCGCTGGGTCGGGTCGCCAGGGGCTTCTGCGCTCAGGTTTCCTTTCTGGGCCGGGGCAGCGCGGGTCCCTGTGCACACAGCCCAGGCCGGGCTGGCGGCTGCCCCAGCCTGGCACTTCTGAGAAAAATAGGGGAGGGGCGACCGACTTCCTGGTTGGACCTTAAACTCCATTGGGAGCTCGGCCTGTGCTGCGCTGCAATGTCCGGCGGAACGGTCAGGAGCCTGGGGAAGGGTGAGGCTGCCCTCCGCGATCTGCAGCGGGGATCTGGGCGACCCTCGGCCGCGGGTCAGGGTGCGGCTGAGCCACTCGGGAAGGCACCCACCCGGGGAAAGGCCGGGGCCGCAGCGCGCGGGACCTCTCCACCGCTGGGTTCGGGGGACAGCTGGAGGCTGGGGGTCCCCGCCACTCTCTGGGCTTTAACTGCGTCCGCTTCTCCCCGCAGGAAGCGCGCCCCCGGGGCCCGTCCCCGGGGGCCTGATCCGCGTCTACAGCATGAGGTTCTGTCCTTTCGCCAAGAGGACGCTCCTGGTCCTGAGGGCCAAGGGAATCCGGTGAGGACTGAGGAGGGGGCTGCTCCCCGATTTGGCCATGAACCAGCTGCTGAGGAAGGCCTCAGTGGGAAACTCGGGTAGGGCCCCTTTACTGCAAAATAAACTATTCTCAGCCTTTCCGAGATAGAGCAACTTAGAGACCCTATCCCCGAGGTGGGGGCAGGGGGCCGATGCCACAGACTCCCACCAGTCTGGGACATTCCCTTTAGATTAACCATTTTATGGATCAGAAAAGCTGCTGCTGCTGCTAAGTCACTTTAGTCGTGTCCAACTCTGTGTGACCCCAGAGACGGCAGCCCACCAGGCTCCTCTGTCCCTGGGATTCTCCAGGCAAGAATACTGGAGTGGGTTGCCATTTCCTTCTCCAATGCATGCATGCACGCTAAGCCGCTTTAGTCGTGTCCGACTCTGTGCGACCCCATGGACAGTGCTAGACCTCCAGTAAAGCTCGTGGTATGCAGAGATCACACCGACTGTTCTCACAAGCAGTAGCTCTTTGAGCTCTGGCAGATCCCTGAGTCCTGTTATATTGCCCTATATCCCAGTTCAGAGTCCCGGCCTTGACACTCCTCTGGGTAGAGTGCCAAGTTAATTGTACTGTGCATATTTCTATAGTTTGGGTTATTGGTTGAAGCAAATAAAGTGTCTATGCCTAAAAATTCACGCTTTTGGGAAGCCACACCGAAACTAGCAAGGTTACTGACATAGGTGTTTCCACAAGAAATATGCAAGTCATTGGCTTATCTCTGACACTGAAGAGCCACTGGAACCTTCTCCCTTACAGAGACCTTTGGAATCTGTTGAACAAACACTAGATACATGTGGTGTGGAAGTCTTAAGAGAGAGTTCCCATTCCAAAGAAATTTCTATCTATGTGCTTAGAATTTATAAACTACTTTTAGTCTTCTGGGGGAGAATTAAGCAGGCAATTCCTTTTCCCTAAAAAAGGTAAGATATATTCCAAAGGGGGAAAAAAAACCCAAATGATTTATCAATTAGTCATCACTTCAGTAAGATTTCCATCATATTCTGGGTGAAACCGATTCTGAACAAATAGCAAAATATTCAACATTTAGTAACATTTATCAAAACATTGTCTTATCCAAATATAATATTTACTGTATTAGTCAGAATTTCTTATTGCAATTAACAAATATCCAATTCAGTTGGCTTGAAAAAAGACATATCTTGTGCTCATACAATTGAAGAATCCAGGATCAGACTTTCCTGGTGGTCCTGCCAATGCAGGGGACATAGATTCGATCCTTGGTCCAGGAAGATTCCACATGCCTCAGGGCACCTAAGCCTAAGGTGCACCAAACTACCGAGCCCCCACTCTAGAGCCCATGCTGGGCAACAAGAGAAGACACTGCAATGAGAAGCCCATGCACCAAAACCAGAGTGTAACTTCCACTCTCCACAACTAGAGAAAGCCTTTGCACAGCAACAAAGACTCCATGCAGCCAAAAATTAAATTAATTTTTTTAAAAAGAAAAATCCAGCATCAAGACACAGCTGGATTTGAGAGCGCAAAGTCCTGGGTGAGTGCCCCTCTGGACTTCTAGGTTGAAAACAACCCTATCTTACTTACTGGCACAGTTTTCCAAAGGGAAACGGGATTGATTTACCATAAAAATGTGTGTAAAGGGGGTGAAGAGTGCAGGCAGTGCAAACAACAGAGGTCTACTTTGTTCATGAATTAGTTTTTAGTCCCAGGGGGCTTTGATCAGAGAGGCAGCTGACTTTACCATGGGGCTTCTCAGGTTCCACTAGTGGTAAAGAACCTGCCTGCCAATGTAGGAGACTTAAGAGATGCGGATTTGATCCCTTGGTCAGGAAGATCCTCTGGAGGAGTCCATGGCAACCCACTCCATATTCTTGCCTGGAGAATCCCTATGGACAGAGAAGCCTGGTGGGCTACAGTCCTTAGGCTCGCAAAGAGTCAGACATGACTGAAGCGACTTAGCATGCATGCATGCAGACTGTACAGCATTATCAGTTCAGTTTAGTTGCTCAGTCCTGTCCAACTTTGCGACCCCATGGACTGCAGCATGCCAGGCTTCCCTGTCCATCACTAACTCCCGGAGTCCACCCAAACCCATGTCCATTGAGTCGGTGATGCCATCCAACCATCTCATCCTCTGTCATCCCCTTCTCCTTCTGCCTTCGATCTTTCCCAGTATGAGGGTCTTTTCCAATGAGTCAGTTGTTCACATCAGGTGGCCAAAGTACTGGAGTTTCAGCTTCAGCATCAGTCCTTCCAATGAATATTCGGGACTGATTTCCTTTAGGATTGACTGGTTGGATCATTACAGAATCTACTAAAGCCTGGTTTTCTCTAAAAGGCACATCTTCCAACTTGTTGCAGCAGGTATGTTACCCTGTTGGCTCATCATGCCAGATTACCAAAATGCATATGTGTTCTGAGAACCTTCTTTAGTACAAAAGCCCAGGATTTACCTTTCTTTTCATAGTATGAAATTTCAGAAATCTTGATAATTCCTTGCCAGAGAGCCTCATTATTCTTGCAGTGGCTTGTATATGAGTGTACAGTGTACAGTAATTTGTCAGCAGACAACCCACAAATGCCACTATTCATTCTGGCTATTCCTTTCTTTCTATGGGAGAGAGGGTGGGATTGTGTATTTAATCCTCAAGCTAAATGATTTTGTAGCTACTCAGGTGGATGGGGATAAAGGAAACAAAAGATGTTGGGGTGTATTATTTCTGAGTAACTAATCGGTTCTATTGAACACTTATCCAGCTTTGACAATGATATGGACCTGAGACCTGACTTTAACAATTATATGAAACTTCCCTTCCTCTTATTTCCCCTGCATCTTTTAGGCAGGATAGAAATCAGATCCAAAAACAATCTTAATATAGTTCGGACTTCACCTGTTTCTTCTTTATGGGTTTATTTAGTGTAATTTAGTCATGTGCCATTTAAAAAAAATATCAATGCATGGACATTTAATCTAAAAGCTTATCTTGTGGATGAATTTTTTGGATTCCTTAATATTCTTGTAAAAAATTGATGAACTTTCTATTCAGATTAGCAAAAGAAACTGAATTTTGTTAATACCATGTTGATTCTTATGTAGTGAGACATGAACAAACTCAATTAGTTGACTCAGATATTTTTACAGTTAAGATACATCTTAGTTCCAAATGGAATATCTAATTGACAGTCTTGAAGAATTTCCAGTTATTTATTCAACCAATGTGTGTTGAGTACCTATCTGAAAATGTTTATATATTTCATACCATTTGAATCTATTTGAAACTTTGCTTATTTACATGTTTGTTTATGAATATGACCAAGACATCAAGCAGAGCACTGCTTTCATGGAGCTTACATTCTAATGTGTGTTGAGTACCTATCTGAAAATGTTTATATATTTCATACCATTTGAATCTATTTGAAACTTTGCTTATTTACATGTTTGTTTATGAATATGACCAAGACATCAAGCAGAGCACTGCTTTCATGGAGCTTACATTCTAAGGAGGTGACATAACAAATATGTAATTAAGTTAGCAAAGTAATTTCAGATGCATATCTTAAGTTCAATGAAGAAAGTAATTCAAGAGATATAAAAAAGGCCAGTGTGGTCAGATCGTAATGACCAAAGCAAAAGTCATAGGAAACAGATGTGACAGGTAACCCAGGGCCAGATCACATGGCATAAAAAGGGGTTCAGAGTTTATCCGCATCGCAGTGAGGAGCAATCGTTGTAAATAAGAAGGAGGGTGGCCTCATCCAACTTACCTTTGTATATGGAGAGTGGGGACTTCCTAGGTGGCTCAGTGGTAAAGAATCCACCTGCCAATGTAGGAGATACTGGTTCAACCCCTGTGTCTGGAAGATCCCCTGGAGAAGGAAAAGGTAACCCGATCCAGTGTTCTTACCTGGGAAATCCCATGGTCAGTGGAGCCTGGTGGGCTACAGGCCGTGGCCATGGGGCTGCAAGATTCTGACACGACTTGGCGACTGAGTACACATGCATGAGTAGAATGGCGGCCTGTAGGGAGGCCACAGGGGAAGCAGAGGGGCCGGTGGGCCTACTGTAGAGGTCCAGGCGGCAGGTGATGTCTTGGACTAGGTGGCAGTGTTAAAGCCGAGAAGCAGATGGAGCCAGACTGTGATTTGAAGGTCTAGCTGACAGGTCTTGCTGATCCATGCGATTTGAGGAAGAGGGGACAGGGGGAAGGAATCAAGGCCATGTTGACTCGAAAATCTGGGGTCTGATCAGCTAAGTGGGTGATGGGACCAACGAGATTTTATTCAGGAATACAAGAAAAACGTTACTGTCATCACTGTCTTCTATCTGTTTTTTCAGGCATGAAGTCATCAACATCAACCTGAAAAATAAGCCTGAGTGGTTCTTCAAGAAGAATCCCTTAGGCCTGGTGCCGGTTCTGGAAACCAGTCTGGGTCAGTTGATCTGTGAATCTGCCATCACTTGTGAGTATCTGGATGAAGCATATCCAGGGAAGAAGTTGTGGCCAAGTGACCCCTATGAGAAAGCTTGCCAAAAGATGGTCTTTGAGTCCTTTTCTAAGGTGCGTGTTTAAGAAATTTCAGCTCCTATTTAAAATGTCTTTGTTTTTAAAGCTGAATCAGTGCTGTCACTCTTGGTCCAGTGATTTGGGAGGGAAAGACACACAGGATTATGCTCTTGCCGGCTCTGACATGTCCTACGCGCCCTTTCATGATCTGAATCCTTTTTACTTTACATTCTCCCAACACTTTACATTCTTGTCATGCTGAAATTTTGCCCAGACTTGCTACCTTCTTCTCTAGTCTTTCTAGAAGACTCTTCCCCCTTCTCACTTTGCCTGGTTGTCTCAAGTTCTCTTTTGTACAGTCTGCACTTCTCTATGAGTGGAACCACAAGGCTGAGGGCTGACTGTACTGTGCCGATTTATAGAAGGGGTTTGAGCATTCAGATTCTCCTATTGGCGGAGGGGGGCGGGTGTGGTGTCCTGGAACCCAACCCCCACCTCCACCCCCACCCTGCCACCCCCAGCAAACACTAAGGAACCAGTCCGGAGACTGCTGTCTTCCAGAAGCTTGTTAGTGCCCAGCTCTGCGCTCCCACAGGCGCTGACGTGCCTCTGTGGGGACTGCTGCTGCCTTGTAAGTGTGTTGTATGCCTGTGTGTTGTACCAGGGCTGTGAGCTTCTGAGGATGAGGGCTGTGTTTCCATTACTGCTGGCTCACTGCCTAGGCCTGTCACCAGCCCTGCCACTTCTTAGCTGTGTGACTCTAAGCAAGTTACTTATTATTTATCTCTGTACCTCAACTCATGTGTAAAATGAGTATAATAAGGGTTCCTGTGCCACTGAAAAAAATCAGTTAATATACAACACCTGAAGTCCAATACATGGCAAATACTCAGTGTTAGCTCTGATTCTTCTAGCCACCATGTTTATCTGTGAGCATCTCCTGTTTGTTGGCAACAGCTCCTTATGGACTGAGTAAATGGCATTCCTGTAGAAGAGCTTTCTGTGTTTGAATTAGCATCAGTATTAATTCAAACAATTAGATTAGTTCAAACAATTAGTATTAAAAAAGAAATGACCAACAGTAGACAATGTGAATAGCCACATCAGGTTATATCTATATAATATCTATAAAATTCTGTTAGTTCATCGGGATATATGTCAGCATAATAGGAAACATCTTGTCTCTAGGGAAAGAAATGGTGGAAAAAATACGTAGAAAGTGAGACTTGTAGGGAGAACATATTGTTTAAGGAAACACTGAAAAGGGAAAATCCGGCAGGGAAGGAAGAGGAAATTGGCTGGCTTAGCAGAATGAGAATGAAAGAATACTAGAGATTGCCACTGTCAAAGATGATAGACAGGGAATATGGTGTTTACAAGAAAGATGTTGGAGAATTAAAGAATCATAATACTGAGATTCCTTGTATTGTCTAGAAAGAAAAGGAGCTAACAGCTGGAGATGCCCACTGTTTCTTCCCTGCTCACACTCAGAGAAGAGGTGGCCTTAAGTACCACATGACCCCATCCTCCTGACCACAGCTCAACAAGCCAGAAATGCCCCCAGCTGTACCCTAGACCAAAAATATTTTTCCTGAAAACTTGGGAATGAGACACAAACTAAGACAATAAAGGTGTTGAGATTTTAGAGCTGTATGTTTATGTCATTGGAGACTTAACAAGCCAAAGACACACAAAAAAAGAATTTTTAGGAAAGCAGAGGTTAAGAACATTGCAAAGGGAATTGACATTTGGCAAATAATATGAAGCAGACAGTCAAAGAGAAGCAGAGATGAAAGCCCATCTAGACCCAGGTGGAAATGTGAAAGGAACGGGTGCCTGCAAACCTTCAGTTCCAATGAAGGCAAGCTGTGCCAACATGGATAGGCTTTCTGGACATTCTCCTGTACTTTTACAAGGGCTTGTTTCCTTACACTGGGACAAGTGGATTTCTGTCTCTTGCAGTGAGACAATACCAAAGACGGAGCATTAAAACACAAACACCTCCACCACAAGCATTAAAGCATCTGCTGCTACACCTGTCAAGTCTTCAGGTTGTCAACCACTTTGAGCTGTCTTCTCATGCTTGTCTCAAGGTAGAGATCAGGAAAATCTCCTTCCTAGCTCTCTCTGCAACTGGGGCCAAGGCCTGGAACCTAGGCTCTTTCCCTCACATGCACACATTTTAGGGTTCAGTTCAGAAATGAGACACGTGGAGAAGTAGGCTTGGGGTGGGGCACTGGTTCTGCTGATGAGAGTGGCTGGTGGCAGAGCTCCTGGCTTTCAGGAGCTGGGGTGATTGCAAGATTCAATTCCAGCCTGGCATCAGTAACCTCATCGTCCAGCGTCTGGCAGGGGTACAAACCGTAGCATTGAGTGCTCAGTTCACTGGTGGCAAAGAGGGCTTCCCATCAGGTCAGTTTCCAGCATGGTTTTGGAATGGTCCAGTTCAGTTCCAGACCTGTTTGTTCAGCCTCTCAACAATTCAGTGAGCAACAATTCTATCAGTGTCCTTTTAAGATATGTTTGACTCAAACTCAACAAGATGGCTTCTCCTAATCACTGCTTATAAAATCTTGACTCTTAGAGCATCTTAGGCCACAAAACTGTTTTTAAGATAAGTACCCGACCTCTGTGAGTACAGAAACCAAAGTTTCTAGAACACTCTGACTCTGGGACTATAAGGGTTCTGTGGTGCTTTAATATGAAGGGGCTGATATAGTTAGCTTCACACTGATAAACTAAGAAATTATTCTCTGTCTAGGTGCCATCTTTGATGGTAAGTTTTCTTAGAATGCAAAATAAGGAAGATTGCTCTGGCCTAAAAGAAGAACTGCATAAAGAATTCAGCAAGCTGGAGGAGGTAATCAACCCCTTCTTGATTTTATGGGAGTAATACATGGTATCTATCTTTTTCTTCTATTCTTTTTTTTTCATATTCCCATCTCCAAAATCACTTTAAGGTAATTAGCAATAATACCAAAAAGGAAATTTTAGTTTACAACAGATAGCTATAAGCTGTTGTGTTTAGGATATAAATGAAAACACCTAAAAATGTTTTGTCATGGACTTGCTTTTAGAACATTTTATTGCATTGACATTAAAATATCAAGGAAAAATGTCACCCACATTTCCACAATTTGTCACCAGTTTTAATTTTTCTATGCTTGTTCTATGTATATTTTTAAACATTAACCTAACTGTAATCAGAGCATAAATCATTTGTGTTCTTTTTTTCTACTTAATATTATATAATAAACATTCCCCACCATAAAGAGATGCCATGAATTAGACAGACACTTGGGGAAGCCCAGATATGGTTTACCTGCTTTGCAGGAGAGCTGCCATTTGGATTCCTCTTCCATTCACACTGAGCATTAGGTTTTTACTGAGGGAAGACACAGTTCCTGTTTCATATGGAAATGCAGCCTTTTATCAGTAAGTATGAATTTTGCTGTAGATTATTTCAGAAACCTTTTTTTTTTTCCCCATTAAGAAAGTCTATTACTCTCTCTCTCTTTAGTCGCGAAGTTGTGTCCAACTCTTGTGTCCCCATGGACTGTAGCCTGCCAGGCTCCTCTGTCCATGGGATTCTCTAGGCAAGACTACTCAAGTGGGTTGCCATTTCCTTCTCCAGGGGATCTTCCCGACCCAGGGATCAAACCTGGGTCTCCTGCACTGCAGGCAGATTCTTTACCAACTGAGCCTCGAAGTTTGCTGTTTTTTTCTTTTAAAGCCATGAATGAGTGTTCGATTTTATTGAATGCTTTGTCTGTTTCTATTACATCTTTTCAAATGTTCATAAAAAATTTCTCCCTTTAAACTGAAGAGTATAGTATAACATTTTTCTGGTGTTGAACCATGCTAGCATTACTGGGATAAAACCTAATTGTTTTAAATGGTTTTCATATACATTCTAAAATTAATTAATATTTAAAGAATATTTGTATATTTGTTTATATAGTAGATTACTTTGTTCTAATAGTATCTGCTGAACAGTATGGGAGGTAGAAAGTGATAGGCAGTTCATACTATACAGATGGTTAATTTGGTGGCAGACCAAAAACATACTCAGGTAGATATAAACAACCTGTTTACAATGCAGAATGTTATAAGGGCCCTGAAAAAAACTATGGATATCTTATAAATAGCAAAATGGTTTGGTGTTAATTAGCTAGATAATAATCTCAGTTCTTCTCTCTATAAAACCATAATACCAATTCACTTTCTTAAATTTCAGGCATACACTTTTGTGCTTGGTTTTCAAAGAATTTTACTTGGCATCTGTTTAATAATTAATCTAGTTATTTCCAATATATTTTAAGTAAACTTTTCTACTGAAGTATTATATGCAGAGATTTACTCAAAGCGTAAGAGTATAGCTTGATGAATTTACAAAGTAAACACAGCCATGAAACTGGCAACCATATCAAGAAAGAGAATATTAGTTTTGAATGATTTTTGTACTTCATACAAATGGAATCATAATATTCACTCTTTGGGGTCTTACTTCTTTCATATAATATCAAGTTTCTGAAGTTCATATATATTGTGTGTAGTTAGTTCATTCCTATACTTTGTATAGTGTTCCAATGTATGACTACTGCATAATTTATTCATTTTAGTCCTGATGGACAGTAAACATTTCCACTTTGGGGTTATAAAATACTGCTGCGATGAACATTCTTATACCTATGTTTTAGTGACTGTATGTTCATATTTTCAAGAAGTAGGATTACTGGGTTATAGAGTATGCATGCACTCAGCTTTAGTAGACAATGTTAAAAACATGGCTAAACCAGTTTATACTTCTGTCAGCGGTGGGTCCACAGAGTTACTAACTTCATCTTGTTCCTTTTAGCCATTCTGATGGATGTGAAGTGGTATGACATTTTCATTGTAATTTGCATTTCCTGAACGACTCATGTAGCTGAGCACTTTTTCAAATGATTATTGGCCATTTGGAACTTCTCATTTGTGAAAGTCAAGTCTTGACCAATTTTCTGATGAATTGTTTGCCTCTTTCTTATTGATTCCCAGGAGTTCTTTCTATATTCTGAATACCAGTCCTTTGTTGGGTATGTGTATTGCAGAGATCTTGTATTCTGTGGCTTGTTTGACTTTTTTCCCCTTTCCAGTAAAATAGACTGTTTTGCATTATCCCAAACCAAGAGGTTCTAAAGGTTAAACTAATCAGACAAACCCCAACTTGACTATGTCAGGGCAAAAGTTACCACTGTCACTTACTTGTCTTGCCTTACCAGATGCAGAAATAAGAAGTATTCTTATGCTGTTTAATGTTCAGGTTCTGACTAATAAGAAGACAACCTTCTTTGGTGGCAGTTCTCTTTCTATGATTGATTACCTCATCTGGCCCTGGTTTGAATGGCTAGAAGCCTTGGAGTTAAATGAGTAAGACATTTGAATATTTTTTGCATAATTTAAGATAATGATAACTGGAATTGTATATACTAACTTTTTATGGACAAAATTAATGTATCTCATCAAATAGATTAATGGAAGCAGCCAACAGAAGGATACTTTGACTTTCCAGGGCATGCCCTATACCTAAACTCACGATTTTCTCCTATCTCTGGGGGTTGGCAAGGGTGGGGAGTTCTGTGACAGGTAGTAAAATGCTTGAAAACTGATTTACTCCTTCCCTCTTGGTTAAAAATCCATAAGGATATACATTTTTTTATAAGGATGTCAGGCAGGATTGTGTGATCAATGTCACCTCCCATTTACCAGCAAGAGTCCCACACCGTTTTCCAAACTCCATGTTTTGAAGTTTAGCAGCCACCTTAGCTTACTCCTACTTCCTAGAGCTTACAGTTACTATTAGTCACAATCTGACCAGAGAGTAATAAATATGTAATGTTCTTGGTCGTCTTTCATGTTCTCATTTTAAAAAAAATATCAGTCTCTCAGTTTGGACAAGTTCTTAGGTTAACTGAGCAAGTCACTTCACTCTAGTTTTAGATTCCTCTTCCACAAAACAAGGACCTCTACAATATCTTTCAAATATCATATTTTATGATTTTGCCTATCTTAAAGAAATATTTCTAAAGGACTACTTGAAAAGATTAGAGGAAAACAATATGAAACTGGCAAGTTATAGGAGCATTTGCAATGCCTTCCTACTTAGCCTTGTTCATCCCTTCATTCTTTCCATCTCCCACAGGTATGTAGACCACACTCCAAATCTAAAGCTCTGGATGGCATCCATGAAGAAGGATCCCACAGTATCATCCCTCCCCACCGATGTGAAGACCTTTCAAGGTTTCTTCAACCTCTACATGCAGAACAGCCCCGAGGCCTGTGACTATGGTCTCTGATGGGGACAAGAGTCAGCAATGAAGACATAGCTGATACTTTGCTTCACTAATATGAATAATACCATGCTTTTATTTTACCAGGTGTTCTCATGTCTTATTGGATCACCTTCTCTGATTTGATATCAAATTTGGCTATACTGTGGGCTTTCCTTAAGACCCTCGTACAGAAATATAAACATATTTCCTGTCTCAGAATGCTCAAATGACTCCAAGGGCTATCACAGTCCATGCTGATAGATTGGATGATAAACTACAGTGCACTTATTCTTAAGGCTGATCATGAGCTGGCGTCAGACTGTCCCTGTGCTTGCCTCTCATAGCTGATCTCTTTTTCACATCATTATGATTGCTTAAATAGATCTTCAAATTTTTCTGACCTCACGGCTTTTGCATATGCCTTTCCTCTCCTTGGAATCCTCTTCCTTTTCCTCATCACAAAGTTCATCCTTTAAGTATTGCTATGAATTGAATTTTGTCCCTCAAAATTCATAGGTTGATGTCCTCACTCTCAGTATCTCAGAATGTGACTGCATTTGGAAGTAGGGTATTTCCAAAATGAAATGAAGTCATTTAATGTGGCCCTACTCAAGTATGATTAGTATCCTTACAAAAGGGGAAATTAAGAGACAGATACACAGAGAAGGAGAACACCATGTGAACATGAGGACAGTTATTCACAATATGGAACAGATTCTCCGTCACAGCCCTCAGCAGGACTCAATCCTGCTGACACTTGATCTCATACTTCTGGCCTCCAAAACTGAGACAATAAATTTCTGTGTTTAAGCCACTCAGTTTGTGGTACTTTGTTAATGGCAGCCCTAGCAAACTAATACAACCATCAAGAGGTGAGTGGGTAAATAAACTGTGATATATCCATACCATGGAATAGAAAGGAATCAACAATTAAAACACAGCAGCATGGGAGAATTTTAAAATAATTGTGCTGCATGGAAGAAGCCAGATCCCCCCAAAAAGAGTATATAATGTATGTGTAATTCTTGAAAATGCAAACTAACCCAGGATGTGAATAAGCACATCAATGATTCCCTGGGAGTAAGTCAATGGTGTATGGGTATGTGTGGTGAGAGCCAATAAGGAAGGACCTGAAGGAGCACAGAAAAAAATTTGGAGATGATGGATCTATTCATTATCCCAATTATGGTGATGCTTTTATGGGTAAGTCAAAAGTTATCAAGTTGTGTACATATATATATAAAGTTGTTTATATATATGTGTGTGTGTGTGTATATATATATATATATATACACGCAGTGAATTATACATCAATTATATCTCAGTAAAGCTGTGGTGGGTCTTTTTTTTTTTTTTTTTTTTTGGCCAATTGCGGGATCTTAGTTCCCCAACAGGGATCAAACCCATATCCACTGTAGTGGAAACATGGAGTCTTAACAATAAGACCACCAGTACATAGTAAAGTTTTTCTGCATAAACTAAATGTTATTCTCTGAATCAAGATTGTTACATATTTCCATGAGAAATGCTGGTATGTAAGGAGTATTTGCAATCATTCTTGGATTGAGAATATTAAGTATTTCCCCTTAATAAGACAAATTCCCCCCAAAGGAGTTTATATTATGGATAGAACAGTGAATGCATCTTTGAAGGTGACCACATGAAGTGACCCAGCAAAGACCAGACGTGTGTCTTATTCACAAGTATTTCCTATACAGCTGGGAAATGTGGTATAATGTTCCACTCTCTGAACATTTAATTGTTCTAATGTCCCTAAAAACAGTTACTTCAAACTGAACTCTAATATGGAGACCGTCTTAATTTCAGCATTAGTGGAAATAATGAAAATAATTCATAGGTAAAAGATGAAACTTTATGTACTTATCCATATATTCTTTACCTGACAAAGGAAATATTATAACACATTAATAAGAAGAGAAAGACAGTAATTAATCTCTGTTAGCTTTTGCCCTGCCAATTTGCTGCCTGAAAGTAGTGATTATATTAAGCCTTATGATTAGGACTTTTATTCCTTCCATTTTTCCTTGTTCCAATTTCTTATGTAGACGTGCTTTGATAAAATCCAGAAGGATAAATTAAAATGTGACCCAATGAAAGGAATTCTGCAGGAGGCTGCAACTTACCAGAGGGCCAGTTAAAATTCTGGGAGGGAGGAGTGGCTAGCCAGGTAGATGCCACAGTAACTGAAGGAAAGTATAGTCCAGGAGAACATTGCCTATGATATAAAATACGGTACAAGGATTTAATCATCATGGTCAGGTTAACTACAGTCTTATAATTTCCCTTATTTAATAATTTTCACATAATTCAAATGTATTTGCCTCCTGCAATGTCTAGGCTGGTTTCTAACACTATTAACAGAAAGCTATTAGCAAAGTTAAGATCTATGTTTAAAAGATTTTTGAGTGAACTAAGGCCATGAGGTCACTGTCTCATGACTTCAGTGCAGAATAAAGCACACTGCACTATGTATGTCCCTGTGTGCCTTGAAATGGCCCAAGAACCATAAAATATTCCATAAATATGTGAAACATGGTAATTAGAGAAGTTATTCAAACAACTTGAAATACATTGGGCAGTTGCAATAATTCTAGCTTACTTCCATGTCTCTGTCCCTTAGGCCATATCTGGCCCTAAGCTTAATATCTTCCAGTCCTTAGAACAACTATAAAAAGTTCTTTTCTCATTTGTACCTACAGTTGAACAAATGAAACTTGACTTTAAAGTCTTAGCAACAATGTGTTTAAAATCTACATCATGAGGATGCTAATACAGGGAAGTGTCTGCTTCTGCCTCCTTGTGTGTGAGGCTTTAGTTTCCCCTCCTTTAGCTGCTGTTCTTCACTGTGGTTCCATAAACACAAGTTTTGCCTTCTCCTATGTCTGTCTTCTTTACATTCAATTCTCTATTGCTCATTCTACATATTTTTAATGGCCCTGTTTCTGCATTTTTACACTTTTCACTTTAACTGAACTTACTATTCCACTAAGCTTTATCATTTATTGGGTTTATTTAGCATAGTCTGGTCAATAAAAATGGTCAATATGTTCTGAGCATCCAATGCAAAAATAAATACAATTTCTTGAGGGACAGAGGCTTTAATGGAATAATTTTTTATCCTTGCTAGACAGATACTTCCTCCCATAATTGAAGATTATTAATTTTATATTTTCTTTACATTTATTTTAAATTTACAAAACACAAGACTTTTGAAGACACACACACTAACCATTCAGAGAAGAAAAACAAATGCTCCTTAATTATACTACAAAATTTGATAAATTTGTTTTTGGTGTTTTCTTGTTTTTACTTATAAAAGCACATTTTTTTGTTAAATATAACTTTGCTTTTTATAGCTATAATAATCATGGATTAAATAAATAGCCTACATAATAATTCATTTTAGAAATGGAACTTGGATCATATATTCCATGACTTCTATTGAGGTTTTTTTTGCTTGTTTACCTTTAGCATTTTATCATTAATAATTTTTCAAAAATGTGAATTTTAACATTTGCATAGTACCTCTTTATGGGATGTTTAACTTATTTAACCATACACAGATTACTGGAAATTTAGGTTGCTTTCAATCTTCTGCTATTATGACAGTGCTTTTAATTTGTTTGCACACAAATGTGTGGCAATATTTCTGATTATTTCCTTTAAACTGAATTCTAGTTCTTGAAGTGGATATAGAGTAGATATTTACTTCTCAGGAAGCTTGTATGAATTCATATTCCCACCATTAGAAAAAGAATGCTACCAGTTTCATTGCACTCTGTGCTAGCAAATATGAGCTTTAAAAGAACTGTGACTTTGATAAGTAGAAAAACCTCACCTTTGTTTAAATGACACTTTATAAAATGAATATTCAAATGAAACAATTTTTATGTTTTTGGTCATTAGCGGTTTTGCGGTTTGGGTGAGTTCCTATCCATTGTTCTAATGAGATATCTTTTTTATTTCATAAATGGTCTGAAAATATTTTGCCATATTTGTTCCAAATACTTTCTTCAGTTTATTATTTGCCTTTTAACTTTTCATGGCACTTTCAATATTCATAGGTTTAAAATTTGTATATAATGAAATATGTCAATCTTTCTATTTTCACTTTTTTCCTTTGTGCAAAAAGTCCTTCCTCATCCTTAAATTATTTCAATTTTCTACCACAGTTTCATCTATTTTTCAATAGGTTTGTTGTTTATATTCTCTCTTACTTTTCCTTGATTTATATTTTGATATACAGTATAACATAAGGACTTAACTTGATATTTTGTTCTAATACTTTTCTAAACACAATTGTTTAATAATTCATATCATCTACTGTGTATGGGTATCATTCTGGGAGTGTCTTCATCATATACTTAGCTTCATGTATTCCAGAGCCTGTCCTCACTCTTCAACTCTTTCACTGATCAAGTGACTCCTGAACCAATCCCACACCCTATGTGACGACAGCACCATAATGCTAAGGAGGGCCTTCTGCCTTGTCACATTCTCTTTCAAATTATCCCCATTCTCTACTGTCTGTTCTTCTAGATGAACCTTGGAATCATTCATTTAAGTACTCCTGGTCTCTAAAACATTTGATAAAACTAAGAATTTCTTTCTGTAAAGAACATCAGAACTACATGTATGATAACCAGACTTTCCTTGCAGGAGTATGTCTCTATATGTTTAAATATTATGTCAGTGATTTTTGTAATTTTCTTCATTAAGGTCAGTCCTAAGTATTTAAATCTTCTAATAGCAAGGATACTTATTTTGAAACCAGCATCTTACTGAGCATTCTTTTATCAGTCCTAGTAGATTATTGTATTATCCATTATCTCTTTTTCCCCTAGCTATAAGTTTTATATGTTAATATTTTGTTGCATTCACTAGAACTTCTAAGTTGATATTAAATAACAGTAGTAACATTGGGTATCCTTGATGACTTAATCCTAATTTTATTGTGAATTCCTTTAGAGTTTAATTATTCAACATGAATGTTGGCTATTAGTTTGAATTAACTATCAATTCCTTTGATAAGACTATACCAAGTAACCAAACTGGGAGTATTTTAAACATGAAGAGTAGATACAGCCCATATAGAAGCATATCTCAGAGATATTACAGGTTTGGCTCCAGACCACAGGAATAAAGTAAATATTGCTATAAAGTGAATCACACAAATTGTTTCCAAATACATATAAAAGTTTCCAAATACATATAAAGGTTATGTCTACACTATAATATAGTCTATTAAATGTGCAATAATATTATGTTTAAAGAAATCATTTATATAACCTAATTTAAAAAATGCTTTATTTCTAAAAATAATAACCATCAGCTGAGCGTTTAGAGAGTCATAAGCTTTTTGCTGGTGGAGGGTCTTGCCTTCTTGTTCATGGCTGTTGATTGGGGTTGGTGATTGCTAAAGATTGGGGTGGCTGTGGCAATTTATTAAAATAGGACCACAGTGAAGTTTGCTTGATTTACTCACCCATTCATGAATAATTTCTCTGTAGCATGCAATTCTGTTTGACAGCATTTGGCAACAATAAAACCTCTTTCAAAACTGGAGTCAATCCTTTTAAACCCTGTCACTGCTTTATCAACTAAGTTTATATAATGTTCTAAACCTTTTGTTACCATTTCAACAATTGTCATAGCATTTTTGCCAGGAGTAGATTCCTTCTCAAGAAAGCACTTCCTATGCTCAGCAATAAAAAAACAACTCTGCATCCATTCAATTTTTATCATAAGATTGCAGCAATTCAGTCACATCTTCAGGCTAGATTTCTAGTTTTAGTTCTCTTGCTATTTCTACTACATGTACCGTAACTTTTTCCACTAAATCTGGAACCCCTCAAAGTCATCCATCAAGGATAGAATCAACTTCTTCCAAACCCCTGTTAATACTGATATTTTGACCTCTTCCAATGAGTCATGAATGTTCTTAATGGCATCTAGAGCAGTGAACACTTTCCAGAGATTTCCAATCTACTTTACCCAGATCTAGTAAAGGAGTCACTACCTATGGCAGCTATTGCCTCACAACATTCAAGTCCTAAATTATAAGACTTTAAAGTTGAAATTCCTCTTTGATCCATGGGCTGCAGAAAGGATGTTGTGTTAGGACATGAAAACAGCATCAATCCCATTGTACATCTCCATCAGAGCTCTTGGGTGACCAGGTGCATTGTCAATGAGTAGTATTTTGAAAGGAATCTTTTCTGAGCAGTAGGTTTCAATAGTGAGCTTAAAATACTAAGTAAACTATGCTGTCAACAGATGTGTTGTTATCCAGGCTACGTCATTCCATGTACAGAGCACAGATGGAGGAGATTTGTTATAATTATAAAGACCCCCAGACTTTCAGAATGTTAAATGAGCACTGGCTTCAACTTCAAGTCACGCACTGCATTAGCCTCTAACAAGAGAGTCAGTCTGTCCTTTGAAGCTTTGAAGCCAGGCATTGACTTTTCCTATCTAGCTAGGAAAGTCCTAGATGACGTCTTCTTCCAATACAAGGCTGTTCTGTTTACACTGAAAATCTGTTTTTAGTGTAGTCACCTAGTTAGATCTTATGGATAACTTGCTGCCGCTTCTACATCAGCATTTCTTGCTTCACCTTGTACTTTTATGTTATGGAGATAGCATCTTTCTTTGAACCTCTTGAGCCAACCACTGGTAGCTTCAAACTTCTCTTCTGCAACTTCCTCACCTCACTCAGCCTTCAAAGAATTAAGTTTGGGACTTGCTCTGGATCAGGTTTTGGCCTAAGGGAATGTTCAGGCTGGTCTGATCTTCTATCCAGAAGAAATAAAAAATTTCTCTATATTAGCAATGTAGGCTTCCATGGTGGCTCAGATGGTAAAGAGTCTGCCTGCAAAGCGGGAGACCTGGGTCCAATCCCCGGGTCAGGAAGTTCCCCTTGAGAAAGAAATGGCAACCCACTTGAGTGTTCTTGCCTGAAGAATCCCATGAATGGAGGAGCCTTGCAGATTCCTGTGGTCGCAAAGAGTCGGACACGACTGAGCGACTTCACTTACTTACTTATGTCAGCAATGAGACCTTTTCACTTTCTTATCATTTGTGTGTTCACTGGAGTTAACACTTTGAATTTCTTTCAAGAATTTTTCCTTTGCATTCATTCTTGCCTAACTATTTGGTACAAGAGGCCTAGTTCCCAGTCTCTCTCAGCTTTTGACATGCCTTCCTCACTAAGCTTAATTACTTCTAGCTTTTGATTTAAAGTGAGAGGTAGGCAACTCTTCCTTTCACTTGAACACGTAGAGGCCACTGTCACGTCATTAATGGACCTAATTTCAATATTGTTGGGTCCCGAGGAATAGGGAGACATGAAGAAAGAGAGACAGGATAATGGCTGTTTGATGCAACAGTCAGAACATACAAAAAATTTAGAGACTAAGTTTGCCATCTTATATGACTATAGTTCATCGCCTCCCAAAATGAATACAATGGTAACATCAAATGTCACTCATCACCATAACAAATATAATAATAAAAAGTTTGAAATATTACAAGAATTACCAAATGGGACAGAGCCACGAATTGAGCAAATGGTGCCAATAGATTTGCTCAGTGCAGGGTTGCCACAAAAAAATAAAAAATGCAATATCCGCAAAGCACAATAGAACAAGGTATGCCTGTAGACACACCTTGTATTGCTGCAGGGAGGATGCCAATTCTGACTCCTTGTTGGAAACTGTCTCTTTGACTTGCTTTTCATTGCTTTTATTATTATAATCATACTTAATGGCTTGCCTGGAGGACCCTGCTCCTCTACTTGACTGTAAACTAAAGTGTCTTTGTTCAGCTCACAGAGAGAAAGTTTGTCCCTACCCATCTGTGAAAGGAGAGATTAACACACCCCTTCCAAAGACAGCCCATCCCCTTGGAGATGTTTTGCAAGACTGAACACCCTTTCAACTTTATTTCCCTGCATCACCCTCTCTATTCTGCCTTTTGACTTTAGTTCCTCATTGCTTCTTTCTCTCTGATCTATAAAAGAACCTGACATCCAGACCCCAATAAGATGGTAATTGTGAGGCTCTAGCCTGCCATCTTCTCAGTCAGCTGGCTTTCCGATTAGTTTCTTCCTTGCCTCAACACGACTGAGTGACTGAACCACACTGATTGACGTATTACATAAGTGACATTATACATGTCATGTATATGTGTTAATATATGTTAATTATACATAGCATATAAGGTTATATGTTATATATATAATTTCAATTTTTTCAGCACAGTCTTGCCAGTAGCTACCATTATCTTTATCATAGAAAAGGAAATTGAGGCTCAGAGACTTATCTTTAGAAGTCATACACATCTCTTCAGTCAGATTTTCAATAAATCATCAGGAAAGAAAAAAAAAAAACTGTTCTTAAAAAGGTTTTTAAACAGCAGTTAGTGCTCTAGTAGTGTTCTAGTCCAGTGCTTCTCAGGTTTAAAGTGCATATGAATCAACTGGGGAAATACTGTTAAAATGCAAATTTTGATTCATAGGTCTGTGATGGGAGCAGAGTTTCAGCCATCCTAGGTGATACAATGTTGACTGTGAGCAGACCACACTTTGAGTAGCAAGGCTCTAGCCTACTTAATTAAATCCTATGTGATCAGCCTGATTGGTCCTTAAAAATGCTTATGACAAAAAAAAAAAAAAAAAAACAAAAACCCCACCAGTCAAAAAAACCCAAAAACCCTACATTTGTAAGAACTAGACTTGGTCACATCTTTAATACAATCCTTTGGTCATGGTAAAGGAAGAGTCTTGCAAGATACCTTTTAATTTGATCTTTCTGGTCATTTCAGAGGAAGTTGTATATGTAGATGACGGATCAGAGCTGCTGTCAGAAAAAGCCACAACTTCATAAGGAACACTAGTTGCCAGGATGCCCACAATTCCATTCATACACTGGAGTATAGTCTTTTTCTTGATTTCAGTATAAGTAAGTACTATGAAATTCCCACAAGGGTGGCAAATAGTGCTGTCTTTGACAAAATGAACATTCTTCTTGGGGAATACTTGCACCTACCTAGGAAAAGATACAATCATCATCAATAAAATACATTTTAAATACTTTTTCATTCATTCTTTGTTTTTAAATAAGCAAACAATAGATCATTAACATCTTTGAAACTCATCTATTCCCTTTTCACCCCATTTCTGCCCAAAACAATCTCTCAGATAAAAGAACACACGAGGTTGCTGTGAGACCAGTCCCAGTCCAGACACTATAGAAACTTAAATGCAGACCAAAAATTCTTTAGGTCTCAGAAGCCTTCTTCAGAGAGCTTTTCCAGTGAAGCACAACCTCTGTTCAAACCTAGGAAAATCTTGGGAGGATTTCTGAAGTCCTGAAAACGTGGAAAAGAAAATGTGAAAACGACAGAGAAGAGAGCTTGATTCTCAAAGAAAACAGGGTGCATTCTGGGCCTTACCTTTAAAATTAGTTTTGATTTTAAAAATAAACTTTAAAAAGCAACTTCGAATAGGACAGCCTGCTTTATGGTTGTAAGCCCAGTAGGAAATTTTGCTTCTTTACAAAAAAGGAGCATGTGTAGCCATATTTTAGATTTAAAACTTAGAGATAAATGCAGAAAGTAAAAGGAATAATCAAAGGACATGAATGAAAAGGCGAGAACACAAAAGGAATATATTTTAAAGTAAGGGGTGCGTGGTGAGTGTAAGCTAGAGAAAGGAGAGGAGCGTCTGAGAGGAGGCAAGAGTCCACCTCTATTTAAATGTTAAATATAAGCTTAAAGATGGTGGAGAAGACAAGAGGAGGACACTGGTTTGGAGAGAAACTTCAAGGGAATAAATAGTACAATCAGGACCCGTGGAGGATGCTGTTTAGAACACAGTGCAAGTAACACTCTACAATGTGGAATGCCAGCTTACACCTGTACAGCGTTTTATGTTTTTCACACGCCAGTGTAAGTGCAAACAAATCCAGAGTCAGTGGATAGGAGACAGACGGAAGGGACTGATGGCCCTAAGTACGGGGAAAATAACCAACGGCGGGAAAGAGCTCTCATTAAAGTGGCCACTGAATAACTGGACGCGCTGGGGATGGGAGTGGGGAGGGGCGGGAGAAAAGTTACAGAGAAAGGAAGTCTGCAGGAAGGCATTGGGGGTTGACCGGGAAGAGGTGGAATTTGAAATTGAGCAGGTCTAAGAAGCGGAGGGAAGGGAGAGGATGTAGTCTGAGGGAAGAATTTTCTCAAGACCCAAGTGCGAGCGGCGAAGCCGGGGATACCGGACTTCAAAGACGTGACGCTGTAGGCCTCGCCTGTCTTCCGGCCTTGCCCCAAGGGCCCTGTGTCTCTCACCCCGGCCAGGGGCGGTGAGAGTCTGTAACTCGGAGGCCCGGGACTGGCCCCAGCTTCCAGACGGGAAGCCGCCACTGTTTAGGTTCTCATGACCCCTGCGCCCATTGGTTCTGCCCTTTCGGCTGCTCCCCCTCGAACCAAGCCGATTGGTGGCAGCGCTGAGCTGTCTCAACCAACGGGAGAGCGGCGAGTGAAGCAGGGGGGCGGGCCTCCTCCAGTGGGTACTGGAGTGGCCCAGCCTAGAGCAAATAGTTACAATATCAGTAAATAATGACAATCGACTTTAACGTTGACTGCTGACCGTCCAAGCGCCGGTGCAGATATAATTTCATTCAATATTCACATCCCCAATTAGCCCCATTTTACAGAAAAAGAAAGGGAAGATAAGAGAATTTGCCCAAGATTACAAAGCTGAGTAATTTACAAATTACAAAGCTAATTTAAAAGACTTTAAAGCCAGGTCTGAAATGCAAAACCTTTATTTATTGTATTACACTTTCTGATCTACCCTGCTATTTCAAGGACAGACAGCTTCTGGAAGTAACTGATAGACAGGTCAGCAATTTACCTTACTTCTGACCTTCCCTCTCAGACCCTTACTTGCCGTCTCTTCCCTTCTTTCTTCCCTCTCCTCCAATCCTCTCCTCTTCCGTTCTTTAGGCCTCTCCTTCCTGTCTTGCCAAATTCTTACTTTCTTTTTTTTTAATTTTTTTATTTTTTTTATTAGTTGGAGGCTAATTACTTCTTACTTTCTTACTTTCATTCCATCGAGAAATGTTTATTGACTTTCTCCTGTGTAGTCAGTTGGAACTGTAGAGGGAAATACTCAATAAAACCAACCTATTCTAGGAATAGAAAAGAGGTTTTTTTTTAAAGCCATACTGAGGATTAAAGGCTGGGAGACAGATTCAAGAAGCACTTGAATTGTGTTCCACCAGACAACCAACCCTGCTCACATCTTGATCTGGGACTTCTAGCCTCCAGAATTGTGAGAATAAATTTCTGGTGTTTAAGTCACTCATTTTGGGGTATTTTGATAATGGCAGCCCTAGCAAACTAAGACAGGCATGGAGTCATAATCAAACTCAGGCAGGAAGGCTCCAAGATGAATGTGTTTATTACCTCACTCTGCTGCTCCAATAATAGAGCTAATAAAAAATAAAAACACACTCTGCCTCTCCCTTCCCAAATAAAGGGTGCAGTTCAGTTCATTTCAGTCGCTTAATTGGGTCCAACTCTTTGCGACCTCATGGACTGCAGCACACCAGGCCTCCCTGTCCATCACCAGCTCCTGAAGCTTGCTCAAACTCGGTCCATCAAGTTGGTGATGCCATCCAACCATCTCATCCTCTGTCATCCCCTTCTCCTCCTGCCCTCAATCTTTCCCAGCATCAGGGTCTTTTCAAATGAGTCAGTTCTTCGCATCAGGTGGCCAAAGGATTGGAGTTTCAACTTCAGCATCAGTCCTTCCAATGAATATTCAGGACTGATTTCCTTTAGGATTGACTGGTTGGATCTCCTTGCAGTCCAAGGGACTCCCAAGAATCTTCTCTAACACCACAGTTCAAAAGCATCAACTCTTTGGCGCTCAGCTTTTTTTTTATAATAATAAATTAATGGCACATAGTCAAATAAAACATTGACTACTATTTTCCAAAGGGAGTAGGAAATAGCCATCCACTCCAGTATTCTTGCCTGACTGAGCAATTGAGCATGCACTCTTTTCCAGTATCTGTAGTATGTGCTGTGGAAGCCCCTCTTTCCTAATTAAGAGGGGGCTGAATGAGTGGATGACCTGGCCAGACAATTTTCATTGACCTATAGTCTAAATCCACTAACCTACTTGACTCAGCATGTACCCCTTCTAGGGCTTCAAAATCCCCGTAGTTAATAGGTTTTTGAAAGCATCATCATCCTTCTGATATTAGTAATATCCAGATTTGTGCTGTTTCCTTTGGGTTAAAATTAAAAGGATGTGTCCTAAGAGTGACAGTAAGGACAGCAACCCTCCCAGTAGTCGTATTAAGTTAGTCCAGACAGAAAAAGGGAAAAGCTCTCCAGGTGGCTCCTTTCCCTGGGCTATGGAAAGGAACCTTGGGAGAGCATGTTCTGGAATCTTGAGCAAGCACTGGAGCCCGGGCCACAGGCCCTGAAGTATTGGAAGCCTTGGGCTGCAACCAAATCGGAGCCACGTGACTGCGGCCAGGACTCGCCTTCCGCCGCCAGGGCGCCGGGCTGGGAGGTCAGGGTCTGGGTGGGGCGCCGATCCACTTGCCCGCAAAGTGAAGGCCACCATCCTTCGGGGTCAGGGAAGGGCTCTGAGGATTTTGAGCGTCATTGGTGCATCTCGATATGTCAGCACCTCTTGGCCAGCACGATGAACTCTGGCACAGTCGCCACCTGAGGTGTTTTAATTAAGACTTAACCCCCACCAAACCCGGAAGGCCGGCGCTGCGTCAGGGCTTACGGGGTGGCGTCCGGCCGTGACCGCCCACCAGGCGAGCTGGCTGCGGCCTGTTCCTTCTTGCAGAGGGTGCGGAATGCAGCAGAGTGCGGGGTAGGGCCGCCCCGGAGAGCTTCTGCGCGCGGGTTTGGTTTACTTCTGATAGGAAGGGAGGGAGGGAAGGGAAGGCGGGGCGATCGACTTGTTAATTCGCCTGCAAACCCCGGCGCCAGCTTTACCTCTGCGGCGGCGAGATGTCTGGAGGATCAGCTAGGAGCCTGGGCAAGGGTGAGACCTGCAGACCGTGATCCGACGCGTGTTGGGGGGTTGGGGTGGGGTGCTGGTTCTGCTCCGGAGCCGAGCGGCCCAGGAGACTTCACATTCGCGGGAAACCGGCCGGAGGCTGGATGTCCCCACTGCAGTCCAGGCTGTAACCGTGTCCGCTTCTCTCCGCAGGAAGCGCGCCCCCGGGGCCCGTCCCCGAGGGTCTGATCCGTGTCTACAGCATGAGGTTCTGCCCGTATGCCCAGAGGACTCGCCTGGTCCTGACGGCCAAGGGTATCCGGTGAGGACCGAGGCAGCGGCCTCTCCCAGCCGGCCAGGAACCAGCTGCTTGCGCAGGCTTGGGCAGGCCCGGGGGCGGGGGATGAGAATCTCTGATAGGGTCCCCACAGCTTCCTTTACTGCAATACACTATTCTCAGCCTTCTGCGGGGTGATAAAGGCCTAGTGGTAAAGAATTCGCCTACCAGTGCAGGAGACATGAGACTCGAGTTGGATCACTGGGTTGGGAGGATCCCCGGGTTGGGAGGATCCCCTGTAGGCGGGCATGACAACCCACTCCAGTATTCTTGCCTGGAGAATCCCATGGACAGAGGAGCCTGGCGGGCTTGCAGGGGTTGCAAAGAGTCATACAGGACTGAAGCGACTTATTGCATGCATAGAAAGCTATGAACTCTGTTCCCCTGGTGGGGAGTGGAAGGAATGCCACAGACTGCACCAGTTGAGGACATCTCTTTTAGATTAACCTACCGTTTTATATGGGAGAAGGCAGTGGCACCCCACCCCAGTACTCTTGCCTGGAAATTCCCATGGACGGAGGAGCCTCCTAGGCTGCAGTCCATGGGGTCGCTAGGAGTCGGACACGACTGAGCGACTTCACTTTCATTTTTCACTTTAATGCATTGGAGAAGGAAATGGCAACCCACTCCAGTGTTCTTGCCTGGAGAATCCCAGGGATGGGGGAGCCTGGTGGGCTGCTGTCTATGGGGTAGCACAGAGTTGGACACAACTGAGGGACTTAGCAGCAGCCCTTTTATGGGTCAGCAAAGCTGGGGCTCCAGTAAAGTTGGTGGTATGCAGAGATCACTGGAATGGGAATCACAGGCAGTGGCTCTTTTAGCTCTAGCACATCCCTGATTCCTTCTGTACAGCCTTCTCCTTCATCCCACTTCATTCACGTTCTGTTTATCTATATATTGTTTGCTGTTATTTTGAGGATATAGCCCCTTCCTGAATAGTGGGTAATTTACCCTACTACAGAGTCCAGACCTTGACCATCCTACTGATAGAGTGCTGAATTAACTATGTGGTACATTTTCTTATAGCTTGGGTTTTTGGATAAAATAAAGTGTCTCTGTCTTAAGATTCAGATTTTGGGAAAGCCCCACAGAAACTAGTTACAGGAAATATCCAAGTCATTGACTTTTCTCTGATTTGAACAGCCAGTGGAACTGCCTCTCTTCCAATGACCCTTGGGATCTGTTGAACAGACATTAAATACCTGTGATGTGGGAGTTTAAAACATAACCCCCATTCCAAAGAAACTTTCCATCTATAAGCTTAGAGTTTTTAAACCAATTTTAGCCTTCTAGAGGGAGAATTAAGCAGGCAATACTTTCCCCTAAAAAACATTAGCTATATATTCTAAAGAAAAAAATTTAAAAAAAAGAAAAAAATCAAATTATTTTTGGATTAATCATCAGTAACTCTTGTGTCTTTGGATGAAACTGATTCTAAATACATAGCAAAATATTCGACATTTAGTAATATTTATCAATACATAGAAGATATCCAATTCAATTGGATTGAAAAAAGACATGTCTTGTGCTCATGCAACTGGAAAGTTCAAGATCAAGACAGCTGAATTTGGAGGCACAGAGTCCTGGGTTAGTGCCCATCTGGAACTCTAGATTGAAAACTTTATCTTACTGGGTGAGTTTTCCAAACTGAAGTGATCTTATCATAAAAGTGCGTGTATGGAGAGTGAAGGGTGGTAACCTAACGGTGCAAACAACAGAGGAACCTGGTGGACTGCAGTCCACGGGGTCGGGAAAAGTCGGACATGACTGAACAACTCACATACTGTGTTCATGGATTAGTTCTGAGTCCCAGGAGACTTTGATTAGAGAGGTAGTAGACTTTACCACATGATAGAATCTACTAAAGCATGGTTTTCTCTAAAAGACACATCTTCCAACTTGTTGCAACAGGTATGTTGCCCTGTTGGATCATCATTACCAAGAGCACCAAAATACATGTGTTCTGAGAGCCTTCTTTATTACAAAAGCCCAGGATTTACCTTTTCTTTTCATAGTGTGAAATTTCAGAAATCTTGATTGGCAGGGAGCCTCATTGTTCTTGCAGTGGCTTGTTTCTGAGTGTACAGTAATCTGTCAGCAGACGAACCCTGTAATACATACACACAGACACCAGTATTCAATCTGGCTATTCCTTTGTTTCCATGGGGAAGAGGGTGGAGTTGTGTGTAGCTAAATGCTGTTGTAGCTACTGAGGTGGATGGGGAGGAAGGAAACAAAAAATGTTCGGGTGTATTATTTCTGAGTAACTGATCTGTTTTATTGAACACTCATCCAGCTTTGACAATGATATGGACCTGGCTGTAGCAATTATATGAAACTTCCCTTCCTCTTTATTTCCCCTGAAATCTCTCAGACAAGAGAGAAGTTAGATCTAAAAGCAATCTTAGTATAGTCTGGACTTCACCTGTTCTTCACCTGGGTTTACTTAGTGTGATTTACCCATGTGGCAGTTTTAAAAAATATCAGTGCATGGAGATTTAATCTGGGAGCTTATTTGTGGTTGAATTTTTTGGATTCTCTAATATTCTTATAAAAAAATGACAAAAAGCTTTCTATTCAAATTAGCAAAAGGAATTTAATTTTATCATGTTGATTCTATATAGTGGGTGTGGACAAACTCAATTTAGTTGGCTGATTTATTTTTGCAATTAAGATACATCTTAGTCCCAAATGGTGTATCTAATTGACAATCTTGAAGCATTTCCACTTATTTATTCAACCAGTGTGTACTGAGTACCTATCTGAAAATGTTTATATTTTTTCATAGCACATAAATGTTTAAAACTTTGCTGATTTATATGTTTGTTTATGAATATGACCAAGACACGCAAGATCACTGCTTTCCTGGAGCTTATATTCTAGGCAGGTGACATAACAAACATGTAATTAAGTGAACAAAGTAATTTCAGTTACATATCATCAGTACAATGGAGAAAGTAATTCAGGAACTATAAAAAAAGGTCATTGTGGCCAGATCTTAATGAGCAAACCAGAAGTCATAGGAAATATGTGACAGGTAAGCAGGGGCCAGATCACGTGGCATGGAAAGGGGTTTAGAGTTTATCCTCACTGCAGTGAGGAGCACTTGAGGGGCTGTAAGTAAGCAGGAGGGTGGCCTCATCCAATTTTCTTTTGTAAATGGATGTGGAGAATGAACTATAAGGAGGTCACAGGGGAAGCACGGGGGCCAGTGGGACTACTGTAGAGATCCAGGTGGCAGGTGATGTCTTGGACAAGGTGGCAAGTGTTAAAGCTGAGAAGCAGATGAAGTCAGACTGATTTGAAGGTCTAGCTGACAGGTCTTGCTGATCCATGAGATTTGAGGAAGAGGGGGAGGGGGGAAGGAATCAAGGCCACACTGACTCCAAAATTTGGGGTCTGATCAGCTAAGTGGGTGATGGGACCAATGACATTTTATCCAGGAATACAAGAAAAATGTTACTGTCTTCTATGTGTTTTTTAGGCATGAAGTCATCAACATCAACCTGAAAAATAAGCCTGAGTGGTTCTTCAAGAAGAATCCCTCAGGCCTGGTCCCGGTTCTGGAAACCAGTCTGGGTCAGTTGATTTGTGAATCTGCCATCACTTGTGAGTACCTGGATGAAGCATATCCAGGGAAGAAGCTGTGGCCAAGTGACCCCTATGAGAAAGCTTGCCAAAAGATGGTCTTTGAGTCCTTTTCTAAGGTGCGTGTTTAAGAAATTTCAGCTCCTACTTAAAATATCTTTGTTTTTAAAGCTGAATCAGTGCTGTCACTCTTGGTTCAGTGATTTGGAAGGGAAAGACAAACAGGATTATGCTCTTGCCGGCTCTGACATGTCCTACGAGTCCTTTCATAATCTGGACCCTGTGTACTTTTCAAAGTTACATCTCTTCACTCTTTTCCTAATATTTTATATTCATGTCATGCTGAATATTTTTATTTTTCCCAAACTTGCCACCCCTTCTCTATTCTTGCTAAAAGACTCTTTCTCCTTCTCACTTTGCCAAATTGTCTTCAAGACCTCTTCCATGTACAGTACATGCCATTCAGTGTCCTTTTAAGATATATTTGATTCAGACTCACCAAAATGGCTTATTTGCAGCTTATAAAATCCTGAACAGTGCAGCATCTTTGGTGACAAAACTGTTTCTAGGATCAGTATATAACCTCTCTGAACAGGAACTGGTGCACATCTCAAGTGTATAGAATACCCTGATTCAGACTATGAGGGTTCTATCCTGCTTTTATGTGACAGGGTCAGTATGGTTAGCCTCACACTGATAAACTAAGAAATTATTCTCTGTCTAGGTACCACCTTTGATATCGAGGATTCTTAGAACACAAAATAAGGAAGACTGCTCTGGCTTAAAAGAAGAATTGCAAAAAGAAATTACCAAGCTAGAGGAGGTAATCATTCCCTTCTCCTTGATTCTTACTGGATTAAGTGATATATTGTATCCACACTCATTTCTTCTCTTTTCTTCATACTCCCATCTCCCAAATGACTTTCAGGTAATTAGAAATAATATAAAATAGGAAATTTTAGTTTACAACAGATAGCAGCTATAAGCTGCTGTATTTAAGATACAAACCAAAATACCTAAAAATGTTTTGTCATGGGCCTGCTTTTAAAACTTTTTATTATACTGACACCAAAATATTAAGGAAAAATTTCAACCAGATTTCCACACCTGTTTATGTTTTTCCATGCTTGTTTTCAGTCCTTGAACATATATTTAAAATGTTAACATAACTATAATCAGAACATAAGTCATTGTGGTTTTTTTCCACTTAATATTATATAATAAACTTTATAGAAATAAAATTATTTTATACATTAAAACTTAAATAAAGTTATATTAAAATGTTTATTATATTATGAACATTTCCCACAAGAGTCTGCCATTAGACAGACACTTGGGGAAACCCAGATGTGTTTTTTTTCTCCTTTGTGGGAGAGATGCTATTTGGACCTTTATATGGAATTCTCTTCCATTTACACTCAGCCTTAAGTTTTTACTGAGGGAAGACACAGTTCTTGTCTCATATGGAAATGCATTGTAACCTTTTATCAGTAAGTTTGGAGTTTACTGTAAAGTGAGTGAAGTCACTCAGGCGTGTCCAACTCTTTGCAACCCCATGCACTGTAAACCACCAGGCTCCCCTGTCCATGGGATTTTCCAGGCAAGAATACTGGAGTGGGTTGCCATTTACTGTAGATTTTTTCAAAGCTTTTTTTCCCATTAAGAAAATTCTATTACTAGTTTGCTAATATTTAAAATTCATGAGTATTGGGTTTTATTGAGTATTTTGTGTGCATCTATTACATCTGCTGAAATGTTCACTGAATATCTTCCCTTTAATCTGGTGAATAGGTATGGTAGTAGCATTGACAGATTTTTCTGGTGTTGAACCATGTCAGTATTACTATGTAAAACCCACTTGCTTTCAATGGATTTTCATATATATTTTAAAACTAGTTGATATTTGATTATTGCATATTTGTTCATAAAAGAGACTACTTTGTTCTTATCATGTCTTTGTGGTTTTGTTGTTGTTGTTGTTTGTTATTTTGGCCATGCCAGAGGCCCCTGGCAATGAAAACACAGAGGCCTAACCACTGGACCTCCAGGGAATTCGCTATTTGGTTTTTATATCAGGGATTTTCCCAACTCATAATATGAGTCAGGTTACTTTTTCTGGTTTTTTAAGTTCTGAAACCATTTGATAGGGTTTGGCAATTTCTGTAAAACATTTGAGTCCGGTGTCTTTTATAGGGGTAGAGTTTTTAATCAGTAGTTCAGTGTCCTTAATGTTAATTGATTTTCAGGATTTTTATATTCCAGTTTTGTAACTGGACTGTAATGAATTGTAATTCATTTGTAATGAATTAGTTTTGTAATTTATATTTTTCTTTAAAGTCACATATTTCATAGTCTCATATATACAGACAGAAAGAGGATCATGTTTCTTGATTTAGAAAAACCTCTATGTATAACTACAGCTGACTCTTGAACAAGGTAGAGGTTTAAGGTGCCAAGTCCCCAAGCAGTAGAAAATCCACATGCTACCTACTAAATTTGGGGTTAGTAGGGGGACATATAATTTTCTTCCCATCTAATTTCAGACTTCAGGTTAAGGACTCATCTGTTAAAGTGAGTGGTACTATCTCCATGTTTCAGGCTGCTGAAAGCATATTTCCTTCTGACTGAAACTATCATACTTAATTTTACTTATGCATAATATAATCACCAGGCACTACAATTTAAGGACAGACCTAGACAATATTGGTTCATTGTACAATTCTGAGTGCCTTAACTGCAAGGCACTCTGCTGAACACTATGGGAGGTAGAAAGTGAGAGGCAGTCCATACCGTTCAGATGATTGGTTTGATAGTAGACTAAAAATAAATACTCAGGTAGATATAAATAATCTATCTACAATGCAGGATGTTATAAGGGCCCTGAGAAAAATCATGGATGTTTTATAACATACTTTGGTGTTTATTAGCCAGATAATATTCTCAATCTTCTGTTTGCAAAACCATAATATCAATTCACCTGCTTAAATTTCAGACATACTTTTGTACTTGGTTTTCAAAGAATTTTACTTGGCATTGTTTAATAGTTAATCTAGTTGTGTCCAGTTTATTTTAAGTAAAGTTTTTATTGACGTATCATATGCAGAGATTTACCCAAAGCCTAAGAGTACAGCTTGAATTTACAAAGTGAACACAGCCATGAAATTGGCATCCATATCAAGAAACAGAATATTAGTTTTGAATGATTTCTGTACTTTGTACAAATGGAATCATATAATATACACTTTGGGGTCTGACTTCTTTCATACAGTATCAAGTTTCTGAGGTTGTGTATATTGTATATAGTTCATTCCTATTCTTTGTATAGTGTTCCAGCATATGACTACTGCACAGTTTATCCATTTTAGTCCTGATGGACAGTATTCTTATGCTGTTTAATATTCAGGTTCTGACTGACAAGAAGACAACCTTCTTTGGTGGCGATTCTCTTTCTATGATTGATTACCTCATCTGGCCCTGGTTCGAACGGCTGGAACCTCTGGAGTTGAATGAGTAAGACATTTGAATATTTTTTGCATAATTTAGGACAATGATAACTGGAATAATATATACTCACCTTTCATATAGACAAAAATTAATGTATCTCATTCAACTGACATGAATGGGAACAAGAAGACAGGCAGAGTCTTGGACTTTCCAGAGCATGTACCTACGCTCACCATTTTCTCCCATCTCTGGGCTGGGCAGGGGTGGGGAATTCTGTAACAGGTAGTAAAATGTTTGCAAAGTGATTTACTTCTCCCCTCCTGGTTAAAAATCCATAAGGAGGCACATTTTCATAAGGATGTCAGGCAGGATTGTGTGACCAATGCCACCTTCCATTTACCAGCAAGAGTCCCACACTGTTTCCCGAACTCCATGTTTTAAAGTTTAGCCGCCACCTTGGCTTACTTCCATTTCCTAGAGCTTAGAGCTGCTTAGTTACTATTAGTCACAGTCTGACCACAGAGTAAGAAATATGTCATGTTCTTGATTGTCTTTCACATTCTCATTTTAAAAAGCTATCAGTCTCTCAGTTTGGACAAGTTCTCAGGTTAACAGAGCAAGTCACTGCACTCTAGTTTTAGATTCCTCTTCCACAAAACAAGGACCTCTACAATATCTTCCAAATCTCATATTTTATGATTATGTGCATCTTAAAGAAGTATTTCTCAAGAACTGTTTGAAAAGATTAGAGGAAAATGATATGAAACTGCAGAGTTATAGGAGCCTTTGCAGTGCCTTCCTACTTAGCCTTATTCATCCCTTCATTGTTTCCATCTCCCACAGGTGTGTAGACCAGGCTCCAACTCTTAAGCTGTGGATGGCAGCCATGAAGAAGGATCCCACAGTATCATCCCTCCTCACCGATGTGAAGACCTTTCAAGGTTTCCTCAGCCTCTACTTGCAGGACAGCCCCGAGGCCTGTGACTACGGACTCTGATGGGGACAAGAGTCAGCAATGAAGACATAGCTGATACTTTCCTTCACTGATATGAATAATACCATGGTTTTATTTTACCAGGTGCTCTCATGTCTTATTGAATCACCTCTGATTTGACACCAAATTTGGTCATACTGTGGGCTTTCCTCAAGGCCCTCCTGCAGCAATATAAACACATTTCCTGTCTCAGGGTGTTCAAATGACTCTAAGCGTTCTATCACACTCCATGCGGAAAATTTCTAAATCACCTCTAGTGAGAGCTGGAAGTCAATCTGGATTTTTTAACTGCCCACAGGACAGTTCCACATGGATACTGTGTTGTCATTCCAAAGAGATGCCCTTTCAAGTTTGTCTTCTAGGTTCTGAGTTAAGAACTTTTCAATTCCTCATTCTTTCATTTCCATGTCTGACACGGTTTCATGCCTTTCATACAACAGTAATAACTGCTGTTGCCACTGAAGTCCAGACCCACATTAACTCAAAGCCAGGTGACTAGGTGGTCTCCTATTGGTTCTCTCAGGCTTCAATCACTAACCCTTTCAAAATCTTTCCTACCAAATCCTATGCTGCCCAGCACAAAAGGTGTTCCATGTATATAACTAAATGCTGAGAAGGCCACATCCATTCTAAAGCTGGATGAGTAATTTGGAAATACTAATGTCTTTATACACTTCCATACCTCATTGGGCTTCTCAATATTCACTTTCTATTATCACATCGCCTCCGTGAGAAAGTAGGTCGGAGAACATCATTTCATTCTACAGATGATTCAATTAAGGTCCTGAGGTTAACTGAAGTCTTAAGATGCTGGAGGAAAGTGCTGGAGAACATACCCAGTATAGGGCTCTTACATCAGAACTAGGGAGCGGGCTTTCGACTTGCCCTAATACTCTTTTAAAAGTAAGAGCGCCTAGCAATCCCCTAAGGCTCACCCCTGGATTTCCGATTCGGTAGGTCCGGGTGGGCCCAGGAGTACACCTATGAAATGGGTCTTTGGCCCTATGGTGATGCAGGCGACCTGGGGGCCGCACCCTAGGAGGCAGCAGCGAACTGGTTGACTTCACAAAAGGTCTCCAGCCGCCCACCTCCGCCACCACCAATGCCCACGCTCCGGGCTGACCCATCTCTGCTGCCGTCCGCCTGCCCCACCCAACAAGCCCGGGTCGGCTGCGGGCGGACTTCAGTCGGATGTAGACCCGGGCGCTGAGGTGCCACGACCAGGCGCTATTCAGCTTCCACTTTGGCCAGCCATAGGCCCGTTGGGATCCAAGATTCCGGTACCCAGGAGCCTGTAACGCAGCCGCCCATTAGCTCAGCATTGCACCGCTCAGCTGGAGCGCTTCCAAAGGCTTGGAGGATTGGTGAAGCTCTGGGCGCCGGGGCCAATTGGCGGATAGAGTCGCGTTCTAAGGGGCGGGTTCCGCCTGGGCCCCGCCTCTCTCTGCGACGCCCCCCCCCCCCCCCCCCCCAACTCCGCTCCATATCCGGTTCCGTCTGCCGCGCGCCGGGAGGTGCTTTGGGGGTGTCTGTCATTTTGCCTACACCGGGTGGGTTGCTGGGACCTGCGTAGCATTTGAAGGGGAGAGGGGTTCAAGGTCAATTCTGAATCTTGAGATTTTTCACGAATTTGGGGACCCAGAATGGGATTGCCGAGTTTTAATTTTGCCTAACACTTCTGGACGAAAGCCCAACTGCCTTCACCAAAGTTTCATCAAAGATTTTAACATTAAAAAAAAAAAAAAAAAGCTATTCTGAGAATCAGAAACAGGTCTTTAAAGCGAATACCTTTAACTTAAAGGGGGGGGGGGGGGGAAGTTGTCCATTTTCTGATTTGACTGAGACAAATAAAGATGACTCCATATCACTGATTGTCAGCCCTGCATTGGGCATCGCTATTTTAGCTACATTGTAGGGACCTGGGTTAGGAAGATCCCCTGGAGGAGGGCATGGCAACCCACTCCAGTATTCTTGCCTGAAGAAGCCCACGGAGAGAGGAGCCTGGTGGGATCCTGGTGAGGTCCATGGGGTCACAATCGGACACTACGAGCGACTAAATACAGCACAGCACAGGGCACTGGCAGTCGGGGGCATTTGGTCCCCAGGAATGTTCTGTCTTGTCAGAACTATGGGTCTTCCATGCTAAGTTCAGATAATAAAAATAGTAGCTATTGTTGAATGCTTACTAGGTAATAGAGGGATCCTAAGTAATACAGCCTTGTCATCTACTGTCTGAATTAATTCTCCCCAAACCACACGATGTATTGGCACCATTGGCTCGGAATTACACATGAGAACACTAAGGCATAGAAAGTTGCAATACGTCCAGGGTCACCCAGCTAGTTAAATGCTGAAAAGGAGATTCAAATCCAGTCTGAGCTCTTATAGTCATTCAGATCATTCTGAAAGTAAGAATATACCTCTGCCCCAGACTCTTCATTCATCAACTGTTAGGTTTTAAACAGTAAGCTGGAAGAGGACTGTATCCACCTTTTTGACACACCGCTATTATGCCTGGGCTATATCAGAAGTGTTGACATTCCTTTTCGAAACCCAATGTGTTTTGTTTGATTTTACAAATGTTTGATTTTGGCTTATTTTAGGATCTTGAAAATCTGCCATTGCTTATTCAAGTGGAAAATTGTTAATTTTTTCTTTGATCCCATAAGTTATAAAATAGGGATATGAAAGGAGAATCAAGTTCTTAGAAAGCCTCCTTTGACCCCGCCCCATTGCAAAGAGGATGCTTCTCCCACTGACAACTTTAGTAATCTTATTTAATGTCCCAGAGACATTAGAATACAAGATTCTTTATGATCCTAACTTCTTGGAAACAGGTCCTAAATCTAGGCCCATTTGTAAAAGAGCCTTTTTCCTCACTTGTCTAACTCTTTGAACTTGGTGAACAATAGTGGAACTCTCAGTGACATAATCTGTCATGTAAATCAAGCTTCTGAAATATTAAGAGGAATGTCTTCCAAGTTCTTCCCCTATCCAAGATTAGTATGACAAAACAATTTTGAAAAATTGCAAAATGCAAACCCCATTTCCTCTCCTCAAAACAGAGACTCATGTAAATAGAGTGAAAAGATTATTTCTGTGGTGGCACTTTTTTTTCCTAGAAAGCTTAAGACTTCTTTACCCAGGACTAAAGATCTCCACATTTCCAAAACAGATCCGATCATATTTCCGGTCTCTGGAAACCAATTTGGAGTAGGTTTAATGTAGCCTAATTACCATTTATTCCTTGCTTGAGTGACTCAGTATAATAGAGGTGTAAACATGATATAATAACAAACAAGGGAAATTTGCAAAGAGGATTTCCAAGCGGTAATTACTGAGTCTCAAAGAGAAAATAGGATTAAACTTAAATGTCATAATTAAAATCTTTCTAGGGTAACCATATTGTTCCATGGTAAGATTAAAAACTGAAATGTAACCTGAAGCATTCAGCCCATTCAATTGTTGTTAAATAGGTAACTGGTGAAATAAGCATTCTGAGTTGAACTTTAATTCTGATGTGCAAGGCAAAGCTCAATTGCAGTGCATTTTATCTTTTTGGATATAAAATCAGAAGGTACTATACTATTAAAAATGTGTCTGTATTCACTAGGATTAATCATTAATTTTGAAGTAGACTAAACTCTTACTATACTGAGGATAGCCACCTGAACAATTGTATTTGATACTCAAAACCCATCAAGTAGGTACTTAGTGTTCTCATTTTACAGGTGAGGAAGATGAAGCTCAAAGAGGTTAGATAGCTTGCCTAAGTGCCAAGGTCAGGGTTTGAATACAGAGCCAAGTGAGAACCTTGACATAATATTCCTTCCCTTCAGAGGAAAGACATTCCACCCCTTTGTCCATTCTCCCCTGACTACATCAAATAGTCCTTCACCCCATGCTGCTGCTGCTGCAAAGTCACTTCAGTGTGTCCGACTCTGTGTGACCCCATAGACGGCAGCCCACCAGGTTCCTCTGTCCCTGGGATTCTCTAGGCAAGAACACTGGAGTGGGTTGCCATTTCCTTCCCCAATGCATGAAAGTGAAAAGTGACAGTGAAGTTGCTCAGTTGTGTCCAACTCTTTACGACCCAGTGGACTGTAGCCTACCAGGCTCCTCCATCCATGGGATTTTCCAGGCAAGAGTACTGGAGTGGGCTGCCATTGCCTTCTCCCTTCACCCCGTTACTTCCCATATATTAATACAAGTATACAGTTGACTCTTGAACAACATGGGTTTTATTTGCAAGGGTCCATGTTTACATGGATTTTTTCACTGAATATATGCTACAGTACTACATGGTCTGCGTTTGGTTGAATCTGCAGGTGTAGAAGCACAGATGTGAAGGGCTGACAGTGGTGGACCAGTGCCCTGAAATCTCTAGTTGTTCAAGGGTCAGCTGTATTTTTAATAAACAATATTTACCAGCTCTCAGAGTTGGTTTTATTGAAAAGGTGGGAATAAGGAGACACAATGTGAAAATACATTCTCTTCTAGTGTAGTAGAAAGATGGACCCAGGAACCTTTTACTTTTCAAATGGAATCCTCAGTTTGGTTGCTAATCCAGTCATCATCAGTGTATACCAGGGATGGGCAAACTAAAGCCAGTGGGTCAAGTCGAGCCCACTGCTCATTTCTTTGCAGTTCAAGAGCTAAGAATAGTTAGGGGAAAACATTTCAGTGAAGAAGTATAATTTGTAACATGTGAAAACTACGTGAAATTCTCCAAGAGTGAGTCCTAATGTAAACTATAGACTTTGGGTGATAATGATGTTTCAATATAGATCCATTGATTATAAGAAGCGTACCACCCTGATGCAGGATGTTGATGGGGAGGCTGTTCATGTGTGGGGATAGGTTGGTAGGAAACTTTTCTATATTCTGCTAAATTTTGCTGTGAACCTGCTCTAAAAAATAGTCTGTTAAAATATACCTGTATATGAAATTCAAATTTACTATTCATAAATAGTGGTTTATTGGAACATAGCCATGCCCATTTATTTACATATTATCTATGGCTATTTTCACCTTACGAGGATAGAGGTGAGTAGCTGAGACAAGATGGCTTAAGAAGCCTAAAATGTTTACTGTCTTGACCTTAACAGAAAAAGTTTGCCCATCTCTGGTATAGATTAAGGTTCTAGATGGAGTGACTTGCCCTGGAAATCAAACTTCCAGGCTTCATAAACCTCCTTCCACCTCTTACTAGTTATCAGGCTTTTGACAAGTGACTTAACCTTGCTAGCCTCAGTTTACTTGTCTTTTTAAATGAGGTAAGAAGAGAACCCTTGTAGGATTATTTTAAGGATTTAGTGAGTTAATACACATAAAGCATTAAATACATGTTAGTATAATTTACTTTGAGTTTAGAGAGTTTCACATTCCTCATATGACCTTTCCCTTTAGAATCTGTTTATATGAAAGTCAACTATTTGAAATACTATACTTCCTTTATGCGAGTGTCACATTTACCTGATCAGGAGTCATTTCATTGTCTACCAGAAGCTCTCACATGACATGGGTACGTTGACTGTTTCTTTTTTACGCACCAGTCAGTTCATTTCAGTTAGTCGCTCAGTCATGTATGACTCTTTGCAACCCCATGGACTGCAGCATGCCAGGCCTCCCTGTCCATCACCAACTCCCGGAGTTTACTCAAATTCATGTCCATTAAGACGGTGATGCCATCCAACCATCTCATCCTCTGTCATCCCTTTTTCCTCCTGCCCTCAATCTTTCCCAGCATCAGGGTCTTTTCAAATGAGTCAGCTCTTCACATCAGGTGGCCAAAGTATTGGAGTTTCAGCTTTAGCATCAATCCTTCCAATGAATATTCAGGACTGATTTCCTTTAGGATTGACTATTTTGATCTTCCAGTCCAAGGGGCTCTCAAGAGTTTTCTCCAACACCACAGTTCAAAAGCATCAATTCTTCTGTGCTCAGCTTTCTTTATAGTCCAACTCTCACATCCATACATGACTACTGGAAAAACCATAGCCTTGACTAGATGGACCTTTGTTGACAAAGTAATGTCTCTGTTTTTTATATGCTGTCTAGCTTAGTCATAACTTTCCTTCCAAGGAGTAAGCGTCTTTTAATTTCATGGCTGCAGTCCCCATCTGCAGTGATTTAGGGTCAGAGCAAAGGCTAGTTACCCCCTTTATCTCATGTAGATGGAAGAGCTATCCAAGTGACCTCTGTATTGCTGGGCTGTTGGCAGTATGTCCTTGGTAATTAAAAAGGGTCTGCTCTGAAATGTATACTGGGAGTTGAAGAGCGCGCACAGATTTGTCTCTGCCTCCAGATATCTTGTTTCCTATTCATTATCAGTTTTTCGTAATGAGTAAAATCTCATAAATTAAGGCTGGAACTAAATAGTGAGGACATAAAATTAAAGGGACACTTTAGGGCTGTGCAAGATCTTAACACTAAGTTTTTCTCCTTATCTGCTAGATGATGAAAAAGTTTGGCCTTGTTTTATAATGAATTAATTTATTTAGGCTGTACTGGGTCTTCATTGCTGCATAGATGGCAAGCGGCAGGGGTTACTCTTTGGTTGCTGTGCCTGGGCTTCTCATCCATGTGGCCTCTGCTTGAGAGAGATGCAGATGATAATAAAGAGCTAACACTTAAGGATGAGATGGTTGGATGGCATGTGGTTCCCAGGCTCTGGGGCACAGGCTTAATAGTTGTGGTGCATGGGCTCAGCTGCTTCTGGACATATGGAATCTTCCCTGATCAGAGATCCAAGTCCTGTCCCACTGAGCCACCAGGGAAACCCTTGGCCTTATTTTAAGATAAAGTACACTCATGTACAGAGTATGGCCAGGAGGGAGGGCTTCAAATGAGAAAGAAAACATTAGTGTCAGCCTGGTCAATTTGTATTAAACTCCCTTGGAATAAGTGGAATTCACATGCCTGTTCTTCACAGATTCTTGATGCAGAGAAAAAGCCGCGCAGGATGTTGTGAGTTCAAAGCAAGGGCTACTTCTCAGGTTGGTTTGTTTTTCCCACTCCTGCTACGCTGGTTTCTGAATCTGGGGCTCTGTCTCCTCAGGTTGAATTATCTTAGCTGCCGTCCTGGATCACTTCCTTACGACCCCGCCAGGGCCCTGTTGCTCCAAAGTTGCATTTGGGGCCAGCGGGGCGCGCCGGAACCCTGCTGTCCTTGGACCCTGCGCCGGCGGCAGCAAGCCTCACGGCAAAGACTGTGAGCGTTGGTCGTTGCGCAGACGCCGGGAGAGCATGACTGACGACGCGACCAGGACCTTGGGGAAAGGTGAGTCCTCTTGACAGTTGCCCGCGGGCTGGGGGTGCCGGGTGGCTGGATGTTGACTCTGGAGAGGCGGTTGACGGTCCTCGACTCGCAGACCAGTGCGGCGGCGAGGAGGATCGCGGTTCCTCCACAAAAAAGCCACGTGCAAAATAAATAAATAAATAAAGTGTCCTCTCTGGGGCCCGGGAGGCGGAGGCCCGCGACTCTCGTGGGGTCCTCCTGGGAAGGCGCGTGAGCCCCTCTCCAGACAGGGCTAATCCGCCTCCCCGTACCCCCCTCCACCCGCAGGGAGCTGCCCCCCAGGGCCGGTCCCTGAAGGCGTAATCCGCCTCTACAGCATGAGGTTCTGTCCCTACGCGCACAGGACGCGCCTGGTCCTCCGGGCCAAAGGCATCAGGTGAGCGGCGGGAGGCCCCATAGGCGCTCGGAAACGTTCACCATCTGGGGCGCCCCGCTTAGGTGTCACAGGCTCTCTGTGACTTTCTTCTGAGACGAAGTCAGTAAACGGTTAGCAGAGGGCAGGTGGGTTCTTGAGTGGGCCATCCTGAAATGCAGAATCAGGTCTCTGCAGGAAACTGTTAGGACTACTCGGAGTAAACTGAAATGATGGCTCTGGTGAGCTGGGTTTCTTCCCTAAAGTTTGTGAAAGAGGGGACCGCGGAGGCTACGGAGGCCTTCTCTGACAGCTCTATGAAATGCAGCCCAGATCCCACCCCAGGTATATTCAGGTCAGTTCTGTTCCGTTTATTGCACTAACAACGTTTCCTTACTTATCTGTTTTTCCTCCACACTCCCCAGCCTCACTTCTATCGCCCCTCCCCCTCCCCCAACACCCACACCCACACTCACACACACACTCTCACACAGTCTCTCTCTCTCTCATGCACACACAAATGTATGTTCCTGAAGGCAGGGACTTTGTCTTTCTTATTCATGGGCTAGAAGAGAACCTGGCCAATAATAGGCACTTAAAACTATTTTTTGAATGAATGAACAAATAGTTCCAAACAAAGAAATAGAAAGGACTGCTATCAAGAGGTTTCCCACACACCTGAAAAATGGGTGCACACCGGTCATAGAAGGAATTTTTCAAGACTAGCTCCTGCAAAGGTCTGGATTTTGAAGGCAGGGCAACTTTACTGGAATGGGGGAGGCTGCAGGGAGCCAGCTCAAAGCTAAAGTGTTACTCCAGCCTCCAATGTGTATCATTAGGGGATGACTTCAGAGTTTTGTGTTATAGAGATGCAGAGACTATTACAGAGGCTTTTAAAAAAAATTATATAATTCTGCTCTCTGGAGTGTCTATGGCTTTTTTCCAGGTTATTCCCTCTTGCTCAATTCTAGTTGGCCCAAAGTTTACTTTTTAAAAAAGAAAAAAGAAAAATAACAATAGACTGATGTTTACCTACAGTGATGACGTGGCAGCTTGAGAATTGATGGAAATCCTTCTTTAGGGCGGGGTTTCTCACCCTCAGCACTGCCGACATTTGGGGCAGATGGTTCTTGGCTGTGTGTGTTTGGTGAGGGGGAGGAGCTGTCCTGTGTGTTGTTGGATATCTTGCAGCGTCCCTGGCCTCTGCCCATTAGATGCCTGTAGATTGCTCTCTCTCCAGTTGTGGCAAATGAAAAAATGTCTCCAGATATCAGATTTGTACTTTCAGATTTTAAAATGTACTAAAATCTGTGGTGCCGTGGTTAAGCTTGTGAGCTCTGAGTCAGACTGCCTGGCCTCCCATCTGGGCTCTGCTACCTCCTGGTGGTTGATATTGGGCAAGAGATTGAACCACAAGGAGCCTTATTTCTCAGAAGGGATGTGTTAAATGATTTCTTTGCCTTCCCTTGTTTGCACCTCATCATGATTCCCCAGTTCACTTCATGGGAATCATGGAGATCAAATGGGATAAGGCATAGAAAACATCGAACACATCCTAATGCTGAAAAGAAGAATGATGTTGTTATGCACTTTTCTTTGTACAAACCTCAATTTAAAAAACTTGTTGCAAGTTTTAATTTTATAGATTGATTGTTTCTGCTTTTAAGATGAGTGTCTGGGGATTTCCCTGGCAGTCCAATGGTTAAGACTCTGTACTTGTACTACATGGGGCACAGGTTTGATCCCTGGTCTAGAAACTAAGATCTCACATGGGGTCTTTGTGCACTTTGGAAAAAAAAAAAGATGAGTGTCTGCCTAATCCTCTCGTTTCTGTTCTGTCCTGTTTTCCCTTTGCTTTATAAGACATGAAGTTATCAACATTAACCTGAGAAACAAGCCTGAATGGTACTTTACAAAACATCCTTTTGGCCAAATTCCTGTCCTGGAGAACAGCAAATGTCAACTGATCTATGAATCTGTCATCGCTTGTGAGTACCTGGATGATGCTTATCCTGGAAGGAAGCTGTACCCATATGACCCTTATGAGCGAGCTCGCCAAAAGATGTTATTGGAACTATTCTATAAGGTATATCCATTTAAAAACAAAAACAAAAACACTTAACACTCTATTTTACTTTGTATGTCTTTCTCAAACTCCAATCCATTTTAAAAGTCAAATCATTGGTGAAATTGATTTGTTTTAATACCTGTGTGTGCCTTAGGAGGATAACTGGTGTGGAATTATAGTAAAGCTGTGACCTCTGATATTAAAGGTTAAAGTCTTTGCCAATAGCTACTTTTCTAGTGGAACTAGCAGCCTCAAGAGTTATGATTATGGCAGTTATGATTGTGTAACTTGAGACAAGGAATATTGAAAGAGTGAAAATACTTTGAAGGAACTATTTCCAAGGTCTCAGGTGAAAAAAATATCGGGGTGTGAAAAAGGTAATGCACAGAAGGAGATTGCCCTTTATGGGGAACAAGAGTGCCAACTGTCCAGGAAATGTGAAGAAGAGAGAAAAGGGGACAACTGTTGATATTGGGAGAGAATGTTATGGAGAAACTTTATGATAGTTTTTTTTTAAAAGAAACCAAAATGACTCAATGATATTAGTGACTGGTGTCTATGGAGCACTAGTGATGTGCCAAGCACTGTTTTAACTATTTTATAAAGGTTAATCTGTTTAATCCTCACCACTGCCCTTTAAGGTGGGTACTATTCTTGTGTCCATTCTTCAGATGAGAACACTGAGGCTTAAAGAAGGTAAATGCCCCACCTAAGATGGCACAGTATGGAAATAGCTGAACAAGTAACCTTGTTCACCAGTGTGCTGTGACACGTGGATTCCTGAAACCACAGAGGTCGCCGTCAGGTGGCGCTGTTGGCAGGGGGACAGAGCTCTGGCTGCATTGTCAGGCGAAGCAGGAGCGCGGAGTGCCCTCCGCCTTCTCTGCTCAGAACCTGTGTCCTCTGATCAGGTCCCGCATTTGACCAAGGAGTGTCTGGTAGCATTGAGATGCGGGAGAGACTGCGCTGATCTGAAGCTGGCCCTGCGTCAGGAGTTCTGCAACCTGGAAGAGGTAAAAATGGGGCCCTCTCCTGGCCAGATGTGGTGGATAAAGTGATGCAGGTCCACACCCTGGTCACCCTGACACCCACCGCTTTCACAGACTTATATACTTTTCCTGTCCGACTTTGGTAAGTTCAACTACTAGTCATCTGACTTGGGGGTACTTGAGCTCCACTAACCTCCTCTGGAATTTTTCTTGAAAATCTGGCTAGGGGTAGGGGAGGGCATGTGATGAACTTGTTCCTTTCCCAGAATCACCACATTCCTGACCTATCTCTGCACAGATTCTGTAGCTTCTGCTTCTGAGTCCAAGGTCAATATTGGTTAGGGGTTGTGTTTGGCTTCTAGTATTGATTAAAAAAATTATAAGGATTTATTCTTTCACACACATGCACATAAACTTAGAGGTACAGTAGTATAGGGCCGTTTTGATGGCTTCTTTATGAGGTTACCAGGGACTGAGGCTTTTTTCTCTCTTCCTGTTCTGTCATTTTCAGTGCGAGGCTTACATCCTCAAAATAACAAAATAGCGGCTGGAACTTCAGCTATCACATCCAAGTTCCAGATTATAGAAAGGACAACAGAAAGGAAAAAACTGGCAAAAGGCCATCCTCCTTTAAAGGCTTTCCTAGAAGTTCTGTCCAATGATTACTTAAATTTCATTGACCAGAACTTAGTCATTGAGTTATAAGTATCTGCAGGGGAGGCTGGGAAATTTAATCTCTTAGCTGGGGCCACCTTGCATAAAATCAGAGTTCTGTGATTAAGAAAGAAGGGGGACAAACTTCCTTGGTGGTCCAGTGGCTAAAACTCCATGCTCCCAATACAGATGGCTCAGGTTCTATCCCTGGTCAGGGAACTAGATCCCACATGCCACAGCAAAAAATATCTCACATGCCACAACTAAGACCTGAGCAGCCAAATAAATAAATGTTAAAAAAAAAAAAAAAAGAAGAAGAAGAAGGGGAAAGTGTCTATGGGTAATCAAGGAGCAATCTCTGTTACTAGATCTTCCATGTATCTAGCAGTAATAGGGCTACTTACCCTGTACCTCTCTTATATTCTGGAAGGTGGTCCTTTGACTTCCTTTATCTTTGTTCTAGAAACTGATAAATTCCCCTATGGGTGGGTTGTAATCCTTCGGCAGCCAGGGAACGCTATTTCTATCCCCTTAAAAGAAGGCTGATTACTAATATTCTTCCATCTGACTTTTGTGAAGTGGAAGCTGTTAAATTTATTTACAGTTACAGCTGCCTGTTTTAGATTTATATAGTTTCAGCATTTATGGATTCAGCATCATGTGTAAGAAATGTCAGCCTTTGGTCCTGAGAACACAGACTGCGGTCTTAACTCTGAGGAGGCAAGTAGGATGAGGTGGAAAGAGTCTTGGATCCTAGGCTTGGCTTTATGGGATTCCAGAACCTTGATGAAGGTTCTGGACGTCTCTGTGCCTTCGTTTCCACATTCATAGAATGAAAGAGTCTTAAAAGGTGTGTTCACAAGTTTTGCAGAGGGACCGCCCAGTGAGAGGAGGTCTGGTGGTGGTTTTAGACCCTGCTTCAGCCAGACCAGCCCTGCTTTCAACACTGTGTTTAACAAGACATCTAATAAGCTTGAATTTGAAGAGGGAGGGGGACCTTGCTTTCAAAAAGAAGTTTGATAGCTTTTGCCCATAGAGAATTTTTATGGTCTTTATTTTCAAAGATTAGCTGAACTGATTTTATCATGTCTGGTTACCTTCTTACAAGTTAAATGCTGGGCTAGGGAAAGGAGCCTTGAAACAAAATCTTTTAAATTCAAAGATAATTGGAAACATACATTGACCTATCTCCTTCCTACTCTGCATTTGAATGATGGATGAACTTTGAAAATTACAGATTGCTAAGTAGATGTACAATATTACAATGGAGGCACAGTTCCTTTGTTTGGGTTCTTCTAGGGAAGTGAACCTGTATTTTTGTGCTGGGCATGATGCTAAAGTTGCTTTGCATACGTCCTCTTATTTAATCTTGTTAATGACCCTCTCAGATGTAATAAGTAGCATCAGTGAAATTCTGGCTAGTTAAGGGCTAGCCAGGGCTAATTAAGGACCACTGAGTATGCAATATTGTTCCAGATTTGAATTGGTTTTTGTCCCATAGAATGTTAGTAGGAATTATAACTACAACATAGGTAATATCAGAATCTGAAAGATGCCCCCTGGGCTTGAATTATTTGATACATTCCTCTTGATACCAGTATATTGACTCTTGGAGATTCTAGTGAAATTGAAACTTGTCAGAATAATTCTAATAGAGATGTTTTCTCTCTGTTAATAGAGATGATGTGTACAATTTTTTCTCCATGATTTTGTACAATCAGAATTTTCTGTGAGTTGAAAATATTTTAAATATCTATGAGTTGTCTTGAGTGATAAGCAATTCAAGAGACCAGTGTATAGTATTCCATGTTATCTGCAAGCAAACAGGTCAGTTTAAGTTGGCAGCCTTATACTCTAACGTTTTCTTCTTTTTAAATAAATGCCCTGTTTGACTTTTACATTTTTCTTTCAAACAAGTATTATCAAAATTGAAGGTTTATTTGTGCTTGTTATATAGCTTCATTTTTCCATGTTATTTTTATAGTTCTTTGAGATTCATTTTTTGTTGTTCAGTTGCTTAGTTGTGTCTGACTCTTTGCGACCCCATGGACTGCAGAGGCTGGACTTCCCTGTCCTTCACTATCTCCTGGAGTTTGCTCAAACTCATGTCCATTGAATCAGTGATGCCATCCAACCATCTCATCCTCTGTCACCCTCTTCTCCTCCTGCCTTCAATCTTTCCCAGCATTAGGGTCTTTTCCAATGAGTCGACTCTTGGCATCAGGTGGCCAAAGCATTGGAGCTTTGGCACCATCCTTCCAATGAATATTCAGGGTTGATTTCTTTTAAGATTGACTGGTTTTATCTCTTTGCTGTCCAAGGGACTCTCAAGAATCTTCTCCAGCACCACAATTCTAAAGCATCAATTCTTCAGTGCTCAGCCTTCTTTATGTTCCAACTCACATCCGTACATGACTACTGGAAAAACCATAGGTTTGACTAGACGGACCTTTGTCACCAAAGTGATGTCTCTCTCTCCTTTTTAATATGCTATCTAGGTTTGTCATAGCGTTTCTTCCAAGGAGCAAATATCTTTTAAGTTCATGGCTGCAGTCACCATCCACAGTGATTTTGGGGCCCAAGAAAATAAAGTCTGTCACCGTTTCCATTTTTTCCCCATCTATTTGCCATGAAGTTATGGAACTGGATGCCATGATCTTAGTTTTTTGAATGTTGAATTTTAAACCAGCTTTTCCACTCTTTTTTTCACCTTCATCAAGAGGCTCTTTAGTTCCTCTTCACATTATGGTGGTGTTATCATCTGCATATCTGAGGTTATATGCACACATGTAAATAAATGCCTAGAAAAATGTCTGGAGAGAAGCACATTAGACTGCTGCTGGTGCCTACTACTGGAAGGGGATTAGCCCCGGGGGTGGGAAAGAAAAGTGGTTAAGAGCAAGGATAGGAAGGGAGAGCCTTTGCCTTCTATACTGCTTTCTATGTTTGAAATTTTTTTTAAAATAATGAGAACAGTTTTCTCTATTACATGTGTAATTATTAAAGATGGAAAAAATCACTTTTCATTCTGCATAATTTGCCATATGCATAAGCCAGAGTTATGTATCCAGCACACTCATTAGGGTTATTTAGATTGTTTCAGTTGCTTATCATTGTTAATCATGCCTCCCAGAAACAGCAGCTCCTTTGCATAAAAAGCCTGATCTCTGTTTTAAAATATGTCTTTAGGCCAAACTTCCAGGAACAGATTTGCCGGATCAAAGGGTATGACCAGTTTAGAAGCTAGAGCTGGATGTTGCTAAATTGCTTCCCCCAAGACTTGTGCTGTATACCCACTACCCTCCGTGTGTGGAAAATTGCCCTTTGAACCAATCCCTTTTCACTGTTGGGAGATTTCATTTAAAACAGTCGCTTCTCATAGTTGCTTTAATGTATATTTCTTTGACTGATAGTGAGGTGGTATATTTTCTCCAAAGTATTCCATTTCTTTGTGTTTTATTTGTGAAAATGGTCTGCTACCCATCTGTTTGTCAAGATCTTCCTGATTTTCCTTGTTAATTTTTTTAAGAGTACTTTATATGTAAAGGATATTGGCCTGTTTTTAAGATACATTGTTTTGCTTTAACTTTTTGTCATTTTTGTAACATAGAAATTTAACATTAAAAATATTGTGCTATCTTTCCTGTTGTGATTTCTTCCACTGCTTTTGTATATAGGAAATCCTCTCCCCCCTTCAGAAATTTGATAATATGCTTTTATATTTTCATCTACCACCCATCACTTTAAAGATATTTGACTTGTCAAGCCTTGCCTCACTAGCTTTCCACCCCTATTATCTTACAAATATATTGCAACAAGAAGAATTAAACCTATGAAAGGAATTCCAGGATAGAATTTTCAGGGTGGTCCTTTGATCACCTACCAAATGTTGACAGGTTGCATTCTGAATCTTCACAGGAGAACTCCTGGTTGTAAGTGGTGACCAACAGGAAGGATGTGTTCAGCACAGACCCTGCTTCTCAGGCTTCTTTCCAGAGAAGTGGGTTTTATCTATACTCTAAGTTTGTTCTGTATCCTTGGTTTGTTTTAAAGGGAATCCGTTAATCTTCATTAGCGCAGCCTTAGCTATAGTATGTCAGTGGAGCAGACACCTGAAATTTGAAATCTTGAGAATCTCCCCTTATCTTGTATGAACTCAAAAGATATCTGCCCTGAAGTGGATTGAGTATTTCAGCTTCTGGTTAGGGTCTGCATTGCTGATGTAACAGCAGGTGGCTTTGCGTATTTTATAGGAGGGGGCTGGTTCTGCTTCATAAGAACTGTTTCCATCAAGAAAAACCACTTCCTCCTCCAGCCAGGTCAGAGCCAGCATGCTGTCCTGGTTAGAGCCAGGAGACGTCTCTGTGTGCAGGGCAGGTGGTGCATTAGGACCACAAGTGCAGTTATTGACGCTGCACTTGAGCGCCCAAGACTGGAGACTGAAGATTCTTAGGATGTCTGGTTTGAGGAAGTCTGGGCTTCTCTTTATAATCTTGCCCCTCACAAAAAATTTTGCAGATTTCCTTTTCCTCCTTGGTGAACCTCGTGGCTGCAGAGCCTTGGCCAGTGCGCCTCACCACGATGGCCACTCGGGGGAGCCCAGCGCGCTCCTTCCTTCTACGTGCGCTCTAGAGGGAACCTCTTTTTGTCCGCCTGGGGGAGCCCGAGAGGCCTTCGAGGCAGATAAGCAGCCCTTCCAGGGTTCAAGTTCAGAGGTGGAAACAGAGTACTCACCTGTCACCAACCAGTCTCTCCCTCTTTATTTGCATGCTCATTCCTTTTTCCGAGTCACATCCAGAAGCAAGAGAAGGATCTGTAGTCATTTTTCAGTGACCTGGAGAACAGAGAAATTTAAAAAATAGCATTTTCTACTATTCCAGAATGTCAAATGGCTTTTTCCTAAAATAGCTCACGTCTTAATCTGAACAAAAGATGTGTTAATACATTAAGGAAGTCCCAGGGCTTGAAGCTAGAGGCCCAGTTTCTTCCCCAGGCCTTGTGTGGCCTTCTGAGAATACCTAGGGCCTTGGTGGGAAGTATCTTTTCTAAGAAGGCCATCTTGAAGGGCAGTGTTTCTGAGAATGAGTCCATTGTGAGAAAAGTTGTTCAACATTAAGGATAACCATGATCACTATATGTGACCGGTGGGTGACAGAAATACAGCAAAACAGAGTTTTGTTTTGTTTTGTTTTTTAAGACATTGGCTATTAACGTAGCCACTGCTCAGTGGGTGGAGGCAAAGCTGCAGCTTCCTGTCCTGATGACAGAACATTTAGGAAAGATAAGACATAGGAAATTAAGACTGTCAGTTTATTTTACTTCTGACTGTCCTAAATTTGTCAAGATGTGGGAGTTGGCCATAAAAAAGACTGAGTGCCAAAGAATTGATGCTTTAGAACTGTGGTGCTGGAGAAGACTCTTGAGAGTCCCTTGGACAGCAAGGAGATAAAACCAGTTAATCCTAAAGGAAATCAGCCCTGAATATCCATTGGAAAGACTGATGAAGCTGAAGCTCCAATACTTTGGCCACCTGATGCAAAGAGCCGACTCATTGGAAAAGACTCTGATGCTGGGAAAGATTGAGGGCAAGAGGAGAAGGTGGCGAGAGGATGAGATGGGTGGGTGGCATCATCGACTCAGTGGACATTAGTTTGAGCAAACTCCAGGAGATAGTGAAGGACAGGGAAGCTGGCGTGCTGCAGTCCGTGGGGTTGCAAACAGCTGGACACAACTGAGGGACTGAACACCAACAAAAGGGACTCAGTTTAAACTGAGGATACAGAAGAACTATTTTAAGTCAAGTTTCCTGAAGACCGTCTTATCCAGAATGAGACAGGAAGGAGAGAATTTTGAAAAGCTCTTTTGCCATAATTGTATCTCACCTCTCGGTCAGTTAGTTGTCTGATTGAGAGAGAATGAAAAAGAAGAAGACTGCAAGGCGGGGGTCGGGGGAGTCCTCACAGGACTCTCAAAGCTGGGCCAGCCCTTGGCAGAAGGAAAGAGGCTTTCAGGGTTTGCTGATTCTGAGCTTGTTGCTAATAGTTAAGTTTAAAGAACAGACAAAGAATTCACAAGAGACTTGGGAAAGCCTCTGTGATTACAGTTCTCAAACATACATATTTGAAGCTGACACAGGGTTGACACTAGTCTGGGACTTAGGAGAATGGTGTCTTTGTCTTGGTTCTGGCACTAACCAGAGAGCCCTCTTACTTCCCTGGGATGGAGTTTCCTTCTCTATAAGCGAGAGTCTCTTCCACACAGGAGACAAGAATCAGCTCACCAGCATGCTTTCCTCTCTGCTTGAACTGCCAGGAAACTCAAGTCAAATTCAAAGCTTTATTTATTAAGGAACTCTGCAGGAGCCTTGGCTTGATAGCCTGAGACCATTTTCCTTCCTTATTTTGACCTTATGTTCTAACTTTTATTTTTCCCTTTCTTAGTGTGTTATGATTTCTCATATTTAATATTTTAGTGTACACATTTTTGTACACTGCACCTCCAATCCTTTGTCTAGTGAGCATGGTATAAATAAATGGAAAAATGGAACGGGAGTTATAGTAGATGAATTCCGGGGCCCTTCCAGTACTGAAGTTTTGTGATTCTCAGGGGACAAGTCATTTTACATGTCTGGAATGTCTCAGGTTTGCGGAGAAGGGAGCTCTCCTGCTGAAGGTCCCAAAGATGGTAATGAGCTTCCAAAGAGGCCTGGCCAGGATGTGCCCCCGGGTCACTGTGATGTGTCTGTAGAGAAGCCGGGACTTTGGTTTATAGGAAGACTGCTTTTCTACTGGGATGTTTAGACTTGCTTTGTATGAAATCTAGTGGAGAAATGCCTTTTTGAGGCAGGGCTCAGGAATCTGCAGCTGTATCAAGAACTCCAAGGAATTTTGATGTCACATTTGGATTTAAGAAAGTCTGAGGGAATGTGTAAATGTATCACAGGGGCAGGGGAGAGGCTGGCAGAAGACATCAATTTCATCCATATACTTATCTTGACTTTTTATTGTAATAAATACCTTGATAAAGGTTGAATTACATTATGAGTGCTTTTTTTTAAAAGACTCACTTTTTTTTCTTTCTTTTTTTTTTTTTTTTACTAAACTGCATGGGCATGCAGGATCTTAAGTTCCCTGACCAGGAATTGAACCCGTGCCCCTTACAGTGGAAGTGTGGAATCTAACCATTGGACAGCCAGGGAAGTCCCTATGAGTGTTTACACGGCTGAGGGTAGTTTTACAAAGATATTCCCAAAAAGCAGAGGACAGACTTCCTTGATAAATAGAAGTAAAGCAATTTCGATGATTCCTAATGTCTGAATGGATAAGTGTACCATTCTGTTAAAACTTCATTGCATCTATATGATCATATGTATTCAAAGACATACTCTTACTTTGAATAAATGAAAGGTTTTAAAATATACTAAATAAACATCAATTACTAAGCAGCTATTCATTTTCAAAATATCTCATCACCTTAACAAAGGACTTATCATGGGTTCTAATAAATGTCCATATATGGTCTGTTTTGATAAGGACTTTCTCAAGAGCATCTCTGCTCTGTCAAGCAGAAGAGTTATATAAAAGTTCCTGAGTCAGTCAGTTTAAATTCATTCTGATTTATGCCATGAAGGCCAATAATAAGCTGGACATATACATTTCAAAGCCAGTGATAAATGTCTGGGTAATTATTATCTGATTCTGAACATAAAGAAGGTTTAGGGCTTTCTGGAATTCATAAAAACTGGATTGTTCCTTTTCCTTGTAAATCAGGTCTTACTACATATGATCGAAAATAGCCTCTTTTAAATATTCATTGGCCAGGCTCTGCCGTTTAGTACCGTCTTCTTCAAACAATGGAGAAGGAAATGGCAACCCACTCCAGTACTCTTGCCTGGAGAATCCCAAGGATGGAAGAGCCTGGTAGGCTACAGTCCATGGGATCGCAAAGAGTCAGACAGGACTGAGTGACTTCACTTTCACTTTCTTCAAACAAAATGATGCCACCTACAATTATTTCAGGTTAGTCAGGGGAACTCGCCTATGCCATGCTGGGAGATAATGAAGACATAGACTTTAGGGTACCAAGATTTGCTTTCTCCTCTGAGAAGGGTGGTGGTGAAGGATTTGCTTGCTGTAGATGTAACCTCTGGGGGTCTCTGTAATTTTTCATCATGAGAGCTCACGTTTATTCGTGCATGATTCTATCATTCCTTACCATAACCTCTAATGTGGACACTAACATTACCACCATTATACAAATGAGAGCACTGAGGCTTAGAGGAGAAGCTGAGTAAGTTGTCTGGGTTTCATGTTGAATGAGAGGCCAGGTGAGGACCAGGTCTGCCAGCCCCAGAGTTCATTCTTAACTCCACCCCTAGACTACCTCATAGAAGCAACAAGCTGGCCTGAAGGATGAAGAATCAAGCCTGAGAGAGAGGAAGTTTGAAATCTAGGTAAAGGACATGGGCTCAATTGCTCAGTCGTATCCAACTCTTTGCGGCCCCACAGACTGCAGCACGCCAGGCTCCTCTGTCCATAGAATTTTCCAGGCAGGAATACTGAAGTGGGTTGCCATTCCCTACTCCAGGGGATCTTCCTGACTCAGGGATTGAAATCATGTCTGTTTCATCTCCTGCATTGGCAGGTGGATTCTTTACCACTAGCGCCACCTGGGAAGCCCAGATAAAGGATATAAGAATCTAGATAAAGGATATAGGGATCTAGATCTTTTGCTACAGGGAAGTATTTAATTGATTATGAGTTATGTGTGTCAAAGAGAGTCTTTTGTTTGACTTAACTAGATAATTGGCATCATACTTTTCTCAATGGGAAGAACTGGCCCAACAATAACCTCTGTTAAGTACTATTGCTTTTTAAATTTTCAAGTACCTCCCCGTCCCCACTCCCCCCGCCACCACTGTCTTTGGCTAGCTCTCTGTCAAGAGTTTGCTTTCTTGAGGGTTCATCTATCTGTGTTGATTTGTCCCATTTGGGAATGAGAACTTTTGTTTTAATGTAAAAATTTGATAATGTTGATTGGCCAACACATATGAAGTTCAAAAAGCTCAAATAAAAAAGGAAAATATGATAGAAATACAGTATTGGGATTTGAAAGAGCTCATCAGATAGCCCTGCTCTTCCTTGCCTTAGTTTTGAATTGGCTGAAAAATAAGGCTAAAGAGGAGACATGTGGAGACTATGGTGTCCCCTTTATTACAGATAAACTGGATCCTGGAGAATGGGTGGGGGGAGCATGACCACAACAAGTGAGGTTCCTTATGTGGCCCCTCCCTCCCAGTAATGGGCAGTACTGGTCAAGAGGCAGGGCCCCCTCTCCAGGGGCTGAGCCCTAGAAAGCTTAGAACAAGGAGTAGCTGAGAGAGGTGGGGCTGTTCTTCCAAATCCTCCAATCAGGTGAGCCGCTGGGGTACTCAAGGGTTGAAAGGAGGGCGGGGCTAAGTGTGGCCTGGAGAACAAACCCTAAAGGAGCTGGAGGAAACCTCAGAAAAAGGGAAGAAGCATTCACCTAACCAAATGGAAGACGACTCCAAGCCTTGGGTCTCCTTCTTTGGGAATTAATTTGATTTTTTTATTTAGTGCCTATAAATACATTAGCAGATGGGTTAATTAACTTGCTTTTGCTCTGTTTAAACTTCCAGATTCTTGGCTATCAGAACACCGTCTTCTTTGGCGGAGATTGTATATCCATGATTGATTACCTCTTTTGGCCCTGGTTTGAGCGGCTGGATGTATATGGAATAGCCGAGTAAGACATTAAGCTGTATGGTCATAGATTCCTAGGGTCGCACTGGGTAGCAGAGCTTCCAATGATCTCTGTGCCATCTGTCCTCCTCTGGACATGTTTCATGTGAATGTGGAATGTAGAGTTTTAAACTGTGTGCTTCCTTGTTCAAAATGCACCTGTGCGCTTATGCCACTAACGGCAGACACACACTTTATGCATGTTTCTGCTGCTAAGACTGCATCCAAAAGCCTCCCTCGTGTTTCAGAGCCTGCTGGCTGTCCTCCCCACCCATCCGGCATAGCCGGTGGTGAATGCAGAAGCAGGTGGACGGTCTCAGTCACAGGGTTTTGGTGGCTAGTCTGCAGCTCCCTCGGTGGCCCTCCGCCTGGTCCTGCTGTGTCCCCCAGTGGACCCCACATCCCTTACGGGACACCTTAGTTACCGGAGGAATCTTTCCCCAGATAGACATACCCTTAAAAAACAAATGATTTTTAAAGTAATGTATGCTTAATGTTAGATAATAAACAAAATGGCCAGCCACACACCTCACGAGTGTAGGGATGCTTGAAGTAGAAGCAATTGCCCTGTTGACTGAGGGAGACCACACAGGGGCCCCAGACAGACGTGTTCTTTGTTCCCATGACACTCACAGGAGAACTCAAACTTGGGCTGGCTTTGCTCTCACACCAGCCGGTCACATGGCGGGTGCCGGACCATTCCAGTGTTGGGAAATGCAGTCCTGCCGAGGCGGAACTGCATCTGGACTTTTATAATGCACACGCTTGAGTTTACCCAGGGTTCATCTTATGAGCTCCTCATTTAGGGCAGGTCAGATGTCACAGACTTGGATATTTTAAACCATGTCAGAACATAAACCTTGCCAAAACCTGTCTCCCCTGGGGACAGAACTTGAACCACACATTAGGAACCCTCTCCTCCTGGATTTTCCATTAACAAGTTTACCGTCTGGGCAAGTCACTACAGATCTGAGACCTACACGTCCTGATCAGTCCCTGAAAGGGCCCAGTCAGCTCCATTATTTCAAGGTTTCATGATTGTTTTACTCATTTCTTTAAAAATGTGTTTTTGGAAACTTTTTTTCCCCCAATCCCCCAAAAGTAAAATCTGAGAATGGCTGAAGAATGTGTCTTTTTGTTGGTAAACTGAAAAACAGACACCTTATTTCCCCAGAGCACTCAGTCCACAAGTTATTTTAACTGCAGGGTTAAAAACAACAACTTTGGTGATTCTAAAGACACATGGCCATTTCAAGAATCAGATTTTCCTCCAGTCAGTGACTGTGCTCAGTTGATAGGAGTAACTAAGATAGCTCTGTTGCCCCAATAAACCCATCTCTCGTAGCTTGTAGTCTAAAAAGTGACTTGCGTCCCCCTTCACCTTCAGAATGGCTAATGCTTCTCTCCTGTTCTGCAGCTGTGTGAACCACACCCCCACGCTCCGGCTCTGGATTGCAGCCATGAAGCAGGATCCCACAGTCTGTTCTCTTCTCACCGATAAGAACACCTTCCTGGGCTTCTTGAATCTCTATTTTCAGAACAACCCCGCTGCCTTTGATTACGGGCTAAGTTGCTGAGCCTTGCAGTCCATCCCTTCACCACCCAGAATTCCTAAGCCTGTCGTGATTCTGCACTTCTTTTGGTGGGGCAGTCAGTCTCTCTTCATTTTCTTTAAGGTTCCAAATAAACGTGGAGACAGAATCATTTCTGACAATCATTTTATGACTCCTCTAGCCCATAGCGTCTAGTGATTCTCTAGAAATCTCAGTGTTAATGTCCAGAGATGTTTAGGGAGACCCTGTGCCTCCCAGCTCGATGACCTTTGCCCCAGTTTGACCTCCAGGTTATTGGTGCTGATGCTGGTGCTGAGGTTCAAGGCCGCCGCCCCATCACTGATGCTGTGGCTACAGATTGGTACCCTGCATATCTTTCTGGTGAGAGAGATGAGAAGGAAGAAAGCACTTCAAGTCCACATACTCTCCATTTGGCAGATGAGAGCTGCAGTCCTTGTGGGCGTGCATGAGTCTCACTCTCGCTCCAACTTTTTGGCTGTGGGCCTGGGAGACACCGAGGTCTTGTGACGGAAAGAATTCCAAAGCAGGAAATGAAACACCCAGTATCACCCTGGACTAATGACGTCAGAATATCACCGGTGCTCTTGGCACTCAGAATGGCTCACAAAATGTTCTAGAGTTGACATCCTGCCTTAAAAAATTACACATGCCCTAAACCCGGTCACAGGCAAAGGTTGTTCTGTTGGATTTGTGTCACAGATGCTTTCAAGTCACCCCAACATATGCCCCTGATTGCCTGTTGTGTACCAAGCCTGGGCCACGTGAGTGATAAAGATGACATAGACACCAGAGCTCCTGATCTCTTCACTTATCCTGGTTGAGATTTTAAACCTAGAGTTTGGAGCTGCTTGCCTTGTAGTGGGAAGGTTTCTCTTTTTAAAAAAGTTTGTTTAAACTGAAGTATAGTTGATTTACAATGTTGTGTTCATTTCAGGTATGCAACAACAACAACAAAAAGTGATTCAGTGGAGAAGGAAATAGCAACCCACTCCAGTATTTTTGTCTGGAGAATCCCCATGGACAGAGGAGCCTGGCGGGCTCTCATCCATGGGGTTGCATAGACATGACTGAGCACATGTGCACACACACCCAGAAATCAGCAACCATCTCTGCTGATCCTCCTGGTGGTCTGACTCTAATCCCTCCTATTGCAGCGGCCACCTGATGTGTCCTGGGGTAGATCCCGGGAGTTGAGGCTGAGCAGGGACCTCAGACTGCAGGACCAGGGTCTGATCGCCCCTGGCAATTGCTCTCCCTGAGTCTATCCTCATGGCCTCTGCTTTCCCTCGAACTCGGAGACCCCGGATTGGCCCATTCACGTGTGCGGCTTTGGGAGCTGGGTGGGGTGGGGTCAGTGCTCTGTGGGCCCATGGGCTGCCTGGTCATGGGGGCCATTCTGCTGTGCTGTCCATGGGCAGTTCTCAGCCATCCCCTTGGGACTCCCCGACCACGTCTCCCCCATGGACATGAAAAGGAGAGGGAATGCTGTGAACAGTGATGTGATTAAATTCTTTGACTCAGAAAAAAAAAAAAGTGATTCAGTTACACATACATATTCTTTTTCAGATTCTTTTCCATTATAGATTATTACAAGATATTGAATACAGTTCCCTGTATTATACAGTAGGTCCTTATGGTTTATCTATTTTATGCCTGGCAGTGTGTATCTGCTAAGCCCATACTCCTAATTTATCCCTCCCCCATTTCCCCTTTGCTAACCATGCTTGTTTTCTATGTCTCTGAGTCTGTTTCTGTTTTGTAACTAAGTTCATTTGTATCGCACTTTTGATTCTATACATGAGTGATATATAATATTTGTCTTTCTCTGTCTGACTTACTTCACTTAGTATGATAATCTCTAGGTCCATTCATGGTGCTGCAAATGGCAATATTTTATTCTTTTTATGGCTGAGTAATATTGCTCATTACTCTTCCCTGGTGGCTCAGTGGTAAAGAATCCATCTACCATTGCTGGAGACGTGGGTTCGATCCCTGGGTCAGGAAGATCCCATGGAGAAGGAAATGGCAACCCATTCCTGTATTCTTACCTTGGAAATCCCATGGACAGAGGAGCCTGACAGGCTACAGTCATGGCATTACAAAGGGTCGGACACCACTTAGCATCTAAACAACAACTATATATATCACATCTTCTTTATTCTAAGTGTTCACACTTAAGTTGCTTCTATGTCTTGGCTATTGTAAATAGTGCTGCTATGAATATTGGGGTGCATGTGTCCTTTTGAATTAGAGTTTTCATTTTTCCCAAATATATGCCCAGGGATGGGATTGCAGGATCATATAGTAACTCTTTTTAGTTTCTAAAGGAAACAGAGCAGCCACACCAATATCCTGGAATGCCTCCATTGGCCAGGCCTGGCTCCTTGGCGGGCTTTCTTCAGTTGTGCCCTCCTCCAGAGATGATCAGGAGCCCCGGAGGATGGCCAGGTGTGATGACAGGTGCCTCAGGAGTGGGACAGGCCTGTCCAACACCATTCTACCTCAGGATCTCCAGATCAGCCTGTGATCATTTGCTTTGTTCACGTGGGATCTTTTCCCAGCCTCTAGCCACGCTGAGATCAGGCAGTGGCAGGAGTGATGTGGAGCGATGTTTAGACCTGTCAGTGCCCACAGAGGAGCTGTCTGCTACTCCTGCCTCTGACTCAGCCCAAACCGGCCCAGTACTCCCCATGTCTCATCCTGACCTGGCCATCTGCTGCCGCTGGGTGGATTTTGACTCATGTAAATAGTTACCAGTGTGACTCCGTGCCAGCTGGACAGAGAGAGCCAGCTCGGGGAGGTAGCCAGTCTGCCAGAGCAGGCGCCACGTGACCGGGCAGTCTGCTGTGCCATCTGCTCGGGATGGGGTGCTCTGTTGCCATGGCGCCCGAGCCAACACAGAGTGAGGTCTGCGAGTCACATTTCCTTGGGATGCTTGCTCGGCTTCCATGGCTCTCCTGGGACTAAAGGACTGATCATCTTTGCAGGTGTAAATCCTGTGCGCTGGCCAGCAGTTGGCACGGGACCGAGACTGCTATTGAGACAACAAATAAAGGCCTGTCACTGGATGGCTAAAACCAAAGATACTCTCTTCTGAGGCTCTACGTGCTAATTTAGAAAGCTTGGAGAACCAGGAGATAAAGGATGGAGGAGAGTGCCCATGGGGAAGTGTGCAGGCTGGGCCTTCCACGACTTCTTTCTCATTCCTTTATATCATCTGTCTGAGCCACAGAGGGATCTGAATTATTGACCTCTGGATGAAACTAGGCACATTTAGCCTGGAGAAAAGAGACAATTAAATAAGGCTCCATCTCCATGAGGAGCTTTCAAAATAACCACTTCTTTTATTGGTGGGGTAGGGGAAGTAGAAATAATACATCAGGGTTAAAACAATTTCAGTGAAAGAGAAACAGGAGGTTGTGCATCATCCCATGTCCCAGGGAGAACCACTTTTGACAAGTGGAGAATATCTTATAAAAGCATGTTGAACTATGGATTTAAGGTGAAATGTGTCCTCTATGTCCAGCAAATTAGAAAAAAATAGTTTAAACCACCGCATTGAAAGACTCATTGTCATAGATGATGTTAACATCAGAGCTGACGATCAGAGGAGTCATGTCGACTTCTTTTCTTCGCGGTTCTGGACAGAAGCCCATCTGGGCTGAGTCCAGTTACATCCTGACACAGTGTGGGGGGGAGTGGTCAGGATAGCTGGCAGTGGTTATGGTGGTGGGTGGTGGGGATGGTGAATAAGGGTTACTTGAGATTCCCTCTAGCTCTAAACCTCTCTGATGGCAGACAGCAAGGAGAGTGGCTGGGTTAGAGTGGATTAAATCTAAATGGTCAGGTCCAAGGTGGAGCATCTTCACTGTTACAGGGACTCCCCTCAGGTACCTCCACGCTTCTCCACGTTGGAGCTTTGGTGGTGCGGGTGGAGGTTGGGGTGGGGTGTTTCTTTCCCTTAAGTTCTCACCTCATGTACCACGTGGTCCTCATCTCCTCTGTGGGAGTCAACGGTCTTCTTGATGGAAGAGGACATCACCGCTCTGCCTTAGGCTCCTCTGTGGTTCATGTCAGCTTGGTTCTGTTTGTTATCAAAAGTTATACTAACTGTCAACCATCCAGCCCGAGGGGCTTCTCAATGATTAGCCTTCAGTCCCTTTCTCCCCTCACACACACAGTGAACACTGGGCCCACCCAGGAGCCCCATTTCCCTTTTGTTCACATCTGTGAGTCCCTGGAAGGCTGAGCATCTGGTCTTGACCAACATGTTGCTTGCCTCTGCCTTGTCAGACCTCTAGAGCCTTTGCAAATGCTGCTTCCTCTATTCTCTAATCTTCCTCAGAGCAGCCTTCTAGTGCTTTTCTGCAACTAGATTTTCTCTTGCAAACTTCAGGTAAGAATTCTTCTTTGGGCAAAGAGGTGGTGTACCATAGAGGATAAGAAGAGGCCTGTGTGGTCAGATGAATGGGTTCAAATTCTAGCTAGGCCACTCATTAAATTCCATGGGCAAGTTGCTTCAGCTGTCTGAGCTTTAGTTTCTTATCTGTAACACGGGATCACTAAGGACCTGTTCCATAGGGCTGTTGAATAATGATGGGATCATCCATGTCAGGACTTAGCATCTGCCAGGGAAATGCTCAGTGAATGGACAACAACCCTGTTACCATGGCGAGGGAGGCTTCTGCGGATGGTCAAACATGAACTCTGAGTTCATTCTCCCAACACTTCATCAAACAGGATTGCACACAGCTTGATCCATGGTTTAGAGTTGTTTTCAGGTGGCTTTGGGGCTTCCCTCATAGCTCAGTCGGTAAAGAATCCGCCTGCAATGCAGGAGATCCTGGTTCGATTCCTGGGTCAAGAAGATCCACTGGAGAAGGGATAGGCTACCCATTCCAGTATTCTTGGGCTTCCCTTGTGGCTCAGCTGGTAAAGAATCCGCCTGCAATGCAGGAGACCTGGGTTCAACCCCTGGGTTGGGAAGATCCCCTGGAGAAGGGAAAGGCTACCCACTCCAGTATTCTGGCCTGGAGAATTCCATGGATTATACAGTCCATGGGGTCGCAAAGAGTCGGACATGACTGAGCGACTTTCACTTTCACTTGGGTGTGTAGGTTTAATCTCAAATGCTCCCTTCCCCCAATCCCATTCAGTGCACCCAGTGCATTAAAGCCTAGTTTTAATATCATGCATCTTGGAATCTTGCCATGTTGCTGATGATGGTAAAATAAATACTCTCTCCCATGTTATGGAGGAGTACTCAGAATCCAGCTTCCCTACCCTCTTGGAGCATGTTACCACCTTACACGGGTTAAAGTGTTAGGGGTTTGCAAGGCCTGCCCAGCTACCAGACAGCTTGGATGTTGCATGGAACACAAAAGCACCTGGGACCGTGCTGTTAATGGAAAGGATGATTACCATGTGCTCCAGACAACAACTGTGGGCTACTCTGCCCTGTCATTTCCTCCCAAGGATCCACCACAACCAAGAATGCCTTTGCAGACAGGAAGAGGTCTCAGCCTACTTTGTTAGTAGCAGACAGCCTTTTCAGAAGGTGTGGTTGGAGAGCAGCAGTCAGCTCCCCGGCTGGGAGCCAGTGGGAAAGAGCCATTCACAGGCCACGCAGGACAAGCAACTGAAGCAGGCTCTGTGCTGCCTGCCCTGGGGAGGCTGAGTGCAGCACCCTTTCCCCAGCAGCATAGGATGGGAGGCTGGGAAGCAAGGAGGGTGGATGTCTGCTAGCAAGGGTGTGCGTGCTAAGTCACTTGGTTGTGTACAACTCTTTTGTGACCCCATGGACTGTAGCCTGCAAGGCTCCCCCGTCCATGGGTTTCTCCAGGCAAGAATACTGGAGTGCATTGCCATGTCCTCCTCAAGGGGATCTTCCTAACCTGGGGATCGAACCCATGTCTCCTGAATCTCTTGCATTGGCAGGTGAATTCTTTACCACTAGTGCCACTGGGAAGCCCCCAGACTTTGCTAAATCTGGGTTTATACTTCCAAAGCTGTGGAATATTTCATTTACACTTCAGGGGTTTAGGAAAACCTCTCAAAGTATGTGTGTGTGTGTTTCTGGGTATTTCTGTCAAAGGAGGAAAGTACCAGGATGAATACTGAGGAAACTTATAAATGATCAGAGCAGGAGATATTTTAAAAATTCTATCCTGAAATAAGTATTGGCCATTCATGTGCTAAATAGAAAGGCCCCCTTGGGGTCTTTATCTGGGACATTGTCCTGGTAATCTGCTGGCAGCAGGGGGTGGGGTACACACAGTCTTCCCAGGTGCAGGGACGGGCACTACTGAGCCTGAAGCAAGGGGAAGAGTTAGCTGAGGTTCTGTGGAGGAAGCGCTGGAGGAAGCTCTCATCAAAGACTTGCTTTGGGTGTGTGGAGGAGGGAACTCAGGGTAGAGTCAGACAACAGAAAATCTTCCATTTACTGAGTGCTTGCCTGCCATATGTCAGGCACTTTACATATCCTAGTGATACCTCACAGTCTTTGAGGTAACTGCTAATTATCCCCATTTGACAGATGGGTAAACTGAGGCTTTGAGATGAAGCAACATGTCCAGATGTCACATGGCCAATAATGGGTGAAGTCCAAGTTTGAATGCAGGAAGCAGACTCCAGATGCCACGCTCTTAACCTCTGCAGTCCTCCGCTCCGCCTTCACCCATACCCACTTGCCTCCTGCCCTCCCCTGACTTCTCCTTCTGCTTACCTCTCTAGACTGGGAGCTCTCTCAAGGTAAGAATAGCATCTCACTTAAATTTTGACTTCCTAGCAGCTGGCACAGTGCCCGGCATATAGTAGTGATAGTCACTCAGTGTTTTGTAAAGGCCAGAGACGTGATTGGATGGATGACAGAATGAAGGGGTGTATGGATGACATAGAAACCTGCACCCACTTCCAGGGGCTGCTTCCAGGCAGCTGTCATAGCTGATTCCCCTCTTTGCTGTCCAGAAGAGCACCTGATTTCCCGAGAAACAGGGATGCTCTGCCTGCTACCCTCTCTCTGGCTCTAATGTTTCTATGCAACGGCTGGTTTAAGCTTTGGTTGTTCTGCAAAGGGACCAAGAAAGCAGAGGAGGCAGAGAAGCCAAGGAAAGTGCCCCAGACACCATGGTCAAGGGCAATTTCCGAGCATGCGCCTGGCCCTAAGGTAGGCGTGAAGCAAACAGGTCCTGCAGGCCCCACACTGTGTGCTAAGGGAACCTAGGGAAGACAGACTCACACGTGGAGAGGGGGTACTTAGGGACAGCCTCATTATCAGTGGGGGAGACACGAAGTAGGAATTTGGCTGTAAGGAGCCCTCCTAAGGGCAAGGGTAATAACCGCTTCTGTTTTGTTGTTTATTACTCATCAAATCCTAAGCTAAGTGCTTCCCATGTGCCCTGTTCACTCAGTCTTCTCAGTGACTCCACGAGATGGGCAGCATTATTCCCAATTTACAGAAGAAATGGAGGCAAAGCCATGGCTCGTAGAAATTAGTTGACTTGCTGAGCAGGACGTGGCACTGCTGGGACTTGACCACAGAGCCCAAGCTCTTGCCCCTGTGCCATCTGCACTGTCTGGAATCTGTCTCATTGGTCCTTGCATGACTTTGTCACAGAAATCTGGGCCCTCCAGGGGGCAAAACCTCACTATGGCCCTCCAGTCTGAGCAGGCACAAGGAAAGGGGGCAGGGGGACCCTCCCTTCCTGTCTCTCTCTGGTTCGTTGAACACTCAGCTAAGCAATCTTACTGCTTGAAGTCTTGTTCTGTTCTGGAGGGGTGCGGCTTCAGTAGCTTCCCTGTCTGAAGGATTACAAAATACCGTGAGGAGACAGATGTGTGGAGAGAGCGTCTCAGGAATCCTTCTGGGTCCCACCAGAACACCACCAGCTGTGTTATCAAGGGGAATGAATGCCACCCACTTCTCTGGCCTTGAATCTGGCTCCACTGGTTTTTGCTGCCGCCTCTGCTGGCCCTGATTCTAGGGGTATCAGGAATTGGGGGCATGTATGGGTTAACTCCTTGTCTCTGACAGGGAGCTCTTAGACCTGAGGTTCAACTCCTGGGGGCTGATTCAGCACTAGCCATGCCTTTTGGGAGAGATCCAAGGCCATTTTCAGCCTTTGGAGGTCCAACCAGTGTCCCAAGAGACTTCTGGTCTAAGACAGCTCAGTTCTCTCCAGCAATAGGTGAGAAATGACGCTTGGGGGCTGTGTGAGTCATCTCCGGGAAGACAGGCCCAAGGGAAGCTTGTAAGAAGTGGCAGGAAGTGGGTCTCTGCTTTCTATTTCTATTTCAAATAAACTGACCCTAAGAGAAACCTTAAATATTACTGATCAGTGGGTTTTAAAGAGACAGATGAGGCTTGAATTCTTCCTGACTCCCTATCCCCACCCCCACTCCCGGCCTGAAAATCTCACCTTGCACTTCTAAGACCTACCTGTTCTGATCTAGGAAAAAAGAAATATCTTTGAACATCACTGAGATTTATGTGGTTCCATCTTGGTGGGAATTTGTTGTTGACAGTTTTATCTTCTGGTCTCTTTGTGGGGCTGTAGAGAAACACCAAAGGGATAGAAAACACCACTGTCATCTCTAAAGCAGGGGTTCCTCATTGTGCAGGAGAAAATAAACCAGCCCCGGGGCTCAGATGAATTTAGCACAGGCATTTGGTGATGGAACGACAATAGTACTGATTTGATTTTCTTTGGGGAGGCTCTTCACATTTTCCTGTATAAAAGGACAAAGAGTCTCACTTACACTTGGTTTTCCTAGCAGCTGGCACAGTGCCTGGCATATACCAGTGATAGCCAGTCACTGTTTTGTGAAGGGGCAAATACATGAATAGGTGACTGGATGAATGATGAAAAGATGTATGTTTGTCTTAACAGCTCAAACCCTAAGCTGATCCGGTAGCTCTCATATTCCTGTCTCCCTGCACAGGCCTCAGAGCCATATTGTTTCACTTTCAATTACTTACCAGTCTTCATTTTTCTCCGGCTTACTTTGTGGACACTGTTCTTACCTTCCTAAGACCCAATTCCTTGGGGAAAGAGCCCTCCCCTTGTTTTATATTTCTGTTTCCTAAAGATCATCTGACCCAGGGTGGAACACAAGCTGTTACTCAGTCCTTGGTTAAAAAAAAAAAGCCCTTTCCTCACTCCAGAGTCATGACGATTAAATAAATCCCAGAATAAATAAGGGGATTATTCTTAAATTAAGATGCTTGGTGGTAAATCCATATGCAGCAAGTTGGTGAGTAGAGATTATAGCAATTATTAGCACAGGTTCACCTCAAAGCAGGTTTAATACAGAGATGTTCACTGCAGTGTTGTTTAAACAGCAAAAAAAAAAAAAAAAAAAGGATACTTAAGTGTTTCTCAGGGGAGGGTGGGTAAATTAGGGTACATCTATCACACAGGGAGAAAGCAAGCAGCTATTTTAAAGACTAAGTTAGATCAAACAGTCAAAAAAGATGTCCAAGGAAAGTTAGATGGTGTGGTTCAATTTACGTGAAAAAGAACAAAAGGCAGACTTCCCCTGTGGTCCAGTGGTTAAGATTTCACACTCTGAATGCAGGGGGCATGGATGTGATCCCTAGTTGGCAAGCTGGGATGCTGTATGAGGAAGAGTGTGGCCAAAAAAAAAAAAAAAAGAACAAAAGGGAAGGGATGCATCCGCATATGTGATACATACACAGAAAAACGTGCTTCCCAAGTGGCGCTAGTGGTAAAGAATCTGTTTCCAATGTAGGAAACGTAAGAGAAGTTCAATCCCTGGGTGGGGAAGCTCCCCTGGAGGAGGGCATGGCAACCCACTCCAGTATTCTTGCCTGGAGAATCCCACGATCAGAGGAGTCTGGGGGCGGCTATAGTCCAAAGGGTTGCAAAGTCAGACACGACTGAAGTGACTTAACACGCACACATGCACCCACACAGAAGGATGTTGGAAGCATACACAAGACACTTCCTATTCGTTAATGCTGGGGGAAATGGGCTGAGAAGTCAAGAGTGGGGGCTTTTATGTTACTTCATTTTTCTGTCAGTGGCTGCATTTTTTAATCATGACTACATTGTTTTTGTTTAAAAAAAAAACCAAAAAACCATGAGTTGGAAAAACAAGCTATCTTTGGATGACGAGGAAAAATGTTAACTCTGAAAGATGTCCCTCCAGGGTAGTGGGAGGGGGTGAGGCAGCGAGGCAGGGGAGGGGGCAGGGGAGGTGAACTGAGGCCCACACTCTGTTGCTGGTTCTTGGCTCTCTGCTTGTCATCCACTGGCCAAACCAAACAATCTTCCCGCTCTATCCCATGCGGCAGAGACCAGACAGGTTATGAGAACATTCTGAATCACGCTCTGCAGAATGACTTCAGTTAGAACTTCCGGGACATTCGCTGACTGCTGCCACCAAACCCGCGCTGGAAGGGTGCGTGGTGCACAGCAGGGGCTGCTTATATGTTGCCTATATCCACGGTGCTTTCCTGAGGGCTCACAAAGTAAAGAAACTGCCTGCAATGCAGGAGACCCGGGTTCAATCGCTGAGTTGGCAAGATCCCCAAGAGGAGAAAATGGCAACCCACTCCAGTATTCTTGCTTGGTGAATTCCATGGACAGAGGAGCCAGGCAGGCAGAGCTGGATATGACTGAGCAACTCACACACACACACACACACACACACACACACACACACACACCCAGTATTCTTGCTTGGTGAATTCCATGGACAGAGGAGCCAGGCAGGCAGAGCTGGATATGACTGAGCAACTCACACACACACACACACACAAATGGTGCTTTCCTGCTCTTACTCCACGGTTCTGGCTGAAATGCTTTCCCTGGTCAGTCCTGCCTAGCTTTGAGAAACAGTCCGGCAGTGCCTGACCATGAGGCCTTCCCTAATTCTCCAGTTATCAGGGGTTCTTGGACTTCCAGCATCATCTGGGGAACTTTGCCGAAGGCAGATTCCTGCACTGAACTCTCAGAGACTCCACTGAAGTCTGCTGTGTGGCCCAGGAAGCCACATGCCAGTGATACCCAAACCTGACCTGCCAGAAAGGAGTGCTCACCAGCTTTGCCTTCCGCATCCTCTCTGCTTCTCATACAAATAGTGCATTCTCAGAAGCCTGTGGGGTGCCAGATTCCCCTTGGACCACAGATCCCAGGCAGGCTCATTGGCTCCTACCAGGCCTGTGTTCTAACAGTTTTAGAAAGGAAGTGAAAAGCCATGCTCAACTAGGGGCTATCATCATTCACTTGAGGGCGCTTTAGGAGCCTTACCTCGGTGCCCTGTAGGTTCAAGTTGGTGTCTGGGTATTTGACCTAGCTCTTCATGTTATTTGACCTAGCTCTTCATGTTATTCTGATGACAGCCTTGATTACAAACCAGTGCTGGTTTGATCACAAAGCAGGTTCTCAACTTAAGCTGTGCTTTGACAAAGTAGAGAAAGGGGCTGGGGTTTTGAGGAGGGAGGGGTCCTCCTTCAACCTAACCAACCTTGTGGCTTCAGGCCAGCCCTACTCATTTCACTTGCCAAGATGCACAGAAAAAGTCCTGGGCATTTGGCATAGCAAGTGAGCAGACACTGGGTAAAGTCTAGCATCCTTGGGAAGAAAAGAGATTCCTTGGAGAAAGTTGTCCTTAGTGGAAAGGCCTAAGTGCCCTACAGGCCTAGAACTCTTCTGTTTATAAGGCAATCTGTTTTCTTCAAGTCAAAAGCTTCATGTTCCTCCCAGGCCCCCACAGTCTGTGCACACAATCAGCTCTGTGAAACAAGGTTTTGTGTTGAAATCCACCCTATAGCTGGCTTTCAAAGGCCCTTTTTGAAACTCTGCAGGCTGCCTCAGAGATGGGCCAGAAATACTCTATTCTGCAATTTTTAAGTTTTCCAAAAGCATAAGAATAAAAAAGGGACTGAAAGCTTCCTCTTGTCAGTAGGAAATCCACCCTCTCCCCAGCTCTGCCCTGGGAAGCTCACAGATTTCCTGAAGTTAAAAACAAATACCGTTACCAGTTTCTACTCCTTGCAAGAATTTAATTCTTCCTTTAATATAAATAAGGCAGCATGAAACACCAAGAGTCCTGCTGCTTCCTGCTTCAGAAGCAGCTCTGGTGCATAAAAGATCCCCATTTCCCCGCTCAGTTGTTGTCTCTGTATAAACAAGAGGCCAGGAGGTAATTTTTCAGTGAATTTTCTCCTGGAAGCAAAGGAGAAGCTGGGGGAGACTGAAGCTTGATCTTGGCTTAAGGAGATTGGTTCTTGGTCACTGGGGTCTCTTCAAAGTACATCAGATGAGGATGAAGATTGGAAAGTAAAGGCATGGGTGACAATAAATAAGGAAATTCACCCCAACTCTGGAAATGAATCCCCACAGATTGGGTACTTAGGGTTATTGCTGGAGACCATATGGGCCTGGGGAGGGGCAAGCCCAGGCACTGCTCAGTCTGACCCCAGCTCACGTGGAAAGCTTCCTACAGTCTGTAATGCCTCATCACAGCTGAGCCAACCACTGCAAATTAACCCTGTCAGGCAAACTGTCCAACTTCTGGAAATTTCCAAGGCTAGGTGAGAGCATTCCTGGGGCAGAGACAGGATCTTTTCTTCATTCATGGTAAGCCTGACACCCCCAAGGAATCAGGCATGAGTCTGGGAGGTATGGGCAGCTTCAGCCCTGGAGAGAGTGTGCTGGGGAAGGAGCATTCATCCTTGCTTTCTGCTTGGCCCTCTGCAGGGTGACTGAAGCGATGCCAAGAGAAGAGCTCCCAGAGGGCTAGCGAAGCCACAGAGGAGGGAGCGGCTTCAAGCCCCCGTGAGCCAGGCCTGGAGATGGAGGCCAACTCTGACCGCAGGCTCTAGTGCCTGCCCAGGGACCACAGCCCAGTAGTGCCAAGGTACCCTCTCTGAGGCCTGTGGGCTGTGCCTATAGTCTGTCTTCGTGTGTCCCAGTCAAGCAAGCCTCTGTCAGGCTCTTCGGGTGTTGGTCATCTGTGTGGCCAGCAAAGCCCATCCAGAAAGGGGGGTTCTGTGCACTGAGGGAACCCCACTGGAATGACCAACCAAGGGAATGTGGGGCCTACATGTGGAGCTGGGCTTCCACAACAGATCTTGCTTCTGGGCACCCTTTGCTCTAAGATTGGAACCCTGAGGGAAACCCAGGGCTATGGCATCCCTCATCTCTATGATCTTCTCTGAACTGGGCATCTTCTCTGAAAGCCAGACTTCAGGCCAGACCCCAGCACCCCAGGTACCAGGCTCTGCCCTTGACCCCAGGCACCCTGTGAGTGCCCTTCTTTCTCTCTCATCTTCCACCTTCAGTGCCTCCACCTCCCAACATATTGGTGGCTGGAGAGACCAGCTGTGGAGACAGATGAGGGTGAGGAGCCACTGAGCTTGCACCCACATGGTATGTGGCCCATACAGGGTTCAAAATGCAGCATCCAAGGGGAAGGGGCAGAGAGAAACGGGTGCACCTTGAGCGAGATGTGGAGCTGAAACAACGGCCAACTTCAACTTCTCTCTGCCAGGTACCCACTTCTGTACAACAGAGACGTTAGCCACTCGGGCTGCAAATCTCTCCGAGTCTTTTCTCCAAACAGTATAAAAATGGCAGCCACAGTGGGGATCCCTATAGTGTGGGCTATGGATGGAACGCTGCAAATTCCCATATTGATGCCCACTGTTTGGCTGCAGATGCCTGCGGCCAAGGGTTACTGGAAACTCAGGGTGCAGGATCTTAACTCCGGTTCCTGTTAGCATTCCTGTAGATCCTTTGTTGATATTCAAGTAAAGATTGGACCTGGGATATAAAAAGAATCACACCCAAATCGTTGTTTGTGCCGTTTGCATTGTCCCGTAACTCAGCATCCATAGAGTTTTATCATCATCTTTGTCATTGGGAGTGATCCAAAAGTCAGTTGCAGAGGATCAGTCCCTAAACCCAGACAACAGCTTCAACTGGCAAGTCCCAACGGCATGAAAGCAAACCAGTTTTGGCTTGGAATTCCATTTCCTCTGTGTTATAGGGTTTGGCTTCCCTGACAGGCTGAGCCATGGCACCCTATAAAGCCTGCCGTCTTCCCAGGACAGGGCCTGCAGATGCCCCCAGGGGTGTAAACGCATAGGATGCCCTGCGATCTGGCCCTCTGTGTCGTGGATGCTCTACAAGATGACAGTTTTGGGGGGCAGGCTGACATGGTCTGAGGTGATATGGAGGGAGTACTCGCTAATGAGTGCTGGGGCATTCTTGAGCATCTCATAGAAGGAGTCCACTGTCTTCCGGTAGAGACTTCGCTGTAGGACAAAGGGCCGGAAGAGGTTGAGAGGCTCCGCCCTGCGCACGGCCTCAGGGAGCCCCATGGCCTCTGGCACCTTGCGGTTGCCGATGAAAAAGTGCTGGAGCTTCTTCTCTAGCAGGCTCTTCTCCAGGAAGCACAGCAGCTCATGGAGACGAGCGTCGAGCTGCTCGGCCTTCCAATCGGCAGGCCGCCGGGCGAGCAAGAGGTGCAGAAGGGCGGTCTTCAGGTGGTAGTTGCCCAACCCGCTGGGACCGGTCAGGCGGCTCTGCTTTGAGAGCAGGAAGGAGGCGATCTGCAAGCAGCTGAGGTGGCAGGCGCCGTCGGGCAGCGCCTTCGAAGTTACCCTGAGGAAGTGGCGCTCGTAGACAGCGAAGGACAGGAGCCAATCGGTGCTGGGTGCCTGGGTCCCCTCGCCGGGCTCCCGGGCAAGGTGGGAGACGAAGTAGAGGTCGGAGTCGTCACACTGGATCACGGGAATGAGATTGAAGGGCATGGACTTCCCCGAGCGGAACCTGATCTTGAGAGACCCCGGGGTGCCCAGCTGGCCAAAGGCCAGGTCGAATTCGTACTTGTGGGCGATGCGGTGCCAGGCTCTGGTGAGGGCAGTCTGGAACCACTTCATGACGCGCATGGTGTCCAGGTATGGGGAGTCGGGGGCACACAGCGGGTCTGCCACCTTGCTGCCGCGGCGCACCACATTGTTCCTGCCATGGAGGAGACACAGCATGTCTTCTCCAAGCTTGGTCTTGCCGCAGATACAGCCCAGCGTGTCCTCATCGGCCCGGACCACCTTGATCTGGCCATAGCCCTGACGATCCAAAGGCACGGAGCGGCTGGAGCACCAGAGCTCTGGGTGGAAGTGGTAGGGCTCCGGGGGCATGAAGGGCACGAAGAGGTCGCACAGCAGAGGCTTGTTCACCTGCCAGTTCTCATACATGCTGTCCACACCGATGAAGTCCTCCACCTCCATGTCCGAGTCCCGGCTGCACAGGCTCCTCAGGGCTTCCAGCAAGTCATCCACGAAGCCCTCCACAAACTCCCGGGTGCGGGCGGCGTCAGCCGTGGCCCCCCGGATGCAGCGCTCGTAGAAGTGGTCGAGCGTGGCCCTGTTGGGCAGGGTGAGGCCCCGGAGCGGGGCGCCCTGCAGGTCGGGCAGCTCGTCCTCATCCGAGCCCAGGCACTCGGGTGAGGGCGCGTCCTGGTGGTCTTGCCGCCACACCTCGATCACCAGGAAGAGGATCATGCAGAGAGTGCTCCACAGGTCCCAGGCGGTGCGGTTCTCATTCTGCTGCTGGCCCTCCTCCGCCACCCGCTCCAGTGCCTCCTTCTCGGCCTCCTTGTCGGCCGCCAGCCGCGCCATCTCCTCCTCCAGCCGTAGCTGCTCCAGCTGCAGCTTCTCCTGGTGCGCCTGCATCTGGCGGATGATCTCCTCCTCGTTCTCGGGGACCGTGGCGTTCTCTCGCGGGAACAGCAGCGGGTGGTTGATGATGGCCGTCACCACCACTAGGCACACCCGGAAGAGCCCCAGGGCCATGGCGGCAACTTTCCTGGGAACAAAGAGAGAGACACTGATGGTCACACTGAGCTTTCCTCAACACCGCTTACTCCCTTGTCGCTCCCTTCCACTGCCCTCCAACCCACCCAATCCACAGCCCAGCCTTGTTGGGAACAAGAACCCTGAAGTCCCACACCAGCATCCCGGCTAAACCACCACAGAGGTGGACCTGTTTCTGTCTGCCTAAACAGTCCTTTCTAATAGCAGTACCCACTTCCCTTGGGAACTGAATCTTTTCTACTCCTAGTCCTCATGATTTGGGTGGGGATGAACTCACCCCCAGTCAAGGGGTGAGGATATAACCCTGGCCCAAGACTACTTCATACTCCTCCTCACCCTGACAGTGGTTGTTTCTGGATGAGTTTATGACTTGCCCTGGCCCCTGGGAGACAGAGGTAGGATTTGTTGGGACCAATGGGGAGAAAAGACTCACCCTGTTGCCTAGGGTTGCTGAGGGAACCCTGAGGGATTATACCTGCTATTGGCTCTCTAGCTACCTCAAAGGGAGATCTGCCAGACAGAGATGCCAACATGGACCCAGCAGTGCCTGAAGCCATTACCTCTGGACCTTGTGGTCATATAAATCAATACATTCCTTTTTTATTTTGACTGCACCACATGGCTTGCAGGATCTCAGTTCCCTGACCAGGAATTGAAACTGGGCCTGGCAGTGAAAGCCCAGAATTCTAACCACTAGGCAACCAGGGATTCTCAATATATTCTCTTTTTGTTTAAGTCAGTTTCTTTTCTAACACTTGAAACCAAAATAATCCTGTATAAGACATCCTTTCTTCCCCCTCAGTGAATGGCTGATTTCTCAGTACAGTATAACCTAGTGGTTAAGAATGGAAGGGCTGGGTTTAAAGTCAGCCCTGTCACTCACTGAATTAGCTGTGTGACCTTGGGCATGTTAACTCACCCCTCTGAGCCCCAGTTTCCTTACTGTACAAAAGGAGAGCCAGAGCACCCAGAAGGTCATCATGTTAATGAATTCATTTGTTCATGCAAACTACCTACACAGCACGGCGCACAGCATATGTTTACTGAGCAATAGCTGAAACAGTCTTGAGCCCTTATATACCCTCAATGAAAACCTCTCCTTCTGATTGGAAGACCCCACCCCAAATTCAGACACTGTTCTCCTGGCTGATCCTGGATCTTTCCCCTGACAATCTAGGGAACAACCATAGTGACTGAGTCATTGACTTTCCTTTCACTAGTCATCTGAATTTCTAACCTGACTTCTTAATTGTGAAAGGAGACGTGCCATTCCTCCAGGATTTTTAGGTCTCAAGTGACTTTGGGGTAAGGACTAACCCCTTATCATACTTGCTGTTCAGACTGTGAAGCTACAACATCCCCTGGGAATTTGTTAGAAATGCAGAATCTTGGGCCCACCCCAGACCCACGGAACCAGAATCTGCATTTTAATACCATCCACATTAAAGTCTTCCAAGGACTGTCTCACATCAGAACCCTTATATTATACCTTCTCTTTACCCTGGCTGGAATCTTGGGAAGTAACAATTGGCTTTTTCCGCATTTGCCCCACCCACTTCCTGTTGGGGACCTCAGCTAGGAAAGCAAATAGACAAAGGAGGTCATTGCTGGAGAACCAAGAGCCCCCACCTCTGCCTCAATGCATGCCAACAGACCTGATAGGAGCCCCATCCCCTGACCTTGAATTTGCACCCTGAAAGCCACATGTTCTGGTTCTTACCCTAATGGTACCAAGAAGCAGGTATCTATCACTATGGGCAAACTCCGGCAGATGGTGAGGGACAGGGAGGCCTGGCATACTACAGTCCATGTGGTTACAGAGTTGGACACGACTGGGTGGCTGAATAACAACGACACCTCTGCAGGTTCTACCTGGCAGTGCCAGGATGTAGACAGCCTGAGTTTTCACACTTGGGCAAAACCTGCTGCTCAGAGGTGACCCCTCCTCATTAGCAGGAACCAAAAGTGTTGGGGGTGGGGAGGTCCAGCAGCAGCAGAATTCAGTGTAGTTATGATCAGGCCCAAGAGGGGAACTTTGAGACACTGAGGCATTTCCACTTGAGAAGTCAATGGAGGACAGGAGAGAGTGGAGGAAGTTGGGCTGGGAGGGAGGGAGGGTGAGGAAAAAGTGCAGGGGGCAGCCAGCCAATTTCTCTGCCCCAAGACCAGGAGCAGCATGCTGGATAATTGCATGAACAGGCCAGCCCTGGTTTCTACATTAGAGAAGCATCAGTGGAAAATTTGACCAGGGTGGTCCAGGATAAAACTATAAGGCTGGCTGATAAACATGGATCAGAACTTTAGGATAAAGGTGTGGAGTACTAGTGGAAATGGCAACCCACTCCAGTATTCTTGCCTGGGAAATCCCATGGACAGAGGAGCTTGGCCGGCTACAGTCCATGGAGTCGCAAAGAGTAAGACACGACCAGGCGACTAATACATACAACATACATAATAGTAGAATACCAGGCAGCAGTCAGTCAGGAGATAATTGGGTGTTTTGAGGCCCTAAAGGGCCTGTACTATAGCCAGCCACATGTGGGCACAAGCAGGTCCTGACAAGTCACAGCCAAAGTCTTTGGCAACACCTGATTCTTGAGGTCAGTTTCCAGGGTAGGGTGCCACCAGCTGGGGAGTGGGGTGCCATCACTAAGTCTTATAACTGGAAGTCCTCCTTTTCTCTATTGAACAGTTTCCACAGGGCTCCCTGTGTATGTCCTCATGCCTGTTGCAAGATGATGTGCTAAACTAGGGCAGGCAAGTTTCAAAACTCCAAATCAACTGAAGCAGTCAACACTGCGATGAGAGGCTAAGGATGGACTCTGGAGGGGACAGGCTGGGTTAGCACCAGCATGTGCACTACTAGATATGTGACCCTGGACAAACCGTTCAACTTTTCAGAATCTGAGTCTTTTCATCTATAAAATGGGAATAATAACACCTGCTGTTGTAAAGGAAATAATGCACAGAAAGCACTCAGCAAAATGCTTGTGTGTTAGTTACTCAGTCGTGTCCAACTCTTTGCGACCCCATGGACTACAGCCCGCCAGGCTCCTCTGTCCATGGAATTTTCCAGGCAAGGATATATGGGTTGCCATTTTCTCCTCCAGGGGATCTTCCCAAACCAGGGATGGAACCCAGGTCTCCTGTATTGCAGGCGGATGTTTAACATCTGAGCTACTAGGGAAGTCCAAAATGCTTGCCCCTGAGCAAATTTTCATATAAAAGGTTAGCTGTGATGGGATGGGAATAATAGATGAACCTGCCTACAGGGGTCTACAGATGCAGTGGGCCAAACAAATGCCCCTACAGGGGATACAGGCAGCCATAGGAACACTAGCAATAGTAAGGTTATGAAGGAGACTCAAAAGGAGCAGAAATCATAAAGGACCCTGGGCTGTAGAGACAGGCCCAGGTTTGAACCATGACTCTGTCCCTTGCCGAGGGGTTGTGGGTGAGTCACTTGGCTTCTCTAGGGTTCCACTGCTTTACCTGTGAGATGGAGCTAACAGCAGGCCCTCCTTCATAGAGAGGGGAGGTTAAGCAAGACCATCCAACTCAGGTGCTGAGCACAGTGCCCAGCATGGGGTAAGCACATTACAACACCAGCTCCTTCCTCCTTGGCCTCTATGGGCTTATTATCTCACCTGTCAAGCACACCAACCTTACCCCAGTCCCAAGGGTGTGGAGGAACACACGCTCAAAAGTGCTCTGAAAGCACAAAATGCTCCCCTAAGCCTGGCCGATCCTCTGTAAACCACTCCATCCACCCTGCCCCCCAGCAACGGGGGGCGGGGTGTGTGTGTGTGGGGGGGCGGTGCGCGAAGCCTTCCGAGCCTTGGATCTTCCTGGAGGTAGAGTTCCCTCTGACTCACTTCTAGTTTAAACCACCTCCGCCCTCCTGGGGATGGGATGGGATCCCAGCTGTTGTCTCGCTCCTGATACCCTTTGTGCAGGCTGGCTTTGCCTGTGGCCTGAGTGATGGGGGACAGGGCGGGGCTGCTGACTGCGCACTAGGTGGGGCTGGGTTAGAAGCCTCCATTACTTCCCCTCCCCAAGCCAAGTCACACGAAATGCCCCAGGGTCCTTGGGGGTCAGAAGAATGAGGGAGAGAGTCTGGATGCTGGGACTTCTGGAGACCACAGGGGCAGGACAGCAGCTAGAGCCTCTCACAAAACTGTGGATACATGCAGGTACACACACACACACACACACACACACACACACACACATACACTCCTCACCAAAGGGTCCCTTTCCCCCAGATTTAAGTATTCCACCTCTGCCTTAGCCCAAATCTCTTACCTCTGCAAGGCTGCCCCATACATGTAGTCTGAGACATCCAGCTGGGTTCAGTTTTGAATATAAACCTGGGTCACTTGTGGGTCTGCTTCCAGGAAGCAGGCAGGAAACCTGCTGAGTTCCTCTCCACCCCCGCCCCTGCCCACAGAGTGTGGCAGCCCATGCAGCTCATGGCTAAACTTAGCCTGGCAAATGTCCAGGGTCACTGGGGCAGCAGGGGCTGGGGCGGAGCGCTGCGTGTGGTCAGCCTGGACCAATGGTCTACTCGAACCCTTACTCTGAGCCTGGCTGGACGCCTCAGACCCTGGGGAGAAATTAAGACCTCCCCTTCCTTCTGTGGGTCCCTCACTTCCACATCCCCCTGGCCCCCGAGGCACCCCCACCACAGCTTAATCCAATAAACGCCACTAAGAGTTGTTTAACAGTGGGGCTTCCTTAGCGATCTAGTGGTTCAGACTCTGCACTCAATGCAGGGGCATAGATTCCATCCCTGGTCAGGGAACTAAGATTCTGCATGCCACATGGCCAAAACAAAACAGAACAAAACAGTGATACACTTCATTTTATCAAGCCCTTACTAGGATGTGGGGCTTCCCTGGTAGCTCAGATGGTAAAGAATCTGCCTGAAATGCAGGAGATCTGGGTTTGATCCCTGGGTAGGGAAGATCCCCTGGAGGAGGGCATGGCAACCCTCTCCAGTATTCTTGCCTGGAGAATGCCATGGACAGAGGAGCCTGGGGGGCTGCAGTCCATAGGGTTGCAAAGAGTCTGGACAGGACTGAAGCAACTTAGCACTCACGCACAAACATAACACAGTGGAAGCAACTTGTGCTTTGGTGGAGACAGTCAGAGTAGGCTTTTTCAGCCTAGTTGTGGCTTTTCTAGTTGTGTGGCTAGAAAATTACATCTCATCTTGGGCTTTGGTTAACCCACCTGTGAAACAGGGGTAACACCCACCACTTAGAAAGTTACAGGGGTTGCTGTGAGCAGTGCCCAGCACATCCTAGTTAAGTAAAAGTGTTGGAATTCTCCAGGCAGGAATACTGGAGTATGGTGCCATGCCCTCCTCCAGGGGATCTTCCCACACTTAATACTGTGCAAGGAACATGCTGGGTGCTACAGGGCCCACAAGGATGAGGGTGGCATGATCTTCAGTAGTGAAAACACTACAATCCATGCAAGAGGCAAACAGAATGAACAATAGGCTACAATTGAAGAGAGTTTCATTGCTGTTCTTTGTGGGAACTTCTTTGTCTGTAAATCTTCTCTGCTCCCACCGACCTGGTTCCAATCCACCACGCCCCTTTTCTTCCAGGCAGAATTCCAACAGCAAATCGAGAACAGCAGGAGCCTGTGTCCAGCCCTATAATGTGTTCATCAACACCTGCCTGGCTCTGTCATCCACCTGCCCTCACCTGGGGCTGGCTGACTGTGGCCTCAGCAGTGGGGGTGCCTTTCTCAGCAGCCCAGCAGCCAGGCCCTCCGCCTCCAGCCAGCCCAGGGACAGTGGTTCCAATGTGGTTGTGGCTTAGTATCCCTAACATCACTTGGAGATATATTCAGTTCAGTTCAGTTCAGTCGCTCAGTCGTGTCTGACTCTTTTCGACCCCATGAATCGCAGCATGCCAGGCCTCCCTGTCCATCACCAACTCCCGGAGTCCACCCAAACCCATGTCCATTGAGTTGGTGATGCCATCCAACCATCTCATCCTCTGTCGTCCCCTTCTCCTCCTGCCCTCAATCTTTCCCAGCATCAGGATCTTTTCCAGTGAGTCAGCTCTTCGCATCAGGTGGCCAAAGTATTGGAGTTTCAGCTTCAACATCAGTCCTTCCAATGAACACCCAGGACTGATCTCCTTTAGGATGGACTGGTTGGATCTCCTTGCAGTCCAAGGGACTCTCAAGAGTCTTCTCCAACACCACAGTTCAAAAGCATCAATTCTTCAGTGCTCAGCTTTCTTTATAGTCCAACTCTCACATCCATACATGACCAATGGAAAAACCATAGCCTTGACTAGATGGACCTTTGTTGGCAATGTAATGTCTCTACTTTTTAATATGCTGTCTAGGTTGGTCATAACTTTCCTTCCAAGGAGTAAGCATCTTTTAATTTCATGGCTGCAGTCACCATCTGCATTTTGCTGCACCATCTGATTTTGGAGCCCAGAAAAATAAAGTCAGCCACTGTTTCCCCATCTATTTGCCATGAAGTGATGGGACCGGATGCCATGATCTTAGTTTTCTGAATGTTGATTTTTAAGCCAGCTTTTTCACTCTCCTCTTTCACTTTCATCAAGAGGCTCTTTAGTTCTTCTTCACTTTCTGCCATAAGGGTGGTATCATCTGCGTATCTCAAGTTATTGATATTTCTCCCGGCAATCTTGATTCCAGCCTGTGCTTTCTCCAGCCCAGCATTTCTCATGATGTACTCTGAATATAAGTTAAATAAGTAGGGTGACAATATACAGCCTTGACGTACTCCTTTTCCTATTTGGAACCAGTCTATCATTCCATGTCCAGTTCTAACTGTTAGAAAAGCAAATTTTCAGGTGCAGCTCCAGACCTACTGATCAGAAATTCCAGGGGTGGGGCCAGCACCTCTAGGTGGTTCTGATGCCCACTTCAGTCTGAGACCCACCCCTTCCCAAGCCAGGCAGGCTTCTAGGGAGGAGGAGGGGGGTACTCCACAGTGTTCCTGCAGCCCAGATCCTGGCACTCGCCAAGGGTTTGCCCTGCGCCTAGCCTCTCAGATGCAATTAGCTCTGCTAATTACCATGGCAGACGTAGCTCAGGCCCTGGCATCATCTTCAGAGCTGAAAGGAGAACCTATGTGTCCTTACAAAATGGAATAAGGAGGTTGGCTGATGGCAGGGGAATGCACTGACAGCCTAGGTCCATGGGGTTACGAGTCACTTTCCTGTTGCTTAGGTTCTGGGCCTGCCAAGAAAGAAGTGGCTAAAGGAGACCCAAACTGTCCAAAGTTTGGGCTGAACCCCTCCTGTGTCCCTGGGCTTGTGCTGGAGTTTCACAGTCCTGGCCAATGAGATACATGTTGTTAAGGCGAAATAAATCCACAAATTTAAGAAAGTCAGAATTTAGAGTGGTACTCATCTAAGCCCCATTTTACAGATGGGGAAACTGAGGCATAATGAGGAAACACACTTGACTGGGAGAGTGGGTGAAGGTGGAAATGGTCCAGGCGGACTATGGACCCTCACAGGCAGAAGAGGATTAGTGAAAGGTGATGTTTTCATTAACAGCTGACAGGAAGCTAATTACTCTGCGTGTGTTTGTCATTTAATTTTCGGAACACCAGAGAGGTGGTTGTGGCATCCCTATCTTGTGAAGAGACTGGTGGTCAGGGAGCTTCACTGGGCAGCCTCTAAGATTTCCTGGACTGCAGTCTCTGATGAAGCCTGCCTTCCGCCGTCTGCTTTACTCCTTCCATCCCCCCAGGGGCTGACAGGAAACCTCTCCCGCCTGGTGACACCTCCCTGGCTTCCCTGCCAGTGGTGACCATCAAAATCATCAGGTTGGCTGACCCCAAGCTTCCTAGGCCTTGGAAAAACAGGACTATAAGCAAAGAGAGGTGGAATGCAGAGTGCAAGTTTGACCCTGAGTCTTGGTTTGGAATTTGGGCCCCTGGAGCAGGCTGTCTGAGCCCTGGTGACGCAGTCTGTCTGCCTTATGCCTGGTCTGTCTGTCTCATGCCCGATTCCACTCTTCTCTCTTGGCAGAGGCCATGTCGCATGCTGGTGTCTGACCAGCTTCCCTGCTGTTCAAGAGCACCCACCGTTCAGGGCCGGCTCGGGGTCCCTCCTCCGGGGAGCCTGCCCTTTTCCAAACCCCTGTGGGTCAGGCCACATCCCCGCTCTTTACTGTGTGGGTTTATGCCGTGTCCCTGCCTTTCTACCTGCAGTGCCAGCGAGGGCTCGAAGCTGAACACCGTCTCCATCCCCACCCCACTCCTCCGGGCACCACACACGGGGCGCAGGCGCCCAGTGTCAGTGGGAGTTGGCTTATCACGTACTCGGGAGGAATGGCAGGCTGTGTGAGTGCTGGGTCTCCACACATTCCTTCCTCGCCGCCTGACTCTGGGCCAGGGGACAGACAGACAGACAGCACAGACGGTGCCGTAAGGGCAGCGCTGCAGGAGAGAGGTCCCCCCCGGGCAAGGCAGACAGCCTCCACCTGTGCATTTCAGGCTGGGGTCTCTTCACCTGCACCCCGCAAGCGGATGGGGGATGGGAACTTCAGGGAGAGGGGGACTGAACAGCTCTAGGGGTGGGAACTGGGTGCTGGCTGGCCTGAGGCCTGGGCGGAGAGGGAGGGGCGGGCAAGCAAAGAGGAAGGAAGAGGACCAAAATTAGTTGAGAAAGTGGGTAGAAAGGGTGCAGTTTTGGGCCCCCAGGGCTTCCTCTTTTCAGTGTCTTTGCAGCACCCCCCACCTTCCACTGCATCACCTTTAATTCCTCCCGCTGGTGGGCAGGACCTCCTTCTTGGCCTCAGCCTGCCACTTCCTCAGACCTGCCACTTTCTTGGCCACTGGGCTCCTTCCTTTATCTCTTTTTTGCCTTCCAGGGGGCAGGAGTGGTGGTGATGTGGGGATGGAGTGGGGAGGGGACACTGCCCCACTGTAAATAGCTCAGTGCAGGTGCTGGACACCTGGGCCACTCAGGCCTTCTCTGGGGAAGCCACCATACTGCATGTTCGATGCACCCAAAATGGCATGATCTGTTCTGTTTCCTCCAAGAGAAGCCAGAAATCTGCATTTGACCAACATCTCAATTTTACTCTGCTGTCCACTCTGTCAAAAATTCTTTGAAATCCATGTGAGCCAAATAAACTGTGTCAGCGGGCCACCCAGAGTCTGCTGCCCCTCACAGGCCTCCTCTCCCCGCCCACTGCCGCCCCGCACTCCCCCACACAGCATTCCACTCAAGGCTGCCTGGGACCCCAGGAATCTCCTCACTTTTCCCCCTCAGCCACACCGCCACCTGCTAGCTAGCGCCTTTGCATCCAGGACTCCCTGAAATACCCTGCCCCACCGCTCAACTTTTCACTCCAAGTCCAGTGCTGACTCTATTCCAGGGTCTTCTAGTCGGCCCCAGCAGCCACCCTCAGTTAATCCTAACCAGCCGGTGTCTGGGGCTTACATGTGCCTTCCACGGCCTCTCCAGGGACGAGAAGGAAAGAGGGTGACCGTGTGGTCTAATGGGCGGGCACTGAGCAGCAATCAGCTTACAGTCCAAGGCCTGTGGTTCCCAGGACCGAGAGCTGCACCCTCACCACCCCTTCCTAACCCAGGGAAACGCCAGGGGTCAAGACTGGCCCTGGCCCTGGTGGGGGTGGGGGAGCAGGGCAGAAAAAGGGGGAGAGCAGAACCCCCACCCCCACGCCCAGGGAGGTGGACTACCGACCGATGGGCCCGTGGGGAACTGTACACTGGAGGGGAGAGGCCTTTCCCCTGATGGGAACTCTGCTGTGGCCGCACGTGGCCACACTGGCCAGACTCCCTCAGGGAGCCCGCTCACACCCGCCAGAGTGTAGTTTCTGCCAGGCTCACTCTCAGAAGAGGGAGGTGCTTCCACAGTGCCACCAGGATGCCAACCCCATCCTCTGGACTGGGGTCAAGCAGCCGGTCAGCCCGGGTGCAGCAAGGACAGTGGCCTGGACTCTGCCCAGACGGATGGGACAGCCCACATCCCTCCAGTTCCTGCTCCTCCACCGCATCCCATGCACGTCCCTCGGCCGGCAAGGGATGGACAAGGCAGGGAGGCCATCAGTCTCCCAAGAAGGACAGGGCATCCTTCTGTCCAGCTGTGCAGCCTGACTCTCCCACCACTGAGGCCCTGAACCACAGGGCATCATGGAAAATCACAGTAAAATTCTTGGGACGGAGAGACAGACACACAGACTAAGGCCTGGGGTCTCAGAAGCTAAGGGATAACAAGGAGGCTGCAGTCACAGAGACAAGGAAGGGCTCCCCTGGCAGCCCTGAGTCGGGGCCCACACCCTCCTCTCTCATTCATCCTCCACAAGACTCCTGGAATACAAGTTACTGCTGTTGGATGGCAGCCCTCAACAGGACAAGTCCATGTGCTCATACCTAGACCCTGTGAATGGGGCTGTAATTTGCACAAAGGGTCTTTATACGTGTAATTTAATGAAGCATCTTGAGATGAGACACTTCTCGATCACCCTGAATGCAAAGACAACTGTCCTTCTAAAGAGAGAGAAAAGGAGAAAACAGACAAAGAGGAGAAGGTGATGGAAGATGGAGCAGAGGTTGGAGTAATGCTCCATAGCCCACGAAGGTCTGGAGCCATGGGAAGCTGGAAAGGCAACAGAGGATTCTTCCTTAGGGCATTTGGAAGGAGCACGGTCCTTCGAGTACCTTGATTTCAGACTTTTGGCCTCCACAGCTATGAGAGAGCAGAAACCTGTTGTTTCAAGCCACCGTGTTTGTGATCTTCAGTTACAACAACCCTTAGGTGGCCAATGCAGTCTCACAGCGCATCCCAGCCTGGCCACCCACCTTCCCATTTCTGCTGGTCACCAGCAGCAAACCAGCCATCACCTGGGATTCCAAGCGGAGGATACCACACTATTGGGCTCTCCCTCCTGGCCGGGTGTGGTCCTTTGGAATCAGCTCCTCTGAGCTCTCCCCTAATTCCCAGACACCTCAGGTAGCCCTGGCCCTGGAGGTCTCCCTGCCCCACTTCAGGGAGATCCTGTGCCCATGAGACACAGGTCTGAGTTCTAGTTCAGTCAGGGGACCCCCTCGGTTCCCTTCCCTCCTCCCCAGGCCACTTGAAATTATCTACTGTCCTCTGAACACCTCCTAGACTTACTTCCCCACCATTCCCTACAACGTCCACACCTAACCCCATCGTACAGTCCTCACAGTCAGCCCATATCAGAAACCGCTTCCCAAAGTCTTCTGGATCATCTCTTCCCCCAGCTCGAGACAAATCCTTTTCTTGAAGGGGACAGACGAACAAGGGGAAGAGACAGCCTATTTACTAAACCTCTCAAGTGCAGGCGGGCATCTGGCACTAGTGTAGATGGTGTCTCCAGATATGTGACCCAAGTAGGGACCCAACAGAGACTTGCTCCTCGAGGCTTTGTTCTTGGCTCATCTGCCTGGGCAGCAGCCCCATTTCCCAGGCAGGAGCCCAAGGCAACGAGAGGTTGAGCAATTGCTCAAGGTCACACAAGTAGGAAGAGAGCAAAAGAGCCAGACACTGTGCCAGGCCAGCGGTTCTGGACCCTGAGGTCTCCCCAGTGGACCCCAGGCTGCTGCGTCATCACAGGGAGCTGTTGGCCTGAGCTCTGGGGTCAAGGTGGGCCTGGGTGCCTTGACATTCTGCACAGCACCTGGCACAGACCATATGTAGGACCACCTGCTCACTGTGCCAAGGACACGGTGACCTTGGGGACCCACTGGCTTACACCCTGCATATGGAGACATTTGCTTTCTAAAGGCTTCTATAAACACCCGCCATGCATTTCCTACAGCAGGTGTGTACCCAAGGACTTCCCTTGAAACCCAATTCCCACACCAGGTTTCTAGACTTGAAGTTACATGGTGCATTTTAACAACAGAAGTACAGTACTAACTGTGCCCCACAGCGAAGCAGTCCTTCTGACTGTCAGACATTGGCCCGGCTTAAACTGGTGTTTCTGGGAAGTCTCCTCTGCCCCTGGGCCCCATCTCACTCCCAAGAGCAGCTGCCCGGAGGGAACATGAATACTCACTTGAGGGTGGCCACACCAGGGCTCCCCAGACTGTCCCCCGTCTCTCCCTGCACCCTGTGTTTGCTACACCCCAGGCTTCCAAGCACAGCAGCAAATGCTCAGGGCAAACCCCGCTTTTGCCCTGGGACAGGGAGGGAGGTCTGCAGCAGGGGGCGGGAAGCAGGCTCCAGACCACAGCAAACACTCAAGCTTAGGGGAGGGACTCAAGGGGGTGGAGCAGAAAGCTGTGAGTAAATACAAAGGACAACAAAGGGAAGGGAAGACCCGCCCACCCACTGGCCCCTCTCAGAGCTGAGCAGGGGATGGAGGGATTGAGTAGACTCTCAGTGCCCGGCAGCCACCTTCCCTGGGGTGGAACAAAGAGCCCAGCTCAGGGAGACACCCGGGCCTCTCTGGGCATGAGAGATGGGCCCCAGAACAGCCAGTTCCCCCACTTCCCACCTCTTCCCTCCCCCCTCCCTCCCCATTGCCTCTTACTCCGTTCAGGCTTAGAGGGTGCTGGCCCCTACCACGGTGAAATCCCAGGCTGTGTTCCCACCCTGGTCCCTGAGGCTTGGGCGTACCTGACACACAGTCTGGGCCCCAGCTGGGTTGGGAGAGGGGGAGAGAGGTGGGGAGGAACGGAAGTGCTCTAGGCCTCCTGCACACACACACACACACACAGTCACGCCGTCCCGTGACTGCAAAGATCTAAAGACCCCTTTCATCTTAATAAAGGGGAACAGCAAGTGACTCAAAGGCAAGAAGGAGGCCAACCCAGCTGTAAAAAACATAAGCGCTGCGGTTGGCTTCTTGGCTGGGCTCTCCGCTGCAGGGACCTCCCTCACCAGGGCCACACCAGTCAGAGCAAACCAGTCCTCCTCCTCCAGGGGGACCTGGAAACTGTAAGAAAAATGACCCCCAGAATCACCCAGGAACACAGTCACCCTCCCTGTGAATTACACAAAACCACCATCTACAACCACACGGTTTTCCGGCCACAGGGTTGAGAGTGATGACATTGTCGTGAGGATGCCCACGCTCTGTCCTAGCTTCTGCCCGAGGCTACACCTGGCACACAGTAGGTGTCCCAGAACCAATGGCAGGTACACATGGGTCAGGCTGGGATGCACTGCAAGCTGCCACTGATACATCTTGCCACCCCAAGACCACCCAGAAAGAAATAGCCCAAAGCTCTTCAGCTGAGAAGGGCTTAACACTTTGTAGAGGCTTCCTTTGTAGAGAAGGGCCAGACTCTGGAATCAGAGGCCTGGATTTGAATCCTGGCTCTCCCACTTGCTGTAACAATAACACCTACTTCATGGCATGGCAGTCACATGCTCGTGCTCCTTAAAGGACATTGTTATTGGCATTGGTAATGGTAAGGAAGCCAGGTCTCCGTTTTGATTTGTTAAATCCTGCTGGGTGCACCTTAGGGACTCCTCTGGGCAGAGGTAAGACAGCCTACATTCCTGAAGCAACCCCAGAAGCTCGGGAACAGGGGAAAGTTGTCACCTCTACCTCCTGTTTTCTTCTAAAGGCCCCAGGGGCTGCCACCAAGGGACAGCAGGAAGTTTGGCACCTGGGAAGTTCACAGCTCCCCGCCCTGACCATCTGGCAGCAACACTGAGAGCTCCTCCACCATTTCTGAGCACCTAGAAGGAGAAACCAGTGCTGGTCTCTGATACCCGGAACTAAAGGTGCTGCATGGATGCTTGCTGAATGAATGAATGAAGTCAGGACTAGGAAAAGAACCTCACTGCCTGTATTCCCTGAAGGAGGAATTTGAAATGGGAGTGGAGCGAGGCATCCTGGATAAAGTAAATTCTAAGTTGTTTTTTTTTTTTTCCCCTGGGAGGCACCCTGCCATCTGAAAAGCAAAGTAAAGCCCTAACAGTGGTCAGTGCCTTGGGAAATGTGAGCACACCCCTAGGGACAGACCACAGCCACTTTAGGTCTGTACAGCCCTCTGCTAACTGCAGGCTGGCTAACCACCACCACCGACCACAGTGACGTCCCAGGAATGAACTTCAACACAAGTTATCTGACCCTCAGCTACCTCTCCCTTTGACATCCACCTCCTTGCTTGAGAGCCTTGGAGAAAAGGAAGACAAATGAAGGATGACAGGGTGAGATGCAAGTCAGGCACGGGAAGAAACAGAAGAGCAACCCTTGGTAAGAGTGATAAGCAGCTCGGTCTTTCTGGAGGACACCAGACAAGCTGCAGGGCCCTGACACCCAGGGCTGGGCTTAGTAAATAGCAACCGACACGCTACATTTATTGAGATTCAAGCATGATGCAAAACTTTACTTTGCTATATCATCCTCACAATGAACCTCAAAAGGAGGCACAGAGAGGGGCGGTCACCCACACCAACACCACAGAGCTGGGATTTGAAGCCAGGACTGCCCGACTTTCAAGCCGCTGGTCCTTCCGTGAATCATCAGACACGCACTTATGGGCTTTCCTTCCTTGTACCATTTAGCGAAACTCTCTTGCTCAATGTGCTCAGTTGTGTCTGACTCTTTGCGACCCCATGGACTGTAGCCCACCGGCTCTTCTGTCCATGGGAAAAACAGGTGACAATTCAGGTGGAATATGAGCATGATGCAAGGAGTCGGACTTAATGAAGCCACGATGCTCCTTCCATCCAGAGATTCTGGGTATGTGACGCTGGATATCTGAGATGGCTTTTCAGTTCAAAGGATGGGGAACCCTCTTCTGCAGTGGATGGGCAAAGAGGAGTGAGGTCTCTTGAGACCCTGGGCAGTGCGTTTAGGGGTGAGGCATTAGGAGGAAGAGGCAGGGATGTATGGGGGCATTCAGAGGAGGCACACAAGGGTGGAGCCCAGGCATCCCCGCTCTCTTCCCCTCTGGCCCAGGCATGCCTACCTCCTCAGCGACTCTGAAACAAAGTCAGCAAACAAAGGACCTTTTCAGGAACTCCAGGCGGGTCCCCAGACTGCTACTAAGAAGGCTATTGAAACAAGCTCCCAGGAGAACTGTTTGTTATGAGCACGTGGTTTTGCTTCAACCGGCGGGGCAATGATGAGGACAACGCCCTCCCTGTGGTTTGAGGTAGGGGTAGGAGACCCTCCTGCATCTGCGCTGCAGGGAAGGGACCTGGAGGGAGGAAGCTCAGGAGAGCTACAAAGGGGAGCCCCTCCTCCTGGGCACAGCAAGGGTTCCGCTGTGCTCTTCACCTGGAAGTGAGTCTGTTCAACACTGTGGGCTTTGAATTTTTTTCTTAGGAGTTCCATCAGAGGATCTCAAGTGCACTGAATATTATCTGCTTCTGGTTGTTACTGTCCCCATTAAACAGACAGAGAAACTGAGTCCTGTGTGTCAATATCACAGAGCAAGAGAGACCTGGGGTTGGCAGTCTTCCTGTTGTCCTCTCACCATTAACACTCAGACTTTGTCAGATTCTGTCCTTAGGCAGGACACTATGGACATCCACGGCTGTCCTCGCTAACACCTCTCACCAACTCTCCAGTATATCTCAGACACCCTCAGATTCCTACATAAACTGCTGGGGAGGAAAAGATTCCACAGGTCTCATGTAACCCACTTAGAATTCCATGGGGCATGCCAGAGCTGGGTGAGAGGCAGACTCAGAGACCTTGTTTCTATTTCCAGTTGGTAGCCACCCCTGGGGCAGTGGATTCTGCATAATCTTCCTCTGTGTGTATCTGATCACAAGGCCCCGTGAGGCTACTGAAGCCCCAGCACAGTGTCAAGCACTTTGTAGGTACACAGTAAGAGCATACTTGTTCCATCAATGAATGAAGGTTCTCTCTTAGGTCAGTCTCCCCAGGAAGGAGGCCATGTTTCTTACTTTCCTTTAGGGGGAGGAAGTGAAGAAGGGAAAGCCCCTTTTCTGACCTCCCCATCACTACTCCTGTCTGCTCTCGCCCTATTCCCTTAGCGGACTGATTCAGGTTGTAGAAGGGAGGCCCAGAGCCATGGAAGCCACAAGAAGCCCCTCAGGAGGCATCCTTCTTGTTCTGAGTTGCAGCTCAGAGACCCAAACAAGAAGGCAGCTGTCAGTACTTCGGGCCTGGAGCAAACCCAAGGCCCGAAGACCCTCCACCAAAAGGCTCATAGCCTAAACCTCGGCCTTGCAGCCTTGCCCTCTTCCCCAAGCCCATCCCGAGGAACACACCTGTGGATGTGGCACTTTCAGCGCTTCTTCTCTTCAGCATGTGTCTTACAGTTAGGTGGTTCTTGTTCCTCCCAGTATAACTTAAGGTGGAGGTGTCTGTTGCCTTGGGCAACAGTGATGTCACTGGTGAGGTGCTTCCATTCTGCTGATGTCATGGGGTGGGCCACGTGGATGAAGGGACTTGAGCTTCCTACAGGAAGCCGTCCCAGGTTCCAAACTGCCTAGGTGGACCCTGTACACCTCGTGGGCACAACCAAATGATCCTCTTCCTGTCCCAGAAAAACCTCCCCCTCTCTCCCCTCTGGGGGCCTGTTCAGGCCATGCCTCAAACCTGGCTTTCCCTCTCCTAGTGTTGGTGAAAAGGTCGGGATGGGTAGCTGTACCCTCAGCTCTGAATGAACCCCATACCAGGGCACCAATCTCCTTCTCACCATCTGGGAGAGTCCGGGTCCCTGTGGCCTTGCCCTTTGCCCAGAGCTAAGAGGAGGAAGCAGTGGGGAAGTGAGGTCCCAATCTGGCAGAGAATGCTGATCCTCCATTGACCTCCACTGTCTTTAAGGGCTCATACCAGCCAGAGACTGGTCTGCACCAGGCACCATCACAGTGGTTTATAAGCAGGCCCTGTGAGAGGTTGTCCACATTTCACTAATGACAGAGCCGAGGCTTGGAACAGTCAAAGCACTTGCCCAACTCCTGAGGTCTGGAGCCAGGACTCAACCCAAGCCTGCCCTAAGTCAAAAGTCGATGTGAGTCATACCTCCTTGGCTCTGGGGAACCTGGAGGCTGTGGCTTTCTAAAGAAGAGCCATGAGGGGGCCTGGACCGAGACCAGGGAGAACCCTTTAAATCTAAAGTGGCCAGCTGGGCAGACCAGGTGGTTCAGACAGCCAAAGAAGGGCTTAGGACTGTATCACCCTCATGTTCACACTGGGGCTGCAGTAAGTGGTCAGTCCTGGCCCTTCCAGTTCGCTGAGTATCTGTGTTGACTAAGGACCATGTTTCTTTGCTCTATACTTGACTTCTTGTTGACCCATCCAGGCCACCTGACCATCTCCTTCATTTGCATTTACCCCTGTGGCCTGAACCTACAGCCCTGAAATTTTATAGTAGTTATTTAACTTATGCAAATACAACTTAACGTAGCTGGGAGCTACTGCTTAGAAAGCACTAAATAAAATAAGTACATAAAATAAAAAATGCTAAATTCTGAAAGAGGACGGGGGACATCCTACTGGCAAACACTGCCCTTGAGGGACTGGCTAAGGAGAGACACATAACATATAGGACTGCTGATCTACCTGGCAGGCATCTCTCCATTGGTGATGGGGTCACAGAAGTGAACAGAGTCCATGCTATTGGACCATTGCTGCCCCTGCCTTCTGCCTCCCCTGACCTGAATCCAGCTGTGCCAAGCACAAGCTGCCTTCTGATTTTTAGTTCCCCATTGGCTTTCCCAGGACTTAAGAAGCCAGTATCACTGGCTCTACAATGGTTACAGTCTTCTTGCAAATTAATACGCTAGCAATTTTATTTGTACACTTTGTAGTGTACAAGAGTTCTCTGTAGATGACTCAGTAGCTCAAGTCCAAACTGTTCTGAAAATTGTAGAGATAGGGTTTCTAAATGTGCGCAGTTAAGAACCAGATTCTGGGACAGTTTACATGACGTGGGAAATCGTCTAGGCACCAGTCGACCCTTTCCAAGGCCATGATGAATTTCCCATTAGCTGAGAAGTCTATTTTGTTTAAAATACTGTCTATAGACAGCAGATAGTAAAATGCTCCATTCCAGCTAATTAAGTGCTGTAATGCATAGGGTGAAAAATAAGTGACCACATATACAGAGCTGTGAAATGCAGTTTTGGAAAGTCTTTCTGGATGAGCTTGGGAAGGGCGTTTACAGACGAACAGCACTGGACAGGGATAGGGGCTGTAGAGCTTGCAAGTGTCAGGACAGTGTTCAGATACTTCTTCCATCGTCCATTCGCTCAGGCATTCTCTGCCCAGGTCAGGGACCCTGCATGGCCCCTTTCCTCTGCACCACACCCAGGCAGCACTTACTCATCACCCTCAGGACAGGCCCCAGACTGGATGTGCGATGTCACACTGCCCAGTGATTAAAAAGGAAAGACATCTGAGGCTTGGACCAGGCCTGCCTCTCTCTTTCCTTTCTTTCAGCTGCCAGGTAAGTTTTCCATCTTCCTCCATCTGAGCTGATAGTGGGTTTCCTTCCTCTGACAAAGAAAAAAGCAATCACTCTTATCTCTTTCTCAGGAGGGGCCCCAACCAAACTAGCTTTTGAAACTTCACTTGCTTCTTGCTCTGTGAATGCTCAGTGACTTCCAGGCTTCTGAACACTATACCTCTCTGTGACTTAGTTTGCTTAACTATAGAATGGCGATACCAATACCTATGTCACTGGGCTACTGAGAAGATTAAATGAGTTAATATAGGCAAAGTGATTTTGGGGGGAAAAAAGCCTGGCAAATGTTAAGCCTTCAATAATTGGTTATCAGGCTGCTGTGTATGGTTGTATGGGTGGTATATTGTTCAAGAAGATCTGGCTGGGAGAGTGGTAAGGATGAATCAAGCTCACATGCCAGTTTGCATAGCTATGTGCCTTGGCTCTGTCCACCCAGATGAAGCCCCTGTTTTCTAAATGATACCAAGGTGCCATCTTCTTGTTAAGAGGAAGCACCTTGTTCTAATTCATGCAGATGATCGAACAGGCTAGCAGCAGTCTTGGAGGTTATTATTGTCAGCTCTTAGCACTCTCTCGGCTCCATCCCCTTCCCCAGCTAGACAAGATTAGTCCCAGCCACAAGTAAGGTCCTGCTCCTCAGCTGTCTAGCACATCTGGTGCACTTATCCCTCCCTTAGCAGGCTCGTGGGGTAAAGCTTTCCCCAAGGGCCCCCCAGGGCTGCCCTCCAATTGAGGGGACTCTGCACCCCAAACATGGAGCCACAGAGTCTGGGACTCTGGAGGGACCATCTCCTTCATAATTGTTGATGGCCACCTGTCTCCTGACAGTGATGGCAGCGCCTTAACTACTGAGGCGCTCCAGTTGTCAGCAAGTTCCTCCTTATTTCTGAGTAAGTAAAATCCAACTCCTGCTTCTCTCACCCTGTGAATCTCTGAGACTAGACAGAGCAAGTCTCCTCCTTCTCTCGAGTGACAAAGTTGGAGATTCCTGAAGGCCAGAGCCACCGTCCCCTAGGTTTCTCATCAATGGAGGAAATACGGCCAGTCATTCCCTTCTCCCTGACAAGAAACACTTTCCCAACTCTCATGGCATTCCATTCTCTCCCTTGAGGACAAGTGAGAACAGGGCTGTGTACTCCAGCCCTCCACCCAGAGATACTTCTCCTCCAGACAGAATCCTCCATCTTTTTCCCTTTATTGATCCCAGGGAGGGTCCAAGAAGCAAAAAAACACAAGACCAGGTTCCTCCCAGACAATACCTTTTCAGGTGGGCAATTTTGCTAGAAGACTCTACCAGAAGTTCCTCCACTTTTTGCCCGCAGATAAAAAGTTCACCCACACACCCTGTCTTTGTTTCTCTCATGCGTGCTGCAGGAGCTGGGAGGCGTTCTTGGTGACAACTTCTGGGCTGATGGCATGAGGTTAAAAGTTCAGATCCTTGCCACCCGAAAGTTGGAGCTTGAAACTGCTGCATCTTTGAAAATTGCCGAGCTGGAGGATGGCACTTGAACAAAACTCTTTCCATTGGAGAGTCAGCCTTACCACTTTACGGTTACCCACAAGTGGAAAATATGAGGGCAGGATGGCCTGGAGCAGCAGCAGCAGCACACAGGGAATTAGCAAACAATGAAAGCCACTTCAGGCTTGTAGGCTGGAGAGAGGACTCAAAAGCACAGCCATTATGCTATAGACGAGGGGTGAAAGGCAGCAATTCTACCTGTGCACCAGGCCTTTTTGCAAGGCTGGCTTGGACCTGGGACTGCACCCTGCACAGGTTTGCTTTACTTGGCAGCCACTCAGCAGTAGAACTAGTTTATGAAAGGGAAGAACCCTGGGTCAAATCCAAAAGAAGAACCCCCCCACTCCCCACTCCCTCCTCCCCACCAAAATAGGACTCTGAACTGATTTACATTCAAAAGGATCCACCAGTACCTGGTACTCTTCTAGTCTGGGAGGGGGGGCGGAGTGTAAGGAGGGGTGGTTCTCACAGCTTTCAGAGGAGCAAAAGGCAAAGTGTGGTCCCTAAGGGGTTCAGTAAAATACTTGCCCTTCCTGGGACACAGCACTTTTGTTTTTCAAGAAAAGGAGCGTTTTGGATGGGAAGCCCAGACCTGGAGCATCAGAGTTCCTCCAAATCGCAGCCGGAAGTTGGAAACTCTGGGAAAGGGTCTGGGATGCTACTAGAGGTCAGGTGGAGGCCAGCAGCAGCCCCAAGAGGAAATTCTGCACTGCGTGGGGTCTCCTCCACTAATAGCCCAGAAAGAGGAAGCGGCGGGGGCTTTATCCCGCCTCCAGCAACCTCATGGCTTCATACGTTAAACCTAGAAAACAAAGACTTCATAGCTACTCTCTCCTTCCAGGAGGGGGAAGGAAGGATGGAAGGGAGCTGGCTAAGAAGCTGGGCGACTCGACTACTCTTTCAGCTCCAGAGCTCTGCTCACACGGTCCAAAGTAACGGATCTTCGGGGCGGTAGAAACAATAACGCGGTCCCGCTTCCGGCATCGCGGTTCAGTGAGCCGGGAGGAGAGGCTGCCGCCGTGCGGGGCTCCAATGCAGCGCCCACTGGGGTCTCCGCGGCCGGGGAGAAGCCAGAGAGGAGAGGCTGGGATGCAGGACCCCGCACGGCGCGAAGAGAGAGAGGACAGGCCCCCACCCCCACCCCCGCCTGTGCTCGGGCGCCATACCCCAGTCCCCCAAGTCAGTCCCAACCCGGGGGGCCGAGCGGGCGCGCAGCTCCAATCCGCCCCCATCTCCGGCGCAGCTCCGCCTGGTCCCTCTTCCTTCCAGCGCATGAGATGCTTCGGGAGGACGCAGAGCCTCGCGGCCACGGGCCCACTACTTACCTTCGGCTTCGGTTCCCGCTCCCCAAGGCGGGAGGGATCGCGCGAGTCCCGGCTGCGCTCGCGGGTCCCGGGGGCCCCAGAATCCGCTGTCTGGCCGCGGCTGCTGCTGAGCGTCCCGCCCGACAATTAGAGGGACGGGGGCGGCGATACCTCGGTCGGCTCCCGCCTTCTGGCCCCCATCCGCCGGGCTCTAGAGGACTTCAGAGTTACTCATTTCCTAGATGTCAAAGAAACTTTTCCTCCTTATAAGAACAAAACACCCGCCTCTCCTCCCTGCCGCGGAGGCTCCTTAAGGTGGACCGTGAGGGTTAGGGGGCGGCTGACCCAGCGTCCGCCGCGGAGATCTGCCCATCGACCACCCCAGAAACTCCAGAGGGGCCAGCAGAACTGGAGGGTGATCGGGCAAGACGGAATGTGGCTGCTGGATTTAAACTGGAGCGAATGGACAGGGAGTCAGGAGAGGACGCCCTTAAAAGTCTGTCTGGGCGGGCGGAAAGGAAGGAGTTAAGTCCCTGCACGCCGACAAAGGGTTTTCCGCGGCGCGTTTTACGAGCGGTGGAATTCCAGGGGCCACTTATTTTGTCCTTTGGAGGGAAATGTAAGTTGAGACACAACGCCGGTCCTTCTTTTCGACTTCTAAGTGGATTAAAATAACTCACCAAATTCTATGATAATTGAGTGCATCTTTGCCTTTTCCTGAGTGAGTAGGCACAAAGGAGCATCGTTACTAAATACTTTCATCTGTAGAGGGCGCTTTAGTGTCCAAAGCGTGTTTACAGTTGGGATGTTAGATCACTTTTAGAAGAAGGAACTGAGGCCAGGACGGTCTGTAAGTACCCTGGTCAGACTTGATGGGTTATGAAATCCATAACCTATTGTCTTCTCTTTGTGACTTGCCCAAAATCCACAGCCATTAGAAGTGGCTGGGAAGGGCTTGAATAAATCCTAGGTAAGTGGCTTTGCAGGAATTAAACGCCACTGAGGGTACATTGGGGGAAATTATGAGAACACACTGTCTGAATGATTATCACCATTGCCACTGCTGTTTGGTTTTAGATCACCTTCTTCCTCTCCTCCGCAAGCCAGCCAAATAGCTTTCACAGTCGCCTGGAAGACATTAGGCTGAGTCTGAAAGATAAACAGGCAATGAGAACAAGTTCTAAAAATAGACCCCCTGGCCCTTGGCCCAGGTTACTCTTGTTTTCAAGCTGCTGCTGCTGCTCACAGTTCTTTCGTTATATCAGAGACAGTTATGGTAGAGTTTTGGGGGGCTGCTGGGGAGAGGTGAGGAATGGGGTGATCTGTGGAAACCTTCCTGAAAGGCTGGTGATTTTGAAAATGTCTGCCAGTTGGATGGGTGAGGTGTTCAGCCACCCATCCCCCAAGTAGGGGGGGAAATTCCTGGGAGGCAGGGACCCTGGACTGAGCACCACTACCCTGCCTTGTAATCTTTCGAGTAGAAATCAGGGTTATATTATGTAGGGTAGAATGCCAAGAATAGTGCTTGAATGCCCTCTGGGATTGTCCTATATGCGAAGTTGTTTCAGCATTTTCTAAGGGTGGTTTATATTTACTGATGGGGCAACAAATCTATTACATTTGTTTTTCTTTCAGACCTGTTGATTTCACTCTCCGCGACCTCGTGGTCACCTTCAGCACCACTCTGTTCTCAGCATTAAGTCCACTTTCCTATCTAGGCACATGAGTCGTTCTTGAATTGGCCTCTCTTAATACTTATCTTACCAAACATATCTCATTCCATTTTCCACACCAAACTTCTTGTAGTTCTTGGAACTTGTGCTTCTCTGAATGTGATATGGAGGTTTGTTTTTCCCCCTTGGGTGTTCACATGGGCTCTATCTTCTGTTTGCAACCTTCACGCCACCTCTTCCTCCAACCTGTCATCCCCCATGTACACACACTTTTTTTTTTTGCATCACTAATGTGTGCTCAGTCTTAAGGTCTCCAAATAGGTGATATCTTCTCTAGGAAGTCTTCCTTGAACCCCACGCCTGGGTTAGACACTCCCCTCCCCTATGTAGTTTCCATAACACCTTGTGCTTATTCTAGAAAAGGTTTTTAAAAGACAGGAAAGTGTAGGGACTTCCCTGGTGGTCCAGTGGCTAAGACTCCAAGCTCCCGGTGCAGGGGGCCCTGGTTGGATGCCTCCTCAGGGAACTAGATCCCACATGCCACAGCTAATAGTTTGCATGCCACAACTAAAGATCCCAAGTTGTTGTTTAGTTGCTAAATTGGTCCAACTCTTTTGCTACCCCCATGGACTGCTGCCAGGCTCCTCAGTCTGTGGGATTTCCCAGGCAAGAATGGGGCGGGTTGCCATTTCCTTTTCCAGGGGATCTTCCCAACCCAGGAATCAAACCCATGTCTCCTGCACTGGCTGGCAGATTTTTTACCACTGAGCCACCAGGAAAGCCCAAGTTAAAAAAAAAAAAAATCCTACAGGTTAAAAAAAAAAAAAAAAAAGATCCTGCATGTCACAATGAAGATTCCTGCATGCTGCAACTAAGCCCTGGCACAGCCACGTAAGTAAAGTTTTAAAAATAAATATTTTAAAAAGACAGGAATGTACAAAGATTCAACTTCTGGGAATGTGAGGGGCCAAGAATTCAGGGAACCTCTGCTGAATACAGAAATGCTGGGTCAAAAATCAACAATTGAAAGAAAGAAAGGGGGATCACTGGGTGTGAGACAGGAAGAAGGAACCCAAAGGCAAATAGGGTTATGAATGGGTTTGACATGAATATGAGCACAAATGGCTAAGGACTGGGGTTGGTACCCAAACAAACCTTGGGTTCTAGAAAAGCAGAGATCTGGACTTGAGACTCCTGCCTAAGGCTGACACCCTGGGAAGGATCTTAGGAGAAAAAAGTCTCCCACTCTTCCAGGGCCACACCAAAGAAGTTTGTGGTTTGTTTGGGGCCTCTGGATGAATTTTAAAATATGTGCTATAGAGACTGAAACCACTAGCCTGCCTTTGCCATGATTAGTTGTGAGGTCCCAATATTACCCATGTGTTGAGAGAACCCTGGAGTCCAGAGAGAATACAGAAGCTGATTCCAAAGTGATGAATCCCCCAGTCCTGTCAGAAGCAAATGCAAAACACAATTTTTTTTCTGATCTCTGACAAATTAAAAAACTCCCATTGGAGATAGAGTTTATAATAAGAAATTATAAACCCAACTAGGAAATGAACCACATGAGGGACTGGATTGGTGATAATCAGGAGAATTAGCTCCTTAAGAACTTGAGGCAGTAGAACAACTTGAAAAAGACTAAAATAGTTATGTTCAGCATAATTACAGAGACGGAAGGATAGAACATACCACTATGAAAAAATAGGGCAGATTTGGAAAAGTACAAACATAATATTTAGAAATAAAATTTTAGTCATTTACATTTTAAAAACCCTCTATGGGCAGAATTCTTTTTTTTTCTTAAGTCAGTGGTAATATATCCAGCAAAAATCCAATGAAAAGAACTCATTAAAAAGGGGGAAATAAAGAAAAGTAACATACTAATTTCACTTGTGAATACTGTTTTATAAATTCTAAATAAAATATTAACACAGGATTCCATAGCACATCAAAATAATGTTACATCACAAATAGATCAAAAATGAAAAACTGAAAGACCATCACTAAGATCTGAAAAGCCATTAGAAAAAATTCATCATCAAAATACAGATAAACATTTCTGTACTATGATAAAAGTAGAGAGTGAAATTCTTCTCCAAAGCCAATATTATGCTTATTGGGAAATGTTAAAATTAGTGCAAGATAAAATGTCCTCTTACCACCCCCCTCCTCTCTTTTAGATTTGTCAATTAGGAATGTGTTAGGTTACAAGGAATAGATTACCTGACTATAATTTTATGTGTGTCTAAGATAAGAAATTAAACAGATAGGGCTTTATTTTTCTCAAAGGAGAAGTCTCTGTATAGGCTGCTTTTGTTCAATACCTTCCTAGTTTCGGGGCTGGTCAAAGGTTATACATATTTACTGTTTTGCTATTTATTGCAAAATTGTCCTGCAAAGAAGTTTCACCAATTTAGACTCTCATGAAAGCGTGAGAATGTATGTGTCCCTGCATCTTTTTCTGCATTGACTATTTTTTGACTTTAATTAGTTTGCCTCTTTTATAGGTAAAAAATATCTCAATGTCTTGCTGTGCATTTCTTTAATTATAGATGGGGCTAAACAGAACGTTATTACTGACCATTTTGTTTGTGAGTAATCAGTAATAACTTCACCTGTTTTTCTGTTGACTTCTTTTGTATGTGTGAAAGTAAATGGAATTTTTTTTTAATGATCTTTGGCGCTAAACGGGGCTTCAAATTCCACAGTGAAAGGTGACTTGTGATCAACCCCAGAACAATTGCAGAGCAGCCTCACACTATACTTCACAGCCAGGAATGTTGGAAACAAAAAAGCCAAACAAACGTGGGGACAGATGTCCTGTTCACCCCCAGCTGTGGTTATCACAGTGTTTGGAATAAAATACATGATAGTGGAAGCGACAGGAAGCTAATGCTAGTCATGCAGGGTCTGATGGATGGAAAGAAGAGCTTTTTCTTTGATTTGGTCAATCTCTCACCATCCTGAATTCACCTGTGCATGCAGTTTTGAGAGATAACAACAAATTGGCTTACAGGGTTTTTTCTCTAAAACAGGCTGCTTTGCTGAGACCTCCAATGTGTCGTTGTACAGGACAGATGATTTGCATTTGCTTTCCTCCAGGTTTGTGTTGGGAAACCACTTCCTATCCCTTCTTGGAATGTTGCTGCCAGCAAGGCCTTTGGAGATCTTTTTACCAACAAAAATGAAACCAAGAGAATTTAGGTCATGTACTCAAGGTCACATTATTGGTTAGTGACCAGCATACATGTGTACGTGTTAAGTTGCCTCAGTTGTGTCCGACTCTGCGACGCTATGCACTGTAGCCCCCCAGGCTCCTCAGTCCATGGGATTCTCCAGGCAAGAATACTGGAGCAGGTTGCCATTTTCCTCCTCCAGGGGATCTTCCCAACCCAGGGATCGAACCCGTGTCTCTTATGTCTCCTGCATTGGCAGGCATGTTCTTTATCATTAGGGCCACCTGGGAAGGCCACATAGTAATAGCTAAAATTTATACTCCGTGTTAGATGGTGCTCTAAACACTTCACATATGATAACTTGTTTAATTCTCATAATAACCGTAATAGGTATTATTGGAGAGCCTTGGTGGTTCAGAGATCAAGAATCCACCTGCAACACAGGAGACTCAGGTCTGATCCCTGGGTTGAGAAGATCCCATGGAGAAGGAAATGGCAACCCACTCCAGTATCCTTGCCTGGGAAATCGCAAGGACAGAGAAGCCTGGTGGGCTATAGTGCATGGTGTCACAAAAGAGTCAAATATGACTTAGCAACTAAACAACAATAATAGGTATCATTTGCATTCCCATTTCACAGGTAAAGAAACTGAGGCCCAGAGAAGCTAATTAGCTTATCCAAGATCACACAGCTAACAAGTGAGAGTCAGGATTTGAACCAGGAAATTTGCTCCAGAATCTTGCCTTCAACTACTTTGCTATGAAGAAGTAAATCCCCTTCAAATGTACAAATACACTGAATTTCCCCAAGAATGGGATTATAATAGAATGAGATTATAATAGAACATTTTCCCAACATTTTTTGGAAATACATTCTACCATGTATTCTACCATGTATGTGAATACTCTCACATACAAGTACTTTACAAGTGAAAGACAGTTACCTTAGACACAATCCTTATGCTTACTACATGTACTAGACCCTGGTGTATTCCCTCTTCTTTTTCTCCTTGCATCTCTTATCCTTCTTTGAAAAAAAAAAACAAAAAACACAGGCTACAACTTACTCAAGAGTCATGATCTGTGGTTTGGAAAAAATACCTCTTTAAACTGATCTTCTGGTTCACATCTCTGTTATGAAAGCTGTTAGTGGTTTTACTTGTTAAGTTTCCATCCACAGACACCACTTGGAGTGGGAAAGACTGTCAGATAATTTCTATCAAGCGTATTTCTGGCCAGGAGGTATTCATTGCTCTCCTTGTAGTTAATGTCTAATGATGGTACATGAACGCTTTAAGACAAATCACCATGCCGTTACCTTAGAAAAATCTTCATTCCCTCATTCATTCATTCATTCGATATGTGGGCACCTACTATATGTCAGGCATTGTGCTAATCAGGAGTTGGCAAACTCTGGCTGGCAGGCCAACTCCAGAGTGCCACCTGTTTCTGTAAATAAGGTTTTCTTGGATCACAGCCAAGCCCATTCATTTATGTTTCATCTGTGGCTGCTTCTGTGCTTATGGCAGAGTGAAAATAGCTACTACAGAAAATGTGTGGCCTGGTGAAGGCCAAAATATTTCTTAATCTGGTTCTTTATAGACCTAGTTTGCAGATTATGGTGCTAGAATCTAGAACACAATGGTATTCTAGGCTGGTCTCTACCATCCTGGTTGTTTGCATTGTCCTATTTAGCTTATGCTGTGTTTCGAGTTCCTTTGGTAGCATTGGAGGGGGAGGTGTGGAGGTTTTTTGCCTCCCCTGCACCGCCTCAGAGAACACCTGCTCACAGTAGATGCTCAGCAGGCACTTTTCGTTAGGTAGATTTGGCAGCAGATATTGGAAATAAAGCAACCTATCTACAAGGTAGAAAGAATTTATTCCTTTAAGATAGGGAAGAGTTTCACTTTACAGATGCTTATCTTCACTGCTAAGAGAAGCAAATGGTAACTTTTGTTGAGTGCCTACTGTGCATTGAACCCTGTGGTTAAAAAGAGCAGCCTTGGTTCTTTGACACTTGCATCAAAGATGGGAAGAGAAATGAGATACTTAATATTTCTATTGGAGGGCCTAGTGTATACTTGGAGATGATTTTATTTAATTACCTTAGAATCTTAAATGTTTATGTTCCAATAGGTTTTAGCTAGTTACTAATCAGTCCCAAGAGTGATTGCTGTGTGCCTGAGTGCATAAGCTGATTCTATTTTTCCTTTCTTCCTTCCTCTCTCCCTTCTTTCCATTTTTCCTTCCTTTAACAAACTTTCTGTTTTGAATGTCTCTTATGGGTCAGCACCAGAGATGTATTAAAGAAAAGACTGGCCTTTCCAGACATAAATATAAACACATGATTACAATACAGTGCATTGATAGAGGGATGCTCAGATTTTCTAGTAATACAGAGAAGGTGTGCCAAACAAGGGAAGACTTCCTTGGGGAGGTGGCACAGAGTTGACTCTTGAAAAAACTCACTGGACAAAGGAGACATAGGATATTTTAGACAAGGTACCAGCATATGTAAAGACTAGAGCTATTTGAAAATATGTTTTCAGGGGGTAGTAGAAAACAAGAGCACTGGCCCATCATCAAAGGGATTTGTGCCTTGATTTTTTTTTTTTTCTTACAGTTCTCTCTCTTAAGGTGATTTTAAAAATTCTGTTTATTCAGAATTCTTATGTACTTCTTCATTCATTTAGTGTATTTGTTTATTTGTAGTGGAAACAGGTTATGTGGATTGATTCAGTTTTTTTCAGCAAGTTGGTTAGGTTAGCTGGTTGGTCTGTGTAGATCTTCATTAGTTTTAGGTAGGACGTCAAACTGCAACCTTGGCCTGGCCTCTTGGGGAAGAAGCACCCCCTGAGTGAGCTAGCTTACCTATCCAGTCACATCCAGAAGGAATTTGACCCAGTGGGAGAGGGGCAGTTAAGATGACTGGGTTGTGACTCAGTCTCCTTGTAAAAATGATCCCAGGCAGTGGAGATTGCCCACTGCTTCCACCTTGTGCCCGACCTTTCAATCTTCCTAATAAATCTGCCTGAGCTTTGCTGCCTCCTAGGGTATCAAGAGAGGCATTTGTATGAAGACCCTTTGGGAATCGATGTCAAATGCTCAGCAAATGTTCTGTTAAGTTAGGTCTGCAGCAGTGTGGAAAAGAAGCAGATTAAAGGAATAAAATATGGCCCAAACAGTTTTGGAGAGTACTAGCCAGCTGGGACTCTGTTTTGTCATTTAAGGTGAGCATGGGGTCATCTGATAAATGATAACAATTTTCTGTAACACGTGGGCTGTTAATCTTCCCAAAAGCCTGGAGGAAAAGCTCTGATGACTGGAGCAGTTTTTTCCAGGTTGTTTTCAGCCCCAAATGCAGTGATTAGATTTCATGGACATTAAATCCAGCGACATCACAATGCCTGTGCAAATAGGACCTGTGTTGGTCCTATTTTGTCTTTTTCTTTTGGTGGGGTTGGGGTGGGGAGATAAATAGTGGAAACTTGCTGCTCAAACAAATAAGGTGAATTTGTTAGGAGGATGCAAAATATCTGGCAGAAACCAAGAGAGCAGGTGTGCTGGGCCCCCTCAGGGACTGCACCCAGCATCTGAAAAGGCATCAACAACCAAGGGAGCCCCTCCCCCAATTCTTCCTTCCTCTCTTGAGCCTGTGGCATCCCCTTCTTGTTCATTTATTCTTCCCTCTATGCAGCCTGCCTTTCTCTGCCTCTTTTGGGTGGTACATACTCAGTTCCAGGTTCTACAATGAGCGACTTGCAACTTTTGGTACTAATTATAAATTCCCAGGAAAGATAATTGGTCACGTGGGTTAAGTCTCCACTCCTGACCCTTTCAGCTATGGCCAGAGGTGGAGTGGGGAGGTGGGAGGAACATATTTCTGGATGGGGATTCTAGGCCCCACAGACTCCCTCCAAACTGCTTCTAGGAGCCCTCTGATCCACTGGAGGATTAGGTTTCTTTTAGGACACAGTCATTTTGTATTGCAGGCTGGAATTTCCATGTGGAGGTGCATATCCATGTTTCTTTCTGCTTTTCTGGAGTTTCACTTTATGGCCTCATGGAATGCTGTTGAAGAGGTGAGCACTATGTACAGAAAATGCTATTTTTATTACTGAGTCACAGCACACAGCAAGTCCTAAGGAAGCTAAACAAGAGGTGCTATATCCAAGTTTCAAAGCTATGGTTTCCAGTAGTCATGTACAGATGTGAGAGTTGGACCATAAAGCAGGCTGAGTGCCAAAGAATTGATGCTTTCAAATTGTAGTGCTAGAGAAGACTCTTGAGAATCCCTTGGGCTGTAAGGAGATCAAACCTGTCAATCCTAAAGGAAATCAACCCTGAATATACATTGGAAGGTCTGATGCTGAAGCTGAAGCTCCAATACTTTGGCCACTTGATGAGAAGAGCTGATTCACTGGAAGAGACCCTGATGCTGGGAAAGATTGAAGGCAAAAGGAGAAGGGAGCGGCAGAGGATGAGATGGTTAGATAGTATCACCAACTCAGTGGACATGAATTTGAGCAAACTCCAGGAGACGATGGAGGACAGAAGATCCTGGAGGGCTGCAGTCCTTGGGGTCACAGAGAGTTGGACACAACTGAGTGACTCAACAACAACGATATCCAGGTTTAAACAAGGGGCTTTGCATATGTATTACAGATCATGATCATACACTTAAATTATTTAGCAGAGCAAATGGGTGCATCCTTTGCTGTCCCTGGTCCTTGAGTTTATAGATATGTTTCTGCTAGTCTTCCAAAGGCTCCACATTCACCCAGACCCTCATATCAACATTGATGTCCACGAGTCTCTGATATGGACCCCACCCTTCCTGGAGCAGGATTTTTGCATTTTTACCTGGGAATCTGCCCTGTGCTATTTTCCACACTTGGGATTCTTTCTCTTTTCCATGTCTCCATGTATCACTTACAGTCAAGTTTAAGAACCACATCTACCATGTACCTTTCCTTACTAATACCATCCATCCTTCACAGGTCTTCCTTATTTCAGAACTCATTCAATAGTCGTTCACTTAATAGTTAAGTACTGAGAGGCGTGATGGCCGTTTGTATTAGTTTACTGGGGCTGCCATAAAGAACCACAGACTGGGTGGCTTAAACAATAGACATTTGCTCACAGTTCTAGAGGCTGGACATCCCAGATCAAGGTGTCTGAGGTTTTGGTTTCTCCTGTGACCTCTCCACTTGGCTTGCAGATGGTCGCTTTCTTGCTGTATCTTTCATCTGTGTGTCTCTTTGTGTGCCCAGATTTCCTTTTCTTATAAGAACAGGAGTCAGATTTGGCCATTCGGGCCCACCCTAATGGCCTCATTTTAACTTATTCACCTCTTCAAAGACCGTATTTCTCAAATACAGTCACATTCCGAGGTACTGGGGGTTAGGGATTCAACATATGAATTTTAGGGAGATCCAGTTTAGCCCATAACACCAATAGAGACAGGCTGAACAAGAAAGAAAGTGACACTTGTTCTCTTGTTGTTTGACAGCCTGGTAGAAAAGATGAAACAGCAGGACCCTCCTGGATACAAAAGCCTCTCTCTCCTTTCTTAAATGTAGGAAAAAGGCTTCAGACTCCTAGACCTTCCCTGAGTACTAAAGGGCAGATTCAAACAGTTACCAACTGGGGAGTGGAGGGAATTCAGAAACAAAAGAGAAACAATATCACAGCCATAAAGCAGGGTTCTAGGTCCTCCTCAAATGGTATACATAATAATGTATCTGATCTCTTCTACTGGAACTAGGGCATCCACCCAGGTAGGGGATGGTAACTTCTGTCTAAACACAAACAGGAGGAACCCAGACTGGTTGGAACCTGAAGGTTGATAATTGAGATTCCTGGAACACTACCTTTGTTACCTCATCACCAACCAATCAGAAAAAAGTCACACACTTTGTAGCCTGCCCCTGCCCCCCAGATCATCAGGGAGTTCCGGCTTTCTGAGCGTGGTCTGCCCATTAAATGAGGAGCTTCTGATATTTCAGTTTGTTTGGTCTCACTGTGCATTAGGGACATGAACTTGGGTTCAGCAAGGACAGATATGAAACAACTATTTCCATGAATCCATAGTTAATTACCATTATGGGATGGTCCAAGAAGCAGAAAAAGAGGTACTTGAAAAGGTAGTGTGGTGTTGGGAGCAGGTCAGGAATGTCCTCTAAGTTAGATCTGAAGGAAGGATGGGTGGGAGTCAGCCAGGTTGAAAAGGGAAGGTCGATTATTCCAGATTGGTAGCAGGGAAGAACATGACATATCCAAGAAATCAAAAGAAGCTATTGCAGCAAGAAGTGAGTGGTGGGAGAAGGCAGCAGACGGCTGACGGGACCAGATTACACAGGATGTTCTGTCCTGACAGCCTCATTTCAGTGCTTACTGCATCGTGTCTTGGACTGATTTTTGTGTGTGGAGGAGGGGTCACTGCATGTTTTACTTCCCCTTCTGCTCCTTTAGGGAGGGGAGACTTGATCCCTTCATGGTCTCCATGGTGCGAAGGGATATAGTAGGTGCTCAGTAAACAAATTAAGTGGGTGTAGTGAGAACTGAGATTAACAGAAGCACTCTTGTCTAAATTAGGGGCTGACCCAGTCTGGAGAGTTTCTCCCAAAGGCTCTAGAAGGTGAGGACTTTTGGTAATACTATGCCACCTAGCGTTCCTTTTAATTACAGCAACAAAGGGGAGCCTGGTAGTGAGTAGTCTTCGACTGTAACCTGGAAAATTGGGACACAAAGCATTTTTTTTTCATCAGCATAAATTGTCAAGCCACCCATCCTCTCATTCACTCATCTATCCTTTTTGATGTCCTCCTGCATCTCTTTCCTGTGAATTAAAGATGTCATGTTCCCGTCCACCTCCAGTGGTTCCGAGTGTTTGTGTTCTGTCTTTCTGTCTCCACATGATAAATAATACTCTCGGGTATCAGTGTCTAGATTCCCTGAGCACTCATAGTGCTTGCTGTTAACAGAATCTGTTGTAAATGACACCATCCCATCATGTTAGAATTAATTGTAGATTTTTCTTTCTTTCCCCCAAAGCCAAAGGGCATTGACTGTCTTACTCGCTGCTGTGGCTCCTATGGCCAGCCTTGGGAGCTGTTGTTCTGTAGTAGTTGCTTAAACAAAAGTGTTTTCTGCACTGAACTGCTGCAACCTTGGCAGGCCATCTGCTTGTGAAACAGTCCCATCGGCAATTCCCAGGCAGTGGGAAGACACATAGTTCTCTACAAGTGACCCAGTACAAGATACGGGTGGCCAGGGCCCGCTAGGTCTTTCTTTATGGCTGTGTACCTTTAACAATGTTATTATGGAGTTTCTCTGGATTATGGTAGTCCCATGAGCTGGTCCCAGTGTTGTAATCAAGTTTTCTGTAAACACAAAGCAGCCTGAGTCAAGTTTCCTGCTCCATCTCCACCTCATTTCTATTAACTTGGCTTAAAGTTTGGTTTAACCTGCTTCTCCAGCTTCATGTGCCACCTCTTTCACAATTTCCCTGCACACTGTGTCTCAGTCACATTTTGTTCTATTTGTCCACCACATACACAGTCTCTGTTCATGAATGAGATATCATTGTACAAAAGTTAATTTCCCCCTAATTAATTCATAAATTCAACGAAGTTCCAATTAACATTTGTCATGAGGAACTTGAAAAATATCCTGAAAACTTATATGGGGCAATAAAGATTCATGAATAGCCAGTGCAATTTTGACAGAGCAGGGAGGCGTGTTCTGTCTTTTAACTATGATGACTGGCTACAAAATCATAGTAATAAAACATTGTGGTGCTGACACAGGAATAAACTGGAGAGTTCAGAACAGACCCATCTATATTTGGGGAAGATGCTGAAAAATGGACTCATTCCATTGAGGAAAATAAAACTGGATCCTTATCTCACACCATATATGGATGGATTAAAGAACTAAATGTGTAAAAGGAAAATTACTAAGCTAATTGGGCTTCCCTGATAGCTCAGCTGGTAAAGAATTTACCTGCAATGCAGAAGACCCTGGTTTGATCCCTGGGTCGGGAAGGTCCACTGGAGAAGGGATAGACTACCCACTCCAGTATTCTTGGGTTTTCCTTGTGACCCAGCTAGTAAAGAATTCACCTGCAATGTAGGAGACCCTGGTTTGATCCCTGGGTTGGGAAGGTCCACTGGAGAAGGGATAGGCTACCCACTCCAGTATTCTTGGGTTTTCCTTGTGACTCAGCTGGTAAAGAATCCGCCTGCAATGTAGGAGACCTGGGTTTGATCCCTGGGTTGGGAAAATCCCCTGGAGAAGGGAAAGGCTCCAGATGGATTAAACTAGACATGTAAAAGTAAAATTAGTAAGCTAATAGAAGAGTATGATAGAGAATATATTTATAACCTTGGGATTGAGAAGGACTTATTAAATTATACTAAAAAGCATAAAGAGGATGAAGGGCTATAAAATTAAAGATTATTCTTCTACAAAGGATATCACAAGCAACATGGCCAGTCTTTGAAAGTAGATTAATGTCTAGATATTACAAAGACCTCTTGGAAATCAAAAAGAGCAATAGAAAAATAGGCAAAGGCTATAAATAGGCAATTCACAGAAGGGGACCCCAAGTGGCTTATAAATGTACAAAGAACTGCTCAATTTCACTCATAGAGAAATGCAAATTAAAACAATGTGCTGACATGAATTCCATGATACTGACACAAATTAGGAAACTGGCTAATTAGATGAATCAGTATTTGTAAGGCCCTGAGAATAGTATCTGACACTTAGTAAACACTATATGACTATTTATGAATAAATAAACCACTGCATGCTGGTAAGGGTGGGAGTAGGGGACACCCTGGAATGTGGCATAGGGCAGCAGTTCTGGTGTGCCATCTAGCAGTACTTGGTGAAGTCAAGTACCCAGGGCTTCTGCCAGGCTACTAGGCACCTTTGTGCCTTTGGAAAATACTGTCCACCACAGTATGAATTTGAAGAGGGCATACCCTCTGGATAATCACAGCCTGTAGGTTCACGGCTTGACTAAGGAACAAAACTTTGGTGGAAAGGAAAGGACATATCTTCCTCCAGCAGAGCATGGGCATGACATGGGCAAGAAGGAGGGGTCTGTTTTTCAGCCCCCACTGGCTGTCTGGCTGGATGCATCTGTGCAGGACAAGTTGAACATGATGGCCTCGTGTATCCCCTTTGGTTTTAACAATTTCATTCCTAGGCATATATTTCAGAGGAGTTTGTTCATAGGTCCATAAAAGACCACTGACAAGGATGACCATAGCTGCATTGTTTATGATATTGGAGAGGTGGAGCCAGCCTTGGTATCCAGCACTGTGGGGCTGAAAGTAAAAGGTAAGGATGTCCAACACAGAAAGCAGTGCCACAATAAGAAGCAATGAACTGGGACTACAACACCTACAAAACAGGGACAGAACCTTAAAAAGATTGCTGAGTGAAAACTAGAAAACAGGATGATCATTAAAGTCCAATACCACTGTTACAATTAAAAACGTGCAGTAATGAAAATGCTATACATTTTTTCAAAAATATATACCCAGGCATGTGTGTGCCGGCTGTCCCTTCAGTCCTGTCCCAACTCTTTGTGACCCTATGGACTGTAGCCTGCTGGGCTCCTCTGTCCATGGGATTCTCCAGGCAAAAATACTGGAGTGGGTTGCCATGGTCTTACCCAGGTGATCTTTCCCACCCAGGGATCCAACCAGCGTCTCCTAGGTCTCCTGGATTGCAGGTGGGAGCCCCCGGGGAAGCCCATATACCCAAGCACAGTAGCATGAATTCCTATGGAGGCTGAAGTTGAGGTGTGGGGAAAATGAGAAAAAGGAAACAAGAGAGAGGTCTTTAATTAAAGAGTTTTAAGACTCCAACCCTGCACCTGAAGTCTAAAGGAGTGGAGGAGGAGGGACAGGGAGGAAGAGAGAAATCAGATACTAGGCAGATTTTCAGGACGTGGCTCCACGTATTTTTTCAGGGTGCCTCCACCTCTGCACCCTATTTTCCTCACCACTAGTGACTACAGCCTTTGGGGGCAGGGTCTGTGTTTCCTCTACCTTGGTTCTCTTCCTCCCCACCCCCTCCACCCTATGTCCTGCACACAGTAGCTGCTTCACAAGGGCTGGAATTGACGCGAACCGAGAATATTTCCTGCTCCCGTGACCGAGTCACTTTGTGACAGAAGGCAGAGAGAGACTGCTGGGCTTTCCTTCATTCAAACCCTCTGAGCCACATCTTCTAAGCGTCAGCCCTTGGTTCTCCATTGCCGGCTCCCGGGTCTAATCCCGGGTCTCAACCCGAGTGTCCTTGGCCTTGGGTAGTGCTCACTTCCGCACACGCCGGGACTCCTCCCAGCCGCTCCGAGACTCCGCGGCTCCTTGCCCTGGTCCCGCCCCATTCAGGATGCCCCCGCGGCTCTGCGGGGCACGGCCCAGGCGCCCGCCTCGGAGGCACCGCCCCTTGCGAACCTTCGCTAGCGCCCCCAGCGGGTGAGGCGGTTGCCAGGAGACCGGGGGACGCGCGGAGCGCCGGGTTTCGGCCCCCCTTCTCAGCCTGCGGCCCAGTTTCCGCGATCTCCACAGCTGCCTGAGGCCACCCGCAGAGCGCGCCAGGATGGCCGAGGTCAGAAGTCAGCGCCCCCTTCTCTGTCGCCTCTCCTTCGACCCCTCCCCGTCGTCTCTCTTCTGCTATCCCGTGTCACATCCACCGATTCCGAATAGTCCCTCAGTCAGCATCCTATCCCCACCCACAACCTCACTCCCTACCGCCCCCCCTCCGGTTCCCGTTGGCGCTGGGTCCATTATTCCTTGCCCCTCCTTCCATTGGATGGACACCCTCCCCCACGCCATCCCACCCTGTTAGACTGGCGTGGTGCAAGGTGCGGTAGGACTTTCATAAGTTCCCCCCTCACACATGACAGGCCCCCACTCCTAGATTTTGAGTCGAAAGGTGAAACCACAGGAGAGATACACACAGAAATATTGATGTCTTGCTGAATGGGGAAACCTGGAAGAAGGCCTCATAAATATACAGTGTCACCCTTGTTTACTGACCAGGTCACACCATGATTCCCTATCAACTGATCACCCATGACTCATTTCAGCCCATCGCTACGGCCCTGTGCTGTCACTGACCACTGTGTTAATATCTTATGGCCTCCTTTCACTCCCCCACTTTGTAACACACTCCAACTTCAGCCTCACTGATGTGAGGTTATTTCTGCAACTGTTTAGTGACCCCTTGCCTGTCCATTGTTGTTGTTCAGTAGCTAAGTCGTGCCGGACTCTTTATGGCCCTATGGGCTGCAGCACACCCTGCTCCCCTATCCATCGGCCTGTTATTTAGCACCCTCATTTATAACCTGGACAACCTCAGATCCCTGTCCTCACTTGCCAGTCACAGTCCTCATCCATTATGGCCCTAATTCAAATCCTTCATCACTCCATCAGAGACCTTTCCAATCTCTCTCATCGCATGGTCAGTCCCAGCCAGGATCAGTTACATAGTCTGTGGGGTTCAAGGAAAAATGAAAACGCAGAGTCTCATGTTAAAAAAAGAAAATTAACAGGTTTGAGCAGAACAGTAAACCAAGGGTGGAGCACATCTTAGTAAGGAGGCTCCTGCAACTGAATAGTTGACACACCCATGAAGCCAGGCCTGGTCCCGGCTTCTCTCACTACCATCATACCCCTGTTCTAATTCCTTCTTTGGTCTCCTTTACACCTTTCACATCCCCTCATCATGCCATCTCCTCCACACCTAGTCTGCCCTTGCAAATTCCATCTTCCTGTGGTCAATAGCTCTCTCTCCTTATCATACAATCCCTCTCATACGCTCCATCTGCTTCCCTCTCTAGTCTCCATCGCTCTCATCCATCCTGCCAAATGTCTTTCTTTTTTTAAAAATTTACTTTTAATTGGAGGATAATTGCTTTTCAGTGTTGTGTTGGTTTCTGCTGTACACCAATGTGAATCAATCAGAAGTATACATGTATCCCCTCCGTCTAGAGCCTCCCTCCCTCCCACCCCCTACCCCTATCGTCACAGAGCACTGGGCTGAGCTCCCTGTGTTATACGGCAACTTCCCACTAGCTGTCTGTTTTACACATGGTAGTGTATATGTGACATTGATACTCTCTCAATTTGTCCCACCCTCTTCTTTTCCTCTGCTGTCTATAAGTCCATTCTCTACATCTGTGTCTCTATTTTTGCCCTGCAAATAGGTTCATCAGTACCATTTTCCTAGATTCCATGTTTATGCGTTAATACACAATACTTGTTTTTCTCTTTCTGACTTACTTTACTCTGTATAACAGGCTCTATGTTCATCTGCCTCAGTTCAGTTGACTCAAATTTGCTCCTTTTTTGTGGTTGAGTGATATTCCATTGTATATGTGTACCACAGCTTCTTTATTCATCTGTTAATGGACATCTAGGTTGCTTCCATGTCCTAGCTATTGTAAATAGTGCTGCAATGAACATAGAGGAACATGGATCTTTTTGAGTTATGGTTTTCCAGAGTATATGCCCAGTCATGGGATTGCTGGGTCATATGGTAGTTTTATTCCTAGTTTTTTAAGGAATTTCTATACTGTTCTCCACAGTAGCTCTCTCAATTTACATTCCTACTAACAGTGTGAGAGGGCTCCCTTTTCTCCACATCCTCTTCAGCATTTGTTGTTTGTAGATTTCTTGATGATGGCCATTTTGACTGGTGTGAGGTAATACCTCACTGTATTAGATTTGCATTTCTCTAATAATGAGTGATGTTGAGCTTTTTTTCATGTGTTTGTTGTCCATCCAAGGCCAAATTTCTTACCTTCAGTACCCACACTCATTCATACCTCTTTTCTTCTCATTTCCTCCTCCTGTTCTTTCTAGTTCTTTAATTTTTTCTTTATTTCCTTTTCTCCCCCCAGTAGTCCTCTTGGTTTATTTCATTCTTCTTCATTTTCACTATGTAAGCCCCAGATATCAATACTATAAACTGATTATTTTCCAGTCTCTCTTTCCTTTCATAATCTACTGTCATTTTTTTCATCTATTTTTCTTTTCACCTGACCTCAGTCAAATTTTCCTCACCTTTGCTTTTATACCCTGGAGAAGGAAATGGAAACCCAGTCCAGTACCCTTGCCTGGAAAATCCCATGGACAGAGGAGCCTGGTAGGCTACAGTCTACAGGGTCGCAGAGTCCGACACGACTGAGCAACTTCACTTTTTGCTTTCATAAGTCTTCATGTCCATGCAGCCTCATTTTTCACTGCAATCTTTTCTTCTTTTCCCTTTTCCCCACTACTCTCAGCACCTGGAACAGTGCCTGGCTAATAATACACACCCAAATCAGTGTTGTGTGAAGGAACATAACAGCTCCTTTCTGATCAGTTCATGTTGAAATCCTGCTTCTGAAGTGGATACCATTATATGCTAAAACAGTGTAGATACCAACTGGTTATTGGTCACAGCTAAAAGATTACTTTCACTTTGCTTTGAATTGCAATATATTTTAAAATGACAATACAAACAAATTTCTTTTGTTCATAAAAGTTTCTTTTCTTTTCTTTTTTTTTTAAAGTTTCTTTACAACTTTTCTTCTTTGATATTTTTCCATGCCTGTGCTAAGTGCCAGGTACACAGGGAAAACCTTTCTTGTGAACAAATCTTTAGGCTAGTGATCAAGTGTTGATGTTAATACTGTTTCAGTTCAGTTCAGTTGCTCAATCGTGTCCAACTCTTTGTGACCCCATGGACTGCAGCATGCCAGGCTTCCCCTATCTGTTACCAACTCCCGGAGCTTGCTCAAACTCATGTCTATCGAGTCGGTGATGCCATCCAACCATCTCATTCTCTGTCATCCCCTTCTCCTCCTACCTTCAATCTTTCCCAGCATTAGGGTCTTTTCAAATGAGTCAGTTCTTCGCATCAGGTGGTCAAAGTATTGGAGTTTCAATATCAATCCTTCCAATGAATATTCACGACTGATTTCCTTTAGGACTGACTGATTTGATCTCCTTGCAGTCCAAGGGACTCTCAAGAGTCTTCTCCAACAACACAGTTCAAAAGCATCAATTCTTTGGTGCTCAACTTTCTTTATAGTCCAACTCTCACATCCATACATGACTACTGGAAAAACCATAGCTTTGACTAGATGGACCTTTGTTGGCAAAGTAATGTCTCTGTTTTTAATATACTGTCTAGGTTGGTCATAGCTTTTCTTCTAAGGAGCAAGCGCCTTTTAATTTCATGGTGGCACTCACCATCTGCAGTGATTTTTGGAGTTCAAAGCAATAAAGTCTGTCATTGTTTCCATTGTTTCTCGATCTATTTGCCATGAAGTGATGGGACCAGATGCCATGATCTTCGTTTTTTGAATGCTGAGTTTTAAGCCAGCTTTTTCACTCTCCTCTGTAACCTTCATCAAGAGGCTCTTTAGTTCTTCACTTTCTGCCATAAGGGTGGTGTGTCATCTGCATATCTGAGGTTATTGATATTTCTCTTGGCAATCTTGATTCCAGCTTGTGCTTCATGCAGTCCAGCATTTCGCATGATGTACTCTGCAGATAAGTTAAATAAGCAGGGTGACAATATACAGCCTTGATGTAGTCCCTTCCCAGTTTGGAACCAGTCTGTTGTTCCATGTCTGGTAAATACCATTTACAGGGAGGAAACGAAGAACATTGATGGGATAAATGTTTGTTGTGTGTTCATGTTTAGCATCAACAAGGGGAAAGCATCGAGCAGCAGCAGCACCATTCCTTGGAGAAGGAAATGACAACCCACTCCAGTATTTTTGCCTAGAGAATCTTGTGGACAGAGGAGCCTGGTGGGCTGCTGTCTATGGGGTCGCACAGAGTTGGACATGACTGAAGCGACTTAGCAGCAGTAGCAGCAGTAACACCATTCCTTAAGACAAGTTTTTCGTCTTTGTGGAACTGCTGTATTGTGATCTTTGCAATAATCTGCTTTTTAAGTCAGGAAGAAAACCTCTGTTGAGTTTAATGTTAGTATTAATACTAATGTTATACAAAATGTTCTATAAATATGCTTGTGACTCCATATCTGGTTTAAGACTCTGTTTTGCTTGCATGTCATATTTAGAAGTGTAGTCAACAGTACAGGTGTTTTTGAAGACTTTTTCTTTGTTGGAAAAGACAGGTTTGTCAGGGCAGAAGGTAAACTAGACAACTTACCCAAAGTCTGCAGGGTGAATTTGAATTTTACTTTATTTTTGGGATTAGAGATTGTGTCAGTTAATTTCTTTGACTGGCAATAGAGGTTTTTGTTAAAAAAAAGTATTGGAATACAGTTGATTTACAATGTTGTGTTATTTTTGGGTGTACAGCAGAGTGAATCAGGTAAACATTTACATATAACCACTATTTTTAAGATTCTTTTCCCATTTAGGTCATTACACTGTGTACTGAACACAGTTCCCTGTGCTGTACAATAGAGGGTTATTAGTTGTCTCTTTTGTATATGGTAGTATGTATATGTCAATCCTAATCTCCCAATTTATCCCTCCCCTGCATCTTTTCCCCCTGATAACCATAAGTTTGTTTTCAAACTTATGTAGTTCTATTTCTGTTTTATAAATAGGTTCATTTGTACCTTTTTTTTAGATTCCACATATAAGAGATAACATATGATATTTGTCTTTCTCTGTCTGACTGACTTCACTCAGTACAGCAGTCTCTAGGTACATCCATGTTGCTGCACATGGCATTATTTCATTCTTTTTATGGCTGAGTAATATTCCATTGTATATATGTACCACATCTTTTTAGAATTTTTATTATTGGAGTTTAATTGCTTTGCAGTGTTAGTTTCTGGTGTACAACAAAGTGAAATAGCGGTATGTATGTATACATATATCCTCTCCCTCTTGAGTCTCCCTTCCCCCCAAGTCTCTCTTCCCCCATCCCACCTTGTACCACATCTTCTTTATCCATTTCTCTGTTGATGGACATTTAGGTTGCTTCCATATCCTAGCTATTGTTAACAGTGCTGCAATGAACTTTGGGATACATGAATCTATTTGAATGAGTTATGGTTTTCTCCAGATATATGCCCAGGAGTAGGATTGCTGGGTCGTATGGTAGCTCTATTTGTAGTTTTTTTAAGAAGCCCCTGTACTGTTCTCCATAGTGACTGTAGCAATTTACATTCCCATCAACAGTGTTAGCAATAGTTTTGATTTTAAAGCCTGTTTTAGTGGAGATATCAAAGCTTAATGTTACAAACATAAATAAGGCCTTTCAAAACTTATCAGCTCTTTGCTCAAAAGGTTAAGTGGTCACCTGTGGCTTCCAGAATAATTTGCTCTATATTCCTTAGAATGCTATTCAAGGTGTCCAGTCTGTCCCTAACTCCCTGTCTAGTCTCCGTCCCTCTCCACATCATACTTCTTTAGCTAACTTGAGCTTCTTAACCAATTTCAAATCACGGATACCTGCTTGGCCCTGAGTCTTTGATCAAGTTTTGCCATGGGCCAGGAATGCCCTTTGTCTTCACCTCTACCTGTGAAAACTCCAATCTCCCTTTTATGCCTGCTCAAATGCCACTTCCTTTATGAAATTGGCTTTAATTCTTGCTGCTGGGAGCAATTCCATCTTCCTATAGGTCCTCATAGAATTTTGAATCCATTTTATGGCAGGTATCAAACTCCATGCTTCTATTTTCTGCATACCGCATACATACTGCATCAGCTCTTAATGTACACATTTTCTACGGGAAGGCTGTTTCTTCCTTACTTTGGTATCTCCTCTAGCCTCTTCATTCCAACTTATATACCGAAGATGTTCAATCAATATTTTCTGAATAAATATGCTAACCATACTCATTCTTTTTTTTTTTATTATTATGCCATTTGTAGTAAGGAATATGTGTATTCGTTGGCTAGGGCATCTGTAACATAGTACCACAAACTGGGTAGTTTACAGCAGAAATTTATTATTTCACAGTTCTGGAGACTAAAAAGTCTGAAATCAAGATGTCTTCAGAGCCATGCTCCCTCTGAGACTATGAATAAAATACTTCCTTGCCTTTTCCTAGCTTTTGGTGGTGGCCAGCCATCCTGAGTTTTCCTTGGCATGCAGCTTTATCAGTCTAATCTCTGCCTCCATCTGTCACATGGGTTCTTGTGTGTATGTGTATATCTGTGTCCAAATCCCCCCCTTACTTTTTTACTGAGATATGATTGACATGTAGCATTGTATTAGTTTTAGGTGTATAACATAATGATTTGATATATGTGTGTGTGTGCTAAGTCGCTTCAGTCGTGTCCGACTCTTTTTGATCCCATGGACTGTGGCCCACCAGGCTCTTCTCTCCATGGGATTCTCCAGGAAACAATACTAGAGTGAGCTGCCATGCCCTCCTCCAAGGGAACTTCCCAATCCAGAGATCGAACCCCTGTCTCCTGCGCTCCTGCGTTACTGGTGATTCTTTACCCCTGAGCTTCCAGGGAAGTCCAAGAATACTGGAATGGGTTGATATTCCCTTCTCCAGGGAATCTTCCTAACCCAGGTGTTGAATCTGGGTCTCCCACATTGTAGACAGATTCTTTACCCTCTGTGCCACCAGAGAAGCCCCCTTGATTTATGTATACAGTTTGAAGTCATTACCACAATAAGTTTAGTTAACATCGATCACCCCACATAATTATAAAAATTCCTCCCTTATTATAAGGACACTGGTCGTATGGTATTAGGACCCACCCTACTCCAGTATGACCTCAACCTAATTGTATATGCAATTTCCAAATAAAGTCACATTCACAGTTACTGGGGGTTAGAACTTCATCATACCTTTCTCTGCTGCTGCTGCTGCTAAGTCGCTTCAGTCGTGTCCTTTCTCTACGGTACACAATTATGCCCATAACACTAGGGAAATATGAATTCTTATATAACTAAATCCTGGTTCTCATCTGAGTCAGACTTGCTTGAGTTACATCTATATGCTTTCATTTTAAATAATTTGCTGCCCAGCTAATCATGGAAAGCAAATGTGGAGAAAGCCCATGACCGTTGCCCAGGGGGCATTTCAAAATTGTTGTGGAGATGAACTAGGCTAATTTTTGAAGGGGTAAAAATGATGGAGTATTTTAAAATAGAATACTCTACATTCTGGACAGGTTTCATTGTAAGTGTGATTTCATGGTATCTATGTTATGTCTGACCTCAGCATGCTGTGGCTTCTCTCTGCAGTCCTGGGGATGGTAAGAAGCAGGCTTGGAATAATCATCAATAGCTCTGGAATTTTTGAGTATCTACCATTTGCCAGGCACTTGGTTAAGTGTTTAACGTGAATTATCCCATCGAATCTAATCCTTAACACTATGTGGGAGGAAATATTAAGAAATATTATTATCCTTATGCTTATGTGTACATATATGCAGAATGCTTATGCTCATTCAGTCGTGTCCGACTCTTTGCAACCCTATGGACTGTAGCCTGCCAGGCTCCTCCATCCATGGGATTCTCCAGGCAAGAATACTGAAGTGGGTTTCCATGTCCTCCGCCAGGTTATCTTCCCGACCCAGGGAACAAACCAGTGTCTCCTGAGTCTCCTGCTTTGGCAGGTGGATTCTTTACCACTGGAGAAGCCCACGTATATGCAGACCTTCATATAAATCACCTGCTTATCAGTACCTTTTATTTTGCTTGTTCGAAGGTCTTATTCATAGGTAATAACAGTCATTCCTGAATAGTGATGAGGTAAATATTGCAATCTTCATTCTCATCTTTGACTTTTTGAACAGGAAAAGGCTGAAAAGCTAGTGCTGGAGGAAACTGCATATGAAGAAATCGAAAGGGATTTTCAGGAGGTTCTCAATGAACTCTCAGGGGACAAAAGTTTGGAGAAATTTAAGGTTGAATATGAGAAGCTTCATGCTGTCATGAAAAAGTCTTATGACAATGAAAAGCGTCTGATGGCCAAGTGCAGAGAGCTGAACGCGGAGATCGTGGTTAATTCCGCTAAGGTCGCCACTGCCCTGAAGCTCTCTCAGGATGATCAGACCACCATCGCATCCCTGAAGAAGGTCAGTCATCTTCTAGAAAAGGAACCATGGCGAGCTGCCATAAATGCATCTTTAAATCCCATCTTTAAAACATCATCCTTTCATTATATTGGCAGCTCTGGGCTGTAGTAAAAGAGTTATTAAGTAAAAATTTACATGATTTATGTATTCATTAAACCTAGGGAATAATGAAAAATTTGAAAATTTTATGAAATATTATGAAAAAAAATGCAAATTTTCATTTTCGAAGGAAATAGCTTGCTTGAGTGAATTTCACTCTGTAGAAAATAATGTAGAGCCTTACTGACTTGGTTCTAGAAAATACTGGGTTAGCAGAAGCATTTGGCCGTAAGTAAGTGCAATATTAGGAATGTCAGTATCTCTTGTTTGAAGAAAGATAAGTATTTAAATACCTTATGATGATAGCTTGTTAAAGATATTTTCATATTCTTATTTTTTCCAATATTTTGGAAGAGATTACCTTGAGAATTTCCATATGGTAGTTTTTATGATCTTTTCTCTTATTACCCTTTTGCTTATGCGATGATTGTCCCAGTTTCTCATAATGGGAGAATAGGGACTCAGTCTGGAGGAGTGGTTATTGAGGAAGTGTGGCTTTATTTTACACTTTATTTTTTCATCCTTAAGTATGTTACATTGTTTTGAAGGTGAAACGCAAACGTTCCTTGTAGATTGTAGGGTGATAAGAAGTTAAGATATTTTATTTTATAATTGAAACCCTAGTGCTGAAAAATAATCACAAAATGTTTAGATAATTCCCTTGATATCATACAGTTAAACGTACCCCAATTTTTTCAGTGTCTTTCTCTCTCTATTGTTATTTTCTTCTAATCTTTGCAGGAATACCAATATAAGAAGGCTTTAAATCATTTTATGATGAGAATTCCCTTCCACTCTTTAGTGTAAATTAAAAAACTGGAAATTAAAGTCATGAATTGACTAAAATATAATTGGTGAAATTGCTTCAGACAGAACTTCATAAATCATATTTTCATTTAAATATCTTTCTTTTGTTTTGCTGAAAATAGTACATATGGTTGCTATAGAAAAAAATATCCCATGAACTGACATTTTGTTTTGAATCACTTAAATTATGTGCTGCAGTTACCCAAGAATCATCTCTTTTCAATGTAATGGGATGAATTTATTTAATTAAATACTTTCTTCCACTCATTTTATTCCTTGTCACATAAAAGTAAAATATCTTCGCCTTAAACAGATAGATTCTTATTTGTGTGAAAGGGCTCATATTCCACTTGATGAAATTTGCAAGAAAATTAAGTGGCAGGGCAAAACTCAAGTCTGTTGCAACATTTAATGTCCTTCATCCATGTACTCTAAAGCCTGTGATTCTCTTTTAAGTATTTCTGTTAGTATTCCACAATGCATTCAGAATAGTATTGCTTTTCCCCTATAAGCATTTGACGAGAAGGCCTAGGCTTGGGTTTCTGGAAATGGGAATTATCAAGGCTGTTGTGTACAATTAGGTGACAGTCAGGGCCTCATTTCTACAGATGGCTCTAAAGTTCACTTTGCCATCACTTAGGGCCTGAGGGCAAAACATATTCTTAATATGGAATCTATGAAGAGCTTCACATTTAGGAGTTGGATCCAAGACCGTTCCTTTTTTTCTATAAAATATCTGGACTTGGAAAGCACATAAACTTTCATTTTAGATTTTGTAAACATCTCTTAACATCTTTATTAGAAATAATCCCACTAATTCTAGCAACTCTTGCAGTATGTGAACCCTGTAACCACATTCACCTACACAAGAGAAAATATCCTTTGCCAGTTTCCATCTTTAAAACAGCTTCTCAGTATTGACTAACTCATGCCAAACAATGCAGTAAGTCAATATACATTTAATACATAGTGTATAAGGTATAATCTTCTGTTCTTATAAATAACTTATATATTGTACTTATTATTCTAAATACTCAATTTATGTTGCATCTGGAACCTAGTTTGTTTTTTCTCACTGATATCCCGTGGCTCATCTAGGAAATTGAAAAGGCCTGGAAGATGGTGGATTCAGCCTATGATAAAGAGCAGAAGGCAAAGGAGACGATTCTTGCCCTGAAAGAGGAAATAGTGAACCTAACCAAACTAGTCGAGCAAGGGTCTGGACTGTCCATGGACCAAGATAGCAAGTAGGTCATTTTACTTTTGCAGAGGCCCCCTTCTTCAACAGGCAGCCTGGGGTTTGCTGGTTCTTTGTGAACATAAGACACTTGCTTGTTGGGTTCCCAGAGATAGTTTCTTGTTTATTACTGCATTTTTTTTTCTTTTTAATACTCCCTTCTTCCACACCTAAGAACTTCATTTTTTTCTTTTTTAAATAAAAATATTCTTTTTTAAAAACATTTATTTATTTATTTGGCTGCTCTGGGTCTTAGTTGCAACATGTGAACTCTTTAGCTGTGGCATGTGGGAATTAGTTCACTGACCAGGGATCAAACCTGGACTCCCTGCATTGGGAGTGCAGAGTCTTAGCTATTGGACCACCAGGGAAGTCCCCTCAGGACTAATTTGTGGTTATATCAAACTTCTGGCTCTATCAAATCAGCGATACAGTTTGAAAATGAGTAAAGATTTTAAGTTTATTTCCATGAAACTTGTATGGAATGGAAATGGCTGACTTTCTACTCAGATTCCCAGCCCCTCCAAAACATCCTTTGACCCATGACTAGCCGTATCACCATCCTTCCTACTTCCTCAGGGTCTAGGCCAGAAAACAGTTTGCTCTTCACACCTGTTACCCCTCCATCCCTTAAAGTTTTGTCTTTTTGACTCAGTCTTCTAAGCATCACTTCATTCTTCCCCTCCTCACCATCACCACTGGGTCCCCCATTCTCTGCAGGATTTGGCAGCAGACTCCTAACTGTTCTCTCTGCCTTCAAGGAGACATCTCCCCTCTTTACCATCTTTCATACTAGACTTATGCTTCTCAAACATGTACTACTACATGCTTCTATTGCCAACACGTTGCACCCTCGACAACCACCCATTTCCAAAGGATAAAGACCAAAGTCTTGAATATACAAAGCCCTTCGTAGATCTGCCCCAGTCAGCCTTGTAGACTTGCATCCAGCAGCACCATGCTTGCCCACATCTCTGTGCATTTGGCCATAGTGTTTTCCATGCCACGGATCTCTTTTCTTCGCTTCTCCACACAGTAAACAACTATTCATCCTTCAAGACCCATCTTAAACAGCATCTTAACTTTATCACCATCAGCTTCTCTATTCCAGCCTCGTCCCTAGCCCCAGACCTAATGACCAGGCAGAGGAATCATTGTGTTCCCTGTTTTCCATCGGACCCAATAGTTCATGTTTTGTGCTCAGTCATGCCTGACTCTTTGTGACCCCATGGACTGTAGCCTGTCAGGCTCCTCTGTCCATGGGTTTATCCTGGCAAGAATACTAGAGTGGGCTGCCATTTCCTCCTCCAGGGGATCTTCCCGATCCAGGAATTGAATCCATGTCTCCTGTGGCTCCTGCATGGGCAGGCAGATTCTTTACCACCTGAGCCAGGTGGGAACCCTGTCGTAGGACCCAGTGTTTCCCTCAAAGATGGCACTTATCATGTTGTACTTAAATGATTTGCACTTCTCTTTCCATTAAGCTGTAAACTCCTTGAAGGAAAAAAGCTATCTTGACCTTCCCTCTATGAACCTAACACTCTGCAGGGCATGCAAAACCTTGCATTAATTAATGAACGAGGAGTGAGCATGCACTTCCTTAGGCATCCTTGACAATGTTTACCTGCTGCCGAGGTTTCCTATGCTTTCTAGATACATTTATCCTATGTTGATAGATCTAAATGCAGGAGGGACTAGGAAAAATAAACAGAAGATGTGGTGTTCATAATGACTCCGTTTTCTTGGTAAAGAAGTCACATACAATCAGAGTAGCTATTGAAGAGCAACATGAAGGAGCTGATTTCGTTAGGAGGATTTTTAATGAAAATTAGAACATGATGAGTAGGAGGGCTGATGAAAGAATTCAGCTTGCATTTTATCTTCCACAGTGTACTTAGATGTAGCGGTCTATCTTTGCAGTAACCTTAGAATTCCAGATCGTCTTTTTGGAGAAGAGTTTGTGATTTTGAGGGTTCCTTATTAAACAATCATATCAAAGGATGGTCAATACATATTATCCAGTCACTGTGCTTCCAATAGTCATTTGATGACTGTCAGCTACAAGCATCTTAAATGCAAGTTCTCTGGTTCCTTAGCTCTAAAGTAGCTGCCTTGTTCTAGATGAATTCTGCTGTAGAGGTCTTATCAGACACAGTTTTTCTACTTTCAAAATGCTAATTCTGAAGAAAGTCATGCCAAATCATATGTAATTGTTTTTGAAATGCTGAGGTAACTGGTTTACAATTTATATCAACGAATGTTACCGCGTACCCTCCCAAAGGGTTTCCCAGGTGGTAAAGAACCTGCCTGCCAGTGCAGGAGACATAAGAGACGCTGGTTCAATCTCTGGGTCGGGAAGATCCCCTGGAGGAGGGCATGGCAGTCCACTCCAGTATTCTTGCCTGGAGAATCCCATGAACAGAGGAACCTGGCAGGCTGCAGTCCATGGCGTTGCACAGAGTCGGACACAACTCTAGTGACCTAGCAGGCATGCACGCACCCTCCCAAAGCTGGCATCACTAGTCATTTCCCAAATTTTGTTCTTGGGAATGTTTTATTTGGTGTGTCCCTTCGGGAGAAATGAATCTCATGAGTGAATGAATAAAAAACTGACAATGTGTATTGTTTGCTTAAGTTTTTGCTTCATTTTAGACTTTATAGCTGTGGTTATAGCTTTCCAGTGAATATATTAAGCAAATAATTTCCTAAATTGACATCTCCTTAGGGTTAATTACAAGAGCTAACAATAGCTCTTGTTAACTATAGTTTTATTGTAACAAATTCAAATACAACAGGAATATGGGAAGTCAGAAGTAAAAATCAGCCTGTCAACTCTTCCACTTTAAACTTCATCCCTCAGAGATAACTGGTTATCAGTTTGGTGCCTAATCTTGATTTCTATAAAAATGCCTATAGCACACACACATGGACTGAAATTGCTTAAAAAACAAGAAAAGGAATCATATTATGCATATTATTACTGGAACGTCTTCTTTTTCCAGTTAACAACTGACAAATAGCTCCCATGTCAGAGATAAAGATCTCTCTTTCACACTTGAATAGTGTTGATCCTTGACCGGAAGTCTTTCCCGTGAAAAGGAGTTCAGAGGATGATAAACAGGAGCTCTGAGCAGATGGCTGTGGCTGGTAAGTCTGACTCCCATGTTCTTCTCTCGTAGTATCCGGGACTTGCTGAAGTTCAAAGAAGAGGTGACAAAGGAGCGAGACCAGCTGTTGTCAGAAGTGGTGAAGTTACGAGAGTGCTTAGCTCAGACCATTGAGCAGCAGCAGGAAACGGAGCGGTCCAGGGAAGAGGCGGAGCAGACCCTCAGTCAGGTCTGCTCTGAACACAGGGAGAAAGATGAAGAAACATCACCTTCCAGAAGGAGCTTTTGTCCTTCCCCAGTCTCCCTTCCCGTCTTGTTCCTCTCTCTGACTTACCCCGCTGTGCCCCAGATGAAGCATCCATGGTTCTGCTTGTTTCTCTGGTTTGTTTTTGCAAGAGCAGTTTTAATTTGAGTCATTCTCCTCAATAGTCTTTGCCTGAGAAGTCACCAAGACAGGGCACTGCTTACATTTCTGGCCCAAGAAGGTGTCCCCTGTGACAGCCAGGATGCCCTGCCTCTGGGGATGGTGGAAGCAGTTCCCCTGGCCTTTCTCCTTTGTGAGGAAGCCATCTAGCTGAATCCTTCTGTACACTTTGCTATAAAGCCAGGGGTCAAATAGATAGTACACAAATGCAAGCTTCAGGAGAATAACAGGAGACTCCTCCTGTTATAATCCTCCTGAGATAAGATCATGACTTTTCATAGAACGTGGCCATCATGATAAAACTATACAGTACTGTGTTTAGCAATATTCAGGACTCATGGAAAACACATTTTCATATTTAGGGTAGCTGGCTACATTTTATTTTGTTTTGATGGAGAGTTGGATGAATTCTTTCCATGTTTGACCTCCCTAGAACTCTGGGCTTCCATGTTTAACTGGACTTTATACCTTTCTTTGTGGATTTATTCCCACCATCAGGGTATACATTTGGTCCCGAGGCTCTGAAAAACAATACAGAATATTCTTGAAAACTTTGACCATTGGGGTTCAAAGATGACTCTCCTCCAGGAGAAATACTACTAAAAAATCACTGCCCTGAAAATATCCGAGAGAGGGAGAAGCTCAGCTTGTTGACACTCATCCTGGAGAGGGGCTCATCTCTTCCCCGCCTGTCCTTTCTGTGCCCATAGTTCCAACAAGAAATCCAGCAACGTCAGAATGAAGCTTCACGGGAGACCCGGAAGAAAGAAAAACTAGAGAAGGAGCTCAGGCAGATTCAGACGGACATGGACAGCAGGCAGACTGAAATCAAGGCGCTGCAGCAGTACGTGCAGAAGAGCAAGGAGGAGCTTCAGAGGCTGGAGCAGCAGCTGAAAGAGCAGAAGGTGGGCTGGGCAGGGCTGCCCCGTGGGGCCTGGCCAAAGGTGATGCTTGAATTTCCTCTGGAAAGCAGCAAGTCCCTTCTCTATGGATGTTGATGGATGTTGGTAACACAACACGCAGCACTGTGTTTGGTCTTTGAATGAGTCTGATGGTAGATATGTCCTCCCCTGTCCTCTGCCTTCTCCCCGCCCGCCCCCCACCCCCACCCCCGTACTCCAACAGGTTAATCTCTGTTTACCATTTTATTGATGTATAACATAACACATAGAAAAGTGTATAAGTCACAGGTGTACAGCTTGATGAATTTTCTGCCCTTGAACACATCTTGGACACCGGTATCCAGCCTGGGAGAAACAGCATTGCAGGAGCCTCCTCGTTTTGTGCCCCCTCCCAGTACAAAGGTCAGCTCTCTTCCGAGTTCTGAGCAGGCGTTAGTTTTGCCTGCTTCTGTACTTTACAGAAAGGAGATCATACAGGACGTACCCTTTGGTGTCTGATGTCTTTCTCCTCATATCGTGTTTGTGAGATTCATTTATGTTATTGCCACAGTTTTAGAACCACACTGTCTAATGTGGTAGCTAACCTCATACGGCTATTTACATGTCAATTATTTAAAATCAAGTAAAATAAAAAATTCGGTTCCTCAGTCGCACCATTTCAAGTGCTCATAGCCACATGGGACTAGTAGATATGCAGAATAGAGAACATTTAGTTCATTGCAGAAAGTTCTATTGGACAGAGCATTCCAGCTTGTAAATATAACATGATTTATTTTTAACATGCTTATTTTTAAGTTTCAAGTTTGGAAAACCACACACAGTCTTTATGCTAAATATGATACACTCTAACATTTCCTCTCTAATAATAGTTTAAGGTAACACAAATACTAATCTGGCTTTTCTAATTTCTTAAAGAACCAATTCATGTAATTGAAAAAAATCATTTCTTGAAAGTATGTTCTTTTCAGAAGTTTCCAAACTATTTTTCAAGCCATCCAGCATTTTTCTACTTAAAAAATTAGATATTAGAGCACATTCATTTGTCAGTTGCTTTATTAATTTTACATAAAGCCAGATATCAAGTAGATAATATGTGATGTGCAATATCCATGAGAACAACATGAGGCTTTCTTTGATTATGAAAACCTTTCTTTGAGAGGTTTTCGGTCACCATAAAACAATAGTCAGGACCCACAGAAAAGCTTATTTAGTCCTTATTGATGGGAAATTGGATGGATTCTTTCTGTGTTTTAACTTTTGCTTGAATGGAAGTTATTGGAATAAGTGTTTTCTAAACTATCTCCTCCCCCCTTCCCCCCCTTTAACCTTTTTGATATCCCTTCATCTCCCCAGTATTTTCCCAATAGAAATGACCTCCCAAAATATGTGTGTTTATAAATATGTATTTATGAAACCATATCTTCTCAGGATAGTCAAGGTAAGGAAGAGGAAAATCAAACTGACTCTGAAGTCAGGCAGTTATAAATCATTCCACTACTGTTCCACAGTTTTGACTTAAGTTGGATTAAGGAGAATCGTCTCTTGTGTTGGTGTTTAGTGAAAGGTTCTGTTCACGAAAATATCATAGGCATGTTAATGCAGGATTTGCTTCTGAAGATGTAGCTTCTGAGCCCCATAGCCGATAAAGCCTGCTTGAATCTCTAGCTCATTTGCAATGATTATAGCAATTGTTGCGTATGCGAAGCCTGCCAAATGGCAAACAGGCATTAAAATATTTATCCACCACCTGTGAACAAGACTTCCCAAGGCTCCCAGGAAAAAAAAAAAATTATGCTCTCTGTGTTATTCATTAGAAGGCATCATTTCCCTCAGCCGTTCAGCAGTCATCATATTTGAGTGCATTTGTGCTTTCACTGGGGAGCGAGAACCATTTCTGCAAAGATGAAAAAATGGGTGGTTACCTTGCCTGTCCCAGGAGGTCTGCATGGCCTCCTGTGTGGGTATGCAGCCCCTGTAAAAGCATTAACCAGCTTGTTCTGCATCTTTCAGATACTTAATGAGAGAGCCGCAAAGGAGCTGGAGCAGTTTCAGATGAGAAATGCTAAACTTCAGCAAGAGAACGAACAGCACAGTTTGGTTTGTGAGCAGCTATCCCAAGAAAACCAGCAGAAGGCGTTGGAGCTCAAAGTAAACTCTCAGTGACATATCTATTCCTTGGCGTGCCCTTTTTCATTCCCTATTAGTGTAAATACAGGTTGATCGCTGCTGTTGGGAGCCCTTGGTTGCATAACCTGCATTAGCCTTGGTCCATCAGAGGCAGGTGTAAACCTACAGTGATTACTTTATGCCCAGAAGCAGTTTAATATAATAGTGTCCATTCTTAAGACATTGCAAAGCTGATTCTTGGTCATATGATTATGCAGATATTTTCCAAAGCGAGCTCAGATGTTCATCTCTCTAGTTCAGCCTTGCAAGTAACCAGTTGCCCAGAGCAAGAAACCATTTACACATGTGAGTGACAAAGAAGTCAGATTATATTTCACTGCTTGTATGGAATGGGAGGGGTGGGGGATGGACTGCTACTGTTTGGTGTCTACTCTTAGGACTGCAGAATCATGATTTTCACTTCTGTCCAGAGTAAATTTCAAGAATGGTCTCTCTTCACTGAACAGTGCTTGCAAATTAAGTTTGGATAACCATTTTATACTTGGATACATATTGTCTGCCTACATGCTTAGCAAAGTGGCTTTATGTTTATCAGCAGTTCTGAAAAATCCATAAACCTTATTCTAGTATTGTTAGAATACTCGGCAATGACTAATCACAAAAAAACATTGATTCAAGTAGTAAATCTTAACAGTTTTTGTGTCACAGCCCCTTTTGGGAATCTGATAAAAGCATGTGTGTGCGTGCACACACACATACATACATACACACCCTTACTAATATTTGTACATCTTATACATTATTTTGCATGCTGTCTTAGAAATTTACAGAATTTTTCTGAAGTATCATTATCAGGTCTAGATTAATAACTACTGAATTAGAACATTTTATTTTTTAATTGAAAGAGATCTTAGATTAACTAATTTGGACCCCGCAGGATCTGAGGCTGAGGAACATTTAAGCAGTCCAGAAAGGCTTGACTCACTGTTCTTTATGAGAATGCTCCAAGTTAAAGCAGAAATGAAATGACTGCTGAAGGCAAAATAATGTATTAGCCCCTAAGGTGAAATCAAAGTAAAAATACTTAAGTCAATAATTCTCTCCTTTGGTAACATGCATGGGGCACCTTGAAAGATGGTATATTTTGTTATCAGATTCCAAACCTCTGGGATTCTGTTTCTAGCAGTGATCTGAGCATAATATGACCAGCTAAGTGCTGTCTCTTCATTGTCACAACTGGGGATAATTGCTACTCTTTATTTGCAGAAAATCAACTAGTTTCTAAGAATGACAAATTAAAAAAAATTCATAAAACTTGAAGTCCAGAGACAAAAATCTGGTGCTTTACTTTGCTAGAATTGTCGTTCTGATACCTTTTGATATCGTGTAGACTTGCTCATTAATGCCACCCTGTCCTCCTGTCCATATGGACAGTCATAGACTAACGTTCTCTGCAGAAGTAGATGTTTTTCTGGAATTCTCTTGATTTTTTTATGATCCAACAGATGTTGACAATTTGATTTCTGGTTCCTCTGCCTTTTCTGAATCCAGCTTGTACATTTGGAAGTTCTCAATTCACATACTGTTGAAGCCTAACTTGAAGGATTTTGAGCATTACTTTGCTAGCATGTGAAATGAGTGCAATTGTGTAGTAGTTTGAGCATTCTTTGGCATTGCCCCTCTTTGGGATTGGAATGAAAACTGACCTTTTCCAGTCCTGTGGCCACTGCTGAGTTTTCCAAATTTGCTGGCATATTGAGTGCAGCACTTTCACAGCATCATCTTCTAGGATTTGAAATAGCTCAACTGGAATTCCATTGCCTCCACTAGCTTTGTTTGTAGTGATGCTTCCTAATGCCCACTTGACTTCACACTCTAGGCTGTCTGGTTCTAGGTGAGTATCATACTATCGTGATTATCTGGGTCATGAAGACTTTTTTGCATAGTTCTTCTGTGTATTCTTGCCACCTCTTCTTAATATCTTCTGCTTCTGTTAGGCCCATACCATTTGTCATTTATTGTGTCCATCTTTGCATGAAATATTCCCTTGGTATCTCTAATTTTCTTGAGGAGATCTCTAGTCTTTCCCATTCTATTGTTTTCCTCTATTCCTTTGAAATTTTTCACTTAAAAAGACCTTTTTAATCCTCCTTGCTGTTCTTTGGAATTCTATATTCAGGGTGTATCTTTCCTTTTCTCCTTTGCCTTTCATTTCTCTTCTTTTCACAGCTATTTGTAAGGCCTCCTCAGACAGCCATTTTGCCTTTCTGCATTTCTTTTTCTTGGGGATGGTTTTGATCTCTGCCTCCTGTACTGTGTTACAAACCTCTGTCCATAGTTCTACAGGCACTCTGTCTATCAGTTCTAATTCCTTGAATCTATTTGTCACTTCCACTGTACAATCATAAGGGATTTGATTTAGATCATATCTGAATGGCCTAATGGTTTTCCCTACTTTCTTCAGTAAGTCTGAATTTTGCTCTATGAAATGAATGAGCTGAGCCACAGTCAGCTCCTGGTCTTGTTTTTGCTGACTGTATAGAGCTTCTCCATCTTTGGCTACAAAGAATAAAATCAGTCTGATTTTGGTATTTACCATCTGGTGATGTCCATGTGTAGAGTTGTCTTGTGTTGTTGGAAGAGAGTGTTTGCTATGACCAGTGCATTCTCTTGGCAAAACTGTTAGCCTCTGACCTGCTTCATTCTGTACTCCAAGGCCAAACTTGCCTGTTACTCCAGGTATCTCTTGACTTCCTACTTTTGCATTCCAGTCCCCTATGATGAAAAGGACATCTTTTTATTGGTGTTAGCTCTAGAAGGTCTTGTAGGTCATCATATAATTGTTCAACTTCAGCTTCTTCAGCATTAGTGGTAAGGATATAGACTTGGGTTCCTGTGATGTTGAATGGTTTGCCTTGGAAAGGAACCGAGATTATCCTGTCGTTTTTGAGATTGCACTCAAGTACTGCATTTTGGACTCTTTTGTTGACTATAAGGGCTACTCCATTTCTTCTAAGGGATTTTTGCCTACAGTAGTAGATATAATGATCATCTGAATCATATTGCCAAAATCCACTGGATCATAGAAAAAGCACAAGAATTCCAGAAAAACATCTACTTCTGTTTCACTGATTATGCTAAAGCCTTTGACTGTATGGATCACAACAAACTGTGGAAAATTCTTAAAGACATCTTACCTGCTTCCTGAGAAACCTGTATGTAGGTCAAGAAGCAACAGTTAGAACCAGATATGGAACAATGGACTGGTTCCAATTGGAAAAGGATTACATCAAGGCTGTATATTGTCACTCTGCTTATTTAACTTATATGCAGACTACATCATACGAAATGCCAGGCTGAATGAAGCACAAGCTGGAATCAAGATTGCCAGGAGAAATACCAATAACCTCAGATATGCAGATGACACCACCCTTATGGCAGAAAGCGAAGATGAACTAAAGAGCCTCTTGATGAAGGTTGAAGAGGAGAGTGAAAAAGCTGGCTTAAAACTCAACGTTCAAAAAATGAAGATCATGACATCCAGTCCCATCACTTCATGGCAATAGATGGGGACACAATGGAAACAGTGACAAACTTTATTTTCTTGGGCTCCAAAATCACTGCAGATAGGGACTGCAGCCATGAAATTAAAAGATGCTTGCTCCTTGGAAGAAAAGCTATGATAAACCTAGATAGCGTATTAAAAAGCAGAGACATTACTTTGCTAACAAAGGTCCATCTAGTCAAAGCTATGATTTTTCCAGCAGTCATGTATGGATGTGAGAGCTGGACAATAAAAAAGCCTGAATGCTGAAGAATTGATGCTTTTAGACTGTGATGCTGAAGAGTCCTTTGGAGAGCAAGATGATCAAACCAGTGAAAATCAACCCTGAATACTCATTGGAAAGACTGATACTGAAGATGAAGCTCCAGTACTTCACCACGTATTCATCTGATGCAAAGAGCTGACTCATTGGAAAATACCCTGATGCTGGGAAAGGGTATTGAAGGCAGGAGAAGGGGACGACGGAGGATGAGATGGTTGGATGGCATCACTGACTCAATGGACATGAGTTTGAGCAAACTCTGGGAAATAGTGAAGGACAGGGAAGCCTGGCATGCTGCAGTCCATGAGGTTGCAAAGTGTCAGACATGACTGAGCTACTGAAGAACAACAAGACTAATGTACTTTGAGGAAGGGGAGAGTGCTTTTCTATTGTGTATAGTTGTTCCACAGTGGCAATGTGGATCCAAAAGAGTGAATATTTTACAGCATGTTAATAACCTCCAAGAGAGATTACTTTGTGAGTCTAAAAGTTGGTAATCAATACCACATTTGTACACAAATTTCACACATTTATGATGCATACAACTCAGCATTCTTATATTGTTTGATTCAATGATTCAGTGGTATCTTGAGACATCAGTTGTCTTTTTCATTGTTTTTAGCTCATTTAACCATATATTTTATTCAGAGACTAGAGTTTTTCAATTCTCTGAAAAACTACACAGTATGTGTTTTGATTTAACCCCACAGAATAATTCTGCACTGACCTAGAAAGAATGTTCTTCTATTGATTCTGAGTTTACCATCATCAATCACCGATCCTTTACTGACAAAGTATCCCTAGTAATCCTCTCTTACTAATTACAGGCCAAAGAAGAAGAAGTCCATCAGATGCGCCTTGACATTGGGAAGCTCAACAAAATCAGAGAACAAATCCATAAGAAATTGCACCAGATTGAAGATCAAAAGGGAGAAGTGGAGCAGCACAAGGAAACCCTGAAAAATCAGATCTTGGGACTAGAGAGAGGTAAACCAAGAATTATTTTGTGTTTTGTTTTTATTAGATTATAAGCATTTCATTGGTGACTTATGTCTTTTGACAACTCCATGCGTGTAAGCACAAACCATGCGAAATGAATTCAGTGAAACAACATTGAAACTAATAAGTAAATAATATGGAGGAGACAGCATTTTGTATACCTTGAACTTTCTTACCTTAAGAAACTCTTCAACAGATTATGTTGAGCCCAAAGTATTGCTCAGTATTTGTCAATGAAGTAAGTAATAGCAGGAGACGTAAGAGATGCTGGTTTGATCCCTGGGTTGGGAAGATCCCCTGCACGAGCCAGTGGCAACACACTTCAGTATTCTTCCCTGGAGAATCCCATGGACAGAGGAGCCTGGCCGGCTATGGTCCATAGGGTCACAAAGAGTCAGACACCACTGAAGTGACTTGGCACGCACGTATACTCTTAAGTCTGGGTTCTACATGATCTTTCCTTCAGTTTTCTTTTTCACAGAAGATACAGGAGAAATGAAACTTGAATATTCCCCATGAGCAGTATATGACACAATAGTGTACCCAGAATCAGCAAGACAAAAATAAATGGCTTCCAACTCCTTTCCTCTTACCATATGGCAAATCCCTATTCTACCGAACTATGACTTTGACCTGTGGAGGGAAAATTTAAGTGCCACAGGAGGCCAGGTAGTATAGAAACATCATTAAGGATACAGACTCTGAAGTCAGATGTGCCTCGGTTCAGATCCCACCTTCTCATTTAGCTTTTGGGGATGAAATGGCTAATATCTAGAAAGGACAGGGCCTAGCACGTAGTAAGTGCTTACTAAATGTCATCTATTATTATCCAGATATATTACTGCTTATAAAAGTAAGGAGAGAATGCTATCCCCTTCTGGAAAAGAATATATTAAAAATATGGTATATACTAGTTAAATATGGTATGGTAGAAATAGCTCAGAGACTTGGAGACAGAGGGATTGGGACTTGAATTCTGACTGCCCCAGAAAATGTGAGGCAGGAACACCTCACTGAACTCAGCCATAACTCACTGACTGAGATGACATACCCAGAAGCATAAACATATACATTGCCTCCCTAAAAGTTAAGTAAAATCTAGATCTCTAGATACGATTATTAGAAATATTTGTCACTAAAGTCTCTGAGAAGTGCCAACATATTTCCTTCTAAGACATCGGAAACAATCTTTTACTGAGGCACGGTTGCAGTTGATATTGATCATTTCTCCACTTATGTACTCATTCAATAAATTGAGTCCATACTGTGTGCAGGAATTATGTTAGGCATTGGGTGCATGGAGGTTCCTGCCCTCAGGATGCTTAAAGTGTAGCATGAGTCTACAATCTAGTACCTTCAATGACAGATACACACACACACACACACACACACACACACACACACACACACAAAGGTAGAACTGGTAGAGCACATTTTGTAATTGGCTTCAGTCAGTCAGTCAGTTCAGTCGCTCAGTCGTGTCCAACTCTTTGTGACCCCATGAATCGCAGCACGCCAGGCCTCCCTGTCCATCACCAACTCCCAGAGTTTACTCAAACTCATGTCCATCGAGTTGGTGATGCCATCCAGCCATCTCATCCTCTGTTGTCCCCGTCTCCTCCTGCCCCCAATCCCTCCCAGCATCAAGGTCTTGTCCAATGAGCCAACTCTTTGCATGAGGTGGCCAAAGTATTTCAGCTTCAGCATCAGTCCTTCCAATGAACACCCAGGACTGAGCTCCTTTAGGATGGACTGGTTGGATCTCCTTGCAGTCCAAGGGACTCTCAAGAGTCTTCTCCAACACCACAGTTCAAAAGCATCAATTCTTCGGCACTCAGCTTTCTTCACAGTCCAACTCTCACATCCATACATGACCACTGGAAAAACCATAGCCTTGCCTAGACAGACCTTTGTTGGCAAAGTAATGTCTCTGCTTTTTAAAATGCTATCTAGGTTGGTCATAACTTTCCTCCCAAGGAGTAAGCGTCTTTTAATTTCATGGCTGCAATCACCATCTGCAGTGATTTTGGAGCCCAAAAAAATAAAGTCTGACACTGTTTCCACTGTTTCCCCATCTATTTCCCATGAAGTGATGGCACCAGATGCCATGATCTTAGTTTTCTGAATGTTGAGCTTTAATTGGCTTAGTGAATTTCAAAAGCACTCCTATATTAAAATTTCTGTATTTTTGCAGGCAGTAGTTCTAAGCTGTGCAGAAAAAATTTCTCCATTAAGTATTGACCCCAATTCTTCATTCTTAAATCATGTTTAAAGAAGTCATCGTGCTTTCTCTTCTGGTTATTTTGTAGATCTCGTTAGCATCGTTATTTCTTCTTAGGGAGCACTTCCTTTTGATGTGCCCTATCAGACAGTGGCATTGCACATAATGGTTAGGAGCACGAGGCCCCCATATGTTATGATTTCCTGCCACAAAATCCAAGAAGCGAACTGAAAAATTGCCAGAACTAACAGGAGTTCAACAGGGTGGCAGGTTATAAAAGAAATATATAGATATCAATGGCTTTCTTTCCTACAAAGAATCAGTTACAATGTATGATGGAAGACCCCCCTTTCACAATAGCAACTAAAGTAATAAAATATCTATGAATAAAGTTACCAAAATATCTGTAAGAACTATATATATAAAACATTACAGAATTCTTTTGAGGGGTATAAAGGAAGACTTGAAAAATGGACCAATACACCAAGTTCCTGGATGAGAAAACTCAATATGATATAAATATAAATCTGTCCAAATTAATCTGCACATTTAGTATTTCCAATAAAAATTTCAGTGAGTTATGTTGCTTGGGACTTGAAAACTGGTTCTAGGGTTCCTCCAGAAGAATAAACAGGTGACAATAGCCATAAAAATTCTGGAAAAGAAGAGTGAGAAGGGAGCATTAGCCTTTACCTGGTGTTTAAATGTATTATAAAGCTTTAGTAATCAAATAGTTTAGTGAAGATGCGTGAATAAACAGATCAATGGAAAAGATTGGAAAGGCTACAAAAAGACCCGTGATTATCATCTAAGATAAAGGTGTTGTTTCATAGCAGTGTGCAGTATGGATTATTTAAAAAATGATAGTAAGACAATAAACTACTTTTTGGGAAAAAAGTTAAGGTCAAATGTAGGAATAGTAAAGCCAAGATGGAGAGATTTAATGAAATTAAAGCTATTTATTTATTTATTTTTTTAGCGACAAAAGACTCTATTGCTATTTAGTTGCTAAGTCGTGCCCAACTCTTTTGTGACTCCATGGACTGTAGCCTGCGAGGCTCCTCTGTCCATGGGATTTCTCAGGCAAGAATACTTGAGTGGGTTGCCATTTCCTTCTCCAAAGGATCCTCTTGACCCAGGGATTGAACCCGTGTCTCCTGCATTGGCGGTAGATTCTTTACCACTGAGCCACCAGAGAAGCCCCCAAAGACTCTGTATAAGAAGACAAATTGACTGAAATATTGCCAAAGAGTTAGTATCCTCATTATTAATATATATAAGGTGCTCTTTCAAATTCACAAAAAGGTAAATAATTCATGAGAAAAATGGGCGGAAGGCTAGTGTGGGCAATTGGAAAAACAGAAAACAAATAACTGATCACGAAACATGAGAAAGTAGTCAACTTCACTACCAATCAAAGGTATGTGAATTAAATATAGACATACTGGTTTAGGAAAAGCTATCAGGTTGTCAGAGATCAAGGAGAATGGTAGTAACAGTTCTAGTTTGGGTGTGGATTTAAACTGCTATTAATTTTTGGAGAGAAAATTGGCAGCTGGAGAAAAAGGTCTTTAAAAAGAAAATCACTTTTGATTCAAGGACTTCCTCTCCTAGATGACCAAATGAGCAGGAACTTTCATAAGATTATTGCTTATAATTGCAAAACAAAAAATAAAAAGAAGCAATTTAAATGTTACGATAAGGAGTGGCTTAATAAATTAAACATTTTTATACAGTGAAATGTGAAGTCTTTAAACGTTCTGATGTAGATACACATTTATATTATAGAGAGGTATTTATTTATATTGGTTACTTATAAAAGCAAATTACAAGACTGTGTGTGTGTTATGGCTCCCTCTTGGTGTATGTGGTGTATAAATGTATTTGTATACACACATGTATTTGCATAGGAAAATGTCAGGAAAGAGACACATCAAAATCTTAAGTAGACTCTGATTTTTTAAAATAAATTTGTTCATTTTAATTGAAGGATAATTGCTTTACAATATTGTGTTGTGTTGGTTTCTGCCAAATATTAACACGAATCAGCCATAGGTATACATATGTCCCCTCCTAGATTCTGATTTTTAAAAAAAATTTTCCCTTTAGTTTATTTTTTGGAATTGCTTATTGTCCAATTTATTCCTGTGTTTCTAATTACTTGTATAATAAAAAATATTTCAAGACAGCAAGGACTTGGGGGGCTTCCCTAGCATCATAGTGGTAAAGAATCTGCCTGCCAGTGAAGGAGACATGAGTTTGATCCCTGAGTCAGGAAGATCCCCTGGAGAAGGAAGTGGCAACCTACTCTAGTATTCTTGCCTAGGAAATCCTATGTCTGGAGGAGCCTGGAGGGCTACAGTCCATGGGATCACAAAAGAGTCGGACACAACTTAGGGACTAAATAGCTAGGACTTTTTGGAGTCAGAGAGACCCAACTCCCAACCTTAGCCCTGTCACTTCTTGACTGCAGACCCTTGGTGTATGGGTCTCTAAGCCTCAGTTTCCATCTCTTTAGTGGGATGGGAAGACTTACCTCACTGAGTTATAATGAAGATCACGTACCACTCAACAGAAAGCAGTTTTATAGCTACAGATAAATATATAAAGCAGTTTTCATGTCACTTTGGCAGATTCTTTCTTGGCAGGCTCTCTTTATATTTATTATTGTTTTTCTCTCTGGTGATTTAGAGGTGGAAGCCTCAAAGAAACAAGCAGAACTTGATAAGAAAGCAATGGATGAGCTTCTGAGAGAAAGGGACATATTGAATAAGGTGCGTTTGTTACAGTAACACTGGTGAATAAATATCTTTCTTTAGTGCTATAATATCTGCCTATAACCGGTTGCAGGGGAAAGAAAACTCTGAGCCAAACAAAAGTTGATTAGAACTAATAATAGTGCTCAATTGTGAATTGAAACCACAATATCACCTGTGAGCACAAAGGGACTTTGAAGAATTATCGTATAAACTAGCAGGAGATTTCAGAGCGCCTTGTGGTTTCTGTTCCTATTGCTGGTGTCTTATTTGGCATCTAAGCAGTTGATAAAGATTTCTGATTTTAATATCTATAATTTGCAATTTTGTGCCAATCCAGAAAATACAAGTGAGTTCTAATAAACTTTAACTTTTAGGTGTTTAAAGGATGGCCGGTTGGCCATTCCAAGAGTCTCTAACCTTTCCTCCATCTTTTCTGGAGTGTTGGAGGCCTTGGTTTCTGCTTCTGGAGCTTACTCCTCCTAGTCTTTGAGCCCAGTATGGTCCAAAGCTGGGGCAGAGGCTGGGGGGAGCTTGAGGCTTAGAAATTGTCCAGTCAAGGCAGACCCCGCCCCCACCCCTGTTTCCTCTCCTGGCCCCTTCCAGAGGGTTACCTCCATTGACAGTCACTCTGAGGAGATTGACTGCATTCAAAGATCCAGAGTATGTGTTCCTGCTCAAGAATTCCCTCCAGGGAGAATGAAGCATGAAGCGATGGGCCAGGTGTAGAGTGGGGAGGCTGCTTCCACAGCAGACAGCCTACTGGCTTTTGGTCAAGAGAGCTTCATCTTATCAAAGTAGATACAGGCTATATTCATTCATTTCAATTTTTTTATTACTTTAATATTTATTATTTTAATAGTTCTTTAGGTTTCCCAGAAATGAATAAATGTTAACGAAGTAGATTATCCTGTGGCTTAGAGCAGACTATTAAGGGAATCTCAGAAAAGAGTAGAAGATTAAGTACCTTTACATGCTGAGCACTCCTTCAGAAAGTCATTAATTTTTTTTTTGCATAATTCTAGAACTGTGCCTTTATTCTATAAATTTATAAATAACATAAATATATAAATAATGTAATATAAATAATATAAATACTATTGTTAGATTTAGATTTTAAAAACTTTTTGTAACATATACACCATTTAATCCATTTGTATTTTGTATGTTCTGGTAAACCGCCTTTTGATTTTCTGCCACAATAGGACACCTAACACTTTAATTTTACACTTCTTTGTTTGATTTGACTGCATCAGCTTCGTCTTGAGGGCAGGTACTTTTTAAACTTTTTTTTCTTTCACAGCCATTGCATCCTTAGTGCCTGACAGAGCGCCTGCTCCTTTGCAGGTGCTCAGTCAACCGTTATTGATAATACATCCTTTCCTCACTGACTTGAAATGCCACCTTCATTGAATGAATGAGTGACATAGTTTTGATAGGCAGCAATGTTCATATATTTGGTTCTCTCAGTGTCATGTTGAAGGGACTTTAGCTTTCATAGAGCAAATGTTTAATTCAGTACTTGAAAGTAAAGTTGACCTTTTCCATTTTTCTACGTCGTCATCCGACCAAGGTTTCATGTCTTTTTTTTTTAAACCAATTTATATTCCAGTGGTTTTCAGTCCTGACTGCAGGTCTATATTGGTTAGAGATTTGGGAAGGGATTATGAAGTGCCTCTTGGAACCCAGGGGGCTTTCCAGGTGGCTCAGTGGTAAGGAACCTGCCTGCCAGTGTAGGAGATATGGGTTTGATCCCTGGGTTGGGAGGATCCCCTGGAGAAGGAAATGGCAACCCACTCCAGCATTCTTGCCTGGAAAATCCCCTGGATAGAAGAACCTGGCAGGCTACAGTCCATGAGTTCACAAAGAGTCAGACACGACGTAGCAACTAAACAGCAACATAGAACCTAAGGATACAGGTGGGCCTCAGGAACGAGGAAAACCTGGCCTTGCATTCTTGGGATGCACAGAAAGCCCTCTCCCTCCACCACTAGACTTCCAGCTGAGTCATAGCTTCATTTCTGTCTTTCAGTGAAATCATCTCTCTTCCTCTGTGTCCCTGTCCAAATGGCAGAAAAAAGCTATCTCCAACAAACAGCTCCTGAGTTTACATCTTCTACTGAGTTACAAAAATCTAGAGGCTCTATTTCGGAAGTCGCTGGGTCCATTCAGCTGTGGCTAGAGAAGCAGATGTGCTGTGGTCCATCATGAGCATGGCTGCAGAGTTGCACTGTATTAATTCTGTGTTCCAGAGGAACAACCTGACTTCTTGCGCAGCCAAACCAAGGCACGTCCATTGTAGTAGCATCAGAAACCACCAGGGCAGCTTTCCAAAAAGAAAAAAAAATGTAGGTGCCAGAGTCTCATCCCAGATCCACAGAATCAGACTCTCTGGAGTTGGGATGTGAGCATCTGTGTTTTTTTTTTAAGACCAGGTTATAATTCTTTTTTAATGTAGTAAAATGCACAGAAAACAAAATTTGCCATTAGTGACATTTTGTATATTCACAATGTTGTGTAAAACATCATGAATCTAGTTCTAGAACATTTTCATCACCCAAAAGGAAACCCTGTACCTGTCAGGCAGTCACACCCCACTTTCCCCTCCTCCCATCCTTGGAAGTTACTCATCTGCTTTCTGTTTCTGTGGATTTGACCCTTCCGGATATTTATATAACTGGAATCATACCATGTGTGACTTCTTATGTCTGACATCTTTCACTCAGGATAATATTTTCAAGCTTCAACCATGTCGTAGTGTCTACTTCATTCCTTTTTGTGGATGAGTAGTATTCCACTGCATGGATATAGCACATTTTGTTTATTTATTCTTCAGCTGATGAACATTTGGGTTGTTTTCCCCTTTTGGCTTTTATGAATAGTGCTGCTCTGAATGTTCATGTACAAGTTTTTGTTTGGCCACCTGTTTCAGTTCTTTTGAGTAGATGGCCAGAAGTGATGTTGTTGGATCATATGTTAATTCTGGCTATCTGCATTTTTAATAAGAAGGTTTTTATTTTGTAGTCAAAGCCTGTGATACATGATTAGGTTCAGCTGTTCTGACTTCACAAGTGAAAGGCTAGAGTTGGAATAGAGATTGGCTTTGGGGTCAGCCAGCTTGGGATTCAAATCCTAGCTCTGTCACTCCCCTGTTGTGTGAACTTGTGTGTGTGTATGTACGTGCTCAGTCATGTCTGTCTCTTCGTGAGCCTATGGTCGGTTGCCTACCAGGCTCCTCTGTTTATGGGATTCTCCAGGAAAGAACACTAGAGTGGGTTAACATGCCCTCCTCCAGGGGATGTGCCCAACCCAGGGATCGAACCTGTGTCTCCTGCTCCTCCTATAATGCAGGTAGATTCTTTACTGCTGAGCCACTGGGGAAGCCCGTGAACTTTTAGGCAAGTAGCTTATCTTCTTATTCTCAGTTTCCTACCCCTAATATGAGAGCAATATAGGCCCACTTCCTAGGGATGTTGTCTCTTAGTGCCTTTTTATGTGTGTTTATTGGAGAAGGAAATGGCAACCCACTGCAGTGTTCTTGCCTGGAGAATCCCAGGGATGGGGGAGCCTGGGCTGCCGTCTATGGGGTCGCACAGAGTCGGACACGACTGAAGTGACTTAGCGGCAGCAGCAGCAGCAGCATGTGTGTTTATAGTGCTCTGAGCAAAATTAACATAATAAGCTCTTAGTACTCTGTAGAAAATATGATTATTTTTATTCATCTCCCAAACAATGAACCTAATTATTTTAGGATTAAGGCAACAAGTAAATGTAACCAAATTCACAAACATTTTTCGGTGCTGTCCTTATTTCAGAATATGCTTAAGGCGGTCAGTGCAACCCAGAAACAGATAGACCTGGTAAAGCTCCATGAACAAGCCAAGAGGAATCTGGAGGAAGAAATCCAAAACTACAAAGAGGAGGCTCAGAAGCAGAGAAAGATCATCTTTCAACTGGAAAGGGAGCGAGATCGGTACATCAATGAAGCCAGTGACCTTACCCAAAAGGTAAGCTAGTCCTCCATGGTATGGGTCGAGCATCACTGCATTATTTCTGATTGCCACACACTGTTGCAAAGACAGATTATTCAGATTGCCGCTTGTGGTTCACATGCAGATTTAAGATAGTGGGCAATAAGCTCTGCTATCAAATCAGCTACTGCCCATTTAGAGTGAACAAATGCTGATTAGATATTTGCAGAATGTAAGTTTGGAGGAACACAAATGCATGTGATCAGTCCATCCCTGGCAGGACATGTCTTCCTTGTAAAAGATGGCCCGTGATCCTCATACCCCTGGTTGGAAGCCATTGTAAAACAGCATATTCCTCTTGCAACTTGACCATGTAAGAAGCTCCACTAATTGATTTACTGATTCTGAGAGGACTAGTTGTCATTTCAGGCACTCATGTTCTCTAGCGTGGCTAAGCTTGTTGGCCCCTGTATCCGTCAGATTAAGTTGTAGCAAATAACCCTCAGGTCTCAGTCGTTTATAGCAACAGAGATCTATGTTCTGTTCACATTAATGACCTTTGAGGGTCAGCCACAGCTCTGCTTCACGTCCTCTTCATTGCAGATCGACTCTGTTGGAATGTGTTGGCCTCTTATAGAGGGAAATCTGTGTAATAGTAAACCTTTGATATGCTCTCAGAGCTTCTGCTGGCAAAGGAAGGGTAAAGGGCCAGTCCACTCATATTTCATTGATCAAAGGAAGTTACGTGGTCAATCCTGATATCCTCGGGCAGCAGTGTGATCCTACTAAGGGAGGGGCCCTACCTGGTGAGACAGAGACTATATCTGAACATATAATCTGTTGTAACCTCCTATGTCTTCCTTCCTGGCAGTCAGTCTCCTGCCACTCCTGGCTGCCATCACACTGTCAGAGTTGTTAAAAATTCCAGTGAAATCTTATTATTACTCCCAGCCTTACAAACCCCAGTCATCTCTCAGCAACCTGGGGCAGTGCTTCCTAACATTCTTTGCATCACAGCATTGTAGAAGATAGTGTGTCTACAGTATGTGGGAATGAGGGGGATGCGCCTGTGCAGGGCTGGAGGGGCTTACCTAGGGATGCTAGCTGCCCAGGTCCCACCTGGCCCACCTATGAGTAGAGCGAATCAGTATTTTGTTACATACCTGTAACCCATGCAAGACACAGCAATTCATATATTCTGACTTATGCAACAGAGGCTAAGCTCTCTGTTTTATCTGGAAAGCCCTTTCCTCCCCCTTCTCTGAATGGAAAACTCTTATTCATGCTTCAGTACCCAGATCAAATGCTCATGTCTGGGGTCAAACCTATTTTAACTCCTTAGGCAGAGCTAGTCACTTCCTACTTAATGGGTTTGTTGATATTTCTGGAGCAGCTCTTACCATCTTCTAGTGTACTTATTTATTCATACCCTTGTTTGTAGTGAGTTCTTAGGAGCAAGGACTTTATCTCATTCTTCTCTTCATTTCCAGCACATAGTAAATGCTGGTAAATAGTAGGCGCCAAAACTGGGTTGAACAAATAGATAGATGATGGGTGATAAAAAAAGATTGCTGTCACTGATTTTAATATAGGATTGTGTATTTCTCTCTGTTCCCTTATGAAGGAGAGATACTGGTACCAAGTTTTGCTGGTAACTGTTTTTCACAATTTCTGATGTTTAACTGCACAAGGTTACATAATGTCTCACCTAAATAATTTAAGCACGAGTTCTTAAAATATTATTTATCAACTACAAATTTTCTCTCTTACTTAACTCCTGACAGCATGTATCAGTTGCTACAGCAACTTGTGTCACCTCTGGACTTATTATTAAAAACATGTATATCTTTTTGACACCATCTCGTATTTCTTTCTTTACTGTCACACACACACACACACACACACACACACACACACACCCCTCATTCCCACAAACAGAAAGCTCCCTTTCATGTATCCTATTTATAGGAAGTTGAGGAATAATACCAGGGACTGGGGGAAGATGTCATGAAACTGATATTTTCATCTCCTTCTAAAGTGAGTTGTTCCAAGTTTATCCTTTTGACCCCACAATTTCTTTTGTAAAAACTGCGTGTATGAAGAATAAGAATGCAAAGATTTTTATAAAAGAGCAGTCTTCAAAATAAATTGTGCAAATTTGCCATGTGCCATTAAAATCACGTGTTTGAAAAATATTTTTTAAATGGGGAACATGGTCACAATATGAATCTGATAAGAACAAAATATGAAATTATTTATATGGTTTGACCTAAATTTTATCTGTGTGCAGATGAAAAGGATTGGGGTCATTATATCATGGGGTGGGTAGTGAAAATTAAATGAGATAATGTTGGTAAAGTATTTAGAATGATCTCTGGCACATAGTAAATGCTATGGAACATTTCATAAATAAGCAAGTAAATATATTAATTACTTTGTAGATAAACAACCCAGAATTTTTGTTCAAAGTGGCATTTGAATGTAGCTATTTTCAACTTCTTATTAAATGTCAGTAGCAGAGATGAAAAGTTTTAACGGCATAAACACTAACATTGACGTAAAGGCATGCTAAAATAGAAGAAAAGAGATTGGATGAGAATTTTATATGTGCTGCCGAAGTGAGCACAGGATGAGAATTTTAAAGCCAGTAGAGGTGAACTGAGGAAAATCCACCTGGCCCTCAGTTCACAGTTCCTTGAACTTGCTTGCAGTTGGGAAGGGGAGGGGCAGTGGTGAGCAGGAAATGGGGGGAATAGGAGAAGATGAGAAGGGAGGCTGGGCTCTTCTGGGAGACAGGACCAGTTCCCAGGCAGGAATGACCGAGGAAATGCTAAGCATGGGACCTTCGATGGTCAAGTTTAAGTTCTTTACTGTGCTCTGTATCTGTAACCTTTGGTGACAGTCTGCATCAACCCTGTGGCTGGATTGTGCATTGTGGGGCAGGAATGGGGTGAAGAGGGATGTGGGATGTGAGGTAACACACTGAGAAAAGGAACCATGTGTGCCAGAGAAAAGTGCCAATCGAGAATCTGGAATTCTATTGAAATAGGAAATCAAAGCCACAGTGAATAGGAGAAATAGAATTCCTTTAAGAATTCTTGGAGATACTAGGTGTCATGTTGGGCTTCCTAGCACACAAAATGAAGATGATAGATGTTCTGTTGTTGTGGTTAAGAACAGTGTGACCCTGGTAGGACAGAGAACTATCATCTGGGTTATAAGTCCAAGATGACATTACCTCCAAGACAAAACAAAGATGAAACAGAAAGGAAGTGATGGATAAAATAAGGAACAGTTGTAAAGAGACTAAAACAGATCTAAACCCCAAACCAACCCAAAGCAAGCAATGGTAGATTTAAAATCCACACTGAAGTTAGTAAGTTGTAAAGAACAGAACTGATGTAGAAAATGGAATCAGTGAAGAGGAGTGCAAACTTGAGTAGTTCTCTTAGAATGTTCAGTTCAGTTCAGACACTCAGTTGTGTCCGACTCTTTGTGACCCCATGGACTGCAGCACTCCAGGCTTTCCTGTCCATCACCGACTCCTGGAGCTTGCTCAAACTCATGTCCATCAAGTTGGTAATACCATCCAACCATCTCATCCTCTGTTGTCCCCATCTCTTCCTGCCTTCAGTCTTTCCCAGCATCAGGGTCTTTTCAAATGAGTCAGTTCTTTGCATCAGGTGGCCAAAGTATTGGAGTTTCAGCTTCAGCATCAATCCTTCCAATGAACGTTCAGGACTGATTTCCTTTAGGATGGACTGGTTGGATCTCCTTGCAGTCCAAGGGACTCTCAAGAGTCATCTCCAACATCATAGTTCAAAAGTATCAGTTCTTCAGTGCTCAGCTTTCTTTATTGTCCAACTTTCACATCCATATATGACTACTGGGAAAACCATAGCTTTGACTAGATGGACCTTTGTCGGCCAAGTAATGTCTCTGCTTTTTAATATGCTGTCTAGGTTGGTCATAGCTTTTCTTCCAAGGTTTTCTTCATACTCTTAGAATAGAGGTGGAAACAAAAGACAAAAATGATCAAAGAGAGGATAAGAGATAAGGACAGGGAATAAAAAGCATCCTATAGGTTGCTGGTCTCTGATGGAGGAACTGAGCCCCAAATCAAAGATGTAACAGAAAATATTTTCTGGAGACGAAGAAAGAACTGTACATGCAGATTGAGCATGTTTCTGGCAAAATCAGTGACAGGAGAAATCTCATAGACCTGCTCTGGGAGAAAGTCGTGTGTGTGTATGTTGTTTAACCCACAATGATAAAGAAAAGTACTCTCAGAGTTAGGCAAGAAGAAAAAGCTGAAGTCTAGTTCCTTTTTTTTTTAAACAGGAAAAAGAGTAGAAGGTAATGGATCAACAGGTGAAAACTAGGTATTTCTGAGTAGTAGGGATACAGATCGTCTTCAATTTACCCCTTTATGTGCCTTTTGTGTTCTTCAAATTTTCTGAAATGAAAATTTATTACTTTAGTATCCTGATCCAAAAAACCTTGCCCTTCATTCAAGGACCAATAAAACCTTACAAGAGCTTTATTTAAAATGTTTTCTAATCCATCTGTACTTGGTTCCCCTCTCTGGCAGGTGAAGAAATCTGATGTTATAACTGTATCTGCATTTCTGAGTGTGCCTCATGCCATTTAAAAGTTCCTTGAGCTCTTTCTGTTACTTATTCATTAAATAGGTATTCAAATATATTTTGAAAGGGTGATTGGAAAGCATAATTAGACAACTGAATCAACTAGTCAAAGACTTATTTTTAGGTATCTATATTAAATTCCTCTTCAGTAATCTGTTTATCCCATGAGGTCACAAAGTGGCCATGACTGAGTGACTAAACTTTCTTAAACTTATGGGTCTGCCCACCTTTAAATTCTTTTGAAATAGGTTGCCATGACGGACAATGTTATCTGAATTATTGTTCGCAGTTTTAGCTGTGAGTGACTTCTGGCCTGATCTCCTCTTCCTTCTGGGCTGCAAAAACAGTGTCAACATTTGCTTTCTGATTCTTTTTATTTAGAAGGGAAAAAAAAGGTGAAATCTAAGCTGCTGAAAGCCCTACATTACATTTTATTAATTTAACTTGGCATTTGCAAATGAGAAAGAAGATCCCTTTTTGTGCCAGAATTGGATGGCTCAGAATCCCAAGCCTTTCCGTATGTGTTTGTCTCAGTCAACATGTGCCATGATGTTACTGCATAATAAACAACCACCAGGTCTCACCGGTATGCAAAAACAAGCACTTATTTCTCACTCACACACCTGCAGTTGACAAGGGCCAGCTGATCTGGGCCGAGCTTGCCTGGGCTTGGCCTGAGGCTGTGGGTTGGCTCCAGATTTGCTGTGTGCTTCTCATCCTCTAGGATATGCACACTGTTCTCATGGAGAATGGAAGGAATGCAAAGGACAGACCCAACCACGCAAGCACAGTTCATGGGTCTCTGCTTGCCTAATGTTCTCTGACATCCCATCAGCAATGGCAAGTCACATGTCCAGGCCTAGCCTCAACAGCAAGGGCAAGTAGACTCCTCCCATAGAGGTGATGGGAGCAAAAATTCATGGAGCCATGACAAGCTACTACAGTATTTCAGCACTTATTCTTTATAGTTGGACGTTTTTTCTTTTATTATTGGAGTATAATTTCTTTGCTATGTTGTGTTAGTTTCGCTTACAGCAAAGTGAGTCAGCTATATGTGTATATATATCCCTCCTTCTTGAGCCTCCCCCTACACCATCCCATCTCTCTAGGTCATCACTAAACTGAGCTCCTTGGGCAGCTTCCCACTAGATATTTTATACAGTATATATTCAGCACTTTTTATCTTCATGGTTTTTCCTCTGCTGCAGTATACATTTTATTATTCGGCTTAATTGAGAGGCACCAAGAGTGACATTATAAGTTGTGGTGGTTTAGTTGCTAAGTCGTGTCCAATTCTTGTGACCCTATGGACTGTAGCCCACCAGCTCCTCTGTCCATAGGATTTTCCAGGCAAGAATACTGGAGTGGGTTGCCATTTTCTTCTCCGGGGGATCTTCCTGACCCAGGGGTCGAACCCGGATCTCCTGCACTGCAGGCAGATTCTTTACCAACTGAGCTACTAGAGAAGCCCAATTATAAGTTATGGTCCACCATATTTACTCTTTTCTAGACTTATAAATTTTAGGTTAAGATCATTCCTAGTTAATGATTAAAACTGGGGAACATTCTGCATATTATGCCTTTGGCTCATTTTAGGACCCTCTTCTTTTTCATTCTAAATATTAAACTTCTAGCTATCCCCTCCCAGCCTTCTTATATACTGGAAAGCATTTTTTGCAATGAATTCCTACCAATAAGTTTCTTAGCTCCCTGCTTATTTGCCTTATAACAATGTCAAGCAAAGCTCTTGTAGACAGAGGTTCCAAGAAATGAATAATAATGTGCTTTCAAGGATTTAGAAGTGAGGATAGCAAAAGTTGATCAAAGAAATATCATTCAATGAATAGGTACTTCATAATAAAATGAAGTTTCTGTTTCTTCAATATTAATTTAATGTTTTTTTATACAGAACATCTTTAATAGGGTAGAACTCTGGAGAGAGCCTTCAAGGGGACATACACAAATTATAAGCTTTTCATGTTATAATGAAATAAGTGTACTATGGATTACTCTTTTCCTGGAGGAGAACAGAATTTGATCCATAGAAAAAAACCAAGTTGGTTTTTTAAGTGCTAATATTATATAATATCACATAATGTTAAACATACCATGATAGTCTATTAACATTTATTAAATGATTAAATTATGATATGCCTGGTACTTATATTATGGCATAAATATAATTTTTCTCACTTTTATCCTCACTATAGCCCTCCTAGGCAGATATTATAGCCTTCATTTGTAGCATAACATGTTATTAAAAACAGATAGAAAAATAGATATGCCTCCCTGAATTTGAGATAGAGGATAAAATAAGAAAGCAAGACAAATAGAGAAGACTTAAAATTTCACATGACTGGGCACAAAGTTTTTTTTTTTGAGAGTGAGTTTTCCAGTTTTATTATGGAAGTAAAGACATTGTCAGCATTCAAACCATTGACACCAAGTCAGAAAAACTTACTTTAAAAGTTTATTGTACTGATATTTCATCAATTGCAAGTTAAAAGATTCCAAATTCAATGACCTACTTTCTCTTCCTGTCTTAGTACATATGGTGTTTTGACTGTGGCTGCAGATTTCCTGCACACGTTATTGATTTTTATCTCACTATTATTTCTATCGGCGGGTTGTTTTAACAGAAACAGAAAAGGTAGTAGGTTATAAACTGAGACTGTACCCTCATGGTGCACTGTAAGCATTTTCTGGTCTCCTCTGAAGTAGGCCTCCACATGCTAGGCTTTCCAACCCTCTGGCTGTAATAAAACTCTATATTTGGATGTGATTTATCTCAGAGTTGGTCTGAGGTATCTAAAGTATAATCAATTAATTAAGCTCCAGACCCATAGCTGGCATTCTGCATTCTCTGCCTTTGAAACTGGGAACATTTTGCTGATGAAGGGTTTTGTGTCTACCTAATACTCTGCACATTTTATGAATTTTCAGGATTTGAACCTCTATGTGACATTCGTTTGAATGATTTCCCTCAAAACAAGTTGAGTCCCAACACTTAGAACTATATTGCTTTGTGAATTGTCTTTTCCCTTTGCTTCTATACTTTTAAAATTTTTGCTGTCATTTAAACAAAATAACCTTTGATCTCTTTGGTATCATGATGGGTTCCTGCTACTCCCAGCTTCAAGAATCTGGAAACAAGTTAGACTTTGTGTACTGTTGTTTGCAAAAAGATGAACCCGGCTAACTGGGTGCCCCAAAAAGAAATGCCCTTGGTTACGTCTTTTCTCTGGAGCATTATTCTGTCTGTGCAAAGGATTATTCTTGCTGTAATATTTCTCAAAGTGATTGAACAAGCAATTTTTTTCTTTTTCTCTGATGTGCTGCTTGATATTCTGAATGCTGATGATGCTGTTCAAAGTAGTCTCAATCTATTCATTTCACTGACCCCAACGAAGGTGGTCATGTCCATAGAAAGGCTACATTTGGGGCTAAGATAGTGTCTTTCTTTAAAAAAATCAAACAAGTAACAGATCCAGGAATGGATACCTTATTTAGGTTTCCCATTTGTTCCTAACTTAAACATTTTAGTTGCTAGTGCTGGTACCTTAAAAGGCCACCTGCTACTCATTTTCAAGGATTCTAAAGGGATAGATCAAAGAGACGATGGAAGAAGAAGTGAAATGTCTTCATTTCAGATCTACCTGCATGCCTCTTCTTCCTTCAAGCCCCTTAACCAACAATGCAAGCCATTCATCACTGAGTCTGTATATATTCTTACCTTGGGCCATTTTCTTTCTATACAAAGTGGGTGATGGAAATTAATAAAAATAAAACAGTAAAATAATATAAAATACTTTGTACAAGGACCTCCCTAGTGTCCAGTGGCTTAGACTCCATGCTCCCAATGCAGGGGACCTGGGTTTGATCCCTAGCCAAGGAACTAGATCCCACATGCTGCACATAAAAGATCTTGCATGCTACAACTAAAGAACCCACATGCTGCCTTCAACATTGAGGATCCCACGTGCTGCAACTAAGACCTGGTGCAGCATTCATTCACAAATGAATGAATGAATATAAAAAAATACTTTGTGCAACTCTGGTTGCATAATTGTAAAAGATTGGTTGAAATAGATATTTTTCTTGAAAATATGTACACACATCAAGGCTTGACTCAAGGAGAAGTGGAAACCATAGAAAGATTAATAACCATGGAAGCCACCAAAACATCTGAGAGAGCAATAGCTCCAGTGTTGTCACTGGGGGCCTAATTATTTTAGAATTGAGTTCCTTCAAACTTTTAAGAATCAGATAATTCCCAGGCTATATAAATTTTTTTTTCTGTGTATGAATTTAGAAAAATGTATTATGTATTCTTGGGGGTAATTTTTTTTTCTGTTGGAATTTCTTTATTTCATTTTTTATTAATTTATTTTTTATTGGAGGATAATTGCTTTACAGTGTTGTGTTGGTCTTGGAGGCAATATTGATTGGCATTACTTTACCGACCTAACCCATGCCTTCTGCTGTGATAATGAACAAAAACTCCAGGCCTTGGAGAAAGCTTGGGGATGAATGAGTCCTTGGGTGGGATGATCTAGGAACAAGAAGGAAGAGGTAGTTCTCACAAATTATGTAAATACCAAATATTAACTTCTTAGATATGTGTATGGCCACCCTATTACCCTCCCAGGGTTTAATTCTCTCATAACACCCTGTGCATATCTCAGATTATTGGTTGTATCCATTCCTTGATTATCATTTTACAGTGGAGTTACTCACTAGAAGTGAATTTGAGGGTAGGGAATGCATCTTATTTTTCTCTACATCACTGGTGCTTTTATAGTGCCTGCCATAGATGGGTTCTCAATGCATGTTCAATGAGTGAATGAATGAGTAGGCGAGTGGTTGAATGAATTAACAAAAGGGTACTCAGCTCACTTTATGAAACTAGCAGAAATCTTGATATTAAAATAGAACCAAAAAGAAAACTATAGACTTAAGTCACTTATGAATATGCATGTAGCATCCTAAATGAAATTCTAGCAAACCAAATTCAACAGTACATTAAAAGGAATCATCCAGTATGACCAAAGAGGGTTTAATCCTGAAACCACAAGGATAGTTTTCTATTAAGAAAACTGTTGCTAGTGGTATGAAAATGTAAAATGTACAGCCATTTTTGAAAGCAATCTAGCAGTGTCTATTAAAGTTAAAAATATATATGTCTTTTGAGCCACATACTCCTCTTCTGGGAATCCATCCCAACAGAAGTAAAAGAACAAGTACATAAGAACACATGTATAAAATGTTTATTGTAGCGTGGTTCAGACTGGCAAAAAAATGGAAGCCAAGCGAATGCCCGTCAGAGGGGAGGGGTTCACCTACACTGTAGGACATTATGTCCCTTTTAAAGAGAATGAATTAGAGCTACTCTACCAGATTCCCACAAAGTATAAAAAGCAAGGTGCATAAAAATATATAAGAGGATCCCACTTTGCTGAAAAGTAAAGACCAAGTTCAGAAAGCAAAAGGAAAACAAACCTCTGTACCTGTATATTCACTCGTTGGCTAGCTGTGAACTACATTACTTATTTTGACTTCAGTTTCCTTATTTGTAAAATTGGGATATGATAATGCACATCTATGAGGATTTTTGTGAAGATTAAAGAAATTAATACCTATAAAATCCTCGGCATATAGAAAGTACCTGAGAAATATTAGCTATTATTATGATAAAGACCTTAGTAGACCTAAATAGAACATGCAGAATTCAAAGAAAAATATGGAAGAACACATACTGGATTGTTAACCTGGTTTCTTTCTATGTCAATGAGGGACTGATGTGGGTGGAAGGGAGAAGAAGGTTCAAGTAAATAAGGAAGAGAAAATGTTTATTTCCGATTTATGCACTTATTCAGAATTACGGCATATGGGACTATGAATAAAGAAATAAAATCAGAATACTTGTAAAAGAAGACGTTTGTTACTAAGTATATCAGATCAACAGAACTGATAGGGCAGTGCAAAATAATATATGCTAAAAAGACATTTATTAAGATTTGATTCCATCCTTCCTTAAATATAAATCTAAGAAAACTTTGAAAGATATTGGATTTCACTAGTGGCTCAAATGGTAAAGAATCTGCCTGCAATGCAGGAGACCTGGGTTCAGTCCCTGAATTGGGAAGATCCCTCTGGAGAAGAGAATGGCAACCCAGTCCAGTAACATTGCCTGGAGAATTCCATGGACAGAGGAGCCTGGTCCATGGGGTCGCAAAGAGTTGGACACGACTGAGCGACTAACACTTCTTCACTATGTAAAGATATAAAGGGAAATATATTAAACACCAGCCATCATTAACTCTGTTGGGGAAACTTTAGGAGAGGATTTCTTAGAATATATTTTCTGGAATACTAATTCTATAAGTAGAGTAAAAGGATTCGCTACTGCAATGACTGGGGCGGGGGCGGGGGGGGGGGTGGGTTGGGAACATGATGCTCACAGGTATCCGAAACCTGAATCATAATATCAGCATGACAAAGAGCTAAGTTCTTTTTGACCTTTAGGTTCTAGGTAAATCTCTTCTTTCTAGGAAGCTTCCCTGGCCGTGTTACTTCAAGTGCATTCCCTTCCTTCTTTCTCTGTCGTGTTTCTCTGTTTAGTTCCTTCAACTGCAGTCATTAATTAAGAGAATTCTACTGAAATGCAATGAAATATTCTTAAGAATTTTCTCCTTGTGTGTTCTAGCTGTTGTTAAAGCATAAGCTCCATTCATTCAACCAGTTTTCCTTGCAAAATTTTTTTTCTTAAGGAATTTTAGAAGAAGTTTGTCCTTAGAAAATCAATGTCCATGGTCATTGCAGCTAAGAGTCATGATGATGTCATTTCTACTGTGTGGATTGCTTGTCGAGAAGCATTGGCTCACGGTGGAATTTTGGGCCTCGGTTTTCCATACTTGCAAAAAAGAGGCAGCTACTTCTGCATCTCATCTTGCCTCAAAGTGTTTTCCACACAGTAGAACACATATTTTTATGAAGTCTTTTGGGTTTCCCTGATGGGAGTGAGTTTGACATTGGTAGACAGAGTTATGATTGCTATCAATGTCAGAGGTCACTTTTCTTTCTTGTGGTTAACCTTATAAAGCCACAACTGTGGCCAAACAGCTAATCTATCTCTTACCCTTCGTGGTGCTTTGTGTTAAGATCTGTTTAAGCTTGTGCTTTTTTTTATTCCTTTCCTTTTTTGGTGGTTGGGGTGGGCAAGAGAGGTTTTCAGAATTGAAAGAATTTCTTTGTTTTCTTTTCTGTTTTGTGATCACAGAATAACTGTGCTAAGCCTTCATGCTTGAGCAGAACGGTGCTGTGGATAAAGTATATGTTTGCCCCTAATCAGCTCGGCTGAACTTCTGTGTTGTACCGCAGTGATTATAGCCACAGTCAGATTTTCTGATTGCTGGCATTTCTGCTCACTACCCTGAGATAACAAAATCTGTTTGTCCTGAACCAATAACCACAGATGGGCTATTTAACCATCTTTATTACTTCTTTCTCCTCCAGGTCCTCATGAACATGGAAGACATAAAAGTTCGTGAAATGCAGATTTTTGACTATAGGAAAAAAATTGCTGAATCAGAGACTAAATTAAAACAGCAACAGAACCTATATGAAGCTGTGAGGTCAGACAGGAATCTGTATAGTAAAAATCTGGTTGAGGCTCAGGTAAAGAATATATTTATGTCTTTACATTTTGCTCCCTTCCCATGCTGGGTTTAAAGCAGTTTCTGTTCTTCTAATAGCAGAATTTACAGTAGATTGAGAAAGAAATCGGGGAATTCTCCTGAAAGAGAAGATCAGTTTATGCAGAACTGTCAGATTGTTTGAAATGGAAATGACACAACTTGATCAGATGTAAAGATCGTGGCCCTGGTTTTAATTATTATATAGAATTGCCATTCTCTGTTTCTCATTTTTAAAACTGCTAATAGCTATCATGACTCAGAGGGGAGCAGCATACTCTTGTCATTTAAGTGCAGAGTTTTGCTTTGTAATTTTTTAGTTAAAAATGTTTGTTGTGATTCCAATTTGTCTCTTACACAGTGAGGAGTAAAGTGTGTGCATGTGTGTATGTGTATGGCATGTTCATTATGTATTTTTACATCTATCTCATGAAAATATTTGGAGAGTTAATGCTATGAAATACTTTGAGGTCTGTGGGCACAAGATACAAAGATACCCAGTTGTAATCCGTCAGGAAATCATTGTTTTAAATGAATCTCCCTTAAAAGCTCTTGACTGTGTCTTGAGCTTCCATAGTGGATGATGTCTATTTAATTCACTTTCAAACATATCTCCTTTCATTTTGTTAGGATGAAATAACAGAAATGAAGAGAAAATTAAAGATTATGACCCATCAGGTAGATCAATTGAAAGAAGAAATCTCAGCTAAGGAGTCGGCACTTGTGAAACTACATCTGGAACAGCAGCGCATAGAAAAGGAGAAGGAAACCCTGAAGGTACAGACCTTATAATAAAGGCGATGAACCGGTTGTCAATCCATTAGACCCACTGGGGCCAGGCTCCGTGCTCAGTGAGGATAGCCGGGGGGCAGGGAGAACAACCAAAGCACCAGGAGGGTGAACTCCACCACCTCGAGGTCTGTCTTCCCTACAGGGAGTGCTCCCAGCTAGAATGGGAAGGGGGCAGTGGAGATGCTGAGCTCCTCGATTACCTGTGCTGGTTATCATGGCATCAGTGGAAGAGAACCTAGCAGGTCAGCAGTGCCCAGGAAGTCCTGGCACTTTCAGGCTCACTACGATCTCCTTGCATTTACAACACAAGTCCAGCCCTTTGTTTGCACTCAACCCTCCCAGACTCCTCCCTAGGGCTTCTGTGAGACAGTGCTGGCAGAATCCTTTGTGCCACTGCCCTGATACTTATTTACTTCATGTGCACGTGCCTTTTCTGCCTGCGACATCATTGTCTACCAGGTGTCAGACTTTGTCCTTACTTGTTTGGCCCTCAACTGGGTTCATGGATCACCTTACTTCTGTGAGTCTAAGAACTTCGCAGCCTTTCCTCTAGGGAACCACCTTTGTCTTCACATATTGCTAAGATATATCCTTTTAAGTCTACACATTTAGAACATTCTAGGTCTACTAATATAACATAAAGACTCGTCCCCCAGATATATGCCAAATAATTATACCATATCAAAACTTTGAATTAAATACATTTTACTATACATATTCACTAAACCTAATGTTTTTACCTTTTCCTAGCCAATCCAGTAAATTTCCCTTCTAATCCATTTGACCAAAGAATTAAAAATGAAACTTCTAAGAGAATAGTGCCACTTTTATTTTCTTAAATGTGTATGTTTATGGGCCATCTGCAGAAACTTCTACAGCTGGTGAAAGACTGAATTTCTGCACATGATTATCTTCAAAGATAGTTCCTATCTTGAAAATGAATATGTAGCATTGGACAGATTTAATGTCAAATTTCCTTGATTCTATGATGCTGTAGATTGAAATATGCACTCTCAGTTTAACAATAGGTTTTATCAATTATATGTCTTCATGGAACTAGAACTACTACATTAAGTTAAGGCACATGAGGATAGAGAAAAATTAAAATGTAGTGAAAGTGCCTTTACAATAAAAATATGGTAATTGATATATTTACCTAAGACTTTCATCTCCTCACTCCAGCTCATGATAGAAAAAAACAGAAAATTCTGTACTAAAAGTTATTTAAATGTAAAGAAATTTGAAAATACCTTGCATCTTTGCCCTTATTCTCCTTGTTTGAAAGCATATTAATAGTTTTATAGGAGTTTGTTTGTTCCATCCTGGAAGTCTATGGTGGGATGGTGTTTAACATTGGCTGAATCAGACTAATCTTGTTGCAAACAGTGCTTCACTCACAGGCCTCATGGACCCATGTTAGCAAGGCTTCAGTGTAACTGGATTTGGTACATCATCTCTACCTTTCAGAGGGTGACATTGATCCTCATCTCTTACTTTCCAAGGAATGCTCTTTTCAAAAGATTAATTATTGCTGCATAATGGGGTCCAAGGAAGACAAAGTCCTGCTTTAGAATAAGCAATGTCCTATGCAAAAAAAGAATTATTCCTGATTCCTTAGTTTGACTTTGGTTAATATTTGTTTCAATTACACCCTCCATCATTAGATGTCTATACATATAGCTCCAAAGAAGCATCATAATAAAATAAAGGAATAAAGTTTATAATAAAATAAAGTTTAAATCATAAACTTTATATTATTTTAATCATAATAAAATAAAGTTCTGTTTCTTTGGTCCTGTGCCAGCAGAGTTGGCAGCTGGTGACTAAGGGAGATGATTAAAGGGCTTCTGTTCTAGAAAGTCTGCTCCAAATGGTGAATCCTAGGTCTGGATAGCTTTGTGTCATTGATTATAGGAAGATGATTGCTTTGGACTTACTGTGAAACTAGGATGCCTTTTCCTCAGCTTTTTCCATTAAGGCAGGAATTAGGGACAGAAAAAAGGCTGCCTCCTTGATTTATTATTTGAGGTTATCCAACAGTGGCTTGCAATGGTGCTTCGACTGGATAATTTTGGCCTATCATTAAGCCCATTTGACATCCTTTAGAAAAATATGACAGCTCAAATGTTGAGTTTCAGCCTCTTGGCTTTTTTAGCCTCAAAGATGAATCACGTTTACAGAGGTCTCTGAATTTCATGCATCTGAGCTTTACAAACCAAAACCCTGGAGGAAAGGGCAGATTGTTTTTTTTTTTAGTAACTTTGCTCCATGAGAGACATGTAGCTTATTATAGTGAGTTATACAAAGCTACGTTGGTACATAATCCCTCCCGGAAGGGCAAGCCCTAGCCTGTTTGTAGACCGTGAGATGCTTTTTGACAGCACAACCCAATTTATCGCTTCTCCAAGCTCACGACAAACAATTGTCCGTAAGAGATCATCCCCATCCTCATTCATCCCCCCCTCTGCCAATAGAAAAGTCTTGCTTCTTCCATGTTTCCTTTTCAGTTGCTGCCAGGCTCTACGGACTCCTCAGGATTCTAGACATTCTCAGCACATGATGGTTATGACAGAATGTCAATAGTTCTTTGTAGATGTTGCTGCATCTGTGTTCATCTGCCCATTCTGTCCCTGTCTTGTTTCATCAGCACTAAAGGGGCCATCTCATGTGGAGTGTCTGCCTTCCAGTCCTAACAAGCTCTCGATTCTGTTCATCACCACCCCATCATCCCACATCAATCTGACAGCATTTTGATTCTTGGTGAATAATTCAGCAGCAAATCCTCTGTGTCCAGAGTTCAGCGTCACATTAGCAACTGGCTTCAGGGCACCATATCCTTGTCCTCAGTGGACTCTCTAGAGCAACATGGATGGGAACTGTTGGAGGGAGAGAGAAAGCCTAATTATTCTCGTGGTTAGAAGACTTCAAGTGGTCCTATTTATTTTGCAGAATATAAACAGATGGTTTCTGTGAAACCCAGTGAGTGTTGGGATCCCGTATGAAGGGGTCAAACTCCCTCAAGTATGCTTCTTTTTATTTATTTATTTATTTTTTAAGTATGCTTCTTTTTAAAAAAAAAATTTATTCATTTATTTTTGGCTGTGCTGGGTCTTCTTGCTGACAGGGCTTTGTCTAGTTGTGGCGAGCAGGGGCTACCCTCTAGTTGCTGTGCGTGGGGCTACTCTTCATTGTGGTGCAAAGGCTTCTTACAGCAGTGGCTTCTCTTATTGAACGTAGTCTCTGGCGTGTGCGGGCTTCCATAGCTATGGCTCCTGGGCTCTAGAACACGTCCTCAATAGTTGCTGCCCTTAGGCTTAGTTGCCCTGCAGCATGTAGAATCTTCCCAGACTAGGGATCAAACCTGTGTCCCCTGTGCTGGCAGACTGATTCTTTTTTTTTTTTTTTTTTTGGCAGACTGATTCTTAACCACTGGACCACCAGAGAAGTTCCCAAGTATGGTTCTTGAGATGTGATTTATGCCCGCAGCTAGATTGGGTGATACATACGCCATGAATACCTATCACAAAACTGTATAATTGTAGAAGTAGTGACTAAACAGCTTGTCCTGCCATCATATTACAGCTTTATGCCTCGGGTCCCATCTAGAATGTTTCTTGATGAGCTTTGGGTGCACAGTAGTTTTTACCATCTTTCCTGGATAAGACAGCTCAGATTTACAACTGTTAAATGCTTTAGACCTAAGGTATTTTGTTGATGTTAACATTTGCTGCCAACGTCTAATGCCACATCTTGTTTACAGCCCATAAATTTATGACATAAGGAGACCACTCAGAATTTTGATATATTAGGAAAAAAGCACCAAGCAATGCCAAACACACGAACGGTTTTACATTTCAGACAGATACTTTTACACACCATTGATTGCATTTTAATATAACAGCGGTTTCATTTTGTTCTGCTGATAGATTCTGATCAGCTCTCGGCACTTAGGAATAGGGAAGTGAATGTTGCACATCTGGGAAAATAAAAGTTTTATTAAAGAAAGCATGAGCCAAACAGGTATTTTATTGCTGTCTTCGCCGTCACCTTAAATGATTATAGAAATAGAAAGGCTGGTTCTTGACTCTCTTTCCTAACAGGCAATCCCCCAAAGTGGTAAATACAATACCAGACCAGATCTTTTTTCATTAACTGTTTCCCTTTGCTTATCCCTGGACCAAAATACATTTCATGAATGAGCAAACAAAATATCATAAAGGAAACCCTGTGTTTTATAGTAGCTAGCTGTGTTTAGTTTGTGACATTACAGGTCTATTGCTAGGTGTGCGGCATCTTGTACTGTTTGGATAAATTTGAGCTATGGGATTAATGACTCTTGGTCTTCATGGATTAGAGGCAGGTGGCAACTAGAGTTGGATTGGTTCAGAGGCACTCACTTGCAAGTATTTGGTTTTCTGTCATCCCTTTTGTGACATTTCTGGGTGGGTGGAGGTGGGGGAACCCAATTCTTCCTTGAAGGAAAAAGTTACTAGTTTTTCATTTTCACATGTTGACCTGCAGGCCATTGAAAAGTTGGAGGCTTAATATTGTCTTGCCCTCTCCCTTGTGGTTTTAGGTGTGAGTGAAAGCAGAGTTCTTCCTCCCTCTTTCCTTCTTGTGCTGACCTGGCTGTGATACCACCTGTCCTTACATGGGCATGGAACCTCGAAGCTGTATTCTTCTTTCCTCTATTATGATTAACTCTCTGGCTGCCCACTGCATACTCTCCATGGCGTACAAGGCCCTTCTCAGGTTGTCTCAGCTGTTTTACCAGGCTTACTTCCTGCTGTTCCCTACCCAGTACTCCAGCTCAGCCACGTTGGATGTTTTGCCATCTGGTAAACACACCAGGTGCTTTATAGTTTGCATGCCTCTGTTCACGTGAGCCTGACCACTGACTGCTCGCCCCCAGCACATACATCTCCCTTTTAGAAATAACTGTCAACTGCCAAAGCCCAGACTTGCTATTCTCTCTAAACCCCAGGAAGAAATAGGAACTCTGTCCTGTACTCCCATGTTCTTCTTCACAGTAGAGAGCATCTCCACACTGTGGGGTGGTTGGTTATATTTGTCATCTCCTGTGGGTGGTGAATCCCTCACGTCTTACTCATCTTCTGTATTTGACTTGGAACTATTGTATGGTGATAGCAAAGGGAACAGAAACTCTGGAATGAAAAATTCTAGGTTGGAATCTCAACTCTGCTTCTTATTAGCTGCGTGACCTTGAGCAGGTTGATTTGCTCTTCTTTGTCTCTAATTGCATTTGTGAAATTGGGACAAGAATAGCTAGGCACAATACTTAATATCATGCCAGAGGTGTTGTAAGCCACAAATATACTTATGGATTTGGAGCAAATGTGTCCTGTGATGAGAGGAATTTTCCTTCTGAAATTTACCAGTCAAAGCAGCCTTTCCTTGCTTCTCTTAGGATTTCCATGTAGCCTCAAGATCTGAGTTCTTCCAGGAAGCCTTCCTAACAGATGCAGTCCTCTGACCTCCTGTGGCATCAATTCACTGTGTGACAACAAAGATTCTGAAACATTATTGTCTGGACTTGTTAATATTTGCATAATACTTGTATATCTCATCTTCTCATTTAGATTGGAATTGTCTTAGGAGTAGGATCTATATATAAAAAGATATATAGATCCTACTCCTAAGACAATCTCTTCTATTCCATCAGGATGTTTGATAAGACAGTCGTTTGGTTGTTATCTTTATTAATTTACATTTTGCTTATAATAGACTTTATCTCTGCAATTGATAGGCTGATGATATTAGGATTGTTATAGGAGCTGATACATACAGATATATCTCCACCCAGTCCCTCCCCCACCATGCTCACCCCCCACATCCTTCTCTGTACTATTTGTGGGTTCTCCTCATGTTTAGCTGGTATGAGAACTGCTGTTGAATACCAATGAGGTTCCTGCTATACTGATATAGAAAAATGATGGAAATCCCTCAAGGGCACAACTCAGAATAAACATGATCACTGTAATATGCATTGTTGTTTCTTTACAGGCCTTGTGTGTGTGTGTGTGTATGTATGTGTGTGTGTGTGTGTGTTAAGCTTTCTTTGCTTATGAGGGTGATCAAACCATGCTAAACGAGACATCACAGGGAAGTATCAGAAGCACACTATCCATCTAAATCTGGGCCCTGCCGGCCTGGTTTGTGCTGTTACAGAGTGAAATTGGTCTGTATCTTTCACTCGTTGTCAGGCCGAGCTGCAGAAGCTGAGACAACAAGCCCTGGAGACCAAACACTTCATTGAAAAGCAGGAAGCCGAGGAGAGAAAACTCCTGCGAATTATAGCAGAGGCTGATGGGGAGAGGCTGAGACAGAAGAAGGAGTTGGACCAGGTAGGAAGAGACCACACCTCCCCAGACCTGCAGACTCTATCAGCAGACACAATTGTTTGATTCAGCTCCTCACAAAACCTCATGCTTTTCTGAGCTCTTCCATTGAGTCTCTCAGAGCAGCCCCAGAGGCCCACTTCCTGTTGATTAATTATGAAATATCCATTCATTTATTCTGCTCCTATTTACAAGCACTTCCTGTGTGTCACCTGCTCCTTTAGGCTCTGGGGATATACTGACCAACAAGAAAATAAGTTACCCTGCCCTCAAGGGGTTTACATTCTAGCATAATATCATTGTTGCATATAAGTACAATGAGTAATTACATAATTTGGGAGCTTAGAAACTTAAATGCTTTCAAAGATCTAGCAGGTTAAAAAAAAGAGACTTTGGCTTGTGCAAGACAGTGAAAGTGAAAGTGTTAGTCACTCAGTCATGTCTGACTCTTTTCGACTCCATGGACTGTAGCCTGCCAGAGCTCTCCCCATGGAATTCTCCAGGCAAGAGTACTAGAGTGGGTAGTCAGTCACTTCTCTAGGGGATCTTCCTGACCCAGGAGTCAAACCCAGGTCTCCTGCATGGCAGGCAGATTCTTTACCATCTGCGCCACCAGGGAAGCATGTGGTACAAGACAGTAAGGAGTGGTAGAACTTGGCAAGAGCTTGCCCACCCTAAAGACGTTCAGATTTAAACACATACAATAACATGTTGGAAAAAGCCCATGGGCCATGGACTATTATTATTAATAATATAATTTGTTGTACTCTTTTCAACAAGACTGCCAACTCTTGTGGGAGGAGTCCAGTATTGGCTGCCTAGCAGGTTATTTTCAGTGCCTCACCTACTGAGTGCCTAGCACATGCAGACATTGGATGGGCATTCGTTGATTCTCTGAATGCTGCTGCTGTAATGAAACATGGGACATTTTGTCCCCCAGTGGCCATGCCCTGCCCTACCTTTCTAGGTCATCAGCGAGAGAGATATCCTTGGGTCGCAGCTAGTTCGTCGCAATGATGAGTTGGCTTTGCTCTATGAGAAGATCAAGATCCAGCAGTCTGTGCTGAATAAAGGCGAGAGCCAGTATAACCAGAGGTTGGAGGACATGAGAATCCTCAAACTTGAGATCAAGAAGCTTCGCCGGGAGAAAGGGATTCTTGCCAGGAGTGTGGCCAATGTTGATGAACTCAGGTAATAGAAGACCCCCTCGGAGGTGAGCGCTTAGCAGCCTATGGGGACTTCCTAAGGACCTTATGTTCCTCCTATTGGTCACTGAAGGTCTTTTTTTTTTTTTTTTTTTAAGATATTTATTTGGCTTCGACAGGTCTTAGTTATAGCACGTGGGATCTAGTCCCTTGACCAGTGATCAAACCTGGGTCCCCTGCGTTGGTCCCCTGAGTTTTAACCACTGGACCATCAGGGTAGTCCCAGCCATTGAAAGTCTTTTTCTGGTTGCATAAAATAAATTTTTTATGTTGAAATAATGAACAAATAGTGAGAAAAACTTTTCCATAACCCATAATCTACATCGTGTCCATTCTATGTCACAAAAAATGAATTCATTTCCTTTCAGGGGAACGTAGGCAAGTGCAAAAGTGTTTTTTGAAAACTTTAGTCTGGATTTAGTGAAAGAAAGTTCAGTTAAATCATAACCACAAAGTAGTTACAATTCAGAAAAAAATCCCCCCAATGAGCTCTTTAGAATTTCTTTAATAAGGCACTATGCAAGAGACGGAACATCAATATTTAAATTGAATCCTGGTAACATTTGCACATCTTTTTCTTGGAATTACACACAGAATGGAAAGAGGGGGAAATTTTAATTTTATCACTATTTGAAAACTCTGTTTCCTTAGAAGGCAGCCAAATTTTACATCTCACTCTTGATTTATCTTCCGCAGCTTTCACTTGAGCTTAGTGTGCCTTCTTCTTGCTTTAAATCTTACATTATACAAGATCTACTTTCCCTTTGGGAAAACATCACCATGTTTTATATGGGCAATTGCAGGAAACCAAATAATAGGTCTGGTGTTTTCTCAGTAACTATCTTATTCTCCACAGACTTGTAGATGAACAGTATCCTTGGCTACCTTGGGACAAGGACACAGTCTGGATCTGCTTCTTAAATTAATTGAATTAGATAGTTTTGATATTTAGATGCAGTGAATACGTTTGGGAATAGCAAGGGAAGTTGCACCATCAAGGATCGATCAATACTCTCTTTTTTAAAGAGTTGTTCATATTTCAGACGATGAAAGTAATACAAATTCATTGTAGAAAATAAGGGGCATGCAGAAAAAATGTAAAGAAGGGATTAGAAAATCGCTCATAAGTCTCCTATCCAGAGATATCACCATTGACATTTTGGAGGCAATTGGATTTACTCTAAGACACTATTGAATGGTCTCCAGGACCATCACTAAACTTGCCTGGCGGCTTAGTTGGTAAAGAATCTGCCTGCAATGCAAGAGACCTGGGTTCGATCTCTGGGTCTGGAATATCCCCTGGAGAAATGAATAGCAACCCACTCCAGTATTCTTGCCTGGAGAATTCCATGGACAGGAGAGCCTGGTGAGCTACTGTCCATGGGGTCCCAAAGAGTTGGACATGACTGAGTGATTAACACAAACTTGCCAGCCATGTGTTATTTTTATTACATATGCAAAGCACCACATTCTACCCATTCTCAGTTTGTTGATACTAGATTTTATCTTTATAGTGGGAGGTGCATGTTCAGTCACTCAGTCGTGTTCGATTCTTTGCAACCCTGTGGACTGTAGACTGCCACGCTCCTCTGTCCATGGGATTTTCCAGGCAAGAATACTAAAGTGGGCTGCCATTTCCTCCTCCAGGGGATCTTTCCGACCCAGAGATAGAACCCAAATTTTCTGCCTCTCCTGCATTGGCAGGCAGATTCTTTACCCCTGAACCACCTATGAATTCCTTATAAAGGAGTTTAATAAACTTAATAAAGATATTGGAGGCAAGCTGGCATGAATTCCAATCTCAGACTTGCCACCTACAAGCTGTGTGACCTTGGGCAAATCACAACTTATTTGAGCTTTAAATTTGTTGAAATTAAACATGAAAATGTAACATGCCTAGCATAGAGTCTGGTGCAAAAGAAATCATCAATCACAGTACCCAATACCCTTGCCCTTCTTTGAGGATGACACTCTAGAAAATAGTGTTAAAAATATGCTTTTAATTCTGAGCAGCTTGTTCTGAGCTCCCTGTTGAGTGAGCATCATGCAGTTAATTCTAATGGTTTGTCTTGCTAATGAGGGGAAGTTGTATTATTGGTTTAAATGAAGCAATTGAGTAAAAGAGATGGCTTGGTTTTAGTAATGCACTGCACACTCGCAGCAGACGAGGACAGATAATAATATCCTTCTTGCCCGTGTCAACCTGAGTGCTTGCCTCTGCTCGGCCTCCCAACAGAACTTCTCGTTCAATAGACTGGCAGCCAGTCGATGGTTGTAGACTCTGGTTACCTGTTAACTAGAGATTTGAGAAGTGTATTTGAGCCAGAGCTAGTTCTTCCGGACTTTTTCAGTCACCTGTGCAGTTGTGGAACATGAGACAAATGATCACTCCTAAATCAGTATTTTTCAGTACTGGCTGCACATTAGAATTACCAGCTGCTGCTGCTGCTGCTGCTAAGTCGCTTCAGTTGTGTCCGACTCTGTGCGACCCTATAGACGGCAGCCCACCAGGCTTCCCTGTCCCTGGGATTCCCCAGGCAAGACCATTGGAGTGGGTTGCTGTTTCCTTCTCCAATAGAATTACCAGCAGAACTTTAAAAATCTATGAAACCCAAGCCTCATGCTAGACCAATTAAAGCAGAACTCCTTTGGGGGTTGGTCCAGGCAAAGGCATGTTGTCATAGTTCCCCAGGTGATTCCAGTATGTTGCCAGGATGGTAATACACTGTCTTAATGATGTCAGGTTTCACCTGAGCCTCAGTCGCTTGCATCGAAGGGCCGTGGTAGAACATAGCTTGTTATCTCGCTGCTACTGTAGAAGACATTTAGAAACGTGGAATAATATATTGAAATCCTCATGATTTACCCCTTCCCTGTTCTTTCCATACACTTCTAAAATTCCCTGGGTATCAATAATCAGTTCCTGGTACTTTTTCCTTTCCCTTAAAGCTAAAGCTGAAGTTTGCCCTCTGCAAGAATTGGTATCACCTGTGTCTTGCCTTAGGCAGCTGGTCTCAGTGTTTCCAAAGTCTCCCTAATCCATCTTTTTCTATAAGATGTAGCATGCAGGAAACCATGTAAAGAAAGGATACTCAAATGCTGGGCAGAGAATTTGTTTGCTAAAGAAAGTTTGACTTATTTAGGCAGGAGCTTTTTCACACGCAAAGAGAGTTCCTGAAGGAGAGGACGAGATGCCGAGCCTTGGAGGAGGAACTGGAGAACCCCATGAACGTGCACAGATGGAGGAAGCTTGAGGTAACATTCCGGAGAGCCTTCCTCCCACCCCCCAAATCTCTCTCCACCCGACTTGTCTTCTTACCTAAAGCTCAGTAACAAGCACAGTTTTATTTAATCTGTGCCAGTCACCCATAATGTAAAAGACTGGATCAAATGTAAATTAGATTGTTCCAGATTTGAGTTTTGTTTTTAAAAACCTTTGCATCCTTTTATTTCCCAAAAGGAAGTGCAGTTTTAAAACTTGCCCTCTTTTCAAAGAACTAGTATTGTGTTCGTCAGACTCCTCCTTTTAGGATCTGGGGACACAGCCAAAGTCCCTTTGGAAGATGATGGATAATAAACCTCTTATTTTATTTTATGACCTCCTGAGATTCATTTCCACCAGCAGATAACAGTAACAGAGAAGCTCTGTTTATTCAATAAAAAGATGCCCATCTCCTCTAGTAGTACCCAGTAATGTGGGTGCAAGAAGGGGCTTTGACTAAGTTAACAGTTGGAATGTTGGGAGAATAGGCATATGTGATATAAGAAAGAGCAAGGAAAAGGAGAAAAATCAGCCAAGTAGGTTTTTGTTTCTCATTTTTATTTTTTCCTTTAAATGAAGAAAGCATTAAGGATAATGCATTATAAATTGTTATGTAAACATGAGGCCTGAATTTTAACAGTGTCCAGTCTTTGCCAAGTGAATGTGTATGCCAAATCTACTTCCAGAATATGGATATCAGTTGTCACTGCTTAGTATTTCTTAAGCAAAGTCATAGTCAGTGGAATATCTCCGCCTTTTGGACCCTCATTTATTCCTCTTCAAATGCCAAGAGTGGGGTAGTTTACTAAACTAACAATAACATGAATGTGTCTGGGGAAGAGAGATGAAAACTGTAAATTCATTTACTGTCACATTAGTTTATTCCATGTGTTTTCAAGCAGATCTCTTAAAGTTTCCAATTCCATGTCAATTTCTATTAAAAAAAATGGAAAACAGACTCTGGGAGGCAGTTGAAAATATTTAGCTGCTAGATTAATTCCAAAATGTCAGTATAGTTGAAAGTGAACCTTTGGCTCAATGTCTAGAGGGCAAATTATCAATGTATAATAGTAGATCTTGTTTGAATTGTACACAGATAGTTACTAAAGGTGCCTCAGAGCTTTATGGATTGATAATGCCGTTTGAAAGCTAAATGCCATGGTCATGTCCTGTTGCTAATAATTAGCAGACTTCCACATCCTGGGAACTTGCCCCATCATAGGCTGTAATGAATCTTCTTGTTGACAATTATGAAAGGAGAACTCTGAGACCGAATGAGTTAGGGAACCCTGTCTCATTCCAATGTAAACAAATGATGGTAGGGAAAACCTCAGAGCATAGTAATTAAGAAGCCCGGGCTTTAGAACCAGGCATATCTGGGCTTGAATCCAGCTCTGACCTTTATCAGCATGGGTAAATGACCTCCTCTGAGCCTCAGTTGCCTTATCTGTAAAAGGGGAAGGTAATACTGTCTAACAGGACTGTTGAGTGACTAAAATTTGATAATGTGTGAAAAGCACTTAACATAGTGTTCAGATGGGGCAAAGAATCAGGTTATTAGGCCCAGGAGCTGCCATCATTGCTGCTGTTATTATTTGCCCTGGTGGAATAAACATACTCACTTTCCACTTATAGGCTCACTAGGGACAACAGAGACGATACTAGCCAAACATCAGTCTGTTTTGATGACTGTCTCATCTGTCGTGCAATGCATTTTGATTTGTTTTGTCTTGTTTCTGATTCTTGTCTATATTGGGTCTATAACTTTGCAATAAATTTTAATAGACCAATAATTTTGTAGGGACCTCAGTGCTCTGGACCTGGTAATCTCAGCTGCTTTTTTTTTTCCCCTTGAATAGGCCAGTGACCCCAGTACCTTTGAGCTGATACAGAAAATACATACACTGCAGAAGCGCCTCATCAGCAAGACAGAAGAGGTGGTTGAAAAAGAGCTGCTCCTCCAGGTACCATTTCCATTTTCTGTGCCCATCAAACAAGCCTATTTCCTTAGCACCATCATCTCCAGTACTATGTTTTTAGAGCTAGATATTTGGCAGCGTTGCATGCCCCATTTTTAACTGTAGATGGCAACAGGGACTCACACACAGAGAACAAACAACCTGATTAATTGGTCTTTTATACTGCCATCACTAATATTTCAAGAATTCTAGAAAATTAAGTTCAAAGCTACATCTACTGCATTGAGTAATGTGAGCTTCCCTCCCCCCAACTTCTCTACAGTTTTGTTAGATTCTTTTAAATGCTTTTCTTCATATCTTCATATAATGTGAAATGCCATGACTTTGATTTTGAAAACTAGCCTTCACATAGAGCACAAATGTCCTCTTGAAGGTTTGTGAGAGTGAAATGGAAGAAAAGGTATCTTTTTGAAGATTTTATGTAGTAAGTTATTCTGAAGCAATCCATAGTGGTAACATCTTTGTGTATCTGTATCTTTGCAAGTACCAGTTGTCACTACTATCACCATAATCATCATTGTGCCAGATACTGTGCTGGTGGCTTTGTCCCCTCATCTTCCATTCCTCTGCACAGTTCTGGGGAGATGGTGGGGTTTGCCATTCCCAATCAGTGAACGAGAAAGTTGGACCCCAGGAGTTTGATGTGGTTAAAAGAATACAAGCTCTGGTGTTAAGTGGCCTGGCTTGTAATCCTGCTTCTGCAAATCTGTAGCTGTATGAAATTAACTTCTGCAAATCTGTAGCTGTGTGAAGTTCTTGATCTGTATTATGGGACAATACTAGAACCTGCAAAAAGGATGCTATTGGGACATTAAGGGTGCGTAAGACTGATGGCTCAGAGATGCATTTGTGGTCACTGCAGCTCCTTCCGGGACCTGAGCACTCGTGATGGTGGTTTGCTCAGTTGCTGTGAGCCTCGGCTCCAGTGTTTGATGGTGTAAAGCCACCCGAGCTGTTGGTCTGGCGTTCTCGGCAGGATTTCATTTCTTTCCTAAGATGGACGGCACCAAGTAGTATTATTCCTTAAGCACAGCCAGCTCTGCAGCTGCATAGGTCTTACCCAACACCCTCAGCCTCACACCCCTGGGACTCTGTCTCTTCTCCCAAGATATAAGGGTGTGTTTCTTGCTGGCATTACATTCCTTGATTCAATTTAATAACATGCCCAGGTACTCTTCTATCTAAAGATATTGTACTGGACAAGGAGACAAAATGCACATCATCCTGGAGCTTGTACCCTAGTGAAGAGGAAGAAGGGAGTGGTTAGACTTTTTTGCTTCTTGTGGTTAGACAGAATCCTGAGATATTAATAGTTTTGAGCAGCGGGTTGTGAGCAGGTATCTCACTTCCTAGTTGAAGCATTTATTTGTTGGTACAGGACTCTAGTGCTATCTTTTCCCACCTCCTAAGCACATACAGAGAGAGGAGCCACAAGATCAGAACAGTCTGGAATGTCAAGCCCCTTATACTGGAGAGGGAAACCTGTTCTAGAGAGACCCCAACCCTGTGATGGACTTTGTAGGAATGAGAAATAAACTTTTACTGTGTTAAATCACACATAGAAAGACTGATGGATCAGGAACCCCCTCCCTGACATTGTACCTTGCCCTGTCTCGTGCCCTCACAGCAATGCTCCTGGTCCTGACTCCCCAGAAGTGAGAAGAAAGCTCCTGAGCTTTGCTCCCAGCCCCTATCTCTGATTCCCAAGGGCAGCCCAGTATGGGGGAAGTCTGTGGTTCTCCCCTGAAATAAAATTAAGCGGCACTTGGTAGATAATGCTAGGGTATAAGGCTACTTGTTCCCAGGAGTTTAACCATTGAACTTCAACAGCTCCCTGCAAAACTGAGTAATCCAATGTGAGAAAGAGCATCACTTCATTCTGTGGGCAGCACAGAACCCAGCATGTAATTGTGTCAACAGAATTAATTTATTTCCCTTCACTTCACCTGCCCTCAGTCTCATCTCAGGTTTCATCACTCTCATCGGGCCCCCATGTGGGGAAAGTGTGGCACTTCGATGTCCTGGGTCACCATTTACCACCGACCAGCCACAGTAGCTCCCTCCTTCCCCTGGGCCCTCCGTTAAGCTGGCCTTGTGCAAGGTGTGTGTCTCTGCCCACTGTTTTCTCCGCAGTCAATGAAATCTGAACGTGGGATACATGTTGGATGATATTAAGAAATTAGTGTTGATTATATAAGGTGTAATAAGAGTATTATGGTTATGTTTTGTAAAAAAAAAAAGAAGCCTTTTTCATATGAGAGATGTACTGAAATATTTACAAATGAAATGATACATAGTCCAGGGTTTATTCTAGAATTTTCCAGTAAAGAAATGAAGGAAAGGGGTGTTCTGCCCGTAGTCTGAGTCCCCAGTCGGGAAAGAAGACTCCTCGAAACAATGCAACTTGCAATAGGGGAATTTATTACTGACTCGAGCCAGGGCCTCCCGCCCTCACCAAGGGTGTGAGGACGAAAAGGCCCCGAGCCCCAGTTCTCTCCGGTATTTATTAGGTCAAAAAAAGCAGCAGGTAGTTGGCGCAAGCGGATTGATTACACAGTTGCAAGGCAATTTTTGTTGGCCCAACGTGGGGCTTTCAGCTTTCCCCTGATAGGTTCCCTTTTTCTTGCTAGGCATATGTTGATTGGCTAGCTCCAGGAGGCCTGATAACTATGTTACCCCGGGAAACCAGGCCTACTCCTAATCTAGGCTGCCTGTCATGGTGTTAGCCATGACAGCCTCACAGAGGGAAGCGATGGGAGACACATGGATGTGGAGATGGAGGATCGATGAAATAAAATTGGCAAAATGTAAAATATAAAAGGGATGTTGAAAGGAGGATTGAAAGAGTTTAACATTATGCTTGACATAAAAATTGCCAATTATTATTTATCATTCCAAAGCCCATAGTCTTAACCACTGGGTTATCATTACTAAAAGCAGGAGCTTGTCTATATGAGCAATGGGTACTTGGCCCTCTTCTTTCACATTTTGCATTAGAAAAGACATTTTCCCTGAAGCTGAGTGCACAATGAGCGGCCAACAGGGATCTTCCTCCTTTTACAGATGAGCACAGGTAGTTAAGAGGACAGATTTGGAGTCAGAAAAATCTGGTCTTGGATCAGTTCTAACAGTTTGTATTTCATGACTTAAGGAGAATTACTTACATTCCCCAAATTTTGGTTTCTCTATTTGTTTGTTGTTGTACTTCAATTGCTCAGTTGTGTCTGACGCCAGGGCCTGCATCATACCAGGCTCCTCTGTCCTCCACTGCTGCTCAAATTCATGTCCACTGAGTCAGTGATGCTATTCAGCCATCTCATCCTCTGCCACCCTCTTCTCCTCTTGGATTTAATATTTCCCAGCATCAGAGTCTTTACAAATGAGTTGGTTCTTCCCATCAGGCAGCCAAATTATTGGAGCTTCAGCTTCAGCAACAGTCCTTCCAATGAATATGCAGGGTTGATTTCCTTTGGATTGATTAAATGGAGATAATAATGCCCAGTTTCATTATGGGAGGAAGATACTCCTGTCTGAATACACAACTCAGAGGTGCTATTGTAAGGATAATGAGTTAGTGCATGGGCACCAGGGTCCATGGTCCAGGGTTTGTCCTGTGGCTTCACCAGTGCCAGCCACAAGTCACATGCCTGAGGCCACGTAGCTGGTCAGTGATAGAGTAGGGACTCAAACAAGGCCATCAGCTCCAGCGTCCATGCTTCCTGTCACTTTATTACCCAGCCTCTCCTGTTCTCATCACTTTGTCAGCTTTAAAAGGAACCAAATTTTGTGTTTTGCCAGACCTCTCTATTGGAAGCTTGTTTCATACTTCATCGACTGCTCTAACTTTTTAACTTCCATCTACGTACTTTGGGTTCATTCTGTTCTTTTTCTACCTTGTTGAGGTTGGTGTTCAGCTCATTAATGTTCAGCCTGTGCTTCTAATATAAATAAGCATTGACAGCTGCAAAATGTCCTTTAAAAACTTTAGTTTCTTCCCACAGGTTTTGAAAAGTGGCATTTTCATTTTCATTCAGTCCTAAATAGTTTCTCCTTTGAGAGTAAGTCTTAAAATATCCCCTATTTCTGTGGAAGGCAGAAAATATCCACTATTTAAAACATCTACTATTTCTTCTATGGTAATTAGAGTACAAATTTAAATTTCCAATATATGCATTTAAGCTGCATGCACGCTATATCACTTCAGTCGTGTCCGACTCTTTGTGATCCTATGAACTGTAGCCTGCCAGGCTCCTCTGTCCATGGGATTTTCTTACCTATTTACTGTGACTGATGACTTTCATTCATGGTGTTCATGGTGGACTTTTTCTTTTTGTGTTGGATTTTGGATTATGAACTCATTTTCAGAAAGACTTTACTTATAGAACTTGGGAATGATCCAGGTTAAGGGGGTGTCCTTTCATTTGTTTCTGTTGGGTGCCCTAGGAAATATCACTTACTTGGGATAATTTTTTGTATTAGATTCTCATTTTGGGTAACCTAGTTAATATATATTAGAACTCTGAACTCATGATTGAAGACCCATGGATACAAATTCTTAGGGTAGCCATTTTTTCCCACCCATAACCTGGGAGAGATAGTTAGATTTCATTGTGGTCTTCCTGTCCCAGTGGATGAATTTCTGTTGTCTTTTTTCACTGAGGGTGTAACTCTTTTAAGTCCCTAACTTCATGTGGAGGAGTCTCTGTACCAACTGCCCACTTCATGCAGGCTCAGCACCTCATCTTTTATCCTCTTATGGCCATTCAAATCCAAGCCCCTCGCTCAGTAAGTCTGGCCACTTGTCCCAGTCAGCCCCCCGCAGGAGAGCTGCAGTATCTATTTACTGTTCTAATGTGCGGTTCACCCTCTGATTTTGACACTTAAAGATCAAACTACTTGCAACTGCCATTTTGTGATTGGAAGGATGTGTTGTTTTGTTGAGCAAGTCTAATGCTTTGTGGACTTTCGTTTTTGCATTATTTAGTATGCCATAATGCCATAAACAGAAATGTCTCATTTATTCTAATCCCTAGTTTTCTCATCCACGAACTGAGACCCACCCACAGAACTGAGTGTAAATACTCATACAGGGTGATCAGAGTGTTTAGTTACTGTTATCATTATGGTGATGATTATTAATATTATTAACCAACAAGCATTTTTTCCAGGTCTCCAAAGTTTAATAGTCTGCCTCGCTCCCCTCTGTCCAGTTCTTCATTTCACTTTCTTTTTTTTTGGATGGTTGGGCTGCCCTGGGCCTGCTGTGAATTTTCTTCCAGAGCTTGAGCATCTGCAGAAAACAAGCCTTGTTATCTTGGTGAAACCCCAGGTGTTCCACAGGGTTTGACAGTTTCTCAATTTCTTCTGTTTTATTAAATTATTAGAGAGGTTCTCTGAATACACAACAGAACATTTTGCAATTAGGAGGATTTTTGGTTGAATTCTTCTGAGTATCAGAACATTTTTTAAATGACTTTAATTTGTTCCAGGTTGCTGAAGAGCCCCTATCATGTCCCGGCAGCAGATGTAAAGGAAGTCTATTTGCCCCCAGTAGACTGTGAGTTCTTTGAGAAAGGCACATGTTAATTCATCTTTCTAACCCCAGTATCTGTTAGTACCAAGAACATAATAGGTGCTTAATAAAGATGGACAAGCTCTTTGCCTGGGCAACTCCTATTCACCTTTTAGCATGTATGTGTGTGCTAAGTTGCTTCAGTCATGTCTGACTCTTGGTAACCCTGTAGACCATTGTCTTCCAGGCTCCTCTATCCATGGGATTCTTGAGGCAAGAATACTGGAGTGGGTTGCCATGGAGTGGGTTGCGATGCCCTCCTCCAGGGGATCATCCCGCCCCAGGGATCAAACCCACGTCTCTTGTCTCCTGCACTGGCAGGCAAGTTCTTTACCACTAGTGCCACGTGGGAGGCCCAGCTCTGAGCTTGAATGCTCATTCCTCAGGGGTCCCTCTCACATCTCTGGGTTAGGTTCCTTGGTACTTGACTTCGCTTTCTTACCACTGCCACACTTGTAACTAATGAGATAGTTGTAACTGTGCACTTCATGACTTTCATGCTTGACCATAAGCTTTGCAAAGCAGTTCCTGTATCTGTTGTAATGATTATCTCATCCCTCACAAATATGTGTTTAGTGACTGATTAAATACTATAAGAACAGTGGTTCTTTAGTAAGTAGTGTGTGGACAGTCATTTGAGTTCTGTCTTTGAGCTACGAGAGGTTACGGGAATTATTCTTCCTGTTGCCTTTGCATTTTTGTTATTAACGTCGAACTTTGCAGGAGCCTGGGATATACTGTGGTTTATGAATCAATAAACTTGATGAGAACTGCTCTTGCGTGCTGAGGCAGGCTAATTCATGCGGTGCGTCAGATTTCTCCCTTTGTTCAGAGTGAACGTGGACATGGTTCTTGAACTTGGCTTTACAGCGTCAGTGGTAAGAAGTCTGTATTCTTGCCAGAACTGGAATCTAAAGCATGGATGGGAAGGATTGTTTTTTCTTTTCCCACCAGGCCACCCTCCCATTCAAGGAAGTGAGGGCAATGCAAGCATCGCTGAGATAGGCCTTCTGCTGCCCTCTCCTTTCTGTTTTTGCTCCATTTGTTTCTCATCTCCAGATCCCTCGGTAGTAATGATTTCTTTCTTTCTTTCTTTTTTTAAAAGCATCTGCAGGATTAGGCGGGCATATGTGCCATGAGTAACTGCTGTCTGTTACTGGGGTGTCATTACATCATCATCATCGTCATCATCACATCAAAAAGGGATTCTAAATAATGGCATAAGGCCTGCTAGCATTGGAATAGGAGGCTCTGATCCCTTGCCAGAGGCACTTAGAAACACAAGGAACATGTATAGCAGCTGGGACTCATTTTCTCCAAGTGTTTAGCTCAGATACCCTCACTTTCAGGGCCAGACAGGTAACAGGAAAGAGCAAGGTGAACTTTGTGTATCGTGATCATAAGTGGGAACTGACAAGAGGCCTGAGAATTAGAGTCAGAAGGGAGTGGTGGGGTCTGCAGCACACAGGGGTCTTTGGGTCCCCTCTCCAGGAAGCAGCTAACCTCACCCCAGCTGATTGCAGGCCCAAGTCATCAAATCGTTAATTTTTTTCAAGAATAGTTAGATATATGGATTTTTATGTTCAGTGTATTGAGTTTAAAATATTGACAATCTTAAGAACATTGCCAAGGCCTCCCAGAAATATATTAACCAACCACCCTTGACCCATAGGAGCCTAGTTTGCAGCCTCTAGCTTCAAGGCCTGGGGGAGAAAGAGATTTAAAGGAGCACCAGCAGCATGATCAGCTTTACTTGTTTCAATTTCTTTGATCTAGTCCATTGATAAGATTTCTTGACCGAAGTACACAGCGTGAGAATCAAAAGGGAAAGAGAAGCCGGGGAGGGAGGAGATGGGGGAGGCTGCAGGTTGTGCGGTAATGGACGGTCAGGGGTGAGTGAGGGTGGGCTCCTCGGAGGAGGTGAGCCCAGAGACAGAGAAGGCAGGCTGTGTTCTGTGGGGGGCAGCTGCAGGTGGGCTTAACAGAAGATGTCTTCTTAAGATGTCGTTTCCCCTGCTGCTAATGACTGTACCTTAATTTCATTTTATAAGCTTTTCTAAAACAGAAAAGCGTTTTCCGAATCGAAGAAGCCAAGGGCTGCCTCCTGCCCCTCTTGATGCTTGGGCTACAGATGGGTGGCAGGCGTCTGCTCAGCTAACATGCCAAGGCCCTGGGGTACCAGGGTAAATGAGACAGATGTGGTCCTGGCCTTGATGGCCCTCCTGGTTCTGTAACCACAGGGCAGTGTGACAAGTCCTGTGATTCTGCACAGGACTCAGTGAGACTCTGAACAAGGCTATAGAGTGGCCAGGGGTCACAATTTGGGCTCACCTAATTAGAGACTGAGATGAGGGCTGGGGTTCAGGAGGTTTCGGGGGGTGATCCCAGGAAGTTGGAGGGAGGGAGCTGGAGCATGAGGGAGGAGAGGAGGAAGAGCCAGTGTAGGGGGGAGAGAGTTGGTCACCGCTGTGGACATCCAAGGTCTGGTGACACTGGTGTTCCTCTGAGGAACCTCACTGGAACTGCTGCAGAACCGTCCCATCAGAGGAAGGGAGGCGGGCGCTGTCCATTCTCTCCCATCCCCCACTGGTTGAAGGTTGCCCTGGCAATACCGGGTAGAATGCATGTTGGATTATTGTGTGACATGTAAAAATGATGCAAAATTAAAATTTCAGTGTCCACAAATCCAGCTTTCTTGGCCTGTAGCCATGCTCATCCACTCACTTCTTGTCCATGACTCCCTTTATGCTACCACAGCAGAGCAGAGTAGTTGTGACACAGACTATATGGCCCACAAAGTTCACAGCACTTACTCTCCAGTCCTTGACGGTAAGGATTTCCTGCCTCCTCCTAGAAACTTCCATCACTGGACTCGAGAACAGAGCCTCTCAACACTGTTCTATGGCACCCCCTCCTAAAGCCACTAAACATCCCTTTTCTGTGACTGCTCCCTCTCCCTGATTCCAAAGGAATCATTAAATTAGTAATGAGCTGCCTTAAGATGTGGAAGGTGGATTCTGACATCATGTCCCAGTCGGTAGTGGTGTTTCTTGCCCACTCTGTGAGTGGATAGCTAAGTGAGCCCCCTTCCCAAACAGAGCTGAAATTGTTGAAGGTACTCCCTGCCTAGGGAGACCGATGCACATAAAAGCACAGTGTGAGCTGAAGCTACTGACTAGAAGCCCATCTGTAGGCTTTTTGCTCTGGTCTAACATCAAAGGGAAGATGAATGAAGTGAGGGGGAAATACCTCCTGCAGAGCCTCACCATCCTCACCAGAGAATATCTAACATGTTGGGAATGGTGGCAGGGGCTTCTTTCCCAGTGAGTTCCTGGGGGGCTGCTGCTTCCCGGGTACCTCTTCCTGGAACTTCCCAGGGAAAGCGTGCTGTCTGGCACATGCTGCCTAACGTCAGGGAGGGTGGAAGGAGCAATCAGAGGTAGATTGTTCAGAACACAGGAGGCTAATGCTGTGCACACATCTGTGTGGGTGGCCTGCCGGGCACCACATACCTCTGCCCACTTGGTTTGTCTGAGACAGCCTCAGTGTGAGCGCTTGGAGAGGGTGGTCCCACGGAAACCTTTCAGAGCACTGCAGCAGCCACTAGTGCCTGGTGGGCACGTTATCAGAGTGCCTTCCATATATCTGTCTCAGTCATTCCCAAATGTTCCTGAGGATTGGGAAAATCTGCATGTTTCCAAACATTCTTTGGTCTGTAATGCAATGAGCACAGTTCAGTTCTGTTGCTCAGTCGTGTCTGACTCTTTGTGACCCCATGGACTGCAGCACTCCAGGCTTCCCTGTCCATCACCATCTCCTGGAGCTTACTCAAACTCATGTCCATCAAGTCATTGATGCCACCCAACCATCTCATCCTCTGTCATCCCCTTCTCCTCCTGCCTTCAACCTTTCCCAGCATCAGGGTCTTTTCAAGTGAGTCAGTTCTTCGCATCAGGTGGCCAAAGTATTGGATTTTCAGCTTCAGCATCAGTCATTTCAATGAATATTCAGGACTGATTTCCTTTAGGATGGACTGGTTGGATCTCTTCGCTGTCCAAGGGACTTTCAAGAGCCTTCTCCAACACCACAGTTCAAAAGAATTAATTCTTCAGTGCTCAGCTTTCTTTATAGTCCAACTCTCACACCCACACATGACTATTGGAAAAACTATAGCTTTGACTAGACAGACCTTTGTTAACCGAGTAATGTCTCTGCTTTTTAATATGTGTCAATGAGCACAATATCTAGCATAAAGTCAGTTTTATTTTTCAGTTTTGGGGACCTCTGTTTTTCCCATGTCCTTCTTTCTTGCCTTTGGAGATGTAAGATGTTTTTTGGAATGATAGTCTTTGTATTTATTTATTTTTGTGCATTCCTTTCCTTTATGAAGTGACTGGTAAGAGCTGCTGACGGTGTCCTGGTTGTCGAGCCTGTGGGTCCTGGAGCTGGATAACTGGAGTTTGAATCTTAGCTCTGCCGCCAGCTCGTGCGAGTGTGCTTAGTTGCTCAGTTGTGTCCTACTCTTTGTGACTCTTTTGGACAGTAGCCCACCAGGTTCCTCTGTCTATGGGATTTTTCAGGCAAGAATACTGCGGTGGGTTGCCATTTCCTCCTCCAGGGCATCATCCCGATCCAAGGATCAAGCCTGTGTCTCCTGCATTGCAGGCAAATTCTTTACCCACAAGCCTGCCACCAGCTCAGAAACACTAATTCAGTTTCTGCATTTGTTAAGTGGGGATAGTCATGCCTATCTCACAGCATTGCTGGGAAGATTATGTTCATATATGTAAAACATTTAGAACAATCCAAGACACAGAGAAGATACTTCATTACCTATTAGTCTTTCTCTTTTTCATGTCAAAACTTAGCAAAAGAAGATGCAAAATGATGCTTTCACGATCTGGGGAGGGGACTTATTCAGATACAGGAAATCTAAAATCAGAAACTACTTCTCTATCTCTTAAACTTTGCAATGACCCCATTTAACAGGTCAAGAAACTAAAGGTCAGAGAGCTTTATGGGTCCTCAGAAAATGCCTCTGCCATTATTGGCAGCCCTGAGAAAGGGCAATCATGCTGGTTGTCTAGGACCCACTGGTCTCCTTTATGGGAGGAGGATTTTAATATGCAGATGTTTTGGTCTTTTCTGAAAATTGTGTTCGGCTTCATTTAAGGTAAATAAGTTTCTCACCCTGTGTCTCTTCACACTCGCCTAGGTATACTTAATGTTCCCAATTATCATAACCCTTTCCATATTCCTTCTCACTAGTTCTCTATAAATGTGCCAGCAATAACTTGCTCCAGCATTAGAGTCCTGCAAGCTTTAGGAGTTTCTTAAAATGAGATTGGCTCTGGTAGGCTCCATTAGGCAGATGGAGGTTAAAAATCAGTTTATACCTTCAACCATAAGTACCTTAAACACTTGTGATTTCAGCCAGCCCAAGGAAATACACAGCTGACTGTTGGGCTGGACCTTTGATTGGGTTAGGAAGGGTTTTGTTCATGTTATGTGATTTGAAACAAGTAATTTTCAAAAGGGGCTGTCTTGATCGATTTCCTTCTCCTCACCCCTGTTTCATCTCAGTATTGAGTTAGGATTGAGGCATTTAAAAAAAATGTCAGAAATCCAGAGCAAAGCAAGCCTGATTACAGAGATTTCATTAGCAAAGAACGGACAAGACAGTAAGTCTGTGGTACATACTGAGGCTCTTCTCTCTCCTCATGGGAATACCTTCTACACCCACAAGAAGAAAGGGACTTCTGCCCAACTTCCCACCCATTTCTCCAACCCCTGCCAAGACTCCTTTTCCTTCTCACCCTCATCCCCCTAAGACTGGAAAGGGGGGCATTGCTCATCTTATTGGTCATAGCCTGAGACTTGGGCCGCTTGTTGCTGATGGGCCAGGGTGTCATATGTTAGATAGCTCCTGCCCCTCTGCTGAAGCTCTCTTGTCTTCTAGTTTCTGTGTCAGAGGTCAGCAGGCCAGAGCAAGACCCACCATGTCCACCATCCATCTCACTGTATCTTCAATTGGGTGGCTAGGCTTCTTGTGTCTGCTCTGCCTGATCACTTAAGATTCAAGAGAATATCACAGCCCCAACAATTCTCCAGCCCAATGGACAAGAGAAGCCTTTCATAGCAGATGGTATAGGTGGTATCAGACAGAAAAGCATAGTGATTAAGAGCTCAGATTCTTGAGCAACTCAAATGTGTTAATCCAAGCTTACTCATAATACCATGTAACCCCAACCAACTTACTTTCTAAGCCTTAGTTCTTGATTTGTAAAATGTAGGTTATAATAATACCTTTCATATGAAGTTTTTGTATAGATTAATCAAGGTCATTTTTATCATCAAGTACATAGCCTCATGCTTGCAGTGAATGAATGATACCTGCTAGATATCATAGATTACACATGGGATGTAGATTTTAGAAGGATTCCCAAACCCAAACTACTAGCTTATAAATGGCTTACTATAACTCAATATTTCATAGGCAAACTCACTTTGGGAAATAAAACAAAGTCATTTATTAGGTTTTTATTTCTTCAGTTGGCAATTTAGGCTGGGCTCAGCCAGCCAGTTCTTCTGTTGGGCTTGCCAGGACTCACATGTGTTTCTACAGGCAACTGGCATGTTGCTAGGAGCTGGTTAACTTAGATGGCCTAATTCACATGTATGGTGCTTGGTGCTGGCAGCTGGCTGGAGTGATGGAAGTAACAGACCACATGTGTCCACTAGGCTAGTCTAGGTTTATTCTCCTGAATAAACTGATATCAATTTCAGGGTTACCAAGAGCAGCAAGAAAATATAAGCCCCAGCATGCAAGTGTTTTTTGAGCCTCCATTTATGTCATGCTTGCTAATGTTTCATTGACCAAAGCTAGTCACAAGACCAAGCCCAGAGTAGATGTGGGAGAGGACTAAGATCATGAGACATGCAACCATTCTTGCAACAGTATACCGCAGTCTCCTTGCTTTGGTATATCTAAAGGGGAAATACTTTGCATTTAAGCACTCAAGTGGTATGATTTCTTTTTTTAAATCCTTTGTCAGATGTGGTATTTTAATATGCTTGGCATCTGGTTGCTATCCTTGGATTTGAGAAATCCATTGCTGACATGTTTTTCTTTTCTTTAATCTTTTATTCCCTTTATTTGGGAAATTATAGTTTGCTGCAGGACATAGTTCTTTTTATAGGAAAAACAGCTGTGATGTCATAATGGAGCACGTTTCCTCAGGGATATGCATTTATCCCTATGCATTTGGAAACATTATCTGTAATCCATTTGTTCATTTCTATTTTGGTCTCTAACTTCATATTGAATAAGAGCAAGTATGTGAACCAAAAACGTATAATTGATAAGTTAATCTTTTAAAAATGTTTATAGTTTTCTTTTGATTTCTAGTTGTTGAGTTCTGATAAGGAAATGTTTTTAAAAAATTCAAAAAGAATTGCAGTAATATGGCTAGTAACTGAAAATGGAAACAGATTACTTAGAGTTAAAACAAAACATTTTCAATAAAGAATTTCTCAATGGAACATTTAAGTTCTTATTGAATCTGTACATAATTATATCTTACTCCCCAAACAAAACAGATTTCCAGTGATAAATGTTTCTGGACAGCAGCAATATTCAATTCAGTGCATTTCAAGATGCAAATTTATTTGTGAAATTAGAAGAAAATAGTCACCAGCGAGAACCTGGGGGAGTTCTATCTATCTTTAGCTGTTATATTGGTGTTTCACCCAGAAATATCTCGGAGATAGAGGTGCTTCTTGCAAAGATGAGAAAAAAAACTGCAACTAGAGCAGAAATTAATTTGTATTTATAGTCCAAATGCCTACATGAATCCTTAATCTGCTTTTTTATGATTTTAGGGGAATTTATAGAATCGTTTAGATTGGAAGAAATCTCCAGTGGGTCATCAAGTTCCCCCTCCTTATTATGGCAGCACTGATTTTATTATCCTTAAAGCAGCTCTGATAGATGGGTGTCAAGTCTGGCTCATGTTTCATGCATTTAAAAATGTATATTCCCTACCCTGAGTGTATTTAATGTGGAAGAAACAGACCAGGAGCTGCCTATATGCCCAGGTGACTTTTTCTGAGTTCCTGACTCACAGTCTTCTCTGGAATCGATGCCAAATATGTAGTATATTAAGCATTATATTGATGTCATCAGACCCAGTTTGCTTCAGGCTTATGACAACTGGAAACATTTTCCCCACTGTTTATAGGGACCCAGCTGTGCTCTCTCTTCTGAGAAGATAACAGAAGATCATTCATTCCCTCTTTCTCCTTTTGTCCTGCATACCTCCAGGGACCTGCAGTCCCTCTCCCCATCCCCTAGTTAAGAAAGCCTGCTTAGACCAACTATCAGCCAAAAGATGTTTTGGGGATATCTCTAATATCTGTGGAAGTTTGTGAGACACAAAGAAACATAAGATGTGGTCCTTACCTGCAAGAAATTTGTATTCTATTGGAGAAGATTCCTGAGATATATCTGGGAAGAAATGAGACTGGTCTCTACGAACAGTGTGTGTTCTTCATGGTTCCACTTAGTGAAGGATACCCAATTGTGCACAATCACATTATAACGGATCCCAACAAAAGTGAGTGCCCAATTATCCAGTTCAGACATGGTATAGGACAGTGTACAGTATGTGTGTTCTTTAAAATCACTGTAAGTGCCAAAGAGGCAAGAGCAGGGGAAAGTAATAGGAACTAGCTTCCTCAAGGTTAAAGAAGATGTGATTGGGTTGGACTTTGAAGGCAACGGCACCCCACTCCAGTACTCTTGCCGGGAAAATCCCATGGATGGAGGAGCCTGGTGTAGGGTGCAGTCCATGGGGTCGCCAAGAGTCAGACATGACTGAGCGACTTCACTTTCACTTTTCACTTTTATGCATTGGAGAAGGAAATGGCAACCCACTCCAGTGTTCTTGCCTAGAGAATCCCAGGGATGGGGTCGCACAGAGTCGGACACAACTGAAGTGACTTAGCAGTAGCAGTTGACATGTTAAGGTGACTCATCCAGCCATTGCCTAAAAATATGTGTTGAGGAAGGTTGGGGTAGCAGTTGAGAGTTCAGACCTAGTTTTTGAGTTCTGATTTTGCCAGTGGCTGACTTTGTGACCTTGGGCAAGCAACTCACCCTCTCAGAGCCCCAGTGACTCCAGCTCTAAAGTGACAAGAATAATAGTCCTTGGTTTTTAGGGCTGCTGTGAGGATGAAACGAGAGAACGCATTCAAACTGCCCAGGACAGAGCTGGACACACAGGGTGGTAAGAGCTAACTGTGTGTGATGGTGGTGGTGGTGGGGTAAAAGAGGCACTGTGGAAACACAAGGCAGGGAGGTGATGGAAAGAGTCCTTGAAGTAGGCATGTTTGGAAACATGTGAAAAGGGCACATTAGCCTGAAAGAAGATGAAGAGTCAAAGTTCTGGGATAGGGGTGAGGATGTTTGGGTTCTTGAGATGGGGCTGAGTAGCATGGACCCAGAGCTGATTGTTTTGTGTTGGGGAGTGCCTTGGATAAGTTGGGTGGGGACAAATTATATGGTCTTAGACACAAGCATAGGCATTAAACTTGCTCCAGCAGACAACTGTAGACTCTAATTGTGATAATGACCACAACTCTCATGGCAGAAATTATGGGTTTTGAATGCCTGTTGAATTGTTGTGTGTCCAATCCCTAGATGGATCCTATATTTTATGTATTATTTGTAATACTCACAATAATTTTTATCACATATGCATTAGGCCAATTTTACAAATGAGGAAACTGAGGCTCAGAGTGATCAAGTAATATGATCAAGGTCACAGAGCTAACCAGAGGAAGACTTGGGGCTCACACCCACTCAGTCTGGAGTGAGAGATGAACCTTGTATTCTAGCCCAGATTGGTTGGCCTGCCAGGCATACATACATTCTGTAGGATATTAACCAGTCAAGAGTGTGACACAGTAAAGTGATGAGAAAGAAAAACAGAAAGGGACATGGATTAGGGACTGCAGCTAAAGGAGCCTGTAAGAGATGGTTGTGTAATCTGGGCCCAAATTACTGAGGCTATTGGTAAGGGACAGGACTAGGGCTGGGGAGAAAGGAGTAAATCCATGAACTCTTTAAAAGGATCAGTTTATAGGACTTGGCAATTGAATGTCTGTGCAGTACAGGGAAAAGTTAGAGGTGGCTTTCAGTTTTCCATCCCTGTCAGTGATGACTCCCAGGTTGGTGCAGCTGCTTGGGGCCTGTTGGCCACATCCCATCCATCCTGCATTTACTCTCCCACGATCTCCCCCATGTCCCCACCCAAACCCAGAGCTTCCCAGGCTGAAACTGGAACCATGAGTCTCTTTAAATCTTAAACAGAAGCTGAAAACCATACAAAGCAAACCAGGAAAGAAACTCGGTGTCATAAAAAGGCTGCAGATAGTAACCATCGCAGAAGAATGAGAGACTCCAATAATTCTTTCCTCCCACTTTCACTCTTCCTGATTGTGCCTCTGGTGGGCATTGGCAGTTAGAGTGAAAAAATCTTTCCCCCATTATGTGTTCCCGTTGGTTACTTCTGGCATGTTGGGAAGCTGTTGATTTTTGCATGCTTATTTGTATGCAGTCTACCACACTGCATAGCTTCTCAGTAAAATTTCTAGGGTTTTTAGGTCTGCTTCTAAGAAGTGATAATTTTCTTCTTCCTTTTCAATAATTATTCAATTTGTTTTAATTTCATGACTCACCACTTTATGATATCAGTTATTTGAAAAAATTAGTTGGAATAGGAAAAACAGTGTTGATTTTTTGAGCATCCGTAGGAAGGATGGATTATAAATCATAGAGGCTAAAGATAGAGTGAATGGTCAGGAGGCTACTGCAATAGAATCACAATGCTATGATGCCCAAGGCAATCGAAATGAAGGAAATAGTCACAAGAGAAAATGGGCTGGCCTTGTTATTGTGGCCTGGGCACAAAAGTTGACTTTTAGGCCTCAAATCCAAAGTCTGGTAATTAAGAGTCACCAGGAACTTGACTCTGTTGTTAATAGAGTTTGAAGTTTATTGCAATCAATTGATTTGAAAAGAGGTGAGAAGATGGAAATTAGTTAGAATTCTCAGTTTATAAACTGCTCCACGAATGTGGATTTAAAAGAAATTAGCAGGTATTTTAATTTTCTTCAATATTGCCATGGTCTGACTTTTAATCTACCTAGAGGCAAAACATCACATAATATAATTTATAAAGTTTTTTTCCAGTTGACAAAGCCATTTTCCATATATTGTCTCATTTTGTCTCCAACAACTCTGAGATAGATGATGCGAGAAAATCTAACATTTGCTCAGCAAGTTACAGTTTGCAAAATTCTCCCACCTAAACGACCTCATTGAATGCTCACCCTCACTGATTGCTAATGTGCACCTAAAACGCTTATATAATTGTAGTTTTCTACATGCAGACTTTCTGTCTTTGGAAGTGAAATTCCCCATGGAGAATGTCCAATCTTGCCTTGTCCATACACCAAACCCCTCTTCATTTCTCAAAATCTTGTTCAAGGAAGACATTATCTTTGCCTCTTCCTCACAGGAGAGAGATGGAGTGGCGGGAAGCTGAGCAAAGTAGCTCAGAAAAGAACTCCACCCTGTGGCCCTGGAAGGGGGTGTATGTAGAGGACAGCTGACAAGAAGTCCCCTTGGCAATGCTGAGGGTTATGGACACTTTGATGTGGCCTTATCACCTTTTCTTTCCCCTGAAGTGGAGCCAGTGGAGATAGTGTGAGAGTGTGTAGTGTGCAGTTTAGAGGATGATGTTTCCTAAGCACACGTATGTGCATGTAGAGGCTCCCGTTCTGCAGCTCCTCTCGCTTCCTTTGATTTTAGGAGAAGGAAAGGGAAAGCTCATTTGATCATTTGCAGGATCTTTCAGTGAAGTGTGTCTGGTTTTATAATGGAACTCAGAGCTTGTCTTGTAGAGGCCAAGGGAGGAGAGAGTTTCAAAGAGGGGATAGGTCATCATTGTTGGTGTTTTTAAGAGTAGGACAGAGGGAAGGATGTGGCCACAAGATGTTGCCCAGATGTTGCCCACTGCTGCCCTTTAAGAGTCCAGTTCTGGAGGCTGCTGGGCATGGAAGCCTGGCCAACAGGGGCTCAGAAGGGAAGAGATGTGAGAATGGAGGAAATAGACTTGGGTTACTTGTGTGAGACCTTTAGTTATGAAGGATTGGGGGAAATTTTTTAAAAAATATACATATAAACTGTTATGAAAAATTTAAAAACATTCATACAAACTGTTATAAAACATTCAAAGAACTTAGAAACAGAGAATAAACCATGCAACACTTTTGACCTTTTTTGTTGCATCTCCAAGTGTAATGGAGTGAGATGTTCTTTCAATCCTTGGTAAACATTTTAGAGAGAAAGGGTGAGATTCATTTGCATGTCAGGCCAGGAGAGCAGAGAGTGAGCCCAGAAGGCAGAGAGGAGACGATTCAAGGAAGGCATGATGTATGTGTGTGTGTGTGCTGGGTGTGTGTGTAATGTGTGTGGTTTTTGTGCATTGGTGTATTTAGTGTGATGTTAGTCGCTCAGTCATGTCTGACTCTTTGCGACCCCATGAATATAGTCTGCCAGACTCCTCTGTCCCTGGAATTCTCCAGGCAAGAATACTGGAGTGGGTTGCCATGCCCTCCTCCGTGGGATCTTCCTGACACAGGGATCAAACCTGGGTCTCCTGCATTGCAGGCAAATTCTTTACCATCTGAGCCACCAGGGAAGCCCTGGGTGTATTCTACATGCATTTATTTATACACACATACTGGGAGAGAGGATGAAGGCATCCAGCTCTTCATTTGTCATGGACAGGAAGGACGAGAGCATTTATTAGCACTGATGTCTTGTGATGAAGACTGGGGTCTCTTAAGACACCTCTGTCTGTTCAGATCAAGTCATCTGCTGAGAGGGAGTGTGACCAAGGTGAAATTGGAGTCCTGGGGTCCAGAGAGACTCTGGGGAGGTGACATCTGGGTGTTCACAAGAATGAAAGTGAGAATTGCTAAGCAGAGGAAGAAAGTAAGTCACCGTGCGCAGCTTGGCTTAGTAATGGCCCTGCTGGGTACGTTCAGTCTGTAGTGGGCTCTGGCAGCACTGGGTAGCGTGGGAGCTGAGAAACCCGACTGCTGGGCAGAGGTCAAACTGGGTGTATGCACAGTGGGTGTGCAGATCGGGGAGGAGGGAGTTAAGAGTGCAGAGGGCATTGGCAAGTATTTAACTCTGGGTAGAGGTAGGGGAAGCAGGACAATACAGCCAGGAAGAGGCTAATGGGCAGTGTGGAGCAGGAAGGTTGAGTGACAAGTAGGTCCCCAGGAGGGTAGAGAGTGAAGGAGTGAAAGAAATAATAACTGAGGAGCCTGCATTCAGAGAGGGGAACGTGGAATTGGGGCATTTAAAAGCCTGCTCTTGGATTAATGACATTCATATTAAACTGGCTATGGAATTTCAGGTATACTATTTCAACTGGATAAAAGCAAAGCAAAAAAAAAAAAAAAAAACCCACAAAAAACAACAACAACAAAAAAACCACCAGTGCCTGCCTTTAGTGGTATATCAGACTCTATTTCCTGAATTTGTTTATGAAATTTCCCTTGTTATTGAAGCATCCCTTAGTGTCATTTCTGAAAATCATTGTGTCTCCCAATGGCACATATTTGGAGAAGTCTCAATTTCTCTTTAATACAGACTATTAGAAATGCTCTCTGACTTGTGAAACCCTTCCATTTCTACAAGGTCTAAGTAAAAGATGGCTATAAGGTACATTTTTATACCATGCCTTGCTTTTATTTTATAAAATGTGGTCTTTTAATATGTTTAGCTACCTGTGATCCCTGGTGACTGAGATGATAAAGAATCCTCCTGCAATACTGGAGACCTGGATTCGATCCCTGGGTTGAGAAGATCCCCTGGAGGAGGGCATGACAACTCACTCCAGTATTCTTGCCTGGAGAATCCCATGGACAGAGGAGCCTGGCGGGTTACAGTCCATGGGATCGCAAAGACTCAGACACCACTGAGTGACTAAGGATATAGCACACACCTGTGTTGACCCTTAGCTTTGGCTGGTTTGGACAGGATATCAAGTATAAACTTAATTTTTTTTTTCCACAACCTTTCCTCTTTTCTGCCTGCTTGAGAGGGTTCTGCTTTGCCCTCTCACTGTCAGCCCCTTCTCTGCACTTGGAGGAAAGGATCGGTCCTTGCCTGACTGGTTTTCTCCTAGCTTTTGAGATACATAATCATGGTCTCAGTGAAGGAGGGATGGACAGACAGCACATGAATGAAGTTTTTCTAGGAATTGTTGGGTCAAGGATGTGATAGTAGCTGCAGATTATGAGGGATGTAGATAATACATCCCCTTTGCAGTAGTTGATACCAAGGAAGTTGTGAAGTTAGTCTGAAATGACTTTTTATTACGAGTAACTTTCTTGGCCATGGTACTGTGACTGGACCACATGGGTCTTAGTATCAAGAGGGCCTCATTAACATCATCACTTTCCAGTCAAAAATAGACCACATTAAAAAGAGAGTAACCCCAGGACCACTGAAATAACATGAATTCATATAGTGACGATCCATGGGACAACTGTGTTTACTACATTTGGGCTTCCCTGGTGGCTCAGATGGTAATGAATCTGCCTGCAATACGGGAGACTTGGGTTCGATCCCTGGGTTGGGAAGATCCCCTGGAGGAGAGCATGATAACCCACTCCAGTATTCTTACCTGGAGAATCCCCATGGACAGAGCAGCCTGGCGGGCTACAGTCCATGGGGTCGCAAAGAGCTGGACACGACTGAGCGACACAGCACTCAGCACATAGGACAACAGAAATATTAGAGGACTGGCAACAAAATGCCATTTCATTACAGCTGTTGTTTTTCATGTTACATTCTCACCTTATGATCTTCTTTTGGAAATGAATCTACTTTGTATTACAGAATTTAATACAAAATTTTCCACTTCCTTAAAATTTTATTAAGTGCTTTATAGAACAATTTGCGTAAGGTCTAATTTTCCGAGTTGTCGGCTGTGCAGCAAAATGACCTCATATTTTTTCATCTAGTTTCATGTCATTATTTATATAAAGAGGTGGATGGTTTGCATTCAGATTAGGCATATGTGAAAAGTGAACATGTTTTTTTCTTATGCAATTTTAGATCTAAAACAACATTGTTTTTCTATTTCATTGCTGTCCAGTAAAAATGTAATGTGAGCCATATCTGTAACTGTAAATTGCTTAGTAGTTTCAATAACAGGATAAAAAGAATCAGGTGAAATTAATTTTAATAGTATACATCTTTCAACCCAATTGATCCAAGATATCATTTTAACATGAAATGAGTTTTAAGTTATTAGTGTGATATTTTACATTTTGGGGCTACTGAGTTCAGAGTATCTTAGTATGTATTTCACATTTTTACAGCACATAGCAATTCAGACAACCCACATTTCAAGTGCTTGATAAGCCACATATGGCAAGTGGCTACTGTATTGATTGGCATCAACCTGCTTTATGGCCCAGTTACTCAAATGTCAACATGGCTGCTAAATTCTTTCTGATTCACGAGTATGTTTATATAATCTGAATTTGAGAGAGAGAATTATGTAGTCATTTAGATATGAATTAACCATTCATTCATTCTTTCCATTCATTTACTCTTTTACTCGCTTTTGTTGATTCACTCATTCATTCATTCAATTTAGAGTCCTACTTTATATCATAAATTTAAAGAAATATTGCAAATTTAGAGTAAAATAAAAGTGAATTTCTATATATTCTTGGTAGGTGGGATATGCTCGCCTCCTTTTTTTCATTTGGAGAAAAAATGTTAATGCAGAAAAATAGAGTGTAATAGAAGAAAATAACTCACTACCCATCCAGAATGGTACATATTAATGTTTTGTCACATTTTTGAGAGGGTTACTATAAAAGGTTTATTATATTATAATGAACCTAATATAATATAATATACCTAATAAACCTAATACAAACCTATTATAAAAGGTTTATTACTCACATGATGAGGCTTTTGGGGGAGATCAGAGTGGCTGTCAAGCACATCCAAAAATGGCTTGTGAGAGAGCAGTGGCAGGAAATTTGGTTGGGATTTTTTGGGTGGTTGCAGTGAGACCAGGGTGCACATTTGTTTTTGATTAGAAGATAAAGTAGATTTTTCACATTGAGTGAATGCCCCTTTGTACCCTTTCAAAGTTCCATTTTTTTCCCCTGCCTTTCCTAGAGGCAATAACTATCATGAATTTGATGTTTATTCCTTCAGTATGTTTTTATGCTTCTTACTACAAATTGATGCATCTACAAACCAACATAGAGAATTACTTTCATTTATACATGTGGTAATAGAGTACATGTATTATTATTCATTTTTGTTTTTTTCCTCCCCACTCAACATTATATTTTCAGAAATATCCATGATGAATCACATAGATGCTCCAGGTAATTCTATTGTATATTTCACTGTTATTTATCCACTATATTTATATTCTACTGTGTTTTTTTATAAGGCACATTTAGTTTTCCCCCCAAATGTTCACTACTGTGAATGTATTTCAGTGAGCTTTCTTATACAAGTCTCCTGGTACATATAGATGAGCATCCCTCTAGGTTATGTACCTCGAGGTTGGGGAAGAACTTTCTAGTGTAATACCAAAGGAAGAAATCACAAAAGAAAAGTGATAGTTTTCTCTGCCTAAAAAGTGTGAAACATTATCAACATAGTAGAAAACACTTTAAAAATGAAAAGACAAAAAAAAAAATTTGCAGCAAATATGGCAGAAAAAAGCATCAATATCTTTAGTATATAATGAACTTTTGTAAATCAATTTGGAAAAGATGATCACCTCAATGAATAATTTAATAGACATCATAAGTAAACAATTCACAAAGAAAAAATATGAAAGGTTAATAAACATATGAGAATATGATTAACATTACTAGTAATCAAAGGAGTGAAAATTGAAAAAAAGAATAGTTATCCTTTTTTCCTATCAGATGAGCAAAGATGATAAAAAGTTGAATATACTTAGTGCTACTGAGAATGTAGGGGTAATGGGTACTTCTGTATACTGTGGGTGGAGTTTGAATTGATGTAAATGTTATAGAAGAGAATTTGGTAGTATGTCAGACTTAGAATTTCTACTTTTTTAGAAATTAATTCAGGGAAAATAAGTCAGTTGTATAAAATGTTGTACTGAAGATGTAGTGTATGTAGATATTTCAGTGTTATTTATTCCATGTATAAAATTAAAGATGGGCCAGTGATGAATAATGTATCATGAACAGAAGAATATGACTAAATCAATCCAAGGTTAAAATACCCAAGAACACTGTGATAACACCAAAGAGGCAGTTAATTAGAGGAAATTAGAAAGTCTTCCTAAGGAAGTTACATTGAGCAGAGTCTTAAAGCATAAGGTGTTTGACCAGGGATTAAGGTGGGACTAGGCTTTCTGGAGAAAGGAGTGGCCAAAAGAAAGGCATGAAGGCTTAAAAGAATCTGGAGGATTAGGAAGTGACAATGACTTCGCATGGTGGGCCCACAGGGAACAAATATGAAGGGGAGCAAAGATGGAGCCCTCCATGCTCTGAGCCCATCCTGTGATGTCATGGTTCTATTTTTGCTTGGAAGCTGTTTAGGATTTCATCACAAAATCTAAGTTACTTGGAGATATTTCAGACTCGAGTATATAATTCCATTAGAGTATTTCTTATTTTGATATTGAATTGGCTTACTCAGAACTGTGTACTTTCTGAAGAATTTTCTACATTAGCAAGATACCCCTGAGCTACCTTTCACTGGACACATAGCGTGTTTTAATAACTTGGTTGTGCAGGGCGCTTTATGCAGCGCTACATACAGCTGCTCTTTCCTCCCCTGATCCCTCACTCCCTCCGGTTTGGCTGGTGGCTGAGAGCAGTGGAGGGAGGTTGTTCGGCAGTGGATTGGAAAGAAGCCAAGAGTGTGTTGGTCCAGGTTGGAGTCACACTGGCCTGGGTCAGAATCCTGACTCTGTAATTCATAGGTGTGCTTGTGCAAGTTACGTAGCCTTGCTGAGCCTCAGTTTCCTCACCTGTGAAATGGAGCCTCTGTATGAGGATTACATGCATAGTGTCTGTATTTCAAAGCTTGTGATACATGCTCAGTAAGTGTTAGCTAGTATTATAGTGACTATTTTGTGAATAATTGGAAGCATCCTGTCTTTTCCTATTAATCCCCAAGGGATTGTTTATATGATAGGCCTAATTAATTTTTTTATGGTTCTAGCATTTCCTTTTTATTTCCTACCTTAGTGGCACTTTGGTGAGAGGAAGCTTGACCTTCATTGTCTGGCCTGACCCTTCACCCCCAGGCTTTAAGGAGAAGATATTAGGAGGCCTTAGATATGTGCTTGATTAAAGCATGCACCTGCAAGGAGATCCAACCAGTCCATCCTAAAGGAGATCAGTCCTGGGTGTTCATTGGAAGGACTGATGTTGAAGCCGAAACTCCAATACTTTGGCCACCTGATGCGAAGAGCTGACTTATTGGAAAAGACCCTGATGTTGGAAAAGATTGAGGGCAGGAAGAGAAGGGGATGATAGAGAATGAGATAGTTGGATAACATCACTGACTCAATGGACATGGGTTTTGGTGGACTCTGGGAGTTGGTGATGGACAGGGAGGCCTGGCGTGCTGCGGTTCATGGGGTCACAAAGAGTCGGACACGACTGAGTGACTGAACTGAACTGAGCGCTCTGTTTAGAAACCAAAGGTTCAGGCAACCTAATTCAGTCACTCTGAACAAATCACTAAGATGCAAGGATCCCAGAGAGAGAGAGATCCAGAGGAAAGAAACGTATGGACCCAGACAGGTGGCCTTTGCAGATGAAACCCTTGAGTGCTTTGGAAATTATATATATATTCTTTTTTCAGATTATTTTCCCTCATAGTTAATTATAAAATATTGAATATAGTTCTCTGTGCTATGCCGTAGGTCCTTGTTGGGTATTTATTTCGTGTACGTTGTATGTATATGTTAATATCAAACTCCTATTTTACCTTCTTCCTCCTTTCCCTTTGGTAACCATAAGTTTGTTTTCTATGCCTGTAGGTCTGTTTCTATTTGTATATAAATTAATTTGTTTTTGTTTTTAGATTATAAGCAATATCATATGATATTTGTTTTTCTCTGTTTGATTTACTTCACTTAAGTGTTATGATCTGTAGGTCTATCTGTGTTGTTGAAAATGGCATAACATTATTTTATTATTTTTTATGGCTGAGTAATATTCCATTGTGTGTGTGTGTGTGTGTGTGTGTGTGTGTGTGTAATACCACATCTTTATCCATTCATCTGTTAATGGACATTTAGGTTGCTTCCATGTGTTAGCTCTTGGAATTTATGTTTAAATAGATGAGTAAACAATTCCAGTGATTTCAACACTTGTCCTTGATGACCTCAACCATATTTAATGCTATCAAACACTTTCTACACTTTCTTCTTCTGTTATCTCAGGGCTCACAAGTTTGCTGATTCTCCTCCCTTGCTGACTGGTTCCTTCTCTCTTCTTTCTTGGCTTTTTTCCCTCTTTTCTGCTTCCCTAGATGGTCACCATCCTCTGAGGCATAACTGTGAATATTGCTTTTACTGCCTTCTCCTCCGAGGATCTTGTTCTTAATTAAGGCTTCGATTTTCACCTTTATATAGATACAGTCCCAGAGGCTAATCTAGACTCTGCTGCATATTGAATTCATCTTTCTTAACACTTGTTGGTCAAGAGGATGTCCTATTGATTCACTTTTTAACACTGAACTCATCATCTTCCTGAATCCAGCTCTTTCCATGGCTTGCATGCACATTTTCATGATGTGGCAGTTTTTCCAGCTATGAAGGGGCTTAAAATACCAAAGTCGTGTCTAATTCCTCCATTCTCCTCCTACTATGTCAGTAAATTCCATCTTCAGATGCTCTTGCATCTGTTCCTAATCTTATATTTTTGCCCCCAGGCACCACCTTGATTTAGGTCCTCATTTCTATTGTCTTAGACCTGTGTTCTTCAAAGTGGAGCACTTAAGACAATCTACAAAGTTTTGGAAGAAAATATTAGAGTTTATACATATACATACATATACATATATACATAGTTTAATCTCAGTCTTTAAAATGTTCTATTATATATATATTTATCTTGTAAACACTTTGAGCCATACATATATACAATATAATAATATTATATAAATACTGTAGTAATAATATATTAACATTGCCCACCAAGAAACCCTCAATTATTTCTGCCTGTTATGTTGAAAATATAGTCATCTGTCTGTCATTCAAGACCCATCAATCCTTCTTTTACTCTAGTGAGTTTGCAGGCTTTCATGTTCCTACTCTTTACCTTTATACCTTTGTTTATGTTTTTCTCTTCTTTTACTCTCCACTTGCTATAAGAAGCAGTACATGTGTTACTTAAGAGGAAAATGGATATATCTCAGTCTTTGAAATATTCTGTTTCATATAGGTCCAGATCTTGGTTCTGCCACTTTCTAGTTTCATTTGGCTAAGGCACTGATGCTTTTGAGCCTCAACTTTCTCATCTAGCAAACAGTAATAATAATCAGTTCTCAGGTTTGTTTTGATGAGTTATTGAAATAACATATGTATTGAGCTTAGCATCATGCCTGGCACATCCATAATACCTGTTCTATAAGTGGGAGCTGCTGCTATGGCTTACGATACCCCTTACCCAATTTTCTTTGTCTGATTCTCCCAAATTGTGAGATTGTGCAGGAAAGTGAATGCTGTCATAATGTAAATATGTTCACTAATGAGCTTGGAATTTATATGACTGTTATTACTCAGACCTCCTAACCAGCATCACGTGACTAACTCCTACCCATCTTGACATCACTGGTCTCTCTTTTTCAGTAGAATTGTCCAATGTTATTAGTACCCAACAGAAAGTGCAAATATGATGTAAAGCTGTTGTTAAGTAAAATTGTAAACTTTACAAAAGATGTCAAGTCTCATGAAGTCAATGCAAGAACTACTAGAAAAATGATGCAATCATATACAAAGGATGAATCAGCATCTGATAGAAAAAGAAAATTTAACAAGTAAAGTATAGGTACCTCAAAAGAATGTTTTATATCAAAGGAGTAAGAGGATTTGGGAAGAATTAATGAGGGCTTTGAATATTTCTGCTAAGGGAAATCTTTTAAAAACAACTAGTTTGAGCACTTAACCAAGATACAAAAAGCATTAACCATGAAATAAATTTTGGGTAAATCTTACTAAGTACCTTAAAATTAAGAATGCCTGCTCCTTTAAAGAAGTCAAAGAAAGCAAGTCGCAAGCTCTATATATCTTTATATATAGAATATATTAAAAATCATAAGTCAATAAGAGAAGACAACTCAGTAGAAAAACAGGAAAACTATGCATGTGAACAGGCATTTCTCAGAAGAGGAAACATGAATGATGAATAAACTTGAAAAAAATGTTCAACTTTATTTTCTAAGCAGAGAAATGAAATGTACAACTACGTTGAGATACAATTTTGCAATTTCTAGAGGGATAAAAAATGTTTATCTATTGCTCTGTTATAAATCACCATTTATTTCACAGCTTAATGTAGTATAGATTATTTTATAATTTCAGTGGACCGGGAGTGTGGGTATGGCTTAGTTGGGTACTGTGCTGAGGAATGCCTGATGACATCAAGTAATGGCAAGGATGTAGATCAGTGGGGATTTTTACACAACGCTTTGGAAAATTATTTTACATGGTCTTACAAAATTGAACATTCATGTGTCTTGAAGATGCAGCAATTCTACTTTTAGGTCTATATGCTGGAAGCACTTGTACTTCTGAGCTAAGGAATATGCATGAGAATGTTCCTAGCTACATTGTTGGTTAAAACAAAAACCCTAGAAACAGCCCGAATGCCCACCAACAGGAGAATGAGTAAATTGTAGAATTCTCATTCAATAGAACCTCAGGTGAACTACATGAACAGAAACACATGATGACATCAACAAATCTTAGAATCATCATGATGAATAAAACAAGCAAGTCAAAGGAAACTAGGTAGACTTGGATGTGTTTTTATAAAGCTCAAAGCAAAACAAAATTAAAATAATAGGTATATGATAAAACTCTACAAAAAAATCTAGGGAAGGATAATAATGAGATTCAGAATGGTGCTTACCTTGACTGATGGTAACAGTAGTGTAGTCACAGGGATGGGACAGAAAAAGGAATATACTGATTTAGGTACTAATGATGTTCTATTTCATAAAGTTGGGGATTGATTAGTCATGAGCATTCAGTTTGTTATTACGCTTTGTAGTTGTATATGGTATTGATATTCTTTTGTATGGTTGTTAAATAATAAACATTTAAGAAAATGGTGTATTGCAGAAGTCAGATATATGAAGTTAAATCAAATTGTGCTATAAAAATGTTAGTTATATGAAAAAATCCAATCATTTAAATTGATTTTTGTTCTAGTAAGTAGTATATCATTACAATTAAAATATAAAATATTAAATAAGACAAGATAAACTTCTTTTTATGAGTTTTAGATGAGTTTTTCAAGGAGAAACATCTCATTTGAATTTTCTTCCTTACTATTTCCTATGAAAAATGATCACATTTCAAGTGGATGGACTTCAAGTGGCTTTAGCTATTTAATTTGTCCTTTGATAGTGAGGCCCTTCTGTAATTCATGAATACAAATATTGCTGCTACTAATACTACCACCAAGACCAATCTGAACTATTGATATTTCCCTCTCTGTGGTCCACCAAATGAATCTCATCTCTGCCTTTGAACCTATTCACAAACTGCACACCACTCCTACCAGCTCTCTGTAGGCCTGGCATTACTGTCTTGCTTTATGGCTTATTATTTGTTTTTCCTCAACTGAATAGTAAGCCTCTTGAAGTTTTTGACCTTACTTGTCTTTGTACGTATGACACTGGCATAATCATATGCATGTGATTAGTAGTAATCACATGTAGTGGTACTGGTACTAAAGAAAAACTTATTTGGCTTGAATTTATCTAGTCCTGTTTCATTACAAGCTTTAAGAAAAGACAATACTCTCATTATTTAACATGTGCTAATTCTTCACATACATTAAGTTGCTAGTAAGGTACAAAGGTATAACAAACCAATAGTCGTGGTAATAAAGTTAAGGATGCTCTAGATAATTATATACTTTGTACAGGTCTTCTTAAACATATATTTGCATTTGGAAATGAAATCCCTTGTGAAAAGATCTCTCAAGAAAGTTTGTGTTAAAGAAGAAGAGAGAAGAAAGTCTGCATCGCTTATATCAGAAAGAAATAGAAAGCATTTTCTATTGTTACAAAAATGGTGAAGGTTAGTGCATGCAAATTTCTCCCATGCCTCATAAAACACTTAATCATCTACATCTGAAGCCAAGAACCACTGTGTAACCAAGTGGTTCCATGCTCATAAGGAAGTCAGCTGTGTAATTCTATTTCATCCCCGAATCTAGCATCTCCTATCCTCTCCAGGGGGCTTTACTACTTCATGACATCATAAACAAGATAGGTCCAGAGTTCAGTTTAGCTGACATTTTTGTTATAAACCTAATAAACAAGAAAGCCCCAAGGTATCAGCCATTATTTTTTCCTTTTCAAATGCTAGATAGAAATGTAATATGTTTACAAAGTTTCTAATTTATTTTCCTACTAATGAAAACAGGCATTCCTAGATAAATTAGGCAGTGTTCTGGAGTGCCTTTATAGAGAAAGGGAAGCAATTTTGTTTAAAAATTTAAATCTGGCTTTAGTCTTTTGTTAAAAATTGTGGATGGGGGTGGGAGGATAGAAAAGGACTGAAGCCAAGCAAAGAGGCAAAAGTGTATTGCATTTTTAATTATGGAAAAGAGTTATGTGCGCAATTAGAATTTCTGTGTTTAAGGAGGTTGTTAAAAAAGTCAGCACATTATTTAGTTGAGGACTGTAGTTAAGAATTATGCTTGCATTTTCATTCTTACATGTATCAGTATGCACGTGCACATACAAGCAAAGTTTTCAGAATTAAGTGAATACATTTATAAGCCTTAAGAATTAAAAAAAGTATTTGAAACAACTTGCACTATCAGGAAACCACTGTAAACATATAACTGAAAGATCAAGTGATTTCTTCAATTACATACAATGTACACAATGAAAAGTTTAGCTCAAATCTATGAAACTTACAGTATTGGCTCACAGTATTGAATTATATACAAGCTCTGTTGACAGGAAGATGGTACCCAACGGCCTAATTCAAGTAAAAGTTCTCAACATAAATATATCTTACCTCTATTGATGTGTCCTACTAAAATATGATGGGCATAGTTTGCTGACAATATAAATTGCAAGCAACAAAATTACTGAGTATCTCAAATGTGTCTAGATTAGTGGTAGGGTTGAGAGGGAGCTTTAGAACAATCCATTGTGGTTCTGACCTTAAAGCCTTATAATTCAGTTGGAAAGAAAGAATGGACTCATAAAGAATAAATATTGAAGTAACACAAATGGCATCTGTTGACATTTTGGAAATGCGATTTTCTGTATACTCTGTGAAGTAGGCTTTCTTGGAAGTAGGGTTACGAGATTTAAAAAAAAAATCAACTTTGTCTGGAACCCATTGAGTGAGCAAGAGTGAAGGCAAGATAGGGGTCTCTTCCTTGGAATGTGTGACATCTAAACATCTGAATGGGTGGTTTTCACCCTGGCAGATGTAGATAAGTGTTTGTATTTGGATCGGGAGGAGAGTTGCTTGTTGCACATGAGTGAGCTAGTCCACAGGGTGTGGTAATTATTCCCAATGCTCACCCAAGCAAACTGATGAATCCAGGGTGAACAGAATCAATGCACTGGCATTTGCTAAGCTCAGATTCAGATTAAAACAGAATAAATTAGTTCCTCTTAGTCAGTTGTTGCCTCTAGTAGGTGAGCTGAGGAAGAAGAGCATTAAGTTGCCCACTGAATGTAAACTACCTTCTGTTTTCAGCTGAAGAGGCAAAGCAAAAGACGTGGGAAAGAAACAGACAGTGCATATAAAACTGTAGCTCAGTGGGGAAAGGAGTTCTGTTAACAACTCAATTTATTCCTTTGAGTTATAGCCAGAATAGTACTGACTCTTATTTGCATAGACTGTTCAGAACATAGACTTTTAATTTATTATTAGATGAAATACAAACACCTGAAGTCTGAGTGGTTCCATATCTGGAGTTTCCAATATGGGGTTCAGACTGTCACCATGTAATGACATCGTTATTTGAAGCTAATACTGTGATTAATTTCTTACCACTGTACTCAGCCAATATTGACAATGAGCCGTGCTGGTATCCAGAATCACTTGGCACTGATTCCTGCAGCAATAGAATCCATAAGCATACCTTACAGTCTGTCCACCTGAGAGACTGGGATGTCTAGGAAGAGAGCATCGTTTCAAGGATGGAAGTAGTATGGTTAATGTTATGCTCAGCCAAAGAGAGGGCTAGTCTCTTGGTGTTAATAGCTGAGCTTTGCCCCCCTCCCAATATAACTTCATAAAATAATTTAAAGTGTGAAGCATGCTACAAAGTAATATTGATGTGCATTAAGCACAAACTCTGAATAAATAAAGAAGTGCCGACCCGAAGATGTGATCTTTTGTTAGTGGGGAAATAATAAACTATTTATGATTTTCTTATGATGTTCCATTGGCATATGGTGCTTCTAACCCAGTGACAAATTAATTGACTTGGTTTAAAAAGAAATGGATGTGGCTTAATGAAGAAGGACAGGATATGTATTACAAGGCAGCTGGTTCTTCCACTGCTGGCTTATGGAGACAATATACATCGGACAGCTAATGAGTCTCTGTTGCATAAGATAGATTCTCTATATAATAGAATTGCATGCTTTGTCTCTAAATGGGGTTATTATACACACCATTGCACAATGTTTGAAGAGCTTGGTTGGCCCTTGTAGAGGGTTAGGAGAGAAATAAATTGGAAAACAATCGTACTTAAGACCTTCAATCCATCAAACACTCCATGTTTATCTATATTACTAGCACGTTCTCCCCAAATACAAATCTGTATGATACACCCAGCTAGAATGTTAATGCTGACCAGGCTTCACGTTAGTTTTGTCAAAACCTAGGTTTTCTGTTGTAAGCATAGACCCAGGTTCACTCATGTTGAAGCCTGGCAGCGCATTTCCACTACTAAGCTCCATTCCCTCTTCTCCTGTCTTCATCCTAAAGTATCTTTTGGTATTCTTTCCACCCACCGTGAGTGCACATGCATCACTTGTCCTGGTGGAGAAGGCAATGGCACCCACTCCAGTACTCTTGCCTGGAAAACCCCATGAACAGAGGAGCCTGATGGGCTGCAGTCCATGGGGTCGCTGAGAGTCAGACACGACTGAGCGACTTCACTTTCACTTTTCTCTTTCATGCATTGGAGAAGGAAATGGCAACCCACTCCAGTGTTCTTGCCTGGAGAATCCCAGGGACGGGGAAGCCTGGTGGGCTGCCGTCTATGGGCTCGCACAGGGTTGGACACAACTGAAGTGACTTAGCAGCAGCAGCAGCAGCACTTGTCCTGGGTTATTTCGCTCTCAGAACTTTTTGACTTTGAATACTCAGGCAGTTTTCATGATAATTCACTCAGTCTCTTCATTTCCTCTCCACACTTGTGGACCCTCATTATTTAGTCACTCAGTTATCCTTTAGAATAAACCTATTTCATTTCATTTTACAGCCACAATAAAACCTCAGGAAGTTACAGAAGACAGGATAAGTGGCAACATCGTCCACTCTGTGTATGAAGATTGCATGTCCTGTTAGAGGACATGGCAAGGCCTGTCCAGATGGGCTGGGTCAACAGAAGGGGGCACAGAGTCATACTCTGACCTCTAATGCCCTCTCACCTGGCTTTGTACCTGGCTCCATTCTCCTACTGGTGTTATTGTGTTGTTGTTGTTCAGTTGCTTAGTTGTGTCCAACTCTTCTCAACTTCATGGACTGTAGTACGCCAGTTTTTCCCGTCCTTCACTATCTCCTGGAGTTTGCTCAAATTCATGTCCATGTAATCATGTAGCCTCTAGGAGTTCTGTAACTCAATCTGACCCTGGCTTGTTATGTTCAGGGTTGTAACACATCTTCAAGCCTCAGAGGAGGTGTTGCATGGGAACAGTGATCCTTCAGTATATTACGACAAGGTTTTTGACTTGTCGAAGGAATCGCACACACCACTCATTCCTGTTGACCTTGCGATTCTCACCTGTGAGGTGAGGAAAAGATATTTGCTTCTTGAAGGCTTTTCTGTGACTCACTCCTCCTTCCCTACCAGGAACAATTGAAAAGAATTATGCCTGTGAAACGTCTGAGGGTTCTTGGAATAAGATGACCTTTTTTGGTTTAAGACATTATTATATCCCAAACCAGATTGCTCCCCCTCATCCCTGGGAGATTCTTTACTTTTTAAGTCTTCCTGTACTCTGGGTATAGAGAACAGTGAGATTAAAGAAATGGGCAAAACAGTTTCATGGGTTTCCCCACATATTTGTTACCCTCTCCAAATTGAATCTTGAAGTCTTGTCAGACATGTTATTTTTCCAACAGAGCAGGTGTTAAGTGGCTATAGAAAATAAACTCACCTCCTGATATCTTTCTCATTGCTGGCTGCATCCATTTACTGGGAAGGTTATATTGTGAGGTGTGATAGGAGGTGTTGTACAGCAAAGGAAAATCACTACTTTGTAATTCTATTTGTCCAAGTTTTCTATTTTGTACTGGCTTTTGGGTTTCCATGTCATTTATGAAATTGTTTCTTAAATGGTAAGTATTATTTTGATATTTGTTTCTCTAGAATCTTACTGCCGTCTGACTAATTTTTAAGTTGAATACACTCTTGTGAAGGTAGAGTCGTGTTATTTGTAATAAATTTTCTATAATTTGGTCCGGAAAAGGAAAAATTAAAACAAATCTTACATTGTCATCAAATAATCTGTTTTTTTGCCAGAGAAGATAAATGTCATCTAAATAATAAGTAAAAGAAAATTCACTAACCAGTCATTTGATGACAATGTAAGATTACTTAGCTCTAGGTAAAAATAAGTTTCCATTTGACTGACTATTTCATTTAATGAGAGGGCTATTACTTATATTTTTTTCCTTAAACATAATTAATTACCTTAAGGAAGTGAGCGATAAGTACAGAGACAAATGAGTAGACACACCAGTCTTTATCAATGTTTGTTCACATGAGTGCAGTTTAGAGAAATGGGAATCCAGAATTGAGATGCCTTAGAAATAAATCTTTGCTCCTATGTAATATCCTTAGTTCAAGGATTTGAAAACACGTTACAAGCAATTAAATTTCAGAGCACAAGTGGGAATTCTGTATTGTTTATTGGTTTAATTAAGTCATAGAATTATGATTTGCTTTGGAATCCTAGGAAGTCCTTTCCTTTAGTTCTACAAATTTGCATATCCTGGTTTTCCTGGATTTTTACTACTCCCTCAAACCAGTTCCAGATCTCTTTTCTTCCTATGTCATATTTCTTAAAAGACCCACTTTCTTTTTGTTACTTCTGACTTGGTCTTCAGCCTCTGTGACCTTTGCTCCTCATGTGTTACTCCTGCTTTTCTGACCAAGGTTGCCTGGTCCTCAGCCCACCCCAGAGGCCATGTTGAGTACTCTGTTCCTGTTTCTTCTCTTGATATCTTCTCTTTGATATCACTGACCATTCAAAGCATTCCTGCCTTTTTAGACATCAGTTTTTACTCTCCCTCATTCTCTTTCTCTGGGTCTCTCTTACCTACCCCTTCTATGCTAGTTTTCTCAAAACTCTGGTTGCCCTGGTCCTCCCTGTAAGCCATCCCAGTTGTCCCCGTGACTCTGGACAAGACCCATCTCTAGATCCAACATGCTCCTCATTTCTCAAGTCTGAGACCTTACTTTCATCTCCTCTTCTAGATGTTCCCACAGGGCTTCAACCTTAACATTTCAGGAACCCACTGATGGTCAGCAGAGAATGTAGTAGCAGTTCACTACCCCCTCTCTCTATCCTCCCCTGTCCCAGCCTCTTTGCCTCTACTGCCATCCCCCTCCAGACCCTGAAGTGTCCATGTTAAAGACTCTGAGGTCCTCTTGGCTCCTGTTCCTTCTTTCCTCACTTGTCTGGTCATTCACCAAATCCCCCTGGTCCTACCTCAGAACTCTCTTCACATCTACCCACTTCCGCATTCTAGCCTTCTTGGGTCCAGCTTTCTTCATCTTCTGCTTGTACTGGGGCTTATTCTGTTCTCTGATTTCCTGCTGGGGTCATTCCTCTGAAAACAAACCCAGGCATGGACCATGCCAGTTGCCTAAGGATGTGGTCCCAAACCACATTGCCAACCTACACACCCAGCCTTTGCTCTCTCTTCTCCCCTCACCTTCCCAGTGCACCTGCTGAATTGGACTTCAGTTCAGTTCAGTACCTCAGTCCTGTCTGATTCCGTGACCCCATGGACTGCAGCACGCCAGGCTTCCCTGTCTATCACCAACTTCCCGAGTTCACTCAAACTCAAGAACATAGGGTCAGTGATGCCATCCAACCATCTCATGCTCTGTCATCCCCTTCTCCTCTCACCTTCAATCTTTCCCTGCATCAGGGTCTTTTCCAATGAGTCAGTTCTTCGCATCAGGTGGCCAAAGTACTGGAGTTTCAACTTCAGCATCAGTCCTTCCAAAGAATGTTAAGGACTGATCTCCTTTAGGATGGACTGGTTGGATCTCCTTGCAATCCAGGGAACTCTCAAGAGTCTTCTCCAACACCACAGTTCAAAAGCATCAATTCTTCGGTGCTCAGTTTTCTTTATAGTCCAACTCTCACATCTCTACATGACTACTGGAAAAACCACAGCCTTGACTAGGCGGACCTTTGTTGGCAAAGTAATGTCTTTGTTTTTAATATGCTATCTAGGTTGGTCATAGCTTTTCTTCCAAGAAGTAATCGTCTTCTAATTTCATGGCTGCAGTCACCATCTGCAGTGATTTTGGAGTCCAAAACAAATAGTCTGTCACTGTTTCCACTGTTTCCCCATCTATTTGCCATGAAGTGATGGGACCAGATGCCATGATCTTAGTTTTCTGAATGTTGAATTTTAAGCCAACTTTTCCACTCTTCTCTTTCACTTTCATCAAGAGGCTCTTTAGTTCTTCTTCGCATTCTGCCATAAGGGTGGTGTCATCTGCGTATCTGAGGTTATTGATGTTTCTCCTGACAATCTTGATTCCAGCTTGTGCTTCATCCAGCCCAGCATTTCTCATGATGTACTCTGCATATAAGTTAAATAAGCAGGGTGACAATATACAGCCTTGTATATTGGTCTTGATCATTGCCTCCTGTACAATGTCATGAACCTCCGTCTGTAGTTCTTCAGGCACTCTATCAGATCTAATCCCTTGAATCTATTTCTCACTTCTACTGTATAATCATAAGGAATTTGATTTAGGTCATACCTGAATGGTTTAGTGCTTTTCCCTACTTTCTTCAATTTAAGTCTGAATTTGGAAATAAGGAGTTCATGATATGAGCTACAGTCAGCTCCTGGTCTTGTTTTTACTGACTGTACAGAGCTTCTCCATCTTTGGCTGCAAAGAATATAACCAATCTGATTTTGGTATTGACCATCTGATGATGTCCATGTGTAGAGTCTTCTCTTGTGTTGTTGGAAGAGGGTGTTTGCTATGACCAGTGCATTCTCTTTGCTAAACTCTATTAGCCTTTGCCTTGCTTCATTATGTACTCCAAGGCTAAATTTGCCTGTTACTCCAGGTATTTCTTGACTTCCTACTTTTGCATTCCGGTCCACCATATTGAAAAGGACATCTTTTTTAGGTGTTAGTTCTAGAAAGTCTTGTATGTCTTCATAGAACCATTCAACTTAAGCTTCTTCAGCATTACTGGTCAGGGCATAGACTTGGATTCCTGTGATATTGAATGGTTTTCCTTGGAAATGAAGAGAGATCATTCTGTCATTTTTGAGGTTGCACCCAAGTACCTTGGACTTCCTTTCCCCTGTTCTATCACTGAACCTTGGCATAAAAAACTCTTCTTTTCTCTCTCTGCTTAGGGAAAAAATCCTACTCATTTCTCAAGGGACAGTTCAAATGACATTTTTGTGAAATTTCCTCCCAACTCCTCCAATCAGAGTTAGTCAGTCCCTGCTTTTACTGGCCATAATGCTTTGTCGAAATTTTATGTCATCTTTGTCTCTTAGTCATGTGATCATAAGTTTAGGTAGAGAGAGATGTTTTCTTCCTCATTTGTCTTATTATTCGTATCCAAATGCTGGGCACATCCTGGGTCCTTGATCAGGGTTGGGATATGCATAATTTTCAAAAATCGAAATATGGTTGATGTACAATATTATGTTCATTTCAGGTGTACTACATAGTGATTTGACATTTGCATATATTATGAAGTGATTGTGACACTAAGTCTAGTAACCATCTGTCCTCACACAAAGTTGTTGCAATATTATTATTATTTTTTTTTCAAAAAGGGAGAATCTTTTAATAATTTAGCACAAAAATCAAATGTGTTGCAATATTATTAACCAGTTTCCTTGTGCTGTATGTTATATCCCCATGGCTTATTTGTTTTATAACTGATGGCTCATAACTCTTAATTCTCTTCAGCTAAGAATCCCTCTAGCCCCCTCCCCTCTGGCAACTATCCGGTTGTTCTTCTTATCTATGAGTCTATGTTGTTTTGCTTGTTTTGTTTTTCAGATTCTACCTTTAAATGAGATCACATGGTATTTGTCTTTCTCTGTCTGACTCATTTCACATAGCATTATGCCCTCTAGGTCTATCCATGTTGTCGCAAGTTGCAAGATTTTATTTTTTTATGGCTAGTAATATCACTTTGTATACACATAATGCATCTTCTATATCCATTTGTCTATCAGTGGACACTTAGGTTGCTCCTATAGCTTGGCTATTACAAATAATGCAGCAGTGAACATTGGTGTTCATGTATCTTTTCAAATTAGTGTTTTTGTTTTCTTAAGGTAAATACCCAGAAGTGAAATTGCTGAATCATATGGTAGTTCTATTTTTAATTTTTTGTGGAACCTCCGCACTCTTTTCCAAATTACAAATTGGCTGCACCAATTTATAGTCCCACTAACAGTGCACAAATACTCCCTTTTCTCCACATCCTCACCAACACTTTATTTATAGTCTTTTCTGATGATAGCCATTCTGAGTTGGTATCTCATCATGGTTTTGATTTGCATTTCCCTAATGCTTTGTGATGTTGAGTATCTTTTCATGTGTCTGTTGGCCATCTGTATGTCATCTTTGGAAAAATGTCTATTCAGGTCCACTGTTTTTTACTGAGTCACTTAGTTTTTAATTTTTTGATATTGAGTTGTATGAGTTCTTTGTATATTTTGGATATTAACCCCTTGTTGGATTTATCATTTGCAAATATCTTTTCCCATTGAGTAGATTGCCTTTTCATTTTTGTTGATAGTGTACTTTTCTGTGCAAAAGCATTTTAGTTTGATGTAGTTCTGTTTGTTTATTTTTGTATCCCTTGCCTGAGGAGATAGATCCAAAAAAAAAAAAAAATGTTTGTAAAGACTGATGTCAAAGAATTTACTGCCTGTTTTCTTCTAGGAATTTTTATGGCTTTAGGTCTTACATGTAAGTCTTTAATCCATTTCTAGCTTATTTTTGTATATGGTGTGAGAAACTAGTTTAGTTTGATAGTTTTGCATGCACTCTGTCCAGTTTTTCCAGCACCATTTATTGAAGAGGATGTCTTTTCCCCATTGTATATCCTTGCCTCCTTTGTCATAGTTTAATTGACCATACGAACATGGGTTTGTCACTATCTCTCCTAATCTGAATGATAACCTTTCTGGGTAGATAATTCTTGGTTGTAAGTTTTATCCTTTCATCACTTTGAATATATTGTGTCACTCCCTTTTCTTCTGAAAAGTCAGCTGATAATCTTATGGACGTTCCCATGTATATAACTAGTTGCTTTTTTCTTGCTGCTCTTAATATATTCCTATTATCTTTAATTTTTGCCATTTTACTTACAGTGTATCTTGCTGTGGTGCTGTTAAGATTGATTCTGTTTGATACTACTCCCTATGCTTCCTGGACCTGGCTGGCTATTTTCTTTCCCAGGTTGGGAAGTTTTCAGCTATTATTTCTTCAAATATTTTCTCTGCCCCTTTCTCACTTCTCCTTCTTGGGACCCCTATAATGCAAATGTTATTACACTTGTTGTTATACCAAAGTTCTCTTAAACTAGTACTCATTTTTTAAAAAAAATTCATTTTTTTCTTTTTAGCTTTGGTAATTTCTACTACTCTGTCTTCCAGTTTATCATTCCTTTGTATCATCTAATCTTCTGTTGATTCCTTATGGTTATTTTTTTTTAATCCCAGTTAATGTATTCTTTATCTGTGTTTGGTTCTTCTTTATATTCTCTAATGCTTTGTTGAAATTCTTACTGCATTCATCCATTCTTCTATCAAGTTCAGTGAGGATCTTTATGATTATTACCTTGAGTCCTGTGTTGAATAGATTGCTTATCTCCACTTCCTTTAGTCGTGTTTCTGAGGTTATGTCTTGTTCTTCCATTTGGAATATATTCCTCTGTCTTCCCATTTTGCTCAGTTCTCTGTGTTTCTTTCTATGTGTTAGGTACATTGGTTACCTTTTCCAGTCTTGGCAAAATTGCCTTCTGTAGGAGATCTCCTTTGGAACAACACGCTCCCCTCTGGTCACCAGAGCTGTATGCTCTAATGGTGCCCCCATGGGGACTGCATGTGTCCTCCTGTGTGGCAGGGCTGACGGCTGTGGGCGTGCTGGTAGGTGGGGGTGGTCCCTGGCCAGGCTGACTGTGAGGCCACTCCTCGTGTGGTGATTGCCAGTTCCCTGGAGGGCAGACTTTCCGTGTGGTGGGCTGCACAGCCTGGGGATCGCGAGGCTGCTGCTGACCAGCTGATGGGCAGGGCTAGGGCCCTCTGTGGCCTGTTGCTTGACTGGATGAATCTACGAGTGAACGTAATCAGTGTGGAGCTGAGAAGGACCTTAGGATGATCCCGAATCATCCTGACTATGCTGTTAAAGTCATTGTCCTTGTCTTGATGGGACTGTTTATCTCCACTTGTGGTTATGCTCTCCACCAGGAAAAGGAGAAACTGTATGTGGAACTAAAGCACATCCTGGCTCGGCAGCCTGGGCCCGAGGCTGCGGAGCAGCTGCAGATCTATCGCCACACACTGCGGGAGAAGACCAAGCAGCTTAAAGTAAGTGGTAGCCTCTGCGCCTTCCTAGCTGAAGGATGGCCGCGCTCTGGGAACACCCCTGGACAAGTTTACTGCCGTGGCACGAGAAGCCAGTCTCCCAAAGGCTGCTGTCCATTGAAATCACTTTTTTAGTGTTCCAGTCCCAGGGCAAGCCTCAAAGCTACCTCTCTGCTCCTAGACTAATACACTCCCACAAAACAGGTAGATGAACAAGTGGAGAAACAGTTGGGGAGAGGATGATGGCAATGGAATGGAAATTTGGGGAATAGGGTTTGTGTGGATTATCTCAACATGATTTGGAAGATTTGGATGGTGGGGAAGAACAGAGGAAATATTTTAACACTCTGGCCCACTAAAGCAGACCACTGTGTCAGAGCAGGTTTTTTACTATTCATTCCACCTGAAATAAATGTATGCAAAGCACAGGCCAGTCCCCAGTCCCCAAGGGCCTTATTTCAGGGCTATCTAAATAAGTAGTCAGGAAGGGGAAGTCAAATCATTTTAGGATTCTGTTAGCATAAGTTCCCTTCTAAGTGACACAAGAACCTTAGCTGGGGCGATGGAATGTTTTACCATTACACATTTTAAAGTTTTCTCAAAAACTGTGTGTTCCCACTCTATTTTCAGCTTTACCTCCTAAAAAAGTACTTAGATATTCTTGGCATGCTAGGGAAGCCTTGTACACATACACATGCACAGACTGTAGCATATGCTAGCTGAATTCTGGCACTTACCTGCGCAACGATGGTAATAGTCATTGCCTTTCTGCCTGGGGTAAAAGAGATGCTGTGAGACTAATATGGTACTAATCCTTTCACAAAGAGAATGTTGTAAAATCACATCCTTTTACTTTAAAAAGGCAGATGAAACGGAAGTGTAATGAAAGCATTAATTTTCAACTTACCAGTCTAAGCATTCGTTTTACATGAGTATCCTGAGACATAATTTGGGTTTTGCAAGAGGCATACTCTTTTGATTATTTTCATCCCTTTAAACAATTGAATATAACAAGCAAAATAAAAACTTATTTTCTCAGGAGTTGGGTGTAGATTAGAAAAGCACATGTCTCTCTTTACTGTCAGATAGGCACTCTTAGCAATGGATTGCATTCAGTGGTTCATAGGATTTTGTCACTTTAACCCTTTATCTCAGGGTATCCAGATATTTTTCTCTGAATGACATGTGACCCCTAGTGGAAGATTCAGCGGTGCATAGTACCAAGCCTGCCTGTCAATTTGTCCTCATGATCTGGACTCTGTTAAGAAATTCCACATTCATTATTTGGAAACAAGATCTTTGTTCCTAAGTTCAGTTCATTTCAGTTGCTCAGTTGTGTCCAACTCTTTGCGACCCCATGAACCACAGCACGCCAGACCTCCCTATCCATCACCAACTGCTGGAGTCTACCCAAAACCCATGTCCATTGTGTCGGTGATGCCATTCAACCATCTCACCCTCTGTTGTCCCCTTCTCCTCCTGCTCGCAATCTTTCCCAGCATCAGGGTCTTCTCAAATGAGTCAGCTCTTCGCATCAGGTGGCCAAAGTATTGGAGTTTCAGCTTCAACAGTTTAACTATTAGGGCAAATTTTCTTCCAACATGAAAATCATTTTATTTAGCTTATGATAACATGGTCAGAATCCTTAGTCAGGTAGGATAGATAGAATCACAATAGTTAAGAGGAAGGAATTCAGAAGCAGTGGGTATGTGTGTGTGAAGTTGCTTCAGTTGTGTCCGACTCTTTTCGACCCTATGGACCAGAGTCTGCTAGGCTACTCTGTCCATGGGATTCTTCAGGCAAGAATCCTGGGCCAGGTTGCCATGCCCTCCTCCAGGGGATCTTCCTGACCCATGTCTCTTACATCTCCTAGCATTTGCAGGTGGTTTCTTTAACACTAGTGCCACCTAAGACACCTGTTCAGAAGCAGATGAACACTCAAAAGATAAAGATTGCCTTTTATGTAAATTTTTAAAAACAGAGAGCTAGAGGAAAAACATTTGCATCTATTGCATGTCCCTTACAATGATAGCCTCCCTTTTCCCCGCTTGGTTTTTGTTGGGGGCAGCCCTCACTCCAGTATCCTTTACACATCTGTTCAGATGAGTAAATACCTTCTTTTTTTTGTCCACCCTGAAACCAGTAGCATCTACTGAACACAACAGAGCAAGAGGCAGGTAATTAGGCTTCCTAACACAGCCCCTCACATGTAGTACCCTCTCCCATGCATATGTCATAGCCCTCTGCATCTTAGAGGTAAATATCCCAGTGCTCCGGTAAAGAGAGAACCTGTGAATAGTCCCAAAGGGTGCAGTAAAGAGATGGCTGACATTCAGCAGAACAACAGCCTTGGAAAACACATAAATTGAATGCCTACTTAATGGTGGTGGTGGCAGGATGATTCTGAATAGTTTTTACAATAATCCTCGGATGAATCGCACTGCCTAGTAATGACTTTTCTGAACATTTTAAAAAAGGCTTTAAGAAGCAATTTTATAGTATATGTCTGGGAGTTTTTCTCTTTTGACTCTCAATATTCTTGAGTGCATTACACCATTCATATGTGAACCTGTTTGCATGTGCCTGATAGCTCTCCTTTTAAGCAGGGGAATGAGGTTTCATTAAGTTGGTCATTGGATTATGAGTCTTCAGAACGTCCATCAGATTTTTACCCAGATACAGACCTTGAACTGGTAGAAGTGTGTAGATTAACCGTTAAACCTGGGCATGGTTTTGTATTTCTAGCCTCACCAAGGTAAGTGGAAGCAGATTAAAAAGATTATTCAGAAAAGGATATTGTCTCACCATGTATCTTCTGTTAATGCTGCTTTATTTGTCATACTAGGTTTTGTCTTCAGAATTGAATATGTATGAGTCACAGAGCCAAGAATACAAGTACGAGATCGAAAAACTTACCAACGAACTGCTGAATTTAAAGAAGAAATACCTTGCTCAGAAACGTAAAGAATACATTCAGAAGTAAGAATCAGTCAAATGTTCTAGTTTTGTTGTGCCTTTTAACTGCAGATGAGAAAAATAATTGTGGATAGCTACAGAGTCACAGACCTCACTGGGGTAAACTAAGTCAGGGGTGAGCAAATGGCATTCTGCAGGGTCACTCAGTGGGTTGTCAGAGCAAGGTGGGTGTCTTGTCTGACATTGAGACATATCCTTAGGACCCTAACAGGGACCCATTAATATCAGCTCTTAATGGATATTAAGATATCCATTAATATCTCTCCTGTGAAGCAGAGAAAACCTAGTGTGATATTTTCCCCCACATTGTTCTCATGGTTTGGGGCTGATCATGCCAGGACTGTGCCTGCAAAGAAGGTTCACAGTCAATGTGGTATGGGCTGAAGCATACTCACATTTAAAACCATAGGTAATTTTGTTAAGAGGCCTGGGTTTGCCGAAGCTGTGCCTTCTAATAACATAGCTGGACCACTGTAATTATGAGCAGTTCACCCACACATAATTTTCACCTATGTTTTAGATAAACTGTTTCTGAACCCTTTCTCTGTCTAGTGCCTGACTTCTATATCTGATGTAGGGTGTCAGCATGGGACGCCTTTCTTCTAGGAGATGATGTTGCACGTGTCAGGTGAACATTTTGGGTTTCAGGATGGCTGTCTGCCCAAGAACAAATGTTCTCTTCACTTTGTTATTGTTTTCCGAATCCTGGGGTGAACGAGGGGACCAGATGAATCTGTAGGCTTGAACCTTGGCTGTATGGCATTGCCCAAGTCACAGAGTTCATTCTGCAGAGGCTCACACTCTGAGTTGAAAGTCAGGCTTGGTGTGTCATCCACATGGACGTTTCAAGGACATGGTGAAAGAGGGTCTGAATGCATCCACTATGGTTCATTAGTGGCAAATAGCTATTTAAAGTAGCTAGATGCAAATTCATTTGCCAGTAAAAATCCACCCTTTTTATAAATCAGAATATCCCCTCATTCCACATTTAAATGACAGTTCTTAGTTTCCTTTGGCCTTTTGATCCTCCCACCACACACACACACAGTTTTCTGGACAAAGAGAACATACTGACTGACAGAAGGACGCCCCTCTGATAGCTCGGTTCAGTTCAGTCACTCAGTCATGTCCAAATCTTTGCGACCCCATGGACTGCAAGCATGCCAGGCTTCCCTGTCCATCACCACCTCCCAGAGCTTGCTCAAACTCAATGTCCGTCAAGTTGGTGATGCCATCCAACCATCTCATCCTCTGTCATCCCCTTCTCCTCCTGCCTTCAATCTTTCCCAGCATCGGGTCTTTGCCAAGGAGTCAGTTCTTTGCATCAGGTGGCCAAAGTATTGGAGTTTCAGCTTCAGCATCAGTCCTTCCAATGAATATTCAGGACTGATTTCCTTTAGGATGGACTGGTTGGATCTCCTTGCAGTCCAAGGGACTCTTAAGAGTCTTTTCCAATACCACAGTTCAAAAGCATCAATTCTTTGGTGCTCAGCTTTCTTCAAGGTCCAACTCTTATATCCATACATGACTACTGGAAAAGACATAGCTTTGACTAGATGGACCTTTGTTGGCAAAGAAATGTCTCTGCTTTTTAATATGCTGTCTAGGTTGGTCATAGCTTTTCTTCCAAGGAGCAAGCATCTTTTAATCTCATAGCTGCAGTCACCACCTGCAGTGATTTTGGAGCCCCCCAAAATAAAGTCTGATAGCTCAGCCCCTCCCAGGGGCCCATCTACTATAACTTCACTGCCCCAGGCTGTATGCCACTTGTGGCTATTTAAATTAAAGTGAATTACAATTAAATCAAATTAGAAATTCAGTTCCTTAACTGCAGTAGTCACATTTCACCTACTTAGTAGCTGTATGTAGCTAGTGGCTAGTGGATGCTGCATCTGGAAGGCCAGGTACAGGGCTTTTCTACCACCATGGAAAGTTCTAGTACCATGCTCTAGGCTCTCTGCTTTTGCCTTGATGCTTATTCCTTGTGACTGACCTCTCCAGAGGGTGTCAATGGTGGTTCCATTTAGTTGGGATCCATAAACTAGAGGGAGACAGAAAAATATGAGTTCTTAGGAGAACAGCAGGAAAAAAAAAAAAAAAAGATTAAGGAGCTGAAGGAAAATATGACCAGGCAAGAACAAAAGTGCTGAGACAGTTTAGACTGAAAGGAAGAAGGCTGAAGGGAGTCATTAGGATGGTCTATAAATACATTAAAAAGATCATGTAAAGGAGACATTATTCCCGTTAGTCGGCTTAGATTAGGCCAGAAGCATTAAGCTTAAGTTCCTTTGGAGAGGAAAGTTTAGGTTATTTGAGGCAAGAGAGGGCAGGAGGAGGGGGGCCTTGCCTGCATCTAACAACAGTCAGGAGGTAGACAAGTTGTCAGAGTACTCGAAGGCGTCTTCTTTGCTGGATCCACTCAAGGCTAAAGCTTTTGTCCTATCTATGGAGGATGGTTTTCATAATAATGAAATCAATTCTGCTAAGAGACAGCTGAATTGATGAACCAGTCCCCTACAGATTCTTTCCAAATGGAATAATTTAGAATAATCTCTGCAGATATTCTCCTCACACATACTCTTTATAAAATATCAACTCATATCATTTTTACCTTTCTGCTTTTTTTTTCTTCATTTTTCTCAAACACCATTTTTATCATGCTCCAATCCTGACCTGTATACCCCCACCCACCTGTCCTTGACTCCCCTACTCTATACCCCAGGCTGGCCTGGAGTCTGCAGTACAAGTCAGGTTGTTTTGCAAAAAGTAGAGTTCTCTTCTCTGAAGTAACTCATTTCTAGTAGTCAGATCTAATTGGTTTTAATCTTAGTAGTTTGCTCAATTTTTATTTTGAAAAAGAAACTCCAAAGATGTTTTCTATAAGGCCGTAATTATACAATAGGTAATCTATATAAATTTAAGATACTTCTACAGGAAACCTGAATATGTGTGTGTGTGGGTTCATTTAAAGAAGATCTATATAGAAGATATATTGTGGATTTTATGGAGTTTCTTCCTTTATCTATTGCCAAATGTACTATCTTATTTATATTTCCCAGCTTTTCCTGTGTTTTAAACTATTTCTAATAATAACTGCTGCTCATCTAAAGTTATAGGAAAATTTGTATTTTATTAATGTCCAAGTTTGATGAAAATGCCCTGTGTGTATATGTGTGTGTGTATGATAAATATAAGTTTCCATTGAAACTTTGGAATATAAAAGTTGGTAAATGATGAATTAGTCATTATAATTGAGCCAAGAGAAAGATTCCTCTAACTGATCTTTGGCACTAAACAAATGCTTTATAAAATAGAAAGATGATTACAAGTCAGGAGCCTCTAGGCCCCAGCGCTTGAGCTATAATGAGGCCTTCTGTCTGTATTTAGATCAACATTAGGAAGGCATGTTTAATTGTGTCTTTCCCTAATTCTGTGTGTTATCAGTAACACCTAATTACATTTAAACCACCATCTTGTCTCAAACTGGAAGCTTTGATCAAAGCAGTTTTTCGTGGTTAACTCACCCTAAGAACTTAACACCAAACTTAGAAGAGGAAAAAGATGGCAAGAAAGTTAACTCTCACCTCCTCTCTTACAGAAACAAGGACAGGATAAGCATGGAGGACACCTTCTCAATGGCCAAACCAAGTGGCCCTCGTTTTACTGGGGGTGGATTTCCCCTCAGCAAGTCATCCAAGGCGAAGTCATAACTCGAAGCTGTTGGCTGGGTCCTTCTGAACAACTCATTGGAGTTCACTCTGGAACATTTTGGAGGAATCTCTTTGAAATTCCTTGGATCGCAGACATTTAGGGAAATCAGTCCTCGGATTCCAGGATGGAAGGAAATGCAGAACTATTATAGTCCTGTACATAGAAGTGTGATGACTTTCTATTTAGTCCACATGGATATTAACAGAGTGTAATTATATCTATTCAATCAGGTTGAATTATATCAATTCAACCATTGCATGAAGCAGATCTTTTGTTACTACCACATTTATTTATTTTGCAATGCACCACATCTAGATACTCTGTATGGATGCAACTGGAGCCTAATTTCTCTGACAGACACTGGTGCATAGATTTAAAAATGTTTTTTTTTTTTGAAATGCAGTGTGTTCTTATTAATAAGAATCTATTTTAATTATTCCTCATTAATAAATCATTGATGAGATGAGAAAAGTGGACACACTCTAAACTATTTAAAAAGTGTTTTGAGAGTGATTTCTATGTGGAATTTCTTTTCAGGCCTGGTGTATGAAAACCTATTCCAAAAAGACATACTAATAAATACTTCATCATAAAAAATAAAAAGAACCCTTGTAGAGACCTCAATCTTTGTTTTGGTAAAATACATAAAGCTTAAAACTACTGTGAGAAATGTTTAACACAAAGATGTGACTCAGAGGACCAAGACTGTAAAATGAGGGGTTTGGGCTGGTATCCTCTGAAGATCTGTCCTTACATTTGGAGAGCAGAGTTACAAGGGACAGAGATCTGTTTGGTTTCCAGGCTGAAGGCCAGCATTTTGAGTCACTAAATCCATTGTATTTTCTTTATTTTGAAACCACAGTTAGGTGGGCATCAGTTCAAAGTTCCCCTGTTTAGAGTGTTCACTCAGTAATATTGGTGTGGGACACTCTGGCCATCTTTCTCACAATAACTTGACCTCTGTAATTTTTTAAAAAATTATTGAGGAGTAAGTAGCTCATGGATAAGCAAGGATAGTATAAGTGGATAACTTCATTTCATTCATCATGAGCAGGAGACTTAAGGATCCCAAGATGTTTGTTTAGATTATCCAGAGAGGTGGGAGTTTAGAGGGATCGAAAATCATGTTCTTCTGTCCCTCTTGGTTCACCACCAGAAGTAGACCCAAGGCAATGATGGCCATGAAAGTGATTGATTCTGCAGTGATCCCAGGAAACACCCTAAGAGTGGGGACGTGGGACACCAGGCTAAGGCACAAAGTCAAGTTCTGCAGTTGCAGACTTTCACTGGACCTTGCAGGGGTCTCTGAAAACAATGTAATCACATCTTAGAGTTGGTCCCATCAGGGTGAGGGAGCTGGAATATTTATACCGTCAGGCTTCCAGTCACTGACCAAGGACTGCTCTGGAGGGGTTCTTTTGGTCTTCCCTGCTGGTAGGCAAAGCAGATCTTAGACAAAGAGGTGGCAGTTGCTGACTGTTGGAAGCAGAAGTGGTTAAGTGCTAGGGAACTGAGTCAGGCAGCATCATCCTCTGCTGCTTCTCCTACATGATCCCAATTGAGATCTGCAGATGGAAATCAACCTCCAGGGTAGCTGGTGAACCTGTGATGAGCTGTGATCATCATCAATTTGTATACCACGTGGGAGCATGAGGATGGTTACATCCATGAGAGAATTTGCTTAGAAAACCTTAAACCTAAAGAATCACGATGGGGGCATTTCTATTTTTGAAAATCACAGATGCTGTCTTCCTTCAGAGCCAACCAACCGTATGCTAAGTCCCCTGTGTACACACCCTCAAGTTGTGAACTTTCAAAGATGTGAACATGGGTTCCATCAGCATCAGACATGAGTAAAATTGCAGCTTGTCCTCTGACTCCTGTTGCTGTCAATCCTTCAGCTTTACCATCTCCCAGCTCCAGTTAGTAACTCTTCTTGCCTCTTCACTTGATGCCAGCCCCTGTATGTCACCTGTTGTACTGTACTACTGTAAGATTAAAAATGTTTTCTTTATTTTTGGTGTTTGTTTTCTATGTATTATTTGTGTGAAAAGTATTATAAACCTACTACAGTATGGTATCACATAGCCGATTGTGTTAGTTGGGCACCTAGGCTGACTTTGTTGGACTTACAAACACATTGGACTTACATATGTGCTCTCAGAACAGAACTTGTTCATGTGTAGGGGACTTATGGTATTCTGTTCAGACAGAAGACTTTTGCAGGTAAGGTGAGGCAAGGCAGTTATGACATGTACAGCATTGGAGGGTTTTCCAGCTAGTCAGGGACAGTTTGAAGTATAGCCATAACCAACTTCCTTCTGAGCCCTTGGGAGGCTTTATATTAGGTTCACTTCTCTAGGGACGGGGCTTCCCTTGTGGTTCAGCTGGTAAAGAATCCACCTGCAATGCAGGAGACCTGTGTTCAATCCCTAGGTTGGGAAGATCCCCTGGAGAAGGGAACGGCTACCCACTCCAGTATTCTGGCCTGGAGAATTCCATGAACTGTATATGTAGTCCATGGGGTCGCAGAGATCAGACACAGCTGTGACTTTCACTTTCACTTTCTTTAGGGACATGGGGTCTGTGATTCTTGATCTATCGCAGTATGGCAGAGACTCTGGAGACAGATGCCAGGTTCAAATCCCGGCTCATTTTAACAACTGAGTTGAAGATGAATGAGTTAATGCTTAGAGCAATGTCAGGCACATAGTAATTGTTCAGTAAGTACCATTATCATTACATAAGAAATATCTTAAGTTTTGAAATTTGAGAATAATAGTTGTTATGTTATACTTTATTATATCAGTTATAAAGATGATTCTTTGTTTAGAGGGTGAATGCATTAAAATGTCTGGAGGAAGTTATATTTGCTCATGTAATTTATAGTTTAGTATCTTGCAGAAATGCCGTACTGGGGACTTCATGAAAACATCTGTTTATTTTCCCTGTAGTTTTGATCTGGGGATAGATCCTTCTCTTTCAGAAGTCAGAGCTTCCAGAGGGAAAGACCCTGGTGGCCTCTTGCTGCCATCTTCTTCTTGTTTCTATCCATGTAATGGAGAAGGGTGGTCAGCCTCTGCTGATGGCCTCTGATCGTGGTCCCATCAGCTGAGATCACATAGGCTCTGGGAGCTGACACAGCAGCTCTGTAAGCTCACTGTGCTGATGTTCAAGGGGAGGAAGAGTAAATTAAGGCTAGAGAAAGGGGAGATACTGCTGCTGCCTTCCATTTACTGTACATCCTGACAGCCCAGGGTATTATAAGCAATAAGTATTTAGGTACAGGTGTTGCCACTGTAGCCACAGTACGAAAATGAGCTATTAAAAACACTGAGATTTGCAGATCATTAAAGATAACTGTGAACTCGCAGTGGGCTAAGGTGCTTTTAAAATCACAAATTTGAGCTGCACTGTAAAGCAACGTTAGGAGGTTATACAATAGCGTCATGTTTACCCTGGGGTTTTGAGCACTTCAGAAAGGAGTCCTGTTGCTAAACCAGTCACTGACTCTCCGCTGGGCTGATGGGGAGCTGGTATGGTTTCTCTGTTGATGGAGAGAGACATGATAAAGGGGACTCCCTGGTCATTATTTGCTGATCATAGCTTCTCAGCAACTGCTCTTATAGCCAGGATTTTATTGTGCTTACCTCTGAAGAAATTGCTCAGAGCAAAGGTTTGTTGCTGTGATAAGCCATAGAGATAGAAGTGGCCATGCTAGGAGGAGACGGCAGCAACTCTTCTTGTGATGGGCTATAATTTTGCTATAAAAATTTATCCAGGGTTGATAACTGTTGTTTGGTTTCCTGGTTTGCTCAACCAGATTCTGAAGTTTGACCTAGGGCAAGATACCCATCAGAAAATACTATGTCATGACTTTAGAGCAGAATGGCATTGCAGAGCCTAGACAGTTTGAGGAAAGATATTCTCTCTCATGGGCTTCCCTGGTAGCTCAGCTGGTAAAGAATCCTCCTGCAATGCAGCAGATCCTGGTTTGATTCCTGGACCAGGAAGCTCCCCTGGAGAAGAGATAGGCTACCCAGTCCAGTATTCTTGGGCTTTCTTGGTGACTCGGACAATAAAGAATCTGCCTGCAATGCGGAAGACCTGGGTTAGACCCCTGGGTTGGGAAGATCCCCTGGAGAAGGGCATGGCAACCCACTCCAGTATTCTTGCCTGGAGAATCCCCATGGACAGAGGAGCCTGGTGGGCTACAGTCTATGAGGTTGCAAAGAGTCGGACACAACTGAGAAACTACAGGCAGCACATTCTCTCTCATAATTGTATAGAGACCTAGTTGTAATAGGAGCAAAGGGAGGGCATTTTAGAATATTAAAATGATAAAATAGTTTAAAAATATATCTCACTATTTTCTTTGTAGTAGATACGAAATATTTTTATGGCATTATCCATTTTTAACTTCTAATTCAATGCTGTTTTAGTATACCATTTCTCATATCTATTATTTAAAAGTTCCATTAGGGTTTTGAGACCCATTAGAATTTTATAACAGTATGAAATGTGATATCAACAGGTATACCATTTTTCTTTTTTATAATTAAAAATAGATTTTTCCCCCATGACTTTAAAGTACCCGATTAAAATACAGAATAGAAAATTAGAGAATAAGCAAAAGAAGAAACGGGGCATCACTAATCACACCATCTATTGATAACTATTGTTTTCCTGGGCTAATACATGTCTCATTCACCTAGATTGACTATACCGGTTGTTCTTCCTGTCATCTGACTAGTTGGTGCTTGTAATTCTCAAGTATTAAATGTTTTGAATGTTACCTTTGAAATACTGTTATTTTATAATTTTGAATGTGTCTTTCTGGATATCTAAAATAAGTATATACAGATATATTTTGTTTTTAAAAATCAGAGATGTAAAAAAAATCAGAGATGTAATTGAGATACATTTTAAATGTATAGTTTGGCAAGTTTTGACAAATGCATAGGCCCAAGTAACAAGCGTCACAATTATCGATGCCCCCCCACCCCAATTATGCCCTTAAGTCCCTTGGCAGTCAATATTCACAGCCCCATACAGCCTAAGCAATGATGGATCTGTTTTTTCATCATGTACTAGTTATGTCTTTCTTAGATTTCATATAAATGGAATCATACAGTAGGCATTCTTTTGCACCTGACCTTTTTCATGTACTTTAATGTTTGTGTGTATGTGTGTGTAAGAGAGAGAGATTCACCCACGTTTCTGTCAGTAATTCATTTTTATTGCTGAGTAATATTCCATTATATCAACAACACAGTTTCTCTATTGATTTACCAGTTGATGAGGATTCAGGTTATTTCCAGTGTTTAGCTATTATGAATAAAGTCTCTATGAATATTCGTGTTCAAGTGTTTATGTGAACAGATATTATTTCCCTTAGTAAATAATAGGAAGTGGAATTGCTGGATCAATTCAAGGCTTGTTATTGTTCATTTTGCTCAGTTGTGTCTGACTCTGTGACCTCATGATTACAGCCTTCCAGGGTTCCCTGTTCTTCACTATCTCCCACAGTTTGCCCAAACTCATGTCCATTGAGTCAGTGACACCATCCAACCATCTCATCCTCTGTCACCCCCTTCTCCTCCTGCCTTCAGTCTTTCAAGGGTACACATGCATTTAGCCTGATAAGAAACTGCCAAACTGTTTTCCTAACTGATTGGGCCACTTTACATTCCTACCAACAATGTGTGTAAATTCCAATTATTCAAATCTTTGTCAATATTCAGAATTTTCAGTATTTATTTAAGCCATTCTATTGGATATATAGTGATATCTCATTGTGGTTAGAATTTGTATTAGTATTTTCCAATGATGAATAATGTTAAATACTTTATTCCATGTGGTTTTTGTCATTTGCATGTGAAGAGTCTTCAAATCTTTTGACCGCTTAAAAATCTTTTTATTAGGTTGTAAAAGTTCTTTGTATCTTCTGGATACAAAATGTTTATCAGATATATGTATTGCAAATATTTTCACTTGGTCTGTGGCGTACCTTTTCATTTCTTAATAGTGTATTTTGAAGAGCAGACCTTTTGTATTTTATTGAGGTCCAGTTCATCCTTATTTTTCTTATTGTACTTTTCTTGTCCTAAGTAATTTTTGCTGACTCTAAGATAGGAATGATTTTTATATGTTTTTTTCTAGAAGTTTTATTATAGTTTTAGTTTTTATGTTATATTTATGGTCCATTTAGAGTTAATTTTATGTGTGGTGTAAGGTTAGAGTAGTGGTTCATTTTTGTTCCATGTCGATATTGAGTTGTTCAGCACCATTTGCTGAAAAGACTGTCATTTTCCATTGAATTACCTTGGAATTTTTATATTAATAGACAATCAGTTGACTTTATTTGAATAGTTCTATATGTGAACTTTGTTCTGTTCTATAGTGCAATACGTATCTTTTTTTTTTCCTCCCCCCCCTTTTTTTTAATACATATCTATTTTGATGACAATAAGTTTAAGTCTTGAAATTTAATGGCATAAGATCTTCAACTTTTTTCTTCTATAGATGTCTTTTAATTGTTTTGGGATTTATCTATATCTATATACAGCTTAGAATCAGCTTAGCAGTTTCTACAGAAAAACTTGCTGGGAATTTGGTTGAGATTGCATTGAATCTAGAGATCAGTTTGGGGAGATCATTCTGACAATATTGAGGCTTTCAATCCACAAACATGGCACATGTCCCCACTTATTTAGATTTTCAATCCATGAACATGGTGTATATCCCCATTTATTTAGATTAAAATTTTTTTCTCAGCAACATTTTGTAGTCTTCAGTGTACAGAAATTGCACATATTTTGTTAAATTGATGCCTAAGTATTTTGCCATTTCTGATGTTATTGTAAATGATGTTTTAAATCTTATTTTCCATTTATTATCAGTATGTGGAAATACAACTGACTTTTGTATATTCCTTTTGTATCTGAGGACAGTGCTAAATTAATTTGTTTTACAGCTTTTTGGAAATACTTAGTATTTTCTATAGATGTAAATGTGTTTTCTATGAATAAAGACACTTTTTCTCTGTTTCCAATCAGTATGCTCTTTATTATTTTTCCTTTGTTCATAACCACCATACTTGCATGGCTAGGACTTCAAGTAATTGTTAGATTAAAGTGGTGTGAGCAGCATCTATCTCTCTCTGCCTTGTTCTTGATGTTAGGAGGAAGGTTTGAATCTTTCATCATGAATTGTGATGTTAGCTGTAGGATTTTCATAGATGCCTTTTCTTAGGTTGAGAAATTTCCCCTCTATTGCATGTTTGCTTAGTTTTTAATCATGCATGGATACTCAATTTCATCAATGCTTTTTCTGCATGTATTGAGTTAATCGTACTTTTTTCTCATTTATTTTGTTAACATGGTGAATTACTTTGACTTTCAAATGTTAAGCCAACTTGCATTCTTTGTGTAAACCCCACTTGGTCATTTTTATACATATCATCATCTTTATATGTTGTTGAATTAGATTTTATAACATTTTGTTAATGATTTTTATAGCTATGTTCATCAGGGTTATTGGTCTGTAATTTTCTTATACTATCTCTGTCTGGTTTTGATTTTAAAGTTTTCTTGGCCTCACAAACTGAACTGGGAAATGATCTTTCTCCACTATTTCTTCAAATACTTTGTGTAGGACTGATATTATTTCTTCCCTAAGTAGTATACTTGATATAATTTTCCATTAAAGTTCTCTGAAATCACAACTTTTCTTGTGGGAAGGTTTTAAATATATATATATATAGGGTTATTTGGGGACTTTCCTGGTAGCTCAGCTGGTAAAGAATCCGCCTGCAATGCAGGAGACCATGGTTCGATTCCTGGGTCGAGAAGATCCCCTGGAGATGGGATAGGCTACCCAATCCAGTATTCTTGGCCTTCCCTGGTGGCTAAGGTGGTAAAGAATCTGCCTGCAATGTGGGAGACCTGGGTTCGATCCCTGGGTTGGGAAGATCCCCTGGAGGAGGGTATGGCAACCCACTCCAGTATACTCACCTGGAGAAACCCCATGAACAGAAGAGGCTGGTGGGCTAGAGCCCATAGTGTTGCAGACACGACTAGGGACTAAGCACAGCACAGGGTTATTTGGATTTTCTGTTTCATCTTCGTTGCTTTTGATAATTTGTCTTTGGGGCTTGTGTATTTCATATAGGTTGTTAACTTTATTGACTTAAAGTTGTTCAAAATATTCTTTTACTACCCTTAATGTTGTTAGGATGTGAACAAATATTTCTTCTTTTATTCTAGATATTGGCATTTTAAATCTCTCCTGTTTTTCTTTATGAGAGTCTGTCTAGGAATTTATCAATAAACTTTTATTGATATTTTCAAAGAACTTGCTTTTTGTTTTAGTTTTCTCTATTGTCCATTTTTTATTTAATTGATTTCTGTTCTAATATTTAGTATTTTCTTTCTGCTACTTTGGGTTTGATTTTATCTTACTTTCTCATTCTTTTATAGCTTCTTAAGGTGGTTGGTTTTAGCTCTTTGCTTATTTAAAATCTAGCATTAGAGCTATATATTTCTCTCTAAGCTCTGCTTAAAATGCACCCCATGTTTTAATATGTTCTGTTTTCATTATTATTCAGTCTGATTAGTTTCTGCTTTCCTGTGTGACTGTTTCTCTGACTCATGGACTGTTTAGAGCCATATTTTTTAATTTCACAAACACCTAGGTGCTTCTTCAGGTATCTTTCTGTTACTAATTTTTAATTTAATTCTGTTATCATCAGAGAACGTGTCCTGTATGCTTTGAACCGTTCCAAAATGATTGCAATTTGTTTCATTGGCCTGGAGTATTTACTGTCTTGATAATTGTTTTATATGCCCTTGAAAATAATGTATATTTTGCTTTTGTGGGGTGGAATGTTGTGTAACTGTCAATTGGGTCAAGTTAGCTTGCTAGTGTTGTTCAAGTCTTGTCTTCTAAATTGTTACTGATTTTCTTTCTACTTGTCCTATTGATTGCTGAGAATGGAGTGACAAAGCTCTAAATGTGACTGTGGCTTTGTCTGTTTAGCCTTTCACTGTTGTCAGTTTTTTGATGCTTGTATTTTGAAGCTTTTAAATTAGTGCATAGACATTTAGGATTTTATCTTCTTGATAAATTGACCCTGTTGTTATTATAAAAAATCTTCTCTTTTTATTCCTGGTAATACTGAGTATGTCAAAGTCTACTTTGTCTAATATTAATATAGTCATTCTAGTTTTATTATTATTGGTGTTTTTATATTATAGTTTTTCACATCCTATTATATGTAAGCTATTGGTATCCTTATATTGGGCTTACGAGGTGGTGCTACTGGTGAAGAACCCACTTGCCAATCCAAGAGACTCCTGTAAGAGACATGGGTTCTATCCCTGGGTCAGGAAGATCCCCTGGAAGAGGGCACGACAACCCACTCCAGTATTTTTGCCTGGAGAATCCCATGGACAGAGGAGCCTGGTGGGCTACAGTCCACAGGGTTGAGAAGAGTTGGACACAACTGAAGCCACTTAGCATGCACACATCGTTATATTGAAATATCCCCACTGTACTAATAGCATATAGTGGAATATTGCTTTTTCCCCTGTTTAAGTTCAGTATGGAGGGCAATCTAGCCCTTTTAATTGGAGGGATTAGACCAATTGCATTTAAAGCAGCTATCAATATTGTTTAGTTTAGGTCTACCATCTTTCTATTTGTTTTCTATTTGTCTCATCCATTCCTCTTCACCTGTCTGCTTTTGCACTGTTTCTTTTTAGCTTTGTTGAGGTATAATTGACAAATGGTAAGATATTTAAAGTGTATGACAGGATGGTTTGATATACATATTCATTGTAAAAGGAGCCACCACCCCTTTGAATTAAATAACATATTCATCATCTCACATATTTACCTTTATTTGAGGGGAGTAGTGAGAACATTTAAGTTTTACTGTCAGCGAATTTCAATTATATGATACAGTGCAACTGTAGGCACCATGTTATACTTGAATTCTTGGACCTTATTCCCCTTATAACTGAAAGCTTATACCCTTTTACCAACTTCTCCCTTTGTTTATTGTTATATGTTTTCCGGTACATATTTCTAGTTATGAGTCTGTAAATATTCTTATCTTTATTCAACTGATATAGTGTATCTTAATTGCACTCATCTCACACTCTAGTAAAGTAATGCTCAAAATTCTCTAAGCATGAACCGTGACCTTCCAGATGTTCAAGCTGGTTTTAGAAAAGGCAGAGGAACTAGAGATCAAATAGAAACATCCACTGGATCATCGAAAAAGCATGAAAGTTCCAGAAAAACATCTATTTTTGTTTTATTGACTATGCCAAAGCCTTTGACTTGGTTGTATTGATCACAACCAACTGTGGAAAATTCTTCAAGCGATGGGAATACCAGACCACCTGACCTGCCTCTTGAGAAATCTGTATGCAGGTCAGGAAGCAACAGTCAGAACTGGACATGGAACAACAGACTGGTTCCAAATCAGGAAAGGAGTGCGTCAAGGCTGTATATTGTCACCCTGCTTATTTGACTTATATGCAGAGAGTACATCATAAGAAACACTGGACTGGATGAAGCACAAGCTGGAATCAAGATTGCCGGGAGAAATATCAATAACCTCAGATATGCAGATGACACCACCCTTATTGCAGAAAGTGAAGAATAACTAAAGAGCCTCTTGATGAAAGTGAAAGAGGAGAGTGAAAAGTTGGCTTAAAGCTCAGCATTCAGAAAACTAAGACCATGGCATCCAACCCCATCACTTCATGGCAAATAGATGGGGAGACAGTGGAAACGGTGACAGACTTTACTTTTTTGGGCTCCAAAATCACTGCAGATGTTGACTGCAGCCATGAAATTAAAAGATGCTTGCTCCAGGAGTCGCAATACTCATATCAGATAAAATAGACTTTCAAATAAAGGATGTGAAAAGAGACAAAGAAGGACACTACATAATGATCAAAGGATTAATGCAAGAAGAAGATATAACAATTATAAATATATATGCACCCAACATAGGAGCACCACAATATGTGCGGCAAACGCTAACAAGTATGAAAGAGGAAATTAATACTAACACAATAATAGTGGGAGACTTTAATACCCCACTCACAACTATGGATAGATCAACTAAACAGAAAATTAACAAGGAAACACAAACCTTGAATGACACAATGGACCAGCTAGACCTGATTGATATCTATAGGACATTTCACCCCAAAACAATCAACTTCACCTTTTTCTCAAGTGCACACGGAACCTTCTCCAGAATAGACCACATCCTGGGCCATAAATCTGGTCTTGGAAAATTCAAAAAAATTGAAATCATTCCAGTCATCTTTTCTGACCACAGTGCAGTAAGATTACATCTCAATTACAGGAAAAAAATTGTTAAAAATGCAAACATATGGAGGCTAAATAACACGCTTCTGAATAACCAACAAATCATAGAAGAAATCAAAAAAGAAACCAAAATATGCATAGAAATGAATGAAAATGAAAACACAACAACCCAAAACCTATGGGATACTGTAAAAGCAGTGCTAAGGGGAAGGTTCATAGCATTACAGGCTCACATCAAGAAACAAGAAAAAAGCCAAATATAAATAACCTAACTCTACACCTAAAGCAATTAGAGAAGGAAGAAATGAAGAACCCCAGGGTTAGCAGAAGGAAAGAAATCCTAAAAATTAGGGCAGAAATAAATGCAAAAGAAACTAAAGAGACCATAGCAAAAATCAACAAAGCTAAAAGCTGGTTTTTTGAAAAAATAAACAAAATTGACAAACCATTAGCAAGACTCATTAAGAAGCAAAGAGAGAAGAACCAAATTAACAAAATTAGAAATGAAAATGGAGAGATCACAACAGACAACACTGAAATACAAAGGATCATAAGAGACTACTACCAGCAGCTCTATGCCAATAAAATGGACAACTTGGATGAAATGGACAAATTCTTAGAAAAGTATAACCTTCCAAAACTGAACCAGGAAGAAATAGAAGATCTTAACAGACCCATCACAAGCAAGGAAATCGAAACTGTAATCAAAAATCTAACAGCAAACAAAAGCCCAGGACCAGATGGCTTCACAGCTGAATTCTACCAAAAATTTAGAGAAGAGCTAACACCTATCTTACTCAAACTCTTCCAGAAAATTGCAGATGAAGGTAAACTTCCAAACTCATTCTATGAGGCCACCATCACCCTAATTCCAAAACCAGACAAAGATGCCACAAAAAAAGAAAACTACAGACCAATATCACTGATGAACATAGATGCAAAAATCCTTAACAAAATTCTAGCAAACAGAATCCAACAACATATTAAAAAAATCATACACCACGACCAAGTGGGCTTTATCCCAGAAATGCAAGGATTCTTTAATATCTGCAAATCAATCAATGTAATACACCACATTAACAAATTGAAAGATAAAAACCATATGATTATCTCAATAGATGCAGAAAAAGCCTTTGACAAAATTCAACACCCATTCATGATTAAAACTCTCCAGAAAGCAGGAATAGAAGGAACATACCTCAACATAATAAAAGCTATATATGACAAACCCACAGCAAGTATCACCCTCAATGGTGAAAAATTGAAAGCATTTCCCCTGAAATCAGGAACAAGACAAGGGTGCCCACTCTCACCACTACTATTCAACATAGTGTTGGAAGTTTTGGCCACAGCAATCAGAGCAGAAAAAGAAGTAAAAGGAATCCAGATAGGAAAAGAAGAAGTGAAACTCTCACTGTTTGCAGACGACATGATCCTCTACATAGAAAACCCTAAAGACTCTACCAGAAAATTACTAGAGCTAATCAATGAATATAGTAAAGTTGCAGGATATAAAATTAACACACAGAAATCCCTTGCATTCCTATATACTAACAATGAAAAAACAGAAAGAGAAATTAAGGAAACAATACCATTCACCATTGCAACAAAAAGAATAAAATACTTAGGAATATATCTACCTAAAGAAACAAAAGACCTATACATAGAAAACTATAAAACACTGATGAAAGAAATCAAAGAGGACACAAACAGATGGAGAAACATACCATGCTCATGGATTGGAAGAATCAATATTGTCAAAATGGCTATTCTACCCAAAGCAATCTATAGATTCAATGCAATCCCTATCAAGCTACCAACGGTATTTTTCACAGAACTAGAACAAATAATTTCACAATTTGTATGGAAATACAAAAAACCTCGAATAGCCAAAGTAATCTTGAGAAAGAAGAATGGAACTGGAGGAATCAACCTGCCTGACTTCAGACTCTACTAAAAGCCACAGTCATCAAGACAGTATGGTACTGGCACAAAGACAGAAATATAGATCAATGGAACAGAATAGAAAGCCCAGAGATAAATCCACGAACTTATGGACACCTTATCTTTGACAAAGGAGGCAAGGATACACAATGGAAAAAAGACAACCTCTTTAACAAGTGGTGCTGGGAAAGCTGGTCAACCACTTGTAAAAGAATGAAACTAGAACACTTTCTAACACCATACACAAAAATAAACTCAAAATGGATTAAAGATCTAAATGTAAGACCAGAAACTATAAAACTCCTAGAGGAGAACATAGGCAAAACACTCTCCGACATAAATCACAGCAAGATCCTCTATGACCCACCTCCCAGAATATTGGAAATAAAAGCAAAACTAAACAAATGGGACCTAATGAAACTTAAAAGCTTTTGCACTACAAAGGAAACTATAAGTAAGGTGAAAAGACAGCCCTCAGATTGGGAGAAAATAATAGCAAATGAAGAAACAGACAAAGGATTAATCTCAAAAATATACAAGCAACTCTTGAAGCTCAATTCCAGAAAAATAAATGACCCAATCAAAAAATGGGCCAAAGAACTAAACAGACATTTCTCCAAAGAAGACATGCAGATGGCTAACAAACACATGAAAAGATGCTCAACATCACTCATTATCAGAGAAATGCAAATCAAAACCACAACGAGGTACCATTACACGCCAGTCAGGATGGCTGCTATCCAAAAGTCTACAAGCAATAAATGCTGGAGAGGCTGTGGAGAAAAGGGAACCCTCTTACACTGTTGGTGGGAATGCAAACTAGTACAGCCGCTATGGAAAACAGTGTGGAGATTTCTTAAAAAACTGGAAATAGAACTGCCATATGACCCAGCAATACCACTTCTGGGCATACACACTGAGGAAACCAGATCTGAAAGAGACACGTGCACCCCAATGTTCATCGCAGCACTGTTTATAATAGCCAGGACATGGAAGCAACCTAGATGCCCATCAGCAGATGAATGGATAAAGAAGCTGTGGTACATATACACCATGGAATATTACTCAGCCGTTAAAAAGAATTCATTTGAACCAGTTCTAATGAGATGGATGAAACTGGAGCCCATTATACAGAGTGAAGTAAGCCAGAAAGATAAAGAACATTACAGCATACTAACACATATATATGGAATTTAGAAAGATGGTAACGACAACCCTATATGCAAAACAGAAAAAGAGACACAGAAGTACAGAACAGACTTTTGAACTCTGTGGGAGAAGGTGAGGGTGGGATGTTGCGAAAGAACAGCATGTATATTATCTATGGTGAAACAGGTCACCAGCCCAGGTGGGATGCATGAGACAAGTGCTCGAACCTGGTGCACTGGGAAGACCCAGAGGAATCGGGTGGAGAGGGAGGGGGGAGGGGGGATCGGGATGGGGAATACGTGTAAATCTATTGCTGATTCATGTCAATGTATGACAAAACCCCCTGAAAAAATAAATAAATTAATTAAAAAAAAAAAAAAAGATGCTTGCTCCTTGGAAGAAAAGCTACGACCAACCTAGACAGCATATTAAAAAGTGGAGACATTGCTTTGTCAGCAAAGGTCCGTCTAGTCAAAGCTATGGTTTTTACAGTAGTCATGTATGGATGTGAGAGTTGGACTATAAAGAAAGCTGAGAGCCGAAGAATTGATGCTTTTGAGCTGTGGTGTTGGAGAAGACTCTTGAGAGTCCCTTGGACTGCAAGGAGATCCAACCAGTCCATCCTAAAGGAAATCAGTCCTGAATATTCATTGGAAGAATTGATGTTGAAGCTGAAACTCCAATACTTTGACCACCTGAGGCAAAGAGCTGATTCATTTGAAAAGACTCTGATGCTGGGAAAGATTGAAGGCAGGAGAAGGGGATGACAGAGGATGACATGGTTTGATAGCATCACCAACTCAGTGGACATGAGTTTGAGTAAACTTGAAGAGTTGGTGATGGACAGGGAGGCCTGGTGTGCTGCAGTCCATGGGGTTGCAAAGAATCGGACCCAGTTGAGCAACTGAACTGAACTGAAACCTCATTCAGTAAATTTTTTATTTCAGATTTTTTTCAGCTTTAGAAGTTTCATTTGGTTACTTTTGTATCTTTCATCTCTCTCCTCTTTATGTTTATGTATTCTTTAGGTACATTGGCTATTTTTATTTTTACCATAGCTGTTTTGAAATCCCTGTCTTCTAATTACATTGTCTATAGAATTTATGGCTATTTCTACTGCCTGAATTTTCTTCTGGTTTGGGTAACATTTTTCTGCATCTTTGCAAATATGGTAATTTTATATTGGATGTTAGATATTGTGAGTATTACACTGTTGAGTGTCTAGATTTTGTTGTCTTTAAAGAGTATGCAACTTTGTTTTGGTAGATATTTAAATTGCTTGTTAATTACCTTAGAGTCTTATTCAAAAATTTTTTTTCAAATAAAACTTATGTTTAGACTTACAGAAAAGGTGCAAGAATTGTACAAAGTGTTCATTGATATGTTTCACCCAGATTAACCAACTGTTATCATTTTACTACTTTAGCTTTATTCATTTATCTATTTTTTTTCTGAACTCATTTAAGAGAGATGCTTCTTTACTCCCAAATGCTTCAGAATGTATTTCCTAAAAACAAGGAACTCTGTCACATAACTCCAATAAAATCAACCTTAGAAAAATTAACACTGTGAATAATATTTTCTAACCTAGACACTTTATTCAGATTTTGTACATTATCCCATAATTTAGGTCATACAATTTTGGCAGAATATCACAGAAGTTATGCTGAGTTCTTCTCATTGCACCACATCAGGAAACAGTCATTTCCCTTCTGATTACGTTAAGTTTAATATTTTGCTGAAGGTGGTTATCACTGTTTCTCCACTGCAAATTTACTCTCCAACCCATTGCAACTAACATATATATATATATATATATATACACATATACACATACATATATATATATGTATGTATGTATAAGATAGGTAAATAATTTGGGACTATGTCAATATTCTTTCCTCAAATTTTACCATTAGTTTTAGCACTATCGATGATTCTTTCCTGAATCTATAGCAGTTATAATATTTTGCCAAATGGTGATTTTCTTATTCTATCATTCCTTCTCCATTTATTAACTGGCTTTTTACTGGAAGAAAGAATGTTTCCTCCCTCCCTCCCTTCTTTCTCCCTCTTTTTCCTCCTAATATTTATATTTTCAAAGATATTAATACACACATTATGATTATAATAAATATAACAATTTAAAAATGAACAAAAGGCTTCCAATGCCTAAGCTCTTTGACAAAGTGACTATTTTCATTAAGATTTTTTGGTCTAATGAAACAATGACAATTGAAAGAGTCTTCAGTCATCAGTATATATGTTTGAGTTTATATTGTATATAATTTTTTGTGCTAAACACTTAGAAAATGTAACGATGTCCTTATAAATTTTAGAATTTTTGCATTTTTCCCCTCTTCACTTTCAAGTTCCTTTACATTTTTTCCCTTGGCTACCCTTTCCCTCTTTTATTCTATCAAGTAAGAGAGAATGTCTCTACTTTTCCTCAGAGGCTAATTCCATCTCTGCCCACAATTCGATTCCCTTTTACGGCTTATGGAATCTTGTAAGTAGACAGGATGGAATAGTGGTTAAGAGCATACAGGTTTTGGGACCACATGGACTTTTTAATTTGAATCCATAACCTCCCAGGTATAGCTCTTTGAGCTCAGGCTAGTTAAGTAGCCTCTCCAGACTTTGACCTCTCATTTCTAAATTGGGGATAATAACAATACCTATCTCATAGAATTGTTATGAGGGTTATAGGAGACCGTATGTGATATTTACACAGTGCCTGGCACATCATAAGTACTCAATGTCAGCTTTTTATTTATTTTTTAATCAGTGTCAGCTTTAACTACTATTATCTAAAAATCATCTCCTTGCTCCCAGTAATAGTCTGGAAAATTTTAAAATATTGTTCCAGCGGTCAGTTGAATGGATAATAAACATCATGAAAAATATTTAACTGTTGTCTGAATGAATATAGTCAAGAATCCTCAGATTGTGAAGCCTTCTGTTTTGCTGTTTAAATGAGTGTTATAAAATTGAACACCTATTAAAGTATATAGTGTCAATTTCATCTCTTTCACATAAGTAATTAGTTTTTCTTACAATTAATCTGAGACAGAATGCCAGGGATTCTTTCCTCTAGTTCTAGAATAACATTGTTTTCTTCTATTTAAATAAAGATAATTCCTTTTCCTCCTTCTCCTTGTGATGGTGCAAGGGAACTGAATAAGTACAATGTAACAATAGCAGTAATAGCTATCATCACAAAGGCTTTCAGTGACCCTAATGCCCAGGCCACACCCCAGAATCTTTGGGAGGGGAATCCACATTCTCAAACCTGGTTGCTATGGGAATCATTTGGGGAACTTTCAAAAATGCTGATGTCTGGTCCCTCCCCCAGAGACTCTGATTTTATTGGTCCAGGTGCAATGGGGGCATCAGGATCTTTTTAAAGCTCCCATGTGGTTCTGCTGCACAACCAGGCTTGAGAATGACTGCTTTACACACAGTATCACCTCCTTGAAAGAAGTCTGTCTTCAGACACACTTGGCCTCACCAGCGAGAGAGGAGGCACCCTCCGGGGTCCTGGAGGTTGATTTTCAGAGGCAGGACTTGAACTGATATGCCTTTTTTTGCCTAGTCCGATCATGCCCTTCCTCATGATATTGAGATTTTTCTCCATTAAAAATTTTTTTATTTATTTTTGGCTGTGCTGGGTCTTCACTGCTGCATGGGCTTTTCTCTAGTTGTGATGAGCAGTGGCTACTATTCATTACATTGTGGTGGCCTCTCTTGTTGCTGAGCATGGGCTCTAGGGCTCACGGGCTTCAGTAATTGCAGCACATGAGCTCAATAGTTGTGGCTCCTGGGCTCCAGAGCACAGGCTCAATAGTTGTGATGGATGGGCTTAGCTACTCCAAGGCATATGGGATCTTCCCAGACCAGAGCTCGAAACCATGTCTCCTGCATTGGCATGCGGATTCTCTACCACTGAGCCACCAAGGAAGCCCTTTCTCCTCCTGATGGAAGCACAAACTCATGGCCATCCCATTCTCATACTATTCAAACTGACCCAACCCTCTATCCCCCTCATCCTCATTGTGCCCTCTGAATTCTGACCTTTGGTCAGCAACTTCCAACATTCTCAACCTTTTATTCTGAGTAGACTTCCCCTTCCTCCTCTCCTTGCCCTAAGGGAGCTTTGGCTCATTTCTTTGCATCTCTCTTGAGTAGAGACTTTTTCTTCTTACAGCTCATATGCTCCATATTGCCACTTCAGGTTGAGGATGGGGGGAGGCATCATCTTTGTTCTGTCTTTCTACTCTAATTCCTATTCTTTTCTCCTTGTGTGTTTGAAGTTGGGCCATCCTGTGGTATCTTCCATCAACCCTTTGAAGTTCATTCATCTACACACAGACTTCCCTGGTGGCTCAGACGGTAAAGCATCTGCCTACAAAGTGGGAGACCTAAGTTCAATCCCTGGATGGGGAAGATCATCTGGAGAAAGAAATGGCAACCCATTCCAGTACTTTTGCTTGGAGAATCCCATGGACTGAGGAGCCTGGTAGACTACAGTCCATGGGGTCACAAAGAGTCGGACACGACTGAGCAACTTTACTTACTTCATCTACACACCCACCTCCTAGGCGCACTCCTCATGAGTCTGCACATGCCTTGGATAGTGGCTTATTGTGTTTTTTTCATGCCTACTTCTTTCATTGCTTCTGGTGACATCAACAACTGTGTGGATGACCCACACAATGTGCTGGGCTCTCAGTTCCTTGAGATCCTCACATCCAATAACTTTTCCTCCCTTCTGCCTCAGGTCACCATCCAATTATTCCACTTACTATGAATTATTCCAATTATTTATAGTCTTGAAGTCTTGATTTTAAATATTCTTTTTCCTGTTTTTCTGAAAATATGCTCCAGAATAACCGATGCACAGTTTTCCTGTATCACTGAGGAGACCTTCAAAACTTAGACTCTGCTACTTTGTTATTACTTATCTCTTTTCCTCCTTTCCTTCCATATGGCCTACAATGGACTGGCAATGCTCCTAGTGTGAGTATGCTTCTTTTTTAACCAGACTTCCTCTCCGCTTACCTTCTGATTTTAACTCATGGCTTGTTTCACACCTAATTGAGAATGTAGAAGCCATACTCTCTCCATCAGCCAGGCTAGAAGTTTACTTAGAGCTTTGTCTAGCTTTACTTCCTTCCATTAAGAGGTGAAAATTGTCCCCACTTCTTTAGAAGGTCAGCCTCTTGTGTTCTGGGTCTTATCGCCTCACTTTCTTAAGAACATGCTATTTCAGCAAGTTTTATTAGCTCTCTTTTGCATCATTGGTCTGTCCTCCTCTACAGGATCATCCTCATTCACTTATAGATATTTGCTAGCATGGCCTATTAGAAACCAACAACCATCTTCCTTGATTTCACATCCTCCTTCCACTCATATCCCAGTATTTTTTCCAGAAAATCTTCTTGAACCTGTTATCTATCCTTGGTCCCATCCACTCTTCTACCCTTTCCAATCTAGCTTCAGTTTTCAGCCACCCCTGTGGAAATAGTCAAGTCAGTAGAAACCTCCCTGTCCTAATCTTATACAATCTCTCAGCAACATTTGACCCAACCAATTACTTCCTCTTCCTTGAAACAATAGTTTGTAGATATGCCTCTAATATGAACTTTTCTAATGTTTTCCTCATGATTGGATTGAAGATATAGTTTTTTTTGGGGGGGGGGTGGAGAATACCACAGAGGGGAAGTGCCCTTCTAATCCCTTCATGTCAAGAGGAACATGACAGGCATGTAACATCACTGATGACATTCGCCTTTATCGTTTGGTTAAGGTAGTGTTTGCCAGGTTTCTCCACTGTCAAGTGACATTTTCCCCTTCCCATCCTCTGTTCTTTGGAAGTGAATCACTAATTCTAGTCCGGTGCAACCTCAATCCGAGAAGGGATGGTAGTAATTAAATTTTACCAAGGAAGATATCACCGACTCAATGGACATGAGTTTGAGCAAGCTCTGGGAGATGGTGAAGGACAGGGAAGCCTGGCATGCTGCAGTCCGTGGGGTGGCAAAGAGTCAGATACAACTGAGCGACTGAGCAACAAAGGAAAATATATTTTTATCCCCATTTTCAGATGAGGAAATTGAGCCTCAGAGAGTTTGAATGAATTTCCTAAGGCCACACATGGATATGTGACTAATGATGTTGACTAATTACTAAGTCACTTATAACCAATTTGTATTCATGCAGGTAAGCTTGCATGGGTGATGCTGTGGTAAAGAATCCACTTGCCAATGCAGGAGATGCAAGAGACAAGGATTCGATCTGGGTTGGGATGATCCTCTGGAGTAGGAAATGGCAACCCGCTCCAGTATTCTTTCCTGGAAAATTCCATGAACAGAGGAGCCTGGCAGGCTACAGCCCATGGGCACAAAGAATTGGACACAACTGAACACACATGCACAGTCTTGAATGAGGAATTATTTGGTTAAAATTATTTAAAAAATAAAGCTTCCAGGTAAATGCAAATATATGCTCTCAGCAAGACACTTAACCATTTCTGCAGGCCAGTGTATAGGGTAATACAAATAAAAAAAGACCCCAAACAGTGTTTGCCATTGTCATCTAAACTACCATGCCTCTGGCTCAGAGAAGACAAGGTTTTAGAGAAGTGAATTCCAGCTTGTGTTCTTGTGATTTCAATCTGGCTGGCAGATGTGTTTCATTTGGCCTACATGATGTTTAAAATTATTTTCTGATTTGATTGTCAACTTTCAGAAACTGGGAAATTTGAAATACAAACCCAGATTTCATGCTTCACTTGGAAATTTGGGAACTCCGGCAGCACTGGATCTTCATTTAGTTATGACACATTTGCATGGTGCCAAGTCATTGCTCGTCCCGTTGGATGAGCTGCTCTCGGGTTCCCCAGAGTCCTACATAGCCCACCTACTGTGAATTTTGTAGTTGTTTGAGCCCAACACTCTTGCTCAGGGATGATATTGCTGTCTCTAGCTAGGTGAGGGGTTGCTAAGTTATAAGGGGAGTTGATGTATTCTGTGGAGTCCCTGAGCGTATGACCACAATCAATGACAAGTTGTAAGAGACAACCTCCAGCAAACGGAAGACAGAATGGCCTATACAAGTTTGCAGTCTGTCAATGCAACAGGTTGCCTCAAATATGACCCTCTTGACCTCAAATATGGTGACTGTTTACACCTGAAGTGTTAAAGCGGAGCGGGGAAGATCGTGTATTAGGCTATCAGAGAATGTGTTCACTGAAGAAAGCGCCAGCAGACACATTGGAAGAAGCCCTCCCAACTCCAATATTGAAAGTGAAAGTGTGAGTCACTTCGTCGTGTCTGACTCTGTGACCACATGGACTGTAGCCCATCAGGCTCCTCTGTCCATGGAATTCTCCAGGCAAGAATAGTAGAGTGGGTTGTCATTTCCTCCTCCAGGGGATCTTCCCAACCCAGGAATCGAACCTGAGTCTCCTATGTCTCCTGCATTGGCAGATGAATTCTTTAATACTAGGGTCATCTGGAAAGCCCAAATAATTTGTATAACCTCATCTAGACAAAATCTGCTAAAGATAGAGTCTCAACGTTTTGTTATGGGGTCAAATATAGACCGAAGGCAGTAGGGTTTTTAGTTTAGATGGTTAAATCCTTGAGTACTAGCTGTGTAGTTTGTTACAATCTGAGATTGTTCCAGCTTTGCCCTGAGTTTCAGAGTCAATGTGGGCTGCCTTCCTAGCATTACCTCCATTTACATTATTGCAGGAAGTTAAGTGGTTTGGTCTAAGGACGTTTATGACCACAGATGTGAAGATTTGCCTGAGGATGTCTTTGGCCTCTTTGACTCTCTTCATCTGTGAAAAAGCCTGGGGAAATCATTCAGAAATTAATTTGGGACATTGTGTTACCAAATCAAGACAGGTAGAACACACCTATCCATCAGGTGGGCTGTTACCCTAATAGTGATAGAGACATTAATCTCTTTGGCATCACTAATGTTTGCAATGAGAAAGACATGCTTGTAGCAGCTAATTATATCTCCTTGTTTTAATTAACATGTTGAATGACAGTTTTGTTCACACCTCGTTGTTTTTGCTAAGGAAGAAGGAAAAGAACAATTTTGTGCCGTTCTTTGAAGATTTAGAACAGGAATCTTGGCTCTTGTACTTACCAGCTTTCAGGATCAAATAAGAAAAGGAGAGACTTGTGCTGGTTGGCTTAATAGAAAAAAAAATTAATGATTTTACTTACTTTGGCTCAGACACGTACCTGAGATATGATTTGAAATGAGTTTCCTAGTCTCAGCTCTCCTTGCTGAAGACCTGGTGCTTCATGAATATCTCACAACAGCAGAGAACACGGCTCAGTATGATTTGACACTGGCACTGCTTTCTTCTCCAAAGAACCATCACGTGTTTTTTAAATTTCTATAGATTTAAACAGGATTTATACTTCATAAACCCAAGTGTGTGTCCAAATCCTCTTGTTATTGTAAAGAACAACAACACAAAAGCCACACTCTCAATAAGCCAGTTCTGTTTTCTATAAACCTCTAAAGAGAGATTTGCACTTTTCCCAGTCTGAGAATTAGAAGAAATAAACCAGGATTGGCCAGCACCCCTCTCAGAAAAGCTCCATCTGAGAAGAGGCCCGGGGGCCCTGTAACTTTCTGAGCACTAATAGGAAGGACTCGGCAAATAGTGAGAGTCAATTTGTCACCACTTCTTTTTTTAAAGAAGGCAGCAACTTATGTTTATGTTTGTCTTTCTGGAACATTGGTGTGTCGTGCTGTTATCTAGTTTGAGGCATTTTTACTGTTTCCTTATGGGATTTATAACCTCAGGGTTTATTTCCCTACTGACGTTTAGCGCTGCATTTTAGAATTATGCCTACCTGACACCTCAGGAAATTTCCTCTGAAGAGGTTGTATTTAAACCAGAAATGGCCAGATTCATCCTGAACCCACTGCTCAGCCTCTGCTCTCTATGCGGTGGAAGGATTCTGTAAATTGATTTTACTCTTTCAGAGTTAACTCTACCTTCTATTTTCCTTTTCCATTTGACTTTTTCTCGCTTGGCATCCCTTTCCATTGCCTGCATATTAATAGAGTTGATGCAGAAAATGTGGCTCCTGAGCACTGCACAAGCTTATCACACGTGCAATGCCTGAAAATGTGCATGCTACATGCAAACATATTTGGGACCTGACAGAGAAGGATGCACAGGGTTCATGGAAGGGATATAGGATGGAGTCAAGACAGGCTTGGGTTCAAGTCTGGTTCTCTTCCAGTTACTGGTTTTAGTCATTGATTTCCTACCTTCTAAAACGTGTAGGGTTGTTGTAAAGGGACTACTTGAAATAACACATATCAATCATAGGAGGTGAATAGTATATGTTAACTTATTTCTGAGTGATAGCTGTTTTCCTTAGAAAATATATCAGATTCAGGGTCCATGTGAATATTATGAAACTTGGTGGTCAATCATTTAATGGTTTCCTATCTGAGAAGCACCAGCATCCCTTGAAACTTGTATTCCTTATCTAACCAGTAATCCTACCTCCTCCAACATGAGTCTGGATATAAAAGTTTCAAATACTTTTGACTGACTACCATGTGTATTTCCATACCTGTGTGACAAAGGACTCCATGAAAAGTCCTGTGCCATACCCAGGCACTTTGATCCTATTCGAAATATTATGATCTAAGTTTAAGCTATTTCAAAGGCCTAATAATTTCCACTTTTATTCTCAACATAGAAATAACTCTTTATGCAGCCCCTAGCCCCAGCTGGAACATTTCTACCGCTGTTCCCAGGAAGGTCACATCCCTTTCATGCTCAGGGTGGACAATCACTGATTGCATCAAGAGACTACTCTCTCATGTCGATGACAGAAAATTCACTGGCTTTTACTTAGCTGCTAATGAGTAATGGCCCTGTGGCCAGCCACAAATGTGGCCAGCCACCGCAGGGCTATTGTGAGAAGGCAAAGAAAGACAATTTTATCCTCCAAGGCCTTGGGTGCTGCCTTCAGGTTTTGCTAAGAAGAAACTGGCTGCTGGGTCAGCACCCCATGAGTAGTCCAAGACTCTGAAAAGACTTGCTAGACTAGTAAGGTTGAGCAACATTATTTTTATCAAAAGACATAGCTATTGTCTTTCAGTGAGATGGTCAGCCTGTTCTCTTTTTAGTAGCAAAGTTGACTTGGGAAACCAGTTTTAGTCCCCAAAGGGTTGCTTGGTGAGTATAGAATCAGAGTAATGAGACTGAGAGGTTTTCAGCATGGTTTCTTTTTAAAATTATGCAAGCAATACATTTTTATTACAGGATGATTACAAAACATGATACCAAAAAAAAAAAAAAAAAAAGGAGCCACACACACCATTTGGAGATAACCATTTTTAATATTTGATGCATAACCTTCCATACTTTTTTATTTCTCCTTTTTGAGACGTACAGACTCTAAGGCTTGGGGATAATTCATTCTTTTAGAGACTTAAGTTCCTACAAGAGGAATTGTTTTCAGATTTTATTTTGAGCAGGGACAAGAAGGGGAAGATCTTGTTCCTGTAAAACCAACTCTTTTGCCAGATATGTGAATGGATAGATGGATGGGTGGGTGGATGAATGGATGGATGGATGGATGTGTTGCAGGAAAGGGGACTCCCTCCAGGGCCTGAGAGTGGGCTCTTGTCTAACACTCAGAAATGAATTGTCTGAGGAGATCTACATGCTAACAAAGCAAGAGACTTTATTGGGAAGGGGTGCCTGGGCAGAAAGCAGCAGAGTAAGGGGACCAGGGAGAACTGCTCTGTTATGTGGTTCACAGTCTCAGGTTTTATGGTAATGGGGTTAGTTTCCAGGTTGTCTCTGGCCAGTCAGCTTGGCCTGTATTTGGTCTGACTCAGGGTTCTTCCTGGTGGCGATTGAATCTCTCAGTCAAGATGGATTCTACTGAGAAGGGTTCAGGGAGGTTGGTAGGACACATGCACCAGTGTCTCTTCCCTCCTTTTGGCCCCTCCTGGATTCCCCTGGTTAGTTTTTGGCGGCAGCCCCATATTCCTTACCAGGACTTCTTATTGCAAGACAACTCACACAAGTGGCTATCACTGTGTTTGGCCTAGGTGGGCAGTTCCCATCAATGTTTCCTTAACAGATGAATGGGTGGATGGATGAGTGAAAGGGTGGATGGATGGGTGGGTGGGTGGAACAAAGGAGAGATGGATAGATAAGTGGATTATTTGGAGTGAAGACACCTTCATTTAACCAGTAGAGTGAATTTTGAATTTGGATAACTTTCTTTGGGTGGCAGAGTTTTGTTTGCCAGCATCCCGTCCTTGGGGGAAACTCCTCTCCTCCTATTCAACGTGATACAGTTAATTATTAAAGGTGCTGTATATATTCCCTCTCTCTCCAGATATTATTGCCACAGATGACCCAGTCTGAGCAAATTTCTTACAACCCCTTGGATATAACAATTGGTCCAGGGAATGGGCAGGTGATCCAAATAGTGATAATCAAAGTTTTTTCTGGAATTGATGTATGAACATAGTGTCAAAATATTTCTTTATATTGAGTTAGCTCAGTGGGGGAGAAGGGCAGCCTGATCTTGCTGGCCGTGTGGCAGAGAGCTTGTCTGAGAGCTGGAGCCAGCAATGCAGAGAAAGACATGGGAAGAGAGGAAGGGGGAACAGAAGAGGTTAACAGGGAGGGAGAGGGACACACATTCACACACACACACACACACACACACACACACACACGGGCAGGTGAGAACATCCTCTCATCAATGAGTTGACATCATTCAAGCCCTTGGATCCAGCTAGGATCCAAGTTAGCCAACTGAACTTTTCTCTTTTCCTTGGGACTTCCCTGGTGGCTCAGATGATAAAGCGTCTGCCTACAATGTGGGAAACCTGGGTCCAGTTCCTGGGTCGGGAGGATCTCCTGGAGAAGGAAATGGCAACCCACTCCAGTACTCTTGCCTGGAAAATCCCATGGACGGAGGATCCTGGTAGGCTACAGTCCATGGGGTCACTTTTCCTTAAGCTACTTTAAATTGGGCTGTGCTTAGTCACTCAGTCATGTACAACTCTTTGTGACTCCATGGACTGCAGCCCGCCATGCACCTCTGTCCATGGGGATTCTCCAGGCAAGAATACTGGAGTGGGTTGCCATGCCCTCCTCGAGGGGATCTTCCCAACTCAGGGATCGAACCCAGGTCTCTGGCATTGCAGGTGGATTCTTTACTGTCTGAGTTGGTTTTGATCAAATATAGCCAAAAGTCATAACTACTTCTCCAGCAACTTGGGGACAGGGGCCCTTTCTCACCTAATCTCTAAACACACGGCCTGACTCTCTCTCTCTTTTTTTTTATGCTCAGGGTGTAACTTTTCTTCCTTTCATTCTGCCTTGAAAACTTCAGCTCCCAGCTCTGCATTCTCTGTGGCAATGCGCCCGTATCCTTCTGGGAAAAAAGGAGCCCAAAGTGTCCTTTAGGAGATGAGCATAAGGTGGAGAGCCCGCGACTCCTCGGACAGCTGATGGGGTCAGATGGGTAGGGCAGTCTGGTTTTGATTAATATGCCTATAAAATGGAATTCTGGGACTGACCTCCATTCAACTCAAGCAACACAAAGATAATTGACCTTTGGAAACTGCCTTTGGCAGTCTTTTATTATTTTTATAGGAAAGTCCTGCAAACCAATTACATCTCACAATGGGCCTTTTATGGTGCTATTAGTTTAATGCAGCTTTCAGAGAAATTAGTCCTCAGGGAGCCTGAAATTCTAGAAAAAAAAGCCCTCCATGGACTTATTTGACTTTTGGATTAGCAGGAAAGATGGATTGGTAGCCTGATATTCCCTATAGTAACTTTTGGCATTTCGAGCCATCTGACCAAGGTACCACGTTCCCATTTTGTGCCCCTGGTGTCCACCCCAAGCAAAAGGAAAAAAAATAAATTAAAAAAAGGACAAGCTGGCTCTTTAAAGAATTCAGTCTACAAATCAAAGAGGGTTTATTCCTCCCTCAGCCTGAGGTTAAAGAAGAATGGGAGTGAGAAAATTGAAATAGCACTTGTGTTTGAAGGTCTGGGTTTTCCCGAACGTGAAATCACAAATGTCCATCTCAGACTCTCGTGTTGGCTTCTGCACCTGTCACACCCTGACCACCATGATTTGTAGAGTGACAGGTCTGGGGCCATCGTCACAGGGTCAGACGGTAGGTCTGGGCTGCATTAGAGGAGGCAGCGTCTCAGGAAAATCACCCAGCCCCCAGGTCAGGAGTCAAGGGTTTGGGGAGTCCTGGCCTGCAGCCCCGCCCTGCTGAGCAGAGTGTGGGAGGGAGGGAAGCTAGAAGATGCCCTTCCGTGTCCTGGGGTCTGGCCCCAGGCTCATTTGTCAGCTCATCCCTAAGACCCCGAACGGGCTGCAGACTGGGTCCATGTGGGGCAGAGAGCCGAGTGACCTGCCCCTGAGCTGCTTCCCCATCAGCCCAACCTGGACCCTAGAAACCCCAGCCCTGCCTGTGCCAGTGTCACGCGGTCGTCAGCACGGCTTCCCGGGGAGCTCACAGTCCTCGGTGACCCTTCAGCTTGAGGACTTGCACTGCATCCTTACATTCCTTCCCTCCCAGCTACTGTTTACTCTGGCTCTGACCCTGTTGGTTCTGCTCACCTGGTCCAGGCCCACCCAGCCGGGGCTCTCTTCTGCAGGCTGCTGTGACTCTCTGCCTGGGCTCCCTCTCCCGTAGGAGCAGATTCTTAGCCTGAGCAGGTGGGGTGGGCTGGCATGCTGGGAGTCATCTCCTATGGGAGCAGCCCTCAACTGTTCCTGTGAAGACATTGATGGGCTAAGACCCCAACTCCCTAGTCCCTAGAGTGGGACCGCTCCTAAGTTTGTTCTGTGTTGCTGCCAGGACTTCCCTCTGCAGTTGGGCCCCAGTTGCCTCCAGTGGTAAACTTCCTGTTCACTTGCCGGGTATTCACTTCCTTCCTCTTCTGTCTCAGTTCTCCGGCCCTTGCTATTACTTCTGAGTCACCCCCAGAGCCTTGTCTCAGAGCCTGCTCGGGGGCTGGCAACCTAAGCCAGATCCATGCCCTATTTCGTCCCCGACTCCCTCATCACGAGGCTAAGGTCCGCGGTGGCTTGTCCTGTACTGTTTTAGGCGCTTCTTGCTCCCTTCTTTACTTTGAACTCAGGTGATGTCTCAGGGCATATCTTCTTCAAGGTCCTTTGACCAATGACCTAAGCCCTCCCAAGGCCCATTGTGGCCAGTGTTCCTCTGATTTTGGCCCAGTTCTTGAGTGGAAGAAATGGAGTCTCATTTTAAAGGGAGAAAGAAATAGAAAGAAGGAAAGAAGGAAAGAAAGAGAGTGCCTCCCTTTCAAGGAGGGGCAGGGAGGGTAATGCAAGGACCACGTGTATCTCTGGAGGAGGAGCAGAGCCTGGAGGAGCTGGGCCCACCACCCACAGGGGCTGCCCTACATTCTTTGGATCAGATTCTGGTCCTGACCCTCATACCTGCCAATGGACCGGATTTATTAGAAAGTGAGGTTGGGCCCCGCTCTCTTCCACCAATTAACTCCTCCTTTTGGAAGCAGCGATGTCTTGCTAATAAAGCAGAAAGCTCTGGCTGCAAGCTCCGCTTATGTGACATGGGGCAAATTGTTTAATCTCACCATAGCTCAGTGTCTTTGTCTGAAAAATGAGGCTCATCATGTCCACCTCATAGGATAGTTTCAAGGAGTAAATAAGACAATGTGATGAAGTGCTTAGCAGAATGCCTGGCATGTAGTAAGAGCTCAATATCACTGGCTGTTATTATTAACCTGGCATGTACTGCCTGGTTTTGTTCATTATCTTTTGATATTTTATCTCCCTGAAGGCAGGAGGCACGCGGTGGCATCTTTCTTCCTCATGGTGTGTACAGCGTGTATATAAAGGAGGTGTATAAAAAGATTCATGGGTAGGGACCATGTAGGCTAACATCCTGGCTGGCTGATGCTCTCCTTGACCTTCCCAGCACTGGGCTTCCCGGGGATCTGAAGGCATGTGAAGAGGTGGTTCTGGTTGTGGCCAGAGCTGTCTTGTCCCTGCATTCCTAAGGATGCAGTCTTGCTATGATGAAACTGTGTCATGGGTGGCCCTCCTTCATCATGTTCAGAACCTAAAGACAGTGCAGGGGCTGGGGCCCCAGGAGAGGCCAGGGCAGCGCTGGGGTGTTTTGGAGTCTGAGGTGCAAAAGTGTTTAAGCTGAACGCGCCACTTAAATAACAGCGTTATCTGCTGCTCCCCCTTCAGTGTTCCAGACAGATAAAGATAAAATAGCCGAGGTAATTGTGGAGATGGAGTGTTGCTGGCAAATGATCTGAGCACAAAGACCATTTCCAGAGACAGATGGAGTGGAGGCTCCGGTAATTTTTCTCGAATCATGTTTAAAGTGGCACAGCCTGAAAACCAATTCAGCAGGAGTGCCGCCCCAGGGGTCCAGGGCCACCTGAACTTTGAACACATTAAAGCCCAGTGAAGCTCATCGGTGACAAAGAAAGGAAGCTATTCCCCAAAGAGCTCAGCGCTGGGGTGGCCTGGAGAGGGAACCTGATGATCACCCCTGGGACATTCTACCCACACAGTGCTGGATGCCAAGCGCTGATGTGAAATTACCAGTGAATCTGACTATCTAAGCTTGGCTTGATTCCAGGGCTCAGAGAAGTGAGGGCACAGCGCTGGGTGGGATCAGCTGAGCTTGAGAGGCTTCTTGGTTTGTAATTTGGTTGGTTTGGGGGAATCAAGGCAACGAATCTCAAGAACCAGTGCTGTGGTGTTTAAATGTGTCCTTGGGCCCAGAGCCAGCTCCACAGTGCAGGAAGCACTTGGGGACTTCCCTCCTCTCACTGTCAACCTGCTGATGCAGGAAGTAATGAGCTCTGAAGGTAAAAGGACAACAGCTTGTGGAACGCTTTGCAGACATTAAAAACCATGTAGAAAGGTATCTGGGCTTCCCTGGTGGCTCAGATGGTAAAGACTCTGCCTGCAATGTGAGAGACAGGTTCAATTCCTGGGCTGGTAAGATCCCCTGGTGAGGGGAATGGCAACCCACTCCAGTATTCTTGTCTGGAGAATTCCATGGACAGAGGAGTCTGGTGGACTATAGTTCATGGGGTCTCAAAGAGTCAGACACAACTGAGTGACTAACAAACACAGAAAACTATCTAATGACTTGGGGGGAAATTCATGCTACATCACGAAGGGGAAAAAGCAGACTACAAAACAGCATGTAGGTATGCCCCTGTGTTTATTTAAAAAAAAAACTACATATATGCACACAGATGCCAAAAAAAAAAAAAAAAAAGACTGAAGAGACAGCTGAAATATATTATTTACAACTTTTCTTCACCTCTAAATCTTTCTACAGTTTCCAAGTTTTCTACAATGTGTGTGTATTTCTTTTGTAATGAGTGAAAGAGATATTAAAATCTTATCCGATGTTCAAATAGTACTTAGAGTTTTCAGTGTTTTTTGTGTACATGGTTTTGTTTGATCCCTAGAGCAGTTCTGCAGATTAGGTAGAACAGAGATTCCCACTTTACAGATGAGCAAACTGAGGCCCTGAGTAAATCAGGGGCTTAAGTAAGGTGGTACCTGGCTTTTAAGTCCCTAAGCCAGGGTTATAACTCAAGTCTCATGTATTCTAGTTTTAGTGTTCTTCCCACTCTATATTAGGAGTTTGAGGATAAGCCAGTGGACAGTATCTTGACACCTCATAATTGAGATCCTAACTCTTATCGCTTCTTTGGGACTCCTACCCTGATCCTGCCAGTAAGACCAGGTTCCTGTGTTATGTCCTATCAGAACCGAGTCTATTCTTTTCTATGTTGTCTAATGCAGTAGGTACTAGTCACCTGTGGCTATTTAAATTTGCATTTAAGATAATAAAAGTTAAATAAACTTAAACATTTGATTCTTCAGTCACATTTGTCACATTCTAAGTGCATGCCAGCCGTAGGCATCTGGGCCATGTCCACGGGCATCCATCATCTCAGAAAGACCTGGGCAGGCTGTTCTGGATGGCTCATCACCCTTGATGATGATACATTTATTTGTTCAGTTATTATTGGATTCATGCCTATTCTCTGCATGAAACTGTAAAGTCCGTGAGGGCAGGTATCGCGTCTGACTCGTTTCCCTTCTGGATCATCAGTGCCCTGACTGCTTTTTAAAAAATTTTTATTTTGTTTTATTTATTATTTTGCTGTGCCAGATCTTAGTTGCAACATGTGGGATCTTTCTATTTTTAATTGGAGGATAATTGCTGTACAATGTTATGTTGGCTTCTGCTATACAACAACGTGAATCAGCCAAAAGTATAAGTATGTCCCCTCTCTCTTTTTTTTAAAATTTATTTTAATTGGAGGCTGATTACTTTACAATATTGTGGTGGTTTTTGCCATACAGTCACATGAATCAGCCATGGGTGTACATGTGTTCCCCATCCTGACCCTCCCTCCCCATCCCATCCCTCAGGGTCATCCCAGTGCACCAGCCCCGAGCACCCTGTCTCATGCATCGAATCTGGACTGGCGATCTATTTCACATATGATAATATACATGTTCCAATGCTATTCTCTCAAATCATTCCACCCTCACCTTCTCCCACAGAGTCCAAAAGTCTATTCTTTACATCTGTGTCTCTTTTGCTGTCTCGCATATAGGGTCATCATTACCATCTTTCTAAATTCCATATATACGCATTAATATACTGTATTGGTGTTTTTCTTTCTGACTTACTTTGCTCTGTATAATAGGCTCCAGTTTTATCCACCTCATTAGAACTGATTCAAATGCATTCTTTTTAATAGCTGAGTAATATTCCATTGTGTATATGTACCACAGCTTTCTTATCCATTTGTCTGTCGATGGACATCTAGGTTGCTTCCATGTCCTGGCTATTGTAAACAGTGCTGCAATGAACATTGGGGTACATGTGTCTCTTTCAATTCTGGTTTCCTCAGTGTGTATGCCCAGCAGTGGTATTGCTGGGTTGTATGGCAGTTCTATTTCCAGTTTTTTAAGGAATCTCCACCACACTGTCCTCCATAGTGACTGTACAAGTTTGCATTCCCACCAACAGTGTAAGAGGGTTCTTTTTTCTCCGCACCCTCTTCAGTGTTTATTGTTTGCAGACTTTTTTTTAATATTCTTAATATGTTTATTATTTTTTTCCATTTATTTTTATTAGTTGGAGGCTAATTTCTTTACAATATTGTAGTGGTTTTTACCATACATTGACATGAATCAGCCATGGATTTACATGTGTTCCCCATCCCGATCCCCCCTCCCACCTGTTTGCAGACTTTTTGATAGCAGCCATTCTGACTGGCGTGAGATGGTACCTCATTGTGGTTTTGATTTGCATTTCTCTGATAATGAGTGATGTTGAGCATCTTTTCATGTGTTTGTTAGCCATCTGTATGTCTTCTTTGGAGAAATGTCTGTTTATTTCTTTGGCCCATTTTTTGATTGGGTCACTTATTTTTCTGGAATTGAGCTGCAGGAGTTGCTTGTATATTTTTGAGATTAATTCTTTGTCAGTTGCTTCATTTACTATTATTTTCTCCCATTCTGAAGAATGTCTTTCCACCTTGCTTATAGTTTCCTTTATTGTGCAAAAGCTTTTAAGTTTAATTAGGTCCCATTTGTTTATTTTTGCTTTTATTTCCATTACTCTGGGTGTCCCCTCTCTCTTGAACCTCCCTCCCATCTCCTCCCCCAAGTGAGATCTTTGATATTAGCTGCAGCATGTGGGATCTAGTTCCCTGATCAGGGATTGAACCCAGAGCCCCTGCATTGGGAGCGTAGAGTCTTAGCCACTGGACTACCAGGGAAGTCCCCCTCATCTGGTCTTTATACACAGAAGTTGTTTAATAAATATCTAAGGGATGCTTTCTGCTGCTTTAGGATAAAGTCCACATGTCTTAGCATGGCTTCTAGGCTGTGTTAAGCAGTCTGGCCCCTTCACCAAACTCCCTCAAACACTCTCTTCCTTCTCTTCAACCATCCAGTTGTCCAGCTACCTTTCAGTTCCTTGGATATTTCATTCCTCTTGCCATTGCGACTTCACAATGCTGTTTCCTTTGCCTGTAGGACCCTTCCCCTACCTCAGCTTCTCTTGGATGACTTTCTCATCCTTCAAGTCCAAAGGTTAAAGGTTAAAATGCCTCTTCCTCCAGGCAGCCTTCCCTGGCTCCCTGAGTCTAGTTTAGTGGCTTCCCCTCCATGCTCTCAAAGTACCCTGAATTTCCACCCCTATCTTAGCATACTGTAATGTAATGGCCTCTTAATATCTGTATCTTTTCAGCTAGATCATAAACCCCATGGGGCAGAGGCTGTTCCTCTGTTAGTCACCATCATGTTGCCTTTTGCCTAGATCAGTGCCTGGCAAAAAGTAATCAGTCAGTCAAAAAATATTTATTGGGAATCCCCTACATATCTGGACCATGCCGGGCACTAGGCTTATAGTCGTGGACAAGAAAGACTTGGTTCTTACCTTTAGAGGCTTCCCCAGTTTTTAGAGCCTTGCAGAATGTTTCTTGAAAGAATAAAGGACTAAAGCTGTGTCTAATAAGATTGGCCTGTCCCAGAGGGGAGGTGGTGATTCCTTTGACCCTAGAGCTATGGGAGCAAAGTCAGGGATGATACAGGAGGGGCCTCTACACTTTCCGGGCTCCAGTCACTAGGGCAGTGTTTTCCGAGATGGGGCACTGGGGAGACTGGGAGAGGCGTCTCCCATGGTATGTTTACTTAAATAACTTGAAGTCTTTTTGTGATTTTATCCCCACCCTCAGAATCACCACCAGGGTGTTTCTGGTAATAATAGCATTGCTTATTACACATTACCACACGTCATTTAGAACACCACCTTTGCTAAAAACTTAACACACAAAAACTCATCTCGTCCTCTTAAACCCTCTACAAGGGTAGTGAAATGATCATCCCCATTTCACAGAAAGGGGTCACAGAAAGGTAGAACAATTTGTCAAGGTCCCAGCTAATGGATGGTGGAACCAGGACTGGAACCCAGGTAGTTCGTCTTCTGATATGTGCTCTTAAACACTGAGCTAAAATGAAACAACTGAGAGCCACTCAGGTGGAGAGTTGGCTCCAAACTCATAGATTCCCTTCATCAGGAGGATCGTGTTCTTAGCTTACACTGGTTGGGAGACATAACTACAATTCACGACACTATTCAAGAATATTCCAAGAATGTTCCAAAGCAGGCCACAATCCATTGCTCCATCTGGAGGGCCAGACTGTGTGAGACCAGGTGGGATGGAGGAGTAAGGGAGGACTGGGTGTGAAGGACAGGCAGGGTGGGGGCACCTGAGGACCTGATGTGAAGTTGATCCAGAGCTTGGGGGTTGGGCACAAAGTGAGTTCCCCTGCATGTTCTAGAAAGAACTTGAGCCCCTCCTTGTTAATTCATCATGGAGTTATTGAGTACCTACTCTGTTCCAGGCACTGTGCTGGCTTCAAAGGGCATAATGTGAGTAGGAAACATCCAATCCCTGCCCTTGTGGTGTCTGATGAGGCAAATAAGTTTGTTAAGCAAATGAGCAAACAAACACGAGGGGAGATAGGTGATCTAAAGCAAAGAACATGTCTCTTCAGGAACAGATAACAGAAGGATCTGATCCTGGCTGGCTGTGAGTAGGGGGAGGAGATCAGGGAAAGCCTCACTTCTGAGAATTGTTTAAACTGAGATTTGGGTGATGAGTTGAAGCTACTTGGTTAAAGGGGATGGCCAAAGGGATTCCAGGTAGAAGGGTCAGCACATGCAAAGGTTCTGTGGTAGGAAAGAGCATGAGAGAATCCAAGAAGGTCAGCATGGCTAGAATGTAGAGCCAGCAGGAAGGTGGCTTACTCTAAAGGAGAGAGACTGGGGCCAGAACACACAGGGCCTGGATGGATGATGATCATATATCTCAGTTTTCTGGAGACAGTTCTGGTTTGCTTCAGTTTCTGTAGAAAATTTGGAACAGGGTCTCCCCTTACTCCAAATTGTTTGGATGACAGAGTATATAGTCACCCCCTTAGGTCATGTTAAGGATTTCACTCTTATTCTGAAATATGGTAAGTCACTAAAGTGTTTTCAGCAGACAAGATCCTCCCCTGACAGTATTAGGTTCAAGTTTCCCAGATGAGTATCTGGCTGCAGCAAGGAGAGCAGACTGGAGATGGGGGTCAAGTTTGCAGGCAGAAAGCCAGTTAGGAGGCAATTTCTATAGTGATGGCTGAATAGTGGTCTTTCATTACCAATGGTGAGAACTGCTCCCTTCCACTTCACCCGCACTCCAAGAAAGTTCCAGAACTCAAGTTTAAAATAGTTATGGAGAAACGGGAACGCTCTTGCACTGTTGGTGGGAATGTAAATTGATACAGCCACTATGGAAGATGGTATGGAGATTCCTTTAAAAAACTAGAAATAAAATCACCATATGACCCAGAAATCCCACTCCTAGGCATATACCCTGAGGAAACCAGGGTTGAAAAAGACACATGTATCCCATTGTTCATTGCAGCACTATTTACAGCAGTTAGAACATGGAAGCAACCTAGATGTCCATTGACAGATGAATGGATAAAGAAGCTGTGGTACATATACACAATGGAATATTACTCAGCCATAAAAAGGAACACATTGGAGTCAGTTCTGATGAGGGCCTAGAACCTATTATACAGAGTGAAGTGCGTCAGAAAGAGAAAGATAAATGTCATATTCTAACACACATATACTGAATCTAGAAAAATGGTTCTGAAGAATTTATTTACAGGGCAACAGTGGAGAAACAGACATAGAGAATAGACTTATGGACATGGGGAGAGGGGAGGAGAGGGTGAGATATATGGAAAGAGTAACATGGAAACTTACATCACCGTATGTAAAATAGATAGCCAACGGGAATTTGCTCTATGGCTCAGGAAACTCAAACAGGAGCTCTGTATCAACCTAGAGGGGTGGGATGGGGAGGGAGATGGAAGGGAGGTTCAAAAGGGAGGGGCTATATGTATACTTATGGCTGATTCATGTTGAGGTTTGACAGAAAACAACAAAAGTCTGTAAAGCAATTATCCTTCAATAAAAAAATAAATTAAAAAAAATAGTTGAAACTTTGGTTGGGTTTAGGATGCCCTCGTGTCTTGTCACCAGGTGACTTGTGGCATGCAGCAACTGAATGGGTGGAAGCCCTTGTGGGATTCCCTGAAAGGCCAAGGACTTCCCGCCTGGTCTGGAAAAAGCACACATAGGTCACCCCAGATATCACCCAGGGGCCAGCTAGCACAGGGCAGAGGGCTGGTCATCAGCTGTCCATCTAAGTTGCCAGCTGTAGCCATAGTATCCATGCCAGGGCTGCTGGGTGGACATTGTTGACACAGGAGATTTTTGGTTGTGGGAGCTCGTTTTCCGAGAGCTTGTCTTGGATTTCAAGTGAGGTACCAGAGTTTGAGAGGGATGCTCTGAAACCCGCTCCTCTGTGGTTACTCTCTCTCTCCCTCTGTCATTTTCTCTGTCTCTCTGGAGCTTCTACTTTGTTTAAAATCTGTCTTAAAGTACACTTGTTATTCTTCCTGCCAGCCTATTAAAGCTGCCTGGGCTTGACTGCTTTTTCAAAGCATCTCAAGTCTTTTCTCTTGGTCGGTGAAATGAAAACACAATTATTCTAGTGGAACATTTTACATTAGATGCAATCTAAGAAAACGGCTTACAGAACACAGAGGGCTTATTCGGAAGCAGCTAGGGTTTGGAGGAGGGGGGCGGGGAAGGAGAACTGCGGGTAGGCAGAACACTTTCTTGGATGATGGGGTGGGGGGCACAAGGGGAGCCAGGGCTGTGAGTGCCTCATGCAGTTTGGTGGCTCCGGAATAAGTCAACGTGAATTGATGACCCTTTCTGGTGCTCTTATTCCCTAGGATTTTATTTTATATTTTTTAGTCCAGAATCATGCAGTTCTTTAACAAGGCCCCTCTCTCTCTTCTCCTTTTATTTCCCCCTATCTCTCCTGCTCTTAATTTTTTTTTTTCTTCTACTTCATGTTTTTGCTGCTTTCCCAGGTCTAGCCAGGGACTCCGTTTTCTCTGACACCCATCTGCTGTGCATCTTTGGGTTGTGTGAGAGCAGGAAACAAAAGCTTCTGGCTTACCTCCTGCTAAGTGCTGGGGCTCCAGTAGTTGGCAGTGTTCAGCTCAGTCTGTCTCTAACAGGACGGGGAGGGCAGGACTCACTCTGAACAGGGATGGAGGCCCCTGGGGTCATTGTGCAGCAGTTTACCCAGCTGAACCAGACACTTGCTGACTCCATGTGATGCTGAATTAGTGCCAAAGGGAGCCTCGGTGTCTGTCTCCTCCAGTCTTCCCACCTCACAGGAGGAGAAATGGGAGTCCAGGGAGGTGACCTGGGGGAGGAGGAATTCACACCCTATCCATCCCTCCCCCCCAATGCCAGACTCCCAACCCAATTCCCTTTGCCTACTGAGGGAGAAACAGAGTCTGGAGGACAAAACTGTCCCACCCTCTTCTCATTTTAAGGACTTCATGGTATGCCATGGGACCCATGTTCTCTGTCTTCTTGCGGAATAAGGGGCCGATGGAGGGTTAAGATTTGGCTGGGAGAGTAGCTAAGTATGTGACTCTAGACCAGACACTGCAGATGCCCATGAGGCTTAAGCCTCTTTTAAAAAAGCTGTTTTCATATCTTGCAGTTTTTCATTAGTGATAACTGTCCTTGGGTGAGCTCACCTTTCCCACGGACTGCAGTTTACTGGCTTGGCAAGGGTGTTAGCGAGTTTGGCTGCAGCTTTATTCTCTCTCCCAGCTCTCAGAGAAGTGCTCAGCCTGGGAGACAGCCCAGCCAGAGAGCTGGCAGCAAGTGAGGAGCAAACAGGGAACAAAAGTTGCTCCATTTCCTTCCTTCCTGCCCCCTCTGGGCATAAGAACCCCTGGAGCACAGATCCCCTCCAGGCTCTGTGCCCTCACCTCTGTCTTCTCCCTCTGTGATGACCAGGATAAGCCTGCCACCCCCTAGACCCCGTCCCTCCTTCACTCCAAGCCCTGGCATGGGGTCAAGAGCATGGTGGGAGCTCCCACCCCCACCTGCCTGGTTGTTTGATTATAGTCAGTGCATGAGCTGAAGCTCTGTAGAGACTATCTTGTATTTTCATGAAGGTGGTACATTTCTGTTTTTTTTAAGGCAAAATCAATTTATCTTAGAGCTCATATATTTGCTAGGAATGAAAGTCCCCTGGAGTTAAGTAAGGGGAAAAATATTCTAAGGCAATGGGCCTGCTGGGATCCAAGTAAAATCAGGTCAATTAGGCCATAGGACAGGTGGGAATCAGGCCACCCCCAGGACTAGAGCAGCAGTAGAGTTCCCTGACCTTGCATTCTTGCTTCTCCATGAGTGTGATCCAGCTAAAGCCCTCTTCTGATCTGCTCCCATTTGTGGCTGAATCTCAGCTTTTCCATTGCAAATTCCCAGCAGTGGCCGATCAAAGGCCATCATTTGGTCAAAATGGTCATTTTGGACTGAATCAGCTGTGGGTAGGGTGCCCCCAAATGCTTGGTACCCCTGATGACTCTACTGTATTATCATTAGCTGTACTATCATTATAGCTAAGATTACATCAGAATGCCCAGAAGGGGTGACGTCATCCTTTTCAATGCTTGTCCCCAAATGCTCTGCTTTAAATTTTTTAAATTAAAAAAAAAGTAATTTATTTAAAAATCACAACGTGTACTTGCTGGTGCTGATGACAAATGATCCCTCCTCCACGGGTCAAAAAATGAACTTTGGAGGAAATCAGAGTGAAGAAAGCCAGGTTTCTAACCTGCCAAGAAGGGGAGACATCAGGTTTTAGATCCCAGTTCTGGCCTTGGGCTGTCCTAATTTCTTCTGGAAGAAAAATGATGGCAACAATGTAGAATGAGGGTTATATGAAGCTGGAATAGTAATGCCTCTGTCTTGAAGTAATTAAGAGAACCTGGGACAGTGATTAGCACGAAATAAATGCTCAGTAAATGGTGACTGTGATCATCAGCTCCTGAAGGCCAGAATCACCATGTACCTCAATCTAAGTGCAAAATACAGTTATTAACGGAATAACTGATCACAGCATGGCCCGACAAGAGCAGAAAGTGACTTTCATGGAATGGACTTGGTGAAAGAAGTGACAGACAACCCGAATGAGTAGAAAAGAAGTTGGCAGAAAATGACCATTGCAGGTTTTCAAAAATGCAAGTGAATATAACCAATTTATTAATAAAAAAGAGAAAATGGAATCAAATAAAATGCTTGGCAAAAAACCCCCACACAATTAAAAGAAAGACTAGAAGACAGAGATAGGATCAAGTAATAAGGGTATCAAAAAGAAAATATAATCCAATTGTATCAATCGTCACTTTGAATAACAGTAGTCTAAATGCACCAATTAAAAGACAGAGATCATCAGAGTGTATCAAAAAAGGTGAATTGCATGTTGTCTATAAGAAACCTACTTTCTTTTCTTTTCCTCTATTAAACTTTTAATTTTGTATTGGCGTATAGCCAGTTAACAATGTTGTGAGTCTCAGGTGGACAGCAAAGGGACTCAGCCATACATATACATGAATCCATTCTCCCCCAAATTCCCCTCCATTCCAGGTTTCCACATAACATTGAGCAGAATTCCCTGAGCTATACAGTAGGTTCTTGTTGAAAAAATCTACTTTTAATATAAAAACACATATGTATTGAAAATAAATGGATGGAGAAAAACAGACCTGGCTAACACTAATCTAAAGAAAGCAAGAGTAGTTATTTTAATCTCAGAGCAGATTTCAAACTAAGGAAGCTTAGCAGTGATGAAGAAGGACATTATATAATAATAAAAAGTTGATTCTCCAAAAACAAATAGCATTCCCTAATAACTGCTTCATAACTTAATAGAGCATCAAACCATATGAGGCCAAACCCAATAGTATTGCAGAGAGAAATAGGTGACTCCACTATGAAAGTTGGAGACTTCAACACTTCTCTATAAGAAATGGACAGATCCAGTAGGCAGAAAACCAGTAAGGACAGAGTTGATCTCAACAGCACTTTCAATCAACTGGAGAGAATATATATATACCACTTGATCCAACAACAGCAGAATACAGATTCTTTTCAAGCTCACACAGAACATTCACCAGACACACCATATTCTGGGCCATAAAACAAACCTTGACACATTTAAAAGAATAAAAACCATACAATGTCTGCTTTCAGACCACACTGGCTTTAAACTAGAAATCAACAACAGAAAGATAAACAGAAGTACATGGAGACTAAATAGCAACTTTTAAGTAACACAGGGTCATAGTAGAAGTCTAAAGAGAAACTTAAAAATCTTTTCAACCAAATGAAAATTAGAACACAGCCCTAACAAAATTTGTGGAATTCAGTGAAAGAAATACCTAGAGAGATACTTACAGAATTGAGTGCATATATTAGAAAAGACAAAAAAGTAAAATCTATCATCTATGTGATTCTAGGAAACCTATGAATTTCTAAGAAACTGGAAAACACAGAGAAAATTAAATCCAAAGTAAGCAGAAGAAAGAATAAGAATTAGAGCAGAATTCAATGGAATGGAACACAGGAAATCAATGCAGAAAATCAATGAAACCAAAAGCTGGTTCTTTGAAACAATCAATAAAATTGATAAACCTCTAGTCAGGCTAACTAAGAAAAAAAGAGGACATAAATTACTAACATCAGAAATGAAAAAGGGAATATTACTATACATCCCAGGACATTAAAAAGGATAACAAAGCAATACTATAAACAATTCAGTGTCCCCAAATTTGATAACTTAGATAAAATGGACCAATTCCAAGGGAGGCACAATTTGCCAAAATTTACACAGGAAGAAATAGACAATCTGAACAGGTTTGCATCTATTAAATTACTTGAACCAATAATAAATAACCTTCCAAATCAGACACACTGGGCCCAGTTGGGTTCACTTAAGGATGGAATTATACCACTTCTCTACAATCTCTGTCAGAGGAGAAGCAGAGGTAATACTTCCTAACTCATTCTGTGAGGTGTTGTTCAGTCGCTCAGGTGTGTCCTACTCTTTGTGACCCGGGAACTGCAGCACACCAGGCTTCCCTGTCCTTCACTATCTCCCAGAGTTTGTTCAAACTCATGTCCATTGAGTCGGTGATGCCATCCAACCATCTTGTCCTGTCATCCCCTTCTCCTGTTGCCTTCAATCTTTCCCAGCATCAGAGTCTCTTTTCCAGTGAATCGACCTTTTGCATCAGGTGGCCAAAGTATTGGAGCTTCAGTTTTAGCATCAGTCGTTCCAATGAATATTCAGAGTTGATTTCTTTTAGGATTGACTGTTTTGATCTTCTTGCCATCCTAGGGATTCTCAAGAGTCTTCTCCAACACCACAGTTCAAAAGCACCAATTCCATGGTACTCAGCCTCCTTTATGGTCCAACTCTCACATCTATACATGACTACTAGAAAAAGAATAGCTTTGACTATATGGACATTTGCTGACAAAAAAGTAATGTCTCTGCTTTTTAATACACTGTAGAGGTTTGTCATAGCTTTTCTTCCAAGGAGCAAGTGTCTTTTAATTTCATGGCTACAGTCACCATTCACAGTGATTTTGGAGCCCAATAAAATAAAGTCTGTCACTGTTACCATTGTTTCCCCATCTATTTGCCATGAAGTGATGGGACCAGATGTCATGATCTTAGTTTTTTGAATGCTGAGTTTTAAGTCAGCTTTTTCACTCTCCTCTTTCACTTTCATCAAGAGACTCCTTAGTTCTTCTTCACTTTCTGCCATAAGGGTGTCATCTGCACATCTGCAATAATCTGAGGTTATTGATATTTCTCCTTGCAATCTTGATTCCAGCTTGTGCTTCATCCAACCCAGCATTTCACACATATTTCACATGTACTCTGCACAGAAGTTAAATAAGCAAGGTGACAATACACAGCCTAGACGTACTCCTTTTCCAATTTGGAACCAGTATGTTGTTCCATGTCAGGTTCTAAATGTTGCTTCTTGACCTGCATACATGTTTCTCAGGGGACAGGTCAGGTGCTCTGGTATTCCCATCTCTTTAAGAATTTTCCACAGTTGGTTGTGATTCACACAGTCAAAGTATTAGTGTAGTAAATGAAGCAGAAATAGATGTTTTTCTGGAATTCTCTTGCTTTATCTATGATCTCATGGATGTTGGCAATTTGATCTCTGGTTCCTCTGCCTTTTCTAAATATAACGTGAACATCTGGAAATTCTTGGTTCAAGTTCTGTTGGAAGATTTTGAGCATGACCTTGCTAGCTTGTGAAATGAGTGCAATTGTGTGGTAGTTTGAACATTCTTTGGCATTGCCTTTCTTTGGGATTGGAATGAAAACCGACCTTTTGCAGTCCTATGGCCACTGCTGAGTTTTTGAAATTTGCTGGCATACTCAGTGCAGCACTTTAACAGCGTCATCTTTTAGGATTTGAAATAGCTCAGCTGGAATTCCATCACCTGCACTAGCTTTGTTCGTAGTGATGCTTCCTAAGGCCCGCTTGACTTTCAGTCTAGGATCTCAGGCTTGAGGTGAGTGATCACACCATCGTGGTTATCAGGTCATTAAGACCTTTTTTGTATAGTTCTTCTGTGTATTCTTGCCACCTCTTCTTAATAACTTCTGCTTCTGTTAGGTCCATACTATTTCTGTCCTTTATTGTGCCCATCTTTGCATGAAATGTTGCCTTGGTAGCTCTAATTTTCTTGAAGAGATCTCTAGTCTTTTCCATTCTATTGTTTTCCTCTATTTCTTTGCATTGTTCACTTAGGAAAGCTTTCTTATCTCTCCTTGCTATTTGGATCTCTGCATTCAGATGGGTGTATCTTTCCTTTTCTCTTTTGCCCTTTGTTTCTCTTCCTATCTCAGCTATTAGTGAGGCCCCCTCAGACAACCATTTTGCCTTTTTGCGTTTCTTTTCCTTGGGAATGATTTTGATCACTGCCTCCTGTACAGTGTTATGAACCTCCATCCATAGTTCTTCGGGCACTCTGTCCATCAGATCTAATCCTTGAATCTATTTGTCACTTCCACTGTATAATTTTAAGGGATTTGATTTAGGTCATACCTGAATCTGTGACATGGTGATCACCCTAATTACAAAACTAGACAAAGACATTACAGGAAAAGAAAACTACAGACCATTATTTCTTATGAACATAGATGCAAATATCTTCAACAAAATATTAGCCAAGAGAATCCAACAATGTTTAAAAAGAATTATACATTGTGATCATGTGGGAAAAAATATTTTCAAAAGACACCTCTGACCAAGGACCTTTATCTAAAATATGCAAAGAACTCTTAAAACTCAGTAATAAGAAAAGAAATAAACTGGTTTTAAAGCAATTCAAAGATCTTAACAGATACCTTACCCAAAAGATGTATACAGATGGCAAATAAACATATGAAAAGATATCACACTGCATGTCATCAGAGAAATACAAAATAAAACAACTAAGGAATACCACTCTACACCTATTAGAATGGCAAAAATTTACATTGATAATACAAAATGCTGGCAAGGATGTAGAGCAATAGGAATTCTCATTCTTTGATAGTGGGAATGTGAAATGGTATAGCAACTTTGGATGACAGTTTGACAGTTTCTTATAAAACTGAACATACTGTTAGCACGTTATCCAGCAACTATGCTTTTTGGTATTTTACCCAAAGGAGGTAAAAACTTACGTTCACACAGAATTCTGCATACAGTTGTTTCAGTTCAGTTCAGTTCAGTTGCTCAGTCATGTCTGACTCTCTGCGACTCCATGAACCACAGCACGCCAGGCCTCCCTGTCCGTCACCAACTCCCGGAGTCTACCCAAACCCATGTCCATCGAGTTGGTGATGCCATCCAACCATCTCATCCTCTGTCATCCCCTTCTCCTGCCTTTAATCTTTCCCAGCATCAGGGTCTTTTCAAATGAGTCAGCTCTTCGCATCAGGTGGCCAAAGTATTGGAGTTTCAGCTTCAACATCAGTCCTTCCAATGAGCACCCAGGACTGATTTCCTTTAGGATGGACTGATTGGATCTCCTTGCAGTCCAAGGGAGTCTCAAGAGTCTTCTCCAACACCACAGTTCAAAAGCATCCATTCTTTGGTGCTCAGCTTTCTTTACGGTCCAACTCTCACATCCATACATGACCACTGGAAAAGCCATAGCCTTGACTAGACAGACCTTTATTGGCAAAGTAATGTCTCTGCTTTTTAATATGCTGTCTAGGTTGGTCATAACTTTCCTAGGAGTAAGCGTCTTTTAATTTCATGGCTGCAGTCACCATCTGCAGTGATTTTGGAGCCCCAAAATATAAAGTCAGCCACTGTTTCCATTGTTTCCCCATCTATTTCCCATGAGGTGATGGGACCAGATGCCATGATCTTAGTTTTCTGAATGTTGAGCTTTAAGCCAACTTTTTCACTCTCCTCTTTCATTTTCCTCAAGAGGCTCTTTAGTTCTCTTCACTTTCTGCCATAAGGGAGGTGTCATCTGCATGTCTGAAGTTATTGATATTTCTCCTGGCAATCTTGATTCCAGCTTGTGCTTCATCCAGCCCAGCGTTTCTCATGGTGTACACTGCATATAAGTTAAACAAGCAGGGTGACAATATACAGCCATGACATACTCCTTTTCATATTTGGAACCAGTCTGTTGTTCCATGTCCAGTTTTAACTGTTGCTTCCTGATCTGCATACAGGTTTCTCAAGAGGCAGGTCAGGTGGATATACAGTTGTTTATAGCAGCTTTATTCATAATTGCCAAACTTTCAAGCAACTGAGATGACCTTTAGTAGGTAAATGAATAAATATACTGTGGGACATCCAGAAATGGGCTATCAAGCCATGAAAGGATATGGAGGAAACTTGAATGCATATTACTAAGTGAAAGAAATCAATCTGAAAAGGCTACATCCTGTATGATTCCAAGTGTAGGACATTCTGGAAAAGGCAAAATTATGGAGACTATAAAAAGTTCAGTGGCTGTCAGGAGGGATATAGGAGGAGTGCATAGGTGGAGCCCAGAGAATTTTTCAGGCAGTGAAAATACTCTGTATGATAACATAATGATGGATACTTGTCATCATACATTTGTCCAAACCCATTGAATATACAATACTATTAACGGACCATAGTGTAAACGAAGGACTATGGGTGATTATGATGTGTCAATATAGGTTCATCCTTTGTAACAAATGATATACCTGTCTAGTAGGAGATGTTCTCATGAGAGGGGCCTATGCATGGGTGGGTTCAGAGGGTCCATGGGGAATCTGTGCCTTCCCTTCAATTTTGCTGAGAACCTTAAAGTGCTCTAAAAAATAAATCTCTTATTACAAGAAATATTAGGGACACTATCATTGACTAGTTCATAATCTCAGAGATAAAATTAGGGAATTCTTTTTCAAAAATGTTGCCTGAGTGGTTATGAAATACAGTCAGGGAGGAGAATATCACTGGTCTTTAAAACGTCTGAATTTGCTTTAATTTCCCTTGATTATATTGATTTCCTTGTGTAAACCAATGAACTTCCAAGAGTCTGGTTTTCCTAAACTTCTAGATGTTTTACAATACCTTCTTCTTATGAAGAAGTCTTCTTACGAAGACTATCTAAACAGGGATTTACTAGTTGGCATCTTCTAATTGCTTTGTCTTACTGGTCAGAAATATGCTGGGGTTTCTAATTTCTTACTGAGAAAGGAAAATGAGATAAACGGTAGGAAGAGTCCTCACCATGGGCCAGTCTCTTGCTGAGTATCCAATGTCTGTGACCTCTGTTAATCATCACAAGGACCCTTTGAAGTGGATCCTATTGTGAGGATAGATGTTAGTTATAGATAGAAGAACATGTGGTGAAGTAAGTCTCCAGACATTGGCAGAAGCATGCTGGGAGAGGTGTGGTTGGGAAGCAGACTCCTGTGGCTCAGACAGAGCCTGGAAGGTGGGGAAGGGATGGAGCCACCTTTTCGGAGCCATTTTTTAGGAGCCCAGGGGGTGTTTGCTCAGCCCTCCAGATTCCCATCGAGTCCCATCCAGGTGTGAGGAGAGCACAGGTGGCTAATTAAGCTGAAAGTAGCATTGAGGAGCCCAGGGAGGAAATCAAGACATCTGTTCCCCACAGCTCATCAACTTACTCTTTTGTGTTGCATCTTTGTAAGGATGAGCCCCCCTCTTCCCAGCTGAAGGTCAGCACTGGGGGCTGAGTGAGGACAGTTATCAAGGAGCTGTGAACTTTTTACTTTTACTTTTTATTTAGCATCTACCTTTGGTGGAGCCGGTCCCATTTCTATTTGTGAACAGCGTCCAGAACTGATTTTCTCTGAGCCCAGTGGTCACAATTTACAACATCTTCCTCACCCCTACCCTATCTTCCTCCCTACTTTATTTATTTGCTTGTATTTATCCTGTAAGAAGAAGGACTCCTACTGCCCCATCCAGGGGGAAATCAAGGCCATGATCTGGGTTATCAAGGGAGATGAACAAAGTGAAATGCTAATGAAACCCCTGCATATGGCCTCAGGTGCCTGGATAATGGATGCAGGCATCATTCAGCTCTTCTCAGGGACAGCTGGTGCAAAAACCAAAGGGAGTTCAACATCATTGGTTTCTTTGGTTTGTAGTATAGTCACTTTGATGCATATATTCACTAACATTCACTGTGTTCCTAGACCCCTTCTGTCACCTGTTTGGTGCCCAAGAGAGGAGGCCAGAGGAAAGGTAATTGACTTTCATATATTGAACATTTACAAAATGCCATTCAGTGAACCATAAGTTCTATATCTTCTTATTTGTATTATTGTTCTTAATAAAAGATAGTATTTACAGAATGCTTCTATCTTCCAGGCACTAATCTATGTACCTTTTAATTCTCACTTATTTTAAAAAAATTTAAGTATAGTTGACGTATATTATTATAAGTTACAGGTATACCCTATAGTGATTCACATTTTAAAGGTTATACTCTACTGTTATTATAAAATACTGTCTATATTCCTTATGTTGTACAATATATCCTTGTAGCTTATTTTACTCACCCAAGAGTCAGAATTTGCATCAGTTCTGTTATTCCAGAAAATGTTTGGCAGTTCTGTTCACTGCTGTGTTCCCAATGCCTAGAACAGTTGCCTGGCTAGTTAATTGTCTGTTGGATGGGTGAATTTCTGCTCTTCTGCTCAACTATAACCTTTAGGCAGGGCTGTTCAGGCAGGAAGGTGGTGCAGCCTCCAGGGGGCCGTCTGCCCATGTCTGCCCCAGAATCCCTGAGCCCTGTGAGACTCTCCCTAGGGCAGGTTCCAGACTTGACTTTCCCTGCCTGCAGTATATCTTTCAATGTGGAAGATGTGCAAGGAAATAAGTGAAATAAGGATATGCCAACAAAATAAAAGCTCACTCAACCTTTAAGAATTTTAATCTTCAAAAATACTCAGAAACCACTGTAATTTAATGTTTCCAACAAGGTCCAGAAAGTGTATGAATATATTTATTAAAACTAAATCAGTTTTTCACAACCAGTAAACTTCTGTGATGTCCCGAGTCATGACGCTTCTTAAGAAAGATATATTGAAGGAGATGAAAAAGAAACTTTTAATTCTTTGTGTAACTCAGTGTCCATCACACCTGATCATTAGGGGAAGGGACAATTTTTGTTTGTTTCAGGGTTTCCTTAAGCTCTGTGGTTGGCTGTTTAGATGTCCCCATCTGTTTGGACCTGTTCCTCTCTGAGTCTGTCCACTATCTTTTTCTGGACATCATCTCTCTCTGCCTGCCTGGGTTCCCTTGGTGCTCCCTGGGAAAACCAAGGAATAAATGAGGAGCCTAAGTGTTCTTCCACTAGTATGAACAGTGACTTGTGTTCTCCCATCTGTCTTCTTGAATGGAATGGTGGAATTAGACACACTTAGTTTATACTTCTAGCTCAGTCATGAGCTGGGTGAGCTTGGGCAAGGCGTTAAGCCATTATTAGTATTGGTTTGAAAGGTTTTTAAAATATTTAAAATTTTGAAAATGTCTTAAAATTTATCATGTGCATAATAGGAAACCAAAAAAACGCAAGAAGCAAAACATGAAGTCATTTGTAATCACAGTTTACTGTTTGATGTGTCCTTCTAGGTCTCATTTGTGTATTTTCACAACTAAGCATCCGTTTGTATATAGTTAAGATCACAAAGCGATTATTTTTTAATTTGAGGAAGAAATTCTGAAATCTAACCTTCAGAGTTGCTTTATGAGGGCCGAGTCCACTGACATACCCTCACTGACATGCCCCAGGAGGCTCTGGGAGTATAGCTCTAATTCTAAAATCTTCTCTTTATTTTAAACACTTCTGCAGGGTTTGCGCTGTATTCTAGTCTATTCATGCCTGTTTTGCTCTCCACTGAGCCTCTCCGCCCCACACTTCTTTAGACAGAGAACTGGCATTCCAGGACGATGGTATATTGTGCACACCCTGAAAAGCCCTGTGACATTTGCCATCAGCTGCCTGTCCCCACCACCCACTCCCCTTCCAAAGGCATGGGTGTCTGAGGCAGCACAAGCATAGTGCCTGGTGCTTGGTAAGGCTTCTGTAATGTTGCTTGAAAACAACCTCTGGAATTCAGGCTGAAGAGATCAGCAGGTAATGGGCTCTTTGGAGAGCACCCGTTTGTCCTTCTCCTGCCCGGGGACCTGCTGCCCTCTGCTCCGTCACAGGGCCAGCCTCCCACTCCCCTCCGGAGCCTAACACTGGCTGCTTATTGAGTCTGCCAGCATTTCCTCCATGGAGCTCAGACTGACTAATTAGCCTTCCCCTCCTGATGACTGAAGCCACAGGGCACAGACAGGCCAGCGCTTTTCCACAAGGCATCTGCTGAGGAAAAGCATGGCCGAGCCCTTAGGCCGGTCTTGTCAACTCTGCGTCTATGGGCGGTCTGTTGTATGGGTGCCTGTGAACGTGTGTGTAGGTGGATGTGGGGATATACACCCAAGGCTTGAGGGCTATGGAGTGTGAGTTCTGCTCATGGAGCCGGTAGGTATTTCCCTGGACAGTCGGGGCTGATTGGCACTCTTGGAAAGACTTTAAGTCAATGATTCTCATCAACATGGAGGATAATTTAGGGTGAAGGTGGCACTGGGTAACTGAAACTATTACCCTCATTTTGTTGCAAATTTTATTATTATTATTATTTTTTGCCATCTAACTTGGGCTTCTAGTTTGAAAGAAGTCATGATCATTCAAAAAAAAAAAAGGTCAGGATGGATATCAGATGGTTTGTTCTTTCTCTTCACATGCATTTAATGTGAGTTTCCTCAGGCCATTGCAGCCTAACGTTTAAAGTGGATCAGGTCATCGGTAATCCTCTATGCTTTCCCAGCTCTCACCCTCTCCTGTTAGTGCAGAACCCCGATCCTTGCCACAAGCCCCTCGGGTGTCCCTGGTGTGTGCAGGGGGTGTCCTCTGAGAGCTCACAGGGGAGCTTGGTCAGCTGCTGCAGGCTTCTGCTGCTCGATGCTGCCTCTGGGCCAACTGTGTGTGTCTGTCTCTGCTGGATGTCACCATTTCCACAGGGCACTGACCCTGCTCCCCACCTCCGCCCCGTTCCCCATGGAGCGCCTCTATGTCCCTCTGCGAACACACGCCCCTGCCCCACGGTGTCACTAAGACTGCAGGGAACTTTGGAGGCGCTCATGCATGAAGGCTCGGGCACAGTTGGAGGGAATTGCTGTCTCCACTCTGTGCTTCCCCCAAACCATCCTGCCTGCAGCTGCTGCCTTAAACAGTGGTCAGGCATCAAGCATTTCAATGTTTATTTAAGGTCCTCTCTTCCCGGGAATCAGGATAGCGTGAGGTTAGAATCTGGGCAGTGGGTTCAGACTGACTGGAGTTTAAAACCCGACTCTCCAGTTCAGAAGCCATCCATACTAAAAAAAGTTCTTACATTCTTTGAGCTTCAACACCTCCATCTGTGAAACAGAAATAGAACAACACCTGGTGGCTCAGATAGTAAAGAATCTTCCTGCAATGTGGGAGACCTGGGTTCAATCCTTGGGTCTGGAGGATCTCCTGGAGGAGGAAATGGCAACCCACTCCCGTATTCTTCCCTGGGAAATCCCATGGACAGAGGATAGGCTACAGTCCACAGGGTCACAAAAGAGTCAGGTGTGACTGAGTGACTGGGCACACAGCAACTGACTTGGGACCGTTTAAAGGCTGAATAAGATAATGCATGCAGAATTCGGTGTATGCAGTGATGCTTGTAATGTTAGCAGATCAGATCAGTTCAGTTCAGTCACTCAGTCGTGTCCAACTCTTTGTGACCCCATGGACTGCAACACGCCAGGCCTCCCTGTCCATCATCAACTCCTGGAGTTTACTCAAACTCATGTCCATTGAGTCGGTGATGCCATCCAATCATCTCATCTTCTGTCATTCCCTTCTCCTCCCACCTTCAATGTTTCCCAGCATCAGGGTCTTTTCAAATGAGTCAGTTCTTCACATCAGGTGGCCAAAGTATTGAAGTTTCAGCTTCAACATCAGTCCTTCCAACGAACACCCAGGACTGATTTCCTTTTGGATGGACTGGTTGGATCTCCTTTCAGTCCAAGGAACTCTCAAGAGTCTTCTCCAACAACACAGTTCAACAGCATCAGTTTTTTGGTGCTCAGCTTCTTTATGGTCAAACTCTCACATCCATACCTGACTACTGAAAAAAACCATAGCTTTGACTGGATGGACCTTTGTTGGCAAAGTAATGTCTCTGCTTTTAAATATGCTGTCTAGGTTGGTCATAACTTTTCTTCTGAGGAGTAAGCGTCTTTTAATTTCATGGCTACAGTCACCATCTGCAGTGATTTTGGAGCCCCCAAATATAAAGTCTGTCACTGTTTACATTATTTCCCCATCTATTTGCCATTAAGTGATGGGACCAGATGCCATCATCTTAGTTTTCTGAATGTTGAGTTTTAAGCCAGCTTTTTCACTCTCCTCTTTCACTTTCCTCAAGAGGCTCTTTAGTTCTTCACTTTCTGCCATAAGGGTGGTGTCATCTGCATATCTGAGGTTATTGACATTTTTCCTGGCAATCTTGATTCCAGCTTGTGCTTCATCCAGCCCAGCATTTCTCATGATGTACTCTGCATATAAGTTAAGCAAGCAGGGTGACAATATACAGCCTTGACATACTCCTTTCCTGATTTGGAACCAATCTGTTGTTCCATGTCCAGTTCTAACTGTTGCTTCCTGATCTGCATACAGATTTCTCAAGAGGCAGGTCAGGTGATCTGGTATTCCCATCTCTTTAAGAATTTTCCACAGTTTGCTGTGATCCACATAGTCAAAGGCTTTGGCTTAGTCAATAAAGTAGAAATAGATGTTTTTCCGGAACTCTCTTGCTTTTTCAATAATCCAACAGATATTGGCTTGATCTCTAGTTCCTCTGCCTTTTCTAAAACCAGCTTGAACATCTGGAATTTCAGGGTTCACATACTGTTGAAGCCTGGCTTTGAGAATTTTGAGCATTACTTTACTAGCGTGTGAGATGAGTGCAATTGTGCAGTAGTTGAACATTCTTTGACATTGCCTTTCTTTGGGACTGGAATGAAAACTGACCTTTTCCAGGTATAAATTAGCTAATAGGCCCAAAGGATACACCACAAGGGTTGGGCAAGAACAGGGCCCAGGGACAGATTCTACATTATCAGCTGAATTAGGCCTCAATTCTCATCTTGAGGATTTGATATGGGGTCATTTTTCCTTATCTCCCTCTTCCTTTAGGAAATTTGCTGCCAGGAAGCCTTCTCAGTCTTTTATGTGGTGCCTGTGTCCTCAGTCATGTCCAACTCTTTTGTGACCCCTTGGACTGTAGCCTGCCAGGCTCCTCTGTTCACGGAATTCTCCAGGCAAGAATACTGGAGTGGGTTGTCATTTCCTTCTCCAGGGATCTTCCCAACCCAGGGATCTAACCTGCGTCTCTTATGTTTCCTGCGTTGGCAGGTGGGTTCTTTACCACTAGTGCCACCTGGGAAGCCGTCTATCTATGCACCTAAGCAAATATATATTATAAGTAACTATTTGTTGTGTGTGTGTGTGTGTGTGGAGCTATTTGCTGTATATATATGTGTATATGTGCTGTGCTGTGGTTAGTTCCTCAGTCGTGTCCAACTCATTGTGACCCCATGGACTGTAGCCCGCCAGGCTCCTCTATCCATGGGGATTCTCCAGGCAAGAATATTGGAGTGGGTTGCCATTCTTTCCTCCAGGGGATCTTTCCAACCCGGGGGTTGAACCCAGGTCTCCCACATTGCAGGCCGATTCTTTACCAGCTGAGCTACCAGGGAAGCCCAAGAATACTGGAGTGGGTAGCCTATCCCTTCTCCAGGGGATCTTTTTGATCCAGGAATTGAACCGGAGTCTCCTGCATTTCAGGTGGATTCTTAACCAGCTGAGCTACCAAGGAAGCCCCATATATGTATATATACATGCATATTTGTGTGTGTATTCCAACATGTGTACACACACATATAATTGCAGTACTGCGTGCTTTGACTCTGTCGTTTAAAAATCTCCCCTGTGAGCAGTTATGTAGCATACTCTGTGAGAAGATACTGATGAAGGACTTGGTTCCGCAGGCTCAGGAAGACTTATCTAAATGGGGCATTAGCAAACATGGACTTAGAAGATCTAGTCTGAGAATAAAAGCATAATCTAGTTTATCATGGAGGAGAGAGGCTTTCCAGAACAATCTGTGAGAGCCAGTGCAAACATACCAATGTTCCCTGAAAGCAGGAGTCTCTAGCAGACCCATTTTGGCTTCAAGTTTCCTGTCAATGAGCACGGTTTTATTCCGTTTACTCCCCCAGTTCCTCTGCCAAATGGCAGAACTTTATACCATTTAAATGGCCTATGATGTTAATTTAAGGAATTCACTGGCTCAGGTTAATAGCAAACCAGACAAGACAAGACTTTGGTTTGGGGTGTGGGATTTTGGTATCTCCTGGGGTTACTGGTGTTTTGAAGTCTTAAGGAGACTAGGTTATGGGACGTAAAGATGACCTATGTCTCTTCCTTCATTTTATACTGTCTTTGCCTGAAGCTCAGGAGCTGACCTACTTGTGGAGGTTGACAGTTCTGACTGAGGTCTGGTCTGAGCCGAGAATGGTCCAGAGAAGTGCATGTGTCTTCTAAACCCTTTTCCCCACACCAGACTGACGTTACATGGCTGCTTGCCACTCTCCTGTAGGCATTCTAGATGAGACAGGCCATGGTGTATAAGCATTTCCTTTGGTTCTATATGCAGTTCTATTCCTTCTCTCCTTCAAGGAAGCATGTGGGTAGGTGTTCTGAAGGATCCTTGAGAAAATTCTACAAAGGACTTTAAATCCCTGGCAATGGCCATGTGACAGGTTTTTCCTTTCTAAAGGGTACAGAGGAGACTAATAAATTATGACCATTGTTCTTAATCAAGGTAAACTGAGGCTATTGCATCCTAAAATTTACAGGCCTGTCTGCTTTGAGGGAGAATGGAAAATGTATACACATCCTATGCTTGGGTTTCATGTTTCAGCAAAATTTTACACATGCACATATATGGGCACAGGTGCTCACATACACGTATCTTCTAATAGATTAAGAAAAAGTAGCCCCTTTGTACTTTTATTTACTTTATTAAAAAATTTTTTTTCACTGTTTTATTTTACTTTTATTTATGGATGTTAAAATTATTTTATTTTTTTAATTTATTTTTAATTGAAGGATAATTGCTTTACAATACTGTGTTGGTTTCTGCCATCAGTTCAGTACCGTCACTCAGCCGTGTCTGACTCTTTGCAACCACATGAACTACAGCACACCAGGCTTCCCTGTCCATCACCAACTCCTGGAGCCTGCTCAAACTCATTCCATCAAGTCAGTTATATCATCCAACCATCTCATTCTCTGTTGTCCTCTTCTCCTGCCTTCAATCTTTCCCAGCATCAGGGTGTTTTCTAATGAGTCAGTTCTTCACATTAGGTGGCCAAAGTATGGAGCTTCAGCTTCAGTATCAGTCCTTCCAATGAATATTCAGAGTTGATTTCCTTTAGGATTGACTAGTTTAATCTCCTTTCAGTGAAGGGACTCTCGAGAGTCTTGTGTAACACCACAGTTCAAAAGCATCAATTCTTTGGCGCTCAGCTTTCTTTATGGTCCAACTCTCACATCCATACATGACTACTGGAAAAACTATAGCTTTGACTAGAAGGACCTTTGTTGGCAAAGTAATGTCTCTGCCTTTTAATATACTGTCTAGGTTTGTTATAGCTTTTCTTCCAAGGAGCATGTGTCTTTTAATTCCATGGCTACAGTCACCATCTGCAGTGATTTTGGAGCCCCCCAAAATAAAGTCTGTCACTGTTTACATTGTTTCCCCATCTATTTGCCATGAAGTGATGGGACAGGATGCCATGATCTTCATTTTTTGAATGTTGAGTTTTAAGCCAGCTTTTTCACTCTCCTCTTTCACTTTCCTCAAGAGGCTCTTTAGTTCTTCTTCACTTTCTGCCATAAGGGTGGTGTCATCTGCATATCTGAGGTTATTGACATTTCTCCTGGCAATTTTGATTCCAGCTTGTGCTTCATCCAGCCCAGCATTTCACTTGATGTATTCTGCATATAAGTTAAATAGCATAAATAAATTCATGTCAATGTACGGTTTCTGCCATGCATCAACATGAATAAAGCAGAATATTGTACTATAACTTCACCATGGAGGGTACTCTCCTTTAGAGGCCCATAATCTTTTCCTGAGAGCCCCAGTATTAATTGGAGAAGAAAATGGCACCCCACTCCAGTACTCTTGCCTGGAAAATCCCATGGATGTAGGAGCCTGGTGGGCTGCAGTCCGTGGGATCGCTAAGAGTTGGACACAACTGAGCAACTTCCCTTTCCCAGTTTTAATGTCCACAGGCGCTGTAGAGAGGACTGTTGTGTGAGTCAGACTGTGATAAGACATTAGAGAACAGTACACATTGCACATCTGAAGGCAGTAAAAGTTAAATGGTAAAAAACCTGCTGGCCAATATGGATGGGTTCTTCTGACCAGGAAGCCACCAGGCTCTCAGGCCCCTGCCTTGCCCTACTGCTGGGCACCTCTGGCCTCTTCTCCCCTGTTCTGTCCCTCCTCTACTCCAAAGCTAGATGTCTGCAGGGTTCTGATTCTTTCAGAAGTACAGTTACTCTGCTCAGTTAGGTTTTGAGCTCTTCAAATGCTGGGGCAGGCAGATGTGGACTTAAATTTCATCTCCACCGATTCCTGGCCATATGGCTTGGCTATGAAATCTGAACTTTAGGCTCCTGGTGTGTAAAACTGGAACATAGTATTGGGTTGGCCAAAAACTTCATTAAAGTTTTTCTGGAAGCTGCTATGGAAAAACCTGAATGAACTTCTGGGCCAACCCAATATCTTCTTCATGGGTTGTTTAAGAACACAATGATAATATAATGCATCTAACAGTGTCTGGCATATTACAGGGCTTCCCAGGTGGCACTAGTGGGTGACTGGGCTCACTTGGGTCCTTGGCTTCATTCTCAGCTCCCCCATCGGCTACTCTCAGATCACAGAGGACTCTGCATCCATGCCTGGTCAGGGTCACCTCTGCACACCTCTGTGCCTGCAGGGGGGCTGTCACTTAACCCTGAGCCTAGGTTTTGGAAGACAGAGACGGTGGCCATTTAAACGCCCTGAGCGTTTTCAACCTCTTGTCTATTCTCATGGAACCCCCAGGTGGATTGGGGCCGGCCAGTTCTTGGGTCTTCTGTCCTGTCTGTCAAAGTCCTGCATACACCCCCAGAACTGGCTCCAGCGGCAGTGCCCGCCTCCTTCTGAGCAGCCTTCTCTTGGCAGCCCAATACCTCTATCTTCACCCTTCCCTTTTTTTTCTTTCTCCGCTAATGATTTTTGTAGTTAATGAGATTTCCACACCTGTACTCTAATTATGTGACTCTGGGGTCAATTCAGTAACCATCCAGCTCTCTGTTTATATACCACTGGGCTTCTCAGCTCTTCCTCCCAAAGTTCCTCCATGACCCCTTTATTTTTCACTGCTGCAGCAAACAAAGTATGTCTCAAAGTAGATGGTTATTTTCCTAATAAGGTATCTCCGTAAGTGAAGAGACACTGTTGTCAAATGTGAATAATTAACAAAAATATTGTCGGGATCCTTAGCCTGAAAAGCAAGTGTTTGGCAGCTCAGTTAATGCTCATCTGAAGATGTCTAATATTCTGTGGGAGTTTCTCACTGTTAAAATGGAACCTAACAGTAACAATGGCTGCTAGGAATAGTCCCTTCTTGTCAATCATACTGATCACTCACACTGCATATCAATCAATTGATTAAGTCCTTCTTGAACATTTGTTGAACTCAATAGTGTGCTGTTTGCTCTAGGGAAGTGGCTAGGGGAGCGCTAAAAGAATAGATATTTGCTCCATCCCAAGGTCTCTGAGCATCCAAGGTTACCAACCAGACTCCGCTGATATGCAGACAGGGTTGAGAACCATGACTCTGGGGGAAAGGGAGGAGACTGTGTTTTTCTCACCTTCTAGAAGCTTAATGGTTTTCAGAGAGCTTCTGTTGTGTGCTCCGCAGTGCTGGGCACTCTTATAACTATTATTCCACCTTCTTATTTCTTTATCTGGACTGAACTCCCTAAATTCTAAGCACAGATGCAGATTCTGAGGCTCAGCATCAAAGTCAGACAGTCAGCGAGTGGCAGGAATAGCTTCAAACCTAAATCTCTCTGGTTACAAACCTCATACCTTTTGTACCCTCTCAAGCTATTTATGCCAGGAAAAGACACAAGGCCATGTATAATAAAGGCCACATCCTTGATTCTGGTTCATTTAGAAGAAGAAGAGGGGGAGATGAGCACAGTTTGGAGAATTCAGCCATGATTTTGCTGAGGAGGCGAGATTAAAGCAGGACCTGACAGATTTCTGTGATGAACTTGGAAAACATAAGCAAGTAATGCTTCTTTCATTCCTGAGCACAATGAGAGCAATTTCCTAGGTCTTTCTTATGTTTCATTATAAACAGGTATGTGATGTGGAGAAGATGGTGGAGAGAGTGGACAACATACAACCCAGGCTGGGCTTCCTAGAATTTGTGATCCTCTAGGGGGTTGTTTTCGTCCTGTCTTGCAGGTTTAGAACTTTCTGTCCTGGCCAGGCATTGAGGTTCAGCGATATGGATTTGCTATGGGGACGAGACCTGTCTTGGAGTGTTGGTGTGGATATTCACAGCAGAGGGCCTCTCCAGCCCCAGGCACCTGCAGGGACATTGTCTCCTGGGGTGGGTGGAGAGCAGTGCTTGAGAAAGCCCCTGTCATAGACCTGAATATTGCCTGGGGACTCCAGAAGAGGAACAAAGGGAGTTGTATATTCACCAGGAATATTGCCCCCTATTTAACCTGAAGATACTTTGGCTTCATTCAAAAGTGTCTATTGTTAGAAGGAGACCAGACACTCAGCTGGGCAGGGATACCTCAAAGCATGATTTCTTTTGCCTTTCTGAGCTTCATCCGATACGTTATGACAGCTTAGTCAAGGCCATGTGTAATGAAGCTTATCTCCTTGATTTTTTAAATCTCCTTAGTAGGTTTTTATTTTTATTGTGGTAAAATTAACCTGACACCAACTTATGATTTTAACCATTGTTAAGTGTACAGTTCTGTGACTTTAAGTACATTTACATTGTTCTGCAGCCATTACCATCATCCATCTCCAGAATTTTTTCATTTTCCCAAGCTGAAACTCTGTACCCTTGACTTGCTAACTATTGGTTTCCCCCTTCCCCAGCCTTTTGCAATTTTTACTGGATTTGAGATACCTGGGGAAAAATCTCAAGTATATAGAAAGTAGACTTGGAATGGTATTTAAATAGAATCCTAGACCTTCCCTTCATAGACTCTGACCCTGCAGGTCTAGAGGGAGGTCTCCGAGCCTGAGTTCCTGTGATTCTGATACAGGAGGCCCATGGATCTTAAAGTCTGAGGATGTTCAGTGGATCCTGGTCCATCCACTGACACCCCCCACCCCCAAGAGCCCCCTTCCACCTAACACTCCTCCTTGACTAGTGAGTAATTCCTTCCTGGGCAAGGGATCCAGGGCTATGATTCCTCTCACTTCTCTCTAGACGCTCCTTGGTTTCTTTCTGGACACATAAGGAATGTCAACTTCTGAGGCTGTGAAATATTTATCCTCTCCTCTCTCTCCTTTACAACCACTTTGCTGCAAGGCTGTCTTCTTGACACCCCCTGGAGATCTGTAGTATGGGATAATTTAAGAGGACTTAAGTATTTCTATTGACTAAAATTTGGGATAATTCTAGAAAAATCAGAGCTCCTTGAGTATATGTGTGTGGATACAGATGTTCATATTTATATATCTACTCTGTTCAGTCACTGGTTCTCAGAGTGGGGTCCCTGGCCTAGCAGCATGAGTGTCACCTAGGAAAGTGCTGCAAGTGCAAAGTTCTTGGGCCTCGCGCCTGACCTACTGAAATACTGGCACGAAACCTGGAAACCTATGTTTGAACCAGTCGTCCAAATGGTTCTGATGTGTGAGAACTGCTGCTTTAAATGCATCGTCTAACTGAACCCTCACAAGCGCATAGAGAGAACCTCCACCCAAGAGAAGACAAGGAAAGTTTTCAAGGCTGAAGATAAGAGGGTTGACTACATCCCCTCAAAAATCCCAGTGCCAGCAGATCTGGAGATTCTGGGGGTCCTGGGAAGGGTACTCTTTTACAGCTCCTTGCATTTCTAGCAAGCAACTGCTACCTAGACAGAAAGGATCCCAGGCCTTTGCAAATACAAAGGACAAAGAGGGCAGAGTTTGCAGATGGGAGTAAAAGGCTTGGTGTCAGGCGGCTGTCTGTGCAAAAAGCAGCCAGGAAGCATCTTTGCACACAATTTCCCTTGTCCGGCATTTAGCCGGCTGGCCCACTCCAGAGGGAGACCTTGGCTTCCTTTGGCGTCAGCAGCTGGCTGGGCTCTGCAGGAGGTGGGGAAGGGTCATCACTCAGGGCAGGGTGAGGAGGGTGCAGGAGGCCAGCTGTTGGCTCTGGACCTGCAAAGACTGGTGCCATTTGGTCTCGGCTGCTGCTTCCCATGACCCCAGGGAACTGCTGCGCTCGCCGCTTGTAAGCCAGCTGTTTGGGGCGCCTCTGAGCAAGCATAAAAGTCCTCAATAGCTGTTTTTCTTATTCCTTTAAAGTTTGCCTTGATTAGCATGAGTTTGCTAATGGAAAATCAACGTGCCTTTCTGACTCTGGCTCTGGCACTGAGGCTGTGGGGCATTGGACTATTGTCTTCCATTTTCTCCTGGTCCAACCTGAGGTTCAGATGAGCAGGGGTGAACTCACCCACCAACATGCAGGGGCTTCTGCTCTAGGCTGGGTAAGGTTCAATGGGGTAGGGACACAGTAGGCAGACAGATCCTCCCCTCATGGAACTTGCCTTCTAGAGGCAGACAGACTTTCTTGTTTATTTGTGATAGACAGTATGAAAATAGTGAGACAGAGAGATATGGTATAATGCGTCTATTGTTGTGTGATGCATCATCCTAAGACTCTGGTTTAGAGCAATACTTATTCAAGGTGAAAGTGTTAGTTGCTCAGTCGTGTCTGACTCTTTGGGACCCCATGGACTATAGCCCGTCAGGGTCCTCTGTCCATGGAATTCTCTAGGCAAGAATACTGGAGTGGGTAGCTATTCGCTTTTCTAGGGGATCTTCCCGACCCAAGGATCAGACATAGGTCTTTTGCATTGCAGGCAGGTTCTTTACTGTCTGAGCTACTAAGGAAGCCCTATCAGGACTGAACTTGTCAGGGTGGCTCTTTTGCTTAGCTCACTGATAGTCGCTGTGTGTGACTGCATTTGGTTGACAGGTTGGCCATGTCTGGCATTAGCTAGATCAGCTGCCCGCTCGCCCACTCACCATGTGGCTTTAGGCCATCTCCCTCTGCCTGTGGCTTCTCCACCTGGGATATCCAGGAGCTGACCTGGATTTCTTACACAGGGGCTCCAGCCTTCCATGAGCATAGAAGCGGAAGCTGCCAGGCCCTCTTATGGCACAGAATTGCCTCTGCCACACTCTTTGGTTAGAACAAGTCATAGGACCAGCCTAGATTCAAGGGAATATGACCGTAGAAGGTCCAGGTACCTGGAAGCATGGTGGACTGGGAACCGTCATTTAAAGGGCTGTCCCAGAGACCTAGATGAGATGGTGGGGGCTCACACAGATGAGATGCATGTGGGGATGGTAGGTGGGCTGGCGGGGGCAGCCCTCTCTAAAGAAGTGACCTTTGGACTGAGGCAAAGCTCTGAGGGGTGAGCATTCTGGTCAGCACAGTATGACTTTCTCTACCATAAAAGTGCCTTCCTCACCCTCTGCTCCCCAAATGGAGCTGCATGAAGACCCCTTTTTTTGACAGGGGTGGGTAAACAGATGGAAGGAACTGGAGGGAGGAAAATGAGGTGCTTCACAGTCATGGAGCCAGTCATGAGTCAGCTGGGAGGGACCAGGAGTATAGGACTGAGGGAACAGCCTGGGAACATCCTCCCAGCCTGCTTCCTCTGCGCTTCTAGAACAGACGCTGAGCCACTGGCCCTTGGCAGGGAATGAATGGAGTATGGGGTGTCAGCTCTGAAGAAGTTCTTTGCGTTCTTTCGGAGGCACCAGGATTGTGGCAGCTGCCGTTTCTTTGCTTCTTGGAAGGAGAGACCTCTGTGGAAGGTTCGGGAATTGTTTTCAAATGTCAAGTGTCTTGTCAGGTGTCTGAAAACAGCTCTTAGGGCTTTTTTTTTTTTCTTAATAGTATGGATAGAATCAAAAAGGATTGAACCAGTTCTTTCTCTGAATGTCATCCACAGACCAGCTGCCCCAGAATCCCTGGTGAGCTTGTTAAAATGCAAATTCTCAGTCCCAATTTCAGATGGATTGGTCAGAATCTGTGGGAGATAGACCCTAGGACCGCACATTTTATAGATGGCCCCACCCCCAATGATTCACAGGTTCATAAAGGCACAAGAAGCACTGGTTTAAACTTCCATGGCCACAGACAGAGTTACAAGTGAATTGCTTGGAAATGATATAGAGAATCATTCTTTGAACGCCAGCTCAAATGTTACCTCCTCCAAGAAGCCTTCCCCAAATTCCTTGAGATGAACCTGCTCGCAGGGGTACTGGGGTGCTTAGTGCACATCTTTGAGATGGTCTGGTGCCCGATCCTTTACTCTTGGCAAATCAGGAGCTCTTGTTGGTGGGAACAAAAGTGTTAGAAGGCTACAGAGGCGTTGTTCTAATCTGTAAAGAAAAGGCCTCCTTTCCTACTCATGAAAGTGGGTCTCATAGCAATTTCCTGGGCTCTACCTCCTGGTTCAGTAGGTCCTGGGACGGAGTCCAAGAACTTCGTGTGCTAGAGAATACTTCGTGCAATCCACTCTGTCTATGAATGAAGACTTGAGTACCTAAGAGGCAAGGTGACTAACTCAAGGGCTCAAGGCCAGCTTGGAGTGGTACCCAGGTTTTCAGAGTTCTCGTCCAGTGCTCACTCTTCACATCCCAAGCTGACTTCTTCCTTCAGGTAATGGACATTTTGGTTTCATTTAGAAATTAAACCCTGACCATTTTCCTGCTCTCCTCCCACCTCACTGTGCGGTGTAGAAGGAAATTTGCACCTGAAGCATCTCCTCCTTTGCTGTCCTCACTCAGGCCGAGCTGGGCGCAGAGGCAGGGCTTCTGCTGGAAGTGTTCTGAAGAGCACCTGGTCCCCCAGCTCCAGCAGGGACAGGCTTCCTCTGCCCCCGTCCACCCCACTTCATTTTTCAGCCTGCAAATCCCATTTGGTGAGCATCCCCTGGGGCTCCTTGCAATGAACGTCAATGGCTGCTAAGGGTGCCTCCCACGTCTTTGTGGGCAGCAAAGGGCTTGGGGTGGGATTTGCATATTGCTAATTACCATTGATTCCAACTTCGGAGAGAAATCATTGATCTGTTTATAACTTACAGTAATTTGCAAAGCAATTACCTTCTGGCATCTTCTTTCTTGCTAAAAATGTGTCATTATTTTTTTCTTTGAAAGAAAAATGATCTGGGTGTTATGCATGAAGGACCAGGCTCTCTGGTGCCTGAAAATCCTGCTGGGCTGGAACCTCATAACCTTTAAATCTCATTTGGCGCCCACACATAGTAGGTGTGCAATCAGTCATTGGCTGAAAGAAGTGATTAGAAACACTGTGGGGATCTGCTGGACCATAGGACCTTCCTGTCTCCTCTGATGGGTGGTGCAGCGGGGCAGGATACAGCCTCTGGGAGCAGGCTGTCCAGGTTGGAATCCTGTCTCTCCTCTTCACTGCCTTGGTGACTTTGGACAGACATAGCTTTCTGTACTGGGCTTTTCTTGAAATGGAAAGGCTAGCAATACCTTGCTCCCTAGATTTGACATAAAGATCGAATGAGATGATGTGGGTAGAGTGCCCAGTTCATGGTAAATGGTAAATTAGTGTTAGTGATGACCTTTTCTTGGTTTGATGAGTTGTTTGTTCTGATTCAATAGGTGAATTGTCATTTTCTCACTGGACACCCAGCAGACAAAAGAAAGGCTCTCTGGTGGGGACTGAGGGTGTTGGCAGACAGAGGGCAGTGAAGTTTCCTGCATGCATGGTGGGAGGCTCTTATGGTGGGGGATAGGCTCCTTCTCTGAAGGAATCAGATGAATGGTGGGAAAACAGGGGTATCAGAGGGTGTGAATCTGGGGAAATGGGACTTAGTGGAAAGAGTCATAGATGTGGGAGTCAAAAGTCCTGTGTTTGAGTCATGCTTTTGCACTTACTGTGTGATCTTGGGCAGATCACTCCACGTCTCTGAGCCTAAGAGGGAAGATAAGCATCCCGGTACCAGTCTTACAACCAGGGCCAGGATTAGAGTAAGGAGAGTCGGGTTTGTACCTTGGGTGCAAAATTTAAACAGGAAGGGCACCAAAACCCCAGTAATTAAGATAAATAATATTTTAATGTAACATTAAAAAAAAAACCCTAACCTGGGAAGAGACACTCTTGCTTGAACTCGTCAAATAATGGGGAAAGAATTTCCATCTCCGAATGTGGCACTCCACCAGAGACTGCGTGGTCCCTTACTCATCTGACAAGGGTGGTGTGGTGAGCAGAGCAGGGACACAGACCCAGGTGATTCTTGTCTGAAATCCACAACATGGTGACAGTGTTTCCCTCATTTCATCAGTCCTACTCATTATGCAAGAGAATCGTGTGTAATGTATTTCTTCTGATAAACCACCTGGAGGGGGGACGCCTCTCTAACTATTCAATACTTTGCATCACTCTCAGCACTGAGCAATGTCTTGCATATGGCACACACTAAATAAGAACAAATCAATGAATCCTCCTTCTAATTTTGAACTCTTTGGTCTGCTTGACTAATTCCATCTCATTCATTCATCTTAATAAATTTAATAAAGATAAAGGGAACCCAACCAATGCATCCCATTCCACTCATTTAGACAGCTCTGAGTGGACAGTGGGGAACATGACTCTCGCTTGAGGAACTTCTATCTAGAGAAGTAGTCCTCACAGTGTGACACCCGAGGGCAGCATCAGCGCCACCTGAGAAAGTTGTTGGGTCCCATCCCAGGGTCTACTGAACCAGGAGGTAGGGCCCAGGAAATTGTGAGTGAGACTCACTTTCTCGAGTTGGGAAGGAAGCCTTTTCTCTCCAGATTAGGTCAACATCCCTGTAGCCTTCTGACACTCTTGGCTTGTAAGGAAAGTGTATATTTTCTAAGGATTTATAAATGACTCCTTCTATCCTTCTGGCCTCCTGGACACCTCCTGCCTTTCCCGCCCTAGTGTGTGGAATTTGTAACTTGCTTTTCTTTTTTCTTATCTTGATAGTATGGATATCCTTCCAAGTCAGTATTTATTATAGATTGATCTCATTCTTTTATTTTTAACAATTCATATAATTAAGATTCATACAATTTTCACACAACAGTAGGATGCAAAGTCTATTCAAGTTCCCATAGACTATTAACTAGGAGACAATGGAACAAATCCAAGGACATAAAACAAGGTGCAAAAATTTCATGGTCTAAAGGTATTAAAATCATAACAGAATCTGTTCTCTTATCACCATGAAATTATGTTAGAAATCAGTATCAAAAGATATTTGAAAATAGCCCACATGTTTTCAAGTGCAATGTGATGTTTACCAAGAGAGATCTTTGACTTAGCCATTGAAAGCCTCAATAAAGTTAGAAGACTAATAAAACACAGAGGGTGATTGCAGAGAGAAAAACATTAAATGAGAAATTAATATTAAAAATACTTTAAAAGTCCATATATTTGGAAATTAAATGTCCACTTTTAAATGATGGGTGTATCTAAGAAGCCAAAACAAGGTAAATATTTGTAATGGAATGAAAACTAACTGAGAATCTACCAGAATTTGTTGCATGCAGCTGAAGCTGCTCAATGCAGCTAAATACTGTTGTTGTTCAGTAGCTCAGTCATGTCTGACTTTTTGTGACCCCATGTACTGCAGCATGCCAGGTTTCCTTGTCTTTCACCATCTCCCAGAGTTTGCTCAAACTAATGTCCATCATGAACCATGAACTTCCAGATGTTCAAGCTGGTTTTAGAAAAGGCAGAAGAACCAGAGATCAAATTGCCAACATCCGCTGGATCATCGAAAAAGCAAGAGAGTTCCAGAAAAACATCTATTTCTGCTTTATTGACTATGCCAAAGCCTTTGACTGTGTGGATCACAATAAACTGTGGAAAATTCTGAAAGAGATGGGAATACAAGACCACCTGACCTGCTTCTTGAGAAACCTATATGCAGGTCAGGAAGCAACAGTTAGAACTGGACATGGAACAACAGACTGGTTCCAAATCGGGAAAGGAGTATGTCAAGGCTGTATATTGTCACCCTGCTTATTTAACTTATATGCAGAATACATCATGAGAAATACTGGACTGGATGAAGCACAAGCTGGAATCAAGATTGCCGGGAGAAATATCAATAACCTCAGGTATGTAGATGACACTACCCTTATGGCAGAAAGTGAAGAGGAACTAAAAAGCCTCTTGATGAAAGTGAAAGATGAGAGTGAAAAACTTGGCCTAAAGCTCAACTTCAGAAAACTAAGATCATAGCATCTGGTCCCATCACTTCATGGGAAATAGATGGGGAAACAGTGGAAACAGTGTCAGACTATTTTTGGGGGCTCCAAAATCACTGCAGATGGTGATTGAAGCCATGAGATTAAAAGACACTTACTCCTTGGAAGGAAAGTTATGACCAACCTGGATAACATATTAAAAAGCAGAGACATTACTTTGCCAACAAAGGTCTGTCTAGGCAAGGCTATGGTTTTTCCAGTGGTCACGTATGGATGTGAGAGTTGGAGTGTGAAGAAAGCTGAGTGCCGAATAATTGATGCTTTTGAACTGTGGTGTTGGAGAAGATTCTTGAGAGTCCCTTGGACTGCAAGTAGGTCCAACCAGTCCATCCTAAAGGAGATCAGTCCTGGGTGTTCATTGGAAGGACTGATGCTGAAGCTGAAACTCCAATACTTTGGCCACCTCATGTGAAGAGTTGACTCATTGGAAAAGACCCTGATGCTGGGAGAGATTGGGGTCAGGAGGAGAAGGGGACGACAGAGGATGAGATGGCTGGATGGCATCACCAACTCGATGGACATGAGTTTGAGTAAACTCCGGGAGTTGGTGATGGACAGGGAGGCCTGGCGTGCTGCGCTTCATGGGGTCGCAAAGAGTCTGACATGACTGAGCGACTGGACTGACTGACTGACTGACTGAATGTCCATTGAGTCAGTGATGCCCTCCAACAATCTCATCCTCTGTCGTTCCCTTCTCCTCCTGCCTTCCGTTTCTCCCAACATCAGGATCTTTTCCAATGAGTTGGCTGTTTGCATCAGGTGGCCGAAAAGTATTGGAGCTTCAGTTTCAGCATCAGTCATTCCAATGAATAGTAATAAAACAATGAATATGAATAATACTGTATCACATGTTAATTTTCTGTTTTTTGTAATATTTTTAAAAAAAAATGTATTTATTTATTTGGCTTTGCAGCATGTGGATTTTGGATGAGCTGGAAATAGAACTATTTCCTTCTAGCTTGGAGTTGTAGTGAGAGAAGGTATGATGCAAAAGAACTTTCTCTGTTTCTCCAGGCTTAATGCTGTGCTCAATTGTCTTTAATTTTCTTGTCAGAACAGACAGGTTAAATATCATATCTCCTTCGCCCTCTGCCAGCATCTCCTGGCCTGCTAAGCTTGCGCTGTAGTTAAATACATTTTAGCGGCAGTTCTTTTGTTTCTTTTCTTTTAAAAGAGCCAAGTAAAGAGTAAACATGTTGTTTCTTTGCTTTCCCATTTAAGTAAATCTCTCTCTTTTTCATTTCTAAAAGTCTCTTCACTCTAGTGGATTTGGTACTTACATGAATCCCATCAACTCTTAATGCATGCATTTTTGGAAGAAGCATTAGAAAATAATCTCTCTGCCTTTTTCACTCCGCTTGAGCCCCCAGCTGGTCTAGCTAAAAGCCATTTCTGCATAAAAATGCCATCATCCTTTGGTCAAACACATAGCTGAGAGAGTGTTTGGTGGTTAACTTGTAATTGGTTAATTTGTATTATGTGAGTTCCATTCCTCTCTCTGTTGACAAAGGCATCTTTGTCTACCAGTAGCACTGCCCCATGGATGGAAATGTCCTGCATCCCTGGTGTCCAGTATGCAGCCGCTGGCCACAAGGTGAGCACTTGAAATATAGGCCTTGTGCAACTGAGGAACCGTTTTCAACTTTATTTAATCTTTATTCATTTAAATGAGAAAAAGCCATATGTGGGTTTTGTTGTGGACAGTGCAGATCTATGAACAAGATCACTTTTGATTAGAAGGGAATGACCCCTGCCCCCCGGTGCCGCTCTGCAGACCCCTTTGAACACCTGGTGGGGGTTTACATGTCCTCCTGAGGGGAGCGGGGAGGGATGGCTGGCTTCCTGACCTGCTCTAGACTCCTCTTCCATCAGACACACCACTGCTCTCAGCTCTCCATGGTCCCTGAGGACACCTGGTCATAGCGGGGGTATTAGGTCCCACAGCAGTGGCAGAGTCTGAGCTGCAGGTGGGGCGCTCTTAGATTGGCAGTTCAAGTTCCCAGAACACAAGACCCTTGAACTCTTTCCTTAGCCACTTGGGGTCTATTGGTCCCTCCTTTGGAGCACAGGTCCACTGATGAACTCCACAAAGAGCAAAGGTGCAGAGATGCTTTGCCTCCTAGGCCTGAGATGCTGACATAACCAGGGGAGCCGGTGTCAGGAGATAGGGTCCAACAAGGAAAACAGACGCTGTGAGTTTTTACAATGTTGGACAGTGTAATGTGATGGAAAAGCCTGAAGCTAAAAGGGATGGTGAGGCAACCCAGAGATTAGCAACCACAAGATGTAGTTGCCCCCCCTCTCCCCCCGCAACGCACACAACCCCTGATCAGGCTGGAGGATCAAGCTCTGTCTTCTTCCTTCCTCCCACCTCCAGTCTCCTACTAATGTTTCCCACTGGGCCAACTCAGCTGGAAGCCAGCTGACACAGGAGCCTGGGGAAGGTTCCCCCAAGCCTTCTGTTACAGAGGGCAGACTGCCCAGAGTCTATGTGAGTGTGTTTAAAATATGAGCTCCTACTGTTTCCCCAGTGCACAGTTATGGAGGGCAAGAACCACACTCCCCTGCTTCTTGCCCAGTCTTCCCCTCCCCCAGCGCCCCTTCACATTATACCAGTTCACAGCACACTTTGGAAGGACTGACACTGAAGCTGAAGCTCCACTATTTTGGCCGCCTGATGTGAAGAGCCGACTCATTGGAAAAGACCCTGATGCTAGGAAAGACTGAAGGCAGGAGGAGGTGGGGACGACAGATGAAATGGTTGGATGGCGTCACTAACTCAACGGACATGCGTTTGAGCAAACTCTGGGAGAGAGTGAAGGACAGGGAAGCCTGGTGTGCTGCAGTCCGTGGGGTTGCAAAGAGTTGGACACGACTGAGCGACCAAACATCAACACATCACACCTAGGTGGAGTGTCAGTGGTGTTGATGGACTAGTCCTCTTAGAAAGGGTGCTGTAGAGTGGGGTTAAACAATGGTGGTGATAAGGGCTTGAACTACATTAAAAATTTTTTTTTGACTTATTTTTAGTTAAATTTTTAAAACTTGATCACAATTTTAAAAAATCACACAACATAAAATTTACCATTTTAGCCTTTTTTAAAGTTCAGAGGCATTAAATTTATCCACATTGTTGTACAACCAATTTCCAGAGCTCTCTTCATCTCATAAAACCCACCCCTTCTCCCCCAGCTCCTGACAACCACCATGGCACTTTCTGTCCTTATGAATTTGACTGCTCTAGACACCACTGAACTGAATTATTTTTGAAGTGGCTGCCAACCTGGAGATTCTGTGGTTCAGTCTCAAAAGTCTGCATAGTACAATGTCTTTGTGATTTAAAAACAAAACGAAAAAGAGCATCTGGATAAGATTGCTGGGGGTGGATTCTTCCCTCAGAAAAAGAAAGAAATTCAGAAAGGCCTACTGCTGGCAGGGTAGGCTCCTTCTGTGTGGAGTTCTCCTGGTGGGCGAGCTTCATTCCAGTGAGATCTAAGTCTATTAGATTGCTGCCTTTAACCATTAATAATCCATTAGCCAGGATTATTGAGTGGAAGAGTGGAAGAGTGCCCAGGGTACCTAGTGCTTGTCTGGAGTTCCAGACTTAATTTCTCTAGTCCCATGGTGGAGCAGCCACCCAATCTCCCTTTGGATCAGTCCGTTCCTGGGCTCAATCACCCCAGCTCACCCATGCTTGAACCCCCTTTTCTACCTGTTGGTTCAGCAGTGTGAGAGGTGGTTCAGCCTCATTGACTGTGTCTGTGACTGAGGTTTAGGACCTGAGAGTGAATCTATCCCAGGTCCACCTGGTTTGGATGTATGTAAAATGCTTGGTTTTGTTATTGTTGGTTGGTTGCACAATATTCATAGCAGCTTTATTTGGAATAGTCAGAAATTCTGTGTAGGAAGAATTCCAAGATTCCTGGTCCTTAGGATATAGGTGCCTTTCCCCAGTTATTCAAGAACTAATCTCGCTATGTCTGTGAAGTGACTTTTCTAAATGTTAGGAAGGTCTCAAATCAGTTGAGTTTAAGATAGAGAGATGATCAGGTATAGGCTTGACCTAAAGCACACAAGCCCTTTAAATTTGGATCTAGAAGTCAGAGACTGGGGAGGTCAGAGATTTGAAATGTGAGGTAGGAGATTCAAGCATGAGAGCTTTTCCACTGTTGGCTTAAAGATACAGGGAGCCATGTGACAAGGAATGAAGGCAACCTCTAGGGGCTGAGAACAGCCCCTTAACTGATAGCCAGCAAGAAAACCTAACTTGAGTCCTACAACTTCAAGGAACTATTTGACAGTGGATTTGTTCTCAGAGACACCAAAAAGGAATGCATTATGGCTGACACCTTGACTGCAACCTGCGTTTCTCGGAGCAGAGAAACCTGGCCACCTGGGCCTGGCCTTGGGACCTGCAAAACTAAAAACAAACAAATGGATGTTGTTTGCAGTAGGTAAGGTGGCAGTAACTTGTTATACCTAATATGCTTAGTTTTCAATTAAAGTAAGAGGCTGGATTTAGCATGAAGTTCGGCTCTCTTTAAGTAGAAAGGGCTGTTGCCTACTACCTGAGTTCTTAAATCATCGTTACAGGGTATGCAGTTTGGTTATGGATACAATTAATTATATAGTTAATTGTGGGATTAAAACTAATTCAACCTATGAGGAAGCTGAGTCCCAGCAAAGATAATTGACAAGCCCAAAGCCCCACATCTTGTTAGTGCCTAAGGCTGGGGCTGGAGTCTAGAGGTCTCCTGAACTCAAGCCTGATGCTCTAGTTACATGTCCACATTCCTTTAAAACTATATTGAAAAAAAAAAACTATATTGAAGTTTCAGGAGTCCATGGGAAGGGCAAGATATGGCTGTCCCTTCCTGGGCTTTTTCTAGAGGCATTAGATGCAGCTAGAAGGCAAGCAGGGCCCTTGGCCTGTCTGTAATGGGGAGCCTGGTTATCTTGACTCCGTTCCTTGGTGGGAAAGCCACCACCAGCTGCAGCTACAGGAGGCTCTGGGCAGGTGTCTGCAGGAAATGTCGAGAAGGGAATAGGTGCTGCTCCAGCTGGCACCTGCTACCTGTATTTCTAAGCCCTACAATCAAGGTGCTCACTGGCAGAAATGGGTGGAAGCCCAAACAAGGGGTCCTTGAGGGAGGATCTTCAAGACATTCATTCTCATCTGTTTTATTCAAAGAAATTCCTACACTAGATTGTCCCTGTTCCAGGTGATTGTGGGGGACCTGAAATCAGCCCCAGGCCATGGCTTAGATCTGGGCCCTGGAGTCTCAGAGATGATGGAAGTGGGGCTTTGAGGATTTAAGCTGGGATTGTTGGGAGTGAAAAGATGAAGGCTAGGCTCTCTCCCCAGACACCAATCCACATGTACCCCCATCGCAGGTTCTGACCCAGATAGTGTTGCTCCTTGTGGGCTCCATTTATGTGCCTAAAGAGCCCTGGAGTGTTCCAGCTGCAAAGGACCTGAGAGATGGATTAGTCCAACCCTCTCACTGTGCAGGGGGGAAACTGAGGGTGCTGTTGGGGGGTAGGCAGAGGGGGGCCAGGGTCACCAGATGGCAGAGTCAGGACCCGAACCTAGTGTCCTGGCAGATGGAAGACAGGCCATCTGTTGGGGAGAAGCTGCACTTCTGGAAGCTCTGGGCAGCCCGGTCTCTGTTAGTCTGGAGACAGACTTTTAGACATGCCTGTTTATTTTGACCTCCTTACTGAGAATCTGTAGTCTTTTGAACATGGAACCCACAAACCTTGTTGAGAAACAGGTTGAAATCAGTAACATAGACCTGTAGATAGTTAACACAAGGAGAATGCATTTGCCCAGAGTAGATTTGGCATCAGACTGCTCTGCCTGGATTAAAATCGAACTCCACCAGTTACTAGTATATGACTTTGACCACCATCTTACTGGGCTCCAGTCTCCTCATCTATAAATTGGGGATTTTAACAATTATAACTACCTGCTACTTAGAATTGCTGTGAGGATTAAATGAGGTCATTTAATAACACCTGGCATATTAGGAACACAGTGCACTGAGTATTAAGTATGATGAGTGTCTTATTTGTGCGGGTCAGCTAATTGTGAAGTTGCAGTGATCTGCCTCATTTAACTTATCAGAGTCGTTTGATTTCTTTGTGGAAAATACTTATTATAGTTAAATGCAAAACTTGGCAGCATTCACCATCCCCTCTTACCTCCCAAGCTTTCTGAGGTAGTGAGATATTTTTAAACAATTATCAGGTAATTTATTAAGCATTATCACCAAAACTTCAGGAGATGGTGAGGGACAGGGAGGCCTGGCGTGCTGCAGTCCATGGGGTCGCAAAGAGTCGGACATGACTGGGTGACTGATCAACAGCAAGGTGCTTGGCTCTGGGTTAGAAGTCTCTCTGTGCAGTAGGAGAAAGAGAAGACTTGGTCCTTTCCTTAAGAAACTTGGACTTGCTGGGGGCACCACTGAATGGCAGCGCGGGATATGTCTGAGTGTGTTCTGCCCTGAGAGAGGTATGCGCTGCTTTTTCAGGGGTGGGATGGGGTTTGGGACCCAAGTATTTCTGTTAGCTTTTTAAAAATACACTTTTAATTCTTAGAACACTTTTAGACTTACAGAAAAATTTCAAAGATAGTAATATTCCACACCCAGTTTGACCTATGATTAAAGTCTTACATTAGTACAGTATGTTTGCCCTATGCGATGAAACAATATTTATTACTAACTGAAGTCCATACTTTATTCAGATTTCCCTAGTTTTTTGCCTAATGTCCTTTTTCTGATTCAGGATTCCAGCCAAGGTGCCTCATTTAGTCCTCATGTCTGCTTTGGCACCTCTTGGTTGTGACAGCTTCTCAGACTTTCATTGTTCTGATGACCTTGACAGTTTCAAGGAGAACTGGACAGGTGTTTTGTAGAATGTCCTTTGGGGAGAAACTAATACAAGATGCCTTTTTCTGATGGACTGAGATTGAAATATGCGGCTGCTGGAAAGAGACAGTTTCTCCTTCCCACATAGTAGACAGAAGGATGTAGAGGTTGGAGGAGGGTTGACTGATGAGGGCTGCGGAATCAGGGATGAAACTTGGGTGGGGTAGACTTAAGGTTTGGGAAGGAAACTCTAGATCAGTGGTCCCCAACCTTTATGGCACCAGGGACAGGTTTCATGGAAGACAATTTTTCATGGACCCAGGGGACGCAAGTAATGGGGAACAGCTGTAAATAAAGATGAAATTTTGCTCACTTGCCTGCCATTCACCTCCTGCCAGGTGGCCCAGTTCCTAACAGGCCACAGAGTGATACTGATCTGTGACCTGGGGGTTGGGGACCCCTGCACTAGAGGGACCATCCTGGCGTTTCCTCAAAGACACAGCCTATTTTCTGACATGGCATTGGTAACCACATTTTGGAGAACGTGATGGCAATGGATTGCCTCACACTGAACTTGTTAGAAATGTGTGTGTCTCTAGGGTGGGCAGGACAGGAGGTCACTGGCTGGGGCTCAAAGCAGGCTGCACTGGGATTGGCATGACCTGTGGGGGAAAGCTCAGAGGGACAGGTTGCTAAGGGCCTGCAGGCAATGGCATTAATTAGGAGGCTGGCGGCTTCAGCCTCCTAATGTTTGGGATGTGGCACTAGTTGTTTTTACATTATTTACTTTGGTATCTCAGTTAGTAAAGAATCTGCCTGCAGTGCAGGAGATGTGGGTTTGATCCCTGGGTCAGGAAGATCCCCTGGAGAAGGAAATGGCAACCCACTCTAGTATTTTTGCCTGGAAAATCTTATGGACAGAGGAGCCTGGCGGGCTACAGTCCATAGGTTCTCAAGAGTCAGACACGACCTAGTGACTGAAACCACATAACATAAGCAAGTGAGACAACTAATCAACCTGCCCCTCCAGCCTTTGGGTACAGCTTGGCTGGAATAACTAAGCTTGTGGAGGAGGAAGGAAAGTCAAGATTCAGGGTTAGTTTGAAGGGACTAAGGGACCAGAGGAATCTTAGGATTAGGTAATTCTAGCTGTATCCATCCATCTACCATCCATCCATCCAGCCATCCATCTATCCCTCCCTCCCTCCATCCATCCTCTGTATGTGTGGGCAATGGGCAGGCCGTGGTTTCAGTGCACAGGGAGACAGTCTTTACCTGGCCAGTCCAGCAGGTTGAGCTTTCTCACCCACAGGCCCCTTCTGCCTCTACAGTCAGCCGGTTAAACACCTCTTGTTTGAGTTTTCACCCTGTGCCAGTCTTGTGCCAGTCTTGTGCCAGATCCCAGAATGGATCCACAAGAAGATTAAAGACAGTTCCATTCTGGTAATTTCAGAAGAAACTGTCCCTGTAATTGAGAAGAGAGCACGTCCACTCTGAAACAGTGTGTGCAGTTGGTATACGAAAATATTCAGTGACCTATCTATAACACTCATCCTTTTCCGGCAAAGGAGGAAATGGGGGTGAGGTGGAGAGATTTGGGATATTATTATTTCTATTGCTGAGAATAAGCAGTGACTGTTAAAAGACTGTCTTCAGTTCTAGCTGAGTCCATGAGAGCTCTTCTAAGAGGTCTGTCATGACATGGTGCCCTGGTTTCATCCTTACATGAACTGAGACTTCTGAGGTTGTTTCACTGGTTGTTGCATGAGCCCAGACCTTCTCTTGGTCTGACACCTCCTGGGGCAAATCCCTTGTGAACCAGGGTCTCTGAGGACTTCCCCGTGGCCCCAGAGTGCTGTAGCAGCCCTGCCAAGCAAGGCCTCCCTGGGCTTTCTCGGGTTCCCATGAGAAGCCCAGTCTGACCCCTGAAGGGAGCATGTACTTCTGCCGTGTTCGTGACTTAAAATAATGACGCAGTTGTCTTAGCAAGAGGAGGCAAATAAATCACTTGGAAGGGTTTTTCACAGGTCAGCAGGTTTGGGACTTGGATACATTAAGATGGAAAATTGCTTTTCCTTCTGAGAGGGGGGCTGGGGATGGGTGGGGTATGACTTGGGCTTCCCTGTCTAAGTCACTTTGTCCCACTTTTCAGAGCCCTTTCTTAGTACAAGTGGGGAGTCAAAGGCTCAGCACACCTGTCACTCTTGACCCTGAAGTCTGTCTCACACTAACTCTGAGACCTCCTGCCACTCCTTACTGCCCACTGCAGGGGATTTCTCTAGCTCACTATTCAGGGTCTACTGGTCTTTCCACTCTTCCCTCTGCTCCTTCCATACATGTCCCCATTTCTGTCTTTGCTTGGGTTGGCTCCTCTCTGCTCTGAAGAGTCTCTCATCTCAGCTCACCTCTTCCCAGAAGCTCTCAGGGATCTCTCTTCTATAGGCATCGACACTTGCCTTCACCCCTCACTGTGGACCTTCTCCCTGTGCTCCTCAGCTGGATTTGATAGCTATCCTGTCCCTCCAATGAGGCCAGACTTCCCTGAAGACAGGGAATGCTTTAATGCTCAAGGGCATTAAGGGAATGCCTTATGCTCAAGAGCCACTAGATCTGGGGTTAGACAGGTCTGTCTTGTACTTTTATGACAGTTCTTTTCACTTTCTGCCTTGTGGGGTGGGGGCAGGATCCCATTAGGCACAGAGAATGAGATTTGGAGTCTGGATCTGGGCAGCTCTGAGTTCTGTCACTTTCCGCTTCAGGATCTTGGAGAGGGCGCTGAACCATGCTGAGGCTCCTTCTCCATCCATACAGGGGGAACAAGTTCAGTGTTATCACAGCAGATAGCTGTGAGGACAAAGTGCTAGGTTGCCTGTCAAGTACTTAGGACAGCTCCAGGCGGCGTCCTCTGCACACCTTCCCGGCTGGCACAGTTCTACTTAAGCTCATTAGTTAAACCAACTGATATACTCACAGGTCTGTGTGAATGAGTCCCTCCTGTTGGAAGAACTGATGTCTGGGTCTTCCAGGGCCTCCTGTGGGTGAAGCCTCTCCGTGTGGGGGTGGGACTCCTGGCCTCACAGGCATGAAGGTACCTTGTGGCTCTCAAATTCTCCTTCCAGGCATCTGCACACTTGAGGCAAGGCTAGATTTTCAAGTAATACCTTCCCAAGTTCTCAGGGGTGTCACCAAGACAAAGAGAACTGAATAGTGATGAAAAACAGCAGAGGGTTTGAGTTTGATGCCCACAGCACTGGTACGCTGCCCCCGGCTCTTTTCCTACCCGGTGGAGGGACCCGGAGCATCCAGGGTCAGAGCCGGGCTCGGCTGTGTGTAAGTTGTATGAGCTCGGGCAGGAGGCTATGACGTGCAGTCTCTTCATGGGCACACTGGGGACAGCACAGCGTGCGCCTCCGAGGGCGTGAGCCTGTGGCCACAGGGAGACAAGGCAGGCTTGGTGCTCGCTTAGCACAGGCAGCGCATGCTCATGAATCAATCTCTTGTTATTAACAAACAAGATCTGGTTTCCTCACCTTCAGCTGTGGCTTCCCCCACTGGGACCTCTCAGCTCCCGCTTTCCCTCTTCAAGAACCCCTTCCCAAGACAGTTTTGCCTTCAGGAGCTGGGACTGAAGAAATCTAGGCTTCCCACCCTCAGGGTGATACCAGAGAAGACTTTCCTCAACCCTAGGGGTCACTCTACCTCCTACCCCAGCCTAGCCTCCCCCACAGGTCTCCTTAGGATAAGCCCTCATGAATGCCACATGGTAATCCCATATCGCTGTGTTCCTTCGGGGGGAGGGCTTGAGGTGGGGAAGAGGGAGGAAGAAAGAGGGGTGTAAAATCATTCTGTTACAATGTCAACAGCCTCTCCTGCCATCTGGAACCCAAACAACACCCCTTATTGCAGAAATGCATCAATCTCTGGGCTTTTTGAAAGGACAGAGGCACTTAGAACAACGTGCTGTGTGCTGTAGCCATAGGGGTGAGGGGCCCATTGATGGCGCCTCCTCATAGCTACACCCGCTTCTGAGTGAGGCAGTGTTTATCCTCACAACTCCAAGGGCAGAGTGCTGCTATCATTCCTGTTTCTCGGGTGAGAGAACTAAGGCATGAGAGGACCTGACCCTTAAGAACATCATTCCACTGCATTGCTTTAAGAATGGTTACCTATGTCCTATTTGAAAGGAAGGGAAATCATAGTTCAGAGATTCAAAGACACCTGCCCAAGGACACACAGTTAAAAAGGAACAGAGGTGTGTTAGGACGCTGGCTGCCCAGTTCTAGCCTACCCTGGTTCTATTTCAGAATCGGGATGGTCTGCTTGAGCCCCTGAGCCCCGAGGCGGGTGAGTTGCGTGAGTTGGGGGCAGGGAGCTCTGGTCTGGTTCTCCCGCAGGGTCTGCAGGGAGATGCTGATGCTGGCAGCCTTGGCTGCTGCGGCTGAAGATGAAGAGGATGCGATATGGGCAGCCCCAGACTGGGCGTCCTGCCAGGGCTGCTGACACTAAGTCACATTTTGTCGTCTGCTCCCTTTGCCTGATTTAATACAACCTTAAATAATAATGGGGCAGGGGGAAGGGGGAGCAAGGGAGAAACAACCCAGCCAAGATTCTGTGTAACAATCTCATCAAGCTTGGCGTTTTCCCTTTGCTATTCGAGGAGCAATTTCTCCTCTGATGTAAACATTTTTTTTTTTTTTGATGATGATTCCAGGCTGAGCGGCACCAGGAGCTGCTGCTCCGTGCTTTCCTCCAGCTCCCTCTGGTCCTCAAACGGAGGCAGAATGGGACCTGTAACCATGGCAATTCTCTAATGTTCTTCTTCCATAAACCATAAACATAGGGGAGTCTTCATTATGGCTTCTTCAAGGGGAAAACAAAGCTTTCCCTGACTGGGGAAGGGCAAGGTGGAAGGCAGAGGGGAGGAGAGGAGAGGAGACATCTTAGATTTTTTTGTTTTCTTTTGCCATAGAGACGAACTGCCTCAAATTGGCTCAGTCCAATGCATGGTTCCAGCAATTAAAAAAAGATGCAGCCTCAGAGCCAGGCACAAAGGAGGTCTGTTGAAAGCTGGAAGGGAGGGAGACAGGGGACAGAGTAGTGTGGGTGAGGGGACAGGATTTGGGGAATCCCAAGGAATAAGTTGGGTGACCAGATGGGCCCATATTTTGAAAGGATTTCAAGTTTTGCTGACCTAATAGGTTTCTTGAAAGAGCAAGGTGATGTATGGATTGTCCTCCCCGAAGGCTGGCATGGCATCTTATCTTGCTTGTATTCCCTGGGCTAGGTACCTGGTCTCTGAATTGTCAGCATCAATGTTTGTTGAATAAATGAAGGAGTGGATCAAATTTTTAGACTTTTTTTGAAGGTGGTCATAATTGTACTGAGCATATAGATTGATGAAAGCTATGAACTCTTACTCCAAAATTGTAGTCATGAAAGCGCACATTTTATTGGTCATTTCAGGGTGCTTACAGACTTACTCATCACCATCCTTAGACTTCACAGTGAGAATGTCTGGCTGCATTAACCTCTAGATGACCTTGAGCATTTGTTAGTTTGGATCATCAGCAAGAGAAGGGTCTACTATGCTGCCTTGGTTTCCCCAAAGTAACTGAGAACAGATGGATCTGAAGAGGCAATCTTGCTCCTAATTTCCAAGTTTTGGGAAGAGAATCATGTTTCACCCAAACTATTGGGAGCTCAGGGGCTTCAAAAGTGTGAGGCGAGCAGAAGTAATGCCATGGCAGGCAGCTTAGATTAGGAGTAGACCTTCCTACTTCTGGGTGGAAAGATTATCACGCCACCTGGATACAACCAGTCAGCTTAACACTGACCACTGTTTGCCAATTAGGAACGGGGTGGAAATCCCCGGGAAAGTGCCGAGCGCGCGAGCAAACTTGTAACCAATCTGGTTAAACCAACTACCAACGGCGTGTGCTCACCCTATAAATTTGTGTAACAGCTTGGGCTCGGGGCTCTCTGACCCCACACCACTGCGTTGGATGCGGCAGGAGCCCTGACTCGAGTCAGCAATAAACTTCCCTTTTTTTGAGTTGCATTGTCTTGGAGGCCTTCTCTCTTCCCGCTCGGGGATTTGGACATTGGGCATAACAATAAGAAATTCCACTCCAGACACCTACAGACAGAGCATTCAGATCTGTGTCTTGTTCATCTTTGGGTCCCCAGGGTTTAGTAGAGTTTTGGGGTCCTGATACAGGTCCTAGTTTAGGTGACTTCTAGAATTCACTTCAGCCTGATCAAGTTGGGAACCCAACACCCCCTGCACCCTTAGTATCCAGTACTATGATAGCAGTTTACAGTATAAAAGAACACATTAGACATTGTCTTTGATCTTGAATTTCTTGTTCTTGACTGGAGAGCTGAGTCCTTTTTTTAATCCATCAAATTATTCTTGTACCTAAGATATTCCTGCTTCCGCAAAGTATTTCTTGACTTTTACAGACAGAATATGTCACTGCCACCCCCAAGCTCTTTGCTTCATATTCCAGTGTTAACCTCTTTATGGACTTACCTCTTTTTTTTTTATTAGGTTGTAAATTTCTGAATGGAATTCAACTTGGTATTCCATGGTGCCTTGCATATGGTAGAAACTCAGCAAATGTGGGGCTTGGTGAATAGTAGATACTTTACTTATTATGGGGAGGGGATTACCCCTCTCTATATCTATTCCCCATGCTGTGTCACTTGGCAGTCCCTCTCACAAAGGTGGATTACATGTCCCTGCTCTTCAGTGTTGGGCTTGGCCACTGGACTTGCTTTGGCTGATAGGAAACTAGGGGGAACGATGCAAGCAGAGGCTTGGGCTGTGCTGGTGCAATTGACTTGCACTCTTATGCTGTGACCATCGCTTGACTCATTCCAACCCCAGGATAAGAATGAGAAACACATGAAGCAGCACTGCCCAGCCAACCTGCTGAGTGACACATAAGTGCCTATTGTTGGGTGCCCATGGGACCTGGGGGGTGTTCATTCCTCAGCAACAGTTGTTTAACCCAACTGCTAACCTAAAATATAGATTGAGAAACGTGGAAGGCTTTGAGATGAGTTGTTTTTAATCTTTTAGAAAGAATGAAACATTGAAAACTGACTTGAAGTGATTGGTTGTTCCCCAAATGTAAGACTGAATGGGGGTGGAGGAGGTGTAAAAATTTTCCCAAACATCTTCCTCTCTTTACTGAGTCTGTTGCTATTAAGACCTGAATGATGACAGCTTTTGTGGGAGGAGGAAAGAAACTGAGCCTCTTTGAAGAGCAGCGCGCTTCCTCCAGAGTTACAAAAGGTGTTGTTTCCCATCACTGAGCAACAGATGTTTCCCATCTGTGAGCAACTCTGCAGCATAAGATAATGTGTGTGTGCACGTGAGAGTGTGTGGATCTCTAATGAAGTCTGACTTGGGTGCTTTTTAGAAAATCGGACTTTTCCATCATTCTGTCATGGGGTTTCTCAGCCAGCTCACCACATTACTAGTGGCAGAAGGGATGGGACACAGGAGGTGAGGGAGTCTAATTGGATTTCCATGCTTGTCTGTGACTTGAGGGTTTTCACACTGTGCACTCTCTTCATCTGGAGCATCATGATGGCCATGCTTCTCATCCACTTCTAATTCACAGCTGTTCTTCTAGGTACTGGCTTCCCTGAGTGCCCTCTGGTCCCCCCAAACACTGGAAGTTTTCACACTGCTGTGTCTTTTTCTCTCACTGCTTCCCTCACCCGGAGTTTCCTTTCTCAGCGCTGGCTGTAGGCATCCTTTTCACCTTTCATGTTCCAACTCAAATACTGTCTTTATTGGGAAGACTTCCTTAAATAATCTGTGGGATAGCATGTTGTTTCTGTGTTACAGTCCATGTCTCTGCGTTTATTTTCTTGGCTGTTTTTCTTTCTAGTTTGAGTTTGGTGTCTTGCAGTGTCTTTCTATCTGAGGTCTCCCATAAGTAGTTACTGCTGTCCTAACTATAGAAAGGAGAAAGTGGGGTTCTTACATGGAAGGTACTGATTGTCTTGATGAGGAAACAACATACAGGCACATAAGATGCCATGAAAAACAGGTCAGCAGTGATGGAAACGTAAAATGGTGCAGTCATAGTGGAAAAACAATATGGTGGTTCCTCAAAAAATGAAACCCAGAATTATCATGTGCCCCAGAATCCCACTGCTGGGTATATATCCAAAATAATTGAAAGCAGGAAATCAGACAGTTATTATACACCCACGTTCATAGCAATATTATTCACAATAGTCAGAATGTGGGAACAACCTGTGTCCATCTATGAATGAATGTATAAACAAGATATGGTTATACATGCAATAATTAAATATGTCTCTAAAAAGAAGGAAATTCTGATACCTGCTGCCAGATGTATGAACCTTGAGGACATTATGCTAACTGAAATAAGCCAGTCACAAAAGGACAAATATTGTATGATTCCACTTACAAGGTACCTAGAGTCATCAAGCTTGTTGAAGCAGAAAGTAGCACAGTGGTTACCAGCAGCTAGAGGGAGGGGTTATTGTTTAATGGGTATGGAGTTCAGTTGAGAGTTATGACAAAGTTCTAGTGATAGACAGTGGTGTGGTTGTACAACCATGCCAAGATACTTAATGCCCCTGAACGATGCACTTAAAACTAATTAAAATGGTAAATTTTATGTAATCTGTATTTTATCACAATGAGAAAATGATAAAAATAGCAACAACAAAAATTTAGCATGTACAAATAATGGTCTGTATACTAATTGGTTTCAGGCTCAAATGTTTTTGGCAGGGACTGCTGAGGTGGGTTTAAAGAGTGGGGGGTTCCAGCAGGAATGTATGAGCTCTTTGGATTCTGCCTAAGGGAGAAATGGGTGAAGGGTCTTCTGACATCATGTCTGTCTTGATTGGAGGTTCCTTACTTGAGTCCCAGAGGCTGACTACTAAGGACCACTCAGCTTGAGGCCCCCATTTTCCAGGTGGGCCTGGCCAGTGTGAAGGGGCAGCAGGTGGGAGGACAGCAAGAGGTCAATGAGGTCAGGGACTCTCCCGCCAATGTGGCGGTGATGTTGGTTCTCTACTGCCATCACAAATGGGATGCCAGCAGCAAATGGGAAGAAGGAAAGAAGAGGAAGGTTTCCTGTAAGTTTTCCACATATTTCTGCTCCATTTCATGTGGTCAGAATCCAGCTGTCCAGGGAGAGCAGGGCACATAGGCTTTATTCCTAGAGACGGTTTGTGGGAATAAGTGTCAGGATTCTGTTTCTAAGGAAGAAAGGGGGATGGATACTGGAGTCCCCTGGCTGGCTCTGCCATGGAGCTGACCAGAGCCCACTCATGACTGGGGTGGACAAGGTTAATGTGCATTCTTTCCTCTCCCACTGTTGGGTGTCTAGGCTTTGTCTGCTGGCAGAGTCTTAGCCAGCTTGGGCCCCTTCTCTGTGCTGCATGTAGAGAAGGTACCACGTGCCCTGCCTCACAGGGAGAAGTTAAAGAACCAGAACAGATCCATGTACAAGCATTTTAGACCAGGAAGCTATAAGTCCTATTTGCACGCTTGTGCCTTCCATCTCTCAGTTATCATGGGACATAGGTTGCTATGGTGACAAGATGAGGGAAGGTCTGCTTTCACTTATACATAAAACTTCATAAAGTTTCCTCTGAGGAGCTGGACTCCAGATAAGGCAAAGCCTGCCCCCGGGTGCCAGAGGGCTCGAAAAGTGTTTCCAGATTTCTGTTTACCAAATGGATCTTGCGGGAAGCCAGTGCTATAAACTGAGTCCAGAAGGATCCCAGGAAGAGGAACGATTCAGTGCAAATCCTGAAGAACTGGAACGAGCTGAAAGAGCGCTTCTGCTTTGGAGTTGAGAGTGGGCAGAAGGAGAGAGGTGGTCAGGACTGCAGCCGAGGAACCACGTCCCACCCCTCTTCTATTCCCGCCCCTCACCCCAGAGCTGGCTGCACTCAGCATCGGAGTGCTGGTGGGGGTCTAGGCTCTGGCATTTCCTGGGCTTGAGTCCTCCCTCCATCACTTTCTAGTTACATGACCTTGGGATAATTTCTTTCACTTTCTGAGCCTCTGCTTCCTCATTTGTAATAAGTAGACAGCACCAGATTCAGAGGGAATTCCATGAGGGAATGCACACAACATGCTTAGCACAATGTCAGACTGGTGGTTATTTTAACTGGTATTTCTGGATGAGGCTTCCCAGCTGGCACTAGTGGTAAAAAACCCACCTGCCAATGCAGGAGATGTAAGAGACAGGGGTTCATCTACGGCCATACCACCCTGCATGCGCCCAGTCTCGTCTGATCTTGGAAGCTAAGCAAGGTTGGGCCTGGTTAGTAGTTGGATGGGAGACATGGGTTCAAACCCTGGGTCGGGAAGATCCCCTGGAGAAGGACATGGCAACCCACTCAAGTTTTCTTGCCTGGAGAATGCCATGGACAGAGGAGCCTGGCAGGTTATAATCTACCATGGACAGAGGAGCCTGGCAGGTTATAATCTACAGGGTTGTAAAGAGTCAGACATGACTGAAGCAACTTAGCACACATGCACCCATTTCCAGGTGACCAAATTTCTGACCACTTCAGCGTGCAGAGTTACAGTCTTTGGGGTAGAATTAAAAAGCACCCTAGAAGTGAGGAAGGGGTGAGGTTGGAATAGGGGTGCTGTGGCAAGCAGGTAAGGGCACTCCTTTGTTCCTGAATTATTCATAGAAATAGGCTTTGAATAATTGGAGGCCATTTTTCATTATCATTATTTTCCAGAGAAATGACTCCTTTGCTAAAATCTGAGGCAAGGAGGTACACTCAATTCAGCTTAGATTGCGTTCTTAAAAACTGCTTATGGATGGCCCCAAACCAACACCTCGTGTGGGGAGGTATGAATGCAAGGGTGGATAATCCCCGCCTTGTTGATTACTTCCCAAATGAAAGAGGAGAGGGGAGAGGAAGGGGACGAAGGAAAAGAGGGAGTAGGGTTGAAAGGCAGGCTCTAAAATGTGTTCAGTCACTCAGTTGTGTCCAACTCTTTGCAACCCCATGGACTGCAGCATGCCAGGCTTCCCTGTCCTTCGCTATCTCCTGGAGTTTGCTCAATTTATGTCTAGTGAGTCAGCGATGCCATCCAGCCATCTCATCCTCTGCCATCTTCTTTTCTTTTTGCCCTCAGTCTTTCCCAGCATCAGGGTCTTCTCTAATGAGCTGGCTGTTCTCATCGGATGGCCTCAGAGGGAGTAGGGTTGAGAAGCAGACTCTGGAAGGATCTGACAGATGTGGGGTCAGCCTGGATCAGGGAGTGGTTCTGTGATTCTGTGCCTGGTGGGGCTCTGAGGAGCATGTCTTCTCATCTGTCCCCATCCTCCCTGCGATATTTTGTCTCCATCCAGGTACAGGGTATTGAAAAGGGGCAGAGCTGCTCCGCCACGGGATGACCTTGGGCAAGCCCTGTTCCTGCCTCCATGCCCCAGTTTCCCTTTCTGAGAAATGCAGCTGGGAATGTGTCTTTTGCAGAATTGTTATGAGGGTTGAATGAGATAATGGATGTGATTTACCCAGCACTGTGCATGAGTTACAGGAGGTTTATAACAGCTGTTAGAAAACCCATCTCCCCATCATTGACTGCTTCCCGTTAGAGACTCAGTCCTAGGGGTTCAGCATTGATTGCCCCTTTTCAAACGCAGAGGCAGATGCCCTTGGTAAGGGGCATGCCTTTAATCACAATAAATTACTTATCTCCGGGGCTGGAAAGGCCACTGGTTCTTGAGTGTGCTGTGGGTGGGCAGTAGAGGAGGCAAGGCGAGGCAGGCAGAGAGTGCGGAGGGAAGAGGGAGAACGGTTGCGGCTTGAGACGGCTGGCGAAGGCCAGTCTGAAGAGGCACATGCACATACACACTCAAGCATGTGCACACATTTGCCTGCTCTGAGTGTCTCATGAAGCCTTCTTGAACCCCCCACCTCCACCCGCCTGCTCTAGCCCAGCTGACCCCGCTCAAGGCAGATGCATTCATATTGGGCGGATGAGACATAAGTAGAGTGTCACGTGTCAGTATCTGGGAGCCTTCCTTAAGACAGCTGGCACATGCCCTTGGTTGTAATTTAATTGCCATCTGGGAGGTTTGTGGGGATTGCATCTGTCTGTCTAATGAGTTAGAAGCTCTCAGCGAAAGAAATACTTCTTCTGTGTCACGGCACCCCCACCCCCGCCCCACCCATCTTGCCCAGGGTCAAGCACAGGGCCCTGGGTGTCATTAGCCTGCAGTGCTCCACAAGCTGTTGATTGATGGCTGGCTGGATGTAAGCAGATACCACCTACTGACATGTTTTGAACCTAACTGAGAATTCATCCTGGGGACCAATCTGAGTGAAGAGAGCCTAGCGCTGAGGAGAATAAATGAACCAAATTTGACAAAGGAAGATAAGCAGGGGGCCCCCCGTCGCCCCACTGCCAGAAGAAGCCCTGTGCCTGGGGATCAGTTTCCCTGTCTATGTCAGTTCTCTTCATTCCATTCCGTGTGATAACTTCTTTTCTAAGAAGAAGAAGGAAAGTGCCATATACGTAGTAACACTGGTCTTGGCCATTTGATGTTCCCAGAGGGCAAAGCCTCAGGCAGCAGGGTGGATACGGGGGAGACAATAACCTCCTTAGGTCCTTTCTGGAGCCCCTGCTCTAGAAAATCACACAAGGGCCCCTGTGCTTGTGGTTTGTCTGGTGTAGGGACAGGGGGCAGCTCTGACTCGGCCGAATGAGTGCCAGCCCTGGCACCTGTGAGCTCCAGACCTGCAGTAAAGCTGCTTATTGGGGAGGGGAGTAACACCCACCTCAGTGATCTTCCTGGGTAACCCTGAGGAAACCCTTGACAAGGCTGTCCACTGCAGAGGGCCCCAATCCAGACAGCCAGCTAAGATGGCCTATCAAACCAAGTGGGCATCTGAGCCTACTGGACCATTCTCCTGCAGGGTGAGCAAAGATCCTTACGAATCCATTCATTCCATCTACGCAGATTTTCTTCCCTGTGATTTGCTTGTTGGCTTTGGCCAGTAATTTCCAGATATGCCTCACTCAGGGACAGAGATAGAGAGATAGGAGATGAGAAGAGGGAGATGAAGAGAGGAGGTTATGTGAGTGTATTTGCTGTGTGGAGTGACTGTGGAAGAGGTCTGGAGAAGGCACGGCAGGGACTGCAGAGAGCCACTGAAAGAGTGTATGAATCCTGTCATTGTAAGTGAAGATTAAACAGTGGAGAGAATGGGGCTTTGCTGCAGCCACTGGATTAACAGCTTGTAGATTTCAATAATCAGTTTAAAGTTGAGTTTATCACTCATGCCAGGAAATGTGGCTCTTTAAGATGAGCTACGCCGTTGCTGCTGGAAATGGTTGAAAGTCAGGGCAGCGATTTGCAGCCTGAAGATGCTGCCTCTCAGAGAAGAATCACCCACCCCTGAAGCAGCAGCCCACTGGGATGAGAGATCCTGTCAATTCCTTAAGACCATGAATTTGAGTTGAGATGCCCTGAGAGCAGGTAGATGCTATTCTAAAGGTGACTGAGATGAACTGGCTCAAGAAGCCACTGCAGTGCCCCATGGCCAAAATGTAAAGCTCTAAACCTTTGGCCAGAAGACTCAGCCTTCGCTTGGGGCCTCCTGAACCCATTTATAGCCCCTTCCTAGGTGCTCCTTCTCACAGGCCTGTCCTAAACCCCAGCTCCCATAATTCTTGATCAGCCTTCCTACATAAAACACTCATTCTTTTCCACCTGTCTAAACTAACCCACTCACCAACTCTAAATAGAAAATAGACGCCTCCACTGAAAGGTCTCAAAGCCCCCCTCGCTCCCCAGGTGGGAAGACAACCCCCTGCCCCTGTTGGGCCCAGCACATTTTTCTTGTTATAACAGGCAGGTCGTTGGAACATGACCCCTGGCAGGTTGTAAGCTCCAGAGGCTCATCTGGGCTTCTCCATGTGTCCTGTGGCTTGTAGTCTGCTTGGCAGAGTAACTTGCCCATGGCTGCCACATCAGATCCTATCTATTTATCCTTGACTTTCCCATTACATTCTTTTACTTACAGTAGCCAACTCACTGTCCCGCAATGTCCTGTGAAATTTCACATCTCTGGGCCATTCACTGATTCATTCATTCATGCCTTTTCCTTTCATCGTGTATTTTTTGAATGCCTACTCTGTACCAGACTACTTCCAAGACCCAGGGGTGAGCACATGACCCAGGCCTGGCCAATCTGAGCATTCCATTCTCTTAGCCACAGGAATGGTTACAGATGAGCAAGTGACACAGGTCATACACTGAGACTCAAATCTAAGGCTCCTTCGGGAAATTTCATGTACTTTCCTCTGGAGTTGCTTAATAGCAGGTATTAGCCTGGAGCTGCTGGGGACCACTCATGAATAGTGAGAATCAAGTCCCACCAAGGATAGCAGATCTGAGAGGCAGAGAGAGATTCCTGGGGACCTAGATCAGTCATGCCTGACCCATCCCTGGACCTCAGTTACATGAGTCAGCCGGTCAGTGCCCTTTTCTGATTAAGCCGGTTTAATCTTGACTTCCATAACATTCAGTCAGTGTTCTCACTAGACTAAAGGTAGAACATGGGCCTAATGGATATGAAAACCAGTTCTTTATTTTCCTGGCTATTCTATACCTAGATTTAGACTGTCTTTGTTTTATTGCTGCCAATAAAGTGGGTGGGTGGGTGGTGGGTGATGGTAGAGGAGTTGTTGGCTTGTCTGTTGTCATCTGTGCCTGGCCTTCAGGCCCCGCTTGGTTGTAACTTCCTGCTCTGTCTAGAAATGAGCCTGAGATTCCTGCCTTAGGAATACTTTGGCCACCTGATGTGAAGAAGACTCATTGGAAAAGACCCTGATGCTGGAAAGAGTGCAGGCAGGAAGAGAAGGGGATGACAGAGGATGAGATGGTTGAATGGTATCACCGACTCAATGGACATGAGTTTGAGCAAGATCCAGGAGTTGGTGATGGACAGGGAAGCCTGGGTGTTCTGCAGTACATGGGGTTGCAAAGAGATGGACACGACTGAGTGACTGAACTGAACTGAGCCCAAGATGGGTCTCCCCTCACCTCTCCTGGAGTTCATGGATTAATAGCACACACAGATTGAATGACAGGTGCTGGATGATGGAAGGGAACTGGGACAGAGGCCACAGCTCACCCTTGCTCAGCTTGATTAATAATTAGGTGTTAGTGGTAGGTCAAATTAGGATTTGAGTATGAACAGATTTTTTGGTATCAGATATCTATATTTGTCATTCCTGCTATTGTTTTTATAATGAATTTTACTTGAGCTGCCATTTCACTCATGCCCCTTGAGATCCTGAGGTCCCATCATTGCCCCAGGGGCTGAGAATGTTCCCACACATTTAACGAAGTTAGCAACGGGTATATTTTTAGTTGGCTTGTTTGCATCTGTTGTCTCCCTGTTCCTTGCCTGATTGACACCCTCTGAATGAGAGTCACAGGAGCATAGTTTTGCCATGGAAGCTACAGGTTACAGCAGCTGGCCCCACGACACCCTCGGATTGTGTCTAGCCTGCACGGAGGCATGGGGAGTTCCATTTCTCTTAGCTTGCTTGATTCCTCTCTTCAAATGACCATCAAGGAGGTGAGCTGGCCTCATGGACCACCTCTCCATGGCTAGTGCGTGAGAGACCCAGGATGCTCAGCTGTGCCTGTTGCTGTCCCCCCAGTGCCTGGTTCAGGCTGGACAGCCTGCCCGAGAGAGGTGTTTCCAGACTGTGCCTGTCTTTGGCTTGGAGCAGCTCCTCAAAATGCTTGTTGTTGTTCAGTTACTCAGTCCTGGCCGACTCTTTGAGACCCCACAGACTGCAGCATGCCAGACTTCCCTGTCCTTCACTCTCTCTCAGAGCTTGCTCAAACTCATGTCCATTGAGTTGATGGTGCTATCCAACCATCTCATCCTCTGTCACCCCCTTCTCCTCCTGCCCTCAGTCTTTCCAGCATCAGGGTCTTTTCCAACATGGGTAATATTTGATACAGTCCTGCTCTCTGTTGGAGCTCCCCGGAGCCCTTTGCCAGTGGTAGAGCCAGGGAAGCAGCTCCAGGGTCCTGGCATGAAGCAGATGGTACCTTCATAGGGGGGATTGAAGAGGGTTTAATGAAAGGACTATTCACAAGTGTAGGCATATTTGAGGGAACCAGTCAGGGATGCGAAGTACCTCTAGATTAGTAACAGCAAGAAACTTACCACACTCGCCCCCTACCAAGACATGAAGCACTTACACACCCCAAGAAGACTGAAGAAGGGGCACCCCGCAGAGCAGTGGTTTTTCATCAGAGAAATACAGCTATTACCAGTCTGGGGCTGCGCTGCGAGGAAACTGGAGGAACGAGGAGCCTGACCCCTCTCTCCTCCCACCCTCTGGTGACTTGATCCTTCCGTTGGCTGACCCCAACTAGTAAGGGAGTCTTATTCACTGTGCATGGATGCCAGCCTCCTAGGGGGCACTATCTAGTTTTCAAGTGCTATCTGCTGTTTCAGGCGGGGCTCCCTGGGACAGAAGGAACAAAGCCACTCACGGATCCTTTGAGAAGTGGGCAGGCAGGGCATTGTTTAAGACGCCCAGGGAGTCTGTGCATGGATGCCACATGGGATGGCAGGAGACAGATGATCTGCTAGGCCCCTCCCCATGTCAAGCTTGGCCTTAAGCATCATGGGAAAGAGATGATGCTGTCTGGATTAGAGCAAAGTCTGACATAGCTGGACTTTGCATTATTTGTAACACTTACAGACAGCCCCTCAGAGTAACAAGTAATGCATGCTCACTGCAGCAAGCCAAAGGCCACAGAAACCTGCAAAGGAAAAGCCAACTCCCTCCCCCAACCCCATCCCCCTAAACAAACATTAGCAGTTTGGGGTATTCTCTTCCCTCCTTTTCTCTGTGCTCACTCAAATTATATTTAAATGTTTATAAAATATAAAAAAAATTTTTTTCTTCAAAAATAAGATCACACGATGTGTATAACCTACAACAGTTTTTCCACTAAAAGTGTAATATCACCCTAGGTCAATCAATATAGATGGCTCCAACTTATCCTTTTTAATTGCTTCCTAATATGTCATGGTATCCTTATATAAAGATTTTTTGAGGAAATCACACTTCCTTTTCAATTAGCCAACACAGAATTCTTGGTGACCTATGAAGTCAAATTACTATAAAAATTGTCTTTTGGTCTCTAAGTATTAATACTCCTGGTCTAGTTAGGGCTGTAACTTCTGGGCATGTGACAGAACTTATATTTCAAGATAACCCATATATGGCACCTAGGTGACTTAGACTCTGGATCCTTTAGAGAAAGTTGTTGGACTGAGAAGTCCTCGAGGGTCTCATGCGGGGGCAGGAGAGGGGTGATGTGAGCCAGACTTTAAAAGAAGGAGAGAGTCACTATCAGTATTTTAAGCACAGGTGACAACACCAGTTGGAGCTTCCCTGGTGGCTCAGTGGTAAGGAATCCATCAGGAGACATGAATTCAATCCCTGGGTCAGAAAGATGCCTTGGAGGGGGAAATGACAACCCACTCCAGTATTCTGGCCTGGGAAATCCCATGGACAGAAGAACCTGGAGGGCTATAGTCCATGGGGTCACCAAAGAGTTGGATACAACTTAGCAACTAAACGTCATCACCACCACCAATTAGTGGCTGACAGAAGTGTTACGTGGCAGAGAGTCTGCCGGTCCTCTGAAGTAGGGAGACAGCTGTTGTGCGTAAGTGACACTGCTTAGGTGCAGAGAGAGGCGCTCATGTCATTCCAAGTTCTTGAAATCTGGTTGCTTTTCTCCAAGTAGGTTAATCGTCCCTCTTGCCCAGAATCCTTTCACATTCTTGATTTGTGGAACACACTCTTTTTACTGAAAGCTCGCATGTCAGTTCGAGTCTTGTCTGTGTCTGCATGATCATGAGTTTGAAATAGGGCATGTTTCAGTTGATGAGATTTGACATGATGCCTGTTAGCCAGTGAATACCATGGGGCTCCACGGTTCTGTGTCAGCTCCCAAGGGCATCTTGGTCCAAGTTGCCGTAAGCTTCCTGCAGAGGGAGAAGGAGCCCCTATTCTCTGGGTGGAGCAGGAGGGCAGCTGGGAAGAGCAGGCTCCCCTCCTTCTGGTCCCACACCAGGGTCATTTGCCTTTGTGCCTGCCTTCCTCAAGTGCTATTCCCTTATCTTGGCCATCGCCTCCTTTCTCTCCCGTCTCCCGAATCTCTGAAGGCATCTCCTGTGCTTCCAGGTGGCCAAGCATTCTCTCTAGCTCCCCAGTTGTACCCCTTCCCCAGGCACCCTGGGAGAATGTTCTCTATACTTTCTCTTAAGTTACTGGCCACCTCGTGGGGACATGGCCCCCTAAGGTGCTTGCCTAGGGCAGCCACATTTTGATCCGGCCTCTACTCATTTCCCAGAGCTCACAACTTGAGGACACAAGTTTTCCCGTCAGACCCCTGCCCCCAGCTCTGAACTCCTTGAACACTGTAATTCCTCACCCCTTTACCTCTCTGTTACTGTAACTTTGGACTCTTCCAAGGTTTGGGGTATAACCATTCACCGTTCATCTCCAGGGCAAACTTAGTGCTTTAAGACTCTTCATTCAAAAGCCTTGAGGAATCATTACAAACCCCAGTGAAGAAGGAAAGAGACACACAGCTTGATACTATCCCCTTCAAACGGGAGAAACTCCCAGTAATGCACCATATGGGGAGGCAGATTCTCACCTTGAAGAAGTGGTGCCGGGAATTGCTTTTCCTCTCACGGCACTCTCCGAGATGCTGAAACATCTCCCCTCATTATTGGGAGCCTATATGAAAGCTGGTAAAGTTTTATTGCAGGCGTATTATAGCTTGACTTTAAAACATTCCCCCCAACCCCCCACACTTGGCAGCACTGAGGGATGGATTTCATATGAAAGTTGCAACTGTCTTTAGGCCCTCTTTGAGCAGGGAGGGCAGTGGGGGGTAAGTCTGGGAGCCCCCAGGGCCTCACAGTCTCCTCTGACCCCAGGCCAATCCCCTCAGTGTCCGCTTTTGCTGAGCCTTGCCCTCTCCAGGGGACTTAACGAAGGTCACGGAATTAACTGCACATAACGGAGACAGAGGGTATTTAGGATGGGAGAGTGGTTCCCAGTCATCCCTCATTTGGGTAGCTGCATAGAAGGCTCTGGAGAGAGCTGAAACTAGCCAGGATGGCCCAGTTGAAATGGGAAGGTGTTGAAGAGGAAAGGGTCCACCGTCTGGACTCCGAGCCTCACAGGAACGAGCCCTTGGTCTCCCTAAGTGACTCAGGCTTTGGAATCTAAGGCAAATGTGAGGGGGAAGTGTGGGCTCTGATGTTAAATTATTCTCGGTTGTCATCTTGGTGTCCACACTCATCAGCTGCATCTCCTTGGGTGAGTGACATCATTTCTCTGCCCCGAGACCTCTCATGTTTTAGTACAAGTAAGATTCTATTGGAGGGGACGGATGAGGACTAAACACAATCACATTTGCCAAACTCCCAGGGCTGGTCCTAGCTTCAAGTAAATGCCTAACTGATGTGGAGCCGCTCCTTGTATCTGATTTAAGGTGCTTCTGCTGCAGTCATGGTTTCCCTCCCTCATTCAGTTCTCAGTGGTCCACTCTTATTGTTTTCTATGGAAATATGTCCATCAATTGAAGCATTATGCCTCTTGCAAGGCCAGCTCTAAGACTTCATATGTCCATAGCTCTCTATTAACTTTTCATAACTGTTCAACTTTTTTCTTTTCCTTTTGCCCTTTCTTGATCTTTTCTATATTCTCAAGCTAGGACTACCTGAGCTCTCTCAAAGGGTTATCTGAAATAAAGGCCAAAGTTGAGGTTCAGGATAATGAAAGGATGATTCACCTGTCTTAAAGAAAGTGAAGTGATTCACTGGGTGCTTAGTCACTTCAGTCGTGTCCGACTGCCTGCGACCCCATGGACCATGGCCCGCAAGGCTCCTCTGGGATTCTCCAGGCAAGAATACTGGAGTGGGTTGCCATTTCATTTTCCAGTGATAAAGGATGAAGTGAGTGAAATGAGTGAAGTGAAGTCGCTCAGTCCTGTCCGACTCTTTGCGACCCCATGGACTATAGCCTAACAGGCTCCTCCGTCCATGGGATTTTCCAGGCAAGAGTACTGGAGTGGGTTGCCAGTTCCTACTCCAGGTGATTCACTGGTGTAGTCAAAATCTTGGAGAAGCAGTGGGGAGGGTTGAGACTTTCCTTCACACAGAAAATGTAGGGCGAGAAAGAGAAGAGAATGTTGCCTATGGCATCTAGATCAGATGGGTCCTGCTTGCTACTTGCCAGCATTGCTAAAAGTGTTTGATGTATCTGGACTGTTGAAACCACAGACTGCCTTGCAAAAGGCCCCTGAGCCCCAGGCATAGCATGAGGCTGAAAGAAGACCATTAAGAGGGTCATATTTGGAGGGACCAGGAGTCATTCTCAAAGGGCAGATAATGATAGCTGACCTTTCAGTGGTTCTGTGGAAGATTTCATTGGTTGGCTCCTCACCTGCCTAGGGCCACTATGGGAGAAGTGCTCAGTACAATCACTAGATCCTGCTCTCCTCTCCACCCACCAAGTGTGGGCATAGCCACCGTGCCCAAGAGAGTGAGGCTGCAGCTCCGAGTACTTAGCGTGGGTACCGAGTTTGTATAGCATGAGTTTAGACACTGAGTTCAGATAACATGATACCGAATTGTCTAAATCTTGTCAGCCTCTGGGCATTGATAACACGAGCTGAGACAGTGGTAGAATCCTAGTATTCCAATATTTTAACAGCTGGCACACTCGTGTGTCCTAATTGAATAACAGCTCTGCCTACAGTCCTCTCTTCTCCAGGAAGACTTGGGGTATTATGGTCACTGATAGACATTCTTCCAGATCCCAGGTTGCTCTGTAACACAGTTGGGGCAGAATTCCTTATTGAGATTTCAATTTGTCCTTTTTATTGTAGTTATAACCCACAACACAGCTTCCAAGAACATAAAACATAGACAAAAATTTGAGGGTAAGGTCAATCCTGGATGTGCCTAGGAGCTTGAGAAAGATCTTAAAGGCAATTAACTCAGCTGTCATCTATCCCTGATGCTGATTGCAAGTACTGATTGGGTCCAATACCTTAATAAATAGCACCTTATGTTTGCTAAACATATAAATGTTTCAATAAAGGTCCATCTAGTCAAAGCTGTGGTTTTCCAGTAGTCATGTACAGATGTGAGAGTTGAACCATAAAGAAGGCTTAGTGCCAAGGAATTGATACTTTCAAATTTTGGTGCTGGAGAAGACTCTTGAGAGTCCCTTGGACCGCAGAGAGATCAAACCAGTCAATCCTAAAGGAAATCACCCCTGGATACTCATTGGAAGGACTGAAGCTGAAGTTGAAGCTCCAATACTTTGGCCACCTGATGCGAGGAGCCAACTCGTTGGAAAAGACCCTGATGCTGGGAAAGATAGAAGGCACCAGGAGAAGGGAGCAGCAGGGGATGAGATGGTTGGATAACATCACTGACTCAATGGACATACATTTGAGCAAACTCTGGGAGACAGGGAAGGACAGAGGAGCCAGGCATGCTGCAGTCCACGGGTTGCAAAGAGTCTTATGTGACTGAATGACTAAAAAACAGCAACAATCATTGTTTCATAGCACCCTAAAATATGTTTTTTGACTTGATTCTACTACCATTTTTGAGAGGTATACTTTGTTTTGTATATGTTAAAAGCAAGACCTGAAAGTGTTTCAGGACTCTTTTTACGCACCATGATTTATCTGTATTTTCACAATTACAGCCTTATTTTCAACCTTTCATTAAGCCTCATTCTGATTTGCCTGCAGATCTGGACAGATAGCCTTTGAGGAAATGATAAGATCTTTGGCTTTATTCTGGCATTCATCTTGCCCAGATCTACACTTGACTCGAACTCATTAAGTTTTGGGCCAGGCCCTCCACTACTTTCTTACCCCTGTTTGCCATCCCTGTGAGAATTTGCCTTCTCATGCTCAAGTTCTTGCCATTCACTCAACATTGGACAACTTGCCTTCTAGGTAATATACTCTCCAGACACTAATGAAAGTTTCCAGGTAATTTGTAAATGTTCATTTTCTTTTATAATAGGTAGTCGGGAGGTTAAGGATATTTTGAAGAGAAACAACATGGTCTTTAAAATCCCATGGAACTCGGCTCCTGACTTTCCATTTTGAAGGATCCTTCAGGGTCTTTGGACTAAGGTAGGCATGCCATTTTTTGCTTCACTCACCATCTAGCCAAAGCCATAGCCTCACTCCCAGGACCCTTGACTAATTCTTTCGATAGTTGCATGTGATATTCTGCCACATGCGAGTGCCCAGGTGTGGAACAAGGCAACACATGATTATATTGCTTCCTTTAATAAAACCAATTGTACCCTAGTGATGGAGATATAGCTGTCTCATAGAGTGCCAACAAACAGTTACTCAGCATAAGTAACAATCAGTTACTCAAACAGATTGAGGTAGGTGTCGGGAGAAGACAGGAAAACCAATCAGCAGACTCAGTAACCAGAATCTTCCTTGAGTTATAAAGAAGTGAGAGGGCCTTTAGTGATCACATACCTAAGCTCTCCATTTTAATAGTGAGAGAGCTGAGGCTCTGAAAACAGAAGTAACTTGTCCAAGGTCTTCCTGGGAGTTAGTGGCATAACAGATATTAGGATTTAAGACTTCCAATTCATCTTATGCAAGTAGTTTTCTAAGGGTTCAGAGACAGTGTCTCAGGAGACCCTTCAGGAGAGAAGGGGATGATGGGACCAATTTTATCTGTTTGATTTATTTTAATGGGAGTATTTTGCTCCCTAAAATGATTTGAAAGTCACGGTAGCAAAACATGCTGACTCTTGCTTGGAGGAGATTGAAAATCCTTAAAAGAAAACTGAAAAGTCATTATACAATTGGCTTCCATTGACTGTCTATTGTGTTCCAAGTACTCGATGCTCAGTGGCTCACTTAATCTTAATAATATTCCTAGGAGGCAAAAGCTATAATCCAGTTTAAGTGGGGAGACTGAATGTCATGCAGTTTAAGAAACTTGTCCAAGGATTCATATTTGAAAGTAAGTAGAGTAACTGGAGTTCAAACTGAGGTCTTTCTGATTTTTTAAAAAAATTTTATCTGAATATAATTGATTGACAATGTTGTATTAGTTTCCTCTGTACAGCAAAGTAAATCAGTTATACATATACATACATCTACTCTCTTTTTAGATCCTTTTCCTTAATAAGTCATTACACAGAGCATTGAGAAGAATTCCCTGTGCTATACAGTAGGTCCTTATTCGTTATCTAGTATATTTTATTCTGATTTTAAAATGCATTCTTTTTTTATAGATTAAATTAGGTTATCAAATACTTTCAAGTTTATTGAGAATATACCCTAAGGGACCACAGACTCAGCAGTGGCCACAGGACTGCAAAAGGTCAGTTTTCATTTCAATCCCAAGGGAAGGCAATGCCGAAGAATGCTCAAATTACCACACAATTGCACTCATTCACATGCTAGTAGAGTAATGCTCAAAATTCTCCAAGGCAGGCTTCAACAATGTGTGAGCCATGAACTTCCAGATGTTCAAGCTGGTTTTAGAAAAGGCAGAGGAACCAGAGATCAAATTGCCAACAACCGCTGGATCATTGAAAAAGCAAGAGAGTTCCAGAAAAGCATCTATTTCTGCTTTATTGACTATGCCAAAACCTTTGACTGTGTAGATCACAATAAACTGTGGAAAATTCTGAAAGAGATGGGAATACCAGACCACCTTACCTGCGTCTTGAGAAATTTCTATACAGGTCAGGAAGTAACAGTCAGAACTGGACATGGAACAACAAACTGGTTCCAAATCAGGAAAGGAGTATGTCAAGGCTATATATTGTCACCCTGCTTATTTAACTTATATGCAGAGTACATCATGAGAAACGCTGGGCTGGATGAAGCACAAGCTGGAATCAAGATTGCTGGGAGAAATATCAATAACCTCAGATATGCAGATGACACCACCCTTATGGCAGAAAGCAAAGAAGAACTAAAGAGCCTCTTGAGGAAAGTGACAGAGGAGAGTGAAAAAGTTGGCTTAAAACTCAACATTCAGAAAACTAAGATCATGGCATCTGGTCTGATCACTTCATAGCAAATAGATGGGGAAACAGTGGAAACAGTGGCTGACTTTATTTTTTTGGGCTCCGAAATCACTGCAGATGGTGACTGCAGCCTTGAAATTAAAAGACGCTTGCTCCTTGGAAGAAAAGTTGTGATCAACCTAGACAGCATATTAAAAAGGCGAGACATTACTTTGCCAACAAATGTTCATCTAGTCAAGGCTATGGTTTTTCCAGTGGTCATGTATGGATGTGAGAGTTGGACTATAAAGAAAGCTGAGCACCAAAGAATGGATGCTTTTGAACTGTGGTGTTGGAGAAGACTCTTTAGAGTCCCTTGGGTTGCAAGGAGATCCAACCAGTCCATCCTAAAGGAGATCAGTCCTGAATGTTCATTGGAAGGACTGATGCTGAAGCTGAAACTCCAATACTTTGGCCACCTGATGGGAAGAACTGACTCATTTGAAAAGACCCTGATGCTGGGAAAGATTGAAGGTGGGAGGAGAAGGGAACAACAGAGGATGAGATGGTTGGATGGCATCACTGACTCAATGGACATGAGTCTGAGTAAACTCCAGGAGTTGGTGATGGGCAGGGAGGCCTGGAGTGCTGCAGTCCATGTGGTCGCAAAGAGTCAGACACAACTGAGTGAATGAACTGAACTGAACCCTAAGGGAATAATCGGTGAAAGAGTCAAGTGTCAGAGGGTACTGCTTTCTTTGAAACATGAGGTGCTACCTTAGACCAGGCCTAGATGATGTCCATGGGACAAACTGGGCATGCAGGGGTCATGTTCACAGAGTGGGCACAGGGGAGACATGTGTAATGAAATGGGTCTAGAAGGAAAGGGCGGGGCAGGAGCCAAAGGCAGAAACTAATTGCTAACCTTTATTGAATATGTAGCGTGTACTGGTGGCTTAGATGGTGCCTGCAATGCGGAAGACCCAGGTTCAATCCCTGCGTCTAAAGATCCCCTGGAGAAGGGAATGGCAACCCATTCCAGTATTCTTGCCTGGAGAATTCCATGGACAGAGGAGCCTGGTGAGCTACAGTCTATGGGGTCTCAAATAGTTGGACATGACTGAGTGATTCACACTTTCACTTTTTCACTAAGAACTCACTTATGCATTAGCTCTTTTAATCCCAAGACACCCCTGTGGTATAGGTGTTATTATTACTATCACCCTTTTATTGATAAGGATCTTGAGGTATAGAGAAGTTAAATAGTTTGTTTTAGTTATTTAGTTAAATAGCTTGCTTTAGTTATTTAGTTAAATAGCTGAAAAGTGCCAGAGTTAGGATCTAAACACAGGTAGTATCACCCTAGAGCCTGAATTCTCCATTTTTTTGTTTTTGTTTTTGTAGAGTGTACAAAAGCAGGACTGTGAAATAATAAATATATGGAAAATATCCATGACTCTAAAGTTCTGTTTGAGGCTTTCTCATCATACAGGATGATGTAACACTTTATACTGCTCATCTCTTTACTCTCTACAGAGTATATTAACTTTGTTGGATGGGCTGGAGGTGGATAGGGTCTGTGGATTTGCTGGCCAGGGCCTTTGGAGGGTGCTATATGAGAGGGAACATCTTGACTATGGAAACCAACCCTGCAGAATGTTAGCCCTGCTCCATAAAGCTTGAGGCAGGGGTCCCACCCCATCTCTTTAAGCCCTATTTTCTGCTTCGCTCCCTCTGTGGTTCAGCATTGAATGTTGGGACCACAGAATTTTCTTCCAGAATAAAGGGGCCTCAACTTATTCACAGCCAAACCAGACCGGGGTGAGGGTTTTTTTTTTTTTCTAGAGTAAGTTTTCTAAAGTCATAGTCTGATAATTTGGGGTATCAGCCTAGTCCCACTGGGTCAATCTAGGGAAGTGGTTATGGACCTCCATTATGGAGCTGGGGTCTGTGTTGTTACAGACCTGGCTTCAGTCCTCCCTTGTTCATTCGGTCAATCATTTATTATTTTTTTTAAAGGGTTGGAGTGTTCCTAGTAGGCCTGGTCCTGTGTGAATGTATGCAGGAGATGGGGCAGGGGAAAGATCCATCTCTGGCTTCAAGAAGCTTCCAAGTCCATTGAGAAGTGAAGGCTCCCACTAGAAACAGTTGATCTACATCCGGAGCTTTGGAAAAGGAGAGGGTAAGAGGAGAGGGTGAGCTATTACATAGCACAGGGAACTCTGTTCAGTGTTACGTAATAACCTAAATGGGAAAAGAATTTGAAGAAGAGAGACATGTACATGGATAACTGATTTACTTTGCTATATGCCTGAAACTAATGTAACACTGTTAATCAACTATACTCCAATACAAAATAAAAAGTTTAAAAAAAAAGTGAGGGGAGAGCTGCCCAAGAATGATAGGACCCTAGCTGCCTATTCAAACTCCATCCATCCTGTGTTGCTCAGCCCAAAGCCTCTCTTCTCTCTGAAACCTTCTGTGCTTTTATGGTTATGGAGATCTCTCCCCTCTGTGGCCTCAGCAGCATTTTTTTGTTCTCTTACAAGACTTAGCATTGTTCTTTTTTTGACTCTTTTTTGGCATTCCTCATCTGGACTGTGGCAGAGCCCACTGTTATTCCCATCTTCTCTACTCCCTAACAGTACTTTAAAAAATTCATTGTGAAGCTCAAGCTCCAGAGAACTTGTTAAAATGCAGATTTGAACCCTGTTAGTCTTGTGTGGATCCCAAGATTCTGCATTTCTAACAAGCTCCCAGCTTGTGAGATGCTGAATCCAGTGGTCTATGGACCCTGATTCAATAGCAAGGTTCTACAGTATTAGACACAGACAATACCTTTTAAGTGAACTTGTTGACATATTGAAGTAGTTAATGGGGGCATGTCATAATGGGGGCTTCCTTTCTCTGGGTCTCTTTTTACCTATAATCCAGAAAAGGAACATTTTTAGGCTTGACAGATGCTAAGGCTTCTGTACCCCCATTTTCCTCTCCTGTATCCTTAGCTGATGTTGAAGTTAAAGATGGTATTCTTTCCCACTGAACTTGTAAATGTCCTCTTGAGAAGGATTTTCTCAATATAGTGCCCTAAAGGTCCACTTTTGGCCCAACAGAGTTGGCTTGAGGATGAATCCTACATGCTACCCTGTCTAAGATGTGCCTTAAAGGCCTCTTCTAATGGAATGATTTGGAACATGTGGGGAAGCTGGGTGCTGCACAGAAATGCTCCAGAATCCAGTGTCCACTCTGGGAGATGAAGACTTTGCTAGCTTCAGAGGCTCTCATGCTAGAGAAGCCCCACAGTCTGGGTTTGGGAAGTGAGAAGAGGGGCAGAAAGATGGAGAAGAGGTGATGGATGGGAATGATGAAGTCAATGGTTCTCCCTTCTTACACTGTTGGTGGGAATGTAAATTGGTGCAATCTCCATGGAATACAGTATAGATTTTCCTTTAAAAACTAAAAATAGAGTTACCACAACAGCAATTCCACTGCTCGGCGTATACCTCGACAAAACTCTAATTCAAAAAGATACATGCGCCCCAGTGTTCATAGCAGCTCTATTTACAAAAGCCAAGACATGGAACAACCATCAACAGATGAATGAATAAGGAAGATGTGGTATATATACAATAGAATATTATTCAGCCACAAAAAAGAAAGAAAAATGTCACTTGCAGCAACTTGTATGTCCTAGAAATTATTATACTAAGTAAGCTAGACAGAGAAAGACAAATATATGATTCCATATCTAAGTGGGATTGAAAAAAAATGATACAGATGAACTTATTTGCAAAGCAGAAGTAGACTCACTGACAGAAAACAAATTTACTGTTAACAAAGAGGATGAGGAATGGGAGAGAGATAAATTAGGAGTCTGGAATTAACATAGATGCAAGTTTGGAATTAACATGGACACATTACTATATATAAAACAGATAACGAGGACCTACTGTATAGCCCAGGGAACTACATTCAATATCTTATAATAACCTACAATGGGAAAGAATCTGAGAAAGAATATACATGTCTATCTATTTCTGAACTGTTTTGCTGTATACGTGAATCTAACACAACATTGTAAATTAACTATGCTTCAATTTTAAAAAAACAATTATAAAAAAAGTCTGGTTCTCAGCCGAGACTGCATATTAGTAATAGAATCATGAGAACGCTTTAACAAGTAGTGATGCCTGGAGCCACTCCTAGATACTACGTTTAATTGGTCTGGGATAGGACCTGGGCATCAACATTGAAAAATCTCCCAGGTGAATCTAATGTGCAATCAGGGCTGAGGACCACTGATTAAGCCCATATGTTCGGGCTCAGCAAGTGGCAAGGGATGGAGGAGCTGGGCTCACTTTCAATCCTGGGCTCCAGGAGAAGCAGAGCCCTGACCTCCCTCCCCTAACTGACCTCTCCAGGGCTGGGATGAGTAAGCTTGTGGAAGCAGCTCTAGTTCAGGGAGCCTTGTGGTTAGAAATGACCCCATCTCCAGAGGCCACGCCAAAGGTCAAGGGTTTGGGGAAAGATAGTGCCTCCCAGCCACCTTTTTATTTACTTAAAATGGATCCATCCTCAACAAAATGAGGTAAGGTAACGCCTTCTCAGGTGCCATGCTTTCTTGAGGGAATGTTGCTGTTATTATTGTTATTGGCTCTAGGTTGGCTTTTCTCCATGTCTGAGTTTTCTGCTGAGACCTCTTCTCCTTCCTGGTTGAGGGCTGGGAGGTAGAAGGCCACCCTAGTCATCCTCGTCCTCCCTTGAACCCCCACCCTTGGGTGTTGCCCTTCTCTTCTCACTTTGCTCCCAGACACACACACCCTGTCTCCTCCATCTCCTAATCATGTCGGCTCAACTGTTTGTCCCGATGAAAGACTGAATCATTGTTAACCCACTAAGATGTAGATGACTGATTCCTGCTCTCTCGGGTTTGAAAAGAGACTGCTCGCTGTCCTAAAATGTTTTAATTTGTGGAATTCCAGATCATGAATGAGGAGAAAGGAAGCATTTTCACAATTACCATCAGGGGAGATTGGGGGGCTTTTGGGGGTGGGGTGGGGATAGCATTCCTATACTGTTCTGTGTAGATGTTTCCTGCAAAGGTGAAAATGAGACATTGCTTGAGAACAAGCCAGATACCTGAGGAGGAACAGTTCATGCCTCTTCCCTCTTTAAAAAAAAAAAAAAAAAGATAAAAGGGGGTCTGCTTTAGAGGCTTCAGCATATTTCTAATTTTAGTGCCCATTTGTAACCAAGACTTTGGCCTTCCAAGAAGACTTGATTACTACATTCATAATTCACTGGCAGCCCGTCTAGTCCTGATTCAATGATTTCTCCAGTCAGGGAGAGAATCTTGATCCTTTAAAAACTGATTTTTCACTTTAGAATAGCAAAAGCAATTAGTTTTATTTTTAGCTCAGTTAAGCAAGAGCTCTAATGAAGCTGAAAGGAGGTTTTTTTCCTCTTCTCTCTCTCCCCTATTCTTTCCCCTGAGGTGCTATGCAGGATTCAACCTAAAGGTTGGCCCGCTGCTGCTGCTGCTGGGTCTGGGTGGGATGGCTGTGGCTGGTGGAGTAGGCCTAGAGTGTGGAGTTTGTGAAGGTGATGGGTGGTTTTCAGAACTTTGTACTTGGCCATGTATTTCCCGAGGCTGAGACTCCTACCTCGACTCTCGTCATCAAGGTGGGGGTGGAAGTGTGTGCAGGGCGAGCTTGGCAGCCTTAGTCCCTAAAGTCTATATTGTATCTGGAGTTCTTGGCATGAAAGGCAGAGAATAATAGTACTTGGCATTCAGGTCCTTTGTTCCGACAGTACTGGCTCAACTTGCCATTCCCAGCCTTGCCTCCCACCAGCTTCCCTGTACAGGCCCCCAGTCCGGCCAGAACGGTTTACACATGGGCCCCAAGTAGGACCACACACATCTCCCACCTTTCCTTCACCATCCTCCGCAACCCCCCCCCCCCACCCCACCTTTCCCAACATTCTGAGCTCCCTTTCCTCTGAATTCTTGGGAGTCCTCTTGTGCCTGTAAGTGTGAATTCCTAGATGGTGTTGGGCATGTGCAGTCATTATAAGCCATAAGTGAACCTGCTCAGGCATATTACCCTTTCAGATGGCTGCAGGGTCTGCAGGGGAGAGGGCTGGTTGGCTTAAAACAGGAAAGCTGACTGCAGTGTGAACCGTGCTGACCTACAGAGCACAGGCCCAGTCTAAAGCCTGGAGCCATTCTTCAGCTACAAAAGACGGCTTTCATGCTGAGCTTCTGGTCTGGTGTTGTCAGATTTCCTATTTTTCAAAAGCAGCTGGAAATCCAGAGTTTAAAATGTAAAGTCTCTTAATTTTTCAATGTTGGAAATTTGGGTTTCTTTAATACCTTGTGTGGACCAAATCCCCATGTCTGGGATCACCATTTTGATTCCTCAGCTTCAGGTTTTAAGAGCAGAACCTATAGACCCCAGCTGAGAGCCACCATTTAAAGCATCTTTGAGCCCCCTCTGCCTCTTAGTCTTGTAGATCAGGCAGAAGAGCCAACCTTACATGCAACAGGCTCAGAGTGGTCCAGGGGGTTCCCAGTTACCATAGGGACCTTCACAGGTCCTTTGAGTAAAGCCAGCATTAACTTGTGGTCTCCAACCCAGAATTCTTTCCATCAGTTTCACACAGAATGTGTGATGTGGTGTCAATTTTTGTAGCATCTTTACTGTTGAATCTTAACAGTAAACGAGGAAAACACTCTTCCCTTGGAACGAATTAGATGAGAGAAAAGAATATAAGACTTCATTCCTGTTGACTTCTGTGTCATTTTTGCGGGAAAGATGCTACTAAAATTGAGCATTGAAAAGTGCCATTGAGGCTCTACTGTGTGCCAGGCACTCTGAAGCTACAGGGCAGAGGGAGCCACTCCCAGACCTAGTCTCTGTCCTTGGCAGGCTTAGAGTCGCAGGCTCTGGTCACAGCGCTCCTAGAGCAGAGACTTGGCCGCAGTCAGCTGTACGTGTCTCCCGACCCCCAGCCCTCTGCCCAGCACATCAGAGGGACTTAGCAAATTAAAGACATAGCAACCCAAGTGAGGGACAGAATAGAGAGGCAAAATAAGGCTTCCAACTAAAATAGTGAGACTGCTTCATCTTGATCTGAGGATGTTCCTTCTCGTAGGAATCAGATTTTGGCATCCTTTTCTCTTGGTGAACAACTGCTTGTTGTGACAGACTAGTGTCTTAAATTGATAACTGAATAATATACCATTATTCCCAATGATATTCCCTGGAAAACCTGAGATGTGGTTGGGGGGGGGAGGGTAGGTGCTCTAAGGGTTAAAGGCTGTGGTTCATGCACTTCTTCCAGGCCCTTCTCTCCTTTCCCCATCTTTATCTTGACTTTATCCTGACTGCAGCCCCTAAGATATTCCCAAGGAGAAACGGAGCATTGCTACAGGTTCCCTACGTCCGGCCCCTGAAAAATTGCCTGCCGTTCTCAGGGAGAAGGTATACAAATTGGACCCCCGTGGAGGCCAGCTCAGGGTGTTAGATGAGCCTCCGACAGAGGATGTGAATCTTGGCCCCAGGTCTCTGTGAAGGATGGTGGGGCTGACAAGCCGACATCAAACACGCCTCTGTTCTGGGGGAGCCATCACTCACCCCCTGCGCTCTGGCGGCACATGCTAATGAGGGCCCAGCTCATATACCATCCCTGCCAGAGGCTGGGGGTGGGGAGGGGGTGCAGCCTCCTAGCAGATTAGAAAGGGAGCCCTTGGGGTTTGGAAGGAAACAGCAGTTAGCTCTACCCCCCACTACCTTCTGCTAGTCCCCATCTGTAGCAGCCCTTCTCTTGTCTGCCCCTGCCTCAGTTTCCTAGTCACCCATCCTTCCTAAGGCATGGGTTCCTTTCTCAAAGCACGAAGAATTGCACGTGTGAGTCGTTCTTCTTGGTGGCTTTTCTGTTTACGGGAAGACCCCAGGCATAGGACAGATCCTTAACCTCAGGAACAAGTGGCTGATTACCCACTTCAGTTACCTGCTAGGAAAGGGTCTTGAGAGAGCCCTTGTGAAAACAGAGGTTCCCTTTTTATCAAGGGTGGTCCTGTCAGCTGAAGGGGTGCTGAGGACAGGTGATGACAATGATGATGACACAATGGCTTCCCTGGTGGCTCAGACGGTAAAGAATCTGCCTGCAATGCAGGAGACCCAGGTTTGATCCCTGGGATGGGAAGATCCCCCGAAGAAGGGAAGGGCAACCCACTCCAGTATTCTTGTCTGGAGAATTCCAATGACAGAGGAACCTGGCAAGCTACAGTCCACGGGGTTGCAAAGAGTTGGACACGACTAAGTGACTAACACACACAAGTGCTTTCTGTGTTACAGAACTATTAAGAGCTTTGCATGTGTAAGCTCACTTAATTCCTCCCATGAGCTCTGTGGTAGGCACTATTGTTATTCAGACAGTGAAGAAACTGGGGCTCGAGAAGTTAAAAAGAACTTACCTTTATAGCTAAGAAGCATTCTTGGGACATGCCCCAGAATCCTGCCTTTCTGTAATAATGAATGTGGAGGCTTAGTCCGCTCTGATGCTACTTCCTGTGTGAAGCATCTGCCAGTCCCCACCAGTTCCCCAGTGGTGCAGAGTTGAAGGGAAATGACCTAAGGCTTGACTTTGAATTTCCATCTTGGACACTTAGAAGCGGGGTGACCTCAGGCAAATTTTATAACTTCTCTGAGATAGCGTCCCTCTGAGGTTGATGGGAACAACCTCATTTGGATAGCTGTGTGGGTTAAGTGTGTTGAGCCCACTTAACTGGCTCAACCGTGCTAGTTGAGCCCCCAGCACAGGTCCGCCCATCCTCGGCACATGGTGCTACCTCTTCTCTTATAGGCAGCCTACCTCCTCCATCTTGCTGTTTTACGCATATGCTTGTCTTCCCCCTAAGGCTGAGTATCTGGGGGCAAATTCCATGTGTTATTCATCTTTGAAAATACTTCTCTTGGAACTTGACTTAGTTGACTCAACTTAGTTGAAGCTCCCTTGGAACTTGACTTAGTTGACTAGAATTGGAACAATAATAGCAACCAACTTTTATGACGTGCACACCTCATGCTATGTTCCGTTCTAAGTCCTTCCAACCACCTTGCTGCGTGGTCCTGTTGTGATGCTCATCTCCGTATCAATAGTTGGAGGAATTGTGACCCAGATACCTCAGATCTCTGACTTGGGATCCCACCATCAGCAGGTGGTGGAAGCCAGAAGTGGACCCCGGTGGTCTGAATCACAAGCCCTTAATCACTCCTGTGAGACCTTTGCCTTAAAGATCCTTTCCTCCAATCCCCATTCCTTTTAAATAAAAAGTTTCAAACGAGTGGGAACTCGAGGCTCCCAGAGGGTGAGCTGCTCAAGCTACGTCACAGGGCTAATTTGGTAGCCAGGCTGGGGCTGGAGCGAGCTCTCCCCACTGCCAGCCCAGTGTTCCTCCTCGGAGGTATGCCCTGTCATATGGCGCTGTGATTAATTGGGAGAGAAGCTGTGGGAGGTTGACATTTTCCCAGCCTCATCTGCGTTTGCTGCCCACACACCAGGCCCTGAATGTCAAAGCCCCCTCACGCTGCTTTGCCTGGCGGGGGGAGGAGGGAAGCCCACTCGCTATTATTAAGCAATTAAAAATAAGGGCTGAGCAGATGTGGGACCGCCGCCTCTCCTGACGTGTCGGGCAACAAGATAGCTGGCTCTTCTCACTCATGCTGAGAGACATTTATGAGACTAAATGGAAAGCAGCTGCTCTGAGCATTCAGGGGAGGCGGCCCTGAGTGCTGCTGACTCAGTACCTCTCCGGCACAGCCTCCCCAACAGCCTGCCGCAGGGGTGGGGTGGACAGTGGGAGAAGCTGGGGCTCAGGACTGTGGTCAGTGGTCTGTAAAACACCGTGGTTATTTCATATCCATAAAGAGAGACAGGGTCTGAAAACTTTCTCTGGGTCCTTGGGTCTGTTCCCAAAGCTGATGTATTCCTTACGCCACTCCCCTACAGCAGTCTGGAACCTCAACAGTCAAGTTCATGTCAGGTTGGGCGCAAATCATTTCCTATTTTTCATTTCCACCTGTAAGGAGGAGCCCAGGACCTAATCTATTAGAAGAGGAAATGGGGACTGAGGTGGGTCAATGCCATGGTCTGATTGTTTCAAAATTTTTATGTTGCAATCCTAACCCCAAGGTGATGGTATTAGGGGGTGGGGCCTTTAGGAGGTGATTAGGGCATGAGGGCAGAGCCCCAAGGAATGGGATTTGTGGCCTGATAGGAGAGACCTGAGACATCTCCCCCAACCCCTCTGCAAAGTGAGGTTACATGGGGAAGATGGCTGTTTATGTATCAGGAAGGAGGTCCTCGGCAGATACAGAACCTGACTATCTCAGCACCCTGACACCAGACTTCCAGCCTCCAGAACTGTGAGAAAGACATTTCCATTGTTTAGAAGACACCCAGTCTATGTTAGTCCAAGGCCTTCCCTAGTGGCTCAGACAGTAAAGAATCTGCCTGCAATGCAGGAAACTGGAGTTTGATCCCTGAGTCAGGATGATCCCTTGGAAAAGTGAATGTCAACCCACTCCAGTATTCTTGCCTGTGAATCCCATGGACAGAGGAGCCTGGCAGGCTACAGTCCATGGGTCGCAAAGAGTTGAGCCTGACTGAGCAACTAACACTTTCAGTCCATGTTAGTTTGGTTATAGCAGGTTGTGCTTATAACCCATTTGTCTGAATAGGTTGACAGTTGGTGAAAAAGGCCTCCTTGGTGTAAGACCTAATGCTCTTGTTAGAATCTGGCCTTGGCATTTAGAAATGAGAGCAGAGGATGGTCTCCATGATTCTTTCCTTTTAGATACTTCCATATCTGATAAATTGTCTTTTTCCATTCCTTTAAAATGTCTGTCACATTGATCCTAACCTTTGCTTTCTGCATGTCTATGGTTGGGTACACATCTCATGGATGGAGAAGAAGCTAGGCCTCCCAATGAGTCATGGGAAGGGGTCCAGGCCCTTCAAAGAAGGTTCACTTACTCTGTGTTGCAGAAGGAAAACTGGAAGTGAGTCACTCCCCATTGCTCCACAGTGCGTGATGCTTGGGTTTCCAATACATATCTACTGAATGAATGAGATGCTTATAGACGGGGTTTGTGGGAAGTCCCTTATTTTTTGCTACCTGCAATTGATAATGACAAGATTTCAACTTCACTAATACTACAAAAATATTGAGTATGGCTTGATGGTGTGAAATTTATACAGTGTAAGTAGAAAAATCACTTGTTTTAGAGCGTGTATATGCACACATATACACATACACACACAACTTGGAACACACCACTGACACCTAAAGTGATGGAAAAAAATGTTAAGGACAAGTTGGGTCAGAGTTGGAGTCAGGACATGGAAGGGGGAATAAATCCTCTGAAATGCTCACCGCTGCATGTGGGGCCCCAGCATACAGAAAGAATAAGTGGGTGGTTAGGCAGATCAGCAGGAGAGAAAGGCCCTCTCAAGTGGGTTAAGGGTTTGATCGATGAGACCAGTCCTTCAGGTTCCTGTGTCAGGACATAGTGAAGTCTGTGGGAACAAAAATTTCAGCAAACTATGGGCTTCCCAGGTGGTAAAGAAATACGGGCTAGTGGTAAAGAATCCCCCTCCCAATGCAGGAGACATAAATGACACAGATTCTATCCCTGGGTCAGGAAGATCCCCTGGAGGTGGGCACAGCAACCCATTCCAGTATCCTTGCCTGGAGAATCCCATGGACAGGAGCCTGGGGGGCTACAGTCCACAGGGTTGCACAGAGTCAGACATGACTGAAGTGATTTAGCATGCATGCGCCGAGATGGAATATCTTGGAATTTCAGTAAGAGCCTGCCCTCCACTGGTCATCCACCTCTGAGCTCAGAAGCTATTGGCAGCCATCCAGGTCTCCCTTGGGTTGGGCTTGGGTGTTTCTACCTTTGTGACTCTAAAGAAGCTTGAAAGATGTGTCTTTCCCCCTCTCTCTTTCCAGTTAAATAGAGGTGAGGAGAATAAGGAACAGGCAACACATCTTTTTACATCTATTTAGGCTCACAGAAAAAGTTGCAAAATGGTACAGCATGTCCATGGAGAAGGAAATGGCAACCCACTCCAGTATTCTTGCCTGGAGAATCCCATGGATGGAGGAGCCTGGCAGGCTGCAGTTCATGGGGTCATAAAGAGTCAGACATGACTGAAGTGACTTAGCATGCACACACAGCGTCTCCATGTACCAGTTTCCGAACATCCCCTAACATTCCATAACCTCAGTGCGATGATCGAGACTAAGGCATTAACCTTAGCCCAGAACAATCTCTGCTGATATCCTTCTTGGGTTCCAGAGTCCTATCTAGGACCCTACATTGCATTTGGTTGTTTTCCTGTTCATTTTCTGTACTCCCTAACAATCCTTAGTCTTTCCTTGTCTCTTAAGACCTTGACACTGTCAAAGAGTGTTGTGCTGAGGGCACATCTTCACTTCTGTGCAAAAATACCACTTGTGCATTTTTGCCAAAATTACATAGCCTCAGTCTGATCATGAGAAAACACCAGATAAGCCCCAAATGAGAGACAGTCAGCGTAATGCTGGCCAACCAATACTTCTTGAAAAAACCTTGAGACTCTGTTTTTCACTCTGTTGGTCCCCAAATACGGACCACTGCTTGCTCTGGTAGAAAAACAGGACACTGAATTGGAATTTTAAACACAACCTCATGAGGGAGAGGGCGTGCTTCTGTGTGGCACTGGCGATAGCCCGGAGCAGTTGGAACTGGGGATTCTGATGTCAGTTCCCTCATGTCACTAAGAATGTCCCAGATGCCTTTCTGAGACATGGCGATACCTCCTCTGCCTCTCCCAAAGGTTGCACTAAAGACTCAGTGAGATTATGTAGAGGGGCTTATCAGCTCTCTTGGGATGATGCACAGGAGAGACTATTGTTTCTAAACTTTAATGGGGACACACAGACCTGAGAAACTGGTAGCTCCAGGCAGTTTAGAACCTTGTCAACTGGTCAACTCCCAACTCTTCCTGCGTGTGTGTGTGTGTGTGTGTGTGTGTGTGTGTGTGTGTTAGTTGCTCAGCTGTGTCCGACTCTTTGTGACCCCATGGACTGTAGCTCACCAGGCTCCTCTGTCCATGGAATTCTCCAGGCAAGAAAACTGGAGTGGGTTTCTATTCCCTTCTCCAGGGGATATTCCCGACCCAGGGATGGAACCACTTTCCCTTATTTAGCTGTAATCTTCCTGGGGAACCACGAAGGAGAGGAGACAAGAGGAAATATACCAAATTTATACCCCTAACTTTTTCTAGAAGGAGGTGACCTTTATAAGAGGTCCTAAAAGGGGAGATCTTGTAGAACTTGATATATGATGTATTCTTATATGATCACCTATTATGTACCGGGCAGTATTCTAGATGTTGGATTTATGTCAGTGAACAGAGCAGGCTAAAATCTCTGCCCTGTGGAGGTAACATGCTAGAGGGGGGAGGGGCAGACACTAAGGAAGATAAGTAAATACAGCTATGCTTTGATATCCACGGGGGTTGGTTCCAGGACCCTGGTAGATATCAAAATCTGTGGATGCGCAAATCCCTTGTGTAAAGTAGTGTAGCATTTGCATATAACCTATGCACATCCTCCTGTGTACTTTAGCCCATTTAAAATGTACGTAGTTGCCAGTTTATGGCAAATTAAAGCTTTGCTCTTTGGAACTTTCTGGATGTTTTCCCCCCAAATATTTTAGAGCAGTGGTTGGTTGAGTCAGCAGATGCAAAACCCGAGGATATGAGGGCTGATTACAAATAAGTAAATGTTTGGAGGTGATGGAATGCTATCTGTGAATTAAAAATTAAGTCTAAATAATCCTGGATAAAATTTATGTTGGGAAGCAGACAGTCTCTACTGATAGGCGGGGATGGTTATAAAGTAACGAATAGCCTATATCAGGGGAGGGAGAATGGGTGTTGCCAAATGTCTGAACTACCTAAGTGTTCTTATTTAAAGTTTCAAATCAGACTCCTCCTTTCTGTAATTAGGCAGTGCATGGAGCCGTTGAAATTCATTCCTTTGACCTGGGAAGATGCCTCCTTATCATTCTCTCTTGGTCCCTGGCATCTGGGGGAGGAGATGGAGAAAGGAAACAGCACAGGAGTAATTCGCTCTTGGAATACTAATACCAAGATGATAACTGAGAGATGAGTTGCACACATCATTCGGGGGATCTTTGATTAAGCATGAAGAAAACTTGTAAGTGTAAAATGCACACCAGACTGTTAATCTATTAATACCAGGAACCGGTGTTTCCGAGTGCGGAGGCCGCAGGGTTGGGATGTGGGGTGAGCAGGTGGTGGAAAGGCTTGGTTGTTGGCTTGTAGAAGCCAGTGAGTATTGCTTTTGTGGTTGGGAAAAAGAAAATCTAAGGAAACACTTAAACAAATGAAAAGGATGGATGAAAGCAAGGAAGATATTAGGGAATTTCTAAGTTTCTGTAGTTTATGTACAGCTTTTCTTCAGATTATTTATTCATTCAGGCAAACACTGCTTCTTGTCTTCATGCGGCAGATAGTGCTAAGTATCAAGGGGTGAGGGCACATAAAGGTGAGTGAGATTCGATTCTACCTTCCAGTATCTTTGTTTTTTAATAAACTATTAAAAATTCAAAAACTGATTTATCTGGTTTGCCTTTTCTTTTTAATTGAGGTGAAATGCACACAAGATAAAAAGGAACCATTTTAAAGTGAAGGATTCAGTGGAATTTAGTACATTTACAATGCTGTGCCTTTACCACCTCTTTGTAGTTCTACGATATTTTTATCACCTCCAAAAGGCAGTTAACCTCCATTTCCCTGACCCTTCCAGTCCCTGACAGCAAAGAGTCTGCCTTCTGTTTCTCTGGATTTAACTATTCTGGATATTTCATATAAATGGAATCATACAAGATGGAATAGTTTGTGTCTGGCTTCCTTGGCTCAGTATAATGTTCTCTGGGTTCATCCTGGTTGTTGCATATATCAGTACTTCATTCCTCTATATGGCTCAATAATATTTCATTGTTTACATATATCACAATTTTTTATGCATTCATCCAGTGAAGAACCTTTGGGGTTCTACCTTTTGGGTGTTGTGAAATGGTGCTGTGATGAACATGGGTGTACATATATTTGTTTCAGTACTTGTTGTCAATTATTTTGGATCTATATCAAATATCCATATCCAAATTTGAAAGGAGTTACTGATTTACACTGTAGCTCTAATTAACTTTTTGAGTAGCCACCAAACTGTTTTTCACAGCAACTGAATGTTTTACATTCCTGCCAGCAATGTACAAGGGCTCCAGTTTTTCCATATCTTCACCAACACTTGTGATTTTGTGTGTGTGTGTGTTTTCAATAACTATCCTAGTGGGTGTGAAGTGGTATCTCATTGTGGGTTTTGTTTATAATTCCTTAATGACTGATGATGTTGATCATCCCTTCATGTGTTTGTTGCTGCTCATTTGTATAAATTCTTACAGAAATGTCTACTCAAGTCTTTTGCCCACTTTTTAATTGAATTGTTTGTCTTTGAAAGCTATTGGATAAATGATTTTCACATACTCTTTCCTGTTCACTTTCTTGATGATGCACTTTGAGGCACAGAGTTGTAAAATTTTGACAAAGAACAATCCATTTTTTCTTTTTTTGTTCATACTTTCACTGTCATACATAGGAATCTATTTCTAAATTCAGAGTCTTTAAGATTTATTCCTAAATTTTCTTCTAAGTATTTTAAGTTGTTGATACATTTTGATAATATTTGTATATGATGTGAGGCAGGGGCCCAACCTCATTCTTTTGCCTTTGGATATCTAGTTGTCCCTGCATGATTAAAAAAAATATTGAAGTATGTATACAATGTTGTATTAATTTCTGCTGTAAAGCAAAGTGATTTAGTTAAATATATATGTATATTCTTTTGTGATATATCACAAAGTATTGAATATAGTTCCCCGTACTATACAGTAGGACCTCATTTATCCATTCTACAATATATATAATAGTTTGTATTTGCTAATCTCAAATTTCCAGTCCTTCTCTTCCCAACCCTGCTCCCCTTTGGCAACCACAAATCTATTCTCTACATCTGAGTATATTTCTCTTTTGTAGATATGTTCATTTGTGTTGTATTTGAGATCCCACGTATAAGTAATTTCATATGGTATTTGACTTTCTTTTTCTGATTTACTTAACTTTTGTGGTAATCCCTAGGTCATTCATGTTGCTGCAAATGGAATTATTTCATTCGTTTTTATTGCTGTGTAGTATTCCCATGTGTATGTATATATGTGGCACATCTTCTTTATTCATTCATCTGTTGATGAACACTTAGGTTGCTTCCATGACTTGGGTATTGTAAGTAGGGCTGCTGTGAACATTGGTGTGCGTGTATCTTTTTGAATTAGAGTTTTCATGTTTTCCAGCTGTATGCCCAGGAGTGAGATTGTTGGATCACATGGTAGCTCTATTTTTAGTTTTCTAAGGAAACTCCACATTGTTCTTCACAGTAGCTGCATCAATTTACATTCCCACCAATAGTGTTGGAGGGTTCCCTTTTCTCCACACCATTCCTAGCATTTATTGTTTGTAGACTTTTTTTGATGATGGCCATTCTGACTCACTTTTAGAATAGGCAGAGGAACCAGAGATCAAACTGCCAACATTCATTGGATCATGGAAAAAGCAAGAGAGTTCCAGAATAAACATCTATTTCTGCTTTATTGACTATATCAAAATCTTTGTGTGAATCACAACAAACTGTGGAAAATTCTTAAAGAGGTGGGAATACCAGACCACCTGACCTGTGTCTTGAGAAATCTGTATGCAGGTCAGGAAGCAACAGTTAGAACTGGACATGGAACAACAGACTGGTTCCAAATAGGAAAAGGAGTACGTCAAGGCTGTATATTGTCATCCTGCTTATTTAACTTATATGCAGAGTACATTATGAGAAACACTGGGCTGGAGGAAGCATAAGCTGGAATCAAGATTGCTGGGAGAAATATCAATAACCTCAGATATGCAGAAACGCCACCCTTATGGCAGAAAGTGAAGAAGACTGAAGAGCCTCTTGATGAAAGTGACAGAAGAGAGTGAAAAAGTTGGCTTAAAGCTCAACATTCAGAAAACTAAGATCTTGGCATCTGGTCCCATCACTTCATGGCAAATAGATGGGGAAACAGTGGAAACAGTGACAGACTTTATTTCTTTGGGCTCCAGAATCACTGCAGATGGTGACTTCAGTCATGAAATTAAAAGACACTCCTTGGAAGGAAAGTTATGACCAACCTAGACAACATATTAAAAAGCAGAGACATTACTTTGCCAACAAATATTCATCTAGTCAAGGCTATGGTTTTTCCAGTGGTCATGTATGGATGTGAGAGTTGGACTATATAAAGAAAGCTGAGCACTGAAGAATTGATGCTTTTGAACTGGTGTTGGAGAAGACTCTTGAGAGTCTCTTGGACTGCAAGGAGATCCAACCAGTCCATCTTAAAGGAGATCAGTCCTGGGTGTTCATTGGAAGGACTGATGTTGAAGCTGAAATTCCAATACGTTGGCCACCTGATGTGAAGAGCTGACTCATTTGAAAAGACCCTGATGCTGGGAAAGATTGAGGGCAGGAGGAGAAGGGGATGACAGAGGATGAGATGGTTGGATGGCATTACTGACTCAATGGGCATGAGTGTGGGTAAACTCCAGGAGTTGGTGATGGACAGGGAGGCCTGGCGTGCTGTGGTCCATTGGGTCACAAAGAGTTGGATACCACTGAGCGACTGAAGTGATTCTGGCTTATGTGAGGTGGTACTTCATTGTAGTTTTGATTTTCATTTCTCTAATAGTTAGTAATGTTGAGCATCTTTTTATGTGCCTATTGGCCATCTGTCCTTTTTTTTATTGGTTTATTTTTATTGAGCTGTTTGTATATTTTAGAAATTAAGCTCTTGTTGGTCTCATCATGTGCAAATATTTTCTCCCATTTCATAGGTTGTTCTTTTGTTTCATTTATGGTTTCGTTTGCTGTGCAGAAGCCTTTAAGTTTGATTAGGCTGTATTTGTTTCTTTTTGCTTTTATTTCCTTTTGCCTTGGGAGACTGACCTAAGAGAACACTACCATGATTTATGTCAGAGAATGTTTTGCCTATGATCTCTTCTAGGAGTTTTATGATGTCATGTCTTATATTTAAGTCTTTAGCTATTTTATTTTTGTGTGTGGTGTGAAGGTATGCTCTAATTTTATTGCTTTTCATGTGACTGTCCAGTTTTCCCAACACCATTTGCTAAAGAGATTGTCTTTTCTCCATTGTGTTTTCTTGCCTCCTTTGTTGAAGACTGATTGACTATAGGTGTGTGGGGTTATTTCAGAGCTGTCTATTCTGTTCCACTGATTCATAGTTCTGTTTTTTTTTTTCTTTCATTGTTCTGTTTTGATATGCTGTTTTGATTGTGTATGTTGTTACACTTATGTTTTCCACAGATCTGTTAGGCTCTGTTCATTTCTCTTCATTCTTTTCCCCCTACCCCTCAGACTAAGTACTTTCAATTTACCTGTGTTCAAGTTCACTGATTTCTTTCTTTCTTTCTTTTTTTTTTTTTTTACTAAAATCTATGATTAAAACCCTTTAGTAAGTTTTTGGTCTCAGTTATATTATCAGTTCCAGAGTTTTCTGGGCACCTTTCTGTGATGTCTATCTGTTCCTTTTGAAACCTACCTGTGCTGAGTGCCATGGACAATAAGAATGCATACAGCTCATGGTTGCTTTTGAGTTTTGATAAATGCACACGGCATTGGAACTCTTTCTTGAATGGTGACCACAGTCCAAATGGATGTGACCTCTGTGGCCCTGGTGTGATACAGCCTGAAGGACAGCTAGGTGCCCCCTGACCTCTGGTGGGATGAACATCCATCTAAAATTACAGCCAAGCCTTTGCTAGTGTCTCAGGAAGAAGCACCTCTTTATAGCTGGTCATGAGCCTTTAATATATTACCCTTAAATCATTTAAAACTGGACTAGCCTGAGCAGCAGTGAATATGCCAGTGCAGCTGGGAGCAATCTCGGGCCGGCCCAGCGAGATGGCCGAGATGATCTAATAGATCTTGCTTCCTCTCCAACAGTCTATCACCCCACCTCTCTCCTCCTTATTAAACCAAAGCTCCCCACTCACAGGAAATAAAACTGCTACCTGATATTTATATATCTTCAGAGTGTAGTGTAATTCAGAAACCAGGGAGAATGGTTTAAAACTATTTATTGAAAAGGAGACTGTTTCTTGCATGAAATAATCTTATTGGAAAAGTTACCTTATCACTTTCATGGCACTCGGAAAATCTGGATCATTTGTAAAGCAAAGGGCACAGCAGAAATTGATTTTTGTTGGCATGAGGCTGGTCTCTGTACTTTGATTAGTGGCTTGAAGCTGGTGAGTCATGTGATGGTTCTGATATTTTGGGGGAGGGTATTCAGACTGAGATCATAGTAAGCCTTTTTGACCTTGACTTTGAGCAGAGTATTGCGGGAAGTCTTATGTCACCCCTAAGTCTCTGGCTGTTTGCAACCTTATGCTATCTTTTGGATTAATCTCTTGCATTAAGCAGGCCTCTTCCCTCCCTCACTGTGCCATTCCTAGACTCTACAGTTTTGGATGGTTTTGTACCGTCTACAGGGGAAAGCCCACATCCATTGCTCTAGCGTTCTTGCTCCTCTAAGCTCTGACTGAATCTGACTTCACTTGCAGCCTGCTTGCTCTCTTGCCTCCATGGTGTGAACCCTCTGCCCCCTTCACCCACTCTGGCTGCTCAGCACACCTCCGGGCACATCTCAGCTACTTCAGGATTCATGCTTCTATGTGCCCTATGTGTTCTAAGACATCTACTTCTTTTCCAAGTGTAAGTCCAAAGGTGGCCTCAGAAGCTCCACCCTACCCCTCTGTTGCCTACCAGTGGAGCTTCTCAGCTCTCTATGAGCTCAATATCCTCTGAAATTGACATGCTTACTGTACTTGCCATCAACTCAGCATAGATCAAGTACCCGAAATATCTCATGTTGATGGTGTGTACATTGATCTCATGGAAATTCAGTTTTACCTGCTGGAGAGAGAGAGAAGAGGAAAAGGGGAGGAGAAAGATGGGAAGAAAGATTTTGTGTGTGTTAGTCACTTCGTCATATCTGACTCTTTGAGACCCCATAGAACTTAGCCCTCCAGGCTCCTCCGTCCATGGGATTTCCCAGGCAAGAATACTGGAGTGGGTTGCCATTTCCTTCTCCAGGAAAGATTTTTACCTACCCCCAAATTTATATATTGAGGCCCTAACCCCAGCAGCTTGGAATTTGACTGTATTTAGAGATAGGGCCTTTAAAGAAACGATTAAGATAATATGAGGTTCTTAAGGTGGGCTCTAATCCAGTCTGACTGGTGTCCTTACAAGAAGAGGTAATTAGGCAGTCATCTGTAAGCCAAGGAGAGAGGCCTCGGGAGAAACCAAGTCTGCCAACACCGTGATTGTGAATTTCTAGCCTCCAGAACTTTGAGAAAATAAATTTCTATTATTTAAGCCACCCAATCTGTAGCATTTTGTTACAGCAGCCTGAGCAGACTAGTACACCCACTTCAGCTCAGTTCAGTAGCTCAGTTGTGTCCAACTCTTTGCAACCCCATGGACTGCAGCACACCAGGCCTCCCTGTCCATCACCAACTCCTGGAGTTTACCCAAGCTTATATCCATTGAGTCGGTGATGCCATCCAACTATCTCATCCTCTGTTGTTCCCTTCTCCTCCCACCTTCAATCTTTCCCAGCATCAGGGTCTTTTCAAATGAGTCAGCTCTTCACATCAGGTGGCCAAAGTATTGGAGTTTCAGCTTCAACATCAGTCCTTCCAATGAACACTCAGGACTGATCTCCTTTAGGATGGACTGGCTGGATCTCCTTGCAGTCCAAGGGACTCTCAAGAACTCACTCATTGCCCTTTCTAAATTAGTTCTCCCAAAGCAGAGCCATCACTTGCTCATCCAGGTTCCCCAGGGAGTTCACCATGCATAAGCTGTCTCTGGCTTCTGTTGTTACTTGAGATATGGTCATCCAGGGAAAGAGGAAAGAACCAGAGAGAAGAGGGTTGGAGAAAAGGGTGCATCCTCAGTTTACATGGCCAGAGGAGGGGAGGAAAGCCAGAGAGGCTGAAGAAGAACCACGAGAAAGGTCTCAGAAGCTAAGGAAAGGGTTTCAAGAGCAACAGGGAGATCATCAATGCCAAGTGCTGCCAAAGGTCAAGCTGGACAAGACATGAGAAAAGGCTTCAGGATGGGTAGTTAGATGGCAGGTGGGTGAACCCAGGTAAGCAGAGCTGGTTTGGTTCCCAGAGGTGAAAAAGAGAAAATGTCGAAATGGCTGTAGACCACAGATTCTTAGTCTTGAACCCTACTGACATGTTGGACTGGGTAACACTTAGTTGTGGGGGGCTGTTCTGGCTACTGTGGGATGTTTATCAGTATCCGTGGCCTCAGATCATCGGATGTCATTAGCAACCTGCCCACCTCCAGCTGTGACAATCCCAAATGTCTGCAAACATTGCACAGTGTTCCCTGGGGGCAACATTGCCCCCCAGGGACAGGTTGAGAATCACTCTATACACCGGCCTTCTTCCAAATTAGTTGCCCTGGAGATGCTCCTGTGAAAAAAAGCTGCATGGTTATTGTCAAACACGGGTGGGCAATGCTGACTGAAACAGGTTCATCCGCTGTAGGAACGCTCAGAGCTTTATGACACCAAGATGCACTGTAGCTCTCTGTCACACTGTGAAAGACTAGCGTGGAAGCACGGCTACCTGAACATTCTAAAGGACAGTGTTACACGGACCGCAAGGAGTGTTCTGGCGAGTATACTTTGGGAGACACTACTACAGACAGTATTTAGGGGAAGAAGTGACCTAACGTGCCCACTTACTCAGATAGTCAGCCCTGGAGGGCAGAGGGGGGTACCTAGACTGTTTCTGCTGTCAATCCCAGCGCTTCCCTCTGCACTGCTCAGTAGGAGCTCACAACCCCTGGCGGCCCCCTCTCACAGCACAGGGCGCCTTCACCCCTGACTCCGCACAGGCCAAAGCTGAGATGGTTTCCCTTCCCCTCTTCTCAGGCACCCAGAGGGCCTCAGGCTCCCCACAGGCAGGTTACATTCGGGGGTCTCTCCAGCTCATCGAGCCAGGAGGGCACTTAGGAGCGGGCTCCAGCGGAACCTGTAGGCTCAAAGGACCCAAGCATTTGAGCAGGAAGGCTGCCTCCCCACAGGGCGCTCTGTTGGACGGGGCACCAGCCAGGGAAATCATGGCATGCCCTGTGATAGGGCTGTTCTGTTTTCCACCAAACCAACATTTGCTGAAAGCCTTCTCTGTGGGGTCTTTCTAATTCTCTGCCTTTCAATTCTCTTCTCACAAAGAAAGGGGCTCATTTCAGAATCTGTCAGACACTGTCCAGCAGTACTTTGTCTTTTGTTTTTCACTCTGCAAAGCCCCATCAAGGCAGTGATGTCTGGGAACAGGCACTGACAATGAATGAACGAGTTCTAAGCAAAAATTCTGAAAGAAGAGGGGGATCCAGCCTGGATTTTTCTCTCTTTTATCTTATGGGTTAGCTTCTCATGAGGGATTGCTTATTTGCTCTTTGGGAACTTTATTTATTGTGTGTTCTGTGTGGCAAACACTTTTTGAGGACAGAGGGGAAAGCGGTGAGGATGAGGGTTAAGGGTGAGGCAAGGGAAAGTCAAGGTCTTTTGGAAGCATAGATTACTTCTCAACAGCTTCCAGGGATGAGCCCTCAGAAAGCCAGGGTTCACTGCTGTAACTTCCCTCCATGATGGACAGAGAGTCCTCTGAAGGCCTCCGCTCTGGGTAGGGGCACCCCAGGGTGACCAGCTCAGAGCACCTGCTTGACTCTGGGTGACGCAGTCAAGGTGAGTGCCACTCGGCCTTCTGAGGCAGCACCTCCGGGTTCCTGGCCTGCTGGTCAGAGCACCCTGCAGGGAGTCCTAAAAGAGGCCTTCTCCCCAGTGTCTCTGTCAGATGCAGAAAGGAAGCTTGACAATCCTCCCATCCATCCGTGACAAGCCATTGGTACCCTATGCCTGGGGTGGACTTCTGATCTCAGCGTGGGGCTTATTGATGATCTGAAGTCTGCCGTTCTCACCGAGAGCCAGCGGGACACGGTCACATCACTGTTTGAACATGACAAAGGGATGAACTGTGCTCATGTTTATTCCGTGGTCTCAAAGGCAGCCGGCCGTCTAATGTTTAAGAGCACAGAGACATTACAGAGAACAAACGGTCTGGTGGAGAACAGAAGCGATGGGCACCACCATGGTTTGCTACCTAGTAGACAGATTTTATTTTATTTTTTTACGGCTCAGGTGCATAGCTTTAAAAGACTCCGAAAGTGTAGGTAAGATTTGGAAAGTCTCAATTGTGCTCCACATTTGGGAAGTAGTCCCTTATGCTGATGACATTTTTGTAAGAAGATGGTCTCCTTGTCATCACCAGATTGTCCTTTAAATTAGTTGAGGCCTGGGGGCCTTAAATTAAAAGCAAGAAATTACAATGCAGCAGATTGAATTTAGGTTCATGTGCTGTGTTTGAAATACATGAGCGGCTGTTGAAAACATAATTTTAAATGAATAGTGGGTTCCTTATGCAGCACCCCCCAAATGTCAGATTATTTGCATTGAAAGCCCAGTTTCCACCCAGTTAGTGCTGTGAAAAGGCCTTCCTGTCGCTTAACCGTTGCCACAGCTCTCTGTCCAGGCCAGCTGGACCTGGCAGGGCTACCCTGGGGCCTGTGCTGATGCCAGTCCACCTGCTGGAAACTATTCTTAAATTCCTAAGCCAGACAAGGCAGATCTAGCCCCTTGGGGTCCCATCCCCCTCTTGGCCATCAGCAAGAGAGGTGCTCAAGGAGCAGTGAGAACTGGAAATCTTTACCACCCTAGGGCTCAGGATCCTCCCTTTCTTCCTGGTCTGAGTCTCGCGGTGCTTGGAAGGCAACATTAAAGCCTACCATTTCATCCTGCATCGTCAGTGAGTCTGTGCTCTCTGGGCAAGGGCCCACTCCCTCATGAAGCAGTGTTTAACCCTGGATGCACATCAGGAGGCTTCCCAGGTGGTGCTAGTGTGGAGAAAAAGAGATGTGGGTTCAATCCCTGGGTTGGGAACATCCCTTGGAGGAGGGCATGGCAACCCACTCCAGTATTCTTGCCTGGAGAATCCTATGGACAAAGGAGCCTTGTGGGCTACAGTTCATAGCGTTGCAGAGTCAGACATGACTGAAGCGACTTAGTATGCACACATGTGTTTTGGGAGCTTTGGAAAAATACTGATGCCCAGGCCCTGACCCCTCGAAAGTTCAATGTAATAGCTCTGGGATGGGTCCTGAGGACTGACTGTGTGTGTGTGTGTGTGTGTGTGTGTGTGTGTGTGTGTGTACGTGTACACAAGCTTCTCAGTTTATTCTAATGTCCAGCCAGAATTAAAAACTGCTGGTTTGAGGGGAAAAGTTATCCATTTTCACTGTTAGAAGCAGGCGTATTTTCTTTATTCAGTTTAAGCAATGTGATGGGCAGACAATGCAAAATTAGCTGTGCAGAGAGGGGTTTCAAGACTCTAGGCACTCATGACAAAGTGAGCCATGACCTTTTCCCACTGTAGTCAAAATAAGAGAGATGAAAAAGCTCAAGCTTACAGAGGACAAGAATAGGGTCTTTAGGAGCTCGGGCAGGACTAGAAAGTAAGCAGCTTCAGAGCTAGAGGCTTGTAGAGTTGCACACATTTCCTCAAAATCAAATTCATTTATTCCTTCGTTCACTCACTGTCAGTCATGCACTGCCTATTTCTTAAGTACCTGTTGGTGTCCAACAGTTTAATAGGTTCCAGGGGTGCAACAATGAATATTTTAAAGTTAGGGGCTCTAGAAGTATTGGAAACACAGATTAGGGTTAGTTTTCTTAATCATAGATTCTTGGCTTTTCATCTGGGCAAATGCCAGAACCCAACATCTGCCCTCGAATTTCCCCAGGACGATGTCAACATCCAACCTCCCCCCCCACCCCCTGCCAACCACCACCACCTTTCTGCTTCACCACTTGCAACATCTTGCTGCTGACGTCTTCTCCAGGACATTTCTGTATGACGATGAGTGGCATATGGGCACCTCTTTGTCAGACACATATCACCCCCAATCCATCCTCCTCCCCATCCTGCCTGACTCATTCGGTGATTCCAGAAAACTCGTATGAATAGCAAGGGTGTGGGGACAGGAGAAGTGTTTAGAATATATCAAGGTTGAATGCTATATATATATATATATATATATATACTTCACACTTGGGTGGTTGGGCTGGGGTTATTACCCTCATTTTAGGAAACAGGAATCTGAGACTCAGACGCTGGCTGGAAAGGATTTTGATCTGGATTCCTCCCTCTGTGGGTGGTGGAGATATATATATATATTGGTACCTGAAAGTACTTCCCTCCCCAGCTTGAAGCTCCCCTATGTAGAGACCCCAGAGCAGCCTTCTCCACCTCCAAAAGCAACAGAAAAGCCTACCTTCTAGTGGGCACATCTCAGCCGGCTAACTAGCTGTGACCACAAGGGGGCACCAAAGAGTTTCCATTACTCCACCTGCCTCACTTTTCTGCTGCGTAGGGAATAGGGACACGGTTAGAAAATACTGTGAATTTAGAAAAAAAGATGATGTTGGAAGGTAAGGCTTAAGCCCCAGGCAGAAAACTGTGACTGGAGAGCAGAGATGATGCACTTAGTTTCTGCTTTGGTTGGAGAAGTGGGCAAGTGCTACCGGGCAGGGTAGGTGTCTGATCATTATCAGGACAAGCGTGAGCTAGCGCCCGGGGAATGCTTCCATTCTTCCTTAAGAAGCGCAGGAAGTTGGAGAGTAACGTACAATATGTGAAGGAGGCATTTGTTCACGGAGAGTGCGGTAGGACGTTAAGTATGAAGGGTGAGCTGAGGATTGGCAGGACCACGTGGATCACGGGAGGGAGTCTGGATTTTATTTCAAGTGCCCAGGGGAGTCACAGGGGACGTCAAGCCAGGGGCGGAGTGGTGTGACTTGTTCCAGTGTCTCCTCCGGAGGAAGGGAAGCTGGGGCACGGGCGCGGACGCATCAGGGAGGCCGATTCCGGAGACACTGGGGCGGGGAAGAGAGCACGTGCACGCAGGGCCTCTGTGGGAGTCAGACCCTGCAGGATTCACTGGTGGATGGTCACCAGGGGGATGAGAGAGGGCCGGGCGTCAAAGATGACGCTCCCGTCTGGGTCTGGATTTGTGCCCTGGCTGGCTGGGTACTTAGTCCCTCAGTCGTGTCCAACTCTTTGCGACCCTATGGACTGTAGCCTGCCAGGCTTCTCTGGGCATGGGATTCTCCAGGCAAGAATACTGAAGTGGATTGCCATGCCCTCCTGGAGGGGATCTTCCAAACCCAGGGATCAAACCCAGGTCTCCCGCCTTGCAAGCAGGTTCTTTACTGACTTAGCTACCAGAGAAGCCCTGGCTGGGTGGGGTGAGATTTATTGTGGAGAAGGGCTGTGGGAGGGCGAAGCTGGGCGGAATGGGGAGCTTACGGCAGACCCCTGGGGTTGCAGACAGGGCTGCCAGGTCCAGAGGGTTCTGGGTGGTTGTGGTGCAGGGAATGGGGGCTGGAGTGTGAGTAAAGGCAGGAGAGAAGGTCTGAGGGGCTCATTAGGGGCTAAATGTCATCATGAGCTGATGATCAAGAGGCTGAGCGAGGGGTCTTATTGAGAGGAGAGACCTAGCTGGAGGGAGGAGAGGGTTGCCAGACAGAGTGAGGCAGGTGGGTGTAGATTGATAGGGAGGTCTCTCCAGGGAACTAGATGCGGAACCTAGGGAAACCTTCCTGGGGCCCTTTCTATGGGCAGTGTTCTCTGTCCTCCTCCCAGACTGGCCCTTCTGGGGCAGAATAATCTCACATGTAAGCACTTGAAGAGGGGTCAGGAAGTTACGCTTTGCATCCGTATCTGATTTGTTCTGGATGACCAAGCAGGCAGCTTCGGACAGAGCAGGGATCTTCTTGGATGGTGATGAATTCTAGCTCAAGTAGGTGCTAAAACGCTGAACCTGCTTGTACTTCAGAAAAGCAGGGTGTGAGAACAGGAGGCCTAAAAGGAGGAAGCCAGAAGTTATTTCTGGGCCCTGAGATTTGCAGAGTGGCTTCAGAAAAAAGAAGGCACAGGGTTGTTCTGTTCAGACAGAAAAAAAAACCTAAAAAGAAAATAGGATGGGAGATTATGTGGAGATGGGTGTGTTAGGGCCTCCTTAAACCAGGCCCTGCTAAAACCTGTCCAGTCAGCAGGAAGGACACACCCACGGGCTGCCCAGGCTCACCCCGTGTGTCTGGTGGATCCTCTGTTGCTCTCCATTCTGCAGAAGTCTGCTGGCCTTTGTTCCTTAACGTCTGTGGGTGAGGAATAAAATCAAGGTCCCCATCAGAGCCTGGGCCCTGAATGGCCCTCTGAGCACTTAGCTATCTTGACTGCCCATGTCAGTGGGGCTGGCCCAAAGCTGGCCCTACCACTGCAAGGGTGATTTCGGTCTGTCCATCTTGGCTCCTTTCTTGGGTGGTTATGGAGCTGCTCCTTGAGTTCTTCCTTTGCCTTACCTTACATTTGTTGGGGAAAACCACAGTCAGAAATTGGTGACTCAGGCAAGTAAAGAGTCTGTCTGTAATGCAGGAGTCATGGGTTTGATCCCTGGGTGGGGAAGATCCTCTGGAGAAGGGAATGGCTACCCACTCCAGTATTCTTGCCTGGAGAATCACAAGGACAGCGGAGCCTGGTGGGCCATAGTCCATAGGATTGCAAAGAGTTGGACGTGACTGAACGATTAACACTTTCACTCATCCTGAGAACGCTTGGTAAGATGTGAGCAGGAAGCAGACCCCTGGGAAATGGGAAGTGGATTTAAGGTGCTGTTTTGAGCAGGGAACAGGGACTGGGATAGGGGCTCCAGAGGAGAAAGCAGAGCCACCAGCAGCTTCCTAAGGGGTCCAAAAGCTGGGGTGTCCTCTGTAGGTACCTGGGAAGGCTGTCCTCTCCCTCCTTCTAAGGTCACCTTGAAGCGGGCTGTGTTTTGCCCACCCGAGTGGGACAGAGATGAGAATGAAAAAGGACAGAGGCATTCTGCACCAGAAGGGTGCTCCAGGGACTCTAAATAGCCATCCTGTAGCGATGTCGGCTGCTCCCAAAATAACGGAGTGCACACATCACCGCAAAATACGTTTTTCAGGAGAATGTCATCTCCGTTCAAGCTAGCTAGGGCCATTGTGTACCCAGAGAGGAAGCAAGATAGATAAATATTTGGGGGAATGAGTGTGTGGGAGAGATGAGCTGTCAGGGCGAGTGAACATTAGGTAGAATGGATTGCGTTTTCTTTCAGCTTTCCCCTAGCTCAGTAACAAGATCGCTCCTGGGTCTGGGTTTCCTGGTACGCATCTCCCCGGTGCCATTCATATTCATCGAGTTCCTTCCAATCAGTGTCACCTGGGGAAGGAAAGGTGGGCTGAGAGCAGGGGAGCACGTTTCCTCTGGGGAAGCGGGGAGGAGGGGGTGGGTCTTGCCTTAAAGACTCATGATCTGTTAGTTGTCCCAACATTAGACACAGAGCAGATGGGTGAAGGGAAAGAGTGTGCAAGTCAGTGAAAGTGTTAGCTGCCCAGTCGTGTCCGACTCTTTGTGACCCCATGGACTGTAGCTTCCCAGGCTCCTCTGTCCATGGGATTCTCCAGACAAGAATGCTGGAGTGGTTAGTCAGTCCCTTCTCCAGGGGATCTTCCTGACCCAGGGATCAAACCTGGATCTCCCATATGGTAGGCAGATTCTTTACTGTCTGTGTCACCAGGGAAGCCCCATGCATGTCAGGTGCCCCTTTTATTTAAAGGGCATGAGGAGTGGAGAATGTTTGAGTCAGATCATAAGTCTCAGACATGTGGGGGATTTCAAACCATTTGTTAATCTTTGTCAGGTAACCTTTTGGATCCTTGCTAACTTTCCTGGCCTGGTTGGTTGTTTTCTTGTTGCTGGTGTTCGGTCCTTAAGTTGTGCCTGACTCTTCCACGTGCCACCCCGTGGACTGCAACACATCAGGCTCCTCTATCCATGGGATTTCCCAGCAAGAGTACTGGAGTGGTTTCCACTTCCTTCTCCATTATTTTTATTAATGTCTAATTCACACACCATAAAATTCACTCACTGTGCATGTACAATTCAGTGAGTTTTAGTAAATGTAGAGCATTGTACAACTACCCCTGCAACCCTGTTTCAGCATAATGATGTTTTCATTATCTTGTTTCTCTGAATGATTTCCTCCCAAGGTTATTAAAGGAGAGTGTAAGGTTTGGAACAAAGCTTCACAGCCAGTCTTGGGAGAAGAGTGAATCTAAGACGTGGAGGTGGTGGAGCAGCATGGATGGAAAGGTTCCCTTTGGGCAGGAACAATGCTTGTGGATCTTGTCACAGGAATCATCACATTAGCAGTAACTCAGTGATATGGGAGGCCTTGTTATTCCCATTTTACAGATGGAGAAAACTGAAGAGGTTGAGTTGCTTATACAAGGTCTCACTGCCAGGGAGTGGCTGAGCTGGGATTTGAACCCATACCTCTCTGCCTGCAGAGTCTGCATGCTCAAACCTTTATGGTGGGGGGCATTGAAGACTTAAGTCTAGAGCATAGACTGAACTGTAAGATGATGACCCAAAATGCGTCAGATCCTGACTGCACACTCAAAACCTCTAATTCTGTGACTCTTATCCAAGTTGTGTCTATTAAAGAGGAAAATGAGCTTCTGCCCCTAACTGATTCTAATCCTCCCCTACCCCTGGGCTCACTGTCATTTTGGCTCCACTTGGAAAGATAAACACTAACCAGTAGACTTTGCTCTCTGAGGATCCTGCTCTGACCCTCAAACAGCAGAAGGCACCTGATGTCTGGTTCCTTTGCCTGTGCTGAGGAATAAAGGAACCTGAAAATACACTGCCATTTCAAAAAGAGCCTGCCTGACACAAAGGTAATAGTGTTTAATGATGCCACTATCTTTCTTTCTCCCTTTCAAAATCAATCTTTAGAAGGTAGGCCTGAAAACCAGGAGCCACCATCTTCTAAAGGTATGCCAGGGGTTAGAAATAGGATGCTACACACCACTTAGCATGTGAAATATGAGTTATCTGTGCGGGCATATATGAAAAGAAAGAAAAACCTAACAACAACCGTCCTGTTGAGTTTTGAAATGTAAATGTTTGCTAATGGTTTCCCGAAGAAGACAGCTTCACTTGGGCTGAGAGCTGTATGTAAAGAAGCATTAAAATGCATCATTTGCTCAGGGCTAAAAGTCATCAGCTTGTGATATTAATGCCCTTTAAAAAATAATTTGTCGGCATGAAATCAGAGCATGCTTTGTGCAAAGCATTGGCTCTTGTCAATTTCCTCATGGATCTACTGAATTATAATTGCATTTAGATCTTGCCCAGCATGAAAGAGTCCTCTCTCTCTCTTTTTTTAATCTCCACCTCTTTGTGTGTGCGTGTGTGTGTGTGTGTCTGTTGGATGAGAGCCAAGGAGGTTAACTAATTTCATCTCGGGTGAAGGACCCCTGCCCTGAGGCTGGGAACGTGCTGGTCAGCTAGATGGCCCCAGGTTTTTACTGCTGCTCCTCCTCAGTCCTCGGCCCACAGTTTCCCAGCAGGGCTCATGGGGATGATTGCTGGGGAGAGACAAAGGCTTAGGGGCTCCTGTGACGGCATCCACACAGATCGGCTAACTTCATTAAGGCTGCTCTGGTTACAAGTGACAAAAACCTTCCCCAAACTGGCTGAGGCAGCAGAAGAGGACATAGGAGTGTGACTCAGAGGCCAGGGACCCAGGGACGGGAGGCGAAAGTTCATCACACCTGGAAACGGGCTCAGTGGTACCAAGACTCTTATCTCTCTGGGGCGTGTCTGGATTGGGCTATGGCCTCAGACTGCTCCTGGGATGGGGGGTGAAAGAGGGATAGAGGGGCAGATCAAGAGATTGATTCCACGGAGCACCGCCTCATCTGAGACAACCTGACTTCTCCTGCGGCGTGTGGTGGAAAATGCCATCAGAGATAACGATTCCATTATGAAGAAAGAAATTGAAAGTGACTGGGCCAGGTAATTCCTTGGCTTCCTCGCTGATGCTATGGTTTTGATGCATCAGCCTCCAGTAGATGCCCGTGAAAAGCATTACAGTGACGGAATACGTGCAGCAGACACCTGCCACACCAGACCATCACCTCTCCACTGTGTGGTCATTCCTGCAGCTACCCTGAGCACCTGTGAGCTGGTGACCTCCTGTGAAGTGCCAGGGTAACACAGACGGGTCACAGCATCGGCCATCATGTTGCTTCCTGTCTAGCTGTGATTCTGGAAAGCCAGGTCTTCTTAGGGGGTGAGGTTTATCACCTAGAGCACCTAGGCTTTTCTGTTTTCTTTCTTTCTTAATTTTTTTTTAGCAGGTTCCTTAAAAAATATCCCTGAGTCAGGGAAGATCCCCTGGAGAAGGGAATGGCTACCCAATCTGGTATTCTTGCCTGGAGAATTCCATGGATAGAGGAGCCTGGTGGGCTATAGTCCATGGGGTCACAAAGAGACATGATTAATCAACTGTCCCTTCACTTTCAAAATATGTGTACACATGCATTTATTTTATTCACTCTTTCAGCACATGTTTATTGAGTGCCTACCAGGAGTTCTCCTATCTGTGGATGGAGCAGTGAGCAAAACAGAATGCAAGCCTGCCTCATGGAACGTGTGTGTTTGCTGGGGAGGTGGTGGTGACCGCTCTGCTTTCGGTCCCGTTGGTTTGCTGCTGCCTCTCCCACTCTTCTCACCGGTGCCAGGGTCATTTTCCTCACAAGATCAAGTGTGGATCCTTAGCCAGCTAGTCAGTCCCATAAGTGGATCTGATAGGCTTAAACTAGTGATTCTCAAAGTGTGCTCTGGGAACTCCCGTGGGTTTCAGAGACCCTTTCAGAGGGGTATGTGAGCTCACATGTGTTCTTTTTTTTTCCAGTGGGTTTTGTCATACATTGATATGAATCAGCCATGGATTTACATGTATTCCCAATCCCGATCCCCCCTCCCACCTCCCTCTCCACCCGATTCCTCTGGGTCTTCCCAGTGCACCAGGCCGGAGCACTCACATGTGTTCTTGTAATAACAGGGAGGTATTTGTCTTTTTCTGTCTTTGTCATGAATGTGCAATGGAGTTATCCAAAATCTACATGATATGTGGTATCAAAACAGATTGAAGGGAGACGCAGAGAGATGATAAGCTGTCCTCTGTGAAGCCAGCCATTACTGAGACCTGCAAACTCAGAAAACAATGCCATTTCATATCACTAAATTTTTTTGGGAAAATACAGTTTTTATAAAACACCTAATTTATGTTGACATGTAAATTTGGAGAAGGAACTGGCAACCCACTCCGGTACTCTTGCCCCGGAAATCCCACGGATGGAGAAGCCTGGTAGGCTACAGTCCATGAGGTCGCAAAGAGCTGGACCCGACTGAGCGACTTCACTTTCACTTCAATAACTTCATTATTATTTTTAAATCATTAATATCTTTTTTAAAAGTCTCACTTTTAATTTCTAATGCAATAAACATCAATAGATGTAATGGAATAAACAAAAGCTCTTGATTGAGGGTCCTTAATTTTTAAAGTGTGGAGTGGTCTTGAGCAGAAAGTCTGACAACTGCTATTTTAGAGGCAATGGGTATTGTGCATACACAGAGTAATGGTCATGTAGCAGCAATGGGAATTATTAAAAAGATATTAAAGGGGGAGCAATAGGAAGGCTGCAGAGTCAGCTTTGGAAAACCAATATCTCCAGGAAATCTAGGAGACCTGTGGTTCCCAACAGCCTGGTGAGGACAGGACCATGTGTGCTGGACGCAGGTGGACATGGGGTTTACCTGCTGCTGGAGACTGGAGTCCCACTGCCATTCTGGAGTCCCTGTGTTCCCAGGTCGGGGGTGAGGTCTGGTGTGGGTGCATCGCCTGATGGAACTGGGGTCACCTGGGCAAGGTCTCGTAGCCTGGAGCCTAGTGGAGTATGCATGACTCCAGTTTCCGGTAGAAGCAATGGTGCTTTCTTACCCAAGAACCCAGTGTAGAAAGTGATGGGCAGCCAAAACATCTAACCATTTCCTTTTAGCAGAGCATGTTTCTGAGATTCTGTTTCTTTCCAGAGCGTGTTCCTGGGACTCTAGGAACCCTCTCTAGACCCTGAGCAGTAGGGGAGCTGCAGATCAGGGCAGTCATGTATTACCAATTCTGGTTCCATCTCCCAGACACTTCTGTCTCTAAGCCTTGGTGGCTTAGGGTTGTTGTCTTTGTGTGTGTGTGTGTGTGTGTGTGTATGAGTGAGTGAGTGACTAAATGACAAGCAAGGTGCATGGAATACAGAAAAAGGTGAGGAGAGTCTTTTACATTCTTGGGTCTGCCTTCTTCCCTAGGGGAGGAGTGGGGAGAAAATTGTGCAGGAATTAGGAGCTATTTCTGGAAAGAGCAGACTAGGGTCCCAGTCTTGGGTCTGAGCTTTGCTTCCCTAGAGTTTCTGGGCAGGAACCAGGTAGTCATGTCAGGGAGCCCTGAGAGGCAGAAGGGAGACAGAAGAGCTTGCTGCATCAGGGCTCATCCACTTAGCAAAGTAGGCATGTTCGATGCCAGCGGTCTTCAGCCTTGTTGGCACCAGGGACCAGTGTCATGGAAGAAAATTTTTCCACAGACTGGGTGGGGTAGGGTGGGGTTGGGATAGTTTGGAGATGATTCAGGTGCATTACATTTATTGTGGACTTTATTTCTCTTATTATTACATTGGGATATGTAATGAAATCATGATACAATTCATCATGATGCAGAATCAGTGGGAGCCCTGAGCTTGTTTTCCAGCAGCTAGATGGTCCCACCTGGGGTGATGGGAGACAGTGACACCTGAAGTGTGTTGCTATGCCCAGTCTACTCTGTAATCTCATTGCCGTCACTGCAGAAAGCCCTGCTTCACAAAGACAGGATGTTGGAAGCGGAAGCAGGCTTTTCAGTGCTTTTGTGGCAATCTCAGGATATTCTGCCTTGACTTTAATCTGTGGAGATTTGAAGCTGTCTCAAACACACCCTAAACCTAACCCTAATCTCCTGCTGTGTGACTCGGTTCCTAACAGGCCACCAACTGATATGGGTCCATGGCCTGGGGCTTGGGGACCCCTGTTCTATGCAGCTGTCTCCACAATGCTCTCTCTCATCTGGTTTTTCTGGTTCAGAGCAACAGGTAGACTTATTGAGGGGTAGGAAGAATTTGCACATGGCTTGAGATGTAGTGAGCTGTAAGACTCTCTCCCTTTACTGCTACCTGCCAGAGCTTTCCAGGCCCAGCGCTAAATCCCTTGTGGTGATCAGTGAGCTTGGGGTGACCCATTCGTTAGAGCTGGTGACCACGGTGGTTGGAGGTGGGCAGGAAGGTGCACCGCCCCCCCACTCCTACTAGGAAAAGGCAGTTACTAATAGAAGTCACAGAAGAAAATCATGGATGAGAAGGTCTCATGGGTACTGGGACTTGGGGACAGACAGCTCACAATAGGAGTAGCAAGGCTGTGGGCTACGAGAGCATGGGCACCTTATATGACTATTTCCCTGGCACATGGCAGAGTGTCTCACAGGGTGAATGATGGATGAATGGATGGCCACAGCATACAGGGCACCCAGTCAGGCTTCTGGCTCCTGCTTCTCCTCCCAGGACCCTCTCCCTCCCCCAGTGGGCTTACGCTAATAATACCTGGTCTTCAACCTGCAGAAAATTGCCTACTCAACCAGGACTCCCATGAAGATGTCCTGCCGAATGTATTCCTTTTCTCAAGAGGGTTTGAGTTTTTAAAGACGATAATGAAGAGAAGGCAATGCTTTATCCAGGTTGGTAATTCTCTAATGCAATTTTCTCTACCTGTTTCCTCAAGATTTTAACTAATGTTCTGTAAAACTTTTGATTAAATCTTTTGTCAAGTGAATTTGAAAAACCTTGGATACATCTGCAGCTCTTTCCTGAAGATTTAAAATGTACATCAGTGTACCAAAGGCTCTGAAACATCTTGTGGTTTAAAAACAACCTGTTTAATTGAAAAAATAACTAGTGTTCTTGAAGTTTGGTTTACATACAACAAAATTCGATCATTTTAAGAGTGCAATTGAATGAGTCTTGAATGTATACACTTAGTAACCAGTAGCACGGTCAAGATATAGGACATTTCCATCAGCCCCTGAAGGTCACTCATAACCCTTTGTAGTCAATCTTTTTCCCCAGCTCCCAACCCTTGGCAACCAGTGGTTTCTTTTCTATAACTATAGTTTTGCCTTTTCTAGAGATTCACGTAAATAGAATTGACAGTAAGTAGACTTTTGTGTCTTTGGTTTCCTCCCCTAAACATAATGCTTTTTGAGGTTCAATCCTGTTGTGTGTGTTGGCAGTTTGTTTATTACCACGCAGCAGTCCATTGTATGGATGTGTCTTTGTTACTCCACCCACCAGCTGATGGACATTTGAGCTACTTCCAGTTTTAGGTGGTTAAAAAGAGAAGTGCTATGGATGTTTGTGTACAAGGGCTTCTGTGGACATAGATTTGTTTCTCTTAGGTAAACACCTAGGTGTGGAATTGTTTCATTTTATTTGCTCTTCTAAGAGGAAACAGCCCCTCCCCATCTCTGTCATCTCTGGTCTCCCCACAGTGGGGAAGCGGCGACTTGTGTCTGGAGCCAGGCTGAGTCCCCTCTCACTGGTTCTGAGTCCAGACGGGATGGGGTCTCTGTCGCTGCTGTCACGAACGCCATCATTGTCATCAGCAGATGGTGGAGGAGAGAGGCTAACTGAGAACTCCCGTAGCATAAAAAACAAAAACCAGCCAAAGGAACCCGCAAGGAAAATGATATCATTATCAGGCAAAATAAAGGAAATAGCACCTGTCCCTGCCAGAACCAGAGCTGGGCTGCTTGGGAGGTGGTAGCTTCCGGAGGTCAACCTCGTGGGGAGGCATTTTTCACCCCTGCTCCAAGGGAGCTGATGGCTTGGCCCAGCCTCCCACTGACCTCACCTAAACAGAAGAAGACTTTGCAAGGGCTGGGCCAGGGTTAGACTTTAAATGCTTAGTGAGCAACCCAACTTCCTTTTGTTTATTGTTGTCAGATTATCATTACAGACTCTTGTGAGCAAGCTTGTTAATCAACAGAGTAGGAAAAGGCACGTCCGGTATCCCACCTCCTGCTTTGGGTGGGGCGTGTACGTGGTACCCTGGGATAAGCGTATGTGGGCCGCCCACATCTCTGATGTGAGGACTGGGGCTGCAGGAGGCATGTGCCATTTGCGGTCAGAACCAAGAATTTAAAGACTCCTTCCCTCTCATGTAGCCTCACTTGGCTCTCAGGCCACGTTAACATCTGGAGAAGAACAGGGAAGAGACAGCTGTTTCCTGCAGCCGCCTTTCATGGGCATTCTGGGGTTTTGTGAAGAGAGCACAAGTTTCTGGAATTAGACAGACCCAGGTTCCCATCCTGGCCCTGTCACTGGCCAGCTGAGGCCAGACCCCTCTCCTGTGACTTAGTTCTTTGTCTGTAGAGTAGTGTTGGGCGGGGAGTATACCTGCTTCTGTGGTGTTGAGAGCAGTTTGTAAGACACAGCATTTCCTGTGGATAAATGAGTGCCCAGGGGATATCAGGTGGAAATAGGAGATCGTAACCCTGAACTCCTGGGCCTACCCCTGTATGTGCTCGCCCCAGCAACAGTATGTACCTGGCCAGGAGGCAAGAGAAAGAGGGGAAGGAGGAGAGTGTTTGGGGGAAAAGAACCTGTGGTGAACCCCCTCTTCCAAACACCACACTCAAAATCCTGGAATCCTAAAATCCCAGGCTGAGAAGTTTCCTCAAAGGTCCTTTATTCAACTGTCCACGCCATGCTGGAAGTGGTTTTTCAAAGTCCGTGCTGAATGGTCCTCTGACTTTCCCTGGACCATCTTCAAAATCACTTCCTAATCCTCAGCCTCGGGCTAGTTCCTTGCCCCCTCCCTGCCTTGGTTTCCTCATCTGTAAAATAGGAACACTGATAGTACAGACTTAGAGTGTTGTGAGGATGAGGTGGTCTGTATTAAGGGCCAAAAGTGGCCCTTGGTGAGAGGACCCCCTCAATATACACCGCCTTTAAAGACTTGCCTTACTGTGTATGATGTTTTCAGGGATGAAGACTTGATATGGCCAGTGACACCCACTCTGTCACCTGGCACCTCAGGGTAGCTTTTGGTCCAGGAAGGGACGGTCTCCCTGTTCTACTTGAAATTTCCACTTCAGAGAGTCTATTTATTATCCTCCTCCTCAGACTTTCAGGTTTTTGTTTTTATTTTTTTTCCTCCTTTAGAGAGCGGTTATCTCTCCTCAGAGTCTTTTCCTTGGTTACAAGGAACACCTTATATCCAAGAGATTATTATTCAGTTCAGTTCAGTCGCTCAGTCGTGTCCAACTCTTTGCAACTCCATGGATGGCAGCACGCTAGGCTTCACTGTCCATCACCAACTCTTAGAGCTTGCTCAAATTCATGTCCATCGAGTCGGTGATGCCATCCAACCATCTCATCCTCTGTTGTCCCCTTCTCCTCCTGCCTTAGATCCTCATCAGGGTCTTTTCAAATGAGTCAGCTCTTCACATCAGGTGGCTAAAGTATTGGAGCTTCAGCTTCAGTGTCAGTTCTTCCAATGAATATTCAGAACTGATTTCCTTGAGGACTGACTGGTTTGATCTCCTTGCAGTCCAAATCGATGGGACCAGATGCCATGATCTTAGTTTTTTGAATGTTGAGTTTTAAAACCAACTTTTCCACTTTCATCAAGAGGCCTTTTAGTTCCTCTTCGCTTTCTTCCATAAGGGTGGTGTCATCTGCATATCTGAGTTTATTGGTATTTCTCCCGGCATCTGGATTCCAGTTTGTGCTTCATCCAGCTCGGCATTTCACATGATGTATATTATTAGCTCAAAACATATGAAATTGCCATTTTGTACTTCAAGAGCTCCTGAATGTCAGCAAGTTCATATGGTCTCACCTAACATGAAGTTGGGCTTCCCTGGTGGTTCAGTCAGTAAAGAATCTCCTGCAAATGCAGGAGACCTGGGTTCAGTCCCTGGGTTGGGAACATCCCCTGGAGGAGAGCATGGCAACCCACTCCAGTATTCTTGCCTGGAGAATCCCCATGGACAGAGGGCCCTGGAGGGCTGCTGTCCATGGGGTCACGAAGAGTCGGAAATGACTAGCAACTAAGCACTGCACAGCATCAGGTCACAGAAGCCGCACTGCCTTTGGGATTACCTAGTGACTTTGGGCGCCTGATTCTGGGCCCTACCCCAGATCTGAGTGGGCGCCCAGGAATCTGCATTCCTAACGGTCCACTGATACAGTGGACAAGATCCTGGCCTGGGAAACAGGATATCCAGGTTTGAGGAGCCATCATGTGTCATGTCATGCGGCCATCATGCATGACCTTGGGCAGGTCACTTTATGTCTCTTGGTCTCAGCTCTGTTACCTCCACACAGAAATCTCCAGAAGGTGATCTCTAAGATCACTCCCAACCTTGACCTATGGTTTGTGACATATTTTTTGGGTGTCCACTAGGATTCAAAGGTCACCAAAATTTGAATTCCAAACCTGCAAGGGGTTTACACTGGTTGGGGAGATCCAGGGCCATGAGATGGAGCAATATCATATGGAATATAACACAATATGATGATAGAGGTGATTTCACTCTGGAATCAAGGGTGAACCATAAATGTCACTTACTGATATAGAAACCCATAGGAGGATGGGGCAGGCTTCCTAAAGGAAAGGGGGACTTTGGCAAGGGTTTTGGGCTGAGAGAAGGAAGATCACCTTACTTTCATTTCTCTGGGTATTCCCAGCACGCCAGCTCCTAAAATTTCAGTAGCTTTAAGTTACTTCATTTTTTCATTTACTTATTCATTCATCTGTCTATTCATTCATTGTATCCATAGATACATGTTGGGTGCTTACATAGTGAACAAAGTAAATCAATTCTGGCCTTTAAGGAACCTAACCATATAATGGAAGGTTCCAACAAAAATGAACACACAACTCAAAATAGGAGATGTGGCATGAATGCAGATAATTGAACTAGGATGAAACAATAGTGACTGTGGTATCTTGGGTTGGGGGAGGTCAGAAAAGGCTCTCCAAGGACATGACATTGAAGCTGAGATCTGAAAGTCAAGAAGGAGCTGGCAGGATCTTTCAGAGAACAGAGTGCCCTAGCTAGAGTGCCCTGCCAATGCAAAGGGTCCGTGGTGGGGATTAACTGGAACAAAGAAAAACCAGGTAGTGCGGAAGGAGTGACGTGGGAGATGGGTGGGTGGTACAGATAAATCTGGTGAAGCAGGCAGGGTCAGAATGTAAGGGGTTTCATAAAAAAGGATAAGGATTTTATGGTTTATTCTAAGTGCATCAGGGTGCCACTGAATGGCTCTAAGTAGAGGAACATAATTTGACTTATATTTTTGAGACATCTCTCCAGCTACTGGATGAAGAATGATAGTGAGCAGGCAACACTGAGAATAGGATGCTGGGTGAGGTTAGTGCAGTGGTCCAGATGAGTGATGGCGATGGTGTAGACTAGACAATAGCTGAAGAGTGGGGTGCAGGTGTTAAATACTCAGGGTGGGGAGAGTGGGGTAGAGAGATGCCAGGAGCTAGGGGAAGTATTTAAAGCAGTATTTCTCAGTCTTCCTCCTGTCCTCGAGGGGAATGTTGTGTAGTCGCGTCAAGAATGTAAACACAGGATGTCAGTTCAGCAGTGACTCTCATCTTGGGTTTCCTTGGAAAGTGAACAGCACATTGTTGCTGGAGGAATGTGGGGGACATGCTCTCCTCTACCGATGGACATAGTATTTTTGTGTCCTGATTATTCTACAAATCCTGACTGTGAAGGAGGGTAGCTGCCCAAGTGATAGGCACCATGTATAACTACAGCCCAGTGTGACCTACTGAATGCTCATTCTTGCTATTTTGACCCCCTAAGGACATTTTGATTCCATGTTTATAAATAAGATCATTTTAATTGGAATTTTTTAAAAACTATTTTTGTCCACACTCTGTGTCTCATATAATCTTAGTTCCATCATCAGAGATTGAACCCAGGCCCTTGACAGTGAGAGTGTGGAGTCCTAACTCTTGAACTGCCAGGAAATTTCCCAAATTTAGCTTCTTGATCATCTTTTGCTATCTGATAATATCTAAAAATTTCCAATAATTTGGCTTTCATTTCCATTTTATTATGCGAAGTTCTATTCCATATATATTGTACAATAAATATTTGATTTATTATGTTTTTTTTTTTTTGGACCATTTCAAATGTTAGCTCTTGCCGTAATAATTTTATTCTTTTCAGGTCCAGTTTTCTCAGGTTCAATTTTGCAAATCTAAATTTGGTCAAGGAGATAAGACTCTTAAGTTGTATTAAAATTATAATGAAATTTATCATGTGCAGTTTGAGCTACTGTCAGTTTTAGTTTCTGCTCTTTTCTTCCAGTACTAGTCTTGTATTTGTATTCTAGCTCATCTATGAGGATCTTGCGGGCTATCGTCTCAGGTATATCAGAATTGTTCTTGTACCTCAGCAGCCCCGGTGGGCCATGAGTATCTAGGCCCTGGAGATAAGATGACTGGTTACAAGTCCTGGCTTTACCACCTTCAAGCTGGGTGGCTCTGGGCCTAGTTTTGTCACCTAAAAATGAGAGTGATGGTGGGAGTGTCCACCCTGTAGGTTTCTGCTGTGGTCAGATTCAAAGCGATGAATGTGCAGCAAGCACTTGTCACTCTGCATCAATCAACAAACCCCATTCATTATTCTGGTGAAGGCAAGATCTAACCATGTGTCAGGAAGCCAGAGTGGGTGGAGAGTACGTCAGCTGCCCCATGTCCTCTTGGTGGTGTTTTCCTCTCTTTTACTGTCAGTTTCCATCACCCTCAGAAGCCTCTTGGGCTCTCATTCCCACTAAGTTTTTTCCAAATGGGATCTACAACCTGCAACAGAGTCAAGTGGAAAGTCTTTAAAGTGCAGATTTCTGTTCAGCCAGAATCTTTTATTTCTGGTCCATGAATCTGCATTTTAACACAGTCCAGGTGTTTCTGATGCACACTGGGGTATGCAAGAGATTTAGACCCTTGTTCCTAGATGTCCTCTATGGCTGAAGAGTAATCTGCTCTACCTTCAGACCAGGTGTCCCACTTTCAAAGTAACCCTGAATTGCTCTCTGCCTAAGGTTTTTAGCAATAGCCTCCAACTTGGAAGCACTCAAGAAAGGCCAGGAGAACTTGATTACCTTTCCGTGGCTTCTAGGGTCTGAAAGCCACCATCTGTGTCAGATCCATAGGCTTCATCTTACCCATAATTTTAATTGCTGCTGAATAGAAGCAATTCTATCATTGTTAGCTTTCTAAGGTGCAGTCCAACAAAATTATCAATGAGTGTTCTGGTTTCACATCAATGGAGTTTTATTGAATGGAAAACAAATCAATGTACCCATATCCATTATAAATATATTTGAGGTTCACCCTCTCTATTTGCAACCAGTCAAAATTCACAGTGCTTACAACACAGGAGTTTCTGGTCGCATGGCCCACCAAGGACATGTGGATTCTTTAGAGGGTCAAGTTGGCAGACAGGGAGAGAAAATGTTTGACAAGGTGCTGTGTTCTCCTCTGCCCCCGTGTAAGGCTGACTCCTTGGAAAGAAAGTTATGACCAATCTAGATAGCATATTAAAAAGCAGAGACATTACTTTGCCAACAAAGGTCCGTCTGGTCAAGGCTATGGTTTTTCCAGTGGTCATTATGGATGTGAGAGTTGGACTGTGAAGAAAGCTGAGCACCGAAAAATTGATGCTTTTGAACTGTGGTGTTCGAGAAGACTCTTGAGAGTCCCTTGGACTGCAAGGAGATCCAACCAGTCCATCCTGAAGGAGATAAGTCCTGGGTGTTCATTGGAAGGACTGATGCTGAAGCTGAAACTCCAGTACTTTGGCCACCTCATGAGAAGAGTTGACTCATTGGAAAAGACCCTGATGCTGGGAGGGATTGGGGGCAGGAGGAGAAGGGGACGACAGAGGATGAGATGGCTGGATGGCATCACCGATTCGATGGACATGAGTTTGAGTAAACTTCAGGAGCGGGTGATGGACAGGGAGGCCTGGCATACTGCAATTCATGGGGTCGCAAAGAGTCGGACACGACTGAGCGACTGAACTGAACTGAAGGCTGACACTGCTAATCCATTGCTGCCCAGTTCCCATGAACCTGATGGACAGCCAGCGCTGATACTTTACATGTAATACTTTACCTGTAATCATACTTTATATGTAATCTTCTTCTGCATCAGTTGGTAAATAGCTGCTGCTGAGATTATTTGCTCGGACCTCTCAAAACTGACCCAGCAACTGAAGAGTTAACATCCAAACTATCAGGGGGCCAAGAAGAGCTGATTGGTGGGTTGTTAAATATTTTGAATATCCCCCTGGGGAACAGTTTTAGAGTCTTTCTCAGTAGAATACTCCAGGCAGTCATTACCAATTGATCAAAGTTCGTAGTTAAGATAAAATTTATTTACCATCCAGGGATTAAGGTCTTATCTCCCCCCAGGGTATTTGGTTTTATACAGTGTGCTCTGGAAGTTAAAGAACAAGGCTTCCAAGACTGGACCTCTAATGCTGTAACTTTAAGAGCTGGATGTGAATGGAACTGGGGGCTGACAGCTTCAAGTTTCCTTATCTGACCTAGACTGGTTTTGACCCTTGAGCTTGAGATAGGGCTATAGAATGTACCTCAAACCCTCACCCCGACCAAGGCTTCCAGCAGAGTAGAGACATCTCTTGCAGGTCTGCATTCAGCCTCAACTTCCTTCAGTGTAGAAGCCAGGGCATCAGCAGTTTCTCTGAAACATGTTTTGATTTTTAGGGGAATGGAGGGACCTGTACTGCCTATAGATGGCAAAGGTAGCTTAGCATCTAAAAAGTGTAACTTGTGCCCTTAAAAATCCTAAGTAGAAATAATTCTGCCATATTAAATCATTTTTCTTTTCCATAAAAAGCAAAGTGCCCCCTGGTTTTAAAATTAATATGGTCATGTTATCCCCAGTGACAATCTGGGAAAAAGTAGAGCTGCTGTGAAGAAAAGAACTCTTAGGGACATGAACAGAGAGGACACAAGATGGTACCTTTGGCATAAATGATTATATATGAATTGGATGGTCCACAGGGAGAACCCTTTGAAGGCTGCTGGTACTGTTGGAGTGGGATGGGTGGGAATAGTTACTCCTCCAGGATCTCTTTGTTTGCATGAAAGACTTAGAGTTTACACAACCCTCATTTCATCAGTGAGATGACTGAAGTCCAGAGGGGTTCACTGACTTTTCCAAGATCACTGCCTGGCCAAGACAGATGCAGAATCAATAGCGTCCTGACCGTTCATTCTGTTCACTTAGACAACATGGCAAGGTAATTTATTGTTTTCTTGATAACCCAGAGGTATCATTCAGTTCAGTTCAGTTCAGTCGCTCAGTCATGTCTGACTCTTTGCAACCCCATGAATCACAGCACACCAGGCCTCCCTGTCCATCACCAACTCCTGGAGCTTACTCAAACTCACGTCCATCGAGTCGGTGATGCCATCCAGCCACCTCATCCTCTGTTGTCCCCTTCTCCTCCTGCCCCCAATCCCTCCCAGCATCAGGGTCTTTTCCAATGAGTCAACTCTTCACATGAGGTGGCCAAAGTACTGGAGTTTTAGCTTCAGTATCAGTCCTTCCAATGTACACCCAGGACTTATCTCCTTTAGGATGGACTGGTTGGGTCTCCTTGCAGTCCAAGGGACTCTCAAGAGTCTTCTCCAACACCACAGTTCAAAAGCATCAATTTTTCAGCACTCAGCTTTCTTCACAGTCCAACTCTCACATCCATAATGACCACTGGAAAAACCATAGCCTTGACCAGACGGACCTTTGTTGGCAAAGTAATGTCTCTGCTTTTTAATATGCTATCTAGATTGGTCATAACTTTCCTTCCAAGGCGTAAGCATCTTTTAATTTCATGGCTGCAATCACCATCTGCAGTGATTTTGGAGCCCCCAAAAATAAAGTCTGACACTGCTTCCACTGTTTCCCTGTCTATTTCCCATGAAGTGATAGGACCAGATGCCATGATCTTAGTTTTCTGAATGTTGAGCTTTAAGGAAACTTTTTCACTCTCCTCTTTCACTTTCATCAAGAGGCTTTTTAGTTCCTCTTCACTTTCTGCCATAAGGGTAGTATCATCTGCATATCTGAGGTTATTGATATTTCTCCCAGCAATCTTGATTCCAGCTTGTGCTTCTTCCAGCCCGGCATTTCTCATGATGTACTCTGCATATAATTTAAATAAGCAGGGTGACAATATACAGCCTTGACATACTCCTTTTCCTATTTGGAACCAATCTGTTGTTCCATGTTCAGTTCTAACTGTTGCTTCCTGACCTGCATATAAGCTTCTCGAGAGGTGGCTCAGGTGGTCTGGTATTCCCATCTCTTGAAGAATTTTCCACAGTTTATTGTGATCCACACAGTCAAAGGCTTTGGCATTAGTAACACTAATTACCATATAACATTGTAATATAAGATTGACTGGGGTATGTGGGTCTGGTTGCTTCTATACTAAGGGGGCTTATTTAGTGCTATTTTGGGGTCTTCTCTTGGTACTTCTTAGGTCTGTCTTCATCATCATCAATCTCTGATTATGGCTGCTTCAAACAAATCATCTAAAGTCTATCCCCCCCAACATTGTTGACTGCAAAAGTACAATAGCAATTTAATTTTACATAATAACACTCCCAGCATGGCTGTTGGTGATTTCCCCAGTTCAGTTTGCATTCTTCATGTTCTCAGCACCTCTCTCAGGCAATGCAGTTCTTAGAGGAAGCCTCTCGGCATTATGGAAAGAGCAGTATTCAATCCTGCAACTAGCAGTGCGACTGTGGCAAAGTTTCCTAGCTTCACTGAGCCCTGGATACTCCCTTGGTCTTTCAGGAAGAATGTGAGGTTCAAATACCTGCATAGACTTGTCTTTTAGCAAAGTCTAGTTTCCTTTCTTCACTAGAGGCATGTTCTACCTTTGCCTTTTATTAGGGTTGGTTTTCGGCATATCTGTCCTCTTTGGTAGAATTCAGGCTCCTTGAGGTTGGTGACCTTGTTTCCTAAATCTGGGCCCCCCCTTCCCACTCTGCCCCCCACCATGCTTGCTAGGCTTGGTTGCTGTTTTTGTTGGTCCAGTTGCTAAATAATGTCTGACTCTTTGCAGCCCCATGAATTGCAGCACGCCAGGCTTCCCGTCCTTCACTATCTTCCAGAGTTTTCTCAGACTCATGTTCATTGAGTCGGTGAGGCCATCCAACCATCTTACCCTCTGCTGCCCTCCCCTCCTTTTGCCTTCAATCTTTCCCAGCATCACAGTCTTTTCCAATGAGTTGGCCCTTTGCATCAGGTGGCCAAAGTATTTGAGCTTCAGCTTCAGTCCCTCCAATGAGTTCTTAGGGTTGATTTCCTTTAGGATTGACTGGTTTGATCTTGCTATCCAAACGACTGTCAAGAATTTGCTGCAGGCTCTCCATTAATGTTGGTAGGGTGGAGAATATTGTAGGTCAGCAAGTTCTGGCTCGGAGCAGCTGTGGAATGGCTCTGTTCTCTCCTGCAGGCTCAGGGATACAGGCCCTGGGGAGGCCTTTCCCTCTTTTCTGTGTCCTAAGAGGTGTAGTTCCTGGAGCTCTGGCCTCCATATATGTGGGACATCTCTGAAAGTTTTGATGCTGAAAACTTGACCTCTTTGTACTGTGTCAAATCAAATCTTAGAGACAGAGTTTTGGATCAAATAGAAAGGAATAGCTTTATTGCTTTACTGAGCAAAGGGGAAAACAGCAGGCTTGTGCCCTCAAAAACTGTGTCCCAACCCAGGAGGCTTTGGTGAGGAGTTTTATAGCAGTGGTTCAAGGGCTGGGTTGCCGATAGGGATCAGGGTGTGCATACAGCCTGTGTTCCTTTAATCTGGTTTCAGGTGGTCTTCTGAGGAGTGTCTGTGATTCTCAGGGTTATCAAACTGTGACCTTCTCTTTGGAATATAGAATACTTCATCAGATAATTAGCATCATCCATTTGTTGGGGGTTTTAGTTCTTTAGAAGAGCTCAAAGACATTGTTATGTGTATCCCTTGAAGTGTAACCAGGATCTTGTCCTAAGGCTTCTCTGTTGTCTGATATGCAGATGATACCACCCCTATGGCAGAAAGCAAAGAACTAAAGAGCCTCTTGATGAAAGTGAAACAGCAGAGTGAAAAAGCTGGCTTAAAAGTCAACATTCAGAAAACTAAGATCATGGCATCCAGTCTCATCACTTCATGGCAAATAGATGGGGAAACAGTGACAGACTTTATTTTCTGGGGCTCCAAAATCACTGCAGATGGTGACTGCAGCCATGAAATTAAAAGATGCTTACTCCTTGGAAGGAAACTTATGACCAAACTAGACAGCACATTAAAAAGCAGAGATGTTATTTTGCTAATAAATGTCCGTGTAGTCAAAGCTATGGTTTTTCCAGTAGTCATGTATGGATGTAAGAGTTGGACCATAAAGAAGCTGAGCACCAAAGAATGGATGCTTTGGAACTGTGGTATTGGAGAAGACTCTTGAGAGTCCCTTGGACAGCAAGGAGATCCAACGAGTTCATCCTAAAGGAAATCAGTCCTGAATATTCATTGGAAGGACTGATGTTGAAGCTGAAACTCCAATAGTTTGGCCACCTGATGCGAAGAGCTGACTCATTTGAAAAGACCCTGATGCTGGAAAAGATTGAGGTTTGGAGAAGAAGGGAACAACAGAGGATGAGATGGTTGGATGAGGATGAGATAGTTGGATGGCATCACCGACTCGATGGACATGAGTTTGAGTCAACTCTGGGAGTTGGTGATGGACAGGGAGGCCTGGCATGCTGCAGTCCATGCAGTTGCAGAGTCAGACACGACTGACTGAGCATTTCTGCATCTCCTCCCTTCCTTGATTAGCAACTGTTTGAAACTGCCCTTTGGAACTCCAGGAAGGTCTTGGAGACTGAAGCCTATTTCCTACAATGGAGAAACAGCGGACACAGAAAAGGGTCCATGCCCAGGATCCCCACAGGGTCCTGCTAGGTTTTGTTATGATCTCTCTTTGGAAAGCGGCCCGTTGCAGAGAGTCCTTCTCCTCAGGGAGAATCAGACTCAGAGGGCCAACTTCAAAGCCCTTGTAAAATGAGCCAGGCTGCTCCTTCCCTGGGGGCACAGCAAATGGGGCAAGGAAGTCCCCGAGGCGGTTAGTCCTTCTTTTGGAGGTAATGACTTTGAGGACTCTGGGAGTTTCTTAGCCTTCAGCCAGTCTCTTCATTCCTTAGGGGCAGGGTTAGTTTGCCTAATCAAGAGCCCTACCCATTCTATACACTGCTGGGTGTGTGTGGGGGAGCGGCGCTGGTGGAGAGACCGAGACGAGATAAGAGAAGCCTCGGAAAGAGAGTTGAGAAAGCATGACTGGGGGGATTCCAGAAAGAGGGAGAGATAGGAGTCTGCTGTGCTCCCTGCATCTGGGTTCCTCCAGATGCTGCTCTTGACAGCAAACCTCCTCTCTCCTCCAGTCATTTCCAGTGGGCTTTCAGTTCAGCTCAGTCGTGTCCAACTCTCTGCGGCCCTACGTACTGCGGCAAACCAGGCTTCCCTGTCCGTCACCAACACCCAGAGCTTGCTCAAACTCATGTCCATTGAGTCGGTGATGCCATCCAACCATCTCATTCTATGTTGTCCTCCTCTCCTCCTGCCTTCAATCTTTCCCAGCATCAGGGTCTTTTCAAATGAGTCAGTTCTTTGCATCAGGTCACCAAAGTATTGGAGTTTCAGCTTCAGTGTCAGTCCTTGTAATGAATATTCAGAACTGATTTCCTTTACAATTGACTTGTTTGATCTCCTTGGAAATCAAGGGACTCTCAAGGGTCTTCTCCAACACCACAGTTCAAAAGCATCCATTCTTTGGTGCTTAGTTCTCTTTACAGTCCAACTCTCACATCCATAATGACCACTGGAAAAACCGTAGTTTTGACAAGACAGACCTTTGTCGGCAAAGTAATGTCTCTGCTTTTTAATATGCTATCTAGGTTGGTCGTAGCTTTTCTTCCAAGGAACAAGCATCTTTTAATTTCATGGCTGCAGTCACCATCTGCAGTGATTTTGGAGCCCCCCAAAATAAAGTCTGTCACTGTTTCCACTGTTTCCCATCTATGTGCCATAAAGTGATGGAACCGGATGCCATGATCTTAGTTTTCTGAATGTTGAGCTTTAAGCCAACTTTTTCACTCTCCTCTATCACTTTCATCAAGAGGCTCTTTAGTTCTTCTTCACTTTCTGCCATAAGGGTGGTGTCATCTGCATATCTGAGGTTATTGATATTTCACCCAGCAATCTTGATTCCAGCTTGTGCTTCTTCCAGCCCAGCATTTCTCATGATGTACTCTGCATATAAGTTAAATAAGCAGAGTGACAATATACAGACTTGACGTACTCCTTTCCCAATTTGGAACCAGTCTGTCGTTCCATGTCTGGTTCTAACTGTTGTTTCTTGACCTGCATACAGATTTCTCAGGAGGCAGGTCAGGTGGTCTGGTATTCCCATCTCTTGAAGAATTTTCCACAGTTTGTTGTGATCTACAGGGTCAAAGGATTTCAAGACCCATTATAAACAGACCCCAGCTAATTTCTTCTTTGAATAACCTGTGGGTCATGTGGCAGACTTCCTGAGAACAGGAAGCATGTTTCCATTCTTATCTCCCCACATGTGCACACTACTGGTTGGGGCAAGGAAGAGATGCTGGAGGGTTAGTTGCTGGAGGGTTAATAGGTGATGTTTAATGACTGATGAGCTTGGGTGGCCCCAGGCTGGGCATGGGGCTAGTGTTTGTCCACAGAAATGACAACATTGCTTGGACATTTCAGGGACAAAAAGCCTGTGTATGTGTGTATTCATGAGTCTGGTCCCCTAAACATGTTAGTTATGGCATAGTTTGCACTGGTTTTGCAAAGGAAAATCCATTTGAATACAGTATTCTCAGATTGCTCTGTTCACTTAGTAATTAAGATATATTACCCTTGTAGATTATTTGAGCCTTATAGTTTTTGGGTTTTTAGCCCTCTCTAAAGCTCCTGCAGACCCCTGCCAGTGAGACATGTGGGGAAGGTTGTAAATGCCTTTGCTGTATCTTTCTGCTTAAGTATTTGCAGCAGATTTTATGGAGCTTGTAAATAGGAACTGATTTTCTTTTACATATGTGAGTCAGCCTTATTTGGGTCTAAAGTGGACTTTATGAACCTGCACGGATTAGAATAAACACTGCGCCCAGCAATCAGTTCTATATTTAGTTCTTAAATAGGCTAGGCTTTTTTATAAGTGTGTATGTGTGTATATGAGAACTGAATATTAAGAAAAAAATTAAGTGTGAATACTGCTGGCTTGCATGAGCTGACTGATCTGAGGATGGGCCTGGAAGAATTCCTGGCCAGGGGGAGCCACAGCCAACAGCTCAGGGATCTCTTTTTCTCCTGGAAGTCATTGTTTCTTTACCTATAAAATGGATAGGATGGATCCCCACAAAACCCTAGGATGGTTGTGCAGATCAAGGAGGGGAGCCTAAGGATCTAGCCCAGTGCTGGTGTCTAGCTGGGACTCGGTAAATACCCACTACTTACGAAATCTCAGCCTGGAAGGGACTGGATGTTTCTGGAGGAGAAAGACTTGTGTCTTCTGCTGTGTCCCTGACAGTTCCCAGAAAGCCCAGGGTCAAAGAAATAATAATATGTTTTTACATTGAATGAAAAGTATCAGAGTCCTGCCAGAGAAAAGTTTCCATTCAAAACTGTTGTCCTGGGTCATGATCAGTAATAGAGGAGTGAGATGGGGAGACAGCAGGGAAGGTAGAGGACAGGGCCTCAAGCTGGACTGCTTGGGTTTGTGTCTCAGATCAGGCACTTTAGGAGCTGTGTGACCCTGGACATGTCATTTAGCCTCTCTGTGCCTCAATCTCTTCACCTGTAGGATGGGTATAATCAATACTAATGTTCTAGTGATAGTGTGTGGACATGTATTATAGTTACAGATGTGAAATGCTTAGTGTGCCTGGCACACAGTGTTTGTTATTATTATCGTTATCTTTATCTGTATTAACAGTGGTTAAAAAAGGGGATTTTGTTGATAGAGGGACTTGGACTTGAGTCTTAGCATTGCCACTTACCAGCTCCGTGACCTTGGATAATTATTCAACCTTTCTAAGTCTCTGTTCCCTCAACTGTTATTTGGGATGTCTCTCCTCCTGGGGTTATTAGGAGCATCAACTGAGATAAGATGTTTAAAGTATTGAGCCTTGTGCCTGTCATAGAAAAAGCACTTAATCAATGTTATCTATTTTATTATCTCAAGAACTACTTGAATTTAATACCATTCATTCAACAAATATCGGTGAAGCCAGTGTGGAGTGTAGGCCTGGTATGGAATGAGGTTTCTTCCTTCTCTAATGAGGGAATGTGGACATCTTTTCTTTTTTGGATGAATATTTGCTTCTTCCATTGTAGTTAGAACATTGTAATATTGCATGAAAAAATCTGGAGAAGAGACTAAGGTGGGGCAACTTGAAGCCTCAAAAGGCAGTTTGGTTCTGAGAATTAGTGCTCTCGTGGGAAGACCCAGGTACAAAGCAGGGACCAAAGCCTGTGGGGACTTCCAGGGCGACCACCCATCCTGGTCTTTGCCACTTACTGGTAACTGTGTCCCCTGTCACTTGAAAACTGTCCTAGGTTAGATGTTAAATTATCCGATTCCTCATACTTGACCTACCTAAGAGAAAAAACCCTCCTATATCTCAAAGGGGTGTGGCTGGAAGCACCAAGAGGCCCTGTCTGACTTTGGGAAGGCAGCCTGGCATTTTGTTGGGTCGAGGGGGTAAGGAGGGGCTTACCCGCTGAGGGGCTTCTCAGGTGTGGTAGGGGAGGCCACAGGAGGGGAGACCACGGAGAACCCATTTCCTTCCCTCTCCTGGAAGCATATGGATGTTTCCTTTTTCCTCTCTTTTTCCAGTTCAGCACACATTATGAGAACTTTGTCATCTTCCTAGATACTGAAAGTGAGGGGCTACTTGCCAGAGGGAGAGTGGTGCAGAGAGGACAAATAAAAATGACAACAGAGCAACAAAAACCCATGTAAAATAAATAAGCCACTAGTTCCAAGGAAGAAACTTCTGGGCTTAATTTGCATCCTGTTCTCTCCTGGTTGTTTGTTGCCATGGTTGTCACTGGGGGAGGGAAATTGGTTGGTGGAGGGGTGCTCCCCCGCCCAGCTCTTGAGTTCTCACTTCTGCTTTTTGGCTCAGTGATGAGGACAGCCTGGATGGAGGGGGATGGGACCATGGAAGAGGAGGCACTGGCTAAATATTTTAGAGCAATGCTCACTAAGACTCTTGTTAAAAAATAATTACATATAAATAGCAAGTGAGATCCCCCAAGATTTCTGCAGTGCTGATGTGTTACTTTTAGTAGCAGGACAAAAAAAAAAAAATAGTTTTTGAAGACTAATAAGATCCCCTGGAGGAGGACAGGGCAACTCATTCCAGTATTCTGCCTGGAGAATCCCATGGACAGAGGAGCCTGGTGGGCTACAGTCCATAGGTTGCAATGAGTCGGACACGACTGAAGAGACTTAGCATGCATGCATGACTGATAGTAAAGCTTATGTAATGATAACAATATGCAAGATTTTCCTCAGAGTGTTTCACATGTGTTTACTTCTCTAATCCTCACAGCAAACCTCCAAGTTGGCCATATCATCATCCTCTGTTTCCAGATGTGGACTCTGAGGCATAGAGAGCTTCAGTAACTTGTCCAAAGTCATATATCTGGTCAGTGGCAGAGATTCTACCTGGGCAGCCAGTCTCCAGAGCTGAGTTCTTAAGCAAACTCTGTATCACCTTCTGGGCTGAAAGTCAGGCTGAGAACAGGAAACTGAGGCACAGAAATGTGAGGCTTAGGTTACACAGCTAGGAGGTGAAAGCAGGACCCAAGCTCAGCTGTGCCACGCCCCAGAGTTGTTAATGCTTAGCAGTTGTTAACGCTTTTTCTCTTTCTCATTGGGTTCCCCAAAGGAGTGTTGTGAAGGTCAAGTGAGACACAGTACGTAGTACGTGGGTGTGTTTGTGTGTTAAGCCACTTAGTCGTGTTTGACTCTGTGCGACCCCATGGACTGCAGCCTGCCAGGATCCTCTGTCCGTGGGGATTCTTCAGGCAAGAATACTGGAGTGGGTTGCCCTGCCCTCCTCCAGGGGATCTTCCCAACCCAGGGATCGAATCCAGGTCTCCCACATTGCAGGAGGATTCTTTACCGACTGAGCCACCAAGGAAGTCTTGTAAAGTACCAAACAAGCTGTCATTCAGACACTAGATCTGAGGACAAGGGGAAAAGACACTCCTTGTGTCTAGGGATGACTTAGGCAGAGGTTGGCGAAGAGAATCCTGCACATTTGCAGCAACTGGATCCAGCAGCGGAGATAAAAGGTGTGAAGGAAAATCAGGTGGGGTCCTAAAACCAGACAGACTGGAGGAGGAGAGTGTTCCTTTTCTAGTGCTAGATGATCAAGCCAAGAGATCCAGCCCTCTCTCATCTGAGCCCATGGCTCAGAGAGCCCAGGGATAACAAAGCAGCATCACCATCAGGGACAATGACAGCAACTTTCTTTTAGCCAAAGACATTTGATCTTCTCCCTCTCACCAAACTGTCCTTTCTTTAGGCTGTTTCCAAGACTCTCCTCAGGTTATGAGCTCTTTGCAGGCACCTCTGCAGAGGGGTCCTAATTTGCATCTCATATGGACCTCTTTATCTAGAGCTACAGGGCTCCTCTGAGGTGCAATCTGCCTATAGAAACACACTGTGGATCTTGAAAGTGTCACAGAGACTGACAGCTCCTTCCCTCCTCCCTTCCAACCTCCACCCCCCACACCCCCCCTAGTTTTCCCAAATCCTGGAGCCTGCTAAAGGCTCAGTTGTTTCCCGGTGGGGGGGGGGGGCACATATGCCTGTCTTTCTCTTCAGGCTGACTTATTGTACATGCCTTTCATCTGCTCAGAATCTGATTTAAATATGAATCCATAGAGCCTGAACGCCCAGCCCTCAGAAGAGCTGTAACTTTGTTGTATTTTATTTTGCCCAATCACAGCAGTTGTCTTATTCTCCTCTGCTCCACAAGGTCCTGTCAAAAGAGACTATATGACAACCTTTGGAAAGAGAGCAACCTTAATCACGTGAAAGTAATTTATTTTTAATCCACCACACTGCAGCTGTCCCCTAGTTATTTGTGAATATGTATCAAGCCCAAACTTTGAAATTTTGATAATTGGCTTCTTGCAGTTTCATTATTTCTCCTTCTCTTCTGGGTCTGATATGTGTGAAAAGTTTCCCAAGAATATATCCAGCAAATTCATCCTAGAGTGAAAGATAGGCACAGTAACGCGCAACATAGTAAAGCCTCTGTTATTCACTTATTTAATGAATGTTATTTGAATGTCTTCATTGTGTCAGGTACTGGATGAGGTGCTGGTGACACAATAATAAGGAAGGTCAGAGTCTCTGGCCTCACAAACATACTGGCTAGTGGAGCAGAAGTCAATGAAAGAGCAAACAAATAAAGGCATTTTACACGTTGTGATAAATTCTGGGAGTGAAGCAAGTGCAGATATTATGATACAATATGGCTGTTCCAGTACAGAGCATGGTGAACTGATCAATGTCTCTTTTCCAGAAAATATAATTCTCTGAATGCAGCCTAAAACTGCGTTTGTGTTGTTTCTTTTTTTATCAGCCACCTTACACTTTTTATCTGTATTGAGCCAAAATAAAATTTTTATTATATAAAGTATTTTCAGTAAATACTTTATTATACAAAGTAACTGCAGCAAATGTGTGAAACAGAAAGAAGGTGCTCTGTATTATCACCACTGAGAGTTACTGCTAACTTTTGGATCTTCTTTCTATTAATGACTATGTTTGTGTATGTGTCTTATAAATTTTATAAACTGGTTTGATCCACTTAAGAAAATGTTACATGTTATTTCCCCCCACATCAGGAAGTATCCTACATTATCATCCATAGTGGTGACATCATATTGCACTGTGTGGTCAAGGGAAATACCTCATCTCTTTTGGATGTGAAGCAGTTAAACCAGGTCTTCCTCCTTCTGTACTTGTGTAATTTTTTTTTTTCTAACCTAAATGTAGGACTTTAAATTTTTATTAAAAAATCATCTTGTTGCTTTTAAGATAAATTATTACAGTCTGTTATGATCTTTTAAGTCCTGATTTCATTAACCAATCTCTCCCAGGTTGATATGATTTTAAAATCAATAAGGATCAAAATCACTGATACATCATTTTAGGTAGGATAGAGCCTCATAGCATTCCCTTGGAAACCCCCCTACAGGTTTTATTACTCCACTGATCAAACACTGTTTAGCTCTGATCAATTAATAATCTTAGCTGTACTATCCCGTGGCTTGTTTCTCCATTGGAAAATAAGAACTTTCAAAAACAAGAAAAAATACTGCCAATCACTTCACCATTTGGATTCGTTATGTCTGTCACATTCCCTTCTATGCTCATCTTATAATTTTATTAATGACAGGAGACTGGTTTGGTATTCCTTGTTCTTTTGAACTCATGCTGTTGTTCTGGAGGAAAAGAAATTGGTCAAATACTAAAATCCAATTCAAATTCCTTATCATTCTTGAATGTATACATTGGACTTAAATATCTTAATCTTGATACATCCCTCAATTTGGAGATTAAAATTTTTTTTTTCAGACTAAGTTGTTATTATTTCTCTTTGTAATATACAATTGTGGTGAAAAAAAAACAGGACCAATTAGTTCCTTTAATAAATATTTAATTTAAAAAATGAACACATTTTTCGAATGTGTTCAAAACCAACTGTTTAATTTTTTCAAGGATTAAATACAACTCACTGGACTGTAAGTAATAAAATCCATTTAAAAATCCAGACAATTTTTCAATTCCACACAGTCTTTCAGAGGGCACCCCCTGTGGCTTGGCATTCTCATCTTTAATTCCTGTAAGCACACTTCAGTGTAGCTCAGGTGGGCCAAGCGATGTGGACTCAAGGCAGTGGGGAGCTTTCTTCTATCTCCTCATTTATCTCAGACTTCTGAGCCCTGAAAAAACATTTGTTCTACCCTCTCTATATGATGTTTACTTTCCTTGAAATGATAGAGGCAAAATAGAAGTGAAGTAATTAGTTATGTTTTTTACTTCCTCTTCCAATTATATCATCAGCTTCAAATAATGGAACCACTTATTTCCTCTCAACTGAGACAGAGGAATTTGCTCATCTTGAGATTCTCCATGGTGCTCAACACAATGTCTTACTTTTTATCGGTGTATTAGGTAGAACCTTTTTGGTTGCAAGGGATAGAATCCAATACAGACTTTCTTAAACCAAAACATAGAAACACACACAAACGTGTGTGTATGTGTACATGTGTGTGTGCGTGTAGGGGGCTTGTTTTCAATGAGGTCTGAATGCTCTGTGTTTAAAGCAAGGGCTTAGAGTACAGAAATGCTATCATGGAGGTGCTGAACACAGAGAAAGTTCTAGGACAGGTAGGGAGTTATGAGCAAAAGAAGTGTTAAACTGAATTCTCAAAGTATAAAATGTAGCCAGGTCTAGACACCATGTTGTATCTGAATAATTTTTGTGCCAATAAATGACATCAGGATTTTAAAAAAAATTAGAGTGTTCGTTCGATATATATATGTATTGAGTTGGCCAAAAAGTTTTTGCCATCCCAGTGTATTTCAAGAGCAGATGAACTTAAGAGTAACTGGATAAAGAGATGCAAATTATACCATCAGTACCGGATTCTTTCTCTCCATTTCTCCTCAATGCATTTCTCTTTGATTTTACTCAGGGTCTCCCTCCAAGTGGGAATTCCAGGCTTGCATCTTCACACCTCTAAGCTGTGAGAAAAAGAAATTCTTTCTTGATTGCTCAAGCAAAAGTCCCAGGATTAGCTCCATTTGGCCTGATTGACTTGGATCAGATCATGCGCCCATTTGTCAGTCAGTCATCATGGCCATGAGCATTGATGCTGATTGGCCTGACCTGAGTCACATGACTTCCCAGGGTACTCCAGATATAATCTGCTCTATGTAAAGGGCAGGCTTCCCAGGTGGCAGAGTGGTAAAGAGTCCTCCTATCAATTTAGGAGATGTAGGATAGGTGGGTTCAATCCCTGAGTCAGGAAGATCCCTTGGAGAAAGAAATAGCAACCCGCTCCAGTGTTCTTGCCTGAAAAATGCTATAGACAGAGGAGCCTGGCTATAGTCCAGTGGGGTCACAAGGAATCAGAACTGAGCACTCACACAGGCATATAAAGGGCAGTGGGAGAGTGAGGCACTGGCTTCCTCCAGAGGAAAATCTGAGTATCATTATCAGAAGAATTAAGGAAGGATGAAGGGTAGGTAAAAAATAACACATGATCATGACAAGTTTTTCAATTAGATACTTTTTGAAGTAGCTAATTAGTCTTATTTTTTCTACCAATGATTGTATATGACAGAGAAATCACAACAAAAAACTTTGTCTGAAAAAAAGTTTAGTTTTAGTCTCCAAGTGGAAGAATATTTCAGGATTAAGACCTTTAGGTCCAACTGGTATATTCATGAATCATAAGGAATTTGGATTGCATTTTGTATTTGACAAATTATTTATTTTTTAGAGCTGATCAGTTTTTCCAGAATATATGAGTTCATTTTTCATTTTATGAATTTCCTGGAATCAAATGCAATACTTCCTACCATCTGCCATTTAAACAAAAGGAGATTTCTTACCTTTAACTGAAAGAAAATTTGTTACAAGACTACTGTATACATGAGAAAAGATAGTCTCCCTAGCTTGTGGTGGCCTTAGTAGAGAGTTGGGGGATCTCAAGGACATTATCATATTAATGCATTGCTCCATAGTTTGATACTACCCTCTATGGTGCAATCAAGAAAAGGAGGCTGCCGCTCTGATGATGAGGTCATCTGAGACAGCCAGTATCCAGTCAGAGAAACAGAGTACATACTGGTACTCTGTACAGGTAGTCAACAGAAGGAATTAAATATAAAGAATAGATTATAAAGCTGTTGGGAGAGTTGAACAGTCAAACAAGGCCATGAGGCAACCCAGAGATAAACAGAAGCAAGAAACCTCTATAAACTTTAAGATATAGGGAGGAAAGGGAGAAGATGGTATGGTCAGAGCCAGAGAGCTGGAGTTCAAACTATTCAGAGGGTCTGGATCTCCAGTAGACTGCCTGATGTCAGCTGGGACCACAGAGGAGATGCAAATCAAAGCAGAAGGAAGGGGAAAGAATACTCTGACTTCTCCCTCTCTTCTGCCCAGCAGTCTCCCAACATTTTCTCGCATTGGCTCACCCAGAAGACAGCCTACAAGGAAGTGAGGAAAATGTATTTTTCCTGGGCAAAGGATAGGAATGCATCTGAGACAAATGGGACAAATGAGTGACACATGACCTGGAGCAAGATATGAAGTTTGAGGCTGTTTTCATGTGGAAAATTAACAGCTTTATTCTTGATTCATTTCTTTGCTGTAGTAAGAGGATCTGAAGCCTTTCTGCTTAGAGGAAAGAGAAACTCATATTTGCTGATTCTGGGCAAAGGACAACCATGGACAGTGAGTCCCAAAGAATAGAAGGGAGTAGGGGTTTTGCAGATGAAAGAGTTAAAAGAAAATGAAGTGATTCACTGGTGTAGGCAAAATCTTGGAGAAGCAGTGGGGAGGGTGGAGACTCTCCTTCACACAGAAAATGTAGGGGGAGAAAGAGAAGAGAGTGTTGTCTGTGGCATTCAGATCAGATGGGTCCTGCTTGCTACTTCTCAGCATTGCTAAAAGTGTGTGATGTATCTGGACTGTTGAAACCACAGACTGCCTTGCAAAAGGCCCCTGAGCTCCAGGCATAACATGAGACTGAAAGAAGACCATTCAGTTCAGTTCAGTTCAGTCGCTCAATCGTGTCCAACTCTTTGCGACCCCATGAACCGCAGCACACCAGGCCTCCCTGTCCATCACCAACTCCTGGAGTCCACCCAAACCCATGTCCATTGAGTCGGTGATGCCATCCAACCATCTCATCCTCTGTCATCCCCTTCTCCTCCTGCCCTCAATCTTTCCCAGCATCGGGGTCTTTTCCAATGAGCCAGCTCTTCGCTTAAGACCATTAAGAGGGTCATATTTGTATGGGCCAGGAGTCATTCTCAAAGGGCAGATAATGATAGCTGACCTTTCAATGGTTCTGTGGAAGATTTCATTGGTTGGCTCCTCACCCGCCTAGGGCCACTGTGGGAGAAGTGCTCAGTAGAATCACTAGATCCTGCTCTCCTCTCCACCCACCAAGTGTGGGCATAGCCACCGTGCCCAAGAGAGTGAGGCTGCAGCTCTGAGTACTTAGCGTGGGTACCGAGTTTGTATAGCATGAGTTTAGACAGTTCAGATAACATGAATACTGAATTGTCTAAATCTTGTCAGCCTCTGGGCATCGATAACAAGAGTTGAGACAGTGGTAGAATCCTCGTATTCCAATATTTTAACACCTGGCACACTCGTGTGTCCTAACTGAATAACAGCTCGGCCCACAGTCCTCTCTTCTCCAGGAAGACTTGGGGTATTATGGTCACTGATAGACATTCTTCAGATCCCAGGTTGCTCTGTAACACAGTTGGGGCAGAATTCCTTATTGAGATTTCGATTTGTCCTTTTTATTGTAGTTATAACCCACAACACAGCTTCCAAGAACATAAAACATAGACAAAAGTTTGAGTTCCTTTGCCTCAGGAGCTCTTGTGCCTGCCAGACTACAGCAGACTTTTCCTTTGTGTTTGAAAGCTCAAACACAGTTGTGCCTACACAACTGGTCCAGGGCTGAAACCAGTGAAGGGCTATGTCCCGTATGCCCTGAGCTGTATCATTGTGTATGTGTATTGTGTGTGTGTGTGTGTGTGCATGCACACGCATGCATGCTCAGCCGTGTCCAACTCTTTGCGACCCCATGGACTGCAGCCTGCCAGGCTCCTCTGTCCATGGAACTTTCCAGGCAAGCATACTGGAGTGGGTTGCCATTTCCTATTGCACGGGATCTTCGCAACCCAAAGATTGAACCCACATCTCCTGAGTCTCCTGCATTGTCATTTTAAATCTGATTGTTGTTAACTTTTTTAAATGAAGAAATTCTGTATACAAACCCAGATTTTAAGTTTTTCCCAGAATATCGAGTGCCCAGTCCATTTTGGCTTTGCATTTTAAGGGCCAGCAATGACCTTATCCCCTTTAGAAGACGGGGATGGTTAGCTACAATCCCTATCACTCTGTCTTGTCTTCCTCACCCAGACTTGAGAGTCAGTTGCTGTTTTATAATCTCCCAGCTGGTAGATACCACATATTTGCCCAGGTACCTGCTGGTCATCTTAGGTATTCAAATTTCTGACTTGAGCTGGAGCAGCTGGAGCTTTTGGAGGGTAGAGACAGAGACAGCTGGAGGGGAAGTGGAGTTGAGATTCTTCAAGGTTAGGTGATGACTGACTTTCATGGGTCCTGTGAGGAGAAAAGACTGGCTTCCCACTTTGGGATGATTGTGAGGTGGGTTTGCAGATGCTTGGGAGATTGAATACTGTGGCTTTTGTCACTGGGTTAGGAGATTTCTGGACTCTGCCTCGAATCTACCACCTCAGATGACCAGACTAGCTTAAACCAGGATCACCTTGTTGTAGCCATGGGGACTGGAGACAAGGATTTTCCTTTGAACATTTAGAAGGTACAAGAACCCTGGGACTTCTAAACAGCACTAAAAGGAAGCCCTACAGGATTATAGAACTGAACAGCTTCTGGCGACAGGGGAGAGAGTTCAGAGCAGAGTATTGATTGAGTGACAGACATCAGCAGTTTCGTATCAGCTTTGGGGATGTGTGGCTGTCCCCTCGTGTCTCCCTGTACTGAGAGCTGTGATGAATCCCATTCTCCTCTCTGCAGGGCTGGATTAGTGTGGTTTGCTTCTGTGCTCTCACCAAGGAGGGCTTTCTCTTTGTTTTGTCATTGTGTGAAGTTGCATATCTGAAATGACGTGGTGATGATTTTTCAAAGAGCTCCAAGCACAGAGCTCTGTACTTTTTTTCCCTTTAAGGCAGCTGTTCTAATAGTCTGTCTCCTGTTTCATGGAATATGAAGGAGATGACGGAGCCACCACAGATTTCTGACCATCAGTTAATCTTCCTGTGGGATATTCTGTTGCTACTCAGTCGCCCAATTGTGTCTGACTTCTTGCGACCCTATGGACTGCAGCCCACCAGTTCTTCCCTGTCCTTTACCATCTCCCCTGTCTAGTAACTTCCTAAGCAGTCGCCCACATTCTGCTTTCCCTGTTGACTCCATCCACTAGCTTCAGGGTCCTTTTCCCAGCTCCTGGGGCTATTCTGGCTACACTCACTCTTTCATAGTCCATTTCTGCATCCCTATACCTTCATCTGGTGGCACAGTGGTAAAGAATTCCACCTGTCAGTGCAGGAGACTCAAGAGAAGTGGGTTCGATCCCTGGGTTAGGAAGATCCCCTGGAGTAGGAAATGGCAAACCACTTCAGTATATTTGCCTGGAAAATTCCATGGACAGAGGAGCCTCGTGGGCTACAGTCCTTGGGGGCCCAAAAGAGTCAGACATGACTGAGCACGCATGCACACATATGCACACACAGACACACACACACACATGCTTACTCTTTAATATGGCTTTTCTAAACTCTTCCTGCATAGTCAGCTTCATCCTTCCACCATCACGTGCTCCTCCCAACTTCCCAAATACTCTGTTCTCTGCTCCTCTTTATACCTCTTGTATATTCTGGTCATTTAGCCTGAAGTGCCCCCCCCCCTCTTTTTTTCAACTTTGCTTCTTAAACTCGTGTCAGACTCCTGTATTTAAAGCTCCCCTTAAATGCTGCTGCCCCCTTCCAAAATCATTTCTGGCATTTCCAGAAGCATCACAACATTTTGGATCTCTGTCCCAGCACTGTCCCTAAATTACCGTGTTCATGACGCCCCCTCCACCCCTCTAGTCCAGAACTCCATAAGGGCAGAAGTCCAATACCCTTAAAGAGAATTTGGACAGAAGAAAAATGAGGTAAATCTTTTGAGAGTTAAATTATAAAATCAGTCAATTAGGCCAGAAAAGTCAGATAGAAAGACAACTTAGGCAGTCAGAATGATTTCTGGTTCAGAATGTGATTTGATGGAAACTATCTTGAAAGCAGCATTCAACAAACTGCGATCTGGGGGTTGGTGGGGACAGAATTCATTGTCTTATTGTATCTTCCTCTGGGTGGTTTGCACCATGATTTGCAAAGTCAGTGTTCTGGGAAGTGCTGTAGTAATGAACCCCTTTAAATTTTGCTGAATCTAGTAGTTTTGAATTAACATGGTTATTTTATTTTTCATAGAACATTATGAAATGTAATTTCTTCATAGAACACTATTAATATCTGCTGGGCTAAAGAAATACTGTACCAATCACAAGGAGAATTGTCTGTTTTAAATATGGAAAAGAGAATATCAGATGGACGGATGCCATCAATGTCCATCCAAAGGCCGCATGAAGCAGCTGATGTCTTGGCCCAAGGTCTGGGCTGTTGGGTTCTGGCAACTGATGAGTAGTTTCCAGGGAGGTGAACACAGTGTGCTCCCTTGACTTGATACCATCAAATCACTTGAGTCAGGTAGCTACTTTCCCTTATTCTCACTTCACACTCACTAGATATCTGATTATACTTTATTTTCCAAAGTAAATTTCTTACATGGAGGAAATAATCTGGTCTGAGGACAGAATGTTTAACCACTTTGCAGTTTTATTATGATAGCAAATTGTCATTCTGGCTTGCACATCAGTCCTTTGTGACCTCGATTAGTGAGAGTCCATCCCCGATTTACTGAGTCATTCTCAGTGGAATAAAACAAAACCACATTTCAGAACCTGAGAGACTGTGGATGATATCCTAGCAAAGTCAAGACCTAACATTTATGAAGCACCATTTCAGTTACCTGTTGTAATAAATCATCACTTAGTGGCTTGAGTCAAGAACAATCATTTTACTGTTTCATACTGTTTCTGGGAATCTGGGAGATTTAGCTGAACAGTTCTGGCCTGGATTGTATTTGAACAATGACCAGAGAAGTTGGGGGTTGACTGGCATCTCTCTCTTTTCATATCAACTCAGGACCTCCCCACATGTTCTCTCCATGTGAACTGCTCGAGGCTTTCTCACAATATGTTGTTCCCAGGGCTCCAAAAGCAAGGTTCTCAGTGACCCAGGTGGAAGCTCTAACAACTTTAACGATTATTTATTTATTTATTCTTTAAATTGAAGCACAGATGATCTGATGTGACCTCGAAAGTCACGTCACCTCCAATTGCCTGTTATTTGTTATAAGAGAGTCAGAGGTTCACCTAGATTCAAAGGGAGGGGAAATAGACTCCCTCCTTTGATGAGAAAATGCCAAGTGCATTGGGAAGTAATATTGTGGCTTTATTTGAAAAAATACAACCTGCCACAAGCACTTACTATAGTCAATGCTACTGCTAAATATCCCACCTCTCTCTCTCTCTCTCAGACACACACACATATTTATTCCTCACAATAAATCCATGAGCTAGTTCTTACAGTTCTGCATTTTTATAAATGATGAAACTGAGTCTTACCGATGTTAAGTAATCTGTCCAGGGACTTGTCGTTGGTTAGCTGTAGGGTTGCATTCTTAAACAATATGCTCCCCACTTCCTGAGGCACCAAGGTAAATGCCACCTGGAGAAGTTTCTGGCAGCCTGTCAGCCAGCCTTCCTAGTGACTCCCACCTTGCTGTGCATGCTAAGTGTGGTGGGAGCATATTTCAAAGTGTCAGTCAAAATGACTTCTCCCCTAACCACATTCCTTGACTTGCGCCCTGAGGGTCTTCTCCCCAGTGGAAACCTTATCTACTTCCTACCACCTCTGGTCACCCCTTTATGAAACCAGAAAGTGAAGGCTACAGACACTTGTCTATAAAGTTTCCAAGCTGCTGGTTGACTAGATAAAAATGTCCTAGTGTTACTGACAGTGTTGGTGCTTTGCTCGGATGTCTTTGGATCCCCTTTTACCATTTGTGAAAGTGAAAGTGTTAGTCGCTCAGTCACGTCTGACTCTTCCTGATCCCAGGGACTGACTCACCAGCTTCCTCTGTCCATGGGATTATCCAGGCAAGGATACTGGAGTGGGTTCCATGCCCTTCTCCAGGGAATCTTCCTGACCTAGGGATTGAACCTGGGTCTCCCACATTGCAGGCAGATTCTTTACCATCTGAGCCACCAGGTAAGCCCTTTCACCGTTTATGGTCCCCCCCACACTTTGTCCTTCAGCTCCCAATAGATCCTGTGGCTCCTTTTTAAAGACCTGCCCTTGGCCACCTGGCACTTATTCTGCTCAATCATATGAGAAGGTAGAGGGCCTGGAAACTTATGTGCCACCAGCGCATCCTGAGCCAGTGACTGCAGGCTGGGACTATGAAATCCCAGCCCCCATCCTCTGGCTGGGATAACTCCCAGTGGTGACTTACACTCATGAGCATCCCTCCAGGATCATGATGAAGCTACCTTCCATGGGATTTTTCATGAAATTGTGTCCTTTTTTGGCTTCTTCCCTGTTCTTCTCCTGTCTCTTCCACTTCTCTGGGAAGATCAACTATAAAAATCACTCAAAAAGTCAGCTTCTAGAGAACCTGAGCTAAGTCACCTAGGTTGGGAAAGGAGAGAGGGGGAAGAGCTGGAGGAGCTTCTTTAATACAAGCCCTGTGTCTCTCAAGATGCTACAGGGAAGCTGGGCCAGGCTGGCCTTTCTCATTGTCCTTCAGAGAGTACACCTTCCCTTGCCCCCAGTCCAAATGACAACAGCTGGCTAGGCTGCCAGTCACAAGCGCATGTTCTGGACTGGAGCCTCTCCTTAGCTTTCCACCTAACTTGCCTTCTCTCACCCCGTTCAGTGGGACAAGTCCCTCTGAAATGGAGCTTGAAGGGTGGTCGTCTAAGGAAAGTTGCTCCTAACACCCTCTCCCTCATACCTGACCAAGGTGATACTTGATGGGACTTGTTCAAAACCTGCCACCGATTCAGGGTTGGAACCACATTGAACTGTGAGTTAGAATGATTGAATTCTAGTCCTAGCTCAGCCCCAAACCAGCTCTGTGACCGGTGTTTTCTCATCTGCAATAAAGTCCCTGAGATTCCTCCAGTTCTAAATGTATGTTCGCTCAGTATGACACGTTTGATGCCTCCCAAGAGTTTATAATCTCGTTAGGGAGACCTGGCACAATTAGAAGGCTGTATATGACACATTGTAGTACAAAGCTGAAATCAGTCCAATTAAGGAGAAAACGTCTGGTGTAGAGAACAAGTGCGGCTGATTAGTATGGGAGGGTTTCTGTGGGGCAGAGTCTTTAGGAAATGGTTGAAGGAAGAGGTTGAGAAGGACCTTAGAGGTTGACAATGACTTGGATGGGGTTAAGGGGAAAAGAAGCCACCATAGTCCTATGCATGTGATTGTTACCTGGCTGTGAAGTGAGGATAGAGGCAAGGGAGGGCAGAGAATGCAATCCTGGTTATCATTTAATTGCTATTCCAACTCAAAGTGATTACAATACACACACTGCTCCAGTTATAATATGCTAGTTATTTACAAGACTGTATTTCTATTCTCCCGGGCTTAACAAACATCATTGGAAAGCTGACATTCAGAATTGCCTTTTCTGACCCCCTAAATTTTAATTAAAGTAATTATGTTACTAACAGAAGCTGTAATTTATCTTCTCCTTGCGTTTACAAAGAGGAGAGAAGCAACTTTGGCCAAACACATTTCCTCTGTGTATTTTGTCTGGTTTGTTCCTTTTGTTGGTGGGGATCGGGAGTGGGTGTGTCTCTGGTCTGGGTGGTCTTGAGACTGTATTGCTCATTGCTGTCTCCTCACTGCTTTGTAGAGGGCCCTGTTGAGGCTGTTCGGAGTAACTTTGTCACTGAGGGCCTCAAAATGGGTTGATCTGTGTCATTCAGAAGCAGCATCTGAACTAAGGGACAAACCTATCTTCTGACAAAACCCTTTTAGCACAGGACTGTGTGTGTGTGTGTGTGTGTGTGTGTGTGTGTGTTTTAGGCACTGGTGGGAATAAAGAAACTCAGTGATTTAGCTGAGAACTTTCCATGCAATTAATTTCCTCCAGACTACAGCAGGGGCTGATGGGAGTCACTGGGCAAGTCTGCTTCGTAAGGACCCATCCCCAGATGTAGAGCAATTCAATGGAAATAATTACACCAGGTCAATTAAGCAGAGCTCAGACTGCTTCCTGTTAGCCTGTTAGAATTTTTTATTTCTGTGAGCCAGGTTTGCTCAGGATGTAAGCTGCTTTATACCTCTGGAAAAGGCGACCTCTGGGCAGACATCACTGGTTTGTGCGGTGGTTGTTATTGCTAAAGAAGGTGGTCCCACTTCTCAGGGAAGAGTTCTTGGCCTCATTCAGGCCTGGGCTGGAATGCTGGCCCCAGTACCTAGGAGCTCTGTGACCTTAGGCAAGTTACATAACTCTCTACACCTTAGTTTTCTCATTTGATAAGGGGGTGTGAGAGGGCCTATATCCCCGGTCTTTCATGAGGATTAATTGAGAAAATGCTGGTAAAGTTCTGAAAAAGGGGCCTGAATATAATAATTGCCCCATGAGCTGCAGTTATTGTTATTATGATGAATTATTACCAATGGGAAAAAACAGGTATTATTATAACTGTGCCACCCAGGATGATCCAATGGAAAATCTCTGTAAAGTGCAGCCTGTGAGCACAAGAGTTAATTACGTTCAACTTTCAACATGCAGAATTCAAAGAAACCAATATGCAAGTCTAGAAAATGGAACAATTAGGGGGTGATGTAAGGGCTTGACAAAAGAAGGAACACCAGAATTCAATGAATTCTAAAGACCTTTGGCTGTACTGACCATCAGTCCATTTATAGATTACCGATGGCCTGTCACAAAGGCTGAGCAGGAGGCTGAGAAACTAAGCTTTGGGGACCATTGTCAGGTTGAAAATGAATCAGAAATGAAATGACATCACCTTTAAAATGATAAGGAGAATCAGTGAGAAATGCAATCTAACTGACAAAAATTCAGGGTTTTTTTTTTTTTTTGCCCAGTAATAGTATTTATTGAGAGCTTACAATTTGACAGAATCATTTCTTAGTGCTTTGTATGGATTTCTTATTTAATCCTTACCATAACCTGGGAGGTTGGTTCTATGATTATCTCAATTTTACAGATATATAACCCTTCAGGGACATACTTGCTACAGAAAATGGAGGGCCATCTACTTCTTGGAGGCCCCTTTACAGCCTGGGCAAGCATGGACCCACGGAAAAGCTCATGTGTAGGATGAAGGGCTTACTTAAACACGGGATAACTTGGATTTGGTTGTATACATATGTTCATTGAAGATCTATTACTCTGTGCCAGGAACTGAGTTTGGTGTTAAACATACGAGTACAGTCACTCAGTCGTGTCCAACTCTTTGTGACCCCATGGAATGTAGCCCACCAGGCTTCTCTCTCCATGGATTTTTTCCCAGGCAAGAATACTGGAGCAGGTTTCCATTTCCTACTCCAGGTATCCTCTCAACTTGGGGCTCGAACGTGCATCTCTTGGGTCTCTTGCATTGGCAGGTGGATTCTCTACCACTAGTGTCACCTGGGAAGCCTGTTGAACATATGATGATGAATAAAAGTAGGTATGATCAGCTTCTGAGAAGATGAAGTAGCTGTACTTTTCTTATGCTTCCTGCTATGTATTAGTACAACAAACCACCTGATATTATATGTAAAATAACTATAATAAGACTCTGAAACATGGAAATAAGGCAGATCAGCCAGGGACCTGGGACCCAAGGAACGATGGGGTGAGATCCCTGGATCTTCTTCTTGCCTTATGTGTCCCAGATTTGGAGATGAAGAAACAAGAAACCTGGAAATATCAATAGGCAAAGACAATAAAAATCCTCCTCTTTCTAGCCAAAGGATCAGGAAAGATGAACCTTGGCAAGACAGAGAACTTTTAGACAATGATAGGTCTACTCTAACTAAACACCACTAAAGAAACTGTGGCTTCACTTCCACCTAGCCTTGCAAAGGCTGACTGAACAAGGTACTCCAAGCCCCTGCTACAGTTGTGTTAGAGGAAGGCCAAGTATAACAGGAAGCCAAAACTTTGATCTACTCCAGGTGGTAATGAGGCTTCCCGCATCCCTATCTGTGATGTCAGTAGAAGCCGTTTCTGCCCTGACCCTGCTGGAGTGGTGTCAGAGTATGCCTAGTAGAGAGTCAGGACTTTAACCCCTGCCCAGGGGTAATGAAGTCATATCTCACCTCCACACTTTTGTGTTAATGGAGGCCATAGTGAAGCAGTAATGAGCTATAGTCCTACTCCTCCTAGCCAGAGAGGTATCAGTGGAGGTTTGTTGAGGACAGGGAACTCAAACCTTTGCCCAGCCTCACACCCCACTAGGTGCCAGTGGAGGCCAAGTAGGGAATGTAGACTCATACCCTTACCTGGCAGTAACAAAATGATATCCCTTCCCCTTCTGCCAGAGCTATATCAGAAGAAGCCAGTTAAGACAGGGGTCCAAATAAAATTCAGTCTCATAATATTCATAATTCCAGATTTCAGTGAAAAAACCACTTGTCATACTAAGAATCAGGGAGTCTCAAATTGAATGTAAGAACACAATCAATAGATGCCAGCATTGAGATGACAGGGAAGTTGAGATCATCTGACAAAGATTGAAAAACAGTTGTAAAATACTTCAACAAGTAATAATAAATATGTTTGAAAGAAATCAAAACAGAAAGTTTCAGCAAGGAAATAGAAGATATAATGAAGAAACAAATGGAAATTTTAGAACTGGAAAGCATAATAATTAAAAAAAAAAAAAACTTCCTCAAAGGATAAATTTAACAGCAGAGTAGAATGAACCGAGAGAAGAATCATTGAGCTTAAAGGTAGAACAGTAGAAATTATCCAACCTGAGCAGCAGGGAGAAAATTGAAAGAAAAATGAACAAAGTCTCAGGGGCCTGTGGGACTGTAACAAAAGATCTAACATTCATGTCCTGGGACTTAAGGAGAGAAGGAAAAAAGAGGAGGATAGAAAAGTACTCACAGAGATAATGACTGAAAGCTTCTCAAATGTGGCAAAAGACATACCTACATATTCAAGAAGCTGAGTGAACAGTCAGAAAAACAATACAAAGAAATTCACAGCAAAACACATCACAATCAAACTTCTAAAAACTGAAGACAAAGAAAACTATTTGAAAGCAGCAAGTGAACCACATTAGCTATAGGGGAAAAACACAATTCAAACAACAATAGATTTCTTATCAAAAATCATGGAAGTCAGAAAGAATTGACACAGCATTTTTCCAAGTGATGAAAGTGAAGAAATGTCAACCCAGAAACCCATAGGCAGTTAAACTATCCTTAAAGGATGAAAGGAAAATGAAGTCATTCTCAGGTGAAGAAACACTAATAGGATTTATTACTAACAAACCTACCCTAAATGAATTACTATAGGAAGTACTTTATTTTAATGTTTAAAGAATTAAGACCAATTCTGCATAATGTTTTCCAGAAAATAGAAGAAGAGGGAACATTTCCCAATTCATTTTATTAAGTTAGTATTATCCTGATACTAAAAGAGTAACAAAAAAGGGAGGGGGAGAACCACAGACCAATATTATTCGTGGATACAGACACAAAAATGTTTAGCAAAATATTAGCAAATAGAATTCAGCAATATACAAAATGAATTATATACTATGATCAAGTGGGGCTTATTGCAGGCTTCTAAGACTGCTTTAACATGAGGGCATCAATCAATATCAATAGATTAAAGAAGAAAAATCAGCTGATCATACCAATCAAAGCAGAAAAAGCATTTAACATGTGAATTCCTGTCTGCCAAAAAAAGAAAAAGCATTTAACAAAATTTAACACCTATTTGTGATTAAAAACTCAGAATATTAGGAATAGAGGAGACCTTTCTCTTTGATAAAGAGCACTACAAAAAAACAACGGTGAAATTGTACTTAATGGTGAAATACTGAATGCTTTCCCCCTAAATTCAGAAACAAGGGAAGGATGTATACTCTTACCACTTTTATTTAGCACAGTTCTACAAGTTTAATCCTGTGCAATAAGGCAAGAAAAGAAAATAAAAGGCATTATGGACTCAGTTCAGTTCAGTCACTCAATCATGTCCTACTCTTTGAGACCCCATGAACCACAGCATGGCAGGCCTCCCTGTCCATCACCAACTCCCGGAGTCTACCCAAACCCATGTCCATTGAGTCGGTGATGCCATCCAACCATCTCATCCTCTGTTGTCCCCTTCTCCTCCTGCCCTCAATCTTTCCCAGCATTAGGGTCTTTTCAAATGAGTCAGCTCTTCGCATCAAGTGGCCAAAGTACTGGAGTTTCAGCTTCAACATCAGTCCTTCCAATGAACACCCAGGACTGATCTCCTTTAGGATGGACTGGTGGGATCTCCTTGCTGTCCAAGGGACTCTCAAGAGTCTTCTGCAACACCTTAGTTCTAAAGTATCAATTCTTCGGCGCTCAGCTTTCTTTATAGTCCAACACTCACATCCATACACGACTACTGGAAAAATCATAACCTTGACTAGATGGACCTTTGTTGGCAAAGTAAGGTCTCTGCTTTTTAATATGCTGTCTAGGTTGGTCATACCTTTCCTTCCAAGGAGTAAGCGTCTTTTTATTTCATGGCTTCAATCACCATCTGCAGTGATTTTGGAGCCCCCAAAAATAAAGTCAGCCACTGTTTCCACTGTTTCCCCATCTATTTGCCATGAAGTGATGAGACCGGATGCTATGATCTTAGTTTTCTGAATGTTGAGCTTTAAGCCAACTTTTTCACTCTCCTCTTTCACTTTCATTAAGAGGCTCTTTAGTTCTTCACTTTCTGCCATAAGAAATAAAGCTATCTCTATTTGCAATATGACATGATTATTTACTTAGAAAATCCAAAGGTATCTATAAAAGTAATCCTGGAATAAATGAGTTCAGCAAGGTGACAGGATTCAAGTAAAGACAGAAGCATTAATTGTATTTCAATTAATTAATTGTAACTTTAAAAATAAATGCTATTTAGAGAGTTCCATGGCAGTCCAGTGGTTAGGACTTGGCACTTTCATAGCCATGGACTGGTTCAATCCCTGTTCCAGGAACTAAGATCCCACAGGCTACATGGAATGGCCAAATGCACACACACACACACACACACACACACACACACACACACACACACACACACACACACACACACACACACACTAAATATTGTTTATAGTGACTCAAAAAAGAAATATTAGGTATAAGTGTAACAAGACATGTGCTAGGATTTTATGCTAAGAGCTACAAAATGCTGATAAGAGAAAGCAAGGGAGATATAAATAATTGAAGAGACATACTGTGTTCATGAATGGGAAGACTCAATAATTAATATTAAAGAAGTCTATTCTTCTTAAAGTGGTATACAGTTTTAATATCAATTCAAAATCCCAGCAAGATTTTTTTATAAATATACACAAGATTATTCTAAAGTTTATATTAAAAAATAACAGTTTACATCAAAAGTATTGAAATAGGTAAAACAATTTTGAAAAGAGGCATAAAGTGGAAGGTATCAGTCTATCTGATTTCAAGATAACATATAGCTGCAATAATGAACTCTGTGTGGTATGGGCAGAAGAATAGGCAGAGTTGATTGATCAGTTGAATAAAATAGAGAACTCAGGCCCACACAAATATGCCCAACTTATTTTTGATGGAGGTACAAAAGTAATTCAGTGGTGGAAAGATAGCTTTTCAACAAATAATGCTGGAGCAATTGGATATCTATAGCCATAAAAATGAACCTCAAGCTATCTCATACCTTATAAAAAAGTTAAACAAAAATGAATCGTGACACTTACACGAGGAATCTAAAATATGATGCAGATGAAATTATCTATAAAACAGAGGACAGACTTGTGGTTGGCACAGGGAAGAAGAGGTGGAATAGGGATGGATTGGGAGTTTGGGATTAGCAGACACAAACCATGATATGTGGAATAGATAAACAACAATGTCCTACTGTATAGCAGAGGGAATTATATTCAATATCCTGTGACAAACCATAATGGAAAAGAACATGAAAAAGCATGTTCAGTTCAGTTTAGTTACTTAGTCGTGTCTGACTCTTTGTGATCCATGGACTATAGCATGTCAGGCTTCCCTGTCCATCACCAACTCCTGCAGCTTGCTCACACTCATGGCCATGGAGTCAGTGATGCCATCCACCCATCTTATCCTCTGTTGTCCCCTTCTCCTCTTGCCTTCAATCTTTCCCAGCATCGAGGTCTTTCCCAGTGAATCAGAAAAAGCATGTGCACACATGTAAAACTGAATCACTTTGCTGTACGGCAGAAACTAATATAACATTGTAAATCAACTATACTTGAATAAAATAAATTTTAAAAATGGATCATTAACTTTAAAATGTAAACTATAAAACATTTAGAAAAAATCATAGTAGAAAATCTTCAAAATCTAAGGCTAGGCAAAAAGTACTGATGACATTAAAACTATGATCCATAAAAGAAAAAGTGATAAATTGGACTTCATTACAGTTGAAAAGTTCTCCTCTGTGAAAGATCCTGTTAAGAGGATGAGAAGGCAAGCCATAGACGGGAAGAAAATATTTTCAAATGGCATAGCCAGCAAGGACAATCTAGAATACATACATAACTTTCAAAACTCAACAGGCAAACAAATTAATCCAATCAGAAAATGGGCAAAAGATATGAAGAGACATTTTACCTGAGTGAACATGCAGATGACAAACAGGACATCAAAAGATGTTCAACAGCATTGCCATTCAGTTCAGTTCAGTTGCTCAGTCATGCCCGACTCTTTGCCACCCCATGAATCACAGCACTCCAGGCCTCCCTGTCCATCACCAACTCCAGCAGTTTACTCAAACCCATGTCCATCGAGTCAGTGATGCCATCCAGCCACCTCATCCTCTGTCGCCCCTTTTCCTCCTGCCCCCAATCCCTCCCAGCATTAGGGTCTTTTCCAATGGGTCAACTCTTCACATGAGGTAGCCAAAGTATTGGAGTTTCAACTTCAGCATCAGTCCTTCCAATGAACACCCAGGACTTATATCCTTTGGGATGGACTGGTTGGATCTCCTTGCAGTCCAAGGGACTCTCAAGAGTCTTATCCAACACCACAGTTCAAAAGCATCAATTCTTTGGTGCTCAGCTTTCTTCACAGTCCAACTCTCACATCCATACGTGACCACTGGAAACACCATAGCTTGGACTAGATGGACCTTTGTTGGCAAACTAATGTCTCTGCTTTTTAATATGCTATCTAGGTTGGTCATAACTCTCCTTCCAAGGAGTAAGTGTCTTTTAATTTCATGGCTGCAATCACCATCTGCAGTGATTTTGGAGCCCCAAAAAGTAAAGTCTGACACTGTTTCCACTGTTTCCCCATCTATTTCCCATGAAGTGATGGGACCAGATGCCATGATCTTAGTTATCTGAATGTTGAGCTTTAAGCCAACTTTTTCACTCTCCCCTTTCACTTTTATCAGGAGGCTCTTTAGTTCTTCTTCACTTTCTGCCGTAAGTGTGGTGTCATCTGCATATCCGAGGTTATTGATATTTCTCCCAGCAATCTTGATTCCAGCTTGTGCTTCCTCCAGCCCAGCGTTTCTCATGATGTACTCTGCATATAAGTTAAATAAGCAGGGTCACAATATACAGCTTTGATGTATTCCTTTTCCTATTTGTAACCAGTCTGTTGTTCCATGTCCAGTTCTAACTGTTGTTTCTTGACCTGCATACAGATTTCTCAGGAGGCAGGTCAGGTGGTCTGGTATGCCCATCTCTTTCATAATTTTCCACAGTTTATTGCGATCCACACAGTCAAAGGCTTTGGCATAGTCAATAAAGCAGAAATAGATGTTTTCTTGGAACTCTCTTGCTTTTTCGATGATCTAGCGGATGTTGGCAATTTGATCTCTGGTTCCTCTGCCCTTTCTAAAACCAGCTTGAACATTCAATATCACAGTAATCCAAGCCTATGCCCCAAACAGTAACACTGAAGAAGCTGAAGTTGAACGGTTCTATGAAGACATACAAGACCTTTTAGAACTAACACCCAAAAAAGATGTCCTTTTCATTATAGGGGACTGGAATGCAAAAGTAGGAAGTCAGGAAACACCTGGAGTAACAGGCAAATTTGGCACTGAAGTACAGAATGAAGCAGGGCAAAGGCTAATAGAGTTTTGCCAAGAGAATGCACTGGTCATAGCAAACACCCTCTTCCAACAACACAAGAGAAGATTCTACACATGGACATCACCAGATGGTCAACACTGAAATCAGACTGATTAAATTCTTTGCAGCCAAAGATGGAGAAACTCTATACAGTCAGCAAAAACAAGACTGGGAGCTGACTGTGGCTCAGATCATGAACTCCTTATTGTCAAATTCAGACTTAAATTGAAGAAAGTAGGGAAAACCACTAGACCATTCAGGTATGACCTAAATCAAATCCCTTATGATTATACAGTGGAAGTGAGAAATAGATTTAAGGGACTAAATCTGATAGATAGAGTGCCTGATGAACTATGGATGGAGGTTCATGACATTGTACAGGAGACAGGGATCAAGACCATCCCTATGGAAAAGAAATGCAAAAAAGCAAAATGGCTGTCTGAGGAGGCCTTACAAATAGCTGTGAAAAGAAGAGAAGTGAAAAGCAGAGGAGAAAAGGAAAGATATTCCCATCTGAACGCAGAGTTCCAAAGAATAGCAAGGAGAGATAAGAAAGCCTTCCTCAGCAATAAATGCAAAGAAATAGTGGAAAACAACAGAAAGGGAAAGACTAGAGAGCTGTTCAAGAAAATCAGAGATACCAAGGGAACATTTCATGCAAAGATGGGCTCGATACAGGACAGAAATGGTATGGACCTAACAGAAGCAGAAGATATTAAGAAGAGGTGGCAAGAATACACAGAAGAACTATACAAAAAAGATCTTCATGACCCAGATAATCATGATGGTGTGATCACTCACCTAGAGCCAGACATCCTGGAATGTGAAGTCAAGTGGGCCTTAGGAAGCATCACTATGAACAAAGCTAGTGGAGCTGATGGAATTCCAGTTGAGCTATTTCAAATCCTGAAAGATGATGCTGTGAAAGTGCTGCATTCAATATGCCAGCAAATTTGGAAAACTCAGCAGTGGCCACAGGACTGGAAAATGTCAGTTTTCATTCCAATCCCAAAGAAAGGTAATCCCAAAGAATGCTCAAACTATGGTACAATTGCATTGCCAGTAGGGAAATGCAAATTAAAGCCACAATGTGATTGCATTACCCACCCACCAGCATGGCTAAAATGAAGAAAACTAAGGAGAACACTAAATGCTGGAGAAGATTCTGAGAAACTGGATCCCTCACACATTGCTGGTGGGGATGTAAAACAGTACAGCCACCCTGGAAAACACTTTGGCAGTTTGTTTAAAAAAAAACCCAAAAACTAAATATGCAACAATCATGCTGCTGCTGCTGCTAAGTCGCTTCAGTTGTGTCTGACTTTGTGCGACCCCATAGATGGCAGCCTACCAGGCTCCCTGGTCCCTGGGATTCTCCAGGCAAGAACACTGGAGTGGATTGCCATTTCCTTCTCCAATGCATTGAAAGGGAAAAGTGAAAGTGAAGTCGCTCAGTCATGTCACTCTTAGCGACCCCATGGACTGCAGCCTACCAGGCTCCTCCGTCCATGGGCTTTTCCAGGCAAGAGTACTGGAGTGGGGTGCCATTGCCTTCTCTGATGCAACCACCATAGGACTGAGCAATTGTACTTTAGGCATTTATTCCAGAGAAAAGAAAAATTAACCTTCACAGAAAAACCTGTACATGAATATTTATGGCAGCTTTGACCTTATAAACCCAAACCTGGAGAAAACTCAAATGTCCTTCAATAGGTTAAACAGATTATGATACATCCATTCCATGGAATACAACTCAGTTATATAAAAGAATAAACTATTGACACAAACTAATAACAACTTGCATGAAGCTCCAGAGAATTAGGCTAAGCTAGAAAAGCCAATCCCAATATGATTTCATGTATGTAACATTCTTGAAATGACAAAGCTACAGTATTGAGAACAGTTTAATGGTTGCCAGGGGTTAAGGAGAGATTGGAGACAGGATAGAAATGGGTGTGGCTCTCAGATGGCAACTTGAGGACTCTGTGGTGATGGAAATATTCTGCAGCTTGACTGTTTCAGCCTCAACATGCTGATGATGTTACAACATACTTCTGTAAGATGTTACCTTTGGGGGGACCTGGGATCCCTTTCATTATTTCTTACAACTGCATGGAATTCTACAGTTATCTCAAAATTAAAAGTGTAACTAAAAATATGTATGATCCCTTTGCTGATGGGGTTTATAGTGTTCTGGAAGAGAAAAGCATTAATTTAACCTCTATACAAACACAGTGTAAATTCAACTATGCCTGCGTGCTCAGTTGCTTGCAGTAGCGTCCGACTCTCTGTGACCCTGTGGACTGTAGCCCGCCAGGCTCCTTTGTCCATGGGATTCTCCAGGCAAGAATACTGGAGTGGGTTGCCAGGCCCTCCTCCAGGGGATCTTCCCAACCCAGGGATGGAACCCAGGTCTCCTACACTACAGGCAGATTCTTTGCCACTGAGCCACCAGCAGAGCCCAGATTCAACTATAATAATGCTTTAAAGAGGAGGCAGATAGTCCTAGGAAAGCATGTAATAGGTAGGGTGGGTGACCACATAATTTATTGCTCAAACTGGGAGACTTCTGAGAGTGAACAGGGGTACTATTACTAATTAGCTGGGGCACGTGGTCACCCTAAGGAGAGGGGAAGGGGCTCCTGAGGTCAGGGGAGGCTCCCTGAAGAAGGTGAAGGTTGACCTAGGATCTGAAGGAAGATGGAGAGGGAACTAGGTGGGCCGGGAAGGGATGAGCAGCGCCTGAAGAAAAACTGCGGCAAGAGCGAGCCTGGGCCCCTGGGCGTAGGAGCAGCGCAGGCAACACCCTGTGTGGTTTTCAGTGGGGGAATGTCATCTGGACTCTGGTTCCTATGACCTCACACGTGGTCTCTCTTCTGGCTGGTGCTGGGTTGTAAACCACATGTTTGTTTTGAGGCTATATTTAGTTCCCGCTCTGCTCTCTCTGCCAGGCTTGAACAGTTTCCTCAGAACCGCCAGCTCTCTTAGGTCTTGGTCTGGCTCCTGATTCTGGCTCCGGGATGAGTGAAAGGGTCATGACCCCTGAGTGTGGGGGCGGGAGGACCACAGGCCATCCACCATACAACTCCTCTGGTTTCATCATCACTTCTTAAGCAGCCTCGGGTCATCCTTGAGGGTTTCCTGTCCTCCCCGGTGATGCTTCTGAGCTGCAGCCTCATCTCTCTTTGACTGTTCAAACTCTGGGGGGCACTTCCCCCATGGTTTCTCCTCCCAGACCCCTCTTTCTTGCTTCTCTTGGATCCAAACTTGCTCTAAGAGAAAATCTCCTAGTCCTCCCTCTTCTTAGCTTTGGAGGGTGGGTTTAAGTTCTCTGAGCATTGGGGGTCTGGATCTGACCACCTCCCAGGACTCTGGGAGGAGGGGGGGTGCACACTATTGTTTAGAGGCACAGCATGGAGGTAGCCCCTGAGGCCTTTTGTAAGAGATGATTTGCCCTCTAATTGTGCAATCTCATCATGGAAATAAAGCTTTGACTTCTCAAGAAAGAAATTATCATTGGGCAGATGGAACGTATGTTTTGGGGGGATGAAGAGGGGAATTAGAGAGGGGAGGTAAAGAGGGTCTAATAGTAATTTATAAAGTGCTACTTATGTGTCAGGAACTATTCAGGCATTGTCTCATTGGATCCTCAAAAACTCATTGAGATAGGAACTACTGACATCTACAGATGGAGAAACTCAGGAGGGTTATACACTTTCCCCAGTGTCACACAGCTAGAAAGGCAGAGCTAGGAGTTGAACTTGTTTGGATCCAGAATCCTTGTTTGTCCACTGGACTCACCTAGGAAATTATGTCCCATCTCCAGGACCTGAAAGCTTATTTGTCTAGTCTTTTTCTCTTTTCTCCCCAATATTCCCACTGCCACCGTCCAGGTACCTCGTCTATCTCTCCTTTTTCACCCTTCTCTTATCTTCTCTTTGCTTTTCCATTTCACCTCCAGTCCTATTTTCTTCCCTGCTCTCTGGGCCTGAACCCAACAGTGGTTTCCCTGGGGGACAGGGCAGCTCTGCTAGGATCTCACTGTCACTGCTGCCTGGAGTTTCACGTGGTGATCTATTCCCCTTGTTAAACTTGGAAAGCATCTGCTGGTGTCTTTTTAAAGACAAATATTATACTCCCAGGAAGGGGACATTAAGACATCAACATTGAAGGATGGATTAGATGCTCTTTCTGTATAAAATTCTTTGGAGAGCATAGAACTAAAAGTCATGGGAAAAGAAAGGGAGGCTGAATGCAACAAAGACTCTCTCTAAGCAAATACTGGGTTCTAGAAATCTGAACTGGGGGCTGTCTTGGATCCAGTCTAAAGAGATGAGCTCTGTAACTACATGGATGTCACCTATGACAGCAAGCCACGCCTTTCCTTTTATGTCGCTCTGTAAGTTTGCTTGTTTCTTCCTTGTATGTTCTTTCCTTTAATCCTCAAATTCAGTGAAGTGGATTTTCTCTCCTCTGGCATAACCAGGAGACTTGTTAAAATTTCTCAGCTAGCACTGGGAAAGCCAAGACTACATTTTAAATCCTCTCATATCCTCATCTCCGCCTCTCCTAGAAAATTCCCTGCCTTTCTACCGTAAGATATTCTACTTCAATTACTCAGATCTCCTTTCTGTCTTCCGTTCATTCATTCAATTACTCTTTTATTCATTTGACAAGCATTTAGGAAGAACCTGTTAGGTTCATCAGGCACTAGGTTAAGCTTTTACATATATTATTCATTGACTTCTCAAAATCACCCTGTGGGGATAATGTTAGAATACCTTCTTTTAAAATGAAAAAACTGAATAATGCCTAATTGGCCAATGTCCCAGCAGTGGCGCTCTGAAATCCATTACCACATTAGTGCCCAAGCTCTGTCTCCCACAGGCCGCTCCAAGCCAGGGCCAGGTGTGGCATGGATACCATGGGAGGCCTGCTTCTGGGAGCTAGAGAACTCCTCAAGGAGTGACTCTGACTTGAGGACTCCTCTCTGTCTTGCCACACTTTCTAAGAATGCACAGTAACCAAAGATTCTTTCACCCAACTTTCCTTATTCCCTTCCCTCTTTCCTCCATGAGAGTCCAGACATGCATCTTGGGCCGGTGGCTTTCTCAGCCACCCCTCCTGGCTCCCTCTCTTTTCCCCTTACAGGGCTTGCAGGTCTAATCTTGTTGTGTCATCTGCTTCTTGTAATACCTAGATTAACACACTTGCCTTAAAAAAATACATGTCTGGTCTTTGTGGCTAAGGTCAGAACTTGGGTCAGGAGGCTGAGGTGGAAGCAGGTGTCCTCCTCCCGGTCCCCTTGTCTAGGATGGTATTTGAGATCCAGCAGGATGCAGTCTGTTCTGAGCTTGGGGGCTTGTGAACTGACCCAGGAGCACTTGGTAACACAGCCCACTCTTTATAAAACACTCATTTCCCTTGCTTCAGTGATGCCATGCTCTATGGATTCCCCTCCAAACTCTCAAACTGCGCTTTCTCGGGCTCATATGCTTCTTCTCCTGGCTCATCCTCTAACCTAACAGTGCCAAGAGTTTCAGTTGGAAGCTTTCATTTTCCAGGTTGTTTTACAGAGACCATCTTTTCTTTAAGAAAGACAGCATTGCTTTTAGAGTAATGGGGAGAAGAATTAAAAAAAAAAATCCTGTTTTGCTTTAAACATTCTTTTCCAATTGCATTCACCTCCTTAGATTTTTGCCCTTCTTTTCTTTTGGAGGCATGACTTTGGGGAAAATGTTGACAAAGTTGCTGATGACTTTCTGTAGCTTCATGAGTATGTGCTTTCCTGGATGTTGTTCATTCCCACTGTTGACTTCTTTAAACCTGAACTCGCTACAAAATGCAGGCCTGGAGTTCACTGATTACCATAATCACTTCCTTACTAGGGGGTACCATTTAAAGAAAAGGACACCACCAACCAAATCACTAACCTCTTCTTAAGGTGCTCCGCATGTTATGGGAGCCGTATGCTCAGTGAGTATCAGCTACCGGCGTTAGTCCTCATGGTGTGTGCTTGGGTGGGAAGAAGACAGGTGATGCAGCAAAAAGAGCACAAAGCTTTGGAGCCAAATAGACCCGAACACAAGTATTTTCTAGGGCATGTTATGTGATTTGCCTGGAGTAGGAAGACAGCCAAGACCACTGTGCAAGAGCTTAGCCCTTATGTCAAACAGATCCGGATTCAGACCCCTAGTTCTGTCACTCACAAGGTATGCTACCCAACCTGTCTGAATCAAAGTTTCCTCATCTGTAAAATGGGCACAAAATATTGGCCTCCATAAGACTGTTACAAAGAGTAAAAGAAGAGTAAGGACATTTATAGCCAGACTTAATAAAGCACCGAATTGATACCACACTTCATTTAACTGCTGTATGTACATTAACTCATTTAATCTTCACTAAGATCCTATCAGTAAGGATTTTCACCATCCCTATTTACAGATGAGCGACGGAACAACAACAATAGAGGTGCAAAGAGGTTAAGTCGTTTGCTTAAAATCACACAGTTGGTGTTTGGTATGGTGGATGTGAACACAGAAATTTAGCTCCAAAGTCTGAACTCTTAATCACTCTGCTGGAATGCTGATGGGTCCTTACCACACATCTGGTTCAGAGTTACCTCATCATATGTTAATGCTCATCATTACCATCACCATGACCACTTCCTCATCACTGCTTCACCTGTATACATTTTTGCTTCTCAGTCTATTGATTGGAACTGAGAAAAATGACTTTGTCAGAATTAAATGAAGCAGTGGGCATAGAAGACTTAGAGCCTGATGTAAAGAAAGCCTGGGCTAAATGTCGATTTTCAGGTTGTTCTTTCCTGCCTTCTTTCCTCTGCTTTTCTTCTTTCTTTTCCACTTTCCCTCATCATAAAGTTTTTGGTGCCTTTTGAGGCAAGATTCCTAATGTACTACCTACACCTGTGACTGCTAGGCAGATGGTCACCTGTGGTAGGGAACAGTGTCAGTCAAATCTCCACGCTTTTGCTTCTTTAGAAAGTATGCATATGCTAAAAAGAAAAGATGATCAGTAGTTGCAGCAGAAGTGTTATTATTTACATTCACCTGTTTTATCTTTTATTGCACATTTATTGAGGGTCAGTGCTTTGCCAGATATTGGGCCAGGAGCTTGAAGATATAGCATTAAGCAAAATAGTTCTTGTTTTCTACACAGTTTTTCCTACTACTGTGTGAAGTCCTGATGTCAGTGGTCTTCTAACTGCTTTCATCTGCATTTCAGGTTTTGTTTTATAATTATTTCCGCTGTAGAAATCCAGAGTTACAATGTGGACTGTTGTTTTGATGTTAATCAATTAATTAATTTCCTATTTAGTTCTTAAAAGGATATGAAGTGGCTTATCAACAATGCACAGATATAGTATGACCAAAGGATATCAAACAATAAAAACAAACAGTATTTCATAAAAGGGGAGCAGAGGATAAAGATCTTGTTCTGAACACTGTTAGAGCAAGTGAACATGATACTCAGCCTGACTGGTGAGACAACAGGAAGACAGAGTGAGAAGACAAAGCCATTTTAAGAAAGCCTTTAGGAGATTATAGGATGTCAACTTCACAGGAGAAATCCAATTTTTTCCTGGCTCTGAGTTTTACGAGGAATTTGTCTTTAGAGCCTCAAACGAGTGCTGAACATGTTATAATGTATGAGAAATACACACAATTGCGATGCTTCCCTATATGTGCCAGCTGTGGGTGCTGGTGGCAAGATATTTATTAGATTATTAAGGGGTTGGAAGACTGTGTGTGAGCATGTGTGCATGTGTATATTTGTGATGGGAGAGAAAGTGCAATTTCCCCAAGTGTTATTTCACTGTGATGGTTAAAAAAAAAAAAACCTGAAAGAAGCCATATTAAGGTGATGTTTAAGGTACTCTCATGGATAACTTATAGCGAACAATTTATTTTCTCCAGTTGTTTGTAACAGGCTAGAAACCCAGAGGGAAAATGTATTCTTCATGAGGGCTTCTTTGTTCTCCCTACTGGGACTGGGTGAGGGCTAATCTTATCTCCCAACCTGCCTTTCCCAGCTGCAATAGGCACTATGCCCGTAAAGGGCATGGGAGCCCTCTCTTTTAAATTCCAGATAAATATTTAACAACTCCCATCTTAGAGCAGGAAGACAAAGAATTTGGTGATGATGATGATGAAGATGATGTGGTAATGATAATAATGGATTCAGTATCAGGCATTATGGGATAGTGGAGGCTGGGTTCATGGAAAAGCTGGCATTTAAACCAAACCAGAACAGAAACTGTGGCAGAGGACAGATTACAGGCTTAAGAAAGACAATAATCAAGTTCCTGGAGGTGAGGGAAGGCCTGGAGTGTGGGGCACCATTCTAAAAAGTTTGGACTTCATGGACAATGGTCGACAATCAATTTTTGAGGAGGGAAATCCATGACATCATCTTCCTTCTGTTTAAGAGTGTATTTCTGCCAACAGCATGGAGCTGTGCTGTCTAAAACACTAGCCATTAGTCACATGAGGTTACTGAGCACTTGAAATGTAGCTAGTCTGAATTGGGATGTGCTATAAGTATAAAATGTCACTTACCTTGTGGCTCAGCTGGTAAAGAATCCACGTGCAATGCAGGAGACCTGGGTTTGATCCTTGGGTTGGGAAGATCCTCTGGAGAAGGGAAAAAGCTACCCACTCCAGTATTTTGGCCTGGAGAATTCCATGGACTGTATAGTCCATGGGGTCGCAAAGAGTTGGACACGACTGATAGACTTTCACTTTCATAAGTGTAAAATACACACTGGATTTTGTGGCTTAGAGGTTAAAGCACCTGTCTGCAATGCGGGAGACCTGGGTTCGATCCCTGGGTCGGGAAGATTCCCTGGAGAAGGAAATGGCAACCCACTCCAGTATTCTTGCCTGGAGAATCCCATGGACAGAGGAGCCTGGTGGGCTACAGTCCATGGGGTCGCGACTTCACTTTCACTTTCAGTACAAAAATATGTAAAAATACTTCAATACTTTTTCTATTGATTATAAGTTTAAATGAAAATGTTTTGGATATATTTAGCTCATTGAAATATATCATTAACATTAATCTCATTAGTTTCTTCTTACTTTTTAAAATGAGGCTACCAGAAAATTTTAAATTACCTTTGTGGCTCACATGTTTATACTGGACAACACAGATGGACAGTGGAGAGGTTGGCTTGGAAAAACAAAGTGCTGAAGACCAGGAAAAGACAGGAAACTATAGCAAAGTCCTACAAGAGATGGTGAAGTTCAGATCTAAGGCAGTGACCCTGGGAACAGACAGAAAAGGACAGGTAAAAAGGTTTTTTAAATAGGACTTAGCAGTGATTTTTGGATGTGGGGATTAAGAGGGAAGAGTTAAGGTTACATGTTAAATGTCTAGTCTGCATAACTGAGGTACTGAGGATGGTTTTTAGAAATTGATGTGGATGGTTTTCAATGTGGACATGCAAAAGGGAATTTGGATATGAAGCTCACAGGAGAGGACAGAGTAGGGTTGTATATTCAGGAGTTAATGCACTGGTGACTGTTGAAGAAGCACAGAAATGGATGAGAATGTGGGGCTTACTCGTGGAGAAAAGGTGGAATGAGAACCAGGTACAGAGGAGATGATGGAGATTGAGGCTCCACATTTAAGATGTGTAAGGAAGAATAGAGGCTGGTAAACCTGACTAAGTTTGGTCAGAGAGAACCCAGAAGAACCTGGGTACCATGTAGACCAAGGGAGATCTTTCCAAATGGAACATATTTGCAAATGCATGAAGCAGAGGCTGCTGGGCCCACTGTCTCAGGGAGCCACTGACGGTGTATGTTGGGATAGGGCTTTGATGAGTCACCTGAAGGCAGATGTCAGGTTGCAGAAAGTTCAGCAGAGAGTGGTTGGTGAGGAAGGAGAGACCTGCAGAGGTCTGGACACTAGAGAAGGCTGATGGGAAATGAGCGGCTACAGAGGGAGGGGCAGCACAGCGCAGAGGGCAAGGATTGTTAGGCAAGGGGTGAAGTAGGGAGAGACAGAAGACAGGAGAGGCTGTGCTAATGAATGGAGAAGGCCAAGCGGAGGAAGTGGTGCAGGAAAAGACATGAAAATGTTGCACCTGGAGTCTTTTACCCATTTTTTCCCAAACAAATATTTCACAGTCACATATCCACAAGTCCATCTCAAGGATGGGACCTTTCTGTGAACTGCATCTGGGTGGGAGAGAAAAAGGAGAGACCCCAGCCTTGCTCTTGCAGACAACTGCCCTCCACAGGGGACCGCAGGGGGTTTGGACAGCCCACCTCCCCTGTAGGCCTGGGGCTTGGAAGGCCGGACCCTCCTTGGGCTATGTGAGCCTCTGGTCCGGCATCCCTACCTAACAGTCCAGAACTAGCCCTTCCACTCTGACATCTACCAGCTTTGCTCAGAGCCCAAGCAGAGAGGAGGCTTCCCGTCCCTCCCCAAGCCCAGAGCTTCGGCTCCGGCTGCAGTGCCAGGCCTTCCCCGGCAGGGGCGCTGGGAACCTGCGGATGGCCGGCTCGGGTCCAGCGCCTGATTCCGAGCCCATCTCGGGCTGCAGCGCCGGAACTTTTCTTGGGGCGGCGGATCGCCGTGGTCTTTGGAAACCCACAGACTCCAGGGACCAGTCTCATTCTGAGTGGGACGTACGTGGTCATCGGTGTGGTTCTCTGGTCCAGCCTCCTCCGTTCCCCCAATTTCCATTTCAGCTCCTGGCGTGCGGGCGTTAAAGCAAGTTCACAAGGGGTCTGGTGGCGGCTCCTGGGAACCGCAGGTTGTCTCCATCCTTGGCAGGCTCTGATCCCAGGCGCCTCTGTCCTCCGCATCCCTCTTGACCCTCCTGTGGCTCTCTTTTGTCTCTTCTTTGCTTTCCCCTTTCTTTTTGCACTAATATTTAGCCTTCTCTCCACCACTTCGTCACCTCCCTGCTGTCTCTGTCTTTGTCTGCAACCCCTCTGCCCCTCCGCCCTTTTTAAAGCTTTCCTTCCACCTTTCTTTCTTTTCCTCTCCTCGTAGCCCCCTCACCCCCGCTTTAACCGTCTCCCACAAGAGAACTCATATAGATTCCTGAAGACTCCCTCCATCCTACTGCTTTCTTAATAGCCCCTCCTCCCGTTCCACGCATCTAGGTCTTTTCAACACCTAGAAATTCCCGGAGCTCCTCGCAGCCGCCGCTGCTATACTTCTTGCCCAGGGCCTGTAAACTACATCTCCAGATTGTCTTTGGGTCTCGCTTCCTCTTTCCAGCTCACCCTGAGCCTCCCCTTTCCTTCGGGTGGATGAGTCCCGGCCCAGGCTGAGTTCCACGCGGCCCGGCTGTGCTTCCGCAGCTGGGGACAGTGGGGACTGATCCCCAGGCCTGTGCGGCCCTGGCCGGGACCCTCTAATTGGCAGCCCGACACTTTGAGAGAACAACTGAGCCCTTTTAGTAATGAATCTGGGGAGATGAGGGAGGAATCTCATAATCGCAGGCGGAAAGATGGGCTCTCGTCCTCCGGGTAGGAGCGACCGATCTGGACGACTGTCCTTCCCCAGCTCCAGCTGGGATCCTGGGAAGGAGAGCTGGCGAATCGGGGAGGAGCTAGCAACCCCCAGACCCGGCTGCCAGCGCCTCCTAGTTCTCTCCTCCAACCCTTCCGGAGGTTCTAGCAACAATCAGCTTACGTCCGCAGGCGATGGGGGCCTATGGGTGAGCGGGGCGCCTTGGAGGAGCGGGTGGTCCAGAACCACCTGCCTTGCTCTCAATATTGCCTTTCTGACGACTCACAGGTTCAAGGAAATGCAAACACAGCCCGTGCCTGATCCACGCGTGCCCACAGCCCAAGCGCACCCCTCCCTGCCCCACACTCCATTGCTCACACTAACATGCACAAATACGCGTGCAAACGCGCACGCACAGAGTCGCGCGCCCCCGCACACCCAGGCACCCCTGGTTCAGCCAGGTACCCCCACCCTGGGTGCCCGCCCGCCAGCCTCGGGCGCACCCCTAGCCTCCCCTCACGCACGCGCACGCACGCACTCCCCGCGCCCCCGCACCGGGCGGAGGCACTGGGTAGAAGTGGGGGTGGAGGGAAGGATAGGCTGGGGAGCCCGGAGCGGAGTCCCCAGTCCATCCCGCGCTCGGCTTCTGCAAGCTGCCTCTCTGCACGAAAACTCCGGGCTCCCCTTAGGCTCCCCAACCTGAACAGTTCGCGCTGAAAACACTTTACTCCTCCTCCTCCCGCGAGACACCCCCCACCCCCCAACCTTCCCAGCGCGCCATCTCCCGCCCCCTCAGCATGCCCGAAGAGTAACCCCCCTAAACGCGGCCAGAAGCGGCTCCCAACTCTTCGCCGAGAGCAGGTTGGAGGCTGGGTTTCAGAGAGACTCTGGACTGGGGTCCGTCGCCAGCCTCTCCTCCTGGATTGGGGTTGCTTTTCATATTTTAAAAGAGGATTTTCTTATTACCTTTGAATACTCCTTGTGACAAATTTCTGGAGCAGTTCGGCGGGGAAGATTCTGGGGGAATCTTGTTTTAAGAAAATGAAAAAGCACCTCCGGGGTATTTATTAATTTTTCTTGGGTTTTGGAATCACCCTGTGGAGGAGAGAGCCAGCGATCAAGAGCCAGGAGCGAAGAGTGGAGAGGACCAGCAAGGCGCACCAGGCCGAGCCACCTCCTTCCCGGCCGCCCCCTCCCCACTCCCCCGACACACACTCATTTTGCTCGCTCGCCGGCGCGCGCAGCGCACACCCCCCGCGCCGACCCGCACCTCGGCGGGCACCACACACTCGCCAGCCCAAGCCGCGGCAGCCGCAGCGGGATGGAGGCGGCGCGCACCGAGCGCCCTGCAGGCTGGCCCGGGGCGCCCCTCGCCCGGACCGGGCTCCTGCTCCTGTCGACGTGGGTCCTGGCCGGCGCCGAGATCACTTGGGACACCACGGGCGGTCCTGGGCGCCTAGCGGCTCTGGCTTCGCGGTCCCCGGCGCTGCCTCGTCCCTCACCGGTGGCAATGGCAAGCCAGTGGCCGGAGGAGCTGGCGACTGTACGGAGTGGCGCCGCACTGGGGCGCCGGCCGGGACCAGAGCCGCTACCCCAGCCCAGCAGTGGCAGTGGCGGAAAGAAGCTTGGAGAAGCCCGAGGGCTGTCTCCAGCAAGCTCGCGGTGGGGACCGGGCATCTCGACTCTTGGCAAGCCTAGCGGCGTGAGGAGGAGTCGCCGGGCGCAGCCCCCCAGTGCCCTGGAACACGGGGATGCCCGGGCTACTGTCTTAGCCGATGGTGCCAAAGGAAGCCGCCCTCTGGCCAAGGGTCTCCGGGAGGAGGTGAAGGCACCACGGCCCGGGGGTTCAGCGGCCGAAGAGCTCCGGTTACCCAGCACCTCGTTCGCGCTGACTGGGGACTCGGCCCACAACCAAGCCATGGTGCACTGGTCGGGACACAACAGCAGCGTGAGTATCCGCCCGGCCGCGGAGCGCGGAAAACGGGGCGCGGGGTGGGTGGGATGGGGTGGTGGGGGGTGGGAAAGAGGGGCAGATAGTTGCCCTGGGTTGAGGTGAAGGCAGGAGCAGGGGGCTCCTCGACTTTTAGTCTGGTGCATCCCGCTTTCCCCACGCCCCCAACAGGTTAGCGGAGTTTGTTGTAAGACTGTGTGAATTTGTTTACCGGAGACCCTAGGATCGGAGCTGTCTGGAGGAAAGAGGGGCAAAGAGGTGCCTTATCGGGATCAGCGATCACTTTCTCTGGTACTCGGCTTGGGGAGTCAGTTGTCCTGTTAGGTGTGACTGTGCGCGTGAATTCTTGGGCGAGGAAATATACTGATTGGGGGAAAGAACTGCTGGACAGGCTGACTGACTCCTGCTAATGCCCCGGGGTTCCCCTCTCTCCTCCAACCAAAGGAAAGAACCAGGAGATGGTGCCATGCGGACTACTCCTGCCCGCCCCGCTTAGGATGCTGCCCTGGGCCCCAGGCACACTTTGTCCCAGTCTTAGCGGGAGGCTGGGCCAAGTTGGCCCAAGTCTGGGCCTTTCTTGACATAAGCTTTCCCCTTCAAGACCCAGGCAGCTGCCCTGCAAAGCTATAGGAGAGGCAGGAGAAAAAAAGTTTAAAGTGTGAAGTGAAATTCAACACCCGTCCCGCACCCCTTGTTCTCACGCAGCAGAAGCACACTTAAGTCACTGAGCACATAGTCGCCCCTGCCGCTGCGTCCTGCGGCTGCAAACTCGCGGAGTCGAGCTGCGTCCCGGGACTTTCTACGCGCCTCTCCACGCCTTTCGGCTGCCGGGTTACCCTGGGAAGCTGCTGTACTGACAGGTGGCGCCCTGGAGTCCACTCCGGCGGCTCCAGAGGCTCCAGGCACCCACCGCCGGCTTTAGGGCGCAGAATACAATCTACCCCCGCAGCTGCTGCAGCCCGCAGCGCGTGCCCGGAGGGGCTCCCCACCCCGCCCCCAGCTGGCCGCCAGCTCTAGCAGTCCAGCCCAGGAACCGTGGGGGATGGCTCCGACCTTTTACCCAACTCCCCTGCCTTCCTCGGGCCCCACTTCAGCCAGTTCTGCAAAAACCCTTTCTCGTCTCTGGCTCATAGCATCAGATCAGAACCGGGGCTCGGGGCAGAATCTGGAGGATGGTGGATGTCCGTACCTGCCGCTTTGGGGAACTCACTCGATGGGAAAGCACCGCCCCCACTCCCTTTATTTCTCTTCATGACTGACATTAAAGATTTCCCTAGGAAATTCTCGCCTTATTTCAGCAGCGCCTGGGGGGTGTCGCAGGGATGATTAGTAAGTAACAGGAAAGCGAGGAGTCCTTAGAGAGGGGCTCATCAGCAATACCGAGCACAGATTTCCTGGTTCTTACGGACACACAGCACCAAGCAGGCAGCCCAACCTGGGTTGAAAGCATTTGGGCAGAGCAGCTCCTCAGCAGCGCGGTGGTGGCTTCATCTCAGTGAGGGCTCCCCACAGCTTCAGAGTGGACAGCTCTGGGCTTAGGGGGTGGACAACGTGTACGAGGGATGGGTGATCCAGGATTTGCAGGCACTGGGAGGATTGTGTGTGTGTGTGGCGGGGGGAGGTGGAGAGAGAGAGACAGGGCGACATGTAATTCTCTGACAGCAGGGTTTGTGACTCTCAACTTCTCTTGGTTTGAGAATGAGTAATCGCGTGTATGTGCATTATTTTGTTCGTGTTGTTACTCCGTGAGGAGGATGGACTGGATGTGTGGAAGCAAATGTATCCCGAGGAGGAGGAGGAGGAGGTGATGTCCTTTGATTTTATCGTGCCACACTGGGACGATATAAATTCACTCTGCCGAAAGAGTTCTCTGCTTTGATTTTAAGGATCATTTCTGTGTGTTGACAGATTCCCTGAAGATGGGACGTTAGAGAATGCTTTCTGCAGATAGTAGTTCCGTGTGCGTGGCCTTCTCTGAGCATCTTCAAGGCAGTTGTACAGCAGAGGAAGTTGAGGGGGCAAGTCTAGTCCTATACCCTCCTGGGAAATGGCTCTCCGGTTAAAAAGGTGGGCCCAAAGGGCCAGAGGAGTGGACCAGTTGGCCTTGGAGTTCTTAGTGACAGCGATGAGATTTGGGCAGTCCAGGAATAGCCCCCTTAGGGGTTCATTGGTTGTGCTCCTGGCCAGACTTACTGTCTGAGCGGAGGACATGACAGCAGGTGAGTATGGGGGCCCCACGTGTCTACTCTCTCTGCTCCAGAGAGGGCTGCCTCTTCAGACCATGCTTCACAGGCAGTTTCAGTGGAAAGGGCTTCCTCAAGGGTCAGTCTGTTTTGCCCTGAGAAAGATGAGCAAACAAGCTAATCCATCCCTGCCTCTGGGAGACTTTAAGGAAACAACCCCTGAGGGGAGTAGCTAGAAAACCAGTTTCTGCAACATTACCCAGTCAGTTTCTTTCTTTCTTTCTTTAAATCCAATCAATTTCTTTTTCCCCTTCTCCTTTCCTGAGGTCAGCAAAAGAAGGTGCTGTTAGAAAAAAAAAAAAAGTCAGGGTAAGGAGTGATGGAGAGGATGCTCCTGGAAGGTCCCTTTATCATTGGTTGGAGAAGCCCTCAAGGCAGAGAACATGGATCCTTGTTTTCAAGCTCTTTTGGCATGAAAAGAGAATTCCATCTTCCTTTCTGACTTTAGTGTTAACTATGTCCTTCTCCAGGAAGGCCACCACGCTAATGGTTAAAACATTGTGGGGCTTGCTGCTCTCCCTCAACTGCCTCTGGTGGACCACATTCCTCATTGTGAGTTCCTTTTGGAGGAGAGTTTCCAGTTACTCCATATATCTGAAAATTGAACTCTACTCTGGCAATTTGTGGTCAGGCATGAGGAGATGGGGCTTCCTAGGTGTCTCAATGGGTAAGGAATTCGCCTGCAATGCAGGAGATGCAGGAGATGTGGGTTCAGTCCTTGGGGTGGGAAGATCTCCTAGAGGAGGGCATGGCAACCCACTCCAGTATCCTTGCCTGGAGAATCCCATGGACAGAGGAGCCTGGTGGGCTACAGTCCATGGGGTTGCAAAGAGTCAGACAAGACTGAAGCAACTCAGCTCATATGCATGCACATGAGGAGATGGATATGCAAGTGAAGGGTCTCCACCCGCTTCCTCATGTGCCCAGCATGTGCCCAGGGGCTGAGAGTCTCATTCCAGGCTTGAGTCACATATTCACTTTGGTCCCAGGAGGGGCTGGCATGACTTGGTGGGCAACAGAGGAAGTGCCGAGCAGGCTTGAGTCAGGAGGAGATGGAGTCTGGGTTCCCCTCTGGCCTTTCTTGCCCTGCCAGATATTTCAAGGGGAGAGGAGAGTGAGCTTGGGCTTGAAGCCTGTACTCTAGAAGAGTGATTTGCCTTTCTCTTTGGTTGTCTCCAGCTGGGATTCTGGTGATTAATGGGCTAGAAAGTGTTTCGCAAACACCCAGAGGGAATCCAGACCCTGTGGCTTACAGGGATACAGAAAATCACATCAGCTTGCTCTTCTCTTTTGAAAGAAGAAATACGCCTTCCTGCTTGGTTAGTGAGTTGGCAAATGACTCTGGAGAGAGGGAGGCTGTGAAGACAACAGTCCACTTTCCAGGCCCCCTGAGCATTGTAAAGCCTTGATGGGGGAATCCCTCATGTGTTCACGGGTACCAGGATGTGAGACGGCTGCCTCCTCCCATAGACTGATCCCCATGCCTTTCCTGCAGCTCACTCAGAGTGCTGTCCCTGCAGTGTGTCTGGTTGGGATGCCTTGCCAGATAGTCGTTAATTCGTGTGCCCAATGCTGCACCTTGGTGCAGAGGAACGGGAAGATGCTGATAACTCCAGGTCCCTATCCTGCCCTGAGCACACCAGCAGGTGGAACACCCAGATGCTCCCAGGCACGGTTTCGTGCTCTTAACTAATTCAGCTGGACAACGCTCTAAAATATTTACTCCTAATGTGCAAAATAGTGACAGATTTGATCAGATTAATTGTGTCTCACTCACTGGAGCATCTAATTGTGGCTCCCAAACAGATTTTTCAAACAGCTTTTGGCTGGGATGTCTAGCCTTCTCGTCCCCGCTCACCGTAGCCGTGTCACAATATCTTAATGCATTTTGTCTTCTCAGAGGCTTAATAAAGAAGCCTGCCACTGGAGCCATTCTTCAGGGGTTTGCCAAAAAGAATCTGTTTTTAATTAATATTACAAGGGAAGCCATCTCAGTGGAGACAGAGCTGGGAAATGCAGTGGGACATAGCAGCACTAATTGCTCCCGGTCACTCACTGTCAGCCTGGGGGTGGGAGGGTGGGAGGGGGGTAGTGGAGAGGCCGCACACAGGCTGTTTGTCTGCTCTGCATTTTCTCTGATGGCCCAGTTGGTTGGTTACAGGGCGTGATTTGCTTCTCAGATCCTGCAGTGATTTCCAAGGTGAGCAGAAGTTGCAAACTCCTTAATTGGGAGGCCTGATTTAATGATTGCAGAAATGCAGAGGTTGGAACTCGCTTTGTAGTTGGCAGAGAAGGCACGCAGGAAGTGGCTTCTCTGATTGTGTTGGATTTAAGGGGAGGGGATGGTGGCAAGAAGGCTCAGGGGGCAGAAGGGAGAACTGCTTCTTCCTCGGGCTGGGTAAATCTCTTACTGTAGCTGGGGGAACTTTGGAACTGGATGCTCTGTGGGCCCTGAATCATCCTACAGGGCGCAGAGAGGTGTGACAAAGCTGGATGCTGAAATAGGAGGTTGTGTCCAAAGGGTTTATCTAAGGCCAGGTACTCCAGGGCCTGGGGGCTTGATTTAACTGTTGATTTCCTGCTTCCTTTGACCTCTTGGCTCACTTGAAGTGTTAGTTGCTCAGTCGTGTCTGACTCTTTGTGACCCCATGAACTGTAGCCCACCAGGCTCCTCCATCCTTGGGATTTTCCAAACAAGATTACTGGATTGGGTTGCCATTTTCTTCTCCAGGGGATCTTCCCGACCCAGGGGTCGAATCCAGGTCTCCTGTGTTGCAGGCAGACTTTACCATCTGAACCACCAGGGAAGCTCCTGGCTGGCTTGAGACACTTCCCTATGAGGAGAAGATGTCAGAGGATTAGGTTGCAGCAAATTTGGGGGGAAGAGGTCTTGTGAAGTTGGAAAGTGTAGCATGCCAGTGCCTGGTGGGCCACTTTGGGTAAGCATCACTGGTACTGTGGGATAGATGGCCTTCAGCTAACCTTGGCTATTCTTCTGGGTGGTGGGTTACTGAAAGGTCTGGATGCTGCTCTGACTTCATTGGTAGAGAGTGGAGACAAGAGAGCTCTGTCTTGTGTGTAGTGGAGAAACTCAACTGGGTTTGACTAAGGCAGTGACTGAGTGAGTCCCAAGTCTCATTGAGCAGAGGCTACGAAGGAATTGGAAATCCTTGTCCCTTGGGATAGCAATCATTTTCTCAGGTTGTTCATAACATGACAGCTGCTGTATCCAGGAGCATTTCATCCAGTAGGTCTCCATTCTAGCTTGAGAGCCTTTAGCTTCTTGAATTCGAATTTAAAGTCCTTTAGCCTGGCATTCAAAGATCCTCACTGCATATGTCCTGGGCCTGCTTCTTCAGCTCTGCATTTGACTGTTCCCTGATAGACCCCTTCACTGTAGCCAAGGCAGCCCCTTCATTGTCCCCATCTCCTTCTTTACTCCAAGCCTTTGCTCTTGAGGTCTTCTCCACTCAGGATACCCCTCTCCCCCCTTGGAGACACACACATTACTCATGGTTCAGTTTAAGATCCAAACATGATTCTCTTTAGAACCTTTCCTAGAAGCATTTATTTTTCTGTTTATAGAATTTACAGACTGTACCACACTCTTGATTATATTTAGGTTATCACTTGGTTATTTTATGAGTGTTTTGAAGGTGAGGGATGAGGGATAAAATTCTTGCTACAGCACCCTACGTCCCACACCTACTGTGAGTTCTGCTTTTCTCATGTGTTCTTTGTGACATGCGGTCCAGTGCTTGGCACATAGCTCAGTCCGTACTTGCTAAACTGACCCTGGGAACTGGACGGTGCCCTAGCTGATCGGGGAGGACAGCTGACACTGTTTCTTAACAGTGCTGAGTTTACACACTTGGTTTATTATTTTATGTATGACTTTTAAGAGAAGATGTCGAGACATCTCTACCCCACTTAATGAGAGGATGGAAATAGGTACGAGTCAACAATCCTGGCTTTTTCCTTATGTACTTGAGAGATCAGGTGGACTCACATAAGATATTCAACCATTTGTCTAGTGTTCACTGGGTGTATGGCACGGTTCTGGGGACTGTGGGGTTGGTAGGACTGTGATGGAGAGACAAAGAAGGATAAGATGGCATTTGCCTAAAGGTCCTTCTAATATTCTTTGGGTATGAGGCTGCTCTTCTGTAAAGTTTAATAACACATGGCAAGACAGATGCCACGGGGTGATGTGTGATTATTTGTCAAGTGATCGTTACAGGCTCTGAGCTCAGAGGAGGGAGATCATTGTGGGAGATGCTGTGGGCACCTTAGACCAACAGGCTGTTAAGGCTGGATGTGCTCTTGGGAATGGTCTTCATCACATCATTCAGCAGAGAGAAGAAGGGTATGAGGCTTGGACAGAAACGTGGCATCCTACAGTGTGGACTCTCTCCTGGCCTTTCTATAGCTGTCTTCTGCACACTCCTGGTTCTCTCCTTTCTTGCTTTTACAGACCATTTTCTGTAATTTTCACTCAAATGAGGTAGGGTGCTGCCCATTTTATAGGTCGGATAGAGTGAGACATAGAATGAGTACACACACACAAGGCTAGCCAGAGAGACTGAGGAATAGATTCCTTCCTCTTGCTGCCTGGCTGTAATCCTGTGGCCACCCTGCCTACCCACCGCAGTGACTGCAGACGGTAAGTACCAGCTCCTTACTGGGAAGTCTGTATCTTACTAACCATTGTTAATGGGGACCTCTTGTGAGACACCTCGTCGTTTGAGTTAGTGAGTGAACCGAGTCTGGTTGCATCACCAGGAACATTTTGTTCATTTGTTTTGATCAGTGTAGTTTGGGTTTAATTATTTATGGAGATGCTGTTCTTTATAGTATGCTAATAAATATGCTATAGTAAATTTCCAAAAAGTAATGGAACTTCAGGATTGCACAAGTAGCTTCCTGGTATGAGCTCCTTGCTGGGTAGCAGAGGAAACCATCCCTACTAGGTTGGGGTGAGAGGATCTGGAGCACAGTAGGGCCAGCCGTTCAGGGCGGTTGGTGACTAAATCTGTGCCCGTTGCTAAGCAGGGGCCTGATACTTGATCTGTGCTGGAAGAAACCTACCTTAGGGGAAAAGCTGACCATAGTTATATAGGATCATCAAGGCTCCTGTTAGGTTGTAGGTTATTTAGCCTGGATATGACTTTGTGACTTGTGTGAATGCATACTTGAGAGTTTTCATCATGAATGCAATTAGGATTATACTTTTCAGGATATACTAGGAATAGAAGTAAGCTAGGAGCAAGAAACACAGCCATACAGGAAACAGGAGTGTGAGTTCTAAATCCAGATGCCTAGCTTTGAATCCTGTCTTTGTTTCACTCTCTTTCTTGGGTTAAGTTTAATTTACTCTTTTTAAAAATTAGTATAATGTTGCTGTACAGTATTATATAAGTTACAGGTATACAATATAGTGATTCACAATTTTTAAATGTTATTTTCCATTTATAGTTATTATAAAATATTGGCTATCTTCCCTGTGTTGTGTAGTATATCCTATATACCTTATAAGCTATATAAGTATATAGCTTATTTTATATCTAACAGCTTGTCTTTCTTACTTCCCTACCCCATCCTCTTCTTCCCCACTTCCCTCTCCTTATTGGTAGCCACTAGTTTGTTCTCTGTATCTGTGAGTCTGGTTCTTTTTTGTTAGAGTTACTAGTTTGTTATATATTTTTATTTTTTGTTATATATTTTAAAATCCTACATGTAAGTGATATCATACACTATTAGTCTCTCTCTGACTTATTTCATTTGGTATAATGCCCTCTATGTCCTCCCATGTTGCTGCAAATGGCAAAATTTCTTTCCTTTTTATGGCTGAGTAGTATTCCATTGTGTATATACACATACAGACACACACCATCACCACATTTTCTTTATCCATTCATCTGTTGATGAACATTTAGGTTGCTTCCACTTCTTAGCAATTGTAAATAATGCTGCTATGAACATTGGAGTGCATTTATCTATTTGAATTCAGTTTTTGCTTTGTTTTTGATATATGCCTGCAAGTGGAATTGTTGGGTCATAAGATGGTTCTATTTTTAGTTTTTTGAGATGCCTCCATGTTGTTTTCCAGAGTGGCTGTACCAATTTACATTCCCGCCAAAAGTGTAAAAGGAGTCCCTTTTCTTCACATATTGCCGACATCCACCTCTATTCTTTTTGATGATAGACCTTCTGATAGGTGTGAGGTGCTATCTCATTGTGGTTTTGATTTGCATTTCCCTGATGATTAGCAGTGTTGAGCATCTTTTCATGTGCCCATTAACCATCTGTCTGTCTTCTGTGAAGAAATGTCTGTTCAGTTCTGCCCATTTTTAAATTGGGCTGTCTACCTCTGTCTCTTAATAGCCGTGTGACATTAGGCAAGTTGTCACCCTCTCTTGTCTAGTTTTTAAATCCATAAAAGGAGTGATAAAATAGTACCTCTCACATTGGGCTATTTTAAGAATTAAATAAGATGCTTTATTTAGCAAAGTGTTGAAAAGAAGTACCTGACCTGTAGTTAGTCCTCCAGATATTTAATTGGTTTAATTGTTATTCTTATGTTAGATGGGGCTTTCTCTTCATTTTCAGAAGGAAACATGGAAGCAGAGAAAGGAGGTAGATGCCCAGTTTCCCAGTGAGCTGATCCCTAAGCCTTGGCTAGAAGCTAGTTCTCAGTGAGGCACTTGTTTCAGCTGCCAGCCATAGTCCATGTCCTAACTCAGACAAGTCTGTGTTATCTGCCTTCTGTGTCATACTGAAGGAGACAGTGACAGAGAGAGAGAGAGAGGGAAGTGTGACTGGCTGGGGACTTGGCTGCTTGAAGCTCATACTCAGAATTTTCTTAGAAATGATTGGAATCAGATGGGTAGGGTCAACTTAATGATTACACTAATAGATAACTAACAAGTAGAACCTTTTTTCAGGGCTTTCATCGAGTGGAGTTTTGAGAAAGGCATCCAGAAAGATGAAGAGTAGCTTCTCTTGGCTTGGGCATCTGTGATTATACCTCGCAGCTAATCATGGAAGACTTCTTGAAGGAAGTGAGTGAAACGTGTAGCTTTAAGAAAAGAGGACACAGGGCTACTGGAACTGGCGGACAAGAAGAGTCTAGAGTGCCAAAGACTCATTTCATCCAAGTCATGGGGTGGACCTTCATGCTCTGGGTTTGCTTCTCCTCTCTGTCTCCTACCTCTGCCCAGTGCCTGGCATGAGATGGGAATATCTGTGGCTGGAACTGTTTGCAGAATATCTGTAGCTTCTTTCCCAGAATTATCATATTGGCCAAACCCTTGAATATTTTGTTGTGATCCACACCCATTGAGGTGCAGGCTTGAATTCCCTTTTTTGTCTGCACCCTGTGCAGCAGGAATGGGACCTGAGATCCCTATGCAGACACTAGAGGGAGTGTTGCCCTGGGAAAGAAGTGAAAATAAGTAGAATGAAATAATAAAACAAATACTGCATGAGGAATTGTTTCAAAGGAGTGAGGAAGAGCCATAGTAACCTGTGAGTTCATTGTGGGAGGGCTTGACCCATAGATGAACATTTGATTAACAACCAAGGAGTTGAGTCCTGGGGAGTCTGATCATTCGGTCCCTTCCTGCAGAAAAAAGGGCAAGGATGTTTTGTAAAATGCATCCATTCTGCAGTCCATTCAACCCATAAATGACTCAACTAAAACTCTAGATATAAATTAATCCAGCAGTGATGCTCAGGCTTGGTTCCCCCATCTCTTCTGCATTTTCTGACTTGGTGCCGCTCACTTTCTTGTGCACGGTGGTCAGTCAATAGAAGCTTACTGAGCTGAATGACATAAATAAATTCTTAAATACGCAGAACGACCTGGGTAAAGAATGACTGTCTTGGGAATGGGGAAGAATCTGATTTCTTCTTGCTGCCTCCAGGCACAGGATCTACCCCCTGGGGGGGCATCATACTTCTCTCTCCCTGGTTCTCAGGCCCCACATACCTGACTCAGTCCTCTCAAAGCCTTCTTGGCATCTATGGTGAGGGAGGCAGTTTTTCTTCCAGATGGTTAGAATCAGGTTAAAGATCACACTGCTGTGCTGCATAAGAAATGAACTTTTTCCTTTTAAAATCTGTTCTCAGTGGGAAATGAAGAACAATTACAGAGTTGAACACTTTTTTTTTTTTGCATTCACTCAAGCTGCCGTATCTGAATGTGATTACACGTGTGGAGGGAGCTTGTTACGATTTAGAGGCCGTGGTACTGGAGATGCAGAGAAGCTTGTGTTCTAGGCTGGTGGCAGGTAGAGGAAAGAATCTTTAGAGGCAAAAAGGTTGCTTACATCACTATGTTGCTTGCAATGTTATTCATGCTTGACAGAAAACTTTTCACTGGAAGATTTCTCAAAACTCAGATTTTTTTTTCTTCTTATGAGAAGGTACCCAAGTAGCAGTGATTCCAAGTAAGCCTCTGAACCTTAGTTTCACTGGCTGTAAAATGGGGATAATCCTGAACTTGTAGGGATGTTGTGAATCTTACAGGTAATATTGTGAAGCGGGTAGTGTAATAGGTTTTACACTGGTTAAAGATGTTAGTTCTCATTATCACTTAGGCAGGAGATGGGGTGGGTTGAGTGTCTGTCCTTTTGTAGCAGATCTGCTGATACCCTGCTCTCTGCACTTGCCATTTGTCTGCAAATGGGACTGACTTCTGACCACCAGCATCAGGGACTGTGTGCTGTCTGGAGCTTGGATCACACAGGCGCAGGTTGGAAGCAGGGAGTTGATTTCCATCAAGAAGTAGGGAGCAGCCACCTGATAATGACTACTGGAAGTTGGTGGATAAATACCCCAGCTCCCTTTCCATTTGGGGTGGGGTAACTCTGAAACTTGTTTCCTACGCTATCTCCCAGAAGCCATCACTGGGATTAAGTGCCAGATGCCTAAGGTGGTAATTTGCTTGTTTCATTCCCATTGCTTGCTACCTTCCCGTTGCGCTCTGCTGTCTCTAGCTCAATCAGTATTTCCTCAGATCACCTCCCAAATAAGTTACATTTGACCCTTCAATAATGTGGGGGTTAGGGGCATGGCTCTCCATGCAGTTACAAGTCTATGTATAACTTTACAGTTGGCCCTCAGGTATTCAAAGCTCCATGCCTGTGGATTCAACCAGGCACACAGATCCTGTAGTATATGTTTACTGAGAAAAATCCAAGTTTAAGTGAACCCATGCTTTTAAAACCTGTGTTGTTCAAGGGTCAACTGTACTTGAACTCAAGGCTTTGTTTCAGAGTATGTTTCTGGAGGAAAAGGAACTAATACCTTTAGTTATTTCTGAGTGTGTTAGCCTGGTCTTCAGTGAAACAGAACCAATAGGATATATATCTCTCTCAAAGTAAATCTCTTTATATATTTGTATATATATCTGAGAGATTTACTGTAAGGAATTGGCTGATACTGTCATGGAAACTGAGAGTCCACAGCCAGCATTAGCATCAGGAAATCCAGGAGAGCTGATCCTGTAGTTCCCATCTGAGTCCATGTCTGAAGGCAGGAGGAGGCCAGTGTCCCAACATAAAGACAGACAAGGAGGAAGAATCTCTTCTTACTCAGCCTTTTTGTTCTATTCAGGCCTAGAGGGGCTTGAATGAGGCCCACCCACGCTGGGAGGGCAATCTGCTTTCCTTAGTCTACCAATTCATATGCTAAGTTCCTCCAGGAACCCCTTCAGTTCAGTTCAGTTCAGTTGCTCAGTTGTGTCCGACTCTTTGTGACCCCATGGACTGCAGTACACCAGGCCTCCCTGTCCATCACCAATTCCCGGAGTTTACTCAAACTCATGTCCATTGAGTCGGTGATGCCATCCAGTCATCTCATCCTCTGTCGTCCCCTTCTCCTCCCGCATTCAATCTTTCTGAGCATCAGGGTCTTTTCAAATGAGTCGCCTTCACAGACATGTTAATATTTTGTTGTTGTTTTTGTTCAATTGCTCAGTCCTGTCTGACATTTTGCGACCCCATGGACTGCAGCATGCCACACTTCCCTGTCCTTCACCATCTCGTGGGGCTGGCTCAAACTCATGTCCATTGAGTTGGTGATGCCGTCCAACCATCTCATCCTCTGTCATCCCCTTCTCCTCCTGCTTTCAGTCTTTCCCAGCATCGCGGGTCTTTTCTAAGGAGTCAGCTCTTTGCATCAGTGGCCACATATTGGTGCTTCAGATTCAGCATCAGTTCTTCTAATGAATATTCAGGGTTGATTTCCTTTAGGATGGACTGGTTTGATCTCGCAGTCCAAGGGACTCTCAAGAGTTTTCTCCAATGCCACAGTTCAAAAGCATCAATTCTTTGACACTAAGCCTTTTTTATGGTCCCACTCTCACATCCATACTTGACTACTGAAAAAACCATAGCCTTGACTAGATGGACTTTCAGTGTATTGTTTGCCAGATATCTGGACATCCCATGGTACTGTCAGGTTGACACTTAAGATGATCCTCAAGTATTTCCCTTACCGTTTTAAAGTTCTGCATCCGGCCCCACCATGGTACCGGCTCGGTACCGAGAGGGAGATGGAGGCACTGATCGTGGTTCTGAGAGGGTCTTCCTTTTGGGTTGGCTCCTTCCACAAGGAAGGAGCCCAGGTTATATTGAGTGGCAGGAATATGGTGTTGGGGGTTTGAGGAAGGGATGCATACCTCCAAATTAGCTTTCATTGTCACTTCTCAGAGCTAGGGAGCCCCATCCCATCCCAGGGCATAGGCTGCTGCTGCTGCTTTTTTTTTTTTTTAATAATGATGTTGTGATAGTTCAGGTGAATACTGAAGGGACTCAGCCATACATATGCCTGTATGTCATGGACTTGTTCTTCAGGATATGTTATTGTTCAGTCGCTCAGTTGTGTCTGACTCAGTGACCTCATCTGCCAGGCTAGTCTCCCTCATATTTGGACCCATACCTGCTGGTGCATGATCTCTGGCCTAGGAATAAGATGTGATTCTTTTTTTCTTGGACTTTGTCAAGATTTTGGCAGGAAGCAGCTGAGCTTATAGTTGGTATCTCCCCATCTGAGATATCCTTCGTGTGGGGCATCTTGAGAGTCTGGAAAGAACACTGGCCTGGGAGTTGGGATGTGTAGCTGCCTTCTGGTTTACATTTACTCTCTTCTGCCAGTCACCTGTTTTTTAGGTGTAAGAGAACAAAGACCCTTCCAGCTGTAGTAACTTATTTATCTGTGAATAAAAAAAATTTTAATGGGTGCATTAGTAAGGAAAGGGTCTAGAACTATGATTTAAAAAAATCGGAAGATGCTTTTTTTAAACATGTATAAATTTGGTCTTATCCAAAACAGATATACTTTCATTCATTCATTCATTCAATAACTTGTTTGCTTAGTGTGATGCTAATTAAGTTACTTGCTTATTCTGGGATCCAGTTTTCTTATCTATAAATGAAAGAGTTATGCAACTCTTGATGCAGACCCATATCACTGCAAGCTAGATGTAGTATCAGGTCAGTCATTTCTTTATGTGTGAAATGGGGATGATGCTATTTGCTCCGCTTGTGTCACAGTTAAATAATGAGCTACTGTAGCCTTTTGAAAAGAGTACTTTTCAAAGCGCTGTTAACAGGGGCAATGTGATCTCATGGTGTTAGTTCACATCACCTCGCCTTCATTCTTTGAGTAGCTGGAGGTCCTTATGCAGCAAATTTGAAACCACACATTTCTTTTGCCTTCTCCTATATCTCCCAGCACAAATGAAACACTTTCATTAGCACGCATACCATGGTACTAAAAAACAAAACAAAAACAAAAACCTTGAGATTCTTATTCCAGGCATGATGTACAATTTATTTCAAGTCATATCTGATATCATAAAATTCTCAGATAGGAGTGTAATTTGATGTCTTTAAAAAAAACAGCATTTGTTCTAGGACTTGACCTGTATTGATTGCTTTATACCTTTCAGATAATATGAAGTGTTTGGGAGAGCATCTACTATATGCCTAGTGATGCAGGATGTGCAGAAAAGTGTATGATGCTGACTGGATACCCCAAAAGTTTATGGTCTTGTGTGTGGGACTCACATATTAGACAAATATTGCAAAGAAATATGTGAGATCATGTAAAATATGTGCTAAATTTGAGCATTCTTAGGAAATACACTGAATGTAATCAAGACCGCAGTAAATGGAAACTCATAAAATGTTTAAAATATTATGATTGTTTCATTATCTACAAAAAAGTTCAGTAGCATGATTAGAAATAGATGTAATCCTAATGACTAAATTTGTGTCACTCAATGAGAATGTTCCTCATAGGAAGACAAAAGAAACATCTATTTTTTCACCATAGTACTAAGATAGTCCAGCTTCTTAATTGTATCATTAATGGATATTCTAATTTGTACTGATTTCTTTCTAGGCCTGCCTCCTTGTTGTCATCTTGATATTTCTATTTATTTCTACTCCTGGATTGGTGCCTCTGTTTCTTGAATTCCATTCCTCTTTTCTTTTGGATTGCATTTCATTTTTCTGTGGTAGATCTTCAAGTGTTCTTTCTCAAAGAGTGCAGAGGAATGTCCTGACTTGTTCCTCTGTTCTGACATAAATATTACTGCTGCTGCTACTGCTAAGTTGCTTCAGTCATGTCTGACTCTGTGTGACCCCATAGACGGCAGCCCACCAGGCTCCCCTGTCCCTGGGGTTCTCCAGGCAAGAACACTGGAGTGGGTTGCCATTTCCTTCTCCAATGCATGAAAGTGAAAAGTGAAAATGAAGTCGCTCAGTTGTGTCCAACTCTTAGCGACCCCATGGACTGCAGCCTACCAGGCTCCTCCGTCCATGGGATTTTCCAGGCGAGAGTACTGGAGTGGATTGCCATTGAGGGTTGCTTTTAACTCTCAAATGATCCTGCCTTGGATGGTATATTATATAGTCACCCAGTGCTTGAGTGATACTTTTTATTTTCTTTGTGGATCTGTCTAAAATTTATTTTTATCTCACATGGCTTTGATGGCTCATCTGGACATAGAAATGTAAGGTCAAAAAAATTCCCCCTGGGTCTTTGACGTTCTTAGACTACTTGCTGATTCTGCATTATTTGCTGTTTTTGGATGATGTGTGTTTTCCCCCTCAGGGAACTGATGAGCATGGGGAAAGGGGATGTCTAACATGGGACATCATGGCTTTGTTCCTATTGTTGAGGCCCAACCCTTTAAAGGAACCTCATGCATTAAAACCACATTTATACAAAATCAGCAGTGTAGTGTGGGGAAATTAAATACTCTCTGAAGCAATTTGCCATAGACACACTATCTGAATATCTTTAATATATAGCACAGCCAGATGAGGTAGTCTTCAGTTCAGTTGCTCAGTCGTGTCTGACTCTTTGTGACCCCATGGACTGCAGCACGCCAGGCCTCCCTGTCTATCACCAACTCCCCAGAGTTTACTCAGACTCATGTACGTTTAGTTCAGTGATGCCATCCAACCATCTCATCCTCTGTCATCCCTTTTTCTTCCTGCCTTCAATCTTTCCCAGCATCAAAGTCTTTTCAGATAAGTCAGTACTTCACATCAGGTGGCCAAAGTATTGCAGTTTCAGCTTCAGCATCAGTCCTGCCAATGAATATTCAGTAGTAGTAGTATTTATTCAGATATATATCAGCCAATATTCTTTTAGGATGAATTGGTTGGATCTCCTTGCAGTCCAAGGGACTCTCAAGAGTCCTCTCCAACACCACAGTTCAAAAGCATCAATTCTTCAGCGCTCAGCTTTGTTTATAGCCTAACTCTCACCTCCATACATGGCTACTGGAAAAACCATAGCCTTGACTAGACGGACTTTTGTTGGCAAAGTAATGTCTCTGCTTTTTAATATTCTATCTAGGTTGGTCATAACTTTTCTTCCAAGGAGCAAGCGTCTTTTAATTTCATGGCTACAGTCACCATCTGCAGCCATCTTTTATTTAAAAATAATTAAAATAGCTTTAAGAAATGTTGATATTCAGCAGATATTGGTGGTGTGCCATCTATGTGCCAGGTGCTACTGGGCTCTGAGTACATAATGGTGAGCTCTGAAGGAGAGGTTCATGATACTGTCAGAGGTTCACCAAGGATGTTTAGAAGGGAGAGAGCAGAGAGGCAGAAGCAGATGAGCATAATCAGTTAGATAAAGAGGAATGGACAGGGTGTCTTGGGTACCCAGCTTCTATGGCATGAGGGACTGAGGTTTCTGAAAGGAACGGAAAGAAGGACAGAGTGGAGCAGAGGGTTTGTGGGCTAGGGGCTGGTGGGAGATGAATCGAGATAGACAGGCATGGGTTGGACCAAGAAAGATGATATGGGCTCAGTGGAAGGAGTTTATTCTTTATCCTAAGAGCAAAGGGGGTAAGCCTTGGGAAAATTCAGAGTAAGAGAGTCATATAATTAAATTTGACCACCCTGTGGGTTGGGTTTCCCAGGTGGTTCAAGTAGTAAAGAGTCTGCCTGCCAGTGCAGGAGATACAGGTGGGAGATACAGATTCATCCCTGGGTCGGAAAGATACCTTGGAGGAGGAAATGGCAAGCCACTTCAGTATTCTTTCTTGGAAGATCACATGGACAGAGGGGCCTGGCAGGCCCCTCATGTAGTCCATGGGGATGCAAAGAGTTGGACATGTCTTACCTATTGACTGACTGACTGATGGGTTGGAGGGAGAAAAGGCTGGATTCAAGGAGACCAGAGTGTTGCAATGGCTAAAGAGGATGGTGGCTTGGGTGGTGGCAATGTAAGTGGTGAGAAGAAACCAGCTGAAGAACTGTTTAGCAGGCGTGGTTGGTTGTGCTGTTGGCTTCTCTCTCTAATTCTTCACTCTCTCTCTAACTCTCTTAGTATTGGGCTTTTGCAATGCCCTTTCTCTATGGGTGGGACCTTCTTCCTCATCTCCTAACCTTGAAGTTTGGCCTTGTGACTTGCTTTGGCCAATAGAAGTACTGCTGGTTCTAAGCTTAGTTATCAGAAGGCATTGTGTATCTACCTGCTGTGTTGCATCTCTGCAGTAGCCATAAGAAAAACATGCCCAGGTTGGCCCACCAGTCCTGGGTAGAGAACAGGAGACAAGTCGTCTATAGCTACTTTCAGCCAAGCCCAGCCTAGATCAGCCCAGCCCAGCCCAGCCCAAGCCATGGGCAGCAAGACTGCCCAGCCAAGCCCCAGCTGCCCTATATATTTATGAGAATAAATGACTCTTGTGAGAGTAAATGATTGATTTTTTTTTTTTAAAGATTGAGATTTGAGTGATTTGTTCTGCAGCACTTTTGCAGCAAAAGCTGATACAGCAGATAAAATCAAGAACTTGATAGACTGGATGCAGCAAACACGTGGGACCATGACTACAGTGTAAAGGGAGGCTCGCTTGTATTTCAAGGTTATGAACCTCATACATGTTCAAGGCTATACTTAAGTGTGTCTTTTTGGTGGTTTCCTGCCACTCACCTCTCTTTATAGTTCATGGCTTCTTTTCCTGGAGCTGAATGAAGTAGGTCAGATTCATGGTTCAAAAGAATTCATCTTCCGCTGTTTTTCTTTCTCCTTTCTCACTCTCTTTCCAACAGCCTGACCAGATTCCAGCAGAGTGTGTGAGCTGAACAGTCCTCAGGTCCTTCCATGCGGGCCTTCCAGCCTTGATCCTGAGTGTATTCTCGGTAGAGTCAAAGTCCATTTCTCCTCCAGCCAGAAAGATGGGGTTTCACTTAAATAGGGGAGTAATGTGGCCAGGGATTTTCTTGGTCTTGATGGATTATTTAAAATATATTAGTTCTGATAAAATATTTAGCTTTTAAACAACAAATTGAATACAGGGAATTGTGTTTTGTTTATTAATGGCAGTTACATGGAGATTGGTAGGAGTTGTGCTAAAGTGCACTGTTGTGATTTTGCAAAGTATAGTAATTACCGTAATATTTTGTTGAATTATTAATACCTACTGTGCCTGCAGGAACATATGCTTCTTCAGTCGAATGGATTTCAAGATTGCCTTTTCCCTCTTCTGGTTTTGTTTTGTGTTTTTCTTTTCTTTTTTTGCACACTTATGAATTTTTAAAGGAATGGAGTTGGGGGCAGAGCTGATGATATTGTATGAAACACCACCATGACGACCGTGTAACTGAACATAGGCTGGCAGTAGAGAAGCACTGTTGCTCCTTGACGATCCCCTGCCTCAGCCAGCCTCTTCACAGTTTGGACTGAGGGATGCTGAAAGAATCATGTCTGGGATAAAATACTTCTCAGTGGGCCTTTTCAGAAGTGGAAGTAAGGAGAGAAGATTGTGGGGCGGTCATGCGTGTGCACATGTGAGTGTTAATGTGCACATGCCTCCAAACAGAGCTGATCTGACCTGGAGATGGAGTTGGCAGGTTTTCAGGTGTGTGTGCTGAAACAGTATTAGCATCCTTTATTAGTTATTAGCAACTATTACTTAGTGTCTATTATGGCCTCAAAAGAGATTATTGGGGATGATGTTGGTCATAGCTTAGTGGTTGTATGAACAGGCTCAGGCTGCAAGAAGACTCTGGATCCAAGTACAGGGTACACTCAGAAGCATCCCTTTTGCTTGTGACTAAACTGGAACCGGAAAGCCAGTCTCCATGTCATCTTCTACCAGTTTTATGAAATGGTCCAAGTCAGTCAATATGGAGACTCATTTTCTCATCTGTGTAATAGTTGCAGGGATCAAAATGAAATCATATGTTTGAAAGGGCATCAGAAACAATACACTTCCAGACATGTGTGAGGGAGTACTGTGGCTGCCAAATCATAAGAAAAGTTGCTCATCCTTGTGATGTGACTTTGGGGGGCAGAAGAAAGGATTCTGTGCTCAATCTTTTTTTTTGCGGGTGGCAGAAACTTGACAATTCGAGTCATTCCTTTGGGTTTAACATTGTCCTCTCCAAAATTCTCTAAGAATATAAATAATTCAGAAGTCATATTTTAAAGCTAGAAAGAACACTTAATGATCTAACCATGCCCTTTTCCACGTATGAAAAAAAAGGCTAGGAGAAAATGTGGAGTGTTTAAATTCACCAAGATAGTGGAGGAACCCATACTAATGTCTATCTATCTGATTCCTAATCCACTGATCTTTTTTGGCACCTTAATGTTCTTGTTTCCGATTAAGTTCTTAATACAGTCTCGGGCTTTTTTCTCCCAGTAGGATGGAATGAATAAATTAGATGACTTATGGGGAGACAGAAGCTGGGGTGCTTTAGGTGGCAGAGTCATGCTTAGGTAGATGGACCTCACCTTGATTCTTAGCTTCATCACTGACCAGCTCTGTGACTTTGGGCAGTTTTTTTTCTGAAACCTAGTTGTCTCTTTTATTTAGCTGAATTATAATCCTTATTTTGCACACCAATGTGGGGATTTGGTGAATTTGAAATGTTTGACAAGGTGTGTGCTTGAAAATGGGGGGTGATTATTAGGTGATAAGAGGTCCTGAAGATTAGCTTGGTCTGCCTCCTGGTTGGGGCTTCCTGGGTGGCTCGGATGGTGAAGAATCCACCTAGAGTGCAGGAGACCTGGGTTCAATCTCTGGGTCAGGAAGATCCCCTGGAGGAGGGAAGAGATATCCGCTCCAGGATTCTTGCCTAGAGAATTCCATGGACAGGAGAGCCTGGCGGACTACAATCCATGGGGTCACAAAAAGGACACCACTGAGCGACTAACACTTTCCCTTTCACCTCCCGGTAGGTCTACCTCCTGAGAGCCGTTTTCGCCACAGAGCATGTGTGTTTTAAGGGGAGGAAAAAGATGCCACTTCCCTTCTTCAGAGTTGAGGGAGGAGGGACTCGTGAAATGCTCCAGCAGAGAAAAGCCCTGCACAGTGGGAAGTGATCCTGTAATGGCTAGAGGGGTGAACTGACTTATCAATAGCCTTCTCTTTCTCTTTAATCTCAGATTCAACCCTATTTAAATTTCTCCCAAAGGGAGTGGAAATGGTAAGAGGGTAGACATAAGTGTCTTTAAAGAACAGCAGGTGACCCTGAGGATGAAACAGTGTCCACCTGCTGCACACCTCTGTTTTATGGAACTCTGTCTTACAGCCTCCTCTTCTTGTTTTACATTTAAGTGGTTTTCTAAAAACAGGCTTTTAGCGAGAATTTGTCCTGCTTTTAACAAGTCTATCCTGAATCCTTTGTGAATGGATAGGACCCATTGTTTCTTGTGAATTTTAGTTTTTAAAGCGAGGTCACCCTATGGGTTAGCACTTGAGTAGAGGATGAAATTTCCAGGGGCAGGAGGAGATCTCAAATGCCCCAGTAAGTGAAGTCACTCAGTTGTGTCCGACTCTTTGCGACCCCATGGACTGTGTAGCCTTCCAGTCTCCTCAGTCCGTGGAATTTTCCAGGCAAGAGTACTGGAGTGGGTTGCCATTTCCTTCTCCAGGGGGTCTTCCCAACCCAGAGCCCCTGGGTCTGGGGACTGGACCAGTGTTTATTAAAAAGAAATAAGAAAAGAAAGTGATGCTGGGAAAACTACCCTGGCTCTTACCCTCCCCTCTGCCCAGCACTCTCCATGTTCCTCACTCTTTTTGCTCTGAAAGAACCTTCTGATACTAGTCCTTTATTCTTCCCTTCATTTTCCTGAGCTCTTTGCATTTTATTTGGTTTTCCCCTGGCTTTTGGAGGTATAATTGACAAATAAAGATTGTACATATTTAAGGTGTGCAGTGTAATGTTTTGATGCGCATGTACATTGTGAAATGATGACCGCAATCAAGCTAATGAACAAACCCATCACTTCATGTAGTTACTCTTTTTATGTGGTGAAGACATTTAGGATTATTTTACTAGCAAATTTCAATTATACACTACAGTTTTGTTAACTATCCTCATCATGCTATACATTAGAACTCTTAAACTGAACTTTGTATTCTGGCCAACATCTCCCCATTTGTCCCACCTCCTAGCCCTCAACAGCTACCATTCTACCCTCTGCTTCTGTGGGTTTGACTTTTTGAGATTCCACATATAAGACAGAGCATACGGTCTTTGTCTTTCTGCGCCTGCCTTATTTCACTTAGAAAAAATGTCCTCCAGGTTGCAGATGGTAGGATTTACTTTTTTTTTAAGGCTGAAAAATATTTTGTTACATATGAATACTACATTTTCTTTATCCACTCATCAGTTGACAGACCCTTAAATTGATTTTCTTCACTGAATTCACTTTGGTATTTGAGCAAGTGGGCTTCCCTGGTGGCTAAATGGTAAAGACTTTGCCTGCAATGCAGGAGTCTCAGGAGATGCAGGTTCAACCCCTGGGTTGGGAAGATCCCCTGGAGGAGGGCATGGCAACCCACTCCAGTATTCTTGCCAGGAGAATCCCATGGACAGAGGAGCCTGGTGGGCAGCAGTCCATAGGGTTGCAAAAAGTCAGGCACGACTGAAGCGATTTGGCATGCATGCATGCATCTGAGCAAGTGTTGAGACTTGCAGTTTGTTTCTCTCTTCTGCTTTCTCCTACCCCATCCCTAACTCTTTTCTTTCCTCTCCTCTCACTGCAGGGGCCAGTGGAGCTGAGAGATGGGCTCCGGCAGCTGCTGGCCACCCTCCCTCCTTGCCCTGGGTCTGTTCTCTTCCCACCAGCAGGACCTCTTGCCTGCGCCCTCCTCTCCACTGTGAGCTCTGCGCAGGAGCGGCCTCTCCATCATTAGAGGAAGCAGTGGGGTTCTGCTGTAATTAAAGCAAGCCAACGGGAGGAAGCAAAGCAGAGCAGGGAAAAAGCAGCCACCAGCAAAGCATCTCATTTCCCACACAAACTCCTCAACAACTGCCGTCTATCGGCTTTCACGGGAACCTGATTCCTTTAAACACAGCAAAAGGAAACCCCGGGGGATGGTGTGGGGAAAAAGTTATCCTCAGGCTGCTGGAGTGGAGATTTAGTCCTTTCCCTCGCTCCCTACCCTGCAGAGCAAAACTGATCAAATGTTAGAGTCGAAAGAGACCTCAAAGCTTATTTAGTTCAACTTCTCCCCCAAGACTGGGGTTTCCTTCATCACTGTCTCCTCCTAAGATAGCATCTCTGACACATTGTTACCTGCCTCCCACTCTTTCCAGCTCCCTAAATTTGCTGGACCAAAGCAGAGGCAAGGATCGAAGGTATTTTACTAGCAGAAAACTGGCCACCCAAGCCTGTCGTCATTTATGGCACTGGCTCCGGAAATGTCTAATTAATTCATTTATCCAATTAGCCCCTTGCTCTCTGAAATGCTTTTTCTTGGTTGCTGAGCAACTAGGCTAGACTTCCAGCACATGCTTGCTGCTGGTGAATGAACCATCAGTTTTTTCCTTCACCCTGGCACCCCCACTTTTCTCTCTCCTTTTGTTTGTCTGATGCACAGTAATGAAGAACATCTCCACCAATCTCCAGTTTTCTCACTTTCCCCAGGCCTCTGGATATGCTTTCTGTCTGCCTTAACACATTTCTGAAGGTAATTTTTATGCCAGACATTTGTCATGGACAAGGAGAGTGACAGAATATACAGGTACACAGAGATGTGTTTGCAAAATAATGGAATTAGCCCCAGTCACACATGACTTGAGGAGAGCTTAGCTGGTGCCTGGGACCTGGCCAAGGTTATGCTCAGAAGTGTTTGGGCAGACTGGGGAGGCTCTCTTCTGGTGATGTGGCGTTAACAAGGGCAGTGGTTCCATTTGTCTGTATGGCCTGCCCTTCCTGGGGAATTGTCATCCACCTCCAGCCTACAGTGCATTGTGAGCACTAACCAGGAGGCGGGACTTTAAGAGAGACTGAAAGAGACAACATCCACCCAGGAGGGCCTTGAGGACTCATCCTTGAAACATAACATGCTCTTGTTGCAGGATGTGGAAGTGCCACATGCTGCTTCAGTGAGTTAGAGTGTTAGAACTGGACTTTGAGCCGAGGCTTCCACCCTTTTCTGTCTTTACAGATGAGAAAATTGGAGGATAAGCCTCCCAGAGGATATACCATTTGCTCAGTGTCTCAGAACCAGAGTTTGGGGCTCCAGAGTCGCAGGCCTTCTCATTGGACTACCCTGCTCCTCTTTGATCTTATTAAGGGAACTTTGTCCATAAAATTAGTCACTGGAATCACCAAAACTCGATTTTAAAAATTGACTTTTATTTTGAAGTTGGCAGTGAAGATGTGTAGAACTCAAGGGTCTTGGTTCCTGTTCCCCCATCCACCCGGCTATATGTCTATTGCAGAGGCTGGAGCATATTTTCGGTATGAATAAGCAATGGTTCTTGCCCTCAAGAGCCCCGGCTTGTAGGGGTGGAGATGGCAGTGAAGGAGGGATTCCTTCTTGGAAGGGAGCATTCAGAACGGAGGATCCGGGCCGTCTGACCAGAGCCCAGATCTTATAGTTGAGGGGGCTGTGAGGGTAGGATGGGGGTGAGGGACATTCTTGGCCAAGAGGACAGCATGGGCCAAGCTCAGAAGGCATGAGAGATTATGTTTGGAGACTGGAGAGTGGCCTGAAAATGGGGCCCTCAGGCCACTTGACTTTCTCTGAGACAAGATAACTGGCTCGTTGCTGCCCTTACTGACATCTGGAAAGCATGGCCTCCTCCTATCCAGAATAATAAGAAAGCAGAGTTATCTGAACTACATGCATACGTGGGTATTGAAAAGCATATGTCAAGTTTCCCAGATGGATATGACTTCCCTTTGAATTTAATTCATAAATAATGATGAAGGTCATAAAAGTACATGCGCATGACACATGTATTTAGCTACTGCTGTGGACCAAACTTGCCAGGAGCAGAGGGCGCAGGAGAACCAGCTGCCTAGAGAAGGAAAAGGGGACTCTGCGGTGGCTAAACACTGGCTCCCAGAACCTATTGTGGGACCAAGGGAAACCTTTTATTGAGAAGAGCCCGTTCCTTGGCACTTACAATAGTGTCAGTCACTCAGTCTGTAATTTCAAGGGATACGCACAGAGGGACCTGGCCTTGACGATGAGCGCCCTGACCAGGCCTTTCCAAGGTGACCAGTGCTTCTGTACCTGCAAGTGTTGCTCATCTGGGTAAAGGCTTCCTCCCTTCAGCTGTGCAGACAAGACTGGGCTTACTTTTGCAGAACCTAGAGATGGCATTACAGGATGCTCCTTTGAATAAAATCTCCTCTGAGAATTTTCTTAATAAGATGGTTTGAGTTCCTCTTAGGAATTAAGCTGACGTTGGCTGCTCTTTTTCTGGTAAGACTTTTTACTTTCAAAATGCATGCTGGGCCGACAATCACCATGGTCTGTCTTTGGAGCAGTCAGATTCACACGACAGTCGAAGGCTCTGGCGGGGAAGAGTCGGTAGCTTTTTATAAACAGTGCAGTGGGCTTTGGTGGACGCAGCCTCTGTGAGCTTGGGTCTTCCTAGACCAGGAGGTGGAGTCTTCGGTAGTTGCTGCCTCTTGTTCGTTCCTTTTGTTTTCTTTGGCGAAACACGATTCTTGTCTTGGTGAGGTCTGTTAAATCCATTCTTCTCCAAATAGGGCTGCTATTGTGTGGAAGGGATTGGAACTTTCTCTCCCTCTGGTCATCCCTTGCCATCCCTCCGGTGATTCGGTTTCCCATTTTCTGAGATGTGTCCACGGGCTTGTCCCCCACCCCCCCTTATATAAGGAGGCAGGGTGCATCTGGTGCCAGATTTCATTCAGCCCTGTAACAATCCCCCCTTTATGACATCACTGCTCATCACCATGGAAACAGTCCCGAGTCACAGAGACTGGATTGTAGCATCATAGCATCAGACAGGACGAGGGGGAGAGGAGAGCAGGGAACTGAGACTGTCTGGAGAGATGAAATTCCAATAAAATACCATGTGATGGCAGGATGTGGGATTTTTCTGTTTGGATTCTTGCACGGAAAATCTAGCCATGGGTTGCCAGAATAAACCTCATCTAGGATAAGGAGGAAGAGTTGTTGTGGCATGTGGACTCTGGACTCTTTGTTCTTGCTCGGTAATAGTTAGGTGAAGTTGATTAAGTTTAGTGAGTGCTCTGCTGTATTTTAGATGTTTTTCTCATTTGAGCCTCACAAAATCTCCATGCACTACTGGATCAGAGAGGTTCAGTAACATGACTCAGATTACATAACTGGAAAAGGCAGAGCTGAGAATTAGAGGCAGAAGTTGTGGTCTGTGCTCTCATGAAGCTTACAGTTTGTGTGTGTGCGCACATGTGTGTGTGTATTGGAGGCAGTTATTAAGTAAATAAAATAGAAATAGTTAAAATTGTGCTACAGGTAATATGAATGCATGGTGCTTCAGTGAGGAGGTTTTGGCGAGTGAGTGGAAACTGACTTATGTTCATGTATTACGAGATTTGGAAACATGGTTCTGCATATAAGAGAAAGTGAATGTCAGTCATGTCTGACTCTTTGTGACCCCATGAACCGTAGCCTACCAGCCTCTGTATATATATACTGGATGTATACAGTGTGGACAGATTTTAATTAGTAAGCCAAATGGAGTGCAATTTACAATCCAACTTGTTCTTTCTAAGACCTAGAGGATTCCAGTCTAACTGCTAATGTGGCCCTTTTGGACCTATGCTCTTGATTCTCTCTGAACCATTTATGACTGACTGGCACATACAGAACTAAGTGGCTTTTTTTAAAAGTCATGCATGAAGAGCTGTATAATGAATTAGTTAAGATCACAGACTTGGAAAAGACCCTGATTCTGGGAAAGCTTGAGAGCAGGAGGAGAAGGGGGTGGCAGATGATGAGATGATTAGATAGCATCATTGACTCAATGGACATGAATTTGAGCAAACTTTGGGAGATGGTGAAGGATAAGGAAACCTGGCATGCTGCAGTTCATGGGGTTGCCAAGAGTCGGATATGAATTAGTGACTGAATAGCAATAGACTTGGGAGCAGCATACACATTGGCTTGGCCTCACTTGGTTGGTCCTCTTACTAGCCAGATAATCTTGGGCCATTTACTTATATTCTTTACATATAATGTCTTCATTTACAACGTCGGTGTCAATCTTAGTTCCTGCTTCAGGGTGTTGGGGATCAGATTCAGTGAGATGTATCTCTAACATGTGATTATGATGTCATTCTCATCAAAATCAACTATAATTAAGTGGGCCAAATGTACCCTTTATGTTTTCCCCCAATAACTTGCTAAAAACACTTTTTGAGCTCAGCGCAAAACTTCGGCTGTTGCCCAGATCACATCTAGATTTTTCTCAAATTTTGAGTTTGAAAGATCAGAATAATTGGCATTTTTATTGTTCATCATTTACAGGAACCCATAGGTGAAGAGGGCCCAGGAAGTGTAACTCCTGGTATGGAACTGATTTCTGAGAACTTTGTCAAATAACAGAGATATTATCTGGAGTGTAACCTTGACCTTGGTGCTGGAGGAGCACATCACACAGGTATAGCCTCTGCCTCTAAGAGTGAGGAACTGCCAGAGGGAAAATCCAGCCAGCGGCCACGTGTCAGGTGACATGCACACACTGACCATATGAGAGAGGCTAACCAGGATAACCACTCAAACTAGCTCTCTGACCTGCTCAGGAACTCAGGTCATCTTTTTATATCCTCAGATATAGAAGGGAGAAGATAGTGGCTACTAGATCCTTTAATTTTTTTTTTATTGATGTGTAATATACACGCACTAGAGTGCACAGATTTGAATAGTACATCTCAGTGAATTTTTTTTTATGTGTGATTACACTGATGTTAGCCCACCATGTAAATGAGGTCAAGATAGAACATCTTTAGCATCCCAGACAGCTCCTTCATTTCTCCTTCTCATCAATAGCCTCTCCCCATGGAAATAATATTTTGATTTCTATCAAGATGTGTCTGTTCTTGAAATTCACGTGCATGGAATAGTGTGTGGCAGGCAGCTTCTAAGAGGGCTCCCAATCATCTCCGCCTCTTGATAATCATGCCTTTGTGTGATGTCCTCCCTTGGATATGGACTGGACCCCGAAGCCTGCTTCTGATGAATACGATATGGCAAGAGTGATGGGATAGCACTTCCAAGATTAGGTTCCTCAAGGCTGTGACTTGCATTTTGCTTGTACTCTCTCTGGTCCTTCTAGTTTGCTCTGACAAAAGCAGCTACCATGTTGTGAGCTGCCCTCTGGGTGACAGCCGGTGAAGAACTGAGGCTCATGGCCCAACAGCCGTATAAGTGAGCCTGGAAGCATATATTTCCACAGTTGAGGCTTGAAATCACCATAGTCTGACTGACACCCTGATCAGAGCCTTGTGATCAGCCCTGAGCTGGAGGACTCAGCTAAGCTACACCTGGATTCTCAACCCACAGAGTGGATACAATAAATATCTGCTATTTTAAACCACTGAGTTTTGGCCTAATCCATTACATAACAGAACATACATAATATGTGTAGAATGTTCTGGTTTTTTCCCACTTAACTTTATGTCTGAAATCTATCCCTATTTGACATATATAGCATTATTATTTAAAAAATTTTTTTTGTCTAGTATTACAATGTAGAAATGCACCCAATTTATTTACTCATTCTATAATTGATGGGCATCTGGTTTTTTTTTTTTTTTTTTTTATTGTATGAACGTTCTTGTACATCTTCTTTTTGGTGGATGTGTACGCTCATTTCTCTTGAGTGTATACCCGGGACTGGAATAATTGGATCATAGAATAGACTTTAGTAGATACTATCAGACAACTTCCCAAAGTTATGCCAACTATACTCCCTCGAGCAATGTTTGATTTGTATTTGTGCCACTTCCTTGCAGAGGCTTATGTGGTGATATTAACATATCTCATGTGGTTTTAAATTTGATAACTGATGGATGTTGACCATTTTTTATATGCAGCATGGCCATTGGATATCCTTTTCAGTGAAATGCCTGTTCAAATCTTTTGTCCATTTTATGTTAAATTCTGTATTTTTAAGATGGATTTATGGGAGCTCTTCATATTCTGGACTTAAGTTCTTTGTCAGATGTATTTATTGTAGAATATCTTCTTCCAGTTTGTAGCATCAGATGTATTTATTGTAGAATATCTTTCAGTTTGCAGCCTGCTTTGTTATTCTGTTAATGGTGCACTTTTTTATAAAGGGATGCTCTTAATTTTAATGAAGTACGATTTATCAATGTATTTAAGCTTATAAAATCTTTGCCTGTTCCTGTATCAGGAAGGTTTTAGTCTATGTTTTCTTTTACATGTTTTACTGTTTTAACATTCACCTTTAGGCCCATAGTCCATCTGGAATTTCTTTCTTTCTTTCTTTTCTTTTAATGTGCAGAATTCTGAAGAAGGAGGTCAAATTCATTTCCTTTTCTCATATAGAATTCTAAGTGACCTGACACCATTTACTGAAAATATATCTTTGTTGCAAATCAAGTGTCTTTATTTGTGAATTCTCTATCTGGTTCTGTTGGCCTCTTTTTCTATCCTAACACCAATGCCACACTGTCTTAATACTGTAGCTTTATAATCCATCATATTATTTGGTAATTTAATTTTGTCAATGTTCTGTGTTTTCTTCTTGGCTCTCGGCTCTTTGCATTCCCATATATATTTTAGAATCAACTTGCTAATTTCCACCAAAAAAGCCTGCTAGGATTTTTGGCTAGGGTTATCTTATATCAGTTGGTCATTTGGATGAAATTGACATTATTTGGTTTTCCTTAATTTCTTTCAGCAGTGTTCCACAGTTTTCTGTGAAATTGTCTTGAAAATATTCAAATAGATTTATTCCCAGGAGTTTGATGCTGTCTGACGCTATTTTAAGTGGAAATTTTAAAAACTTTCATTTTCTAATTGCTGATTGGTAGTATTATCTTCAGATTCATTTGGATTTTCTTTTCATACCATCATATCATTGGTGAATGGGTGTTTTGTTTCTTTTATTTACATCCTTTAATTCACTTTTTTGTCTTATTAACCAAATTATAACCTCCCAAAAGTATTGAAAAGACGTGGTAATAGCTGACATCTTTCTCTTATTTCTGAATATAGGGGAAAAGCTTTCAATATTTCACAGTGAATCACTGTTTGCTGTAGGTGGTTATATATACCTTTTATCATATTAGGGATAAAAAAATCTTTTTCAAGTGTAACATTTTATGATTGTTTCTGAATGTATTACTTTTTAGTAAAAACTAATATATAGAAGGGAATGATAATGATAATATGAGTAAGAATAAGAGAGACAAGAGAGAGGAGGAGATGAAGAAGTATGCTAAAAAGGAGAGGAAGAATTTCCTGGATGCTTCCTATGTACCAGGCACTCTGAGGGTTGTAGGAAGTTATGAGCAACAGGTCACATGGCTAATCAAGGCTGGAGCTGGGTGAGAATCCAGTTCTCCTGGGAAGCAGGAGAGAGAGCAAACAAAAAGGAAGACTTGGAAGGAAGAGAGCAGCTATTGCACAGTCCTCTTAGGGCCTCTGTCTTTACTGTGTCTCTTTGTATTTGATTTTTTTCTGTCTCTTTTTCAATCTTTATCTTAAAAAATATTTATTTATTTTGGTTATGCTGAGTCTTCTTTGCTGTCCTGGGCTTTCTCTAGTTCGGGCGAGCAGGGACTACTTTTTGTTGCAGTGCACCAGTTTCTCATTGTGCTGGCTTCTCTTGCTGTGGAGTACAGGCTGTGGGGTGCATGGGTTTCAGCAGTTGCAACTTGGGGGCTCTAGAGCGCGGGCTCAGTAGTTGCGACGCACAAGCTTAGCTGCTCTGTGGCATGTGGAATCCTCTCGGATCAGGGATCGAACCTGTGTCCCCTGCACTGGCAGGCGGCTTCTTAGCCACTGTACCACCAGGGGAGTCCAATCTATCTCAGCCTTGATCTTAATCTTGGACTCAAGCTCAATCACATTCTTCTTCCAGTGGAAATGGTGGTGGGTACCACCTTTCCTCCTCCATCAGGTCATATGAAATCCCTTTTTCTAGACTCCTTATTTTAATTCAGTTTTGAGATGCCCATAACATAAAGCCAGTTTACCTGGGTCACTCAGATCACAGTGTCTGGGGCAGGAGATGAATGGGCATGGCTGGTGCCTCCTTGGTGTCTCAGGGTCAGCTCTCTGCGAATAACGGCCATCCCACAGTAAGTGGTACACACGGAGTGAGTGAGATGGCCCCGCTTCAGGCTGAAGTAAAGCTGCAACCACCCTCCTCATTCCAGACAAGCCCAACTCTTGTGGCGACAAGCCAAGCTCCACTCCTGTGGGCTGAGGTCTTTGTCTCAGACTGACCTAGGGGGGTCTGCATGCCATGAAGCTGCTGTGTTGCCTGGTTCTCTTGTGGGTTTTGCTTTCTCTTTTGCAAAGTCTATCCCGAGGCTATTGTTTGGTTTTCTGGTCCTGACTGAATTAGGATGGTTTCATTTAAGGTGAAAACAATAGAAAACAATCACAAAAAAGCGCTGAAGAAGAAACAGAATACAGAGGGTTTTTTACTCTTTGAAGGATGAATGCAAACATGTTTTGCAGTGTTTTAATATGTTCAAGATGCTCCCCCTCACATTAGCCAATCTCTCACCACCTACCCGGGGAAAGCTGGTGTGTTTGTTATGTATGTGTGTTACTTGTTTAGTTGTGTCCAACTCTTTGCGACCTCACAGACGGTAGCCCACCAGACTCCTCTGCCCATGGGATTCTTCAGGCAAGAATACTGGATCCTGAATCCTTCTCCAGGGGATCTTCCCAATCCAGGGATTGAACCCGAGTCTCCCACGTTGCAGGCACATTCTTTACCATCTGAGCCACCAGGGAAGCCTGATTGTTGTGTGGCAGGAGTTTATTGGGGAAGAGGCTGAGTTTTGGGCTGAGACGTTGCCTGCATGAAGGCTCCCGAGCCATCATCATCATCACTGAAACATGAAATACCACTGGTCCCCAGGGAGGGTCATGAGGGTTTGGTGCAGGGGTGAAGTGTGGTGAGGATGAGACCATTGTTATCACCTTGCTTGGTACAGGTGACCCCAGGGCTATAGCCAGGTTCCTAAGAGAGTCCAGTTGTCTCTAAGTGTGACCTTCTGGGGAAAGTGTGGTTCATTCGATACCATCTGCTCCCCGTTCCTGAAAACAAACCATGCAGTGCATGTGTATTTAGCAAAAAGGACCACTGAAATTGCTTTCATTGCTGAGATTTTCTACTTTTTTCTCTCTTACACAACATTTTCAAGAGGGATGGTTCATGACCAGGCATTTGTTAGAGCAATAGGCACTCTTATGTCCTAGGAACATCCTAGGAGCAATAGAATTGATGTCAACGGTAGACACAACACGTGCATGGTCTGAAAATAGAAAATCGTGAAGATGCCAAAATTAAATCTCTTAACTGGGGATAGAGCCCTTGAGAATAAATACTTTGAGAGTAAACGAGGAAGAACCTCAGCATTTCACGTCTTCTACCTCCTGCCCTCAGGTGGTGATGTGCTACAGTGACCTGAGGCTTTAGTAATAAGCCTTGTTAAAGTGAGGTGACTCCTCATATTTGGAGTTGATTAGTTGGGTGGTTTAGACATAGTGTACATAAGTGACTTCCCAAGGCAGAATGCAGAGCTGCAAAGGCAGTTAGTAAATGAATTCACGCAAGAAAAGCTCTTACACATACCTGGTGCATAGTAAGTATTCCATCAATGTTGGTGTGTATGGTTATTATTGCTGGGCCATGTCTGCAGTGATGCCTTCAGGTCTGGATGCCCAAGATAAATGAGAACATCATTTGCTGAGAGAGACCAGGATGGGGGAAGGACATTGGAATCCTCTTGTAAAATAAACTGTGGAAAATATTAGGTTCATTTAACCTGGGAAAGTGGTGACTTGGGGGATGGGAGCACCAAATATTTGAAGGAATTCTATGCAGAGAAGGAAAAGAATTGTTCTTTAGAACCTTAGAGGGTAGAAAGTAGACTGGAGATGAGAAATTGCAACGAGGCTGATTTTCTGGCACTTTGAGGAGAAACTTTGCCTGGGGGAAGACATAGGTGGAGTCTAAGGCAGCTGGTGGCTCAGAGGTTGAAGCATCTGCCTGCAGTGTGGGAGAACTGGGTTCAATACTTGGGTCGGGAAGATCCCCTGGAGAAGGAAATGGCAACCCACTCCAGTATTCTTGCCTGGAAAATCCCATGGACAGAGGAGCCTGGTGGGCTACATTCTATGGGGTAGCAAAGAGTTGGACATGACTGAGCGACTTCACTTCACTTTCAGAGGGGTGTGTGGAGGACTTTGGAATGTATCTTCCAATTTCCTTCTAAGGTAGAAATCAAATGAGATGAAACTGGGTTCTCTTTCTTGTGGAGAAGGAAGGAAAAGCTGTTGGAGTGGCCCATTTGGGCCAACTGTGGCTGGTGAGAACTTTATCCATCTTGAAAGAGAAAGGAAGGATCCATCATTTATTGAGCACTAACTATGTATCAGGAGCATTGCCAGGTTCTCTCTTTCTTTTCTTTTCCCCCCTTCCTTCCTCTATTCCTTCATTCCACTATAGGTTATTGTAAGATGTTGTGTATAATTCTCTGTGCGTGCTAAGTTGCTTCAGCTGTGTCCGACTCTTTGCAACCCTTTGGACTGTAGCCCACCAGGCTCCTCTGTCCATGGGACTCTCCAGGCAAGAATACTGGAGTGGGTTGCCATGCCCTCCTCCAGGTGAACCATGCCTTCCTCCCTGAACCAGGGATCAAAGCCGAGTCTCTTATGTCTCCTGCATTGGCAGGCAGGTTCTTAACCACTAGCGCCACCTGGGAAGGCCATAATTCCCTACACAGTAAATCCTTGTTTATGTGCAGTAGTTTGTATCTGTTAATCCCATACCTCCAATTTGTCCCTCCTCCTTTCCCCTGTCATAACCATAAGTTTGTTTTCTAGGTCTGTGAGTTTGTTTCTGTTTTGTATGTACATCCATTTGTAATACTTTTTAGATTCCATTTATAAATGATATAGTATTCGTCTGTGACTAATTTCACTAAGGATAATATTCTCTAGTTCCATCCACATTGCTGCAAATGGAAATATTTCACTTTTTAATGGCTGAATAATATACTAGTGTGTGTGTCTCTGTGTGTGTGTGTATCATGTCTTAATCTCATTGTCTGTTGACAGACACTTAGATTGCTTTCATATCTTGGTTATTGTAAATAGTGCTGCTATGAACATTGAGATGCTTGTATCTTTTTAAATTAGGTTTTTGTTTTTTTCCATGTATATGCCCAGTAGTGGAATTTCTGGATCATATAGTAGCTCTGATTTTAGTTTTTTAAGGAACATCCATACTGCTTTCCATAGTGGCTGAACTAGTTTACATTCCCACCACAGTGCACGGGGGTGCCCTTTTGCCAGATGCATCCTTTCCATGACTGACTTGTCTCAGAACACCTTCAGGTGAGCAGTAAAGAAGGGACTCTCAGGCAGGTGAAATGACAGCGCCTTTTTTCATCTTCTCCTGGAACTCTGTGCTCTCAGTTGGGTCCTTCCACACCAAGTCCACTTTTTCCTCATCTAAGTAGATGACTTCTGGGTAGAGCAGCCCTGTTTCAAACCCTTCTGGAACTTGCTCTCGGAGCTGGGATGGCCCTCTAAGCACACACTTTTGCCTGGTCAGCTGAGATCTTCTTTCCTTTCCTACAGAGTCCTCGCCTAGGGCTCCCAATCACAGTGTCTACTCTTCCCCTTCCCTTGGTAGAAAATTCCAGAAAGCCTTCTGTTGACTTTCTTTTAATTGCTAATAATTATCAATAATCTCAGATATGCAGATGATACCACCCTTATTGCAGAAAGTGAAGAAGAACTAAAGAGCCTCTTGATGAAAGTTAAAGAGGAGAGTGAAAAAGTTGGCATGAAGCTCAACATTCAGAAAACAAAGATCATGGCATCCGGTCCCATTGCTTAATGGCAAATAGATGGGGAAACAGTGGAAACAGTGGCAGAGTTTACTATTTTGGGGCTCCAAAATCACTGCAGATGGTGATTACAGCCATGAAATTAATAGATGCTTACTCCTTGAGAGAAAAGTTATAACCAACCTAGACAGCATATTAAAAAGTAGAGACATTACTTTGTCAACAAAGGTCTGTCTAGTCAAAGCTTTGGTTTTTTCAGTAGTCATGTATGGGTGTGAGAGTTGGACTATAAAGAAAGCTGAGTGCTGAAGAATTGATGCTTTTGAACTGTGGTGTTGGAGAAGACTCTTGAGAGTCCCTTGGACTGCAGGAGATCCAGCCAGTCCATCGTAAAGGAAATCGGTCCTGAATATTCATTGGAAGGACTGATGTTGAAGCTGAAACTTCAATACTTTGGCCACCTGATGCGAAGAGCTGACTCATTTGAAAAGACCCGGATGCTGGGAAAGAAAGATTGAAGGTTGGAGGAGAAGGGGAAGACAGAGGGTGAGACTGTTGGATGGCATCACTGACTCAATGGACATGAGTTTGGGTAAACTCTGAGAGTTGGTGATGGACAGGGAGGCCTGGCATGCTGCAGTCCATGGGGTCACAAAGAGTCGGACATGACTGAATGACTGACTGAACTGATTCAATTTATATATCTCAGAGTGATAAATATTCATGCATAGCACAGTACGTCCAACATTTTAACCTATTTGTTTTTGTTCAGTTTCTAAGTCATGTCCGACTCTTTGTGACCCCATGGACTGCTGCACGCCAGGCTTCCCTGTTCTTCACTATCTCCATGAGTTTGCTTAAACTCATGTCCATTGAGTCTGTGATGCCATCCAAACATCTCATCCTCTGTCACCCCCCTTTCCCGTCATCTATCTTTCCCAGCATCAGGGTCTTTTCCAGTAGGTCTTTAACCTGTTGGGTTTTTTTAAATAAACTGATAAATTTAATAGAAGGAAAAAAGGGATAGCATCTATATGTAGCTATTTTAGTCTTGCTGTGGGACTGGGTGGGCGGCAAATAGGAAATGACCCAAGTGTCATAATATTCTATCTGAAAGTTCCCTGAGGAGACACCTGAAACATCTGGACCTGCCCGCCTTTGTCCATTTATGCTCACATCTGCTTATTAACTCCCTCAGCACAGAGTGCCTTTCCGTGGGATGTGAGTAGACTTAGAGCAGAGCTTCTGCAGCTCACAGCCTACTCCCGGATGAGACAGACACTTGTTCAGATGTGCCAGGGTCATCAGGGAAGTGTAAGGAATGTATGAAATCTGGCATTCCCAGAGGAGCACAGAGGACTTGCCGGCACAGAGATGGGACCCCCGTCAGGACCATATCGTTTCCTGGTCCTGCCTCCAAGGCGTCTGTTCTCAGCGCAGTGAGTCTGACCTTGGGGCAGGTCCTTGAAGCACTTGACTCAGACTGATGCGGTTCAGATCCCAGCTCTGGCTCTTCCCATGAATGAGCCTGATCCTGAGTGAGTCGTGTAACCTCCCCGTGCCTCAGTTTCCTTACCTGTATAGTGGGGATAATCTCAGACCGCACCTCGGGGTTGTTGTGATGGCTGCACTAGTGTGTGCCTGTGAGGTGCAGAGACACGGCTGAGCTTAGCTGCATGACCTTGGCTGCTGCTGCTGCTTGCCCAGAGGCCCCGATCTGCGACTTCCTGGGGCTTCGGTGTGCTGTCAACCTCTGGGCTCTCAAAAGGCTCTTGTGAAGTTTTGCACTGTGAGGAGACAGGCAGACTGTGGGGTGCTTGGTGGAGAGAACTGAGCCCTCCCGGGAGCCTCCCTGAGAGCCTTCAGGACACCTTCCAGAAGCCAGCACCCCGGTCAGGGAGGCCAGCAGGGCAGGCACCTTGGCAGTGGGAAGGGGAAGTGGCCAGTCTTCCTGTGACATCCCTGCCTCTGATGGATTCGCTCTCTCGAGGGAGGAAACCTGCTTACACGTAGGTGTAACAGTGTAACACACGCTGCACCCCGTGGGTTGTGTCCCTGCTTTACAGGGGGAGCCAGGAGCTCTTCCTGTGTAGCGCACACGTGAGGAGATGCTCCTGAACCAGGGGGGGATTTTCTCCAATAGAGCCCCTTTCTGGAGAGGGTTTTTTTTTTTTTAATAGCCCGAGGAGAGAGAAAGCTCACCATCGCCAGAGGTTCCTAGCACCTGGCTCCCTGTCTCTTCCCATCTGAGCCACCAGGGAAGCCGCTAGCCCTGTGTGGCTTTTAACAAAACCCCAGCCTCTCTGAGCCTAGTTGTGTCATCCATCATGAAGGGGTTGATCAGAGTCAGGGCCCCATGACTGGTCCTTGTCACTGCCCTCACTTCCTGCTTGCTTCCTCACTTCACTTGGTCCAGCAACAGTTCTCTGTTCCCCAACACATCAGCAGAGCTCCTGCCTCAGGACCTTCGTGCTGACTTTTCTGTTTTCCTGAAGGTGCTGTCCCCAGCTAGCTGCATGGGTCACTGTCTTATCTCCTTCTGGTTTTTGTTTAAAGTTACTTCTGACTGAGGCCTGCCCTTGCCACCCACTCTAAAATTATGCATCTCTCCCATCCAGCTTCCTTCCCTGCTCTAGTTGTCCTCCTTGTAACTATCTTGCATATTATATGTTTTACAAATTCATCTTATTTATTGTCTCTCTCCTGATGAGAATGCATGCTCCATGAAAACAGTTTTGCCTGTTTTGTTTCCAGCCCCCACATAGTGCCGTGGAGGAGGATCCTGGAGGTGGGCAAGCTTAGCAAAGCAAGGTGGGAGAAACACTGTGATTGCAAGCTCTCCAGCCCCCCTTTATCTCCTGAGCTGTGAAAAAAAATGGCCTCTCCAGAAGGCAGTTTGTTTTACTTGGAAGAAATTCTATTCGGTGCCTAATAGATATTTGCTGAATGAATGAATCCGAGGCCAGGCCCTGGGGCTGTATGGCCTAGACTCCTCCACTTAGCAGCTCTGTGAACTTGGGCCTGTTCCTTAGTCTCCCTGACTTTGGTTTCCTTTCTTATATAAAGGGGATAATGGTGTAATTACCTAGTAGGGTTGTTGTGAGTAGTCCACGTAAGGCTGAAGAATGACTGAATCTAGTGAGTGTTCAGCAGGCCAACTGTTATTTTTTTAATGCACTTTCAGGTCTGATATTTTAATTCCAGGCATAGGGACCCCTCCTTGATGGAACTTGGGTCAAGCATTCAAGAAATGACTGTAGACATGGATAAGGTGGATACATCCTGCCTCCAGTCTGCCCTGGGAAGGAGGGTGGGGATTACTGGACAGGTTGCATGGGGAAAACTACATCCAATGTTTTTATGTTTCTTTTGCCTGCCACCTCCAGCCCTGGTCCACCTTCCACACCTCTGAGCCCTTCCAGAAACGTCTAAATACCTGGCAGTTCGGCGTGACTGTAAGCAGTATTTTAAAAATAGGGGGCACATTGGCTTTGGGGGGCAGGGAAAACGTTCTTTCTGGTACCAAACTGTCATGGGCATGGCCGGACTTAGCATCCCTGCTTCCAGCTGGTCAGGTCAATGTCATTAGTGTTCTCCCTTCCTGTTCCTCCTGTCTTCTAAGAGATGGCACCACCCCCAGTGAGATTCGCTAGAGTTGAGGTGGGGTTGGTTTTGGTTTCTCCTCTGATGGGAGAAACTTTGTTGACATTTCTGCCTCTCTGGGATTGGCTGACCCTTCTCTTGGCTGACCTTTTGCTCCTTATGGTCAGGGGTCAGTGAGGTCCAGCAGCCCTGAGGTGAGGGGGTGGGGGGAAGTGCAGGGAACTGGGGCAGGGAATGCATATGGCGTGAAGGCAAGTACCAGCAGGCAGGGCAGGGGCGCGGGATGTCTCCTCAGGGCCACGGGCTCTGATTTCTCCTCTAGACCCTTGTTAACTTCTCTGTAGTGAGAGGAGTCAGGCAGGAGGCACCGCTGTCTGTATGGAAGGCAGGTTCTGAGCAGGGTCTGGCTTCCCCGGGGGCAGGCAGGCAGGGGCTCTGTAGGCATGCTCCCTGGGTCTCAGCTTTTTTAGGGGTGCTGGTAGCAGTAGTGACTCCCTTGGGGCTGGCAATGGGAGCGCAGGTGAAAGAGCTGCCAAATGCTGCAGGCTCAGGCTGCAGCAAAGGCAGCCTTCCTCACCCCCTGCACCAGCCTCCTGGATAAATAAAGTGACGAGTAACCAATCATCGTGAGCGCTAGAACACCCACACTCAGTAAATTGCAGAGATGAAAAGCTGAGGTCCCCACGGGGACATCTGTACCTTGGTGTAACAGCCTGGAAGGTTCAGGAAACTTGCGAGGGAGTCAAATGAATTCAAAATGCCACCCACCTTTTCCTTCTCTCTATGTTTTCCTGCCTTGCTTCCTCCCTCCTTACCCCTTCCTAGCTAGCCTGTCTTCTTCCCTTTCTCCTCTCTCCTTGTGTTTAATCCTTTCACTGTACATGATGGAAAAGACCCAGGCTCCCAGGAGGAGCCCCATGTGGTCAGTGGTCTAAGAATCACAAACCCACCTCCCTCAGGTTCCTCATACATTCAAACATCCATCCAGCTATTCATCCATCTTCATATACCCACCCACCCACATGTCCATCTGTCTACCCATTTACCAATCCATCTATCCAACTGTCTACTCACCCATTCCTCCATTCATTCAGTCTCCATCCATCCTCCAGTTTCTCAGTTACCTAGCCATGCCCTCACCCATTGGTTCATCCATCCAACCAGCCTTGCCGAAAATCTTCCCTCCATCATGAGAGTTTCTTCTCTCCAGCTGGACAGTAAGCTCTCTCAATTAGAGCATATGACTCAAATATTTAAAAAATCATCCAGCCAGTCTGGGCTGGAGGATAAGGTACTGCCTGAGACACTTGGAATGTCTCTGGGTCCCTTGCCTCTTCCTGCTGCCTCCAGATAGGGTTTGGCTGGGTGAATGGGAAACCCCTTTCCCAATACCAAATGCCAGTGATTGAACTTCCTTTCATGGTGACGATCTTTATTAATGCTTAATAGAGATGACTCTAAGTTCAAATGTTTGGTAGACGTCACAGCATATGTAAGCACACACTAAGTGTAAATGTCTGCTGAAGTTCTTCCCTGAGTGTGGCTGTGCAGTGAGAGCCAGGGCCAGGAGGGAGCCCAGGGCTGTGGGTGGGTGGGTACCACATAGTAGAGCGTGGAAGGAGAAGTCTCTTGGGATTCTCTGGCTAAGTGATTTCAAACCAAGGCATAATAACTGAGCGGCCGAGCACACAAGAACTCTTTGGCTCACTGTTACCTCCTGATCTGCTGTTTGTCTCAGGAGGTTGGTGGGGAGCTGAGGGCATAGGCTCTGAAGCTTGACTCTGATGTGTCCAATCTTAGCTCCCACTTCTCTGGCTGTGTAGGCTCAGGCAAGATCTAAGCCTCAGCTTCTTCATCTGAAAAAATGGGGACAATAATCATACTGATCTCATGGGGTTGCTGTGAGGGTTTGATGAAATAAGACATGTACTTCTTTTTGCACGGTGCCTAGTACCTAACAGCTCAAAAATGTTAGCTGTCATCACCGACATCATTGGCATCATTGTCATCTTCATCATCTGTTGTTTCAGAGAAGAATTTGGAGCAAAAGGAAGAGGAGTTTGCCTACCTGAACCATCAGTCATAGCATTGCTGGATTTAGCAAATATAAGTCCAAATCAATGTGTTGTTTATCTGAAATTCATATTTAATTGGTGTATTTTATCTTTGGATCGTAACCAATTAAACCTTTTAGAAGCAGGATCTGGATCCCCTAGGTCAGTCCCAGAAATAGTCAGGGAGTCCTTGGAAGACATGGGGGCCAGAGAGGCAAGGGGACCTGTCCGGGCAGAGGCTGTGTCTGTGTGTGTGTATACGTGTATATGCGTGTGTATATGTATGCATGTGTGTACATATGTGTACATGTCTCTGTGTATATATATATGTATGAGTATATGTGTGCATGTGTGGGCATGTGCATGTATATGTGTATGAGTATATGTGACTATGCGTGTATAGGCATGTGCATATGTGTGTACGTGTGTGTGTGTGTGTGTGTGTGCGCGTAGGGGGCACTTGGGGGAGGACTCAGATGTGTCACAGAAGCTCCATGCTTGGTGGATGCGGAGGGACTTGTGAATCAGAGCGCGTAGACTGGGCGCCTGCCAGCAGGCCGTGGGCAGAGAGAGTAGCAGCATGTGTGGAGGGACCACACCGTGGTTCCCAGCACTGGGGACACAGCGGAGGGACCGCTTCTGTTTTCTGCTTGAGAGAAATAGCCCGGGCGCTCGGAGCTTTCCCAGCCCAGGTGTGTGTGGAGCAGCCCCTGCTCCAGATCCTCCTGTTCCTGCTCTTCTCGCCTCCTCCCTGTCCTCTCTGCTTTCTCTCTTGTTCTCCCTCTCTCCCGAATCCCCCGCTTACCAGCCTTTCTGAGGGAGCTGGTGTGGGTGGGGTTCTGACGCACCCTCATCCTCGGGTACCTGCTGTTCCACACCCACGGGCTTCTGCCCCGCCACGTGCTCACCTGTCACCTCCCCAGCAGGGCGGGCCTCTGGCAGCAGGGCCCTGGATCCCCTGCAGTGAGGAAGTGCCCCATTCTGGGTGTGCCTGGGAGTGACCTGTTACCCAGTGTACATTCTGTTGCTCCATCTATTGAGGAGTCTCCTCCTTCTTCCTTCTCCTTGCTTGGCACACAAGACTCTTCATGATTTAAACCCTTGGATCTGTTTTTTTTTTTTTTTTCTTTTTTCTTTTTTAATGTGGGCTGTTTTTAGACTCTTTATTGAATTTGTTACAGTATTGCTACTGTTTTATGTTTTGGTTTTTTGGCCCTGAGGCATATGGGATCTTATCTCCCTGACCAGGGATTGAACTCACACCCCCTGCATTGGAAGGTGAAGTCTTAACCACTGGACTGCCAGGGAAGTCCTCTTTGTCTGTTTCTTGCTTCACCTTTCATCACTCCTTTCCTACTACCTGAGGCTCCAGGAGCTGCTTGTGGCAAGGGGGCCTGCCCAGCAGAGGCTGTGTGTGTGTGTATAATTGCCTGTGGTTCAGGAAAGCTCTGTGTCCCTCACCTCTCCAGCTCTTTGTACATTGTGTTTCTCCTGCCTTGGCAAAATCCACTCATTTCTCAAGATTCAGATCATATGCCTCCTCCTCCAGGAAGCCCTCCTGACCAGCCAGTGCCTGGCCACCTTGGCTTTCAGGGGCTCTTTCCCTTCTCATTTTGGTTCTGCTCACTTTGCTGTCTGTTACCTTTTGAACTCATGGTTGTTTGTTTGCATATCTGCCTCTTCACCCAGATAGGAAGTTCCTTGAATTATTTCTTTAATTGTTTCTGCCTTAGGCCCTTTGCACATGCTGTTGGTATGTCATGAACACCTACATCCTCTCACTGTTCTTGAGGCTGACCCCACATCATCCTTCATATGTCAACTTAAATGTCACTCCATCAGAGAAACCTGCCCTGACTCTCCTTCCCCTTAGAGGATTATTTTGTCTAATACCCCGTTTCCTCTCATAAGAGCTTATTACAACTTGGAATTTAATTTCTTTCTCTTTTGTTAGTCTTCACCACTGGATGATAACACTTGTGAGGCAAGGGCCTTGTTGCTGGTTCTCCATTGCCCCCCACTTCCCAGCCCAGGGCCATTTGTGGATAGGCTGCGGAGTGAGGTCTGTGGAAACAGTGAAGGCCTGGAGCAAAGGAATTACGGATCAGGACTCCCTAGATGTGTTTAACAGAGAAGAAGGGCTGTGGGGGCTGATTCTGCTGAAAACCCTACCTTCCCAGCTTGCATATGGCTGTATTGGTTAAATTTGGAGTGGATACTTCCACTCTGTGACATCATCACATTCTCTTCTTTTGCATGTTTTAGTTTTCAGGTGAGTTTCCTTGGATTTCTTCAGTTTGGTTGCTGTGTGGCCAGTGGAAGGGATCTTTGGACAGTATGTGTTTGTTTGACAGGAGCAGCTACAGTGCCTGGGTTGGCTCTGAGTTCCCACCCTCCAAGTGGGGGCTGGAGTAGCTCTTATGCTTTGCCTGCAGATGGGAGAGTCCTTTATAAATGCCTCTGCCCTGGGCTGGCAGTACTACAAAGGCCTGTTCTCAGTGGTGAAGCCCTTCGCTGGCCCTGGGACTCCTTGGGGCAGGGGATGGAGCATAAATTTGAGGATCCAGTCCTCTATAGCCTGGTTTCTGCTGCTTTGCTCCTCTGAGGAGGGCAAACTCAGAAGTCCTATTGCTGGAGCCCCTGTTAATAGTGAAGTCTGGCCACTTGGGTGGGGCCCAGGAAGATGATCTGCTCAGGGGTAAAATTCATGGAGAAGAAATTCTTTGCCCAAATCACAGGGTTGAGGCAGGATTAGAACCCAGGTCTCGTCTGGGGTGCTTTGCCATCATCAGAGCTGGATGGACCCTCACATAACCCATGTTAATTCAGAGGTGCGTGCATCCGTGCAACAGGAAGTTTATTTTTGTTCTCACTGTACAGAGAAGAGTCTTTTCTTCTTTCATATCCCTCCTGCTCCCTCTTCTCACCGTCCTGAGAACACTGAATGAAGGCCAGGTCTTGGGTTCCAGGATAGAGGGTGGGCAATAGCTGTTTCCCAGAGATCTGTGATCCAGACAGTTACTGCCAACCCCTGGCTGTGCCTCTAAGGGCCAGGCAAGATTTGTGCTAAGGGTTCCCCTCTGCTACAGATGACTCCATGGTTCCTTTACAAAACAGAGCTCCACATGTGTTCAGAGCACTTTTTTGCTTTTATTCAGATACAGATCTTAAAAGGCTGTTTCTATGTAGCTAATCTTTTGAGGGGTTTGCTGGAAAACTCCTCTGCAGGCTGCCTTGGTTCAGGAGTGTGATTGCCACTGGCTCTGACCACTGGGTCCTTTAGAACAAGGTCTAGGGAGATGGGCTTGGCCAGCAGCCTGTGGGCAGTTATCCTTCAGTGCTGTGTCCCCCTGACATGCGGTGAAGGATGGAGAAGGAAGGATTCCATGGTAACAAGGCTGGAAAGTCCTAGCTCCATAGTGTCATAGCAACCAAATGGAGGAATTCCATCCACATAGTGACAGGGGACCCCTGGACCTGTCAGACTTGGGCTGGCCCACTGCATTAGCAACCAGGCTGTGATGGAGTGGTGGTGGGTGGAGAGTGAAAATGACTAGGGTGGGAGGGTTGGAAGAAGTTGTTTTGTGTGGGTTTAGAAAACTAAAAAAATAAAAAGAAACAGAAATAGGGAAGGCTCTGCTGGATCAGTACCAATAAAAGAGAAAAAAATCACATCCTCTAAGAAGTATTTCCTGATTCATCCCCCTCCCCACTTGGGCTGTTTAGTTTTCCTATTCCTTGTTTGGTCTGGAGTAGCTGACCTCCGGCTTCAGCTTCTGGACAATACTCACCTATGGTTTTCTTCTCTCTTGTAACTTCTCTGTTTCTTTCTGCTTACTTCAGATATGGAGTAAATGCTACAGTAACAATCATTGACTGCTCTTTTCCTCACCGAGTATGTCTTCACTGCCTGGCTTATGATGTTATCTCGTAGGTCCATTTTGCAAATTAAATGGTCTGTGGTGTGTGTTGGATTTCACCTTTATACTTGACCTCCCACTTGGGACAAGTGTGTGATTTCTCACCCTGCAGTATGGACACATGAAGACATTTGTGAGCTGATCGTGACTTGATTTAAGGACAGGTGCTTGGCTTTTGTGGCTGGTGTCTTTTAGTAACCTGGCAATCTTTATGACGTGGGACCATCTCTATATGGGCTGGAGGAGGATTTGAGCCTTCATCCACTTTTCTCATCATTTGGGGGAAGAGCAGTGGGAATGGAGGATATGGGAGACCTTAAGGAGAAAGAAGAGAAGGAGGGATGGATGGCAGAGGAAGGTCTGTGTCTGCAGCAGCAGAGAAAAGAAATCTGGGCATTGGCCTTCCAGAACCAGGTCTGAATGAAAGGTGCTTCAGGGGTCAAGGGCAGCTTTAGATGCAGAGTGTCTCTGAAGCCTCAGGCCACAAGGTGGATGGAGTTGGGTATATATTCACAATGAACTCCTGAAAGGTTGGCCCATGGCTAGACCTCTCTGTATCCTGTAGCACCTGTACATGGATGGACACCCATATTTAGATGCCTCATATTTATTGAATGAGTCCTCATTCTTATTCTTGTCCAACTGGCACTCTACCTGAGATAACAGAATCTCTCTCCACGGATCGCCGAACCCCAGGGGCATCAATAGACTACACATTTCCAAGTATAAAACAAGGATTTGCTGACCACTGAGTGACTCTTTGGGACATGTGGAGCCAGGGATTGGGGAAATTAAAAAGAAAAGTCATGATGACCATGGCTGGTGATGTAGATTGTAAAGTATAACTTTATTTTAGGGGCCTTCAAACTTTAGGTGAATCCGAATCATCTTGAAATCTGTTTAAATATGCAGCTTCCCACCCAAACCCCAGAGATTCTGATTCAACAGTCTTGGCAATCTGCTTTTTCAAAATGATTTTTATTGGAGTATAGTCAATTTACAGTGTGTGCTAGTTTCAGGTGTAGAGCAAAGTGAATCAGTTATACATATACACACTCTTTTTTTAGATTCTTTTCCCATATAGACCATTACAGAGTGTTGAGTAGAGTTCCCTGTGCTATATAGTAGACCCTTTATTAGTTATCTATTTTGTACACAGTAGTGTGTATATGTAAATCCCAATCTCCCAATTTTTCCCTCCCCACCCCAACCCCTGGTAACCACAAGTTTTTTTTTTTTTTCCTACATCTGTAACTCAAAGAATCGAAACCTGCATTTTAAGCAAATTACCTATATTTGCGACAGGTGTCTTCGGCTTGGTAAATTCCTTTTTATCACCAGATTCAAGAATTCTTTTCTCCCCTTCCTTTTGGTGGGCAAATGGCTGTGCTTATCTGCATAAAAGTTCAAATTTGAATGATGAGCTGCAGACCAGAAACAGAGCTCCAAGTGGGTAGGTGCTTGGTTTGGGGAGGCAGCATGGTATTTGTTCAGCCACTCAGTCGTGTTTGACTTTTTGTGACCCCATGGACTGCAGCACACCAGGCTTCCCTGTCCTTCACCATCTCCTGGAGTTTGCTCAAACTCGTGTCCATTGAGTCAATGATGCCATCCAACTCTCTCATCCTCTGTCACTGCCATTATGGAAGAAGATTTGGAGGAAGGAATGCCACGTTGCCACCCCAAACCATGCCTTGCACTGGTAATTTAATTTCTCTGTTTCCACACCCTCATTTCTGGAATGTGGATTTTATCATAGCTTGTGCAGTGGATGCTGGGCTGCATTGTGAAGATGTGCCCTTTCAGGAGGACTCTTCATCCCCCCAGTTTCTGGTTGGCAGCTGAGTCTTTCTTAGAAATGGCCCTCAGCCTGAGAGCTGCCTAATCCAAGGTCATGCTCGCTCCCTTGAGGCAAGCTGTGTCCATGTCAAAGGTGTAAAGGCCTGCCATCTTGATGCAAGGCCAGATAACTCCAGAGCTCCTGGGGTGGGCTGCGGGAGTCCTCTGTTGTGACTGCACTGTCCCTCTGTCTTCATGGAGAGGGGACTTCATTTCCCTCTGCCCAGTCCTGCAGCTTTCCCTTCCCCACGGGTGTTTTCATCTGGAGTTTCCCCTTAACTACCCCCTGCCCCCTCCAAACCGTCCTGCATGCAAATCTTGGTTTGTAAAGACCTAGGGTCTCAACCTAAGAACACCTATCTTGCAATAATTACTTGGGATCATTGATATAAGTGCTTAGTGCAATGCTTGAAAAACAGTAGGTCCTCTGTAAATGTAGCTTTCATTTTATTAGCTTTAAAACTTTATAAAGTATATAGCTATAAAATTTCAAGGAAGTTTTCTGTATTTGGGGAACATATTGACTATATAGTCATGATCGGGGCTCAATAAATTTCAGTGAAAGTAGGAATGCTTTGAGCTATGAAGGAAGCCCTCCGGGTGATTCATGTCAAACTTTGTTATAAGATGTGGTCTGGGATATTCAGATCTGCTTTGTTTCCTGGAATTTTATCATTGTGGGTCTTTCTAAAGTTTTGCTAGAAATCACAGGCTCTCTCTCACAGACTTAGAGAATGAATTTATGGTTGCTAGGGGTAGGGGAAGGATGGGGTGAAGGGATATTTCGGGAGTTTGGGATTGACATGTATACACTGCTATGTTTAACATGCATTACCAACAAGGACCTACTATATAGCACAGGGAACTCTGCTCACGGTTATGTGGCAGCCTGGATGGGAGGGATGTTTTGGGGAAAATGGATACATGTATATGTATGGCTAAGTCCCTTTGCTGTTCCTCTGAAATGATCACATTTTTAATTGGCTACACCCCAATACAAAATAAAAAGTAAAAAAAAAGAAATCATATGCTCTGTGGAGGACATTCACAAAGATATTTTCACATTTGAGAAGAACTTAAACTCAATGTTTTAGTGAGGAATTAACGAGGAAAAGAAGTGTTATAAATTTAGTAGAAGGAAGAGGGAATGCATTATCCTTCAAACTAGGTCTTTCAGTCTTCCAAATATGTGTGTGTGTGTGCGTGTGTGTTTGTGTGCCCGCACATGTGTGGGTCCCTAAGAGTGTATTTGTGGTTTCTTAGTGCTGGAGTGTTAAGGAGCTTAGGTGATGGTTACCAGTGGGAATGGTTATGATGCTGGAGAAAACAGTTTAGTACACCATTTAAAAAATTGAAATATCATTGACATATAACTTACTCACCCTTGAACAGTGAGGGTTTGAACTTTCCTGGGTTCACTTATCTGTGGATATTTTTCAATACTATAATACTATACAGTATGTGATTGATTGAATCTGCAGATGCAGAGTAACCATGGATACAGAGTGAAACGTGAAAGTGTTAGTCACTCAATCATATCTGACTCTTTGTGACCCCGTGGACTATAGCCCATCAGGCTCCTCTGTCTATGGAATTCTTCAGGCAAGAATACAGAGGACTGACTATAAATTATACTCAGATTAACCCCCTCATTGTTCAAAGGTTAACTGTATATTAGTTTCATGTGTAGAACATAATGATTTGTTACTTGAGTATATTGTACAGTGATCACTACAATAAGTCTAGTTAATAGTGACTAAGCACAGCATAGCACAGACATAGTTACAAGTTTTTAGTATACCATTTTAAAATAACATCTTTGTTAGATGATTATAACAGAAGTATAAAAGGAATGGAAAAAAATTCAACATTACTGAAATGTATAATATAAAAAGTGAAATACTCTTCTCCATGTCTGGCTCTTAACACAAATTCCATTCCTCCAGGGTAACCACTAGCACACATTTAGGACATGAATCTGTCTACTTTGTTCTATACATGTATGATCATATGCATACAGATTTATGGCAACATATGTGTGTGTATATGCATGTATATATACAGAATAAGTAAGATCCTGTTATTGAAATGCTGGGCTAGATGCAGTACAAGCTGGAATCAAGACTGCAGGGAGAAATAACAATAATCTCAGATACATAGATGATACCACCCTTATGGCAGAAAACGAAGAAGAACTAAAGAGCCTCTTGATGAAAGTGAAAGATGAGGCTGAAAAAGTTGGCTTAAAACACAACATTCAGAACACGAAGATCATGGCATCCAGTCCCATCACTTCATGGCAAATAGATGGAGTGAGAAACTTTATTTTTTTGGGCTCCAAAATCACTGCAGGTGGTGACTGCAGCCATGAAATTAAAAGACGCTTGCTCCTTGGAAGAAAAGCTATGACCACCCTAGACAGTGTATTAAAAAGCAGAAGCATTACTATACCAACAAAGGTCCATCTAGTCAAACCTATGGTTTTCCCAGTAGTCATGTATAGATGTGAGAGTTGGACTATAAAGAAAGCTGAACGCCAAAGAATGGATGCTTTTGAACTGTGGTGTTGGAGAAGACTCTTGAGAGTCCCTTGGACTGCAAGGACATCCAACCAGTCCATCCTAAAGGAAATCAGTCCTGAACATTCTTTGGAAGGAGTGATGCTGAAGCTGAAAATCGACTACCTTGGGCACCTGATCCAAAGAACTGACTCCTTGGGAAAGACCCTGATGCTAGAAAAGATTGAAGGTGGGAGGAGAGGGATGGCAGAGGATGAGATGGTTGGATGGCATCATCAACGTGATGGACATGAAGTTGAGTAAGCTTCTGGAGTTGGTGATGGACAGGGAAGCCCGTCATGCTGCAGACCCTGGGGTCGCAAAGAGTAGGACATGACTGAGCGACTGAACTGAACTGACTGATGATTGATTCTACTGTGTATTGCTTTTTTTTTAAAGAAACACAATTTAATTTTTAAGAAAAAGCTACATGATTATTTAAAATGTGAAAACCACATCTAATAAACTGGTGTTAGTTTCAGGACCTCTTGTTGCCATCATAGTCCCATTACAAGGAACGCACTACAACAAAGGCTAGGAGCTGACTGCAGTCCTGTTGGCTCGACGTGTGCAGGCGCCGGGCCACTCTTGTATACTGTGGGGCCTCCCACCTGACTGGTCCATTAAAGAAACATCCATTGTCTTCCATGCACTTTGTGACCATGGCTTAGAGGTAGGCACAGAGCCGCTCCAGCAGCCCGGGATTCCTATTACTTAGGGACAGCAGCTCCTTCTTCCCTTCTTCTGTATGAGCTTTCTCATGTTGAAGCCAATTGTTCTCCAAATAATACTGAATACAACCTTCAAATTCCTTTGGGTTATAGTTGGAAACCAGCATGGGAATAAAGGGATCCAGGGTATCAAATCCTTCCTTTCCCAGCAACTCCTGGGGCAGATAGGCTTTCCGGGGCTTCAAGAGAGACCCAGTCTGGCTCACAGTCAACACAATGGCACCTCCTTGCCAATCATTTTTCACCATTTTCCTCAGGTTGTACATAAGGGCTAGTTCTTCTGGGGCAATCGGGCTTTTATCTTCTCTTTTCAGTGTGGTCCTTCCCCAGAGAGCATTGACTCCATCCACTGCCACCAGGAGGCGAAAAATACCCAGAGAACTTTGCCTCTTTAGCTCTTTAAGCACAATCCCAACTGCGTCTGTGGCATTCCTCACTCGCATTATGCCCTGTTCAACTACTTCTGCCAGAGGACTGCCTTTCTCAGTGCTTTCTCGCTTATTCCAGACATACTTGTCTTGAACTTTTATCTGACTCAAGAAACGCTCGTTTGCAGTTTTGAAATTCTTCAGCCAGATTGAAGCCTCTAAAGGTTGATCAAAGCGCTGTTTGTTGTAGGTGGACTGCAGAAGATCCCAGCAGTTTTTGACCCAAAGATGAGCATCTGGAATATGCAGTATCAGCCAGTCTTGTTTTGCACAGAGATGGATAATGTGGCAAAGACGGAGGGTTTTTCCTGTTCCCTTCTCGCCGTAGAGAACGTACTGTACAGCTGGATGAGCAAAATTGGTGTTTTTCAGGTAACGCAGAAGCTCGAGGGCTGGTTTCCTTACCATCAGGCAAGCTTCATTGAATGTCTTCACCTGCATTACAAAGCGAGGAGGCAGGCCATGGGGGAATATGGTCTTTAGATCGTGGACAGATATGCTGTAGTGCTGACCCACATGCTGCTCCCCATGCTTTGCCGGATCATTCTCAAGGGTGCGGGAAATAGCTCTGGGACTCTCATTTGGAACCTGGTTATTCAGATGAGCAACAAGGCACTGGGGTGCCTGGGTCCCTAAGTGCAAAAAACGTCCAGGGTCCAACTTATGGACCCTGGAGACAAGCCTTGTCATTCCTTTCAGCATTATCCCTGTGCGAGTCACAAACCAGCGCTCCCCGCCCGGCAAAGGGCAGACACTGTCAAGCGCTGTCTCCACGCCGCGCGTCCCGCAGCGGAGAAGCAAGCTTGAGTCCTGTGTATTGCCTTTTTTTCACTTACTGTAGTTGAGTATCTTTGCAGATCTGCACATATAAATCTACTTCATTCTTTTCTGCTTGTGCATAATATTCTCCTGGCTTCTCAGGTGGCGCCAGTGGTAAAGAACCTGCCTGCCAATGCCAGAGATGCAAGAGATGCGGGTTCAATCCCTGGGTTGGGAAGATCCCCTGGAGAAGGAAATGGCAACCCACTCCAGTATTCTTGTCTGGGAAATCCTATAGACAGAGGAGCCTGGTGGGCTACAGTCCATGGGGTCACAAAGAGTCAGAAATGACTGAGCTGTTCACATACACAATACTTATTGGCTTATTTAAAATTTATTTTAAATGACTATGATTGGTGGATATCTGTGTTGTTTCAAGATTTTCTATATAGTATGTAAAACTTCAGTGAATATCCTTTGTTCAAACACCCATTATACCTTTTAAACATGACCGTCAACTTGCACCAGTTTGAATACACAATAGGGGCTGAGTCATCAATGGCTGAATGGAACTGAGGACAAAGTACAGCTTGATGAGAGATTATAGGTATGTGACTCTCCTTGGCACACAATTTGGCACTGATTTTTCAGAAGAGATTGAACATCATGAATACATTTGGACAAGGATTCTCTGATGCCCTTCTTGGTGAAAGCTTGTTCTGGCCAGATTGTCTCAGTCCTGCTGGCCATTCCTTTTTATGTCCCAGAGAACTTTTCCTGGTGGTGTGCTTTGCCTGTGTGCTGAAGATAGGATAATCCTTTTCTTCCTTTGTAGTTTTAGGGTATGGACTTTAATCTGAACCCATTTGCAGATTATCACTGGGCTGCTGCCCAAGTCTGTTAAAATGTTCACAGGTGTTTCAGGCTTCACACAACAAGGGGGCTATTCAAAGAGAACAGGGGCATCACCGGGTGCTAAGCCTCCAACATGTAAATAAGCATCAGAAAGGATCCTCTATGAAGAGTTAATTTTTAGATGCATCCAGGACACTCTCCATGACACAGTAGGTGATCTAGCCCTATTAGTGCATCTAAGTGAAGGGTCTAGTTAAATGATGCCATTCAGTGTATTCAGTCTTGTCTGTGGTTTAATTCCTTCACCCAGAAGTCTGAGCAAGCCTAGTGTCTCCGGTGCATTCTAATGGAGGTCGACTTTTAAAGGGTTTTGTGTACTATGTTGCCTCGAGTTCAGGAGAAGAGGTTTTCATGAGGACCATTAATTGGAGCAACCCATGGGTCATGCAGTTGTAGAGCAGGGCAGGCACTAGTAACCCATTTTAAAGATGCAAATCCGAGGGTCGGAATTTCCCGGCTTATGCAAAAAGTCATACTGGACCAGTGATCAGACCAGGATCTAAGACCTAGACTTCCTGTTTTATGAACTTTCCTTTCAGTCTCTTTCTGCAAATAACCACAGGATATCTCAAAATTGTGTCCACACAGCCTGTGTATGCTTACATACATCACTTTGAGCACCAAACAAAATCTGTATGTGCCGATTCCTGGGTGATAATTTTTAGGATTTTGTTTTGCTTTTGATCATTAACAGGCCTTGACTGTGACTCCACCATCATAGCGAACCACGGTCACTCCCATGGTTCAGCCTATTGTTGGTCATTCTGTTTAGCAGAGGTACCCATATACCCCCCTGTGTATCAGCTCTCCCAAATTAGATACAAGCCTTTTAGGAAGAAAGAGGAGTAGTTTCACTGTAAGGCAACATAATTAGACTTCTCATTGAAAAAATGTCTATTGAATGCTTACCTTGTGTGACTCTGGACTGGACAAAGGGAAGGATGCCAAGCTATGGAAGGAATTGTCCCTGCCTTGGGGAACCTGAAAGTTCTCCTTTCAGTATGATATTGGAGAAAGTGGGGTCACTGTTGTATGAAGGAGTCAAAGAGACAGTGTGGGTCTTTTTATTCTCATAGCAGAAGGGTTTTGGAGGCTAGGTAGCACTTGGATGAAGGGAGTGGGAAAAGGAACAGTCTTCTGGGACCTTTTGAACTCCAAGTGTTTGAGGTTCAGTGAGAAAATGTTGGGTCATTGTAAGCAAATGTGATCCATCTTGCTGCTTTGAGTCCTGTTTGTTAGTTTCTAGAGTGCTGGAATCACTGGTTACTGGGACCCCTTTGCATAGGAAAGACCCTTGGGTTTAGGTATAAAAGGATAAAAGCCTGGACTCCCAAATTATCTCACAGCTGGGTCGTTTGGGCTTTAGCTTTGGTCTCTGATTACCTGGCCATCATCCCTGCCTTCATTCTCATTATCATCACCGGACATGTGCGCAGAGCTCTTGAGGGAAGGTCTTGGTGTGAAGGGAAGACTTTTACTCAGGAGCCTCCTCAGGACTGTAGAATCATGCATATGGATCACTGTTCTACCAAATATCTATAAATGCCAACTAGCAATCAGGTACACACTCAGAGATGAGAGAGTTAACTGGGCTAGGATGTCTGGTACTATTTCAAAGATTACATAAAACCCAACTGATTCTTGAAGAGAAGCTAATATTGGGATCTCCAGATGAATGAGTGGAAGGTGAGTGGGTCAAGAGAATTGTCTGTTCAGATTCAAAGAAGCAGGAATGTAATAGTCTGGGATAAAGTGGACTGGTTTTTCTGGAAGGCAGCGTGCTTGTGGATATCAGGTAGGGGGAGAAGAGAGGGGCTTTAATATGGGAGTCTTTCATATCAGTTTAAAGGCTTAAGAATTTGAATACAAAGTATTAAGAAGTTATAATCAAGAAAAATAAATAACAAAGATACTAAGGAAATTCATGATTATCAGAAAAAAGTAAGAGGTAATAGATTTTGAAAAACATAATTAAAACAATTATTTTAATTGGAGGATAATTACTTTACAATATTGTAGTGGTTTCTGCCATACATCAACATGAATCATCCGCAGGTATACACATGTCCCCTCCCTCTTAAAGGATGGGTGTTTTACTCATTAGGGTAATTTTATCTGACTGCAATGTGAGCTTTATTCTAGAACTAATGTATTCTGAGATACTTACAAATTATTTTCTCACTCAGTTCTAAATGAAAGTGTAATAAATACCCATTCAAGCGGCTGTTGACAAATTGCAAACATAACATGCCATGAAACAGAACGAAGTGAAAGTACTGCTTTAGGTGCTTCAGATGCATGAATGGTTGGGCAGATGCTGAGCTGTGATTTCAGGGGTGGGATGGTTTGCCTGAGCCATCCATAGCCTGTCCCTTGATCCCTTTGTGAAGGTAAATGAGATGACTTGAAATGTACATTCACTGTACTGGTCAGGAAGCTTTGGGTGGAAGCTACATAAACTCAAAATTAGTTTAATCCAAAGCATTTAACCAGACTACAAACTTAACCTTAATTAAGGGCTCTGGAGTGGATGTGGCTTTCAATTGATGTTAGATCTAGTGGTTCAGCATGGTTGAGTCTGTCTTTTCCTCTCTCTTCTTCCAAGTCTGCTTTTCTCAGCTTCTTCATTTTGTAGGAGGCACTCTCCATGTAGTAGGAAAGATGGAATTTTAGAGCTTGCAGTGACTAAAGGAGAGATAGCCTCTTTGTTCCTTCCCCTCTTTGTTCTTTTTTCCTTTTCTTTATTTTTGTCTATGAAAAAGTTGCCCATTTGGTTCATGTGTTCCCCCCACTTCTGGACCAATGACTGGTCAGCTTGAAGAGTCAGACTCTCTGATGGACTTCCTTATCAAAATAAAATAGAATGAGAGGAACAGTTTTAAAATGGAAGGGGTGTTGGCCAGACAAGAGAGAGACATAGAGAGATTGGGAGAGGGTGAGGGAGAGGGAGAGGTTCAGATCAAGGTGGTACCAGATGATGCTAGCTGTCTTGAGGTGGGACTCTTTGATCCTATGGCCTTAGATGTTCTCTGCTCCATACTGTCAGCCTCGAATGAAAGCAGGAACTTCATCTCAGCTTGGACTGCAGCATGGGGTGTGGCTGTCAGAGACAGGGACCTTTTGGATCTCACAGTCAACCACAACCCTAACCCTTTGTGGCTGGCGAAAGTGACTTAACCCTTTGAATTTCCATTCCAATTTCCAGAAAACATTATTTGTCCTGATAGAAAGCAACAATTGCTTAGCCTTTGGAGGATGAAGATGCTGAAGTTCCTTTCTTAGAATTTACCAGAAAGTTTTCATCTTGCATTCCCATGCTTGGAATAAGGTAGGAGATGAGTTGATAGGTCATTTGCCCTTTAATCTCTGGTATTGTTCTACCACATCGTGTTTGTATTTGCTGAGTTCCACCTCCCTGGGAAACAGCCTGGGCTTGGAGAGCATACACATAGCAGTGGTTTAGCATTTACCTGAGAAAGTCTTTTAAAAAGCTCATAATGAATGCTGTCTTATGCATCCTTTCTAAACCCCTGGTTAGGAGGAGGCAGATGAGGGGTAGAAGATGGATATGATCTTCTTCATTCGATATTTATAGGAAAGTAAGGCATAGGGAGGGTTAAGTGGTTTATAGGGGAATATCAGTGGCAAAACCTAAAGACAGAAAATCAGTTCAGTTCAATCGCTCAGTCGTGTTCAATGCTTTGTGACGCCATGGACTGCAGCACACCAAGCTTCCCTGTCCATCACCAACTCCCAGAGCTTACTCAAACTCGTGTCCATTGAGTCAGTGATGCCATCCAACCATGTCATCCTCTGTCATCCCCTTCTCCTCCTGCCTTCAGTCTTTCCCAGCATCAGGGTCTTTTCAAATGAGTCAGTTCTTTGCATCAGGTGACCAAAGTATTGGAGTTTCAGCTTCAGCATCAGTCCTTCCAATGAATATTCAGGACATTTTTCTTTTAGGATTGACTGGTTTGACCTCCTTGCAGTCCAGGGGACTCTCAAGAGTTTTCTCCAACACCACAGTTCAAAAGCATCAATTCTTCAGTGAATTTGAAATCACTCTTCTAACAATTGGTCTTCGTCATTTATGGTTCCAATATGCTATTTCCTTTCAAAAGAAAGGAAACATTCCACTTTCACTGGAGAATCCATTAAGATCCGTTGCCCAAAGGATAGTAGCCAAGAAATCATTTAATGAGATCTAGAGCATTTTACAAGGCATGCTGAGTTTCCATTTGTTGTAGCATTGCATTCAACATGCACTTTTCTTATTCTTTTAAAATACAGTAAAAAAGTTTGCTTTCTAAGCTTCTCCACTGATTGCTGATCCTAAATATAGCCAAACTGAAGGGAGTAGGTGTCTGGTTCAAAAGCTCAGGCAAGAGTAGATGTTATTGACAAAAGCCTTCTAAGTATCAAGGATGTGAGGATGTGGATTTTATTTTTTGGTGTCGGGTAGAAAAATGATGCTTCCAGCTCTTTGAACATCAGTAATATTTTATTTCACTGCTTCTGCTGCTGTTGATTCTCATGTTATTTCATGAGTCTATACCAGGAGCTGGCAAACTTTCTGTAACAAGGCAGATAGTAAAGATTTTTGGTTTTGTGGGCTATAGGGTAGACTACGTGACTTTGCTGTTGTAATGTGAAAGCCCCCATTTGCAATATGTACATGAATGGGCAAGCCTTTGTTCCAACAAAACTGTGTTTACAAAAACAGATACCCACTCCAGGATTCTTGCCTGGAGAATCCCATGGACAGAGGAGCCGGCCAGGTTACAGTCTGTGGGGTCGCAAGAATCGGACACAACTGAGCGACTGAGCACACACATACACAAAAACAGATGGAGGGCCAGACTTGGCCCCTGGGCAGTTGTTTGCGCATCCTTTGTGTACACAGTCTCCTGGAGTCTATGTGGTCTCCTCTGCCTGGACACAGCTGAAACACACTGTACCTTCAGTATTTCTATAGCCTCCATCATGATCCATTTCCTTTTCCAGCAGAGTTCTGTTACAGGATTCAGTTTTAAGTGGTATTTCCAAGAACCCCTTTTCCAGTGTCTTCATTTCCATCTTAAGAGCAGTGGATCTTGGGCTGTACTTGAAGGCCTGATTTCAGCTCTGCAGAAGCAAAAATCTTCCTGTTCTATTGGTGGAACATGCTGGAATATGGTCTAGTAAAATGGCACCAGACAAATGTTGATGGAGTCCTCGAATAAGGGAGCCTAAGCAAATTGCTTCACCTGAATGAGTCTATCCTCAGCTGGGAGAACATCCACCTTGGTCACCCTGCAGAATGGTTTTGAGGATTACCATTCATTCAGTTTCTCTGTATTGAGCACCTGCTTCTCACTGTATCTTTTGCTTGGCATTGGAGATGTGCTGGGCTTCCCTGGTGGCTCAGATGGTAAAGAATCCACCTGCGATTCAGGAGAGCAGGCTTTGATCCCTGGGTTGGGAAGATCCCCTGGAAGAGGGCATAGCAACCCACTCCAGTATTATTGCTTGGAGGATCCTCGTGGATAGAGGAGCCTGGTGGGCTATAGTCCATGGGATTGCAAAGAGTTGGACACAACTGAGTGACTAAGTGCAGCACAGGGGATGTACTGGTAAACCAAATGCTTACCAAGCTTATCTTCAAGTGATCCAATTCATTACCTCCAATACTTTGGCCACCCGATGTGAAGAGCCGACTCATTAGAAAAGACTCTGATGCTGGGAAAGATTGAGGGTAAGAGGAGAAGGGGGTGACAGAGGATGAGATGGTTTGATGGCATCACTGACTCAATGGATGTAGTTTGAGCAAACTCAGGGAGATAGTGAAGGACTGGCACAGCTGCAGTTCATTGGGTTGCAAAGAGTTGGACACAATTTAGCAACTGGACAACCACATAGGAGAGAAAACTTCCTGTTGATTGATTTTACATGAGTTTAGATTTTCCTGACCTTTTATTTTTATTTTTTTAATTTTTTATTAGTTGGAGGCTAATTACTTCACAACATTTCAGTGGGTTTTGTCATACATTGATATGAATCAGCCATAGATTTACACGTATTCCCCATCCCGATCCCCCCTCCCACCTCCCTCTCCACCCGATTCCTCTGGGTCTTCCCAGTGCACCAGGCCCAAGCACTTGTCTCATGCATCCCACCTGGGCTGGGGATCTGTTTCACCATAGATAGTATACATGCTGTTCTTTTGAAATATCCCACCCTCACATTCTCCCACATAGTTCAATAGTCTGTTCTGTATTTCTGTGTCTCTTTTTCTGTTTTGCATATAGGGTTATCGTTACCATCTTTCTAAATTCCATATATATGTGTTAGTATGCTGTAATGTTCTTTATCTTTCTGGCTTACTTCACTCTGTATAAGGGGCTCCAGTTTCATCCATCTCATTAGGACTGGTTCAAATGAATTCTTTTTAACGGCTGAGTAAAAGTCCATGGTGTATATGTACCACAGCTTCCTTATCCATTCATCTGCTGATGGGCATCTAGGTTGCTTCCATGTCCTGGCTATTATAAACAGTGCTGCAATGAACATTGGGGTGCATGTGTCTCTTTCAGATCTGGTTTCCTCAGTGTGTATGCCCAGAAGTGGGATTGCTGGGTCATATGGCAGTTCTATTTCCAGTTTTTTAAGAAATCTCCACACTGTTTTCCATAGCGGCTGTACTAGCTTGCATTCCCACCAACAGTGTAAGAGGGTTCCCTTTTCTCCACACCCTCTCCAGCATTTATTGCTTGTAGACTTTTGGATAGCAGCCATCCTGACTGGGGTGTAATGGTACCTCATTGTGGTTTTGATTTGCATTTCTCTAATAATGAGTGATGTGGAGCATCTTTTCATGTGTTTGTTAGCCATCTGTATGTCTTCTTTGGAGAAATGTCTGTTTAGTTCTTTGGCCCATTTTTGAATTGGGTCATTTATTTTTCTGGAATTGAGCTGCAGGAGTTGCTTGTATATTTTTGAGATTAATCCTTTGTCTGTTTCTTCATTTGCTATTATTTTCTCCCAATCTGAGGGCTGTCTTTTCACCTTACTTATAGTTTCCTTTGTAGTGCAAAAGCTTTTAAGTTTCATTAGGTCCCATTTGTTTAGTTTTGCTTTTATTTCCAATATTCTGGGAGGTGGGTCATAGAGGATCTTGCTGTGATTTATGTCGGAGAGTGTTTTGCCTATGTTCTCCTCTAGGAGTTTTATAGTTTCTGGTCTTACATTTAGATCTTTAATCCATTTTGAGTTTATTTTTGTGTATGGTGTTAGAAAGTGTTCTAGTTTCATTCTTTTACAAGTGGCTGACCAGTTTTCCCAGCACCACTTGTTAAAGAGGTTGTCTTTTTTCCATTGTATATCCTTGCCTCCTTTGTCAAAGATAAGGTGTCCATAGGTTCGTGGATTTATCTCTGGGCTTTCTATTCTGTTCCATTGATCTATATTTCTGTCTTTGTGCCAGTACCATACTGTCTTGATGACTGTGGCTTTGTAGTAGAGTCTGAAGTCAGGCAGGTTGATTCCTCCAGTTCCATTCTTCTTTCTCAGGATTACTTTGGCTATTCGAGGTTTTTTGTATTTCCATACAAACTGTGAAATTCTTTGGTCTAGTTCTGTGAAAAATACCATTGGTAGCTTGATGGGGATTGCATTGAATCTATAGATTGCTTTGGGTAGAATAGCCATTTTGACAATATTGATTCTTCCAATCCATGAACACGGTATGTTTCTCCATCTGTTTGTGTCCTCTTTGATTTCTTTCATCAGTGTTTTATAGTTTTCTATGTATAGGTCTTTTGTGTCTTTAGGTAGATATACTCCTAAGTATTTTATTCTTTTTGTTGCAATGGTGAATGGTATTGTTTCCTTAATTTCTCTTTCTGTTTTTTCATTGTTAGTATATAGGAATGCAAGGGATTTCTGTGTGTTAATTTTATATCCTGCAACTTTACTATATTCATTGATTAGCTCTAGTAATTTTCTGGTAGAGTCTTTAGGGTTTTCTATGTAGAGGATCATGTCATCTGCAAACAGTGAGAGTTTCACTTCTTCTTTTCCTATCTGGATTCCTTTTACTTCTTTTTCTGCTCTGATTGCTGTGGCCAAAACTTCCAACACTATGTTGAATAGTAGTGGTGACAGTGGGCACCCTTGTCTTGTTCCTGATTTCAGGGGAAATGCTTTCAATTTTTCACCATTGAGGGTGATGCTTGCTGTGGGTTTGTCATATATAGCTCTTATTATGTTGAGGTATGTTCCTTCTATTCCTGCTTTTTGGAGAGTTTTAATCATAAATGAGTGTTGAATTTTGTCAAAGGCTTTCTCTGCATCTATTGAGATAATCATATGGTTTTTATCTTTCAATTTGTTAATGTGGTGTATTACATGGATTGATTTGCGGATATTAAAGAATCCTTGCATTCCTGGGATAAAGCCCACTTGGTCGTGGTGTATGATTTTTTTTAATATGTTGTTGGATTCTGTTTGCTAGAATTTTGTTAAGGATTTTTGCATCTATGTTCATCAGTGATATTGGTCTGTAGTTTTCTTTTTTTGTGGCATCTTTGTCAGGTTTTGGAATAAGGGTGATGGTGGCCTCATAGAATGAGTTTGGAAGCTTACCTTCATCTGCAATTTTCTGGAAGAGTTTGAGTAAGGTAGGTGTTAGCTCTTCTCTAAATTTTTGGTAGAATTCAGCTGTGAAGCCATCTGGTCCTGGGCTTTTGTTTGCTGGAAGATTTTTGATTACAGTTTCGATTTCCTTGCTTGTGATGGGTCTGTTAAGATCTTCTATTTCTTCCTGGTTCAGTTTTGGAAGGTTATACTTTTCTAAGAATTTGTCCATTTCATCCAAGTTGTCCATTTTATTGGCATAGAGCTGCTGGTAGTAGTCTCTTATGATCCTTTGGATTTCAGTGTTGTCTGTTGTGATCTCTCCATTTTCATTTCTAATTTTGTTAATTTGGTTCTTCTCTCTTTGCTTCTTAATGAGTCTTGCTAATGGTTGGTCAATTTTGTTTATTTTTTTAAAAAACCAGCTTTTAGCTTTGTTGATTTTTGCTATGGTCTCTTTAGTTTCTTTTGCATTTATTTCTGCCCTGATTTTTAAGATTTCTTTCCTTCTGCTAACCCTGGGGTTCTTCATTTCTTCCTTCTCTAATTGCTTTAGGTGTAGAGTTAGGTTATTTATTTGGTTTTTTTCTTGTTTCTTGATGTAAGCCTGTAATGCTATGAACCTTCCCCTAAGCACTGCTTTTACAGTGTCCCATAGGTTTTGGGTTGTTGTGTTTTCATTTTCATTCATTTCTATACATATTTTGATTTCTTTTTTGATTTCTTCTATGATTTGTTGGTTATTCAGAAGCGTGTTATTTAGCCTCCAGGTGTTTGAATTTTTAACAATTTTTTTCCTGTAATTGAGATGTAATCTTACTGCACTGTGGTCAGAAAAGATGACTGGAATGATTTCAATTTTTTTGAATTTTCCAAGACCAGATTTATGGCCCAGGATGTGATCTATTCTGGAGAAGGTTCCATGTGCACTTGAGAAAAAGGTGAAGTTGATTGTTTTGGGGTGAAATGTCCTATAGATATCAATTAGGTCTAGCTGGTCCATTGTGTCATTCAAGGTTTGTGTTTCCTTGTTAATTTTCTGTTTAGTTGATCTATCCATAGTTGTGAGTGGGGTATTAAAGTCTCCCACTATTATTGTGTTACTATTAATTTCCTCTTTCATACTCGTTAGCGTTTGCCGTACATATTGCGGTGCTCCTATGTTGGGTGCATATATATTTATAATTGTTATATCTTCTTCTTGGATTGATCCTTTGATCATTATGTAGTGTCCTTCTTTGTCTCTTTTCACATCCTTTATTTGAAAGTCTATTTTATCTGATATGAGTATTGCGACTCCTGCTTTCTTTTGGTCTCCGTTTGCATGAAATATTTTTTTCCAGCCCTTCACTTTTAGTCTGTATGTGTCTCTTGTTTTGAGGTGGGTCTCTTGTAGACAGCATATATAGGGGTCTTGTTTTTGTATCCATTCAGCCAATCTTTGTCTTTTGGTTGGGGCATTCAACCCATTTACATTTAGGGTAATTATTGATAGGTGTGGTCCCGTTGCCATTTACTTTGTTGTTTTGGGTTCACGTTTATACAACCTTTCTGCATTTCCTGTCTAGAGAAGATCCTTTAGCATTTGTTGAAGAGCTGGTTTGGTGGTGCTGAATTCTCTCAGCTTTTGCTTATCTGTAAAGCTTTTAAATTCTCCTTCATATCTGAATGAGATCCTTGCTGGATACAGTAATCTAGGTTGTAGGTTATTCTCTTTCATTACTTTCAGGACGTCCTGCCATTCCCTTCTGGCCTGGAGGGTTTCTATTGATAGATCAGCTGTTATCCTTATGGGAATCCCTTTGTGTGTTATTTGTTGTTTTTCCCTTGCTGCTTTTAATATTTGTTCTTTGTGTTTGATCTTTGTTAGTTTGATTAATATGTGTCTTGGGGTGTTTCGCCTTGGGTTTATCCTGTTTGGGACTCTCTGGGTTTCTTGGACTTGGGTGGCTATTTCCTTCCCCATTTTAGGGAAGTTTTCAGCTATTATCTCCTCGAGTATTTTCTCATGGCCTTTCTTTTTGTCTTCTTCTTCTGGGACTCCTATGATTCGAATGTTGGGGCGTTTCACATTGTCCCAGAGGTCCCTGAGGTTGTCCTCATTTCTTTTGATCCTTTTTTCTTTTTTCCTCTCTGCTTCATTTATTTCCACCATTTTATCTTCTACCTCACTTATCCTATCTTCTGCCTCCGTTATTCTACTCTTGGTTCCTTCCAGAGTGTTTTTGATCTCATTCATTGCATTGTTCATTTTTAATTGAGTCTTTTTTATTTCTTCTAGGTCTTTATTAAACATTTCTTGCATCTTTTCAATTTTTGTCTCCAGGCTATTTATCTGTAACTCCATTTTGTTTTCAAGATTTTGGATCATTTTTATTATCATTATTCTAAATTCTTTTTCAGGTAGATTCCCTATCTCCTCCTCTTTTGTTTGACTTGGTGGGCATTTTTCATGTTCCTTTACCTGTTGGGTATTTCTCTGCCTTTTCATCTTGTTTAGATTGCTGTGTCTGGAGTGGGCTTTCTGTATTCTGGAGGTCTGTGGTTCCTTTTTATTGTGGAGGATTTACCCAGTGGGTGGGGTTAGACGATTGGCTTGTCAAGGTTTCCTGGTTAGGGAAGCTTGCATCAGTGTTCTGGTGCATGGAACTTGATTTCTTCTCTTTGGAGAGTAATGGAGTGCCCAGTAATGAGTTTTGAGATGGGTCTATGTGTTAGGTGTGACCTTGGGCAGCCTGTATGTTGACGTTCAGGGCTATGTTCCTGCGTTGCTGGAGAATTTGCGTGGTATATCTTACTCTATAACTTATTGGCTCTTGGGTGGTGGTTGGTTTCAGTGTAGGTATGGAGGCTTTTGGACGGTCACTTATTACTTAAAGTTCCATGTAGTCAGGAGTTTTCTGGTGTTCTCAGGTTTTGGGCTTAAGTCTCCTGCCTCTGGATTTCAGTTTTATTCTTCCTGTAGTCTCAGGACTTCTCCAGCTATACAGCACTGATAAGAAAACTTCTAGGTTAATGGCGAAAAGATTCTCCCCTGTTAGGCATACCCAGAGAGGTTCACAGAGTTACATGAAGAAGAGGAGAGGGAGGAGGAAGATAGAGATGAGCAGGAGGAGAAAAAGGGGGACTCAAGAGGAGAGAGACAGATCTACGCAGCTGTCTGTTCCCAGAGTGTTCTCCATAGCCCAGTCACCTACAAAGATTCACAGAATTGGATTGGGAAGAGAAGGGGAAAGGAGGAAATAGAGGTGTTCTGAGGTAGAAAACAGAGAGTCAAGATTGGGAGAGAATAATCTTCGGTTTAAAAATAGGGCTTCTCTTCTTCTTTTTTTTTTTTTTTTGTAAGGTTATAGTGTGTTGAAAATGAAAATTAAGGAGTAGTAGAGGAGTACTAGAGGACTTTAAAAGAAATAAGAGGAAAAGAAAAATAGAAAATAGAAGAGAAAAAGGAAAGAAAAAGAAGAAAAAAGAAAAAGAAAAAAAAAATTTTTTTTTCCCCTAATTAAAAAAATCGTAAAAATCTATGAAAATGAAAGTTAAGGAGTAATGGGGGAGTAATAGGGAATTTTAAAGGAAAATAAAAGAGAAAAAATAAAAAATAAAAAAAAAGGAAAAAAAAGAAAAAAAAAGAGAAAAAAGTAAAATTCTATCTAGGAGTTTCTCTAGAGCTGTTGCGGTCAGTGTGGGTTCGGCTCAGTTTCAGATAGCTCCTCGTTCCAGCTTACACTTCTCGATATCTACAGGCTCCTTACGGTGTAGTCGGTGTTTTCTAGAGGGATTTTAATCTGTTGCACCAGTCCCTTCTGAGGCGGTTCCCTTTGTTTATTTGACTTCTGTTTGCCGGTCTCTTCAGAGCCTCATTTCCGCCCTGACACAGGCGGGCGGAGGTGGACTCTTATTCAGGTAGCTAGTTCCGTCGCTCTGCGGGGAGGGGCTGACGCTGCGGGGATGGGCTGGCGCTGCGGGGAGGGTCTGGCGCTGTGAGGACGGGCTTGCGCCGCGGGGACGGGCTGGCGCTGCCGGGAGGGGCTGACGCCGCTTTCTCCGTCTGCGCTGCTCAGGCTCCTGGCTGTTCTATATGGAGCGCGCCCCGCGCTGCGCGAGGTTCCAGCCCTCAGGTGTTCCACAAAAGCGCGGAGCGAAAAGCTGCGCCTGCTCTCTGTGCCTTCCCCGTCAGAGCGGTCCAGGCAGCCAGGGGCTTGGTGGGCGCACTCTACCCAGGTGTGGCGCGCCCACTCCCTTCCGCGTCCCCAGCCCCAGTCCCCGCCCGCGCCGGTCGGGTGCCTGCGCCCTGTGTCTCGCCGCGACCTTCCCCTCCCCCCTGCCTCTGGCGGGGCTGGGCCGGTCCGCAGCCTGCGAGCTCTTCTCGGGACTTTCTCCGTCCCTTTGTTCTGCGAACGGCCGGCAGTGTGTTCGGGCCTGTTAATGTACTCTCTCTCTTTTGGTCTCCCACAGTTCAAGTTGGCACCTCACAGACGCTCCCTCCGATTGTCCTCAGGGCACTCAGGCCCGGACCCTACCCCAAGCAATGCCGCCCAAGACTCCCTTCCCTGGACGAGTCTCCGTCCTCAGCTCTTTTGTCTCACTTTTTATCTTTTATATTTTGTCCTACCTCCTTTCGAAGACAATGGGCTGCTTTTCTGGGCGCCTGATGACCTCAGCTAGCGATCAGAAGTTGTTCTGTGAAGTTTGCTCTGCGTTCAGTTATTCTTTTCATGAATTTGTAGGAGAGAAAGTGGTCTCCCCGTCCTACTCCTCCGCCATCTTGGCTCCTCCCCCCTTTCCTGACCTTTTAAAACAAAGATCATCCCAAAGACTGAGGGAAAATTTGGTCTCTTTATTTAGAAGTTGAACTCTCAAGAAAGCCACTGGAATAGTAGCTTAGATCAAATGATAAAGGTTGGGGGTGAGGACAGGCAGAGAATGAAAACAGAATGTTTAAGAGTAGCCTGATGAAGCTGCTTTCAACCAAACCTCATTTCTGAAGGAAATCAAAGAGATTTTCTGCTCCATCTGGGCTATAAACCTTACAATTAAAGTCAGCTAGTTGAGGGTAAAAATAAGAGTGTAGGAGGATTCATTTGGAAACGTTGTCAGCAGCCAACTGGAAAAAAATAGCAGCTACTCGGATTACTAGGAAAGTTCTTGGAGGGTGTAGAGGTGTATCACATAATCTAATCTGCCACCTATTTCAGTGGCGTTTGGGTCGTTGGATAAGCATTACAGTTTAGAAGGAAATAGCACCAGTGAAAAGGAAAATAAGATGGTTATTTTCAACTCTGGCTCCTGTTCGCCAGTGTGAATTTGTTGTTGGTCAGATGTGATAGCCTGTCCAGATTCATTTTGATGGTATTTGCTGAAGAATAACTTTGTGCTTTGCATTGGGTTGGAAGTCAGAGGTGGGCAGAGGGTGTGTGTGTGTGTGTGTATGGTGGGGGGAGGGGGGCAAGTGGACCAAAAGCAGAGGCAGACCCAGTTCTAACCTTCTGAGGATCAGATTTCTGGAGAGTGTGCATAAAAAAGCTTTGTGCAGTGTGATGGATCCACGTCTCCATAGAGCAACAAGACAGTATGTCCTACGAGTGCAGATCTTAGTACGGTACCTGGCAAACAGCAAGTGTGCAAATCATTGGGGGAAGAATCACCTTTGCTACCACATTTTCAGTGTTCCAGCCATTCCAACTCATCTGGAGTCCCACACATGCACCGCATGCCTTACGGATGCTGCTCTGTGGGCTTGGAATACCTTTTGCCTCCACTTTGCCTTCCTAGCTCTTCTTCTTCAAGACTATACACACATGTTCCTTCTCCCTGAAGGTGTTTCCTTGTCCTCTTTCCTTCTCCCCACCGTAAGCCTGGTTGAGATTCTCCATCTTCCCTCCTCCCTCTCCTACTCCACATGCCGCTCTTAGAGCCCACGCTCACTGGGATTGTGGTTGCTTGTATCTTACAATGGAGGCCAGTTGCTAGTAATCAAAACATTTGCCTGGCATTTGGGGGAATCACAAAAAATAAAGTTCATACATTCACTGAATATACTATTTTAGCTGAAAACTGAGAGCTGTATGATTATTGATCCATTTTTTGATATAGGCAAGCTCTGTCTTATTATATTCTGCTGACTAGAGTCCTAGATCATGTTTCTCTTTAAAATCATACCTCTAGTACACTATCTATAATTTCTAGTTTCTGATTTTTGTTTTTCATGATGTGTGAAGATACTGAGAAAGCCATTCAAAGATAGTAGGTTCTTCCCCACATCCAGTATTTTATTCTTCTCCTCCTCACATGTAATTAAACTATATTTTTTAGTGACTCACCTTTATCAAATCTTTGCAAAACATTCAAATAACTATATATGGAGACATGAATTTGGGGGTACTCTTTTCTGTTGATTTTCATACTATTTAATTAAATAATAATTATAATAACAAGTATGACAGCTATACAGTTTTGAGAACAAGCACAGTTAGCTGTTGCAAACACATTTATTGGCTGGTGGGAGAAGCAACGGTTGAGTGATAACATGTGACTCACTTGTTAGGTGGGCATCAGAGAATGGAGAATGGCAGTTAATCCAGCAGGTTGGTTAAGCAAAACTCAGTTGAAGGAGCATATACTTGGTTGAGCTGGTCCAGTGACTGGTCAAGCATATATTGAATACTTTGTTAAATGGATGCGTGAACAATCCAGTAAGAGAAGGAGAGAACTTTGGTGGATATGAATTTTCCAGGATCACTGATGCTTGAGCTCACAGTTGGCCATCTCCTCTATCTATAGGGAAAAGTGTTTTAGTCACTTAGTCGCATCCGACTCTTTGCCGCTTCGTGAACTGTAGTCTCCCAGGTTCCTTTTTCCATGGGATTTTCCAGGCAGGAATACTGGAATGGGTTGCCATTCCCTTCTCCAGGGGATCTTCCCAACCCAGGGGTCAAACCGGGCCTCCTGCATTGCAGGCAGATTCTTTACTGTCTGAGACTAGCTGGGCTCAAATCAAAAGGCCAGAACTTTCCTTATCATTTGCAGAATATAACTGTGAAGAGAAATCTCTCTCCAAAGAACAGGGCACAGATTTCTGGATGAGCCTGCCAGCTGGCTCCCCAAACCCCTGCCCTACCTTCAGACACAGCTGCTGTCTTGCTGATGAGCAAGCGATAAAATGTCCCCTGCGCTCCCTGGGGACCCTCTCTGCCACTGCTTCTTATTTCAGCCACTTCTGCTTTGGCTCTGAAACCTGTGAAATGTTGAGGGACTAGAGTTCCTAGAGAGATAGACCACTGAAGGACGTCATTTGTATTAAAATTCTGTATATGTAAATCCCTTTAATGAATCTGGCTCCACGGCAGCATATGGTACGTCAGCTGGCAAGGGTTGTAGTGTATACATCAGGGCCCCATTTCTGGTGTAGTAGTCCCTTTTCCCTGTAGATAATTTTACCTTACCTGTGTGGAGACAGTAACAAGAAACTGACATGTGCACTTTATTTTATGTATGCATTATGTGTATATATATATATATTTACTGTATGTATATACTATATACCTTGTATATAAAGTGATTTTTTTTCCCTAAACATGAGACAGTTTAGTTTGGGCACATGGAAAATTGCTGTGGATATAGGGTCAGCTATTGCAAAGGAGGGATTATGGAGAGAGAGAGAGAGACTAAAGCTCTGTGTGTGTGTGTGTGTGTGTGTAGTGACGAATTAATAGAAGGAAGATCTGTCTGACCCATGGCACCAAGACAGGCCACTCAGGGGCTTATCCATTAAGTGAAGCAGTATGAGGTTGGGTCTAAGAAGCAGAAAATTTGCATGATGCAGTGGCTAAGAGCATATATCCTAGTTGCAGATAGGTGTTGGGTTCAAGTCCTGGCCCTGGTACTTAACTCACTGTGTGTTCAGGGAATGTACCGTATTGCTTCCTTTTTAGTCCTTAATAAAAGAGTAATAGGACTGCCTTCACTGAGCTGGTGGGATGATTAGATATTTATTTGGAAAGTAATTCACACAGTGCCTGCCAAATGGTAAAACACTTTAAAAATGTGATCTTCTCAGAAATATTCATTGTACTTTAGGACAGCACAATCTTGTCCTGCTATGGGGGTGGTTCTTCGGGTTATTTGGGATCAGAAGGCCTTCACTGAACCAGACTCTCACTGATTAACACTGGGTGGTACAAAGTGTAGTGCTGGGTGCTTTGGGGGTGGGAGGATCGAAAAAGTAGGTTTCAAGATGCTGTGGTAGAGGTTTGTAATATAATAGGAGAGAGGGGCCTAATATCCCCAGAGGAAGACAGAGTCACAGTCAGAGAAAATGTACACATGACTGTCACTGACGAGCTTCCATCCTGAGCAAGGATTGAGATGCTTTGGCCAGTTTGTTTCCTCTGCTTTTAATCATTGAGATTCTTAACACTCAGGGACTGAGAGCTGCTGAAGATGTAGCTGCTTCATGTCAATTTCAGAAACCAGACTAGAACGCCTGTTGCTTCCCCTCCCCCCTGCCCAGCCCAATGCAAGCCTGTTCTGCTTTATCCCTTCTATCAGGAAGGATTCATCTATGGCAGTGCTGAGACCTAACATCAGACACACTCAGGATGCTATTCTTTTATTGCTGACAAGGTTGAGACTTTCCACGTGAGAGGGGGTTGAGATGAATGAGTTTCCACCGTATTTATAGAAGCTCAGTGCAATATCTCCCAAGGTATAAATAGAACAATGAAGTGTTGACAAAAGGGCTGGTTTTTCTGTAACTGTGGAAACCCTGCAATTATTCCTAGAACTATACTCATTGTTTATCTGCATCTAAATTTTAATAAACAGGGCTCTTGCTGCTTATTCATGAATTTCAAATGGAAATATATCTCCCATTATTATCCCCTCCTTATGAGTCAGGCCCCAACTTGCAAATTTGCAGCTGAGTAAATAGAGGGAACATTAGCAGCAATTAGATAATTGGCGCCCTGGATAAACCCGCCCACAGCTGTGAATGAATATGGACCGTGCCAGTGTCACCTGGTGCAGTCTTTGCGTCCCACCGTAGCCTTTGCACTTGAGCATAGAAGTTTACCAGCCGAGGTCCTGGCCCCTCCTCTTCCCAAGAGGCTCAAGGGAACAAAGTAAGGGAGTTTCCCTATAGTTCACGTGAGCCATTGTGCAGTGAAAGATGTATGGCTAGAGAATTTAGTAAAAAGGGGAGAGTGAGTCCATTTATCTTTGCTCCACTGGTTGCTAAATTGCTTATGATAACTTGTTTGGTGCATACAGCGAGCAAAAATTAATGCTTGGATTCTGAGCTGGGGAGAAAGGGTTTGGTTCTGACTTATGCTTTTTGGTAAATCCCTCCTGCCCACCCCAAACTTGCTAGCTTTGAGATGACCATTTTTTGAACTCCATCATCAGTTTTTTTTCCCCTCTCTGATGTGACTTGGGTTTCCTTTAGTCACCATATTTTCAGTGGTTCCCAACCTTTTTGGCACCAGAGGCTGGTTTCATGGAAGACAGTTTTTCCACAGACTGGGGGGTGGGGAATGGTTTTGGGATGATTCAAGCCCATTACATTTATGGTACACTTTATTTTTGTTATTATTACATTATATATGTTGAAATAATTATACAGTTCATCATAATGCAGAATCAGTGGGAGCCCTGAGCTTGTTTTCCGGCAGTCAGATGGTCCCACCTGGGGTGATGGGAGACAGTGACACCTGAAGTGTGTTGCTATGCCCAGTCTACTCTGTAATCTCATTGCCTTCACTGCAGAAAACCCTGCTTCACAAAGACAGGATTTTGGAAATGGGAGCAGGCTTTCAGTGCTTTTGCGGCCATCTCAGAATATACATCAAGGCTGTATATTGTCACCCTGCTTATTGAACTTACATGCAGAGTACATCATGAGAAACGCTGGGCTGGAGGAAGCGCAAGCTGGAATCAAGATTGCCAGGAGAAATATCAATAACCTCAGATATGCAGATGACACCACCCTTATGGCAGAAAGTGAAGAAGAACTAAAGAGCCTCCTGATGAAAGTGAAAGAGGAGAGTGAAAAGGTTGGCTTAAAGCTCAACATTCAGAAAACTAAGATCATGGTATCTGGTCCCATCACTTCATGGCAAATAGATGGGGAAACAGTGTCAGACTTTATTTTTGGGGGCTCCAAAATCACTGCAGATGGTTATTGCAGCCATGAAATTAAACTTTCCTTGGAAGGAAAGTTATGACCAACCTAGACAGCATATTAAAAAGCAGAGACATTACTTTGTCAACAAAGGTTCGTCTAGTCAAGGCTATGGTTTTTTCAGTAGTCACGTATGGGTGTGAGTGCCGAAGAATTGATGCTTTTGAACTGTGGTGTTGGAGAAGACTCTTGAGAGTCCCTTGGACTGCAAGGAGATCCAACCAGTCTATCCTAAAGGAGATGAGTCCTGGGTGTTCATTGGAAGGACTGATGTTGAAGCTGAAATTCCAATACTTTGGCTACCTCATGCGAAGTGTTGACTCATTTGAAAAGACCCTGATGCTGGGAGGGATTGAGGGCAGAAGGAGAAGGGGAGAACAGAGGATGAGATGGTTGGATGGCATCACCGACTCAATGGACACGGGTTTGGGTAGACTCTGGCAGTTGGTGATGGACAGGGAGGCCTGGCATGCTGCGGTTCATGGGGTCGCAAAGAGTCGGACGTGACTGAGCGACTGAACTGAACTGAATAGAATATTGTGCTTTGACTTTAATCCAGAATGTATGGAGGTTTGAAGCTGTTTCAAATACATTCTAAACCTAACCCTGACCAGCTGTTGTGTGGCTTTGATGGGGGGGTGGTTGGGGACCCCTGCCTGTTTTAATCTTTCTTTATTTGGGAGGATTATATTTTTCCTGGATGGAATAGGATGACTTTTCCAGCTCATTCTTTACTCCTGTCTCTCAGGCAATCATGAAGCCCTTTAATTGCTGGTGACTCCAGGGAAACAGAGTAATATCACAAAGGGAGAGTGGCAAGAGGACTTGCTCATCCCTTCGAAGCACCAGGATGGAGATGCATTTGAGTGCAGTGGGCTTACCCACCCATCCTCCTCCTCTGCCCCACCCTGTCTGACCTGGGTCCTCACTTTTACTTTGGAGTTGATAGCAGTTCTGTCTAGACCTCCAGTCTCTCACTCCTGTCTCCCTGGATGCTTTCCTAAGTTCCTTCTTTCTTTTTTGTTTTTTAAATTGCGTACAACTTCTGTGGGTTTAGAAGGAGGGGTATGGGGTGGGAGTTGGATGTAACAAGAGTGGGGGTTTGGATTGGGTGTGTGGGTCACTGAATGAGTCACATGGAATCCATTAGTCTCTCAGGGATCATTCCAGGCCATCTCACTGTCTCCCCCTTAGAATAGGAATGTCACAGTGGGTCTTGAGCAGAAAGGCTCTAGGAGAGCTCCAAGAGAACTATAGGCCCTGATGAGATTTCTTGCCAGAGCTGTCTGTGTTTTGATATGTACCATCCCTCTTTAAAAACTTGAGAGAAATTACCTTTTATGTTTATTATTGATATCATTATTTTTAACATTTCTGGTATTAATGGTATTGATATAATGATAAAACTGTATTTTTTTTAGAGTACATTACCTTTATTTATTTTTTTCCATTTATTTTTATTAGTTGGAGGCTAATTGCTTTACAATATTGTAGTGGTTTTTGCCATACATTGACATGAATCAGCCATGGATTTACATGTATTCCCCATCCAGATCCCCCTTCCCACCTCCCTCTCCACCCGATCCCTCTGGGTCTTCCCAGTGCAATTTTACATTTTGAGCACCTACTTTGCTTTACGTATCTGTGTGCATGCTAAATTGCTTCAGTAGTGTCTGACTCTGTGTGACCCTTAGCCCACCAGGCTCCTCTGTCTGTGGGATTCTTCAGACAAGAATACTGGAGTGGGTTGCAGTGCCCTCCTCCAGGGGATTTTCCCGACCCAGGGTTGGAACCCGAGTCTCTTACATCTCCTGTATTGGCAGGTGGGTTCTTTACCATTTGCCTCACCTGGGAAGCTTCATGTACAATTATACATTATTTAACAATCCGGGAGATTAAGTTTATTATCCCTATTTTATGGGTGAGGAACTCAAGGATCAGAGAAATTAGTGTATATCCCAAGGCCACACTGATAGTAAGAGGCTTATCTAATTGTAAAACCCATTATTCTCAAATACCGTGCTAAAATGGTAGAACTCAAGTCATTTGGGGTAACAATTAATGTCTGAATTCTGGTCTTGAGAATGAGATGTTGACTGGATAGCCTGCATTTTAGGTCCTTAAGTCATAATCATTTGCATATTTTGGAGAAGACATTACAAACACAAACTTGGGTGGCAGTGGTTGCTATTGTTGTTTTTGGTGGTGGTGGTGTATTTTTAGTTTTTTTTTTCCTTATTATTATTATTTTTTTTTACCTTTCCTAAATCTTCCCTTCCAGCTAGAAACTAGTTTTCCCAATGCTTCCCTCTTGGTTCTCACTGCTGCCAACACATCAGATGTATCAACCACCTGAAACTGGGCTGCAGGGGTAGAATTTATTTGCAGACATTTTAATTTCCCTGGTGATAAGAAATTAATTTTGTTGCAACTCTTTAACTTTCTAATTGAATGATGGAATATCATGCGGTGTGTTTTCCAGAAGAAGGCAGTAAAAGTCTTACTTTCCACCTGAAAGAACTGAGTTGGGACCTGGGTTTGCAGGTTCCCTTTGCCCTACAACCCAGCCCAGCCCATCCTTCTGGGCTTGAGAAAAGTCATTTGGCATAAGGGTGTCAACTCTGCAGTCCTGCCCAGACTGCTGGTGGTCATGTCTGCTGGGAGAGGACCTCTACTTCTTTCATTCACTGAGCAAATATTTCTTAAGTACCTCCTGTGTATGTGTCAGGCACTGTTCTAGGCTCAGCAGAGAATAAAACAGGTGAGTCTCCCTGCCTTTCACTTGGGGAGGAAGCAGAAGAAAATAAGCAATTGTCATCTAAAATTCTATGAAGAAAAGCAAAGCAGGATAATGGATGCAGAATGTTGGAGCACTTAATTCAGAAGTTGTCTCTTGGGAGGTGACAGCTGAGAAAAGCCTGAATGAAGTGGGAAGAGCATTGAGCTGGAGGGAACAGCAGACCCATGAGGTTTATGCTCATCTTTGGACCAAACTACTTCACTCCCACCCCATTTAGAGCAATGAGTTGACCTGACTTGGATCTTCTGTGGCTGCCTTTTCTTGTGCTCATGCAGCTTCCTCCAGACCAGATCCTTTGGAGACTGCTTGGGACAGTGGGTCTCCCTTTCACAAGAAGTTTATGAAGAAGTCAATATCACCACAAAAAGGCAGCATGTGAAGTACAAGGTGACAGCAACATGTCTGCCTCCATTGACTTCAGTTCAGTCCAGTCGCTCAGTCGTGTCCGACTCTTTGCGACCCCATGAACCGCAGCATGCCAGGCCTCCCTGTCCATCACCAACCCCCAGAGTTTACCCAAACCCATGTTCATTGAGTCAATGATGCCATCCAACCGTCTCATCCTCTGTCATCCCCTTCTTCTGCCTCCAATCCCTCCCAGCATCAGGGTCTTTTCAAATGAGTCAGCTCTTTGCATTAGGTGGCCAAAGTATTGGAGTTTCAGCTTCGACATCAGTCCTTCCAATGAACACCCAGGACTGATCTCCTTTTGGATGGACTGGTTGGATCTTCTTGCAGTCCAAGGGACTCTCAAGAGTCTTCTCCAACACCACAGTTCAAAAACATCAATTCTTCGGTGCTCAGCTTTCTTCACAGTCCAACTCTCACATCCATACATGATTACTGGAAAAACTATAGCCTTGACTAGATGGACCTTTGTTGGCAAAGTAATGTCTCTGCTTTGTAATATGCTGTCTAGGTTGGTCATAACTTTCCTTCCAAGGAGTAAGCGTCTTTTAATATCATGGCTGCAATCACTATCTGCAGTGATTTTGGAGCCCAGAAAAATAAAGTCAGCCACTGTTTTCACTGTTTCCCCATCTATTTGCCATGAAGTGATGGGACCGGATGCCATGATCTTAGTTTTCTGAATGTTGAGTTTTAAGCCAACTTTTTTACTCTCCCCTTTCACTTTTATCAGGAGGCTCTTTAGTTCTTCTTCACTTTCTGCCATAAGGGTGGTGTCATCTGCATATCTGAGGTTATTGATATTTCTCCTGGCAATCTTGATTGCAGCTTGCGCTTCCTCCAGCCCAGAGTTTCTCATGATGTACTCTGCATATTAGTTAAATAAGCAGGGTGACAATATACAGCCTTGATGTACTCCTTTTCCTATTTGGAACCAGTCTGTTGTTCCATGACCAGTTCTAACTGTTGCTTCCTGACCTGCATACAGATTTGTCAAGACACAGGTCAGGTGGTCTGGTATTTCCATCTCTTGAAGAATTTTCCACAGTTTATTGTGAGCTACACAGTCAAAGGCTTTGGCATAGTCAATAAAGCACAAATAAGATATTTTTCTGGAACTGTCTTGCTTTTTTGATGATCCAGCAGATGTTGGCAATTTGATTTCTGGTTCCTCTGCCTTTTCTAAACCCAGCTTGAATGTCTAAGGCCTGGCTTGGAGAATTTTGAGCGTTACTTTGCTGGTGTGTGAGATGAGTGCAATTGTGCGGTAGCTTGAGCATTCTTTGGCATTGCCTTTCTTTGGGATTGGGATGAAAACAGACCTTTTCCAGTCCTGTGGCCACTGCTGAGTTTTCCAAATTTGCCGGCATATTGAGTGCATCATCTTTTACATTACATCTTTTACATCTTTTACTTTCACAGCATCATCTTTTAGGATTTGCAATAGCTCAACTGGAATTCCATCACTTCCACTAGCCATTGGCCTAGAAACAGATTTTATGAGTAGATGGAACACACCAATGTGGGGAGATTAGAAGTTCCTAGAATCATTCCCTGAAAATGTTGATTAATTTCCGATTATGTGCTAGTGCATGCATGCCTGCTAAGTTGCTTCAGTTGTGTCTGCCTCTTTGTGATCCAATGGACTGCAGCCCACCAGGCCCCTCTGTCCATGGGATTCTCCAGGCAAGAATACTGGAGTGGGTTGCCCTGCCCTTCTGCAGAGGATCTTCCCGATCCAGGGATTGAACCTGCATCTCTTACATCTCATGCATTGGGAGAAGGGTTCTTTACCACTAGTGCCAGTATGGGCTAAGGCAGGACTGTTTTGGGTTTTAAACACCATCAGCAGTCATTTACTATTATTATTATTTACTTGTATTAAGCAAATATTAGCTATTACAATTGAGTACTTTACAGTATGCCAGACTCTGTTCTATGGGATTAATTACTTTAATCCTCACAACATGCCTAAGAAATAGATTCTTTTATTGTTCATATTTGATTGAGAAAACACAAGCACAGAGAAACTGATAATTGATGTACCCCTGTGAATGTCCTGTCTGGGTTTGGAACCTGGGCAGTCTTTGAGTAAACACATATAGTTTACCATGACATGGGACAGGCACCATGGGAAAAGTTACAAGCAAAGGGTTCTTGCCCATCCTCATAGGAGAAAACAGAAGCTCAGAGAGCCAAGCTTCTCATTCAGGGTGACATAATTGGGCAGATGTGCAGAGGCGAGAATTTAACATGGGTATTTCTGACCTGAAGTCTGTGTTTTTCACGGCTCTTCTAGGCTGGCCCTTGCATGGCAGCCCAACTCAGGCCACACTCACTGTGTAGGGTGCAGACGTGACCTAGGCCAGTGACAGCCTCGGACAGGTCTCCAGTATCGAGTTGTGCCTGCTCTTCACCCCAGTGGTTCTCCAGAAATTGGGATCCCAGGTTAAGACTGTCCTTGGGGATGACCGAGGACTTGTACTAGAAGCGTTTTGGAAGCATCACGGGCTTCTGAGCTCAGAGAATCTCTCTCAAGTCCAGGTCCCCAGGTCCCCTGGCTCTTGGATGCTTAATGGTTCAGAGATGAGGGTGTTTGAGCCAGGGTGCTGCCTTGTGAATTCTAGGCTTAGAGGAGATGTGAAGCGAAGTGTAAGGGAGCAAATCTTTGTGTTTCATCAGCTTTCCCAGGCTCGTTGTGATGGGCCTGTCATGCAGTTCAAATTGCCAAGTGACCATTCATGGCTAGGTTTTTGATCTCCCTGCATTTCCAACACCTAAATTCCCCCTCATTCTTACTCTTGTGGCTCTTCCAATAATAACAATCATAAAATAGTAACAAATCGATTTAGGGAGTGCTTGCCTGGAGAAGGAAATGGCAGCCCACTCCGATATTCTTGCCTGGAAAATCCCACGGACGGTGGAGCCTGCTAGGCTACCTTCCACGGGGTCGCAAAGAGTCGGACACGACTGAGCAAGACCTCCTCCTCCTCCCTTGTCACAAAGCACTTTTCATATACATCGCTTCCTTAAAACCAGATAACAGCCTTGTGAGATAGCATTATTTTACTCCTCTGTTAAAGATGAGGAAGTAGAAGGTTCAGAGAGGTTGCTTGTCCTGCCAGATGCCACACAGCAAGTACTGTATAACTGTGCCAGAATTCAGTCCCAGTCACTTGACTCTTCCCACCCCTCACCTCTTCAAACAACTTCCTAGTTAGTCTGTTTAATGGCTGTCTGTCAGTCTAGCTTTGGTTGGCCTTACAAAGACAAGCTTCAGTGAGATCAAATGATTTTGCTGCTGAATGAAAGCATTTGCACAATGCAGTTTTCTAGGCCACCCTTATATATGGTTCTCTCAGCTAAGTAAGCCAGGTTTGGGAAGGGCTATAGAGGCTGAGGAGGGGGAGGCTGTCCTTCTTGTCCCAGGTGAGCTGGTAGCAATCCCAGAGCCTGGCGGCATGTTCCTTGCCAGACAAGTGGGTTTAGGGGTGTAGGAGACAAAGGAAGCTTCTATTGTACCATAGGAAGCTTTCCTCTCTCTGAGAAGATGCCCATAGCTGAAAGATGACTGCTGCTCTGCTGTTTCCAGCCCAACACTTTCACAGTATTCTTGGCCTCTGAGTAACCTAAAATCCCTGAAGGCCCAGATTGGTTCATTCATTCATTGAAAACAAGCACTGTGTGGTGACAATATAGCAGTTATTAAAACAGCAAAAACCCTGGCCCCATGGAGCTTACTCTCTAGTGGATGATAGTCAGCTAGATAGTATATTCATTGTACAGCATGTTAGAAAGGGACAAGGGCTGTGGAGCAAAAACAGAGAAAGGATGTGGGATGTATGATGGGTGGGTCTCCAGGGAAGTGTTTTAACATCTCAGCTCTCTTTCCAGCACTGCATGCCAATTATTGTGTTATCATTTCAACATATAATCAATATAAAATATTAATGATGTTTTTATATTGTTTTCTTCCTACTAAGTCTTTGAAATCTGGTGTGTATTTAACACCTGCAGCCCATCTCAGTGCTGACTAGACACATTTCTTGTGCTCGGTTAGTACACATGGCTATTGTATTGACAGCTCAGGTCTGGAAGAGTATCTTTCTCTAAATCCCCATTCTTTTATTTCTTCATCAATAAAAGTGTCCCTTGGTTTTGTGTGCCCTTTGCACTTGAGTGTTTAGTGTATACATGCCCACATGTGGGCTGGTTAATTTAGGTTTTAGGTTTTGTCAGTGTGGTGGAATGTAAGTAATCTGAGGCTGGAACATCCCTTTACTTCTGTATTCCTTGACTGGGGCCCTCTCCACAATGGGGGAGGTTGCAGAGAATGATGGTGGATGCAACACAGGGAAAGTCGTTATTATGTATCACTGTCTGATCTTAGGCTAAATTGTTTCATCTCTCCATTTCTGTTTCCTTTTCTATTAAATGGGGGCGGTGGGATCATTTATACCTGCCTCCAGGATTGTCATGAGGATGAAGGACAGTGGATGTAAAGGACAGTGGAAAGGGTAAACCCACTACACACAGGTAAAAAGCTGGGTGTTTTTATTATTTTAAGACGACAGAAATCATCTGGGTCTTCTCCCGGTGTTTGCACGAAGGTAAGCTTGTTGGCAGCAAGAAACCATGGGAATTATACTCATATTGAGATTGGAGGAGTGTATGTTGGGGTAAGGGAAACACATGAAATTGGATCTTAATGTCTTTAGGGCTGGGGAAGTCATGTCTCACAAAGGATCTCTCTTTCCCCCTCTTTTGCGTAAGACAGTGTCAGAAAGATAATCAACCAGCCGAGCTCTCTGCTCAGAGAGGTTTTCGGAGTAACTGAGCCTGGCAGTCGAAGCCAGCAGAGGCCAGTTCCGAGAACTCCTGCAGTGGGAGAGCGCCTTCCTCCTGGGGACTCTCAGAGGACCCCCTGGTCTGGTCCTCTCCTGAGCGCTTGTGCCTGGTGTTTCTTCATGATCGTGAAAGCACTTACTGGTCAACAGTGTTTTATTTTGTTAGACAGTCTGTTTTTGCTGGGAATAAAAACCACACTTACTCATCCAGACTCTTGCTTTCTGCAAATATGGTGAGGTTGGGGGGCGGGGAGGGGCGGTTGGTGAGAATGACAACTGACATGTGCATTAGGAACTGTGGAATCTGATGTAACTTAGAGCAACTATTTTGCATGTTTTGCATGTAAATGGCCTTGGTACCATCCTGCCACACACTTTCCCGAGACGGACTCTCCCTTGGGCACCTTTCTGAGAACTCACCTTGATTCCTTCTCTCCTCTGGTTTGCCAGGTGGACTCCTGTCCAGTTATTATTCCCAAATTGCTACTTCTCTGGTTGCCAGATGGACTTAATGCCCATCTCCTCTGACTAGACTTTGGAGCCATCCGCAGCTTAGCTCCTATTCACCTTTCCTCTAGGTGGGATGCCTTCCCTCCACCGAAAAAGCTTTGCCTGATTTCTTTCTCCTGCAGAGAGCATTGCCCATTGTGGTTTACCAGTTGTCTCAATTCTCCCAGGGCTGGGGATTCCTGGGCTGTGGGACTTTTAGTGCTCGAGCTGGTGAAGTCTTGGTGAACCAGGATGGGTTGGTCATCCGCCCCCTACACCATGTCCATCTGTTGGAATTCAGCCCATTTTAGGGTCATGCCCAGTTACCTGCTGGGTCTGCAAGCTCCAGTATTCGTCTGTATATTCCTGTGGCACTGGCTGTTTATAGTGTCTCTTGTTATAGGTGTTTGTGTTCACTATTGTCTCTTCATCAAAAGTGTAATAGTTGGAGGCAAGGGTCATGTCTTATTCCTTTGATCCTTTGGGGACAGGGCCTTTCGCAAGGTAGGTGTTTGGATCTCATTTGCTGAATGAACGGAGAATGAATTATATCCTTGAAGTGAGAGGATGTGTCATAACTACGCTGGTGGGTTTTTATTAATTTCAAAATAATAAACATCTATTTTGTTTTTACAGAAAAATGTGTAAAAAATAGAAAAGCACACTTGTGTTGCTTGAAAACCCACTGTCCAGAAATAGCCACTATTAATATCTTTTTGCTTGTCTCTCCAGTGTCTCCTCTCCCTCCTTTCCATCTGTCTCTCCAGTCATCTTCTATCTTTCTGTCTATGTATCTTTTTAAGATCTTATGCACATATTGTTTTGTAATATGATAATTCCCTTTACAATATACCATGAACATTTTTCTATGCAATCAAATATACTATGATCAGAATCCTTAAAGGATATATCCTTATATATCATATATTTATCCTTATATATCATCTGTCTATCTACATCACTCCATTTGTGCCTGTGTGAGTAGCTTTTTTTAAAATCAATCCCCCGTTCTTGAACATGTAGGTTTGTTTCATAAATTTTGTTCATGTGGCTTTGTCTTTTTTTTTTTTTAAACTACCTTTGATTATTTCATTGAAATCCTTAGGAATAGAATTTCTGAGTCAAAGGCTTCTGAGTGATTTTAAAAATCAGGGTGCAGCTTGTAGTTCTCAGGTTACTTCTGAAAGAGAAAGTGAACTCTAGAGGTTAAACCTTGCTTAGATCTCAGTTTTAGCCATGACCTTGTGCTTCTAGTGGTTTTCTTAGACTTGAACAATGAAAGTTTGAGGGAACTGAGTTCTATTGCAGGACTGAGAAAACCCAGGCAAGGCTGAGAATTCACTCTGTTTATGGTGGATCTGGATGTCGGGAGCATGTGTACCTGAGGATGATAATATGAGGAAGGTTGAAACCAGAAAAGGATTTGGGAGCCAGGTTAGAGCAGTATGAGGAGTCAGACTGGTCCAATCAGGTCATAGACCCTTGAATTTGGGATTATGTTACACTGCACATGAGGACCTTCATACAGTGATAAATACTACCCCAGGCAGGAAACCTTTTACACCTGTCCTACCAGAAGTCAAGGACTGGTTTCTGTGATGGGGCTCTCTCGAGGCCTGTAGGCTCAAAGAATGTCTCAATATAAGCCCTGGAAAATGCTAGTATCTGGCTGATCTTTCCTAGCTCCAGCTTGTCTGAGCTTAGCAAGTGACAGCGGAAGTCCAGGCTCAATGGAAGACAAGTTCTGTGGGTCACAAGCCTGGGGTAGATCAGGACTGTTAAGAGTGGGCCACCAGCCCTGGTGATTCGATTAGAATAAAGCTCCATCTGCTTTAAATGAGCTCAAGTCTCTCTATCTCAAAAGATCCCATCCTGGGCTAGATGTCAAATTTTGGTGTAATACAATATTGCTGGTGATATTTGAGGAAATCATTGCAGAGTGGGAATGTCCCAGAAGGAGACAAGCAATTATTCATATTTTCAAAATGGTCTGTATAAGGTAGTGTGCAAATTCATGTGCTGGTTGAAAATCCTCGGCAAGATTCTAAAATTGAGTATTTAAAAGAAGGATTGTGTAACCTTGGAAAAACAAATAGTAATCAGTAGGAATAATTATGTGCTAACTGAGGACTGAGTCTTTTTTAGCTAACCTCTTTCCTTCTTTGCAGTAGGCATGGTGTGTCCTGATTTCAACAAGGCATTGGAAAGCCCCTCAGGGTACCTTGGGTTCAAGGCAGAGGGCTTTGGGCTGGATCAATTATTCATGGCATGGTATGCTCAGAGTATGTTTTTTTTTTTAATTTAATTTTTTAAGTTGAAATATAGTTAATTTACAGTGTTGTCCTAATTTCTGCTGTATAGCAAAGTGATTCAGTTATACATGTATATACATTCTTTTTTAAAATATTCTTTCCATTATGGTTATATGTGGAATCGAAAATGTGGCACAAATCAACCTATTTACAAAACAGAAATAGACTCGCAGACATAGAGAACAGACTTGTGTTTGCCAAGAGGGGGGGTGGAGGAAGAGGGATGGACTGGGATTTTAGATTAGTGGATGCAAATTGTTAACATTTGGAATGGATAAACAAGGTCCTACTGTATAGCATAGGGAACTGTATCCAATTTCTGAAATACTTTTTAATGAAGCAATTCTTAAGCCAGAGGCAGGTTTCTAGAGTCAGGAGGTTCTATTCTTTACCCTGTGTTGTTAACATTTCCTTTAATCAATGACAAAGAAAGATGGGAGAGATAATAGATATGTTGGATGAAAAGATTCAGATCTAAAATGATTAGTTCAGGCTTGGAAAAATGAACTTGATTTAACTTAAAATGATGGTTAATAGGGTCATATGCTGGGTTTTAACCTTGCATTAAAAAAGTGAGACAGCTGCACAAGGCCAGGAGGGGGAGGTTTGACTACTCGTATTTCAGAAGATATAATTTCAAGTTCAATATGTGTCAAGTGGCATGAATGGAACTACAGAACCTGTGATGAAGCTGGAAAAAGTCCTTCCCTGTCACTGGTTCTGTAATACTTGGAATGAGGTGGCTCCTGGGCACAGCACTTTCTAGAGAGATGAAAGGCTGACAGCATGCTAGAGGGCAAAGAACATGATGATGTCCCAATCCGCCAGTGACAGGCTATGTGGACCTTGGGGAATGTGTTAATTTAGCTGAACCTCAGTTTCTTTATCTGTAAAATGGATCAATAGATAGCTATCTCTATCACATTTTGTGAGAACAGTATAATTCATGAACATCAGTTAGAACAGGTCTTCATTCAGTCTTACTGCTTGGCAATCTTTTTGTTGTCCTTGCTATAGGAGAGTGGTCAAGATTCTAAGAGTTGAAATTCATGTCAAGCCCAGATTTGCACTCTGGAGAAGAGTAGACTTGGAGGCATGAGAGATGAACAGGTACTATCTGCCAGACATTATTCAGAAGGCTTTACTTGGATTATCTTATTTGCCCTTCTGGATAGCCCGTGTGATCAGATTGGCTAGTTTTCTGTGATTATGGTTTCAGTGTGTTTGCCCTCTGATGCCCTCTTGCAACACCTACCATCTTACTTGGGTTTCTCTTACCTTATGTGGGGTATCTCTTCACGGCTGCTCCAGCAAAGTGCAGCCGCTGCTCCTTACCTTGGACAAGGGGTATCTCCTCATGGCCGCCCCTCCTGACCTTGAACGTGGAGAGTGAAGAGGAACTAAAAATTCTCTTGATGAAAGTGAAAGAGTAGAGTGAAAAAGTTGGCTTAAAGCTCAACATTCAGAAAACTAAGATCATGGCATCTGGTCCCATCACTTCATGGGAAATAGATGGGGAGACAGTGGAAACAGTGTCAGACTTTATTTTTTGGGGCTCCAAAATCACTGCAGATGGTGATTGCAGCCATGATATTAAAAGACGCTTACTCCTTGGAAGGAAAGTTATGACCAACCTAGACAGCATATTACAAAGCAGAGACATTACTTTGCCAACAAAGGTCTGTCTAGTCAAGGCTATGGTGTTTCCAGTGGTCATGTATGTATGTGAGAGTCGGACTGTGAAGAAAGCTGAATGCCAAAGAATTGATGCTTTTGAACTGTGGTGTTGGAGAAGACTCTTGAGAATCCCTTGGACTGCAAGGAGATCCAACCAGACCATCCTAAAGGAGATCAGTCCTGGGTGTTCATTGGAAGGACTGATGCTGAAACTGAAACTCTAATACTTTGGCCACCTAATGCAAAGAGCTGACTCATGTGAAAAGACCCTGATGCTGGGAGGGATTGGGGGCAGGAGGAGAAGGGGGTGACAGAGGATGAGATGGCTGGATGGCATCACCGACTCGATGGACATGAGCTTGAGTAAACTCTGGGAGTTGGTGATGGACAGGGAGGCCTGGCGTGCTGCGATTCATGGGGTCGCAGAGCCGGACACGACTGAGTGACTGAACTGAACTGAACTAGATAGCCCTGTGAAGGAGGCAACAATTTTTATGGCATTTCACAGATCAGGAAACTGAGGCTTAAGGAAATGTGTTTAGACCAAGGCTCCATAGCTTGGAAGGGACAGAGTTTATCTTGAACCTGACCTTCTGCCTCCCTGTCTAGACTGCCATGTTGCATCCCTTGTATTCTAGAGTGCTGACACCTGGCAGGGTGTCAGGGGGGCATGTTTTGTGGTAAATGGAGAAACCCGTCTGGTTTGGGTGCCAAGAGAGTCTGAATCCAAGACAAGCTGCAGACAAGCTAGGTCCTATCTCTACAGGCTCCTCATCTGCCTCCCAGTTTCCTCAAATGTTTTCCTCAGCTGCCCTTTAAGCGTTTTGCTGGATAGTCGATAATATCCTTTCCAGATAGAAAAACCATGTGGTGAGTCCAGCTATCCATTCTACACAGAAAAAGGGTGATCCCAGGGCTAAGGGGCCAAGGTTGAGTTGGACGTGGTATGTTTTCATTATGATTGGGTTGGCAGTGACTAGATGGGCTTTGAGTGAGTGAATGCATTCCCAAGGCAGCTGGGTGCTGTCTGTTTATCTGCTGGAGCACCCTCTTTATCCCCATCATTCCTTGGCTCCTGCTGAGCTGACTGCGTGGGAAAGAGGCCTGGAGGGGGCTTGGAGAAACACCATCACACTCTACATATTCACTTCTGCCACCATAATAAGTGGTCCATGGTCGCATTATGGCGACCTTTTCAAAGGATTTTCTTGAATCCCAGCCAGAGGCAGAGATGCTAATTGGTGTATCTTCTTAGTCTGTGTCTTCATTTACTGAGTATTGTTTATTCTGGGAGAAAGAGCATGGCTTGGGGTCTAATCTTAAACCATCTCCTTCCCAGGAGTCACTGCTCAGGATTTTTCCAGAAATGGCCACCTAGTCCCTGACTCTTTCTCAACTCTGGCACTAGGAGCCTCAGTTTCCCTGTCACCTTTCATCTATGAACATTCCAGCCTCTAGGACATGGCTCCCACTGTTTCTCCCATTGTGATCCCTTACACTTTTGTAGTTTTCCAAGTCCTACCCTGGAGTCTTTCCTCTTCTGGGGACCTGCCCCCGGGTCACTAAGCCTGTACAGATTGGCTGACCTGAGTAACTGAAGGGCAGGGACATTGCTTCCTGTGTCTAGAATGTGGCTGGTGCTCTGAAGATGCTCAGTAGATATTGTGAAAGAATGAATGAGAACAAATGAAGGGATGAATGCTGGCTAGCACCATTTAGCCCTTCAGAATTCCCTGGTTGCTTCATGTTGGTGCTTTACTGCCTTCAGGGACGTGGGCTCAGAAGTCAGAGGCCGAATTCAAATCTTAGCCCTTCTACGAACTTGGGTACATTAGTTAAATTCTCTAAAACTGTTTCTTCAACATTGGGGAATGTCTCATAGGGTTTTAAGGAGGTTTAAATGAGATAATGAATAGATATGTTGGATGAAAAGATTCAGATCTAAAAAAGATTCAGATCTTAACTAGTTGCAACAAGTGTTCTCGAATCCTAGCTTGCTTTAGTGTGTATATCCGGAGGGCAGGACACTGACTTATATCACTACAGGTGATTTGGTGTTGCCTTGTTCCTTGGTGAATCCATCTTGATTGCTTATTGGATAAGGACCCCTACATAGACAAAAAGAGCAAGAAGGGACTCTGCATAGGGGTTTGATACACTTGTAATAAAATGGGATATTGTTTTGCTTTAACGGTATTGTGCTAGCTCAGAGGCTTAATAGATGTTACGGGTACAGAGAGACCCAGAGGAACATGACGTCAGGGCCATTGTTACATCAGTGTTCTCTGTTGTCTCTGAACACAGTGTTCCTAAACTGTGGCACTTGTATTTGAAAGGCGAATCACTCACTCCAGGAAGACACTGCTTTTAAAGATGATATTAGATGCCTGTGAGACAGGAACACATAGAACCAGCTCCACTGCAGGAAGTTAAACACGCCTAGTGCCAAGTGTCTCTGCGGGGGCCCCCAGAGGAAAGAGGGTATCAAATTACTAGAAAGATCAACTCCAGATCTCAGTCTCCTTAACTTCGGATCAACCTCTGCTTTTGCACGCATGCTGCTGTTGGCTGCTGTTTAGAAGCCTTTATTGTGGGCTAAAATGTCACATTGTAGAGCGGAGATATTTCACCACTTCCCTGAGAATAAATAGCTGTGGAATGAGCAGGACAGACAAGGAAGAAGGGTTACAGCAGCACTTTGACACCCAGAGGGACTGTCGAGCTGGGAGGCTTTGTGTAGGCATTCTGCGCACAGCCTGGTGTAATCAGAATGGAGGTGGGTAAGGGGTCGGGGTGATGGACCCCATGCAGGCGGGGCCTGCAGGGGAGAAGAAGAGGCCCCTCCAAGCCCTATTTCTGGCGCTCGTGTCTGCAGGTAGAGGAGCTGAGCAGCAAACAGCAGAGGAGAGAGTCCCGGAGCCATAGTGGGGGCAAGTCAGGCTACCATCAGCCTGCAGTAAGCAGGCGGATTAATCAGGGAATGAATTCAGTTTCCCTACAAGAGCGGCTGTGGACTGGCATGGGCATCTGCAAAAGAATAATAACAACCCTTGAACTTACAGAATGCTTTATGCTTCTGAAAATGTTCTGGAGTCCATGAGCTCCTCTGCTGCTCCCAGGGGTCCTGACAGGTGGGGAAGGCTGGCACCGCTGCCCACTCAGCAGAGATGTGGAGGGCAGAAGGGCTTGTTTAAGGCCATGCAACTACACCCTAAAGAACTGGACCCGGTGCCTTCCTGATTTCTATAATTCATTCATTCATTCAGCAAATCTCTTGCACATTTCTGGTGTCAGGCATTGATTTGGGTTTAATAAATATGGAGATCTGAGACTTGCCTGCAGATAATCCCGATAGTTTATGCATTTCAATAAGGCAGCTCCGTGGCGCTTCCCCACCAGTTTCTCCTGGGAGGCACCAGACTTGGTGCTTTGCTGTAATGTCCAAAGGTTTCGATTTTTTCAATCCCTGTTTTGTAGTGGGGGAGGAAGAGAGGAGCCACCTCTTCTGAGTGAGTTTGCAGACCTCACACCACTTACCTGGGGCTGCTCTTTGTTTGTAGCATCTCCTCAAAACCAGCGGGGGCTTCCCTGATGGCTCAGTGGGTAAAGAATCTGTCTGCAATGCAGGAGACACAGGAGACATGAGTTCGATCCCTGGGTCAGGAAGATCCCCTGGAGTAGGAATTGGAAACCACTCCAGTATTCTTGCCTGGAAAATTCCATGGACAGAGAAGCCTGGTGGGCTAGAGTCCATGGGGTCACAAAGAGTCAGACGTGACTGAGCGACTAAGCATGCAAAACCAAAGGACTGGAATGTGATGTTCCCTCAGTGATGCCTAGATGAACGTCTGTCCCCAGACAGATTATACATTTCTTAAGGATCCTAGTATCTTGCTCATCTTGGCAGCCTGCTTTCATGGCTCTCACCACAACAGTAGGCTCTCAGCATATACTAATTGGATTGAGTTGGAGTACAAATTACTGTATTTAAGTTCATGTCTCTCTGTGTGCCTGTGCATGTGTGTATATCTGTATGAATATGCATGTGTTGGGTTGGCTTAATCTGAAGTGTGGAAAAAAATTTGTTTACTTCTGTAGTTTGTTGTTATGGATGCTAGAAAGATCTCTTCCCTAGAAATGTATCTTTTTTCCTAGTCCAGCATGCAATGATAATTTTTATCCTTAGAAATATACTTGTTTAACATCTGTAGTTCTATGCACTTGATGTGAATTAGTCCATGGTCTTTTCTTTTAGCTCTAGGAGCAATCACAGCAGTGAGCATAGCCTGCAGCCCTTGAAGGTGAAGAGGAGACAGGAGAAGGCTAAGGGCAGAGAAAGTGGAGAAAGTTGAGGTACCAGGGGCAGGCTGGTTCTTCATAGTTCGGTTGAGAGCTGACTGTCACAGGTAGATTGAAAGAGCTTCAGAGGCAGAGTATGCATTTCTCTCTAAGAAGCAAAATTACTAAGAAGCCGGAGCACAGGAGACCCCATGCCTGTGCACAGGAGCCCAGGAAGATCTATTGCCGAGTGTATGGGTTGCACCCTCATGCAGGCAATGATGGTCTTAGCGACCATCACTGTGAGAATGACACCTGAGGGTCCACATGTGGGCAGAAGGATTCACCTCTGTTAACTCTCTCCATTGCCTCTACTGATCCTGCTCAGGACCCCTTGACAGGAGAGATGACATTCTGCAATGAAAAGTACATCCATAGGCTTTGAATGGAGCTAGCTGGGTTTAATCCCAACACGGGTACTTTTGAGGCTTCCCAAGTGGTGTTTGTGGTAAAGAACTTGCCTGCCAATGCAGGTAGATGTAAGAGACGTGAGTTTGATCCCTGGGTTCGGAAGATCCCCTGGAGGAGGGCACAGCAACCCACTGCAGTATTCTTGCTTGGAGAATCCCATGGACAGAGGAGCCTAGTGGGCTATGGTCCATAGGGTCATAAAGAGTCAGACACAACTGAAGCAACTTAGAACACACGCACACAGGTACTTTTGAGCTTAATGACCTTGACTGAATGAGTTAACCTCTCATCACCAGAGATAAAAACAACAGTGACCTTGTACATGTGATAGGAGTGTTAAGTGACATAACATATATGCAGGGCCTGTTACTAACTTATTAATATGCCTGGCAAGTTAGATTTCTCTTTCTTAAGAGACTTTTTATATATATATATACATATATGGTTAGTAGAAGAATCTGCCCCTTTAAAGTTGTCAGTTTAAAAAAAGTCTTTGCCCAGAAAGGGTGGAGTACAAATTTAAGAGTTGGTGAAGAACATCAGGAAAGAGAAGGGCTCCCAGAGAGGGCTGTCCCCCTGCAGCTCGCCTTTCACTCGGCTCTCCTGCCTGGTGAATGTCTGTGGCGGGCAGGGGGCCCGGGAGCTCTGGTGGAAGCTGTGCCACTGCATTGTTCTTGGCACTTATGCCAGCCATTCAGGGCTCTCAAAAAATTGGCTTAGGAAATAGTTTGAAAGTTATTGCTCAGGATTCAGGAAACTCCAGGTGGTTTTTGAGAGCTGCCCCCGAATGCAGCCGGAGATGTATCCTCAGCTGTTCATTTTCAGGACTTTCATTATTTTTCATGTTTATTTCTGGCTGGAGCCAGAGCTGGGGTATTCATGAGCTCTCACCGTCTGCTCTTTTTTTAAACCCATCCCTTTGTTTCTTTGGGAGAGAATGAAGCTTGCTCCCCAAGCCCCTCTGCCCCACTGTAGAGTTCAAGGAGACTGGCCCTTGTAATTGTAAATTACCTATGAAAAAGACAAAGCCCTCAGCTCTGTCTCTGACTAAAGCTTCAGAGATCAGTGGTGATGATGGAAATTAATGAAAGCCACAGCTGAGTTTCTAGCCTGTTGATGACTGCTGAGATGAAAAGAGAGCAATTGAAGCTGGCTTTGGGGATGAGCATCCCAGTAAGGATTTCTTTTTGGGACACAGTTACTGCATGTGCCACAGACTCCAGCCAGGCCCCACGTTTCTTGAAACCAGTTCTGATTTGCTCCCTAATAATCAGTTTTCTTTTCTTTCAAAGTGTGGCCTCTAATCGGACCACCCCCTCCCTCAAGGAAAAATACAGTCTTTGAAACACAATACAGTTGTAGCTCAAAGTCAAGTCAAATATGTCTTGCTCTCCCTGTTTCTTCTCTTTAATAGCGGAATGAGGCTTGGTTGAACTCATTTTCTTTTTCCTCTTGGCTTATCCCCTTGGGCTGGTGTTAAACAGCTGTTATACTCGGGCTGCCCAGGAATTCACTTATGAAACAAACCAGTCAGCCTTCCTAATTGTCCTCCTGTGACTGGACTAAATTGTCATCCTAGTTTTTCAGTGCTTGAGTTCCTGGGCCTTGGGCCTGTGAGTGTCATCTCTGAACATGACCAGTCGTTTGCCCACAACCAGACCCTCCTGTGAATTGACTGGGTGGAGCTGAGACAGCCTGGAGTTGGGGGTCTGACTTCAAATGAAGGAGGAAAAGGAATAAGGCCATGGGAGCAGGGGAGCTTGTGAAAGACAAAGCTATTTCTTGTTCGTGTGAAAGGGTTGTTTTCTTTATAATGTTATGTATCTTCCTAAGAGAAGTAAACACCCAGGTGTAAAGAACACCCTCTAAATGGGGCGTGCCTGTACCCGGGCAGACACATCCTCGCACCTGTACATATGTATTTGGTTGCAAGTGAGGGCTTCATTCTAGAGAGCACACTGAGGCTTCATTATTCTGTCGAGATTTAGAAACATATTTTAAATTGACATTGATGAATTCAGCATTCATGTTTCTGGTTATTATTGTTGGCATCCTGAAAGAGCTTTGGCATTATAGTAATTATTATGACCTTGGTGATTTTGTAGTTTATTCTGGTAAATAGTTGCTATAGTCTCTTTTGGGGAATGAGTCCTTCTGAAGACTGTTTCCCATGTACTGTTTGCAAGGGAACTTTTTCTTTTAAAATGTTCCCGTCTCTTAGTCTTTTTTTGACTTTTTAAATTGGAAACTTGCTTTACTGTTTGTTGTCTTTCTTGCTTGGTATTCAGGCTTTTAATGTGATGACTTTTTCTTTGTTCACAACTCATCCACACATCTGTAACTCATCCACATGTCTGTAACCTTTGACAGCGTTTCAGCCCAGGCGCTCTCCAGAAGCAGGTTCCTCCACCCCACTTGCACTGACAGTCATCCCAGTGTCTCCTGACTTCATTGTGCACTTCTGGTTTGCAGTCTAGGCGGTATCCTTGTGATTGCTTTCCTCCTATTATCCATTCTGGTGTTGTTTGCTTTCCTTATTTTCCAAGTTTCCTTCTTTGATCACTTTTTATTTTCTGTTTCAAGAGCTTCCTTCAGTCCTTCTTTTGTAATAGGTCTACTGGTAAAAAATTTTTTTTCTTAGTTTTCTTTTCTTAGAGAATGTTTTCATTTACCCTTTCATTCCTAAAAGATATTTTTGTTGGATAGAGAATTTCGGGTTGACAGTATTTTATTCTTTCAGCTCTTAGAAAACGTCATGACACTTTTCCTGGTGTCACTCACTTCTCATGAGAAATTCACTGTCATTTAAATGGTTTTTTCCTTGTTGGTAAGGTGTTTCTCTTGTGATTTTCTAGATTTTTTTTCCCTTTGTCTTTAGGTTTCAGAAGTTTATGATGTCTTGGTATGTGTTTCTTTGGGTTTATCCTATTTGGGGTTTGCTAAGATTCTTGAATCTTTAGGTTTGTGACTTTTTGCCAAATTTGGGAAAATTTTAGTCCTTATCATTTTTGTGGTTAAATATATATCTTAGATTAAAAAATTAAATGATTATAAAGCAAATATTAATAATCCCCACTACCCTTCATCCACTACATGTATACTCCTATCCAATCCCACCTTCCTTTGGTAACCAGTAGTGGCATTTTGGGAAGTTTCTTTTTTCCCCCATCTTTACTATAGTGTATATAATTGGTATAGGAAGCACTGCACATAATTAGTTTATACAGTTTGGTGAGTTTGGGCATATGTATATACTTATGGTGAAGCTGAAACTGAAACTGAAGTCGCTCAGTCGTGTCCGACTCTTTGCGACCCCATGGACTGTAGCCCACCAGGCTCCTCCCTCCATGGGATTCTCCAGGCAAGAATACTGGAGTGGGGGGGAGGAGCCAAGATGGCGGAGGAGTAGGACGGGGAGACCACTTTCTCTCCTACAAATTCATCAAAAGAATAACTGAATGCAGAGCAAACTTCACAAAACAACTTCTGATCGCTAGCTGAGGTCATCAGGCGCCCAGAAAAGCAGACCATTGTCTTCGAAAGGAGGTAGGACAAAATATAAAAGATAAAAAGTGAGACAAAAGAGCTAAGGACGGAGACCTGTCCCGGGAAGGGAGTCTTAGGCGGCCTTGCTTGGGCTAGGGTCTGGGCCTGAGTGCCCTGAGGACAATCGGAGGGAGCTTCTGTGAGGTGCCAACTTGAACTGTGGGAGACCAAAAGAGAGAAAATTAACCGGCCGGAACACACTGCCGGCCGTTCGCAGAACAAAGGGACGGAGAAAGTCCCGAGAAGAGCTCGCAGGCTGCCGACCGGCCCAGCCCCGCCGGAGGCAGGAGGCAGGAGGCAGGGGGGAGGGGAAGGTCGCGGCGAGACACAGGGCGCAGGCACCCGACCGGCGCGGGCGGGGACTGGGGCTGGGGACGCAGAGGACGGAAGGCGCGCGCACCCGACTGGCGCCAGCGGAAACTGAGACTGGGTCCGCGGAAGGGAGTGAGTGCGCCACACCTGGGGATAGCGCGCCCATCAAGCCCCTCGCTGCCTGGACCGCTCTGACGGGGAAGGCACAGAGAGCAGGCGCAGCTTTTCCTTCCGCGCTTTTGTGTAACACCCGAGGGCTGGAACCTAGCGCGGCGCGGGGCGCGCTCCATATAGAACAGCCGGGAGCCTGAGCAGCGCAGACGGAGAGAGCAGCGTCAGCCCCTCCCGGCAGCGCCAGCCCGCCCCCGCAGGGCCAGCCCCTCCCCGCAGCGTCAGCCCCGCCCCGCAGCGCCAGCCCATCCTTGCAGCGTCAGCCCCTCCCAGCAGCGCAACGGAACTAGCTACCTGAATAAGAGTCCACCTCCGCCCGCCTGTGTAAGGGCAGAAATGAGGCTCTGAAGAGACCGGCAAACAGAAGCCAAATAAACAAAGGGAACCGCTTCAGAAGGGACTGGTGCAACAGATTAAAATCCCTGTAGAAAACACCGACTTCACCGGAAGGGCCCTGTAGATATCGAGAAGTGTAAGCTGGAACGAGGAGCTATCTGAAACTGAGCCGAACCCACACTGACCACAACAGCTCCAGAGAAACTCCTAGATATATTTTTACTTTTTTTTTTCTAAGTAAGGAAAAAAAAAATTTTTTTTTCTTTTTATATTTTTTCTTTTTTATTTTTTCTCTTTTATTTTCCTTTAAAATTCCCTATTAGTCCCCCATTACTCCTTAACTTTCATTTTCATAGATTTTTACGATTTTTTTAATTAGGGGGAAAAAAAAATTTTTTTTTCTTTCTTTCTTTTTTTTTTTTTTTTCTTTTTTTTCCTTTTTCTTTTTTTTTTCTTTTTTCTTCTTTTTTTTCCTTTCCGTTTTCTCTTTTATTTTCTATTTTTCTTTTTCTCTTATTTCTTTTAAAGTCCTCTAGTACTCCTCTACTATTCTTCATTTTCATTTTCACTACACTATAACCTTACAAAAAAAAAAAAAAAGAGAAGCCCTATCTTTAAACCGAAGATTATTCTCTCCCAATCTTGACTCTCTGTTTTCTACCTCAGAACACCTCTATTTCCTCCTTTCCCCTTCTCTTCCCAATCCAATTCTGTGAATCCTTGTAGGTGTCTGAGATACAGAGAACACTCTGGGAACAGACAGCTGTGTAGATCTGTCTCTCTCCTCTTGAGTCCCCCTTTTTCTCCTCCTGCTCATCTCTATCTCCCTCCTCCCTTTTCTCCTGTTCATGTAACTCTGTGAACCTCTCTGGGTGTCCCTAACAGGGGAGAATCTTTTCACCATTAACCTAGAAGTTTTATTATCAGTGCTGTATAGTTGGAGAAGTCCTGAGACTACAGGAAGAATAAAACTGAAATCCAGAGGCAGGAAACTTAAGCCCAAAACCTGAGAACACCAGAAAACTCCTGACTACATGGAACTTTAAGTAATAAGTGACCGTCCAAAAGCCTCCATACCTACACTGAAACCAACCACCACCCAAGAGCCAATAAGTTTTAGAGCAAGACATACCACGCAAATTCTCCAGCAACACAGGAACATAGCCCCGAATGTCAACATACAGGCTACCCAAGGTCACACCTAACACATAGACCCACCTCAAAACTCATTACTGGGCACTCCATTGCTCTCCAAAAAGAAGAAATCAAGTTCCACGCACCAGTACACTGATGCAAGCTTCCCTAACCGGGAAACCTTGACAAGCCAATCGTCTAACCCCACCCACTGGGTAAATCCTCCACAATAAAAAGGAACCACAGACCTCCAGAATACAGAAAGCCCACTCCAGACACAGCAATCTAAACAAGATGAAAAGGCAAAGAAATACCCAACAGGTAAAGGAACATGAAAAATGCCCACCAAGTCAAACAAAAGAGGAGGAGATAGGGAATCTACCTGAAAAAGAATTTAGAATAATGATAATAAAAATGATCCAAAATCTTGAAAACAAAATGGAGTTACAGATAAATAGCCTGGAGACAAAGATTGAAAAGATACAAGAAATGTTTAATAAAGACCTAGAAGAAATAAAAAAGACTCAATTAAAAATGAGTAATGCAATGAATGAGATCAAAAACACTTTGGAGGGAACCAAGAGTAGAATAACGGAGGCAGAAGATAGGATAAGTGAGGTAGAAGATAAAATGGTGGAAATAAATGAAGCAGAGAGGAAAAAAGAAAAAAGGATCAAAAGAAATGAGGACAACCTCAGGGACCTCTGGGACACTGAAACGCCCCAACATTCGAATCATAGGAGTTCCAGAAGAAGAAGACAAAAAGAAAGGCCATGAGAAAATACTCGAGGAGATAATAGCTGAAAACTTCCCTAAAATGGGGAAGGAAATAGCCACTCAAGTCCAAGAAACCCAGAGAGTCCCAAACAGGATAAACCCAAGGTGAAACACCCCAAGACACATATTAATCAAACTAACAAAGATCAAACACAAAGAACAAATATTAAAAGCAGCAAGGGAAAAACAACAAATAACACACAAAGGGATTCCCATAAGGATAACAGCTGATCTATCAATAGAAACCCTCCAGGCCAGAAGGGAATGGCAGGACGTCCTGAAAGTAATGAAAGAGAATAACCTACAACCTAGATTACTGTATCCAGCAAGGATCTCATTCAGATATGAAGGAGAATTTAAAAGCTTTACAGATAAGCAAAAGCTGAGAGAATTCAGCACCACCAAACCAGCTCTTCAACAAATGCTAAAGGATCTTCTCTAGACAGGAAATGCAGAAAGGTTGTATAAACGTGAACCCAAAACAACAAAGTAAATGGCAACGGGACCACACCTATCAATAATTACCCTAAATGTAAATGGGTTGAATGCCCCAACCAAAAGACAAAGATTGGCTGAATGGATACAAAAACAAGACCCCTATATATGCTGTCTACAAGAGACGCACCTCAAAACAAGAGACACATACAGACTAAAAGTGAAGGGCTGGAAAAAAATATTTCATGCAAACGGAGACCAAAAGAAAGCAGGAGTCGCAATACTCATATCAGATAAAATAGACTTTCAAATAAAGGATGTGAAAAGAGACAAAGAAGGACACTACATAATGATCAAAGGATCAATCCAAGAAGAAGATATAACAATTATAAATATATATGCACCCAACATAGGAGCACCGCAATATGTACGGCAAACACTAACGAGTATGAAAGAGGAAATTAATAGTAACACAATAATAGTGGGAGACTTTAATACCCCACTCACAACTATGGATAGATCAACCAAACAGAAAATTAACAAGGAAACACAAACTTTAAATGACACAATGGACCAGCTAGACCTAATTGATATCTATAGGACATTTCACCCCAAAACAATCAACTTCACCTTTTTCTCAAGTGCACACGGAACCTTCTCCAGAATAGATCACATCCTGGGCCATAAATCTGGTCTTGGAAAATTCAAAAAAATTGAAATCATTCCAGTCATCTTTTCTGACCACAGTGCAGTAAGATTAGATCTCAATTACAGGAAAAAAATTGTTAAAAATTCAAACACCTGGAGGCTAAATAACACGCTTCTGAATAACCAACAAATCATAGAAGAAATCAGAAAAGAAATCAAAATATGTATAGAAATGAATGAAAATGAAAACACAACAACCCAAAACCTATGGGACACTGTAAAAGCAGTGCTAAGGGGAAGGTTCATAGCATTACAGGCTTACATCAAGAAACAAGAAAAAAGCCAAATAAATAACCTAACTCTACACCTAAAGCAATTAGAGAAGGAAGAAATGAAGAACCCCAGGGTTAGCAGAAGGAAAGAAATCTTAAAAATTAAGGCAGAAATAAATGCAATAGAAACTAAAGAGACCATAGCAAAAATCAACAAAGCTAAAAGCTGGTTTTTTGAAAAAATAAACAAAATTGACAAACCATTAGCAAGACTCATTAAGAAACAAAGAGAGAAGAACCAAATTAACAAAATTAGAAATGAAAATGGAGAGATCACAACAGACAACACTGAAATCCAAAGGATCATAAGAGACTACTACCAGCAGCTCTATGCCAATAAAATGGACAACTTGGATGAAATGGACAAATTCTTAGAAAAGTATAACCTTCCAAAACTGAACCAGGAAGAAATAGAAGATCTTAACAGACCCATCACAGGCAAGGAAATCGAAACTGTAATCAAAAATCTTCCAGCAAACAAAAGCCCAGGACCAGATGGCTTCACAGCTGAATTCTACCAAAAATTTAGAGAAGTGCTAACACCTATCTTACTCAAACTCTTCCAGAAAATTGCAGAAGAAGGTAAGCTTCCAAACTCATTCTATGAGGCCACCATCACCCTAATTCCAAAACCTGACAAAGATGCCACAAAAAAAGAAAACTACAGGCCAATATCACTGATGAACATAGATGCAAAAATCCTTAACAAAATTCTTGCAAACAGAATCCAACAACATATTAAAAAAATCATACACCACGACCAAGTGGGCTTTATCCCAGGAATGCAAGGATTCTTCAATATCCGCAAATCAATCAATGTAATACACCACATTAACAAATTGAAAGATAAAAACCATATGATTATCTCAATAGATGCAGAGAAAGCCTTTGACAAAATTCAACACTCATTTATGATTAAAACTCTCCAAAAAGCAGGAATAGAAGGAACATACCTCAACATAATAAAAGCTATATATGACAAACCCACAGCAAGCATCACCCTCAATGGTGAAAAATTGAAAGCATTTCCCCTGAAATCAGGAACAAGACAAGGGTGCCCACTCTCACCACTACTGTTCAACATAGTGTTGGAAGTTTTGGCCACAGCAATCAGAGCAGAAAAAGAAGTAAAAGGAATCCAGATAGGAAAAGAAGAAGTGAAACTCTCACTGTTTGCAGATGACATGATCCTCTACATAGAAAACCCTAAAGACTCTACCAGAAAATTACTAGAACTAATCAATGAATATAGTAAAGTTGCAGGATATAAAATTAACACACAGAAATCCCTTGCATTCCTATATACTAACAATGAAAAAACAGAAAGAGAAATTAAGGAAACAATACCATTCACCATTGCAACAAAAAGAATAAAATACTTAGGAGTATATCTACCTAAAGAAACAAAAGACCTATACATAGAAAACTATAAAACACTGGTGAAAGAAATCAAAGAGGACACAAACAGATGGAGAAACATACCGTGTTCATGGATTGGAAGAATCAATATTGTCAAAATGGCTATTCTACCCAAAGCAATCTATAGATTCAATGCAATCCCTATCAAGCTACCAACGGTATTTTTCACAGAACTAGACCAAAGAATTTCACAATTTGTATGGAAATACAAAAAACCTCGAATAGCCAAAGTAATCTTGAGAAAGAAGAATGGAACTGGAGGAATCAACCTGCCTGACTTCAGACTCTACTACAAAGCCACAGTCATCAAGACAGTGTGGTACTGGCACAAAGACAGAAATATAGACCAATGGAACAGAATAGAAAGCCCAGAGATAAATCCACGAACCTATGGACACCTTATCTTTGACAAAGGAGGCAAGGATATACAATGGAAAAAAGACAACCTCTTTAACAAGTGGTGCTGGGAAAACTGGTCAACCACTTGTAAAAGAATGAAACTAGAACACTTTCTAACACCATACACAAAAATAAACTCAAAATGGATTAAAGATCTAAATGTAAGACCAGAAACTATAAAACTCCTAGAGGAGAACATAGGCAAAACACTCTCAGACATAAATCACAGCAAGATCCTCTATGACCCACCTCCCAGAATATTGGAAATAAAAGCAAAACTAAACAAATGGGATCTAATGAAACTTAAAAGCTTTTTCACTACAAAAGAAACTATAAGTAAGGTGAAAAGACAGCCCTCAGATTGGGAGAAAATAATAGCAAATGAAGAAACAGACAAAGGATTAATCTCAAAAATATACAAGCAACTCCTGCAGCTCAATTCCAGAAAAATAAATGACCCAATCAAAAAATGGGCCAGAGAACTAAACAGACATTTCTCCAAAGAAGACATACAGATGGCTAACAAACACATGAAAAGGTGCTCAACATCACTCATTATTAGAGAAATGCAAATCAAAACCACAATGAGGTACCATTACACCCCAGTCAGGATGGCTGCTATCCAAAAGTCTACAAGCAATAAATGCTGGAGAGGCTGTGGAGAAAAGGGAACCCTCTTACACTGTTGGTGGGAATGCAAACTAGTACAGCCACTATGGGAAACAGTGTGGAGATTCCTTAAAAAACTGGAAATAGAACTGCCATATGACCCAGCAATCCCACTTCTGGGCATACACACTGAGGAAACCAGATCTGAAAGAGACACGTGCACCCCAATGTTCATCGCAGCACTGTTTATAATAGCCAGGACATGGAAGCAACCTAGATGCCCATCAGCAGATGAATGGATAAGGAAGCTGTGGTACATATACACCATGGAATTTTACTCAGCCGTCAAAAAGAATTCATTTGAACCAGTCCTAATGAGATGGATGAAACTGGAGCCCCTTATACAGAGTGAAGTAAGCCAGAAAGATAAAGAACATTACAGCATACTAACACATATATATGGAATTTAGAAAGATGGTAACGATAACCCTATATGCAAAACAGAAAAAGAGACACAGAAATACAGAACAGACTTTTGAACTCTGTGGGAGAAGGTGAGGGTGGGATGTTTCAAAAGAACAGCATGTATACTATCTATGGTGAAACAGATCACCAGCCCAGGTGGGATGCATGAGACAAGTGCTTGGGCCTGGTATACTGGGAAGACCCAGAGGAATCGGGTGGAGAGGGAGATGGGAGGGGGGATCGGGATGGGGAATAAGTGTAAATCTATGGCTGATTCATATCAATGTATGACAAAACCCACTGAAATGTTGTGAAGTAATTAGCCTCCAACTAATAAAAAAATTAAAAAAAAAAAAAAAAAAGAATACTGGAGTGGGTTGCCATTTCCTTCTCCAGGGGATATTCCTGACTCAGGAATCGAACCCAGGTCTCATGCACTGCAGGCGGAAAATAAACATATTCCTTACCTCCAAAGGTTTTCTTGCATCTCTTTGTTTTGTTTTGTGATAAGAATACAACATGAGATCTGCCCTCGTAACACATTTTTAAGTGCATGGCACCATATTGTTGACTATAGGTACTGTGTTGCACAGTAGAACTCTGGAACTTGTTCCTCTTGTATAACTGTAACTTTATACTCATTGAAATACAGCTCCCCATGTCATCTTCCCCCATCCACGGGTAACCACCTTCTATCGTCAGCTTCTCTATGTTTGATGATTTGAGGTGACTTGTGTAAGAGGAATCGTGGTGTTTGTTCTTCTGTGACTGACCTATTTCACTTAGCTTCATGTCTTCCCAGTCCATTCCTGCTGTTGCAAATGGTAGGATTTCCTTCTTTTTTAAGGCCCAATAATATTCTACTATGTGTATATACCACATTTTCTTTATCCCTTTATCTGTCATTGGACCCTTGAGTTGTTTCAGTATCTTGACTATTGTGAGTGATGCTGTCATGAATATGGGAGTGCAGATATCAGTTTCTAAGATCCTCATTTCAATTCTTTTGGATACAGACTTGGAAGTGGGATTTTCTGAGTTCTACACTAGTTTTATTTTAATTAGTTTAATTAATTTTAATTTTTTGAGGAATCTCTGTACTATTTAGCACAGCAGCTGTACCACTTTACATCCCCACCAACAGTGTACAGGTGTTCCAGTTCTTTGTCCCAACCTCACCAACCCTTGCAACCTTTTGATATTGTTAAATTTTTAAAATTAAGCATCTGCCATATGCCCATAATCAAGGTTGGGTATGGAAAAGCCTTTTTTCTTCAAATGGCCTCTCCACGCAAGGGTGTCCTGCTCTGGGGTGAGGGGGAGGTTAAGCTTAAAGTTAAAATGGAGGCAAGGCAGCAGATGTATTGTGAGAGGCATTCATCTTGTGCTGGACTTCCTTGACCAGCTGCCTCACCATGGGGGTGGGGGAGTCCAGCAGGAGTTGGGTGCCTTATAACCTGTGTCCAAGATGTTTTCCTCAGTAAGTCAGTATTATTGAGAGTGGGCTTTCAGGAAGTGGTGAATTCGATTCTAACTTCCTGGGAGGGGGTGAGTTTGTTCTGAGTGGTCTCTGTGCTGTCCTAGGTCCCTTTTGCACACATGAGCCTGCTTTGGTGAGGTAGCAGGCTCAGGCTGAAAAACACAGGAAGTCTGCCTGGTTGGTACAGATGTCGAAGTGGAGGCTTGGAGGAGAGGCTAGGAACAGGACAGTGAGAAGCATCCTTTATTCAGGCATAAAGGCTGGGGCTCCAAGAAAAGGATCTCAGAATGGGCTTGCCTAAACCTTCATTCATTCATGGTGATGATAATGATGCCAATAATAATAGTAATAAACTCTGATCATGATGCTTTCAACATTACCCGTTTCATCACCTCATTTGATCCTCACAGCACTGTGAGATAGACATTATCATCTCCATATTACAAATGAAGAAACCAGCTCTTAAAAGCTTGATGGGCTTGTGCACAGTGGCTGGAAGAGAGTGATGGGGCAACCTCCTCATGCCAGTGAAAAGTGAAAAGAAAGTGAAGTTGCTCAGTCATGTCCTACTCTTTGTGACCCCATGGACTATAGCCCGCCAGGCTCCGCTGTCCATGGGGATTCTCCAGGGAATAATGCTGGACTGGGTTGCCATTTCCTTCAGTGCTCCCCTTTGCCCATTTCCACCCTGAGCTCTAAACTCAAACCCTGAAACAGTCTTATTCAAAAAACACCCCAAACAAAAACTGAAAACAGACAGAGTTATCTTTGTGTTCCCTTCCCTATCTCACTTTAAGACCTCTGACATACTGGACCTGCATGGGGGATATTTATTTATGCCGGTGCTTTCTATCGGATGAGATTCCTAGCTGTAATAGCAAATTTTCTATTATAATTATGGTGATCGTTATCAATTATAATAACACTATTTTTTCTATTAAAGCACAAACCATTTGCCAAGAATAGTGAAGTATTTACTTTTTCTTATTAATCCTTACAACTATCTTATGTTATCTACACTGTTACAGATAAAGGAGCTGAATGTTAGAGAGATTGAGTGATTTGTCTAAAACAATACACCAGTTAATAAGGGGCAAAACTGGGGCTTCCTTGGTGGTCAGATGGTAAAGAGAGACCCAAGTTCAGTCCCTGGGTCAGGAAGATCCCCTGGAGAAGGGAATGGCAACCTGCTCCAGTACTCTTGCCTAGAGAATTCCATGGACAGAGGAGCCTCTTGGGCTACAGTCCATGGGATCACAAAGAGTTGGACATGACTGAGCAGCTAACAGTTTCAAAGGGCAAAGCTAGGATTTGAAACCAGATCAGATTCCAAGCCCAGTCTTTAACCCCCAAATTCAATTTTCTCCCACATTGATGTGTTCTAATGCTGTGTTTGCAGAAGTTGAACTCTGCCTGCACCCCCAGAATGCATCATTCTGAGAAGGGACAGACAGAATCTTCTTCCTGCAGTGCCTCTCTTGCTTTTGCCTTCAGCAGGCTGCTACTTTGCCTGGGACCCCTTTTTAAGGCTGTGCTGCCTCAAGATGTGAGTAGTGTATTAAAACTGAAGACTCCTTGTTCACTTCACAGGCGTTAATCAATGGCAAATTAGAATGGAATTGATATATGCATATGACATGCACATTAATTCCAAATGTGTTTATCGTAATTAGTGCTATTACAATGAATACCAAAGGAATCAGGAAATGATTAGCTACACTTAGTATTTGTTACGGTTTGTTTAAAAAAGTTAAACATAAAATTAGTTGTGGTTTGAGGAGTGATGTTTCATTTGCTCATTGAACATGGCTACAAGCCTTTGGTTTTTGTGACCTGAGAGGTTTCAAGGGGGCTTCCTATGCAAGATTTTACAGTAAAATAAATGAATGAGTCTATCATCCTCAATTAATGATGTGGTTTTTCTTTTTAATCATTGGTGTCTCCTAGCTGTTCCCTATTGTCACCCCTGCATTGAAAAGTCTACCAACTCAGAAAGATGAAAATGGAGGGGATAGAAAAGTAGATCATAAAACATCTAAAGGATCAGTGTATACTTTTAAAAGATATGTTGTATTCACTGGGGGTGGGCTATTCATATTTATTGATCTCTACAGTGTTCTGGCACTTTCATTTGTGTAATACCCATTTAATCCTCAAGATGATTCCCTAAGGTGAGTATTCAAGTGAGAAGATCAAGGTTCAGAGAAGTTTGCTTGTTCACAGTTACCCATGTGCTGGGTGGAGATGCAGGCATTCACCTTGACATCTGATGCTTGCTCTGCTGAATGGGGCACTTCACCCTAAGTGACTGAAGACCTAAACTAGTGAAGCTGATGCTGTGAGTGTGATTCACCGGGAACCTTGCTCCGTGGTCCTGTGGCTCAGCTACACCAAGCATCTGGCTGGCCACGTCCCAGTGGAGAAGGTCGTCAGAAAGAAGACGGGAGGAAAGAGAACAACTGGTTTAGAACAAGCTCAACTCTGCCAAAGGACCAGCTGCTCAGAGCGCTTGTCCTGACATGACTTTTGTTTTCAAAGGATGGCCTTCTAGAGAGGTACTAGGTCACCCTGAGGAGTCCATTCATGCAACAAACATTTGTTGAGCACCTCCGTATGCTGGGAATTCTTCCCAGCCCTAGTGAGGCAGGTGGATAGCACAGTCATATGTGTAAATAGCTTATATTATAGTGGGCTGAACAGACACGTAGATATTTCCAAAGCACTGTGGGAAATCTGTGATAGAGACACAAGATCCCTAGAGAATTCGTGAGGGGTACTAACATACCTGGAGATTGTAAGAGGGTGAGAAATGCTTCCCATATGTGGAGTGTAGATTATTTCTTAAAGATTATTGAATGCCTACTTAGTATAAGATATTGCAGTGTATATACTGTGCCCATAAATAGACTGTGCATACATTTTATAACTCTGTGTGTGTGTGTGTGTGTGTGTGCATGCTTAGTCATGTCAGGCTCTTTGTGACCCCATAGACCGTGGCCCGCCAGGCTCCTCTGTCCATGGGATTTTCCAGGCAAGAATACTAGAGTGGGCTGCCATTCCCTCTTCCAGGGGATTTTCCCCACCCAGGTATCCAACCCACGCCTCTTGTGTCTCCCGCATTGGCAGGTAGATTCTTCACCACTGCACCCCCTGGGAAGTCCTGTAACCCTGGGCACCGTGTTTTATAAGGGAGGTGTCACTGGGACTGTTCTCAGCACCCAGCACAGTGCCTGGCATGTAGGGAGAATCAGGAAAAACCTGCTGAATGAATGAACAAGTTCACATGGATAATGTCAGGCAACTCCTGCCAGAGAGTTTCCTCTCTTTGCCTTTACATTTCTGCACCAAAAATGCCAGCATCAGCAGGAATGCAGTCAGCTTCCAAGATGGCCCACTGCCATTGTTAAGGGCACTGGGTTTGAAGCCTCCATCTGCCACTTTTTAGTCATGAAACCATGGGAACATCCTTTACGTCTCAATCCCCGAGTTTCCTTTTCTTAAGTAGCTCCACGTCACAGAGTTGTCATGGGGCTGAGTTTATGCACATAAAACCACTTGGGGCAGTGGCTAGCATATAGGAAGCACTCAGCCAGTGTTGGCCCTTATTTTTGCCACATAATTTTGATTAATCTTCTAAGAAAAATCTCTCTCTTGGAAAATTCTGGCTTTTTTCTGATTTTATGTGGTCTGAGTCTAAAGTCTACATCTCTTATGGATCTTGAGGATACATTTTGCTGACATGATTCCATAATCTCTTTCCTAAGTTCCATTCATTCTGTTCTAACACATTAGTGAACTATTAGATCTTGTTTTGGTTGTTTGTATCCATCAAAATCATCTATAGCCATAGGCAAGGCCAGGCTGATGGTGTAACTGGTATTCTTTCTTTTCATTTTCCTCAGTGTATTGGTTCTGTTTTCATTTTTAAACTAAAGGCAACAGAAACCATCTGGAATTCACTTAAGCAAGAAAATGAAATTCACTGGAAAGATACCATAGTACCGTAGGCATTTCAGGGAATGACCAGACTTGGAAAAAAGGGTAGGGATTAAGCAAATACAAGGCTTCAGAGCCAGCGGTTTGCAGACCCTCCTTCCATATCTCCACCAAGAGTGTAACTAAATTCCTAACAGACCCTCAGGAGAGAGAAGCCAGTTTTCCCAGCTATCCACTCTTGGTGGTCAGGTGTCCACCATGAAACCTGTTGCTTTGGTCAAAGGGGCAGGGTTATGCAGCAAAAACATGACCACAGGGAGGTTATCTCATGATGTGGGTGAGGTAGTTCCCAGGGAAAGGGAACCTGGGTATATGGCATGTCTACTACAGTTGGAAAGCAAGGAAATCAAACCAGTCAATATTAAAAGAAATCAATCCTGAATACTTTACAGAAGGACTGATGCTGAAGCGGAAGCTCCAGTACTTTGGCCACCTGATGCAAACAGCTGACTCATTGGAAAAGACTCTGATGCTGGGTAAGATTGAAGTCAGAAGAAGAGGGTGACAGAGGATGAGATGTTTAGATGGCATCACTGATTCAGTGGGCATGAACTTGGGCAAACTTTGGGAGATGGTGAAGGACAGGGACGCCTGGCGTGCTGCATGGGGTCGCAAAGAGTCAGACACGACTTGGTGATTTAACAACAACTGCAGTTGATTTGTGTGGAGCCTGAAGTGTTGTGAATTTATGTCTTGTTTTCCAACTCTGAGGAGCTCACTGTTCAGTCAAGCATGGTTACTTAGCACTTGCCATGTACCTCAGTCTGTGCAAGATATGGCTGTGTGTACGTGTGTGTGTATGCACGGGCATGCATGGTGGTCACAAAGCAATGTATTTCAGGGACTTTGTCCTTTAGGAAGTTATAGTGCAAGGCCAGAACCAGACAGATATGACTTTATCAATTTGAACATGATTGTGTTTTCTGTGTCAGCTGTTTTCCTGGTTTCTTTTCTCTTAAGCTATTTATATCTACCTCATATTTCATGCTCCTTAAAAAATTGGGGCATCTCTGGCTTATGTAGTCAATATTAAAAGTGGATTTTAAATGGGAGCATATAATGTACTGTGGGGTTAGTGTGTTCTTGTTGTATGTCAATAACTGAACAAATTGATTATTTTCTCTTTTTCACTGAATCCTCCAAGCCCCTTAAGTGGGAGGCACTAGGATTATCCATATCTCACAAATGAGGAAGATAGGGTCTTGGAAAGAAGAAGTAAGTATCTCAAGGTTACACACTTAGTGTGAACTGAACAAAAGCAGTTGAACTCAGCTTTGTTAATTCCCAAACCAGTGCTCTTTAGTATCGATACTGTGCTATCTTAGCTTTCATTTTTATAGGAGTTAGTAAATTATAAATTATTTTGCTTATTTTTTATATATTTGATACTGTTTTATTTCTTTGATTTCCACATGGAAAGATTTTTATTGTTTTTTTAAAAACATAGCTTCATTGGTATTTCCTGAGCCTGAATAAATTATAGGTCTCTTATAAAGAAATGAGAATGAATATTATTCTTTGAAAATCAGCAAATGACAAAAATTACATTATTACATGGCCATATAACTATTTTGTCTTGGTCAGCATCAGACATAGTTTTTAAGCAATATGTTTGAAAATGTGTTCAAAGGCCAAGTGTGTGTAATATAAACGAGTGGGTGACACTGACCTAAAGTAATCGTTTGGAAGGCAAAATTTTAGAATATTTTATAGTTAAAAAATACACAAGGGCAAGAGTGAGATTTTTGTAAATATTAGGACATAGATATTAAGGAAGTTATGGATAACAGGGAGAAAGCAGAGCACATCAGTTTCCACTTTAATTTTGCCTTCTGTGTCAAGGTAAATGTCTGGATTCAGTGGTATAGAATGAACATGTGTAAATGAATATGGAAAAATGAGAAAAACCATGTAAGGTATGTGGAGAGACTGGTAAAATACCATATTGATTTAAATAAATCCAAGTCTTCTATCATGGAACAGTTTTATGCCAGTGCTCTGAAAAACGTTACCTTGGAGATCACTGTTAAAGACTGACTAATTTCAAGCATGAGCTAGACAAATGTCAGATGATGGATGTCACACTCTGGAGCAGTAGGCTTGAAAATGACCATGAGCAAGATTTAGAAGGTTATATTAAAATAATGAGGAGGATTTGGTGATAACCAGGATGCTGTGAGGGTCTGATGCAAGCAATCAATTTTGCTTCTTTTATAAGGGTCAATAATCTATTACGTGAGGAAAAAAATAACATGAGCAGAAAGGATCTCAGGAACATATCTGAACAACTTCCTTGTGATATTTTTGTGATTAATACAGATTTTTAAGAAGTTGTTTACTTATTTTAATTGGAGGATAATTGCTTTACAATGTTGTGTTGGTTTCTGCCATACGACAACACCAATCAGTCATCAGTTCAGTTCAGCTCAGTTGCTCAGTCGTGTCTGACTCTTTGCGACCCCATGAACCGCAGCACACCAGGCCTCCCTGTCTATCACCAACTGCTGGAGTTGACCCAAACTCAAGTCCATTGAGTCGGTGATGCCATCTAACTATCTCATCCTCTGTCGCCCCCTTCTCCTCCTGCCTTCAATCTTTCCCAGCATCAGGGTCTTTTCAAATGAGTCAGCTCTTCACATCAGGTGGCCAAAATATTGGAGCTTCAGCTTCAATATCAGTCCTTCCAATGAACACCCAGGACTGATCTCCTTCAGGATGGACTGGTTGGATCTCCTTGCAGTCCAAGGGACTCTCAAGAGTCTTCTCCAACACCACAGTTCAAAAGCATCAATTCTTCAGTGCTCAGTTTTCTTTATAGTCCAACTCTCATATCCATACATCATAGCCTTGATCATAATTGTATACACACACACACACACACACACACACACACACACACACACACACACACACACACACACACACACACACACACACACACACACACACACACACACACACACACACACACACACACACACACACACACACACACACACACCCTCTTCAGCCTCTCTTCCACCACCCCCCATCTCACACCTGTAGATCATCACAGAGCACCAGGCTGGGCTCTCTGTGTTATACAGCAGCTTCTCACTAGTTGTCTATTTTACATATGGCAGTCTATATATGTCAATGCTACTTTCTCAATTTGTCCCACTCTCTCCTTACACTACTTGTCCACAAGTCTGTTGTCTATATCAGCGTCTCTATTCCTGCTGCAGATAGTTTCATCAGTACCATTTTTTCTAGATTCCATGGGTGCTTGCATGCTAATTAACTACCCTTCAGTCATGTCCAACTATGCCACCTCATGGACTGTAGCCCACCAGGCTCTTTTGCCCATGGGATTTTCCAGGCAAGAATACTGGAATGGGTTGCCATGCCTTCTCAAGGAGATCTGACCCAGGGATCAAACCCACATCTCATATATCTCAAACCCACATCTCATATGTCTTCTGCACTGCAGGAGGGTTCTTTACCACTAGTGCCACCTGGGAAGCCCCTAGATCCCACATAGCTGCATTAATATACATATTTTTTCTCTTTTATGGATTTATATTTGTATATAATGGAAACTGAATGGAGTAATAACTGTTCAAGCAATTTTCTCAAGTGATATTGACCATGGTTGTTAACCTGGAGATCACCTAGTAGTGGGCTGTAAGCTGCTGTCCTTGGTCCTACCCTCTACTCTGCCTGAGACACAGGCATCATTTCCCTCAGCTTGGGGAAGATACTGGTGGCAAATTCATCCAATGTGCAAATAATACAAAGGCAGGAGAGACAGTGAATACTAAGACAGAAACAGGATATAAAATGATATTTATAGACCAGAGATCTGGGCCAACTCTAACAGAACAAAATGTAGCAGGGATAAATGTAAAGTTCTACAAATCCCAAAATTAAACTGCACAAAATCAGATGAGGGAGATGTTTCACAGAATTAGTAGCACGAGTAAAATATCAAGTGGCTTGAAAAATAGTAAGCTCATGGTTCACTATGAGTCAACGCTGATATAATAAGCCAAAAAGCTCATGAAACCTTAATCTCTGTTATAGATGTATAATCTACAATGAGAATAGGGGTGATTTCTTTGTACTGTGCACATTTAAGTTTGGAATATCGTGTTTGTAATGGTGAAGTTTAGAATAATTTTCCTGTTTTGGTGGATACATAATAGGATATGGACAAATTGGAGGACGTGTAGGAGGAAAACCCTATGACCAAACTTCAAACCCGTCATATAGGGGGTATTTGAAGAAACAGGGGATGATTAATATAGAAAAGAGAGAGAGAGAAGGCAAAGAAGAGCCATGAGAGCAGCCCTCAGATGTTGTAAGAGTATCAAATACTCTTACTATCCGGATTGTTTAATATGGTATCAAATTGCAGAATTCATGCTAATCTCTGGCAGCCATAGGGAGACAGATTTGGGTTCAAAATAATGAATACATTCCAAATAGAAATGCCTGGTCATGAGATGAGTTTTCTTGGGAGGTTATGAAAGTTCTGTTATGGGAAGTTACCCATCCTGGGTTGGAAGGCCACATGGGGTGAATCTCAAGAGATATTCCTGTAGATTACTGGTGTGTCCTGCAATTTGGAGACGAAGCATTCGAGTGACAGGGACTCTCAACACCGTGTAAGAGTTATGCTACCATGCAATCAGGGAGGCTATTTCTAATTTTCCAGGTGATACAAAACATGGCAACTGAATGTAAAGGTTAAGTAGATGCAGAAGAAGTAGGGTATATCTATTTCTCCAAAGCCCTTATAAAGCAGTGAGTAAATAAGATGACTGTAGCTTTCTGAGTGATCTAGGGCAGATCATTAAATGACTGTGGTCTTTAGCTTCCTCAGCTGTGAAATGAGAGGCAAGAATCAGAATCTTTCATTCATTACATCCTGGGGTGAGAACAAGCTACAGTAATCCCGTTTTAGGGAAAGTGCATTTACACTTCTTTGACTTCCCTCTTAAATAACGTGAGATGAAGAGGGACATGAAGGTGGCTCCTTCCCAGGTAAATTCTCTCATATTCTGGAGTGACTTTATACAAAAATTGGAATTTCACCCTTCAGGTTTTATTCAGTTTGATTAAGTCCTCATCCTCTTTCTTTAAAAATGTTCTCATAAAAATGCTAATGGAAGGTCCACATGTTAAACTGCAATTGATAGAGAATTAGGTTTTTCGTTAATTTCATATACAGTTCCAGCTAAACACAGGATTTTAAGAAATTGTTGGTCTTAAGGAAAGGAAAAATCATTTTCAAGCATGAGGACATTGGGTTGCAAAGTTGAGTAAAGTTCAATAGTTGGCAAATGTAGGGGGATGGAGAATCACCATAAGCCTTGTTTTTTTTTTTAAAGTGGAAGGACCTCAAGGACACATTTAAATTGTTTCACTGTGCTGTGGCCTGGGCCTGCTCTCTGGCAGGATCACAGATTCATTTAGTTACCATTTTCCATTTTTTTTTCTTTTTTCCTTTTCCATTTCTTTGAGAATAAGATCTCAACGGTATTAGGTGTGTTCCATTGTGATTATTCTTATATCTGTTCAGTGATTGAAATACACCTTCCTTTCACTAGCACTTGATTCCTTTAAATGGAATTATTTACTTGCACTTGAATATTTCATATTAAAAATAAAAGCTCATAGCGTGGAATGGGGCAGTATGTAATAATGAAGTTACTCCTGGGTTTCTGATAGTTACTTGGACTTTAGAGAGGTTATATATTTTCCACTGATCTTGAATGCCTATACTGTTCATGGGGTTCTCAAGGCAAGAATACTAAAGTGGTTTGCCCTTCCACAACACAAGAGAAAACTCTACACATGGACATCACAAGGTGGTCAATACCGAAGTCAGACTGATTATATTCTTTGCAGCCAAAGATGGAGAAGCTTGATACGGTCAGCAAAAATAAGACCAGGAGCTGATTGTGGCTCAGAACATGAACCCCTTATTGCCAAATTCAGACTTAAATTGAAGAAAGTAGGGAAAACCACTAGACCATTCAGGTATGACCTAAAATCAAATCCCTTACAATTATACAGTGGAAGTGAAAAATAGATTCAAGGGATTAGATCTGATAGACAGAGTGCCTGAAGAACTATGGACGGAGGTTTGTGACACTGTACAGGAGACAGGGATCAAGACCATCTGCAAGAAAAAGAAATGCAAAAAAGAAAAATGGCTGTCTGAGGAGGCCTTACAAATAGCTGTGAAAAAGAGAAGTGAAAAGCAAAGGAGAAAAGGAAAGATACACCCAAAGAATAGCAAGGAGAGACAAGAAAGTCTTCCTCAGTGATCAGTGCAAAGAAATAGAGGAAAACAATAGAATGGGAAAGACTAGAGATCTCTTCAAGAAGATTAGAGGTACCAAGGGAATATTTCATGCAAAGATGGGCTCAATAAAGACAGAAATGGCAGGGACCTAACAGAAGCAGAAGATATTTAGAAGAGGTGGCAAGAATACACAGAACTGTACAAAAAAGATCTTCATGACCCAGATAATCACGATGATGTGATTACTCCCCTAGAGCCAGACATCCTGGAATGCAAAGTCAAGTGACCTTAGGAAGCATCACTATGAACAAAGCTAGTGGAGGTGATGGAATTGCAGTTATTTCAAATCCTAAAAAATAATGCTGTGAAAGTGCTGCACTCAATATGCCAGCAAATTTGGAAAATTCAGCAGTGGCCACAGGACTGGAAAAGGTCAGTTTTCATTCCAATCCCAAAAAAAGACAATGCCAAAGAATGCTCAAACTACTGCACAATTGCACTCATCTCCCATGCTAGTAAAGTAATGATCAAAATTCTCCAAGCCAGGCTTCAACAGCATGTGAACTGAGAACTTCCAGATGTTCAAGCTGGATTTAGAAAAGGCAGAGGAACCAGAGATCAAATTGCCAACATCTGGTGGATCACCGAAAAAGCAAAAGAGTTCCAGAAAAGCATCTATTTCTGCTTTATTGACTATGTCAAAGCCTTTGACTGTGTGGATCACAATAAACTGTGGAAAATTCTTCAAGAGATGGAAATACCAGACCAGCTGACTTGCCTCTTGAGAAATCTGTATGCAAGTCAGGAAGCATCAGTTAGAACAGGTCATGGAATGGACTGGTTCCAAATTAGGAAAGGAGTATGTCAAGGCTGTATATTGTCACCCTGCTCGTTTAACTTATATGACGAGTACATCATGAGAAATGCTGAGCTGGATGAAGCACAAGCTGGAATCAAGATTGCTGGGAGATATATCAGATACGTAGATGACACCACCCTTATGACAGAATGCAAAGAAGAACTAAAGAGCCTCTTGATGAAAGTGAAAGATGAGAGTGAAAAAGTTGGCTCAAAGCTCAACTTCAGAGGACTAAGATCATGGCATCTGGTCCTATCACTTCATGGCAAATAGATGGGGAAACAGTGGAAACAGTGACACTTTATTTTTTTGGACTCCAAAATCACTGCAGGTGGTGACTGAGCCATGAAATTAAAAGATGCTTACTCCTTGGAAGAAAAGTTATGACCAACCTAGACAGCATATTAAAAAACAGAGACATTATTTTGCCAACAAATGTCCATCTAGTCAAAGCTATGGTTTTTCCAGTAGTCATGTAGAGATGTGAGAGTTGGACTATAAAGAAAGCTGAGCACCAAAGAATTGATGCTTTTGAACTGTGGTGTTGGAGAAGACTCTTGAGAGTCCCTTGGACTACAAGGAGGTCCAACCAGTCCATCCTACAGGAAATCAGTCCTGAATATTCATTGGAAGGACTGATGCTGAAGCTCTAATTCTTTGGCCACCTGCTGCAAAGAGCTGACTTATTTGAAAAGACCCGGATGCTGGGAAAGATTGAAGGCAGGAGGAGAAGGGGATGACAGAGGGTGAAATGGTTTGATGGCATCACAGACTCAATAGACATGAGTTTGAGTAAACTCCAGAGTTGGTGATGGACAGGGAGGCCTGGCGTGCTGCAGTCCATTGGGTCGCAAAGAGTCAGACATGACCGAGCGACTGAACTGAACTGAACTGAGTGCCTATAGACATCTGTTTGTCTTTGATTATTAAACAACCTTGCAAAGATCTTGCTGGTGGGATTCAGTGAGGGGTTTTTCTTTAAACCTTCATGGAAACAGGGAGTTTGACTCCAAAAATAGTTTATTAAATTCTTTCTAGCAATTAAATGCTGAAGCAGGAGTGTGTCCACTCCATTGCCTGACCTTCCTTTAATTAAATGCTGTACCTTGCTAGGTATCTTTTCAGAATCTGGCATGGACTATGGACAACCATGGGGAATCTATCCAAATACAATTTGCTTGGGTCTCTCCCACAGAAAAAGGTTTAGGGCACCTTCTAATATTTTAAATTAAGAGTGAGGAATCTATTTGATGGATGGAACCAGGGCCACCTTCACTGTTTGAGAAAGGTTAAATGATATTTACCAGCAAATTTTCTTGCCAAGAAATAAGTGATCTACATTCATGTAGAGTGACTGGGTTGAGTTATGTCAAGAGGAAAAATTAAATGCTGAAGTCTTTCACACCTTTCCTTTAAGGCCATATTCTGAAAGATACTCTGAATACCGAATGTATGTAAAAATCAAGAACAGAAAGAATGCAAGTGTTTGCTGAAGGAATGCAAGTGTTTGCTGATAGTAATACTTAGCTTTAGTGAACAACCCATTTCCTAATACTGTACAAATGATTAACCTTGATAATAGAAGTATAAGAACCATTGTAACATGCAACTTTGTTGATCTTTTGGTCTTTATCCCCTCAGTCCCCTCTAAATGTGGCTTTTAGAGATACTGACTTTTATTACTCTGTACTTGACATTTTGAAGGACTTTCTTATACAATCTTATTTTCAAGTATGACATTGTCCTTGGAGTTTATGTTCTGGTCCCATGTTATGAATAAGGCTGCATCATCATGACATTCTTCAGAGATCAATGACCTACAAGTCCAAGGCTGTAGCCGTGGAATTCTGTACTATCATTATGGTGACTACATTTTCAAAAACCCCAACTGTACTTTATTCTCATTGAGAATTTACATATGTGAAATGATTAATTCATACTTACATCCTAATACAGAGCTTTTATTTGATAGACCTAATATGATTTCGTGACATTTGGACTGACCAGACTGTCTGACTCTCTTTGTAGGCAGTTTCTGTTTACAAAAATTCTGCCACAGGTCCAGCTCTACACTGCTAGTTTTGGGAGTGTTTTGTGCTTAAAACCCTACAGCAGCTTTTTGAAGAAGCTTCTCTTACCCAGAAGTTAATTAACTTCTGCCCCACTTTGCAATATGTAGTAGAGGTGGGACTTCAACCTGGATCTGCCTGACTCAAAAACACCTTACACAGGGTTTCCATTTGTTTACCAGTCTGTCTAATAGGTTGGTTACTTTAGAATCATCTGGGGGCTCTTGTTAAACTTCAGATTGTCAGACTCCACCCAAGACCCACTGAGTCAGAATCTGTATAGCTGTTGTTAGCTAGCTCTCCAGGTGATTTGAGTGTGTGGCCAGGTTTGGGTCCTCTGAGCATTATCGCCTGCCTTGGATGTAACCCTGTAGAGCAGCGGTCCCCAACCTTTTTGGCACCAAAGATCAGTTTCATGGAAGACAAATTTTTCTGTGGACTTGGGATGGTGGGGATGGTTTCAGGGTGATTCAAGCACGTTGTGTTTAATGTGCACTTTATTTCTGTTATTATTACATCAGCTCCACTTCAGATCATCAAGCATTAGATCTAGGAGATGGGATTACCCCCCACCCCCCGCCCGCCAAATGGAGAGAGAAGGACTTTTTCTGTCTTATACCTATCAGCATATTTTAGAGATAGAGTTCAAAATAGTGGGGTAAAACTCTTTTCCTGTGGCATTTCTGGTTTTAGGTGCTGTAAAGGGAGAAGTCAAGAGAGACATCGTAAGATAGATAAGCTTCCTTGGGCTTGGTGGTGAGACCAGTGTTTGGGCTCATGGCCTTGTTTCTGTACATGGAAATTTAGCCAGGAAATGGTTCCCATCCAGACCTCTTGTAACTTGGGATATTCAGAGAGGAATGAAAACTGATTACAGAAATCAGTCTCTGCTGGGGCCCCACCAGGCTGGACCCTGACCTCCATGCCCATGTACTGCCATCTTGTTTATTAGCATCAATAAAGATTTACTCCACTCATTAGAGGATGGCAATTTGAACCACTGAATTATACTCTTTTCCTGCCAGCTCATTTACTCATTTTCTCCTTTTCCCCAAGCACTAAAAAAATCCAGATGGAGTCAAGGCAGGATGGAGAGGGATGCCAAAGGAAAAATTAAATTAGAAGAGGTGCTATTGAAATAATCTGGCTGATCTTAGCAGAGATCTGTGGCTAATGCATTCCAGGTGAACTCATTCTGGTTGACCCAAAAGAGTATCATGCCTCCCTGTGTTAATGTAAAATAGGGAGGTGAGAAGGCAGCAAGAGAATAAATTTATTTGGAATCCTTGACAAACAGTTGAAACCTGACTAGTTATATGACACATTCATTTGCTTGTGCCTTTATTCTGCAAGGAGATATGCTGATCTCTGGCTATGTATCTGAGAGTTGCCTATATGTGAATTGTCTCCAGAAGAGAACTTGAGACCTACTATTAAGGACTTTTGAAAATTTAGATCAATAATAAGATTGCGTGAGAGTTAAGTAAGGACATAAGAATTGGACAGGAAATACTATAGAGACAAAATAAGTGCTGCAGAAAGGAAGTGGTAAGGTAGTTAAGGAGAGCCTGGATGAAAAGACTAATTCTAAGGGTTTAGGATTCAATCTGAAGCTTGGGTTTCTGAGATGTATTAAATTTATAGGGGAAGTGCGGGCATTTGGGGTGAGGAGGGCGGGATGGAAGAAAACCTAGAATCAGAGGTGTGCTGGGGACTTTGGCAGATAGTCAAGCCATTCAACCTGTGTTCACAGGGAACATACTGCTGAGTTGAGAGACATATGGAGTTTCATTTAAGAATCTAAAATGATACTCATTTGCCTTTTCTCTGTCATCTCACTTTGTCACATGGAGTCATGCTGATCTGTGTTCCTGTCTGTCTTCCCCCTTAGATTGAAAGTCAAGAGCAAGGACTGTCTTTTTTGACTTTCAAGTACTGTTACTTACACAAAGCTGGCAAATAACGTGCACCCTCGTAGTGTGTGGGGACTGAGTAGAGATCTCTCTGGATGAAGGTGAAGAACCAATCTCTCTTCCCTGTCTTGTTGCCTGCTGCCTTTAGGACAACAGCCAAAGTGGTTTGCTCTTCTATAAACTTATTAGGTTGTTATGTAGCTCCTCATCAGTGGGTTAGAGGAAGCCAAGGTCACTCTGAACCCCATAGTACACTTACTATGTTAGGTCATCAGTGGACCACAGAGAAAAAGGACCAATGGTCGGCAGGCATTTATTAAGGATCTACTTCCATGTATTCTTATGTTAAATACTATGTGGTTATATAAAAGACTAATGTATAGGATAATGTAAGAGCTCTGTCTTTAAGAAATATAATAGCATATTAGACCCATGAGATTCCCATACATGAATCCAAAATTAACAAAAGGATGTCTAGATTAGCTAGGTTACCTGCTGGGGGTTTGGTTGGTTTATTTAATTATTTTAATTTTCTTTTTCTTTTTTGATTGAGATATAGTTGGTATACAAGGCTTTAGTTTATTTTTATCTATCAAGTTGGACTGGATGCTTCTAAATACCCTTTGGGCTTGGAATTGACCGAGGGCTCAAAGAGTTCAGCGGGTAACTCACCTTGAAGGGCAGTGATACTTGTTCAGCACCTTCTTGATCAACAGGGTTTCCTGGTGGATAAGTGGGCAGACTAAGATGGAACTTAGAAGGTACCAGGAGGGGTTAGACTGGGACAGGAGGAAGCATTCCAAGAGTGGAGAGCACCAGTGAAGAGTTGGAGGCTGGGGTGAGCAGGCAGAATGGAGCATGCTGTGAGTCAGAGTGGACCTCACCTGGCACCAGCCCTCTGAGAGTGGGCAGAGTGATACTTTCAAGACAGATCCCTCAGGAGCTTAAGCACCTCAGCTTCCCAAGCGGCTGGCAGTGCATTGGCTGAGCCAGGATGTTCACGTCCTGTGCTGGTGCCTGGGGAAACCTTCCTGACTTTCAGATTAGTGATCTCTGGAACTCAGTGCTCAGGACTTGAGCTCCTAACAGTTCCACCTGTTTCAGGATCCCTCCTGAGATAGTCTCTTAGCTTCTAACTCTGGAAGGTCTGAATCCACATTCAAGAACAACTCTTAAACCTTCACACCTCTCTCTCACTCTAGCACTGAACAGCTGCTGTTGTCCAAGGTGAGGTGCTGGAGCCCAATGACAGTTCACAAAAGTTTGTGCCTCCTCTGTCCAGGGGGGTCTGCCAGAGGCCCAAATGGTTTGTCCCTGCCTCACGTGGCAGCAGAACCCAATTACAAGTGACCATGGGAGTGACATACTTAATTGTATGCAGTTAACACCTAACCCTTGGTTTTCTTGGCAAAGCAAAGGCATTGGCCTTTTGGCCTCTGCTGGTCTGGTCAGCAATTACCCAGTTATTAAAACTCAATAATTGTCATTAGCTCTCATCCTCTGGGCCGCAGAGTCACTGCATGCTGCTTTGCATCTTATTTGCAAAGCTCTCTGAGGCAGGGCTAGGCATGCCTGTCCTTCAGACACCAGGCAGGTGCAGCAACGAAGCTGGCTTCCGGGGCCCACTTTCTCAGCTGGTTTTGCTCTTAGAGATCGCTCCTCTTGTTTGCACTTCAGCTCTGGCTGCACCGCCTATGTGTCTGTGTTTCTGTGTGTTTGGAGGGCTGTGGCTCATTGTCAGGAGAATCGATTTCCCTCTTGCTTTTTCTGAGCTGGCTCTTGCTTTGTGGTGGTGGTTTGAAATTCAGTTTGGCGGGATGCGTGAACTCTCTCTCCATTTCTTTCTCTTTTCCTTTTGAGTTTCTCATCTCTGAAGAGATTTCTCCTCTTAAACTCTGGCATTAAAGGGAGGCACTTTCACTTTCTGTGGGCGCGGTCTCTCCACACAGGTGTCTGCCTGCTCTCTGCACTGGCGGTTGTTTTTTTCCTGCTGCCTTGATGCTGATCGCGGCTGTCTGAAGTACAAAGGGAAAGTTAAGATTACAGGTTGTCCTTCTCTTTGATTGTATTCTTGGCTGTACCTTCTCAGTCCTTTGCGGGAAGAACTCACATTAGGCTGGGATGTGGAAACAGGAGAATTCTTGGCCCCAGAAATAATATAATTGCTTCTTGGGCTAGATTGTTTGGGAACCTCAGCACTAACGAATGGGCTGAGACTAAGCCCCTGCAACAGATGGGTCCTGGTTGGGGAGAAAAGGTCTGAGATCTGTGTTTTGAGGCAAAGAAAATTCTGGCTAGACCTACGTGCATATGTATTCAGAAGTCTAATTAGACCCTGGGTGTGATTGCACTGCTCTGTTGCAGTGGCTATGATATTATTTGATTTTTAACTACTTCCAGAGGGCAATGATCTTTACCCAAGATTTGTTTCTGATCCTTTTTTTTTTTTTTTGATTGAGGTTAACCACTGTGAGGGTTCTTGCATCTTATCCATATCGTCTTGACTCTGGACTCATTCATTTATTCCTTCTGTCATTCAGCTCTTTGATAAATGTTCATCAAGGGCTGCCGGGTATAAAGTACATTACAGCCTGGAACCATTGACCAAGACAGCAAGAAGGGTCCAACCTTTCACTTCGCAGATGAGGAAATGGTGTCTATTTCCTCATCTGTACAGCCTGTGTCCAAGGTCCAGGCTCTGGGATCTCTTATCTCCTGAGTATCCTGGACCTCATCACTTTAAAATGACAGCTCAGACCTCAAGGGGCTTTTAAGCTGTTAAGAGAAGCTACCTGGTACTCAGGGGACTGTGGGTGTGAACAGAGCGCACATCTGTCCTCTAGATCTTCTCCCAGGCGGCTCCTCAAAGCCAGGGGCCTGTTGGTTTTCTGCTCCCCACTTAGTGGCCTTGGTGGTAAAGAATCTGTAGGAGACACAGAGACGTGAGTTTGATTCCTTGATTGGGAAGATGCCCTGAAAGAGGAAATGGCCATTCACTCCAGTATTCTTGCCTGGAAAATCCCATGGACAGAGAAGCCTGGTGGGCTAACGACCTTAGGGTCTCAAAGAGTTGGACATGACTGAGCATCTGTGTGCATGTGTGTGTGCACATGTGCACACACACACACACACACACACACTCTCTCTCTCTCTCACACACACTCTTAGTGGCCTGACAAGGCTAATATGTCTCCATAGGGTCCCCGGTTGGACCCCAGACACGTCTTCATCCTACAGAAGCAGACCCTGCTGGGGAAGCTGGTTTCCAATCTGAGGTTCTGCTGTGGGTTGAATTGTATCCTCCTGAAATATATATATATGTTGAAGCCCAAATCCCCAACACCTTAGAATGTGACCTTATTTGGAAATAGGGTCATTGCCAATGTGATTAGTTAATGTAAGGTCATATTGGAGGAGGGTGGGCCCCTAACCCAGGGCGACTGGTGTCCTTATTGAAAGACAGCTTTGGACATAGAACTCCATGTGAAGATGAAGGCAGAGATCAGAGTGAGGAAGCCAGGGAACACCCAAGGTTGCCAGCAAACCACCAGAAGTGAGGGGAGAGGCATGGGACAGGTTCTCCCTCTCAGCCCTCAGATGGAATCAATCTTGTCCATACCTTGATCTTGGTCTTCTAGCCTCTGGAACTGTGAGACAATATATTTCTATTTTGTAACCACGCAGTCTGTGGGACTTTGTTCTGGCAGCCTGAGCTGACTAATCCAGGCTCCAAGTGCAGATGTGTGTGTGCTCACTCCACTTTGAGAGGGGAACGCATCACTTGGAGGGAGATGGTGGTGGAGGGGCTTCATCTTCCTTACTGCCCATCCAGGATTTTTTGGGCAATATTTAAATCATTAGCCTGAGATTTTGTGGAGGATTTGTCTTAATGTATATTTTTAGTACATTTATTACATATGTTCTTTTTTTTTCTAAAAAAAACCTTTTTATTTTGTATTGAGGTATAGCTGATTAACAACGTGATGGTTTCAGATGAACAACAAAGGGACTCAGCCAAACATGTTCTTGTATCCATTCTCCCCCAGACTCCCTCACATCCAGGCTGCCACATAACATTGAGCAGAGTTCCCAGTGCTATACGGTAGGTCTTTGCTGGTTATCCATTTATTGCATGTGTCCTTTGGTCTGGAATACCCTCAGTCTAACTCAGATATCACCTCCTTGAGTTGTCTTTTCCTCTTTCCGGGCTCACGTGGGTATTCTCTGCTCACCTCTTCCAGAACTTATCCTGCTGTCATTTGACCATTTGTGCTGCTTTGCTGGGTCACCAGGATCTCCGCAGAGGGCCTGGTGCTATCCTGGGGAGGCTGGGCTGCTGGCTGACACCACGGAGGCCCTTGTGCTCAGGACGCTTGTACGGAAGTGGGACAGATAGACACACAGGATGTTAGTGGATGGGATCATGTCAGATCATGGAGGGTTCTATGAAGAAGGTTGTTTTTGTTGTTTATTCACTAGGTTGTATCCCCATGTCCCCAAGTTGCTAAGTTGTGATCCATGGTCTGCAGTATAGCTGGTTTCCTGGTCCTTCACCTTCTCCTGGAGTTTGCTCAAGTTCGTGTCCGTTGACTTCGTGATGCCAAAGACACGGCTGTTTGCATCTTCTTTGTGAAGAAGATAAAATGCAGTAATGTACTAGAAGGGGGCGAGAGGCAGCTGGAGATGGGGCCGTCAGGGAGGCCTCTCAGATAGAGGGATTGCTGAGTGAGACCTGTGAGCATAGGAGGAGTCAGCTTTGTAAAAATCTGTGGGAAGAGAATCCCAGGGGAGGAAAGAGCAAAGTCTGGGGACCCACAGGAGGGAACGATCCTGGGGTGTTTCAGCTGCAGGCGTTGGAGAATGGCTGCTGAGCAGGAGAGTGTGGGTGGGGTTGACATGAAGGGGTAGACTCCTACTAGACTGAGCTCATGTGGAGAGGATTCTGTACCTTTGTCAAGAGCATACCTAGCACACAGTCAGTGCTACACACACACACACACACACACACACATATACACACACACACACACACACATGCTGAAGGAATAACTAAACACCTGTATGTACACATGCTAATAAAAAAAAAATCTCTAAACAGTAACGCGTTTATCTAAGGATTGCTTCTCAGGCAAACCCTACTCTCCAGGCTGCATCAGGAAGCAATAAATAAATAATTATGGTTCATAGATGTCAAGGCAAGATGGCTCAAGGTCATACAACTTACATAGCCAACACTGCCTTTGGCCCTTGCTTGGAGCCTATTAACACTCTTTTTACATACTATTATAATGATGTTAGTTGTTAAGTTTCCCATGTCCTAGCAAATTTAGAGCAATGAATTATCTGGGAAGCAAGCAGGGGTGGAGAATTGACACTGGAGGCAAACAGAACCCATCAGTATGAAGCAGTTATTTGGGGGGCAAGCAGCCCTAAGCGTGACAATAAGCTGGGACATCATGTATTAGAGCAGAGTGAAAATACAAGCTGTTTACCATGAGGATTCTGAAGTACATTTTGCTTCATGTATTTTGTCTGAGAAAACAGGGAAGTAGGTACCGTTCTGAAATTATTTGCATTGGAAATGGTTAAAATTCAAAAACAAATCTAATGCTTAAGGATAAGCTTCATTTATCTGAAAAAAAAGTACATCTATGAAATTCTACCTCCTTGAATGATGCCACATAAATGAAAATGTGATTGTTTATCCCTTTGATCTTCAAAAGTCTTAGTATAAGTGGTAGATGATTTCCTGCGACCTCCCAATCAGAGCCAGGAATTATTATTTCTGTTTTTTTCCTCCCTAAGAGTCAGGTAGAAAATGACGAGCAAACAATGACATTATTACAGTGGCACTTTAATGGGTGTTCAGGGAACTAAAAAGTCAGCCGAGGCACCATATGAAATATTCATAAGTATTTTTCCTTTTTCTCGCCTTTCCCATCTCCAGTCACCAGAGTGAAAACATCCAGGACAAAAGTTCTGAGTAGAGGAATCCTGTAGAAATGGCTCCTGCAGGCTTATCTTTGACCTTTTGGGGGAAAGATGGATAGACAAAGCTCTTCCCCTCCGGTTCCAACATTATCCTGGCCCTTATTGGAGATGCTAAATTTTAGCCCACACCCCAGACCTACTGGATGAGCAACGTGGAGGAGGAGAGTTAGACCAGCAAACTGTGGTTTAATAAGCCCTCCAGGTGATTCTGATGCATGTTAACTGTGAGAACCTCTGTTGTATGTCTCCTGAATCCTTGTCAGAACTATAGACAGTTATAGGCACACAGCTGCGCCCAATCAACACTTGTTGATTAAAATCTATTAAGGAGTACATTTTCATGAAGCAGGCTATTTTTCTCCCTCTTTGTGACAGGATTTAGTGCAGAGTACCTTAAAATAGAGTTTCTTCTTGCACACTGAGTCATGTGGCTCACAAATATTCAAGGATCTAACACTTAATATTCATTCAGCTATGCAGAAATGCACGGTTATATGAAAGAAAGCACAATGACATTCATTCAGCTGTTCATTCAACAGATATGTATTAATGGCTAGACCCTCATGCTAGGTGTGAATAATTTTTTATTAGTCTGTCTTTCCTTGTGATGGTGGTCAGCATTGCGATAGCACAGACATGGACATTTGTGCTTAATCTGTCACTTAAGATCTGGGTCATCTTGTGGCAGACCTAACTTCTCTAGACTTTAATTTTTCATAGTTAATTAATATTTACATTGAGACTCGGCAGCAGCCACAGCGCAGACCAGACTTCACTTGCTCGCAGCTCGCTCCGCGCCCTCTGCAACAATGTCTGACAAGCCCGATATGGCGGAGATTGAGAAGTTCGATAAGTCGAAATTGAAGAAAACGGAAACGCAAGAGAAAAACCCACTGCCTTCGAAAGAAACGACTGAACAGGAGAAGCAAGCAGGCGAGTCGTAATGAAGCGTGCGCCGCCAGTGTGCACTGTACATTCCACAAGCATTGCCTTCTTATTTTACTTCTTTTAGCTGTTTAACTTTGTAAGATGCAAAGAGGTTGGATCGAGTTTAAATGACTGTGCTACCCCTTTTCACATCAAAGAATGGAGAACTACTGACAACGTAGGCCGCGCCTGCCTCTCCCATCTGCCTATGTGGCTGGCAGGGAAGGAAAAGAACTTGCATGTTGGTGAAGGAGGAAGCTGGGTGGGACGACAGTGAAATCTAGAGTAAAAAGCTGGTCCAAGGTGTTCTGCGGGCTGTAAAATGCAGTTTAATCAGAGTGCCATTTTTTTTTGTTGTTGTTCAAATTTTAATTATTGGAATGCACAATTTTTTTAATATGCAAATAAAAAGTTTTAAAACCTGAAAAAAAAAATATTTACATTGAGATTCCTGCTTTAACTGATACAGGATAGCTGTTAAAAACTTCTGTTAAGCATCATAAAATCTTAGTCACTCAGTGTGTCTGACTCTTTGCAATCCCATGGACTATAGCCCACTAGGCTCCTCTGTCCATGGAATTCTAAAGGCAAGAATACTGGAGTAAGTTGCCATTTCTTTACTCCAGGGGATCTTCCCAACCTGGGGATCAAACCTGGGTCTCCTGCATTGTGAGTTGGTTCTTTACGACCTGAATAGATACCTTCTCATTACAATCAGAGCAAAAATAAGGAGAGTTTTTACAATTTCTGTTTTTTTAGTAGGTGGTAGAACAATGTTTGGAGAAGGCAATGGCACCCCACTCCAGTACTCTTGCCTGGAAAATCCCATGGATGGAGGAGCCCGGTGGGCTGCAGTCCATGGGGTCTCGACGAGTCGGACAAGACTGAGTGACTTCACTTTCACTTTTCACTTTGCTTCATTGGAGAAGGAAATGGCAACCCACTCCAGTGTTCTTGCCTGGAGAATCCCAGGGACGGGGGAGCCCGGTGGGCTGCCGACTATGGGGTCGCACAGAGTTGGACATGACTGAAGTGACTTAGCAGCAGTAGAAGAGCAATGTTTGGACTTCCCAGGTGGCACCAGTGGAAAAGAACCCACCTGCAATGTAGGAGACACAATGAGACACTGGTTCGATCCCTGGGTCAGGAAGATCCCCTGGGGAGGGGCATGGCAACCCGTCCAGTATTTTTGCCTGGAGAATCTCATGGACAGAGGAACCTAGTGGGCTATGGTCCATAGGGTCGCAAAGAGTTGGACATGACTGAGATGACTTAGCAGGCACAGAGCAATGTTTCTTTCATTTTAATGTGCATATGAATCACCTGAGGATCATGTTAAAATGGAGATTCTGAGAATTTTGAGATGGAGCCTAAGATTTTGCGTTTTCAGCCAGCTTCCAGGGGAGGCCAGTGCTGCTGGTTCATAGGTCATACATTGAGTAGCGAGGCTCTGAGTGTCTGGCTGGTGCAACAAAATAGGAAAAAGGAAGGAGGGGCATGAGACTTGTAAAGGAAATTACTTGCAAAAATGATTTCCTACTTAAAAAATTTACGAACCACTAAAACTGCTAAGAATTTAATGCTTTATGCATTTACAAGGTGCCCAGCTGTCTGGTGAGGTAGTTTTGAGAGTAAAGTGATGCTGCTTTGTAAATCATAAAGCATTCTAGAAGTCTAAGCTAACAAAGCAAGGACTTACTAGTTTCTCAGAGCACAGCTAATTGCCCTGCATTCCCTGGCCCCATGAGGTGGGGTGGTCTTTTCTTCCTGTCCAGAATTTTTAACCAAGATTCATCCTGCAGGTTCTAGGAATGTATATTTTTATTTGTTTCCTCTGTCCTTGTCATTTCCTTAAGTAGATTGCCCACAGGTAGATTAAAGTAGATTAAAGACAGGGGACTTCTTTGACTTCTTTTGGCAGCATGGTGAATAGAAGGAATGACAAATAGATTTTATCTAGTAGTCAACTCTGATTGATTGGCAGGGCTTCCTGGAGTCTGAAGGCTGAAACTCTTTGCAGGCCTGATGGCATGAGTGCTGTGGTTGATTATTGATGTCTGCCTTTGACAGAGGACAGGGTAAGTAGTGGGCTGGTCCTTAAAGCCAGATTGACTGAAGTTTGAATCTCTACCAAGAATCAGAGACCTTGCCAGAAAGTCCTCTCATGAAGCTCTGGGACTCCTTTCTAGGCTCCCCAACTTCACCTTTCTTTCCTTATGGCCCCATGGAGCCTAGTCTTTTCTCTCTGCCTTAGCCACCCTTCCTCCATCTTCTGTGATTTCTTTATAGATTTGGACAGAGAGGAGGGCAGTCTCCCCAGCTCCACTCTTCCTCATAAACCCCATTCTCTTGTGGACCCAACTCCTAATCTTTCTGTGGAAATAGAGGAACAATGCCATGAAGCAGTTAAGAGGTTTATGGACCCTTACAAAACTATAGAGTCATGGAGCTAGTCTCTAGTTCCTAAACAGGTCAGAGGAATTTCTGAACCTCTGTCTCCTGATCTGTGAAACTGAGGATAATGATTTTGATGTCTCAAGGCTGTTGGGAGATTGAGGGGTATGTAATGTATGTGGGAATACCCGCCCCAGTGGCTGGGACACAGCCTGGCATTTAGTCAATGCTGGTTCCTTCTTCTAGCTGACACTTTGCATGCAATACATACTTTTTTAACATTGTTGACATAGCATGAGGGTTATGACTGGTCTTAACGTGGAGTCTCTGATAACCTTCACACATGCTATTGGGTGGGGAGAAAGAAGGATAATTATCTTTTTTAACGAAAACTTCCAAGACTCTTTCTCTGTGCCAGATGTAATTCAAAATGTATTATAGATATCAATTCACTTAATTTTCATAATAACATTGTGAATTAAGTACTGTTTCCCAGATAAAGAAGTAACCACTGAGATATTAAGTATATTGCCCAAGATCCTCCAGCTGGTGAATGTCAGAGCTGGGGTTCCCACCTAGGGAGGATGACTGTGCAGTCTGTGTTTCAGCCACCATGCCATGCTGCTTCATCGAGCCCTGCGAGGGGGGACACCCTAGTATCCACAGCTGTTAACTTCCCATTTGAGTTCACAGATGCTAGAGATTTGCTTTGTTTCCTGGAGGATTCCTTGTCTTCTAGAATTTCTGGAAGCAGTACTTCTCCTCGATTCTGGTGTTATCCTGCTGATTTCAGGAGAAATGACCCAGGAAATAGTCCAGATGGGAGAGAGGTGAGTGAGATGAAGCCTGGGGGAGGACCCCGTAATGCTGTAAAGTCAGACCAGAGAGAATCTCGAAGGTGAGGTGTGGTCTGGTTGTTGTGGCGTCCATGAGTGGAGCTGAGAGTGGTCAGGAGAGTGCTGATGGAGTGGGCGCTTTCCCCAGATCTGGTCAGTATTTGCCTCCTTAACCAAATGCGGGATCCACACCCCAGCTCTCGTGTGCGGAGTGGTGCTCTGTGGGCAGTGAGTGAAGCAGCGTCTCTACATGCCTTTGTCCTAGTGCATTGCATTCACAGGGCTTGTTCACTTCTGTGTCCTGTCTGAGCCGTGTGGGAGGAGCTGGGGCTGTGTCATCTGGTCCACTCTTGCCTGTCAAGCACTGGAATAGGGCAGGGCATGTAGCTGCTATATGAACCATGAATGAATGAGTGATTACAGGAAGGGCCCCTCATACCTCTGGCTTCTGGGGAGGCTTTCTTCCTTCATGGTGGCAAGTTGAGTGCTCACCTTGACTTTCTCTTGCTGCTGCTGTAAGGACCATGATGGAGTCAGGATTTGGGGAGGTCACTGGTAGAAGGAAGAGTAGATACTGCATGATGGGATCGAGAGGTTGTGGGGCCATAGTATGTAAAGAGCATAACTCTGCATTGTGACTTGAATTATTTGCTGGAAGGTGGCTACTGCCTTTCTGTACTTCCCTCAAAGGAGTGTCTTTGCTTTCCGTAACATGTTCTCTTTTTATTCCATCTACCATGACTGCCTACATGGGTTTGATGTAAATACTCTCCATACTCCAGTATTATGGGTAAGACCCATTATTTCCTAGGTAATGACTATCAGGTTTCTAGTTTTTCTGGGTTTAGAGGAAAGATGCAAAAAGTGGCTGTTTCTTGGATTCATGTTCTTCAGTATTTTTGGAGAATAGTGTCCCTGGGTCCTCCCTGACCACTGATTAAATGCGATCCTGACTCTCAACATCTTATTTCCCAACTTCAGTGTAAGTCTGCAGATAGCTGGTTCCATGCCTTGTTCTGACACCCAGGATTTTTACAGAGAAAATGATGCGTAAACACTTGCTGAGTTAGTGGGCAATGTTTGTATACTTCCTCTGCCCTGGAGCAGCTAAGAAAATGACCTTCCCCAGAGACTGGCAAGGTTTGCTTTCTGAGTCACTGAGTAAATGAAAGACTCTGAGGAGCTTCGGGATCTCAGACCTACACCCTTGGTATGCTTGATGAAATCCCACCTTGAGATATGGGTGAAACCCTACCTCCCAGCCCTGCAGAAATAATACCTTTTGTAATGCTGAGTCCAGAGGACTTGCCTTTGGCAAGCTTTTAGGTTCTGCTCTCAAAGTTGAATGTCACTACCTCTCTTTAGAATTGTGGCCCTCTCCTCTTTCATTTTTAAAAATTATTTACAAGTAATAGTAGAACTTGGCTGTAATATAAAAGATGGTCAGTAGACGCTACTCTCTGAATTATTTTACCACTCATGATGAATGCATCAAAGCTCATGGCATTCCAGGGCAGGACAGATGCAGGGAGTTAGCACCCAGGGGTTAAACTGGATGAAGCAGAATTAGCATTTACATCAAATGTTTTCTGAAAATAAACCTCTAAATATGTTCTCCTTGACCTGGCTCGGAACTGTTATTAGAGGAGAGCTTCTCCAGGTGTGACTCAGAGAACCGCCTCAGAATTACCTGCCTTGCTTGCTATAATTATGGTTTCCTGAGCTCAGAAGCAGAAGCATAGAATCTGAGTCTGTTGGGAAGGAGCTCTGAATCCACACTGTTTTACAACCTCCCCAGTTGATTCTTATGTGCGTTAAAGTTTGAGAGTCATTTAGCACAGGCTGTCTTCCTTCTTCTAGGGGAGGTAAGTAGGCACACTGGATTGGAGTTGAGTAGTGAGGAGGTGGAGAACAGGCAGTTTTTGAGAAATCTGAGAGTGTTATATCAAAAAGCCCAGCAGTCTACTTTTTCTGTTTGTAAATTATATTTTATAATGCAAAGAATATTTAAAGAGAAGTTGTGCTTGAGATGGGGCTAGGGGAAATGAAAGGAGAGGAGCTCTTGATACATAGGAAGGAAAAAAATCTTTTTGCTTATTTAATTTTGTTTTCTTTGACAGTGTGGTCTCCATGGCCACCAAACAGCATCTATATAATAAGTCATCGGGACTCTTGAAGGTGATGGTGTTTAGTTCTCTTGAGATGTTTGTTAACCGTTCAGCGCTTGTTGAAGCTTCTGGTGTTGGAGAATTTGCTATTCAGGAGCTTCATGAATCAGGAGTCACCTCTTGCTCCCGCCAATCCAATTTTCTATGCAAGAAGTATCTTCTTCTCTGCCTAATTGGAGGCTCTCCTGCTCTTGAGTTACACTGGAGTGACCTAACGTGGAGGCAAACTACGAGTGCACAGAGCGTGTAGATAAGTGTGTAAGGATTTGGGCACAGAGGAGGTGAGGGCCGAGGGCCGCCCATAGATTCCTACTGACTGTGCAAATGGAATCCACACAGCTTGAGAGAGTGTCTCAGCCTAAGGGACACTCAAGGGCGGAACCTCGACCCTGGGCTTCACTTTGTCACTTCCTTGCTGCCACATCTCCTGCCTCCCTCCCTGCCCATCTTCCAAGCCTCCCCGCTTTCCCGTTTTCCTGAGTGACAGGAGGGTCAGAGAACCACTAATTTAGCTGCAGTTAAGGAAGTGGATCTCTCAGGGGTGTGAGAAACATTGTGGGTTCACCACGAATGAGGGAGTCACTAGCTGCAGGCTTTTTACTACTCCACCAGGAAGAACAGAGAGAGTGGGAGCGATGACGCCCTGGGGGTCTCTCCATTGCCACCAGCATATAGCCAGAGGGAAAGCCGGGGTGAGGCCAGTTCACAGGACTGGCTCCAGAGGCCTCCCTGGGCACTGTGCCCACAGGGGTGCTGCCGGCTGTCTCTACTTTTGGGAAGATTTTTAGAACATAAGTGTCTGGTTGGGTATTTGGAGTGCTGCCATGGACAGTCCTACCCCGAGGAGTGAGGCCAGCTGTGGTCCTTGCACTGGGGAGTGTGCCCAGGTGTGTGAGATGCCTGCTGAGGAGCTGGGGCTGGCTGTAAGATTCAGCACCTCATGGGAAAGGCTGGCAGGCATTCCCGGGGTTCCAGTCTGGGGCCTGAAGAGAGCAGGGGCAGGGGGAGGGGTGGCGTGGTCCTCCAAGACAACTTGCCAGAACTAAGGGAGGTCCACTAGGAACTGGAGCCAGCCTCCAGCAAGGCTGGGGTCTTTGGTCAGAGCCAGAGGGGTTTTTGGCTGCAGGGGTCTGAGGCAAGGCTATGAGAAGTGGCCACTGATTCTGATTCTGATTCTGTCCGTGTGTGTGACCTAGGATAGGATTGCCCTTCTGCTGTCTCAGTTCCTTATCTGAAAGATAAAGGGTTTGAGCTTGGAGAGCTCTCAGTCCTCTAGACTTTAAGAGGTACAATTTGGTCAGATGGCTTTTCTTTGGGGGGCCATTTGGGATAATGATAATGCTGGTAATAATATCACCAATTGGGGTAAGGATTGTTACAAGAGTATTAGCTGCCCCATAGTGAAGCTGGCTGCCTTATAAGGTGATGAGTTTCTTATTTCTAGGGGTAATCAAATAGCAGTCAAAGGATTCTTTCTGGTGATTCCAAGGTAATGTCATCAGACCATCTGATTATTAAAAAATTGATTCCTGGACCCTACTTCCAGGCACTGTAATTTGACAGGTTTGGGATGGGACCTGGGAGTTTACCTGATAAGTCTGAAGCCATGTACTTCTGTAGAGAGAGCAAGTGAGTCTGGGAAATACTGCACACGAGACCTTTTGTTCTCAAGTGGGTCTTGTGAAGTTCACAAAGCAGAGAAACCAAATAAAGGGAATCTGATAGATTCCCCAGAGAAGGAAGCAATTTGATTTTGATTAACTTAGTGTTTCCAGAGTGGAGTGTGGGATGTTACTGGATTGGGAGGAGAGGAGGACTCCTCTGATGAAGCTGCAGAAGCACTTCCATGGAGGCTGCCTGTGTGGGGTTTCCTGTGTTCGCTGGGAGGTTCCATGACCGCATTGTCCAATAGAAATACAGTGTGAGCTCCATAGGGAATGCACAGTTTCCTAGTAATTACGTTCAACATAGTAAAAAATGGGTGAAATTATTTTTAATAGTTTATTTTACTTAACCTAATCTATCAAAAATATTATTTTAATGTGTAATCAAGATAAAGTTACTGAGATATTTTTTGTCCTTTTTTCCTACTAAGCCTTCAAACTCTGGTACAGATTTTGGGACCAGCCACAGTCCAGGTGTAGCTGGTGGGAGAGCTGTTGGACAGTGCACATCTCTGAGATCTGTGTCACTCCACCTATGGTCCAAAGGCCAGCAGCATCAGTGGCACCTGGGAACCTGATAGAAATGCAAAATCTCACAGCTGAGCTATGAATTGGAATCTGCGTTGAGTTATTGGAAGGAGGAAATCCCCTATTCCTATTTACTAATCCCCTACTTCCGGGGGTTCTGTACACCTTAAAGTTTGAGAAGCTGTGTTAAGCGACTTGCTTTTTAATTCCAAGACTTCCTATTTCTCAAATTCTGTAAGCATACAGTTAGCTAATAAGCGCTGCTGATGTGAGAAGTGGGGACCCTATGTGCAAACGTGGATACAGTTTGGCTTAGGTAGTGGCCTCTTGGCCCCTGACCCTGTAAAGGGGCCCTGGCATCCCTGGGTGGAGGGCAGACACATCATATCATAATGAACGGTTTGTAGTTTGAATCTTGGTGCTATCGGAGTGCTTTCCAGGGAGACCTGGTGTCAGGCAAGGCTTTCCTGAAGAAGCAACTTTTAGAATGAGAATTGAAGGGGCTGAGAGTTAATCAGTAAAACAGCATAGTTGTGAGCCTGGAGGCTTCTGGCAGGAGGTGAGGCTGGAGAGGTGGCAGGGGTCAAGTCCTGCTAGTCCATGGAGGCATAGCTTTTCACCCCAGCACGCCTCTCTCCCGCATAGCATCGTGTGTGCACACACATCCTCCTGATCGGGCCGTGGGCTCCTTGCAGGCAGGGGCTGCACCTGGGCACCTCTGATTCCTCCTCTGCAGCAGTGGTTGCTGGTGCCGAGTGACTTTGGGAGCTGAACATTACATTTTGAGAAATTTTGTGAGCTGGTTAATGCACATGGATGGTTTGAAATTGGCCACGCTGACAATATTTACACTATGGAAATTGGTGAATGCTATATAAATCAGGGTTCTTATTTTTCCTCTCAGTGAGCCTGTGTTTAAACATTTCCCAGCACACCCCTGCCAGCTGACTCAGGGCTGGGCAGAGGCACGCAGAGCAGGAGGCAGCAGCGGGGAGAAGCCGGAACTCAGAACTGGGAGACGGACACCCGCTGTGTATCGCCTGGCAAGTAACTTAGCCTCTCTGAGCTCAGTTTCCTTATTGGTCAGATGGAAATTCTGAGACAGATTTGAGAGGATGGCTACCAGAAATGTGTCCCACGAAGCGTCCTCGGTTCAGGACAGACAAACCAAACCAGGCTGGTTTCTCCTATCTCTCAAAAACTGGAAATACCTACTCTCTTTTCCTTTTGCATTGTTTTTGATTATTCTTTAAACTTTTTTACTTTGTAATACGATATTCTCTGTGGTGGTTAATTTCACAAGCCATCTCCCACCCTTCCGAAAGAAGGTGGGATGTATCCCTTCCTGTAGAGGGTAAACTCCAGGAATAATTGTTCTGTTGGCTTATGTCATTGCACCCCTTTCCCTCCCCCTCCCCACCCTGGCTCTCAGTTGGAGATCATTCTTTCCTTTTGACTAGGCAGACTGGCCCAACTTCTCCATCACAGTACGACAAGGGCTGTTCTTCTCATTGGAGGCTCTCTGAAACTGATGACTGAATCTTGGAGGCTGCACTGTTACCCCCGGCCTCTGAGCCACTTCTTTCTCTGCAAGCTGTGCTGATATCAGCGTATCCTCAGGAAAAGAGGAAGACAGTCCTGTGCCTTGAAGGGTATCTGCTGTGTGTTGATTATTTGAGGATAATATTTCTGGCCATGGAGCAAACGATGTGGGAAATGGCTTTTGCGGGTGATTAACTGCTGGGGTGATGTGGCAGCTTCCATCTGTGGCTGTGAGTCCCAGTCACCCGACCACGGAGAGATATCTGGCCAAGAGTCCATCTGCGAGCCCGGATCCTGAGGGTGGTGGGCAGTGAGCAGTCACACCCAGGATATTTAGAACTATCCTGTGACTTAGACAGTAAAGTATCTGCCTGCAATGCAGGAGACCCAGGCTTGATCCCTGGGTCTCCACTCCAGTATTCTTGCCTGGAGAATTCCATGGACAGAAGAGCCTTGCAGGTTACAGTCCACGGGGTCACAAAGAGTCAGACACCACTGAGCCATGAACACATTCATTCCCAAGGCACGAAGGGAGCCAGGAGGGACCATTCAGAATTCTGGTTCTGTCATTGCTTCCCCTTGACATACTTATGACATCAAGCCTGTCATTTCCTATCTCTGCCTCTGTGTACCTCTCTGTAAAAGTAGGGTGGGCTTGAGTTAGGTGATCTTCAAGTTCCCCCTCAGCTCTGAGGTTCTGTGGTTTTATGAACTTCATCAACAAGCAGAGACATTCCTATTTAGGCTTGTTTTATGTTCTCATTCCCAAGGACGTATTTCTAATGGACTATACTCCAGGGACTCTAATTATTTCTTGTTAGCTAAGAATAATTTTAACAAGCAGCGGTAAGCTGTGAGGAGCCTGGTCTGCTTGTGTGTTCCATTTTAGAGTGTTCTGGGAATTGAGTTTAACTCAACAAGCATTTATTGAACATCCACTCTTGGGATGAAGTATGGTACACTAGAAGCAGCATAGGAATTTGAGTCGGAAACCTGGATTTTAATCTACAATTTGCTGTTTGTCAGCTCTGGCCTTGGGCATGTACTTAAACTCTCCATGTCTCAGTTTCTCCACCTATAAAATGAGGAAATTAAGAGCCCCTTCCTCTTTGAGGAATGCATGAGAGAATGAGTCTAGAGCCCATAACATCATGCTTGAGACATGGAAATGCTGATAAATGTGCTTCTTTCCCTGTTAGGTGCCAGGCTTTGATTAGGTATTAGGAACACAAAGATACATGCAGGTCAGGGGGTGCTTGCCTGCAGGACACTGCCTGAGCTTCAGGCAGAGAGATACCCAGTCTGTGATGAGGCATCCATCAGCACTTGGGATAGGAATGCAGTGATCAGGACCTCAGAGTAAATGTGTTCAACTTCTGGAGTCACGAACTAGAAAGCCAGTGGCTGGTGTGCTCCTGGTGACAGGAAATAGACACAGTGCAGCCAGACCAGCTCTGCAAAGGCAGGATGACAGGCTTCAGTGCTGCCGCGGGCTTGGGCATGGCATTTAGACCACCTCTGTCTTGGCAGCACTGAACTTGAAGTCTTCCGGACAGAACAGCATCGGTGTCCATGTTTCCAGGGCTGCACTAGCACCAAGGTGGTGTGCTGGGCTTCTTTCCACAGGTGAGAATATACAGCCCCTGAAGCCAGGAGTTGCTGCTTAAGTGGGAGACAAGGTGTGCTCACCTGAATAGCAAGAACCTAGAGGCAGAGAGCGGAGAAGGCAGTGGCACCCCACTCCAGTGCTCTTGCCTGGAAAATCCCATGGACAGAGGAGCCTGGTAGGCTGCAGTCCATGGGCTCACTGGGAGTCAGACATGACTGAGTGACTTCACTTTCACTTTTCACTTTCATGCATTGGAGAAGGAAATGGCAACCCACTCCAGTGTTCTTGCCTGGAGAATCCCAGGGACGGGGGAGCCTGGTGGGCTGCCGTCTATGGGGTCGCACAGAGTCGGACAAGACTGAAGTAACTTAGCAGCAGCAGCACCAGCAGAGGCGGAGAGACATCATGGCTTTTCTGACCCCCGCAAGTGCACGGTCATGTAGCGCTTTCCCTCCTGGCCATCTTTCCTTCCTGTTCTTTCATAGAGTAATTAGATATTGAACACTTGCTAGTGTTGTATGCTACGGGTCTTTGAGTGACTGAACCTGGTTCTTGCCTCTGGAAGCTTCTAGTCTGAAGGGGAGGCAGACATATAAGCTACTGTGCTCAGCAAAGTGTTGTAGGTACTAAGGATGCTGAGACAGAGTTTGGGAACCAGGGTTGGGGGGTACGAGGTAACAGCTTGCCTGGATGTGCGGGGTGTGGGCTGCACCAAGGTGTATGAAGGAGTTCATGGAAGGCCATGGTGGTTGGGGGAGGTTTTTTGGAGGAAGAGAGCTCTGTGCTATTTCTTCAAGTCTTCCTTCAGGCCATAGAGTACCAACACTCCCCAAGGTTGGGGAATTCTCCTGTCTATTTTGAATTCTTTCTGTTCACCCTGCTCGAATGTTGCTGGGCAATGCAAGGGTAGTTGGTGTTGACTTGAAGCCCTCATCTAAAAGTCAATTGCATTTGCCTTTTGAGAAAATTACACATTTTTGCTTAATATTTGGGTATTTTTGTTGTTGGCTGCTTTTTAAAACCTTTTCTTTTTTTTTTTCAGGTCACACTCTGCTCATGAAATAAGATTAATTTGAAATGGAATTAACTGTGTTCCATGCAGGACACTCTTGCCAAAAACTTATATCAAATGTGGTTTGCAGGGAAGGTTGTCTTTTTATCTTTTCTTAAAGGGCAATAGAACCAGCCCATTCTTAGGTCTTTCCACAAGATTGCTGTCTCAGCTCATCCCTCTCTGAGATCCTGGGACAGGCAAAACTATAATAATCTTACATCTCGGGTCTCAGAACTTTTCTGTACAGTCTTCACTGAAGGTATCAACTGTAATAAAAATAAAAGTACCTGGGCTTATTCCACAGCAAAGGAAAAAAAAAGGAGTAAAGCCTCGCAAAGCTCTGCATAGTTCCTCTCTGTTATATGGCAGTGGAGACAGGGAGGCAGAGAGAAAGACCTACAGGGACGGAGAGAAACGGGGGTGGTGGGGAGTGGGGCTGTTTCTGGTTCATCACACGTGCCCAGGTCACAGTGATGAGCCCTGTGTGGGTCGGTGGGACGAGAACTTTACGCTCTTGATTCCCAGGTGCCGCACTTCCCAGTGCCTCGTCCTCACTTGAGCTGACCAGAGACCCCAAGTCTCCACAGGCAATGACTTTGCTGTCATAACCATTCTTTTGCCAACATCTTTCCCCTCACCACAGTGGTTTCCAATCAGAGGCAATTTTGCCTCCCAGGGGACTTTCAGAAATATCTGGAGACATTTGTCATAACCGAGGGGAGAGTGTTATGGTATCTCGTGGTTGGAGGCCAAGAATGCTGCTGGGTATCCTGCAATGCACAGGACAAAACCCCAGGACAAAGAATTATCTGGCCCCGAACGTTGATCATGCTGTTGTTGAAAAACTCTGTGTATCTGATTTTGAGTGTAAGTGTGTGTGTGTGGCAAGGGGTTGTATTTAAAAGAGACGAGAGTTTCTCTGTGACTGCAGGGAGGACACTGATATTATTTTGGGGGTAGACTGTTGTTATTGTTTAATTGCTAAGTTGTATATAACTCTTTTGCAACCGCATGGACTGTAGCCCATCAGGCTTCTCTGTCCATGGGATTCTCCAGGCAAGAATACTGGAGTGGGTTGCCCTTTCCTTCTTCAAGGGATCTTCCCGATCCAAGGATTGAACCCACATCTGCTGCATTGGCAGGCGAATTTACCATTCAGTCACCATGATTAGGTTCCTGTTTCACAAATTTGCCCAAGCATCTAAATTATACATCTAGTTTGTTAAAAGATATATTCCAGGCCCCACTCAATATAGACTCAGTCAGAATCTCCAGGATTGGAAATTTTATTGCTACTCTGTTTCAAAGATGATTCTGACCCAGAACCCGTTTCGATACATAGTGGGTTAGGTAACAGTGTTGGTCAAATATTAATTTTGCCCATTCAGATAAATCTGAATCTTAACCTCAGCTCTGTCATTTGTCAGCTGTGTGATTTTGGACATGTCACTTATTCTCTGAGCCAGTATTATCTCATCCTCTGAAAGGGACAACCACATCCATCTCAGAGTTTGCAGTGAGCATGCAGTGAGATGAGGCGCGTCAAAGCCCATGGTAGACAGTGGGTGTTCAGACCTGTCCGACGCATTGACTGTGTTGGATAATAAGAAGACCTAACAGTCATCAGCCGCTTACCATCCAGACATCATGTTCAATGCTCCTGTCGTATCTTTTCTACGTAGCTTCATAGCAGCCTCTTTTTTTTTTTAATAGCTGGGGCACTTTCTAGGTACTCTAAGGATGGTAGGCTGAATACTAGCTCCCCTCCCAAGATGTTCATGTCCTTATCTCTGGAACCTCATTACGTTACCCTACATGGTGAAAGGGATTGTTGTTGGTGTAACTGGGTAAGGATCTTGAGGTAGGGAAGTTATTCTGGATCGTCTCAGGGAGGGTGATATCACAAGAAAGCAAGAGATGAGAGGAACTGGGAGACGGGACTCTGGCAGCCAGAGGTTAGAGTGATTTGAGGACGGGGTCATGGATTGAGGAGTGCTGCCAGCATCCTGAAGCTGAAATAGGTAGGGAAGTGGTTTCTCGCCTGGAGCCCCCAGGAACCAGCCCTGCAAGACCCATGTCAGGCTGCTGACTTTCAGAACGTTAAGGGAATGCATCTGTGTTATTTTTAAGACTCAAAATGTGTGGTCATTTGTTAGAGCAACCATAGGACAGTTATACAGTTATCATGGTCTTCTATACAGAAATTCTTAAAATTTTTTTATTAAAATAAATTTTTGTTGAATTAGAGTTGATTTGCCGTTTTATACTAGCTTTGAGTGTGCAACATAGCCATTCAATAGTTTTATAGGTTGTACTCCATTCAAAGTTATTACAGATAATGGCTATAGTTCTCTGAGCTCTGTCTATAATATACCCTTATGCTTGCTTATTAATATTTTATACATAGGAGTTTGAATGTCTTATCTTAATCCCATATCCCTTTCCCCATCTGATAACCATCAGTTTTTTCTATCTGTGAGTTTGGTTCTGTTTTGCTATATACATTTGTTTTATTATTTTAGGTTCCACCTATAAGTGATAGTGTAGAGTATTTGTGTTTCTCTGCCTCACTTATTTCACTAAACATTACTCTTTAGGTCCATCCACATTATTTCAAATGTAGAAATTGAGTGGTAAAAGGGAGGTCAGACGTCTGATGTCTAACTGGTTAGAAAAGAAAAATACACAACTGAAAAAGCAGGGGGATTTGCATCAAGGAGCAAATAATAACATAGGAGAGAAACAGTTGAGAATAAGAGGTTCCTTCCCATCTGGTACTGGTAATCTGGGGGAACTCCCAGGAGGAAGCGGAAAGGCGGCTGGGCCCTTGACGTGTGCATCTGATGTCTTGTAAACACATTGTGGTATCTTGGGGGAAAAAAAACATTTCTCTTGCCCAATGATCCTTTGACCCTTAGATGCTGAGCCTTCCATCTGATCTCCTGCCCTCTCCTCTTCCAACGTCACAGTGGCTCCTGCTGTTGGCTTTCATGTTCGGAAGCTGCTTCTGTCTCCCCTGTGACTCTGATTAGATAGGATGGCATGTGAGGTCCCTCTTAATTTCCCGTCTGTGCCACGCAAGCCTCCACTCTCCCCAGCCTCCACCTGTACTACCCCACATCAATTGATGGGCTGTGTAAGTGCTGACTAACATGGTTATTAGAAGTATGAATTATTTAAGGAGATGTGCACATCATTAACCTGTTGTTCATGGGGGAAGTCTTGACAGGCATATTAACCTTAAGCACAGCGCAGTTTTACTTGTGGGAAGGAGGAGGGAGGAGGGGTGGGGGTGGTACAGAGAACTGGCTGTATTGTGCAGCATTGGAAAGAGTTGCCCTGAGAAAAGAGGCAGATTAAAAAAAAAAAAAAAAGCTGAACATCTTCTGAGAACAGAGTATTTTTGGCTCTGGGACACTATGAATTGGAAATGCAGGAGAATTAGCACGTCACACGTTCAGAGGCATCTGTGAGCGTATGTACCAATATGATCACTGTAATTATAATAATAATAAATGTTCTGTTGTGCTGTGACTTATGGAGGTCACCCTGAGATGAGAGAGAAAGAGAAGAGGGGGGATGGAAGAGAGGGAAGTTATTAATAAACCTTAGCCCCAGCCCCCCATGTTCTCACCTCTTTCCCACACTGAACCCTTCCCAGCACAGTCCCCTCATCCAGACGGGTGACATTAGCCCACTTGATCTAGAGACATGAGCTCTCGGTCACTGATCTTCTTCCCAAAGGGGCTGTTTCGTTAGATGAGGAGTCTTATTCTGGATCTGGTCCTTGTTTGGATCTGGAAGGGCTTCTGAGCCCAAAGCAGATTTTCCTTTTGTGGGGTAAGGAGATTTGAAACTGGATCTCTGGGTGTGATGGAGATGAGAACCATCTCTGCTGGAATCTGCTGCACTCAGGCTCTGAAACCAGTTACCTTTAGGGGGAGGCCAGGCCAGAACCTGCTGAGATGGCATCAAACTGGGTTGCTTGCGGCTTTTGTCAGTCATCAAACATTTGCTAAATGTCTCCTGGTTGATCTTCATCTTATGGGATCACAGAAGTGTCAAATAAAACTTCTGTTTAGGAGCTCACTGCCTTCTTAGGGAAAGAATAATAACACACTATAGAATATAGAATATTCTAGCTATAGACTACTGTTACTGTTACCAGTACTGCTAGGAAATATATTGTTCTCTAATATCATAGAGCAGTTTATAATTTTTATGAGATACATTACATAGCTTTCTTTTATGTGCATACCACTGTTAGTTGGACTTCCCTGGTGGCTCAGTGGTAAAGAATCCTGCTAATGCAGGAGACTTGGGTTTGATCCCTGGGCCAGGAAGATCCCCTGGAGAAGGAAATGGCAACCCTCTCCAGTATTCTTGCCTGGAAAAATCCTATGGACAGAGGAGACTGGCAGGCTCCAGTCCATGGGGTTGCAAGAATCGGGCACAACTTAGCAACCGAACAACAGCAACAACCACTATTAATAGCAATGAATGGAGAGCACTCTTATACCAGTGAGACATATTTTGGACATAAATTGAGTATCATTGGGGATTACAGAGCAGAGAGCTCTAGAAGCAGATGTGGTACTACTAATATCTAGCGTCTGCAGGATGTTTTATAGTTCATGTTTGTTCAGTTGCTCAGTCATATCTGACTCTTTGTGACCCCATGTTCTCTAGCCAGCCAGGCTCCTCTGTCCAAGGAATTTTCCAGGCAAGAATACTGGAGTGGGTTGGGTTGCCATTTCCTACTCCAGGGTATCTTCCTGACCCAGGGATTGAACCCGAATCTCTTGAGTCTCCTGCATTGACAGGCAGATTATTTGCCACTGTGCCACCTGGGAAGCCCATCTTTAAATCTCACATGAACTTCACAACTGTCAAGTGCATCCTGGAGAAGTTAACTAGCTTGCTTATATCACAGCTGGTAAGTTGAAGAGCTGGGGTTTGAACCCCTTGTGATGCTGAGACCAGGACTTGCCCCACCCACCACAACTGCCTGCCTTGTGGAATTGTGTGTATTTCTATGCATCATAGTGCCTTATACTTCAGAGTCCTTCCACATCAGTCACCTCCTTTGATCCTCACAGCAAGGCAGCATATGAGGAAGAGCTGGGTTTATTCTGGGCCTTTCAGAGGCACCAGCTTATTGGAGGACATAGCTTTGAGCCACTTGCCAGTTTATGTGTGAGGAGAACATCGTGACTCCTGGAGAAAACGCAAAAGTCACACACACACACACACACTCACACACACACACACACACACACACACACACACACACGTATAGACACCAAAATAAAAAGATGAAAAACATATAGAGCCAACAAGACGATAATAGAAAGCTGCAAACCTGAGGAACTTTCGCTGTCACTGTGCCTCCCTCATTGCCAAATATCAGATGTCCTTTCCTACGTTGCAAAAAGGATGAAGCTGAAGCTCCAGTACTTTGGCCACCTGATGCAATGAGCCGACTCATTAGACGATACCTTGATGCTGGGAAAGACTGAGGGCAGGAGAAGAAGGGGGTGGCAGAGGATGAGATGGTTGGATGGCATCGACTGAATGGACATGAGTTTGAGCAAACTCCAGGAGATAGTGACGGACAGGGAAGCCTGGCATGCTGCAATCCATGGGGTCACAAAAAGTCAGACGTGACTGAGCAACTGAACAACAATAAGATATCCTTTCCTGGATTCCAGAAAAGCGATAGAAAATGCTGACAGGTTCACTGGGTGCCCCTGTTTCCTCCTGCTGATCATCAGGCCCAGGTTGGGCATCCATAGCTATCCCGTGCTTTGGCATCAATCAGGGCGGGTCTTCCTGCCTCTTTCCTGGTCCACCGGGTCTGTCTCACTTCCATGCCGTCACTTGTCTCCTTCAGGTAGAAGAACTGAGATGGAATAAGGATACAGTTACTGAGTTTTGCAGACACAGGGCCAGTTTCATTTCTATGTGGATTGTGAGGTGCAAGTGTGTATTTGTGCCTGTGGACCCACACACACACTCACAGAGATGCCTCCGCACTCAGTAATCTGGAGCAGGGTCTGCCATCTTGTGCATGGATCATTTGCATTAGCAGTTCCGAGGCAGCTTTATTATTTTAAACCTCTTTTATGATATTTCCTGTGATTGACAGTCACTGTCATATTTCTGCCTGATACGCATTGAGCCTGGAGTTGTTGACTTGGCTTAGGGATGTGTCACCTGGCTGTCTAGCATGGCTCACCTGCGCCGAGCCCCACACTGTTCATTTCAGCTGGCCTGCTTCCATCAAGAGAAGGCAGGAGCTCGGGAGCCAGATGGGATGGGCAGTGATCACGGTCACTCTTTCTCTGGGGCTGTGTCTCTTCTCTAAGAACAGGCTTCCCCAGGCACCCTGTCGCTAATGACAGGGAGGACATGGCAGCGCTAGTGAGACTTTAAGAAGAGATTGCAGAGATGTCTAATTCATCTTTCACATGAAAGATTTGCAGTGATCTTACAAGTGGTCATCAGCTATTCTTGGATACTTGCAGAGATGAGGCGATCACTGCATTCCAAGGCAGCTTGTTATCTATTGGCACCCAACTCAGCATGCAGGGAGATGGGAGGCATGCTGAGCTAACCCAGGTGTGAACCTGGGTTCCACTCCTGACTCTCTTACCCGTAAGCTGGGACCTCAGGCGAGTGTCACTGTCTGTCTGGGTCTCAGTTTCCTCTGGTTGTAAAGTGGAAGGGGAGGGACTGTGTTTCATATGGTGCTCTGAGCAGCTTGGGGTTTCTGGAAGGTTCTTCAGGGGCTGCAAAGAAGGTTGAAATGGAGGTTAAGTGCTGGCAGGGACACAGTCATGCTAAAAGAGAATTGTTATGATTTTGCATTTTGTGTTTTTGGCTTTGAATAAATGACTTTTATAGATAAACACATTAAAAAACAGTAGAAGTAGAGGATTCAAGGTTCTTTCTAGCTCTAATTTTTTATGGTCATGGAAATCTGTAAAAAGTACCATGAGGTCTGTTTAGTAAAGTAATACTATTGTAAATCTATTTTACAAAAACAGTTCAAACCCCTCTTACAAGACAACCTTACTACTGTCTCCCATCTTTTTGAAGTCCACAAGGGCAGGTTGTGATTATTGTACCAGAGAGAGCCCTGGCCAGAATAGTGAACTGAAAGAGGTTTGTTCTGAAGTCCTCTTTCCTACTTTCTTTTCTGTGTTACTTTCTTTCCTACTCCGAGACCCTCTGTGGCTTCCCGTTCTCCACAGACCATTGGACCCAGCCAGCTCTCACCTTGGGGAATTCTCTGATAACCTTACCCGGCTTATGAAGCGTTAGCTGAGGATGTTTTAATAGCTTCCAAAATATTTGGCACTTTTGAAGCCTGAAAATTTAAACCTCTTCTCAAAAAATGAATGTCTATTGATGGAGTCTGGGGTTCTAAGATAAATTGCATCCTGGAAGTCATGGTGTGTGCACAGCCTGCTCTCAGCACATTCAACTTCCCCATCTCTTCCTCTGGGTGTGTTTGCCTTAGAGGTATATTTCCAGTTTTGCCTTACAGAAGTGTTTCCAAAAGTAAATCCCCCAGAATACTAATTCTGAAGGCTCTGAGATAAAAGACTCTGCAGCCAAATGCCTTTGGGAGAATGCTGGGTATTATGTTTCTCTCTTTTAGATTCACGGTGCACCCTGATCTATTTCAGACTCTGAGAAATCCATCATGGAGGAGTCCCGGTTTATCTTGGTTTAATCCAGTGTTTCCCAGACTGTTTGACCACAGTATCCTGTTTTCCTCTAAGTATCAGCTGTTAACATCTCTCAGATCTGATGTTCCCTAGGACTCAGTGGGAGCACCAGTTCTCACTGTGGGTGAGGTTGCTCTCTGGGGGACTTTTGATAAAGTCTGGAGATGTTTTGGGACTGTTCCAGCTAGTGGGGAGAGTGCTTCTGGCATCTACTGAGTAAATACCAGGGATGTTGCTGTTATACATCCTAAATGCACAGGCCAGTCACCCACAATAAAGAGTTATCTGGACTCAAATGTCCATAGGGTCGAGGTGGAGAAACTCTGTTCTAGAAATATGCAGGGACAAGGTCTGTTTAAATGCAGGGCAAGACCCTGTAAAATCTGATACTCAGCCAGGCATTTTATGATGAGGGATGTTTACTGGACAATGCAGAAGGAGATGCACCCAGGTAATATTTTCCTAACACCACCGAACAAATCCAGAGCTGAACACTCCTCCATGCCCAGAGGCAGCACTCAGCTCCCCCAGTCCCCCCGTGTGGGCAGAGATGAAAGACGCCTTCTCACTGCTGAGCTTCTGGGATCTGAGCTGACAGGGCGCATCACCTGTTCTTGTCCTCCCTTCCAGAATCAAGCGATTTAGCACCATTATAGGATGAGCCTATTTTCCCAGCTTGCAGATTGTGGTTTATTTATTTCTTTAATCTTGCTCCAAGCTTCTTTTCTTTTCTTGAACCGACAGGGCTTGGCTGCACTTTCTGGAGATGTTGACTTGGTGGAAGAAAATGTGCTTGCTGTCAAGCACAAGAGCATTCCTGGGACTGAGCTTCTTTAAGTCCCGGTGATTTATCTGTTTCCATAAAGCAGAGCAATGATGCTTGTTAGTCAGCAGAACTCACACCTGCAGCCTCCCCCGCTCAATTCCCCCCTCCGCCAACCCCCCTCCACATCAGGGAGAACAGAAGAGACTGCTCCCTGCTTTCTGATTCTGTAAGTCAGTGAATAGCAAGCTCTTTGGGGATATGGATCCCTTTGCGAATCTAATGGAAACGAAGGAACTTTTTGCAGAAAAATGCATACAGATGCATATACACAATTTTGCATGTGATTTGAGGTGGTGCATGGTGGTCTGTGTTTACAAACTCAGGATTTGAGATGCTTCATTTTGGGGACACTCCTTAGAGATGGTGGCTACTTTCGTGGGTTTGCCCTGAGCCTCATCACTGGGGTGTACAAGGAAAGGAGCACCTCAATTCCTCACCTCAAAGAGCTGCTGTTCTTAGGGAATCATAATTTAACAGAGTAAGTTAGTAGCTCCTGATGTTTTAGCTCATTCATTCATTCAACACGTAGTTTCTGAGGAACTAAATACCCACTACTGGGAAGTCAAAGATGAAAAAAACGCTCTTCTTTCTCTAAGCAATAGGGGATATAGGAAAGGGCACTGGTCTAAGGTCCAGCTGCTGGGGTGGAGGAATTGTGCAGGGTTTGGCAGGGTCTGCTTGATGCCTGGTACTTGATTCTGGACTCACACTTGACCTGAGAAGCACTTTAAGAAATTGCCCCAAACCTTCCAGGGCCCCAGGGCAGCACTGCCCATTTTCCCTTTTCAGTGTCCTCTGCTGCGTCGAATCCACTTGAGTGACTTCCCATAGTTGTTATAGGCAAAGAACAGAGGACACAGGGTCTCACTTTGGAGTTTTAGAAATTGGCTCACCGGTTACAGTCCACAGCCCTACAGCTCCTACCAATATATTTGGTAGGGGTTGAGGCTGTCTTTTCTGATCACATGTCCTTATTGATGGAGCTCACTGATATGTGAGTCTTTGTAGAGGGAGAACTTTGCAGAAAGATTAACATCTTTGCAGTGAATCATATTAATGCCAGTTACCTGTTTCCTGTATCGTTTGGGCTCCATAATGAATCTAATAAAATGACTAGCTTCCTTCTTTCTGGCTAGGACACGTACTCTAGGCATCCTGGGAGGAAGATGAGTTGGTCTGTTTGTTTGAGCCGGTGAGTACTTTGAACTCAGCTACAATGCAGCCTAGCCATCTGACACTCTCACAGGATAGGCAGGTGGGGTTTCTTTTTCCAGAAACAATCTGTGTCTGCACAAGGTTGTGATGTTCTCACCTGAAGAGGGGCAGTGAAGTCCATAGCAGTTGGATTCAAAAGAAGAAATCACTTTTCCATAATTGGTACCTTTTCATTCTCTTTTTCAAAATGCCCAACACCATTACTGCAGCTCTGAATCCCCAGTGAACCACAGGGTAGGGAAAAAGACCACACAGAAATTACAGTTGTAAGCAGGTAATGAGCAGCAGCTACAAGCAGGCAGCTCTCTGCCTGTGAGAGTGGGGGTTACAATTACAGATTCATATGGCTCCATTTTCTGCTTTCACTATAGCTGTTGACATCTCAAACTGAGAAGCCCATCACTGCGGCCTGGGCAGCTTCCTTGCAGCTCTTGTGTCAAGAGAGATTTATTATTCTTACAGGTTCTACTCATAGCAACTCCCTCCAGATGGGTCTTCGGAGGGAAGATTTTATTTTATTTCATTTTGCTAAGAACCACAGATCTGCAGAGACTTTGTTCTGTCTTTCGGGTGAGGCTCCTGAATCTGGGTGAAGAAGGTAGGAAAATTGAATCGAGCAGTAGCTGCATTGAAGGAAAATGAAAATGGAGGCAAAAGACCATTTCTTGCTGCATTGTGGGAACAGAAGACTGGAACAGTAACCATAATGCCCATCAGTTGGTAAATGGCTAAATCAGTTATGGTTCATCCATAAAATAGAATACTATGCAGCTGTTAAAAGGAACGAGGAAGGTTTGTTTCCACTGATAAGGACTGATCTCCATGATACAGTTTTTTTAAAAAAGTTCAATACATTGTATATAGCATGCTACCATTGTATAAGAGTGATCTCTAAATATGTACCTTACATCTACAAGGGTGATTTCCGAGATGACTCACAAGAAATTTATAATAATTTTTGCCACTAAGGAAGGATTTTATTGAGAGACAGGGGAGGCAAGAGAGCTGGTTGTAGAAAATCCTTTTGTGCATCTGGATTTCCCCCCCTCCCCCATATGCATGTATTACTTTCTCAAAAATCACTTATGGCTAAAAAATTATTTTCAAATCTAATAATGCTTAGCAAGTTTTGCTTTTGGAAGGATGAGCAAATTGTGGTTTGAATGTGACTAACCAAAGCTACCCAGAAATGAAAAGTTGTCTGCAGAAATTCCCATTATTGTGTGGGATTTATCACTGCTAATGATAAGTAAGAACTAGAACCTGTCAGGTGAGGTACGATTTTACCTTCATTTATGGGAATGAATCGAGTACATTATGGTCCACATAAATTGCATTTATACCATACCAATTTGTTATGTGCCATTTATTAGAAGCTCAAGCTTCCTTCCTAATGACATCATTGTTTCCACCATCCGGGCTCACTGCCTCTTCTGTCCTGCTGTTTTTCAGCAGGTGTAGGATGGGTGGTCTATTTCTTGGGAGCTCTCAGAGTTTCTTTCCTGTGAATCAGGGGCCAAAGAGGTAATGCAAATGTTTGGAATGGCCAAGTGGGAGGCAGTAGAAGTGGTTAGGTCTTTGGCAACCAGAGAGGCATGCCCCTCTTGGATAAAATTCAGCTTGAAAAAAACCTGCAGGTCATATCTTGTTCAAGGTCTGGGGGTTTCTACATTCCCTTTGCTAATGATTGGCAGAAGCCTTTCTAGTCAGAAAGCATCCTCCTGGGTATTGGTGTAGAGTCCATAGAGGAAGGTTGACCAGATATCCAGGAAGCAACCTGATTTCTGCCTGTCTGTGCATTCTGCCCCAAGTTATTGAAAAGGCATCTTGTACTTGTATTGGACACCAGATTTCTAGAGATTGAGGGCACATTCATCTTTTAATCAGGGCAGAGATGAACATATCTTGCCCTGGGCTATTCTTCAGAAACTTAACGTCATGCAGGGTTTTACTGGTTTAAAACATTGCAACTGGGAGGCTTTCTTCTCAGGGTATATTTCTGTGACAGGAAGTGAAAACCAGAACAAAATTGCTGAGAAAATGAAATTAACAAAGGAAATCATTCTTAGTACAATGTTTATTCAGAATAAGAACTTGATAATCATTAAGAGAATAATGATTGCCCTTTGAAAGTGTAGTTGGAAGTGGAAGTGAGTTCTTTAGATGGTCCTGCTCTGAGCCTCCTGCTGCCTCCTCCATGTAAAGAATATCTGGCTCTGTGGCTTTTGGGGTGATGTTTCTTCTGTCTGGCTTCCTTTGACTAGTGGGAACCTTGGCTGTCCCAGTGGTCAACTTTGTCAGATAATTCAGGACTTTCTCCCTTTTCCTGTCTCTTCTTAATGGTTTGGCGTGACTCAGGGGACTCTGTGCCAATGCTGCCATAACTCTCCTTTGTAACTCACCCACACAGGAGCTTTTTCGTCAGAACAGGAGATCAAGAGTCCGTCCAAGTTCCATATAACACTGCTTCTCCCTCCCGCAGAAGACCAGTGTGCAGAATATACCCAAGAACCACACGCAGTACTAAATAACACAAGGCAGCAGACAGCAGTTCCTATAAATTACTGAAAACAATGCTGAAAAGACAGTATAGGGTGCATAAATTTAAGTATTTAGCCAGAAGCCCATTCACTTAGGGTGGACAAGAAGGAAATTAACAAATCACTTCCCAGTAGGAGTTTGCAGTGGGTGGGGAAATAGAAGAGGGTAGCAGAAAATAGGTCATACTGGAAAGAAGTCCAGAGAAAAGGAAAAGAAAAAAGGACATAGATCCTTTTCAAGACTGTGTGAGAGAAAACCCTACGGTCTTGAGTTGTAATCCCCAGATAGACTGATTACCATTGGAAGATCCACCCGTTGCCTTGACACAGCTCTTCCCTATCTTTGCAGTCTAATGGTTTACTCATTCAGTGGCTTATATGCCATCTCCTCCCTGAAGCCTCCCCTGATGTTCCAGATGAAAACAGCTTTTTCCCTTAGGATGTAACTCTGTTTCAGTACTCATGTTTTAGTGCTGACCTTTTATGGTGGTTATCTGTGTCCATGTTTATATAAGATCTCAGAAGGAAGGGATTATGACTTGGTGAGCAACAGTTTAGCAACTGTTTTACTGAATGCTTATTATATACCATTCCCAGTGCTAGTGGGGAATACTTTACATGAGAAAAATGTGGTCTTAGCACTAAGGCATTTACTTTTAGGAGAATCATGTATGGGTCTTTGCACTATGTATGTGCAATCCCTATTGAGTGAATGAGACCGAACCCTCTCTGCCCTGTTTTAAGGATGAGGAAATTGAGGTCCATGGCTACTTGACCTTCGTAAGATGACATTCCTAGCTTGCATAAAGACTGAAACTCAGGCAACTGTTTTATTGCTTGATTTTATAGTCTACAAACAACATCATTCTCTTGGCCAGTCATCTCATAGATGAATAAGTATGGTTGGGAGAGTCTGGCAGTAGCCCTGGCCCCTCAGCGTTGGGTACGTGACTCCTACGGTGCACTGAGAACTAAGGAAAGAACATGCATGAGCTATTCAAAGCAAGGCCAGTGGAATGGTAGGTATGTCTGAGAAAGGCTAATAAAGGAAATATTGAACCTGTGGAAGGAAGGAGGAAGCCCATGGTGGAGTGAGAGGAATGAGACTTGGGCTAGGTAAATCTTTTTTAACTAGTTACTTTGCATTTGGAACTGGAGGCAACATGGACTCAGAGCCCTGCAAACAAATCTATATGCATCCCAAATTAGTTTAAATTGGTCCCTTGTCAAACTTGAAAGCCAGCCTTTGCTTTTGTTGGTTGCTATGCTGGTGAGTTAGAACTAGAATGTATCTCAGGAAGCCATCTGATCCAGCCCCTTGCCTTCATGTCAGTAGGATATTATCTCCATTTCAGTTCAGTTCAGTCGCTGAGTTGTGTCCAACTCTTTGCAACCCCATGGACTGTAGCACACCAAGCCTCCCTATCCATCACCAGCTCCCAGAGTTTACTCAAACTCATGTCCATTGAATTGGTGATGCCATCCAACCATCTCATCCTCAGTGGTCCCCTTCTCCTCCCACCTTCAATCTTTCCCAGCATCAGGGTCTTTTCAAATGAGTCAGTTCTTCATATCAGGTAGTCAAAGTAATGGTGTTTCAGATTCAGCATCAGTCCTTCCAATGAATATTTAGGACTGATTTCCTTTAGGATGGACTGGTTGGGTATCCTTGTAGTCCAAGGGACTCTCAAGAGTCTTCTCCAACACCACAATTCAAAAGCATCAATTCTTCGGCGCTCAGCTTTATTTATGGTCCCAACTCTCACATCCATATGTGACTACTGGAAAAACCATAGTTTTGACTAGTCAGACCTTTGTTGGCAAAGTAATTGTCCCTGCTTTTAAATATGCTGTCTAGGTTGGTCATAACTTTTCTTCCAAAGAGCAAGCGTCTTTTAATTTCATGACTCTACACATGGACATCACCAGATGGTCAATACCAAATCAGATTGATTATATTCTTTGCAGCCAAAGATGGAGAAGCTCTATGCAATCAGCAAAAACAAGACCGGGAGCTGACTATGGCTAAGATCATGAACTTATTTGCCAAATTTAGATTTAAATTGAAGAAAGTAGGGAAAACCACTAGACCATTCAGGTATGACCTAAATCAAATCCTTTACGATTATACAGTGGAAGCAAGAAATAGTTTCAAGGGATTAGATCTGATAGACAGAGTGCTTGAAGAACCATGGATGGAGGTTCATGACATTGTACAGGAGACAGGGATCAAGACCATCCCCAAGAAAAAGAAATGCAAAAAAGCAAAATGACTGTCTGAGGAGGCCTCACAAATAGCTTGAAAAGAAGAGAAGTGAAAAGCAAAGGAGAAAAGGAAAGATATACCCATTTAACCAGTGACTTAAGAGAGGCTCAGGGGGGTTTAAAGGTCTAAAACCACTCAGAAGAGATCTCTAGTTCATGGTAGCCCAGTGGTGATCCTCAGTATGCAGAGTGACCATTTCATGAACATTCTTTCTGATGAAGGCACTTCATTCAGTTGACACTCAGGTCCTCAGGGACTGATTCTAAAGCTACCCCTTTGGCCTTCAACTTGGAGCCTGGGAATGTTGGTGGCTAAGCCTTTGAATTCTGGCTGCTCTGCTTGGGTAATGCAGGGGGACTTAGAGGGGGCTGCCCATGCTACTCTGAGAGGGGCTGGGGCTGGAGCAACCACAGATGCACAGACTCGCAGAGTGTCTCCTTAGGCCTTCTCTCTTTATTCATAACACATAAGCTCTTCTGTTGATAACTAATGGATCATCCAGAGTTCTCTAAACCTCTGGGAAAACTGAAGATCTTTTTGAATTGGGAGTCTTTTGGTGGCTGTGGTCAGAACAGATATTTATATTTTTCACACCTTGTTTCCATAATACAACCAATGATTAAAATCTTTTGCTGAGGCCAGAGTGTTATATTTCTGTTTGGGAATCAAATAAGAAAGAAGGGAGGGAAATAGATCAGAGGCATAAGTGTAGACGGAAGCCTGGACCAATGTCTACGTTCCCTGTAAAAAAAAGCTCATGTTTGGGTAATGGTTCTGATGTGAATTCAGAACTCAGGGATCCAGAAAGTCTGAGTAATCCTAAAACATCATGGGGCTGTCCTGTTAGAGTTACCTGGGCAATAGGGCTCAGTGGGAAAAAGATAGAGAATGTGTGATGGAACCCCCATACTCACACTCCTGGGGCTGCCTGTTTATTCAGTGTAGCTTGATGTTATTTATAGTCTCATCTTCCTGTGGCATGTGGTTAGTTCTTCTTCTCAACTGCCTCCCATTATGCTTTGCTTCACTGGATAAACAGGTTAATTACTTTGTAAGACCATTTGGTCCTTGAAGGCATTGGGTATTTTATTTCCCTTGGATTGCTTATAGCATTTATGCTGTTCCTGGCAGTTAGAAGAAATACAATGGGTGTTTAATACTATGGTCTTTGCAACACTTCTTGCTTTGGAAAGTGAACTTCTAAATATTCTTGGTATCAGAATGGCTACAGTTCTTCAGGCTTTAGCATTACTTTGCTAGTGTGTGAGATGAGTGCAATTGTGCAGCAGTTTGAACATTCTTTGGCACTGCCTTTCTTTGGGATTGGAATGAAAACTGACCTTTTCCAGTCCTGTGGCCACTGTTGAGTTTTCCAAATCTGCTGGCATTTTGAGTGCTGCTCTTTCTCAGCATCATCTTTTAGGATCTGAAATAGCTCAGCTGGAATTCCATCACCTCCACTAGTTTTGTTTGTAGTGGTGCTTCCTTCTCTAAACTACAGTTTTCAGGTTGTGCATTATCCTTTTTTTTTTTTTCATTTCTTCTAGCTTCAGGTAGGATGTGGGATCCTTGGGTCTTCCACAAGGGTTGTGTCCCTACCTTGGGACTGAATGATTTTTGGATCACTTAAATCCCAAGTTTTATGTCTTAAAAAGGAGTTTTAGGGCTTCCCTACTGGTCCAATGGTTAAGAATCTGCCTTGCAATGCAAAGGACACCAGTTCAATCCCTGGCCTGGGAAGATCCCATGTGCCATGCAGCAACTAAGCCTGTGCACCATAATCACTTAATCCTGTGTGCCTAGAGCCTGTGCTCTGCAACAAGAGAAGCCACACAATGAGAATCCCGTGCACCAAACAAAGAGTAGCCCCTCCCACTTGCCACAACTAGAGAAAGCCCACACTCAGCAATGAAGACCCAGCACAGCCAAAAATAAAGTAAATATATAGATAAGTCTTTCCAAAAAAAAAAAAAGCATTTCATGATATCAGTATGTTGTTGGGGCAGATGAGGAGAGGAGCCTTGGAACTTGTGCTCTAATATAGATAGATAGATATGAAATGTATATGCACATATGATATATGTTTATATAAATGCATATGAGCATATATGTTTATGAATATATGAACAGATGTGTTATGTGATATATATACTCTGCATATACATATATATATATATATTGCTCTTTTAGTCCTTACAACAGATTTATAATAACATTGCTATTATCTCTGTTTTTGAGAGAAAAGATTCCTATCACTTTAGAAGCAAGTTACTTTGAATGCCAGACAACATAACCCCATCACATATGGGTGAATTTTTTTTTTTACCTCGAGTGGCTGAATAGGAAGTTGAGCTCTATGTACAATACACACAGGCTCTACAGTTAGAATAATTAAAATAATCAGTCTGCACTCTCATTCTTGCCCAAGGTCACAGAGCCAGTAATCTGTGAACCTGTTTTTCAATCTCAGGTCTGCTTGATTCAAGTGCTTCTAGTCCTTCCTGATTGAAAGGAAACAATAATGGAAGGCTATGTTTAGGAATTTGGATTCTGCACCACAGGTGGTGTTTGAATGCTTGATGAGGGGCTAAGTGTGAGATTTGATAATTTATTTTATTAGGACATTCTTGTTGGAAGGTTGAGAGATGGGTGGGAGGCTGTGAGAAGGAAGTAGAATCAGTTAAAATCCATGACATTACAGTATTCCAGGTAAAAGATGATAACAATCCAGATGGAAATTGTGGGAACACAGAGGATGTGGTAACAAATTGTAATTGCCAAGGAAGTGTTGTTAGGACTTAGCAATGATTAAGTAAGTTTGGGAAACAATTCGATTGGTAATATGACTTTAAGCTTCCTGCTGACACTGTTATCCCAAAAATGAATGCAGATAGAGTAGCAGGAATTTTCTTTAGCAAAGGTGAGGGAAAGAGAATGTGTCTGATTTTGACATGTTACAATTGAAGAACCAGTAGTTCACCAGGGCTTCCATGGTGGCTCAGTTGGTAAAGAATCTGCCTACAATGAAGGAAGCTGCCTGCAATGCAGGAGACCTAAGTTCAATCCCTGAGTCAGGAAGATCCCCTGGAGAAGGAAATGGCAACCCACTCCAGTATTCTTGCTTGGAGAATCCCATGGACAGAGGAGTCTGGCGGTCCATGGGGTTGCAAAGAGTTGGACATGACTTAGCAACTAAACCACCCCTAGTAGTTCAAAAGTTTGGAGTTTTCCAGAAGGTAGTTGGGTTTATAGGACCAAGGAGCAGGAGGGCATTCTGGATGAAAGAGGGAGTTTTTGTATTCATTAGAAGTTAGGTGGTAATGAAGCAGTCAGAGTGGATTCAGTTTCCCAGGAATAGAGTATGGAGAGAAAGGGAGGGTTGAAGATGGGACTGTGGCAATGACCACAGTTTAAGGGGTGGAGTGAGGCAGGTCAGCAATGACAAAGCTGGAGAAGTTGCCCACAGAGTGTTAGAAAATGCAAGGACTGGGCCTTTGTCTCATCTCAGTTTCCTGGCCAGAGAAAAGTAATATGCAGTTCTGTCTAAAAACTTCTAAGCCTTCCCTGTCAGGATCACTCATCCCTGAATTTCTGAAACGGTCATGATTCCAGATTCTTTGTTCTGTTGTCAGAATTCATGCCCATATTTTTGTCAGATTTTCTGTCCAGGTTTTTGGTCTGGAAAATGTTGTACGTGTATTGTTCATCAGCTCTATGGAGTGAAACATATGATATTCCCCAGTGCCCTGATTTTCCTTCAAAGGTTGATGATTGGGACATTTTCTTTCACAAAGCCAAAGTAGTAAAGAGCCAAGAGGCTGCTGTAGATGGGAAGGACAGATAGAAATACAGGGAGTTCTGGGGCTCGGAGTAGATGCCTATGGTTTGAGATAGAGAATCTTTTAGAAACCCAGAGGGGAAATAGCTACAGGAATCCTGGGGAAAGTTGACATGAAGAGCCTCCATCAGAATGATTTAAGCAAAAGTTTAAGGAGGGATGTCAAGGTAGATTGTGTGTGTGTGTGTAAGAGAGAGAAGTAAAGAGGTGGGGGGGGGGGTCAGTAATTGATTGATTCTTATCCAGCATAGTTGAAGAGGAAAAGATTTGAAAAGTTACTTCAATAGACAATACATACCTACGTACCTTATTCAGGTTTTGCTGCCAGGACAAGGAGACTCCTGTGGTAACAAGAGGATTCAGAAGGGACCACTCTGATGTTGAATTCCCTGGCAAATACACTGTCCTTCTGGATGTCATAGCCCAACACCCGCTTTGGGCTTAGAGAGGATTAAAAGCTTGCTTTTCTCTACCCTCAGGAAGGCTCTTAATGGGCTCAGTGGGGGATATGGAGATGCTTAAAACACACCACAGTGGGCCTAATGTCTGAGAACAACATTCTCAGGCATATCAGACCTAGTTTCCCTTTTTGTAACAAATATTTTGAAATCCTCACTTTACAGTACTGAAATGAAATTCAGAGAAAATATAACCTGCCTACACACATAATTAAAATTAACATAATGCCCTAACTGTAATATAAAGGAGAAATAGATGGATGGTAATTTATAACAAAATAGTGTGTATTTCACTAAATCCTAAGGTATGACTATGCTGGAAAGTTTAATGAAGTCATCACAGAATCACCATGAATAAGACAGCTACAAAAGCAGTCTGACACAGGTGTGTGGTACTGGAAGTTCAAACACTATAAATGGTGTTCCCATTTATTATTATGATTTTTTTTTAAAATGATGCATAATTTGGGAAAGTTCTTTATGAAACAAAAGGCAATCTTGCCTCAACCTATAAGGTAGTTGTATACCTAAAATATTCAGTCTATTAATACTGTACAAAAATATTTTCTTCTTATAGATAAAAAAAATTTAGGCTCTAGGCTTGGTTAATAACCAACAGGGTCTTCCCTGTAAGAATGTCCAGTGACTGTTTTCTATTCAGGAATATGGCATAATTTTTCCATGGTACAGACAGTATAGAGTGATTAGCTTTTGTGCCTCTGTCCAGTAAATCCAGTAGTGCCCATCTCCCACCAAATTTTCAAAATGCTTCCTAAGGGTCAGTAGCTCTTCTGTTGGAATCATTATTTTACACTTGGTAGGATCCAGAAAAAGCTCCCATTTCTGCTGGGAACTGAAGAACTCCAGTTATTTTGTATGATTAATGCTTGGCACCACCAAGGAGCTGTCCATGGTCCTGCTTAGTATTTGATTACTATGGAGTGAAGTGTTTGTTGCTTTGTGGCCCCATGGACTGTAGCCCACCAGGCTCCTCTGTCCATGGAATTCTCCAGGCAAGAATACTGGAGTGGGTTGCCATTCCTACTCCAGGGGATCTTCCTGACCCAGGGATCGAACCTGTGTCTCCTGCACTGGCAGGTGGATTCTTTACCACTGATCCACTAAGGAAACCCTGGTTACTATGAATTTGGTTAATTTCAAGTCCTAGTTCCACTATGATCCCTGTTTCATTATGGATTCCTGATCCAAGGCTCTAGTTAATAGGTTTAGTTTTACCTGCAATAAGAATTAGGTCTGCAACAGCCAGGCCGACAGCTAGATCTGGCCCTGCTTTGGACTGAAAACCATCCTGATCAGTGGTATTGCTTTGGCTGAACCTTATTGCTGTTATCAAAAGGAGGGCAGGATCTTTATTTCTAAGATGTTTCACTGAAAAGTCATTGAAGAAGGATTTCACTAGTTGTCTACCTTTTAGCTGGGTAGAACACAGTTGTTTTCTCAGATTTGGATTTAGTAGGGTCTGCGATTTCCATGGTTGGTCCTGTATTTGTGAAAAGCCTATCAATGCTATGCTTTCTGTAGCCAAAGCCCTTAACAGTATTTCCCAAAGTGTGAGACTTGTAGGAGTTCATCTGGTACATGGATGTGGCAGTAAGTAACATTGGCTCATTTGGTGAAATAATTAATCCTTTCTCAATTTGCTTTCATTCCTTTTAGGATATCAAGAAGAAAATCTCAGTTTGGGGCTGGTGTGTCTTTAACACCTTTCTAACACTTGATAATCTCTTATTTTAACAAAGAAAGGGCAGGCTTCAGGCTCAGAGCCCACAGCAGGGGACAGTATTGACTAGACTTTAATGGCCATGTTTTCTCTGCTTTGTAATTATTTTCATGATTACTCCACATTTATGGAAGGTGATACTGATTTTCCATTTTGGTAGTAATACCAAATTTTCTTTCAAAATCAATTAATTTTAGTAAAAAGAAGAGCCAATTTAAAGAAGTACATTTAGCACAGGTGTTACACAGATGTAGCTTGAAAAGAAGGTGGTGTGTGTAGAATTGAATTTTAGGAAGTATTGCCATCTTGTGTCAGTTGAGGGGCTGGTGCCTGGGTGTAAAACAAGTTCAGGGGCAGAGGGAAGCCATACTCTCAGGATATTGGCTGGTTGTCAGTTCATTAAATTACTGGTTTCTTACACAGACTCACTCCAGATTATTTACTATTCTTGTTGCTGTCTTTGTCTCTGGGTAGGGAAGCAGCATGTTAATGCCTCATATAATCAGTGATGGATGGCCCCAGTCTGTCAGTCTCTGACACTATGAGTGTTCAGTAATTTCATTATCTGCCCATTTCTCTACTGTTTGCAGCCTAGCACTTATGACAGGGTGGCATCCATCCCTAATGACATGGGATGGGCTGAGATTCCCAAGAATCATTCTGGCTTAGAAGAGGTAAATTTCCATGAAAGAAGGCATTTCCCATCCCCCCCTCCCCAGTCTAGAACAAAGCAAGAAGCTGAATCAAGAGTATGTGCTTCTGTGAAAAATAAAAAGAGAAGAATAAGTAGCCTAGGTAAGAGGTCTGTAAATTGAAACCTTTAGTGACTAATGACAATGATTGAGGTAAATGTTTTCTAACTCAGAATGAAGCTAAAAGTGTTTTTCTCCCCAAATATGTTTTTGTAAAACAACAAATGTCAATGTAGATCAGATGCCCACCAAATAAATAATATCAAAGGAGCTGCATTTGCCATTGGTTTGATGGAGCCAAGCTGTTTGCTAAGCCAAACTTTGCCAACTTTTCTTTTCCGAGAAAGCTCTGAATCAAACCTGATTTAAAAAAATATTTAGAGAGAGTCCAAACATGTGTTGGCTGTAAACATTTGACTAATTTCTATGTGCCATATGCATTTATCTCGCCTAGTCTCAATAGCAAACTGTAACTTCAGAGAGCTTAAGCCTCAGAGAGTTTAAAGTTAATTGCTTAAAGTCACACAGCAAGCAAGGTGAGACAAGGATTGGAATTTCATATCTCCAGCTATTGTCTCTACATCCGAAGTCTATGCATTTTGGACTTAGTTGCCTTTTTCTAGCCTGGGTGTAAATACCCCCTTCTCCCTTTAATTGTAAAATTCTCCCAAAGACAAGAGAAGATTGTCACTTGGGAGATTGCAAAAAAAAATCATCTTAGGTATTTTTTAAAAAATAAAAGAATGAACATACACAAATTTCTGAGTCCCAACTCAGATCTACTGAATCAGCATTTCTAAGGGTCAGGCCTTGTCTTTTAAACCAGCTCAGTTAGTGCTTATAGTCATCAGGAAAGTTTGAGAAGCAGTGCATAATCTCATGCAATCCCATGGGGCATTGCATGAGGGCAATCCCGTGGTTGATATTAGTTGATATTAAAAATATTCAATGACCAGGGAAGGGCCGTGCTCTGCCTAATCAGAAAGGACCTTTGCTATAGCTGAAGTAGAATCTTAGAGATCCTCTCGTGCCAAGCCTTAGTTATAGGATGTGAGTAAAGCTGAAAGGTCTAAGCAGCATGTCTGGATGGTAGCTTGGAGCAAAAGCTTTTTAACTAATGGGGCTGAGAGTATGTCAATATTTTAACTGGTATGGCTATACCAGTGGGTTTTCCAGTTGAGTATCAGCCCTGGTAGCCTTTATAAAAGAAAGTATAAGCAAATGGTAAGGGCTTCTTTTTCTATAAATTCCATATTTCTCAGAACTTTGAGCCATCTGCATGTGAATCGCAGGGAAGCTCGTTTTAAAATGCAACTTTGAAACCACTACACACCTATGAGAATGGCAGAAATCCAACACACTGACAACACCAAATGCTGGCGAGGATGTGGAGCAACAGGAACTCTCGTTCATGGCTGGTGGGGATGCAAAGTGGTACAGCCACTTTGGAAGACAGTTTGGCAGCTTCTTATAAAGCTAAACATACTCTCACCATATGATCCAGCAATCATGCTTCTTGGTACTTAACCAAATGAGTTCAAAACATATGTCTACACAAAACCCTGCATATGCACGTTTATAGCAGCTTTGTTCATAATTGCCAAAACTTGGAAGCAACCATGATATCCTTTAGGAGGTAAATGGATCAACAAACTGTGGTACATCCATACAATGGAATATTATTTGGCATTAAGAAGAAATGAACTACCAAGCTATGAAAAGACATAGAGGAACCTAAAATGCATATTACTAAGTGAAAGAACCCAGTCTCAAAAGACTACATACTGTATGATTCCAACTATATGATGATTTGGAAAAGGTAAAACCATAGAGACAATAAATAGATTGGTGGTTGCCAGAGGTTAAGGGGAAGGGAAGAAGAAAATATTTTTAGGGCAGTGAAAGAATTCTGCATGATATTATCATGGTGGATACAGATCATTACACATTTGTCAAAATGCAGTGAATATACAAAACTAAGAGTAAAGGCAAGCTATGGTTTTGAGGTTAAACTGAGTCAATCACTGAAAGAACTTGAGTATGTAAATTTCCTTCATCACTTCTGGTTCCCCTCATGGCTGTGCTAATCATCCCCTCATGCTACTAGTTTCAAAAAATGCCTTTGCTATGAAGTCTTCCCTGATTAGCTAGCCAGGACTGATTTCTCCCCTAATTTTAGAAATTAGTGACTCTTTTATTACCTCCCTTCACCTCATATTCGTGTCTTTTCACTTCCTTTAGTATATACAGGCAGCTTTAATGAGGTGGTGAGGGGCACAGTCAGATGGCCTGGGTTTGAATTTCATTTCAACCACTTATTGGTGTCACCTTGGGAAGTCACTCAGCCTGTCTTCCTCATCCCAGACTTTCTCATCTGTAAACATGGGGGCATTAAGAGGGACGGTCTTATATGGAGCTTTAGTTAGAGCAGATCAGCTTGTATTATTCTTTTTCCACTTTCCCTGCTCCCTTGGAAGAAGATAGAATAGGACAGAGGATAGGCTCTGCAACCTTTAGGACCTTTGATTTTGATCTTAGAGAAATTAATCTTTTCAAATCATAATTTTTTCATTTGTAAAATGAAAGTAAAAATGCCTACTTTGTCATGTAATTATGATGGTGAAAAATATCACCCCTGGCCCTGCCAGTGCAATTTTTCCTTTTCTATTGTTACTCATGCTGCCATAAACATGGCTGTGTGAATGAATGAATTACGTATGGCCATGCAGCACAGAGGGAACCTTTGAGGGTAAGATACAAATCTGTTGTGAACATAATTGTTACATCTTGGAACTTTCATCTGGTCATGTTTGTTTTGAAGCAGAGCCTGAAAGGAGTAAAACATTAAGGGATGCAGTTAGTTCTTAGCAAAATTGTACATGAATTTACAAATATGTAGAAGTTTACAGAGTCATTGTGGTATATGTCAAGGGTAAGCTTCAGACACACTTAAAAAATTCAAAAGTTTTACCACTTCTGACGGTCTTAAATTTAAACACTGATAAGAATAGACTTTACAATGATTTTGAAAGATCCTGGCTGCTTTGATGCTAAAATGGGAATTGTATTCTCTGAGATCTACTTCCCATTGCCAGCTCACTAAAGCAATTGCTCACATTCTCTCTTTTCACTCTATTATATTTTAAGACATTTTAAATATTTGGGTGAATCATTCTTCTTGGTAATTAGATGTAGTATTAGAATAGCTCTTATATTCCAATGCATTACGTTTCTTTTATATACCTCAACATCATCATTTTCAGTAATGACCTAGTATTTAATGGTGGTTTCACAAAGATTATGGATTCCTGAAGCCAAGAGAGGGTGTTGGAGGACCTCACGTCTCCTTATTCTGCCTTTGCTTTACAACTGGATCATTCAAGATGAGAAAATAGGAAAGAAGAAAAATGAAAACAGCCTCAACAGAGATAAAACCTTATGGGGTTTCTCAACATCCTGTAATAGTTCTTAGAATTGAGATGGCATTTTTCAGTTGTAGCTGATAGATCACTTTGGGATTTAAAGAACTAGATACTAGCCTGTGGTTTCCCCCAGGAAATAATAGCTTATCCTGAGAATAGCCTGGAAGCAGCAGTGTCAGGAAATGGAGAGTGAGCAGGACTGTGAAATCCTAGTTCCAGTTCTGAGGTGCTGAGTGAAAGCAAAGACAGGAAAGGAACTCTGTGCTGTCATAGCCCGGTCTAAGGATCCAGTTGGGATCTGTTGTGCATCTTCAGAATACTTTTCCTTGAACAATGAAGCATAAACAGAATCTGCTACCATTTAAAGCTGCTGACAACTTCTGAAGGTCAAATAGGTCACCATTTTTGTTTTAGGGCTGGGAGTCATATGCTCAGAGAAGATCTTGGAGGTGGATAGGAGGCACCAAATTGAGTATTTGGTGCCTGGACCTGGTTAGGTCCTGCAGACCTGGTTAGTTAGGTCATTGGCACCTGTTACCATGGTACCCAGAGCACTGAGGCTTGAACAAGATGGAGATTTCCCTCCCATGTCCAGGTGTTCGGTGGTTCAGGGAGGGGAGAGGACTCTGACCACAAGGTCATAAAGACCCAGACTTTTTCCATCTTGTTGCTCTACTGGCCTCTCTGTCTTTCCCACATGCTCAAAGCTAGCTAATACCATGTCCATACTGGTGGCGAAATAGAGAGCTGTCCATTTCTTTTTGAGGAACTAACTCAGAAATTGCACATGTCACTTCCACTCTCATTCCCTTGGCCAAAAAAAAAAAAAAAAAAAAAAAAAACCAACTTAGTCTCATGATCACTTCTAGTTGCAAGGGAAGCTGGAAAATATAGTTTCTAGCAGGATAAAGGCTAAAATGTGGTGGGAGGGGTTCCAGTGCTAAAAGGAAGAAAGGGAAGCACATTGGTGGTGGTGTTACAGATCTTGTCCCTTGTTCAGTCAGTGACCATCTAATTCTGCTGTCCCATCCCTCAGGGTTCCTCACATTCCTCACAGAAGCCACCTAAAGGGGAACAGAGAAGCTGTGGGGTTGAACCTTCAGGCTCCAAACCCCTCCTCAAATGCCTCATCTTGATTTTGCCTTTTTTAAATGCATTGGATTTTCACATCAGTTTCCTTTAAAGAGAGGTTTCCTAGGCTAAAATATTTCTGAAAACCTCTGCAGTAAGCACTTTTCACAATCCTCTGTACTACCCATCACTAGCAATTTTTCCCCTCTGCCTCATCACCTCTCTCCCCAGTTTCTGGGTGTCTCTGGGTTGCTGTTTGTGAAGAATGCATTTCTGTTCCCCTGTGAGTCCCCAGGCTCATTTACTCACTCAAGCACTTACTGCAGGTGAGTGACCCCATTTTTGCTTCTGGATTTTCTTGAAAAGCAGTGTTTTTTTTTCCCCTTAATCCTTTTCTCCTCCAATTCTTCCTTGGAGGGTCCTCTGCCTCCTCTAGGACTCAAGGTCTCCCTCCTTGACTAAATTTACTACTGTCACAGAGATCTTCTCTAACTCCTGGCTAAAGCCTGTTTTAAACTCCAGGGAAAGAGCCATTATATCATTATTTACCACCCAGTGCTAGGACCCAAATCAATGCCAAGAAATTGCTTTGGGATGTCAGTCCCCAAGTTGCTGGGTATACGTCACCCATTTATTTCTAGTTATCTGGTTACCGTGTAAGGGTAAATTGTTCTTCTATTTTAGTAATGATACTTTGAAATTGCTTAGTGCTTTACAATTTCCACAGGCTTTATTTTTTTCTCCCCACATAGAGTATCTCATGTGATTCTAACAAGCACCTGGAAGGTAGGATTTTCATAATCCTCAGTTTAAAGATGAAAATACAGGTGGTAATCAAAGGTCAAGGGACCTGGCCCAAGGCCTCACAACTGCTAAGTGGCAGAATCAAGGTTTGAATTCAGTTCTTTCAACCTCACCCTTCATGTATATGGTCTCTTGGTAATATGGATTGTAGAAAGGATAAAACAGGATGTTGGAAGTTTCTTTCATGGTCCTTGCTCCAAAGGAAGAGCTCAAAGTAAATTTTAGTTTCGCTCCTCTATTACTATACCTGATGCTTTTGTAAAGTGACCTCACTTACATTATTTCATATACTGTTATAGCCCTGGCAGTGGACAGGGTGGACATGGTTATATGCATTATACAGCTCTGGATACAGAGGCTAAAATAGATGAAGTGGCTCTACTATTGTCACATAATTAACAACCAGATCTGAAGTTTAGTGCACTCCCTTTCCATGAACTGCATCATAGAAGGTGGCACATTAATGCATGTATTTTCAATGTTGATGTTCAGTCTTCAGATGGTAATGGAGATCTCGGTAGAGAGAGGATAAGATTTGAACACTGATATCATTTCCTGAAGCCAGAATAGAGGCCAAATCATGTGAACTGGGAAAACTTATTTGATTTCTACCAGGAATGAACAGAAGGGTAGGTGTGAGCTCCTTTTGTGCCTTAGGAAAGGTCTGAGTCTAAAGAAGTCTGAAGTTTAATTCTTTCATTTGTACATTGATTTATTCATTATTCATTCATATAAGTAGGCTTTAGATAAGTAGACAGATAAGGAGAGACAAACCCTGAGCACCACCCTTAGCTGGTTCGCAGGTGCTACATGGAACTGCTTTTCAGGAAGTCCACTCAGATGTAATAAGCACCTACTCTGTGAGTGATCAGGGTACTACAAACCTTGGTCCTTGCACTACAAACCTTGGTCCTTGCACTTATATTCAAGTCTTACCCTTGAATATAAGTAAAGTGACATGTACACACAGAACTAATACAACTAGAATGTGATTTCTTTATAGAAGAAGCAGAAATGAAATTGTGTGGAGAGCACCAAGGACAATGAGATTAATTCCAGTGAGAAGGTCAGGGGGAGGCTTTCTGAAATAGGATCCATGTCAAGAGGGAACACGAACAAGGTTCAAAAGAGGAAAATGCAAGGAATAGTGAGAAAAATCTCAATTTTCCCAATGTTTTTTCAGAGTGGTTTTGGCTAGAAGACCGTAGTACCGAAGGTGAGTTCAGGTCCATTTCAGGAATTTTGAAGTGGGCTGAAGAGTCACCCTAAATGGGTAGGGCTTCTCTTGGAGCTGTAGGGAGTAAGCGGTAATAGGAGGTAGAAGGTTCTAAGATTGAGACCAGTCACAATCACTTCCTTCTGGAGGGTGGGATCTGGGTCAGGGAGTACAAAGAAAGGATCTAACGTGATGGATGAGCACAGTGCCCCTCCTTCTAGGTGACACTCCATTCCCATCGCCTTCCACCCTCTGCATGGCTATCATCCTTCACTTTTTGCAGCCCAGGGCCCCCCTCTCTCTCCATGCCCTCTGCACCCTCACCCGAAGCTTCTCTCTCTTCCTCCTGATCCCTCTCCTCTCTCACCATTTAACCTTTTCTTCCTCTCTCTTTTTCATGAGTAAATTTCAGACTTTGTTTTTTCCAACCTCTGTCTCAGGTACCCTGCAGATGATATGCAGGGTACTTGCTTACTGCAATGATGATGATGATCTCAGTCTTACTGCAGATGATCTCTTTATTGTAAAGTCCATGGAATAAGGGTGGTAGTTGGGGAAAAAAGTTATGAACATTTGCCGAAGAATATGATAAATAATTTTCTATCACTTTTAAACTTCCTGTGAAGTAAGTCAAATTGTCTCTAGCTTCTGGGTAAGGAAACTGAGGCACAGAGAGGCCAAGAATCCTTGCTAAGATTGCACGGCGAGTTATTAGTAGCTTTAGGAACCTAAGCAAAATATTTGTGACTCAACCTCGTACTAGGTGTTTCTTCCATTTTAGGCTGTTTCCTCTGAGTCAGTTTCCTATGTGCCCAGAGGGTAAGTCTAGGCCTAGAGAGGTGGGAAGCTTAGTTACAAGTGAGACAGTGGGATTATGAATAATAACCTCAGATAACAGCAGCATGATGTCTCTGACTGGCTAATGGTACTGTAAGCTCTAGAACCCTCTTCAGTAGCAGTGAAACTGGAATGGTCTTGCTGGTGACATTGTAAATCAAACCAACTATTTTGGAATGCAGTCTGGTAGGATATACCCAAAGTGATAACATGAGTAATGACTTTTGATTATGATTAGGTAATATCACACATTGGAATTTATCCTAAGGACTTGTCTGACAGTGAAAAGATGCTAAATGCATGAAAAAAATCACATTTTTTTAAAAAAGGAAACATACTAAGGTATGTTCCCTGATAATAACAGTGATCATTATTAAGACTTTAGGGTTTCCCTGGTGGCTCAGATGGTAAAGAATCCGTCTGCAATGCAGAAGACCTGGATTTGATCCTTGATGGGGAAGATTCCCTGGAGAAGGGCATGGCAATCCACTCCAGTATTCTTGCCTGGAAAATCCTATGAACAGTGGAACCTGGTGGGCTACAGTTCATGAAGTCACCAAGAGTTAGACACGACTGAGCAGCTAACACACACGTGAAGACTTTAGCGAGGGCAAAGTGGGAGTATAATAGGTTAGGTGAAAATGCAAAGATAGCTGAAAATGCTATGTGTACTTGACCACAAGTCTGTGCAAAGGTGTACATTTCATCCGACCAGAAGAGAACATAGGGCTAGAAATAGGAAGGGGCTAGTATGCTTGTGATGCTGGGAAAGCTTGAGGGCAGGAGGAGAAGGGGACGACAGAGGATGAGATGTGGCAGATGGATGGCATCACCGAGCTGATGGACTTGAGTTTGAGCAAGCTTCAGGAGTTGGTGATGGACAGGGAAGCCTGGCATGCTGCAGTCCATAGGGTCTCAAAGAGTCAGATGTGATTGAGTGACTGAACTGAAGTATGCTTATGGATACTTTTTCTTCTTCCTGAAATTGTCATTGGTGTGCTGTGGTTTTCATAATGAAGCATATGGAAGAAAACTAAGGGTTTAGGGTTTGCTTGGAGCTGCTGAGATGAGCTTAGGTCTCTCTTTCCATGTTGGATGTTGACAAACTCTGGAAAACTCCTCTAAGCCTCAGGAGCTTTTTGGACAGATCCACGTTCCACACAGCTGACATCCTACACCTTTTATTCTTCTTGCATTCTGAACACCTCTGTGAAAATCTCATATGATATGCATTCCCAGGAAGCATTTTCAGACACTCTGAGTTGTTGCCCTTGAGAAACTATCTCCCACTAATAACCTTTTAGCTAAGTTTCCTCCACAAAGATTGTGTATGTGTGAAAGAGAGAAAGTGAGATGTGTGTGTGTGTGTGTGTGTGTCTGTGTGTATTATGTGTTTGTTGCTCTGTTTGGTGTTTGGAGATTTCATCCTACCACTATTTATTCTTTCAGTCTCAGCTGATGGCTAGTATAGAACAAATTCTTCTCTGAAGTTACTTGGTCCATAGAGAGGCTTTAGGGAATTCACAAATATTCTATTATTGAGTAGAAAATTTTATGTGAAGTGTATGTTTCTGTGGAGAAAATATTTATCATTTAATCATTTTATCTAAGAGCTCCTCTTTGAGGCTTTAAATTTAAGAGAACTGAATTGAAGTCATCATGGCAAGGACAGAAAGAGCTGACTGGACCAGAAGGAGGAGGGCAATGAGTAACCTTCTTAAAGTTCAAGAATCACATCTTGGGAGCATCTCCAACACGTTTTGGTGGGAAGCAGTCCCTGTCCTCCAAGAGCTTTCTCCATCGCTTCTCTCTCTCACTCTTTTTTTCACTTGAGGTTGATTTTTATAGCTGAACTTTTTGAATATGAGGGTGACAGTCCAGAAGTTAAAAACATTCTGTGGCTCCCAACACTTGCTGCTCTCCCAGCTTGTAACAGATGGATTTATAGCTATTATTCCATAGAATATGATGCATGATGAGGTTGTCCTCACACGAGAAAAAAAGCCTTCATAATTTACCTTCAAATCGGAGTTTGAGTGAGTGCTGGGAGACCCAGCTCTGCCATGGTGTGAAATGGATTCCCGGGAAAGGGTATGGCTCAGTTGTCTGACCTTTACAGCATATTTAAATACATATTCTGGTGCTCATGGTAGTAAATAATGCAGCTAAGGTTATGTGCAGAGGAGAGTGGAGGGAAACATTTGCAGCAAAGCTGTGGGCTGCCCTGGCAGGGAGACAGGCACTTGGCTTTGAACTGGAATTTGGAATCTGGGTGGGGGAGTGACAGCAAATATTTTCCAAATGGATGCCAGTTACTTTGGCACTGAAAGGACTAAGAATCCCGAGGCAGAAGTTGGTTCTGTTGATTCAGGGTAGATTTTGCCTTTGTGAGCTGGTGGAAAGTGTATGAGTGGATTTTCTTTTATTTATTCATCCATTCATCAAGCATTTATTTAGCACCTACTGTGTTGTTATTGTTCAGTTGTGTCTGATTCTTTGTGATCTCATGGACAGCAGCACCACACCAGTCTTCCCTGTCCTTTAGTGTCTCCCAGAGTTTGCTCAAACTCATGTCCATTGAGTCGACAATGCTATCTAATCATCTTACCCACTGTCACCACCTTCTCCTCCTGCCCTCAGTCTTTCCCAGCATCAGCGTTTTAACATATTGTGTATTGGGTACTGTCTTATGTGCTGAGGATGTGAAGATCTTGGCCTCTGCCTTCAACTAGCTTACGGTAAAGATGGATGGGAATGAATACGTTATGATAATGTACAATTCAGTAGAAGCATGTATGGAACACAGAGATAACATATAAGAGGGACTGATTAGAGGGACTGACTAACTCTACTGAGGGCTCAGGGAAAGCTGAAAGTATGGGGGTAAAATATGACTTGGGTTTTAAAGGATGGATAGGAGTTCACTTGTGATAGATGATGGGGTAGAACATTCCAGAAAAAGGAAAAAGCATGTGTAAAGGCCTGAAAGAAGAGAAATTATTAGGCATGGGTGAAGATGGTTTGCTGTTGCCTTTATGTCAGTAAGATGGGAATTGTCAGTAGATAAGACTGAGGCCCTTTATAAGTGGGCACTGTATGATATATTATTAAGGAAAATAAACATTTACTGAACACTTACCTTATCCTAGATTTTCTTTTAAGTATCTAGATAATCTTGTTTAATACACACAGCAACCTCTGAAGTAGGTACTAGCATTATTTTCATCTTATAGCTAAGGAAACAAAGGCTCAGAGCAGTAAAGTGACTTGTCAAAGGCCACACAGAAATGAACTGATGGTAACTTGAAAATGTGTTAATAATAAAGACTGAGAGAAATAAATGGATTTGAGAAGTATTTAGGTGGCAAAATCAACAGAACTTAATGATCAGTTGGATATTAAGTTGAATGTGGAGGAGGACAAGGAAGGATTTGAGGATGATTTCTAGATTTTTGTCACATGTAATGAGAAGGCTAGTCATGACATTCACAGAGTGCTAGAGGTCCTGGGGGAAAGAACGTGAATTATTGAAGAATATGTACCTTTAAGATACATAAATAGAGATTTAAAAGCAGAAATGGAAGTCCATTTGTCATTCATCTCCTAACACTTCATAGCTTAAGAGAACATTTAATTGCTTTAGGATTCTATGAGTTGGCAGGCTGGGCTGGGCCAGGTTGTTCTGGTCTCGGCTGAGCTGGGTGTCTCTGTTCCTGGCAGGCGGCTGGCCCTGAGTCTTGTCTCCAGGTAACCCAGGGTATTCTCATGGGGGCCAGGCAGTGTTCTAAAGGAGCAGATAGAAACATGCAGTGTCTGGAGACCTGGGCCCAGAACTGGAACGCTCTTCTTCTGTCATGGTCTTCTTGGGCATGCAAACCACAAGCCACCCCAGATTCAAAGGCTGGAGCAGTAGACCCTGACTTGTGATGGGAGAAGCTGCAGGTGACAACTGGAAGTGAGCCTGGGTACTGGCCGGTGTGACAGCTGGGTCTGTTGCTGTAGGCATTTGGCCAGAAATGTGTCCTCCAGGGAAGCAGGTTTACTTTGCAGTCTCAGATTGCATCTCCACTCCTCCACCTTCCAGCTTTCACTCTTGTCTTGTGTAACAAGCGCTATCCGGTTGTCTGTTGCGGAGGCTGCCACTCCGCTGGCTGCTGTGAATACAGAAGTGAATGAAGCATGCTCCCAGCTTAACTTGAGGTTAAAGAAAGTTGTGGTTCTTTTAGTGGTGAGGTCACTGCGCACGTCCCCAGCCCTCCCTGGTCTTCTTTGGCTGACATCCTCCTGACCACCGACTGTTGAAGCCTCAGTCCTCCGGGACAGAGGCTGCTTCCGTAGGTATGCAGGAAATGTGTCACCCACCAGTGGGATGGGCTATTTCTGAACGCGCTTCAGAGAGAAAGCACGTTTTCCTGTAAGCACAGCCATATGCCACATCTTGAATGTTAAAATTTAGCCACCACTGAATCATCTAGAGATGAAATAAAGGTTATGAGTTTTTTTAAAGCAGAAATAAAGGCCTTTCAGCTCTATTTTTATAACTTCCTTCTCATTATAAAAGAAATAGGAGTATCTATTATAACAAATTAGAAAATCTGAAATGTATGATGAAGGAAATAAAAATCACCTATTGCTCATGAATGGTTATATCAACATACATGTGCATTAATTTTGTAAAATATACTTGACACTTTATACAAAAATTTTAATTTAACATTGTCATTGTACAGACTATACACATATGCATATATTTAAAAAACATTTTTTAGTATTATATATTATTTTATAGATTGTATTTTGCACTTGACACTACACAGTGACACATTGTATACAATATTATAAAATAATGTTATGGAGATGTGATTTTATCTTATATGGAAATATCACAGCTTAATTAACCTTTCTCTATTGTGCAGCATATACAGTGTTTCAGATGGTTTGCTACTATAAATAATGCTGTTATGTCCTTCCTGTGGGCATCTGATTATTTACTCTGGACATAGTCTTAGAAGTAGAAATACTGGGCTGGAGAGTATAAGCACTTTTTAAAAGATTCGTGATAGATACTAAGAAATAGTTTGCAGAAAATTGCCATAGCAGTTATAACCTCATTTTCTGAATTTTCTTTGATTCAAAACCTATCTGGGTAGCAATTACAGAGACTTTCCAAGCAAGCATTTGTTCATTGTTTCCTTCACTCGGTGATTCATTCATTTATTCAGTAAACATTTCTAGAGAGATAAAGTACCCAGGAGGAATAGGAGGAATAAAAATGTCTAAGGTACTTACACAACTTTATGCATTTGTCAAAACTCATAGAACTGTGCACCAAAATAAGTTAATTTTGCTATATGTAAATTTAAAAAATAACTTTAAAAAAATAACTAAGACATGCCCATAGCTCCAAGGAACTTAAAATTCAGTGAAAAAGATAAGACATGCACATGATAATTACAGCATAAGACAACATATTAAGATACCATAGAGGAAGGGAAAATGTGTATCAGCATGTTTTATGCCCTAGGAGCTGGGCCAAGTGTTTTATACGTTTTTTCATTTGTTCATTTCTTGGGAATAAAAAGATGAAGAGCCAGAGTGCCTTTTCTCTTAGAGACCCCAGCAGCACGAGAGTCAGACCTGCGGTCACCCAACATGGTGATTATTGTAACATGCGTACGTAAGAGGAAAGTGTCTGCCTGGGGGAGTTGAGGTTGGCTTCTGAGAAGAGAGAGTTTGATGTAAGACATGAAGAAAAATAGCCTCATTTACTCCTCACAAGTGCCTGGAAAGGCAGGGTCCTCATGCTTGGTCTATGGGGGAAGAAATTGAGGCTTTCAGAGGTTCAGAAAGTGGCCTGAGGTTACCCAGCTTAGAAGTGGAGTCACAGCATCCATCCAGATCTGTGCTTACTGTCCCAGTCACTGGATGTCTGGAGGCACTGGGAGTTGGGATGAGCCTTATGGAATGAGGAGGAGGGAGAGCTGGAATGACTGAAGCACAGCATCTCCTGGGAAGAGCTTTGGAGGCAGAGCTCTGGGTAGGAGACTAGATGTTCATTTGGGGAATGATGCAGGGAGGTGATGGGGAGCCAGATGTCAGAGGGCCCTGTGTTCTAACCTCAGGACTCTGGGTCTTTGGCTGGTAGAGAAGCCATTGATATTTTGAGAACAAGGGAGCTGCCTGCTGGGAGGTGTGCATCAGAAAGGATTAATCCCAAAGTGACACCTTCAACGATTAGATGAGGGGTAGGTGGAGACCCTTTTCCCCTTGGAGAGCTGTCCTGCTTCCAAAGATGGCATTTCCATGTTAAAGAAAGGAAGCTGGTGCAGATAGCCTGGTACTCAGTTCTTGACTCATTAGACCCATTCCTAGTTATTCCAGGATTTTGTTGACTCTAGCAGTTCTTCGGTCGATTCAGTCACAATAGTAAAAAAAACTCTGACCTAGATTGTGTTATATTCTTTCAGTTAAAACAGCAAATAAACAAAACCTCTCTGACTCAAATATTATTTCATTTCTACTTTCTGTCTCTACTCTCAGTTTGCAATTCCAAAAATAAAAGGTTTGTTTTCTTAAATAATAACAGCACTCAATGTTGAAATAATCCAGTGAGTGATGTAGTGGTACTAGTACAGTAAGGATGGGAAAGATGGGGACCTGAGCGGCCCAGCCCCCAACCAAGGCTGTTCTGGTGGGAACCAGATTTCTCTCTCTGATGGTCCAGCTTCAGCTCAGGCCTGTAGGTGGCTTGTGGGCAGGGGTCGGGTGAGGTGGTAGCAGGGAGCACTACGGTGCTCCCTGGGAATCAGCTGGGAAAGGGGAGCTTGTAGAGCCTCCCAGAGGATGAGCAGAGTGGTATTTGGGGGAAGTATGGGCCAGTTCTACTTCCTTTTGATGAGGGTGTTATAGGTGGGTGGTGGATATCTGAATTTTATGTCTCTATCTATCTATCTGGCAACAGAAGGAAGAGCCCATCTCTTTCTTTCCTACAGAACCATGATTATATTCACCTCTAACTCTCAGACACTGATCCTTGGTCTTTAGCTCCAAAATCATCCTTAGGATAGTTTTCTTTTTCCATGTCCTACACAGCCTCTGCCTGCTTCACCACCTTCTTAACTCCAGCTCACACTTATCTGCCGTGCTCCAACCTTGATGACTTCCTTTTTGATTCTTATCCCAAGGCATTGAGTATTTTCAGCCTGAGTTTTCACCACTAGTGTTCCATGTGAGTTCAGTGATTGTCTTTCTTTTCTTCTTCAGATGGCTAGCTACTTCTCTTGATTCATTCACCATTTAGAAAGAACATTTTTGACCTCACAATGTGAAAGATATAAAGATATATATTTATTATGTAATTCAGAGAACATCATTATAATTTGTAATTATATATTCATTTCTTTGACAAGGGCAGTGTATTTTTTATATATATTAATTGTATATATTTATATAGATATATTTATGCTTCCCTGGTAGCTTAGTTGGTAAAGAATCTGCCTGCAATGTGGGAGACCCCAGTTTGATTCCTGGGTCGGGAAGATCTGCTAGAAAAGGGATAGTCTACCCACTCCAGTATTCTTGGGCTTCCCTGGTGGCTCAGCTGGTAAAGAATTTGCCTGCAGTGCAGGAGACCTGGGTTTGAACCCTGGATTGGGATGATCCCCTGGAGAAGGGAAAGGCTCCCCAGTCCAGCATTCTGGCTTGGAGAATTCCATGGACTGTATATTCCCCAATTCCATGGGTTCACAAAGAGGTGTACACGATTGAGCCACTTCCACTTTCAAATATACTTATATATGTGTGCTCAGTTGCATCAGTCGTGTCTGACTCTTTGGACTCTATGGACTGTAGTCTGCTAGGCTCCTCTGTTAATGGAATTTTCCAGGCAAGAACATTGGAGTGGGTTGCCAAGCCCTCCCCCGGGGGATCTTCCCGACCCAGGGATCTAACCTACATCTCCTGCATTGCAGGCAGTTTCTTTACTGCTGAGCCTCTGGGAAGCCTACATATATGTATATACATACATATATATATATATATATATACACATACATATATATATATATATACACACACACAAGTATATATAATATATATTATATACATATGTAATAATATATATACACATATATATATAATACACACCTGACTCAGTGGATGGAACATAGAAGAGGGTTCATTAATATTTACTGAATGGTCAAACCTGGGACATCCCATTTCTGTGGCCTCATCAACACATTTCCAGGGTGAATTGGGTGTGAGCACACCACATATCCTGGGGGTAGGGAAGCTTTCTTCTCTTCAGGGTTGACCATGTCAGTCCTTTTTATAATCCTTGGCTTTTTCCATGAGTCCAACTGCTGGCCCCACATGAGAATATTCCACTGATGATGCTCTGGGTAGGTAGACATTTCATTAAAGATAAATAATTCATCTCTGAAACAAAATTAGTAATCAGGACAACAGCATTTTGATGGGTTTGCTGAGAAGATAATTTTCTTCTATCATTGTCACAAACATTTTGGAAATTTTAAAAGTTATTTCTTCATATAGGAAAATTTGCTCACTGGTAAGGTATATTTGGAGGAGTCAATTTTTTTTTTTTTTTTTGGTTTCTAGAAGTAATTTAAGAAAACTCAAAAAAAAAAAAAAAAAAAGAAAGAAAACTCAAGATTATTTTTCACTGTGTTCCAGAGTAACTTTGCAACTTACCAGGTAGAAATTTGTATGTGTTCTCTCCCATCTTAATCATGTAGCACTCCACTAGAACATCTCTTATCTGAATAGCTTCCAAGTTGCTAGTTCTTCACTGCAGTGGGAGTGGTGGTGTTTTGAGTGTCCCAGCATGCTGGGGAAGTGGAATCTACTTTCCTTTAGATTGGAAATGGGGTTCAGAAAGTTCTCTTTCTGCCTAGCTGCAGTGAGGTATGTCACTTGCTGTATTCCTTCCTTTCCATCTTTCTGCTCTTCTTTTCCATTCCTAGGACACATACTACCCCAAATAATTAAGCAAGATCCTTCTCAAAAGCCAGGCTTTTGTAGTGACCCAGCCTCAGCTGCCCTAGCCTCAAACCCTGTGTTTGAGATCTATTTGTTCTTAATCATCATACCTCTGCCTTGGCAGGCATTCTTCACTTTGCCTGGAATTCTGCCCTCATCCTATTCTTCCGCCACCCCCTACCTTCCATATCTCCCTCTCCTTAATCATCCTCTAGAACTCAACCCAGATATAACTCCTCCTCCTCCTGGAAGCCTAACCTGATTGCCCTTCTCTGTTCACTGACAACACCTCATGCTAAATAACCTCTGTTAAAGACATCCTCTTTTGATTACTATTGTGTGTTCATGTATCTAACTCACTAATTGTGAAACAGTCTGGAGGAGGGCAGGACTGGGTCTAATTTATCTTTGCATCATTAGGGAATACTAGATGCTGCTTATTAATTAATGGATATGGAAAGCATTTTATTTGTTTCAAGTCCTATGCCAAAATAAAACACAACAAGTTGCTTATTTGTAGTGAGGTCCTATTTTTAAGTCTCTGACATTATTATAGCTTTAAATACAGTTGATAATTATGGTTCTTCCTTTTCTCTTCCTCTTTGTCATTGAATTCTAACTGATAATCCAGTTTCAAAGATGTTCTCTATGGATACACTTGGAAGAAGCGGGAAGACACAATCCTTATTTATCAAAAGCCTGCAGTCTGAAGGAGGAGGCAGGACAGACAAACAATATTAACAGACGAAGGAGATGTGTGCACGGTTATTGCTGGTGCGTCTGCTAAGCCTCAGGGATTAATAATAACTAACCACAGTAGCAAACAATAATTTGGAAGTCGGTCATTGGGTATCCTGGAACATAACATACTTGAATACACTAAGCTATAAATAAATAAAGGTTTTAAATTAAGATTCAAAGTACAGTCATCTTGATCCTAATGATCTGCTTAAAAATGTTATTCTGATTGTCACTTCTGGCCATGTATAAAGGGAGATATATTAGCCTTTCCCCAGTTACATGTTAGTTAGATCTCAGGCAAATCAATGCATAAAACAAAAACAATTTTTCAGTACATACATGTGTGTGCATGCTAAGTCACTTCAGTCATGTCTGACTCTGAGTGACCCTATGGACTGTAGCCCACCAGGCTCCTCTGTCCATGGGATTCTCCAGGCAAGAATACTGGAGTGGGTTGCCATTCCTTCTCTAGGGGATCTTCCTGACTCAGGGATCAAAGCTGTGTCTCTCATATCTCCTGCACTGGAAGGTGAGGTCTTTACCACTAGTGCCACCTGGGAAGCCCATATATAAATGTGTGTGTGTGTGTGTATACCTTTATAGAATGTAATCTCATTGATACCAAACACCAGCTTATCAGTGGATATACGTATCTGCATATAGCTCTAATAACCCTGAATGCACTTTTTGGTCTAATTTGTAATTTAAGTATGTTTCTACCTTTCCCACCTGTTTTAAAATAGACCATGTAGTTTTAGTTTTTAATTTGTAATAGCAATGTGGAATCCATCATAGAATATGCTGCTAATTGCTTGAATATGTCTGTGCTATTGGGTATTTAGTTTAATTGTTGTTGTTGTTTTCTTTTCCTGTGATGGAGAGCAGTGTTGTGAACATTTCCATACAAATAGCTTTTTTTCTTTTTCTTCCTGAATGCGTTCCTTGGAATATAAGAGTATATTACCTGAAGTGGAATTAGCTGGTTAATGGCGTAAATAGCCTTGTCATTTGGCTAGAACGCTCTCTAGCAGGCTGGGCCAGCATCCCCGGGAGGGTTCGTGTGCTCACTCATGTCCTACTCTTTGTGACCCTGTGGACTGTAGCCCATCAGGCTCCCCTGTCCATGGGATTTCCCAGGCAAGAATACTGGACTGGGTTGCTATTTCCTCCTCCAAGGGATCTTCTTGACCCAAGTATTGACCCTGCGTCTCCCGCCTATCCTGAGTTTGCACAGACAACAAGACAGTACCCAGTGCCCTGAGTAGCTCTAGGCCCACCCACTCTCTCAGCTTATTTACAAAGGCTACTCCCAGGGCCTTTATCCCATCTTCAGGGAGAGTGGGGGGGCGGTGCTTGAACCCATGTACCCAGACCCTGCTGCAGCACTGCTTGTCCGAGTGGCCCTCCAGCAAGGGACTCAACCACCTCTAAGCTTCCATTTCCAAATCTGTGTGATGGGGGAATGATAACTACACTCATCCTGAGAGGTTGCTGTGAGTTAACTCATTCCAAGTGCTGAGGCCGACCCAGATAGAGACAACTCAGTACTGCCACTGTCAACTGTTATCACTCAGGTTGGTGTCTGTTGAATTTTGTCCTCTGGGTTCAGGAGGATATTCTTATACTTTGTAAATTCAGAATTAATTTTCACTAATTCAAATGGTACCCCAACTTTTCAGAAATGAGTTCATTTGCTCTTCTAGAAATCTGCTGAAGATGGTCTGCTAGGCACTTGCTTTTCTTCCCTTATAAACTACCTGTTCTGTGCTTTCAGGCATCTCTGCCTCTCTCTGGTGTCCATAAGCACAGCTTCCAGTCTTGGACCAGCAGATGGTTATCCTTTCCAATATAAGGAAAAACAACCAAACTTCCTCACTTTGCTAGTCATTTTTCTTGTTCTTGTATTTGCTCTTTCCCTGACAGCATGTTTTCACATTATAGGAATGACAGCTACTCGAAGGGAGTTGGTAAGTTTAGTGGATTCCCAACTGTGTCCACGGGACCAGACAGGACCTGGTTCTCCTCAGATCATCTTCTAGACCCACCAGAGATTTTTAAAAACCACACTGAGGAAAGATCAATGGCCTTGAGGTCCCACCTGGACTTGGGTCTTGACACTGCACTGTGTGACCTGGGGAGATGTCTTAGCTTCTCTGAGCCTGAGCTTCCTCAGCTGGATGAGGGGGAGAACAGGACTGAACTTGGAAGGTTTCTCTGGAATATCTTCTCTCCTCTACCTCTTAAGAGAACTGGGGCTTTCTGGAGCTAATTCTAGTGCCAGCTAACATCGCCTAACTTCCGTCTATGTGTTAGATGCTAGGTTCTGATTGACAGTTTTCTTCTTTATTCCTCACGGCAGCCCTATGAAGGCTGTGTGCCTGTGTGCAGAGGCAGAAAGGGAGGCTCTGGGGATTAAATAACTTGCTCAAGTATGTGCAGGAAGTAGTGGTGCTGGATGTAACCCAGGATGTAAGCAAACCCAGGGCTGTTTACTTTCTGTGATTTCGGGCTTGACTACTATACACTGGGGCTTCCCTGGTGGCTCAGACGTTAAAGCGTCTATATGCAGTGTGGGAGACCCAGGTACGATCCCTGGGTTGGGAAGATCCCCTGGAGAAGGAAATGGCAGCTCACTCCAGTACTCTTGCCTGGAAAATCCCATGGACAGAGGAGCCTGGTAGGCAAAGAGTTGGACAGAACTGAGCGACTTCACTTTCACTTTTCACTTTCTACTATACATTTAGTTTCTTGGGTAATTCTTCTCTGTTAAATAATATCTACCCCAGGAGCTCATTAACCACCTGTGACTTTGCTCCTGCCTTCATTCAGCCAACCTGTTTGTTGAGTATCTTTTTCATGCCAGTCCCTGGTCCAGGAGCTGGGGTACAGCTGTGTCGTGATGACGGGCTTACTTCCTCCAGACTGGCTGTGGGAGAGCCTAGGACTTAATCCAAGAACTCTGTCCTCCTCAGCAGGCTGGGGGCCTCTGTAGGCTTTGGCTGCAAGGTGGGGATGAGCTTCTCTGGTGGGGCCGTCCACTCTTCAGCACAGGATGTATCATCAGTGGTGGCTTGTAGGTGTCCCATGGCTACATCCTACCAAACTGGTTATCTGATGTGATGCTTCTGCTGCTCAGGGCTGGATTAATTAGAGGCTACTGGAGAATTTGAGTGAGGCTTATATGTGAGAAGGGAGGCTCCTGGCTGAACCAGAAATCTTAACTGCATAAAGGCCATTAAAAGGGGGATTCATCTTCCTTGTTCTGGGCCCGTTGGGGATAAACATTAAAGTCATTATAAGACTCCCATCACCTTGGCCCTACTCTGGTATTTTCCATACCCCCAGCCCCAGTATCTTCTGGAAGGACTGCCCATGTATTAATAATTCCTGATTGTCTTGAGTTACTATAGTTCTAGAAACAAATCCAGTTTCCCCAGAGGCAGTTGTGCCCTCTGGCCTGCTCTGGAGGCTCCTGCAGACAGTTCAGGTCTGTGTGGGAACAGAGCCCTGTAACAGCCTGCAGCCCAGATAGTTGCTGAGGAAAGGCCTCCCGCCGGCACAGGTCAGCCCTAGAGGCACTCAGCTGTCAGAGTTGCGGAGCGGCCAAGCCTTCAGCTTGGGTACCAAGATTTCACATTGGCCAGATTCCAGGTGAGCATCTCTGTATGTGCCTTCAAGCACCTGTTTCCCTGCCTTTGGGTGCAGCATGTGTCCATCTCCCCCAAGCCCAGAGGAGGTTTGTTATTCCTGCAAGAGTCAGTCCGGTGCTGCCTTGGCTACAGGCACGGCCTGTGAAACGCAGATGACCAGTCCCAGCTCTCGGAGATCTTACTCAGTGTAGAAAGGGCGGGATCCAGAATCTGTGTATTTGTAAGTTGCTCAGATGACTGATTCATATGGTCCACAAGCCACACTTAGAGAGATTCTTACATGTTATGTGTTGTACACAGGTGCGTGCACACACACATACATACACTTGCATCTCTCTTTCTTTCTGACCCTCTCCCGCACATTCTCCCATTCCCAGCCTTCCACTTGCTCACCTGTATCAGCGCACTCCCTCCCTCACAGGCCTGCAATACCTGAGAAGCTTGTGGCATGTTTTAGGCATTGGGCACCCTCTAGCTGGTTGAATGACCCCTCTGCTCTGATTCTGGGTTAATTTCTCCTTGAAGTGGAGCCGCGCACTGTCCCCCTGGACCCTTGAGAGCCCTGTGCAGTGATAGCAGGCACGCCCCTTCCCTTTCCCTAGGTCACCTCCTACTCACAGGGAACCTGTTCTCTTGAGTCAAAGTTCCAACTTTAGAAGAAAAACCAGAGCCGGAGCCCAGGTAGGTGGCCTGGAGGAAGAACCTGAGAGTGGGGTGTGATGCAAAGTGTAGGGTGGAGCTTAGGTTTCAGGAGAGTGGAGAGGTGGCCAGAACTGTGGACGGAGTGTCAAGCTCTCACTCCTGAAGAGCTGAGCTTGCTCAAACAGCTTTGGAAGCCCACCTGCCAATTTCTGTGTCTTCCTTGAGCACTGAGCTTGGAATAAAGAGTTGACTGGAGGTTGACTTTGTGGTCCTGTCTTGAGGATTTCATTGGGTTTACTTTGAACTTAGTCTCGCGGAGACTCAGCAGAGGTTCTAATACACCCGAGCCGCCTTGGGACCTTCAGTGGCACTGCTGTTGCTGAGTTAATTGATGCTGTTAATCAGGAAGGAGGTGGAATGTAAAACATTGGGAGGGAACAGGGCTAGATTTTTCAGAGGAAAGAATATACCAAGCACTACCATTTATGTGTTGTGGGACTTTACTGAGTTATTTAAGCTTTTAAAGACTCTGGTTCAGGACTTCCCTGGCAGTCCAGTGGTAAAGACATCACCTTCCAATTCAGGGGGTATGCATTCAGTCCTTGGTTATGGGGCCAAGATACCACATGCCTCATGGCCAAAAAACCAAAACATAAAACAGAAGCTACATTGTAACAAATTCAATGAATACTTTTAAAAAACACTCTGGTTCATCCCTGAAAAAAAAAAATGACAATAGGGATAGTGACATTTCGTAGGGTTTTGAGGACTAAAGGTAAAAATGGTTGTGAATATTGACTTCTATTCCTATTATTATCATTAATTGAAATTTGTCAATTGACTACTATTTGTCCTATATTTACTTGTTAGCAGATATTTTAAGCATGTATTGTGTATCAGGTAGGGTTATGTTAGGGTTTAGTTAGTTATTTTAGTTTATTTATTTATAATACTGATTAAGAGGCTCAAAGCTTGCTCTCACATATTTCATAATTTAGAAAGAAAATAAAATATCAGTAATACAATTCAGTGAAACATTGATGTAGTATTAGGATGCCTTGAGAGCATATAAAAGAATGAGTAGCAGAGTCTGCTGAAAGAGTCATGGTAGGCTTTATGCAAAAGATGACTTTGATTTGAGGCTTAAAATATAAGAGTAGTGTTTCAAATATAATAGTTAATAAAATATGTGGGCTGAAACAAAAGGAAGATTTGTTGACTGATGTAACATAATAGGTTAAAGGTCAGTAGCTTCAGGTCAGGCTTGATCCAGCAGCTCAAATGATATTATCAAGGAATTAGGTTCCCTTAGGATTTCTACTGGGTTGTGCATTGTTGGCTGGTTTTACTTTGTCTTCCTTCAGCAACTTCAGAAGCTCCCTTCAAGACAGCAAAATGGTTGTAGTTATTCTAGAAATCATTTCTTTATTCTATGTTATCAAAAAAAGTGGGGTTGTTAGGATGTTTCCTGAAAGAGGATGGGCCTCTTTCCCAGAAGTCCCAGCAAGACTCAAGCTGGATTTCATTTCATTTCATTCTAGTTAGGTAACATACTTTTTTTCCCTAAGCCAACCACTGTGCCATAGGAGTGGGATAGAGCCAAACAGAGCCTACTCCTTAAACCTAAGATGGGTCAGTGCTTGGTCCATACCATCGGAACCACATGTCTGATTGTGGGGAGACTTGCTCCCCCAAAGTGATATTGTTCCCATGAGGAGAGAGCATGGATTCTGGGTAGCATAGAGAATCTTGTTGTTGCTTAGTTGCTAAGTCATGTCTGACTCTCTTGCGACCCCATGAACTGTAGCTGTCCAGGCTCCTCTGCCTTGGGATTTTCTAGGCAAGAATACTGGAGTGGGTTGCCATTCATTTCTCCAGGGGATCTTCCCAACCCAAAGAGTGAACCCACATCTCCTGCACTGGAAAGTGGGTTCTTTACCTCTGAGAAACCAGGGAAGCCCATAGAGAATCTGGCTATCCATTATGCCAGTAATTTGGGTGAGAAAAAAGTGGGGGGCAAGTGAGAACAGAGTATAGTTGAAGAAGAACTCTGAGCTGAGAATCTCTAGAGCAACACTGTTCAACAGAGTTTTGTTCAGTGATGGAGCTATTCTGTAATCCACTATTTGCAGTGTGGTAGCCACTGGCCACATGTGACTGTTGAGTGCTTGGGGTGTGACTAGTGTGACTGAAGAACTGAATTAGTAATAGTTATTTTTTAAATTTAAGTAATTGCTGTTTTGCTAATGCCTATAGTTGGAGAAGGCAATGGCACCCCACTCCAGTACTCTTGCCTGGAAAATCCCATGGACGGAGGAGCCTGGTAGGCTGCAGTCCATGGGGTCGCGAAGAGTCAGACATGACTGAGTGACTTCACTTTCACTTTTCACTTTTATGCATTGGAGAAGGAAATGGCAACCCACTCCAGTGTTCTTGCCTGGAGAATCCCAGGGATGGGGTCGCACAGAGTCGAACATGACTGAAGTGACTTAGCAGTAGCAATGCCTATAGTGCTAATTGGAAAGCATAGGTCTAGAGTCTAGATAGGGTTGTGAAAGAAGATTGATAGAGAGATAGAGAAACAGAGAGAGAGAGAGAGAGAGAGAGAGAAATACATTTAGCCAGAATGCCCTGGTTATATATTATTTTGGGGGGATAATTGAAAAAATTTCAGAACTAGCTTTCTGCACTCTGTGGTTCAGAGTAATACAGAGAGCAGAAACCAAAGTAAAGAGCTAGTGACAGAAAATGAGGATAGAGACCTAGGCTGGGCAAGGTTGTGAAGGCCACTGTGCCTTGCTGCTCACTTTAGATTCCACCATGTAGGCAGTAGGGAGTCACTGAGGATTTGGAGAAATGACATGGTCTTACTTGCTTGTTGGGAAGGCAACCTGGCAGCTTGTGGAAGAGGGATTTGTGCAACTACAGACAGGGATACAAGTAAGGAGGCAGATAAAATAGAGCTCATGAGAGAGGATGAGAATTTGAACTTGGGAAGGAGTGGTAGCCACGCATGGAAGAGTGAGATACAAACAGTAGGGGAAGAGTACTGGAATGGGTTTGCATGTGGTGTGCAGAGGAATATAGCTTTCAATCTGGACAACAGAGTGGGTGATCATGCCCTCTTTGAGATGTGGCATTCCCACAGTAGGGGGCAAGTCTGAGTGTTTCTTGATGAACATGTTTTAGGGCAGGTGGTATTTAGTATACCCATTGGAAGTTGACTGATGGGGTCTTAATCTGTTCTCTCAAGGAGTTTACATTCTATCTGTGGAAATTAGATCTACGTAACTTAAGTCATTGGAAAAATAATTCCACATGCATATGACTGGAAGCCTTAAATGCTGCACGTGGTTTATGCATGTGTTCCAAGTACTTTTTCTGCATGACAGACCACCCCAAAATTTAGTAGTGCAGAAGGAAAACATTTTACTATGTTCATGATTCTGTGGGTCCAGGGTTTTGACAGCGCACTAGGTATACCGTGTCTGAAACCTCCACTGGAAAGAGTCAGAACTGAGACTGACTCAAAAGTGGGGGTTGCAGGCTCTGAAGATGTCCTCCCTCAGAACTGGTGACTGATGCCTGCTCCCCACTGGGTCCTCAACTGGGCTGTGGGCTGAAACACTGTGGCCCCTGTGTGTGGTGTTTCCCACTGTGGACCGGTTTGGGCATCCTCACACATGGCATTGGGACCTTGAGAGTGACCACCCTGAGTGCACAAGCTAGCCTTGGTGGTCACTTAGCACCACTTCTCCTCGACTCTGTTGGTTAAGGTAATAACAGAGATAGGTCCGCTTCCAAAGGGAGGGATGTGAAGTCCCCTTACCACTCAGTAGAAGGAGTGTCGAGGTCAAACTGTAAGATAAGCATGTAGGATGGGAGATCCCGGGAAATACATTGACCACTGATGGAGAGATGAGTGGGCACTGGGGTAAGGAGGGATGGCTCTCTGCTAGGGGTGAGATTGGAGCTGACACTTGAGAGTAGGTAAGGGGGTGCTGGCAGGGAGAGAAGGACACATGCACATTGTTGGTGACAGCAGAAAGGATTTCTGTTTCTTTTGGGGCCTACCTCGTCAGTGTTATTAATGCTGAGGGCAGCTGAATAGGCTGAAGAAGAAATCTTACGATGAGATAAAGCCGTTTAAAGCAAATGGCTTCCTTCTAGGTATCCATTCAATATATTCCACATCAAGTTTAAAGATCCTTGTGTCTACCCAGGTTGCTCAGCCTTGTTAAAATACATGCAATTTCTCTTTATTTTTCCCAGGATTTTTTGTTATATTCTGGAATAAGAAGAGCCACTGCACCATGGAATTATGAATCACAGAATTTTTTGAGTTAGTGCAAGAAGTAGTACACTAGAAATCACATTAAATAAAATGCTTACTTGCCTTTTCTTCCCCCTTCCACTAGATTGAGAGTCTCTGGAGGGAAAAAACAACAACTGTGTGTAACCTTTTCCAGCTTGTGGAGCAGAACCAGGCACATAGTAGATGTTTAGTACAACGTTATTTGGAAGGAATAATCTCCCAAAGCAGGGGCTTCCCTGGTGGCTCAGTCGGTAAAGAATCCACCTGCAATGCAGGAGACTGGGGTTTGATCCCTGGGCCAGGAAGATCCCCTCGAGAAGAAAATGGCAGCTCACTCCAGTATTTTGCCCTGGGCAATCCCATGGGCAGAGGAGCCTGGAGGGCCACAGTCCATGGGGTCAAAAAAGAGTTGGACATGACTGAGCGACTAAACCACCACCACAAGATTATTTGGATGAATAACGTTCATTCAAGTTTATGTGAAAGTAGTGCTGAACATCTGGGCACTTTTATGCTGCCTGAGTCTCACATGGGGTCCAGACTTGTTTCTGCTCTTTATTTTGTATTCCTTCTCTTTGTCTCAGGGTCCAACCCGTTCCTCTGTGCTCCTTGTTCTTCTAGAGCAATAATCTGATCTGGCCCTGATTTCTGTTTTTGTATCTGATGGTTCCTGTCCCAGCACTGAAGCTTCAATTTTCAAGCACACCTTGTGTGTGGGAGGGAGATTGTTTAGAACAGGGTCAGCACACAAGGAGGCTGCTGGCTCCTTTCCCCCTTTTCCTTGGCAAGCCTCTCTGACCTGACTCTTCTTCTGTAGCTAAGATATGTGAGGAACTTATTTTTTTACAGAGATATTTTGTGAAAGATAAATTTCTCAGGACTGTGGCCATGGATTCTTAGCCAAAGGAATGACAAGGAGATATGATCAAATGTGTGCTGGTGAATCAATACAAAGAAATTATGTGTTCTTTGTTATTATGTCCTAGGCTACACACAAGAGGGCTCTTAAATCATCCACCATCAGCCGTTGGAGGTTCTGCTCCTTTCCAAGGTGTTATACAGAGACGAAGTCCAGGCTGGTGTTATTTTAGGCAATCCAGATAACTTTCTAGTGGGAATATTGGTTTGGCTGCTAGAGGAATATTGGCCGCTGCAGGAGACTGGAGGGGAACAATTCTTCTCTGGGTCTGGCATGGCCCTGATTATACCCTAAATATTTTTTACCTCTAATGTCTGGGATTTATGAGCATTCTCTTGCCTGAATGGATGGTCCTTTTACTATATGATTTAGAACTCTGGGGTTTTGATCAAGTGCTTGTCCAGGAGCTTGAGCGGATTAAAATCGACACCCCCTCCCCATCTCCCACCTCATGAATGCTACCACCCTTCATCTGTTAGGTCTTGGTATTTGACTGCCATGGTCCATTCTCTTGACAACCCATGGGTAAGATCCAGGCAAGCAGTCTGCTTAAGAAGCTCAAGAGGTAACCAGCCATGTGAGTGAGGCCAGGAAATGTTAATCAAGGGAAGAAGATTCTCAGAAGTTCAGGCATTGAGCAGATAGCAATTAACAAACATGCCCTTCAATCCCCTAGGCAGATGAACAAGAAAAAGGTGAGGCAGAAGGAACAAATTGGTCATAAACATGTTTCCAACAAAGAGAGAATGCATAGATGTAGGGAAATAAGCTGAAAACCCATTCAACCAAGCAGAGGCATGAAATGAGGGTAGGCCATGGGAACATATTAGATGGTCCTCCTGAAAGTGTTGGAGCTTTCAGCCCAAGCCTTTGAATTAAAATGAAGCACATTAACTTCTTGAAAACATCAGAGTTATCTTTGACTCTATGCTTTTCTATTGTGCTCTGCTTGCAATTTTTAGCAACAATTTTCCTAGGGCTCCCACCCGCTACTTTCCCTCTTTCCTTTTCTATCACCATTGTCTTAGCTCAGTTGTCTTATCTCTTATATTGGGACTATTGTAATATCCTTCTCACCTGACTTCCTATTTTTCATCTTCACTGATTCACCCTGCATATTCCTGACTGTTATTTCCAAAATGCAGGTGCTAACTGATTTTTTCACCTGCTCAAGCACAGTAGACATTTGTGTGTTATTTCCTGAGAAGAGTTGAAACTCTTTAACCTGATGTACTAGGCAGAATAGTGTCCTCCCAAAAGATGTTCATATCTTAGTCCCTGGGACCTTGGATTACATAGCAAAGGGGAGTTAGGACAGTAAATGGAAATAAGGCTCTAATCATTGAGTAAAAGATAAAGTGAGTATCCTGGGTTATCTGGTTGGGTCCAATGTAACCAGAAGGATCCTTCAATCGGGGAGGAGGAAGAAGAGTCAGAGTGAGAGTGATGCAATGTGAGACTCAACCAGTCATTGCTGGCTTTGAAGATGGACGGGGACCAGGAGCCAAGGAACACATGTAACCTCTGGAACCTGGAAAAGACAAGAAAACAGATTCTCCCTTAGAACCTCCAGAAAGGATATAGGAATACAGCCCTGCCAACACCTTGATTTTAGTCATTGAAACCTGTTTTGGACTTGTGATCTCCCAAACTGTAAGATAATACATTTATGTTGTTTTAAGCTACCTTATTTGTAATAATCTGTTACATCCAATTGGAAACTTACATACCTAGTAGTAAAAAGAATTGTTGTCTGACTCCAACCTGGGTCTCCATCTCCTTCTCCACACACCTGAAGCCCTAACCTCAGCAGACCCCCTGCCCCACCAATTCCCACCCCAAGCCTGGAACATGACAGGAAATTTCAGCCCAATTGTATCTTCTCATGCTTATCCTTAGCCTGAAAAGCTCATTGCCTTCTTCACCTACTAAATTAAGCCAGTTCAAATAGTACTCTTGTAGAAATTTTCACACAGGGTAATCCTCTATGTCATCCTTGCTAGGAAATCACTCATTTCTATCACATGTCAACCTTGCAGGGTTAGTGTGAGACTCCCATGAGACAAAAGGTGAAATGACTTATAACCAGGTGCAAGTCAGAGTGATTGCAACTTTCACTGAAGGTGGTTGTATAAATGTATATCTCTGGTTGCACTGAAAGTGTCAGGGACATTGTGTCCTTCATCCTTACATCCTCCACAGCATTTAGTATGGTACACTGACCATAAGAGGGCTTCCCAGGTGGTAAAGAATCTGCCTGCCAATGCAGAAGCCACAGGAGATGCAAGTTTGATCTCTGGGTTGGGAAGATCCCCTGAAGGAGGAAATGGCAACCCACCACTCCAGTATTCTTGCCTGGATAATCCCATGGACAGAGGAGCCTGGGGGGCTACAGTCCTTGGGGTCACAAAGTGTTGGCACACTTGAGCAACTGTGCATGCACACATTGACCATGAGAGACTGCGTAGTAGTTTGTTGGGTTGAGTAGGAGATAGGTTGTCAGAAATACCAGATCATTGGATTAGATGGTAGGTCATTCTATTCCATGCTTCTATATGGGGAATCTGGGATATGTCAGGTACTGTCCCAGGTGCTGAAGATATAGTGAAAAATAGGGCAGACTGTTGTGTTGCCCTGAGGCATTTTACAGTCTAGTCAAGTCCCTACTCTGGGTCTTTTGGGCTGTTAGCTACTTCCAATCTGGGGACTTGCTTATCCCCCCAAAATCCCCTTGGTTCAACAGCTACAATGGTTTGGCTGAGAGCTCTTTCAGTTCCTGAGCCCTAAGAGGGAATGATGCCCTTTGACAGGAGTGGTGGAAGGAAGGGGAGTGTGCATGCCTGTAGGCAGGACAAGCAGAAACAGACCCTGAAATGAAAAGTGACAAGTGGGTAGGATCACACACTAGGCAAAATGGACTTGATGAGCCTGTGATCTTCCCATTGCTGAGGCTGTCAGTGCGTGTCCACTCAAAGTAAGCACCAGCACCCAGGGAGTGCTCCAGGCTTTCATCTCTACATCAGTGAGAGGCCTGGTGAAATTGCTCTTTATTTTCTGAGCTTCAGGTTGTCATCACTAAACAAGTGACATGCTCCATCTTGGGACATGCCATTTTCCTGCTCGGGTAGGCAAATGACCTGGTTTGCTCAGAGATGAACCTAAAGTGTACTGAGGCCTGACCATGTGCCTGGCACATAATCCTAATCCTCACATCAATCCAGTGAAGGGAATGATATTGGCTTCATTTTCCAGATAAGGACACTGAGACTCCATAGGGCAAGCTACTATGTGCCTTAGGTCGCATAGAGAGTAAATGGCAGAGCCTGAACTCTACACTAAGACTGTCTGGGTCAGAGCTTTTGCTCTATTACCAAGGCAATGATTGCTTATATTTTCCTCTGTATTGATGATTATCTCTAGAAGCTTCACTCCAATGGCTTTGGAGCCACAGTTTCATCTTTCATCTGTTTACATCTGTTACTGCCCTTGGCTTCCTCATGAGAGTGGTGCTGGTGGTGGTTGGATAGAAGGAGTGATGGGCATGTAGGAAGGTATGAGCTCAGACTCCTAGTTAATGGTACACTTTTTTTTTTTTTTTTTTTTTACTTCAGTCGTGTCCGACTCTGTGCAACTGAGCTAATTAACTCTAGTTCTGGTGATCTCTCATCCTGGAATATGGACATTGGTGTGGAATTCTGGGGTCATTTGGCCCCACCCCCTTACTGGGCTGTATGCTACCTAAATCATTTCTAAGAGATGGCTGTCTCTTTCCTTTTCAGTGTCCCTTAGGAAATGAAAGTGAATGGATTTTTAATTCATTTTTAATGGCTCGTTACACAAAACGAGAACAACCTCCCACTACTCAACAGCCATTTTTCACAAGCTCCTAGTTTCAACAGCACTGCATTCCATTTCCTTGATCTGCCACTTGCCTTGTTCAGCTGCCGCATGCTGCAAAGTACTTCCTTAACAATGGTCCCATTTTAATTAGGGATGACTAATGCCCATTAATTTTTCTATCTCGTATCCCTTTCTTGGATCATATAGGAATAGACAAACCTGTGTTTGGGTGCTGACTCCTACCTCTCCCCAGCAGCATGGCCTGGACAGTTCCTTCATCTGGACTGTGTGGATGATGATATCTGCCCTGTGCTGTGTTTATGCTTATTACCTGTGTAATGCACATAGAATACCAAGCACAGTACTTGGCATTTTGTACGTGCTCAGTATATGTTAGCATTGCCGCCTCTACCCTTTCTGTGTTCTTCTCTTGTCTAAATTACTCTACTTAGTCATGTTTTTGACCGTAGATATACTGTTTTCTTTCATCTACATCCAGTCAGGTATAGGTATATATCTTTGTCATCTTTAGAAGTCCCTAGAGAGTAAAATCTCTTTAAAACTTAATGTGGTCATAGGGATATCCCCGGTGGTCCAGTGGTTAAGACTTTGTCTTCCAATTCATGGGGTGAGTCTTCGATTCCTGGTTCAGGGGTTAAGATCTCACATGACTCATGACCAAAAAACCAAAACATAAAACAGAAGCAATATTGTAACAAATTCAATAAGTATTTTAAAATGGTCCACATCAAAAAAACTAAAAAAAAAACCCAACTTAATGCAGTCATATAGGAAGGTTGGTTTCACCTGGCCTTGTGTTCCCTTTGTTTTATCCTCTGTACCTTCTTGAAGTTCTTTCATAGTCACTTTGAATTCTTCCTTTTGGGGAGACTTGGCAGACTAATTTATCCAGGAAAAAGATTCCTTTGAAAAACTATATGAGATACTCCAGAAAGAAGACATCTGGGAATTTCCACTTCCACCCATCTATTATGACCTTACTTATGCCTCTCATCCTTTATGAGGGCATCTTGATCACCCCAGTCCAGACTCATTTTCTCCTCCTTTGAATGCCTATGGCAAGACTTTCAATTCACTGAATGCATCATATCTCTGTTGACTAATAGGCAGCATGCTAATGAAGAGTGTGATAATACTTTTGTAGTACAATGATGAGAAAAACAGTGTCTGTCCTGAAGGAGCACATACCCTTATGGTGGAGATACCTATGCAAATAGACAAATATAAGCCACCGTGAGTAGCATAGTTGGAAGTATGTGCAAAAGGCAAGGGGGCATGGATGGGAGGGGGGATCTGTTCTGTCTTGGAGGACAGGTAAGACATCAGAGTTTTGATGGTATTTGAGCTAGGCCTTGAAGAAAAAGATCCTCAGGTGGAGAGTGAGAGAAGAGCTTTCAGAAGACAGAAAAGAGCTTGTGTGAAAGTGTGGGAGCATGGAACAGGCAGAAACACGGGTATTCTGATGTGGCTAGAAGTTAGATGTTGTTTTGGAAAAGTGGCTCTAGTGGAGGGTTACAATGTCAATTGGGGCCAAGTTGAGAAAGACCTTGTATGCTGTGCTGGGGAATTTGATCTGAAAGGCAGCCTGGAGCCGCCATAGATCGTTTGACAATGTATAGGCAATGGAGTTCAGCCTCTGCTTTAGAAAGGTCATTCTGGTGTAAGGATGTAAGAAGGGGGAGAAATTAAGTCAACTAGTTATTTTGAAGGCCCCTAAAGTCATCTAATAGTTAATCCAGTGGTTCATCTTCCTTGCACATGAGGTGTCAGCAGCATTTCACACGACTGATCACTCCTTCCTTCTTGAAACCCATTCTTTGCATGACTTCCAGAACACACACTCCCCTGAGTTTCTTCTAAGCTCACAGACCATTCTGTGTCAGGGAGGGTCCCTGACTCTAGGTATTTCTAGAGAGAAGTCATCAAATACAGGAATTGATTGCAAGTGTACCGGCAAGACTGGAGGAGCAAGAAGGAGAAAGTGTAGTTGCTCAACTTTGCAGAAACTATTAACCCCCCTGCCCAGGAGGAAGAAGAGCAGTACAGAAGGCCAAGGGTCTCTCCCACTGAGATTTCTGTGGGTGTGCTGAGCTACACAAGGAGGGCCCAGGAGCCTGCTCACATGTCACTTAGACCCAGTGTTGCTGCTGATGTCCTGTTGCCTACAAAAGTGTGAAGGGAGCTTCTCCTGTCTCTACATGTCCCCACAAGCACCCCCAGCCCCTCTGGCAGAATCAGAAGCCACATGACAGGAGGGTCTTAAAAATACAGTTCTCGGGGTCCTGGTTACCTTCTGTAATTAGGCAGGGAAGTGGGCTGAGCCGAGAGTAAACAGCAGCACAGTTCACCCCTTTAGCTGCTGTGAGTGTACATCCCCACCCCCTGTTTGTAAGTAGCCTCCTCTTTTCCTGTTGGTTCACTGGTAGCACATGAAGCTCAAAGTTGCTGGGTATTCGGTTCATCTTCCAGTTCAATGGGACAGATGTTCTCTGTTAATTTAGCAACAGAACCAAAAGTTGTGGGGGCATGAATAAAACATGCTGTGATGGCTTATGTCGAGGAACAATGAGAGGAACACTCCCACTTTTGCCCCTTGGTTCTCAAAGCTTTGTATCACAATTTTGGTTTATTTACTAGTCACATCCACATCCTAGAAGATAGCACCACAACCTCACACCATGCTGGCTTCCAGCTAGTGCTTGCTGTTGAACCTTTGAAAGTCCATGCAATCATTGTATCAGGTCAGCAGCTTCTGGCTGATGAAATTTGCAGGAAGACCAGCAGATTCCATCAACATGTCCATGACCACACTTCATTTGCTGCGAAATGCGTTCCCTTGTTAGATGCAATTGTGTGGGAATCCATGAGATTGAATAAGGTGCTCGGAAATTTAAAGATTTTGATTCTAGTATATTCGCTGCAGGCAAGGAAGAGCAAGTTCAAGGAGAAGAAATTGCTTCCTCTATGTGATAGGAGTGAGACAGTACATTCAGCTTGCCTTTAGGTGCCACATTGAGTGTTCGTTTCTGAGGTTGTCAGGTTGGGCACTTGGCAGTAATGATGCCTGTATCAGCTTTGGTGAGGGGAAAGTGAAGTGAAAGTTGTGTCCAACTCTTTGTGACCCCATGGACTGTAGCCTGCCAGACTTCTCGGTCCATGGAATTCTCCAAACAAGAATACTGGAGTGAGTAGCTGTTCCTCTCTCCAGGGGATCTTCCCAACACTGGGATGAAACCCAGGTCTCCCGGATTGCAGGCAGATTCTTTACTGTCTGAGCCACCAGCTCATGGCAGATGTAGGCAAAGCTTCTGTGTCTGCCACAGTAGCTACTGGTACACAGGAACCCACAGAGCAGATCGGGGCGTTTTGGAGAGAAAGGCTTACTGGCCTCAACAGAAGGCCATCTTGTTTCATCTACTTATTGAGAGACTCTTCTATAGTAAGTACCATTTGGTGAATATTCATACAGGACACAGATATTCACTGTGCCAATTTCAAGAGGTTTAAGCACATACTGGTTTCCTTTCTTCATTTTCCTGATCTCTCAATGCTGAAATGCCCCAGCTTTCAATCCTCATCTCTCTATCCAAACTCCCTGTCCTGGTGATCTAACCTAGTCTCATGTCTTTAAATACCATCTACTCACTGACAACCTAGCTATGACCAACCTAGACAGCATATTATAAAGCAGAGACAATTACTTTGCCAACAAAGGTCTGTCTAGTCAAAGCTATGTTTTTTCCAGTAGTCATATATGGATGTGAGAGTTGGACTATAAAAAAGCTGAGTGCCGAAGAATGGATGCCTTTACACTGTGGTGTTGGAGAAGACTCTTGAGAGTTCCTTGGACTGCAAGGAGATCCAACCAGTCCATTCTAAAGGAAATCAGTCCTGAATATTCATTGGAAAGACTGATGCTGAAGCTGAAACTCCAATACTTTGGCCACCTGATGCGAAGAACTGACTCATTTGAAAAGACCCTGATGCTGGGAAAGATTGAAAGTGGGAGGAGAAAGGGATGACAGAGGATGAGATGGTTGGATGGCGTCACCGACTCAATAAACATGAGTTTGAATAAACTCCGGGAGTTGGTGATGGACAGGGAGGCCTGGTGTGCTGCAATCCATGGGGTCGCAAAGAGTCAGACATGACTGAGAGACTGAACTGAATCACTGACAGCTCCCATATTGATATTTTTAGCCTGGACTCTCTGCCCTGAACTCCAGACTCATTTATCCATCTATTTGACTCATCCACTTGAATTCTCTTAGGCATCTCAAACTTAATGTCCAAAACTAAACATCTCAGCTTTCCTCCCATCCTCCTCCTGTTATAGTCTCCATCTCATAAAATAGTACCTCTATGCTTCCAGTTACTTAGTCCCAAATCTGAAGGTCATTTTGGACTCTTCTCTTTTATTCACGCCCCATATCCAAATTTTCACCAAATCTTCCTGGCTTTACTGTTAAAGTATGTTCAGACCATGTTTCTTTTCCTGTCCATACTTGTTTGGACCATTTTCACCTGGATGGTTACAACACAATCCAAATTTGCATTTTTCCCTACCCAACCTTTCTTAACACAGCAACCAGAGTCACCCTGTGAACACTGAAGTCCTCTGTTATAATCCTCCAGTAGCTCCTCATCTCACTCAGTAAGAGCCAGGACCTTAACAGTCCTTCACAAGTCCCAGCAAGATCTAAGCCTCCCCAGATCTCCCAGACTTCATCTTCTTCTGCTCTCTCTGTCTCTCAGCTCCATCCTCATTGGTCCTCTTATGTTGATTGAATATGAAAGGCCTCAGGACCTTTGCATTTGCTGTCTCTTACATGGCTTTATCCCTCACCTCATTTAGGATTTTGCTTGAGTGTCAGTTTTTCATAGTTTTGCTGGGCTCCTTTTATTCTGCTGCAGCTGCATAGCCCTGGACTACCCCTGCATGTTAGGACTTGCTCTTCTCCTTCTGTTTACCTGCCCACCCCCCACCCCACCCCATAACACTCACCATCATCTGACTACTATGTTACTTACCTACCTGTTTGTTTGTCTTCCTTGCCAGAATGTAAGCTCTCTGAGGGCAGAGAAGCTGGTTTGTTTTCCTCACTGCTGAACCCATAGCCATTGGCCAGTGGGAAACATTCCATACATATTTGCTTAGTGAGTGAGTGTAAAAATTATGAGAATCAGAAATTGGATGATATGGTGGACTATAGTACATTTCAGAAGAGTTTGTGTTTCCTTGCTGTATGTGGGATGAGGGTGGGATCAGGGGTCATGCTGAAGTTCTTTCTTGAACCACAGAGTTGACAATCTGCCCTTTAAAACATAGGGAAGGATATAGCAGTTTTGTGAAATTTCATGCAATGGAACAAGATAATAAAGTTAGTATTTCTTGTACCATTTCTTGTCCTCAGCTAGATTGTAAACTCGTGGTGGGCAGGGAGCACCATTTATGTTATTCTGAACTTGGCACATACCTAGCACAGTTTGGGATATCAAGTTGGTGCCCAGACATTGTTAGATTGGGGATCAGTTGGGCTATGGACTTATTGTTGTTGTTCAGTCACTAGGTTGTGTCTGACCCTTTGTGACCCCATGGACTGCAGTACACCAGGCTTCCCTGTCCTTCACTGTCTCTCAGAGTTTGTTCAAACTCATGTCCATTGAGTCGATGATGCCATCCAACCATCTCATCCTCTGTCACCCTCTTTGCCTCCTGCCATCAATCTTTCCCAGCATCAGCTGTGGACTACAAATACTCAATTTCTGCTCCCTAGGGGAAGTACCCCATGAGTTGGGATGAGGACTCCAGGATTTAGACTCTGCTGAAACTGAAAAATATACTCTTGTGTACAGTCCCCAAGGAGTATGTTTTAGCATCCTTACTATGTTACCACTGTCAATCACTTTCAGTAAAGGCCATGGTCCCTATTTTAATTCGCTGGAAACAAAGAACTATCAGGTAAGGGCAGGAATGAGGTGGTGAGACATGAGGGGGAACTTCAGGGCACATGCATAGAACCTGATGGATTTAAAGACACCAAGGTTTCAGGAAGGTTTAATGAACTAAAGTAATTTTCCTTCAGAGTAAAATTTTACAGGCATTAAAGGTCCTCACTTCACTGAATGTGCTCATGGGCGAGAGCGTCCCAGTGATTTATGAATTTGCAGATTATGCATTATCCTTTCAGAGGACAGGACTCCCCCGGGGCTCCCTGCCTTCCTTCTGAAGCTGAAGCTGAGTAGAGGAGCCCAGAGAATACACCATGTCTGATTTGTAGCCTCCTATATCACAACTGGGGTCTAGAACGTGTGGGTATTTTTCAGAGGGAGCTTAGCAACTCTAGTATCTGAATCCTTCTTCCCCCCATCAAATAAGGATAACTTGGAAGCTTTGCCTCCTAAAGAATAATTATCATACTAATAACTCATATTTGCATAGTACAGCTTCTAAAGCAGGTCAACTTTCCTTATTTGATTTGATTCAAAAACCCTGTGAGGTTGGCAGGGGAAGGAGAATCATTATCCCCATTTTAGGAAATTGGAACAGATTCTGAAAACGTAAATAAGTTGCTCAGGCTCGCCCAGTAGCATATGGTGAGACTGGGTTTTGAGTGCAGCCCTCTAGTTGCAAGTGCTCTTTCCATGATGCCAGGAGAGCCCCATCCAGGAGGCAGATGGCTGGACCCAGTGGGTCCTGTCTTCGTGAAATGTGTAATCTTACTAAGGAAGAGCCATTTCTCTTCTGATCACTTTATCACCAAGAATCTTATGTTGTGTTTGCCTGGCATAGGTAGGAACAGAAGAATGAAAGGGAGAAGGGATGTGACAAATAAAGACATTAGTTACTGGCACTATATGTGTCTAAGACCAAGTAGTTGGCTGAGGGCTGGCCTGAGCATCTGGGGGCAGTGGAAGCTGTTAGATTCCTAGAGACAAGAAGATTGGAGGTGGGTGATCAGCAGGGGCAGCACCAACTGATTTTGTCAGAGGCAAGCCATGTTCCTTACGGTCAACTAATTATATGAGTCTCAGTATTCTTGCCTGGAGAATCCCATGGACAGAGGAGCCTGGCTGCAGTTCACAGGGTCACAGAGAGTCAGACACTACTGAAACTGCTTAGCACACATGCACTTGTTTTTCTTCATAGGCTTCCCTGGTGGTTCAGGTGGTAAAGAAGCCACCTGCCAATGCAGGAGATATGGGTTCAGTCCCTGGGTTGGGAAGATCCCCTGGAGAAGGAAATGGCAACCCACTCCAGTATTCTTGCCTGGGAAATTCCAGGGACAGAGGAGCCTGGTGGGCCACAGTCCATGGTGTCACAAAGAATCAAACATGACAACATATATATATATGTGTGTGTATATATAATATGTGTGTGTGTGTATATATATATATGCATACACATATACAGTAAGCCTCTTGTTATACTTTAGTCATCTAATATACATTATATATTAATATTATATATGTTATGTGTTTATACATAGTAAGTCTCTTGTTATAGTCCCTCTATGTAAACACCCTCTTCATACTATAGTATAGTCCCTCTATGTAAACACACTCTTTCATAGAAAGCTTTATCAACCCGTAGTTGATGGTAGGTTGGACTTCCTCTGTCCTTCATGCATGATTCTATCATCCTTTGTGCCTTCTATGTGCAGCTTGACTGTGTCTCCATGGGACTGGTGCCCCCATGACTTTGTACTCAACACATGACTGCTCTTGCCTCTAATGGCCCATTCAGCTCTCCCTTCATGCTGTCTTTTCTACCAAGCAGGGTAAAAATGGCACCTTTCCATCATGCTTTTTTCTATCTACTGCTGTCCCAATTAAAACATGAAGGAAAGAAAGAGAGGGAGGGGGGAAATAAAGAGACAGGCCAGACAAGCAAGGGAGTGAACTTCATTTCTCTATATCCAAATTCTTGATACTTCGAGTTTCGGCTCATATAATCTTTCCCTCATGAAGACTTTGATGACCACATTTTCTGATTTAATTGCTTCCTCCTTTCAACTCTTATAGCACATTATCTGTAACTCTCAGATACTTTTATCTTCTCATCCCTTCTTTTATTGTCATTCATTTATAATTCATTCACCGGACTTTGTATAGCACCTGCCATGTGTCAGGTGTTGTGCTAGACATTGGGGATGCAAAATTGAATGAGACTTGACTTGTGACCTCAAAGAGGTCACAGTCTAACAGATGAGACATATGGAGATGTCACATTAATCCAATTTGATAAAAAGTATAAGAGATGTATGAGCAAATGTTCTTCCAGAGATTATGTCTGATGCTAATTTAAGGTTATATGTGCCTGTACGTAGGAGCTTTAATTTAGGTGGCTTTACTACTATGTGTGTGTGTCTGTATGTGTGTAGCTTATATTAAGAGAGAGATGCTATTTACTCATGAATAATTCCAGTTTATTTGCATTTCTCTTCTGTCTAAAATCCCTCTAGGATTGTAGCCTGTTGGTCACAAAGGAAATTTTTTTTAATTTATTTTTTTATTGAAGGATAATTGCTTTACAGAATTTTGTTGTTTTCTGTCAAACCTCAACATGAATCAGCCATAGGTATACATATATCCCCTCCCTTGACAAAGCATATTTGACAAACCTGGGTCTCCCAACAATTTGTCTCATCATTTCATTACACATCTCTGTTTCCTATTTCTTTCTCCAAAAACAAAGAAAACAAAAGTTACTTTCACCTGTGGGCCTTGAGCTCTTTCTCTGATTCCCAGAGTTTAGCGGGTGTCTTTCTAATTCACATAAGAGGAGCTCAGTAAATATTTGTGGGATTCATGATTGAGTGATAAACTCCTTGAGGGCAGGAATGTGTTTTTCTCCTCTCAGTTTGCTTGCTCATTGCCTTGCACACAAAAAGGAGCATAAACATTTGCTAAATGGAGGATGCATTGTATTAGAGCAGAACAAGCTTGGATGGCAGAGTCTCATAGCCCTGGGTAGGAATGCTTGCTTAGTCTCTTGCTAGTTGTGCACATTGGAGAGCAGACTGCTTAATTCTTAGGACTCACTTTCCTCATCTGTAAAATGGAGTGCTAATTATGTCTTCTCAGTCTCAACAGTTTGTTGTAAGAATTGAGAAGCACCCAGTGTAGTATTTAGCACATAGTAATGGTTCAGTTAATCTTTGGTCCCTGCTTTTTCTTCTTTGAATTGGACTGGCACCTCTCATCTGGGGACATCTGCTGGAAAGGAGTCATGTCAAGCTTTGCTATGGACCCCAGGCTAGCTCCTCCATCCTTCCTCATCTATCCACTGGTGATTCTTTGGTCACACTCACTTCTTTCTGATCTGAGTCCTCTCCCAGGTAGCCTGGGGCTTGTTAGTGGGTTTTCTGCATCTTCTTTCAGTTTTCTTCCCTGGTAATTCCCTTCTCAGAACCTTTGGAATGCTTTGGTGAGAGAAGCACGGGTTTGGCGGGCTTTCTTTTAATCTTTGTTTTCTTTGCTAGGCACAGGATATCTTGGGCTAAAGTTACATTATCATCTCTTCATAACTTTATTCTTGTCCTACTATGCTGGCTCCAGGGGAAAGGAAGCTTCCAGTCCTAATTCTCTGTGTTTGGACCTTTCCTCTGGAGGAATGCTGGGGTGATTTTGTTGGGAAGCATCCTTCTCATGCATCTCCTATGACCTGTTTTCTTTGTAAAATTCAGCTCAATTTAAAGGCAGGAATGCTTTTCTAGATCAGGAATCCGCCACACTGGAAGGCAGTGTCACTGCAGCCCGAACTTGGGAGAGGAATCGTGGTGTGATGGAGTCTTTCTCAAAGCTTGGTCCTCTAATAGCCACAGGAAGATTTCTGGGTCCTCCCCAAGACTCACCAAGTCAGACTTGCTGAGAATGGGATCAGGGAATCTTCATTTAGCAGGCTCCCCAGTGACAGTTAGGCTCCAACTTTGCTTATAACGTGGGTTGAATAGTGCCCTTGGCCCTTGACCAAGGCCACACATTGTTGGAACTTTAACTTGAGTCACTTTGTCTCTCTTTGTCTGTTTCCTCATCTGTAAAACAGGGATAATAGACTGGATTGACACCATCCCCTTCTGAAGACTATACTTTACTGCTAAGACACCATTATCTCTCACTGACTCAAAAATAATGATCTTTGGGAACCTTTGATGTACTGAGCCTGTCTCTTGGGAGACAGAAGTAGAAAACGCGAAGCCTGCCTCATGGTGTTCAGAATCGAGCTGAGAAGGCAGATCCTGTGACATCCAGAAGCTATCTAGATAGTGTTTAACTCTGTGGCAAATTATGTAATGTAATTTTAAATGTAATAGGACTTCAGGCTACTTGAGGAAGATGGATCCTGAGCTGTTTCTTGAACAAAGGTAGACAGGTTCAGGCAGTAATGAAAGGACTGTTCACAGGCAATGACACAACAATACAGCAGGAAAGAAGGAAAGCAGAGACATGAGAATGGATTTCCTTATCTGCAGCACCTTGGGAACTTGGATTGTTAAAGCAGAGGGCAGTTTCTTGAGATCCATGGAAAAGTGCCTGGAGACAGTATGTGGGTCAGACTGTGGGGTGCCTTACATACCAGGTAAGGAATCTGGATTTCATCCTTAGGCAGAGGATCCAGTAAAGGCTTCTAACCAAAAAAATATGTGTATTAAGAGCAAAATTGAAACTATCTGTTATGAAGGCAGAAATAAAATTCATGGAGTTGTGGAAGGATGTATTTATTTGGATCCTCTGAGAAGCAGACACCAAAAAGAAATTAGATATGTAAGAAACATAATGAAGACTGAGAAGATGGAGGGAGACAAGGAGAGTGGTCTAAGCACTGGGTAAAACTGCTGATAGAATGAGAACAGCTCTTTGAAGGGTTCTTAGAAGGGTTCTCAGTTCCAGTTGTTTGTTAGACCCTCTATTATATAGTAGAATTCTTACCCTCAACATCTCTTTTTTCTCCCTTTATGCACTTTGCACTTTTTGGAGATTGTTTGGTGCCCCAGAAAGCTTGATATCAGAAGACACTGAAGTAGTCTGACTTGCTCTGGCAGACACTAAAGGGCTTCTGACCTGTTTCTAGAAGAACTTAGTTTTGAGTTTCTCCAGAATTTGGGATGGTCTACACGTAGCCACTCATGTTTTTACCTAGTGACTGTGAAAGAATGATTTTGTCAATGAAAGCAGTAAAAGGAAGAGAAATCTGGTGTGTATGCATTTGAATTAATTTAACAAATAGGAATTATTGGCACATTGATAGGCATTTGGTTGGAGAAGGTTTGGACAAGTCCTGTCTCTGTTAGCCCCTGAATTTAACAAATGAGGAAGCAAACGGGAAAGGCATGGAGTGCAATACTTTGCATAGGATACATGCTCCTTGCTTTTGTGCTGTGCTAATAGTGTAATAGAGTGGGGGTGTGTGCAGCCCATATGCAGCCCATAGCACAAGGCTGCCGTTGGGTGCCATTACCTCAAGACCCATTACCAGGCAATGGTTAGTTATCTAATTACCAGAAGACCTATGGGAGATTAGAGTAGCAGTTGGAGGTTCTGCTCAGCCATTGGTCAGCACCACAGTTGGCCCCTCCCCCAAGCAAGCAACTGTCGGTGAGCGACTCTTAGTGCTTCTGCTCAGCCATTGGTTGGCACCACAGTGAGCCGCATGCACAAGTGGCCAATTGTCAATGAGGGACCGTTAGTGGGTCATTCAGCCAGCTACTGGTGGAATGGTGGTCATTAGGTGGAGAGTGAGGTAAGAGTTGGATCCAGCCTCCTCCTTTAGTGCCCGCCAGCTCTTCTGGTTGCCGGCCAGCAGGGAAGCTGGGGGGCCCCAGGGAACAGCCTGGGAGCCATGTCCTGCGGGGCTCCAGAGCCCTCGTTTGGGACACCCATTGGCCTTATCCCAAGCCTTGAGGTGACCATGAACCTCTCACCCCATCTGCACCTCTGTGACCTAATGGCAGCAGCTGTCCACATTGGATGGAGTCTACAGAACCTGCCCCCCCACATTGGGGTTGCCTGAGGAGCCAGAGGACCAGTTGGGTTATGGGTGCCTGGCTCCCTCAGCAATGAAAGCTGGGTAAGGTCTGGGACCTAGCCCTGAAGGAGTTGCTAACTGAGATCTGCCTCCTCTTAGCCAGGACCGGGACCTCGGAAGCCAAAAGCTGTGCCGTTTCTTGTCAGATCAGGGAATAACATTCGTTCGGTAGAAATTTACAGGAACATTGTTACCTGACCATGACCATGACCTGACCTCAAGAACAGAGGATCTAACACCAGAAAGTTTGCCACAACTAACCACACCCCTCCTTCACCTTTGCGAGAAAAGCTAGGCTTTGCTGAAAGCTTTTGGCTAGTTCAGAGTTTTTAGGGCATAAGCCACTTGTTTCCTTGCAGGACGCTGCAATAAACCTTTCTCTGCTCCAGACTCTGATATTTTGGCATGTTTGGCCCCACTGTGTGTTGGCCACATGAACTTGCATTTTTGGTACCAATAGGTCAGGTGGTTTGGTAGATTCTACTGTTCTTAAAATAGTCATGTCTTTGATGTTCTTCTTGGTTTGACTGTTTCTTGCCAACCTACGACTCCTCATCACAGGACAAAATCTGGGAAGAGACCTAAAGAACCCTCCAGCCATGACCTTGCAGAGAAGTTGAAGTTTCCAAGTCAGGCTTTTCTGGGACTCTTTTTGACCTATAATGGGTCGTATCTTTGCCTCTAATTTTTTCTTAGTTTACATAAAAGAGATGGAAATGGTGCTGACCGACCCCATGGGGTGCTGGATGAGAATAAATCTCAAAATGAGTGCCTTGTCTTTGGTTAAATGCCATAAAAATGTTCAATATAATGGCTGATTATTTTTCTTTAATCTTAAATGGATACCTAGCATGCAAAAGCCCCATCTTGGTAGCAGAAATTCATTATCCTGGAAAGAGTTTAATGGCTGCTGTGCAAATGAACTGGAGGAAGTTAAATTGTGGAATGGGAAGGAGTTGAGAAAAGTGAAATGAGTTGTGCATTAAATTTAGATAAACACAATTATGTGTAACTGGATTATCACGTGTGCAGGCAGGCGCTATATATTAGGCACCTGTGTTTTGATTAAAATAGATTCAGGTGCATGCACTTAGCATCCTTGTAGATATGGAATTGTGCCTTAGCCACTGTCTAGGCGCATGAGGGGGCAGCAGGGAAATGACTGAGATCCAAGTCCTCAGCTGTAAAAGTTTAAAGGGCCTGAGCGTAGTCTAGCCAATCAAAGTTCATTTCAGAAAACTGCTGACCCTATTACAGACTGTCCAGCTGTTTGTCATGTGCAGCTTTCTTCTGGGTTTCTTTCAATTGGAGTCAGGAAAGTGGTCCTGGAGCCCATCGGAGTCTAATGACCTGCTTACTCCATGGATGGGACACAGAGGAAGACAGACAGCGTTGCAGAGTGTTGGCAGCTGGGCTTGCCTGTTGTTCAAGATTTTATGGCTGTGAGGTGCTAGCAATGGGGTGGGAACATGAAATCTCTTTGAACCCCTCTGTAGACAGACAGAATCAGGCCCAGTTCTTTCTTACCCTTTTAGGTCCATGTCTGTAAGTCAGAGTCATCTCCAGATCAAAGGCAAGCCCATCCTCTGATTTCTGGGTGGCCATCTGAGTGAACAGAACTAGCCAGCCTGTGCCTGACCTTGAAGGAGGACAGATGTGGGGAAACAACTGTAGATATCCAGTTAATCCCTGTTGCCACGTTTTATTTCAAGTGCAAAGCACTGTCAGGATTAAAATAAATGCTACCAGTTATGAGGTAGCATTAAATTAATAATTTTTCCCCCGTGCTTGATCCTATAATACCCCTCAACTCAACGGATAAATTCTAAGTCCTCCTCTGGGTGATTTGAGATGCAGTGAATATTGTTGCACAAACTAAAGTTGGCTTCCTCTTTTCCCCCCCCCCTCTCGTTCCTCTCCTGTGCCCTCCTCCACATCCCCCTTTCAGGTTATACTTATCCTGACGAAGCTATATGACTTCAACCTGGGAAGTGTGACGGAGAGCTCACTTTGGAGGTAAGTGGATTAGAGGTCCTTCACTAGCTTCTCTGGTGGGGCTCACGTGAGAAGCGCCAGTTGAGCAGCTGGAGAGCATGTTTTGAAAGGAGCAGAAGATGCTCCTCCTCCTCCTGGATGCCCACTTTAATGCCCCAGCGGCAATGATGGCCTCCATCTGTGAATTCCTTAGCACTCTACTGATCTTGCTTGGGGCCTGTCACACATTCTCCTTGGCATTGTGGTTGCTTCTGCATTCATGCTGTGTCTCCTTTGGCTCGACAAACATGAATGAAAGATAGATCAGAGCATGTCTGATGCAAGAGGAGACTGTGGATAAGGGAGCCTGATACAGGAAGGATGCTAGCCTTGGCGTGAGTCTCAGCCTAAGGACTGTTTCTTGTTGTCCTTTGCTGTGACTCTTGAGAAGCCTGTGCTTCTGGGCATAGACACACATGAGAATTGGATCTGAGTGATGACTTTTGTGGTCCCTAGCCTCCCTGGACTCCTCCTTTCATAAAATAATATTAAAAATATATTTTACAACTACATTAGAGTAAAGACAAATATATTAATATTGTATATTAAAACTTGTTTTCAGCCTAACATACTCATTCTTTGGTTTTGACTTTAAAAGAAGTGACAGCATTTTTGTGAACCCTAGGCTTTATGTCTTTGTACCTGCTGAATAAATCAGCCCTGATAGGAAGCTGGGATGGGGAGAAGGATGTGAGTGGATTAAGTCAGAGAGGGCTTTAAGGAAGCTATGAAGCTGACTGTTTCTCTGGACAGAAGACACCATGCATTCACTCTTGCATACATCTCCTCACAGGCAAGTTCACTATTCCAGCCTTGCTGCTGGCAGTCACGCAGGGCCCCAGTGAGTTTCATCAACCTCTCTGAATCGGCGCTTCATGCTCTGCTTATTACATCCGTGGGCCTCAAGAGGGCTGTGTGTCCATCCTGTTTACTCTGTCATTTGCAAACACTGGAGAGAACATGGTCACAAAAGGCCATTCACTTGGTGGTGTCTTTCATCCCAGCGCCTGTCCTGAGGGTCTCTGGGGTCTTGGAGCAGAGGGCTGTGGGGCATGAGTGTCTGGGAACTTGGCTGCTGCTTTATCTGACCTGTTTGCAGAGGACCAGCCAGGGCCCCTCTCCTGGGAGGGGAGCAGTCACAGCCTCTATTAAATATTCAGGGGTTAATTGCTCCTATCGGCGGGGCCTGCCTCCATTTGCACAGGATGTCCAAAACCTAATTTTGCTGCTCAGTGGAAACTGGCAGAGGTGTAAGTAACCAGGCTGCCTCTCGTAGGTGAAAGCATGCCTGTTTCTGCTCACACAGGACTCCTGGGGAACGAGAGCCTCAGAAACCATCCCCTCAGGCCCTATCACAGTGATGCTGTGGTGATCCTTTAAGCCTGACTCCAGTGCTGTCTGCTTGGTGCAAATAATGAAACAAGCCAGAAAATCCTGTCCTTATAGTGAGAGACAGCTATACCTGGCAGCCCATATCATATTTCAGGAAAGGTTTGGTAGTTCTAAGGGTGAACCAGGCAAAGCCAGATGCTTAATGCTGGAGGCCCAGTAAGTGACAGAGTGTGTGCCCCACAGGCATAAGAGTCAGTGTATTCACTAGTGTGTGTCAAGGACAGCAGATGGCTGAGTGGCCCTAAGGGCACCCTGATGTCCCATTGCTGGGATTCAAAATCTAGCTTGTCTACCCAAAGAGCTCTGTGGCTTTGGGCACTTTATCTAACTTCTCTGGATCACCTTTTGGGGATGCTGGAATCAAGAACCACAGACTAGTGGCTGCAAACTGAAGAAATGTGTTCTCTTCCAGTCTGGGGGCCAGAAGTCTGAAATCAAGGTGTTTCTGGGGTCCCCTCCCTCTGGAGGCTCTAGAGAGACTCCCTCCTCACTTCCTTCAGCTTCTGGTGTCTGTCAGCATTCCTAGGGCTGCATTATTCTGCTCTCTGTCTTCTCCTCTTCTCTCCCTTAGAAGGACACTTGCCATTGGACTTAGGGGCTGGCCCCATAATCCAGGATGCTCTCATTTTCAGATTCTTAGCTTAATTACATCTGCAGAAATGCTCTTTTAAGGATAATTCCATTGTGGGTTCTGGGGGTTAGGACAAATTTTGGTAGGGGCACTGTCATTTAACCCACTTCGCTCTCGTAAATCTCAGTTTCTCTGAATGTAAATTGGAGACAGTACAGATTCCACTTTTGCTCCAGCCACATTGTCCGTGCTGTTCCCCAGACAAGCCAGCGTCTTCCTCAGGACCCTTACACTCGGATTTTTCTTGGGTCTGAGTTCCTTCCTCTCTGCTCACCTCATTAGTGAGGCCTTTGTCTCAGGAGTTGGCATTTCATCACTGGGCTGCATTTTCCTCCCTAGAACCTGTCACCCTCTAGCTGCTAAATATTTACTTACTGATTTATTTATATTCAACCTACACCCAATAACATCTAAGCTTGTAAAGATAGAATTTTTTTTTTCCATTTTGCTTCAGTGCTGTATCCTCAATACCTCAAATAGTATCTGGCACACAAGAGGTACTTAATAAATGTTTGCTTGATGAATAAATTCATGGATGGATTGTAAGGACTAAATGAAATATTAAATGCACAAACATTTAGGAGTTACTTACATGTGGAGAGTGCTCAGTTAATTGTAATAATTAATAATTATTGCAACCCTGTGTATTTGTGTAGTTTTGTTTGTAAGAATCCACTAATGCAGGGATCCATGGGGTGGAAACTGTAAGTGCATGCAAAGGGTTGTATTCTGTGCTGTCTAGGAATGACCACAGACCTTCCGGGGTGTTGGCAGGGGGATAGGGAAGGGAGAATAGTGATTTATGATGTTGTTCCTCATGCTGACTGAGGAGGGGGAATTGGAATAGCAGTTTCTACATAGTTGGAGATGTTATTTTGTAAGAAAGATTCTCTGAATGGCTGTTGGAGTGATGGGTGAGCTACAGTTTGGCAAATGGAAAGTGGAAAAATGTCCCTTGCACAGGGCAAAGGCCAGGCAAGGTAAGGCTGTAGGAGATAAGGGGACCAGGAAGGAGGAAGAGAGAGCAGCCGGGTGCTGGACTAGGTAGGGAGATGGGTGGGAGGACTCATCAGGTTCACAGGAGGGGCCAAGCCAAAGGGGGTTACTCAGCATAGACTGTAGATAACAGAGTATATATAGTGTGACCTTTCAGGGATTTGAAACAGGCTGATAGATGTTATAGGCATTCCCTATGGATACGCATTATGTGGGTATATATTTGTGTTATCCAGAGGGTTCACAGGTCTGATAAAGCCCAGCTTAGGAACCCCTGCAGAGGGGGCAATAGAGGAAAGGGACTGCCCCTAAACTTTGTGGAAACTTTCCAACTTCCTGGGCCCTCACCGGGTATCTTCTTAATTCTTATTGTTATCCTTGCTCATACCCTAAGGATCTGTGCCCCTATCCTCGTTTCTCTGCTGTTAGTGATGTATTTTCGAGTTAGAGCCTAGAGCACTATGATCTTCTTTACTAATACAGTGAGCAGAGAAAAGAAACTAAAACACACACCTTTTCATTTCTGTGATTTGGTCCAACATGCTTAACTAAGTTGAAATTGAATTTGGTGATTCTTCTTCAATTTTCTCTCCAGCAGAGGTGCCTGGAGCAGCAGCTGTCATGACAAGATGATGCGCCCTGCCAGGTTGCAGTATGACATAATTATTTGTCTCACTGAATTAATAATTCAGAAGCCATCTACTTCTAAATAGACAAAAGGCTGTTTAAAAGCAGTCTGTAGCATAGCGGCAGCATGTGTCCTTGGTGACACTCTTTTTGGAACTCCTAGGAGCCATTATACTGGGGGTGGTCAAAATATTTTCTCTCCACCAGCACAAGAATGGGTGCATAAATTGGTCATTTAGCACAACCATCTGTTGGCATCCTTTAGTCAAAGGACATTTTACATATGGGATGTCAAGCCTCTAGAATTAATGAGGCTGGGAAGTGACTTTTTATTTAAGAAGACCCAGGGATTTGCTTTTAGGGTGTTTTCAGTCCATAGTGTGTCAAGCTTGGAGGTTGTCCATCCATCAGGAGTGATACTAGAGACCGACTCTATCAGACTTTATAGAGGCCAGACCCAAGGAGGAGAGATGAGTCCAGATGAGGAGGTTCAGGTCCAATTAGCTTCCTCCTCATAAAGTAATTAAAAGTGAGGCTCTGGGACTGATGGCCTGGTTACAAGTCCACTTTCCTCCACTGAGCCACTGAGTTATCTTGAACATGTTCCTTCCCCTCTCTGTGCCTCTATTTCCTTATCTGTACCATGAAGGTTATATCCACACCTACCACATAAAGTTGCTTTGAAATTTCATTGAAATGAACTATGTCAACTGCCTTGAAAAATACCTGCCCTGCAGCACCTATGCATGGGAGGTGCTCGGAGAGTTTGTTCATTGTACGATCTGCAACCTGAGCTGCTTCTCTGTAGGAGTTCCTTTACCTGAGCTGTCTTGTTCTATCTTTTGCGAGAAACTGGAGAGTCTGGGTATCACTGGGCTCAATTTACAGATGGGAACATTGAACATTGCAGAGGTTAAACAATATGCCCCAGATTGTGAAACTAAGAAGTAGGGGCATCCTACTGAAACCTGAGCCTGTGCTGAATCCACCCTGTGTGCTGGAGCTGATGCTGGGCAAGAGAGGATTCATGGATTCCTCCAGAATAAGATAATTTGGGGGATGATATGGGAAGTGGAAGAGGGAGAAGTTCCCAGAGTGGGAAAATTGCCCTCAAGTGGTTGGGCTGGGATTTCAACTTCTAGGCTAAAATATTCCTTCTGTAATTGAGATGGATGCTCTGTAGTCCAGCACTGTCTGATTAGAAATATATAGGAGCCACATAATTTCCCAGCAGTCAATAATGTGAAAAGAAACAGTGGAGATTAATTTTATTAATAAATTTTCTTTAACCTAGTTATATAGAACTATCATTTCAATAGACAGTCAATAAAATTATTAATGGGCAATTTTGCATTACATTTTTGTAGTAAGTCTTTGAAATTGAATGTGTATCTCACACTTAAGGGCATATCTCAATTTTACATACAAAATGCAGCCACAGTTTGTTTGATAGTTAAATATGGCTGTTGGATACCATAGTGCCCAGTAGAGGTCTAGTAATCTCTTTTTCAGATATTATCAGTTCATTGGGCGAGGTATGTGGGGGTGGGGGGGGGGGGGGGCAGGAAACTTTTTTCACCATAGAAATGCATGTCTCATCAAAGAACAAAAGGTAAAAAATTTCACCTGTTTTGGAAGGAAATTATTTTAATGTTATGGTACTTGGAATATGGGCAGTGTCAAAGGCTAACCTGATCCCATATTAAAACTGGTCATCTAAAGTGAAACGAGGGCTGTGGAAATCGGTCCGCAGAAATGGAAACGTTGTCACCAGAACTTCTAGGTCTTTGAACTGTGATTCTTGGTAATTCTGAAATAATCATGGCTATTGACCTTAGAGTCGAAGAGACTTGGGGTGAGAAAAGATCATAGCAAACATTCTCCTTGAACCCCAGAATCTTATCATTTCAAAGGTAAGGTTGTGAGTTCAGGGAGAGGAAGACATTTTGGCTGAGTTTCTTGGATAAGAAGTCTAAGTTTAAGAGTGTTCCCTGACTCCTCTATTATGCAGAGCGAAGTAAGTCAGGAAGAAAAACACCAATACAGTATATTAACGCATATATACGGAATTTAGAAAGATGGTAACGATGACCCTATATGCGAGAGCAAAAAAGACACAGATGTATAGAACAGTCTTTTGGACTCTGTGGGAAAAGACGAGGGTGGGATGATCTGAGAGAATAGCATTGAAACGTGTATATTATCATATGTGAAATAGATTGCCAGACCAGGTTCGATGCATGAGACGAGGTGCTCGGGGCTGGTGCACTGGGATGACCCTGAGGCATGGGATGGGGATGGAGTTGGGAGGGAGGGTCAGGATGGGGAACACACGTACACCCATGGCTGACTCATGTCAATGTATGGCAAAAACCACCACAATATTGTAAAGTAATTAACCTCCAGTTAAAAAAAAAAGAGTGTTCCCTGGCTCCTGATCTCCTTCCGTGAACACACACATCCCCTAAATGGAAACCCTGGAACTAGGTTTCCATTTCCTAGCTTCCATTTCCATCCCCTAAATGGAAACCCTGGAACTAGATAGACAGCCCTCTTCTTTTTTTTATTCTTTCTTTTTTTTAAATTGAAATAGAGTTGATTTATAATGTTGTGTTAATTTCTAATGTACAACAAAGTGATTTGGTTTTATGTGTATATGTGTGTATATATATATCTCCTTTTTCACTCTTTTTCATTATGGTTTGTCAAAGGATATTGAATATAATTCCCTGTGCTATACATATGACCTTGTTGTTTATTCTATGTATAATGGTTTGCATCTGCTAACCTGAAATCCCACTCCATCACTCTGCTCCCTCCTTTTTCTCCCCCTTGGCAACCACAAGTTTGTTCTCTCAAGTTTGTGAGTCTGTTTAGAGAGTCTTCACATCTCCTCCATTTGTCGACTGAGGGCAGACCATTGTTGTATGGTGTGCAGGCATCATACATTCAGAGACTGGTCATATTCTCACTTATTCCTATGACAGCGGCATGTGGCACATGCTTTGGTGTCTTCTTCGTGCCCCTCTGCACGCATGGGTCTGTGCATCTCTGCTGAGCTTGGTGGCATTCCTGGTCCTTGATTTGGGAGCAAGGGTGCCACTTTTCTTTGGAAGTGGTCCCTGTGAAAAGACTGATTAAGCCACTGCTTGAGGTTTTTGAGTCTTTAGTTTTGAATGTAAGTCATGGTGGGGATTTATGTTTCAGACTGGCAAATTGCTTCTTGGACTCAGTGCTCCATGTCCTAAACATTAACACTTGGATTGATAAACACATTGCCCTCTCCTCGAAAAATTTGTTTTTAAGGTCCCATTTTATGGAGGTAGATGAGCTAGCATGCAATCCCCCAGCTTCCATCTGTCCATCCCAAGCACTAGTCTCTGGCAAAGGTCTGTGAGTGGCCAGCTTCTGATTGGGTGTGAGGTCCCCACATGAGCTTTCATCTGGAATTCCTATTGGATTAGGGGTCCTCACAGAGCTAAACAAATTTTCAGTTTTCTGGGCATAAGAGGAACCAGGAATCCTTTGCAGTGGATGGTCCCCTGGTATTGCTACTTCCCCTCAGTTTCCTCTTCCCCTCTTGCTCCATTTCATCCACCCCCAGCCCGGCAGTGTGAGAATCAATATGCTCTTGGAAAAGCAACAAGGATTCTCAGCCCTTCTTCCTATATGCTTGGTCTCAGGGCCTACACAGCAAGGGGACTTCAGATCAAGGGGTTCCTGGTTAGGGTGTTTATGAGCCCACTTCCTGGGCACATCCTCCTGGATACCTTCCCTTTCCCACTAATGCCTCATCCTTACACTGTGTTCCCAGCCTGGGAGCCTCTTGAGAACAGGGACCGGTGCCCTTTCTGTTTCTGGATCTACACTGCCAGCACTTGGGCTACTCTAAGTAAAAGCTGAAAGAATTGAACTGACGTTCCAATTGCCCCAAACCAAGCCCAGCCCCAGCCTTGCCTTGTCCTGTTGCTCTCCTTGTATTGAGTTGTCTTATCCCTCTGCCACTGGGGAATCCTGTGACTTTTCATCTGCCTTGCAAGCTGTTGTCTGGACCATTTATTTCCTCCTCTAATTGTTCTGTCAGTGACCTTTCTAGGGGATGCTGGTTTTTTTTTAATAGAAAGTGGAGACCTTTGGATTTATTAATTTTTTTGTTTGCCAAGAAAACCCTGATAATAATTACCAAGACTTCCCAGAAGTTATTAGTTTACAAATTTTAATGACACTCATGATTTATTTATGTACTTCCCTCCCTCTACAGCTGTTCATCCCAATTCCTTAGTGGAATTCCTGCTGAATCTGAGTGAATTAATGGAAACAAAACTGCAGAGTGGAATGACATTTTTTTTGCTAGGCTGTTAATTAAAAGCTTTTCATCCTATTTGGTAGGCTCTTTATATGTGAGGTCCTGAAGACTGGGTGGATACAGGCTGTGAAATCCTCCCTCTAGAACTGGGGCCTTTTTCTGTTTGTTTTCAGTGGTAATGAATCTGGTGAAAACTCCTGTATTGGTCACAGAGCATTCAACTGAACAGATATTAATTGAGCATTCATTATGTAAGCAGCCCTGTGCTCATTGCTGGGGGATGTGGAATAAGTATGTCGTGATTGCTATCCTCAAGGAATGTTTAGTTCGGTTGAAAGATAAGATTAATGCATACAGGAAACAGCGTCAGGCATATACAAGTATATATAGGTATATGCAGAACACATTGTATTCTGTGATGAGCACTGTGTAGAGGCACTTATATTTTTATTATTATCACACCTCACTCTATGAGGATGTAAAGCAATTCTAGAAATGAATTAGAGGAATGATCAATGTGGTTCGTATATTTTGTTTTGCTGTTTAATATAGAACATCTTATTTCTCCGTTCAGTTGTTCAGTTCAGTCGCTCAGTTGTGTCTGACTCTTTGCGACCCCATGAACCGCAGCACACCAGGCCTCCCTGTCCATCACCAACTCCCGGAGTCCACCCAAACCCATGTCCAGTGAATCAGTGATGCCATCCAACCATCTCATCCTCTGTCATCCCCTTCTCCTCCTGCCCCTAATCCCTCCCAGCATCAGGGTCTTTTCCAATGAGTCAACTCTTCGCATGAGGTGGCCAAAGTATTGGAGTTTCAGTTTCAGCATCAGTTCTTCCAATGAACACCCAGGACTGATCTCCTTTAGGATGGACTGGTTGGATCTCCTTGCAGTCCAAGGGACTCTGAAGAGTTTCTCCAACACCACAGTTCAAAAACATCAGTTCTTCGGCACTCAGCTTTCTTTATGGTCCAACTCTCATATCCATACATGGCCATTGGAAAAACCATAGTCTTGACTAGATGGACCTTTGTTGGCAAAGTAACGTCTCTGCTTTTTAATATGCTGTCTAGATTGGTCATAACTTTCCTTTCAAGGAATAACCATCTTTTAATTTCATGGCTGCAATCACCATCTGCAGTGATTTTGGAACCCCCCAAAATAAAGTCAGCCACTGTTTCCCCATCTATTTGCCATGAAGTGATGGGACCAGATGCCATGATCTTAGTTTTCTGAATGTTGAATTTTAAGCCAAATTTTTCACTCTCCTCTTTAACTTTCATCAAGAGGCTCTTTAGTTCTTCTTCACTTTCAATGAAACTAAATTTCTCCGTTAGGATACGAAACTTTTAAGAGGAAGGACTGCCTCAGGTGAGAACTAGTTGTTCCCATAGTTCTCAGAAACACCTGGTCACGGATGGGATAGTGTATGTGTAGTGGCTAAAGGTTCTGATTTCAAATTGCCTGGGTATAAATTTGAGATCTACTTCTTGCTAACTGTACCACCTTAAACAATGTCTTCATTTCTCTATGTCTAGGTTTACTTATCCATATCGTAAGATGACAGTAAGACAGATCTCATGGAAGCTTTGTGAGGATTCAGTGAGATAATGCATGAAATGCAAAAAATGCCTACTATTTAGTTAGTCCTTTATATAATAATCATTGTTTGTTTGTAGGCTCATATCCTCCTAGCCCAGTAGCTTCTACCAGCTCCAGAGGACAGTCGTGCTGATATTTTTTAGGAGGTTGGGGTGCAGGACATACCTCGAATCCTAAGCATGTGGTGCCTGGAAATGTTACATTTCTCTTGAGAGAATGTTTTTTCCTTGTGCTTGGCACAAGGGGGAAGGTTAATGTATTTATTGGTTTTTCTACATCAGCTATTGCTGCTGATTTGGGTTGTAGGATGCAAAGCACAATCTGATTTAAGTTCCCTTAACACAGTGTTGCGGAGAAGGCAGTGGCACCCCACTCCAGTACTCTTGCCTGGAAAATCCCATGGATCGAGGAGCCTGGTAGGCTGCAGTCCATGGGGTTGCAAAGAGTCGGACACGATTGAGCGACTTCACTTTCACTTTTCACTTTCATGCATTGGAGAAGGAAATGGCAACCCACTCCAGTGTTCTTGCCTGGAGAATCCCAGGGATGGCGGAGCCTGGTGGGCTGCCGTCTGTGGGGTCGCACAGAGTCAGACACGATTGAAGTGACTTAGCAGCAGCAGCAGCAGCAGCAACACAGCATTGAGTTAACTCATCCACTGCTGGTTATTTTCTTTTTACTGCAACTACTGGGGGATGTAAGCCTCATGAAGAACTTTCTTACCTCGTATGTAATTAATATGGAAGGCATTCTGGGGTCATCCATGTTTCTCAAATTTGGTGTATCCCCAGAATTACTTGTGGACTGTGTTAAAAATCTAGATTCCTGGCCCCTAACCAAGGGATTCCAGTTTGGTAAAGCTGGAGGTTACTCAGGATGTATACTTTTAAAGGCCCCATTATTGTTTTTGATTTTCAGGTAGGACTGGGAGCCACTGAGCTCTGAGGAAGCTTGGGTTCTAGGCCTGTCTCAGTTGCTAATTAATCATCTGCTAATTAATCAATTCATGCCATCTTCTGTTTCCTCATAAATAAAGATATTAGATGAAATGATCTCAAGTCCCTTTCCACTCCAGTTCCACAGATGCTGTCAACTTGGGAAGTCAAACAAGAAACACACACAGGATTTATGATGGCCAACAGGTACCTTTTATGAGCTAACATTGTGAGCACAGCCATCCCCCTTAAGGAAAACTGTTGTGCTGTTCATGGACAGATAGTAGCCAGGGGGCAGGTGTTAGCCAGAACACCTGTTCTAACTACTGAATTTAAATTCATTAAACATAAAGAGCATCATCCAAGCTGTAAACTCTTTGCTCCCCCAAAGAACAGAATGAAAAACGAGTTTGCCCTGAATATTGAAATCTCAGACATCTTAACTTTGCTGGAGAATAGGGCAGTGTGAACACTGGAGAAACAGATCTGGTTTACAGATTTAATATTTTCCTATTTATTATGGGAGAGAGGTTTCTTCTTATGGCCTAGTCTTTTTTCTTCCATCCTGACATGTATAAATCTTGATTTTTGTCCAGTGGCTGAGAGAATGCAATCCTTTTGTACGGATTGTGTCTGTTGATTGTTATTTTATGTTGTTTTCCCTTCCTTGCAAATGTGGTGCTGTTTTATCACAATCATAAATAACCTCACCATTGGGAGAAGGGGTGTGAAATTCTGCCCATCCCTCGCCTCACCCTGAGCTCCCTCTCATTTTCTCAGCAGTAGATTCATTAGCCTTCTAATGAAGTTAATAAGTAAACAGGATCAGACAGTTCCTTCTAAAATAACATTTATAAATGGATTTTCCCCCCCAACTCTCTCAGGTAGGGCCTTAATTTTTTTCCTGCCAGATGTCCACTTGTGTAAAACTATGATGGGTGGGACCTTGGAATGTGATTTGAAGCCCCCCCACCAAATAAAGGGAAAAATTTCAATTCACACAGAGCCTATCTATTTTCAAGTTTATAGGAGAGTGAATTTTTATATACTCCATTCCTGCTTATATATTGATATATAATGACTATAAAGATTAGGTAGTCAAGCTTTCATAGTTACTTTCTCATCCTTTGGAGGCCAATTACTTTATTGGACATGGACTGTAAATGTCATTAGGAGGCTCCTGGCAACTTCTCCCATGAAGACCACTATCCTAGACTTTATTTGGGGAGCCATAAACTGGTAAAAAGACCTCTTCTTTATGTTATGTGTCTGTGAGCTTTCTTTTCAGAAATTGCTGAACTTATAAGGGAAACATTCACTGCTTACTTTTCCTTCCAAATGGTTTGTGCCCAAATTAAAGCTAAAGTTTGAAGTCAGAAGGAGAAAGACAGATATATTAATGCATTTATATGGAATCTAGAAAGATGGTACTGATGAAACTATCTTCAGGGCAGCAGTGGAGACATAAACATAGAGAACAGACTTGTGGACAAGGAGGGGAAGGAGAGGGTGGAATGAATTGAGAGAGTAGCATTGAAACATATACATTACTATATGCAAAATTAGATAACCAGTGGAAATTTACTGTATGATGCAGGGAGCTCCAATCTGGTGTTCTGTGATAACCTAGGGGTGAGATGGGGTGGGAAGTGGGAGGGAGTTCCAAGAGGGAGGAGACATATGTATATCTATGACTGATTCATGGTGATGTATGATAGAAAGCAATACAATATTGTAAAGCAATTATCCTCCAATTAAAGACAAATTTTTAAAAAAGTAAGGCAATACATAGTTATCTTTTAAAAGATCTTCCTTTCAATGGCTCTAATATCTTAAACTGGTATACTATTTGTAGTCATTGCCCACATGAATGTATAACACATCTCATATTTCTAGGAGGAATGGGAGGCCTGTGTAATTTTACAGATGGATAAACTCAATTTCTTGAGTAGGTTGGTTGGTGGTCAGTGATTTCAAATCTGGTACCCAGATGTAGGTCTCCCAGTTCTCAGCAGCCTCATGATCTTGCTCTTTCATTAGTAATCACTCTTTCCTGGCCTTTCCAGCTCAGCAACTATTCACATTTCATAAGAGATCTATGACCAAGGGACTACTTTGGGGACCAACAATGGTTTCCTTGGACACTTGTCTCAGTGATTTTCATTTCTGGTGGATCATGAGAATCACCAGGGAAATATAAGAATATCCAGTTTCCTGGGCCTTATTCCAAACCTACTGAATCAATTTCTGGGATCAAGATCTAAGAACTTATGGTTTTAAAGAGCTCACCACTTGATTTTGATATGACCACTGACCTAAGAGACGTCATAGCTATTTTTATTTCTTGAATGCTTATGAAGACTTATTTTTCAGAATCTTCTCCCCAGCCCTCTTGCCCTCTTACCCATTTTTCCTTCTGGCTGGCTCAGAAGGACAAACACAATGATTCATGCAAAAATACATAGCTGTACCCTCACCTTCATAGATGACAACCATAAAGGTTAGTAATTGGAATGAGCTTTGGCACTTACTAATTAGCTCACATTCTGTCAGCATCAGGCTTGTTAATTGGGCAATTAACACTGATTTCAGAGACTGGTGCCATAGGAGAATGGTTATAAGGTGCTGCTCTCCATGGAGTTGTGTTGAGATAAATCTGTAAGGGTGAGTTGGCAGCTGCAAGTCTCGGCTTTCTGAGGCTCAAAAAGCATAGCAAATGGGGGATGGTTTTCAGGCAACTTTGAAAGGCTTTCTATTCATACTTTTTGTTTACAAGCAGCAGAAATCATCTCTGGCTTTGGGCCACATACAGGATTTATAGGAAACATACTGGTATAATTCAACATTTGGAGGAAAAAATAACAAAACCCCAGGAACAGCAAAATCCTAGGCATCTCCAGGGACCATGGGATGTCATGGGTCTGTACGTTTCCAGGGACCATGAGAACTGGTTTTAGCCATTCCAGTAGATGGGCTGCTGCTGCTGCTGCTAAGTCGCTTCAATCATGTCCAACTCTGTGCGACCCCATGGATGGCAGCCCACCAGGCTCCTCCATCCCGGGGATTCTCCAGGCAAGAATACTGGAGTGGGTTGCCATTTCCTTCTCCAATGCACACATGCATGCTAAGTCGCTTCAGCTGTGTCCGACTCTGTGCGACCCTATGGACAACAGCCCACCAGGCTCCTCTGCTCACAGGATTCTTTAGGCAAGAATACTGGAGTGGGTTGCTATTTCCTTCTCTGAGTAGATGGGCAATAATAGCTTATTATGGTTTTAATTTGCATTTCCCTGATAGCTAATGTTGTACCGGTTTTCATGTGCTTTTTTCCTCATATGTGTATTCTCTTTGGTGAAATGTCTGTTTGTCTTTTGCCTTTTTTTTTTAAAACACATGAGAAGATATGATTGAAAGTAGACATATTTAATGTATACAGCTTGATGAGTTTGGAAATAAGTGTACATCCACCAAGCCATCTCCATAATCTATGCCATAAACATATAGATGACCTCTGAAATTTTCCTATACTGCCCTCTTTATTTTTATTTTCTGTGATGACAACATTTAACATAAGATCTACCCTCTTAGCAAAATTTTTAAGTATACAGTACAAGATTGTTAGCTATAGCTCTGTGCTGTAGATTTCTATGACATAATCATCTTGTATAACTGAAACTTTGTATCCTTTAACTAATACCTCCCTGTTTCCCATCTCCACCAATAACCCTTGACAGTCACCAATGTAATCTCTGCTTCTATGAGTTTCACTATTTAGATTCCTCATGTAAGTTGTATTAATACTATACAGTATTTATCCTTCTGTGTCTGGCTTATTTCACATAGCATGACATCCTTCAGTCTCATTCACGTTGCAAATGGCAGGGTTTCCATCTTTGTTAAGGCTGGATAATATTTCATTGTACAAAGGGTACAAAGTTTCATGTTTTTAAAATCCATTCTTTTGTTGATAGACATTTAGGTTGCATCCACATCTTCATGGTTGTGAATAATGCTGCAATGAACTTGGGAGTACAGATATCTCTTTGATCCTTTCAATTCCTTTGGATATGTACCCGAAAGTGGTATTGTTGAACATATGGTAGTTCCATTTTTAATTTTTGAGGAACCTTGTTACTCTTCTCCATAGTGGCCATAGCAGTTTACATTCCAACCAACAATTTATGAGTGTTCCCTTTTCCCTACATTCTCACAAACATTTGTCATCTCTTGTCTTTTTGATAACAACTGTCCTAACAGTGTGAAGAGCTATTTCATTATGGTCTTGATTCATAGTTCTCTGATGATTTGTGATGTTGAGCATATTTCCATGTATAATGTTGTATATCTTCTTTGGAGAAATATCTAGTCAATTCCTTTGCCCATTAAAATTTTTTTTTTTTGCTGCTGAATTGTAGAAGTTCCTTATATTTTGAATATTAAGCCTTTATCATGCTGATATATGGTTTTAAAATACTTTCTACCATTCTGTAGGTTGCCTTTTCATTTTGTTGATTGTTTCTTTTGCTGTGAAGAAGCTTTTTGATTTGATGTAATCCTGCTTGTCTATTTTTGCTTTTGTTGCTTATGCTTTGGTGCCATATGCAACAAATCATTGCCAAGGTCAATGTCAAGAAGTTTTTCCCATTTTGTTTTCTTCTAGGAGTTTTGTAGTGGTCTTACATGTAGGTCTTTAATCCATTTTGAGGTGTTTTTTTTTTCTTTCTGGTATTCTTTTGCATGTGGATATCTAGTTTTCACAACACTATTTGTTGGAGAGACTGTCATTTCCTCATTATGTATTTGGTACCTTTGTTAAAGGTCAGTTGACTGTGTTTGTGTGGGTTTATTTCTGGACTCTCTATTCTCTTTCCATTGGTCTGGTTGTGTTCAGTCACCAAGTTATGTCTGACTCTCTGTGACCCTGTGGACTGCAGCATGTCAGGTCCCCCTGCCCTTCACCATCTCCTGGAGTTGGCCCAAGTTCATGTCTATTGAATCAGTGATGCCATCTAACCATCTCATCCTGTCACCGTCTTCTCCTTCGGTCTTCAATCTTTCCCATCATCAGGGTCTTTTCCAGTGAGTTGGCTCTTCATATCAGGTGGCCAAAGTATTGGAGCTTTAGCTTTAGCATCAGTCCTTCCAGTGAGTATTCAGGGTTAATGCATGCCTGTTTTTTTTTTTTTTGCCAGTACCTATTATTTTGAATGCTGTAGCTTTGTAATGTATTTAGAAATCAGGAAGTGTGATTCTTCCAACTTTGTTCTTTTTATTCAAAATTTCATTGATGTTTCATTGGCTGTTCAGGGTCTTTTATGGTTTTGTATGAATTTTAGAATTTTTTCTATTTCTATGTAAAATGCCTTTGGGAGTTTGATAGGGACTGCATCAGGTCTGTAGAACATTTTAAGTAGTATGAACATTAACAAAATTTGGACTTATAGCTATGTTTTAGAAAGATATATTTAGAAAATATGATTTAGTGTAGAAAAAAAGCTATAGGCAAGGATGGTCTATTCTGAGACTACTGTGACATTCTTATTGCTTTTTACCTCTATCCATCCATCCACACACACATGTTTGTTTCTGTGCTTATTTATTTGCTTACCTTTATAGAATGCCCAATGATCTAATGGTATTTATTGAGTCAGGAATGAGGAAGGCAGGAAACTGAGATTCAAAATCCCTTTGCTTGAGGGAAACCAGAAATTTCCTCTTCACCCCCCTGAGCATCTGACTGACTTTCAGATACATAAACATAAGTTCTATACCATTGAAGTTAGAGTCCAGTGACTGGCTTATCAAGTCAGCCTGTTGGAGAGCTGTCAGGAACTAGGCATGGCTTACAGGCTTCCTGTACTTAGACAAGGTTCAAACTTTTGCATTCTGGAAGCATGCGGCAGAGGACAAAGGAAGTGATTGACTTCCTAAGATTATTATTCCATTTCATAACTTGCTGTTGGGGATATGGAAGAATGGACAGTAACAATGCAAACTGCAAAGAATTTGGAATTGGACCAAATTCTGATTTACTCTGGTGCCTTATATTGGCATTCTCTTTAAATACATCTGCCTGAATTCTCTAGGACTTGAGAATAGAGTTGTTATACAAGATTTTGTGTGGCCAACAAGGAAGAAACAATGAGCCTCCTAAGCTTCTAAGTTTTTTTTTTTAATAATTTTTACATATTTAAATTTTCATGCAATAATTTCACTAATAAAATATTTTTCAAAACTTAAAAATGAAGAGTACTATAAAAACTACTATATACAACCCTGTTTAAAACCATTGTTAAGTTTTAGCATATATACTTAGCCATTTTTTACCTATACAATTTTACATAATTGTGATTCTCTTGTATAAACAGGTTTGTTTCTTATTTCATATAACATTTGACTAAGCATTTTTCTGTTATTCAAAATGGTTTGCAAACATAATGTTTACATAACAGTGTATTGTATTGCTTTTCTGTAATTTACTTAACTATATTCATTCCTCTGTTTCTAGAGATTTAGATTGTTTTATAGTTCTTCACTATTTAAAAATGTTGCCATGAATATTTAGATACATAAAGCTTTGCTTTTGTCTGCATTTTAGATGATTTTCTTAGGGTAGACGTCTAGAGGAGAAATTATGTCTCAGCACACTTGAGTTGGTTATGAAAAAGGTGTTTTTCTGAAAGTCTTATGCTGAAAAAGAAGCCTCTGAAATTTAAAAAGAAAAGTTAACACAGTTTACAGGGTGCATATATGTGTATGTGATATATGAATATTGCATATATGTGTTTACTTGCCTTAGGATAATTAGTATGCCTAAATTATTGTAAAATTGTTGAAATAAGATTGGGTGGTAAGATCCTGGGAAGCGATGTATCCCAGTCTCCAAGAAGAATATACATGTCCCTTGCTCCCTGAGGGTATTCAGGCCCATCTGCATTGATAAGATGAAAACAGTAGCAACCACAACAGTAAGTAGCTACTCATACTTAGCACTATGTGTCAGGGACTGACTGAAGTGCTTTACATATGTTTAGCTCAGCCTTATAAAAATTTGGTTAGGTAGAGAGGCTGTCATCCCCATTTTACAGCTCAAGGCCAGAGAATTTAAATGACTTTCCCAAGTCATGCACTTAGTAGATGGTAGAGCTGGGATTTAGATCCAAATGCTTGGATGCTAGAGCCTGTGCACTTCATCCTAGTCTAGACAGCCACTGAGGATGACCTGACTGAGGTTGGAAGTTATCGAGGTTCCAACCAGTCTTAAGATTTATAATGTTCTTAATGCAAGATCTTGGTGCAAGATTCATGTGGAGGAGGGAGACTACAGGGCGTTGCAACTGGATTTTACCTACAGCTCCTCCAACTCAGGGCGTGATCTGTGATGGAATCATCAAGGGTAGGAATACTGGAGGGCCTAGTCTTTTCCTTTCTGTAAAGGTTTGAAGGTCTCATCTCCACAGTTTTCTTAATAACCCTTGCGGGTTATTAAGGGTTATTTCTTAATAACCCTTGCTGAGCAGAAACTTATGTGTTCTGAGCAGAAACTTATATGTTCTGTTCTGTCTTTCCTGTTTTCTGTACCTGCTCGCCAACATGTTCTTGGGAATCACTGTACGCAGAGGCTGAGAGCACAGACTCTAGTGCATACTGCCCAGGTTCACATCACAGCTCTTCCCAGCTGCGAGCTTTGGGCAGTAACTTCTCTGGGTCCCACTTCATCATTTCTGAAGTAGGAGTGACGACGGTACCTACCTCACTGGGCAGCCGAGAGTCACTGTGAGTCACTCGTGGTGAGGTGTTTGGAAGAACACTGGCTCTCAGCACGCACACTCCGTGAGTGTTCAGCCCTGGACCACTCTGCCTTTTGTCCTAATCCCTCAATCCAGTCTCCTGCCTGCCAGGACTTATTTGCCTGTTTCCCAGACACAGTCAGCAGATACTTGTGTGGTGAGCCACATGTGAGTTTCCATGGGTGGAAAGGGAGCAGAGAGGCCTGCTGCCTGCTCCTTTCCTGCTTTCCTCCAGCGTGGAGGCAGACAGTGACCCAGGTTTCTCCACAGAGGGTGAGAGAAAGCAAGGGCTCCCTGAGGCACTGCAACGGCAGGAGCTCCTCCACGGGGAAGGATCGTGGAGGGCTTTCCTAGGGCCACTGTAGCAAATATCACAAGGTAGGTGATTTAAACCCCAGAAATCTATTGCCTCATAATTCTGGAGGCTGGACATCTGAGAACAAGATATTGGCAGGGATGGTTCCCTCTGAGGTCTGTGCGAGAAGCTCTGTTCCATGCCTCTCCCCTATTTTCTGTGATTTGCTGGCAGTCTTTGGTGCTCTGTGGCTTATGGGAGCATCACCACCCCATCCCTTCCATCATGCTCATGTGGCCCTCTCCATATGTGTGTGTCTGCATCCAAATTTCTCCTTTTTATAAGAATACCAGTCATATTGGATTAGTCCCTCTCCCCTACTCTAGTTTTACCTCATCTTAAGTAATGACACCAGCAACAAACTTGTCTCCAAATCAGGTCACATTCTGAGGTACCGGGGAGAGGACATGAATGTGTGCATCTTTGTGGGGGATGTAAGTTAACCCATAACATCTGGGAGGTACCCATAGCTGGGGCTGAAAGATGAGGCAGAATTAACCAGGAGCTGAGGGGTTGGAGAGGAGAGAGGGGAAACATTCCAGGAAGCCCTGTGCAAAGATTCTGTGATGGTTGGGGACTTCCCTTTTCAAAGAAGCCAAAGTAAGCCAGTGAGTGAGTGAGGAGTGGCCTATAAAATGGGGGGAGGTGACAGGAGGCACACCTCTGGTGTCTAGCCGGCCATTTAAAAACACGGGTTTTACTTTGGGCACATCGAAGATACTAGAAGACTTTAAGCAGGAGTGTGCCATCACTTAATGAATACTTTGTGTGTGTGCTCAGTTGCTGAGTCATGTCTGGCTCTTTGCGACCTCATGGACTGTAGCCCACCAGGCTCCTCTTTCCATAGGATTTTCCATACAAAAATACTGGAACGAGTTGCCATTTCCTTCTTCAGGGGATCTTCCTGACCTGGGGATCAAACCCCCGTCTCCTGCATTGCAGGTGGGTTCTTTACTACTGAGCCACCAGAGAAGCCCTAATGAATACTATTATTACTGGAATTTTGTTTAATTGTTTTTATTACTGATTCTGTATTGTTATTGTGAGTAGAAGTTTTTTCTTTGTTTTGTTGTTCACTTGTAATCCCTTATGCATTTTTCTTTTTATGCATTTTGTGTGTTTATCTATTGGTGGATTGTTTGCCTTATCATTTATACATCTTTTAATACAATATATAAGTGGAAAACATTGTTGAATCTTATACCAATATTTCCCCCATCCTGTTTTTTCCTGTTATCATAGTTTTGCTTTTCATGAACAAGTTTTACATTTTGTAAATAATCAAATCTGCTAATCTTTATTAAAAAATCACATCCCTTCTTACTTTTATTAAGATTGAAGAGCTCTTACCTTTTTAATCTATTCTTATGAAATAGCACATCCATCTCTTATATAGGAAATAGGTGCTAAAAATGGTTGAATAAGCTGTGACATTCAGTTGGGGAAACATCTGCTTGTTTTGTGCTCAATTATCTCATCCAGTCCTTCACCAAAATTTGTGAATTAGGGACTATTATTACTTTTCTTTTTTGAAGGTGGGGAAACTGAGTTTTTAATAAAATGTGTAATTTGCTTAAGTTCACACAGGGAATTTTCACTTTTAACCAAGAAGAACAGACTCATGACTTATTCATAACTAAGGAATTTTTCCACTGCAAGCTTCGAGTGGTATCTTGGGTGGCCATCACCCTATCACTTCAGAGCTTAGTACCCACTTCACAGATGGAAACTTGGAAATTCCCAGTAGAGAAACTGCTTCCATAGAGTTTGTTCTAGCGAGGTTACTGCCTCATTTCCCAACAGCCCTGCCTTTATTTACGCCCCATCTGTTCTTGAATTCCCTCTTCTCTCCTGCTGACCACGTTCAGGATGTATGCTCTATTTTCTTGAGCACCCTAGCCCGGCACGCTCTTCTCTCTTGAGTCCCTTAGAATCTGCTTTTCTACCCATTTCCCTGCTACTTGGTCTTACCATGTGTGGCTTCCTAAGACCACCCACAGCACTTGGCTGTGTGCTCTGAGTGTCTGTGTGCTGAACAGATGTCTTTTGGGTAGTCAGAGGACCAGGATTCACCCGGGTGGACTTGATATTGATATGGGTCTATTGAAAACCTGACTGCGTCCAGTAGCCTCAGGTCCTGCAGTGACTCCAAGTGCCAGGCAGCGCCCAGCAGACATTTGGTCCTTGGTGCCTGTTCTCCTCTCATCACCAGCTTTGTAGTAGCAGTGTTTTCTGCTCTGGAGCCTGTCCTTTGTCACAGTTAGATGGTGTGGGATGGGATAAATGGATATTTTGGAGTGACAGCATGTGTTGGAAGCCAGCCAGCTGAAAACTGAGATTGACACGCAGAATGCCACAGTTAGAAAAATTCACTGGCCATTTTGAGGCAGTTGCCAGATTGTTTCATCGGGCTTGACAAAAGGAAAATTTCCAAGAGAGTGGGGGATTAAGCGGGGGCAGTATATATTTAGGGGCTGTTTTCATATTTATTAAGATATCTGAATGGCTGCCGTGCACCAGGAATAGGTACTTTCTGATATTATTTACAATCTAAACATCTTGATGGCAAGATGTATAGAGAAGCGCTGGGTGTAGTATGACCTGAGCAGGCTGCTCTGTGTGTGTGGGAATGCTGCATGGAGTTCTGAGTTTGCTATCTTGCTCAGAGATGTCAGGAATTATTACATGCTTATAAAAGTCTGAAGTTTAAAATTTTTTTAAAAAGATTTTCCTCTACTAGGAATCTGCAGGCATTGGGAAGTGTTCAGTTTTTCTGCAGCCACAGCTTCAGAGCCCTAGCAAGCATGGCCTCCCTGCAATCACTGGATGGATGCAGCACAGAGGGACCTGTCCAGTCTTGGGCATCTAAGCAAACCTCAGTGACATTTCATACACATTGGTACCAAAGTCACATTCAGTCCTTTTGGGGTTCAGCTCACTCCCGTGGCCAGGACATCCTGGAGTGGTGCCTGGTATTAAGCTCCAGGAAGTTTGTCCATAAGGATCTCACTGGGCTGTACTATCTTTCATGCCCTTTGGTGTGTGCCTTGCTGGACAGCCTCAGCCAGTGAGGGCTGGACCAGGGTATTCCCAACATCTTTGCATCAAAGATATCATTGAACCTATCATTTGGCTCTTCATTGGCCACTATTACAGCATCAGTGATAAAATATGAATGCACCAAGTTTATCTAGACCTTAAGAGCAATTAGTGGAGTGATAGTGAATGCCGCCCCAACTCACCACAGGCAAGCTGGTGCTCGCTCAGTCGCTTTAGAACAAAGCATCCTTCTTCCTGCCTGGGGAGTTCATGTCTGTCTGGAAAATACTGTCATTTTCTTCCTGCTTCCAGCTACATTTTTTGCAAGCCTAGTTCTTCTTCACCTTTTATTTCTTCAACCTGAGCATCTCTTCTCCAGAGAGATGTTACTTGGCCATCCTCTCTAAAAGAGGTTTCCGAGCTGGCCCGTCTCTTAGTGTCTAACAGTTCTAACTATTATATCACTTCATTTTGTACAACATAATTTGACTTTATGTCTCATGTAGGGGTTAATTACTTCACTTTTGTGCTGCCTTTCCCACTGACAGAGATTCACTGAGAGCAGGGGTGTGTTTGTATCACACAGCCTTCTTTCTCACTTCCAAGTGTTGTGCTTGGCATGTGAGAGGAACCATGTGAAGGGAGGGAAGCAAGAAGGGAGACAGGAGGTCAGCAGAGGGAATCCACAGCCAGAAGCCAAGGCAGACAGGTTGACATGAGATTCTCAGCTCCCTGGATGGCAGTTCTTGATCTAACTCCTTGTAGATCTTTTCCTTTATACATTCTCTCAGCTAGATCGCTGATACTTTCTGTAGGAGAAAAATATATCATTAAGCCTTCCCTCCCGAAAGTGAGGTTCAGAGAAAGGAAGTGACTTACTTCATGTCACTTGGTTGGTGCAAGACATTGGACCAAAGCTGAAACCAGCGCACTTTCAGACGGAAGCAGACGTCCCTGAAAGGTCTTAGGAGTCCAGTCCTTTGGGGTTTGTGACTAAATCCTTTGCTTTTGAATGGAAGTGGGAAACTGAAGACATGGAGGTAATCAATCAAATGCTGGGGCTTTCACCCAGGAGAAATCTGTGCATCTGAAAAGCCTTTCTTTGAGAGAATCTTGAAAGAACATGGCTTTTTTTCTTTTCCCTGAAGTGAAGCTACAAGCTGACCACAGTGCACCTAACAATGAAAAAGTCAGGCTCTTTCTCAGAACTGACCAGGTCGGAAGGCTCCCGCATCTTGCACCTTCTTTGCAGGACGGTGCTCACACTCAAAGGCTGACTGTACTGCTCCTGTCCTTGGTCACGAGTCTTCATGGGAGGCAGATGTTAGCATGAGTGCGTGCTTAGTCACTCAGTGCCGTCCTACTCTTTGTGACCCCATGGACTGTAGCCTGCCAGGCTCCTCTGTTCATGGGATTCTCCAGGCAAGAACACTGGAGTGGGTTGCCATGCCCTCCTCCAGGGGATCTTCCCGACCCAGGAATTGAACCCACATCTCCTGCATTGCAGACAGATTCTTTACCAGTGAGCCACCTGGGAAGCCAGCAGATGTGCAGGGATCAGACAATAGTTCTCTGTTCACTTTTGACATTCATCAGCTTATGGTTGACACCTCATGTGTATTATCCCTGAAATTTGAAAAGGGAGGGAGCAAGAAAATACATTTAAAATACAGCTAAATCAGTGAACAGTGAATTTGAAAAGAGGTCTGAGAAGGAAAAGGGACACAGTTGTTGGTGTTTTCTTTTGAGAGAGTTTGACCTAACTTCATGGTTACTTACTTGAGGCAGAGATGTCTGATCAAGAAGAAATAGACACAGATTAAGGTAAGGGAGACTTATATAGTAGAAGTTCATGGAAATTATGGTGGGAAAGTAACAGATATTTAAAACATGTAAAAAGATATATACTTGAAAAAATTTTTTTTATCTCATCATGCTGACTGCTCTTTCAGGATAGGCTTATTGGATTTATTGATCCGGGAATTCTTTAGAATAACCAGAGTTAGGAAAAGTCATGACCATCTGTGTGTATGTACTAAATTGCTTCAGTCCTGTCCAACTCTTTGTGACCCAGTGGACTGTAAACCTTCCAGGCTTCTCTGTCCATGGGATTCTCCAGGCAAGAATACTAGAGTGGGTTGTTATGCCCTCCTCCAGGGAATCTTACAGACCCAGGGATCAAACCCATGTCTCTTACATCTCCTGACTTAGCAGGCAGAATCTTTACCACTAGGGCCACCTGGGAAGCCCAGCAGAATTTGTCCTTGAGTCCTTGAAGCTAGATCAATCTAGATGCTTTCTGCAGCCATGTGAAAGAATAATTTTGGAAACCTGAGTCTGAACACTGGATACCTCAGTTATTCTCTGTAAAATCATGGACAGATTATGTAACCTCTTTAATCTTCATATTCATGTCCTCATCTGGAAAATGGGAACAAAGTTTATTTCAGAGGGTTAATGTGAACATTAATTGAAATAATCTTGAAGTGCTTATTATAAGTGACTGTTCATTCATTGTTTATTTTCTTTCCTGTCAACATTTTGGGAAAATGTGACTCTAATGCTTGTGGAGTTCATATTTTCTGAATTGCTCTTTACTAACTTGGGTGCTTCCCCCACCCTAAGTCTCTTCTGGAGTATTTCAATTTTGTACACGCACCCACACCACTAGTTCCTTCTGTAAACTTTAATATGAGAAGAAGAAAAAAAAGGATTTAGGAGGGTTTTGTTGGGTTGTCTAGAGTCATTGGATACCATTCTCTTAGGAGGCTTTAACATTCTTGTTTTATTCCCATTTAACACATATATTCCCAGAAACCTCCTTACCATGTGCTGGACACAGTGAGGCAATAGGGACTCCTGGCGGGGGTAGGGAAGATAGATAGACCATGTCCCTGCTCTCATGGAGTGGACACAAGAGTGGGGACAATAGGAAGTAGATGCATAACTGTGATAACTGAATACGGTGAGTGCTACAGGGGTGTGTGGTCAGTGGGTAGAGGGGAGGAGTGGTGAGGGGACCAGCTAAAGAATGTTGCTCACCATCAGTTTCTACAAGAACTAGTTGCTAGTGACTGCATCAGCTGACCTTTAACACACCCTGAAAGAAGATCAGGGTGGGGGTCAGGAATGAGGTACTCTGTGCTCTGGGAAAAAACTGGCAGAGTAGGCCTTCAGATAGTTATTAATACTTTCAGGAGAAAATTTTATGAATGCAATTTCGTGCATCTCATACCTAGAAAAGCTCTAAAATCAGTCACAGAGACATCTGCTCCTTGGGACTAGCAGTAACCTTCTACCAAGATGTGTGCTTGGTTGCATGTATCCTCTTCACTAAACTCACATATATTGGTCTCCCCTCTTACCTCTTTGGAGCACTTCCTCAGAGCTGAGAGGCTGTCTTCCAGGCTGTAGTCCTCAGTAAACCCCGAATAAAACTGAACTCACAGCTGTCATGGTGTGTGTGTGTGTTTTCAGTCAACAAGGGGCACTTTTATTGAATGGTCAGAGATGACCTCACTTACAAGAGGGGCTGGGACTAGGATGAGACAGAAGAGGCAGGTGAGGTGCCCAGGGTGCATTATTTAAGGAGGCATTCACTTTTAGGGTCCTGCATGGGCCTCCTTACATTTTGTGCCCTAGACACCCTGCTTGCCTAGCTCCTGCTGGTCCCAGCCCTGCTTAGGGGTTGACATTTGAGCTAATACCTAAAAGCTAACTAGCAGGCAAGCTTTCAAAAAGCTGCATGGTCATCAGCTAAGCGTGTGAGTGAAGGTTGCTTTTGCTGTGGCTTATTTCAGTGTGGTGCAAAGATAGCCACGTAAATCCTGTAATTGCCAAAATTGACCCATCAATGTTAAAGACCCTTTTTAAGTGGATCATTTTCTTCCTTTTACACAGCCATCAAATGCGGCACTAATGAGGGGTGGTATTCATCTTGTTTTACAACCCAAGCTTCTCTGAATTCATTAGCTCGCAGGGATCTGGCCCTGTGTGGTTCTTAGAAACACCACCCCGCTGCCCCCGCCCCATCCTAGTTTCGTCTTTTCATATATGGTTGCTTTTAATTGCTGAGGAGCCTTGTGGTTCAGCCTAGGTGGTTCCATCCATTTTTCCTTTACTCTGACTTCAGAATGCTCCAGGGGCTTGTTCTCTGACTGAAGGAAAATGTCTTGGCTGATTTCTTGGAGAAATATCTCTTTATAAATAACATGTACAGTTAGAGATCATTAATTAAAAGTGTGCCAGTGATATTAACACATCATTGAGAAATGCCACATTGCAGTGTTCCAAAACTATGAGGAAAATTCTAACTCCTGAGCTGTGTCTGATGTCTTACTCTGTCTGATGCGGACTCTGTAGGAGTTCACCCCCAGTAGAATCTCCTGCTGTTGTAGACCTGTTTTCTCACTGGACTGCCTACATCCCATGCTTCATGCAGTTTGCCAGCGATGCTCACTTGCGTCTTTCACTTCATATAGAGGTCCCTTTAACCTGGCTAGTCCATGGCCTTGGCTTCCAGGACAGATTTTGCCCAAACAGTCCAGTGATCTTTCCCCTGCCTCTAATTTCCTGATGGATCTCTCAGGCCCCTCTAGGCAGTGCTACCAGCTGTCTCTCCTCAAACCCGAAGCAGAACATACCATGTGTCATGTCTGAATGTGTTAGATTGAATGTCTGAATTCAGAACTCAGTTGGGATATCAGGAAGCATGATCACCATACATGCTTAGTGCTGACTGCCGTGGTGCTCGTTCTTGGCCTCCTCATTATTAGCTGCACATCCCTTCCCATTGTTGTATTTTGGTGTCCTCATCTGCAGACTGGGCATAATGATAAAGGCATCGACTACATAGAGTTGTTTTCTGGTATAAATAGGGAGTTCTTGTTAACACTGCCTGGCACATCAAGAGAACTCTAGTAATGCTTTAGATTCTTGTCATTGTTATCGTTATTGTTAGTATTCCTATTATTATTATGGTTGATGCTTAGTAGATGCATGTTCTAAGTCTCAACAACTCTCAAAGGATGGCATAAATTGTACCCTATATTTATCTTTCAGATAAAATATGTATAAACAAAAGCACTCAATTCAATTACTATTCATTTTTTCCATATTGATCCTATCATCTGCAACTCTCCTTCTTGGCCAATCTAAATCCTTGGGAAAGAGAAGCACTGAGCCACCTTTAGTAAGTGGCAATGAATGGGAGCCATTCATTCATTCATTCATTTATGCATGAATTTATTGAACACATATTTGTTAAACCCCACTATGTGCCAGGCTCTGTGCTATCTCCCTGATGAAACTGATGGATCATTATTATATTTAATAAATATTTTTGTTCTTCTTTAAAACTATATTAATTCAAAGAAAAGTAATGCCTATAATTGTTGTCATCTCCTGGCACCTCAGTGTGAGGGACAGTTTTGAGAGAGACTTTGATGAGGTACTGGGGTAGGTGTGGAGGATCAGGCTACCTTTATCCTTGGGATAGCAAAGGGCATAGGACAGCTGGCTGAGAGGGCAGACCTCAGAGTGACCAGAGGAGCAGAGGGAGAAACAAGTCCACGGTGGAGAGGGATAAGCTGGCCATGGTGGAGATGGTGTCTGCCATGTTGAGAGTGGCCCTGCAGGGCTGTGCCCAGCTTGATTTGAATGAGGCATGCCTGTCCCACACCCGTTTCCTCTAGCCACTGCTCCTCTCACCTCCCCTGGATGTCTGACTTGGAAGGAATCTTGCAAGGAGCATACCTCTAAGGCATCCTTCTGACTCTATTGTCGGCCTGTCTTCTGAGCAGCTTATATAGTGACAGGCCAAAGAATTTAAGGCTGCGAACCCTCAAGGAGCCTAGAGACCAACACAAAGCATAAGAGTGAGCAGAGAGCAAGGTGAGCAAAAGCAGCCCTGCATGCTTAAAGGATCCTCTGCGTTCTTAGGGACAGGAGTAGTCAGAAGAAGTGAGCCAGTGTTGGCCAGAGGAGTAAGAGGATAAAGCAATAGTCGCATCTATTGAGAGATGACTATGTGCCATGTGCTGTTCAAAAATTACATGTAGATTAAGTTCTCACAATAGTCTGAGGAGTTGACTTCTCTCATGATCCACATTCTGCAGATAAAACAGATAAAGGCACAGAGCTGGCTTCACAGAGAACCCAGCTCCAGTGTGGATTAGGCCTTGCTGGATGGCTAGGATTTAATTATACAAAGAGATTGGTGAGAGCTTTCCAGGAAGGGAGGAGGAAAGACATGCAGTCTATGTATGTTATCCCCTTAACTAAACTGGTGATGCTGCGAGCTGATATTCAGAGTCAGGATTCTTCAAAGGTGCCGTGTGTTCAGTAGAGTTCAGTTACTTTAGAAATGTGGGGTCCCTGCTCCCAGCTCCACTATGTGTGCTGGCTCTGGGCCTCTGGCAGTACAGGTGGACCCTCAAGTGCAAATCGCCAGGAAGATAAATGAGAATTGGCAGCTGTATTTAATTATGCAGCCTTCTGCAATGTGCCTACAACAGACATTTTTCTTATGGAGAGTAATTATTCTTACCGTGCCCATCTGAATGAGATTATACTTTGGTAATTGGTTTTGAATCCTCGATCCATTTTTATTTGCGCCATCTTGCTGGAATCCTTTCTATCAATGTTTGTGAGCTGAAGCCCAGGTGCACCTGCCCCTAAGACACAGCTGAACTGGAATCTTGTTTCTGCTCTTCCTGGAAACCTAGGGGAGGGGAGTGTAGGGAATGCCCAGGGATGCAGGGACTCTGGATTGTGGGACATGCTTGCTTGGCACTCTCCCACCCTGCTGAAAGGTCTTTCTTTAATTCTTTTGCCTCATATTTCTGGTTAGAGTTTTAACTGATTGGAACACAGTTGTACTTTAGGCAAGGAGGTGACTTCTGCTCTGTCCCACACTGACTGCTCTGTTCACTGACCATTTGATTTAAATTAAAATCATTCACATGTAGCCAGACACTGGTCTATGTGGCTGAATAAAGCAAACAAAGCTTATACCCTGGTCAGCCACATCTTTCTCCAAGTCTCTGTACCCAAATGTGTCATATAAATATAACTGAGGCATGAAACTCTTAAGATGCCATGAGCAATGCATGTGATGGTAATTGGCAAAGTGCTCTTAAATTATATGTTAACTTATAAATGGCAGACCTGAACTCCAGCAATGACTCCTGTGTGACCTTGTACAAGTTGGTTTTCCTTCCTGGATTTTGGCTTCATTGTCTGGAAAATGAGGGGACTGTGTCTGATGATACTCCTGCTTAAGTATTTTTGAGAATATATCTGCATGTTGGGGTCTTTTGTCTGCACAAGAAAATAGACGATTGCTTTTCAAATTGAGCGTCCATCAGTATCACCTGGCCATGACAGACCACAATCTCACTAATATTTCTACCTTCTGACTCCCATCCTCCAGAGACTGTGGTCCAGTAAGTGTGAAATTGGACCTCAAAATCCTCATACTTTTGCAAAAATCTCAAGGAGTTAGTCCACAAGTCATCATTTGGGAACCCCAGAAATAGGAGAAGAATAATACAGGAGTGAAGGAAACAGCTGATTGCATGGACACCTCCTTTTGGGGTGTCTGGGTTTCTGATGAGCATCCTTTCTTTAGATCCATTTCTTTGTGTGTGTCTCATGTGCTTGCCCAAATTGCAGGCGCACGCCCACTCCCATGCACCATTACAAACAATATGGGTTGAAAAGTTTGTTTTCTGAAAAGCACAATATGCTGGAATCTTGGCAGAAAGAAAATTGTGTTATGTGCTGAAAGCATCATCATTTGCCTTGTGTGAGAGCTTATGGCTCGAATGGCTCGAAGGACTGATATTCTGTTTGCAGAATGTGATTTATGATCACATGCACACACAGGCACACAGACACACACACTTGAGTATGCTCCCACAGAACAAATGTGGTAAGAGAAAGCAAAGAAAGATCTGAGGAATCTGTGCCCCCTGCAGCAGGGAGCAGGGGATGCCAATGTGTCAGTCATTTTCACAAGAAGGGCTGTTGCTTCCTGTTTTGAAAACTAAAAGAAAATAGAAAAACATAGCAAGGGCTTCTTCTGAGGCAGAAATGCAGTAAGGGGGGTGGAATGCTGGATGTCTTTTTCTCCTGGACCACTTTCCCTCTGTGGAATAAGACCCCCGGCTTTCTGTTCTTCCTTAGTTGTTGGGAGTCCATTCCAAAATTAATTTGACAACCTCCACTTACTCCAGGGTAACCCCCACTGAACAGTGTAGGTTCTGAGCAGTGGGATCCAGTTCTGAGCACTGAGCAGAGACAGTCAAGAGCCCCATTTGACTTTCACCTGACTGTGTTTAGAAGAAGTACTGTTCTGCCTATTCAGAAAGAATATGTGCCTGAAAAGTAATTTCCTCCCTTTTTTTTTTTTAAGAGCAGAAACAATTGCTTTTTGCAGGTAGGGCCCCAGCATTCTCTTTTGGATGCAGTAGTCATACAATCACCATTTGCAGATGCACAGTCTCTCATTTTTATTATAATTGTGACATATCTTTAATTTGCATGGCATAATGCACTTAATCCATAATTATAAAATATGTGACTAGCCCTTGGCCTCTTCTTGCTCTCCCACCACAGAGGCAGCTTGGTGTATTTATTAATTTAACTTTGTACAAGCTAACAGATTGCCATAAAGAAAAACAGAATTTCTCAACCAGTTCGGCTAATAGCCGTGTTCCGGCAAAGGGCCCTGTGGTACGTGTTGAACAATAACCACCTCTCTCCAGCACTACTTGCAGCTTCTAATTGAATTTCTATCCCGTGGATATCATGTTGCACCTATTCATCTGCTCCACTAAGTCTTCCGATATTAAACAAGTTCTTCCAGGTTATTATTGTAATACAAATACTGTTAGACAGTTGACTTGCATTAAAAATTCACTGCCGTGGTGAGGGGAACACAGCGATGGGAGCTTATCCTGAACAACGCCACGCAAAGAAATCACATTAATAGGGGTGAGGATGCCATGGGCTTATCTTGTTTGCTTCCTCCAAACCCTCCTTCTTTGTTTGAGTGAGAGAGTTTGGCCATGCTGACAAATTCTGATAAGTGACAGAATACCAGACATCTCCGTATAGTTCCTGGTTTGGCTGTAGGTATCTGCCGTTCTGATCTGCCACTGAGAGGCACACACATCCTGCTGAGTTTCTCTTTTACCTCCATTTACCCTTTGCTATCTTGTCTCAGCACACACAGGTCCTTTCTGGTGACTCAGATGGAAGGGAATGTGCCTGCAATGCAGGAGACAAGGGTTGGGAGATTGATCCTCTGGGTTGGGAAGATCCTCTGGAGGAGGAAATGGCAACACAATCCAGTATTCTTACCTGGAGAATTGCATGGACAGAGGAACCTGGTGGGCTGCAGTCCGTAGGGTCACGAAGAGTCAGACATTACTGAGCGACTCACACTCCAGCACCCGTTGCTATTCTGGTTGATGTTGGGAATATCTGCTGCCGAGGGCTATTTTAACTATTACGAGAAAGATTTTAAAGGTCTTACTGCTCCCTGGACTGTGTATCTTGGTTCCTTTCCAATGTTTATTACCTATACTTGTTGATTATTGTAGGCTGGCTAATTCACCAAAGTTTTGGGGCGTCAAAACTATGGAGGCCTTCTAAAACTCTCAGGAGGTAATTTTCTTAATAAATGAAAGCAGACCTGATATGTAATTCAGATGGGTGAAATTAGGAATGGCTACTGCCTATTCCAACTCTGTGAAAGTGTCGTAATGGAGGACAGCTACTGCCTACTGATCCTTTAGGTTGTAACAACCTCAAGTCTGCCTTGCCATGTTCCTTCCCATGTCCCTGGGTACAGCTCTCCTTCTCATCATTGTCCCTTAATATCTGTCCTCTGTGATGACTTCTCCATTCATAATGGAAGTCACTGGCAGTGCTCTGACCTCGTAGTCTTAGCTCTCTCTCTGAACCATCTACTAGCATTACCAACTCTTGGTTCTTGTCATCATTTGGAGCTGCCTTTTTTATAATAATGTGAACCCTGAAATTTTCTTCCCTGATCCCATTCTCTTTCTTCTACAATTTTCTCATACTTTTATGTCTGTGTTTTTATGTTTGTGTTTTTATTTGAGTACATGATGTCTCTCATTTTTTCAACTCCTCCTTACCTTCAAGTTCTCAAGTCCCATGGCTTATCATGCTTAAGACACTGTCTTCCTCAAAGGCAAGAATCATGTTTTCTACATTCACAGTACTTTGCTTAAAATAAATGGTCAATGAATGTTTGTCAATATGTAGATTTTTTTCCCCAGAAAGTCGAAAACATTTGACCAATCAAGAAAATTATACCCTATCTTGTATTTTGGGATGTACATTGAGTCAAGATGCCATCTTGGCACGTAAACCATTATTTGCACTTTTTTTTTTTCTTTTACAACAATGGTTTATATGAACAGTCAATCTTGAGTTTAAGTCCTGGCTCTGCCACTAAATAGCTGTGTGACCTTGGGCAAGTTACTCCTTCCAGCTTCAACTTTCCCATCTTCAAAATGAGGCATCTGGCTCTCAGAGACAAGCTTTGCACATTTGTAACAATTCCAAGATTTCCTCAATCAAAATAATTCCTCATTGCTTTTGGAATTGGAATTTTTTTTTTCAAGGATAAAATTAGGACAGAAACAGGTATGTCTCTTTGGATACATTTGTATCCATACAAATTTCCATAAGTTATATATTTGTATAACTTAAAAGAATGTCATCAAGCTTTTGGATTCTCTGTAGCACATGATTATCCATAAAGGAGATGCAGTGTCCTTCCTGAAATCATTATGTTTAAAATCTTTTAAGTGGGTAAATAGTATAGAAGCTTTGGTCTTATGTATCTTAAGTACAAATAGACAGCTGAACTTTTTTTGCACATTGGATTAAAGTTATTTCCATCAGCAACAAACATCAGTCTGTTCACAAAGAGTCGGACACGACTGAGCGACTTAACTGAACTGAACTGAACTGAAAGATTGTCAGACCAAATGTTTATGTTTTTGAAGTATGTTTTATCACTGGCTACAGTTTTAAATGGAACTTGACTACATTTTCATAGCCATAAATGGAACTATAAGTGCTGTTCCAATTCTGAGGTATGAAACTTCTTTTTAAATATTTCTTTAGGAATATATTGAAATATTAATACCAACAACACTTTGAATTATGTCCTGTAATAAAGTATTAATTCTTTTAGAATGTACTATCTTCCAAAAGTGTCTGTTTTTAAAATTTATTTTTTGTTGCTAGGATTTTTTTTTTTTTTAAAGATACATTAATTGCATTTTCTAGCTCATTGCATTAACACTTATTATTATTGTCAGATAAATTTTATTTTTTAAACTAGTGTATGTGTTATGCCCAAGATTGTAGGATGAAGATGGTACCTTTTTAAGAAACTTATTAATTGGTAAATGTTTAATTTAGTTTAAGACTAATTTAATTTCTTTTCTTAAAAGTTGATTATTTTCTCCTAAAAGTAGTCCTATCACTGCGTTTATATACTATTTATAGAAGGGGAACTGATTGTCATTCTTAGACTTCTTTTGTGTGTGTTATCTGTTATTTTTTTTCCCATTTATTTTTATTAGTTGGAGGCTAATTACTTTACAATATTGTAGTGGTTTTTGCCATACATTGACATGAATCAGCCGTGGATTTACATGTCTTCCCCATCCCGATCCCCCCTCCCACCTCCCTCTCTACCCGATCCCTCTGGGTCATCCCAGTTCACCAGCCCTGAGCACTTGTCTCATGCATCCAACCTGGGCTGGTGATCTGTTTCACCCTTGATAATATACATGTTTCGATGCTGTTCTCTCGAAACATCCCACCCTCGCCTTCTCCCACAGAGTCCAAAAGTCTGTTCTGTACATCTGTGTCTCTTTTTCTGTTTTGCATATAGGGTTATCGTTACCATCTTTCTAAGTTCCATATATATGCGTTAGTATACTGTATTGGTCTTTATCTTTCTGGCTTACTTCACTCTGTATAATGGCCTAGACTGTTTTAACCAAAGCAAAGGAAAAATAATTTAATGTCTTGTGGATGGCTACTTCAGCAAATCATATTTGAGGTCTTCATTTTTGTGTATAAAAGAATATATGCTTCTGTCATTCCTGTTTTCATTTTTTCCTAGAAACCTGTCACATACCTAGCTTTCTACCCAAGTGCATTTTCTATACTGTCTTCATCATGGTTGCAAATTCCCCATGTGGCATTAACCCTCATTCAAACCACATAATCACAGTGGTACCCCAAAGAGAAAACTTAATTTTCACCACTTTATTTGCATCATGTAAATATGTGTCATTTGTCCTATTTTGCGTGAGAAATAAATTTGTGTTGTAATTTTAAAAAAATGAGGCATGATGACAGGGTCCACCTTGTAAATTAATTGTGTTATTTACATTAATAGATATTTGTAAAGTGGTTGGCATAGCTCTTGGAACTTAGTAACATTCTTTAAAAAGTGTTAATTGTTATTACTAGAAGTTACTGACCTGATCAATTTTCAAATCAGGGTTTGCCTAGAAGCACCTCTGAAATTTCAGATTCAGCTCTGAAGTGTTGAAGATGTTTGAGTCTATAAATTGTGGCTGAGACCCAGCTGCTCTAATGAAATTCCTAGTTAGTTATTGCTGCTGGCCTGCCCATGTCCATGAAAAAATAGATGGTCTCATGAGCTCAATGGTGCATATTAGAAATGTTTCCAGATTGTAAAACCTACATGCCTGTCTGAGTGAATAAGTGCCAGGCTGATGGTCAATGCAGAACTTTACAGTGGACATAATTATTAGTGTTTTTGAATTTCTAGACACTATAACAGTGATGGGAACACTTTAGAATGGCTAGACTCATGTGGCAAAAGGAAAGTGGCTATTATTCACACAACACTGTTAAACATAAGCTGTAGACTCCTCAAGTTTATTAGGGAGTTTTTGAACCTTGTCTTTTCTCTCTCATTAGTATTACTCCATGCATCAAGGTCAAATGCCAATAAGTAGCAGATTGTATTTCTCACCTTAATGTGGTGGTTAGACCTGACATTTCTTAAGAAAAACAGCAAAGTCTGCTGACAAAGGAGGATGTGGCTTCAACTGTTTCAAGTCACAAAGGGCAGGCAACATTCCTGAAGGGGAGTGCATTCTAAGGATTGTAATCATCTCCTATTGTAACCAGTTTGTCCTGGATAACATTATCATCAGATGTTAGTTACTTGCTTTGATTTTCTTGGTCACTGGGGAGTGGTGCTTATTTTCATAAGGTTATTCTTTTTCTTTGGGTTTCTGCATTTTCTTGTACCTATTAACAAAGCAAGTCAGGTTCTAAAATATTTTTTTAGTTATGTGCCCTTCAAATTAATCTGTTGAATGATAGAAATTGCATGTCAATTAAAAACCTGTTTCTAGAGCACGATACCAGAGACTCCAAAAGACCTTTCAGGTGCTTTTAGAAAATAATAATACTTTCAGTTTGCTGTAGAGGAAGGAGCCTGAGTTGGAGGTTAGGAGGCTTGGGTAGAGTTTTCCATGGCTCTGACCCTTGCAGATTGTAGAGTAAAAAGGACGCCTCCTCTACATGCCACACAACGCTGCCTGGCGGTTGAGTGCTGGCATATAAAATGCACACCACACCCCAGTCCAGGCCTAGCTGTTCTAATCACAACGTCTACAATTTCTCAGTAACTCTAACCCCTGCTTCACCACCACCACCTACCCTCACCATCAAGCATGCCCTGTAGTTTCCCACATTGTTGACCCTGAACTGTCTCTCATTCCTTTCTTTGTCTTTTTCACTTTCTCCATCTTTCAATGCCTAGCCGCACTTCTTTCCGACCCATAGTGATCTGTGTGACCTTGGACAATCTTATTGACTCCTCATTTCCTCATTTATAAAATGGAAACAGTTTTACCATACCTTTTATGAGGATTAAGTCAGTAGTCAGTACACAGGTATTTGACTCATTATAGATATTCAATATAAATAATTTCCTGTCACTGTTAATTTATCTTATTGTCATTTATTCCTTCAAGTCTTATGTGTAGGGACCTGGACTGGGCACAGGGGATAAATTATGATTTGAACACATCTTCAAGAGGCTCAGAACCAAACAAAGAAAGATGTTCACAAGTAATTTCAAGGCAAGACCTTATAAAGAAATGCTATGTAAGGGGCAGAAAACAGGCTAAGAGAGGAGAGGAAGGCTATTTATACAGGGAGAGGGCAGGAAAATCTCCTGGGAAGGAATCAGATATGATACAGGATGTCCTTGCTCTATCGTTATCTACAGTTTCCAGTTTCCAAAGGTAATTTTGTCATTATCATTGACTTTGAAAGTCTTCTATAGTCTCTGTGTTATAAAGTTAGTTTTCTTAAAAAGAGGTCTCTTTGGTAATAACATTTATATTTTGAAAAATTTTTGCTTGTTTATAACATACCATTTTTTCAATAAGGACTTCAGATGACTTGATAGTGTCTTGACTGTCATCAAGATAGTCACGTTGAATCTAGCTTTAAAAAAATATACACAGTTTTTTCAGTTACATATGTTCATGAAATCCTTTTCTCTTTTTATTGAGCACTAGCTCAGGGACAAGGGTATAGCCTTGGAGATTTCCATGGAGAATTGTATTTCTTTATTTTCTTTACAAGTATGTTGTGCCTACACTCTGTTGCTGAAACTGGGCTGTGCTCTTGGGATGATGTGGACAGAGCATTCATGGTCTGCCCCTGGCAAGCCAATGTGTTGGTGAGGGAAGCATATAAAAATCAGGTAAATTAATAGGCAATATAATGAAAGCTGGTAGTAAATGCTGTGAAAGAAATGAAAAGGTACTTTGGTAAGGAAAGGGATGTGGTGAGGGGACGGCTGTGGAGAATTCCATTATATGAGTATTTTGGGCAAAGGACTTGATACTTGATGTTCAAGAAGATTTACTTAAAACCTGTGAAGAATTTGAGCTATTGCCTCTTGTGTTTCTCGTCTTTAACTATAAAGGTCTGTGTGTGTGTGTCTCTGTGAGTGTACACATGTATGCAGTATTTAGGAAAAGATGTTCACAACAGAAAAAGATGAGAATTCTCAATTACAATGGTTAAATAACTTACTTTATAGGATATCAAGGCTGTATATTGTCACCATGCTTATTTAACTTATATGCAGAGTACATCATGAGAAACGCTGGGCTGGAGGAAGCACAAGCTGGAATCAAGATTGCCTGGAGAAATATCAATAACCTCAGATATGCAGATGACACCACCCATATGGCAGAAAGTGAAGAGGAACTAAAAAGCCTCTTGATGAAAGTGAAAGAGGAGAGTGAACACGTTGGCTTAAGGCTCAACATTCAGAAAACTAAAATCATGGCATCTGGTCCCATCATTTCATGGCAAATAGATGGGGAAACAGTGGAAACAGTGTCAAATTTTATTTTTGGGGGCTCCAAAATCACTGCAGATGGTGATTACAGCCATGAAATTAAAAGACGCTTACTCCTTGGAAAGAAAGTTATGACCAATCTAGATAGCATATTTAAAAGCAGAGACATTACTTTGCCAACAAAGGTCCATCTAGTCAAGGCTATAGTTTTTCCAGTGGTCATGTATGGATGTGAGAGTTGGACTGTGAAGAAAGCTGAGCACCGAAGAATTGATACTTTTGAACTGTGGTGTTGGAGAAGACTCTTGAGAGTCCCTTGGACTGCAAGGAGATCCAACCAGTCCATCCTAAAGGAGATCAGTCCTGGGTGTTTATTGGAAGGACTGGTGTTGAAGCTGAAACTCCAATACTTTGGCCACCTGATGTGAAGAGTTGACTCATTGGAAAAGACCCTAATGCTGGGAAGGATTGGGGGCAGGAGGAGAAGGGGACAACAGAGGATGAGATGGCTGGATGGCATCACTGACTCAATGGACATGGGTTTGAGTAAGGTCTGGGAGTTGGTGATGGACAGGGAGGCCTGGTGTGCTGTGATTCATGGGGTCGCAAAGAGTCAGACCATGACTGAGCAACTGAACTGAACTGATATAATATGATGAAATATTATGAGACCATTTAAGTGATTTGACAAAGGGTTTTAAATAATGATAAAATACTTGTGTAAAAAATTAATAAAACCATATGGGTTAGAATGTAAATGCATAAAATTTGCCTTCCTCATTCATATTTTAGTCTCTGTGGAATACACTCTATGTGTTACAAGTATCAATAGTTTTCATACAGAGAATTGGAGGGGTATACACAACCTATTGCAAGTGTTTAGGGCAGGGGGAATTGGTCAGAGATGCTACCATGAAACCCTGACTGCAGCACCATCAGTTCAGTTCAGTTGCATCCAACTTTTTTTTTCCCTATATTATCATCTTCATTTTATTTTTTTTTCCATTTTACATGTGTCTTTTATTTATTTATTTTTATTTATTTTTTTTGTGTGCATCTGACTTTTTTGCGACCCCATGGACTGCAGCACGTCAGGCCTCCCTGTCCATCACCAACTCCCAGAGTTTACTCAAACCCATGTCCATTGAGTTGGTGATGCCATTCAACCATCTCATCCTCTGCCATCCCCTTCTCCTCCTCTCTTCAATCTTTCCCAGCATCAGGGTCTTTTCCAATGAGTCAGCTCTTTGCATCAGGTGGACAAAGTATTGGAGTTTCAGCTTCAGCATCAGTCCTTCCAATGAATATTCAGAACTAATTTCCTTTAGGATGGACTGGTTGGATCTCCTTGTGGTCCAAGGGACTCTCGAGAGTCTTCTCCAACACCATAGTTCAAAAGCATCAATTCTTCGGTGCTCAGTTTTCTTTATAGTCCAACTCTCACATCCATACATGACTCCTGGGAAAACCATAGCTTTGACTAGGCAGACCTTTGTTGGCAAAGTAATTGTCTCTGCTTTTTAATATGCTATCTAGGTTGGTCATAACTTTTCTTCCAAAGGGCAAACTTCTTTCAATTTCATGGCTGCAGTCACCATCTGCCAGTGATTTTGGAGCCCCCAAAAATGAAGTCTGTCACTGTTTCCATTGTTTCTCCATCTATTTGCCATGAAGGGATGGGATCAGATGCCATGACCTTAGTTTTCTGAATGTTGAGTTTTAAGCCAACTTTTTCACTCTCCTCTTTCACTTTCATCAAGAGGCTCTTTAGTTCTTCACTTTCTGCCACGAGGGTGGTGTCATCTGAATATCTGAGGTTACTGATATTTCTCCAGGCAATCTTGATTCCAGCTTGTGCTTCCTCCAGCCCAGCATTTCTCATGATGTACTCTGCATGTAAGTTAAATAAGCATGGTGACAATATACAGCCTTGGCATACTCCTTTCCTGATTTGGAACCAGTCTGTTGTTCCATGTCCTGTTCTAAGTGATGCTTCCTGACTTATATACAGATTTCTCAAGAGGCAGGTCAGTTGGTCTGGTATTCTCATCTCTTGAAGAATTTTCCACAGTTTATTGTGATCCACACAGTCAAAGGCTTTGGCATAGTCAATAAAGCAGAAGTAGATGTTTTTCTGGAACTCTCTTGCTTTTTCAATGATCCAACAGATGTTGGCAATTTGATCTCTGGTTCCTCTGCCTTTTCTAAATCCAGCTTGAACATCTGGAAGTTCTCAGTTCACAAACTGTTGAAACCAGGCTTGGAGTATTTTGATCATTACTTTACTAGCGTGTGAGATGAGTGCAATTGTGTGGTAGTTTGAGCATTCTTTGGCATTGCCTTTCTTTGGGATTGGAGTGAAAACTGACCTTTTCCAGTCCTGTGGCCACTGATGCGTTTCCCAAATTTGCTGGCATATTGAGTGCAACACTTTCACAGCATCATCTTTTAGGATTTGAAATAGCTCAACTAGAATTCCATCACCTCCACTAGCTTTGTTTGTAGAGATTCGTCCTAAGGCCCACTTGACTTTGCTTTCCAGGATGCTTGGCTCTAGGTGAGTGATCACACCATTGTGATTATCTGGGTCATGAAAATGTTTTTTGGTATAGTTCTGTGTATTCTTGCCACCTCTTCTTAATATCTTCTGCTTCTGTCAGGTCCATAACATTTCTGTCCTTTATTGTGCCCATCTCTGCATGAAATGTTCCCTTGGTATCTCTAATTTTCTTGAAGAGATCTCTAGTATTTCCCATTCTATTGTATTCCTCTACTTGTTTGCATTGATCACCGAGGAAGGCTTTCTTATTTCTCCTTGCTATTCTTTGGAACTGTGCATTCAAATGGGTATGTCTTTCCTTTTCTCCTTTGCCTTTTACTTCTCTTCTTTTCACAGCTCTTTGTATGGCCTCCTCAGAAAATCGTTTTGCCTTTTTGCATTTCTTTTTCTTGGAGATGGTCTTGATCCCAGCCTCCTGTACAGTGTTATGAATCTGTGTCCATATTTTCAGGCACTCTGTCTATCAGATCTAATCCCTCTTGGAGGGCACAAACAGAACCTTGTGTGCACCAGGACCCAGGAGAAAGGAGCAGTGACCCCACAAGAGACTGACCCTGACTTGCCTGTGAGTGTCCAGGAGTCTCTGGCGGAGTCGTGGGTTGGTGGTGACCTGCTTCAGGGTTGGGAGCACTGTCTGTAGCAGTGTGTGCATGGGGCGTTTTGAAGGAGGTCGCCAGTATCTTCATTGCCTCCACCATAGTTTGGCCCCAGGTAAATAACAGGGAGGAAACACAGCCCCGCCCATCAACAGAAAATTGGATTAAAGTTTTACTGAGCATGGCCCTGCCCATCAGAACAAGACCCAGTTTCCCTCTCAGTCAGTCTCTCCCATCAGGAAGCTTCTATAAGCCTCTCATCCTTCTCCCTCAGAGGGCAGAGGAACTGAAAACCACAATCAGAGAAAACTAACCAATATGATTACATGGACCACAGCCTTGTCTAACTCAGTGAACCTACGAGTCATGCTTTGTAGGGCTACCCAAGACGGACGGGTCATAGTGGAGAGTTCTGATGAAAAGTGGTCCACTGGAGAAGGGAATGGCAAGTTACTTCAGTATTCTTGCATCGAGAACCCCATGAACCATATGAAAAGGCTAAAAGGTAGGACACTGAAAGATGAACTCCCCAGGTTGGTAGCTGCCCAATATGCTACTGGAGATCAGTGGAGAAATAACTCCAGAAAGAATGAAGAGATGGAGCCAAAGCAAAAACAACACCCAGATGTGCCTGTGACTGGTGATGGAAGTAAAGTCCAATGCTATAAGGAGCAATATTGCATAGGAACTTGGAATGTTAGGTCCATGAATCAAGGTAAATTGGAAGGGGTCAAACAGGAGATGGCAAGAGTCAACGCTGACATTCTAGGAAACAGCAAACTAAAGTGGACTGGAATGGGTGAATTTAATGCAGATGACCACTATATCTACTACTGTGGGCAGGAATCCCTTAGAAGAAATGGAGTAGCCATCATAGTCAACAAAAGAGTCCAAAATGCAGTACTTGGATGCAGTCTCAGAATCAACAGAATGATCTCTCTTTGTTTCCGAGGCAAACCATTCAATATCACAGTAATCCAAGTCTATGCCCCGACCAGTAATGCTGGAGAAGCTGAAGTTGAACGGTTCTATGAAGACCTACAAGACCTTCTAGAACTAACACCCAAAAAAGATGTCCTTTTCATTATAGGAGACTGGAATGCAGAAGTATGAAGTCAAGAAATACCTGGAATAATGGGCAAATTTGGCATTGGAGTACAGAATGAAGCAGGGCAAAGGCTAACAGTTTTGTCAAGAGAATGCACTGGTCTAACAAACACCCTCTTCCAACAACACAAGAGAAGACTCTACACATGGACATCACCAGATGGTCAATACTGAGATCAGATTGATTATATTCTTTGCAGCCAAAGATGGAGAAGCTCTATACAATTAGCAAAAATAAGACCGGGAGTTGACTGTGGCTCAGATCATGAACTCTTTATTTCAAAATTCAGACTTAAATTGAAGAAAGTAGGGAAAACCACTAGACCATTCAGGTATGACCTAAATAAAATCCCTTATGATTATACAGTGAAAGTGAGAAATAGATTCAAGGGGTTAGATCTGATAGAGTGCCTGAAGAACTATGGATGGAGATTCGTGACATTGTACAGGAGGCTGGGATCAAGACCATCCCCAAGAAAAAGAAATGCATTACCATAATGGATATTTTTAAGGGCTTACTCTGAAATGATGACAAACGTTTAGGAACCTCTGGGAAACACCAACCTGTGCCATCAGTTTGCATCGGCAGAGTTGCTGGTTTTCATGGACATATGCATGTTGCAAAAGACTGTTTGGGGCATGTTTTTCCCAAGACTTCTGATGCACATTTGGGACTCTGGAGAGTTTTAGGATAGGTAGACTATGATGGATCAAGCTTAGTATTAGTTACATATTGCTGCTGTAACTACTTACCACAAATTTAATGTCTTCAAACAACGTATATTTATTATTTTTACAGTTCTGTGGGTTAGAAGTTGGAGACAGATCTGACTGGGCTAAAAGCAAGGTCTCCACAGGCTGTGTTCTATTCCAGAGGCTCAAGAGGGGCAGCAGGGCATCTGTTTCCTTGCTTTTCCAGCTTCTAGAGGCTGCTTGTATCCCTTGGCTAGTGATCCTCTTTGCCGGTGTCAAAGGCAGGAATGGCAAATCAAGGCTTTCTCATGCTCCATTACTCTGAATCTGCCACAGCTGGGTAAAGTTCTCCTCTTTTAAGGACTCACCTTAGGTTGGGCCCATCTGAGTAATCCAGGATACTCTCCTTATCTCAAAATCTGTAGATGCATCTGCAAAGACACTTTTGCAGGTGATGAATTCATGGATCCCAGGGATTAGGGCATGGACAATTTATGGACCATTATTCTGCCTACCACAATGTATATGCAAAGGATGGTAGGGCTAGGCTACTGCTGTCCTGTCATCTAGCATACACATTTGTCTAATGTGCACAAAGCTACTTCCTCTAGTTGGACACAACCCTTCGGTAAAAAAATATAGAGTGTGCACGTGATTTGGAGAAATTCCTCTAACCTTAACCCCAGCCCTGTTCCACTGAACAGGTTCACAGCCTGCCTAGCAGAGCATACACTAGGCCCACTCTCTCCCTTGGCACAGTGTCCTTAACCTGCCCAACACTATACAGAGACTGTAGGCAAGGTCAAAAGATGGAGACATCCAGAAAAAAGTGTTGAAGTCCAGTGAATTTTACCTGCTACCTCTTTCTCAGGACAGAGGTGGTTGTGGTGGTTAACCAGGGCGATGCCTTGGGGCAGGTGAGAAGTCCACAGCTCAGATCCTTTACCCCAGGGCCCAAGCCACCCTGGATTCACTCGTTCATAGTTTCATCTATACTTTAAGTAATTTTATTTCACCTCTCCAACCAGGCTGGAAGTTCCTGGAAGGCGACATGCCTTCATTCTCTTCTTGCATTCACAGTAGCTCAACCTCATTATTAGATACCTAATGACACGGGTGACCTAAATGAACCAATGGCTGAGATAAAATGTGGTGGGACTTGTTAAAGACCTTTGAGACTTACCAACACATGCTGTCATTATCTTTTCCTAATGGCAACACGGAGAAAAACTTATCAGACCACAGAGCTTATCTTCCTTCCTTAAATACTCCTTTTCTCTGTGAGATCTCTCTTCCTCTGGTTTGGCTGCTGCATACTCTCTGCCTTTCCTTTCCTCTGTTGAAATCTGCTAGCAGTTATTGAGTATCACTGTATCCTTTCAGGGATATGCGTCTTTGATGCTTAATTACAGGATTCAAGTTTTTGCTCTGTGTTAAAAGATTTGTCAGAGCAGGTGGGAAGGGCATTCTGGGGTCAGCGGCTTCTTGGTGCCTCCAGCACCTATCCTTGTGGTTGTCACCTCCTCCACCAATGCTTCTAGCAGCCTTTCCCCCTCCACACTGCCCCTTCACCCACCGTGGGGAGAAAAGCCTTCCTCCAGAACACTGCAGCACAGTCTCCAACCCCTTATTAGAAATCCCATTTTCTGCCAGCCTGGCCTCCCTGCTTTGCTCTGTAATATTGTAATGCAGATAAGCAGAGAGGTAGCTCATGTTGATGGGGTCATTACTAAGCGGATCTCCAATTACATGCTGTCCATTTTGCAGTGGTAATGTCAGGATATGAACCACAATTGGATTTCAAAACCACATGTTTGTCACTCTTCATACAGGGGAGAAAGAGATTAATATTTTAAAATTCCTGAAATGGTTCTGTATATCTGACTTGTTAAAATATATAATCTCTGTAATCTGAGAGATAATGCCTTGAAGTTGAAACTGTGATTATTTATTTGCTCCAACTTCAGCATCATTTATGCAGCAAAGTATGAAAAAGGAGTTACACTTCATAATCACATCACTGAACCCATTTTTAATGCAGATTTAAAAGGATAGCTGCTAGTTTACTGGTCCCCCTGATCAGTATAAACACACAGAGGTTTAGCAACTGTGGAGCTTTGTGCAGAGTACAAAAGTGATTTGAATATGGGTGGGTGCATATAGATTGTAGTTTAATCTGCCAAAATATTTCTACTGATCAATTACTATAGCATTGTGATATGTAAATTTTCCCCTTTTAAACCAAAATGACCTGCCTATTTGTGAACTCCAGCTCTGTTCTTTGCTGAGGGAAAGAAGTGGGAAAGAAACATGTTAAAAATGCATAGAGCAATACTTTGTAATCAGAATATTAACATTTTGATTGAATTGATGGAGCATTTAAATGGAAATATTCAGATGCAAAGACCAAGCTTGAGAGGGAACCTACAACATGCAGACAGATTCTAAGCCTTTTTCCTTGATTAAGGAGAATTCTTTTAATAGAGAAAAAAGGAACAGACTAAAGAACTTCATATTAAGAATGGAAGGGTGGGCAGTGTTCACCTTTTCAGTTGCTTATATTTAAATATAGATAAGTATGCACATTGACAGCTATAAAGGCAAAAGCTTTGCTTCACTGGTGATTGAAGAAGAGTGTTGTAGTTTTGTAAACAAACAAACAAACAAGTAGAGTAGCGTAGCAGAAAGGTTATGGAATGGGTTGTATCATCACAATGCATGGTGCTGGATGCACTTGGATGGACTTGAATGCCAGATCTACCTCCATCCCTAGCTTGCTCTGTGACTTTGGCCAAGCTACCACACTGTCTGGGCTCAATTTTTCTCATTGGTAAAATGGGAGCATCAATACTTATCTTGAAGAATTCATATGTTTTTCAGGTATTTTTAATGTGATAAAAGCTCTTTGCCTCTTCAGCAGTCAGCAGGTATCTCTGTTTCCCATTGGGAAAAAGAGTAAGTTTCCATATGGGATCTGAAACCACAGATGATGCACAGTGGATACACAATGGAACTTGGTAGGTAGATTTCCCTTTGAAAATTTTAGGTTCTCCTTTGAAGAATTTTAACAGATTACTGTCACTGATTAATACCCTAGTTTTATAGAGTTAAAGGAAAAAATAATATGAATTTCCTTTGCGACAAATTTTGGATGGAGAGTCACCTGATTTACTTTCTATCTCTGCTTTATTCTCAATCTGACCACTTGTGAAATGCCTAGATTTATCATAAAAGTGGTTCCCAAATCACTTTTTTCAGTTTGGCTTTGATGCAAATTTGAAATTGTGACTATGTCCTGGGTCAAAAGAAACCTCCTGGCTTCAGACACTCTTGGGCAGAGCTTACTACTTGGAAGGGAGAAATGAGTATGAGAGCATCAGGTAATGAAGCAGGTATCCTCAAATGCTACGATTTTGAAGGGAAATCCTGATGAATATGACCTCATTGTTTGTGATGGTAAAGAGCATGGCCTCCCAGAACTGTAGAATTCTCCAGAGCCATTTTATAATCAGTATACTGAAGCCTGAAGAGAAAAAGCCCATTGGGAAATGTGTTCATGGATCTGACTCAACCCTCCTATTTAGAGAAGGAGCATCCAGATCAAGATTATGCTCGAGATCAAGAGCATCTCCCTTGTCCATAATATACATTGTGATTTGTAAATTTCCTTTGACAATCTTCCAGTTTGGTGCTGCCTAGTCCCAAACTATAGTTGCCTATAGTAACCTATCCCAATAGCCCCGTCCACTGCCCCCTCCCAGCCACAGCCTTGAATGAGAGAATCTTTGCCAGTATCACAAAGGCCAGTGAACAGGTGCACTAGAGAGAAGAATGCTAATTCACCGTTTCATTGTCACACATCATTTACCCTGTTGACCCATCTCTTCTACTTCAAAGAGAATGATGCTGATTTACAGAGAAGTGGAGAAGAAAGCATGGGGTCCTCAGGAGAGCAGCATCACAGAATCACAGGGAAGAAGGGCACACCTTTTAAGTTTACAGGTGGCTGTGCCATCTGCTCGGTTCGTTCTCAGCAGAAAAAGGAGAAGCTTCCTTTACTCCAGGTCAGAACAGTGAGTGTGGGCCAGTTTCCTGGACCTCATTCAAGTTGCTTGCCATAGGGCCTGGGGAGCCCAGGAGTCTCCACTTTCGGGTGAGTGGGTTTGACAGCAGAGACAGGGTGGGAGTCTATGGGAAAGAGTGACCTAATTAATCACACATTATCAGAGCCTGTTGGCAGATGCAGCCTCTGAGGTCTTAATGACACCCCTCAGTGATGTTAAAAACCAGCTTGGTATGACTTCATTTTCTTAGAGACACATGATTGATCTGACTATTGGTGAGTGGAGACACAGAGGCTTCTCTCTGTAGACAGTGCCATTAGATGAGAAGATTAAGTGCCTTTGCACAAAGGCTATGAGAAGACTGTTAAGGATTCATTGGCAATGAAGGGAAGATAAGAAAACTCTGAAATATGTATTTTTAAAGGCAAAAACCTTAGACTCTACCTCATTTATTAGCATCATAAAAAGCTTGGTGGAGAATCTGAACTGAGAAAAATGGCTCTTTGGGTCAAGTCTTGCTGAGATGTTGCACAGAGCAGCCAATTGGGGCAGGAATCTATGGGGGACATCTTATTTCTCTTTTTTAAACTTTTAATTTTGTATTGGGGTATAGCTGATTAACTAATAATGTTGTGATAGTTTCAGGTTAACAGCAAAGGAATTCAGCCATACATGTATATTCAGCCATATACATGTATCCATTCTCCCCCAAACTTGCCTCCAATCCAGGCTGCCACATAACATTGAGCAGAGTTCCATGTGCTATACAGCAGGTCCTTGTTAGTTATCCATTTTAAGTGTAGTAGTGTGTACATGTTGATCCGAAACTCCCAGAATGTCTTATTTCTTATTGGTGATCCTACTAAGCATTCAGTTCAGTTCAGTTCAGTTGCTCAGTCGTGTCCGACTCTTTGCGACCCCATGAATCGCAGCAGGCCAGGCCTCCCTGTCCATCATCAACTCCCGGAGTCCACCCAAACCCATGGCCATCGAGTCGGTGATGCCATCCAGCCATCTCATCCTCTGTCTTCCCCTTCTTCTCCTGCCCCCAACCCCTCCCAGCATCGGGGTCTTTTCCAATGAGTCAACTCTCTTCGCATAAGGTGGCCAAAGTATTGGAGTTTCAGCTTCAGCATCAGTCCTTCCAGACCCAGGACTGATCTCCTTTAGGATGGACTGGTTGGATCTCCTTGCAGTCCAAGGGACTCTCAAGAGTCTTCTCCAACACCACAGTTCAAAAGCATCAATTCTTCGGTGCTCAGCTTTCTTCACAGTCCAACTCTCACATCCATACATGACCACTGAAAAATTCATAGCCTTGATGAGATAGACCTTTGTTGGCAAAGTAATGTCTCTGCTTTTTAATATGCTATCTAGGTTGGTCATACCTTTGCTTCCAAGGAGTAAGCGTCTTTTAATTTTATGGCTGCAATCACCATCTGCAGTGATTTTTGGAGCCCCCCAAAATAAAATTTGACACTGTTTCCACTGTTTCCCCATCTATTTGCCATGAAGTGATGGGACCAGATGCCATGATCTTAGTTTTCTGAATGTTGAGCTTTAAGCCAACGTTTTCACTCTCCTCTTTCACTTTCATCAAGAGGCTTTTTAGTTCCTCTTCACTTTCTGCCATATGGGTGGTGTCATCTGCATATCTGAGGTTATTGATATTTCTCCCGGCAATCTTGATTTCAGCTTGTGCTTCTTCCAGCCCAGTGTTTCTCATGATGTACTCTGCATTTAAGTTCAATAAGCAGGGTGACAATATACAGCCTTGACATACTCCTTTTCCTGTTTGGAACCAGTCTGTTGTTCCATGTCCAGTTCTAACTGTTGCTTCCTGACCTGTATATAGGTTTCTCAAGAGGCAGGTCAGGTGGTCTGGTATCCCCATCTCTTTCAGAATTTTCCACAGTTTATTGTGATCCATACAGTCAAAGGCTTTGGCACAGTCAATAAGGCAGAAATAGATGTTTTTCTGGAACTCTCTTGCTTTTTTGATGATCCAGCAGATGTTGGCAATTTGATCTCTGGTTCCTCTGCCTTTTCTAAAACCAGCTTGAATATCTGGAAGTTCACATATTTCTGAAGCCTGGCTTGGAGAATTAGAAGACTCTAAAAGGAGGTGGACATCTTTTTACTTGGAGCTTCTCAAGTATTAGAGAGCCAGACTGGGACAACTCAACTTCTATTCCTCTGAGAAAACTGAGAGTTGGGTTTGTTACTGTGGTCCCTGAGACCAATGCTCCACTATCCTGAGCTTCCCTGAACTTCTTCAAAAAGGTGTGGCATCTTTCCTGTGAGCAGCCAGTAATTATACCTTAAGTTCCTTCTGTGTGTGAATCACAGCGGGGACCAGCCTCTACTTTTGTAAATCCAGCTATCCAGTTGGGGATAATGCTAGCACCACTGAACTATTAAATGAAACACCAGGCCCTTACTGTTGACTTTCAGATTGTTTAAATGCAGTAGTACAAGAAACTCCCTGAAACAAATTTTGGCACAAGTGAATACCCAATAAAAGTCAGTTGTTGTCATAATTCAAGAGTGTATAAACTTCAAGTCAAATATTGCAGAATCAAATATTTGGAGGAGAACAAATGGGTAAATCAGAACAGATAATAGAGGAGGGTGGAGCCTGTGGTCAACAGGAGCATTTACATTCCCCCTGAAGCCATTCAGGTTCTGATTTTTAAATACTTCTTGGCAGGCTAAATCAAACACAATCAGGAAGACAGCCCCTAAGCTTCCAGTTTGCAATTCTGGAAGTGATACAGATCTTCAGAAAAGAAAGGAGATATTTAACACAAGTATGCTCTGATGACTTAATTATTTAATTCATTCCTCAGACATGGAGGGCTACCACCTGCTAGGTTACCCTGGAGCAGATAAAAAGATAAATAAGATGTAACAAGTGACATAAAGCAATCTAACATCTAGGATCTGCAATGTAAAAATCAGTATGTTCTATCAGAGACCTTTAAATACTGTGAAGTTCAGAGAGAAGCTAGGATGGTGAACTTTGGATAGCAGATTAAGGAAGCAGTCATCAGATTTGGTGGGGGAGGCTGTTGAAATTTTTGAGGGAGTGTAGGAAGATTAGATGTAGAAGTTAGGAAGAATAATCAGGTGATACTGTACAAGATATATGTAATAGGTTGGTCTTAGAAGGACTAGGGTCCATTGGATATAGACAAGAGGTGACCTTTTTGAGAAATAGAATGGATACAAAATCCATCACACTTATGGGACATTTAGGTGTAAGGAAAAGAAGACATTTCCAAAAAGAAGTATTGAACTCCTATAGGTATGAACTGAGGAAAAAGAAGGTGCCCATCGGTAAAGCTCTCCAGAAAATGGTTCCATATACATTTCTAGGTTTTCTTTCTTCAACATTCCTCCACAGATCCTTGCTACTAATCATAGTAGACCTGCACTAGGTACTTGCCCAATGCATCTCTTGTATTTCTTGTTTGTAGATTTTCTAATTCTATTTCTTCTGCTTCATCAAAGTTGGTAGGAAATCAGGAAATTGTGGATGGACTAGTAGTAAATTTCCAAGTCAGTATTTTAACAGACCTCCTGAGAATCCACCAAGTTCTGGGAGCTAGGAATACATTGAACAGGCTATTCTCTGCTCTAAAACCCAGACCATGAAAGGGACCTGAACTGCTGCTCACCCATGCAGGAAGCATCATCTCCATGTTCCCTTATGGGTGCTCATAGGCACCGTCAATGCGCTGCTGCCTCCTATGCAACAATGTCTATTATTGGACATTTTGGAACCAAAACCATTGCCTTTATTAGAGTCATGTAAACAAAGATCTCAAGGACAACAGATTTCAGTTTATGCTGCCAAGGAGACCTAGATTTCTGAGGGCACACACTTATGTCTCAAGTGCCCAAGAAACACCTTAAAGATGTTCAAAACATTTCTTTCTATTCCAGAGACCCTGCTGTATAGGTGGTCCTTATAGTAATATGATCTTTAATACTCAGGATTTTATTTTTTTAATTTTGTTGGACTTAGAAAAAAGGTTAATGGTCATCATCTTTTAAAATGCTTGCAGGTCATTAAGACTTAGGAGAAAAGGTTCTCCCTCAAAAATGCATAACCAAGAAATTACTTTTTGGTTTGTTTCTTTGTACTTCTCTTCCACTCCCATACCAGCCTACTTACATGAAGTGTTTGCTATAAAGTAGATGCTCCATCAAATTTGACAGAACATACATAGGATGGCTTTCCTAATATCCTGGGAAGGTTTTGAATGCAACTTAATGCAAAAATATTTCAGCTTTAGGATTTCTACTTTTTTTCTTAATATTTCCAAGAATTTTTCTTAGTTCGCATGATCTGAAGTGAAACAGCAAAGATAGCAATGTCAGCAGAATAGTTAGAAAAAAGAGAGCATAGCTATATCTAGTCTCTGTGACAGGTGGTTTGGTAATGTTCAAAGTAAAGCAAGAACCTCAGAGTCAGAAAAGACATCACAGTTATTCCTCCTGTTTAACAGACTGGGAAACTGAGAGTTCAGAAATATCAGGCAATGATCTCATAGATTCCTAGCTAGATAGTAGTTGTGTAAGGATGTTTATGTCTCTTGGCTCCCTGTTCCATAGTCTTTAAATACATTGTTATTTTTTTTTCCTAGTAAGGATTACTTGATCCAGAGTTTTATATAATGGATTGGAGGTGGAGGCTTTTATTTTGGGGATTATGATACATAATGATTGGTCATCCCTGTATGGAGGCAGAAAAATCTATTTGGATCTGCTCATTCTCATCAGCAGTCCCCAAATTCTTGTTCAAATATGGCTTCTCTCTTTTCAGTATTCTTGGAAACTGAATTTAAATATCTTTGTCACAACGATAAATGGTGAATTCATTCCATTTACTTTATGGACTTAATTTTATATATATTTCCATTTGTTCAGAATAGGCAGCTACACAGAATGTGCCCGGGCACCATATAAGTAAAAAATTGCATATGTTTATTTATATATATAGTGTATATTTTATATAATAATGTATAAAATATACAAAATATTACATATATATGTGTATGTATGTATGTGTATATGGTGGTGGTGTGTGCTCAGTTGTGTCTGACTTTGCGATTCCATGGCTCCTCTATCCGTGGAATTTTCCAGGCAAGAATACTGGAGTGGGTTGCCATTTCCTTTTCCAGGGAACCTTCCCAACCCAGAAATGGAGCCCACATCTCTTGTGTCTCCTGCATTGCAGGCAGATTTTTTACCACTGGTGCCACCTGGGAAGCCCCCAAAGCTGAATTCATTCTGATGGTGGTGTATATATGTACGTTTTTTCTCTAGATGTATATTTGGAATTATAATATTTTTTGGATTAGAATTCAGGACAGTAGCTAGGTATCAGCTAGAAATGACATGTCAGATAGAGCCTGTTTACTGTTGTGCTATTTGTTTAAAATAATATATAAAATTTGTAAGATAGTGGAAAAAATATTTCTCCATGTATTTCCTGGATTAAAATGTTTATACTTTTATCTAAGGTGATAGCTTTCAGTCTCGCTTAGAGTTTTTTGTTTTTTTTTCTTCACAGTTTACCCACCATCTTCTTGGCCCAACTTTTTGAGTAATCTGATTGTAATTTGTAATATATGATTTTTTTTTTTTTTAACTTTCCTATCTGTGAGCTTAGGAGGTGCAGTGCAGGTTGATAGAATTTTCCAAAAGTAATATTTAGGTGGGGACATCTGGGTAATCCTAGAGATTCAAATTTCTTCATTCTGCAAGTAATTTAATGAATATCTCCCTAAACATAGTAGGGGAAATTATTTCTTTTAGAGTGTCTGTTCTATAGGAATTTATGATTTAGTTGGGGAGATAAAAAAATTCACATAAGCAGTAATTATATGCAAATTGAAAACATCTATGAACAAATGGCATAGATACTTTACTGTTTGTAAATGCTGACGGACTTCAGAGTAAGAAGCAGTCATTACAGACTGAAGTGCTTGGGAAAGGGAACTTGGGTGGGAGGAGCTTGAGCTAAGGTGGAAAAGATGGCTAGGAAAGAGCTGGACATGGAAATCATGGAGGGTATTCTAGAAAAAGATTTGGCATGAGAAAAAGCTTGGATCAGAAATGAGCATGGCTTTGTGGTTACTTGTACTCACGTATTCCTGCTGGTATAGAGAGGGAGTGCAGAGGAATAATCAGAGACATGGTTATAGACATGGAGTTGGGAAGATGTAGGTGCTAGAGGGCTTTAAAAGCTCCACCGAGGAGCTTAACTTGCTCCTGTAGGCTTGTGATATAGAATGCAGCCCCTATGCAAGAGTCCAGTGATAGGAAGGGCTAGACTTGCTACTGTGAGTTAGGTGATAGATGCTTACCTCAGCATCCTCTCTGCCCCAGGATCTCCAAGTGGTAATGGTAATATTGATGACGTGCAGCTTTCATTCAGAAAATTACCTAGATTCCATGTGAACTGAATTATTTTTCCAATGGTACTGCTTTTGAGAGTTGTGCTTACATCTTCTGAACCTGTTACCTTATTGTTTTACTTGTGTTTCTGTGTATGTTTTAAGCTCTGCTGCATCTGTCATGATGTACAGTGGCCAGATCTGCATGGGGTGTACAGGTACAGATGCTTGTGCATTTAGTACAAGCCAGGCTATCTCTCCTATCTCCTGTACCCTCCCAGCAACATGGAGAGGAATCAGCCCATGGAGACAGCCTGAGACCTACATAAGTGCTGTTAAGAGTTGGGAGTTTATGCCAAAATTGAAAAAGACACATATATCCCATTGTTCACTGCAGCACTATTTGCAATAACTAGAACATGGAAGCAATCTAGATGTCCATCAACAGATAAATAGATGAAGAAGTTGTGGTACATATATACAATAGAATATTACTCAGCCATAAAAAGGAACATAATTGAGTCAGATCTAAAGAGGTGGATGAACCTAGAATCTATTATACAGAGTGAAGTAAGTCAGAAAGAAAAAGATAAATATCATATTCTAAAGAATATATAAAGAATCTAGAAAAATGGTACTGAAGAATTTATTTACAGGATAGCAATGGAGAAACAGACATAAGAGAATAGACTTACGGACATGGGGAGGGGGAGGAGAGGGTGAGATGTATGGAAAGAGTAACATGGAAACTACATTACCTTATGTAAAATAGATAGCCAACGGGAATTTGCTGTATGGCTCAGGAAACTCAAACAGGGGCTATGTATCAGCCTAGAGGGGTGGGATGGGGAGGGAGATGGAAGGGAGGTTCAAAAGGGGAGGGGATATATGTATACCTATGGCTGATTCATGTTGAGGTTTGACAGAAAACAACAGAAGTCTGTAAAGCAATTATCCTTCAATTTAAAAATAAATTAATTAATAAAAACAAAACCAAAAAAAGAGTTGCAGGTTTATGGTCATCTTTTCTGAGGTGGTTGTGAAGCTATGCTTTTCCCCAGGCCTCTTTTCTTCTTGCTTACAGCATTGAGACATCATAGATTTCTTTTAGAGAGCACCATAAAACCGTTCTCCTCACTTTCACTTTTTAGAGTCTCATACAATTGTTACACTTAACCTCTTTTAAATGATTTTACTCTTTTATTCCCTTGGTACTGAGAATAAAACTGAGAATTAAATGTTGAAATCAAATCCATAAATCCAAGAGCAAAGTGACAGTCTGGGTGGTTGGGCCAAGAGACTTATGTGCTGGTTGATACCAAGAATTGAGCTCAATTGTATTTCCCTGCAGAGATTCAGACCTTGTAGTGTTTAGTGAGAAATGTGAAATGGAGGAGGCCCTTGTTTCATTTTTCTCTAAACTTGTATTCTACATATACCACCAATGCAAAATAAAGATGCCCATTCTTGTTTCTTTGCTCTATTTACCCATTCAGCACCTGCTGTTTTCTCTGTGTTGAGTCAACTTGAATACATGGAGTGGTAAAACCTTGTCAGTGTCAGGAAATTTGGATACTACCTTTATCTAAGCTCAGAAATTATATTTAAAATACTAAGTAGTAGGTATCAATCAGAGTAGACAGAGGCAATAGGGTTGGAACAGGGTAATGAGGCACCATGTGGTACAGATGTTCCTCTTGCACAGAATTGTGGGAAGATCTTGCGGGAGTGGTAGGGATGGTTGGGTATATTCAGGGGCCTTGGGAAAAAAAATTAATTTACCAAATTCCATTATTTTAACATTATTATATTTGAATATTGGCCCTGCTTATGCCTTATTATGCTTCATCTATTTTGAAATTCTATTAGGTTCATAAACATTATGATTGTTATGTCTTCTGGAGAGATTAACTATTGTATCATGATATAATGGTCGTCTTAATCCATGGTAATATTCTTTACTCCAAAACCTACATTTCATGATAATAGTATAGCCACCCTGGCTTTCTTTTGATTGGTGCATCTTTTTCCTTCATTTCCACTATCATTAGCTTTTAACCTATTTGTGTCTTTAAAGTATTGTCAGTCAGTCAGTTCAGTCGCTAAGTCATGTCTGACTCTTTGCAACCGCATGGACTGCAGCATGCCAGGCCTCCCTGTCCATCACTAACTCCTGGATCTTGCTCAAACTCGTGTCCATTAAGTTGGTGATGCCATCTAACCGTCTCATCCTGTCATCCCTTTCTCCTCCTGCCTTTAATCTTTCCCAGCAACAGGGTCTTTTCAAATGAGTCAGCTCTTTGTATCTATCAGGTGGCCAAAAAGAGTATTGGAGTTTCAATTTCTACATCAGTCCTTCCAATGAATATTCAGGACTGATTTCATTTAGGATGGACCAGTTGGATCTCCTTGCAGTCCAAGGGACTCTCAAGAGTCTTCTCCAACACCACAGTTCATAAGCACCCATTCTTTGGCACTCAGCTTTCTTTATAGTCCAACTCTCATATCCACACATGACTACTGGAAAAACCATAACCTTGACTAGATGGACCTTTGTTGGGAAAGTAATGTCATTGCTTTTTAATATGCTGTCTAGGTTGGTTGTATCTTTTCTTCCAAGGAGTAAGCATCTTAATTTCATGGCTGCAGTCACCATCTACCAGTGATTTTGGAGCCCCTAAAAATGAAGTCTGTCACTGTTTCCATTGTTTCTTTATCTATTTGCCATGAAGTGATGGGACCAGATGCCATGATCTTAGTTTTCTGAATGTTAAGTTTTAAACCAGCTTTTTCACTGTCCTCTTTCACTTTCATCAAGATGCTCTTTAGTTCCTCTTCACTTTCTGCCATAAGGGTGGTGTCATCTGCATATCTGAGGTTATTGATATTTCTCCTGGCAATCTTGATTTCAGCTTGTGCTCCATTCAGCCCAGTGTTTCTCATGATGTACTCTGCATATAAGTTAAAAAAGCAGGGTGACAATATGCAGCCTTGACATACTCCTTTTCCTATTTGGAACCAGTCTGTTGTTCCATGTCCAGTTCTAACTGTTGCTTCCTGACCCGCATGCAGATTTCTCAAGAGGCAGGTCAGGTGGTCTGGTCTTCCCATCTCTTGAAGAATTTTCCACAGTTTGTTGTGATCCACACAGTCAAAGGCTTTGGCATAGTCGATAAAGCAGAAGTAGATGTTTTTCTGGAACTCTCTTGCTTTTTCGATGATCCAACAGATGTTGGCAATTTGATCTCTGGTTCCTCTGCCTTTTCTAAATCTAGCTTGAACATCTGGAAGTTCATGGTTCACGTACTGTTGAAGCATGGTTTGGAGAATTTTGAGCATTACTTTACTAGCCTGTGAGATTGAGTGCAATTGTGCGGTAGTTTGAGCATTCTTTGACATTGCCTTTCTTTTGGATTGGAATGAATATTGACCTTTTCCAGTCCTGTGGCCACTGCTGAGTTTTCCAAATTTGCTGGCATATTGAGTGTAGCACTTTCACAGCATCATCTTTTAGGATTTGAAATAGCTCAAATGGAATTCCATCACCTCTACTTACTTTGTTTGTAGTGATTTATCCTAAGGCCTGCTTGACTTCACATTCCAGGATGTCTGGCTCTAGGTGAGTGATCTTCTTTCTTCTGCTTCTGTTAGGTCCATACCATTTCTGTCCTTTATTGTGCCCATCTTTGCATGAAATATTCCCTTGGTATGTCTAATTTTCTTCAGTCAGTGTAGCCATGAATTTAATTTCTTCATGTTATAACCTTCATAATACATTGTTATTTTTGCTTTAAGCAATCATTTATCTATCAAAGGTATTTAAATAATAAAAACTTATATTTATCCACACATTTACCATTTCCATGCTCTTCATTCACATAGATCAAGATTTCCATGTGGTATAGCATTTGTCGTTGTTCCCAGTATTTAAAAATATTGCTTCACTTCCTTGTCATTTACATTGTTTCTAACAGAAGATCTGCTAACATCTATATCTTTGTTCCTCTCACTGTGACATACCCTTTTTCTCTCTTTCCTATGTCTTTATTATTGGTATTAAGCAATCTGATTATGATCAACTTTGATATTGCTTATTCATGACTTGGGATTTTTTTGTGTCTCTTGGATGTTGCTTTATAGTTTTCATCAATTTTTCAAAATATTCAGCTATTACTTCTTCAAATGTGTTTTGTTCCCTGCCTCTTCAGGAACCCTTAGTTACACATGATGTCCTCCAGCACACTGATGGTGCCTTTTCCCCCCACTTTTCTCTTGTGTTTCATTTGTGCAGTTTCTGTTGTTATGGTTTTACTTTCACTTGCCTTTTCCTATGCATTGTCTAATTTGCCATTAATTCCATGTAGCACATTTCAGAGTCAAACATTACAGTTTTTCTCTCTGAAAGTTTGGTTTGTATCTACTTTTTATTTTTTGCATGTATATAATTAACATATATGCTTTTTCCTCTAGCTTCTTGAACATATGGAATATAGTTTTAATAACTGTTCTAATGTCCTTATTTATTCATTCTATCACTTGTATCATTTCTGAGATGGTTTTGAATAAGATTTCCAACAGTAGTAGTAGTGACATCTTAGCTTGGCTAATTTGTTGTTGTTTTTGTTGTGGGGGGATTTCCTGTGTATAGCAGGGTATTTAGTGAAATCCCCATTTTCCTTCACTAGATGTTAGTAGGGTCTTCAGTCTTGACAGTTAGATGTTTTTTGTCATTGACTTATGCTCCTTGATTGCCAGATTGGAGAGGGTTGGAAATCACCCCTAGTTAAGAGCTAGTAGTTTGGATTGGTTAATTTTTGTCTTCATTATGGGAATTTTTTTTGTTTCTTACAATGCCAGCTAATTTTTATTTAATGCCAGATACTAAGATTTTTATCTTACTGGTTGCTAGATATTTTTGAATTCCAGTGAGTCTTGTTGAGCCTCGTTCTGGGACACACTTAAGTTACTTGGGGGTGTTTGAATTCTTTCAGGTGTTAATTTTAAGCTTTATAAGCTGGGATCAGAACTTCATTTTGTTTAGGATTGATTTTGCCCCGCTACTAAGGCAGAACTTCTCTGAGGTAGTCATTCCATGATTTATGAGGGTTGCCACTCTGGCTGGTGGGCACAGTGATGGTTGTTGATGCTGTGTAAACTTCTAGGGTAGCACTAGTGTTAAAGGACCTGTCTGCCAGTGCAGGAGAAGTAAGAGACACAGGCTCAATCCCTAAGTTGGGAAGATCCTCTGGAGGAGGGCATGGCAACCCACTCCAGTGTTCTTGCCTGAAGACTCCCATGGAGAGAGGATCCTGGTGGGCCACAGTGCGTAGGGTTGCAAAGAGGTGGACAGGACTGAAGCAGCTGAACACAGCGAGCTTCTAGGTTTGCTCCTTCTGGTCCTTTCAGGCGATTCTTTCTCCATCCTTTGGTTTCTTCATTTTCATGAACCGATTAACACTCAGCTGAAGACTTGAGAGGGGAGGTGCTCTGCATTTCTCTAGAGTTCTGTCTGCTTCTGCTGCTGTCTCTTCTCTAGTACTCTTTCTTGTAAATTCCAGGTACCTTTGCCTGGCCAGATCCCCCATTTCATCAACTCAGGGAGATCACTGGGCTTCATATGAATATTTTACTTTGCATATAGCCATGTAGCCTGGAAACTTTTTCCATGCAGGGCAGTTGTAAGACTTACCTCATTTGTTTCCAGTCTCTCAGGGATCCCTGGTTTTTGTTGCCTGTTGTCCAATGACTTGAAAGTAATTGTTTGATTGATTTATTTATTTACTTTACAGTCATTTCATGTGAAAAGGTAGATTCACTTCTGGTTACTCCATCATGTTCATAATCAGTAGTCCTATTCCTTAGTTTATACTGATAAATCAACGTCCAGAGAGGTGAATGTTTACTTAAGGTCTATTCAACTAGTCTAAAGGCAAAGAGGACTTTGGATCCCAGATTTCTTTCTTCCATATTTGTCCTCTTTTAGTCATTTTACACACTGCAACTGTCACCTCCAAATATAATTATTTGGCCACTGGATCTTTAATCATCTGAGCTTGAAATTCTAGACAGAGAGAATCTCATGGAATTCCTACTTTTTTGATTTTTATTTGTCAAACACATGTTTCTGTAGACAGGGTTGTGATCCTCAGGAATAAGATGCAGACAGAGTGTCAGCATGAATATTTTGTGAAGATTCCTGTTTTAGGTTTTACAGCTTTGTTTGATGTTGTAAAAATATGTACATGTTGTTGATGTGTCCCTTCAAAAAATTTCAGTTTGATGTTTAAGATATCCATTCAGGGTTCTGTCCATCACTGTTGCTAAGAAACTTACATTTTAAGTATATAAAAAACTTAGTAATAATGGCCCAGCTCAGGGCTGTGTTTAAGGAGAGGCATCAGGGTAGTTGTGATTGTTATTTTGCCTAAAGGTGCAAAATGAGATTATGTCTTATCTACAAGTTCTTACCAAACCAAGACCAGTGAAAACATCTCCATTGTGATTGACTGTGTCCTTTCCATAAGTTTGTGCAGGCAAAAACAGAAGCCATAGTTGAAAAATACTTCTCCCACATAGAAGACGTAGAAGGCAATCAATACATGTTAAGTTATTTTCTCCAATTTTGTGTCATCCCAGTGTGAAACATGAAGCTGGACCATAAAGCTGCTTCTCTCTCCCTTGTTCACTTTACTCTGGCCTTACTACCTCTCTTTAATTCCTTAAACTGGTCAGCCTCTTTCCTGCCACAGGACCTTTACACATGCCATTCTCACTGTGATGCTTTTTATTTCACACTTTGCATGCTTTTATGCTTCAGATCCAGCCTAAATGACATTTCCTCTTAGAAGATATTGCCCCCTACTGGTCTGTCTCCCTAGTCCCTCTTCATTTCTTCAGCATCCTTCATAGCCTTAGCTTTTGAATTTGTTTATTATTATACTGGCTTGTTGTTTTTATTTTAGATAGTGAGATTCATGAGAGCTAGGATGTTATTTGCTTTGTCACTCCTGGAGTGGTTGATTTAGATGATGAGACAATGGGAAAATGTGTGGTTTCCACTTGTTGGGGTTTGTGTTTATAAATAACGCCGTAAAGGCTGATGGAGATACTCAATAGGAACTTGTGGAGTAGAATCTCCAAAGGCAGCGAGTCAGTCTTCTGGGCATCACTGGGTACAAAGCGTAACCTCATTCTTGGTATAGAGCAATTGATGGCAATGCCATCCAACCCCCACACTGTCTGCATTGTCAGCCCTGGCAATCAGAACAAGGTAGGGCATAGTTCAGTCCAGCTTGATGCCACTCATAGTGTGATTTCCTGGTTATCAGATTTTTTCAGTGCTACCTGCCAGTTGTTTTCAATGCCTCTGACATGTGGCACACCTTTGTCCCTCTTGTCCCCTTTTGTGTCTTGTCCCATTTTGGTTGCCCAGTCTCCTGGTGTGAGGCCTTTAACAGGTGCTTCTGTGGAGTCTGTTTCTTTGAATTAGGGCTCATTTCCTTCCAGGTGCCCAAGACTCCTTGCCGTACCTGCTCTGCATGCTGAGAGGAGCCAGCAGTGTCCATGGCAGGAAGAATGGCTCTGTGCTCCCTCCAATTATTCCCTTCTCAGGCAGGCCCTGTCAACTTAGTAGTCTGGTCAGCCTTCCGCTGTTCGGAAACACTCCTTCACCTATTCCGATAAGGACCTCGGGTTTTCTCCCATGGCAAATGTATGCCTTTCCTCCTGCACCTGTTCCCTCCTCCCTTCTTGTAGCACTCCTTCCCGACAAATTCATTTTGTTGTTTAGCTACATCGACTCCTCATCAATAAATTACTTCTCACTCACCCAGGACCTTCTGTTTTATTCACAGATCTTTTGGGGGTCTTGCTCTTAATTATTAGAGCTGCTTACCAACTAGGCTGCCTCCTTGTTATTTGTCATGAACTCTGGTGTAGCCTCCTTTTTTTTCATCCACCCTTTGCTTTCTTATCATTGTTTTACACACTTGTAACTGTCAAATCAGTTCAGCTTTATAAGCCCACAGGTCCTCTCAGCAGCAGCATTTCTCCCAAATAGTCATGGAGGAAATGAGAGAAAGCATTGCTCTTCTGCATATTCTCCATTCATCACGCGTCATCAGGCAATTACTGAGATTCAACTGTGTGTGGCCACTAGCGTTGGGGTGAACAGTGGTGATGGAGAGTGAGACAGAATACTGAACCAGAATTATAGCTTATAGTAACTAGAAACCAGGAGGTTCTTGAGCTGGAAAATGTGCCTATAGCTATGCTGTAGGAAGGTAGACTGGACACCACTGTGAACCCTGGGCTGAGGAGAAAGATGTCTAGAGGTGGGACAGCAATCTAGTGGAGCATTACAGCTGTCCAGGCAGCCCATCCTGTTAAACTTGGGTTGTTCAGAAAGAGAGAGAGAAGGACCAATGCAAGAGAGATTTCTGAAGCACAGGTAACAGGACTTGACAACGATTAGAGGAGAGTGAGGAGGAGAAGTTGTCATGATGATTATAAGCTTTCAGACCTGGGAGGGTTTGGTCCCATTATGGAAGTGGGGAGTAGAAGAGGAGAAGGAGGGAGGCAGTGGGGAGGGGGAACAGTGTTATGGTGGAGGAGTGCTGAGCTCAGCTTTAGCATCCTGGAACTGCACTGCCAACAGCTCATTGCCCAGCATTTGGGAATGTGAGGCTGGAGCTCACAGGAGAGGCTGGAGCAGGAAAAGTTTTGGGAGTCGTCCAAACAGAAGTGGGAGGTGAACCAGGAGAGCAGTTGTATGCATATTAAAAGGTAGCTAGTGTTGCAGGCAGCAGGGGTGAACCCTAATGTGGTGTGAGTAGGTCCTCTGGGCTGGGGACACTCAGTGGATGGAGCCCCATGGACAGAATCGTCAGGGAGGATTTTCTCAAAGAGGTGAACTTACCTTTGCCCCACTGTGTCATTTGTATCCTTTTCCATGCTTTTCAATCCCTTTTCATGTCTGGCCACTATTTTCATGTGTATTAATCGGCTTTAGCCTCAGTGTTTTCCTTTCTTTCTGTTTGTCGTCATTCTGAAAGGGGAGGGTAGAGCATGGAGGAAGTGAAGGCGTCCAGTGCAAACTTGTGTTTGCTCCTTAAAGGCGGTGAGTGAGTGCCTTTCTGTAGAGCACGCTGAGCAGCAGAGATGGAATCAGAAATTTCTGCTTATTTCTCACTAACACGGAGAAGGAAAATGATTGAACAAAAGTGTAGTAGACAGTTGTGTGGACTTTGCCTTCCCGAGAAGCCTCGTGTGCTGTGCATCCTCTTTACTTGTCCAGAAGACTGGTTGCTCCTCCATCTTTTAGCCCTCACCCTCCTTTCTGGTCTGTTTCTCAGTATCCCTGTCTCTGGCCTGTGCTGGGATAGAGAAATGAGTCCGTCCTTCTCAGCTGAGCTCATCAGCTGCGCGCATTCCCACTACACTACACTGTGGCTCTTCTGGTGAGGGAAGGGCTCCCTCTGCTCTCTGCATGCAGGCCTCCTCTCCTGTACAACTTACACATGTGTCGGAGGAAGAGTTTGGGATGCGCGCTCTGCCTGATAGCTTTGCCAAGACCATTGAATTAAGCAGGCAATTTCCTCTCACTTTGTCTCTCTGTAAATTTCCCAACCATATGGTATGAGAAGAGTTTTTGGATTATAAATAAACAACACTGCTCATAAATCTCAGGGTTTTTGTTTTTCCCTCCAATGGTAATAAATAGAAACCATTGATTTGTAACTTCAGAGAAATGTGTTGGAGAAGAAGATAATGTCTCTCTCTCTATGGATATAAATATTTTTCCCCCATTTCTCCGTATGCAGAGTCTCTTTTTTACTGAGAATCATCTATCTGGCTGGGTTCCATTTATATTTTTATTGCTGCCATTTTCCAACCTGGAAGTAAACTGTTGCTTTAGGCAACATGAGTTTAGCCACATGGGCCTGGCCAGATTGCACTGACCAGATGGGTTTGGTGCATCTTTTCCCCTGCAGGGGTTGTCACTTCCCCTCCTCACAGGACACATGCTTCATCCCTGGGCTTGTGACAAAGAAAGGGAAGTGGTGGATGCTTTCCATTCATTTTTGGAAGAACCCCAGCTTGGGCATCCTGTATGTTGGTCCACTGGGTAAGTTGCAGCTTGGCCACTCTTAAAGTGCAGATCTTTTGAAGGCATGAAGAAGCACAGCATTTAGCAGCTCTTTTGTTTGCTTTCCCACTACTAAAGCTAGCATGAACTAGATGAGCATTCTAGCCACCAAGGACAAAGTCCAGAATGGTGCCCTGGGGCTGGGGTGGTTCAGGCAAGGCACAGCTCAGAGAAGGTATGGCTTGAGGTATGAGTGCAGATTTTGGTCTAGGAGGTAAGCTGAGTGTTGGTGCTTCTAGGTCAGCAAGGTGTTAGGGAACTAATAGTGGGGAGGGGGCAAGAAGGCAGGGGCCAAAGGCAGAGGTCAGCAGACTGTAGCCCATGAGCCAAATCCTGCCTCCCTCCTTTATGTAGCCTGTGTGCTAAGGACAATTTTCACATTTTTAAATACTTGAAAAATAAATACCAAATTTTGAGTGGAGTAGCCCCATTCATGCCTGCCAGCCCTTTGGGGACACAGATTCAGATGCCTGCAGCCTATCCTGACGTCTCACACTCAGTCAGCTCATTCATTTTCATGGAGGTGGAGAACAGAGGGCAAAATCTCCCTGGTTACACATATGTTCCTTAGCACCATTGAGGAGCTGACTTAGGATTGGGTTGTGATGGCCTCTTTTTAAGTCATCTGCCAGTCTCTTTGGCTCAGAGAAGAATGACTTGGGTTCTGAAGTCAAGCAGACATGGTTTCAAATACCCACACTGCTTAGCAGACATGTGAACTAGAGCAAGCCACTTGGTCTCATTGAGATTAGTTTTTCTTTTTTTTTTTTTGTCCTTTCTTTCTAATGAACATTTTTTTTTTTTTATCGTGGTAAAAATATACAGAAAATTTACTACTTTAGACATTTTAAGGGCATAATTCAGTAGCATTAAGTATATTCACAAAGTTGTACAATAATCACCACTACCTATTCCTGGAACTTATACAGATTTTAGAGTGCAGGTTTCTAACTGCATGGGGGATCAAGTTTGTTGAATAATTTTATTATTTTTATTTATTTATTTTTATATTTATATTTATTTTATTATAATTTTATTATTATTATTATCATTATTGGGTCAGGACACTTAAATTCTACTCTCTTAGCAAATTTAAATTGTATAACACATTATTACCAGTGGCCGTAATATTAGATCCTCAGACTTTAAGACCTTTCAGTCTTGAAACTGAAAACTTGTGTCTTTTTGCAAGCCTCTGTCTATCTCCTCCACCTACAGCCCCTGACAACCACTATTCTACTCTATTTCTATGAGTTTGATTCTTTTATTTTTTTAGATTCCACATGAAAGTGATATCATGCAGTATTTGTCCTTCTCTGACTAGCTTATTTCACTTAGTATAGTACCCTCCAGCTTCATCCATGTTGTCACAAACGGCAGTATTTTTCCTTATTTAAGGCTAAATATTATTTCATTATATGTATATATACATACACACACACACACATATATATATATATATATAATCAAATGCTGATGACTCAGATGGTAAAGAATATGCCTGCAATGCAGGAGACCTGAGTTCAGTCTTCAATCAGGAAGATTCCCTGGAGAAGGAAATGACAGTCGACTCCAGTATTTTTGCCTGGGATATCCTATGGACAGAAGAGCCTGGTGGGCTACAGTCCATGGGGTTGCAAAGAGCTGGATATGACCGTGTGACTAACACTATATACATATATATATGTATATATATATATATATCTGTGTGTGTGTGTTATTGTTGTTGTTTAGTTACCCAGTCATGCAGAGGATGAGATGGTTGGATGGCAGAGGATGGAGATGGTTGGATGGATGAGATGGTTGGATGACATGTTTGAACGAACTCCTGGATATAGCGAAGAACAGGGCAGTCTGGAGTGTTACACCTCATGGGGTCGCAAAGAGTTGGACATGACTTGTGACTGAACAGCATTCTTTCCCTTAAACATAGTCATGTGACTGAATTCTGGCCCACAGAGAGAGACTGGGAATGATGGATGCCACTTCCATTCATGGTAAAAACAATTCTCACTCATTTCTCTTTCTACCAGTTCAACTGAGAATTCCTAATATATCTAGAAGAGAGCAAATTTTGATATGAGAAGAGCCCAGGTTTTGGAATCATGGTGCAGAACAAGAGCCCCTGCTTGCCCGCACCTCACTGCTAGTCCATAATAGACTATGAAGTGGATCAGAAGTATACTAACATAGTGTTAAGTCACTGACATGTTGGCGGTGTTTGATATTGCAGCTAATGCTTTAATGTATACACTCTCTGGAATGCACATCCAGCCCTTCTATTCCTATATTCACTTTTGTTCTCTAGCCAGAATGTCTTTTTACTATTCCCAAGATATACAGTATCTAGCATAGTGCCTTTCACACTATAGGCATTTGATAAACATCTATTGATTTCTGGGTCAAAGACTTAAGCCCAGCTTCCTATAAAATGCAAGCATGTTTTCTGTTAGATCTGATATTTCAGAGGAAATATACATTTGGGGGTGATTCTCTACTACAGGATTTAGTATATAGCTCTTAAACAGAGAGTTCAGCCTGACTGGAACATTAAAACTAACTTTAAATGTATACACAGCCTTTCAGGGAGATTCCTACCACATACAAGGAAAACCCAGCCACATAGAATTCTAGATGTGTTAGAGCAGCATTGCAGATGGGCTCCATCCAGAAGAGATGGTTCTAGGCCAGGATATATGAACTTGAAGAGAATGATAAGGGCCCAGAGGTTTTCCCATTCATATTCAAGTGCTTAAAATAGAAACAGCCTGTCTTTCCTCCACTTTTAGAAAGCCTCACCTAGCTTTTCTCTCATGCTCTTGCACCTCTGATGAATTGTAGGACTGATGTTGAAACTCTGGAGTACGGCAACTACTGGGCCATCTGCTGCTTACACAAAGCAGGTCAGAAGATAAAGGGGAAGTGATATTCTCAGACGGAAGTTGTACAGGGGCAGAGGACTGTAGTTGCCCACTGTTGTTTTCTCTCATTCATCAAGTATGTTGGATATCTTGCCATCTTCTCAACGCTAACAATCACAGTAATGATAGAAGGCATTTGCTGAAAGTTACATGCTAGTAAGCCTTAGGTTAATTTAGGTTAACATTCCCTTTACACACCCATCAGCTGCAAGATGTGATGACTTCCCCCAGAGGTCACCACTTCTCACATCTGGGATAGCCACTACCTGGCTGGTGTGGAGCACAAAATCCTGGCCCCTTGCCTTAGAGTGGGTCAAGTCTGTGGAGAGAGTTACCCAGTGGAGCCCCTCTGTGGATCAGGCTTTACCTGGAACCTCAACCCCGATGATCTGCTACCCCTTCCCTGTCTTGCTTTCCTCTCTTCCATTAGGTTTTGCTTACGAGCATTCCGTCAGTCAGGGCTTCCCTGATAGTCCAGTTGGTAAAGAACCCACCTGTGTTGTGGGAGACCCTAGTTTGATTCCTGGGTTGGGAAGATCCCCTGAAGAAGGGAGAGGCTACCCACTCCAGTGTTCTTGAGCTTCCTTCGTGGCTCAGCTGGTAAAGAATCTGCCTGCAATGCGGGACACCTGGGTTCAACCCCTGGGTTGGGAAGATCTCCTGGAGAAGGGAAAGGCTACCCACTTCAGTATTCTGGCCTGCAGAACTACATGGACAGTCCATGGGCTCGAAAACAGCCAGACACGACTGAACGACTTTCACTTTCACTATTCCCTCAGTCATTCTCAAGCTTCTAGACCCAGCCTTAGGCTCTGGTTTTAGGCAACTGAGCCTAGGATGTTTTTCTGTTTTCTCAAAAACACTTTATAAGCTGCTCCAGAGATGTCAGCTCCACTTTTGTTTCTATCTATAGTAACACTGAGAATTCTCTTAGGCACTCAGGCTTAGAATCTTGAAGTTGTCTTTACCTGTTTCTTCTTCATCTCTGCCCCAATCCAGTAAACACATTATGCTTCTTCTGTGTCCCTCTTCATTTCTTACAACCTACTGTCATCAAGCTAATGAGATGGATTCCTAATAAGTCTTTCTACCTCTAGAAGAACATGCTTCATCAGCCCATCATATCCATCAGCAACCAATTAGTCTTTCCAAATGGACTTCTATCATGTCTCTGCCAGATTCTAGAACCTTGGGGGCCCCTGTTGTTTGTAAGATAAAGTTCAAGATCTTTAGCAGATATTCAAGACCCTCTACCAAATCTTATTCTACTTATAGAAACTTATGCTCTTTTATGCCTGTGTAAGAACATTTCTTTCAGATCAGGCCCATCTCCTAATTATTTTCTGAAAATATTCATGTGTTTTAGGTTCCAAGCCTTTGTCTTCCTTTGGACTCCTGATTCTCCGTCTTTTCCTTCAAAGCTCACCTCTTCAATAAAATCTGCCTTCCTTTTCTCCGAGCCTGCTAGCACTAATGAATATCATTATCTGCATCATTTTAATCATCACCATCATATGCCATCATCAGTATTAGAAACCTAAGTAATAATAAGCCTAGGGCTTCCCAGGTGGCACAGTGGTGAAGGATCTGCCTGTCAGTGCAGGAGATACAAGGGATGTGGGTTCAATCTCTGGGTTGGGAAGATCCCCTGTAGGAAACGTCATCTCATTCTAGTATTCTTGCCTGGAAAATTCCATGGACAGAGGAGCCTGGTGGGCTACAGTCCATGAGGTCTCAAAGAGTCGACATGAGTGAGTGACTGAGCGCACACACACATATAACAAGCCTGACATTGTGATAAATGTTTTATGTGCTTTTCCTCATTGAGTTATCACTGAGTTCTCAAACAACCTGTGTGGTACTTAGTTTAGGTTGTTTGCTTCCCCAGTGGCTCAGCAGCAAAGAATCTACCTGCGATGCAGGAGCCACAGAAGATGCAGGTTCAATCCCTGGATTGGGAGGATCCCCTGGAGGAGGGCATGGCAACCCACTCCAGTATTCTTGCCTGGAGAATCCCAAGGACAGAGGAGCCTGGCGGGCTATAGGCTATAGGGTTGCAAAGAGCTGGACATGACTGAAGCAACTGAACAGGCGCATTTACAGATGTGTGTGTGTGTGTGTGTGTGTGTGTGCGTGCGTGTGTGTATTAGTCACATCCGACTCTTTGCCGTGTCTCTGACTCCAAAACATGTTTATTGAACAACACTGCTATCCTATTGAATTTGTTCTAACTGCTTCCTACTCATTTGTCCTTTATTCATTTATTTATTGAAAATAGCGATTGAGGGCCAGGGAGTGGACACTGGGGACTTAGTAGGACCTTTGTCCTCACAGAGTTTTATCTAATTGCTCTTCTGAATCCCTTTACTAATTGTCCCTTTCTCTGAGCTTCTGCCTCCTCCCTAATCTTTCCAGGAGAGAGCCGTATCAAAATTTCACTGATGTGTTGTGTTATTTTGCCTATCATTTCATGATGGTTCAGGTGTTGTGTTTAAAATGACACATTTTATCCCTTGGCTTCCAGGACTGACTCATGCCATGCTTCCTAGTTATTTAGTGAGAAATGATCTTGTCTCGCCAAGACCATATGATACTTTCTGAGAGCATTTCTTAGTTGTCTAGATTAGGTGATCCATAGGCTCATAGACCTTTGGGAAGCTGAACACTTATTCTAGGGACATGCCTGACCTCAGGTAGTTTTTTGCAGGACCTCAGTGACCCTTGGTGATGACAGATTTGAATTCTTAGAACATAGACCTGCATTTTGAAAGCAACCAGAAGCCATTTGGATCTTAATCAGATGCACAGAAGTTTGGAGATGGCAGGACCTTTGAGATCATTGATTTTAACCCTCTCATTTTATAAAAGGGGAGAGTACTCAAACTGTGGATCATTGTTTTTGGTTAGAAACAAGGTGTGTCTGTAAGCATAGGATTCTGGAAACCCAATCGAACATAACTTACGGGACTTGCTGAATGCTGAAGTTCGAGCCGCTGGAGATAGTCAACACGTGCTGCTGCCAGTCCTGGTTTTGTTAATGGGCTGGGAGGCACTGTTCCCAGTCTGGCCTCTGTCTCCTGTCACCATCTTGATCTGACCAACTGAGCACTATCTATTCCCCAGAGAAGCAACCTGTGTCAGGAAAGGTACTGAGTTCCAGAGACTCCTAGGGGACATGAGCTTGAGGAAACTATGTGTATGTTGAGAGGAGTAGGCTGGCTTCCAGAGCTAAAACCCATATAAGGCTCTCACATGGGGGATTGGCAGTGAGTGTCCTTTGGTATAAAACACCATCCTTTCTTTCCAGAGATGCTTTTGGCCTGGGCTTCTGCAACCTCTGTGTTCCAAAGACTCCAGACCCAGGTGTCTGGGATGAAGTATTTTCCTGTTCAATAGATTGCTTAGGCTCTAGGCAGTGCCTATCTTCATTTCATTAAATCCTTCTTGTTTTCCAGAGGGGAAATAAGGGATGGTGGTGAGATGGTTTTAGGAAGGAATGGAAGTATGTCCAAGAACTAAGCGGATTCTTGCACTATGCTTTATGTAGATTTTTTCATTGGCTTATCTCAACAACTCTGCCTGATGGCAATTATTATGCCCATATTAGAGATGGGGAAAGTGAGGCCTAGAAAACTAAGGAAATTTGCCACTGTCATATTGCTAGTAGGTGGGAGGACAGGAATTCCAGCTTAGTTTTGACTTCAAACACTCTTATTTTTAATACTTGTGTAGTACCTCCTCTTAGGAACGTCTTTGGACATCCTCGTCCCTGAAAGGATGAGTCTGAAATCTCTACTCTGTGACACTTTGTGGGGCTCAGTCTCCACTGCTGCCAGGTAGGAGCCAAGCACCAGAGTAGAGCGCATGGGATTTGCAATCTGTTGACAAAGGCTCAGGCTTCAGTATTGTCATTTGCTTTAGTCACTTAACCTCTCTGAGTCTCTATTTCCTCATTTGTATGACAAAGATAAAATGTCTATGTCAAAGGGTCCTTGTGAGAATTAAATATCTCAAGAGAAAATGTTTTGTGTAAAGTACCATGCAAATGTTAGTTCCTTAAATGCCACAGTGACTTAGAGTAGCTCTCTTCTGAGAAATGAGTTATTGAGCCCAAGTTGTGCCAACAACTTGATCCCCGACCTCAAGAAGCTTATAGTTTTGGTGGGGACAAGAGGCTATAAAAATCAGAGGGCATAGGCCAAATTGTTCTGCAGTGATATAAAAGCAGTAAAGAATCAGAGAAAGGAAATATCACTGAAAGGCAGGTTAGATGAGAAGGCTTTATGCAGGAGATGGTATTTGAACTTTACAGGGTCTGGTGGAAGAAGAATGAAGTGAGAACATTTGCAAGGAGTCCATAGCTTTTATTAAAATCAGAAATGATCTCTCCGTAAGTTGCAGTCCTCTTGGGACCCAGTTGTTTGGCATAGAGCAGGAGTTCTCAAAGTGTGATCCTGGGAACCCTGGGGAATGTCTATGACTCTATCAGGGGATTAATGAAGTCAAAACTATTTTTAAGTTATAATAAAATGTTATGGGCTTTTAAAAAAATTCTCATTCTCAAATGTACAGTGGAGTTTCTAGAAGTTGTATGACATATGTGATATCAAAATGATTAAGCACAGATGTAAATATAATCCAACTGTTTTCCATTAAGTGAGTTATTAAGGGACATGGCAAAAAATGTAAAACAGTGCAGTGCTTTCTCACTAAATTATTTTTGCTCGAGAAACTCTAGTTTCTTTATCATAAAAAACTATTTATTACTTTAAAATAAATTAATATTGTAAAATTTTGCCAGATATGATTTCTAAAATTGCAAATTTGTGAATGTAACATATGAATTAGTCTTTAAGAGTATGAAGGAGTCCTGAGTCATAAAAGTTTGGGAACCACTGTTAAAGACAAAGCATTTTAGTGTGAAGACACCATTAAGGGCTTATATTTTTGCAATACATTGTTGCCAACACACCTATGTCTGGAGATTTTAAAATAGTTATGCCCAGTGTTGGCCAGTATTCAGTGAAACCGGTGCTTCCATGTACTGTTAGTGGAAGTGCAGATTGACCAGCGTATTTATATCATATAGAATATTTTATAACAAGAATATTAATGATAATTTTTAGCCTTTGAACTAATAATTGCACTTACATGAATGTATTTTAAGGAAACAAAGATGCACATAAAGATTTATGTAGAAGAATACATACTAAAGTTATTTAGTGTAAACATTTGGCCAGAAACCAACCATCTGACCAAGAAGGCAGTTAAAGTAATTTATGATACGTTTGTACATTGGGATGCTGTAAGGCTTTGAAAATTATTTTGGAAGACTATGTAGCAGCATGGGGAGATATTTAAAATATTATGTTAAGTGGAAAAGTAGGACAGCAAACTGTATACAGCGAATGACTCCCAATTTTGTAAACATACACATACACACAGATTAGAGAAAAAAAATACTAAAATATTAAGTGGATTTTTCTGTGTATAGCATGGCTATAATTGATGTCTGTGTTGCACATTATCCTTTTCTATATTCTAATGATATTTCTATCATTGTTTTTCAGTCCTTTTATATATATTCTAAAAATACCCTAGAGTATGGCATTCATTTTCCCTAAAGCCATGGGCCCCAGTCTGATGGGGCAGTCCATGTCACCTGGGCTTAATGAGCCCTGCCTCGGGTCTCAGAGGAGCATTTCTTTAAGGGCCACAGGATGATTTAAGAAATACTCTGTGACTTGAGAACAAACCCAACTTCTGGCTAACTGCTTATTTTTCTTACTTAACCTTTCTAAGGAAAGCTTTAAAAAACTGAGATTGGTTTTCAAGCCCTACAGCTCTGATCTCATGTCAAGTGCATTTGGAGTGTAGAATGTGGTGCTCAATAGGGCAGTTGTTTAAATAATATACAGGGAGCATAGCCATTAACATATAATTCTTTTAGAGGAAGAGATAAGTGAGATTTCAGGTTTCTGGGCCCATGAGGAGATGGAGTGTCTATGGTTCCTGAGATTCACTCCTGGGTATCTGGGAATTTCCTCTTCTTCCTTGGGCTGGGCAATGTCAGGTGTTGGCATAACTTTAGTCTTCTTTCTTCCCCAAATGACCAGTAAGATTAAGTGATAGAACCAGCTCTGCCTGAAGGAACATCTGCTCTGCTGTTAGTCTCTCCCAGGAGAACCTTTCACAAGCAGCAGGAAATCTGAATGTGACTATTTCAGTCCCTGGGACACATTTGCTCAGCCTGAATATCTAAACTGCATGGCATTATTCAGCATGCATTAGGGGTTAAAAGAGACAGGCAAGTAGCTCCTTGACCTCAAAGGACTTATTCTCTCTGGAAAAAGGAGCCTTGTGCACAAAAAGTTAAATAATGACATAAAACAACAACAGAGGAGAAAAGAGGTGTATCCCCAGTGAGTAGGTACAGTGCTCCCTGAGAGTGACGCTGATGCCGAGTGCTGGGAAACCAGAGGCAGGAAAGATGAGAGGCTTCTCGGAGGAAGATAGAAGCAAGAAGACCAACTGGACAGGGCTGGTTGTTCAGGGAAGAAATAGACCGTTTTGACTGATTAATTAATGCCTCGAGTGCCTACCACATACAAGGTGTAATGCTGATGCCAGAGAAGAAAACGATTTACAAATGAATGAGGCACAGAGTTTAGCTTTTCCAGAGTAGAGGGATGGTCTGAAGGCTCTCCATGAGTTCACATCTCTCCATTAGGCAGCTGCCCATTTTATCCTGGAGGTTTCTAGTTGTGCACAGACAGACATAATTGCATGCATGTCATAGGGACTCAACTGTCTGCATGTAATTTTAAAGGGAAACGGTAAACATCTACTCCCCAGATAGAAATGCCTTGCTAAAACTGTCCAGAACCTTCTAGTTTGTGCCTCATTATTTTTTTCCCCAGGAAAACTTGCTGAAAAAAAGTAAAGTCTGTTTTCCCTAGACTTTAATTTCCACCTGCTGGAGGCTATCTCTGATTATGCGTAGCAACCCCTCCATCTTCCCATGTGCCTTATGGTCGCTGATTGCTTATATGGTGGGGATGAGATGGCCTTAGCCTGCCCACTGGTGCTTCTGTAACTACAACTTACCTTCTGTTTGCTGAGAGAAGTATGAGACAATTTCTCCTCCAGTGATCACATTATTGTTCCACCATAAGGTCTCCCAACAACTGACGGTGAAGTGAACTGCATGATATTAGGGCTATTTAAGCTTCATGGTAATCCGGTGAAGGTGATATTTATATTCCCATTGAGCAGACATGAAATAGGAGACTTATGTAATTAGTCTAAGATTGCACAGGCTGGATTTGAAACCAAATCTGCTTGACTCTGAAACGAATCTTCTTATGGTTATGCCAGGGCTGTCTTTTTGAATGCAAATGCTTATCTGTGATAGAGTTCCTCTACAGATGTGTTAATTTACTGATCTGCCTTGTAACTGTTCTGTAACAAATCACTTTATTGTGATTATTTTTAACTGCATGAGTGATTCATGAATATGTTTTGAAAACATTATAATATGACGAATAAAGTCTAGTTCTTACAGCCAACCAACCCACCCTGGACCCCTAATCAGAGGTAACTTCTATTACCATGCATTTGTGTTTTCCTCTAGAAATTGTAAAATACACTTGTATACACACTTCTAAACCAAATGGAAATACATTGGTTTGTTTTGTCTGGGTACAATGTTTGTGTCTTTAATGCATTATTGTTCAGCAGCCTTTTTCACTTAGTCATGTCTTAGAGATGTTTCTAGGTCAATAATCTTGATATTACCTGATTCTTTAAAGCTATTAAAGAATATAGCACATATAGTGTATGTGTGTGTGTGTTGTATAAAATACAATATATTCGTGTGAATAAAGGTGCAATCAGTGGGATACCACCTCCTCTCAGAGGTCTGCTAATGCTCTTTCCTTTCTCTGGAGGACTGCTTTCCTCCCTGCACTCATATGACACAAACAGGCCTCTTGGCTGATAGTGTTGAGGTCTTTTTGTCATTTTGAGTCCTCAGAATAACAATCCAGCAACCCTATTTTCTGAACTGAGACTCTTCAGTGAGAATTGAAGTGTTCATATGTCAATGGGAAAGACCAAAGTTCTGAATGTTTTGTCTAGCTCCCCACACTCCATCCTTCCCCCCTAGATCTGAGCTGGAATGGTGCTGCTGGTGGGTCTACATTTTATTTGATATAAACTATGAATTCTGCATGCTCTGGTCTGCAGAGTTAGGTAACCTTCAATTCCCTGTACTTGGAACACTATAATGGCTCTCATTCAGATAGCTGGGGCAGGAGAGCATTAATTATTCTGTATCATTGTGTCTTTTTTTGTGAGACAAGATAATGAGGCTGTGGAGTCAGATGACATGAAGAGTTATGGAGAGCTGTGTGAGCTTCTGCCTGGGCATCAGCCTGTCTGTGGTTTTTCTGAAGTAGGGTAGAGGGCCAATACCCACTTAGGACAGAAGCTATTTAAATCACTTGCCTTTGGCTGGGAGTCTGAAATTATTTTTTTGGCTGGTTATTTGTGGTCAGGCTGGGCTTCTGCCACTGCAAAGACATGAATTAATGTGGCTTTAGACACTGGCCCTAAGATCGGGAGTGGAACAGGCCAGAGGGGAGCATCAGTGGTTTTCCCATCTGGATGGTGAAGACTCTCTGGGCAGCCATGGATCTGGAGCTGCACTGTGGAAACTCCTGACCTGCCTGCGGAGTGGGCTGTAAAGGTTCCCTGCATACTGGAGCCCCTCATTGCCTCTGGTGTTTGATTGTTGACTCTTCTTGGTCTAGTGTAGGTCAGTGGAGCACACTCAGGGGGAACGGTTGGGGGTGGGGCACTTCCCTGGGTCTGGCACTGGGAAGCATGGGTCTGCCTTTTGATTCCCCAGCAGCTGGGCCATAGTGTACTTTCATGGCACAGTTGGAAACAGTAGCCAAAAATTCCTTAATGATTAATTGGGCATCCATGTGCCTCACCCGGTAAGAGTAAGGAGTTTATAAATCAAGGGCAAAAAACAAGGTGGTTGTCCTTGAGAAAAATACAATCTGGGTGAGTAGTCATAAAAATGACAGCCATCCACATTTACGCACAAGGTTTATCTGATGCTAAACTAAGTTTCTCACTATTCTCTATGGAGTACTTAACAACAGCGACCCTATTGTTCAGAGAAGTGAAGAGCTTATGGTCCGGTTTGCCCAGCCCTGTGTACAGTTGTCTTCGCCCTGCTTCTGGCTTCCTTGTTCTCTCTACTTAGTGCTCTGCACTTCTGGAGTTTTAGAATATATTTATTTTATTCGCTATTTGTCTTTTAAGGAGCTTTTAGTCATTGCTGAAAAGAGCACATATGCGTATTCAGAGAATAAATACGGAACTCCTAATGCTGTTGATATATTCAGAGGAGAGTGTGGGCTGAAGTTGTAGGAAAAGTCTCCACAGTGTAGTTAGTACTAGAACTGGAAATCAGAAAGGAGGAAATCTGGACAGTTGTCAGCTGTAATCTCATTGGGAGAGCGGGAAATGGGAGGAAAGGGGGCAGACTACACACGCCTGAGTGCCAGGCTGAGGCAGACTCTTGGCCCCGATGGCAGGGAATGGTGAGACAGGGCATCAGATTCTTTGGCTGAAACCTTGGGACGCTGTCTGAGAGACAACAGTGGGGTGGGAGCCTGGCTGTTGGTAGGGATGGTAGGGGCTGGTATTGCAGTCAGCTAGACTAGTGCCCCACAACTTACACCCTGCATGCTCTTGTAAATATGCTTTGTTGCAACACAGAACACCCATTCAGTCGGGTATCCTGCTTGGCTTGTTTTGAACTACAGGAGCAGCGCTGAGTAGTTTTAACAGAGATCATCAAAACCTAAAATACTTACGCTCTGGCCCTTTTACAGGAAATAGCTCACTGCCTGTGCTAAACCGCCTCATAAGTGTCCCTGACTTGGGTGGAGCAGAGGGCAAGCCCAGTATCTAGCACATAGTCAATGCTATAATAAGAACAGATAGATATGCATGAAGAAGTGAGCAAAATAAAATTGCTAACAGGAAAAGGAACTATCAGGACTGAGGTGGTTTACTAATTTTAGATAATATCACAGAGAAGGGAGTCCCATGAGAAGATGAAAGACTTAGAATCGAAGAGTGAAAGGCTTGATATTTCGTAGTTCCTCCTCGGGGACAAGCCTTGCAGGGGGACGGGGGTATTGAGGAGCACAGGTGGCAGACAAGGGGAAGACAGCTGGCGGGATTAGGAAAGCAGTGTGTCCGCCCCATCCTGAACATCTGGTGGCCCCGTAAGAACTGGCAGCATGCCCTGCAGAGCCCTCTCACCTCTGGCAGGAACGTGGTGCTGGGAATGCAAAGTGGGCTGGGGTGGGGGTGGGGTGGGGTGAGTACTGAGCTCTAGCTCAGTTCTAATGGGAAGCTGACTTGGCTGCGTTGGCTGGAAGTTTTTCTTTTCTGTTCTTTTACTTTTAAAATAGCAGCCCATATGTTTGTTGCTACCAGACTCTCCACTAGACGCTCATTAGAGGAATGGGAGCTTGCTGGGTGGATGAAAGTATACTATATTCACAACTCTGCTCTGGAAATTGTCATTAGGAAAGTGGCCTTGGCTACCTGGGTTATGACAGGTAAGGCTGGTGGGGGAAGGGGTGCTCCCAGAGTATACTGGCCCACATGGAGGTCTTCTGGAGGCTTCTCAGGATGGGAGAGGAGCTCCTGAATAGTTAGAGGGCTCAAACCAGGAGTTCTGAGGGAGTTGAGGGGGGTGGACATCTAGTCTACCGGTGAGCCTGGGGTACTTGGGGAGGAATGTGAGTAGTTGGCAGCTGGGAGGCTCAACCTGACAACAAGCGGGTCCCTGGGCAGGGTGGAGTCACAGAGCAGATGACCAACAGTGATACAAATGGGAAGACAAGAGATGGTTGGGTCTTGAGGCCAGGACTCAGGGTCCCAGCTACTAACTGGATTCAGTTGCTCTGGAATTGAAGATTTTGGACACAGAGAGAGCTGGGACAAGACTGGTCAGGAGCTGTGGACTCAGGCTCTGGCAATAAAGAAGGACTCAGTTTCTGGAGCTGGAGACTAAGGGAATTTCTCTTTGAAGGTACAGCCACCTTAGAGAAAAATTTGTCAATAGATAGCAGAGAAGTTATGTTTGGGGTGTGAGAGTTGTGCATGGGGTGTGAGTTGTAATTTCACACCAAGATGTCTCTCTAGAAAAGACTTGTGTAAAAATGGTGATTGAAATATTTATCATAGCAAATTTTAAGAGACAAAATATTTATCAGAGTTTGAAAGGATAAATAGACAATGGTTTATTGGTAAACTGCAATGCTCCACAGCAGTTAAAATGAATGGATTATGGCTAGGTGTGTCAACATGCATAAAATCCTCCAAACTGAATGTTGGACAAAATAAACTAGCTACAGAACATATATCCTGTGGGATAACGTTTATGTAAATGTAAAAACACTTGAAAAGATAATCAAGTATTTGTGTTGATGGACAACATATACATCTAGTAGTAGATTTATGATTGGCATCTCGTAGTTTTCTGTGTTTGGAAGTAATTCATAATGAAAGACAACAGACGAACAAGAGGTACACACACACATACACACACAGAGCAGTGGAATAACCTTCTGGAACTGGAGGAATCTGAGCACAGACACAGAAGCTGGGAGCGCTGTGGCTGGGCACCTCTCTCATGCTGCCTGCCGGGTTAGCTGTGTCTTCTGAGCTGTTCCAAATGGTAACTGGCCTAGTGCCCAGCCCATGGCAGGTGCCCAGTGCATGTGTGGTGTCTCCAGCTTTCTGGACATTTCAGCTTTAGGAGTTTAGCATCAGGATTTGGGAAGTTAGCTTTAAAATAGGGGAACTGAGCCTGCTTCCTCTAAGTGATCCTGCTGGCAGATGTCTAGAGTCACGAGGTGAAGGATGATCTGCTTTTTTGTCAAAGTGACTTCTCCAGGCACTGCTGGCTCTGGCAATGGTGCAGAGGCTTCTGCCAGCTGCCCCTAGCCCAGGGGAAGGAAGCCCACCCCACTCTGTGGTCAGTGCAGTGTGCAGTGTCCGTGCTAAAAAGGACAGAGTCTAGGCCTCCTTTGGTCCCTGGGCCCGCTGGTTCCTTGAGGTGCCCTCACTGAGTGAGGCTTATGTCTGTGCGCCTGCTTGAGCAGACGCTGCCCCAGAAGCGAAGGAAGCTGAGCCATGGCATATCCTTTGTTGGGAAGCCCCTACCCTCAGCAGCCACTTTTGGAAAAGAGCAAAGTCAGTGTGAGTTGGTTGTGCAGCTTCCAGAAAGAGAGACTGTGCATCATGTTAAGTACACTACCTTTGATGAGGGTTATTTGGATTCTGGAAGGAAGTCTGTTGTGACATCAGTCATGAAAGGAGCCCTGAGAATTTAGCTCTTACAAGCAAGATGTTTGCTATATATAGCATGAAGAAAAGTCATTAGTTGGAAACAGCTTAGCGCTGTGTTGGTGGGATAATAAGATTTAAAGTCCAGAAGGGGCCTTATGATTATCTGAGTTAAACCTCTTGTGTTGAAGATAGAATGGGGCTTGGCAAAGATTCTCTTCTTGACCAAGCTCTAGTCAGGATCCTCTGAGCCCTTTTCACCTAGGGCCAGTCCTTAGATATGTCCTCAAGAGCCCATTTTTAGCAACAATCCTGCTAAGTGAGTTTAGTCAGAATCCCCACTACCCCTCACAATATCTCATTGTACTCTGTATCTAATCAAAGTCCTCATCCCCAACCATAACCCAGGTGACATCTGATCACCCCAGCCTGCCTTCAGCAAGAATCTTGTCAGTCAGCAAAGAATTTCCACACCTTCTTAGTAATGTTCTATCCACTGACCCCGACCCTTCTCTTTGGTTTTAAGTTCCTACATTTTCCTTAGTGTATTTGAAGTATGGCCTAATCTCCCTTCTCTATTTCAAAACCTCCTTACCGTGGTCCCTATACCTATTGCTATAGTCCTGAATTATGTCTGCCTTTCCATTTTAAGCAGTGTCAGGGTGATTCTTTCTTTAACAGACTTAGAGAAGACTTTTCCAGGGCAACACTTGGAGTACATTTCAGAGTCAGTTCTTTAGATTCCAAGTTCAATGTTCTTTCCCCACCCGGTGCTGTCTTTGTGCCTTCAAGACTGTAGAATCAAGAAGCAGTTTGTTCTATAAAAATGTTTTATTTGTATTAAGAAAAATATACTATTGACAGTCTCTTGAGATTATGATATGTCTTCTCCCCTGCCCTGGGTAGAATAGGAGATCAGAATGACTGGTCATTTAACCTTACTTCTAGTGTCATTTAACCTGATGCTAGATCCTTCCCTGGCACCAGATGCTAAAAGACTTTACCATTCTGCACATTGTGCCAGCATCTGAAGTATCAGGTATGTTTTCTAGGTGTGGCTCTCTGTTGAGTTGTTATTGGACATCAGAAGGTGTTCAAGAACATGTGGGTAGATTTCGACAGATTCATGTATTCATTAACCCTTGCAAATAAAAACAAAGCAAAACAATACAGAAATCAGTAGATTTTCAGCACTTACTTAGTACCATGTATGGTACAATGCATTGGGCTGTTAAAAGAAATGGCTTTTTGCTCTTGGGGAAGTATAGTTGAGGAAAAAGTTACAGAATAAATAGTATTATCATAACAATAGGATAAACACTAGAATAGTAAAATGTGTGAGGTAGTACAAGAACACAAAGGAAATGGTGATTAATTCTCAAGTGAGAAAGTTAGAAGGAGGGTGATAATAGAGTTGAGAATAAAGATTAGAGAGAAATTTACTAAGTAAAGGAAATAGAGGATAGAGATAGTTCAGACAGAAGGGAATGCTGTGCCACAAATGTAGGCAACAAAAATTCAGGACATTCAGGAGCTGAATGAGACTGGAGAGGAAGGGGCAGAGGAGCCAGTGGCTGGAAATGGGTCTAATAAGAAAAGTTACACCCAGACTTTACAAGACTAAGCTTGAAAGATGCAACTTCACTGTGTGTAGGCAGTGGGTGATTGCTACTAGGGAACAGGGTGGACAGATCTGTGTGGTTGATATTTAGCCTGATGACAGCATGAGGATTGGTGGGAGGGGGAGAAGGTTGAAGAAGAGCATCTGATTGGGGATTGTTGCAAAAACGATGATGCAGTAGCCACTGCATTGAAATGAGGATGAGATCACGGGTCTCAGTTATTTAGGAGATAGAATCATTAACACCCGGAGACTGAGCTGGGTTCGATAGATAAAGGCAAGGATTTCTCTCATTGGCAGTGATTCCTAGTGCCTCCTAGTGCCTAAGGTAGACAGGAGACAGAAGATAAGAATTCAGTTTTTGGGGGATGATGATTAAAGTTAGCATAACCAATGACCATGTGGGGCCTGTAGCCTAAGGAAGGATTAGAAATACTGACATTTTGTTTATTCAGTAAATGTGCCAAGTGTGCATGATGTGTAAGACGTTCTGTACATTTTGGAAAAAGACATGAATGTCCTTTGTATTTTTATTTATATATATATATATATATATTTTGACATTTCAGAATGCCTACATCTTGTTAGGAAGTTTCAACATGTTGTATTTTTTATCCTCGTAAATGCATTGTAAGATTATATTATCCCCATTTTTTTTGAGTAAGAAATTTGAGGCTCCAGCAGGTGAAGTAACCTGCACTTGGTCATGAAACCAGGGATCTGCCCATCTAAGAATGAACCAGAGTTTTCTGTGCCCCAAGTTCACATTCTTTCCTCTTCCCATAGCATTCTCTGAATTTCCTTGTCCTTGGGGACCTTATGTTGTGGTGAGGGAAACAGAATATAAGGAAACTAATCATGACAATACCAGAAAACCTAAGAGTACATTTCATGTACAGTATGTGCCTTGGGTATACAACAGATGGGGAACTTTGTACTTGTGCAGAGGAGACATGAGTGCCAACCAGGGAGAAGGCCAGCGAAGGCTTACTGGAGGTGAGCGTGGGTATTTAAGCCAGGCCTGGGACACTTGGCTTATAAAGCTAAGCTGTGGGCCAAGGCAGAAGCAGATTAAAGTTAGAAGGTGGGTAAATCAAGAAAGATTAGATTAGAAGGTAATCAAGGAAAAGGCAAGGGCAGGTAGTTACTATTCCTAGGAGAGCACAGGGCCAGAGTCGGGATGCAGGCCCCCCTGAGGTCAGCTGACTGTAGAGATGATGAGTAGTCCTCTGTGGCTTTCTGAAGCTCCAGTGGGAGAGATTTCCTGAATCTAGCTAAGGAAGGGGATGGCAGACAGAATGAGAACCTGGTGATACTGGTCCTGAAAAGGGAGGGAGGTGTGTGGGGTGGGGGTGGGGAAGCGAGGCGGGAGCAGCAGGAAGCTTGGCTTCTTGAATCCACTTTTGGGTACTGGCTGTCCCTCCTCCTTGGAAAGGAGAGAGGCGGGATGGAAGGGAAGGAGCCTGTGGATTGGTTGGCCTGCCCTGTGGTCTTGGTGTAAGGTCAGAGCCCTGAAAATTAGACCCAAAGGAGGAACAGGTAGCCAGCAGGATCATTGGAATGCGAAACTAACGGTAGCTGCTCGCTGTTGCTGGCTCTTCCCCCGATGCACCATTGCTCCTGTGTGAAGCATCAGACTCTGCTGGGTGTGGCCAGGTTTGGCTGTTGGATCCCATGAGGCTCCTGGATGCAGCACTTCCTGCCCTTCTGAGGGTCTCCTGGTTTCAGGCTCAGTAGAGGAGCGTGAAGTTGGTTGTACCTCAGGAGAAGGTCCGGCATTTTCCCCCACTTTCCCCCGGCAGGGACTCAGGCCTCTCCCCACAGAGCTCTGGGGGGACAGAGGGCTGAGCACCGGAGGCAGCCTACCTCCACAGCTCCTGTCGCCACACCACTCCACAAAGGGCAGGAAAGTAGGTCTCTGAGAAAGGCCGGGAACAAAGGGGAGCAAGCTTAGGTAGTAAGCAGATGCATTAGTCTAATTGCTGTTCTAAAATTAATGGGGCTTTTTATCTCAGAGGAACACTTTTTAAGCACTCATGTAATTTGGGAACAAAGATGCAGGTCGGGGTAGAGCTGGGCTCCCCTTGAAACACAATCCCCCATTTGGTAAAACAATCTTTTCCTTTCTTTCTTCCTCTCTTACCTGCAGATCAACAGATTATGGCACCACCTATGAAAAGCTGAATGACAAAGTGGGTTTGAAGACTGTCCTCAGTTACCTGTACGTCAACCCCACCAACAAAAGGAAGGTGAGAAGGGGGATCACTGGGTCCCGAGCACTCCCTGTGGAGTGGCAGGGAAGCCAAAGGCCAAGAGTTAAGAAAAAGACAGTAGCCATGGAGTCACTTACAGAATGTCTATTTTATATGTCAAGAACATCACAGACACTGTAATTCAAACAACTCCCTTGAGATAGTAGTGACAGTAATAATAACAACAACAATGGTAAAACGATGTAATTGTTTTAGGAGCGTCTCTGTGCTGAGGAGGGCTTGTGCTGTGTGCTTTACACACTTTATCTCATGTATTCTCACAATGAATCTCTAGGGTACAAATGATTACTGTCCCCATTTTACAGAGGAAGAAACTGAAGCTCAGAGAGTTTAAGTAACTTTCTAGCCTAAAGCCAGACAGTAACAGATAGTATGGTGATGAACAGATCTGGGATTTGAGAATGGGTTGGCTTGACTCTGGGCTTCCCAGGTGGTGCAGTGGTAAAGAACCTGCCTGCCAATGCAGGAGACATGTAAGAGATGTGGATTCTATACCTGGGTCGGGAAAATCCCCTGGGTGAAATTGTATAAGGTCAGACTTTGGTCACAGAGACCTCTTGGAAGAAGGGGGCCTGGGTTCCACAGAATGATGGATGGTTATAGAAAATAAGTGCTGTATGATGTGTTGGCTGTGGGGGGATGTGATCTTTCCCCAGCAAGGAAGGCACTCCTATTCAGAAACTTAGGCAGGCCAGGCCCCAGAGATACCCCAGAGATATGAAAGGCCATTTCAGGGTTTCTAGAGGACTGAAAATGGCATTGCACTGCCCAGCTCTCCCCTTGCCATCTGATGTTTACTCCCCAATGGTTTTGCAAGCCTTTTCTTTATCGAGGTAGGTGCAGGGGTGATCTTCAACCCATTGTTCAGGTGTCCCTGATTTCTGATTCCAATCTGGCAGAGTCCAAGCTGTGATAGAGAAAAATGATTGCCAGTGCTACTCAAAGCAGAGCAACTTGGACTCAAACCCTTAGCTCAAACCCTAGAGCCAACCCTTCTTGTCACTCCCACCTAAGTATCCCCAGTGAAGGGAGGAGCAGAATTGGTGATGGTCTCCTGGATCAGCATTGGTGGCTGGTGCTCAAAGATCCAGCAGCTCCAGGGGTGCCCATACCTGGGAGTGTGCCCACCAGCCAGGTGCCAAAAAACTGATAATCAGGATGACTGCGTACATGCCTGTTCCTGGTTTTAGCTGAGTAGTTTCTCTTTTCTTTATCACAGAGGGTTGTCATTTTCCCATTTCTCAATATTGTTATTTGAATTATTGAATGTTAGACCTGGGAAGAATCACAGATTTCATCTGAACAAGCAGTTATTGATGGTTTTCGAATTGCAACTCTCGGCAAGTGTGTTTAAAGCTCTAGACCTCCTCTTAGACACAAACCCCCACACACAAAATTTTGCTAAGAATTTTTGGATGTTAATGAACACCCTTAATCCCACCTCTTGACCCAAGATGTCCACGGAGTCTTGGTTAAGAATCTTTCATGTACACCAAGAGTCTCAATTTCCAGATGAAGAAACTGAAGCCAGGAAAGCCCCCAAAGCCAGGTGAAAAAAGGAGCCAGAGTAAGAGCCCAGGGCTCCTGATGCTCAGCCCAGGTTTCCTGGCTTCAGACCATGTTTTGCTCCGTTTCCTTCCATACGGTCACAGCCCCGGGCTCTAAAATTGATGGTCTAGTCCTGACCTGGGAGCTTGAGGCAGCTTGCTTAATGATCTGGAATTTAAGTTCAGTGCCATGTCCATGATGGACACGTGATTAAACTTGACTGAATCAAGTCAGGCATGATCCATCTCCACTCTGCCTTATCCTTTTATTAAGAAGGAAGCTGAGTGCAGTGGAGGACAAATGTTCTTCCCATGTCACTCAGGCAGTCAGCGGCAGGATGGGCAGTTTGTTTTTAACTCTCAACATAAAGCTCCTCCCACCCACGCAGTGACTTGGGATCAGGTGAAATCACAAGGAGTGTCTGCACTCTGGGAGAAGAAAGAAGTAGGTGTTTGACACATGGCAGATGTCCTTCAGCAATGATCTCTCACCTGTGTCTGGACCACAATAAAAGTAACCATATCTTCACGGAGATGATCGATCAGCTGTTTTTGTAAGGATTTTCCCAAGGGGCCTATAAAGAGTCATGCCTGTTTGCATCCATTCTGGTAGTCATCTGTCACGTATGTTTTCCATTAGACTCGTACTATCTTTCGGTCTTCTGCCATTTTTCTCTACTCCTAGTTTATCTCTTCTTAGTATAACCTACAGGTGGTCAGTAGTGTGGGAGACAAAGGGAGGATAAGGCAAATGATGAGGGTTAGAAAGAACGTAAAGCTAGGCTTTGATGCTCACTGGTGCAGAAGGCACCTCCATTTCTCTGTCCCAGAGACCATGGCTCTCTGGAGCGATTTCTCAGAGGAATTTTTGCCCAGTTAACAAAGGTTAAGGAATTTTTGCCCAGTTAACAAAGGTTAAGCCAATTATGGGCTTCCCAGGTGGTGCTAGTGGTTAAGAACCTGCCTGCCTGCCAATGCAGGAGACATGAGAGATGTGGGTTCTATCCCTGGGTCAGGAAGATCCCCTGGAGAAGGGCATGGCAACCCACTCCAGTATTCTTGCCTGGAGAATCCCATGGACAGAGGAGCCTGGTGGAGTACAGTCTATAGGGTTGCACAGAGTCAAACATGACTAAGTGACTAAGCGTGTACACACACACATACATGCACACACATATGTTTTAACTTCATAAGAAACTCCCAAACTCTTTCCAAAAGGCCATTTTGCCTGTGTTTTCAGAGAAACACCACCAAAACACAGTTAAATCCCATGTAAGAGGCACTGCCACTGAGAAAGCCAGAAGTGCGGATATTTTCTGCACTCAGATTAGGAAGAGACAAAAGATTAGCTAGTGCCATGGATTTGCTGATTTATTTATTTTGAAACTAGCAGTAGAAATTGACTTCATAAGGAGACTGAGTGATCCTGAAGTGCTTTCTGAATCATCCAAGGAGCGATGAAACTAAATTCTGTTTCATTTTATTGTTAAGTGTTTTTGATTGTATCTGAGCCTCAAGATGTTGGCAATGCACAAATATTCCATGTGGTGACTTTCTCTTAACCAGAATGTTCAAGTTTACTAGACCTACACTTCTCAAGCCACTCAGGAAAAATGATAGTTAGATGTAAATGAAAATACCCTTGTATGCTTCTTTACTGGTCTAGTGCTGTGTGGGTCATTATGACCTTGTAATGCAACTTTTTAAAAAGTTACCATCTTATATTTGTCTCAGAGTTTAAACCAGTGGTCATCTGAATTCTCTTCTGAGTTTGAATTAAGCAAGATTCTTTTGATTCTCTCAGCATTCAAATTATCTGTAGCTCCCGATGTTCATCAAGCGGCTAATGGCAGTAGTCTCTAGCAGATTTTTCAGTTAATCTTGTTGAAGTAGTGACTTTTCACCTAATGAATTACTTATGTAGCAGATGGATACTGCTTTCCCTGGAGGCTGTGAGTATATCAGAGTTCTGTCACCCTTAGCAAGACAGTAAAGTGTGCTTGTATTTATATAGTTGTTCCCAAAGCTAATTGTTGATGTCTTAACACTTTTTTTGACAACATAAAATTTCCCAGTGTAGATAGCTAATAAGCTATTAGGTTGAAAATAGAAATGTTGATGTGTGTAGAGTTTCCTACTAGTATTAATCTTAGTTAGCATTAACTGAGCATCTACTATGCTCAGATCCTTTTTAGGATCTTTATCTGTATAATTGCCAGCCCTCCCAGCCACTTTAGAAAGCAGGCAAGATAAGGAAAAAGCCTGTCTGTAAATTACACCGTGCTTGTTATACTTGTAAATGGTGAGTCTTCAAGAGTCTTCCCAGGTTTATTTATAAATAAAGGTTTATTTGGGGGATGAATTAGGAAACATCTGGCAATGCTAGACTCCTTTAAAAGTGAAAGTGAAGTCACTCAGTCCTGTCCAACTCTTTGGGACCCCATGGACTGTAGCCTACCAGGCTCCTGGATCCATGAGATTTTCCAGGCAAGAGTACTGGAGTGGGTTGCTATTTCCTCCTTCAGGGGATCTTCATGACCAGGGATCGAACCCAGGTCTCTCACATTGTAGGCAGACGCTTTACCGTCTGAGCCACCAGGGAAAATACTCCCTTAAGGAAGCTGCAATTTGGACTAAATAGAGTATAGATGTGAAATGTATCTAAATAGAGTATAGATGTGAAATGCTGGGAGCTGCTTGAGTTGAGGTTGTTCTAGACCATCCTGTAGTGCCATCAGCATTGTTTTAATGGCATTCATCTGCACTAGTTGTATTTTATGTGATTCTGCATTTCTTGCTGTTTCCCTTTCTCTGGCCATTTCCTGGGTGATGTTTGAGCCTGGTACTTTGAGCTTGAAGAACGGTGCATTAGTTTCTGATGCGTGTGTGTGAGGTTTGCCTCTGGAGGAGCCCTCTGTTCTGGTGGTGTCTGAACTCCAGCTTACAGCCTCCCCTTCCTTTGTAGGAGATAAACATCCTTGGGTTTTTGGAACTCATTACCCTCAACTGACTGTCCACACACCCATGCAGAATGACACATGCCAAGGTTAAAAGCCTGCATTTACTGGCACTGTGCTTCATAAAACAGGCTAAAGTCTTTGTGCCTCAACAAGAGAGGGGCTCAGCTATCATGGGTGTCTATTTAAGAACAAATCTTTGAGTGGATAGAGAAATGCAGGCAGGCTATGGCCTAATTGCTCTGGCTCGAAAGCGGCTGCCACCTGCAGATTTGGAAACAGTGTTTTGGAAACGACAGAGAACACAGAAAGTCCTGACTGCCAGGGAATGTGATCAAATTGCTACAGGGTAGAGGTGTGTGTGCCTGTGTGTGGGGATGGAGTGAGGGAGGGTGTGGGAAGACGGTAAACACTGATATCATAAGAGAATAAGGACTTTTTAAACCTGAGCTCCTAATAAGTTCTGGGCACTGGGCTAAGCTCATTTCTACATTCAGTTTTTAGTTTCTCTCTTAATCTCCTGAGCCTGATAGTTTTATTCCCATTTATTCCCATTTGGCAGGTGAAGAAACTGAGGCTCAAGCAAATGAGCCATTTGCTTTCTCTAAAGTAGCTGGTAAGAGGGGGTTTAGGATCCCTGCTCACCTCTGTCTGACCACACAGGCCATGCTCTCTACTCTGACCTGCTTCAGCTTGGCTGCCCCTGCCACAGGTACAAAGAATAGGTTGCTTTCTTCCCTGGATGGGTAGTAACTCTGTTGCCTGGAGCTTTCTGCCCATTATTGTTAGAGGATTATCAGTTTCTTGGAGGAGGAGAGGAGTGTTAGATCTTCCTTTCCTAATTGATTTACCAGTGAGAAGGATAATTACTTCCAGGCTACCCTGCAGAAATACAGTGGGAATCACCACTCAAATTTCTCTGATGAGCTGGCCGTCTCTGTCAAGCTGTTAAGAGGCATTGTGTGTCTGATCAGATGTCGGTTATTTCCATGTCAGCCTCTCCGTACAGCAGCATCACCCTGAGGTCTCTTTGACACAATGGAAAACCTCTAAACAAAACACAGAATCTTAAAATCTTGGACCCCCTGCTTTCCCTGACCATGTCTCCTGAGATTGCTGGAGGGTCAGGGAAAATCAGTTCTAAGAGAGTATGTTTTCAATTCACCGATATTAAAATCTCTTACACTAAAGCAAAGGAAGAATACGGAAGGATAATTTTAGGCTATTAAACCATCTGTTAAGTGTCTTGCTCTGAGCAAAGTATTTTGGATGGGAGGTTCTTGCTTTCAGAAATATGCAGTCTCCTCAGCCAGACAGGATGCACACAGAAAACAGCTGCATGCACAGACCTAGGGTCTCAAATGTGAATGCAGACAAGGGCCAGACAGATAATGCCCATGAGAGGTGTGGGCCAGGTGGGGACTGCCGTGGCCACTCGGTGATCTAGGCTCCTGGTGACTGTCCTCATGTGAGGAGAAAGGCTCAGTGCCTTCCTTAAGAGATTTTTCTCTGCCTATTTTCTTAAAATTTTATTTATTTTGAAAGGTTTTAGATAGGCTAAGATGTGGAGTTCAGTGTGTGGGACCTGGCAGGCTGTCCCAAATTTGCTTGAATCCCTTGGACCCAATTGGCCTCATGTGTCATATTCTGAGTTGTAAGTCTCCAGATAAAAAGTTGGTATTTAGTGTGGTCCTTGGGGCAACAGGATAAGGATAACACACAGAAGCTGCTCTTGTTGGGGCCCTGCAGTGCTGCTTTTATGATCTGTGTGAAAGAGAAATTAAGCTGAGCAATACTCCCAGAGCCCTCCCTTTGACTCAAAGGACTCACATAATAGGTTCTGCAGTGCAGAGGGACCTTTTATATCAGGTAAGGGTAAGACCATTAGGACAGGCGGAGGAGGCAGACATCTTCTTTATGGTCCTGGTTCTCCACTTGGGTTATTGAGTGTTCTTGAATAAGTGAGCTTCCTCACAGAGCATCCATTTCCTTATTTGTATAGTGGCTAGGGTGGGTCCTAAACTTTTTGAGGCTCCTTCCTGCTTAGATGGTCTGGTTGGCCACCATTTGGACTATGCCTCTCAGAGGGCTACTTGGTAATATGTGATAATCTGTGGACTTTGGGTTTGGTGGCAGTCAGGTGGGTAGTCCTTGGAAGGTGTGATCCTCATAACTCTTGGATTTATGGCCACGTATTCGGGAAGATCCCCTGGAGAAGGGAATGGCTACCCACTCCTGTATTCTTGCCTGGAGAGTTCCATGGACAGAGGAGCATGATGGGCTAGTCTGTGGGCCCGCAAAAAGTCAGACACGACTGAGCGACTAACACTTTCACTTCATTGGCCAGCTAAGCCCTGTCATTCAGGCCAGGTCTTCTGAAGTCACAGTTCCTTGTTCAGAAGGTTGCTGATTCCCTGCAATCCACTGTCTCTGCTGGTGGAACTCAAAACGGCAGCATCTTCCGTGGCACAGTTGAGGAACTCCATCAGCATGAGCTGATGCAATCCCCATGAGCATCAGTTTCTCAGCTAGGCATGCACAACCCTCCTCCAGCAGGAAAGGAAGCTGGAGATGCTGTCTGCATCTGTCCTGGCAACCCAGGGGTGAGGACACCATATATCAAAATAGCAGGCAAGGGACGAGCTCTCCTGTGTCATACTTCTTCCCTTATGGCCACCTATTTCCTACAGTTTTAACCAGACATCTCGTCTCTGTGGACCCTGCTTTCTTCCTTCAGAAAAAGAAGCATAGTAAGCTATATTTAAAAAGCAAATAATAGAAATCCCTCTTAGAGCTAATATTTGTTTCTGTTTCCAAAGAACCTAAAAAAGAATGGATATATATATAACTGAATCATTTTTCTATACACCTCAAACTAAAAACACATTGGAAATCAATTATACTTCAAAATAAAATAAAAATTTAAAAACAGTAATAAAAAACAAGAGTAACAAGTATTTATAATAGTAATAAAATGGCAGTAATAATGATGATGATGATGGTAAGAAAGAGAAGGCAAAATAGCAGCCAACAGCTTTTGAGAAGTTTCACTCTGTGCCAAAATTATTCTAAGTGCTTTATGTAAATTAACCCATTTAACACTTCACCAGCAACCGTATGATGTTGGTACTATCATTAGTCCATTTACAAACAATGAAAGTTTGACACCAAGAGGTCAGTGACCTATTCGGATTTGGTTGCTGATGGTCACTTACCTTGGTCTAATATGGTCATGTAACTCACTTTTGCTCATGTTTAATTCTTAGATTCACTGTGTATCCAGGATAAATAATCTAGTCGAGGAAGAGACTAGTCTAGGAAGGCTGTCACTAAACAGAAGAGACCACTTGGGGACTTGCCCAAGGTCATGAAGTCATTTTCAGCAGAGTCGTGTTCTTTTCCAAACCCAGGAGCTCTTGACAGCTAGAGCGCACAGATCTGATGGAGAACCCCGACTGGGTTCCACGTTGGGTGCAGGTGGGGAGCAGTTGGGCATAGGTACTTCCTACCCATCTCAGTCAGTGTGTGTTACAGACTGCAGGCTTCATCCAAATATCTATAGCTTCTCACGTCTCCGGTCTCGAAGCCTGAGGGATATCACAGCTGGAATTCTGTCTCAAATGAACCTGAATGAGAAATCAAGGGTCTGGAATCTAGGCTGCCTCTAGCACGTTGGAAGCACAAAATGGTTGAATAGTGTGCCCAGGGCAAACAGTTATCAGAGAAATTAGACTGGGTCCTTCGGGGCAGAGTGTCAGGAAAAAAACAAGCGGGATTTCTGGTTTAGGCCTCACTCTTCAGTAGCTGGGGGACTTTGACCAAGTCACTTTAATTGCTTGAGTCTGGTTTCTTAAGCTGTAAAGTGGGGATAAAAGACTGCTTACTTGTCCCCTCCTCTTAGGACCATAATTAGAATAAAATGAGAAAGGTAGTGTTGTTTTGGAGGAAACCAGAAAAGGACCCCTCAGAAGAAGCTGCCCCCAGGACCACACCCTGGAATCCAGGCGCCTGGGAGGCGGCTGCAGGGCTCCTGGACCTCCACTGCTGGGCCTCCTGCTTCTTGGCTTCTGTGGGGAGGAAGCAGATCCCCGCACCCTGGTTTTTTGAAAGTCTCACATCCTACCCTGTTCATGAGGCACACCACCACCTGCGTTTTTCCAATCATCCTTCCTGTCTTTTAAAACCAAATCTGCTGCCTGACTGAGAGAGATTGATTATTCTGCTGATGGAGAGAAATGGTCCCACTCTTGTTAATTCACAACCAGCTCGTTTTTCTTGCCTCATAAATTAACAGTTACTGAGAGGCTAGAGCAGTGTTTCAGGAGATGAGTTTAGGGGAAAATGTGTGAAAGGAAGGAGTGAAAAAAGGAGAAGAATGGAACTTGGACCAAACTGTCTTCATTTATAACTGATTCCAACTCCAAACCATTCTTTTCTTGGTATGTTCATAAAAAGAACCAGAAAGCAAAAACCCCAAGAATGAAAGTGTCAAACTTCAGGGACTGAGAAATCAGAATAAAGGAAAGAAGAAATCAAAAGAGAGGTGAATCAATGAGGGGAAAGACACTGGTTTACAGTTTTCCATTTGCCTTTGCAAGTGTGACTCAGCGATGGAGTGGATGTGAAGTGTGGTTCAATTTAAGCTAATCACTTAAAGGAAAGGAATCTAGAGTAATTCTTGGAAATTCACTCTTTAGTCACAAAGTCCCTTTCTCGCAAATATATGCATGTGGTCCCCTGTATAAATTACTGCAGTGTGCCCTAGCCAAAAATTTATTTAAAGGCTCATTAAAATGATTACTAGTTTTTTTTTTCTTTTGCATTTTATTTGAAAATGGGAAGAATATAAACCTATAGCCTGGCTTCTCTCCAAAGTGCCCTTTGAGGTTTGCATTGAGTATATCATATTTTTTAAAATAAAGATATGATTTGCAGTAAGATTATTCATGCATTTAAGAGGAATAATAAAAATTAGCTCTTTACTATACTTCTTCATGATTTATGTTTGCCTAGCCTTTTTTTTTTGTAATTTTATTTTTATTGGTTTTGGGTTTCTTTAGATGCATGTATGCATCTATGTGAGTATAGAAGATATTCAACAAAAAGCATTATGCAAACTTTAGAAATAACTGGAAGAGTTAATACTGTGCCAGACTTGAAGAAAGATGCTATCCTGTGGCATAGTCTGAGCCAGTGAAAGATAGAGGCAAAAATCCGGCAGACTTTGGAATAAAGCTTGGGATTTGAAGAGGAGAGAAATGACAATCTCATAGGGGAAAGAGGGTTTGGAGGTCTTTATAGGCATGTTGTGTTTAGCAGTGGCAAGTCTGGAGAGGGATGGGTGGGCCTAGATGCTGTAGACCCGTCGAAGCTCAAGAATGGAGTTAGAACTTGGTGCAAGAGGGCATGGGGAGCCATCGCAGGCTTCTGAGCTGGGGGCTGATAGCAAGAGAGCTGCATATGAGAAAGGCTTACAAGAGCCTCTTGGGGTGATGAGGTGCCCATGTCAGGCATCCTACTCCATCTCTTCTCACTACCCTGTCCTCCCCAGACCTGGGTATGTTTTCTGAGCATCACAGACAAGAGACAATTTTGCAGAGAGTCTGGGAAGCTAGGGTGATATAGTCTTCCTAATGTTCTGATGCACAGTTACATAGCAAATGGGTCTCACCGCCCCTGAGGTAGAGATGTCTGTGACAAAAACAGCCATCACCACCAGTGAAAGAGATGACTATCATTTTCTTTCTTGGTGAGCTCAGCCAAGCAGAGAGATTGCTCCTGGCCCACATGCCTTGCCCCCGGCCCGTCCCCCCATTACCAGCCCAAGGTCAGAGTGACAGACGTCAGTGTTCAGCCCACGTTCAGCTGGCGGGCATGTCCGGGTAATGAGGGGCGAGCATCCTGGGATCCTCTGGCTGCCAAATAACTCCAGGGCCAATTTGGAGGAAGCAACGCCCCACCGTCGCAGTGGGGTCAGACCAGCCAGTGCACGTGAGACACTGGCCTCAGTGACAGATGGGCACCCGACTTGCGCTGGCACCTCCGCATGGAGAGCCCCGCGTGCAGGGGCAGACAGACAGCCTGTCCCTCCACAGCATGGGTGTAACCCTGAGGAATGGCCCGGGGTGTCTTATGATGACCAAACTGAGGAAAGAAATGAACCAGAGAGGACAGCAGTGCGAGAAATGTACATGACTGTCTCCCAGCTGTCAGAGAGGGGCGGAGTGCAGCTTGGTTTAGAAACTTACTCACTGTTCCCGCTCCTCCCTGGTGCTCAGCAAGGAGCTCTGATGTGGAGAAAAGGCCTTCAGAGGACGCCCCATGCCTGGCTGTGTGACCTCGGATGCACTGTTTACCTTCTCTAAACCATAGCTTTCCCGTCTGTAGATGGGTTCACAATGGGGTTAGAACAGCAAACCTTAGAATGAAATAATTTATACAGAGTGCAAAGAGTGGATGTTCAACACTGCAACCCCCTTCCACCACCACCCCAAGGAACCTCAATTTGGCTTCGCCTCTGCTCAGCGATGCCGCCCAGTTTCCAGGTAGCCCATCTCTGATAGCTGATTTTTTCATGGGAAAAGGAATTTCTACTTCTCTCAAGCCTGCATTAGGCAACGTCTGTTCAACTTCCAAAACAACAGTAAATGTTGTCCCCTCTGCATCCCTTCTATTTCTCCCTCTATCCAGCCACCTGTCTTGTGTACTTTCTCACTGATCCATTGATCGCTTCTATCTCTCCTAATGGAACATAAATTAAAAGCGATGGTTGCCAGCCTTGGGCAGTATGTGAGAGCAAGTTTCCCCCATTATCACCCAAGCCCCATTAGGCACACAGAGCTGGTGGAACAGGGCTTTGCATCCAGGTCGGCCTGGCTCCAGAGCCCCAGAGAGCCCTTCAGCGTTGAACCCCACAGAAAGCTGTCTCCATCTGTGCAGATGCACATACAGTCTCATTGCTCCCTCTTGGTGGTGTGCAGATGATCTGTCTCACCACTGTGTGTCTGGGGAGCTCCTTGCTTTGTGGGGGCTCTGTGCCAGGCCCAGGGAGCACACAGGCCCTTCAGGCCTGGACCCCACACAAGCAGAGATTGTATTTAAGTGGAACCTTCATTTAGGACGGAGACTTGGGAGAGAAGTGGGTGTGTGAGACCTCAGGAACTGCAGTTATAGCAGCAACTGCTAGAATGGAAAATTATCCCCGTTTTATGAGAAAGTTGGGAAGGCAACAGACTGAGAATGAATGCGGGTGTTCAAAGGGGGAGAAAGAGAGAGAGAGCACATCGAAGCAAAAAGACAAAGGTCTCGCAGCTGCAGAGAGGCCAGTCCAGGCTTCAAACCCAGATTGTCCAAATTGGAAACATGAGCTCTATAATACAATGGCTTATTGGCCTCCCTCTGCTTAGATGGACACTCTGACCTTCCAGAATCATCTCTTTACACATCTAAAATAGTGTTGATATGCAGTGCCAGGGCCCTGTGCTAAGACGTTATGGAAAACGTTCCCTGTACTGAGAAGTCAGAGGAGTGCAGGGGTGCTGAGTTTCCTTCAAAGTCAGACAGACAATAGACCAGGGAGAATGCGGTGGTGTGTTACCTGCAGAAGATGCCTGAGCCTCCAGTAGTTCCCAGGAGTGAGCTGCAGGGCTCTGCTCTGGCATTCCCACGAGGAACCCCCACAGGCCGAGGCTGGCTAGTCCCCAGGGGGCTGTTTGGTCAAGAAGCCACTTTGTCCAGATCCTGGCTCTACGTCTCAGCAGCTTGTGTCTGGGGCACATTATTAACCATTTCTAAGCTTCTATTTCCTCATCTGTATAATCATGATAATGCAAGTACCCAACTCATAGGCTGAGAGGAGGAATAAATGACAAATGCTTGCAAATGCTTAGCCAGTGACTGACTCCAGGTATCAAAGTTAGCAAATCCTACTACTATTACTCTTATCATCACCCTGATGTCAGGACAACTGATGCCTATAAACAAGGGGTAATCCCATGCTGGGGCTCATCCTAGCTGGGTACTCAGGGTTTTCTTGGACATCATGTGATCAGTTTGGAGCAGTGCAGAGCTAGTAGGTGACTTGAAGGTTCAAGCCTCTCATCAAACTGATGAAGAAACTAAGTCCCCATGAGAAGACTCTCATATACTCAAGGTTACCCAGCTTCTTAATGGCAGAACTAAGGACTGCCCTGGTGGCTCAGATCGTAAAGCATCTGCCTGCAATGCAGGAGATGAGGGTTTGATCACTGGGTTGGGAGTATCCCCTGGAGAAGGAAATGGCAACCCACTCTAGATTTCTTGCCTGGAGAATCCCATGGACAGAGGAGCCTGGAGGACTACAGTCCATGGGGTTGCAAAGAGTTGAACACAGCTAAGCAACTAATGCTTTCACTTGCACGGCTTTGGACATCAGAGTTCTGGCTTCAAGCCCAGTTCCCTTCTTGTGAAGTGGCACAGAAGACTCTGCACAATCCCGCAGATCTAGGTAGACGGGTGGCCAAGGAAGATGCAGACATCTGTGAGCTCTGACATTCTTGTGTGTTCGGTAAACTTAGAGCCTGCAGGGCACTGGGATCAGAGGGGCCAAGTCAGTCTTTCAGACCAGGGTGACTCAGGTGGGGAATCTCCCAAGGGCATCTGGCTGTGGGTAAGGTCCCCAAGGTCATCTTGGACCCAGAGCAGGCCAAGGTAGAAAAATCAAAGTCTGAGACAAAGCTGAACCAAGAAGGAAAAGGTCCAAGTTGGATAAAGAAGGTATGCTACCGTCCAGAGGGTGAGAAAAGACCCCTAATAGAGAAAGCAACCTGAAGGGAAGACAGCTGGAGGACAGGGGTGCAAGGCAAGCCTGGGCACAGGCTCCTGAGACTGTGAGGTTATTGGCAGCCTGTTTTCATGGGGGTACTTTTCCCTTGTTGGGGGATGGTTGTAGGAGAGGCACTTGACTGATTAAAACAGTCAAGCCAGTCCAGACAAGAAGGACGGATACAGAGGAAGAGTAGCAGAAAGATAGGATGCAATTATCCAAAGTGGTCTTTGGCCTGAACCTCCAATCTTTAATCATCCCTGGGGAGACAGTGACAAGTGATATATGCATGGACGATTTCCTGACGCCGCTCTGGACCTTTGGAGAGGAGTAAGTTGATGTCAGAGCAGACTCTTAGCATACAGGTTAGCTCCAGAAAGTCGGCTTAGAGTGATAAAGTGCTGGCTTCCTGGCCTCAGCCACCCTGCCTTGATCCCAAATCACAGTGCATCAGCATTCCATAGCTCAGAGGAGAGCAGTCTTGGAGACAGAAGGTTGTAAAAAGTTATTTCTTGAAGAAGATTTCCTCAACAATAATAGCTTCATGACGTGGCTGTCTGGAGAGCCCGTCTTGCCTCCGCTGGACCCTAACACAACTATAAATGGTTTAAAGTACTCTGCATCACCCTCTCCTCTCAAGCAGCTATAAAGATGCTTTCTCTAGAAACCTCCAGCTGCTTGTGTATGAACTCATGCATGCTGAGTTTACCCTGAACTCCTCAGGTGGGTACTTAGGGTCTGAACCATCAACCTCTAGAAGTGATGGAGGGAGAGGAAGTGGTAAACAAGCAGACCCTTACCCCAGTCATCCTTTCAAAAAAATGATACCAGTCAGAATGTGTCATTTATTTTTAGGAATTGCCACTTTGATCATGGCATTCCTTACTCAGAAACTTCCATGACCTGCCCAGTATCATTGGGAGAAGTCTATACCAATGTGTGATTTACCTTTACAGGTTCTGAGCTTACCTGTCCACGCTTCTCTTTGTCCTGCTCAACTGCATCAGTTCTTTGACCTGGGACAAGTTTTTAAATGTGTCAAGAACCACTGGTCTAGTTGGAGGAAAGAAAAAATCATTTATCTATCGAATATGTTGGAGTGCATTTCTTGTGTCCCTGGCCTTTGCCGTCATGGAGGCTTGTCCAGGAGGGTGATGATGCTCTGGGTCACAGAGGGAGGAGGTGCTGGCTCTCCCTGGCAGGGCGGAGGGCTCACAGTGAACCTAATATTGAAGCCAAGTCAGTGCATCAGGAGGGGTTTACTGAGGACTCATGCTGGGGGCGGGTTGCAGGGGGTTTCTAGGCAGAGGAAATAATATGTGTGAAAGCTTACATGGATGAGAGCTTGAAGTATGTTCAGGAAGCCCCAGGAATTTTGCAGGGGGTAGACCGAAAGCCCATTTGAAGAGGTGGCAGAGGAAAAAAGCGAGGTGGTAAAGTGCCACATAGTAAGGGTCTCCTATTCTGGGCTAGGGAGTTGAGTGTTCTGTTTTGTTCTTAACAGAATACAGAGTAGGGTGTCATTGGATCAGATCTGTTGCTTAGGTCACTCTGGGGGGTAAGGGTGAAGGATGGTGAGATTGACATCAGAGTCCAGTATGACATTGCCTTATAAAAATTATTATTAAAATGATTGCTATTATTGAAATGATTATTTAAAAGATTAGAAGTCGTCTGAATGCCCAACATGAGAGATTTATTAGTCAATTAAAATGCATTAGTGTGGTAGAATATCATGTAATAATTAAAGCTTAGGTTTGTTGATATGAAAAGTTCTTTATTATATATTAGAAAAAAAGAAGTTATAGAACTATGTATTTGAAACAGAGCAAGTGAAATGCTAGTGACTGACATGGTGCTCTGGGCAAGGGATGTTGAGGGCCTGCACTTCTGCAGTGGTGGAAGGTTGTAGAGGAAGGTTGGCTTTGAGAAGGGCTAAAGACATGGAGTCAACTCAGAGTTTATTTGGATGTCGCAATACAAAAGATTTTAGGGTGGTTCTCAGGATTTCAGCTGAGTAGATGAATGAGTGGGCATTGGGGATATTAATTAGACATGGATGAACTACAGAAAAAGAACAGGTTTTGGGCAAAAGATAATCAGTTTGGTTAGGGCATGTTGAGTTTGACCTCATGGAACATCCAGGTATAAAGGTTTTTAGGCAGTTGGATTTATGGGTCTAGATCTTAGGAGACAGGCTTATACTTAAGAGCACACGTAAGTCTTGGCAAACAAAGACAAATTCAACAATAAAGTATGTTTGCAGTTTTGTTGTTGAACATAGGATTTAGAGCAAATAAATGCCAGTTTGGCATCAAAGGAGCAGACATTTATTAAAAATTTACTCTGTGGTTAGCACAGTGCCAGGCACAGGAATCACCAAGATGAACAAGACTTGGGCTTTGTCCAGGGAAACACATTACCATAGAGGTATGTATCAAATGCCAACAAAAGAGGAAGTGATTAAGTCTACTGAGAGTGGTTAGTAGAAGACATGGAACAGAGGTCATGTTTGACTTAAGTTTTAAAAGATGAGTGAGAGTTTGTCAAATGGATTAGTGGTTGTAGTTGAATTTCACTTTAGAAGGCATGTTGTAGAAAAAAGTAAGTATTAATTTGAATCCCAGGAAGCTGAATATTAAATCCATTAGAAGCTTTCACTATAAAATTCACGTTCCATTCTATGTGAATGCTAAAACTGAATATGTGTTTTGTAAACCAGTTTAAGTTCTCTCTGACTGAATAGCTCATGTCACCTTCACTTACCAGGAGGCAAAGCAGCACTGAATATCTGAATATGGATGGTGCCTGTGATATGTTTTCTTCCTGTTCATCGCAGCCAAGTCAAGCTTGGGTTTTGGATGGACAGCCCTTCCCTAAGCTCCAGGCAGATGCCCCTGGTTGCTTTAATAAGAACCGGTGAATGCACGCTTTCTCACCTCCCAAGCGGTTACTGAAGGTCACTTAGCAAAGTGGTGGCAGAATCCCACTGCTGCATGTACCTTGCCACACCACCAGGCACTTCCAAATGATGCTTCCCACATGTTTGGTCGCTCTCCTTTGGCAGTGCTTGTGTGTACTTTTACTTTTAATTATGAGGCACAGCAGTAAGGACCGGTTCACATTGGAGCACCAGTGGGAATGGAAGCCAGCCAAGTGGTAGATGCTTGACCTGGTGGAGGATGACTGAGTGGCAGAGTTTGGACTCCCGTCTTACCTTTGATTTTGCTAGATTTTAGTGTGTTTTCTGTACTTCCAGGGCTTTCTGTGCTCCGGGAGCCCACTCAACCTCAGCTTGCCTCTTTCTCTACTGCTATTAGTGCCTTGCATTTTTGACTGGGAAATAAATACAGTGCAGAGACCAAACCTTCTCAAGCTGATACGACTCTCAGTAGTTGGCAGGTAAATTTATAATCTGAGACTAGGCTGTGCTTCGACATCTTCCAGTCGGATGGCGTTTGGTCAGGGAGGTCTGTTTTTTTAGGGAAAAAATACGATGTAAGTTAATTTGCTTTTTTGTAGTCCCCACCCTGCTCAAAATCTGCTAGCCACTGCCCATTGCTTCAGGATTCAGGCTAACATCCATAGCAAGGGATTAAAGTTCCTCCTTCACCTGGTGGTTCAGATGGTAAAGACTCCACCTATAGCACAGAATACCTGGGTCAAATCCCTGGGTCAGGAAGATCCTCTGGAGAAGGGAATGGCTACCCACTCCAATATGCTTGCCTGGATAATTCCTTGGACAGAGAAGCCTGGAGGGCTACAGTTCATGAGGTCACAAAGAACTGGACACGACTAAGCGACTAACACACTTACCTGCACCAGATATTTCCTCCTGCCCCCTCTTCTACCCTTGTAGAATTCAGACATGTTCCATGTTCCCTTTCATTTCTCCAGCAGGCCCTATGCTTAGGCTCACAATGTCTTCTTAGAAGTTCCTTCCCATGCTCTCTCTCTACCTACTTGGATTCTAACCATCTTCAGGATCCTATGCAGAGTCATCTCCTCCTTGAGACCTTTACTTATCAACTCACCCAGTGTTTCCTCCTGCATTGACTGGCCTTTCCACTTTACATACTGTTTTTAATGTTTCTATCTGTAGAAACGTGGCTAGCTCTTTTGGGGCCTGGACTGAGTTTTCCCATTCCTGTACCCATCAGAATGTCTGATACAAGGTGTCAAGTTCTCAGAAAACAGCATTCTTGTTTCTGCCTTGGACCGAAACTGTGGTGCAGGTGTTGAGGACATTTCCAGTATAGCTGGATCCCAGTCACCTGTTGATGGCTCTCAGCCTTACCTTGGGCATGACCTGTGGAGGGTTAACTAAGCAAGAGGTCTTTTGCTTCAGGTTTTCTCTCTTCCCTATCTGCTTTCCTGATCCAGATGGCACCTGAGTTTGGCTGCTTCATCCTGGACTCATCTCCTGTGTTCAGCCTTCTGCTGGCCTCTCCTGTCATTGCATCGGGACTAATGGCTTCCAGCTGTTATAACTTATGATCTTTCACCAGCATCCTCTGCCAGAATCCAGAGCCTAGCACCTTCTGCTGGGGGGAGAGAGATGAGGAAGGGGAGGGGAGCATTTGTGGTGGAATTGATTACTCCCTCCCTAGTGCTTTTACAACATTCTGTTTATCCTCTCTTAGCATAAATCTCCCTGTAGTTTAGCCATTCACCTGTCTGTCTCCCCTGCTAAATATTGAAGCCCCCCTGGGTCAGAACCAAGCATTATCTGTCCAGGCTTCCTGGTGGCTCTGCACTGACATTCATTTTAACTAAGCTGAAATTAGTAAGCCATTATGGAGTGAAAATAACCTCAGAAAGTGCCCAAACCAAGCAGATGAACCATCCAACTTCATGTCACATTTCTGCTGCCATTCTTCCCAACATACCCTGCAACTTTAGGGGACATCTCTGTCCTTTGGGTGGATGTACCACTGGGGAAGAAGGAGGCCAAGGCAGGCCAAACCATCTCTGAGGCTCTGTGAAGTGACTGCCCACACCAAAAACCTACTTAGAAAATTAATTTCCTGGTCAATTTCACAGTGACCTTGCTCCAAAATGTCCAAAGAAATACAGGCATGGATTCCCCTTGTTCCATAACACTTGGAGAGTAAAAGATAGGCAACATTAAACATTTTAAAATTTGTTTTCATTGAAAAATGAAAAAAGAAATTGGAGACTCGAGCCCTTAATTTCTATAGTTATTGACCTATTTCATATCAGGTATTCTTTCAGGCTCTCTCCCCCCTTGGGTCATGTAAAAGTGCTGGCTGTCACATAGCCCAGGGAAGGATGGGAATGGCTTTAATGTCATTTGGTGATGGTCTTCACTACACTTGGCTCTTGACAGGTGTCTGTCTGGCCCATTCAGACGTGGCTCCCTCCAAAGCTGTCTTCACTCCCTCTGTGTTGAATCAAGTTGTGCACACCTTCCCAAGGCTTCTCAAGGCTATGACTTCGGTCATAGTCTATATACAGTGAGTAGTCATAGGCAACCCCGTGTGAGTGTCTGCCATTCTGAATGTTGTTTATCTGGCTAAGAGAGCAATAATTCTTCTTACTGTTATTGAAATAGACTTCAGTGATTTGGACTTTACTCTTTTCAACCAGGGCACCAAAACTTCAACAAATCTGGCTAACTTCCCTGGACTGGTCTAGGCCTTGGAGAAACAAGCAAAGATGATTTTAGCACTAACTTCCAAGTACAAGCCTCTTTCTCTTCTCACTCTGCCTCTGAAACACAGTAACAAAAAAGCTGTGAAGTCTCCTTTGGGGGAAAAGAGAGTCCAGTACTTGGAAACCAGCCCTGGCTTCCTGTCTGGGAAAGTTTATGTGGGGAATTGGGACCTAGCCTTTGTTCCAGCTTGATGAGTCTGGAGCGTTGAGAAAGAAGACACAGTGTTTCTGTCTTAATAGGTTATCCTGCTGTGTTAAATTCTCAATAAATCATCCTACTGCAAGGACAGGGATTTTCTTTTCTTTTTTAACGATAAAAAACATATTGTATTCATCAGAGAGGCAATGCTGAGATAGGATGAAAGTCAACAAGATCAGACTAAAAGATCAGGACTCAGGAAGGAGAGTCTGACCAGTGTGGAGGGAATCTGACCTTGGGATATGTTGGAGCATTTTCTGAGAACTCTTAGGAGTCAGATACCATAGTTTCTTAGAGAAATTGTTGAAATATTTTGGAATACTGAAAATTTGAAGAGTCCAATGTCTATTGGAGAAACTGAATCAGTGATGAAAATCTTCTCACCAAGAAGTCACCAGGCCCAGGTGACCAGTGAATTCTTCTAGATGTTTGGGAAAAAACAAAAGGAATATTAGAGAAATTCTTCAGGGAATAGAAAAAGGTGGATGTCTTTCCAGCTCATTATGAGGGCAGCATAACCTGAATATCAAGACCTGAGAATGACATTAAAATAAATAAAAATTACAGGTTAATTCCTCTTGTAAACATAGGTGCAAACATCTTTAACAAAGCATTAGCTAATTCAAGCCAGCAAAATATAAAGAGGATAATATATTATACCCAAGTTGAGTATATTTCAGAAATGCAAGGTGATGTTAATATTAAAAATGAAACATAATTTACAATTACATAATAAAGGAGAAAAATAATATGATAATCTCAGTTGATGCAGAACAAATATTTGATAACACTCAACACTCACAGGGCTTCCCTGATAGCTCAGTTGGTAAAGAATCCACCTGCAATGCAGCAGACCCTGGTTCTATTCCTGGGTCAGGAAGCTCTGCTAGAGAAGAGACAGGCTACCCACTCCAGTATTCTTGGGCTTCTCTTGTGGCTCAGCTGGTAAAGAATCTGCCTGCAATGCGGGAGACCTGGGTTCAATCCCTGGGTTGGAAGATCCCCTGGAGAAAGGGAAAAGCTACTCACTCCAGTATTCTGGCCTGGAGAATTCCATGGACTATAGTCCATGGGGTCACAAAGAGTGGGACATGACTGAGTGACTTTCACTTTTCAACATTCTCAACACTCATTCATATCAATAACCCTTAGCCAACTAGAAAAGAGAATTTCCTTACTATAATGAAGTATATATATATAAATAAATATGTATATTTTAAATATATATATAAATGTATATAAATAATAAAATAAATAAATATATATATATATTTTTAAAAAATCAGCAATAACACTTAATGGTGAAATTTTTAATGTTTTTTCCCCTAAGATTAACAATTGAGTAGGATGTCCATTTTCACCTCTTTTATTTGGTTTTATAATTGAGGTTTTATGAAGTGCAAAAGATAAGAAAGAAATGAAATGTATGAGGTTTGAAGAGAAGGAAATGATAATGTCATTATCTATGTAGAGTATTCAAGACAGTCTATAAACAAACCACTAGAATTAATAAGTGAATATGGCAAGATCACTCAGTATAATGTCTTTATGTGTTTGTGTCTACCATATTTCTATATTTTATATATTTATATAAAATTCTATGTGATGGTAAGCAAATAGAAAATAAAACTATTAAAAAGTTTCTGTGCAATAGCATCAAATAATATGTGATAAGTGAATAGGTAACTATAATGAGGTAATGAATAGAGTGTAGTACACAGTGAACAAGACTTTGATACAGAAGACTGTGAAACATTGCTGAGAGAAAATAAAGGAGACTTAAATACATCTGAGATAAAATCATGTTTATGAGTAGAAAGACTCAATATTATAAGCATGTTAATTTTCTCCCAAACTCATCTATTAATTCAAAACAACCCCTATAAAAATTCCAGTGTACTTTTTCTGTAGAATTTGACAAACTGATTCTAAAATTTACAGAAAAATATGAAGGGCCAAGAGTATATAAGACAATCTTGGGAAAAAAAAAAACCACTGGAGTAATTATACTACCAGATATCAAGACTTATTTAAAGTTGCAGTAATTACGACAATATGATATCAGCACAAAGATAGAAAAATAGACCAATGGACTGGAGCCCAGAAGTAGACATATATATATATAGTTTCTTGATGTATAACAAAAATAACAGTGGAATGTTGTGATAAAGAGGATGTTCTTTTTTTTTTAAAAAATGTAACTTGGTCTATTGAATATCCTATTATTTTTAAAAGAAGATTCTGAACTCATATCTTACTTCTACAAAGAGTCATTCCTGATAGATTACAGATATAAATGTGAATGTTGAAATCATAAAGCTTCCCAACATTATTGTTCATACCAATAAAAGCCACCATCTGGAACCAACTCAAATGTCCACTGACAGAAAAATGGACAAATAGGTTGTGGAATATTTATATAATGGAAAAGTGTACAGCAAAGGAAAGAAGAAATCACTTTGATAAGCAAGCAACAAGATGGGTTAATCTCATAGAATGTGGAGTCACAAGTGTGGTTCTGTTGATACAACATTTTAAAAATGGTCAAAACTAATGAGTGTTTGTAGAGAGAGAATATGGGCTACTTTGGGAAGAGAGTGGGCACATGGTGGTTTTCTGAGGGGCTGCTAAATGTTCTTTTTGTTTATGTTGAAAGTGAATATATATAGCACACTCCCCTGTGAAAATTCACCAGGCTGCACTCAAATGATCTGTGAGCTCTGTGTATATGAACTTCAATACTTTATTTACATAATATTATTTTGTGATGTTAAGGAGGCATTTTGATTTAAAATGGGGAGCATGGCCGCTCTGTTGAACAGCACACAGTTTTTTCCAAAAATTAGCCACACATACCTGTTCCCACCAAAAACAAAAGAGTGTTTGCTCCATGCTGTGTTTTATCTTCAGACCAGTGAATCCTCAGTCATGTTGGGGAAGTTGTGTGGCTTAGGAGCCCCGATCTGGGGCTATGAGAATGGAACATTTTACAGCCATCCAGTGTGGTTTTTAACTCCCCAAGCTGGCTTCAGGCAGATTTGAGTTTTAGGTGCTACAACTTATTATTACCAGTGTTATTTGAATGAGTAGGTCGAGTTCTGAAAACTTCAGTATTTTTATCTGTGCAATGAGAATAATATTAATACTTACCCTCTAGGGTGTTGTTATGAAATGAAACAGCTCATGAAAGTGCTTCACACGGTGACTGGCACATCACATGTACTCAAGAGTTGACAGGTTTGGTGGTGGGGACCGCAAGTTCTTTATATACTACTGGCTATGAAGGGAATAGGGGGCTGTGTAAGATGCCTGTAGGGGATTGAGAATAAAGAGTTGCAAACCCTGGACTGCCAGGCTGGTTCCTTCTGCTCTCCTGCTCAAGGCCCCTTTCCCCTGCTCTCTCTCCTTTGGAACCACCCCCACCCCACCCCGCCACCACCCCACTCCTCTCCTGTTTCGCAGCAGTTTAGTAAGTTCCAGCCACACTGCCCCCTGCCTCAGTCACATGATCCCTCCCTTTCTCTGAGTGGTAGGTATGGTTGTAACAGAAGCAGTCTATTTCTCGTCTATCAGCAGAAACCAAAATCATTCGATAAATACTTTGTGGTATTTAGACAATCACTGGTCTTTGATGTGGAGATGGGACATTCGGAGTTCTTTGTAAACACTGGGAGCTCTCTTCTGCTCAGAGGTGAAGTTGGCTGCAGATCAGTAGCTTTTCTGACTCCATGGTTTCTGTTTCCCCTAGCAGCGAGCACTCCCACGTCCTGGGATCACACAGCCCATAATCCTTCCCGTTTTCTGTGGGAGAACCAATCACATGTGGCCCAAGCAGTGAAGGCATCAGAGCAGCTTCTCCTTGTTTGGAGTTAATAATTTTATCCTTTCTTGGTGGGGTTTCTGCATCCTAGAGAACCTGAAGCCCTCTCTCCCCCTGAGCTCTCCGCCCGTCCCTTTTGTGTGGGAATAGATGAAGGCAGATGTAGAAGGAACGAGGATTGCAGGGAGCAGGAGCCTGTGTTGAAGCCAAACTCACTTCTTGGGGTGACAGATTGGGGTTGTCTACAGCACCTGGCATGGAAGGTGGAGGAAGATGATGGCCGCTCATGGTTTAGAAAAAGCCACGGTGTGGCCTGTTGAGGTTAGCATTGACACCTAGTCTAATATGCCACCCCCATCCTACCATCACATTGCTTTTTCTTTTGATCACATGTAAAGAGTTCCTCTGTTTTCTCTTCCAGGAGGGAATGTGATTGACCAAGGAAAGGCTGTTGGAGAGAGGTGCACTTTGAAAAATAAAGGTTCTCTGGCAGAGATGAGCAGTAAGATCCATGCTTGCCGTAGTTTTCGTGGATTGGGGAAGTTTTTCCTTCTCTATGAGTATTTGAAAGAAGAACGGGCACAGGTGGAATCCTGTACTCCAGCTAGGACTGAGGGAGGATTAGGCAATGCTGAGTTTCAGAAAGAAGAGCTTTGTCTCTCTCCTCTTGAGGGAGGCTCAGTGATTCTAGAAGTACCAAGGCTCTCTCGGAACAGGGATGCTTTCCCTCTGTGGACAGTGAGGCTGACACACGTAGTAATGTGTCTATCCCATCAACTCAGAGAGTTGTCTGCCCCATTTGCTTGCTTACCAAGACCCACTTCCTGACCCAATGCTGTCTTTTATGGTTTTTAAACACCTTGAGCATAAGCACTTGGAAAACAAAACTGCTTTTGTCTAGACACCAGATCTATTTCTGTCATTGTAAAAGTGAGTGAGAATGTTTAAAGAACTCCTTATAGAGAACTCCTAGCAGGACCAAAAATGGGCTTGGCATTAAGAAACAAATAACACATATACAAGCTGCATGCTTTTCCCACATGTACATTGTCCACCTCTCTGACTAATTTAGGATACTGACCCCTGTCCAGCCCTGTCCCGAGTGCCCCTGGGTTCTGCTTACTCCCAGAGGTCAGCTATGTTCCCCCTTAGCATCTAAGTCCATCCCCGGGGTTCTACTGTGCCTGGTGGAAGTCACAAAGGACAGCATGAAAAGCCCAGGAATGAGGACTTTACCAAATTAGTAGATCATTACCAATAAACTGTGATGTGGGTGCATCATACAAGATAAAGAAATCAGCATCAAAGATCTAGGAATCCAAATTCAGATATCACATGACATCCAACTGGGCATGAAAACTGTAGAGGCTGGGTGATCATGGAAGTGGTTTATAGGGAAACAGGCAAGGACAGCCATGTGCAGTTCAGTGGAGTAGAAGGAGGGACTTCTCATGAAAAAAGTGGTCCAGCTGGGAATTGAGTTGACATGGATTAAATCACTTCACAACAAAGAAAACTAGGCAAGGTGAAAAGACAGCCTTCAGATTGGGAGAAAATAATAGCAAATGAAACAACTGACAAAGAATTAATCTCCAAAATATACAAGCAGCTCAATACCAGAAAAATAAATGACCCAATCAAAAAATGGGCCAAAGAAGTAAACAGACATTTCTCCAAAGAAGACATACAGATGGCTAACAAACACATGAAAAGATGCTCAACATCACTCATTATCAGAGAAGGGCAAATAATGAGGTTCCATCTCATGCCAGTCAGAATGGCTGCCATCAAAATGTCTACAAACAATAAATGCTGGAGAGGGTGTGGAGAAAAGGGAACCCTCTTACACTGTTGGGAATGCAAACTAGTACAGCTACTATGGTGAACAGTGTGGGGATTCCTTAAAAAACTGGAAATAGAATTGCCATATGACCCAGCAATCCCACTTCTGGGCATACACACTGAGGAAACCAGATCTGAAAGAGACACATGCACCCCAATGTTCATTGCAGCCCTGTTTATAATAGCCAGGACATGGAAGCAACCTAGATGCCCATCAGCAGATGAATGGATAAGGAAGCTGTGGTACATATACACCATGGAATTTTACTCAGCCGTCAAAAAGAATTCATTTGAACCAGTCCTAATGAGATGGATGAAACTGGAGCCCCTTATACAGAGTGAAGTAAGCCAGAAAGATAAAGAACATTACAGCATACTAACACATATATATGGAATTTAGAAAGATGGTAATGATAACCCTATATGCAAAATGGAAAAAGAGGCACAGAAATACAGAACAGACTTTTGAACTCTGTGGGAGAATGTGAGGGTGGGATATTTCAAAAGAACAGCATGTATGCTATCTATGGTGAAACAGATCACCAGCCCAGGTGGGATGCATGAGACAAGTGCTTGGGCCTGGTACACTGGGAAGACCCAGAGGAATCGGGTGGAGAGGGAGATGGGAGGGGGGATCGGGATGGGGAATAAGTGTAACTCCATGGCTGATTCATGTCAATGTATGACAAAACCCACTGAAATGTTGTGAAGTAATTAGCCTCTTTATTAGTTTCTTTATAACATTATTATTATTCTCTAGAATCACCTTATTCAGCTATATTTTTATGACCCAGCAATCCCACCACTGGACATATACACTGAGGAAACCAGAATTGAAAGAGACACATGCACTCCAATGTTCATCGCAGCACTGTTTATAATAGCTAGGACATGGAAGCAACCTAGGTGTCTATCAGCAGATGAAGGATAAGGAAGTTGTGGTACATATACACAATGGAATATTACTCAACTATGAAAAAGAACACATTTGAGTCAGTTCTAATGAGGTGGATGGAACTGGAGCCTATTATACAGAGTGAAGTGAGTCAGAAAGAGAAACACCAATCCAGTACATTACGCATGTATATGGAATTTAGAATGATGGTAATGGTGACCCTATATGCAAGACAGCAAAAGAGACACAGATGTAGAGAACAGACTTTTGGACTCTGTGGGAGAAGGCGAGGGTGGGATGATAATGAGAGAATAGCATTGAAGCATGTATATTACAATATGTAAAGTAGATGACCAGTGCAAATTCAATGCATGAAGCAGGGCAATCAAAGCCGGTGCTCTGGAGCAATGCAGAGGGATGGGGTGGGGAGGGAGGTGGGAGTGGGGTTCAGGATGGGGGGCATATGTACACCCGTCACTGATTCATGTTGATGTATGGCAAAAACCACCATGATATTGTACAGTAATCAGCCTCTAATTAAAATAAATAAACTAATTAAAAAAAATCATTTCACAGCATCTTCAGGGTGCCAAACCTGGGGACACAGTAGTTAAAATCATAAATATAGCCCTGTTCTCATCTTGTTGACTTTCAAGTTTGGTGTCTATCAGTGGCTTTCCTTTTCTTTGACCTGACATGCCTCATGAGTCCAAAGAAAGGGTCTCTATTGAAAGAAACCTCCTCAAGAGGAAGAACACAGAGGGAATGAATGAGTGAAGATCAGATTTGCCTCTTAGGAGTTAATAAATGGGACAGACAACTCCATTGTTGTAATGTTGATTGTTCATAGTTGTGACTCTATGCAAAGTATTTAATTATAGGCCACTCTTCACCCTGTCCCATTTGCTACCACCCTCATTCCTGCCAACCACCCACTAAATATTACTTACTTTGTCAAGGAATGCAAATCCATGCTAATAGTATCCCAAGCTCATTCAAGCTAATTTGTTGCAGAAAGGACCACCATCCAGGATACAAATGCTTTAATTAGTCACCACTTGGGATTACACCCTTCCAGGTCTTCTTCACAGTTTGAATAACCAAGCTCTGACAGTTAAAGTCAAGTTTGTTTTTTTTCTTCTCCCATGTTTAAAACATCAGTAGGTTCCTTGAACATGCATAATCCCCACCCCACTGCAGGGGCAGAAAATTGAGAGTTGGCTGTATTTAAAATTGCTATGTTCACTTTGTTCCTAAATTGCTATGTTTTCCACAGATACCATGTTAGTGTTTGGGTGTCAGTGGGGAGACACGGATGGTGGAAGGAGCTTTTTTGCTTACATGCCATAAGGAAAATGGAATAGTTTGGAAAGTAATTCAAGCCTGGGAAGTCAGGCTTTTAGTTGGAATTGGCAGTTCAGGAAAATGATAGATGAACTGATTTATTTTTCCCAGTAAGAGAGTGAAACATTTTAACAGAGTAGGCATTCTCTAAGGGGTTCAGAGTATAGCATGTTAAGAAAATAAGTTAAGTATGACTTCCACCTTCTACTTCTTAGGGAATTTGATGCTATCTCTTGGAACTTCTTTCAGCCTTTCATAAATACATTCTATTTTTATTCCATATCCTTTTGTAATAAAGAGAATCTTAGAGCAGTCATCTGACATGGTCCAGGTTTTGGGCCTTTGTTCATTGTGACTTTTTGAGCAGAACCAAATGTATACTTAAATTCCTGTTCCCTTAAAACCCACAATATAAATATTTTGAATTTTAAAATAGGTGGGCTTTGAGTGTATGTGTGTGTGGAGGTGGGAATGGAGGAGCAAATAGTGAACTTACTGGTCAATGCCTTGGTATAGTTCACTGTTGATTCACAGATCATTAGCTACATGGCAGAGAACCTAAAAGAGAAACTAAAAGAGAAGAGAACCTAAAAGAGAAAGTCAGTGGAGGAATAAGATTTGATTTATGCATTTAATTTTTTATAATTTTTATTTTAGATTGGACTATGGTTTATAATGTGTTAGTTTCAGGTGTACAACAAAGTGATTCAGATATATGCATACTATTCTTTTTCAAATTCTTTTCCCATTTAGGTTATTACAGAATATTAAGCAGAGTTCCCTGTGCTATATAGTAGGTCCTTGTTGGTCATCTGTTTTATATATCGTAATGCTTTGTGTCAATTCCAAACTCCCAGTTTATACACAAGTTTAGTTTGTGGCAGTTTTTGTTTAAGCTGCATGAGACCACCTGTACAGGTGTCAGTGAGTTACAGTAAACATCAGTATAAGATTTAGAGGTAGAAGCCAGGGCAATAAGAGATGTAAAGATGGAATAAAAATAAAGGCAACAGCAAGCAGAGGAGAGAAACCAGGGCTCCTCTGGGCATCCCCACCTTTACACATTGTGCACTCTTTGCAACACTGTCTGCTCTGTTTCCTGTTAAATTTCTATCCCATTCAAAATGTCACCTTTTGAAATGAAGCCATGTGTGATCACTACCCACAGCCAGTGAGATACTGCCTATTGCCTTTTTTGACCGCCCCCCACACACACACCAAATACTGATTTTAGAGTACTATACAATAATAAGTTTAAGGGTTAAAAATATCAAATTTTTGTTCCTGCAACATTACCTCCTAGGTGTACAATCTGGACTTTTCTCTGAAAACTGGTTAATAAAGAATGTTAATTCCTAGGGTCCTTGTGAGGGTTAAGTGAATGCTGCATGTAAAAAATTCTTAGGATACAGTTTGGCACATTGCAAGAGCAAGGAATATTAGTTATTATGATTGTGATTAAAATTTTAAGGCTATTTTTATAGATCTGGTTTAGTAACAAAAATGTTTTATAAATTGATTTTGGAGAAAACCCGCTGGAAATTTCCATTTGAAATAGCAGAGCTAGTTTCAGTGCTTGGGGAAAAGCAACATTTTCCTTCAGCTCAGCCTGGAGAAATGGTGTCTTGGAAAAAAATGGGGGCTTGGGAGGTTTATGTTTTACCTCAGAACTTAAGAATCAGCATCTCCAGAGCATGTAGCAGGGGATGTAGATGGTCTACCAAAATTTCCAGGGGATTCTTATATACACTAAAGTTAAAATTTCAAAATTGATATGTAAATACTGTTCTGTCAGTAGTCTCGTAACTGAAAGGTCTTAAATATAAATGATTTCAACAAAGTAATAGGGTAATAGGAGTATCTTAAGTGAAATGTGTTTTTGAAGAAAGTCTGCTTTTTGGACCTTCCTGTCTATAGAGGAATAGCTGCTCCTTTACTGAGCCCTTCAGACGTCTACAGAGGACACCAGCAGTATTTCTGTTTTCTGATTATTTAAAGCTCAACATTCAGAAAACTAAGATCATGGCATCCGGTCCCATCACTTTATGGCAAATAGATGGGGAAACAGTGGAAACAGTGACTGACTTTATTTTTCTGGGCTCCAGAATCACTGAGGGTGGTGATTGCAGTCATGAAATTAAAAGGCGCTTGCTCATTGGAAGGAAAGTTATGACCAACCTAGACAGCATATTAAAAAGCAGAGATGTTACTTTGTCAACAAAGGTCCGCCTAGTCAAGGCTATGGTTTTTCCAGGGGTCATGTATGGATGTGAGAGGTGGACTATAAAGAAAGCTGAGCACCAAAGAATTGATGCTTTTGAACTGTGCTGTTGGAGAAGACTCTTGAGAGTCCCTTGGACTGCAAGGAGATCCAACCAGTCCATCCTAAAGGAGATCAGTCCTGGGTGTTCATTGGAAGGACTGATGTTGAAGCTGAAACTCCAATACTTTGGCCACCTGATGTGAGGAGCTGACTCATTTGAAAAGAACCTGATGCTGGGAGGGATTGAGGGCAGGAGGAGAAGGGGACGACAGAGGATGAGATGGTTGGATGGCATCACCGACTCAATGGACATGGGTTTGGGTGGACTCCGGGAGTTGGTGATGGACAGGGAGGGCTGGCGTGCTGTGGTTCATGGGGTTCCAAAGAATCGGACATGACTGAGCGACTGCACTGAACAGATAATTTACTTTTTAGTCCTCACTAATGCTACTCACTATATTCTTTGTTTTTCATATTCCCTGTGAAATGTCTCACACATAACAGACCAAATTCTTGCTACTTAGGACTGAATGTCCCTTGTGAGATTATGCATTTCTTGAGGGTACAAACCATCTTGCTCAGTCCCCAGCCTCAGAGGCACCTTTCACACTGCCTTGCATCAGTTCAGTTCATTCTCTCAGTCGTGTCCGACTCTTGGTGACCCCATGAACCACAGTACGCCAGGCTCCCTGTCCATCACCAACTCCCAGAGGCCACCCAAACCCATGTCCATTGAGTCAGTGATGCCATCTAACCATCTCATCCTGTCGTCCCCTTCTCCTCCTGCCCTCAATCTTTCCCAGCATCAGGGTCTTTTCCAATGAGTCAGCTCTTCACATCAGGTGGCCAAAGTATTGGAGTTTCAGCTTCAGCATCAGTCCTTCCAGTGAATATTCAGGACTGATCTCCTTTAGGATGGACTGGTTGGATCTTCTTGCAGTCCAAGGGACTCTCAAGCGTCTTCTCCAATACCACAGTTCAAAAGCATCAATTCTTTGGTGCTCAGCTTTCTTTATAGTCCAACTCTCACATCCATACATGACTACTGGAAAAACCATAGCTTTGATTAGATGGACCTTTGTCAGCAAAGTAACATCTCTGCTTTTTTTTTTTAATTTTTTTTATTAGTTGGAGGCTAATTACTTCACAACATTTCAGTGGGTTTTGTCATACATTGATATGAATCAGCCATAGATTTACACTTATTCCCCATCCTGTCTAGGTTTGTCATGGTTTGTCTTCCCAAGAGTAAGCATCTTTTAATTTCATGGCTGCAGTCACCACCTGCAGTGATTTTGGAGCCCAAGAAAATAAAGAACAGTCTACATATCAGAGGTGGAAGGTCAGACATGGGCAAATCGAAGCAGGCACAATATATAGATTCATGATTATCTTGACTCCTGGGCAAAGCTGGCTTTTGATGTGAAATCTTATCTTGGTGAAGCCACATCCCCAGATAGTCTTATCATTTAGACATTCCTCATTCTGTCTAATCTTGACAAATTAGGAAGCTCACTGTTGTCCATTGTTGAGGGGCTAACAAATTAAGCTCAAAATTTTATGTACATTATTTCATTTATTTAACACCCACTCAAACCAACAAACCAGCCCATAGTTATTATTATCCACTTTTGCACCAGGTTCTGAGAGCTGAGAGTTAACCCCACAGTGACTTTTGAATCCAGGGCTGCCAGATTCTATGTCTAGTGTCCTTCTACTACTCCAGTGCTTCTAAAGTATGATTCCTGAAGCACAGCATCAGCTTCATCTGAGAACTTGTTACAGATGCAAAATCTCAGACCTCCCCCGCTAAATCCCTGAATCACACTTTGTGGTGTGGGCCAGCAATCTGTGGTTCTACAAGCCCTCCAGGGGAGACTGATGCACACTGAAGCCTAAGCACCACAAGACTACACCAGTTATATCTCAGAATCCTTAATTCCTCTAAGTCCATGTTAGTCAAGGGGTGGTCTGCAGACCTGGAAGCATTGGCTTAAGTTAGGAGCTTGTTAGAAGTACAGAATCTCATACCCATCACTACACCCATTGGAGCAGAATGTGTATTTTAACACAATCTTTGGTGATCCATGAACATATTCAAGCTTGAAATTCACTGCTATCAACTATATCTTTTTCTCCCCTTAGTCTTAAATTGGCCCTTCCTAGTCTAGATGTCCAGCATCCTTAGGGTCTGCTTTAAACCATGGGGCAGGAGCAAAGGCTGAAAGTCCTTTTGCTTTCCACCTTGGGACTGAGTTGAGAGCTGTGCTTACTCTATTCTGATCAAATTCAAGTTTGCATTCCCACATCCTTGCCTCTCTAGCCTAAATGAATACACACAGTGACACCAAATATTTTTATGTCTTTCCCTTTGATGTCACCTTAAGCTAGTCATGACAGCCAGGGAGTAGCTCAAGTTGTGTTAACATGTTGTAAACTAGCAGGGATGGCAACTATTGCCTATTAATGAGGACAGAAGCTGGCTAATTCCTGCTCATTTCTATTCCAGAAACTAAATGTAGAAAGCAGCTTATTGCTCCACAGTTGATGCTAATTTCTTTCCAATTCTGTAAATGGGTAATGTTTAGAAAGCCGAAAATGTAGGCTCTTTAGGGGGGAAGACATAGAGTTATGAGGGGGGCAGTTTGGGGACCCCACCTCTGACAGATGAGTGAGAGTCACTCAGTCGTGTCCAACTCTTTGCAACCCCACGGACTAAACAGTCCATTGAATTCTCCAGGCCAGAATACAGGAGTGGGTAGCCATTCCCTTCTCCAGGGGATCTTCCCATTCCAAGGATCAAACCCAGGTCTCCCACATTGCAGGAGGATTCTTTACCAGCTGAGCCACCAGGGAAGCCCTCTGACAGAGTAGTGGGGGTTAAAGACTAGTCAGAGGAGGATATTAGTCATTGCTGCCATGATTCCCTTGCTGTGGTTGGTTCTGCCCCTGGGCCACCTCCTTCTCATCTGCAGCCCTTGGTTTCCCATTGAGTCCAGGAACGCTAACCCATTGTGCAAAGGATGCCTCGCATTTCATGCTCCATTTTAATTTGTGTGAGTCCTTTAAACTTTCCATGGCCACTCCTTTAATACAGGGCTATCAGACACTAGCAGTTTACTTCTGTTCTGCAAGAAATTGGAGGAAAATTGATATTCTTGACGTAGACACTGTAAAGGGGAGATGCCAACACATGTATGCATTAGAATAATCTCAGTGTTCGTCATAAGGTCAGTTCAGGGGTCTGCTTCCTGAGTCCGAAATCCTGATTTGGGATATCTGTGGTAGGATGTAGGAAGGTGTAGCGTTTAACAAGGGTTTCAGAGGATTCAGATGGTCTTTTCCATGGTGCCACTGTTGGCTAACAATTATATCACTGACAGTTCAGTTCAGTCGCTCAGTCGTGTCTGATTCTTTGCGGCCCCATGAACCAGAGCACACCAGGCCTCCCTGTCCATCACCAACTCCCGGAGTCCACCCAAACCCATGTCCATCGAGTCAGTGATGCCATCCAACCATCTCATCCTCTGTCGTCCCCTTCTCCTCCTGCCCCTAATCCCTCCCAGCATCAGGGTCTTTTCCATTGAGTCAGCTCTTCGCATCAGGTGGCCAAGGTATTGGAATTTCAGCTTCAACATCAGTCCTTCCAATGAACACCCAGGACTGATCTCCTTTAGGATGAACTGGTTGGATCTCCTTGCAGTCCAAGGGACTCTCAAGAGTCTTCTCCAACAGCACAGTTCAAAAGCATCAATTCTTTGGTGCTCAGCTTTCTTTATAGTCCACCTCTCACATCCATACATGACCCCTGGAAAAACCATAGCCTTGACTAGACAGACCTTTGCTGGCAAAGTAACATCTCTGCTTTTTAATATACTGTCTAGGTTGGTCATAACTTTCCTTCCAAAGAGTAAGTATCTTTTAATTTCATTGCTGCAATCACCATCTGCGGTGATTCTGGAGCCCAGAAAATTAATGTCAGCCACTGTTTCTACTGTTTCCCCATCAATTTGCCATAAAGTGATGGGACCGGATGCCATGATCTTAGTTTTCTGAATGTTGAGCTTTAAGCCAAGTTTTTCACTGTCCTCTTTCGCTTTCATCACTTTCTTCCATAAGGGTGGTGTCATCTGCATATCTGAGGTTATTGATATTTCTCCCAGCAATCTTGCTTCCAGCTTGTGCTTCCTCCAGCCCAGCATTATTGACAACCGTGGGATTTTAGGAAGATCACTGTATCTTTCATGTGCTCTCAACTATATGTTGATATAGTTGTGATTGATGATCATACTCTATAATAGTTTTCTCAGAGTTAGTTAATTATTATTTTACTCAGGTATAGCTATTAGCCTCTGCAACATACCAGATACTATGCTGAATGCCAGGGATAGAAAGGTAAGTCAAGTGTCACTGTTCTCAAAGATGTCACAGTCTGCTGAAGACACAAACATACATAGCAATAGATGACCATAAGCAAGCTAACTCATATAATAGCAGTAGGACATAGGATTCAAGAGGGTCCAGAAATGGGAACAGTGACATAAGTTAATTCCCACTGTGTTCTGACAGTTCTCTATGTTGAGTTCTATAGGGGTATCTACAGCAAGGGGAGACACGAGTCATAGAGAATTTTTGGCCAAATGGGAAGGGCAGGGCTATACTAAAAATGTCCAGTCTGGTGGAGAAAGCAGATTCAAATACTTAACTAACTGATTTTCCTCTGACTGATATGAGATTTGGTTCCACTAAAGTAAAAATGAAAAGAACTGTTAGGAAAATTCATGCTGCCAAAAGAAAATCTCAAAGGGGACTCTGGGAATTTGTGTCATTTCCAGGAAATATGGTAGTCCTGTTATTAAAAGCTTAGAAGAGACATGGTTCAGTCCATTGCCTGGAGGTTTGAAGGCTATCTATTCCATTTTTCATTATCCATTAATAAATATCATAGTGAAAGTCACCTTTAACACTTAAATATTGCTAGGATTTTATGGGATTGAAATGAATGGACTGCCATGGTATAGAAAAGCCATATGGGTGAGGTGGTTTTATAACACATGCTTGATAAAGCTATATAAAGCAAGCACCTGTACACCATCCGCTTAAATGAGAGCATTCGAGCATGGTGTTTAGGCATGAAGGAGCCTCTGCTTGTTAGTTAAATCTGTTGGTAATGTTAATTTTCAAGAGATAGGAAGAGGAGGCTCGAAACGATTAGAATGGGATTTGTTCCTGGGAGTGGTTGTCAGCCTGGCTGTTACTTACATCAGCAGGACACGTGAGTTCTTGATGTGGATTCTTCAGCCTGAGCTGCAGTTGGTCATCATGGGAAGAAAGTAGACCAGTGCTGAGACTCACAAGCCAGTAGTGGGCTTCAGGGTTAGTATAGCTACTCAGGCTTTCCTCATGGCAGTGGGCTGTGGGAGCTATTTAGACCAACTATATTATTATTATTTTTCATCAAGGAGAGGGGTTTGTTAGGAGACTAGTTAGTTTACAAGCCAGATGGGAGTCAGTTTTGTGCTTACTAGTAACTTTGGTTTAATATTGTCATCCTAGTTTTTCTTGGCCTGCCCAAGAAGGCCAAGGGAGACTGGAGACAACCAGTGCTGGCCATAGCTCTTTTACTGTATTTTTATTGAGGTGAAATTCACATAACATAGAATTAACCATTTTAAAATGAACACTTCAGTGACATAGAATACCTTTACCATACTGTACAACCTCCACCTCTATTTAGTCCAACACATTGCATCACCACCCCCTAAACCCTATTAAATTGTCACTTCCTGTTCCTCCCTAGCCAGTCCTTGGAAACCACCAACTTGCCTATCTTTATGGACTGGCCTTTTGTGAATATTTCATACAAATGGAGTCATACAATATGTGACCTTTTGTGACCAGCTTCTTTCACTAGCATAATGCCTTTGAGGTTCATCCATATTGTGACAGGTTATCAGAACTCCATTCCTTTTTATGGCTGAGTAATGGTCCATGTATATGTACCAGAATTTGCTTATCCATTAATCTGTTGAATGCTTGGACTGTTTCCACATGTTTTAGCTAAATTCTGTGCATAGTGCTGCTGTGAGCAGGAATGTACATATATTTGAGTATCTGGTTTGAATTTTTTTGGATATATACCTGGGAGTGGAATTTAGGTGTATTGTTTGTATAAGTTTTTCCTTGCCTCAGTGCTGAGGGTGGTCACAGGGTAAGACAGCACAACTCCAGTGAGTTGAGGGGGGCTAACTTTATGGGGCTCCTAAATGGAGGGGCCTCAGTTAAGAGAATATTCTCATTTATCTCTGGTCCCCCTTCTCTGGACAGACTTCTGGGTGCAGAAAAGTCCTTGGGCTGATCCTTTTGAAGTACACTGTCAAGGGCATTTTCTGGCCCTGCGCTGTGGAATTAGAGCTCTTTGAAAACCATAGCTAGAAAAGCTGGGGGAAAGTGAAGAAAGCGAGCTGAAATGTAATTTCCTCTTTAATACAAACTGTCATTTAATCTAATATTATAGAAAATGATTAGATCTTAAAAACCTATAAATTACATTTGACAGCTCTCCGGCCTGCCTCTGCTCTTGCTTGGCAATTAGACACCACAACAGTGGGCTGTGGCTGAGAGGCGCACTCTTGGTGCAGTTTGTTTATTGGCTCTTAATGAGAAGCGATTAATCTAAATCACCATAGGGGTGGATCCTTTGCAAGCTTTGGAATCCGAGGTGGCAGTTGGACCTTTTGACAAATGTGCTGCTTCATCCTTAACAACAACTTACAGTTTGTGAGGGTGTGTGGTGCTTTCTTCCGTGGAGCTGTGGGGAGAGAACACACACAGGCTCACACACGTGCACACACATGCACGGAGTAGCAGTCACTGGGGCAAAATGTTAAACTACAGCCTTTGGGCATCTCCATCTCTCTCCGCTTCAGTTTTTCCTCTCTTGCCTTTACCCACTCTCCCCGACTGCAGCAGCTGGGTCTCCTCATTACGCTGTTACCTGGAAGACCCTCTTCTCCGTTTATTACTGTTATTGTGGCTTTCTCTCCCCTGCCTGTCTGGGGACCGCCCAGCGCAGGATGATGGATCATTACAGAGAATACCTGCCTGGCAAAATTGCTGCCTCTTTGTCCCCTCCCTCCCCTCCTGCTTCATGTTGGGAAAGAGAGGAAGCCCCAGCAAACAACCCAACTCCCTGAAAACCCAAAAGGAAAAAAAAATACAGTCTGCCAAGGGCTCTTTTGTTTGGGAAGAATGGGGTCAAATTTGTAAATGAAGGGGTGGAAACCAAACCAGGGGGATGGTGGACAAAGACCTAAGGAGTCTCTCCAGCTCTGATTCTTTTCTGCTCCTGTGTTTGCACTCACCTTGTTCACTTGCTGCGTCCTCTCAATTTCCTTCACTTGTTACCAACACAGAACAGCAATGACTGAGCTCTCAACTTGGGAGGATCAGGTTCTGAGTTTGAGCCCCATTTTTACACTTGGTGACCAGATGTGACCTTGGGCAAGTTGCTCATCACAGCCTCCTAGTTTCCTTGCCCCTAAAAAGGGATGTGGTTGGCAGAATAAATGGCCTCCTGGAAAAATCCTAATCCCTGGACCGTTTATATGTTAGGTTATGTGATAAGGGGGGATTCAAATTGTAGGTGGAATCAAGGTTGTTTATCTGCTGGCCTTAAAATTTTTTACTGTCGCTGTGGCTTTATTTCCCCTTCCTGTATGGAAACTGCCTGGCTTAGGGTGGTGATGGTTACAGAGAGTACCTGCCTGGCTCAGTTGCCAGGGGAGCACTCTGGAAATGTCCTTAGAAGTGGTGTGGACAAAGACTGTCCCTGCCATATCAGTAAGTAAATGCGGTTGTGACCCTCAAGCTGCTGCTGTCAACCCTGGCTGTGTACCCTGAAAAGATTCAGGCTGGAGAAAAAACAGGATACTGGCCCTGGAAAGTTAGGGTTCATCTCAAAGAAATGATTTCAATGAGTCCAGACTATTGCATCTTCTCATATATAGAATAGTGCTAAATTCATTAAGGTGATATGTTTGAGTTTTCTTGAATTAACAGTAGTCTTTTGATGTTATAAGCTGGTTTTGCTGCATAAACTCTTTTGCATCCAGGCTCCTGACTTGCCTCTTCACAGCCATCCCTCAGAGCTATCTGAGAGAATGCTTCCCAGGCTTAAGTCCTCAGCAATTTCACTGAATAAAACAGAATTCTCAGCTTTTAGGTTGTGCTATATTTAGTTGATAGTTTGTAAGAGGGAAGAAGAGTCAGAGTGTTGTGATATGAGAAAGACTGCACTGGCCATTGCTGGCTTTGCAGATGGAAGAGGGCTTTGAGACCAGGGTTGGGAGTAGCCTGTAAAAGCTGGACAAAACAAGGGAGAAGAGTCTCACTCTAAGCCTCCAGGAGAGAAGGCAGCCCTGCTAACACCTTGACTTTGGCCCAGTGAGACCCATTTTGGGCATCTGACATCCAGGACTGTAGGGTAATAAAATTACGTCGTTTTAAGCCATTCAGTTCAGTTCAGTTCAGTTGCTCAGTTGTGTCTGACTCTTTGCGACCCCATGAACCGCAGCACTCCAGGCCTCCCTGTCCATCACCAACTCCGGAGTTGACCCAAACCCATGTCCATTGAGTCAGTGATGCCATCCAACCATCTTATCCACTGTCATCCCCTTCTCCTCCTGCCTTCAATCTTTCCCAGCATCAGAGTCTTTTCCAATGAGTCAGCTCTTCACATCAGGTGGCCAAAGTATTGGAGTTTCAGCTTCAACATCAGTCCTTCCAATGAACACCCAGGACTGATCTCCTTTAGGATGGACTGGTTGGGTCTCCTTGCAGTCCAAGGGACTCTCAAGAGTCTTCTCCAACACCACAGTTCAAAATCATCAATTCTTTGGAGCTCAGCTTTCTTTATAGTCCACCTCTCACATCCATACATGACCCCTGGAAAAACCACAGCCTTGACCAGACAGACCTTTGTTGACAAAGTAATGTCTCTGCTGTTTAATATACTATCTAGGTTGGTCATAACTTTGCTTCCAAGGAGTAAGCGTCTTTTAATTTCACGGCTGCAGTCACCATCTGCAGTGATTCTGGAGCCCAGAAAAGTAAAGTCAGCCATTGTTTCCACTGTTTCCCCATCTATTTCCCATGAAGTGACGGGACCGGATGCCATGATCTTAGTTTTCTGAATGCTGAGCTTTAAGCCAACTTTTTCACTGTCCTCTTTCACTTTCATCAAGAGACTCTTTAGTTCCTCTTCACTTTCTGCCATAAAGGTGGTATCATCTGCATATCTGAGGTTATTGATATTTCTCCCGGCAATCTTGATTTCAGCTTGTGCTTCTTCCAGCCCAGCATTTTTCATGAGGTACTCTGCATATAAGTTAAATAAGCAGGGTGACAATATACAGCCTTGACATACTCTTTTCCTATTTGGAACCAGTCTGTTGTTTCATGTCCAGTTCTAATTGTTGCTTCCTGACCTGCATACATATTTCTCAAGAGGCAGGTCAGGTGGTCTGGTTGGAGAAGGCAATCGCACCCCACTCCAGTACTCTTGCCTGGAATATCCCATGGATGGAGGAGCCTGGTAGGCTGCAGTCCATGGGGTCACTAAGAGTCAGACACGACTGAGTGACTTCGCTTTCACTTTTCAGTTTCATGCATTGGAGAAGGAAATGGCAACCCACTCCAGTGTTCTTGCCTGGAGAATCCCAGGGATGGGGGAGCCTGGTGGGCTTCCGTCTATGGGGTCGCACAGAGTCGGACACAACTGAAGTGACTTAGCAGCAGCAGCAGGTGGTCTGGTATTCCCATCTCCTTCAGAATTTTCCACATTTCATTGTGATCCTCACAGTCAGAGGCTTTGGCATAGTCAATAAAGCAGAAATAGATGTTTTTCTGGAACTCTCTTGCTTTTTTGATGATCCAGCAGATGTTGGCAATCTGATCTCTGGTGAGGGACAGTGAGGCACCACTAGTTGGGACAGACTGGCTTTTAGGTGGTCCATTGGCCCCAAGGGCTGCTCTTCAGAAAGTCACCTTGCTCCCTGTTGATCACATCCAGCATTTAGCTCTTGGGGAGCCCATCCTGTCCCTCAGAAGCATAAATGGTGATGGGGTGAGGAGTTGAGTTCTAACTCATGTTCACATGCTCCTCATTCTTGTTGGGTAAAGTAATTAGCCTCCAATTAAAATAAATAGATTAATTTAAAAAAAGGAGGTGCTTTTGGAATGGAGTGATTTGTTCCTGATGCTAATGAAGCTCTCCATAGCAGTCTCTTCCAACTAGATCAAGACATAGGACATTTCCAAGCGTATTTATTCCCCTAATTGTTTTCCTGGCTTAAGCTAATACTTGTCTTGCCTCTCTTAACAAGAATAATTATTCCCAAATTGCTAATCCCAGTAGGATTAAGTCTCTGAAAATTGCCTAGGTTTTGAAGGCTCCTCATATGAAGAATTCAAGATCTGTTGGGAAAAAATTTAGCAGGTTTCCCTATTTTTTTTAATAGTGTTCCCAGAATGAAATACTAAAGCTACCACACTAGATAAATACTGTATCAATGACAATCTGCAATTTTTAAATTAGTCATAATGAGTACTATGCAATTAATTTCCATTTACCATCCCTTGTGCATTAGAATATTTTCAGAATCTTCCTCACCCATGGCTTCAACAAGATGCTTATACATTAGGTTTGTTTTGTGGTAGATGGTAGATAAAATGCAGGCTGGTGAGCATTTTTTCTTTATCTCTTCATATAGACATTGCCTTTCTGATTTTAGGATTTTGAACAGTGATTCTTAACTCTGGGGCTCCACTGTGGTCCCAGATGGGCACAGTAGCAAGTTGGATGCTTGAAACAATAACTAATGTGGATGATCTTAATTCAGCTAGTTTGATATTTCTCAAGATCTTTCCCAATACACCTGGTTATGATTGATGGCTATGTAAACATTGTATCAAATCCTTTGCCTTCTAACCTATGTCTCAGCACCCTCCGTCTGATCTCAGGTATGCATGTCTGGTTTTGCATCTTTCTTTAGTGTTCCTAAGATGGAGAAAGACCAAACAAGCAAACCAAAGACCCTCAAATCAAACCATAACAAAACACTAAGCATAGTTTGACAAAAGGAATGAAAATGACTTCCAACTCAATCTTACAGATTTCAGGGGTTTTTTTTTGTTGTTGTTGTTGTTAATTGTGAAACTTCTTTTTCCTTCTCTTCCAGGGATAGAATTGCTTTCTTAAAAATACTGGAATTAAACATCTTGCAGAAAAATAACATGGTCATCAGTCTATTAACTAGCATGGCCATCAATTTATTAACTGATCTGCATTAGACTTTGACAAGAGGAACCAGAGTGACAGACCACTGCCCTGAGAAATCATTGCCTCAGGTGGGGCTGGTGCAGAGTGGGCTGACAGTGGACAGTGCTCTCTGCAAAGATTTGCTGACTGCTTTTACTGAGATGAAGCCAGCTTCTCTGGCCAGGGCACTGGTGAACCACAAATCCAATGTAGTAAACATTTGGTCAAGCAAACTTAGAAATCCTTGAATGACCTTCACTCACCACACATCAGATATTTATTGAGTATGTGCTTCCCTGAACCCCAGAAAGACCAGGGCATGTGATATCAGTGACATTCTCTGTCTTTCAGGAACTTAACATCCAGATGGCACAGTATGATGAATACAAGTGAAACAAAATTTAACCAAGTCAAAATATATGAATATATTTATAACTTTTCACATATTTTAAACATGAAGCCATAGTTCACTGTGACAATGAATTTGCCAGTGGAGTTGGTGGAAGGTAGAGATCATTCTGCTGAAGCATTGGAGAAACTTCATGGAAGGGAGAGAGTTAAAATGGGCCTGGAAGGAAGGTATGGATGAGGGAGGATGCTGGGCTTTCTAGGTCAGAGAAGAACACTAGCAAAGACAGGAATGTTAGAGGAGTGGGCATAGTGATTAGGGAATTCTTCGGTAGGGTTTATGGCTATGTTGTAGAGATCAAGCTTGAGAACAGCACAGGAAACCACTTATACGATGTCTGAGGTGCCAGACTTGATTTTCATGACCTGTTGAGGGGACTGGAATTTCTTATGGGGAGGAAATGCCAGGGTCAGGATCAGAGCTATGCTGGGGGGCAGCCATCATGCAGTGCAAAGCAGGTGGGTGGTTTAGAGCATGGGTGGGGGCGGACACCAGGGATTCCTGCTCCAGAGAGGAGATCAACTCTCTGAGCTGGGAGGTGCTCTTGTTGCTTCTACAGTGAGGTACCCTCTCTACCTGAACTTCACCCAGGCCTGTTCTGCCCTCAGAACAGTGGTCACAGTATGGACACATATTTGTCCAGGTTCTCAGTTTTTCCAAGGGCAGACAATGGGTAGCATAACTCTGTTGGGATTCTTGAAAAGGCTAGTGGGAAAGAGTAAATGTGTGAGTGTATGTGTGTGTGTGTGCGTGAATATCTATGTATGGAGGGGGGCGTAGAACGAAACAGTTCATCATTATAAAGGTAATATCTGCTCATTGCAGAATATTAGGAGAAAAAATAGGAAAGTGTAAAGAAAAAAGTTACTCATGATCATGCCGCACAGGAATAACTACTGTTAAACACGCAGTGAGTTTTTCCTTCCAGTTCTTTTGTGCATATATATGGGCATGAGATATAAACCATTTTTAACGAATTTGAGATTATGCCTCATATGTTTTCAGCCTGCTTTTTCTGCACTGCTTCCACATATGATTATTTTTCACATGTCATAAAGCTATTTGAATTCATACTTAATAGCTGCATAATATTCTATTGAATGGATTTAGCCTACTTTAATTATTCTATCAGATATTTGAGTTGTTTCCAATGCTTTATGTTATAAATAACACTGAAATGAACACACAGGTGCATAAGCTTTTTATTGGGTCCCTGATGGTTTCCTTGGATAGATTCCTAGAAGAGAAATTATAGGGTCAAAATTATGAATATTTATGAGTCCTATTCCCTATTGCCACATTGCTTTTCAGAACAGTCATGCCAATTTATACTTGCATCAACACTGACTGTCTGCTTCACTCCTCTGCCTTTGCCATGGTCACCAGCATCCCCCGCACTGCTAGATTCAGTGGTCAGTTCTCCAGATTTCATCCCACTGAACTGTCAGCTACATTTGGCATAGTTGAACAACTCTCTTTTCAGATATACTTTCTTCCCTTGGTTTCAAGGTTTTGAGAACACAACACACTCTGGGTTCTCCTCTTTCACACACTCCATTTCTAGCCCCTCCTTATCTCTTTGACTCTTCTGTGGCATGCTAGAACCCAGTTCTCAGGCTCTTTTGTATCTTTATCATGTCTCCTTGATCTCCAGATTCATATTTTTAAATGCTGTTCCAACACTGATGTCTCCTAAATTCTTATCTGCAGGCCAGCTCCATCCCCTGAAAATAAGCCTTGTATATCTACTGTCTATTCCTCAGTCCCTTTGGATGGCTATTAGGCATCTGAAACCTAGCCTTTTCAAAATCATACTGCTTATTTCTACAGCCCGCAATCTGCTCCTCCAATGAGCTTTCCTGTCTTATAAAGGCCAGTTCTGTTTTCCCACTTGTTCAGACCAAAAATCTGCCTGATCATTTGAGTTATTTCTGATTTTTGATCATGATAAGCAACACAGAGATGAACATACAGGTATAAAGCTTTCTAATGTACTCTTCAGTTTCTCTTACTCCCCACAGCTCGTCTGTAAGAGGACCCTTTTGACTTTTCCTTTATACCCGCAGATGGACCACATCTCAGAAACTGAGATGGCCCTGTGTTGACAGTCTCTCCCACTTGGATTGTTTCAGTGGCCTCCTACTGGTCTCTCTGATTCTTTCCTTTCTGTTCCCTGCCTCTCACAATGCTCTATTCAGCCATAGTGAAAGGATCAAAATACAAGCTGTAGGCTCCAGTGCCTAGCTGGAAGCCCACCAACGCTTTCCACATCACTGGGATAAAGCCAGGATGCTCGTATCACTTACTGCCCCGCCACGTTCAGCACTCTGCCGCCTTTGTTCTGTTCTAGCTCTCTGGACTCCTACATCCTTTCTGAAATGTCACCCTCTCAGTGAGGCTTTTCCTGACCCTGCTCTTCACGCTTCAGGTTCAGACCCCCCGGCCCCGCAACTTCCACTTCAGCACTTCCTGTCTCCTTTCCTGATTTATTTTACTCTAAAGTACTCATTACCATCTGATAAGCTATATATTTTACTTATTTATTTACTTATTTTCTGTTCTTCCCTCACTTGGATGCAAGCTTTCTGAGGGCAGGGTTTTCACTTGGTTTGATTACTGCCCCTATCCTGGACCTTATAGTAGAGCCTGGCATAAAGTAAAGACTCTGTAAATAATGGTTGAATGAATAGTGTTTATGTCTGATTAGTTTTCAAGTTTTCTCAACCCACTGTTTCATCTCATTTCATATCTAACTTTGTGTTTTAAATTGAGGTAAAATACACATAACACATAGTTTAACGTAACTATTTTTAAATGTGCATTTCAGAATTGTTAAGCACATTCACATTGTTGTGCAGTCAGTCTCCAGAATGCTTTCCATCTGTAAAACTATGCCCGCTAAACAACTCCTTATTTTCTGTTTCCCCCCAACTCCTGGCTGTAATTTTTCTACTTTCTCTCTTTATGAATTTGACTAGTGTAATTACTCTAGTGGAAATCATATAGTATTTGTCTTTTTATGACTGGTTTATTCCATTTAACATAATGTCTTTACATGTAATCCACGTTGTAGTATGTGTCAGAATTCCCTTCCTATTTAAGACTGAATATTCCAATATAGGTATATACTACATTTTGTTTATTCTTCCATCAGTAGGCACGGGTTGCTTCCACATTTTGGCTGTGGTTAATAATGATACTATGAACATGGGTGTATAAATATCTCTCCAAGATCTTGCCTTCGGTTCTTTAGGCTATATATCCAGAAGGGAAAAGGCTGGATCATATGTAATTCCAATTTTTATTTTTTGAGGAACTATGATACTGTTTTCCAGAGCAGTTACACTATTTTAAATTCCTATCAACAATGCACAAGGGTTCCAGTTTCCTTAAATCCTCATCAAAAATATGTTTTGTATTTCTTTGGGGAAAATGTTTATTGAAGTCCTTTGCTCATTTTTTAGTTGAGTCATTTTTTTATTGTTGTTGATTTTGTTATTTTTATATATTTTTTCCTGATTGGCCTCAATTATTGTTGCCTTACTGGTGATGCTTGAGTTAATTTCTGGAGGATAAGTAGAAATATACTTAATATAATAGGTAGGGCTGAAAAGGTGGGAGTCTAATCTTGGCAAAGAGAATGGCATGTATAAATGGTAACGAGTGAAAGGGACATGCACATAAGCATAAATATGCATTGATGTTCTATCTGAAGAATGTATATGTAGTTCACATATTTTCCCCTAAATAGGTATATATAATATATGTGTGCATATGTGTGTATGTATATATATACATACACATACATATATATACATACACTTATAAATGCACAAATATGGTAACAAGTCTTCTCAATAGCAGCACTATTGACCTTTTGGCCTAGATAATTATTGGTTTTCTGGTGGTGTCCTGTGTATTATAATTATTTGGCAGCATACCTGGCCTCTACCTGCTAAATGCCAGTTACTCTCTCCCCTACCCCACAGTTGTAACAATTAAAATGTCTCCAGGGATGGGGAATGGAGAAATAAGTGAAGGGGATCAGAGGTACAAAGTTCCAGCTATAAAATAATAAGTTATGGAGGAGGTGAAGTACACATAAGGAACGTTGTCAGTAATATTCTGATAACTTCGTATGGTAACAGGTTGGTATCTGGTCTTACTGAAGCAATTTCAGAATGTATAAAAATATAAATCACCAAGTTGTAAATGTGTAACTAATATAATATTGTATGTTAATTATGATTCAATAGAAAAAAAATGTTTCCATGCATTGTTGAATATCCCCTGAGGGCAACGCCTTTTCCTGCCAGCTATAACCTCTGCTATAAGAGGAAATGTTAGAGAGGTAAATAGATAGATGGTGGTGGGGGTGAATACTGGTAATATATTGTTATATTGTGATTAACAGCCTTATCTGTAACAGGCTCTGTTTGTGTGTAAACCAGTATTCAACAACATATCGATTATGTCAATAGGTTTAGGGGTCAGCCTAAAGAATGTGTCTTATACTCTTTGTGAGCTTGTATTGATATTATTGTTATTTCTTACTGAGCTCTTAAGAGTCTCCCATTAGGACTCAATTATACAGTAAATTATAGCATTTCTCCTTTTCTGTTCAGAGGAAGTCTGCTTACTCCTATTCAGAGACTGTTTTCAAAGCATTGAACTACAATTTGTTTCCTTTGCATTTCTGGAAACTCTGGCAGAGTGAGAGGCTGAGAAACCTATAGCTTTCATCCCATTTTGTAGACCATACACAGGAGAATGGCAACTGAATAAAGTAACATATTCATTAATTTTTTAATTTGAGTGCCTTAAGACTTACCCAGCAGCAGGAAGGTAGGCATTCTAGAAAGATTTCTGGGGAGGATTTTGACATTTCCAGTACTGATTTTGATTGATTTCTTTTTTTTTTCTTTTTTTTTTTCCCCCTTTATTTATTTATTTATTTTTTCAGTGGGTTTTGTCATACATTGATAAGAATCAGCCATAGATTTACACGTATTCCCCATCCCGATCCCCCCTCCCACCTCCCTCTCCACCCGATCCCTCTGGGTCTTCCCAGTGCACCAGGCCCGAGCACTTGTCTCATGCATCCCACCTGGGCTGGTGATCTGTTTCACCATAGATAATATGCATGCTGTTCTTTTGAAACATCCCACCCTCACCTTCTCCCACAGAGTTCAAAAGTATGTTCTGTACTTCTGTGTCTCTTTTTCTGTTTTGCATATAGGGTTGTCGTTACCATCTTTCTAAATTCCACATATATGTGTTAGTATGCTGTAATGTTCTTTATCTTTCTGGCTTACTTCACTCTGTATAATGAGCTCCAGTTTCATCCATCTCATTAGAACTGGTTCAAATGAATTCTTTTTAATGGCTGAGTAATATTCCATGGTGTATATGTACCACAGCCTCCTTATCCATTCATCTGCTGATGGGCATCTAGGTTGCTTCCATGTCCTGGCTTTTAGAAACAGTGCTGTGATGAACACTGGGGTGCACGTGTCTCTTTCAGATCTGGTTTCCTCAGTGTGTATGCCCAGAAGTGGGATTGCTGGGTCATATGGCAGTTCTATTTCCAGTTTTTTAAGAAATCTCCACACTGTTTTCCATAGCGGCTGTACTAGTTTGCATTCCCACCAACAGTGTAAGAGGGTTCCCTTTTCTCCACAGCCTCTCCAGCATTTATTGCTTGTAGACTTTTGGATAGCAGCCATCCTGACTGGCATGTAATGGTACCTCATTGTGGTTTTGATTTGCATTTCTCTAATAATGAGTGATGTTGAGCATCTTTTCATGTGTTTGTTAGCCATCTGTATGTCTTCTTTGGAGAAATGTCTGTTTAGTTCTTTGGCCCATTTTTTGATTGGGTCATTTATTTTTCTGGAATTGAGCTTCAAGAGTTGCTTGTATAGTTTTGAGATTAATCCTTTGTCTGTTGCTTTGTTTGCTATTATTTTCTCCCAATCTGAGGGCTGTCTTTTCACCTTACTTATGGTTTCCTTTGTAGTGCAAAAGCTTTTAAGTTTCATTAGGTCCCATTTGTTTAGTTTTGCTTTTATTTCCAATATTCTGGGAGGTGGGTCATAGAGGATCTTGAGTTTTATAGGCTTTTGAAAATCTAAGTTAGTGAAGCAAAATCTCTGCCTGATTCAAGACTTCCACCTGTGTCCCTTGTAATTTGCAACCCAGCATTAAAGTTAGGGCCACCGTTATTCAACTTTACCAGGAATTTCCTACTAAAAGATAAAAGGACCATATGTATATTGACAAACTCTATAAAGCTTGTCCATCTCTAATCTGAGGTACGGACAACCCATGTACAGGGAATAGTCCAATTCAAAGAGATAGGTTGTGTGAGGTTCTTACTCCCAAGGAATGTTTAGTTATGTTCTTACCCCTAAGGTATGTTTCATTCCTTCATGGGCCAGAGCCTCCCACTGAAGAGATGAGAGTGGTCATTCAGAGTGCAATTGGTATTTAGTGAGTTGACAATTACCTCCTGATTGGTATTCGTTTTGGTGGTGGTTTATATTTGCTAATAGAGTGTGCTTTTCTTAAAATGTTGCCAGGAATGTAAAATGCATGTAAAATAAGTATAGAATGTAGTTTTGTTTTCCCCCATCCTTTCACATTTTTTTTTAAATTGTGATAATGCACAATGTGAGATTTATATTCTTATCAAACTCTTCCAATTGTGCAATGCAGTATTGTTAACTACAGGTACAATGCTGTTCAACAGATCTCTAGATCTTGATTATCTGGCAGGCCTAAAACTTTATGTTCGTTGAACAGCATTTCTTCTTTACCCTCACCACCCACCCCTTAGGTTTTTATCAACAAAATTCTGGAATGAGGGGAGTCGTGACAGAGGCAAATAATCCGTAAATCTCCAACCTGTCTGGCATTACTTCTGCCTTTAGTTATGTTCTTATTCTGGGTAATTTATAGATAAACATTCATGTTTATTTAGCAGTTGTGGCCCTATGCTAAGCTCTTTAGTCATTATTTCATTTAATCCTTTCAATAGCATGGTGAGTTAAACATGATTATTAACAGTATTTTTCTTAGATGAGGTAACTGATTGGAAAAACTGGGTAATATCCTCACGTTTACACATAAAGTAGCAGACTGGAGATGTGAACCCAGGACAGCTGCCCCAGAGCCTATAGCATTGATAACTCTGTTCATGTTTGAAAGACCCCCTTCTCTTCCAGCATATGTATATACCCAATGCATATCTTGTATCAGGACAAGCTGGATAAAGAATCAAAGCCAAACTGAAGCAAAAGCCAAATAAAACAAAACAAACAAATCTCCATTGGGAACTCTTTCCTGCTCATTCTATCAAAATCACATAAATACAGAATTCACAGATGTCTGAACCTGTATTGTCATAGGCTTTCTACATATATACCTACAATTAGGGGTTCAAAGGCAAGGGCTGTGAATTTCTTTGTAGGATGAAACTCTCATAACTATGCCAAGAGTCACATACCTATATCATAAATTTAGTCCACAGACGATATTTAATGTGAGTATAATGTTTTTGGTAACAATCTCATTTTAAACATTTTAAGGAAATGTGTGCACTCTCTATGTTGACAAAGTACTTACTGCTTCTTGTCTTGCCTTATCTGCTTTGCTCACTTAGTTTACCTGCTTTGTCCTTGTAGGCCTTTCTTTACCTTTGAAATCCCTGCTTCCCAGTAACAATTTGGGTGGACGTGGAGTGATTTTCATTATATATGTAGGTATAGAAGTCATTATGTAGAGTCATACAAGATATATATATTTTACTTTGAGGCTTAACTTCTACTGAGGCTTTGTTTTCTGATTCCATTTATGTTAATATTATGGTTCCCTCTTTTTCTTTCTTTTTTTTTTTTTTTACTTTTTCTTTTTCAAGAACTAACATTCTATTGTCCCTTTGGATTCCTATTCATTTAATTCTTTGTGTCCTCTTGACCAAAGTTGAATGAGTCAGAGGAGGAAAGGGGCTTTTTTGAAACTGCTTTTTTTGTGTGTAGATTTCTTGTTGTTGTTTAGTTACGAAGTCATGTCCAGCTTTTTTGTGACCCCATGGACTGTGGCCCACCAGGTTTCTCTGTCCATGGGATTTCCCAGGCAAGAATACTGGAGTAGGTTGCCATTCCCTTCTCCAGGGGATCTTCCTGACCCAGGAATTGAACCCGCATGTCTTTCATTGCAGGTGGATTCTTTGCCACTGAGCCAGTTTCTTAGAGATGCTTAAAAAAAGAATAAAAAGCTGCTTCTTTGACTTCCCCTTGTCCCTTGGTAAAGATGACAAAGTGCTTTTCAAGGTGTAGCAAAGCATTAGTATTAGTATGTGTGTATGTGACTCAAGGTGGTGATATTTGAATCTGTTAGAGGGGGTAATAGACAAGTTACTTTCCTCCTCTGAGCCTGTTTCCTTACCTGTAAAACACAAATAATGATACACCACATAATTTGTTTGAGATTTTGATAAAATATCCTATAAAGTACCCTAAAACATGTAGGTTTCTACATCCCTCCTTCCATTCTTCTCAGACACTAGATTGAATATGGATACTGCCGGTGATATCAAAGTATATAAAAGGATTTCAGAGAAAGATTGCAATAAAAATGTACTTTTGCCAAAAAGGGTCCCCTGAAACCAACTCACAATGTCAATACACCTTATATATAATTGCTTTTCTGTACATGTGTATGCATAAATGTACCACAGAAGTGTACATGTAAGCATATGTGTGTACACATACCTGTAACATTTGGGTTGTGTGCAGATTAATGTGCTTTGTATATGTGAGTATGGAGCGTGTGTGCAGGAAGAAACTGGGCTAGAAGAAGAGTACATTGCGCTAGATGTTTGTAACTCATGGTATATAAAATAAATTTTGTTTATGATGTTGGTCTTATCTTCTAATTAAAATCATAGGCATGAAACTTCTTTATACCTGCATAAAAGAAGCAGTTTAATTTCTCTGCACCAGGGGAGAAATGATTTCATTGCCTGTTATGTAGCCCATCAGTACTTGGTGAGGGAGAGTAGTTATGAAAGCCTCATCCTTTCCCAGTATATTTGTCCTCGCGGTCTTCAAGGAGCATGGATGCATCCTCTGAGGTTTTTTCAAGGTCAGCAGGGGTGCTTTTCCCAGTAGTCCTTACCCTTCACAGTGCCAAGGGGGGAGACAGTTATTCTGTCTACAGTTATTCTATCTAAGAATTTTCATCCTAGATTATTCACACATGAATAAAAAAAAAAAGAAAAGAAACTAGACTGCCTATACTGCATCTATTTCTCAAAAATTTGCTGATAACTAGTAATAACTTATTTCAATGAAGCCAAAGCAAATATTTGAGAAAAAGAAAGTAAGCTTGTCTTGGAAGTTATAAAGGAACAAAAAAGGAAAATGACTATGAATCTTAGCAGTTAAAGGCATTGAATTTGTGTCAAGCTTACTTTTTAATACTGATATATACTATTGGTAAATTTTTAAAACTCTACTGTTCAGGAGTTTCATTTTAGAAGCATAGGGAAATGTTCCTTTGACTTTACTTGGTACTTTGGACCCCATGGTGCAGACTGTGTGTAGCTGTAACCCTAACAACTAGTGGCAGTAGAGCCCAAGACAGGACAGATTGCAAGAGGAAATGAACTCATTTGCTCATTAAGTCACTTAACAAACATTAGGAACTCAAGGAAGTTGGGTTGAGCTAGATGATAAAGGTCAAAAGAGCTGTGCTAATGATGGAACGATACACATGCACCAGGGGCAGGTATGTCAACCCATTTTAAGAATTTTAGGATATAGGGAAATCAAAGATAAGTCATTGAATGGTTTTAGATTATTCTGGCCACAGTGTACAAAGTGAATTGGAGGAATACTGGTTGAATCTGTGAGATGGACTAGGGGTATTTTACAGGAATCCAATACAGAAATGGTCACATTTTGGACTAACACAACCACAATGAGCAGGGAGAGAATGGATCTGATTTTAGAGTTAATTAGTAGGTAAAATATGCAGAGCTTAGAGACTAATTAATTATAGGAGGTGAATAAGAAAGCAGAGTTGGGGATGAACCTTGGGCATTTGGCGTCACTTGGGTGGCTGGTGGAAACACTCACTGCACTAGGAAACACTCGGGGTGGAGACGAGGGCTTGGATGAAGTATCCTGCGGCATGCTGAGTTTTAGGTGGTGTGGGATAGTCAAACTGAAGAAAGTGCCAGAACACTTAGTGTTCAAGTCTGAAACTGAGAGGAGACCTTAGATTAACTTTTAATTTATGAATTGTCCCCAGAAAAGTGGTAATGAAAAAAATAAAAATGAGAGTGGAAGAGGTCACTGAGGAACAATGTATCTAGTGAAAAGAGAAGAAGGTCAAAACTGAGGGTTGAGGAATGGTTATACTATGAGGATAATCAGAGAAAGTTGAGTATTCAAAAGAGGTAGAAAGGAAAACCAAGACTAGTATGGTGTTACAGAAGCCCCTGGAATAAAATGCTTCCAGAAGGATGGAATTGTCGGTGGCCACAAAGACTGAAAAGAGTTTAACTAAGGGAAAGATAGTCTGAGTGTCTATTGGATTTAAATACTGAAAAGTCACTCACACATTTAGTGAGACCAATGCCACTGAGGTCCTATGAGTAGAAGACTTTTGACTCCTGAGAGGTCGATAGTAACCATAGCTGTCACTTGTCAAGAATATGCATTATGCCAAGCATTCAAAGCCAATTCTGGTATCATCAGACTCAGTTATTGTTGAGGAAAACCGAGCCCTCTAGAAGTTAAATAATGCTTCCAGGTGACAGTATGCAGAGAAGTGTTGAGACCTGGACTTGCTGTCTCAGATGCCAGTGTCTGTTCACTATACCACCCTGTGCATTCGGCTTGGGAAGGACAGACTTTCTTGAGCATCAGCCCAAAATGGCCTTCAGGGATATGTGCTTTGGAAAACAACTAGAGCAAAGGGATCATGAAACCACCTAAATCAATTAAATCTTTATAACTGTTCAGAAGGAACAAAATAGTGGGATCTTTTTCATGACTTAAGAGCAAGAGAATGATGGAGAGTGATGTGGAGAATTGACAGAGGGAAGATGAAAAGACAGTAGTGTGATGGTCCCAAGGTCAAAGGACAGAGGACCATAAGAATAAACTTCCAATACATACAAGTATAAATATCAAAAATGAAAGTATTTAGAAGACGGACATCAGAAAAATGAAGCCTCATTTGTATGCAGACCTAACCTTGCACAGTATTTTAGCTCAATTCACCAATAAAGGACTGAATCAGGAAAAAAAAAATACCAGTATTTCATCTAGAGACCCAGATGCCCTTTTCTGTGCTGTGATATATAAGTAGAAATGACTTTATGCTTTAATTTCTTGTATTTATTCTCTGCTACTGACTCTGTCTATATTTTCTTCTCTTTCCTTTCTTTAGATCATGCTTCTTAGTGATCCTGAGATAGAGAGCAGCATATTGATCAGCTCAGATGAAGGGGCAACCTATCAGAAATACCGGCTCACCTTCTACATCCAGAGTCTGCTCTTTCACCCCAAGCAAGAGGACTGGGTACTGGCCTACAGTCTGGATCAAAAGGTGAACAAATACTGCTTTCATTTACATCCTGTCACCCAGGTACCACCCCATGAAAAGCACTTGCCTATTTACTCAGTCCATGTATACAAGGGTATTCAATGACATTGCATTGTTCTGACTACATTGATTGTGTCTGCAGCATCTAACTTTCCTTTTTAGTCTTTCATATCAAAATATGCAGGTGGGTATATTTCATTAATGACAATGCCATTTGTCATTTCATAGGTTTAAGATTTTTTTGTGTGTGATTTTACTCATTTAACCTTTAAAACAAACCCTGTGCTATATATAAATGGGAAATGTGTATTCAAAATAATTATGGAGACTGAAGTAAGCATAAGTGCCGAAAAGCCAAGGTACTTGTTCAAAACCACTCACCTGGTAGCTAGAGGAGCCAGAACTTGGAAGCTTATTGTCAGACTTCAAGTCTAGGCCTATCCTATCACACCATGCTGACTTGAATTGGAATATACCATTGTTCTCAGTTTAGCAAAGGGAGGAAAGCCTCAAACATGTCCATTTCATTGTTTTCTAAAAGTACATTCAAAATAGAGTACCCCAATGAGTCCTCCCCTTTGAGCTTCAGATCCACACATATATCCAGCTGTGTACTTGACTTTGTCTACTATATGTCTTGGAAGCCTTTCGATTCAACATATTCCAAAGATGAACTCTTGATCTTCCCACATCTAAGCTGGTTCTCTTCCAGTATTCACTAATTATATTCATTCAGTTGCAAAAGTAAGAAACCTAGGAGGTACCCCTAATAGTTCTTACAGTATATGTTCATCCTATAACTTGAACTATATATTTCCCAAATGTAGATCTTTTGATTTCATGCCTTTGCTTAAATTCCTTCTGCATCTTCTCTTTGCTCACAGATTAGCCTGAAGTCCTCAGTAGGCTGTAATAGCACCCACTTGGTCTGGTCCCTCCTTCTGTCTTCTAACTCACTGTTAGTACTTCAGTGACCATCTCCAGTCCCTCCCCACAACTCTCTCCCTTGCTCCCTTTCCTGGGCTTGGGATCTTCCATACAGTAAACCTCTTCACTGTCAGATCTCTGACATCACTTCCACAGGACATCGTCCCTAAGCTCCCTGACAAAGTTAAATCCCCCCTGATGTTCTTTCTTACAAGGCTATGCACACTTCCCTTCAGAATACCTGTCATGGTTGAGATTTTTCTGTTGATTGATGCGCACTTGGCATCTTTTGCATTTCTCCCTAGATTGCAAGTTCCAGGACAGCAGGGTTGTGTCTACTTTCACTCACTGTTGTAGCATCAGTCTCTAGGACAGTGCCTGCCATTTAATAATGATCAGTAAATATTTGTTATATTTGAAAGTTTGGACTTCCTTGGGGGCTCAGATGGTAAAGAATCAGCCTGCAATGCAGGAGACCTGGGTTCGATCCCTGAGTTGGGAAGAGCCCTGGAGGAGGGCCTGGCAACCCACTCTGGTATTCTTGCCTGGAGAATCCCCATGGACAGAGGAGCCTGGAGAGCTACAGTCCACGGGATAGCAAAGAATCACACACAACTGAGCTACTAAGCACAGCACAAATATTTGTTAAGCAAATGAGTTAGTGGATGGATGCATTGCTATGGTAATGAGCCCTTTATAGTTGATCAGTTTCTATCTATGAGAAGAGAATTTAGTTGTTCTTTGTATTTCCTACTTTTTCCAGAACCTCAGTACAGCGTGTGATGCCAAACTATTACGTCACAATGTTGTGGAATCAATCAGTGAAAGGGAATGGATACTTATGAGTACTATCTTATGTAGAGTTGTCTACAGAATAATGTTGTTGAAATAGTTTCTTGTCTCTGTTCTCTCAAGTCCTGAAATAGTTGCTCCTCACTATATGTTTGAATCTGTAATTTGTAAATGTGAGTGTGTGTGTATGAGGTGTCAGCACCTTTAAACAATAATTTCAACATAACCTTTATACCTCTCATTAATAGAGCCTCAAGGTGGGCATCAGGTGCTAAATGCAATTCCCTAAGGACACCCACATGACATTTGCAGAGCAAAAACCATTGCAAATACATTTCTTTCATGGCATCAGGTGGATATTGTGTGAAAGACTTAGCCAAATGTCAGATAGCCAAATGTCTGTTTAAATGCTTGGTAAAGCCAGGAATTTTGAAGATATGTTGAAAAAACTAAATCATTTAGATGTTATTAAATGGCTGTCTGATAATTTATTTAGATGAAACTCTTAAACCATGTTTTTACTTAGGCAGAGACAAGCTAGGTTAGACAAGCTAGGCAGTGGACATCTCATGCCAAGAGGTTGATAAACCAAATGCAATATAGAAGTATTCCTTTTCTCCAGCTCCACAGCACTGAGAACATCTACAGCATTGGTTGTGAAGTACCCTTACAGATATAATGCATTCAAGATAGCTTCTGACTCGGTGGTTGCTTTTTCACCTGGTGAAAATATTTGCAAATGTGGCAGTGTGCACTGATGGATTTTCCTAACCACACTGAACATTTCTGGGTGCATTCTTCCTTAGCTCTCTTTCTTGTTGACATCTTTTGTGTGAAGTGGCTGAATGTTCTTTAGGCCCATAAAGTTTCTAACTGGTGCCCTGCCACTCTTTTAAATAAATGGTGTGAGAAAGCCGATGATGCCCCCAGCAACATTTGTAGAGATGCCATAAAACATGATCCAGGCATTCAGGTTACAGCAGAGTTTTTCTTTATTTGGGAGTAATTTATTGGTTTAGAGTCAAGGAGAGGGATGCTCTGGAGCAGCAAATGAAGATGCAAGGGTAGCTGAGATTGATATACAAATGTCTCATTTCAGACTGCAGCCTTCTCTGACATGCATGCATTGAGGCACGGGCTTCTTCCAAAGAAAATGAAAAGTGCTTATATTAAGGTAACTGCAGCATCAAAGGGAGATGTTTGTGGTGAGGAGAGAATCGATGTTTCCATTATTGTGCCTTTGATGAAATGCACTAGCAATTTCTTTAGAATCTGTAAGGCTATCTCTTTATGTTGTATGTATTACAAAAGACCTAATTGAATGATATTTTAAAAGGACAATATCCAATTGCTCTACCTTCCAAATTGCTACCCCAAAGCTGCAGGAAACTTGCCAGAAGCTCTCACTCAATAAAGGTTCTGCTGGAGAATTAAGGAAATACCTTCTGGATAGAACAAAATTGTGTCTAGAAATTGAGAGTGCACATAATCTTGTGTTCATTGAGATGCTGGCTGGCAGCTTGTGAATCCCCTGGGAAACTTGGCTACCTTTTGCTGGTCAGGGCCAGGTTGGCAGTGAAAGAGATCCAAGCCTTCCACCTTCCAAAGCTATGAAAGGGTGTGGAGGTAGGGCAAATGTACCTTGCACTTGACCCTGTGGGAGGATCATGCCTCTTCAATTCTGACGTGTCCCAGTCTCACAGAGTCCTTCTGTGTCCTTCTCAGTGTGACGTGGGCCTTTGATCAAGTCCTTCTGTTCTGGCTATACTGTGGGTCCTATTACCCCCTATGCCAGCTCCCCTCTGCCTTACAGATTCTCCTGCCATCTTGCATTTTAACATTAACTGACTCAGTAAAGATGAGATTCTTTCTTGTGTATAAGAATCTTGGAGATGTTTTTATAAGAATCTTGGAGGTTTAAAAAACACACAGCAGACATAATAGGTTATGGTTGACCAAATTGGATATCATAAAAGAAAAGCTACTCCTCTCCTCTCAGAACCAAAGCTCTAGAACATCTTAGGACAGCTGTGTATTTACCAGTTATTTAGAAGGCAGTATTCTCTTTTGCCTCCATCAGACTGTTTCCTTGCTAACGACTGAAACAGCTCACTTTGTGATATTTTGAATTAGCTGGAGGGCTCAATAATCTTACTGCAACTGAGAAGTTTTGAAAAGATTTTGAGATATGTTTTGAGGACATTGCAGTCCTTTAAAAAGATAGGTGTTATTCTCATAGTTACAGAAAGCTGATGTTTAAAAACAATCCCTCATTTTGACAAGGAACTCAGTATAGGTTTTTGAATGGGCACATGATCATGTATTCACAGATGCATACAACCTGGACAGGGGGCCTTCTGCAGAGATGCAGAGTTGATAATAGCTGTTTTCCTGCGTGAGAGGTGGGATTGCAGGGCTCTCTGTTATCATTTGTCTTCTTGGCAAAATGAAACTTTAACACACCTAGCTAGCTGGCTTTGGCCATCAGAAATGAGAATCTCAATGGGATTTCAGACTTGATTGTTTTTTCAGACGCTTCTTGGCTAGACTAGTCTAGAATTGCCTGAAATTTCAATGTAAAAACTACTTTCTGAAACAGTAGCACACATAATGAGGGGCTGCTGTGTGGTAATTGGGAGGGGGGTGGGTGTGCAGTTATGGGTGTTTTCTTTTATTGCTGGCCACGCACTAAGTTCAATAGCAGCTGACAGAGTGACAAGCTGGTTAAGAAACTAATGCCATCTTGGGCATTGTTGTTTAGTCGCTACGTCGTGTCTGACTCTTTTGTGACCCCATGAGCTGTAGTCCACCAGGCTCCTCTGGGCCTGGTCACTGGCAAAACAGGGTCTGCAGTGGAGGGGATGGGCTGCCACACATGAGCAGGACACTAGTAAGTTAGGGTGTATCTAGTGTGTAGAAGGCCTGAAAACTCAAAGGGAAGTTTAAATTTGTACTTCTGAAATGCTGGTACAAATGAAGAAGTTTCTTTCATTTATATTCTCATGAAAACCCTCTGATTAGAAATGTAATTGTGCTCAGAGCCTTCAGGATTAGCCGGAGATGGTAACCTTCCTCAGTAGCCATTGAAAGAAAGGCTTCGTGGCTCCCCAGCTGGTGAGGATGACACTGTTGGGAATTATGTTAGGCTGGCTGTGGTGTTGAAGCCTATTCCCTATGGAATAAGACTGGGACAAAAGGTACCTCTTATTTGGAGAGAGACACTGCATTTTCATTGGGTCCTCTTCCATGCCTATAAAATCACTTGTCTATCACTGAAGAGGAGAAAGGAAAATCCATAGCCCCTCTCACCTAGGGTGAGCCCACACTGCTCTCACAGATGTCTCATCCATACAATAGAAATATGCTGTCTCCATCACCATGGAAACACTAGTTTCCAGGAGGCCACTTTCCTGAAGGTGAACACAAAAACAGTGGACTGAGAGAGAATGGCCCTATTTTGTATTTAAAAATGTGGCACAACCACCGTGTTATTCAGATGTTAGCATTAACCTATTTGCGCTGAGTTCTGAATGACAAAACTGGTTTAATGTGCAATATTAACTTGCATTGAGTGAGGGTGGTGCAGTAAGAATCTCTAGTCTTTGCAACTTTGCTCTAAGGATGCTGGCTCAAAGGAACAGACTTCAGCAAAAGTCTTTATCTTCCCAAGCCTGCCTTTTCTATACCATGTCCCAGACTTCAGGTCCCTGCCTCTACCTTCTAGGTGTCCCTTTTGGTAACCTGACACCTTTCGGTCAGGAAAAGAACATTTGCTAAAATAATTAATGGAAGATGCAGCATATATATATGTATTAAGAAGGGCGTACAGGTATTTCTTCTCAACAACACCTTTCCTGAAGCAGTTAAGCTCTCATGATAGAAATTCAGGTTGGCAATACTTTGGTGAAAGAGGTGACTATAGGAATAGGTGGGCAAGGGCTTGTGTGATGCAGTCTCTTCCGGTTGCGTGTGACCTTCTCTGTGTTCCTCCACCCCTTCCTGCATGGAGTGACCTTACCTTCACATGTGCACTGGTCCTTTGTTCTCACGCTGCTGCCCAGTGTCCCTAACTCTCATCCCTTTGCCTCATTCTGACCCTAGGTTTCCAGTTTTCCAGTTGAATCTAGTTCTTCTGCTTATTCCTTCCTTTGTAAGCCTCTCTGGGCTTATGATCTGGCTGATCTGACCTGGCCAAATCTGCTATCCTCCCTCCATTCTCTGCCTCTACCTTGACTACTCCCTCTGGTACCTGACCTTTTAAAGTCAGGGTCAGTCTTTAAGCATTTTAAATCAAAGTATAATGTATATATACAGAGAAGTGCACATATCATGAGCTCAATGAATTTTCATAAACTGAATGCACCTATAGAACCAGCACCCTAATCAAGAAGCATAACATGATTGGAATCCCAGCATCATCCCCCTTATGTACTTTTTCAGATATTACCTTCTACCCCAAGTCCAGCTGCTATCAGTAGGGTCATTTTTAATGACTGGATAAACTGGTGAAGAAATAGACTCAAGATGAATTCCTTGGAAGAAAAGTTGGAAAATAACAAGTGAGGTAACTGACAGAGAAGGAGACTTTAAAAATATTAGCATTAGAGAATTAGTGTAAGCCAAAGGCAAGAATTCATTGACGTTCAATAAGTCTAGTTAATCCAGAGAATTCATAAGGAAACTTTCAAAAGATGCTCATTTAAAATTAATTTAATACATTTTAATTTAAATATATTTTCCTTTCTGTGCCATAAGGAAGATACCCAGTGTTGACAAAGTTTTGGTGAAACTCATATTCTGAAATTGTATTGATGGTCATGCAAATGAGTTTTCCTTCCTGGAAAACATCTTGGCAATGTATCAGAAGACAAACACATTTTCATGACTTGATTCAGCTACTTCACTTCTGAGACTGAACCAAGAGAATAATACCAAAAGGCTTTAGGCATAATAATGTTTATCAAAATCACTTATAAAATGTGGATAGAAATTTGCTGAGTACCCAACACTAAGGGATTTTAAATCAGGGTATATACATTTACCCAAATATCATGCAACCATTAAAATGGTGATTATGATGACCATGTAGCAACATGGATACATATTAATATCTATTTAGTACTTATATATCTCATAGACATTATATATATATATAAATTAATACACGATTCATAGAAAATTAAGTAGTATGCTTTGAGTATAAGTATGTGACAAATAAGATAAAAGAAGGAAGGAAGGAAGCAAAGGGAAGGAAGAAGAAAAAAAAATAAAAATGGTAGAAGATATTGCCAAATATTACCTGAGCTCTCTTAAAATGGTGGGATTGTTTGTAGGGTTTTTTTTTTTTTTTTTAAGCCACTTGTTTTTTATATTTTGTATTATTTCGTTAGATTACTTTTATGATTCAATTCAGTTCAGTTCAGTTGCTCAGTCATGTCCGACTCTTTGCGACCCTGTTGACTGCAGCACGCCAGGCCTCCCTGTCCATCACCAACTCCCGGAGTTTACTCAAACTCATGTCCATTGAGTTGGTGATGCCATCTAACCATCTCATCCTCTGTCGTCCTCTTCTCCTCCTGCCTTCAATCTTTTCCAGCATCAGGGTCTTTTCAAATGAGTCAGTTCTTCACACCAGGTGGCCAAAGTATTGGAGTTTCAGCTTCAGCATCAATCCTTCCAATGAATATTCAGGATTGATTTCCTTTAAGATGGACTGGTTGGATCTCCTTGCTGCCTTGAATAACTTATGTTTAGTCCCAGATATAAGACAGTGATCTTTAAAAAAAGATTTTAAGTGTGAATAAGGTCAATTTAGGTAAAAGCACTTTAAATCATAATTTAACTACATTTTCAAGAGGTGGTGTGGTGTAGAGGAAAATTTCCCTGGACTTGGAATATATCAAGTCTGAGGTTTTTCTTTTCTTTAGCTTTGCTTCTCACTATGGTCCCTTTCAAACTGTGAAACTCAAGGAACTATGTTTTTTTTCTAACAAAAAAAAAATTCTTTTTGGATATAACCTCAAGCCATATTATTTACGACTCAGTGATAGATATAGGTTTTATTATTTAGAAGCACCCACTATAGTTAGATATTAAGAAAGTGATTGCTTCTGGTGGTTTTTCAGATGAATTTTTTGACTGTATCCTAAAATTGACTTGGCATTTGGTTATTTGATTTGACAGCTTTAATGGAAACAAATACTCTGGAGCCAAGAGATATAGACATATGCAGTGAATTGGTATTTGCGCTTAGTAACTCTTATATTCCTCATGTTATGTTACTCGGTATTGAACATGTAAGTGCTTCTTGGAAACAGAGCAAATATGTCCTTAGGTATCCCTGTGTATGGGCACCAATGGGTGCTTTTATGTACATGGTTACATTGAATTCTCATAGGGATCTGCAAAGTGGGTATTGTTATTTCCAAGTTACAGGTGAGTATGTGACTCCTGAAAGCAGTATCCATTTGCTCAAGGTCACCTCGACAGTGAGGGGACTGGCCTGCTCTCTGCATCTGGCTGAGACCCTGAACTATGATCATCACACCTGACTCTGATTAGTGGATGGACAGACTTTCCGCCACCTGGGGCAGAATCCCATAGGGGCCAGTCTACCCTGAAGCTTAGCCTCAGAGAGCACTTACTAGTGACACAACAAAATCAGCCAGGCAGAGATCAGATCTTCAGATGAATCCAGTTACTTCTAGCACATCCCTCAGCTGATGGCACTTACCAGAGTGGCACCTTGAATAGAAAAGTCATCAAATTGCTTCCTAATAAGTCATAGGACTGAATAATTTCCCCCTGGCAGAAGATAAACAACAAAGCAGTTGTGTGTGTGTGTGTATTTTCAGGTTTCATGCAGTTTTGCTCACTTTTCCCATCCATTTGTTCCAGTATTTGAGTTAACATATAGATTAAATAAGTCCTTGCCATTCAAATAGGTAATACTATAATCTGGATTTTTTAAGGAAGTTTATAGAGACATCTTTAATATGGTAATGAAGATAGAAGTAGAAATCATTTAACTTCATTTACAAACCATGAATATGTATTATGCTTTAAATGAAAAGAAAGGCTAAAACAGATATAGTGTTTGTTCAATTTGCTAAAGAGAAGACAATTTGTCAAGATTTTTTCCCCAAAACTCAAGCAATATGCAAATATAGGAAAATCAGACCCCCATGTTAATTTCATGGCATGATGAATATTTTTATAATCCTAATTAGTACCAGTCATTTAGTCTAGCAATTTCCCCCAATCTAACCAATTTGAAATTAAAATAGATGCCTTGATTACAAAACTCATTAGCAAAGAAGCACCCTTCTCACTAACCAGTTTATTTAAAATGCACAAACTGAATGAAGTGTGGAATACTTGTGTTGTCAATTGGCATAAGTGAAGTGAGTCTTAATTGGGACCATTGTGAAGTATTTGTATTGCTGCATGTTTCATTGCAGTATAATATATCATTCATTAAATGTAACAAAAGCAGCTTTTAAATGGTTTAATTAAGCGAAGTTGGTGTGCTTGGTAATTTTTATAAAGTCTAATGTCACAATTGTTTGCATTTGGAGTACTGGTAGGTATTAATGTCAAGAAGATGAAGTCTGACTCTGCATTTATCACTCCGATTACGCAAAGAATGGCAGGTTTAATGTCAGAGGAGAAAATTAAATTATAGAACATTGACTTCTTACTGAAAAGTACCCACATGCATATTGTCCTTGTGCATTTGGACATGGAAACTCCAGAAAGGCCTGATTTATGGCTGAGAATGGAGAGGAAGGGCTGAGGACTTGGGAGTGAAATGAAAGGAGAAAATAACAGTTGGGGATTTTTTTTTTGGTAATTTCTTTTTTAATTTTCTTTTTTTAATGAAGGGAGGAAGTAGTAGGTGGAGCGAAACTCTATCCAATGTATTTTTGTCTACTCAAAAGAGCAATAGAGATGAGGAGCAGTGCAGATTGATGTTCTGTCTAAGCCAAATGTGGGAGTGTGAGAGGAGGGGGAAATTGGCTTTGGACCAGGGAAATACTGGAAGCAGGGCTCTACAGAAGTCCTGAATGGGGGCCAGATAACAATGAGTTCAAGGCTGGTTTTTCAGGGACAGAGACTGTATGATGAGGTGCAGCAGTGGCAGGCTTACAGGTATAAAGTATAAGACAAGCACAGAAGTCACTTTCTGTTGTTGCTTCTTCTCTGTGCAATCCAGGTGTCAGCTGTTACATCTTATTTATGGACTATTTCAACCCCATATCAATAAGGATGGGCCATGTCACTAATTTCCTTGAAAGATCTAATTTTGACAGTCCTGCCCATATTCATTTGGTGTCTCCACTGTAAAGGAAATGGTCCCATTAACTTCTGATTGCAAGATTTGCGTTTCTTTGCTGGAGGGCTTTCTCTGAAGGCTTTTGAGGCTACTCAATCTATTTCTATAGAAGTGCCATGGAATTAACATGCGAAAGAGGTCCACAGCCAATGATCAACAGAATTTGGTGTAGAGATAGCATAGTTTCTTCTCTTCTCATGTGGAACAACTCCAAAGAGTTTTACACTTTGTTTTCCAGAATGTCCCAATGGAATTAAGCTCTAGTTGCCCAGAGTTAGCTGACTTTATAACATATCATTTCTACACTCCATTGGCTATAATTTCTGTACTCCCATACTGTTTCCCAAACACACTGCTTAGTTCTTATCTCAGTGTCTGCTCCTGGGGGAACTCTAACCAACTGTGACAAGCGTGTTGTGATTTTGGTAGTGGTATCTGCAGATTTCTAAAGAGAAGGACAGGGGACACAAGCAAGTCTTCTTTGACATTTCTGTGTTCTTAAGTTCCTTCTGGGCTGTGCCACCCTCTCGTTTTCCTCATTGTTGTTAACTAAATAATATCCTCTCCCCCAAAATAATGCCCGTCTCTGAATCCTCAGACCTGTAAATACATTTCCATAAAGGGCGAAGGGGGACTTGGTGGATGTGATGAAATTAAGGATCTTGAGATGAGGAGGGTATCCTGCATTACCAGGTATGCTCAGGGTAATCACAGGGGTTTGGTTTTACAAGAAGGAGGCAGAAGAATAGCATTTAAAAAGGAGACGTGACAATCGAAGCAGATGTTGAAATTATGCTTTCTGAAGATGGGGCCACAGGCCAAGGGATGCAGGCAGTTTCTAGAAGCTAGAAAAGACAAGGAAATGGGTTATCCTCCAAAATCTCTGGAAGGAAGACAGCCCTAGTGACACTTTGGTCTTAACCCTGTCAGACTCATTTGAACTTCTGGCTTCCAGAAATATAAGGTGATAAACTTGAGTTTTTGTAAGCCACGACCTTTGTGGTAATTTGTTAGAGCTGTGAGGGGAAATGAACACACTCACTGACCTTTCCCCAGCTTCGGTGCATCTTCTGTCTGACAGCAGGCACAATCCTCTAGTTACCTGGCTCTGCTTCCTGGAAGCCCAGGTATCCAGAGTTCTAGACACAGGTCATACGTTTGACTTCTAACATTGATCCATGCCATCTTGAAATAAGAAAAGTTCCTCCAGAGAGGAATTACGGTGAAAAGAAATACAAACCTGTTCCCCATCTTGTCACATATTGTATTAGTTTTAGGTCTGCTGTAGCAAAGTACCACAGACTGGGTGGCTTGAAGAGCAGAAATGTAAGGTCTCACAGTTTTGGAAGCTGGGAAGTCTTAGATCAAGGTGTCAGTGTGGCTGGTCTCTTCTGAGGATGCTGTCCTTGGCTTCTTGATGGCTGCTCTCTTTGTACTTCACAAAATCTTCCCTCTGTGTGTTTTTGTGTTCTAATTTCCTCTTCCTATGGTAACATATTTCTTTAGGGCTCACGCTAATTAACTCTTGAAAAGCTTCATCTCCATATATAGTCATATTCTAAGGTACTAGGGATTAGATTTGGAGGAGATACAATTCAGCTGATAAATGCATGTCCAGGTTACTAAGTGATAAAAATCTTGTTGTGCTTTAGGTCTGTGCTCACCTGAAGAGTTTCCTCTGTGTAGCATGATTGCTTCTGAGGCAAGTGAAATGTAACCAGCCTCCAGGAAGAATGTTAGGAGGCTGGGGTGGGAAGTTAAGGAAGTAAGGGTGGGGTTTATCCCTGGAATGAAAACCAAATTCTCATGAGAGTTCCTGAGACTAGTCAGGAAGGTCTCAAACAGGTCTTTGGCTTTGACTCTGGGTTAGGGAATCATGGGAGAGATGAGAGGAAAGATGGTGCCCAGGCCATGGAGAACATTAGGGGAACGGTTTGAAAGAAATCTCTGCTAGAAACTTATTTTTGAGTATCATGGCTATTTGCTTGTGTAAGCCAGATTTGTTGTGTTTGATTTTTGGTTTTGATGTCTAAGATTTTCATTTTCTCTTTGCATTTGAAAATGTCAGTAGATCTCAGAGAGAGAGGTTTAAGTGACCTGAAGGTGTTACACATGCTGTTTAGTCGCTAGTCGCTGAATCGTATCCAACTCTTTGCTACCCCATGGACTGTAGCCCACCAGACTCCTCTGTCCATGGGACTTCCCAGGCAAGAATACTGGAGTGAATTGTCATACCTTCCTCCAGGGGCTCTTCCCAACCCAGGGATCAAACCCATGTTTCCTGCATTTCAGGTGGATTCTTTACCACTGAATCATCAGGGAAACCTACACATCTTCTTACAATTCATCATTGTAATATGTTTCTCCATAGCTTTGAAAATAAAGTCAGCTCAGCAGAGAGATCATTGTAATTTGAATGCTGTCTCATTTTCTAACTCTTTCCCCAAGTCTTTTGTTCACTCATGTAATAAGGAAATGTATCCTCTTGGTTCAGCCCAGAATACCTTGGCATAGACACTTCTCTCTGGGAGTCCTTTTCTCCTTCTTTATCTAGTTATCTATCTCTATCTTTTACAACTCAATGCTAATATGACTTTTGAGAGAAAGCTTTCCCTAGACAACTTTATCTATGGAGATATAACTATCCTGACTTCTAAGAAAAATTTAGAAAAAAAGCTATTTTCATATTTCGAAAAGGTTTTGATTTTATGGTTTTACATACTTAAAGTACATGAGGGGTGCAGAGGCCAAAATGTTTCTCGGTATTTAGGACATCCAAAGATGTTAAATTATTATTTTTTTTAAGATCTTAAATTTTAAGTCCCTGGACAAGAGATAATTGTGGAGTTGAAAAGAAAGGAGAAAAATTATAAAAGGATTTGAAAATAGGAGCAAACTGGGTGATTGTATAGAAGTCACAGGATGGAGGGGTGCCTAATAATCCTGATGTGACAGGGCTCAAAGGGACATCATTGATCTGATAGTCTGATTGCCTTAAAAAATATCTAAGGCCATAGGCTGCGCCCATAGCACATTTCTTTCCTGACCAAGGAGATATTTGTTTCTCAAACACACTGGGTGGAGCGGGAAGGCCCTGGTGGGCCTTGTCTCCAAGGTATAGCATGGACGAGACAAAGACCTTCTTTAGTGGTTGCTTTTCCATTTAGCTGCTTTTCTGACATTTTGCCCCTTGCCTCCCTTGGCTGCACTGATCACTGGAGGCAGCATCTAGCAGTATCCGTCTGAGAAATTTATTGAAACCGTCTTTTTAAAATGGAGACTTTCTGGTTTGAAGCGCTTGGTAGAGATAGCAGGGATCATAACTCAGAGCTTTGTAATAAGCAGCTGGGGAATGAGTGAGGGAGAAAAGATACATTAGCTTTTCTTTCTTCCAGTATTGTTGTACTAATATTGGACTTGAGTGTTTTCATAATTGAGATGCTGGAATGTGGCTGAGGTATCTACTCTCTCCTCTTTTTATCTCAGGCAAGGATAGTTTCTGGAACCTTCTAGCCCAGAGGCTCCAGCCCTTGAAGGGAGCTTTCCAGTTTCACTAGTAGATCATTACCCTTGATATAATCTGTTTACCCTCAGGTTTACACAGTCTCTTCCCTTTTTTGATGCTGAAAAATACCACTTTTAAAATCAGATAAACAACTGATGCTGTTCGTCTAATCATCATTACAGGTATCACAACTTAATCATTAAAAATAACTGAAAATTATGCCATGGCGTATGTCTTTTTTTTTTTCTCCCCCTTCCAAGTAACTTATTAACAGATACCAGGGCCTAACAAATTCTTACAAATTCATGTTTTAGAATCTTGAAAGAATTTTTTCTCAAATGAATATTGACAGAATAAATGGGAAAATGAAGAAAAGCTTAGAGAGCAAAAACTATCTCATAATTTTAGTATATTGAAATTATCAACAACCTCCTTAATCACCCAGATAACAGGTCAAAGATATTATATTCCACAAGTACTTATTGAGCACATACTGTGTACCACAACCTAGGGATGCAATAATGAAGGATACTGATACTATCTCTCCTGTCATGGACAGAGAAGCATTGATGAAATGAGTAATTGATGGCAATGATGATGAGTCTACAAAATAGGGTTCTAGGTATTGAATCTTTTCCCTACCTTCATTGCAGGCAGTTTCACTGCATAACTAATGGACCAGAAGATAATTTGCTGTAAAAGATAAAATAATGAAAATAAAATAAAAGAAGGGCATTAAAAGAGCACAATGAAACATGGAAAAATAATAAAATTAGAAAAATATTTTATTGTGAAAAATGAAAATATAAAAAATATTGAATACATTTAAAATCTGTACACTGATGGTTATCATCATATTTGGGTGTATCTTAGAGAAAACTATGATAGTTCGTTTCTCAAAGTTGATTGTTAAGGCTTCAGGATCTAATGTTGGACATAAATTCTTCATGATACAGAAAAATCTGCTGTAAATCTCTTCAGATTTCCCTGGAAGGAAAACAGAGGAGGGATGCTATTATTTTTCATCAATATGTGTAATGTACATAACTGGCAGAACATATGGGGATTTCAGTTAAATGTTCCATCACATGCCCAGACCTTATATTTCACCATATCATCAAAGCCAATTTCCATACCAAATTCTGAAATTCTGTTGACATCATGTTATACACTATCAAATAGCAAAGAATTTTTATCATTTTCAAGAAACTTAAGTTCATCAGGAACCATGTAATGTGTCTTTTGGGGGGTAATAGGGGAAGCTTGATTTTTCTTCCTTGCCTTCAGTTTCTCGTGTTGTGTGATAAATTTGGTAAAGATGACATGAGTGAACAAGCTATTGTATCTAAATCAGCCAACGACTCCATAATTAAAGCTCCCAAAGTCTGTTGTGAATCATAAGCAACCTCTTTTTCATTTGCTGTAGCTTGGTTTTGACAAGTGGGAGGGTGGCTGGGTTTCCTGAAAAATTTGCAGACTGTTTTGTTATCATTTTCTAGTAGTGTACAGACTGGCTTTATACTCTGTTGCTTCACACTTCCTGTAAGTTTTCTTAGCACCATATTTTCTAAGACCAGAGTTGTTATCCACTAATTTAAGGCCATCGTGTCCACTCATCACAGTATAGACCATATGAGACCTAAAATTTATATAATATAAAAATAGGAGTAGCATGTCAGTGATGAAATGAAACCAAATTGCTAATCTGTTCTTTTATTTTTTTATGTCAAAATTGCTTTTCAACTAATTTTGAATAGTTGCACTGTGAAATTGCTTGTCCCAAAGGTGTTTATGGTGAAAATACTAGGCATGACAAAAATAGAACTCTAGATTGTTATGAAAACATATTTAGGGAAAAGGTCTGAGCTAGCTTCAAAAATGGTTTATTTGGCATTTGAAGAGTTAAGATATTCTTCTGGAGTTAAACATTTTTAAGTGCTCATAACTTTATTTAAAGTAAAACTAAGGTCACTCTATGAGTTGCTTTCAGATGTTTATAAACAACTTTATTGAGGCATCATTGATGTGCAATAACTGCACACATTAAAGTGTACTAATTTGATACGTTTTGACACTAGCATGCCCATGTACTCATAACTAGAGTCAAGAGGATCAGCATATTCATCACCCCCTTATGCTCCTTTGTAATTCCTTCCTCCCACCCCTCACAGTGTTCACAGTTGGGGGTTTGCTGACAGTAACTATAGGTTAGCATACATTCTCTAGAATTTTGTATAAAAGGAACAGAATGTACTCTGTTTTTGCATGGCTTTTTTCTCTTATCATAGTATTTTGAGATCCATCCATGTTGCATGTATCAGTAGTTTATTATTACTTTTTCTGGGTAGTATTCTATTCTCTACCAAAATCAGTTTATCCATTCACCTATTGATGGATTAACCTAGGTTTTGGCTATTATGCATAAAGATGTTATGGCCACTCCTGCACAAATTTTTGCACAGATAAATACTTTTATTTCTGTTGGACAACTACTTAATACTGCCATGATTGGATCATACAATAGATGTAGGTTAAAATTTTTGGGAACATGCCAAACTGTTTTCCAAGGTGATCGTGCCATGTTACATTCCCGAGTAGAACATGAGAGTTACAGTTGTGCCACCTTCTCATCAACACTAGTTATAACTAATTTTTAATTAATTAATTAAATTGAGATATAATTGACAAAATATTATGTTAGTTTCAGGTATACTGCCTAATGATTTAGATTTGATATTTGCATATGTTATGAATGGATTTTTCAGGTGGCACTAGGGGTTAAGAACCCACTTGCCAATGCAGGAGACATAAGAGACCCAGGCTCGATCCTTGGGTGGGGAAGATCCCCTGGAGGAGAGCATGGCAATAAGCTCCAGTATTCTTTCCTGGAAAATCCTATGGAAAGAGGAGGCTGGCAGGCTACAGTTCAGTTCAGTTCAGTTGCTCAGTTGTGTCCGACTCTTTGCAACCCCATGAACTGCAGCACACCAGGCCTCCCTGTCCATCACCAACTCCTGGAGTTTACTCAAACTCATGTCCATTGAGTCGGTGATGCCATCCAATCATCTCATCCTCTGTCATCCTCTTCTCCTCCTGCCCTCAATCTTTCCCAGCATCAGGGTCTTTTCAAATGAGTCAGCTTTTCACATCAGGTGGCCAAAGGATTGGGGTTTCAGCTGCAATATCAGTCCTTCCAATGAACACCCAGGACTGATCTCCTTTAGGATGGACTGGTTGGATCTCCTTGCAGTCCAAGGGGCTCTCAAGAGTCTTCTCCAACACCATAGTTCAAAACCGTCAATTTTTCGGTGCTCAGCTTTCTTCACCGTCCAACTTTCACATCCATACATGACCACTGGAAAAACCATAGCCTTGACCAGACGGACCTTTGTTGGCAAGATAATGTCTCTGCTTTTTAATATGCTATCTAGGATGGTCATAACTTTGCTTCCAAGAAGTAAGCGTCTTTTAATTTCATTGCTGCAGTCACCATCCGCAGTGATTTTGGAGCCCAAAAAAATAAAGTCTGACACTGTTTCTACTGTCTCCCCATCTATTTCCAATGAGGTGATGGGACCAGATGCCATGATCTTCATTTTCAGAATGTTGAGTTTTAAGCCAACTTTTTCACTCTCCTCTTTCACTTTCGTCAAGAGGCTTTTCAGTTCCTCTTCACTCTCTGTCATAAGGGTGGTACATCTGCATATCTGAGGTTACTGATATTTCTCCCGGCAAGCTTGTGCTTCTTCCAGCCCAGTGTTTCTCATGATGTACTCTGCATATAAGTTAAATAAGCAGGGTGACAATATACAGCCTTGACATATTCCTTTTCCTATTTGGAACCAGTCTGTTCCATGTCCACTTCTAACTGTTGCTTCCTGACCTGCATACAGGTTTCTCAAGAGGCAGGTCAGTTGGTCTGGTATTCCCACCTCTTCAGGAATTTTCCACATTTTGTTGTGATCCACACAGTCGAAGGCTTTGGCATAGTCAATAAAGCAGAAATAGATGTTTTTCTGGAACTCTCTTGCTTTTTCGATGATCCAGCGGATATTGGCAATTTGATCTCTGGTTCCTCTGCCTTTTCTAAAACCAGCTTGAACATCTGGAAGTTCTCAGTTCACATATTGCTGTAGCCTGGCTTGGAGAATTTTGAGCATTGCTTTACTAGCATGTGAGATGGGTGCAATTATGCGGTAGTTTGAGTATTCTTTGGGATTGCCTTTCTTAGGGATTGGAATGAAAACTGACCTTTTCCAGTCCTGTGGTCACTCCTGAGTTTTCCAAATTTGCTGGCATATTGAGTGCAGCACTTTCACAGCATCATCTTTCAGGATTTGAAATAGCTCAACTGGAATTCCATCACATCCACTAGCTTTGTTTGTAGTGATGCTTTCTAAGGCCCACTTGACTTCACATTCTAGGATGTCTAGCTCTAGGTGAGTGATCACACCATTGTGATTATCTGGGTCATGAAGATCTTTTTTGTAGAGTTCTCCTGTGTATTCTTGCCACCTCTTCTTAATATCTTCTGCTTCTGTTAGGTCCATACCATTTCTGTCCTTTATCAAACCCATCTTTGCCTGAAATTTTCCCTTGATATCTCTAATTTTCTTGAAGAGATCTCTAGTCTTTCCCATTCTGTTGTTTTCCTCTATTTCTTTGCATTGATTGCTGAGGAAGGCTTTCTTATCTCTCCTGGCTATTCTTTGGAACTCTGCATTCAAATAGGAATATCTTTCCTTTTCTCCTTTGCTTTTCGCTTCTCTTCTTTTCACAGCTATTTGTAAGCCCTCCTTAGACAACCATTTTGCCTTTTTGCATTTCTTTTCCATGGGGATGGTCTTGATCCCTGTCTCCTGTACAGTGTCATGAACCTCCATCCATAGTTCATCAGGCTCTCTGTCTATCAGATCTAGTCCCTTAAATCTATTTCCCACTTCCACTGTGTAGTCATAAGGGATTTGATTTAGGTCATACCTGAATGGGCTAGTGGTTTTCCCTACTTTCTTCAGTTTAAGTCTGAATTTGGCAATAAGGAGTTCATGATCTGAGCCACAGTCAGTGCCTGGTCTTGTTTTTGCTGACTGTATAGAGCTTCTCCATCTTTGGCTGCAAAGAGTATAATCAATCTGATTTCGGTGTTGACCATCTGGTGATGTCCATGTGTAGAGTCTTCTCTTATGTTGTTGGAAGAGGGTGTTTGCTATGATCAGTGCGTTCTCTTGGCAAAACTCTATTAGCCTTTGCCCTGCTTCATTCTGTACTCCAATGCCAAATTTGCCTGTTACTCCAGGTGTTTCTTGACTTCCTACTTTTGCATTCCAGTCCCCTATAATGAAAAGGACATCTTTTTTGGGTGTTAGTTCTGAAAGGTCTTGTAGGTCTTTGTAGAACTGTTCAACTTCAACTTCTTCAGCGTTATCGGTTGGGGCATAGGCTTGGATTACTGTGATATTGAATGGTTTGCCTTGGAAATGAACTGAGATCATTCTGTCGTTTTTGAGATTGCATCCAAGTACTGCATTTCAGACTCTTTTGTTGACTATGATGGCTACTCCATTTCTTCTAAGGGATTCCTGCCCACAGTAGTAGATATAATGGTCATCTGCATTAAATTCACCCATTCCAGTCCATTTTAGTTCTCTGATTCCTAGAATGTTGACATTCACTCTTGCCACTTCCAATTTGCCTTGATTCATGGACCTAACATTCCAGGTTCCTATGCAATATTGCTCTTTACAGCATCGGACCTTGCTTCTATCACCAGTCCCATCCACAACTGGGTATTGTTTTTGCTCTGGCTCCATCCCTTCATTCTTTCTGGAGTTATTTCTCCACTGGTCTCCAGTAGCATATTGTGCACCTACCGACCTGGGGAGTTTCTCTTTCAGTATCCTATCATTTGCCCTTTTCATACTGTTCATGGGGTTCTCAAGGCAAGAATACTGAAGTGCTTTGCCATTCCCTTCTCCAGTGGACCGCATTCTGTCAGACCTCTCCACCATGACCCGACCGTCTTGGGTGGCCCCACATGGCATGGCTTAGTTTCATTGAGTTAGAAACAACTGTGGTCCTGTGATCAGATTGGCTAGTTTTCTGTGATTATGGTTTTAGTGTGTCTGCCCTCTGATGCCCTCTCGCAACACCTACTGTCTTACTTGGGTTTCTCTTACCTCGGACGTGGGGTGTCTCTTCACGGCTGCTCCAGCAAAGCACAGCCGCTGTTCCTTACCTTGGAGGAGGGGTATCTTCTCACGGCCGCTCCTCCTGACCTTGAACGTGGAGTAGCTCCTCTCAGCCCTCCTGCGCCCAGCAGCAGCCACTCCTTGGAGGTAAATATCAGTAAGGATATAGAATTAAACAACACAGCAACTTAGTCTAACTGATATTGATAGAATACTTCATCCAACAAAACAGAATACATTCTTCCCAAGTGCACATAGAATACTTACCAGGATTGGCCATACTGAGTTCCTTTGTGACTGAGCATACTTATTGTATCTCTTCACTTGTAAAATAAAACTATTTTAACTGGTTTCAGAAAAGTATGAAAATTACCTAGTGTAAGAGAAGATGCTTTGAAGCCATTAACGGGACTTTGAGAGACAAGAATTAGTAATAGAGAAAAAAAATCCTTACTACTAAAACGTAACTTTAAAATGTCAGGTAAGTACAAATTTCTGCCCCTCACATCCCAGTGAAGAGATGAAAGTAAATACTTCAATATTTCAGTGAAGGAAGATGCAGTGAAGGGGTATGGAAAATGTAAAACGTGGCTTTTTTTCCAGAAGTAGTCCCTGGAAACTCAGATTACTACACAGAGAAGGTATTACAGGTGATGCAAAAAAAGCCTAAGTAATCTTGTGAAGGTGATTTCTTCTTGACATAGTTCACCTGGAGGTTGTTCAGTTCAGTTCAGTTCAGTCGCTCAGTCATATCTGACTCTTTGTGACCCCATGAACCGCAGCATGCCAGGCCTCCCTGTCCATCACCAACTCCCGGAGTCCACCCAAACCCATGTCCATTGAGTCGGTGATGCCATCCAACCATCTCATCCTCTGTCGTCCTCTTCTCCTCCTGCCCCCAATCTTTCCCAGCATCAGGGTCTTTTCAAATGAGTCAGCTCTTCGCATCAGGTGGCCAAAGTATTGGAGTTTCAGCTTCAGCATCAGTCCTTCCAATGAACACTCAGGACTGATCTCCTTTAGGATGGACTGGTTGGATCTCCTTGCAGTCCAAGGGACTCTCAAGAGTCTTCTCCAACACCACAGTTCAAAAGCATCAATTCTTTGGCACTCAGCTTACTTTATAGTCCAACTCTGACATCCATACATGATCACTGGAAAAACTATAGCCTTGACTAGATGGATCTTTGTTGGCAAAGTAATGTCTCTGCTTTTTAATATGCTATCTAGGTTGGTCATAACTTTCCTTCCAAGGAGTAAGTGTCTTTTAATTTCATTGCTGCAATCACCATCTGCAGTGGTTTTGGAGCCCAGAAGTATAACATCAGCCACTGTTTCCCCATCTGTTTGCCATGAAGTGATGGGACTGGATGCCGGAGGTTGGGAACTATCTATTTAAAAAAGCAAGGGCTATTTGAGTGCATCATTTCTTTACCATAAACTATTAAAAACCTAGAGATAATCTTTAGTTTTGCCTTTCATCAGCTTCATGTAGACTTTTGTTTAGAATTTAGTATGTGTACTTTTTTTGTCAACTCTGTCTCTCTTGGTGTGAGACTTGGACTTTCCATCCATAATCATATCAAGAAATTCAGTCTTAATCAGACAGTGACCTGTCTTTATCGTCATAGGGAATAACCCTTTGTGGATGTTTCTAGTCTCTGGGAGGAGAAAGCACATCTGGAGTTGGAGGTGAGAGAGGTATATGTGTGCTTTTTGTTTTCAGGAGACTGTCCCTTAGGGACTATCTCTGCAGTAATTAAAATCTGGGATACACAGTGTAGCATGTAATGATCTTTTCTTCAATTTCTGTTTCATGTGTACAACTTGGTTCTGTAATAAGACCCTCATTTTCTTATGCCTGAGATTGCTTTTCCATTCTACAAAATTTTACTGACAACTTGAAGGGTTTAAATAATTGTATACAGTACTTATGTGGATATAATGATGACTCAGACTCAGACCTTCCCTGAAGTAGCTCAGTCTAATGAGAGAGAAAAAGTAATGAACTGTTAATCACATATGTTAACATAGGAATCTAAGAAACTAATGACTTTCTGAGACCACCAGCAGGGAAGGGACTGTGGAGACTACAGGAATATTGGGGGAGGGAGTTAGCTGGACTTTGAAGGATGAGGGAGATTTCACCAAGGAGGGTAACCCACTGGGGTACTTATTAGGTACTTGGCACATGCTTGGTGACAGATCAGTTATGGAAAAAGGCTCAGTTAAGGAAACAGTTTAGAGGACAACTCATAGTTAATATGTCAGCTGAAAGTTGACCTTCTTGAGGGACACAAAATTAGGCTCTGGAGAGAATTGAACTTGAGCTCAAAAGACCTGGGTTTATAACTCTATGCTTCTCTTTTTTTCCCAGTGGTATGACCTAGAGTATGTGACCTTACATCTCTGAACTTACTTCATCCTATGTAGATGAGAATCCTGATATAAAGCTCATGGGTGTACCATGAGAGTCCTGTGGGTAAAAGATCCTTAGTTGTGCTAAATCCTTTTTCAATGTGAGCTCTCTGCTTGGCCCTGCAGTCAACCAGATGACACCAATCTCCATGTGATTTGGCCTCTGATTGTCCTTATCCTTCTTGGCATGTTTTTTTTTTTTGTTTGTTTTCTTATTGTTTTGTTTTCTTATTTTGTGTTTTAAAAAATTCTTTTTTTTTTTTTTTTTTTTTTTTACTATCTTGGGTTTTAACTTTTCTAGGACTTCAGAGGATATTTTCTCTTGAGTGAAGTTACTTCCCAAGATTCTTTGATCCTTCAATCTCCTTAATGCCTACTTCTCCAGACTCAAAACTAGAAAGGTCAGAGGTCTTAGGCCAAGGGGGCCACTTGGGCAGTAGTTGGATAATAGGACCATATATCAGTGAGGACAGCTTCCCAACAGAAAGCATCAGCCCTTGATTAGTATGAAGTGTGGATAGCCGTTACTGGGCTATCTTTGCTCCTTAAGCCACAAACTGGGATTCTGACTCTATTTGCAATGCATCAGGGCCCATGTTCTCTAATTACAGGGTTGAAGAGAGCAGAGCTCATCCAGCTCTTTCTCATGGAAATATACACAGAGGAGGGAAATGATGACAGCGTGGGAACTATGACATTTTTAGCATTTCAGTTGTGCCAGTGTCACTTGGTGCTGTTCCTTTGGATTGCATATGTGAATGAGTACTCACCCTCTGTTATGAAATGGGAAAAAGAAAGAGAGGAGAAAACACTCTTATTATCATTTATTTAATTAAATTCTTTTTGTTCTCATTAATACTTCTAGATATGGAATTTCTTTTATATATTCTCATTGGCAAATATTTTTGCAGTGTGTTTGCTGTTGCTTTTAACCTTTTTTCTCTGCCTTTTATCTTCTCAGGCTCTTCTCATAGAATCTGTGAGCTGGATAGGTCTTTAGTCCAGCTCCCAAATCCTTTGTATATTAGCTCTGACAGCAACCACAGAGCTTCTGTTTACACATTTCCAGTTTCAGGGAGCTCATTTTCTCAAAGCAGCCAATTCTGGTTTCAGAGAACCCTATTTATTAGCTAGGGCCTTATCATGTTAAAGTAAAATCTACCTCCTTTACTCTTCTATCTACTGGAAATAATTTCTCTTTTGGTACCACCTCATTCAAACACTCTATTTTCCAAAGCTCAGAAGTCCTTGTGAAAACCATTCAAGTAGGTGGCACAGCTTAGCACTTGCTCCAGTTACTGCTGTCCCCTCCAGGGTGAACATCTTGTGCTCCAGGAGTAACTTCTGCAAACCCTGAACTGTAGCCCTGTTATATAATCGGGGATCAGGAGGATTCATTCTTCGATGGTCCAACTCTTGGCCTCTAAAACACACACACAAAATTTGGAAGGATGCTTTACACTCCTAAGCTTGGGGACCCAACCCATTAGAATCCACTAGTGGCAATGCAGATTCCTCAAGTGGCTCCCTGCTCTGTCCCACTAGCTCCTTCTCTCATACTTATATATATATATTTTAACCACATGGCTACTCTCTTGTAGGCAGACAGATTGCCTTTCCCCTGAACTGCCTGCCTCTGTCTTGGTCCCTGGTTCTCCATTATTGCCTTGAATTCTTTTATTCCTTTTTTTGCGTTGGTGTATGAGTCAATTTGGTGGTAGCACAAAGGACAGTCTTCCTAAAGCTCAGGTCTGTTCATGGGCTCCTTTACTGAATGAATGAATGAATAAACTATAACAAAAGCAAAAATAAATGTCCCACACAAGGAGACAAGGGCAGACTTCTAGAAACAATATTTAGGATATAGAAGAAAAGAGGGTGGGGAAATTGAAACTGTTAATACCTAATATATACTAAGCATTGTGCTGTTTTACTTATACTAATTTTAATATTCTAGCCTCTTTCTGACTCATTCATTAATTCCATTAATTTCAGGTATCATAGAGTTTTATTTGTGTGTGTGTGTGTGTGTATTGAGGGTGGGAATTATGTATGTGTTTTAAGTAATTAGTTCATCTTCACATGGAGTTTTCTTTCTTTTTTTTTTTTCACATGGAGTTTTCTATTCTGAATTCTTAGGAGGTTCCCTGGCTTGTAAAATGTCCCCCATAGGTGGTTTTGCATTTGCTTCTGTTTGATCCCTTGGCATATGAATAGATGTGCCATATCTATCTATCTGTATGTCTATCTGTCTATCTCTCATGCAGGTCATATGAATTCAAACTCCAGATCCATAGCAGTAATTGGCCTGGGATTTTGTTATCTTTTGGTGGCTATTCCGACATACCCTAATCCAAGACTTTGATCAGTAGGCAATTTATTGTTGCTTGTCCAGACAAGGCTCTGTTTCATGTCTGATAACACTGCAGACTTCTTAAATGGGCTGCTTCTAACTATTTACCTTGTAGGATACAAAGATTTCTCTTTTCCTTGGATAGATCTTAGAACCCACCCCTCAGTTCCAAGAGCCTGTATTTATCTTAGATCATGACTGAGACAGCCCCTGATTATAACTTTGATTTTAAGTGTTCAGTTTGATTTTGACACCTTGGAATTTCCTTCCGAGCTGGGAAACTATTTAAGATTCTGAGTTTTGTTTTATTTATCATGCCAAAAGTCTTGTTAAGAGATGAAGTACCATCTAGTTATGGTCTATTTCTCCTATATAATCTTCAAACTAACCTTCTGAGGTAGATATCATTACGTTGATTTTGTGGATAGTGGTATCAAGGTTCAGGATGGTTAGGTTAGTTTTCAGAGGTCACATGGACAGTAAGTAGCAGAACAGAGGTAACAGCAGCCAGCCAAGGAGACAAAGGAAGAATGTTGAGTGTTCCTGAGGTAGGAAGAAAACCAGAAATGCGCAATGCCATAAGGAAGGAGAGAGGTTCAAGGTTTCAATGAGAATCAAATGCTGTTAGAGGGATAAGAGCTGAGAAAGCCATTGGGTTTGGAGATTTTCTGAACAGAACAGATTGTGTCTAAGTGATTTTTTGAAATGTGCCTGGAGGGCAGGACTCTGTGGTCTTGTCCTCTTCCTTCAGTGCTACTTATGAAGAGGCGCTTAAGTGCTTTTTGATGGTGATGGTGATTATCCAAAATTTTCCCTGAAATTGCATTTTCCATTTGAAAAATTTATGCAAAAATATGGATCAGGTCCAGCATTATGCTCACTCTTTGAATATTCTTTTTCATTGAAAAGTTGCCTGTAGAATCCCCTCAAGGGAAAAACATTGAAAGGAAGGATGAGCTAGTGACAGGCCAATTAGAGGAGGCGTTTGCCATAACTCCAACCTTGCAGGGAGATGTAGAACATTGTTTCTTGAACAAGTACAACACATTGGGCATTGCACTAAGCTCTTCATACTCAGCCACTCTTTCCACCCTTTGGGGAAGGGCCCTGTTTTTCCCATATTAAAGATAAGATGACTAAGGTTTTACAGCATCAATAGACTCAACACACCCAAGCTAGAAACAACAGAACTGGGATTCAAACAGAGGCTGGTCAGACTGCATGCTGAGGTGTCTTAATTTTTCAGGTCCCAGGTAGGATATAAGTGGACTGTAAGTGCATTTTGAAAGTTCTGTAGGCACATGGAGAGATATGTCCACCAGAATCAAAATGAGAGATCAGTGCATTCCAAATCTCCTCCAGACACTCAACCGTATGCCCAGGTAGGAACCAAGTGACCGGTAATTCAAGATCTTCATGGCCTCTGAATCTGGCCCCTTGTTTTTCCTCAAGAGCAGACAAAAACTGAGAGACTGCAGGCTGAGTCGGGGTGTCTTCATCACGACAGAGGAGGGGAGGCCGGGAGACCCTCCTTGCTTCACATGGAGCCATCTTCTAACTCACTGAGGTGGCAGTTCATTTATTTATTCATCCATTTTACAGGCATTTATGGGATCATTTTAGTTACATAATCCTTTGTAGAGGACAGCCTTGTGGAGACCCTAATGTCAGAAAGGTGGGAATAAGGGTTTATATTTCAGAGAGGGGATGGAGTGCCTCCCATAGGTCAGGTACTAAGTTAGGTATAAGACTCCAAAATGAGTAATGTAGTGAAGAGGTCAGCTATTCGATACAGTAGTCATTACTCACATAAGGCTATAAATTACTTACAAATAAATAAGATTAAAAACCCACTCCCCAGCTGCCCTTGCCACATTTCATAGTTCTCAGTAGCCACATGCAGCTTGTACCCAGCGTATGAGTTAGCACAACTGTAGACCATTTCCACCATCAGGGAATGTGCTATTGGACAGTATCAGTGAGAAGGAATGTTGGCTCCGCAAACAGAAGGCCTGGGTTGGAACCTGGCCGTGTCCTTTAGCGGCTGGGAATCTGTGTGTGTCCTTGAGCACATTTAAAAAATATCTCTCTGCCTTTCTTCCTTTATCTACAAAATACAGAATATAATTAACAACAAAATAGGGAACATCTTAAGAGTGCTCGCTATGTTTTAGGCACCATGGTAACTGCTTTATTTGATTATTACTTAATCATGCAACCACCCTAGGATATAAATGCCATCATTGCCATTTCATAGATGTAAAAGCAGGGACAGAAGCAGCTCTTTAATAGAGCTGGATGTGAACCCAGGATCTAGAATCTGTGCTCTCAATCTTTTAAATTCCTAACAAGTGCATCAGTCTCATAGTGATGTTGGGAGATTCAATCATTTACTCCATGGAGATCTTAGCATCTGACTGGCATAGAGGGAGAGCTGACAGAATGTTAGTTATTATTATTCTGCCCTTCAAAGAAGTTAGAAACACTCGAATTTGTATTCTCTTTAAGAATCTGGTACTGTGTTCTCCTTGAGTGGAAAATAGAAAAAAATAAAGCAGCAAAAAGACCTAGTGGAGACTGGGACCGTTACCCCTAACTCTTCCCCACTATGGACATATCATTCCTCTTCTCTGCTTTAGTTTCCTCACCTAGAACATGTAGGGGTTTACTAGAATGTCCCTGGACTCTTGTTTCCTTTTCTAAGTTCTCCGATTCCTTGATAAATGGGGCCTAATTTGCATTGCACAATTACAAGTCATGTATAAATATTAGCTTATGCAGCTGGTTAATCACTTAATGTCAGATAAGCGTGCAGAGCAAGGTGTTAATATGTTTACATAAACTGTACAAACTGCTTTGTCATTAATTGTGCTTACCCAGCGTCCTAGCATGAGTGGGCAGAGGCAGGAACTCAGGCTGGGCACCTGTCCCCCACGCTGTTCCTACTGCCCAGCCTCTATTTGATGCTGAGGGCTCCCTCCCGAGGAATTGGGAGCTGGGGTTTGGAAAATGTTTATGCAAACATTGCAGCCCTCAGAACTGGAGGCCCACGAGGTGTTATGTCTGTCTTCAGATAGCCAGGCACCGCCAGGGCACTTCATTTCTCATCCGGTCATGGAAAAGATGGGAATTACTGCTTGTTTACACCTGGATGTTGAAACTTCTTCCTTCTTTTTCTTTTATTCATCTCTTTAAATTTTACCACAGGAGATCCAGGACAATTTCAGGGCAGTTATGGGAAATTTCTCAGGTGTGATAAAGACTCTCTGGGTTTTTGTTCCATTGATTTTTATGAGACTGTGGATGGCTGTAAAATCAGAGTGGGCATGGTACAGTGGGCTGCCTGACAGCCTGGGCTGTGCAGGAAGATGGGAGGGGCTGGGGCCAGAGCAAGGTGGCACTGAGGAGGGGTGCGCTTTGACCTTGTATCAGTCAAGATTCAGGCCCAGAGGAGGAGGTTGGCCCTGGCTCGAATTCCAGTGAGAACGGAGTGAAGGGACTCTTCAGAGGGGTGTGCAGCATGACGGGAACAGTGCAGTGCAACAAGGCCCTAAGAGCCAGCAGTAGGAGGCAGCAGGGGGAAGCTGTCAGACCTCAGAGCCTGTAGGAGCGAGCACGCTTGAATTCCTGGAGTGAGCTGAAGTGGTCTGGGGCAGCATCCAGCAGCTGAAGTCATAGGAGAGGGAGCACCTGCTGAAAATGTGGGGCCAGGCAGGCAGGAAGGAAGTGGGAAAGACACATCCTGCCATCTTCATCTTCCTACTTGCCAAACTCCTGCAGGTGTCTTCCTTTGGCTGAATCCACCTGGAAGGTGAGGAAGCCAGGTAGGCTGATGCAGTCCACATGGGTGGGCCCTGTGAGATCATGAAACAGGCCAGAGAATGGCAGAAAATGGCCACAGAGTAAGGGAAAGTGGTGACCTTTCAACATAGACAGGCTGGCACAGTGTGTAGCGTGTGAGGTAGTGAGTAAGTAAACGTGGAGAACTTGAGGAGAGGTATGGGGTAATAACCTGGGAAGGTGAGGTTTGAGCGTAACAAGTCTCCTCACTTCTTTTACCATTTATAATTGACTACTTTCTAAATAGACCAGCATCAAATACTAACTGAACTGCTATGATGTAGGGGCAATATGGAAAGGGCATCTGCTTGGAATTAGATAGACTTGTGTTTTCTTTTAAATCCTGGTCCAGTTGCTTATTAGCAAGGTGGCTTTCAACCAGATACTCAACTTTGTCATCCTCAGTTTTCATGCCTGCAAAGTGGGAGAAATTTTGTAAACATCACAGTATTGCTATTACATTGAAATTAGATAATGAACATAGGGCACCTGGCCAGGAGTCTGATGTTCATTCTTGCATTAATTCAACAATTGCACCCTGGGGTGAATGGGATTAGACTGTGCCCTTGCATGCAGAGGGCTTCCCTGGTGGCTCAGATGGTAAAGCGTCTGCCTGCAATGTGGGAGACCCAGGTTTGATCCCTGGGTTGGGAAGATCCCCTGGAGAAGGAAATGACAACCCACTCCAGTACTCTTGCCTGGACAACTCCATGGACAGAGGAGCCTGGTAGGCTACAGTCCATGCAGTTGCAAAGAGTCGGACACGACTGAGCGACTTCACTTTTCACTTGCATACAGATAACCAATAGTCCATTGAAGGAGGATATTCATTGTGGTATACATGTAAACAAACATGGAGTGATACAAATTGTCATATCTAATTATATTAATAAAGAAATATATGTGCAGACTCATACCCAAAGTGTTAAGAAGGCAAAGACCAATGTGTTGTGATTAGTAGGGAAAACTTTATATTGGGGATTAGAGAAGTCCTTTCTGAGAAATTAGTATGAAGGCTGAGATTTGGAAGATGGATAGAAGTTATACAGCAATGCCAGTCAAAAGTGTTCAGTAGGAGGAGGAGTGAGGGGTGGTGGGGAATTATATGGAAGAAGGAACACTGTATCTTCTCCCTCACTGGCTTCTCCTTTTCAGAAGCCTTTATTGATGCTACCTCATCTTTCTGACCTCTCAAGATACTGAAGAGCCCTTGGGCACAATTCTTGGACCTCTTCCCATCTCTGTCCTCACTCATTCCCATTATGATCTCATCCAGGCTCATGATTTTAAATACCATTTATTTATCCTAATTATTAGCCCAGATCTCTCCTCTTTACCCCAGATTTGTCCATCTCCACCTGCCTACTTAACTTCTCAATATAGGTATCTCATAAATAGGCCAAATGTTCCATCCTAAAATAAACATATGGTTTCTATTCATTCCCCTTCACAAATTTGCCCCCTCACCATTTCATTCTTCCAGTTTTTCAGGGAAAATACTTTAGAGGCTTCGAGGTTCTCTTTCTTTCATAGTCTACCATCCATCCCTAAGCAAGTCATCTTGGCTCTATTTCTGAAACATATCTAGAATCTCAGTGCTCCTCATGCCCTGCTCCACTGCTCCAGTCTGCTCTGTGGCACCATCATCCGTCCCTCACATTCTCTTCCTCTGTTGTCCACCTACCATCAATTTTAGCTTCATAAAGCAGCCAAATGATCTACTAAATGTAAGTATTATGTCATCCCTGATTAAAAATATCCAAAGAATGCAAAAATACTGATTCAAAAAAGATACATGCATTATTTACAATAGCCAAGTTATAGAAATGACCTAAGTGGTCCTCAGTGGATGAATGGAAAAAGATGTGGTATTTATACACAATGGAATGCTACTTATCCATGATGACAGCATGTGTGCATCTTGAGGGTATTAAGCTAAGTGATAAGTCAGATGGAGAAAGACAAACACCTTGTGATTTCATTCATATATGGGATATAAAAAAAAAAAAGAACAAACAGAAAAAAGTCATGAATACACTAAACCAAAGGGAAACAAGCATTAAGGTATAGATAAGAGAGTAGTAGTCACCAGAGTTGAAGGGGCCAGTGGAGGGAAGGGTGAAATGGGCAAAGGGAATCAACTGTATGTGACGATGAGAGATGGAAATTAAATTTTTAGCGCTGAGCATGCTAAACGGTGTACAGAAGTAGAAGTATAGTATTGTACACATGAGACATATAATGTGATAAACCAATGTTACTTCAATTAAAAAAAAAAACCCAAACTCCAGTAGATTCCACCTCACTCTGTAAAACCCTGAAAGTCTTTCACGACAGGTGACATATACAGTCTTCCCTGTATGCCTGCCCACCCCCTGCCCTGGGCCCATCTCCGTCTCTCAGAGCCCCCATGACCCAGGCTTCCATTGCCGAGTACAATCCTAGCTCAACCCTCTTTCCTGTCACTCTGTTTGGGATGTAGGGTATTCCCTTGACGTAGGTTCTCATTGCCTTCAATTCTCTGCTCAAATCCTATCTTTTAAAAAATGCCTTCCCCAACTGCCTTATGTAAAATTCAGATTCCTTCTTGTTTTTGTACCAGCACAGCTTCATCTCAGCATCTACCATTTCATATTATAAACACTCTTTTATTTATTTATTTTTTGCATAGACTGTGTGTACAGTGGCGAAGATACTTGTCCCTTTGTGAATCACTAGTGCCCAGTGTATACTAAATACCCAATAATCAGTTCTTGGACGAAGATCTGTATTTTCCTGATATCCAGTAGAAATTCCCCATGGAGAGATTTTTTTCCCCATCATCAGTCCTGAATTTATTCCAATCTGGATGAACTTGAAGGCTGTAACAGTATTATGGGTGCGTTTATGCTTCTGATGTATTTGTGAACTATTCTTTGGTACCTGAATCATGGTTTTTGTTGCATTTGAGTTATCAGAAGAGGCTTGTGGTGAGTACTTTATAGCCAGTGTGTTTTTAGAGGATGTTGTCCATCTTGTTGAATGTTACTGACAGAGTAATGGTGAGTAGTTTTGAGAAGTTAGGATTGGATCAAGTTGTGACTGCATAGTTTTTCATTTTTCTTCTTCTTCTTCTCTTTTCCCTTGAAATCTAAGGGGAACTATGAACATCAGTTGAGTTCAGTCACTCAGTCATGTCCAACTCTTTATGACCCCATGAACTGCAGCACGCCAGGCCTCCCTGTCAATCACCAACTCCCAGAGTCCACCCAAACCCATGTCCATCAAGTTGGTGATGCCATCCAACCATCTCATCCTCTGTTGTCCCCTTCTCCTTCTGCCCTCAATCTTTCCCAGCATCAGGGTCTTTTCAAATGAGTCAGCTCTTCGCATCAGGTGGCCAAAGTATTGAGGTTTCAGCTTGAACATCAGTCCTACCAATGAACTCCCAGGACTGATCTCCTTTAGGATGGACTGGTTGGATCTCCTTGCAGTCCAAGGGACTCTCAAGAGTCTTCTCCAGCACCACAGTTCAAAAGCATCAATTCTTCGGCGCTCAGCTTTCTTTATAGTCCAACTCTCACATCCATACATGACCCCTGGAAAAACCATAGCCTTGAGTAGTAGACGGACCTATAAACATAGACACGTTGTTTTATATTCTTGTGTCTAACACATGTTTATTGAGCACTTGTTGTATACTAGGTATTGTGCTAAGTGCTTCCATGTACTTTTTATACCACATTTACCTGGTGAATTGGTAAATTTTTTAATTTTGAAATTGAAGAATTAAAAAATAAGTCATAGAGAAGTATGTGATTTGCCTCTATACTGAAAGTTAGTGAATGCTAGAGCCAAAATGACAAATTAACTTTATTAGGAGAATCTGAAAAAGAAAGAGGAGCTTTAATTGTGGAAGGACAAATTCAAGAAGCAGAAGAACATACTAGAAATGTCTATTAAGGCTTTTCATGTTATTAATAATAAATAATAAATACTGAGGCACATATGAAGATGTGTTATTTAGGATCTCTTCCCTCAAGAAGCTCACAATCCAGGTGGAGAGAAAAAGTATTCAAGAGGTGCAATATTTGCCCTAAAGAAGAACAAAAGGATAAACCTTCTTCCTTGTAAAAAATCACAGTGAGATAATATAACAGCATGGAAATGTATAGATGTATGTTGAGGAGACCTGTCAGAGATTATGATGGAATGAAAACAGTTGATCTGTTGGGGTTAATTGACTAATAACTGATTTTTTAAGATCTGACATTTTATGATGGCATTTTTCTCAGTATGTTTGAGAAAAAAGCAGGAGCAACAGTGAAATAAATGCTACCTTTTTTCATGCTGCTGCAGGGCCCTCAGAAAGAAAACTAACCATTCTCCTATAATCATGAAATAAAATTCCCTTTTCTCTGATTTCCCATTTCTCAGTTTATGAAAGAATATTTAAGAGACTATTAGAATTTAAGAATTAAACAAATGTTGAAATATCCCCTCTGATTACAGATAAAGAGACTAAAACCCAGAGCAGTTCCAGGATTTGTTTTAAAGCTGGTCATGAGTCATTGCAAAATCAGAGCAGCCACCTTACTGCTGACTCTATGGTGGTGGAAAGAGCACTGGCCTTGGAGCCAGCTGCATGGGTCTGGCACATCTCTGCTGTTTTCTGTGCCCCCTGGGTACCTCATTCACCCTCTTCCTCTTTAGTTTCACAGTCAGAGTGGGAGGTAATAACACTTCACAAGCCCTTTAGGAGGAGTTCTCTGTATACCGTAAAGTAACATGGATGATGGGAGTGTTAACAATATCCCTATCTCATGTTTTGAAAATTGTAGAAACTGTCTAGCATCTGCCCTTTCTCTGTCTGGTTCTGTGTTTCTTCCAGGGGTGAAAGATGCAATCTCGTTGAGACAAGAAGATGAACCACATAAGGTTTTTGGAAATAAACATTGTTTTTTCAGAAGAGACCTATGCAAATTGATAGAGAGCATCTCATCACACTGGGACACAAACCCTGAAGATTATCTGCCTCTTAAAAGCCCAAAAGATCAGGGAACTATAGCTTTAAGTTGCACTCTAGCTAATGTGTGAGTTTCCACTGCATTGCCCCAGCTACTCTTGCATTCAATAAACATGAGGAATTGCACTGTAATAGCAACCAATGCACCCAGACACACACTTTAATTAAAGGAATACATCACACAATAAAGTGCATTTAAATGAAAAATCTTTCTATTGGAAGTACACTTTCTGCTTTTTTTTTTTCTTTCTGTGGTACTTTCCTGATCTTTAAACACTTCTAAGAGGACAGTAAGGGGAAGCTAGGGTCAGGGTGAATCTCTAGGGAGATGCTGGGGATTATGGCTGCCTTGGTTCAAATGGAGTGTTGGCTAGACCTTGCATGGTGACAAGCGGCACACACAACATCTAGGTTGGCCACACAGGTACTGAGGTGGATGGAGTGTAACTGTGCATGCTGATGTACTGTTTCAGGATTTCTTCATATCAGGAGGAAGAGTGATGGTTAGAAAGGGGGAAAGGGCAAGTGAGAGAAATAATTGAGATTGCATATTGTAGGTATCTGGACTGATGACTATACAGAGGTCTGGTTGCTGTTGTTCTTTGGATAGAAAACCAAGCTAAAGAGCCATCTGCCTCTCCCTGAGCTAGTTATGGTATTGTTTTCCTTATCAACTTTATTGAAAAATATGTTATGTCTACTAAACCACATTTATTTAAACTACACAGTTCAATGGGGTTTGACAGTCATAAGCTCCTATAAAACCACTTCCAAGATGCCGAACCTTTCCGTCACCTCTGCCAAAGGTGTCTCGTGCCTCTGTGCAGTCCATTCCTCCCTGCACCTATGGCCCCAGGCCAGCATTACTCTGCTTTTTATCCTTGTAGCTTAGTTTGCATCTTATACAAATAGGGTCATACAATGCCCACTTCTTTTGTGTGCCTGGCTTTTTTCATTAAGCACAGGGATTCTCAGATTCCATCATGTCACTGTGCATATCAGTAGTACATTTCTTTCTACTGCTTTCTATTGATTTTGGTGTTTTAAGGTTAACACAATTCTTAAACCTTTAAATGGCTATTCTTGCTAGTTCTATGTTGGCAAACTCTCTATGCATATCTGAGTTGAGGTCGTTTGTCTCCACATTTTAGTAGTATAGACACTGCTCTAGTGACCAACAGTGGTGGTCAGCATGTCCTAATCCAGGTTTGCACAGTGAGAAATTGAGGTCAACTTCAGACATGACTGAGTGACTTCACTTTCACTTTCCTCTCCTTACCTCCCTACATTCCACTTTTCCTTTTCTCTTTCCATCAGTATTCATGACACAGTGACTATGTCTCAGGCACTGCTCTAGGCACCTGAGTACATTAAGGAACAAACGAAAAGAAGACAAAAATTTCTCCCATCATGAAACTTTCCATGTGTGTCAAATTAAAAATAAAGTGTTATAACATTTATTGTTATTGTTGGTTTGTATAGTTGGCCAACTCAATATACAGTTGATCCTTGAAAATGTGGGGGTCAATCCATGCATAATTTATTGTCAGCCCTCTGTATCCTTGGTTCTCTTATCTATGAATTCAGTCAACCACTGATTATGTAGCCCTCCCTGTAGTATTTACTATTGAAAAATATCTGCATGTAAGTGGACCTGGGCAGTTCAAATCTGCATTGTTCAAGGTCAACTGTAGTTGGCTAACTATTGTTAGAATGGGTCTAACAATATCATGTGTTGTTAATTATTGTCATAAGTGCTGTAAGGAAAATAGCACAAGAAAGATTAGGGAGAGTCAGAGTGTGAGAGCTGCAACTTAGGGTGGTCAAGAGAGGGCTCATCAAGACAATGTGAGAGAAGCAAAGTTCCAGAGCAGAGATTCCAGTCCATTCTGTGGATCTCCAGCATACCATTAATGCCTAGACCATGATCTCTTGAATGTGGGCAGGCTTGTAATAGTACCAAAGAGACAGAGCCTCTTGACCACCATTCTTGAATTTCCCAAAGCATTTACCTCCCTTGACCTAGGTTCTTTCCAGTTCATTTGGGTTCTCTATGGTATTTGGCTCTAGTGAATGAATCTAGAAAAGGATGTGGGGTAGCTGGAGTAGGTTGAGAAAACATACATGTTCAAAGTGAAGGAAAAACATGCTTAAGAGGAGATCTGAATTAATTTTTGGACATTGAATGGTTTGGTGAAAGCTTGCCATTTTTTTTTTTTTTCAGTGAATGTCTTTTCAAATTAAAGTGTTGAATGATTGACAATGGTAAAGGTTCTGATGAGGAAGTGTGTAAGTGCAGGTGGGCTTGCGTAAATAGACTTGATAGATACATCAATCTGTTAATACATAAATAGGAAGGAGATGAGGTCCCTCCCTTCCTACTAAGATGGTAACTTGATAAACTTAGAATCATTCCCTTTAATAGACCTAAAAGACATTTTAGTCTGCATTTATAATCTTTCCCTCTGGTCTTGGAGCATGTTAATGCCAGAAGTTCAATCATCTTTTCCTCCTTTTACACTCAGACATCTAAAAGGTTGATTTTCAAGGTCCATCAGTTTAATTACATTAGCCTGTTGGATCTTACTGTTTCAAGAGCAAAAAACTAAACTAGTGGACACTATGCAAATGTATGTTGATGTACTTTCAAAGGATCCAAAGAGCTATGGCAGATGGTTAAAATCTTGGAGTTTGCAGCCAGACAGGCTTGAGGGCCAGTTCTACCTTTACCCTTGATCATATCACTACTAAATGACACTCTGTGAGGAGACTGTAAAGCACCTGCTTCATAATGTGAAGATTCAATGGGATAAACTGAATCCAGCAGCGTATGCAAAAGAGAATGCATCATTCTAAAATCTAATTTATTTTTAGGATGTAATATCATTTAATGTTAGAGAAATGAAATTACCTGTATTAAAGGTTTAAGGAGAAAAACTACATTAGCCTTTCAGTTGACTCATGAAGATTCTTGAATAGAATTCAACATCCACTAGTGATTTACAAAACAAAAACAAGAAACAAAACAAACAAAAGCCTTTAGTAAATGAGTAGAAAATGAGTGCTTCTTTGACATGATAAAGATTATCAATGAGACAATGTAATGAATGTTATTCTAAATTGCTAAATATTAAAAATATTTCTTTTAAAATCAGGACTAAGACAAAAATACCTACTTACTATACCTTTGAATTAGTGTTGCACTGGGAATCTTAAGCATCATAATAAGATAAGAAAAAGAAAGTCATCCTTTGATACTATGATTCTCTACATTTAAGACTCAGAAGAAACTACAATTTATTAAACTTAATAAAGCTTATCAATATCAAATGGATTTTTATTCCTCCACAATAATTAGTTAGAAAACATAATTAAAAACATAATTTACGCTATGTAATATGTTTCACTTTCCAATAACAGTAAAGCTGTGCAAGACCTTTATGGAGAAAACTTCAAAACTTTAAAAGAAAGCAAACTAAATGGAAAAATATACCATGCACGTTTAATAGAAGTCTCGGTAGCATAAAAAAGGCAATCTCTTCAAGTTACTTTGTTTTAATATAATTTGATCAAAATAACAACATATGCTTGTAGAAACTTATCAAGTTGATTTTCTAATACATGAAAAACAGCAAAGGCCTAAAAATAACCCAGATTCATCTAAAAGAGAATAAAGTGTATGTTGTTGGGTTATCAGATATCAACAGTTTCAGTTTTATTCTGTGTCCTTGTTCAGTTTATACATGCATACACATACACACACACACAAACACACATACATACATACACACAGAGACACAGGCATATTGATGATTGGTTACAGAACATAGAGCTCAGAAAAGATTCATGCGAAACATATGGCAAATTAATAACACCAAAGTTGGCAAAACAGAACAGTAGATGTAGAATGAACTGTTTAATGATTATGGGACAATTGTTTATTCAGAGGAAATAAATATATTTGGATCTGAACGTCTTAACATACATAAAAATAAAATTCCAGATGAATCTAAGAATTAAATGTGAAAGAAAATATTAACCTTTAAGAGAAAATTCTGAAAGTCTTACTTTATACATTATTACAGGAAAGGGTTTCTTAATTAAGACCCTAAAAATGCTAACCTAAAAATAAAAACACATTCAAGTTATATTAATTAAAGTTCATAATAATGAGGAATAGTTTTTCACTAAAAAATACCAAAAATGGTATGTGAAAATACAAGCCACAAACTTGGAGGAGATATTTGCAATATCTCTATCAAAGGATAAGGATCTATTTTATATAAAGAAAAAGTGCAAATTTATAAGTGAACCACAGGCAAATTAACAAAATAATTGCCAGAATAAATGACAAGGCATAACATTTAAGGGGATACACTAATGGAAAATAAACATGAAAAAATGCTCGACCTCATTAGTAATTGGTGCGATGCTAATTAAGATGACAATAAGATAGCATTTAATACCAACCAAATGGGCAAAATTATGACACCTCATCATTTCAAGTATGAGGGTGGTTGAAGTTCATTGGGAATCCTAGTACATCCTGGGTAACAGATTAAATTTGAACAATCACTTTGGAAAACAGTCTGGCAATAGCTTTGACACCAACTACATGCAAATCCTATGACTGAACAATCAACTCCTGGTGTAAACCCTGGGGAAACTCTTGCCAGGAGGCCCACACACCAATGTTCATACATACTTGCTTTTTACAGCAAAAACACTGGAAATAAGTATCCATTGATAGGCAAATGGACAAATAAATTGTGTTATACTCACACAATAAAATATTATTCAGCCATGAAAATCAACAAACTAAAACTGCATTGAACAACATGCATGGATGGATCTTGGAAAAATATCCTGGGTCGGAAAAAATCCTATCCAAGTAGGTTTTAAACAGTAATGACTTCATTTTTAAATTTCAGAAAGAAACACTGCCCAACAATATTGTGTTTAGAGTTACATACTTATGGAGTAAAATTACTTCTAAAATCAAGGGGACAATAAAACTCCAATTCTGGTGAGTACTTACCTTTGGGGTTCAGGGGGAACACACAGATAGCTTCAGTGCAATAGGTGAGGTTCTAGTTTTTAATTTTTGGTAGTAGGGATCACAGGTATTTATTCTGTTGTGCTTCAAAACTTACATTTATGTTATATAATTGCATATTATAAATACTACATGCATATTTTATAAGAAGAAAATATTTACAGGACTTTTTAAAAAACTGAAAAATAGCACTGGGAAGAAACTGTAAAGCAAAATAAACTTAGCATCGTGTATTTGACTAATTGCTGTCACTTTTATTATTGTAACTATTTTTGTAAGCAGTCATCAGTTTTTTTGTGCTCCCTCTTATATAAAGTATTATCATAAAAGATAAAACCTTCTGAGGGCTCTATCACGTTGTCTGGAAGGTGGACTTTGACTGCAGCCAGTGATATTCCTGTCTGCCACTCCACTTTCTTGCCATCCCTGGTGAAAGTTGTCTTCTCTCTCCACTCAGTGTGTTTGCGCAAAGCTCAAAAAATAAATGTTATTTCAAGTTGCGGTGGGGGTGGGGCGGGGAAAGTTGCATAAAACAACATATACACTGCTATTAATCTTGAAAACTGTCTCAAGGAAGAAAGTTTTGAACTACTTTGACTCCTGGAATCAGTCAGGAGAGCAGTGTTCTCATTTGGAGGACAATATTTTTAACAATGACTTTGATGTGGCGCTAGAAACTCCATTATATCTCATTTAAAGATTAAGTCGCTTGTTTTCTTGTGCTGGTAATATTTTTTTCTGCCACTTCTGGATAATTACCAAGCTTATTTGTTGTAATGAAAGGGACTTTTTTGAGAGAGCCCTCTGCTTCTGCTGGTCTCTGCATGAAATCGTTGTATCGCTAGGGTGTGTGTAGCCAGAGGCAGGGTAGGGGCAGGCATGATGGCAGCTGTAGAAAGGTCCTAACTTGGATGAGTTTAGGGTTCCAAGAAGCAATCAAGCAATAGGAAGGTAGTTAGCCATTTCACCAGAAGTGAAATGAAGTATCAGACAAATGAAGAGTCTTTGCATACTCAGGGGAGGAAAGAGGACAGATTAACCAGAAAGGCCAGTTGGATCAGCCAGGCAGCAAGAGGTTGCTAGGTAGCATAGCTTACTGGTTAAAGCATGTATTTTAGATTACATAGTCCAGTCTAAAACAAAATAGAGGAAGCAGTCATGGACTTTATGGCTCATATTATTATTGTTACTGATGCTTTTGAGAACAGAACTGCTGCTGCTGCTAAGTCGCCTCAGTCGTGTCTGACTCTGTGCGATCCCATAGAGGGCAGCCCACCAGGTTCTGCCGTCCCTGGGATTCTCCAGGCAAGAACACTGGGGTGGGTTGCCATTTCCTTCTCCAATGCATGAAAGTGAAAAGTGAAAGTGAAGTTGCTCAGTCGTGTCCAACTCTTAGCGACATCATGGACCGCAGCCCACCAGGCTCCTCCGTCCATGGGATTTTCCAGGCAAGAGTACTGGAGTGGGGTGCCATTGCCTTCTCCGAGAACAGAACTACAGAGATAGTAAATATGAGAAGTTTTAGCCCACAGAATGTTGCTCAATAAATGCTTCATTTGAAAAAACACCACAGTCCTCCTTAATTTCACTTGTCTCACAAGGATGGGTCCTTCTTTGTTAGATTCCACTCTTCATCTCCTTAAGCTTTGTTCACTCATTTGTTGGGTTTGGCATGCAGCTGTTTCCTACATGAAATCATGAGGCCCCCAACAAGCAAAACCTACACTGAGATAATTTTTTATATTCCCTTCAGTGCTGTATAAAAATGTCATTAGCCAAAGCACAGCAAACCAACCTCTAAGAACTGGCCTTTTGCACGAAGTATTCACTGACTAGCATAGCCTACAGAGCACATGCCTCTCTCTGGACTTAGTTTCTGTATGATGCAGTGTTTCCTATGGATATATATTATATATAGTAAGGAATATTTTGTTTGGAAGTGATGAAATCCCATCTCAAACTGACATAAGCAAATGGAATTTGTGGATTGAGTAGGTATGACATTCAAGAGAAGATCGGGCTTCAAGTGTGACCGAGTCTGAGAGATCAAAACATGCTGGTGGTGCTCTCTTTTCCTGTGTCTTTCAGCTCTTCTTTTTTTCTGATTTCACCTTTGTTTTTGAGACGTAAGCTTGCCCCGCAGAGTGGTGGCCAGCAACTCCATGCCTCTGTCCTAGTCTCTCACCACCCTGGTGGAACGAGTCTTAATATTAGGTCCAACTTCTTCTGGCTGTGCCACACAACTACCCCAAAACTAATCACCAAGCCTATTACATTTGGTTTAGGTCTAGATCACAAGTTGACCCTGATATCAAGGTGAGAATGGGGGAATAGTCGCACACAATTCTCATGAACTAGTTGCAGGATAAGTGGTGCCAGGGAATTTCAGGGTTACTGGAAACTGCACAAACGAGCAGAGTAGGAAAGCAACAGACACAAGTCTTACGTTGATTTGGCATTTTTCTCTACTACATTTGGAGGTTATTACATGTGAGGCTATATTTTCCTCTTTTATCTCTCCTAATTTTAAAACAGAATATACAGTTTTGATATAATACAGACTCAACACAGTTGAGTTGAGTTGCTTCTCTTGGTAGAGTCTAGAAGAGCCATAGCTGTTCATCTAGATTCTCCCTTGACTAATTACAGTTACTATAAACTCAGTTTCTCTCTTCCTCTTTCTGTATCTTAAACTTCTCTTCATGAGAGCACCGAGGAACTATTTAATTCTTCCACCTTACCTGCTGAAAAACAAACTTAATTTTGTTTCTTTTCTTCCCTTGTTCTACCAATGCCCCGTACTTTCTTCCTGTCACTTAAGTTTGGGGCTTCTCTCCCCTGTTACCCATGTTGAAATCATTGTATCTTACTGTCTTCTCATTATCTTCACTTCTTTTCTATTCCCACTGTTACCACCTCAGTTTTTGTCTTTGTTTTACACCTATAGTGGCTTCCTAATTTTTCGGATGTCTTTCAGTGTCTCTACCTGCTTCCTATGCACTGACCTAAGTTAAAATTCCTACAGAATAACATATTTGATCATTCTTTAGAAGTCATCTCTACCCTTTCCTCATTTTACAGGCAATAAAACTGAAAAGAGATCAAGATAACTGTAGAGTGTCATGAAGTCAGTGTGTGGTATTGTGCATATGTCATATGTCATTCCCACACAGAGGAATAATCAGTTGTTCTCCATTGCTCATATTTTGAGTTAGCATTCGTGTCTTCCATTCTAGATTTCACCTTCCATCTCTACTTTTCCTCTTTACATACTTCACATTCTAGACACATATGGGTTCTGTTCACCTCTGTAAAATTTGTTGTTGTGCCTCTTTCCCTCCCTCCTCTTACCTCTCCAACCCACATGCTAATCCTTGAGCAGATGCCGTTTTCACAAGTGCTTCCTTTAGTCATCCAACAGAAAGTGGTCCTGCTGCTTCTGAGTCTTGAGGCTCCTTCACCCTTCCATCTAATACCAAGGGCAGCTCTTTATCAGGTGTGGACTTCATACCACATCCTGTGTGGAGCCCTTACTTACTCTACCTTGCTCAAAGATGCCCACTCCTATGTTGTAGCTAATAACCATGCTGGAGTTAATCCATTTTATCATCTTTGTTACTTTTGCATTACTCAGAATAATACCCAGCATGCAGGAGATCATCAGTGGGCATTTGTTGAATGGATGAAAGAGTCAATAAATGAAGGAATGCAATTATTTCTAAATTAAAGATCAGCTTGATGCAGGGGTCCATTATTCCTGAGGAAAGTGGCAGATAATTTTTCTGTTCTATGTCAGAATGGGACTGGTTACCATAGAAATGCATTCCTTTCTCTTACCTGAATTTTGCAGAAGCACCAACAACTTGCATTTGAATGTCAAGGCCTTGGAACTCTAATACTTCTTGACTTCACCTAACTCAGGTGACTAATGTGAAAGTGAAAGTCACTCCGCCGTGTCCAACTTTTTGCAACCCCATGGACTATACAGTCCATGGCATTCTCTCGGCTAGAATACTGGAGTGGTTAGCCTTTCCTTCTCCTGGGGATCTTCCCAATCCAGGGATCGAATCCAGGTCTCCTGCATTACAGATTCTTTACCAGCTGAGCCATAAAGGAAGACAAGTGACTAAGCCAGGGCCCAAATTTGCTCTCTTGGAAAATCCACTATTTTGTTTCAAATACCTTGTATCCATGGTCTTATTGCTGTACCAGAGAGCTTTCTGGGTCTGTTATTAGAATCCACAAGATTGCTCATACTTACTTGTCACTGGATGTCCAGGATATGGGATTTGCTCTTTATGGAATGATAATTTTTTAAGGCAAGAGTCTTATAAGTGTTGACCATATAAGATAGTTTCTTCCAAATGAAATTGCCAAATCTTGAATGGCTCTCCCTTGCTGTCAGGGTGAAGTCTGAGTTTGTAACTGCAGAATTCAACCTTTATGCAGTTTATAACATATATGCATCACCCTCTGCTTCTTTCTGCAAACCCTATTCCCTGAATGTATCTTGGATACACACTAAGTATGGGAAGATCATAGAAATAACAGTTTTGGACTATAGTAAATTGCTGTGAACATGCCCTGCTTAAAGATAGTCAAACTCATTAAAAAGCTATTTTAGCAAACAAACAAATAAACCAAAGCAACTCCCTTTCCTCTCCCCAAACTCTCCACATGAAGTAACAAAAGCTGGATTTGGATTACGGAGTTGGGGGCAGGGCACCTGGTCTTCACCATTTCCCTCATCCTCTTTATGCTGTCCTGTCACTATACCCTTGCTTATGTATGAGTTTCTGCCCTTGCTGAAGAGCTACCAGCTCAGATATCAGTCAGTCAGAAAGCATCTCCCTTGTCTGAGCTCCCATTACACTCATCTGTACCTCTGTTACTCCAGCACATAATATCCAACATTGTAGTTAATTATTGCAAGCAACGCACTCCCCTGGGAGATCACATGCTACTAGAGTGTAGGGCATGTGTCTTAGACATCCATATGTCCAAAGTGCATTGCACAAAGCCTTGTCATTAATAGAGTCTTGGGTAACACCCACTGGCTGGTGCTTGATCCATAAGCGTGTGTGTACACTAAAATAGAATTAACCAACCAATTGCATGACTATCTCTCTGTGCTGTCTTACAGAGCTCACTCTTTTATTTTCCCACCTGAACTCTGACACATTCTCATTTTAATAATGAATAATTCTAATAACTAGTAATTGTAATAATGTTCCCTGAGATGGGATAATTTCAGTTGACTCACTTGACATATCTATAAACACACTGGATAATATAAAATGCATCTTTGTGAATTTGCCCTTAATGATGTTAGGAAGCACTAGGCTTTTGTTTGATTAGTTTTTCATGGTGTCCTCAATCTGGTTCAGAGCTTACAGTTAAGAGAAAGTTGGGAGACATTTATATTTTCCAATATGTATAAGCCAATGTGTATAAGCTACAAATCATAATGTATAATTCCAAATATATGAAATTCTAGAAAAAGCAAAGCTATGGAGACAGTAAAAAATCAGTGGTTTCCAAGCACTAGGGAGAGAGGAAGGATGAAAGGGTAGAGCATGGGGAATTTTTAAGGGCAGCTGAAACTATTGTGTGCCACCAGTGGATATATATCATTCCATCTACATTTGTCAAAACTCGTAGGATGTACACAAAGAGTAAAAACAAGGAGCTTTAGTTATTTATAACCAACGTACCACACTAACGCAAGATGTTAATGATAGTGAGAAGGAGAGAGGCTGTCTGGGAACTCTATGATTTCCACCTGTTTTTCGGCAACCTAAAACTCCTCCAGAAAATAATCATTAATCATTAATTTGAATAATTAAGACACTAAAATATCCCAGTTGTCAAGAGATGACTTCTTAGATATTTCACCCAAAACAATCCTTTTTGGTCAATGTGGGAGGTTAGAGAAAGGCCATTGCAAGGATTTCTATGGTTAAGGAGATGGAGGGTAGGCTAGGTAAGCCAAAATGACAGTTAATTACCTTGAGCACTTTTTCTGAACATAGAACTTTTAAAGCAATTATTTCTAAGATGTCATGAAGATCATTAAGTCTGTAATAAAAAGACTTTAGAAGAGACAGGATTAAAAAAAATAATGATAGAGCATCTGCGGGTAGTTAGTCCAAGAATGACCTTGTATTTAAAATGCTTCTTGTTCTACCAACCAATGAAACATATTACAGTTCCCTCTCTCTCCCCCATTCCAGGCTCAGTTCTGGTAGGAGCACTGGGATAAGCTATTTCCACAAACTTTCCTGTTGAGTGAAATACTATCATGGAGTTGTCACCAGTTTCAAATTGACCGAATAAATGAAACCAAAGCTAGTAGATAAATGGGTCTATTTGTTTTTATTTCAGTTACTGGTTTCATTTTTTATTATTATTACTGTGAGTAAACAAGGGCTAGAAATAGAAGTACATATGCAGATTTATTTTTTTATTCACCCAATTCCTGTCTGCTGGCTGCTATTCCTGAAATTGCTTGGCCCATACCGGTGGCTGCCTCTAAGCTCCCGCCAGAAGAAAAAGCAGAGCGTTCCCAGTGTTGGAGAGAGGACAGTTGTGCTGGGGCCACTTTTCTGACTTAGGAAAACAGCCCCTGGTCTTTCCATCTTTGAAACTGATGGATTGAGTCTTTGTTTTTGGTGCCACAGCTTTTTTTGTGTGTGTGTGCCTGAGGCTGTCAGCAGAAAGCTGTTTGTATCGGAGGCTGTGTACCGTGCCATCTTGGCAATTCTGTGTTTTCAGCATTTCATCAACGCAAACAGTAAGATAAATTGTAATTGAGGCTGCATTTCTATAAATCATGCCACAGAGAATGAGCACATCCAAGTGATGGGTCCAGTAGGAACTTCAGCCCCTCACATAGGGACAGTGGAGGTGGGAGCGCAGTATTGGAAAATCAGTCTGAAGTATCTCAGTTGTTGATGAGCAAGCAATGCAGTGGGGAAGAAATAGAAAATAAATTCTAAGTTTCCTGGCGAAATTATGAATGCTGAACACTGATAGGACTGGGAGAGCAGGGGGCAAATAGCAATAAATTAGCAAACCATAAAATCCCGTTTCAAATGAGAGGACGAGCTCACGGGCAGGGTAGTTCCTGTGTGCTTACCTAGGCAGACAGGTGCTGGGCAGTCTCCAATTCAAGGAGCGGCCAGCCTTCCCTTTTCCTCATTATTTTCCTTTTTGCGATTTGCCCACATCATGACAACACTGTTGGAATTTAGTGTTCTCAGTGCAATAATGTTAAAATAAAAAGTAAAACAAAATGACATCTGTATCTATATATGGCTATGTGATATACAGCGGTACAAAACTAACCTCTGGGTGAGAGCTCATTGCATAGCTCCTTGTGCAACTGGTTTTCCTCAAAGATTACGCAGACTTTCTTGTTCTCGTGTCTTCTGATGTAGCTGAGAATGCATTTGACTGTTGGTTGTCCCTCACTGTTCTTTGAGTACAAAATGTCAACAAGGGAGGGGTATGGGGCCACTTTACCATCAGACAAAAATATTATACGCCCATCGTATTATACCCTATATATACCGTATTATACGTATTATACCCTATAATACGTTCATAGGGTACTCCTGCATGGTTCCAGTCCTGAAATGTGAGGTTTTCATGAAACAGGATAGGGGCAGAAGAAATGGAGAAGAGGGGATCAGGTCTTTACCTAACCCCTGTCTTAGCTGTCTTATGTTTCAAGGAATCTGAGTTTTGCCTTGTCCACTCCCCTTGAAGGGGGGGCTTCAACATTCTCAATACCCACATATTTTCCTGCCTCTGGACTAGAGTAAAAGTTGCAGGCATTATCTAGAAAAGAAGTGGTCAAGGAGTGTGTATAAAAGTGTGTGTGTGAGAGAGAAAGAGCATTCATAGAGCCATTTTCTAAAGGTAGAACTTTCAGACAGAATGTGTAACAAAACAGCCTGTGTGCCTAGTAACATTCTTAGCTATCCTGGGGTTAGGAACCTCTGCTGTGTGAGTGCAACAATTTCATGGCTTTTATATTTTCTTTGTTCATTTCCCTCTTGCATTGCTACAGTAAGTTCTTTTTAAAAATACTGGCCTCTACCAGCTGAACTGTGGGGTCTAAAGGAAAGTATTGTGTGTTTCAGTTTGGTCTCTGTCAGCACTGAGACCAGCGAGAAAGATAGAAGCATACTCAGAGGGAAAAGAACATGGCTTTCAGCAGAGCTTTTCCTCAAGAGAGCTTTTTACCCGTTGCTCAGACTTTGGAGGAAATTGTGTTTTGTTTGGCTATGGAGGCATTTCCCTTGCTTGAGGACTTTGAGTTTTGTTGGCATCTCTCTCCAAAGGTTGCTCTTGGTAACATATTAAAGGCAACAAGCTCAGCAGGTGAATGAATGAACCTAGGATTCCAGTTCTGGGAGCTGAGGCTGCCCTCTGAGCAAGGAGACATTTATGTGCCACTTGATGTAATGGCAGCTATTGGCCTGCCCAGGCTTCTCGGAAGCCTTTTCCCGGGGAGAACCTAGTAGCAATTTAATCAACAGCTGAGCTGAAAATTCTTCACTGTGTTTATGAGACTAGCAAAGTCATTCTTTCTCTGGTCTTTCTTTGGAGAACTTGGTGTTTCAGCAGATTAGGATTTTTGAATCTCTCCAGTGTTCTTTGTGTTGCTCTGGGCATTAGAACCTTTATTGGAAAAAAAAAATTATTAACAGAATAATCATCTGTTTACTTGTCTGTTTCCCCCATCAAATTTTGAGCTCCTCCATGGTGGCTGTATTTTGTTATGCCTATCCCCTGGAGAAGGAAATGGCAACCCACTCCAGTATTCCTGTCTGGGAAATCCAATGAGCAGAGGATCCTGGTTGGGTACATTCCATGGGGTCACAACAGTCAGACATGACTTAATGACTAAACCATTACCACCATCCCTAGTACTTAGCAGAGCATCAGTTCAGTTCAGTCGCTCAGACATGTCCGACTCTCTGCAACCCCATGAACCACAGCACGCCAGGCCTGCCTGTCCATCACCAACTCCTAGAATTCGCCCAAACCTATGTCTATTGAGTCGGTGATGCCATCCAATCATTTCATCCTCTGTCATCCCCTTCTCCTCCTGCCCTCAGTCTTTCCCAGCATCAGGGTCTTTTCCAATGAGTCAGCACTTTGCATCAGGTGGCCAAAGTATTGGAGTTTCAGCTTCAACATCAGTCCTTCCAATGAACACCCAGGACTGATCTCCTTTAGGATAGACTGGTTGGATCTCCTTGCAGTCTAAGGGACTCTCAAGAGTCTTCTCCAACACCACAGTTCAAAAGCATCAATTCTTTGGCACTCAGCTTTCTTTATAGCCCAACTCTCACATCCGTACATGACCCCTGGAAAAACCATAGCCTTGACTAGACAGACCTTTGTTGGCAAAGTAATGTCTCTGCTTTTTAATATGCTGTCTAGGTTGGTCATACCTTTGCTTCCAAGGAGTAAGCGTCTTTTAATTTCATGGCTGCAATCACCATCTGCAGTGATTTTGAAGCCCCCAAAATAAAGTCAGCCACTGTTTCCCCATCTATTTGCCAAGAAGTGATGGGACTGGATGCCATGATCTTCATTTTCAGAATGTTGAGTTTTAAGCCAACTTTTTCACTCTCCTCTTTCACTTTCATCCAGATGCTCTTTAGTTCTTCTTCACTTTCTGCCATAAAGGTGGTATCATCTGCATATCTGAGGTTATTGATCTTTCTCCTGGCAATCTTGATTCCAGCTTGTGCTTCATCCAGCCCAGCGTTTCTCATGATGTACTCTGCATATAAGTTAAATAAGTAGTGTGACAATATCCAGCCTTGATGTACTCCTTTTCCTATTTGGAACCAGTCTGTTGTTCCATGTCCAGTTCTAACTGTTGCTTCCTGACCTGCATACAGGTTTCTCAAGAGGCAGGTCAGGTGGTCTGGTATTCTCATCTCTTGAAGAATTTTCCACAGTTTGTTGTGATTCACACAGTCAGAGGCTTTGGCATAGTCAATAAAGCAAATAGATGTTTTTCTGGAACTCTCTCGCTTTTTGAATGATCCAGCGAATGTTGGCAATTTGATCTCTAGTTCCTCTGCCTTTTCTAAAACCAGCTTGAACATCTGGAAGTTCATGGTTCATGTATTGTAGAAGCCTGGCTTGGAGAATTTTAAGCATCACTTTACTAGCGTGTGAGATGAGTGCAATTGTGTGGTAGTTTGAGCATTATTTGGCATTGCCTTTCTTTGGGGTTGGAATGAAAACTGACCTTTTCCAGTTCTGTGGCCACTGCTGAGTTTTCTAAATTTGCTGGCATATTGAGTGCAGCACTTTCACAGCATCATCTTTTAGGATTTGAAATAGCTCAACTGGAATTCCGTCACCTCCACTGGCTTTGTTCATAGAGATGCTTCCTAAGGTCCACTTGACTTCACATTCCAGGATGTCTGGCTCTAGGTGAGTAATCACACCATCATGATTATCTGGATCGTAAAGATCTTTTTTGTGCAGTTCTTCTGTGTATTCTTGCCACCTCTTCTTAATATCTTCTGTTTCTGTTAGGTCTCTACCATTTTCATTCTGTTAGGTCCCTACTATATACCATTGGGTATAGCAGAGTGTACCCAATAGGTAATTTATACACATTTGATGGGTACCTATTACTTCTTTGTAATTTTCACTCTTCTCTCTGTCACATACACACATAAAATTCCAAAGAAGAGTTAAATTAATGCATGCAACTCTTGACACCCCCCACATACTCTTTCCTTTTCCAGACTGGAATTTTAATACATGACACTCCTTTCTAAAGGCTCAACATTTTGGAATTGTCTCTGTCTCTCAAGCTTGGCTCTAGTACAACAGCAAATTGTGTCATGTCTATCTACAAAATATATCATGAATTTGATCATTTCTCTCATCTTCCTCCACTACTCAGTTGGTAGGAGGGCAAAATTTTTTAGTTGTCTGTGATGCCTCTTTTATTCTCAGATCTCACAACGCTACCATCACCAAATCTTATTGGCTTTATCTCCAGAATAGTTTGCAAATCTCTCACCTTCCCAATTCCACCGCTCACAGGCTAATTCAAGGCAATGTCCCTCTTCCCTGAACCACCTCAATAGTCTCTTCTCTGTGGTTCCTCTACTTTCTGCCAATGATCTTTAAAACTTTGATCAGATTTATGGCAGATTGTTCCTGAAATGCTTCTGTACACTTCCATCATGCAATGTAGGACCCCAGATCCTATTAAAGACAGACAAGCCTTGTACATGAAATCCTCCCTGCTTCCTCTCTGACTTTTGTCTCCTGAAGCTTCTCTTCTGTGCTCACTGTTCCAGCTGCACTGGCCTGGATTGTTTCTCCCCCACACAACTATGTTTCCACTTCACGACCTTCACCCTCACTCTTCTTCCATCCTAGGTCAAAATTCAGATGTTCATATCGCCTGCTCTTTCATTTAATTCAGGTTTCTGGTCAAATGTTAGCTATTTGGCGTGGTCTTCCTTGACCACCTTCACAGAAATAGTACCACTTGTCTTGCTTTATCCCCTTATCCTGCTTTGATTTTCTTCTTGGCAGTTACCTTTGCATGACATTAGACAGCAGATCGTCGTTGATTCATATTCTGAATTTGTGATTTTATCTACTCACTAAAATTCATTTCTAACCCCCAAATCAATATTCAGAATTTTGGACATTCGGAAACCTGTGCTAAGTGGCGAAAAAATTGAGTCATCTGATAGGCATGTTCCCAATGGAGGTTGAACAAGGCAATGTGCTGCCTTCTTGTTGAACTCTCAGAGTATAAACAACTGTTCTGTGCCGTTTTTTTGTGTGTATTTTTGTGCTTTTCTTTGGTGGTTTCACTATTTACAGTGGCACCCAAGCAGAGTGCTGGGGCGACCTATCTACTGTTCATAAGCACAAAAGACTACTGGCCCCTCATACCATGGAGTTTACATGGTAGTGGAAAAAAAATGGGCAGCAGGTGGGTAAAATATGTTTAAAATGTATCTTCACATGTAGGATCTTATTTCGAGGATTGAATCCACACTTGCTGCAGTAGAAATGTGGATTCTTAACCACTAGACCACCGGGGAAGTCCCAGTATTTATTTTTTAACAACTGTGTTTTCCAGCATCTTGTTCTTTGCTGAATCCTTAGAATATAGCATGGTTGAGGTAAAGTGTTCACTAAATTACTGAGTGATTCTATGGATGAAGATAATTAATGAAATATTGTCAAGAATGTCACCAGAAAAAAATCTGACAAAAATTAGTTTTTGTCTTCCAGACATCATTTTAGTGGACATCGATCACGCTACCCCTAATCTTACCATAACTCTGTAAGACACGTATTCTTAGAACTGCCCTACGTCTGCCTGTGGAGGTAACCTGCCCGAGGTCACACTGCTGTCTGGCTCAGAAGTTCCACATTTCCATGTTGTGAATCTTGGTTTGTGTGTTTATTGAGCACACGGGCCATGGAATCAGACAGCCTTGTTTAAATCTGACCTCTACACTTACTCTGTGTTTTCAGACCAGTTACTTATTTCTCTCCAAAGCTCTGTTTTCTGTTCTGTAAGATGATGTTAACCAGAATTCCTCTCAGGGTAGTTGTAGGGTTTAAACACACTGATGCAAACCTAATCCCTGACATATAGTAACTGCTTGTTGGACATTAGTTGTTATTTTTTATCATCATGTACTTTGGGATCCTGGTGTTGGAAAAATAAGATTAAAGGGTGTGTAACCAAGGCGAGGGGCACTCAGGATAAATTTTCTCCATTGGGACCTCTTAACTCACGTGGAAGATCAGTACCTGAGAGCAGCCGTCAGCAGAGGATGGAATGGTAAGTATGTTAGACGTTGCCAGCCATGTGATCTCTGTTGCAGCACTCAACTATAGACAAATGAATGTGGCTGGGTTCCAGTCAGACTTTCTCTGTGAAAACATGTGGATCATGGTTTGCCAATCTGTGCCTTAGACCAGTAGTATCCAACCCTGTCCACACATTAGAGTTACTTGGACAGCTTTAAAAATACGTATGCCTAGCTAGTCTATTCCTAGAGATTCTGATTTAAGTTTTCCAAGATGGGGCCCAGGTATTAGTACTGTTTAGAGCTTTTAGGCAACTCTAATGAAGAGCTGAGAACCACTGACTTGGGTCACTAAAGCCAAGAACAGAAGAGCATCAGAGCAGTTGCTGGCTTCTGGCTCTATCCCAGCTCCCTCCTCACTCATTTTAGGACCCAGGGATCAGCACTTTTCCATGCACTCTGGGAAAAGGTTGACTAGGCTGTGGTAAGTCCCCTTTGCTTAAAGCCCAGACTGTATGACTTTTGGATCTAGAAGGAAATCTAATTATCTGTGTAATAAATGCATTGTACTTTCAGGGCACACAGTCCAGCCGTTACTGTGTATTTTAGCTGAGGCTATGATGTTTGCTGTTTAATTGTGTTCCAGCACTGGCAGTTGGACAGAATCACTTTGAGTGGAAGCAGTCTGCCCATCTCCTTTTCCAAGGCTCTGGTTTCTAGGATGGTGCTAGAAGTGGGTTTCCCAGGAGTCAAAATGTGTCAGACTTAAAGACAAATCACTCTTCTCTAATGGGCCATAGGGTAGTGGTGACACTCCTATTTCTGAGGAACTCCAAATAGTCAGCTGAGCATCATCTACCTGCAATGAAGGCAGAGGTTGACTGAAGACAGTCCAGTGAGCTTAGTTACAAATGTCCAAGCTCCCATAAGAAAGATCTAGGACAGAGTTTCTCCATGTATCATTCCTCTGCATTTATGTTGGAATCATCTAATATCTTGTTAAAATGCATATTTTTGGGCTCCACTCTTGACTCTCTGAATCAGAATTTTTAGGGGATGTGCAAAATATATATATATTTTTAACAAGACATCTGAGACTTGCAATTTGAGAGCTGCTATTGTGGAGAAAGCTCTTTGTTATATAAGAACACTGAGATTGAGAGATTTAAAGTCTTCTTCAAAATAGCTCAGTTAGGCCATTGAGAGAGTCAAGACCTGTATCTAAGGTTTGTGGATCAGGTAGTTAATGTTGTGTAGCCAACTCTCCCTAAACTTAGAAGTTTTCAACAGTAAACCTTCATTATGACTCACAACTCTGTGGATTAGTTCGGTGGATTTTTTTTTTTTTTTTTTGGTCTCAGCTTGATTCATTCATGTGTCCATGGTCCACTGTGGCTAAGTTCATCTTGGTTGGGCTTTCTCTTCTAGTTAGAGCTAAGCTGGCTGTATGTAGGTCTGAGATGGCTGTAGACTGGGTTCTGTTCTATGTGGTCCTACATCCCCTAGCTGGCCAGCCCAGGTTTGTTCACCTACGGTGGCAGCATTCTGAAAGACTGGAAATGTTCACAACTTCTTAGGGACCGTGCTCAGAACTAGGACCATCATTTCTACTGCATTCTGATGTCAAAACAAGGGGTGAAGAAATAAAGACTAGTTCTTGAAGGGAGGAGTTGAGAATCCTTATGCAAAGGTTTTAGAAACAGGGAAACTGAATGAATTCATCAGAGCTGCCACACAGTGACCTGGCCTTTCCAACATTTGAGTACCTTTGCAAAATGGTCCTCTGCCAGCTTTTACAAATGTTTAGGGAACATCATAAATGAATATTCCCTTGGGTTCTCTTCCATGATTTTGCTCATGAAATAAGAATCAAAAATCATGAATCTAAAGGGACCTAAGAACTCATTGGCTTAAACCTCATCTGACACTTTAATTTTCTGATGGTATCACTTTAATCCAACTGCTCATCCATTTTCTACTTAAACACATCCAGTAACTCCTTGGAGAACTTGTTGCCATGCGAGACAGTTTCTTCCAGCATTAGGGAGTTCTTTCCATTAAAATATTTGAAAACAATTATAAACCTCTTTGCTCCTTGGTCAGTTTTTTGTGTCACAAACCCAAGTTCTGACAACTTTTTAGGATACAGTTTGCCTCCTTGGTCAGTTTTCTGTGTTGCAAACCCAAGTTTCGAAAACTTTTCAAGGAAAGAGTTTGAATTCTCTTACGATTCAGATTGTTTCCTGATAACACTCATTTTTCAATGGCAGTATATATTTTGTAATGAACACTGGTTTTGGAATCAGATGGCTTGGAGTTTACTTTGGGGTCTTGAGCAAGTCCATTACACCCATGGGGCCTCCATGTTCTCCCCCCGGAGGTATGAACAGAAATAAACATCAAGCAGTATTTATTTTGAATCAGTCAGACTGTATACAAACATACCTGTCGGGGGCAGATCCTCCATAAATGTTGGTTTCTTTTTGTCTTTATTATTATTTTTCTGAAAGAATACTTTGAAGTACACACTATTGTTCCCTTTAATGTCTTGAGTTTTAATGACCTCTTAGATTTTCTGGCCACATATTAATACTAATATCATGAACATCTTTAAATAGTCCACCTGAAAATATATTTCAAATGGTGTTTCATATGGTAGGTATAGTGAAGTCTTCATTTCTTTCATGTTGAAAGCAGGCATTATTGTTTTGACACTTAAAGAAAACAATTTAAATTAAATGACCTGAAACTAAATAATAATAATAATACATTCTTCCCATCTCTTTTAGATTCAGGTTTTGGGGAAAGAAAAACAAATTTGAACTTGGAAAAGGGTTAAAGACAAATTGAATGCAGTGAATAGCCAGGAAAATAAGTGATAAAGAGGATATTAATTGTAGGATGTGATGTGAGACCAAAGCAGATGAAGGAGAAAGAACACAGGTAGAAGAGGAGGGTTGTGGGTCAGAACAAATAAAGTCTGTTAGAGCGGGAATATCAACATTTGTGTTCAAAAGGTACTGCTTAAAATGAGATGTTTCTGAATCATAATGCATAAAAACGAATAGAATCTGATTGCAAAGGAAAATGGTCAAGAGAATAAGACTATGGAGACAAAAGAATGGATTTTGGTAAATAATATGTGAATTGTTTACAAATGTTTTTTATATGACTGTTAGCTCAGAAAATACTCTTCAGCATAAAAGAGGATAAAATGAATTGTGAAAATGATTTGTAAATAAAAGTGCTGAATAGATTCAAGACACAGTGTCATTCATGCATGGTATACCCAAATGAGCCATCATTCCTGTGAGGTTATGTGAACTTGTTTTGCTTTTAGATTAAGCAGTTAATGCCCCCCCACCCTTCCCACCCCCCCACCCCCCCAAAAAAGATAATACAGCACAGTAATAAGAGCATTGGGTTGGGAGTCAAGACCCTGGGTTCAGATTCCAGCTTCACAACTAGCTAGCCGTGTGGCACTAGACAAGTCAAATAGGTTTTCTGAGCCTTAAACTCTCCATGTATAAAAAGAATTGGCCACTCTCAGCTATAAAAGTATATTTCAAAAATGTTAAATCCCAGTTTGTTAATGGAGGTCTACATGTAGTAAGACTCATTTCTTGGATAGTTCTTTGCTGTTATGTGATATTAATGCAAAATTTAATTAAATTCTTAAAGAACACCCCCCCCCCAAAAAAAAGTATTATTCTCTGATTCTGTGTGTCGTCAAGCAGCTCAGTAGAAGTTTGTTTACAGGGATCATGATTTCAGATGGCTTTCTGTCAGCCAAGGGCCTCTAGTTTATTTGAAGAGATTGCTTGAAGTTACGGTGCATTAAGTGAACAAATGACCAGATTAATGGTTGGATGGATTACATAAAAGCAATTTGAAAGCTTATAAGAGAAACCTGTTACTACCATTTCCTTCTCCAGGGGATCTTCCTGACTCAGGGATTGAACCTGTGTCTCTTATGTCTCCTGCATTGGCAGATGGATTCTTTACCACTAGTGCCACCTGGGAAATCCCCAGATTCCTGGTGGGATGCTTTATTTCCTTTGGCCGTTAGAGGTGTTCTCATGAAAAACTCTGGGAAGCATTGAGTCTTAAACTGTTTATAGGACATCCTGTGCTTTCCTCACTGACTTCTTAGAGTATTGAAATTTATCAACTTGCTTTTAAAAGTAGTCCTTCATTTTTGCTGTTGTAATCTTACCTCTTTTAAGTTTCAAGGGAGGATGTTTCAAATTTGATAAGAAAAGTGTGTATCTACTTACATCTCTGTGCTTTCATAGCCTTCGCTCTCACAGCCCATCTTCGAGTCTTAATTTTATTCCTCACACTCACTTTTCTGGAATTGTTTTCTCCTCTTCTTCTTAAATCTTTTACATGACCTTGTTCAGCTCCTTTTCCATCTCTGCTTTCTCCTTTGAGATGTGACAGCTAAACCAATGTACACTGATCCACAGCCAAATGAATTTTACTTTTGTAAGAGGATGAGATAATGTTTGTTTTATTTCCAACATCTTTTCTAATGTCCAGAAATCTTCACCTTTGTTAACTGCAATGTTTTGGGGGGAACTTATCCTTCAGGCCAACTCCTACTCATCTATTCTGACTCAGCTTCTGGCCTAGTGTCAAGCCCAGCAGAACTGACCATTCCTTCCTTTGAATTCTCCTAGCTCTCCTCTGCCTCCATTGGCAGGTGTCTCCTTGTGTCATGATGCACTTAGCTGTTGCCACATCCATCGTATCTTCCAGGCTTTGAATTTCACAGAATCAGGGAACCTTGGGTTATTCACCTTTGTATCATCATACCTGGCACTGAATTTAGCACATGCTAGTACTCAATTAACATTAAATAGATAAAATGAAATGGTTTGAATTAATTGATTACAGGGAATATTTATAATAATTTTGAGATTCTTTTATTCACTTCCCCGGTGGCTCAGACGATAAAGTGTCTGCCTACAATGTGGGAAACCTGGGTTTGATCCCTGGGTCAGGAAGATCCTCTGGAGAAGGAGGTGGCAACTCATTCCGGTACTCTTGCCTGGAAAATCCCATGGACAGAGGAGCCTGGTAGGCTACCGTCCATGGGGTCGCAAAGAGTCAGACACGACTGAACGACTTCACTCACTTTATTCACTTGGTGGCATTGAGTGTTCAAGAGTAAAGAAGCCCAATGTAAGGGAATGCATGTTATACTCCAGACTTGTAGAAATGGAATGCGAGGGACTTCAAGGTAAGATTGTCAGATAAATTATAGGATACACAACTAAATTTGGTTTTCAGATAAATAACATTAAAAAATAGACATATCCTTAATGTTACATGGTGTTCAGTTACACAAAATATTTGTTCATTTTTAACTGAAATTTGAATTCTCTGGGCATTCTATGTTTTTATTTGATAAATCTGGCAATCCTACTCCAAGGTCAAATAGTCCTACTCTCTCTTGCAGGCCACTCCAGTATTCTTGGGTTTCCCTTGTGGCTCAGCTGCCTGCAATGCGGGAGACCGTGATTTGATCCCTGGGTTGGAAAGATCCCCCGGAGAAGGGAAAAGCTACCCACTCCAGTGTTCTGGTCTGGAGAATCCCATGGACTAGAGTCCAAGGGGTCACAAAGAGTCAGACACGACTGAGTGACTTTCAATCCTGCAGGCAGTTGTAGGTCTGCACCAAGATTCAGTTCACAAATTGGCAGTCCTCAGGCAGCACCTGGTCACTTGGTTTAAAACATATCTTATTTGTCCTGTGGTACATTTAAAATTTTTGCCAAAATTGAAAAAATATGGAAATTTCCCATTAAAAATATCAGAATTTTCAGGTTCTCTTAAATGTTGTAAAACGTGAACACATTGGCGAGCATTCCTGTCCAGCTAGGGAATAACTAAGCCCATTTTCAGATGGAACATGAGCTCTCAGGACTACCTGCTTCTGCCCAGGATTGTGGGGAAATGTCACCTGCCAAACATCACATATGGTGTTTCCCTTAGAGTTAAGAGGAAAGTGATAATGCTCAAAATTCTCCAAGCCAGACTTCAACAGTATATGAACCATGAACTTCCAGATATTCAAGCTGGATTTAGAAAAGGCAGAGGAACCAGATCAAATTGCTGGCATCTACTGGATCATCGAAAAAGCAAGAGAGTTCCAGAAAAACATCTACTTCTGCTTTATTGACTAAGCCAAAGCCTTTGACTGTGTGGATCACAACAAAATGTGGAAAATTCTTATAAAGATGGAAATATCAGACTACCTTACCTGCCTCCTGAGAAATCTGTATACAGGTCAAGAAGCAACAGTTAGAACTGGACATGGAACAATAGACTGGTTCCAAATTGGGAACGGAGTATGTCAAGGCTGTATATTGCCACCCTGCTTATTTAAATTCTATGCGAGTACATCATTCAAAGTGTCGGGCAGGATGAAGCACAAGCTGGAATCAAGATTGCTGGGAGAAATATCAATAACCTCAGATACGCAGATGATACCACCCTCATGGCAGAAAGTGAAGAAGAACTATAGAGCCTCTTGATGAAAGTGAAAGAGGAGAGAAAAGTGGGCTTAAAACTCAGCATTCAGAACACTAAGATTATGGCATTTGATTCCATTACTTCATGGCAAATAGATGGGGAAACAATGGTAACAGTGACAGACTTTATTTTTGGGGACTCCAAAATCACTGCAGATGATGATTACAGCCATGAAATTAAAAGATGCTTGCTCCTTGGAAGAAAAGCTATGAACAACCTAGACAGCATATTAAAAAGCAGAGATGTTACTTTGCCAACAAAGGTCTGTCTAGTCAAAGATACAGTTTTTCCAGTAGTCATGTATGGATGTGAGAGTTGGATTACAAAGAAAGCTGAGCACTGAAGAATTGATGCTTTTGAACTGTGGTGTTGGAGAAGACTCTTGAGAATCCCTTGGACTGCAAGGAGATCAAACCAATCAATCCTAAGGGAAATCAGTCCTGAATATTCACTGGAAGCACTGATGCTGAAGCTGAAACTCCAATACTTTGGTCACCTGATGTGAAGAACTGACTCATTGGAAAAGACCAATGAGCTGGAAAAGAGTGAAGGCAAGAGGAGAGGGGATGACAGAGGATGAAATCATTGAATGGCATCACCAACTTGATGGACATGAGTTTGAGCAATCTCCGGCAGTTAGTGATAGACAGGGAAGCCTGGAGTGCTGTAGTCCATGGGGTTGCAAAGAGTTGGACCCAACTGAGTGACTAAACTCAACTGAAAAGATAGCCTTAAGAATGTCAAGGGTTTCAATAAAAATGTGAAAAATATTCTTGGATAAGCAAAGAAATTTCCTTAGTGCCTTAAATGCTAGCAAAATGAGCCTGCACCTAAAGAATACAAGTAATGGTCCTATTTTTCTTATACCTCCCCTCACATATTCACACAACAGACTTGAGGGCATTTGAGTTCTTGATCTCCAGTATGATGTAAGATTCGTGACAGCAGAGACTTTCTGTCTTTTTAGTTCACTGATGTACCTCAAACCCATGGAACAGGGCTGGCTCTTAATGGGTATTTGATCAATATTTGTTAACTGAAGAAGTGGATGATGTAAACCATTTGAGAGAGAAAACCTTTGTGCCTAGAAGTCTTCAAAAAGTGAAGAAAAATTTTGCCGTCTCCAATAGAATGGCATAACTAGGTGACTCTCTCTCTCTCTTTTTTTAAATAAATACCTCTATGGTGTAGATGCCTTGTACCTCCCAAAGGCAAAGGAAAATAGTTGCTGAGGACAAAAGTTCTTGTCTCTGTCCCCAGAGCTTAAAGAGACATTAGGTGGAATTGTCCCCTCCAAAGGATTTCTTTGGAGAATATCTGAAGAAGGAACCAGGCCACATGTTGGAAAGTGCTGTCTCTTGCTATGAGATCCTGGTTTCTCTGCTGTCTACTGCAATTATTGCCACAACCCAGGGGGGTTTTCCTGTAGCCCTTTGTGGCCCAGTTAAGCCCTCCCACTCACCCTGTGGTTACCAAGGAAATAGAACAGAGAACTTATTTTGAGTAGAAACCAGTCTCATTTTATTAGAAAGATCAGGCTGTCATGACCACAATTCAGCAGAATGCTATATAAACCCTATGGGTTTTGAGGAGAAAAGTCAGAAGAGTTACATACTAAGTTTGAGTTTGCCTATAGACTAGAGCTCCTGTGTAAATGTATTCCAAAGCATCCTTCCCTCTACATGGAAGATTTGCTGGCTCTCGGGAATCTGGCTGGAATACCAAAGGCTGCTATAAAATGTGTGTTTTGTTGCTTCTTCTGATTATGTCTGGTTACTGCCATATGGTCATTATGAATTCAAATATATTCTTAGAAAATACCCTTAAGGGTGTGGTAAAGATACAGAGGACAGAGAAATATAGGCAAATGAGACTTTGGCTTTCAACCACAAATTAAACAATCTGGACCTAACAATACTTCTGGCCTTACAACTAAATACCTAGTAGTGGAGACAAGAAAACAACAGAGAAATGTAACATAATCTGTCATTATTACCCCTAGTATCAGGTGTAAGAGGCTGCTATAACAAAGTGTCACAAACTGGATGCGCTGGGGCAATAGAAGTCTACTGTACTGCCATTCTGGAGACTAAAAGTCCAAAATAAAGTTGGTAGCAGGATCATGGGCCCTCTAAAACCTACAGAGGAGTCTTTGATTCTCCTTCTCTTTTGGTAATTTAGTGGAAGTTTTTGGCATCCCTTGGCTTGTAGATACATCACTAAAACTCTGTCTTTAACTGGTCTTCTCTTTCTGGGCATCTTCTCATGTCTTCCCTCTGTGTCTTTCTATGTGTCCAGATTTCTCCTTGTGAGAATACCGGTCATACTGGATTAAGACCCATCCATCCTGACCTCATTTTAACTTGATTACATATGCAAAGACTTTATTTCCATATAAGGTCACATTTTGAGATACTGAGGGTGAGACCTTTGACAGACCATTTCGGGGGAGGAGGAGGATGGGGCATAATTCAACCCATAACCTCCTAACACAATCATATTATTCTTTGAACTTAAGCTTTCTGTATACAACATGTTGTTCTCCCTGAGGAACATTCCTGAACATTGCTTAAATTGCCTTTTTAGTTCTTCAGCTATCAGATACTTTTCCCTGGCAGGCTGATGTAATTAGGAAGCGAATAACTGAATCAATAAGGAAAAGAGCGTGCTCTTTCATATTTTCCAGCTGTGCTGATGATTCATTTAGGTTGCTGTGTGTGTTGCTACTGAATATGCACTTGTTAAGAGAGATGAGACCATGTCATATAGTGAAAGAAGGGCGAGAAGAGGATCTGGATTGTTCTTTGGTGAAAGTCAGGAATGACATCATTGCAGGAATGGGACATCATAAGGCAAGACATGGAGAACACAGTCTCATATATAACTTTGTATAAACAAGAATGTTTTAAATATGTTTGCTGTTTGGAAAATACATTTTATTTTAATGTTGCATGAAACACTTTGGGTTGAAACCATGCAGGACTATATAAACACTAATATATTGCCTGTCCTAGGAAGGATTCACCACTATCTGTGATAATCTCTCTGAAATACCACTTTATGGAAAATCCCATATTGCTCTGTCTAATTCCAGTTCCCTAAAAGAAAGATTGCAATTTTAATTCTTGGCCTTTTGAAAAATAGACAAATATATACATTATAAATAGAAAATTTTTATAAAAATAGAAATAGAAGAAAGCATAAATTTATATTACTATTGACATATAATATGTATCTATTTTAAAGAAATTTAAAAATGATGGGAAGCTTTAAAAAGTATGTAAATTACCCATCATTCCTCAATTCAGAGATAACCACTGCTAATATTTTAGCATATTCTCTTCAAATATATCTCAAGGTATGCAATAATTTGAATATAATTAACATCAATATATGCATATTTTGTAACATATTTTAAATAATATATTATGAGCATTTTTATATTACTAAAAAATCTTTTAGCACTATCTATTAAATGATTGCCTATGTACTTTGTCTCTCAGTGTTAAAGCTTTTATTCTTTAAATTACTAAAGTAATAGATGTTCGAAATAATTTTTAAAAATCCCAGTAACCAAAAAAAAACAATATCAGTTGCTCACAATCTTACCATTGTAGAGATAATTAGTATTAATATTATGACATATAGTTTATAGCAGTGTAATTGTCTGAATTTCTGTCTTCCACTGTCCATAATATTTTTAACCTTTGCAATCCCAGAATTCAGCTCAGTGCTTAAAGCATAGTAGCTGTTTGAAACACTTTTAGTGAATGAATGAGTGAATGATGAATTGGAGAGGCTGCAGAGATCCACATTGTGGGAGAATAAAATTCATTTCAGACTCAGCAACTTACTGTAGATTGCGAGACAAGGTAGATAGCCCAAGGCCCTTAATGAATAGGAGCCTACTGTTTCTGTTCATTCAAATCAGCCTTGAGACAGAGAATTCAATTTAATTTTTCTCCCATCAGTCAAACTGAAGAGCTGAAAAAGCAAAACCAGAGATAGGGGAGGCAGGAAGTGGAATAGGCTTAGATGAGGAGATTGGCAGCTGAGCTCTTGCTCTTTCTGTTGGGAAGAGCATGGAATGAGAGGAGTCATGCTTCTCCCAAGGGTATGTCCAAGCAGGAGCTGTAGGGTGTTGCATTCAGCCACGTGCAGGGTCCCCTCTGATGGAAGGGCTGAATAATTTCCTGGAGGATTAAGACTCCAGTGGCATCAGTGTGACCTTCAAGGTTTTTCCCTGACCTGTTGCTAGATTTTGCAGCAGAGGAAGACACAATAATGCTGGGTTTTATTTGAAGGAATTTGGGGTTCTATTTGCTCTGTTTGGAGTCTGTGTTGACAGAGAGTCTGATTGATACCTTTGGCTAGAAGGCACCAACTGAAGTCTCTTCTATTTTTAATTGAGAAACACCTGTCTTAAGTTTGAGCAATGCCATGAGAAAGAGGGTGATCCCATTTCCTAAAACCCTGCATGGGATACTTGGTCCTCGCAATAAGTTATGTAGGTGTATTCTCCCCAATGGGATGGTGGGGTCCTCATAAAGACTCTCCTTCCACCCAAACACCTCTCCAATGTACAGATTAGATCTGATTAGATATGATAGACGAGTGGCTGAAGATTATGGATGGAGGTTTGTAATGTTGTACGGTAGCTGGTGATCAAAACAATCCCCAAGAAAAAGAGACATAAAAAGGCAAAATGGTTGTCTGAGGAGGCCTTACAAATAGCTGAGAAAACAAGAAAGGCAAAAGGCAAAGGAGAAAAGGAAAGATATACCCATTGAATGAAGAGTTCCAAAGAATAAAAAGGAAAGCCTTCCTAAGTGAACAATGCAAAGAAAAAGAGGAAAACAATAGAATGGGAAAGACTAGAGATCTCTTCAAGAAAATTAGAGATATCAAGGGAACATTTCATGCAAAGATGGGCACAATAAAAGACAGAAACAGTATGGACCTAACAGAAACAGAAGATATTAAGAAGAGGTGGCAAGAATACACAGAAGAACTGTACAAAAATGATCTTCATGACCCAGATAACCATAATTGTGTGATCACTCACCTAGAGCCAGACATCTTGGAATGTGAAGTCAAGTGGGCCTTAGGAAGCATCACTATGAACAAAGTTAGTGGAGGTGATGGAATTCCAGTTGAGCTATTTCAAATCCTAAAAGATGATGCTGTTCAAGTGCTGCACTCAGTATGCTAGCAAATTAGGAAAATTTAGCAGTGGCCACAGGACTAGAAAAAGTCAGTTTTCATTGCCAAAGAAAGGCAATGCCAAAGAATGTTCAAACTACAACACAATTACACTCATTTCACGTGCTAGCAAAATAATGCTCAAAATTCTCCAAGTTGGGCTTCAACAGTACATGAACCAGGAACTCCCAGATGTTCGAGCTGGATTTAGAAAAGGCAGAGGAACTAGAGATCAAATGGCCAACATCCATTGGATCATAGAAAAAGCAAGAGAATTCCAGAAAAATGCCTACTTCTTCTTCATTGACTAAAATAAAGCCTTTGACTGTGGATCACAACAAACTGGAAAATTCTTAAAGAGATGAGAATACCAGACTGCCTTTCCTGCCTCCTTAGAAACCTGTATGCAGGTCAAGAAGCAGTAGTTAGAACTAGACATGGAACAATGGACTGGTTCCAAATTGGGAAAAGAGTATGTGAAGGCTGTTTGTTGTCACCCTGCTTATTTAACTTATATGCAGAGTGCATCATGCAAAATGCAAGATTAAATGAATCACAAGCTGGAATCAAGATTGCTGGGAGAAATATCAATAACCTCAGATAGGCAGATGATACCACCTTTATGGAAGAAAGCAAAGATAAAGAGTCTCTTCATGAAGTTGAGAGAGGAGAGTGAACAGTTGGCTTAAAGCTCAATATTCAAAAACTAAGATTATGGCAAATAGATGGCAAAACAACAGAAACAGTGAGAGACTTTATATTTGGGGGCTCCAAAATTACTGCAGATGGTGACTGCAGCCATGAAATTAAAAGACACTCGTTCCTTAGAAGAAAAGCTATAACAAACCTAGACAGCATATTAAAAAGCAGAGACATTATTTTGCCAACAAAGGGGCTTTGATTATAGTTAAAACTATGGTTTTCCCAGTAGTCATGTATGGATGAGAGAGCTGGATAATAAAAATGTGAAATGCCAAAGAATTGATGCTTTTCAACTGTCATGTTGGAGAAGACTCTTGAGAGTCCCTTGGACTGCAAAGAGATCAAACCAGCCAATCCTAAAGGAAATTAGTCCTGAATAGTTATTGGAAAGACTGATGCTGAAGCTGAAACTCCAATACTTTGGCCACATGACATGAAGAACTGACTCATTGAAAAAGACTTTGATGCTGGGAAAGATTGATGGTAGGAGGAGAAGGGGACAACAGGGATGAGGTAGTTGGATGGCATCACTGACTCTATGGACATGAGTTTGAGTAAGCTCTGGGAGATGGTGAAGGACAGGGAAGCCTGGCGTGCTGCAGTCCATGGGTGAGCAAAGAATAGGATACAACTGAGCAACTGAACAACAACCACAAAGATAAAGATAGATATAGATGAATGGATGAATAGGGAGACAGACAGATAGACAGTTTCCATCTGCTTTTCACTAGCAACTGTCATCATGTCCCTTCTTTCTCTTAAAAGCTCTCCAGAACCCAGCTCAAGACCTTCACAATATTGACACCTTTCTTCTTAGTGTCTCACCCGGGAAAATCTTGATCTAACATACTTCTTTTCCATATCACCTATTGCCAAAGGCCTAGCTCAAAGTACATTTCTCCAAGGAGCCTCACTGTTCCATTGTTATTCCAATTTATCTTTCCTATCTCTAATTTTCTAGTGCCTTAGCCTTTGCCCCATTTTCCCCTTTGACATGGGGAAAGTCACTCAGTCACTCAGTTGTGTCCAACTCTTTGCAACCCCATGAACTACAGCACCCAGGCTTCCCAGTCCACCACCAACTCCTGGAGCCTACTCAAACTCATGTCCATCAAATCAATGATTCCATCCAACCATCTCATCTTCTGTAGTCCTTTTCTCCTGCCTTCAATCTTTCCAGCATCAGGGTCCTTTCAAATGAGTCAGTTCTTCACATCAGGTGGCCAAAGTATTGGAGTTTCAGCTTTAGCATCAGTCCTTCCAAGACTATTCAAGACTGATTTCCTTTGGGATGGACTGGCTTGATCACCTTGCAGTCCAAGGAACTCTCAAGAGTCTTCTCCAACACCACAGTTCAAAATCATCAATTCTTTGGCACTCAGCTTTCTCTATGGTCCATCTCTCACATCCGCACGACTACTGGAAAAACCATGGTTTTGACTGGAAGGACTATTGTTGGCAAAGTAATGTCTCAGCCTTTTAATATGCTGTCTAGGTTAGTTATAGCTTTTCTCCCAAGGAGCAAGCGTCTTTTAATTTCATGGCTACAGTCACTATCTGCAGTGATTTTGGAGCTCAAAAAAAAAAAAAAAAATTCTGTCACTGTTTCCACATCTTTGCCATGAAGTGATGGAATCAGATGCCATAATCTTAGTTTTCTGAAAGTTGAGTTTTAAGCCAACTTTTTCACTCTCCTCTTTCACTGTCAACAAAAGGCTCTTTAGTTCTATGTTTTCTGCCATAAAGGTGGTGCTATCTGTGTATCTTAGGTCATTGATATTTCTCCTGGCAATCTTGATTCCAGCTTGTGCTTCATCCAGTACAGTACTTCGCATGATATAGTCTGCATATAAGTTAAATAAGCAGAGTGACAATATACAGCCTTGATTTACTCCTTTCCCGATTTGGAACCAGTGTGTTGTTCCATGTCCAGTTATAACTGTTGCTTCTTGACCTGCACACAGATTTCTCGGGAGGCTGGTAAAATGGTATGGTATTCCCATTCCTTGAAGAATTTTCCACAGTTTGTTGTGATCCACACAGTCAATATGCTTTGGCATAGTCAATAAAGCAGAAGTAGATGATTTTCTCGAACTCTCTTGCTTTTTTGATGATCCAATGGATGTTGGCAATTTGATCTCTCATTCCTCTGCCTTTTCTAAATCCAGCTTGGACATTTGGAAGTTCACAGTTCACATAGTGTTGAAGCCTGACTTAGAGAATTTTGAGCATTATTTTGCTAGCATGTGAATGAGTGCAATTATGCAGTAGTTTGAACATTTTTTGGCATTGTTTTTCTTAGGGATTGGAATGAAAACTGACCTTTTCTAGTCCTGTGGCCACTGCAGAGTTTTCCAAATTTGCTGGCATATTGAGTGCAGCACTTTCATAGCATCATCTTTTAGGATATGAAATGACTCAATTGGAATTTTATCACCTCCACTAGCTTTGTTCCTAGTGATGCTTCCTAAGACCCACTTGACTTCACATTTCAAGATGTCTGGCTCTAGGTGAGTGATCACACCATCATGGTTATCTGGGTCATGAAGATCTTTTGTGTTTAGTTCTTCTGTGTATTCTTGCCACCTCTTCTTAATATCTTTTGCTTCTGTTGGGTCCATACCATTTCTGTCTTTTATTGTGCCCATCTTTGCATGAAATGTTCCCGTGGTATCTCTAATTTTCTTGAAGAGATCTTAGTCTTTCCCATTCTATTGTTTTCCTTTATTTCTTTGCATTGATCACTGAGGAAGGCTTTCTTATCTCTCTTTGCTATTCTTTGGAACTCCTCATTCAAATGGGTATATCTTTCTTTTTCTCCTTTGCCTTTCATTTGTCTTCTTTTCTCAGGTATTTGTAAGACCTCCTCAGACAACCATTTTCCCTTTTTGTATTTCTTTTTCTTGGGAATGGTTTTGATCAATGCCTTCTGTATAACGTCATGAACCTCCATCCATAGTTCTTCAGGCAATGTGTCTATCAGCTCTAATCTCTTGAATTTATTCATCACTTCCACTGTATAATCCTAAGGGATTTGATTTAGGTCATATGTGAATGGTCTAGTGGTTTTCCTTACTTTCTTCAATTTAAGTCTGAATTTGGCAATAAAGAGTTCATAATCTGAGGCACAATCAGCTCCCATCTTGTTTTTGCTGACTGTATAGAGCTTCTCCGTCTTTGGCTGGAAAGAATATAATCAATCTGATTTTGGTGTTGGCCATCTGGTGATGATGTGTAGAGTCGTCTCTTTTGTTGTAGGAAGAGGGTGTTTGCTGTGACCAGTGCGTTCTCTTGGCAAAACTCTGTAGTCTTTGCCCTGCTTCATTCTGTACTCCAAGGCCACATTTGCCTCTTATTCCACGTATCTCTTGACTTCCTACTTTTGCATTCTAGTCCCCTATAATGAAAAGAACATCTTTTTTGGGTGTTGGTTCTAGAAGGTCTTGTAGGTCTTCATAGAACCATTCAGCTTCAGCTTCTTCTTTGACATGGTGGAACTGTATAGATATTTGAGGGCCGGATGTGGTTACTTTTTAGCTTCCTGAATAATTAAATGTGGTTGAGTGCTCTTTAATTTAATGGTGTGGAGCTGTTGTTGTTGTTCAGTCACTCAGTTGTGCCTGAATCTTTGTTACCCCGTGGAGTACAGCATGCCAGACCTCTGTGTACCTCATACCTCACCATCTTCTGAAGTTTTCCCAACTTCGTGTCCATTGCATAGTTTTATTCACTACATTGGTGAATGAAGAAAGAGACTCAGAGCAATGGAGCAATAGTTTTACCCATTTTTTCATGTGCAGATTTGGACACATATATTTTTTGGGACTTCCTGGGTTGGGAAGATCCCCTGGAAAAGGGAGTGGCTACTCACTCCAGTATTCTGGCCTGGAAAACTCTCTAGTCCATGGGGTCACAAAGAGTTGGACATGACTGAGAAATGTTCACTTTCACAGAGTGAAAGCCCAGTTTGAATAAAAACCATGAGAGCTGGTGGAGTTGGTATGGAATAGTATAAACCTGGAATCAGCTCGATCAGCTCAGACATCCTGGATTTCCATATTGTTGCCATAGTCCCTTTGTAGAACTGAGCGTCAGTGTCTTCAGTATCTTTCAGGGTCTTCAGGTTCTATATATATGTATACAACATCACTCAAACACATCCGTTAATTACTAGACTAAAAGGAGACTTCAAAAATGTAGTTCATGGTGACAATGTTCAATAAATATTTGCTGAATGAAACTGAAATGGGACCAGGCTTCTCCAGGCCCCTCAAAACTTTTTTGAGATTACCAGAAGTTCATACAAAAGTTAATTCTGTATGCATTGTGAGATTATGGGCTCACAGCTTACAGGTGGAAACGTTACCGGGTGTGGTACGATGGAGAGCACTGTGGGTCAGCAGCTACCTGTGATTACATGTATGGCCTTCACCTGACCCCATTCCCGTAAACCTGAAGGCCACCTACTTCTGCCTTGCTCAGTTTCCCCCCTTGTAGATGTTTGTGGAAAAGTGTAAACATGATGGAATACTCAGTATAAATTAGGCATTGTGATTCCATGGAAGGAGATGTGAGCTAGGGCCTCCAAAAACCTAAATCCTATTAATAGTTCATTTGACCAAAATGTAATTTCTCTAGGACTGTATCATTAACTATGAAACAGGTTTGTGTGTTCTTTGGTTATATACCAGGCATTGTGTAACCACAAAGATGAATAAGGCATGATCACTGCTCCTCTATTGACTCTCCATCTAGAGAGAGGAGAGCTAACCAGCAATGACTAAGTGTGAACAGCTTCTTGGAGGCAGATAGTATGTGTAGTGGTGGCACTGTGGGGAAGTGGTTAACTGTGCCTGAGTGGATCAGAGAATGTTTGAGAGCAGGGTTTTCCATTAGTGATAATTGTCTTCCCTTCCCTTCCATGTCCTTGTAAAGCTAAAAGGTATGTGAAGGAGCAACACTGTCAGACATTAATAATAATAATATATAAATAATAATAGACATCATTATTATTCCATTATCAGTCACATTCAGATATTATACTTTTAGGCATCCAATTAAAAATAAACCCCACACACCTGGTAAGTCTCTTACAGGGATGTTGAGTTTTCCCTTTTGTGTTATAAAGGATCAAACTCTGCATTCATAACATAAGAGAATGTGCAATCTGAGTCATGTGGCCTTGCAGAGGGTTTTTTTTTTTTTTAATTCCAAAGTCCTGGGGCTCTTCTGTTGTTGTTGTTTTTTCTCATTCCGTGAGTTGATACCTGTCTTTACCTACCTATTTTAATTACTTATTTAGGCGACAGATATTTAGTGAACACTTCATATGTATTCAAGGAATATAAATACAACTAAATAATACAGTCAAATCTGAAAGACATACTATATTTTACCCAGGATAAGTGCTCAGTGGAAACGAATGAGAAGAGTGCAGTGAATTGAGAGGGAAGAATAGTGAGTGGGCTAAAGGTCAGAAAAAGCTTTGTGGCGGAAGCCACACTTGGACAGGGCCTGTGTGCACTCTGAGGCACCAGAGTTGTCTTATCCTTGCCATCTTATGAAGACATGAGGGTGTGACTGATCCTGATATCGTGAGTGGTGTTGAGAGGTCCATTCCATTTAGATTATATTTAGGGAAGATTGATGAAGTAAGAGACAAAGCTGGGGTACAATATTTGGCATATAGTATTGGCTCAGGTATCAGCTGATGAGCATTTTTACCCATGTGTCTTATTTTCCCTATGAGCACAGAATCTACCTCTTTCTTAACTTCTTATCCATCAGAGTGCCTTTCATGTAAGAGTTGTTCAGTAAATATTTTTAAAATTAGTGTTGCTGAATTATTTTAGATGTAGCTAAAGACTTCATGGAATTTGAAGAAAATAGGAAGATATAATTTTACTAAAGGCTTTACCTCTAAAGGTGAGACATGGGTGGCATCAGAAATAGTTTACACTCAGCTCAAAAGCCTCAGTTGATTGGGTATATATTGAGCTAGAAGACCCCATGATAAGCACAGCACCATCATGTTCGTAATACTTTTATCTGGATAGGATGGATGTCTACTTGAGTGTGTTAGGCACTGTGGTGGGTTCGAATGTTCATCTCCAGAAGGATGGCACATATGTTTCTGTTAAACAGTGTCCCTTGATGCTTATGCTCTGCTCACTTCCTTGTTTTGCAGCTCTACAGCTCCATGGACTTTGGAAGACGGTGGCAACTCATGCATGAACGCATCACACCCAACAGGTTTTACTGGTAAGCCCCATCCACAGTCTCACCACTCTCTTGGGTAGGAATCAGGCAACATGGCGCTCTGGCAGTTCCTGGACACCTTCAGCACTTGAAGTCATTGTGTGTCCTAGCCCTTTGCCACTCAGTTTGGTTCATGGACTGGCAGCATCAGCATCACTTGGGAAGTTTTAGAAATACAGAATCTTGGGGCCCATTGAAACTTATTAAGCAGAACTCTGCATGTAGCATAGTCCCTGGTGATTTTATGTGCACATTGAACTGAGAAGCCCTGGGCTAGAGAGCTCCATGAGAAGGTCATGACTGGGTGCTCTTAGCTATGTATTAGTCTCCCCTCTTTTAGTAAAAAGTAGATATTTTATGAACGTATTCTAAAAAGCAAGCATTTCCTAAAATGTACTATGAAGGACACTAGTTTCACACAGTGCTTCTCCTTCCAAAGGTGCTTCTACGGTCACATAATTTTAGGTAACAGTTTTCCAACTCTGCCCTCGTGGAGACTCAGGATTCACATTAGGATATTAGAGCCTCTGGAGAAATGAGGAATAAAGGAAGCTGCCAAACATGAAGTCACTGATTCCCAAACTCACTTCACTCTAGAATCTCTTTCTCATGTCATACCTGATCATCCTTTAGAACAACTTCTGTGGAGCACATTTTGACAAGGTTTTCAAGGAGTGAATACATTTCAACTGGAAAATTAGCCCTTTCACCTAATCAGAAAGTCTGTTATTAACTGGTATTTTTTATACTTGAATTCTATTGCTAATTTGGTTGTAGCAGAGTAAACTTGGTTTGGTATAATGTTTACTTTTTACCCTTCCTAGCTATATGAAATGCTTCTAATATGTATCATACTTTCATTTCTGCAGAAGCAATGGCCAAATATATCTAGGAATGTACGTAGGAAGCATACACCAAAGTGTATGACATGCTTAATTATGTGCTTAATTCGAAACAGAAACAAAATTAACAGTACTTAAAAGTAGTACCTATTCCATGTCTCATTTTAAATACCTTAGTTCAGCTCCCTTAAAGAGTCATGAGAGGACCCTTCATGCCTTCCACAAGGTGGGGGTGATGTGTGTGTGGGGGGAGTAGGGGGTGTACATATATGCTTCTTTGAACATATATATATATATATATATATATATATATATATATATATATATGTATACAACCATGCCAGCATCTTTGGAAACCACATTTCACCCTATCCCTTCTGCACCTACAGAACTATGTTCAGAATTAAAATGATGATTGCTGAAGTACACTGTGAAAATCAACTATGTCTTATTATATACAAAGTACTCAGAGAGAAAAGGGAACTGGTAGTCATTTTTTCCCTTTGCAGACTGATTATTATTTGTTCTGTAACTACTATTTCAATTATTATTTGGTCTATATTTAGAGTTATATTAAGATGTTTTCAATAGACTGAGACAGAAAAAGGAAATATTTGTTTTTCTGATGTGCTAGTTATATAATTACTGCCTTTTGCTCAGCTAAGATGGACCAGTTTCTCAGTGTACCATCACTCAAAAAGAAAGTGAAAAGTCAAAGTGAAAGTTCCTCAGCCATGTCTGACTCTTTGCCACCCCATGGAATAGTCCTTGGAATTCTCTGATCCAGAATGCTGTAGTGGGTAGCTGTTTCCTTCTTCCAGGGATCTTCCAAACCCAGGGATCAAACCTAGGTCTTCCACATTGCAGGTGGATTTTTTACAAGCTGAGCCACCAGGAAAGCCCAACCATCACTCAAAAGTCCCTCAAAACAAAAAAAAAGCCCTCTGCTATTTTTGGAACAAATTCTTGAGATGGTAAGGCAGTTAGCTGACTAGGAAGTCAAGTTGATGAAGAAGGGAAGTACAGTAGACTGGATAAGCCTTGTCATCATTCCTGAAGGAAATTAAGGAGATGAAAGGCAGCATTTTTCTATTTGCAGAGGGCAAGAAGGGAATGTTTCAGCTTCTATCTGCCTTCCCCCTTCCTTTATAGAGCAAAAAGAATAAATCCCCAGGTCCTGATAATTATGTTTCATTTCTTTTCCACCCTGTGCTTCTTTCATATATGCCCCCATGGGGAAATATAAAAGTTAGTGCCTGTGCTGGCTAGCCAAGTAGTAGCTGAAAATTCCATTTTTGTAATTATCACTTCTCTGTTTCTGATGTATAATTGCCACGATTATTCTTTTAGGTGTCACTGGAGTTGTAGAGGAAGAGCTCATTTTACATAGACCTTTTTTTCCCCCAGTGATAGAATCATGATTGTGGAAAGCTCTTACACTGAAAAGACTTGGCCTGTATAGGTTAGAAGTGGAAATATCAACTTGATACCTCCTTGAGGAAAGACAAAATGTGCATTTGTCAGGGTATAGAACACAACTTTGGTTAAAACAGAGCCTCTCGGGGCTCTGGTCTCTGCATCCATATAAATGGGAACAGTATTCGTCCTGTCAACTTCATATAGTTATTGAAAGGACAAGATATCATCCTTTCAGAATTGGACTCTTGGCAATTTTGTTTCTCTGTTTCAGATTTATAATTTGTAAGTTATATCTTTAGGTACTATATTTATTAGTAGTTCTGAATTTATTCAGTTGCTCAGTCATGTCTGACGCTTTGTGACCCCATGGACTACAGCACGCTAGACTTCCCTCCTGTCCTTCACCATTTCCCAGAGCTTGTTCAAACTCATGTCCATTGAGTCGGTGATGCCATCCAACCATCTCGTCCTCTGTCATCCCCTTCTTCTCCTGCCTTCTATCTTTCCCAGCATCAGATTCTGAAGACCGTAACACGTTAAGTGATTTGTCATTTCTTCTGGGATCCAGAAAAATCCCATGCCCAGTGAGACTTTTCCTGTGGACATCTAGTAATAATTGAATGGGTCCAAGAAGCCACATCTCAACCTAACTTAATTGTCCTCACTCTTTCTTGAGTCTTGATTTTTCTGATGTGATAAAAACAAGACAAATCAATGGCCAAAAACCTTGAAACTGCTTCTTTTTGAGGAATGATGCAGAGTGAAGTGGTATTGGGGCTGATAGGGACACATGGAGGGAAGGGCAGTCATGCAAAAACAAGAAATTGAAGTAAAAGACTTATCTTGTGGTATGTAGACAAATAGAGTAAATATGCAACCCAGACAGAATATTGTCCAAATATTGTTGTCTATAATTTGGAGATTTTCAAATTTCTAGGGATAGATCCTTTAGGAATGCTAGGTGTCTTCTCCCATACTGCCTTCAGTTGGTAGAAAATAGCAACCTAGAGGGGACTTGTGGGGAAGAACACTGTGATATAGAAATGATTTCTGCCAAGGATGAAAGAGAAGACTCAACCATCTACGATGATGATCACTGTAATGGCTATGAAAATGCATCAAGAACTGTAAGGAGTATCATGATTGTTCATTTCCTCCTTGGTGCCCTACAGTGCCTATGAGTTAGGGCATGGGCCATAATATTAGCATTAATAATAAAAGATTCATTAGAGGTGAAATTTTCTTTATGAATTCCAGATGTTCTAATGCCATCAAGAGAGGTCACCTAGGAATCTTGCACTTTGGAGTGACTCCACCATCATGCCCTGAGAATCAGACTGACATGCAAACTCTTTTATGTGTGACCCTTTCACTCATTTGATATGTGGTTAATGGGCAGATTACTAGCCCTGTCTTCTGCTCCTATTCATCACCCCAGTTGCTTTAGCAATTTTAGTTTGCAGGGAGAATGCAGGAGTAGCTAAGTATCCTACTGTAATCTCTCTCTAGTCTCTGTTTGGGCAGGGGTATCACAGGGAAAAGTGGTTTTTGGTTTAATAGCCTACTGAGCTGCAAATGAATAGTACCTCCCCTCTTCCACTGGGAGATGTTTAACAGGCAGGCACATTCTGCAGTGGGAAGATTGTTTTCATTGAGCATCCAATTTGAATACTTGTTATGGTTCACAGCTTTACCTCGGTGGCCCCTCAGTCTCCCTAGGTGTTCACCCTCTTCTGGCTTCTTTTTCGATGAGGGAACAGGCCTCCTAGGACTTGCTGAGTTCTCTGTGTAACTGGGCTGGCCTCTAAGTGCCTCTGATCCCTGATAGAATTTATTTGTGTAGTATCATGAACAAGAGAAAGAATGTCTCCTATGTTTCTTTCTTACTGACTTCCTGTTAGTTGTTTTCTTTCCTGAAAGACCAGGGTCCCTTTGTTTTTCCTTGATGTCACTGCAGGAGAATGTTCTGATAAAGTAACACACCCGAAGGTGCCAGGAACTTAAATTCTTACCCCTTTTCTGGGGTCTTTGGGCTGTAAAATGGACTGGTCTTGAGAGGAGAAGGAAAAAGAAAGCCCTATAAGAAGTCAACAGGCGTGGAACAAGCTCTCGATCAGCCCACTTCAGGGCGCTCAAGGAGAGAGGGTTCCTAATGGATGGCTCTTTGGAGCTATAACAATGCCTGGCTGCAGGCTGAAGAGTGGCTGGCATGCAGGGACAGTCAGGATGGGCTTCACATCTCTACTGTCCTTTGATTTAGATTGGCTTACTCTCTGTAGATTTCTAATGATGGTTGTGCCAGCAGCTTCTATTTTCTTCTTTCAGAAAGGTCATTAGGGAGGGTAAGAAAAATGTAAAAGCCAAACATGTCTCGTCTGGTGTGTAGAGCTAGAATGTTCTAGGAATTTATCTTTTAAAGAAGAAAGGAAGGGTATGGACTAAAAACTCCTTTCATTACAATATTTCCTTTCCAATCTTCCATTGTTCTTATTTTTTCCAGTCTCTTTGTATGCATATGCTCTTTTATACATAGCTTAGACATTTTTCACATGAATTTGTATAATCTGCCTTCTCCCCTTTTAATGTTCTATTATAACAATTTTATGATATTATAAAATCTTTACAATCATCATTTTAATTGTCTATGCAACACTTCATTATGTAAAGAGACATACTTTATAACTCTGTTTTTATTGAACATTGGAAATTTTCATATTTTTCATTGTCATAAATAATAGTTTAATATTTTATGCATATTTCCTTAATAACTAGGATTTTTCCCTTGGACAAGTATCCTTGGTAGCCTGAATAAAAACTTGTTTTTTCCCAGTCTCAACAGAGTGTCACATTCAAATGGAATGACCAAAATTCAACACTGAAGCATTTTAGGGAAATAAAGATTTTTATTGAATGTTTTCTTAAAAGAGTTGCAAAGAAGCATCACATCACACAGCACACAGTGAGTCTTTCTAAAACTTCCTTTGTCCATATCTGACAGTCCAAGATCCTGATCATCATGCTAGTTACTGTCTCATCTTTTCCTTCTCTTTCCATGGGCTCTAAAACTATTCTCAGTCACAGAGGTTCATTGTCCATAGCACGGCCCCTTCTAGAGAATACCTTGTACCCCACACACCTTCCTCCCCAGGTATCATAAGCTTTTCTTATATAGAAAAGCTCATCTCACCATCTATCACTCTCACCCTTCCCTCCAGGAAATCAATCTTTGCTGCACAGCCCTTAGAAAATGTAGGAGGGGGAGCTGGTGATTGTTAGAGTCCAGTAACTTTGGTTTAATCACTACTAAAAGAAGAATAATTGCATCAAAATATATACATTTTGAGTATCTTTAATACCTTTCTTTAAAAATACCAATTATGTGCTATTGTATGTTCTCACCTAAAACATATGCAAGTATAGGTCTACTTATGATTCATATTGACTTCATTCTTGGGGCAGGCAGCTTCCAGATGGTCCCCAATGCCCTCTGTCTTCTGGGAACCTTCCCATTGAGTTTGGGCTGCTTTTAGTGACTTGCTTCTAGTGACTAGTGTGTGGCACAAGTGAAAAGATGACACTTTGGAGATTCATCTACAAAAGTTTGTGTCTTAGGGACCTTCTTGTGATTGCTTTGTGAGCTGCCCCATGGAGAGGCCCATTTGATGAGGAACTGAGGGAGGTTGCAGTCAGTAGTCAATGAGGAAGTGAGGGCCTCAGTCCAACAGCTCGGTTCTAGTGAGAAATGACTGAATCCTGCCAACAATCATGTGAGTGAGCTGGGAGAGGGGTCCTTCTCCAGTCAAGCCTTCAGGGGAGACTGCAACTCTGGCCAGCACATCAAGCCTGTGAGAGACCTTGAGACAGCAGCACCCAGCTGAGTCGTGCCCAGATTCCTGATACATAGGCCCTGTGAGACAGCAAACCTTTGTTGTTTTTAGCTGCGAGGTTTTATAGTGAGATTGTCTGAACTTGTTTCATTATATTCTATTTTATTCTGTTTTACATTCTGATGGCATGATTTTGCTTTCCGAGTATACTGTTTGATGCCTGTGTGTGTGTGTGTGTGAAGGTGAGCCCAGTGTGCACATCCCCATTCAGAAAAGTGCTAATCTCACTTACAAAAATCCCATTTATCTCAGTCCTTGACTTACCTAGCTCAGCCTAGCAGTGGCTGTGAGAGTGGAAGACATAGAGCAGAGAAGCAGGAGATGAAAATGGGACATGATTCTTGAGATCATGTGGCTAGTGAACCCTCTTACACCTTTACTTCAATTTACACTCTGAGATCTCACTTGTTCTGGAATGTGTTCTATGTTTTGCTTCAAGGATAAGCTCCTAAACTATGGTTCCTGAGGAACTGCATGGCGAGTCATCCTTTGTCTGTTAATACATTACCTATGACAGAAGGAGAGTTAAGGGATAGGCAGAATGGCCTGAGATTGCTTCCTGGAAAATCAAGGTCTTTTCAAACAAAATTACCATTATGGGTGGAATTTTTGGAGCTGCCTCTACAATTTTGCAAACACAGTCATTTGCAATCTCGAATAATGGGATTTAGGTATCGACCTGATAGAATCAGATTTAGAGGCCCTTTGCAAACCAGGGTACGCCACAAATAATATTTAATTCAACTTTCCCTTACATTTTTTAAATGGTGCAGCAATTTAAAAATGCATTACATTCAGAATAATACATGCAAGGTCAGAAGGGGAGATGTGAAAGCTCAGCTCGCAAGGAGAAATCAGTTTCTACTTTGCTGATGGGGCCACCCATATGCTGTATGTCTGGTTGCATCTTGGCCTTGGAAGAGGTATCTTAATGCTGGGAGCAAATGCAGTACTTGAAAGCTATCATGGTTGTCAGCAAGTGCACTGAGGAAAACAGAAAACTCACCTCTTCGGGTGAAATCCAGACCTGTTGGACTTATGTAATAACTATCCTGAGCACAGATGGGTTCTATGAAGGAGGGTAAACAAGGAGATGTAGGTAGCTGTAGACTGAACGAACTCTTTATTGTGAAGAGAAGGTGTCATATCTGACACTGCCTCAGGAACTCTGAAAAGATTTGTGTGTCAAACAGAGAAGTCCAACACTGAATTAGGTAATGCATCCACTTACCTAATCCAGTCTAAGAAAAACTCCAAGATACAAATGGGAAACATAATTTCTTCTTTTCCCAGTCTCTTGGATGGTTTCTCTGGAATTAGAGACGCATGGCTTCCAAATGCTTCTTTCCACTATGTGGAAAACACGAGCAATAGTTCTTCAGCTCAGAGACAGGGGGATCTCACTGATAAAATTTCAGAGGGTATGAAATGTGATTGTTCTCACAGTGGGTGAGATTTCAGAGGCTACTGTCCTTTGAGGAGAGGCCAGGAGAGACACACGTGGAGTAAAGCACTTAGACTGCTCTAATCTTCCTGAAACTCAAATTGCCCATTTAGAGCTTCTTCTCCCTATATGAAGAAGTGGAGACAGTGGACCACTGATAGTCATGAGCTTTGTTTAGTGGCCTTGACTAGGGAATCTGAGAATTGGAGGGTCAAGGAGAGGTTTAGAGAGAGAAGAAAGAAAAGGATATTGTGCAGCCCAAGGAGAAAGCATCCAACTGAAGGGTTGGAGGTTGTTTAATATGCAGGTTGGAGACAGTGTTACAGGCAGGAGGAATCACCCTTTTCCTCACTGAGGAAATCTAAGCTTGCTCTGTTTCTGGTTGGGTTAAGAGTGCGTTTTAACCTGAGGCTACCATAAAAAACTGCCATAGAACTGGGTGGCTTCAACAGTACATGTGTATTTTCTCCTACTTCTGGGGGCTGGGAGATGAGGAGATCAGGGTGCCAGCATGGCTTCTGGAGAGAGCTCTCTTTCTGGTTTGTAGACTTCTACCTTCTTGCTGTGTCCTCTCATGCTATTGCCTTTTATAAGGACACTAATGCCATGATGAGGACTCTACCCTCATGATTTCATCTAACCCTAATTACCTTCCAAAGGTCTCCTCTCCAGATAGCATTGCCTTAGGGGTTAGGTTAGAACCATGTGGCTGGTTCTAACAGTAGAGGATCTGCCTGCAATGCAGGAGACCTGGGTTCGATCCCTGGCTCAGGAAGATCCCCTGGAGAAGGGAATGGCACCCATCTAATATGCTTGCCTGGAAAATCCCATGGACAGAGGAGCCTGACGGGCTACAGTCCATGGGGTCATAAAGAATCGGACACGACAGAGCAAATAACACTTTCACTTTTACTTTAGAGGTTAAAGCTTCAACGTGTGAATGAGGACGAGTTGAAGGTGGGGAACACAGTTCAGTCCACAGCTTGATAAAGCAGGGAAGACATTGAGAAGAAATGCAAAATTTCCAGAGAACTTCTCACCAAGAAGAATCCTGGAGGAGAAGTGCCTCAGGCTTGTAGGAATAGATGGGAAGGCAATACCGAAAATACAAAAACAATTTTTAAAAGATACAAAAACAATATACTACTTTTTTCCTGATTGTAGCATCAATACAAACTTATTGTAGACATTCAAGAAAATGCAGGAAAATAAAAAGAAAATAATTACTTCTAATTTCACTGCCCAGAAGACATCACTTAAAAAAATCAAGTACTTTTTCATAGACTTTCCCTTATTATAATGTAGTATAATTTTAAATATACTTAAGTTTGTTTGACAATTGAAATTATGCTGTTTATGAAATTTTGTATCTTATTAAAACATACTTGAACATTTTCCTGTACCATTCTGTACTCTCGCTAAACATAATTTAAAATTTGTATTACTTGAGTAGCATTTTAATTGGTGGCTATATAGTAATTTAATCACTCTACTATTATTTTACATTGTTCTTGCTTCTAAACATTTACTATTAAGGAAGTTACTGGAATGTTATTTTGAAAGCCTTTAAGTAATTATCTTTCCAAGGTTGGTTTATTATGATTTTTAAGGATCGACTACCAAAACAATATATATAAATATTAGCATGCCAAATTGTTCTCTGGAAAGTTTATACCAGTTTCCACTCAAACTAGTGAAATGCCATTTCAACACCTCATAAAAATTTAATTTAAAAAAGTAATCTAATTTAATATGCAAAAATGGATTTCCCTTGTTTTAATTTGCATTTCTTATCAGACTGGTGAGCTTAGACAAGTTTTCATATATTTATTAGTCATTGTATTTCTTTTATGTGACCATCTGTTTTTGCTTCTTCTTTATTATGAGTTTTTTATATAGTCTCTCATTTTGTTTCAATGTTGTCTCCAGTTTGTTCTCTGTATTTTAATTGGCTTATGATATCAAACATACTTTAAAAACATTGATCAAATCTTTTTATTTTTTGTTATAATATCTCCTGTTACTTTATGTTTAGATTACACCCTCAACTGTGATCATGTAAATATTAGCTGAAGTTTTCTGATTTGCAGTGCTCCTTTATTCAACAGTATATATAATACATATATATTATACATTAGATTATATATATTAAAAGACTCTGTATTCTCCTATATTATGCTTCAGAAATCTCATACTGATAATTGTCTATTTCATCTTGTGACTGTATTATAATTTAATCATTTATAATTATTTTATACATATTTTTAGAATTTAGGTGGATTATTTAGATGGGAGGACATTGTTAGAATTTGTAGGATTTTAATTTTTTTTAAGTAATTAAAATTTACTGAACATCTTCCTACTTAATTCTGTACCCATATTCTGACTACTTCCTCTGATGATTTCCTGCAGGAGAAACTCTGATCAGAACTTAGGCAACACTGAGGTTGGTAACATTTGTCAACAGCCTTTATCCTGATGGATTGGTCAGTCCTCTGTGCCCTGAGCCAGACCAGGCTGTGTTTAGTGATTGTTTGTAACACAACATAGTGCCTAACTGGGCAAGTCTCCTCTCTTGCAAAATGTGACAAAACATAAAACAAAAATAGAACCTTTTCTTCTTTTCCAAAATATTCTTGGGCTTATTTTACTCATCTGTCCATCCAAATGAATTTAGAATCACTTTGTCATGTTTCGAAATGTCCTGCTTCCCCCCATCACTATAAAGCAGCTATTTAGATTATTGGTTAGAATTGTAGCAAAGCTATGAATTCATTTGGCAAGAACTTAATGTTTTTCAATATCCAGTTTTCATTTTGGGCCATATGGTTTGTCTCTCCTTTTATACTACTTCTTTGTTCCTCAGTAAAAGTTGTATAGTTTTCTTTATATCAGTCTTACATATTTCTAGTCAATATTATTTCTAGGAATTTTCACTTTTGGTATTATTATAAGTAAATATATTTTGTATGTAACATCTTTATTCAGATTGGCATGACTGAATTGGGTAACAAATTCAGTTAGAGGTGTATCTATAATTTATATACATATAAGAAGTGTATCTATAATCTATAACCAACAGAGGTATATCTATACTTTGCCTACAGGCATAGGTAGTTGGTGTCCTAAGATTCTTTATAAAGAAAATGTGTTTTAAGATTTTTAAGTGATCAAGAGAGTGTGATATGACTACAAATTCATTCCTGTGGGAGTTTAGAAATTTAAATTGGAGGGGAGCTTTGCCCTTAATAGCTGTATGAGATTGGGCAATGGTACTTAATCAGCTGGTGTCCTTTCTGACTGGTGGGACATCAGTATACCCTACCATTGCCTCCTGGCTAAATGTCAGTCTTTTTAGCTTGGAACATCGTAAGTGCTCAATAAATATTAGATAGAAAATTAATAATAAAACAACTTATGAGAAGATAATTGGAAGAAATGACCATCCTCATTAATTTAGTGGCAGATAATACTTAGCATCTCTTTGAAACTGAGCACAGTTGAGTGCATCTGCATATCTTATTTTTCTTCTCCATTCAAATCCCATTCATTACCTTATAGTCAGTGTTCATATTTCTGATCTGTTTTTCCAGCTATCAGGATATGTCTTATTATTATACTTGTTAACTATTTTTAGAGAAAAATATTTCTAGCTTGATGTTAATAAAATTCATAAAGCCATAAACTAAAGGTTGTGTTGTATCTTATCCTGTGTACTTTAGCAGATGTGATGCAAATGTTGAGACATGTCCATGCCGATTGTGAATGGAGCATGGCTAGAAATGGGAAGCACCAAAAGAATATGAGTAAGAAATGTCATGACTGGTCAGAAGTTGAAGGGCCCAGATTAGCCTGGTATGCCAAGTGAAGGTTTCTTAGAGGAAATGGGGTTAATGAACCTTGAAGAGTGGGTTTACTTGGCAAGTGAGAAAGGGAGACAGGTTTTCTTGCAAAGGGAAGCTGATTAGAACAAAGCTGAAGTCACGGGATGTTTGGAGAGCAGTTAGTATATCTGCTGAAACAGCGTTTCTCAGCCTCAGCATTTTTACCATTTTGGTATGAATAATTATCCTGTGCATTGTGAGATCCTTGGTCTTTATTCCATAAATGCTTACAGTATCCCTCTAGTTGTGAAAACTAGAAATATCTCTAATATTCTGATATTGCCAAATGTTCTCTGAGGGGCATCTTCACCCCTGATTAGGGGTCACTGCTAGGAAGATAGGATTTGTGTTGAGGGGCAGTGAGAAATGAAGCTGGACATATAGACTAGATTCAGACTGTGAAGGGCTTCAAATACCGGGTAAGTGGTTTAGACATGTCTCTCTGGCTAATGGAGGAAATTCATCTTTTGTGCAGGGAAATGACATGATATTCATATTTTATGAAGATTTATTAATACTTGGCACTTTCCTTGCGATGCTTAAGTACATTCTGCACAGCTCTCTGTCAATAGATAAGCTACTGATTTTTCTCAAGACAGATGCAGCTCCTCTAATGTATCTTGATTCCAAGTTTCCATCTCTGGTGGAAAAAGTATGGAATTGTGGACTTTAAAAAATATAAACCTAGTATATATTCTTAAATAGTTCATTTCTGTTTATACTTTAATTGATACAACAGCATTATAGATTTTTATTGAAGTAGTGCAATCTCTTTAACACACGTTTTACTCTTGTCCTATGCTAATTTTTGTACACATGAAAGTAATTTTTCACAAAAATATAGTTGTAATATGTTTTCCCATTTATGCCTGTTTTTTCACTTTTTCCTAACCTAAACAATTTTCTGTATATGGGCAGAGTATTTATAATGATTATATCCACGGTGGCAGAGTAGCATACTGAATTAATAAACTCTCTTTTATACTAATGAAATATGGAAAAGTTTAGAGTGGAAAGAACCCTAAAAGATCCAGTGATTTTGGTCTAGTGCTCTTGGAAGTTCTAAGAGGTAATTCTATTTCTAAGGTGATTAGACATTTAAGAGGTGATTAGACCAGGACGGTGGAGCCTGGTGGGCTGCCGTCTGTGGGGTCGCACAGAGTCAGACACGACTGAAGCAACTTAGCAGCAGCAGTAGCAATCACCCTGGTCTAGTGATTTCTTTACTAGTGCTCTTGGAAGTTCTAAGTGTGTTCTGATATATTGCCCATCAGTCAGTTCAGTCACTCAGTCATGTCCAACTCTCTGAGACCCCGTGAACTGCAGCACGCCAGGCTTCCCTGTCCATCACCAACTCCCAGAGCCTACTCAATCTCATGTCCATCGCGTCGGTGATGCCATCTAACCATCTTATCCTCTGTTGTCCCCTTCTCCTCCCACGTTCAATCTTTACTGGCATCAGGGTCTTTTCAAATGAGGCAGTTCGCATCAGGTTGCGAAAGTAACCTTCAGCTTCAACATCAGTCCTTCCAATGAACACCCAGGACTGATTTCCTTTAGGATTGACTGGTTGGATCTCCTTGCAGTCCAAGGGACTTTCAAGAGTCTTCTCCAACACCACAGTTCAAAAGCATCAATTCTTCGGTGCTCAACTTTCTTTATAGTCCAACTCTCACATTCATACATGACTACTGGAAACAACATAGCTTTGACTAGATGGACCTTTGTTGGTAAAGTAATGTCTCTGCTTTTTAATATGCTGTCTAGGTTTGTCATAGCTTTTCTTCCAAGGAGCAAGTGTCTTAATTTCATGGCTGCAGTCACCATCTGCAGTGATTTTGAAGCCCCCCAAAATAAAGTCTGTCACTGTTTCCATTGTTTCCTATCTATTTGCCATGAAATGATGGGATTGGATGCCATTATCTTAGTTTTCTGAATGTTGAGCTTTAAGCCAACTTTTCTACTCTCCTCTTTCACTTTCATCAAGAGGATCTTTAGTTCTTCTTCACTTTCTGCCATAAGGATGGTGTCATCTGCATATCTTAGGTTATTGATATTTCTCCCAGCAGTCTTGATGCCAGCTTGTGCTTCATCCAGCCCAGCATTTCTCGTGATGTACTCTGCATATAAGTTAAATGAGAAGGGGGACAAATTGCCTAAGGAACTACCTGATATACAGAGAAGCCTTAGGGGTGCTTAGTGATCAGTTCTTTGGCTCCATCATTTTTCCTCAGTCAGAACTACTCAGCTTCTTAATGTTTTATATATTAGGCTATGCATAAGATTTATTTTGAAGATAGAAGACCATTCAATAAAGAAGCAAAAATATTTATAAAATCACTGATCTAGATTGGTCTTTTCATTTTACACAAGCTGCATACTGGTATAATAGTCTAAAGCTTATCCTTACTTAGTGCTTGCACCACCCTGAAGTGTTCAGTTCTTTAGTGCAGACACTTATTGAGTGGTTAAAATTTTGCCCAAGTACCTAAGTTATTGTGCTAATGAGGATACTATCTGGTGACGCTCCACTCTGTCAATGGGCTCAACGTATTTTGCCAAGAAGATAAAGGTCCACATTCACATGGAAATGATTTTGACAAGTTAAGTGATAATTCATAGAGCCAAATGTGAGAGTGGGTGAAAGATTGGTGACTGAAATGGAAAAAATGAATACTTTCATTTACTTGGTGGTAAATGGCACTGAGCCTAGATGTTGTGAGCCTAGCTTGTTTTTTCTCAAAGTGAAAGTGAAGTTGCTCTTTGCAACCCCATGGACTGTAGCCTACCAGGCTTCTCCATCCATGGGATTTTCCAGGCAAGAGTACTGGAGTAGGTGGCCATTTCCTTCTCCAGGGGATCTTCCCAACCCAGGGATCGAATCCGGGTCTCCCGCATTGCGGGCAGACGCTTTACCCTCTGAGCCACCAGGGATGATTGAAACAGGAAATTCCTTTAGTCAGTTAGGCTTTTTCAGCTGTCAACAAATTGGTTTTCAAAGGCAGCAGTTTTCCTTCCGTGTACATGTTTGTGTATTTCCGAATCTAGCAACTAACATATGCTACCACCTTGATCCCCTTTGTTTACAAATACAGTGTCATTCAGTTCCTCAATTCCTCCCAAATTAGAACACATTCTCCACCTTTGGGCCTCTTACTTGAATCTGCTCTTTAGAAAGAGGGTCTGGATGATAGATTAAGGGCATGCCCTGCCCCTTTTCATCTCCCCACTGGCCAGCCATGTCGTGTTCAGACATTCCAACCTTTTCCCTTAACAGTGTTGAAGACAAGCTGTCAAGTAAGTTGGGCAGAACCGTGTACAATGGAGGCAGAGAGAGAGCCCCAGGGGGATCCCTGCTCTGCCCACTCAGCATTTCATATGGATGTGGGGAGACTGAAGCGTTGCAAAGGTCAGACCCTGGAGTGAGTCTGATCTATAAAAAGCACCAAAGTGTGCAATAATTGCCAAGGAGCTGGGCCAGAAGCACTGGGGTATTTAAAATAGGGTGGTCATGCACTTATCCAAGCGATGCTGGGAATGAGAGGTCCAGGATCCTGAGTCATAACCTTTCTTAGCATCACCACCCCTTGTTTAACATGTGTTAAAGAAGTGACAGCGGAATAGAACAAATGGAGTTGGGTTTTATGACTGTTTTCTACTTTCGTGGAAGAAGAGATTTGAAACATAAATGACATAATAGGGAGAGTGACACTATGTCTTCTTTCATAATTTCTTTTCTTTTTTATTCTTTTAATATGAGATTTCTTAGGATTTTCCAGAGCTGAGAGAAACAATACATTAGGAAGAGCAAATCTCTGACCTGTGAGGTGTAGTGCAAAGAGTCTGAGATGGAGTCAGGGCTTCTGAGTATAATTCTATTTCTGCCACTGCATAGTGGCCAAGACTGGGGTGCTCATGGGATTCCTGTGACTTTCTGCATATTCATCTGTAAAATTCAAAGAGCTGAAGGTCTTGGAGGTTTGGTCCAATGCTTTCTTCCTAGGCATCGATGATCCTCTTGCAGCCTGAGTGTTGATCTCCAACATTAAGTGGTGGCAGGAAAGGAGATCCTGTCAGTCCTCTGACAGAGATAATTTTGCTTCTCAGATGGTAGTCAAGGGAGAACCTGAAGTGCATTGACCTAAGCTGCTCATTAAAGCGCAGATTCTTGGGCCCCACCCTGAAACCCTCGATTGGAATCAATAGACCCTGGCTTCAGGTATCTCTGTCTCAGCACTCTTTCCCAGCAGTTTCTTTGTATATTAGGTTTAGAAGCCAGAGGAGTTAGTTAGGAAGTGGTTGTGAAAACAGAGAGGTTTGGTAGTGGGGTCCTAGGTGTTGTGCTTTGAGTCCTGCAGACTGGGGTTACCAAAGTTCTTTTACCAGAACCTCTTTCCTTTCTCCTCATTACTTGTCATCCGCAGTTAAAGAGTAATTCCAACCAGTGAAGACATTGCCACCTCCAGGCGTCTTTTAAAAATGCATACACCCCATGCTAAATGAGATAATACATTTAAGTGTGCTTGAAAGCTGTAAGGCATTATTAAAATGCTTTGTAACTGTAAAGTGCTGTATAGATGTTAGTCATTATTAAAATAATGCCTCTGGTTTTTATTAACACTGTGGCATAAGTGAGATTATGGATTTTATCTACATCCATTGTTCTTACTAAGGACTTCATTCAAGAGACTATTTGGACTCCCTAACTCTGTGCATTGTGTATTCATACAAAGGACAGTAGATGTGGGTTATTGTTTCAATGCTTAATTATCTCTTAAGTAATAGAATTGTACTTCTAAACTCGCTGCCATTTCACTTTATGATGCCTTTTGACTGTATGCAGCAGGTACTTTCTCAGCCTGGCTGTGGCTCATCTATTTGACGTGTGTTGACAAGATTTAGCAGATGTAACACAGCAGAAGCTTTAAAATGTGTCTTTTGCCTCTGCCGTCCCTTTGGGAGCTGTGACCCTCTCATTCCAGGTTCCGTAATGAACAACAAGAGGAACACCTACACCTGTACCTCTGTGCAGAGCTCAGCTCTGCCCCAGTCGCTAGTTTGGAGCAGAACCTTCTATGCAGCCCAGTCTAGACAAATTCCCCAGTTATCCCCTGGATGTATGAGCAAAATATATCTTTGCTGTTGTAAGCCATTGCATGTTAGCATGGGTTATTATGCAGCAAAAGCTACTGATACAGTAGAGCAAAGAAAAGTTGCAGCAAATGGACAAGTGCCTGGCACAAAGGACAGTGGTGAAGTGGCTCAACAAAGGTACCACCTGAGGTTACTGTGGCCAGGGGAAGTGGCATCAGTAAAGTCTCCATAGAGGAGGTGGCATTTGAGAGGAGCCTTGGCAGATGGCTTCATAGGCAGACCTATGTTTGTGCCTTCTAGTGTGACATAGTGGTGGCATTTTGGGCAGAGAAGGGAGCAGGAGGAGAGTCTGAAAGTAGGCGAGCATAGGGTATGTTTCAAAAATTGTTAATAGTTCAGTCTGTCAGGAAGTTCAAGTTCTATGTTCATGAGAGAAGAGATGTCGATAAGGCTGGGAAAGAAGATTAAAGTGATAACTTAGAGATTTTAAATGCCAGGTTGAAGATTTTGCAGTTAATACAATTGAAGGGCTCTGCTCAGTGATAGGCATACTCAGATTCAGCCTTTAGGAAGGTCATCCTTGCAGTGGGATGAAGGGCAACTCATAAAAGGGAGTGCTGGGGACCAGGTGGCCTATTAAAAGGCTATTACTGGGAGTAGCAAATACTAGAAAGAGGAGATGGAACTTCAGGAAATTCTGGAAGATGTGCTTTACAATTAAAAAAATAAAAAGAACATATTGAAGAATAGAAAATTAATATAACTTGTTCTCCCATTCTAGAATGTTGTTTCCTGTCTTTATAATATATAAAAACTCAAGTTCTACTTGGAAATAAATCAACATGTTATAGTGACCACAGATTCAAAGACTTTAATAGATACATTTTTAATGAGTATTTAAATTCAGCATGATAATTGCACACTTCATGGAAAACCATACTCTGGACTTGGGTGTAATTTCCCCTAGTGTAAAAAGGCACTGAAGCAATATTCTCTCTTGTTTTTGTATTTGTTTTTTTGTGTAGTTTTTTGGGGGGGGTGGATGTTATAGGCAGTGCTCCCTTGACAACTAGACTTTGAGTCAGGAATTTGTGGCCGGAGATTTACTGGAGCTCAGGAATAACACCCCTTTGAGGGGTGGGGGAGCAGTGTTGGTCAGGGAAGCAGTGAACTGTGATGCAGGTGCAGTTGCTGATCCCATGAGAGTTGTGGAGCTGGGATGGTCCTTCGGAGATGTCCAGCCTCGAGCCAAGGGATTGAGCCTTCCTACCTCCACACTGGCCGTCCACAGATGTGGGTACCACTGGGGAAAAGTGTGACCTTGGTGAAGTGTTGTCATCAGCTGTGTTATATTCCAGAGAGCGACTCAGCTGGGAGTCACCAGCCACTCACACTTCTAAGACTGGGGAGTGAATGCCTGAAGAGTGTGGGGTCGGGATAGCACACCACTGTGTCCACTACAGCAGAGGCACTGAGGTCACTCCAAGTCCTGTCCTTGTTCCTAAAGGGAAGTGAGTTTTGATAATAATAGCAGTAAATAACGAGGCAGTCATAAACAGCATTGTGAAAGTAGCAATGATAATCATAAATTATCATTTATTGAGGGCTTATGCTAGGCCAAGTAGTGTGCTTCATCCATGGCACCTATTACTGCAGTTTATCTGTTAGCAGGCATGCAGGCAGAACAATGCAGTGGACCAAGGTGGGTGACTAACTGCAGATGCCCAGGTTGGAAGCATGATCGTACTGTACATTAGCCACGTGTTCTTGGGTGCCCAGGGCCTCAGTTTCTTCCTTTGTAAGATGAGATTAGTACCAGTAGTCTGTATGGATGAGTGTTATGAACGAGGGAAGGGTGGGGATGATCTTTCTGGGTTAAAATCCCACACTGTCAAGTTGAATTTTTGGTACTTGTGGGAGGATAGGCCAAAGCTGGATGCCGTAGCTGGGACCCTGCTCAACGAGAGGGTGTTTGGTGTTTTTGGAGTGGGAGGGTCAGGGCTAAGAGGGCTGTGTGATGGCAGGAGACTGCCGAAGATGGTCAGCTCACAGGGTCTACATGCCTCTCCCACAAAAACCCTGCCCCTGAAGAACGAAACCTAGGGAGTCAACACTTTGTTCTTTTGTTTTGAACATCAGCCGTGGTTGTCAGGGAGCTCCATGTTTTATAACTTTTCCCCATGCCACGGAATGTGTCTATTTATTAATAAATGCTTTCATTCAGCCCCACTATGGCTCCAACCTTCTTTGGACAGTTTTTGATGGCGATGAAGACTTTTTAGGCTCAGAAATCCACCCTGGTTATAGAAAGAAGCTTGTCACTCCTGGTGTGATTGCTGGACTGGCAAGTGGGTACGAGCAGAGAGAAACAGCCGTGGGGGGAGGTGACCAGGGAGAAACTCACTGTTGTGTGTCATTAATCACTAATTGCTGAATGATTTTATTATACAGCAGCCGTAAAATATCACTTGAGATTTTACAGCCAGTTCTTGCTTTAAGAAAACAATTTCTTATGTCAAAATGACTATTAAATTAAGTGATTCCATATTAAACATCCTTTGGACTCCAGATGATTGATGGGGGTATGTAATGAATAAGAACCTTTCCTTCCAGCTGCTCAGAAGAGATCGGCAGTCATTTCTGAAACAGCCGTTGACCTTGGGAACCCAGGTGAGACATACTGGTTTCCAAGATACACCTGGACAATTAAAGCAGAAAGAGAGTCTTAAGAAAGCAGACTTAGCTTACAGATAAGGAAACTGAGGCCCAGAGAGGTAAAGACTCACTAGGAATCATGGTATAGACAGTGGTGCGGTGACATTGGTTATCTCATACTGTGGTTACTCTTAATTATGTATTGTTCTCATTATTCCCAGTTGGACTAACTGTCCCCATTTTATAAATGACAGACCGAGTCTTGGAAAACTCCCTTGTCATTACCCCAAGTACAGCCCCTTCTGAGATAGATTGTGTTGCCTTCCAATGACACCGACTTGCATTTTGCCCTAAATTTGTTTGTACATGTGCTAGGTGATGATAGACTCAGTACAGTGACCTAAAACTAAGTCATTTTGTCCTTTCTAGCTATTTCTACTGAAACATTCACGATTTCAGATTTGAAGTACTCTGGGGACAGTGACTATACCAGCGACAATCCCTTCCTTCAAAGAGTTTATAATCAGCTGAGAGGCCTGATCATCAGGTGTTGAATGCTTTAGTGTTCACCTGTGTGATCCGGATAATCTGTGCCTCAGGAAACTAAAGGGTGGGGTAGGTCTCACAGGTGGTGGCACTTGAGCTACATCTGGCGAGGTGAGATCTAGCAAAGCCAAAAGAGGGAGAGCGTTTCAGCCAGAGTCACAGCAGGAGCTCAGGGTTGGAGGCAGAAATAGGGTGATGTTTTGGAGCTTTGCACTTTCTGATGCACGCCAAATACACCTTGGCCAAGTAGTATGTCATCTGATTGTGAAGGGCTCAGAACCTATGCAGAGGAGTTGAAACTCCTAGAACTCATGTTGTCTTAATGTTTATCTTTGCTAATTTTTTTCATCAGCTGATCATTTGCACTTCTCTCTTCCCACATCTATATTGTAAACTTGCTCAGCAGAGGTCTTGCCAGGTAGTTTATCCCTGTATACATTGCCTCACACTGAAATAATTAAAGAAATAATTACAAGGAGAAGAGAAGGAAGAGATGAATTGATAAAATGCCACTTGAAATAAGCCTGGAGAAGTTGCTAGGCATGAAGAGCTAAGCTGCCCTGGAGAAAACTTAGGTAGGCTCAGCTCTGAGCAGTCCTAGCGCCCCTGTGGTGGCAGTTCTGGGCATCCTGCTAGCTCCCATAGTGCCTGCAGGTGGCCCCAGAGTGCTACCCTAGCATGCTTCACTACTCATTAATGAATTCTTTCAACAGACAAGTGTTCATTAGCTGCTCTGAATCAAGCACTATGCTAGGCACAGGCTATGATGGTAGGCAAAACAGATATGCTCTTTACCCTCTTAGTCTTCATAGCCTTACAGAGAAAACAGATGGTAATGCAATAATCAGATAAAGATGTAATTGCTTACTCTAGTAAACGCAGTGAAGGGCGAGTAAAGGTTGTAGTATGAGGGTAAAACCAGAGACCTAAGCTAGTCTGGGAGTCTGAAAAGCCTGCCTTAATTGTGTACATATAACAAATTGTCAGATAAACAAATATATTTAAAATCAAACTATGTAGGGTGCAGGTAATGAGGACTCTTCGTGTAGGGGTCCATCTTTCTTGATCTCTGCACGAGTGAATATGAGAGATGCAGTAGTTCTGGCTAGCATCAGTCCTAACCTAGCTCTCCCACAATGACGTTCTGTGTTTGTGGTTAATTGCCTCTTCCTCTTACACTTCAGCTTTCTTATGTACATGAGGAAGTTTTTACCAGCACCACTGCTACTCAAAGTATAGTCCAGGTACTAGCACTGGTCCACAAACTGCTACTGATTTGTGATCAGACAGGTAAAGATACGCACATTCATTGTGAATCTTCAGAGACATACGGCAGTTTGATGTTCTGTGATATTTTTTAATTTTTTTATTGCATTTATAAAAATATCATTTGGTTCAGGAAAATCTATTCATTCACAAGTGGTTTGAAAACCAACTCTACATGATGACCTTTCAGGACCCTTCTGGAACTGAGAACCTTTGATTTTAATTGGATGAGTGTAGAAACTTCTAGATCACTGTTATAAAATATCCACGGTGAGTTCTAGAGCCTGGAGTTGAGTGATTATGAATGAGAAGATGTTATTCTAGAAAGAACTCTCCTTCGGCTAGATCTCTGAGACATTAGCCAGGCCAACTCCAGAGTAAAGAAGACATGATATCTCTGGAGGCAGGAGTTGGTGGTCTAAGAAGACAGTCACAACATGTCCTTCTCTGGCAACGCACTTGAGTTCCAGGCCAAAGCTCTGGTCTCAGAGCTAACTCAGAGCATCTTCACAGAAGAGGTTAGAAGTAAAAGTTTTGAAAAAAATCCAATAAACTCAAATGACCCAGTATGTTTGTTCTTTCTTAATCCATTTCACTCCCATCTAACTGCTCAAAAGCTACTTTGATTTATAAATGGAATTTAGGAAGTGAGTAGTTTGAAACATAAGCAATTTAAACTTTAAAAAGTAGCTCCCATGAAGCAGAGTAAAGGTACTTAAAGGATTTCTATTTCCCAAGACCCTGGAAACACAGTGAATTAGAGTGTCTCTGTTTAACTACTGTTATGGATGGTCCCCTGGGTAAACATTGTGCTTTATAAAAAGCTAATACTCAGAAAAGGTTTTTAAAAATTAATATTCAGGGATTCTTCCAGTGGAACCATTCACTGCTGACATTTTGTGACCATATTACACAAAAGACCTGCATTATTACTAAAAAGCAGCTTCTCCCTGCTGCCCTCTGAAATTTTCCCTGTGAACCTCAATTTCTTGGCTCTCTTCTCCAACGTTTCAGGCCTTGGGGGATCTATTCTAGACTTATGGTCTTGCTAGGAAACAGTGGACTTGAGTACGTTGAGATGGACAATAGAAGGGCCTAGGTTTAGAGGTTGAAAGAGCTGGTTTGGAAGAGCTGGGGATAAATTAAGGACAGCCTGGGGCTTCATCTTATTGGTCACAGAAGGCTGGTTTTTCCTTGACAGGAGCAGAGCTGGCATGGGGTTGTGGATTTTCCATCTCACGTTTGGATCATTACTCCTAGAGACCTAACTGGCTTTCTCATTATTGTCTGTCATTCATTTGGTAGGCACCACTGCATGTCACTCTATTCTTGAACAGAGATAATTATAATAGCTCAACACCAGCCATGACTTGCTTTCTTCCACTCCTATTTGATTAGCCAAACAGCCCTTGCTCTTGCCACAGAGTGTTTTTTAATTTACTGTTCCTGACGTGGATTTGTCCAACTCTCTACCATGCCTTCACCACTTGCCTTCATTCCTATCCTTCCCTGTCCCTTACTTTCAGCAATCATTGAGCCTTCTGTTTCACCAAAAGCTAGAGACTACTGCATATAAATGCATCCTATTTTCTCCCTGCAAATTTTTTCTCTGTATTTCTCTGCTGTGTTGGAAGAGTAACAGTACATTCTTAGTGAACTTAAATTTCAATTGCACCTTTAATCCTGTCTCTTCTAACCTTTTAGGAGTTTTACTTCCCCAGTTACTCTCTGAGTCCAGTATCTTCAAACTCTCTATTCCCTTGCACATAAGAAGATCATTAATTCTCCTCCATCTAAGAAAAAAAGGAAACAGAACTGTCCTTTCCACTCAAGTGACTTTTCTATTTGTCTCTTCTCCATTGCCAAATTTTACAAAACCATGTATAATGAGTATGGTTCCTCATCTTCAAATCACCTTTAAACCCACTCAGTCAGGTCTCTGCACCACTACTCCTTGGACCATGATCCTTGAGGAACTCTTAGTGTTGAATCCTGTGCTTTCTTTTCATTCCTCATTCTACCTCACTTCTGCAATATTCTCACTAGTGTCAGCTTCCTTCTAGAGTTTGTCCTTTCTTGGTCACTGTGATTTTCTTGTTTTTCTTTCTGTCTTTCTGACCATCCCATTTTTGTATTTTGTTGATTCCTCTTAATTTGGTGACCCCACAAATGTCAATCTTCCCAGGATGTCCTCACCATTTTATTGTTTGCTTTTAAAAAGATTCCTTTCCCCAGAAAAGCATACCCACTATCTGCAAAACTGTTAGTTCCTATAATGATCACCAAATCCTTCCCCTATTCTACTCTTTCCAGAATTTTGTGCTTCCGATGCCCCATTTAGACATCTCTACCATATTGTTCAGACACTGAGGGATAGCCCTACTGAGATATTCCTCATAGACCTCAAAGCCCAAAATCTCCATGACAGAACATACTGCATTTCTCCCTCTCCCAAGTTAGTTAAATCATTCCTCTTGAGTTCTTAGATCACCTTAGTAAGCAATCTCACCACCCATTTTTTCCAACATGGAAATCTCAAATCACCCTGGACTCCATTCATTCTCTGTAATCCCCAGCCTCTTGAACCCATGCCAGTTTGTGATACTTGCAAGATGTTTTTTTTCAGCTGCATCTTTATCATCCCTATGGGCATTTTTTTAAAAAAAGCATATCCTCATCATCTTTCACCTAGACCAGCTTCCTTTCTGTCCTCTCTGCCTTCCAGTTTTGCTCCTCTTGAGTAATAATATTAATGTTGCCTTGTAAGTTTCAAAATGCAGATGAAATGATATTATCCTTTTGGTTAAAAACTGCTGTTGAAATGAAAAGAGATATGTAAAAGAATTTTAAATAAAAGTGTAATGACACCCTGGTGAGTCATGATTACATGCGAAGTGTGTCACAAAAATTTTGTGACCAATAATAAAAACTGATGTTGATGAGTTATCACTTCTTCTTCTTCTTCTTTTTTTTTTTTTTTTTCGGTAAATTTGAGGCAATTCAAGGTTACAAGTAACATTATGTCATTCTTTCATACTTGCACTCCTAAGTGAGAAAAAATCAATTGAGTGACAGCAAATGTGTCCCCAGTCATTTCTGTCTTACTGCCCATAGTAATCTGCCTTTTTGGACAAGCCATAAAGAGATGCCATAAACATGAATCATTGCTGGGCAGTATTTTACTAAGGATTATTTGAGATAGTCTCAAAAGCAAGGTATACCCACCAGATTGTGTCTTATGTGATAAACATAACCAGGGAATCAAGATTGAGAAAAACTAGCCTAGAGATTTTTTTTTTATTGAAGTATAGTTAATTTACAACATTGTATTACCTTCAGGTGTATAGCAAAGTGATTCACACACACATATATACACATATGTGTGTGTGTGTGTGAGTCGCTTCAGTTGTGTCTGACTCTTTGAAACCCACTTGACTGCAGCCTGCCAGGCTCCTCCATCCATAGGATTCTCCAGGCAAGAATACTGGAATGCGTTGCCATACCCTCCTCCAGGGGATCTTCCCGAGCCAGGGATCAAACTCGTGTCTCTCATATCTCCTGGATTGGCAGGAAGGTTTTTTACCACTAGTGCCATCAGTTCAGTTCAGTCACTCAGTCGTGTCTGACTCTTTGCGACCCCATGGACTGCAGCACGCAAGGCTTCCCTGTCCATCACCAACTCCTGGAGCTTGCTCAAACTCATGTCCATTGAGTCGGCCATGCCATCCAGCCATCTCATCCTCTATCATCTCCTTCTCCTCCTGCCTTCAATCTTTCCCAGCTTGTTGGTCTTTTCCAATGAGTCCCTTGCATCAGGCGGCCAAAGTATTGGAGCTTCAGTTCAGCATCAGTCCTTCCAATGAATACTCAGGACTGATTTCATTCAGGATTGACTGGTTTGATCACCTTGCAGTCCAAGGGACTCTCAATAGTCTTCTCCAACACCACAGTTCAAAAGCATCAATTCTTCAGTGCTCAGCTTTCTTTATAGTCCAATTATCGCATCCATACATGACTACTGTAAAAACCATAGCTTTGACTAGACGGAACATTGTTGGCAAAGTGATGTCTCTGCTTTTCAGTATGCTGTCTAGGTTGGTCAAAGCTTTTCTTCCAAGGAGCAAGTGTCTTTTAATTTCATGGCTGCAGTCACCATCTTCAGTGATTTTGAAGCCCCAAAATAGTCTCACTGTTTCCATTTTTTCCCCATCTATTTGTCATGAAGGTTGGATGCCGTAATCTTAGTTTTCTGAATGTTGAGCTTTAAGCCAAATTTTTCACTCTCCTCTTTCACTTTCATCAAGAGGCTCTTTAGTTCTTCCTCACTTTTTGCCATAAGGGTGGTGTCATATGCGTATCTGAGGTTATTGATATTTCTTCTGGCAGTCTTGATTCCAGCTTGTGCTTCATACAGCCTGGCATTTTGCATGATGTACTCTGCATTTAAGTTAAATAAGCAGGGTGACAATATACAGCCTTGATGTACTCCTTTCCTGATTGGGAACTAGTCTGTTGTTCCATGTCCAGTTCTAACTGCTGCCTCTTGACCTGCATACAGATTTCTCAGGAGACAGGTAAGGTGGTCTGGTATTCCCATCTCTTGAAGAATTTTCCAGTTTGTTGTGATCCACAGAGTCAAAGGCTTTGGCGTAGTCGATAAAACAGAAGTAGATGTTTTTCTGGAATTTTGCTTTCTTGATGGTCCAGTGAATATTGGCAGTTTGATCTCTCGTTCCTCTGCCTTTTCCCATCCAAGTACTAACCAGGCCCGACCCTGCTTAGCTTCCGAGATCAGACGAGATCGGGCGCGTTCAGGGTGGTATGGCCGTAGACTCCTCTGCCTTTTCTAATCCAACTTGAACATCTGGAAGTTCATAGTTCACGTACTGTTGAAGCCTAGCTTGGAGAATTCTGAGCATTACTTTGCTAGCATGTGAGATGAGTACAATTGTGTAATTGTGTGGTAGTTTGAACATTCTTTTGTATTATTGCCTTTCTTTGGGATTGGAATGAAAACTGAACTTTCCCAGTGTGTGTGTGTGTAGTTTTTCAGATTATTTTTCCTTATAGGTTATTACAAAATAATGAATATAGTTCCCTGTGCTATACAGTAAATCTTTGTTAGTTATCTACTTTATATTGAGTAGTATGGATCGTAGGTAGCACAGTTGTAAAGAATCTGCCTGCCATTGCAGGAGATGGAAGAGACAATGGTTCAATCCCTGGGTCAGGAAGATCCCCTGGAGTAGGAAATGGCAACCCACTCCAGTATTCTTGCCTGGAAAATTCAGTGGACAGAGGAGCCTGGCGAGCTGCAGTCTGTGGAGTCACAAAGAGTCAGACATGAATTAGCACACACACACACTTATATGTTAATCCCAAGCTTCTAATTTAACCCCCACATTCATCTCTGGTAACCATAAGTTTGTTTTCTCTGTGTGTGGATCTATTTCTGTTTTGTGTATAAGTTCATTTGTATCTTTTTTTTTTTTTAAGATTCCAAGTATAAATGATATATGATATTTGTCTTTGGCTTATTTCATTTAGTATGATAATCTCCAGGTCCGTATATGTTGCTGCAAATGGCATTATTTAATTCTTTTTATGGCTGAGTAGTATTCCATTGTGTATATGTACCATATCTTCTTTACCCATTCATCATCAATGGACATTTGAGTGACTTCCATGTCTTGGCTAGCCTAGAGATTAAATTCCAAACCCTTTAACATGGTCTAGACTGCCTTCTCACACCAAATACCTGAAACATCTTTCCAAACTCACATGCACTACTGACCTACTTTCTACACCTATCACTCATCTCATACATACCAGGAGATCATTTACCTCCAGGTCTTCAGTCATGCCTTCCTTTTGCCAGGATAGTGGAAGCAGAACATTGCGGTTCCAGACAAACTACTTAATATCTCCTAAAATTCTGCTCAAAAGTTACCTAACTTTTGAAGCCACCTGAACTCTCTCCCATTTCATTTTCAGAGATGTTAAGGGCATATTTCCTAAGATGGGCATGTTTCCCGAGATAGGCATCTTGGCTTCTCCATTAGAAGCTCTTAATATTTGGGGCCATTTTTCTAAGCCTAAGTTTCTTCATCAACCTAATGATGATAATCATGCTGTTCTCTACCTTATAGAGTTACTGTGGAGATGTGTCAGGTAATTAACCATGCTTGGTTGGGGAGGTGGATATCTTCTGCAGTCCTTTTACAGGTTCAGGTCGATTATTGTCTGCAGCTCCTTCAGACAGTACATGGTAATGCTATGCTCATCTGGGATCAACCTCACTTTGCATCTCTCCAAAGCACCTCAAGTGTGGAGTAAATTAATTTTCATCATGTTAGATGCAGTCTCAAGGTAATTTTCCATGATACTTCCCAGCAGGGAGGCTTTGAAATAACATCCCTCTTATAATTAGTACCATGTACTATGCTGCACTCATCAGCAGATGGGATTTATCCTTGCACATTTGGACTTGACAGAGGTCAGCCCTCATCTCTCTCTACATGTCCTTGTGTGCTCCTGACAAGCTGGCCTCTTTCCTTTCCTTCTTTACCAGCCCTCCTCATCATACCCTACCTCTTAGTCTAGCTAGATCCTTAGCTCATTGGCTGAAATTAATTATGATATCAGGCTGGAGTTTTGAGACTTGGAAGGACTTCATTCTCTGTTTAGATTTCATTTCTGACCAGAGTCATCAAGCCATCACAGTATCAAAGATGCCATATTTACTGCTCCCAGACAATGGAGGACATGGGAATAGGGACCTTCCCAACCTTTTCTCTGCCCCTTAGAGTCATTCTGGGGTTCAGTTCCAATAAAAAAAAATAATAATAATGTAACTAGGATTAACAGCATGAACATTTATTACTATCGCTAGCATCTTTGCCTTTCATGTCATTATTAGACCTCTTTCACAGAAGAGAAAACTAAGCTTGAGAGGTTAAATAAGCAGCCCAAGTTCACACAGTTCCCAAGTGCATCAGAATCCAACCTAGGCTTTACTCCAGAGCTGAGATATTAACCACAATTCCTATACCACCTCTCTGTGTCAGATGGTTATCTCCTTCAAGGTTATTTTCAGATTCAGCAGGAAGGAGATTTCTGGATCAAATAGACCTGAATCAGAAATACCTGACATCTTCACAGGAGGGGAGAAATCCCAGGACCTTTGTCTAAGGGCTGCTTCCTAGCCTGTGATCGAGGAGCTTCACATATGTCTTTCAATGGAACCTCCATCCCCAGCCCTTTGGAGAGCCCTGCATGGGAGGGAGGCAGCCCGTATTTTCTCCACAAACCACAGGACCCTTCCTTGATGGTTACACAGGATGATTTCAGCAAAGCTGACAAGATGTTTCCATATTTGTTAAACAAGAACCATTTGTTTAGCTCAGGAGCATCTGTTGAATAAACAAGATATCTGATGTGCCATTTGCTCATTGGAAATTAACAAACCCTTTAAAAATGGCAATTTGTCAGGAGTTATATGAGGCAGAATTCATTCTCAGCAAGTGCACAAATTGAAACTTCCTTCCTGGGCTTTCTAGAATCCCCCAGAGCTAGCTGTACAGAAAAAGTTCAGTTTAATTCTGCCATCATTAAGGAAAATATGCAGACATGTTGGGGGAAGTGAGGCAAGTGTCCTGTTAAGGAAACGAAGGATCCTGGAGAATGTGTCCTCCAGAACAGTTAGTAGGAGCTAGTCCCCTCCTGGTTTGTTTTTCCATTTGGAGAATGTATGTCCTCTGGTTGGGAGGCACTTTCTTTTCTTTTTCTTTCCTTCTTCCATGCTTTTTCCAAGAATCATTTGGTAAACTTGTTATCAGCCAGCATTATTTCTGTATGTGGCTTCCTGTGGGGAGGGAATGGAGAAGGGGAGGGTTTAACTTACTATAAGAATAAAGGAGATAGGGAAAATAGTGAAACGAAAAGGCTGTCACATCTCTCGGGGATATAGTGGCTACTTCTAGAACACTGGCTAAAATGAAGTCTGAGTATAATCCTATTTTTCCCATGAAACACCAGTGCTTCACAGTGTTGGCCCGTTTTGAATTCATCCTTGAATGACCACAATGTGCTGGCGCAGGTGCCCCAAGCAGAAGGGACAGTGAGTGAGAGTTAGCATTTACCAAGTGCAGGTGCCATGCTAAGCACATTACTGGCGCCATTTACTTATGTGCCCACAAACCGGTACTGTTACTCCCATCTACAGATGAGGAGACCAAGGCTCAGAAAGAGGTAGAAATAGGATTTAGACTCACACAGTCTGATTTCCCATTGATGTGGTCATGATGTTGTATTGTCTCTGTTAGCCTTTGAAGAATCAGGGTCCCTGGGATCCTAGGTGTGAAGGTTGAGCAGGGCAGGCTCCATGTTCAGGAGCCCTGCTCTGGCCCAGAACTGAAGGATATTCAGCAAGATCTTCCTGAGATTCCTGGGAAATGTTGGCTAGCTTGAGGCTGATAAGCTGTTCTTGGTGCTTAGCCACTCAGTCTTGTCAGGCTCTTTGTGACCCCATGGACTGTAGCCACCAGGCTCCTCTATCCATGGGAATCCTCTACGCAAGAATAGTGGAGTGGGTTGCCATGCCCTCCTCCAGGGGATCTTCCCAACCCAGGGATCGAACCTAGGTCTCCAATATTGCAGGCGGATTCTTTACTGTCTGAGCCACAGGGAAGACCAAGAATATTGGAGTGGGTAGCCTATCTCTCCTCCAGGGGATCTTCCCAACCCAGGAGTTGAACTGGGGTCTCCTGCATTGCAGGCAGATTCTTTACCAGCTGAGCTACCAGGGAAGCCCTGATTTTTGCGGGATTACAATTCGAATTCTTTATTTACAGGAACTTTGTGGATGGGAGGGGCTATTGAGCCAGGCAAGTTCTCAGGCTTTATATAAGTGAGTCCCTGTGGACTCTAGTTAGAAGCTAAGGAATTAGCTGACTCTGGGCCCAGAGCAACTTGCTGCCTCATCTCCTCACATTAGCCCTCTTAGCAATTGATCTTGTAAACTTTCTGAATCAGAGAAATTAAAGATGAAAAAGGGCCTATTAAGTGATGTTGCTCCAGCCCTGGACTAAGCAGAATGGCTCCCAGGAGAGGAATTCAGAGCATCTGGTTCAGTTTAATTGTAATTGTCCCAGAGGGTCTGACTTCTTGCTCTTCCCCCAGGCAGCCCTTCTCCAGGCCGGCAGATGCAGGTGTGAGTGATGTCTCAGAGGAGTACGCTGTCCTGTGCCAGGGCTCTGAGTCCTCACCTCGGTCTCAGTTTCTAGGGCCTGGGAGTTTTCATTGTTGCCTCTGGAATGTGCTGGGGTTTGGGAGGAATTCTGTTTTGGGGGTAGATGAAATAGCTCTAACTGTAGATAGAAGCTGGTGATGTTACCTGTTTCTCCTCTTAGCCAGGAGATGTGCCTCCAGCAGTGTCTATGCAGGTAAAAGGGAGTGTGGGGCTTGGAACAGTAGTGGGAGTCAAAGACTGACAATTCACTGGGAAGCCCTGACATGAGTTGTTGAGTATTCCTAAGCCTAGGAATGTCTTACTATCAAAGCCTTACTATCACAGACTTTGATCCTCACAACAACACTTAGAAGTAAGTATGTTGTTATTCTCTTAACAGAGAAGGGGATTCTGAGGCTCAGAGAGGTCAGATGAGTGTCAAGGTCACGTAACTTGGTGGGGGAGCTAGAATCAGAGAGATCTTGGGCTGCAAAGCCCCCTCTTGTCCTGGCTTCTTAGTGAAATGTGCTGAACAAGATAGAAATGCAGAAGAGGAGGAGGCAGGAAGGGACTGGTGTTGACTTTTGAGATGAAATGGCTGATTCTCAGATAAACCAGTTTTAGTGTCCTAAACTGGGAAGCCTGGGCATGTGGCATGAGCTCTCTGGGTCTCAGGTGCAGAGATCTTAGAGTGTTTGCAAATCTGTTAGTACTTAGGCTGTGTTCCTTTCCAGGCCTAGGAAAGGGGGTAATTCACTCATCTACCCTCTGCTTAGAGAATGAGGCTGCTGGGCAAAGGTGTTCAGTGACTGATCCTTGCATCTTAAGTGCAGCTGGTTAGCATTCATTGGCTCTGCTGCCCCTCCCTAGATCTCACTTGTTACTGAAGGAGATCTTTTCATTCTTTCAGTTACTTTTTTTTGGCTGCTATTGGCTGAGGGTCTAGACATTGCCATGAGCTGCTGGTGGTTGATTTTAGATCCCAGGAAATTATTCAGGAAGGGCAGGCCTATGTAGATGACTGTCTTGGGTCCTGGCACACATGCAGGGTGGGAAGCATGAGACCCCTGAATGTAGAAATCAGAGAAGCACAGAAGGGGAACTGGGGGTCGGGGATGGGGGTGGGAGGGATCATCAAAAATTTCCTGTGCCACAGGTTGTCCCCAAGTTGTCCCTAAAAGAGTTGTTTGAAGGAACAGGAGACCGTACACTTTTATTTTCCACCCATGCATGCCTTGTGTTTCTAGGATTCGTTTGATCTGTGTCACTGTGTCACTCTTTGGGACGCATGCAGTAAAATGAAGCTCTGTTGAGGTTAACTTATGGGATCATTTGAATCTTCCCTCATCTCCTTTTCCACCTGAGGAATCTTGTGCAAGCTACTTAAATTCTCAGGATCTCTATTTATGCTTTTTTTTTTTGGATCATGCGGTAGTTCTATTTTTAATTTTTTGAGGAACCTCCATACTGTTTTCCATAGTGTTTGCAACTTAATTCCCAACAGCAGTGCAATAAAATTTTCTTGTTCTACATCCTTGCCAACACTTGTTATTTCTTGTCTTGTTGAAAATAAGCCATTCTAACAACTGTGAAGTAATGTCTCATTGTGGTTTTGATTTTTGTCTCCTTGATGATTATTGACATTGAACATCTTTTCATACACCTTTTGGCCATCTTTATACATTTATACATTTTCAATTTGTGGACAATACGTGCTTCATAGATTTCTTCTTAGAATTAAATGATGTAATGATGTAAAGAAATGAGGTGCCTGGCACATTGTAGCTGATGAACACGTGTTGGTCATTTTCTCACTTCCCTTCTTCTTTCTCCAGTGAAGAAAGGCAGGCTCCGTGGTGCATCATAGAATGTCCTCCAGGGCCAAATCCAGTGGACCTGGGTTTAAATCTGAGAACTGCCATTTATTAGCTGTGATGACTTCGACAAGCCACCCTAGGTCCTCTGAGCCTGTAGTCCCTGACTAGTGAAATGCAGACCAAAATTAGAAGTTTTAATCGTTGGTTCAACCTCATGATTAAGTACCAGCTTTATGCTAGGAAGTGGATTCGCCATGGTGGACAAAGCAGGCAAGGCCCCCTCCCTTTAGGAAACTTACATTCTCAAGGAGAGGCAGGAATTATTCAAATAACTACACCAATTATTATGAGTCTTAAATAGTATCACACACAATGCATCATATCACAGGGACCATAACATAGCACACACATACTAGCTATCAGTACATGAGCATCAGTGATGCTGTGATTACCATCTTCTTCATGAGGGCCCCATGTGATTACAGCCTATTTCCTCTCATAATTTCCTGTTGTCTTCCAGACCCATTTATACACATGAACCCATGTGTATAAAGCAGAGACCCCTTTCTCTAACTATTCCTTTCAGCCCCGATTAGGTCTGGCACAGCCATTAGTAAGGCTTTCCCATGAAGTGGGCTGTCTTTGTAGGCTCTGAGCAAGCATGTCCATGCTACCATAATGTACCAGAATGTGTGCCCCTAACAGTCCTGAGGCAAAGACCAGGAAATTCTGTTTTTATTCTCTTCAGAGCTAAGATACAATTAAAAATGTTACCACAGTAATTGGCAACATCCATTAACTTGATGAGAATTGCCGAAGGCAGCACATTTTTCCCCCTTCTGCACATTATTAGTCTATAAATATACCTGGTTCCTTTCTCTTTCTTCTCTAGAACTTCTACAAAATATCCACCCAAGCTGTCTCCTTAATGCCCTTTGCCTTTTCTAATTAACTCTCTCAGTTCCTCCAGCACTTCCAGTCCATACCACACAATCTTGCATCTAATTACACGTGCTGATGTGCGAGGAAGCAGCTGGGGAAAGCCCACAGGACTGAGAGCTCTGGGCCCAGAGTCAAGAGAGTCTGGTGGGAACCCCAGCTCCACCTGCTTATCTTGAGTGACTTTGGCTTGGGGTTTGATCATCTGCAAAATGGGAACAATAGCTGCTAGGACTAAAGCAGTGAGATTACAGGAGGATGATGGCAAGGTGCTCTGTAAACTCTTGCATGTGGGGCCCTCCAGCTCACTGGTCCTCAGCAGTAACTTTGTCTTCCTGCTCCCGCCTTGGTCTTCTGGTCCCCAGGGAGGTGCGGGGCAGATGGGATCTGGTTGCACAAGACTGTTCAGAAAAGCCCTCTTCAGCTGCAGCTGTACCCTGCCGGTGGCTTGCAACACCTCAGGGACCTTCCCAGCAGGAGATTCCTCTCCCTTCTGATGCACTCACTTGATTAGAAAGACATCCCACCCCTGCCTCAGAGAAGTGGGGCAGAGCAGGATGGAACAGGGGCATAAGAGCCGTCAGCACAAAGGAAGAGCTCATGTACCTCCATCATTCACAGCCACAGAGCCTCTCAGTGCCAGAGAGCAGAGCGGGAGGGGATCGCGGCATCACCCACCCCACACCTGGCAAGGTCTGTGATGTGCAGAGAGAGGAACTGTGCCCAGAGGGGCCAAGTGACATAGCCAAAGCCACAGTGCTAGACTGTGACCAGAACTGAGGTCTTTGCCCCAGCCCAGTGCTCTTTCTCCTCTACTCCAATGCAAGTTTTCGTTAGACACTTTCTACACAATCAGTGATGTTCAGATGAGTGTACGTGTGTGTGCACATCTTTGTGTGTGTCTGAATGTAAGATGCCAGGAACCTAGTGGGAATATTCTCTAAATATGTGCGTATGCTATTTCATGTTCCTCAAGACAAAACAAGGAAGTTTTGACTCTTTTGGAAAATTATAGGTTTAGAGAGGTTAAGTAACTTGCTGAAAGTCACACAGCTAATAGATATAGAGTCAGGATTAGAACCTAGGACTGATGATTCCAAATCTCCTAACCACTGGACATAGAAGAAACAAGTTCTTGTCCTAAAAACAGACTATGAGTTAAAAATAATACCTCGTGTGATCCAGCAACCCCAATAAACACTGACTGTGTCATCCCAGACTCCAGTGTGGGAAATGTGGGGCAGTGAGACTTCTTTTTTAATAAGATAATGTGATTTTTCTCATTTAAAAAAACATTATTTATTTTTAATTGAAGGATAATTGCTTTACAATATTATATTGGTTTCTGCCTCACATCATCATGTATCAGCCACAGTAATGCATATGTCCCCTCCCTCCTGCAGTTTCGTTCCAGCTCCCACCCCATCCCACTCCTCTAGGTTGTCACAGAGCCCTGGTTTGAGTTCCCTAAATCACACAGCAAATTCCCACTGGCTATCTATTTTACATATGGTAATCTATATGTTTCCATGCTACTCTCTCTATTTGTCCCACTCTCTCCTTCTCCAGTCCCCCAGCCTGCAGTGAGACTTTTGTTCCTTCCTAATTGTTTTTGAGCTGTTTCAAATCCTAAAAGATGGTACTGTGAAAGTGCTGCACTCAATATGCCAGCAAACTGGGAAAACTCAGCAATGGCCACAGGACTGGAAAAGGTCAGTTTTCATTCCAATCTGAAAGAAAGGCAATGCCAAAGAATGTTCAAACTACCGCACAATTACACTCATTCACACACTAGCAAAGTAATGCTCAAAATTCTCCAAGCCAGACTTCAACAATACGTGATTGGTAAACTTCCAGATGTTCAAGTTGGATTTAGAAAAGGCAGAGGAACCAGAGATCAAATTGCCAACATCCACTGGATCATCCAAAAAGCAAGAGAGTTCCAGAAAAACATCTATTTGCTTTATTGACTATGCCAAAGCCTTTGACTGTGTGGGTCACAACAAACTGTGGAAAATTCTTGAAGAGATGGGAATACCATACCACCTTACCTGCCTCCTGAGAAATCTGTATTCAGGTCAAGAAGCAGCAGTTAGAACTGGACATGGAACAACAGATTGGTTCCAAATTGGGAAAGGAGTATGTCAAGGCTGTATATTGTCACCCTGCTTATTTAACTTATATGCAGAATACATCATGCAAAATGCCAGGCTGGGTAAAGCACAAGCTGGACTCAAGATAGCTTGGAAAAATATCAGTAACCTCAGATGAGCAGATGACACCACTCTTATGGCAAAAGTGAAGAAGAACTAAAGGGCCTCTTGATGAAAGTGAAAGAGGAGAGTGAAAAAGTTGGCTTAAAACTCAACATTCAGAAAACTAAGATCATGGCATCTGGTCCCATCACTTCATGGCAAATAGATGGGGAAACAATGGAAACAGTGGTTCACTTTATTTATTTGGGCTAAAAAATCACTGACTGCAGATGGTGATTGCAGCCATGAAATTAAAAGACGCTTACTTCTTGGAAGGATAGTTATGACCAACCCAGACAGTGTATTAAAAAGCAGAGACATTACTTTTCCAACAAAGCTCTGTCTAGTCAAAATTATGGTTTTTCCAGTAGTCATATATGGATGTGAGAGTTGGACTATAAAGAAAGCTGAGAACCAAAGAATTGATGCTTTTGAACTGTAGTGTTGGAGAAGACTCTTGTGAGTCCCTTGGACTGAAAGGTGATCAAATCAGTCAATCCTGAAGGAAGTCAGTCCTGAGTATTCATTGGAAGTATTGATGCTAAAGCTGAAACCCCAATACTCTGGCCACCTGATGCGAAGAACTGACTCATTGGAAAAGACCCCAATGCTAGGAAAGATTGAAGGCAGGAGGAGAAGGAGACGACAGAGGATGAGATGGTTGGATGGCATGGCCGACTCGATGGACATGAGTTTGAGTAAGCTCCGGGAGTTGGTGATGGATAGGGAAGCCTGGCATGCTGTGGTCCATCAGGTCGCAAAGAGTCAGACATGACTGAGTGACTGAACTGAACTGAATTGTTTTTGTTTAACTGATCTCTATATCTTCATTATATATTTATAACCTATTTCTCTCTCAAATTATATCCTACCCCACTTTCTAACCCCTCCACTACCTCTGGCCCCTGACCCTCTTTTTTCTGCTGGAGTCCATGCTGGACACACAAGAAGCATTTGGGAAGCTTCAGGTATTGGCTCAAGACCTCAGTGAATGAGGACATGAGAGGATCCCCACAATGCACTGCCATTTGGGGGTCACACATGCTCCATGTTGTGATATCTTAAGCATATCCCATAGAAACCAAAAATAAATAAAGATAAAGCAGCATTATTAGGTTGTTTTAAGTTTTAAAAAATTTTATTGGAGTACAGTTGATTCAGCTGTCCCTGGTGGCTTAGCCGGAAAGAATCTGCCTGCAATGTAGGAGCCCCAGGTTCAATCCCTGGGTCAGGAAAATCCCCTAGAGAAGGGAATGGCTACCCACGCCCATATTCTTGCCTGGAGAATCACATGGACAGACGAGTCTGGCAGACTATAGTCCATGAGGTTGCAAAAAGAGTCAGACATGACTGAGTGACTGACATTTAACTTACAGTTGATTTGCAATATCATGTTAGTTCCTGCTGGACAGCAAACTGAATCAGTTACACATATACATATATCCTCTTTTTTGAAAGATTCTTTTCCCATATAGGTCATTACAGAGCATTGAGTAGAATTCCCTGTAATGTATGGCTGGTTCTTATTATCTATTTTATACATAATGGTGTGTATTTGTCAATCCCAATCTCCCAATAAAACATTTTTTAAAAGTATAGACTTTTCTAAGTAACAGTTTATAAAAGATGTTTTAATATAAATTAATTTCTAAAGAAATAGAATGAATGTACCTACAGAAAGAAAAGAATTCGTCCAATGTTATGGAATGTCACAGATTTTAGTTTGCTGGAAGCAATTCCTAATTCCTGGCATGGTGGCTTTTCACTGACTTCAGATCCTTTCTTATTCTGTCTCCAAAGTGGTCTCTTACGACTGCTGCTCAGTATGCTCCTCCCTATCATGTCTATTTGCACCATCATGCCTTGGGCCATATCATCTCTCTCTCCTTTCTGACTTTCCAATACCACATGTTCTTCAAGCCTGATCCTTATTTCCCCATCTCTGTGAAACCCTACCTGACCCACTGCACCTTTCCAACAAGACTGAAATTCCCTCTGTGTGTTACCCCATAGATACCTATTAAAGGTACTCTCAGGAGATAGGTAGTGGAGTCTGAGGATGAACATTCCAAAATCTAGTGGCTGGGAATAAGAGCATTGCCTGCTCTCTGCAATCCCTCTACAAATGAGGCAATGTGCTTGGTCTTTTTAATAGGATCAAATAGTTTTCTATGAGCAAACTTTTCTTAAGCTGTGATCATATGACATGATCTTGTTCTCTAGAGCTATGCTAATCTATAGCCCATATGTATATAGAAAACAAATGGGCTGTGTGGCAGACTAGTTGGCAGTTTCCTAAGTGCTCACACATTGTGAGTATTCAGTAAGTATTTGCAAAGGGATTACTGGTTGTATTCCTAGCAGACCAGCCATTCAGTTGTATTCAGGTAAAACCTCATGGATTGTCACTATATTAGCAGAGTCACAAACCCCAGTGACCAAAGCTTAGCTTCAAATTGCTACTGCGAGCGTGAGCGTGATATTAGCGATGGTTCACTGAGATTCTTCAGCTGAGTTCAAACTCCTCATCTGGTACAAGTGACCTCCTGATGTGTGTATGCCTTGTCCTGAAAATAGTTCATGTGACTGCTGGATTTCATTCTAGCCATTTAGAATTTGGAAAGGTATTATATTAAATTAGACCATGTAGTTTCTCTTTCCTTCCTTCCTCCTTGGCCCCTCCCTTCCTTCCTACTTCCTTCCCTCTCTCTTTCTCTTCCTCCCTCCCTTCCTTCAATACTGCTTCTCTGGTAAGAAATGCTATACTTATGACCCTGTATAAACCTATATCTTCTTATATATCTTTACATGTTATGAAAAACACTTAGTCTACCACATGAAATGCTCTCTGATGCTTCCATTCCATATTTTATAAAAAATAATTGGGGTTTTATCTGCTAGATTGTATTTTATAATCCACCAGTAGAACACAGCCTATCGTTAGAGAGATACTGATAAAGTAGTCAGTAGCCCTTTTAATTTGCTGGGAGAACCAGGATGCTAAAGGGACAGTAGCTAACCCTTATGTCCAGAAATGGCTCTGCACATCCTGAGCAACTTTTAGAGAGCATATTAATGACGATTCTGGGTATGGGGAACAGTAACTGATTTTGTTGTTGTTCACTTGCTCAGTCATCTCTGACTCTCTGTGGCCCCATGGACTGCAACATGCCAAGCTTCCCTGTCTTTCACCATCTCACAGAACTTGCTGAAACTCATGTCCATCGAGTCGGTGATGCCATCCAACCATCTCATCCTCTGTTGTCCCCTTCTCCTCCTGTCTCAGTATTTCTCAGCATCAGGGTCTTTTCCAATGAGTCGGCTCTTCACATCAGGTGGCCAAAGTATTGGAGCTTCAGCTTCAGCATCAGTCCTTCCAGTGGTTATTTTAGGGTTAATTTCCTTTAGGATTGACTGGTTTGATCTCTTTGCTTATTGAAAGAGAGAGAGAGATTAGAATCCCAGAAAGGGAATGCATTTAGAACTCACAAAGGTCCCTAACCCATAACCTCATGAAGTGCCTTCTTTCTTTCTTTTTTTCCTCTCATCTTTGCTTCTCTCTTCTTTATGGCTGAATAGTTAAAGGTATCCAAGACAAGTTTCTCCGAGTCTCATGCTACGGTTTCTCAAGGCAGTCCTAAAGTCTGGGAAACGTGTCTTTGAACCAGCTTTGGTGAGGATCTACCCTGGTCTAATCAGCTGTAGACAGGGACAGAGCCATATAGTACAACGTGGGCATAGGGTTCTACACCTAGAAGTCTGTGGATCTGGGAGGAGCCGGCAGTTGACTGAGGCAGGGTTTATTGTGATACAGAAGGAGAGCTCCCAGAGTGCCCACTAGAGGAGCTGTGTTCATTTGAGCTAGATGAGATAACTGGGTTTTTGTGGCCCTAGCATTTTCAAAGGATGGTCGTGCATTTGTCAAGCAAATCACAGATGACTGTGTTTGACAGATCCAATATTGCTTTGAGGATAAATGGTGAAAATAACAGCATAATAATGGAAAATGAAGACTTTATTTACTTAATTGCCTAGAGATTAATTAAACAGATGAAATCTGTTCCACCATATTATGGAACCGTTTTCCACATTTATCCTAAACATACTGTTGGGGTTATTACTACTTTCATTTGTGTATTCATCTATCTACTCAGCTGATATTTAATAATTCAGAGCAGGAAGGCACAATGCTAGGCGCTAGTGGAAAATAATTTAATCAGATCTAAATCCCATCTTTAAGGACAGTACAGTAAAGAAGGAGAAAAAAATTGAGGTACCCAGATAATTGATGGTGGCATAAAACAAATTATGTATGAATCTAAGATCCGTCTCTTTCTCACTTTGTACCAATGGTTAGGCAATGTGCCATCTCAAAATGTTCACTTCCTCATGTGAAAAAAATTATACTGCCAATTTCAAAAGTTTGTTTAAGAATTAAGAGAGACAACATATTGAATTAATAATAAAAGGGGCCTTTCCTGGAGGTCCAGTGGTTATCACTCTGTGCTTCCACTACAGGGAGTGTGGGTTCGATTCCTGGTTGGGGAACTAAGATCCCACATGCCACATGGCCAAAAAAAAGATGATAATAACATTTTTGGTACATTAGATGCTCAATAAATATTACACTTAAAAAGTATTAGTTACATATAATGTGAGCTTTATATTGGTAAGAATTACATAGAGTTAGGTGTTGATGTATGCCTCTATTTGAAATGTTTACATGCATTTAGTTCTCAAAGAAACAATGAGAAGGGTGCTAGTATCATATCCCCAGTGTGCAGATTAGAAAAATGCAACAAGAAGAGAATGAGTTAATTGCCTGCGATCCCATGGCGACTAAGTGGTGGAGCCGAGACTCTTACTCAGGGTGTCTGATTCCAAAATGCATGCTTTTAACTACCCCGCTGATATATACAAAGGAAGGGATATTTCAGCTTGGTTTGTGAAGGTTGCATTTCAGTCTCTAATGAGTGATTTTCGACTCTGACTGTACATCGTTATCACCCACGAGCATCTAAAAGCTATCAATTCCTGGATGATATTCCAGGGTAGTGGTTCTCAGAGTGTGTTCCCTGACCATCAACATCATATCTTTTATGTGTTTGCTAAGAATGCAAATTGTTGAGCCCTACCCCAGACCTCTCAAATACAAAACTCTGGGGGCTGAGCCCAACATCTGTTTTAATAAAAAGGTTCTGATGTATTTAAAATGTGAGAGGACTATTGCTCCAGACCAATGAAACCAGAATTTACGGGATTGGGACCTGTGCATTGGTATTCAATATTTTTAGAAAGTTTCTCATGGCATTAGAATGTTTAGTCAAGATCAGGAGGCTTTCATGGAAAGTGGTATTGAGTTGTGTCATAAGTGGGGAATATGTAGAGTGAGACCGAAGGAAAATTCCAGGTGGAGGGGCAGTTTGAGCCAAAATATCAAGGACAAGAATGTTGGTGGTGTGAGCTGGAGAAATGCATTGAGACAAGATTTTCTTGAAATTTAACAGTCTAGCAAATCAGTTTGTCAAGCATTTGTCCTTTGTCCCCTTAATACCTCCCTCATGCACATACCAATATCCAGTTTTCTTATTTCTGGGGAAGACTTTTTTCTAGAATTCACATCCACAAGGAGAGAAAAACACACCAGAGCTTAGCTCTGTCACTTCCTCATGGCAGCCCATGTGCTGCAAAGAAGCTGTCCTGAAGTTCTAAACTGGATTTTACAGCTAAGTGACACTAGCTAACTGTGTGTCTTTGGGCAGTTGTGTGAAGCTCAGCTTTCTCATCTGCTTAGTGAAGGGGCTGAACGAGATCATGGTTTCACAGTTGTGCCCAAGTCTCTTGGGCATGGCTGTCTGAGTGAGCCATTCCTGGTTTCTGATAAGTTCCTGTGTGATCTATTGCACATGTTAGAACTTGGAGACTGTGTAGGAACAGAGAATTCAGTTGCTAAAAATAAGTTTGAAAGCCACTTGGCCTTTTCCAGGTACTTCCATGAGTAGCATCTGGACTTCCGTCGTAGCATCTGTGAGCATGTGGTTCAGTCATAACTGTGAGCATGTGGTTCCAGGAGCCAGTTTCAGTTTCTTCCCTGGAGGCTTGGCTGTGGCTTCTTGTGTCCTTTTGTCCCCTGTCTCCTTGGTCCTTGCTCAGATCAAGAAGAACTCTCAATTTCGGAGAAGTATCCCTATCTTTCCCCTTTAGGGTTTCAAATGATCCTTGTGTGCTGATGCCGAGTTTGGTAATTGTTATAAAACTAAATATCCCCAGGAGGAAAGCACTTCACATGTTATTCAGGTCTGTGTAGATTTTTTTTCTGTTTTCTCACCAGTTGAGCAATTTTCATGATAAAAGATGATCTGGGACATAAACAGGAAACTGAGATCTTGTTTGAGCCTAAGAAGTTTTCTTTAGGACCCAAAAGTGAGCTCATGGCTTACTCGGGGCCTTATGAAGTTTTGCCTGAGTGAAAGTGTTGTAATCATTTACTCAAAACATATTTGCTGATGGTCTACCAAGGATATTACCAAGAATTTAAAAAAAAAATAGAATCCTACTTCTTTGAAATTTGTATCTAAGTATGGAAGACATACAAGTGCAATTGCGTAAGTGATGTGATTAAACCATGCAAAGCAGTTGTTCTAAGACTTGGCTGTGCATGGAAATCACCTCGGAGCTTTAAGACATTGCAGATGACTTGATCCAACCCCAGAGGTTTTGATTTCATTGGTTTGGGGAGGGCTTCACGCCTCCGGATATTCCAAGGCTCCCCCAGTGACTCTTATGAGCAGCCACATTTGAGAATCACCAAGGTAAGGAAGCAGATCAAATTCTTCAGTGAGATGAGGGATACTGCTGGAGGCAGAGGCCGACTAGCAGTGAAGCAAGGGTGAGAGGTATCTGGAGAAGAAAAGGGGCGGGGAGAGAGTTGGATACAAGGGCACTGCAGGCAGGAGGGATAGGAGTCAAGACAGCTGGGAGCTGCTCTCGATGGAGAACTAAGTCAGTCAGTCTGTCTAGTTCTGGCCTCCTTCCTGTGTCATCTTAGATACATGTCCATTCCTCTGTGTCACAGTTTCCCATCCACTCAAATATAACTAATGATAACTGTTCTCTGTAAGTGTTTTGCTTTAAGGTCAAATGAGATGAGGAAAAATTAAAAGATAGTATATTGATGATCATTAGGCAAAAAATAAAGCACTAGAGTAAAAACCTCTTTCATTCAGCTTCTTTGGGGAAAGAACTGTTTCACATAAGTGCACTTTCTCTGTAGCTGAGCACAGGCTTTCTCCAGTTGCAGTGAGTGGGGCTACTCTCTAGCTGCAGTGCTTGGGCTGCTCATTGCAGCGGCTTCTTATGCTGCGGAGCACGGCCTGAGGGCATGGGGCTCAGTCATTGTGGTGCACAGGCCTAGTTTCCCGGCAGCGTGTGGGATTGAACTCCTGTTCCCCGCACTGACAGGCAGACTCTCAACCACTGGACCACCAGGGGAGCCCACATAAATGAACTTTTTAAGTAACTGAAGTTTAGCCATTCAACACAATAATCATTAACAAAAATCATTTTATTTTTCCTAACATAGGTCATTTGCAGCCCTATTTTCTTAAACTGAGTTAACTGATGTCATTAGTCCCCTGCTTCCTGTTTTCTCTGCCTGCAGCCTCTTGGCGCAGATGTCAGATAGTGAACTGTGATATAATAACAGTTAGGGCCTTAGGACCAGAAGACGCATAGTAGATTTATGGTGTGGAAGGTTGGGTTTTGGGTTCTTCGGTCTGTTTTTCATAAGTTTTCTATTTGTCTTGCTATCTGGGTACCAGCTGTTGATTCTCATTGTTTTAAATTTGACTTTTCCTTTCTAACTTGCTGCCTCTTATCTATTCAGAACTGAAAAATCAGAAAACCAATTTTTGAATGAGATTGAAAATAAGAATAGAAAGACTAAGTGTCCAATTTTGCTGGACAGAGTGGGTTATGAGATGTCTTTAGTATGTGAATGTTTTCATGTCTATGTTGCCTTTCTAAGCTGACTTTCTGGGTCCTACTCTTACATGGATATCTCATGCAAGACTGGGCTCTATATGTGGAAGGTTGGAGGCCCACAGGAATTAGATTGTAAAGATTCTCAGCCTTCCTTTTTCTGGCTGTTGGCCATAGAATTCTAAGGTTCCCCATTCCTACCACCAGAGTTGTGTCCTTGTCAGACCAGATATTGAATATTTGCTACCAAATATTTATTGTTTACAAGGTAGAGGTAAGGAAAAGTAGATAGGTCCAAACTCAGGAGGGCAGGAGTGTCTGGAAGCAAAAAGCCAGAAGGGAGTTTTAACCACTTTCCCCAGGGAGAAGAAAGTGATATGGAATATGGAACCTCGGGTGGAAAGGAAGTGATAGAAATAATCAGGTGCGAGATGGTTGAGGGTCAATGACAGAAGTTTAGACCAGCTTTACTATGGGGTACATTTTCTGTGCTCTTTTTGTTTCTGTGTTTTTGAGAGCTGCTGACTCCCTGGCAGGTCTCCAGGACACGAGTTGTAACCATTACAGGCGGCAGCTGCCAGAGGCAACCACCCTGCAGGCCCCGCGAGTCCCCATGTTCTGTGGGTCCTCATGGAGAAGACAGGCCTCCTTCAGAAAGTAGCGTTCTGAGTAGTAACCTGAATGCCTCCCCATCCTGTTGTCTGCTATCCCTGTGGTCACGGAGCTTCTGACTCTCCTTTCCTCCCCAGGTCAGTGGCCGGATTGGATAAGGAGGCAGACCTGGTGCACATGGAGGTGCGGACAGCCGACGGACGTGAGTGCTGCGGCCCCAGGCTGGGCGGGGCCTCTGCCTGCAGGCCTCTCTCCTCCGCCCCGCCCCCGCCAATTTGCATTTTAATGACTTGGGAAGATGAAAAGCACTGAGCTGCCTTACCGCCATATCCATCTTTATTTCCTAGAGTGGGGGAGAGGCCTTCAGTCCCAGGGGAGACGTTTCATTGAAATAAACTCTCAGGAATGAATTTTCTGGGGATGGGAGTTAATGTGATGAATTTTGAGGCTCCTGTTAGTAATTTCCCGGCATCTTCAGTGTAATTCAAATAGGAATATCCATAGCTCATCGTGGTATTTTGCATTCATGTGGTGAATTGCAGGGACTGCAGGCTTTAAAAAAAACTAAACCTTTACATAGTCAAGATTACAAAAAAAATGTAACTGGAAAAATTATTTGCCAAACTATTTGTTCATCCGTTCAGCAAATATTTAGGGATGGCCTACTGTGTGCCAGACAAGTTTCTCAGCCCTGGAAAATACCATGCTGAGCAAGACCTCTATTGTCCCTGAAAATTAACAATTGAATCCAGGATTTCACACCTGTGACCCCTTTGTACATCATGCACCAATATGCATCTTAAACAGAATTTGACTGATAAAGTATCATTTTGTACCAACTTAAGACTAAACTGAAACTGAAACTGAAAGTATCCATAGGGCCCTTTCCTGTCCAATAAAAAAAAAGATTAACTTAAAATGTATTAAATATGTGAATATATATGATATACATGAAATATGTAAAATACATGAAAACTAATTAGCATATTCTAGGTCATAAATAGACCCAAATAATCCATGAAAATAACAGTGACCTACCAGTGCAGCAGATCAAAGTACCATACTGTGAGTTGAGGCCCTGCATTCTGCCACCCATTAGCTATGAGACCGAGATCCCCTAACCTCTCTGTTCTCCGGCTCCCTATTATGTGGGGGCATTCATCCTTGCCCTGCTCACCTCAGGGTTATGGGTTGAATGTACAAACATAAGGAGATTGTGTTTGGCCTGTATGCTGACATTAGGGTATCATTCAGGATACATTAAGTAAAGAAGCCACATGAGCTGTGTCATTGGGAAATCTACTGCGTTTGAGGCCAAACACAGATGTATGATAGAAACATGTACTTTGGGGAATATATTTTATTTGCTTTACTTTTATTTTTAAAAGAGTTAGAAGGCAATTGACATGTTACTCTATGCCTGTCAGTCTACTGAATTCCTTCCTTCCTGCCTTCCTTTCTTCCTTTTTCTTTTTTGATTCTTGAATAAATGTAAGTCTCTGAAGCATCCAAGAGAGAGGGATGACCCACACTCTTTGTACATTTTTTTTTTTAACAGAAGAACTATTTAAGATTTAGGGAGATAATGCCACATATTCAAATTCAGTGATCATAAGTGTGGTGAAACCTGAATTCTAAATTACTCTTACGGCTGAGGAGAAAAAAACAATAACAAAAAAACAAAACAAAACGGGAACACTGGAGGAAGGATGAGATGGAGGGATTTGAAGGGGTGTAGTAGAGGAGCCAGAGGGAAGAAGACAGCAGCTCTCAGAAGATGAACCACAGACCAGTTTTCAGGACAAACCCAGCCCTGGCCTTGATTGCATGTCAGCCTTTTTAAGCCGTATATGTGATCTGTGGTATCTGCCTGAGTGACCTTCTACCTGATACAGTAATCCCTTCTCCAGCAACCTCTTCTAGTGTGTCCTCAGTTTCCATGAGCTCAGGCTTAACACATATCCTTTTCTGTTGATGGGCAACTCCCTTTTTTAAAAAAGTAATTTCTTACATTAAGCTTAAACTTATTTTCTGAAAGTTCAAGAATTCTGAACTTATTAGAATAAGGCCTATAGTGCAGGATTGCAGTGAAATTTTGTAAGATTAAAAATGCAAAACATAGAAAAGTTCCTGGCCTATTGTCAAAAGTTGAAAAAAGCAGAGTCGACTTAAAAAATAGTCACAACCTAAAGTTGAGAGTTATGTTTTATTCAGTGGAAATTTTTGGGACTTCAAGCCTGGGAGACAGCATCTCAAATAACCCTAAGAGAGCTGATCTGAGGAGGTGGGTGGAGTAGTCAGGTTATATAGAATTTTGCAGCAGAGGGCAGGTAGTCTGAACATCAGAAGTATTTTGTGAATTAAAGAAAAGCCAGATATTCCAAATTAAAGAATATAGCACTTTTCTTCATATGGGAAGATGCAAGAGTCTGGGCTCACTGAAATCATTCCTTTCATATCTGGGGCCAGTATCCTGTGTTTTTCACATCCTGAGTTCCTCAGTGCTCACCATAGGGAGTGGCTGCAGCCTGGTGCCTGCCAGATCACAGGTATTCTCCTCCATCCTAAGTACTTTTAGGGCTCAGGAATTCACATTCGGAGGGTCGGAATTGCTGATAATGTGAAATCGTTGTGTATTGATATAGCAGGAAACATTCCATTTCTCAGCAGACAGAAATATAAACAGGGATAAATGTCATGTGCCACACTTATGTTAAAGTATATATAGTATATATTAATTCTGTGTGATTTTTTAGGTTTTATAAAATCAATTTTTCAACAGTTCCAAGAATCTTTATTTCAACCCAGTGAATTGACTCTAACCACCCCTTTATTTAGAAAGTGCACATAAGACTGAGCTGAACTGGGGATGTTTTATTTTGCATACGCTAATGAAATGCATGATTTCTTTCTTCTTTGATGTGTGGTGAATGCTTTTTTACACACTCATGCATACACATACATCTCTATCTTTTTGATCATTGCAACATGGCACAAAATATATTTTATTTCCTTCCCCCTCACCCCGATGTGGTAATTTAAACTTGAATTTGCCTTAGACTTGAATTTCACCAAATTCACATGGGTAGCCTAGTGATAGAATAAAAACATGAACACAAAACTCTCAACACACTACAAATGAAAGAGAACTTCTAATAAAGATCAACTATGAAATATCCAATGCTAACATCATATTTAATAATGAGATGTTGAATGCTTCCCTTCATAAGTGTAGGAAAAAGTCAGGGATGTTTACTGTTAACTCCTCTTTTCAATATTATGCTGAAAGTCCAGTCAGTGCATGAAAAGTAGGAAAATGAAATGTAATTCATATAGATTACAAAGGAAAAAACTGAACTGTTGTTATTCTCATTGACATGATTCTCTTTGTAGAATATCACAAGGAATCTGGGGGGAAAAAGCTTCTAGAACAAATATGGAAAGCAGGGTTATAGGATACAAAACATTCAGTGGAGAGAGGATGATAATTTTTAATGAATGGCTTTGGAAAAGTTTGGGCAACCATATGGGAAAAACAAACCTTTACCTGTGATTTACAACTTACACAAAATCTAACTCAAAATGGATCATATTTCTAAATATAGAGTATAAAATTATAAAGCTTTTGGAAGAAAATAGAGGAGAAAATCTTTTTGACCTTAGATTGACACCAAGAGCAAAATTGATAAAAGATTGATAAATTAGACTTCATCAAAATTTTAAAAAAATTGTTCTTCAGGAGACATAGTGAAGACAGTGGGAGAAATTATCTGTAGGTTGTATAACTAACAGAGGGCTTCTACCCAGAGCACATAAAGAACTTCTAAAACATAGGAGTAAGAAACAACCCATTAAAAAATAGGAAAAGGGTTGAACAGAACATTTACCAAGGAAAACATAAAGGTGACAAATAAACACAACTATTTGTGTTTGTATATTAAATAATACCTAGATCCCTTGAGTCCTTTTGTAATTCATGTATTTAAAAGAATAATAATTTCTCTAAGAATCTTAAATCAGGCAAAATAGTGGATCTTAGATAATTATTTTTTTTATTCCTCAGACTTTCCTTCACTATTCCACTTCTTTTGGCATATTGTAAAGTCTATTCATTAATCAGCCTGTTTCAGACCCTTAACCCTATGTTATACATTTGCCAATTGCTATTTTGAAAATTATAGTCAAAGGGATCTCAAGCAGTGAATTCTATTTCTCTTCATCTTCTTGCATCTCCATTCACATGGCCATTTTGCTCAACAGGTAGCATTCATGACCATCCTCTGGTGAGCAGTTTTCATTGCAGATTCCTGGGGTCCCCCCAGAGGTTTTGGTTTAGAGGGTTTGATACAGGACCTGGGAGTCTCCATATAATGAAGCGCACACTCCCAACGTGATTCAGGAACACTGCTGTGTGGCTCCTGTACCTTGCACGGTACTGAAGTCACAGCCCAGGGACAGTTGTCCTCAAGAAGCCTGGAGAAGGAGCCTTGGTACTGGGGTCGGGAAGTACTCTGCTCTGTAGCACCTGCAGAGCAGCACAGCAGAAGTGACCGAGCACACCACAGCGTCTCCGCCTGTGTCCATTGGACAGCACTGCCCTGGAATGAAGGGACTGCAGGTGTGTCCTCAGGGCATGCGGCTCTTCAGTGCCGTGGTGTGGCACTGACAATCCTGTTTCTAAACTTGGCCCCCGCACTCTGGAATAAATCCAACATGAATAGGCCCCTTTTCTTTTTTTGCTGTAAGGATCTCCACTCTTCCTTCCCCAGTCCTGGTCCTCCTCTTTGGCAGTCAGATTTCCAGATTAAACTAAAACCGATGAATTCTCTCTTGGCTTGGCACAGTTTAAATAGGGCAAAGCCAATCAATTTGGTTAATAACAGTGTGAAACATTTTTCTGCTGTGAGATTAAAGATTCAAATGGCTTTTTCTCCCATTCTCTTCTGGAAATCATCTCTCTCTGAATGTCATCAATGTCCCCTGTGAATACTTCTATTCATGTTCTCCTTCTCTTTCTTTCTCCTTCACTCACTTACTCAGTCACATACACATTCTCCATCCAAGAGACAACTGAGTGTCAATAGATTGTTAATGTGGTGTGCTAAGAGTTAGGGCTTCCCTGGTGGCTCAGCTGGTAAAGAATCTGCCTGCAATGCGGGAGACCTGGGTTCGATCCTTGGGTTGGGAAGATCCCCTGGAGGAGGGAACAACTACCCACTCCAGTACTCTGGCCTAGAGAATTCCATGGACTGTGTAATCCATGGGATTACAAAGAGTCAGACATGACTGAGTGACTTTCACTAAGAGTTAAGTTGGGGAATTAACCCTGTCAGTTAGAGTCTGTTTGACCTTGCACAAGCTTTTCTAACCTTTTTGTGATCTTACAGTATTTCACATGTTTGAAAACACAAATATAAGGGATATTTTTTGGTATCATTTTTTCATCAATTGTCTAACAAGGTTCTTATGTGGAGTAAAATTTACAATGAGCAGATTTCAATTCAGTGAACAAACATTTAACCATTAAGCCAACCCCAAAATGATGCTGACTGTTTTGTGAAGTAGTGAGTTTCTCTTCATTGGAAATTCTCAAGCATAAGCTATATGTGTGCCTTGTAGGACTCTGAAATAAGTGCACCTGTACATGAGCAAAGGGTTTTTAAATGTCTAGACTTCACATTTCTAGAATAAAAACCCATAGCATGTGTAGTACCATTCCTTGTCTTGGAAGCATTATCAACACTTCATGAGTTACTGTACCTTCTCACTAAGCCAAGATTAAACCCACTACAACTTAACAGAGCACTCAGGCAGTCATTAGTAAGGCAAATAATTTTGCCTTAAAGAATCCGCCTGCAATGCGAGAGAAACTGGATTTGATCCCTGGGTTGGGAAGATTCCCCTGGAGAAGGGAAAGGCTACCCACTCCAGTATTTGGGCCTGGAGAATTCCATGGAGTGTATAGTCCATGGGGTTGCAAAAAATTGGACACGACTAATTGGCTTTCACTTTCACTTGATAAAGAATCTCAGAATTAAAAAAAAATAGTTGGACTGGATTTGAAGTTTTCAAATTGTATCACTTTCCAAAAAGCACCAAGATATGTAACAATTGGCCCAAGGTCACACGTGGATAGTTCGTGACAGGGAAAGAACCAGAATGTGGATTCTGGTCTGATTCTCAGCCTGGTTTTCTTTTCACAGTTTAAATACACAATGGTTAGGATTACTGGTTCTGGTGTCCAATCACCTGGGTGCAAATCCCAGCTCTGTCACCTTCTAGAGCCATGGAATTCAGGTACATTTACTTAGTCATTGCTTAAGATCCCTCATCTATGAAAAAGAATGATGATAATTGTAACTTCTTATCTGGGTTGCAATAATTCCTGCATGGCTCTTACGTTCCTGTAATAATCAGTTTAACACATATTTTTTTTATAGAGCCAGACAACAGAGTGAGGGCTCAAAATGTTACTTACTGTCATCATCATTGTTACCCCCTAGTCATCATATTCACAACCAGTGTATTTAGTGGGTGGAGCAGAAAGAGCCTTGGATGGAGCATTAGGAATCCTAAGGCATTTAGAATTGCTATGATTTCTAAATGTCTATAACTCTGTGAGATTACCCCCATGCCATAGGAAGGAAAAGACACTACAATTTTCCTGTGGGTACTAAAAAGTTTCACCAAAACTCTGAATCCATAAGCACAATAGGAAGGAATGGTAGCTCTCTTTTCTTTTCTTGCTGTTTTGTAGTACCTACCTTGTCTCGGGTGCTGTATTGGGTATTTTTTCGATAATGTCAGTCTCTGTTGTTTTGCACTATGCCTACAAATAGGTTAGTCCCACTCCCCAGGCAAGAAAAGGGAGGCTTTTGGAAGCTAAGTAACTTTTCAGAGTTTCTTGGAATCTGCTCCATTTCACATATTGGCATTTGAGAGTTAATGCTGTTATTTAAAATAAATAGCTCCTGAGTATTTCTCTAAGAAAAGACCTGAAGAGCAGAATTTATTTTTTGTTCACAATTTTAATTCACTTTTTAAAATTTTGACAATATGTGTATACCCAAAGTGATGGAAGTTGAGAGAATCATGGGAAGTTTTTTGTTTTTTGTTTTTCTCTCTGAGATGGCAGGAGGCATGACATTTAGGATTGTTTGAATATTTAATACTCTTAAAAGTAAAATATACTCATAAATCTGAAGGTAGCAAAAATGTAATGTAATTCAGTTCAGCTTAACTTGCATTGCAGTTCAGTTCAGTTCAGTCACTCAGTCGTGTCCAGCTCTTTGAGACCTCATGGACTGCAGCACACCAGGCTTCCCTGTCCTTCACCACGTCCCAGAGCTTGCTCAAACTCATGTCCATTGAGTCAGTGATGTCATCCAACTATCTCATTCTCTGTCTTCCCCTTCTCCTCCTGCCTTCAATCTTTCCCAGCATCAGGGTCTTTTCCAGTGAGTTCTTCACATCAGGTGGCCAAAGTATTGGAGTTTCAGCTTCAGCATCAGTCCTTCCAATGAACACTTGGGACTGACCTCCTTTAGGATGGACTGGTTGGATCTCCTTGCAGTCCAGGGGACTCTCAAGAGTCTTCTCCAACACCACAGTTCAAAACCATCAATTCTTTGGTGCTCAACTTTCTTTACGGTCCAACTCTCACATCCATACATGATCACTGGAAAAACCATAGCTTTGACTAGACGAACCTTTGTTGGCAAAGTCATGTCTCTGTTTCTTAATATGCTGTCTAGGTTGGTCATAACTTTCCTTCCAAGGAGCAAGTGTCTTTGAATTTCATGGTTGCAGTCACCATCTGCAGTGATTTTGAAGCCCCCCCAAAACAAAGTCTGTCACTGTTTCCACTGTTTCCCCATCTATTAGCTATGAAGTGATGGGACCAGATGCCATGATCTTAGTTTTCAGAATGTTGAGTTTTAAGCCAACTTTTTCACTATCCTCTTTAACTTTCATCAAGTGGCTCTTTAGTTCTTCTTCACAATCTGCCACAAGTGTGGTGTCATCTGCATATCAGAGGTTATTGATATTTCTCCCGGCAATCTTGATTCTAGCTTGTGCTTCATCCAGCCCAGTGTTTCTCATGACGTACTCTGCATATAAGTTAAATAAACAGGGTGACAATATATATCCAGCCTTGATGTACTCCTTTCCCTATTTGGAACCAGTCTGTTGTTCCATGTCCAGTTCTAACTGTTGCTTCCTGATCTGCATACAGTTTTCTCAAGAGGCAGGTCCGGTAGTCTGGTATTCCCATCTCTTTTAAAATTTTCCAGAGTTTGTTGTGGTCCACACAGTCAAAGGCTTTGGCATAGTAAATAAAGCAGAAGTAGATGTTTTTTCTGGAATTCTCTTGCTTTTTCGGTTATCCAATGGATGTCGGCAATTTGACCTCTGGCTCCTTTGCCTTTTCTAAATCCAGCTTGAACATCTTGCAGTTCACGGAACACGTACTGTTGAAGCCTGGCTTGGAGAATTTTGAGCATTACTTTACTAGCGTGTGAGATGAGTGCAATTGTGTGGTAGTTTGAGCATTTTTTGGTATTTTGCATTTACTGAAGCTTTATAAAGTCAGTGCTAGGAGAGAAGCAAAGATGGCAAGACTTTACTCCAGGCTTCTAAGGAGGTGATTCTTTTGGAAAGGTTTGACACAGTGAGAAATGCTGGACTTCACCGTGAAACTCATTGATGTAGATGGATGAGAAACTTGCCTTACAAAACTCCTGGTGGAGATGTGGCATATTGGGAAGACTAAGGATGCTGGGGTATCTTCTTCATCCTCTTTCAGAATTCCTAAGTTCTCTGATTAACCTCTATGTAGCACAGATCCCAAGGCATGTTCACATGTGTAAATATTCCATCTCTGTCACTGGTCTGGGATTCCTCTGAGGGCAAGAATCAGACTTATATTCTCAGGTTTCTGGAAACTCAGGGGAGTGTCTGATGCTACACCTTCTCTATACACTGTGACTAAATACAAAAGAAATGAATCAGTGAGTCTAAAGTCACCCCTTCTCACCAAATGAGACTCTTGGTCCACCATCTGCAAGATGGGGAGGCATGAGGCTGGCACAGTGGTGTGATGGTACCACCTTACAGCTAGTCAATAAAGTTATGAAGCAGATCTCTATTCCCAGTGTAAGGAACAAAGCCTTCAACTTTTAGTTTTTGTAAGTAGAGGAGTGACTGTACCAAATCTTAGAAATACTTTAGAACAGCATTTGGTATTTAGAAATACACCAATCGTGAAGATTATGTGACTCTCACTCATTTGGGAAATCCCTCTCAGGTTTTACCACAAGAGTAAGTAACCAAATGAGAATTTCATTTAGTCTAGTCTTTCTGGTTTTAAGTTCAAAAATAAGGATTTACCAGTTCAGTTCAGTTCAGTTCAGTTCAGTTGAACAGTTGTGTCTGACTCTTTGTGACCCCATAAACCACAGCACGCCTGGCCTCCCTGTCCATCACCAACTCCTGGAGTCCACCCAAACCCATGTCCATTCAGTTGGTGATGCCATCCAACCATCTCATCCTGTCGTCCCCTTCTCCTCCTGCCCTCGGTCTTTCCCAGCATCAGGGTCTTTTCCAATGAGTCAGCACTTTGCATCAGGTGGCCAAAGTATTGGAGTTTCAGCTTCAACATCAGTCCTTCCAATGAACGCCCAGGACTGATCTCCTTTAGGATGGACTGGTTGGATCTCCTTGCAGTCCAAGGGACTCTCAAGAGTCTTCTCCAACACCACAGTTCAAAAGCATCAATTCTTCTGTGCTCAACTTTCTTTATAGTCCAACTCTCACATCCATACATGACCACTGGAAAAACCATAGCCTTGACTAGATTACTTTGTTGGCAAAGTAATGTCTCTGCTTTTTAATATGCTATCTAGGTTGGTCATAACTTTCCTTCCAAGGAATAAGCATCTTTTAATTTCATGGCTGCAGTCACCATCTGCAATGATTTTGGAGCTCAGAAAAATAAAGCCAGCCACTGTTTCCACTGTTTCCCCATCTATTTGCCATGAAGTGATAGGACCAGATGCCATGGTCTTAGTTTTCTGAATGTTGAGCTTTAAGCCAACTTTTTCACTCTCCTCTTTCACATTCATCAAGAGACTCCTTAGTTCTTCTTCACTTTCTGCTATAAGGGTGGTATCATCTGCATATCTTAGGTTATTGATATTTCTCCCAGCAATCTTGATTGTAGCTTGTGCTTCCTCCAGCCCAGTGTTTCTCATGATGTACTCTGTGAATAAGTTAAATAAGTATGGTGACAATATGCAGGATTTATCAATGTCCACCAGTTATAATGTAATTATATAATACCTTCCAAGGGCTTTCCCTACCTCAACATCCACATACAGTTTTTACTCTCTTTCTTAAAAATTCCCTTCTCTCATAGAACACTTCTCCATCCAGGGTAAACACAAGCACTCTCTCCTTTTTCAAGTCCTCCTTGATTATTCCAGCTCAGGCATGCTTTTTCTTGTCTGAACACCTATAGCATTTAGAGGAAATGAACAGTAATGTCAATCCAGAGTATGACTTTACTAGTAGGACTTGTGCTATCATGGTCTTCTGATTCTCCACAATAAAGCAGAACATTACTTGCTATTAATTGAATGTATGAAGGATACTGAGTGTTAAATCCCCTTTTTTCTCTCTTCATAATAAAAAAAGAACTAATTTTTTTTTGATCTTTTAAAATGTATGCTTTTAATATGCTATGTACCAAGCATATTTCATGCCTAATCTTATTTAATCCTGATGACAGTTCTGAGAGACAAATACTAGCTTGTTTGCACTTCACAGCTGAAAAGTGGTACTACTGCTTAACCAAGGATAATCAGCAAGTAGCAAGTTCAGGATTTGAATTTCACACTTTTCCTTATAGCATGTTAAAAAGCAGAGATATTACTTTGCCAACAAAGGTCCGTCTAGTCAAAGCTATGGTTTTCCCAGTAGCCATGTTTGGATGTGAGAGTTGGACCATAAAGAAGGCTGAATGCTGAAGAATTGATGCTTTTGAACTGTGGTGTTAGAGAAGACTCTTGAGAGTCCCTTGCCCTGCAAGGAGATCAAACCCATCAATACTACAGGAAATCGGTCCTGAATATTCATTGAGAGGACTGATGCTGAAGCTGAAACTCCAATACTTTGGCCACCTAACTCAAAGAGCCAACTCATTAGAAAAGACCCTGATGCTGGGAAAGACTGAAGGCAGGAGAAGAAGTGGACAGTTAAATGGTTGGATGGTATCACTGACTCAGTGGACATGAGTTTGAGCAAGCTCCTGTAGTTGGTGAAGGACAGGGAAGCCTGGCGTGTTGCAGTCCATGTGGTTGCAAAGTGTCAGACATGACTGAGCAACTTAACAACAACTTTCTACCTTCAGAGGCCTTTCTCTCACACCACAATATCCTTGAGAGATCTGAACTTCCTTTTTATCGGGCATCTTGTATTATTAAAACATACAAAAGTGCCACAGGCATGGGACTTCCCTGGTGTTCCAGTGGTAAAGAATCTTCCTGCCAATGCAGGGGTGGGGTGGTCCAGGAAGATTCCACATGCCAATGGGCAACTAAGCCCTTCTACTGAGCCTGTCCTCGCGAGCTGGAGAGCCACAACTGTTGAAGCTGCACTCCCTAGAGCCTGTGCTCTACAATAAGAGAAGCCACTGCAATAAGAAGCCCTCACACCACAACTAGAGAAAGCCTGCATGTCGAAACGAAGACCAGTCCAGCCAAAAATAAAATAAATGAATAAATTTTTTTAAAAAGGTGTCATAGTCATTAGAAGCCTATTTGGGGATCTCAAGTTATATGATAAATATCTGCTTTCAGTTTCATCATAGAATCTTTATTCAGCCTCGTTTGGAGATAATGTCCCAAGTCCAAGTTTAAGACTTTTGGCAAATTAGAGGCTTGAGCCAAGTGGTGACTCCTGCTCACCATACGACACCCATAATCTGCTGTGGCCTCCAGTCATTTCCACCTGGTAGCCTGGCCTGCCTGACTCATTCCTCTCCCCAAGCCCCCCACTTTGGTTCTCCCCAGGCAGCGGGTGCAGTAACACTTATTATTGTGTCTCTTTGTTTTGGAAAATAAAAGTATTGAGGCTTCTCAAATATGAGTCTGACCAAAGACTACAAGGGCCCTGACTTTTAAAACTCATTTTAGTGCCGCTTTCCTGTTGAATTGGACCTTTGGTTCCATGCTGGGCAGTGGCGAGCAGGGTGGGTGCTAGCAAATAGGACAAGTTTGGCAGAATAGCTCACCTACCAGGGGCCAAGGTTTAGGTAGGTTTTGGTTTTGTTCAGGGTGGCCTCGAATACACCTGAATCTTTTTTCAAAGTGTCCAAGTGTAGGAGTAAATAATAAATAGACAGGGAGGAAATGAGCCCATGGGAGGGATAAACAGATGTCCTCCTGTGCACACCTTTGATTACTGGTATAAGGAGCTTTCCAGGTCGCTTGCTGGCAAGAAAGAAGCGGGTTGTCATGTCAACACTTGTGGTTTCTTTACATGTATTTACAGCGTTTCGCTGGGTTTTAGTGCTTTAGGAACAAATTACTCAGGCAGTGTGGGGCCAAGAATATTCCTGGTGGACAGGCCATGTGCTCCAAATGGTAACCTGGGCTTCTTGCCTTCCCTGTCCTCCCAGCCAGACGTGCAAAGCCAGGCCACTCTTGGCTTTCTGTGCGGACAGAGACAAAGAGGAAGAGGGCTGCAGGCTGCACTCAGGGAATAGGAAGCAAGCTGGTCCTGCTAATGATTCAGGCGTAGGGGGATGGGGCGCTGTCTTTTCTCTAGAGGGTAGGGAGGGACCAAATCACAGAATCAAGATGCACAATGAATGTCTCCTGGGCTTGTTTGGGCTGTAGGTTTGCTTTGTTTGGCCTTGTACTGTTTGGCCTGTATCATATTTTAAATTTAAATTAGCTGTCAATTTTTTAAACATTAGGAAATTTCACGCTTAAAAAGTTGGGACCTTTACCTTTATGTAGAAACTCAGAACATCTTATTCCTGCATCTCAGTGATGACTGATGCAGAGAAGCAGCTCCCCCATAAAGAGGCAAGTGTTGGTCATGTTACTATAGTCCCAGCTGTTCCGCAGTGATCCCAGACACTGGGGCCAGGTGCCGGGTGTCATTCATCATCTTTCCCCAACTCAGTTTCCTCTTATGTTATTCGCCTGGCCCCTTAGACATTTGATTTCGATAGGCTAGTTGTAAAAGACCTTCTGTTTCACAGAAAAATATCTGGGCCTTGTCCCCTGTCAGTCAGAACTGTTGCTGGCTTTTGACCCAGGAGGGATTAGCTGAGGTTAGGGTTGAGAGACGATGCTGGCTCCTTTCCTCAGGTTCACCCAGTTTCCAATCCATCCTGCACCTGAGTAGCAGTTGTGAAATGGATACAGCAAGCAACCCAGATGGGAAGGGCTTGTTGAGGCAAGTGGCAAGGGTCGTGGATAGAAGAAGAGAGATTCTGGAAGCACTTTAGGGACAGAATTCGAGGTTTGGACCAGCTGGGTTGCATGTCATGTGGAAGAAAGAAAAGTGAAGAGGCTTGAGCTGCTGGGCAGATGATGAGACTGCTGATGGAGAGAATGAACTCAGTGTTTGATGTGTCTGGGTTTAGGATACCAAAGCAAATTGACTTTGCCCTGATATAGACATTTGAAAAGTAGGGCTATCACACGTAATGAATTCATTTCCTACCAAAACACGTTTCTTTGTTAAATTAGCATTGTGTTCATTAATAAATGTGTGTAATAGCTAGCTACAGATATGTGTGAACCCCTTCTTAGACAGCAGGGCCTTTCAGAATAGAAAATCTCTGCCTCATTCACTGCCATATCCCTGGTGCTTTAAAAATAATATCCACTACGTTATATACACACAAGAAGTACTTGCTGGATCATTCCATCAATCACTTAATTAAAGGACAAGAATTATGGATAGTTTAAAGTACCCTTGTTATAAACTCAGTTATTATAAATTTTTGCTCATTTAAAGTTTTGCCCTCATTTATCTCTGCTGCTTACCACTCCTTCCAATGTCGCCTCCAGTACTCACACACACCTGCGCACATATTTAAGTGGGCAAGTGCATTAGATGTATGTAGTAATGCATGTCATTTTAGGCAATAATAAAGAGTTCTCTGCTTTTAATCCTAAAGTGATCTTTACTTTTTACTTTGACCCATTTATTTTTAAAGCAAGTGCATGCAGAGGTTTCTTTATAGAAACACACCTGTAGACTGTTGGATTCCTCATTCAGTGCATAGATTTCAGGGGTTGATTGAGGAAGGTTCAGCTGCTAGGTCTTTAGAAGATTTTACAAGTAATTATATAATAAGTAAATATATTTTTATTGTAGACAAAATAAAGATGTGTATAAAATAAAAAGGAAAGGCCCCACTTCAACTCTGTCTCGTTAAGCCGATTCCTTTCCCCAGAATTAATCATAGCTCATTTGTGTAGGTATTCTTTAAAAACATTTTATTTCTATGCAGTTATGGCACAAACCTATATTTATAAAGACATCTTTATTTGATTTTTTTTTTCATTAATTGGATCATGCTGTGGGTGCTCATGCATGCTCAGTCGCTTCAGTTGTGTCTGACTCTTTGCAACTCCATGGACTGTAGCCCGCCAGGCTCCTTTGTTCATGGGATTCTCCAGGCAAGAATACTGGAGTGGGTTGCCATATCGTCCTCCAGGGGATCTTTCTGACCAAAGGATCGAACCTGCGTCACCTGTGTCTCCTACATTGCAGGTGGATTCTTTACCACAGCACCATCTAGGAAGTCTCTTTTATTCACAGTATGGTGCTTTGTTACATCTGTACCTTTGATTATTTAAATGTTTCTTAGTTCATGGACATTTAGCCATGGTTTCTGGTTTTCCATTGCTGTGAATAATGCCACAATGAACATTTTTGCCATTGCCTCTGTGAAGATATCTATAAGCATTTCTCTAGAAAACATCACTTGAGTTAGAATTATTGGTACAAGATATGTACATTTAAAATTCTGATAGATATTGCAAATTTGTTCCTCCAGAAATCTGTACCAATTTCTCTTTAACTGGTAGGATATAAAATTAACTCTTTCCTGCTCCCTTACCTGAACTAGATATTCTTTTTAAAAATATTATTACAAGTTCTGTGGACAAGAAAATGCAATATCATGGTTGTTTTAAATTGCATCACTGTTCCCAGGAGGTAAAGCTCTGTGTGCTGAGAGCTTTGCTGACCATTTTCCCCTGTGTCTAAGTGTCGCTCTTCCCTCCCCTTTCAGATGCTCACTACCTCACCTGCAGGATCCAGGAATGTGCCGAGACTACTCGGAGTGGGCCTTTTGCCCGCTCCATTGACATCAGTTCCCTGGTGGTCCAGGATGAATATATATTCATTCAGGTGAGTCCAGATGTACCGTCACTGGTAGAGGGAAGATGCATGGGTGAAGTCAAACTGCTCACTAGGAATTATGAGGATGGCTTCCCAGAGGCTGTGAAGATGTGGAGCTGGGGTGCTGTCCCTTCTTTGCTTTGGGTACCCAGTCCCCTGGGGAAACCCCAGACTTCTGGGGAAAGATGAAGGTGTTATGGGTCATTATTGTTTACAGGGAACTTTAGTGGCCCTCTGAATCCTTTAGTGGAATTGCTGTTTTATTCTATCAATGGGGTGTTGAAATGACCTGGACTTGGGCTGGGATTTGAGATTACTTGGAATCAAGTCTTATTAGAAATGAGTAATTAGAGATGAGATAAGTAATTTATCAAAGCCACATTCTATTTCCATCCAAAGTGACTTGTCTAATGTGGGAATGAGAATCTCCAAGAAGTTAAGCCTCTCTAGGATTTTATTTCTGTGAAAATCTAGGTCTCACTAAATCTTCCCCTTCCTTTCCAGTGCCTACCACCCCTTAAAATGTGAAGCCCCAAATTCTTGACTCCAAGAACTCTATGACTCTTAGATAAAACTGGATGTACCTAACATTTTTAGGCAGGCAAAGGAAGCCTTGGTTTAGATTTTGAGTTTCACTGGAAGGAGATGCAAAATAGATTTAAAAATGAGGGGAAAGAAAAGAAGATGCTCTACTGAGTGATGGACTGGGGTGTGTGTGTGTGTATGTGTGTGTATGTTACTGAGATAAATCATACTTGGATTTGAGGGCAAGTTTGATTCCTCCCTGGAGAAGGAAATGGCAACCCACTCCAGTATTCTTGCCAGGAAAATCTCATGGATGGAGGAGCCTGGTGGGCTATAGTCCAAGGGGTCGCAAAGAGTCGGACACGACTGAGCCACTTCGCTTCACTTGATTCCTCCCAACCCCGCCTTTCCACCTTTCTCCAGTCCCTTGTTTTCCAGACTGCTTCCTCTAGGAAACAGTTTCCTAAAGTTTCTCCATGTTCTAAGTTTTCTCTGCCTCACTCCTGGCCTCTCTGTCCATAGCAGGACTATCTTCTATGTGAGACCTTCTGTGTATTTCCAAGCTGGGTACGACTTCCTTGAAATTTTGAAGCTTCTATCATCTGCTGTTCCTCTAGCACATAGGTTATTAGGCATTGTTACTTAAGTCTTAGTGGAGTTGTCTATTTCCAAATTGTGTTTTGCACTCGCTGAGAATAGGGACAATGTTTTATACACACATTTTACACTGAACCTTCACCCTAACAAGATGTCTTTGCAAATCAAGGATGCTCAATGACTACTTGTTTTATTGATTGACTCTACATGTAGCAGTTACTTTTGTTTTCTTTTTTACAAATTAGCTGCAAAGATTTTTGAGGTCTAATATGATACAGGAGAGGTTTCACAGGTGGCGCTCATGCTAAAGAACACTCCTGGCAATGCAGGAGACAAAAGAAACACCAATTTGATCCCTGGATCAGAAAGATCTCCTGGAGGAGGGCATGGCAACCCACTCCAGTATTCTTGCCTGAAGAATTCCATGGACAGAGAAGCCTGGTGGGCTATGGTTCATAGTGTCGCAAAGAGTCAGACACGCCTGGAGTGACTTAGCACACATGCATGCATGATATAGGAAACGTAGCCAGCCATTCAAAAACCAGCTTGAAAGAAGGAGTAAAAGAGAGATTTCTGTGTTTACATAATCACTGGTTTCTCAGCTTGTTTAAAAGCCAGAATTTTAGGGAGTTTTTTTCTAAATTTTGGCAGGTCATCGATACTACGATTTTCTTATTCAGTTATTTATTGAATACATACAATGCACAATACACAGTAGTAGGCACTACAGTTGGTGTTCCCGAGCTTTCTGCCTTTGACCATCTTAACCACCACCAGCTCCACCACCACCCACCCCTCCACCCCACCTGCCACTGCCTGGGAGAGCTCATGGTTTTGAACATCTTCTCCATGTTCTGATAACTCTTAAGTGAATGTGCTATGACCTCTATCATGTACAGCAGACCTACATATCTAACAGCCGTCTCAGTGTAGCTATTACATAGGTAAAATATAATTGCCATGTCCCCTTTGAATTTCAACTACCCTCAGGGTAGGGTAGTTGATGGTTGAGTTGAGTTAGTCTGCCAGATCATTCAGGGTAGAAACCTGGATGTCATCAGTTAAAATTAAATGAACCCACAGCCTCTGCTAATATCACTGTTAGTTATTTCTCAAGTGTTTCCTTTCATTCTCTTCCCATTGTTATGGCCCCAGTTTCAGGCTTTATTATTGTTTTCTCAGTGTTTAATTTTTTAAGGTAAAAGCACAGGGATGATTTATGAATTTACCAGTCTGATTGCCCTTTTCTTAATGCTAATACTGAGTAAAATGATGAACATGGCAGAATTGTTTCTGGGAAATATGACTTAGAACTTAAAATGTTCAGATATTTTTGGTTTCATTTCCTTGTATTGCATAAAGTTTTCTGTAACTGCAGGCTGATATCTGTATTTGTTTTCTAAATGTTCTGAAATACTCTTTTTAAAAAAAATATTATTGTTCTGGAAACCAATAGAGTTTTTTTCTCTTTGATCAGTATTAAAATTTCTTTTGAAAGAGATATGAGTTCCTAGTACTCAAAAAAGTTTATTGATTCCCTACTACATTGTAGACCCCCTGTTTTAGGTGCTGGGGTAGAGTTCCTGTTTTACATGCTAATGGGAGACAGAAAAATATGTAGATGATGTGTGTATATACATACACACACACACACTGATTGATATATATATATATACACACACACACTGATATGAAAGGCCATGAAGGGTAGTGGCTAATGACCTGTAGTTTAGAGCCTGACAGCCAGCATTTATTCTGACCTTTGTCAAATAGCTGAATGATCTTGACCTCATTAGACTCATCTATAAAAAGAGGAAAATTGTAGTATCTACTTCATGGGTTGCTAAGAGGATGACATTTGTCAATCAAATCTATAAAGCACCAAAACAATGTTATATAAATGTTGCTTTCTCTTTATCTATCTTCTATATCATCTATTAATTTAGTTATAGAATATATCAGATAATGGCAGTGCTATGGATCAAAATAAATGAGGGGCCATGAATTTTGGCTGTCTGTAGATACTTTTATTTAGGATGACCTGGGAAGACCTCTTTGGTTGGGGATCAGGGAGAGAATGGCCAGAGTCTGCAGTCAGAGTGGGAAGAGGAGCCAGGTCTCTTGTGCTCTATGCTTTCTTGAGCTCCTGATGCAGATGTGGGGTAGGCAGGTAGAAATTTGAGGCTGAGTTTAGAAGCAGGAATGGTGGAAAGGTAGGGGCTGGGGATATAAATTGGGAGGGTGGCAGTGTATTGATACTTCTGAACCACAACATTGAAGTCACCAAAGGAGTAAGTGTTGATAGAGACGAGAAGAGATCTAAAGACCGGGCCACTGGGTACTCCAATATATAGAGTTCAGGGAGATGAGGGAAATGGCAAATGAGACTTGGAAAGTTTAGAGATGACTTCAGAAAGGCATAGGCTGGTAGATTCCACAGAGTCTTGAAGGGTTTTTTAAAGGATTTATTATTATTACTAAATAATAAGAAAGAAATGGGAAACAGTAAAATAACAATGCTCCAAATAATGCAAAAGACCAATGCTCTTGAGCAAAACATTGAATTTCATTAATAATGAAGTAAAAACAGATTAAATGCTATTATTTCCAACTATCAATTGGGTAAGATGAAATGAAATAAAGTCAGTGGGTTGCAGGTAAACAATAATATACATTGCAGGTACAGATGTAAGTAGGTTGCCCATCAGTACTTAATCCGAGTCCTTTGCTCCTCATAGGTGGGTTTGAGGGTTGATTTTGATCAATGTGAGAGATATATCTTAGTTCTGACGGTGTATGCTTAGTTTTTAGTTATAATTGTTTATTTTTTAAAAATTATATGATCTGTTTTCTTTGCTTCCCTGCATATGTATTTCTTTGAGGATTTTGAATATTTGTTCGAAGATTTATGAATATAATGTTATAGAGTATAGCATATCTTCTATTTTGTATAATCTATTGTTTTCCTCCTGTGAGCAGTTTAAGTTAGTGCATTGCCATGCCTTTCTAGTTCCTCTGCTTTCTCTTTAATTCCTCTACCACCCAGTTTTGATTGGTTATATTATCTTTTAGTGTTTGCTTTCCTATCTTGAAATGCAATTTTCTATTAGTTGAAATGTTTTATTAAGCACTGTTTAAAACAGGTAGAAAAAATAGTATGTGTGTTTATGATCGCCTTCTGTTTTCCTTCTATACAACCTCAGCTTGCTAATTAAATCATTTGGAACGTTTATATTCTGCTCAAACCAGAATTCCTGCATTTATTTTTATTTTAGTTTTGTAGGTAAATGAATTCAGTGCTCACCATCAGTCCTTTTACTAGAGTTTCCCATTTATTTCTTGGTTGTCTGAAATTTGTCTTTTAGTAAAGTCTTCAAGAAAGATGAATTCTTGAATGCCGAAAATATGTTTGTTTATCCCCTTTATGCTTTAATATCATCTTTTAAGTATAAAACTTATGTGTTATTAACTTCCCATGAAAACTTTATTGAATGTTACTCTCTGTGGCTAGTCTCACATTTTTGCTTTCTATGCGTCTTTATGTATTTTTCACCCTTGATATGTAAAGATCATATATATATATATATATGCTATTTTATTTTATTGGTGTATGTTTTATGGTTGGTAATACTATATTAATTCTTTCCACTGGAATATGTCTCATTTAATTGGCTCAATTTCTCCTTCTTTTTTAATTTCTTAAAAGTTTCTGTGTTTTGGCTCTCTTTCTTCTAGACACTTAGAATGTGTACCATGGACAAAAAAAAAACAAAGGGGAGACATCAATTTTTTTTCTTCCAGTATGTTTAACTCCCTGAGCAAAATGAGATTTATGGAAACAGTTTTATTTATACTATCCTTGAATGAGTCTTTAGCCATGTCAGGCTTCCCTGGTGGCTCAGATGGTAAAGAATCTGCCTGCAATGCGGGAGACTTGGGTTTGATCCCTGGTTTGGAAAAATCCCCTGGAGGAGGGCATGGCAACCCACTCCAGTATTCTTGCTTGAAGAATTCCATGGACAGAAGAGACTGGAGGGCTACAGTCCATGGGGTCGAAGAGTCAGACACGACTGAGTGACTAGCACACACAGGCTTCTCTCTCCCTTTTTTGCTGCTGTTGTTTTTGAGTTTTTTTCATGCGCTTTGCCAGCTTATATTTTATCTATTTTTGTTGTCTCAACATATCTCCCCTGAGCTCTTGTATTTAGGCTTTGACCTCTTGTCTTATAATGGTGATCTCATCATTTGAGTTATTTTGAATCATTAAAATTAACCAGTGTGATCACAGTTTTTATTTACCTTATGGAAACTTTTTTTTTCTATATCTGCTCTTTGTTTTTTCTTTTTCCTCTCTTCTTTACTTTTGTTGTTTTATAACTCATGTTTTCTTCTATCTTTATGTTTTTTATTATTACCTATTTTTTTAATGATGTGAGCTCTTCCAGCTGAACTATTTGAGGAGGTTCATCTTGGGGAATCAGGCTCTGATCAAGGTTCTTTTACAGCTTAATAAGAGTCCCCCTTGGTTCTCAGGGAGATTCTATAAAACTAAATTATTCCCCATGGACTGTACAGTCCATGGAATTCTCCAGGCAGAATACTGGAGTGGGTAGTCATTCCCTTCTCCAGGGGATCTTCCCAACCCAGGGATCAAACCCAGGTCTACACACACCGCAAGTGGATTCTTTACAAACTGGGCCATCAAGGAAGCCCATAAAACAAAATAGTATTAGTCTTTTAGTGGATTTTTCTTAGAAGGTAAAACCACCTGAGTGGTTCTCTATCCAGCCTTACCTATCCAGCTTCTCCTTGTCACCAACCAGTTCCAGGAACGTTTCCACTGCCAGTTCCTGGGCTACAGTTCCCTTTGTTCCAAATAATAGGTTGTTAGTTTTGCTCCTTTGAAAACATCTTTAGAGAACTCTATTTCTCTAGCTTGATCTAAGATTGTAGCTGCAGGCATTTTTGCTCTGGTGCCTATCTGTACCCTGTTTGTCCTTCACTGCTTCTGGCTTCATTTCCACGTATAGTGTTTCAGGGTTATATTTTCCTTAAGTATAGAATTTGTGTTTTTCTTTTTGCATGTTTTCCTTGTTGCTCCGGGATGATTTATGAAAGAATAGGGGGAAGCACCATTATTACTTGGCTATTAAAAACCATTTATAAACCCTTATATATTTTCTGAAAGGTTGCAATAAATGATTTTCTTACTCCCAGATCAGCACACCTCCAATCAGTTCACAACACTACTTCCAAAGTAATTTATTTAAAATAAAAATCAATGTCCTTGCCTTCAGTGGCTTCTCATCACCTATAGGTTAAAATCCAGTTTCCTTAACATTGCCTGTAAAGTCTTCTGCGATCTGGATCCTGCCTACTGCATCAGCCTTCTGTGAATTCCTTTCCTACCACTGTCCCTCATGTACTTTCTTTTTCATATTTTACACTTCAATAAAAATAAACTAGTTTCTATTCATGCACCATGTCATTTTTGCACTGTGTCATTTCTTGCCTAATATGCTTTTCTTGTTTTGTTTTTCCCAGCTTGGAATGTTCCTTTATCAGACAAACTCAGTCTTTAGGGTTCAACTTAGGCAGTGCCTCCTATAGGGTATCTTCCCTGACACCCTCAGTCAGATCCTATGCTGATTACTTATCTATGTGCATTAAGCCTCCTGCAACAAGTTCTGTAAACTTTAAGAGGAATGAGATTATGTCTTATTCATCATTGTTTTTCCTGCACTTGGTGTAATGACTGGTGCTCAATAAATGTTTGTTAAACTGAACTGAACTGAGAAGATAAGACACCGCCCTCATTCCCAGGGAGTGTAGTTAGTTATCTTTTTAAAAAGCAAGGGAGTCTTGTTTCTCCAACTAACAATAGAAGACAACTTAGGGTAATTGGCAATTGCTCACTGCATAAGAAATGACCATTTGTAGAATGTCTCTGTATCTTTATAGAACTGCTGTCCAGGAATTATCCATTATGTTATTCAGTGTCTTTTTTATATTCATTCATTTAAATGTATTAAAATGCATTCTGCCCAGTGGGGAAAACAGACAATGAAACAAATATAATGGAGTGTGATAAGAGATGTATTTGTGGGAAGCACATGTTGCTCTCAGAGTGAGGAAGAGCTCTTCACCCTGCCCTGGGTCAGTGCAAGCTTCCTGGCAGCTGGGCTGTAAGTATCAGTGAGACAGGTGAAGGACAAAGGGCACTGCAGGCAGGAGAGGCAGGGGTTAAATGAAGGAAGTGGGAGACCAGAGGGTATCAGGACCTCTGTCTAAGGACAGTTGCAATTGTAGGAGGAAATGAAATGGCTGGAAAATAAATTAGAAAACTGTCCTGGAGAGGCAGACCTTTTCTGTTTCCTGTCATTAGATATTGGTAGTTTTGTTTTTCCCTCTTTATAGCTGCTAAAAATTTCAAAACTAATTTTTGTGTCCATTTCAGCGGCTTCCCATTAAGCTCTATGATATTGTTTTCCTTACCACTGGTCATTTTTGATGACTTGGCACCTCTCTTCTATTTATTCAGTTGTTTTTTTGTTTTTGTTTTACATTTTTGCTTGATAGTTGAATAGGTAGTCAGGAAGGGCTTTACGGAAAAGGTAAGATTTGCACTTTAGTGAGTGAATATCAACCTCCGAGGCAAGGAAAGAGCAAAGATTTCTCTCTTTGTTGTGATAAAGCTGCTTCAGAAGACCTGTTTGTCAGAGCAGCAAACCCTTAGAGACCACCAGCAGCCTCCAAAGTTTGAATCCACAGATTTGTATCTGATCAAACTATCGTGGGTTTGGGATAGGTTATATTCTTTCTACAGTGTCTGGAAGTCTGGCAAAGAACAGTCTTGGGAGAAAAAGCTATAGTTCACCCAGGCTTGGGTCCAGTCCAGTGCTCACGGGTGCCATCCCCGTGAGTCTTCCTGAGGCAGAGCTGGACACCTTGGATTGTGCTGCCACTGACAGGGTCTGTCCTCCTTCCATGTTTGACTTCTCAAGGGGAGATTTGTAAAGGCAGAGGATTTACTTCTATGCCATGACCTGAGGAGCTAAATCACAGCAGAACAGGTGTTAAGTGGCTTTGGTTTTTCACAATCTAAGGGACTTACCACTTAAATTTGCTAGCTTTTCAAAGTATTGATATCTTATATTTTGTTTAGTGACACCAGAGGTAGAACTCCAAAGGGGGAAGCCAACAGAGCCTTGACAAAAAGGAGACGAGTCTATGCTTTCATACCTTTATGTGCCCAGTGTGTTTCTTGGTAGTCTGTACGTTGGCTCTTAGAAAACGTCTCTTGATCCTAACAAAAATGGAAAAGGTTGTCTGGGAGGGTGGGATTCCAGGACTCTTAGCCCCTCCTTAAAAGTGTTTTTCTGCTTAAATACACGTAGCCCCTGCTTAGAAGTGTATTGCTCTGTGTATCATGGTTCTTAGTATTTTTATTTGGCAAAAGGAATCTGCCACAGAGAAATGTTTGAAATCCACTGATGTTTTTGTAGCTGCGGACTGTGTAGGTCAAGATCAGGCATTTTTTGTGTGTGGACAGCTGAACCACTAGGAATTCAAGTAATATCCAGGTCTGCATCTGTCTCTTCATATTCATAAATGAAGTGCATGTTTTTGAGGCATAGTTATTTACTCACAAGTGAATCATCATATACAAATGTATAGACATTTGAGAGAGTCGGTTGAATAACCCAAAACCTAGCTTACCTCTTCATAATGCAGTTCTCATAATATTAATTTTGCATAAAATATTCAGTCTCTCTCATTTGCCCCTCTACAGGTAAACTTCCCATGCCCTGTATAATTTCCTTTTTGTAGACATATTATTAGCTTTGATCCTCTATCTTGTATGGAGAACGGTCCATGTACTTCCTCACTCAGCTCCTACAGTTTCGAGAGACCCCAAACATTCTGCCTCATCTTTTACTGTTTCATCAACAAAGAGGTAAAGGTAGCCATCTTGATGGTTTTGCTTAGGGAACCTACAGTGTGACCTCCTGCTGTTGGGGAAGCTGAGCTGGAGGTGTACAGGAAGCTGTGAAATGTGTTCATCAGTCAATGCCTTTTCTGTGCAGGGGGCCCAGGGCCTAGGGTTTTGTAGTGAAATCAAAAGGAGTTAATCCTTCCCAGAAGAGCCCTTGTTTTAATGGGAAAATGTCTGCCTGAAATGCCTTCGTTCCACATGGATAAAAGAGAAATCAGTTTTCCTCTGTCCGGGCAGGGGTAGAGAGAGATAAGTTGGTTTCTATGTTCTGAGCCAAGATGGTTGGAAATCCTGTCTTTTCTCCTTATGGAATAGCTTTTCTGGTGATTATTTTGGAGCTCAGCAGTGGTTAGCAGTAAAATCCCTTCATTGATATGATTCATACCCTGGCTCTTAGGGAGTGTGTTAAAGAAACAGGATCCACACCCTAATAAGTCATCACAAGAGATTTGTATGTTTCTTAACTGAGTTAAATGAAGCCTGGTCCTTTCCTCTCTTCTGGCACAGGAGGTAGCCTTGAATGTAGTATGAATTTAGCCACTTATTGAATGCTTTAATTGTACATGCAGTTGAATTTAAAAAAGAATGTATGATACTGACCTATCTTCAAATGTCTAAAGTATAAGAGAAAAAATCCATAATTAAGATACAAATAAAGTACTCTAGAGGGGTGGACAAAGCTAAAAATTCAAAGGAAGGAAGGCCACCCCAGCCCTGCCAGGTCCTCCATATCCACAAGGAGACCAGTAATTTAGTGCAGATCCTTCTGCCACTTAATGCCACTTTCATCTGTTGGTGACACTGCGTAGAGAAGACCCCTCTATAGCAAGAGAATCTGAGAGTGGAGCAATGCCATACACACGGGTGGTTCTCATATAATTCCAATAGTACAGTGAAGCCAGCGGGTAGTTTGGATACAAGTTGCTGTTAGTTTTTAAGAGTTCTGTGTATAAATATAGAAAAATAGCACCATTGCATTATTCCTATGTATTATTTGAGATAGTCTAGAAGTATTAGCGATTAACAAGTACAAGTAGCCAAATCACAGATGTTTGTTGAGCCACTAGAAATAAAAACAACAGAGCATGTTAGAGACAGAAGTTGTTGTCCCTCCTCTCAAATACTTTATGATTTGAAAGCTGGTGGTCTGATGTGGGGAAATGAATCCTGAACTCAGAGACCTGGGCTATAATCAGGAATCTGCCCCTTACTAGTCAGCGAACGAACATTGGGCAAATCGCTTGGATGATCATAGCCTTAATTTCCTGATCTTTGTAGAATGGAATCATGCTAGTTTCTCTGCCTAAATTGGAAGGTTGTTGTGAGGATCAAGCAAGATAATAATGGCTTTGAAACGCTTTGAAAACAAGCCCTGTAAAATGCAAGGTTCAAGGGACTAATCTACATACAAAAATCAGTGTCACTATATTTTGTGTATGCACCTCCTCACTGAAGCGTTTTTATAAGCCTAGCATATAAAAGATTACTAATCTTTTCCTCAAATTCATCCTTTAATTATTCCTGGTTTCAACTCATATATGGACATGTGTGCATGATAAACTCGTCCCACATACCTTCTATACCCTTATCAAAGAAACCAACTTTTGTGTATAGATAACTGTAGATATACGGGGACTTAATTGTCTTTCAAGATTGCTTGGGTTTTGATACTTTAAGAGCCTGCTTTATGCACCCACATGAGTGGTAGAAAAGCCTCTATGGTGTGGCTACTATATCCCTAATAAATTTTTATTTTTCTGAAAGAAAAAAAAAAACCCCTGAGGCAGAAATTAATAGAGTGCAATCATTCAAAGAAACTATTTGGCAATACTTTAAATGATGTTAATTTTGTCTTAATGGGAGAGATTTTGAATGTTAGATAAATAGCAATTTCATCATTAGGGATACATTTACAACACAGGAGTTTAAAGAAAAAGGAAAGAGTTTCAGAGATGATCTTCAAAAGAAATCCAATGAAGACATCTTCAGGTGAAGATTCTTGAAGCACTTTCAGACTATTAGGTGTTTATAACAGGTAGCATGAAAGGAAGGTGTTTAGCCTGTATCTGGGATCTATCTCCACACATAGAATGATTTTAGTGGCTTGATGTGAAAGTTGCTGTTAGTATTTTAAACACTTCCATGAATAAGCATAAGATAGTGATCTGATTGTGAAGCAATAATATTTAGTTGACCTTTGTGTAGAATATCCCATTTCCCATGCTTCTTGCTCATGTTTGCTCAGCAGTTAGCTGTACACAGTTCACTTCAGTTGCTCAGTCGTGTCTGACTCTTTGGACTGCAGGACGCCAGGCCTCCCTGTCCATCACCAACTTCCAGAGCTTGCTCAAACTCATGTCCATTGAGTCAGTGATGCCATCCAACCAGCTCATCCTCTGTTGTCTGCTTCTCCTCCTTCCTTCAATCTTTCCTAGCATCAGGGTCTTTTCCAGTGAGTCAGTTCTTTGCATCAGGTGGCCAAAGTATTGGAGCTTCAGCATCAGTCCTCCCAGTGAATATTCAGGACTGATTTCCTTTAGGATTGATTGATTTGATATCCTTGCAGTCCAAGGGACTCTCAAGAGCCTTCTCCAACACCACAGTTCAAAAGCATCAATTCTTCAGTACTCAGCTTTTTTTATGGTCCAACTCTCACATCTGTACATGCCTACTGGAAAAGCTATAGCTTTGACTAGATGGAACTTTGTCAACAAAGCAATGTCTCTGCTTTTTAATATGCTGCCTGGGTTTGTCATAGCTTTTCTCCCAAGGAGTAAGCATCTTTTAATTTCATGGCTGAAGTCACCATCTGCAGTGATTTTGCAGCCTAAGAAAGTAAAGTCTATCATAATTTCCATTGTTTCCCCTCTATTTGCCATGAAGTGACGGGACTAGATGCCATGATCTTAGTTTTTTGAATGTTGAGTTTTAAGCCAGCTTTTTTACTCTCCTCTTTAATTCTCATTAAGAGCCTCTTTAGTTCCTCTGTGCTTTCTGCCATAACAGTGCTGTCATCTGCATATCTGAGGTTATTAATATTTATCCCAGCAATCTTGATTCCAGCATGTACTTCATCCAGCCCAGCATTTCACATGATGTACTCTGCATGTAAGTTAAATGAGCAAGGTGACAATATACAGCCTTGATGTATTCCTTTCCCAATTTGGAACCAGTCCATTGTTCCATGTCCGGTTCTAACTGTTGCTTCTTGACTTGCATACAGATTTCTCAGGAGGCAGATAAGATGGTCTGGTATTCCCATCTCTTCAAGAATTTTCCACAGTTTGTTGTGATCCTCACAGGCTTTAGTGTATTCAATGAAGCCAAAATAGATGTTTTTCTGGAACTCTCTTGCTTTTTCTATGACTCAATGGATGTTGGCAATTTGACCTCTGGTTCCTCTGCCTTTCCTAGATCCAACTTGAACATCTGGAAATTCTTGGTTCACGTACTTTTGAAGCCTGGCTTGGAGAATTTTGAGCATTACTTTGCTAGCGTGTAAATGAGTGCAATTGTTCAATAGTTTTAACATTCATTGGCATTGCCTTTCTTTGGGATTGGAATGAAAACTGACCTTTTCCAGTCCTGTGGCCACTGTCGAGTTTTCCGAATTTGCTGGAATATTGAGTGTAGCACTTTCATAGCATCATCGTTTTGGATTTGAAATAGCTCAACTAAAATTCCATCACCTCCATTAGCTTTGTTTGTAGTGATGCTTCCTAAGGCCCCTTGACTTCACACTCCAGGATGTCTGGCTCTAGGTGAGTGATCACACCATCATGATTATCTGGGTCGTGAAGATCTTTTTTGTACAGTTCTTCTGTGTATTCTTGCCACCTCTTCTTAATATCTTCTGCTTCTGTTGGGTCCTTACCATTTCTGTCCTTTATTGTACCCATCTTTGCATGAAATGTTCCCTTGGTATCTCTGATTTCCTTGAAGAGATCTCTAGTCTTTCCCACTGTATTGTTTTCCTCTATTTCTTTTAATTGATCACTTAGGAAGCCTTCTTATCTCTCCTTGCTATTCTTTGGAACTCTGCATTCAGATGGAAATATCTTTCCTTTTCGCCTTTGCCTTTCCCTTCTTTTCTTTTCTCAGCTATTTGCAAGGCCTCCTCAGACAACCATGTTGCCTTTTTGCATTTCTTCTTTTGGAGGATGATTTCGATCATAGTCTCCTGTACAATGTTACAAACCTCTGTCCATAGTTCTTCAGGCACTCTATCAGATCTAATCCTTTGAGTCTATTTGTCACTTCCACTGTATAACCCTAAGGGATTTGATTTAGGTCATACCTGAATGGTCTAGTGGTTTTCCCTACTTTTTTCAATTTAAGTCTGAGTTTTGCAATAAAAAGTTTGTAATCTGAGCCACAGTCAGCTCCCAGTCTTGTTTTTGCTGACTGTATAGAGCTTCTCCATCTTCTACTGCAAAGAATATGACCTTGTCTCAACTGCTCTTTGGACCTCTTGTTTTTTGTCCTAGGGCTGATTTGTTCCTAAGTAGGAGACTTATGAGAGACCCTTTAGTCATTCTGGTGCAGGTGCCTACCTTGAATTGCAAGGGTGTCAAGGTCCTCTGTAATGATTTGACCAAGTAGAATCATGGGCCAGTGGATAAGAACTCCTCTCTTCCTGCATCAGAAGGCAATTCTGAGCATCCTCTGAGTCTTTATAGAGTGCGCAGTAGAGCGGCCCCAGTGGCTTACAGTAATGTCCTTGGGATGGCTTTCTCTCCCTCCTTGTCTCCTGCTTTCTAGTTCCACTCCTCCTGTTCCCTAGGAAACTTTCTGAAAAAACAAACAAAACCCAAACAACCTGTACAAAAGCCTTTGTCTCAGGCTCTAATTTTGGAGGGAACCCAACTCAGGACCACTTGTAAAGGCTCTCTTTGAGTCCCTGCTATGCATCTAGATCGCAAAGAGTTGGACACGACTGAGCGGCTGAACTGAACTATGCATCTAGGATTGCAGATCAGGTGGACGAGACAAGACAAATAGAATCACCCTCATTCCTGTATAAAATTTCTCAATCCAAATACCCATTCCCATCTCTTCTAACTGTTCAGGGACCTGGATTTATTGCTGATTCTTCTGTTCCTTCTAACTTTAACTTATTCATTCCTCTGATTTTCCATCAGCATTTAAATATTTTAAAGTATCTACCATCCTTAAAACAAAACAGAACAACAAGGCTTTTTTGAACTCTATACTCCTTTCTATAAATGACCCATCTTTCATTCACAACCAGGTTTCTTGAGCACAGTCTACATTCATTATGCCTTTTTCTCATTTTCTTCTTTTTTAAACCCACTTGAGTCTGACTTCTGTGTCTGCCACTTCATTGAAATTACCTTTGCCAAGTTCATCAAAGGTAGTTTGGAATGGAATCTGGACAACACCTCTCAATAATGACATTGGTGGACTCGTCTGCAGCTTTGAAATCTGAGTGCTCCTTCCTCCTTGAAGCAGCCTCTCTCATTTGCCTCTTTGATAATGTGCAGCCCATCTCCTCCCCGTACCCTTCAGTCTCTTCTTCCTTTCCTACACGGGTGCCTCTTCCTTTGCCCACCTTTTAAACGTGGCCTTTTCTCAGGGCCCTCACTAGCTTCCTTCTCTCTGCTCACTTCTTCCCTGTGATCATTCCCTCCCATCTATTCCTATAGCAGAGCATCAATTACCAACCAGATGTTGATGATTCCCCAATGTCTCCTGCTGAGACAGAGTGGCTCTGGGGAGGGTTTCTTTATTTACAGGATGCGCATCAATCTTTTTGGCATGGCGATCTCTTCACTGTATTCAAAGCTTTGCTGCGCCTATCTCTAATAAGTGAATCCAGTTTGCTTCTTCCCAGGAGATCTGCTGAGGCTTCATGGAAGTTATTAAATACAGTGCTTGTTGCTTGCTAGGCCAAAATAGCAAGGAGTGTTTTTCCTTAATCTCAGAGAATTGTTCTGTGATTAGTTATGTATTAAAACCTAAAAGTATTTGCCTTTTTAGTAGTACATGGATGGGATATGTCTAGTTTAGGGGTGTCGTTTTTTTTTTTTTTTTCATTTTGTGTATTACCTCTAAGTAATTGGTAATAGCTACATAGAAAACTGTGTTACTGTGATTCTGTAGGAAAGACTGATTTTGTTAATTAACAGTATCTCCATGGGCATGAGAGGGAGGGGTGGTGACGAGTCTGCTGTGCAGTGCATCTTACAGGGAGAGTGGTGCTCGGTGTCCTGTTATCCAGGAACCTCACGTGGTTGCATGCAACCTGTGTGTTCTGGTCTGGAAGGTTGGTGTACTGTCCAGGGCCACAAATACTTCTAAATTCAGCTCAAAGGAATGAGATCAGCTCCACAACTTTCAAATCTCTTCCGCTATTTGGAAATCTGCAAGTTCCTATTTCCAAAGCAGTGATTCTTCAGAATGATTTTCCACCGAGCCGCCGCACCATTTTTTACCCACCAATCAGAAAGTTGGAAGAACCGTTGTTTTTGTTGGAAAAGGACCCCACGTTTATTTAGTGCCAAGTTCCTACCTGGCATGTGTGCATTTTATTTTACTTTATTCTACTTTATCTTCATAAGATCTCAGTATGGTACATAGCATCATCTTTATTTTGCAAAGGAGGAAACTGAATTTCAGGAAATTTTAGAGTCTCACCCTTTGTTGTATAGCTTAATAAATGGTAGAGTGAGGAGGATCTGACCTCAGGGCTGCCTGGGTTCATTAAGGGTGGCAAAACCGAACCATGATCCTCTCATTCATGTCTCCAATCTGAAGATCTTCACCTTAGCACTGAGTATGCTGGCTTTCTCAGTAACTTTTCTGGATGACTGTTAAAGGTGAAATAGACAGATGCTGCCCCTGTCTTGGTAGATAGCAGTGGCAGGAAAACTTCATTCCACTCCTAGTTCAGTGGCCTGTTTGTCAGGATCTGTTTCAATTTTGCTTCAGATCAGAAACTTTCTGCATCATTAACCAAAGAAAGGCTTAATGGAATTCAGTACAAGGTAATCATGCCTGCATCTCTGAGAGTTGTCCCTCAGATACACTTAGAGAGGATTATTCAAATACTCATCACTGGGGTACCACGGGGGTGAGTGGCAACATGGTTAATCATCATTACCATCCCCAGCTCCACTCTTCTCCAGCTTTCCCCACTTGCCTTGCACCTCTCCGATGCTTGATCCAATTTCCATGATGTATTTCAGGAAACTGTGTCTCTTGTATTCCATTCCAGGGTGCAGAAGAACTGTGGAATCATGACCCGATCAGGTCTCCCTGTTATCCTGCCCTTTCAAGTTCCTGCAGGTCTCTACCACACACTCTGCTAAGCCCAGCTCCCAGGAGGATCCCTTTTCTGGGGCCTTCTATTAAAGATAATTGTACTGTTGTAAAAACAACAGTGTTGATAATGAAGGTAGTTGGACTGTTGACTGAGAAGCAGATTATTAAGTCCAGTTCTCTCCCCATTACCATTCTAACTAGAATATATATTTCAGAGGCTCAGCTTTTAAAAATTTTAATCGCTCTTTGTTTAACTCCTTTGCTAGCTAATGGGGTAAACAGACATTTTGGATTTCTGCAAGTAGCTTTTAAGACTCAGATTCTGAAAATCCTCAGGGTCAGCCAGAACAAGATCTTCTTGGAGTTTTATAGTAGTGGAGACAGTGGGTAAACGATCAGCTTGATTTGATTGAATGCTTACTATGTACCCAAGGCTGTCTGAGACTGAAGTGTTGTTTGGTAGATTCATTCATTCATTTTCATTTAACAGTCATTCACTGAGCACTTAAGATGCTCCTATTACTGTGCTCAATGAAAGGGGTAAAATGGTAGACAAGACTGACAAAGTGGCTGTCTTCAGTTTTGTTAGTTTAGATGAAGAGGTAGGACTGGATGGCCTAACAGTCTCCATGAGCGATGCTCAAAGCAGCTAAGATATGTGAGGCTCCTTCCCAGAGAGAGAAAGACCCATGAGGCATGATATGATCAGGGACATTTCCTAGAGAATGCAAGGCTCAAGCCAATTCCCAAAGAAGGGAATTGATTTGAGGAGTCCATCTTCCGGAGCAGCCAGTGCTCCAAAGAAAAGAAACTTCATGGCAGGAGACAGTGTCCACGGTATGGAGTAGGCGGCTGGGGAAGGGGTGGCAAGTATTCCTGCCTTTAAGTCTGTTCTCACCATAACTCAGTCTGTGACCTTGGGCCGTTATTTTTCCTCCCTGGAACTCAGTTGCCTTATCACAAAATGGTAAGATGGCATCCAAGTAGAGCTTTCAGACTTTTTGTTGTTGCTGTTCTTAACAGTGGGAACCACTTTTCAGACAACAATGTTCAAGTAATTCCATTGTGTAAAACAGATGCAGGTGGAATGGATTTAGTTCTAAGAGAGTGAAGAGTTTTATCAGCTCCCTCATTCACTCAGCCTCCTCTTCACCTTTTTACAGACACTCTCAAAGTATCTCTGTAGAATTCTAGAATGCCACAGAACCCAGTTTGGAAGGCAGTGGACTGTATGATATGACTCCAGAAATTCCCTTCTTTTGGTAAAATTCCACAAGACTGCTCAGTCTACCAGGTGTTCCATTGATTCAGACACAGAGAAGGGACTACTATTTGAAAGTATTTCCCAACTCTTTTCTCCAGTGTCAGAAAAAAATTTTTAAAATTGGGATGCAGCTAATTTCTCAACAGAGTTGCTGAATCATTCTTCGTCTCTTTCCTTTCACATCCATTCACTGAGGGCTCAGTATGGAGATAGTGCAGCAGATCAAAAATTAAGCAGCAGAAAAACCCAAAAGTTCCTGCCATGGGAGGGTTTGTATTTAGTGGGAGAGAGAGAGATAATATATAAGCAGAACAATAAAGAAGAAAAATAATTGCATATGTGAGAAATCTGTGCAGAAATAGGCATGACTGTAAGAGCCAATAATAGCAAGAAGGGTACTTCATTCTTTTTTTTTTCCATCAGTCCCTCAACACATTTTTCTGCAGTTACTACTACTCACAAAGCACGGGGCCCCACTGTGGAGATGTTATAGTGACCGCAAGACCGACCCTAGTCGTCTCATGGGAGCTTATGATTTAGATCGATTCTCATCTCTGATAGTCATTAGGAGGCAAAAATAAAATAATGTAAAAGTATAAATTAAGAAAAATTGCATATGTGTGTGCTTGTGTGTGCGTATAAAATATTCCCTGATTTTTGCTGCTGAGGCTGGGACATGCGAAGTATTTTCATGACAGGCAGATTCACGCATCCTCATTCTTCCCCCTTCCTAAACTGGGAGTCAGAAGGTCTGAACAGAAATCAATTCCTGCAATTTATTTTTAACTTCTTTCTCCTTAGTCAGGATTGATTTTTGCCTTTGTGATCAATGGCAGAGAGAATAGCTCCATGGCTCGAGCAGCTGTTCAAGCCGTCAGTCTGGTCGACCCCACATCTATTGAACAGAGCTTTAGAAGCTGATTATGAAAGTAATAGGATGAAGATGTTTAAAGGATGGGCCTGATTACCCCTGCCTTCCTGGTGAAGAATGCCTTCAGGTGGGGGGTAAGGCAGTGGGACACCCTGTCATTCCCAGTGGGTAAAACCTGTCATGGTGAAGCTGGGAAGAGGGGAGGCCTTGGGGATCAGCTTCTTGTTTGCCACCCTGACTCTCTCCCTCCCTCCCTTTTAAGCTCTTTCCTTTTCTTCCTCCTCCTATTTCATCCTTACTACATCAACTGCTGTTAGGTTCAGAACTGCAAGCAAAACATCTGTTGTAAAAAAAAAAAAGGGGAAATTGATTGGTTCTTCTCTCACTGTGTTTCTCAGGCTTTAAAATTGTCTGATTCTTTAATCTCCATTCTCTCCTCCTCCTCCCTTGTTTCCTTCTAATCCAGCTTGTGTGTAATGGGAGCATGATATTAGACACTTACCCTCTCTCCCCCTGGCCTTGGAACCTCTCGAGGCTGGGCTAGATTGCTTCCACTTTCTTCTGTGAAAAACGCTTTTGGAAGGAATGCGTGATCCTGCGTGGTGGTAGTTCCAGTGAATGCAGTTAGAATGGAGAGGGAGCCATACCCAAGGTCTCCTGTCTGGTTCTCCAGAATAAACGCCTACAGTTTTACTGCCGGCCGCAGGTGGCAACTGCTTCCAGACTGCAGTGTGGGGAAATCATCCCAGGGCTCTTAGGACGTTGTGTTTATTATCTCAGGGCCCTGTGTAATTGCTTCTGAGGTGTTCTTTGTGGGGGCAGGGAGGGAAGGTGTAGAAGCAGTGACTTTCTTACTTCCTCTGAAATATCTGAAATGAGTCCTGTGAAGCGGACTGAACGTACCTTTTCTGTGAAAGCATTTTCTCTCTTAAGATTTGTCCTCGCTCTCCCTCCACAAGTTTTATCTCCTATCTAATTTTCTCTCTTATTGAATAATCTATAGTTCTTGGAGAAACAATTGTATATAAAGAATCAGCTATCATTTCTTGAGAGGCTAGTATAAGCTAGGCATATTATTAATGAATTTAATTGTTATGACATGGTATTTGGTGAGTCCTGCTCTTAATTCCATTTCACAGAAGAGGCACAGAGCCGTTAAGTCATTTCCCAAGATCACACAGCCAGCAAAGAGTGGAACAGAGATTTGACCTAGGCAGACTGACACCAGAGCCTTCTTTCTCAATCTCTGCTCTTGTTCTGTGGTTCAAATAAGAGTCACGACTTAAACTTCCTTGTTTGCCTGAAGTAAACTGGGTCAAGAACTGTGTAAGGGGGCGTGAGTGGGTGTGGAAAGCTTAACACAGAGTAGATGCTTAAAACAGGTTTGTGGCATCATTGAATGACAACAAAAATAAACTGACAGCAGGGGGCGGGGGGTGGGGGGAAGGGATAGTGAGGGAGTTAGATCACATGTGCACACTGCTGTATTTAAAACTAATTACCAGTAGGGTCCCCCTGTATTTCACAGGGAACTCTGCTCAATGTTATGTGACAACCTGGATGGGAGAGAGTTTGGGCGAGAATGGATATACACGTATATGCATGGCTGAGCCCCTTTGCTGTCCATCTTAAACTATCATAACTTTATTAATTGGCTATATGCCAAAATAAAATAAAAGGTTAAAAAAAAAGAAACTGACAGCATAGGGTCTTAGGAGATAGGAATTGAAGAAAACATTCATGCTAAGGAAACCAGGGCCAGGAAGTGAAACGAGGAGGCACACAGAGATGTGACATTTTTGAGTCTCTGCTGTTTTTCAGGTGTGTGTTGGGCCTATATTTTGAGGGTTTTTATCTGCTTTGAGGTGAAACTGAGGTATGGGGGCAGTTAAGTGCTTTTTCCTAAAGAGTCCTAATTGCTGATGGGCTGGGGGAAGTTTGGGATCCATGTCTGAGCTTCTGCTCTGATGTTTTTCATAAATTTTCATAACAAAGAACTAAATCAGTAACCCCAAAAGATGCAGAAAGATAAAATCCCTGCTAACCCAGCTGTAACTCTTGGATGTTTCCTTGAAGCAGAATCACATTCCTGATGTGAACCACCTCTGCAGAGATAAACAAATAAAATTTTAATAAGATTATTGAGCAGTGTAGTATAGACTTTTTATTGAAAGTGTCAAGTAAAAATGAAGCAGAGTGTTTATGTTAGATACTGAATGGCAAAAACCCTTAATAAAAGCTACACACACCCACTGTTTCTTGCCCTCCTCCCAAAGTGCCTCCTGTGGAACTGGTCAAGCACCATTGATCCACTCACTTGGATCTCCTGTCCTGCTGCCTCTCCAGCTCTTCTGGCCAGGTCCCCCACCCCCGCCCCATCTTTTCTCTCCCCATCTCACTTTGATGTGTAGGTCAGTTCAGCCGTGATCTGGTTTCTCTAGTCTTCTATCCTCAAATCCATCTCCTCATTCAGCAAAGAAGATGTCCTTCAATGTGAGAATCTCCTCCCCTCCTAAGACAGTGGGAGTGTAAATAACACTTAGACGGTAAAGAATCAGCCTGCAATGCAGGAGACCAGGGTTTGATTCCTAGGTGGGAAAAATCCCCTGGAGAAGGGAATGACTGCATGCTCCAGTATGCTTGCCTGGAGAATTCCTTGGACAGAGGAGGCTGGTGGACTACAGTCCATGGTGTTGCAAAGAGTCAGACACAACTGAGCAACTAACACTTTTACTTTTCATACACTTATTACTGGTGTGTGTGCACACACATGCACACCACACTGTGGAGGGTGATACAGAAGAAGGCTTATGCCTACATCTCTGGAGTCAGGCAGGTATGAGCGGGAATCCAAGCTCAGCCCTCTACCGGCTGTGTCACTCTTCCATCTCCATGTCTTAGTCATGTTATCTATAAAAGGACGTAGGATGAGTATGGCCTCCACAGTGCCTAGCATTGATTCATTGTAATTCTAGAAGGATCATGAGAATAAGTTGAGTAAACTGTTGTAGTTCTGAGGTAGGGGTGTTGTAGCCACGCGTTCCAGGAAACAAACTCACTCAGAAGGACAATGCAGATAGTGGAGTGCAGTTTATTACACCGGCGGGCCCAAGGCAGAGTCTCCTCTTAGCCAAGGACCCTGACCAGTTTTTGTGAAAACCTTATATACCCTAAGTGTATGTGCTCAATCCCACCTCCCCAAATTCTCTGAAACTAGTCTGAACAAAGGAAAAGAAAGATACAATCAAAGTTAACCCGTGATTCGTATGCCTTAAGCCTAGGTAGTTAACAGTGGACAATTATCAATAGGCCTGTGGTCATACCCCAATAAGCATAATAGAATTTATGATTCTATTTGGTTACACAGATAATTAAGGTATTTTTTTAGCAATGAAGAGTCTAGGTACGAGCCCTGGGGCTCTTCTATCCTGGGGGCTGATTTTCCAGCTTGTGTGTCCTTTCCATAGATACAGGGCACATAGCTCAAAGTCCACAGTCCAGCCCAAGATGGAGTCCTGCTTCCAAGATGGAACCTGTTTTGTCTGTTTCCTCCTTCAGGGGTTTCTCTATTTTATACTTCTTAGCGTTTGCTCTGCTCAGAGTACCATGGCATTGGCATTCATTCTCCATTGCCGTTGGTACACCTTACATGTTTGGCTTATTTTTACAAAGAAATGGTGAACTCCATGAGGTCACAGCCCACGACTCCTGTGACATCTAACACAGCCTGGGCACAAAAGTGCTGAATAAGTAAATACGTTCATTGATTGATCAATGTAACACATAGTAGAATTGGGGCTGGTATCCCTAATGAGATGTCTGAACCTGATTAATGTTCAAAGAACGATGTGAATTTGGCCAGACCTTTAATTAATATGTGGATTCGGCAGTGGATAGGGAAAAAATCTCTTGTAATCTGCTTCTTCATGTCCCACAGGAAAACACTCTCTCTTATGGCCCCTAGTTTTCCATGTTGTGGTGTTGCCAACCACTCAAAGGATAATTTGATGTAAAATCAAGACCCACTTGTAGAAATCCATGCAATTATCTCTGCTTTGTGTTTTTCTAAGCTTGTTTTAGTGAATACAGAACGATGCAGCCTAGCAACATGAAAAGAGCCTCGGGCTTCAAGTCAGCAGTTTGGAGGTTGGCTGTGAGCCTTACCTTTTATGACCTAGTGGGGCCTGTCTGGGCCTCAGGGCCCCTGAATTCTAACATGGGGATGTATTGACAGTTAGAGTTCCCTGGCATGCTTGTGCTCCAGCCAAATGAGATTCAGCCCAGAGATGAAAACGAATGGCCCAAAGCAGAATGCTCTACAAATATGAGCTGTGACATGGGTGCCAGGTACCAAGAGGCAGTCAAATGGGAATAGGACATGTTGTCTCCCCTCAAAGATGATATGAGACCCTCTTCTAGTAATCCTCTCAGCAGCTGATAAGTGCAACAAGAGAGCTACAGGGAGCCCTGAGAATCAGCTGAAGAAAGGCTGGATTCCAGCTGGGAAATCCGGATGGGGGAGGATTCTTTCAGGAGGTAGCTTTTGATGTAAGCCAGTGTGAATTTCCTTAATGCTGGTATTTATAAGGATCTGGGTCAGGATGAACCCTCCAGGAAATTGGTCCTAAACTAGCTATTCTCTGGGGAGGCTTTGAGTAGACTCTTTAGACTCGTTCAGGGTCGTGCAGGGTAGTGGACATTGTCAAAATTTAAAGACCCAAGTTCAAATCCAGGCTCTGCTGCTCTGAAGCTGAGTGACCTTACACATATCATTAACTTTATCAGTAAAGCGGGGCTGTACAGTATCTCTCCACCAAGGTTGCTGTGCATGAGGGCAGACAGCACGTAACAAGAGGGGAGCACCAAGTCTGACTTTCCGACAGTGATGCTTCTGCTGGTGGAGGCCAGGACAGCAATGACACAGACAGTACAATGGGGAAGCTCCAAGAAATAGCAGTTGGCATTTTACAAGTATTCATGGCTCTCTTGGGGAAGTGGCAATGTTTTCTGAAGAAAACAGGTTGACAGATGGTTTAAATCCATCCACTGCTGTCCCCAAATTCACTCATGAGGGATGCAAATCCCATGTCAGAGAAGTTTGGCTGTTATATCTAGCAGCCCACGTTATCTCCAAGTCTGCCTAGAAATCCCATATCTCAAAGACACATCCCTGCTTCACTAGAAAATTAATGGCTTTGTTTGCCTTGCCCTTTTAAGTTCTTTAAAATACTGTGAACATATCAATAAAATTAGTCATTCTCTAAGCAGCTATGTGCACCTGCCATTTATCCCATGTGGCTGAAGATATGTCTGTTCTATCGCTCTGCCCGTCCATTTCTTGCTTCTCTTCTCATATTCCATACTGCCTCTAACCTTTCAGTCTGCAGACAACTATAACCCCACAGGGTATATGTAGCTTCTGCCCCAGTGGCAAATGTTAATGCCCTACACAATCTATAGACTGGGCATGTCTGGATCATCAGCTTGGTTTCTGTACTAATGCTGCCATAAAAGCTATAGACTGAGTGGTTTATGAAAAACAGAAGTTTATTTCTCACAAGTCTGGAAGCTGGAAAGTCCAAGATTAAGGTGCTGACAGATTTGGTGTCTGTTCATAGATGGTCAACTTGTTGCTGTATCCTTGTGTGTGTTATGAGAGTGCTCTCTGGGATCTCTTTGGTAAGAGCACTAGTCTCCTCATGAGGCTCCACCCCCATGACCTAATCACCTCCCAAAGGCCCCACCTCCAAATACCATCACAGTGGGGATTAGGTTTCAACATATGAATTACAGGGGGATACAGAAACTCAGTTTATAGCAATTTGTCAGTGAAAATACTTCTAAAATCTTTGGGTTTCTGGATTCATAAACAGGTCAATCATAACATCCTATTCATTGTACTTATAGAATAATTTACAGATAATGTGGAAACATTTTATTATCTTATCTCATTTACTCTCTGTAAGAGAAGAGTAACTATTATTTCCATTTTATAGAAAAATAACCTTGAAACTCCAACAGACTATTTACTATGTCTAAAACTGCATGTCTGATACATGCATGCCTGATACATGATTGAGCTGAAACTAGAATCACTAATGTTACAGATACTGGTACCTTTTGCCTTTCTTCCTCCTCCTTCTCTCCCACTCTTGTGTTTTAATTTTCTGAAATTCTGGAATGTTATATAAAAGACAGAGGCTAGTGTCTGGATTGGGAATATTTTAGCCAATTAATTGACCTCATGATATCTATCAGTATAAAGGAAATAGCCTATGTAATATCTCAAAAAGAAAAACTTTTATATAAGTATAGGAGGACTATATAAGCTTGACTGCTTGCAATATCTTTTCTAACCCTTTCTCAGTCTATATTTTATGAAACCATGCTGCACTCACAGTGTAAAAGGAACAGGGGCATTTGTGAAAGCGGAAGTCGGGCTCTTTTGATAGTAAGTTGTAATATTTGTCTTTAAGGTTTCCCTAAGTAGTGTTTGCTTTTTCTGTGAAGCTCTGGCATCCTGATTTAGAACGCTCAGTGTAGACTGTCTGAGTTTTAGCTCTTTTTTAATCTATTACTCTATTAGCTGGGAGTATTCAAATGCTCCCAAATTTTGTACTCCGGATAACAATTCAAATCCATATCAGTTTGTTTTTATTGCTGCATTTACCATCTTTGCCTGTTCATCCACCAACAAAACTAGGAGAGGACAAGCAATGAACTTCCATTTTTATGGGTAAAGTGGACATCCCAAGAACTTCTTTCAGTCCTTTTAGATCATAAAAGCTAGAACATGAAGATAAGATCTGTAACCGTTCGTGGTCAAATCTCTGGCACACAGCACTTCGGGTTGGCAGTCTCCACAAGTGAACCTTCTCCACAAAGTCATCCTTGCTGAGGCAGCGAGAATTTCAGTCCTCTATCCCTGGTTGGTTTTGACCAGGAAGCCCACTTGGCTACCTCAGCACTTCCTGAAGCCTCCAGTTTGCATGTCAGCTGTCACCAGGGTCAGTCACCGTAAACCCTCCAGTGTATTACACCTACGCCTCTGTCAGCAGGGACAGGTAATAGGCATTGAGTACTTAGCATGTGCCAGGTTTAAGGTTAAACTCTTTACATGCCATGGTGGATTCAATCATCATGATAACATATCAAGAAAGTTCCAGAAAAACATCTACTTCTGCTTTATTGACTACGTCAAAGCCTTTGTGTGGATCGCAACAAACTGTGGAAAATTCTTCAAGAGATGGTGATATCAGACTACTTGACCTGCCTCCTGAGAAATCTGCATGCAGGTTAGGAAACAACAGTTAGAACCGGACATGGAACAACAGACTGGTTCCAAATTGGGAAAGGAGTACGTCAAGGCTGTATATTGTCACCCTACTTACTTAACTTACATGCAGAATACATCATGCAAAATGCCAGACTGGATGAAGCACAAGCTGGAATCAAGATTGCTGGGAGAAGTATCAATAACCTCAGATAACGCAGATGACACCACTCTTATGGCAGAAAGCGAAGAACTAAAGAGCCTCTTGATGAAAGTGGAAGAGGAAAGTGAAAAAGTTGGCTTAAAATTCAACATTCAGAAAACTAAGATCATGGCATCCAGTCCCATCACTTCAGGGCAAGTAGATGGGGGAACAGTTGAAACAGTGACAGACTGTTTTTTTGGGCTCCAAAATCACTGCAGATGGTGACTGTAGCCATGAAATTCAAAGACACTTGCTCCTTGGAAGAAAAGTTATGACCCACCTAGACAGCATATTGAAAAGCAGAGATATTACTTTGCCAACAAAGGTCCATCTAGTCTAATCTATGGTTTTTCCGGTAGTCATGTATGGATGTGAGAGTTGGACCATAAGGAAAGCTGAGTGCCAAAGAATTGATGTTTTTTTTTTTTTTTTTTTTTTAGTTTTCCTCATGGTGTAGTTTTATTGTTTCTTCCACAATATTCAGATGTGCAAGAAATTTCACAAGAGAACAAGTCAGCAAGTTCATAAGAAGGCAGCAAATTCTTCACAAATCAACGGGCTCTTGAACCCACAAAAAGACAAGAAGCAAGTGTAAGGTTATAAAATGTTAAAGATGAAATTCCATCACAATGTACTTTTTTTTCAAGCTCTACTGGAAATTTAACACAAATATCAGTGTTAATTACACTTTGTCATGTATGATTTGAGCTTGCTTTAAGCTCATACACTGAAAGGAAGTCTCATTTCATGCACAAAATGTGTTGCATGCTTGGCTTCCTTAATAAAACTACAGTTGAACATTTCCAGTGCCAAAAAAAATATTCAGCGAAGCTAAACTACAGGAAAATGCAAGTTAGTAAGCTTTTGCTCGATACTTGACTAATAATATAAAATCATCAAACTATACTTAGAAATGATAAAAAGACATTGTTATCTTGATAATTTCATCTTAGTTTCAACACCAAACAGTAAAGAAAGCATCCAAGTTTCTGTTACAGTTTTCTAATTTAACTTAGTTGTGATGGTCAATATTTAGGATCAAAAGGTAACTGCCCCAATTCTATTTCAAGGTTTGCCATATGTCTTCCATTAGTGCGACCATATTTATGCCATTTACCTTCCCTTTTATAAGGTTGTGGCTGAGGGTGCTTCTGCTCTTGTTTTCGATGCCTGGAGCTTTCAATATTTACCATACGTTGCTTTTTATCTGGTCGACTGGGTCCATATGGAGGGGAAAAGGTGTGACCAAAGAAGTGTCTATATATATATCCATCCAACTTCTCAAATACGCCATCATTATCTACTTGATATTCCTTCATGTCTTTAAGATAATCTTTAACATCATTGACAAAGTCAGTGAAGAGCTTCTGATCATGTATAAAGACACCATTTAGGAAAAACTTATTGATGAAGTGATCAAGTTCTTTCCAGTGATGAAAACTATCCAGTTTTTCTAATAAATACCCTTCAATTAACTGTCTAAATTCATCTATCCTTACAGGATTCAACATTTTAACATTAAAAAGGTTAATAGATTCCTGTTGAGCACGTTCAAATACACCAGAACAAGCCTTTCTGAAAGAATTATAATTTCCACCACAGTCATGCTCAGCACTGCATTTCTGTGAATTTGTATTTTTTCCAAATTCTTCAAAATGAGGCTTTTCTTTTCTTCCCTCTCTCTGCATAGTAGGGCCTCTACTATTCTGGTTTTGTGTACGTGCCTTATACTGTGGATGTAAATATTCACTATAAACTGTTGTCGGTTTTTTAGCTGTGGCTTCTTTCGTAGCACCAAATCTTTTATTGCCTTTTTCATCAAAGATATTCTTGGTGGTATCTTTGAAATGCCTGAAAGTGGATTTAACTGAATCTGAGAATTTTTTCAGATTTTCTTTTACAGCTTCTTTAGCCTGTTTAATTTTTTCTTTATGATGCCTCACAAACTCCTTAGTAGAATTCTTCATTGCATCAAATGTTTCCTTAACAGAACCCAAAAATGTTTCCTTTGATTTTTTAGCTCTGTGGTTTCCTCTGTTCCCTTTCTTCTTTCCATCAGTTTCTTGTTTCTCATTTTGATCTTTTGCTTCAACATACAGTCTTTCCCACAAATCAGAGCGCTGCTGCTCGAAGGTGAGCTTGCGCTCCAGCTCGGCGAGTCTTTCCCGTAACATTTCTATTTCCTTTTTCTCAGTCACTACACTGGGCGAGTCTGGGCTGCCATATGAGTGACTGGAGCTTAGCTGTTGGAGTTCCACCCTTAAGGCCATGGTTATTAGTCGTTCTCTTTCTAGTTCCTTCCTGAGCATCTTTGCTTCTGCCAGTAGAGTCTCCCTTTGATTAAGGAAACTGTGTGTTTTCAGCTTTTCTTCTTCCAAATGCTGCTTAAGTTTCTGATTTTCTGTAATTAATTCAGTGCTTGTCCCTTTATCTTCTAATATCCTAATCTGTTCTCTTAATTTCCTTAACTCTTCCTGTAATGAAGACAAAGCTTTTTCTTCCTTCTCCAGAGATGTTCTTAGATACTGATTTTCTGTATCAAGGTTCTTTTTCTGAGTTTCAAAGGACATCTTCTCTGCTTCAGTATGGGTCCAACACCTTGCAAGGTTTTCCTTCAATGACTTATATTCTATTAGCGACTCTTGTTCCTGTTGACACTGGGAAAGATAATCCTTCATATCATTCAATTCATCTTCATGTATCTTTTTGACTAACTGTTGACGCTTCTGAATCTGAATTGTGCCATAGAAATGTCCAAATCCCATGCTGATCGCAATCACCAAAGCAAGTATAACACATTTATTGAGACCACTACTGAACTGCCGTTTACATAGCTCCTGAGGGGGTTCAGGCTCTTGTTCAGCAAGTGGCCTTTCTTCAGATTCTGAACTAGACATAGTCTTCTTTCTGGCACGACGTCGTCTAAAGGTCGGACTGGGCTGATGGCTGGTTTCATCACTGCTTGATTCGTCATCACTAGGCTGAGATGAAAATACCGTTTCTGGCTGACAAAACGTATACTGGCTGCTAGAGGAAGAGCCCATGTTAAAGTCTTCTGGACTCTCTGCTTCTTTAACAATTATTGCTTCTTCTTGATTTCCAATGTCTTTGAACTGTGGTGTTGCAGAAGACTCTTTAGAGTCCCATGGACTGCAAGACGATTAAACCAGTCAATCCTGAAGGAAATCAGTCCTGAATATTCATTGGAAGGACTGATGCTGAAGCTAAAACTTCAGTACTTTGACCACCTGATGCAAAGAACTAACTCATTGGAAAAGACCCTGATGCTGGGGAAGATTGATGGCAGCAGAAGAGGACAACAGAAGGTGAGATGGTTGGATGGTGTCACCAACTCAATGGACATGAGTTCAAATAAGCTCTGGGAGTTGGTGATAGACAGGGAAGCCTGGCGTGCTGCAGTCCGTGGGGTCACAAAGAGTCAGACATGATTGAGCAACTGAAATGAACTCAACATTAATATCTCCATTTCCCAGAAGAAGAAATTAGGAAGATTAAATTACCTGTTCAAGGTCACTAAACCAGCATATGACAGAAGCAGGATTCAAACACATGTCTGAGATCCTAACTGATGTACTATAATGCTTAACAATCAGAAGAGTCTTCCTTGACAATGGATAATTGGAAACTTAGCAAGTCTAACCCCTTTACTGTATTTGAAAAACAATCTCAGAAAGCTAGGCCTTCTGATTCTTATTGTAGTGTTGTGTATGGTCTAGATATGGTCTTTGTAACATGCTTTTCTAACCCACCCCCTGTTCTGCACCTTGCTAGCATTCCCCATAGCTGGTGAAGGCTCCAAGAAGTCTCTTGGCAGGGCTGGTGACTGGGCAGTTGCTCTGTCAGTAGTTTTTGGCCGGTTGTGTGGTGGACATGCCTTTCCTCCAACACTGCCCCTCCACATGCCTGTGTGCACACACACTCATACACAGAGCAATACTGGCTTCACATCAACTGTCTTATCCCAAATCTATTCTTGATGAAGCTATTTTCGGGGCTATGTTGGGGCCCCCATAAAAAATTTGTATGGGAAAATCTGTTTCAAAAAGGTTCAGCCTCAGCAGGAGTGTTGTTAGGCATTAGACCCACTCCTTCTAGAAACAGGCAGATAAAACTGCATAGTTCATTAGTAGCCTAGAGCCTCCAGGACATAAAACAAGCAAACACCAGTTTGACAAACATTAAATTCAACATCAAACAGTCTAGCAGGGGAGATGGCTTGCTGATAGGTGTCTTCTTGCTCCAAAAGCTGTACCCAGTTCTGGTTCAGACACACAGTGCAGTGCCTTAGCAGAAAGCTTTCAGAAAATGAGCTCAAGATGACAGAGGTGATATAACCTACCATGTAGAAGCTCCCAGGCTATCCTGACACATAGAGCCACATCCTAATGAGACCAGGGGCTATTTATTGACTCTTGTGACCTGGTAGTCAGAAGCCTGCTTCTTTGTCCTTGTAGAAGAAATATGATCTTTAAAGGAATTATGTAGGAGGAGAAGAAGAGAAAGGTCTAACAACATCAAAATGTATTTTAAATAATCTGAATAGAATTAATGAGCAAAGAAATTGGAAAAGTTAATTGTGCATCTTAACAACTCGACTGTCCCCTTTCATTTTTTAAGAAGGAGGGAATAATGCAAAGGCTGCAAGAGAAATAAGTAATGTATGCCCATAAAGGTGGTCATTTCTCTTGTCTTATGTTCTTCACATCATCCTGGACCTAGCAAGGTCCTGTAGCTGGAAAAACTTCTAAATGTCAATTCCTATGAAGGTGACGGCTCTTGTGTAAGCTGAATTTATTTCCATTATGACCCCTCTTTATTCACCAATTCCAATAGCAGCACCATTGACTCCTATGCAACAACAGAACCTTGATTTCTCAGGGACAGGGAACTGACATGAAAGATCTGCCTTGTTGGTGGGTATCTTAACTGGGAAACTGGGAGTTGAGTGACAAGGATTCATTCCTTTCCACGGAGAGGTATGGAAACTCCAAATTGTCTGAGGGACCAGAATAAGGTTTGCAGTCACATAAACTTGGGTTCAAATTCCAATTCCAGCATTTACTTGCTGTGTGTCTTTGAGCGTATGGCATAAGTTCCCTATGCCTCAGTTCCTCACCTGATTATAAATCAGAAAGCTGATTCATACTGAATAGTGCCTGGCATATGATAAATGCTCAAAAAATTATTAATATTTTTACCTTGTAAGGGTACTAAAAATGGTTTAAACAATAATAACAGTAATATATTTATTGTGGATATTGAATAGTAAAATGAATCTGAAGCGCTCATTACATGATAGATATTTGAACATGTTAGTTTCTACTTCTCTTCTCAGAAGCCATATGTCCACTTATGAATTCCAGAGACATTACAAGTTTTCTTCTCTCTGTGACAGAAAAAGGTTCAATATGACTCAAGGCCTTCTGGTTCCAATTTTGAGGGGCAGATTTCTTTCTCTCCTCCAAGACAAGTCATCATCCAGAAGCAAGCAGAAATGAAAAAAATAAAGGATATGTTGGTTTAGACTTGGTTACAGCAGGCATGAGAACAAGTCAGAAGAGACAGATGTGTTTAATGGCCAATGCATTTGTCCAAAGGAATCATTTTCACTGGCCAGGAGCCCAATTAAACCTGTAAAATGGAAATCCAGAAAATCAGATTAACGAGCCAGTCATTAGTGAGGAAAAGACCCAGCTAATTCTGTGTTTAGCATGACGGATGGGCCCAGAGCAAATAATTGGATGACATTTATCAAATGTAAAATAAAAGGTGTCACTGAAAGGGAAAGCGGTAATAATCGCTGGGATTTACAGTGCCAGCAAATTTGCTTGTAAGGAAGAGAAAAGTTCATCAAAATAGATTAATAGTTGCTAAACTTTATTCCTTCCTTGTGTGATTGCCAGAGAACCACACAGTTAATAGCAGAGAGGCAGCAAATGCACTAGGCTGGTATCATGCAGGGCTGGGAGGACTCTGCTCCCCAGGGGCAGCGCTAGAGCTTCTGTGTGGAGGGGAGTCCCTGGGACCAGCAGGGACTGGGCAGGGCTGGCGGGTGCTTCCCTGTAGCCACCGTTAGTCACTAAACAACAGAGAAAATCGAATCTGAAGGCTCTCCGGTTAAGTGAATGAATCACACTTCATTGTTCAGTTAGTTAAGTACTGACCTCCTGCCCTATGCCTGATATTTTTGGGGATGTGTTCATTCCTAGTTATGTGTTCAAGCATAGGCTGGAATTGTGCATGGCTGGGTCAATGAAGGGCTGTATGTTGTTGGACAAATTAGTGACCTCTTAGCCTCTATTTCCTGACCTATAGAGACTATATCCTCTATGGGTCAGGAATATATAATATAATGTATATGTGTGTGTGTGTGTGTGTGTGTGTAAATGAGGTATGGTTTAGAAACTGCTTACTGTAGCATCTTCCATGTTGTAAGTTTTCACTGCATGGTAATTACTGCTCTTCTTGTTTTTATTAACTCACCTCTTCTCTTCTAAGAAGACATCATTTTTAAGATGTAGCATCAATGCCATGATAGATTTTCTGGGAATGTAACTATATACACACATGTCAATTATAGAGATTTAAAAGAACATGTTTTTTTTTTTTTTTTAATTTTTTTATTAGTTGGAGGCTAATTACTTCACAACATTTCAGTGGGTTTTGTCATACATTGATATGAATCAGCCATAGATTTACACTTATTCCCCATCCCGATCCCCCCTCCCAAAAAGAACATGTTTTAAAGACATTGGAATCAAGGAAATGTAGTGCTGAAATTACAATACAACTGATGACATGAATAAGATGAACAGAGGACTTGTCAGTCACAGGAGGAGGAGAGCAGGTTTAGAGCCAAACTTTACTAGGTTCATACTTGTCTTATCTTGGGCAAGTCATTCCATAGACTCTGAAGGGTTGTCAGTGGGGTTAAACTATTAATAGATAATTTATATAAGGGCTACCTGCAGTTCTGGAGCATGGAAGATGAACCCAATTGATGACAATTTTATCATTATTTTTATCATCATGCATCCACTGATTGCCTGCCATGAGACCAGCATTATTTAGGAATTAAGAAGTTATAACCTTATAATAAGACATGGAGGGATCACTATAGGTATATGTACACCATAGGAGTAAATGTTGAAAGTGCTGTAGAAATGGAAATAACAAAATTCAGGAATTAAGAGGAGGGAGAAGTTGGAATGGTGCTGTCCACACCGAGGCCCGTGGACTCCTGGGCCTCGCAGGAGGTGTGAAGCCTCAGGCTGGCTTCTGCAGTACAGCCGGTGGCATGACTGGGATGGAGGAAGGGCTGCAGGAGCCCGCTGGGTGTCTCTGGGGGATGCTGTGATGTCAGAGGTAGCAGATAGCCTCTGCGCTCCTTGGGCCTTGTGCAGCCGTTTAATACTTCAGATTATTCCACGGTATTTCTGAAGTGTAGTTCCATCTTTATGATATACTGAAGTGCAAACTCTCCCGGGTGGTATGTGTGAGCTTAACAGAGAGAGAGAGAGAGAGAGAGAGAGAGAGAGAGAGAGAGAGGGAGTCTGTGCTTGAATAGGGCTATAACAGGCACAGCTGGGCTGAGTTCCAGCGTCAGTGGGACTGAACGTAAAAGGGGACCACTTTGCTTTCCTTCAACCCTCGGTAATTTGGAAACCCCACCGGCCTTGCTCTGTGCTACTGATGAGAAGTCTGGCGGAGCTGTCATCTTGCTCCTTATGGAGGTGACTGGATCTCTTGGGGAAAGGTGTTTTTAGTTGCTGAGTTCTGGCCAGCGTTAGTGCTGGGAATTGCCTCTTCTGATGCTGGGCTCATTCACTAAAGGTGAGGATGGTGAGGTTCAGGATGTCTTATAGAGAACTGATTTTTAAGCATTTGATAGGTAACCAGAGGATGTGTTCTGGGTTTAAAAGCTTTATCACTGGGCAAATGGTCTTCTTGTGGGGGTGATAAAAATGGTTTAAAACTATAAGAGGTGGTGGTAATATAACACTGTGAATATGCTAATTGTCACTGAATTGTACACTTTAAAATGGTTAATTTTCTCTTATGTGAATTTCACCTTGGTTAAAAAAAAAATTTATCATCACTAAACAGAAAATTCAGGAAGGTAGCTGCATCTGAGAGGGAGGCAGGGTTCAAGACAGGTGAGGAGCAGAGAGGCACAGAGCTGTTTGTCAGTTGGCATTAAAGTTCTGCTTCAGTGCTGCTCTAAGTGTGGTCCCCAGACCGGCAGCATTCAACATCATCTGGAAACTTATTAGAAAAGGCAACTCTTGGACCCCACCCAGACTGATTGAATCAGAGGCTCCATGGGTGGGGCCCACAGTCTGAATTTTAACAAGCTTTCCAGGTGATTCTGGTGCATCCTGAACTTTCAGAACTACTGATCTGCTTCTTGGGTCTGCAGGTATGTTTGCATGTGTTAGTTTTACAATTAAAAGTAAAACCAAATTAAAGAAGCAAATAAATAGCAAACTAAAGAAGCAAATAATTGCCAGGATTAATGGTGACTGTGTTTAGAACCAAGGGTTACATTTTAACCAGATTCTATGCAATTGAGATTTATCTTAAAAAGAAAAAAAAAAAAAAGTTCTCTGCAACCCGTTGATCTTAATCTGTCAACGTCCCACCTCCAAGTTGACAAAGAACAACATAGATTCAGAACAGATGTCTTACCCAGAAAAAGCAAAAAAAAAAAGGTCTTGGAATACAAGACAAGAGTGATTCTAGTTAGAAAATAGAGATGTGAGGGCAGCAATGACCATTAGGCAGAAAGCTGGTCTCTCCTATTGGTTTCCAGCCTAAGTCTTTGCACCAGGTTTTTTTCACAGCTCTGCCCTCACACTGACTGGAACATCTGCTCTCCCTGGCAGCTCGTGGTGCCTGCTCTGTGGGCTTCCAATCTGCACAGGTTAAGGAGGAGCCACAGGAGATGCCATGCCTCAGAGTGAGGAGCGATGGGTGGCTTTCACTAGAAATGTAACAACCTCCCACTCTCAGCAGCCGCTATGGATGGGCACCAGGGTTGGACCAGATTTGGGGGACTGGCCTGTCTCCAGCAAGTGCTGGGGCCTTAGTGAGCACAGAGCCTGTGCCCCCAGTAATTGCCTCCTCAGCACAGAAGCCTGGCTGCTATTGTCTCCCTGCTATTTTCTCTGAACAGGCTATGTTGTCTTCTCCTGTGAATATTAATCTCCCCTGAGTTAGGGTAATTGGACCAAGAGCAGCCATCTGCAGAGCTATGCCATGCTGGCAGGCTTTCCAGCAAGTGCAGGCCAGAGGACCATTTCTTGCTGTGGTTTCTGGGTTCCACTAAGAATCCATCTTTTCTCTAGTGGGGTTTCAGACCTTGACGTCACCAGTCATGAACTAGTAGAACTGAGATTCAGGCTTAGGATTTCTGATTTTCAAATCCAGAGTTCTTTCTTTGACTTTTGATGCCTTTAATTAACTTGCACATGAAAAGAATCAACAAGTATCTGTTCAGTGCATGGATTTGTAAAAATAAAGGGGAAAAAATGTGCTCAGATGGGAAGTGAAATTAATTGCAAAGTAACAAGAACTTTGAGCAATAGTAATTATCCAGATTCAGAAAAAAGTTTCTTTGATAATCATGTCATCATTGCAATGTATTAAAAACTGTTTTTAAAAAAAGAATAGAATATGTAGATCGTGAGTATAGCCCATATCAATAGTTTCTCTGTTTTCTGTTGAAAATGTTTATTGTGTATGAATTCAGAGCATAGTGACCAAGTAGAGAGCCCCTGCTCCCCCAGATGCTTTCCCCAGCCATGGGGAAAGACTGCTGGAATTGCTCACTTATTGTCTAAGTGCTGTGACATGGGAGTAACTTAGGGTGCCGTGGGATTGGAGGATCAAAGGCAACAGGGAATATTCCCTTAAAGGTTGTCACAAACCTCCTGTGGTTATTGATGGAGATCCACCTTGCACTGGATCTGTAGCCCCATCTGACCTTTCTGTGTTTCCCCATTATCCAGGTAACAGCTGGTGGAAGAGCCAGCTACTACGTGTCCTACCGGAGAGAGGCCTTCGCTCAAATAAAGCTGCCCAAGTACTCGCTGCCCAAGGTATTCATCACCTGCTGCCCTGGGGCCTGCCAGACAAAGCGGCAGGGAGAGGCTGTCTTGTTGGGCTGCGGAAGGTTTGATCCCTTTCTGGGAGACAGCAGGCATTCAGCCTGACTTACCACTGAGGGTTTGGCCTCTGCTGATGTCAGTGATTCTGGGTTCTGTGTTCCCCTCCCAGCAGGATACCCAGGCAAGAGTTTTGATTTCCTATGACTCAAACATACAGTATAACCTTGGGTCGTTTCCCAGGACTGGTAGTGAAAGGAACACTAGCTTTGGAATCTCTTCTGTGTGTCCCTGTCTTTCACAAGGGCCTTACTGATGAATAGAAGGCCAGACTCAGAATGGCCTAGGTAGAAACTTTATATGCACACACACATATATGTGTGTGTGTCTGTGTGTCTGAGAGAGACTGTAGCTGATGGGTACATCCTACAACTGTGATCCTATACAATGGTCCTAATAAAGTCAATTACAGATGTTATAGAAAATGATAAATTAATGCCCATGGCCCCTGGGGCTACATATACTTATATATATGTAAGGTGCACAGGTGAGTCCCATGTCTTTTATGCTTTTCTCTACATTTTAATGCTAAATATAAATGCACTGCTTGTACTTCCACTCCCTTCTGCCGCAATGAGTAATTAAAAAGGAATAATTTACTATAATGTTAATATCGAATCATGGCATTTTAACTCCTGTTTTGGAAAATCATGACACTTACTCTGTGGACCTCATCCCTTGTAAACAGTGGCTCCTGGGAGGAGACAGATCTTAGAACGTCAGTGTGAACATGGGCAGGCTTTAATTGAATCACCTATTGAGGATGCAAGCAAATTTTCAGGTTGGACATATATCAAATGTAAAGTTACAAAGACTTAGCTCTCCAAGCTGATGCTAGGAAGCATATCATGAGAAGTGAAATGAGTACAGAGGTAGAATGGATTATGAGATAAGAAGGTAGATAACCATCTACCCCTAGTTGCTTTTATCCATTCATTTATTCATATAATCATGCACATATTCATTCATTTTTTCCCTTCCTTTATTCACCCATTGATCTTGTCTTCCTTCCATTTAGGTTTTTACTCAGTGCCATGCATCAAACTAAGCTTTGTGGTTAGAATGGTAAATAAGACACAAACATTCTCTACCTTCATAAAGTTTGTATTCTGGTAGAGATGGTAAACAAGCAATTGTGGGTATGAGAGGTGTTAATAGGCACAGAAGTTCAAGGTCCATTGTGACATGATGGTTGAAGCTCACCAAATACGGGTAGTGAGGGCTAGTTTTCTAAAGAAAGTGATGCTTAAGATGATCCAAGGAAGATGAGTTAACCCTGCAAATAAGTGTTCAGGAAGCTGGTAGAAAATACATACACTGGCCCTATTTTAAGAGAAGGCTTCCCAGGTGGCGCTAATGGTAAAGAACCTGCCTGCCAGTGCAGGAGATGTAAGAAATGATCCCTGGTTTGGGAAGATCCCCTGGAGGAGGAAATGGCAACCCACTCCAGTATTCTTGCCTGGAGAATCCCATGAACAGAGAAACCTGGTGGGCTACAGTTCATAGGGTTAAAAGAGTCAGACACAACTGAGGTGACTTAGCATGCACACACGTGTGCACATGCTTTATTTAACAAACTAGAAGGCCATGTCAAGGGAAGGGGTTGCATAGAAGAGATGGAGACTTTGGCAGGGATCATAGTAAGTAGCCCCAGGGGCCACAGGCATTAATCTCTCACTTTCTGTAACGACTTTGTGATTGACTTTATAGGACCATTGTATAGGATCATGGTTGCAGGATGTACCCATTAGCTATTCTAAACCCAAGCAGGAAAGAGGTACCCTGCTCGCAGAACATGAAGAAGGGGAAGTTCATGATCATGAGAATGACCTTTAGCAGCAATCTGGTGATTTCCATGTATTGGCTCAGGAAAAGAGTCTCAGGAACTTTCTAAACCACATTCTCCATGTAGCACCTATTGTGTTTCTTTATGTATGCCTATTTTATGTATTTTTAACCTTCTCAGGAAAACAAACAGTTTGCTCCCCTGGGCAGTGTGGCTGCAGGTGGGAACAAATGAAGCCTGGCATCGATCACGACCCTAGAACACTCCATTAATGATTAGCAGCCCCATGGCAATTTACTGTGATGGACTACCACCCATGCAGCTCCTTTGATAGAACTTCATCCAGAACAGCTTCTCATTAATATGAGGGCTGCTGTGAAAATAGCTGGATGGTTATTGATCCCTTTTATTAGTCGGCATTGACCCGGATTTTTGTAACCTCAGACTAGGATGTGAGGACAGAGTGGGTGGAAGGAGATTGGTTCTTTCCATTGTTTAAAAATTGAAATGGCTTTTAAACAAGTTGTTGCCATTCCAAGTAGTGCCACAGCTGCTGCTGGGCATCTTGCTTAAACACAAAAACACAGAAAAGCTCCCTGTCATCATTGCCCTCACACCCCTACTCCCAGTCTGTTCAGAATATGCTCTCCTGGGGCACTCCTTGGCTTTGGAATGTTTTGCAGGGAAGGAAATGAAGGCCATTAATAATGAGCAGCTTTACTAGGGGCAGCAACCTCGTGCTGAGTCTTCCATGACCCAGCCCTTGGACATCGAGTTGGCATTCTCAGGCCACTGTAATGAAAAGCACGCACCCGCAGAGGGCTTGGAGCCAGATGATGGGAGCCCTGGCAGCCTCGGGAAAACACAATGGAGCTCATGAAGAGAATGAACAGAAACCAGGGCTTTCGTTCCAGCTCTGCCACCTGCTCATCTATGAGCCCAGATCTTCTCATCTGTGAAATGGGTATCATAATACCATGTGGCAAAGTTGTGCAGATGCAGCAAATGACTTGTTGTTGGTAAAGCATAAAGTGCTGGGCAAGTCTAAGCAACACTTGTGATCAGGGGAAATACTGCTGATGCTCTTAGCCTGCCAGGTGAGTTCCTGGTGGGATCATATCCCAGGCTTCCCTTGCTTTCAGAGTTGCTTGCCTCACTGGACCACTCTGAGTCTCATAGACCTCCACTTGTCTCTTAGATTCTGGACTTATTCTTGACTTCCTATTCTAACAGTCATTTCTGCAAGAGAAAAAAAATTGTTTTTTGCTGGTTTATTTTTACTTGGAACTCAGTTCATTGATGACAATGTTGAACTTGACTTGCACTCCAAATTCCTGGAAAACAGCAACATTTAGTAAATCCTCCTACCCCTTTGTGTTCCCTAACATGGTTTACTGCAAACCCCCCACCCCTGCTTTCTCTTAAATGTTCCTCGTGTTTACCTTTGGCAAGACCAGATTCCTGTCCTTTTCCTCATAAATGATTAGCTGAACCATTTGTCCCCACCGACCAATCTGGATCAAATGCTTGTTAATTCAACTGGACCAAATTTAAGTCTGACTTTTCTTCTGAGAATCACCTGACCTTAAGGAAAACAATTTCCTGTCTGCCTATTCACCTCATTCCCCACAGTTAATTCCAGCCTTGCTTTACTTCTCCTAATACAAGTGATTCTTTTCTGCCCTCACTCTGGGGGTGCTTGCAGACATTTTGATCAGAGTGCTTTTCCTATTACAATAGTTTTTTTCAAATAAAATCTCTCCTTATCTGAGCCTGGGTTTGTTTCTGATAGTAGAAACCCCACTTTTTTCTTCTGGTTTCCTTTCCTGGATCCCCTTCCCTTGACATTCTTAAAATGTTGATGTTCCTGAGTTCTCCTTGCATCTGCTCACATGAATCCTATGGTTAATCCCACTTTGAATAATGAAAGAGGAGGGGGGAAATAAGTTTCAGATAATTTATTATAATGATAGTGATAATAACCATTTCCTTAATTTCCTTAGGATTGTTTTCCTTAATTTTTGCATTTCCCCAAATGCTGATTTAGCCTTCCTTGCTGTGTCACAGCCTTATTTCCTAAAGAATCATCTGTAGTTCTAACCTCTTTTCTCACTTTTATTCACTCTTGAACTTGCTGCTAGTTCAAGTTCTCCCATATCCATCTCTCCACTATTCCACTAAAACTCTGTTAGCCATTGTTACTGCCTACATGCCAAATCCAACCAGACATCTCCATATCTTTATCTTTTTTTTCTTTTTTTAAACCTCTCTGGTGCATCTGACACTGGTGGGAGAAAAATTAATACTTGGTGTGTAGATTCCCTTTGACAGGTTTTTTTTTTTTTCCCCTGATTTCCTTTCCTGGATCCCCTTCCCTTGCTATCCTTAAAATGTTGATGTTCCTGAGTTCTCCTTGCATCCTTCATGGTTCCTGAGTGACCTCATTCCTTCTCTTCATACCAATGAGTTCTATATCTATAGCTCCTATGCTTATCTGTGTATTAAATTCTGAACTGCATTGTTAACTGCCTGTTAGAGGTACATCCCCTTAATGGTCCCATTTAACAACTGAGCTCAGAGTCTCTCCCTTTGGTCCCTTCTATCTCCTCCCTCTCACATGTTTACTTATTTACTCCATTTATTTACTCAGGAAGCTTTTCTTGGATGTCTAACACATGCTAGATACTCTGGTAAGTGCTAAAAATAAACTAATAAATAAGGGAGACATAGCTTCTGCTCTCTGGGAGCTTAGAGTCTAATGAGAGAGGCAGACATCACACAAGTGATGTTCAATAGATGTGATTATCAATCTTGACTGTAATGAGTACTCTAAGAAAAAATAGAAAATTTTGTAATTCAGATATCTGAGATATTAAAGATATGGCCTTCTGCCTTAGCCCCTGTAGATGCCATCTCGTTACTACCTCACCAGTTCATTCCATAGGGTTTTTATAGAGAATCTACTTCCTCAGTTCAGCCCTTGTGCGCCCCTGCCTAGATGGTTGCCATGACCTTTTAAGGCTTCTCCTTGCCTCTAGCATCGCCCCCACTTAAATCCACTTAAATCTTCACAGTGCTTCCACACTGAATATTATCACGTAGAGAACTCGATCATCTTAAACAAAATCTATGCATTAACCAACTCTAATCCTCTCCTTCTGCTTCAAATCTTGTGTCAACTTTGTACCCTCTTCAGGGTAGAACTTCACTGTACCATACAGAACCCCTTGTAATGTGACCACTCTCTATCTTCATCATCCTCAGCGGAAAATTGCCTTCAGGCTCTTCTAGGTTCCATACAATCCCTTGAATGCTCCATCCTCTCTCTCACCTCTAAGTCTTTGCACTCCTTTCACCATTTTCAGGATGTCTGTTGTAGTCCTTAGTCAAGTTTACAAAAGGCTACACAAGTTTGTGATGTCTCTACCACCAAGTGGACATCTTCTTGAAGCCAGGTCCTATTTTTTGTTCCTCTCTGTATTTATATATGGTGTTTGGCACAAGAATGAAGTTATATTGGGCCCAGGTTAAAGAAAATGTTTCAATAACACAGAGGTATTTTTATTATTATTCACCTAGGAAGTTGTAAGTTTAGATTTTTCAAAAGACAACTATGATTTTTCCTAGTGACTGTATTGGGAAGGTGTAGAGGGAGTGTTATTTATAATCATTTAAATAAGGAAGTGACACATGCTTTGAAATTAGATTGGAGTAGCAAGATGAAAGAAATAAGTTTTATTGTCATTCAGATTCCTATTGGACCAATTTTAAGTAACAATGCTTTTTTGTTGTTGTTTTTCTGGGAGACTTAATATTCTGATTCTTGGTTGACCCCTGTTCAACTCTAAGACTTGTTAGGAGAGGTGACACATCGTTCAGAGTTTTTCAAAAATTGACACCCTAGATTGCATGCACCAGCATCATCTGGAGGGTTGTTCAGGTGGTAGAACCCTAGGTTCCACACCAGATACACTGAATCGGAATCTCAGGCATTGGATCCCATGAGTCTGCATGCTCTCAGGAGCTCCAGGTCATACTGACGCACACTGCATTATACACCCATTGGTAAGGAGTTTAACTTCTCTAGGTAGTCTTAGGCTCAAATCTTAGTAACATAATTTATTAGCTAAGTGGCTTTGATTAGCTAAGGAATTCTCAAAGAGAAATCCCTTAACTCTATATACTAGAGAGTAGACTCTCATCCTAGAGCCTGGAATTCCTGCTCACCAGGTGACACAGTCCCAGTGTAGGTCTAAACTAAGATGCACTCACAGCAAATCTGGCTGCTTCTAATCCTGACCATGCCCTGGTGTTTTAAGTTGCTTTTTTTCTGCACCCCCCTACTTCTTTTTACATTAGTTTAGTCTAAAATAACTTAGCTCATTCATTTTTATGACCAAAACATCTGGGGAAAGCCAAGCATTTCTATTACATTTTTAACAGGGTAAGTGAATTTAATCCGAATTTCCTGCAGCTGCTATTTCCCCTCCTACTGGGTTCCTGGGTTTTCATTCCACACCAACACAACATGACTTCATCAGACGGCTTTTAAGAGTGAGCCTCGTTTCCGTTTTCAAGCACCTCCGCAGGAACCTGCGATTCTACAAGGTGTGTAAACACAAAGGAGCAGAGCAAGTGAGGGCTTAGTCAAGGTGACCTCGGAAGTCCAAGGCTAGAGGCTGAGATTCCACAGCGGATCTCCAGTAAAAGATCCAGAACTCGCCTTCTTCCTTTTCCCACCTCAGAGCTGTCCAAATCAAACGAGTTTGCTTCTTTTTAAAATCAGCTCGGAGGAGCTCTCCATGGTTCTGATATTCCAGCCATGGCTGCTCCTGTTTTTGTTGTTGAAACCATTTCTGGGAAAGGTTGGTCAAATAAGGTAAAGGCTAGATCTACCCTGCTTGCTTACTTACTGCCACTTCACTTGCTTGTGTCCCTGTCACCAGTACTTTCTGCATCAGTGACAAGGATGTCTCTCTTTTGCTTTTCCAGCATGCTATTACTCCTTGGCATATACACTTGTATATTAATAGTTATTCATTTTAAAATTTACTCTTGTTTTGTCAAATGTTTATCCAGGTCAACATTTCCTCCTGACAGTATAAGTTATTTAGGTAATGACTTGAGTTTGTGATAATATTTGTACTATTCGTAGCCACATATGCAAACTGGGTTTTGAAAACTATTTTGAATTCTGAACTATTAGAAATGATTTTAGAAATGATCCAGTCACTTCTAAATACAATTAGAATTAGGAATTAGGAATACAAATTAAAGTGGCTTCAAGGATAAAGATGGTAACATTAATATATAAAGGCAGATGATAGGAATCTTTGGGTATGCAAGGCTAAGACTTCAATAAGTACTGACTCAATCTAAAATATTACATTTTCAGGTATATGGTAGAGGCTTGGCCAAACCAAGGGTTTCTCTGGTGGCTTAGAGGTAAAGAATCCACCTGCCAATGCAGCAGATATGGGTTCAATCCCTGGGTCAGGAAGATCTCCTGGTGAAGGAAATGGCAGCCCACTCCGTATTTTTGTCTGTGAAATCCCATGGACAGAGGAGCCTGGCGGGCTTCAATCCATGGGGTTGTGAAAAAGTCAGATAGGACTTAGTGACTGAACAACAATAGCAATAATAGTCAAACCAAGCAATTGTGATTCATATTCATTTCATGGGTCATTCATTTGCAACTTCTGGTTTAGAGGGTCTGCCTGCAGTGCAGGAGACCTGGGTTCGATCCCTGAGTCAGGAAGATCCCCTGGAGAAGGAAATGGCAACCCACTCCATTATTCTTGCCTGGAGAATCCCATGGAGGGAGGGGCCTGGTAGGCTACAGTCCATGGGGTCACAAAGAGTCGACACGTCCGAGCGACTTCACTTTCACTTTCATACACCTAGGTAGAAGCTAACAATTAGGTTAGAGTCGTGTCACAGTGGTTCAAACCATGGTTTGACTACTTATGAGTTATATAATCTGAAGCAAGTTGGTAAACCTCCTGTGTGCCATATTTTATTTCTTAGCAAAATGGAAATAATCATGCTACCTCCACTGTAGAATTATTTGGATTTTTTTAAATTGAAATAATGCATTTAGATGACTTAGGGTATGCCCAAATGTTAGCTGTTTTTATTGGTAGCTTAACCTCTTCACTCTGTTCAGTGAGAAAATGGAAGCTCAGGGAAGCTGACACACCCAATATCATACAACTGGCTTATAGTAGAACACTATTATGACCCAGAACCCTGAATTCAAGGTTAAATATCCTTTCCTCTATAATCCATGGATTTCAATTATTATTCTATTAGCAGTAGAACCCCCCCACCCACACTATTATGACCCAGAACCCTGAATTCAAGGTTAAATATCCTTTCCTCTATAATCCATGGATTTCAATTATTATTCTATTAGCAGTAGAACCCCCCCACCCACACTATTATGACCCAGAACCCTGAATTCAAGGTTAAATATCCTTTCCTCTATAATCCATGTATTTCAATTATTATTCTATTAGCAGTAGAACCCCCCCACCCCCGCCCTTCAATCTATTACTCCTAAAATATTACACAGAAATCCATGACATAACAAATCTAAGTAGTGCTGGTATGTTTGAAACAGATTTGGAAACCCAGAGCCCCACCCGTTGGCTGTGCCTCTGGGCCACCCTTCTTTCAATCCCCATCTGAAGATTCCCAAGAAAGGTATGAAAACCACTGTCCTAAAAATGTTGAAACCATAAATTAAGATCGAGTGAAGGGAGAGGCCCTGTCTTTTTTTTTCATGTGTGGGTTTCCTCATACAAGGTTGTATGTCTCTGTTAGCACTAACACCAACTTTCAGTTATAAAAATAAAAAATGAAAGTGGATAAATCCCTTGAAGCCATGGAAAATGATACCCACCAAAGCCCCTTACACCCATCTTACTGTCACTTAGCAAGGAGCAGAAATCATGAAGCTCATACTTTATAGCCTTGGCCCAACAAAGAATTGTTTAACATTGCCTATAACTCAAGCTTTTCCTCAGCCATTTCATAAGTCATGGTAATTACTCTGGGTCCCAGTGGGCAAGGAGATATGGAGATCTGCTGCCTTACGGGCTTTCCATCTTCTTACAGGACATGCACATCATTAGTACCAATGAGAACCAAGTGTTTGCAGCGGTCCAGGAATGGAACCAGAATGACACTTACAACCTCTACATCTCAGACACACGTGGGATCTACTTCACCCTGGCCATGGAGAACATTAAGAGCAGCCGAGGTCTGGTGGGAAACATCATTATTGAATTGTATGAGGTATGTAGCCAACATTATCCTGCACTTGAATCTGCCTCTCTTTTTCATGAGTTCTAACAATATGAATGCAAGCGTTGGAGTCATAAAGTCCTGAGTTCAGATATCAGCTGTGCACTTAGCAGTTGTGGTGATTTGGGGCAAGGGACTTAACTTCTCTGTGGCTCAATTCCCTCACCTGTAAAGTGGGGATAAAACATCTATCTCATAAAATTATTGTGAGAAAGAAGGATAATGTTTGCAAAGCACCTTGTGTGGTAGTTGACTCAATAAGCCTTCAACAAATGGTAGCTAGAATCAATGTCTTAAATATAGCGTGATTACAAGCCAGACATGAAGGTACTTGATGTCAGTTCTCTCTTAAGTACCCTTTTCAAATCTGTGCTTCTTTCTATGAAGTCTAGGTGGAGGGATTAGTACTATTTATAGGCTTTAAATTATTTGGAAAATCATGTTTTATGAGCAACTTTATAAGAGAATAAGCAAATATCAGTGGTAGGAGTGAAGGCTCCTCTAAAATGCCACCAGATGCCAACACCTATGTGTGGGAAAGAACCAGCCTTGACTTAACATTGAAATTTTCTTTTTTTTAAATATGATCACCTTCATTGAGTTTATAGATAGATAGATATACGTATTTACACACACACCAGTCAAAGAATAATTTATCTAGGAAACCAAGTGACTCCATTTAGAGACTATATTAAGAAAGCAACCTAATTGTTTGAGTAACCCTAATGATATATTGCATGTCTATACTTCTAGTAGCAATGTATGTGATCTTTCTCAGGGAAAGTACTTGGCTGACCATTTCAACTAGATGGATTGATTGGAGCAAAGTAGGCGTGTCTCATTATCTCCAACATTTACTAGTAGCTTGTGATCAGACCCATAAATACTGTGCTGGCGGAGGTCATTCATTCACAGTTGCCTCTTGAGGGTGGTAGCTGCAGATTGCTTGCAGAAGCGACTTCCATGTGAGTTTTCCCCTTTGAGAAGTGGGAGTGGCTGTCAAGAGAGATGGGTGCATGGACTTCTGCTTTACAGTGGTCTCGTCTGAGCTTCTCATGTCAAAATTCCAGTATCCCCTACTCTGGTATCTAAGTTGGTTGCTCATTTACTAACAGTGATGGAAATATATAAGATCCCAATTATTTTACAAGGTAGAAGGAGGATTGCAAAAGGGCATGGGGTGAATAGAAGTATATGAAAAGGAGAGACATGAATGTCAGGGAAGAAATAACCTGATTTTCTAGGAAGTAGACCAGTGCTGAAATAATTCCCTTAGCAACAAGATTCCAGCTTGGGAAATGACCTAGATTTCTTCCCAAAGTTGTAAAGACCAGTAGAGATGACTAAAGAGTGTAAATGGCTTTGAGAAGCTTACATTTTCATGCCTCTAATCACACCAGGAGGCAGAACTATACCTTTGTTATTGTTCAGTAAGTCGCATCTGTGGGAAGGTTTGGATGAATGTTCCCAGGATGGAGGCCATTCCTGTTTGCACAAGTAAGCCTATAGAGGTAAGAGGATTATTCATGCTCCTGTGGTCAGAGCCCATTAAGGGAGGTAGACGTCGCTGCAGATGACCTTTAGTTGAGAAATTCCTGTTTCTCAGACTCTGCTGATATGGTATAGAGTGCATTTTGCCACTGTGCTGTTCCTTTTCCTAAAAAAAAAAAAAAAAAAAAGGTTCCTGAAACTCTTTGGTCATTTAGAACAATCAGACATTCTGCTCTGGAGTATGAATCAAAATGAAGAATGTGCCAAGATACATGTGATTTTTTTTTTTTTTTATCTCGGCTGAAGTTGGTCTTGTTGAGGGGAAAAAAATTACATGGTATCATTGCGTTCACATAGAAGCAAGATATATCAGGCAAGGTAACTGCTTTAGAACCAATTCTGTTGTCCTTGTTCTTCCTTCATGATTGTGTCCCTGTATTGTATTCAAGTCCATGAGGAAAGCAGGAAAGACAAGGGTCCTTCTCCTCAGGGAGCTTGCAGTCTAGTTTGTTGGGCTCTGAAGGGGTCCATAAATGAATTTCCTCTTCTTCCTGCCCAAGAGTGAAAACAATAGAGATAGAAGCAAAGGGTGAGACAAAAGGAGATCGGATGCCAGCTTTATTGCTTTTAAAAGCATGAAGGAGGAGGTGTTCTTGGTAATACTGCTCCCCAGAATTGAACTCATCCATCCAGTCTCAGGCAGAACCTGTGAATCAAAAGCTCTCATATGGAAGCCTGTCTCCATAACACCACAGCCTTGTGATACAGAGGATGTGATCTTTGCAGGCAGATTCCAAAAATAGTTGAGTTAGGGATGCACTGCACCTGCCCAGTTCTTTTTCTCAATGTTACCAATGTGACTATCAGTATGTCTGCTCTCAGGAGGAAGAAGGGAAGAAGTGGAATGTCAAGAATGACATAAGCCAAGAGTTAGAGAGATGGTATAAGTTTTTAAGTCCATGAGCTAACCAGTCTAATTGTGTAGACTAGACGGTTGTCAGGTACAAGAATGAATGCTGGATAAGAAGTTGGGATTCAGATTCTAAAAGGTGTTTAATGCCAAGGGAATAAATTGTATCCTGACACTATCTGGACCATGACCATATTGAAGATTTTTAGAGGGTGATGCTGTTTTGCACCTGGATATGCATTCTGTGATTTGGAGATAAAGCTCAATTTAATTGGTCTCTAGGGATCATTAGACTTTGACTTTCTTCACTGGAGATTCTCATAGAAACTGAGATTGTGTACCATATGGCCAGTTAACAAAGACACTATAATTTTTGTGGACTCTAGATGCCCTTGAGTAATGCAGCTGGAAAAAAACAGCATGCTTTTTACATTCAGTTTTATTTAAATTAACACACTTTTGTGAAGTGTATTTTGTTTGATGAGGCTGGTGCATGAGACCATCTACTGGAAAGATGTAAGTAACTCTGATAGGGTTGTGATCATGGTCTAATTTGTATGAGAGGTATAATTCCTGTATGTTTTAGAATTACTGTAACAGTAAAGCTAATTCTAACTTGATGAATCTGGGGAGTCTTGCAGATGAGTAGGTTTAAATGATGAATTATTGGAGCATGGGAGTAAGGCATGCCTGAGTTCCAGCATGAGAAGAGAACCAGAGTCTGATGAGTAGAGGTACATTTTATTTTATGTGAGATGACCCTGGAAAATAATGGGGATAAAAATGTAAAGATGCTAGGAAAGAGCTTGACTAAAGAGCTTGACATTTATTCTCCAGGCTACTGTATCTCTGTTTTCTCTTTACATCTAGCAAATAAATATATGCATGATTTAGTCCCTGTGCCAAGTTAATTCAAAGATTTATATTCTAGTATAACAGGGTATCACACCTGTTTTTCCTTGTCTGAGATGCGTATAGTTAACACAGATGTGAATTGGCTGGAGCTTACCATGGCCACTTGAAGCTACTGGTGTATCATTCTGTCTTCTACGTGAACCTCTTCTTGACATTGGAAGGGGAACAAAGAAAGTAAGAATTTATTTGAGAAATTTACCTTCTAGTCTTTGGCACTAAGAGACCTTGGAGACCAATGGGGATCAACCTCATCCAACTCCATAAAATCTACAGGGAAATATTGTTCATTTCCTGGTCTGTTGGAGCAGTTTACTGCTAACGAGGGACTCTTGTCCACTCCCTGCCTCAGAGTGCAGTATTGTCATGGCTGTAATTACACAATCAGGGGAGAAAATAATTCTTGAAGGCCAAATAAGAATCTCTTTAAGATAACAGAGCCCATTCCATCCAAGGTTGAGGTTGACAATTAATGTAGTTCATTATGTGTGTTCACCCTTACTCTTATGACATTCTTTTCATGTAGAGTTCTGTTGTTGTTTTTTCGTATCTCTAAATATAAACTACATTTCTTCTTAGTTGTTCTTCACTGATAAATCTGGTAACAAATATTATTTCCAACAGTCTCAATTGTATTATGGAAACATGATTTGAGCTGCTGCATTTTCTTCAGTATTTTCCAACTTGTAAATCTTTACAGAATAACAATGGTATACCAAATAATTTCTTAAATGCCCTTGTTGAATGAATATGTAACATAAGCTACACAGGCATTTTACAATCAAGAAAAAAAGAAGTAAAAAAGAAACAGGTGGAAGTAATTATAATGTTATATGTTATTTAACTAAAAATCTAAAATACTATCATTTAAGTATATGCTTAATATAAAAAATTACTAATGAAATAGTTTATATTTTTGTCATACCAAGTCTACAATATCCTGGGTGCATTTTACATTTCCCAAGCATCTCAATTCATATGCTAAATTTTCAGCATAAATACTTCATCAGCATTTACATTTCATAAAATTTATAGTAGAAAAGGTAGATTCACATACCCTGGTTATTCCAAGCATATTTAGAAGTTTGCCAGTAACTGGATCCGATATCAGTTTTAAATTTATATTTAAATTGGTTAAAATTAAATAAAACTAAAAATCAGTTTCTCAGTCATGGCCACATTTCAAGTGTTCAGGAGCCCTATGGGGCTAGTGGCTATGGTGTTGGACAGCATAACCCTTAATGATATATATGTATATATATATTTTTTCTTATTTATCTATTATAGCATCTCCACGTGGTAGATATTATTCCCTACTGTGCCTGTGAGAATACAGAGATACAGAGAACTTGGTAACTTGACTCGGGTCACACAGCTAGTAAAAGGGTAAAGCTATCTGTGAACCAACTTATGTTCATTTGATGCAAAAGTTCAGCCTCTTCCTATTACACATTTTTTTCACATTCATTTTTTTTTAATTGAGGTATAATTCATGTGCAGTAAAATTTAACCTTTATGGTTCTTTGAGTATTAACAGAGGTATGTGCATCTACCACCATAATCAAGATATATAACACTGGATGTATAGGATATTGTCCCAAAACATTCCCTCTTATGGCCCTTTTGTGATCACTCTCCTCCCATCCAAAGACACTGGCAAGCCAATATGATTTCTCTCCCTCCAGTTTTGCCTTTTCTACATTTTCATATGAATGAAATTGTGCAGTAGGGAGTCTTTTGAGTCTAGCTTCTTTCATTTATTATTTTGAGATCCACCCATGTTATTGAATATCAAGAGATGTTCCTTTCTTTCTATTGCTGCGTAGCACTGCATTACCTGTGTGTATTCTTGTTTGTTCATTCATTTGCCAGTTGAAGGTTTTTCAGGTTGTTTCCAGATCTGTGTGACTATGAATGAAATTTCTGTAAACATTCATGTGAACTTAAGTTTTTCTTTCTCATGGATAAATACCTAGAAATAGAATTGCTAGGTCCAATGTGTGTGTGTATTGTTGTTCAGTCACTGTCATGTCCAACTCTTTGCAATACCATGGACTCCTCTGTCCTTCACTATCTCCCAGAGTTTGCTCAAATTCATGTCCACTGAGTCAGTGATGCCATCTCACCATCTCATCATCTGCTGCTTCCTTCTCCTTCTGCATTCAGTCTTTCCCAGCATCAGGCTCTTTCCCAATGAGTCAGCTCTTCACATCAGGTAGCCAAAGTATTGGAGCTTCAACTTTAGCAACAGTTCTTCCAATGAATATTCAGGATTGATTTCTTTTAGGAATTACTGGTTTGATCTCCTTGCAGTCCAAGGGACTCTCAAAAATGTGTTTATGTTTATAAAAAGCCACCAAGCCATTTCTTAAGTGGCAGTATCATTTTGTTCTCCACCAGAGATGAAAACAAGTTCTAATTGCTTCACATCTTTACCAACACTTGGTATTATCAGGTGTGTGTGTGCATGTCAGGGGGGAGGTGGGGAGTGTGTGGCACTTGTGTGTGTTTAGACATTCTTTTAAAGGCCTAGTGGTACTTCGTTAGTTCTATTTAGATTTCCTAATGACTAATTATATCTTGACCTCACTCTACTTGGTTGAATGGATAAAATGAAACTCTGAGTTACTCTTAGTTCTGGCCTCTTTGCCCATATTATTGACGTTTCATTGCTTTCCTTGTGTCCAGTGACTGCCCTCCACCCACTGCTTTATCTTGACCTTACATTACCCTTCTTTGGACAGATGGACAACTACTTATATACTCCACAGGGACATTTTACCCAAACTAATCTTCTTCAGCTCCTCACCACAGGTCCAACTCTAGGGACAGCCCAAGGCACACCATGATAATTGCTTTTCTCAGCAGAACCCCGGTTTCCTTGTCCTGAGGGCCCAGGGGAGTGAGCAACAGATGAGCATGCCACCTGGACCCAGTGCTCTGCCAAGGGGCTGCTGTCCATGTCCCTTTGCACCTCAGATTGATTCCCAGGGGAAAGTGGGTCATGCAGGCCTGAGATCTTGTATCAATACTACCCTCTTCTGTGGGGACTACCACAAGCTGGTACCTTTCTCCTTGAGCTCTCAGGGCCAACAGCAGCAGCTATGCTTTTGATTTCAAACCACAGTGGGACACAGCATGTTTAAGTTTATCAGATTCTAAATGCCTTCTTGAATGGAGAAGCTAAAATGTGTGTCTTATTTTCCAATTTCTTTATACTGCATGTAGTGAAGGTAAGTAGTGTTTCATGGAACTTTTGGATATATATATATATGTGTGTGTGTGTGTGTAGCTATGTGTATACACATATATGCATATATGGTCATGGGTCTACTAGATGGCAATGGAAATGGATTTCATACTCGAGCTGTGCTTGAAAAGTTAGAAAGCTATTGGCCTAAGATATAGAAAGCAAAGTACCCTCCAAACTTGCAGTCCATTTATTCAAGAGACAGAGCCAAGAAGCAATTCAGCAACAATGATGGGGCTTAGAAGAATCCAAATACAAATGGAAAATGTTCCTTTCTTCCCCCAGACAAGATTGAGATTTCTTTGGCATTATGTGCAGCTATAGGAGGAACACCCTCAGAGATGCATCTGGGTTCCCTCAAAATCTCTCCTTTCTGTATCTTTTCAGTCTCCATTCTCATGATTTTGCTCTCAGACTAAGTGGGACATGCAGAAAATACCCACCTGAGTGGTGGAGTTCTTAGAGGAAAAATGCTAATGTAATATTGGCATATATTTTCCAAGCATGCTTATCCAGAAGAACACAAGAAGCAGCAGAGTGGCTAGTAATTCATGCTAGAATGCATCGAACTAGGAGGCAGGGGATGCGGGTGACAGACAAGAGTCTGATTCTAACCTGTTTATGTTCTAGAAATTAGATAGCAAGGCCCCGGTCGCATGATGGAGAGGGGCAACTGGCTTAGGTGAGAGAGAGATATGGCATCATTAACTGGTAATACACCAGAAAAGGTACCAGTCCTGTGTCTAAAGAGAATAACAAAAGGCCTCCATTAGGCAGAAGGTTCTAAGGAAACTCAGATTCCATTCCCTGTGAGGAATTATCAGTAACTGGGTTTGAGACAGACACCTTTGCAGTTGGTTTTAAAGACTGAGGTCATCTGAGGGCCTCACAGACCTTGGATGAGTGTGTGAGGTACCAGCCTTCCTGAAATGATGCTGTCTCTGAAGAGCTAAGGCAGGGAGGGTACCGCTGCCAGAGGGCATAACGCTGACACCACCGCCCCTCGCCCCGCCCTGGCTCCTGTCCTTTCCCACCCTCTGTTCACAGTCGGATTCTAATCAATTCCATCGCTGGCCCTTTGTCAAATTCCTCTAGTGGTGTCCTTCCCAAGTCTGTTCTCCTCCAGACATGCCCTGTTCGTTTTTTTGTTATTTATTTATTTTGTATTTGGGTTGTCATTCTTTATTTTCTTTCAAGGCCAGTCAGGCTACTTAAAAAAAAATTAAAAAAAGCACTTCTCATTCATCAGCTAAATTATGTCATTAAAAAGCAAACAAACGAACAAAAAAACCCAGAAGAGCTGACTTCTACGAAAGTCTTTCCCTTTGCTCCCACTGAGATCCTCTCAGAACTGCAATACACCTCAATTCATGAAGACCCTCAAAGAATGGGGGTAAGTATGAATACAATTAAAATTTCGAGATAGCTGAGTGTTATCTAGAAAACCTGCTGAAGTCTTGCTTATATGTATCTAAACAATTTGAATTACCTTTTCTTTGGAACTTGAATGGAAAGTCAAGGGAATCTTCCTTTGACATAGATTGCTGTCATTCTAAGTATCTCTTCTTATTGCTCAGATGTGGGCAGAGAAGTAATAAAAGTGAGTCAAATCTGTGCTTACTCATGAACCCTTCTGGATGATAAATCTCCTCACTCTATAGCTACTTGTGTTGTAGTGATGCTCTTCTTCCTTCAGAATATCAAAGGTATGCAAATCCCAATACACGGGGAGCTCTGGCAAGCGTAGTCTACATTATCTGTGGTATCCTTTGCCAACCAACGGAGGAAAAGAAAGGGAAGGGCTTATTCCACCTTTTTTAAGTGACAATTGGCTGCGACCCACGATAAAATAAGAATTATCCAAAGTCCACAGTGAACTGGTGGCACAGCCAATGATAGGGGCCAGGTCACCAAGCTGGGTCATCTGAGATAGAAAACAGTTCAGTTCAGTCAATCAGTCATGTCCAACTCTTTGCAACCCCATGAACTGCAGCACGCCAGGCTCCCTATCCATCAGCAACTCCCAGAGTTTACTCAAACTCATGCCCGTTGAGTCGGTGATGCCATCCAACCATCTCATCCTCTGTCATCCCCTTCTCCTCTCACCTTCAATCTTTTCCAGCATCAAGGTCTTTTCCAATGAGTCAGTTCTTCGCATCTGGTGGCCGAAGTATTGGAGTTTCAGCTTCAACATCAGTCCTTCCAATGAATATTCAGGACTGATTTCCTTTGGGATGGACTGATTGGATCTTCTTGCAGTCCAAGGAACTCTCAAGAGTCTTCTCCAACACCACAGTTCAAAAGCATCAATTCTTCTGTGCTCAGCTTTCTTTATAGTCCAACTCTCACATCCATATATAACTACTGGAAAAACCATAGCCTTGACTAGATGGACCTTTGTTGGCAAAGTAATGCCTCTGCTTTTTAATATGCTGTCGAGGTTGGTCATAGATTTTCTTCCAAGGAGCAAGTGTCTTTTAATTTCATGGCTGCAGTCACCATCTACAGTGATTTTGGAGCCCAAAAAAATAAAGTCTGTCACTGTTTCCACTGTCTCCCCATCTATTTCCCATGAGGTGATGGGACCAGATGCCATGATCTTAGTTTTCTGAATGTTGAGCGTTAGGCCAACTTTTTCACTCTCCTCTCTCACTTTCATCAAGAGGCTCTTTAGTTCTTCTTCGCTTTCTGCCACAAGTGTGGTGTCATCTGCCTATCTGAGGTTATTGATATTTTTCCCAACAATCTTGATTTCAGCTTGTGATTCATCCAGCCTGGCATTTCACATGATGTACTCTGCATATAAGTTAAGTGAGCAGGGTGACAATATACAGTCTTGACGTACTCCTTTCCCAATTTGGAACCAGTTTCTTGTTCCATGTCCAGTTCTAACTGTTGCTTCTTGACCTGCATGCAGATTTCTCAGGAAGCCAATCAGGTGGTCCAGTATTCCCATCTCTTTAAGAATTTCCCACGGTTTGTTGTGATCCTTTATCCTTAATTATCTTATTTATTAATTTATTAAGAGAACATCTACCTCACTACTAATCAGAACACTTCAACTTACCACCATTACAGATTATACCTCGATGCCTTGAAAACCTGTATACAAGCCCCTTCTGAACAAAATCCTATGTTCTCTATTTTTATTTATTTTTAATTTTTATTGAAATATAGTTGATTTACAATGTTTCAGGTGTACAGAAAAGTGATTCAGTTATATATATATATGTATATATATACACACATATATGTATATATTTATACATATGTATATGAGTGTGTGTGTGTATTCTTTTTCAGATTCTTTTCCATTATTATAAGTTATTGTAAGATACTGAATATGCTTCTTGGTGCTATGCAGCAGGTCTTTCTTGTTTATCTGTTTTATATATAGTAGTATATGTTGGTTAATCTCAAATGTTCTCTAGGAGTAACTACTTCAGTCGTTATCAACCACTCCCACCCCAGAGGAAATGTTGGTAGTTAATTAAGGATAAATAAGTCTATTAAGTATAAAGTCCTCTGAACAAAGTACAGAGATGTGTAGAGTGGGGCAAAGAAGATGAGTAAGAGGAGGATGGAATATCTGGTTTGGTGGGAGGCGGGTGGAGGGAGTGGGGGAATTGTGTGGAGGCCAGCAGAAGTGAGCTTAAACTTCTCCTATAGACCATGTGGAATATGGCATTTCTCACCATGCTCCTCCTCTTTTCCTCTTGTGTACTCCAACACACTGTGGACAATCCTGGGGCATTTCTCCCTAGGCTTCTCCTAAACTATAGGCATTTTGCCCCAACATGGTTCTCCATCTCTCGCCCTTTTTCCTAGGTAGCAGGTATCAAAGGGATATTCCTGGCAAACAAGAAGGTGGATGACCAGGTGAAGACATACATCACGTACAACAAAGGCAGGGACTGGCGCCTCCTGCAAGCTCCAGATGTGGACCTGAGAGGCAATCCAGTACACTGCCTGCTGGTCAGTGTCCCTGTCTCATGTGAGGCCACAGGGCAGACTGCTTACCTGGGGGTGCTCCATCAGGGGCTTTATTCTACCAAAGAGGCCTTAGGAATGTGCCTGGTGCTGGGCAGGCATTTCCTACAACTCCTAGGGCATTGATCTGTGGACTCAGACTGCCATATCATCTGGATGGAAAGTTCAGTTGGATTCCACAAGCTTTTACTGAGAATATACTGTGTGCTACAACTTCTAGTAAGAGAAAGGAGCATAACAGAAAGCCTGCGCCCAAGGGTCCCAGGCAGAGCTCAGTAGTGGTAAATACCTATTAGCTGATACTGATATGATACCATTTGATAAGTGCTTGAAAATGGGCAAGGTAAGTAAAAGCTGCTTTAGAAGCCCAAGAAATGCAGGCTGGTATGTCCACATGGACAAGAGTTAATATCTCAGCATTCCCAGGGTTCCAGCTATATGGGGTATTGACATAGACACATAGAGGATCTAATGTATAAGACATTATCTCTCTTCTTAGGGGCTGCAACTCCAAATGAAGAGGGAAGACAGATCATTAACAGTGAAATTCACAACCCTCACTGCCCTCTTAAAGAGGACGTATGTGAGAAACATTGCTACAGTCCCAGAAATGATTGTTTCCCCTTCGCAAAAAAAAGTTGCCTTTTACTACTTACTGAATATTCCAGACATTATGTTAAAAACTGGGAGTATGGTGGTAAATAGGATTAATATGGCCTTTTCCTTTTGTAGTTTTCAGTCCAGCTCCATGTTTTTGGCTTGGGGTACTAGGAAGGTCAGAGACATATGCCTGCCTGTGTCCAAGAACTGGTCACAGCTAGAATTCCCCCCTCCCCAAACCTTACCCATGGATTTCATCTTATTTTATTAATCTATTTTTCTCCTTTCCCCAATTTCACAATTTTTGATTTTTTTTTTATTATGTGTCTACATCAGTCTAAATCCCTGATCCTTTTTAAAGAAACTCAACTAGGGATAAATAAGTAAAGAAGACAAACTTATACAAGTTTCAGATAATGGCTTCAGACATTTTAAGTGAAATTCAAAGTAAAATTATAAACAGGAACCAAACACATGAAGCAGAAAGAGGGACCATCTGATTGAAGAAGAGGGTAGAGAGTCAAGACTGTCTCTCTTCACTTCCCCCTCCACTGCTCCCAGGGGCCCCACAGAGCTCCAAGAAGCAGAGTGTGATGGCCATGGTCAAAGATGGGAGAAGGTCAGTGTCATCCTGTGGGTGAGAAGGAAGGAATGGTCAGGAGGCTTCATGAAGCTGACCATGAACTGGACCTTGATAGATAGAGTGGGTGTGAGAAAGGGAGGGGAAGCATACAATTGTGATGGGAGCAGGGACAGAAAGGGGCCTATGAATGGTGCTCAGGGCAGGTTCTGATGTGATTCTATCATCTGTTCAGGGAGAGATGACTCCGGCCCCAGGTCATCTCTTGGGGAAGTGAGTGAGTGACTCACATCTAACCCTTGCTGTTCCTGGAAGGTTGGCACCTGGGAGCCCTGTATCTGGTGTGGCAGGGATGCATGTCAGGAGTTCCCTGGAGTGAAACTACTTTCTTCTTCTCCATTTTAGCCTTTCTGCTCCCTACACCTACACTTGCAGATCTCCGAAAATCCATATTCCTCGGGAAGAATCTCCAGCAAGGAGACAGCTCCAGGGCTCGTGGTGGCTACAGGTAAGGTAGACTGAGCCGCTTCCTTACTGAGGGCTTCTGGCATATGCCATGACCTCTTTGTAATCATTTGAGCATCAGAGAAAAGCTGTGGGCATTCATCCCAGAAAACAGGCAGAATTTGTGGAACTGCAAGGCCAACCTAATAACCCAGGCAAAGAGCTCCAGAACCTTGTAACTTTTGGTAAATGCAACATTTCACCATGGTCACAGGGCAGTCCCCTGTGTTAGCTAGAGGTCAGAGTTCCTTTTCAAGTCAACTGACTGACCAGAAAGGTTGTTAGTAATAGGGAATTCTCACTTGAAGAAAATGTGATATATGAACTTCTTAGCTCACCAAGTATAAGTTGGGGTAGTTTTCTCTTTGCATAGAGTATTCTTTACAAAAGGTTTCACCCCAGAGCTGTTTTTAATCAGGAGGTCTCTGGTGCGTGTAAAGGTTTGTTTACACATGATTAACCACTTGGCTGAGGGCCTGGGGGAAAGGGCAGAAAAACTCCAGGTTGCATTGTTGGAACCACTGTCCACTGAACATCAATCAGAAATGAAGATAAAACAACTCCGAGATGAAAATGAAAGTCTCCTGGGGAAAGTGCTCTGATTAGCATGCATTTGATTTCCATACACCTTTTCAGGAATACATTAATGGCATAAAGCAAAGCAGGCCTGTAATCTTCGAAGTTAGAGCTCTGGTATGAGGCAGTTTTTTCTAATGAAAGTAGATAAATTCACAGAGACTTGCCAAGATAGTAAACTCATCAACCTGAAGCTCCAGGCCCTGGAGTTACTACTCTGCTAGCCATGACTTCCTTCTCCAACCCTTCAACTGCATGAACTTTTAAACACCACCAGTGACCATCCACTCAAATTGGGGTGACAGCTAGCATAGCCTTCTGAAGATACCTCAGTCAACTCTCCACCCAGAGAAACTGGATCCACCATATTTAACATCACTGGCTTCAGGGAGCCCAGCACAGTGAGTGATGAAGGCAGGCTCTGGTACTATGTTCCTGATTGGGGGAGTGACCCCCACACTCCATCATCCATGCCTGTTAGACCTCCCAACTGTGGGACTGCTATACTTTGCCTCTCCTCCAGGCCTACAGGAGGCCCTGGACTGGAGTGGAAGGAACACTGGAGAAGAGTAATCGATAATAAAAGTTACAGAGCACTGACTTTGGGTTCCCTGTGGGATGGAGTGGAAAGGGAGGTGGCAGGGGGGTTCAGTAGGGAGGGGACACATGTATGCCTGTGGCTGATTCATGTTGATGTGTGGCAGAGGCCATCACAATATTGTAAAGTAATTATCCTCCAATGAAAATAAATTGTAAAAAAAGGAAAAAAATAATAAAATTTATCATTATGTAAATGCTAACTATGTAGCCAGGATTGCCTTATGTGGCTTAACCACTCTAAACATTGGTGTTTTCATTGACAGTGGAAAAAATAGTACCGACATAATGGAATTGGAGTATTAAACAAAGCAATGGATTTCCAGTGTTCAAAACAGTGCCTAGGAGATATTGAATGCTCAATACCTGATACCTTTTATAATATCATCATTAATATTACAGAAATTTAGAACTGCTCTTATTGCACCAGAAGAATATGATTTGTACACCTCTTTCAATAGAATCCACAAATAATGTGCATTCACTGTGCATCTCCAGTTTGAATGAATGCACTTAGGAACTCTGTAGGCCTGCTTTCCAAGCTGAGCTCTGACACTTATGAGACTTAAGAATTTGACCAAGTTCTTTAACCTCTGTGCTTCATTTTCCTCATCTGCAAATCAAGTTATCTTTCCCTGCCTTGTGAGGATGTTGTAGGAATTAGAGAATGGAGAGTGTGCCTACAAGATCCCGCTGAGGGCTCAGAGCATAGTCGGGAGGGTTGGGCCTCTAAATTACTCTAAGTTTTTATGAGCTAACAAACACATAGACATTCAAGACTGGATTCTGAAACTTCTTTTGCCCATATGCATGAGAATTTACTAATACTCTCCCCTTTGTAACTCTTGTAACTTTGCATAGTGCATTGAGAGGGACATAACACAGCTGACAAGATCCTCATGAAAAGCCAGTACTGGGTCACTGACAGATGCCTCCTTATTCCCAGCTTCTCTTTACCCTGCTTACCAGTTCTCCCTGAAGGTCGTTTCACTATTGGAAAAATAACTACGAACTTAACCGAGGATGCCTTCAGTGGTCTGGATGGACCTGTCTCTCCAGAACCCTCTTCCAGATCCATGCATATCTCCTGCCTTCAGGTGTCAGTGACCCTGGTCCCTCTCATCTTCACTCCTCACTGCCTCCTCCTCTCTCTCACGGGGACCAGGGCTCAGGGAAGCTGCATGGATGACAGTGCCTGCTGGGATTCATCTCTTACTCCTGTTGAGACCATCTCTGAAGGCAGATGGAATTCCAGTCTGGAGAGTTTGGCAATTGCCTTTTAGCAGCAGAAGCACCAGAGTACTAAGTATCCTTACGCTGTGGTTTCAAGCTGGTCATAGAGACCGTACATCCTCCCAGGGCCTTATGGTGTACAGAGCACTTTCCTGCTGTGATTGCAGATGGCCCTGTGATGTGGATTTATGGGTGAGGAGGTGGAGGGCAGGAGGAACAGGTGTCCTGCCTCACTCACACTCCCTCTGCCTCCAAGTCTAGTCCATCCAGTAGCCATTCAGCCAGACCTAGTCCCGAGCCCCTTCACCTGCCAGCCCCACAGCTACTCCAGGCTCCCTGCATGCTTCCTGTACACTCTGAATATTCACACAGAGACAACATTTATTGTCCCCTCCACAGAGGTGCTTTCTTTTCCTGCAGTGACTTTTGTACTGTCTGCTTCCTCTTCCATTTAATTACCCTGAGTGGACATCAGTGGTGGCGAGAGAAGCATCTCTAACCTCAGAGCATGTTAACCTCTCCCCATCTCTTTGTGTTTCTGTCTCTCTCTCTCTTTTCCAGGAGTGTCTAAATAAAGCCTTGGGAGAAAGGTGCCTTGGGAGGACATGAGGCTAAAAGTGTGTTGTTAACAGCTGCCCAGATGGGCAGCAGAACCTCTGTGATTGACCAGCTAAGCTGTTGTTGAGAGGAGCTCCCTGTTTTCCATGGCTCTCCTCCTTTCTCCCTCCTATCACAGCACTCCAGGCGGAATGAGCTACCTCTTCCTCTAACCTGGCCTGGGGCCACCCTGGGAGCCCTCCTCCAGTTCCACTTTAACCAGCATTCAGATCTTCCTTCTCTCACACCATAATCCAGGCTCTCCCTCTCAGAAGTTTCCTTCCTATAGGTCCAATTAGGGACTGAATGTGTGCAAAGATCAAGTCATCCTGGACACCTCTTTTCTGTCCTTTCCTCTGGGAACTGACTTTTGGTCTCTGATCAGTAACATTTCTTTCAGGGATCCTTTCAGTTGACCCAAGATATTTCTAAAACAAGCTTCACTGGGAGCCTTGGATTCTCATCATCAACATGCCTCCAAAATCAATCTCATTGAGCTTTGCAAGAGAGGTTTAAGGTTTAAGATATAAGCAGAACCAGCTCCTAAAGAGGATTAACAGATGCTAAGCCCTGACAGGGCTGGCAAATTCTAGCTCTTGGGGACTATACACCTGTCTCCCTGTCTCTCTACCACCCTTGGTAGACATTACTAATTGATTGCCAAACTCTATTCTGTTGAAACCAAACATAGGCTCAGAATCTTTAGCACAATGCTCCAGGTGGCCATGCTTAAAGGACAAGTTGGCATTCTCTGTCCTGTCCCTCTTTACTTTCTTCATTTCTGTGTCTTCCAAAACCTGGATCTGAAGAGTCGAATTCCAGATTCTAGACATAACTCCTCAGAGCTGTTCACCATGCCTCCCCACTCCACTGATACCAACTGCCTGAGCCCTGAGCCCTGGGGTTATTTTTGGAAGTCTGAGTGTCAAAACAAGTTGGCTAGCTGTGTGCTCCTTGATGCTGATGTGAGTTTGACAAGCTGTAACCTGGCTTTAATTTCTCATTTTGAAGCATTAAATGTCAGGAGCTCAATTAACATTTTCATTATTGCATTTTTATTGTGCTCTTATTTAGGCTACAGATGTGTGGGAGCTAACATTCCCTTCCTGCTATTTTTAAAGAAAAAATATCAGCCTCAGTGATAAATTCTTACATGTATAAGGTACTTTCCTGCTTCTAAAGACCTCCCCAAATGCACATCAACATCATAACATAATTCAATCACGTGTTTCCTCATTCATCTGTTGTACAATTATTTGTTGAGCAGCTCACTTTTAAGTTTGGGATATTTGTTCTGGGACCAGAGAGTTTGAGAGTAAACTTGGTCAATATGGATAGGCTAGAAAATCTTAACTACTTTCTTGTTTTTACAAATATAACCACAAGGTGATGCAAAGGGAAGAAAAAGAAGGGGAGAGGGAAAAGGTGTGAAGGAATAAGACAGGAATTGTGGTCAGTCTAGGTGTAATCCAGATGACCTCCTACAATTCTTGACGACCATGGTGGTGGCTTAGTTGCTAAGTCTCTAAGTCTTGCAATCCCAGTAGCCCACCGGGCTCCTCTGTCTGTGGGATCCTCCAGATGAGAACACTGGAATGGGTTGCCATTTCCTTCTCCAGGTGCTTGATGACCATGGTCTGCTGAATATTGTCATTTTCTTCTGGAAACTCTATCACTTTGACTACATATTCTGTACTGTTGGTTTATTCAATAGCCTGGCACACAAGAAATATTTTGACAGGTTTAACTTGGAAACAGATACACATATGCGCACACACCCAAACACATACACACTCACACATACACCAGTTTTTCTTAACATAAAATTACATATGAGAAGGAAGATGTTCCTAGACTAGCATAGTTGTTTACTCTTCTGTTCTTTGCCATCATTGAGATCAATTTTGGAGAGATTATTGGTATACAGAATGAAGAGTTCAAGAGATCCAAGCCAACCAATATTTGATCTTTGGATGTTGCCTTTTAAACAGGTGTCCCTCTTGTATTATTTATTTATTTGTTTTTTTCCATGTTAGGTTATCTTCCTGCTGGGGTTTTGATATGACACCAAGAAAAAGCTTATAAATCTACCCTAAACATGACTTGGAAAACTTTCACTCTCTGCTATCCCTTCCTGCAACCCCAAGCACACTAATCTGTAAAGTTTCTGACATTTTCAAATAATCTGCTTCTGTTTTAGGCAACATTGGTTCGGAACTCTCATATACCGACATCGGTGTGTTCATCTCTTCTGATGGGGGCAACACATGGAGACAGGTAACTGAGAGATTCGGGGACAGGGAAGAGATATTTAGGGCAAATTCAGCCAATATTTCTCTTATCTATGGGATTCTCAGGCTCATTGTGACTTTTTGCTTGTAAAAAAAAAAAAAACTGAAGCAGCAGTTCTGTTTGGTCAATGTAGCTGGAAGAATAGATGGGCAGTGGGGTAACATGGGAAGAGCTGGGCAAGGAATAAGAAGAAATGGGGTTTCCCTAGTTTGTTCATCCTTCCATTCAACAATAGGTATGAAACAGTTACCAGATGCTAATTCCCATTCCTGTGTGAGGTGATACAGTCAATAAAACAATTTTGTATCATTAATGTGCCATGGGATTTGGCAAGATCTTACCTTTCTAGATCTGTTTCTTTATCTACAAGGTGAAGGGTATAGAATACTAAGACCAGCAAAGCCATGGAAGTCTGTGGTGGCTTAAGTAATATGTGGGCCCAATGTTAGTTAAGTATGAGACAGCTTAATAGATATATGACCATATGAAAAATTAATTCAATTTTACAAACATTTTTGTTTGCAGTGCTGTCCAATATAACTTTCAGCAATAAGGAAAATGTTCTGTATGTGTATATACTGTCCCTTGTGTTTGTTGCACACTTGAAATGTGGCTAGGGTGACAGAGGAGCTAAATTTTTAATTTTATTTTAATCAATTTAAATCTAAATTGTCTCATGTAGCTACTATATTGGACAACACAGATTTATACAATGTCAACTAGGTGTCAAGTATAAACCTGAGGAGGCCATTGAATACTTTTGAGTCCCTTTTCCCATGGAGCTCAAAATTAAGTAGAGGAAACAGGTCCATAAATAACTGTAGTTTAGATTATGTTATTTTAGTGTCATTATTAGCTTGCAGAGAAGTGGGAGGAATTAATTCTACTTGGGCAAACTGGGAAAGACTTCATGAGAAGAGTTGACATTTTACTAAACCTTAAAGATGAGAAGGTTTCTATCTGAGGAAGAAAAAGGATGAGTATTGAATGTCTTAATGATGACGATGAATCAACTATCTGAAATCTATCTGTACAACTTTCTGTTTGGGTCCCTTAGTGAAGATTTTTATCACCATCACCAACATCATCATCATCACCCCCATTGCCATCACTTTCACTACTACCACTTATCCAAAAAAAAAAATTATCAAGGACATACTAGACACAACCCCTATATTAACTACTATAAGGCCTACTCCAAAGAATAAATTAAGATTCCTGCCCACAAGGGAATCAACTCGATGAGGAACAGACACATAAATAAGAACATACTTTCAAAATATAAGATACTCTCTTATGAGTGCCAAATGGGGTAGAAACTGGAACGTAAATTCTTCTGGTCCAGAAATTCACAACAGACAAAATATTGTCCCTGAATACAAGAAATAGCTCACCTGGCCGGGTGGCCACTGCAACACTCCTTCCTTGTGTTGTCACCACTTCGGTTTCCTTGTCTGTTTTCCCAAACAGCTAAGCATTCCAGCTTCCACTACAGTGCTGGACAGGGCAAGAGCTAGAAGTGGCCAGAATAATATTTTAGAGAGGATAGTATGAAGAAAAATAACTTCTTTCTTCTCAGTACTGAGAATCTTCTTCTAGTCCTTACTCTCAGACTTTGATCCAGTGCTTCTATTCATAGAGTCCACTTTTGAACTCAGACTGAGTCTATGTTTATATCTGGAATATAAAAAACAATAATCTTTAAGTCTTCTGTGTGTGAAAGCTCACCATTAGTGTGGACGTTTAAAGGCAAATATGAGAAAGAAAACCAATTGAAAGGTTTAGGCCCGAGAGTCCATTTGCTTTTCTCTATGGTGTTCTCTGAGTCATATTTACAGGGGACACCATTCCTCCTATCCCCTCCTGTTTAACTCTGCTTTTGTCTTTTTACCCTTTATAGTACCTCTCACTTAACCCACCATCCCAACCTCTCCATCCAGCTTGTAAGAGCCACCATTAGTGGTTAACAACTGGAGGAATTCTCTAATTCCACTTTTCTCCAGAAGATCTAGAGGAGATAACTTTTTCTCTGGTGCAGAAAATTTTTTCTGTCTTAGGTTGCAGACTTAAAAGTCATAAATTGTAGAAGTGTTGCTGTATGTGGAGTTAGGTCTGAGCTAAGGCTCTGAGACTTGCATCATGGTAGGTGCTTAGTAAATGGTTATGCAGATGGATGGATGGATCACTGAATAAATCAATAAGTGAGTGAAAGGATTGATAGCTAATGGACAAATGAATGAATCAAAGAATGAGTAACTCTGCATCTCAGGAAGCATGGCGTCCCAGTGAACATTTAGCGTAAAGATCCCCAAGTGCTAAACTTAAGTCTTCATTCAACTAGCATGGAAACTTAGGATGTGGTGGCTAAGTCTGAGAACTCAGTTATCATGTAGACTTTAATGTCTACATGTCTAAAAGGGATTGTCCTTTAAGTTCCTAGAAAGTTTATAACTTGACTATAAAATACATCACCAACTCAATGAACATGAGTTTGAGCAAACTCTGGGAGATGGTGAAGTATAGGGAAGCCTGGAGTGCTGCAGTCCCTGGGGTTGTAAAGAGTCTGACATGACTGAATGACTGAATGAGACACAGACCAGTTATAAATTAGCAAATGTCTCATTTGAAAAGATGAGAAAGAGAAAGCTGACTAGTAACATACTCAGATGACAAAGTTTTTTGAAGCTGTGTTTTCAACTGGGTTATCTAGTTGAGCAAGGGTCTTGTTGCCTGAATTTCTTGTCGCACACTGAACAGCACTAGGGGAAAGAACCCTGGAAATGCCCTTTGAGTGGATTAGGGACAGTTGACAGTTATTTGTTCTCTGCTAGCCCACTTTTTCACCTATTAAATGGGGATGACATTGCTCGTCAAACTTCTTGATAGGATTGTTGGAAGGCTCAGAATCTAGATGAAACAATATATGTGAACAACTTTGTAAACTTTCAAGCACCATGCAAATGTAAGGTGTTGCTATGATCCTTGTTGTTCTTGTTGTTCCAGGTCTTTGATGAAGAGTACAATGTCTGGTTCCTAGACTGGGGTGGCGCCCTCGTGGCCATGAAACACACACCTCTGCCAGTCAGGCATTTGTGGTAAGGACGGCTTCCTACCCTATTAATGAAAAACTTTTCAGTGGAAAATATTGGGACAAGTTGTTATGCATGGTTTTATAACCCATTTTACCCATTTCTTCATCCATTTCTTCATCCACCCCTTCATTTAATGTATATTATTACATCATCCAACTCTTACGTAACAGTAGCTGACCAGATGATTTAGATGAGGAAGTATAATGAATAGTATTAAAATGCAAACATATTAAATACATTACTCAGCTACACGGCTAGTACCTGGCAGCACCAAGTTGGGTTTCTATCATCGATATGCTTCTCTTTTACCTGATAATTTTCCAGATACTTTAATAAGTACACAGAGTGTTATTACATGGTCTCTGTCCTCTGGGAGATCATAGTCAAGGTAACGAGTTTAGATCATCCACATATTATCAGAAATCTAAGCAATGCCTGCACGAGGATGCTGACTCTGTGCATTGCTGGAATCCTGAGGCTGGATGGAGCCCCCACGCCCCCAGTGTGTGAGCAGGGGTGGGGGTCTTCATACCATAGGTGGCCTAAGGGCCAATTCTTAAAGAAAGGATGCCAGGAGCAGGAGCAGAAGTGATGGGAGGAAAGCCAAGGGACAAGAAAACTCTGACCAAGCCTGGAATTCAGGAGACGTAGGGAGTGCTCTGAAGATTGTATTTGGTTGGAATCAAGAAAGTGAATAAGTAAGGATGAGTAGGATTCAGAAGAACTAAAACACAAGTTTAATGCATTTGGGTTGAATCCGTAGGTAATTCTTTCTAGTACCAAGACCTCTCTCTGTGGTAGGAAGAGCTCTCTCTGTTGAGGACTGAGTGGGGCTTACACTTCTAGAGAGGACAGCTTGACTCTTAAGTTCATTAATTTATTTTTTTTAACCAAGAAAAGTAACATCTCTTAGCCCTTATCATTGTATTCTAAGCATTGCTATCCAACTTGGGAAAATTATTTAATGTTCTCTCAGGAAAATGCAACAGGATCAAATGTTGCTTCTCAAAGTCATTAATATAAAGTTTGATATTTCCCTTAGTCCATAAAATATTTTTTGGGGGGTTGGGAAAATAAATATTTATAGAGCTCAGGAAAAAAAAAATAGCTATATTCCTACTGAATTTTCTCTTATAATAGTAATGATAATATTACCCCAATTTGGCCACCTTGTTCACTTCAATCTACAAAAGATTAAAGATGATTGTTCAAACTAAGCTCTTGAAACAAAGTTTCTTCCACTTAGAGGATGTTGATACTGTCACAAATGGTACAAATATTTCCCTAAAGTTAGTTACCACCCATGGTGTCTACTTACTTGCCTACTAGTGAATGCCCTTTTCTGAAATAGTCCCTGTTAAATGTCAGCGGCTGAGTGTGTCAGCAAACAGCAATGGCACTTAACTCGTTCAAGAGTTCTTTGCACTCCTTTTTCAAAGCTGAGTGTTTTGTAAGGGCCTGACCTTATCATTATCATCAATATTTCCTCATAAACTTCTTGACTTTGTCTCTGGCTGGCTTATGAGTTGCACGTTTGTGAAAATCAAATGCAATTTCTTCATCACCAGTAGCTTCTAATTAAGTTACAACCTTCAAGGTAAACAAATAGCTTATTTTAAGTGGAAGAAAGGTTAAGGAATCAGTTCATTGTTCTTTTCTGTAGTAGGTCTCAGACTGACATTATTTTGGCAGCACACACAGATGTATATATACTTGCATAAGAAAAAGACATTGGCCTACCCACTCTCCTGCAAGGGTATAGTGGCTCTCAAATTTAAATAATAGCTGTATCACCTTTCAGAAAAAATTGGAACCATAATTGAAAAGCTGGGGAAACTTTAGCTCAGCTAACAAGGCATGCTGTTTCCTATAAATTGAAATGATAGGTAGCTAGATATGCATGGAGACAAAACAGCATACAAATGAACCCATCCATTTGTGGCTGTGTACACTTAGATCCATTGAGATTAGAATTTAAGTGCTATTTCAGGTAAGCCCTCCATCCAGTGTTATTAGTATTACCTTTGTACCTTAGAAGCATTAGAGTGAAATGAACAATGGAGCCCCATGGAATGCGATGCTCTAATGAAAACTTATAATGGAGTTACTCATCAGCGGGTAGACAGGAATCCTACTGTTTGCTTAGCCCTGACAAACTGTCAGTGTCTCCTTTCAATGGAATGTTCTTGGAAACTGGAAACAAAACATCACCTGGCCATTTTTGTTCCTTTGCTCTTCTATAAGTGCTGTGAGCCCTGGAGTTTTTGTTCAGAGAAACATTCACATGAAAACAATAGTTCCAACCAGTACGTGCCTCTGAGAAGTGAAAGTGCATGTGCTATTCTTAAGGACTTCCATGTAGCTTCATTGCCGTCACCTCATGCGTTTGGGATAATGTAAAATGGAGTAATACACCTAACCGAAGCGAGGAACATTGATCATCGATGACCATTATAACTCTATTTCTGTGCTAACGTATTCAGGGGAGGACTCTGATTGTTGTTGAAAGACTTTATTCCTTTTAGTGGCTCTCATCTCAGTATGATCAAGTCACCAATGCATGGAGTTAGGAAGGGTCTTGGAGGAGACACAGTACAGCAGACCCCTCTCTGACAACTTGTGAGACACCCACCTTACCAGGCCAGCACGGAGCTGACCGACTTACAGATGGAGTCCCACCTTGTACGTCAGCTTTCGTTGTTAGAACGTTAGCTTTGTGCTGAACAATAATGAATCTACTTTCTATTTCTGTCCATCAGTCCTTGCTCTGCTGCCCAGACCTATGCAGAGTAAATCTGTTCCAGAAATGGGTATGAATTTTAGAGTCCTATACTTGGAAAGGACCTAAAGAGATGGCTCTGTCTAGGCTTTCTAAATTGTGGGAAGTTCTTGTGGGAAGATCAGATATGCAATTCAGATATGCAATTCAAGACTGATTCCATGCATTTGTTCATTTATTTCTCACATATTCATTGAGCCTATACTTTTTATCCAGTATTAGTGTAGGGGTTGGGATATGCCAAAGGACAAAATAGAATACTCATTTTTTTTGTTGTTGTTCAAATATTTGACTTTCCTTTTTAGAACAATTATGAGAATACAAATCTTTTCTACCTTATTCTATCTGTATTTTTTAATTGATATTTTCACGCATCTATCCACTTTCTAATTTCATTCACAGACATTACTCCTTTTCTGTAGGCAGCAATTATTTTTGTGTGCTGAACTACTTGGATCTTTCTTACTTAAAAAGTTAAAAGGCGATGGTAAATTATTCAGCTCTTATTCTTCTTTCCCTTAAGCTTGATTCAATTCATAGAACCTGTTTCTAGAACAACTTGTTTCTTAATTTTAATCACATTGATTGTCAGTTTTCTACAATGATTGAAACTGAACATAGTGTGTAGGATCTGGTGAAAGGATTCTTTCTTCTCTTACGTATGCTAGCTGTCTGTGAACACACCCTAGACTCACAATGACTTATTATCACAAAAGTGACCTTGCTGGAAAATATTTATCTTGTGATTGACAATCACCTAAGTTTTTTTTGTTTTGTTTTTTTCAGCTTGAGCTTCTCATGAGAGTTATTCTTTTTCCTTTCTCTGGCTATGGGAATCTTTGCTTTTATTTTAAAATAAATTATTCTGCTTTAAGTTGGTCCTATCTTATAAGTGACAGCCAAATCTACATGCCTGGCTTTGATCTCTCTCCAGAAATCTGGATGCATCCATCCAAAGGACTTCTTGACAGTGTTAAGTGTGGAAATCCAAAGCACATCTCAGCCTAGGTGGACTGAGCAGAAACAAAACAACAGAAAGCTTTGCTTCTCGATTCTTCCCATTTTCCTACCTCAGTTGCTTAACCCCCCAAATTCATGCTTGTGTGTGATTTCTTTTTGTTCAAGCAAAAGTCTATTGATTTTATCTGTAAAAGTATCCTAAAAGTCTTATTGACTTTACCTGTAAGAATAGCCTCGATCTCTCCATCTCTTTCTATATCCACTATTATAACCTCTGTCCAAGCCCCTTCTCTTATTTGGTCTCCTACAATTACCACACCTCCCCTTCCCCCCAACACCCCCCTACACACACGCACTGATTCATCTCCCTACATCCTGTTTGGGCCCTGACAGTCCACTCACCACAAAGGAATAAAAGTTTTCTTGTAATGGTTAAATCAGATCTTCTCTCTCTCATTTCAATTTGCAAGCAAAGTCATTTGTAATCTGCCCCAGCCTTGTTTTCTTGACTCCATTTCCTCCTATCAATCCCTCTTCCACTAATCTACTACTACCTACCGGCCTTCTATTCTTCATTTCACAACAGATCTGCCTTCCAGAATGGCTCTCACCTTGATCTTTGCATAGCAAATTCCTTATTATCATTCAGATCTCAGTTTAAATGTCACCTCCTCAGAGAGGACTTTCTTAAATTTTCAATGCAAAGTAGCTTCACTCTCTATCATATCACTCTATTTTAACTGTCTTCATGACACTTACTTTTAACATATATTTTTAGCCCATTTATCTACATGTTGTTTGTCTCCTCAAACTAGAATACAATTCCAGTGAAACTAGGGCATTTCGAGTTCACTGCTGTATCCCTACACATAGGCTACTGCCAGAGCAGGCACATAATTGAATATTCATGGGTGAATTCTACCTTTTATAGTCCTGTCTTGTCACTATTTAGAGGTCAGTGGTAACTTTACTCCTGTCTCCCTGGTACTGGTGATCTTATCATTTCAGCTTCACCTGTAGGCCTAAAAGAATTCCCGGTTCCTTTGTCTTGCCCATTAATGAGCTAAAAATTGAGGAGAAGGTGGGTCCTGTGGGGTTACCATTCAATATAGTTACTTCAGAACATTAAAAACTCCTAGTTAGTTATCTGAAAGAATAGCTCTCACAAATGGCAGACCCAAATTTCTGATACTCAAGAGATTAACTTTTATAATGTTGTATTTTTTGGATTTTCTTTAGGAGTTTTAGTTTTAATAATTATCATCTCAGTGTGAGAAATTTGGGTGCTAGAAATTACTGATCTCAGAAAGTCACTTGAATGGCACAAACTTGGGCTTCCTAGTGATACGCAGACCATAAATTATAGTCACAGCATTCATCCCTCAGCCTGGCTCCGGAGATTGTCCCCTTGTTTGTGTTCATTTTATATCAGCTGTAGACTTTGGTTATTATCTATGTTAGCCTTCACACTTGGATGTTGGCATTTCCTAGTTTTTTTTGCCTGATCCTATCCTTCCATTTAATCCATGCTTTTGCTTTTTCATGTAGATTCAGTTCATGCAGCATGCTTTTATTTTCCAACAACCTATTTCTCCACCGTGGGCTTCATTTTTCACTTCCATCTCAGAACTAAGAGCTCAGAAGGCTGTGAATGGTCCCTCTGTTTTTACTTTGTGATATCTTATCTTCATGTATAAAGTAAAGATGGCTGTCCTCTGCCCTGTTAATGGTAGTGATTTGAAGGCTCCTCCTTCCCTGGGATGCTGGTGGCACTCACTGCAATTTTTTTCTGCTGGTGTTAATAACTGACCTTCATCATTAAGGAAACTGAGAATGAGACCAAGACAGAGGCCTTTAATAACCACTTTGACTTCTTCCTATCAAGACAATAATTAGTTAATCCAAAGTTTTCAAAATAAACCAGGAGCTAAATCAATACATTTTTTTTTTTTAACCTCCTGTACTTACCAGATAGAGTTAACTAGTTAGCAGCCATGACATATTTTGAAGCACCTGTGATTCATTAGGAATCAAAGCAAGAGGATACATGGCAGGAAAGGTAAACCCATTCCTAATTATACTCTCACTTTCACTTTTAAAATGAAAAACTCATTTCTGTGAGAAGCAGTTCAGATTTGCCCAACTTCCTCTGGTTCCACATCAATGATTATGTAGCCTCAGCCTATTAAAAGAATAAGCCAAGTCTGTAAAAGTCGAAATGAGATCGTTAACTATCATCATCATGCTGTACATTAGATCTCCAAGAACTCATTCATTGTTCATAACTGAAACTTTGTACCTTTCTCCCTCCTGCCCAGTCTCCACTCCCACCCCCTCATTATGACCAACCTTTCTCTATATCTCTATCTACTAAAATATCATTTTACACTTTAAATAAAATGTACAATTTTTTAATGTCAAAGATACCTCAGTAAAGTTGATCAAGAGAAAATAAAAGTCAAGACTGATGCTGATAATTTAGGAACAGAGGATGAGATGGTTGGATGGCATCACAAACTCGATGGACATAAGTTTGAGCAAGCTCCGGGAGTTGGTGATGGACAGGGAAGCCTGGCATGCTGCAGTCTATGGGGTTGCAAAGAGTTGGACACAACTGAGCAACTGAACTGAACTGAAAAAATTTTATGACCACTGTCTGATTTTGTTTATAAAAGCAGGCCTAGGTATACCAGAAATATAAAACTTGTTTCATGACAGACTAGTTTTTCTAGCTGAGTAAAGAGATTGACTTTCTCATTTTTAAGATCAGTTTATTTGGGGAGACAGAATAAGGTAAAGAGACACATTTGTAGAGACTGGACTGAGTAGGCTGACTAGTAATGGGGACAGAGATTTGTATCTAGTTCATGGATGTTAGCATAAGTCATGCTTGAAAAGTGACTGGATAGATTAGAAGAGTTTTCTTAATCATTCCTTTTTTAATTTATATATTCATTTAATATTTATTTAGTACCATGTGCCAATGTTTCTGCTAGTTACTAGGAATGCAAAAATGAATAGTATGGTCTTTGACCTCAAAAAGATTACAGTTCAGTGAGAGAGTCAGACATAAGTTTTAAAACTGTATGTAACATCAGGTAAGAAGCATTATAATAAAGGTGATATCAAGGGTGTGGAAGGGGATCAGACAATGAACAAAACCTATGTGACTCCTGAATTCACACGATTATAATGTTGAACGGAGGGATTCAAGGTGAGTTAAGAATTCACTCAGCACTATGATAGGGGAAGGCCTGAATGTTGTAGGAAAATAGTTTCTACAGTTGAACTCAGAGAACTGTGTGTTATGGAGTCAGAGAAGGATTAAGAACTAACCAGGCCAAAAGGATCGCAGAAAATGAAGTAAGTAAAGCTGCTCTGGGGAAGGAAGAGTGTTGAGAAAAGCTTCTCAGAGAAGATAGTCTTTGAATTTTGTCCTCTGGTTAAATCAAGCAACAGTTGGGAACTCCATAATATCAAGAAAGGGATATTATTAAGGAATTGACCGCTCAAGATTGCTCAAATCTTCTTCACTAAGCAGCATCCTTTTAAAGAGTTTCAGATGCTGTGTCCACAAAGGGCCGGGCCTTCTCTTCTCACTGGTCAAAAGATGGAACAGTGTTGCCCAGGATGTCTCAGGCACTCAGTACTTGTCCCTAAGAGCCCCTTAAAGTGGCATCAGGGAGGGAAAATGATACTTCATCCATTCTGAACAAATAGGAAATTGCTATTTTTGATCTGAAAGACACACACCTCCCTCCCCATAAGGTACACCCCACACTACTCAATTTATCCGTGTCAAAAACTCCAGAGACTGAATTGATTGTGCTGTAAATTGAAGCTCAGGTTCCATTCTGAGTACTTGAAACGTGACACTCCATCCACTAAGCCCGCCTGCCTGGCTTGTTTTTTCTTTTTTTCCCCCCAATTCTAGGATGTTGAAATATTTTTGCAGTTCTTGGGGCTGTCTCTGCCTGGGCTGGGAAATGCCGTTTTGATCAAATCTCATAATAATATAGAGAAGATTGAAAACTGAAGATTAATGCCTATTGATAATCCAGACTGCCATAAAATGAGATAAGAGGAGAATTTAATAACCTGAAAAACAGTTGTGAAAGAGTGTGGTTCTCTCTTCAGCTCTCTCTTGCATGTACTTGTTTCCAACCCAGGGTGAGTTTTGACGAGGGCCACTCCTGGGACAAGTATGGTTTCACTTCGGTTCCTCTCTTTGTGGACGGGGCCCTGGTGGAGGCAGGCGTGGAGACCCAGATTATGACGTGAGTACTTCTTTGTGGCTGAGAAGAATTCAGGGGCTTGGTTTCTGCTTCCATGGAGGCCGTGGGTTTTCCCCAGGGAGGCTTACACCAAAGCATTTCAGTCTCTGGGCCAGTTTCCTCATCTGTAAGATGCTCACACCCACCAATTCAAACGGATACTGACGGGATTGGAGAAGCTGGGCTTCACAGAAAAGTTAAGGTTTCTCATAGAATTAGAGTATTGTAACAAATTTCCATTTATCCAAAACCCAAGCAAACAGAAAACTTAAGGCTTCAGATGTGTTTTCTCTTTCCAAAACAGCTCAGTAAAGGACTAAGGATGGGAACAAAGGGAATAAAACAGCCAATTTACTGAAAACAGGGAATGTTTAAAGGGAACCTCCTGGAGTCTGTGAGACACACACACACACAGTTACTGTTGTTCCACTTCAGATTCATTTGCTGTGAAAAATTTTCCATAGTCCTTTACAGTGAGCATAGATGGTAGGGATATATATTTGAAAGCTACATAAAGCCCCAAAGTACTTTCTGAATATTAAAGAAGATAGCTTGATGTTTTCTAAAAATATATCAAAATCTAATTCTCAAAAAATGGATGACCCATGTGTGTTTGTGTGCACTTGTGTATATAGAGGAGTGTGGGGAATAGTTATGGTAATACTTCACCAGTAATACCAAAGCGCACCTCACCTCACCTTCCCCACTCCCAAGAGACTGGAATACTTTACACTTTAATTATTCAGTAGACAGAAAGAAGGGAGTCTTCTGAGCAAGATTAAGGGGAATTTGCCGTACTGTGGAGTTGTCACAGAAAGTTACAGAGTGCTTCTGGACTGGTTTGGGGGAAGGTTGTCTTTTTACTCTAAGAGAGACTGCTGTTCTTTTAACCTTTGTGCTCATTAATTTCTTTATAGCTAGAATCAGTCTTCCCGGAGAGACCGATGAGCTTTGAGGAGGAGGCAAATGGCTAATTCCTGTGCTTTACTTTTCCTCCAGAGTGATGTTAAAAAATTATTTTTAGCTGTGGATATGCAGTTTTGATCAAATGTTATAATCTAGCCCCAGACTGGACCACTTTTACCATGTTCCTCACCTCCACTTCCATCCTCATATCCAGAAAGTTGTCCAGCCACTTCTCTGAGCTTTCAGAAATACAGAAAGAACACAGCCATGATGGAAAATGGTGCACAAATTGGGGAAAACAAGCAAACAAAACAAGTGGGCAAAAGTCCAGTCCTAAGAAATTCAGCAGAAACACTGCAAAGGGGTTTCTTGTCTGTAGGATTTGTCTACAGCAAGAGTCTTATAGGATTCTCAATGTCTTCATTATTTAAAAAATGTTCATAACAGAAAATTTGGCTCCACAGTATGTCTTTAAAGTTATTTGGAACAAATGCAGCAAAGAGTGATTTTAAATTATCTTTAACTCTCTCTGAATTTTCCAAATTGCCTGTACAGACTTCCCTCAAACTTCAAGGGTTTATGAAATGTATCTTTTAAAACCTTAACACTCATTTTTGAGCATGTTGTTTGTGTTTGGCACATAGACTCTGTGGTTGGAAAGTGAAAGAGATGATGTCAAACCCTATGAAGAACTACTGTAAATCTTCCCAGTGGATCTATTTCGTTTGTAACTGGTGTCCTTAGGTGCAAACCTTTGCCATGACAGGACTTCTCTGGACAATTTTGTTGTACAGTGTGAGGATTTCCTGTAGAATTTGTTACTCAGGAAGTACAGCTTTAATTTGAGTTTTTCCAGCAATTTCTTTTCATTCCCCTAAAATATCCTCTAAAACAGATATCTTACCATCTAAATTTCTGATTAAAATTTCTATGATAACAAATGAACTCTGTGGATCAGCTGGTGAGTCACTTGATTATTAAGAGTTAACAATATTGTATGCAAGTTTAGCTGTTCAGGCCATAGACAATATTTAAGATATAGATGTTATTAATACTTAGCATCTAGAGCTTCAGCATTTGGTGAATACACAGCAATGATGTACTGCATAAACACAAGGACTAAATATTCAAAGACACTATCATAATACAAATTTTATTTCTAAAATATAAATGATTTGAGAAATATGTAGATATATTTATATAGTGAATATGTATGTGCAAGTATTTTTGTATATAGACATATGCACACATATACATGTACACATAGATACGCATGTATATATGGAGAGATTTAGACAACAGAGATACACAAATGAGAGAGAAATTCCAAGGATCTAGGATTGTGGCAAAACCTTCATAAAGTTATACTACTAAAAAACTAGTGGTACCTTTTTTGCCAGATACTCTTATTGATGAGCAAATCAAGAAGAAACCCCAGTCCTTGTGAACTTTGCATACTTGTGCATTAAATAAATATGACACAAATGACTCTGTCATGTTATGCAGAATACTCTGCCAAGAGATGAAAATATTTTCGTAGGAACTCCAGGAAGCACATTACAGAATACTAGGAATACCACCTTTTTTTGTAAGTTGACTTTTCCAAATTATTTCCCATACTTTGTCACTTAGCTGTGAAAAGAATGCCTTCTTTTCTAGAACCTCCTGTAATACAACCACTAAAGGGTTTTAAGTTATGAGTTCCAAGTTCTATAGGGCAAAGGTACCTACACTTAAGAAGATTGTGCAATCTGCTTTGAATTTATCAAGCCAAATGTGGCTTTTCAGATCTGATGACAAGCCCTAGAAGATTGACACAGCTCTAGATCGGACAGTGACAATACAAATGGTCCTAAGGTTAGCTTTTCCCTGTTTATGTAGCAAAGATATATACTAGTCCTCCTTTTATTCTGTGTTCTCATCTCTTTATGTGATTTATCCTGCATGCTCCCCTATGTGGTCACTCTGAACTCATCTCATGCTTCTCTTGGGCATTACTTGGAATAATAGTGCTTATACACCAATCTCTACATGACCTGGCACTCCCTGGCAAGTTTAAGGCCACAGTTTAAATTCTGTATTTATCTAATCATAAATGGTAATACTTTTTTTTTCTTAACTTCAGATGGGGTTATTTGGTCACATGGATATGAAGGAGGAGGTTGACCTCAGGGCTAAACTATTTACTGAAAAGATGATTGATATAGCCCTTCTGTTTTCCTTTCCTCCCCAATAAGACTCCAAGGAGTGTGGTAGAGTTTTGTCCTCCTCCTACCTTGCTTATCAAGATCCTTTAAATGTTAGTAAGTAGAAAAGGAACTAGAATAGTGCATAAGTTTCTTAGATGGGATTTGAGACAGGCAGATGTTTGTCTTTAATGGAATAAAGATGAGTTTTGGAAGCAAACACCCAACTGACTAAACAATTCAAGCTTCCTATTTTTAAGTTTTCATTAAATTCGAAGTTTCTGTAGTATGAAAATGACCCAAGGCCCTTTAGATAGCAGAAGGGTAGTCTCTGGAATGATTGCCAAGAGGCAATTTCTGTCTCAATTTTAGGTTTAAAAAGGACTTTAAAACCAAGTGACCCACTAGGATGACCACTGCTTTTCTTCAAGGAATGGCCATGCAAAGACTGAAGCAGGAGTTCAAAACATTTTATATATCCCTTACGAATTTCAAGGACAGGAAGTCCATTTCAGGACAAGATTGCTTAACCTTGCCATTTAACCAAAACCTTACTAATGATGTAATTCAAATAATGATGTTGGTTATTTGAATTCTGTATCTTTCCTTTCTGGTTAACCCTGACTCTGATGTTCAACTAGAGTCAGGCAGAAAGAAAGGCTAACTCATTCACACTGAGGTTTTATTGCCTTATCCTGTTACATTCATTTAAATATTTGTAAGTTTGTGATGGTTAATGTTATGTGTCAACTTGACTGGGTCATGAGGTACCTAGACACTGGTCAGACATTATTGTGGATGCTTCTGTGAAGGTGTTTTTGGGTAAGATTAGCATGTAAATCAGTAGACCCAGTAAAACAGATAATTCTCCCTAATGTGGTGGAACTTATCCTATCAGTTGAAAATCTGGATAGAACTAAAAGGAACTAAAAGGCTAACTCTTCCCTGGGCAAGAGAGAATGCTTCTTGCCTGGCTGCATTTGAAATGGAACATGGCTTTTTCTTGCCTTTCACTCCAACTGAAACTTCCACTTTTCCTGATCTTCAAGCTTGGGATTCCACCACTGGCCCTCCTGTGTCTCCAGCTTGCTAAACCACTCTGCAGGTCTTGGGACATGTCAGCCCCCATATCTGTATAAGCCAGTTCCATATAGTAAGTCTCTCTCTCTCTCTCTTTCCCATCTCTATCTTTGTGTCTTTTTCTATCGCTATCACCTATTCACTCTGTTTCTCTAGAGAGCCCTGACTACTACATAGTTAATTAATTCAAAAACATTTAATGAGATTCTAATATATTTTAGACTCCTTTTTGGGGTATTAAAGAGGTAAATATAACTCTTTCTACCTTTAAGGAGCTCTTAGTCCAGTGTGTTGGTGTGGGGGGAAATGAGATACACAATCTTCAGGAAATCCTAGTTAGAAAACCAGGATATAAGTAGAAGGAAGTAAAAACTTCACATATACGAAAGGTGACAACTGAGTCAGTCTGGAAGTTTCAATAGCAGTTCACCAGTAGAAAACCAATTTATAGGTAACAGAGTGTAAGTTCAAAGAAAGCACACATTTTTAATAGTTTTGCTGAGTACTATAACTGCAATACCTAAAATGGGAGTAGATGCATAGTAGAAATCAGTAATTATTGGTTGAAAGAAAAGAATTATTGGTTCAAAGCAAAGGAAAGAATCATGAGAGCATATGACTGAGGTTAAGTGATATTAAGCAGTAGAACCTATGAAGGGTCTTAGGTTATATTTAGGAATTTGACTTATATTCAGAGTGTTCTTGAAATTGAAAATATGGAAACATCACTCCTCTTCTTAAAACCCTTCTTCAAAACTCTTCTCCAAAGTGGAAGGCTTTCCATTGCCTTTCAGATAAAGTCCAAACTCATTGAATGGTCTACAAATACCTACACTGAGTCCATGTCTAGAGCTCATTTCTGGCCCCCATGCTCTGACCTCCCTTCTCTGATTCACTGGTACCTTCCTGCCCTGGGGTCTTTGTCTGTGTATCCTTCTGGAATATACCTGTCTTCCCCACTTGAATAATCAAGCTTCTAATTAAGTATCTTTCAGGTCTCAGCTTATGTATTAGTTTTTCTGGCACATCTTTCTTTAGCCCAGCGGAAAAGGTTGGGGCCCCATGTTACCTGTAGTCCTACCTCATATATTTTTTCCTTCACAACACTTTAGGTAATACATATTAACAAAAGTGGCAGTTGGTTTAGTAGCTTCCCCTCCCTCTTCATCTACCCTTAAGATACAGAGATATGTGTGTACACGTAAACACACACACAGGCAAAAATGCAAACAAGTGCGCACACACACAGACTTTAAGTTCCCATGAGGGAAGATCTCTGTGTACCTTATTCTTTGACTACCATTTGCATCAGTTTTTTTACTAGCACTGAGGGTTTAACCATATATATGATTGATTGATTGAATGCAAAAATGAACGTTATAGACCCCAGATATTCTGAAGTGCTCTATGTGATCAGAATCCAGGAGTTGCAAATTATGGGAGCCTGGAGTTGGGGAGGAATCTGAGCGGTGCATGTCTCTGTGCAAATGTGCAGTGATGAAGCAGGGGGTAGAATGGCAGTGGGCACAGAAGGACAGTTAGAGAATAAGGAGCATCCCAGGAAATTCTTATTTCCTCCACCAGCCACAGACTCTTTCCAGCTTCCACTTCTACCAGAAGCCAAAGCTCAGGAGCATGCAACCTTCTAACACGGTGCTTTTATAGAGGAATTTGTGTGGGGGAGACAGTCCCCAGCTTGCAGGCATGGGATTTGCTTGCTTTTATTGCTCTTTTTTCCACTATCTCTTCAAAGGTTATTATTTCAACATCCTCCAGGTAACTTTGACAGGAACCATCTAGTCTAGTCTAATTCATAGTGAAATGTGACCATTCTTATTACTTAAGGCTGAGAACGGGGCTGGATGATTGACAAGCCGGAGGGCCTATTGCCGTTTCAGGCAGAGGCTTTCCAATCGAAGAGGTGCCCATGGTGGTTAGAGCACTTGGGTTTCTTTGGTTCACTATTGGCCCCCAAATTAGTGTTTTAAGGAGAGTTCTCTTTTGCTTGGCTCAGATGTGGCATCAGATGGAAAAACACTGCTTTTTTTCAGTCTCAAAGCAACATTTGAAATTCTTTCTTGATATGAAATATTTTAACCAGTTAGTTGTGATTTAGTTGATCCTTTACAGGGGCCAAGGAGAACCTGGCAGCCTGTCAGGGGAAAAGAAATCCCCAAAGGGAGAGGTTCAGCTTCCTTGGAAGAAAGCAGAGGCTCCCTAGCAGGAGCAAGCGTCAGCCAGCCTGCATCTGCTCTACTCCTTCCTTTGTGTCAGCTGTCGTGCCGAGCTCTCTCTCAAACTTGATTTCACTGACATCTCACAGTAATCCCACCAGGTAGACTGGATCATTGTCCTTGGGCAAGGGAAAACACTGAAGCTCAGAGAAATTAAGTGCTCAGCTCATACATTCAGTAAGAAGAAAGCAGAGCAAGGAATGTGAGTTTCAAACTTAGGCTCAGAACTGAAATTTGAAGAAAGGTACTAGAATTCTTTAAGGATTTGTTCACTAAAGGATCACGGTGTTTGGGACAAGAAGGGCAGGGATGTTATTCACCAAGAATTTTACCCACTTTGCTACCAGACACGAAGTCACAACAGACCCATTCAAACACAACCTATCTGAAAAAATATGACAAACACATGAAAACTAGAAAACAAGTAAATGGTAAAGGGGTGGGACAAATTGCAGTTGCCATTAAATATCAAAGAAGTGATTAAAATAGAATATGTGCGGCTTTGTGTCTCTGCAGAGAGGGAGGAGCAGAGGTATCCAGATGTGGGGAGAGTATGCGCAAACATGGAGCAATAAGAAACTGTTTGGCCTGAAGAGGGGAAAGCAAGAAATGGGAAGGGACAGAGATGCTCTCAGCACATTGTCTAGGGCCAATTGCCTCACTGAATCCCTGTGTAAATCCATTTCTAATTGGCATAAATCTCTGATCCATTGTTCCACCAGCAGAACTAATAGCCAAAGTGAAGGGGGAGAGATAACATTTTTGTAGAAAATTATGCAAACCCCAAAGCTGCAGAAGTTTTAAAGAAAGGAAAAAAAAAAAAAAATAAAAAGCAAAGATCTTCTTCTACTTAAGAGACTGTGACTGCATGCTTGGCAAGAAACATGTTCTCAAATACAGCCCTGGTGTAACACAGAGACCCAGCCCTGAGCTTAAGTGTATTGTTTAGCCTCTAGTAACTGCATCCGATAAAGTCATTGGAAATTAACCAGCGCTGCTTCCATTGATCTGTTTTTCAATTCTCTGTTGTTTGCTGGAAGAATCTGATTTTACTTTGCCCAAAGTAAGTCATTCGAGTAATCAGCGAATCCAGTGGAACTCTTAAATCATCGCCTCTCAGGCTGGTTGCTGGATTCAGGTCCTTCAGGTTGTCACCAGACTTGCCATCCATTCAGAGGGCCTGCTGAGTAGGAGCCAAGGAATACAAAAGCAGAATGCACGCCTACATAGGGGCTTTGGATGATACTCCAAAGGGCTTTGGATGATTCTGGGAGATACTGGAAGCCAGCAGTAGTCTGGAAAGAAAAGGCTTATGTTGACCAGTAGATTGCTGTCTGTGGTGAGTGGTGGCTGAGAGCATGGATTTTGTAGAGTCACACTCCAGGGACAGGTCTCAGACTGCCACTTACCATCCATCTGATCTTAAATGTCTTACTTACCTTTTTTAGCTTTGGGTTCCTCATGTGAATGTGAGAATTAAGTGAAATAACTAACATTGAGTGACATTTGAGATGCTTTCAGTCTCCATAGTCTAATGATCAAGAAATGGGCCACCTGCAGGAAGAACTTTAGCCAACTAGGGGAGAGGTCAGCAGACTCTCTGTGTAAAGATTTTAGACTTTTCAGGGTCTTTCCTGCATCTACTTGGTTCTCCTGGTCCAGTGTGAAAGCCACCACAGACAATATGCAGTGAATGGATATGTGATATGGAAGACAGAATGCAGTGTCTTCCAATGAAAATTCACTTATAGATGCTGAACTTTGAATTTCATACAGTTTTCATATGGTATAAAATGTGATTCTTCATTTGCCTTCCCCTCCAACCATTTAAAGTATAAAAATCATTGTTTGCTTATAGGCTGTCCAGAAGAGGCGTTGGGCCAGATTTGTCCCATTGGCTATAGTTTGTTGACTCTGAACAAGAGGGTATATGCAGTCTAATCTTTTGTGGCTATGTTACAAATATCATTGAATTTTTGAAATGATTTATACAAGCTTCCCCTATCCATAAATTATTTTAGTTGCTTATGAAGGAAGTGATCTCTTGTTATCCACTGGTGATTGGTTCCAGGACACTGCTCACCACAGTGGGTACCAAAAATTCACAGATGCTCAAATCCCTTATATAAAATGACATAGTATTTGTATAATATCCTTCTACATACTTTAAATAATCTCTGGATTATTTATTTAATATTTAGTCCAATATAAAAGCTATATAAATAGTTCGCAGTGTATGGCAGAGTCAGGTTTTGCTTTTTGGAACTTTCTGGAATTTTTTTTTTAATGTTTTGTTCCATGGTTGGTTGAAATTGTGGATGTGGAACCAGCAGATATGTTGGGCTAACTATATTGAATTGACAAATCATTGGAAATGATTTCCTCATTTCCTCATGAGGAAGTTTCCTCATTTTTTATGTTAGCCATACAGGCAAATCTCACCTCTTTCAGGAAGCCTTCCACAGTTCCTCCAGCTCTTACTTATTTTCTTTCATTAAATTCCTACCTTAAGCTTCTGGGTTTGGACCACAGATAAATAGTTTGGTCTACATTTTTCTTAATGGAACTAAAATTTTCAGCTGGAAACATCTTGTGGCATTGAGCCCAAATACCCGTCATCCTACTTTTCACTGGTTGAGGTGTTTCTTGCCCACCTCTCATCTGATGTGTACATCTTCTCCAACTGTATCAGCCTACTCATTGTTCATTTAAGTTGAACCCCTGGCTCCTGTATGATTTGGGGTTTGTGATTCCCAATATCGACTCTAAATCCTTAATTTTATACCTTTATTTTTCTTCCTAATAGTTCTTTTTGAAAGTTTTTAACATATAGTAAAGCACAAAGAATAGTGTTACAAACACTTGTGTGCCAACCCCTTGGAATTTAATAAATACTAACACGTTATCATTTTAGCTTTATATTTCTAAAATAAATATGCAGGGTATCCTAGGCATGCTAGCAAAGTAATGCTCAAAATTCTCTAAGCCAGGCTTCAACAGTATGTGACCTGTGAACTTCCAGATGTTCAAGCTGGATTTAGAAAAGGCAGAGGAACAAGAGATCAAATTGCCAACATCCACTGGATCATCGAAAAAGCAAGAGAGTTCCAGAAAAACAGCTACTTTTGCCTTATTAACTACATCAAAGTCTTTGACTGTAGATCACAACAAACTGTGGAAGATTCTGAAAGAGGTGGGAATACCAGACCACCTGACCTGCCTCCTGAGAAATCTGTATGCAGGTCGAGAAGCAACAGTTAGAATTGGACATGGAACAACAGACTGGTCCCAAACTGGGAAAAGCTGTATATTGTCACCCTGCTTATTTAACTTATATGCAGAGTATATCATGCGAAATGCTGGGCTGGATGAAGCACAAGCTGGAATCAAGATTGCCGGGAGAAATATCAATAACCTCAGATATGCAGATGACACCACCCTTATGGCAGAAAGTGAAGAGGAACTAAAGAGCCTCTTGATGAAAGTGAAAGAGGAGAGTGAAAAAGTTGGCTTAAAACTCAACATTCAGAAAACTAAGATCATGGCATCCAGTCACATCACTTCATGGCAAATAGATGGGAAAACAATGAAAACAGCGAAAGAACTTATTTTGGGGGGTTTCAAAATCACTGCAGATGGTGACTGCAGCCATGAAATTAATAGACGCTTGCTCCTTGAAAGAAAAGCTATGACCAACCTAGACAGCATATTAAAAAGCAGAGGCATTACTTTGCCAATGAACGTCCATCTAGTCAAAGGTATGGTTTTTCCAGTTGTCATGTATGGATGTGAGAGTTGGATTATAAAGAAAATTGAGTGCTGAAGAATTGATACTTTTGAACTGTGGTGTTGGAGAAGACTCTTGAGAGTCCCTTGGACTGCAAGGAGATCCAACAGTCCATCCTAAAGGAAATCAGTCCTGAATACTCATTAGAAGGACTGATGCTGAAGCTGAAACCAATACTTTGGCCACCTAATGTGAAGAACCGACTCATTGGAAAAGACACTGATGCTGGGAAAGATTGAAGGTGTGAGGAGAAGGGGACAACAGTGGATGAGATGGTTGAATGGCATCACTGACATGATAGACATGATTTTGAGCAAGCTCCAGGAGTTGGTGATGAACAGGGAAGCCTGGGCATGCTGCAGTCCATGGGACCGCAGAGAGTTGGACATGACTGAGTGACTGAACTGAACTGATCCTAGGTAGAGTTTGTCTCCTTGAAGTTGCCCATTTCCAAACCCTTTCGTGTTGCTTCCTACACTGATCAACCACTGCTATGAATTTGGTTTATATCCTTCTAGTAAGGGTATTGATACTTTCAGTACATATTTAATTATCCATAGAAATATATGTGGTGTTGCTTTATTTTTTTTTAAATGTCTAATTATCTAAATGCTATTATTCCTCTATATGTGTCTGTCACTGAGTATTACCTATTTTGGGACAAATCCATCTGATACAGACACATAAATGCTGTGGCATTCTGTTGTGACATGAATAAGCATAGGTTATTTCTCCATTCTCCTATCGATGGACATTTAGGTTTTTTCCAGTTTTGCGCTATTGCAAACAATATTGTCCTATCTTTGTGTATGTCTCCAAATGCATACACAGAAGTTCTCTGAGCTGCATACATAAAAATGGAATTGCTGGGTCATGGTGAATTGGTGTTGTCACTTTTATTTTTCACCGTGTTCTGTTTTACATATTGGTCATCTCTGCAGTTATAGTGTGAGGTCTTTTTTAGTCTGAAAGATTCATGAGGTTGGCAACTGTCTTATTTGTCATCCTCCACAGCCCTGAATGTGGATGCCTGTGCATAATTGGGCTCAGCAGATATGTGAAGAGTGAGTAATACTATTATTGAACTGAACTGCAAACTATTTAAGGATAGGAGCTGAATTTTTTTCTGGTTCTTTTTGCCTCTTGGTTCAGGATTTGACACCAAGTAGGAGACAGAAATGACAAAGGAAAACCAGTCCCTCCTTACCCGGTTCTCTACGGCTTATTTGATTCCTCCTCTCTCAACGTTCATCTTGAACATCCATCTTCTCCCCTCTGGTTCCATCTCCTAGGTTCTCCTTCATCACCAACTCCTGACTTATCTTTCACAGGTTCATGGAACCCACTCCCAATGTTGTGGACTTTAACATTCAAGCCCACTGAAGGAGCTTATTAAATTTCGAGAAAAGAGTCAAAGTTGTTTGGACATTGAATGATTTCTTTCAATGCATTTAAAAATCAACTTACTTTCTTTTGCCTCTTCAGGTCCAAAGCCTTTTAGTCTCTTTCTCAATCTTCCCTTCTTCTCTCCCAGTACTTATTTTCAAACCTTTTAATCCCTGCCTCTTTAACTATCTCACTCATCATCATATTGTGTAACTAACATAGGCCCCACCTGCAGGACTCTTTGCTGCTGATCCACTCTTTCTATTAAGGTCTAGTTTGTGTCTCATTTTTACTCAGTGCAATTCCTCTGTAGCTGCTGACCTCCTTTACCACGAATCCCTTCTGCACCCTAGTGGGAAAACACTCAGGTGGCATAGAAGCACTCAGAAAGTCAAGGATGTGGCCTGAGTTTCTGGAGACCAACAACTGCTGGCCTCCAAGCCTCAGCTTTCTACGGCACTGCTCTTTCTACTTTGATTTGAAATTGGTCCTTGGCAGCTTCCTCCATGGAAGCAGAGAGGAGGGCTTATGGAGGCAGGAGGCAAAGGAGGTGAGGGAGCCTAGGTCTTTCAGAGAGAACTGAATTCTCTAGGAACCCCTGAGGAAGGGCACAGGAATCCACCTGTATCAAGTTGCTATACAAGAACATTGATATTTCTTTATTCAGTGGTATGTGTTGAGTACCCGCTACAAGGTTGACACTGTTCTACGTGCTCTAGGAGCTGAGCTAAGGCATAAACAGTGTAGTCAAGGTCTCTGCTGATGGAAAGGTGCTATGTTCTACAGCCTCTTCTACAACTGTATAAAAGAAAGAGCAAATTTGTATGAGGTTTATATCTGCACTAGTATTTATGGAATATTCTCCATAATCAAATTTTTAATGATGGTTGTGGTAATGGTGGCGGTGGTGTGTATGTGTCTGTGTGTTACAGAAAGAGAGAGAGGCGGGTAGGGAGAGAGAGATTTCAGGATTACTTCTAATTTCCAAAGTCTTTAACTCTAGTTGAGAACTGTGATTATTGCTTATCTCTTAGTCTGAGAATGAAGAACACTGTCAGTGAATGGACGGGAATATCACAGAATATTAAAAGTGGTTACCTCCAGTGAGGTTTTTATGTTCCCATCTATAGATTTTTATAGTTTTCAATTTTTATAATGAGAATGCATTCTTTTTATAATGAGAAAATGGAAATCATTTATCAAAATGTACTCATGAAATAAAAAGTAGCTTCCGGATAATGAAAGAATAGAGGCTGCATTTAGGCATGTGTAGATGATTGTTTGCGTCACACTTACTCTACCTTTGAGGTCATGACCTAAAGGAAGGGAGAGTCTTAACTACCCACCATCACTCCTCAGTGCTAACTAATGCTCTGCGTAAATTAATACTACATCATTTCAAATAAGAAAGCTACTAGAACCTAATCAAAGACAAGAAGGAAAAAAGATAAATCCTATTTGTAAAATAAAAATTCAGGAAATTACTAGATAGTGGCTTTGGATGAAGCAGTGCTCTAAATAATTTTTTCAAGGTCATCTGGTTAATTTATGCTTCATTTGTAAGTTATTGTGTATTTTAAAAATTAATGAAAGATTTAATTATATCAGGGTTGCCTGTGACCTTTTGTGAAATGACTTCATCATAAATCTACAGGTATTTCAGAACTGTTTTCCAGGTTTCAAATAATTTGCTCTTAAATTAATGACATCCAGCCAGTGAAAGGCGTCAAGGCAGGGTAAAAGGTTTGAGTTGGGATTTGCGGTTTCCTAGCAATGGCTAATTCTGAATCCTGGACGGAGGTGGCATAGAAGATGGTGTGTGACTCACCGGAATCCACAGCTGGTTTAATTGTTTACTTAGAAGAATGAGAAATAAATCCAGCGTGTCAATAGGGGAAATTGCAAGTAGCCAGACTGTCATTGCAGAGCCTTTGACTTGAAGTGAAATGAAAGTCGTTCGGTCAGTGTCTGACTCTTTGTGACTCCATGGATGCAGTCCATGGAATTCTCCAGGCCAGAATACTGGAGTGGGTAGCCATTCCATTCTCCAGGGGGTCTTCCTAACCCAGGGATAGAATGCAGGTCTCCCACATTGCAGATGGATTCTTTACCAGCTGAGCCACCAGGGAAGCCCGCTTTTGACTTGGGGCATATCTATCTACACATCAATGTAGAGGCAACACCTGGACCAGTGGAGCATCCTTCTTCCCTAGTACCCACAAGGATTCTCCTTCATTAGTGAACTGAAGGTCAATGCCTTCTTTCTAGCCTGCTGACCACCCATGAAGTCCAATTTAGATTTCATCACCCTCCCTAGTATCTCTGACCTTCACACACCTTAGGAGCTTGATGAGAGCAGTGAAACTGTCTCTGGAGGGGGGCTTATTTCCCAGAGACCAGGATACATCATTGTCTATGTCATTCTGATGACTCATTTGATCCGTTAGACTATGCACAGGAATGCCACATCTTAGCACATCAAAGATAATGCTCTTTTAGAAGAACCTAGTAGCTCAGTTTATAGTTCCAGAGTTGCAGGCTAGAGTTTGGAAAACCCAGAACTCTCTAGATACGAGAGCCTTAAGGAAAAGCCAGCAAAGTGTGGAAAGTGGGTCTTGACTGAAGCCTTCCCTGGTCAACCATAGCTCTGGAATGTGGTCACCTTCCTACCCTGTGTTCCTCCAGCAATTAGTCATGATACTATTGTCATGTATGATGTTCCATGACTCAGCCTGCAAGATGCAGAGGTTTCCCATGAAAAGCAGTCAGTCAGCCAGGAGAAAGACTTGGGGTTCAGGTGACTTGGATTCTAGTCCTTTATGTTCTTGAGCAGACCACTACCTAGGCTTTGGTTTCACCATTTAGCAGGTGAAGGGTTTCAGCCAAAGGTTTATCCCTGAGGACCCTTAGTCTCGAGCACTAAGACTTTATAGCTTGGTTTGTTCATTTTCATGCCCCAGGGACTTCCAACTAGAGGCCAAGCCAATGAAGATTGTCATAGTACAGGTACAGGTACATAATGCTCCATGTAGTAAATGCTTTAGAGCTTGAGACAAATTGGGCCATAATTGGAGCTCTCTAGATAACACCTTCTCTGCCTATTTCTCTTTTCTTATTTACAACAACTGCTTTCAGTTTTATATATTTCATGGTGTTTCTGTCTTTTATTTGAGCAACCTAATAGACCCCCATACCCATACGTCTGTGCCAAACAGTGCAGTCAGATGACTGCTAATGAGTCACAAAATGCTTGAAAAGGGATATGAAGTCTTGTTTAAAGCACAGTGCTGAGAACCATGTCATAACATCAGTAGCAATCACGTCAATTGGACTCCTGGCTCCATCACCTATTCACTGCATAACCTTTTTATATGAGCTATTTAGCTTCTTTGAGCCTTAGCTTCCCTATCTGTTACATGAGAACAATAAATGAGATAATTCACACAAAGTGGTTAGCACATTATAAATTTCAATAAATGATCACTAATATTGGTATTTTTATTATTATTGCTGTTATTTGATTGACTTCTGCTAGAATACCTACTGTTTGCAAGGTCTTAAAGTAGGGCTAGTGGGAATATAAAAGCATAAGATATACTATCTGCCCACAAATCCTCAGGCATCCAATAAAAGATATGAAATGAATTATATTTAAGTCCTATTATATAAAATATGAAGTAGTTTAAAGTATTCATTTCTTAATTTCTACTATTATAAATATACAACACTTTTAAACCTCAAAATTCTGCTAGGTCATGCCATTATCTTCATTTTGCACATGAGAAAACTGAAGTCTAATTAATATGTATATAGAACTTCCCATTGGTCCAGGACTAGGCCTCACATACTGGCCCATATGAAGTCAGCATCTTTTATCATTTCCCAGACAACACATAGTACTGTGCAAGGCAAAATTTGTGTAAGTTGAAGACTTGTATGAGTTTAAAATCTAGTGAAGACAATACTATATATATAGGGACATATTTTATGAATTATGATACCTGTTGGAAGTGCTAAGGATGATACTCAGAACAAAAAAAAATGCTACAAGAATTCAAAGTAAAGAGGTCATTTTTTCTTTATAAGAAAGGAATAGAGGAAGAAGAAAGATGAGAGCATAATAGAAAAGTTAGCCTTTAAATTAAAATCAAAAAAGAATAATCCATAAAGAAGATAGAAAAATCTCAAAATCTGTGAGTGCTATAATTACACAATACAAAAACCCACAAAGACTCGAGGAGAAATGGAACATTTAAAATATCATTAAAATGATGTGAAGTTAATAAACTTCACATAGACCAAACAGTCCAAAAGTTCATGTGTTTTTGGATATGAATGACACTATTAAGAAACCTGATTTAAAAGAACTGTATACAACCCTCCATACAACAAATAGAGAATACACTTTTAGAGAAAACATTTAATATATTTTTTAATTGATTACATACTGGGCCACATAGAAAGGCTGAACTAATTCCAAAGAACTGATATCTTTGAGATTATATTGTCTTTAAGCATTACAACTTGATCAAAATCTTTAAATGATAAGAAAATAAATTTTAAAACCTTCATCTGTTTAGTTTTATTTTTGAAAAGAGAAATCAATTTGGTCACTACAAAATGCTTGGATTTGAACAGTTTCCTCCGCCTTAATCTCCCTCCCAAGAAACACTGCATATTATTTGCCTTGAGGCTTGCAGAATGGGCAGGAGTTGGACATATAAGATAAGATGTTGGGGAAGGCATCCCAGGTAGAAGAAGAGCAGGTGCTAGGAAGTCATGTTTCCTTTACTGAAACAAATGGAATTCTGTCTGAGCATGAGGAACACTATGAAGTAGCAGGACATAATACTACAAAGGTAGATAGGGAGGCTCTTATATCAGATTCACAGTTCTTAGTGTCATATTCATGGCTAAATCTTGTAAGAGTTCCGGAACAAGAGTAGGTGCCTTGGGAGTTTTCTGCATAGAAGTTGAAGTTGAAAAGATGAGTGTCATAGAAGGACATTAGGGGACCTCTTGACCCACATGTGAAGCACAAATGCCAAGTGTAGGGACAGAGAAAAAGAAGGCTTAAGTTATCAGCAGAGATGTGAAGAGGAGGGGTAAGGAGAGAAGTACACTTAGAGAAGAGGAAGGTGGAAAGTATGGTGTTTGAAAAACCAAGGAAGCCCTCTGCCTGGAGGAGATTACCATCTGTCCATACAGGGAGTCAAAGGTTTAGAAGAGAGATCCTTTAGACTTTAAATACATAGGAACACTTTTAAGGGGAGATGGCCTTTAAATCGGAGCTTGTGTTGGTTTTAGAGCAGGCAAAACCCATAGGAGGATATTTCTAATGAAAAATATGGAAAAAAACAAGGTGTGTAATCAGGAGTATATGTGGGTGTAGGTGTGTATTTATGTATGTGTATGTGTTTGCTCGAGACTCTGATAAGCATTTCACAGCTATCATCATCACGTGTGTGTGCACACAAACACAAGTACCTATGTAGAGTAGGCACCTGTAGAAAGGGAGAGAGACCAGTTTGGCTAGGACAGAGAGGGGAGAAGGAGGAAAATTTGGAAAGGAATATGATGGAATGGCATAGGATGAAATGCTAGTTCTGGGAATGTGGTCCTTATTCTATAACCTGCAATTTCTGAGCAGGTATGTAGTGTCACGGAAATAATGCTCTAAGACAATAGTCTGGGAACAGGTGGGGGATAGGTTTCATGAGGATGTAGGTGTAAACAAGTGAGGCAGGAGGTACTGAGAGCCTGAAATATAGTCCTCAGCAGGAGGAAGCACAGCCAGTAAGAGCTTTGGCTTCACATGAATGTCAACTTGATTCCCAACTCAGTCTTGACCTTGAGCATGGTCCTAGGGCCACAGTTTTCCTCATCTGAAATGGCTGTGCCTATGATTCTCAGGTATTCTGTGGAAGATTCAGGATGATAATAGCTGAGGAACATTCAGCAGAGTTCCTGGAATCTGATAAGCATACCATCAGTGGTAGCTGTCAACAGTAGGCGTTATTATTTATCAAGGCATAGGAGTGGAATACAGAAGTTGGTGGATGTGAGAGATTTTGTAGAAGTGTAAGAAAAGGATTGAGTGCCAGACTAGAGTTTAAGAGCGAGGACAGGCTGAGGGCTAAGTCTCTGCTAATGCATTAGACTAATGTTTCTAGCCTAATATTAACAGAAAGAGGAAAATTAGGAAGAAACTGACAAGAGTCAATTTTGGCCTTGTTCTCTTTCTTGAGGCAGATGGAGATGAGAGAGCTGGTGGTTCCAAGAATTCAAGGTGCTAGTGCTGGAGTCACTGAGGAAGATAAAGGAAGGGAGGCCTGGGGCAGGTTGATGACAGCATAATATTATCCTAGTTGAGTTCGACCAAGTGTTTCCTTAAAAGTCAGTCTGCAGTGACATACCTGCTAATCTGACTCCCCAAGAACTGTTCTTTCGTTTACATATTTCCAGTGGTTTCCTAGTAATGAATTCTTGTCTTTTTCCTCTTGGAAGAACTGTGGTTAGCCAGTCTCTCCTTGAAATTTCTTTCAGCTTTCACAACTGTATATAAAGTTAGTGCATTTGGAGGTTGAAAAAAGCACCCAGTTACTATGCAGGGGAGAATCAGGTGACCCAGAGTTGCTCTCCAGTAAAGAGGAAAACATCTTTACAGAGCCTGCTCCTCTAATTACACTTACTGTGGCATTGTTTCCACCTAAATTATAGCAATTATATACCAAGATCCCCTTTGAAATCATTTAATTAATGAGTAGCTAACTCTCTGTGTGGATGGAATTCTAATGAAGTCTTTTACTTTTATAAACTACCTCCCTCCCTCAAATTAATCACTTCCCTCCCCACAAGGCCTACTCAGGTCTGGATAGTAGATTAGAGAAGGTGTGTTATTTAGGGTCCCAGCAAATCACAGATGTTTGTGGAAATCCTAGTGCAGTTCATGATAACAAGAGGTAGAGATACTGCTGCTATTTTTCCTGAGATTGTTTTTATTTAAACACCAAAGGACATACAACTCAACCATGTTCTTTGGCCCAGAAATAAGGCCAGATAAAACTATCACCCCAATTTTGGAAGAAGTAGACAATTTTGATAGATTAATTCTACCCATTAATCAACCCAGAACTATTTATTGAGCATCTGTTATATGAAAGGAGTGCCAGTGGAGACAAAGATTAATGACTCTAATTGTTAAATCCTTTGTGTGTGGGGTCACCAGGAGATAGTTTGTTCACCTGAAAGTAGGCATAAGGATTAAAAGAAAATAAACTCTTGGAAATTGTTTTTAACAACCCATGTTTCATCTAGACAGTTTTTGCATCCCATCCTTTTAGAATATGTGTCACTGAATAAAAATGTTGTGTAAGGAAGCTGAAAGCTTGAGAGATGAAGTGATTTGCTCAAAGTCACCTAGCTAATTTAGTAGTAGACAAGGACTAGGAAAAGACAAGTCTTCTATTTCCTACCTGGTATTGCTATGCCCAGACTACCTGTATGTTAAAAGTTAAACAACCACATAAGAGCTCAGGTGGACACTTTGTGACCAGAGTCACAGCAGCACAGACACAGCAACAGAGGAGGTTAAAAAAGGATGGAGACGCTCTCAGGTTTGTGAAGCCCAAGAAGAAGGTGAATCTTGAGTGGAGCCAAAAACTCTCATGGAAAAAAAAAAAAAAAAAATATATATATATATATATATATATATATAGTGACAAGGTAAAAGGAAAAAGAAAAACAGAAGTAATAAATTTTAATTGATTTTTCCTGAAAATCCATATTGTGAGAAATGGCTCCGAGAATTCATTTATTTTGTTCTGTGGTTGGGAGCAACTTCTCCAGAGGAACTAAAGGGTAGCCTACCCCTTTCCAGACAGTCATTTGTATTTTTGTATGAGCTGTCTACTCCAAGGCCGTATAGAAGATATCACATACACACACACACACACACACACACACACACACACAAAAGACAAAGAGAGCCCCTGCATTTGAGGTGAGTATTTACCTTGGAGAGGGAATTTTGAGCCAACCTTGTTGAAACCTCTCGATAAGCAGGGCCTTGGGGATGAGTCTGGGGGGGTCTCAATGAGAATGATGGAGATAGGAATGAACACTTATTATCAACTGGGGTTTTCAAGATATTTTCAAACATTATCTCAGGGTTTTGATTATGTTGATGAAAATATGCTTTGAGTTAAGTAGGGGGACTAGAAATACATTTCTGAAAAAAAGAGGTCAGAATAGTTTATGTTGATAATGGCAAAAAAGTATGGCTGTGGATGACCATGGTTTGGTTATGCTAGGAATTGGCTTTTTTTGGTCAGACTTGAAAATGAAGCCGTGCTCTAGGAATTGCCTTGTTCTACTAATACTCAGGAGTCAGCCATTCTTTGTCAAGCAACTACAATCCAAAGGCTTTATATGGTCCAAAGAAGTACAAGAACCTTCCCAGCTTTGTGGAGCTTTCTAACTCATTGATACAAATTTGACCAAAAATACAAGAAAATTAAATACAATTAAATTAAACTTTTTGTGTCCCAAAAAGTTACCACAAGTGGGATGAGTATGCTATTCCTAGTTTATTGGTCATAAGCTCAGGGGACCGTTTCCCTAAGGAGATGAGGAGTTTTTATCTGCAAAATTTTGTTCTTGTACTATTATTTAGAAACAGTGTAGGCTTTCTCTTTCTCCAATTCAGGACCAAGTAGATCTAATTAGTGTTTATTACCCCAAAGTGAGGGGCTTGTTTTCTATTCCCTCTGACTTCTCTACTAGGTTCTCACTTCTACAGATCCCATTGTGAATATTAACATATGTTCTAAGGTTAGATATGCAAAGGGTTGAGAAATGCTTGACATTAAGTAAGTCCTTATTTTATCTCCTACTTAGTTTGCTGTGTTTCTGTCATTTCATCTTCCACAACATTAATCAGAAGATCAGTAAGTGAATTCAGTATTGAACAGAATCAGGGAAGCCACATCTCTGCCAAAGAGAGACCCTGTATCGGAGTCACTCATGCCCCAGAGGAAGGAGTCCACCATGAATTGATAATGGATAGAGAGATGGGAAGTACATCAGTGTCTGAAAATTGCCAAGAGATTTTACCCTACTAATCTTGGTTGGGGTCCAGTGAGAAAATGAACAAAGCTAGTAATGCTAGCATTAAATGTTTAAAATTTTCCGTCTGACACATGAAAGTGACCCCATGGGAGAGGCAGACTAGCCAGCTCTAAAATGGAAATATTAGTGAGTGAATTTAGAGTTTGGGGAAAGACCTAGGAAACATGGTACAAGGAAATCTGTTATAGAAACCAAAGAAATGTAGATGAAAGGAAGTGACCTGCCAAGACTGCAGAAGAGAAGAATCTGAATTAGTCCCCAAGTCCCGACTGGGCACCTACTGTGATCAGTTCTGAAATGAGCACACTGGGATCAGAAACGGATATCCCAAAGAGTTGGGAAGACCATGGACCTGTTTAGAGTCTCAGTGTCAGTTCAGCTGTGGAGTTGGATGTTGCCTGCATCCTCCTCAGCATCAGCCCTGGGAAATGATGAAGTCTGAGGGTGAGATTCTCTGGTTACTAACTCTTGAGCTATTCCTTTCCTGTGTGGACGACTTTGTCTATTAGAACAATCTGTTCTATTTTGTAAACTTCTGCACTTTTATTTTCTGTTGTTTTTTAATACTGAAGACACCTCCCTAGAGCACCTCTTTATTGGTCTTCACTCCCCTCACCCTTCCTAAGTCATCTCCAGGTTAACCAGCCATAGTGTTTACACCACTCCTTGGATTGGTAGCTGAAAATTGGCCTCAAATCAGCACCTTTTGTATTATTTCTTTTTTTTTAAATTATTTTATTTTTTATTTTATTTTATTTATTATTTCTTGTATTTGTGCCTCCCGTAACAAATTACTACAAATTGGGTGACATTTAAGAATAAACCTTAATTTAGATGAAACTGAAAAAAAAAATAGAATTCACTCTAGGCTTGTTCTATCTTTTGGTGGCTCCAGGTGTTTCTTAGCTTATGTCTGTGTAACTCCAGTCTTCACTTCTGTCTTCATATAGTCTTCACTTCTCTGTATGTCTCTCTTCTTTGTATCTCTTATAAGCATACTTGTCATTGGACTTAGGGCCAGGATGATTTTATCTTGAGATTCTTAAGCCACATCTGCAAAGACTTTTTTGCAGTTAACCTGTCACATTCACAAGTTACAGGGAATAGAATGTGGTCGTATCTCTTTGGAGATTCACTATTTAGTACATCATCTTAATCCCTCTGTTTTTCAGTGGTCCTTAAACCTTGGGAACTGTGAACCCTATTGAAAATCTGATAAAAGATATGTAACTTCTCCATAGATAAATAAACACATCCCAATAAATGCATATTTTTATTTAAAATTTCAAGAGATAAAAACTCCACCACCACCACCACCAAAGCCCCCAAGTATTCTGGAGATACTCAATCTATTGTCTGCATTAAAGCTGACACCCAACACTAATTTTCCTTTGTGATACAGTTAATGTAAAACAGACCAGGACATTGCCTCTTTGTTCTAGACAATATACAGAATTCTTCATTCATTAATGCATTCTAAGATTACCGTAAGTATTTTTGGTCTCTGAAGTGTTTACTTATGTTAATCACATTGTATATGAAAATTCTTAAGCTACCATCCTCATTGTCATCATCATCATTATTTATCCTGAGCTGCAACAAGTCGCATTTCTTTTGTCCAATACTTATGTAGTTGCCAGGGAAGGACCTGACAGTTTTTTCCCTGTTACGTCACATGTTATTAAATTCTGCCTGTCTCTTCAGTCTGTCGAGACCTTTTTGGTTCCTTATTCTGCCATCAAGCATATTGACTGTTTCTTCCAGTTTTGTGTCATCAGAAAATGCAATTTCCAATGATGACCATTATTTCCATGTCGTAAAGTCATTAATAAAAATGATGAACAAGAAAGAGCAGACAGCTGCAGATAGCAGCTGACTACACACCCCCTCCCTCCTGGTTGATTTTAATGCCTTAATTGGGTACTGTTCAGCCACGTAATTTTACTAGCATCTGGCTTATATTTTTCATCTTTTCTTCAAGACTGCAACAGCAGACTCTGTAGATGCCTCATTGATATCCAGGTAAATCATGTGCCTCATATTTCCTTCTTCTGTCTGCCTAGTTATCCTACAATAGAAAGAAATGGAATTAATCTGACATAATGTATTTTGTGATCCATACAATAACTGTAAACTATTCAGAGTAGGTAGAAGTGTTTATTTTTTGTTTAGTAATATCCTGTTACTCAGGGTACTCCAATCAGGGAAGACTTTCTAGAGGAGGTGGCATTCGAATGTGAGAGGATTTAGATAGGTTGGATAAAGAGGGAAGATGACATTCATCAGTTTCTCCCACTGTTTGTTTATTTTTTGGTGAGCTCTTACCCTTATTCTCCTTTCTTAAAACAACTAGAAACTTTTTATAAAAGATAAGTGTTTTGTTAAAGATTGAAATTTGATTGACTCATGACCTTTCCATGAACTGAATCAGATCTATTAGTAAGTGGTAGAAATACCTTAATATAGACTTGGCATGGATTTATTATATTTGCTACTAAATGTAGCAAGAATGTCACAGAACAGAAGGAATGGCAGAGCAGGTACCCCACATAGTACTTGCCACACAATCTAGGATATTCTAACCCCTCAGCTCCTACTAGTCAGGAGTGAGGTAAGGTTCATGCAAAGACCATACAGTTTTACTAAAGGAGAAAACCAGTCTTTCCCTCGAAGTCTGTTTAATTTTTTTTTTCAATGATCTAAAAAGCTTTATTTAATGTGTAAATGATTACTGTTGTTGTTCAGTCCCACCCACTGGTGTCTGACTCTTTGTGACCCCGGGGACTACAGCACACCAGGCTTCCTGGTCCTTCACAATCTCCCGGAGTTGGCTTAGGCTTATGTCCATTGAGTTAATGATGCCATCCAATCATCTCCTCTGTCGCCCCCCTTCTCCCTCTGCCCTCAGTCTTTCCTAGCATCAGGATCTTTTCCAGTGAGTAGGCATTTTGCATCAGGTGGTCAAAGTATTGGAATATTACTTTGAATATTTGAATTTAGTAGCTGAATATTCAGGGTTTATTTCCTTTAGCATCTACTGGTTTGATCTCCTTGCTGTCCAAGAGACTCTCTATAAAAAGTCTTCTCCAGACCACAGTTTGAAAGCATCAGTTCTTTGGCACTCAGCCTTCTCTATGGTCCAACTCTCACATCCATACATGACTGTTGGAAAAACCACAGCTTTGAATATATGGACCGTTGTTGTCAAAGTAATATCTCTGTTTTTTAATACACAGTCTAGGTTTGTCATAGCTTTTAAACATTAAAAGTCATTTCCTACAGTGTATTTTAAGTTATATAATCTACAAAACAATTCTTACTGCATTTCACAGGTTTAATCCACTCCACCCCTCCCAAAGCTTCCTCATCTTTCAGATAACAGAAGGAAATGTCTCTTGAGGGGAGTTAGTATTTTAGGTGTCACCATAAGAATATTTGAACTTGGGAAAAGGAGAATTCAGAGCTAGGACTCTGATTAAGTCTTAACTGGGATGGAAGCCATCCAATTCCTTGAAAGACTTCAGTGGGTTTTGGTTCCGGGCATGACTGGTCTCCCCTTTACATCACTGTGATAGATGCCTTGCATTGTAATTATAAGACATGCCACCCGAGTGGAGTATGGGTGATCAGTCTTTTTTTCTATTTTTCTAGAAACAATTGATCATTCATATTTATAGGGCTATCAACTGCTGGACTTTGAAAAGGTCAGTATTGATTATCTAAGTCATGCAGACAGTGTGCTTCTTTTATTTACATAAATATGAGTTCCTTTTATGAGATGACTGATTTTTCAGGGAAGAGGGAGAGAAGGTGATATTCATGTGAGTTAAGTGATGAGAATTTCAACTAAAACATGCTTAGATTCAGTCAGAATTTTGGAGTTGGCAGGATCATACTTTAGATTAGCTAATCCAACCCCCCCAAAAGAAAAACACACACATAAAGTTTACTTTACAGATCAGAAAACTGAAGCCCTGCCTTTCGACATCAGTGGATATAATAGTAGTGCTTACATTAAGAAGAAGGCTGGCTATGTGTCAAATTACAAGTAATAGTTCTACCTGTGTAGAAGACTGTAGACAACTGGAAAAGCTTTTCCTTCTGCATACCTTTTTATACTTCATATTCTTCCTATAAAGCACATATGTTAATTTTGCAAATATATATATATTTAAAAGCAATTATATATACATATATATGTGTGTGTGTGTGTGTGTGTGTATGTGTGTGATTTTTAAATCCACAGTGAATACTGTGTCATTTGGCTGGAGTTGTGTGGGCAGTGGACTTTCCCATCAATGGACTTCCAACACTTGGCTTTGGAAGAATCATTAAAATCCAGGCTCTAATTCAGTCTTTGCATTTTAGTGACTGACTATGGGACTCTGCTTGTCTTTCTCCTTCCTCCCATAAACGCTTAGAGTTTTTGGCCACTTCAGCCTCCGCTCGGAATGGCAGTTGGTGAAGGTGGACTACAAATCAATCTTCAGCCGACACTGCAGCAAGGAGGACTATCAGACGTGGCACCTGCTCAATCAGGTAGAACACCGGGTTGGGAATCCTGGCTCCTAGAAACAGGGGCCACTGCAAGCCCTGTTTGGTCCCGTTGGGTCTTCCTATTTGAGGAGGGAAGTAGTGGGCCATCTGGGGATAATGGTGAATTATGGGGGTGGGATTGGAATTCATACACCAGGTTGAGCAGGGGCACATGATATTTTGAAGCTGCTGGGCACCCTGGACTCCTGATCTACTCATTGAAATCACCAAGCAGCCTGGAACAGAGGCAACACTGATGACCTGGGGTTTTAGTGCTACCCCTGAAAAATGAAGTCCGGAAAACCAGCACACCCTCCAATGGTTTGATCGTCTTACCTTCTAATGGAAACAGTGTAGCATTTCTCAGACCATCCTGAAGTCAGGGCCCAGGAGCACTGGGAACAGGACCCCAAAGAAAGCTGAGGGTGAGGGACTCTAGCAAGGCAGATATTTAGTGCTATGCAACACAGGCAAAATTCTTTTGTCTTCGAAACCATTGAGTCCTTGTAATTTGTACCAATTTCTTCTCTTTTTGTTCTTGATTAGGAAAAAGGACTCGGGCATGGTTGTTTATCATAGAGAGGGAACATATCAAGTCTACGTCAGTTTCACTCTGAAGATGATGTGAAAAAGATGCCAACAGTGGGTTACTTTCCACTGGAATTTATGGCAATTCAGGCAATTGCCAAGTGGTCTGTGGGGATGACTGAAGTGTTTGCATTCTCTGTAGAGGTGGAGAAGCAGACATCACTGGCCAGGTTGGGTGGAGGGACAGTAATAGGCCAGTCTCCCACAGTGTTCCTCTTGCCTGGTAGTAAAAGATCAGTCTTTTAATCTTGGATACTCCTGAATGGTTCCTGGGAGGGAGATTTCTACATAAAGTGACCAAAAGAGAATGCAAAGGCTAATGGTGGCTTATTTCACTGTCTTTTGTGTGTTCCTGCCTCTCTCACTGTGGACTTTCTTCCTAAGGGGGAGCCTTGCGTCATGGGAGAAAGGAAAATATTCAAGAAACGCAAGCCAGGAGTTCAGTGTGCGCTGGGCCGAGACTCGTCGGGGACAGTGGTCTCAGAACCCTGCGTCTGTGCTGACTGGGACTTTGAATGGTGAGTCTCTTTATGTCTCATCACCAGTTCCAGCTGGACACTGACTGCTTTGGGGGATGAGCGTGAAGATGATGTTGAGGAGGTAGGCATGACTCAGCTGGCCCGCCAGCCTGGCTGCCTCAGGTCCTGGCCAGATGGTGTGTCTGCAGCCCCAGAAGGAGGAGGGGGAAGCTTTTCACAGGGAAGATCATTGTCCTACCAGAGCAGTGTGTCCGAAGGGACTTCCTTGTCTTCCGTTTGCAGCTGTCCTGGGAAGTCCCGAAGAGGAGGGGCTGGGCGTGGAGAGCTTAGAGAGCTGCTACTGTGGGCAGTCACCTCCACACACATGAGCTTGAACTGCGATCTTTCCAATGAACTCTCTTATCACCATTTCTTTTTTCCTCCCTCTAATGACAGCCAGAGACAATGACTTTGGATCTCACCTCCTAGCTAATGACTCACAAATTTCCAAATAGTTACCTCCAACTCCAGCCTGTCACTCCTCTTAGATGAAGACATTTGTGTTCATCTATTTACTCAGCATCCATCTTCCCTTGAATTGGTAACAGGGATTTCAAACTTTATGTTGCCAAGTAGACTTCTTCCTGAATGCCCACTATGAGAAGCAGTTTTTCAACTTCTCTTGAGCTCCCCCAACCCAGACCAGGTTTTCCAAATTCAGTAAAACACATAGACAGCCATTCAGTCCAAATCCCAAGAGAGCTTAATTTTTCCCTTTACCCTCAGGTGCAGGTCATCCAGAAGTCCTTGCAAGTCTCTATTTCCAAAATACATTCCAACACAAAGCACTGCTACCCATGTCCATGGTGATCTGGATCACCCCAACAATTTACTGATTCACACTCTCTGCCCATTCTGGTCACCTTGAAATCCATCCTTGTTGTTCAGTTACTAAGTCATATCCAATTCTTTGTGAATCCATGGACTACAGCACAGCAGGCTTCCCTGTCTTTCACTATCTCCTGGAGTTTGCTCAAACTCACGTCCACTGAATCGGTGATACCATCCAACCATCTCATCCTCTGTCACCCCCTTCTCCTGCCCTCAATCTTTCCCAGCATCAGAGTCTTTTCCAATTAGTTGGCTCTTTGCATCAGGTGGCCAAAGTATTGGAACTTCAGCTTCAGCATCAGTCCTTCCACTGAATATTCAGGGTTGATTTCCTTTAGTATTGACTAGTTTGATCTCCTTGCTGTCCAATGGACTCTCAAGAGTCTTCTCCAGCACCATCCATCCTTAGAACAAATAAAATTATATTTTAAAAACCCAGGTCAGCTCTTATCATTCCTATGCTTTAAATATCCCAGTGGCTTCCCCTTTCCCTTAAAATATAACATAACCTTCTTTATTTGCTCCACTGTAGACTATTGACTCACTAGCACTGTTCCTTAACTTCTTACTATTCTCTCTTCATTCACCGTTTTGCAGCCATACCACTATCTCCTGCACCTTGATTAACCCAGACTCATTCCAAGCAAAGGAAACACAAGTACAAATATTTCTTCCAAATCTCAGGATGACTGGCACTGTTGGAGCACTCATACCTCAGCAAAAACCGCAGCTCAGAAATGCCTTCTGAGACCATCTAACCTCACCCCTACCCTGGCACTCTCAGGCATATCACCCCGTTCAATTGTCATCTTAGTATTAATCACAAATAAGAGAGACTGTGTTTTTTTTTTTTATTTTTTTTTTTGAGACTGTGTTTTTTATTGCTTTATGATTTGCCCGTCTTTCCCCAGTAGAATGTAAGTGCTGTGAGTGCAGGAATGTTTGACTTTCTTTATTTTTGTATGCTCAGTGCCTCCCCAGTGTAAGGACAAAACAGTTGTACGATGTTTCTGAATGTTGTTTCTTTTAGTAGGGGCAAAAACCTTCCCAAATGTGGGAATGAATGATCCTATTAGTAACTGCAGAGTGATTCCATGCTAATCCCAATTGGATGAATTCTTCCTCTGTGTCATATTCAAAAGCTGAAGTTCAGTTTATATATTTTCATTATATTAATTATAGGTTAAAAGACAAAGCTAAAGGCTCAGGTAACAGCCTATAAACATGGAAGGGGCAGGACTATGACAGAGTTGCATTATGGTTTTGTTATTGTTGTTGTTTGGTCACTAAGTCGTGTCTGACTTTCTGTGATCCCATTGACGGTGGCCCACCAGACTCCTTTGCCCAGGGGATCTCCCAGGCAAGAATACTGGAGTGGGTTGCCATTCCCTTCTCCGGGGGATCTTCCCAACCCAGGGATTGGGCCTGTGTCTCCTGCATTGTGGGTGGATTCTAAATGGTATCTAATAACTAAATTAAGTCCAAATAGGCACAGAACAGCTGCCCCTGCCCAACAGCCTCGTTCTCATTTCATCCAGCTTGTTTCTTGATTATGTTTGGGTATCCACCTTCCATTTCCTGCTTTCTACTAGGACTATACTCGTAGTAGCAATTAAAGTAGACGATCTTGACTGCTCCCAACCTGCTCTTCATCCCTGCCTTGAAAAGCTTGACTTCAGGAAGAATCATCCAAAAGGATTGTGCTAAGTTGAATTTAATTTTAATGGCAGGATCCTATCTGTGGTATTTTTGACCCTTTGGAAACAAAGGCTATTTTCATACTTGGGGAGAATAATTTTAATTATTAACCATAATCCAGAAGCATAGTCATAGCAGTGTATACAATGGCCCCCTCAGATTTATGGTACATGACATATTGATGTCAACCTGAGTATTCAGAATGTCAACATCAGGCTTCCTTGTGTCCTTCTGCAGACTGACTCCACAGAGGAACACTGTCTTTCTGTATGTCATGCCATATTTTCTCCTGTGTCTCTCTGAGTTGTTAGACCCTCACCCATTTTTGGGAAACCTCACGGTTGAAGGAAGAATTGTAACATAAATATTTTTCCTTCAGCAATTACTTTAATATTTACTAGTCTGGAAAAAATAAATCCCAGCTCTGATACTCAATTTATGACCTTAGGAAATTTTTTAATCTCTATAACTTCACATCCTGGGCTATAAACTGCAAATGTATAGCATGTATCTCATTGGGTCCTAGGGAGGAATAAATGAATTCATATTCATCGTTAACGTGAATAAGGAATTTATCCTAATGGTGTACATAGCTTTTGCTGCTGTGGTTATTGTTTATCTTATACCCCAGGGTTAAGTGGTCCCCATGGTATTTTTAGCAAGTAAACTAGAACTTATATATCCATATAAGCACTATGTTCAGAGTTGTACCTTTGGGTGTTATCCATTTATTCCAGTGGTGATGGCTTTGCTTAAACTATATCTAAATGCTTCTTTGGAAACTGCTGTCAAAATGCATCTATAAGTGAAGAAGTGGAGGAAGGAAGCCCTTGCTCTATGGTTCTCAGCTTGCCAATGCAAATACCACCTGGACCTAACACACTGTAATGTCAGTGTCATTACTATGATATTTTAATGAGAAGAAAATTAGCATCTGGAATATAAATTACTTGACTGAGATCACATAATCTTGGAGAGAAAGAGATGAGGAGCAAAAGCAAATCTAGCCAAATTCCACATTCTCTTCTCTATGTTATGCCATTTCTCAATAAATCAAACAAGTCTTTGTTATTTTAGATTTACTTTATTTTTCCAAAGAAATAAAAGAGTCCCCAAATTTGGTTATTCTAAAATTAAAACTCATCCTCAAATGATCTAGGTTAACTGCTGGTGATGATGTTTAATATAGAATGTGCCATTAACTCGAAACCAATGCCAAATCAAATAGTTTAGGCCATTGGTACTAGAATTGTAAAGCCATGGAGTTGCAAAAGAGTCAGACTTGACTTAGCAACTAAACAACAATAATTAGAATTGTAATAAGTATATGGCATTCCGGAAGACTTTATAGAATTCTAAGAGGAGATATATAAGATATGATATGTTTGCCTTTCTATAGCCAATCATGCCTCATTTTTTAAATTTATTTTTTTATTGAAGGATAATTGCTTTACAGAATTTTGTTGTTTTCTGTCAAACCTCAACATGAATCAGCCATAGGTATGCATATATCCCCTCCCTTTTGAACCTCCCATCTCCCTCCCCATCCCACCCCTCTAGGTTGATACAGAGCTCCTGTTTGAGTTTCCTGAGCCATACACCAAATTCCCGTTGGCTATCTATTTTACACACGGTAATGTAAGTTTCCATATTACTCTTTCCATACGTCTCACCCTCTCCTCCCCTCTCCCCATGTCCGTAAGTCTATTTTCTATGTCTGTTTCTCCATTGCCGCCCTGTAAATAAGTTCTTCAGTACTGTTCTTCTAGATTCTGTATATATATGTGTTAGAATACGATATTTATCTTTATCTTTCTGACTCACTTCACTATGTATAATAGATTCTAGGCTCACCCATCTCATCAGAACTGACTGAAATGTGTTCCTTTTTAAGGCTGAGTAATATTCCATTGTGTATATGTATCACAACTTCTTTTTCCGTTCATCTGTAGATGGACATCTAGGTTGCTTCCATGTTCTAGCTATTGTAAATAATGCTGCAGTAAACAGTGGTATCATGCCTCATATTAAAAAGAAAATAGAAGAACTTGAGTCTGAGGTAGGACAAACACACACACAAGACTTGAGGCTGGCTTAGTTGTCACAATCTGAGAAAAAAAGCCAAAAAGAAAAAAAATCATATGACCTAATAAAGTATTTAGGCAAGGAAAGTTTGACTTCTGAAATTCATGGGATTTTTTTTTTTGCTGTTATGATGATGTCTTGGACAAGGGGCTGAGTATTTATTTTTTCTTTTTAAGTCAACTTCAGTAAGTGTATTAGTCATAAATATAGTTTTTCCATCAAAAACAGTTTGTCTGTCGTTAATGATTGTGCTGGAAAATCCATGAATGGCAATAGTTTCCTAGTCCTGCTTCCTTCTCATGGCTCCTTCCTACCAGAAGTTGTTAGCTGAGAAATATGAAAAGCCCAACTTGGTTAGTATATGCCGTTCTGCACATTCTGCCTAGTTGTTTCCCTAAATCAGATCAGGTAATGCTCATTGGACTGGTCCAGGCAACTTTTAAATCTCAGAGACAGCAGGGAATGGAGACTTGGGAGGATGGATTAAATGCCTTGATTCTGGTAAAAAAATTTAAGGAGTGCAGCCTGGATTCACAAAGCAAAGGTATTTTCCACTTGTAGCCCTTCTCTACTTGAAGAAGAAAGGCTTTATAGATTCTCAGATGCAGCTATTTGTAGGGAACCATTACCTGGGTTCGATCCCTGGATTAGGAAGATCCCCTGGAGAAGGAAATGACTTCCCATTCCAAAATTCTTGCCTGGGACATTCCATGGACAGGGGGGCCTGGAAGGCTACAGTTCCTGGGATGTCAAAGAATCAGACATGACTGAGCGACTAAGGCTTTCACTTTTCATTGACTTTTGCTACTCTCACTCTTCTATGCAGAGTGGGTATCAGTAATAAGTATGCATTTTACATAAATATGGATATTTCTGCTTAATAGACTCATAAATCCCCCAGTCTCAGGTTTACTGTAGAGAACCACTCTGAAGCATCCTGCATCATGGCACTGGTGAGGGGCCAGGGGCAAATCCTCCCTGAGAAATAAGCAGACTAGTGGGTCGTTAGAAAAGGGAGAGTAAGAGGTCTCCTCTCAAGTCTTATGGAGTCTCCTAGGAAGTAGTTGACCCCCGGGAGGTCCAAGTGCATTTGTTCAGTGAGAAACCAGTGTGGACTAGAAATTATGCCTAGCTATTCTTTTATTACTCACTCATCCAACCACTTACTCAGCAGTAGTTTTGCTGAGCATCTACTATATGCCAAGATTTTTAGATGGATAATCTCACTTAATCTCTCAACCAGAAGGAGAGTCTGTTATTTTAGGCATTTTATAGGTGAAGAGCTGGAGATACAAAAAAATGTTAGCATATTTACTCAAGATTATAATAGTCGGACTCCAGAGTCCTAAGTCTCAGTATGTCTTAGTAGTTATCTTCCATATCCAATATGGCTCCAGATCCACAGAGTGTGTTTATCAGGTGGTAATGTAGACGAGTGAGGGGAAGAGACTTGGATATGCCATTGTACATAAATTCAGGGATGTCTGAAATCCACTCAACCTTATTATTCTGCATATAGAGTCCAATCAATTGTATTTTTTCTATAGACAACACATTGTAGAAAAATCAAAGATGTATAAACCAGAGTTATTGGAGGCAAAGAAAGCATGACAGCAAATAATAAAGAGTATAATTGTGTGTTGAATTTCATGATCCAGACCTATGCTGTACAGTATAGTATCCACTAGCTACATGTGGTTATTTGCATTAAAATTAAAAACAGCGAAGCATTCATTTCTTCAGTTAGCCACATATTGGGTGCTTAATGGTCACATGTGGCTAGTGATTACCATATTGGATAGAACAGACAAAAAGTTCTTTAGGACAGCATTGGTCCTACCTGAAAGTATTGGGAGTATTCAGAACAAAGAGCCCACTAAGGACTGGAGTAATGAGAGAAGGCTTCCTGCAGGAGGTGGTGATGGAGCTATATAGACTTGCTGCTAAGTAAGTATGAGGAAAATGAGCAGCATATCTAAGAAAGCAGTTATACGAAGGCTGTTGATGCATAGAGGGGTAAGGGCAGATAGGTAGCTTGGTGTTAGATTAGGAGAAATACTTGAGCCATGATTGTTTGGCTTTTCAAACCATTTCTGAAATAGTTTGGATATAATTATCTTTCTATTTCTATGCTGCATTTAGGCTTATGCCTTACAAAATGATGATTTGTTTATTATTAGTCCATTGTTTTTGTTGTGATTGCTTTTCTTTGCTGAGTGTTCATGCTGTGTCTGCTAAAAACCTCTATCTGATCCCAAATCGATCGCACTCTAATGTCTCCTAAAATGAGACAGAGACATCTGTGAACACTCATCCTAGAGCCTTGAATCCCAAATGGGAGACTGGAAGAACTGGGATCAGTGAGTCTTGATGGGACTGTGCATGGTCTGAGAGTAGGATACTGCCTACCCCTGGGCCAGCAGAGACCATGACTTCTTGGCCAGCTCCAAGGGGCTCGGAATGACATCGGGTCTCAAAGCTGGCTTAAAACTCAATAGTCAAAAAACTAAGATCTTGGCATTCAGTCCCATCACTTGATGGCTAACAGATGGGGAAACAATGGTAACAGCGACAGACTTTATTTTCTTGGGCTCCAAAATCACTTCAGATAGTGACTGCAGCCATGAAATTAAAAGACACTTACTCCTTGGAAGAAAAGCTATGACCAAGCTAGACAGCATTTTAAAAAGCAGAGACATTACTTTACTGACAAAGGTCCACATAGTCAAAGCTATGGTTTTCCCAGTAGTCATGTATGGATGTGAGAGTTGGACCATAAAGAAAGCTGACTGCTGAAAAATTGATGCTTTTGAACTGTGGTGTTGGAAAAGATTCTTGAGAGTCCCTTGGACAATAAGGAGATCCAACCAGTCCATCCTAAAGGAAATCAGTCCTGAATATTCATTGGAAGGGCTGATGCTGAAGCTGAAACTCCAATACTTTGGCCACCTGATGTGAGGAACTGACTCATTGGAAAAGACCCTGATGCTGGGAAATATTGAAGGCAGGAGGAGAAGGGGATGACAGGGGATGAGATGGTTGGATGGTATCACCAACTCGATGGACATGAGTTTGAGTAAACTCTGGGAGTTGATGATGGACAGGGAAGCCTGGTGTGCTGTGGTTCACAGGGTCACAAAGAGTCAGACGTTACTGAGCGACTGAACTGGACTGATGATTAAATGCGTATTTCATGGGCTTATACTAATGGCAAGCCAGGGATCAGAAATCTCAGTTATCACCTTTGGTTGACATCCCAACAGCTGTGTACAATCTTTAACAAGTCATTTTTTCTTTTTCTTCTCCTTTTCATTCTGTGAACTGAGGGGATTGAACCCAAGTAATACTAATGTCCCTTCCTTTTCTGACATGCAGAAACTTTTTGGTTTCTGAGCCTTTCCTTATCTATCCCCTCTCAGGATTGTCTGAGGCTTCTCTCTGGGTGGGATTTTGAGGACACACACACCCCTGGAAATGGACAATTTTTCCCTAAACTTTTAGAAGTTCTCAACCCATTTACAGTCAAAGAAGACACAGAGGTGACTTACTTCTTAAAGAAAACTACCTGTGTGTTTGCAGAAGCTGTGGCAGCTTCCTTCCCTGAGGCAAATCGAACTTTCTGGTACATTCTCTCCAAATGTCACAATTCAAGAGAAAAACACCTTTCCCCAGGAAGCTGGAGCAGCAGCTGGCCCTGCTTATTTGCTGAAATCATAAAAACTTCAGAGCTGGGAGGGGACTTGGACAGGATGAGAGATTTTATTCAATAGTATACGTTTAGCAGAAGGTAATGAAGAAGCCTACAGCTTGGGGGCAGCTAGTGATGTTTCCATTAATGTTATTAAATATTAATGCGGTGCTTTTTCTCTTTGGGGCAAAGCAGCATGGCTGATGTGCCTTCTTTAATTACTGAATCACTAACAGGTAGTAGAGCTGAACATTACTGCTAAAGATGGTTACACTGAGCAAGGGGCATATGACATTTCTCTCCCTCATAAAGCTGCTTTGGAGAGCACCCTTCCTTCGAAAATTACAAATATTTCTGGGATTAACAGGACATTCAATAGATTTACTGCATAAAGCTATCAGGGGATTTACTAGTAGTGCAGGCTCATTACAGCCCAACTCCTTCTACAGGTAAATAATACTTTGAAATCAGATATTCAGTACTGTGCTGGAAAATATTTAACTACTGGCTCTCTGGGCTTCCCTGATAGCTCAGTTGGTAAAGAAGTCGCCTGCAATACAGGAGACCCAGGTTCGATTCCTGGGTCGGGACGATCCTCTGGAGAAGGGATAGCCTACCCACTCCAGTATTCTTGGCTTCCCTTGTGGCTCAGCTGGTGAAGAATCCACCTGCAATGCAGAAGACTTGGGTTTGATCCCCGGGTTGTGGAGATCCCCTGAAGAAGGGAAAGGCTACCCACTCCAGTATTCTGGCCTGGAGAATTCCAGGGACTGTGTAGTCCATGGGGTCACAAAGAGTTGGACACAACTGGGTGACTTTCACTTTCAGTTTTCTCAGGAACAAAGAAGTGAATAAGCCCTTATTAGTAGTGATTGGTGATTGCTGTAAATATCCCCATGATATACGATTTCATGTTGCCAACATGACATCACTGAATGAAGAATTAGGAAACACAACATGTATTTCTACTATACATGGGTACACAGACATAAATGACTTCAAGAGCATCTAATGATTATATCATGTCATTTTACATGTAGTATTTATTGCATAGAGTAATAATAAATGCAGCATAATAATGGGGAATTTCTGTGGTTTTGGGGAATTTCTGTGTTTTAGGTATTATCTTTTGAATATAAGTAAAAATTTTGTATACATTTTAAATCATTATTTAAACTCTGTTTAACAACCTTAACTAACTCACAAAGTTCCTGGAATTTTAAGTAGGCTTTCATGGGCTGTTAGCAGCTGGTACAATACTAAGTCCATATGAACTCTCAGGGGGAAGATCCTCAATCATTAATTGGGAGGCATGGCAAAAGATTACCTTGACAAACATGTCCCATTCTCCTTTTCTTCCAGTTTCATTTAAACTCACCTTATTGAAGCTGGTCTTGAGCGTCACCTTTCTGTGTGGCCATCTGCAATGACTCCAGCTCACACTCACTCCGCAGGCATGTTTTGCGCTCCTGGGATGCTCTGTGGTACACACTGGGAAGTTAACCATGGGCTCACAGTCTCCCTGCAGAAATAGACCAATGCAATGGGATAATTAGTGTGATTATTTAAAAATGCAGTGCTTCTGCTGCTGTTAAGTCGCTTCAGTCATGTCCGACTCTGTACGACCCCATAGATAGCAGCCCATCAGGCTCCCCCATCCCTGGGATTCTCCAGGCAAGAACACTGGAGTGGGTTGCCATTTCCTTCTCCAATGCATGAAAGTGAAAAGTGAAAGTGAAGTTGCTCAGTCGTGTCCGACTCTTAGCGACCCCATGGACTGCAGCCTACCAGGCTCCTCCGTCCATGGGATTTTCCAGGCAAGGATACTGGAGTGGGTTGCCATTGCCTTCTCCAAAAAATGCAATGAGAGTACCATTCACCCACTAAATATTTGTTCAAGACCTGCAGTGTCCTTTTCTAGACCCTAATATTGCTGAACAAAACCAACAGAAGTAACTGCCCTTTTTTAGCCTTGGTGTTTCCCAAAATGGTGGAGCCACAAAGATTTGGTCTTAGAAAGCAAGGATGGCTTCATCAGGCATAGCTATTGAATGATGCTTAGGAAACTGGCTAATACAGAAAAGGGTAGAGTGCTTCAAAAGCTCTGGGGAATACCAAATACAAAGACAAAGAAGGTTGAAAGATTGGTTTGAGTTTGGTCTGGAGGGAGGTTGTGAGAAGTAGGGTGGGATCAAACCCAGCAGATATTTATATAATCTCATCCGTCAACTGGTACTTCTAAACTGTACTGCTTCATACTGTATTACACTGTACTCTGCTTCAGACTGTATTCCTCTGTTCTTTTTTTGGATTGGAGTCATGGTGTCTTCCTCTCTCCAAAAGACTGAAAACCCCTTGAGAATAGGAATGATGGCCCTTCTTTCACAGGACAGGGCACATATGTAATAAATAAATGCAGAATTAAACTTTTCTTCCTCTCTTCCTTTCATTCCTATCCTAGTTGCCCGCATAGACAATTTGCCTCTATTTTCATTGATCTTTAATTAAATCATGTCTCAAAGAATATGGGAGTAGAAAAAGAAAGGGGGAATGAGTCAGGAAAGAGTTATTTTCCTGTTGTTGCGTGTTTCATTAACACTCAGTGAATCGACATTCAGAGGTCCAGATTGTCTGCCATGTCTGTGGGTTTCAGGAAACCCTTGGATGCTTGACTTAGAAAGGCATGATTTCTGCCAAGTGAAGCCACCTTCAGTGACCTGGGGCTGGTTGTAAGAGCAATAATGCCTACTTTCTTACTCTTTTTCTACCTTGGCATTTACAATTCTGGGGGTTTTATAAAACCTCAAGAAGTAAGGCAACACCATTTACATTTCCAGTGGGAGCCCTCCTCTCCCACCACACACTGGTCTGTGACTCCCTCATTTTGGAGTGCTGAGGGAAGAAGGGGATCATACCCGACCTTTCTTCATTTTATTATGGCTCAGGTTTTACAAAAACATGAGGAAGAGCTACAGTCTAACTTTTGTGGATTTTTTATTTGTTTGTTTCCTAAAGGAAACAGGAGGCTTGTGTTATAAATAGTTGGGGAAAGTTTGAATGTGAATGCAAATGTGTATATGTGTTTGAGAGAGAATTTCCAGAAAAAATGAAGATAAAATCAGTGAAGTCCATTTTGGAATAATGTGTGGAACCATATCACATAAATAAATCTTTACTTTTAAAATCATCTTCTTGATTGTCATCCGTTTATTTCAGTAAATCCACTGTGACCCAAAATACTCTTTTAAGCTTATGACATCCCTCACACCCACCCAACCTAGCGTACCTTACACATTCATACCTTTTTAAACCTGGACTCTCCATTTGCTAATCCACTATGTCTTCTGTACACTGGACTCCAAATGACTGAGTCTGAAACTCTGTTTTCAAAGCATGAATTTTGCCCCGACTGGGAATATTTAAAGAATGTGTTTGGCTTTGGGGATGGTTAGAGAGATATATTTGTGTTTATATGTGTTTGTGGGTATTTTCACATTTGTGCATCTATAGCAGTATTCAATGTTTATTTTCCGGACAGTGACTATGGCTATGAGAGACATGGAGAGAGCCAGTGTGTCCCTGCTTTCTGGTACAATCCAGCATCTCCATCTAAGGACTGCAGCCTTGGTCAAAGCTACTTTAACAGTACTGGGTAAGTAATTTACCTGAAGGAACCCCGCTCACTGTCTTCCTATTTCACTATTCACTAAGTTGGAATCAGAGGAGCATTGCTACTGAAGCAAGAAAGAACATAGAGAGAATCTGTTTATAGGAGGTGGCTTCTGAAGAAAGTCGAGGGGTTCTTTAGCTGAGACCTTTTTTGAACATAGAAGAGATTTCTCATTACCCAGATTTCAATACCTTTTGCTATTTGCCTCTGAAATATCATAGCTGTTATTTTAGTCAGGTCTTCTCTTCTGGAAAGAGATGCCACCATGTTTTCCAGAACCTTATGGAAATAAATTAACACAAGTGGTGTGCAGATATTATAGTGCTCTTTAGTGATAGATGAGCTGAAGCTCTTGTGGACCAATGATGGAAACAGAATGGAAAGTCAAAGTCCCATCCTGGGAACTCCTGGAATAAGAAGCTCAAGACACACTTTCTGTAATTGTCAAATTATGTATGTTTCTCTTTTTGTTACTTATTACTTCCTCAGATGCCTGAAAAAAGATTTTCCATGATTTGTTGTCTTTCCCCTTTACTTTACCATTTCCATGACCAAGTACAGATTTGGAAAGCAGATTGGTGGCTGAAAACAGTGTTTTTACAATTTTTATGTGCTATGAATCACCTGGGGATCTTGTTAAAAGGCAGCTCCTAATTTAGGTGACCTACAGTGGCATTGAGATTCTTTATTTCAACAAACTCCAACACATTGTTGTCTTTGCTGCTCCCAGCACTCATCTTTGAGTAACAAGGGACTAGAATCCAGTCTCAACTCTTCCACTGGCTGGATCTTCTAACGTCTCACACAAGTTACTTACCATCTCAGTATTTTTGCTTTACCTCTTTGTAAAATAGTGGCCAGAGTACTACCTGCATAACTGATGTCTAGAGAGAAGAAAAACCATGATGGAAGAGATGTATCAGGTGGCTTGAGATACTCTGAGAAGTATACAGTATTTTAGCCAAATATTTGGTTCTTAGGGAGCTATTCTTGGGATCTGAGCTGAGGTTTAAGCACTGTTAATGTAATTTTATTGTAGATGACTGTCTTGGGAGTTAAGTCACTCAAACTACAGATCCTGCAGAGTGAAATTTAAAGACATGAGGTGTTGGAGAATAAAGTGCTCTGAAGTTTGAGGAAGAGAAATGTAACAGGCATATATGACCAGCTAGGCCAGGGCTCAGCCAGAGCACACCTGGACATAACAAGAAGGTAATTGCATTAGGGCTTCTGGTATGATCATGTGATACATGGACCCAATTTTAAGCAAGTTCCGTGTGCCAAAACTGCTAACAGCCAAACAAATAAATCAAGAAGATAAAAGGGAAAAACTACTCTTTTTTTTTTTTTTAAAGAGTCTCTAAAAATGCCTACACATACCTCTAGGTTATTTAAATGTTGGCTTCTATTACAAATCATCCACCAGCTGGCCATAGTTAAAGAGCAAGAGTCGATGATATGAAGTGTACATTAAGATGTGACATCCTCCAAAATGTCTATCACAGGTAAAACTCAGGGTATTCTAAATGAATAAAGGTCAGCAAGAAGCTATAGATTACAAATATTTGATTATATAGACCAGTACTGATTGAAAGAACTCTACTATGAACCACATATATAACTTAAAAATTTCTAATATCCACACTGAAAAATATTTTTAAGTGAAATTAATTTAATAATATATTTTATTTAACTATACATTCTGATCATTTCAACGAGCACAACTAACCACATTTTAAGTGCTGAGTAGCCACGGGTGAAAAGTGATGAGCATATTAGACAGGGCAGCTCTGGACCCACTGTGAACTCAGTTGACGATTAAAATAATATGTGTCTATAAGAGGATATATTATAAGTTCACATTAGCAGTAACTACATATAACATTTGCTTGACATCCTCTTGAGATCTGATGAAGATGTTGGGCTAGTAGTTCAGCAGTATGTGGGGGTCAGGGAGAGACACAATATCAGGTACAGTGGAGGACCAATATCATTCATATAGAAATTTGGTTTGTTCAAGGCCACCAGAAGAAGGCAACATGGTTAGACTGGTTAATTACTGCTGACACGTAGAGTGGAAGAAGATGTAATGTGATGATGACGATGAAGGTGGTAGTGGTGTCTGTGGTGCATTTATTTTACATGGTTTTACCAGAATATTGATTTTATGCAGCTTTACAGATAGTGATATGCCTGGAAATAAAGTCCGTCATGCAGGTCAGGGCTGTGGGCAAGCTCTCGCCTTGGCTTCACGTGCTTGGGTCAAGAGAGATGACACGTTATCACCATGCCCAAAGATGCTCTTCTCTTAAAAGGTCACTGTTTATGGGGAGATTTTCCCATGCCAGCTTCTTCTCTGAGACAGTTTTACCACAGCAGGATCAAACAGGAGTTTCACACTTGTGCTTCTGGTCTGGTGTTAGTGATGAATGGGAAATGAAATATTAGCAAGGAGAGAAAATCTGCTATAAAAGAGTCCAGTGGCTCCAGAGTAAGAACTGGTAGGCGTTAGGGGATGCGATGGTGTCCTGGGGGTCAAGGGAAGACAGGAAGAGGCTTTCTGAGTAATCAGAGTTAGAAGAAGGCTGATCTTCTAGCTGCTTTCTGGCCTCAGGGAGGTAGGAACAAGTGTCTCCCTCACAGGGAGAAGAACACGCTTTCTTGCTTCCCTAGACCAGTGGATTTGCCACCTCCTGCCTCGTGCGTGAGTCAGATATTGATTTTTCTTGGCTGGTTTAGACACTGATCTGATCCGTGGTTCACCAGGTAGGATTGATAATAGTGTTTAAAGAGCTGCTCTTCCTGAGATGAAGGGATAGCGGCTTCTCAACATTTGTTTAGCTTCCTAAATGGCTGTCTTCTCTGGGACTCAGATGTCAGGTGCAACTGTGTGGAATCTCTGTCTCACTCTTGCTTTCTTGCACACTCTACCATACGTGCTTCACACGAGCACACATACATGTGATAAACCACACCACTGACAATGATCAATACCCTTTAGGTACCGGCGAATAGTGTCCAACAACTGCACAGATGGCCTGAGGGAGAAGTACACCGCCAAGGCCCAGATGTGCCCTGGAAAAGCCCCTCATGGCCTCCACGTGGTGACGACCGATGGGCGCCTGGTGGCGGAGCAGGGACACAATGCAACCTTCATCATCCTCATGGAGGAGGTAGGGGAGCTCTGAGGTCAGAACTCACAAACGGGTCATTTCCCACATCCAGATGGGAAGGGAAGAAAGATCTTGTGTTCCCACTAGTCCTTAAATCAAAGTCAATGGTGAGAGGCAACACTTGTGTGATAAGATGGCAGGGGTAAAAGAGGGCTTGGGATGTTTAGGGACCCAGTTCCCTTCATCCCACAATACAGACCTAGGCCGAAGGGGGACCCCTTGTCTCTGAGCAGGTGCAGATCTGAATATATTCTTTGAGGTACCCCTTTAGGGCCTGCACCGTTGAAAGACTCTTCATTATCATTAGACTGTATACTATAAACATTGCCAGAATGGAATTCACATTTCTCCTGTTTGTTCCAGGATCCTTATTTTTTTCTTTTACCCTTAACCCCACTAATTAGAAAAGCCCACAAGACTTCTAGAGAGTCTTGAAAGTATGAGTGTGAGGATGGGGGAGGGTGATCCCAATCCTCTAAACTTATTTTTCTAAAGAATGTCATATGAGTTGACTTTCCATCAGCTGCCTGCTCCATTAGTTCACTTTTTAGGTCATTTGCAGTCTGGGGAGCAAAACCAGACTGTATTCATTCATTCAGGATAGAATAGCTCTGCTGTATGCGTCTTTGCTTTCTATATGAGCTGTTTCATCTGTTTCCAAACCAGGGGAGTTTTCAGGCACTCCTTGCTGAGGCACTGGGGCAAGGAAGTTTGCCTGATTTACAAAGCCATCTATATTTAAATGCAAATTACTGTGTGCTCTTGAGATCTTGGAAAGAGACCAAAGCAGGCCAGGAGTGTTTCTCTACCCCCTCACCCCCCAACTGTGAATACTTTAGAGATCTTTAAAGTCTGGCCCACACTGGACAGGACAGTGAGGGCTCCTTATCCTGGGTTGGCAGATTCTTTAGCCTTCATCCACACTGGGTGCTTAAGTTAAAGAACTTTAATATTTAGAGGAGGTCATTATCACATTCCCACTAGGGAGTTTCCAGGATCAGCTCTATTAAAACCTTCTCTTGAATGGATGTGAAGAGCCATGATCTTATCCATTTGAATTGCCTTCAGTTCATTTCCACTTTAATTTATATTCATAAACTCAAGGGTAGTTGACATTGTGTTGGGGGCAAGGTAGCACCTATCAGTATTTTACACACATCTGAGTTGCCACGGGGGAAGAGACAGTGAAAGTGTGATGAATGCACATTCACTGGGCAGGAGAATTGGCTCATCATTCCAAAATGATGCATTTTTCTTTTTTCTTCTCCATCAACAATCTTTGTAAATAACCAGAGAAACTTGATTCTTCTTTTTCATCTAGAACCCTTATCTTATGGTTAGGTTCAGTTGAATTTATCCAAAGTGTCAGCCCAATCAAATGGGATGGAGTACAAGAAAGGACAATGTACAGAAGTACAATGAAGTCCAAGAAAGGGTGGGGTTCAGTATCAGCTCTTAGGTAGCTAAGAATCAACTTGGGATGGTGGTAAGATGCACTCAACTAAACCACTGACATCACCACCTCAGGTGGACCTAGGTGGCTCTTGGCATCCCTTGAGGCAGAAATACCTGTGAGCTGAGATGGTCAAAAAATGCTTCAGGGAAGAGGGGGCTTAGGCAAGTTTAGGGAAGCCCAAGATCAACAGAGCACAGGTATATTTTCAGCTGCTACGCAGTATTTATCTGTAGAATGGAGATAATCATCCTATCTCACAGAGTTATTTTGAAGGTGGTATTATATAATATGTGCTAAGTGATTAGCATAATGCTTAGAACCTAATGATAAATACTAAAAAATAGGAAAATTTTAATAATAGCATGGTGGTTGAGAGTATTGACACCAGACTACTTGGGTTCAAAACTTGGCTCTTCCACTATTGGCTACAGAGACTTTGGTCTAATTCCTTTATTTCTGTCCTTATTTCTAAAATAGGAACAGTAATACTTTCTACATTTTAGAGTTATGAGGGGACTAATTGCTTGGAACTGAAAAGAAGTTTTATCAGTGTTAGCTGTTACTACTACTACTATTATTATCATGAAACAAGAGAGGAACAATTAATGTGTATGAGAGCGTGAGGGACGCCCTTGGCTTCCCCACTTCAGAGCTTCATAGAGGCTCCACCTTCTCTGTAATTGCTAATATCAGCCACATCGGGCTACCTGAGTTTGGGCATACAAGGACAGTAGACCCATAGTACCTGTTTGCAGTGCCCAGTAGCTATCAGACAGGAGTCTGATGTTTGTGTTGAGAGTGTTTCAGGAGGGTGTTTGGGGGAGATTCAGGCCTCAAGGGGTGATGCCGAAGGCAGCGGACCAAGCATCAGAGAGGAGTCGGGCTGGACCATGCAAATGGGCCCAGGCCAGCTGCTATTCCCCTTTGCAGGGTGATCTCCAAAGGACAAACATCCAGCTTGACTTTGGGGACGGGATTGCAGTGTCCTACGCTAATTTCAGTCCCATTGAGGACGGCATCAAGCATGTGTACAAGAGTGCAGGCATCTTCCAGGTGACGGCCTATGCGGAGAACAGCCTAGGCTCAGATACAGCGGTCCTCTTCCTGCACGTGGTTTGTAAGTAGCTTGAGCCACCCCTCTGCTCCCAGTTGACTACTTCTTCTGTTCAGACTTCCTGAGATCCCTCACTGAGCTGGAATTGGTATGACTACTACCACAAATGACAGATGTGAGTTCATCTGTGTTGGTGTTTCATGATGCTGAAGTAGACGGACTATTTTGAAAGTTTGGAAAATGTTACCACCTAGTCTCTCCTTTTCAACTCCACTCTGTTCTGATATAAGTGTGCACATGCAAACACATATTCAGGTAAAAGTCCCTTGCATTGGAGGCTGCTAAAATAGAGCAAGAGAGAAGTCATCTGGTTCCCAGCCACAGGCTCATTTTCAAGCTACTCTGAGAGAAGGCGGCACAAATCAAAGTAAATTGTTCTCTCCGTTGAAATAGCCAAAGAAAGATTAAAGAAACACATGCCCAAATTGTTTTAAATGTAGAACTGAACACATAAAATAACTTAATTCTTACACCCAAGGTTACTTCAAGTTTATCCCAGATGTAAATAATTCTTAGAACTCCCCAACAGTTTTGTTGTCCTAGAATTTGTTTCATGGTTGTTGGCTGTTGCTTGAAAAGTGGAAGTGTTAGTCGCTCAGTCGTATCTGACTCTTTGTTGCCCCGGGGACTGTAGCCCATCAGGCTCTCTGTCCATGGAATTTTCCAGGCAAGAATGCTGGAGTGGGTAGCCATTCCTTTCTTCAAGGGATCTTCTCGACCCAGGGATTGAGCCCCAGTCTCCCACATCACAGGCAGATTCTTTCCTGTCTGAGTCACCAAGGAACAAACCAAACAGTTGAAGTTCCAAAGTAGTGTGTTAGTCCTGGGTGTATTTTGTGTCTTCGCTATCCTGGAACTTGACTTAGATAAATTGAAATAAATAAATTTAAATATGATTTAAAATGTTGGGTTAAGGAAATGTTGTTTTGGGACTGTTATTGGTTTCCTATACTTCATAGTGATAATCATGGGTCTAAGGACTACTGTAGTTTTTACTTATATACCCCACAATAGTTTAGAGGCTATGCTATATCTGATGGTCTTCTCAGGTGGCTCAGTGGTAAAGAATCTGCCCGCCAGTGGAGGAGTCACAGGAGATGCAGTTTCAATCCCTGGGTTGGGAAGATCACCTGGAGGGGGAAATTGCAACAAAACTCCAGTGTTCTTGCCAGAATAATCCCATGGACAGAGGAGGCTGGCGGACTGCAGTCCATGGGCTCTCAAAGTTTCAGACATGACTGAGCGATTGAGTACACACACTCATACATGCTACATATGGTGAAAATTAAATGCTTTAAAAGAACCTAGGTGAACATAAGAGACACTTTTTCTATTAACAACTCAGTAAAAATATAAACAACCTACACTTAAAAAGTCCCTGGCAAACAGTGACCTGGCTGGTCTCCTAGCGTTCTGGTTACACTAATAGTATAAGGACCAGCAGCCATGAGGGAAGTGCATGGAGAGAGACCTGGACGATATATCCTTAAGGACACCGAGCTACTGGACCATGGGATAAGTGGCTTCTTCTCTGAATCTTCTGAACTTCAGTTTTAAAATGGCTTAATTCTAACTGGCACCTTGCTCCATAGGTCTCTTGCAACAGTAGTAAATAGGAATTACAAATAACACATCCAGTCATTCACTAATTTATTCAATGACTATTTGTTGAGTTCTTAATATATTGCTAGATACTGGGGACAGTAATAGAAAGATGGCTCCACCCTTGTAGAGTGTATATTCCGGTGAGGGAGGGAAAGCACTGCTAGAAATGGGCCATCAATTGCCCAGTGGTGATAATCACACCACACCATCTATAATATTTCTGTGCCAGCAGCACCAAGTCAGAAACCCAGGTGGGTTGTGTGCAGGGTGTTTACAAGCCAAGTTTAGAGCAAAAAAGACCTGTATTTGAATACTGATCATATCCTTTTGTGAAATGTTTAGTATCTGTCAACTTTCTTAGTCTTAACAGACTTGTGATCCCTCTTCTATAATATTTAGATTATGGTGAGGCTCTGAGAATCAAATTGGATTATGTGTATGTGTCAGGGTCCCCAAGACATCCTCTCCCAGATTTAGTGATTTGCTGGAAGGACTTGTAAGTCTCAGCATATAGTCATACTTCAGACTTTGATTCATTACACTGATCAGCAGAGCGAGATCAACAAAGAGAAAAGGCCTGTGGGACAAAGCCTGTAGGAAACGAAGTGCAAATTTCCAAGAGTCCTCTCCCGTGGAGTCCCACAGGACATGCATAATTCCTCCAGCAATGAGTTAGAGCAACACGTGTGAAGGGCTGTTTACCAGGAAAGCTCACTGCAAACTCAGTGGTCGTGGCTGCTACTGAGGACTGATCAGATAGCCACCCTCTGCCTAGTGCACAAAATTTCCAGACTTCCTGAGGAAAATACTTTTTTCAGAATAAACATGTATGTGTGTGCGCTTAGTCTCTTAGTCATATCCGACTGTTTGCCACTCCATAGACTGTAGTCTACCAGCTCCTCTGTCCACAGAATTCTCCAGCAAAAATACTGGTATGGGCAGCCATTCCCTTCTCCAGGGGATCTTCCTGACCCAGAGATCGAACCCAGGTCTCCTGCATTGCAGGCAGATTCTTTACTATGTGAACCAGCAGGGAAGCCCTAGAATAAACCATATTATTGCCTTAAAAAAAAAAAAAATTCTAGGCAGAGTGAACCAGTCCTATCAGCTAGCTGTTGACTGGAAACATTCTCAGAGCCAAGTTCCCTTATGCCAGAAAAGGGCCAGTCTTACACACAGGTCTTTTTTAAAAACAAATTTACTTTCCTCTGTTCCAAAGACCTGCCCCACCCATGTTCCTAATTCTCCCAAGAGTGGACCTTGTCTGCTGGGCACAAAAACCAGTGTACTTCAGTGGAAAAAAAACAACAACAAGGAACAGGTTTATATTGTGGGTTATGTGCGTGAAGGAGGAAATGTTCCTTGAAACTTTAATTGTGCTCATAATTCCCTCCAAATCAATCATGGCTACATTTATCAGACAGTTATTATAGTGGAAACTGCTCTTGTCCTCACCTTGGGCCATTAGCTAACAAAAGTAGCTCTTAGCCACCCATAATAACCAATCTCACACAGATTATTAGATTTTTATTAAAAAGAACACTCTTTGACAGTGAGGATTTTAGGAGTTTCCTGTATTCCCTTCTGAATCTTCCCAGCTCTCTTCTCTCCAGTCCATGGTTTATCTGTAGGTTGAACCCTGGAGCTTCTGGCTCAGGTTCTTTGCTCTAAAAAGCTGTTTAGTGTTGTTCCTTGAGATTATGTTTACCCCAAAGTACTTGTCCTGAAACTAGCATATATGTGGCTGTGCTTGATGGTATTCTAATTCATGGAAGCTCCACCCCTTTTGTGTTTGGCATGAATTTAGTGAGAAGAGGACTTCCCAGGTGACACTAGTGGTAAAGAACTCACCTGGCAATGCAGGAAACGTAAGAGACGCAGGTTCAATCCCTGAATCGGGAAGATCTCCTGAAATAGCAATTGGCACCCCACTCCAGTATTCTTGCCTGGAAGATTCCATGGGCAGAGGAGCCTGGCAGGCTACAGTCCATAAGGTCACAAGGAGTCAAATAAGACTGAGAGACTGACACAGTAGGGAGAAGGAGGTCTCATTTTATATTTGAGGGCATCAAAATACCCAACAATGTAAGTCTTAGATGAGTGGAGATGTCTGCGTAACAGAAAACTGAGAAGCCTGTCCAGTACTGCGAATCATAGCAATGTCGAAAAAGTGCAGGTTTCTCATGAGCTGGCCCGCAGGATGGGCTCTGCACATTTTGAAGGAGAGAGCTAAGAATAGGAGCGTTATCTAAAAATTAGTTCAAATGAACTTATTTACAAGACAGAAACAGATTCACAGACATAGAAAATAAACTTATGTTTACCAAAGGGGAATAGGGTGGAGATAAATTAGAAGTATGTGATAACATGCACACTACTGTATATAAGATAAGTAAGCAACAAGGATTTACTGCACAACACAGGGAACTGTATTCAATATCTTATAATAACCTAGAATAGAAAAAAGAATATATGTATGTATGTAGGTATGTATGTATGTATAACTAAATCACTTTGCTTACACCTGAAACTAATGCAATATTGTAAATCGACTATACTTCAATTAAAAAACAAAATAGAAGCATTGACCTTGAGGATAAAGGGACTCTATTCCTATCCCAGGGAGAGTGAGAAATCTGAATGTGGGCATGAAGAAGGACTCAGAGGTGTTAAAGTAAGACCCAGGTTTCTCATCTCTCTCCGAGGACATGGCCTGGTCAGGGAACCCTTCCCATTGCCATATTCTCTTCCACAAAGATCAATAAAACACAAACAGCAAAGAGAGTTTAACCAGATGAACTCCTAAAATTGAGTGAAGAAATGAAAAGTAGCCAGTATTTTCTCACACCTGTATTGTTTAAATTCTAGCCCACAATCAAACCATACAAAAATAATTAAACAGACTTACTAATTGAAAATAATTAAGCCTTTAGCCAAATGTGTATCTGAAGTGACAGGTTTGAAATTATTTGTTGGAAGAAATCTTGAAATGCTGTATGCCTGGGGTCAGCTGAGAGAGCTGCAAGCAGAGAGTGTTTTCACACTGTAGATACACAGATTCTTGAATACTTTGTTGATTGTTCAGAAAAATACCATCTGGACAGTGGCAAGCAGGTCTGGCTGATCTCCTCATCTGATCTCAGTTCCTGTCCAAACACCTTTTCTCCTGATATAAATTTACCTATGACACCAGGAGGTACGAATGTGATTCACAATAATGCCCAGTCTTGTAAGAGAGACTTTAACCCAGTGATAAACAGGAGCCATGATAGTGTGGTGGTGGTGGTGGTGGAAATAGTGTCAGCCCATAATTAGCTATGTGATACTTTTAATATCCCCAGATCACTTCATATGTTCTTATTTCTGTAAGGAAGGCAAAGGACCGTGTGACAGCCTGTGGCTCAGACGGTAAAGCGTCTGCCTACAATGCGGGAGACCTGGGTTCGATCTCTGGGTTGGGGAGATCCCCTGGAGAAGGAAATGGCAACCCACTCCAGTACTCTTGCGGAAATTCTGTGGACAGAGGAGCCTGGTAGGCTACAGTCCATGGGGTTGCAAAGAGTTGGACACGACTGAGCGACTTCACTTTCACTTTCTGTAAAATAGAAGAAAAGGTCATACAGCTAAAATTAAATAGGAGCAGAAGTAAAAAGTATCTTTCTGCTTTCTGCCCTTTAAACTGAGCCATCTCCAAAATAACCAAGGATGTCATTAGTGAAGGCCTGGTGGCCTGGAAAATGCCCCACCCATGAGAAGAACTCAAGGTCCCAAGGATAAAGAGATGTCCTTGCTACAGCTGTGACCTTTAGTTACTTTAGCTCTTCAACATTATCATGTTAGAAACTAGAAAATGTGTTCCAGCAAAGTGTGGGCAGATAACCAGAACATTTTAGTTGGATCTGGTGAAGTAGAAAGGATGTAAGAAAGGGAAAAGTGGAGGAAGGGAGCAAAGGGAGGAAAGGAAGTGGGTGAGGAAAAAAAGAAAACGAAAAAGAAAGGGGTAAGGGCTGGGGAGAAAATCCCACGGAGTTAAAAAAATAACATATCTGCCCCACAAATGCAGTGCTGACTCATTAACATTTTTCTTCAGTGTTTTCCTCCTCTCATATTATTTTGAAAATGAATTAAATTAAAATTCTCACTTATTATGCATAGAATGGGTTCCAATCTATTGTCTTACTTGCTAGTTTAGAGCTTGAGACTGCTTACATCAGTTTTCTGAGGAGCAAAAAAGAAGAGTTTGGTCACCTTTTGGCAAACAGCTTTTAAAATTATTATTATTTGGGAACCTGGCATTTATTTCTCTTCGATTTAAGGAGACAGGCTTTTTCCTTTTTATAATACTGCCCTGCCAGCTTCTGAATGACACCCACTGAGTTTTGCAGATGACAGGCACAATGGCCGATTGTTGAACAAGATGGGACCAATTAACAATTGAGGATAATGGCAGAGGCCTCCATATAATGCACCGACCCCCAATCACAATACAGGCTAATCAGCAGACATACAAGAGATCGCTCTTTATCTTCCTATTTATTGGCTAAGTGTCCTGTAAACTAGCTTTGTCCTTAGATTTGAGGTTCATAAGCATTTGTGGTTGGGATCATCAGATGGAAGTTGAGTTCAGATGTCACTCAATCTGAAGCCCGAATTGAGTTCCCTGTTGTTTGCAGTGCTTCATTTCAAGCACATACACACACACATACACACACATCTCAACATCTGTGAGTTTGCGATTGTTGTTTTATTATAGGTGATGGTAAAGATAAAGATTCTGGGAAGGTGAGCTTTTGTTTATTTCAGGAATAGAAACACTGACATTGTTCTCCTTGTTCCCTTAGGTCCTGTGGAGCATGTTCATCTCCGAGTTCCATTTGTTGCCATAAGAAATAAGGAGGTCAACATCAGTGCAGTTGTATGGCCCAGCCAACTGGGAACTCTTATGTATTTCTGGTGGTTCGGCAATAGTACAAAGGTTTGGCCCTTATCAATTAGTATCTGCTTAGATTTGACCCTTTCTAATTGGTATCTGCTTAGATGTTCCCATATTCTAACTTCTGTTTGATGCTGAGATCACAGGGGGATGTGGGCAATAACAGATAAGCTTGAAATCCATGGCGATGAATATGACATACCTTCCCACACCAAGTTCATTGCTATAAAAAGAGAACTTCAAATAATCCTAAGAAAGAAAAGATTATACAAACCTGGTTGTTCTCGCTCCTCTGACCAATTTTTCTAATATTCATTTTGCTCTGTTTTTTTTTTTTTTTTATCCTAGCCTTTCTACTCATTGGGTGTATAACATCAAAAAAGTCATTTAATGGTGAATAATCTGCCTGCAATGCAGGTGACCGGGGTTCAATCCCTGGGTTGGGAAAATCCCCTGGAGAAGGGCATGAAAACACATTCCAGCATTCTTGCCTGGAGAATCCCATGGAGAGAGGAACCTGGAGGTTACAGTCCATGGGTCGCAAAGAGTTGAACATGACTGAGCAACTAAGACACACACACACACATCGAGAAGGTCACTTCAGTTCAGTTCAGTCACTCAGTTGTGTCTGACTTTGCAACCCCATAGACTGCAGCACCCCAGGCCTCCCTGTCCATCACCAACTTCCAGAGTTTACTCAAACTCATGTCCATTGAGTCAGTGATGCCATCCAACCATCTAATCCTCTGTCATCCCCTTCTCCTCCTGCCTTTAATCTTTCCCAGCACCAAGGTCTTTTCAGATGAGTCAGTTCTTCGCATCAGGTGGCCAAAGTATTGGAGTTTCAGCTTCAGCATCAGTCCTTCCAATGAATATTCAGGACTGATTTCCTTTGGGATCAACTGGTTGAATCTCCTTACAATTCAAGGGACTCTCAAGAGTCTTCTCCAACACCACAGTTCAAAATCATCAGTTCTCCAGTACTCAGCTTTCTTTATAGTCCAACTCTCACATCCATACATGACTACTAGAAAAACCATAGCTTTGACTAGATGGACCTTTGTTGGCAATGTAATGTCTCTGCTTTTTAATATGCTGGCTAAGTTGGTCACAGCTTTTCTTCCAAGGAGCAAGTGTCTTTTAATTTCATGGCTGCAGTCACCATCTGCAGTGATTTTGGAGCCCCCAAAAATAAAGTCTGTCACTGTTTCCACTGTTTCTCCATGTATTTACCATGAAGTGATGTGACTGGATGCCATGATCTTAGTTTTCTGAATGTTGAGCTTTAAGCCAACTTTTTCACTCACCTCTTTCACTTTCATCAAGAAGTTCTTTTGTTCATTTTCACTTTCTGCCATAAGGGTGGTGTCATCTGCATATCTGAGGTTATTGATATTACTCCTGAAAATCTTGATTCCAGCCTGTGCTTCATCCAGTCCAGCATTTCTCTTGATGTACTCTGCATGTAAGTTAAATAAGCAGGGTGACAACATACAGCCTTGACGTACTCCTTTCCCAATACCAGTCTGTTGTTCCGTGTCCAGTTCTAACTGTTGCTTCTTGACCTGCATACAGATTTCTCAGGAGGCAGGTCAGGTGGTCTGGTATTCCCATCTCTTTAAGAATTTTCCACAATTTGTTGTGATCCACACAGTCAAAGGCTTTGGCATAGTCAATAAGGTACACAAAGGCAAAATGGTTGTCTGAGGAGGCCTTACAAATAGCTGTGAAAAGAAGAGAAGCTAAAGGCAAAGGAGGAAAGGAAAGATATACCCATTTGAATGCAGAGTTCCAAACAATAGCAAGGAGAGATAAGAAAGCCTTTCTCAATGATCAATGCAAAGAAACAGAGGAAAGCAATAGAATGGGAAAGACTAGAAATCTCTTCAAGAAAATTAGAGATACCAAAGGAACATTTCATGAAAAGATGGGCACAATAAAGGACAGAAATGGTATGGACCTAACAGAAGCAGAAGATATTAAGAAGAGGTGGCAAGAATACACAGAACTGTACAAAAAAATACTCAGTTGCCATGTAATAATTCCTTTTAAAAAAGAATGGAACAATGCCAGTTTTGTTTGTTTGTTCAAGATGAACAAAGAGAACTTCAGCTCTTGCATGATAAGAGTAAGATGTGATTCATTCCTGCTCTTATTTTAAAGTAAAAAAGTGTTTTTTACTGAAGTAGAGTTGATTTACAGTATTGTGAGTCCTGCTTTTTTTAAGGGAGGCAGCATTATATGGTGCTAAGTAAAATGAAGCACCATATAATGGTGCTTAGTAAGAAAACTAAGATCATTGAAAAAGCAAGAGAGTTCCAGAAAAACATCTACTTTTGCTTTACTGACTACTCTAAAGCCTAGGCTGTGCGGATCACAACAAACTTGGAAAATTTTTCAATAGATGGAAATACCAGACCCCTTACCTGCCTCCTGAGAAGTCTGTATGCAGGTCAGGAAGCAGCAGTTAGAACTGGACATGGAACAACAGACTGGTTCCAAATAGGGAAAGGAGTACGTCAAGGCTGTATATTGTCACCCTGCTTATTTAACTTATATGCAGAGTATATCACGCGAAATGCCGAGCTGGATAAAGCACAAGCTGGAATGAAGATTGCTGGGAGAAATATCAATAAGCTCAGATACACAGATGACACCACCCTTATGGCAGAAAGGAAAGAACTAAAGAGCCTCTTGATGAAAGTGAAAGAGGAGAGTGAAAAGGTTGGCTTAAAACTCAACATTCAGAAAGCTAAGATCATGGCATCCAGTCCCATCACTTCATGGCAAACAGAAGCGGAAACAATGGAAACAGTGAGGAAGTTTACTTTTGGGGGCTCCAAAATCACTGCGGATGGTGACTGCAGCCATGAAATTAAAAGACACTTGCTCCTTGGAAGAAAAGTTATGACCAACCGAGATAGCATCTTAAAAAGCAGAGACATTACTTTGCCAACAAAGGTCCATCAATAAAAGCTATGGTTTTTCCAGTAGTCATGTATGGATGTAAGAGTTGGACTATAAAGAAAGCTGAGTGCCAAAGAATTGATACTTTTGATCTGTGATGTTGGAGAAGACTCTTGAGAGTTCCTTGGACAGCAAGGAGATCCAACCAGTTGATCCTAAAGGAAATCAGTCCTGAATATTCATTGGAAGGACTGATGTTGAAGCTGAAATTCCAATACTTTGGCCACCTGATGTGAGGAACTGACTCATTGGAAAAGACCCTGATGCTGGGAAAGGTTGAAGGCAGAAGGAGAAGGAGACGACAGAGGATGAGATGGTTGGATGGCATCACCGACTCAATGGACATGAGTTTGAGTAAACTCTGGGAGTTGGTGATGGACAGGAAGGCCTGGCGTGCTGCGGTCCATTGGGTCACAAAGATTAGAACAGGACTGAGTGACTGAACTGATTATATGGGGGAGAGAATATCCACTGAGGGCTCAGAGATAAAAGGGTTAGATTTCTAGCACTGCTGCATGTTGTTTGTGTGAGCTTGATCAAGTGGTTCAACCTAACATTTAATGCACTCAACTGCAAACTGAGAGACTAATGCCTATGTCATCTTGATTTTTGTGAAAACCAAGTAAAATAATCTGTTTCCCTGGCATAGATTCAGTTCAGTTCAGTTCAGTCTCTCAGTCATGTCCAACTCTTTGCGACCCCATGAATCACAGCACGCCAGGCCACCCTGTCCATCACATAGATTTGGTACTCACTAAATGATGCTCTTTTTTTTTGGGGGGGTGCTTATAAAAAAAATGGCAGTTAGGATGGGTTGATAAAAGACAATTAGATTTATAGGACCCCAAGGATAATTTTCTGTTTGTATAATTTGTGCTGTGTACTTTTAATTTCTTAGTATAGGCTATGATACTTTTGCATTTCTGGTGTTATTGTTCACTGGGACAATAGGTAAGGAGGTTAGTTAATAAGATGCCCATTTGGTACATTAGAGTCTTGAAGCTCCCTATGTGAGATGAGCATTCTAAGGGCAAACATCTGGTTCACTCTTGATCCAGAACCCAGGTGTCCTCACTCCCATCTGTACCAGTACCGTTCCCAGCCCCAGGATGCTTTCTTTGCATCACTCAGTTTGTCTCTGGGAGCTCACATAGTGAAGTGAAGTAAAAGATACTCAGTCATGTCCGACTCTTTGCAACCACATGGACTATACAGTCCATGGAATTCTCCAGGCCAGAATACTGGAGTGGGTTGCCATTCCCTTCCCCAGGGGATCTTCCCCACCCAGGGATTGAACCCAGGTCTCCCAAATTGCAGGCAGATTCTTTACCAGCTGAGTCACAAGAGAAGCCCAAGAGCTCATAGACCCTAAACTTCTGCTTCAAACACTAGCAGACATAAACATGGTGAAAGAAAATGTTTTCTGGGAGGAGAACATCTGAAAGAGAAGGATTTTAAGTTCATTTCACCTCAGAGGATGTGAGGTTTGGGCTGTCCAGCCAGGGGGTTCTTTCCTCATAGTGTTTGTTCACCTGGTGGACTTTCCAGGGAGATGACTGTGTACAGAGGGCAGTTCTTGGCCATCATAAACACAATGATTTACTCAACTGCCCACAAGAAACTGAGGACAGTGCTTCTCTGTGGAACCAGTTTTTTTCTTTGTGTGTTGATTCTATTACCTGAAATAACAGACAGTGTCTAATAAATATTTGATCAATGGAGAAGTGGACAGTGTGATTGGAGAGTCATTTCTATTTCTCAGATAATCATCTGCATTAGTTTGAAGCTCAGTGGACTTTTCTGTAAGTCAAGGATAATAACATCTAATCCATGAACATCACTGAGTTATTATTTGAAATTATCTACCCTCTGTCTAATTTATATTGTGCCATATTATGAGGGGGAAATTTTTAAATTGCAGAATGCCATTATAGTTTTGTTTTTTTTTTTTAATGACGATGAGCTGAAGTATTCCTTTGGTTAGGAATTCCATATATAGTGAGCACAAAGTGTTGTAAAAATACTTAGATATCAAAGGTCGTGCTGCTTGGTTTTTGTTTCCAAAGAGCCAAGAGAATGGGAATACATTAGAGGCATTCAAACAGAGTGGTATTGAAATGAGACACGCCTGGCTTGGGGTCTCGATACAGGTGCTTCTTTGTTCTGTGTCTTTGATCAAATCAGGTAATTTCTCTGTGCCTCAGTTTTGTTCATTGTAATGTCAGAGTAAGGCTAGCAGAGACTATATTCTAGTATTGCTTTGAAGATTAATAAGGAAAGGTACTTAAGTGCTTAGAACATATCTAAGCACCTGAATATATCAGTCACTGTTGTGCTTATCCTTTGTATCAATGGGATATACCTCTTGGGGGGCAAATCTGACATGGTTCCTCAGATTTCTCTCCCACCTCTAAGCGTGGTTATTCTGCCTAGTTAAAAAAAGGTATATTTTCAGTGCTTTTGCCAGCATCAAGACGGAAACACATTAAGGTGGCCAGAGTGCTGAAAAGTTGATCCAGTGAGAATTTTCCTGGCAAATGAGTTTCTTTGGGTGCTTGGTGAGTGCTCTGAGGGTCAAGCTATTTGGCTGCCCTTGATAAACAAACTGATCTGTGAAAGGAGCTAATATTAATTTTGAGCATTTATTTCTACTATTGTCTTTATATACATTATTGTATTTAGTCATCAGAATATCACTGATGAAAGAGAAATTGACTTGTGTGTGTATAGCTGTGTGTTGTGACCAGGTAAATTGGACAGTTTCACCCCAGTGGTTGAATTAAGTCAACCTCCCAGTAAGAATCAGTTGAGGGTCTTCCCTGTTGGTTCAGTGGCTAAGACTCCTCTTTCCCAATGCAGAGAACCTGGGTTCAATCCCTGGTTGGGAAACTAGATCCCTCATGTACAACTAAGAGTTCACATGCCACAACTAAGACCTGGCGCAGGCCAAATGAATAAATAAACAAAATTGTATTAAAAAAAGAATCAGTTGATTCCCCCCCAAACATTTATAGTCAACCCTCTGTTTGGTGCCCTTAGGGATAGAAGAACGCTTTGTCTCTGCCTTTAAGGAAATTACATTTCTGATAAGAAGGAACGATGAATACACACACAGTTATTGGTGATCAAGTATGATGATGCATATATAAATGGAAGAGATCAAGTGTTCCTAAAATCCAACTGTAGGCCCATATACCTGCAAACCTATTAGCAGATGTGAAATTATATCAGTAGTTCCATGGATCTTTCTCAAGAACTTGTATTTTGTGCTAGCTGTTATGAGGAACACAAAAACAGTATAAATTTAATTTGTTCCCCTTAAGACACAATCTATTTGAGAATATGAGGTTAACATCTAAGAATAGATACTATAAGCTATGGTAATAGGAATATAACTTTATTTGCCCAGCCAAGCAGCTTAGGGGGTGATGGACGCAGGGCTTCTTGGTCTTAGAGCAAGTCGTGTATGGAGCTGGTCTTAAGCTGGCGTTGAAGGAGCAGTAGAATTGGGGCAGAAAGGAGGGAAGGGATTTGGATGCAGTGGTAAGGCTTTGGGTGTGTTTTTGTTCTGTGTAGATTGATTCTACCAAAGTGGGATTCATTTGGGATAAATTGCATAACAACTAAAATTGGAGAGGATAGGTGACAAATGGCTTTAAATGACATAAATGAATACATTTTATTTTGCCATAGAAATTCAGATTTAGAACAGGATATTGTAAGATAGCAGGCTTTCCAGGTGGCTTAGTGGTAAAGAACCCACCTGCCAGTGTAGGAGACTTAAGAAAAGTGGGTTCGATCCCTGGGTTGAAAGATCCCATGGAGGAGGGCATGGCAACCCACTCCAGAATTCTTCCTTGGGGAATCCCATGGACAGAGAAGGCCTGGCCAGCTGCAGTCCATAGAATTGCACAAAGTCAGACTTGACTGAAGCAAGTGAACACACATGCACATGTTATTGTGGAATCTGCTGAAACTTTTAGGGGAGATAAGCATAGTGATTGCATATTCTGTCTAATTTGGGAATAGCAAGTTTGTATCAAGGTATACATTTAAACTGTGGACATTTTATAATATTCTGTGTTGATTTACTGTGTTTGAGAAAATGGTGTAGGCTGCATCCACATATTTCCTTGAGGCTCCTGGATCTATTATTCAGGTGGATATCTTCTAACTATGTAGTCGCTCAAGAGCTTTGCTGATGTCTTGCTGGGCTTACTGGATAGTATGTGATCTGTTGCACATGAGGGACTCTTTGTGGGCAGGGATGTAACCCACAACCTACGCAGGCCAAGAGCCTTGCCATGGGCTGTCCGTGCAACTTAGACAAAACACAGAGAAGTCAATTGGCCGCGTGTTGGATTTGTGGGCCTCTAAAAGGCCAATTTGCTGGGATTAACAGAGGTCTGGCTTAATAAATGTGTCTGCTTGCCTAATAGATTTAGTAAATGAACCTTAAAATACTTGATTTAATTTAGTGTTGTGCACTAGACATGGGTGGCCAGTGAAGAACTCAAGAATTCCGTGGAGTGTTCCAGCTTTGCAAGTGAGGTGAAATCAGCCATGATGCCATAATAGCTGATGAAAAACAAAAGCAATTTGAAAAACAAAATTAGCTTCTGCCATCTCTCTAGCGTGGACGCCTATGGTCTACTACCCTGGAGGCCAAGTGTGCTCATTTAACACAGTTTGCTGTGGCTCAGAGCCCTGACTGGCTGGTGGAATGGCATGCTCCCTCCCACCTCAGCTGGCATTTCCATGCTTGGTTCCTGGATCTGCTAGGAAAGCAGCCAGAGGAGAGAAAGTCAGATCTGCTGAAACGGGAGGAATCCATCTCCTTTCAGGTTGCCCAGCCCAGTCACCTAAGTCTAAGACAAGAAGAGTGTGCAGAGAAAGAAGAGTGGGGGCCACATAGACCCCTGAGTGCTGAAGATGATGTGGGAGTAGTGCAGATTCCTTGAAAAAAAATAGTGAAAGTCGCTCAGTCGTGTCTGACCCTTTGTGACCCCATGGACTATACAGTCCATGGAATACTCCAGGCCAGAATACTGGAGTGGGTAGCCAGATTCCTTGAAGAGACCACCATTAGGGGAGAAAGGATCCTGATGGTGAGAGGTAGGAAGGGATTAGAGATAGCTGAGGGCAGTAACCAAAACAGAAGGATATAGTTATGGTCAGAGAGAGCAATTTATGGAAGCAAGAAAAAATAAAAACACATCAGTTATTCCTTTGCTGTTTTGTTTCTCTCCCAACATTTTATTATCAAAAACTTCAAACACAAATTAAAATTGAAATAATTTTACGTTGAGTATCCATATACCCACCACCTATAGTCTGTCATTGGAGGAGGGCATGGCAACCCACTCCAGTATTCTTGCCTGGAGAATCCCCATGGACAGAGGAGCTTGGTGGACTTCAGTCCATAGGGTTGCAAAGAGTCGGACATGACTGAGTGACTGAGTACACATAGTCTATCATTAACATCTACTCTGCTTGTTTTATCATGTCTATTTATCTGTCCATCCTTCTATCCAGCCATCAACTGATCTTAATTTTTTAAAATTCGTTTCAGAGTAAATTTCAGACACCTATATGCTTTATCCTAAATGCTTCAGGCTACAAATCATTAGCTAGAGTACTTTACTTATTTACACTTTTTCCCCCATGGAAGTATGAAATGTGTCAGTCATGAAATTGACAGATCTGAGGTCTGTACTTCCTGAGTTCTGAAAAATATACATACCTAGAACCCAAACTCCTATCGAGATATATATTATTAGCATTGCTTCCAAAAGTTCTCCATACCCCTTCTCAGTAAATTCCCACCCCAAACCCCACAACCAATCACTGTTTTTTCCCATCTTGAATTAAATCTATCTTTTCTATTAATAGAACTTCATATTCATACCATATGAATTCTTTTATATAAGGTTTCTTTAATTTCTTATGGTCTTGGGACTCATCCACTGTTATGTATATCAATATTTGTTTTTTTATTTTGTTGAATGCATGTACTTTGGCTTGTTTATTCATTTTCCTGTTGATAAATTCTTCTAGGTTCATTTCAGTTTTTGGCTACTATGAATGTAACTACTATGGGCATTTTCTTCTGTTTGTGGATACATGTTTTCTTTTATCTTGACTAAATTTCCCAGACTTCAATTGCTAAGCCATAAATATAAAATAGCATAATTACCTTGGAAAAATTATTACAATTTCTTATAAAAGTGAGCTTGTTCCTACATAGTTGCACCATTGTACATCCCATCAAAAATATATGAGGATTCTAGTTGCTCCACATCCTCAACAATATTTGTTATTATTTTTAAAGAAAATTTTGTCATTCTGTTGGATATACAGATGTGTCTCATTTTCCTTCCAAAGAATACGACTAAGGTAATGAAACAGTTGAAGGTATTCTGACAGTCAAGCCCTAACGGGTTGACTAGTAGGAACTAGAAAATTAGCCGAAAGCCATTCTGTGTGTTCTTATTGCTGAATAAGTCCTTACAACTTTGAGCTAAGGCCCACAGTGGGGACAGACTTTTCCCAAGGTCATTCATTAAAATAGTAACAGAGCCAGGGTTTCAAGTCTCTGTTCTTGTCACACCAATGATGGCAACTCAGTGGCACACAGTTTTCCTTTATTCCATGTCCATGGCAAATATTGCCATGTTAAGCCCCACTTGACTTCTCAACACAGGACACTAAACAGCCACTGTTGGTCTGTTGGAGTTGATGTCCATCACAGAATCTACTTGTACCTCATTTGTGGTTTAATTAATGAGTTCACATCCTTGTGCATATCATCACAGAACCATAAGTATGAGGCCGCATGCTTGGACTCTGGGTTTACCCTTAGTTAATAAAAAAGAGTATAACTCTTTCCACACTCACTTCCTTTCATTTAGCAGAGAAGAAAGGGTGTCAGCGAGCTTAGGGCAATGTCTAATCCTGTCTGACTCTAGCCATCAGCTTGGTTATAAAATAGAGAATAGAATTTTAAAGCCAAGAAATCAAATTATTGCTTCAGAGGCCCAGGTGAAAATTCTGAGCTAGAAAGGGATTTCAGTCTTGCAGAAGGGATGCTGTAGTCTGACTGCTGCATCTCTCAGCCTCTGCAGCATCTAGATACACAGATGTGCTGTGTGAACACTGGCTGACATCCACATTCTTAAAAGGCAAGTCTGTGCATCCTCACAACTGGTGACATCATTGCTCTATCCTGTTGTCATCCTAACCCACAGAGAGGAGATGGGGTCTGCTCATTTGCACTTGTGACATCTATTCATGAGCTGCCTTAGAAAAGCCTCCTACTAGAGTGCCTTACCTTGCAAACACCAGATAGCTTGAAAGGACATGGGCCTCAGGATAACCACTGAATAATGACACTTTAATCTCAGAATCTGCATTCTCTTCTCTCCAATAAGCCCTTGCTTCTACTGAGATCCTAATTTCTAAGGGAAAGCTTTTAATCTTTCTCTCTATCTTTGGCAAGTCCCTATCTGTTATGATCAGGGAAAGAAAACAGAAAAAGAAAAAAGATTAAAAAGTGAGCACAGATTTGCATGTTTATCTGTTTCCCAACTTATTTAAATTGTTAGAAATGCCTTGCAATGGAACACACAGATATGATAAAACAAAATGTCAATAATATATTGTATAGTTGTATATACAACTTACATATGGATCCTGCTAGATGTAAGACAACATGCCAAAGGCAGATAGGTGATTCAGAAATAAATAAAATATGGTCACCTCTCTCAAAAAATCTTACAGCCCAATGGAATACATGATAAAAATATAAATCACACAAAATGTTAGAGGAAAAGAGAAAGTGATCACCTATTCCCAGAGTCACTAGGAATAGAGTACAAAAGGTGCTTCTACTTTGCCCCAGGAGAAGTAACAGAAAGATGGGCAAAATCCATGGTGCCCAGTCTTATCTTCACCTCTTAGAATTAGCATTTTACAGTGCACTTCAAGTATATTAATATGCTTCCTGGATACTAGCTATATAATTTAGAAAGCTGTGCAATTTTTTTTTTCTTCTTCTTCAAGTTAGGATCCCTTGGGGATATGCAAATACGATGCAGATTGGTGACAGTCTGATTTACAGGAAAGGAGGGAACCTGATATTCCCATAAAGGACTAAGGAAGTGTTTCTGCTTCTCTCTTTTAGCCCCTCATCACCTTGGATAGCAGCATTTCCTTCACATTCCTAGCAGAGGGAACAAATACCATCACTGTCCAAGTGGCTGCTGGGAATGCCCTCATCCAGGACACAAAAGATATCGCTGTTCATGGTAGGCCCTGTGATGCCCCTTTCTGCCCAGTGATCCCCTCCAGCCACCCTAGTGGCATTCACTGACTGCTTTGGAAATTGCTCAGGCCATGGGAAAATTATGTAGGTCCACAAAAGGTATCTAAAGGTACTTCGTTCCTTGTCCTTGAATAGATACTGAGATTGTTACAGAAGTAGTACAGATAAGCATTGTTTGTCTTCCATGATATGTCTGCATCACAACCTGATGGTCTCATTAGACAGGGATAAATCATAAGTTGAAGAGATGCTGCGCTAAAAAGACTATCATCGAAGCATCTTGATCTGTTGAACCGCCAAGGTATCTGTAACACACATGTAGCATCCATTCTTTGTGAGGTGTGAACCAGTGATTTCAAAAGCTGGAGGAGTTACAGTACCTGCTCTTGAGGAACTCATCGCTTAGGTACTGAGATGAACTATACGTAACCGATGTGTTTTGTTCGTTGTTGGAGACTCTAACATCTTTGGCTGCAAAGGATAAGAATAAGGCTAAGAATATAAGGATAAAACAAGGCAGAAGAGTGGTAAACAGAATCACCATCCTGTTCTCAACCCTGGAGGACCATTCTTAATTATTAAACTAATTTTCAATCAAACTGTGCTTCTACCACCATTCATTGAACCTCCCTCAGGCCCTAAAAACAGCCACTTATAGAAAGAAAAAAAAAAAAAAAAGCCTAGAAGAAAATCCTAGAAAACAGGGTTTTCTAGAAAGTTATACTTAGGTATGTGATCCTTTGACTCAGTTTATATCTTCCACTTCACCCCAGATGAGTGCCTTTTCCTAGAACTCTGCAAACTTGAGGTTGAGGCTCTCTCTTTGGGCACCTGGAAGACTTTAAACATTTTTATTGGAGTGCAACTGGGAGTCTGGGGTTGTAGATGTAAACTATTACACTTTGAAGGGATAGACAATAAGGTCCTACTGTATAGCATAGGGAACTATATCTAGTCTCCTAGGATAAACCCTAATGGAAAAGAATATACAAAAGAATGTACCATATGTATAAAACTGGGTCACTTTGCTGGATAGCATAAATGAGCACAACATTGTAAATCAACCATACTTCAATTAAAAAATTAAAATACAGAGAGGTACACAGATCATGTTTCAGCTTCATGAATTAACACAAAGTGGACAGACCTGTGTATCTACCAATCAGATCAAGGAACCAAATGTTACCCACAGCCTAGATACAGCATTTTGGCCTATTTTCTAACCTCCTGAGGCAGTTTCTAGCAGTATCGATGGAACAAAGGGAAACACAAGAAAAATCTCCATTCTAATCTAGCTCAATTTATTAATGCTTTATTGTTGCCTCTGCATGATACTACCTGTAGCAGCAAAAGTCTCCTTTTCCTCGAGTTTCACAATTATCTTGCATTTTGGATGTTTATTTACAGGAAGAAATTCTTAAGATTTTAAAAACAAAAAAAGTGGTAGGAGCACAAACCTACTTCCAGTAGGTGACTTCCAGTCACCAAATCCCACTTCATTTAGAAGCCAAGAGACAGGCTGAAAAGACAGAATTGAGATGAGGCCACATGGAAGCCCTTTTCCAGAAGCACAAAGGTGGTGGGGTCTCCCCACCGTATCACATCCTCTCTCAGCCTCACTCACACATGTTCTCTCCTTGCAGAATACTTCCAGTCCCAGCTCTTGTCTTTCTCTCCTAATCTGGATTACCACAATCCTGACATTCCAGAGTGGAGGCAAGATATTGCCAATGTGATCAAGCGGGCTCTGGTGAAAGTAAGTTGACTTTATCTTTGCTTAAATCTTCATGAATAAAGAACCAGATGGTGTGGTCCTAGAGGCATTTTCATGGATTCTGACCACCATTCTACAGTTAAATAAAGATGATTGCTCTGTAAAAAGAGAGAGAAGGATAGAGGAAATGAAGGATGGAAAAGAAAGATGGAGAGATTCAGAAGAGAGAGATAAAGACAGAGAATCAATCCCATGTTTCAAGATGGGAAATTGGCACCATCTTTCTCCTACATTTTTCTAAGACAGGAGATTGACCCCTTTAATAAAATGATTGATGGACCACTGCTTAAGTATATACTAATGTCATTCACTCATTTGGCCCACCAAAGTTTAGAGAGTTTTTGTTTGTTTGTTGTTTTTGTTGCTGTTTTTTAAAAATTTATTTGTTTTTTAATTGAAGGATAATTGCTTTACAGACTTTTGTTGTTTTCTGTCAAACCTTAACATGAGTCAGCCATAGGTACACATATATCCCCTCCCTTTTGTTGTTTTTTAACCAGACAGTCAGACCTCAAGATTTCCATTGGCCATACGTTGCAGTCAGAAGGTGACAAGCTAGGAAATAGAGCATGCCAGCAGACTCTAGGGTTATAGTTAGCACCAAGCCTGGCATGCTGCAGTCTGTGGGGTCACAGAGAGTCAGACATGACTTGGCAACTGAGCAACAACAGCATATTTTCCTTAGAGCAAGTTGAAATGGTTTTGTTAACCATTTGCTCAGGCCTAGGTGCTAGAATATAATGATGGATAAAACATGGTCGATTCAAATTTAAGTCTAGTGTGCAACTAGTTCTATGAGAGAGGCATGGCCAGCATTTCAAAGGAGCATGGAGAAAAGTGCAGTTCACTCTATCCAGAAAAGTTCAGGTTTGACACATATTTGTGATTCGGTCAATACTTGTGAACTAGTAGAATAGTCTTTGGAGGGAATACTTGAACTCTGTTTTAAAGGATAAACGGTAGTTAACCGAGAGAGGATGATGTCGCTCAGGTATAGTGAAAGCATGTGCAAAGCCATGGTCTATGGCAAGTACAGCATATTTGATAAATGACAGTTTATTTTAGCCAATCTATAAGTTATAAGGGCAGGTGTGACTGATGTTATGCTGGGATGGATCGATCATTTTGTGAAGGGTCTGAGCAGCTAAAAGGGGTTTAACATAGGCTCTGGGAAGTGTGAAATGTGTTCTTTCTTTATTATTTAGGTTAAAAAAATATTTTATTTATTTATTTTGCTGACAAAGTAAGAGATTTTACTGGGAAGTGGTGCCTGGGTGGAGAGCAGAAGGGTAAGGGAACCCAGGAGAACTGCTCTGCCACATGGCTGCAGTCTCAGGTTTTATCGTGATGGGATTAGTGGTTTTGTATTTCAGACACCCATTCTTGTGGTAATACAGAGGATGGTCTCTAGAGGTGGGAAGTGAATAGGGGAGGGGATGATTTCACAAGAGATGACCTGTGAAAAGACTACTGCACTTGTCTAAACCAGACATAAGAATAAAATCCTGAAAAGGAAAGATCCAAAGGCTAACTTAACCTTTTGAGCAATAGAACTGGTGACTAATAAAATGTAGTGTGAATGAGAGGGAAGGAGAAGCTTTCTGATTATAAGAGTAGGAAGGAGAGGATTTTCCTTGCCATTGATCAAGATGGCAACTGTGTAGAAGAAACATACTTGGGGAACAATGATGATTTGGTCTTTTATGAGTTTGGAGTATCTGAGAAACAACAGGGTAAAGATAACCAAGAGAGTTAAAGATATGGATTGGAGATCAAGTGAGGTTTCTATAGGAGGTAGTGATGCTGGAACTGAGGCCATGCAGGTCTTTAAGTCTGCCCCCAACCCCCAGCCACTCTGAGAAGGAGACGGGGCAGGGCAGAGATGGATACTGATGCCCTCCAATGCAAAGGAGAAAGATCCTGGGAAGGACATGGAAAAGAAGCTGCCAGAGAGGAAGAATAGATAAAAGATATAAGAGCATTCCTGTGAGTAGCTGTCTATAAGAACTATACCTTATATCTGTTTATAAAAACTTGTTCAACGAGAGGGATGAAAATGAAATTGATCTTGTGTGCCTTTGACTATGGGACATCTAGGATTGTGCTGGATTTGTATGATTGGAGTTAGATCCTTCCATGTTCCCTGAGTGATGCACCCTGCGACCACTCTTCCTTGGGACACAGGGTCATACCTGCCAGGACACTCTTGGGCTTATCCCATTTTCTCCATTGGGCGATTATCTGACCTCAGTCTGTTCTCTGAGAATTACTTTCCCTGCCTGGTTAGAATAAATCCATCTTGCCTCCCAGCAGGGAACTGAGGCATCTGGCAAAACCTCCTCGAGCTCCCTGGAGATGGCTCCCCACTTTGGGGGGCTTTCCAGGCTTCTGACTGCCACTCACTAGTTCTCTGCAGTTTGGCACTCTCTCTTTCCTTCATCACATCCCTGAGAGTTAACACCAGTCTCTAGTTCCAAATACGAATCAGAGCTGAGCTAATGGGAGACAGCTCCTCCACTTATATTCAGGCCAGTGTCTATTTATTCTTTCCTCACTGTCAGGCATCATTTGGAACAGTGAGGTGGCCATAGAGACCACCCCCGCCCCCGAATATCTGGGCAGACATACAATAAGAACCTATTAGAGAAAAGACTGTAGCAGAGAGATATACCTTACTGTGGGCATGATCTAAAGTCCTCTCATGGAAATCTGAAGTGCTAGGAGCAAGAGGCTGACATGGAACAGGTCACTGAAGGTGAGATAGTCAGGGGAGACTTCTAGGAGGAGATGAGTATTTCTGCCAAATCCAAAACTATATTTATATATGTGCATATCATATTTGAATTGACAAAAGGTTTGTTCTGGATAAAAGACTTTCAGGAGACACATAGGAAAGAATAGGACTACTCTTTACAGGGAAGAATTCAGAGTTTTATTTTCCTGAGGATTTTACCTTCAGACGGAAGCTTACATTTAGTTTTTATCAAAAAGCAATATAATCCTTTTACTAAACCCTCAGGAATAGAAAAATTCATTTAAAATTTTAGCATCTTAACTCAACTTTTAGTGTCTTGTTTTATTTTTCATGTGTATACATTTTTATTTTTATAGAGTTGTAGCCAAGGAAATGTAAAGAACTAGATCAGAATACAGCTCTCATTAAGCATTTTTCCATGTTGTCTCACTGTGCTAATTATCATCTTTATGGTAGCATAACCATTATTTACTTAACTTTTTTGACTATTTAATATTTCCCATTTATTTGATATTATAAGTAATGTTATGAGTGTTTCTTCCTCCAAATGGCTTTTCCTATATTTTGGATTATTTCTTTAGGACAAACACTCCAGGTTACAGTTTCTGAATGCAGGGTCTGAATATGTTTATGACTTTACAGTAAGCCTTTTGAAAAATAAATTGGCAACGTGTATCAATTTTTAGTGCTGCTAGCAACAGTTGAGGAAACCTCTTAATTGAAGCTGCACCAGTATTAGCTATTTTAACTTAATAAAAAATCCTGCTTTAGTAAGTGAAAACAAGAACAGCTTTGCTCTTTTTTTTATTTGCATTTTCCCATGTTTGTTTATAACTTCTTATTCTTCATTTGCAGCCAGTCTGTTCATGTTTTAGCTGGACGCTCTAGTCTTCTTAGTGTAGAAAAATGGAAAATATGGGAGGAGTTTTTGCCGATGTTGCCAGCAAACAATATTTTGCAGATCATTCATAGTAGTATTTTAGTTTCATGAAAGATGTATGTAAGTGCAGAGGAGGTAGAGAAACTAATTCTCTGCCTAGCAGTTCTAGGGAAAGCAAAAGGAAAGCCTGAATGTATATTGGAAACTGTGCCTTAAATGCTGTATTAGAAATGCATGGTCAATATCCTTGTTATTGACTTGGGGAAGGCTGGATCCTCCAGGACCCCACTCTTCAGTCAAAACGTCTTTGCAGGTAACCAGTGTCCCGGAAGACCAGATCCTAGTTGCCGTGTTCCCTGGCCTCCCCACTTCTGCAGAGCTCTTCATCCTTCCCCCCAAGAACTTGACGGAGAGGAGGAAAGGCAATGAAGGGGACCTGGAACAAGTAAGTGAAAGAATACTTGGCTAAGACACTCTCCTGCACCTCACCCTCTAAGGGAACACAAAGTATTTCTAACCCAAAAGGTAGATTGAACCCTTTCCTGTTTGTCCACAAACCTGTCACTCATTGTCTGGCACCAGGGCTTTGGAGAACAATCGGCTTTACCCAGAATAAACACAAATGCACAAACACTGGCGCATTTAGCCATACAGGAAAGAAAAGCACTCCTGAAATCATTCATTCCAACAGTTGCCATTCTTGCAACTTACTCATTTCTCCCAGCTAATGAGTTGTCCTGGTGAAAAGAGATGGGAGTGGGGGAAGAAGAGAAGAATTTTAGTTTCCCTCTCTATTTCTCAAAAATGTGCTTCCTGTCTTGAAAGATCCTGGTCAATAGAAGTTCTGCCTCTAGGAAGAAAATGAACTGCTTTTAAATGTGTGTTTTTGGAGAGAGATGGATTGCCTCATCTTGCTTTGACTAAGGAAGCAGCGTTCCCCAAAGGGATCATGATTTACTGTCTTTATCAAATGGCATATAGCTCTTATGATCTGCCTACCAGCCTAGAAGTGAAGGCAGCAGTGGTCCCCATGTCTCCATCTCTTATTCCCTGCTCTTGCTGGGGTCTTACTTGACTGGGCTTTGCTTTACCTTCCCATGCCTTCTTGTGATGAGTTAGAAATAGAAATAAGTGAGAAAGAAGCTGCTAAAAACCAGCATGAATCAAACACATTTGCTCCCTTTTGAATTAATCAATGTACAGACATCTCCCAAGTCCCTCTGCTACTCACCTAGCTGTCACCCCATCCCACGTTGGGCGCAGGCCACCAAGGGCAGCACAGATGCCATCATGGTCAGTTTCTCTGGAAACGAAGTGGATCCTTGCATTACAGGGCTGCATATTGAAATCGGCCAGATATAAATTCAGCTTCTCAATGCATACATCACTTTTACAAGACCTCTTTATTCTGAAATAGCAAGTGGCATGTGTGAACTATATTTGGAAGCTACAATATCCATCCATTTAGATAAATAGGTAATTACGGTGATGAATAGCAGCTGTGATATTAAGGCACGGACAGCGAGATAAGAGTTAGGGACAACAGCCTCAGCCTGCCTCAGCTTTCATGTGGGAATTACACAGTGATTAAATCGATGTTATGTGTTCTGAGACTTGCTGGGGAAAAGTAAAGAGGAAAAATTATCCCATAAAAAGGAGGCAGCTTCTGCTTTGATGGTTGCCTCCCATTGTCTCTAAAAGAGAAACAGCAGAGGAGTGGGCTGTGGTGTACATGCCTGCTTTAATCCTGGCAGGGGCCTCCATCCTGTGTGTGTTGCTTGTTCACATTAAAGAACGAATGGTGGGTTGACTTTCTTTCATTGGGACCCATAACACGTCTCTCTATGGAAAGTTATACAGGCTTGGATGAAAAGACACTGAACTGGGAGTTGAATGAAGCATGTAAGTCTGTTGTCAACTCAAATTCCCTAGGTGACTGTGGACACACCTCTGTCTCACTATCCTCTCCAATAGCAAATAATACCAACTCGTCCTTGGCTTCACAGGGCTCTAGGGGCTGGGAGAACCAAATGGATAAAAATGTTCCAATATCCTGTCCTCTTGTTGAATAGGTTATGTTTTGCCTGTCGACCCCCGTTTCTTTCTCCATGAGGGGGCAGCATCACATGACATTTCTTCTCATGCAGCTTCTGTCTCTCTCTTTTTCCTCCAGATCGTAGAGACTCTGTTTAATGCTCTAAACCAAAACCTGGTCCAGTTTGAGCTGAAGCCAGGGGTTCAGGTCATTGTGTATGTCACACAGCTGACCTTAGGTAAGTGCCTGAAGGCGTATGGGGTGGGGAGACGGGTATGGAGACTTGATATCCTGGAGATAAAAGGGAGGAGATGGTTACCAAACTCTTTCCAATAAATGCTCATAAATGGCTTTGTGTAGTGATGGCAAGGAAAGATTCATTACATCTTTCTTGAGGCCTCCTGTTAGGGTGGCAAGAAAACATCTTTAGAAGTTGCTTTGCTGTTGAATTCCTGGATGATCTTCAGGAAAACCTACAATTTCTTTGGGCCTTGACTTTATTATGTTTCTTATGTATAACCATTTCTTATCTATAACGTAGTTCTCAGTCTCCCTTAATTTCTACAGTTATCTGATTCAATGAATCTTGATTGGGAGACCAGATCAAATAACTTTAAAACTCCCTTCAATTTATAATGTTTAAATCTAAGTGAAAAGAGGGACTAGCTCTGGGTGGTTGATTTATGAAAGAAATTCTAAAAAGGCATGTCCCATTGGACACCCACTTTTGGCTCTCTGGAAAAGCCTATTTGCTAACTGTTTCTAATTAATGAAAGCTTTTTAGATGTGGAGGTTCCACATGTGCCCATCCAGCCATGTTTTACCAGAATAGAATAGAGGAAGAAACGGAACCCCTCTATCACCTGTAATCACACTGACAAGCACTGAGGTGTCTAAGAAAAGGAGCATTCACACCCTATTCCTGCTGCCCTTAGCTGAGTACAATTTGCAGCAGGAACAGCAGGTTTCCCCAGGCAGAGCAAGTTTACTTTCCCTAAGAAGCTGTGATCAGGATGCCATCATCCTTGAAGCCAAGCTTCCTCTGCCCAGATAGCATGCAGGGCAATCGGAGGCTGTATATAAGGTTGGAGAGCCGCGGGCTTCACTCTGCAATGGATACTCCCCCAGCTGATAGCTTCAGAATGAGCAAGTCTGTTCTTTCCTCCTAGCTCCACTGGTGGACTCTGGTGCTGGGCACAGCAGCTCAGCCATGCTTATGCTCTTGTCAGTGGTGTTTGTCGGCCTGGCTGTGTTTCTGATCTACAAGTTTAAAAGGTATGTGCTGCCATGACTCAATTTTAGGCAATGGGACTAGGTTCTTGGGCGCTGATTCTTCCTGTAATTTACATTGCTAAACTCATCCCAAATATGTGATATTAACTTTCCCTGAAGCTGTATTTGGCATTGCAGAAGAACAGGAATGTTTTAGGATCAGTGAGTAAATGGACTTAATATGAACTCTCTCCAGTTTATAATTATATTGAATTGGGAAAATGAAGTGGCTTAGATGGTAAAGAATCTGCCTGCAATGGGGGAGACCTAGATTTGATCCCTGGGTCGGAAAGATCCCTTGGAGAAGGGAATGGCAACCCACTTCAGTATTCTTGCCTGGAGAATTCCATGGACAGAGGAGACTTGCAGGCATCGTCCATGGGATCTCAAACAGCTGGACACGACTGAGTGACTAACACAACACTAGGAAAACGAGGGGTAGCCTATGAACAGTTTATTTTCGTCAAGAGAAGTTTGAGGGGTTTTCAGACCTCATTTAAGTTTCTATAGCAGGGTCTCAAATATTTAGGAGATCTTTTTCTACAGCTTACCACTCATTTAGGGTGACTAAGTAGAGAAATGCGTGTGTGTGTGCTCAGCCGTATGGGACTCTTTGCTACCCCAGACTCCTCTATCCATGGAATTTTTCAGGCAAGAATATTGGGAGTGGGTTGTATTTCCTCAGTTGAGTTCATTCAGTCGCTCAGTCGCATCTGACTCGTTGCAACCCCATGGAATGAAGCACGACAGGCCTCCCTGTCCATCACCAACTCCTGGAATTTACCCAAACTCATGTCCATTGAGTCAATGATGCCATCCAACCATCTCATCCTCTGTCATCCCCTTCTCCTCCCGCCTTCAATCTTTCCCAGCATCAGGGTCTTTTCAAATGAGTCAGCTCTTCTCATCAGGTGGCCAAAGTATTAGAATTTCAGCTTCAACATCCGTCCTTCCAATGAACACCCAGGACTTATCTCCTTCAGGATGGACTGGTTGGATCTCCTTGCAGTCCAAGGGACTCTCAAGAGTCTTCTCCAACACCACAGTTCAAAAGCATCAATTTTTCAGTGCTCAGCTTTCTTTATAGTCCAACTCTCACATCTGTACATGACTACTAGAAAAACAATAGCCTTGATTAGATGGACCTTTGTTGGCAAAGTAATATCTCTGCTTTTTTTTTTTTTTTTTTTAATTTTTTTATTAGTTGGAGGCTAATTACTTCACAACATTTCAGTGGGTTTTGTCATACATTGATATGAATCAGCCATAGATTTACACTTATTCCCCATCCCGATCCCCCCTCCCACCTCCCTCTCCACCCGATTCCTCTGGGTCTTCCCAGTGCACCAGGCCGGAGCACTTGTCTCATGCATCCCACCTGGGCTGGTGATCTGTTTCACCATAGATAGTATACATGCTGTTCTTTTGAAACATCCCACCCTCACCTTCTCCCACAGAGTTCAAAAGTCTGTTCTGTATTTCTGTGTCTCTTTTTCTGTTTTGCATATAGGGTTATCGTTACCATCTTTCTAAATTCCATATATATGTGTTAGTATGCTGTAATGTTCTTTATCTTTCTGGCTTACTTCACTCCGTATAAGGGGCTCCAGTTTCATCCATCTCATTAGGACTGGTTCAAATGAATTCTTTTTGACGGCTGAGTAAAATTCCATGGTGTATATGTACCACAGCTTCCTTATCCATTCATCTGCTGATGGGCATCTAGGTTGCTTCCATGTCCTGGCTATTATAAACAGTGCTGCGATGAACATTGGGGTGCATGTGTCTCTTTCATATCTCTGCTTTTTAATATGCTGTCTAGGTTGGTCATAACTTTTCTTCCAAGGAGCAAGTGTCTTTTAATTTCATGGCTACAGTCACCATCTGCAGTGATTTTGGAGCCCCCAAAAATAAAGTCAGCCACTATTTCTGTTGTTTCCCCATCTGTTTTCCATGAAGCTGTGGGGTCAATGCCATGATCTTAGTTTTCTGAATGTTGAGCTTTAAGCCAACTTTTTTACTCTCCCCTTTCCCTTTCATCAAGAGGCTCTTTAGTTCTTCTTCACTTTCTGCCATAAGGGTGGTGTCATCTGCATATCTGAGGTTATTGATATTTCTCCCGGCAATCTTGATTCCAGCTTGTGCTTCATCCAGTCCAGCGTTTCTCATGATGTAGTCTGCATATAAGTTAAATAAGCAGGGTGACAATATACAGCCTTGATGTATTCCTTTCCCGATTTGGAACCAGTCTGTTGTTCCATGTCCAGTTCTAACTGTTGCTTCCTGACCTGCATACAAATTTCTCAAGAGGCAGGTCAGGTGGTCTGGTATTCCCATCTCTTGAAGAATTTTCCACAGTTTATTGTGATCCACATAGTAAAGGCTTTGATGTAGTCAATAAAGCAGAAATAGATGTTTTTCTGGAACTCTCTTGCTTTTTTTCATGATCCAGCAGATGTTGGCAATTTGATCTCTGGTTCCTCTGCCTTTTCTAAGTCCAAGTTGAACATCTGGAAGTTCACGGTTCATGTATTGTTGAAGCCTGGCTTAGAGAATTTTGAGCGTTACTTTACTAGCACGTGAGATGAGTGCGATTGTAGGGTAGTTTGAACATTCTTTGGCATTGCCTTTCTTAGGGATTAGAGTGAAAATTGACCTTTTCCAGTCCTGTGGCCACTGCTGAGTTTTCCAAATTTGCTGGCATATTGAGTGCAGCACTTTCACAGCATCATCTTTTAGGATTTGAAATAGTTCAACTGCAATTCCATCATCTCCACTAGCTTTGTTCGTAGTGATGTTTTCTAAGGCCCACTTGACTTCACATTCCAGGATGTCTGGCTCTAGGTACATGATCACACCATCGTGGTTATCTGGGTCATGAAGATCTTTTTTTGTACAGTTCTTCTGTGTATTCTTGCCACCTCTTCTTAATATCTTCTGCTTCTGTTAGGTCCATACCGTTTCTGTCCTTTACTGTGCCCATCTTTGCATGAAATATTCCCTGGGTATCTCTAGTTTTCTTGAAGATATCTCTAGTCTTTCCCATTCTGTTTTTCTCTATTTCTTCACACTGATCACTGAGGAAGGCTTTCTTATCTCTCCTTGCTATTCTTTGGAACTCTGCATTCAGTGGGTATATCTTTCCTTTCTCCTTTGCTTTTTGCTTCTCTTCTTTTCACAGCTATTTGTCAGGCCTCCTCAGACAGCCATTTTGCTTTTTTGCATTTCATTTTCTTGGGGATGGTCTTGCTCCCTGTCTTCTGTACAGTGTTGCAAACCTCCGTCCATACTCCTGGGCATCTTCCTGGTCCAGGATCGAACCCGTGTTTCTTGTGTCTCCTGCATTGGTAGGTGGATTGTTTACACTGCACCACTTCAGATGTTAAGTAGAGAAAATACAGCTGAAATCTGGTTACACACATACACATAAATACTTGTATAGTGGTTATCCAGTATCTCCGTAAAAATTTACATGCAGAAGTATACATTTTTTAATCCTCCTCCCTATTTTTCCTGTTTCTAAAGGTAAATTGATCAGGAAAACCAAACCCCACATGTATTCAAAATTTATTTTTGAAGGCCAGAGGAGAGATGATATAATAGGATACTCATTAAAAACATGAAATTGAAATCAATAATTCTGTACCATTATTTAATGCATCTACCAAGCATATATTGGTTAAGAGCATGAACTCAAAAATCAAACAGACTCAGTTTTAACTTTTAGTGCTTGCAGCCTTAGGCAATTGAATCTGCCTAACTAAGCCTTCATTTCCTCACGTGTAAAATGGAAAAGCAATTATACTTTATAGGTTTGCTACATGTTTTCAAGGTAAAGATATCTACATCCAGTTCAGTTCAGTCGCTCAGTCGTGTCTGACTCTTTGCGACCCCATGATTCGCAGCACACCAGGCCTCCCTGTCCATCACCAACTCCTGGAGTCTACCCAAGCCCATGTGCATGTATTCCTAGTACATAATAAAAAAAGTCATGAAAGCTAAACTATTATGAATAACAGCATGCCTCCGGAAGGTGCCTCCTATGTCACAAACGGGCACATAGCAGGCCCATATGTATCAGTGGCACAGAAAGATGCTTCACAGAAGTCTGTGTAAAGTAAAAGTATCATCATTTATTGTCAGTTGAATTTTGAAAGTATAACTTTGGCATTTTTCTAAACTCCAAAGGTAATGCTTTTAGATTTTGGAAGAGATCCGTGGTAAACATGCTTCCCTCTACCTCCCCTTCCCCAGCACCTGTCAGCTCCCTGCTAGTGGATTTCTCAGGCTTAAGAGAAAAAAAAAAAAAAAGTTTTACTCAGTATACATCTAAGCACTAGCCAAAGAGCAGAAATCCTTCAACACTCTCCACTAGAAGGACAAAGGGGGTTTACCTTCCTTCTCAGTATATCGACCAATACTTGAGTTCATGTCCTCTTGAATCATGATGTGTCAACTCACCTTCCATGTTCCCTTTGAAGAATTCTTGGGACAATCCTTCCTATCCAATTAGCAAAGATTCAATATATTAATAGAAATGACCTGTTCAGAGCAATACCCACTTATGGAGTGGGTTTAATTACATGCAAAGCACATTTTCATTCATTCAAGGGTTTGGTTTTGGGGACGCCTGGTTGTTGCTGAGGCTTGAAGATCAGCTAAACCAAATCTGTCACCTTCTTGCTCCTAGAACTCCATGTTTGCTGAGGACAGGGGTCAGTAGAAGTCCTGCAAAGAGGTATTTGTGTCAGGTGTCTCTAAATTAAGGCCAGAGGTATCCTGTGACTTAAGAAAACTTTCTCTTCTCTTGTAAACATTGCTAAACTCCCTAGACAGTCAACTTATTCATGTAGCTACCTCTTAATGTGCAGACTTTAATACTTGAATCTATGCCAGGTAATGGCATCTCTGAATTATTCTACCTCTGTAGAATAATTAAATACCAGCCAACCCTTTCTTAAATACCAGCCAACCCTTTCTGTGTCCCTGACAGTGAATTAGGATACAGGAAACAAATATTAGTTAAACTGGATAAACAATTTGAGTCAGTTAAGAGTAATCAATCATCAGTTAACTTTTCTTTTCCAGTCACTTTTTCTGGAAGCCTTTCTTCCAGTGCCCAAGCCTGTGGCTGAGGTCCTGTTGGATCTCCCTGGATCTCCCTTTATTTCTTTGTTCTCTTGTCCCTCTCACTACCCACCTGGAACTCCAGTGATGGCTATATGGAGGTTACCTGGCCTGCCGGCAAGTAAGGTCAGGTTCTTATCCATGGTTCCCAGAGTCTCCTTTGCTTTTTTCATTTCTGTCCAATAGAACTTTCTGCAAAGATGAAAATTCTTCATGATCTCTGCTGCCCAATACAGTAGCCACCGCTATGGTGAAAAAACTGAATTTTCTATTTCATTTAACTTTAATTAATTTAAACTTAAATAGCTACAGCTGACTAGCAAACACTTGGAAAGCATAGGCTAGGGGAAGTGTCATTCTTTTTCTGTTTCCAGATCACTCACTAGGCTCTGTTTTCAGACCCCAAACTTTCTCTCTGCCATCTCCGACATTAACTCATTAAGCCAGTAATTCATTCAGCAAACATTTATTGAGTGCCTGCTCTGTGCCAGGCATTGTCTATAATCTCAGCATCCCAAGTGGTCACTTAATAGAAGGGGAATAGAATTATTTAAAGGAATCTTGGAGATCATAGTAACTCTTTTCTCCTTCCTCTGTTAAGGGCCTATATTTGATCTTATTCTTGGATAGTGACTGCTATTTTCTGATATCTTAGGCAATATAATAAAAAATCATTTTGTGATGGCTTTTATTTTCTGAAAGTTCTGCCTAATAACACCTTCTTTCTAGACTGTAGATTTGTTTTTTTTTTCTTATTGTCCAAGAAAACTTCTGAGTTGTTGTATTTTCTAGTCTTTTTTCTCCAGTAAGGCTTTCTTGATAGTGTGAAGTCTACTTTGCTTCTTCTAAATTATTCTCACAAGCTTCTAACACTTAATCATAGTTGGAACAAACAAGTAAAGGTGATATTTATATAGATGACTTGGATTGATCCATCTTACTCCTCTTATTAACAGCCTCTTATTAAAACTTATATGAATGTATAGCCCAGGATGTCCCTCTAAACTTCATTTCCCACCTTTCTTTTCTGCAAAGTGGGGTTTAGTCTTGACTTATAGTCTCAAAAGTCTTACAGGTGAATGTGTTAAAAAATGAATAGCAATTTGAAAAAAAAATGGTGCCAATTGTGACATAAAACTCATTCTCTTCCAACCATCTATTAAAAATATTGGGAAAAAGTGCATTTTCAGAGACGCAAATACAGTGAACAATCTTTATAAGGGCAAGTGTATCCAAATTCTTACAGGTATCAATCATTAAAAAGCAGGAAGGGGGAGACAGTGATCTCTGGCTGAAGCTCTGAAGCACCCAGACTTGTGTGATCAGGAGAGGTTTGACTGCCCCTGGCACCTAATAAATATTACAGTTGATCCCAACATTCATGAGTAATGTGTACTTTTATGATTAGAAGAAATTGAAGTCGTTAGGCTGCCTTTCTATTTAGATAAGAAGAAAGTAAGGGCTAGCATGAAATTTTAATTACTCACATTTAGAGAGCCTGTGGTTTGCTGCCTCACACATAATCTATTCATTTAAGGTTCTTGTAAATTATATTAAGCTAGTTTAGACCAGTAGGAGTCAAGGGACATCTCCCTTAATGTATGGAAAGCAGCCATTAAAAACATGAAAATTGGATGTCCATGAAAGGTAGAAACTGTCCATGTTTCAAACATATTTTGAGGTCTTTCCAAATTAGCTACAGAAGATCTTATTAAATGCCCCAGGTTCTACCTCATTGTGGGGTTGAAGCAGGGAAGGGAATGTAGATGCTTAAAAATACAACTGGTTGGTACTAGGGCAACAGAGTGATTCTGCTTCACACTTTCACAGAATGTTCTGGATTGGGATGGGTGTCATATGTCTTGAGTTTTAATAACATCTATTCCAGTAATCAACTTAATGAAATGTCTGAACTTCAGGCCAATTTCCCCACCATTTAATGAGGTAAGACAGGGCTCTTCTACCTGTAAAATTCTAAGATAGAAGTGTGGTCTTCTTGTTTGAGGACATAATAAATGAAAATAGAGCATTGGCTTTGAGGTTATTTATCTATTTATTCAACAAATACTTACTGAATATAAGCCACATACCAACCACTATGTTAAGTGTATAGCATTGAAAATGGAAAATGTTGACCTTGCAGACATGGGGCTTTAGTGGGAGAGAAAGACAGAAAACAAGTCCGCACACATGGCCTATTCCATCACCCTAAACCAACACCCTGTTCATTTCTTTCATAGACACTATCCTGTTATTACACATTTATGGTGGGAGAGTTTGGGTGGTCAGGAGAGGCCTCTCAGAGTGGCCTATAAGCCAAATTCTGAAGGGCAAGACAGACACTATCACAAAAAGAGTAGACGGTGTGTTACAGAGGGAACAGTTTATTCAAGGTCCCCAAGGTGGGGACGAGCCTGATGTATTAGAATCTTGAAACTCAAAGACTGGGTTTCAGACTAGTAGCATCAGCACCAGCTGGGAACTAGGCTGAAATGTAGAATTTCAACCCATCCTGTTCAGAACTCTAGAGCAACAAATGCATTTTAATAGGAACCTGGTGAGGTGCAAGCACATGGAAGTTTAAGGAATGTGGAATTAGAAGAAATCAAAGGAAGCTATAGAAGCTGGTGCACAGTGGGTCAGGAAATAACAGAGATGAGTCAGGAGATGAGTACTCCTGTAAGATTTCAGTCTTAACCTGCCTGCTTCTTCAACCTCGAGCCTGCCTGCCTTGTTTACAAACCTACTACTTTGGTGTCTTTGAAGGAAGTTACTTCTCTTAGTCGTTGCCTTATATAACATCACTGACTCAATGGACATGAGTTTGAGTAAACTCTGGGAGATAGTGAAGGACAGGGAACCCTGGCGTGCTACAGTCCATAGGGTTGCAAAGAGTTGGATACAACTTAGTGACTGAACAGAGAACAGCAATCCTTACCTTAGTCCTCTCCACAATCCTAAGAGAAAGCTATTGTTATTCCTGTTGAACAGATGAGGAAACTGACTATGGAAGTATTTAAGATACTTGGTCCATGGATGGTGTTCTGAAAATGGTAGCGGTGGCTATAAGTCTTTTATCTCCTCTCCTATTTATAAAGGAAACCAATGTGAGTTAATTAAACTGATGTAAACTTAGAAAAAGCTGTCTTTTCACTATGATGCCACCTCATAGTCTCAAAGTTCAGCTCCTTTATAAATGTAATAACTGGTAAATATTTTAAGGGTTTTAATGCACAGCTGGTCAATAGCATTGCCCTTCTCTTTACACTTGCTGGTTTTGCCCCAGAAAAAGGTGAATTCCTTGGGGAGTTCTGTGGTTACAACTCCCCTGGGCATCTGGGTCCCTCCTTGTGTTCGCTGACCTCGTGAGGACAGTATCTGGGTGGCCAGCCCCTTTCCCTGACTTTGATCCTGTTTAGCTTCCTCCTCCCCTTATCACCCAGGATTTCCAATTGCCTCAGTGTGGCATGCCCTGTGATTGTAATCTGATTTTGCTCCTGCCCCCATGTAGGAAAATACCCTGGATTAACATCTATGCTCAAGTCCAACACGACAAGGAGCAGGAGATGATTGGGTCAGTGAGCCAAAGTGAAAACGCCCCCAAGATCACGCTCAGTGACTTCACCGAGCCCGAGGAACTGCTGGACAAAGAGCTGGACACCCGGGTCATAGGTATGTGTGCTGGAATCCCCAAACTCCTGATTCCTCTGTCCTCCAGACAGAGTCAGCCAGCCCATGTGGCCTGTCTTTCAGGTAGGGCTAATCTGGAGGGTGGGGAAAACAAACAGTTGCCTCAGTGACATAAAACCTGACATAATCAGGTTTTAAAGTGTCTGCCTCCTCTGACCACATGAAATTGGCAGAACTTTATCTCTTAAAAGTTGATCAAGATCCAAAGTGCTGGAGTCTGAGTGGGAAAGGGCTGAGGCCAACTATCCATTACTACTGGACTGTTTTATTTTCCTTTAAGGCAAAAACATTATGCATCCTAATAATCACACAAATAGGGACTCTGCCATCAGAGAACCCTGGATTCATTTTCTTGCTCTGCCAATCTGCTAGCTCTGTGATCTCTCTGTGCCTCATATTCCTCATTTGTGAAATGGGAATAACATTACCTGCCTTGTAAGACTGTTGTGATCATAAAGTGGCATATGTCATTAGCACAATGCCTGCCACATAAGAAGTGTTCAGTTCCTGTTGGCTAGTACCATTGTGATCAGAAGAGTAATGATGGCAAGATATTGATGCTACCTCGTGTGCTGGTGTGGGGGAGGGCACACATTAAACATAGACTAGATAAGGCAGTGAACTGATAGGATAGACTACTCAGCTGCCCTGTTTGATAAACACACATCAAGGTGGCTTGGTATTTAGCAATAAATGAAGCAAAGGTCCCCCCTCCTGTGACACGCACATCCTAACCTTCTCTTGTCTTCTCTCCCCTGCAGGAGGCATCGCCACCATTGCACACAGTGAAAGCACAAAGGAGATCCCCAACTGCACTAGTGTTTAATGCCAACGAGCCACGTGGTCAGCCCTCTTTCTGACTTTTTATTTTTGATGATTCCTATTACTCTTATTATGGAAAAATGAAAATGTCTTTTTTACCTATTGTTTACCAAGGGCCCCATGAATAGCAGGCAGATGCTTAGCTTGGGGAGGCAAAGCATACTTAGCTGATTATGAGCCACGAAGAATAAATGGCTGTTTTTGTGCTAAGGGCAAAGGATGCGTCTTCCCATGGCTTTCTTACTTCATTCTGCCATTTATAGTGCAAGAAATCTTGTTTCCCTTGTGATCTGTCTTTTTATTTTTTAAGTTGGATTGGTTTTCCACTAACCTCCCATCCTCCCCCTGCCCCGTACAACACCAAACCACCAGTATCCACCTCCTCCCTCCCAGCACACCCACCTAAAACATAAACCATTTCCCAGTTAGATCTGCAGGAGATAGGTTGGTGGGGAGTGAGTGTGGCTGCAGAAAGTGCACACCTGTCAGAAGAGACCCTGCCTCATGCACGTCCATTGCGAGGCTGCAGATGGCTTATTGTATATAATTACAATGTAAATAGCTTTTTATTTCCTAAGAAATAATTTAATGTTTAGTAAAAAAGAAAACCGAAAAAAGAAAGATGCGTCTGTTGGCTTATGCACTCACCTTCCGGAGCTGACCCACCCCCAGGCCTGCTTGATGCGTTGGTTCTGGATGCTCCCCAGTTGTCTGTCGCACTTAACTCTTGCATCTCTGTGTCCCTGCCATCACTGGTTTCTATTTCTGTATATAAAGTGGGGAGGGGGAGTACTTCTTTGAAACAAACAACTGGTAAAGGGGGAACAAGAGTGACATCATAGAACGTATGAGTTTTTGGTCCCATCCGTGATGTGGAAGAAGTTGCAAGGTGAAGTCCACTAGAATCTTCAAACTGAAACCCAGATGGGCAAACAAGGCTTCCCCTCCAGAGAATGAGGTTGAGGGTAGTTATCAGTCTGAGGTTTTCTCTAGAGAAGCCAGGCAATGGATCTGAAAAAAATGGCATTCTGTTTTCTGGTTGGATTCCATGGAATTGTATAATGCTTAGAGGGAATTCTCTGGCTATTCTTAACTCAGAAGTCTCTTGGGCACTAGGTTAAGCCCAGTGAGTGCCTCAGCCTGGGAGAAGTTAGAGGTGGGAAGGGAGCCAGCACAAGTGGACTCATGTGACCATGCAAACCCTGCAGGCCAAATAGGGGTCTAGCCTTTAATGATCTTAGTCAAAGTTGATTTTAGCAAAGCTGTGCTACTTGCTTGTCAGATATACACAACTTCCTTAAAGTCAAATGTCTGCCTTCAGTTCTCTTAAGATAGTTCTTGCATCTGGGGCGAGTAACTTTCAAAGCCAGTGTTCTCTTCTCCCGCACCCCAGCCCCTTCACACATTTCACATGTCAGTTCTTTTTAGGAGGGTTGCTTGAAGCCATGCTGTAGCACTGTTTTATTTTGGACTCAGCCTGAGCACACTTGTTTTGAAGAAAAGGTATACTGTATATATGTATGGGAGGAGAGGCTAAATTTTGTACCTGTCCATTTTTGTGGGGTATTGTTCACAACCTTCTCTGTGAGACACTGAGAGAATGTGACCTCGAGAAACTGGACTGGCTACAGCATAGAATTAGGACTATTTCTAAAGATCCTGCTTTTTCATTTCAAGGGTTAAATGGGGCAGACAATTGCAATACTTGTACTAAACACTGGAATACAAATGCATGAGTCATATCTATATATACAGTATATGTACATATACTGTTCTTGGTTTTATTGTTCCATTTGAATATTTCTACTGTAAAAAAAAAGACAGTGGTTTTGAAATTGTTGAAAATAAATGTATTTTTGTACATCAAAGCTATATACCTGGCTGAGAGTTCTCTCTTTGGGCAGTTATCTTGATCTTTTGTATCATTCAACTATTGCTGCAATAATTCTCCATGGGTAAAATAATCTGACAAGTATATAAGAACAGATATTGACGTTTTGCTCGTGAGTCTTCGGGTTGGCTGTGATTTGGCTGAGCTCACTTGGGGTTGACCAGGCTCTCCTGAATGCACCCTTCCGTTGGTTCAAGTCTGCTTATCATTCTGAGACCAGCAGCCCCCCGGGGTATGTTATTTTCATGGTTGATCACAGAATTCAAGTGAGACCAGCGGCATACTCTATCCTCTAAGGCCTTGGCTCAAAATGGCCCCTCTATTACTGTCACTGACCTTTTATTAATTAAAGAAAACCATACGGCCATGTTCAATATTAAGGGGCTAGGGAAATAGACACTGGTGCAAGGTATTACTGAATTACATGACAAAAGGTGTGGATATATAATTCCAATCTAGGGAGGGTAAGAAGAATTGAGAACAATAGTTCAATTTAGTCTACCTATTCATTTTCTGTGACCCCATGGGTAGCTTTCATTAGATGGCCCAGTTGAATCAGGATCCAAGTTTCCCATCCCAAATAATTGTGGCCAGGGCTTTTGAGCAGAAGTCCTATAATGCCAAGGCCTTTGAGTCTGACACAAGCTCCCAGTAAGTGATAGAGGTGGGTCTCCACCTCGGACCTGAAAGATTTCAGCAAGAGAAATGAAAAGAGGAGAGGAAACCAACAAGATATATATCCTTTTTATTTTTTAATTTTTTAAAAAATTGGAGTATAGTTGCTTTACAATGTTGTACAACAGAATAAATTAGCTATGTGTGTCTGTATCTATATCTATCCCCTCCCTCCTGGCCCTCCCGCCCACCCGTCTAGGTCACCACAGAACACAGGCATCCGTGTTCACTGCAGCAGTATTTATAACAGCCAGGACATAGAAGCAACCTAAATATCCATCAGCAGATGAATGGATAAAGATGTGGTACATATATACAATGGAATATTATTCAGCCATAAAAAGAATGAAATTGGGTCATTTGTAGATATGTGGATGGATCTAGAGTCTGTTACACAGAATGAAGTAAGTCATATATCCCTTAATGAACACTTTTTTATTCTGATTGATGTATCAAACTAGCAACAAATCTCTTTCCCGCACTGAGTGAGGAATTTGGAAGGTGGAATGGGTGGCTCTCCTGCACATTAGGTAGTAAGGAGTGAACCAAAATCTAGAATAAGGGCTATACTTAGATGTTTTAATGTTTTAGTATTCAAAATATGCAATAAATTTCCATGGATCCCAGAAACCCAAGAAACCAGAAGTTTTGGTCAATAGTTTCCCATATTTTGGATATAAGTGACTATCCTGGAATTGTATTTTCTGAACTCACTTGAAGATGTAGGATAAAACAAAAATGGTTTTCTTTTGCTCTGTGAATGCATTTTAAAATTATGTATTATTCTTGGTATAACTTTTCTTGAGTTATACACACCTTTAAAAAATTACAGATATTGAGAATGTCATTTATGGTACCTCTGAAGAAGTTGTGTTTTTGGGTCTAATTTCAGTGGTTCATAACATAAAGTGGCTCCCATCTTTAAGGCATTTTTAATGGTTTTGAACTTCTCCAATAATGTGGGGTGTCTTATAGTCCTATCTTAAGTCAAAGGAGAATTTCCTAAATGAATTGGCTTTTGCTTTCCATGAGATCTGAGTTCTTCCCATCTTAATTTTATGTCCTGGTTGATGAAATTGCCTCACCAGATTAAAGAGGATGAAAATGAAATACAGTGGTAAAACGGAATGAGTCAATTGGCTCATTTGAGCAAAGTCATGCTAAGAATATAGCCTCCATCCCCACCACCAGCATGGGCCTGTCAGATTGCTCGGTGGTAGACAGGGAAAGGCAGACAACAGAGAGTATGACTGGCTTTGTAGCGAGTTCTATGCAGGGTCTCTCACTGGTGGTGAGGGTTCTCTGTGCCTGGGAATTGTCTTTTCTAAGGCAGTTCTGGACCAGAGAAGGAAGCCTTCTGGAGCCAGAGCCCCAGAATCAGCACCGTAAGCCGATTCTCTGAGGATCCTCATGTGCACTGAAGTTCGAGAATCACTGCTCTGTCTACCACTAAAATAGCTTAGAGAGAATAAGAGTCACTGGGGTAAAAGCCGCCTCCTCTAGCCGCTGTTACCATGATACAAGGCATCTTAACCTATAGAAGTGAGAACAGTTTCCAAGTTTGCTCATTTTCTCCTGGGCAACAGCTGCAACTCTGGGCAAGTTCCCTGATTGAGTTACCTAAAACAAATCACACCGGGAGTCAGGGTGGTGATGGACTGTGCCCTGCAACAAATAGTAAGTCAGGAATTAGAAGAGCTCTGACTGTCAGCAAGTCATTCTAGACCGCAATTTCTACATTTGTAAAAGGAAGAAACACCTTATGGTCTGCCTCACTGGCTAGTTTTGATTTCCACAGATGTGAAAGTAAAAGTGAAGTTGTTCAGTCATGTCCGACTCTTTGCGACCCCGTGGACTGTAGCCCACCAGGCTCCTCCATCCATGGGATTCTCCAGGCAAGAATGCTGGAGTGGGTTGTTGTTTCCTTCACACACTGCCAATTCCACAATTACCAAGAGACCGGTACTTAGGAGTGCTTAGGCAAACTGTCTTCTTCTGTAGAGGGATAAACCGAGACTCAGAGAGGAAAGTGACTTCTCTAAGGCTACACTACAGATGAGTGCAGAGCTGAAGATAGAATCCATATCCTCCTCCTTGTAGGGCAGTATTATTTCTATCACATACCTCCTCAGCAAATGCAAAACTGATGCCCTTGTCGAGAGTCAGCAGAGAGTCTGATTGGGTATGCAGTATGGCCCCCATATTCGTAATGTACAGAATGCTTTAGAATCTGACTTCCCAGGTGGGCTCATCATTCAAGGGCTCACCTCCACTTGCCATCTCCCTGCTGACCCACCTGTCTAGCAGCCTATGGCCTGATGTCCTTGCTTCCCCCACTGGGCTGAAGTAAGGCTGTTCAACAGACAGCGACCAGGCTCCAGCTTCACATACCCTGCTGCTTGTCTTTCAGAGCATTTGGCTTTGTTCAGATGGCCAGAGAGCAAACATAAGCAATGAGAATGCCTCATCCTGACACACACACCAGATCCTGCCAAATTCTCTTGCCCGGTCCTATGTTACAGCCACAGGGGACCAGATGTGGCCCAACAGTTACCTCCCAAAGTACCTGCATCATCAGGTCCTTAAGCTTAGCTTCTTTACCGTTAACTTTACAGTAGCAGAGTTAAATTGCTCTTTGCCTCTGTGTTTTCAGACCATATTATCATTATGAGATATCAGTTCATTCAAAGAGAAACCAATGGGACATTGTATACAAAACAGGAGAGTCTCTGCCAGTGTTCAATTTATTCAGAGACTCAAAATCTCAAAAAAAAAAAAAAAAAAAAAACTTGACAGCACCGCTTTTAAATTATCTCAGACCTGGAGGGGTACAATGACATCATTGGAGTCTGGTTTCCCTATCTATAAATAGACAATAATGATGTTTACCTTGAAGTGCTGGAACAGTGGTCAAATAGAATAATTGGAGTGCTCATGCAGAGTCATTAAGTCATGTTTGACTCTTTACAAACTTCATGAACTGTAGCCCTCCAGGGTCCTCTGTCCATAGGATTCTCCAGCAAGAATACTGGAGTGGGTTACCATTTCCTTCTCCAGGGGATCTTACTGACCCAGGGATCAAATCTACATCTCCTGTTTGACAGTGGGGTTCTTTACCACTGAGCCATCAGGGAACCAATAATTGGAGTAAACCCACCTGAAATAACTGGACCTTAGCAGAAAATAATTGAGTCTGAGAAGCTCTAGTTGTATTGTGCTAGATCCTTCTCGTCTGTCCTTCCTGGCCTCAAGTTATAAAAGTTAATGACCAGTCTCTTGCCAAGAGCCATTCTGCTAGAGAAAGAATTCAGAATTACTTAACATGTCATCATCCCCAGCTAAAAGGAAGAGATTTTTGGTTAAAATCCACTATTTACACCTTGATCCCTAAAGTCACTGCTTATTTTATTGCTTTTTGTTATTGCTGTTGATATAACTGATCTAATTTTACTTGGACTATATGGTGGGGACAAGAAATGGACACTTCCAATCAGGGCTGCCAGAAATGCCTCATAAAACTGAAGACTGGAGGTTTTCAGGTCCTGAGCCATGCTTAGACTTGCAGAGTACAATGTTGCCCTGGAGAAAGCCACTCCACTGGAGATAAACTGTTTGGCCATGCTTGTTTATGGTTTTGACTCCAACCTTTATAACATAACTTGCTTCTTATTTACATTCTCTTCTCATACAAACCTTTTGTGATCTACATTTCTAGGTCCTGGTGTCCCTCGAAGCCTTTCTGAGGGTCACTGATTGAGTTTATCTCCATGCATTGAAAAATAATCAGATAAAACAATTATCTGTAAAAAAAAGCATACCTTTTATATAAATGGAGGTACCAGAGAAATGGTTTCTTTCCTTTGACTCTGGTCACAGCTTAAGAAGAGCTCTTTCAGAGGGTGAGCACAAGACACAGATTCTTCCCAAGATGTCAGCAAAGACGGAAGAAAATAGATCATGACAGGCACACATGCCATCTGTCATTATGGCTTAGTCCCTGGGGAATGGCACTGTTTGCAGCCGTTGGAAATGAGCTAAAGAAAGTGGGGCCTCCGGTGATTTACTCCTGAGAAAGCTTGTGGTCCAGTCCGTGAAGAACAGAAACTTCCGCTGCAATGTCTGTGGCAGAGTGCCCCACGTGCTGAAGGCTGCTGGGCTCCAGGGATTTCGCCACACCAAGAAAGCCCCGCTTCTCCTCCTGGAGCCTCTCCTAGAAGCCTCTTCTTACACAACAGGGTCTTTTCTTGCATATTCTCTTTTGCAAAGAGTTGTCGGCTATTAATTGGCACTTACCCTGGGTGCTTGCCATTTACCTCTGCAGGGAGTAAATCGTGTGCTGCTGCAGCTGCTGACCTACAACACCCCCTGAAAGGAGTTCAGGATGGAGAGCAGAAATGAGGTTGTCTGTGCTCTGGGAAAACCTGGCAGAACAGGTCTTCAGATGGTTAGATATTTTCAGGAGTTGATTTTGTGAGCCCAATTCTTATATTGCCTCATATCTAGAAAAGCACTAAAATCCTTCATGGTGATGACTGATCCTTGTGATGAGCTGAAAACCCCTGCAAAAAAAAAAAAAAAATGTGTGCTTGAGTGCCTGTCCTCCCTCTTTGCCAAAGTCATGTACATACTAACCTTCCCCTGTCTCTTTGGAGAAGTTCCTCAGAGCTGAGATGCTGTCTTCCAGGCTAAGGTCCTCATTTTACCCCAAATAAAACTTAACTTACAACTTCCACATTGTGATTGTTTTTTTTTTTTAAGTTGAAGGGTTGTCGCTGCCCGTGGTCCAGGACTGGCTGCCATTAAGACTGTGTTTGAGCATGGTGGGTATGAAGAGAAAGGAGGCCATGCAGAAGCAACAGAGACAGAACAGAATTGTTTTTCTTGTCACTAATCTGTCTTTCTTGGTTTCCAGGTAGAATCACCTGGGAAGCACATAATTGTCTCCATAAACAACACACCTGGTCCTTGGAACACCAGAATGGTTTTCTTACACTGACCTTCCAAAATCTTATGGTTCAATTAGAGAATTGTTGGGCTTCTTCCATTGGCAGCTGGGATATTCTGAGGGTGGGGTGCCAAGAGAAGAGGAGGAGAGAGATGAGGTGAGAGAAATAAAGTTAATCTTTGTCAATTACAAAGCTCTCCTTGACACATTCTCATTTCAACCTGTCAATTTCAGACTCCTCTGTGAGGGGAGAATACAGATGCTCCCCAGATTTCTAATCTGTTTATAATGGTAACAAGACAACCCTCGGCAGCATGTGCTCATCACGAGCTAATCACCCTCTGCTACGCCTCGTGCCTCCTAATTAGTGGCATGTTGGTTGCCTACTGATCAAGTTGGAGCCTCATTCAGGCGATAGGGAGGGCAGGTGGGGGGAGGAAAAGCCCCAAGTCCAGTGGAACTCAGATCTTGGTAGGCTTTTTGACAACGGGCGGGCTTCATACCTTCCTTTCAAATGCATCCTTTTGAAAGAGGCAGCCACCACTTCCATGGGTGCTAACAGGAATATGGCAGGTCTCCAAATCTGTGTCTCCTTACATTCTTGTAAGTATTCAATTTTCTATAGCACTTTCTCATGGGACAAAATGCTCTGATAATTTAGAAAGAGTTAATAGAGTGATGGAGAGGGGGTAATCCTTCTATCCAGAGGAAGGATAGTGGTAAAAACTGAGAAAGAATTAGCAAAGTAAATGACATTTACACTAGGCATTAAATATGTTGGCATTGCTCACATTTTTCTCTATCTAGCATTTTCCTTTCCTTTCTTTCTCTAGCAAAGTGATAGAGCTCTAAAAGTTGAGGGAGTAGCAGAGCAGGAGGATGAATGGGAATGGGGGAATGGTAGGATATTGGCTAGAAAAACAACTAGGAAATAACAAAAAAAGTCAGAAGTTTAGAAAAATGTTGACCTTATTTGCACAGGATAGTTTGTATTTTCTATATGAACTCCAAATGTTTTTGATGAGTGCATGTTCACTTCATAACTTAAAAAAATAAAGAAGAAAGTGAAAATCACATTAAATGTTTATAGTGGTTTTCCAGATCTAGTAGATTTCCAGGTATTTCATTAGAGTCCTTTTTAACACACTTTTAAAAAAATCATAAGAGATTGTTCTGCAATACTGATTATTAAGCATAGTTAAAGTAAGAACATTTATAGGTCAAAGATGCACAATAATTTCAAGAGACTTGTGGTAGCATAATATCTACTAGAGAATGGTTTATTGGTCTTTATAAATGGAAAAAGAAACTAATTACTTAGGTCTTTCACAATGAGTATTAAAAAGATACAGGAAATCATTACTCAAGATTCTTGGCAAAAGAAATGGGCTCTTATGTTGCTCTGTGCTACTCCTTTGTCTTATTCCTTTCACAAAAGTAAAAAAAAAAACTTTTTCGTTGAGCAATTTTGCTGGCACCATCCCATCTGTAAGTAATTTGCCATTGTTAACAAATGTTGGAACCAAACAACACCAATTAAGGTTTTAAGTGGCTATCAAACATGGTGAGAGATTCTGCGTGAACTGTGAGGTGAAGAACTCAGCTTGAGGGAGGCATTGCCTAGTGCTAGAAGACATTTTGAAAAGAAGGGAAACTTGGAGCAAATTTCTCCCGAGATTTAGCACCCAGCTGACCATCTGATATAAGGGTGACAGCTAGAGGTTTAGAATTGAAGCTACAGAAGCCATGGACCTGGATGCAGTCACCCACGGGAGACATCAAATGGAAAGTAAGCACGTTCACTCTAGCCCCAGCAGCTTTGGAAGATAGACTGCTCTTTAAACAATTTTTCATTTATAGTATATGTTTTTTATGGGCATTTATCAGTGTATCACGTAACTTTCCTTTGTTAAAATGAAGTGAAAGTCAAATCAAATGTTTATATTGGTTTTCCAAATCTAGTGGATTTCTGAATTCTGAGCTCTCAGAATTTCCTCCACATTCAGGGGCAGACTCATGATGCTATCAGAAGGGTTTATCCTTTGAAGGGCTTACATGTTGGTTCAATTCCAGCTTTTGCCTTTCCTCCCTGTGTGGTCTTGGGTGAGACGCTCATCTTCCCAAGCCTCAACTTTCTCCTTTGTCTTATGAAGATAATGAAATAGGAAACATCTAGAGTATGACAGTTTGGGCTTAAGTGAGCATACCCTCTGCCATCACCCTTCTGTGCTTTCATAGGACACATGGCATCTGGTCCCATCACTTCATGGCAAATAGATGAGGAAACCGTGGAAAGAGTGACAGACTTTATTTTGGGGGGCTTCAAAATCACTGCAGATGGTGACTGCAGCCATGAAATTAAAACATGCTTGCTCCTTGGAAGGAAAGTTATGACCAACCTAGATAGCATATTAAAAAGCAGAGACATTACTTTGCCAACAAAGGTCTGTCTAGTCAAAGCTATGGGTTTTCCAATAGTCATGTATGGATGTGAGAGTTGGACTATAAAGAAAGCTGAGGGCAGAAGAATTGATGCTTTTGAGCTGTGGTTTTGGAGAAGACTCTTGAGAGTTCCTTGGACTACAAGGAGATCCAACCAGTCCATCCTAAAGGAGATCAGTCCTAGGTGTTCATTGGAAGGACTGATGCTGAAGCTGAAACTCCAATACTTCGGCCACCTGCTGCAAAGAACTGACTCATTTGAAAAGACCTTGATCCTAGGAAAGACTGAAGGGAGAAGGGGATGACAGAGGACAAGATGGTTGGATGGCATCACCGACTCAATGGGCATGAGTTTGAGTCAACTGGGAGTTGGTGATGGACAGGGAGGCCTGGCGTGCTGCAGTCCATGGGGTCACAAAGAGTTGGACACGACTCAGTGGCTGAACTGAGGACACCTGCATGTCAGGGCCCAAGGGGCTCCTTGCTAAGGTAGAGGCAGTACGGGGAGGCTCAGACCCCCAAGGAGTGTTCCTCAGTCCCCTCGGCATTGGGTCCCTGCTGCAGCCCATTTTCCTCCCTAGTGTAGGAAACAATGGAAAACAATTAGAAAAGACAGCCACTAACCCAACACCCCACCTGTTCTTTTGTCCAGTCTCAGAAAAGAGCCAAGATAGCTATAATTTTGCAGAGGCAAACCGAGGGCTGAGACAGTGAAGGAGACAAGCTGCCCTGCCAGCGAGGAGGCTGGTGGGCTGTTGGAGGATGAATGCTGCATTTCTAAACACAGCCCTGCCTGCCAGCTGAACAGCGCCTTCTCTTTATAAAAATCTGAGACCAAGCGAGGGCCTTCCAGGAGCCTATCATTAACTTTGCTATTATGGTTATTATCAACAATGTGCCAATTTTCCTGCATCTTTTAGGATCTTTCAATTATGGCGTGCTGAGATTTTTCCCCTCCCCTTCTTTCTCTTGGCCTCTCCCCTCCCCCTCTGTCCGCCCTCCCTCCCTCTTCCCCAAATGCCAAGGTTTCCTTTCTTTCCTCCTCCCAAATTGTTCTCCTTAGAAAAGAATGGCAATGACAGGGCTGAAAATTCAGCAGGATTTGGCATCTCTCTGACTGGAGAAAGAAATATTTGTATATTATTCAACGTCCTCCAAGTTATTCATCAGAAGTTTCATTTTTCACTAAAGTCTTTTCCTTATCTTAAACCCACTGACATGAATATATATCATGAAGTTAAAAAGATTGAATTACACTTCGCTGGCTACTGCTGAGATTCATGGACGCTCCAAGCCCCAGCTAGTCCCTGGGTGTACCAAGCTGCTGCATTTTACGTTTGCCTTTTTTTTTTTCTTTTCCCTTGCTCAGCGAACACACACTAACAGGGCTTGTCTCTTCATTGTGATATGAAAATGATTGAAAATACACTCAGAATTGCTTGATGAAAGACCTTTGCCAAAAAGGAGAACGTCTCTGTCATTTGAGTATATTTCCCAGGGGCCCTGAGATGTGCTTGAGCTGGGTTTAATGGGATATTTTGGAACCCCATTGCTGCCTGAAGCTTGTGTGGGGGGTGGCTGGCCCCAGAGGGACTATGGAAGCCCCCACATTTTGGTGCAGGTTACAATGCTGGTTGGTAAGCTTGTTTTCTGATGGCTGGGGTACCTGGGCAAGTAGCATCCTGGTGGGTCATCCATCCACCCACACCATTGTTACTCATGATATTCCCATGGAACATCACCCAATAGGCTGTATTCCTCTCCTTAGGGCTGTTCTAACAGGTTATCATACACCAGGTGACCGAGGACAATGGAAATGGATTTCCTCGCAGTTCTAGGGCCAGAAGTCCAAAACCGGAGTGTGGCCAAGTTTGGGCTCTTTCTGGAAACATTGAAGAGAACTTCGTCCCCTGCCTCTCTCCTGGATTCTGCTGCCTGCTGGCAATCCTTGGCATTCTTTGGCTTGTACCTGAATCTCTCCAGTCTCTTCCTCCATCTTTGAATGGCCCGTTTGTGCGTTCTCCCTTCTGTCTCATAAGGACACGTGTCATTGGATTTAGGGTCCATCTGATTAATCTAGGGTGATTAATCTCATCCAAAGATCCTTAATTTTATCTGCAAAGATCCCTTTTCCAGCTAAGAAATGTGTCACATTCACAGGTTCTATGTGGTTATGTCTTTTGGAAGGTCACCATTTCAACTCACTATAAGACCCATGCCTAAAAATAAAGATGAACAAAGGTATAGGTAGAAGGATGAAAGTTGGGATAAGCAGAATATCTGTGTAGAAACTCCCAGCACCCAATACCAGGCCCCGTGATCCACTTCTTTCCCCTAACGCTTTCTTCCCCATCAAAACTTACCATGCCAGGGTCCCTTTGGCTTTCTAACATGAATCCAGGCTGTCCACTTGGGTTTGTTTTTCTGTCTGCATGTTTGAACTATTATAATCGCCTGGTGTCTCAGCTTAGCCTAGTGGTTTCTTGTTGACAGAAACTTCCCATTGATACCCCTGTCCCTACTTCTCTTCAAAGAAGGAGAGAAAGTGGTCTGATTGCTCTACCTAGATTCTAGGTGTTATAGATTCTAGAACACAGGTTGGCTGAACTTCCTTGGTTAGTTACTGGGGTCACTGTACTGCTACGAGGTGGCTGGCCCTCAGCAAAATGTTTTCTTTTGTATGCATTCTTGTAGTTTTCTATATTTTCTTAAAATAGATTGAGCCATTATATCCTGTGATTTCACTGGTGCTCCCAGGAAAGGTTGATAGAGAGGCTTCATAAATATCTAGGCTAAGTCACAGGTATCACTCAGGTTTCTTAAAAGATGCCGCATTTAGAGTTTGTGGCCCAGGTCTTAGGAATAAGAAAGTAGTAATTGGTTTCCCTTTGTCTTTTCCTGTGAGACTCTCGGGAACCTCTCAGGTAGCAGTGTTTGAGACAAGAGTGGGGTGTTTTTGATACACTGTCCTATTTTACACCATCTTATTTCTGTAAAATCTTACCATTGCTCCATAGCATCTGCATCTTGAGTTGAAAGAGCTTTATTCCTCTTCATCTGGTGGAGGAGAGCAATTTCATGCAACTCTCTACCATGTAGGAGCAATTATTCAGGAGTTAATGCAACCAGAAACTACAGCTGAATTTAGAAGCTGGAAAAGGGCATGCTGTGGGTACATAGATAAGTGAGAGGAAAGACAAGCTACACCACTCTTCCCAACACATACACACAGCTGAACGACGCTTCTGCAAATCTAGCCCTTCTCCAGAATGACCCACATGCTATACCCCAGATGTACCCAGGATTGTTCTAGTCTCTGGACTACCTGAGCCTGAGAAATTCTCAGACTCTCTCCATCCATCTAAATCCAGCCCAGTTGTGACTCCCTCAGCAAGCCTTCCTAGCAAGTCCAGCTCAATTTTCCTCCACTTTCCCTGTTTCCCATGTGTTTGCTCTACAACCTGGAACTGTACTATCACCACTTTTTTCTCCCCTTTCACCATGAAAGAGGCAAGAGACAGAGAGATGTAGCAGAAATGGACAAAGAACTGAGGTCAGATGTCCTAGATTCTAGTTCCAAGTCTTCCCAAACTCTTTGATTGTCTTTGGCTAGGTATTCCATCTATCTGGCCATATTTCCTTTTCTATAAAATAGGATTCAGTTTTTGAAGAGAAATGATGTCTGCCCATTCTGTCTTGTCAGGCCATTGTTTGTATCAAATGCGATACCCCATCCTGTAATGAATTTAATATACTAGCTCAGAGCTGCTACAGCGGTGAGCTGAGTATGAAAGCAATTTCCTGGCTTTTCCCTGTGCCTGTTTGCATTTCTTTGACTACAGCAGTGCGCCCAACACCAGCCTCTGTGAGTGTTGGCTGCTAATTCCTCACTGGGGCTCCTGCCCCAGATGGGTCACCGTCTCTCTATAACACCCCGACCTCCTCCTGAATGGGGCACATCTGTGGTGTCATGGCCTATCACAGCAACAGCCCTGCCTCTACTAGGAGTTTTCTTCTGTGGCTGCTAAGCCCTCAATCTCAAGAGTGATTACCGACCACACAAGCTGAGCTTTCTTGAAAGTGACTGTTTACTGGGAACATCTGGTGTGTGAATGGAACGCTTATATTTTTTCTCTTCCCTCTCTCCAGTCAACAGTGACACTTTCAAAGGCTGCCCTGCTTCTCTCCCAAGGACTGGAGACCTGCTTCATTATTTAACTCCAGATTTTCATCACTGCACAAACTTTTTGTGGAGCCCTTGTCTGGAGAGAGGAGGTATGACCCACAACTTCAGAGATTTTCTTGCTAATTAAGTTTCCAACATCTCTGTTTGACAAAGAAAACACTACAATCTTACCTTGTTCAATTATTGCTAATTAAGTAGGACCAGCTCATTGTTCCTGACAATAATTGTTATAAGACCCGTGAATTTCTCTATTTTTGCATCAATAGGTCTGAATATATATTCACACATACATACACACCCAGACTCATATGTTTTTATATATATACATGGAAGATATTACCTGGGACCCTTATGTTATAAAGAAATTATCCACTCATACATTATCTTTTACTTAATTAAATCCAGGCTTTTCTAGGTTTTTCTTTGCAACTGTTCTCCCCAAAGTCCGTAACTACTAAGAGTGTGATTGGTGAATGTGTAACTTTAACTATTGATTGCCTTGCTCTTGCTAGCATTCTGGATCAGTTTTGGTGGGAGGGGGGGTCTTCTGTATTATGCCTCTCCTTGATGTAAAGATGAAGACCACAGAAGTAGAACTGGGTCTTATCTGTCACCTTTGGCTAGTGACTTTGGCAAGTGAATTCACATCACTAAGCCTTAATTTCTTTTCATCTCAAAGTGTAAACAGCAATAATAGTAGGTGTTCCATGGTACTATCTGAGGATTATATGAGAGAATTCTTGCACCCCACTTAGCACCCATTTATCAAATGCTAATCTGAGTGCCTCTGGTCTGTACATTATTCTTGTGACTTGGTTTGGAACTCTCAATGAAACAAAATACATTTACATTTTATAGGAATTATCCTGACCAAATCAGTATATCCCTCTAGTTACAACCCAGAGGTAGTGACAGACTATGGCCCTGTAGCAGAGAGAAACCAGCCTTCCAAGTGGGCTAAAATATGTACACTGCCTGTAGGGATGAACTAATGATTAGAAACAGAGGTAAGCTGCACGCACCCTGTGATCATCTATGGGAGTCCAAGCTGCCCTTGGTTTGCCGACAGAAAATCAGGCTGCCCTTCAATTACGGCAGAAATGCTCTACCCCCACATTGTGACTTTAGCTGCTGTTTCTCATTCTCCTGTTCTCCCATTTGCAATGAACCCTTAACACAAGTTTTTCTTTTCTTTTTCCCACTCTGAGAATTATTTGGGGACAGTGAAAATAGGGTCTTAATCTCTATCATCTTGCATCTCTGATTTCCTCTGCTTGCTCTTAGCCCTCTCTATTTTCACTTGCTTTTCCAGCACATGCTCCTGCAACTGTAAGGGTCCTAGAAGAAAGTTTCTAGCTCCTGCAAGCTGAGAGTTCTAGAAGGAAGTTTCAGATAGAGGGAATCTTGTTATTGCAGTTGTTTTTTTTGAACGAGCCAGGTACTGTCTTTGTGCAGATTTTGAGTGATTGTCCAACTCTAGCCCCATCAGCTGAGACCTGGCTAGTGGAGTATTGTGTAGAGATGACCATTCCTCCTGGTGTACATAGAGATGAGGCAGTTCCTCTGAGAAGGTGGTGGGATGGCTACTGCTAGACAGACCATGTAAGTTTCATACTTTTCTTCCCCCCTGCCCCAAGCCTGCTGCATCTTTTATGAGTTAAAAATGAGCAGAGAAAATATTCTCTCTTGGAGCATATGTTCATAGGTAAGGGCAAGGTACTCCCTAAGCATGAAATTTAGATTCCCTTCTAAGCCAAGAGCTAGGAAAAATTCAACATGCAGGAAATGAAATTAGCCATCTGTAGAAAAACCTACCCTAAATGATAAGCAGTTGAACTTCCAGGTTCAATAATTTGGGTCTCATCCATCTCAAGAGAGTATGGCTGCTTAGCAGAGCTAAAGTTGATGCTTTCTGCACCCTCCATGTAAAGATGGAATGTGCTAACAGAGGATAGTTTCTGCACGAAGACAAGGGAACGAGGGTCCAAGCAGTGTCTTGGAAGAAAACTATCCAGCTCTCCCCTTTCCGGAAGGGAAGGGCTTCTCATCAGACCTGAACTCTCTGGTTCGTTACCCTTGCTATTTGTGCTTCCACCCCCAACAACTTTTGACTTTTATACATCTAACTTTGTTCCCCATTAATCTTTGAAAGTGTTTTGTCCAAGTGTATCAGTGATTCACCTCATCCCAGGCACCAAAATTCCTGGACACTTTCTAAACTAAACAATAATTTTAAAAGATTAACAGAGCAAAGTGAAACTCTTCCTTCTGGAAATGCCTTATTACACTTTCCCTTGTAAAACTCCTTCCTGATTCTTCAAGCCAATGTGTTCAAATCTCTTTACCTCGCCCTTGTTTTTCCCTTTCTCCTCCCCTAACCACCCCCTGTTCTGTGTGTGTGTGTGTATGTGTTTTAACCTCTTTTCTCAGTCTTCCGCTTTCATCACTCTGCCCAAGACTTTTATTACCATCTGCATTCTATTAACCTGGAAACTTCACTACAGGCTCTAGAATGCTAGGAAGTCACAGCCTCTCCTCTGGTCTGTGTATCCATCCTCTGCTCCTATACTCAGCGATGCGCCAGTAAATCTTTACCAACCAGCTCTCATGGGGAGAGGAAAGACATGCTCCAACGTGAAGTCTGCCAATTTCCATGATGTAAATATACTGATCATGGTTGATTTTTAGCTACCAACTGACATCAACTAGCTCACAAAATGACTGAAAATTAAACAGTTGGCTCTCAACTATTAAACATCGCAAGCTCTACCTAGTCAAAGCTAAATGTCCTGTGGCCTGTGTAACTGTTTTCCTCCTAAGTAGCAACCAGAGTCATCTGGACTGACACTGTAATCACCATGACAGCAGGCTCTTTGCTGCTCATATTTTCTGTTTTATCCTCACCGTCTAGAACTACTCTGGTACCTGGTACACAATAAATGTTTGTGGAATGGATGAGTCAGTATAGATAACATTCTTCTCTATTTTTGGGGTCTACTTAGCATTTTAAATAATGAATTAGAATGCTTATTCATATATCAGATTCCTGTGCCCTTAGAAAATTATTTGGGATAAAATTGAGTTCTGAACCTAAAGGCTGAGAACCTAAAAATGACCCATGGGAATTCCCCAAAGGCCTGTGCAGCCAGATGTCACCTTACTGTTTTAGTGCCCCAATAAATGTCCTAAAGAAAATAACATGAACTTGTTTACAGAAGTGCTATAAATCAGGGAGCATCACCATATAAAAATCACTTGAAAGAGACTGAGTAACTGACAGAGGTGCCTGATAGAGTGGAAACTGCATGATTTGAGATATTTCTAAATTTGTGTCAAATTATTAAACTGAGAGTTTGGATGAATTCCTTAACCTTTGTTTTGCCAACTGTAAAATGCTTATTATAATACCTATCTTGTGTTATGAGGGAGCAAATCTTGTCTGTAACACAGCTGGTGCATGAAAGTGTTTCAAAGATGGCAGGTTATAATCTTAATGATATAAAGAAATCATTGTTCCAATTTCTAGCAGATCTAGATTTTAATTTTGTTCCCTACCAATCATTCCTGAGTGACCTATACAAAGTAGGTATCCATTACCCATTTATTGAATAAATGAATGTGAAAATGATGGGGAAAATGACGAAGTGAGAGGTTGATGACTTATCCTACTTCAGAGGCAATGAGTTGCTTTTTGTGGAGACTAAGGATTTCTTGAGGCAAACAGGAACAATGTCACATGAGGACCCTTATCTGAGGTACCTGCTGATCTGGCTGCCAAGGACAGAGAAGATATTAAGTCCTCTTGTTTTCCCAGCTGGCACTGCTTCTGTTAGTGGAGGAAGGATCAACATCTCTGCAGCTGGCTGTTCTCTGCGCCAGGGCTGAAGCACATTGCAGGAAGGATGGAGACTGGTCTGTCTTGCTCTGCTGCGATGCTTCTATCAGGGGGAGGCAGATTCTCCCTGGCACTGACAGTTCCTTGGTTTCTATTCAAGCAATCAGCTATGCCTTCATGGGACCCCTGAGCTGAGAAACTAGCCCTGCTAGGCAGAAACAGCAGATACAAAGGCCTCTAAGTAGACTCTGGCATAAAAAATTCAAAAGACATGATTAGAGCAATTTTCTTTCTTTCCCAGATGTGATAAAGTCCTCTTGTTACTCTGGGGCTGGCTAGAAAATTCCTCAGGGAATTTCCTTTATCTTTTAAACCGAGGGACTCCCTGAAATGTGGCTCTAGCTAATTCTGTCAGCCACCACTAACAAACTCAAAGGCAATGCTTAATAACAGCAGGGGCCCAGATATAGTCTTCTAGAATCCTAAGGACTAAGTCCTGTACTTGAGAAATCCCCCTGACTTCACAGCACCCGGTGTGAAGTTCAGTGGCTCAGGACAAAGTGGGTTGAGGGAACCAGCCATAGCAAATAGTTTTTTAGGAGGCTAATTTTTCTTGTTACCTATAGAGATGGGGAAGAGGAGATCCCTCTTTTCCCACCTGCTTCTCAGAGGTATCCCAACTTGGGTCACTCTGTGACAAAATCCTAGTTATCTCAGTGTCCTTCTGAGTTTTATCATGTTCTGAGAATTTAAACTACTGGACCACAGCCAGGACTCTCTGGCTGGAAGATGTGCTTTGTGGGCCATATAATTGTTTAAACTGCTTTATAGAGACATAATTGAAGTATAATAATTGCAAATGTTTAAAGTATACAGTTTGATAAAGTTTGACATATATATATATATACCTGTTAAACCATCATCACAATTAAGGTAATAAATATTTCCATCACCCTAACATTCGTCATGCTGCTTTATCATCCTTCTCTTTCTCCATCCCCATGCTCAGGCAAGCACTGACCTGCTTCTGTCACTGTAGATCTGTTTGCATATCATAGAATTTCATGTAAATACAATCTGTCATGATGTACTTTTAAGGAAGGTCTGGCTTTCTTAACATCACCTTTTTGAGATTAATCCATTTTTTGGTGTGTATCAATAGTCCACTACCTTTTAATTGCTGGGTAGTACTCCATTGTGTATATATACCACAATTTCAAAATTAAAATCCATTCACCTGTCAATGGGCATTTGGATTTTTTCCCCTAGTTTCAACTATTACCAATAAATCTTCCATGTATGTTTGCAAACAAGTTTTTGTATGAACATTTGTTTCATGAATTTGTTTCATGAAACATGTATGTTTTCAATTGTCTTTGGCAAGTATCTGAGAATGAAATAGCAGGATGGTAGTTCTCTGTTCACAAATGTATGAACATTTGTATGTTTTCAATTATATTTGGCAAGAATCCAAGAATGAAAAAGCAGGATGGTAGTTCTCTGTAGTGCTTTTTTCTTTTCTACTAGTAATGTATACCTATTCCACTTATATCATGAACTCCAATACATGGTACGGCTAGTCTTTTAAACTGTAGCCATTTTAATGCATATTCAGCAATATCTCAACATGTGTTTGATCTGAATCTTAATGATTCATGATGTTCAACATGTTTTCATGGTTTTGTTCATTTACATATTGTCTTTCATGAACTCTCTATAAAATATTCTGTTTAAGTTGCTTTTTAAAAATTTTTATTTATTCATTTTATTTTTGACTAGGCTGGGTCTTCATTGCTGCAGGGGGTTTTCTCCAGTTGTGGTGATAAGGACTACTCTCTAGTTGTGGTGCACAGATTTCTCATTATGGTTGCTTCTCTTGTTGCAGAGTGTGAGCTCTGGGGCACATGAGCTTCAGTAGTTGTGGTTCACAGTCTCTAGAGCAAAGGCTTAATAGTTGTGGCACACAGGCTTAGTAGTTCTGCAGCATGTGGGATCTTCCCGGACCAGGTATCAAATCCACGTCTCATGCATTGACAGGCAGATTCTTTACCACTGAGTTAACAGGGAAGCCCAGTTCAAATTTTAAATCATGTTGTTTGTTTTCTTGTTAAGTAATTGCAGAAGTTCTGTATGTATTCTTGATACAGGTCTTTTATTCCATTTACATCTTGCTAATATTTTCTTCCTCTCTGTGGCTTGTCTTTTCACTTTCTTAATGGTGTCTGTGTTAGTTTTCTATTGCTTTGTAGCAAATTGCCATAAACAGTACGGCCTTATACATCACCCATTTATTAACTCTCAGATCTGTAGGTTATAAGTTTGGCACTGTGTGACTGGCTTCTCTGTTAAGGGTCTTACAACACCAAAGTGTTAACAAGGCTGTGTAGCTTTCCAGAAGCCCTGGGGAAGAATCTGTTTCCAAGTTCACTAAGGTTATTAGAATTCAGTTCCTTGTGGTTGTAGGACTGAGGTCCCTGTTTCCTTAACACATGGTCCTATCCATATCTTCTGACCAGCAACATTAAATCATTCTTGTGCTTCACATTTCTCTGATTTTCCCTCTGTTTTTTTTCTCTTCAGTTTTTGAGGGTTCATGTGACTACACTTTGTCTATGCAGAAATTCAGGATAGTCTGTATATTTTAAGGTATGTTGATTGTTAACCTAATTTAGACACTGCATTGTTCTCTTTGTCATATAAGGTAGAATATTCACAATCATTCTGGGGATTTAGACATGGGATTTTTTGTTAGGGATTGGGGCATAATTCTGTCTGGCATTAATTATGCTGAAGTTCAATCTAAAAGGATTTTAATTACGATGAAGTTCAATCTACCAAAATTATTTTGTTTTTTCTCTTGTGTGCTTTGTAATCCTTGCCTACTTCTAGGTTGCAAAGATTTTTCCTTATATTTCCTTATAGAAGCTTTTTATAGATTTAGGTTTTGCATTTAGGTAGGTCTATGACTCACTTCATATATGCTGGATCATCGAAAAAGCAAAAGAGTTCCAGAAAAACATCTATTTCTGCTTTATTGACTATGCCAAAGCCATCGACTGTGTGGATCACAATAAACTGTGGAAAATTCTTCAAGAGATGGGAACACCAGACCACCTGACCTGCCTCTTGAGAAACCTGTATGCAGGTCAGGAAGCAACAGTTAGAACTGGACATGGAACAACAGACTGGTTCCAGATTGGGAGAGCAATACATCAAGGCTGTATATTGTCACCCTGCTTATTTAACTTATATGCAGACTACATCATGAGAAACACTGGGCTGGAAGAATCACAAGCTGGAATCAAGATTGCCGGGAGAAGTATCAATAACCTGAGATATGCAGATGACACCACCCTTATGGCAGAAAGTGAAGAGGAACTAAAAAGCCTCTTGATGAAAGTGAAAGAGGAGAGTGGAAAAGTCGGCTTAAAGCTTAATATTCAAAAAACTAAGATCATGGCATCTGGTCCCATCACCTCATGGGAAATAGATGGGGAGACAGTGGAAACAGTGTCAGACTTTATTGTTTTGGGCTCCAAAATCACTGCAGATGGTGACTGCAGCCATGAAATTAAAAGACGCTTACTCCTTGGAAGGAAAGTTATGACCAACCTAGACAGCATATTAAAAAGCAGAGACATTACTTTGCCAACACAGATCCTTCTGGTCAAGGCTATGGTTTTTCCAGTGGTCATGTATGGATGTGAGAGTTTGACTGTGAAGAAAACTGAGCACCAAAAAATTGATGCTTTTGAACTGTGGTGTTGGAGAAGACTCTTGAGAGTCCCTTGGACAGCAAGGAGATCCAAACAGTCCATCCTAAAGGAGATCAGTCCTGGGTGTTCATTGGAAGGACTGATGCTGAAGCTGAAACTCCAATACTTTGGCCACCTCATGCGAAGAGTTGACTCATTGCAAAAGACCCTGATGCTGGGAGTGGTTGGGGGCAGGAGGAGAAGGGGATGACAGAGGATGAGATGGCTGGATGGCATCACCGACTCGATGGACGTGAGTTTGAGTAAACTCTGGGAGTTGGTGATGGACAGGGAGGCCTGGCGTTCTGCGATTCATGGGGTCACAAAGAGTCGGACACAACTGAGCGATTGAACTGAACTGATGACTCACTTCAAGTTAATTTTTGCACGTGGTGTAATATGGCAGTCAATTTCCTTCCCTCCCCCATATAGATATGTGGTTGTTTTGGCACTATTTGTTGAAAATACTCCCCTTTCCCACTTGAATTGAATTGGATTGTTTGTTTACTCAAGTGGTGACAGTTCTCTACATGTACTTGAAATAGTTGAGTTTTTGCAAGTATTTTTATCCCAGTCTGTGGCTTATCTTCTAATTTTCTTTTTAGTAACTTTCAAAGAGCTTTAATTTTATGATGTTTATTATATCTGTTTTTTCTCTTATGATTTATGTTCTTTGTGTCTTATCTAAGAAATCTTGATCTAATACAAGGTAACAAAATTGTCCTCTATGTTATTATGAAAAGTTTTACATTTAAGACTATAATTCACTTTGAGTTAAATTGTGTGTTAGTGTGAGCTGTGGCCTCAGTTTATTTTCTTTCTCTCTTATTTATTTTAATATGGATTTCAAGTTGTTCCAACATAATTTCTAAGTTGAATTTTCTTAATTTATTTGTCAAAAATCAATTGAGCATACATGTGTGGGTGTATTTCTGGACTCTTGTGTGTTCATTTAATCTATGTCTTGATTACTGTAGCTTTGTAATAATCTTGAAACTGGATAGTGTGAAATTTGCAACTTTGTTCTTCTTTATGGAAATTAGTTGGCCTATTTTAGTTCCTTTGCTATCCCATGTAGATTTTACCACAGTCACTTCTAGGTGATTATAATTGCTTTGAATCTATTTATCAATTATGGAAGAATTGACATCTTAACAAAATTAACCTTCCAATCCATTATTGTGGCATATATCACTGTTTAAGTATTCTTTGATTTGTCTTAATAATGTTTTATAATTTTTAGAGTAAAATCATTATCTGTATTTGGCATATTAACACCTAAGTGTGTGTGTAAGTCACTTCAGTCATGTCTGACTCTTTGAGACTCTATGGATTGTAACCTGGCAGGCTCCTTTGTCCATGGGATTCTCCAGGCAAGAATATTGGATTTGGTCCCCTCCTCCAGGAGATCTTCCTGACCCAGGGACCAAACCCACATCTCTTATGTCTCTTACTTTTTATGCTTTTGTAAATATTACTTGTTTTCACTACAATTCCCTGATGTTTGCTAATATAATTGTATATGTAGCTTTTGTGTAGATTCTTTGTAGCTATCTGAGCATAGCTCCCTCTTCCTTTTTGATAGCTCACACTGTATATTTCAGCCTTTTCATCTCCCCCAAATTCTGATCTCTGCCTTAGCAATTCAAAAGGACTGTGACAGCCTGCTTTAACTCCAACCCTCTGTACATTGTCAGGAAATTATCCCCAGGTAGATGGTTGGACAATTTGCCCCTCACCTTTTTAGTTTCCCTTGGCTCAGAAATCCCAAACTTATACAGTCCATTATCTAGTGCTCAAAAATATTGCCTCATGTATTTTGTATATCTTTTTAGTATTTATGTTTAGAGAGTTAGCTCATACCAGTTACTCCGTCATGGCTGGAGGTAGATGTTCCTCCCATAGTTCGTTTAACCAGGTGCTATATATACGTGTGTGTGTGTGTGTGTGTGTGTGTGTGTGTGTATAGTTTCCTACCTTAATTTTACCTATGTTTCAATGAAGGTCTTATGTTGTACATATGTGAGTTTGTAAGATAAATACATAAGAATGGAATTGTCAAGAGCACTTAATTTTTACTAGATATTGACAAATCACTATAAGCATTTGTAATTCCACAATCATCATAAGTGGGCACCCATTTCATAGCTCCCTGCAGAATTTTGCAGATCTTTGCTTAATGGAATGAACATACTCATAGAAAAATAAATGCAAATGATTCTCCAACATTTGAAAGGTGATCTATCTCACCCATATATTTACATATTCTAAAGATACTATTTCTCACTTATATAAGGTTAGTAATATCATGTGAAGCTTTCTTATAAGAAGAAAAGTCTGCATATAGATGTAGAAACAATAAGCCAAAAAATTTTTAAAAATGTAGCAAAGTCTAGACAGACTGGGGGAATGGAAGCTCCATTTTTCCCCTGCCATGTGCTGCTAAGAGTTATCTGAGAGAACAGTAACCATAGCCAAATTATCCCTCAAACCTCTATAGGTTGCTGCCAATCCTTGGCTACCCATTCAGTACCGTTGTCCCTCACTGCATTCCAAGAACTGACTTGTGTCACTGGCATTGCCAAGCGCAAATGATGGATTGCCTGAACTGCTTCCACCAACAAAAAATCTGCAGAACGAAAACAGAACCAAGTCTCAAGCCAAATTCTCAGCACATTTCCTAATTACCCTGTTAAATCTTGTGCAGGGCTGTGGTGAACTCACTCTGATCCTGGCAGCCGACTGCTAGGAGGGAGAGAAGCTTTTGGGGATTTAGAAATTGTGTCTTATTTTAGATAAGGGAATTTGGATTCTTTCCACCTACTGGTTTTCAAGGTCCCTTTTTGCCATTAGACATGTTACGCTCAGTAGAACACAAAGAAGTTTAAACTCAGGATCTGCAAGGTAGACGGTTCTTATCCTAAACATAACCATGCATCACCAAACAGCTCTATTTAGATTAGAGTGTCCAAAAAATATTTTTTTACAAAAATATAGCTTTTCCTCCTTCAGCCCTTAGTGGAAGATCTCTTATCTCATAGAAACTTGGGAACCAAGACTAGACAATCTAGATTTGGGAGACTCTAGAGTTGTTGCTGGAGAAGGAAATGGCAACCCACTCCAGTGTTTTTGCCTAGAGAATCTCGGGGATGGCGGAGCCTGGTGGGCTGCTGTCTATGGGGTCTCACAGAGTCAGACGTGACTGAAACAACTTAGCAGCAGCAGCAGAGTTGTTGCAGGAAGAGGGACCCCTTCCAGGGCCCAAAACTGGGCTCTTGTCTAACACTCGGAAATGAACTGTCCGAGGAGGCACATGTGCTGACAAAGCAAGAGATTTTATTGGGAAGGGCACCCGGGTGGAGAGCAGGAGGGTGAGGGAACCCAGGAGAACTGCTCTGCCGTGGCTCACACTCTCGGGTTTTACAGTGATAGAATTAGTTTCTGGGTGGTCTTTGGCCAATCATTCTAATTCAGAGTCTCTCCTGGTGGTGCACGCATCGCTCAGCCAAGATGGATGCTAGCGAGAGGGATTCTGGGAAGTGGACGGACACGCGGTGTCTCCTTTTGACCTTTCCCGAACTCTTCCAGTTGGTGGTGGCTTATTAGTTCCATATTCCTTATCAGGACCTCCTGTCATAAAACAACTCATGCAAATGGTTACCATGGTGCCTGGCCGGGGTGGGCGGTTTCAGTCAGTGTGCTTCCCCTAACAGAGTCATCATGCATACATTTGAATCTCAGCTCTATCCCTAATGGGTACATAAGCTTGGGTATTTATTTATCCTTCTATGCCTCAGTTTCTTTATAAAATAATATTGAATATTAATAAATATTAATAAGTAAGTATAATAAATATTCAAGATGTTGAATAGTAATAACTTATTTATTTGAAGTTATTATCATTATTTCTGTGATTATTAGTTATGTTTGATAACTGTGAATAGAGACACCATGGAGAACGGCTCCGAGAACAGAGGGACAGTGACTGCTTACATGTTAGTTAATAAGTTAGCCAAACATTTTAAATGGCAACTATACCCTCAGTACATTGCTAGTCTGTGATCCTCAGCTATGTGTGTTCAGTGGTCCATTTAAAATAAAGTGGATAATATATGTGAAGATCTGATGAAAGAAGGAGGATATCACAAAAATATCACTATTGTTATCAATATGTAACAATTCAAGAACTGCATTCTTAAAACAATCAACAAAGAAGTCAAGAATAGGTTTACACTGAAGTCTCTGTGTTACTTTGCTTTACTTGGACTGTTTCAATAGACTCATAATGTCCTTTGGAAGGAATTAAAAGGGTGAGGCTTAACTCGTATCTTTAGCAAGATCCTACTCCAATTCATCCTACTGCTCAGGCAGACAGATGTGTCCTCTGAAATTCATGTCTGATCTTATCAACCCACACTAAGCACCTTTGAAAACTTAGCAGTGACTTATATGACTACATTTAAATTTCATGGCATATTTTGTGTTTGTCCTGCTGCATTCTTATACTTCATGCTCACCTACACCTTCCTCATGTTAAACCAAACTACTCACTGTTCCCCTGGTAAGCTGGTGTCAAATGCCATGAATCTTACATCAGAGGAAGTTATTTTGCTTCTATCTGAAATCTCACAGTTCCTTGCCACTACACATGACATTTGAAAGATAAAATGTCACCATACATTTTCCTGCATGACTGTATACACACATATACATGTACATGTAAGTGCGTACATATAACACAATACAAAATGTTATAACCTAATGGTCAAGGCTTTATTTCTGGAGTTAGTTCTGGGTTTAAATCCTGTTTCTGTCACTTACTATCACGTTTAATGAGTGAAGGATTTCTTATAATACGTGCTCCAGACTGTAAAGTTCTTTAATTCAAGGGAAAGTGGAATGTGGACTGAAGGAATGGGAGAAGTCTTTCTAGAGCAGTTGAGAGAACAGGGTTGAGTCTTCAAGACTAAAAAGGATAAGAAACATTAGACAAGAGGGCAAGAATAATGCAGACAATGTGCTTTGCTTATGAAGAGAAAACACAGAGGACTGGAACAGTCTTGAATCTTTGGCTGTGATTTGGCTAAATGAAGCAAACAACATTCTTTAACGACACAAGACTCTCATATTCCACACTTGAAAAAGCAAACTAGCTACAAGAGTAGCTGTCGGTCCCAGTTTAGATATTTCTGAATGAAAATGGGAATCTCAACTTGAGAATAACTTTGCTCCCTTGCAAAAGCATTGTCATTGCAGTGAAGTCAGAAACCTTGAACGTCATCTGCAGTTTTTTAGATTGCAAGTCAAATCTTAATGGGGTGAAAGAATTTGGAGTGAAGTAGATGGAGTCCTGGACTGAGTGGGCCATTATTCATTACCTGGAGACTTTTTAGCAAATTACCTACCTCTCTATTTCAAGTTCCTCAGCAAAGAAAAGGATAATATCTGACCTATTTTCACTGCAAGTTTTTTGTTTTTGTGGTTTGTTTTTGTTGTTAGTATTTTAGCTGTAAATACACCTGAAATAATTAAAACTGTTTGCAAGCTTATTTGAGGTAATAGTGTGGGGGAGTGGTACTGTATCATTTAGAGAGCAGAAACAGAAAGTACTGTGGTCAGCACCTCTTACAGACACTAACGCTGAGGAAATACCTGCATTGGCTGTGTTTCCAAAGGTCTTTTCGGCCATTGTTAAAGCTAGGAGGTTGATACTGAGTCTATTCTTATATCTGAATGTCTGTGTGTTTAATTGTAGAGGTGTCCCTTATGAAAAACTCAGATCTCTTTGAAACCACTATGGAAAAGAATACTATTATTAAGATGGTCAGTGTATTGGACTGAAGGTGCTCATACTTCGTTCACAATCTTCTCATTAAGAGGTGGACCTATTTTTCTTTCCCTTGAATCTGACCTGGCTTTGCTTTGACCAAGAAAATACAATAAAATTAAAGTGATATTGAGCTTTTTCCAGGTGCAGCCTTTAAGAGAACTGCCAACTTCTGTCTCAGGCTTTTCAAGTCCGAGGTCTTCATGTAATAGTTGGACTTCCTGCTGGAGAGACCAATGAAGAGACCAGAGATTGAATGGAGGAGGACTCAGCTGAGCCCAAACTTGTCAGGGTTAGATAACTCTGACTAAGCACTGAACATGTTTAAAAAAAATAAAAACAAAATATGGCTGTCTCAGATTTTCAGAACCTTCCAAGCACTAGTTGACCCTATTCTGCATTATGTGGAGCACAAGAATTTCCCAGTTGACCTATTACCAAATTCCTGGTCAAAAAATCATAGGATATGATACAGTGATGGTTGTTAAAGCCACTAAGTTTTCGGATAGTTTTTCCTTTTTTAAAATGAAGCCTTTTTTCACAAGCAAGGTGCATGCAAAGAAACTCATATAGCAAAATTAGGAAGTGATGGACCAAATAGATCAATACCATTGCCATGCCTGTAATTAGTTAATTGAACCATCAGTGAAAAGTTTATTAATGCAGTTTTCAGTGAGAAGTTTGCTTTGTTAATTTTGAAGATCATTTAAAGTGATAAAAAGAGGGAACATATTGTATAACTCAATCAATGCTGGTTTCTGACAATAGTTTTCTTGTTAAATTTACACCAGATAATATCATAGTATAAGGAACATATCATGCCCAGATTCCACTTTGAGGCAAAGGTAAGTGCAGAACTCTTTAAAAATGCTTAATAATTACTGTCAACCATCTATGCTCTCACTTGCCCCTCGGAAACTGTACACATCTAAATTAATTAAGCTTCAGAATGCCTCTGTGATGCGGAAAAGGAATAACAAGGAATCATTTTACCCAGCACTGAAACACAGTCACCTCTTGGGTTGAACACAACAGCTGTTTAGCAGCTGTAAGGGAATCCTGAACTATCATTCTGGGCAGCCATGCTAAAGAGGATAACGGACCTGATTGAAATTGCAAAGGAAATTTGAGTAGACAGGATGCAATTACCTGAATTGGAGCCCAGCCAGCTCACCAGGGCTAAGTGGCAAGTGACTGGGGCTGAAGAGCATGTCTTCTGCATATTTCACCAGAACACTGGGACCATTCAGCGCCCTGTGTGGACAATAATCAGAGGCTGTGTAAGCCTGTGATCCTGAACCTGCATTACAGCTCCCCAAAACACATTTCTTTCTAGAATGATATGGCTATTCTGTTAAATCTATCTGGGAACCAAAGTTCATATGGGCACTGAACATAAATGTGAACAGCCAAAGTTATGCCCCTAACCCTAATTGCTATTGGATGTTAAACTGTTAAATCACTCATCGTAACACAGTTTGATGCACATATTTTAAGGATCTGAAAAATAATAAAGTGGTTTCTACACTGATATACTTACACATATATCAATATGATGACTATTAAGCCATAAGCATACAAGATAAATGACATTTGTGTTTAAATTCAAGAGGCACTGAGGATCACATTTCCCTTTAAAAATTGAAAGAATGACTAAAGATAAAGGAACTAACTGTAAAGTCTATATCCTTACAGGAAAAACAAGGGTTTTTAGATGATACACATTCTAATAACCTACTCAACCTAAAATCTGATAAGTTTCTGCATCTGAAGAGCAATTGCTGGCTTTTCTTTTTTTATTTATTTTTTATTTGGACATATATTTGATTTACAGTGTTGTGTTGGTTTCAGGTGTACAATCATGGTATTTAGTTATACATAGATGTATTCTTTTTCAGTTTCTTTTCCCATGTAGATTATTACAGAATATTAACTACAGTTCCCTGTTCTGTACAGAAGGTCCTTGCTGATTATCTATTTTATATGTCAATTTCATCCTCCTATTTTATCCCTCCTCTCCACCTTCCCCCTGCCCCATTAACATACATTGTTATCTAAGTCTGTATCAGTTTCTGTTTTGTAAATAACTTCATTTGTATCATTTTTTTTTTAGTTTTCACATTTAAGTGATAGCATATGATATGTCTCTTGATATGACTTACTTCAGTTAGTATAATCATACCCAGGTCCACCCATGTTGCTACAAATGGCATTTTTCATTATTTTTTATGGCTGAGTAATATTCCATTATATATATGCACCACATCTGCTTTGGCCTATTCCTCTGTTGATGGACATTTAAGTTGCTTCCATGTCTTGGCTATTGCAAATAATGCTGCAATGAGCATTGAGGTGCATGTATCTTCTTGAAGGATGGTTTTCTCCAGATACATGCCTAAGAATGGTATTGCTTGATCATATGGTAGCTCTAAAGGCTCTAGTCCGTGGGGTCACAAAAAGTCAGACACAATTGACCACACACACACACACACACGATTGCTCTAGTTTTAGTTTTATAAGGAATCTCCATACTGTTCTCCATAGTGGCTGGCTTTACTCTTAAGTAAAACAACTAATTTTCTGAAAGCATTTTTAAACAAGGTCACTGATTAAACAGTATTAATGAATTAAAATTAATTTACCTAAAGAAAATACTCAAGAAGTTTTTAAGTCAGCCAGTTACAGGACCCCTATGCCAACATCAGAGAACTGGGGTTGTGGAATTCTATACTTGACTTCCCATGTAATATAATGCACTTATACTCTAATGAAAAAAGCCCCCTACCAAGTGCTTAGACGAAGTGAGATGAGAAAACAAACAAGAGGATGGACTTAAAGGGTCTTCCTGCTTAGTAAAGGTAAATCATATGTTCAATAAAATAATCCTTGAACTTTTCTCCTTCTTCCCATAAAAGATATGAAAAATCAAAAATGTTTCATTATATCTATTCAGCTTGCTCACATAAAGTTTGGATGCACTAAAGCACTTTTTTACTCCAAGTGTGGTCCGCAGAGCTGCAGCACTGGTATCACATGGAAAATTCAGAATCCCAGGTCCCACCCCAGACCTATGGAATCAGAATCCAGATTTTGACATGATCTACAAGCAATGCATAAGCACATGAAAGTTTGAGATGCTCTGCTTTAGCATATTATGTTTTTGAAGCCTGCTAGACCCATATACATCATTTAACCTTGTTTGACTCAGTACTTGTCTTTGAATATCATCAAGGACCTAGACCTATACATGCAATAATAATTTACCCCTCATCATATTCAGCTGAGGCTTCCCTGGTGGCTCAGATGGTAAAGAATCTGCCTGCAGTGCAAGAGACCCAGGTTTGACCCCTGGGTCAGGAAGATTTCCTGGAGAAAGGAATGGCTACCTGCTTCAGTATTGTGTCCTGGAGAAGATTTTGAGAGTCCCTTGGACAACAACTGAGCTATCAGGGAAGCCTCGATATGCAGATGACATTCCCCCTTAAGGCAGAAAGTGAAGAAGAACTAAAGAGCCCCTTGATGAAAGTGAAAGAGGAGAGTGAAAAAGTTGGCTTAAAACTCAACATTCAGAAAATGAAGATCATGGCATCTGGTCCCATTACCTCATGGCAAATAAATGGGGAAACAATGACAGACTATTTTCTTGGGCCCCAAAATCACTGCAGATGGTGACTGCAGCCATGAAATTAAAAGATGCTTGCTTCTTGGAAGAAAAGCTATGACCAAACTAGACAGCATTTTAAAAAGCAGAGACATTACTTTGCCAACAAAGGTGCATCTAGTCAAGGCTATGGTTTTTCCAGTAGTCATGTATGGATGTGAGAGTTGGACCATAAAGAAAGCTGAGTGCCCAAGAATTGATGCTTTTGAACTGTGGTGTTGGAGAAGACTCTTGAGAGTCCCTTGGACTGCAAGGAGATCCAACCAGTCCATCCTAAAGGAAGTCAACCCTGAATATTTATTGGAAGGACTGTTGCTGAAGCTGAAACTAAAGCTCCAATACTTTGGCCACCTGATGTGAAGAACCGACTCATTGGAAAAGACCCTGATGCTGGGAAAGATTAATGGCAGGGGGTGAAGGGGGCAACTGGGGGTGAGATGGTTAGATGCCATCACTGACTCAATGAACATGAGTTTGAGCAAGCTCCTGGAGATAGTGAAGGACAGGGAAGCCTGGTGTGCTGCAGCCCATGGGGTGGCAAACAGTCGGACACAACTGAGCAACTAAACAACAAATATTCAATTAATATTTTCAACAGTTATGTACTGTTCATTTTTTTCAAGTAAATATTGGAATAATTATTTTATTGTTGATTCTTCAGGGTGTTCTATTTAAAGATATATTCAAATTACAAGTAATAGCTTTGAAAACCAGAAATTCAATAAACTAAAGACCCTTTTTGCTCTGCTTTCAATTTTTCAACCACAGCAATTATTTCTCTTATGCTAAAGGACTTATGTGTTTGTGATGCATCACCATGTTATGTAGGCCTATAGTGGGTTGTAATTTTACATAAACTTATTCCATTTAGCTTAATAGTATTCATTTATAACTCAGTTTATAAAACACTCTTCACTTGAGAGTAATAAAATTGCATTTTGTTAACAAAACATCTGTAATTTAGTTTTGTTACTGAGTCATATTAGCATCATTATTCAAAATTAGCGAGGCTTTACCATATAAGTCATGGCTGCAGACATCAGCCACAATTGTGTATATAATACAAACACTGATTTTAAGATGTAGAATTTGTTTAGATGTGGCACTCTCTAGGAGTACACAAAGCATGCTTCTTCAAGCCCAGAGGACCTGATAAACTCTCTTGGAGCCACTGTGTCCAGAGTGTAGAGGAAATCTGATTCAAACTCTTCTTTGGGCTGGGCTTGTGCATCAGCTGTCATTTTAAGAAAGCATTCTATGTGCAGAAGTTTGAAAGTTACTTATTTTTGTCTAGTTTATCATCCACCAAGAACACGCCTTGGTGAGCAGAGACAGTGACTAATACAACTGGCAGGAAAACCAAGATTATTCATCTTAAGTTTGTGACAGACATGTTTTTTAAAAGAAATGCAGTAAGTATGTCACTCTAAGGAAAACAAGTTAGAATAGATGTTACCAATGAAAAGTTTAAGAAAATTGAATCTGAAAACTTGTTTAAACCACCATGACCTAAAAGATTAACAAAATTTTAAGACTTTTCTGATTAGATCTGTGGTGATATTATTGAATGGGATTCATTTGATACTTTTTAATGAAATGTGTCTATATTTAGAATATCTTCATTATTCAATGATCCAAGATTTTCCATTCAAAGGTATAAAAAGAGCTACCAAAATGTATGATAGACTAGTTAGCTGATTTTAATAGAGTAGTAAAAGTTCACTAATATAGCATCAGATTCCACATTGTAACTAAGTTTTTAATGTGTGTGTGTGCTCAGTGATGTCCAACAGTCTGTGGCCCCATGGACTGTAACCTGCCAGGGTCCCCTTTCCATGGAATTTTCTAGACAAGTATACTGGAGCAGATTGTCATTTCCTACTCCAGAGAATATTCCTGACCAGGGATTAAAGATGCTATTTTTTAAAAAAATAAACTACCACTTCTCTAGTTTTGATGTAGGATCAGAAAATAATATCTACCATTAGCCAAAAGACTATCAAAATATTCCCCCCATCAATATGTGGCCATTTTTTCTTTTATTTCAATCTAACAATATATCACATCAGAAAAAATGCAGAATCAGATATGAGAATCTGGCTGTCTTCTGTTTAGCTGAACATTAAAGTGATTTGCAAACCTGTAAAAATGTCACTCGTCTTGCTGCTTTTTGTTCTGTTTTGGAGACATATAAGAAGAGACATAGAAGGAAAAAAACAAACAAAAACAAGTGTCGTTAGGAACCCTGGAAACGTCAGCTGCCACACAATCCATGTTACCATCTTTGGTTCAGGTCCTGAAGATTGTCCATGATGAGACATCTCAGGCGAGGGGGTGGCCCCTGCTCAGAGATACTAAGAGATGGAACTAGCTTTCCTGAGAGGTAGTGTGTTTTCCGTCACTGAAGATGTCCAAGGGTGTGTGGGATGACTTAGACCACAGACCTTAAAAATCAGCTGGGAGTCATCTTAAAATGCAGATTCTGATTCAGTGATCTGCCCTGGTGCCTGAGATTCTGAATTTCTAACACGTCCCTAGATGCTGCTGCTGCTTTTGGTCCATGGAACACACCTGAGGGCTTTCCAGTAATTAGGAAAGATGAAGCTGAAGCATGCTTTCTAGGTTATAAGAATCACCTCATATCCTTGTTAATCCAGCTTTCTAGCTTCCTCCCCAGGAGACTGTGACTTAGTTGATTTTGGTGGAAGTCTGGAAACTGTGTTCTTTAAAAGGAAATTCTTATGATTAGTTCAATTGGAGAACACTAAGTAGATGATCTTCCATGATCTTTCCACAGTGTAATTCTGTATTTCCCATAGCACTAGCTATTGATTTTATATCTACATTTTTTGTTAGTTTTTGCCTTTTGCTTTTGTCTTTTTTTGTCTCAGAATCAATAAGATTTCTAAGGAGGGAATCACCCCCTTTTATCTTTAATAACCAAGCATAAGCTCTCCGTATATGAACCTGCTCTCATGGTTTGGTGGTTAAGTGATTTGGGTAGGTGATATAATTTTATTTGTATAACAACTCTGTGAGTTTCATATTATTTCCCTCATTTGTGTGGATTAAAAACTTGGTAGAAGCCAAGTGACTTGCTCAAGGTCATGCAGACGCAAGAAGTCATGAGGTCAGGATTTGGCTCTCATCTCGGCCTGTAGCCTGGCTGCTCAGACACTAGACCCCTGATGCTGCAGTGCACCCCCCTCTGTGCGTGCAAGTCACAGCGCCTGCACGCTGCTCACACCCCTGCTCTGTCCTTACCACCATGTCTCCTTTTAATTTGGCTTTACCTCTGCTCCTCAGGACTTCGTGTTCTTACGTTAGTCTTTGCTCTCCCCAGGCTCCCAGCCCTGAATAAACACCAGCCCCGATTCTGGGGTCAGGGTCGCTCTTTCTAATCTCTCTCTCTGGTCTTTGTGAACATCCACATTCATCTGGGTCTGGACAAAAGGCCAAATTGTGATGCAGTGAGGTTCTGATGACAGGCTCCTCAAAACAGCAGTAAAATGTGTTGCCTGAGCTCTTCTTCAGTCAGAACCAACCATCCTGCATAGAGCTATGTGGTGGGCTTGGTAGGATGGGGAAATTAGCCCTCATAGGCGGTTAATAGTGACTTTGGCTAATTTTCTTTTCTGGATCTTAGTGATAATTGGTATAAATTCCATGGAGCTCATTTTTTTTTATTAACTTAATACAGATGCATTGAGCACCTACAATATGCCAGGCACCATCTGGTAGCTGGAGGTACAATACTGGTCTAAAGCAGACAAGGATGTTGTGTTCCTGAAGTGATGATCCAATGAGAGTCAGATTTTAAACAAATAATCACAATAATGACAGTGTAATTGCATGCCAGTAGCACAACCATTGGGGGCTTCCCTGGTGGCTCAGAGGTTAAAGCGTCTGCCTCCAATGCGGGAGACCCGGGTTCGATCCCTGGGTTGGGAAGATCCCCTGGAAAAGGAAATGGTAACCCACTCCAGTATTCTTGCCTGGTGAATCCCATGGATGGAGGAGCCTGGTAGGCTACAGTCCACGGGGTCGCAAAGAGTTGGACACAACTGAGCGACTTCACTTTATTTCAGCAGAACTATGAAGCAAAGGAATCCAGTTCCTTGAGTTATAACTGTGGAAATGGAATTAATTTAAAGGCTCAGAAAATAATACCAGATAAACATATATACCTGGTGCTTTACTGTGTGTCCTACACTGTATTAAGTGGCTTTTAATCAAAATGTATTATTAATATTTTATGCAATTTATAAATATTACTTTCCATGTGCAGTTTGGACTATATTCCCTATGTTGTACAGTACATCCTGGAGTATCTGACACCCAATAGTTTGTACCTCTCACTCAACATTGAACATGAGTGATCTCAGGCTGTCCTAAAAACAGCTACATGAGCAAGTTACCTCATAATATTGGTGAGAAAGCTGAGGCTCAACAGTAAATGCTTAATCTCAGCATGTGCTTCCACTGACCACTAAAGCTCCCTGCTGGCTGCTCATTCCATCTGGTCAGAGCAGAGAGAAATTCTGCAGAATTCAGTGTGGAACAGACTGCTCCATCCTGCTCCCATTTGAGGTTCTCTGCCAGAGTTCCCAAGTGCTAGTTCTCTTCGAGGCTGAAGGTTGTTTATCTGAGATTTTTAAGGAAAGATTTGCTTGTTTGAAATTGTGTGTAGCAATTGCTACCTAGGAATTAAGAGGTCAGTGAGATTGAACCATTCTGTGCAAAGGAGGTGGGAAAGGCAATGGGAGCTGGTCTCTAAATCAGTAAAGGCTAAGCCTTGAGGAAATTTAAATCCAAACTAAAAATGTTTAGCACCTTGATCCCCAAATCCAAAAATAGTAGCACTACTACTGAACCAAAACACCCCACTTCAGTTTGCAGGGCCTGCTCTGCCTTTGGTCATTCTGAATCATCACAGGAAGATTACAAGTCAAGTCCACTCAATACTAGGTACACTTATATCTTCCTAATTCTTTATTTAGTTTTCATGAAATGCATAGGTTTTCATTTGTATAAAACTTTGACATTTTTCTCAATGGGTTTGCATGCTTGCTCAGTAGCTCAGTCGTGTCCAACTCCTGGCTACTCCATGGACTGTAGCCTGCCAGGCTTCTCTGCGCATGGGATTGTTCAGGCAAGATTACTGGAGTCTGCTGCCATTTCCTCCTCTGGGGACTTGTCTTGAACAAGGGATCAAACCCACGTCTCCTGCACTGGCACCTGGGACGCCCACTTCAATGGGTTTACTTAGGGTAGAATCTGATACCCTTAGTCTTGTGATTATGACTTTACATATTGTAAATCTAAGCTGCTGAGGACTGAAAACAGTGGATCAAAACTCCAAAACTCATATAGCCCATCAGTAACCTAGCTAGGATTGCCACAGACCTCAGGAGTTTTGATCCTATGTACTTCCTTACTAAATAAAAGACCATCATTCACTGTAAATTAATGAGACCATTTTATTACCCAGAATTAGCTTATGCTGTAGACTTGCTTAAAAATGCAATAATTGTATATAAGATTTTAGGTTATAAAATGTCAACAGAATATGTAACAGAATGATCCATCATCATATGGATTTCAATGTATGTCAGGGTAACTTGTATTCACTGATATAAACAACTGCTATTCATTGACCTTGAAATAGCAGGAGAGCCAGTTTTCCTGTCCTATGAATAGTATAAAGTAGTATCATGCAGAATATTACCTTAAACTTAAATATGTATGACCGTGTGCTTCTATGCCATAAAGGTGCCATGTTTTAAAAAATAAGCACAGTTAATGCAACAAAATTAACCATAAATTATTTCACTTTTAACTTGGATTTCTAGAATATCATGCAAGTGAATCATAGTCCCATTAATATCACTGAAAACTCCCCGTGTCATGTTTCTACTGAACCACTCTCTGAAAAAACACAGCCCTCCTGCCTTTTCACCTAATGATCCACTACAGATATTGCAAGATTTGATCTGGGGCATCAGAGTTCCCTCTCATATGGTGAAATTAGAAAGATAAAGTCTAAGCTCAAACAACCTAATTCAGGACAGGAAAATGGCTGGGATCAGTACAGACTGTTTGATTTTTATACACCATCCCAAGTATAATTCAGGTCTCCCTGAGCAGACTGCACAGATTTATCTGATGGACTCCAGGGACTCAGCGTGTTGGATAGTGCTTTGGATGAGAACTGGGAGAGAGCAGGTTGGCCAAGGAAACCCACTTGCATTCAAGTTCAGAAACATTTAGAAATAGTGATGTTGAAGACCCTTCTCAATATTTCATAGTATTTGCAGTATATTTCTCTCGCCTTCATTCTTCACTCATTAATTCCCCAAGAATGGATTGCACGCTACAGTAGACGAAGTTCCTTGTGAGATACTACTGGGGGTGTCTTGAATAACTAACCGTGTCTACTCCTTGATGTCACTGCCCTGGTCAGTAGAGGGTCCCTCTATGTTTCCCACTGGTCTGGCGGACACTTCACCAGTCCATGCTCACTAGATAGGCATGTGCTTTGAGTGGTCTCTTGCAGGAATTTAGTGTTTTCTGAATTACAAGTAGTTAGATCGTCTGTTCTCTGTTTTGTTTTTAAGCTGCCTCTTAATTTCTGTTTCTATCCTTGTGACCACTTTTCGATTTATTAGCATATGCTTATCAGAATTCCCAGAGGCTAAAGCAGGTTACTGTTTAGAAATGCCACTGTTTAAATTCCAAAGGATACAATTAAGCAACCAGCAAGAACCCAAGCACAGGGCTCCTGTCTGGTCAGAAGCCTGTGCCTGCATGCGTGCTCAGTCGTGTCCGACTTTTTGTGACCTTATGGACTGAGCCTGCCCGGCTCCTTTATCCATGGGATTCTCCGGGCAAGAATACTGGAGTGGGTTGCCCTGCCCTCCTTCAGGGGATCTTCCCAACTCAGAGATTGAACTCGTGTCTCCTGCATTGCAGATGGATTCTTTACTGGTGAGCCACAGGGGACGCCCTGGTCTGAAGTCTTTAAATCTCTGTAAATCACCTAACATGACTGACCATTCTGGTTTGCCCTGGACTGGGCAGGGCAGAGCAGGATTGGGGGTGGATAGTCATTGCAAATTGAGGGACTTGCTGTGATAAAACTGGGACAATCCCAGGCAAACTGACTTGATTGGTCAAAATATAATTGGCTGCAGTTATCACGAAGGGCCCTAGGCTAAATTTGCCCCTGCATAGGGGGCAAATCCCATTTCTGGGAAGAGGAAGCTGCTTTTTGAAATGTCGTGGTTCTGCTTCCTACTCTGGCATAGTCACTGCAGACCAGAGGGGATCTTCTGTTTAAAACTGTTGGGACTGTAATAGCGGTCCCTGCTCTTTGCTTTTTGGTCCTGTGAAATTTACCATGTAGATTCTTATTCACACAGAGGAATCCATGAGAGAGAAAAATGCAGGTCAGCTCGTGCACCAACTAGTCCAAGAAATCATAGTCCCTACTGTGGAATGCAGACCACTGTAGGGACCTTGCTTGAAATCTCAGGGAGAGGTAAGCTCAGCAGATCATAGAGCCCATTTTTCTTATCTTTCTAGACTTGACATTGAGTATGAGCCTTCCTTTCCCTAGACACAGCACAGATGTAGATCTCTAGCACCTAGACAGCTGACTTTTCATCTTGACTCTGTCACTCTTTATGTAACTTGGAGCAAGTCACTTCCCTTGGGCCCCTGTGTCTTCATTCATCAGATGAGGATGTTAAAGTAGATCATTCTTAGTTTATGTCAACTCTGCACTTATAGATAAGACTTTCAAGGGATCAGGATCCATCTCAGTACTTTACATGTTTTAATTCATGTAATAATCCTTGCAACTGCTTTCAGAAGTAGGTACTATTATCATCCCAATTTGATAGATGCACATTTGTTTTCAGATCCACCCTCTATAATTTCCCATTCTGTTGGAATACTTGGAAGACCAACTTCTGTGAGTGCCATTCCTTCTTTCTGGTTTCTGTTTCAATTCTGCCACCAGGGAGCAGGAAATTGTAGGAAAGGGAAAGAGTGAGGTTGGGGTACTTATTCCCCAACTCCCTCACCCTGGGGTCCCCTTTGGATGGATGCATCTCTTGACTGAAACTTGCATCTTCTGCCAGCCAGCCATCCCCACACAGCTCTCCTCTCTCTGTGTGTTCCACCTTCTCCCTCTTCAGCCCTGGGAAGGGAGCAGATCCTGGCACTGTTAACAGTTGAGATACCAAGTCTTTCTGTGTGGTTCCCAGGAAACTTCCCACACCTTTGTGAAAAACCCTATTATTAAACTTTCCTCAAATTCCCTAGTCTTTATCCTAAGTGGTTGAAGTAGGATTCAAAATCCAAGGATGGATTTCAGAACCCACGGGGGTAACGTCCATGTTCTGTTGCCCTATAAAGTCAGTGATTACTTGATGTAGAACCAGGTTTAATTTATCTCTTAGTCTCTGAAACTGTTCTGACACTCTATGAAAAGTAACATTAGCACTTCTGGGGATTGTATTAGACCCCGCCTATATATGAATCTTGTACCATTAAGTAATTCATACAGAAAGTGATGAAGAAGGAAATGGCAACCACTCTAGTATTCTTGACTGGAAAATCCCATGGGCAGAGGAGCCTGGCAGACTGCAGTCCATGGGAGTGCAAAGAGTTGGACCTGACTGAACACGCACAGAAAGTGAAAAGTGCTATAGGCTTTGGAATCAGACAAACCTACATTCTAATCCCACACTTACCTAAAGGTGAGGTCATGGTAATTTACTTAATGTGATTACGTTTTTCTGCATCAAAAGATCTGCAGAGTTTAAACTCCTTTTTTAAACAAAAATATGATAATGTTGAAGCATCCAGTTCCACACCTTGGACAGTGTAGGGGTTCAGCAGATGTTCATTGCTTTTCTCTTCTCCTAAACTTTTACTCCTGAATTTCTTAGTAGGCCATCATTATGCCCCATTTGAGATTTTTGCTACTATTCTTTTTGGGTTTCTGCATTTTCCCATCTGAAAGCAAAGACTGAGACATTTCTCAAACTGCTTACTGAATAAATACATAAATTAATTTTTGGACTAGGCTTCTTTTTTTTAATATTTGTTTCTTTATTTGTCTGCACTGGACCTTAGTTGTGGCATGTAGGATCTCTTTTAGTTGAGGCATGCAAACTCCTAGTTGTAGCATGTGGGATACAATTCCCTGACCAGGGGTCCAACTCAGACCTCCTGGATTGGGAGCATGGAGTCCCAGCCATTGGGCCACCAAGGAAGACCCTTGACAAGTTTTCTGACCAGTATCCAGATATCAAGATTTCCTAGGTCATCTTCTTTTCCAGAAGGGATTTTTTCAAATGAAGATCACTGATATATTCCTCAATGTATTTGACCCTCCTCCTCTGGATGTCTCTACTACAGCAGAGGTATGAGAAAAAGTAATGTGTTCTTACATATACAAAATAGTGATTTGAAATACAAACTTGTTTGCCTACTAATATATGTTTCAACATGCTTCCCTGGTGGCTCAGTGGTAAAGAATCTGCCTGCCAATGCAGGAGACAAAAGAAATGCAGGTTCAGTCCCTGGGTTGGGAAGATCCCTTGTAGAAGGAAATGACAACCCACTCCAGTATTCTTGCCTGGGAAATCCTATGGACAGAAGAGCCTGGCAGGCTGCAGTTCATGGGATTGCAAAAGAGTCAGACAGAACTGAGTAACTAAACAACAACACATGTTTCTACAAACTCCTATTTCATACCCTGAGGCTACGGACTGATAAGAAAGAATGAGACGAATTTCAAGTCAGGTCATCTGGGTGGCTGCCATTTTTCATCTTGTCTAGGAAAGGCCTCTGCTGCTGCTGCTAAGTCACTTCAGTCGTGTCTGACTCTGTGCGACCTGACAGACGGCAGCCCACCAGGCTCCCCTGTCCCTGGGATTCTCCAGGCAAGAACACTGGAGTGGGTTGCCATTTCCTTCTCCAATGCATGAAAATGAAAAGTGTAAATCAAGTCACTCAGTCGTGTCTGACTCTTAGCGACCCCATGGACTGCAGCCTACCAGGCTCCTCTATCCATGGGATTTTCCAGGCAAGAGTACTGGAGTGGGGTGCCATTGTCTTCTCCGAGGAAAGCCCTCTAGAAGGTTACAATTCGTAGGGTAACTTTTTCATCTCATGTTTGTTGGTATGCTGATGAGAAACCCTTCAAAATCCTTGGCCTTTCCATAACTATTGTCATAAATGGGGATTGCACATCTTGCTTTGTTTCTAAGTAGGTTAAATTATTTCAAGAATCAGTGGTTGTGTACTCCTAATTTACTCTGTTCATAAATTCCCCAAATTTGGGGTGTTATAAAGGGAAACTGAATTAAAGAGAATATAAAATTGAAAAAAAAATGTAACTTGTGGGTGAATCAGTGTATCACTTGTCTCTTTAAGGTGACTCTGGGATTTATGGGCAATAAAGTATGAAGAAAACCTCTCCCAGTTTACTTACTGTTTGATAATGTGTGAACTGAGTTACCCTGTTAGAGTGTCAGTTTCCCTTTATAAAATGCAGGAGTTGCATTGAATGGTCTATAGCATTGTCCTCAACTCCCATTTGGAGAGTGGATGATTCTTTGAGATGCTGCCCTGAGCGAATTGTTAGAATACCATTAAATAAGCACAATGAAGGCCCCCTACCAACTGGCTCTGCAGATTAAAAGAGCCTCAGCAGTAACTTTCTTTGAAAAATGTTAAACATTTAAAATAACCACACTTGTGAGGAGAGTTGTGTGGCTCTGTGATTAGAGGCTGGAGGGAAGAAATCAGACCCCCTACAAGCATGAAACTGCTCTCTGCAAGAGAAAACCAATGGTTGTTAACCATCACTGTGATCTTCTCTCTTAAGGCACACTTTTGAGTATTGAGACCAGGCTAGGATTTTTAAAGAAACCTTTCCTTATTTTTCTTAGGCTTCTTCTCTCCCCTCCCCCACCTCAAAGCATCTCATACTTGAGCTTCTAATGAGAAAGTTAATGTTTTTGCAAACTGGTGGCATCTGACATGTAAAGATTCCACTGAGGATGTATTTCCAAATCCTTTACGACCTTAGGGAGTGGTGTGTAATTGTTGCTATAAAGTAAGGTGTGACAGTAACCTTGGGGATTTAAAATCACTACAGGAAGTTGAAGAGTAAATTCCTCTTAATAAAGCAGTGCGCAGCAAGATGCCAGGGAGCAAGAAATTAACTCACACGGCAGCTGTTGCTTAGGAGGCAAGAGAGAGTTCCATGGCCAGGACCCATCCTGGGAGGCTCAAGATACTTTTTCTACCAACAGCCCCCTGCCCTGTTTCAGAAGTGGCCTTATGACATTCTGGATGAAAAATGCTGAAAGCAAAATGATTCCTCTGGCATAAGTAGCAGAGGCAGCAATCCGGGGAGGTGGGTATGGAGGCAGCAGGGAAGATAACAGCCTTGAGAAGCAGAGTCTTAGTCTAGGGCTTTCCTCTATGACTTGGTCTTTGAGGACTCAAATCATATCCCACCAGCCTTGACTTCCCCAGGACTAAGTCTAACATTAGAAAGCATGGTGACCTTTATTTCCCCAGCACCTGGAGAGAAAGATAATGTCTGTTGCCTTGAACATGGAGAAGTCTACCAGAAAGAAAATATGAAAAGCTTGGGCAGGGAGGCAGAACATCAATACAAATTATAGTATCAGTATGGTAGCCCTGCTGTTCGAAGCACTTTGCATTGTGTTAGTTGTTAACAATTTCTTTTCATTAAAAACTGAGTGTAGACAACCTATCAAGGCAAAAGACAGTGAAAACACCACTCAAGCTGAGGGATGCTGCCCTGAAAGGACAGGGATGTAAGGTCCTGCTGGATACAGGACCTTTGTCAAAAGATTTGATGTGGTGAAAGACCCAAATTCAGGGAAGGTTGATAATAACTGGAGTTGGTTGTAGCCATTGCTTTCCAGGGACTGTCACTCTCTTGATCATTTCTAATAACTCATGATTACTCATATTATCACTCCCCATCCAGACACCTGCATCTTCACCCCAATATCTTACTAGAGTCTGCCAATGGTTCCCCAAGATCCAACACCTCTCTTTTCCCAGCCCTGATGTCCCTTGCTGTCCTCCCCCGACCTTTTGGTTTTCTCCTGTTCTAAACTATATTAGAAGCAATATATTATTAGTATTAGTATAATACTGATTATTATTAGTTTTAGTATGGATATTAGTATAGCCTCTATAGTCTGACCAGATATGGCTGAGTCACAATTCTGCTTTATATAAGCAAGTTACTTCATCTCCTCCAGCCTCAGTCTTCTCATCTTTCAAATGAAAAAAGGATTGCTAGGAATGTTAAATAAGTCCAGGTACAGAAATCATTTAATAGAGTGTCTGGTATAAAATCAGAGCTATGCATTTTTACCTATTATTATTTTCATTGCCAAGTACTTTTTGTACTGACTCTTGAATTGTTTTTTGACATTCTCCCTAAAAATGTTTACCTACTTTATTTTCTGTCTCTCTTGATTTATCCAGCATATCCTTAACTCAGACTAAAGCTACTGAAACTTTCTTGAGCTCTGTTTTCTCATCTGTAAAATGGAGACCAATAACAGTAATTCTCTCATGGTTTTGTCTTCCTGTGCCCAGGGGTCTCATCAATAACCCCCATCCCAAGCCCCAACTTGATGTCATGCCACCTCTTCCAGGAGAATCCAAATGCTACGGACAGCTCATCAATTTCCCTGAGTCATACTTGCCCTAGAATAAACAGCCTAGCTTTATTTATTCATTTGAGTTTTAACTGCTCCTCATATGAAATTATTTCCTAGCTTTTAGCATCCTGGCTTTTCTCTTTTAAACGATATGATTGGTTCATATGTAACCAAAGACATGTGGAATACACTATTCCATAAATGGTCAGCTCAGATAAAGCAATACTGTCTCTGATAGCCTTTATTTTTCACATTTTTTTCTAAACTTTGCACATCTCAGAGTAAAGCACAGATCTCATTAAAGTTTGTACATGTCACCTTCTATTGTTTCCTCATCTTGAGTATCCTACCCACAAAAGCTGATATCCCTAACTCAAAAGGCAAGACCTCACTTAAATTTGCATTAAATATCACACTTAATGTGATGCACATTTAATGAGATGCAGACCTTCATTTCAGTTGGTGGGGATTTTTGTGAATACTAATTTTGTCAATCAACATATTAACTCCCAGCATTTTTCATCCATAAATGTAATGAACCCTCACCTTTCATATGTTAACCTAGATCCAGTGATAAAATAGTTTAGACAGGGCCAAGATATTACAGGTGGCACTAATGGTAAAGAACGTGCCTGCCAATGCAGGAGACATAAGAGATGCAGATTCAATCCCTGGGGCGAGAAGATCCCCTGGAGGAGGGCATGACAACCCACTCCAGTATTCTTGCCTGGAGAATCCCATGGACAGAGGAGCCTGGAGGGCTACAGTCTACAGGATCGCAAAGAGTCAGACATCACTGAAGCAACTTAACATGCACACAAGATATTACAAAGCTTCTTCCTATTTGTTAACCACCAAAAAAAAAAAAAAAAAAAAAATCATTTTGGTTCTATTTTTTCAACCAATGATTCGTCTACCTAATTGTTCTTATCTCTTGCCACAATCTCTCCATCCTGGGCCCAGTGACTATATGACACAACTTGTTACTGTTCCTACTGGCTCTCGATACACCACATCATCATGTTTCCTTAAGGCAGTAACTAATTCACAGTTGTTTATAAACTTGAGCACTGGAGTCAGATAGACTTTGTTGAATTCAGCACCTACTACTTACTAACTATATGACTGTGGGCAGGTTATGTAAGCATTCTGTCCAAAAGTCACAAAGGAAGAAACTGAAATGAGCAGGGAATACCCTACTTTATAGGGCTAATATGGTATCTGTGTAGATAGAATATGATAAAGTATATCAAGTACTTATAAGAAGCTACTTCCATACAATAAGGACTCTATGAATATTAGCTCTTTTTACATCTATAAACATTACAACTTCACTAAAGAGGATAAAAGAAAAAATGAGATTAGATCAGATCTTCAGATTATCAGAGATCTGAGATTATCAGATCTTTAGATTAATATTTAGATCAGATTAGATCTGATCTGATCAGATCTTTGCTGATTTCTACCATGCGTGTAGACTTTATGTCTATATTCCTTTCCTTAATAGCCCTGGTCTCTATTTGTAATCACTCATGGGTTGTTGTGATTAATTATTAGGCTGTGTCAGGGCTTAGTTGCAGCATGCAAGATCTTTAGTTGCGGCATGTGGGGCTAGTTCCCTGACCAGGGATCGAACCCTGGGCTCCTGTATGGGGAGCCTGGAGTCATACCCACTGGACCACCAGGGAAGTTCCTATTGTGCTTATTTAATTACAGTTATCTTCCTCCATGTCAGCTGGGCTCAACCCTGCCTCTCCAAGTACCTTGTGCAGTATCAGGCAGGTGTTCAATGTATATCTGTTAAATGAATGATCACTGTGTAATTTGTACTAATGATGATGGAGGTACAGAGAAGAATCAGCAATAGTCATCATTAACCACCTATGAGGGCTAATTTCCCCATCCACCAAGCCTACCACATGACTCTGTGCAGGATAGCTGGTTCTGATTAAAGAATAGCTCAGACAATGCATTTTACTGCTGTTTTGAGGAGCCTGTCATCAGAACTCACTGCATCACAATTTGGCTTTTTGTCCAGACCTCATGAATGTGTATGCTCACAAATACCAGAAAGAGAGATTAGAAAGAGTGAATCTGACCCCCAGAATCAGGGCTGGTCTTTATTTAGAGCTGGGAGACCTGGGGAGAGCAGATGCAAAGGTAGGAACATAAAATCCTGAGAAGGAGATGTAAGCCAAGGTAAAGGGAGACATTATATTAAGGAGAGAAGAGCAGAGGATATGAACAGTGTGCAGGCGCCGTTCATCGCTAGCAGGCAGAGGGAGATTGGCATTGTGTGTGATTAGGTGTCTAGTGTCTGAGAGTGACCGGCTTCAGATTGAAATGAGAGCCAAATCTTGACCTCCCGAGTTCCTACATCTGTATGATCTTGAGCAAGTCATTTGGTTTCTATCCATTTTTTAATCAACACAATGAGAGAAATAATATAAACCTCACAGCTACAGAGGTAAAATTACATCACTGAATGAAATAGCTTACCCATCAAATGATGAAAGTGGATTCACATATTGGTTGCTTATTTTGGTTATTAAAAATAAAAGGTGGTGATCCTTCCTATAGAAACGTGAAGGTCCCTGAAGCAGCACATCTAGAGAAAGATGGAGCTAGGTATCTACTGAAAACTAGTCTAGAGCTAACCCTACGAGGAACATAGAGAGCAGGATCAGGGAAAGTCACTATTGAAAACCATCTTAAAGATCATTTAGTTATTATTTCCCCCAATGTGCTGATTATAACAATCACAAAGCTGAAACAAAAATTCCAGACTTCTCGTAAAGAAGTAAGGTGTCATCTGCAGGGCAGGAGCCTAGATATTGATGTTAACAAGAGTACCAGGTGATGCTTGTGATAAGATGAACTTAGTAGATCCTGCCTTTGATAAATTACCTTTGATAATTACTTGACTTTAAGCTTTCTCTAGTCAAAGTGTGGCCCTTAAATCAGCAGCAGCAGCATCACCTGAAGAGTGGAGAACTTTGTAGAATCTCAGATCCCACCCAGACGTACTTCACAGAAATTTACAGTTTAACAAGCCTCCAGGTGGGTTGTACACATGTTAAATTGTAGCTGCGCCCGCCTAAGATACCTCCACCTCCTCTTGGACCCAGTCAGAAGCAGGGGCATCTCTTTGCCAGGAAAGTTTTTGCTACCTCCTGGCACTTCCAACTGTTTAAAATAGAGCAGCCACAACCTTCCCTACAGAGTCAACATCATTGAGAGTGTTTTGGAGTCTGAGACAAAGGTTGCACCATGGGCTGATAAAAGCTGACAATTCCAGACACCTACAATAGGTAGGTAGTAACTCTCTTCTACAATATTAATCCTTGGATCAAAAAGGTGTTTTTGTTTCCGGTTTGGGGGGGATTTTAAAAATATGGTAAAAAACATATAATGCAAATTCGCCGTCTTAACCAGTTTTAAGTATACAGTTGAGTAGTGTTAACTCCGTTGTCATGCAACAGAGCTCTAGAACTCTCTGCATCTTGCAAAATTGAAATGCTAAGCTCACCGAACAGCACTTCCGTTTCCCACCTCCGGCCACCTGACAATGAACTGCACGTATCTTCCAAAGGCATACAGCCCAGCGACACCTTGACGGCGGTCTTGGGAGGCCCCATGTTGTATATTGTGTGACGTTTTAAGATACTAAGTTTTGGGGAATTCCCCAGTGTTTCTGTGGTTAGAACTTGGCACTTTCACTGCTGAGGCCTTGGGCTCAATCTCTTATAGGGGAACTAAGATCCTGCAAGCTGCATGGCATAGCAGAAAAAGAAAAAAAAAGACATGTTTGTGGTAATTTGTTATGCAACCACATAAATCAAGTACATCTGTGGAGTGTTTGCTTTTTGGAATAATACTTAGACACTGTGTAAACATCCCATTCTCTAATTTTTTACCTAATGATTTTATTATCTTATTTACATGAATGTTGAAAAAATTATTCTATGTTCTTTTTGGTTTAATTTTGTTGAAGTATAATTGATTTACAATATTATGATACTTTTAGGTGTAAGTAAGTGATTCAGTTATATATATATATTTTTTTTCAGAATATTCTCCATTATAGCTTATTATAAGGTATTGAATATAGTTCCCTGTGTTATACAGTGAATACCTGTTGTTTATCTACTGTATGTACAGAAGTTTGTATCTGTTAATCCAAGACTCTCCATTTATCCCTCACCCCTTCCCCTTTGGTGACTGTTTGTTTTCTATGTCTGTGAGTCTGTCTCTGTGTTGAACATAGATTTATTTGTATTATTTTTAGAGTCTACATATAAGTGATAACATTTGTCTTTCTCTGCTGACTTAATTCATTAAGTATAATATTCTCCAGGTCCATCCACGGTGCTGGAAATGACAATATTTCATTATTTTTATGGCTGAGTAATAGTCCATGGAAACCCTCTCCAGTATTCTTGCCTGGAAATCCCATGGACAGAAGAGTCTGATGGGTGACAGTCCATGGGGTCACAAGAGCTGGACATGACTTAGCAACTCAACAACAAAAATTTTCCATCATAGGGAAAGGGAAAGGAAAGGGAAGTCGCTCAGTCGTGCCCGACTCTTTGCGACCCCATAGACAGTGGCCTGCACCAAGCTCCTCCATCCATGGGATTTTCTAGGCAAGAATACTGGAGTGGGTTGCCGTTTCCTTCTCCAGGGAATCTTCCCAACCCAGGGATCGAACCCAGGTCTCCCGCATTGTAGACAGCCACTTTACCATCTGAGCCACCAGGGAAGTCCCATTCCATCATATATGTATGTATATATACGTATACATACATATATATATATATATATGCCACATCCTCTTAGCCAATTGTCTCTTGATGAGTTTTATCTTCTCTGAACCACAGTCATTATTACAAATTGCATGGTGATCATTGAGACCTATGAGAGGTCTCAAGGCTCCATTTCCCTTGAGTTCCTGCCCTGCCCCAAAGGAGGTGATTCCAGAAGCACGTGAGGCCCTTGCCATCACAGGGAACTTGTGTAGGGTCCACAGTTCAGCCTAGAAGTAGCCCAAGATTGCATCCCTTTCTCTGATGTGTTCATTCCAGATCTAAGTGTAAGCCTGTGGTGTGGAGTAGACGGGGGCTGGGGCGCTGTGGCTGCAATAATTGAGGTGGCTGTGCTGTAACCTAGGATCAGGGCTGTCCGCCGCAGACTTCTCCCGGGACCTGTCTGCCCCAGGCCCAGCACCAAGCTGTGGCGTGGAGTGGGTGTCTCCAGGGTGCTCTCCCAGGAAGCGGATTGCTGTGTACTGCCAGGGCCTGTCTGCATGGAGCCCCCGCGCATCCCCGTGGCGCTCTGTGGTGAGCACGTGGCCTGTGTCTCCCACAGCGGGACTCACTGCCACCCTGCCCGCGTGCGTGGACAGTGGGCTCCGCCCCCCCCCCTGCTCACACCCCAGGCCCTCTGGGTCGTCTCTGAGGAGCTGGACTGAGTCCTCTCCTAGGGCTTGTGACTCAGCGCTTGGCCACTTCTGCGGTGCCGCCTGCCTGGTATGCACACCGACAGTGTCCCCCCGCCCGACTCGCTGCCCCCGTGTGTGTGCTAACCACGGTCTCCACGACCCCACCTGGATCCACTCCAGGTGTCCCTGTCCGTCTCTCTGCAGCTGGACCAAATCTTTCCCCGATCTCCCTCCGGGCTGTGATATGGAATGAGCAGGCTGGGATGTTTGCCTGTTTGGATTGGGAAGTGTGGTGAAGAGGCAGCTTCGAGTGCAAGGCTTTTTCTGCCCTGTTTGTGGGCAAGCCAGCATGGGGACACTCCTTGCAAGTAGAGTCTAGGCTTCTCCAGCCCTTCTGCTGGTCTCACTGGATTTCCCAGCAGGCAAGGGGACTTGCCTTCTCTGTACAGGATCCCTGGACTGGGAGGCCTGGACTGTGGGTCTATTTGTTCCCTCCCCGAGGTAAGGGTCCACCTGTGTGTACCTTCTGTTTCTTACAGATCCCTGCCAAGGGTGCCAGTCCTGACCTGATGCTTTTTTCGCCATCCTACCTGATTATGTGAAGGTCATTCTTTTAGTTTTGGTTGCATAGGGGATTTTCTGCCAGGTTCGTTAGCTTTCTGGGAGAATTGTTCTATATGTACATGTATTTTTGATGTATTTAGTGGGGGAGGTAAACTCCATGCCCTCCTACTCTACTATCTTGACCCCCTCTCCTAGTCTATGTTCTTAACTGCCAATTTTCAGTGTGGAATTGGTAGTCATCTCCAACGGCAGTAACTGGCTATTACCTTTTATGGTTACTATGGACTCATGAGTTTTTAATCCACTAAATATATTGCAAATAGTTAGTCATTCTTTTTGTTCCACATAGTTTTTGAAGCATCATATCACTTACTTAATTTGAATGATACATTTATTAAAAAAAAAAACAGTAATTGTGCATTTTGTAATTGAAACCAAAGGTCTTGTACTAATTTCTCTTCTTAGAAGAGAATGATGTACGTTTTCTATTATTTAGGAACTTCAAGATTCTGGGCTCCATTTGACCTTCCAGAACTCTAAATACAGGCAGACTTTTGGCTGATTCAGATGTGAATCTGGCTATTTTGCATTTGGTAATGCAATCCTTAGTGTTGTCTTTTGAGGAAAGTGAACAACTGTGAGCAGATCATCTATAACAAATCTACAGGTTAGAAGTTCTTTCAACATTTGTTTCTTACAGTAAAAACATTCCTACCTAGTTTTATGAAGCATAGCTTCACTTTCAAACACACAGTAAGTTGAGGATTGATTCCTGTAGTACTGAACTTTCCAGTGTTTTCTTTTCATAAGAGAGCCTCATTCTCAAGCCCTGTGCGGGTGCATGTTTTCTGAAGGATCTTCCTTAGACTCTTAGAAACACTGCCTTCCTTAAATGCACTCTCACCTGCTCTTTCATGAAACTGATGAAGACTGTTTTTGTGCGTTCTGTCCAAGGAAGTCTTCCATGCTGGAAAAGGGGAAAACTGGAAAACAGAAAACTCAGCTTTTGCAAGTAGACTAGAAAACATCATGAATTATTAATGCTCAAAATGCAGTAGGTGATTTTGCACCAAACACAATTACCACGTGCCTTGGGAAGCAAGTCTATTCTATTGCTAAACTAAGAAAACATTCACTTCTAGTTTCCATGACAGTAGAAAGTAAACACTCTACAGGCTCAGAAGAGAGAAGTTTCCAAAGAGATCTGAGAAGTGCTAGAGAATAGGGAATATATATACACATATACACACACTATCTTCACAAAATGTAAAGTCATTAAGAAAATGGAAAAGGAGATTCTTGTGACGTTTAAGAGATTTGTACTTTCTTTTTTCTCTGAAGTGCAAAGAAGTTTGGAGACCCAAAGAGCTCAGCAATGCCCCCACTGTTGTCTAACTCTTCTAAGAAAGAGTAGAAATGGTAGAAGTTATCCTGAGCTGTGATCTAGGGATCTTAGCCTGAGCCTTGGATTCCTATCTCTAGTTTTGTATTCCTCTTTTTATAGTACAAGATTATCTTCTCTTCCCTGTTCATTTTCATAAGCCCACATGGAAATTATTTTGATATACCTGTCAAAATAGTAAACCAAACAGAATTTACTATGGAATGATAGAGCATTAGAACTAAAAGAGTTCTAATAAATCCATGAGTCAAATACTTAATTCCTATTGGTGTTTTAACAAAAAATGAGTGAAGCAGCTTGGTTTATTTTATGGTGGTCACTTAAATTATATTACTTCATTGCCTACCTACACATATGAAAGTGTTCTTTACTCCAGAGACATGCTGAATCTGACTTTTCTTGAAACATGTGGTCACTCAGACCTGCTTTAATTTTCTTTCTTTGAATTGACTTCTGGGAAAAGAGCCAAAATACCTTCCCTTGTATTAAATGACCATAGGTGTGCAACCTCAGAGTCTAGGAGACAATCAAGGCAGAAGATATGATAAACCTAGAATATAGGAAAAGTAAAGGTAGCAGCAGCTTCTTCTTAACTCAGAAAAGTATAAAAATAGAGCCAGAAATCCAATATGAATATAAGAAGGCCAGATTTTAAAATGTTGACAAGTATTTCACTTTTTAAAGACACTGGATAGGCTAATACTGCTCAAACTGGATCCCACCCAAGGGCAGTTAACTAGCCATCTGATTTAATTTGTAGGTTGTTGTTCCATTTCTAGAAAGGAAATGTCCTAAACCAGTTAACTACAAAACTTTGAGCAGAACCTACTTCTCCAAACTCTTCCTGAGGGAAAGTATGTGAATACAAACAACCCCAACAAAGGGAACAGCATGAACTATAAACTGCGTCCCCCTGGACTCTAAATCTTGCTGATGATTTGTTCCTTCACTTTTGTTGTTGTTGTTCTGAGAGATAATCTGGTCAATCATGGAGCAGAGCTTTTATTCTGTTTTTAAACTTTAATGTTGGTTAAAAAATAATAATGCATCTTTAAGGCATGTGTTATGGTGGTAAATATTTAAAGTCTCATAAATCCACCATGCTGGAGATTCCCAAGTCAATAAAAATGAAGAGCGACACTGGAGTGTGCATATCCCCTTTGGAAGGGTTATCTGAGGATGGACTGTACTCTCTCCAAATCCTCTTTTCCCTTTGCCTTAGGTCAGAATTCCTCATTTTTCTAGGTAGAAGCAATTTTGAATGTTCATAAGAAAGCCTCCTGCCATTTAAAATTCTCCCCAATTTATGGATTTTTTTTTCATGATGAAACATAGTAGGTGAGGCATTCCTGAAATACAATCCACAGGAAAGATTGATACTCATCAATTGCATTTCCCCTTATCCTTTTCATCTGGACTGAAGGACACTCACAAAACCTTTCTACCTCTTTTTAACACACTGATCTGTTATGCCATTATATCTTGGCTTCAGTTAAAATGAATGTTGTGTATATATTATATAAACATACAAATATGATTTATATATAGCTTATATACTTGCATATTTTGTTTGTAAACATATGAGATATTTAATATATATTTATATATTTTGCTCTGGTTTTCCTGTATAGAGTGCACGCCTGTGTGTCTTCTGTAGCATTTCTTCAGTACCAGTGTGAATTGTAGTGGTTGTGTCCTCTGTTCAAGGGGATTCTCCAGGCAAGAACACTGGATTGGGTCACCATGCCTTCCTCCAGGGGACCTTCCCAACCCAGGGATCGAACCCAGGTCTCCCACATTGCAGGCAGATTCTTTACTAACCAAGCCTCCATGGAAGCCCAAGAATACTGGAGTGGGTAGTTTATCCCTTCTCCAGGGGATCTTCCTGACCCAGGAATCAAGCTGGGGTCTCCTGCATTGTAGATGGATTCTTTACCAACTGAGCTCCCAGGGAAGCCCAAGTCTATGAGATATTTAATACGTATTTATATAGTTTGCTCTAGTTTACCTGTAGAGAGTGCATGTCCGTGGGTCTTTTGTAGCATTTCTCCAGTACCAGTGTGAACTCTGATGGCTGTGGGGTACCCTTAAGGAAGGGATATTCCTTTCTGGCCTATTGACCTTCATACATGGTTCTGTACATACTTAGAATCTTCTTGGAAGGTAAAGTTACTAGAAAATATAACAGAAGGAAATATAATTGTTGCAGACAACTTTTGAGATATCTGTGAAACTTATAGAAACCATCTTCTTTGAAAAAACAGTCCTACCACACCCTGAGTCCATCTCATCTAGCAACAGGGATGAACAGGTGCAGCCATATACATTGGCCATGAGTGGATATTGAACCAAGCTATTAGAGAATTTATCACTTTGGAATTCTGAAGTGTGCTTCCTTCAATAGTAATTATATATACTTGGGATCTGTACAGCATTCTTCTCCACCATGGTGATGGAGGAGAGAGAATAATGAAGCAGATACACAGAAGCACAGACCAGAGACCCAAATGTGAAGCTGAGAAGCTGCCCCAGCTTGGTTTATGATAACTTTTCCATTCCATGTTTTAGTTCTTTGCTTAGGCCAGCAATATTCTTTGTCCTTGAGCTTTGTGAGATAATCCTTTTATCTTTAACACATAAGCACAAAGTCTATTTATTTGCTTAAACTTCCTTGAAATCACTTTTCATTTGCAACCAAAAATACATTAGGCAGAAATTATTGTACATACTATATTTTATTTTTTAGGCCATGTAGACTATAGACTGTCATTGCAGGTATTCATATCTGAATTTGAAAAGTATTCAGAACCTTGCCCTTTCAAAAATGATATGAATTTAAGAAGAGGTGAAAATATGCTGGGAAAGAACATGATATCAATTTAATATTTATATACCAATGTGTGGCTTAAAAAAAACTGCTTAACTCTCCCTGAGTCTCCATTTTAACTCTTAAGTGTTCAAAATATTTATTTCCATTGTATAGTGGAGAACATTACGGCTCAAGGATGTTATGTGAATCCCACTGCATCATAGCTGCCTCTGCGCAGGGTCTGATACAGAGAGAGGGTCGACATACACTGAGCAAATGTCTAGCAAGCATTCTGTATATTAGGTAGTTTATTGCCTTTTTCAGGACTGGGGAGGGTCAGAGGTAAGATGATGTTACTCATTGGTTTTATTGGCAGAGAGTCAGTTGGATGCAAGAAATACACAAAGTAGCAAAGAAAGATTTTTTTTTTTTAATCTTGTAGTGCATATCTATTTGTAAATCAATAACTAATCAAATAATTAAAGAAAATGTAAAAACTCATTTTTCAAATACTTGGTACGAGGTCCTATGTGCAGAAAACCACTTTAATAGTCACAGAAAATAGTAAAACATACACGGCAGCATAGGTTAAACAACATAGCTGAAGACAGAAGTAAGGAGTTACCCTACTTCAGATACATATATATCCTTCAGTGCATAGCATTTTAAGTGTAAATTCAGGTCTACTCAAACAACACTTTTCAAAATAGTGTTAAGTCTGTCCATTGCATATGCTTAGATCTGTCCTTACATAGAACTGGCCAGTGAATGCATTTGCTGGGAAATCCAGTGTTCATGTATCTTCTTTATTGTAAGGGATAAATTAACAACTTTGTGCATGTGAATGAGGGTGGGCCTTTTCTGGCAATGTGGCTTTGGCTCTGGGAATCCATGTATGCTTTTTGGAAGTCTCCTTTTTGATGTGTGGACTCCATGTGCTTCAGCCAGCCAGCCATTCATTTCTCTGAAAATAAGACAAAATACGGAGAGTAGCTGGTTATGTTTGAGCAGTGTGGAAAATACAGTGGGTACTTAAGTATTCAGTAAGAGCAGGTTTAATCCAAAAGTAACAGGAAAAACAGAAACAAGGGAAAACAACAATTAAAAAAAAAAAAGCCCAAAGCACAAGAAGGAATGAATGAGGGAATATTATATAATCTATGTTGTCTTCCAAATAGTAAATACCAACTGAGAGTCCAGGAATTTGAGTTAATGATCTCTGTTTCCCATCACACACACACCCCTAAGAACTCAGCATGTGTATGAGCATGTATGTGTTCTTTGAAACATGGCTAACTCATAAATCACAGGAGCTCTGATTGTGGGAGATACACGGTAGTAGGAATAATGGTAGGAATAAAGGCAGGAATAATGGCCAAGGATCCCATCAAGTTGACTGGATATGGCTTAGAAGGGGAGTAGGGCAGAAAATGCAGAGTGAGAAAAACCTCAGTTTCCTGGGCAAACACAGATTCTCTCATAGTGGAGGGTCTGAATTGGAGATTGATGTCTTTGAAGGTGTTTTTCTAAAACCAAGTCCTCTGCCTGTTTGTAGTTGAGAGATTAATGGACTCTAGAAAATAAAGTTAAGGATCCCATTAGATGAAATGATACAGCTTGACATAAAACATCTCTCAGTCAGGATTAATCTTGTCCCATAGGTTTGTGGGTCTTTGCATTTATGTTATGAAATTTATCATAATCTGCCATGTATTATGGAGAAGGAAATGGCAACCCACTCCAGTATTCTTGCATGGAGAATCACAGGGATGGAGGAGCCTGGTGGGCTGCCGTGTATGGGGTCACACAGAGTCAGACACGACTGAAGCGATGTAGCAGCAACCATGCATTATATACAAAAATGGAACTGTTATTTGTTTGAGAGGCCATGCTGTATCCGGCACTTTCTTATATTGTCTCATTATAAGTGACTCATAATACAGGATATCCTGTTTTATAATTTGTATTTTACAGAGGAAGAAATTGAAGTGTGAGAGGTTAAATAATTAGTAAGATTTCCTTCCAAACTTTAATTCAGATTAAACAGTCCATTCCCACTGTTCTGCGTATGCACACCTATCTAAAGAGACAGACAGTTCACATCTTTGTCAGCTTAATGAATTATTGTGCGAAGTAGATGCTCAATAGGTCTTGAGAAATTGACTCCAGTGAATACACAGCAACTAAGTGTACCATTTTTCAAGCTTAAGACTCAAATTATAACCTTTAGAAGCTTTATTCAAATAGCAATGTAGCAATGAACATTAAATTGGGATCAGTTCATTTTTGAAGAATAGAAAAATTTCTGAAAGTTCACAAGAGAAATAATTTTTCACAACTTCTCAATATTTAAATCAAGAATGAACTTGCCTTATAGATTAACAGGTGGAATATGTTCCTAGTCACTCTGATAAATTTTTGAAATGTTTATCTGTCTCAAATTCCCTTTATCTCTGACCCTAACACCAGTGGAATGTCTACCACTTCCACTGTCGGAGCTAATGCCTTATGTAAAATTATAGTCATCCAAAGACTTCAATTAAATTGCTCATCTGCACTAGGAATAAATAAAACATGAGCCTCCATTTTTTTTCAGGCAAGGATACTGGAGTGGGTTGCCATCTCCTTCTCCAGGGTATCTTCCTTACCCAGGGATTGAATCTGTGTCTCTTGCATTGCAGGTGGATTCTTTACTGTCTGAGCCACTAGGAGAGCTCCACAGTAACACACATACACATAAATCAAAAGATTAATCTACACTAAAGAAGATCCAAGGATCAAAGGAATTCTACATGCAGATTTGGAGGGGAGAAGAGTGGAAGGGTTAGACACCAAAGAGAAACTTCTGAACCTCATGATGTTGCCCAAGGCTGGTTCTGAATTAGCATTACATTTACTATGTCTGAATGACGTAACTAAATAGAATCTAAACCAATATGACTAACATAAATGGTGTTCTGTGCCTCCTATGTAATATAATCAGAGTGCTAGGCCAGGCGTGTCTCCAGGGCTAGAAGACCTGTTGGGTTCCTGAGTCATCTTTGGGCTGGAGAATCTATTGAAAAATAAAGCTTTGGAGGTTAATAAGAACTGGGACCCTCAATGTTTCAGTATTCAGCAAGTCTGCTTTGCAACTGATATCCTAGCAAAGGTCACAAACAAAGAAAAAATTTGAAAGTTGTGAGAGAGAGGAAATAAAGGAAGATATAAGAATAGCCCTGAATTTGAGACATAATCTAATTTGGTATAGACAGAGAATGAGCGGTGTAAAAAATATTGGGACAGCACCTTAAAATTGCAGAATTCTTTTATGTTTCTTCATTGGATGTTTGAAAGAACCTCAAGAGAAAACTATTGTTATGGCAGAAAATTAGATCCAGAGAAGTCAAATTCACCCAAGACAAACAGCTAGAACATGGTAACCCAAAATACACTTTCCCTTCCTGGGTCTACATCTCATATTTCTGGTGGCTTATGCTTGCTGCTGCATAGGAATGAAGAACACAGAACATTCTGTAATGTAGGTGCTCATTCTGTCATGTGAAACATAGAAAGGACTAAAGTAGTCAAGGCTGTCTACCAGGAAAAAGTGAGATTTGAGTTGACTTGTGTGGAAACTGGGGTCAGAGGAGGGGATGGTTGAGAGTGGGGCTTTAAAACTACACTGCTTGAATTTTTAATTTCACCACTGCCAATTTGCAGCTGTATGAACTTGGCAAATTAATTAACTTCTTTGTACCTCAGATTTCTCATCTGTAAAGTGTGGATAACTGCTGTTTGCAAAAATGGCTTAAGATTGCTAAGTGTATAGATTTGTTTCTGACATTGCACACGCTCCAAAAATAATAGCATCATTGCTGATCTCTAAAGAGAGAGGCAACTCCTGAAGGAAAGTGTTTGTTTATCCACCCACCCAATTCTATAGTATTTATTGAGAGTCCCCCTGAAGGATTTCCCAAATGGTGCTAGTGGTAAAGAACCCACCTGCCAATGCAGAAGACATAAGAGATGCAGGTTCTATCCTTTGATCAGGAAGATACCCTGGAGGAGAGCATGGCAATCCACTGGAGTGGGTTGGAGTGGAGAATCCCATGGACAGAGGAACCTGGTGGGCTACAGTCCATAGGATGTCAAAAAGTCAGACAGGACTGAAAAGACTTAGCATGCATGCACGCATGCACCTGAAGGGTAGAAAAGCACTGTCCATGGTACTTTACTTAATCTAGGTAAGGTTAGGATTGTGCTGCTTGCATGTTCAGTCATGTCTGACTCTTTACGACTCCATGAACCCACCAGGCTCTTCTGTCCATGGGATTGTTCAGGCAAGAATACTGCCATTTCCTATTCCAGGGGATCTTCCCAACCCAGGGATCAAACTTGTTTTTCGTGTGTCTCCTGCAATGACATTTGGTTTCTTTACCACTGCACCACCCGGGAAGCGCCAAGGTTAGGGTTTGAGGAGGAAATAGCATGAGCGAGGTTAAGAAGATCACAGGCAAGGGGTGGGCCCTGTTCGAGTTGCTTTATTTATTTAACACAACAATACCACAGAGTGTGTATTAGTCTCACAATTTGGAAACCGAGGCACAAGATAATTTAAAAACTAGCCTAAGATCAAACAGCTCATAAGTGAAAATCTAGGACTCAAACCCAGGTTGTCTTGTTCCATAAACTGCACTCCCCATCCCTAGATTGCCACAGCCAAAGGACCTCTAGGATATGGTACTGGCTCATAAACAGGCTACCTAATATAGTGTGATTTAAATCTTGATTTTAGTCTTTGACTTTCTAACTAGACTGCTCCCATCCCTGCCCTCGTGAGTATTCACTGTATGACATTCCACTATCTAGGATAAGGCAGAGCATCGGTACGTATTGTTGTAATGGATAAACCAAATTTTGTTTCTTCAGCAGTCAGAGAGAAGACACAACTGTCATAAGTGTAAAACCTTGGAATGTCAGAGTGAAAGTGGACTCAGATGATATATAGTCCCTCTTCTTCTTTTAACATGAGAACTAAGTTCCCAGTAGGTAAAGGAACTTATTCAAGATTATGTGGCAAGCTAATGATGCAAATTTGGTGAGAGCCCATGTTTTGTGACTTGTGTACCAAGACATTTCCCCACAGGGCAGAGTCAGATATCCTAGATACTAGTTTAAGCCTTAATCCTAAATTTCACTGTTAGAGAAAAAAGAACTGTATCATCCATCAATTTCACTTTTGAGTATGTATTCAAAAGAATTGAAAGCAAGGTCTCAAAGGCATATTTGTTTTTTGTTTGTTTGTTTGTTTGCTTGTTTCATTTATTTTTATTAGTTGGAGGCTAATTACTTTACAATATTGTAGTGGTTTTTGTCATACATTGACATGAATCAGCCATGGATTTACATGTATTCCCCATCCCGATCCCCCCTCCCACCTCCCTCTCTACCCGATCCCTCTGGGTCTTCCCAGTGCACCAGGCCTGAGCACTTGTCTCATGCATCCAACCTGGTCTGGCGATCTGTTTCACTATAGATAATATACATGTTTTGATGCTGTTCTCTCGAAACATCCCATCCTCGCCTTCTCCCACAGAGTCCAAAAGTCTGTTCTGTACATCTGTGCCTCTTTTTCTGTTTTGCGTATAGGGTTATCATTACCATCTTTCTAAATTCCATATATACGTGTTAATATACTGTATTGGTCTTTATCTTTCTGGCTTACTTCACTCTGTATAATGGGCTCCAGTTTCATCCATCTCATTAGAACTGATTCAAATGAATTCTTTTTAATGGCTGAGTAATATTCCATGGTGTATATGTACAACAGCTTCTTTATCCATTCATCTGCTGATGGGCATCTAGGTTGCTTCCATGTCCTGGCTATTATAAACAGTGCTGTGATGAACATTGGGATGCACGTGTCTCTTTCAGATCTGGTTTCCTTGGTGTGTATGCCCAGAAGTGGGATTGCTGGGTCATATGGCAGTTCTATTTCCAGTTTTTTAAGAAATCGCCACACTGTTCTCCATAGCGGCTGTACTAGTTTGCATTCCCACCAACAGTGTAAGAGGGTTCCCTTTTCTCCACACCCTCTCCAGCATTTATTGCTTGTAGACTTTTGGATAGCAGCCATCCTGACTGGCATGTAATGGTGCCTCATTGTGGTTTTGATTTGCATTTCTCTAATAATGAGTAATGTGGAGCATCTTTTCATGTGTTTGTTAGCCATCTGTATGTCTTCTTTGGAGAAATGTCTGTTTAGTTCTTTGGCCCATTTTTTGATTGGGTCATTTATTTTTCTGGAATTGAGCTGCAGGAATTGCTTGTATATTTTTGAGATTAATCCTTTGTCTGTTGCTTCGTTTGCTATTATTCTCTCCCAATCTGAGGGCTGTCTTTTCACCTTGCTTATAGTTTCCTTTGTTGTGCAAAAGCTTTTAAGTTTCATTAGGTCCCATTTGTTTAGTTTTGCTTTTATTTCCAATATTCTGGGAGGTGGGTCATAGAGGATCCTGCTGTGATTTATGTTGGAGAGTGTTTTGCCTATGTTCTCCTCTAGGAGTTTTATAGTTTCTGGTCTTACATTTAGATCTTTAATCCAGGGGATATTTGTTATATCTATTTTTTATAGCAGTGTTATTTTCAATAACCAAAAGGTAGAAGCAGTGCAAATATCCATGGATATGTGATAGAAAAACAAAATATGATGTATACATACAATGGAAGGAAATTCTGACATGTGCTATTATACAACATGGATGAACTCTGAAGGTGTTATGCTATGTCAAAGAAGTCAGTCACAGAAGGACAAATATTATACAATTCCATTTATATGAGGTACTTAAAAGTAGTCAAATTCATAGAGACAGAAAGAATCATGGTTGCCAGGGACATGAGTGAAGAGGTAATGTGGAGTTACTGTTTAATAGATAGAGTTTAAGTTTTGCAAAATGCAAAATGTTCATCCTGGATAGATGTTGGTAAAACTTAACACAATAATGTGGATATACTTAATGCCACAGAACTGTTCATTTAAAAAGGACTGGGATGGTAAGTTTTGTGTTATATATGTTTTGCCACAATTAAAAAAAAGAAACAAGACTAGGAACTCCAAAAATGTTAAGGCAGCTTAAAGTTAACACTTTTCAAGAGTGTAGCCATAGCCTTCTATAAGAATTCTGGCTTTGTTCTGATATCTTACCTTGATTGCATTCAATTACATCACAGAAACAAAGATTCTATGTTGAAAGAACTATGGAAAGTAATTCAACATCTGTGCATTACATCTACCTTTGGTCATCTCTAGCCTGAAAGCTAATATGTTACCTTTTAACAAATATCTACAGGCTTTCAAAGGTATTTTTTCCATTAACTGGAAGTCACTCCTTCTCTTTTGAAATTCACTCTTGGGAAAAACATACAAACAAACATACAAAACCACATTGTCTGTTCAAAACCCCTCAAAATGCTACTTAAAGCCTTCCAAATCTTCTTGGAGACCCCAGAAACATTCACAATTACTTGCCCCAGAACAGGGCATTCTCAGCCTGCCCTGTGCCTGCATTAATCTTTTAATTTATCATCGGCATGTTTGCTTCAATAATTACACCGTGTGCTCTCTCAAAGTAGGTACTATCTTTCATGTCTGTATCTCTTGCATTTAGAGTATTATACCTCATAGAATTAGTCTTAGCAAATTCATTGAGTGACTATATGAAGGAAAATAAATTCTGAGGCTGGGCATTGCATGTCTCCTTAACGTCTGGCACTCACAGCGCTTTAAAAGCTCTTGTCCCTTGAATCAACCCACTAGTGCAGTTGAAATTGTCTTTGACATCTAATAAACCCAGTATCCTGCCCTGGGCTCACTCAGAGCTGCCTTCAAATATGTAAAAATGTCAAGAAAGATGGCTTGCCCTTCTGGAAGAGGATGGCTAAGTGCATAATTAAAAATTGATACAACTATTTCGTTGATGCAACAGTATTTTGCTGTTTCTTTCCCTGTAGCATATAAATGGAGCTGAACACAGAAAATTGATTGGTTCTCAATTGTTGGCATCCTCTTCCCTCCTTTTCTATGCTGGAGGTAACAGAGACCTTGATTTCTATCTCTCCACTTTTGGAACGAATCCCGCAGTTACTGGTTTGCAAGATCTCTGCTCAAGCACAATCTTATCCTGTACATGTGTCATGAGATGTGAGGTTTCTAGACAAGCATTATGTTATTGACAAGCCTCAAAGAGATGGGCAAGCTTCTCAGTGGACAAGGTAGAAAAAGGATAGTTTTCTGTCCAGGTGGCCCTAATTTTTTGCAAGTAGGTGTTTTTATAGTTTGAAACTGGTCAATCAGATGCTGGAAATGGAAATCCCAATCATATAAAAATGTAGTAAAGGTGGGATCATTTAGGCATAGACACAGGCTTCCCAGGTGGCAATAGTGATAGGTCACACTCCTGATTCCACTTAGGTTTTCTTCTTCCAGACCAGGTTTTTACCTACCAAATTCTTTTAAAAAAATAATATTTTTAGCTCTTGGAATACTCTAAGCTAGATAGGCAGGGAGATGGAAAATAAGGGGTGGGACACAATAAGTCATTACAATGAAAAAGTAATATTGGAATTAATTGAAGAGGTTGGAACCTGGCCCATGGGATTCAGCCAGTGAGCTTTACATTCATTGTCAGCATGGGGTTTCTTTCCTTCCTGCCTTCCTTCCTCCCTTCCTTCCCCTCTTCCTTCCTTCTTTTCCTCCTTCCCTTCCTTCCTTCCTTTGGCCTTTTCTCTTGATCTCATTTTTTGGGGGTCTATGTGTGTTTTAAATATCCTTCAGGCATGAGTTATCCGTGTTCATCTCATGCTGTTTGTATAAGAAACTAAATGAAACACATAAAATGATAGAAAAATAGAGTTAGACCTTAAGACTGATAACTCCAAATCTGGACAGACTTTGTGTGACTCCAGAAAATGTATGTAACCCTTTGAAGCCTCATTTTCCTTCCCTGCCAACGGTTGAATTCCATCTTCCTTGCACACATGATGGGTTTTGGTGATAGTCTCAGTCTGAGAACACAGATTCCACGGAAGCTCTGAGTGGGTGGCAGTGGCAGAGGAAGGGGCAGCACTTGCAGGTGGGAACCTCAGGAAATGCTTCACAGGGAAACCAGCAGGGGGACTGGGCTTTCTGAGGGGGGGCTGGGTCAGCTTAACAGAGGTGAAGGTAAGATAGGGGAGCACACTTCAGGCACTGGAAGAGTAACTTAGGACACTGAAAGTAGGCAACCTAGGAGGATGTTTGAGAAGAAATTTTTAAAAATTCAGAAAAGGATGCTATACATATTTGCATGCCAATTTTCCTTCTCATCTATTAAAAAAACAAAAACAAAAACCCTCACTGTAGCTATGAAAGAATATCAGGCAGCTTTGTTATTAGTTCAATGTATAAGGAGGAAAGAAAGAATGCAATTAAATTGTCAGTAGAGCCCTCCCTACATTTGGCCTTTCAATACGTCCCTCTCAGGGCCGCCTCCCTTGGCAGCATTGATTGGGTATTGTTAACCTTTATCTATCTCTTGTTTATGTTTCTCTATTAGAGCCAAACATCAATAGGAAGCTTTTAGAGAGGACAGCTGCAACCAACAAAGAGACATTGGGAAAAGGTCAACATCTTGGAGATGAGGTGGGCTGTTCTCAGCCAGGCCTGAGAAAACCAGCTCGGGCTGAGAGAGCAAGGTCAGGGCTCAGCACTTGGCAGTATTTTCGGGAAGAAGCACTACAGGCAGTAATTATTAAGGCCTTCTCCATCAGGGCAGCTATCAGAAGCAAATGCCCAGCCTAAAGAAGAGTGCAAGGCAAAGAGGATTCATGGTCATGAATGGATGCGAAGGCAGTGAGAGCACTGGATGTGGCCTCGGCATTGGGGGAGGGACAGCAGGTGAGCGGTGCCTACCACTGCCTGTGGCTTTACCTCTGCCCCACTTCGTCCCCCATCCAGGCTCCGTTCTGCAAGGCTGGAATGCCAACTGTCATTTCAAACAGGAGGAAACTGAGGCCAGGAGAGATTAGGAGACTCATGTAGGTCCAATGGCAACAATGCTACACTTAGGTTTCTATGTTGAGAACAGACATCTGCATCTGAGAAACACAAGAGACACCTCCCCTTCTGCAAAATCTGGTCTATGCAATGTCTCCCCAGAACTATCTTTTCCTTATTCAACTTTTATTGCTGTTCAGTTGCTAAGTCATGTCCAACTCTTTGAGATTCCATGACCGTATGGACTGAAGCACACCAGGCTTCCTTGTCCTTCACCATCTCCCAGAGTTTGCTCAAACTCGTGTCCATTGAGTCAGTGATGCTATCCAACCATCTCATCCTCTGTCGCCCTTTCTCCTCCTGCCCTCAAATATTCAACCTTGTTAGGGGCAAAAGCATCCGTTTGTTACATGGCATTTGCTGAGATGTTTGCTGCCATGGGACCGTGCCTTTGTCTGCTAAGCCTTCCTGTGTGGCTAACAGCACACAGCCAGACTTGTCTGTCCAGGGTCTAATCTGGTCAGATAAAGGCAGCTTCTTTACCTACACAGAGGTACAGGAGAATCCCATGTCCAAGCCTTTCCAGTAAAGTCTAGATTTCAATTATCCTGCTCCTATGTCCCATAAATCTGCTACTTGTCAGAAGGCATGGTCTGATTCTGAGTCTGGCTACATTAATGGTTTCAGTGATGGCACTTCCTGGTAGGTGGCTGGGGTCATCAGAGGACCAGGTGTTTGGTTACTGGAAAAAAAAAAAAATGATCAAGAAGAGCTTTCCCTCCAGCCCTCACCTTATATGGACAAATTTCCAAATACATCTCATAGGTGTATATTTCAAGTAGACAGCGGTGTGCTACAGCTTGGTAACTGGCTTCTTGATCAAAGAAGGAATAAAAGAGACTGTTTATAGGCTTTTTATGGATGTTCTGACTTATAAATTATTTTATCCTTAAACGTCTTGGGGATGGGGAGGTTATGACTGCTTCATAATCTAGAAAGATACAGCTTATAAATGCTGAACCCTGAAAAGCCACCTTCATATACCCATTTTTTTGGCTAAGACCCTGATTAAAATGCAAATATCTCTAAATGGAAAAATATAATAAACTGTGCTGGTCATCAGCGATTTAATGTTAATGTGGCTGTGAGATTGCCTTTTCCTTTCCTTACCTAGACAGCCAGCTGTCATTAGATTTCTATTAAGATTAAGACATATCAGGCCTGATGACTATGAGGAAGAGAAAGTGAGAGACCAGAAATTCAGCCCTGACTGAGAAGCTCTGTCATGAGCATATTGATAGAGTATCTTGAGACAACATTAGAAGGAAGGACATTCATGTTGTTCATGTTTTTATCCACATTGTATTGGTGCTAAAAAATTTACTGGTCTCTCTCATCCATCTCTACATTCAATATGTATTTTTGAGTATTCTTAGTATGTTGGTCATAATGCATTTCTTCATTTAACCTTCACACTAGTTCTATATGGTAAATTTTTAACCTCATTTTTTTCTTTTTTTTTTTTTTTTTACAAAAAAGGACATCCAGGCCCAGCTAGCATTCATAGTTATAATACATAGAACTTTCATCCTTTAATTACCAGACTCATAACATGTGTCAATGAGATTCCTAAAATTACAAGGCCAATAAGAGAGAAAGTGTAACTTTGAATTAATGATATACTTGCCTAAATGAATACTTTATCCCCTCAATCTCTGCTTTGAAGAGGACAGTGAAAGGGAATTAGAGAAAGGAGAGGAGACTGAACCAGAAAGAAGAGGGGTCATCTAAGGTCATCATCATTCTTTAGTCCTAATGATAATCTTAATGAAAAATATGGACAAAGAGGACTTATCACTACTCATCTTGGTGCAGTGTCTCTTAAACAAAGAACACGGCAAGATCACATTTTCAAAATGTCACCGATTCCCTAACCACCCTCCCTCTGCTAAGAGCTTTGCTATTTTCCTTCATTCGGAAAGCGAATTTCCTGATTGGGGCTGGTTCCCCTGCTCCTTCATCTTCTCAGCTAAAGGGGCCAGGGGAACTGCCCTTTTAAAGTCCTTGAGATAAGGATTTGAAGGAGATATCATTTCTATCCTTGACACAGAAGACATTGATGCAGTAAAAGGTTCGAGAGTGTTCACCTGCCCCGTGGACTACCCCAGACCAGGCACAGGAGGCTCTACAGTAAAGAGGTTTTGCTGAGATCTGCCCACACATCCTAGGGATACAATTTCTCTCTAGGTTGTCAAGAATCAAGGCTCAGAAGAACAAAGAACACAGAATTGCTCTAAGAGGATATGGGAAGCATCAGGGAAGAAAACCTGACCTCCCTTCTCTCTGAACTCAAAGGAAGCCCCATCCTTGTAAATAGCGCTGTCTTAATGGCTACTGATGAAGGAAGTGGGATCATTAAGTCAGATCTTGGGGTCTGACAGAGGTGGGATGGCAATACCAGTCTTTTTGTGACTTACTGGCTATTTTCTGCTATGTGCTTCCTCCCCAAACCAGCAGTTTGCCAAGGGTGGAGTTTTGCAAATCACAAGTAAATAAACACAAGACTTTCATCCAGGAGGCTGAACAAATGGAGTTTGAGGATGGTGAGCAAGTGGCTGTGGACTTGCAGAGCTCGGTCCCGCCCTCCTCATCACAGGCATAGATCAGGCTCCAGGCAAGAATACTGGGGAAGCTTAGCTCTCTTCCCCCCACCCCCCTCCCACCCCTGCCTCACTGTTGCTGTGTTGTTCTGTACTGCAAAAAGTCAAGAAACAGGGCCAGGAAGCTCATTTTGGTCTTCCTTGAGCCTGACAAAATCACCTTCATTGAAAACACATCTAATAATTGTTCTAAATCATGGGAAGCCAGTCTGAGGACTGCAAAAATAATTAAATACCAGGGTTGAGGCATCTTCACGAAATTATGGGAAGCAGCTTTGTGCTATCCCAGGCTGCTGTACATACTTAGGAAGAATGTCACTCTCAGCCTGGTGCTTTCATTAATGATAACAGACAACATCAGATACAATACAGGAGCCTACAAAAAGGGATCAGTGTGCAGGGTCTTGAGGCAAATGGCTAGACAGATATTGCTTTGATTTTTTGAGTACCATCCTTCCCTCTTCATTTCCAAATCCAAAATCCAATTAACAGAGAGGCAGAGGCAGCTTTTGGGTGGAAATCATGGAAGAGGCAAGAGCAATGACTAAGGTATACATAGTTACTTTCTGAAGTCATGTAGAGGTGGGGCTATGTCCGCCTGAGATGAGAGGAAACATGCAAAGATTGACGATTTGGTAAAAGAGAAAGGGGTCGACTGTTGAGAAGATAACATGAAAGAAGGCTGCTTGCCTCTGGTTTCTCTTGATCAAACAAAAACATCTTGCTAACAGGGTTAATACTAGATTTCTCTCCTAGTGCAGAATTAGAAAACCGGAAGCTTTTCAGGCTAAGTCAATGTTTGCAAAAGTCATGAATATAAACACAATCAGATTCATAATGCATTGAATATATATAGCCCTTTTATTTTGAGGTGCTCTATAAAGTCACAGAGAGTGTCTCCTTAATCCTTCCTTCTCTCTTTTGTGAGATGAGGTGATTAGCAGACACGGGCAGAGAATTGAAGATCAAACCAGTGGAAGTGTCAGAGGAGGAATCATCAGTGCCCCCACCTCCATGGCAAAAACAACTAGAAAAGTGGTTATTCTGGGTTTTGCACTTTTGCCCAACATAGGAAGCACTTGTATTCATGCCTCAAAATAAATGCATTTGCAGACATATTTCTCCTGTCCTATCATATTTTCGTCAAACTGTAGAAAATGGAATAAATACATTGCTTTATAAACTATAAAATTCTAGCATTTCATGAATAGATTCTTAAATATATGCAGTGTTTCTACAATAACCAAGGAAAATAGTCCGTAAGTGTTTCTTGCTGTAGGAGAAAGACAAATGTACACCTTTCAAAGCTTGGAGGCTTTCTTCTCACCACTTCCTAAAAGAATGTTTTTAAACAACTGTTTAAAGATTTGGAACTGGTATATCCTGAGAATCAAGATAAAAAGAGATAGGATTACTTGACACAAGGGAAGGAGAGATAGGAGAAATGTTAGAGGGTAGATCTTATGCAGAGAAATGTCTTACAGAATTAATAGTAATCAGGAATCCTTTATCCTAAAAGGAGAAGCACAAGGATTTTTTTCCATAGCTATACAAAAGACTCAAATAGCAATGAGTTTTACCACTGTGGTTACTAACCCTAAGATTGTCCATCACCATTGAGACATCCTGAGGTTCGAACCACCACCATTGCTCTCTTGGATTGCATTAATCTGATAACTGGCCACTAGATTTTCAGTTGTTTCCTTTTCCAAGTCAGTTCAGTCGCTCAGTAGTGTCTGACTCTTTGCGACCCCATGGACCGCAGCATGCCAGGCTTCCCCGTCCATCACCAACTCCGGGAGCTTGCTCAAACTCATGTCCGTTGAGTCGGTGATAAATAGCAACTGGAGCTGTCTTTTGAAAACACAGTTCTAACGATTTTCTTTTTCTTAAAATCCTTTAAGTATTCAATTATTTTCAGTGCTTGGGCCAACTTGTTGAGTTACAAACGGCCTGTAAGATCTGTTCTGTGCCAGCATCGTCTCCATCTGGACCTAGGACTTTCCTCTACCCTTCTTCTCTGTGCTGTAATCAGATTGTGTTCCAGTTCCTCAAGTATATCGTGAACCTTCCTTTCTCAACTGCTTTTCATATGTTGTTCCTTCTTCATATAATTCTCTCCTATTTTTCAACTGACCCACTGCTGCTCACCCTTCATAATCCAGATAGACTTGATATTCCCATCATATGCTCCCATCATATACTTCCATAGTATCCTGCCTTTATCTTGTCTAACATTTATCATACTTGTAATTACCTGTCCCATTAAGTAGAAGCGACTTGAGGGCATAATTGTCTTATTTGCCCCTATATAGCCTTAGAATTTTGGTTGGTGTCTTGTCTTAGAATATGATTTTAATAATTATTTACTGAATCAAAATCTGAGACTAGTTGGTGCTCAATAAATATTTGTGAAATGAGTGAATGGATTAAAAAGTGAGATTAGCAGAGAGAATCACAAAAAATCAGGTCAGTTGGATATCCTCCAAATATGTGAACTTGAGGTCATTCTATCTAGTTCTCAGTCTTACATTTCCATCCCAAATTCTGCATATGGGATTCAACGTGGGCTGGTTACTGGGTATAGTTCATAATTGAAAAATAAATATTCAGTAAAGCAACATTAATTTCAAATTAGCTAGTTCAAATTTTATGATGATCTCAGCTTTTTTCATCATTTGTAAAAGGAAAGTTTCCCAGAGGGTTTCATGGACTGTAGCCCACAAGGCTCCTCTGTCTGTGGAATTTTCCAGGCAAGAATACTGGAGTAGGTTTCCGTTTCCTTCTCCAGGGGATCTTCCAAACCCAGGGATCAAATCTGAGTCCCCTGTGTCTCTTGCATTGCAGGTGTGTTCTTTACTGCTGAGCCACTGGGGAAGCCCAAGCATTTCATTAATCAGGCCCTTTAATAAACTGCTGTTGGGAGTTTGGATTAGGCATATCAACAACATTAAAGAAGTGGAACCTGATAACCCTATTTTGAGGAAGCTTTCCTAGTAAATATTATAATAATAAAAATATAGATAAAGATTTTCACATTATTGTGCTCAGTGTAACCATTTTTACAAGGACAAAGAAGTTGAAACCACTGAAATGTCAAAGAATAGTAGACTGAGTAAATTATGGCACACCCACACTGTGGCAATCAATAAAATAATGTGTTTAAGTAATTTTCAAAGGTAGAGAATGCCTATGATACAAATATTAAGTGAAATAAGAATGCAGCATTATAATCAGGAAGACTTTGACACTGCAAAAATTATATTTGCGATCATAGAAAATATTTGGAAGGAGATATACCAAGATGCTTATATTTGCGTGGGAGTGTTTATGGCTGCCTTTGACTTCTTGCTTTTAGATTTTCCTGTCTCCACTTGTCAACTCCCACACCAGCCATTTACTGACAACAGAAATTAAAAAAAACTAATACCCTGTGTCTGACACTGATGGAAAACCATCTGTGTTAATTTACCTCATCCTGACCACACGCAGCCTGGTGCATACTAAGTGCTCAAAACACAAGTGTTGAACAACATATTAAAGTATGTATCATTATTATCCTTCCTTTAAAAATGAGGAGAGTAAGCAGAGTTTAGGTTAATGATATACAGCAAATGATGAATTTGGAATTCATAACCAAGCAGTCCTATTTAAGAGCCTACTCTTGGAAAAATGTGGTGGTCAAAGAAGTTACTAATACAGAGGTGAGTATCATTTGGCAAGCTTGTTACTACTGCAGATTCAGGGTCTGCATAGAGGTTTTGATAAATGGGTCCAGAATGGAGTGTGATAATTTGTATATTAACTAGTCCCTTCAAGTGATTGAGAATCAGCCAATCTGTAGGACTAACATCTGAAACAAAGAGCACTGGCTTGGGACTTAGACAGATGCAGGTTTGAGCCCTGGACATGTACAGGGTGATTGGGAAGATTGCGTAAATTTTCTAATTTTAGATTTCTCACCTGTAAAATGGTGACACTAACAAACTCGCCTAGAGAAAGTGTGAGGAGTCAATGAAAATAATATGTTGCTTACTTAGCATGGTACCTTGCCAGTAGTAGTAAATAAATGAATTATCATAGAAACAGATGCCATACTTATTAAAATTTGTACTGTTAATACTAATGATAAGTTATGGTTTGTTGAGGTATAGTTAATGTACTGTATTATATAAGTTATACAACTTGGTGATTTACAATTTTTAAAGGTTATATGTCATTTATAGTTATTATAAATTTTGGCTATAATCCCTGTGTTGTATAATATATCATTGTAGCTTACTTATTTTATGCTTAATAGTTTGTACCTCTTAATCCTGTACCTCTGTCCTTCCCCTCCCCCTTTCCTCTACCCACTGATAACCACTAGTTTGTTCTCTGTATCTATGAATATGATTCTTTTTTGTTATTAGTTCATTGTTTTAGATTTTTACATATCATGCAGTATTTTTATTTCTCTGTATGACTTATTCCACTTAGCAAGATACCCTTCAAGTTCATCCATGTTATTGCAAATGGCAAAATCTCACTCCCTTTTATGGCTGAGTAATATTCCATTTTGTGTATGTGTATCTTCTCCATCCACTCATCTGTTGACGGACACTTCTATCATCTGTTGCCTCTGTATCTTGGCAACTGTAGGCAATGACACCACAAATATTGGGATGCATATATCTTTTTGAATTAGTTTTTTTTTTTTTTTTCCAAATATATACCCAGGAGTAGAATTACTGGATCATATGGAAGTTCTATTCTTAGTTTTCGAGAATCCTCACATTGCCTTCCACAGTGGCCATACCAATCAGCATTCCCACCAAGGTATGCAAGTTTCCTTTTCTTCATATCCTTACCAACACCTGATGGTTAACAATGTTGATCATCTTTTCATGTGCCTGTCAGCCATCCACATGTCTGCCCTGGAAAAATGTCCATCCATGTCCTCTGCTCATTCCTTAATCAAGGAATCAATCAATCTTCTGTCTTCTTGCCCTTGAGTTGTATGAACTGTTTATTTACATATTTTTAATAGTAATGATTTCTCAGTCATAATATTTGCACATATTTTCTCCCATTCAGTAGGTTGCCTTTTCACTTTGTCAGTGGTTTCCTCTGCTGTGCAAAAGCTTTGAAGTTTAATTAGGTCCCATTTGTCTGTTTTTCTTTTGTTTGCTTTAGGATCCAAAAAATATTGCTATGATTTATGATAAAGAGTGTTCTACCTATGTTTTTCTCTAGGAACTTTATGGTTTCTGGTCTTACATTTAGGTCTTTAATACCATTTTGAGCTTATTTTTGTATACTGTTTTAGAGAATGTTTAACATCCTTTTACATGTAGCTGTCCAATTTCCCAACACCACTTATTGAAGAAACTGTCTTTTCTCCACTGTATATTATCTCATCCTTGTGGTAGATTAATTGACCATAAGTGGATGGCTTTATTTCTGGGCTGTCTATTCTGTTTTATTGATCTATATGTCTGTGTTTGTTCCAGTACCATAATGTTTTGATTGCTGCAGCTTTGTAATATAAGCTGAAGTTAGGGAGCATGATTCCTCCAAGTTCCTCTTTCTTAAATTTACATTGGCTATTTGGAGTCTTTTGCATTTAAAAAAATGTTTAAATTAAAAAAAAATTAATTTTTAAATTATAAATTAAAATTAAAGTACATACTTTAATAATAAAAATCTATTTCTAAAAATTGTCAAAATAAGTACTAACAAAGATCACTGATCACAGATCACCATAACAAATATCATAATAATGAACAAGCTTGAAATATCATGAGAATTGCCAAAATGTGACACTTTAGAAATTATTGTAAATGTAATTTACAATAGTGTAATTTTAAAATGTACCAATTTTAAAATTATTTGTTCTAGTTCTTTTAAAAAATGCCCTTGGTGTTTTGACAGGGATTGCATTGAGTCTGTAGATTGCCTTAGGTAGTATGGTCACTTTAACAATACTGATTCTTCCAATCCATGAACACAGTGCATCTTTTCATCTGCTTGTGTCATCTTCAACTTCTTTCATTAGTGCCTTATAATTTTCCAAGCCCAGGTTTTTTACCTTCTTAAGTCGATTTACTAGTGATGATTAATCAATACTAATTAACAGAATATTAGTATTGAAATGTTAATTTACTATAGACATACCTCATTTTGTTACTCTTCATTTAATTGTATTTCTAGATATTGCATTTATTATGAATTGAAAGTGTGGCTTCCTGTGTTGAGCATGACACAGATTATCAGAGTCATTTTTCCAACAGCACATGTTTACTTTGTGTCTCTATCACATTTTGGTAATTCTCATGATATCTTGTTTATTATTATGATGTTTGTTATGGTGATCTGTGATCAGTGATCTTTGTTACTACTTGTTTTGACAGTTTTTAGAAATAGATTTTTATTGTTAAAGTATGTACTTTTTTTTTAGACAAAAGGCTATTGCACACTATGGTATAAACATAACTTTTATATGCACTGGGAAACCAAAAATTTTGTGCAATATTTGCTTTACTGTGGTGGTCTGCAACAGACCCCACAATCTCTGAGATCTGCCTATATGTTAATTTATTATTATTGTTATTATGATTAGTGTCATTTTTACCTTTGTGAAAGCCAGCTATTGGCTCCAAGTGTCTGTGGAACAGGATTCTTATAACAGTGACCTGACCTAGCTTAAGTCCCACGGAGCACCCCAGAAAATTCAGTCTGCAGCAGAAATAACAGAAGAGGCTATCACTTGTTTACTTACAGTCCATGTAGCAGGCTGCCAGTGCAACCTCACCATTATCAATATGGATTTTGAAATCACCCAAGGCTAATAGCCCAAATTAATAGCCTTGGGGTGGCTCCAGAGCAATTGAGAAAGAAAATCCATAACTTCACTAAAGAAGCCAGCAGCTGTTCAGGGAGAGAGGTCTATATTAATTAAGAGCTATGAACACTGTAAAAAGTGGTGCATTCACGAGAGACAGACAGTTAAAATTAACCAAACACAAGAATCCCAAAAGCCGTCCAGGTTAGGAAGCAGAGGGAGCCTCCACTGGAGAGCCTGGGCTGGAGGCAACCCTGCCACACACCCATGGCAGGAAATCCCCCCAGGGAATTAGATGCATTCTGCATCCCATTGCTCACAGCAACCTCTAGGGTAAGACTGTCCTTCTAGCATCAGCAATAAACTTTGGGAACATTCAACTTTGGGATGTATGTAAAACTCTGTGGTCCTTTCTTTCCGCAACAAAATCATTCAACTGCAATGGCCTCCTTTCTTGAGGTCCCACCTGGGTACTTTGCAAGGCAGGGGACTCGGCGTGGAAGGAAATGGGCTGAGGATGTTAGAGCAATGATCCTTATCCTTCAGCAGCCTCTCACAGACGCTTTGCACACAGGGGGATTAGTACCTAAGAACACTTCCCAACTCAGGTGAGAAAAGTACACACACTTAGGAGAAGTTGTGGTGTTCAGAGAACACAGTGATCAGTCTATTTACACTGGAGGAGTGAGTGTGGTCTGAAAGCAGGTGTCTTGGGTTTGAGACTCATTTTGTCATTTCCTACTTGAATTAACTTAGATAAGTCACTTGACCTTCCTGCACTTCTCATTTGTAAAATGAGATGCATATCACTTGCTTTGCAGAGATAATGTAAGATTCCTTAAGCTAATGTATATTAAATACATTATTCACATTTTAATTATATTTTCCTTCGAAGTACATTTCCCCCATGGAATCTTATTTTGTGATAGCTTTAAACACTATTAGTGTTCTAAAGAAAAGGCATTTTTATTTCTTGCCAGGACCACTCTCCTAAAAGGCAGACTATAAATAATTTTGATATCTGATACACATATCAAACTTAACATGTCCAAAACTGGGCTCTCGAATTCCATTCCCCATCACAGATGGCTCAGGCCAAAAACTGTTGGATGATCTTTCCCCTGCCTTTTCACAGCCAGTCCAGCAGCAAATCCTATCATCTGTCTTCAAAATATGTCGAGAGCTGACTCCTTTTCAGCACCTCCATCTCCAACCCTCTGGGTGGATCACCTTCATTTCTCATGTGGATCACAACCATCACTTCTTAACCAGATACCTTGTTTTCTGCCTTTACCCCCTCCCAGTTTGGTAGTTTCTTCTCAGCACAGCAACCATGATGAGCCTATTGAAATGTCAGATTCTGTGACCACCCTGTTCAAAACTTTCTGGTGGTTTCCCAAATGAAAGGCTTTGACCTACAAAGCCTCAGATGACCTCCCTGCTTCCCCCACCATCACCTCTTTGGCCTCATTTTCTCTTACCTGTTCACTCTGCCTTCTTTATCTTCCTTGCACAGGATAAGTAAGCTTCAGCCTCAGGGCTTTTGCACTTGCTGAAATATTAATACTTCCTGGAATGTTTTTTCCTCGGGTAAGTATATAGGTTAGCCTTTTGTTGCTTTCAAATTTCTGCCTAAATATATCAGAGAGATAGGCTTTTCCTGACCCCCTGTTAAAATAGCACCTTGCCGGTCTCTCCTGCATTTCTTTTCCCGCTTACGTGCCTGCTTTTCTCCATGGCATTTATCATCATTAGCCATATAATTAATTATCGACTCAGGGATTGAACCTGGGTCTCCCACACTGCAGGCAGATTCTTTACCGTCTGAGCCACCAGGGAAGCCCAATTAATTATCTTGTCACCTCCCGACTAGAATATGAGATCCAGGAAAGCGTTACATTTCCTGTTTTGTTCCCCACTGTAATCCCCCACACCCAGAGCGGGCTCTGGTCCCTGAATGATAAACAATCAAAACATAATTCAAAATCAATGAATGCAGGGATGAATGACTCTTGTCATTTGAATTGATTTATCTCTGAAGTCTTTTGGGAAGTTCTTACAAGTCCAGAAGTACTGAGGATGCATAGACTGTGTGTTTGTTTTATATGTGTTGTGTTTATTCTTGCTTGTTTACCTGCTCATATAGTGGGGGATCAAGATGAGAGGAGAGATGTACAAGGCCTCTTGTCAGTGTACTGGAGTGACGAACCTCAGCACAGCTCTCGATAGTCATATCCCACTCATTCAGAGTAAGGAGAGAAGCCAGCAGTTTTTTGGCCAGGGCTGGCCCTGGAGAGGGTGGAGAAGCCTGTTGTACCACTCACCAGGAGACTTGCTCTGGGCCCAAAGGACTTTCTGAGCAGGGTCGTACTCAGACGCCCTCACGCCTCCCAAGGTGACCTGGGAAGAGGGACTCCACGCCCCTGTGAACGGCACACACAGACTTCATTTCTGCAAATGAAGCTGTGTTACCTCTGGCAAATTATTATACCTAACTCTTTAGGACTTGGGCTTTTATTTGTCAAATGGAGGTAATGCTAGGTTATGATAAAGTTAGTTATAAATGGAGATAATGCATACAAAGGGTCTAGTTTTAGGTCAGTCACATAATAACATGCTCAATGTGTTTATTTTTGATCTGATCATCTCAATTAAAAAGATCCCCAAAGTCCTTGATATCTGAATTGACTCCCAGAACTTCCTTATCAGGCATAATTTAGATTTATAACTCAATATAATGCCTTTTCTTGAAATGTTGACCTATAAGAAAGATAAGTGATAGAGTTACAATTCTAAATTATTTCACAAGAAAAATTTAAAATATTTATGTGTATATATGCATATACATATATACACACATATTTCTGCCATAACATCTTTACTAGTTGCCTCTAGTTGCCCCAGTAGCACCCTAAATAAATATATCCCAAACTCCATTCTTTCTAAAAAAAAAAAGGAGTTGCACATGGTGATTAAGAGCCTAGGCTCTGAGAGCTTAAACAACTTACCCTGTGTCACATCACTAGCTGCACAAAATTTAATTTCCATGTCTGGAAAATGTGGTAACAATAATGTGTAGGACCAGCTACATAATTTATGGAACTTAGTGCAAAATGAATTCAAGGTCCCTTGTTCAAACAGCAGGATAAAGCCCTTACAGGTGCTAAGATATAAAGCTTTCTTCTTTCTTCTGCAGTCTGTCTCTTGAATTGTCATGGCAGTATTTATGTATGTTTTTTATTTTCTTTTTTGCTCTTTCCTCTCATGCACCCTCAGGGATGGAAGTATGTAGATTCTCACACATGGCCTGGGGACCCACCCCACGAGGGCAGGTGGCAGTGGGTCAGTCACCTGCCAGACCAAGGCAATATACCCCCAGTCAAACGCCTGCCCAGGGCCTGCCTTCCCAGCCCTGGGCCAATGGTGACCTCCGAAAGTTTCCATTCTCTGCCAGGATGTGCTTGCTGCCTGGGCTGGGGGAGACGAGGGCCTTGTCCCTCACCTTGAAGCACCCCATGGTGCTGCCAGCCCTGGACAGTGGGCAGGGACGGCCACATGTGCCCTGGCTCCGTCCTGTACTCATGTAGAATGGAGGTCCCTGCTGGGGGCAGAAGATGATGGTGAAAAGCAGGCCTTTCCAGGTCAACGTGACCAGGCCATGGCAGTGGTCATGGGGCAGGGATGAAAAGAGGGAGGCCTGGTGGGACCAGAGTACCGGCGGCTGTGAGAGGACAGCTGAGAACCCATCTCAGAGAGGCAGAGAGGCCCGGGGAGGCAGGACTATGCGTGAGCTGAGGTTGTAAGCTCCAGGCATGTTCCATTGCCCCATCATTACATCCAGTCATACAATGATCAAATTATTCGGGATTTCAAGACAGGCGCCCCAGAGTCTTAAACCCTCAGTGCAGGGCTCTTCTGACCTGTTGTCCGAGCTGGTCCTTTGCAACACACCTACAAAACCAGTCTATCCCAGCCACACAGAGTGAGGCGAAGTGAGCTCAAAGACATCAAGTGCATCGTCTGTCATATAGCATGCTCTCAATACAAACCATCACCAAGATTGTGTTCCAATAGTCCCTAACGCTGCTCTTCTACCTGTGACTTGCTCTCAAAAGAGGACATCTTTTAAAAAGGCAAATCCAATTGTTCTATTCCTCAGTTTTGAAGGTTGAAGTTGCTTGTCTTTCTCTGATAATAAAGCTCGAATTCTCCATGTAGTCTGTGAATCCCTGGTGTGGTCCTCCTGAGACCCACCTGACCTTCTCACCTCAGGCTCTTCCCTCCCGCCTCACTGTCCTCTAAGTTTGCTACTCTTCGTTCTGAGGATCAGCCTTCTTCACAATTAGGTTCTTGACCATAATAAGGGAAGGGAGGAGTTCCAGGCAGAGGGAACAGCCGGTGCATAACCTCACTCATGTTTAGGTTTGAAAATATCACTTTCTCAGGAAGGTTTGCTTTGACATTTCTGGCTAGCTAAAACAACCTCCACACCATGACATGCTCTATTAATATCCTGTAGTTCTTCTTTATAGAACTTCTAACACTTCTAAGTAGAATAAACTATTAAGAGATTATTTAATGTGTCTCTTTCCAATTAAACTTCAAGCATCATGCAGGCAGGTCCCATATATCTCTTGTTCACTGCTATATTCTGGTGCCTAGATGGGGGTCAGGCATACTGTAGATTCTCTGTAAATATTTGTTGAATTGATAAAGAATGATCTTTTATACATTAGGTTTTAGAAAGAAGGTTATCTTGGTTTCTTTTGATTCTTGCTTGCTCTCCTGGACATTCTAGATGTCACCACTTTTGGTATTCAAACCTTGTCTTCAGCTATTTCCCAGTACTGTTTTCCCCATTCCCCTGTATTATCTTTCCTCAGCAAAAGATATGTATGTGTTTCTTCTCCATAATCTTTGATTCTCAACTTCTTCCCCCTGTCATTTATCCAGTCACTACTGCTAAGTCGCTTCAGTCGTGTCCGACTCTGTGTGACCCCATAGATGGCAGCCCACCAGGCTCCCCCGTCCCTGGGATTCTCCAGGCAAGAACACTGGTGTGGGTTGCCATTTCCTTCTCCAATTCACGAAAGTGAAGTCGCTCAGTTGTGTCCGACTCTTAGCGACCCCATGGACTGCAGCCCACCAGGCTCCTCCATCCATGGGATTTTCCAGGCAAGAGTACTGGAGATCCAGTCACTAGCCCTTCCTTATTTATTCTGTTGGTAATGACAGAAGATGAGATGGTTAGATAGCATCACCGACTCAATGGACATCAATTTGAGCAAACTCTAGGAGACAGTGGAGGACAGAGGAGCCTAGTGTGCTGCAGTCCATGGAACTGCAAAGATTTGGACATGACTTAGTGACCGAACAAAGTGTCTTTACAACAACATTTTCTATAATTTCCTGTAAACTGTCTTATATTATTTTGAGGTAGAAGGGATCCCGTGATGCAGCTTGTAGAAGAATCTCTACAGAAGGAAATAGTCTCATAAATAAAGAAATATACTGTTTTTTAAAAAATCACTATGTCATATAAGCACTGCTGAATTGTGAGTTTCAGCTGTCTGTATTACACAGTTTGGTAATCACAGAACAGGTGCAGAAAACAAGGCCCAGAATACACAGCCACTGAGTTTCAGGAATATTTTGAGATGGTCCAGAATATATTTGTCATTGTCTACAGCCTAATAAGAAAATAAGCTTTCATTTTTCACCTCACATTTTATCACTGTCTATAATAAAGGGATGTATTAATTTCATCTGTGAATACAGATATGATGGTTTTATCCTATGGCTATGAATGGTGCTTTCAAGTAAAGAATCAAAATGATAAACCAGTGTAGTAATTTACCATAATTACAGCCCTGAAATATTACTTGGAATTAGTCATGGCAGTAATACATGGCTCGGGAATTTTGTGAAATCTGCAAAGTGAGAGAGAACCAAAGATGGGAGGAAGCAAGACTTGAGGACATACAAAGATTGTAGCCACTAATCCAGGCAGTTGGGGGAAATAAATGCAAGCTGGAAGGCTCTGGGAAAGCTCTACCCTGGGAGGAAATGCCCTTGTTTTCTCTGCAAAGCCCGCCAAGTTTAGGAGACTTGCCACAGTTTAATTAAAGTCTGCAGCTGGTGTGAAAGCAAAGGAGAAAAGAAATTAGGGCAGCACAAAAACTAATGAAAGTCTAGGATCTCATTTTAAACTTTTCTCTCCATTATGAAAGAAATATGACTTGTCAGCGGTGGCCCCATTCACCGTGACAAAGCCCTCAGGGAAGGAACGTTCTGGACACAGAGAAAAGACCTGCAGTCAGGTCTCTTTGGACTTGACTACCACTGCTTTTTTTCAGTAAAAACTCATCAAAATCCTTTGTTTGGTTTTTTGAAAAACAAATTAGTAAAAGAGGGCAGTGCAAATTGAACAGCTTTTAATGACAGGCAAGTCCAATGAAACTCTGAAATGAAGAGCTAACCTTGGCAATCAGAGCTCGATTCACATTCAGGCTTTATCAATGGTATTATCAGGGTCTCAAAAAAAAAAAAAAAAAAAATAAGACCAATAGGATATATCCTATTATGGGGGTTTATGAGTTCAAATTCCATATGGTAAACCAGCAGGCTAGAAATACAGGTGAGAGGTGACCTAGTCTTGAGTCTAAATTCTATAGATCAGGCCAGGCAAGCTGGAAACTCAGGCAAGTTTGTTTTTTCTTTTTTTCCCCCTTAAATCATTTTTTAAATCACTTGAATTTATATTGGAAGATCACTTCAGTTCAGTTGTTTAGTTATGTCTGACTCTTTGCGACCCCATGGACTGCAGCACAGCAGGCTTCCCTGTCCATCACCAACTCCCAAAGCTTACTCAAATTCATGTTCGTCAAGTCGGGTGATGCCATCCAACCACCTTGTCCTCTGTCATCCCCCTTCTCCTGCCTTCAATCTCTCCCAGCATCAGAGTCTTTTCCAATGAGTCAGTTCTTCGCATCAGGTGGCCAAAGTATTGGAGTTTCAGCTTCAGCATTAGTCCTTCCAATCAATATTTAGGATTGATTTCCTTTAAGATTGACTGGTTTGATCTCCTTGCAGTAAAGGGACTCTCAACAATCTTCTCCAACACCACAGTTCAAAAGCTTCAATTCTTTCACACTCGGCTTTCTTTATAGTCCAACTCTCATATCCATACATGACTATTGGAAAACCCATAGCTTTGACTAGATGGACCTTTGTTGGCAAAGTAATGTCTCTGCTTTTTAATATGCTGTTTAGGTTGGTCATAGCTTTTCTTCCAAGGAGCAAGTGTTTTTTAAATTTCATTTCTGCAGTCACCATCTGCAGTGATTTTGGAGCCCAATAAAATAGTCTCTCACTGTTTCCACTGTTTCCCCATCTATTTGCCAGGAACTGATGGGACTGGATGCCATGATCTTTTGAGTTTTAAGCCAGCTTTTTACTCTCCTCTTTCACTTTCACCAAGAGGCTCTTCTGTTCCTCTTCATTTTCTGCTACAAGAGTGGTGTCATCTGCATATGTGAGGTTATTGATATATTGGAGTATAATTGATTTAAAATGTTTTGTTAGTTTCAGGTGTATAGCAGTGATTCAGTTATACATATACATCTATCCATTCTTTTTCAAATCCTTTTCCCAGTTTGGGTTATTATAGAATATTGAACAGAGTTTCCTGTGCTGTGTAGTGGGTCCTTGTTGGTTATCTGTCAAATATGGTGGTGAGTGTATATCAATCCCAAACTTATAGTTACCAAAGGGGAAAGGTTGGGGAGAGTGATGAATTGGGAGTTTGGGATTGACTTCAAACTGGGTTTCTATGTTGCAGTCTTGGGGCTGAATCCTTTCTCCTTTAGGAAACTTCAGTCTTTGTCTTGGCCTTCAACCAATTGGATGAGCCCACCCACATTATGGAGAGTAATCTCCTTCACTGAAATCCTACTGATGTAGATGTTAATACCTCCACAGCAACATCTAAAAAATAACCTCCATGGCATGTAAAAAATACTTTCACAGTATCTAGTCTGATGCTTGACCAAACAAACAGGTACTATGGCCTAACCAAGTTGACACATGAAATTAACTGTTAAATAACCTAATATGAATAATAATATACTAATTTAATATTTATATAACACTTTCATTTGGCCAGGCACAATGAACTCATTTAACTCTCAAGAAACACTATGATCTGGATAATACCATTATTCTCATTTAATGGTTGAGATAACTAAAGTAAAGGGAAAGTTAAGTAACTTCCCAAGTTCACAGATAACAAGAGGAAGAGATGGAATTTGAACTCGTGTAATCTTACTCCAAAATTTGGGTTCTTAAGCACCACAGTATAATGAATCTGGGCAAGTTAAATAACTTCCTTGAGCCTTCATTCCTTTATAAGAAAACACATGTAGCAGATAATGTGTGGTTTGAGGGGAAGATTACATTAGAAAATGCATGTAAAGTTTCAACCATAATATCTAATAGAGACTGGCTTCTCAATAAAACTTAGCTCTCTTCCCGACCTTAAAGTTGATTGCTTTTATATTGTGTCTTAAGTTTAGAAATCTCTTCATTCTAGAGAGCCCCAATAAACATTGAGTTCTTAGTGTTATTTGTTGTTTTTTAGTCACTAAATTGTGTCTGATTCTTTTGCAGCCCTCTGAACTTTAGCTCACCGGTCTCCTGTGTCCATGGAATTTCCCAGGCAAGAATTCTGGAGTGGGTTGCAATTTCCTTCTCCAGGGATCTTCTCATCCCAGGGATTGAACCCACATCTCCTGTATTGGTGGGTGGATTCTTTACCACTGAGCCCCCAGGGAAGCCCATTAGTGTTATGACATGTAATTATTTTTGTAATTATTTGTTTAATATTAGTTTTTCTTGGTAATTCCAAAGATTTATTTAAGCTAGAACCATGCAATTCTTTAGCACTAAACTTGACACTTGGCATATAGTAAAGTCTTCAATTCATGCAGTAAATCAGTAGATAGATTTAGAAATTAGTGTCTTCTCTTGTTAGTTGATAAATAAACTGAGTCACAGGGTGATTGAATGACGTGCTCAAGGTATATGCAATCTATAGACTGGTATATCTAGTTGTCCAGAATTCCATCATTTTTGTTTGTTTCCTCTCAAAAAGCAGTGTTGGATGTAATTAGAGGCCTATGCAATCTGAAGGTTCATCACCTCCCTGCCCAGTTGGCATATGAGAAACTTTAAGTAACCCCCATGCCCGCTTTGGGTTGTGATCAGCATCTGAGAGTTGTTGACACTGGGGGACCTCATTTGGAGTGGGCTCCTTCTGATTAGGCGGGTGAAGAGCTTTAGAACTCAGTAATCAAGGGGTCAGTGATTCATGCAAAGTGTTCTACAGTTAGACACAGATAATTTGCCTTTCGACAAAGAGAGAGGAAACCCTCACCTTTAACCAACTTTCATTCCTCTTGCTCTCTCACTTTCCTGGAAACTGATGAGAAGCACCTCTGTAATTTAAGCCTAATGACAATTAAAATGCAAAGCCATTACCTACTTTTATTGAATTGTCTTCTCCTTTACGGACTAACTGAAGGAGTAACATGTTGCTACAGAAAGCTGTGTGCTCACCCCCCACCCATCTCAGCTTTCTTCTGGCTAGGAGTTGCTGTCTTTGCTGTGGGAGACTGATCTTGAACTTGAAACACAGCAAGGGGACCAGTTCTGGCTTGGCCCTTTATACTCCAAGTGGCCTCAAGAACATGACTGAAGCTCTCTCTGCCTCACTTTCCCGACATGGAAAATGTGGGTGATAATTTTACCCTAATCCCTTCATGGATAAGTGAGATTTCAGTGAGGTAATCTATGTAAGAGTCTTTTAAATAAGACAATAAAACATATAAATAAACGTAGAATATATAAACATAAGCTATTATTATTATCACCATGGATTTTTTTGAAAGGAAAATACATTCTACTTGGTATCATTTCCTTTACACTGTAAATTCAATGTCCAGCTTTTAAGTACAAGTAAATAGATGAGCCATTCACAATCCTCCAAGTGTTACTATCTTCTAGTCATTCTGAATTCTTTCAAACTGCCGATATTCCAGTCATTCTTTATTTTTTGATCTTCTGTAGAGTCTTGATTCCTATTTTTTTTTAATACTTTCTTTCACATTTCCATGAACAACATCTCAAACCAAAGTCTCATTGTTTTCTAATAGATATTTCTTCTTTCTTTCTCTCCTAAAGTGATCTTCACAGTGGCTTCCCACTTGCTGGAGAAAATTCCAAACCCCTTAGAACCCCACAATTCTGAACTGCCGAGACATCCTTGCTTTCTGTTTTCAGTTTTCATAAAGAACTGCTCTGCCCCCAAATTTGCTAGTTTTAATATTTCCTCAAAACTTCAATGTGGCTTCTGAGAGTCCTTCACAAATTCATTCATTTCTTAGCCTACAAACGATTCATCACACTGGGGTCTTATTCATCAAATGCTAGGGTCATCATTTCTCTCCCTCCCCTAAAATTTCTAAATTTGTGGTCCTAAAAAGGACCACACTGTCCTTAGATCAATATCCCTGAGAGGATCGTAAAGGTCTTTCATAGTGTTCTTCGTTTGTGAACGCCAACCCACAATTCTTCCCCAGACAAGATATTCTTACCAAATTTGAACATCCCTCATTTCCTGATACTGTTCCTGATCTTTTCCTAATTCAGGTTCTCTTCCTGCCCCTTCTCTGTTTATCAAAATTCCAGCAATCTTTATGAAAACAGCTCATGTAAAAATCTCCCCACAAAATTTTCTCTGTTGCTGCATGTTTTCTTTCACTGATCTCTAAGAATACAGAGGAGGTAGGATGGTGTAGGACAGGCAATAAGGTAGTCTAGAAGTAGAATAGCATCTGGGGTCACCCAGACCTAGGGTTGGAATCCCAGTATGGCCTTTAATATCAGTGAGTCCTTGGGAAAGTCACATAATTCCTTTGAGTTTCCTTTTCCCTATCTGTAAAATAGGAATAGTAATTATAACCTTACTTGGATTGTAGTGATCGAATGAGGCAATTTATATAAAACATCTGCCATGTAATAGTTATTCAGTAAGTGGTAGCTACTATCATTATGAATACTGCCTCTGTTGCTCATTTGGCATCTACCATATGCCACCTTGTGTTATTGCTCAACTACTTTATGAGTTTATATCTGTCTCCTCTTAAAGTGGCTTTCAGAGACGTGCTGTGTATTCCACTTATTTTGAATGTCCTGGAGGGGTAAGCAGAGTGATGGTGTCCTCTCATTTATTAGAAATCTAAGAAGCCCATCGCTTGAAAAATTCATTTCAAGAGTATGCCTTGCAATTTTAAGTACATACAGTTACATGAATATTTACCAATGCTTATAAAGAGTTGCGAGGTGGGAATCCTTTTGGCTTCGTTTGGCATGTTCATTAAGCATCACTTTGTAGTCCTATCGTCTTGTTGGGATGCCATCATTTGAAGCTTAAGAAGGGACTCAGACCATCCCTTGGGGTGATAACAGATTATTGAGTCCCCTCACCTCAACCATGCTGAAGCAGAATGTTTTATAGTTTATATACATAATGAACACATTGGGTGCTTCATAATGACTCTGACCTCTGAGAGCTTTTGATATAGGGGAAGCTGAGCAGTTTTGAGCCACACTGGACCTCTCTGAAACTTAATATATTTTTAAAAATGTAAAGTATCATAGTTCTTCCTCCAAGAGCTTGTAACAGAGAAGCTCTTAGCCCATTGTCTGGTATATAGTAGCTGCCTATATCGAAAAAGCAAGAGAGGCCCAGAAAAACATCTATTTCTGCTTTATTGACTGTGCCAAAGCCTTTGACTGTGTGGGTCACAACAAACTGGAAAATTCTTCAAGAGATGGGAATACCAGACCACCTGACCTGCCTCTTGAGAAACCTATATGCAGGTCAGGAAGCAACGGTTAGAACTGGACATGGAACAACAGACTGGTTCCAAATCGGGAAAGGAGTATGTCAAGGCTGTATATGGTCACCTTGCTTATTTAACTTATATGAAGAGTACATCAGGGGAAATGCTGGGCTGGAAGAAGCACAGGCTGGAATCAAGATTGCCAGGAGAAATATCAATAACCTCAGATATGCAGATGACACCACCCTTATGGCAGAACGTGAAGAAAAACTAAAGAGCCTGATGAAAGTGAAAGAGGAGAGTGAAAAAGTTGGCTTAAAGCTCAACATTCAGGAAATTAAGATCATGGCATTTGGTCCCATCACTTCATGGCAAATAGATGGGGAAACAGTGGAAATAGTGGCTGACTTTATTGTTTTGGGCTCCAAAATCACTGCAGATGGTGACTGTGGCCATGAAATTGAAAGACACTTACTCCTTGGAAGCAAAGTTATGACCAACCTAGACAGTCTTTTAAAAAGCAGAGACATTACTTTTCCAACAATGGTCCATCTAGTCAAAGCTTTGGTTTTTTTAGTAGTCATGTATGGATATGAAAATTGGACTATAAAGAAAGCTGAGCACCGAGGAACTGATGCTTTTGAACTGTGGTGTTGGAGAAGACTCTTGAGAGTCCCTTGAACAGCAAGGAGATCCAACCAGTTCATCCTAAAGGAGATCAATCCTGAGTGTTCATTGGAAAGACTGATATTGAAGCTGAAGCTCCAGTACTTTGACCACCTGATGCGAAAAGCTGACTCATTTGAAAAGACCCTGATTCTGGGAAAGATTGAGGGCAGGAGGAGAAGGGGACGACAGAGGATGAGATGGTTGGATGGCATCACTGACTCAATGGACATGAGTTTGGGTAAACTCTGGGAGTTGATGATGGACAGGGAGGCCTGGCGTGCTGCAGTCCATGGTGTCGCAAAGAGTCGGACACGACTGAGCGACTGAACTGAACTGAACTGAAAAAAGATGTAGCTGTTATTATCCTTGTTATGTTGGAGGCTGTGATGACTGTGTACCCAGGAAGGTGGCTCATGCTGTACCAGCTAGATTCTTCTCAAAGACTAGTCTTGAACCAGAACCGTGGATGTTCTCAGGCTTTCTGACTGAACAACTCAATTCAAATCTGCATTTCAAGAACTCCAAAGTTCTTGGAAGGTACGTTGAAGTTTGGGAAGCCCCGGTCTAGATCAGATTCTGAACTAGTAGGTGTAGGAAGGGCTCCAGCACTCTGCATTCCTGACAAGCTTCCAGCTAGTACCAGTGCTGTTCATTCCATACAAGTTACCCATTTGGATCACTGATTCCAAACTTGGCTTCACATTAGAACCATCTTGGAAGTAGGCTTTGGAAATACGGATGACTGGTTTTTCACTCTCAGAGGTTTCACTGGAACGAGATGCAGCTTCATTCCCCAAACTTCTAAAGTGAATGAGTAAATTCTAATATATGGAAAAGTTTGAGAATGGCTACTGTGGATTAATTTCATTGGAATGTTTTTTTCATACATTAATCAAAAACAGCATTTCAACCCAGATACTGCATAAATCAATTATTTTTAAAAAATCCATCACTGAGATTCTACTGGAGATATTTTTGACATAAAAAATGTAAACATGTATGTGTACTAACAGCAAGACATGTAGATCAATTTAAATCTTTTTAACTCGCAACTTGTTCTTGCATGACAATAACAAAACAAGGTTGAAAGCCTGTGAAAGATACCGTTGCAAGACAGAGTTAGGTTGTGGATTGAGTTGAAGGGTTTTGGAAGAAAGCATCACAGAGCACTTGAAACATTAGAGAATCTGGGCGAGGTATTTCTGCCAGCTTTTCACTTGTCAGTACATCAGAATTAAGGTTGAGCCACATAAATTGTTAGCAATGTCAACTTTGATTGTTGCAATATGTTCCTAATCATGGCTGCCAAGGGTGGATCTTGCTGACTTTTGCATCTTCCTTCCCAAATCTCTGAAGAATGATAGATGGAGACTTTCTTTCCAACTTGTAATTGATACATTTATTTAGAAACAAGTGATACTTTAGTGGGAGGACTTGTGTGAAAATATTCCACCTACTGGTAAGACCTGTGAAAAATCTTACTGGGAGTTTCATCTTTAGAAAAGATTGTAGTATCTCATCAGGCTAGATACATTTTTCTAATTTTTTTGCAAGAGTGATATACTTTAAATAAATCTATTAGATGCATCATGACTCTAGACATTTCAGTGGTTGACGAAAACTCCAGCTATGCCTTTCATGTTAAGAAAACCCTGAAGTTAAAAATAAGTCCCTAAATTTTGTTTATTCATATTAACTAATATATCAGAAACAAGAAGTGAAAGTGTTACACACTCAGTTGTGTTCGACTGTGACCCCATGGGCTATAGCCCACTGTCCATGGAATCCTCCAGGCAAGAATACTGGAGTGGGTTGCCATTCCTTTCTCCAAATATACCAGAAGGCAACTTTGAATACATATAGTATGTTTTCACTTTTTAATAATTTAATTGATGCTTACACTACAGGAAAAAAACACAAAATAAGTTGTAAAAAATATTTACTCTTTGGGGAAAGCACACTGGAGTGAGGTTTAAGTTGTAACTGGTAAAGAAGCAGTGTCATTCACACAGGCTGGAGTGGAGGAGGGGTGTTTGGCATTTTGTGAGTTATGAGGCAGCCTTATCTTGTTGGCATATATACAAAATTGTAAAGTGACCTTGTTTTGTCTCATTTTGTATTGGTCTCAGAGTTATTTTTCTGCTGTTGGTGTTTTGAAAGATTGTTTATGTCCAACAGGTCACTAACCTGGCCTAGCTATGAGCTGGATATCCAGCCAGCTCCCACGGACGCAAAGGCCTAGCTGTCTCAGAGCAGTTCCTGTATGTTAAGGGCTGGTTTGTTGTTGTGTTGTTTTGTTTTCTCAATAGTGTATTAAGATAGGTAAGATCCCTCAGTCCTAGTTCCTGGTATCTTCAGGGCAGCAAAGTATTGAGTTGGCTGGAAAGTTTGTTTGGGTTTTTCCATAAAATGGTATGGAGGAACCAGAATGAACTTTCTGGCCAACCCAATAAAATAGAACAGATCATGTGTCTAATTCCATGCCTGGCAGAGAATAGAGAATCATCACTGGGCCTCTGTGTGTGTGTGTGTGTGTGTGTGTGTGTGTAACCTACTACACTATGGGCATAACTCAGAGAAAGAGAGAGAGAATGTCACTCACCAAAAGCAGACATAGACCAGAGAAGGCCTATTCTTTCCAGAAGGGCTGAAAATTGTGAACAGTAGTGGTTCAGGAATGCTTCTTAGATCAAGTGGAAAAGACTTGAAACCTTAACATGGGAAAGAACCTTTGGAAAAAGCACAAACAGAGTGACTGCTTAAATTCTTTTTCCTTAAGTTTGGTTCTTCAAACAGCTCTACTTCCATCCTCAAAATAAGGGACTGGTTTATCCTTTGCTCTCATGAGCCATCCAGCTAAGCAGTCAACAAGTTCTGTAGCATCTACCTCCACTATAACTCTTATGGATTTAATGATGAAACAATACAAACATATATAAATGCACAGGAATAGTGTAACCAACAAAAAATTCTCCTCATTTTAGTCCCCTCATCTAAATATATTAACCTTCAGGATGTAAAAATATCTACTGTTTCTCCCCCTTCAAGTTTTTTTTTTTTTTACTTTTTCCAAAAATTATTTATAAATATAGAACACGTAAATGAAGAATCAAAAATACTGTAAAACTGTCACAGAACACTTTCTCTTTTCTAGCCCCCACTCTGCCTTATTCCTGAATCTCTTATTCTGTAGAGTCAATTACTATCAATGATTATATATATATACATGCATATACACCCATATTTCTCTTTCTAACTCTTTATCTCGATCTCTTTCTATATAAATAAAATTCGGATTGATTCCCATGTTTCTAACAGTTAGTATCCATGATGCTAATTATATTAATGATTACAGTATCTATGATACCATTAGCAATTATTGACTTGTACTTTTGAGCATTATTTCTTCACTTGATAGTGTAGTAAATAAGGATTTAATATCCTTAGACCCTGTCTCAACCCCTCCCACACCTCCCCTTCCCCTCTTCTCCTCTCTCCATTTATAAAATATAATTACAATCCAGTTTTAGTTAAATATATGTTGATGTGTTACATTGTATGATTATGTAAGTATTATTCAATAGTAGGGTACTATGATTATATTTTTAGTCTGGCATCATTTTCTAGATTGGAGTTATTGATTGCTTTTATATAAAAATTTGCTTGCTTTTCAATACATAATCATTTTTTTCAAACTCTACAAAAGGAGTATAGATTCCTTTGGAATACCTTTTCCTACAGCAGCTGAGATAATATTTATTTAGTTATTTTTCTTTGAAATAGTCTTCCCTCCTGGGCCCTGCATCCTTCACTTCTACTCCAGACTGGTTGCATTCTGAACTGCACAGTTAATCTCTTGGGACTTCTCTTCACTCGCCTTTTGGTTGAATTAATGTTTGCTGGATGAAGTGCCTTTGTCTTTCTTGGTCTATTTCCTTGTTTTGGAGAGACACAGCTTCAAGTAATTTCTGAGAATGATACATGAGAGGAAATCATGAGGTTTTGTATTTCTGAAAATGTAATTTGATTCCCTCATACTTGATTGCTCCTTTGGCCAGGTATGGCATCTTATGTCAGAAATACACTTTCCCTTAGAGTTCTGAAGACATTGCATCATTTTCATTCAGCTTCTAATGTTGCTACTGAAAAATCTTAAATCATGCTAAGTTTCAGAAAGATAGAAAATTGTGAACAATAGTGGTTAAGGAATGCTTCTTAGGCCAAGTGAAAAGACTTGAAACCTTAAAATGGGAAAGAAGCTTTCCTGTTCCTTTGTGGGTAATCTTGTTTGTTTGCCAGCTAGGATATTTTAGGAACTTATTTTCATCCCTGGTGTTCTAAAATTTATATTAGAGAACAGTCACTGAATAGTTGATGAGAAGATCTGGAGTGGACATCATTCAGTGATTGCTTAGTCTTAGAAACTGCACTGTGGGGATTTCAGTGGCTATATTTTGAATCTGTATTTTATGTATTCCTTTTTTGAAAAGAGAAAACAACAACAGCTTTATCTTTAGCCAAGTCCGGGCCGAGGGTTTGGTGTGGATAGCTGATTGTTAGATAGGGGAGTCAGTGCCAGCATTCTTGGGAAAAATTACTTGTGAGTGGTGGCTGGGGTCACTTCAATTCAAACCTTCTTATTCCCACTGCATACTGTGCCTTCTGCCCCTACAATGGAACTTCTCTGGATTATATTCCTTTATAGGTTTAAAATGAAGTACCTGCTGGGGTGAAGAAAATGTAGTTGCCTGACCGGGTGGAATAGATCATAGATCAGGGTGCTTACTCCTACCAACATCTCCCCCTTTTGTCTCTCCCCGTGCGTCTGTGATTGATGCTGAGTTCTGAGTTCTAATTGGCTCACACCCTGCGGGCCTTCCTCTGCTAAAGCACTCAGGTTTCTTAGCAAAACAGATTCCTTCATCCACTTGCCTCATTCCAGAAACTTCTCAAAATCCCCTCTCCTTGCTGCTCCTTTTATGTGTTTACAATTTATTTTTATTTATTCTCTTACATTTTTATGGGGTTCCCTGGTGGGACAAAGATAATTCATATGTGCAATGAGAAGTCTTTAAGCTTCTCTTATTTCTCAATTGTCATTTGTTGCATAATTGTCCAGCCATATACACAGAGTCCTTTACACTGATGTTAATTATAGCACATATAACAGGATATATTTTAAGTCAGTAGACAGAATACTCTGGTTGTTACCAATAAAAGCCATCTCATCACAGTGCATAAAATTTCACTAATGATAAGCTCATTTTTTTAAAATCATATAAGCTTTTCTAAAACAGTCTAACACTGGTCTCAAATGTTTTGTGGAATATGTAGTAGACAATATATAAATAATAAATGAATGTCTGTTATTTATTAATATAATATAGTAACAACAACAACAATAAAAACTCCCAATCAGAAGCAATGTGGTCTTTGGACAATCTGAGAAATAAAGTTTTTGGACTCCAAGGCTCTGTGGAGCCTGTATTTTCAGAATGCTCAGATAGCTTTGAAAACTGACTTGAACGGAAGACACACTGGTGTTTTCCACATTTAGTACTATGAAATTATCATACAGTATTGCAAAAATGAGGCTGGATTTCTCAGGCTTCTGGGCACAGTCGAGTTTTGACGGTGGTGTGCAGGAAAATGAGAAAGAGAATGAAAAATCCCCACGCACTTAGCAAATATTCATCCTGCTCTAATCTGCCACAGAACCTCTGGATTTCTCCAGTATTGATAGCCCTCTTTATACAAGTGAATTCTGAAAGCTGTCTCATTAATGCACTGAATGGATAGTGGTGTTTAACTGATGCCATTTTCCAGGTCTCTCTTATCAATGCATAATGATCCATCACGGAGGTCAATTTCATTCCTTGGCATTTCTCACAGCAGAATGTTTCTTCTAGAAACCAAAGCTGCCCTTCCTTTTCCCTTTATCATCACTCTTCCCCTCTTTCACAGAGGAGTTGCTCCTGCCCTCTCTCTCTTCCTCTCTCCCTCTCTCTGAATTAATGCCCTCTGGGCTCATCTTTATATCACTTATGATGTGTTTGACAATCACCAATTCCTCCCTGGGCTTCAGCTCACAGGGTAAGCGATGGGAGGAATGAGCTTTGCTGACAGATTAGAAGGTGCTTTGTAACAGGGGGAATATAAAATCAAATGCCTGTTTTCTAGAAGTCCAAGCTATGTTGGAAGGCAGAAAGGGCAAGAGAGAAAAGGAATAGCTGGGACAAGGTGAAAATACAGTCTAAAATATAAGAAGCAAACACCTGAAAAACGGCATCAATTGGTAAAACAAAGGAGACACTGCTCTAAGGCTGTTTAAGGATGTTCTCTACTTCTTGGTAACCCACTGAATTCCAGCAAGAAAGCTACACAGATTTAGAAAATGGAGAAGTGGTTAACAAAATGACAGGATCACCAATGACAGTATCGCTAGTAGTCATGTATGGATGTGAGAGTTGGACCATAAAGAAGGCTGAACCCTGAAGAATTGATACTTTTGAATTGTGGTGCTGGATAAAATACTGGAGAATTCCTTGGGCTGCAAGGAGGTCAAACCAGTCAATCCTAAAGGAAATCAGTCCTGAATATTCATTGGAAGGCCTGATGCTAAAGCTCCAATACTTTGGCCATCCGATGCAAAGAGCTGACTCAGTGGAAAAGACCTTGATGCTGGGAAAGATTGAGAACAGGAGGAGAAGGGGATGACAGAGAACAACCTGGTTGAATAGCATCAACCAACTCAAGAGACGTGAGTCTGAGCAAAACTCCAGGATATAGTAAGGGACAGGGAAGCTTGGCATGCTGCAATCCATGGGGTCGCAAAGAGTTGAATATGACTTAGAGACTAAATAAAAACAACATCGCCAATCAAAGCAAGTTCATGCAGCCATTAAAATATTAGCTATGAAAAAGCATCATAGTGTAAAAAATGCTTAGATTGTGATAAGTGAGAGGGTGGTATAAAATTACAAAAGCAGTGTGACCACAGCTAGGTAAAACTACTGCACAGAGCAAAGGATGAATCTATACCAAGAAATTCAATCTAGCATAGTTAATCGGTAGAAATTCCTATATGTTCCTGTTTTAAATTTTTCTATATTTTTCACAGTTATTAAAGTACATGCCACCCTAATTCTTTTAGGGAAAAATGTCTATTTTTCATAAGGAAGAAGTCTAAGCAAGCCTCTGATCCTAAAGGAAGAAATTCAAACTACAAAAGCATGAAGAAATACAATTGAGTGTGTTAGCTATTCTGGGCCTTCTGTCTAATGAAAATGGAACCAAAGAAAGAGCTGAAATTGATGAGAAGGGCAAAGACCCAGTAGAGGTTTATAGGAATAAAGTCTAAAAGCTAATGGAGTAAGTTAGATAGCAGTTTGTAAAAAATATACATATAAAAGAATTGAGGGGAAAAACCTCTTTGAATGTCAGAAATATATGATCGTTTTAGGAAAATCATTTTCCCTTAATTTTTATTTTTATTTTAAAAGGTCATAGGTGCTCCAGAAACATGGAAGGACCATGAAATATATTGAAAAGGGTTTAGGAACCAATTTGGAGTAGTAAAATGTATGGATAATATATCCATCTCTTAAGTAAGAATTAATTAAACTATGATACATGAAACTGTTAGTAGTATACACCCATAAAAATGACAAATACCAAAATTATAGAAGCATGAAAATGCCTACAAAAGATATAAATAGAAATGCCAAACAACTGTATGTAAACACTGACTTCAACAATGTGAAATTTTATGTGTATATAGAAATATGTAAATAGTTATGCTAAGGGGGATGAATCTTTATAAAGTTTTTTTTCTGTACAACTGTTTCATATTTAACAGTTTTGTTTTGTAAGAAAGATTATGGATATGGCCAGATGCATACAAATATTGGAGCCCAAATTATTTGCCCCTAGGATAGCAAAAGAATCCAAATATAGCATTTTGGAATATTTGGGATTACTTTGAGGATGCTTTAATTGTGGGACATATAGCAAATGACTTGAGGATGTTTGCTTTGTTAGAAGATATGGGAAAAGAGGGAAAGGAGCATCCTCAAAATACTATGCTATGCCCTGGACATAGGAATATATCACCTACTTGAACCCATTGGCTGTAACTAGTTTGCCCAGCCCGTATCACTTTCTTAAAATTAACTTTTAGTGGAATATAGTTGCTTTACAATGTTGTATTAGTTTCTACTGTACAGCATAATGAATCAGCTATAAATATACATATACATACACATATACAAATACATCTACATATACATATACACATACACATACATATAAATACACATATATACACATACATATACATATACACACACACACATATACACACATATACATGCACATATATATACACATACATACATACACATATACATACACAAATAACACACATATGCATATACACACATATACAAATACATATGCATATACATAACATATACATATGCATACACATATACACATACATATACATACACATATACACATACATATACACACACATACACATACGTATACATAGATCTGCTCCCTTCTGGACTTCCTACCCTTTCAGGTCATCGCATTACACCCTTTGCTACACAGTTGGTTCTCATTAGGTATCTATTTTTATACAAGTATCAACAGTGTATATGTGTCAATCCCAACCTCCCAATTCCTTCCACCTCCCCCTTCCCCCTTGATTTCTCTCCATTTGTTTTCTATGTTTGAGTATCTATTTCTGCTTTACAAATAAGATCTATACCATTTTTCTAATTTCCACTTGCATGTGTTAATATATGATATTTGTTTTTCTCTTTCTGACTTACTTCACTTTGTAAAACACTCTCTAGCTCCAGGAGGTCCACCCTTAAGAAAGCTCCCTAGGTCCATCCTTGAGAAAACTAAAAATAGGACTGCCTTGTGGCCCGTCAATCTCACTACTGGCATATACCCAGAGAAAACCATAATTTAAAAGGATACATGCACCCAAATGTTCATAGCAGCACTGAGTCACTTTTGAATGCTCTTTCAATACTGCTGGGTGCTGTCCTCCCAACTTGAGAAACGTTCCTCTAACATTCAATTAAAACATCAGTGTCTTCCCATGGGCCTTAGAATGACTAAAGGTCACCAGCTTGCAAGTTCCCACCTGATGGGGTCCTGGTGGCCTTTTAGGCTCATCTGAGGCTTCACCTTCTGCCACCCCCCACTCACTCTCATTCCAAGTTGTCCCCTGCTTCAGAAGTTTGCTATTTCCTCTGCAGGTTTTGTTTCCCCTGGTTCTTCATGGCTAGCTCTTCATCTTTCAACTCTATTCAATGTCATTTCTTCAGAGAGGTTTTTCCCATTATCCTCTCTGAAATATGCCTCCATCCATCCCCATCCATCTACTATGCTGTGATATTCCCAGGTACCACTGGGTTTACTCTCTTTACCATACTTTCATGAATAGTACATACCTTTATTGTCTGATATCCATTTATTTATTTACTTGTAGCTTCTATTTTTGTAGCTTGAGTTCTATAATGTCAGGGATTTCATTGTTGATAACCATTTTATCTGCAATGTCAAGCAGGAACTCTGGCATATAATAGGACCTCAAGAAATATTTTTAGAATTAATGACTTCCTGATTGACTGATAGATTAAATGAATGAAATGAAATATTTTCTCCCTTCCCTTCCATCTCATGAAGTGTTTGTTAGCGAGTCTTGTGCCTAGAGATACCACAAGCTTTCTGAAACCATAGAAATGACATCTCTATTATTTGTAAGTTATTTGCATTTTCTCTGGATATCTGAAAGGCCAAGGTAAGACAAGATAACAGGTTTAGGTCATGCAGATATGTATTCAAAGCTTGCGTTAGCGGTGTGACTTTTAGTTCCTAAAACATCAACTGGTCTCATTCACCAGTAGTTAATGGGTTATCAGTAAGCACACAGTATTGTAAAAAATGATATTATTATATGATCAATATTATTTCCCCAATACATCTTCCACTTTAAAGTGACTTCAGGTAATGATTGACATAATTAGTCTATGGGGGGTCACTTTTATTCATGTAACTACTTGGTATAGATTATAGTCAGATTTTATTATATTAGTTATCATATATATACTATGACTATCCAACTTTAAATTCCACTTAAGGAGTTTCATTATGTGAAAACTCAGAGTCTCTAATAAATTTTCTCAAAACATAGAACCCAGTAACAAAACTGTTGTTGTTTAGTTGTGTCTGATTCTTTGTGACCCCATAGACTGTAGCCTGCCAGTTTCCTCTGCCCATGGGATTTCCCAGGCAAGAATATTAGAGTGGGTTGCCATTTCCTTCTACAGGGGGATCTTCCCCACCCAGGGATCGAATACACATCTCCTACATTGGCAGGTGGATTCTTTACTGCTGATCTGCCAAGGAAGCCAAACAAAACTTTTTAAAGTTTTGTTCTAAGTTTATGTAAAAGAGTAGGAAATGAGAAACATGGAAAAATAAGAAACCCTAACCTGGAATGAACTTGAGTGTTTCTATCTCAGTGACAAGAAATCACACAAACTTCATGCTAACATAGTATCAGATTTAATTGGCAAGTAGGTCTTAACTTTTGCCCACCCATTCTCAAACAGGAAAGGTCAAATATTCTTCTCTTATTATGGAGGAGAGGAGGGAAGAGGTAGAAGACAGATGGAGGCCTGAGCATCTCAGTTATTCTTGAAAGAATTCAATGCCATATCTCATATGGAATTTTTTTGGATACCACTTACTGATGGATGACAGATTATTACTGTATTAATGAGAAAGAATAGCATTCACCTCTCCTGAATGTATGTTGCAGGTGAAGCAAAAGCTACACTCCTACAAGAGCCCACAGTCTTCTAAGAGAATCATCTAAAGAAATGGTGACTAAGCATCATTTTCTGTGTAGTTGTGGCTCTTTAGTCTGCTCGTAAGAAATGATAGCTCTGTTAGCTTTGGCATAGTCATTTGAAGTTTATTGCAACTGGTTTGTGTTAAGATAGTGTGACAATCAGGACAGGCTAGATTATGCTGTGATAACAAGTAATACCCAGACCTCTGTGGTTTTAAACAACAAAGGCTTCTTTCCTTCTCTCATGACACAAAGTCAGTTGGGGCTCTGCTACTACATTGTCATTGTCATCGCTTTGAAGTAGAGGCTGACAGGGCAGTTGTCATGGGAGAGAGAAGAGAGAATGTGGCAAATCATGCACTGGCGCTTAACATGTCACACAGGAGCGTCTCACATCTGCTTCCTTGTATTTCATTGGCCGAGGCAAGTGACACAGTCAAGTCTGACTTCAAGGTGGCAAGAAAGTAAAATCTTCCTACAGAAAGAAGAACTAGATCATGGTAAATAGTAATACAGTCTACTAGGTTGTTAAATGGAAGTTTGGAATCCTAACTCCTGGGCTTTATTTGTGAAGCCACACATACCCACATTCAAGAATACATGTATGTTTGTGTGTATATATATATATATATATATATAGTATGTGTGTGTGCGTATGTGTGTAAATCCAAGTACATTCCCATGGCCCAGTGAACAATTTTGTTGCTACGTACCTTCTTTTTGTGTATATATATTTTCAAAGTTTTCTATAGCATAGCTTTATTGTTTTAAATCTTTAAAAATTTGATTTTGTTGTTATTTCTAAACAACTGGTTACATAGTTGAACCCAAAGTCTAAGCTTAGATTCCATTATCCCCATAACTGAAACTGATGGGCCATGCAATTGCTAGGATACAGCCATGCAGATGAATCAGATCAGCACCTCACAGGATCAGCTATCTCTGAAACAGATGTCTTTCCCACACAGGGCAAGAGGTATTTGTACAAGCTTGGTTTGAATCCGATCTCTTAACGCAGTTTAAGCTGTGTACTCTGGGGAGTTGCTACTAACAGTTGCTCAGGTTTCCACACTCTCATAATACACCCGAACAACCAAACAAGTGTAACAAGGAGGAGTAAATAGGACAACTACAAAGTGTTCTCTGGAGAGAGATGATCACATAAATGAAAAGTGGACATCATATTACTTACTGTCATGGCAATCTCTAGATGTTAGTCTCAAGGTCCATCCTGAACCATGTTAAGTGGAATGAACTTTGGAAATGCGGTTTATATTAATTATCTTTTACTTATCTGTTGATGACAAACTGGGCTCCTGGCAAATCTTCTCCCCTGCAATGCACTGCATGCCAATTGCCAGCTAGGGTTAGAGCTCTCTAGTAAAGAAGGTATGTTTATGACTGTAACTCAATTCTGGCTCATTTTCATAATGATATTTTATGATGATGCAGCTGGATTAAGAAAAAGGTCTGCTGCAGATAGGGAATGCATAAGAAGTGCCAGAGCTGCAATATGTTGTTACCTTGCCACCTTATATTTGTATAACATATGCACAGCATAACAATAAAAAGTAAATTAAAACTGATGAGACACAAAATGAAGCAAAATGAGGCAAAAGGAAAATAAGTAAAAATGTCAGATGGAGCCAGGTATAGGTTGGTCTACCAAACACTTGCCTTCTGCACATCTGCTAAGCCAGCCTTTGGGCTGGAGCTGTTTCTGCACCAATGGGAAGAGAAAAACAAACCCATTTCATAAAATACAGTGAACAAAGTGGGCTTCCCAACTGGCTAGTGGTAAAGAACCTGTCTGCCAATGCAGGACACTTAAGAGATGTGAGTTTCATCCCTGGGTTGGGAAGATACTCTCAGGGAGGGCATAGTAACCCACTCCAGTTTTCTTGCTGGACAGAGGAGCCTGATGGGTTACAGTCCATAGGGTCACAAAGGGTAGGACACGGCTGGAGTGACTTAGCATAGCACACAGTGAACCAAGTATTAAAAGCATTTAGGAGTCAAGTTATTTCTGGTAGAGGAATACAAAGAAATATCCATCATGGATTGTTTTAGACATTGATTTCATGAGGTGTTTGCAAACATGAGCCCAGGAGTCAAATTTCTTGCGTTTGAAAGTAAACCGCTAAAATTTCTTTGCTGTGTTCTCTTGGGCCAAACTATACAAACTTCTTCAGGCTCTTTTCCTCATTACTAATTGTGAATAACAGCACTAGCTTCATGCGATTGTTTTGAGGATATGTTGGATAAGCTATAAAAGAAATTCAACATTTTGCCTATTCATAATAGTAGCTAAAAGTTACTGTTTTTCAGTCACTAAATTGTGTCTGACTCTTTGTGACCCCATTGACTGCAGCACGCCAGGCTTCCCTGTCCTTCACCATCTCCCAGAGTTTGTTCAAACTCATGTGCATTGAGTCTATGATGCCATCCATCCCCTTGGGAGTTTATTTTTAACAGAAGCAAAATTTTTCACAATTTTCACAATAATTTTTGCTAACCAGAGCAACATGATTCAAAGTACATGCGTGTATTGTGATGGTATCAGGACAGATTTCAGTTTAGTGACTGTGAAAGTTGCTCAGTCATGTCCAACTCTTTGCAATCCCATGGACTATACAGTCCATGGGATTCTCCAGGCCTATAGCTTTATAGAATAGCAGGTGGGTGAACACAGCAGGTAAGTTTTGGGCGTGTAAACTAGGAGTATATTTAGGAATAGCTGGAGAAGCATTTCTGTCCTGAGTATAAAACATCAGGTTTGGCTTAAAGAGGTTCCTTACAAAATAGATTGGGAAAATTCTAGGTTAGTAAGTCAAGGCATTTTTCTTTACTTCACAAAATCTCATATATTTTTGTACACTGCTGTGCACTCTGAATCAATGGAAGGGAATATAATGTAATATTCGCCAAACCTGGTTGACCAAAGAATTCTTTCTTCACTGGACATCTTGTAGATTTATGTCCCAAAAGACACAGGAAATGCTGATTGAGGGAGGTGACAGATTTGCACTTCATTCAGACAATGGGTCATAAATACTGTCCCTAAAAGCTGAGATTTTGAGCTTGAATTTAGGATTCCAGCACAGCTACCGTCTGACTCTAGTTAAACATGTCATTTCTCAGCCTAATTGGAAGAAGTGATTGACATTAACCTGTAAATATTGAAGCAAGTAAGGAAGATGTGTCATTGATTAATCTATATCCTTTTAAACCAACAAACTGTTTTTGGTTAGATCTATAAATCACTTACTTCTCCTCTCCTCCCCTCTCTACCTCCCTGTCTCTGTGTTCTCTGAGATTTCAGGTGGAATCTTATGGAACTGTGAGATTCATCCGTCAGTCAATTCAGTCGCTCAGTCATGTCTGACTCTTTACGTCCCTATGGACCCAAAGCACGCCAGACCTCCCTGTCCATCACCGACTCCTGGAGTTTACTCAAACTCATGTCCATTGAGTCAGTGAGTTATTTCTCCACTGATCTCCAGTAGCATATTCAGCACCTACCGACCTGGGGAGTTCATCTTTCAGTGTCCTATCTTTTTGCCTTTTCATACTGTTCATGGAGTTGTCAAGGCAAGAATACTGAAGTGGTTTCCCTTCTCCAGTGGACCACATTTTGTCAGAACTCTCCACCATCATCCATCCACATGGCTCATAGTTTTATTGAGTGAGACAAAGCTGTGGTCCATGTGGTGAGATTCATTACTACTCTTTAATGTTTCTTGTTAATGGTATACATCTATATAAGTTTAGGCGATGAATACATGCAACATATGCTAACTGTAAAAAATAATTCCAAATTTTACAGTATAAGAAGAAAAAAGCTAAAAAAGAAAACTTTTCTTTTTATTAGGTCTTGTAATTTTTCTGACCATTCCTTTAACTGAATGAGTATATAAACATGTACTTTAGAGAAAAAAAAACACAACAGAATTGTATGGTATGTATCTTTCTATACTTGGCTTTTGGACCTTGAAATATTTCCTGTGGATCTTTCTTTGTCTTTGTCTCTTTATTTCCTTTGATCATAGACAAAAAGAGGACCCATGGAACTATAAAACATGATTTCATAAGGAGAAGTTTGCATAGGGAGGCATGAATTGAATAAAATTCTGGGTTGAGAATTTGGGAGTTTTATTGGAAATGGGAGTTACCAATAATTCCTAGACTGGCAAAGAGCATTAAGCACCAGCATTTTAGATCAGTCTGGCAATGAGAGGTGTGATGAAATAGCATTTGTTATGATACTTGTTCATCCTTTAATGCACCGAGGATTGTAATTTTTTAAAAATAAGTAAACACAGTTGTAAACTGTTATTATGGCCATCAAAGTCACCCTTAAGTTTTGGTTTGTTTCCTGCTTGCCTGGGAAAATACTCTCAGTTTTGAAAAACACCAGAAAGTTACAAACTTTCAGGTTCTCTGGAAGTTAGCTACCATGTCAGTCTTTTTCTACAAGAAAAAGTTCAGCTGGGGAGTTGTCTGGGAAGGATCTTACTCTTCCGGGACCAATGATTCCCCTGAGATGTCCAGGATGTTTACAGATGTTTACCGTCTGAGTTAATGCTTTGGGGAAGTAATACACTTACATTTTGTCTGCCTATTTCACCTCCTCCAAACATTAGGACGTTTTGTCCTCCCCAATGCTGTTTGTGGCCAATCACATTTTCTGCCTCTCCAGCATCTCTCCCTATCTCACTGCCTGTCATTCCTGATGAAAATCAATAAAGGCAATGCCTTGTTTGCTGCGTGTCATGTTTGAAGAGGTGCATGTTACTCTGGTTACCTTTAACTGCGGAAAGGGAAGACTTGTGTGCACGCCAGCTAATTGGTGTCAAATCACATCATCTTGCAGTGTGGAGACAGGCACAGATCAGGGTGGCCCAGGATTGTCCCTGTCTCCACTCCACCAGGACCCAGCTGGTATTACAAAGTTACCACAATTTAGCATTGAGGACCCCCACTCCCAGCTTCATACCAAAACAAATTTTGCTTTGAATCGCCTTAATCTTCAGGTCAAAAACATTTCAGGGACTCGAACAACTGAGTCTATCTAATTACTGCAGGTATTTTCCCTTTTTTGGTAGCCAATTCTAGGAGGAATTGTGCTAAATGTCGAACTTAGCATGAAGGTTAATTATGACCCTGGAACAGCTGTGCCCCAACTGAGTCCCTTTCCACCTGCGTTTTTTTTGTTAGGTGCCTCGATCCTCATGCACTCAAGCTACTTGTGTCTTAAACTTACAAGAAAAGAGGATAAATGAGTCACTTTGAAAGCAACCTCTTCATTTCAGAGTTTCCCTGACAGAGCCTTCTGAAATTTCTACTTAGCACTCTTAGAAAATGTGATTTCTTATTGAAAGGAATGTCAAAGAATAGAGCTGGTGGTCTCAAGATACAAATAATTTCCACTCGAATTCTTGGAGTACCATCCCAGGAACCTTTCTACCAGGAACACTTTCCCTAGGTTTCTTGGCTCCTTCTTAGGCTGCATGTCTCAGTTCCAAAGCACTCCTGACCAACTCCACTCTATCTAATGCTCCTTGACTTATCCTCTGCCACAGGAGAAGATATGAACAAAATAGAGGGTTCTGCTTTGCTGCTTGATAGCATGTGTACAATCTTTAATTATTTTTGTTCATTCATTGTTCTAATTGTGTGTGATCTGTTTCCTTCACTGGAATGCAAGGTCCCTACTGGGATGGGGAATTTGCCTGTATTGCTAACCACTGACTGACCAGGGCCAAGTCCATGGTAGGTTGCCAATTAATGTTTAAGTAAAGGGGAAGAAGTAGTATAACTCAGCTCAGGTCCAGAGATCTCAGGCCAGGAGAGCTAGTGGTATAAGTTCCAGTCTGAATATGAAGGTCAGAGAACCAGGAGACTCAATATGTGAGGGCAGAAAAAGAGGGATGTCCCAGCCCAACCAACAAGAGCAAATCTGCCCCTCCCTTTCCTTTTTATCCTATTCATTTCCTCAACAAATTGGATGATGCCCACCCCTAGCTGGTGATGTAGATCTTCTTTACTCATCTACTGATCCATACGCTAAACTCTTTCTGAAACACCCTCTCAGACACATCCAGGAAAAAATGTTTTACCACCTCCTTGGGCATCCCTTAGTCCAGTCAAGTTGACACGTCAAATTAGCCATCATAACTGATGTCCATGGAATCTCAGGACCACTTCCTCTTCTGATGCCGGCAGTCCTCTCTGCTGCCATTGGCCTGAAGGCTATGCCTTTATCTGGTTTCAGATGATGAGATTAGCTGCAACTGTTCATGCTGTTAGGCTTGTGAGTGGAAAATGGCCAAGCTTCCTTTTTATTACTCGTGCATTTGTCATAAGTTTTATATAACAGAAAAAAAAAAGTCAGCTGCAGGACTCGGGGATGAAGCATCCAATAGGGAAGGTCTTGGCAGCCAGTCCTGTGTGTGTGTGTTGAGAGGTGAAGGAGGGGGCAGAAGGAAAACAGGCTGGCTCTTCTCGAGCAGAATATTCTAACTTCTGTTCTAATTTCACCATCGATGCGCAGCTTGCCGCATGGCCTCCTGCGTCAGGTTGGCTGCCAGCTTTAAACACCAGTTTTAATTAATTTAGTCAGAGATTTACAAGAAGAAAAATGAAAGAGAACTAAGCCAAGTGCTTAACTTTAATTCAAAACGAATTACCTGATTTCTTTTAAGGCAAAGCTCCTTAAGCTTCATAGAAGCATTGGCAGCTTTTTCTATTTTCAAAGAACATCTTAATACGTGGTTATTTCCATGTGACTTTCAGAAGCTACAATTCCTTCAGTGTGAGCCTAAAAAGCTTGCATGAGGACTTTTTTGTTTGTAACTGCTGTGGAGCTAGGAAGTGCTTCTTGGAACTACCAAAACCCCCTGTTTTGAGAAAGTGCTGCTTTAGGGCTGATGCAGCATGTTTTGAATTCTGTGTGTGAGATGCTGAAATGCATTCAGATTAGAATCTATCATGGCAACCCGAAGAGATGGTCTGAAAGGTACCTATCCATTTGCTCTGAGATGATCTGGAGGTGCTTTGCTCTTTGTGGCATATAAAACTTGCTTGAGATACTTGTTGAACTGAAGATCACTTGGTCAGACTCCAGGAACTCTGATAGAGGATATAAGAAAGGGCTTCCCAGATGGCACTAGAGGTAAAGAACCCACCTGCCAATGCAGGAGACTTAAGAGATGCTGGTTAAATCCTTGGGTCAGGAAGATCCCCTGCAGGAGAGCCTGGCAACCCACTAAAGTATTCTTACCTGATGAATCCCATGGATATAGGAGCCTTGTGGGCTACAGTCCATGGGTCAGAAAAGTAGGACATGAAGCAACTTAGCATGTGCAATGTAAGCACAGAAGCCCAGGAATTTTCATTTTTCAATATGCCAGAGCATCATGATATGATGTATTTTAGAAACATTGTTCTTGGAGGTTAAAAGAAAACAATAGGATATAAATCCTTAGTGTGTTTAAATGTAGTAAGTGTATTACTGAACCTGCCTTCTAAATGGCCCCCAGTCAGGCAACTTCTTCTCAACAAGTGGACTTTGTCTTTCTTCTACTTAAGACCTTCAATCACTCCCAATATCATTCAATATTCCTTTCAAATGTGTCTGCTCAGCATTTGCTCTTCATTGTTCAGAACAATGACAATAGTGTCACCCTGTTGTTATCCTGCTTATTTAACTCATATGCAGAGTACATCATGCAAAATGCCAAGCTGGATGAAGCACAAGCTGGGATCAAGATTGATGGGAGAAATATCAATAACCTCAGATATGCAGATGACAGTACCCTTATGGCAGAAAGTAAAGAAGAACTAAAGAGTCTTTTAACGAAAGTGAAAAAGGAGAGTCAAAAATTTTACTTAAAACTCAACATTCAAAAAACTAAGATCATGGTATCTGGTCCCATCACTTCATGGCAAATAGATGGGGAAACAGTGGAAATAGTGACAGACTTTATTTTCTTGGGCTCCAAAATCACTACAGATGGTGACTGCAGCCATGAAAATAAAAGACACTTGCTCCTTGGAAGAAAAGTTATGACCAACCTAGACAGTCTTTTAAAAAGCAGAGACATTACTTTGCCAGCAAATGTCCGTCTAGTCAAAGCTATGGTTTTTCCAGTAGTCATGTATGGATGTGAGGGTTGGACCATAAAGAAAGCTGAGTGCCAAAGAATTGATGCTTTTGAACTGTGGTGTTGGAGAAGACTCTTGAGAGTCCCTTGGACTGCAAGAAGATCCAACCAGTTCATCCTAAAGGAAATCAGTCCTGAGTATTCATTGGAAGGACTGATGCTGAAGCTGAAACTCCAATACTTTGGCCACCTGATGCGAAGAACTGACTCATTTGAAAAGACCCTGATGCTGGGAAAGATTGAAAGTGGGAGGAGAAGGGGACAACAGAGGATAAGATGGTTTGATGGCATCACCAACTCAATGGGCATGAGGTTGAGTAAGCTCCATGAGTTGGTGATGGACAGGGAAGCCTGGCATGCTGCAGTCCATGGGGTCACAAAGAGTCGGGCATGACTGAGCAACTGAACTGAACTGAAATGTCCAGAACAATGCTTTATAAATAGAGTGTGTTAAACCTGCAGATTACTGGCTATGCTGAATCAGATTTCCTGGACCTCACCAAGAATCTTCCTTAGTAAATTCCCTGGTGATTTTGATGTATATCAAAGTTTCTATTTGAGATTTTCCCTGGCCTTTTTCCAGCCATTGATTGCATGCATTTTCTGTAGCAACCACACTAATCAGCTTAACATTTCTTCAATATCTCAGACTGTTTCAAGTCTTCTTGGATGTCTCACCATATCTCTCAACCAGGTAACTCTTCATGTCATTCACAAACTTTACTGAGGTCCCATAATCTCCAGGAAGACTTTTATGCCTCTCCAGTCTGAAACCCATGCATCTCTTCTGTGTTCTCCTGGCACCCTCTAAATATCTCCAGCTAAACCTTATCCTGTTGGGTAGACATTGTCAGTTTACTCAGAATTCCTTGAGATCCCAGAGCATATATCATTTGTATGTATCTGAATCACCAGTAATCAACACAGAGATTGTATCATATGCAAGTGTTTAGTTTAATGGCTGTGGAATGAATGAACTATAACTATAATGCAGAACAGTAGACCAATAGTTATATATAGAAAGATGTGGCTTTACATACAAAAAATTATTCTTGACTGGAAAAGTTTTTTAACGTGATGGAATTGATTGGAGATGATTATTTGAAAGGGGTGCATGTCGAGCCTGACCTTGACCAAAGTATATCATGAGAAGAAAAGGACCAGTTGGCATAATCAATGGGAGGAAGGTTGAGGATTCTAGCATGTAGATACCCCAAGAAGAGCTAAGTATAAATGAAGTAGAGAGGTCAGAATTTGGAGCAGAGGGTCAAAGCTCTAGAAGAGGAGTTTATTTAGACCATGGATGCTGAGGATGCTGGTTTGCTTTAGAAGTCTTAGTTTCTGCTCTGAGAATGTCATCTGAAGATTAGCCTTATCTGTGCAACCTTAGCTCACAGGGTACTTCACAGGAACTGTATGATTCCTGGGCAGAAATCAGTGACAATGATCTATTATCCTATAAATCTTTCCTTTTCCTCTTGCTCACCTTGAGGTAACTCAGCTCCATGATTTATAGCTGCTTTTTCTGTAGAATGTCAAGGAAAGATGTCAGACTATGAGGATTTCAGCTTACTTATATTGTAAAGAAAGCAATTATCTTGTTCAGAAGAATATGAGAGAGATTGAAAGAGAGATGGATAGGAGAGGCAGAGATAAAAGTAATGAGAGAAAGAGAAGTTTAACAGACTCTTGGCAGTATTTATTTTAAGCATGTTTATTTCTTGAAGAAAATTACAGGTTCATGTCTTTCACTTTTCATTGAGAAACCCAAAACTTTGAGATGAGAAGTTTTGAGAGGAAAGAGTAGATTTTGAAGAAAGAAAAGAGAAATATATAGTAAAGATGGTCAAGTAATTTAGCAAATGAATCCATAATTTAAAGGTGGATTATTTCCCATTTTTCGAATTTCTTCTGTAGATCCATGGTGCCATTCTGCATCTTTGGTTGTAAACCAACTTAAACTGCATGATTTCTTTTGCCACCCTCTCAGGTTCTTCACATCATTGTTTCTGCCTTATCTCTAGGATTTCTTTTGCCAGGATCTCTCAATCAAAACTCTCCATCAGACCACTTATGGATCATACCATTCTAAGCAGCACTGATTATTTGGACCTAACCTTACTTCTGGGCTTCCCAGGTGGCTCAGTGGTAAAGAATTGGCCTGCCAATGCAGGAGACATGGGTTCAATCCCTGGGTTGGGAGGATCCCTTGGAGAAGGAAATGGCAATCCACTCTAGTATTCTTGCCTGGAAAATTCCATGGATAGAGAAGCCTGGTGGGCTACAGTCCATGGGGTCACAAAAGAATCAGAAATGACTTAGTGACTAAACAACAACACAAAACAACAACCTTATTTTTAGATTAGGTCTTAGTTTTAGATTAGATATAGCAAAACTGAGATTTTTGAGGGTTATAAATGTTGAATTTCATAATCAGAAAATTGAGAAAAAAATTAGATATCAACTAGCTTTAGTAAATAATTCTTGAAATTCTACAGTGCTGGATGGAAGACCATCTGGCTTGTAGAATAGACTTACAATAGGTAATGGGTTAATATTTCTTTTCAAGCCTTCTATATCTTGATTCCAATCTGTCATTTCTCTATTCATCCAGATCTGAAAACTTGAAATAAATTTTGGTATTCTGTTAACCTACAATTTGTCACTCAATTTTGTCCCTTTCAGCCTCTCCAAAGCTGTTCAGGTCTCTCCTCTTCCCTTTAGACTTTCATTGAGATCAGTGCAGATGCCTTTTGACAGTGCTCCATGCCCTCTTTTCCTCTGCCTCCACGTTTTTTCCCCGCTGTTCCTAGACTTATATTTATTAGTATATAAGTATGATTATGCTATAGCTTTTAGTGTTTTCCCATAATAAGCCATTTTCATGGTCTTAAGTTTTAGTCTTGGGGATCTAGTCTTTGTACCTACCCAGCCTCAAGTTCCTTTTTCCTCCTTATCACATACCCATCTCTTTGTGGCCAGAACTACCTACAGATCCTAGACTGTCACAGGCTCTCTTGTCTGCAACAGTGTCCTCATGCTGTTACAATTATTTGCAATGTGCAAGTCAATCTTCATTTGGCCAATGCCTAGGCATTCCTGCAGGATTGAGCTCCTCCAGGAATCCTTTAGGTAACACACCTCTGATTGGCTTTCATCTGTGCTGCAAGGGTACCGTGAGTTAAGAATATTCAGAAATTATCACATCAAACTAGAGTTGTCTTTTGTCTGCTTCCTTTACTGTCTGCAAGTTCCTTACAGGCATGTCTTTCACCTCTGTGTGCCCTGTGTCTAATAAAATGACTTGTCCATTTGTAGTGTGTTGCCTAGAATCCTTTCTTTCAGAAATCACATAGGAATCACTTTATATGATTCTGGTATGTCTGATCTTGGGCCCTTTAGATTTATTGAGGGATATAAGACCAGGCCAGGTTAATCAGTTGCTTCCCCAAGACTGTTATGAGAGGGCTTTGGGAAAGACATGCTCCTCTTCTAGATTCTAAAGCTTTAAGGACATCTAAGCTGAACCTCCGGAGAAGGCAATGGCAACCCACTCCAGTATTCTTGCCTGGAAAATCCCATGGACGAAGGAGCCTGGTGGGCTGCAGCCTATGTGGTTGCTAAGAGTTGGACACGACTGAGTGACGTCACTTTCACTTTTCACTTTCTGCATTGGAGAAGGAAATGGCAACCCACTCCAGTGTTCTTGCCTGGAGAATCCCAGGGACAGAGGAGCCTGGTGGGCTGCTGTCTATGCGGTCGCAGAGAGTCAGACACGACTGAAGCGACTTAGCAGCAGCAGCAAGCTGAACCTCTGATGGCTGTTTTCCCCTTTTGAATTGAGAAAATTGTCTTTAATAAGACAATGAGGCCCATAGACCAAAAGAAATAGAACCTGCAATCACAGGAGTTGAGAGAAACAGAGTGAGACAGCATTTGAGCTTTTTATTCAAGACCTTGTATGGAGGCATAGATGAGATTATCCCATATCCCTATTCTTCTCAGTTATATAAGCAAATAAACACTTCAAATACTGTAATGAGAAAACAAAATGAAGGAAGAAATCTATCAATGTTTATAGAATGGATGAATTAAAAAACAATCTTTCATAAGGTGAAGGGAGGGGAAAGACAGGGTTAAGAAAGATTAGGGCATCAGAAGGCATATGGTAGTCAATTAGGATAGAATCCATACCCTAGGATAGCTTCTAATACAGGCAGAAAGACAGTGCACACACAGAAGGAAAGGACATGTGTAAATCAGTGGCTTATGGACTGAGGATTTGTTGCTGAAGAGACCCATAGCAATCTGCGTGGCATGAGGTTCAGTGCTTACAAACGGACAAGTCAATCATTCTTCTGAAAAAGGGAAAATTAGGATTTAGCATCATAAAATGCATTTAGTTAATTTATCTCATAATTCCATTTATAGCATGCGCCTAACTTAGGGTTAAATTTGTAACATCTCTGTAGAAGTGTATCCTGACAGATATATATTCAGAGTTGCACTTTTGGTCAAAGAACAAAATGATGAAACCCGCCAGGAATGGGCTCAGAATACAGTGAGCCTGACCAGGTCCCATTTGTCACAGTGAGTAAAATGTTGTAAAAAGGGGCACAGACATTACACTCAGAAGCCAACTTCAGTTTCTGACCCTCTGTCACTGAAAACAGGTGAAGGAAGGCCATGCCACAATGCAAGGGACAGCACCAGCCATGGGAACTGTGTCCTCTGTCTGCCCTCCACGCGGCAGTTCTGGGAATTCATATTCACTTCCTGACTCTCTCAGCTTAGATTTTGTACTCACAGAGGGTAGGAAAACCCTTTTCCCCCTTTAATAAAGCTGATGATAGATAATGCAAATGAGCTGGTTCTAGCAGATTCTTACTCTGCATGTGGAAGTCAGTTTCTATCTTAGGACAATGATGTGAAATGTGCTTACAAATCACACAGGGATACTAATTCTAACCATGATTCACTTGGTTACAGAACTAGTTACATGACTAGCAGAAATACATATCTTTTCCACTAAGAACTAATCATGCAAAAAGGGGGTATCTCTGAGGGACCAAAAAAAAAAGGGGGTAGTTCCATAGGTAAAGAGCAAATTAATTCACTTTTAAAAATCATAAAATCTTCCATCATCAGCTTGAAAAACATAGTAATGAATATGAGCATTTGTGTTTTAAAAGAGAAAAGCAATAAGTGAATTTTTCTAATGTATGACCAGTTGATCTAATGAGGAAGAAGAGGGTCCTGAAACAGAAAAAATATTTGAAATTTGTCAAAGTTTTAAGTGACAAAGGTATAGCCATTCCCTTCTCCAGGGGATCTTCCCAACCCAGGCATGGAACCTGGGTCCTCTGTATTTCCTGCATCGCAGGCAGATTCTTTACTCTCTGAGCCACCAAGGAAGGTCCCATTAAGTATCTGACATTTATCTAATATCACCCATTTCCTGGGGGAGACAAACAAGCAAAGAGTAACAACCACTACGACACAGATCAAGTAAAAATAAACAAAATTTTAGCATACAAAGTTAGCAAGTATTTTATTTTCAAACATATTTTAACTTTTCCCTAAATTTAAAATCTGTAAATATTTATTATTTTCATAATTTCAAGGGAGAAAAACAAAACATTTTCCCATTTACTAAAGTATTCTACAATATATGCAGTTGTGAAGATAAAGTTATTTTCTCATCAGGCAATCCTTGTGTCTTTTAGAATTTTTAGGATCTTAGCACGAAAGACTCATTTCATTATTAGCATCCATGGGTGTAAATGGTTTCACACAGTTGTCCATCACCCAAATGATAGAATTTTGAGAACTGCAATGTTGATATCTGTCTTGTAAACTGAAGGTAATGATGGGGGTCTCTTGTGATGGTAAAAGGCCCCTACCACTCTCCAAACAGCACCAATTCAGATCTTTTCAAATCCTTTCTCTAATGAGGTACCAATCATTTAACTTGCAATTTGTTCGTCATAAAAATCTCTTTATTTTGCAGATGTTTGGAGAGCTTTATGTTATCCTCCTTCAGGGAAATAAGGTTTGGAAATTTACTACTAAGTGTAGATGAAAAACTCCTGGGGCTTTTACTTTAGGATTTACTAGTGCTTGGAAGGCCAAGTCTGTCTTGACAGTGGTTGCATAGTAAAGCTTCACTTTTTCCAGAAGATGACTGTGCTCTGAAGGAGACACTAGACAAAATATTTTTATAGCATCACAGTGTGCATGTATCCTTCATACATTGGTCCCTTCCTATCTGCCACCAAGATAACACAAGATCTGAACCCCACCCAACTGATATTATCTGTTACTCCTCCCTGTGAGACTTTCCTCGAAGCTCAGTTGGTAAAGAATCCACCTGCAATGCAGGAGACCTGGGTTCGATTCCTGGGTTGGAAGGATCCCCTGGAGAAGGAAATGGGAACCCACTCCAGTATTCCTGCCTGGGAAATCCCATGGACAGAGGAGCATGGCCTCTGTCCTTGGGGTCTCAAGAGTCAGACACGACTTAGCGACCAAACCACCACCACCACCTCCCTACCTGGAGGAGGGCATGGCATCCCACTCCAGTATTCTTGCCTGGAGAATCCCCATGAAGAGAGGAGCCTAGCAGGCTACAATCCATGGAGACGGGCAGGCTACAGTCCATGGGGTCACAAAGAGTTGGACACGACTGAACAATTAAGCACAGCACAGCACCACCTCCCTATGAAGATTTCTTTCTATTCACTGTTTCATTAACATGTGAACACCACCTCCAATCCTGTCATTTCCAAGTCATGGAGATCTGCCTTGCTTTCTGAAGAGTTCAACATGTGTTAGATGAACAGTAAAACAACCGGAAAATATTTAAAAGTTTTGTGTGTATAATATATGTACATGGGACATGTGTGTGTGTGTATGGGGGACCTGCTTCAATTCTTTCTGCCATTTAAGTCATTGCAACCTTTGAATGACAGCTAGAAGTATGACAGAGAACACTTGCTTGGAGTAAGAGCTGAATTACATTATTTTGTGAGTAGAGTTACAAGGCATAGGACAATCATTAGAAATCACTGCAAGGTATAATTTTTAGGTGTGTACACATAAGTATGCATTGTTTAGCCCTGCAGCTAGTTGGCATTGTACCTTTGTTCCATTTGTATGTATATTTTGCTCTGTAGGAAACCTGGAGGACAAAACATTACCACTAATTTGTTAACATTCTTGTGATTTGTGCTGCAATACATAGAGTGAGAGCAAGCTTCAGTGTTGAAGAAAATTCATCATTTGTATAACAGGTGTTTTAATAACAAGAGGTGCTCAAATTTAAATGCCTAGAGCCATAAGCTGAAGGTAAATCCTTATCTCTGATGTGGGCATAGCCTCTCCCTCACCATATAAATGGCCACTCACTGTGTCCACAGCTTCTTCTCTATTCATGGTCACTTCAACCCAATGAGGGACTCTGTGGCTGGATTATCTGTCAAAAAAATCCCTAATTGTTTTTTTAAGATGTTGTCTTTATGAATAATCCCAATAAATATGCCTTAATAATTAATTTTCAGCCATTTAACATAAAAAGATGTCATTAAAATTAAATTAGATGTCTAGCCTCAGATCTTAATGGAGCTTATTACCCCCCAAATGCAAAATCCACTTTCAATTAAAACTCTTTGCAGCTATAAATGTAATAATAACTGCACCACCAACCCACTTATATTTCTCTCCGATCATCCTGAACATGTCTCTCATCTTGGCACTGTAGGAAGTCTTTGTGTTGGCAGGATATTAGCGAAGCGTGTTGTAGTTAGCACTAATTAATTCATGTTGGTCTCTTCACGATCTAATGAAACAAAATTAAACCTGTATTTTGTTCATTTGGTTCATAGTTTCCAAATGAGACACCCAATGGAGGCTGTGTGAAGGGCATGCAAACTCTGCATAGTTAGCTCTTTGTGGCTTCTTTAATTTTTCCAAAGGGAAAACCCTGAATATCATGCCAAAAGTAGTGATAATGATTATATAACAAAAAAACAGAATGAATTGTCAGAGTGGCTAAGATTTTTCAGAACCTATTTCTAGCTATGAATTTAGAACTAGGCAGTAGTTTCTCCTTAGAACTGACATTTAGGGAATTAAATTAAAGCATAAAACTTGTTCAAGGATTGTGTCTTTGTATAATATGGGAAGGGTGATATCTACACTGCCAAAATCACTTGGAAAATGGAATAATTATTCAAGTAATTTAAAAATCTGACTTTTATTGTGAGAATTTGCAAAATTAATATACATTTGGACATCATGAAGGCAATATTTACCATTCTTATTTGCTTGGTTTTTCATTTTTATTTGGTTAAGGAAGAACTTTCTTGCAAATAACAAAAGTTAAGTTGGTTATAATTTCATAGAGTTGCATACACATTAGATCCTGCAAAATGTAGTCAAGAGGCAAGTTAAAGTCGATTTTTTTTCCTGGTTTATTTTTACCAAGCATAATTGTATATATAGTTTGGAAACTGTTCTGTAATATTTCCCAAGTCACTTTCTGGCTATGTTTTTCTGATTTTTCTCATTAAAAATGAGCATGTGGATCCTGTGATCTCTTGAGACTAAAGTTCAAAATTATATAATTTAAAACACAGCCAAATAATAAGCAGCCAAAATTTTATTCAGAGGAAAATTCATAATCCTATAGGTTTAACACTTGTTACTAAAAGGCATAAAAATTGCTAATATTTACATCACACTTATTGTGCACTGGTAAGAAATTTCTGATTCTATACAGAAATTCCTTTAGACAAGGAGAGTAGGCTACTTTTTTCCTTAAACCACACGCTCAAGTGCAATCAGTTCAGTTCAGTTCAGTCACTCAGTCGTGTCTGACTCTTTTCGACCCCATGAACTGCAGCATGCCAGGCCTCCCTGTCCATCACCATCTCCCGGAGTCCATCCAAACCCATGTCCATCGAGTCGATGATGCCATCCGACCATCTCATCCTCTGTCATCCCCTTATCTTCCTGCTTTCAATCTTTCCCAGCTCAGGATATTTTCAAATGAGTCAGCTCTTTACATCAGATGGCCAAAGTATTGGAGTTTCAGCTTCAGCATCAGTCCTTGCAATGAACACCTAGGACTGATCTCCTTTAGGATGGACTGGTTGGATCTCCTTGCAGTCCAAGGGACTCTCAAGAGTCTTCTCCAACACCACAGTTCAAAAGCATCAATTCTTTGGCACTCAGCTTTCTTTATGGTCCAACCCTCACATCCATACATGACTACTGGAAAAACCATAGCCTTGACTAAACGGACCTTTGTTGGCAAAGTAATGTCTCTGCTTTTTAATATGCTGTCTAAGTTGGTCATAACTTTCCTTCCAAGGAGTAAGCATCTTTTAATTTCATTGCTGCAATCACCATCTGCCCAAACAGTGAATCAAGAAGAAAGAAAGGGAAAGATGGACAATGGACTATCATCTGAGATGGTTGGAAATAGCCAGATTTAAGCAAATAGTACAGATTTTGAGGTCTTGTCCCTAGACAACTGTCAAAAACTTATATGTAGGATAATTTTTCCATCAAAATTTTTCACAATATAACCACAATAGTGTGTAAACATTGACTATTTTCTAGGAATAAGGATGTGTGAGATTCATATTTTGTAGAGAGTTCAGATTATTATTGGGTATTGCCTATCACCTCCAGTCAAGCACAATCCTCCAATCCTCTATATTTTTTATAATGAGTCCACTGTCTTATTCAGTGTAATGACATTACTCCCTTCCCATGACTAATGTAGGAAATCACGAAGTTATTTTCACTTCCTCTTTTTCTCTAATTTCTCACATCTCATCACTTACCAAGAGCTTTTTTTTGTATAGAAATTTTAACTTATAAATCATTTTTATGACAACTTCTACCCTGTTTTTGTCTCAAAACTTTTCTGTCATATAGGAGATCAGTATTGGTATTGTTATATATTTAATTGCTGATAAATAAAAATAAGACTCTAAAATGTATTTGTGTCATACCGCATTTGATATCAGATAAGAAATTTGGATCCAGGCTGCAAACTCCTTATGCATGACCTGAAAAGTTTTCTAATGCTTTTTATTTCTCCCATCTGCTAACCTACAATTGCTAGTTTTCCTGGGACTCTATTAAGAACTTCAGACACTCTGAGAATAGGAAAGTGTATAAGGCCATAACTAATTCAAAACAAAAATAAAACCAAACCGTAAAATAAGATGAAAGAAGGCCAATATAGACCTAAGCTTATCTAGGAAGTTTTAATGCTTAAAATATTGAATATTGTATTGTTTTTATCTTTTCCTCATTTATTTTACTTTCCTGTTTTACTGGTAGTGTAAGAACAGGGTTCATCTTTCTATCAGTTAAGCTATTAATCATACCAATACATTGGTATGTACATATATATGTGTATATATATATATATATATATATATATATAAACTACATGTATCTCTTCCCAGGTTACACAGTGTATTATTGCCTGGAAAATTCCATGGACAGAGAAGAAACCTGGTGGGCTATGGTTCATTGTGTTGCAAAGAATCAGACATGACTGAACACACACATACACACACACACAATACATATGAATACATAATTATTTTATCTATTATATGTGTACGCATGTGTATGTAAGAAGCTTTTACACATATGAACTCCTTTGATATCTACTATGTTTCTCTCTGACTCTGTCTCTCTTCCCTCTTCTCACACACAAACACAAAAACAGCATGCAATTTACCAGTATGTTTTATCAAATTCTCAGGTGGCATTTTCAAAGCCACTGAATTCCTTTGTCATCACTTGTCATATATGTTAAGAAAAAGTCTTAAGTCCCTAGAGAAAGAAGCCTTAGCTGGATTTTCCTAAATAGAAAAGTTCTGTTGGAGATAGGTCCAATTCAATATTTGTTACTGCACACTCTCCAAGGACTTAATTTTCACTTAAAGATAGAAAAGGTTTGGAAATTCCAGTCTCAGTTCTTTCATTAAGTGTGTGCATGTGTGCTAAGTTATTTCAGTCGTGTTTGACTCTTTGCGACCGTATGAACTGTAGCCTGTCAGGCGCCTCTATTTATGGGGTTCTTCCAGCAAGAATACTGGAGTGGGTTGCCATTTCCTCCTCCAGGGATCTTCCTGACCCAGGGATCAAACCCTTGTCTCTTGCATCTCCTGCATTTTCAGGCGGGTTCTTTGCCACTAGCACCTCCTGGAAAGCTTCATCAAGTAGTTGCTGTTAATTTCCAGAGGGAAGGTTAGAACTAATTTCCAAAATTCAGCAGCTCTTCACTGAATGCCTTGGGCATCCAGGACTGTGCTGAACATGTTGGTGGATAACGAAACAGGCAAGAGCTCTTTTGGACTTACAGTACAGTCATGGAAACCAGGTTTCAAGCAAAATGAAAACAGTAGAAAGCAATGAGAAATAAAAAAGGATAATCATAATAATCATAATCATAATCATCAAGAAATAAAAAATGATACTGATAAATTTTAATCATATTGACTATTCTACTAATATGAATTCAGAGACAGAAGATGCTAGGGATTATAGTTAGTAATCAAGGAATCCCTCCAGAAGGACTTTCACAAAGGCAGCCATGCTCACTCTTGTTCCTGCACAGTATACAGCGATTACAATCAACCAGGCCTTTTAAATTGTCTATTTGTGCAAGTTACTGTGTACACAGAATTTGAGCACCATCATTACAGAGTCAGTATTGCCTACCCACATAAGGCAAACACCAATAGAAAAGGATATTGCAAATCATCAAATAAAGAATCTGTAAAATTATGGCCTCTAGGTCAAGTGATGTTCCTTGAACCTTCAGACTAGGTGGTTTTCATGACCCATAAAGGTCCTCCTGTATGGCCAGCGAGTGTGCCAGTCCCCCTGGTAGGGGACCAGCTTATTACCATTGCTCAGATTTCCATTACTCTCTGAAGCAGAAGAAGTAGAGATGATCAGGCTGGCTACTTCTCATAGAGTGGATTCTATCTCCCCCAGTGTTTCTGCTGCTGCTGCTAAGCCGCTTCAGTCATGTCCAACTCTGTGCGACCCCATAAACGGCAGTCCACCAGGCTCCCCCGTCCCTGGGATTTTCCAGTTAAGAACACTGGAGTGGGTTGCCATTTCCTTCTCCAATGCATAAAAGTGAAAAGTGAAAGTGAAGTCGCTCAGTCGTGTCAGACTCTTAGCGACCCCATGGACTGTGGCCTACCAGGCTCCTCCATCCATGGGATTTTCCAGGCAAGAGTACTGGAGTGGGGTGCCATCGTCTTCTCCACCAATGTCTCTAGCAGCCTGATGAACTGAGTAGATGCTTGAATAGGAGTCTGGGAAACCAACGACATGAGAAACTAATTCAATTCTATTCTATTTGACAGAACTGATTTCACTTATCTATGGAAATCATCTCAGATGTGGAAAAAGGAATTGGCCAATTCTGCCATCTTCAGATAGATGTAAAGTTATTTCATGAAACCAAGTAAAAGAGAGTGGAGGGTTGTGGTGCTGGCCAAATGCTCCAGGACCTGGATTCCTAGTTGCCAAGTGCCTCTGGTTTTCACTGTGTGGTTAATCTAAATAGGAGGAAGTTCATCACCTGAGAACTTACTAGAAGTACAGAAGTTTAGATTCCACTTCACCTCTGCTGAAGCAGAATTTGCATTTTACAAAATCCTCAAGGATTTGGTATGCATGCTTAGGTTTCAGAAGCCCTGCACTAGTGAACATCTAACCCATGCCTTCATGAACTTACTATCTAGTACGGAATATGAATAAGAAAAAGAGTTATAAGAATACTCATAACAGTGGCTGACATTTCTTGAGCAATGATTAATTATCAGGCATTTTTCTAAGGGTTAAATTTTTGCTCATTATGTTAACTTGTTTAGCCTTTATTTTAAACTAATGGTATAACACTATCACTCTCATTTTACAAGTAAAGAAATTGAGACACAGCAATTATATTTTAACCAGAGGTAGGGTTAGTAGCAAATGATGATGTTGAGGTTAAAATTGAGGATTGTTGGGTACATTGTGACCTCCTAAACTCCTACATCCTATTAATAATTTCCTAGAGAATAAAATCAGGCTTTCAACTGAAAGAACAAATAACCCAGGCTTCCAGAGAGGTAATGAGTAAGGTGAGATACAGACATGAAGAATAATTAGCCAAAGCAACAGTGTCCATTTGACAGGATCCAGTCCTTCCTTTGTTCTACTGACTCAGTTGACCAGTTCCAAAGTCTGTCCCTTAGTCATGCCAATGTCATTTCTCTTGCATCTTCTCTTTCATCCTCTCTGCTTGTGAATAGGACCACCCTTTTCTCAATCTGTCCCTCTTTTCTTCTGCCTTCTCTGGGATGCTTGTTCCCAGCATCAGGATAATGATTTAAATCTCTTAAGCATGTGCAATCTATGTCTGTGAGCTTTCCATTTTACCCTGGCAACATTTACACCTTTGAATTAAAGAACCCTTTCAACTTAAATGTTGGCCCGACAAAGCACATCTCTAGACAATGATCAATGAAATGTACTCGCTTCTTCTCAGATTAACATGCTTTCCATGTGAGATCTGCCTTTTTTGGAGTAATCAATAGCTTGTTTAAAAAGGAATAAACACATTTTGTATTAGCACTCCCAGAAGGAATGCCTCCAAATGAGGGAACTGAAAAGAGAGAGAGCTGTTTGCTGGGATCAGATCCTGGGTCACAATGGCTCAGAGCCCTGTCTTTTACACTCTGGCCTTTCCTTTAACAAGTCTGATGTGCCTCAGCCTCTTCCGATTACAATAATTGATATTGATCTTGCTTTAAAATGATCGGGATGGGGAATACGTGTAAATCTATGGCTGATTCATATCAATGTATGACCAAAAAAAAATAAATTAAAAAAAAAATGAGTGATTCCTACAGACATGTGAGAATTGTCCTCAAAATAATTCAGTTACTATGAAAAGTCTTCGTTTCTCTATTTACCTTCTCCCCCCAGATCAGAGGTACTCTAAAACGTGCTCACCCAATCCCTGTCTTTCTCTTTCAGCGTGTTACATTGAGTTTAATGTCCTTCAGAACTTGAGGTATGCAGAACATGCCAGGCACCTAATCATACTCAGTGAATGAAAGCTTGTGCTCATCCTCATGCAGCCCAATAAAACACTCAGTCTTGGTTATCCATGCCAGCACCTGAAAGAGTAAACCATCTCCAAGTGACCCCTCCTTGGATTTGCACTGCACCGTGTTAGTGGTGTTAGTGTTTTTGTTGTCATTACTGTTGCTGGGGCACTTTGTGAGTAAAGTTTTCTGTCTTAGAACATAGGCCTATATCCAGGCCCCAAACCCTAATAAAACAGGAAACTGACCTGACAATAAAGACTGGTAAGTTGTTTCATATTAGCAGGGAACTAATTCATCAGTAAATATTAATAGGACAATGGATTATCAAATTATAAATAGGGTGATTTCTAACTCATAACATAACTTAGAATTATTTTTAAAAGCTAAAAATAAAGCCTCAAATGAACCAGAATAATAATATACAGATAACATTTATCTGATTTCTGGGTGGGGAAGATTTTTAAAATAATGTTATGCTAAGGGAAGGTATTTGAAGGTAAGGTCCAAGAATAGGGGTTCTGGCTTCTGACAGATCTTCAGAAAGCCAGACCTACCTCCTACTGACTGTACAACATTTGGAGTAACTGTTTAATCTTTGTAATCTTAGTTTTGGAATTAGTAAGATGGGTGCTATAATAATATTTACTTCCTGTATCTCTTTTTTAAAATTTAATTGACTTACAGTTGATTTATAATGTTGTGTTGATTCCTAACATACAGCAAAGTGATTCAGATACACATCCACATATATTCTTTTCCATCTTCTTTTCTATCATGATTTATCACAGGATACTGAATATAGTTCCCTGTGCTCCGGAGTAGGACCCTGTTGTCCACCCATCCTATGCATAACATTAGCATCTGCTAATCCCAAACTGCCAGTCTATCCCTCCACCACCTACACACCCCCTTGGCAACCACAAGTCTATTCTCTATGTGTGTGAATCTGTTTCTATTTTTTAGATTAGTTCATTTGTTATATTTTAGATTCCACATATAAGTGATACTGTGTGGTATTTGTCTTTGTCTCGCTGACTTAGTATGATAATCTCCAGGTCCATTCATGTTGCTGCAAATGGCATTATTTCATTATTATTTTATGGCTGAGTAATATTCCATTGTGTGTGTATATATATGTGCGTGTGTATATATATGTGTGTGTATTATATATTTATCTGTTGTATATAAATCTTCTTTATCCATTCATCTGTTGATAACCATTTAGGTTGTTTCCATGTTTTTGCTGTTGTGAGTAGTGCTACTATAAACATTGGGATGCATTTGCTTCATGTATTTCTTAAAATTAAAAAAGTAAAGTATGTAAAGAGTTCGGTACATTACCCCACATATAGCAAATGTAAATAAATATGACTGTCCCATCTCATTTTTTAAAATGATTATATGTCAGTTTATCTAAAATTACTAAGAATAATTCAAACAATTCAAGAATAATTCAAAAGCAAATGTCAGCTAGGCATGGCATTTGCTTTTGAAATGCAATCAAAATTTGCATGAAAGGCAAAGGGTTAATATCCTTAACCTCCAATATCTCTTACAAAAAGAGAAATTTACTCTGATTAAAAATGAGCACCAACCATCACAGATAAGTCATAAATAACAAACCAAAACCTGCATATATTAGCCAATAGCCAATGATTGTATGTAAATACAGTCAACCTTATAGGTAATCAGGCAAATACAAATCATATAACAGTTTCAACTATAACATTGAAAAAGCCCTATTTGAGTGTCTTAAGTAGCAAGCAATCCTGTGGTATGTGGAAAGGACTATAGGATACATACTTTTCCAGGGTAATTTGCCAAGATACGTCAAAATTCCTAAAAATGTTCATACCCTTTAATCCTGCAATACTCCAGCTAGGAATTAATCATAAAGAAATCATCAGAGATGTGTCCAAATGCTTAAGATGTTTATCTAAGACAGTTCTTAATTGTGAAAATGTTGAAACAACCTAAATGTTCAATAATAGGGTATCAGTTATTAAGTCATACTATATTTTATGTTGTTTCAATAAGTTATATCTATATGAAAAATAATTTTATAAATAATTTTAGTAGAGTAGGAAAAAATAGTATTTAGTCACACTTCTAAAAGGTTATAAAATGGTACATAAAACATCATAACATTACTTAAGTATAAAGAAAGTGTATGTAACACATTACCAGTTCGGTTTTACTGAAGTACACAAACATGTTTATAATGAGATATAGTAAAATTACAGATCAGTTTTCAATGTATATGTCTTGTATTTTTTTCTTTTTATGCTTTAAATTTTTATACTTTCCAAATTTTACTCAATAGTCTTTTTAATCAAAATATAAGACTGAAGATTATAGCATAAACATGTTGCCCTAGAGAAGCTTCATGCAGATAAGAGAGGATTGTGCATCATCTTAGAGTGGGAGAATATTTATCTGGAGTGAAATTTAGTGATGTTGACCTTTCTAACACCAATGTTCTGTTTGAGGATCTTTCTAGTATAGATCATAGAGTTTTGAGAGAGGGTGGGTTGTGAAATCTCTAGTTTTTGCATATCTACAATGTTTGCTTCTCTTGGTGGTGACCTCTAATATAAAGAAGGATTGGAGAGTCATATAAAGTAGAGCTGAAAGGTATCTGAGAGATCAGCTTTCTCATGGCCAGCTTTATTAACAGAAATTTATTTTTAGGACCTCTCATTCTTAATCTGAAACTGCCCCCATGCCTAACACAGTGACACAAGAAAGTCAGTCAGTAATACTGTTGAATGATTCAATAGAATTATTTTCTTCAGTGACATTTGTCTACAGACTATTATTATATTAATACTTTCCCTAGGCTTCCCAGGTGGCACTAGTGGAAGAGAATCCACCTTTCAATACAGGAGGCACAAGAGATGTGGGTTCAATCCCTGGGTCGGGAAGATTCCCTGGAGTAGGAAATGGTACCCTAATCAAGTATTCTTGCCTGGAAAATTCCATGGGCAGAAGAGCCTGGCAGGTTACAGTCAATGGGGTCACAAAGAGCTGAACATGACTGAGCACTGTACTTTCCCCTGAATATGCTGAAATCTGCTTTTCCCAAATGTCGAATGTAGATTTGTCTCCTTTAGTTTTTTCTCTATCTTTTTATGGTACTTTCTCAAAATATCATACTTTTACCTCTGAATCACCAGCTTGTTCTTTCCTGTTAGTCAAAATTACGAGGGAAATAGCAGCTAACTCATTTATTTGTCAGATAATTTATTCACCAAATACATCCACTGTGTCTTGACACTTTGCAAATGGGTAAGAGATGAGACTATGTGTTAAGACTAAAGTATAGGCTAAAATACATGTATTTAGTAATTATTAAAATATAAGTGGTAATTGAATATAAATCTTGTACAATTAGAGAAAAGGATGCTAAAGGAAACACAATACCAAAAAAATTAAATGCCCAGAAATATACATTTTCTACACAACTTGTTCATTCTTAATCATAGAGATTAGAATTGGAAGAAATATATCATATTTTCCAATTTTCTGTTTTGAACAAGGAATGTGGTCTTGTGTCTTGGTTTCTGTTTAATTTTGTTTCCTTAAGTTTTTAAATATTTGTTTGTTTCTTTCTTTATTATAGGTACTTCCAGGACAAAATCTTGTGATTTATTATAATTTCAACAATTTTCAGTATGGTATTGCACTGATAACAGGCCCCCATAAATTAAGTTGATTGTTGATTAACTGGGTCAATTGCATTGTATGTCAGGATTCCTAGAAAATCTGGAACACTTTTGTCTTTACCTATATCTTATACCTATGTGGGCTATGTGGGCAGACAAACCTTTCCTTGTATATTTTTAAAGCAGATTATAAAAGTGAATTTTCTATCCAAATGTCTTCCAATGCCTCTACCTCAGAGATAATAGATACTGTGGGAGTAGATGAATATTATTACTAGAGGTAAAATAAAAATATTAGGAGGATCTTATGTGAAGAATCTGAACAGGTTATTGCTTTCCTTAATTACTAGCAGGTGGGAAATCCAAAGATGAGGATATCATAATTGTAATAGTCCAATAATTGGTAAGTGGGAGGCACTTAGAAAAAATAGACTAAAAAAAAAAAGAAAAAATAGACTAAAAGTTTCCACTTTTAGCAGGGAATTAAAACAACAAATGAACCTTAAAGGAATAAGCAAGTTAAAAAGCCAGAAACTGTGTCTTTTTATCTTAGACTAATACCCTATTATACATTTACCAATAGGAGAAAGTCTTCTGGGATATTCCAGAGCACAGTGCCCTAAAGCATTTAGTTTTACTTGTAGTCAAGTCAGTAGAGCTAATTATTGTTCTTTGGTATTTTCAGATGTAGTGGAGTTGTTTCTAATACTTTCACTGTTACATAAAGAGAGTAGCATGTATTGCCATTCAATGCTCTGAAAATAAGGGTTAAAAATGTATTTAAATGAAGTGGGTTTGTACTAGCCCTCTCAGAGGAGCTGTGCTATTAACAAATGTTTCGTCTCTCTCTCTCCACTTTTATTATTAATAATATTTTCTGCTTATATCTTCTTAAACATCTTATAATATTTTAAAAATGTTAAATTTCTGGCTCCCAACCTCCTTGCAAGGTACCATTATATTTATTTTATATACTTTAACCTGAGCTGCTGGAAACAAATAGAATAAACATTACAACACTTCAACATAGTGAGGAGAAGGAACAGATACAAGAGGATGGCATCCTTATCATTGCTGCAGGATTTGACATCACCTTATTCAGAATCATTCAAAAATGACAGAGAAACTCCAGACAAAGCAGTAAGCCCAAACTAAACATGGAAGAATGTTTGAGTACATGTATAGGCTGACTCTGGGACAATCTGGGAAAATAAATCCCGATACCATAATTCTTGTATTTACAAGGAAGATCTTCAGAGATAAAGGAAGAGTTTTTGAGGCAAGCAGAAGCCTTGGGTCACTGGATTATTTTATCAGAGGGCTAAGAGTAGCCATGAGCTTCTGAGAATAAGAATGTGCAGTTTTGATAGAGTTCTAACGTTGTCATCTGAAATCAATAGGATTGAAAGATGTCTTGGAATAAGGCATTTTCCCCGACACATGTGTTGGAGGCAGATGAACTCAGAGCATCAGTGAATGTTTGGTAGCCAATACATTAATGACTGCCTCTGTGAGTACAGGTAATGCAGTGGTAAAGAATCTTTCTGCCAATGCAGGAGACTCAGGAGACACAGATTTAATTCCTGGGTCAGGAAGATCCCCTGGATTAGAAAATGGCAACTCACTCCGGTATTCTTGCAAGGAAAATCCCATGGAGAGAGGAGTCTGGTGGCCTATAATCTAGTCCATGGGGTTGCAAAAGAGTCAGAGATGACCGAGCACACACACATGCACACATTTCTTCCTTCCTATGAGTGCTGGCTCCATTTGCTTGGACATTTAGAAGAATTAGGAAGCTCAGTTATATAAAGCATCCAAAATAAATGCCACCTATTCTGGAGTTTAATTTTATGAATCTTGATTCTTTTGTTCCATAATCTTCCTTGCATCAGAGAACCCATGTATCTGCCCAAAATTTATTTGGAATTTTCTTGAGTTCTCAGTTGACAAGTGGTCTTCAATCATCTCGTAAGTTTTTACTTGCCTTCCTTGATAGAGTGCTGCTGTCAGTGTTCATGCTTATGATGAACTTCCCTGACTTCCTGTTCATCATAAATAAAAGGAAGGTGAAATAGCCTTTTAACTGCTGCCTCCGTATTGCCATTTGGTGAGGGTCTTGAGGTGACCTTAAGTACTCTTTTACTACTAAATAAAAGAAAGCCTTCATCTTTAGGCTGATGATCATCTTCTTGAAACCATCAGCTGCTGTTTCCTCTATTGGAAACATTTTCTCACTGTTTTCTCTTACACTGAAAAAATCCTGCTTATCTGGTAGAGCTCAGTTCAAAAGCTTCCTCTAGGAATACCTGTTGGATCCTCTCTAGAGCAAGTGGCATACTTCTGGTCTTTCATCTGTATCAAGCCCCATCATAATTCTTATCACGTTTTACTAATACTGATAATTTAATTGATTTATGTCTCTTCTTGCCTTTAACTCCTGAAGGCAGACATATATCTACATTATCAACCTCTAAGTCTCTGGTACCTAGTTCTCATCCCTTGGTATATACTCAGCAAATACTTATTCCAAAAATGAGTGGATGGTTGGATAGATGGATGAATACTGGCTGACTTAAGATACTTTCACTTAGCAGACAGTATGAACAAAGTAGAAATAATGTGTTGGTTTGTGACCTAAACTTTACATTGTACATTAATTAGCTTCCTAAATCTGCAACTTTATGGATACTGGGAACTTCTGAATAGTAGGCCCTGATTATTTTGGATATTTATGTTGGACTCAACTGTCTGGATCTACCAGACTGTATTGGTTAGTGGAATTCTCTTTTACAATTATTATTAGATTTTCTGGATTCATCTGGTCATATTACTTGTATATCTTAAAGGGATAATAAACAGATTTTCTCCCAAACCTCACACCTCCTCAAAATAAGAGCTGTTTTTATTTCAAAAATAAAAATATCTGTGGCTTTTACTTTTTTTTCTGTAGTGTTTTTCCAGCATAAATTTATCAATTACATAAAATATTCTAATAAAAATATTATGAATATATGGTTCTGACTCAGTGAAACTTATGTAATGACCAAGATAAAGCAAATATAGATATTATAACTGCTAATTAGTTGTTGTTTTTTAAATCTTATTTTAAAAGTTGTGTATAATACCATTGTGAAACTACTTGATTTAGCATGAATCAAACTAGAAAGGAAAGAGAAATCCTTTCTTACCGCATGGCTAAGAAATAAGTAAATCATTTTAATGCAATGTGTAGAATTCTAAATTTTATATTGTAAAATAGTAATCTAAGTCAAACCAACCACTTGATCAATATTATTTAAACTAACTCAGGTGTTATATGCTGGGTTTTACTGTTTTATGTGCTCTTTAGTACAGATTTGGTTGAGAAACTTTTCCCCCCAAGTATAAGCTTTAATTCACTTGAGCCTTCTATCTTCATGCCTTTTCCTCTGTCCTCACACCTTCCACAGAAGTTCACTGCAGGCAAATATTTGTTAGACACAAAATATAAATTTCTTTATTAAGTCATAGATTTTGGGACCATGATTTTGCCAAGTTTAGAGGTTTTGAGACAACAAGACTAATTCCAAGCTTTTAATATTGCAATAATGTGGAATGTGAGACTGCAAACCACGAGATTCCATGTCTGTGAAACGGCACAATTAGAAGACAGAATGTCTTTGAAATTATGATAATTTGAAATTCTAGATGTACAAGTAAGAGCCCTACTTCTACTTTTTAGTTTTGCCTTCACATTTGCTTACCTCTCCAAAAAAAAAAAAAAAAAATTCCCTTATAGGATAATTACTTGGCAGAGTGAATTTATTTTTGTGTTTGATTGCCAATCTATAGTTAATACATGTGTTCATCAGAAGTTCTGTCATGTATAGGCTTTCATTTCCCCTGCAGTCCCCCAACATTAGTAACTTGCCCCAAGCATAAAAAGGCCCTTTGTCTTGGTCAACCTAGAAAGAGTTGATCATGATAAACTTCAGTTTTTTAGATACTTTTTGCTCTCTGATCTTCCATGGTTCTAAAGGAAAGCGTGATTTTTTTTTTTCTCCTGTTGATTTCTTGACAGTTTGGTGAGACTGAAGGTCTTTAATCTTCTACCTCCTAATCAGAAGTTGAACCGTCATTGAGTTCCTTATTTCAGTTATTATGCTTTTTAGCTTCCATTTTATTTGCTTTCATAGTTGCCAGTTATTTGCCAAAATTCTCTCCATTCAAATTCTTGACTAGATATTTTAAAATTCAAAAATCACAGTTATTTTAAAATAATCACTTCACAACTCCAGTATCTGGATCCCCTTTGATTCTGTTCTTTTTGTCTGCTTTTTCACTTACTCTTGATCAATCATATTTCTTTGCAAGCTTGTTAGCACAGTTACTGAACTGTAATTTCTCAGTCTCCTAATGCACTATTCTCTACCCTACTCTGAGGAGGAAATCTGAGAAAACTTGGCTGATTTGGCCACTTTCTTTCTATTAGGCTCTGCCTATACAAGACCTTAGGGGGAGATAGTAAAGTTGCAGGGAGAAGGGGCTTTCTCCTGCTTGTTTGTTCCTGTTTCTAGCAGCATCACCATAACTGTTTTTTCATTTCGGAGTAGGTGTTTCTTAAGTAGAAGCAATTGGTTCCAGTTTCTAACTCTTCAGACAAAGAACCAGCCTTAACATTGCTGCTCAGAGACTCCAGCCCTGGCCAGGCATTGTTACTTCCTAAGAAGTCTGAGTCTCAGTCCCACAGGAGTCCTCCTCCCAGCTCAGAGACGATGCTAGCCAAGAAGCATACATGTGTGCTCACTCAGTGGTGTCTGACTCTGAGACCCGGCGGACTGCAATGCAACAGGCTCCTCTGTCCTTGGAATTCTCCAGACAAGAATACTGGAGCAGGAAGTCATTCCCTTCTCCTGTGGATCTTCCCAACCTAGGGATCGAACCCAGGTCTCCTGCATTGCAGGCAGATTCTTTATCATTTCAGCCACCAGGAACTGAGCAGCAACCCCCTCTTAATGTCTTGGTTTCTCTCTTTGAGGGGCTTCTCTTCCAAGCTTTGTTGAAATTATTTCGAACTTTTTTCTCCTGTTCATCCAGCTGTAAATAAGATGGCTCCTTTCATATCTGCTACCTTTGTGACATTTTGACACATTCCTTTCTGCCTTCCAGTTCTTACATTTCCATTAAATCATTTCTACTGAAATACATTGTACAGTTTCTGCTTTCTGAGTGGACTGTATCATAGATACTCTGTTTTCGGGGGGTTTTTTGGTTTGTTTTTTTTGGCTCTGTTTTTTTAGTGGACACTAGACATTTTGCATTGCATGGTTTAGAGATGAAAGATAAAGGAGGCCTTTTGATAAAGGATCTCAGTTTAGTTCAGTCAGTCAGTCATGTCTGACTCTTTGCCACCCCAAGGACTGAAGCACACCAGACTCCCCTGTCCATTACCAACTCCCGGAGCTTACTCAAACTTAAACTCATGTCCCTATAATTGTCCCCATCCAACCATCTCATCCCGTGTCATCCCCTTCTCCTCCTGCCTTCAGTCTTTCCCAGCATCAGGTTCTTTTCCAATGTGTCAGTTCTTCGCATCAGGTGGCCAAAGTATTGGAGCTTCAACTTCAGCATCAATTCTTCCAATGAATATTCAGGACTAATTTCCTTTAGGATGGACTAGTTTGATCTCCTTGCAGTCCAAGGGATTCTCAAGAGTCTCCTCCAGCACCACAGTTCAAAAGCATCAGTTCTTTGGCCCTCAGCTTTCTTTCTACTCCAACTCTCACATCCATACGTGACTATTGGAAAAACCACAGCTTTGACTAGACAGACCTTTGTTGGCAAAGTAATGTCTCCGCTTTTTAATATGCTATCTAGGTTTGTCATAGTTTTTCTTCCAAGGAGCAAGTGTCTTTTAATTTCATGACTGCAGTCACCATCTGCAGTGATTTTGGAGCCCAAGAAAATAAAGCTAGAGGAGCTCCTTTAATCTAATCAGGGTTTGAGCTGATTCAAAGCTGAACTTCATTCCTTATAGCAGTGGATTTAGATCTGGTTCACACTTAAATTTACAAGGTGGCTTAACAAGTTCACAATTAAAGTCTCATTTGTGAATGAGTCCCTCTTTTCTGATGGCTCCTAGACCCTATTTGTGCCCCCAGACCTGTGAGACTGCCAATAATTTTATCTTTGACTTTATGCTCAGATTTTTTAGCTTCTCAGCTGTTGCTTTTTGAATTAGCAAATACCTCAGAGGAAAGCATTACTGGATGTTGGACTCACCATTCTGGGCTTCCCTGTTTTCTGAAATGTTGGCCTAAAATTTCTGACTTCTTTGGTAGCTCTGTTATAACTCCAGAAAGTTAAAACAGATTGTCCAAGTTGTATATTTTTTCTTAGTGGCAAGTTTAGCCTAAAACAAAATGACATTCCTTTCCCCCCTTTCTGATACCAAAGGGGATTTCTCCAGTCCTTCTACTGTCTTTAAATTGCCCCCAGTCCTCTGTAATGACATTATTTTCCTAACAGTGCTATTAGATGGAATTTAGAGATTAATCCTCTGGTCTTGTCATGATTTCCTGATGTTTCGTTTAAAATTATAGTCTCCTTAGAGAAAGCAATCAAAGGAATCCACCTAGATATCAAATGTAATTTGAATTGGACTGATAGAATATAGGTTAGTAATTCAAATTCTCTTTATTTTTGGCCTAGGGAAGATATCAGGCAAAGATATTGGGTTGGCCAAAAAGTTTGTTTGGAGTTTTCTCTAAGATCTTTTGGGAAAAACCAAATGAACTTTTTGACCAATCCTACACAGCGGCAAACATCGTCTTTGTTTTTATGGTATAATAAATTATCTATTTCAGGTACTTATAGTTATCACCAAAACTTCAAACTGTAAATCCCAAAGTGACATTGAAATTACAAAGTCTGCATGTATCTATACAATCTGCCAAACTAAGTAGGTTTTAAAATGATGTTTGAAGAAAATGTTTAAATTGTATCAGCTTAAAATGGAAACATATTTTGGGTAAAGGGTAGGAAATGTAATATACCATAAAAATCTCAAATATGTTTTAAAATTGTGGAACAGACTAATTGACTCTGAATAAAGAAGAGAGTATAAAATTTTATTTTGGACATTGCAATACTTGTCTACAGTTTCCCGATGCCTATAATAAGCATGTATAATTGTGATAATCAGAAAATAGTTTTAAAGGGAAATAAGAGAGAGGCAGAAAATGGAATGGGTAATTGCCCAGGATCGGAGGAGGGGGAAACAGGAATTGTTATTAATGGATATACAGTTTCGGTCACGCAAATGAAAAGTTCTAGAGATCTACTCTACAACACTGCATTTATAGCTAACAGTACTATTGTTGTTTAGCTGCTAATTTGTGCCCAACTCTTTTGCAGCCCCATGGACTGTAAGCCACCAGGCTTCTCTGTCCATGAGATTTCCCAGGCAAGACTATTGGAGTGGATTGCCATTTCCTTCTCTAGGGGATCTTCTTGACAAGAGATTGAACCCACATCTCCTGCATTGGCAGGAGGATTGTTTACCCCCGAGCCACCTGAGAAGTCCCATAGTACTAAACCATACACATCACAGTTGTTTAAGAGGGTAGATCTCACGCTACTTGTTTCCTTACAGCAATAATGAAAAATGAAAAGCACTGTGTAAAGACACATGTGTATAGACCAAACAAAACAACTTTTCCAATTTTATTTTCCTCTTTAATCTCATTGTAAGGTGATTTTTCCATAATCATTTGAGACAGTTGCAATGAACTTATTTTTAATGTGGAAAAATGAGAAATAGAATGAGACCCTCTTTAAAGTGTTAATTAACAATCTACTTAGCTTATCTGATTTCCATCAACCTCATTAATAATTATAATATCCTCTTTGCATTTACACATCACACAGCTAACTCTACCCCAATTGCTTCTCACTGATATCTGAGCCTCTGTCAGACCATTTGCATGAAGTAGATTCAACTGCATGTCTGCTGGAAATGGACAAGGCAAGCCAGTTGTAAAGGTGATATTTGTTGGTGAAGGTAGACAGCACACGTTCATTGGGGTGAGAATATAGAAGAGTGTGAGAGCATCATGGCAGTTACTTCACTAAATTATACACACGGATAATCTGTGACACAACCATCTATGCTTTACACGGGTTCATATGGAACTATGGATCAGTATACTAAGAGTTGGAGGCAATCTGTTATTTAAAGAAAGGACAATTTCTTTTTGTCGTGAATGCAAATTGTGGAATACTTTGTGGCAAGTAGAAGAAAAATCATACACACACAATAAAAATGAATTATCTTAAAAACAGGGCTGAGTATAAAAAACTGGTAAATAGAAATAATTCTATTATATATTATAAACATTAAAAATACATATGAGAAATATAAAAGTTAAGTATACAGATAAAAGGATAAAATATTTTAAAATAAATAAAAATTTTAAAATATCCTCTACGTGAAAGTGAAAGTTGCTCAGTCGTGTCTGACTCTCTGCAACCCCATGGACTCTACAGTCCATGCAATTCTTTAGGCCAGAATACTAGAGAGGGTAGCCTTTCCTTTCTCCAGGGGATCTTCCCAACCCAGGGATTGAACCTAGGTCTCCCTCATTGTAGGCCTATTCATTACCAGCTGAGCCATAAGGGAAGCCCATGCATTTTACAAAGTTACATACAAATTTACAAATATATTTAAAAACCATTAAAATAATTGTCTGTACCTGGGAGAAAAAATGTATTCAGAATGGGAATACATGGGAAAAATAAATGAACAAGTTAAAAATGGAGGAATCCAAAGATGAGAGTGTTCTGGGGTAAGGAATCTGAGTAGCTTTTCATTTGTACTTTTTAAAAAGAAAAAGAAAACTCAAACGAACAAACCAAAGAGAAAATAAATTAAGGGAATTTGGTCACATTACAATTCTCATTAGGCTAAAGGCAAGCTGACTTTTTTTCATGATTTTGTCAACTCATTTCATATTTGGTTCCAGAGTTTGGCTGTCTTAAACGAAACATGTTCTGGCTATTTTGAATATGTTAGGTAAAGATATGGGGCTTAAATTATAGTTTAGTTTTTCTAAGTGACTAGTTCCTCCCAATCATTATGAGCGATAGCTTCTTTTCCAAATTGCCCTTGGATATGATTTTAAAACAGTTTTTCCAAGCAGCAGTCTAAGTCACTGAGCATACTATCCAATAGTGTTTAATTATATTTATTCAGAAGGAAGTTTGATTGTAATTTTCTTTGACCTCTCATTTTCATGACACAGCTGGCACAGAGCAAATATGAGTTGAGACCAGACTCATTCTTCAGTATTTATTAAGCTGTAGCCAAACCAATCCTGCTCTCCCTGGTTATCACTGCAGCGTCAGGACCATAGCCCAGAGTTGTTTAGTGGAGGTGGTTTATTGTTGGAATGTGCACAGCCAAGAGAGTAGTGAGGACTGAAATCCAACCAGCATCCTGCTCACCTGGTTAAGAGCACACAGGCTCATCCTCTCAGAGTGGAAATCCTTTCTCTAGTTCATCGGAAGGGGCCCTATGAGCAGCATCTGTGGGAGTGCCCTCTGTCACCCATCTCTTTGTACCCTTGTTCCTTCCCACCACTGTGTAGCTCCTGACTGGGGAAAGGAAAGAGCATCAAAAATACTTCTCTTCCCCATGGAGGATGGAAGTATTTCTCTCCATCCAAAATGAAATGAGTGGCGCTTGGAATGTCTACATGAGAGCACTCTGGGGTCTCACTCCCACCCTGGTAGGTTGTTCAGTTATGGAATTCTAAGGCGCTGTGAAGGAGAGGAAAGTTTTAAGCTTTTGGTAGAGCCTGACACTTGTTCCCTGGAGTTGGGGAGAATTCCCAGAGAGACAAGGGACTGCTTTTTCCCTGGAGATGCTTGAAAGCTTAATCACCCAGAGCAACAGAACAAGTTGGAATCACTGGATAGTGTGCTTAGCATGAAGGGGATAGGGACTCACACTCAGCCTAATTCTCATGGGGAAAAGTTAAGGGTTAATTACCCTAAACCAATCACAGTCCAGTTCTGTGGCAGAGATTGAGCAAATCCTGACCAAACCCAGAGCACATAGATGCTACACAATGATGTGAGAGGAACTGTTTCCTGAAGGAAAACCTGGGTGATGTCAGCAAGAGGATATGCACGGAAATGAATGTCAGGGGGAGCGCCAGGGCCCTACACTTGTAAGGTTTGGGTTGATACATGAGCAGCCCCTTGTGCCTTCAAGTGAGGTCAAATAAGTCTTGAATACAGTCAAGGCAAGGAATGTGAGATGGTCTACTTGGTTTCCAAGGTTGGAGGGAACCCACCTAGAAAAAGGAATGGATATGTGGAAATTTCAGGGCTGACAAAAGATATAGCTGTTCCTCTCTGTGCCCTCCTTATTGGAGGAGCCAGAGTGAAAAAACATCAGCCTCAAAAAACTACTCACATATTTGCAGAAATCACTATGTTGGTGGATATGTCAGCAACAAATGGAAATCATGGTAAGATCATGGATACCTTCCTGCCACTTACACCCGTCCTTCTTTTTTTACTCTTCCCCATCCCCTGCCCCTACAAGGAGGGGCTAAACACAGAGGTGGGAGGAGTGAGTAGGGATTCCAGAACCAGCTCTGTATCCTCCATCCCTAAAATACTGGAATCTTGATTCAAAATCAAACCACAGGTTCCGTTCACACTCCAAGTCCTCACAATGAGGCCCATTGAAAGGGAAGGAGGAGTTGATATCTGAAATATATTTGAGACAAGAGTCTTAAATCTATCCAGGATGAGTGTTTAAGGGGTCAGAAAGAATTGTTTGACAGAATACGGTTGAACACAGGGAAGCAGAAAAGGATAATTGAACCATTTTATTTTTATACTCAAATTTCAAAATGTTCAATAACATTGAAAATGTTCAGTATTAGGTAAACCTCTGAATATAAATACTTCCACTTGAACCTTAAGAAAAGACACAGAAAAATGAAGGTGCTTTAAATTTGAAAGCTATGTATTACACTGGAGGGTTTTTCTGGCCTTTAAAAGCTTTCCCATCAGCTATTTCCCTGAAGAAAGTCCTTTACAGGATTGATGTAAGGGGAATATGGGCCACTTTTCAATCCTTCTGTCACTTGTTTATCCAACAAGGATTTTTTACACTCTGTGTGGGCCCTGGCAATAGATACCCTGTATGTTGAAGTAAGGAAGAGATTCAGTATGGTAGAATAAAGCTGTCATACAAAGAGACTGGAGTCCAAAAAGTCAAAACTGAACCAAAACTCAATACTCAGTTAGTGAGCAGTAAACAAGTTACAAATGGCAAGAGGAGATCATGCCACTCTTGTATTAAAGCTGTTAATAACATCCAAACGCTTTTAGAATAAATGCACCCATGGTGCAATTATCTTGAGTGATCTGGCCCTTCTAGCCAGACATCTAATTTGTGTCCTTTCCTTTTCCTGTGTTCATTCTACAGTGCTCTCATGGCACTTCTTAGGAAATGTTTGGCTCTTTTCTGCTTTAGCATTTTGTCCTTGAAGTTTACACTTCCCCAAACCCTCTTTGCTGGCTTCCTCAGATGATCAATGCAGCTCAAAGTTTACATAGAGTGACCAACTCATCCTGGTTTGGCTTGGACTGTACCAGTTTTAGCTCTCAATATCCCCCTCCCTAGAAATATTTTAATTCAGGGGTTGGTTGTTACCTCCCCAGAGACACATTTCCTCAGCTCCTTATTTAAAATAGCTTCTAAATAAATCCAAATTGATTTCATCATAATGAAACAAAGGGTCCAATAAAAATTCCCTGTAACCAAAGCAAAAAAACAGATGATGTAGTGGGCAAAAAAAAAAAAAAAAAATTGGCAACTTTTGTCATAGATAAGAGTTAATATTTAAAGAACTTCTAAAAAGATAAAAGATAGTTTACCCTATAGGATGATGAGCTAAGGAAATAAACAGAGTTTATGGGAAAAAAGCAAACTGAAAATAACTCTTAATCACAAGAAACCACACTCAACCTCACAAAGGAGATGCAAATTAAACTTCAGTCTGATGCAATTTTTCATGTATCGGCTAGAATTCTAAACTTTGCCAGAATACCCTGTTTTTGAGGTTATGCTGAAGATGATGCAAAATGGTATAATACATACTGTCAGAAATTTGACAATATCTAGCAAAATAGCATATCTATTTATTCTTCCACCTGTTGATGCCACTTTTAGGAATCTATTCCTAAAATAAGATGAACAAAAATATAAATCCTAATTATCGAAGGATTGTCAGTAACAGCAAAAGCTTAGATACAAAGGTGGAGCTAGTAATTAAATTGTTGATCCAGTAATTTTTGAAAGTGAGTATCAGATATAATTCCTGAAGCATTATTCAATGAAAACAGCAGTCGTTGATTAGGTTAGGCTACCAATGCATGTGCAAGCTGTGTGCCCAGTCTTGTCAGACTCTTTGCGACCCCATTGACTGTAGGGCCCCTACCAGGCCCCTCTGTCCATGGAATTTTCCAGCAAGAATACTGGAGTGAGTGAGTTGCCATTTCCTCCTCCAGGGAATCTTCTGGACCCAGGGATCAAACCGTGGTGTCTTGTGTCCTGCATTGGCATGCAGATTCTTTACCATTGTACCACCTGAGAAGCCCAATGTTATGGCAAAAACTATACTGAACAGTGGATAAGACAGTGGAAATTTATTTGTGTACAATCTTTCACATGCTACCAGCTGGAAGGAGGAAGACAGGGTCACTTTTAAAGCACAAGGAATCTTTTAATTTCCGCTAAGTGAAGCAAGACATTCTAATGTATGATAAAATGAGAAATAGAAATTTCTTACCCAAGTCTTCTTCCATTTCTCCCTTATATATGCAGAGTTAAATATAATGTTCAAGCTAAATGAATCCATCTCAAGAGCAGGGGAATTACTGGAATATTAAAACTGGAAGGGAACTTAGATGTTATGAAGTGTTTTATAACTATTTTATAAAACCATTAATTGTACAGAAGGGAAAATTGAAGCCCAGAGAAGTCAAATACTTTTTATAAGATTATACAGCCAGGGTTGCAGCCAGATGTATTTAGACTGAATCAACTGTCAGTGAGCATTTTAACTACCACTTCTAACTGATATTAGGAGAAAACTGAGAAACAGAAATAGAGCAAAATAATGAGAATGTGGGTGTAGGCAGAACATGAAAGGTCACCAAAGATGAGACCACTGGCCTCATCAATTTATTTCAAACTACTTCTTGTCTGGTTTCCATTCTCCTTCCCATTTCAAATCTCCAGTTTATAGAGAACTAATGTACATTTACAACCCTCTTAATCCCCAACTATGGACTGTATCTCCTATGTTCTAGATCTATGTATAGCAGCCTTTAGGCTCTATTCTATTTTTGTTAGATAAACGGCATATTTGGAGGTAGAATAGACATTCATTTGTGACTTTTCCAGATCACATTTCCATTCACCTCCAGTTTCAGTAACACTCAGATTTTCCTTTGTGGAATGACTCCTGCCCCCAGCACTTCTAGTTTGTGTTTGGGTAAGATTTACTCTGTGCTGACATCAGAACTGGACTCTGATTGCTCTAATGCAGTCAACAATAATTTATTTGCCCTAGTGATTGGTAAAAATAAATGGGCATCAACACTAGTTGAAATTAATCAGTGCATGGTAGTATCTTAGTCATAGTGCTTGCGTAAGAAAAGTACATTTAAATTACATTGGCCCATTAGAACTAAGCCAAGGACTTGTGTTTGTAACTTTTTCTTTATGTTGTAGTTCCTTTCCTCTCCTGTGGTTATCTTTCTCTCCCAGAAGTTGTTAATAATTATGCTATCTATATAGTGTGAAACGGTCTTAAACAACCCCTCCCCCCAAAAAAAATTACAAAAAGAGAGTGAAAAGATAGGAAAAAATCAGATGATATTTCCAAACTACTAGATCGAACCAGCCAACCAACCATCATACCCATCTATCTACAATTGAACTTACGATGTACATAAACCAATACATTCTGTTATTGTTTAAGTCCATTTGAATTCAAATTTCAGTTATATGAAACTAAAAGCATTGAAACTGATAGTGAAGCAATATTATTCAGGGACAAATATTTTCATCAGATCCAGATTCCATGCTAGCAACTGACTATGTGACCTTGGGGTAGTCATCATAGCTTTCTACACTACATTCTCCTTTGCTGTAAATTTGTAATGGAATATTTCTCTTGCCTGATATTATGAAGTATCATGAACACCACATGAGATACTGATTTTGAGTGGGAAACCTGAAAACTCTGTGCAATTCAATTGTAGGTGATATTATTACCATCAGAAGATCTTGCAACCATAACACGCCTATTATAGAACATTGTTTCTTTTTTCTTCATTGCTGGAGACAGGAATAATTTATCAAGATTTGCACTTCTACAAAGCACTTGATGAAAACAAGAGTGGAAGTTTCTAAAGCAAAGCGGATTTCATTAGGCTGCTTAATATGGGTATTTATAGCCAAATTGTTTCCCAATTGACTCTGCAATCCTCATTTGTGATTCATAATTCTTGGTGAATAATTGCAATTATCATCTGTTTAATGAGACTGATTCACTTTCTCCCCCATCTTTATTTTCCTTTTGGTAAAAGCTTGCATTCAATGCTGTGTAATGTCATAGAGAGTCAGTCCATTAGGAAACTGAATCCCTGCCAAACACACAGAACACCAGGCCGAGAGGCAGAAGAGAAGTTCCAAGTATGAAGCAGGACAATGCATATCAATTAATCTATAAGTGATGTTTCTCCTTTCAGATACATACAATAGCAAATTTTTTTATGACTAAACTGAGTACAGAGATGTCTATATTTATGATTGAATATATGTGTTCACCCACCCCAAATTCATGTTGAAACCCTAAACCCAGTGTGATATTTTTGGAGGTGGGGTGTTTATGAGGTAATTAGATCATAAGAGTGGAGCCTTCAAGAGTGGAATTAGAGGTCATGTATATGTACTTCTAGTGGCTTAGATGGTAAAGAATCAGCCTTCATTGCAAGAGACCCAGGGTTGATCCCTGGGCCAGGGAGATCCCCTGGAAGAGGGAATGGGTACCCAGTTCAGTATTCTTGCCTAGAGAATTCCATGGACAGGAGAGCCTGGCTAGCTATATAGTCCATGTGATCACAAAGAGATGAATACGACTGAGCAACTAACATAAGCCTCTGGCATACAATAGGTTCTAAGTAAATGGTCTACTTTTATTCAACCACAAACAAGTGAGCAGCTCCTGTTTTTAAATACATAACCAGGAAAAGGAGATGGAAGGGCTAATCGATGATTCATTTCAGAGACTGATTAAACTCATAACTCATTCAGCTAAGATGATTCAGCATCATTATCATACACAAGCCTTAAACAAGGTGATTATAGGTTTGTTTGTTTTGCTTTGCCAATGAACAGAAGAATGTCCTAGGCCAGAGAACTAATCTACCAAGGAAACTGGTCAACCACCTTGAAACAGCCAGTGATGCATCACTTTACTTTGCTTATTGACCTAATAGAGACATACAGTCCTAAGTGAAAGAGCTGGATTTTGATCTTCCTCAGTAAGTTTCGTACATTGTATTTATTCTTAAACAACATTACTTCCATTACCTTATCTGAGGTTTAGTCTCCATAGACTTTAGGAAAAGCAGTACCCCAAGCTCCTTTTCACAGATAAGGAGACGAGACTCAGACAAGCAAAATGACTGGGTCAATCTCGCAGAGCTGGAATCTTCACTCCTTTTCTCTTTTTAGCTCTACACTATACTGCAGATGGTGATTGCAGCCATGAAATTAAAAGATGCTTCCTCCTTGGAAGGAAAGTTATGACCAACCTAGATAGCATATTAAAAAGCAAAGACATTATTTTGCCAACAAAGGTCCGTTTAGTCAAGGCTATGGTTTTTCCAGTGGTCATGTATGGATGTGAGAGTTGGACTGTGAAGAAAACTGAGTGCTGAAAAATTGATGCTTTTGAACTGTGGTGTTGGAGAAGACTCTCGAGAGTCCCTTGGACTGCAAGAAGATCCAACCAGTCCATCCTAAAGGAGATCAGTCCTGGGTGTACATTGGAAGGACTGATGCTGAAGCTGAAACTCAAGTACTTTGGCCACCTCATGCGAAGAATTGACTCATTGGAAAAGGCCCTGATGCTGGGAGTGGTTGGGGGCAGGAGGAGAAGGGGATGACAGAGGATGAGATGGCTGGATGGCATCACCGACTCGATGGACGTGAGTTTGAGTAAGCTCCGGGAGTTGGTGATGAACAGGGAGGCCTGGCGTGCTGCGATTCATGGGGTCGCAAAGAGTCGGACACGACTGAGCAACTGAACTTAACTGATACTGTCTTCTTGGAAAAAATTCATGTAGTTATGCTTAGAACAGGGATTCCCAGGTTGCACTAGTGGTAAAGAAACTGCCTGCCGATGCAGGAGACATGAGACATGGGTTTGATCCCTGGGTCGGGAAGATCTCCTGGAGAAGGGCATGGCAACCCATGCCAATATTCTTGCCTAGAGAATCCCATGGACAGAGGAGCCTGGTGGGCTACAGTCCATAGGGTCACAAAGAGTCAGAAATAACTGATGCGACTTAGCACATACACATGCTTTTAACAGCCAGAAGGAATTGATTAATAAAATGAAATTATACTAGTGGCATATGGAATGAAATGGCAAAGAAAAACCCACACAAAACCCCATATTTCATTTGTGAGAAAGGGAAAAAGAGACTCATTGTAAATTCTGATTGTGAGAAATAGTTAAAATAGCTAGCATTTATAGGGAACTTGCTATGTGGCAAATATGTTAAAATTTTTTGATATTGTTACTTCAGTAAAATCATGCCACTATGTAAAAAAAAAAAAATGGAACCCATTACAATTTCTTTACACTAGGTCACAAAGATGTTAAAGAAGTTATCCTAAGTCACCGGGCTGGTCACTGAAAGAGTGTAAATTTTAACCTGAACTACCCATCTTGAGAACATTCATTCTTAAACATTCATCCATTGAGTCAATGATGCCATCCAACCATCTCATCCTCTGTCACTCCCTTCTCCTCCTGCCTTCAATCTTTCTCAGTGTCAGGGTCTTTTCCAATGAGTTGGTTCTTCACATCAAGTGACCAAAGTACTGGAGCTTCAGCTTCAGAATCAGTCTGAAGTATGCAGGGTTGATTTCCTTTAAGACTGACTGCTTTGACCTCCTTGCTGTTCAAGAGACTCTCAAGAGTCTTCTCCAACACCACAGTTAGAAAACACTAATTATTTGGCCCTCATCCTTCTTTATGGTCAAGCTCTCCCATCTGTGGGTTATACCAGGTGGCGCTAGTGGTAAAGAACATGCCTGCCAATGCAGGAGACATGAGACATGGGTTTGATCCCTGGGTCTGGAAGATCCCCTGGAGGAGGACATGGCAATCCACTCCAGTATTCTTGCCTGGAGAATCCCATGGGCAGAGGAGCCTGGAGGGCTACAGTCCATAGCGTTGCAAGAATCAGACACGACTGAAATGACTAACACATACACACACACACACACACACACACACACACACACACATACACACACACTCACATCTATATATGAATACTGGAAAAATCATAGTTTTGACTGCACAGAATTTTATCAGCAAAGTGATGTCTCTGCTTTTCAATACACTGTCTAGTTTGTCATAGCTTTACTTCCAAGGAGCAAGTGACTTCATTTCGTGGTTGTAGTTATTGTCTGCAGTGATTCTGGAGCCCAGGAAAATAAAGTTTATCACTGTTTCCATTTTTTTCCCATTTATTTGCCATGAAGTGATCAGATGATGCCATGATCTTAGTTTTTTGAATGTTGAGTTTTAAACCTGCTTTTCACTCTTCTCTTTCACCTCCATCGAGATACTCTTTAGTTCCTCTTCACTTTCTGCCATTAGGGTGGTGTCAGCTGCATGCTATGGAGAAGGACATGGCAACTCACTCCAGTACTCTTGCCTGGGAAATTCCATGGATGGAGGAGTCTGGTAGGCTACAGTCCATGGGGTCACAAAGAGTCGGACACGGCTAAGCAACTAACACACACAGCTGCATGCTGCTGCTGCTGCTAAGTCGCTTCAGTCATGTCCAACTCTGTGCAACCCCATAGACGGCAGCTCACCAGGTTCCTCTGTCCCTGGGATTCTCCAGGCAAGAACATTGGAGTAAGTTGCCATTTCCTTCTCCAGTCAGCTGTATATTAAACGTTATTTTTATTTCTCAAAGCAGTCTTGATTCCAGCTTGTGCTGTATCCAAATTGTCATTTCCCATGATGTACTCTGCATAAAAGTTAAATAGGCAAGGTGACCGTATACAACTTTGACGAACTCCTTTGCCAATTTTGAACCAGTCTGTTGGTCTATGTCTGGTTCTAACTGTTGGAATATGAGATCACCAAAAACATGCATTGAACATATACAGACTCACGTATATGCACCTGACTTCCACGTGGCACAGTGATAAAGAATCCACCTACCAATGCAGGAGACACAAGAGAAGTGGGTGTAGTCCCTGGCTCAGGAAGATCCCCTGGAGTATGTAATGGCAGCCTATTCCAGTATTCTTGCCTGGAAAATTCCATGGGCAGAGGAGCCTGGTGGGCTACAATCCATGGGATCGCCAAGAGTCGGACATGACTGAGCATGAGCACAGATGGATGAACTTGAGGTAGCAAGGGCAAGCATTAGAAGATAGCTCAAACTGTGATCAACTTTGCCGACTGTTTGGTCAACACTCATCATTAGTTATGACCCAGATTGAACATGGTTTTGTGAATGTGAATCTACTCTGCCTGTTGATTCCCATGGGCCTTTGGTAGGTGAAAATACCTTTCCCATTATTTGTTATTCCACTATTCAAGACAAATATTTTATTCACATAAACTGTTTTACAATTAAACTAACTACTGTACTTGTTCCCAAACAGTTTCAATTCCAATCTTAGAGGAAAAACCTGGCATCGTTTGAGGTTTTTTTTTTTTTTTTTTTTTTTTTGATGTTTATTTGAAAGAATTATAGTTTCAGAAGAAGTTACAAAAATAGTAAGCCCCAACTCTTCATGCAGTTTTTCCCCATGGTTACATCTTACCTAATTACAGCACAGTATCCAAACCATAAAATTGACACTGGTATAATACAAGTGTCATTTTTATCACATGTGCATTTGTGTAACCACCACTGCAATCAAGGTATATAACTCTTCCACAATCACAATGACCTCCCTCACTCTGCTCCTTTATAATCAGGTTTTATAGTTTGGTTTCCCTAATGCTTGGCAACCACTAATCTTATTTCCACATCTATAATTTTGTCATTTTGAGAATGTTAAGTAAATGGAATCATACAGTATGTGAGCTTTGAGATAGGCTTTTTTCACTTGATAGTGCCTTTAAATCCATAAAAGTTGCTGCATGTATGAAGTGTCCATTCTTTTTCATTGCTGAGTAGTATTACATGTCAATGTTCATCATGTGGTGTCGCATACTATATGAACCACAGGTTGACCATTCACCTAAGGGTCATTTTGGTTGTTTTCAGTTTTGCAAACTGGTTCAAAACTTTTTTCATATGTTATGTTCATCATTAGTATATAGAGACACATGATTTTTGTATGTTTATTTCATATCCTGTGACCTTATTAATTTTAGGACTTTTGGCAGATTTCTGGGAAATGTACACCACCTCCACATTACAATAGAGTGCTGCTTGGTCCAGTTAATCTTGTGACTTGGTTGGTCTGAAAGGATTCAGTTCATGATGGACAGCTGTGGCCCTGTCATCATTTGATGTCTCATGTTATAAAGTGCAGTATCTGTCAGGGCCAAGCAGCATGCCTTGTACCTTTTGAGCAGTATGTATTTCTCTGGTGCAGGAGGGGATGATCAGCACATCTTGACTTGATTAATTCTACAGTAACATCCTTTCCCATCTTATGACCCATACTGCATTTTGGGAGCCATAGTGGTGAATTAAATGAAGATATGACAGGGACTAATTTCCTTCCTTCTTTATGTCTTTGAGTGTGGCACTATATGTGCCAGTTCGCCTATTGAAACCGTGCATGATGATTAGACAAATCTGTTTCACCTGCCTTTACTAATCAGGTCATTTCAAGATCTGCATTTCTGAGGGGCACGTAACCTAAACAATAGATGTTTGCCAAGTTGTTTTCTAGGAACCTGGAGTCAGCCGCCTCTGGTTCAAGCTAAATTGCTTGAGACTGACTAGGACCACTGACCCTTCAACTGGGCATGCGCCAGTGTCCTCTGGGTGACCTTTTGAATATGCGTAGGCCTGTAGATTAGTTATGCTTGCGCAGAGTGATTACCGCTCCTGTTCCCAATCACCGTTTCCCATACTGTCATGCTTCAGAATGCCCTGCTTCTTCCAAGCCCCTTGCCTTCTGCGGGGCAGATTTGAGGTTGTTCTCCACTCCCTACACTTGGCAGCCTTGTGGATAAACATTTTCTTGGCTACAAACCTCGGAGTCTCCGCATTTTCTCTTGCTGTGGATCCAGCATGACGAAACTGGTTCAGTAACACTATCATTTTTGAATTATTGTCATTTTTGGTGGATGGGTGAGTGGTGCTATATATCAAAAGTATGCATTTAGTCTACCCAATACAATACTTCTTACCCTGTCTAGAAACCATTATTAAGATTCTTTTTTTTAAATTAATTTTGATTGGAGTATAGTTGCTTTACAGTATTGTGTAGGCTCCTCTGTTCATGGAATTTTCCAGGCAAGAATATCGGAGTGGGTTGCCGTTTCCTACTCTAGGGGATCTTCCCAACCCAGTGACAGAATATGTGTCTCTGGTGTCTCTTGCATTGGCAGGTGGATTCTTTACCACTGAGCCACCTGGGAAGTCCTGCTAGTTTCTACTATACAGTGAAATGAATCCACCGTCCATATACATGTATTCCCTTGCTTTTGGATCTCCTTTCCATTCAGGTCCCCGCAGTGCATTAAGTAGACCCTGTGCTATGCACTGTGTTCTCATTATAGTTGTGGTATTGACACGTATACACTGTTGGCACTGTGTACAATATCAGGGTTCTGATAACTACAAGGATTTCCATTCCGAAAATACATTTAAAGACCAAGAAAATGATCACCGAGTTTGTGTGTGGGCACAGTGGATCCATTGTGAGTCAGACCTGGCCAGAACTTCCTTTATGACCTACATCCCATATGCTTCCACTCTGACTGGAGGTCATGGGTATTGATGGCCATTCAGATCATGTGTCTAAGAATCCATGTGTCTGAAGAGTAGTCTACCATATGTTCATCTGAGTAAGTGACCGAAGAGGCATCTGAGAAATTATTACTGCATTAATTTGTAGCACTACTTCACAGTCCTTAAAAAACATCCCTTTCTTCAATGCTATGGGTTCTAAGTATGAAAAATGGCTCAGGTCAGGATATGGGTTAAAAGATCATACATTTTTACTTGGTGTGTCTACCCTTAGCCTTAAGTTTTCCGTTGTGACTTCATTTGGTTGTATGAATTAAGCAGTATCCTTCTTGAATGGTCATCTATGTTGCCTCTAGGTAGACCATATTCTCTAACCATCTCCATAGCTCTTTGCAGGTTGGGCATCTGTGCCACTGATCTTGATGAGTATTGAGGTCATTGTAACCACTTGATTTAGATGGTAAGGCACTGCTTTGTTGTTTAGTCACTGAGTCATGTCCAACTCTTTTGCTACCCCACGGACTGTAGCCCGCCAGGCTCCTCTGTCCATGGGATTTCCCAGGCAAGAATACTGGAGTGGATTGCCATTTTTCTGCTCCAGGGAATCTTTCTGTCCTAGGGATCTAACTCTTGTCTCCTCCATCAACAGGTGGGTTCTTTATCACTGAGTGCCAGGGAAACCCGAGTCACTCCTACCTAGCCTCTCTTATTTGGGGACTTTATCATGCTTTATTGCTACCAGGGTACCCAGTTCTGTGACAGAATATCATACCAGCAGCTCTTCTCTCAGTGAGATTCTCAGCATTCTGATGCTCCTCTCATCAGCACAATCATTATTACTTTGGTCAATTGTGCATCTTCTGAATTTTCTCACAGAATATCATCAGCTGGTATAGTATACAGTTGGCCCTTTGTATCCATGGATTCTGCATCTGTTGAGCCAACCAACCACTGATCAAAAATACTAGGAAAACAAAATTCAGAAAGTTTCAAAAAACTAAACTTAGATTTGACACACACTTGAAACTATTTACATAGTATTTACATTGTATTAACAACTATTTACATAGTATTTACATCATATTAGGTATTACAAATAACCTAGAAGTGATTTAGAATAGAGGAGAGGATGTGGTTAGGTTATATGCAAGTGCTGTGCTGTTTTATATAAGGGGCTTTTGGTATTCACTAGGGTCCTAGCACCAATGCCCTGTGGATACCCAAGAAAGACTACATATACTGTAGAATGGTCACTTCTCTGAGAATTTTGCTGTCTTCTTTTGTCAGTGAGGGGCTTCTGGTAAAGAATCCTCCTGCCAGTGCAGGAGATTCAGGAGACACAAGTTCATTCACCGAGTCAGGAAGATCCCCTGGAGGAGGAAATGGCAAGTGACTCCAATATTCTTGCCTGAAAAATTCCATGGACAGAGGAGCCTGGTGGGCTACAGTCCATGCATGGGTCACAAAGAATCGGACTTAACTGAACTGACTGAGCATGCACTCACCATCAGGGATGGCTTATAAAGTGCCTGGTCTAAATAAAAGTGAAAAGTGAAGTGAAGTCACTCAGTCATGTCCGACTCTTTGCGACACCATGGACTGTAGCCTACCTCCACCCTTGGGATTTTCAAGGCAAGAGTACTGGAGTGGGTTGCCATTTTCTTCTCCAGGAGATCTTCCCAACCCAGGGATCGAACCCTGATCTTCCACATTGTAGGCAGATGCTTTTACCATCTGAGCCACCTTCAAGGAAAGAGAAGCTACTATCTTTTAAGAAGACATTATAATCACTTCAGAAGACCCTGCAGATTGAGGGTAATCCTGGAGTTAAAAGCTCTGAACTTCATCTCCTAATGCTTTTAGGGTCCTGATATTGGTATCAGGGACTTTACATACAGATCTTAGAATTCAGCCTCCTCTGAAGCTCTATTTCTGTTAATATTATGCCTTGTTCCTTATTATGGGGGAAAATATTCAGTCTTTGAACATTATAATGTTAGCTATAGACTTTTTTTTTGTAGATGTCTTTTATCAAGTTGAGAAAGAAAGAAAGTGAAGTAGTTCAGTCATATCCGACTCTTTGTGACCCCATGGACTATAACCTACCAAGCTCCTCTGTCCATGGGATTCTCCAGACGAGAGTACTGAAATGAGTTGCCATTTCCTTCTCCAGAGGATCTTTCCAACCCAGAGGTCGAACCTGGGTCTCCCACATTGTAGGCAGACCCTTAACCGTCTGAGCCACCAGGGAAGCCAAGTTGAGAAAGGATCTTTTAATTCCTAGTTTTTGAGAATTTTTATCAGAAATGACTGTTGGATTTTACTAAATTTTTTTTCTGAATCTATTGAGATGATCATATGACATTTCTTTATTTTGGTGATAAAGATGAATTGTGTATTAAACCAAACTTGCCATTCTAGGATAACATCTTGCTTAGTCATGATGCACTATAATTTTTAAGGTTTCTGATCACTTGACTTTCATTTTTTAATTTTTATTGGAGTATAATTTTCATATATTGTTAGAAATGAGTTGCTAGATTTCAAAAGAGAATTATTAAGTCTGAATTCATGAGGGACACTGGTATTAAGTTTTGTTATATCTTTGTAGTATCAGGATAATTCTGGTCTCATTAAATGAAGTGGAAAATGTTTTAAAATCTAATTTGGAGAATAATTTATCTAGATTGTCATTATTTTTCCTTAAATATTTGTTGTAATTCACCAGTGGCACCATCTGTGCCAATGTTTTCATTGTGGAAAGATTTTTAATTACTAATACAATTTATTTAATAGATATATGGCTATTAGTTTATTTCTACTTGATTGAGTTTTGGTAGTTTATATCTTTCAGTGAACTTGTCCATTTCATCTAAATTGAGGGCTTCCCCAGTGGCTCAGCAGTTAAGGATCTGTCTGTAATGCAGCCCTGAAGGGGACGTGGGTTTAATCCCTGGGTTGGGAAGGTCCTCTGGAGGAGGAAATGGCAACCCACTCCAGTATTCTTGCCTGGAGAATCAGAATCCCATGAGCGGAAGAGCTTGGAGGGCTATATATAGTCCATGGGGTTGCAGAGTCAGACGGGACTAAAGTGACTTAGCAGGCAACTTGTCCATTTTACAGATGTTAGGTTATTTATAATATTGTTTTATTATCCTTTCTATGTCATAAGACTCTTTAGTAATATCCCCCCTCTTCTTTATGTTGATATTGGTAATTTGTATTGCCTTTATTTTTTTCCATTTCTCATCAGTCTGGCTATACATTTATCTATTGTATTGATTTTTCTCAAAGACATAGCTTTTGGTTTCTTTTGTCTCTGTTTGTTTTCATTTATTTTTGCTCTTACTTTCTAAATTATCTTTATGTTGTTTACTTTGTGATTAATTCTTTTTTTTCCTAATTTCTTGAGATAGAAGATTAGCTCATTGCTCTGCAGTCCTAGTTTATACAGTAGGCAATTAGTGTTATAAAACTTTCTCTAATTGCTATTATACTTACATCTCATAAATTTTGATATATTGTGTTTCCAATTTCATTCAGTTCAAAATATTGTCTGTTTTCATTTCCTTTTTGACTCAATGGATATATAGAGATATTTGATTTAGTTTCTGTATTTGAGGGATTTTCCAGGTGCTATTGATTTCTAATTTACTTCCAGTACAGTCAGAATATATGTTTCTCATTTAGGTTATAGTTATGATTGATTATGTTTTGGTAGAATCCTGAACATTTTAGATTTTATGTTAGATTCTAAATCTTATTTAACTCTTCTCTTTTGGCAAGCAGAAATTCTGTTCAGTTTCAGCAGATATGATGTCCCGCTTTTGTGTTCTCTAGTTTCAATGACAATTTGGCTTTGAACCTTTGCTGGGCTCTGCTGGGCTGCTTTGTTCTCCTGCTGCCTCTGGGGCTTCTGCCTGATCCCAGCTGATGCTGCCCTTGGAGTTGAAGTGCGTTTGCCTGTGCCTGGTGAGGGGAAGGAGATGCCTCACCTGTGTTTCAGTGGCTGCTTTCTTAGGTCAGCCTGCCTAGTGCTAATGAAATTTGTACGGTATCCCTGCTGGTGTCAACTGCTGGAGCCAAAGGTGCTTACTTGGGTCTCTTTTTTTTCTTTTAGGGGTGGGGAGCTCAGGTCATCCTCTGCTCTTAGGTAGAGGGCCAGGAGATGTCAGTCTTCTGTCTCCTTCTGCCACAATGTGTAAGGAAGCAAGACGGGGGTATCTGCTGTTTACCATGCAGGTATGTGTGCTTAGTCAACTCAGTCGTGTCCGACTCTGTGATCCCATGGACTGAGGCCCGCCAGGCTCCTCTGTCCATGGGGATTCTCCAGGCAAGAATACTGGAGTGGGTTGCCATGCCCTCCAGGGGATCTTCCCGACCCGGAGATTGAACCCAAGTCTCCCGCATTGCAGGCTGATCCTTTAGTACTCCCACTTTGAGGAATTTTAGAGAATGCTGTTCTTTCCTGGCAAGTTGTTGCTCTGCTGGTGTAGCTGTAGTAGGCCCCTTGAAGGGGCTGAGCCGAGGACAGGGAAAAATGAGTCTGTGTCATCTTCTCTGAGACTAGACCTCTAGGTATCATTTGCTTTTTTATTTATTATGAAACAAACAGTGCATTGTTACTATTTTTGCTTTGTATATTTAATTATGTTGTTTAAAAATAAAGAGAAAAGTGATATGTTTAGTTACATATTTACCCTTTCTGGTGATCTTTATTCCTTAATATGGATCTAGATTTCTATCTGAGATCTCTTTTATCTTAAGGGTTTCCTTTAATATTTCTTATAGTGAAATCTCCTTGTGGCACTGGCGGCAAAGAACCCGCCTGCCAGTGCAGGAGACATAAGAGACACAGCTTCAATCTCTGGGTTGAGAGGATCCCTTGGAGGAAGAAATGTCAACCCGCTCCAGTATTATTGCCTGGAAAATTACGTGGACCGAGGAGCCTGGAGGGCTACAGTCTATAGGGTCACAAAGAGTCAGACACAACTGAAGTGACTTAGCATGCATGTAGTGAAATCTATTAAATTCTTCCAGCATTTGCATATCTGGGTATAGAAGTCTTAGAATTCTAGGTTTAGAGGGTTTCTTAGTTTCTTTTTCCAGTAGAACTTTAAATTATTCTCACTGTCTTCTGGTTGGCATTGTTTCCAATGAGAAGTCTGTTGTCATTTGCACCTTCGTTCTTTAGTACGTATGTATCTTTTTTCCTCTGGATAGGATGAAGATTTTCTCTTCATTACTGGTTTAAAGAAAATAGATTATAATGCTCCCTTGTGTAGTTTTCTTTTGCTTGGAGTTTCTTAAACTTCTTTATTCTGTGGGTTTATATTTTCTATCAGTTTAGGGAAACTTTTGGAATTATATTTTCTTTCCTAATCTTCCTATTCTCTCCCTCTTGGATATCAATTATATAGTTTGGGATGCTTGAAATTGTCCCACACTTTATTGATATCTTGTACACTTTTAAGTGTCTTTTTATTCTGTGTGTTTTAGTTTGGATCATTCCTATTGCTATGTTCAAATTCATCTTTTCTTCTTCAGTCCTTTTCTTCTTTTCTTTTCACTTATTCCAGTGTACTTGTCATTTCTGAAATGTGTTTTCATATGTAGAAGTTCAACCTGGTCTTTCTGTTATATATTCATATATGTCCTTAAAGTATTCATATAGTTCTTTCAGTTCAGTTGGGTCACTCAGTTGTGTCCGACTCTTTGCAACTCCATGTACTGTAGCATGCCAGGCCTTCCTGCCCATCACCATATAGTCGTTTACCTTCTTTTATATACAGTATATAGTTATGTAACTATTTTAATGCACTTCCCCATTACTTTTATCATCTGTGTTATTTCTGGGTTCGTTTTGGTTGGTATATTTTTCTCCTCGTTATGACTTGTATTCTCCTGCTTTTCATTCCTGTTATTTTTTACCTAGATAGTATTATGAAGTTTACATTGTTGGATCTGACTATCTATGCACTTATTCAAATATTTTGAGGTTTATTATGGAATATAGTCAAGCTATTTGAAGAATGACTTATGAGATTTGCTTTTAAAGTGGCACCAGAGCAACCTATAGTTTTGAACTTATTATATCTTCATATGAGGATTATATTAAGCATATATATATATGAGATTATATTAAGCATATATAATATGAGATTATATTAAGCATATATATATGAGATTATATTAAGATATAATAAGTTCAAGACTTATTATACTTATCAAGACTTATTATACTTATCAATACTTATCAAGTATTCTTCTGAGTATTCTACCTATTGCCCACTGTGTTATGAAAATTTGATAATATGACTGGTTGGAAGACCAGTTATTCCTCTCTCTTTGTGAGCACTGTAAATTTCTTTGCCAGCTTTTTACTGATTGTACTTTCCCAAGCCTTGAACAGTTGCTTCAGATACATGCTCTGATCAGTACTTACCTGAAGACTTATAAGTGGGAAGTGGGGCATCTGTATATCTCAGAATATGATTTGTTCTCTCTCTCTGCATCTCTCTCCTGCCTGGTACTCTTTCTTATGATTAGTCTTACTCTATTGACCTACTTGGAAACCCAACATTAGTACTGAACTCAGGGAGGCCAACAGTCTCTGCCCTGGTTCCTCTAACCTGCACTTCAGCCTAGAAACCCTCCCTAGGTGTAAGCTGAGGTGCAGTTATACATGTTTCTTCATTTGTTGTTCCTCTCCTGGGGATCTCTGTCCTGCACTGCCTGTTTTCCAATACTTGAAAATGTTTGTCTAGTTTTTTGCTTTTTCCCCCTCCAGTTTTCATTATTTGGCTAAGACAATTGGGTAAATTCAGTTCCAATTACTTTATCTTAGCTAGAAACCAGGATTAAAATTTATTGTTTTCTTTTGAACACCTTGAATGTTTCTTTGGCTGATGTCTAGTTATTGTACATGTCTTATTTTACTGTGAATAAGAACTCATTTTTCCATTATGCTCCTTGATTTGTTATTACTGGCATAAAGGAAAGGCTATTCATTTTTCATGTGTTATCTTTAAGTCTGAATGTGCTGTGCTTAGTCGCTCAGTTGTGTCCAACTCTTTCTGACCCTGTGGACTACAGCCTGCCAGGCTCTTCTGTCCGTGGGGATTCTCTAGGAAATAATACTGGAGTGGGTTGCTGTGCCTGCCTCTAGGGAATCTTCCTAAACCAGGAATCGAATCCAGATCTCACACATTGCAAGCAGATTCTTTACTGACTGAGCCACCAGGCAGGCCCAACAAATACTGCATGGGTAGCCTATCCCTTCTTCAGAGGATTTTCCCAACCCAGAAATTGAACTGGGGTCTCCTGAATTGCAGGCAGATTCCTTATCAGCTGAGTTACCAGGGAAGCCCTATATCTGGGTAGCTTACCAAAATAAACTTCTTCATTACTCACAGAATTTTTCCAGTGATCCTCTTAGGTTTTCTGAAGGAGTGTGTGTGCTCGGTCATGCCCAACTCTTTGCAGCCCTATGGATTGGAGCCTATCAGGCTCTTCTGTCCATAGAATTTTCCAGGCAAGAATATTGATTTGGGTTGCCATTTCCTCTTCCAGGGGATCTTCCCGACCTAGGGATCAAGCCTGTATCTCCTGCATTGGCAGGCATAGTCTACCATTGAGCTGCCTGGGAAGCCCTTAGATTTTCTAGGGCAATAGTTAATATTATTTATAGAATATACATACTGCTACTTTCTAAAAATATTATATTATCTCACATGTCCTTTTGTTTCATTGACAAGATTATTGTTGTTGAATAATAGTAGTTTTGGGCAAAAAAAAAAAAATTTGTCCTTGGTTTTAAAAATCCAGTGATTGTCTTCATTAAATATGATGTTTGCTGTAGATTTAAGGAGGACATTATTAAGTTAATAGTGTTTTTCTGCTCCTAGTTACTAAAAATTGGTGAATTTCATCAAAATATTTTAAACATTATTTGGGCTGTCTTTTGTTCCTTCTCTTTTATCATTAATACTATGAATTGCACTGACAGATTTGCTAATGATAGCTTATATTCACTGTTGTTCAGTCATCCTGTCAGACTCTTTGACACCCCATGGACTGCAGCACACCAGGCTTCTCTGTCCCTCGCCATCTCCCAGAGTTTTCCAAGTTCATAGCCATTGCATCACTGATGTCATCCAGCCATCTCATCTTCTGATGCCCTCTTCTCCTTCTGCCTTCAATCTTTCTCCCAACAGGGACTTTTTCAGTGAGTCAACTATTCACACAAGGTGACCAAAATACTGGAGCTTCAGCTTCAACATCAGTTCTTTCAGTGAATATTCAGGGTTGATTTCCTTTAGGATTGACAGTTTTGATCTTTTTGTCCAAGGGATTCTCAGGAGTCTTCTTCAGCACCACAGTTTGAAGGCATCAATTCTTTGGTGCTCTGCCAATTTTATGGTCCAGCTCTCACAACCGTATGTGACCACTGGGAAGACCATAGCCTTGATTATAAGGACTTTGTCGGCAGAGTGATGTCTGTTTTTCAACACAGTGTCTAGGTTTGTCATAGCTTTCTTGCTAAGAAGCAGTCGCCTTCTGATTTCATGGTTGTAGTCACCATCTGCAGTGATTTTAGGGCCCACGAAGAGGAAATCTGTCACTACTTCCACCTTTTCCCCTTCTATTTTCCATGAAGTTATGGGGCTAGATGCTATGATATTAGTTTTTAAAATTGTATTTAGTTTTATTCCAGCTTTTTCACTCTCCTCCTCCACCCTTATCAAGACTTTATTTAGCTCCTCTTCTCTTTCTGCCATTAGAATGGTGTCATCCACATATTTAAGGTTGTTGATGTTTCTCCTGCCTATCTTGATTCCACCTTGTAACTTATCCAGCCCAGCATTTCTCATTACTTGCTCAGCGTATGAGTTAAACAAACAGGGTGACGACAGCCCTGTCATACTCCTTTCTAAATCCTGAACCAATCAGTTGTTCCATACAGGGTTCTAATTGTTGCTTCTTGACTTGTATACAGTTTTCTCAGGAGACAAGTAAGATAGTCTTGTATTCCCATCTCTTTAAGAGCATTCCACACTGTGGTGTTGGAGAAGACTCTTGAGAGTCCCTTGGACTGCAAGGAGATCCAACCAGTCCATCCTACAGGAGATCGGTACTGAATATTCATTGGAAGGACTGATGTTGAAGCTGAAACTCCAATACTTTGGCCATCTGATGCGAAGAGCTGATTCATTTGGAAAGACCCTGATGGCAGGAAAGATTGAATGCTGGAGGAGAAGAGGACGACAAAGGATGAGATGGTTGGGTGGCATCACCGACTCAATGGACATGAGATTGAGTAGACTCCGGGAGCTGGTGATGGACAGGGAGGCCTCCTGACATGCTGCAGTCCATGGGGTTGCAAAGAGTCGGACTCAACTGAGTGACTGAACTGAACTGACAGTTAGTTATGATCCACACAGTCAAAGGCTTTAGCATAGTTAATAAAACAGAGGTAGATGTTTTTCTGGAATTCCTTTGCCTTTTCTATGATCCAGTGGTATTTACCTTCTTTGTAAAAAAATCCTTATTAATCATAATATGTCAGTTCTTTAAAGTATAGTTGGATTCAGTTGTATATTAGTTATCTAGAATATTTGCATATGTATTTATATGTTACATTGATTTCTGTGTTTCACAAACTGAAACCCAAGGAAACCAATATTCTATAGATTTAGTCTCATTGTAAGATACTTACATATAGTGCTCTATTTTGATAGCATTCTAAATTTATACACATCTAAGCATAATGTTATGTGGGTTATGTGGATCAGCACCCTACAACTGAGAACTTTTATCAAGTCCAATGTCCTACTTTGCTTTTGTGCTTAAGATGGTATTCTCACCAAGGTTAGATTGAAAAATGACAAGGTGTACAGGCAACAAGGGATAGAAAAGAGTGAAGAACTGGGTCATTCTTAAAGAACATATTAATATGGGCGTATCACACCCAGAAGAATTTAATCATGACAGTTAATGATGTCTTAAAGTTACAGGTGTATGCATTGTGTGATTAGGAAGCCCCTAGCACTTCCTATACAATCTTGGACCTGACTCTAGATTAAACCAGAATCCATAAAGTTGGGGCTTGGACATCAGTTTTTTTTGTGTGTGTGTTTTTTTTTTTAATAAATATTTCTAAAGTGCAGCCAGAAATGAGAAGCACAGACATAGTCTTTCCCTCAAACTATTAATTTGTAAAAGTAAATGAAGTTATAAATAAGTGATGAAGATTTTATCTACTTCTATTCTAGCAATAAAAGATAAAATAGCCATTTAATGCCTGCTTTCAAAGTACCACAATGCTAATTTATTTTCAAGTGAGTTTGGCATATCTACAGACTTGTTGTATGGCACCTGATTAAAATTGATGTTTGAAGAGTGTGAGATTGCTCATTAGCAGAGTTTTTGAAAAATTATTAGTTCTGATGATTTGTAACTAGTAAACCAAACTTTGAACTTTTTAGTAATTTAAAAAAAAATGTATGTGAACAGGCATACTCATTATTGGTTTTATTAAGCTCAATGTCTAAAAAACAGAAAAATAGTCCTTTCCTCTATCAAGTCCTATGCCACTTATTTACCTTAATGCAATAGTTGAAATTGGGTAACTAGAAATACATTCTATAATCTTTCATTTTTTATAGGTATGCATTTATTTTGTGTGTATTTTTTTTAGTGTTGAAAGTGAAAAAGCTAAAACTAACATGGAATTGGTGACTCAGATGATAAAGTGTCTACCTGCAATGCGGGAGAGCCGGGTTTGATCCCTGGGTCAGGAAGATCCCCTGGAGAAGGAAGTGGCACCCCACTGCAGTACTCTTGCCTGGAAAATCCCGTGGACGGAGGAGCCTGGTAGGCTACAGTCCATGGGATCGCAAAGAGTCAGACACATGGCTGAGCGATTTCAGTTTCACTTTTCAACCTACTTTTAGCTTGTACATATATAAGTACTATGTGAATCAAAATGTGATTCTGCAGTCTTTTAGACTCTGTGGGAGAGGGCGAGGGTGGGATGGTTGGGGAGAATGGCATTGAAACATGTATATTATCATATGTGAAACGGATCGCCAGTCCAGGTTCGGTGCATGAGACAGGGTGCTCGGCGCTGGTGCACTGGGATGACCCAGAGGGATGGGATGGGGAGGGAGGTGGGAGGGGGGTTCAGGATGGGGAACACATGTACACCCGTGGTGGATTCATGTCAAAATATGGCAAAACCAATACAATATTGTAAAGTAATTAGCCTCTAAAAGAAAATAATAATAATTAAAAAAAATAGTGGTTCTGTAAGACTTATTTTTCTGAAAAAGGGCTCATTTATTAGAGTTCGTATGTTTTTTTCCAAGCTTATCTTTGACTAAAATTTTTTCTGAATTTTACTCAGTTGCTATAATTTTAAATAATATGAAAACCAGGCCATCCTTAATGCTATGTGTTGCAAATCTCTGGTAAAACAAACTGGGCCTAGTTCTTTTGGAGTGTGCTGAAACTATCTCTATGACATCCCTACATTTATCCATTCAGGTTTCTATCTTCTGTTGCAATATAGCCTCTAGATTTTCTAGATTATAAAATATAATTCAGTATTTACTTATAATTTTTCAAAGAACTTATGAATCTGTAGTCGTATTTCCTTTATTATTCTTAATGTTATTATTTCATGTTCTTGTTCCCTTTTTTCTCTCTCTCAAACGATTTTTGGGAGGTGATTCAGATTTCCCAGTTTTATTTTGAAATATATAATCCGTATCACTAGGTCATGCTTTATTTTAAGTGATTTTTGTCTTTTAATGAGCATTTTTGTATGTACATGTTCTATTATACATGTTACACAACAAATATAAAATGGTATTTATTTTCTTTTGCCTTAAGCTAAGCTCTCTAATCATTAGATTTGTAATGTCACTGACTTAATTTTATGAGATTTACAATAGTTACCCTGATATCTGTATTTAAAGAAGAGGAAAGGATGAAGGACACAGATACAGATGGAGATGTAATATTATTACTGATCAGGAATGCTTGCTTCAGAGATGTGGAAAGAGAACCTATAGGAATATAAGGTTGTAAAAATGAAGTAAAGCATTAGGAAAAATAATGTACTTATTCTTTATTTGTTCAAGAGAGTCTTAAATGCCTACCCTTGGTGGATGGTTATATCAAAAAGCCTTTAGACGAATCTCCATGATAGTAAGAAATGTATAAAGTAGGATCACTGCAGACAGTAATTGCAGCCATGAAATTAAAAGACACTTGCTCCTTGGAAGAAAAGCTATGACAAACCTAGACAGCATATTAAAAAGCAAAAACATTACTTTGCTAACAAAAGTCAGTCTAGTCAAAGCTATGGTTTTTTCAGTAGTCATGTATGGATGTGAGAGCTGGACCATAAAGAAGGCTGAGCAGTGAAGAATTGGTGTCTTTAAACTGTGGTGCTGAAGAACACTCTTGAAAGTCCCTTGGATAGCAAGAAGATCAAGCCAGTCAATCGTAAAGGAAATCAGCCCTGAATAGTGATAGGAAGGACTGATGCTGAAGCTGAAACTCTTATACTTTGGCCACCTGATACAAAGGACTCATTGGAAAAGACCCTGATGCTGGGAAAAATTGAAAGCAAGAGCAGAAGGGGGAGACAGAGGATGAGATGGTTGGATGACATCATTGACTCAATGGACATGAGTTTGAGCAAGCTCCAGGAGATAGTGAAGGACAGAGAAGCCTGGAGTGCTGCAGTCCATGGGGTTACAAAGAGATGGACACAACTGAGTGACTGAACAACAACAAAATTATATTTTATTTGCCAAAATACACCAAAATCAGAATACCAGAATGATAGAGTTTTGGAATACAGAAATGGAAAGTCAGTTTGAAAAAAAAGCAAAACAAAACACTGCAATTTTCATAATTAGAAAACATTTTGGAAATATTAGGAGTTATAGGTATATATATTTATACATATTTAAAGGAAATACCAGGGTTCAATATAATTTGAATACCAAAATATCCATCTGTGTTTTTCTTTAACAAATTAATTATTATGAAGTGATTTACAAATCCTATGTGCCACATGAATACTAAGTGATTAGGCTCAAAAGTGAAAGTAGAAATATCAGTATTTATAGGGTTATATAACTTAGAATATTTATAGGGTTGGAAAAGAAATTAAAAGTACCAAAATGACAACCAGTTGAAAGTTTCTAAATATCCCCTTGATCTGAAAACAATAGAAAGTTTGGGCCCTGTATTTTTAAAAAAATCATTTTGTTTGTTGGCTTCAAATATCCTGGGAATTTAATAACACTTTAGTGCCCCCAAATGGCCCCACAAGAGGAACTGAAAAACACAAATATATGATCACTCTTGATGAGGCAAAAACTGATCCAGTTTATTATTATCTTCACAAATACTTACACCTGTACATAATTCTACACTAAGTACTAAACTAATATTGTTGGTTAGATTGTTAATCAGGAAGGAGCAGAGTTCAGACGACCAGAAGGGTCATCTGTGTTTCTAATTGTTTGCCTACAGAGAGTAACTTGCAAGGATTCCTAGGAGTCCCTAACCTTATTTTGAATAAATTGATCAGATTGTGTTCCTCTAGGCTAGGAAAGCCAACTCCTAAAACTATGCCTTGCATAAAATAGGCATTTGGTATATATTTACTAATAGATGAGTTCATTGATGCAGACAGTAGGAGAGGTCTATTAGGACAGCCATTGAAGGAACAGCAGAGAATACCAATTGCAGGAAGAAATTTCACTCTCTCTTTGTATCTCATAATTGAAGTTTCCTTAAAAAATAAGTTGAGATTTGACTTGAGCGTTATTTGCCGCTAGAGTGAGAAAAAATTCCTGAGGGTCTAAATCCCAATTTTCCACCAACCTTTGGGTGCTTATACTTACATTAAAAAAAAAAAAAAAATCTTAGTAGCTCAGAGCTTCATGGACCCTTCATATGGTTACTCCTACTGATGAGGAAACTGTGGCCCAGAATTGGTGAACTGGCCAAGGTCATGTAAATCAAGCTCTGATGTCCTTTCCACTGCACCTATAAATGCACTCTGTCAATCACTGATCTTATCAATGACCCTATCTCAGCCTAAAATGTTAATGATTGTAATACAAGGAAAGCATAAGTATCCAAAGCATAAAATGACTTAAAATTGCCCAGTTAACTCTTTCCCTCCTTATTGCACAGATAAGGAAACTGAGGGCTGGAAAAGAGTAGCAATTTCCCCATGGATATATAATAATTTATATGGGTAATGATGCAGTCATCAATGAAAAGTGAAATTAAGATCCATGTAAACACTTAACTAAGGCTGGGACGTGTTAATGCATTTTAAATTAGTGTTCCCATGGGTCAGCTATAGATTTAGAAGTTTTTATTTTCCTATCATGAAAAGACTTAATTATTCAGATCAAGCTACCCTAAGAGACATGCAACAAATAATAGATGGCTGATCTATTCATTGAGGAAATTACTGAACACGAAATTGTTTCTCAACAAATCTACAGTGAAATAGCAATTCAACTTAAATTGCCAGTGAAATAGCCTTAAAAAGCTGAATTTTCCATTTTTTTCATCAAAAGCATTAAACTGTACACTTTAGACACATTTCTTCTCTAGATACAAAGTTTTTCCTGAAACCTTTCGAATAACAATGGCAAAATTAGCTCATTGTGTAATTTATCCACTTTTTTCCAGCTTTATTTCAGTCTCAAGGAATCATTCTTTGACTCAGATTCATCAACATCCATTTTTTTTATAATATCATCTTTTGCCAATAAATGTGTTAATTAACAGTGCTCCATTATTGTCTTCCACATTTTTTCTTTGTAGCTAATATCTAATCATAAAATTTTGTTGCTGGTGCATTATTAGAAAGGGATAGTGTAAGGTTTTTAGACAATAACAACTTGTTGGAAAGCCAACAATATTCTCCATCTTCACATGATCCTTAAATAGCTTCTTGACTGACATGTCAAGAGGTCTAGCTACATCATAAGGAATTTCACCCAAGTCTGTGCATGCTCAGTCAATGACTGCCACCACTTTGTGACCTCTCATAGCTTATAGAAAATGTAAGATTTCACCCAGAATTTTTAAGATGCTTGTATTTGAAAGAGGAGCAAATGATTATCTCTGAATTGAGGAAATACCCTGCATTATTTCAGACATCAAACCATCTGCTTTCTATCCTCTAGCATGGAGAAAAACAAATATAGTGAAAGCAAAACACTCTCTTTTTCACCCTCCATCCCCTAATATCCCTGGTGCTTGCTAAGTCCAGTGTGTGCCCCCCTGCTTCAATTTCCATGAATTCAAGGATGGACAGATTTTTTTGTGTAATATTCAAGTAGCCCCACATTAGACTTTTCATTTGAATCCAATTTTATGAACTGCATCAAGGCTTTTACTCCAAATTTCAGTCATCTCAAGGTCAATGCCATTTCTAAAGAAACCACCTGTACATTAACCGTGTAAAGTACTCTTATCCACAGTTCGTCAGAGGTGAGGTTCTAAGAAATTCTGAAAAAATGGCATGATTTTTTAAACTTGCAAGCTCCAGACAATACAATATCCTCCCCCCCCCCCCCCCCCCCTGAAAATTACAGAAAGCTCCTTCAAACCTGAGGTTACTCTTTGCTATAATCCAAATGTATTCTCCCTTTGCCCTTGGAATGGCAGTCCTAGAACCCTCTGACTCCTTCAGATAAGCTGTTGATTGGCCACAGAAGGTTCCCTGAGCTGGGATTGCAATAGACTTAGTGGTGAGAGGACAGAGATATTGACAGACTGTATGTACAGTGTCTGTTCATTGCACATGGTGCCTAGACAGATGAGTTTTATAAGCCCTGTTCTAACCATATATATTCCAAGAAGTGTCTCTTCTCTCTGCCTTCCTGGTTCATTTATTTGGAAACTTTTCTGGCATTTGGCAGGCTCAATTTTACCCTTTTCATTTACAAAATATGGGGGAAGGGATTAGACAACTTGATTCTCTGTAAACAGTACATACTTCATATATATATTTTTTTTCATTGAATCACTGAGTAAGACATTGTTAAATTATTCCATCATCCTTCAATCAGTGGAACATGATTACTGAATCTCCACTAATTAAAATTGCTTTTCAGCAAATGGATCCTAAACACAACACCCAACTTATATACATTTAGAACAAAAGACAAATGAACATGTGGGAGAAGCCTGGGCCCAAAAAAGAAGCATCCTTTTGGGGGGGACGAATTTCATTCTTCCTCATGGATGTTTTTGTTCTTTGTCCCATTGAACTGCTTACAGCTTTGCAAACTGGCCACATTTCCTCCCTGTGGCTACCATACCATTTTAAGGTCTATATAACTTCAGTTCCCAAATTTACTCCTCCTTGTGGTTTATACTTTTCAAAAGTATCAGTGCATCTCTCTGACCCTGACTGAAGTGACTTAACACATGCACACCTCACTGGCCTCTGCTCTTCCATAACTCTCCTATCTACACTACAGGTTACTTGCATGTCTCAATTCTCTACTTTGAATCTGCAATCATTTTCAGATAGAGATCTCTTCTCCATTCACCATCTCCAGCCCCCTAGTGATAGACAAAGTGCTTAGGATCAAAATAGTTTTAGAAGGCACCTACCTGTTCTCAAGTAACTAAAAATACAGATTGTTAAAAACACAGATGCTAAGTTGAATCTGACTCTTTTGATCCCCTGGACCGTAGCATGCCAGGCTTTCCTGTCCTTCACTCTCTTCCAGAGTTTGTTGAAACTCATATTCATTCATTTGGTGATGCCATCCAACCATCTCATTCTCTGTCATCCCCTTCTCCTGCCCTCAGTCTTTCCCAGAATCAGGGTCTTTTCCAGTCAGCTTTTTGTATAAGGTGGCCAAAGTATTGGACCTTGAGTATAAAATGTATCATAAAACAGAAAAAGTGAGATTGTACCAAGTTGTAATTCTTCAGTTGGCTCTACTGAACTCTGTTTTATTTTAAAATTTTCATGGCTAATTATATTTTGGAAATAATGCATTATTATATTTTGTATTATATTTTCACATTCACAGTGTACATTAATGTATTAAAAAACCTAAGAAATGCTTTCTTATAAACACCAAATTAACTTGAGTTATTATTTAACTTTTGGGTGTTTTTTAATGTGCGCTGTGCTGTGTTTAGTCTCTCAGTCGTGTCCTACTCTTTGCAAACCCATGGATTGCAGGGGTTGGATTGCAACCCACTAGACTCCTGTGTCCATGGGGATTCTCCAGGCAAGAATCTTGGAGTGCGTTGCATGCCCTCCAGGAGCTCTTCCCAGTCCAGAGATCGAACCCAGGTCTCCCGCATTGCAGGCAGATTCCTTACCAGCTGAGCCACCAGGGAAGCCCATGAATACTGGCATGGGTAGCCTATCCCTTTTCCAGGGGATCTTCCTGACCCAGGAATCAAACCAGGGTCTCCTGCATTGCAGGTGCATTCTTTATCAGCTGAGCTACCAACTGGTAATATTTGTGATATTAGTCAAATAAGAGAGCTTTTCAGAAATACTGTGTGTAATATGTGTCTTGTACTTTTACAGAATTATTAAAATCTAGGATGCCTGTTTTTCATAATAGTTAGGTTGCTCCCTATCAGTTTCTTGCTGCCAACTACCTTTTCAGGCTCATCTGTTACTCCATCCCTCTCTTTATGTGTGTTGCAATTCATTCTCATTCCTCCACATCTTCATCTTTCCATCCCACTTCAGGACCCAGGATTCTGATCTATCCAGGTGACCCCAGCTGAGCTTCCAACTGGTTTTGGCCAATGGGAGACAGCAAGGAAATATCAGAGTACTGGAAGCTACGGTGGTTGTTCCACAAACTGTCTGTCTCTGTTGGGCTGTGTTGGCAATGGGTTTATTTCTCTTCCAAAGGCCAAAATTCCTATCAGGTGTTTCTTTTCCCCTTGCCTCTTCCTGTCGTAATTACTTCCTACTATTTCTGTCATGGCATGTTCTATAATTTCATGTAACCCTTCCAAATATCTTGCCAAATCCCCATTAGACCCTCTTTAATTGTAATTTTTAGCCTGTTAAAAGAAACTATAGGCCCTGAATGAAGTCACTTGTGCTGAGCCCCATATTAGCAAACCAATACTCAATACCTAAGTGCAAACTTCAACTTCTACCAAGAATACAGTGTTAACCCAGTCAGTCTGGAACTTCCTGATTAGCAGTAATGAGGTAACCCACCTGAGTCACCCCTTCCATCCCCTTTACTATTTGCTAGGTTGGATCCTATCCAATTCATGAATCATCGCTGTTGTTGTTCAGTCATGCCCAACTCTTTGCGCCCCCCATGGACTACAGCACACCAGGCTTCCCTGTCCTTCACAATCTCCCAGAGTTTGCTCAAACTCATGTCCATTGAATCGGTGGTGCCATCCAACCGTCTCATTCTCTGTCATCCCTTTCTCCTCCTTTCTCCTCCTGCCTTCAATCTTTCCCAGCATCAGCGTCTTTTCTAATACGTAGGCTCTTTGTGTGAGGTGGCCACAGTATTGGAGCTTCAGTTTGAGCATCAGTCCTTCCAATAAATAGGGTTGATTTATTTTAGGGTTGACTGGTTTCTCCTTGCTGTCCAAGGGACTCTCAAGAGTCTTGTTAAATAGAGTTAATTCAATCTTAATTTTACTTGGGTGAATTTTGCCTGTTTTTTGTTTCCTCCTAGGACCATACTTGCAGACTCCCAAACTGTTATGTTATCATTCCAGCAACCACACAGATTTTCACTTCTTTCTTCACACTGGTCTCTGAGGTTGGAATGCCATTTCATTCATCTTCTAATAATAGGCATCCTCATAATCAGTCAAGGTCTATTCTGACTGCTGTTTTTTCTTTTCAGTTTTTACTTCTTTTGAAAATTACATCTACACCTTGCTCCCGATTCCACTTAGACTGAACAGACTGTCCCACTAGCTTGTAACCTCCCCATCAGTTCAATTCAGTCACTCAGTTGCATCCAACTTTTTGCGACCCCATGAACTGCAGCACACCAGGCCTCCCTGTCCATCACCAATTCCCAGAGTTTACCCAAACTCATGTCCACTGAGTCAGTGATGGCATCCAACCATCTCATCCTCTGTCATCCCTTTCTCCTCCTGCCCTCAATCTTTCCCAGCATTTTCAAATTTCCCAGTCTTTTCAAATGAGTCAGCTCTTCACAGCAGGTGACCAAAGTATTGGAGTTTCAGCTTCAACATCAGTCCTTCCAATGAACACCCAGGACTGATCTTCAGGATGGACTGATTGGATCTCCTTGCACTTCCAAGGGACTCTCAAGAGTCTTCTCCAAAACCACAGTTCAAAAGCATCAATTATTCAGTGCTCAGCTTTCTTTATAGTCCAACTCTCATATCCATACCTGACCACTGGAAAAACCATAGCCTTGACTAGACAGACCTTTGTTGACAAAGTAATGTCTCTGCTGTTTAATATGCTGTCTAGGTTGGTCATAACTTTCCTTCCAAGGAGTAAACTTCTTTTAATTTCATGGCTGCAATCACCACCTGCAGTGATTTTGGAGCCCCAAAAATAAAGTCAGCTACTCTTTCCACTGTTTCTCCATCTATTTGCCATGAAGTGATGGGACCAGATGCCATGATCTTAGCTTTCTGAATGTTGAACTTTTTCACTCTCCTCTTTCACGTTCATCAAGAGGCTCTTTAGTTCTTCATTTTCTGCCATAAGGGGGGTGTTATCTTCATATCTGAGGTTATTGATATTTCTCCCAGCAATCTTGATTCCAGCTTGTGCTTCATCCAGCCCTGCATCTCTCATGATGTACTCTGCATATAAGTTAAATAAGCAGGGTGACAATATACGGCCTTGACATACTCCTTTTTCTATTTGGAAAAAGTCTGTTGTTCCATGTCCAGTTCTAACTGTTACTTCCTGACCTGCATACAGGTTTCTCAAGAGGCATGTCAGGTGGTCTGGTATTCCCATCTCTTTCAGAATTTTCCACAGTTTATTGTGATCCACATAGTCAAAGGCTTTGGCATAGTCAATAAAGCAGTGATAGGTATTTTTCTGGAACTCTCTTGCTTTTTCGATGGTCCATCAGATGTTGGCAATTTGATCTCTGGTTCCTCTGCGGTTTCTAAAACCAACTTGAACATCTGGAAGTTAATGGTTTACATATTACTGAAGCCTGGCTTGGAGAATTCTGAGCATTACTTTACTAGCGTGTGAGATGATTGCAATTGTGCAGTAGTTTGAGCATTCTTTGGCATTGCCTTTCTTTGGGATTAGAATGAAAACTGACCTTTTCCAGTCCTATGGCCACTGCTGAGTTTTCCAAATTTGCTGACATATTGAGTGCAGCACTTTCACAGCATCATCTTTTAGGATTTGAAATAGCTCAATTGGAATTCCATCACCTCCACTAGCTTTGTTTGTAGTGATGCTTCCCCATCACTGAGCACTATATATTTGACTTAGCAAAGTCTCTATATGGGTTTGTTGAGTTGAATTGGAGGTGAGACATTGCATACAGCTGCTAGAAGGAAATATATTAGTAGACCTAACTCAGGTTTTCTCAGATTTCTTAACTCCCAACCACGTGGGTTCACTTTCTCAGTAAAGTGTTTGATGACAACAAAAGTAAAAAGCCCAAACTGTCTGTCACTTAAGCACTTGAGAGAAGCAAATGTATGACTTTCTCAAGAACACTTATTATAGCAAGTTGACTACATGTCAGCAAGAGATGGGTCTCAGAAGCTATCAACACCCTGCTGTATAAATACAGTGTACTTTGGAGAACCATTCTTCCATCATTCCATAGCAGTCACTTTCAAGCCAGGTGATGATGTTGTGTATGCTATTCTTTTCATCTCCATCTAGGTTGTAGGTCATTACACAGGCTGGGACCAGTCAGTTAAATCAGTCAGTCACATTGGGCACAGTGATAGTTCAGGAGTGGTCACTTGACTTAAACAGGACTACCCAAGATGTTGCTGAAACTACTGGGAAAAATATTCTCTTGCTCTAGGATTTGTAAGTTAGAAGGCTGATATTCTTCATTTTAGTTAGGAGAAGAGAGGTTATGTTAAAGTAACAAAATCCACCAAATCACCTGATGAACTAATCAAAGATTTATTTCTATATTTCTCTTTCTCACTGAGTCCCTGATAGTAGCAAGCAGCTCTCCTTGTGGTGACTCAAGTATTCAGGTGGATTAAACCCTCCATCTAAGAGTGCCACCATCTGGGACTCATGACCTTATCTGTCAATGTTGCAGGTAGAATGAGACTGGGAAGGCTTGAGCGTGAACTTCCACTGGGTCACCCTGATAGTGTCACGTCACCTCCTCTTTCAGCATGCCATCCAGAACTAGTGACAGAACACGCTAACTGGAGGAAGAAGGAAGGCTGGTGAGTGTTCCTACCTCTACCAGAGCTTCTAACTTTTTGGAACCATCCCAAATCTATGTAGAGACTGTGTGACAAGGAAGCCAAGTTTCAATTAGCAAAGTACAGAGTCAAAGATTAAAATTTCTGATGATAACAGTTAAAACTGTCTCCCACAGAGCATCCCAAATGGCAAAAGCTATGCTTATGTATATGTGTGTGTGCATTTGTGTCCTATACACATTAAGCATAGAAAATAGACATGCACCCTATGGCAGAAAAGTCATTAAAAAAAAGAAGAACAGTATGACTGAGAAACCTAATTTAAAAAATTGTCATGAAATTCACGCTGCTGCTGTAGAAACTTATCTACTTGTAGCTTTCTGTTCTCTGCCACATGGGGGAATAAGCAAGGCAGGTGACAGGAAAAGTAGACCTTTATAGTTAGTTAGAAACTGGAAAGCAAAGCCAGAGTTACCCTTAACTTAAAGTTACGAATCTTCTAGGGAAACAAATAGGATGTGGTTTGTTGAGATATATGATAAGCCGTCAAAAGGAATTTATCAGCAAGCTGTTCTCTGCCTTTGAAACCAACTTAAAGAGTGTTTGAATTATGTAGAGTCAATCATGGGTTTCCCTAGTGGCTCAAGTGGTAAAGAATCTGTCTGCAGTGAAGGAGATACAGTTTCGATCCCTGGGTCGAGAAGATCCCCTGGAGAAGGAAGTGACTACCCTCTCTTTATTCTTGCCTGGAGAATCCTATGGACAGAGGAGCCTGGAGGGCTATAGTCCATGGTGTTGAAAAGAGTCAGATATGACTGAATGACTAACACACACACACACGATGATTGCAAAAGGAATTTCTAATCTGTAAACTCCAGTAGTAAAAACAGTTGGCTTCTACTGAGCACCTACTGTGTTGTAGGCATGTGCTAAATACTTTACTTAGATTATATCAGCTTGCATTTATAATAACACCCTGAGTTTGATAAGATTATTGTTTTATACAATTTAGAATATGGAGGCATAAAGAGGTTTTATAATTTGTAGAAAACTGATGAGAAATTCTGACTTTACTGAAACAAAGTAAGTATTTGTAGGTAAAATCAAATTATCCCTAAGTATTTATATTTTAAAAGTCTCAGCGTTTATCATGTGTTATCAAGAGCATCTGAAAAATACCTTTTTGAAAAGATTATTCTTGAATTTTTAAATGCAGAGTTCTAATTTTTTGAAATAAGAAAGACAGTGACTGGAAACTGCTAATTTCTTCCCCAGATCCAACCCAGTGCTGAAGTCTTATAATAAATTCTAATAGTGAGCAAAATACCAGAAAAGGAAATGAGTAATTTACTGTCTGCTAAACTCTGCAAACCTAACAGATTCAAAGACTTTACCAGTATTAAGCTCACTCTGAGAGAGGTTTCCTTGGCCTGAGGTTAAGTAGAAGATATTTTGAATTGAATAGCCTGAATTTTAATTCTGGTCTACCCATCAATTAGCTACAGGATCTTTGGCAAATTAGTTAACAATTTAATCGTCAGTTTTCTCACCCATAAAATAGAAATGATAATAATACTAATAGTATCTCTCCTTTGGGCTTACCACAATAAAGAGATAAAATGACCCATGTAAAAGGGATTATCACCCTGCCTGGCATACTACAAGAGTTTACAAAATATGAATTATCCTCATCATTAATGTCATCACCATTCATTGTCATCATCAGAATTGTCGTTATCAGCTGTAACCTCTTTTTCAATTAGACGCACTGAAACCACTAACTTGGGTCAATTATCATCTTTTCAGTGATCTTTTTCAGTTTCTGGAGGCTGCCTGAATTCAAATTCACTTTGTTGTCAGTTTTTTGTTACCTATTTTTTTTTTTTTCCTTCCTCAACTTTATAATTAGGGATTGAAAAAAACAGTGATTCAAAGTTAAGACACTTAACACTAATAAGATATAATTACCCTTTAACAAGCAGAAGTTAGTGCTTTTTGAGTTGCAAGCACAGGATAATTGGAACACATGATTCAGAGTTTGGATAGTTCTGTTGCATTGAGTAAAGCATCAAAAAAAAAAAATATGAGGGGGAAAGTTTTGTGTTATTTTCTATCAACAGAAGGATATTTAATGTTGTTTACAGGTATGCTTGAAATTTCAACTTTATTCAACTGCAAATCTACTTATTTGTTTGGATTAAAGAGTTCAGTAGGCAATTAAAGACAAGAAGGGAAATAAAGTAAAACATGGCCATGATAAGATAAACTAAATAGCAATGAATTTACAGGCATAAAACTCAGTTAGATATCATTAAGTTATTTCCTTAGAGATAGTCTTATACTGAGATGTTGTTATAGCATCCTTGCCTTCATCTTTGGTTCCTTCTACCATTTCTCTTTCTTCCCTCCCTCGTTCCCTTCATCACTGAGCAGAACCCAGTCCAATGCTGGGGACACATATATGAGCATGAGTGATAACGGGTCCTCTTTGCTGTCGATCATGAATATTTATGTAGTGAAGAACACAGAAAGTAAATCAACAGTGACAAAGTAGATGAAGTGGGGCAAGTCACTGAGCACATAATAGAGTTATCACATCCAAACTTAGATGTATGGGAAAAGCTTTCTGGAGGAAGCAACTTCTGCACCAAAACTAGCAGGATGAGAAGTTACTTACATTGGGTATAAAAGTGAGGAAAGGGAGATTTTAAAAGGTGAGTAAATAGCATGTATGGAAACAGGAGACCCTAGATGTATGCTGAGTTATTGACATCATCCATAACAGTGTTATCATGGAGGCTGGGGATAGATCAAGTTTAGAGAGGTATGGAAAGCGTTGACAGGTCTTAAGTGTTGCTCTGTGATGATCACACTTAAGTTCTAGGAAGATCACCTTAGCTATATTATGGAGAATGATTTTGAAGGATGTGAAGCAAGTTCAGCAATAGCAGAATCAATAAAGAAGCTATCGCAGTGATTCAAGTGACATTATGACCCAAACAAGGATAATAGAAATAGGGAAAAGAAATGTATATGGAGTCAAGAAATGACAACGACTGTAAAATCAACAGAACTTAGTGGTTTCTTGGTGGGAGAAGGGGTCATTTTTGAGTAAGAAGAATAAGACTTTAAAGAGGTTGCCAAGGTTACTGGCTTAAGGAAATGGATGGACCTATTTATGGAGATCAGGAACCCTGGAAGAAGCATAACACTCATAAACAAAAAAAGTAGAACTTCGAGGATCTCTCATAAGGATGAGAAACAGGAGCTCACAAGAGAGACTGAGAATGAACAGTCAAAGAGGCAGGAGGTAAAGCAGAAAACCATTTTGTCATAGCTTCCAGGAAAAGAGGGGTTTGAGAAAAGAAGGTTGTATGTGGGCGTGCATATTGGGAGTCAGGGTTTTAAGACATATGCTTGTTGAGGAGCAGAGTATGAGCAAACAGAGCAAATAAGTACAAATGTCTCTTTCCTCTCTAATTCTAAGTGGTATGTAACAAGCAAGAGATGTCTGCCTTTGTAGGCAATAGTCAGAGTTGGGGGCCTGTCCTTGCCAACAAGACTCAGAGAAACTGAGAGCTCTTTGGAGGAAAGATAAACAGGGATTACTTAAACCTAGTGTCAAAGTTCCTATTAATAATAAATACCTATGTACCCAGTGTGTGATAGAGGCAGAGGAAGGGAGAAGAGAGAACAAGTCAGGACTGAGAAATGTAGTTGTGAATGCCCATGAAAATATTCTTTCCAATCAAATGACTGACCACCGTACTGGCAAAGTGGCATCTTTTTCCCAGTGGCAGAGTCAGGCCACTTGATGTGTTGCTTTAGGAACTCAGCATTGGGAGTGGCTAAAACCGCTTGAGTGGTTAAGGAAAGCTAGACAAAGATGCTGCAGAGATGTCTGTTCTTGTTCCCAAAGCATACAGTTGGTTATAAATACAGCAGTAATAATCATACTCATATTCCTAATAAACTTTAATGATAATATTTATTAAGTGCAGTATTATAAATCAGACTTTGTGCTAACTGTTTTACTTGTATTAATACTTAATGCTTATAACTATCCAACAAAGTTACTGTGATTAGCCTAGCTTTAAAGATGAGAAGATAAGAAACTGAGATATCAACGAATGTGCCTGAGCGCACTCGTCTGCTGCATGGTAAAATGAGGACTTGAATCCAGTCCATTCTGCCTTTTCACTTTGAATGGTAATGAGAAAACCTTGATTATTATAATAAGAACACTATGAGACAACTCAAAATTGCACAATAATTATTATGCTCAATGTTTTATTGTTATCATCGCTTTTAATCCCCACAATCACAGCATGAGGCAGGCACTATTGTACACCCATTTTATTATTTTTTGCAATTTTCATTTCTTCATTTTTGGGCGCACTATGTTTTCTTTGCTACGTACAGACTACTTTCTCTAGTTGTGAAGAATGAGGGCTACTCTCTAGCTGCGGTGTGCGAGGTGGTATCTCTTACTGCAGAACACAGGCTCTAGGGTGCTTGAGCTTCAGTAGTTGTGGCTCATGGGCTCAGTAGTGATGGCTGGCGCACAGGCTTTGTTGCCCTGTGGCATGTGGAATCTTCCCACACCACAGATTGAACCCGTGTGCTCTGCCTCCAAGGCAGACAGATTCTCAACCACTGGACCACCAGGGAAGTCCTGTATACCCATTTTACAAAAGTAGACTCAAGTCAGGAAACTGTTGAATGTTACAGAGTTAGTACACTGCAGAGCAAAGACTTTATCCAAGTTGTATGACCTTATCAGATCATATGTACTCCACCGTCTCCCTGCTGCTTTTTAGCCTGTGATACATATCAAAGATGCCTGGATCTGAGCTGGACAGAGGCAGAGTGTAGTAGTAATAAAAAAAATTGATTTTGGCCTTCATTTTTGCTTCTCTGAAAGGTGACATACATTTGGTGCATTGTTTACCTCCTTAAAAGAAATAAAGTGTGGTCACAACTCATCTGAGAACCTGCGATCTATTGCTAAGCCTATTGCTATTCTTTTTAAGAAAGATGAATCAGAGAGCTCTGAGAGGAAGAGGGGGCATTATACTTTTTAAAAACAATTCAGAATAATTTTCCAGCTGAAGATGTTGTGAAATAAACTTAGCATCCAGCCAAGAGGCTGCCAAATCATGTCTGGCTCAGGGTTTGATCCTACAAAGTGAATGTCTGTCTGGATTGGCAGTGGGGACCAAGGAAAGGCTTGAGACATCCTTTCAAGATTATTTTCCTTCACTGAGTTTTGAAGAAGGGCACTGCTCTCTTGATCCTCGATCAGGACATGTTTCCATCATGAAAAATGTTATCTGGCTAGTCCTTACCACTAGAGAAAAAGAAAAGGAAGCTAGAATTCCTCTAAAATCCCCACAGCTTGCTGGGAGCTACTAGAGCCAGGCAAGAAATGCTTTTTATCTCAAAGCTGAAGCCAGCAGGAAAAGCTTTTAAAAAAGCATCACCATACAATTTATACTAAATAATAAATGTGCAAGGGATTCTGTTAGGGATGCATGTTAGAAATTTCATTAGCTTTGTTACCTGGGGTTTCTATGGATATAGCCCATAGATATTCCTTCTATAAAATAATAGTGGCTTCCTGTACCCATTTCTGCTATATTACCACCTCTGCATGGTTCACAAGAGACATGGGCATAGGTATTCAACATGAATGTAGACTGATGTTTTCCTTGAACCTCATACAAATTCACACACACACATACACACACACTCCTGCCCCAGGTAAAAGTGAAAAAATTCCAAACAAAAATAACTTTAAGGACATTTTGTCACACTTTCTCTTCATTTGTTTTCTATCATTCATATAAAATTTATTAAGCATATTCTTCTCATCAGGTACTCACCAGGTGCTATGGGTGATAAAATGGTGAATAAGGTATGGCACTTAAACTCAAGGAGTTCATAATTTATTGAGGCTAACTGTGGAGTATACACTTTACAATAGTACAAAGCAGACCGTGCTATTTTTTACTATCATAAAGATGCACACAACATTCTTAGGGGGCCACAGAGGAGGAATAAACACAATTTGAATGGAATAGTTGCTGGCATTAAGCGTTTTCATCCCATGTCTCTAACCATGTTACTAGTTCTGTAACTTTGAACTAAACCTCAGTTTTCTCATTTGTAAATTGAAGATAATAAGAGAAAGTTTTCTTGAAGATAATCTGAGAAATAAGCAGTCAATAATTATTAGGCATTGTGCTTATAAAGGGGGAGGTGGGGAAGGCATTTCTGGGGTGGTGACATGTCAGTTGACTTTGGAGAGAGAGTCGTGTTTTTAATAGGGAGGCAAGCCTCTCACAGGAGGCTCTGAGAAAGATTTCCCAGCTGAGGGACAGCGTGAGCAGACTGCTGGTTGTGATCAGCTGCAGGTAAGCAAGTCAGTACATTCTCTTATTTTTCCTGCCGTTCCTGGCATCTCTCACTGTTAGGATCACCTCTTTGGATTTGTGCAAAGGAACTACTTCCAAAGACCAGAATCAAACCTGACATCTAATGTCTAAATGTGTGGGAGGTCTAGCACTCATTTTTTAATTCATTGCTAACCATTAATGCTCAGTCATTTTATCCAGTTAGCCAACAAGAGCCTTAGGAAGGTGAGTTTGGGGCCAAGCGGAAGCACTCCAGACAGCACTGGGATGCGGGTGGTGCCCGGAGGGCACCCCCAGTGGTGTGAGGCCACTGCAAACCTGGTGGACTTGGCAGGGCCAGTAGTCAATGAGCTGCCTTCACATCCTCCTAAAGGCCAGTTCAGGCTGTGTCTGTCAGCCTTGTCTAAGTGGACGGAAAACGTGAAGACGAGGGTGAGCCGGGAGAGCTGCTACTGAAGGCCAAGTCCTCAGCCACAACCATAAATTACTCTCACTGACTTTCAGTTGAATTTCTCTTATTCCGATGCTGAAAATCAGCCCCACGGTGACTAATACCCATGTTTCCTTCTCATTGTTGACTATTTCATCACAAGAGCTTTCCAGTCTAGCCATGGTTATCTAATTGTGCCTTTTGGCTCATGTTACTCCTTAGCTTGGCATACTGCATCCCTCTTCTCATCTATGACAAGCAGAATCATCCTTTCTTTCCTCTAGGGCTGAACTTCACTAAGGCTCTTTCCCTTGTCCCCTCTTTCTCAACTTCTGAACTGAATGTGCCTGTTACTTATGGGGTTTGAGGATATATTACCTAATAGAAGATATTACTTGTTTACCTTGGAAGCTCTGTTCCATTTCTAATGTTGGAATCTGAGTCTCTTGAAGAGAAAAAAGGGGCAAAGATTTGTTTTCCTGCTTATAACATCTAGCCTAGAGTCCCAGGTATGTCCTTTGAAGATTTGCCTATTAATTACAGATATGATATTTAAAAAAAAGCACAATAAGCAAAACTTCAAATGCTATATCCTCCCCCTCATTATCCCCAATATATTTTATATTTAAAATATTTTCATGCCAAGCTATACCTATCTCCATTAATTTAGAGCTCCTTCCCTCATTTCTCACAAAACCAGAAAATGAAAGAAAATAAATTAACAAGAAAATGCTAAGGTAAATGAGTGCCTAGGTCATGCCTGTCTGCTGCATGTAGAAAGTTGTCCATGTATGAACACCCTGATTTGCTATATAGTCCATAAGCTTTTCAACTAGCATGCATCAGATATGTTCCAATGTGTATTTCCCCTATTTAGGAAGGGGAAAACAAAGTCCAAAGATACTCATTAAATGACCTAAAACAATTAAATTACCACAGCTGAGTTTAACCCATTTCAGGGTTTAACACATTATGCCTTTAGTAAGAAAGGATGGCACTGGGGACAATGGCCATGTCACAATTGACAGAGTGATTCATCTGTTCTGTGAATAAACCTCTCTTTTCAGCCAGATGAACAGGATCAGTAACACGTGCTCTAACACGAGATTCTCAGAGAAGGTTCTTTCTGATTCCAGTGTCTAAGCCCTGGTGTCCACATGCAGCCTATTCATTCTTTCCTAAATGGCCTCACACACATTGACTGCCAATTAAGGCTTTGTTGCCAATAGGGTAGTCAAGACCTAAAATTAGCCCCTCACTTCTTAAGACTCCAGGGGACTCAGCCAAAGTGATATTTATAACTGTTACAGACCAGTGAACTAAAGACAGCCATGACATAGAGTGAGTCAAAACTGCTCTTTGTTCTGGAGACACTAAAGTGAAATGAACTCTCTTGAAATAGATGAAGAGGCTTTTCACTCAATTCTTATCTCTGTACACTCGAAGGTAATTGTGAAAGACAAATAATGAAGATAATTATTGGCTTTATACCGTATATTAAACTTCCATATGTGGTTCTATAATTCTTAAACAAAGCTAGCATATTTTTTGACATTTATCATGTATCAAGTCCTTAACAAAACAAAAGGTAAATAAATATGTATGGCTATTTCTATTTTTCTGATTAAAAAAAAAAAGCAACATTAAGTGGTTGAATACTTGGTGAAGGTCATAAAAATTGCTGAGAGGGCCTGCATCCAAACCCACTTCTGTCTCCTAATGTCATGCCTCCCCTGGCCCTCTCTATTGCAAAGATCAACAGATTGTCACTCTGTTCTATGCGATTCCATAAAATGTGGTCAAATTCTGTATTAGAAAGATTAAGATTATTGTATTATTTTTAAACATTCTCTTTGCATAACTGTCAGCTTCCCTTGAGTCGTGGAGCTCTAAGTTCTGGCCATGTCACTTATGAGCTTTATAAAGGTGGCCAAATCATTGGATAATTTTGTACCCCACTTTTATTGTCTATAGAATATAGAAATATAAGTTTCCATATCATAAGGTTTTTGTGAATAACTAAGTGAGTACTCAACTTGCTATTCTATAAGTGCTCAAGCAGTTATCATTATCCAAGGACCTAAAGAGAATGAGCAGTTGATGGTAAATCATGAATGTTCATTGTGGGCAAAGACCATATCTCTCTTATGCACTACTAGGATTGTATCCAACAAAGAGTAAATACATGCACATATGTTGGTTCACTAAAGAGGTAAGCAAATCATTTGAAGGTCTGAATAAAGTAGATATAGCCTTGTTTACTGTTGTTTGGTCACTAAATCATGTCCAGCTCTTTGCAACCCTCATGGACTATAGCCTGCAAGGATCCTCTGCCCATGGGATTTTCTAGTCATGAATACTGGAGGCAGGGTGCCATTCCTTCTCTAAGGCATAGCGTTGATGGTTCTCAACCCATCAACCATGGACCTTGAGGATTAGCAGATCTACTGTGAGATATCTGTAAAATAGTATCTGCTAACAAGTCCCACACATAGAAGTTGTGTTATTTTCTAACTGTATATAGGTACTCTAGTGATTTCTGAAATACAAAATTGTTTGAAATGTTACTTATATCTTAGTAGTTTCGTATCATTTATTTTTCCATTCAATGGCTAATACAATTATGACTATATGATTGGGGGAGGTGTCCATGAAGTTTCAAAAAACAAAGGAGAAAGGGCATATACATGAAAGATTAAAAAACACTCTACCAAGACATTCAAAATTGCTTGCCAGTAACAGTTATGGTTCCTTCAAACTGTAACCACACAGAGTGTGTCTACAAAGAATTTGATTTTTTTCTCATAACATAGAATACTCATTTAAACAAGGCCAGAGTAGAAAGAACCATCTCCATTTTCCGTTAAACTTGTCCCTATTTGCGGCTGCTGCTGCTGCTGCTAAGTCGCTTCAGTCGTGTCCAATTCTGTGCAACCCCATAGGCGGCAGCCCACCAGGCTCCGCCATCCCTGGGATTCTCCAGGCAAGAACACTGGAGTGGGTTGCCATTTCCTTCTCCACCTTATTTGCTACTTTTCTTATTTGCTACTTTTCTTTACATCATAACAAAAGAGTATGAATGTGAGCTTGGAAAATACCTTGATACCTAGGAAATAAACATTTCCCTCACATCCATAAGAGTGAATGCCTATAGCTTTGTTTTGCCTACATGGTCCTTTTCCTTTGGCTGTGATAGGTTGCCCATAAGAAGCTGGGAGCATTTTATCCCAGGCTTGGCCAATCAAATTCTCTTTTCCAGAAATTTGGAAGTTGAGAGAATCTAGTAGAGTTCTTGGCGGGAACTGAGGTAATGAAAACTCAGTAATCACACATTGGATCAGTGAATATGAAGCCTCAGAGTTGGTGAAGTAAGTGACACAGAAAGAGGACAAGAAGATCATGTAAGAGAACCAATGAATCCAAAAAGGGAAGCTTTCTAAGCTCCTAAGAGCTTCCTCGGAGAAGGCAATGGCAAACCACTCCAGTACTCTTGCCTGGAAAATCCTATGGATGGAGGAGCCTGGTAGGCTGCAGTCCATGGGGCTATGAAGAGTCAGACATGACTGAGCGACTTCCCTTTTACTTTTCACTTTTGTGCATTGGAGAAGGAAATGGCAACCCACTCCAGTGTTCTTGCCTTGAGAATCCCAGGGACGGGGGAGCCTGGTGGGCTGCCGTCTATGGGGTCGCACAGGGTTGGACACGACTAAAGTGACTTAGCAGCAGCAGCAGCAGCAGCAAGAGCTTCCTAGACATTTGTAAATCCTGGATTTACATCTTGTGTTGAAGTTCCGTGGAACATGATTGTATCTTGATTCTTTAATTCATTGATTACTTACTGAGCATTTGCTGTGCCCTCGATACTATTCTAAGCACTGTGGATACAACAGTAAAACAAATTAATGAAAATCCCTGCCCTTCTGAAGCTGATATGCAAATGTAGGAAATACAAAATTAACAAGGTAAATGGTTAAAATCTACAGTGATATGTACTAGGAGAAAATTAAGTGTGGTAACAGGTGTTATGGGTGGAAGTTCAGTTTTAGTTAGATGGCTAGTTGAGGCCTCAGAGAAGGTGATGTTTGAATGACATCAAGGGAATGAACTTCACACTAGACAAGTTCAGAAGCAAACCTATGAATATGGAATGGAGTAAGAAGGAAGGGTAGTGAATAGGTAATGAGATTCGAGAGATGGTGTTTCAGATTATGTACAATTTTACAATCATACTAAACTCTCCTGCTCTGTTTCACTCTGAAAGTATTAACCATTGGATCATTTTGAGCAAATGAATGACACAAACTGTTTCAGTTTTAACAGGGTCACTTTTAGAAGCCAACATTTTCCATTTCTTCAATTAGGTTAACATACGCTGGTCCTTTTTGCTTAGAGTACATCAAAAATTCTTAACTAAGATACCCTTTGTGCAATTTTTGAGGTAAAAAAAAAAAATCATTGGTAAAGAGATCTGATAGACAGAGTGCCTGAAGAACTATGGACTAAGGTTCGTGACTTTGTACAGGAGGCATGATCAAAACCATACCGAGGAAAAAGAAATGCAAAAATGCAAAATGATTGTCTGAGGAGGCCTTACAAGTCACTCCCCTTCCTTCTTACTCCATTCCACACTCATAGGTTTGCTTCTGAACTTGTCTAGTGTGAAGTTCATTCCCTTGATGTCACCCAAACATCACCTTCTCTGAGGCCTCAACTAGCTACCTAACCAAAACTGAACCTCCACATGTAATACCTGTTACCATACTTACAAGAATAGAGATGAAAGGCAAACTAGAAAAGGAAAGGAAAAATATATGCATTTGAATGCAGAGTTCCAAAGAACAACAAGGAGAGATAAGAAAGCCTTCTTCCGTGATCACTGTGAAGAAATAGACGGAAACAATAGAATGGGAAAGACTAGATATCTATTCAAGAAAATTAGAAATACTAAGGGAACATTTCATGCAAAGATGGGCATAATAAAAGAAAGAAACAGGATGGAGCTAACAGAAGCAGGAGATATTAAGAAGAGGTGGAAAGAATACATAGAAGAACTATACAAAAAAGATCTTCATGACCCAGATAATCACGATGGTGTGATCACTCACCTAGAGCCAGGCATCCTGGAATATGAAGTCAAGTGGGCCTTAGGAAGCATCACTATGAACAAAGCTAGTGGACATGATGGAATTCCAGTTGAGCTATTTCAAATCCTAAAAGATGATGCTGTGAAAGTGCTGCACTCAATATGTCAGCAAATTTGGAAAACTCAGCAGTGGCCATAGGACTGGAAAAGGTCAGTTTTCATTCCAATCCCAAAGAAAGGCAATGCCAAAGAATGCTCAAATTACTGCACAATTGCACTCACCTCACACACTAGCAAAGTAATGCTCAAAATTCTCCAAGCCAGCCTTCAACAGTACATGAACCATGAACTTCCAGATGTTCAAGTGGATTTAGAAAAGGCAGAGGAACCGGAGATCAAATTACCTACATCCATTGGATCATCAAAGAAGTGAGAGAGTTCCAGAAAAACACCTATTTCTGCTTTATTGGCTATGCCAAAGCCTTTGACTGTGTGGATCACAATAAACGGTGGATAATTCTTCAAGAGATGGGATTACCAGACCACTTGACCTGCCTCCTGAGAAATTTGCATGCAGGTCAGGAAGCAACAGTTAGAACTGGACATGGAACAACAGACTGGTTCCAGATTGGGAAAGGAATGCGTCAAGGCTGCATATTGTCACCCTGCTTATTTAACTTATATGCAGAGTACATCATGAGAAATGCTGGACTGGATGAAGCGCAAGCTGGAATCAAAACTGCTGGGAGAAATACCAATAACTTCAGATATGCAGATGACACCACCCTTATGGCAGAAAGTGAAGAGGAACTAAAGAGCCTCTTGATGAAAGTGAAAGAGGAGAGTCAAAAAGTTGGCTTAAAACTCAGCATTCAGAAAACTAAGATCATGGCATCTAGTCCATCACTTCATGGCAAATAGATAGGGAAACAATGGAAACAGTGAGAGACTTTATTTTGGGGTAGCTCCAAAATCACTTCAGATGGTGACTGCAGCCATGAAATTAAAAGATGCTTACTCCTTGGAAGAAAAGTTATGACCAACCTAGACAGACTATTAAAAAACAAAGACATTACTTTGCCAACAAATATCCGTCTAATCAAAGCTATGGTTTTTCCAGTGGTCATGTGTGGATGTGAGATTTGAACTATAAAGAAAGCTGAGTGCCAAAGAATTGATGCTTTTGAGCTGTGGTGTTGGGGAAGGCTCTTGAGAGTTCCTTGGACAGCAAGGAGATCCAACCAGTCCATCCTAAAGGAAATCAGTCCTTAATATTCATTGGAAGGACTGATGCTGAAGCTGAAACTCCAGTACTTGGGCCACCTGATGTGAGAAACTGACTCGTTGGAAAAGACCCGATGCTGGGAAGGATTGAGGGCAGGAGGAGAAGGGGATGACAGAGGATGAGATGGTAGGATGGCATCACCGACTAAATGGACATGAGTTTTAGTAAACTCTGGGAGTTGGTGATGGACAGGGAGGCCTGGCATGCTGCAGTCCATGGGGTTGCAAACAGTCGGACACGATTGAGTGGATGAACTAAAAGAGAGCTTGCCTCCACACCTTGGACAAACTTCTTTTTTTTGATTGGTGTTTTGCACTCTGGTTGTCTTATGCTCCTGATGATACTCAGGAGATGGGATTTGAAAGATATTGAGGAGTAAATGAGTTAACCTTTTATAGCAGTGGGAAGACCATATTTGTAGTCTCCCTCAAAGTCCACTGGGTTCATAGGAAAAGATGATATTGGAAGAAACTACATTTAAAGGTTTACAAACCTTTCAGCAGAACAAAAAACTCCAACATGTAGCTATAAAATGTCATTAGAGAGCACTAGTTAAGTCACAAGAAAAAATAGTTGACCATTGAACAGGGAGGTAGGCGTGCTGACTCTCTACCCAATCAAAAATCCAAGTATAACTCACAGTTGGTTTCTGGTATCCAAGCTTCCTCCATAACCTTAGTTCTGCATCCACAGATTCAATCAGTTGCTAATTGTGTGGTTCTATGATACTCATTTCTTGAAAAAAAAAAAGAAAAAGAAAATCCATGTATAAATGGACCCATGCAGTTCAAGCCCACACTGTTCAAGGGTCAACTGTTTAGCTTGCTAGAGAAAAATCACAATTCATTTATGGAAACTCATACCTTCAATTATCTATTAAAAACAAATTCCTGAGTCAAATTTAAATATCTCTGAGCAGTAATAACTCATTTTATGCTGGATAAGATTTTAAACTGGATAAATCTTTAATATTATACATTTGAAGTATTGCAGAGGGATTAACTGCAAGAACAAAATATTCTGTCTTTGTTTCTTAACAAATTCCTTTGAAGCACCAATGCACGAACACAAATGACTTATCCATATAACTCTAGCTCATTGACTTTGGGATTAGAAGGCTGAAATAATCTCCCAATAAAAAGATATGATAGCTTCTTTGAAATTATGATGAATAATTACTAAAGTGTGACATGCATGCTAAATTGAAAATGGTTTAGGGACCATCGGATGATTTTGCTTTACAGACAGAAAACCAAGTGAATATTGGAGGAAGGTAGCTGGGGAACAGAGAGGTTGTGACTCTAGTTGCTTTATTATTTTATCCAATTTGATGCCTGCTTCTTTCCTTCTCACCTGGGGCCCTCTGCTGTGACATGGGCAATTTTAAAGAAAACTGAAGGGTAAAATGAATCAAGCGAGGCTTTTGCTGTTAGGACCCTGATCCTCTCCAACTGAGAAGTCACAAAGGGAACTTAGTCTTATTAAAGGGCAGTGGGTCAGACCACAGAATCCACAAAGCTGCTTCTAAGGCTCAGAGTTCTTGCTGGGTATCATCACCATCGAAACCAAATAACCGTGCAGCATATCTGTTGCCAGAAAACAGTAGTAAATTGGGTTGCTGGGATGTAGGAAACTTAAAGCATCCAAAGAGACAGTGCTATTGTCAAAAGCAGATCTCTTTGCTCTTCTCTATCATCTTCATTTTGTACTTTGTTTAATCTTTTCCTCCCACGAGTTTTGCTACTCCAAACTGAGCCATCATGTAGATGCTTAAAATTTATACCGTTTCCTTAAACCCATGCTCAGGTAGTGAGCTGGTTCTGAAGCATAGTTTCTCAATGTTGGCAGAATTGACATTTGGGGCAGCATAATTATTTGTTGTCAGGGTCATTCTGCACATGTAGGATGGTTAATAGCATCTCTGAGCTCTATACAGTTGATGTTGGTAGTATCCCTGAGTTGTGATAAGCAAACACATCTCCAAATAGTTCCAGATGTCCCCAGGTAGTGGCAAAACCACCCCAGGTAAAGAATCACTGCTTTGGAGGTTGAAACTGCTGGACCCAACAATTCCCTAGGCAAGACAGCTCAGGCTAGCCACTGCTCCAAAGCTTTTCTTCAGCAACAGAAGAGGGAACGTAAAATAACTTGCACAGTATCCCAGGATGAGAGAAACTCCATTGATCAGTGTGGAAATTTGACATTGACATGGTGGATTTATCTGCTTGGGAAGCATGTGGTTTAGAAGTTGGACCTGAGGTACCAAACTCTCAGTCCGCAGTATGGTGGTAGGTGTGGTACATCTGCTCCTTGATTCACTGGGTGACTTGACAGTGGATCTGTCTGTGTCTGTAAGATGTCTAATGCCACATGGTGACACAAGACAGTCCTCATAAAAGGGAATCAGGTGTCACAGATGCAATCATGGCTAGCCACCTGCCCAAGCACTTCAACCTGTTAGCAGTAGAGCAAAATGAATTCCCAAGGACAATGATGTAGGGAAGAAGAATTTCTTCAACTTTACTACTAATAAAACTATTTGTAAATAATTATTGAACACTTGTAATGCACTGGACTGTCTTCTGTACACTTTACTTGTATGAACTCATTTTATCCTGATACCAATAGTAGCTGCACTTACTATTTAAAAATAGTATTTGAAACAGTATTAGGAAATTATTATTTCCTCCCATTTCACAAGGAAACTGAGACACAGAATAATTAAATAACTTAACACTGTCGCATTGTTTCAAGTTGTAGAGTCAGGACACAGTCTTGCCAGCTGACCACCACAGTGCAAATTTTAAGTCAGCAAACATGCATTGTACTCTTTCAATATGCCAGGTGGGCTGCTCAGGGTTGGGCAGTCACAGATGAATGTCATGTTTCTGCCACCAAGTTGGTGACAAGCTAGTGTGGATTCAGTTGTATAAGTAAAGCATTTCCTACAACAGAGATGAGCATGATGCTCTTAGCGTAGCAGCAGATGCAAACCAAGCAGAAGAACAAAGGAGGGATGATGACCTTAGCCCTGAGAGGAGCATGGAGACTTCAGAGAGTCATTGGAGCCAGAGGAAGGTTTTAAAGGATAAATAAGAATTCACCCGAAAGAACTGATGTGTGAAAGACCCTTGGGAAGAGGAAAACAGCCTGAGTGGTTACCATTGGCCTGTCTGCCTTTGGGTCCTAAGTGCCCATTGTAATCTAGCCCATTCTTCAAAGTTCAATTGTCTGCGCTCTCCTTCATCTGAGGTCTTTTAGAATACATCTATGCTTATTCCTGTTCCAGATCTTGATTTTCATTTACTACCTTCTGTCCTGTGTTGGTTAGTTGAATTCACATCATTCTCCCTGACTGACTTCAAGCTCCCTGAGGAAAATGAATCTGTTTTTATTCTTTGTTATGTAGTCATGGATGCTCAGTGTTGCTTTATGCACAATGAAAATTAAGTGGTGAGATGAATGAAACTTATCTGTACATAATGTAAATGTCCTATCAAACAATTCATCCCAACTATGGGCAATAAATTAAAATTCTTCCCTGAGGATTTTCAGGTGTTCATGAATGGGGTAAATGGGAGTGGGGCCACTAACTTCCCTTTGGGTGAGAGAAAAAGCTGGTGTCTTAGAGGAGGTGGTGAATGAGGAAGGGCGTGAGCTATTTTCAAGTGAGGAAGGCGTTTCTGAAGGCAGACTTGCTGCGGAGGAAATTACAGCTGTGGCTGAAACTCCAAAACTGGCTGGTTCTTAACTGCTATTTGTGGCTAATTACTTCCAAATAACAAATGAATAGCATAGTAAATGTTAGCAAGATAATTTTCTATTAATCAAGAATAATGAGTGAGTAGACTAATTCCCTCTTCAAACATCCCTAATTTTAATGCTGTTGCATGTTGCTGCTTCAGATTGATTACATGGTGATTTAGAGGAAGCGAGGAGGTAGGAAGACTCAAACTAAAAGGCAGATTATTATTATTTCCTGCTATGTTCATGAAGAATATCCCCTCTTCCACATGAATCCTGATAGAAAATGAACACTGTCTTTCTAAAAATGACCTTAACATAGAGATATGATGCTCAAATTTAAGCTCAAGTGTATGTGTGTGTGGGGGGGGTGGGGGGGTGGGGAGGGGAGGGTGGGCAGGGGAGGGATTGAGAAAGGGAGGGAGAGAGGAAGGAAGTGTCCTAACCAGAAACAGACAAAACCTAAATGCATAAAATCTGGAAGAAGTCTGTTTTCTCAACTCCATTCACTGTGAAACTTTGGACAATTTGCTAAATTCTTTTGGCATTTCATTTATATACTCAAGGTAAAGAAACATTCAAAGTTTGATTATTTCACGTTACGTTAGACTGACCTCAACAGTCTGGGTCTTGATCCTCCGCAACAGCAGACTTTCAAAGAAACTATGTAGCTGCAGCCTTTCCAGGAGTGTCTAATGTGGGAAAATCAACTCCATATGAAGCAAATGTAATGGGTTAGAATATATGATCAACCTGCAGTAGAGTGGGGAGAAATGTCTTTCTTGTTACAGGAGGGGACTAGTGATAGTTTATGGTGAATGATGTCAGATTTATGATCTCCGAAGAAGAAGATTTGACTTCGGGACCAGGGACTAGCCTTGATCATTCAAGAGTTTTTGTGGAGAAGAGTTTTATTAAAGTGAAAAGGGACAGAGAAAGTTTCTGACATAGACATCACCAGGGGGATGGAGAATGCCCCCCTTGCTAGTCTAAGCGAGGGAGTTTTACACTTTTTAAATTAGTTATTACAATAAATCAAAAGAATGTCTCAAGGTTGCAGACATTTTACCAGACCCACTCCGACAATTTACATTTTAAGGTAACAGGATTAGAACTTAAAAGTAGAAAGATTTTACCAGACCCACTCCCATAATATACATTTTACAGTAACAGGATGAGTCAGTCAGGAAGGAGAAACTGTCCTCAAGCAGGATACGTTGTTGTTGTATAATCCTTAGTACAGGGTTTAAACTGAGTTGTTTGGTGTATGATCATCAGTTCCAGGGCTTAAAGAAGAAAACATTTTATGTGACTAAGCCTAAGGAATGTAGAGGAAAAAAAGACACTTGTCCATTCCTCCTCTTTGAGAATTTCAGACCTCTATCTCCTCCTTGAGAGCCCCAGACCCCTCTCTTCTCTTTGGGGAACCTGAACTTCTTATTAACCTGCCTAGGAATTAACTGTCTCATTCCCCGCTTTTCTTTTAGGAGAATTATGTTGCCAAGGAAAAAGGGTATCATCTTCATTCCATAACTACTTCCTGCTGCAATGGGGTGTTGTCCCTACATTGCTGAAGCAACATATTCTCCTAATCCTCATATTGAGGGTCTCTGATCCTGGGGCCCTACGTAATAGTTGGAGGAGGTTGTGGCACTCACAGGAGCCTGGACAACAGTTTGTAACTTAAAAGCTTTCAGACAGTTAGAAAAAAACCCCATTATACAGTCACAGATGTAAGACAAAATAGTCATTAAACCAAGTTAAAGCATATTAAAAATTAAAAGTTACATTATGTCCATAGTTACCTCAGTTCCATCTTAGGATTGCTAGATGTCATCAGATCAAGAAGAGGTACCATATATGATTGCTGTTGGTGAGGGTGTTCACAGAGCTGAAGAAAGTCCTTTCCTTGAAGCTGAGAAACCCACCATGGGAAGCCTTCAGTTGATGAGGAGGTAGAAAAACTGAAAGCTGAGTCACAGTTAGTTCTAAGGCTCTAAGATCTATGACAATATCTGTGCACAAAAACAGTCTGTCATTGAGATAATCCCATTTTTGGAGGGCAGTTCTAGCCCTCATTAAAGGTATGGGTAAAACTTTAAACCAACTCTCTTGAGTTTCCTGAGTTAGCTTATACAGATGTCTTTTAATAATGTCATTAGCTTTTCAACTTTTCCTGAAGATTGGGGCCTCCAGGATCAGTGTAAGTGATATTCTATTCCTAGAGCTTTCGCCACACCTTGAATTACAGCTGCTTTAAAGATGGAGCATTGTTGCTCTAAACTTTAGAGTTTAAGATCCCACTCATGTCATGAAAAGTCAGTAGAGTAAAATTTCATTAGTAAACTTATGAGCTTTAGGCATTAGCAAAACAATAGTAACAATTACCCTTAAGCAATGTGGCCATAGCCTGATTTTTTTTCTTTTTTCCAGTAACAAACAAACTCTGATCCTGTGGGCAAGCTCAAAACAGGAGCCTACAAGAGAGGAGTGTGAAGAGCCTTAAAAGCCTTTTGAGTCTCTGGGGACCAAGCCAACTTGTTGGTTTGTGCCTGCTGAGTCTCAGTTATAAGTTTAAAGGCCGGGCAAGTCCCCATAACCTGGAATCCAGATGCGGCAATAGCCTATAATGCCCAAGAATCCTCTCTATTGTCTTAACGTCATAGGCAGAGGATGATCTAATATGGGTTTAACTCCAGAAAGCATCCTTCGAATCAATGATTGAAAAATATTTGGCTTGTTTAGGAATTTCAGACAATAAAGTATAAGGATTAGGCACTTATTATTCATATATCTTGAACTAGTCTCCATTTATCATTTGATTTCTTTATACCCAAAATAGGTGTGTTGCATGGATTGTTACATGGAATTAATAGCCCCTCCTCCTTTAAATTCTCAAAAAACCAGCTTTTAGCTTTGTTGATTTTTGCTATGGTCTCTTTAGTTTCTTTTGCATTTATTTCTGCCCTGATTTTTAAGATTTCTTTCCTTCTGCTAACTCTGGGGTTCTTCATTTCTTCCTTCTCTAATTGCTTTAGGTGTAGAGTTAGGTTATTTATTTGGTTTTTTTCTTGTTTCTTGATGTAAGCCTGTAATGCTATGAACCTTCCCCTTAGCACTGCTTTTACAGTGTCCCATAGGTTTTGGGTTGTTGTGTTTTCATTTTCATTCATTTCTATACATATTTTGATTTCTTTTTTGATTTCTTCTATGATTTGTTGGTTATTCAGAAGCGTGTTATTTAGCCTCCATATGTTTGAAGTTTTAACAATTTTTTTCCTGTAATTGAGATCTAATCTTACTGCACTATGGTCAGAAAAGATGACTGGAATGATTTCAATTTTTTTGAATTTTCCAAGACCAGATTTATGGCCCAGGATGTGATCTATTCTGGAGAAGGTTCCGTGTGCACTTGAGAAAAAGGTGAAGTTGATTGTTTTGGGGTGAAATGTCCTATAGATATCAATTAGGTCTAGCTGCTCCATTGTGTCATTTAAGGTTTGTGTTTCCTTGTTAATTTTCTGTTTAGTTGATCAGTTGTGAGTGGGGTATTACATATATCTTGAACTAGTCTCCATTTATCATTTGATTTCTTTATACCCAAAATAGGTGTGTTGCATGGATTGTTACATGGAATTAATAGCCCCTCCTCCTTTAAATTCTCAATGATGGATTTTAACCTTTCCTTAACCTCCGGTTTTAGTGGGTACTACTTTTGATGAGAAAATAGGTGAGGGTCTTTGAGCTTGATAAAGACATGAACAGCATTTTGTACTTGACCCAGAGATTTTCCATCAGCCCACATTTTAGGATTTACGTTTTGCTCAATTAAAAGAGCAGGTTCCATATTCATGAAAACATAGGCCTGGACCTTGTTCAGTATATCCCTCCCCAGAAGGGTGAGAGAGACTCCGGCATGAATAGAAACTTATGAGAAAACAGTACAGAGTCCCAGTTGCAGCTTAAAGGATGACTGAAATAATAACATGTGGCTCATCCAGACAGTACCATTAAGGTAGTGGATCAGGAGGAAAATGGGCCAGGCGCTTCAGTGAGGACAGAGAAAGTTTCCCTGGTGTCCAAAAGAAAATTGACTGATAAGCCCTCCACAGTTATTAATACCCGGGGTTACTCAGATGTTATTAGGACAGGGGCTTGTGTGGGGACCCCCAGGCATCTTCAGTCCTGACTGTCCTGAGAGTCCGACCCCTAGGGCCTATACCTCAGAGGGCTGTCTCTTCTCCAGTGTGATCCTTTATAGACTGGACATGGAGCCGGGGGTGGCTTAGATGCCTGAGGGCAATCCTGCTTGAGAGCCCCCACCCCCCCCTTTCCACAGTAATAACAAGTCCATCCCCTTTCACCTGGGTCCCTCTGGACATTTTTCTCAGGCTATTTCAGAGCAGGTCTAACAGCCATACTGGGGCCTCAGTCTTTCCCTGGTCTTTTTTTGCCTCTTATTTTCCTCCTCATATTCTGTACCATAATATACCATCTGAACCAGTTGCAACAGTTCTTTAAAGACGGATTTGGTCCAAACGCCTGTTTTCGTAACTTATGGCAGACATCTGGAGCTGACTGAATGAGAAATCTATCTTTTAAGATTATTTCTCCTCTGCACTTTCAGGATCAACCTCAGTATACTTGTGGAGAGCCTACTATAGTCTATCTAGGAATTTACCAGGAGTTTCATTCTCTCCCTGTTCTATGTCAGCCTGCTAAGCATAGTTTAAAGTCTTTGTGTGCACTTGCTTAAATCCTTCAAGAATACATCTGGCAAAGTGGCTCTGTTATTGGAACCACTTGGCTTCCAGTAGGAAGGAGGGCTGTTTCGTGTTCCCTCTTTCCCCTTGTCTCACGTTCAAGCCATTCATCTCCAAAAAGTAGTAGCTTCCCCCAAAACTCGAGTTCTTAAGTCAGGAGTCAGTGTCTGTCCCAAGACATACATTACACCTCTCCAAGTAAGCTCATAAAGTTAGTCCCGTAAAGGCTTCTCTGTACTTGTTGGATCCTCTCAATAGTCTTGACCACAATTGGTACTGTTTGAATTTCTACTGAGACTGAGGCAACCCCTCCTGGAAGGTTGCCCTGATTCTCAGCCTGTTCAGTTGGGAGCCCCAGATACAGGGGCAAAGTAAGAGAACAGGAGGCAGCTGAAGGTTTCACACCCAAATCTGCACCCTTAGGACATAAGTCTGGCATGTCTCACAGAGAGATAAAGAGCAGTATATATGGTACTTCTACCCATTTCTCTTGTTTTCTACAGAACTAGTCTGTAAAACAGTATTATAATTGAGACCCTTCAACTGGCCAGTGTTCCCCATATTCCAAAGGATACTGTGACCATTCAGTATCATAGAAGAAGATCAGGCATGTCTTTTTAAAATTCTGAGGATCAAACGTGTCCCAGTTTTTTTAAATACATTTTGAAGAAGTTGTCCTGGAACTGTTAGCTCCCATCTGTAAGAGAGAAAAAAGTGGCATCTATAGTTGTGGCTTCTTTCCACCAGAGGCATCCCTCCCTACTCTAGATGGGGATGTAGACAAACTTTACATCAAAGCTTTCCTCCCCTGGTTGGACTTAGTCGGTCCCTTACTGACACAGGCACCATACTCATCCCTCCCAGTTCTACCACCAAGACGGGGTGGAGATGCACTAGGGATAGACCTGATGGCATCCCAGATTGATTTTCAGTTCTTTACCACCAAGACCTTTGTTTGATTTGCCCTTTTCTCTGATACCCCCAGAGTGTAACAGAGTAGCTTTCTGGAATGTTTCCCAAGCTAGGACTACTAGGGGAAGCATCCACCTAATGTGTGCCCAGGCACATTCCTGAGTACGGTCCTGACTGCAGTAGAGCTGGTGAGTCATAAAGGGATGAACAACAACCTAGATGTCCCTCTTGAGTGTCACCACACCAGTAGAGCAAAAGAGGTGGTGGAGGGTTGGCCAGTGAGGAAAAAGTGATTCTTTCCCTCAAGCTACTAGGGCCAATGCTTCTAGTTCATTTCCACGGATTCCACAAAAGGAATATCTAGGGGGTTGAGACAAAAGCCGCCAGAGAGCCTCCTCTGGTCCACTAAGAGCTAGCGCTACCAACGGAAGGAGGCCACTGCACTTCCAATCTGACCAGATCCTGCAGTTCCCAATGTGTCCTCAAAAACCTTATGGTCACCAGCAGTGCTTCTATGCACATAGACTGGAGGCACAGCCCTGACAAAGGCTCACTTTTAGGACTCTGGCCCCTGAGACAGGCACCCAAGAGAGTAACCTCTAGCCTGAGAGACGTTCCTGGAGCTAGAGTTCCACCTAGTTCCCAAATGTGCTCTTGTAACTTTCGGCTCCTAGCAAGGCTAGGTGCTTCCATACATGGGATCTAAGTAAAAGTACATAGTAACAGCATGGCTCACAAGTCCCTTGAAAGTCTATGATCTGACAGATTAGGTTAGTAGTTCTAATTCCCCATGAAACTATGAAATGGTCAAAGAGACTAGGAAAAGATGATGGAGAAAGAAGACTTGGGTCCACACATTTTGCCCATTTCTGGCTGCTCCCCTCATAGGGATGTTGGGTGTCTCTTGGCATTGGCAGGTTGGTATAAGCCCTAACAAGTCTCCCCTTTATGGGACTGCCTTCAGTTATTAGAAGGCACCGCGAAACTGCAGAGCAGGGCTCATCACTTGCTTCATGCAGGGCGTGTCACTCATTACCACAAGCACACCGTAGAGTTAGTAAAGTAAAGCAGAAAACATGTACATTGAGAAAGCAAAGAGGCTACAGCTCTGAGTGTTCTTACCTTGTCCTGAAGATCCCAGGCGAGCCTACAAGATGATAGCTTACGGTGAACGATGTCAGATTTGTGATCTACAAAGATGAAGATTTAACTTCTGTACCAGGGACCAGGCTTGAGACTCAAGAGCTTTTGTGTAGCACAGTTTTATTTAAGTAAAAAAGGGACAGAGGAAGCTTCTGACATAGACATCAGAAAGGGGGTGGAGAATGCCCCCCTTGCTAGTCTAAGCAAAGGAGTTCTATACTCTTTCAGTTAGTTATTACAATAAATCAAAAGAATGTCTCAAGGTTGTAAACATTTTACCAGACCCACTCCCACAATTTGCATTTTAAGGTTAACAGGATTAGAATTTAACAATAGAAAGATATTACCAGATCCACTCCCATAATATACATTTTACAATAACAGGATGAGTCAGTCAGGAATAAGAAACTGTCCTCAAGCAGGATATGCAGTTGTTACATAATCCTTAGTACAGAGTTTAAACTGAGTTGTTTATTGTGTAATCATCAGTTCCAGGGTTTAAAGAAAAAAATGTTTTATGTGACTAAGACTAAGGAATGTAGAGGGAAAAAAGACATTTGTCCATTCCTCCTCCTTGAGAATTCCAGACCCCTATCTCCTCCTTGACAGAAGCAGAAGATACTAAGAAGAGGTGGCAAGAATACACAGAAGAACTATACAAAAAATATCTTCATGACCCAGATAATCACCATGGTGTGATCACTCACCTAGAGCCAGACATCCTGGAATGCAAAGTCAAGTGGGCCTCAGGAAGCATTGTCTATGAACAAAGCTAGTAGACATGATGGAATTCCAATTGAGCTACTTCAAATCGTAAAAGATGATGCTGTGAAAGTGCTGCACTCAATATGCCATCAATTGGGAAAACTCAGCAGTGGCCACAGGACTGGAAAAGGTCAGTTTTCATTCCAATTTCAAAGAAAGGCAATGCCAAAGAATGCTCAAACTACTGCACAATTGCACTCATATCACATGCTAGCAAAGTAATGCTCAAAATTCTCCAAGCCAGGCTTCAACTATACGTGAACCTTGAACTTCCAGGTGGTCAAGCTGGATTTAGAAAAGGCAGAGGAACCAGAGATCAAATTGCCAACATCCATTGGATCATTGAAAAAGCAAGAGAGTTTCAGAAAAATATCTACTTCTGCTTTATTGACTATGCCAAAGCCTTTGACCACGTGGATCACAACAAACTGTAGAAAATTCTTCAAGAGATGGAAATACCAGAGCACCTGACCTGCCTCCTGAGAAATCTGTATGCAGGTGAGGAAGCAACAATTAGAACTGAACATGGAACAACGGACTGGTTCCAGACTGGAAAAGGAATGCGTCAAGGCTGTATATTGTCACCCTGCTTATTTAACTTACATGCAGCGTACATCAGGAGAAATACTAGACTGGAGGAAGCACAAGCTGGAATCAAGATTGCCAGGAGAAATATCAATAACCTCAGGTATGCAGATGACAAGGCCCTTATGGCAGAAAGCAAAGAACTAAGGGCCCTTTGATGAAAGTGAAAGAGTTGGCTTAAAACTCAACATTCAGAAAACTAAGATCATGGCATCTGGTCCCATCACTTCATGGCAAATATATGGGGAAACAGTGGAAACAGTGACAGACTTTATTTTGGGGGACTCCAAAATCACTGCAGATGGTGACTGCAGCCATGAAATTAAAAGACACTTGCTCCTTGGAAGAAAAGTTATGACCAACCTAGACAGCATATTAAAAAACAGAGACATTACTTTGTCAACAAATGTCCGTCTAGTCAAAGCTATGGTTTTTCCAGTAGTCATGTATGGATGTGAGATTTGGACTATAAAGAAAACTGAGCACCAAAGAATTAATGCTTTTGAGCTGTGGTGTTGGAGAAGACTCTTGAGAGTCCTTTGGACTGAAAGGAGTTCCAATCAATCCATTCTAAAGGGGATCAGTGCTGAATATTCATTGGAAGGACTGATGCTGAAGCTGAAACTTCAATACTTGGGCCACCTGTTGCAATGAACTGACTCATTTGAAAAGACCCTGATGCTGGAAAAAATTGAAGGTGGGAGGAGAAGTGGATGACAGGATGAGATGGTTGGATGGCATCACCAATTCAATGGAAATGAGTTTGAGTAAACTCCAGGAGTTGGTGATGGACAGAGAGGCCTGGTGTGCTGCAGTCCATGGGGTTGCAAAGAGTAGGATGCGACTGATTGACTGAACTGAACTGATCTCCTCCTTGAGAGCCCCAGACCACTCTCTCCTCCTCAGTGAACCTGGACTTCTTATCAACCTGTCTAGGAATTGACTCTCTCACTAGAAATGTTCCCTTGTGTCTGTGGGTCTGCTAGATACAAATTGATGACAAGGTGTATTGGATATTGTATCTGCCCCTCCCAGATTCACTCTTCACCCTCCTTTATCTGTTTCTGACCAAAGAGGTTGATCTGTTCTGATCACATTAATGAGCTCCTTTGCCGTCCAGCCTCCTGTGGCCTTTGCCCAATGATGAGCTTACGAGGAGATCAGAGAGAGGGAGTGTGAATTTGGACACTCATCTTCCCTTTCCTTCTAAAGTTTCACTTGGTAGCTTTCTCCCTTGGATGTCACGGCATCTTTTATGGATGTTCTTCCCATTCTCTCTCTCCTTTTGGCTTTCAGGACCACTTCCTCCCTTCTCCCTTTTCACCTAGAAGTGAGTGGTGGGGCACCACTCACACCCTAGAATTTTCCCAAGTACTGCCTACATATTTGCAAATAGTCTCTAGCAAATTCTCCTTTAATTATTCCACTGTGAGAGTGTCATCTGTTTCCCTCTGAGTTACTCGCTAAGACACAGACTGAGAAATGGGAAGGTGGCCATATCATGCAGTGGGAATAACTGTGAAGACACAATTAATGACAGCCAGTTTACATAGTACAAGGTACTAACTTATTCCTATATAGAAAGTCCATGGCTAACTTGAAGGCAAATAAGATGTAAAAATCAGCTAATATGTGGTCACTGAGATGTTACAGATACAGTCTTGCTAGATTTGAACCTACCTTTGCTGTTTTTTTCCAAGACAAGAAGAGAAGAGAGGAGATATCCCTACTTAAAACTTTTGGGTTGAAAAGATGTGATGGCAGCAAGAGTGTTGGAAAAGACCATGAGACCATCATAAAAAAGAGCCGCATCCTTTAAAAAATTTCTGTTCACCTAAACAGTCCTACTTGAGCCCAAAGTGTGCAATGTCAGCCTACCTCTCCTTACAACCCTAGAGGGTATGAGAACCAAGGAGAAGTTTTCACTGATGAAAGTCACTCTACTGCTTACCTTTCAGCAATGCTTATTTGGAGATGAAAGCAAAGGAAATTTTCTGAGGTCCTGATTATGTATTTACTTATTCATTTGTTTATTCCTGTATTTATGCATTCACTTATGTATTAAGGAACCCATCTAAATGAAGTTGCATGTGGCAATGATACCTATTTCCTCAAAGGTCAGGAGGATGATAAGAGTGTGTTTAGGGGTAGACAAGTCCATTTTTTTCCTCCAGTAGGTCTAACAAATTTGTTTAGCTTGATGGACAGAAGCAAGGTGATGACTCCCTGTCATATTTCTCAATAGAAAAAAAGAAAAGTTGATGAATGAAAAAAGGAAAGCCCTTGTGTGATGCTAAGCAATAGGAAAATGTGTAAAACTAATTGCAAAAGGAAGGTCAGGTTCAGCAGCCCCAGCATTCTCTAACTTAACTCATACAAGATATCATTGTGAGTCAGGCAGATTCCTCACATGGAAAGGTTCAAATATTTTCTACTTTAATTTTCTTTTTCCCCCAGCGTTTTGAGAACTTTGGCATCTTGATCCAAGAGTTAGATTTTCATTTGAGTAAAATAGATCCAGGTTAGAATCCTAGCTTTCAAATGTTCTCAATCAAGATGCCTTTTCCACTCTTTAATTAATTTTTCTCATGTGAAAAATGGGACAATAAAACAATCTTTCAGTCAAATGCTAAGGACTAAATGTGGTCAAGTTTACAAATTACTGGGCAAGCCAGCTATAATGAAGCATAGAGGCAACTGCTGATATCACTGTTTGAAACAGATATACATGCAGCTTCTAGTCATCTGACCACAACAATGGTAGGAAAAAGAGACAAACACAGGATGCAAATATGAAAGATTCTGCAGAAGTTCAGTCTCCATTCTCTGTGGACTTTTCTCCTCCTGCAGGCTCTGGCACGTATTTCTGGTGATAGAAAGCTTTTTGACTCATTCAGCCACTGATGGAATTTTTTTCAGCAATTCTAGGAATAAGAGTCTTCTTAGAGGTTATAGAGATAGAATGATAGGAAGAGAAGAGTATAAGTTTTAGAGTCAGTCATAGACAGATGAATATCTGTTACACTCTTCACTGTCTGAGTGGCCACAGCAAACAAGCCCCATAAACATTTCTGGTGCCCTTCTTTTCCAAGTGTAATATGACAACTTTTAAGGGCAAATGAATGAGATAAAATATCAAAATTTTAAGTACAGCTGTTCACACATAATGGGTACTTAATATTTTTTTTTTTCTTCCTTCTGTTGAGGCAAAAGCTGCCTTCAGGCAAAAGCTGCCTTCTTGTATCTCAGTCATTTATCTTTCATCTAGCTCTGCATCCATATAGGTTATGTTGGGTTCCTCTTTCATAATCAGACAGTTATTCTATCATTTCTCTCATTAATGGTTAATAGCTTTTGAGTTCTATTCCATTCCTGTAGGACATGATTTTGAGAGCTCTAAGGGAAAGAGATGCAGTGTCTGTGTATGATTAAGGAATATAAATGGATTTCAGATAATATTCAAGTATCAAGGTTTGGGAGGCAAAGGAACTTTCAGTACCCTTTTAGCAATGTATATCTGTGGCCTGTATTCCGAGAACAGTAGATATCACATTAAGATGGAAGAGAATATAACTCTAAATCTTACCATAAATCTTTCTTATGTAACTAAAGCTCCTTGGAGCACAGGCTCTAAAAGACAACACATCAGATTATTATTATCTGCCTTACAAACAGCGCAGGCTAATTTTAGTGACCCATTTTGTCTGTTTTCATCCTCCATTTGTATACTTGGCCTTGCAGATAGAGTAGCTGAATAAATATTATAGCTATATTTATGGGTATTCTTGTTAAGTGCTTCTCTTGGTGATGCATTACTAGACATTCAACATAAATGACAGAGAGGGAGCTGTTTATCCTTGTTAGCCAGGCAAACAGAGAGAAGTTCTATTTACCCACTATCCTGGGCCAGCAGGAGCCCTTGTCTAAATCTATGGCAACGCAGAGAGAGGAGTCCAGCTGATGAACTAGGAAGTTATGCGGAAAAATAATTGAAAAACCTGTGTGTGATGGCTCTTAATAGCAATGTTGAGAAGAATATCTTGGCTGCCAAGATGCTCATATTTACTGAGTGCTACACTATGCCACGGGCTTCCCTGGTAGTTCATTTGGTAAAGAATCCGCCGGCAATGCAGGAGACTCCAGTTCAATTCCTGGGTCGGGAAGATCCTCTAAAGAAGGGATAGGCTACCTACTGCAGTATTCTTGGGCTTCCCCGGTGGCTCAGCTGGTAAAGAATCTGCCAGCAATGTGGGAGACCTGGGTTTGATCCCTGGGTTGTGAAGATCCCCTGGAGAAGGGAATGGCTACCCACTCCAGTATTCAGGCCTGGAGAATTCCATGGATTGTATAGTCAATGGAGTCGCAAAGAGTTGGATATGACTGAGCGACTTTCACTTTATACTATGCCACAAGCTAATTAGATAATTCCCATGTATCATATTCCACAGCATATAGATGTATAATGTGATGTTTCATTGAAAGATAGGTGTTACTACGCTTGTTTTGTAGATGAGTAAGTGGAGGTTCAGAGATGAAGGGCTTTGTCTAAGGACAGGGAATCCATGGCAGAGTTGAGACTTAACCCTGGGTTTGCATGAAACAAAGTCCATCTTTGCTGTATTAGCTAACTTTGCAGGGCCAGGTGGGCAGAGAGAGCAGCATTGGGTATAAGTGAAGACATCCCTGTGTCTGGAGGAAGAACTGTCTAGAGTCAGCAAGGGCCTAGTCAACAGGCTTCGAGAGAACTTTACCTCTCAAAAAAGGGGATACTTTCCTGGTGGTACAGAGGTTGAGACTGTCCTTCCAATACAGGGGGCATAGGTTTGAACCCTGGTCAGGGAACTAAGATTCCACATTCGACACAGTGAGTCAAAGCAAAACCAGAAAACAACAGCATAAAAGGGGAGAGGGGTCTCCTGGCAACCCCTGGGAGTTTATGGGAAGAAATAGAAACTGCCTATGTGTACCACTGGAACCATGACAAGATCAGAGAATGGGAGGAGAAATAATCCTTCAGGGGCAAGTAGAGGAAGGAAATGGAGGGTGAGAGTTAGAGAGGAAGATGATATTGAGTGGAATGGGGGGATAGACTTTATTCTTTTTCCCAGTGCTTCTGTGCTTTGTATGTTGTTTGCTCTTGCTCTAGAATGATGTGAATGATGATTTTTATCTTTGCAAAACGAAGTGTTCACAGTGCCTTTCTGATCATTTGCAGTATTTTAAAGATCAGTTTTAATGTGAAAGGGTGAAAGTGAAAGTATTAGTCACTTAGTCATGTCTGACTCTTTGTGACCCCCATGGACTGTAGTAGCCTGCCAGGCTCCTCAGTGCATGGAATTCTCCAGGCAAGAATACTGGAATGAGTAGCCATTCCCTTTTCCTGGGAATCTTCCTTACTCAAGGATGAAACCCAGGTCTCCTGCATTTCAGACAGATATTTTAATGTAGGCCATGTCTATTAAGAAGGAAGGAAGGGAGGGAAAGAGACAGGTTTAATAGAACACTAAAAGATTGTCTGTGACATCAGAATAGTGGCTAAACTATCTTGTAAAGGCAAGCACGGACCTTTATATAGTCCTTGTGCCATGATGAAACCATGCTTTGCTGAAGACCTATGGAAAGTAGAGTCATAGATCTCTGCTTCTTCTGTCTTGTGGCTTTGGAGCCATTTGTTACCTGTCATCTATTGTTCATATCTCTAGCCAGCACCTCATCATGTCTGAATAGAAAGGAAAATTCCAATTCTGCCTGATCATAATACATCACCAGTAAAATTGAATGTAACTCCAACATTCACAGAAAAGTAGTCAATAAATCCATGCAGAACTCCTGGTTTAAAAAAAAAAAAAAGCTTCTGGTTGTTACTTTTTCCTTCTTAAACAAGTACAGTTTGTCCATAATGACACTAATTCCAATGTATTTAATTTCTTAATTCTGTCTATGATTAGTCATCCCAGGAGATAATCACTAGAAAAGTAGCTTGGGATTAGGTTTCTCATTAGGACATTAATGCATGTTGTGAACTCTGAGAGGCTAATGCTTCCATCTCCAGGTAACCCACTTTGCCCATTCAACTCTTTTTATGGTCCTGCCAGTCTGTTCGCTAGTGTTTCTGTTGTTGCTGCCTCCCTGATCTACAGCTCTATTTCACTTATATTTGGCATTTGGATAGCTGGTTTGAGACTTAGACTGCCTCATTAGTAATTTTCCTATTCAGTCATATTCTATAGCAACTACCATTTAACATTGCAGTGACTCTACCCCCCTGACTTTTTTTTTCATGTTCAGACCCCATTATACTTGTAATAAAATTGGCAGGGATAAGGGTCAACTCAAGTTTTTTTCTGCAGTTGTGGTTTTCTCTCATTCTTAACTCATTTGAATCACTGTAACTCATTAAATGTTGCAGAAAGAATTTAATGCAAATTTTGGGTGTCTGTGTGTTTGTTTGTGCATACACTAATTTTTAAAAATATTTGCAATGCTTATTTTACTAATTATTTATAAAAATACTATAAAAATCTAGTATAATTCATAAGTGGGCAGTATATTAAATGTTTCTCAGCTAGATAAATTTAGAAAAATAGAATGTTTTTTAAACATAGTCCTAATTAAAAACATTGAAATTAAAATCAAAATGAGATAAATTTTTTCATTTATTCAACTGGAATTTTTTTGAATTTTATAATATTGATACTGAAAAGATGAGAAATTATAAATTCTCTTCAGAGGAAAATTAAAAGCTTAGTGCTTAAATTCATTAATTCTGATCTTTTCATTTATACCTAGAAAAGTTGGTCTAGTTACTAGAACTAGAAAGTTCACCATAGCTTTGTTTATGATACAACTGTGCATACACTACTGACAGATCAAATTTACATATCTGTCTTGACTCAAGAAGAAGATCCCCTTTCTATGTGTTTGTATGGTATAAGTGATATCAAAGTTTCTTCAATATTTACTCTAAAACTAAGCCACTATAACTTGATCAACCCACCACATACTGGCTTCTTTCTGTATATTCTAGAGCAGTTTAGTAATTTTGGAGAGACTATTCTGAAAAGCTATTGTTATTTTTCTGGATATTGGGAAGTGTATATGTCAGGATTAGTAATATAGCTGCTTCAATAACAAGTAAACTCTGAAATCTCATGGCTTAACCAAATAAGAGTTATTAATTCTTGTACCCATAAAGTCCAATGTGAATGTTCTAGATTAAGCAGTTTCCTTGGCAGCCTCAAAAGCAAGAACTCTATCTGGGATCCGTTCATCTGCTCTAGGAATTGTGGGCTCCCCTAAATCTTTGGAGTTCTTCCCTGGATCCCTTCACCTGTTTAGCCAAATTGGAGGTGAGAAGGAAGGACAGAAGAGTAGAAGAGAAGAATTCTGTGAGAGAATTCTGTTAAGTAGGAGAGAAAGATTCCATAAGAGAATTTAGAGGCTGTTATTAGAGGAATCATGCCATTATACTGGCATTTCTTAACCCACACCTGAGTCACATTGCCTCACCGCCAGTTAGGCAACTTGCAAAGGTGGTTTAGCTGTGTGCCCACGAGAAAATGAAAAGGTATGGAGGGTACAGAGCAGTGTTTCAGCTATGCTATTCCCATGCATGGGACATATTTAGCACCATCCCAAAGGAGACACCCCAGAATTCCATCCTGCAGATTCTCTAGGTAATGAGCTACTTTCTCCTTCTCACTAGAAGTGGTTCTTTGTGGTCTAATAGCTGTGACTTATAGAGACAGGCTATTTCCTTTCTCCCCATACAGTTAATGTACCATGGTAGAGTAGGGACAGGCTAATCATGGTGATACTGGCATTTGGAAAACTAGAGAAGAAGAGCACAGAGAATTTATTGATTCACGTTGCTTTCTTCTCCCTGTCTCTTCCCATGGGCTTCCTTCTATAAAGTCTGTCAAAATGTCCTTTTCCTATAAGAACACCCACTGTATTGGATTAGCATTCACCCTAGTGACCTTGGCTCAACTTGATTATCTCTGTATATGCTCCATATCCAATAAGGTCACATTCTGAGGTAATGGAACCTAGGGTACCAACAGATGAATTTAGGGAGACACAGTTCAGCATATAACACTGTAATTTTTGTGATTATTGTTAGTTCCGGATGCCAACATCACATTTCAAATTTCTTTTCTAAACTTAACTTCATATCTGCCTCATTTTGCTGTTTCCTCAAATGTAAGGTTTTTCTCACCCAAGACGAGAGCTGTTAGGGCTTGAGTGAGAAGTCAAGACGACTCTTAACCTGATAGTCATCTTTAGTCTTTTTTTTTTTTTTAGACATTTTATTAATCTGTTTCATTAGGTCACTGACCCTTAAAACCTTTTTAACATTCCACGTTTTATTGTTTTTATCTAGAAGCAAATAGCTTTTCTGAAAATAAGGCCATTGCTTTCTGACTTTTTCTATTTCCTTTTATTTCTACTTGCAAGTCAGCCAGATTTTTCGGGAGTTCATCTCTTTCTTGCAATGCCTGTCAAAGCAGCCAACGGTATCCTACACCCACTAACAGTTCAATGCTTTTAATTGCCAGTGGAGCTGCTGGCTCAGAAGGCATGTGGTTGGCCATCTATACTACTGTGGGTGAGAGTATGCCAAGTACACTGCAACTACATGACATGTGTTCCCATCTTTTGAGCCTCTATTATCTGTCTCCTTACTACCTATTACTCAGCTTTAAGACAAATGCTACATCTTTAGACTTTGTATTACAGCAACATCTTTTTTTCTAGCTAACAACTGCTATACTGGGCTGGTTCAATAATCTTAGCTTCTGCAGCAACAGTAATGAAATCTTAGTCCCTTAGCATTATTTAACTTCATGTATTCTTCGTGTAAAAGTTATCAGTGGATATAATTACCATCAGCCTCCCTGAGGGGCTTTCCTCCATAGAATCCAGGCTGTCTTCACCCAGTAGAGTCAAAAAACTATCCTCTGGATCCTCTCCCTCCAGCTAACCAATGAGGAAAGACTAAGAGAGAGAGCTTACATGGGAGAGTTTCAAGGGTGAGCTCTGAAAATGGCATGTATTATTTCTGCCCACATTTATTGACCATAACTTAGTCTCATGGTCTGACCTACTCCAAGGGTGTTGTAAATTACATTTCTCTTAAAAGGAATGATTTGGTGAACACATATTTCTAAGACACAGGAGAATTACATAAAATAACATGTGTAGAGCCCTTGGCAGGGTGTCTGACACACATAGGAGGTATTCAATAAATATTGGTTACCAGTAGAGAAGGCATTTTATGTACTGACTGATCTCAATAAACCCGTGAAGAATCTCTATCACATATCTGCATGGCTTAATCAAATATATCATTAGAAGTAGGATGACATTTTCACTTATTGAAATTCTGACAGCTCATAAATCCTAAAATTCAGGATCTGCTGTAAAGAGCAAAGAAAGTGAGATGCATTCTTTTTTATGTGTATCTGCTTGCAGACCTGCATGCAGTTGCACACATATGCACATATGCTGAGATACCAGATAAGAAATTTCCCTAATTTTCTTTCATTGCACTATAGTGAGCCTTTCTAGACACATCTTTAGTTAACTGTGTGATGCTGTTTTCCATTTAGACGACAGACAGGTAGATGCAACATTCATGAAATGGTTCTTAATGTCCTCAGACTGAGGAAGAGTTAGTGTCCAGAGGTGAAGGCATTTCCTCCTTCTCTCCTGTTCTAAAACATCTGTGAGTGGTATAGACTGTCATGGCAAACATGGCAAGCTCCCCCTGCCTGGGTTTGGAAGAACACACTCTCTTGACATCGACTTGATCTACAGTAGGCTGTGTTCACGTCCTTATGTGGGCTTCCTGTGTGGTAAATGTGTGTACAAGAAAGAAAATTTTTTATCTTTGGAACAAAATGCCATCTGATATTTACAGGATGAGGCAGAGAACAGAGTGCCAACCTAAAGCAATAATAATGTTAATGAAACCAATGGTTGTGGATAAATTCCTAGTGAATGTCAATCATGAGGGAAAATGTCAGAAAACAATGTTAATTCTTCCCTTACAGAAGCGTTAGATGGAATTGGCATTTGAAACACCTGGCAAAGGGCCAATTTTTCCTATGATGCCGTTCCATTTAAATCAGACCTGATGTAGGCACACAAGTTATCCTAAAATGTTCAGTCGAGTTCCCTACTGATTTCCAAACTGAAGATTCTAGGTTAAGTTAACATCAGGTGTGCAACAATTTGTTCTAAGTCCCAGGAAAGAAAGAGATGCCAAAGAGTGTTGCTTGTGTCAAGAGGTTCTTCCTCGTGTAAATATAAGAATATACTTCTTCTGCTTTCTTAGAAGCAAGGCATTTGACTCTGCTCCTTTTGTTTTCATTTGATTCACTTCATCTCATTTGGTTCTTTGCTTTATTTCTTTTGACCTTCTGATCCTGGTTATAACCCTTTCTCTTTCTTCATTTTGACTCCTTTTCAGATGCCCTGAGTTTTATTGAGCTCAAACAGTATTTGTGATTGTCAATCAAATGGAAAAAAAAAAACTATTCAGAACATTTTTAGTGTGCAACCAAGTTTCTGAATATTGGATGGTCCCTCTGCACTTCTCAAGGCACTGGCCTGATGCCAAGCATAGTCTTCATTATTAAAATTACTGACTTCAATCCATCAAATGCCAATAGGACCTCCCCAATTCAACAAGTGAAAACATCTCCAGATAGTACCAGATTGCCTCCTAAGAAACAAAATTGCCCTTGTTTGAAAAACACCAACTTCAAGGAATTTTATTTTCCCAAAAGGAGAATTGCTGGACAATTCCTTCCTTTTTTCCCAGTGTTTTTATGAAATTCTATTTTGTCCAAATAGGTTCTCTTAACTCAGTTTGCTACCACAAGTCATCATGAACTAATTTATAATTTTCTTCTCCATTTTCTAATGCCACTTTCATGATTTTTTTCCCCAAAGTTACCCCATATTCTTTCTCCGAACCATCATTTAAGATTAAAATATCTTTGTAGCCATATTCCTCCTACAGTTGCTATTGTTGTTGTTTTGGTTACAACTAACTAGGCTTTCAGTCCTTGTCTACAGGATGACAGCCAAATCAATGTTACATTTGATGGAACCTCTCAAGTGTGTCTGGTCCACTATAGAAACTGTAACATATCTTTATAGAAACACCAGTCATCTGAGACTGATCAGTTCCCAGTCACAGATTCTTGTGTGACTGAACTCTAAGAAACTGAGCAGTCTTCTGAAGAATTCAGTACCACATTCCATGTTCCCACACCCAAGTACTTTGTCTTGGCTGAGATTGTCTTCATGTCATCTTGAGGTTCTAATTGCACATTTTGCCTGATCCACATGCATTTTGTCCTTAAACCCTCTTTCTACATAATCTCAACATTTTCCTACACAGGTTTACCTCAGCCCATATTCAGACCTGCTCTTGGTCTTCTAAATATTAAATTTTTTTTAAATTTATGTAGAATTTTATCAGTATTTTCATTAGCCTTGCTACTTTCAGTTCTCTGCTTTCAAAGTTGCCTAGGTTATGCAAATTTCCCCTGTTGGTGCTTGATCCTGCAGAATGTGAGGAATTCTTTCCAGAAATATACTTATCACTTTGTAATAGAAATGTCTGAACCTGGAAAAGACCTAAAAAGTGATTTCATCTATCTCATCTCTGATTCATTTTGTACATAGCAAAACAGACCCATGGATTATGATAATGACACAACTTGTTTCCTGTTTTGCTCTGTAGCCATGGAGCTCATAGCAGCATTTCGTGCTCCAACACAATATATTCTCTTAGCTCAGATTTGCTACTACAACTATTTTTTTTTAAAATCTCAGGTTATTACCTCGTAAAAGACTTCTGACACATTAGTGGTTTTTATTGAAAGCCACCTCCAATCTGTTTTGGAAATAGGCAAGGTATAAATAGTAAATAAATAACAAACCTAGGAACAGAGAGGTTTTTACAGCTTGCTGGCAGCAGAGCCAGACCCGCCCCTCTCCATAGCATTCTGTCTCCCCATGCATTGGTGGATCTCCCATTTATGGAGAGCTCCCATTTTATGATCATGGCCTTGCAAACTCAGTAAATGACCAGCATGTCATTGGCAGATTTCCTCCCAAATGTTTCACTTACATGCCAAGTTAGGCCAAAGTTTAAAATCAGAGATATCTGTCACCATCTCTTGGTAAACTTCATTAGCTAACCTTTTAAGCTAAGGTAACCATCTTAGGTTAATTTTGTCAAAAAGTATAGGTTATATAATACATGGTGATTCACAATCTTTTCAGTTCTAATTAAAGACACATTTATTCATTGAACATTTATAGAAAAATAAAACTTTTAAGCTGGATTTTATTAGCACCAAACTCTAATCTGCCCAAGCAAAGGAACCCCTTGTAGATTAGTCCACAGTTTCTCCCCACCAGTTCTCTCCCCATTAATGTTCATTAGTTCACACTCGCTGGAAAAATATTCAGCAAACAAAATGAAGAAGGATTCAGAAACATCTTTTTTTTTTTTTTGGTCTTTTTAAAGAAATCCAAAATCATAGTAAGGGTCCAAGAAAACAAAATCAATGAGGAACAAATATTGCAGCTTGCCCTGAACCAAGTTAAACATGACCAAAAAATAGGAGGAAAGTAATAAAAAAATGAATGAGCATAAATCAAACTTTGTAAACATGATCGCTTCAGGCAGAATGAGGACCCTAGTTGAGCTTTGCTTGGTAGGCAAGGAGTTGGCCCACAAAGACTTCATAAATTTGAATGATAAACAATATAACCAGAAGATTTTACATAATCATCTAAATTTTTGACTGTTTTAAGAAGTATGAAAAAATGTACACAAAAGCCCTCACTTTCAGCATGGCGACTGTTAGCTGAAGCTGAACACCTGGGGTGCCTTCTTGAAAAAGCACACGATCCAATTCTTGCCTGGTTGCTGATGGCTTGTACCATCCCAGTGATGGTACTTGGTTTTTTTTTTTTTTTTTTTGGATCCCAGGTACTTATATGTGTGTACTGGGTAATGGAGACTTCTTGGATTCATTAGAGATATACTTTCCTAGTGTCTTATTCATCTACACAGTATGTCAAATGTTAACCTATAATTATGCCTGGAGGTCCAACTTTCAAAGATTAAACCAAAAGTTTCAAGATTTACTCTAGTTCATAAAGACTTTCAAAATTTTACCTACGACTCCCATACATCTTTTTACTTTCCTTTGATAAATCTCTCACTGGCCCTGAACTGAAACATGGAGTGCCGTACGGCACAGGCAAGGCTATAAATTTTTACTCAAGTGATGGGCTTCATTTGAACTTGTCCTGACATCATTGCTGCCAGCTCCAACTCCACAGCCTGGCTTTCATTGCTTGATATAGGGGGCAAAATTTGAGACTAGTTTAACAGTTACCATTAAAAGGAGGAAAAAGCTATAGAGAATAATTTTGATAAATCATTGGAGATACATTGCTCCTGAAAAAGAATTTTTAAAGAGCCTCTTAAGAAATTATGGTTAAATTCCAAACTGACTTTGCGATGTTGGTTATAAAACTACACCTAACTATTTGCAATTTTAATTCTACGAAGCATCCTCTCTGGTTACCTTTGATTCTCAAAACTCTTCACTTTGCTGCTTTTACCACATTTGTTTTAGGTCACAAAGATGGTTGATTATTTCAGTTTCTTTCCTTTTAAAAAATTACCTTTCTGGTCTCTATCATGACTCCTTTTAGATCCTGCAAAGATTTTGCTGACTGTTGGTGAAGTCATTGATCTGTTGCTGTGTTGGCATTTTATGCCTAATTTTTTTTTTCCCTAAAAATTGTGCTTGTTTTGTTTAACTTTTTATTATGGAAATTGCAGAAGTATACCAAAGTACAGAGATTAGTATAATAAATCCCTAGGTGCCTATTATCCAACCTCAACAATGAACAATATATGTAGCCAATCTTATTTTGTCAATCTTAGATTACATATAACCTAGTTTTATTTTCATACAGATATGTGATTTTATATTTCCAAGAGACAATGACTCCTACTAATTCTATACCATCATCTGATTGTTAATATTAACAATATTAATTATTGATAATTTTACTAGAAAGCATTTCAATTAATATCAAAACTAGGTTTAAATTTCAATAAGTATCATATTAAAGTTCTTAAAAATTAATATGTTTTTATTTCCAGTTTTAATCAAGCAGCTTTAAAAACATTGTGAGAACATGTAACGTGAAACCTACCCACTTAACAAATTTCTAAGTATGAACTACAATTTCACTACCTATAGGGACTATGTTGTACAGAAGATCCCTAAACTTTATTCATCTTACAAGACAGAAACCGTACCCATTGAATAGCAACTCATCACCTCCCCCTGCCCTAAATACCTGGCAACCACCATTCTAGTCTTTATCTCTGTGAGCCTGACTAGTTTAGACATCTCATATATGTGGAAACATGCATATTTGTCCTTCTGTGGCTAGCTTATTTCACTTAATATAATGTCATCCAGGTTCATCCATATTGTCACATATTGCAATATTTTCTTCTTTTGAAAGGCTGATAAGATTTCATTGCATGCATATATGATGTTTTCTTTATCTATTCACCTGTTAATGGACACTGGGATTATTTCTCTGTCTTGGCTACCGTGATTAATGCCACAGTAAACATAGAAGTACAGTTCTCATCAGTTCTTACTGTTATATACCCAAGAGCAGGATTGCTGGATCATATGGTAGTTCTATTCTTAATATCTTGAGAAACTGCCATATTGGTTTTTATAGAGGCTGCACCATTTTATATTCCTACCAAACATGTACATGGATTCCAGTTTCTTTACATTCTTTCCAACACCTATTATCTTTTGGTTTTTTGATAATGTCCTTTTTATGGTTGGGTTGAATGACAATGTACACACTGCACTTGGTTAATGTTCATTATATATTATGCACTGTGACTGTCCTTCCTTTTCTTTTTTTTAATCTCTTTGCAGATATTATGTGGAAGGACCTGAATTCTGTAGAATTTCCTATAGAGAATCTTATAGAATTTCCTACATTCTGAATTTGCCTGAAGGCATTTCTGTAATATTATAAAATAAGTTTATCTATCTTTGTATTTTCTGTAGATGATTAATTAGATATAGAGCCTTGATAAGAATAAGGCTTGATTTTGGCGGGGGGGGCACTGTGGGGTAAAATATAGCATAAGCCATGCTAGTTACTGCCCATCACACCACATCAGTAAAAGCAACAAAGTTTGACCAGACAGGAGATGAGTGGCATCTAGGGGTAAAGGCAATATTATATGCAAAGGTCCTGTGCAGGAAGGAAGCTGGTCCATCTAAGGAGAGTGTTGAGTAAATTAAGGGTATGCCAGCATAATTATGACAGAACGTGTAGGACTGTGCTAAAACTTAAAAAAGAAAAAAATATTCCTAAAAAAAAAAAAAAGATTCCTAATAGAAAAAAGAAACAAGCAAGAATTTTAATGAACATGACTTGGTGTGAGGAAAACAACCAGAAAAGTCGTATAGTCACTGGGTGTAGAGGGTAGAGTAGGGAGATATTAACTGAAGTCAACTAAATGAATAGCAGCCAGGGGATTATTTTGACATCAGATAAAAGGTCTCATTGAACTTCTTTGGAAACTTATTTCCTTGTTGGGGAAATCTTCTTTGGACAAATGTAACTCATAACCAATAATGAATTAAGGTAGAAGACATGGTATTATTCAAATTGGAGAGGGCTTATTATAAGAAATATCAGTGAGATGAATTTGAATCTAGTGAGCAAATAGTATTTCTGAGTCCTAAGCCCTCCTAAACTTTCTCCAGTGCTTCCCCACATGGAAAATTGTCTTTTTATGGCATACTGGAGTGAACGGAGGAGTCTGCTGCCAGTAAAGAAGATCTACTCCAGGGAACTCAGATTTTCTGGGCCCTCCTCGCAGCTGTAGGGAATCAGTACTTTAGCACATCTTTGAACATGTGTGGCACCCCACTTGCAAGACTAGACTCAGCAGGATCGGACCAGATGCACAAGTGAGTGAGTGAGAGTCGCTTAGTCATGTCTGACTTTGCGACTCCATGGACTATAGCCTGCCAGTTTTCTCTGTCCATGGAATTCTCCAGGCCTGAATACTGGAGTGGGTAGCCATTCCCTTCTCCAGGGGATATTCCCAACCCAGGTCTCATGCATTGCAGGCAGATTCTTTACCATCTAAGTCACCAGGGAAGCCTACTATTAAGAAGAGATATTTGTAAGTATAAAGACAGGTCCACTTAAAAAGTATCAGCAGATATATATTTGACTTATCTTATAATCTATAGACAGTTCATTAGAATATGTAATGAATCCATACACCTTTTCCAAAGGCATACCCAAGACAGAAGTAGCAATAAAGTTATAAATTACAGTCATCAATCAGATGAAAGAATTTAGGTGAAGCTTATCTCTCTCAAAGAGATGGGGACTGGGAAAGTGGTCAGGAAGGAAATACAATGTGCTTTTAACTACACATGAAAAGGAGAGAGTAATTTAGGCTATCTCTCAAAGTGTCCATTAGAGTCCTTTTGCCATCAGTCTCTGGGATTGCCATGGTGAAGCTGACTTGATCCTCCAATTCCCATATAAGCACCATTTCTATTGGCTATTTTATTTATTGTGTATCAATATACAAATGCTAGATTTTATGTGAAAAGAAATGATTTAAAAATATAAGCCACTAGTCTTATAGAAAAACCTTAGGTCTGGAATGGGAAGTTTGATTGCATCTCTTAATTTGCCATGGAGGACTGGAACATTCAATAAGTCACTTACCCCCCTGGGATTTCAGTTTCTCCATCTGTCCCACTAGGATTGCATATCTATCGTGCATAGCTTGCAGGGTTGTTTTGAGAACCCAGAAGTGTAGCAGTTTCAAAGTGTTTTGTACAGCACAGACGCAAGCCTTTTTTCCCCCCTTTTAAGTTATAAACATTGCTTATAACACAGAGGCTTAAAGAGGATCAAAAATCACTTAGATATCCCTGGAGAGAGAATGTGCTATTAAGGTCAAAGCTGATACTAGACATTAAAAAAATAATAATGGAAAACAACTTACTTTGCAACTTCAGTACATGATAGCAGCTAAATACACACTTCTGAAGAAATATGTGTGTTAGGCTGAAGTCTGTGTATATCTACAAGGATTTAAGGACAAGACAAGACTCTCATCAAGAGGGTGTGGCATATTTGTTTCTAGCTAGTATGTGGCCATCAGTGAAGAGCTCTGGGTTCCTGAATTAGACAGTGCTTAAGAGAAGATTTTTATAATTGCTTTTACCTGCAAAGTCCAAGAGGAGAGACACTCAGAGCTTCCCTTGCTGTAGGCCACTGGGATGGGAAACTGATAATTTCAATAGTATATTATGTAACAGAAGTTTTGTGGGCTTCATGAAGTTTTCAGCTCAATGTATTTCTCTTTCGATTGAGCCCAAACCCTTCTCCCCAAAAGTCATGCCCGCCACCAAAAGTTCTCACGGTATTCCAGAATTCATTAGCGTGACTTTATCAACTTACCTCCCACAATTTAGCCCATGAGTAGAAAGAGCAAGTTATTCAGGTATCCCGTTGTTGTTGCTTCTGTTGTTGCTTAGTTGCTAAGTTGTGGTCAACTCTGTTGTGAACTCATTAACTGTAGCCCACCAGGCTCCTCTCTCCAGGGGATTTCCCAGGCAAGATTACGGGAGTGGGTTGCTATTTCCTCCTCCAGGAAATATTTCCAACCCAGGGATCAAACCCAAGTCTGGTGGATTCTTTGCCACTGAGCCACCTGGGAAGCCTAGGTATCCCATTACCAAGATAGAAAGCCTCTCTTTATCACACATTAATATGCCAGCAAATATCAAAAACTCAGCAGTGGCCACAGGACTGGAAAAGGTCAGTTTTCATTCCAATCCCAAAGAAAGGCAATGCCAAAGAATGCTCAAACTTCCACACAGTTGCACTCATCTCACATGCTAGTGAAGTAATGCTTAAAATTCTCCAAGCCAGGCTTCAGCAATACATGAACTGTGAACTTCCAGATGTTCAAGCTGGTTTTAGAAAGGGCAGAGGAACCAGAGATCTAATTGCCAACATCTGATGGATCATCAAAAAAGCAAGAGAGTTCCAGCAAAACATCTATTTCTGCTTTATTGACTATGCCAAAGCCTTTGACTGTGTAGATCACCATAAACTGTGGAAAATTCTGAAAGTGATGGAAATACCAGACCACCTGACCTGCCTCTTGAGAAACCTGTATGCAGGTCAGGAAGCAACAGTTAGAACTGGACATGGAACAACAGACTGGTTCCAAATCGGGAAAGGAGTACATCAAGGCTGTATATTGTCACCCTGCTTATTTAAATTATATGCAGAGTACATCATGAGAAACACTGGGCTGGAAGAAGCACAGCTGGAATCAAGGTTGTTGGGAGAAATATCAATAACCTCAGATATGCAGATGATACCACCCTTATGGCACAAAGTGAAGAACTAAAGAGCATCTGGATGAAAGTGAAAGAGGAGAGTGAAAAAGTTGGCTTAAAGCTCAACATTCAGAAAACTAAGATCTGTGGGAGAAGGTGAGGGTGGGATGTTTCGAAAGAACAGCATGTATGTTATCTATGGTGAAACAGATCACCAGCCCAGGTGGGATGCATGAGACAAGTGCTCGGGCCTGGTGCACTGGGAAGACCCAGAGGAATCGGGTGGAGAGGGAGGTGGGAGGGGGGATCGGGATGGGGAATACGTGTAACTCTATGGCTGATTCATATCAATGTATGACAAAACCCGCTGAAATGTTGTGAAGTAATTAGCCTCCAACTAATAAAAAATAAAAATAAATAAAAGAAAAAAAAAGAAAGTATTAAGTAAATTTAAAAAAAAAACGAAGTCACTTGTCAAAAAAAACAAAAAACAAAATAAAACAAAGACACTTGTCATCAAAAAAAAAAAAAAAGAAAACTAAGATCATGGCATCTGGTCCCATCACTTCATGGCAGATAGATGGGGAAACAGTGGAAACTGGCTAAGTTTATTTTTCTGGGCTCCAAAATCACTGCAGATGGTGATTGCAGCCATGAAATTAAAAAGTGCTTGCTCCTTGGAAGGAAAGTTGTGACCAACCTAGACAACATATTAAAATGCAGAGACATTATTTTGCCAACAAAGGTCCATCTAGTCAAGGCTATGGTTTTTCCAGTGGTCATGTGTGGATGTGAGAGTTGGACTATAAAGAAAGCTGAGAACTGAAGAACTGATGCTTTTGTACTGTGGTGTTCGAGAAGACTCTTGAGAGTCCCTTGGACTGCAAGGAGATCCACCCAGTCCATTCTAAAAGAGATCAGTCCTGGGTGTTCATTGGAAGGACTGATGCTGAAGCTGAAACTCCAATACTTTGGCCACCTGATGCGAAGAACTGACTCATTGGAAAAGATCCTGATGCTGGGAAAGATTATGGGTAGGAGGAGAAGGAGACGACAGAGGATGAGATGGTTGGATGGCATCATTGACTCAATGGACATGGGTTTGGGTGGACTCCGGGAGTTGGTGATGAACAGGGAGGCCTGGCGTGCTGTGGTTCATGGGGTCGCAAAGAGTCAGACACGACTGAGCGACTGAACTGAACTGAACTATGAGTTTGGCCTCCCTCTCTGTTCTTACCTGTAAAATATTTACAAATAATAATCATATTATGTGATTATGAAATAGATTAAAAACATCATCATCATCTATCTAAAAGAGTTATTGAAAAGATTAAATAAGATGATTGTTTTAAACTCTAAAGAGCCCTATAATGTACCATACAATTGAACTTATTTCATATGCTAGCAAGGTAATGATCAGAATCCTTCATGCTAAGTTTCAACAATGTGTGAATCTAGAACTTCCACATATACAACCTGGATTTAGAAAAGGCAGAGGAAACAGAGATCAAATTTTCAACATCTGTTGGGTCATAGGAAAGCAAGGGAATTCCAAAATATCATCTACTTCTGCTTCATTGACTATATGAAAGCCTTTCTGTGGACCATAACAACCTGGGAAATTATTGAAGAGATGGGAATAATAGATCACTTTACCTGCATCCTGAGAAACCTGTATGCAGGTCAAGAAGCAACAGTTAGAACCAGACATGGGACAACGGACTGGTTGAAAATTGGGAATGGAGTACTTCAAGGCTATGTATTGTCACCTTGCTTATTTATATGCATAGCACATCATGCAAAATGCTAGGCTGGTTGACTCACAAGCTGGAATCAACATTGTTGGGGGAAATATAAACAACCTCAGATATGAAGATGATACCACTCTAATGGCATAAAGTGGAGAGGAACTAAAGAGCCTCTTGATGAGGGTGAAAGAAGAGAGTGAAAAAGCTGGCTTAAAACTCAGCATTCAAAAAACTAAGATCATGGCATCTGGTCCTATCACTACATGGCAAATAGATGGGGGAAAAGTGGAAGCAGTGACAGATTTTATTTTCTTGGGTTCCAAAATCACTGTGGATGGTGACTATAGCCACAAAATTAAAAGAGGCTTGATCCTTGGAAGAAAAATTATGACAAACCTAGACAGTGTATTGTTGCTGCTAAGTCGCTTCAGTTGTGTCTGACTCTGTGCGAGCCCATAGATGGCAGCCCACCAGGCTCCTCCATCCCTGGGATTCTCCAGGCAAGAACACTGGAGTGGGTTGCCATTTCCTTCTCCAATGCATGAAAGTGAAAAGTGAAAGTGAAGTCACTCAGTTGTGTCCGAATCTTCATGACCCCATGGACTGCAGCCTACCAGGCTCCTCTGTCCATAGGATTTTCCAGGCAAGAGTACTATATTAAAAAGCAAATATATCACTTTGCTAACAAAAGTCTGTATAGTCAAAGCTATGGATTTTGCTGTAGTCATGTATGGATATGAGAGTTGGACCGTTAAGAAGGCTGAGTACTGAAGAATTCATGCTTTTGATTTGTGGTGCTGGAGAAGACCCTTGAGAGTCCCCTGGACAGTTAGGAGATCAAATCAGTCAATCATAAAGGAAATCAACCCTGAAAATTCACTGGAAGATCTGATGCTGAAGCTGAATTTTTGATACTTTGGCCAACTGATGCGAAGAGCCAACTCATTGGAAAAGACCCTGATGCTGGGAAAGATTGAGGGCAGGAGGAGAAGGGGGTGACAGAGGATGAGATGGTTGGACGGCATCACAGTCTCAGTGGACATGAGTCTGAACAAATTCCTGGAGATGGTGAAGGACAGGGAATCCTGGCATGCTGTAGTCCATGGGGTAGCAAAGAGTCAGACACGACTTAGCAACTGAACAACAATTACAGTGTTACATACCACGGCTGTCCCCGGATCATATTGCCCTCCTTTTGCAAGGTGTTAGAATATAATCTGAGTGTGTGTTGCTCTTTTGTTTAGTTGTTCCTCATAAAATGCTTTTAGTATGTGAGTGTATGTGATTACAGCTTGATTATCTCATTTTCAGGAAAGAAATTTATGTGCCAGGATGAATCCATGAGGGAGATGGAAAATATGTAATAAAGGAACAGCTAGAGATTCATTTTACATTTTGGGGGAAATGAGCACCATGAATGCTTTTTTTTTTTTTAAAACCAAGGAATACCTTGGAGGGGACTCCCATAACTTCCTTTTCCCCCCAGATGCTTACATTTAATATATTTATTTTCCCTGTTTCTTCCCAGTCACTTTTTAAAATTAATTTTTATTGTAATATAATTGCTTTACAATGCTATGCTAGTTTCTACTGTATGGCAATGTGAGTCAGCTATACATGTACACATAGCCCCTCTTTTTTGGTTTTCCTTCCCGTTTAGATCATCACAGAGCACTGACTGCTATACAGTAAGTTCTCATTACTTACCTACTTTCTTTAGGGAGTTTATTCTCCATCACACTAATCAAGTGTCTTCTGGTGCTTCAAATACTGTTCTCAGACTAACTGGTGCTTTCGGCAACCAGCCCTGGCCTATCAAAGACCATACTCAGATCACAGGATCAGTGCAGAGTGGGCATATGCTTCAAGTCAGCAATTAATGTTTTCCCCAGGAGACTTTGTTTTGGGCTCAAGGACAAGCACCGTGCCTTTAAGATTATGCTATTAGGGATATACAAATAGGGGGCTGAACAAAGTAATCTTCCCCATAAGTCATGGGACTTGCAAAACAAGCACACAGAAAAAAAGAGCGGGTGAGGATCAACCCTGAGCGTGTACACTGCTGTGGCTGCTAAGTCACTTTAGTCGGGTTCGACTCTTTGTGACCCCATGGACTGTAGCCCACCAGGCTCCTCTGTCCATGGGATTCTCCAGGCAAGAATACTGGAGTGGGTTGCCATGCTCTCCTCCCAGGGGATCTTCCCGACCCAGGGATCAAACCTGTGTCTTCCGCAGCTCCTGTGTTGCAGACAGAGTCTTTACCACTGAGCCATGGGGGAAGCCCAGTTTGTACAGTAGTTGTGCCAGAAACAAGATTTTGCCTTACGTTTTCTGGTTACAAAATATATTAACACTTCTCCCCTTTCAAGCTGAGCCTTTCTCTTACAACCAAAAGAGTCCTGAGTAATCAATTTCTTCTAGATAAGTATCAATATTAAATGCCAAGAAACATGTTCTTATAATTCTTACACACGGATACTTTTCAACATCTTATATATACATATTGATTTTAACTCCAAGCATCTGATATGAAATGGGGAGGGCAGGAGAGAATAAGGGCAGTTGATAAGAAAACGCACAATTAAAAGAGAGTCATTATAAATTATAAACTCACTTTCAGTCATATCTGTAAGAACTTTAGCCTCTATCTGGAAAGAAAAGACCTAATGCTTAAGATACCTGTGCTCATCATAAAATAGAGGTCCAACAACCTGATCTGGAAGCTCTGTTTCCTTAGAGGATATTATTGCATTTTGAAATCAGTCAATATATACACATATGCTATGATTCTTCCTTTCAAAAATAGCTAAAGGTCTTTATCATTTCCTAAATACTTTTCAGATACAGTCTCAGATTTTATTTACAGTCCTCATAATTAATTCCCATAAATCTAAAGAGGAAGGTATTTGTTAGATGGCATTAAATAGTTTATAACATTTTCCAGGATGATGAGGGGATTATGCCTGGATGTTATACAGATAAGAAGGATAACTAGGGGAAACAGGATCCTAGGGGAACACCACTGGCCCCGAGTCTGCTGCTCAGAGCCTGTGATGCCCTGGACCAGGTGACTAGAACCTCTGCTACAACCCTAAGAGCATGTGCCTGTATTCTCCTGCCTCGCAAAGAGAAACCATCTGCTCTGTGAAGCCACTGATGCCCACCTCTTGGTTCTTCCTTACTAACCTCATACAAGTATACTGTGTGGCAGAATGTAACCCGTATCTGCAGGCTTATCTGCAAAGGAGTCTCTGAAACAAAGCTTTTGATTTTCCTGCTCTATGTTATCGGAAGCCTGTTAGAAACCATTTAGATATTGGGTATACCAATCTGCAGGCTTCCCAGGTGGCACTAGTGGTGAAGAAACCCCCTGCCAATGCAGGAGACATAAAAGGTGGGAGGGAGTTTGATCTCTGGGTTGGGAAGATCCCCTGGAGTAGGAAATGGCAACCCACTCCAGTATTCTTGCTTGGAGAATTCCATGGACAGAGGAGCTTGGAGGGCTACGGTCCATAAGATTGCAAAGAATTGGACACAGCTAAAGCAACTTAGCACATACATGTGCATACCAATCTGCAGTGTCGTATCTGATTTTTGTCTCATATCAGCCTTGTGACAGAGGTATTTTGATTCCTATCTTAGAGCTTAAAAAGCTAAGACTCCGTGACAGTGGGGTTGGAATGAGAAATTCTTTTATCCTTAACTCCCATTGCTTCCACTTGCCCTCCTACAATACTTTTCCTGATCATTTCTGGAACTTAAGTATGTGTTCTATTAATGTTTCTTTCCACTACCACTTCAACATAGACTAAGATAGTTGTCAAAATTGTCACATTTGAAAAAGCACTTATCATCCACATTAGCTGCTGTTCAGAGATTAATGTTTTAAGAATGGAATCAGCAACCGGGTGATATCTGTCTCAGCTCTGTGATTTGGGGATTTTCTCAAATGATGTCTTCTAGGACTGTATGCCACACAAAAATTCTTCACGGTTGTCCTTTGAATGAATCCAATTTGACATTTTCAACAGGCTTATTGTCAAAATAGTTAATACCAGACATATTCTTCAAAAATGTGATGAGATATATATATATATATGTATATATACAGTTAATAGCCTACAAAATATCTTGTAATCATGTACTATGATTTGGTGCTGGAAAAAGAGCCACAATTTTTTTTTAAAAAAAAGGATAAGTAGAAGGCACATAAGACAAAAAACTGATTTACATGATTGAAAACCAGCTTCTCATACATTTACCCTTTAAATAATCCACCCACAGATGATATAGTCAATACATGATCACAGAAATCTCTAAGAAATTGGGAGAATTACTGGAAGAATTGGCACGTAGCAGAATTTCACCTGGATTCAGCCTTAGCACCAAATTCCTTGGGTTTAAAACTGCCCCATGGAAGGTGGGGGAGGGAAATAGGAAAATGAATATCAAATAAAAAGTCTAGGGATTGACGAGCTGGAATCTATATGTTGAAAGTCAAAATTTAGCCTTTAAATAAAGCTGGCAACATTTGTGATCTTAATTTGGATTTTTGTTCCTAAGAATAAAAGATTACTAAAATTTAACGGAAGGACTGTGTAATAGATTCAGATTGAATCTTAAAATGTTATCTGTTGGCAGGGACCAGAAGGAAGAAGACACCATAATTGCTTCAAAAATCTATCAATTCTATTCTAAATGTCAGGACACCAGCCCTGACTTTGGAAAGATAGTCTGTCAGCAGAAAAATAATGGATTTATGGCTCTGAATAGTATAAAATGTTTATAACAGGGGTATACACAAGATAAAATGAGGGGAGTTTATGAAGGGATTGACACAAGCTCTGCTAATTGGGTGATCATTGTTTAATTGTCCTGTGTGAGTGCTAATAGGTGTACATCATGATTGTAGTGAGTTAGACATTTTATAGTCTGTGGTTCATCTACTTGTCCTCTGCTTGTTGGCTGTAAACTCAACCACTGTCCTTCTTCACACCAGAAAACCCATATAAGGGAGTTTGCTGTTGAGCAAATATCAAGTTATTTTGGTGATGGTGATTGAACTCCAGTGTTGGGGAGGGAGGATTATTATGTCTAATAAAGCAATATGTTGAGCAAATCTTGAATACCCAAACATCCATTAGAAAACTAGCACAAAAATACAACTTGTACCGTATGTCAGCAGTTCCAACTCTCTGCCCTGGCATATGCACCTTGCATAGAAATCTCTTTCCAAGGTGGACACAATGAACTCTGATGGCAGAATCAGCTATCATGGTAACAGAGCTAAGTGGCAGTGTCATGGATGAGGTAGAGGGAACTGAAGCCAGGAAAACCCTAGAACTCACATTAACTCACATTAACACCCAATGAACTTTGCTGGGTCCTAAACTTCTTAAAGATTGGTAGAGCTCATGCAATCTACCTAACCAAATTCTAGTTTCTAACATCACTAGGATAATTTTAAAAACTCTCTGGTATGGATTTGGCAAAGATACATGAAGCACCAGGTATCCACATCTGAATGTATCAGTTCCTGCTTGTGGTAGTTCATTTGCTACTTAAAAACCCTTGGAGTTCCTTGAAGTTTGCATCATTGATGAGAGTTCAGGTTTTAACTAACTGGCTCAAGGATACAGATGAACATGCCACAGAGTGCAAACATGTCTCACTGTTCATACACATTTATTTTTAAAGTAACTTAACTGCAGACAATATGACACAGACATACATCTTCCTTTGTGCCATTTCTGGAGTTGTTCCTTCATGTCCAGAATACTTTCACTGTCTCTTTCTAGTGTAATAAAGCCTGATCTTCACCATTAAGGCATTGTTCCCTTGCCCTGGAACCCACGGAAAACTCTCTCTTGAACATCGACCACTGACTACCTTTTATGGACACTCAACACAGTCAAATGTTTAGATCTTGTTTCCCCAGGTAGAGAAGGGCCAGTTATCATTTCTCTGTAGCTTTTTATTCACCTACTATAGGGCCAAATAACTTGGATACATTAAAAGTATACTGAATGGATACCTGCTGAATAAATGAATGAATGATGATATGAAGTAACCACTAAGGAGGGCTCCAATATGCCTTACTATTGTTTCTACATGGAGAAGATGTTGTCATTTTAACTTTGTGATCCAGATTTCTAGGGTAGAAGATGTAAATGATAATATTTGATTCTGGTAGCAGGGTTACTTTGAGGCATCTATTTTGATGGCTAAAAACAGGTGTCTTAATGTTCCCCAGCTGTACCCTGCAGCAAATGCCACCATGAGAAGGCTGATGGGGACTGCATTACAGAAGTGTGTTATGAATCTTATGCTCTAGGTGTCTGCCAACCCCCATTCCAACACACACATGCCACAAACACGCCACACACTGCCCTATGATTTACTTTGTGGCTTGGCATTTATGCAGCAGCTGACGTGCTGTAAATAGACATGCAGCAACAGGGCTGGCATACCAATGGACCCAGAGGTGAGACATCTGGTAAAACAGATGCAACGTGGCAGGGGGATGCAGACTGCCCAGAAAGCGCTCATCTCCCAAGATCAGTGCCAAGGGTCTGACCAGTGCTTGCATGGGCACTGTGCCTTCCAAACAGATGGGGGTAGATTTGAGCAATAAGAGTATATGGAGAAAGTCGTCAGCTTGCATGTAAGTTGGAGGGGGCCGGTGACAGAAAAGTCAGAGCAGCCCTTTTCTTTTAAAAGTCTGCTCTTCACTGTCACCTGGGCCCCACACATTCATCATGCACTGTCAAGCAATTTTTGCCCAAGTTTCACCACAGCAGAGTGAGCCTTTAAATAAATGCCTTACCTTGTTCACGGAGATGACAAGAGGATTAATTAGTTAATGTTAGCAATGCTCCTACAAGATCAATGGATGAAAGAAAACTCACAAAGTGCATTATTAATAATGGAATGAGGTCACACTCCATGAAAGCCCTGTAAAAAGTCCCATTTTCAGGATAGAGTAGACATTCTGTATTAAAGTCCCACTTTTTATTAAAATATTTAGCAAGCATAATGCAATGTAATTTGTGTTCTTAACTAGAAAAAAAAGTATATACAGGAGAAATGTTGGGGAAAGAAAAGCAATGAATCAACTTGTTTTTTACTTCTGTGTGGTTTAGAAGCAAGGTCATTTTTCCCCTGAAGGGATAAGCTCACTTATTCATGGCTTTAATACACTTAATCTTTTGCATCCATTCAATTAACTTCTATGATACAAAGAACGAAAACTAATTGTAAGGAACATTTGAATTTTCAGATATGCAAAAATAAGGTGTTAGATGTTTTGCTGTAAAATAAAAGCCCTGAATAAATATAAATCTCTTATTCTCAGGTACATTTGGCACCAGAATGAGGCAAACAAAGTTATGTCCAAAGTGGAAGTCTCCAAGGGGTCTATATTCAACAGGAGCAAACGTGAGACAAAGAACAACAAACTTAGATACAGGAATTTGAAATTGGCATTATTTCTTCCACTGAAAACTCTCTTCACTTCTAACTTCCTAAGTCTCAACTTTCTATCAATGCTCCTTGAACTTCATCCCTTCATCCTCCTTTGTGAGACAGACCAAATAATGTTAATCTAAAACTGTCTTGCACCTTATATCCATTACCATATCTTTTAGTGTATTTGCAATGTTTATCATTGTATTTTATTTAGGTTACATATACTTTGTTTTACCCAGGTGATCATAAATTCGTATTCTCCAGAATCTCAACTACATTATGTTAATGGAGCATGTCTTTCAACTAAAACCTGTTGATTGATGCTTAAAAAACTAATAGAGATGATATAAATAAGCACTCTTAATGTGCCAGCCATTGCTCTAACTGCTTCCATGCCTTGTCTCATTCTAGTCAAGGCTGAGAAAACAGTAGAACCCACCTTGTGGAGTGTTGTGATGACTGGGATGAGACAAAGATGATGAGTCTCAAACATGTTCAACCTAGTTGCTTAAACAAGTAGAGCTGGGAATGTGAAGAGCCAGGACTTGAATTCAGTTTGGTTGAATCCAGCTATCCACTATATTGTATCACCTCTAAGATTCTTCCATTCCTTGGAACAATCCCCACCCTCTGACAGTATATCATTGAATGTTCAGTTATCTTACCAGTAAACTCCAGTTTCTAAAATTTAGAAATACAAATAGGTGAGGACACACTCTACTACTTGGCTGGTGAATATAAGGTAGACACGCTGAGCACAAACACACAGAGGTCTAAGAGAGAGAAGATAACCTACATTTTTAAAACATAGTCTCACTCATGCATTAAAGCACCCATGATGATGTCTCCGAGCCTTTACAGTTGCCTCTGCTCCCAACCTAGAATGCTGTGGGGACTAATTAGATATCGCCTGCAGAGTGTAAAGTAATAATATAATGATGATGGACCATCTCTGAGCTCTTCTGTGATTATGAGATCATTTGAATACAGCCAACTCTATGGTCCAAAAGCAGTAAATAACATACAGCCAAATGGCTTTGACATTCAAGTTCCAGGCATTCTAATGCATGGGATAATTCAATGCTCTCTAATAGCTTGAACTAGAGACTGGCTTTCTTGATTGACTCTCTATTAATGGTGAATTGCTCAGTTAGTTAACAGGATAAGTGCTGGAGAATGGGAAGTAAAATCATAATGGCATATGTTGAAGAAAATGGCTTCTCTGTAGTAAAGATTTATAACCTTATGCATTCATTCATTCAATAAACATTTTTTTTTCACCGCTATCCCTGTACCAGGCATTTTAGGAGTTGCAGGTACTGACATAAACAATACAAATTCCCTGGTTAGTTAGACTCTAGTAAGCAAGGCACAAAATGTATATATTTAGCTACCTTATGGCAACCCACTCCGGTATTCTTGCCTGGAGAATCCCATGGATGGAGGAGCCTGGCAGGCTACAGTCTCTGGGGGGTCACAAAGAGTCAGACACGATTGAGACACTTCAGCTACCTTATCATCTAACTTCAACTAGTGATAATTGCTATAAAGAAGGAGTACAATAAGAGTACAGAGAGGAGAAAGAAGATGATAGATGGCCAGGAAAGGACTCAGTGGAACTGACATGAGCAGATACCTGAAGTTACAAAGGAGCAAAGGATGAAAATCTGGGAGAGGAGCTCCAGAAAGAGGGAACATCAAACAGAAAGACACTGAAGTGGGAACAAAACTGATCTGTTTGAAGAATAGTAAACAGCCATGTTGGCTACAGTGAAAGGAGTGAGGAGAAAGTTCCAGATGAGGAGACTGGAGAGATCGGACAGGGCAAACCAAACAGAACCTTGGCGGCCATCTTTAAATTTGAATGTGAAGCCATTTGGAAATTTCAGCAAAGGAATGACATGGTCAGATTTACAGTTAGAAAGACCACATTCACTGCTGTGCAGGTAATCTCTATAGGATGCAATAAAGATGGGAGAGAGACCAGTTAAGGGAGATGACAGTTTTTTGGGTTTCTTTCTTTCTTTCTTTTTTAAGAGTATTGTTTAGGGAGGTAGAAAGTGAGAATATTCAGACTCAGGATAAATTCTTAAAGCTACAGCTGTCAGGATTGGGGGTTAAATAGATTATAGTATTTGAGAATAAGAACGGAATCCTATATCCAACAGTTAAAAAAAGACTTAAAATGCTAAAATACTAGAGACAGGTTCCACAAACTGTTCTTTCTTCTCAGCCACCTTTCTGTAGTTTAATGGACTATTCCTGTGGGAATTCCTCAGAATAGAACAAAACCTCTTACTCTTTTAAAGCTCAAAAACTAGTGTGGTGAAAAAGTCCCTGGGTCTAGTCATCTAGTCCAAGTTCTGCTGTTAATTATTACTGGTGACCCAGAACAGGCTGCCCTAACTCTCTGCTCCTCAGTTTCCTTTTATTTGAAAAGAGTAAGTGAGAAACAAGAATTAGAAAATATCTAAAATACTTCTCTCTACATCCTTTAAGCAAATGTTTAAGCTTAATAGGTTGCAGGTTTAATTTTAACATCAATGAAAGTGAAAGCCACTCAGTCGTGTCTGACTCTTTGTGACCCCATGGAATAGTCCATGGACTTCTCCAAGCCAGAATACTGGAGTGGGTTGCCATGCCCTTCTCCAGGGGATCTTCCCAACCCAGGGATCAAACCCAGGTCTCCCACATTGCAGTTGGATTCTTTACCAGCTGAGCCCCAGGGAAGCCCTTCACATCAATAAGCAGCCTGTAATCAGATGTACAGTACTTTCTAAAACAGAAAATTATCATTGATGATAGTCCTGTCACTAAAGTTAGAACAGATCCTGGAAGCTGATATGGTTTGGTAAATACAATCTGAAGAGTGAAAAGCTATACCAATAAGACTCCTGGAGAAGGAAATGACAACCCACTCCAGTATTATTACCTGAAGAATTCCATGGACAGGGGAGCCTGGAGAGGAACCATCCATAGGATTGCAGAGTCAGACATGACTGAGCAACTAACTATAAAGAGTTATATATAACTACATATAAAGAGCAGAGTCAGTGAGTCTTTGAATTCTTCTGATGAACCTACTTTAATTTGGAATCTTTGCAGTGAAAATATTTCCCTTGAAGTTCATCCACTATAAGTACTAAATCTACAGAACTACTATTCACTCTTCTTCCTCCATAAAAAAGTATTGTTGGGATAGAAACATCTCGACACTAAAAATAACTGCCAAATCATACAGTTTTCAGTTAGTATTATAATGGCCAATGCCTTATATATTTGAAAATCCTTTACTTTTAAAATCAAGAATATGAAAATAAGAAAAAAATATTCTAGATGAAAGAATCTCTTAAAATTTGGAACACTTCAAATCTAAAATAGAGCAAACTTTTGAGAGGGAATGTTAATGTTAACATTTTCTAATTGATCTTAGAGAATCCCTCAGAAAGCAGAGTCTGAGCCCAGGGCTTATTAAGAAATAAAATTAGAGAGACAGAGATGAGCAAAAAGGAGGGGGAGGCCAGCAGGAGGGGAGGCCAATTCAAGGTGCTTTATTGAGCTGGTACTACTGAAAATGACTATTTGGTCTTGTGGAACTATGTACAGATAAGTTGCATAAGCTTCATCTTAGGTGATTTATCTGGGAGAAGACTTTATCCATCAATGCTAGTACCCTATTGGTCAAAATTCATTGCATAAGGTATTAACTCCCTCACATTCCTGACCTGCACAAATAAGGGGTCCAAGTGGGACCCATCCCTCCATGTCAGTGGGGAAATCCTGGGGGAGAAGGGAGAGACAGGCACAGGTGAGATGCCCCTGGGCTCGGCTGACCTTAAGGTGTAAAAACCTCCACAGAAGCAGCTGCAGGCAGTGAGTGTCTGAAACAGTGCATAAAAGGTGTCTGATTCAATACGTTCCCGTTTTAACTGTCCAAATGCAAAGTAGAGGGAAGAATGTCTCATTAGCAAAACACACAAAAATGACTTAGAAGACTCAGCCCACAGTAAAAAGAATAGGAGTTAATTATGTGATGTGTCTACCAAAGAAAATAAAACAAGACAAAAAAAAAACACACTTCCCTGTTGAGCAGCATTAATAAGAGCAGAGTGTCTAGAAACTGGTGGAAGCTGATACTATTCTACTCTGTACTGTTCCTTTTCCATATAAAGCAGAATATGATCAAAGAAGGTGTGTATAATAACTAAGAAAACTAAGAATTGTGCTTAGGAAAGAGTCATAGATAAAAGAATAGGAAAATTATAGAAGAAAAAGAAATAACAGTGCTACTTATTGTATAGCCTAATACTGGAAGACATTATCTTCATTACCTCCTCCATAGTTTGTCCTCAGGTCAAATAATGGAGGGAACACAGCCCCGCCCTTCAACAGAAAATTGGATTAAGGATTTACTGAGCATGGCCCCTCCCATCAGAACAAGACCCAGTTTCCCCCTCAGTCAGTCCCTCCGATCAGGAAGCTTCCACAAGCCTCTTATCCTTCTCCATTAGAGGACAGACAGACTGAAAACCACAATCAAAGAAAACTAACCAATCTGATCACAAGGATGACAGCCCTGTCTAAATCAATGAAACTATGAGTCTTGCCATGTCGGCCCAGCCAACACGGACGTGTCAAGGTGGAGAGTTCTGGCAAAACGTGGTCCACTGGAGAAGGGAATGGCAAACCACTTCAGTATTCTTGCCTTGAGAATCCCATAAACAGTATGAAAAGGTGAAAAGATAGGACACTGAAAGATGGACTCCCCAGGTCGGTAGGTGCACAATATGTTACTGCAGATCAGTGGAGACTAAATCCAGAAAGAATGAAGGGATGGAACCAAAGCAAAAACAACACCCAGTTATGGATGACTGGTGATGGAAGTAAAGTCTGATCCTGTAAAGAGCAATATTGCACAGGAACCTAGAATGTTAGGTCCATGAATCAAGGCAAATTAGAAGTGGTCAAACAGGAGATGGCAAGAGTGAACATCGACATTTTAGGAATCAGCAAACTAAAATAGACTGGAATGGGTGAACCTAACTCAGATGACCATTATACCCACTACCGCAGGCAAGAATCCCTTAGAAGAAATGGAGTATCCATCATAGTCAACAGAAGAGTCTGAAATGCAGTACTTGGATGCAATCTCAAAAATGACAGAATGATCTCTGTTCGATTCCAAGGCAAACCATTCAATATCACAGTAATCCAAGTCTAGGCCCCAACCAAAAATGCTGAAAAAGCTGAAGTTAAACATTTCTATGGAGACCTACAAGACCTTCCAGAACTGACACCCAAAAAAGATGTCCTTTTCATCATAGGGGACTGTAATGCAAAAGTAGGAAGTCAAGAAATAACTAGAGTAACAGACATACTTCGCCTTGGAGTGCAGAATTAAGCAAGTCAAAGGCTAACAGAGTGTTGTCAAGAGAGTGCACTGATCATAGCAAACACCCTCTTCCAACAACACAAGAGATGACTCTACACATGGATATCACCAGATGGTCAACACCAAAATCAGATTGATTATATTCTTTGCAGCTGAAGATGGACAAGCTCTATAGAGTCAGCCAAAACAAGACTGGGAGCTAACTATGGCTCAGGTCATGAATGCTTTATTGCCAAATTCAGGCTTAAATTGAAGAAAGTAGGGAAAACAAGTAGACCATTCGGGTATGACCTAAATCAAATCCCTTACGACTATACAGTGGAAATGACAAATAGATTCAAGGAATTAGATCTGATAGAGAGAGTGCCTGAAGAACTATGGATGGAGGTTTGGGACATTGCACAGGAGACAGGGATCAAGACCATCTCCAAGAAAAAGAAATGCAAAAAAGCAAAATGGCTGTCTGAGGAGGCCTTACAAACAGCTATGAAAAGAAGAGAAGTGAAAGGCAAAGAAGAAAAGCAAAGATATACCTATTTGAATGCAGAGTTCCAAAGAATAGCAAGGAGAAATAAGAAAGCCTTCCTCAATGATCAGTGCAAAGAAACAGAGGGAAACAATAGAATGGGAAAGACTAGAGATCTCTTCAAGAAAATTAGAGATACCAAGGGAACTTTTCATGCAAAGATGGGCACAATAAAAGAAAGATACAGTATGGACTTAACAGAAGCAGAAGATATTAAGAAGAGGTGGCAAGAATACACAGAACTACACAAAACAGATCTTCATGACCCAGATAATCACAATTGTCTGATCACTCACCTAGAGCCAGACATCCTGGAATGTGAAGTCAAGTGAGCCTTAGGAATCATCATTACAAACAAAGCTGGTGGAGGTGATAGAATTCCAGTTGAGCTACTTCAAATCCTAAAAGATGATGCTGTAAAAGTACTGCATTCAATATGCCAGCAAATTTGGAAAATTCAGCAGTGGCCACCGGACTGGAAAAGGTCAGTTTTCATTCTAATCCCAAAATAAGGCAATGCCAATGAATGCTCAAACTACTGTACAACTGCACTCATCTCACACACTAGCAAAGTAATGCTCAAAATTCTCCAAGCCAGGCTTGAACATTATATGAACCATGAACTTGAGATGTTCAAGTTGGATTTAGAAAAGACAGAGGAACTAGAGATCAAATTGCCAACATCCATTGGATCATCAAAAAAGCAAGAGAGTTCCAGAAAAAACATCTACTTTTTCTTTATTGACTATGCAAAAGCCTTTGACTGTGTGGATCACAACAAACTGTGGAAAATACTTCAAGAGATGGGAATACCAGACCACTTCACCTGCCTCTTGAGAAATCTGTATGCAGGTCAGGTGCAATAGTTAGAACTGGACATGAAGCAACAGACTGATTCCAAATAGGAAAAGGAGTACATCAAGGCTGTATGTTGTCACCCTGCTTATTTAACTTATATGCAGAGTACATCATGAGAAACGCTGGGCTGGAAGAAGCACAAGCTGGAATCAAGATTGCTGGGAGAAATATCAATAACCTCAGATACGCAGATGACACCACCCTTATGGCAGAAAGTGAAGAATTAAAGAGACTCTTGATGAAAGTGAAAGAGGAGAGTCAAAAAGTTGACTTAAAACTCAGCATTCAGAAAACTAACATCATGGCACCTGTTCCCATCACTTCATGGCAAATAAATGTGAAAACATTGGAAAGAGTGACAGATTTTACTTTCTTGGGCTCCAAAATCACTGCAGATGTGACTGCAGCCATGAAATTAAAAGATGTTTACTCCTTCGAAGAAAAATTATGACCAACCTAGACAGCATATTAAAAAGCAGAGACATTACGTTGCCAACAAAGGTCCATCTAGTCAAAGCTATGGTTTTTCCAGTAGTCATGTATGGATGTGAAAGTTGGACTATAAAGAAAGCTGAGAACCGAAGAATTGATGCTTTTGAACTGTGGTGTTGCAGAACACTTTTGAGAGTCCCTTGGACTGCAAGGAGATCCAACCAATCCATCCTAAAGGAAATCACTGCTGAATATTCATTAGAAGGACTGATGCTGAAGCTGAAACTCCAATACTTTGGCCACCTTATGCGAAGAACTGACTCATTGGAAAAGCCCCTGATGCTGAGAAAGATTGAAGCAGGAGGAGAAAGGGACGACAGAGGATGAAATGGTTGGATCGCATCACCGACTCAATGGACATGAGTTTGATCAAAGTCTCAGAGATAGTGAAGGACACAGAAGTCTGGTGTGCTGCGTTCCATACGGTCCCAAAGAGTCGGACGTGACTGAGCGACTGAACAGAACTAAACACTGAAAGCAATTCTAATGGAAGATCATTGAGAGTTTTTCTATGAGGTACAATCTGTAGAATTAAAAATAATTGTTTAAGTCATTGAAGAAACAAATTTTTAGTATTAATGAAGAGAAGTGAAATGAAAGTTGTTCAGTCATGTTTGATTCTTTGCAAACCCATAGACTATACAGTCCATGGAATTCTCCACACCAGAATATTGGAGTGGGTAGCCTATGCCTTCTCCAGCAGATCTTCCCAACCTGGGGATTGATCTGGGGTCTCCTGAATTGGAGGCGGATTCTTTACCAACTGGGCTATCAGGGAAGTAATAGTAGCTGTTCCCATACTGAATGTGTGCCTTGGAATGAGGTAGAATAGCACTATAAATGTTAGTGTACCTTAGGGGGATGGAGAAATTGAAGGGGGTTTTTCAGCCATGGGATATGTGTTTGGATATAAACTCTCACATTTCCAGCTGGGTGATAACTGACAAGTTTCCTGACATCTCTGATTTCAGTTTCCTCAGAAGAATAATAGTAATACTCAGGCTTAATACAAAATTATAAGATATAGGCTGGGAAAATGGGGAGAAGTTGCTTAAAGGGTACACAGTTCAGTTATAAGAGGAAAAAGTTCTGAAGATCTAATGTACATGAGGGTGACTATATAAAAAATACTGTTTGCATACTTGCAATTTACTAAAAAATTAGATTTCATGTGTTCTCATAAAAGGTAACTATGTGAATTGAATAAATGGAAGCATTTCACAGTGTATAAGTATAGCAAATCATTACATCGTATACTAATTTTATTTTTAAAAAACTTTTTATTGTGATATAGTTAATTCACAATCTGTGGTTGTACAACTAAATAAGTCACTTATACATATATGTGCATACATTCCTTTTTAGATTCTTTTCCCATATAGGTCATTAGTGAGTACTGAATAGAGTTCCCTTGCTATACAGTAGGTCCTCATGTGTTCAGTCACTAAGTCGTGTCCAACACTTTCTGACCCCATGAACTTTTGCACACTGGAATTCCCTGTTGTTCACTATCTCCTGGAGTTTGCTCAGACAAATGTTCATTAAGTCGATGGTGACATCCAACTGTATCATCCTCTGTCACCCTCTTCTCCTCCTGCTCTCAATCTTTCCCAGCATCAGGGTCTTTTTCAATGAGTCGGTTCTTCACATCAGGTGACCAAAGTATTGGAGCTTTAGCTTGAGCATAAGTCCTTCCAATGAATATTCAGAACTGATTTCCTTTAGGATTGACTGTTTCTATTTCCTTTCTGTCCAAGGGACTCTCAAGAATCTTCTCCAGCACCACAGTATGAAAGCATCAGTTCTTTAGCCCTCAGCCTTCTTTATGGTCCAGCTCTCTCATCTGTACACGATTACTGGAAAAACCATAGCTTTGACTATATGGACTTTTGTCAGCAAAGTAATATCTCTGCTTTTTTAATGTGCTGTCTAGGTTTGCCCTAGCTTTTCTTCCAAGGAGCAAGCATTGTTTAGTTGTATGGCTTCAGTCATGGTCTGCAGTGACTTTGGAGCCCAAGAAAATAAAACCTGCCACTATTTCCACTTTTTCCTGATCTGTTTGCCATAAAGTGATGGGACTGAATGTCATGATCTTCATTTTTTTAATGTTGAGTTTTAGGCCAGCTTTTTCACTTTCCCCTTTCACCTTCATCAAGAGTCTCTTTAGTTTCTCTTCACTTTCTGCCCAGAGTGGCATGTCTGAGATTGGTGATATTTCCCCCAGCAATCTTGATTCCAGCTTGTGCTCAATACAGCCTGGCATTTTGCATGATGCACTCAGCATATAAGTTAAATAAAAAGGGTAACAATATTTTGCCTTGACGTACTCCTTTCAAAATTTGGAACCAGTCTGTTGTTCCATGTCTGGTTCTAACTATAGCTTCTTGACCTGCATACAGGTTTCTTAGGGGGCATGTAAGGTAGTCTGGTATTGCCATCCCTTTAAGAATTTTCCACAGTTTGTTGTGATTCACACAGTCAAAGGCTTTAGCATAGTCAAAGAAACAGAAGTAGATGTTTTTCTGAAATTCCCTTGCTTTGTCTATGATCCAATGGATATTGGCAATTTGATCTCTGATTCCTCTGCCTTTTCTAAATCCAGCTTGTACATCTGGAAGTTCTCAGTTCTCATACTGCTGAAGCCTAGCTTGATGGATTTTGAGCATTACCTTTCCAGAATATGAAGTGAGCATAATTTTATGGTAGTTTGAACTTTTTGTTATTGCCTTTCTTTGGGATTGGAATGAAAACTGACCTTTTCCAGTCAGGTTGCCACTGCTGAGTTTTCCAAACTTGCTGCATATTGAGTAGAGCACTTTAACAGCATCATCTTTTAAGATTTGTAATAGCTCAGCTGGAATCCCATTCTGTCCACTAGTTTTGTTCATAATAATGCTTCCTAAGGCCTGCTTGTCTTCTCACTCCAGAATGTCTGGCTCTGGATGAGTGACCACACCACTGTGGTTATCCTGGTCATTAAAACCTTTTTTGCACAGTTCTTCTATGTATTCTTACCACCTCCTCTCAAACTCTTCTGCTTCTATTAAGTTCTGTTTCTGTCCTTTATTGTGCCCATCTTTGCATGAAATATTCCCTTGGTGTCTCCAATTTTCTTGAAGAGCGAACATCAACACTTTAAGAATCAGTGAACTAAAATGGATAGGAGTGGGCAAATTTAATACAGATGACCATTATATCTACTACTTTGGCCAAGAATCCCTTAAAAGAAACGGGCAGCCCTCATAGTCAAGAAAAGAGTCCAAAATGCAGTACATGGGTGCAGTCTCAAAAATGACAGCATGATCTCCATTTGTTTCTAAGGCGAACCATTCAATATCACAGTAATTCAAGTCTATGTCCCAAGCACTAATGATGAAGAACGTGCAGTTGAATGGTTCTGTGAAAACCTACAAGCCTTCTAGAACTAACACCAAAAAAAGATGTCCTTTTCATCATTGGAGATTGGAATGCAAAAGTAGGAAGTCAAGAGATACCTAGGAGAGTAACAGGTAAGCTTGGCCTTGGGAGTACAAAAGGAATCAGGGCAAAGGCTAGCAGAGTTTTGATGAGAGAATGCACTGGTCATAGCAAACACCCTCTTCCAACAACAGAAGAGATGACTCTACACGCGGGCATCACCAGATGGTCAGTACTGAAATCAGATTGATTATATTCTCTGCAGCCAAATTTGGAGAACCTGCATACAATGAGCAAAAACAAGACTGGGAGCTGACTGTGACTCAGATCATGAGCTCCTTATTGCAAAATTCAGGCTTAAATTGAAGAAAGTAGGGGAAACTACTATACCACTCATGTATGATCTAACTCAAATCCCTTACAGTTATACAGTGGAGGTGACAAATAGATTCAAGGGATTACATCTGGTAGATAGAATGCCTAAAGAACTATGGACAGAGGTTTATAACTTTGTACAGGAGGCAGTGACCAAAACAATCCCAAAGAAAAAGATATGCAAGAAGGCAAAATGGTTGTCTGAGGAGGCCTTACAAATAGCTGAGAAGAGAAGTGAAAGGCAAAGGAGAAAAGGAAAGATATACCCAACTGAATGCAGGGTTCTAGAGAATTGCAAGGAGAGATAAGAAAGCCTTCTTAAGTAAACAATGCAAATAAATACAGGTCCTTAATAGTTATCTATTTTATATGTAGTAGTGTTGGACTTTCCAGATGGCCCAGTGGTAAAAATCCACCTGCCATGCAGGAAACGCAAGAGACATGGGTTTAATCCTTGGATCAGGAAGATCCCCTTGGGTAGGAAACGGCAATGCACTCAAGAATTCTTGCCTGGAAAAATCCATGGACAGAGGAGCCTGGCAGGCTATAGTCGATGGTGTCACAAAGAGTCAGACACTGATAATTAGGCACATCACACTTGCAGGTGGTATGTCAATCCCAAGCTCCCAATTTATCCCTCCCCTCTTTCCCCTCTGGTTATATATTTTAAATATATTATGACTTTTTTTTGTCAATTATACTTCAACAAACCTGGAAAGAAAACAAGAAAGTTGCTCAGTAAAGTAAAAAAAAAAAAAAAAAATTATATGATGTAATATATGGCTGCATATAAATCTCTAGGCGTATTAAACATGATATACTGGTATCAATATTTACTTTCATTGCTGAGAGCCAGGAAACATATTAAAAGAAAAGAATGGAAGGAGAGTTTCTTAGATTAGAATGGTGAACTTTAGAATCCCACACATGGCTGACACTCCCAGGTCCATAAGTGGCATGCACTTGATGAAGAAAAGTCTGTGTTATCCAGAACCAACACTCATTTAATGGCAAGAAATGCAACATTTTTAAAGGGGGCTCATTTGAATGGAAAGAAAGAAGCTCAAATTGTAATGAGCCTCCAAGGCATTTTATAAGATTCTCATTAGAAAATAACACAGCCAACAGACTGTATGGGTACCAAATCTAAGAACAAATAACATGAATGAGATGCTAAATGTTTTTTTTGTTGTTGTTGTTGTTTAAACGCATAAATTCAATTGGTCATATTCCAAATTAAATGTAAGAGAGACTAACAAAATATTACCATAGTAGAAAGCATTATTAGAAATTAAGTAAATGAATAAACATCCCCCCTTCTGGTGAATATTTGTAGTAATTATTGAAAATTTTTGCAAGCATGTGGTATTTTAACAAACCTTAGCATTATATGACATGCAATTATAAGTGAGCAAGCTCTGGGGTGTTGTGCTCTGAGAACTGGATGATGCTCTGGCCTTGCTCCTAATGAGAGGTAAATAAATAATGTACAACATCAATTTGGCACACAGATGGTGCCAAGGAATGAGCAGAACAAACAGCCAGCTCTTCTAGGTTGGGACAGGCCACTCCATGTGTAGCAAGTTTCTGGATACTAAGGAGAGATTAGGCTGTCTAGCAACTTCATGAGGTGTAGACACTTTAGTGGAGACAACGGGCAACTGGCCCGTTTGAGAAAAATCAGTATTTGTTTAACATCACTAAAATCAGCTTAGAACCAAAAAAGTTTTTGAACGCACTGAAATGTGTTTGAAATCATCTAAAAACTAACTCTTATATTTATCCAAAACCACTCGTCATCTAGCCAGCCAGCCAGCCACCCATTCATTGGTCATTTAAGGCAGGGGACCCCATCCTCCGGGATCTAATGTCTAATAATCTGAGATGGAGCTGATGTAATAATGATAGAAATAAAGTGCACAGTAAATGTATTGTGCTTGAGTTATCCCAAAACCATTCCCCCACCCCAGTCCATGGAAAATGTGTCTTCCATGAAACCAGTCCTTGGTGCCAAAAAAGTTGTGTCCTTGGAGATTTTCTGCCTGGTTTCTGAATCCTGAGCCTCAGCTTAATAACAATATAATCTTGGGCACATTATTTAACCTTCCTAAGCTTCCTTAGGTTCTTCATGTATAAAATGAATCTCTCCTAGATTCCCCATCATGAATTAGAGTTAAAATTTAAAACTCCTAGCACTGGGTCAGGAACATAGTAAGTGCCTGGTTTCTGTTAGAAGTTTTCATTTCATTCAAATTTGAATCACATACCTGCTAGCCACTTGTATTTAAAAGCTGCATAAAAACCGATAATTTTTCATCTGTTATGCTCTCTTCCTTAGTTATCTTTCATATTAAACAAGAGGAAATCACCCATGCATTGAATAGTGCTCAACTCCAGAAAGCAGGATGGTTCTACAAGGTAGGATGGTTCTACAAAACACAGCCCATAGTTTGAATCAGATTTTGTTTTCTTTACTCAAAAAAGCCTTTACACTACTTCCGTTACCTCTATGGCATATACATACCACAGCTGTCTCTCTTTTCTGAGATGTACTGTCCCAAGTGAACTAAACCTAGTATCATACTAATTTAATTAATAAAAATAAAATACTATTAGTTTGAAGTAATTAGGGAGATAAGAGAGTTGGAATTTGAAATTACAGGTGGGTTTTAGGGGAAATCAAATTATTTTTAACACAGTTAGGTAGTGTTAGTGTTACTCGCTTGGTCGTGTCTGACTCTTTGTGACCCCCATGGACTGTAGCCCACCAGGCTCCTCTCCATGGGATTCTCCAGTAAGAATACTGGAATGGGTTGCCATTTCCTTCTCCAGGGGATCTTCCCGACCCAGGGATCAAACCCAGGTCTCCTGCATTGCGGGCAGATTCCTTACTGTCTGAGTCACCAGGGGAATTCTGTTTCAACCCAGTACCTTAGGCAAATGCAACATTATGTTACTAAGGGAAGATTCTTGAGTGCAGCTTCTTTAAACAGATTGACTTTTTACAAGCATATCAAGTCTATGTAAATGAATATTGATAAAATATTTGAAAAAATATTTGTATTGTCCCCAAAACCTTACACAGATTGAGAACAGGGCACAGAAACAACCTCTGTTAGAATTTTGGGAAAAGTATAGAAAACAACTCAATATAGCTGAGATGTCTCTTGTTGTTATTCTACCACAATACAAAATGAAGATACATAAGAAGAGAAAATGTGGGAAATGGACCATAAATAAAGAATGAAAAATGTCATTTATCAAGTTCCAATCAAAGATTTTATACTGAAAAATAGACATTTGAATGTACAACTTAGGTTTAGCAAGACAAGCCCCCCCCCCCCCCCCCCCAGTAAGGAGGAGGAGAGGAGGAAAGGAGAGAGAAAGACACAGGGAGACAAAGAAAGTGAAGAGGAAAGGAGGGAGGGTAACAACAACCTTTCAATGATTCAGCAGCAAAACCTAAGAATCTTGGAGCTAGGCCTGAATGGGACAGAGAGATAAGTAAGGTTCACTTTTTTAGCATATATTTATAACATATGTAGTGCTTATTATATTCTTAGTACTGTTGTAACATGAGAAATAAAACACTAAATGACAAAGGCAATTACACTTTATTTGACATAGAATTACACTTTGAGGTGGACAGACAATGCACAAATATTTAATAATTTAGTTTCAAGTAACGAAAAAACTAAGATCATGGCATCTGGTCCCATCACTTTATGGCAAATTGATAGGGAAAATGTGGAAACAATGACAGATTTTATTTTCTTGAGCTCCAAAATCGCTGTGGATGGTGACTACGGTCACAAAATTAACAGATGCTTGCTCCTTGGAAGAAAAGCTATGACAAAGCTAGACAGCATATTAAAAAGCAGAAACATCAGTTTGCCAACAAAGATCCATACAGTCATAGTTATGGTTTTACCAGTAGTCATGTACAGATGTGAAAGCTAGACAATTAAGAAAGCTGAGCACTGAAGAATTGATGCTTTCAAGTTATGGTGCTGGAGAAGACTCTTGAGAGTCCCTTGGACAGCAAGGAGATCAAACCAGTCAATCCATAAAGAAATCAACCATGAATATTCTTAGGAAGGAGTGATGCTGAAGTTGAAACTCCAGTACTTTGGCCACCTGATGTGAAAAACTGACTCATTGGGAAAGAACCTGTTGCTGAGAAAGATTGAAGGCAGGAGGAGAAGTGGGCAATAGAGGATGAGGTGGTTGCATGGCATCACCAACTCAATGGACATGAGTTTGAACAAACTAGGAGATAGTGAAGGACACAGAAGTCTGGCATGCTGCAGTCCATGGAGTCACAAAGAGCTGAACACATCTTAGTGACTGAACAACAACAATGAATGCCATGGAAAGAATGAAACAGGTTGGTATGTCAGTACGGGACTAGGGTGGTCTCAGAAATGCTGTCAGAGGTCTGACTTTTGAACTGGGGCTAAGTCACAGTTCAGTTCAGTTCAGTCACTCAGTCGTGTCTGACTCTTCGCAACCCCATGAATCGCAGCACGCCGGGCCTCCCTGTCCATCACCAACTCCTGGAGTTTACCCAAACCCATGTCCATTGAGTCAGTGATGCCATCCAGCCATCTCATCCTCTGTCGTCCCCTTCTCCTCCTGCCCCCAATCCCTCCCAGCATCAGGGTCTTTTCCAATGAGTCAACTCTTCAGGTGAGGTGGCCAAAGAATTGGAGTTTCAGCTTCAGCATCAGTCTTTCCCATGAACACCCAGGACTGATCTCCTTTAGGATGGACTGATTGGATCTTCTTGCAGTCCAAGGGACTCTCGAGAGTCTTCTCCAACACCACAGTTCAAAAGCATCAATTCTTCAGTGCTAAGTCACAAGCCAGGGTTAAATCTGGAGATGGCAGGAAGGGCAGGCTCGAGGAGCCAAGGCAGGAATAGATAAGTGTAAGGAAACTGAGTGAGATAGTTGAGGAGGCAGGCAGAATCAGGTCATTTAGAGCTTATGAGAGGTTGAATTTTATTTAAGTGAGATAAGAAATAATTGGTGGTCTTTAAGTCTCTCATTTTCTAATTTACCTTATTTTCAATTGTTCATGTAGCATTTGTTTTTTAATGATCATATATTAGGCCAAACATCAGCCTCACTAGGTTCCAAATAACACAAAATGTACAGGCCACATTCTCTTCTCATAGTGATATAAAAATAGCAATTAATTAAAAAAAAAACTATTACCTGTGGGGGGGGGGGAATACACCTCTATTATGAAACCATTAGATCATGAGGATGCCAAACTATAATTTCAGGCTGTTTAGAAAATAATGAAAATTAAAATACACTTTCATTTCTAGTATCTGGACTTGGTATCTTAAACTTCTCTCCTATTAAAAATGAAACTCCAAAACTCCTGTATAACATTTGTGGTAGAAAGTGGCTAGCTGTTTAGTACATGCCTCCTTTCTCTAATTACACAGCTAAACGACACGTCCCGAGCACTCTTGCATCCAGGTGAAGTGCTCTGTGGTTCTTGCCTGTGGGATGTGGAGGTGATGTATCACACCCAGGCCAAAGCAGCTGGTGCACCCTCTCCAAATTCTCCTCCCAACCACCCCCTCCAGACTCACATCTATTATCTAAAGTAAATCAGAATGCCCATGAAGATGCATGTTGAAATGGAAGAGCCATAGCCAAGAAGGACCCTGGATCTCTGAACTATTGAGTGAGGTAGAATCTACTGAACTATTGATCTACATTAGGCCAATATAAGTGGGAAATTAAACCTTGTTGTATTCAGCTATGTATGGAGAATTGGGGGGTGCTTATTTCAGCACTTGCTACTACTCGGGCTGTATTAACAGAAATTAAGTTCTCTATATAGGACATTGGCCTAATGATCATTCAGTGAACAGGAAGGAAACTGATATCAGAGGATATAAAGGTAAAGTCCATGTACTACAATGGCAAAACGCTTGGTAAAACAGGCTCTGGCACCTGAAGTGAAGTGAAGTGAAGTGGCTCAGTCATGTCTGACTCTTTGCGACCCCATGGACTGTAGCCTACTAGGCTTCTCCGTCCATGGGATTTTCCAGGCAAGAGTACTGGAGCGGGTTGCCATTTCCTTCTGCAGAGTATCTTCCCAACCCAGGGATCGAACCCAGGTCTCCTGCATTGTAAGCAAGACGCTTTACCGTCTGAGCCACCAGGGAAGTCCATTCAGTAAGCATTGAATTGGTACCTGGGAAGTAGATTATATGCTTACTGAATTGAAATCTCCAGGAGAAGGGGTTGAAATTAATCAACTTTAGAGTATGTTGGCCACTATTGTTTCTTTTTGGCAAAGTATTCCAAGACGGACATTAACTCAGGAAATAAATGGTTGATTTGAAAGGGAAAATAAAAGACACAATAGAAAGTGCAGAAATTTAAGACCTTTAGGTTTTGAAGAGAACCTAGTATTTATAAACCACAGAGATCAGGCAACAATATTGAGGGAATCTTATGTACAATAAATACTTATTAAGTCCCAGTCTTGCAGCACATATCAAATGAAGGGTATGGCCTAGAATGTAGCCACCACTGAGAGAATCAAGAGGATGAGAAAGCAAAGAAAGACAGTTTATCTGTGAATTTAAGAAAGAACTTCCAATTTACTTGTTGATACAAAGGTCCCTATAGTCAAAGTTATGGTTTTACCAGTAGTCATATACAGATGTGAGAGCTGGTCCATGAAGAAGGGTAAGGACTGAAGAACTGATGCATTTGAATTGTATTGCTAGAGAAGACTCTTGAGAGTCCCTTCAACAGCAAGGAGATCAAACCATTCAGTCCTAAAGGAAATCATCCCTGGATATTCATTGGAAGGACTGAAGCTGAGGCTGAAGCTCCAATACTTTGGCCACCTGATGTGAAGAGCCAACTCAGTGGAAAATACTCTGATGCAGGAAAAGATTGAGGGCAAGAAGAGAAGGGGGTAGGAGGGGATAAGATGGCTAGAGAGCATCATCCACTCAATTGACATGAATTTGAGCAAAATCTGGGAGACAGTGGAGGACAGAGGACTCTGATGTGCTACAGTTCATGTGGGTCACAAAGAGTTGGACATGACTAAGCGACTGAACAACAGCAAGAAGTTGACTGGAAAGACATAGACCAGAAGCAAGCTAAATGCTAGAGGGATTTAATTGCCAAAAAATCAATCAGCTCAGACAAAAAATTATTTGACCAAGAGTTAAAACAAGCTTTAGACCACCTTATCTTCATAAATAAGAAGCAGACATTATAAAGCTATACAGTCTCAAAGGGAGACCTGCTCTCCCAAAGTCACATCAATATGGTCATGAAAAATAATCAGAAAACAACTACCTGATGATGAAGCCATAAAGAAAATATTGGCAGAGGTGCCCATCCCAGAGCAGAGAACCAGAGCTTAAAGGAGAAATGTCTCCCATTTCTAGGCCTTCAGGCTATCTTCCCAGCAGGATTTTAGAATCACTAGACAAGTCATTTTTTTTGATCTCACATTCTTACCTTTTTCAAAAACAGGCATCTTTTGTGGTTATGTTGACTATGTACCACGCTGCATTTTGAGTATAGAGGGAGCAGCTGACTTGTATTTTTAGTTTGTTGGTCACTAGGAAATGAGAGGCCATGAATGAACTTGACAGTATTGACTACACATCTCTGAGAGATCTTGAACCTTGACTTGGATGCAATGATGGGTTGGGGCATTAGTAGGGGTTATAGGATGAAGACGGCCGTAAATTCTTTGCTACTCCTGGTATTGAGAGGTAGAATTTATCCCTCTACCCTGAATTTTGGCTGATTTAATGATGTTCTCAACCAGTAGATTCTGGCAGAAGTGATATTCTTAGACCTCTGAGGCCAGGCCATAAATGTCTACTGAGACCTCATAACACTCACACCTAGAGCCCTGAGTTTCCTTATAAGTCTGCCTACTCTGAGAGTACCACGCTATGAGAAGTCCAAGCCTCCTTCAGAGACCATGTTGGAAGTGGAGAGGGATCAGGCCAAACCCAGGCTTCCAGAGATTGGAAGGCATCAGCAACAGTAATCAGGTTCTCGGACCAAGCCATCTGCTGATCTGAGTGATCCCAGGGGGTGCTGTCAGAAGCACAAAACTGCCTGTGAGCCCCTTCTGAATTTCTGACTCACAAAGTTGTGAAATGTAAAAAATTGATTATTGCAAAAGTAATAATTACTACTGATCAAAAATCAGTAATTAAAAAAGAAAATAGCAAAACCCTGAAGTTTGGAAAATAAAGAACTAATTTCTAAATAATTAATGTCAAAAAGAAATAATAATATGAATTGGATAACTTAGACTGAACAATAACAGAAATTCTGTACCTACAACATATCTTGAGATGAAACTATAGTAATTCTCAGAGGGAAATTTGTAGGTTTATGCACTTAAATCTATATTTTGAAAAAGAATATAGGTTTAAATTAATATATCAAACACTAGATTTATAAAGTTAGAAAATGAATAAAATGAACTAAAAGAAAGTAGATGAAAAGAAGTAATAATATTAGTAGAAATTAATTTTAGAAAAACCCTTATAATAGAGAAGATCAAAAAAAGACAAATGTTTGTCAAATTGTTGGTTTTGTCTCTGCAGGGGACTGATCTCTTGCAAGACTGAGCAATCAGGGAAAAAAGGGCACAAAGTTGATATTAAAAATGACAAAATAGACATACCTAAAAATACTTGAATGGAATAAAATGTCAGCTTGTTTGGAAAACAATTTTACTCCAATAAATTTGAAAACATAGAAAACCAGAAAGTTACTAGAAAAGTATACCTTACTTAACAAAGCTAACCCAAGAAGTGATTAAAGATAAAAGCATCTTGTGATAGGAATGTAAATTGGAATACTTTAGAAAGTATATTTTTAGAAAGACATACTTTAGAAGGGTGAGGGTGCCCATGCCTCCCATTTTCTTTAGGACAGTTCCAAGATACAGCTGCTGTCTATGCCTAATCAAGATGAGAGCTCCCTTTCTAACGTCAAGTGATTCCAGAATTCAAGTCTAATGGCTTTGCTACAGAGTCAAAATTCTGCTCTCGCGTATTCACCCTGAACATAATTCTTGACTGGTAAAAAGGAAACGTGTAGAGGAATATCATAGCAACATCATAGATAGGAGAGAAAAAGAATTACTAAATGAACTCTTCCTCTGAGGTTTTTTTCTGTGGAATATGATAGAAAACCATGCAACAGAGAGAAAGAATGATCTACCACTCCATGAGTCAATGTAGTTGAGCTTAAGGAAAATAATGTTGTGAGGGGGAAAAAAGAAATTCATTGCAGAATAAATCAAGATGATTTCATTTATATAATGCCACTTAAGGATACACACACATGTAGTTAAAGAAATCTTTAGGGAATATAACAGGGACAAAAACTTTAGGACAACAGTTATCACTAGGGTACTGGGAGATTGAAGGTTGGAATCAGTGAGAGAACTTCCAAAGTGCCGATTAGTTTTCTGTTTCTCCAACTCTTGTTATTCTTTATATCATACATGAGAAACTTGCTTGTAGTAATACCAGTCAGGGCTTCCCTGGTGACTCAGTAAAGAATCTGCAAGCAATGCAGGAGACCTGGGTTGGATCCCTAGGTTGGGAAGACCCCTTGGAGAATGGCATGGCAACCCACTCCAGTGTACTTGCCTGGAGAATTCCATAGAGCAGCCTGGGCTACAGTCCATGGGATGGCACGACTGAGCAGCTAACACACACACACACACCCCATTTATTGAGTACTTACTCTGAGCCAGGAATTATTCTAAGAGCTTTATGACTGCCAGGCACAAGAGCTTTACTTTTCATCGTAACTCTGTGAAGGAACCATTATTTTATCTTTTTAGAAATTAAAAAAAAAAACAACAACAAAAAACTTGTTTCATGCACAGGGATGTTACTTAAAATACAGGTTAAACCTCTCATAAATGACAGTGCCAGGGTGTTTTAAACACTATGCTCTAGTGCTTCACATAGCCTGGCTCTACAGTTTTACAGCTTTTCTGCAATAACTATACATAATGCTTATATGCAAAACAAAACAAGCATTATAAAACAATCATCAGCCTGGCTACAGATCTTGAATTAATTTAGGCTAAGTTAAAGATGTTTTAAAGTATAACTGGAAGAACTTTGAAGCACATTAACAACTTACAGGGCAATGCTATTTACATTGAGCTTTCAATTTTAAAAGCATGTTGCCATAAGCCTTCATAAATGCCTAGTAAAGTAGGTTTATATCATCATTTGCATTTTATGGGTATGGAACCATGTCATGTGACTGAGTCCTCATCATGGGCACAGACATTTTATCTGTTACTTCTTAGTCACAGTTAGTCACATAATATGTGTCACACTGGTCCAGAATAGTCTTTTATCTCAATAATGGTTGTAAGGTATAGTCTCTGGATTACGCTGCCCTGAAGACTTCACTCTTCTTCAAGGAACTGGTTATGAGTCAGTGGTGCTCAGAGAAAATTTAAAAGAAAATTAAAGTATTAGACTGTGTCTGGGAGGAGATAGGATCTCAAAGCACATACATTTTTACTAAAATGATGATTCTATGTACATCTATTATTTCCCATAGGCTGGACTTGGTTTAGGTGATGGTTTAGTGTGCCTACCTCTTGGCAAAAATGTGAAGTTGGCAATGTTCATCTCTCAAAATCTGGTCTCTTCATTTATTTTATTGCTTTTGATTTCATATTCTTCAAGCACCTGGATTCTGTTCCTGCCTCATACTTTTCTTAACTAACAGATCTCTAGATTAATAACTGATGAACCTGGTATTTTACAAAGGAGGCTCATGTAAAAATCATTAGGCAAGATTGATGCCAATCCTTCAACTAATTCACTTAGAAACTTGAGCATTTCATCCATCTTCTCTGAGCCTCAATTTCTCTGTTTTATAGAGGATGAACTAATGAGTTCAATAGAAGAGATGCTGTCAAAATCTAACAGTTTTGTCTGTAGAGCTACAATGTGTAATTAGAGAACTACTTTAGCTATTACTCCTTCTGGAAATATTTTCAGTTATAAGGAATATATACTTCAAATCTCATTGGTTTATTCAGTCTCTTATTATCTCTTACAGATGACTCTTAACACTCCAAATTTTCCTTACTTTAGCCATCCTCACCTCCAATCTATTCTAAGTGCTATTGCCGAAATGTGCTTACTAACTAGTGATATATCTACTCTGCTTCTTTCTGAATTTCTTCCTCTCATCAACTTGTCGGACGTTAAATGAACAACAGAAGTGTAGTTTATGTAAGTTAACCAATTCGACAATGGATACATTTTGACTATAATATCAAGAATTTCCTGTTCATGTTTAGTACATTCATTTGCATTTTAAAAATGAGTCCAAATGGTGTTTCTTATTCATTTGTAATGCACCAACCCCTTTTAAAATACTCTAGTCCTTCCCCTAGGGTGGAGTTAACTGGACCACACTTTGCTGTCACCTTGGGCAGTGTTTCTATTCTGTTTTGTTTCCCCCATTATACTATTAACATGAGCAGAAAGCGCTGTTGATAAAACAATAAGCATGTGAACCGTGGGATGGTTACCTCTTCTGAACCACTTGCTCTGCTTGCTTAACCTTTGAACTCATTTCACTCTTAAGGTCATAGGGATGTAAATATTTTGCAGTTTTCCCTTTCTTGTTTTTGACAAGGTCTTTCTGATGTAACATGTTACTCTAAATTTATATGTAGTTTCTAAACTTAAGGTATTTCTCTCTACCAACACCATGGAATTCTCTTTGAAATACAACCCAAGTTGAACATATCAAGTCACTCATTAAATTTTAATGGCTTCTCATTGTCCTTAGAATCAAAACCCAGACCTTCATAAGCTGGCATTGAAAACTTTTTACAATCTGTCTCCAATTTAGCTTTCATTCTCATCTCACTTTCCTCCCTATCTTCTTGTCATCCAACATCCTGAATTCTATTGAATAATTAAAGTTAGTCACCTCTTATCACTCTCATGAGATAATCCTATGAATAGTATTGATCTTTCAGAATTTTTTGGTGATGATTAAATAGTTTAAACATGTAAGGGCCTAGAAAATTTTAGACCACTTGTAAATGATTTATAAACAATACTTGAAAGAAGAAAAGATACTTTCTGTTATTTGTTGTGGCCTTTATTTGTATTTGTGTCTTTGCTCATGCACTTTCTATAGGATAGACTTTCTTTCACTATTCTATTTGTTAAAATATCCTTATTTTTCAAAGGTCAGTTCAAATGCTACAAATCTGGAAAGTCTTCTGTTATAATCAGGGTTAGAATTATTTGTTCCCTTTCGTGCATTGTCAAAAAGCTTTAGTCTTACTTCTTAAAGTTGTTTATTTCTGTCTCCACAATTAGATTGTAAAGTTAATGAGGGCAGCGATGAAGGAGCATTTGGTACTCTTCTCCATGATCCCCAGAGTGCCTGTGACTGATTATTCAGTCAGGAAGTGCTTCTTAAAGTGAACTTGGAAACTGAAAATTCTTCAGGCCACTGGGAGATAAATTATAATTACAGAACAATGGGCATTTAAAAAATATTTTGGAGCAGTGGTGGGAATGGTCACCTTTCCAAGGTCAGCTCTTTTCAGAACAGCTAGACAAAATTAGAATGTGGGGACAAGATAGGAATTAATAATTATATCTATATGTTTATGTTTGTTTATAGTGCCATTGCTAGGAATTATGTAAATATTAAGATGATATGCATTGACAGTCAAAGAAATTATATATTAAAGAAAGGAATGACATGTACAAACCAATTATAATTCAGGACAAAAGGTAATGGCTCTAATGATGATAATAATAATGATAATAATTTTTAATGTTGAGTGAATGATTCCTCTGTGTAAGTGTTGCCGAATAACTTTACATAAATAAACTCATAAACTTTCACCTAACCCCTCTGAATTGGTAGGTAGTATTGTTTTTCCTGCTTTACAGATAAAAAAGTAGATGATGATGAACATGAAGCGTGAAGAAACACTTCCAACTCAGTTTGGGCTGCTTTGTAACAGTAACTTCCTTCTAGAGAGCAAGAGTATGGAAAGAGGATAAAAGTTATTTTATAGGTGGAGAAATCTAACAAACACCTATCTCAAGCAGGTAGTCAGACTTAACAAAAGCAATATCACGTTGATAGTATGTATCCTTGAGTGTTGTAATTAAATAACACTTGTGGTCTTTCAAAGATTCTGTGATCTCCCTCCATAAAACCTATAACTCAACTCTGTGAGAAAAATGTCAGGAAAATTTTGATAAAGGAGAATCCTACATTTTTTTCTTACTCATACTCTTCAAAACTACCAAGATCATCAACCATAATGTCACAAGGACATAGTCACAGTCAAGAGGAGCTTCAGAAAACATGACAGTGAAATGTAATGTGATATCCTGGATGGGATCCTAAAACAGAAAAAAAAGTATTAGGAACATTAAGACATCAGGACAAAGGAAATCTGAATAAATGATGGACCTCAGTTAATAATAATGTATTCAGATTTCCTTTGTCCTGATGGAGAGTATAAGAGGCACAGACACAGAGAAAAGATGCCATGTAAAGATGGAAACAGAAATTGGAGAGATGTAGCTATAAGCCCAAAGAATTCCAAGAATTGCCAGTAGCTAGGAAGAGGTAAGGGAGATTTCTTCTCTAGAGTCTTCATAGGGAGCTTGATGCTGCCAGTGGCTTAATTGCAGATTTCAACCCCTCAGAACTGTGAGAAAATACATTTCTATTGTTTTAAGCCACACATTTTGTGAAAATTTATTGCAGTAGCCCTAGGAAACTAATTTAGTAGCCTACTACTAGAAGACATTAATAATTGAGGAAATGTATGGTGAAGGGGTTAATATGGAAATTCTCTATACTAGCTGCTCAGTTTTTCTGTACTTCTAAAATAGTTGTAAAACATGAAGCCTGGTCATTAAAAATGAGCAAGCACACAAAAAGTGATGAACTATCAGTTCAATTAACAAGAGTGACTATAGTTTAATTTAAAAAAAAGTATTAACAAATGTTAGCGAGAATGTAGATAAATTGTGTGTCTCACGGACTGCAGATGATAACGGAAAGGGAAGTGACCATTTTGGAAAATTTCTCAAGAGATTAAATAGATAGAACTGGACGGCCCAGCATTTCTATTCCTAAATATATACCCCCCAGTTGGAAACACATGTCCACACAAAAGCTTGCACATGGATGCCCATAGCAGCCAAAAAGTGGAAGCAACCCAAAGTCCACTGACAAATAGATAAAGAAAAAAGTGGCTCAGCAGTAAAGAATCTGCCTGCAATGCAGGACATAGGAGACACAGGTTCAATTCCTGTGTCGGGAAGATCCCCTGGAGGAGGGAGTGGGAACCCATTGCAATACTCTTGCTTGGGAAAATCTCACAGTCAGAGCAGCCTGGCAGGCTACCGTCCATGGGGTCGCAGAGAGTGGACATGACTGAGAATGGACTAGTATTTAGAACTGATAATGCTGCAGTATAAATGGAATTTGACAATGCTATACTAAGTGAAAGAAGCCAGAAACAGGAATATATATTGAATGGTTTCATTTATATGAAAATTTCACAAAAGGCAAATCCATAAAGACAGAAAGTATGTGGGTAGTTGCCAGGGACTGGGGGAGGGGTGGAAGGAAATGAAGAGTACTGCTAATGGATTCAGAGGAGGGGGCGAAATTGGGGTGGAGGTGATAAAATATTCTAAAATGTATTGTGGCAATGGAAGTATAGCTATCAATATACTAAAAAACATTGACTTATAAATACACATGGATAAATTATGCTATGTAAATTATATCTTGACAAATTCTTTTAAAGCGTATCAGAGATAGAATGATGAACTTGTCCAAGTTCCCATAGCTATTAGAGGGCAGAGTCAGGATTGGAGCCCAAGATGTCTCACACTAAGGGTGTTAAGCCTTAGCTGCTCCATGCATTGCATGTTTTGTAGAGGTTTCAATGATATTATATAAAAGTATCAAGAATGCTGAGCTTAAGACGAAAGAGAAAACCATCACAAGGGTGACTTTCCTAGGTTTCCTGGCTCAGAATAGCTCCTGGTAACAGACAAGGGAATTTTTGGAGGAGATATGTCATTGAAGTCCTGATTACATGCACAACCTCCTGTAGAGAAAGAGGCATTTTTGTTCTTGCCCTTTGCAATTCTGAGAAGGGTTGTCTTTAGGAGCAAAGGAGACTCATTCCAAGCCATACAGATAAACCCATTTCTGGTACCCAATGAAGTTCTTCAGATGCATGACAAAACGTTGTTTATAACCAACTTAAAATAAGCTCTTCTGAGGCAGTGTCGCCTTCCATTTCACAGCCTGTTGCACATTTGCTTTTCTTTCCTGAGAGGTGCTGCATGTCTATCAAGCAAATTTGAGAATTTTTTCCCAATTGCCACAAATTTGTGCATATACGATGTTTTGAAGGTATATTCTATATTATCAAGATTAAAAAATATAATAATAATGGAGGGCTGACCATCTTGATCAAGCTGCACTGCCAAAGTAGCCTCCCTTAGGACAGTATACTAGGCAGAGGGTCAAGGTTGTTCACTCTTCTAATTCTTTAAGACAGGCTAACCTTCCAGCCACCAAGCCTGGGGCAAACCCCAAAGGCAGTCGAATCCAGAGGAAGACGAAATCTTCAGGGCCTATTTAGTGGAATGAATGGATGCGGAGGAAGAGGCCTGAGGTGTTCAGAGAGGCAAGATCCTGGTAAGGAATCTGTGCATTATCTGCAGGCCATGGAGAGCCTCTGAAGGGATTTTGGAATGGGGAAAACATGTGATGTTTAAAAGTTCTTTCTGGTTGTGTTAATGGAATTCTGATTGGAGGGGACAAGAGAACGGTATAACAGATGACAGATAAGTGCACTTAAACAGATAAGTGCATAGGCTGCTGCTTATCATCACCTTATTTGTTATAGAGCTGTACAGTTGCTCTTTTTTAATTTTTAATTGGAGGATAACTGCATACAGTGTGTTGTTGGCTTCTGCTATTCAGCTATGTGAATCAGCCATAAGTACACACATATCACCACCCTCTTAAGGCTCCCTCCCAAACCCCCATCCCGCCATCCCACCCCTCTAGGTCATCACAGAGCACCAGGCTGAGCTCCCTGTGTTGTATAACAACTTCCCACTGGCTATCTGTTTTACATGTGGTAATGCATATATTTCAATGCTACTCTCTCCATTTGGCCCACCCTCTCTTTCCCCTGCTGAGTCCACAAGTCCATTCTCTATGTCTGAGTCTTCCCTGCAAATAGGTTCATCGCTACCATTTTACTAGATTCCATACATATGCATTATTATAGATTTTTCTCCTCCTTTTGAGTTACTTTACTGTGTTTAACAAGCTCTAGGTTCATCTGCCTCAGTTCAACTCACTCACATTTGTTCTTCTAATGGTGGCTGAGTAATATTCCATTGTGTGTATATATATACCACAACTTCTTTATCCAATTATCTGTCTCTGGACATCTAGGTTGCTTCCATGTCCTGGCTATTGTAAATACTGCTGCAATGAACACTGGGGTATACGTGTCATTTTCAATTATGGTTTTCTCAGGATATATGCTCAGTAGTGGGATTGCTGGATCATATGGTAACTTTATTCCTAGATTTTTAAGGAATCTCCATGCTATTCTACATAGTGGCTTTATCAATTTACATTCCCAACAGTAGTACAAGAGGGTTCTTTGTTCTCCACAACCTCTCCAGCATTTATTGTTTGTAGATTTTTTGATGATGGCCATTCTGACTGGTTGATACCTCATTGTAATTTTCATTTTAATTTCTCTAGTAATGAGTGTTGTTGAGCATCGTTTCATGTGTTTATTGGCCATCTGTATGTCTTCCTTGGAGAAATGTTTGTTTAGGTCTTCAGCACATTTTTTGATTGGGTTTGTTTTTCTAATATTGAGCTACATGAGCTGCTTGTACATTTTGGAGATTAATCCTTTGTCAATTGCTTCATTTGCAATTGTTTTATCCCATTCTGAGGGTTGTCTTTTGATTTTGTTTATAGGTTCCTTTGCTATGCAAAAGTTTTTGTCTGATTAGGTCCCATTGGTTTATTTTTGTTTTTATTTCTGTTCTTCAAGGGGATGGGTCAAAGAGGATCTTGCTGCAATGTTTTACTCTTTTTTTTTTTTTAATAGTTTTTGGCCTTGCATTTAGGTCTTTAATCCATTTTGAGTTTATTTTTGTGTATGGTGTTAGGAATTTGATCTAATTTAATTCTTTTACATGTTCAGTTTTCCCAGCATCACTTATTGCAGAAGCTGCCTTTTCTCTAGTGTATATTCTTGCCTCCTTTGTCAAAGATAAGGTACCCACAGGTGTGTGGATTTATCTCTGGGCTTTCTATCTTATTCTATTGATCTATATTTCTGTTTCTGTACCAGTACCATACAGAAATGATGATTGCAACTTTGTAGTATAGTCTGAGGTCAAGAAGATTGAGTCTTCCAGCTCCTGTACAGTTGTACAGACCGTTAATTATAAAGGCCTGAGTTCTAATCTTGACTCTGCCTCTGACAAGCTATATGAGTTTACACAACTTTTTTTTTTTTAAGATAATCAAGGCTTAATTTTCATGCCAGTGGCTCAGATGGTAAAGAATCTTCCTGCAATCCAGGAGACCCAGGTTCAATACCTGGGTTGGGAAGATCCCCTGGAGAAGGGAGTGGCAACCCACTCTAATACTCTTGCCCAGAGAACCCCATGACTAAAGGAGCCTGGTAGGCTACAGTCCATGGGGTTGCAAAGAGTTGAACTCAACTGAGCTTCTAATAGACAAAATAAGAATAAAATGAAACTCCCTTCTCAGGGCTTGAATGAAAGCAAAATTAGATCAGGTTTATATAAAGATATATATTTACTCATTATTATTATGTATTTTAATAAAAGAAAGAATTAGGCAATGTCAAGTGTTCTTGTTGGTTCCTAATGAGTTAGGTGCTTGATGATGGGGAATCTAATGATTTATGGACCTGTCAAATGATAGAAGTGAATTCCTCTTGGTGGCCTTCATGATATCACTGACGAATTTGTGAGGCACTAGCACTGTTGCAGAAATACAGTTCTCTATGTGGTTATACCATGATGAACTGAAAAATACAGGAATCCCCAGCAACCTCAGAAATCCCTAGAATACCAGAAAAGTACACTGAGAAAGGTCTTTTAATTCACTCATCAATCAAATAGGCCTTGGCATCTTATTTGGTCTTTATTCTCACAAATTTTCATGAGATCCCATTTGGTTCTGGGCAGCAGTAACATGATGAATAAACAATGAGCAGCCAAGATTAACTTTGGAGAGAAAGTGGGATGCTGGTCAGTGGGGGAGTCTGAATCAAGACTCTGATGGAAGAAATTATGAGGCATGATCAGGAATAGTGAAAAAGTGTGCTGGATAGTAAAGACATGTGTGCCTAGAAAAATAAACTATGACCCCAAATACCAACTTGTAACTTTATTTCATGTGTAACATAGGTCATTGAGAAATATTAGAAAAGTCAAATTTCTAATGAAAAAACTACTTTATTTTCTGCAAAAATATTCAGGATTGGAAGAGGTGATAACCTGAGGCAGGGAGTTAAGCAGTTATTGCAATGTTTCAGGAGTGACACTCTGGGGATGTAAACTAATGCAATAGAAATAAAAAGGGAGAATCTGTGAAACTGAGTACAAAGGAAATACTGATATATCATAAGCAGAAAAGGAGATGGCAGGATGATCGAAACTTTACTAGTGATAAAATTATTTTGTAAACCGTAAAGGGTTAGGCAAATGCCTTAAACTATACACATTGTTTCATTGTTTTCAGTGAAAAAAGCACACTGGTGTAAAACAAAACACAGTGGATACAACTTATCTTTCTTCAGAAATAACAGCTCACAGAGGTCAATCAATTTGTCCAAGTTTATACCACAGAATGAAAGTTAGAACTTGAATTTGCATCAGTTCTTCTTAATACTATAGTGCAGGTGTACTCACACAAGATCTAGGTATGAAACAATGCTGGTGTTGGTGTCACTGTGCACCACGGAATTTGCCTTTGTTGCCAGAGAGCTCCCTCTGAGCATACCTCATGCATTTGTCTTCTTTTGTTGAACAAGTGGTAATAATCCACAACATCTCTTTGTGATGTTAAGAGGTCTTAGTTGCAAGTCTCTTGAAGATATTGACATACTATGCCCTCAAATTTGGAAACATAGAATGTGTTTGCTATCCCTGTATACCAAACAGTGGAGCTCATTTAGGAGTACCAGTTGCTGTAACCTCTTCCCATAGAACGTCTTGTTTCTTGGCGTTTATGTGTTTGACAAAATAAGCTCCTTGAAGGTAATACATCTTTATTTTATTCAGTAACATAGCTCAAGTACTAGAATGGGAATTGACATTTAGTACATACTGCTGCTGCTGCTGCTAAGTAGCTTCAGTCATGTCCGACTCTGTGCGACCCCATAGACGGCAGCCCACCAGGCTCCCCCGTCCCTGGAATTCTCCAGGCAAGAATACTGGAGTGGGTTGTCATTTCCTTCTCCAATGCATGAAAGTGAAAAGTGAAGGTGAAGTTGCTCAGTCACACCCGACTCCTAGATACAGGCTTATTTAATGTATGAATCCCTTTCTTCTGAATAACAAAGATGAAAAATACTTAAGGAATTAGGGGCTTAAAAAAGTGAAAGTGAAGGTTACTCAGTCGTGTCTGACTCTTTGCAACCCCATGGACTGTAGCCTGCCAGGCTCCTCTGTCCATGGAATCCTCCAGGCCAAAATATTGCAGTTATTCTGGAATTCTGTTCCCTTCTCCAGGGGATCTTCCCAATCCAGGAATCGAACCCAGGTCTCCTGCATTACAGGTGGATTCTTCACTGTCTGAGCCACCAGTGAAGCCCTGGGGGCTTAAAAAGCAGTGTATTTCCTCACCAGGAGGCAAACTAAGGCTTCTTCATTACTATATCACTCTGAATCTTTATAACCAGAGAATCACTGCAAGACTATCCCAAGCATGGTCCTTGACTTTATTTGCAAGGACTTTATTTACTGCTTGATTCTCTGATGGCCGAAATGGGAACATGAGCAAAAAGACTCTAGGGCTATTGAAAATGAGGGGAACTCTATTCTCTCCCATTCCTCTCTATTATCATTATCAGCCTGAATGATTTCTGGGGAAGGGCAGCATGATGTGATGATAAGAACATGAACCTGGGTCTAGGCAACAAATCCTTTGAACCCCAGCCAACTCCTTATGAGCTGTATGACCGAGGACAAATGGTTATACATCCCTGAGCCTATTTACAGCATTCTTATCCAGAAAATTGAGAAGAGACTATCTGCACCAGCTCACTTCTGTTGTGAAAATTAAAGACACAGCATAAAGATCTTGACACAAAGCAGATATCTAATAAATACTGTTTTCAAATATTTTTTTTACGTATGTTTATTCTTTCTCTTTGCCCCTGTATCTGTGAAGATAAAGATGAAAGGTTATCTGGGAGGAAGAATCTTGTGTCAGCATCTTGTTGACTCAGGGAACCTAGGAGAACAAATATCTGGTGGTAAAAAAATCTTCTGGTGTCTCTTTGGGTCTGTTTAATGAGTCCTGGACATGGGACCTTCAGGCTGCCTCCCTCTGTTCATTAAAGCCTAATGGTGTGTAGAATCCAAGGCAGGGGTGAACAGTCAGAAATTCACCTTTAAAAATAAGATTTGCTGTGATTCCCCCCAGGGACTGTGGCCTGGGGAATAAGCTGCCTGTTCTTGGGGCTGTCTGCTCTGTGGGAGAGTGACTGTCAGTGACTTTCAGCTTGTCAAATACATTTCTTAGCCATCAGTATTTACTCCTGAGGGAGCCACCACTGGGAGTATCAGAGCAGAGAGAAGTTAAATAGACCACACTGGTTTTGTAGCATCACGGCTCACGCAGGCCCAGCAGGAAGCTCCCCATTCCTGGAATTCACAGGTGGCATCCTCTGATCCTAAGTGCCTCCTCAACTCCTTCCATTTTAAAACCCACTGGATTTAGCTGCTGCTTAATCCATGCCAACGTGGTGGCCTGCACCGGCATGTACACTGCTGTTGGCTTTTACAGCCATCCGGTGAAGAGGGGATCAATGAGTAATTTGAATTTAAAGATAAAACTGAGGTTCAGAGAAGTTAAATTACTTTCCCATAACCACACAGAGAGTTTTGCAAAACAAGATCCAAACCTACACTGATTTATAGTGCTCTGGGTGAAAATCATCAGCAAGGGAGTACGATCTGAATTTAGCTGTCTGAAACCTCTTTATCTGACATGTTCTCAGGCTCATCGTGGTGCTAAGCTCATTCACTCTTTCTGCTTCTATCGGTCTCTATAAAAAGTTTCTCTGATCAAGTCTGTTCTGCCCACTTCCTACTAAGTAGATAGGTCTTATTTTGATTTTTTTATTGGAGTGTAATGGCTTTACAATATTGTGTTAGTTTCTTTTGTACAATGAGTGTACACATGTGTAGATGCTGCATGTATACATGTATCCCCTCCATCTAGGACCTCCTTCCAACCCCTCCATCTTACCCTTCTAGGTCATAACCAAACATTGAGCTGAGCATCCTGTGCTACCCAGGAGGTTCCAACCAACTATCTATTTTATACATGATAGTGTATATGTGGTGGTTTAGTTGGTAAGTCATGTCCGACTCTTCTGACCCCATGGACTATAGCCCACCAGGCTCCTCTGTCCATGGGATTTCCCAGGCAAGAATACTGGAGTGGGTTGCCATTTCCTTTTCCAGGGGATCTTCCTGACCCAGGGCTTGAACCAGGGTCTCTTGCATTGCAGGTGGATTCTTTACCAGTTGAACCACCAGGGAACCCCTTATAGAGTATATATATTAGTCCTAATCTCCCAATTCTTCCCACCCTCCTCTCCTCCCACAAACAAGACCAAGAAGTGTGCAACGGACAAGTATAACTTGGATCCCATTTGCCCATACCCATGGTAATAAGAACCAGAATCTAGGGAACACCTACTCTGCACCTGGTACATCTGTTCCCATTCAAAGTTGTTTATATATACTGACTCCTTAGAGCCTCACAATAGACTCAGGAAGTAGGTATTGTTATCTCAGACTTACAGATCAAAAAAAAAAAAAGAAACAGAGATAATGCAACTTGCTTAAGATTGTACAGCTAATAAGCAGCAGAATGAGGATTCGAGGCCAGGGAGATTGATTCTAGGGGTGTTCCTAATGATGAACCAGACTGGCTATATTTCTATACTGTCTTTTCAGCAATGTTAGAAGGAGAAAGGCACATAAAGAAACAATAGCCTTTTTTCAGTTTTTAAGAGAAGATGGTGAGCAGATGTAAGTAGGAGGAAAATACCTTAGAAGCTCATTGAGACAATGGAGTGCCCGCCAAGGAAGGGTTATTGAGGCAACATCTCTGGAAATAATTTTAAAATAGATTAGCAAAGCATATCAAGGGAAAAGACAGAGAAAGGGCCTGAAAGGGCTGCCAGGAGTCATGTTGATTATGCCTAGAGGCTTCCATTTTAAAGGCTTAGGATACATTGAATGATGTACCCTATTTCTGATATTGAGTGTATGCCAGGGAAAGAAGAAAAAAAAAATGCAATGATGAGAATCAGAGCATGTACTAAAGATACCGAACAAAAGTGTTCATATGCCAGAGTGTCCTTGAAGTGCAAATTCTTCTCTGCCATTGGACCAGAGGTCACTGAGTCATTACTGAGATGATGAGCTTATGTTGGTAAAAACCCCAGGGGTAACCAGCATTTCTCTTGCTGAATCACATTTACTCACATCTGCATTTTGGTTCAGGAAGCAGCAAGTCTGTAGTTGGGAAGGAAGGTTACATTCCTTTATTTGCTTACATGTTGAAAGGATAAATACATTCAAGAGAGCTTGAGATAAGCTTTTGTGGTTTCAGACAACATATGCGTGTATAAAGAACCTGGAGGAATTTGTTAAATGTAAATTCCCAGTCCTCCTCTCCCAAAAATATAATCCTGAGGGTCTATAATGAGGCTTTAGGGATCTTCACTTAATAAATCTGCTTAAGGCATTTCTTTTGCAAGCGGGTCTTCGCATCTCACTTTGAGAAGACCAGTTAGTGGTTCTTAATGAGACATGGCTTAAATTTGCCTGTGAGTCTTTACAAAACTGCTTGTCTGCAGGGTCAAAGCCACTAGGCTCAGAATTCTGTGGAAAGAGGCCAGTCGTCACAGACTGGGTTTCTCAGGAAGCTAACTCTGAGACAGAGATGACCTCTGAAAACAAAGAGATTGGGCAGAGAAAGAAAATGAGCTGCAAGGCATTATCAAAGGAGGCCTCAACTCCTCTGAGAGACTGAGGTGTTAGGATGCCTCTGCAGAGGTACCTTTATGTAGGATGAGGGAGCTGGGACTTTATATCCACCTGTTGGATGATTCCAGATGCTGGCTGCCCTGGAGGGAAGGAGACCTTAGCCATTAGTCTTGACAATCCCTACAGAGTCTCAGGGTGGAGAACCATCTGCCAGCCTCCAGAGAGTAGATCTGGGCAGTGCCTCACCACATCCCCCAGGGTGAGAGGGCATTTGACTTGGTTTGGTTTTCTCTCAGTTCCATGGGTGATGCTTGTGCCCTGCCAAGTTGAGAACTAGGAATGTGACATGTCACTGGCTGTGAGGAGAAAGAAAGTATATTGTTTTCCCTACAGGGCCAGCCTTATTGCTATCTCCCAGAGAATTCTGACTCATCCTACACAATTCCGATCAAGTGTCATCTACTCTTTTGAAGACTTTTTGACTGATTCAGGCAGAGTTAATCACTCAGCTCTCAGAGCTATCACTTGTATGAACTTACATTATATCTTTCCTCCCTGTTAGCCTGTTTATTTCACCATATCATATTTGTTTTTATATCCTAGCATCTAACGGTGTCTACACATAGTGGATGGTGAATGAATGAATGGATGAATGAATAATTTGCTTATTGGTAACTGAAAAGTTAGAAGAGGAGGCAATGAGGAGATAACACTCCTAATAAGTATCTCTTGGTAGGGTGACTCAGTGGTAAACAATCAGCCTGCCAATGCAGGAGAAATGGGTTTGATTGTTGGGTCAGGAAGCTCCCCTGGAGGAGGAAATGGCAATCCACTCCAGTACTCTTGCATGGAAAATCCCATGGACAGAGGAGCCTGGTGGGCTAGAGTCCATGGGGTGGCACAAAGTCGGACATGGCTGAGCATGCAAGCACATGTCTCAAAAATAAACTTTGGGTAGACTCAATAATATTTCCACCTTCTTAAGGCAATTCTGATATCACAGCACCTCTCAATCTGCTTGGTAATCAGGGATTATTTGGAAAAACTTTTTAGACCAACTTCTAGAGTGAATTTCACATTAAAAAAAAATATTTTAAAAGTGGGACAAATTCTAGTGTGATCCTGTATACCCTCTTTGTCTCTCTAGGACTCATGGCAGCCTTGTCACCTTCTTGCCTGTTAGAAGCGCATGTGTCAAATGAATCGGATGGCATGATGAACTAGCCAGCTGGTAGCAGATTTCACAAAGCCTCTGATTAGTGGTTTTTAGAAGACTAAGACTTTCTTCCTCTTCCCCAGTAATCCAAATTCCCAGTAGGTTCCCTGAGTTATCCAGTATCCTATGATGTATATCACCAAGGGCAGTCAGATATACAAAGTCAAGTAAATTCTTAGCCAAGTAGCCCTTAGCTTGATTAGCTTGCAGCCTGTGCTCTCTCCAGTCACTTGCAGGAACAACCCTGAGGGGAACCACCAGTGGTCAGCCACAATAACAGGTCACTGAGGACTCGGAGGGGGAGGAAAACACAATGAGTTTCACAAGTTCCTTATCCATCTGAGAAATGCCTGGGGACACAAGTTGTTTGGGAGCACAGTACCATTACAGGCTCCTGACAGTTTATTTCAGATTTGTCCTCAGGGACAGAGTATCAACATTTCCTACTGATGGCTTGAATAGGTGAGTGATGCTGCCAGTTATTCAAGCAGAAAAGAAGAGCTTAGGAATGAAATAGGAACTTTGGTTTCCCTTCAGTGTCTCTACAGCTGGAAGTTTTCTAGTATTTTCTTTCCTGCAAAAACCAGTGCTCGAAACCTTCAGGAGGTGGCACAGCGGGTAGAAGGGTATTCGTTCCGGATCCCCCATCCCACCTGACTTCAGCATAAATGATTGCTTCACTCCAAGATAGCATTTTAGTACAGCTGATTTTCTGAGAACAAACCTTAACCCTTTGGGAAGTCCTGTGGATACCTTATAAGTACATCTACAGGAAACCCTTCATTTTTATGAATGTAGGTGACTATGAAGACAATAAAGCTAAATGTTCAATATGAGTAAAATAGTCTAGATAGTTGGACTAATGAGTACTTCAAAGACAAAGGATAAACTGGCAATAGGAGAAAGGAAGCTAATGTCTCCTAAATACCAGATCCCCTACACCTATCTCCTCACCTTTCCCTGCAGTGGAATCATGGCCCTCTGTGCTTTAGAGATGAGGCTCAAAGAATGAAATCAGTTACCCACTGTTGCACCTTTAGTGAGGAACGATACTGGGTTCCTGCTCACCCTTCTCATCTCTGATGCTTCCTGGTAGACTTGAGAGGAACAGAAACTAGAGAACAAAGAGGAGGAACACGATGGAAGATGGTGGCAGTAGTATTGGGTTGGCCAAGAAGTTCTTTGGGGCTTTTCTGTATGAAAAAACTGGAACAAACTTTCTGGCCAATCCAGTGAAATGGACTAATAGATTATATTCTGGAGTACTGTCATTAGAATCACCCAGGAGCTTACAGAAACGGTGACTCTTTCATTCCCTGTTGATGCATAACACACCTACTCCACAACTTAGTAGCCTAAATAAAAACAAGGTATTATTTTTTTCATGAGTCTATGACCCAGTGGGGGCAGTTCTTCTGTCTCAGCTGAGTTTGGCAGAGGTCCTGGGTTGTCTAATAGGTTCCCAAACGGCCTCACTCACTTGATATTCTCTGCCAGCAATAAGCTCAGCTGGGGCTTTCAGCAACAGGTCTCACTTCTTCCTGCGAGCATCTCCAAGGAGCCACAAGGCTTCTTTATAGTTGGCAGGTGGGTTCCAAGAAGGAGCACTCCCAGATAACAAGCCCCAACAGATAAGCACTTCTCAAACTATTGCTTCCTTCACATAATGCCTCACTACCCAAAGCCAATCAAATGGACTAACCCCTTTAGGGGAGAGACCTCTACAAGGGCAAGGAGACTACCTACAACAGAGAGGTCTCCTTTCCCTGCTATGTAGATTTTTATTTTTATTTTTTTTGCTTACAAATCAAAAGAGGTTGTACGCAGGCATCTATTTTTAATACGCTTTCTAAAGTATCTCTATACTCTATCTTCCTACCTTTCCTTATCTACCACTGTTATAGCCACGCTTTCCGGGAAACAAACTCACTCAGAAGGACAATGCAGATAGTGGAGTGCAGTTTATTACGCCGGCGGGCCCAAGGCAGAGTCTCCTCTTAGCCAAGGACCCTGACCAGCATTTGTGAAAATCTTTTATACCCCATGTGTACGCGTCCAAACCCACTACCCCAATTCCCTTAAGACTTACATAAACAAAGGAAGGGTAAATACAACTACAATAACCCCATCATTCACGTGTTATATGTTCAAACAGTCAATAATCAATAAGCCCGCAGTTACATTCCAAATAGTTAATAACCGATAAGCCTGTGCTTACATTCTGATAGATAGTGTCAAGAGGCAGGGGTGATTAGTGTCTGTTTTCTCTTCTTCAAGATTCCCTTGCCCAGAGGGGGGTCTTATCCTTCCATTGTCATTCCCACAGGTGCTAAGCACAGAGTTCAGAGTCCACTGGAGAGGTGGCCGCACATGATCAGCACAGACAGGCCTGAGATGGAGTCCAGGCCCTATGAATTCCTTCTTCACCACCTACTTTCTTTCTTTAAAACCTTCTTTTTGCTGAAAATCTTGGTTAATTCATTAATCTGCAAGGCAATGGGTTTATTGCTTGTGGGAGAAAGAGATCCATTGATCTGGAGAGAAAACAGTAATAACAACAACCACAAAAATTCCACTAAAAAAGCAATGTGTAAAAAAAAAAAAAAAAAAAGCAATGTGTAGTCACGAATGACCTCCATGTCACTATGAAATGAACATTTTTCAATCGTCATCTTTCTCAGTTCTTTACCAGCTCTCAATAGTGTTGATTGCCCAGTCCTTCTTAAGATACTCTCTTCCTTCACCATTTGTGATGTATCGTGCACACCTCCTTTTCTTCTTTTCTGTTTGCTAGTTCTAGTCTCTTTCTTGTTCACTTTTTTCTCTCTAACTTCAAATGTTTGCATTTTTCAAGGCTTGATTCCAAGTGCTTTCCCCCTCTCAACCTCTATTCATTCTCTAGGCAATATCACACCCACCAAATGCTTCCATCATCAACTATCATGTATATGCAAATAACTCCCAAGTTTATGAGACTAGTCTGTAACTTTGCACTGAGTTAGCCTATAGGCAGTCTTATACCTCCAACTATTTTCCCCCCACACTTCTCCTAGCATGTCTCAAAGGAATTAAAACTAATAATGTCCAAAACTGAATTCAATCCCCCCTTCTACCTAGTGTCAATCTGTTCTTCTTCTATTGTTCATTATGTTAGTAAAGCATGCAATCATCTAGGTCATTCTTCAATGAGAGTTTGAAGAGTAATTCTGTCACTTCACTCTCTATCAACCACCCACACACCTCATTCAATCTACCATGACTTTTTCATCTTATCTCCTCTAATATATCAGCTTCTCTCTGGCTTCTTCTACTATAGCATCCTCAGGCAGACTGCCATCGTTTCTCGTCCAGAAAGCAAATTGTAAAAAAAAAACTTTCTAAGTGGTCCCCCAGAATTGTCTCATTCCATTTCCTTCCACCTTTTTGACCCACCATTATTTGTCCATGTGTCAATCACAGTAATCTGTCTCAAAAAAACCACAATGTCTAATTATGTCGTTTCATTTAAAGCATTCATTATTTTCCCAATGCTTTTAGAATAAAAAACAAAATCTTACCATGATTCACAAGATCTTGAATGATCAGTTTCTGCTTCCTATCCAGTCCCTTGTCCCAATCTCCCTCCTGTTTTCTGTAGTTCACATGCCCTGGCGTTCTTTTCATTTTTCAAATGTAGAAATATCTCCTACCTGACAACTTTGAATGCCTCCTCAACCCCATTTTCTTGCTGATTCTTCAGATCTCAGTTCATACATCTCCTCCTTAGAGAAGTTGGTGAGTGTTCACCATACCCAGCAGGCTATATCAGGATTTCTTATCACACTCACAGACCCATGAATTTCTGATAATTAATCACAGTTCATGATAATGCATCTGTTTGTGTATTTAATATGTAAATGTCTCACCCATTAGATAGTAAGGTCTATGAGAGGAGAAGTACATTTGTTTAACTCATTATATCTGTAATATCTGTCAAATAAAATACCTTAGCATGTTTTTGGTTGAGTGAGTAAATGGAGGGAGGAAGGAAAGAAAATGCTTTGAGGACCAAGACTGCCACCTTTAATGTTAATTGCCTGCTTCTTTGAACCGTTTTTGTCATACATCCCTCATTTTCTCTGGTAGACTACTCCTGGCCAGGATTGTTTCATTTTGTGCCATGACCTTTGTGCTCTGTGGTTAGCCTCCCTCAACACCAGCATCTGGAGCTTCCCTTCCTGGAATGAACCCTACTTCTTCCAGGCATGTTCTAGTCTCAAACTAAGTACTAGTCCTTGGAGTTGCACTTGCTAAAAATATCCTGGTTCTGGTGAGCAAAGTCTCAAGATTACATAATACCTCTCAAAGTTGGCTCCATGATATATACATAAAAGAAACAAAACCTATGTGCCAATGCTAAGATGAATTCCACCTATAACTGGATTGAATGGTTGCTGAAGAGTATAGGGGATTGTTGCTAAAGGAGACAAATTTCTGCAAGTAAACTACCAATATTAATACTAGGATATATGCATATGCATTGTTTGACATCTGCAAGGTACCTACTTCCTGTTTCCAAACAAAGCTTGCCCTTGAGAAGTATAAGTTTGTTTGGTTTCTCCACTCATTTAAATTTCTGACAAAGCAACCTATAGTGCAACCAATCAGACCAAGCTGCTTTGACACTCTGGGATGTCTGAAGCATACTGAGGGCAATCGATCAGACTGCACTACTGTCCATTCACCTTCAACTAATCCATTCTGCCTTGACCTACACTAGGGAGGATTACTCAGAAATTTGGTTTCTGCCATTTGTAAGAGTTGAGAGTTAAGTTGTATAGGCTCCTAATCATTACTGCACTTTGTACTTTTAACGGATATTTTCATCTTGGTATTCACTTTTCCTCCCTTCTGCACACCCTCTGAACTGACTTGTGTATAGACTAGCTTTGCACATTGATGAACTGGAAAAATGGTGCTCAGCAGTTTTGCATTGGGAAAATTATCTGTATTTTATTAAGGATGAAAATGGTTTTTAATGGTTATTTAAAGGCGAGAGTTCTTAGAATGTTTTCCATAGGGCCCTAGTGGACATGGTTAGTTCATTTCATAACTGACACATTAACCTGTCTCCAGGAAGTCCTCTTGTTTCTTGTTGACTGAGTTACACTAAACTCTGGATAATTATACCATCTGCAAAGAAAGACAGATATTTTGCAGACATTTTTACAATTCATGGACTAGGAATTCAAGTGTGTTTTTTTTTCTTCCCAATTTTGACAATAGAAAATGACCCCAAACATCTCACATTTAGCGTATACCAAACCAAGATCACTGGTGATTTTTAAAAAATGTATACTCATCCATCCATTAATTAACCCATGTTCCATTCATCTCCTTATACAAGGAATGTGTATTGCACCTGTACCGTGTCCTGCTGTTGAGTTAGATACTAGGGGTATATTGATAAATAGCATAAAAAATTAAAAAACAAAACAATATATAGTTCCTGGCCTGTGGCGCTAATGCTTGTAAAGAAATAGAAATTAAAAAATCACAGGTCAGATGTGCAATTGCTTCTATGACCACCACCATAAATGATAGCTATATTATTTCTATGTAAGCATATAGTATAGCTCTCTTGCCTATACACATACAGGTAAAGAGAAAGATTTGCTTAACCTCTGACCTCTTACTACAGTCTACTAATTATGGAGGGATTAAAATTTTTTAAATACTGCCCATAGTTATAATGCTCATAAGGTTTTGCTATAGTAGGTGTGTTTTGATAGTTGAAAAAACTTCCTTTCCTGTTATATCTCCCCTGGTTCTTACAGAAAGTTCCATTACCACTTTAACACCTAGCACCCTCACAGGCTCGCCTTATATTTAGGAGGAACTTAACAACAACAAAAAAAACCTTATAGTTAACATAATTTGCTCATATTCTGTGAGTATCTCATGTGTGTTCCTGTCTTGCCTTTGCTCTGTTGTCTTCACCTAAAGGCCCACATTCCTTTAGACATTTATTTCTTCAATACATTTAAAAGATTAAGAATCATATATAGTACATTCTCAGACCACAATAGGATAAAATTAGAAATCATTTCCAGGAAAAAAAAACTGGGAAACTCACAAATAAGAGGAAAATAAACACTTCTATTTAACCTATGGATTATAGAAGAAATCAAAATAGAAATTATAAAATACTTTGAAATAAATGAAAAGGAAGATTCAGCATAACAGAACTTGTGAGATATAGCTAAGAACTAAGAATTGAGCAGTTCCTAGAGGGAAATTTATAGTTGGAAATACCTGTATTAGGAAAGAAGAAATATCTCAAATAAGTAACCTAACCTCTACATTAAGACACTGGAGAAAAATGTAAAACCAAAACTAAAGATGACAGAAGAAAAGAACTAAATATCAGAGTGGAAATTAATAGAGAATAGGAATAAAAAGAGTATAGATGAAATAGAGAAAATAAATGAAACCAAAAACTGATTCTTTGAAAAGATCAACTAAATTGAGAAAATTTTAGTTAGATATACCAAAAAAAAGAAGACTCAACTAGAATCAGAAATAAAAGAAAGAACATTAGCATTTCATACTAATACCAATCTTGTAGAAATAAAAGGGCTATAAAGTGAGTACATTGGACAATTGAAAGGCAACAAACTATATAACTCAGATAAAATGAACACATTCTACAAGGACATGGCTAAAACTGACTCGTGAAGAGCTTGGCTAAATGGATCCTATAATAAGTAAATTGAATTAAAAAAAAACACAAATATTATCTAGACCTAGATGTCTAGATTGTTAGATTTTATCAAATATTCAAGGAAGAATTAATCTCAATTCTTCACAAACTCTTCTCAAAAATAGTAGGGGAGGAAATAGTTCCCAAATTATAAGACCAATGTTACCCTGATACTGAGGCCAGAGAAAGATAACACAAGAAGTTACAGAATTAAACCCTACCTGACAAAATAATTGGGAATATATAATGATGCTTCTATTGGGAAGTGAATACCCTATGACATTCAGCTCTATAGGTAGGAAAAACAGAAGGGCCATATTTAACAAGATCAGAAGAACAATAAAAGTCTTCCCAAAGAAAGTCAATTTATTTTGAGGCCTCTTTTCCTGAAAGAAAAATATTGTCTCCAGTTCAAAATAGGTTTTCATAATTCAAGGAGCTCTAGAGTCTCCTTGTTACATTTCATCATTTGAGATTTGATTAAATCTAAATACTTTCACACTTATATATTCTAATCCTCTAGCCACTGAATAATCTACCTGTATCTTGCTTTCTGTTACAACAGAGAAAGTGCCACTCCATCTACACTCTAACATAGCAGCCCTGTATACATACACAATTATTATTTGACCTCTCAGTGGTGTGTATATGTGTGATACCCTATGAATTATATACGGTATATACATAAGTAAAAAGCCTGTTCCTCTTTGAAAATTCTTTTGTTGGCTGCAACACTACACTTAATGAGAAAGACATGAGATTTTTTCTAACCCTTAGTCACTCTTTCTAATGCCAGCATGCCAAAGGCTTTGGTGCCAATATAAATCCACTAAAAATGCTGCTGAGGCTACAGTGCCAGTACTGTTAGCACTGTTCTGAGATCAATGATCCATGGACGTTTAGAGAGAGATTCTTTTAGCATTTTCTTTTTTCTGCTTTCCTTTCTCTTTACCCTAGGCAAATGTCCCCAGTGGCTAGACAACAGACTATTTACATGAAAAGTAGTATGCTAAACTCAGCGTCACCTGCGATGATCAACACAGTGTAGTAGCTACAGATCACTTGCCCTAGGAGGAGTTCCTTCCAGAAATTTGCTCCTGTAAACAGAGTTCTGGTGATGTGACATATACATGCCCAGCTATAACCAAATCCCTCGACCTCCCCTGATTAATCTCAAGAAGGACTCTTGTTAATGACATTAAGTCATTTAATTGAAAGGGAGTAGAGCATACTTCATAAACTTTTGTTTGTTTCTCTAATTAAGATACCATTTTAATTAATTGAGTCACTTTAAAGTTCAGGTATCATTTGCCAGTTTGCCAGGGAGTCAAAACCACATATACCAAAGGACTAATAGATACATAGGAAGCTCACTGAAGCTGAACAAAGACTTGCTCTAAAACCATTCCTACCCATTTAGCTTAGATATGTGCCACTGCTTATTTGGCAATGCTACAGAATGGCAATAAGGATATCTCTTTGTGGGATTAATCTTCTTCTCCATCAGAATCAAGTTCTCCACTATAGACGTCTTTTGTTCTGACAGCAAACTCCAACCATACTCATTTAGCTGAGATGTTTCAAAATTTCACTTTTGTTCATTAGTGTCCCCCATCTGCATTCTTATCAAATTCTGAACCTGTCTGATGGGCATTTGGCATTTCTTGATCTTTCCCATCTTAGCTAGTATACTGAAATAGGTTGACCAGCTGTCTGCTTTTTTTTTTTTTTTTTTTTCGATTAACATTCATTTATATAATTGGATTCAATATCTCTGATCCTTAATAATAGATAAAATCCTCCCACCATACTAGGACCACCTAGTGCTGTCTTTCTCTCTTCCATTAAGGCAGGACATCTTTTCTCCTTACATGGTCTTGGCTCCAAACAATGGACAAAAGAGATTTGATGACCACCTGACTTGGTGCAGAAAAATCAACACAGAAGTTCTGGATTCTGTTTTACATAATTGCTTATGAGCAAAATACAGTGTATGTTTTTCCCTTTAAAGAAGGCAGCTAAATTCTTATAAGTGTGATTATTAAGTCTGAATATGTGAAGATGAAGTCAATAGTTGGAAATTCCTGTATGATGGTATATAAAATAGATGAAGCATCAAATAAGGCATGATATATAGCAACTGTAATCAAATGTATTTACTGTTGATAATTTTAATTAAGGAAGTTGTTAATGGAGTTGTGTATACTCAGGAAAGATTTCATGGCTTTATTTTTAGAAGCACAGACTCTCAAATTTACAAGTCATATGAATTAAATGAATCCAATGATCTACATGTAATTGAAAGCCGTCCTTCCTCTTTGCGACCCCATGGACTATATAGTCTCTGGAATTCTCCAGGCCGGAATACTGGAGTGGGTAGCCTTTCCCTTCTCCAGGGGATCTACCCAACCCAGGGATTGATCCCAGGTCTCTCACATTGCAGTCAAATTCTTTACCAGATTCTTTACCACAGAGGAAACCCAAGAATATTGGAGTGGGTGGCCTATCCCTTCTCCAGCAGATCTTCCCAGCCCAGGAATCAAACCCATGTCTCTTGCATTGCAGGCTGATTCTTTACCAACTGAGCTATCAGGGAAGCCCTGAAATTTTATTTGTCTGCCCTAGGTCTTAGTTGCAGCATGTGGGACCTAGTTCCCTGATCAGGGATCAAACCCCAGGCCCCCTGCATTGGGAGTTCAGAGACTTAGCCAGTGGACCACCAGGGAAGTCCAAGATGGAGGTACTGGGGATTGAACCCAGGGCCTCATACATGCTAAGCATGTGCTCTACCACTGAGCTATACCGCCAGCTATATAAAATAGATGAAACATTAAATAAGTTATGATATACAGCAACTGTAATCAAAAGTATTTACTGTTGATAATTTTAATTAAGGAAGTTGTTAATGGAGTTGTGTATATTCAGGAAAGATTTCAAGGCTTTATTTTTAGAAGCACAGACTCTCAAATTTACAAGTCATATGAATTAAATGAATCCAATGATCTACATGTAATTGAAAGCCGTCCTTCCAGTGCCAGAGGATAATTTTAATTGCAAATGTTATTAAAGTGTCCTCGTGAATTTATTTATATGAACAAAGTCCCCCATAATAGTGCTAGTATTTGGTTGTTTTAATGTGTATCATACAGTCATTAAAGGTCTCCAGAAGTTAAAATAAGTAATTTCCTCTTTCATTTATTTCTTAAAATATTGATATTCACTTCAAATTAGTTCCCTGAAAGCTTACAAAGTGGGTTGGTGATGTTTTTGTCTTAATGACACCAACATTTATTTTTGTGAAGGTTTAAGTTCTTCAATAAAAGGTAATCTGAGATTTTAAAGAAAAATGGATCATCCAAGTTCAACATAGGACCTATGTATAATAGAGAGTAGAGGAACTCTACATGATCCATACATGTCCATCTACTTCATTTTTGCTTTTGGGCAAAACACAAAATGATACACTCTTTAACCTGAATAGTGAAAGTAACATTTTAAGAGGAGAAGTTGGAGAAAAATTTGTAGTTAGCTCTCTTTGAAATCATTTGCTCATTTTCAGAAAGGTCAGAGAAGATGTGAACAAAGATTGTAATGCTGAGCTGAAGAAATCAGCCATTTATTTATTTTTTCATTCATGTAATGTATACATATTATGTGACTGTATAAATCTTGTTTTTCATTTTCTGTCTTTTATGATGCTTTGATATCTTAGGAACTTGGCTGACTGGGAAAAGAGAGGCTCTGCCAGGGCTAGTTAATTCTTAGAGATAGCAAATTAGTCCCTTTTGAACATACCTTTCATGTGCAAGCTAATGACCCAAAGTTCATATCTCTCAATCACCTTCTTTATTGAATATTTACATGTGAAGCCAATATTCCTCTTACCTGACCTGATCAGCCCAGGACTAGGTACCAGACAACTTGAGACAGCCCCTACTGAAATTGCAGCTGATGAAATTATTCGGACTAACTAATTATCCTGTATACCTTGCTTTACCCATTTCTTGCCTTAAAAACCATAATCATTTTCCCCCTATACTTTTCTCTAATCCCTTCTGCCTCCTGACCAACCTTGGTGCTACCCTATGTGGTCCTGCATGACATGGCATGTTCAGTTATCTTAGGAGCATATTTTCAATGGCAATTAGAATACAGAGTTTTCCTCTTCCCACATTGTGGAGCTTATAGTAGTTAAAATGATATCACTCATCCATATACACAGGTTTCCTTTGGAAAGTTTGTGATAACACTTGCATAATAAAAAATACACAATGTATAAATATCCCTTGTCTCAAAGAAAGCACAAGACCTTTCTGCTCCTATCAGTAATATAACACAATCTTCTCACCCTTAGCAAAAACATTTTATAAGAAAATTTGGAAATCATTAAAAATCAATGATCCAGAATTAAAATGGCCTATATTTTTAAAAGCTTTGTTTATCTTTCCTCATTAAAAATATCCTTTCAAAAAGCATTAATCCTGATGGTGTGAATTAATAACTGCATTTTGGAGTTTCATTGCTGTTCTTGTTTTACTCATGGTTCACCAATTTCCTGGGCCTGTTTGGGGGTACAATGCTATTTATGTAGCCACCGGATTATTATCTGTCTTGAAAAGTGACAGCAAAACTCTAGGGCTTCAGGGAGCAGAGGGAAGTTTGTTTGCATATAGAAAATGTAATTTTTTTTAGGAGAACAGATTCCAGACAGTCTAAAAATCAGGGTCAAGAAGTAGCAAGGACAAAAATGATAGAAAAATAGGGGGAAAGATAAGGGGGATCAAACACAAAATTTCTTTTAAAGTAAAACTGAGAAACAAGCCAGTATCAGATTATTTCATTCCAATCACTTCTTCAGTTCTCAAGGGACAAGGAGGATATTTAATAACATATAGGCTCAGAAAGGCCACATGACACCCAGGAAGGAATAGGAAAGTGAGACCTATGTGGATAAGGACTGGAATTCCTGTGCTAGAATTCCAATTTAGCACCACGGATCCATAAGCAAGTTATTTTCTTTCATTTTCTCATGCCTAAAATGGAGACTGTAATACCTACCACAGTGGGTAGTTATTAGAATTAAATGAATGTGAAAGAACTTAGGTAATAGTTGGAACATGAGAAATGCCCCCTTTCTAAATGGGACATGTAGCCTCATAAGTTTGGGACCTGTCACTGCACTGCAACGGATTTCTAGTTTTATAGAACTATGGTATTGTGTTTAAGTCAATTAAATGAATAAAAGTCTGGCTGTGGTTTTCAGGAGGGTCTGTATTTTAAGATCTTCTTAGTTGTAAAGTTCAGCTTAAAAATGAATAATGCATATGAAGGAAGCTGCTATATAACTCTTTCTAGAAGGCAAAATTGTGTATTGTATTTAAGCATGCTTTGAATATTGAAGAGTTTTTGGTTAAGTCGTGGGAAGACAATCCCAAGATAAAATATAAGAAAAGCAACTGAAATGGCCTTAAGTTTCTATTGAATTTTGGGTTCTGAAATATATGAAGGATGCTTTTCTCTTTCTTTGCTTCTGCTATAATCACCTGTGTAATGGTCTTGCCATCAATTCAGACCCTGCTGTGCTTAGAATCTCTTTCTCTCTGAGAAAACATCAGTCTGACATATGCATAAAAAGTTTTGGAGGATAATTTTGTTAGCCCACTTGACTTTGTCTATGATGAGTCTCTTGAAAATTTGTCTAGCACAAGATTCATCTTAGCTTCTGGAAATCATGGTGCTTCGTCACAATTCTGACTTGCATTTTCTTTGAAGGCAGACTAAAATTTCCAAATGTGAGATCACCCAAATAAGACCCTGAGATTAAAAATCAAACTCAATGCTCTGTGTGTGTGTGTGTGTGTGTGTATGTCTGTCTGTCTGTGCCTTTTTCAAATTACTTTCAACCGCTTCCCAGGTAGCTCAAAGAATTCGCCTGTCAATGCAGGAGACACAGGAGATATGGGTTCGATCCCTGTGTTGGGAAGACCCCCTGGAGGAGGCAATGACAACCCACTTCAGTATTCTTGCCTGGATAATCCTATGGAAAGAGAACCCTGGCAGGCTACAGTCCATGGAGTCACAAAGAGTCACCATGACTGAGCAACTGAGCATGCACGCACGTACATCCTGAGAAAAACCTCAACAGTTTTGTGTTGTAAAAATGTGTAATCTTTTGCAACACACATTTCTACAAAGAAAGTTCTTCACTAAAGTTCTTTTTCATGATGAGAGAGTCACGTGCTGAATGGAGTAAAGAAAATGACAGGATGGTAGGAATCAGTCAAAGCTTAGAAATAAAACACGTTCAGCCCCTCACTTTCACTTTCAACATGTGAGAGCAAAATCTCTCTGGATTTCTGCGTTTGTTTTAGATTACGTTTCTTCCAATTGGGGAAAAATATCAAATAGCAAATGTGTTAGTTAAAATATCAAATAACTGGTTTCAATGGTCTGATTCAATGTTATGCTTCTGACCTGGTTCGTATAAAATTCTAGTTCTTGCATTAATGGCTACAGAATATATACTCTGCCAACTTGAAAATTCTAACTCTAATGCAAAGACTTCTTTTTTTTTCCTCAAAAAGAAGGATGAGGACAAAGAAACTGTCACTGAGAACCAACTAAGCCCCCAGGTACCCTGATGTTTAAAAGATGAACCTAACATCTTGCTTAATGCATTCTCAAGAAAGTGTCTGATTTATGGAGCTTAATGTGCACTTAAGATATATCTGATTTGCAAAGCTTTCTTGATTAAAAAGGAGTCTTTTCTTGGTCCATGATGATAGGTTTGTAAAACTCAGATTGCCCACTAAGTGCAGGCTTTCTAAGGGAAATGTGTACTCTGTGGCACTTAAGAGCCCACTATCACATGACTCATCTCGTGGCCTGTCTCTCATTAGTGTGGTCTTGGACAGGGTCTTACATCCTCTAAGCCTCAGTTTCTCTTTTGTAATATAAGGATAACAATGATAACTGCCTAATAGGAAGAATGTGAAGATTCAATGAAATATTGTTGCTGAAAACCTTTGTAGAGGTTCTAAACCATATTGTGGGTTCAATAAATGATAGCTGTGTTTTAGCTGTTATTAATCCAATGATGTTTTATATGCACACAGAGAGCAACCACAGGAAGTGGAGCAACCATTCAAGGAAGGAGAAGATGACCTTCCCGCCTCAATTTTCTCTGCCTCAGATTATCCCCAACTTTTCAGTCTTTCTCCCCCTCTCTTTCCTACCCTTTTCTCTAATCTCGTCTCTTAACTCTCTCATTATAATTCTCTTCTTTTTCATCCCTAATTATTTTTTTATAATAGCTAAAATCTGCTGAGGATCAAATGCTTCACCTGTGTCATTTATATCGCTTAGAAACAATACAAATGTGGATATTATGTTATTATTACTAATTTTCAAATGAGGAAATTAAGTTAAACTTTTCCCTAGCCTAGACATTGGCATGCTACAGCCAGAATGTGAGCACCAGCTGATTTAACTCAAAAGCTAATTCTATTTTTATTATTGGACATATTTTGTTTAGTTATTTCTGCACAACAAAGTACCCCCAATCAAAATTGCTTTAAAAAGCTCCCGTTTAATTGGCTCATGATTCTACAGTTTAATGCTTCAGTCATGGCTCAGTGAGCTGATTCCTTTGGTCTGGGTTGGACTCATTCAGGCAGCTTCTGTCAGCTGTGTGTTGACAAGGCAGCTCTGCTGGTCTTAGAAGGCCATTCTCATGTCTTTTCAGGTTGGGTTGTTACAGGATGCTTTGAAATAGCCTTAACTGCAACTGCTAGTGTCTCCTCCATGCCTCCTCTCACATGCCTGCAGAAGAACACTGACATGTTTGTGTTACCATGGCCGGGTTCTGGTAGAGTACAGATTTTAGACCATAAGACCTGTTGAGATCTCGGTTCATAACTGGCTCCCTATATTATTGTTGGCCTCATTCTGTTAAAGTAAGTCACAAAATCCACATTCAAGGATTGAGGAAATAGTCTCCAACCTCTGATGAAAGGAACCATGAAGTTCATATTGCAGAGGAAATGAGTATAGGGAAGGATGAAAAATTGAGGATGTTTTTGCAATCAGTTTCCACACCAGATATTCTGGTACCTTGGTTTCTTCCCTGCACTTTGAGTGCCTGGTTTATTTTCATTTCCCTTAAATTCTGAAAAGCATGACAGAGTATCAAAATGCTTAGTCACCCACTAATAAAAACATCTTGCCTTTCTTAAGGCAAAGGATGCCAATTGGTTCTCAGGAGAGCAGAAAACTAATGGCAAAATCTCTGCTTAAGATGAGTACAATTGAGTATCTATAACAGTTGCATTGCAAAAAACCCAAAACAGAAAAAAACAAAAAACAAAAAACCTGCAGGATTATTTCCTTGCCATCTGTCTTTATTTTGCTAACTGACTCTGTTGACATCCCCAGGAAAGCCATGCATGAGGCAGCAATGGAAAAAAATCCACAAAGTAATTTTCAAACACACATTTCTATTTTTTTATGGCCTAAAGAGGAATACAGTTTGGGTTGCATAGCCCTATGGCAACAGACTGCAAAGCCATAGCAGGTACCCACTTCCAAATTTATCTTTGCCTAGAGCCCCATCTAATTTACTTTTAAGTATATTTCACCAGGATGCCCAAAGTCAAAATGTTATTTACAGCATGAGGCTAGCAACAGAACACACTGCATCAATTTCTGCAGAAGAAGGGAGCCCAGAAATCCATTCTCATGAAGGCAGGAAAACACAGTCCCCTTATTTACTTATTTACAGCCTTCTTCCTCCAGGAAAAGGGCTTAAGGTAGCTTACACAATTGGTTGCAAGTTAAGCCACGTGTGTTTGGAAATGAGAAATCAATTCTTTTGTAACAGTTCTGCTTTGATCGAGCAGCATCTGTATGTTTAGGCAGAAGAAGGAGAAAGATTCAGCAAGTATTGATCCCAAAGTCATTATCACCCGTGTTCTGTGATAACAAACCAGCTTTCTGTTTCTACTCAACATTTGTTTGAATCAACCAGAGTACACAGATAAAAAGCCTGGTAGTTCCATCTGTAGAGAATCTTAGCCTAGACCATTGAGTCTGGATCTTCCAAGTACTCATTTGTTTCTCTAAATTACACTAGGATCCACATACAGACACAATTAACCAAGGAAATTCTCTTCATCATTGCCAAGTGGTTAGCGTTATATGACAAAGGAATTTCAATCTTGTCAGAGGCAAGGCTCTGAAATTGCAAAAAGCTGACTCTGAATACCAGTTTTTAAATTCTTCATTTTCAGTAGCTATTCAATAAATGTTTATTAAATTCCAGCAGAAACCCGATGGAAGTTTCACCGCACACAAAGAGGTGTGTATGATAAGTATTCTTAAATTTTCATGCTAAGAAATTTGAGTGTAGAGAGAGAGATGAGTATAATTTTCTTTATAGACTTCATTCTGACCTACAAGAAAGAACCGGTTATTAATGTAAGTTCAATAAATTGCTTGTTGAACACCAAAATGCATTAGACACAATCCTAGCTGCTATTGATCATATCAAAATGTAAAATTAGATACTATTCCTGAACTCAAAGACTTCTCAGAGTGGCTTAGAAGATTCAGCAACATGAGACATAGTGCTCATGGTAAATATCACTAGAGAAGCAGAATCCAGATACAACTGAGCTCAGAAGAGGTAGCATTTGCTTCTGAGTAGGAAAGCAGAGACATTACTTTGCCAACAAAGGTCCGTCTAATCAAAGCTATAGTTTTTCCAGTAGTCATGTGCGACTGTGAGAGTTGGACTATTCAGAAAGCTGAGGACCGAAGAATTGAAGCTTTTGAACTGCGGTGTTGGAGAAGACTCTTGAGAGTCCCTTGGACTGCAAGGAAATCCAACCAGTCCATCCTAAAGGAAATCAGTCCTGAATATTCATTGGAAGGGCTGATGTTGAAGCTGAAACTCCAATACTTTGGCCACCTGATGCCAAGAGCTGACTCATTGGAAAAGACCCCAATGCTGGGAAAGATTGAAGGCAGGAGGAGAAGGGGACAGCAGAGGATGAGATTGTTGGATAGTGTCACCGACTCAATGAACTTGAGTTTGAGTAAGCTCCAGTAGCTGGTGATGGACAGGGAGGCCTGGTGTGCTGCAGTCCATGGGGTCACAAAGAGTCAGACATAACTGAGTGACTGAACTGAACTGAGGAAGAACCAAGAAAGACTTCATTGAATAGGGGTTATTTGAACAAGTCCTCTTCTGGACATGGTTAATATCAGTATTGCCTACACTTGTTGATTGATATGGCTCTTTACATATCATATTGTGGTGTCTTGACCTACCCAAAGTTCTCCTACTGTGTAAAGTATGGGTACTGTTACTGTCTTTTTTTACTTTGGAATTTCCCTTAACTACCCATTCTTGCTGTGATACATCTCTTTATAAAGAAGGTCTTAGTGGAATTGTACTTAAGTGTTGCCCATCTTAAAACCAAGGTGGGTGGTAATAGGGGCAGATTAAATAAAACTCTTCCACCTTTACTCTCCTATATTTAATTACAGACTTATATTTCTCTCTTTTTTTTAAATCTCTAGATAGAGCATCTAGATTTGTTCTCTTTACTGTAAGATAAAGTATAAATGCATTTTTATTGTATAAAGTACTGTTGCGGGTGTTTTTTTGCTGGCTTGTTGGTTGTTTTTTGTATCTAGCTTTTTCTGAGGAACACACCAATATATCAGGCTTTGATTCCCAAATAAAATAAGAGAACTATAAAAATAGAATATAGGCATGTCCCCATCATACTTCTGTCCCTATGAAGGTACTATAAATGTTTTAAAACTCAAATACTTTATGGAATTCAGTAGTCTCACAGAAGCTTCCAGGATTAGGCTGAAAGCAAAACCCCTTTGTATTTACCACAGCTACCAACCAATCCACAACATTTCCAACTAACAACAAATTTTCCCCTTAACATTTTTGATGGAGGACTAAAAGTTGGATGTGTTGTTTCTATACTGTAGCCCAGAACAGGAAATTCTTCCAAATTTCGACATTTATTCAAAGAGAGTTTAGTAAACTATTATTTCATTTCATAATGCTTCAAACAATCTTCACTAGGTGCTTGTTTTATGGCAGATGCTATGCTGAAAATGGGGTACACATAAATGAGTAAGACATGAAACCTGCCTTGGAATAATTCACAGCCTTGGTGGTGACTGCAGTAAAGAAGTACAAGAGATTGTGTTCCGTGCTATAATAATGGATATAAGTGGAAGTTACAATTAGATCATAGAGGAGAGAGCTCCCAGTTCTGCCTGGGAGGGACAATCAGAGAAGCAATGGTGACTGATTTGCTTGAGACAAAAATAGGAGTTTGATCATGAAAGGCAGAGAAACTCGTCCATGAAAAAAGAGGGATGCAAGAATGTAGCATATCCCTGGGAGGTTAAATAGTACACTATTAACAGTACACAGGTCAGAGACACAGCATATTATCAGAAAACATGAAGTTAGAAACTGGGACCACATTTTGAAATGAGTTATTAAATGTTAGTTTATAAAGTATAGAAATGGAATTAAATACCCAAGGAGAGCCAGTTGAGTGATGAGTAGGTGGTGATGGAACTTCATGAATACCCACACTGAAAGAAGAGATATTAGAGAGAGAGAACCTTAGGAGGTAAAACGAACCATAACAGGTGATACCATGAAAGTCAAGGATGGAAAGAACTTGACAAAGCAAGTTGTGGTTAATGGGGAAAATATAACAGGGAGAACAAGAGTATGTGAATATTAGATAAAAGTATATGGATTAGATAAAACCTGGATTCAATAGCTTAAAGTCATTAAGTATATTTTGGGTGGGCTGTGAAGGCAGATACCAGGTTGAAGTAGGTTAGCTAGCAAAATAAGTACTCTCCTCCATATGTATTGCAGGAATGTAAGCTTCCTTTATCGTGTGACTTTGCCATCATCTCTTGGATCTAGCCCCTTTATCCTCTGAATTCAGGCAAAAGCAATGCAAGAGAGATTATAGGATCAAGCAGGAGGTTTTACAGGAGCAAGGTCTGAAATCATGGACATCACATCATTTACATTCCAATGGCTTGAACCTAGCTGCATGGCCTCCTTCCTGCAAGGGCCACTAGAAAACATAACATAGATGTGCACACAGGAGAAGAAAGAAGTAGGAATAGCTAACAATGTGATGGCAATCATTTTGGAATATATGATTTTATCAAATCAACATGGTATTCATTTTAAACTCAGACATTGTTGTGTGTCAATTATATATCAAAAACCTGGGAAAAACTTGACAATAAAAAGAGCCATTCAGTTCAGTCACTCAGTCGTGTCCGACTCTTTGCAACCCCATGAATTGCAGCACGCCAGGCCTCCCTGTCCATCACCAGCTCCCGGAATTTACTCAAAATCATGCCCATCGAGTTGGTGATGCCATCCAGCCATCTCATCCTCTGTTGTCCCCTTCTCCTCCTGCCCCCAATCTCTCCTAGCATCAGGGTCTTTTCTAATGAGTCAACTCTTCACATGAGGTGGCCAAAGTACTGGAGTTTCAGCTTCAGCATCAGTCCTTCCAATGAATACCCAGGACTGATCTCCTTTAGGATGGACTGGTTGGATCTCCTTGCAGTGCAAGGGACTCTCAAGAGTCTTCTCCAACACCACAGTTCAAAAGCATCAATTTTTTAGCGCTCAGCTTTCTTCACAGTCTAACTCTCACATTCATACATGACCACTGGAAAAACCATAGCCTTGACCAGACAGCCCTTTGTTGGCAAAGTAATGTCTCTGCTTTTTAATATGCTATCTAGGTTGGTTGTCCCTTTCCTTCCAAGGAGTAAGCGTCTTTTCATTTCATGGCTGCAGTCACCATCTGCAGTGATTTTGGAGCCCAAAAAAATAAAGTCAGCCACTGTTTCCACTGTCTCCCCATCTATTTCCCATGAGGTGATGGGACCAGATGCCATGATCTTAGTTTTCTGAATGTTAAGCTTTAAGCCAACTTTCACTCTCCTTTTTCACTTTCATCAAGAGGCTTTTTAGTTCCTCTTCACTTTCTGCTATAAGGGTGATGTCATCTGCATATCTGAGGTTATTGATATTTCCCTTGGCAATCTTGATTCCAGCTTGTGCTTCTTCCAGTCCAGCGTTTCTCATGATGTACACTGCTTATAAGTTAAATAAGCAGGGTGACAATATACAGCCTTGACATACTCCTTTTCCTATTTGGAACCAGTCTGTTGTTCCATGTCCAGTTCTAACTGTTGCTTCCTGACCTGCATACAGGTTTCTCAAGAGGCAGGCCAGGTGGTCTGGTATTCCCAACTCTTTCAGAATTTTCCGCAGTTTATGGTGATCCACACAGTCGAAGGCTTTGGCGTAGTCAATAAAGCAGAAATAGATGTTTTTCTGGGACTCTCTTGCTTTTTCAATGATCCAATGGGTATTGGCAATTTGATCTCTGGTTCCTCTGCCTTTTCTAAAACCAGCTTGAACATCTGGAAGTTCACAGTTCATGTATTGCTGAAGCCTGGCTTGGAGAATTTTGAGCATTACTTTACTAGCATGTGAGATGAGTGCAATTGTGCGGTAGTTTGCGCATTCTTTGGGATTGCCTTTCTTAATGATTAGAATGAAAACTGACCTTTTCCAGGCCTGTGGCCACTGCTGAGTTTTCGCTTCTCTCTAAGATCAAGTGTAAAAAGAGCCATAGGAATAGTGAATACATATCAATCTCTGTTACAGCTGTTTTTTTCTTATTCTTTCATAAAAATACAGAAAAAATAGTAAAAAAATAATTTCTCAGCTAAAGAGATATTTACCAGAGGATTTTCAGTCTTTGCATTTCTTCTTCCTTATTGCAGCTTATCTCTTGGGAGAGACACAAAAATCTTTCTTCTTAAGAACAGAAACATTCAGTTTTTTAAAAATTCCATTTGCTTTCCAGTTTGAGGGAAAATCTTTACATACAGCTGTCAAGAGTCTCAAGCCCTGCACCTGGTATAGTGTTTGGATAAGGTTAAAAGTATAGAGAAATAGACAATGAAATCACTAATGATGATTACTAAGGGACATTCTGATTAGGGGAGGAAAAACGTAAAACCAAAAAACAAACATTTCCAAATGCCATGGTACTAGCAGACATCAGTTATCCAGTTATCAGTTGGAAATCTCATCCAAGTCAAAGTGAGCGTCCGACAGTGTCAGCGGTAGAGAAAGCAGTGAATGTAACTGCCCCTCTGGATGCAGTTATGAAAGATGAAGAATGTGCTGGTGCTCTTGAGGCTATGAGAACCCTGGGAGATAGTGACCACAACCAGGGAGGGCTTTATAATAGGTTACAGGGAGAGATAGACCAGATTTCAAAAGATTCATAGAAAAGAAGGATTTTAAACTAGTGGCTCGGAAAGGATGTAACTCAAAAGGGATAGAAGATTAAACATTGAAAATCTGACAATACAATTCTTCGCAAATATTCCAGAAGGGCAAGGAAAGGGGATATCAACTAAGGAAACCAGCGTCACATCTTGGGGTGCTGACAGTGAGCTCCATAAAAAAGGGCGGCGGGGGGGGGGGGTGGGTTATGTGAGATGAAAGATCCCCAACCTAAATAAAGGGCTAAACCAACTGAGAATTTTGAAACCGGTAGGACAACTAACTGTGTTTGCAACTCAGTGAAAACAAACAGGAGACAGCACAGCTGTTTGGGGCAAATAGTATATTTCCTGTAACAGAGACAAACCTGCAATTTCTGTTTTTCTAGTCTTTGCCAAGTATTTCTGTCCCCAATTGAAAAAGACAGAACAAGCATTGCTTCTCATTACCAAAAACAAAACAAAAATATAAAAAGCCCCAAAGTCCAATGTAGAAGGTGGAATGCATTTTATTTTCAGCAATAGTCAAATGAACTTGTATCTCTACGCCCAGGCAAAGTTAATTCAAGGGTCTAGAGAAAAATTAATAGTTTCATGTTGAAACCATCAGTAACCTTTGAGAAATTTTAGAGACTTAAAGAGAAGCCCCAAAATTTAAAATAGAAAAACCAAAAGATGTTCATTAATAAAGAATCAGAAAAATAGATTGTAGGGGAGAAATACCAGTCACTTTGCTAACAGCCTGCTGCTAAATTGTATAACTTATAAACAGATGTTTATATGTACCTGAAAAAGTAAGTCACACTCATTTCAATATAGCATAATTGTATTCAGGATAATGTGCCAAAGTATCTTCATTTCAGTTAAGTAGTACTAATAGCTATTATGGTTGTATTAACCACACAGAAGTCTAATATGCAAACAGAATTTTCAGGGCAATTTCCACACATGTGGAAAATGTGCTCTCTTTTTTGATTTTTTAAATTTAAAACAATTTATCAATCAAACAAAGCATGAATATGATTCTGTTGCAGAAATTTACATTATACATAAAGCCAAAGACCACTTAGACTACTTTAAGCAATTCTGTTCTCCTCTGATCCTTCCTGAAGATAACCACTACTGTTTTTTTCTGCATTCTTCCAAACCTTTTCCTGTTTGTTTATACATGTACATACATACACACCCATGCAACATGCATATACATAAGTGGAGAAAATAAATATTCATAGTTTGAGTATATTTCCGCCATAGAAAATATTCAATTTCCTTAACTACTCTGAATATTTTATTCAAAAATACTAACAAATATTTCTCAAGCCATATAAAGATCTATCTTATTCTTTTATTGAGAGCTTCAGAATATTACATTGTATAAAATACCACAGTTTATTTAGTCAGAATACTTTAAAATTTATTTTGTAATTGTCTTTTTATGTGTGGAATTCAAGATTAGATAATTTTCTTCAGACAAACTAGCCTCAAATAGTGCAGTGTTTATGTTTGTACAATGGTGTTCCATGTTTCCTTTTGGGAGCTGTTGAATTGCTTTTCAATACACTTGCTAGGTCCTATTCTTAGGATTTTTCTCTTTTTATTAGATTGATGGTCCTCAGTTTTGAATGTAACTGTCTTCTTTCTCTCTCTCCTAATCTGACACAGATATTATGAGGAATACTCAGACCAAATTTAGAACATAGATCCCTTTGATTCCATTAAGTCTAGGATGGCCAAAAGCTTCCCAAACTCAAAAATTTAGAAATGCAGTTTGTGTTTTCATAGGCCAGGGAATGCTAGGGATATGGTAATACTCTGGAACCTGCCTTTCATTCATTTGTGCAAGAATCCCTTCATTTAACTGATAGTATTGACTGATTACTTTGTGCCAGAGGCCATTCTAATCAATGGGAATGCAGTCATGAAGAGACAGAAGTGCGTTTTTATGACATTTACCTGTCAGGTTGAAGGTTATTGAAAATCAACAAGTAAACAGGGAATGGCAGTGAACAGTAATTTGAGATAATATTATAATAATGCTTTGAAGAAAATTGGTAAATTTGTTAGAATGACTGTGAGGAAGGAAAGCAAGTGTTCAAATAATAACAATAGTAATAGTGGTGATGATAGAGTTGACTATGTGAAGTTACTCTTCTAAGAGTATTATATTTTAAATCATTTGATGCCCAGAAAAGCTCACTGGAGGAGGTAGTGTTTTAGCTTTCTCTCCTAGAGGAGGAAACAGAAGCCCAGAGACATGAAGTTGCTTTCTAAATCCCACAGCTTGTAAGAGACAGAGGAACAGTTCCTTGAGGAGGTGACATTTGAGCGAGACTAGATTGCAGCGAAGAAGTCACCTATGGAAGCCCCAGGAAGCATCAAGCTCAGATTTCTTAAGTTTAACAAGCGTGACCTATTTGTGGAACTGAAAGACCAGTGTGAGAGGTTTCTGATATTTTCTTTACCGAAATGTATTCCATTGAAGCAATTTGGGGACAGTTCTTCTTGTATGAAGTTGTGTGGGAAAATGTTCTGGTTTTCTCCATGAAGGCTTAAAATGCTGCGGGACCACAGGGAGGGGAGAAAGATAGGTCCTGGAAGCGGCTGTACTTTGTTCTGAAGATTCAGATATTAGACTGGAGCACCAGGAAAATTCTGAGTATCCAGACTTTAGCAAAGTAAGCTATGCTCAAAGAACAGCTGGGGAAGTTAGGGCACATTTAAGTGGTGTCAACTTAAAAAATAATCACAACCTAAAATTTGAGAGTGATGTTTTATTCAGTGGGAAATTTTAGGACTTCAAACTCAGGAGATAGCATCTCAAGTAACCCTGAGAGAACTGCTCTGAGGCAGCGAGGGGAGGAGCCAGGTTATATAGGAGTTTTGTGACCAAGGGCCAATAGTCTGAACATCAAAAGATTATTGTTAAAGAAAGGCAGATATCCCAAGTTAAGGAATTAAACCAAACATATATTTCTGATTATAAATCACAATATCACAGATGGTATGCAGCAAATCTCTCAACTGGGTCTGTAGTTAGGCCAAATGATTGAGACAACCCTTTCCATTATTGTATTATTTTATGCAAAGTCAGAAGGAGAGGTGGTGGGGATAGAAGAAAAAAGATGTGAGAGAGACAGGGAGAGAACTCAAGAGTGAGAGAGAGGGGAGCCACTAGGGCATGAGGACAAAAAGAAAATAAGCAAGAAGCATGTAAGTAAAGGAAAGTTACTAAGTGTCCAAGAGATGTTTGGAGCAAACAAGACTCTAAGTGATGGCTCCACATTTCATAAACTTATCAGTAACAATTACAATTAAATGAGGTGTATCCTGGGCAGCTGTCTTGATGGATCAGGCAACCAACTGGAAGAATGAAAAGAACAGATTTCTTCTGTTTTAAAAAACCACCAACAACTCCTAAAAGTGGTCTTAAGGGTCTCAAATCAATTTAGCTGAAGTATTTTGTGTGGCCCAGGATGAATTAGTCTGATCTGTTTCTATGCATTATAATTACATAACAGTTTTGTGCATTACTTATTCTCCTTAATAATAAAAGCCATGAGAGCAAATAGGTTTAATAGGGCAAATAGGTTTTTGTTCCTCTTCTTTGTTTCTTAGGTAGTCCTTAGAGGACTCAGCTGTCTCTTACAACCAAACTTCACCAAACTGTTTATCTGTGATGTTTAGAAGAAAAAAGCAACAGTTCTGTTTAGAGACTCTGAGATGATGAAAATCTATGCAGATTCACGGAAGAATGGGAGGAAAAGGGAAGAGATAATTTCCAAAATGTTCAGTTCATTTCCCTCCTGTGTCTTCCTGCTGCACATTCTTGAAAGTTCTTGAGTTGAAAAGCCATAACTTCTGAGTTTGCTTATTGTCTCTCCTCTTCACCTCTCTAAGATAACCATGTAATAGAGAGAAAAATACATTGAATGTTGCTGTTTCTGACATTTTCCTAAATTACAGTTAAGATTTCCTTACATTCCCATCATTTGTTGGGGGAACTTGTTAAAAAAAAGATGCATTCCTGGGTTCCCTCCTTAGGTCTATGAAAGCAGAATGTCATGGGAGTGTAACCTGAGATGTGTGTCTTAAAATTTAGTAGAAAATTCTAATGTCCATAGATATGTGACAATAATATAGAGCAACCTTTTGTTTAGACAATGTTCCAAGCTTCTGTTAAACGGATTGGAATAATCACAAGTAGCAATGTGCAGGAGAGTTACAGGATGTCTATTTTTGGTTGGTTATAGCTGTTGAGAGCTCTGGAGGGAATTCCCAGTTTTCGGTGTCCTTGGTAAATAAATTGATTGCAGTTTGGTAGGCAGTGGAGAGAGGAAGGTAAAGTTGTTTCAGACTTAATAGGCAACTTAGTATTCATGCTCTGCTTGATTGCCAATTGTACCTACACTTGTTGGAAAAGCCTGCTCTAAAGCCACCCCAAGGGTGACCTGGGAAAAGCTTACAGCATCTCCAGTCATGCCATTCAGGGAAGAAGAGAAATGCAGGCTTTTCTGGGCAGGGAATTGAGTACCATTCAGCAGTACTGAAAATAAGACTTATGACACAGGTGGTAAAGCATGATGGATGGTTTGGGAAAGCCTGGTTGGCATTTTTATTTACCCTTTCCCATAACAGAACAACAAGAGGGCACTCATTCAATTGGGGAGATCAAAAAGCAGCGCATTTAAAACAAATGAAACTTCACAGCCTATAATGAATTCCAGATACTGTGGCCACAGATTGCCAAGGAAGATTACCAAAGCAATTAAACACTCGTGTGCAAATAATGATAGTGTTTTACAACCTAAATAGGTAGAAAAATAAATCCTGTCCTTTTAGCTAAAGTTAGCTTCTTTTTCTTTAAGAGGTATCTATCTTTCCCCTTGCAGAAAAAAAAAAAAAAAAAGCTGATCTTCAACTAGATACAAAAAGTGCTGTTTCTTTCTTTAACAAGTGATGGGATGCTGTGTCCCAGACTCATTCAATCTATGAGAAGAATGGGGCTGTGATGGAGGTCTCTAAGACAGGATGATCCTCAAGTATGGAGGCTAGTTGAAAAGAACTCTTAGACTCAGCATGTTGGTGTACACATAGCTAAGATTTATTACAGCAGTATAGTAGTAGTCAGGATATATAGCTGTATCATAAAGGGGGAAGACACAGGCAGAGTTTGCAAGGATCCCTGTGTGGGCTTCCTTATACTATAATCCTTCCATGAAGGGTCACAAAAGCACATTCTTTACCAACAGTGTACATGTGTGTGTGTGATGTTTCTGCCCAGAAAACCCATTAGAGAATGAACACTCAAGATTTTTATTGGGGCTGATCACATAAGCACTGTCTGCTAAAGTATACCAAAATTCCAGGCTCTGAAATGAAGCTAGTATTTGTCATAAACCATATTGTTTCCAAAAACAGTCAGGTGTAGTGATTCACTCTCCTCAGTGACCTTTTGACTTGGAGCATTCCAAGAGCTAAGTTCTCAGATCCAGCCAAGGGCCAGCATGACAAGCAAGTGCTTCTAAGAAGAGCAGTCTCAGACCTCCTGCGTTAAGTCTTCTTCACCGGGGCAGATGACGAAGCTGGGGTGACACTGGGGTTAAAAGGACTTTCAGATCTAAAGTAAACCAGTGGCAATTAACTATAGATTTCACACCATGACAAAATGAATCACTGAATGATCTAAGAGAGGAAGTCACTTTATTGTATTAAGGTATGGATAAACACATGATCAACCATTTCTACAAAACTTTGCTTCCTTATCTTGACCTTTATCAGTTGGCCAATTCATTTCCTGTCATAAAACATTCATAATCTGAATCCAAGATTAATTGCACTAAAAAAGTTGAAGCAATTTAGAAACTTCAGAAATCTGGCTAATTATTTTTCCCCTTATTTGTGACTTCCTTATTTTAAAACTAATATGAAAGGTGACCTTTTAAAATTGCTTGATATGCTGTCATAAGCACAGAGATAAAAATGCTTCATAAATTTCCACTTTCTAAAAGTATCCCAAATCTTCAGGTCTTAGTATTTAAGTCAACTATACGCTATACACCAGACTGAAAGATGGACACAAGGGAACTGGGGAATTGAGGATAGAGGTGATAATGTATTGCCTCTAAATATAATTTGAATGGTGTCATTGCACACTGAGGAATAATGGTTCGTTAAATACCTTAAAAATAGCTACATCTCAATATAAGCATTCACCTATAGTTACAAATATTATTTATCTGGATGAAATCAGGAGCACCACTTGGAATGCCTTATTACCTTGCATCATGACTTAAACATAGTTACTGTACTTTGGAAACTGGTATATTTGAAATCAATGCATGATTTGAAAAAAAAAATTTTTTTCTATTTTCACACTTTCAATTCTAATTAAAGATCTGAATGCCTCAAACCTTGACTATTCCAAAAGCCAACTTTATAATCTTCCTTCCTCTAAGATCTACCCATTCAAAATATATCATTGCCAAATGAGTCTTTCCAAACATTCTGCTAATGTTATCCTTTGCCCCAGAAACTGATTGATTTCTTTCAGCTTTAGAAGTCTCTAAAACTACCACCATCACTAATTTGGTCCAAATTTAGCTAATTTAAGAATGAATCAATTATATCACTATGGCAGTCACATTGGAATGGTAGATAGAGTTTGTTCTGTTGTGCCGCCAAGAGAAACAAATAGACTACCTTCTTCACCCTCCATTAAAATCTTACACTTCCTAGGTACATAGACTGTTGAGGTCCTCCATCATGAACGTCTGTGTTCCCCCAATTTGATGGTTAATTTTATGTATCAGTGTGACTGGGCAAAGAGATGCCTGCATAGGTAGTAAAATGTTATTTTTGAGTGTGTCTGTGAGGGTATTTCTGGAAGAGATTAGCGTTTGACTTCAGTAGGCTGAGTAAAGAAATCTGTCCTGTCCAACATCCACAGCATTGTGCTCGTCTGCCTTTTTTTTTTTTTCTTTTTTTAACTTTTTATTTTGTATTGGGGTATAACTGATTAGCAAACAATGTTGTGATAGTTTCAGGTGAACAACAAAGGGATTCAGACAAACATAAACGTGTATCCATTCTTTTCCAAACTGCCCTCCCATCCAGGCTGCCACATAACATTTAGCAGTGTTCCATGTGATATAAGAGGATTGGCTCAGAGGTTAAAGTGTCTGCCTGCAATGCAGGAGACCTGGGTTTGATCCCTGGTTCGAGAAGGTCCTCTGGAGAAGGAAATGGCAACGCATTCCAGTATTCTTGCCCGGAGTCTGGTGGGCTACAGTCCACGGGGTCACAAAGACGACTGAGCGACTTAACTTTCACTTTCACTTTCCCATGTGCTATACAGCAGGTCCTTATTGGTTATCCATTATAAGTGTAGTGGTGTGTACATGTTAATCCCAAATTCCCTAACTATCCCTGCCACCATCCTTCCCCCCGGCAACCATAAGCTCATTCTGTGAATCTGTTTCTGTTTTTTAAGTGAGTTCATTTGCATCATTTCTTTTTAGATTCCACATATCATATATCATATGATATTTCTCCTCTCTGCCTGACTTATTTCACTCAGTATGACACTTTCTAGGTCCATCCATATTGCTGCAAATGGCATTATTTCATTCTTTTTAATGTCTAAGTGATATTCCATTGTATATATGTACCATTTATCCATTCCCCTAGTCCGTTTTCAAAGTCCTGAATAGAACAAAAAGGCCACTTCTCTCTTTCTTCTTGAGTTGGGCACATTTTACCTGCCCTTGAACATCAGAATTTTTAGTTTTTGAGCCTTTGAATTTTAGAACTTATTATCAACAGCTGCCACTGTTCTCAAATCTCTGGACTTGGATTGAATTATACCTCTAGCTTCCCTCATTCTGTTGGAACTGCAGATTGCAAGGCTTCTTGGCCTCAGTAACCAGACGAACCAATTCCTACAATAAATCTCCTCTGCCTCTCTCATGTCTGTCTCTATCTTTCTATTTCTCTTTCTATCCATCCTAGTGGTTCTGGTTCTCTGAAGAATGCTAATACACCCACCAAGTTTCCCATATGCTTTGATGAAAAATGATGTTTGTAGGGTCTTCTAGAGAACCTTGCAAAGTGTTTTTCTCTTTTCAGGTAACCCATTCTAATATCTCCACCACACTCCCTATGTTTTCTGACCCATTCTTAATACTCTGCCAAGGCTGTTGTAGTGTCTTTGCCCTATCTATCGTACAAGCCACCACCCCATCCAACAGCATGTTTGGATTGATTCCAGATGTTGCTGTGACATTAAATCCTGAATCATGAAAGAATGTTGCCCTGGAATAGTCTTCCCTCTTCACCCTTGTGACCCACTCCCACACCTGTCCCTCTGGTTCCTTCTTGTATAAATGAGCCCAGTGTTTCAGTTATTTGGGGGAGCAAGCTATTCCCATTCTAAGTAGGGATTATAATGTCCTGTTCAGGTTATGTTGAAATCTGTCCAAATTATTGGCCTGAATGAATATCTTGAGTAGCAGCAGCAGAGCAAAATATGTATCCTCTTGAAAGTAAGATGCTTCAGGTATGGTCTTTTGCAAGCCTTCTAAGCAAAGTAGGACCAATTTTCTCTGGCATGGAAATAAAAGCTGCTTCTGCCAGCCTCCTGTTTTCAGAGAAGTCTATGATTCAAGATTCTTAGGCCTGTCACCCAAATGTTCTCAATTCAGATCTCAGATACTGTGCCCTTCTATTAGATCTCTAACTTTAATATAAGGCCTGTTAAGTTTGTATGTTTAGTATCCTTTGCAGATCTGATACCTTTACAATTAAATCCTGGCATGAATTTTAGCCCAATCTATCCTCTTGCTGTGGGAGGTGAGGGTCACTTTAAATACCATCACAGATGCCTTCTGACTTCCATTGCTTGTCATTTTTTAAATTAAAGATTTCCAAAGTAAGGAAATTAAGTCAGTGCTCTCCGCAATTCTTTCAATTATTGGTGTCCTTAAAGTGTTTATATACCTGATTTACTATGAAGGCTAGTACTTCACCTTCCGCTGGTATAGCATGCCAGTCCATCATCAATAAGAGTCAATAACTTTGTTTCTCTGGCTTACCAGGAGTTATCATGGTGAGCGGGAACCTGGAGGGCTAAAGTCCATGGAATCACAAAGAGCTGGACATGACTGAGCCCACACATGCACACATACAAATATCTAAAATAAATATCTGTGGAAAACTGATTTTACACTAAAACTGATAGTGGGGGAGGAGTTTTATATATAATCTCTGAAATTGGGATTCATGAATATTCATGAATACCAAATATCAACACTAATATTGTCTTTGTTGCTACATAACATTAAATGACCCCTTTCCAGAATTGCAGGACTAAATAGACTATAACTTGCAAAATTTAAAAAAAAATGCAGGAGATACTTTGCTTAATCTTGAATCGTTGAATATTTTCTGCAAATAACAGTATCTCTTATTTTTTTGCATAGTAGATGCTACATGAAAGTTTTATATTAAATAAAATAAGACTCTATTTGTTGTCCACTCTGAATTTTCAAGGGAAAGCAAACTCAATGATTTTATATGAAAGATGATTTGCAAAATTCATCAAGTGTTCATGAATCCCCATTTCAGAGATTATATATAAAACTCCTCCCTCCCCATCAGTTTTAATATAAAATCAATTTTCCACAGATATTTATTTTAGAATCAGATAAGATTTTCAGAAACAAATCTGAGATAGATATACTTGTGTGTGTGCATGTGTGTGTTCAGTCATGTCCAGCTCTTTGTGACCCCATGGACTGTAGCCTGCCAGATTCCTCCGTCCATGGGATTTTCCAGGCAAGAATTATGGGTGGGCTGCCGTTTTCTTCTCCAGAGGATCTTCCTGACCAGGGATTGAATCCCGCATCTCCTACTTTGGCATGCAGATTCTTTACTGCTGACCACTAGGGAAGCCCCGGATATATTTGGAGCCCCTTTCTCCATTTTTCCACCCTTGTTCATGAAGTTTGAACTCTACTTCTATAGGAAATATTGAAAATCTTACTTCTATCCCCTTTTCAATGACTCATCTCTGCCCAGAAGAGGAATGGCTTACGTGGTAGGCAAGACAGGGAAAAAAGATCTGAGTATTGGCAGCATATAATTCTTGCTTCTCCATTTGAGGTGATGGGTTGGAGGATGGGCTGGTTGGGGAGTTGGGCAATTTCCCACTTTCTGAGCCTGTGACTGAGGGTGACTGTCACCTAAATAGACCAACTGACTCTCCACTTGAACTGGTCCCAATATCTAGATTACAATGTGCCAAAGCAGATTGAGCTTCCACTTTTTAGCCAATGAAGTTGTATTTATAAACTGTATTTATAGAAGAGGAAAGTGCCTTTCAACATACTTCCAATTTTATTAAGAGACTACACAGACTTTTTTTGCATCTGTTTGAGTTAATGAGAGCTGGATACTGATGTTATGGAAATTTAATTATTATCAAGGTTTTGGTTAGTAGAATCAATTTCTAAAGATGAATATAGATGAAAAATGTAAATGAATATATAGTCTACTTCATAAACATTTTAAGAGACCTTTGATGAAATTTTTAATCTTAAGTTTATAAATCAATGGTACAATTCCAGGTGTCTTTTTCTATTCAAACAAACCAAAGTCTTTGTGTTTCTTAGTCAACAGTCAGAGAGAAATATGCTTATATTAAGTAAATAGAAATGTATCTGAAACAGACTTGTAAGTATATGCCAACCTTTCCTTAGTTGATCTAACAATATACTGTACCAGCTGGGTATTTGCTTCCCTAAGCACCTGTGTGCACAGTCTCCCATTCTTTCCTGGCTTCTGTAACAGCTTCTAAGCCAAGAACTGAATTGCTGATTTCAGATATATTTTTCTATCCAGAGATAAATTTTAAAATATTGAGCTCATAAATTTCTGCTTTTACAGAGGCAGCCTGATTCTATTAGCTATTTTAAATAGCATTTCCCAATCCAGGATTTCTAGCAATGAAGACTATTTCTTAAATGTTAAAAATTTCCTAAGGAATGGGGGTCCGATTAGCAATCAGAGAATCTATTAATGTGTTCCTCATAATAATAACAGCCAAGGCCTCTTTCGCTAGAGAACTATCTCATCATAAGTAATTCTCATTATTGAGGTAGCATAGTTGTATAGCACTTTGAGAGAATTTCAGACGTTTGTGACATTTTTAAATGTGTGAATTTATCTCTGCCATTTTCGCTTTATTGTTCTTCCCCACTATGACTTTTGGAGTGGGGACAAGTTTCTGATTTGTAATGATGTGTCTAATGATTACATTTTTCTCCATGGGGATTAGAAAAGCTAGTAAAATAGAACTACAGTGCTGTGGATAGGTGTCACTAGGTATAGTTAGGAGGCGAATTCCTTGCACTTATAACTTAGGACTGTAAAATAGAAATTAGACTTCTGTGTACCCTTCATGTACTTCTAAGATTGTACACTGAAGTTATCCTGTTACAAGTAGGCTGGTATCTCAAAGGTAATAATCCCTTTGTTGGTAAGTTCAAGGAAAGAACTGGAACTGGAGAGTGTGGCCAAAATAGCAAAGTAGGAAGACCTCCTTCCACAGGCACAGGAAAATTATAATAATTTTCAGAGCAACTGTCTATGAAAATCACCTAAGACTAGCAGAAAATACTTTCCACAACTAAAGGCATAAAGAAGGAATTAAAGGCATAAAGAAGGAACCACAGGAGACCGGTAGGAGGGGTAGAGACACAGACTAAACAGGACCCACACACTTGGGCAGATGACTCACAAGGAAGACGATGATCACATTGCAGAAGTCTCTACATGGAACAAGGGTCTGAGCACCACCTACACTGGGAAGACTGGCTTTGAAGACCAATGGGACTTGCATTGAGGAGGGCATGGAAATCCAGCATTCTTGCCTGGAGATTCCCCATGGACAGAGGAGCCTGGCATGCTAGAGTCCATGGGGTCGCAAAGAGTCGGACATGACTCAACACAGCACAACACAGCATAGGACTTGCATTAGGGGAGCCAGAAGGCTGTGGGAAATAGCTCTTAAGTGAAATATCCTGGCTTAAGAGTATTAAGGTATTTCCCATCATAAAGGTTTCCCTGGTGGCTCAGGAAGTAAAGAATCCGCCTGAAACTCAAGAGACCTGGGTTTGATCCCAGATCAGGAAGATCCCCTGGAGAAACGAATGGCTACCCACTCCAGTATCTTGCCTGGAGGGCTACAGCCCATGGGGTTGCAAAGAGTCGGACACGAGTGAGCAACTAAGTAGGCAAGTGGCATGCACAAAACCCCAGATGCTCCAAGTCCCAACGTAGAGGCAATAATTTGAAAGAGACCCAAGTCAGAGCCATTGGCTTAAGTTGGAAAGCCTCTCAGAGAGACAGGAGGAGATTGGGACTCCCCCTAGGGACACAGATGGCTGGTGGCAGCCATTTGGGGGGACCCACTTATCACAGGGCCACTCTTTTGGAAACCTCCCTTTAGCCTATTAGTGCCGAGAGCTTACTCATCTACCAGTGGGTCAGCACCAGCCATGGAACACCCTGGGTTGTGCAGTCAGTTGTGCCAGGACTGGATCTTGTCCACCAGCGGGCTAGCAGCCACCACTTGAGGCAGTCTAGCAGCCATCTGGACTGGGGGCCAGCCCAGCCAGCCAGTATGACCACATTAGTCAGTCCTGCCACATCAGAAGGGCCCATGCAGCTCACAGAGGGGGCACCTCTGGAGCATACAGCTCTGGTGACCAGAGTAGAATACACTGCTGAGTCCCATAGGACATCGCCACATAGCCTGTGTTCAATAAATTAGTCTCCTTCTTAATGTTCTTTGCATAAAAAGACTCCTTAGTAGCTACCATACCTACAGACTTTGAGAATGAATGTGTAAAGATATAGAAAACACACAAATGCACCTTTAGTGGGTTTCTGGGTGGGTCTAAACTGAGGACCTAGAATAATTATGTTACTAACAGAGAAGTGAACTCAGGAGGCAAGCTTGGGTTGGGAGGGACTGTCTTGGTTCTAGGTCCTATGGCCAAAATGTGATAATGAACTGTCCTTTCCAAGGCCACTGCCAGGAAACACATTCTCTGGGCCTGATAATATTGGGTACCTGCTTTCAGTATTTTGACTGAGAATAATAAACAAGGTTAAATTTCTCATGAAGCTATGAAGCTTAAGCATTAGAGTCCTTGAATGGCATGGACCCCTTCCAAGACCCTCAGAAGAGTACTGACCACATAGTTACAAGATCATTTACATCTTTCATAAAATTTAAAAACATAAGATACTTGAACCGATAGGTGAAGACCACTGTATTTCTCCACTCTGATTCCCTTCTCTCATATTCACTTTCTTCTCTCACCAGTTAGTTTGGAATGACCAAATGAGAATGAGACTTTGGGGGATCTCGTTAAGCTAGGAAAGTTGAAATGAAGATATGTTCAGTTTTAGTTTAGTGGGATACATCTATGAGGATTGCAGTTACCTATGTTTAGCTATCTCTTTGCTGGTCATCCTGGTCTAGGAATAGCCCTACCATCTGCAATGCCATTAACTCTATTGTTGTGAAATGACTGGATAGCCAGAGGCCATACAGTAATATAACAGTGCTTTTGCTATTTAGCCATGGAAACACATATATAATAAAAGAGAATCAGGATTTGAAATACACAGGTCAGAAGCTGGTCTGTGGAACATTCTTCTGATCTTTATACATTTTAAAGTATAAGTGATAAATTCACCTTTCAAATGTTCTCACTTATGAAACATAAACTCAAAAAATGTAGACAATATGCAGTTATAAATACATCTTACTTATTACTTTTATTGGAGTCACATGAAATAAAAAATCAAAATTTTGTGTCTATTAGGACATGAATAGTATGAAAGCTAAGTATATTTTTATATGTATTCACAAGTTTTATGCATCCCAACATATAAGACTTTGACTAAGTATATCTGATATATCTTGTCTTGAAGAGAATTCTGGTGGTTTAAGAAGAGGGGCACATGACAACACTAGCAACATGGGGAAAATGTTTGAAAAAAAAAAACATGCATCTGAGAGAGTCATTTCCTAGGCAGGTTGATAAGAAATCTGAGGGTCCCCAAGGAGAGAGGAGTTTGGAATTCTCAAGGAGGAAGAAAGGACAAACTTTTTTTTCTTTCCTCTACATTCCTTAGGATTATATAACAATAATATATCCTGCCTGAGGACAGTCTCTGGATTAAACCTTCTGGCTAATTCTGTTCTCTTAAAATGTAAAGTATGGGAGTAGGTCTGGTGAGGTCTTTACAACCTCCAGACATTCTTTGGATTCATTGGAGAGTATATAACTCCATTGCTAACACTAGCAAGCTATGGAGGGGGGTACTCTTTCTACCCCCTTCTGATGTCTATGTCGGAAGCTTTCTCTATCTCCTTTATGCTTTAATAAAACTTTATTACACAAAAGCTCTGAGCAATCAAGCCTCGTCTCTGGCCCCAGATTGAATTCTTCTCCTCTGGAGGCCAAGAATCCTGGTGTCTTTTTGAGGTTCAGCAACAAACTTTCACATCTTTACAAAATTTCCACATATATTCATCAGTAAGTCAGTGTACGTAGCATAAGGATCATTTGGTTATGCAATTATGTGGTTCAACACTACGTAATGACAATTTTGAATGCATTTGCATTGCTTTTGTGTGCACCTTATTTTTAGATTGAAAAAGAAGTTTTCAGAATAATTAAATGAATGAATAAGCTCTTGAAGTGTTTGATTGTTCAGTTAATAATAAAGAGTGAAACATAAAAATACATTTGAAAAAAGCTTACATTTCTTGCTAATTTTAAACAATTATTGACAGAAAGTTAAGATATAATGTATAATACATTATGACAACCAGATGTCACTGACAAATTGATTAAAGTGATCATTTTAAAGATTATTTAATATTAATCACTCATAAGAAAATTTGAAGTGATCTAAAATCTCGTAGGTCATATATGAAAGAAGCTTGATAGTAATTGTAAAAATGGACATGGGTTTTAAATCTGAAAACACCTTTTTAAGTCTATCAATGATAGTAGAAAAGTAGTTTGATCAATCGTGATAAAGGAAAGAGTCAATTATCTCTCTATTCTTCCTGGAGAAATGATATTATAAAACAATGACCATATGAGAAGAGGTATTGGAAATGCAGCCAAAGTAGAGAAAAATTATCACGCATGCATGAGACAGTAGATTAATGAAAATATTAACAGCTTCAAGGAATATTCCCAGATAAATGTCACCTTTGCAAAAGTTGATTGGTATTATTCTGATTTATTTTCTCAACAATCACATTTGTATCAAATATAGTTCAAACTTTGTAATCTTTAAGAAGGGATCCCCAAAGTATTTATTTTAATACCCCTAAAAATTAAATATACAGTATCACAGTGTATTACTCTTCAACAGATATCCTGGGGAAATTCTTGTACAAAGAGAGGCAGAATGCTAGGTGCCTGACAGCTTCTTGTGAAGCTGATCATGGACACACTCAATCCTGGATCAAATACAAAGCTCTGATCAGATTCTTCATTCCATATGCTTGTGCCTCATGTGTCATCTCAGTCTTTAAAATTTCTATACTGTCATTTGTTTGTAATGTTAGGATTTCTTATAAGCTCCTTCAATATTCTCACTGCTTTTACTCTTATCAGACATGATAGTGTTAATTAGATTTATTCTTAACCTAAAACTAAGCATAAATTCAGCAAACACCCAATAAATTAATAATAAATTGACTGAGACTAAAATGATTGCATGACATCCAATGCCTCCCATTAATCATAGGCAAAGAGGACACCCTATAAGCAAAACTTGAACTAATTTTTAATAAATATTAAAAAGTTAAAAAATATGACAAAGAGCTTTTCATTATTTAGATCATGTAAAAGGAAGCATCTGTACATAAATTCACTCAACCACTGTGGTATCTGCTTTAGGTTATCCGAACCTCTGTTTACTTTCATCATTGACTATGTTCATTTTTTTCCCTGTAATAAATACATGCCAGAGAATATCTGGAAGGGTATGAAGGAAGTTATTTTGGATTAATGGGGGTCAGTATAATTAGATGTCATAGAAGAAGCATTAGCTCATACGACATAGTATACATATACATGTATGTGACATTTCCTCATTTCTCCTTTTAAAAGAAGACTCCTAGATTCTTCTCAAAACCATTTGAAAGAGTTAAACATTAGGTTGACTTTCATCCTTTTAGAACTTTGTGCAAACACATTTAGTGACAGTTCTTAACTCCTGAGATTGTCAACCCTCTTCATGTAGTAGGTAGTTGTAGGGAGGGTGATATGTAGGAAGGAGGGAGATGCTATTTTCAAATTTGAGACAGGAATGTACTCAGATTTAGTCATCACATTAAAGGGATAAGGATACAGGAAACACCTGAAACGGATACAGGGGGTTGACAGTCAAAGCCAAATTTTATTTAATTTGCCTCTAATTTTACAAAAGGACTTTTCTTGGACTCTACTTCCCCAAATCTTTTTTGCTTGCTTAGTCACATGATTCAAGTCTCTGAACTTATCTCTACCACCTCCAACTGCAGGACCTCTTCTCCTCTAGGTTTCTTTTACTATATTTTACTTAGAAATGTCCCTTTCTGAAATTTTGTATTGTTATTGATGTATAGTTAACTTACAACAGTATGTTAGTTTCAGGTATACAACAAAGTGATTCAGGTATGTACATATTTTTCAGATTATATTCAATTATATATTGAATATAATTCCTTGTGCTATATGGTAAATCTTGTTGCTTTTCTAATAGTAGTTCATATCTGTTCATCTCATCCTCTTAATTTTTCCCTCCCTCTCTTTCCCCTTTGGTAACAAGAAGTTCATTTTCTATGTCTGTGAGTCTTTTTCTATTTTATATATCAATTAGTTTGCATTATTTTTTAGATTCCACATATAAGTGATATCATACTGTATTTGTCCTTCTCTGATTTATTTCTCTCATTATTAAGGTCCATCCATATTGCTGCAAATGGCAATGTGTAGATTTTTATGGCTGAATAATATTCTGGTGTGTGTGTGTGTGTATGCATATGTATGTATATAGAGTGTGTATACACATGTATGTATATGTATATACACACACACACCTATATTTGTGTATACACACAGACACACACATCTTCTGAGGCCAACCATCTGTTGGTAGCCACTTGGGTTGTTTCCATATCTTGGCTATTACAATAAAAATCTTCAAAAAATGGTTTATTGCCTATCTCCGTCACTAAAATATAAACTCTCAGAGGACCAGTTTTTTCTTCTGTTACTATATTGAGTCCTAGGATTATGCCCAGAACATAGTAGATGGGTTGGAAATGTTTTTAGTTCTCACAGAGCCTTAAAGTTTAACAACTTGCTAAAGACTCAATATATGTGTTAAATGCTGTAGTTCAAAAACATTATCATTTATTGTAGACAGAGGCCAAAAATGCTAAAAATATAAAATCAATATTTTACATACATAAGCATTCTATACTCCTTCAACTAAATGCATATTTAATCACTATCCTAGTTTTAAGCCAGTGTGTTTTTTCTAGCATCACTAATCATCAGGGAAATGCTAATCAAAATCTCAGTGAGATGTCACCTTACATTTTGCAGAATAGGTATTATTAAAAAGACAAAAGACAACAAGTATTGGCAAGAATGTAGAGGAAAAATAACCCTTTGGCATTTTTGGTAAGAATGTCAATTGGTAGAGCAAATAGGAAAAACAGTGTGGATGTTCCTCAAAAAATTATAAATAGAATTACCATATGACTCAGGAAGCTCACTTCTAGGTCTATATGTGAATGAAATGAAATCACTATGTTGTAAAAATATCTGCACAGTCCTCTTCATGTAGCATTATTCACAATAGCCAAGGCACGGAAACAACTTCAGTGTCTGTCTGGAGATAAATGAAACAAATACATGTGATATATAAATTCTTTTGCAACAAGAGGATGAACCTTGAAGGCCTTGTACTAAGCAAAATAAGTCACACAGAGAAAGACAAACATTATGTGATCTCCCAAAGCCAAAGTCTTAGAAATAGATGAGAACAGTGATTGCCAGAGGCTGAGAATGGTGAAAATAGGGAGATGTTAGGCGAAGGAACATCAATTTATAAGGCAAATAACTCCTGGGAATCTAATGTACAGTACGGTGATTATAACTGGCAATGCCATATTTTCTACTTGAAAGTTTCTAAGAATGTAGATCTCAATGCTCTCATCACACACACACAGACATATGCATGGGTGTGTGATCAGTTTCTCAGTCGTGTCTGATTCTTTGCGACCCCATGGACTGTGGCCCACTAGGCCCCTCTGTACATGGGATTCTCAAGCAAGAATACTGGAGCAGGTTGCCATTTCCTCTTTCAGGGGATCTTCCCAACTCAGGGATGGAACCCACATGTGTGTCTCCTGCATTGGCAGGCAAATTCTTTGCCACTGAGCCCTCTGGGAAGCCCTCATAAGCACACACACACACACAAATGGTAATTATTTGAGGTGATAGAGATTTTAACTAACTTTCTTTTGGTAATAATTTTCAATATATATGTATATAAAATCATCTATTTCTACACCTAGAATTAGAACAAGGTTATATGGCATTTATATCTCACTAAAACTGGAGAGGAAAGGATATATTGGCTATACAATAAACACTTGAATTTATGGGTTTTAAAAATAAGGCTTTTTAATGTTTTATAATATGGACAAGTTTAAGTGACTTTGCATTGTGGTTTTTTTTTTTTTTTTTAAAGAGAGAGAATTTAATCCTTATCCTTCTGAGATAAAAGCTACATGTAGCAGTCTCTTACTGATACTCACTTGTACTTGATCCCATGTTATGTTATCAATTTAACCAAAATCAGTATTTTGCCAAAATGCTGATACACTTTTTTTTCTACTGAACACAGCTGGATCCTGTAAAACAATTAATATTAATACAGGAAATTAAAACAGGGATGAAGTGGGGAGAAGGGAAACAAATGAAATAAGTGCTGAGAACACACAGTGTTTACTCAACTACTAGATTAACTTTCCTTATACCTAGGGAAAAAGAGAAAGAGAAATTTTAGGCAGTCACTGGGGAGTCACCTGACATGGCAGAAAGTGAATTGGAGTAACTACTCAGAGGTCCTAATAGTCCCAGCTATAGCGTTAAATGGCTGTGAGATTGTTAGCAAGTTTCTTTGGCATCTGGCCTTCAATCTCTCCATTGGAATATTTCTTTCAACTCTGATTTTTTATGTAGATCTCAAACCTACAAATTATATTTGATTGCTCTATGTTTTTCCTTATGTCTGACATCAGCCGAGGAGCTCCCCTTAGCTTTAATTCCAACATATAGCTTGACTACCCATCCTTTTACCAAATCCTCTGCTGTCAACTTAGTCTCAGCCATGGTTGTTTCTCTCCTGGACTTCAAAAATAGTATCATGAATGGTTTTCCTGCTTCAAATCTCACTATTGTCTATAGTTTTTGTCCACATAGCAGCTGGTATACTTTAAAAAAGTGAACCTCTTCAATGTATTTCCATTATAATTGGAATAAAAGCCATGTTCCTTACTTTGCATTCAAAGCCTTTTATGCCTTAGCATCTGCCTGCCTCTGACTCTCTTTCTACCGTAACACTTCCGTTACTGACAATAACAGATTCACACAGGTCATCTTTCTAACCTCCAAACACATTGGGAATATCCTATCACAAGTACTTTGTTGTCCCATCTGCTGAGAACACTCTTTTCCAGGACTTCAGCTTTTTATCATGTCACTATTACCACCAGGTCACTTTGTCAGACAGATTTTTTCTGATCACACAATCTTATGTTGCCACTGTTTTACTTCCCATTATACCCTAACCCATAATCTCATTTGAGGTCCCTCATGGCACTTACCAGTATCATATAATAATCTATGTGTATACAGGATTATTTTATTCTCCTCAACAAAACAAGAAACTCATTGAGGACAAGAAATTTGTTGTTCACTATTATCCTCAGTGTCCAGACTGATGGCCACATGACAGATACCCAGTGAAACTGTTCTTGAATGAATAGTCAATGAATCTGTAAATAAAACTGGTAACAAGTCTTTGCTTAGCAAGAGATGAAACTAGATTTCCTTCTAATACTCAGAGACTTTTCTGTTATCTAGCAAAATATAACATGTCTTAACAGGATAGTCAAGATTCCTTTCAGTTCAGTTCAGTCGCTCAGTCTTATCTGACTCTTTGTGAGCCCATGGACCACAGCACGCCAGGCCTCCCTGTCCATCACCAACTCCCAGAACTTACCCAAACTCATGTCCATTGAGTCAGTGATGCCATCCAACCATCTCATCCTCTGCCGTCCCCTTCTCCTCCTGCCTTCAATCTTTCCCAGCATCAGGGTCTTGTCAAATGAGTCAGCTCTTCACATCAGCTGGCCAAAGTATTGGAGTTTTAGCTTCAACATCAGTCCTTCCAATGAGCACTCAGGACTGATCTCCTTTAGGATGGACTGGTTGGATCTCCTTGTAGTCCAAGGGAATCTCAAGAGTCCTCTCCAACACCACAGTTCAAAGCATCAATTCTTCAGTGCTCAGCTTTCTTTACAGTCCAACTCACACATCTGTACATGATCACTGGAAAAACCATAGCTTTGACCAAATGGACTTCGGTGGCAAAGAAATGTATATGCTTTTTAATATTCTATCTAGGTTGGTTATAACTTTCCTTCCAAGGAGTAAGCATCTTTTAATTTTATGACTGCAATCACCATCTGCAGTGATTTTGGAGCCCAAAATAATAAAGTCTGTCACAGTTTCCACCATTTCCCATCTGTTCGCCATGAAGTAATGGGACCGGATGCCATGATCTTTGTTTTCTGAATGTTGAGCTTGAAGCCAACTTTTTCACTCTCATCTTGCACTTTCATCAAGAGGCTCTTTAGTTCTTCTTCGCTTTCTGCCATAAGGGTGGTGTCAACTGCATATCTGAGGTTACTGGTATTTCTCCCAGTAATCTTGATTCCAGCTTGTGCTTCATCCAGCCCAACGTTTCTCATGATGTACTCTGCATATAAGTTAAATGAGCAGGGTGACAATATACAGCCTTGACATACTCGTTTCCTGATTTGGAACCAGTCTGTTGTTCCATGTCCAGTACTAATGGTTGCTTCCAGTACTAATGGTTGCTTCCTGACCTGCATATGGGTTTCTTAGGAGGTAGGTCAGGTGGTCTGCTATTTGCATCACTTTAAGAATTTTTGACCATATATTGTGATCCACACAGTCAAAGACTTTGGCATAGTCAATAAAGCATAAATACATGTATTTCTGGAACTCACTTGCTTCTGTGATGATCCAGCAGATGTTGGCAATTTGTTTTCCGGTCCTCTGCCTTTTCTAAAACCAGATTGAACATCTGGAAGTTCATGGTTCACGTATTGCTGAAGCCTGGCTTGGAGAATTTTGAGCATTACTTTACTAGCATGTGAGATCAGTGCAATTGTGTGGTAGTTTGAGCATTCTTTGGCATTGCGTTTCTTTGAGATTGGAATGAAAACTGACCTTTTCCAGTCCTGTGGCCACTGCTGAGTTTTCCAAATATACTCGCATATTGAGTGCAGCACTTGCACAGCACCATCTTTTAGGATTTGAAATAGCTCAACTGGAATTCCATCACCTCCACTAGCTTTGTTCATAGTGATGTTTCCCAAGGCCCGTTTGACTTCACATTCCAGGATGTCTGGTTCTAGGTGAGTGATCACACCATCCTGATGGTCTGAATCATAAAGATCTTTTTTGTACAGTACTTCTGTGTATTCTTGCCACCTCTTCTTAATATCTTCTGTTTCTGTTAGGTCCGTACCATTTCTATCCTCTATCAACCCCATCTTTGAATGAAAAGACCCTGATGCTGGGAAAGATTGAGGGCAGGAGGAAAAGGGGATGACAGAGGATGAGATGGTTGGATGGCATCACCGATTCAATGGGGATGAGTTTGAGTAAACTCTGGGAGTTGGTGATGGACTGGGAGGCCTGGCGTGCTATGGTCCATGGGGTAGCAAAGAGTCAGACATGACTGAGCACCTGAACTGAACTGAACTTGCATAAAATGTTCCGTTGGTATCTCTAACTTTCTTGAAGAGATCTCTAGTCTTTCCCATTCTATTGTTTTCCTCTATTTCTTTGCAATGATCACTGGGGAAGGCTTTCTTATCTCTCCTTGCTATTCTTTGGAACTCTGCATTCAAATCGGTATATCTTTCCTTTGCTCCTTTGCTTTTTGCTTTTCTTCTTTTCACAGCTGTTTGTAAGGCCTCCTTAGACAGCCATTTTGCTTTTTTGCATTTCTTTTTCTTGGGGATGGTCTTGATCCCTCTCTCCTGTGCAATGTCACAAACCTCCATCCACAGTTCATCAGGCACTCTGTCTATCAGATCTAGTCCCTTAAATCTATTTCTCACTTCCACTGTATAATCGTTAGGGATTTGATTTAGGTCACACCTGAATGGTCTAGTGGTTTCCCCTACTTTCTTCAATTTAAGTTCTGAATTTGGCAATAAGGAGTTCATGATCTGAGTCACAGTCAGCTCCTGGTCTTGTTTTTGCTGACTGTATGGAGCTTCTCCATCTTTGGCTGCAAAGAATATAATCAGTCTGATTTCAGTGTTGGCCATCTGGTGATGTCCATGTGTAGAGTATTCTCTTCTGTTGTTGGAAGAGGGTGTTTGCTATGACCAATGAGTTCTCTTGGCAAAACTTTATTAGCCTTTGTCCTGCTTCATTATGTACTCCAAGGCCAAATTTGTCTGTTACTCCTGGTGTTTCTTGACTTCCTACTTTTGCATTCCAGTCCCCTATAATGAAAAGGACATCTTTTTGGGGTGTTAATTCTAGAAGGCCTTGTATATCTTCATAGAACCATTCAATCACAACTTCTTCAGCATTACTGGTCGGAGCATAGACTTGGATTACTGTGATATTGAACGGTTTGTTTTGTAAACGAACAGAGACCATTCCGTTGCTTTTGAGATTGTATCCAAGTACTGCATTTTGGGCTCTTTTGTTGACTATGATGGCTACTCCATTTCTTCTAAGGGATTCTTGCCCACAGTAGTAGATGTAATGGTCACCTAAGTTAAATTCACCCATTCCAGTCCATTTTAGTTCACTGATTCCTAAAATGTTGGCGTTCACTGTTGGCATCTCCTGCTTGACCACTTCCAATTTGCCTTGATTCATGGACCTAACATTCCAGGTTCCTATGCAGTATTGCTCTTACAGCATCGGACCTTGCCTCTGTCACAAGTCACATACCAAACTGGGTGTTTTGCTTTGGCTCCATCTCTTCATTCTGTCTGGAGTTATTCTCCACTCTTTTCCAGTAGCATATTGGGCACCTACCAAACTGGGCAGTTCATCTTTCAGTGTCCTATCTTTTTGCCCTTTCATACTGTTCATGGGGTTCTCAAGGCAAGAATACTGAAGTGATTTGTCATTCCCTCTTCCAGTGGACTACATTTTGTCAGAAGATTCTTTTATAAAATAATTAATCCAAAATTTATCCCTGAAAATATATCTTTTGAATTCTTTCCTTACATTACAATTTAGATTTTCTTTGTCTCTGTATCCCTGCAAGTGTAAAATTATAAAGTTCTAATTACAGTAAGTATTTACAAGTAATCACCTAGATTTTGGGGAGCTCACTCATCTTTCTCATACTTCTTGCCATTTTCTACAGCATTCAGTGCAATTTTCTCCATTTCTCCTCTTCAGTGACTCACAGTATCCTTCTACCTTAAATTTGATTTAAGGTGGTGGCTATTAAAAGAAGATAGAATTTGTTAACAAGTTTAGGACAGTCAAATAATCTGCTTTCACTTGCAAACTGAGTCTCTCATTTTATACAATGAAAAGGGTGAGAATTAGGCACAGATTACAAAAAAAGACAAGGTGACCTAGAGTAGAGAAATGGATTACGATTCTAGATATAACAACTTTCAGACAGGAGACTAGAATAAGTTTTAAGACCCAGGGCAAAAGAAATCTCTTTAGATTTCCATCTTTTGGCCCAACTCTAACTTGGGTCTCTGAACAATATGTACTGGTCTTTCTACAGCTCAGGCCAGGCTGTGCTTGGATATAGAACTTGTGCCTATATTTACAAAAACTCTGAGGATTATTTCTGTATTGAGTATCTACTGGTTTAAGATAAAGGAACTTAGACTTCATTGTGCACTAATGATCTTCTTATTCTATTTATCCCTGCTGCTGCTAAGTCGCTTCAGTCGTGTCCAACTCTGTGCGACCCCATAGACGGCAGCACACCAGGTTCCCCTATCCCTGGGATACTCCAGGCAAGAACACTGGAGTGGACTGCCATTTCCTTCTCCAATGCATGAAAGTGAAAAGTGAAAGTGAAGTCGCTCAGTCATGTCCGACTCTTAGCAATCCCATGGATTGCAGCTTACCAGGCTCCTCTGTCCATGGGATTTTCCAGGCAAGAATGCTGGAGTGGGGTGCCATTGCCTTCTCCACTATTTATCCCTAGAAAAAGGGAATAATTTCAATGTGAAAGCTGTGTACAAAAGGGGCCACTGTGTCTTACTCAAAGAACTGTCAAGATCTAGCCTGCCATGACAAAAACCTACTCTAAAATGAAAACCAAAATGACCATCTTCTCATTTCTTTACATGGTTTGATAAAATGACAATTTATACTTATGACCAAATTATTTTAGAAATAGTCCTTTGCTAGAGATGGATACTTGAATTCTGTTAGAACAGAGTCCATCAAGGACAAATTTCAGTGAGCTTTCATGTTATAAGCACTGTTTTTCTCACAACAGATAAGGAATTTTTCATAAAGCTGTTAAGGGTTATTGAGTAAATAATGCCTGCTTTACTATGATTTTAACTGCATATTCATGTGACAAATAGGAGGAATATAGAGGGGCTGAATAACTACATTTTGGTAACAGCCTTCAAAGACATCATTCTTCCAGGAAAAAACGCATTGAGACAAATGATCCCTTAATATTTAAGTGCTTATCATAAATATTTAAATTCAGTGATATTTTGCAAACAAAAACTTTAAGTTAAATAAACTTTAAAATAAATTGAGCGTGCACAGAATGGATATGAGTGTGTGGCTTGAATATTGCCACACGCTTATTTTTATATCATCTTTATGTTAAAATATTGATACAATCTTCTAAAATATGTGTCCCCTATGCAGTTAGAGCTAGCCTAGACAAAGAAGTTTTCTACCTTAACTAAAATTATGAAGGAGTTGATGAACTAATGAATTCAGGAAGGTGCTAAATGCTGATTTAACTGTAACATCCTTAAACATCTCATATGGTAAACTTATACTTGGAATTATGGAGTTCCCTGATGTAATTGGTGTCATATTTGTAGGCATCACTAATTTTCTTATGCAGTTTGGGTGGAAAGTTTAGCTTTCTGCATCTGCTAAAAACCACACAGTGCTTAGAATGACACAATTTCATCTGGATTCACAAATTCCAATTTATTCCTAAGTGACTTTGCTGTGCACAATCTGAAAATATAAGCATATGAATTCATAGGCACAGTTGAAAAATGTTGGGATAGAATAGCAAGCATATGCATGAACACAAAAACAATCAGGGTCATCTTACTGTGCCCAAAGGTGGCATGCATGAACAGGGGCTACACACATTTATTAGCTGTTACACATCTCTCCAGACACTTTGCAAGTAAAATGTCTTGACTGTTTTCTAAACCATTATTTTATTGCTAGTAATCTTTGGCAACTAGTCAACTACAGCAATTTCATGAATTAATGTCCCATGTATGCAATATTTCTATCTAGCTTCAGAACTGATAATGAGAAGCATGCCTGATCACAAAATATTGGTTTAAAAACTCTAATGATGGTCATGATTTATTAATGCACTTGTCTACATCTGCTAGAGGGAACTTTCTGCATGCCTCAATGGAAATCTTGATTTTTTGGATGTGAACTGAGGAGAAAACAGGCACGTAAATTATTGCTTTCTTATATGTCATCCTTATAATGTCTTAGGGGAGCTATGGCTTTGCTATTCCCAGGTGAATTTGGCCTTTCCCTATAACTTAATTAGTGACCAAAGCAAATACTCCTGATGTGATTTACTTGGGATAAAGCCAAGGCTTGTATTTTATATGTACAACAGTCTTTACAAATTTATGTGAGGCTTATTTTTATAGCGCTATCATTGATGTAGGGATACCGGCTTTATTTATGCATCTCCCAATTGCATGCATAGTGAGCAACAACTGTGACTCAAGGCTCAGCCAAGACTAATTACATTCCCAAATTCGCTTGACCTTCTCTTCTTTTTTCACTGTAGTAAAAAATGAATAAAAGGGCACACACCATAGAGATTGTTAATAAGTAACTTCATTAGGTGATGTAATGATGAGGTTGTTGCATTTTACAACATTTAGACACAGAAAAAAAAAAGAGAATTGACTATTTTCCCCACAAATGAGGATACAAATTCCATAGCAATTTTTGGTATGTCTATGCAGGAACCATAAAAGGTACCAGAAACCTCCTTGTACCTATTGGGAATAACTACAGCAAAATTCAACAAGACACTTGGACATTTTAATCCAGAAAGAACAGATGTTTACTCAACTGGTAACAACTCAGGAACTTGTTCCTGAGTTCCATTTACAAATAAGACTATTTAATTATTTTAAGAATGGCTGAAAATGCTGAGTGGTGTGAAAGATTGATAACAGAAGAAAATTTTTTATTCTTAACATATAATTTAGTTGTTATTGAGGCACCTGGAACTTCCATTTCTAAAGTGAATACGATATAATTAACTGTCTTAGAAGTATATGTCTTGAAAATATTTCACCTTGTCACTTTGAAAATCCAAAAATTGACAATAATTATTTCCAAGAAAACATGAGGGCTTTGCCATTTATTTTTGTGGTTGATAATATAATGCGCTACCTAGGTCTCCTTTTAGGACTGAAAGACTCAGCTTCTGCTGCCAGTTCGTTACAGAGACTGCTTCTGATGAAGGAGCTGTCTTATCCTGCTCCATTACTAAGTAGCCCACAATCAATGACTGCATGGCATGGGATTATAAAAGTGTACTCCTTGTGTCCCACTCTGAATAATTCTGAAGGATAGGCCTTAGAACTCCTTTCAGGATTTGCTGAATCCTTCTTTAATACTTCACCACTTGAAAGAAGACAAAACATCCAAAGAACATATAAAGATGGGAAGAAGCTCTAAAATAATAATTGCACAGAAATCAAAATGGTGAATGAGAAAGATCTTCTGCTCACCTCCTCCCACACACACATCAATGTGACAACTATTTACAGAGTAACTATCTCTGAGAACAACCTGAAGACTAAGCAGTAAAGATATTCCACAACTAAAGATAAAAGAAGGAACCACAGTGAAATGAGCAGAAGGGGCAGACATGTGGTCTAGTCAGGACCCGATCCCCAGCACAGGTGGGAAACATTACCCACAGAGATTCTCCCCTAGGAGAGAGGAGACTGATCTCTACACTGGACTTGCCAACCTGAGTGTTCTGTACCAAGAAGATTAATTCCCCAAACATCTGGCTTTGGAAACCAGTGGAACTTCACATTTCTGAGTCAGAGGGCTGTCAGAAACCAAGACTCTACCCTTAAAGATGCCTTCAAAAGGTCTCTTGCTCTAAGTCCCAGCACAGAGATAGTAGTTTGAAAGGTACTGGGGTCAGGCCAACTTACTTGTGTTAGAGAGCCTCCAAGAGTCAGCTCTCCAGGAACTGACAGTATCCACTTTTGTGATCTCATTCTACTGTGCTGACACCAGTACTGGTGGGTGCCATTTTGGAATCTTCCCTCTAACCTGTTAGTGCCAGGGGCATGCTCCATCCAACTTCATGCACACAGCCATCTCACAGCACCAGGCCTCTTGGTCAGCCATGCCGTGGGTCTGCTCCCACCAGCACACCATGGGAGTTGTATAAGGCATGGTCTCACAGTCAGCCAGATTGGAAGTGAGCCCTGGATTCCAGAGCACCCACAGCACTTAGCCTTGCCAAAATAAAAAGTTCATGCAGCCTCCATAGAAAATACCCCTGAAACATCTGACTCTGATGTCCAAGGGGAGTGTGCTGCTTGGCCCTAAAGAACTTCTCCTCTATAAGGCTAATGCTCCAAAATTTGGAGATGTAATGGACCTATCTAATACAAAGAAATAAACACAGAGAATTTGTCAAAATGAAGATATAGAGAAATTTATTCCAAATAAAAGAATAAATTTGAAATATATTCCAAATGAAAGAAAAAACAACTAAAAGAAACAAAGATAAGCAATTTTCCTGATAATGATTTCAAGGTAATCATCATAAAAATATTCAGAAAACTTAGGAGAAGAATGGATGAACACTGTTAAGGACTTCAAGAGTTAGAAAACATACAAAGAATCAATCAGTGCTAAAGAATACAGTAACTAAAATGAAAATACACTAGAGAAATTCAACAGTAGATTAGATGATATAGGAGGATGGATCATAATCTAAAAGATAGAATAGTGGAAATCACCAAACATGAATTTAAAAAAAAGGAATAAAGAATTAAGATAAAAGAGGATAGTTTAAGAGACCTATGGTACAACAACACAGGTACTAACATTTGCATTTAGGAGTCCCAGAAGGAAAGAAGAGAGAAAGGAGTGGGTAAATTATTTGAAAAAATATAGCTAGAAAATTTCCTGGCCTGGGGAAGAAAATAGACATCCTAGTCCAAAAAGGACAGAGATTCCCCAACAAGATGAACCAAAAGAAGTTCACATCAAAACACATTAAAATTAAATTGTCAAAATTTAGATATATGAAGAGACTCTTAAAAGCAGCAAGAGAAAAACAGTGAGTTACATACATGGGAACATGCATAACACTGTCAGCTCACTTTTTAGCAGAAACTTTGCAGGCTAGGATGGAGTGGTATAATATATTCTAAGTGCTAAAAGAAAAAAAATCTGTAACTAAGAATACTCTTGTTTGATAAAGATATCATTCAGACTTAAAGGATAGGTAAAGAGCTTTGTAGACAAGCAAAAGCCAAAGGAGTTCATCACCACTAAGTCAGTCTTAAGGAAATATTAAATGGCATCCCTAAGTGAAAAAGAAAAGATCATAACCAAAATGAAGGAAATTATGAAAGAAAAAAAAATTACCAGTAAAGGTAAACATATAATAAAGGTAATGGATCAACCACTTATAGTGTTAATAAGAAGATTAAAATACAAAGGTAGCAAAATAATTTGCATCCATAATATGTAGTTAATGGACTCACAAAATCTAAAAAAAAAAAAAAAAAAACAACAACACAAAAAAAAGATGTAAAATATGATACCAAAACCATAAAATTGTAGAGGGAGTAAAAATGTAGGGGTTTTAAAATGTCTTTGAACTTAAGCAATCAAGTTAAAATATAAAACTATATACTTAGTTTATTATGTATGAACTTTATGGACATCACAGACTAAGAACAGATGCACAAAAAATAAAGAGAAATGGATCTTACATATTATTAAAGGAATTTATCAAACTACAGTGGAAGAAATCAAAGAAGACAGAAACAGAAAAGAGCTGCAAAAGCAACTAGAAAACAGTTAACAAAATGGCAATAAATACATATCTGTCAATAGTTACTTTAAGCATAAAATGATTCAAACAAAAGAGATAGGATGGCTTGCTGGATTGAAAAAAAATAAAATAAAAACAGCAATAGATCATATCCCTGGTGGCTCAGATGGTAAAGAATCCACCTGCAATGCAGGAGACCTGGGTTCAATCCCTGGGTTGGGAAGATACCCTGGAGGAGGGCATGGCAACCAACTGTAGTATATGTGCCTGGAGAATCCCCATGGACAGAAGAGCCTGGCAGGCTACAGTTCATGGTGTTGCAAAGAGTAAGACACAACTGAGTGACTAAGCACAGCACAGAGACTCAATTCAGATCTAAAGACACACTCAAACTGGAAGTGAAGGAATGAAAAAAGATTCTCCATGCAAGTGGAAATAAGAAAGTTGAAAATATGCTTTAAAACAAAGACTGTAACAGGAGACAAAGGGCATTGCATAACCGTAAAAAGATCAATCAAGAAGTGGGACATAAAACTTGTAAATACAACATGTGTGTGTGTTAGGTGCTCAGTTGTGTCTGACTCTTTGTGACCCCAGAGACTATAGCCTGCCAGGCTCCTCTGTCCATGGAATTCTCCAGGCAAGAATACTGGAGTGGGTTGCCATTTCTTTCTCCAAAACACAACATAGAATACATAAATATATAAAGCATATATAGGCAGACATTAAAAGAGAAATCAACAGCAATGCAGTGACATTAGGGGACTTAAAAGAACCAATTGCATCAATGGATATATTGTCCAGACAGAAAATAAAAAAGCAATAGTAGCCTTAAATGACACATTAGTTCAGACAGACTTAAAAAATACCTATAAATCATTTCATTCTTAAACAACAGAATTACACTCTTCAGATGAACACAGGATGATCTCCAAAATAGACCACATGCTAGGCCACAAAACAATTCTCAATCAATTTTTAAAAGATTGAAATGATATCAATCATCTTTTCCAATCACAATAGTATAAGATGAGAAATCAATTACAAGAAATAAAGTGGGGGGAAAAAAGCACAAATGGATGCTAAACAATATGCTAATAAATAATCAATGGTTCAATGAAAAAAATCAAAGAATAAATCAGAAATTACTTGAGACAAATGAAAACAGAAACACAATATATAAAATCCAAAGGATGGAGCAAAAGCAGTCTTAAGAAGGCAGTTTATAACAAATACTGGACTCTCAAACAACAAGAAATCTCTCAAACAGTTTAGCATTATATCTAAAAGAACTAGGAAAATAAGTAAAAACAAAGCCCACAGTTAATAAAATAATAATAATAATAATAAATTAGTGTAGTGTAGCACTCAGTCATGTTCCACTGTTTGTAACCCCATCAACTGTAGCCTACCAGGCTCCTTTATCCATGGAATTTTCCAGGTTGGAATACTGAAGCAGGTTGCCATTTCTTTGTCCATGGGATCTTCCCAACCCAGGGATCAAAACCGCATTTCTTGTGTCTCCCATATTGGCAGGTGGATCCTTTACCATTAGCCCCACCTGGGAAGACCAATAAAGATAAAAATGGAAATAAAAGAAATGGAGACTAAAAGGGCAAGAGAAAAGGTCGATGAAACTAAGAGCTTGTTCTTTGGAAAAAAAAAACAACAACAACTGATAAACCTTTAGCTAGACTTTTCAAAATAAAAATAGAGAGAGCCCAAATAAACAAAATTTGAAATGAATGATGAGTTGTAACTAACAGACGAGGGATGAAGAGGAAGCCAAAGAAGATTGTGTGTCTTATCAACCAAATATCAGTGTGGGCAATGGGAATTTACCCTTACTAGGGACCTATAGGAGAAAGTGTAGAAGATGCATCCAGAGTAGTGTCAGTCATTTTTAAAAGACTTTTACTAGAGGTTAATCCCAACTTCCAGCCGGCTGTGTTTATATATGAATGTGTGTTTATGGAGTGGGGTGTTGACCAGCAATAAAAGCCAGAGAAAGACCTCATGGAAAGGACAGAAATAGAACCAGATGGTTATGGGTGGAATACCAAGAGCTTTTGCCGTATCCTAATACCCAGATGATCAATTTTTAGATATATATATCTTAAAAAATGCAAACATATGTGGACTAAAAGTCATGTGCAGGTATATTTATAGCAGCAGTATTTTAATAACCCCAAACTGACAAAAATCCAAATATCCATAATAGTAGCATAGATACACAAGTTGTATTATTTTATAATAGAATATAAACAAGGAGAATGAATGAACCTTACACAACAATGTGGATGAAATTTACAAACATCACATTGACGGGAAAATATCTAACAGAGAAGAATATATATATACACATATATATGAAGGCAAACTCAGGCAAAACTCATTTGTGAAACTAGAGCTCAGGATAGCAGTTGTTACCTTAGAAAGGGTGATGTGTGTAATGGTCAGGGACACCAGGACACCATCTCACAGTGTGTGGAATGTTCTGTTGCTTAATGAGGGTAGTGATTATATGAATTTCCAATCTTCGTAAAAATTCATTGAATTTTCCATTTACTATTTGTGGCCTTTCAATATGTATATTAGCCTTCAATAAAAAGTTTACTTTAACAAATATAAATCTTAACCTGAGAACTAATGGCAACATTGATTTCATATTTCTTCAGAGAGATTCTAACTCCTGTCAGAAAGTTAATGCTGGGGACTTTAATTCCATTTTTCAGCAGTTCTGTTGCAGGGTGCTAGAGGATTCAGCACCTCTGTCTGTGATTAGAGGAGAATACTCTGGAGAAATGACTAGGACATGCCAAATGTTAAATTTTCATTATCATATGCTCTCTTTTACAAGTTCCTAGCTTCAAGTCTATTTTTATATTTCCGTTAACAGTTCCATAGTTCTGAGCAATTGGCTGGTTTTTGTGAAATCCATCTCATTATGAGACCAAAAGAAAATGTCTTTCTTCTGATCAGTTCAGTTTTTAGGAATCCTTTGTGCACCCACCCCCATCCCCGACCCACCACACATATACACACTCACACACACACACTTTTTAAACATAAACCTTTCCCCAGATACTGATATCTAGCCAACTATGGCTGCACTTCTCTCTGTTTTTACAGAAACATAATATATGTTTTGTCCACTATCTTATAAATGGATATGTCCTTCATTATCCTCCTTAGAGCAACCCTAGACAGGATAAGCAGACTCATCTGGGTGCAAATAAAAATGGAGACAGAGCTTAAGTATTTTTAGAAATGTAGTCAGAGCCAATAAGAGCTGCTTTAGAAATGCAAATGAGAATTGCATTGCCAGAAGGCAGATGTTGCAAGAAAAAAAAGTATGGGTATGTAGCATGTTACCCTGCCAGAGGTCCCATTTGTGATTTTTCTTTTTTCTGAGAAAGGGGTGGTGGAAAATCTTTTTAGACTAGTGAAAGTGTCCTTTCATCACACTCTCTAAGTCTTTGAGTTTTTAAAGAGTTGCATAATAGTTATGTCAGGCAAGTGTATGCTCCTTGATTCTTTGTCTCGTCACAACAAGGATTTGGAGTGATGGACATTAAAGTCACCCTCAGCGAGTCACAGCTCTTGGGTCTTGGACAGACTGTGTTATAGCTCTTAGAGAAATCAGTGTTACAGCTCTATTTTATTTAGAAGATAACAGGAAAATCCATCTTCCAGGCGTAAAGACATGTCAATCCAAAGACGCAAAGAGAAGAGCGCCCCATCGTGCGGGAGAGAGAGAGAGAGAGAGCCCTTTGGCTCCTCTTTTTATGTTTTTTTCTTCCCCCTGGGCCTGCCCTATGCAAATTGGGCTTGGCCAGGAGTGCTGTTCTACCTGAAGTCCTCACTCCGGTCCTCTGACCTTCCTTTGACCTTCCTCTGTTCTATTTTCGCGGGCTCTTCCCTTCCTTGTCTTTTAGCCACCGCCATTTTGGACTCCTTTTCCCTATTCTAACTACCTAACAGGTACATATATAACTGTCAGTCATCCTATGGTCAAGTACAGATTTCCACATTCTTTCCATAACAAAATGGGCTTCCCTGGTGGCTCAGTTGGTAAAGAATCCACCTGCAATGTGGGAGACCTGGGTTCGATCCCCGTTTTGGGAAGATCCCCTGAAGAAGGGAATGGCTACCCATTCCAATATTCTGGCCTGAAGAATTCGATGGACTATATAGTCCATGGGGGTAGCAAAAAGTCGGACACAACTGAGTGACTTTCACTTCACTCCATAACAGAATACAATAAGGATTAGCAAGAGTATACATATAAAAAGAGAGTAAGCAAAGTAAGATCAACCCATTGATGACAGAAAATCAGTCAGAATAAATAGTTTGTGTGTATAGTGATAGAAAAACCAGGGTGGCTGGTCTACAAGAATTCTTTGTCTTTAGCTGCTATGAATAAAATCAAGCACTGAAAACAACAGATAGTCAGCAAAGAAGTCAATATGAAACAGCTTGTTATCTAATCCTGCACAAAGCTACTCAAAGGTCATGAATGTCTGTGAAATTAATGTAGCTTTGTGGTTTGTATTCCAGTATAAGCTAATGATTGACATTGTTAAACATGAAATCATCTTGTTTGTTCTAAATGCTGGGAATTGAGACAAAAGTGAGAAAGTAACTTTCATTGAAGAGACTTGGAGAAATGAGAGGGAGAGGTGGGGAGAAAATTGACTTCAGGGAGTGACTTTTCATGGAGATTGGTTATTTTTCCACTTATGATTTTATCTATTGGGGGATATTTAAATATGCAACACTATCTCTTCTTTTATTCTGATGCAGGCTCACTTAAAATTTCTCTTTTAAAGGAAAAGGGAGAGGTGAAATGGGAGCTTTGCAAAAGAGATGAGATGTGGACATTTCCCAAAAATGCATAAGGATAAAGTAATTTGTGGTAGTGGTCCAATAAAAGGTGTCTTTTAGTTCCTCCCCTGGGCAATGCTGAGTGTTACCATCTGTCAACTAAGAAAAACCAGAAAACGAAAATACATAGCATAGAAGTTGAGAGTTATATTTTTTGAGGACCTTCAGGACATTACTTAGGACTAAAACCTGGAAGACAGCCCCTCATATAGCTCTGAGGAATTGTTCCAAAGGGGTAAGAGAAGAGCCAGGTTACGTAGGAGTTGTGCTGAAAAAAAAAACAAAAACCACGTAAGTCAAATCTCAAAAGATTACTGTTAATCACAGAAAAACTGGACATCTGAAGTTAATAACTTGAATGCTTTCCTATATATGGAAAATACAAGAGTCTGGGCTCATTGAAACTGTTGCTTTGACATGCATCTTAACAATCTAGGGCCAGGAATCCTGTTCTTCTCAATTCTAAATTCACCCCAGGGTGTACCTTTGGGGATGGGATGGCTTGATGGTGGACAAAATTTGTTGTTTGCTAGAATGGCAGGCAACATTCTTTGTTCACACATCTCAGGTGGTGGAAATAAGAAACCAAGACAACCATAAGGGCTGGCCCTCTCAGTTTGATTAAATTATAAATGGGTTTCTTCCTGACTCTAGGCCCTCACCTCCCTGTTCTTAGAGCATTTACTTTAGAAACTTGGAAATGTAAATTCTCTCTTTGCTCCTTTGAGATGTAAATCTTCTACCAACTTAGAATGCCAACGTCGTTTTCAAGGGCCTGGGAGCCATCCCTTTGAAATGTAATTATCAAGAAAGATAGCACCCCTATTTTCCAGTCTCTGTGAGAGGGTTGGAGCCTAACTTTGATAAGTGCCAATTAGCAAGTATAGCTGGCTTAATCACATAGCGCAACCTCCCTCTAATATCCTCCAGCACTTTCCCACAAGCTCATCTCAATGCTTAAAAATTGGATTTGAGTTCAATCTCCTTTCCCTATTGCAGTAGTCTTCCTTGCCTTTTTAAATGGTCAGGTGCAGTTTGTCTTTTTACAAAACCTTAGCAACTGCTGCTGTTAGAATGAGTGTGTCTAAAGAAAGCAGAGTTTACCAATTATGCAATTGCAGTTTATGCTGGTATTGGAGATCTCCTCCCCAACAATGTTTGTGCAATGTAGGGCAATGGCACTATGCAATAGTTAGCAACTCCTAGAACTTCAGAGTGGAAATTCCCTCAAGTTTTGGCCAGAGATCTGTCTAGAATTCATACTGCTGACCTCAGAAAAATGTACTAAGGAAAGGAGGAACTGTCTATAACTGAGGTAGGTTGAGAGCAACTTTGGCAGAGTCTTTTTGATTGAATAAATGAAGCCAATTTCAAGAGTTGATTCCTTCTAGAAATTCAAATATCTTCCCTACTACTTGCATCAGTATTAACAGCCCGTCTTCTAATCACTTCTTTCATGTACATGGAAAGAAGCTGGCCTTCAGTCTTACTTGGTCTTCCCATATAACTCAGTATCCAGTCTTAATCTTTCTCTTTTTTACACTAAGAATCCTCAAAAACACTTTTCTATCTATCAGAGTTAAAAAAACAAATGAGCACAAAGAAGGTGTCTTTTTCACAGTACCTTGGAAATGATCTATTAGTAATAAATATTTACGGAATAAATGAATGAATTCCACATTTGAATATTCTCAAATTGGTTTTATTCCTTTATTATTGGCTAACATAAATGTCAATTCCTTAAATTTTCAATTGCTAAAAGCATTTAACTTTTAAAAATGTACTTGTTTTAAGATATACTTGTTTTTAAAATGTACTTTTAAAAATGAGCTGTTACTGCATATTCAAATAGGAGGTTGTCTTTTCAGTAGAGGGTAGGAATCTGTTCCATCTCACTTATTTTCTACTCTTCCTTCCATATCTTATTTAAAAACCACACTGAGAAGAAAGGTCTTTTAAGATTGGTGATGCAACTTTCATCTATAAAAGAGAGAAAGTTAATGGGCTCATAAGAGATTAGTCTGAGTTTAGACTCAGTCACCAATGAGCCTGTAACAACAACAAAAGCATTTAAAAGACTGTTTACTACCTAGTTTCTTTTTTCTCTCTGATCATTGAGAATGCTATTACTATGTACAAATATGTATATATATCACACAAAAATTCTCACACCCTCAAGGTATGCTGTATTGTACTTTTGTAGCAGTTGGATTGTGTTGGCTGGGAGTATCAGAAAACTCCACTACATTGATTAAATAATAGCAGTATTTTTCACTCATATAGAGATAGATAATCTAGTGTTACTGCAGTAGCTCAATGATCTCATCAAAAACTCAGATTCTTTCAATCTGTCTTCTCTGCCTTTTTTGGTATGCAGACCTCTGTCCTCTTACCTCTTCCTGGTGACTGAAGAGCGACTTCTCTTGGCAATATAGGCAGGAAGAAAGAGAAAGGGAAATGAGAGAGGTCGAGGCCAATCATATTTATTCATTTTAATAAATTAGAAAAACCTGTCCTGGATGCCCCCCCCCGGCCCCTCCGACCATCATTGTCCATTCCTACAACAGTCACAGGCCAAGTACTAGGGGAGCAACAATCCTGGGTTAAAGCACCATGGTTTGTTCCCTGGGGCGGTGATGGAGTCCTACCATCCTGAGATCAAAAGATCTTGGTAACCACCTGAATAAACCTGGATTTTGTTAGAAGAGAAAAATGAGAGTGAGGAAGTTTGGATCTTGTTTAAGCAGTAGATACTGTATATTATGACTTTTCTTTTAAAAACCAACATCAATTGGGAACTTACTTTGTATAAGGTATTATTAACTCTACCTGATTAATTTGTCTAATGTGCAAAACAACTCTACAAAATAGATACTTGTATCATTTCTACTTTACATATGAGGAAAATGAGCAATAATTTGTCCAAGGTTTTACACCTAGAAAAGAACAGAGCCTGGTCTTGAACCCTAACCCTTCAGCTTAGTGCCAAACAGTTTTCCATGTCAACTAGTCTTAAATTTATTTGTGACTTAATAAAACATGTATGAAGTCTAGCCTAATTTTGTGTTACATGATTTTAATGAGGACTATTTAGGGCTTCCCTGGTGGCTCAGTGGTAAAGTATCCCCCTGCCAATGCAGGGGACACAATTTCAATCTCTGGTCCAGGAAGACTCCACATGACACAGGACAGCTAAGCCCCAGCACCGCAACTATTGAGCCTATACTCTAGAGCCCATGAGCCACAACTACTGAACTCACTTGCCACAAATACTGAAATCCATGCACCCTAGAGACTGTGCTCTGCCACTGCAATGAAAAGCTCGCATACCGCAACTAAGAGTAGCCCCATCCCACTCAACTGGAGAAGGCCACATGCAGAAATGAAGACCCAGCACAACCAAAAACAAATAACTAAACCGTTAAAAAAAAAAAAAAGAGTACCATTTATAACAGAGAACCCAGCATCTTGCCAGTCTAACTTTGATTTCTATAGCACCTGATGGAAATTTTAAAACGTCATTATGTATGAAGTGTTCCTTCTTGTTAGTTTCAAGTGTTGAAAAATCCCAGATCTAACATACATCTCTTAGCTTAAATTGAATTCTGCAAATCTTTATGGACTGCCCACAAAGAAACAGAAACCATAAGTTTGGAGCTTGATAATAACAATACTTTGGTCAGAGGAAGAGGCTCATAAACACATAATTACAATTATGGCATGATAAATGTTATCAGAAAGAAATGTACAATTACCTTAAGGTCGACAGATTTGCCTAAGGCCAAATGTGGGAGTCAGGGAATGCTATAAGAGGAGGTAATTGAATTGAGCTTTGAAGGAACAAATTTATGAAACCCACTGGAATCAGTAAAGATGATCAAGTTTTATAGAAGCAGAATCTTAAAAAAAAAAAAAGAAAGCTGTAGTAGGTTTAGATACCTTTTAAAGCATGGGCATATTCAGTTCACAATCAAAGAAAATTGATGTAAATGTCATGATCTACAATGAATCTTTTGATTTGCAGGAAAATTATCCAAACATGAATCTCTATCAGCATCAGAACTTCAGTGCTAAAAGCTACTCCCCTAGAGCTTTAACATTCCAAGCTTTGAATGCAAAATGTATATATAGTTGGATGATCAAATTTTATTCAGCTTGGGAAAAGAGTTGGAGAATAAATGCATTATAAGCTCATGCAAATATAATTGATTTTAGAAATACGTTAAATTTTGGAAACAGCAATATTTTATGTGATCTTCAAAAATTAATGCAATGGATAGATAGCTAGATATGTGAGAAAGCATGTATAATAAATTGTCAGTTGTGGAAATACATGATGGGTATATGAATGTTCATTATATAATTCTTTCAAATATTCCTCATGTTCAAAAAGTGTCATAATGAAATCTTGAAAAGATAAAGCAGTGCAATATGTCTCTTCAAGAAAGCTGTGGGTTACCAGGATACATAATTTAGCTATGTAGCCCTTGCATTGAGGCAAAGCTGAATGTTCTTCTGGCTCTAGGACTGTAGGTCAAGCCACTTGGCTCAGGTTTAAATTAATCAGATAATCCAATCTCTTAGCCATAGTTATTGGCTATGCAGTCAAGGACATGCATACAAAGATGGACTATTAAAATTTGAGTGAAGTTTGTTGAAGTCCTCTGAGGAAGGATGCTTCCTCAATCTTTTTTTTTTTTTTTTTTTTTTTTTTTTTTTTTTTTTTGCTTCCTCAATCTTTTGAGAAACTTCTGGAACCGTCTGTCTTTCTTGGGTTGTGAAAGAAGTCTTGCTTAGATGAATTGTTGAATGTCATTTTTTAATGACTGGGGCGAAGCTGGCAGGAGAGTAGATTCTTAGAGCTGCTGAATCAAATCTTCTCTGTATGTTTTCTTTCCAGTTAAACATACGTATAAATCCCTCTTTAATTTAGTCCAGTGTACATTCTGTTGAATGCATATAGTTACAGATTTCACATGTAAACACAGTGCTCGAAATAAGGAGACAGAATAATGATGTTCACATTTTACAAGGATATAGACGTGTGTGCATATATGTGTATATTCTAATGTGTTCAAATGCATAAGTCTTCAACTGTAAGAAATATCCATATAGAAAATGGGTAACTCCGAGTATATATCATAAGCTAATTTGATTATCAATGACCACTTTTTAAGCTTAGAGCATTATATTTAGGCCTAGTTTTTTGGAAATTTCCAGAATTATCTTTCTGATGGCTCTTGCTTTATTGAAAACAAAATAGGTAGTATCCATTTATTACTGAAAGTTTTCCTGGTCACACAAAATCACATGTTCACACATGTTCATACACACATTTATATACATACATATACTCATACATACATATACATATGTTTGTGTGTGTGTGTATTACTATACTTGGGTTTCTATATAGAATACCATAGACTGGGTGGCTGAAATAGCAGACATTCATTTTCTCACACTTCTGGAGACTGAAAGGCCACAATTAGGTGTCAGGAAGCTTGGTGTCTGGTGAGACCTCTCTCTCTGATTTGCAGGTGGCTGCCTCCACATTGTGTTTTCAGATGTCCCTTCCTCTGTGTGTGAGGAGAAAGAGCTCTCTGGTGTCTCTTCCTCTAAAGATACCAGTCCTTGTGGGATTAGGGTCCCACCCTTTTAACAGTATTTGGCCTTAATTACTTCTTAAAGATCTTATTTCCAAATATAGTCACATAGAGTGTTCGGACTTTGACATAGGAATTTTGGGGAAAACAACTTATATGTTATACACACATACATACACACAAACACTTATATTTCCATCATCAACCATGGTAAATGTGTGACTTTTACCATGAAAGTTATAACTGAAACATTATAAGAGATGAGTGAACCTAGTGTTACTTACTCCTCCACGTGCCCACTTCCTCTATCCTCCAAGCTCCAAATGGCTACCAGGAAAATAGCTCATCAGAAACACCTACTAGGCAGTATGAATAGGGTTGCCTGATTTCGCTAGGAAAAAATAGAGGATGCCAATTGCATTTTAATTTTAGACAAACAAGTATTGCATAAACTATATTAAAAGGCTATCGCTCATCTGAAAATCAAACTTAACAGGGAGTCCTGTGTATTATATGGATAGAGGTTTTTTTTTTTTTTTTTTTAGTCATTGTTCTTGATGGAAGGACTGTAGCATTATTTTTACACTCAAAAAGAAGTGCAGTTTTTGATTCTGCTCAATTCTTCACGTCTTACATCCTGGCCAATTCTGGGGAAACCTGTTGCTGACTATATGGCATTACATTCCTATTTGATATTTAATTTAAGGAATGTCAAATGATGTTCTTGGTATGGTGTCACATGGGTGGCTGAGTGACAGGATGCAAACACCATACAAGATAAGACACGGCTCTAGTTTTAAAAAGTATATATTTCTGCAAACATCTTGAAGCAATACACATTTAGTAGAGACCTCCATTAGTGCTCAACAACTATTTAGCACTGCACTGGCAGTTGATGTCTTTGTATTGTTGATTTTCAGTAAAGATTGTGATGTAGTTGATTGTATCCCCCAAAAAAGCTATGTCAAGGTCCCAGTCCTTGGTGTCTCAGTATGTGGCCTCACTTGGAAATAGCATCTTTGCAGATACAATTAGTTGAGATGAGATCATACTAGACTATAAGGGTCCCCTACTCCAATGTGACTGGCGTCCTTATAAAAAGATTGCCACAGGGAGACAGACATACACTGGGAAAGCACTATGTAACAACCTTGGCAAGGATTGGAGTTACGCAGCTGCAAGCCAAGGAGCATCAAAAATTGCTGGTAAACCCCCAGATACTGGGAGTATGCAAGGAAGTGTCTCTTCATATGTCTAAGGGAGCACGACCATGCTATAACCTTGAGTTTGGACTTCTAGCCTCCAGAATTTTAAAGCCATACATTTCTGTTGTTTTCAACAGATTGTTATAATCACTTGTCATCAGAATAGCAGCATATCCAAGGTTTAAGCTCTATCTTGGAGCCTATTTCCATATGTTGGGAGAGAATCACCAATTGGGAGAAAAAGTCTAACCCTATAGTAAAGAGGACACTTAACTATGGACAACCCAGAACTTCTTTTTCTTTCTTTTTTAAGAAAAAAGGGGATTTAGAGAAGAAAGAATTTTTTTTTCATTTTCTTTATAGTACTCCTTATTTCATTTTACTGCAACAATTCCAATGAGAAGTGCGAAAGGCTTTTTATTGTCATATCAGATTTACATGGTAAAATTTAATGTACTTCTTGTCAGCTTTAAACACTGGAAATATCAATAAAATGTCAAATTATATTTGACTTCAAACCCAAGTGGTTATAAAAATGCAATACAAATTTACAATCATTTAGTCTTCCCCTTTTCCCACAATAAAACACCCCATTTTATTCTTTATGGGAAACTAAACTTATTTTGCTCAAAGCTGGTAATTTATTAGCGCTTACATCAGATCTGAAGTGTGTTTCTCTTAGAAATCAATGGCAGGTCTGGAACTAGGACCAAACTTTTTAATTATGGCTTTGAAGTAATGTAATTGTGGTTTTTAATGTGTCGTACATCTGCTTGAAGGATTATATGAGTTTGTTCAAAGTTCTGGAAGCAATAAAGTTAATTTTTTGGATGGTGAGCTAGCAAAGGGAAACCAGTAATGCTAATTGGAGTGTACAGCATAATATCTCTTAATGCATTTTGTGATCTATCTCACACAAGGAACATCTTGCCCAGGGTGTCAGCAGGAACTGCATCAAAGGAACTCGGTCGGCCTTCTGTTCCATCATTTTCTCCCTTTCTTTTTCCAGGTTCCTGGCTTTGAAACAACTCTTCCTCCCTTCAGTGAAAGATTCAATGGCATGCAGCTGATGTTGTTCAATGTTACTGAGGATTTGAGGCCAAGCCTGTTTTACAGATTTGGGTATGTAGGCAAGGGCTATGTCAGTGGTTGGGAAGTATAGTCATTTCTTTCAAACCAGCACAGCTAATTACTGGAAGTGAATTGTAGGACAGGAAATTCAACAGAAGTTGGAGAATGCTAGAGAGAGCAAAGAAGGAGAAACCTTTCTTTGGGTTTCTGTTCTGGCACTTTTTCTTGGATTCCCATGTAAAAAACATTTCTTTACTAGTTCAAGATACTCAGATCTCTGGATCATAAATTTCTCAATATTAAAAATCAAACTCGAGCCTGTTCCTTTTCCATGCTTTCTTCCCCTGTACACATATATGTGTCTCTTTCTTTTATTTCAATTTTATAATTATGTGACATCATGTACGTCTCTCTAAACTCTGTTCAGTTAAGTTCAGTTCAGTTCAGCCACTCGGTTATAGCAAGGTTATTGAGACCCCATGGACTGCAGCACACCAGGCCTCCCTGTCCATCACCAAATCTAAAGTCTGTTAGCTTTCTCTAAAAAACTCTCTCTTATCTTGCTGCTGCTAAGACACTTCAGTCGTGTCCGACTCTGTGCGACCCCATAGACGGCAGCCCATCAGGCTCCCCCAACCCTGGGATTCTCCAGGCAAGAACACTGGAGTGCGTTGCCATTTCCCTCTCCAATGCATAAAAGTGAAAAGCGAAAGTGAAGTCGCTCAGTCGTGTCAGACTCTTAGCGACCCCATGGACTGCAGCCCACCAGGCTCCTCCATCCATGGGGTTTTCCAGGCGAGAGTACTGGATGGGGTGCCATTGCCTTCTCCGCTCTCTTATCTTGGTGCTTCACAAAGTTAAGGTGTACTTTGTGTGTAACTTAGGTTGATCTGTATTAAAGTAAACATAAAACTTAAAATGTTTGTAAAATTGTTCCACTGGTTGTGGTGCTTGGTTGGAATCATCTCTTTGACTTTCTGCAAACTTCTGTTTCCTTGTTTGTTTCTCTGCCTCTTGCATTTCTCCCCAGTGATGGCTCCACTCTCCTCGGCCATCTGAGCCCACTCTACCACTTTCTTTCCTTCAATCAATGGCTTGACTTCAAGTTGCATGAAGAAAAAAAACTATCAAATGACAGCTTCCCCCTACCACTTATGCTTAGAAATTGTATTCTGGTGAGCATCGTTTTTCAGATGAGGGAGACCTAGTCTTTGATTATCCTTTTTCTCATGTTTTTAATTTCTTCCTTTAAATGACTCATCAGCACTTGTATTTTTGTACCTGGTTTTGGTGGTGGGAAGAATTATGCCTCCCCCAATATCTGTATCCTAATCCTTGAATCTTGTAAATATATTAGGTTATATGGCCATGAGTTTACCTAGCAGATGGAATTGAAGTTACTAATTAGCCTACTTTGAAATGGGGAGATTATCCTGGATTATCCAGCAGGCCCAGTACAGTTACAAGGGTCATTGAAAAAGAACACCGAAGGCAGAACGGGTCAGGGTGATACACTGAAAATGACTCAATATGTGTTTACTAGCTTTGAAGATGAAGGGAAGTGACTCTGAGCCAAGGGATATGGGCGACCTCTAGAAACTGGAAAGATGAAGAACAGATCATACCCAGAACCTACAAGAAGGAAGGCAGCCCTGTGTTCACCTTAATTTTACCCTGATGAGACCCAAGTCAGATACCTTACATACAGAACCTAAGACATTTGTGCTAAGATGTACTAGTTTGTTAGTTTAAGTTTATGACATTAATTAGTTGATTAAGTTTGTGGTAATTTTTCATGGCTGCAAACAGAAATCAGCTATCAAACCAGTAACACCAACTAAATGAAATAAATAAACTCAAATACAGCCAAATGAACGAATGTTCCCAAATACCATGTATTGTTTACTCTCCCCCACCTCAGTCTCTCCCTCAATTGTCTCTTAATCTCAACCTTTCTCACTCCTTCTCCTTTTATAACTAAATTGCTCAAAATTACTGTATGAACATACCCACCCTGTCTTCTCCCTCTCATGCCTGTCTTCTACATACTCTAAACATGACTTCTGCCCTCACTATGGCATTGAGTCAGCCATTACTAAAATTGCCGATGACACCCAAGTTACCAAGTTCAGGAGACCTTTATTCCTCATCATCATTTAATGCCTTTGCTTCAAATCCCTCATTGAAATAGTGCTTTCTCTCAACTTCCATGACACCAAAAACTTTAGATTTTCATTCTCTTCTTGGACTTTCTCCACGCCTTTTCTGGCTTTCCTCACCTCATCTGATTTGTGTGTGTGTGGCAACTCCTGTGTGCTGAAACCTAAACCTTTATCATGAGCCCATCATAAAACAGATACCACCACAGCTATCTTGGTCAAAGAAAACTTAGTATATTGACTTGATTACACAGATGATAAATAAAAACAGAGGAGCCAAATGGAGGATGTCAAGGTAACCCAGAAGCTAGTAACAGTGAGAAGCTGCAGTCATTCTTCCAAGATCCTAATGCATAAAACACACTGCCTGCCTTCTACCTAGTCTTTATGTTTTCCCTGAAAATAATTTTTAAATGTGACAAATTTTCTGGATTCTCACAATCATTACTCTGGTACAAACCACCATCATCTGTTATGGAGCCACAGAAATGCATCACATTTTTCTATTCTTTTGCCAAAGAACTACTTTCTAAATGCAAACCTGATAGGTGTACCCTGTTCCCAAATTATAAATTGTATTTACATTTAGGCTACAAGAAAAGAAAAATCTTAACCTAAAAGGTACTGGTTTGATCTGGTGTAATTCCCCACTTGGCTCTCAAACTACTATTCATCCATCATAACTGACTTTCTCCAAGAAATCTTCTTTTTCTTTCCAGCTCCTCGTTTTTCTTTCCCTGGAATGATGTTCTCATTGCTTCTGTTGCCTCACTCATTCTCTCCTTGGAGTGAAAGATGTATTTATCTGATTGGTAAATTTGAGAGAAAAAACTAGACTTGTGCAGTGTGACTCAACCATTCTTTCTGCCTTTGTCTTTTGGGATTTACCCTTTAGTAGAGGCCACAGACCTGCTTTGTTCTGTCCACTGAAACACTGAACTGTAACCATAGTACTGAGGCCTGTAGTTTTAGGATTTTTCTATTATTTAACATGACTTAATTTTTTTTTTTCATCTTTCCAACTCTTAACCTCCCTCAATTGCACTTACTCTCAGGTGCAAAAGGGAGAGGTTTTTATCTAGAGTGCCCACTAAATGCACAATGTCCAGCTTAGTTACACCTCTCTTTCCCAGGGGTCTCTGTAGCTCTCCTCTCTCCCCCTCTCCCTCTGCTGGGGCATTTGTCACAATGGTCCGTAAATCATTATTTGAGTGTCATCTGTGAATGGTCTCTTGCCCTGCAAAAAGCTGTACTCTGTGAAGCAGAAGCTGTATCTTTATCACTGTTGTATTTCTAGTGCCGATCATGGAACCTGACAGAGAATGAGCAGTCTGAAATGATCACTGATAGAATCCATGGAAAAACTTACTCCTTTATACATGAATGGCCAGGGAGGGGTCAGAAGGCTGCCGCTATGGGCAGGCAGTATCCCAAGAGGAACCCTGATGCTTTAAGGCACAGAATAAAATTCATTTCCCAGCTTTTTACAGAAAAAGAATATATATAAAGACTAAGGAAAGTTGAGTGAATTTTATTTGTAATATGACAGCAAACTCTCTCAAGTGTATGAGAACAGAAAAAAAAAGCCAACAAAATCGGAGTGAGTGAAGTATCTCAGACTGAAAGTGTGATTTCTGGGCTTTAGTCTGGATTTTCTTTTACTGTATATCTCAGTATTTGATTTACCACTTGTGATATTTAGGATAGATGTGTTCAATCAATGAGCATTTTTAAGTATCTCTGATATATACTAACCTTTTTGATTTCTACTGGGGTTGTAAGTCACAGTCCAAATTTTAGAGTCCTCATGGAGTTTATGGATTTCCCTGGTGACTCAGATGGTAAAGAATCTGCCTGCAGTGTGGGAGACCTGGGTTCAATCCCTGGGTTGGGAAGATCCCCTGGGGAAGGAAATGGCTACCCACTCCAATATTTTTGCCTGGAAAATTCCATGGACAGAGGAGCCTGGTGGGCTATAGTCCATGAGGTCTCAAAGAATCGGACATGACTGAGTAACTAACACTTTCACATGGAGTTTATGATCTTAGCAAATACCTAATAGTGAGCAGTATGCTTTAAATGCTCTGGGCTTTGTTGTTGTAAATGTTTATTTCTTTTATAAATTACTCTGGCTGGGCTTTCCTAGAGTTTTCTAACATCTATTTTTAAGGTTCAGTGTATGCTTTTAGCCACCTAAAACACTAGGGGCAACATACAAGAAAAATGAGTTCCTCCTTTGGGGACTCTAGCAATTCTATTAGAACTTGCCAGTTCTCATGGGGGAATTCTTCACTGGAAAATAGTTCATACATCAGTATTATAATACAGTGAGACTGGGCTCAAGTCACAGTTCTGCTCCTCAATTGCTATTTGACCTTGGTAAGCCTCTCAAACTTTTCAGTCTCTGTTTTCATAACTTTAAGTGAAGGAAATAAAAATGGCATGGAGTATTTTTCTGACTTTTTTCCTTAAATAATTTTTAAAAAACTTTCAATTAGATTTATAGAAAAATTATAAAGATAGTATGGAGTCCTATATATTTCTACAGATGGTTCCCCTTTTATTAACATCTTATATTACTATGGTACATTTGTCACAATAAGTTGGTTAATTACAATTATTAACTATTATTATACATTATGTGCATTATGCATACATACATACATTACTAGTAACTAAAACCTACACTTTATTAGTAGTTTTTTAGTTTCTACCTAAAACTCCATTTCTGATCCAGGATCCCATCTAGGATACAGCATTACCTTTAGTCATCAAGTAATTCCTCTTGATCATGATATTTTCACAAATTTTTCATGTGTTTTCTTTTTCTTTTTTTTTTTTTTTACTGTTTTAGGGGTTGTGGTGAACACTGTTGTCTTCCTGTTATCTGTTCTCCTTCCTTTCAAAAGGTGGTGGTTGAGAGTAAGGGCTCTTTGTTCTGCATCTTCTTCATTTATGAGATGGGGATAATAGTAGCAACCTCCCAGGATTGTTAAGAGTATTCAGTTCAGTTCAGTCACTCAGTTGTGTCTGACTGTTTGTGACCCCATGAACCGCAGCATGCCATGCCTCCCTGTCCATCACCAACTCCCAGAGTTTACCCAAACTCATGTCCATTGAGTCGGTGATGCCATATAACCATCTCATCCTCTGTCGCCCCCTTCTCCTCCTGCCTTCAATCTTTCCCAACATCAGAGTCTTTTCCAATGAGTCAGCTTTTTGCATCAGGTGGCCAAAGTATTGGAGTTTCAGCTTCAGCATTAATCTTTCCAATGAACACCCAGGACTGATTTTTTTAGGATGAACTGGTTGGATCTCCTTGCAGTCCCAGGGACTCTCAAGAGTCTTCTCCAACACCACAGTTCAAAAGCATCAATTCTTTGGCACTCAGCTTTCTTTATAGTTCAACTCTCACACCTATACATGACTACTGGAAAAACCATAGCCTTGACTAGACGGACCTTTGTTGGCAAAGTAATGTCTCTGCTTTTTATTTATTTATTTAAATTTTTTTATTTTTATTTTTTTATGTCTCTGCTTTTTAATATGCTGTCTAGGTTGGTCATAACTTTCCTTCCAAGGAGTAAGCATCTTTTCATGGCTGCAATCACCATCTGCAGTGATTTTGGAGCCCCCCAAAATAAAGTCAGCCACTGTTTCCACTGTTTCCCCATCTATTTGTCATGAAGTGATGGGACCAGATGCCATGATCTTAGTTTTCTGAATATTGAGCTTTAAGTCAACTTTTTCACTCTCCTCTTTCACTTTCATTAAGAGGCTCTTTAGTTCTTCTTTGCTTTCTGCCATAAGGGTGGTGTCATCTGCATATATGAAGTTATTGATATTTCTCCTGGCAATCTTGATTCCAGCTTATGCTTCATCCAATTTATAATAGCCAGGACATGGAAGCAACCTAGATGCCCATCAGCAGGCGAATGGATAAGGAAGCTGTGGTACATATACACCATGAAATATTACTTAGCCATTAAAAAGAATTCATTTGAATCAGTTCTAATGAGATGGATGAAACTGGAGCCCATTATACAGAGTGAAGTAAGCCAGAAAGATAAAGACTAATACAGTATATTAACGCATATATATGGAATTTAGAAAGATGGTAACAATAACCAGCATTTCTCATGATGTACTCTGCATATAAGTTCAATAAGCAAGGTGACAATATATAGCCTTGACATACTCCTTTTCCTATTTGGAACCAGTCTGTTGTTTCATGTCCAGTTCTAACTGTTGCTTCCTGACCTGCATACAGGTTTCTCAAGAGGCAGGTTGGGTGGTCTGGTATTCCCATCTCTTTCAGAATTTTCCACAGTTTACTATGATCCACACAGTCAAAGGCTTTGGCATAGTCAATAAAGCAGAAATAGATGTTTTTCTGGAACTCTCTTGCTTTTTTGATGATCCAGCGAATGTTGGCAATTTGATCTCTGGTTCCTCTGCCTTTTCTAAAACCAGCTTGAACATCTGGAGTTCACTATTGATCAAGGTCATATTTTTAAAGCACTTCAGCAGTGCCTGGAACACAGTAAAGAGTCTATTGTGAAGAATGGGATGATGGAGGGATAAATACTTTTCCAAGTTGTACTCAGGTGCAGTTGTCTGAAAAGGGAATTACTGAATCAAATATGTCAAACAAGAGTTACTCTAGTGGATACCAGTCTCACAAACCTGAAATCAAGGTGTCACCCAGAGCTATGATCTCACCCGAGGTACAAGATCCTTGTCCAAACCTGTTACTTATTAACAGAATTCATTTTTTTTTTATAGTTGTAGGAGCTGAGCCCTCACCAGGGGCATCCACTATCCCCTAGAATGTGAACCTTTTCACAACAGGGCAACTCACTGCTTCAAAATGACCAGATGAATTTATGATCCTTAAATCTCCCCCTTCAGGAAAAGCCCAGGTCTTTTGAAGTATTCACCTGATTAGGCCAGGCCCACTTGGAATAATCACCTCTGATAAACTCAAAATCAATTGATTTGAGACCCTAATGTTTGAAAAATCCCTTTACTATTGCCATACAGTGTAACTTAATCATAGGATTGAATCTCATCCTTTCTGTTTTGCTTGCCCTGGAAGGGCAGAGACTATATAACGGCAAATATATCAGGGAACTAGCATCACTGGGTCCATCTTAGGATTCTGCCTACTGCAGTGTGCTCTTCAGCCCTTGGAGAGCATCACTGCAGGTTGAATAGAGATTCATCTGGCTCTGGCTGTAATGTAAAGGAGTTACTGGGCTGTGTGTTAAGCAGGAATAAAAGTTGGAAGGATAATGCCATAGTGAAAGATGATGATGGCTGACAAATGTGGTGGTAGAAGTGGTGAAGAAAAGTGAAAGGTTTTTAGATATATTTGGAGAAAAAAAATATTCAGGCCTTGATGACAGAGAGGTGGTACATGAAAGTTGAAAGAAAGGATGAGTAAGGGATGCTGTATCATTATTTATTACTGTGTAACAAAGTTTCACCAAATGTATCAGTTTTAAAAAGCAAACATTTGTTGTTTTGATCTTGGTATGGCTTAGGGATTTTGGTATGGCTTAGCTTGGTTGCTATTAAGATGTTAGCTGAGGTTTCAGACATCTGCAGATTTGACCTGTATGGGAGGACCTTTGTTCAGGGTGGCTCACTCACATTCCTATTGGCAGGAAACTTTCTATTTCTCAGTATATGGACTTTGCTTCAGGGTTGCTTATGTGTCCTCAAAACATGACAGCTGCTTTTTCCAGACAAGTTATCTAAGAGAGAAAGCAAATTAGGAGCCATAATGTGTTTTCTAAATGAGTCTCAGATTTCATATGCAGTCACTTTTGCCATATTCTATTCATTAGCAATGAGTCACTGAGTCCAGCAAGTACTCAAAGGGATTGGAATTGGTTCACTATTTGAAGAGAGGAATGTCAAAGAATGTGACTATCAACATCTTTGAGTAAGAGTTTAGAGAAGAGACAGGTGGATATGAGCTGATACGGCCATGAGAGATTTATATTTGAGCTAGGCATTGAATAAAGAGTAGGATTTTCATAGGGAGATACAGAATAATTATCCAAGTAGAGAAAACAAAACAAACAAGAGCATGGAGATAGAACAGAGAGAGATCCCATTGAAGCCAAACATTTGATTTGAGGATCATAGGAAAGTGGACAATATATGTAGGAAGTCACTTCATAGAGGGCCTTAGGCAATTTCATGCTAAAGAGTTTGCATTGACAATTTGTGATAGTTTTCAAAGGAAAATAAAATTGTTGACAGCACATTGGCCCAGCACAACCTTGGCACAGCCAAGTGATAATTCTGCTCCAGATCCAAGGCTTGTTCCTCAAACTCAGTGATACTCAGGGCCCTAGTATCTTGTGCATTGAAGGGACTGATTGTGAGTCAAATTATTCATCAGGTTTGGAAGGATTTATTGAAGAATCCTGAAGGAAAAATCTCCTGTCACCAAAGCAAGATTTAAACCGCTTAAGTGCACATAAGTCAAGCAGAAATTATGGTAATTGGACTTAAACCTGCTTCCCTTTCTGCATACTGTAAATAAAAGCAGACAGTTTAAACAAAGGAGTAAGATGTAAATACAAGAGTGAGATCAAAGCAAATCTGGAATTTAATTCTGTACAGAGAAAACAAAATCCAAGATATACGACCAGCACTTTGTAAAGCATTTTGCAGCAGTAAAAACTGACAGCCTAAAATATGATTGGTTCAGCATGTCTACTCAGAGTTTGCAAAACAATTTAGAATTCACCCTTTTTTGGTATTTCTCAATTATCTTGTATTTAATGAAGTCATTTACTAATTCTTCATTGAAATATGCACAATGACTATTCCATTTGCATACAAATGGACTACCCTCATTCCTAAAGTTTTCTTTATCACTGAAATCACCCATAGTCATGATCTTTATGTGTTATTTTCTTTAGTAATACTGTAATTCTTTTTGAAAGCCAATGAACTAAATGAAATGAATGGACATTTGTAGGTGTGGAATTAGACTGATGATATGATTGCTTATGGAACCACTAAACCTTATCAATTTATTCTAATAATGAATAATTTGAAAGTAGGTCTGCAAGTAAATAGAGCTAAGAATAAAGACGTTTTGAATAAGGTAGTAAGGATGATAGGAAAGTTTAAGGCAATATCGGGGCAAAAAAAAAGGCAAAATCAAGAAATGGGTCAGGAAAATAACTTGTGTAAGGACAGGATGCTAACACAAACATTACTAATTTATCATTTTTAATCAAGACAGTGACAAATGTGCAGAACTAGTATTTGCCAAGTCTCCTCATAGATAAGTTCTGGCCAACTATTCCTAAATAGAAATTTCTTTTTAGATCACAAGTCCCTACATGAATAGCCTACATTCTCAATGTGAGTTGTCTTGCCTCCAACGGGGTGAAAATTGGGGTGAAATGGCTTACTTGTTTTATGTTTAAAACATGGATATACAATCAGCACCTAAACAGATACACAGCTTATCTATGGTATTTAAATTTTATGAAGGGAGCAATTAGATTTTTAAAAAATATCTAAAGGGTTCTATATATGTTTGTTGAAGAAGGAGGTCATGAAAAAAAAAGTTGACAAATATTGTTCTATATCACACTTCACTAAGTCTTATGTAGAGATCCACTAGAGTTTAAGTTCCTTGAACATACAGATTTTTTTAAAATTTATTAAGTATTTTAATTGAAGGCTAATTACATTACAGTATTGTGCTGGTTTTTGCTATACATTGACATGAATCAGCCATGGGTGTGCATGTGCCCCCCATCCTGAACCCCCCTCCCACCTCCCTCCCCATCCCATCCCTCTGGGTCATCCCAGTGCACCGGCTTTGAGCACCCTGACTCATGCATCGAACTTGGACTGGTGATCTATTTTACATACGGTAATATATATGTTTCAATGCTATTTTCTCAAGTCATCGCACCCTCGCCTTCTCCCACATAGTCCAAAAGTCTGTTCTTTATATATGTGTCTCTTTTGCTGTCTTGCATATAGAGTCATTATTACCATCTTTCTAAATTCCATATATATGCTTTAATACACTGTATTGGTGTTTTGCTTTCTGATTTGCTTCACTCTGTATAATAGGCTCCAGTTTCATCCACCTCATTAGAACTGATTCAAATGTGTTCAGGAAAATAAATGGTGTGAGGACAATTTTATAACAGCTGAGTAATAGTCCACTGTGTATATGTACCACAACATTCTTATCCATTCATCTGCAGATGGACATCTAGGTTGCTTCCATGTCCTACCTATTATAAACAGTGCTGCGATGAACATTGGGGTACACATGTCTCTTTCAATTCTGGTTTCCTCAGTGTGTATGCCCAGCAGTGGAATTGCTGAGTCATGAGCATATGGATTTTTAAGCATCTCACTGCTGCATCCTCAGTGCCTAGAACCATACTTGACACACAGGAGGTATTTATTAAATCTGTATTAAATAAATGATTCTTCTTACTTACAACAGAGATACCCAGAGTGATGATAGCAATGCCTGATATCAATTGCTTTTATGATCAAAAAATAGCAATCTAATACTTGGTCCAGGCCCTGGCTACATGTCCACCAATGACTAGTACCTCCTTTAAGTGACTTCAGTCCTCCACCCCTTGCCCCGCACCAGGCATCTTTTATATTCTCTGTCCTCCCTCCTCCAACAAGACCTTTGTATATAAAGTTCTTTCTACTCTAAATTGTCCCATTTGCAGCATAATCAACTCCAACTCACCCTTCACTGATGCTCTTGACAGACTCAAATGCTTTCATAGCTCCCACCCACAACATTTAACTTAGGGACACAGTAGCGTGTCCATGTGTAACATATCAATCATGCCTGTTTTCTTGCCAGACTGTAAGGTCCATCATGTCTCTTTGAGCCCACTGTTTTATCCTCTGCACATAGCACTTTCCCTAGCACGATGCTCAATAAATATTTCCAAATAGCAAAACATTATTAAGTCTTCTGCAAATCCCAGAATTAAATAGACACAAGTGTCTCAGGTGTGTGATCAGGATAAAACAAGAACCATACTAACTTCAGTTAACATAAGCAGCAGATATTTTCTACCAATTAGTCCCTCATGAGCCACTCGGATGTGAGAATGATTTAACCAGTGGATAATAACTGAGATATTACCTTGTGCCCAGCATTGTACTAGAACCTATATTTAATCAGCTTCTTAGTGTCTATACATATCAGAAACCTGGTTTGGCATTTGTTAGAGTGTGAAGTTCAGCTTAAGAGAATGCTGTCTAAGGGTTGAACTCTCTGATAAGGATTTTCCATTATCTAGAGAAATCAGATAGGAAGGGTTCAAGCAAAACAAACCCTTTGCTCAGCACTTTGTGACTGAAGGGCTTCCCTGGTGGCTCAGAGGTTAAAGCGTCTGCCTGCAATGTGGGAGACCTGGGTTCTATCCCTGGGTCGGGAAGATCCCCTGGAGAAGGAAATGGCAACCCACTCCGGTATTCTTGCCTGGAGAATCCCATGGACGGAGGAGCCTGAAGGGCTACATTAGTCCATGGACTCGCAGAGTCGGACACGACTGAACGACTTCACTCACTTTGTGACTGCAACACTGACAAGCACTTCACGTGCATTCTTATTTGTTGTCATCGTTCAGTCACTAAGTCATGTCTAACCCTCTGCAGCCCTATGGACTGCAGCACAGCAGGCTTCCCTGTCCTTCACTGTCTTCTGGAGTTTGCTCACATTTGTATCCATTGAATGGATAATGCTATCTAACCATCTTGTCCTCTGCTGCCCTCTTTACTTACTGCCTTCAATCTTTCCCATCAGCAGGGTCTTTTCCTATGAGTCAGCTCTTCCCATCAGGTGGCCAAAATGTTAGAGCTTTAGCTTCAGCATCAGTCCTTCCAATGAATATTCAGGGTTGATTTCCTTTGGGATTGACTGGTTTGATCTCCTTGCTGTCCAAGGGACTCTCAAGAGTTTCCCCCAGCCCCATATTTCAAAAGCATCAATTCTTTGGCCCTCAGCCTTCTTTATGTTCCAACTCTCACATCCACACATGGCTACTGGAAAAACCATAGCTTTGACTATATGGACTTTTGTTGGCAAAGTGATATCTTTGCTTTTAAATATGCTGTCTAGGTTTGTCATAGCTTTCCTTCCAAGAGCAAGAGTCTTTCAATTTCCTGGCTGCAGTTGCTGTCTGCACTGATTTTGGAGCCCAGGAAAGTAAAGTGTGTGAATGCTTCTACTTTTTCACCTTCCATTTGCCATGAAGTGATGGGACTAGATGCCATGATCTTAGTTTTTTGAATGTTGAGTTTTTAAGCCAACTTTTTCACTCTCCTCTTTCTTCACCCTCATCAAGAGGCTCTTTAGTTCCTCTTCACTTTCTGCCATTTTAATCCTCATTGAGTCTACAAGATAGGTATTATTTATTACTATCCCATTTTAAAGATAAAGAACTTTTGGCTTAGAGTGGTGCTTTGACCTAGTTATCCTCTCATGGAACAAGGAGAGTTCCTTTTAGGTAATGTCCATAGCTAAAAATAAAAACATAAATAAAGTAAAGTAAAAAAAAAAAACACAAAACAATATGGCATTTTTATACTTCTATAGAGAACAAATGAGAGACAGTAAACAGAACTTCTACAGTGAGAACTGGTAATCTATTTCTGTAAATGACCAGATAGTAAATATTTAAGGCTTTATGGGCCATTCAGTATCTGTTGCAACTACTCAACTCTGCCATTGCAGCTCAAAAGCAGCCACAGACAATTTCTGAACCAGTGAACAGGTTGAAATAAAATGATCTGTGAACAGTGAGTCTGAATTTCATATAATTTTTAATTGTCACAAAATAATCTTCTTTTTGTTTTTTCCCAATCATTCAAAAATGTTGAAATTAATTTTAACTCATGGATTATACCACAATGAGCAGTGGGACTGTTTTGACCCATGGGTCGTAATTCATGGACCCCTGCTTTGTATAGAAGTAGCAGTGTTAGTAGTTATAGCTAATACTTATTGTCTCAGTACTATGTCCCAAGGACTATGCTAAGCAGCTTATCTAAAAAAGTATTTAATATTAGCATATCTTATCAGACAGATGACAGTAATATTAGTCCTACTTGCTCAAGATCACATAGCTATGGATGATGAAAGAATCAGGATACAAACCCAGGTCTTTTATATTTCAAACTCTAAGTTTATAATATATTTATGAATAAAAACTTATTTATGCAAATCAGAAATATGACTGAGTCTGAATTTATGTAGCACCTAGTATACATAATAGGAGTTTGGGGATGAATAAATCCATAGCAGTGGGAACAGAACATGGAAGAACTGAGCCTTAAATTTGGCCTTGACAGAATTAAGAAGTTTCTTTATCTACATTTTAGTAAGAGGTAGTGAATAGGGTAGGGATAGCATGAACAAATTGAAAAATAAATTCAGCTTAGCTTTCATACAAAGCTTGGTTATTTTATGTATAATTTCATGTGCATTCATATAATGTCTGGAGCTTCACAGTGTATTTTTAAAAGATTTTTGAAAAAAAATGAAAACTGTTCAAATATATCAATGTTGTTTCTTAGTTCTAACAAACGTTAGACTAAGATGCTAACTTTAGATAGGAACAGAGAGCATCATTCACCACCACGTACTACAAAGATTAAGTCATTTTTAAAATGTATTTTAATTTTTAAATTTTTATTGGAGTATAATTTGCAATGTTGCATTAGTTTCTGCTGTACAACCAAATGGATCAGCCATGCTTATGCATGTGTCTACTCTCTTCCAAACTCCATTTGCATATAGGTAATTACAGAGCACCAAACAGAGTTCCCTGTGCTATACTGTAGGTTATTTGTTAAGGGTTAAGCCTTAGCTCACTACAGTCTCTGATTAGCAGTGCACTCCGAGAGGAAATTAAGATAACAGAATGAGGTGCCCTGTGCTTTGATAAGCAGGATGCTTAGATATTTAGATGTGTATCTTAAGAATTTTAATGACCCATATTCTTGCGTCTTTAGTCCATAGAAAAGCACTAAAATTATTAATTTGAGATATCTGTTCTTAGTGATTAGCAGTAGTCTTACCAAGAAGTATGCTTGACTGCATCTATTCCCTAGCCAAAAATCATATGTAAACTGGCTTCTTCCTAATCTCTTTAGGGCAGTTTCCTTCAAGCTAAGTGGTCTCACCAGCTATAGTTTTCAGTAAGACCAAAAATAAAGCTTCAACTCACAACACATATGTCATGTGTCTTACTTTAAGTTCACAAGGGAAAACTTGGTGAGGGTTTTCTAGAAGCTCTATATAATCTTTGCAACCTTTTCTGAATCTAAAATTATTAGAAATAAAAAAAAATGACAAAATACTCTGATAGTTTTCAAATGCAACTTTGAGAAGCCTACCAGTTCAGAATATCTCCCAACTCAAAATATTTATTTGATTTTCTCTGTATATGTCCTGGGCTTAATCTGAGGATTTGAGTTTCCCACAGCTAGCCCTGATTTATTTCCAGAGGAGGAAACCTTAGAGTGATTTAGAGATGAGCATTCAGGATGTAATACTCCATCTGCTCCTGCTGTCATTCCCAAACTTTTTGATATCAGATCCATGCCATGGCAGCTTTTTGATGTTGGATCGATGATATAAACAACAATCTTGAGTGACAGCTTCATCAAGTTAAAACTCCAGCAATTGTACTTCAGAGGTACAGAAACATCTGCTAGAGATCTACTGAGAATCAAAGAATGAACCTGAAAGAACTTAATTTTATAAAAGAGGCTTCCCAGAGGCCTGCTCTCCAAAGGGTTTCTTTTCCATTAGAGAAGATTGATGATAAGTCAACAAAAGAAAAGCCTTTCTCTTTGAACCAGGTGAGTTTGATGGTAGTGAGGTATTGGAAGAGAGTTTTGAAATTATCTCCTTCTACAGTTTCTTTGGCACAGTAAATATAAATAGTCAAACATTATTTAACCATACCCAGAGTCTCCTCAACTGCTTTATAGTATTGCAATGCCTGTTGCAAGGAAAGCCTTTGAGTAGAGATCCTTTAATTCAAGTAAGTAAATGAAGTAATACATTAACTGTATTTTCATTGGCTATAATATGCTCATATTTTCATGTTAATTCATTTCTCTGGAATTAAAATGTGCCTTAAAATCAGCAATATCTTACAATTGCGGCCTGCCTTGTGCCTGAATTGAAATTGTTTTGTTTTTTTTTTCAGAGAGAATTTACACTGGCTTCTGTCAGTCCCTTAGGTTGTCCACTACCCACCTAAGAGAGGTCTTTAAATTAAATTCAGTCTTTGGAACTACACTGTTAGTCTTCAGACTTTAGACTTGAATGAATATATACTTGGCTAGAAAAAAATATTCAGAGGAGATTTTCCTTTCCTACGTTTGAGACATGCAGGCTTCCTTGTGGTCCCTTTCTGCATGGTAGGTTTCCTGCCAGTTACTCTTTCAAGGAGCATAAAGTCCTTTTATGTTATGGCTTTAAGCACCATTTCTTACTAATCTTCCCATGTGGGGCAGTTTGGGTTTTCTTCTTCAAATATATAGAACACTGGTGCATCTCAAAATCAATGTCTTCTCTTCAGTGAAATACGAAAATCTCTCAAGTTTGAGTATTATTTTTACTAGCTGCTATGGTAAATGTTTACATATATTATATCATCAAATGCTCCCTAGAACTATGAGTAGCATTGCTTGCTTTGTAGTTCCTCTTTTCTTGAATGTGACAGTCCAGTATTATGTGTGTATATATTTTTTTTATATTATATGTGTGGCTTCTTTTTAAGCAGCAACTTGGTTTCTTTAATTTCAACAGGAATTCATACTCTCAGAGTATTGAGCTAACCATCTAATCAGGAAGTGCATCACTTCAGGCATTTTTGTTATTCATATTCCAGCAGAAAACAAATGCTTCACTGATGAACAATTTCAGAAATAAATTTTATTGATTAAATTGCAAACTTGTTAAAGAACATGACAAATGTTAGAAGTGGGCTTTCGTTGGTGCCATTAAAGATTTTCACATAAGTGATTGCTAAAATATAGAGAGTCTCCCTTCTTTTGCACAGCTGGGTACAGAAACCTGATAGATCCTCCTCTATCCCTGGTGCTGGCACCTTGACTTTAGGCAGAACTGTGCCATTGGTCTGGAGAATTTCCATCTGCCTGATGCCAAATAATAGGAAAACAGTATCTTGCCTCTAAATATTGCTTTATCCATCTTGAATGAACATTTCATGCAAGGTGTGGTTGGAACATATAAAAGAAGAGAGAGGTAGACTATTGGTTCTGTTTCTCTGGAGAACCCTGATTCATACATTAGGTTTAGATGAAGTCATGAGGGTGGGGCCCTCATGATGGTAGTAATGCCTATATAAGAAGAGATACCAGAGAGCTTTTTTTTCTCTTTTCTCCTTCTGCCTCCCTCATGGAATGCCTGGGATCCAACCCAGGCTATACCTCATAACATCTATATAATGTTAGCTTAAACCTGTTTCCTGATCTGTAAATGGGCATAGAAAAATCACTGATCTCATAGGCTAGTGAGCATTAAAGACTGAAAAATCATATACAGCACTTAAATGAGTGCCATGGAGACAGTATGTACTTAATAGTGATTATTGTCTTTATCACCATCATCATCATCAAAGGAAGCAGATGGCATGCATTTTGAGGATAATCTCACTTCTGATGCCATTTTACCGTACTATATTATATAGCTATATATAGGGCCACATTTTGTATTCATGACATGTTAGCATCACTACCCGAGAAGGAAGGAGATGAGAATATCCCACCAACTTACATAAGCTAACCTTTTTCACTACTTTGGATCAACATAGAAATAAAGGTCACTTCTGCATTTACTAAGAGGACCTCATGAGTTGAATTTCAACTGTCTTTCCCCCAATATTTATTACAATTTTTATTGGCTATAATAGGAGATAGATTAAACTTACTTGAGGTATGATAATTACAGAAGGCATAACAGGAAGCAAAGGCTCTGTGAGTCTATCTCAATTCCTACAGGGTCCTGGAAATATCTAGGACAAAATGAGAACAGGAAAAGCAGCCAAGCTTCAGAACTTGTGCTTGCTAAATATGAAAATAAAAAATAAATCAAAGTCACTTAGGAAGCAAATAATTATACATCCTCCCTCCTCTCACTGTACCATACTGAGAAATATTAGTTTTCCTGCCTCTTCTAAGTGGTGAGTTATCATTTGACTTAGCTCAGGCTCAAAGTTATCGTAGACTCTTGCTTGGAAGAAAAGTTTTGCTGAGTACCTTAGTATAAGTGATATTGTATAGAGATATATTTAACCCACTAAAAGGAACCAACTATTTTTAAGGATTCAAATTCACTAATGAGTTGTGTACAAAGTACTGTTATTTATAACTAGTTATCAAGTAATTAGGATCCACCAGGATTTTACCCAGAAATATTTGTTTAAAGTTAGTTACTATAGGTTTTTGAAAGTAATAACTTTATTTGTTAATTTTTTTGAAAATAATAACTTCAAAATTTATTTTATAGCTATTATTTAAGCCTAGTCACATATATCCAAAGCAGTGAAGCAGATACTGATACTTCTTATAAACTGGTGAGTTTCAGTAAATATTGATTCTTATAGCCGGGAACATTTGAAGACATCTTGAGCTTTGCATTTAAAAAGAGTGTGAATTCTCTGAGACTACCTTATCTACATTATTATCTGCATTATTCCTCTAATTTTTCTGTTCACTGATGAGTGCTTAATTTGCTTGTGAAAGCCACAATTTAGTTAGTAAAAACTCAATGATTTTGATTTAACAGTTATATTCAGAGTTTTTACTGAACCTTAAAATAACTTTATCATTATACCTTTATTTATAATACTGAAAATAAGCAAAAATATATGTAGCAATGCATTTTGGAATACTGTATAACCATTAAAATAACCATTACAAATTTATAACAGACTAGTATCTGCAAGATGGCAGACTGGGAGGTCTAAGCCATTCTACTCCCATAAAAATGACACTTGACTACTCACAGATGAAAATAGCCCTGAGAATGCTTCAGAATATGATTAAAGATGGCACACAGAACCTGAGGTTGACCACACAGAATAGTGTGGGAAGCATTTTACCTATGTCTTTAAGAAGAGGTAGAAGATACTGTGTATCATGTTTTTTGCTTAAGCCTTGATGGAAACTCTGCTGGTGGAAAGTTCTATTTGCTTTTCTATGGCAGGAACAAGTTTCCCTCTCTCTCTCTCTCTCTCTCACACACACACACACATACACATTCAATTATAAGTACCATCTCCCAGTGTTTGACAATCGGCCGGAGGCTTTTGCCTGTTGTCAGCACAGGTTTCAAACTCTCCCCAGGGATGCCTTTTACTGAGCAAAGCATGAGGAATGAAGAATGACTAGCTGCCTTCCTGCCAGTGGGGTGGGGGCAGCAGACGTCAGCCCAAGTACTAAAGAGCCAGACTGCCCTTCTGGGGCTCAATTTTAACTAAATGTTTCTTCTCTAATACCCCTCGAAACTTAACGAATCCAAACTTCTAGGAATGGTGCCACAGAATGAATGCTATAGAAGGTCCTGACAGTATTTCATAGTATTCATCAACGTGTGTGAAAGGCTCTTTTATTAGCTCATCCTCATAATACCCAAGGGATAACAAGATAATTCTACGTGAGTGGGAGAAAGCCAGATTTGGCTTTGAGGAAGGCACAGAAGATGGGATGTTGCTAAGAAAGATATGTGCGGATCTTTTGGTACATGAATTATGTGGCTACAGGGGTGTGTATGTGCATGCATGCGAGCACACACTTGCACTATTGCAAATGTTGGGTAGTATGTATTCCCAGTTAGCATCTCTTGACATGGGAGATAGGGTAGGATGGGTGTATTCATGAAAAACAGGAGGTAACCAAAGATGCTTTCTTGGATTGCCTTCTTCATCTAGTGCTGCCTTATAGATCAGTGGCCTCAGACCCTAATTACTATACTCCCCCCCACCAATGCCATCCCTCCTTTTTACAGAATATTCTATATCCTTCTTCCTCTGATTGTAAGAGGGAAAAAAACAACTTGTAAGAGTTGCAACTGTATTTTATGTGCATCTTAAGAACAGAAGCCACAACTTTTCACATAGAATGGATTTGCCCTCACACAACGAAATATTGAAAAACAAGTCATTGAAGCTGTGTGTCCTGGTTTCTAGTTAGCACATTTGCCACTCAATAATACATTTGTATCCTTCCTATAGGATTATTGGAATAAAAGCTACAATAATGCTAACTTAAATACTTGGTGATACACCAAGGTCCTGCTGATCTCAGGAAATAAAAATTTGAGAAAATTTAAAAAAAAATTAACATTTAAAGGAAAAAAGAAAGGAAGTTTAGATACAGAGATTGTGGCACTTTTAGAGCATCCTCCTTGGCCTATCAAAGAACTTATTTTCCACTTGAGATTTTAGCCATTATCCTTCAACTTGATTGTAGATTAGCAAAGGTGCTAATGATTTCATTCACAAATGGAAAGGTACATCTGGAGTTTGAGGAAGTGACTGAAGGTGGGAAAATACCAATTAGAATTTTTACTGGTGTTGTCTCATAGCCCATATCCCAGGATTGGGGAGTGTGTGCTCCTCCCTGGAGGAGGAACAGCCATCTGGGGCTTTATTCTCTGATTTTATATGAAAGTCAGAGAGATTAGCAGTGTGGGCAGAGTCATAATAGGCTGGGCTGCTTATACTACTATTAAAAGTCCATTCAGATCAAACTACAGGGAGCGAACAATGGCTACATACTTATAATGCCCCCCATCAGTGTATATTGGAATCTGATGACTTAGGTTACATTTTGATGCAAAGATCTCTAGGAACAATGCATTTGATAATAATCCTGCCCATAGAAGGACATAGATCATTGGTACTTTATCATCTCAAACTTCTGGGGACGTCATAGATACAACAGGTTAGTGGACTATCCAGCTATTTAAAGCTTCAAAACCTTGTTATTATGATTTTAAAGTTGTTACCTATAGTCTTATTTTTAGTAAGTAGAATGTACCGAGTATAGATTTTTCCCCATCTCTATAACTGATCATTTTATGGATATGAAAGAATAACTTTGGCAAGGAGTTTTTCTCTTTCTTTGCTTTAGTTCTGTATTTCTCTGCCTCTCTCTATTTCTCTCTCTCTGCTGTTCAATTCTCTTTCTTCTTTGGACCTAAAAAGGGAGGGATTGTGGAAATGATTCCCCAAGTCCCATTCAGCTTCAGTATTATATGATTCTCCCATTCAAATCCCACTCCACCCCTACTCCTCAATACAGGTACTCCATCCCTGCTTCTGCCCTTAGAAATGCAATGACAGCTTATTAGATATAATCCCTCAAAAAACTCAAAAGCAATACTGTCACATTGGAAGATTTTCTCCCCAGAAAGCTGTTTAATTTGATGGTTATCATTTGTCAAAGCCTACTGTTTATACAGATTAATTAAAACCTGTGGTTCCAGCTGCTGCATGGTAGCCCTCCTTATAACAACAAAAAAAATTTGCAGTCCTAGATTCATCAGTCTACATCTGATCCCCTTGGAAAGTCTTTACCCTACTGTGTAAGACAACGTCACTCAACCTGCCCCCAGACCTGTGTCAGTACATGGGAAAACGGAATCCTTTAATACATGTCTCTTCTTGTTGAAATCTTAATGCATAAAATTGTTAATGACGCCCACCCCCACCAAAATTGAGATCAGTAAATTGAAGGCCCCAGATGAGATCTCAATTAGACAACAGGAAGTGAAACTGAGCTGCTAAATCCGAAACTCATTTAAAATATCATGTTCTAGCAAATGATATTTTAAAAAGTGTTTTGCTGTTTCGATTATCAAGAGTCCTTATGTGTTATGGATTAGCAGATGCTATCATTTCCCAATAAATAAAGATACTTAATAAGAAATAGCTGTTTGATGAAATGAGCCTAATTCATTTTCGTTTGTAAAATCTGCTGAGACCAAATACTGTTACCTGCAGTCAAATTTTGCTTATCCAAAGTAATCTCCATATAATTGAAATCCCCAAATTTAAAAGTTAAACTGATTCACATCTATAATATTAAAAATTGGTTTCCAGCAAACACAGACCTGATGAAGAGGAGGAAAATAAAGAAGTTATTTTCCACCTATGTTTTAAATTGAAAATACATCTTAAATCCTCTAAAGCAACTCATTGTTACACAAATGAACTCAAAATACTCCAGAGAAAACCATAGGCCTATAACACTTCCAGATATTCACAACATTCCACCTTTGATGTGAGAGCAGTGTGAAATATATAAATTATATATAATGTCCAAAAGCCTTCTCCATTGTCATTGCTGTTGGCAGCAGTTGGTCCTGTCGTTACACTACAAAGCTATTTAGAATAAATTTCTTAATAAAATCCATGTATATGTTCTAAGGTTGGTTGGTTCAGTGCTTTTTTTTCTTCTTGTTTTAGCTGGCCTAACTAGCTACCTTAACTTTGCTTCCATTCTCCTACTTCGGTTTCCAGACTAAATGGACCAGTGACTTTACTACCTGAAATGGTTCATTGGTTAAAATAACTAAACTAGGTCTATGCCTGGGACCTACTAAAGCAAAAAATGTTTAAAGCAAGATCTCAACTATGACCCTAAAACTGGGAAAAAAAAATAAACCCACAGAATACATCAGTTATTATTATTAATTTTTTTTCTTGTGGGCTTCCTAGATGGCTCAGTGGTAAAGAATCCTCCTGCAGTGTGGGAGATGCAGGTTTAATAGCTGGGTCAGGAAGATACCCTGGAGAAGGAAATGGCAACCCACTCTAGTATTCTTGCTTGGATGAAATCCCATGGACAGAGGAGCCTGGTGGGCTGCAGTCCATGGGGTCCAAAAGAGTTGGACATGACTTAGTGACTCGATAACACAACACCACCCTTTAATCCATTGCCCTTCTTCAAGTCTGGTCTTCTAAGTGCCACTTCTAATACAATGGCAGGTCTCCTGTCCCAACTTCATCTTCAGTTTTTACCTCTGATCTTCCCTATATAGGGCTTTGCTGTCCTTTACATAATTCGTTAGGAAACTAATCTGCAAACACTGACGTTGGGAGGAAATATTTGTCGACTGAACAACAGCAACAAAAACAGCACAACCTAAGAGGTGAGAATTATGTTTTATTTAGTGGACTTGCTGAGGACTTATGCCCAGGAGGCAGATTCTCAGATAGCCCTGGGGGACTGCTCAGAAGAGACAAGGGAGGAGCCAGGATATACAGGAGTTTTCACAACAAAGATCATGCAGTTGGAGCATCAACAGATTACCATTAATTAAAGAAAACCAGATTTCTCAAGTCAATGAATTTAGCACTTTTCTATTTTGGGGAACATCAAGAGTCTGGGGTCATTGAAACCATTCCTTTGATATGCACCTTTGCCATCTAAGGCCAGTATTCTGTTCTTTCCCATCCTGAGTCTCCCTGGGGCCAACTATCAGGGTGACTAGTTGCTGACTGCTGCAACATCCTTTGTTTACTGATATGGCAGGCAACATTTGTAATTCACATATATAGATTAAACAAACTTAAAATGAGTCCCAGCATGCTTTGATTAGCGTCTTTTCTTCTAAAGGACACCTTGATTAGCCATCTTTATCATCCCATAAAATTGAATTTATTCTGGGGCTTTATCCTTCTCCCCAGTAATTCTTCTGGGGTTTTGTTGCAGGGGCGTCTTTCATCCCTTTCTGTAATACAAAATAAATAAGCAGCATTGTCACTCTGCTCTCCCAAAATAGGGGCAGGCCTTCCTGCCCGACATATATACATTCTCATTTCATGTGGGAAGTTCATTATGGGGAATGTTGCAACCCAGCCAAGGATGAGAAGCCTGGGGCCCTTTGCAAAACAGCACTTTAAAAGAGCAAGGCAAAAGGAATGGTTTTTATTTTAACAGGCTTCTTTTTAACCCAGGCTCTTACTCATCTGTCAGGGGTCACCCCACCTCACACAGCAGGAGAGACCAGTGACAAGTATTTGACCAGTTCAAGAGGCAACTGTTTCACACAGGCAGCTTCTCGCAAGAAAACCATTAAAGCACATCAACCCTGAGAGCTGCACAGACACCCTGAGGGCTGTGCTGCCGAGACCAAGCTTTAATACATCCACAGGCTTTCCAGGGGCTGTGTGGCTGCTTGTTTCAATGGGATGAGATTGCAGTTCCAGACAGTGATGGGGAGACCATGGGAGTGGGGGGTTGAGAGGGATGGCAAGGGGGGAGGGGAGAGTTGAACAGCAACTGAACACTGTAAGATGACTTGATGACGGTTTTGAAGGCCTAATCTGTGAAAATGCATACATCTCAATCCAAAATGACCTCGAATCTTTGTTTGTAGCACCAGGTCAATACTTCCAGGAATTGTCCACCATGTTTGCAGAAAGTTAGAAGGGGTTCTGGCTACCAGCACATCACTGCACCTGTAACTGTCTTACAGCATTTAGCTTGTTGAGAAATAATGTACTGCATCACCCAGTAGTCTGGGGATGCAAGTGTTAAAAAACAAACAAACAAGCAATGCTTACATGATAAGGCAAGGAAGCGGTTACAGAAAGGAGGATCCCTTTCAGGGCCTGAGAGAGAGTTCTTATCTAATACTCAGAAATGAATTGTCCAAGGAGAAACATGTTGACAGAGTAAGAGATTTGATTGGAAGGGATTGCCCAGGCAGAGAGCAGCAGGGTAAGGGAACCCAAGAGAATGCTCTTCCACATGCTGCAAGTATCAGGTTTTGTGGTGATGGGGTTAGTTTCAGGGTTGTTTCTGGTCAATCGTTCTGACTCAGGGTCCTTCCTGGTGGCATGCGTATTGTTCAATCAAGATGGAGTCCAGAGAGGAAGGTTCTGGGAGGTTGGTAGGACATATGGTCTGGTATCTCCTCTCTTCTTTAGACCTTTCTTGAATTCTTCTAGCTGGTGGCAGCTTGTTAGTTCTATGTTCCTTACCAGGACCTGCTACTGTAACTCATGCAAGTGGTTACTATAGCGCCTGGCCAGGGAAGACAGTTTCAGTCAATGGTTCCCCTAACAAAGGTGCTAACATTAATGATAGATTTTGGAAGTGGTAAAAGTGTTAGTTGCTCAGTCATACCCAACTCTTTGCGACTCCATGGACTGTAGCCTGCCCGGCTTCTCTGTCCATGGGGATTCTCCAGGCAAGAATATTGGAGTGGGTAGCCCTTCCCTTCTCCAAGGGCTCTTCACAACCCAGGGACCAAACCCAGGTCTCCTGCATTGCAGGCAGATTCTTCACTGTCTGAGCCACAAGGGCAAGCTGTCCCAAATGTTACTCTTTCTAAGTCCTAACTGTGCATTGCAGGCAGATTCTTCACTGTCTGAGCCACAAGGGCAAGCTGTCCCAAATGTTACTCTTTCTAAGTCCTAACTGTGTATATCTGTTCAGTCTTTGTGAGATATCCTGAAACCCAGGAGGAAAAAAGCCAGTTGGTAATGGTCTCAACATTCTGGTGTTAGAACAGGAGCTTTGGCTAATAGGGAAGGCTTCTTGTTGCTGATACAAACTAAGAAAATGTGCACTGCTCAGAACTTCATCTGACAATGGTTTGAATAAACTCCTAGCAGACAGTGGGGCATGGTGAGCCTCCAAGAGGAACATGCTAGTCCCTGTTGCAGAGTCCTGCCTATTCCTAATTTAGAAACTTTCCAGCCAGCTAATGGGTAACAATGGAATCTAAGTGATAAGCCCTGGAGATGCCCAGAACATTTAATAGTAACATATTAAGTTAATCATTTTAATAACAATAGTTTCATTTCACAGGTGCACAGGTCTAACTGCCATGTGTATGTATTGTCTTATTTTACCCTATCATGGCCCTAAGAATAGCCCTACTTTTCATGCCATTACAAAGATTAGGACTTGGGTATCAAAATGAGGTGAAATGGTTTGTCTATAGTCAAATATAGTAGCATGACAGGGGGTTATAAATTGTGTCATCATGTTGATTTAATTATGAATTCTGATTTTCTTGTTTATGAGCTATGTGATCTCCTCCAAATAACACCTTCTGATCCATATATTAATGGTTCATCTCATAGTAGGGTTATTATAGGGAATAAAAATAAGATAATAGCTCTAGTTTCAGGTAGTTCGGGTTAAACAGGTAGCCCAAGGCTTGACACAGAAGAAGCACAATGAATTCAGATTTAAAAAGTGAGCAATGATATTATTCTCAATTTAAAGAGAGTAGTTAATGAAATTCAAAGAATCTAAGGAATTTATTCAAGTCCACGCAGAAGTAGATCACAGAACTGAACTAGAGACTAGAATTTCCAGCTAGTTTATTATTCTTCAAGTTCACTCTACTTTAGAGAACATCAAGATATATGTTGTCAGTGGAATACTACTCATTAGAGAAGTCAGATAAAAAAAATTCACTTTACAACTTAAATCTGTTGAGCCAAGAGTAATTAGAATTATTTTCCATTGTTGGATAAATAAAATGAGACAAGTTAACTTTGTAAGATTAAAAGTCAGTAACCTTCAATTTCATGAGAATAAACTTGGGAGGTTTATTGTCAGGTAGATAGATGCAAAGAATGACCTCTGAAGAGTCTTCAGTTCTCTGTGATCAGGGCTAATAAGATCTTTAACTCCAGAATCCCACTTCTATCCATCTATCTCTCTCTCAGGAAAAGCCATGGTAGAGCAGGTCAAACTACAAGTAGAACATCTTAATTGCCTCCCTCCAAAATAGTTGTCTGAGAAAATGAATTACATTTCTTCATAGATACTCATTTATTTTCCCAACTCTAAGAAATATAATGAAGACATTTCTATAGTCCCAGGGAAATAAAACAGGACAGAAAAGTGCTTAATTTTCTTTTTTCAAATATTCACAAGAAAAAAAAAAGAAAAACATAAAGCCTTCTTTCCAGTCTCCATTCCACAATTAGGCTTGAGTGACATCTGAGTCAAATAAGTTGTAGTTATGAATATTTTATCAGATTTTTGATAAGACATCTATCTCACTGTAGAATGAGGCCTGATCTTAAATCACCTTGGACAGTTTTGGCTCCTAATTAGACAGTCAATACACTACCAGTTGGAAGATCTGGATTTTATTTGGCTTCTACAATTGTGAGATGGCTGAGATAATTGAGAACTTGGATCTGGTCCAATAAATTCTCTTGGTAGTTTACTATCTCTTCAGCTCTGCTAGACACTTGGGTACTGACACAGCCCACTGGTATTAATTTAAAGTGAAGCTGTAGAACGGCACAGTTAAAAGCATTGTTTCCAGTCTGAACCAATAATCCCATTTAAAATGGTATTGTATCTGTATATATACACACACTGTAAGCTCAACACAATCCATTCCTTCATTAAGACTGAAGATTTTCTATGATCATCCAACTTCTTCAAGCTTCAGTTCCATCAGAATGATTTATCAACTACTAGGTTCTTGGCTGTATCTCAGTCAGTTCAGTTCAGTCGCTCACTCGTGTCCGACTCTTTGCAACCCCATGAACCGCAGCACTCCAGGCCTCCCTGTCCATCACCAACTCTCAGAGTCCACCCAAACCCATGTTCATTGAGTCAGTGATGCCATCCAACCATCTCATCCTCTGTCATCCCTTTCTCCTCCTGCCCTCAATCTTTCCCAGCATCAGGGTATTTTCAAATGAGTCAGCTCTTTACATCAGGTGGCCAAAGTACTAGAGTTTCAGCTTCAACATCAGTCCTTCCAATGAACACCCAGGACTGATCCCCTTTAGGATGGACTGGTTAGATCTCCTTGCAGTCCAAGGGACTCTCAAGAGTCTTCTCCAACACCACAGTTCAAAAGCATCAATTCTTGGGAGCTCAGCTTTCTTTACAGTACAACTCTCACATCCATACATGACCACTGGAAAAACCATAGCCTTGACTAGATGGATCTTTGTGGGCAAAGTAATGTCTCTGCTTTTTAATATGCTGTCTAGGTTGGTCATAACTTTCCTTCCAAGGAGTAAGCGTCTTTTAATTTCATGGCTGCAGTCACCATCTGCAGTTCTAATTAAATTTGAGGCTTTTGTCTTGAAACCAGTGGAAAACAGTTAACCACTGATTATATGTTAGTTAATATGAAACAACTAATTTTATAATGGTTTTCAATTAAAAACTCAATATCTTATGTTCTTCAGGAAGCAATTTGGCTGGAACAAGATATACCCTGCCCTGAAATATTTGGGTCAATAAGAATATAGCATGGTATACTTTATTTTATAGAAAATGTGTTTTTTTTTTTTTTTAAAGGATTGGGAAGAAAAGGTATCAATAGAAATGGGCATTTGAGAGCAAAATGTGTTATAATTCAAAGTACTGAATTACTCAGCAAAGTAAAATTTATCCTTTTATTAGCCAAAGGTGGAAACGTATGAAGTAATTGGAGGGTAAAATGAGTTATCTTATATTAATACAGAAGGAAATGGCTAAATACTCTACCATGATTCTGGTTAAAATGGTAACTTAAACAAAATGCTTTATATATATATATATGTTCCATTTCATATACCCTCCAAATGACAGTTAAAAACACAAAGATATTAACATAACAGCACAAGCAGAATGGGAGAGGAGGCAAGATAAGAAATGTCATAAAGGTTGAGAAAGATGAAAAGAAGAAAAGTAACTCATATTGAAGAGAAAAATCCATGTATGAAATTGTGAGAAGTGACTTTTCCATAGAACGCTAAAAAGCCAAGATTCTAAGTGTTTCCAAGAATCATGCTATAGAAAAATGGGAATGAGGTTTTAATCTAATATGAAAAGCTTGTCGATGGGCTTAAAATTCATCCCCCAGATTTTCCTTATCATGTCTTTTAGCCAAACAATTACCCTATTCCTACCTCTCAGAAGACAGAATGTTCATTCCTTTCTGGAGAAACTGATCCAGGCAGAGAGGGGGACAGTGTGTGTGTCTGGATCATGTTCATGATTGTACAACCTGTATGATAACAGAGAATCCCATACTCACAAGGGCACCTTACTTGTTTAATACTTTGCTGCTATAGTATTGAAATTCTTAATAATATTTTGTTTAAACAATGAACCCTATTATTTTTTCTTTTTCTTTCTTTTTTTTTTTTTTTTTTTACCATGGGTCTGACAACTGATATAACTGGCCCTGGTGTTTTTGGTAGTGAGTTGTGTTGAGGTACCAGAGAGAAAATATGGGCATTTAGGAAAGCATGAAAAGTGGATCATAACTCACCCTAGCCTGTTTCTAGTGTAAGATCAGTGATATATATTACTCACCCATTACACCCTCATACAATCAGGTAAAAGACTGAGACATTTTCTTATGAGAAATAGAACAACTCCAAAGATTGCAGATATTTGTATTTGAAGAAATTATAGTAAGAATTAGACTGGCTACCCAATCACTCTCCAGTGAAATCCTCTAGTTAGAAAGAACTCCCCTGGCATCAGCATCTGGAGGTTCTATTAGCTATTGTAATGCCTTACTCTACAGTACAAACTGAGAGCCAAGCAGTACCAGATACTCCAGAAAAACCTTCAATAGAAACTGATAAAAAGAAAGTTGAGAAAAATTGATTCAACACAGGGAACAGAATGATATGTCAAAAATATTATCAATTTTTAATTATTTTAGCGAGTTAGAGAACATGCTATAGATTTGAAATTAAAATGGCAGTAGGGATAATGAAAATAAGCTTTTAAAAAAAAAAAAAAAAAAAGGAAGCCCTTCCCCCAATCAATAAAGGCATTGGAAGGCAGAATATAAACAAAAATCCCCCAGAAAGAGAGAATTGATGAAATAAAGCCTAAGGAATTATCTGATAAATCATAAAGGAAATTCCCATAATCGGAAGGTATGTGTCCTCATCACTGAAAGAGGTCATTGGGTGAAAAACAAATCCACACCAAACCCCCTCATCATGCCTTATTGCAATACCAGTAGCTGAATGAAGTTTCCAAAGGTTCAAGAGTAAGAATGGCATCAGACTTCCCGCATTGCATGCCAGGAGACTGCAGAGTTATGCCTGCCAAATGCTGACAGGAAGTTATTTTCAAACTTGAATTCTTCACCCCACCAGCCACCACTATTTGTTCAAGGTATAACTGATATATTTCTATATTGTAAAAAGACTCAGAAACTGTACTTCCAAGCACTCTTTCTTAGAAAGCTACTAGCTAGTGTAATAGAGGAAACCCCGTTTTGATTCCTGGGTTGGGAAGTTCCCCTGGAAGAAGCATGGTAACCCACTCCAGTATTCTTGCCTGGAGAATCCCACGGACAAAGGAGCCTGGTGGGCTACAGTCCATGGGGTCGCAAAGACACAATTGAGTGACTAAGAACAGCACAGTGTACTCAGCAACACAAAGGAAAAAGAATGGGACTTAGGATCTAGAGAGAGGAAATCTCAACTAAATGAGAGGCGAAAGATTAGTCCCATATCCACTGAGAAAGCAGCCAGTTTAGATGGAAGCAGGAAGTTGAGGAACAGCAAGAGGGTTGACTTCAAGGAAAACAATAAATGGGAACTGAGGGTGTTTTTGGAAATATTGAGCATTTGGACAAAAACATTTATAGGCATTTGACAACTCTCTCAGAATACTTTAAAGAGAAAACAAAGACATTCCGTAAGAGAACATAGGAAGTTAAGGTGGGAGATGGCCATTATTGAACAAAGGAAAAACAGAAAGGATTCCAGAAAGAAAAATGTAATCATATTCACTCTGGTTTTGCAGTAAATGTGCAAATAATTATAATAATGAAATATCCAACATTTGGTTAAGTCTCTCCAAAAGTGATGTAATTATATTGGGAGGATTTCAGCAGTGGTAGTACAAGAAAGATTGCAAAAAGTTTTGGGGTGTTTGAGGAATAGAACTAAAAATCCTTAGCTGTTTAACTGCAAGAAACCAAATATGTATAAAATTTAAAAAGACACTAAAAAAATCACAGTAAACTATTATTATTTATATAAAGATGGGAGAGTATAAAATAAACAGGATAATTCTACTCTAGGTAGGTAAATCATCTTGATAAAAAAATAAAAAATTAACTTAAAACTGTTAGGTGATAGAAAAATTTTTGCATCATTCATTGAGGGAGTTCCTTTAACACTGACAAAGACTTGATTGCAGGATATTTTGTATAGCTTTTGAAAATACAGATTTTTTGGCATCATTTTTGTCTGTTGGATGGTGTTCAAATGGCCCTAAAAGAAAATGTAGCATATCTCTATTTGTAATAATAATCAGATATATGTCTACAATGTTATATTCTCCCACAGTTGACCCCTGTCTCATGAAGAGATTGAAACTCAGAAAAAAAGCCCTTCTCTGCATTTTTTATCCTTTCATTGTCCTCTTGGTTAATGATTGCTTTGTTCCTCTAGGAGTAAAATGAGGGCTTCCAAAATCTAAGAATATTCAAAGACTTTCTCAGAGAGAGTCAATCATGAAACAAGAGTTGCTGCAATGTGAAAATTGAACACATTATGTCTGATATAAACTTCAAAAAGAAAGATACTCAAGTTTCTAAAAAGTCTTTAAGATGGATGTTTGCAGCATTTTGTGTTACAGTAAAAGATTGGGAAAAGATTGATTAAAATACAGTCCATTCAGTGTTTTATTCTACACCACTGAAAATAATCAGAGAGCAATAGGTAGGATGGTATGAAATGATGTTCAAGACATATTGCTAAGATAAAAACAAAACAAAACAACAGCAAAACAAGTATCCAAACAAAGCAACCAGTTGCAGAACATTGTGTGTGGTACCCTCATCCCTACATGAACTTATTATGAAAGTATAATTTTGCTTGCTTTTAGACAAAGTCAGTGAGGTTGGAATCCAAGGATGATTACCAGATATACTATATTGCTTTATATTTGTCTTCATATTACTTTCAATTTTATAACAACAATAGTAATAATTTTAAAGAAAGAATCATTTTGAAAAAGTCAATAATATATAAATAATGCGTTGTATTAGTCCATGCGATCAGCGACCTATACCTTAACTTTAGAAGATTCACTCCTACTTCAGCTCAGGAATTAGAGATAAACTGGAACATTGCCTTAGATATTTAACATGGTAAGAGCAAAGAACGTGTGATTTAAGTCAGGAACTCTAATGTCATTTTCCCATGTAAAATCTGGGCATGTTTCCTTTCATCTTTTAGTCTGTTATATGATAAAATAGAGATAATAATGACCTTTCCTTTTCTCTCAAAGTCTGGTGTGTGAAAACAAAGTCAAGTAGAGGAATAGGTTTTGTGCACTGGAAATAACCTTATTCTTTCCAGTATTCGTTGTTTTGCAGAAAACTGGTTCTTGCAACTTGAAACACACTATACTTTGCATTGGTAATGTCAGGCGAGTATATTCTCCTTGGTTCTGTCTCGTCTCAACAAAAATTTGAAGCGACGGACGTTAGAGTTCTTGGCATGTCATGGTTCTCGAACAGACCTTGTTACAGCTCTCAGGTCTTGAACAGACCATGTTACAGCTCTTAGTCAGTGTTACAGCTCCATGTTACAGCTCTATTCTTTTTAGAAAATAGCAGGAAAATCCATCCTTGAGACGTGAGGGCCTGCTGACCCAAAGATGTGTAGAGAAGAGAGTGGGGGAACACGCCAGCATGTGGGAGAGAGAGAGACCCCCGGCCCTTTGGCTCCTCTTTTTATATGTTTTTTCCTCCCCCTGGGCCTGCCCTATGTTAATTGGGCTAGCCAGGAGTGCTGTTTGTTCTACCTGTGTCCTCACTCCTGTCCTCGGACCTTCCTTTGTTCTATTTTTGCAGGCTTTTCCCTTCCTTGTCTTTTAGCCACTGCCATTCTGGACTCCTGTTTCTTATTCTTACTACCTAACAGTAATAACAACTAAAAAGATCACTAACATCTTTGAGCACTTATTGTTCCGTGTGCTGTTTTAAGGGTTTTACATGTATGAACTCACTACTCCCAACAACAAATGGGTAAGTGTGTACTATTGTTACCCCTTTCACAGGTGAAGATACTCAAGTAAAGGCTAAGTAACTTCACTGAAGTCACACAGTTACTAAAGGGTGGTGCTGGGCTCCAGAACCACACAGTCCACCGTGCTTTATGTCGTTTGATAGGAGAGTATCTGTAAGTGAATGCAGCTGAAAAACTGATGGAGACCTCCTGTACTGTGTAGTAGAAGGAAGTTTTGTTTCTTGAACTAACTCAGGTTTTGCTTTTTTTCTTTGTGAGTTTTCTTCCAAAGTTTCTCCTCCAGTTTGTTTTTAAAATTATTTCTCTTTATAACCACATCGTACAATGTGACCTACAATATAAATCACAAAATTACAAATGTACAAGAAGCAAGTATCTGCCTCTGAAACTGCCAAGCTGTTTTTGTCCTGCTTCATCTCCTGTAGAAGGCTTAGAATTCACTCACCTAAATTACCCTGAATCATAGAATACCAAAATTGTAGGACTGGGAAGCATCAGTGTTCTTTCCTAAGTATTTAATCAAAGTTAAAAATGATGACTTGCATCAAAAAGAGTATAAAATTTTAAATGGAACTTGAAAATTCAATAATAGGAGTCTTGAGCCTGAAGGCAATGCCTTAATAATGTTGAGGTGCTGAAGCGGACAGCAGTAGGGACTAGTTTGTGGTCTTGGAAAAGTTTAAATTCTCTGTGATACACTTGCCAAATCTGTAAAGTGAAATGAGTGGTGTAGATGATCTATAAAACCCTCTATATGAATAGATTAAACTCTGTGAGTTTACTTTTCATTGATTTCCTTGGGTAGTGTTGTTTTGTGTCCAGAACATATGATTTCCATCAGTGTTTTGGGGGAGAGAATAGTTAAAAATGGAAGTGAGGAAACATTAGTTACATTGCTGGGAAGAAATACTTCCCATGTGTATTTACACACACTTCCTTATGTTGTTTTCCAGGTCAGGACACCAAGAAGAGGAGAGCAAGCTCACAGCTCATTCTTGAAATGAATCCCACTTTTGAGTTCTCCTGCCTGCATTTATGTGACGTTGTATATTTTTGCCACTTTATAGGCATTTGCACTTAAAAATGATGTTCTGGGATGCTTTGGTGACTTCTAGTAGGAAAATGCAAATAAATGTAGATTTCTGTTATTATCAGCTTCATCAAAGCAAACAGGCAGAAGCAGGAACATTATTGAAGTTTGATAAGCTGTATATTTGAATGATTTCCCCCAGAGGACTGGGGAAAATACATCTTGTTCCATTTCCTATTATAGATGAGCATCAGTTGCTTCATGAAAAGTTACCTGCATATACCACTCTCAAACCCCCACCCTCACTTTTTTTTTTTTTTTAGGGTGAGCACTGACTGCTCTTTTGATTTCTGAAATGTAATTGCAATAAATGGTAGACTTAAATCAAGACTCTTAGGCAGAAGCAGGTGAGAAAATGCATGAATAACATAACAGAGCATTGGAAGAATCATTTCAGAAGGCAATGTTTATATCATAGAAAAAAGAGAACTTACAGTTTAGTTCCCCAATTAGAACCAAGTGAAAATAAGGACTTCTAGGGACCTCTTGTTGGATTTCCAGTCTAGATCATATCATTTATCTTTGGATATAGTTTGGAATATCTTCTGACATTTTCCCCTAAGTAAATCCAAATTTATTGGAAGACAGAGGTCTTGTGTTTAGTTATGTATACTACTAAGCCCCGGCACATTTCTTTGCAGATGGAAGGCTCTTAATAAACTAATGCTGATTGAGTGACTGTTAATCCATAGCAGGGACAAAACTGGAAATGGCCATTTGAGAGCAAGCCAGTATATGTGACCAGGCTTGTTCTGAACAGCTAATTACTCAATCTAGAAAAATATGTCCTTTGCTGATGAGAAAAAAATAAAAATCAACTAGATGATTGTCTCCAAAAATGTGTAAAAGACTGCATCATTCCTAAGTGCCTATTATTATAGAACAGAATGCCTAAAATGAAATGAAATCTCTAATTGTATTTTAAGACCCAGTGGGATTTCAGGAGCAATTCCATAACAGATGGGATGTTTAAGAATGATTCCTCTAATTTTTCTTATGGACAGCCTTCACTTAGTGTTGGATTAGACTCATCAAAAGATCACTGGACAGGAAGCAGGAGCCTTGAATTCTGATTTTAGCTCTGTATGTAGTTCACTTGCTGGGTTAAGTCTTCGATTTTTCGCAGAGAGAGGAAAGCTCTCAGGGGGCTGAGTTTATTCCCCAAGGCAGTTCTCCAGCTTTCATTTGCATCGCAGTCACCTGGAGGGTTGGTTAAAACTGATTGCTAGGCTCCACCTCCAGATTTTCTGATTTAGTTCACCTGGAGTTGGGGTGCTCAGGGGAGAAATTTACATTTCTAAATGAGTTCCCTGGTGAAGCTGCAAATACTGACCCTGTGGTCTCACTTTGAGAACCGCTGCCTTAGGCGAAAAAGACCAGATAGGACCCTGCTAATCTCCAAGGTTTTTCTCTGCTACCTCTTCTGTTTCGAAGCATTCGTGTTTCTTTCCGGCTGGCTCCATCTGCACAGCTGGGCTCTCTCTGAGGGCCTCTTTCCTGCAGGAGCCCCCGGTGATAACAACAATAACAGCAAGCCTCCCTTCTTCCTTGCATTCTTTCTAATGACGCCTCAAGTCTCAGGAGCCACCTTACACTGCTCTGCTCAGCTCCACCCAATCATTGCGCAAAGTAAACTGTCAGACCTCGCAAACAAAGACTGAGAGTGCAGGGCCAACCCACAGCCGAGTCTTTGCCTCTGGCGCTTCCCCTCTTTAGGGCCGGTGGAAGGCTCTCCTCGCCTGGGAGGTGGTGAGTAACAGGGCTTGTTAGCTGGGTAACACATTCACTCTAGGGGCAGTTTCACCGATTCGCTCGTATGGACTTGTGAAAAGCGAATTTTCTCCAGCTCTCCGGGAAGAGAACAAATTTAATGGTATCAAGCAAAGGAAAGGGTAAATCTTTGTATAGGGGAAAATAGAGAAGAAGCAGTGTTCCTCGTTAGTGATGCAAGAAGAGACTTAGCTTGCCTGTTCAATAATTTAAGCTAATCGTTGAACCCATGAAGTATTGTGGAGGATGGTTTGCCAGTGGATGCCTGGTGGATGTGCCCTTTTGGAAGTGAAACGGAATAATTAGAGGATAGATCAGCAAAGCTGGCCCTGTCAACTCCTCCCTCTCACCCCCTGCCACCCCTTTCCAGCGTCTTCCCTTCTCTAACCACCATCTTAGGTGACTTTTACTAGAATCTTCACCACATTGAAACAACTAATAAATGAGGTTTACCTATTGTGACACCAGACTACTTTCTTACCTCCCTCCTCACCCATTTTAGAAACTTTCTGCGGCTCTGAAATTTATGTGGCTTCAAATACAACCCCAGTTGCCTGACTTCCTGCTATAACTTAGATGAAGTCTCAGCTTCAGCCTTACTGACATCTTCCCTAAACCCCAGATGTGCCGCTGTTTTCTTCTTGATGCAAGGTCTTCATCTATGCTCTTCATTCTATTTGAAACAGCTTTCTAACCCTTCTTGGTTTCTTTCAACCTTCCGTTCCCCCAGGTGTCATCTTTTTCATGAAGTCTTGCTTGACTGCTGCAATCCAGTGATCCAACGTTGTTCTTTGCTAGATACCATATATGCAATGTCAATAGTGTTTATTTGTCTCTGATTTTATTGCAAGGGTCAGACTTGTTTTCTTTTTCAGAGAAACCTAAGGGCCAAGATTTAATATGCATTTGTAAGTTAAAAAGTTTTGTCTTGTGTTTATCTTTCAGTAGTGCCCTATATGCAAATACAGATAGTTAACTTTTTTGAATTCATCTTCCAATAATCTTCTGCCAGAGTTTCTATGTGTACATGATGCACAGTAAATGCTACAGTAATAATAGCTACTCAATCTGTTGCTATACATGTTGCCTTATTAATATTCATTAGATACCCATTATCATCCTACTCACCAACCTATTTAACTGTATAAACTAAACTGTATAAACAAAAAAGTGCCAGAGAAGTTAGGCAAATTGCATAAAGGTACTGAGTTATTCATTGATGGAGTGGGGGTTACAAACTCAGGTCCATCTGACTTTAAAGAGTATACCTCCCTGCAGACTCCAGCCTAGCCCTATATTATGGGGTGAGGAGTGAACTTACTAAGGACAAACAGCTTGCCCAAGGTCACATCACAAACTGTGTTCTGAAGAAATAGGTAAAAATGTATAAACTGAATCATTATTCTTTTTTCATGATTATGTTATACAGATGATAAAAACCAGAAAATCACGCTCTCCTGCGTTTGTGTTGGTGATCGCTAATCCTAAATCGAGGGCCCAGTTTCTCTGTTGGTTCTTGTCTTCTCTCCTCTCTAAGTCTATCAAAGAAGACGTGTGAGGTGATGATAGTTTAGCTCTTCTCAGCAGCTGAAATAAATTTACTTTAAATGAACAGAGGGGTTTTATAATGCCTGCAGCCTTTCTGGTCTCCATGGGAGAAATTTCCTGAAACATCCTGTCTGCTGTCATCATGAGAGCCAGGGCTTTATGATTATGTATAAGAAGTTTCTACAACTGCTTTAACTAATAACATTTTATTTTGATGCATTTCCTATTTTCATATTTATTGTGCTCCAATCATGTTTTGTGAGGAGACAGAACATGGAAACCAATGTAACTGATGTTTAGTATGTATGCATAGTGTACTTTCCTCAAGAGGTTCCCCCGCTGAGCATAAGTGTAAAATAAATACAAATAAATTAAACTCTTTGATAGGCTGTGAGAGTGCCCCAGTCTAGCTGATCAAGTCGTCCCCTTCCTTCCACTTAAATAATTCTCTGCAGAAATGAATAAACTGATTAGAACCAAATCCCCTTGCAAAATAGGGTTTCCTCTTTCAAGTTTACTAAGCTGGCTCCACTCAGAGTCACGTTACTTGCCAAACAGAACCTGGAGGATGTTTACAACTCTCCCACCTTCCAGCTGATGAAAAAATCTTTGCTTGGAAGGATAGAGAGGGTGAAGGGAAAGAGTGTTGAAGTCTCCAATCTGTTCATTGTACAGCTGGTGTCAGAAAGAATCTGATTTGCAGGGAGAAGGCTCTGGATCTTGTGCCACGTACAGAAAGGGACCATTAGGAAGATGGGAAAGAGAAGATGCTTGAAAGTTCCAAAGACTTCCAGTGAAACTGGAGGACGCATTCAGGTAGGACTGTAAATTCTCTGACCTGATTTCATTTTGTGATCACATAAGACAATGATGAGAAGTGAATACTTCACACCAGTTAAACTGCAGTGCTGTGTCTTATAGTCATGTCATAGGTAATACTTTTATATCCACTCTGCTTTCATCTCTTAAGAATTAAAATGCATGCTCTTTTTCATTTCCAAAATTTGGATACTTCTGGAAAAGAAAAACAAAAAAAGGTCTCTTTCTTCCCCTTCATTGAGAATCTTTTCTTGCTAAGATAGAAAAACAGATAAGCAGTTCTTTTCAAGTTAAAAAATTCAATTTTTAGACATTGAAAGTGAAGCATTTTGGGAAACTGAAGTCTTTTATTCTAGATTAAAGCAAATATAGTTTAGAAGCAAGGATGGATATAAATTGATATTAATTACCTTAAAATATCTCTCTTAAAGAGTAAACACCTGGAACAAAGTTTTTCCAGTTCATCAAAATCTTCAATATTGCCAACAAATTCTGATGCTTCACATGCAGCAGATGGTTGTTTAGGGAGTAAAGGGTCAGGGATATTCATCTTCCAAGTATATCTGTGATGACATAAGAATAAGTCTCAGCTTACAATTCTTTCTGGAGAGTCTCAGGGCTGAGTTCATAGCATCATTGTCCTGAAAGCATTTACGAAAAAAACAAGTGCCCTGGGCTGGAAAGACCCAGGGAGATGCTACTCAGGGGCTTGATGATTTTCAAATTTCTTGCTGGTCCTGGGACTCTGTTAATTTATTGCCTTATCAGTTTGCTCTTATCAATATATATGAATTGTCAGATTCTGTGGTGGGGTATTCTAAGCATCAAATAAGAGAAAGGGAAAGGAAAATGGAAATAAATGTAAGTTGTCTGCTGTGTTCTAGGAACTATGCTATTGTACCTTGTTTTATTCTGTCCCATACTGTAAGCATCATCACTTAAGCCATTTTTCATTGATGTGGAATCTAAAGCTCTGAGACGTTAAGACACTAAGCTTGTCAGTGGTACAGGTGGTGTGTATCCGCATTCTCTGCCTCACAACACAGCACCCAGAGCAACAGTGGAGGTTCGGAAGGCCAGAGGGATGCTCTAGAATTTAATAAAGGAAGTAGAACTTAAGTTGAACTTGAAAGAAAATGGCACAATGGCCATTGAAAATTCAGGGAAGGCAATTTAATAGGGGAAGGATATGTGCAAATACTTGTACACATAATGAACTGGCAAAGTAGGTAAACTAGTTTGGTTAGAACAGAAACTCTATAGGAAATATAAGAAAGACTAGAGACCAGATGGTCCTTTTTTGATTCATCTGCACGGGACTCAGAAATGCCCTTCAAAGTCACTCCTATCATTTCTCAAGATAGGTGTCATTGGAGGAAGTCAAATCAGTGCTCTGCTTGCTTGACTCACTTTGAAGAAGGTCAGCATGAAAGGTGTCTCTATAGCGGCCATATTTAAATCAAACCTAAAAGAAAACCAAGAGTAGCCATGAATGCAAATGCACCAACAAGGTAAGATCAGCATATTCAAAAACCCAAGTGAGCTGAGTGGAGAAGTATCATGAGGACAGAGGGGGGAAGTGTGCAGGGGCTGGGTCCCATTCAGCCTTGTGGGCCAGAGTAAGGAGGCTGATTTTGTATGAAATTGAAGGGGAGGCAACCAAGGGTTTATATGCAGGGAAATACAATGATTCACTCAGAATGAGGAAAAGGTTGAAGAGGGTATGTGTCCGTTCTAGTCAATTGGATTAACCCAGGCCAGAGATTAGGTGGTACAGTGGTTAAGAATCCACCTGCCAAGGCCACAGACACAAGAGATGTGGGTTTGATCCTTGGGTCAGGAAGATCCCCTGGAGTAGGAAGTGGCAACCCACTCCAGTATTGTCTGGAGAATTCCACAGTCAGAGGAGCCTGGTGGGCTACAGTCCATGGGGCCGCAAAGAGTCGGACATGACTGAGCATAGCACATGCAGACCAGAGATCTAGTTGTCCTAAAGAACAGTGGTGGAAGTCGGGATGGAGAGACATGTATGGGGCTTGAGACATATCTTGAGGAAATGGATGTTACCCATTTGCTCATGAACTAGATTTTGGCAGCAGGTAGAAGAACCCATCAGGGCAAGATTTCTTGCCTGGATAACTCAGGAGTTCAGTTTTTGATTTATTAAGAGCCTGTGGGTCATTTAAGAAATGTCTAGTTGACAGCTGGATATTTTTCCATCTTGGACTAGAGCTGCAAGTTTTCATCACTTGTTTTGTGCTGAGATCACTATTAAGATTAGATCCAGTAGTCATGTGTGGATGTAAGAGTTGGACTATAAAGAAAGCTGAGCGCCAAAGAATTGATGCTTTTGAACTGTGGTGTTGGAAAAGACTCTTGAGAGTCCCTTGGACTGCAAGGAGATCCAACCAGTCCATCCTAAAGGAAATCAGACCTGAATGTTCATTGGAAGGACTGATGTTGAAGCTGAAAATCCAATACTTTGGCCACCTGATGCAAAGAACTGACTCACTGGAAAGACCCTGATGCTGGGAAAGTTTGAAGGCAGGAGGAGAAGGGGACGACAGAGGATGAGATGGTTGGGTGGCGTCACCGACTCAATGGACATAAGTTTGAGTAAACTCCGGGAGTTGGTGATGGGTAGGGAGGCCTGGCATGCTGCAGGCCATGGGGTCACAAAGACTCTGACACAACTGAGTGACTGAACTGAACTGAACAGAATTGTCCAATAAAATACTGGATGTCCAGCTGCATTTGAATTTCAGGTAAACAATAACTTGGAGGAGGGACTTTTTATTGTTCAGGACATACTTTCACTAAAAATTGTCTGTTGCTTATCTGAAATTCATGTATGACTGGGTATCCTATTTTGATATGTGCTGAATCTGGGACCCTGTATGTAAGGCTCACCACTTATCACCTGCCTGTCGCCCTGTTCCCCTCCCTACCTTTGTTTCCACATCAGATCTCTTGTCCTTACTTCTTTTTAGAGGAAGAGGAGGCTTCCATTCTCCTTGGCAAGCCTGATCCTGTTATCTGTGCTTCTTGCTCTTGGGCCCTCCTGTCACAATTATCTTTCTTCCCTCTTTGAGATTATTTGGAGGCATTGAAAAGAAGTGTTGCATGTTCCCCATTTCGACTTTCATTGGTGGATCTGTAGTTTTAATCACTTCATTTTTTTTTCTCTTAATTTCACCACCAAAATGATTTAAAAATTATTTTCTTCTTCTCTTTTATTTTCTCTTTTTTTTCCCCTACAGAAATTTATTTTATTGAAGTGGAGTTGATTTACAATATTATATTAGTTTCAGGTCTATAATATAGTGATTTACAGATTTTACTCCATTTAAAGTTATTACAAACTGTTGGCTATGTTCCCTGTGCTATACAACATACCCTCGGATATATGTATGTGTGTGTTAGTTGTTGAAGAAGGAAGTGAAGTGAAATTGCTCAGCCGTGTCCGACTCTTTGTGACCCCGTGGCCTGTAGCCTACCAGACTCCTCTGACCACGGGATTGTCCAGGCAAGAGTACTGGAGTGGGTTGCCATTTCCTTCTCCAGGGGATCTTCCCAACCCAAGGATCGAACCGAGGTCTCCCACCTTGCAGGCAGACGCGTTACCCTCTGAGCCACCAGGGAAGCGTATCCAACTCTTTACGACCCCATGGACTATAGCTCACCTGGCTCCTCTGTCTGTGGAATTCTCCAGGCGAGAATACTGGAGTGGGTTGCCATTCCCTTCTCCAGGGGATCTTCCCGACCCAGGGACTGAACTCGGGTGTCCTGCATTGCAGGCGGATTCTTTACTGGGTGCGCCACCAGGGAAGCCTGCGGCGGTACACAGTATATCCCGTGCTCAGTCATTCAGTCATGTCCGACTCTCTGCGACCCCATGGACTGTATCCCACCAGGCTCCTCTGTCCATGGAATTCCCGGGCAAGAATCCTGGAGTGAGTTGCCATTTCCTACTCCAACAATATATCCTAGTAGCTTATTTATTTCGTACGTCTTAATTTCCTATTCCTATCTTGCTCCTCTACCCTTCTCTTTCCCCACTGGCAACTACTAGTTTGTTCTTTAAATCGCTGTGTCTATTTTGTTACACTCATTCAATTGTTTTATTTTTCAGATTTCACAATCGATCACTTACAGTAATTGTTTTTCTGCCTGACTTGGGCTTCCCTGGTGTCTCAGATCCTAAAGAATCTGCCTGCAATTCAGGAAACCCATGTTCAATCCCTGGGTTGGGAAGATCCCCAGGAAAAGGAATGATAACCCACTTCAGTATTCTTGCCATGGACAGAGGAGCCTGGTGGGCTACTGTTCCTGGGCCTGGGGTCGCAAAGACTTATTTCACTAAGCATAATACCCACTCCAATACTCTTGCCTGGAAAATCTCATGGATGAAGGAGCCTGGTAGGCTACAGTCCATGGGGTCACAAAGAGTCGGACACAACTGAGCGGCTTCACTTCACTCACTTCATACTTTGGCACTGGAAAAGGAAATGGCAACCCACTCCTGTATTCTTGCCTGGAGAATCCCGTGGACAGAGGAGCCTGGCGGGCCACCGTCCATGGGGTTGCTGAGAGTCGGACACGACTGATGTGACTAAGCATGCAATACCTTGCTAGTCCATCCATGTTGTTGCACGTTGCTAATTTTATTCTTTATCTTGTGGCTGAGTAGTATTCTGGTGTGTGTGTGTGTGTGTGTGTGTGTGTATCTTTATCCATTTGTCTGTTGATGGGCACTTCAGTTACTTCCATTCCCTGGTTATTGTAAAAAAATGATGCTATGAACTTGGGGGTTCATGTATCTTTTTATTAGTACTTTTGTTTTCTTCAGATATATGCCCAGGAGTGGAACTGTTAGATCTTATGGTGGGTCTATGTTTAGTTTTCTGAGGAACCTCCATACTGTTTTCCATATGGAGGAATATGAATCAATTTACATTCCCACCAATAGTGTACTAGTATTCCCTTTTCTTCACATCCCTGTCAACATTTGCTGTTTGTAGACTTTTTGAGAGTAGATAGATATGAGGTGGTATCTCATTGCAATTTTGATTTGCATTTCTCTGATAATTAGTGACGTTAATCATCTTTTCATGTGCCTGCTGGTCATCTCTATGTTGTCTTTGAAAAACTGTCTATTCTGCCTCTCAGCTTTGATAGCAAATCAGACACATTAATAAACACTTCTTTACATTCTCTTCTTGTTCAGTAAGTATCAAGAAAGCTGGATGCTCAAAAACTAACAATGCCTTCAATTTTTGTATTGTTTATTAAATGCAAAGTGTTCTTACTTTATGGCTTGTTGTATTCAACATTCAAAACATTTGAAACATAAAATTATGGTAAGAGGAAAACTTAGGGCTAAGTCACTTAGGCATTCATCTCACAAATGAGGAAATTGATCTCAAGAGAGTAAGTAACTTGCCTGAAGTTTACAACTAATTAGCATCCAGATTGGAATTTGAATCTGAGGCTTCTCACTCAGGCAATCTAAAACCAGATAAGTATAAGGCTGGTGGTGGTAAAGGCCAGAGAGTCAAGTATAGTGAATACTTACAATGGGCTTCTCAGATGTCACTTAGACCTAAACGGCCACAGGTTTGGGCTACACGGATGAGCGTGAGTTCCCATTCCATTCATTCCACAAAACATTTTGTTAATTTGTCTTCTTTCCTTGAAGAAGCAAATTTCTACTTGGAGGCCAATGTTTACCTTGCCAGATTGGAATTTGAATCTGAGGCTTCTCACTCAGGCAATCTAAAACCAGATAAGTATAAGGCTGGTGGTGGTAAAGGCCAGAGAGTCAAGTATAGTGAATACTTACAATGGGCTTCTCAGATGTCACTTAGACCTAAACGGCCACAGGTTTGGGCTACACGGATGAGCGTGAGTTCCCATTCCATTCATTCCACAAAACATTTTGTTAATTTGTCTTCTTTCCTTGAAGAAGCAAATTTCTACTTGGAGGCCAATGTTTACCTTGCAATTACCAGGTAGGCTCTACTTCTGATGTGACATTGTCAAACATAGATATGTGCTCCCTCAGTCGAGTCTGATTCTTTGCGACCCCATGGACTATAGTCACCATCCATAGGATTTTCCAGGCAAGAATACTGAAGTCCGATGCCATTTCCTCCTCTAGGGGATCTTCTTAACCCAGGGATCAAACCCACATCTCCTGTACTGGCAGGCAGATTCTTCACTGGTGAGCTACCTGGGAAGCCCAATTGCTATTTCTGGATACTGAAAAGTGTCTAAATACTGAACCAGGCATCCTCATCAGATCCCTGCCCTCCCTCCAACACCATTTCTCTCCATATCCTTATATGTCCTGAGTAGTCCATCTACACTGGTGTCCTGAATAGAGATTTTGCTCTACCCCAACACTGCGCTTAGACTCGTGTCAGCTGTCCATCCCATTTTGGAAACCTGGATAACTCCAGCATTATCTTCCTTGAAAAGTTTCTCTTTATGTCTTTAGGAGTGAATAAATCCTCCTTCATCTCTCTTCCCTTGTCATCAGGTTTGCAGTTTTTGCAATGACAATTTAAAAACACTTTTAATACATGAATAAAAATGTGTGAAATAAAAACTGTATATTTTGAAAGAGAGAACATCCATGTATCATTACAAAGTTAAAAACCAAGTGCCATATTTGCAAAAATATTTGCCGTAAAAGTAATATACAAATGTACCAAATATATAAATAATCCTACAATTCAACAGGATAAAAATCAGTGAAACAGAATTTAAAAATAAAGACATCTAATATACAATAAGGCATTTCACAAAAGGGCAACTACAAAAGGACAATAGACATGAAAGATGATTCATTTCCCAATAAGAGAAGTGCAAATAATACCAACAATTAGGTAAGATTTTACTCATTGTTTGGCAAAACTTTATTTCATATGGAGTATTAATAAACCTCTGAGGAAACAGGAACTCTTGTGCTGTACTGGTACATATATAAGACACTTTGGAGAGGAGTTTGTCATAATCCATTAATATTTTAAATGAACATGCTCTTTAATAATCTTGCTTCCGGGTATCTGTGTATCCAACAGAAATAAATCATGTGTATGTGAGCATAAAGATACAGTGGCCTAAAATTTAGAAACAGTATAGGGTTTCCCTGGTGGCTCAGATGCTAAAGAATCTGCCTACAATGTGGGAGACCCAGGATTGATCCCTAGGTCTGGAAGATCCTCTGGAGAAGGGAATGGCTACCCACTCTAGTATTCTTGTTTGGAGAATTCCTGGACAGAGGAGCCTGGTGGGCTATAGTCCGCGGGTTCCCAAAGAGTTGGAGATGACTAAGCAACTAACTTTCATTTTAATTGCTCATCGATTGGGAAATAGTAAGATAAACAATAGTATATTGGGTTATGTGTGTGCATGTGTTCAGTTATGTCTGACTGTTTGCAGCCCCACGGACTATAGTCCACCAGGCTGCTATGTCCATGGAGTTTTCCAGGCAAGAATACCAGAGTAGGTTGCCACTTGCTAGTCCAGGGACTGTGATTGTTGTGTCTCCTGCATTGGCAACAGATTCTTTACCACTAGTGCCACCTGGGAAGTCCCATATTGGGATAGAAAGTGAAGTCACTCAGTCATGTCCGATTCTTTGTGACCCTGTGGACTGTAGCCTACCAAGCTCCTCTGTCCATGGAATTCTCCAGGCAAGAATACTGGAGTGGGTTGCCATTTCCTTCTCCAGGGGATCTTCCCGACCCAGGGATTGAACCCAGGTCTCCCACATTGCACGCAGACGCTTTACCCTCTGAGCCACCAGGAAAGCCCCAATATTGGGATAAAGAACAGTTAAATAAAATGAGGCAGGTTTATATCCTGACATGGAAAGATCTCCAAGTGAGAGATCTTTCACTCCAAGATTCAACAAAAAAAGAAAAAAAAAAGAAGTATGCATATTAATATGTAAACATTTCATTTATATAAATTTAGCCAAACTCAAATAAAGCAAATGAGACAAAATTGTGTATTTTTATAGATCCAGTTATTGGATGAATGTGATTAAAAATATAACATTTAGATGGGTAATACTAAACTCACAGAGTAACTAGAAAAGATGGATCAGAATAGGTGATCAAGGAGAAGCTTTATTTCGAATATTAGAGTTTTGTATTTTTTTCAGTGAGAATTGTTCATTTATAACTTGTTAATTCACTTGAAAGTAAAAGATACTTTCTTCACCCTAGAATCTCATTTTTCCCTGAGAGATATTTTAAAACAAGTGTAATTTTGGATTTATTTCTTCTTACATTTCTACCACTGTTTGTTTTATATATTTTAAATCCACAGTGTTAGGTTCATTAAACACTCATTTTTGCATCTTTATGACAAATTTAATATTCATCAAATAGAATAATCTCTCTTTGTTCCATTTAACACATATACCTTAAATTTTGTTTCGTTGGATGTTGATGTTGCCATACCTCTTTTTTTAAATGTATGAATTTCTCAGATTTTTATCCATTCTCTGATTCTTAAACCATTTTTCTCTCACTTTTTTTGTGTGTCACCTGTTACCAGAATGCACCTGAGTCTGTTTTTAAAATTTTCTCAATCTAAAAGTAAATCAATTTTACTTTGCCTTTTCATTGTGATTGCTTTTCTGTGTTGAACTCTTCCAATCACATTTTCTGGTCACTACATGTTATTATGGGCTTCCCCCCGCCCCAGCTGATTCTGGGTTTTACTGGATTGACTGGCACTTTTTATAGTTCATTTTCTCTTTACTATTTTTCAAGTTTTAAATTCTCTTTCTATTACTTGAGTGTGGAGTGTCTCACATTTCAGAGTTCATCAGAATTATCTGGAGGGCTTGTTAAAACAGTGGCTGCTAGGCCTTGCTTTCAGAGTTTCTGATTCATTAATTCTGGGGTAGGACCCAGGAATATTTATTATTAATAAATTTCCAGGTGATAATGATGTTGCTGGTTAGGGCACATCATTTTAAGAACTACTGTTCTAGTAGTGACTCAATTTTTTAACCCATAATCACTTTATATTTTCTTTCAACATCTATGTGGAATCATTATTTTTACCTTACCTGCAAAAATGATAAGGTCAACCCCTTTGGGGGAGAGTCATTAGTTCAGTTCAGTTCAGTCGCTTAGTCATGTCTGACTCTTTGGAACTCCATGGACTGCAGCACACCAGGCTTCCCTGTCCATCACCACTCTCGGAGCTTGCTCAAACTCATGTCCATCAAGTGAGTAATGACATCCAACCATCTCATCCTCTGTCATCCCCTTCTCCTCCTGCCTTCAATCTTTCCCAGCAACAGTACATTTTCTAATGGGTCCGTTCTTCGCATCAGGTGGCCAAAGTATTAGAGTTTCAGCTTCAGCGTCAGTCCTTCCAATGAGTATTCAGGACCGATTTCCTTTAGGATGGACTGGTTGGATCTCCTTGCAGTCCAGGGAACTCTCAAGAGTCTTCTCCAACACCACAGTTCAAAAGCATCAATTCATTGGTGCTCAGCTTTATAGTCCAACTCTCACATCCATACATGACTACTGGAAAAACCATAGCTTTGACAAGACAGACCTTTTTTGGCAAAATAATGTCTTTGTATTTTAATATGCTGTCTAGGTTGGTCATAGCTTTTCTTCCAAGGAGCAAGTGTCTTTTAATTTCATGGCTGCAGTAACCATCTGCAGTGATTTTGGAGCCCAAAAATGTAACATCTCTCACAGTCTCCATTGTTTCCCCATCTATTTGCCATGGAGTGATGGGACTAGATGCCATGATCTTAGTTTTCTGAATGCTGAGCTTTAAATCAACTTTTTCACTCTCCTCTTTCATTTTCATCAAGAGGCTCTTTAGTTCTTCACTTTCTGCCGTAAGGGTGGTGTCATCTGCATACCTGAGGTTATTGATATTTCTCCCGACAATCTTGATTCCAGTTTGTGCTTCCTCCAGCCCAGCTTTTCTCATGATGTACTCTGCATATAAGTTAAATAAGCAGGGTGAGAATGTATAGCCTTGATGTACTTCTTTCCTGATTTGGAAACAGTCTGTTGTTCCATGTCCAGTTCTAACTGTTGCTTCTATCTGCATACAGATTTCTTAGGAGGCAGGTCAGGTGGTCTGGTATTCCCAATTCTTGAAAATTTTCCATAGCTTTTTGTGATCCACACAGTCAAAGGCTTTGGCATGTCAATAAAGCAGAAGTAGATAGTTTTCTGTAACTCTCTTGCTTTCTCAATGATCCAACAGATGTTGGCAATTTGATCTTTGGTTCCTCTGCCTTTTCTAAATACAACTTGACCATCTGGAAGTTCACCATTCATGTATTGTTGAAGTCTGGCTTGGAGAATTTTGAGTATTACTTTGCTAGCATATGAAATGAGTGCAATTGTGTGGTAGTCTGAACATTATTTGGCATTGCCTTTCTTTGAGATTGAGGATTCCCTAGTGGCTCAGAGAGTAAAGTGTGTGCCTGCAATGCAGGAAACCTGGGTTTGATCCATGAGTCAGGAAGATCCCCTGGAGAAGGAAATGGCAACCCACTCCAGTACTCTTGCCTGGAAAATTCTGTGGATGGAGGATCCTGGTGGGCTACAGTCCATGGGGTCACAAAGAGTCAGACACAACTGAGCGACTTCACTTCACTTCACTTTCTTTGAGACTGGAACAAAAACTGACCTTTTCCAGCCCTGTGGCCACTGCTGAATTTTCCAAATTTGCTGGCATATTAAGTGCAGTGCTTTCACAGCATCATGTTTTAGGATTTGAAATAGCTCAACTGGAATTCCATCACCTCTGCTAACTTTGTTCATATTGAGGCTTCCTAAGGCCCACTTGACTTCACATTCCAGGATATCTGGCTCTAGGTGAGTGATCACACCATCATGGTCATCTGGGTCATGATGATCTTTTTTGTACAGTATTTTTTTGTGTATTCTTACCACCTGTTCTTAGTATCTTCTGCTTCTTTTAGGTACATACCATTTCTGTCCTTTATTGTGCCCATCTTTGCATGAAATGTTCCCTTGGTATCTCTCATTTTCTTGAAGAGATCTTTAGTCTTTCCTATTCTGTTGTTTTCCTCTAATTTCTTTGCATTGATCACTGAGGAAGGTTTTCTTATCTGTCGGTGCTATTCTTTGGAACTCTGTATTCAAATGGGTATATCTTTCCTTTTCTCCTTTAACTTTGGCTTCTCTTCTTTCAGGCTATTTGTAAGGCCTCTTCAGACAACCATTTTGCTTTTTGCATTTCTTTTTCTTAGGGATGGTGTTGATCACTGCCTCCTGTAGAATGTCATGAACCTCTGTCCATAGTTCTTCAGGCACTCTGTCTATTAGATCTAATCCCTTGAATCTATTTGTCACTTCCACTGCAGAACAATTATACCAAATAAATTATCAAACTGTTAAGATAGTTCTAGGACCCACAATGTATTTCCCAACCTGGGTATCTGACAAAGGGACTGAGAACCCCCAGGGAATTTGACTTTGGAGGACAGTGTGATTTGATTGCTGAACTTAACACAGGACTGGGGAAACAAACTCTTGGAGGGCACAAACAAAACCTTGTGCACACCAGATCCCAGGAGAAAGGAGCAGTGGCCCCAGAAGAGACTGACTCAGACTTGCCTGTGAGTGTCCAGGAGTCTCCAGTGGAGGTGAGGGTTGGCAGTGGCCTGCTGCAGGGTCGAGGGCAGCCAGTGCAGCAGTGTGCATGGGACTTTTTGAAGGAGGTCACCGTTATCGTCATCACCTCCACCATGGTTTGGTCTCATGTCAAATAACAGGGAGGGAACACAGCCACGCCTATCAACAGAAAATTGGATTAAAGATTTACTGATCATGGCCCTGCCCGTGAGGGCCCTGCCCTCCCCCACAGTCAGTCTCTTGAACCAGGATGCTTCCATAAGCCTCTTATCCTTATCCCTCAGAGGGCAGACAGAATGAAAACCACAATCACAGAAAACTAATCAAACTGATCACATGGACCACAGCCTTGTCTAACTCAGTGAAACTATGAGCCATGCTGTGTAGGGCCACCCAAGATGGACGGGTCATGGTAGAGTCATTAGTACTTTCCCCCAATGCCTTTTCCAATACATTGATAACATAAAAGATTTTACTGATAGATGTTATAATATCTTTATATTAGTCAGAGCAACAAAATCTTTCTTGAATTAACTGTAAGTCTTACTTGCTCACCACCATTTTGAGTATCATAAGATACAATAATACTGAAATACTAATGATTACAGTACTACCTGAGTCTTTTTCATTTTTAAATTCATTTTTTAAATCTTGTTACAATATCTCCTGGAATATATGTATTTCCCAAATGGACTGACGGTTAGTATTCCTTCTGAGGCTTTTGATGCCCCCAATTACCTTTTTATTCTCTCCCATGCTAAAAACTAGTGGTTAGAATTTAGAGTGGTTACAGATTTTATCTTGTATTGCATATTAACGGTGTTGCTACTTTGATGTGTATTGTTTTTGTAAGTAAATGTTTTTTTAAGTTTGATTATTAATTTCTCTTCTTTGGAAACATTCAGCATGTTTTTGGTCTTTTGGAATATCGTTATTATGTTTCTGTGTATTAGTGTTTCCTACCAATCCGTGGGTGTTAGTTCTTCCTCTTGTTGAATGAATTGCCATTCCTTTGAGTTACTGGTTCTTTTCATATGTGTGGTTATAATTTCCATTTGTAATCCCAGCCAGTTCTGACTGCAGAAGCCTGTTTCTGGAATCTTGGGCAGGATATACTCCTAAAGAAGTTGTGTCTAATGCTTTGTATTTGTCGCAAAAGACCTCTCTGTTCCTCCTGGGCTAGTCACCTGAGACACTGCCCTACTTTTTGTTCCCAATGGTACAGTCCCTGTTCAGAAAAGCATAAAACAGAGAAGATTCTAACCAGCCTGCTGCTCTAAGAAGAGTTTCTCAGTTTAAGCACCTTGGTGAAGTCCCCAGAGCCCTCTTATTTTTTCTAATCAAATCTGTACAACCTATGAAATTATGCCTTCCTTTTGAAACCACCTTTTCCCCTCTATTTTGGTCTGTTCTGTGGTCTCCTCCCTTCGTTCAGTTTATACCTGTCCACCTTTTAGAAAATCTTCAAAATATTTAGTTTGTTGATTACTCTCTCTTATTTTTCAGCGTTTATAAGTTCCAAAATGACAGTGGTTACACTTTGAAACTCACCCAGGTAATCTTTCTTGAACTAGGCTCTCGCACCAGAAACATACATTTATTAGAATTATTTTCTAATTGGACTTTCAACTTCAAGAGAAGAGAAATAGCCATCACACCCTATAGCCCCATCAAGGAGAATAGCCTTATACTTAGTGGATCTTCATTACATTGCACACCAATTAAGAAATAAATAAATGAGATGTATTATAACCGTTATGCTGTACCCTTTTTGGGGTTATAATTATTTGGGGATTATATCTGCATAATTAACTGGTCTACACATTTTTATTTGGATTAAATAAATTGGGGGTAAAAAGGAAAGAAAAAGTTTAAAGAAGCAAAGAGGTTTCTATTCCCTGACCACAACTGTACAGAAGAGAATCTCCCTGTAATGTTCACTGTCCCCCATCACACTGTTCTTATGACTCTGGACTCACTGGCTGTGCACTGTGGAGATATGGCCTAACATTTCTTCTTGCTTTTTTTTGCTGCCTTACCTTATAACGGACTTCATTTTTCTTCCTCTGGGTCAAAGGCAGCTATTTTCAATCTGAATAGGCTGACTGCTCATCTAGCCCCACTCAATCATGGGTCTGGTGCAGAGAAAGCAGTGTGTGTACTGCCGTGTGTGCTGTTGGTCTAATTTATTTCTGTACTGGGTTTCTATTCAATGATCTGCGGGAGCGACCCTCAGTATCATACTCTTTGGTCTGTGGAAAAATAATGGTTAATCTTGTAAGAGCTCAAACGCTTCTTTGCTTCTCTCTTTTCCTTCTCCTCCCTCCCTCCCTCCCTCCCTTCTTTTCTGATCTGTATTTCTATTAATTTAAGAAAGTATACAGCTATTCTACCTTTCAAAGCCTTCTGAAGTGAACCATGAACTTCTATTTGAATAGTCCAAATTGTTGAGTTACTTTAATTCCTGTTGCTGATCTTCATAAATTTAAGCCATCTTGACCCAACCCTTAAGGATCTTCTCAGAGGCCATGATATTGTGAGTATGTTTTAACCTAAGACCAGAAGCTTAGCCAATTTTCTTTAAACACTTTAATGTCTGAAAGCATTTAAAAATATAGTAACCAAAATTTTGCAAAAATTACTAATAGTACTATTCTTATTATATTTTTTAATTACGATAAAACTTACATTAACCTTAAAAAATAGAACACTGAAGTTCAGAAATTAAAATGTGCTTCTGGCTCTGCTGAATCTCGTTATAAAAGTTAAGTAATATCCATAACCCTGTTTTCAACCTATGAAATGGTTGTATTAACTGCATATTTTCTAAAGTCTGTACTAGCTGTAAAGTTATTTCATCCGTTGCATGAACCTATTATGCTCCACATATTTAAGGGATCGAAGGTTTAAGTGAAAATAGATTTATATTGCCAAATGTTGGCCATTTAAGAGTGTAATGAAATGTTGTTACAGTGGGGGCAGGGAGCAAGAAGGTGGATATCGTACAAAGTGAAAGCAGTCATACTGCATAATACAGCAAGTTTCAACTATTTCGTTAGCTGGTCAGTTCAAGAAAATGCTTAAAGGCAAATGAGAAGGTCATTGCAGATCTCATGTATTTTGCTTTTCTATTAAGACCAACCCACTGAAAATATTTTGAAATGGCCACTTCCCCTGTGGCAGGTTTACAAAGTAAACTAGTAATATGTCTTCATTGGCAAAGGTAACCCAGGAACCTGCAGCAAATCAGTTTATCATGTTGGGATGTTTTATTTTAGTTATATGTAACCTGGGGAGAATTTTTATAAAAAAAAAGCAAGAATAATATTACTGAGTGTGATTGGAATCTGTTTGGCTCTGAGCTACCACCACTGGAATTACCAGGTCTTAAAATTCTCTCCTGCAGTACAAGACTGCAGGGCCCTTATACAATCTCTTTGGGAGCCATCCAGATGGTCCAGTTAGAGCTGGTTGATTGACCTCCATTGTGACACCTCCTGGCCTTACCCATTAATGGAGCTCAAGAGCCTCTACCATTAGCTGTGTCATATCTCCAGCCTCCAAATCCTAGTCATGATGGATTTGAGGTTTCATTGTCTGCAGCTGAGAGAAAAAGGGACGTCTCCCCATCATTGCTATAACTATTAGTGACTTTCCTATGACTTAGTCTTAGTGTTGCCTTTTTCTATATCCTTAGTGAACTGAGATTAATCAATACATTATGTGGGGGTCAGAAGACAGATAACCGTTATAGCCAAACTAATGTGTCCTACTAAAAATCAGCCTTCAGAACTAACTTCAAGCATCTTGCCAATCATTTTTCTGGATAAGTCTCTTTTGTCCCCTTATTTATGTGGAGTCTTTGTCATTATGTCCTGGGTACTTCGTTATGAACTCTACTATTTTCCCAGATGCTCTTTGGGTCATGTGCAAAACAGTCTGAGCACTTACCAGTGCCAAGTTTCTAAAAATAGTTATGCAGATCAACCCCCCCTGCCCCCCATCAAGTCCCATACAACTCCACCCCCACTCTGGAGAGCACTCTGCACAATAAGGCAACACTTTTTAAGCACAGTATGAGCTTACTAACAACCTCACACGGAACAAGAAAATTGACTCACTCTAGTGATTTATGAGCTTGCTGTAAAACGTCAAACTTTTCCAAGCTTCTGGAAAAGTACTTCCAGTAGTTCTTTCTAATCCCTTCACTTCTTCCCCATATCAATTCCTAGAATTAAATAAAACCTTGCCTTTGCTTAGTCTCCATACCCATGCCCTGACTCAGAATCTAATTTCTGTATTATGATGATTATTATGAAAGTATGGAGTAGAAGAGTAGATAAAAAGATACATTAGATATATAGATATATTTGATACATCTCTTGCTATAGCTAAGATCTCCTAAGGATATAAAGATTAGTAGAATCGTAAAATCTGCCTCATTTGCATATCATGGCAGGTAGAACTCTTAGGCCTATAGCCCCCTCTACTGGGTGGATTTTCCATATTTATTATGCATAAACAGAAGATTATACAGTGGAAGTGACAAATACATTCAAAGGATTAGATCTGATAGACAAGAGTGCCTGAAGAACTATGGACGGAGGTTCATGACATTGTACAGGAGGCAGGGATCAACACCATCCCCATGGAAAAGAAATGCAAAAAGGCAAAATGGTTGTCTGAGGATGCCTTACAAACAGATGAGAAAAGAAGAGAAGCTAAAGGTGAAGGAGAAAAGGAAAGATATAAGCATCTGAATGCAGAGTTCCAAAGAATAGCAAAGGGAGATAAGAAAGCCTTCCTCAGTGATCAATGTAAAGAGATAGAGGAAAACAACAGAATGGGAAACACTAAAGATCTCTTCAAGAAAATTAGAGATACCAAGGGAACATTTCATGCAAAGATGGGCTCAGTAAAGGACAGAGATGGTATGGACCTAACAGAAGCAGAAGATATTAAGAAGAGGTGGCAAGAATACACAGAAGAACTATACAAAAAAAGGCTTCATGACCCAGATGATCACGATGGTGTGATCATTCACCTAGAGCCAGATATCCTGGAATGCAAAGTTAAGTGGGCCTTAGGAAGCATCACTATGAACAAAGCTAGTGGAGGTGATGGAATTCCAGTTGAGCTATTTCAAATCCTAAAAGATGATGCTGTTAAAGTGCTGCACTCAATATACCAGTAAATTTGGAAAATTCGGCAGTGGCCACAGGACTGGAAAAGGTCAGTTTTCATTCCAATCCCAAAGAAAGGCAATGCCAAAGAGTGTTCAAACTACCACACACTTGCATTCATCTCACACACACCGGCAAAGTAATGCTCAAAATTCTCTAAGTCAAACTTCAACAGTACATGAACATCCAGATGTCCAAGCTGGATTTAGAAAAGGCAGAGGAACCAAAGATCAAATTGCCAACATCTGTTGGATCACAGAAAAAGCAAGAGCATTCAAGAAAAACATGTACTTTGGCTTTATTGACTATTCTGAAGCCTTTGACTGTGTGGATCACAGCAAACTGTGGGAAATTCTGAAAGAGATGGGAATACCAGACCAACTTACATGCTTCCTGAGAAATCTGTATGCAGGTAGAAGCAACAGTTAAAAACAGACATGGAACAACAGACTGGTTCCAAATCAGGAAAGGAGTACGTCAAAGCTGTATATTGTCACCCTGCTTATTTAACTTATATGCAGAGTACATCATGAGAAAAGCTGGGCGGGATAAAGCACAAACTGGAATCAAGATTGCCGGGAGAAATATCAATAACTTCAGATATGCAGATGACACCACCCTTATGGCAGAAAGTGAAGAAGAACTAAAGAGCCTCTTGATGGAAATGAAAGAGGAGAGTGAAAAAGTTGACTTAAAGCTCAGCATTCAGAAAACTAAGATCATGGCATCTGGTCTCTTTATGGCAAATAGATGGGGAAACAATGGAAACAGTGAGAGACTTTATTTTGGGGGCTCCAAAATCACTGCAGATGGTGACCGCAGCCATGAAATTTAAAGACTCTTGCTCCTTGGAAGAAAAGCTATGACCAACCTAGACAGCATATTAAAAAGCAGAGACATTACTTTGCCAACAAAGGTCTGTCTAGTCAAAGCTATGGTTTTTCCAGCAGTCATGTATGGATGTGAGAGTTGGACTATAGGGAAAGCTGAGCACCGAAAAATTGATGCTTTTGAACTGTGGTGTTGGAGAAGACTCTTGAGAGTCCCTTGGACTGCAAGGAGATCCAACCAGTCAATCCTAAAGGAAATCAGTCCTCAATGTTCATTGGAAGGACTGATGCTGAAGGTGCAACTCCAGTACTTTGGCCACCTGATGGGCTCATTGGAAAATACCCTGATGCTGGGAAAGATTGAAGGCAGCAATAGAAGGGAACAATGGAGGATGAGATGGTTGGATGGCATCACTGACTCAATGGACATGAGTCTGAGCAAGCTCCAGGAGTTGGTGATGGACAGGGATGCTGCAGTCCATGGGGTTGCAAAGAGTCGGAGTGAGCGACTGCACTAACTAATCAGAAGGTATTTGTCATCCTTTTAGGATTCTCTTGTTCATAGTCTAATTAACTCAACAATGTCCCTGTTCTGACTTATAGGAGCCATACAGGAACATCAACATGGATTCTGTTTAAACAAACTCCACATTTATTTTATTTGCTCATAAATCCAGAGTCCATACTATTAAATTAATTAAACAAAGAGGCCAGCAGACTGAAGTGGTGCCTATGTAAGCAAACCAAATTCTAACCATGAAGATGCCTCAAGGTTACCAAATTGAAACCTGAGGACAACTGATCACAAACAACTGAACTGACTGAATAATTTCCTTATTTTGTCCTGTCTCTTCTCTATAAAAATCTCTCCTGGAGCTTCCCTGGGTGGAGGTCTCCTAACCACTTCCAGTTTGGCACTGCCCAGTTCCCATCAATTTTTCCTGAAATAAACTTAAAATTTTAACATTGCTCAGTTCATCTTTTAACAGTGCTTGCCATAAAGATACTATTTCCTTTTTTTCTCCCTAACACCTGATGTCATTAGCAAATTAGATTCTTTAGTGCCACAAGCTCATTAATTGATGGTTAAACATCAGGTATTGGATGTCTATCATGTATGCTCTACTAGGATCTACAGATACAGAGAAAATTGAGCAGTGTTTGATGTATTTCTCTCATTGATTTTGCATATGCTTTTTTAAAATAAGGAATGAAGAACAACACAATGAAACACATTAGATTGCTTTTTAAAAAAAAGCAATAAACAACACAGTGAAACACATAAGCAATAAACAAACAGCAAACAGTGGAACTCATAAAATATCCCCCTTTTATTAAAAAAAGAGGACAGCTAGTTCCCTACAACCACTCCCAGGTACTTAAGTGAACAGTCTGACTTAAGCCAAGTCTTGGTAGTGATACAGTTTTCTGAGTCTTTGACCTGCCCTAACAATGTGGTTTCTGCTAACTCTCCTAGGAAGGAGAAAAACATTCTGATCAAGATCCTCATAGGTAAATGTGAGCTTCCTGAGCATGAGAGCACTGTCATATTGGGAGGCCTCTGGTTTGCAGTGGAAAGAGTCTTGCCTGAGTTATGAGATTTGGGGGATACTGATTCTTTAGAGTCAATATTTAATTTTTCTGTTGGTGGTAGGAAGGACGAAAAGAAAGTTGAAAGAAATGATCAACTGTAAGTCTCTTGTGTAATATTTAATTGGAAGTATCAAAGCCATAGACTGTGTGTGTGATACACAAACAAAATTGTGCACTGACTTTAAAATTAATTTAAGGCAAAAAGATACACATGCATATGGAAATTATAAGTCACATAATATCAATTATGTCTTTCAGATACGTGTTAGCAAAAATGGTTCTGATCATCTTTATCAATCATTGCTATCATTATAGTTGACATTTATTGGTCATTTGTTATGTTTACCTTTTCTTTAATTTCTGTTCTTTTATAGTCAGTAGTCATGTTGAAAAATAGTTTCGGATGATGGAGTTCTTAAAGAGACAGAACCCAATTGCTTGAGGGAGTAAATGTCTGTTATATCATTATATTGATGACCATATACAGAAATAGAGAAGTTTCCAATAGGAATATGGAGCTTAAAGTAGGTTTCATCCCAGATGCGTGGGTTGTAAAGATAGAATAGTTGGAAGTCTCTGGATAGAAAGATGCCAGTGGCACAATGAAGGAGTTTGAGCGATAAGCTTCTTATTTCTCTCCCTCCTTGCCTCCATCTGTCACCCCCACTCCCACTTCCCTGCCTCTTTCTTTTCTTTCACTTTGTTCCCATGAAACAACTGTCAAAAACCTTTGGACCTTCTCTGTAGTTTTTGAGTGATGTCTTGTTTGCTTCTAGGATGAGTATTTCTTTAGACGTCATAACGTGGATCTGTTTGCGCTTGAATTGTTTTTCTATAAGCCAGGACCCACATCTGAAGGTAAAGATCACACCCATCGTTAATAATTCTTAAGAAATATATTACATACAAAGGGACCAAGAGTGGCCTTGTGAAGAAGGCCATGTAAACAGCATTAAACAGATGTCATAAACATCTCTTTAGTGGTCAGGGATTATTGTTAAAATACACATGGAGGCAGGGCAGAGATGTTTCAGTCTTTATTCTTTTCTAATTCTTTTTAGGATTAGGTTTTCTTAAATTAGTCATACTTCCCTGAAGGCCAGTATGAAAGCCTACATTACACAATGCCAGGACCAAAACACCAAAGTAGCTTCCCACCTCCCCTAAGCCTGAGGCTCTTTATATTGGGTACTAGCTCCCTCTGGTTCTTAGAAGGAGAGCCAGACATAATTGTCCTGAATGTGATGATGACTGAGAGCTGACAATTAATCTTTCTTTTGCTACTGATATTTGTATTTTGATGGAAAAATATTTTGTAGAAAAAAATATTTTCTATACTTTTTTCTATATCCCTATATAGAAAGGGATCAAAACTTTCATTCTGGACTTTCAAGTCATCTTGGACAGTTTGTGGGGAGTATATAGTAGTGGATATTGATGGGACATTGTTTCTGTACCCCACCCCCCACCTTTTTCTCTTTCCCACTGAATTCATATTATAAAGACATCTATTGATGCTGTGAATGACTGAATTTGAATCCTGGATCAGTCATTTGCTTGAAATATGCTTTTGGACAAATTAACTTATCTCTGAACTTCTGTCTGTAAATTAGTATGGATTAAATTAAATTGTTTTTTATATTTCATTACAATTGGCCCTTGATGTTATTTCTTTATCATGTGTGGCAAGCATTTGTTTTCCAGAAATGAATTGAGTGACTGTAAACTCTATTCCACAGCCTAAATAAAACCACACATACAACCATTAATTCATTCTCTCACCTGCATGTTCCATCCACTTGCAACATGTCTTGTGTTAACTATTGCACAGAAATCAAAGTGATGAACATTTGGGATGTTAGTCATGACTTTCAATACTAATACCAGAAAGAGAAGGGCCTTATAATTAGAAGATTATTATTACACCAAATCATAAAATGTCATTTAGAGGGTCATTAATAAGATGATGTGATCAAAACAAAAAAATATATTGAATAGTCAATGACACATGGAAATAGGGATAAAATAAGAAAAGTACAAAGATAACAAAGGAAAGCTGAGGATGCTTAAAGATGCTGCGTAATGAGGGCAGAAGCAGATCCGTGTATAACATCATTGATCACGTTTGAGCCTCCAGGTGATAGGCAGCAAGGCCTGGGAAGCTACGCTTGGTATAAGGATAAGGACTTCCATGACTGAGGGGACTGTGAGGAAAGTGAAACAATGGACATTGCTTTTCTACTTGCTCAGACTGTTTCAAAGAATGGTCTTCTGAGCACTTCTGACCTAGTTGGTACAAAAGCAAAGCAAAGTAACAGCAATGGTTGCACATTTCAATCTGGGAATATATTTCTGGCATGGAGTACCAGTTCATTTTTTGATTTACTATTGCTTTGATCCAGTATGTTTCTTCTTTTCCTTCCCCCTTCCTTTTCTTCCTCTTTCTCCTTCCTCTTCCCCTCCCCGTCTCCTGACACTCCTCTTTGTTCTACTCCTCCTCCTTCTAAAATCCCAGCCTAGTCATCCCATTCTAGGATCTCATCAATCACTTTTCAGAATCATGTTATCTTATTTTTCTCACATGACACATATAGGTCATGGGTCTTTGTGATAAGGCACCATCTCTAGCTTCCTTCAGTTCAGTTCAGTTCAGTCTCTCAGTCGTGTCCGACTCTTTGTGACCCCATGGACTGCAGCATGCCAGGCCTCCCTGTCCATCACCAACTCTAGGAGTTTACTCAAACTCATGCCCATTGAGTCGGTGATGCCATCCAATCATCTCATACTCTGTCGTCCCCTTCTCCTCCTGCCTTCAAACTTTCCCAGCATCAGGGGCTTTTCAAATGAGTCAATTCTTCACATCAGGTGGCCACAGTATTAGAGTTTCAGCTTCAACATCAGTCCTTCCAATGAATATTCAGGACTGGTTTCCTTTAAGATGGACTGATTGGATCTCCTTGCAGTCCAAGGGACTCTCAGGAGTCTTCTCCAACACCACAGTTCAAACACATCAATTCTTTGGCACTCAGCTTTCTTTATAGTCCAACTCTCACATGCATTCATCACTACTGGAAAAACCATAGCTTTGACTAGATGGACCTTTGTTAACAAAGTAATGTCTCTCCTTTTTAATATGCTGTCTAGGTTGGTCATAATGTTTCTTTCAAGAAGTAAGCGTCTTTTAATTTCATGGCTGCAGTCACCATCTGCAGTGATTTTGGAGCCCAAAAAAATAAAGTCTGTCTCTGTTTCCATTGTTTCCCCATCTATTTGCCATGAAGTGATGGCACCAGATGCCATGATCTTTATTTTCTGAATGTTGAACTTTAAGCCAACTTTTCATTCTCCTCTTTCACTTTCATCAAGAGGCTCTTTAGTTCTTCACTTTCTGCCATAAGGGTGGTGTCATCTGCATATCTGAGGTTATTGATATTTCTCCCAACAACCTTGATTCCAGCTTGTGCTTCATCCAGCCCAGTGTTTCTCATGATGTACTCTGCCTATAATTTAAATAAGCAGGGTGACAATATACAGCCTTGATGTACTCCGTTTCCTATTTGGAAACAGTCTGTTGTTCCATGTTCAGTTCTAACTGTTGCTTCCTGACCTGCATACAGGTTTCTCAAGAGGCAGGTCAGGTGGTCTGGTATTCCCATCTCTTTCAGAATTTTCCACAGTTTATTGTTATCCACACAGTCAAAGGCTTTGGCGTAGTCAATAAAGCAGAAATAGATGTTTTCCTGGAACTGTCTTGCTTTTTCAATGATCCAAGGGATGTTGGCAATTTGATCTCTGGTTCTTCTGTCTTTTCTAAATCCAGCTTGAACATCTGGAAGTTCACAATTCACGAACTGTTGAAGCCTGGCTTGGAGAATTTTGAGCATTACTTTACTAGCGTGTGCTGCTGCTGCTGTTGTTAAATTGCTTCAGTCGTGTCCAGCTCTGTGCTACCCCATAGACGGCAGCCCACCAGGCTCCTCTGTCCCTGGGATTCTCCAGGCAAGAATACTGGAGTGGGTTGCCATTTCCTTCTCCAATGCATGCATGCATGCTAAATTGCTTCAGTCGTGTCCATCTGTATGTGACACTATGGACAGCAGCCCACCAGGCTCCTCTGTCCACAGGATTCCCCAGGCAAGAATACTGGAGTGGGTTGCCATTTCTTTCTCCATACTAGTGTGTGAGATGAGTGCAATTGTGTGGTAGTTTGAGCATTCTTTGGCACTGCCTTTCTTTGGAATTGGAATGAAAACTGACCTTTTCCAGTCCTGTGGCCACTGCTGAATTTTCCAAATTTGCTGGCATATTGAGTGCGCACTTTCATAGCATCATCTTTTAGGATTTGAAATAGCTCAACTGGAATTCCATCACCTCCACTAGCTTTGTTTGTAGTGATGCTTCCTAAGGCCCACTTGACTTTGCATTCCAGGACGTCTGGCTCTAGGTGAGTGATCACGCCAGTGTGATCATCTGGGTCATGAAGATCTTTTTTGTATAGTTCTTCTGTGTATTCTTGCCACCTCTTCTTAATATCTTCTGCTTCCTTTAGGTCTATACCATTTCTGTCCTTTATCGAGCCCATCTTTGCATGAAATGTTCCCTTGGTATCTCTAATTTTCTTGAAGAGATCTTTAGTGTTTCCCATTCTGTTGTTTTCCTCTATCTCTTTGCACTGATCACTGAGGAAGACTTTCTTATCTCTCCTTGCTATTCTTTGGAATTCTGCATTCAAATGGGTATACCTTTCCTTTGTGCCTTTGCTTTTTGCTTTTTTTCTTTTCACAGCTATTTGTAAGGCCTCCTCAGACAGCCATTTTGCTTTTTTGCATTTCTTTTTCTTGGGGATGGTCTTGATCCCTGTCTCCTGTGCAATGTCATGAACCTCCATCCATAGTTCATCAGGTACTTTGTCTATCAGATCTAGTCTTTTAAATCTATTTCTCACTTCCACTGTATAATTGTTAGGGATTTGATTTAGGTCATACCTGAATGGTCTAGTGCTTCCCTCTACTTTCTTCAAGTTAAGTCTGAATTTGGCAATAAGGAGTTCATGATCTGAGCCACAGTCAGCTCCTGGTCTTGTTTTTGCTGACTGTATAGAGCTTCTCCATCTTTGGCTGCAAAGAATATAATCAATCTGATTTTAGTCTTGAACATCTGGTGACGTCCATGTGTAGAGTCTTCTCTTGTGTTGTTGGAAAAGGGTGTTTGCTATGACCAGTGCATTCTCTTGGCAAAACTCTGTTAGCCTTTGCCCTGCTTCATTCTGTACTCCAAGGCCAAATTTGCCTGTTACTCCAGGTAACAGCAACTGAGCTTCCCTACTGTTCTCCTTCTTGCATGGGGGAGGGGGTTACATAAAAAAATCACCAGCAATTTGTACTGTAGATACTTTGGTCCCTTGAATTTGTATTTTCTAATCTTTGGCATAAAGGAAAAGATAACATGAAACCAGTTCTTTTATCATTGCAAGATTTGCTCAGCTTGCAGGATATCGTTCAGCTAATTGCTTATTCAGTGTGGAAATGGTAGGGTACATTACTGCTTGAAAGTTGGGGCAGAGGATAGACAGTGAGGTTGCCGCACACTTTGCTCTAAAGGAAATCACATATGGAATGATTAATTTTTCTTAGGATTGCGTTGTCAGTCACTCAGTTCTGTCTTCCTTTGTAGTTAACAGCCTCAGTGTTTGTGGCAAGTGACTGTGTGGTATATGTAATGAATGGTCTCTAGGAATGAAGTGGATCTGGCCTAGTGTGTAAGGCTTTTCATGGAGACTAGAGCAGAGATCTTCATTATCAGAGATCTGCATTTTCTGACAGAGGAACTTCGTTCAGGAATGCTGAACCCACCTAAAGTATGTTGGGTGAAAGCAGTCTGATCTAGCTTGAAAGAATTGCCCCCACTTTACACTGTGTAGACACAGGCATGAGGCTCAGAGATCTCAGCCCAGTTACAGTTGGGACTAGATCTCTGACTGGAGCCTCTGCCTCAGTGTAGGCTGAACATCTGAGATTTCACTGCAGTAGGCTGACTCCATCCAAAAACTTACCTTGGTGCCAGATTTTATATTGGGAATTAAGAAAGATCAATAGCAGCACGTTTCTGAGTCTTGAGTCTGCAAAATTTTGTAGCCAACCGTTTCCTGGAGTCACTGGTTAGTCCTAGGAAGTTAGGAGCAAAATTATAGTGTCTTGATCCTGCCCTTGCTTTACATTTTCTCTGGATTTTCTAGCAACCATTTTGGCAACATTCTTTTATGGTACTTAGTCCTGGCTTCTCCCAGTTTTCCCCCTAGGATTCTATGAAGTTTGAGATTAGGTGCTTGCATTTTCTCTGTGTCCTGCTTGCTATTAGTGACATATTAAATTCTTGTGAAATGATTTAATGAATACATGAATGCCTTCTAGGTCAAAACACAATACTTACTGAATTCCCTCATTGAGAATACAGAAAAAAAAAATAAAGTGATTTTCTTAGAGTCAACCTAAGGTCTCCTGCCTTGTTGATTCATTTGTTCATTAACCAAACATGTATTAGGTGCCAGAAAGAATGAAAAGATTGATTAATAGATGCTGAGATCTTTGCCATATTCAAGGCACATTTGAAAGGTGGCTTGAAGTAAATACAGTGAAAAATAAAGTATGCTCTCCATTTTTAAAGAATTATAGTCCAGTGAACTATGCAATGAGGTAGACACAACATTAATTTAAAATATATTATTATTATAATGGAGGTGTACCTGTGGTGCTGTTATGCACAGAGAGGAAGAGATACTTCAGCCTGAGAGGTTTGGGGAGCTGCTAAGAGAAGCAAGGTAAGAGTTTTAGTCTTGGTTTTTAAAGGAAAGCTAACCTGGCAGAGGTGAGGGTTTGAGGCAAGGAGACAAAGTGGGCAGAAAGAGAGGCACAGAGGGTCAATGTTCAGTCTGACACAGTCCGCCATGCTGAATGAGTGAATGAGGAAAGATCTGCTTTTCATGGCCAATTAACTTTCCAACGATCTCCTGCTAAATACGCACAGCCATTAGAGAATTCTTTTCAGGGTGTTTCCCTATTATAACCATTTGGAGATGTGAGAAATTACATTCAACAGCCCGGAAAACTACCCTCAGAGCTTTCATTAGCATCTGTGTATCATCTCCTTATACTGGTAAATATCCAGATCCCTATCTCCAGTCACTGTACCCTGATTTTAATGCTGGCAAAAAACCCAAGCACCCATCAGGAAATAAAATATTTACCCTGCACCCTACCATAAACAAAGCTGTTGGAATGGTGCACATTTTAGTGTGATGAGATAAATATCACAGGAGTGGGATAAGATAAATAATGTGTTTTCCCCAGGACATAAAGATGTACTGGCGGTGATCAGAGGAGATGTGGGGAGCAGTGTCTCTAGCAGGAATGCTTCACAGGAAGGTGGGTGTGATCTGCTGATGTATTTGGTGGTCCTTTTCCTTCCTTGCTATGTGTCAGCAGTGCCTGCTTTCAGGAATCTGGCAATGACTTTATCCCCGTGTGCAGGACCCCAAGGTCGTCCTGGGGCTGGGAGGTAATCCTCAGGAAAGAGAAGTTCTGGTCCCTCCCCCTCTCATAATGTATGTCATTTACTATCTGCTACTTCTGAAGCCAGAGTGGACACAGAAGGAGAGTAGATATCTCTTTAATTCATTTGGGGCTTTAATCTAGAGCCAGTGGAAAAACTACAGTGAATTCATGCCAAGATATGATTCTGCAGTGCTCTGATTTCATGGGATTTTGAAGCACTCCATGAAAGGAGTCTTGGCCACTTCAACTCTGCTCTTTGAATCTCAACTTACATTTCCTTAAGTAACTCACATGGTTTCAAAATGTCATGCTTTTGTGCATCCTGTTCTTTCCTGGCAAACTCCCATTCATCCTGTAAAACCTGAATCCCAGAGGCACAGAGGAAACTAAACTCCTCTCCCATTCATGTGGAGCATTCTTGACTCAGGTATGGGTGGTAAATGAGGGCAGGGGCAGTGCTTGCCTTATGAATGGCTCTAACCTCCTGCACTTAGATGAGCTCTGGCATCGATTAGAGGTTCAAGAAGTGCTTGCTGAATTAATGAATTATCTGTGTTAGTGTGCTAAGTCGCTTCAGTCATGTCCAACTCTTTGCAACCTTATGGACTGTAGACTGCCAGGCTCCTCTGTTCATGGGGATTCTCCAGGCAAGAACACTGGAGTGCTTGCCATTTCCTCCTCCAGAGGATCTTCCCGACCCGGGGATCAAACCTGTGTCTCTTGTCTCCTGGATTAGTAGTTCTTTACCCTGCATTAGGGTTCTTTATCACTAGCTCCACCTGGGAAGCCCTATCAATGCTAACTCTTATCCAAAGCATGGAGATTTTATACTTGCCTTTGTGAATAAGCTGTCTTGCCCTTGATGGTCAGGCTTAGGCCATATCAGAAGCAGGAGTGTTTTGGGGGGTTGCCCTGATTCATTCCCAGGTCCCTCATTTATTAAGTTTGCACAGACTTGGTCATCTGAATGCTCCCCCTGAGATACTGCTGAGGTCTGGAACAACACATGCTTCTACCTTCTCCCTTGCTCCCTCTTCCTGGTTTTGAAGAATATTGGCTGGATAAAATGTTGCTGCTTTCAAAATGTTGGGAGTGAAGTATCAAAGCCTCTGAATGATGTGCAGAGGTCTTTTCCCCCGCAACAGAAAGAAGCAAGAACAGAAACAAAAGCAAAAATAATACGCTCCCTCTAGAAAAGACACTCAACTGCACTCAGGCTCTGAAAAGGGCAGCAAGGTGACTGCAATGTGAGACTGGCCTTGTGCCCAGGTGGGTCAACATCGCCAGTGGTGAGACAGGGTAGGAAAGGAAGGGAGTGATGCCTGGGGCTGCAGGAAAGATTTCTGGAAAAGGAGATGGGACAGAGCCAGGCTTGAAAAGAAAGGAAAGCCTCATCCATAGACTGATAGGAGTGTCCTATAGGAAGGAGTGAAGTCTGGGAACAAACTCTGAAGGCAGGCAGGGTGGCAGGATTTGTCCCTAGGAGAGGGTTGGCACATGAGTCCCTGTCAACAAGCAGGAAACAAAGCTAGAGGTGGAGACCAAGGCTTCAGATGCCAAGGTCAGCCTTTGCAACTTTACCCAACACAAATCAGACCCCATTCTGGGCTGCCCTAGGCTCCTGTAACCTCTCTGAGATGGGCTCTTCAGTTGTTTTGGGAAATGTTTCCCAAATTTTGGGGAATATATTCGCAGTTTGTTTTTTTTTTTCCTGAGTCCTTCGTGTATTCTTCCCCAGTGTCCCAGGAAGTTAGTGTCCTCACTTATTTAGGAACAAACACCAGTAACTGCTATAGGCTAAACCTTCGCTGTAACAGCCGAAGCCAGTTTCTAGTCTTAAGTATCTAGAGAAAGCCCATGGTTTTGTTTTTCTTTCTACCAAAGCTCAGAAAAGACCGTGGCAGTTCTGGTCTGGGTCCTGAGAAGAGTGACTGTGTCTTAAGCCCTGTTTTGATGAAGGGAGATAAGTATACAGGTGTATCCACTCTGAAGGTATTGACAGGAAAATTTCCCTGGCCCAACACCGAGATTCTGTGCTGACAGTGTGTCCACAGAGCCCCTGCCTGCTAATTCACGGTACAGCCGAAAAGTGCACGTCGTGAAATGCATTTTCAGAAGTGTAGTGTTGTGTGAAACATTATTAAGCACGTATTATTACCTCTGTAGATCTCAGTGGCGGTTTAACTATTAGAGAATTTCACAGCATATATAATATTATCAAAATGAATCAATACCTTCACCTCGAGGCTGATTCCTCAATTACTGGAACTACCAGTTGCTAATTGGAATGCTTTTTACACTCTGCCCTCCCTTCAGAATGTCCGTGCTGCCCATGTTGAAGGCAGCCAAGGAGCACAAATAAATTGAGCATGAACAATTAGACAGTTCAACTTTGGGTGATCTAAAGAGATGCAAGATGCCACTACATGGCATCGTGATTCTGAATCTCTGGGCTGGGGAGTGACTCTGGCTGACTGAATCTCTTCCTGCTTGCAGGAGTGCAGGATGGGTTTTTGAAAGACCTGAAGCAGTTCTAAAGCCTCCGATGTTTTCACATGGTAATGAAGAGTTTCGCCAAGATGCTTTACTTAGCTTGGTTACATAGCACCAAGATGCTTTACATAGCATCAGCCTGGAAGCTACTCAGCGGGACTGCCGTTTAATGCTGTTCTCCTTAGGCAGGAAGGATCTGGCTTTGAATGGTGATTGAAGGAGCTTGCAGAGTTGGACATGACTGATCACAGTATACAGCGGTGGTACAAACTGAAATGTTAACCAAGGTTAAACCAAGACAAGGAATGAAGGCTTCCCAGGTGGCTCAGTGGTAAAGAATCTGGCTGCCAATGCAGGAGACCCTTGAGACTTGGGTTCGACCCCTGGGTCTGGAAGATTGCCTGGAGAAGGACATGGCCCCCAAGTTTTATTTTACTTTCTTGGGTGTGTGCTCAGTTGCTTAGGAATGTACCACTGTTGCAACCCCACAGACTGTAGCCCACCAGGCTCCTCTGTCCATGGGATTTCCCAGGCAAGAATACTGAAATGGGTTGCCATTTCCTTCTCCAGGGGATCTTCCTGACTCAGGGATCGAATCTGGGTCTCCTGCATTGGCAGGCAGACTCTTTAACACTGAGCCACCAGGGAAGCCCTTTATAAAAGAGTAAAACTGCCCAATTCTAAAACCTTGGAGAAAAATGTGAACTCTTAGCCATCTGATTATCATAATTGAGAATTCCAAATGGTTCTTTCAAAACCCAAATGGGAGAAAATGCACAGGATTCTTTTCCAGGGAAAGAACACGGGCATTCATACAACATGTGACCAAGGAAGCTGTTCCTTGGTCATTTCCCGGGTGCATCTCAAGTAATTACTCTGAACTGAGACCTGGGCTCATTATGGGTATGAATAAGATGTTGACAAATGATGTTGTTTCTCTCTCTCTCTTTTTTCCTTTGCCTGTCATCGACAGCAAGGCCAATTAGTGCACTGGGCTGCATCAGAAAAGTGTGAGCTGAAAGAGGAGTGACATGCCGAAAAGATTTCTTTTCAAGCTCCGTGTCTTTAGGAAGCTTCCGTGCAGTGACCTTATACTTGGAATTCAGGTTTCAACTGGTATATCCAGCATTAAAGGTGACAGGGAAAATAAAAGTCTTCCTTCGAAGGATTGTGTGTGCCTTTGGCAAAGGTTATAGATGTGATATCTTTGAACATCCTTCTTCATGATGGCTCTGTTGCTGAAAATGGGCAGAGAAGAGAGGAAGTCTGCAGTGAGCTAAAGCTGTTTTCAGGGTAATGATTGTCAAATCCTGTACCTTTGAAATGCAGAACAATATGGGTTTTATATTTACATCTAAATACCTGGTTTGTTCACTCTCTTGTTCTTTCCATCTCCCACCCTGTCAGATCTTTGTTGACATAGAGTAAACAGGAGAAAACGTGTTAAAAAAGTAAGATACCTCAGCTTCATTTAAGCTATTGATTTCTGAGACTAGAAGCAACTCATTAAATCTTGCTGGTCCCAGAGTTCCCCGCTCTGCTCACCTTGTTTTTTTTTTTAGCCAGTAATAGTAGAAGGCAGAAGGATGACATGTGCCTCTTTCAGTCCTCCATGCCTATCTGAAAGGATCCAGATGTCTCGAAGCATGACTGGTTACAGATCATTATCATTATTTAAGCAATTATTCATTCGCTATCTGGGGTGGTTTGAGAACTGGAAACAGGGACAAGAAATGCTCAAAAAATAGATTTATCGTCCTTCAAATAATTTGCTGCTCACCAGCGTGGTCTCCTCTGATTACTCAGGCCATTTCTAGAATATTCATAGTGCTCCCATCTTTCCATTGACTAGTTGTATCTCTTCCTTGAAGCTTTCCATGGCTACCTAGGCTAACATTCTTGTGTAGTTAAAGAATTCAGTAGAACACACGTTAAAATGAGACCTTTGCGGATGCACAGAACTTATTATTAATATATGCCTGTAAGCAAGTTTCTCACACTTATAAACATAGTTCTGAATTTCTGTGGTCAGTTTGGCATCATTACCAGCTCATTCTACATTGTCCTCTTTATAGAAGGAGACTAACATGAGCTAGAAGTCTTTCCCTCATAATATTCCAAGTTCAACTTCACTCCATTTGTAAGATTTGGACATTCAATATCTCATGCAGGGACTTCCCTGGTGATCCAGAAGTTAAGACTCCACATTTCCAATGCAGGGGGCACCAGTATGATACCTGGTTGGGGAACTAAGGTCCCACATGCTATATTGCTGCTAAGTCGCTTCAGTCGAGTCCGACTCTGCGACCCCATAGATGGCAGTCTGCCAGGCTCTGCCGTCCCTGGGATTCTCCAGGCAAGAATACTGGAGTGGGTTGCCATTGTGTAGTGTGGCCAAGAAAAAATTAAGACATTGAAAAATTTCGTTCAGTGTTCTTATTCTTCAGTGGCAATTACAGGCAGAAACATGGGCAGATGTGAAGGTCATAGCAGCCTTAGAGGGTGCTAGAAGGAGCCCTTAGAAAGGGGTGAGGTAGTGGAGAGCTTCAACAGGCTCTTTCCTGTGATTGCTGATGTTTTTAGCTCCTTTGGAGTGAATATCTTTAATCTCTTGCTTTGGTGCCACAGATGGTGAGATTCTATGCACAGGTTTTCTGATTTGGGGATTTTGCTAATGATTTCCCTGCTTTTCTTTCCTGTTTTTTTTTTTTTTTCTGCAAAGATACACTAATGGTTATACAAGCCTCTAATTCCTATATACAAATATTTTTGCTTGGAGAAGCTGGAGGGTCTTTAGTTCCTTCACCAAACCTTGAAGGGCACAAGGCCTGGATCCCTCCCTAGCAAAATGGGGATTAAAAACCCACCAACGCATAAGGCAATTGTGAGAATGGAATAAAACCGTGCATATGAAGTGCCTGGCATGACATACCCAGAACTCCACAAACAGCAAATTCCTGTTTTATTTCATAGTATTAAAAGCCCTAGCGCTAGTACACAAAGACTCAGTTTATTGATACAGTGCTCATTTCAGTTATAGTCAGACCATAGCACTGAATAAATGTTTATTGATAGGGTAATTCCTGAGTTTGGCTAAGGTAATTTCTAGCATATCTGCTACTGTCTTTCATGTCACAGGAAAAGAGTCCTGGGGGAGTGTTTACTCATTGTAAAGCACTTAGATAATTCTTAGATTTGGGGACAAATCATCCTACATTAAGGCTAATAATATGTTTCCTAAACCAACAGCATAATTACTTATTGCTATCTTCTAGCATAAAATGTGGGATATGTGTTTAGTTGCTCAGTCGTGTCCAACTCTTTGTGACCCCATGGACTGTATGTAGCCCACCAGGCTCCTCTGTCCATGTGGATTCTTCAGGCAAGACTACTGGAGTTGTTCAGAATACCCTCCTCCAGGGTATCTTCCCAACCCAGGGATTGAACCCTGATCTCCCGCATTGCAGGTAGATTCTTTATAATCTGAGCCACCATGGAAGTCCCCAAAACATGGGATATAGCTGTGGATTTAAGGTGTGTGCAGGATGAAGGCAGCTGGTCCAACAACCAGTTTGGAAATGGAGGTGGCCTTTTGGGCATTCACAGGTATCATTCTATTATTCTAGTCATTAGTCCATAAAGAGAACAGTAGAAATAAATTGTTATTTTTAATTTCTCTATATAAGTACTTCCTTTGTGTTTTATAAAATGTAACAACTATGATTTGAACTAACTTCTTTAAAGGGTCTGCATTTAGGAGTTATTAATGGGGCATGTCAAAGCCAAGTGTTGGGGTTAAGATACCAAGAATAATACCGTCTTTGTTGGGAGTAGACTTTTTGGCTTGTTTATTTAAGTTGAGGTCAAGTTCCCCTGGAGTAAGCTCTCTGAGGGAGAACCGCCTTCATTTCTTGATATGTGTGTGTGTTATTTGGCCTTGATGTACTGTCCTGAAAGACACATCATCTCTGACCAGCACCATTCTCTGTTGGCTGTCCTGAACAGAAATACCACGTCTAAAACATAGTCTCTGGAGTCAGACTGACTTGGTTTAAATACTGCCTTTGCCAGTTAACAGCTGTGTAACTTTGGGCAAGAAATATACCCTCTCTGTTAGTAATTTAGAAAAAAGAGAATGTGAGGATAAAGGATAGCAACTGTGTCAGAGGGCTACTGAGGATAATATAGAAGATATTTACTGAAAGTCTTTAGCAACATCTTCTACATAATCAGTCCTCAAAAAGTATTAGTATGTGTTATTATGAAAGACACTACATCTAAGAAAGAGCTCATATTCTTTTATAAACATTTGACATGTTCTAGTAACTTTGCCAGGCATGTAGGAAGATAAAATGTGGGTGAGTGTGGTCCGCAGTCTCTGGCCTTCTGGGCTCACATTTACTGGGGAGGGTGTGTGTGTGTGCACCTGCTCACTCAGTTGTGTCCAACTCTTTGTGACCCTGTGGAGTATAGCCCACCAGGCTCCTCATCCAGGGGTTTTCCAGGCACGAATACTGGAACAGGTTGACATTTCCTACTCCACAGGATCTTCCTGACACAGGGATTAAACCCGTCTCTTGTGTCTCCTATATTGACAGCCATTTTTTTTTTTTTTTTAACCACTGTACCACCTGGGAGATCCAGGGAGAATATGAACTGCATGTAAAAACTGAAAATACAAGATAGAAAATGTTAACTACTTTACATTTTAATAGGGAAACAGAAATTTCGGTGCATGTCAAGGAAAAATCAATGGAGGAATGTCTCAAAAGATGGATATAGTTTAGACATGTGGAGATGACCTATGATGCCAAGACAGGAAAAGGCTTTTGGGCAAAGGGATTGGAGGATTTAAGTGCAGCAACACATAGAAACAAAGGGAGCATTCATCTGGAGAGCCTGACTCCTTCTGAAGGGCAATAGGACAAAAAATGCACCAGAAAGATCAAATAAGCAGCAATGGATTTTAAGTGTTAACTTTGGAAGTTAGGGCTTCCCTGGTGGTTCAGATGGTAAAAAATCCACCTGCAATGTGGGAGACCTGGGTTTGATCCCTGGGTTGGGAAGATCCCCTGGAGAAGGGAATGGATATCCACTCCAGTATTCTGGCCTGGAGAATTCCATGAACAGAGGAGCCTGGCAGGCTACAGTCTATGGGGTCACAAAGAGTCGGACACAACTGAATGACTTTCTCTTTGGAAGTTAAGGAACAAGCTGCTATTAAAGTAACCCAGAAATTATGAATATTATTGATCAAAAATACAGTGGACAAAATGCCTGACAGAAATGAGTACTCAATATTGTATACTTTTCATCACTGGATCTAACTACTTTACCCTTGTTATACACATGAGATGGTTAATCTTATATGTCAACTTGACTGGCTGTGGGAAACCCAGTTTAAACATTATTTCTAGGTGTGTCCTTGAGGGTGTTTCTGGGTGAAATTAGCAGAATTGGTGGATTCAATTCCACCTGAATTGGTGGATTCAGCAGAGAAGATCCCTCTCCCAATGTGGGTGAACACTGTCCAGTCCCTTGAAGGTAGGGATAGAACCCAAAGACAAAGGAGGGATTTTTTTTCCTTTTTTTCTTTGCTTGCTGCTTGAGCTGGGACATCTCATCTTCTGACCCAAGTCTGGAATTGATACTGTTGGCTACCTTGGTTCTTGGACTGGTTTTTCTGGGTTTCCAACTTGCAGACAGCAAACTGTGGGAGTTCTCAGCCTCTAAAATGGTGTGAGCCCATGCCTCATGATAAATATCTAGGTAGAAAATAGATGACAGAGACATAGATAGATCTAGACACAAATATAGTTATAGATTTACATAGAGATCCATAGACATCCTATTGGTTCTTTTACTCTGGAAAACCCTGACTAATACAACCACATTATCTCATTAAGTTATTCTACTTATCCTATGAAGTACATATTACATCTGTCTCCATTCTACACATAGGAAAATGAAACAAAGACCTTTCTTACATGCACAGGTAAGAAAGCTGTGACGGAGCTGATGTTTGAACCCAGAAAGTCAGAAAACAACTCAGGATGCTGTGTATACCATCCCATGATCTCTATGCTTTGGGAACCCGCAGCCTTGAAAAGGATGGACATGCAGAATATGTTGTGTGCATGTAATAAGAGCTTCCAGAAGGCTCTGCAGAAGGGTCCGCCAGGGAACACGAGAAGAAAACAGGTACATTTCCAAATGAGGTGAGAGTGGCTTCCCAGAAGCAGTGACACTACGGCTGAATCTTGAGGACTGGTTGGTTCTTGGCAACTGTGAGCCTGAAGGAGAAGGATGGGGCCAGAAAAATAAAGGAAATATCAAGGGGGCATGCTCATGCATCCTTAGTAGCAAACTCAGTCATCATGTATCAAAACATACATGATCTGTGCCTTTGGTATCTATAATTTCATAGCTGCAAAGGGTGAAATAAAAATGCACAAAATGCTTATCTGAAACATTGTCAGTTAGGGAAAATAGAAATTATATAAAGGCACAACAGCATAATTTGTATAAAGTAACACCTATTGAAGGCAGGAGGAGAAGGGGACAACAGAGGATGAGATAGTTGGATGGCATCACTGGCTTGATGGATATGAGTTTGAGCAAGTTCTGGGAGCTGGTGATGGACAAGGAGGCCTGGAGTTCTGCAGTCCATGGGGTTGCAAAGAGTCAGACACGACTGAGCAATTGAACTGAACTGATAGTCATTAAAAGGGAAGATGGATACACATCTGCAGACCATCACTAAGTGACAAAGAGGTAAAGGATCTTGTGAATGTAAAACTGGACACAGACATGCTGTTGGCACAGAGAATAACCTGAAAGGATTTCACCAAAATATCAAAAGTGGTCATCTCCAGATAGTGAAATTGGGGTGGGGGGGATTTTAGTTTTCCCTTCCCTTTTCTGAATAGCTTGCATTTTTACAATAGGTGTGGGTCCCCAAAATTCAAGTATAGAAAAAAAAAAAGAAACTTGAAAGACCAGACAACTTAAATGTTAAGCAAAAGAATTACAGAATAGGTCTGTTGGCATGAGGCAAAGAAAGTGGGAAAAACAGAGATTGAAAGAAAAATAACAGTGCCGTGCTCCAACTCCTTTTTATACATGTAACTGATGACTTCAGTGACAATGGGATTTAAGGAGTTGATGTGGTTCAAAGCTGTGAAAGATCATCTGCTCGGGAGATTGCGGAGCTGCACTCCCACCAACTTTTAATTCTTCAAGGCAGTGCTACCCTCTTGTGGGCCCAGTCATATTGTTGAATCACCGTGTGTTGTAGGGTGGCAGGTGTATCCATCCTTTAGCCTTCGGGTTGAACATGCAAGGCTTGTGAGAGCAGAAACCCTAGACCAGGAAACACTGGCAATGGATTGCCTCATCTGTTTACCTAATATGCCATTAAACTCTTCTTCATTGTAAAGTGGGAGGTGAAAAAGAAATTGGGAGCCCTACCTAAAGAGTTTACTTTATATAGTTTACTATTTTTTAAAGAGTAACTGGCACTCAGAGAAGTTTAAAGATTTCCCAAAGTCATATAGCTTGTTGGATAAGTAAACCAATCACTTATTAAAGTATAAATAAGATGAATACACTTAGAGATTATTATACTAAGTGAATTAAGTCAAATAGTGAAAGACACATGTCATAACACTCATATGTGGAATCTAAAAAAAATGATACAGATTAACTTATTTACAAAACAGAAACAGACTCACAGACTTAGAAAATAAATTAATGGTTACCAATGGGGACAGAGGAATGGAGGGAAGGATAAATTAGGAGTTGGGATGAACAGATATACACTACTATGTATAAAATATATATATTTTTATACATACCTTTATATATATATCAAACAAATCATGTTGTTCTATACCTGAAACTAATACAACATTGTAAATCAACTATACTTAAATAAAAGTAAAGTAGAAATAAAAATATGGGCCAAGAAAGCAAAAATAAAATCCAAATATGGACTTACAATCAAAACAGAAGAGCACAGAGCAAAGAAATTGAATTCTGGAAATGATCTATTCTGACAAAGTATGCCTCACTGCTTTTCAAGGAAATGGTCTCTCTGTATCTGACACTGATTACTAGCAATAGAATTATCGGCACCTATGAAATGAATCTTTAGAAATTCAAAGTGTTAGCCTAGGGCATCCAATATGGTAGTTTTTACCTCCATGGTCATCTCGGTCTTGTTTTTTTGTTTTTGTTTTGTAACAGTCTCTCTGTAAAGAATCTTCATCTTCATGGCATTGTCTTCTGTTGGAAGGTTCAGTTCCAACTATTGATTAGTTGTGATATTTATGTCTATGTTTGTCTTCAGAACAGCACTGGGATGCTGTGCTCATGATGGCCTTACTTCGGGCAGAGCTGCCAGTCACTGACACGGATTAGACCACTCGGAGTGGAGGCAATTTGAGAGATAAAGTGCTCACTTTGAGAGGCGGCTAGTGTGTTTTGTGAGGCTCAAGTTCATTTTCCACTCTATGACTTATCCATCTTCCACATCGTAGGCCACTCCAAGTCTCTATTAGAGCTAAACTACACGTTGGCCCTCTGTCTGCCTCCTCATCCCATAACTGCTATGTCTTCTCATTCCTACAACCCACGTGGCTGGGCTGCATGTCTGCCCACTGTGTTTCTTTGACTAGAATGAGGAAGAAACAGGAAATGGCTCCTGTGGGAAACTGACTGATGTTCCTCCCACATCCTAATCCCTAGAACCTGTGAATGTCACCTTAAATGACATGAGGTTAAACTAAGGATCTTGAGATGACCAGATTATTCTGGACTATCTGGGTGGGCCCTAAGTGTAATTGCAGCTGTCTTCATAAGAGGAAGCAGGAGATGGGAGTAAGAGGTTGGAGTGATGGGAGGAAGGGTTCATGGCAAAGGGATACTGTTGGCCTCTAGAAGCTAGAAAAGGCAAGGAACCAGATCCTCCCCCAGAGCTTCTGGAAGGAACACATGTGCCAATACCTTGGTTTTACCCTAGTGAACCTGAACTTCAGACCTCTGGCCTCTGTTAAGAGAAAATAGTTATGTTGTTTCAAGCCTCTCAATTTGTGGTATTTTTTCACAGCACCAACAAGGGGAAACTATCCCAGGTCCTTTATAGGACAGTGCTCCTCTTACTATCTGCATGCACTTCTAACCTGGCAGAAAAGTACATTTGTGGTTAATTTCCATCTGATACTGGTAGCGTATCTTTGTTTTTCTCTCTCTATTTTTATTTATTTTTTTGGTCATGAGATTTTAGTTCCCAGACCAGGGATTGAACCTGTGCCCCCTGCAGTGGAAACACACAGGAGGAGAACATGGAGTCTTAGAAAGCAATGCCATTTTCTCAAGGATGCATCATTAGTAAGTGATAGAGTATCAGGGGAGAAATCCTGTCTTGCTGCTGCCCAAACTGATGGTCTCTCTCTTACACAAAGCCCTTTCCCTAAATCTGAGCATCCCCCTTTGTGGTGAAAGAAAAGCAAGGAGTCCCAAGACTCCTCTCCAGTGTGTATTTAACTGTGTAAAATGTCAATAGGATCATGACTGTAGTAGTGATGAGCTGTTAACTTAGAAATGCTGGGAGATGAGGCTGCTTGGAATATGTCAGTGCCCCACTCCCCAATGATGGAAATAAAATCAGAAAGACAGAAATACTATCTGAAAACATTATTTTACTGTGTGACCTCTAAGGTTGCTGAGAACTGGATGCATAAAAGAATCAAGAGATTTGAGTCACTGCCACATTTTTATATTAATGGGGATACTTTCATGTTATTTAACTGCATTTATTTTTTCCTTTTTATACTTTTTGTTTCCATTTTAGGTAGAACTATCCTTTTTAATCTCCCTTCTCTATGCCCAGCCACAAAGTAAAGTTGGTATGAATCTATTATTGGTATTGATAATGATAATGCCTAGTATTTATGAAATGCTTATTATGTGCTGGGCTTGCTGTTATCTTGCATAAACCCTGTATTTCAAGCTTCACAGCAACCCTATGATTTAAGAACTTGTTTTACTGATTATCATTCTGAAACTCAGAGAGATTAGGTAACTTACTCAAGACCACAATGCCTAGTAAGAAATAGAACCAATAGTTGATCAGAGTCATCTCATTTTTAACCTCATAGGCTTTTCTGAGAGAACTATATTCCATCTCATCCACTTCTAGGAAATACTACCTTCCAGCCATTTTGTTTCTGTTTAAAAGTCATATGAGTTCTCTGGAGATCTATAAACTCCACTGCAACTCCCTAATTTTGCTCACCCTTTTGGGCAGAATCAGGTACTTCCCAATTATCCCAACATCTTCCTGTTTTTCTTACTGAGGTATAGTTGATTTACAATACTATGTTAGCTTCAGATGTATAGCACCATGATCCAGTTATACATATATATTACATATATATAAATGTATATATCTATATTCTTTTTCCCTATTCTTTTCCATTGTGGTTTATTACAAGGTATTAGATAGAGTTCCCTGTGCTATAGAGTAAATCCTTGTTGTTTATCTATTTTATATATGGTAATATGTGTCTGTTAATCCCATACCCTCAATTTATCCCTTTCAAACCCTTCCCTTTTGATAACCATAAATTTGTTTCCTGTATTTGTGAGTCTGTTATGCTTGTAAATAAATTCATTTGTACTGTATCTTAGATTCCATATATAAGTGATAACATATGAGATTTGTCTTTTTCTGACTCACTTCACTTAATACAATAATCTATAGGTCCATCTATGTTGCTTCCTGGCCCCAAGTCTATTGGCACTCCCATTTCCTGGCATAGTGCAGCCTTTCCAAAGAATGAAGCCTTGGTTGCCTCAACCACATCAGTGTGTGAACTTTCCCTGAAGATCTATAAAGTCAGACTTGACAGTCTCAGGCTAGTGGAGAGGGCTTCATGTGGATAGAGACTTGTGATGTTTCCATCTACAATTACAGCTTTGCTTCATTTTTAAATAACCTCTCAAAACCTATCATCAACTGTCTAATCTTTAACAGTACACTTCCCTTCTCTCTCCCTTACTCCAAACCTGCTGCAAAGGTTGGAACTCACTGGATTAAACAGGATGGGATAAAAACAGTGACTTGATGATTGATATCTAGAAACTGCATTCTATTCCTCTTAGAAAACTGGCCCAGTTTTCTAACCCTTGGAAGCCCAGGATTTCCTAGAAGTGTGATACGGAAAAAATGCAGGCGAGGTTTTTCTGATGAAGGGCAAAATCAAGACTCACACTTGCTTGTTCACTTGAGGGGGGTCTTAAAGACCCTATTGTCCTCTACAACACATACAATGTTCTTTTAATTGAGCCCCACGAGAAGAGTGAGTGAAAGATGAGAAATAAAATGCTTTTATTCTTTTCCACTGGCTATTACCTCGGTAATGGCACTAATAAAAGTGGCATTAGAAAGAACTGGGAGAAAAATCATCGTTACTCTTGGACCCATAAGAAACGAAGATTCAAAAGGTTATTACAGGTAATAGATTCACATTTTAGCATGTGAAATGATGGTGGACTTAGATCACGTGCTTTTGGTTTAGAGATGATTTTCTGGTAGGAGTCCCAGGCTTGGTGAATAAAAGAGGAACCTCTGGGTCAGGGAGAGAAACTGGGGGCTTTGTTCCAATGCTGGGCCTTGGAGCAGGGTCACACTATAAACAACAATTCTTCCTCAAACGTGTTCTGAAAAGCCCAGGGAAAATCAGTTTGTGCGCTTGCAGAGGACAGGGAAGGAAGAAAGAGCGAGATGAAGACAAGGTGAACAAATGAAATCCGTCTAGCCTGAGTGAACACACTGTCCAAAAGCTGTTTCAGGAATCAGAGTGCAGACTCTCTTTAGATGCCTCTGTTCACATACAGGCTCAGGTTGATGCATTCTGTTTCTGCTAAAATCTGAGTTTACCAAGGCATGAGTTTAAGTAAGCAAAATATTTTCATTCTGACCACAGAAATGAAGGGATTTTAAAATGGCTACCACCAATTAACCAAAAACATACATTTCAGTGGTTCAATTTATGTATGAAATTGTTATTGCCTCTCTGAGGGTTTTAGGTTATAATTACCTTTACTCTAAATTCTAAGAGAGGAATAAAAGTAGGAAAATAGGATATCCCTCCAATGCATTTTTTTCTAATTTATTTTTTTATGAAGGATAATTGCTTTACAGAACTTTATTGTTTTCTGTCGAACCTCAACATGAATCAGCCATAGGTATACATATAGCCCCTCCCTTTTGAACCTCCCTCCCACCTCCCTCCCCATCCCACCCCTCTAGGTTGATACAGAGCCCCTGTTTGAGTTTTCTGAGCCACACAGCAAATTCCCATTGGCTATCTATTTTACATAAGGTAATGTACGTTTCCATGTTACTCTTTCCATACATCTCACCCTTTCATCCTCTTTCCCCATGTCCATGTCTATTCTGTATGTCTGTTTCTCCACTGCTGCTCTGTAAATAAATTCTATAGAACCATTTTTCTAGATTCTATATATGTGCATTAGAACACGATATTTATCTTTCTCTTTCTGACTCACTTCACTCTATAATAGGTTCTAGGTTCATCCACCTCATCAGAACGGACTCAAATGTGTTCCTTTTTATGGCTGAGTAATATTCCATTGTGTATATGTACCACAACTTCTTGACCATTCATCTGTTGATGGGCAGATTCAATTTTGATGTTTAAAAAAAATGTGTTCCAGATTTTTAAATAATTGCTTCATATACAGATTATAAGAGATATACCAAACAGAAATAATGCAAAAATAAGCCAAATAAATATTAAGCAAAAAATCAATATATTAGTACTGACATCAGGGAAAATTGATTTGAATATAAAGTTTTCCAATATATGATATGCATTATGAAGTTGTATTTGATGTTCAAATGCACTCTTTGGTCCCAGAGATCCTGATATTAAAATAAGTGTAGACTTATTTTTCTAATTTTGTTGATTTGATTTGATTTGATTCTTAATGAATCTGGCTAAAGGTTGTCATTTTTATCTTCTCAAAGAACTGGTTTTTAGTTTTATTAATCTTTACTGTCGTTTCTTTCCTTTCTTTTTCATTTATTTCTGCTCGGATCTTTATGATTTCTTTCCTTCTACTAATTTTTATTTTTTATTCTTTTTCCAGTTGTTTTAGGTGTAAAGTTAGGCTGTCTATTAGATGTTTCTCTTGTTTCTTGAGGTAGGATTGCATTGCTATAAACTTCCCTCTTAGGACTGCTTTTGCTGCATCCCATAGGTTTTGAGTTGTGTTTTCATTTTCATTTGTTTCTATAAGTTTTTTGATTTCCCTTTTGACTTCTTCAGTAACCTGTTGGTTATTTAGAAACATGTTGTTTAATCTCCATGTGTTTGTGTTTCTTACAGTTTTTTTCTTGTAGTTGATATCTGGTCTCAAAGCATTGTGGTCAGAGAAGATGTTTGATACAATTTCAGCTTTCTTAAATTTACTGAGGTTTGATTTGTGACTCAAGATATGGTCTATCCTGGAGAATGTTCCATGTGCACTTGAGAAGAAGGTGAATTCTTCTGCATTTGGATGGAATGTCCTGAAGATAATCAATGAGATCCATCTCATCTAATGTATCATTTAAGACTTGTATTTCCTTCTTAATTTTCTGTTTTGATGATCTGTCCATTGGTGTGAGTGGGGTGTTAAAGTCTCCTGCTATTATTGTGTTACTGTCAATTTCTCCTTTTTTGTCTGTTAGTGGTTGTCTTATGTCTTGAGGTGCTCCTATATTGGGTGCATAGATATTTACAATTGTTATGTTTTCCTCTTGGATTGATCCCTTGATCATTATGTAGTTTTCTTCCTTATCTCTTATAATCTTCTTTATTTTAAGGTCTATTTTGTCTGATATAATGGTTGCTACTTCAGCTTTCTTTTGCTTCCCATTTGCATGGAATATATTTTTCCATCCTCTCACTTGTATGTGTCTTGAGGTCTAAAGTGGGTTTCTTGTAGACAGCATATATATGGGTCTTGTTTTTGTTTCCATTCAGCCACTCTGTGTCTTTTGGTTGCAGCATTTAATCCATTTACAATAAAAGTAATTACTGATATATATGTTCCTATTGCCATTTTCCTAATTGTTTGGGGTTGATTTTGTAGATCTTTTTTCTTCTACTGTATTTCTTGACTATATAAGTCCTTTTAACATTTGTTGTAAAGCTGGTTTGGTGGTACTGAATTATCTTAACTTTTGCTTGTCTGAAAAGCTTTTGATTTCTCCATCAGTTTTGAATGAGATCCTTGCTGGGTATGGTCATCTTGGTTGTAGATTTTTCCCTTTCAGTACTTTAAATATATCCTGCCATTCCCTTCTGGCCTGCAGAATTTCTGCTGAAAGATCAGCTGTTAAGTGTAACATACTTGGTTGTAACCCTTGTAACATACAAGGGTTTCCCTTGTATTTTACTTGTTGCTTCTCCTTACTGCTTTTAATATTCTCTCTTTGTTAGTCTTTGTTAGTTTTATTAGTATGTGTCTTGGCATGTTTCTCCTTGGGTTTATCCTGTATGGGACTCTTTGTGCCTCTTGGACTTGATTGATGTTTCCTTTTCCATATTGGGGAAATTTTCAACTATAATCTCTTCAAAAATTTTCTCATACCCTTTCTTTTTCTCTTCTTCTTCTGGGACCCCTATAATTCAAATGTTGGTGCATTTGATATGGTCCCAGAGGTCTCTGAGACTGTCCTCAGCTCTTTTCATTCTTTTTACTTTATTCTGCTCTTCAGAAGTTATTTCCACCATATTATCTTTCAGCTCACTGATTTGTTCTTCTGCTTCAGATATTCTGCTATTGATTCCTTCTAGAATATTTTTACTTTCAGTAATTGTGTTGTTTGTCTCTGTATGTTTATTCTTTAATTCTTCTAGTTCTTTGTTAATTGATTCTTGCATTTTCTCCATTTTGTTTTCAAGGTTTTTGATCATCTTTACTATCATTATTCTGAATTTTTTTTCAGGTAGTTTGCCTACTTCCTCTTCATTTATTTGGACTTCTGTGTTTGTAGTTTGTTCCTTCATTTGTGTGGTATTTCTCTGCCTTTTCATTATTATTATTATTATTATTCATTACTACCATTATTATTTTAATTATTATAATACATATAATATATATTCAACATAAAATTATTCATTATTAATATTATTCATTATTGTTATTATTATTTTTAACTTATTGTGTTTGAGGTCTCTAGGGTCTTGGAGTCAGTGCTCCCACTCCAAAGGCTCAGGGCTTGATCTTCAGTTTTACATAGGTCTATATGTTCTTTTCTGCTGGTCAGGCACTCTTGTCTGCTCTCAGCTGATGTTCTGCATGCACTTCTGTGTCTGAAGGTGTATTCCTGATGTGTCCATGGAGAGATATGTATTCCATGTCCACCTACTCCTCTGCCATCTTGTTCCTCTCCTTTTTTTTTTTTTTCGCTTTTAAATTTAAAATGAAGGAATACTTATTAACCATAAAATTCCACTTCACTATTTTCCCCTGAGACTCAATGATAAGAATTCCTTTATGGCCTCTACCTACCATTGAGGAGCAATAGAAAGGTCCCTGGTTACAGTTAAGGTCTCTAGAATAGATCTGTTCTGCTCAAATACCCAGTTATTCAGACCCCAAATCTCAATATTGCTCTTTACTTCTTTTGCTTTAATACTTTTCATCCATCCTTTCAGCAAATCTAACCATATTTTAGCGTTTCTACTATTATTCTTCCAAAGTCCATGCAACCATCATCTTTTCACATAACTGCCAGAAGGTCCTTTTTAAAATAACAGTCAAATCAACTCTCTCCTCTTTAAGGCTCTCTAATGGCTTCCCAACCCACTTAGAACACTCTTTAAAGCTCTTACCATGTTCTACAAAACGTGCCTGCTGACGTGTCACTGCATTGTCTAACACTCTTCCCCTCACTTACTGGGTTCCAGCCACTGACCCCCTTGCTCATCCACAGGTTTTGTCTCAGTCAGGATGTTCCCCATATTGGAGACTCCACCTGGTTCTCCTTCCCTGGGCTCCTTTGAAAGGCTTGTCTTGGGCAATAGCCTCCTCAGTGAGACCTTTTTCACCACCCTGTCTAAGGAGACCACCCCTTGACACTCTTCATCCCCTATCATGCTTTACTTGCAGTGACTCATCTCTGCCTGCCACTCTGTTTGATTTTAGTTGTTACCACCAGTCTCTGTCATTAGATTGAGAGCTGTGGGAGAGGAGGGATGTGGTTTTTAAATATTTATTTTTTACTGTGTTGGGTCTTTGTTGGCATGGTGGCTTTTCTCTAGTAGTGGTGAGCAGGGTCTCTTTTCTAGTTGTGGTCCATGGGCTTCTCATTGCAGTGGCTTCTTGTTGCAGAGCATGGACTCTAGGGCATATGGGCTTCAGTAGCTGTGGCATGTGGGCTCTGTAGTTGTGGCTCCCAGGCCCTAGAGCACAGGCTCAATAGTTGTGGTGCATGGACTCAGTTGCTCCACAGATGTGGGATTTTCCTGGATCATGGATCCAGTCTGTGTCTCGTGCATTGGTGGGTGAATTCTTTACCACTGAGCCACCAGGGAAGCCTGGCTTTTGTTGATTTGATTGTTATTGTTTACCCTACATTTTCAGTGCCTGAATAGTCTGGCAGAGAAGAAGTACTGCATGGATAAATTAATTGGGTCATTACACCTCATTTGGTCTTAGTTGTTTCATTTTTAGTCTTAGATTTTAAGATTTCTAAGGTGCAGTTTTGATTTGATGTTCTAGAGCTCTGTAGCCTTCATATTGTTCACTACTCTGATGCACAGACATTATAAAAACGTAACAGGTACAGATTACTAAAAAGAAAAATTAACCCATAAAATCCTAGTTCCAAGAGATAGACAAGATTAATGTTTTTGTGGTATATGTGTCTGTGTGTGTTTAGGGATCTAGTGTTGCTGATAGATGAAGTATGGACTGAAGAGCTAGAATGCCTGCTTTTGGGGTTCCAGCTTTTTAATTTTTGGAATTTATTATATGTAACTGTGGCTGAGCTATCTACCTTCTCTCTTCCTCAGTTTCCTTATGTGGAACATCATAATCATCATCCCTAGAGAATAGGAAGTATCTTCTATTTCCTCTGCATTACCCAAACCATAGAGGACGAGATTGAACACGTGAGATAATTCAAATTCTGTGTGTATGTACACATGTATGGAAGTGTGAAAGTCCCTGGGTAGGGAATGCAGAAAGATTACAAAGATAAAATTTCAAGAGCCTTCTCAGCCGAATGTTCTTTGATGTCCAAGGAATTTATAATGCTGGGATAACTTTGTCAACTGATAAATCTCTTTCTGAAAATGCTGAAAGGTGCAAAAGATGCTTTCTTTCCAGTTTTTGCAGCCAGGCCTCAGTTTCTTCTGGCAGGTACATCTTTGACTAGGGGTTATTCAGTCCTTCCCTGGTGGCTGAGATGGTAAAGCGTCTGCCTACAATGCAGGAGACCCAGGTTTGATCCCTGGGTCGGGAACATCCTCTGGAGAAGGAAATGGCAACCCACTCTTGCCTGGAAAATCCCATGGAAGGAGGAGCATGGTAGGCTATAGTCCGTGGGGTCGCAAAGAGTTGGACCTGACTGAGCAACTTCATTTTCACTATTCAGTCCTCAGGGCCAGTGCTTCCTCTCCACATGCCAGTTGGTGCCAACTCTTGTGTGGACGCATATGAAAGCCATGCTTGATGTTGATCCACAAAAAAACCTCACAGGGGCTACTGGCCCTACACCTGGAAAATGATTATCAGGCTGAGATTGACTCCAGACAGAAAGATAGTTCTGTTTAATTTGAAGGCTTTCTAAATGGTGCTCAGGGAACGATAGACGGCTAATGGAGAAAGTGAATTTATTAATTTTTAATTTTCTTAAGCTGTGGCTCCTTATTAAGAACTCCCTTATGTAAAGTATGCTGGGATTGTTTGGAGATAGCAAAGCATCCTTGCACTGATGATCTTTGCACATTAAATGCTCCTGGTGCTGGGGCTTTATTGCAAATCCATGCTATCCAAACTCAGCAGCAAGAGGTCTCTCAAATTATCCACAACCCTTATTCTTCTGATCTTAGCCCTGCTGCTTAAACACTGGTCTCCTCAAAAGACCCCACTCCTCACTTCCTAGTTCCTTAAAGATATATTTAGTAAATACCCATCATAAGCTAGGTATTGTGATAAAAAGGACCCAAATGGGTAGTACACAGTCCCAAGATATACTTCAAATAATCTGCATATTTACAACTTTTCCCTCAGTTCTGCTAAAAATATATCCTGGAAGCCTCCTCTTCAATTAAACAAAAGAAATAATGTATGCTCCTTTTGGGGCAATTTTTAAAATTACACATATGAATTATGACAGAGTCCTTAATACAAATGTGTCAGACTCTGTCCTAGGTCTTTCAGATACCACAAGGGTGAAGAGAGGTCAAGTCCCTATTTTTTAAAGATTAAATTTCAATTATAGATATATTTTATTTTAAAAATATAGCTGAATAAGGTGATTCTAGAGAATAATAATAGTGTTATCAAGAAACTAAGTTCTATCATGAGAGAAAGAGAAAAAAAAACAACATGTGTGTGCGTGTTTAGTGTTCCTTCACATCTGGTTATCAGGAAAAACCGTATTTGAAGAGTTGACACTTGAGCAAAGTTATAAAGACCAAGCCATACAGCTATTTTGGAACTGAATATTCTGGAGAGTTAAATCAGTGGGTGCAAAGGTCTTAGGCTTAGCATATTCTAGCGAACAAAATGAAAGCCTAAGCATAAGAGTCAAAGCATAAGAGTGAGGTAGGAGAAGAGATAGGAGAGGAAAAGGGACAGAAAATGAGGGCAGAGATCTTTGAGGATTCTGTCAGGAGTTTGGATTTTATTCCAAAGCTGTGAGAAGGCAATGGAGGGTGTTGTGAAGATAATAACATTATTAAATTTTAATTTCAAATATTATTCTTAATTTACAAAGAAGTGTGGGTGTGTTGTTGTTGTAGTTCAGCCACTAAGTCATGTCTGACTCCTTGAGACACTGTGGACTGCAGCACGCCAGGCTCCTCTGTCCTCCCCTGTCTCCCAGGGTTTATTCAAATTCATGTCCATTGAGTTGGTGATGTTATCCAACCATCTCATCCTCTGTCACCCCCTTCCCCTTTTATCTTCAATCTTTCCCATCATCAGGGTCTTTTCCAATGAGTTGGCTCTTTGCATGAGGTGGCCAAAGTATTGGAGCTTCAGAGTCAGTTATTCCAATGAATATTCAGGACTGATTTCCTCTAGGATTGACTGGTTTGATTTCCTCACAGTCCAAGGGACTCTCAAGAGTCTTCTCCAACACCACAATTTGTAAGCCTCAATTCTTTGGTGCTCAGCCTTCTTTATGATCCAACACTCACATCCGTACATAACTACTGGAAAAACCATGGCTTTGACTATAAGCACCTTTGTCAGCAAAGTGATGTCTCTGCTTTTTAATACACTTTCTAGGTTTGTTATAGCTTTTGTTCCATGGAGCAAGTGTCTTTTAATTTTGTGGCAGCAATAACCATCACAAGATTTTGGAGCCCAAGAAAATAAAATCTGTGATTGCTTCCATATTTTCCCTTCTATTTGCCATGAAATTGTGGGACTGGATGCTGTGATTGTTGCTTTTTGAATACTGTGTTTCAAGCATGCTTTTTCACTTTCTTCTTTCACCATCAAGAGGTTCTTCAGTTCCTCTTCACTTTCTGCCATTAGAGTGGTATCATCTTCATATCTGAGGTTTCTGATATTTCTCCTGACAGTCTTGATTGCAGCTTATGAGTCATCCAGCCTGGCATTTTGTATGATGTACTCTGCATAGAAGTTAAAGAAGCTGGGGGACAATATACAGCCTTGTCGTACTGCTTTCCCAATTTTGACCAGTCAGCTGTTTCCTGTCTAGTTCTAACTGTTGCTTCTTGAACTGCATACATGTTTCTCAGGATACAGATAAGGTGATCTGGTATTGCCATCTCTTTAAGAATCTCCCCCAGTTTGTCATGATTCACACAAAGTCTTTAGTATAGTCAATGAAGCAGAAGTAAATTTCTTTTTTTTTAATTCCCTTGCTTTCTCCATGATTCAACAAATGTTGGCAATTAGAGCTTTGGTTTCTCTGCCTTTTCTAAACCTAGCTTGTACATTTGGAAGTTCTTGGTTCACATACTGTTGAAGCTGGAAGAATTTTGAGCATAACACTGCTAGCATGTGAAATGTACAACAGCACAACTGAACTGTTGTTTGAACATTCTTTGGGATTCGAATGCAAACTGACCTTTTCCAGTTGGGTTATTATCAGCAAAATGGGGAACAGAGAACCAATTTCCATGAGATCACTGGAATTAGTCTGTGAAACAAATAATTATAATATGGTCCAGCATGTTATAAATGAAGGCAGAGAGGTTCAAGATGTGTATTGGGTGTAGGACTAATGAGAATTGCTGATACATTCAATGGAGGAGATGAAAGATAGAAAGAATGACTCTTAGGATGTTCGCTTGTATCCCTCTATGTTGATACCATATACTGAGATGTGAAAGACTGCGGGAGAAACACATTTGATAGTGATGAAATATGTAGTTTTTCTCTGGGGGCTATAATTCTGAGATGCTTATTAATTATCTAAGAGGAGGTGTCAAGTAATCAGTAAGTTGATGTTTGGAGCTCATTCAAGTGGTCAGAAATAGAAATTATAAATTTGAGCTTCATCATTATACAAACAGTACTTGGCTGAATGAGATCAGCCAAAGAGGAACAGAGAATGTATTGACAAAAGAAGTGATACAATAGAGGACAAACATATTTAGAGATTGAACAGGGGAGGAAGAGCCAGCCCGAAATAGAGAATTGGAAATGGCCTGAGGGAAGAAACCAGTGTCATTAAATTCAATAGAAGAAAATACAGACAGTCCCTAATCTTTGATCTTGTTGTTTTCTCAACCCCTCAACAAGTCTTTCCTTTCATACTGTACCAAGGTTTCTTGCCCTCAGCACTGCGGTCCTTTGGGCTGCATAATTCTTTGTCGTGTAGAGCTCTCCTATGCTCTGTAAGATGACTAGCAGCATCTTTGGCCTCTAGCCACTAGATACTAGTAGCAGGCACTCCTCTCCCCATTGTGACAACTAAATATACCTCCAGATATTGTCAAACGTCCCCTGGCGGGAAAATTGCCTCCTTGAAACCTACTGTTCTGTGCTACTTACTTTCATTATCCCCGCCCTCTGATTCCTAAATTCTATAATTTGGTTTCCATATCATTAGTCAATAGTTCTCTTTCTGTGAAATTTTCTTTAACCAAATGCAATGACTATTTGGCTTATCTTTATCATTTTTGTTTCCCACCCAATTCTGAAAATCTCTCTTCAAACTACCTTACATTGGCTTCCGAGATATTCTATCTTCTGTTATTTCATCCCACTTCTAAAATTACTGCCATTTTCAAATCTCTTCTCTTTCCGTACTTACCATGTAAAGCTCTATAAACCTGATCTTAACCACATCTATTTCTATTATTTCCTCACTTAATCCTCACAACTTCCATTTTGACCTCTCTGTAAATAGGAATCAAATGTTTATAGAACCTTAGGCTCTCTTCTAGGCTAAGAATTATATTTATTCCTGTCTTCTTTTTCCTTATGTTTATAAATTTCTCTGGAACTTGAAAGTTCAAACTCAGAAACTGATCATTTTTCTCAGCCATACATGATATTCCAACGTAGTTATTTATGTTAATGATACCACAACATTCCCAATAGTTTAGTGTCAGAGTGCTAGTATAATCTTTGATCCTATCTCTGTATCATTCTTAACCATTGTCTTGTACTGGCCTAATTCCTTCATCTACACAGTCATTGCCCAAATTTAATCATTCATTCATTTGCCTGGAATATTCCTCTGGCTGATTTTATGATCTCCTGGCCTACAATTTATTTCTCTTCTAATTAGCCCTCGACACTGCTTTTCTACTTATTTCCCTAAAACAAATACATAAAGATGATGCCATGACATCCCTCCACTCCATCAATTATATCTCATATTACACAAATATATTTCTAACTTGTTTAGGCTACCATCAGGTCCTCTTTTATCAGGTCCTAAACTGTCTTCCCAAACTGAGTTTCCTTTGCACAAATCAAACGTGACACAGACATGTCCCTCCCATATAACTCACATTTTTTTTTTTTTTTACCTTTTTGAATTGCTTATGATTCTCGTGCATGGAACAACAGACTGGTTCCAAATAGGAAAAGGAGTACATTAAGACTGTATATTGTCACCCTGCTTATTTAACTTATATGCAGAGTACATCACGAGAAACCCTGGGCTGGAGGAAGCACAAGCTGGAATCAAGATTGGCAGGAGAAATATCAATAACCTCAGATATGCAGATGACACCAAACTTATGGCAGAAAGTGAAGAGGAACTAAAAAGCCTCTTGATGAAAGTGAAAGAGTGTGAAAAAGTTGGCTTAAAGCTTAACATTCAAAAAACTAAGATCATGGCATCTGGTCCCATCATTTCTTGGCAAATAGATGGGGAAACAGTGGTGGACTTTATTTTTTGGGGCTCCAAAATCACTGCAGATGGTGATTGCAGCCATGAAATTAAAAGACGCTTACTCCTTGGAAGGGAAAGTTATGACCAACCTTGACAGCATATTAAAAAGCAGACATTACTTTGTCAACAAAGGTCCATCTAGTCAAAGCTATGGTTTTTCCAGTGGTCATGTATGGATGTGAGAGTTGAACTATAAAGAAAGCTGAGCGCCGAGGAATTGATACTTTTGAACTGTGGTGTTGGAGAAGACTCTTGAGAGTCCCTTGGACTGCAAGGAGATCCAACCAGTCCATCCTAAAGGAGATCAGTCCTGGGTGTTCATTGGAAGGACTGATGTTGAGGGTGAAACTCCAATACTTTGGCCACCTGATGCGAAGAACAGATTCATTTGAAAAGCCCCTGATGCTGGGAAAGATTGAAGGCGGGAGGAGAAGGGGACGACAGAGGATGAGAAGGTTGGATGGTATCACTGACTCAATGGACATGAGTTTGAGTAAACTCCGGGAGTTAGTGGTAGACAGGGAGGCCTGGTGTGCAGTCCGTGGGGTTGCAAAGAGTCGGACATGACTGAACGGCTGAACTGATTGACTGATTATATAATATAGAGACAGTGTGGTGTACTTCTATACTGTATGAATATATATGTGTGTGTGTGTGTGTGTGCACGTGTTCAGTTGTGTCCATCTTTGATCCCATAGAGTGTAGCCCACCATGCTTCTCTGTCCATGGAATTTCCCAGGCAAGAATACTGGAGTGGGTTGCCATTTCCTTCTCCAGGAGATATATATATATATATTATATATATATAATATATATATATTTAATATGACCTATATATATCACTTTAATAGGTATTTCCAATTTATAGGTAAGGAAATGTAGCACAATGAAATTAAGTAACTTATTTCACTTTGTATACAATTTAGATTGAGAATCTGGGTTGTCTCCCTGGATCTGTGTAGATCTAAGACCAGGGCTTCATCCACTCTAAACATGACTTCAGAGGTAACACTACCTTCCTCTAACTGCTCACTACTCATTTTATAAACTTCTATTTGTTTTTTTTTTTTTTTAGCATTTAACTTTCAATATTGTGCAACGGTTATGTATGTAGATATTTCGTTTTTCCTGAAGCTCCCAAAAGGTCTTTATTTGAATCTTATGTATATTCTCCAAAGCACGTAACCCAGCACTTCACACATTCAGGTGAGTTTTGCAGGAAACCTCTCTGACTGAAAGATGTAGTTTTGTTTTCGTGCGTACAGCACTGAACTGGGATCTACATAACAGCTCCGATTCCAGACCCAGTGCTAGTGACTAGTGCTTTGGGTCCTCACAACTTGAGCTTTAGACCCTACCATCTGAAGAGGCGTCAATAGGCTAGTGTTATGTTAAAAGGAATTAGACAGGGTCCCTGCCTCTAATGGGCTTCCCTGATGGCAGAGCAGGTAAAGAATCTGCCTGCAATGCAGGAGACCCAGGAGATGCAGGTTAGACTCCTGATTCAGGAAGATCCCCTGGAGGAGGAAATGGCAACTCACTCCACTATTCTTGCCTGAAAAATCCCACAGACGGAGGAGCTTGGCGGGCTACAATCCAAACAGTCACAAAGAATCAGACATGAGTGAGCGTCTAAGCATGCACACCTGCCTCTTAATACTTCAGTCCCCAAATTTTTACCAGAATTAATTTATTTATTGGAGGAAAAATCATTATAACCTATAAAGTGGAATCATATTTGGTTGGAAAAACACATTCATTTATAATTACTGATGATTACAGGATTTGTTTCTTCTATTTTACAACAGATCCTGGGTAATATCATCACATGAGTGTAGAGGAGAGTCTAAGTTCTAAACCCATCTCTAATATTTACTAATTATGTTGATGTGGTCAAGTTTTCCAAACATCCTGAGCCTCAGTTTCCTTTTCTATAAGCTAAGGGGTTTGCTAACACCTATTAGGGTTGTGAGAGCTTTGATTGGATAACATATAAAATATTTAGCAGAGTACTCAACACACCCTGAAAACTGATTATGAAAATAAAAATAATATTCATATGTGAGGAAATTTGCACATAACAGGGATATGTGATACTGTAAATGTATATATACTTATATGTGGAAATGTATGTGTATATACTTATTTGTAGAAAAAGATAGTGTCTTTGTAACTCACAGTCATACGACATTTCCTCTGCCTCTACCTCATGGGAGGATGAGCATTTGTCATCAAATAAAATGCAAAATAATGATGTCAGAAAATAAGCCTATATATCTGTGGAGTATCCTAACTCTCACACATCTCGTTTTTCTCGTCTCTCTGTTTCATACATGTTGATGTGAATAACAACTTCATGGATAGCAGTTTGGTTCTAGCCATTTGGAATGATCTCAACACTAGTAGCAATTACATAAGGATATTTGATCTGACACCAAGTAGAAGGACATTATTTGGGGCTGCTTTCAGCCATCCATAGGGGCATTTTATTTGCTTCTTGTGACAGATGGTAAAACCTTTCCACCTCTTAGGAGAGATTTTACTTCTCAAGCTGAACTATTAGGGGGTATAAATTAAATGCTGGTCCCAGGTAACCAAAGGGCTGAGACTGATAGCTTGCCTGTGAACTGATGATGACATGTAAATACTAGATTGAGGAAGAGGGCCAAAGTGAGCTGTAACTAGATTTCAGGATAAGGTGCCAGTAGGCTGTGGCCACAGAGATGAGGGGTCATTGACAAAGCAACTCATTGACCTAGAGTCATGTCTCACAGTTTTTCTGCACCTTATTTTCTTATCTATACAATGGGAATGATAATGTAAACCCCATGGTATTGTTGAACTGTGAAGAAATTAGGTATGTAAATGTGCCATGTAAGTCATTTTTATGACCCTTGACCATAACAGATTGGTATTATGATTTTCAGAGCCCTGGTTATCATTCTGTGAGAGCCAATGCTCTAATAGGCTCAGTTTCCATGCACTGAAGATTTTTCTTGCCTATACCAAAGGTATTTGAGTTCTTGATTTGCAGGTGGGACTAATAGCTTCCAAGGATATGATAGGTTGGGCAAGAGAGTCCTAATTCTCTCCTTCATTGAGTGATTTGTCTCTTGGAAAAAATCTTTTCCTATATTAGGAGAAAGAATATACATCAGAGACCAGAAAGTAGATGCCTAGAGTTGTAGTAATTTTTAGAAAGGCATAGCAATAGGATAAAAATAAAGTGTCCTTAAATTCTCACTGAGTTTCTTTCGGTATGGAGCTGTATTTTCTAAAGTAAAGCTCCTTTTTCTCCCCTCTATTATTTTAGAAGCCTTGTCCATTGGATAAAATATTAATCAGATCATGGTAACATATGACCATGATAAAAAGACAAAAGTTTTAATCATTCATTCGGCAGAAAATTTTTTTTGTGCCTACTGTAGGCTGGGCTCTGTGATCCTCGCAGTCTGGAGGAAAGGGTGGAGGTGATGTGAAGACAAAGAGATGTGCAGTGAAGTACAATGATACAGAGCAGGCAATTAACTCAAATGTGTGGATCAAAGAGCTCCTGAAAGGAAGTAATGAAACCTGAAGGATGAGAACAAATGAAGACTGGAAAGGAAATGTTTTCAACTTGGAAAGAGCCATATGTGCTAAGACAGTGCATTTGTGCAACTCTCTTCTTGAGTGAACCGTATTTGATCACTGAAGAAGCTTGGAAGGTGAGATGAGGGCAGAGCATGTAAAATTATGCAAAGCATGTTAATTTGAGCTTTACCTTAAGGGCAAGAGATAGGCTGGCATCAAACTATTGTACCAGGCATATGATTCTAGTTTTAGTAAGGCTGAGCCTTAGAAGAACTGAGATATCCCATCAGGTACCCAAGAGAGATGGTGGTAGCCGGATCTAATGTACAACTATTTAGCAAGTACATAGCACACACATATTGTGTCACTAGTTTTGTGCTGGGTCATATTGGAGAAATAAATTGTGTTGGTGCCTTCCTACAAAGGAAATCTGTTTGCTACTTTGTTAAAATTTCCCCAAACAGCCCTATGGCAGAAGGGAAGATATTTATGTCCTAGGATTTTCTTGGACCTCAAAGCAAAAGTTGCACTGGACAAAGTTAAACATGCAAGGAAGACTTTTTCAACACTATTGCAACAGGAGAGAGAGACCAGACTGCAGTCTGAAGTCAATATTGCTGAAACAAGAGGCTGGAGAGATTTTAAGAGCTAGAGTGGGGAAACTCTTAGGCCATCTGTGTTTGCTAATTGGCCTTACCCAAAGGAAAAATAAACTTTCTCTTATCTTCATGACAGCAGGTAGTTTTATGACAAAACCCCCACAGAAGTTAGACCCCTACTCTCCCAGAGACTTGGTGATAGGGATACTATTTTTCCTTGGTGATTATATTTCAAATAGATAGCTCCCAGGTCCTTGAGAAAGACGTTCCTGGGTTATAAAACTGGCAAGAAACTGGAAGAAGATTTACATCTCAGAGGAGCAGATAAAGAATTTGTAATTACAAGTTTCTAAAGTAAATGCTCTTTTAAAAAAAAAAAAGAAAGAAAGAAAAGAAAGGAGGTCAGGAGCTTAAAGGCAGGAGAAACTTTTCTAAAATTCAGTCAAGCTGAGGGAAACATTGAGGCTGACTTGGTCAGAAACAACCTGCCATCATGCAGTATATTGACCAGAAATTTTATTTTGGAATCATATAGTCTGTATTGTATTTCACAGTGTATGTGTTTATCAAATGTAAAGATGTTTGGCTTGGCTTGGATTCTGCCAAGAACAAAGCTTGAGATAAAGACTTGATTTGGGGTGGTGTCTTTGGGAAATCATTCAAGAAGCATCAGTGAAAGTGAGGTGAGAGAGACAAGGAAGGTAGAAAATTCAATAAAGGCATTTATAAAGGTGTACTGTTGAGTTGTTGGGGTTGGCTATGAGAACTGAACGTGGCAAAGACCTCTGTGGGCAGTACAAAAATGCAGGGAATTTAATAAAATACGCTACAAGCTTTCCTCTTGCAATTGGTTCTGAGAATAAAATTGATATACATTCTGTACCTTCCTCATTACCCATCCTAGATTTTCCTCACCTCCAAGGAGAAATTTAGCCCTGAGGTTATGTACTCATTCTCACTGGAGTGACAAAAGCCAACCTTTCTTCCTTAGGGATAATCCCTTGATTTTCCTTCACTCGTCAGGCTGTGTTGGCTTTAATTTCCTACTTACGGTACAGACCAGACATAAAACTCCAGAATGCACATTAGTAAATTCCCACAGTTCCAAATATCCAAAAATCACTTCTCATCTCGTGATGTAACAGCAACTCAGTTTTTTGTGATAAGCAGGGTTGAGAACACCAATCATTCTTTGCCTGCTGGCCTTCCTATATGTAGAACCCAAAGTGACCTGGCAGCATTTTTAACTTCGGGTCCAGTGGAATTTGCACTGCATCTTTCAGTAGAAATATTCTTTGTTTGAAAACAGGAATCTTAATCCAACAAAGCCTAAAATTGTGGTGCCAGAAAACACAGTCTCTGGACTGGTTTCTGGGAATAATGAAAATAAACACCAAGCATATATCCATCTCTTGCTTTCCAATCTGATGTAGCCTCGTTTTTGACTCTATTATTATTATAGTGCATATACTGAAGTCTTGAGAACAACTTCTATCCATTAGCATTTCATCCGCAAGCTGGTGCCTTAGCTGAACCCTTAATAATTTATTAAAATTCTATCAGGACATCTGCTTTGAGATGATAAAACACATGGTAGGAAGAATTAATACTCTGGTCATGAGTCCATTGTCATATCTTACTTGCTTTAAAATGAATTTCTTGGTCCAAAACAAAACTTTATAGGATTCATGCCACTAAGTCAGGCTCATCTTAACAATCCTGTAAGCCCTTGGATAATAGGGCTGGCAGAATACTCTAGGAAGATGCCAAACCCATATCTGAATGAGTTGTTATTTTTAATAAGGAAGAATAAGTGCTTCATCAGGGTTGAATGAGTCCAGTGGAGTCACCTTGCCACCAAGTGGCTGTCTGGTTTTACTGAAGCATATTCCCATATTGAACAATCAGCCACTGATATTGACTGGTTGGACATGGATCAGCAGCAGTGGCTAGATCAGCTTTGATGAGAAAGAGCCCTTGTGGAGCCTTCATCCCTGCCACCATGGCTGCTTCTTTCATCACCCATTTACAAGCCCTGGAAAGGCTGAGGACAGAAATGGGCTGACATCCTCTGGATGAGCTATTCTGTCTACTATATATTTGAATGCCTCATCCACAGTTGAAGTTCTCTGTTGGCCATCGAAGTGAGACACAAAAATCTGCAGACTTTGTGCTATGTCTTTGGATCTATCTATATGTTTCTTCCCTAGAGTTGCTTTTTTGTGCGTCCCCTACTCAGCTGGGAAGTGAAGTCTATGGATTCCTTACTTAAGTCCACCTTTTCCACCTTTCCTTTCCATCAACAGTTCATTATATTGTTGATGACAGTATAATGAACCAGGGAAATGGCCCCTTCATGAATCCACATACTTATTGGATACACTGTTGGAAGAACTTAGGCCAGGCTTATACTTATCACTTTCCATGATTTTAGAAAACAAACTGTCCTCTAGCTTCAGGAAATGGAAGTCTTTTGAATGTTGCCAAAAAAAACTTGCTTTCATAGTGTGCCCTGAGGCTGTTGATGGAATCCTGCCATTCTCTTTCTTTAAGGTACCTAAAACTGTATGACCAACTTAGACAGCATATTAAAAAGCAGACACATTACTTTGTCAACAAAGGTCCGTCTAGTCAAGGCTATGGTTTTTCCAGTAGTGATGTATGGATGTGAGAGTTGGACTATAAAGAAAGCTGAGCGCCAAAGAATTGATACTTTTGAACTGTGGTGTTGGAGAAGACTCTTGAGAGTCCCTTGGACTGCAAGGAGATCCAACCAGTCCATCCTAAAGGAGATCAGTCCTGGGTGTTCATTGGAAGGACTGATGTTGAGGGTGAAACTCCAATACTTTGGCCACCTGATGTGAAGAACTGACTTATTTGAAAAGCCCCTGATGCTGGGAAAGTTTGAAGGCGGGAGGAGAAGGGGATGACAGAGGATGAGATGATTGGATGGCATCACCAACTCAATGGACATGAGTTTGGGTGAACTCTTGGAGTTGGTGATGGACAGGGAGGCCTGGTGTGCTGCAGTTCATGGGGTCATGAAGAGTTGGACATGACTGAGCAACTGAACTGAACTGAACTGAACTGAAAGCCGCCAGCAATGTAAGAGAGCCCAGTTCAATTATTCCTGGGTCAGAAAGTTCCTCTGGAGAAGGGATAGACTACTCAGTCCAGTATTCTCAGTCTTCCCTGGAGGCTCAGATGGTAAAGAATCCACTGGCCATAAGGACACCTGGGTTTGATCCCTGGGCTGGGAAGATCACCTGGAGGAGAGCATAGCAACTCACCCTAATAATCTTGCCTGGAGAATCCCCATGGACAGAGGAGCCTGGCAGGCTACAGTCCATGGGGTTGCAAAGAGTTAGACAAGACTGAGCTACTAAGTACAGCCCAGCATGAAGCTGTCAGCAAAAGCCAACCTACTCCACTCTTCTTACAATGGCCATTGCACCCAAACTGTCCAAATGCTAGAGCTGTTACATCCACCAATGTTTGCCCTTACATCTGTGTTATAGCCCAATCTACCACTAGCTGAAATCATAGTAATTGTGGTATTTCCACACATCAAATGTTATCATGACTGCACTCATTATTAGCAGTGGAGCTCTGTTGGCATCAGAGTGGTCCAATGTCATAATCACCATCTAAGTGTCTGTTTCCTGGCCTCATTTCTATAGTTTTGGTTTGTTTCTCCTTGTGATAGGGGTCAGGTACAAGTATTTCACTTGGATAGTGATCCTTCAAGGCAGGAATGAGGGAATAGAGAAGAGTGACATAATGAAGTAAGAGAAACCTGTATGTTTTTCATGATCAAGTTTGCTTCTGTAGTAAATAGAGGTTCAATTCCATAGGAACCTTTGAAAGGTTTCTCCCCAAATTACCGGACAAAGAGTGAGAGGCTCAGGAACTTGTCTGTTGGTTCTCTCAGTGGTTTGAATAGTCCATCAATTATGGGTTCTACATTCACTTGGTGAGCTGGATCCCTGAGTCATGAGGCAGAAATGCAGAGATTCACAATGGCGTCATGAGAGGTAGTGCTGCAAGCCTGCATAACTCATTCCCAGCGCTGTGACTCATATCAGAGATGGGCCAAGAGGCTGTGATGCTGGACACCAAAAACACATTACAATATTCTTTTCTAAGCCATCCGAAATGAAAACGAGCAAATAACAAAACCAGCAAGTTCAGTTCAGTTCAGTCCAGTCACTCAGTCGTGTCCGACTCTTTGCACAAACCAACAAACAAATAAAGCTCTAGGATGATGAATCATGGATATCTCATGGTTCGTGCTGATGCCTGATAATCAGCTGTTTTTCACTGAGCTTTTGCATGGCCAATCTTGACAAACATGACCAGAGGCAAATAACCTTCCCACATAGTTAATATTCTAACATATACATGCAACAATATTTATTGGTTGAAAAAAAGTAAAACTATTAGTTGCTCAGTTGTGTCTGACTCTTTGTGATCCCATGGACTATAGTCTGGCAGGTCCCTCTGTTCATGGAATTCTCCAGGCAGGAATACTGGAGTGAGTAGCCATTCCCTTCTCCAGGGGATCTTCCTGACCCAGGAATAGAACCCATGTCTCTTGTATTGCAGGCAGATTCTTAACCATCTGAGCCACCAGGGAAGCCCATTTATTGGTTACCAGATCCCAATACAAGTAGCTCAGGAGATACTGTCACAGAGAAATTTCCAGTCAAATTTGGGAAGCTTCTATGTGTACGCAAAGTAAATAGGATTCAGTTTAAAAGAGAGAAGAAAAAGCAGGATGTAAGATTCAGTGAGGAGGGAAAGATTAGCTAAGAAAATCAACATGGCTTTATGGAAAAGATCAGTTGATTCAGACACTGAAGGATAGAACATTGAAATTCTTGAAAAAGGATAAGGTTATTTGAGGAGTGCTCTAATGGAGAGAACAGTAGAAGCAAAGACAGTATGTGGTCAGGGAATACCAAGTAGTTCTATCTGGGATGGTTCCAAGATGAGTTAATTCTTTCTCAAAATGAGAAACTCAAGAAAATAAATGCTGTCATAATATGAAGAAAAATTATTTTGTAAGTTGTATTAAGTCCTAATGAAGTCACTTTGTGATCCACACCAGGAACGTCACCCATTGAGAATGAACTGCCAAATCTTGAGTTTCTAAAGCCACATGGTGCAGATGCCAAATTCAGAGGCTTCTGTGCCACAGCCATTAGGAGATGTCCATAGTCGGCACTGCATAATCTTGGGAGGAAAAAATAGACCATGGTTTCCAATAATGTCAAGGTCTTGCCAAGGAGAACACAGAAATGGAAAAAGCAGCAAGGCAGAACTGTGATTTTCTCTAATTATTCACTCTTGAAACTTGAGATTTTTCTCAAAGCAGAACAGAACTGCTCTTTTTAATTTATTTTTTTCCCTAAGGGCTGGGCTGAGGTTTCAACTTTAAAGTGCAGGTGGGCTTTCAAGTTATAGCGCGGCAGGTCTCCCTGTTACCAACAACAAAATTTCTTTCATCAGTGTTCCTTGTTCAAAGGGAAGAAAAGCTTCAAATGCATATGTTTTCAAAGGAACTAAAGGGACTGATCATCTCTAGAGCCAGTCACAACTGTGAGCTCATGCCAGCTACAGTCAATCTATAAACACGCTTAGGAAAAAAAAAAAAGGAAAGAAGTCATCTCTTAAAGGGCAAATACTCCGTCTTTTTGGTGTCTGATGCCTTGCAGACACTCAGCTCCAAGGTGATGATGAGAACTAGGGTCATGAAATCTTTGTTTTCTGTATCTTTTTCTTTTAAAATTTATTATTAATGTTATTATTTGAGGTGCCTGGACACAGTGAAGGAGACAGAATAGAGGAGGAACAGAAGTTTCCCTTCTAACCAGAGCTGGTGCTGCTATTGTCAGACTCACTTCTGGATGTGGGCCAGTGAACAGTTAAACTTTTCTCCCAACATGCTGAATATACCACATGGTATCTGACACTGGACTCAATCCCAGAGCCAGGCACAGGTTCTGTAGGAAGCCAGTTGGATTCTTGCCTAGCAGATAACAAAGTCTCTTCATTAAGATATTTCCATTAGGTATGTTTCTATCAAAAGGACACATTCAGAGGGGCAGTCCATTACACTGCATTATCTGGGTTGGTATGGATCATCTTATTCCACTGTCCATTTCTTGCCTGTCATCCTGTAACAATGCTATCCTTTGAGATAACATGAAAGGCTCTTTGAGAACTGCCTTTATGTATGCATTTCCAGAAGTAAATGGTGAAAGTGTTCTGCTAGAATAGAATGGTTTAATTAATTCAGCAATTAATCTAGACAGCACCCATGTCATTTGCTGCTTGGAGCACCTTCACTTACCTGATTCATGGGTGGGGGGAGATGTGACATGAACAGAGGCTCAAGCAGGGGCTTACAAAGAATCTGCTTGTAATGTGGGAGACATGGGTTCGATCCCTGGGTCAGGAAGATCTCCTGAATAAGGGAATAGCTACCCACGCCTATATTCTTGCCTGGAGAATTCCTTGGACAGAGGAGCCTGGCCGGCCACAGTCCATGCAATTTCAAAGAGTCAAACACAACTGAGCAGCTGTTTTTCACTTGAGCCTTATTTCAAGGGAATCTGACACACAAAATATGCAAATCAATTAATTAGGACACTTTATTTACTATATTTAATTTAAAGCAGGGGTTCTTTACTTGTTAGTTTTATAAGGATTCTATAGTATTACTTGAGTAACACAAATTTGTTTATCCTCAACTATCCCCCCTTGAGACTGGCACATGTGTAGGTATGTCAAGTAGAAATTCATCTATATATTCACAGAAGCTAAAAGTAAACTGTATTTTATATACAACTAGTATGAAGTCATAATTGATTTTGTTCTTTTGTTTGTGTGTCTGCCTTTCCTTTAAATTCTGAACAACTTGAAGATGGGAACCAGGGTTTTTTTTTTTTTTTTAATTTAGCTAATTTATTATTTTTTTTAATTTTAGCCTAATATTTGGCCATAACAATAGTAATAATAGTAGTAGATAGTCACTTAAAATTGTTTGATATTTGCTATGTGCCAGTTACATGGTGTGCTTTACATGCATTATTCTATGGGATAATCACATTTTTCTATGGAATAACCACAGCTGAATTTCATAAAGAGGAAGATGAATATATTACCCAAGATCACATAGCTACTCTAATGGAAACAAAGACTTGAACCCAAATATTTTGACTCTAGAATCCATGTTCTTATCCACCTTCTGTATAGTAGTCTTCTGTCTTTGACTTGGGTTCTCTAAGAAGGGGGACCCTATGGTAAGTATTTGATTGCAAATTGTTTGTTTGGTAAGTGATCCAAGGAACATGGGTATGAGAAATGGGGAATGAGTCAGGAAAGGTAAGGAAGCCAATGACAGGATGCATTAATGAGCAAGTTACTGCTCCCCTTGCTGGGGCTCTTAGGGAGATGGTGTAGGTCACACCCAGCATCTTCACCCAACCAGCAAGGAAGCTGATACACCGGCTCCTATATACTGAGAGTTGCTCCTATGGTTTCAGCTCTCCAACATGTCTGGCCTTACCTACGTGGGGAAAAACACAGTTCCATGGCTCAAGAAAGCTCTCAGCAGACAGTCACGGTGGGCTAGGGATGATGATGGCGTCTTCAACACAAGCATGCTATTTTGTACTGGGAAAAAAAAATAGAGACGTGATGTATTCATCAGTTCTGGGCCCTTTGATGATCAGTTAAGAAAAAAAAATAGTGCAAGTTCCTAATGGGGCTCTCCAGTTGCCATGCCAATTTTGTGGATCCCAGCCCTGTTCTGAGAGGAAGGTTGGTTTTTTTTTTTCAGTGACATTTTAAAGCTGTTCAGACAATTACTACATGGTCATTTTCCTTTACCAGAGATAGTGCAGCCAGCCTTCCCAGGCACCAATTAAATGAAGGGAATAAAAAAAGGAAAAAATTTAGAGTTTCCTGCATCGCTTCATTGCTTTACTTAATTGACCTGTTTGAGTCTGTGTCAGAACTGAATCTTGTTAGAGTGGCAAAGTTTAAAAATCAACTCAAATTTCAATTTCATGCTGCTTTCAACATAGAAAAGTTTATAGTTGTTGGTGGTGGGGGCTAGTGACAATGAGCTGGGTTGGAGATGTGTGTTTAGGAAAAGGAAACAAATTAGTAGCTTCATGTGCTGAAGTCTTTAATAATATGGTAATCTAAGGCTGAGTTATTATGAATTCTGAATAAGCGTTGTCTGCTGTTTAAAATTTCCCATGGCTTACTGTCAAATATATTAAAATGGATTTGGAAAGTCTGTAAGCCTTCTAATCATGGATAAAATATATTCTTTTACGGGACTCTAAATTTGTGGTAATTATGTGCCATTTAGTTAATCTCCCTACATTATTTACCGAGCATATTTTGTAGTCAAATACTTGAAGAGTTGACAGGGTAATGTTCAACAGCAGCTATAAGCAGAAATGAGAGAGAGAGAGGTTAGTGGAAAAAAAGCTTCTGAATGTAAAAATGATTTGTTTTCATGTTAGTTATTTATGGATTATTCCATTCAATGAGTAACATAGTTAACAGAGTCTTCTGTGTTCCATTAAACACTCAGCCTTGGGTGTGTGTGAGCACATGTTAAAAAGTAGAGTCTTAGGAACACAGTGACCCCCCCCAACACAAAAAGTGGATTTAATGAGACTAAGTATTAAGAATCCAATTGTAGCACCCACATCACAGATACTGGTAAACAGCTGAGGCATGTGAGGACATAGCAGCCACTTAGATATTCTGGAGTCCCTAAGTAGTTGTTCACAATAAATAGCTTTTCTGAAGCTTCTCAGAATTGGAAGGGACTTATTTTCCCAAATCATAATGGACAGATATTGAGAATGATGTTGTAACACTGCATTTGGCTACCTAAGTATTTCCAGATCATCCTTGCTCAGACGTGGTAGCTGAAAATATCTTGATATTTATAAGCTCTCCTGCTGATGCATACTCTGGTGGGAACATTCAGAGTGGCCCTGCAGCTTTCTGGAGATCCCAAGGAAAGGGAATTAAGATGCTGCCATTTTTCACTTATAGCTGTAGAACACATAAGAAGATAACACTTGAAAAGGGGGATATCTGGGCTGTTGACATACAGAATTTCATTTTTTGTTGTGTGTGTGACATGAAGATCTAATGTAAATCTTAGGCAAACACAATGCTAACCACATATCCTCAGCAGGAAATTTTTAAACTGAAATTAATATATTACAACAATATAATACATAGGTGATCACTTTAAACCAGAACCTCAGTCATTGGATATGGTTCTCTTGTATTTTGCATTTTACAGAGCAAATAATTACAAGCATAGGAAAGGAAATAAAATGCTCCCCCAACCCCCCCACATTTTAAGCTACTAAGTTAACAAGATGAATGCCTATTTACGTGTGTGTCGATCTCAGGGGAACTTCACTCCATGCCTAAAGCCAGTTTTCTCTGTCTTCATGTTCCCTATATCCCATTCATTGCCTTGAAAAAAACTTGTCAGAAGCTGCCATCTTTCCATCCCCTTAACACAAGTTCTTGTGTTTGCTTCTCTTATCATGTGGGCTCACCAAGTCTCAGCAGGTTTTATTTGTTTTAAAATACAGCTAATGATGCTGGGTACAATGAATATTGGGCTTCCCTGGTGGCTCAGATGGTAAAGAATCCACTTGCAATGCAGGAGACCTGTGTTCGATCCCTGGGTTGGGAAGATCCCTTGGAGGAAGGCATGGCAACCCTCTCCAGTATTCTTGCCTGGAGAATCCCCATGGACAGAGGAGCCTGAAGGGCTACAGTCCGTGGAGTCACAAAGAGTTGGACATGACTGAGTGACTAAGCACAGCACACAATGAATATTATCCTGGAAACTTCCACTTTCTTCTTGACCCCCACATGAGGTGTCTGCCTGACTGCTTCTATGCTATAGGGCCTTCTGTCAGAAGAAAAATAGCAAGATTAATTGTAATAGACTGGAAACTCTTGGAGGGTGTAGTCTTACTCTATTTTATATATCCTCAGAGCCCGAACACAATACTTAAAAAAAAAAAAATACTTCCCACATGAGAAGTGAGCATCTGTTAAAATGAATGGACATATATGCACAGACAGGCAGCTTGCCTCAGTTTTAACTCTTAAATGTCTTAAGCTTTAAACCAGCCACAGGAGGTCAGGCACTGATATGGCTGAGTAGGTGACTTTAGCTACCTTACATGCTTTTGTGGTTCTATGACGATATACTTGGAATATAAACCCCCCGATTTTGACCTGGTTACCAAACTGCTAAAGGAGATTCTTTAAACAAGTGGAAACAATAAACACAAGATTATTTTGCTAGAAATGCAAACAAAGTGTTTGAGGGCCAGGTGGTGAAGACACATCTATCTGTTCTTAAGGAGAGGGTTAGGAGATAATATCAATACCACCATTTGAATTGAGAGATTTCTCTGCTTCAGATTTGCCAAAATTCATCTTACTCTGTTTGTGAACCAATTTGTTAACATGCATAGGGAAATGGCAGTCACATCTATTCTACAGATAGCAAGACTAACAGATGTATAGCATGTAGCTTTTCAAAGTCACTCAGAGATGGTGATGAAATGATTATCTATCCTCTACTGATTCATGAGTTCAAGGTTTTCCCTTCCTAAACACATTAACACTGAATATCCTGTTCTCCCCACTTCTGCTCTCCAATTATTAGCTAAAGTATGTGTTGGCACTGAAGGCATGCTTGAAACATGCAGCCACATCTGAACGTCTTCACAGATCAAATGACTGCATCTTGAAAAAGAAATATACAGTGAATCTAAACATGTATATTTCATTCATTTTGTATACATGATACCAAAGGAACTTTTCAAAGCTTGCTTATTCTGACTTCTAACAGCACATAAGCCAGTCTTGTAAATAATGACTAGCTAGTACAGAGTGCTTTATACAAATGGGAGCAGATCCAGGGGATATGATAATTGTATGTGTGTGCTAAGTAGCTTCAGTCGTTTCTGACTCTTTGCGACTTTATGGACTGTATCCCAACAGGCTCCTCTGTCCATGGGATTCTAAAGGCAAAAATACTTGAGTGGGTTGCCATGCCCTCCTCCAGGGGATCGTCCCAACCCAGGGATTGAACCCACTTCTCTTGAGTCTTCTGCATTGGCAGACAGGTTCTTTACCACTCACCACCTGGGAATGTATGTGTGCAATTGTGTCTGCTAATTTTTGTTATTTGTAACAAGTCTGCTTACTCTCACCAGAGTAAATACTAGAAATGACTGAATCTACTGGTCTTTTATTTTCTAGAGATAGAACATAATTCTCGGATAACAAGCACATTACTTTTTTTTAATGACAGATTTCAGCTGCTCTAAAAAGAAAAACACATTATTTCCTCTTATCACATTTATTATGCTTTTAAAAAAGTACTTTTACCAATAGCACTACATAGAGGGCAGTTCAGTTCAGTTCAGTTGTTCAGTCGTGTCTGCCTCTTTGCGACCCCATGGACTGCAGCACGCCAGGCTTCCTGTCCATCACCAACTCATGGAGCTTGCTCAAAGTCATGTCCATCAAGTCGGTGGTGCCACCCAACTATTTCATCCTCTGTCGTCCCCTTCTCCTCCTGCCTTCAATCTTTCCCAGTATCAGTGTCTGTTCCAATAAATCAGTTCTTTGCATCAGGTGGCCAAATTATTGGAGCTTCAGCTTCAGTATCGGTCCTTCCAATGAACATTCAGGACTGATTGCCTTTAGGATTGGCTGGTTGGATCTCCTTGCAGTCCAAGGGACTCTCAAGAGTCTTCACCAACACCACAGTTCAAAAGCATCAATTTTTCGATGCTCAACTTTCTTTATGGTCCAACTCTCAAATCCATACATGACTACTGGAAAAACCATAGCTTTGACTTGACAGAACTTTGTCATCAAAGTAATGTCTCTGTTTTTTAATAGGCTGTCTAGGCTGGTCATAGCTTTTCTTCCAAGGAGTAAGCGTCTTTTAATTTCATGGCTGCAGTTCCCATCTGCAGTGATTTTGGAGTCCAAGAAAATACAGTCTGACACTGTTCCCCTATCTATTTTCCATGAAGTGATGGGACCAGATGCAATAGTCTTAGATTTTTGAATGTTGAGTTTTAAGCCAACTTTTTCACTCTCCTCAAGAGGCTCTTTAGTTCTTCTTCGCTTTCTGCCATAAGAGTGGTGTCATCTGTATATCTGAGATTATTGATATTTCTCCCAGCAGTCCTGATTCCAGCTTGTGCTTCATCCAGCCCAGCATTTTGCATGATGTACTCTGCATAGAAGTGAAATAAGCAGGGTAACAATATACAGCTTTGACGTATTCCTTTCCTGATTTGGAACGAGTCTGCTGTTCCATGTCCAGTTCTAACTTGCTTCTTGACCTACATATAGATTCTCAGTAATCAGGTAAGATAGTCTGGTATTCCCATCTCTTTAAGAATTTTCCACAGTTTGTTGTGTTCCACACAGTCAAAGGTTTAGCATAGCCAGTGAAGCAGAAGTAGATGCCTTCTAGGAATTCTCTTGCTTTTTTGATGATCCAACAGATGTTGGCAATTTGATCTCTGGTTCCTATGCCTTTTCTAAATCCAACTTGGACATCTGGAAGTTCTCAGTTCTCATACTGTTGAAGCCTTGCTTGGAGAATTTTGAGCATTACTTTGCCAGCGTGTGGGATGAGTGCATTTGTGTGGTAGTTTGAACATTCTCTGGCATTGCCTTTCTTTGAAATTGGAATGAAAACTGATCTTTTCCAGTCCTGTGACCACTGCTGTCTTTTCCAAATTTGCTGGCCTATTGAGTGCAGCACTTCACAGAATCCTCTTTTTGGATTTTAAATAACTCAGCTGGAATTCCATCACGTCTACTAGCTTTGCTCCTAGTGATGCTTCCTAAGGCCCACTGGACTTTGCACTCCAAGATTTCTGGCTCTAGGTGAATGAACACATCATCATGGTTGTCTGGGTCATTAAGATCTTTTTTGTTTAGTTCTTCTGTGTATTGTTGCCACCTCTTCTTAATATCTTCTGCTTCTGTGAGGTCCTTGCCATTTCTGTCCTTTATTATGCCCATTTTTGCATGAAAATTTCCCCTGGTATCTCTAATTTTCTTGAAGAGATCTGTGGTCTTTCCCATTGTATTGTTTTCATCTATTTCTTTGCATTGATCACTTAGGAAGTCTTTTTATTCTTTGGAGCTCTGCATTCAGATGGATGTATCTTTGCTTTTCTCCTTTGCCTTTTGCTGCTCTTCTTTTCTCAGCTATTTGTGAGGCCTGCTCAGCCAGCCATTTTGCCTCTTTGCTTTTCTTCTTCTTGGGGATGGTTTTGATCACGGCCTTCTGTACAATGTTACAAACCTCTGTGCATAGTTCTTCAGGCATTCTGCCTTTCAGATCTAATCTCTTGAATCTATATGTCACTTCCTCTGTATAATTGTAAGGGGTAGAGTCAACACATTAAAGATCATGTCAAATGTTAGCTATATCCAGGAGAGGCCATATACATTAAAAAAGTCAAAATTAGTATGGCCTAAAATAATCTAACTAGTTTAGTCTGATACATTTTATGAGAAGATAATATACTACACTTTGCGTGCCCTGGGGTACTAAAAACATTGATGTTGTAATAAATAATAATGAATATATCAATGTATTCCAAAAAGTAGAAATGGCACAGATGACAGCCTTTAGTCAAAATTAGTAAACCAGTGTATAAATAAACTAATAAAACTATAAAAGAGAACATGGAGAGAATAAAAACTGAAACCACAGATTTTATAGAAAGTAAAATTTTAAAAGGCTTATATTCTAGCATATGAAATTAGCAAAAGCAATGAAAATGTATACTTTTATTTAAATAATAGAAAGTAAAAACAAGTAAATTAAGCATTCATATCATTTAGTTAGGAAGTGAGCAGCTATAAAACATATAAAAAGGTGAAGAGATATATTAATAAAGATATAACAAAAATTAGTTACTAAAGAGAAAAGCAGTAAAAATAAGAAATCTATTTACTTATTTGAAAAATAAAAACAAAATAAAAATAGATTATACACTGAATTAAGATAAAATAGGGAAAGCAGAAACACATAAGAAAGAAGTGGGAATGGGGATATAACTACTGATACAAAGGATATTAGTAAATTAAAATATCTCAGCTCAAGCCTGTGCAAATAGATTTGCTGTTCACATAAACTAAATGTATTTCCTAACAAATATAAATTACTAAATCTATCCAAAGCAGAGAATAAAATGCAAAGCCAAAGAGAGCAATAGTGGACAATTATTCAAGTGCTATTCTTAAAAGAATACAGGATCAGTGGTTTTATAGGTATATTTACTGAAACTTTAGGAATAGATAAATATCATTTAAGCTTATTGAAAAACAGATGATAAGGAATATTTTTATATTATTTTAAAAGATAAAGTTGGTTTAATACTATTCCTAAAACTTGATAAATACATTAAAAAACCACTCATAGGCTAATTTATCTTGTGAGTCAATGCAAAAAATTCAAATAATGTCTAGAAACATATTAAAATAAGGCTTGATCATTAATATACGGTTCAAAACAAAAACACAGTGACCTTTCAAAATTGGATCAGTTAAGGTATTTCATGGTTTTAGTCCGAAAAGGAAGAAAGCCATTTCCATAAAAGTTGAAAAGGAATTAAAAATTCAACAGGGCATAACTTCCATCATTTATTACTAATTTAATGTTTATCTTTATAGACTAAATGCATCTCTATTCCAAAAATATATGATTTGGAGCATACTTAAAATCTTTTATGTAGATAACATTAAATTATGTGTATCTTTTTGTAACTTTTTTATTTCTACACTATATTTGTGAAATGAAATATATGAACCTGCTAAACTATGTTGATATTTATAGCTTTAACTTAATTATTTCAAATGTAACTTATGGCACCGTTGATTTATCTATTTTTTGGTTCATAGATATTTAAGTGGTTTCAATGTTTTTCTTTATAATAGCAATGCTGAAGACATGCCTTTTGTTGTGGTTTAGTTGCTAAATCGTGTCTGACTCTTTGCAACCCATGGACTGTGGCCTGCCAGGCTCCTCTGTCCACAGGATTTCCCAGGCAAGAATACTGGAGTAGGTTGCCACTTCCTTCTCCACAGGATCTACCTGACCTAGGGACTGTCTCCTGCATTGCAAGCAGATTCTTTACCTCTGAGCCACCAGGGTAACCCAAAAATATCTTTTCATGTCTTTTTACAAGACAATGTGAAAATTTTTGTTATATTCCCAAGACTTTAATTGATTGCTTGTAGTGTAAGTATATCTTAATATTTATTAGAATGTACTAAATTGTTCTCCAGATCACTGTTACAAATTTATCTTCCTATTAGCAGAGTGCAAGGCTCCACATCTTTCCCAAACCCCAGAGCTGACAGATTCTAAGTATTGTTTTCTCTGATATATATGAAATGATATGCCATGGTTTTAGTTGCATTTCCCTGATTCTCTGTTCCAGAGCATAGAAAAGGAAGAGCTTCCTCATTTCTTTATTGAAGCCCAGTATAATAAAGATAGTAAAACTCAACAAATATATTACATGAAGCATAGAAACAAAAGTCAACTTTCCATACGAAGAGAAGAATAGAATTAATAAATACAAAGTTATCAAAATAATTGAGAGCACATTGAAAGAAAGCAATTTAAATAGCTATGTATAGTATTTTTAATTAAAAAATTTGACATACAAAAACTATATATATTTAATATATGTTGATGAACTTGGAGATAAGTATACAACTGTGAAAACTTCCTTGCAAACTATGTCATGAACTTATCCATCACTTCCAAAAGTTTCCTCTTGTCCCTGTATTTATTGTCATTATTATTATTATCATTTTGCTAAGGACATTTAACATAAAATCTAATGTCTCAGAAAAAATTTAACTATACTATGTAATACACTATTGGGACGCTAGGTAATATGCTGTACAGTAAGTCTAGGACTTACTCATTTTATATAACCAAAGCTTTGTGCTCTTTGACTAACACTTCCCCTTTCTCCTTTTCACTTCAGGCCTAGATTCACTCCAGGACCTTTCCATTCCCCGCTCCTATGAGTTTGCGTATTTTAAATTCCTAGTGTAAGTGTTATTATGTAGTACTTGTCCTTCTAGTTTATTAACTTAGCATAATATTTTCAAGATTCATTTTTATTGTTGCAAATATCAGGATTTCCTTCTCTTTAAGGCTGAATAATATTGCATTGTATGCATATACAATAGTTTCTTTATCCATTAACAATCATGGACAGTCAAGTTGCTTCCATGTCTTGGCAATTGTGAATAATGCTGCAGTGAACATGGGGATACATATAACCTTTTTGAGATCCTGATTCCAATTCTTTTGTATTTATCCTGAGAAGCAAGATTGCTGGATCATATGGTAGCTCTATTTTTTTCTTAAACTTTTTCAGGAACATTTTTACTGTTTTACATAGTGGCTGCATCAATGTACATTCATAGCAATATTGTGCAAAAGTTCCCTTTTCTCCAAATCCTCATCAACATTTGTTATCTTTTGTTATTTTGATAAGAGCCAGCCTCACAAGTGTGAGGTGATATCTTGTGGTTTTGATTTGTATTTCCCTGATGATTAGTGATGTTGAGCACCTTTTAATATATCTGTTGGTCATTTGTACATCTTCTTTACAGAAATACCTATTCAGTTGCTTTGCTCATTTTTTAGTTGGGTTATTTGTTTTTTAATATTGAGTTGTAAGAATTTGTTATATTTTTAAGATACTAACCCTTTATCAGGTATATGGTTTGCAAATATTTTCTCCCTTTCCATAGGCTACATTCTTATTAAGAATGCGTGCATGCTAAGCTGCTACAGTCATGTCCGCCTCTTTGAGACCCTGTGGACTATAGCCTGCCAGGCTCCTCTGTCCATTAGATTCTACAGGCAAGAATACTTGACTAGGTTACCATGCCCTCCTCCAGGGGATCTTCCCAACCCAGGGATCGAACCTGCATCTCTTAGGTCTTCTGCCTTGGCAGACAGATTTCTTACCACTAGCTCCATCAGGGAAGCCTCATTTTAAAGAATAGGTGGTATTAAAATTGGGAAAAAAATTTAAAAACTGTCATTTCCTACAGAGGATATAATTATACACATGGGAAACAAAGTAATGCAATTAAAAACATTAAAATCAGAATTATATTGTAGTTTCACCAAAAGTTAATCTAAATGTTCCACAGATTTCTGATCACAAATGGTACCTTAGCAACAGAATATATGTTTACTATCTAGAAACAAATTTGTGAAGAAATATACAGTATATATTTATAAATTAATAAAATAGTCATGATATCAAGCATTAAATGTTAAAAAAATTATACAGTGACAGTAATTAAAAGAGTATAGCCAATTAGTATACCAATGGCAAAGTTTAGAGATTAAAAAGGGAGTCAGATAAGTTTTTTTTTCTTTTTATTTATCTGATACAATTCTAGTTTAAAGAGGGTGATTTATTCAAAAACAATATTGGAGCAACTTTTAGCATTTTTGGCAAAAATTTTTATTCTTACAAAATATATGTATATTCCACTTCTGCCATAAAAAAAATAATTTGGCTTGGATGCTTGGGTAAGTGTTTCTGCCAAAAACAACTTTAAAACTGAATTTTATATGTATATATATATATATATATATATGTGTGTGTGTGTGTGTGTGTGTGTATGTGTGTGTGTGTGTATGTGAATATATATTTTATATATACTGAAAACCAAAGATAAACAGAAGATATTGAAAGCTACCATGAAGAAAAATGATATATTACATACAGGAGAAAAGCAATATGAATGATAGTTGATTTCTCAGAAATCATGAAGACTGAAAGACAAAAGAATGACATCTTTATCTTGCTATAGAAACAGATCAGAATTTTATATTCAGCAAAAATATTTTTCAAAATTAAAGATAAATTAATAACATCATTAATCTTTCTGAATTCTGATATAAAGTATGCATGATTTTTTTTAAAAGCCCATTTCGTTATCAATCAATGATATCTGTGCTGCTAGAGGATTTTGTTTTCAAATGCCTTATTAACATTTAAAATTAAGCTAAACTTGAAGCAATAACATTTGTCACTCTTTATCAGTCAGTGTACTGGGTATGCTATTTTCCTTTATATCTCTACCATTTTCACCCTTCTGTCCACCCTGGGTTGCTAGTTTTTATGGAGGACATCAACAGGCTCACTCACCTTAATAGCTTTCAGTTGAGTTTACCCAATGGAAGGTACCAATAGGACAATGGGTTATGAGTTTCCTTGTCTATATTCCTCCACCAAAGATCAGGTTCCTTGTAGCCATCTCCTATAACTATAGCTCTTGTTCACGGTACTGGAGATGTTTCCTATTCTGTCTTCCTCAGAAGACTAAGGGTTATAACTCCCTGCTATGGTTATCTGCAGAGTACGTCACTGTCCTTTGTATCAGCAGTTTTCTCTTGATACTGCCCACAACTTTATCAACAGCATTTCCTTAAACTACCCTCAGTTATCCTATTGAATGCATAACCTATTTTCCATAAAAACCTGGAAGGATATAGTCAGGGTTCTAATTTACAAATAACAGAGCGGCGGCTGTGTGGGGCTGGAGCGGCTGAGAGAGATACCCCATGTCCAAGGTCAGGAATGGGGGCCGTGAGGAGATACCCCACATCCAAAGTCAGGAGCAGGGGCTGTGAAAAGATACCCCATGTCCAAATTCAGGAGAGGGGGCCATGAGGCAAATGTGGCTGTGAGGGGGCCACAGTCAGCAAAAACAAGACTGGGAGCTGACTATGGCTCAGATCATGAACTCCTTATTGCCAAATTCAGACTTAAGTTGAGGAAAGAAGGGAAAACCACTAGTCCATTCAGGTATGACCTAAATCAAATCCCTTACGATTATACAGTGGAAGTGGAAAGTAGATTTAAGGGATTATATCTGATAAACAGAGAACCTGATGAGCTATGGACAGAGATTCATGACATTGTACAGGAGACAGAGATTAAGATCATCCCCAAGAAAAAGAAATGCAAAAGAGCAAAATGGCTGTCTGAGCAGGCCTTACAAATAGCTGTGTAAAGAAGAGAAGCGAAAGGCAAGGGAGAAAAGAAAAGATATACCCATTTGAATGCAGAGTTCCAAAGAATAGCAAGGAGAGGTAAGAAAGCCTTCCTCAGCAATCAATGCAAAGAAATAGAGGAAAACAACAGAATGGGAAAGACTAGAGATCTCTTCAAGAAAATTAGAGATACCAAGGGAACATTTCATGCAAAGATGGGCTCAATAAAGAACAGAAATGGTATGGACCTAACAGAAGCAGAAGATATTAAGAAGAGGCGGCAAGAATACACACAAGAACTGCACAAAAAAATCTTCATGACCCAGATAATCACGATGGTGTGATCACTCGCCTAGAGCCAGACATCCTGGAATGTGAACTCAAGTGGGCCTTAGGAAGCATCACTCCAAACAAGGCTAGTGGAGGTGATGGAATTCCAGTTGAGCTATTTCAAATCCTGAAGGATGATGCTGTGAAAGTATTGCACCCAATATGCCAGCAAATGTGGAAAACTCAGCAGTGGCCACAGGACTGGAAAAGGTCAGTTTTCATTCCAATCCCAAAGAAAGGCAGTGCCAAAGAATGCTCAAACTGCCACACAATTACACTTATCTAACGGAGAAGGCAATGGCACCCCACTCCAGTACTCTTGCCTGGGAAATCCCATGGATGGAGGAGCCTGGTCGGCTGCAGTCCTTGGGGTCACTAAGAATCGGACACGGCTGAGTGACTTCTCTTTCACTTTTCACTTTCATGCATTGGAGAAGGAAATGGCAACCCACTCCAGTATTCTTGCCTGGAGAATCCCAGGGACTGGGGAGCCTGGTGGGCTACTGTCTATGGGGTCGCACAGAGTTGGACACGACTGAAGCGACTTAGCAGCAGCAGCAGCAGCAACGCTAGTAAAATAATGCTCAGAATTCTCCAAGCCAGGCTTCAACAAAATGTGAACTGTGAACTTCCAGATGTTCAAGCTGGTTTTAGAAAAGGCAGAGGAACCAGAGATCAAATTGCCAACATCCACTGGGTGATCAAAAAAGCAAGAGAGTTCCTGAAAAACCTATCTCTGCTTTATTGACTATGCCAAAGCCTTTGACTGTGGATCACAATAAATTGTGGAGAATTCTGAAAGAGATGGGAATACCAGACCATCTGACCTGCCTCTTGAGAAACCTGTATGCAGGTCAGGAAGCAACAGTTAGAACTGGACATGGAACAACAGACTGGTTCCAAATAGGAAAAGAAGTACATCAAGGCTGTATATTGTCACTCTGCTTATTGAACTTATATGCAGAGTACATCATGAGAAACGCTGAGCTGGATGAAGCACAAGCTGGAATCAAGATTGCCGGGAGAAATATCAATAACCTGAGACATGCAGATGACACCACCCTTATGGCAGAAAGTGAAGAAGAACTAAAGAGCCTCTTGATGAAAGTGAAAGAGGAGAGTGAAAAAGTTGGCTTAAAACTCCACATTCAGAAAATTAAGATCATGGCATCTGGTCCCATCACTTTATGGCAAATAGATGAGGAAAGAGTGGAAACAGTGACAGATTTTATTTTGGGGGGCTCCAAAATCACTGCAGATGGTGACTGCAGCCAAGAAATTAAAAGACACATACATCTTAGAAGGAAAGTTATGACCAACCTAGACAGCATATTAAAAAGCAGAGACATTACTTTGCCAACAAAGGTCTGTCTAGTCGAGGCTATCTTTTTCCAGTAGTCATGTATGGATGTGAGAGTTGGACTATAAAGAAAGCCGAGCACCGGAGAATTGATGCTTTTGAACTGTGGTGTTGGATAGATCTCTTTAGAGTCCCTTGGACTACAAGGAGATTCAACCAGTTCATCCTAAAGGAGATCAGTCCTGAGTGTTCATTGGAAGGACTGAAGTTGACGCTGAAACTCCAATACTTTGGTCACCTGCTGTGAAGAGCTGACTCATTGGAAAAGACCCTGATGCTGGGAAAGATTGAAAGCAGGAGGAGAAGGGGACAACACAGGATGAGATTGTTGGATGGCATCACCTACTCAATGGATATGAGTTTGGGTAAACTCGCAGAGTTGGTGATGGACAGGGAGGCCTGGCATGCTGCAGTCCGTGGGGTCGCAAAGAGTGGGACATGACTGAGCGGCTGAACTGAGCTGAATTGAATGATGGAAGTTTGAGGCAAAGAAATAATGACTAAGCTTACACAATCAGGGTGCTAGAATGGCTAAACTGTAAGAAGAGTATCAACCATGCTGCTGATAAATAATTGAAAATTCTTGTGATGCTGTTTCTTAGCACATGCACACATGCAGTGCTGATACCACCAATGTCAAAACCTGAACATTGCTGATGATTGACTCAAACCTAGGGAAAAGAGGTTAAAGATGCTGGCAGTCATCTGTAAAGTATGCCATTTTGGCTAGCTGCACAGCTTTCTTTCCAACTCTGGTTCTTAAAAGAGACAAAAGAGAAGGCAATTCTTTCGTAACTTAATGTATCATTCTTCATAGTACTCTCTAAGTTTCTTATAAAAAATATTAGCCCAAAGAAAACTTACCTGGTGGTGTAGTGGTTTAGATTGCAATTCCAGTGCAGGGGACACAGGTTGGATCCCTGGTCAGGGAACTAGATCCCACATGACAAGCGATGCAGCCAAAACAAACAAAAAACAGTTAGCCCAAAAATTCATCAGTTATTGCATCCACTTCTAAATCCAGAATCTCTGTACCATGTTTATCCTACTTACTCTATGATGATTATAGTAGTCTGGAAAGCAGAGTATAAGATGGGATTAAATATGCATTGATTTCAAGCATACTATATCATTCAGGGTGTAAAATGCAAGAAGTTTCCAGAAAACTCCTGTAAAATGAGTGAGACAACTGGGAGAGGTTAGGAATGATTAGGAGAAGGGGTCATAGTTAACTTCCAACTCCCCATCCATTGAAGGAAAGAGGGAAGGAAGGTTGGGTGGAGGCACCCTGAACTGATGTGCAGTCTGAAGAAAGTTCACCAGAGCTATTGAGGAGTCCTGAGATGAATTTCTGCCTTAGAGGAGACCCATTTCTCCTCGGAAAGGGCCTATTTAATATTGCTGCCATAGCTGTCACTGGCTTGGGACAGTCCATGCAAAATATAGCCTCAGCACAAATGCAGTTTTGGATTTCAGAACACAGCAACTGAGGATGCTGGTTAGTTACAGTCCCCATGCTTGGGAACATATGTTGCATATTCTTATGGCCACTATAATGATTCTGCCTTAATGTTCTATAACCTGTGAAATATATTGTACAGTCTGTCATTAGTATGCTGTCATATGTCAAATAATGGCACAAAGGAAGAATGAAGAGGAAAATTAGTTTAAAAAGATGACTATTTTAACTAGATGTATATACAGGGAGAACACCAAAACAAACCACAAAAAGGTCAGTGTCAAAGTTCTTGTTTCTGTAACTGGCCCCAAGGGCATAATTAGTACTTCCAGTAACCTTTTGCCACTCCTGACTCCACATTCAAATTGCCCTCAGCAAGTACATCAACTGGAAATTTTCCTGAGGAAAGTGAGCTTTTGATGACTTTGTACATACGGGATTCCTGTAGTCTTCCATTAAAATGTATCCCTGAACAAAGCAGTATTAATGTCTATGGGGTTCTTCTAAGATCCATTGCAGTCTTTCTTCCTCCCGCTGTGTAACAGCAAGCCTAAATCCATTGGTGAAGGGAATCAGCCACCCTGTGTAGTACTGTACATTCTCCCATCAATTTTGTCTGTATTTTCTGTTTGAGAGAGGCTTCCCTGATGGCTCAGCGGGTAAAGAATCTGCCTGTAATGCAGGAGACAAAGGAGACACGGGTTTGATCCCTGGGTCAGGGAGATGCCCTGAAGAAGGAAATGGCAAAGAACCTGGCTAGGGGCAATCTCATCTTCAGCTTCATTTCAGTGGAATCTTTTTTTTTTTCCCTCATGGTGGAAGAGTTTTGTTTTTCTTTTTTTTCCCTTGAGTAGGGCTGTTTTTAAGTCAGTGAAGTCCAGCAAGTAAAAATAAAGCAGAAAAAAAAAATTTTTTAACATTGTAAGTATATCTTTATCTAGAATAATGAGACCTACATTTTCTTTTATGCTTGTATTCTGCCTTCGAGAGAAATGGTACCCAATGCCTTACATCTTTCACGGTGATTTCCTTGGTTAGAGCATATGGAATATTGGTTATTATGATGATAAGTTATTCTGCAATTTCATAGAAAATGATGTTGACAGAAGAGTGGCAGACATAAAGGAGATGACCAGTTTTAAAAATATGTCTCTTCTGGTGAAGACAAACAGTTCAACTCTCCAGGATGGAAAAGGGCTAATACAATACCCTTTCCAATATGGATCAAGGGTACAATATTATGTGAGTAATATGGTGTTGATTGCTGCTCTCGCAAAATCAGACATTCAAGTAGGCTGGGTCCATCATATATATCTAAGATGTTTTGTGTAACTCTTTCTGCTTGAGAGTCATTCAGTGACTAGATGTTTTAGAATAACTAGAAGCAATGTTCTAGAACCATTAAATTCCTTGGATTCTTGTGAGATAAAAGCAACATCAGGATGTGAGGGTGAGGTTTAGAAAAAGCCATTTTTTAAATGCAAACCAAGACAAAAATCAACATAAAGAAGAGGCTGAAACTGGTCTTCCTAAGAAGAAATTCACATAACAAGATTTTTTTCTTATTCATTTAAGGGAAATCAGAGATTAGTTATAGGGGCACTAGAGAAGCAGTTAAATATGTTGTTGATGAAGATTTATTTTAAAATTCTGTGCTGGATTCAGCTATATGATCTTGGTACAGTAGCCTTTCCCAAACTCTGTTCTCTTATTAGTAAATGCGCAAAACTACAATTCCTTCCTTACAAGATACTTATGAGATACTTAAGATAGTTTCTGTAAAGTACTTAACACAGAGCATGGTACATTCTAAGTATTCAATAATGGTGACTGTTGTTTTTAAGAAACTGTAGTTCTCTGAAAAATGTTTCACAACTGAAGTTTTCATAACTTAAAAAACACATATTAACAGAAGAAGGATGGCCAATATATAATCTAGAAGATAAACTCTGAAAGAGTAAATTCTCTCCTTTCAAAGGTGAGAGGAGTTTTATTTATTCATTTATTTTGGTTATTGTGTATGTATATTTTATCATTGAAAGTGGAAGTGTTAGTTGCTCCGTTGTGTCTGAGCCTTTGCAACCCTGCGGACTGTAGCCCACCAAGCTTCCCTGTCTATGGAATTCTCCTGGCAAAGGCACATCAGCTTTTACACAGTTAGGATAAAATTTCTCTAAACATTTAAATGTTGCTCGATATTCCATACAATACTCTGTAAGTAACAAATTTTAATTTGAAATACTCCAAAAGCTGAAAACTGAGTTCTCATTTTCTCCCTCACTCTGGCTGCTTTCTTTCCTCCCTCCCTTCCCAACTTTCTCCTCTTGGTAATTTTTAAGGTCTGAACTGCATTTATTTATTTTTTTTTTTTTAATTTTTTTTTTTTATTTTTTTTATTAGTTGGAGGCTAATTATTTCACAACATTTCAGTGGGTTTTGTCATACATTGATATGAATCAGCCATAGGTTTACACGCATTCCCCATCCCGATCCCCCCTCCCACCTCCCTCTCCACCCGATTCCTCTGGGTCTTCCCAGTGCACCAGGCCCGAGCACTTGTCTCATGCATCCCACCTGGGCTGGTGATCTGTTTCACCATAGATAGTATACATGCTGTTCTTTTGAAATATCCCACCCTCACATTCTCCCACAGAGTTCAAAAGTCTGTTCTGTACATCTGTGTCTCTTTTTCTGTTTTGCATATAGGGTTATCGTTACCATCTTTCTAAATTCCATATATATGTGTTAGTATGCTGTAATGTTCTTTATCTTTCTGGCTTACTTCACTCTGTATAAGGGGCTCCAGTTTCATCCATCTCATTAGGACTGATTCAAATGAATTCTTTTTAATGGCTGGGTAATATTCCATGGTGTATATGTACCACAGCTTCCTTATCCATTCATCTGCTGATGGGCATCTAGGTTGCTTCCATGTCCTGGCTATTATAAACAGTGCTGCGATGAACATTGGGGTGCACGTGTCTCTTTCAGATCTGGTTTCCTCAGTGTGTATGCCCAGAAGTGGGATTGCTGGGTCATATGGCAGTTCTATTTCCAGTTTTTTAAGAAATCTCCACACTGTTCTCCATAGTGGCTGTACTAGTTTGCATTCCCACCAACAGTGTAAGAGGGTTCCCTTTTCTCCACACCCTCTCCAGCCTTTATTGCTTGTAGACTTTTGGATAGCAGCCATCCTGACTGGGGTGTAATGGTACCTCATTGTGGTTTTGATTTGCATTTAATGTGAAACTCTTGTTAGTCATTATCCCTCTCCCACCCAAACCCTGCCATAGAACTTATAGGGATGTTGAATAAGTTACATGAAAAGTATTATTAGTATATCATCATTCAAAAAACCCTGAAAACTCTAAACTCTGAATCATATCTGGCATCAGTGGATTGGGACAAGGGTGCATAGACTCACCTACCTTTTTAGGTGCCATGACACTAAATTTGGAGTATGCTGCAAAATAGATAAAATTATTTTAGACACTGGAAATGTAAAAATTCTGTTTAAACAATGGGTTTTAATTCTTGATCAACCATAAATTTTCATTTCTGATTCTGCCTAGTCGAGAGCCCTCACTTCAAGCTTTGCCGCACTCAGGTACTTTCATGTTGGCTCTTCTTAGTTGACTGGCAGTTCCACTCTGCATTGAGTCTGTAAGCCAGCCTTTACCCTGGAGGCATTCTCCTCATGCTTCTCCACCTCACCCAATGGCAAGGCAGGAGCATCGGTCCCGGGGCTCTTGAAACAACTCAGTGATCCTACAAGCAGGATGCTGCCAACTGCTATCTGCATTGCACCCGCAACAAGATCACTTTGGTTTTCTGTATGGGCTTTCTTTATATTCTCTTTACTGAGAAAGCTAGACTACTTACTTAAGTAGGATTTCTAGAATTCTGAAATGTAGCCCTGTAAAATTAAATCTTCAAATTGGCTCTTTGTTGAAATTTTAAACACACATGTGCACTTGTGTATCGCTTAGCCGAAAATGAATTTTTATACTTCCTTTCAAATGGATGGGCAATGAATGGAGCAACAGATCAATTAAAATCATAATTGTAGTAATGAAAGTAGTCATGATGCTTGGAATATCGGCACCAATAGTAGTGACTGTAGTTACAACTACTGTGACTGTCATCACACTGGTTAGCATGTTCTCGATGTGTATGCATGTGCCCGATACTGTGCAAAGTACTTTATAGACATTATCCCTGACCCTGCTACATAAAAAATTCAGCCCATTTTGCTTATGGGGAAATGATGTTTCCAGAGTGCAAGTAAATTTCTCAAGTTCACATGGCCATTAGATAATGAAGTCATGTTCTGAATACAAGTGTATGAAAATAAAGCTGATACATACTCGCCCTGCAATTTTATTTGGTCATTTTATTCAGTCATTTTATTCTAGCTTGTCTTAAGTAACTTTGATTTTGGTTATGGGGATTTATGAATCATTTTCCCACAATTTTTGCCCCCATCCCCCACCGGTGGAGTAAGCCTCCCAGCACTTCTCTTTTCTTTCCACTGCCTTTCTGTCCATTGAGCTTTTGAACACAGGGTTCTGAGCACAGCAGTTGTTAAGTAAATATTTGTTAACTAACTTTCCCTTTTTTATTCATGTAAAACATTTCCCACAGCGTTCACTACTCTGCCAATTACCTTGTTTCAAGTCTCAAAGTTACTCCATAAATTAAAATTTAACAGAAGGCTGACACAATCTACCAAAGCTTTGTTCATTTTCCCAACTAAAAATGGTAAAATGCACCAGTGAAGTACTAAAAGTGAAAAAAGAAAACAAAGAAAAAGATTTATGATTAAGTAGGTAAATACAAAACTTAAAGCTTACAGACATCTAGCCAAAGAAAGGAAAGAAACACAAGCAAATAAATAGAAGATTTGTAAATGAAAATACGCAATGAAGAATTAAAGCAGTTTGACATTTCTCAGAGTGAAAATTCTGTTGGTCTATTATACCAATGGAAGAAGGTAAATATACATTTTCTTCATTTCTAGTTTTTATCTAAGGTTGAGAAATGAAATTATATTTGCTGAAGAACTTAGAGACTGCTGGCAATATTTTCACTTGGGTTATTAAAAAAAAGAAGAAAATCTCTTCAAAAAGAGAAGATTTTTACCCCTGCAATAGCTCTTTTTAGAAAACTGCAGCTTTTAAAATGAAAGTTCAACAGATGATTTTAAAGCTTGAAATTAATTTTTAGAGTTATATAATTTTTAGTGGTTGTTGGCTGGTATTTCCACTCAGGATGAGAGATTAAGGAAGGGTGTCACAAGGCAAGCAATAAATGACACTCTGGAACAGCCAACTCTGATCAAAAAGAAATAAGAGAGAAAAAATCTGCTTTGGCTTGTCTGTATAGCTTGATCAACACATGGGTCCCCAGAAGCTGGGGCTTTTAAGTCAGACTATAAATGAAGTCACTCAGTCGTGTCCGACTCTTTGCAACCCCATGGACTGTAGCCTACCAGGCTCCTCCGTCTATGGGATTTTCCAGGCAGCAATGCTGGAGTGGGTTGCCATTTCCTTCTCCAGGAGATCTTCCCAACCCAGGGATTGAACCCAGGTCTCCTGCATTGTAGGCAGATGCTTTACCACTAGGGGCTAGCAGTTGACCCATCAGTCCCAGTGTCTTCAAAGTTAAGGCCAGCTCTTTAATAAGTCCCACTTGCATTCAACTCTCTTCCATACAATATAAGGTAAGATAAAGAGCTAGAAAGTGAAAGAGCTGTGCAAGAAAATTTTATATCTAAGCAAGAAATAACCAAATGAAAATAAAAATTATCTTACACTTAATCCTAGGTCTTTATTTAAAAATATAAAACCACAAATCGAAAAATCTTACTCATCAGTTCAATTACTTAGTTTCTCTCTTTCACTTGAATAAATGGCAAATGATAATAATGAAGCTGAAAGCTTCTTTTTTTGAAATTGGAAGAAAGTTGCACTCTTTGGGTGGGTGCACAAGCCTCTGTGAATTGAACAAAACATAGACTGGACCATTTGAAAGCATTATGAATGTGAGAGCTGTATCTGTGTGTGAGTATACAAGGTGTAAGTCGTTAAAAAAATAAGGCACATACATTTAATACGAAAGCCAGTGAAATATAGAAACAGAAAATTTTGTATGTAGAAATGTAAAGAAAGCACAGAACATGAATACATCCATACCAGCTGCACTGTCACGTACATTTTGAACCTTGAGCGTAGCCTAGGTGATGTGTCTTAGACCAGTGGTTCACAGCAGTGGCAATCTTCCATTGTCTATCCCCTCCCATCCCAGAAACATTTTTGGCTGTCAAAACTGGCAGGGGGGTAGGGATTGTCTGCCACTGGCAACTAATGAGTCGAGACCAGGGATCTTTCTAAATGTCTTACAATGCATGGGGCAAACGACCAAATGAAAAATTTATACAGCTCCAAATGTCAAGAGTTATAGGTTTGCAAAACTCTCGTCTCGTTTATACAAAATTCCAAATAGCCTGGGAAAAAAATAAGAGAAAATCATTGCAATGAGGCTTGCTTCTCCTTCTACCTCCAGCTTCTTTGTAATATAAGTGAGAAAGCTGTGTCAAGACATCAGAGGCTGACAGACATAGAGTCAAAAAAATTCAAGTCCTGTAGGTGCCCCAAATGAATTCAGGGCATGTGTAGTTCAACCTAGATAAATCTTGTCTAATCAGCCAGGGAGTTAGGAGGTGTCGGAAATCGTCTTTCCCCAGAAGCTCTGTAGTCCTCTAACTTCTGACTTCTAAGCCTCTGTAGAAAATACTCTCTCAAATCCTTTGGACTACATGTGTTATTTTGCATTTTAGCTGACCATCCACAGGCTCAGGATGAGGGAATTTCTCATCTCATTTGAAAATATGCAAGGAGCATATTAGGTAATTGCCTAAATTACCACCTGCCTGTTTCCATTGTAAAGACCTACTGTGGGCTTCCCTGGTGGCCCAGACAGTCAAGAATCTTCTGTAATGGAGGAGATGTACTATTTGAGGAGGTGAGAAGCAGTGAATAGCTACAGTGAAGTAAAAACCACAGTGAGTGCTGGTGCATGGTTGATTACGCTGCTGTGGCGTGCTCTCTCTGGGTGAGTCCCACTGCCACAAGCAGCCATTATTTTCAGCAGAAATAATGGAATTGCCAGTTAATTCAGGCAAAATCCTAACTCGAAGTGTCTCTTCAGTACAGAGCAATAAGCAGATGCTCTTTGCTGCTGAAAAGGTATGAATGTTTTCTGGGAAGGGGGCTGTCACCCTCTCTATATCACACTGCAGTAACCTCAGTGTCTTTGCTTGACCTCTGTCAGATCCAGCACTGAACTCAAATAACGTGAATCTCTATAGTGGAAAGAGTATAGAAGGGGAAGAGGCAGAAATAGATCCTTCCTAAGAAGGATTTCCTTCTTTTACACTGCCCATTGCACAAAACACCATAAGAAAACCATGTCACGAGCATATCAAGTTGAATTTTGTATTCCACTAAATTTCTTGTCTAAAGCTGAGAAGTTGAGAAATTTACTAGAGTGGGTCCTGGGCAAACTAATTTCCAAAGTTAAGGAAAGCGTCACAGTCTATTCGTGGAAACGTAAGGAATAAGGTGAGAACAAGTCTAGCAGTGAGTTGAACTCACATGACTTTATGGTGGGCTTCTCTGGCGGCTCATCTGGTAAAGAATCTGCCTGCAATGCAGGAGACCTGGGTTGTTTGATCCCTGGGTTGGGAATAACCCCTGGAAAAGGGAACAGCTTCCAACTCCAGTATTCTGGCTTGGAGAATTCCATGGACTATTAGAGGCCACAAGGGTGGTTCTCAAACTTTGGTACACTTTATAATCACCCAAGGAAATTTATAAAACACCGAGTTCCTAGGACCAGACATGGGGATTGTGATTTTAATTGGTCTGTGATAGGACCCAATTATCTGCATTATCCAAATGTTTCCCAGATGATTCTAGTGTGGAACTAGACTTGAGAACCGCTGGAATAGTGTGGGCCCTGGCAGAGAGTAAGGGTACTACCTGGGAACTTGTTAGAAAAGAAAATTATTGGGTTCCACCCCAGACCTGCTGAGTCAGAAACTGTATGAGTTGGACTCAGCAACCTGTGTTTTATTAAACTCATGAGGCCATCCGGATGCATACTAAAGACGTGCACATTAGAACAATGAGTTGCTTTGTTTCCTTGACTTTCTTTACCCTCTTATCCCACCAGTATCCAATATAAGTATTGGTGGCCTCCTTTTCTTAGAACTATTTTTTTTTTAATTTTACTGGAGTTTAGTTGATTTACAATGTTGTGTTAGTTTTAGGTGTACAGCAAAGTGATTCATATATATATATATATGTATGTATACATATATATATATTCTTTTTCAGACTCTTTTTGCATATAGGTTATTATATAATAGTAAATAGAGTTCCCTGTGCTATACAGTAAGTCCTTATTGGTTATCTATTTTATGTATAGTAGTATGTATATGTTAACCACAAACTGCTAATTTATTTTTCCCCACCGTGTTTTTTTTTTTTTTTTTGGTAACTGTAAGTTTGTTTTTGAAATCTGTGAGTCTGTTCCTGTTTTGTAAATAAATATGTCATTTTAAAAATTAGATTCCAAATATGAGTGATGTGATATTCATCTTTCTCTGTCTATTTCACTTAGTATGATAATCTATAGGTCCATCTGTGTTGCTGCAGATAACATTATCTTGTTCCTTTTAGTGGCTGGGTAATATTCCATTGAATATATGAACCATATCTTCTTTATCCATTCCTCTGTTGATGGACATTTAGGTTGCTTTCATGTCTTGGCTATTGTCAGTAGTGCTGCAGTGAACACTAGGGAGCATGTGTCTTTTTGAATTACAGTTTTCTCTGGATATATGCCCAAGAGCAGGATTTCTGGACTTTATTTTTAGTTTTTTAAGGAACCTCCTTACTAGTACCTCCTTACTCCTCACTATTCTCCATAGGGTTTGTATTGGCCCTGTTTTTTCAAAGCTCCCAGAGTTGTAACCTATTTCTCTAACCTTTACAACCGGGACCATGTAACCCATATTTGAGCCAATACCATCCCTGCTGCTGCTGCTGCTAAGTCACTTCAGTCGTGTCCGACTCTGTGCGACCCCATAGACAGCAGCCCACCGGGCTCCGCCGTCACTGGGATTCTCCAGGCAAGAACACTGGAGTGGGTTGCCATTTCCTTCTCCAATGCATGAAATATATCCAGCTTAAAATAAATAGTAATGATAATGGATAGTTAATAAATATTAATTGCAAGGGATCATCACTTTTAAGTGAAAGCTTCATCCCAACCATATACAACGGTCTCATCATCATCTTCCACTTTTCCTTAAGGGGGGTTACTTGGAAGGAGACAAAATTCTTTCAGATAGAAAGATGACTATTTGCTATTCACTAAGGGTCAATGCCAGGCCTGGAAGTTATAGCTACCCTACTCTTCTTGATCCACAGATAAAAAAAAATTAAAAAAATAAAAATAAAAAAAATAAAAGACAGATTGCCCACATCACCACGTGCTGTGGCTGAGTGGAAGGAAAATAGTCTGAGATTTGGATGTGGAGGGAACTTCCCTGAAAATTAGAACTCCATAGAAGAAAAATTGAGTAAAAATACTTCCTTTTATACTCAATGAGGATTATTAAAATAATGCCTGAGGCTGTTGACACTGGACAAAACCTTGAGACTCGCCAGGAGGGTTTTTAACTGCTAGGACAAGAAGACATGTGTTTCCCACTACTGGTTGGGGGTCAGTGAAGTGGTGATAGGAGGACATATCTTCCTGGGCTTTAGATTTTAGAAAGTCAGAGGTGGCAGAAATGCTGGTACTTGGCCAGGGTTAAGTGATGAGAACTGTACTCTTTAAGTAGAGCATATTTCGCCTCTGGGTTCCTTATAGAATAGATGTGAAGCTCTAGGAATCAGTGACTATATCCTAGTAAAAGTCCCAATTACTGCTGCGTATGGAGTCAGTGCAATCACAAATGGTTCTTTGGGGAAGTGCGGGTAGAACACATTGTGTGTTTGTTACTACACACCTGCCACCAGATTGCAGAGTCTGATCTCTAACAGATTAAATAAAAATTAAATTAAAACAAAACAATCTATGAGTTTGCTGCCTGGCATTAAACTTTTATGAAAACAGATGGGTGAGCATAATCTCTCAGAGGAACTCATCCAGGCTGAGGCACTTTCTTCAAGCTGCAGGTGTAAACATTTCAGGAGCCCCCGGGGTCTCCTTTTGAAGAGCAGACGCAAAAACAAAAATCTAACAGAGAGAATTATACCCTATATGGTTCCCAGCACTAGGTATTTGCAAGTAAAGAGAAAGATAATCCATGTATATTTCCATACTACATGGATGGAACATGCAGATTCATGTCTATTTGATTCATTGATTCTTCATGTCCATCAACAAAAGTTTTAATTGTGCTTTAATCTTTCTTGTGCATGTACAGGCTTATATGCCACTTCTTTGAACAGTCCACAAATTATAAGAGGCCATCAAAGAAGAGAGGGGATTCTAGTAAATTAGGTCTGTTTCATAGATTGTGGGCTCTGCAAACAGGAAAATATCTCTGAATGCTGGCTTTATAATGTAACTTTACTACATTGGGTGATATTCAAATGTCTGTTAATTTCCTCATCTACAAAGTTGGACTGTTTTAAGAATTATATAAGCTAATACCTGTAAAACAGTCAGGTCCATGGCTATGATATAAATGTGTAAATACTGTTGATGGTGATGACAATTTGAGGGGATTAAATTAGAGTTTTCAAGTCCTTAAGCATCCACCAAGAATTAAGATGATAATCATTTTTATTTACATTAATATAGATGGTAAATCTCCTGAGGATACAATAATCTAAGTCAGCACAACTATTTTAATAATTGTACTTTCAGGAACTTAGATATGTTGCAGGTGTGGTTAAGTTTTCTAGAACTTAAACCTATAAATTTGAATGGTGATCTAACAGTTAATATAGAATATGTACAGAGAACAATTCATGGAGGAAAAAGACACAAGGTCACTTTTGGAATAACATCTACCTCTCTTCTCTACATAAGTTATTACTGGGAATCTATTTTTAATTTGTCATTTTAATCTTATTGTTGCTTGTATTAAGTAATGTGTTACTCCCACATGTTCATGACTTGTGAAAAGGAAGCACATATTAACTACTATTCTAAATTGTATCCTTGCAGGCACCCTAAAAGGCACTGTTGTTTCTAATTAATTCAGTCCAGATTTATTGAAGTCTTACAAATGTGCAATATATTGGAATGTAAAAGGATGTTGGGTCATGGTTCCTTTCTTAAAGAAAATATTTACTAATATACATATAATACAAGGCAGAATAAGATCAGAACTATAGATATAGAATGCTGGAAATTGGAAGGCAGGACAAGTGACTTCAACCTGGTGATATTAAAAATTATAAAATGAAAGATAAGAAATTTTAAGGAGCTTTGAAAAAAGAGCATAGATTGTTCTAGGTGAGACAGAGGAAGAACACACAGGTAATTCTCACATCGGGAAGAGCAAAGGTATGGCAGTGGGAGAGAACAGTCATATATAAAACATTCCAGTTTGCTGGATATAGATATAACATTTCAGACCATCCAAGCTGAGATTAGATTATTAAAAAAATCTGGTAAACAATATTCACCCAAAGTCAGCAAGGGATGAGAAAATTTAAAGATGTAAGTGGGAGAATGATCAGTTTCACATTAGGATGATGAAGAAAGCTAAAGATAGGATATCTTGTGTCAAGTGCATCGTTACTTCGGGCAAGACGTAATGGGGATCAAAGCTAAGGGAATAATATGGAGGCAGAGACATAGAGAAGGACTAAAAGCCCTATGTTATGATTACTGAAAAAGGATTCAGTGAGAAGAGAGTGAGAAATAAGACAACTTCCGAGTTTCATTAATGACCTTCCCAGTCCATCCTTGTGGTCAAGAATGCTGAAGGTTGTGTGAAGGAGGGAGGATACATGTAAAAGTCCTTCTGGGCCCATTCAGGGATGCATAGCAGAAACAGGTTGAAAAAATGTGAATTTCAGGGAAGAGTTGGCAGCACTACAGATTTATTAAATCCATTTAGGGTTTCACAACAAACAGAGGAGAGCTGAAGCCAGAGAGGATTCATCACCAAAGGATAGTGTGTTGGGCTACCTTTCTTTATTTTCTTGGGCTCCATAATCACCACGGATGGTGACTGCAGTCATGAAATTAAAAGATTTTCTCCTTGGAAGAAAAGATATGATAAACATAGACAACATATTAAGCAGAGACATCACTTTACCGACAAAGGTCTGTCTAGTCAAAGCTGTGGTTTTTCTAGTAGTCATGATGAATGTGAGAGTTGGACCATAGCGAAGGCTGTGGCCAAAGAATTGATGCTTTTGAACTGTGGTGTTGGAGGAGACTCTTCAGAGTCCCCTGGACAGCAAGGCGATCCAACCAGTCAGTCCTGAAGGAAAGGAAATCAACCCTGAATATTCATTGGAAGGACTGATGCTGAGGCTGAAGCTCCAATACTTTGACCACCTGATGCAAAGAGCTGACTCATTGGGAAAGACCCTCATGCTGGGAAAGATTGAAGGCCAGAGGAGAAAGGGACAACAGAGGGTGAGAAGGTTGAATGGCATCACTGACTCAATAGATATGAGTTTGAGTAAACTCCAGAAGATGGTGAAGGACAGGGAAGCCTGGCATGCTGCAGTCCATGGTGCCACAGGGCACATACTTAGTGACTGCACAACAACAAAACCTTGCTTATATATTTTGAAAAATGAGGCTCTCAAAGGTCTAGTGGATAGTGCTCAAGGCTGAAGAGTGAGGGAAGATATTAACAGAAAACACATGTAAAAATAACAACACTACACTAGTACTGCAAATCAACAAAGGCAGCCAGCAGCAGATCATTTATTTTGAGTAAATATTGGAAGATAGGGAGCAAATGAAGTCGGATTGAAAAGTAAAATGAAGCAAGGAGAACTCATAGTCACCCACTGAGATGCTAAGCTTCAAGTCGGCAAACATACAGAGCAGAAGTGGGCCTTGAGCAGTGCTCAGGGTAACTGACTGTGAACTGTTCTCAAAACAACTGAGCTAGTTGCATGCATGTTCCTCTCACTACTCACATGCATATGGGAATCTGGCTCCTAGAGAGAAATCTATAGTGCTACTTGCCAAAGAAAAATGTGTGATCTTTCTGGAGAAGAGTCCCAGTGTGGGTGACAAGGTCTGAGACAGCACATAATTCAGACCTTATACCACAGTGAGGGAGGCGGTTGTTGACTCCACAATCCAGAGTAAAGTATACCTTAGTCTAGAAATTCTGGGCACCTGCCTGCCTGCCTTTCTTTTCCACACCAAGCCCATACAGAGAAAACTGGTTGTGGTCCTGTCTAGCTATAAAAAGCAATTAGACTTCTGATTCACTTAATGAAGCCTCAAATCAGCTGAGTCAAAGTAACAGAAAAATGAGGGAGGGATGAAGGAGATGGAGGGAAAGTGAAGATAAGGTGATAGCACTGTGGAAAGGGGAGGGAAGGTGGAGATTGAAGAAAAAGTGGGTGGAATTAGAGAAGCAGCTACTGGAGTGTGCTTGTGCTCATCCTTTGACACACACCAGAATCACCTGCATGGGTTGTTGCACCAGCCCCACCCACAGAGAACTTGATTCAGTGGGTTTGAGTTAGGATCTGAGAGTGTGCTTCCCAAAAATGTTCTCAGGAGATGCTGATCCAAGGACAAATTTTGAGAAGCAAAGGTCTAGAAGGTTGGAAAGTTTTAGGTTGGGAGAGATCTGTGAGCCAGGAGTAGGGGTTGCTGATTTAATACGGCTTCATTGGAAGGACTGACGTGGAAACTGAAGCTCCAATCCTTTGGCCACCTGATATGAAGAATTGGCTCATTGGAAAATATCCTGATGCTGGGAAAAATTGAGGGTGAGAAGGGGGCTACAGAGGATGAAATGGTTGGATGGCATCACTGACTCAATGTACATGAGTTTGAACAAACTCCGGGAGATAGTGATAGGCAGAGAAGCCTGACATGTTGCAGTTCATGGGGTTGCAAAGAGTCGGACATGACTTAGTGACTGAATAACAACAATTTAAGGAGCTGGTAAAAGTTGGTCAGAGGGCCAGAGTGGCTGATGAGGAGTAAGGACTAGGTAGCCCCTTGAAGAGTGTATACGTTTCCTGTTTCTGCTGTGACCAATTGCTAAAATGTAGCAGATTAAAAATAACACAGATTTATTCCCTTGTGGTTCTGGAGGTCAGAAATCCAAAATCAGTTTCAGTTTCACTGGGCTAAAATCAAAGTATCAGCAGGACTGTCTCCTTCTAGAGAGTTTGAAGGGAGAATCCATTTTCTTGCCTTCCTCAGTACCTAGTGGTCATCTAGAAGTATTCCTTGAATTGTGGCCCTTATTTCTATGTCAAAATGCATCACTTTAATCTCTGCTTCCATTATCACCTATCCTTCTCCTCTGAATCTGTGTTGATTACACTGGACTCACCTGGGTAATCAAAGATAATCTCCCTATTGCAAGATTCTTAACTCAGTCGCATCAATAAAACCCCTTTTTTCAGTAAGGAAGCATTCATAGGTTCCCAGGATTAGGACATGGACATATTTGATGGAAGGAATTATTCAACCTGCCAAAAAAGATATTCAACATAGTGACCTTTCCTTTGTGCAGCCCTCTGGGTCTACACTATTGCCCTGAACTAAGACGTGAAATTAAATTACATCAAGCTCAATATCCAGACGTCATCTAGTTCTCTCCCACCTTACCTCAAAGCCTGTTGTTCTTAAATAATCAAAGCATCTCTTCTATATTTCAGAGTAGCAGCATCTGTATGCTTGCTATTCAGTTGATTCCAAATATTGATACAATGCAACTTTAATCCAGACCAGTTCTAACTGGAACACTCATTTTAGAAGTTTTCCTTCTCTAAATAAAGGGTGAATGATAAACCAAACAGACAAGCAACTCTCTTTGGTGGACTTTATTAATACCTTTCAGGGCTTAGTTCAAAAATAACCACCATTAATGATAATAAAAGGGACATGGCAAAAGAGAATGCTTAAGGGTTTGGAAGTCCACAGATACCATTATTGAACTTATTAAGGCAAGAGTAGGGAACTCATCCAGTCATCATCAGATCTCCTTCTTCTTTTGGGATCATTATTTTCTACAGTTTTTTTCATGTACACATCAAACTGACTTCCTTTATTCCAGGTATATAATTGGCCATGACATAATTTCATGCTGTTTTTTCTCCCCTTCTCTATATATCCTGACTTGTTCTTACTTCTCAGACCCACTCGCTGACTTGGATGCTACATTCTAGGTAACATATCTTTTTTTTGTCCAATTCTGTTTTTTGAGTTTGCTTTCTCCTAAAAGAAGACAAGAGAGTAGCTGTATATGGGAAAACTGGTCAACCACTTGTAAAAGAATGAAACTAGAACACTTTCTAACACCATACACAAAAATAAACTCAAAATGGATTAAAGATCTAAATGTAAGACCAGAAACTATAAAACTCCTAGAGGAGAACATAGGCAAAACACTCTCCGACATAAATCACAGCAGGATCCTCTATGACCCACCTCCCAGAATACTGGAAATAAAAGCAAAAATAAACAAATGGGACCTAATGAAACTTAAAAGCTTTTGCACAACCAAGGAAACTATAAGCAAGGTGAAAAGACAGCCCTCAGATTGGGAGAAAATAATAGCAAACGAAGCAACAGACAAAGGATTAATCTCAAAAATATGCAAGCAACTCCTGCAGCTCAATTCCAGAAAAATAAATGACCCAATCAAAAAATGGGCCAAAGAACTAAACAGACATTTCTCCAAAGAAGACATACAGATGGCTAACAAACACATGAAAAGAGCTCAACATCACTCATTATCAGAGAAATGCAAATCAAAACCTCAATAAGGTACCATTACACACCAGTCAGAATGGCTGCTATCCAAAAGTCTACAAGCAATAAATGCTGGAGAGGGTGTGGAGAAAAGGGAACCCTCTTACACTGTTGGTGGGAATGCAAACTAGTACAGCCGCTATGGAGAACAGTGTGGAGATTCCTTAAAAAACTGGAAATAGACCTGCCATATGACCCAGCAATCCCACTCCTGGGCATACACACCGAGGAAACCAGATCTGAAAGAGACACGTGCACCCCAATGTTCATCGCAGCACTGTTTATAATAGCCAGGACATGGAAGCAACCTAGATGCCCATCAGCAGATGAATGGATAAGGAAGCTGTGGTACATATACACCATGGAATATTACCCAGCCATTAAAAATAATTCATTTGAATCAGTTCTAATGAGATGGATGAAACTGGAGCCCATTATACAGAGTGAAGTAAGCCAGAAAGATAAAGAACATTACAGTATACTAACACATATATATGGAATTTAGAAAGATGGTAATGATAACCCTATATGTAAAACAGAAAAAGAGACACAGATGTACAGAACAGACTTTTGAACTCTGTGGGAGAAGGTGAGGGTGGGATGTTTCGAGAGAACAGCATCAAAACATGTATATTATCTAGGGTGAAACAGATCACCAGCCCAGGTTGGATGCATGAGACAAGTGCTCGGGCCTGGTGCACTGGGAAGACCCAGAGGAATCGGGTGGAGAGGGAGGTGGGAGGGGGGATCGGGATGGGGAATACATGTAAATCCATAGCTAATTCATGTCAATGTATGACAAAACCCACTACAATATTGTAAAGTAATTAGCCTCCAACTAATAAAAATAAATGAAAAAAAAAGAGTAGCTGTATAAATATTTTGCATAATATAATCTCATATATAGAATATTTGACTCCTGTATTCTGTCAGAGGGTGAAATGTGGCTGCTCATGAGAGGCTATGTCACACAATGGTTAGAAATGAGAGCTCTGTAGTGTACTACTGTCTATTTTGAATTTTCAGTCCCTTGAAAGCAATGCCACCTTAGACAAGTAATAACCTTACTTTTTCAGGCCTCATTTCCTCTTCTGTAAAATAGGGATAGTCACCATAGTTACTTCATAGAGTTGTTATAGGGATCAATGAGATAAACCATAAGAACTGGCACATTGCAGGTGCTCAATAAATATTAACTTTGAATTTTAAAGCTGGGATGGACCGTCTTTTGAACATCCTGAGACTGCCATAACTGATACAATGTGTTGGTTAGTAGCCTACCCTGTGATCATCACTATATCTCTAGAGTAACAGTAATCAGTTTATTTCACATAAGAGCACATTTTATTTATTTATTTATTTTTTATTTATCTTTGTCTCAAACTTTATTCTTAGGATTCTTCAGCTTCATTAGCTGCAAAGAATGAATTGTATATAAGCAAAAACTGAAAAGAGCTGCAGTGTCCAGGGGCTTAGGCTTAAAAATATTAGAGACCTAAATTTTATCAGATCCATAAACAAAATTTTAAAAAGCAGTCATAATATAAAATAGCAGCTCCCAGTAACTTCTTCAAGATTTGTCTTCTTCAGAAGTTAACTAAATTCAGTCTGCTTCATTCTTGGAAGCCTCATCAAAATTCTCCACAAGATCTGGAACTTCATCATCATCCTCCTCTCCAGTGGCAAGTGGTGCTTTTCCATCCACAGATTGTTTGGGCACAGCTTCAGCCAGTTTCCTTAAACTGGTCAGACTGTCGGCACCAAGCTGGTTTAACTTTCCAAAACTGACAAGGAAGAAATAGAAGATCTTAACAGACCCATCACAAGCAAGGAAATCGAAACTGTAATCAAAAATCTTCCAGCAAACAAAAGCCCAGGACCAGATGGCTTCACAGCTGAATTCTACCAAAAATTTAGAGAAGAGCTAACACCTATCTTACTCAAACTGTTCCAGAAAATTGCAGATGAAGGTAAGCTTCCAAACTCATTCTATGAGGCCACTATCACCCTAATTCCAAAACCAGACAAAGATGCCACAAAAAAAGAAAACTACAGGCCAATATCACTGATGAACATAGATGCAAAAATCCTTAACAAAATTCTAGCAAACAGAATCCAACAACATATTAAAAAAAATCATACACCACGACCAAGTGGGCTTTATCCCAGGAATGCAAGGATTCTTTAATATCTGCAAATCAATCAATGTAGTACACCACATTAACAAATTGAAAGATAAAAACCATATGATTATCTCAATAGATGCAGAGAAAGCCTTTGACAAAATTCAACACTCATTTATGATTAAAACTCTCCAAAAAGCAGGAATAGAAGGAACATACCTCAACATAATAAAAGCTATATATGACAAACCCACAGCAAGCATCACCCTCAATGGTGAAAAATTGAAAGCATTTCCCCTGAAATCAGGGACAAGACAAGGGTGCCCACTCTCACCACTACTATTCAACATAGTGTTGGAAGTTTTGGCCACAGCAATCAGAGCAGAAAAAGAAGTAAAAGGAATCCAGATAGGAAAAGAAGAAGTGAAACTCTCACTGTTTGCAGATGACATGATCCTCTACATAGAAAACCCTAAAGACTCTTCCAGAAAGTTACTAGAGCTAATCAATGAATATAGTAAAGTTGCAGGATATAAAATTAACACACAGAAATCCCTTGCTTTCCTATACACTAACAATGAGAAAACAGAAAGAGAAATTAAGGAAACAATACCATTCACCATTGCAACAAAAAGAATAAAGAATAAAATACTTAGGAGTATATCTACATAAAGAAACAAAAGACCTATACATAGAAAACTATAAAACACTGATGAAGGAAATCAAAGAGGACACAAACAGATGGAGAAACATACCGTGTTCATGGATTGGAAGAATCAATATTGTCAAAATGGCTATTCTACCCAAAGCAATCTATAGATTCAATGCAATCCCTATCAAGGGAATTTTTCACAGAACTAGACCAAACGGTATTTTTCACAGAACTAGACCAAAGAATTTCACAATTTGTATGGAAATACAAAAAACCTCGAATAGCCAAAGTAATCTTGAGAAAGAAGAATGGAACTGGAGGAATCAACCTGCCTGACTTCAGACTCTACTACAAAGCCACAGTCATCAAGACAGTATGGTACTGGCACAAAGACAGAAATATAGATCAATGGAACAGAATAGAAAGCCCAGAGATAAATCCACAGACCTATGGACACCTTATCTTTGACAAAGGAGGCAAGGATATACAATGGAAAAAAGACAACCTCTTTAACAAGTGGTGCTGGGAAAACTGGTCAACCACTTGTAAAAGAATGAAACTAGAACACTTTCTAACACCATACATAACAATAAACTCAAAATGGATTAAAGATCTAAATGTAAGACCAGAAACTATAAAACTCCTAGCGGAGAACATAGGCAAAACACTCTCTGACATAAATCACAGCAAGATCCTCTATGACCCACCTCCCAGAATATTGGAAATAAAAGCAAAGCTAAACAAATGGGACCTAATGAAACTTAAAAGCTTTTGCACTACAATGGAAACTATAAGTAAGGTGAAAAGACAGCCCTCAGATTGGGAGAAAATAATAGCAAATGAAGAAACAGACAAAGGATTAATCTCAAAAATATGCAAGCAACTCCTGCAGCTCAATTCCAGAAAAATAAATGACCCAATCAAAAAATGGGCCAAAGAACTAAACAGACATTTCTCCAAAGAAGACATACAGATGGCTAACAAACACATGAAAAGATGCTCAACATCACTCATTATTAGAGAAATGGAAATCAAAACCACAATGAGGTACCATTACACGCCAGTCAGGATGGCTGCTATCCAAAAGTCTACAAGCAATAAATGCTGGAGAGGGTGTGGAGAAAAGGGAACCCTCTTACACTGTTGGTGGCAATGCAAACTAGTACAGCCGCTATGGAAAACAGTGTGGAGATTTCTTAAAAAACTGGAAATAGAACTGCCATATGACCCAGCAATCCCACTTCTGGGCATACACACTGAGGAAACCAGATCTGAAAGAGACACGTGCACCCCAATGTTCATCGCAGCACTGTTTATAATAGCCAGGACATGGAAGCAACCTAGATGCCCATCAGCAGATGAATGGGTAAGGAAGCTGTGGTACATATACACCATGGAATATTACTCAGCCGTTAAAAAGAATTCATTTGAATCAGTTCTAATGAGATGGATGAAACTGGAGCCCCTTATACAGAGTGAAGTAAGCCAGAAAGATAAAGAACATTACAGTATACTAACACATATATACGGAATTTAGAAAGATGGTAACGATAACCCTGTATGCAAAACAGAAAAAGAGACATAGAAATACAGAACAGACTTTTGAACTCTGTGGGAGAATGTGAGGGTGGGATATTTCAAAAGAACAGCATGTATACTATCTATGGTGAAACAGATCAGCAGCCCAGGTGGGATGCATGAGACAAGTGCTCGGGCCTGGTGCACTGGGAAGACCCAGAGGAATCGGGTGGAGAGGGAGGTGGGAGGGGGGATAGGGATGGGGAATACATGTAAATCTATGGCTGATTCATATCAATGTATGACAAAACCCACTGAAACGTTGTGAAGTAATTAGCCTCCAACTAATAAAAAAAATAAAAAATTAAAAAAAAAAAAAATAAAAAAAATAAAAGCTAAAAAAAAAAAGATGCTGGGGAGCATTTCAGTCAGTTGCTTTGTCTCAGCGTGGCCTGTAATGGTGAAAGTGTTTGCTGCCAGAGATGCCTGAACTTTAGGGTTGTTAAAGTGAATCACTCTTCCTTGATTTGTGAACTTATTCACCTCTTCAGTACCAGAGATATTGTTTACCCCTAACTTCTTTAAAGAGAACTGAAGTTTTTTGTCATCTGCTGGGGCTGTTCTATGAACCACCTTCTTCTTTCTGTGAGCAGTTCCTTTCCCACCAATGCGCACTTGTGCCTGCAGTTTGGTGAGTTTCTCCTGGTTCCTGATAGTTTCTTTCATGTCGTTGGAGCGGAAATGGGGCTGTGTGGGGGACTAGGGTTGGCGCTCAGGTGGTCTCCGGCAGACCAGCTGAGGTTAGGCGCACACAGGCGGGGACACAAGATGGCAGCTAGAGCAAGAGCACATTTTAAAACATTGCTCAGATTCTCCAAAACAATTTACAGAGAGATAGTTGCCATCATTTAAAATGACATTATGAGTTCACACTATATATGTTTTCAGAATGATAAAGTATAGTCTTTGTAAAATAATATAAAACCCTTAATTGCATCTCCTCACATATAACAAGCAAGCATATATTTCAGTATCTTACATGAGAAATATATTTCACCACAACAGGATAAAGATACAGAAAATCTCGGAGGGGGAATTACTATTTAAATGGTGGCTTAAAGCTCAACATTCAGAAAACTAAGATAATGGCATCCAGTCCCATCACTTCATGGCAAATAGATGGGGAAACAGTGGAAACAGTGGCTGACTTTGTTTTTCTGGGCACCAAAATCACTGCAGATGGTGATTGCAGCAATGAAATTAAAACACACTCCTTGGAAGGAAAGTTATGACCAACCTAGGTAGCATATTAAAAAGCAGACACATTACTTTGCCAACAAAGGTCCATCTAGTCAAGGCTATGGTTTTTCCAGTGGTCATGCATGAGTGTGAGAGTTGGACTATAAAGAAAGCTGAGTGCTGAAGAATTGATGCTTTTGAACTGTGGTGTTGGAGAAGACTCTTGAGAGTCTCTTGGACTGCAAGGAGATCCAACCAGTCCATCTTGAAGGAGATCAGGCCTGGATGTTCATTGGAAGGACTGATGCTGAAGCTGAAACTCCAATACTTTGGCCACCTGATGCAAAGAGCTGATTCATTGGAAAAGACCCTGATGCTGAGAAAGATTGAGGGCAGGAGGAGAAGGGGATGACAGAGGATGAGATGGTTGGATGGCATCATCAACTCGATGGACATGGGTTTGGGTGGACTCCAGGAGTTGGTGATGGACAGGGAGGCCTGGAGTGCTGCAGTTCATGGGGCCGCAAAGAGTCGGACCCGACTGAGTGACTGAACAGAACTGTCATCCAAAACTATTAGAGCACACCATAATCCCTTGACATTTTTTTTTAGTCTATAAGTTATGGCAATATTTTATTGTTTAAAATGAAACTTTTAAAAGACTGGCCTCTCTCAGTAGAATCAAGAAAAGGAAATAATCAGATATGATTTTCTCTACCTTCCAAGCAAGAAAATTGAAGACATGGTGAAGTTATCCATCCCAAATAAGATAAAATCTTTTTTTATGGTATAGCAACACCTTTAAAATTGAAAATAGGTATTATCAATGTAAAAACAGTGAAAAATGTATTTGAATGACGAATTTAATGAATTTCCTTGCTCTCAATTCATTTGTAGATAAATATAACCTCTTTGTTAAGGCTTATAGAATGTTTCCCCTTTATTTTTCCAGTTTAAGTTCAAGTGATCAACAAAGGGACTTAGATAGATTTTCATTGTTTGCCATTTACGAGGTGGGAAAAATAAAAGAAGTATTTGATATTGTTTGAATCCATTTCTTGGTCTCTAATAAATTCCCCAGTGGCTTGACATCTTGAATTACCACCACAATTATTCCCTTGGTTTTCTAAAATTGAATGAATATAGGACGAAGAGAAAACTGAAGTGTTTCCCAGTTAAGTAACACCAGAAACCCATGCCCATTGGGGAGGAAAATCTTATAAAACAACTATGGCTGAATGTCAAGACTACTGGTAAGTAGTTTTATGAATCTTTCCCCTCCAACATGTTATATAGATTCCCAGTGTTATTTAATTGGAAAATACTTAATCCAACTTTCTTGTGACTCCAGATTAGCTCAATTTCAGAAAATACCAAAACTCAGGGCATTGTAATCTGACATCACTGTATTGTCTCCTCCCTGCTTCCATTTCCTTGTTCTAATATTTAAGAGCTCCCCATAAGAATCTATGCTCCATTACTTTGGCCACCTGATGTGAAGAGCCGACTCATTGGAAAAGACCCTGATCCTGAGAAAGATTGATGGCAGGTGGGAAAGGGGGCAACAGAGGATGAGATGTTTGGATGGCATCACTGACTCAATGGACATGAGTTTGAGCAAACTTTGGGAGATAGTGAAGGACAGGGAGGCCTGGCTTGCTGCAGTCCTTGGGGTCACAAAGAGTCAGGCATGACTGAATGACTGAAGAACAACAACAACATATGAATCTGTATCCCTCATATTATAAACGAATGGAAGATACATAAACTAATGTAATGGCAGATACATAAGTTAAACATTTTAACTGTAAGTAGCTCAGTGTGTTATCCAACCCAGGGGCAGGTACAGCTGATCATCATCAGAACACAGTGCTTATACTGAAGTCATGAATAAGAGAAGAGAGAGTTTAGGCATCAGATTCACAACAGAGTGGTATGGTGACAAATACAGTGGAATCAGAGTCAGACCTTAGGTCTATCTAGCCCTAGTTTCTCTCTTGCTAGCCGTGTACCTCAGATGGTCACTTAATTCTCAGAATCTTTATATTTCAATTCTGAAAATAAAGTCTCATCTTTTGTTCCATCCTATGTGCATAATCATTTTATACAAATATAAATGTAAGTATTTATTGCATTTATATTGCAATATACATGAATGTGTATTCATAAATAACTGTTATTGATGTAAATGTACTTCTAAATACTTATGACTGTCATGTTGTCATTATACTAGTTAAGAAAGTACTCAGACAACACCCTATGCCAGTCACTGTGTGTGTGTGTGTGTGTGTGTGTGTGTATGTGTGTGTGTGTGTGTGTATACTCAGTCGTGTCCAGTTTTTTGCTACCCCATGGACTGTAGCCCACCAGGGTCCTCTGTCCATGAAATGTTCTGGCAAGAATACTGGAGTGGGTTGCCATTTCCTACTCCAGGAGATCTTCCTGACCAAGGGATTGAATCTGCATCTTCTGCATTTGCAGGCGAATTCTTTACCACTGCTCCACCTGGGAAGCCCCTGTGTTAGTTACCTAATGCAAGACAAAAAAAATTAGTGATAAGTGCACTTTCACAGAGCTTACAACCTAGGGTACAAGGGATTAGCAAAGGAGGCCTTGCCAGTAAGAAAGGAGGAAGTGTATATATGCTAAGTTGTTGTTGTTGTTTAGTTGTTAAGTCATGTCCGACTTTTGTGACCCCATGGACTGTAGCTTACCAGGGTCCTCTGGCCATGAGATTTCCCAGGCAAGAATACTGGAGTGGGTTGCCATTTCCTCCTCCATTTTAGAAGAAGAATTCAAGGTAAGAGTTGTGAATCTAAATTATGATAGATGAATGGTTGGAAGAAGTGAGTGCATTGTAGGTAGACAAAGAATATGAACAAAGGTAGTGAGACTATAAAGAGACTGAACATTCAGGGGACAATGAAGAGTCAAAACAGATTGGAGCATAGAGGTTGCACACTGAATAGGTGAGATGTAAGGAAAGATCAGGAACTCTTCAAGGTCGGGGGTGGGGGTCATGCTTGCATTTGTTGCTGCAGGGAATCAGGTGGTGACCATTAGTGTCGGGCCAATGTTGAGAGAGCCAGCCCACTTAGGCAACAATCTAAGGGTGTGAAGTGACGTAGACCCACCGGATACCATGGTACCCCCAGTTACCTGCAGTTCTCCAGGAAGCTCTCTACATACCAAGTAGACTTTTTCTGGGAAAGAATTGGCCAACTCATGATTTTAAGCAGGATAAGCGCAGATTCTACGTGTTTATTCTCATTGCCGACTGTCTTCTTGGACAGTAGTTATTGTGTCCAGCATTCCTTTTCAATGCCGCACTGGTACTTTTTGCATAATGGGGTTGGTTGATAGATATTTTAGTGCAAGTGGCCCAGAAGCAGATTCTAAAACTATGATTGATGGACAAGCTATTCATTAAGTGCTCCCTAGAGAAACTAATAAAAGAGTGGAGAAACAAGGGCAACGAAAGGGAGGAAGTCAAGTCAGTAAGTGACTTCAGGCAAGGCACCAGCCTCAGCTATATCTTGTGGAGGAAAGAACTTTGGGGTATGAATTACACCTGAGTGTATTCTGAGCTCATCAAGTCAAGGGAGATAGGTTTCAATTGCCATGTACTGATTAGTCATTGGCTAGGAAATGCTTGGGGGAGGGAATAAGGAAACAAACTTCCAGGTACTTCTAGCTCCCTGTGCTGGCAGGCAAAACTGCCCTCCTCAAAAAAGAGAACTAGAAACAAGACTCAAAACAACACAGAAACCAGGGGATGGAGGCCCGGAAAGTTATGAGGGGATCCAGTATGAGAACCAGCAGTAAATGCTTCTTCCTGCTGGGGTGGGGTCCAGGGAAGGTGAGGCTCATTGTAAAGGGACTTTATTTTTTGCCCTCCTTTCATATTGTCCTGAACTTGCAGTTCTATTGCCATTACTTTATCCCCCCTGAGAATCTGAAACATAGATTTTGGAGGTTCCAGATTTCCAAGATACAGACTACCTCTTTCACCTCTCCAGTAAAAGGGTTCAGATTTAATCCTGCATCACAGTAAATAATTAGGTCTTTAAAATCTATAAATTACTTTTGTCAGCAGCAGAGGAAACAAATGGAGTTTCTGGTCCTCTGGTGGCAATGATGAATGGCACATTGAGCTTTTGCTATAAGAAACTTGCCTGGACCTAGGAGCTTGTTTATTGACTCTAAATGAAAAAGCTATTAATCTAGACTATTATATAGTGGTGGCCAAGCTCTGTGTATAATAAGGATGTGTGTGTGGGGTGGTGTCCTACTGGACTGGGAAGTTTTACGTGGCTGACATCCCTCTGATGACAAGAGAAAATGCTGCCCAGACACCAATTTAGAGTAGAATATGTGGCAAAAGGATACAGATTGGACAACTCATTAACTAAGATTTATATGATGCTAGTAGGTATTAATAGCATTGATAGTATCTATGCAGGACATCGATTTCTGGCTCACATTCATGATGTAAACCCCTCAGATTCGAGTCCACAGGGCGATTTAATGGCAACATTTCAACATTTAAGGTAAGATGTAATTGATTAAAAATCATTCTAGAGGTACAGAGTGTGTAGGCTGCGAAGAAAAACTGGCTTGGCCAGAACAACTGCTAATAGGATACTAAGACCAACCTGGGCTCTGTGTGCAGTTCTTGAGGAATATGGTGCATGGAATGGCCCTGTGTGCTCAGGAAGTGGGCACATTCAAAGCCTAGGGACATGGTAAAGCGGGTCATTATGTTGTGCATTTTGAAGATGCTGAAACTAGGATACCCACCTCCCCAGTTCTTCTCCTATAGCAATCATTAACTTGCTGTTAAGCAGGAAGGTACTATGGTTGGGGTTAACCAAAAAATAGTCCTCCTTTTTCTCCTCCCTCTCTCCTGTCTTGAGGAAGGAGCTTAAAACTGATTATTTAGGTAAATATGTGTCTGCAAGAGTTTTCAATCAAAGCTGATTTGCATCCATTAATACCATGATGCTTGCTAATTGAAAGAAAAGCTATGATAAACCTAGACAGCATATTAAAAAGCAGAAACATTACTTTGCCAACATAGGTCCATCTAGTCAAAGCTGTGGTTTTTCCAGTAGTCATGTATGGATGTGAGAGTTGGACTATAAAGAAAGCTGAGCACTGAAGAATTGATGCTTTTGAACTGTGATGTCGGAGAAGACTCTTGAGAGTCCCTTGGACTGCAAGGAGATCCAACCAGTCCATCCTAAAGGAGATCAGTCCTGAATATTCATTGGAAGGCCTGATGCTGAAGCTGAAACTCCAATACTTTGGCCACCTGATGCAAAGAACTGACTCATTTAAGACCCTGATGCTGGGAAAGTTTGAAGGCGGGAGAAGAGGGGACGACAGAGGATGAGATGATTGGATGGCATCACTGATTCGATGGACATGAGTTTGAGTAAGTTCTGGGAATTGGTGATGGAGGGGGAAGACTGGTGTGCTGAAGTCCATGGGGTCGCAAAGAGACACAACTGAGCAACTGAACTGAACTGAATACCATGAGTAGGAATCACATTGCTAAATACAATAAACAGAAAGGCAAAATAGAACAAAAGAAACAAAGCTAAAAGAAATACTCCACCAACATCTCAGCTTGCTTCTTAGCAATACACACAAGCAATCAGCAGAATAAACTAACTCATGGAAGATGTTCTCTTGGCTTAGTGCTCATAGAAAAGGGAAAATCTTTTCAAGGTCCCTCTTCAGTATGGTTCAGGGGAAAAAAGAAGTCATTTTGAATTCAAGTTTTTGTACAATTCAGATAACTGTGTCACCATCCGGAAATCTACATTTGTATTCATAAGTTATAATTATTACTGCAAAATGCAGGAAGTGCCTCCAGATTCTATGGGCTCAATGAAGAAAAAACAATTCTGATGCCTTTGCATCCATAAAAGGGCAAGCATGGTAAAGTTGTCGAAAAGGCAATTTAGACTTCCACCTAATTTCTCATCACCAAGCGTTCATTTAGCCCTCCGATGTGGAAAGGAGAGTGCTGCATTCTATGGAGATTGCAGGCAGGCATGAGGTTGGTCTCCATTTCTCTAGCGGCTGTTCCTTGAGCTCAAGAATCCAGACAGATACAGAAATAATTGCTCTAACAGGCATCCTGATAGTCACATGATTGGAAGCAATACTCTGTGCTTAGAATAGGCGGCCTGGGAAAGACAGTATCACTTAAAATAGGCAAAATGTTGGGTGTTGCAGCAACACATCCTATATAAACAAAGCCGGCCAAAAATACACAGCAGCCCCAAGCGAGCTGATAAATGAGCCCCTTCTCCAAAATAAATATTTCTTAAATATTTATTCAGTGTGTGTCAGTGAAGTAGAGAAAGTGATTTTTTTCTTAAGAAAATGTTATACAAAAGGTGCTATAAATAGAAACAGATTCCTTCTCATTACATCACAGCCTTTTGCCAAAGAAGTTTCTAAAATCTATGAGCAAAACAATTTCTGCTTTCATGCAACATTTATTTATATTTTAATTTTTACTTTATATTACTGTGGAGTTGATTAACAGTGTTGTGTTAGTTTCAGGTGTATAGCAAAGTTACAATATTATCTAATAAACTAAATGGGAATAACCTATATGTGTAACTGAATCACCTTGCGTGAAATTTTTATTTTTAATTTTTTAGAATATCTCTTCTTTGTTTAGATTTTTAACTTCTCTCAGGAAAGTGTTGTAATGTTTAGTGTAAAAATCTTGCACCTTGCACTTCTTTTGATAAATTCTTGCCTCTATTGTCCTATTTTTTTGTTCTTTAAAAATTAAGGTATAGCTAATTTACAATATTAGTTTCAGATTTACAGCATAGTGATTCAATATTTCTTATGAATTAAACTCCATTTAAAGTTATTCCTCCAGCTCTGCTCTTCTTTCTCAAGATGGTTTTGACTATTCTGAGTCTTTTGTGTTTCCATACAAATTTTTAAAAAATGATCTAGTTCTATGAGAAATTCCACTGGTGTTCTGACGGAGCTTGCATTGAATCTGTAGATTGCCTTGGGTAATATGGTCATTTTAAGAATATTGATTCTTCCAATCCAAGAACACTGTGTATCTTACTGTCTGTATTATCTTTAATATATTTCTTCAGTGTCTTACAGTGTGTGGATTGCAGGTCTTTTGCCTTTTTAAGTAGGTGTATTCCTAGTTATTTTATTTATTAATGCAATGATAAATGGGGTTATTTCCTTACACTTCTCTTTCTGATGGTTTGTTGTTAGTGTACAGAAGTGCAACAGATTTCTGCATATTTATTTCATATCCTGAAACTTTACTGAGATCATGGATGATATCTACTAGTTTTTTGATGGTATCTTAGGATTTTCTGTGTATATATGTTTTATGTCATCTGCAAACAGTGGAAGTTTTACGTCTTCCTTTTCAGTTTGGATTCCTTTAGTTTTCGCTGGTGATATGGTGATAGTGGGCATCCTTGTCTTGTTCCTGATCTTAAAGGGAATGTTTTCAGCTTTTCATTGTTAATTATAATATTAGCTGTGGTTTGTGACATATAGCCTTTATTATGTTGATGTATGTTCCATCGATGCTCGCTTTCTGGAGAGTTTTAAATCATAAATGGATTTTGAATTTTATCAAAAGTTTTTTTCTGCATCTATTGAGATGACCATATGATTTTTACTCACTTTTTATGTAGTGTATCACATTGATTGACTTGCAGAAATTGAAGAAATCTTGGCATCTCTGGGATAAATCCTACTTGATCATGGTGTGTGATTCTTTTAACATATTGCTGGAGTTGGTTTACTAGTATTTTGCTGAAGATTTTTGAATCTATGTTCATCAGTGATACTGGTCTGCCATTTTCTCTTTTTGTGACGTCTTTTGTTTTGGTATCATGGTGATGATGGCCTCATAGAATGATATTGGAAGTATTCCTTTCTTTGCAGTTTTTTTGAATAATTTGATAAGGATAGGTGTTAACTCCTCTCTAAATGTTTGGTAGAATTCACCTGTGAGGCCATCTGTTCCTGGGCTTTTGTTTGCTGAGAGTTTATTTTTATATTACAAATTCAATTTGACTTCTAATGATTGGTCTATTCAGGTTGTGTCTTCTTGATTCAGTCTTAGAATGTTGAATGTGTCTATAAATTTGCCCATATCTTATTTATAATTTATTGGCATGTAATGTTAAGTGGTATTTTATTATGAATTATTGTATGTCTGTGGTAATGGTTGCTATCTCCCCTCTTTCATTTCTTACTTTGTTTACTTGGATTCTCTTTTCTTCTTGATGAACTTGGCTAAAGATTTATTGACTTTGGTTCTTTTCAAAGAAACAGTTCTTGGTTTCATTGATATTTCCTATTATTTTTGGTCTTTATTTTATTTATTTCATCTATGACTTTTGTTATTTCCTTCCTTCTGTTTACATTGGGACCTATTCTGTTCTAATTCTTTTTGGCTGAATGTTACACTGTTTAAGATTTTCCTTGTTTTTTAAGGGAAGTCTGTATCACATAAAGCTTTCCTCTTAAAATGGCTTTAGCTATAATCCCATAGATTTTTGAAAGTTGTGTTTTTGCTTTCATTTGTCTTAATATACTTTTTGATTTTCTCTTTCACTTATTCTTTGACCCATTGGATTTTTTAGTACCATGTTGTTTGCTTTCCATGTGTTTGAGCTTCTCCCATTTTTCTTCTGGCAATTGATTTCTACTGTGATACCTCTGTGGTTAGAAAAATATTTGACATAATTTCTGTCTTCTTAAATTTGTTGAGACTTACACTGTGGCCCCATGAAAATATAGTAGATTCATCAGTATTACTTTTCTAGATTCCATATATATGTGTTAATATATAATATTTGTTTTTCTGACTTCCTTCACTTCATATAACAGGCTGTTCACTCCATATAACAGGCTATAGGTTCATCCACCTCACTGCAATGTGTGCATTAAATTAATTAAGTCAAATTAATTCCTTTTTATGACTGAGTAATATTCCATTTTATATGCATACCACACTTCTTTATTCACTCACGTGTAAATAAACATCTAGGTGGCTTCCATGTCCTGGCTGTTTTAAATAGTGCTGCAGTGAACATTGGGGTATATGTGTCTTTTTCAATTATGGTTTTCTCAGGGTATATGCCCAGTAGTGGAATTGCTGGGCCATATGGTATTTTATTCATAGTTTTTTAAAGGAAATCTCCATACTGTTCTCCATAGTGGTAATTTCAATTTGCAGTCTCACCAACAGTGCAAGAGAGTTCCCTTTTCTCCACATCCTCTCCAGCATTTATCATTTGTAGATTTTTTGATGATGGCCATTTTGACTAGTGTGAGGTGATACCTCATTGTTGTTTCGATCTGCATTTCTCTAATAACAAGCAATGTTGAGCATCTTTTCATGCCATATTATGTATTTTTATGTCATATTTGATCCTCAGCCTTTACAATATTTTAGTCTTTACTAGTGGATTTGTTCCCTTTCTATAGATACTTCTTGTTATAGCCTTTTATTTTCCACTTAGAGATGACCATTTGGCATTTCTTTTAAGGTTTTAGTGTTGATGAACTTCTTCTATTTTTGCTTGTCTGGGAGGTTTTTTTATCTCTCCTTTGTTAGTTTTTCAGGATTTTTCTCTAACTCTTTCAGTTGAGACAAATTGCTCTGTCTTTTCATTTTGCTTATTTTCCTATGTCTCTATGAAATTTGATGAAGTGGTTACTTATGGAGGTCTTAGAGGGTTATCTTTGTGTGATCATCCCTATACACTCTACCTGTGCCCAGGGGCTTTGCTGGGAGATCTGGATTTGGCAGGAATACAAGTCATGTCTTTCCTTAGGGTGTGCAGGCAGTTATCACTTTGGTAGGAGGTAGAACTGGAAAAGGAGGTACTAGGGCCAGAGCCAAGTGTAAGGTGGGGCTCCTTTCTGCTCAATGGCCATCTCTGCCCTCAGAGTTGGGTCAAGTCCCAAGTTGCTGGAGCAGAAGTCCTGAAGGTTGGGTCCCAGCTGCCTCAGTTTCCTTTAAGGATGTGTACTCTTCTTCCACCCAGCACCAGCACAATTAGCCCCGTGAAGTGAAGTGAAAGTCATTCAGTCGTGTCCGACTCTTGGCGATCCTATGGACTATAGAGTCCATGGAATTCTCTAGGCCAGAATTCTAGAGTGGGTAGCCTTTCCCTTCTCCAGAGGATCTTCCCAACCCAGGGATTGAACCCAGATATCCCGCATTGCTGGTGGATTCTTTACAAGCTGAGCCACAAGGGAAGCCCTTAGCCCCATAGAGTGACCCATGTAGGCATTTGTTGAGGGTCAGGGCACTGGGGTATGGTGGTCTGGTCACCATCAGAGATCCAGACCACCTTTGATGGGCCACCTGTACAATGGCTAGTAATGGCTCTCTTCAGTTGCTGCTTAGGGTTTTACCTGCCACATCATCTCACAGCCTGGTTTTTTTCTCAATTGTGGCCACTCACATTCTAGTATGGAGCTGTGATGTGAAGCCAACTGTGCTGGAGCATTCACTCAGCTCAGTCTAGAATATCCATCGGGGCAGTAGCAGGAAGCTAGTCAGTAATGTGATCTTGCCTAAATTAGGATATGTTGTGAACCTTATACTAAGAGGAATCCTAGTGATTCAAGCTGTTTCACAGAGTTGTGCCGAAGGATCAACTCCCTCTAGCCTGTTTAGAATCATCACAGCACTTGTCACTCTGACGTTTTCTTATGTGTTCACACGTGTATTGCCTTCAACTCTCCAACCTCTTAAGTATGTACCTTGTTGAATGTGTTCACCACTACTGTATCCCAGAACCTGGGACTATATTTGGAACAAAAGAGGCAATTCTTTGCTTGAGTGAAAGAGAAAAGAAATGGATTTTAAAGTCTCTGCACAATATAAAGGGCTCTTTTATTACTAGGATTATTATGCCTATCCTTTTCATAACACCTCAAGGTGGTTAATTATTTTTCACTTTCTCCATGAAAGATTTGGGCTTTGACTTGAATTGGTATCATTTCCATCATTTTAGTTCATGGTATTTGGCAGTTTTAAAGACTTCTTTTTTTCCCATCAAATACAGATTCCTATATGGACAGATAGATATTTGAGACAAAAGATTAAACATTGGAATTCCTCATTATCAAGAAGAATCTATTAGGAAGGACCAGATATGCTGTTAGTGGCACACTTGTTATCTAGGAGATATTAAGACAAAATTTAGCATAGTTTGGGTGGATTTTGTACTTATTTTGTTTATGGTAATTGACTACTTCTCCTCCTTAGATGGAAATGTAATTTCATTGTTGACACTGAGCCTCCAGGCAGCCTATGGGCAGAGAGATTAACAGTGAGAAACAAAGGGGCAAAGTCCTGCTTTTCCCTTTGATGGCTCATCTCTTTCTATTGCCTCGTGAAACTGTGTTAAAGCACTTATAAAGCAATTAGTTTGCTGGGTTGTTAGAGCCATTCGAGGTCCATCTTTTTCACCAGGCTCTCCCTGCCAGGAACCAGTCTGGAACAGATTTACTAGAACTCTATTCCCAATATCACAGAAAACTAACCAATCTAATCACATGGACCACAGCCTTGTCGAACTCCATGAAATTATGAACCATGCCGTGTAGGGCCACCCAAGACAGATGGGTCATAGTGGAGAGTTCTGACAAAACGTGTTCCCCTAGAGAAGGGAATGTCAAGCCACTTTGGTATTCTTGCCTTGAGAACCCCATGAACAGTGTGAAAAGGCAAAAGATAGGACACAAAAATATAAACTCACCAGGTCGGTAGGTGCCCAATATACCACTGGAGATCAGTGGAAAAATAACTCCAGAAAGAATGAAGAGACAGAGCCAAAGCAAAAACAATACCTACATGTGGATGTGACTGGTGATGGAAGCAAGGTCTGATGCTGTAAAGAGCAATATTGCATAGGAACCTGGAATGGTAGGTCCATGAATCAAGGCAAATTGGAAGTGGTCAAACAGGAGATAGCAAGAGTGAACATTGACATTTTAGGAATCAGCAAACTAAAATGGACTGGAATGGGTGATTATATCTCAGATAACCATTATATCTACTACTGTGGTCAAGAATCCATTAGAGGAAATGGAGTAGCCATCTTAGTCAACAAAAGAGTCCGAAATGGAGTACTTGGATGCAATCTCAAAAATGACAGAAAGATCTCTGTTCATTTCCAAGGCAAACCATTCAATATCATGGTAATCTAAGTCTATGCCCCTACCAATAATGTGAAGAAGCAGAAGCTGAATGGTTCTATGAAGACCTTCAAGACCTTTTAGAACTACCACCCAAAAAAAGATGTCCTTTTCTTTATAGGGGACTGGAATGCAAAAGTAGGAAGTCAAGAAACACCTGGAGTAACAGACAAATTTGGCCTTGGAGTACAGAATGAAGCAGGGCAAAGGCTAATAGAGTTTTGCAGAGAATGCACTGGTTATAGCAAGCAACTCTTCCAACAACACAAGAGAAGATTCTACACATGGACATCACCAGATGTTCAACACCAAAATCAGATTGATTATATTCTTTGCAGCCAAAGATGGAGAAGCTCTATACAGTTGATAAAAACAAGACCAGGAGCTGACTGTGACTCCGATCATGAACTCCTTTAAATTCAGACTTAAATTGAAGAAAGTAGGGAAAACCACTAGGCCATTTGGGTATGACCTAAATCAAATCCCTTACGATTTTATAGAGGAAGTGAGAAATAGATTGAAGGGACTAGATCTGATAGACAGAGAGCCTGGTGAACTATGGACGGAGGTTCATGACATTGTATAGGAGACAGGGATTAAGACCATAACCAAGAAAAAGAAATGCAAAAAAGCAAAATGGCTGTCTGAGGAGAGCTTACAAATAGCTGAGAAAAGAAGAGAAGCAAAAAGCAAAGGAAAAAAGGAAAGATATACCCATTTGAATGCAGAGTTCCAAAGAATAGTGAGAAAAGACAAGAAAGACTTCCTCAGTGATCAGTGCAAAGAAATAGAGGAAAACAATAGAATGGGAAAGACTAGAGATCTCTTCAAGAAAATTAGAGATACAAAGGGAACATTTCATGCAAAGATGGGCTCAATAAAGGATAGAAATGGTATGGACCTAACAGAAGCAGAAAATATTAAAAAGAGGTGGCAAGAATACACAGAAGAACTATACAAAAAAGATCTTCATGACCCAGATGATCATGATGGTGTGATCACTCACCTAGAGCCAGACATCCTGGAATGTGAAGTCAAGTGGGCCTTAGGAAGCATCACTATGAACAAAGCTAGTGGAGGTGATGGAATTCCAGTTAAGCTATTTCAAATCCTAAAAGATAATGCTATAAAAGTGCTGCACTCAATATGTCAGCAAATTTGGAAGACTCAGCAATGGCCACAGGACTGGAAAAGGTCAATATTCATTCCAATCCCAAAGAAAGGCAATGCCAAAGAATGCTCAAACTACCACACAGTTGCACTCATCTCACATGCTAGTAAAGTAATGCTCAAAATTCTCCAAGCCAGGATTCAGCAATTTGTGAACCATGAACTACCAGATGTTCAAGCTGGTTTTAGAAAAGGCAGAGGACCAGAGATCAAATTGCCAACATCTGCTGGATAATCAAAAAAGCAAGAGAGTTCCAGAAAAACATCTATATCTGCTTTGTTGACTATGCCAAAGCCTTTGACTGTGTGGATCACAGTAAACTGTGGAAAATTCTGAAAGAGATGGGAATACCAGACCACCTGACATGCCTCGTGAGAAACCTGTATGCAGGTCAGGAAGCAACAGTTATAACTGGACATGGAACAACAGACTGGTTCCAAATAGGAAAAGGAGTACATCAAGGCTGTATATTGTCACCCTGCTTATTTAACTTATATGCAAAGTACATCATGAGAAATGCTGGGCTGGATGAAGCACAAGCTGGAATCAAGATTGCCAGGAGAAATGTCAATAACCTCAGATATGCAGATGACACCACCCTATGGCAGAAAGTGAAGAAGAAATAAAGAGCCTCTTAATGAAAGTGAAAGAGGAGAGTGGAAAAGTTGGCTTAAAGCTCAACATTCAGAAAACTAAGATCACGACATCTGGTCCCATCACTTCATGGGAAATAGATGCAGAAACAGTGACAGACTTTATTTTTGGGGGCTCCAAAATCACTGCAAGTGGTGACTGCAGTCATGAAATTAAAAGACTCTTACTCCTTGGAAGGAAAGTTTTGACCAGCCTAGACAGCATATTAAAAAGCAGAGACACTGCTTTGACAACAAGGGTCCATCTAGTCAAGCCTTTAGTTTTTCCAGTAGTCATGTATGGGTGTGAGAGTTGGACTATAAAGAAAGCTGAGCACCAAAGAATTGATGCTTTTGAACTGTGGTGTTGGAGAAGACTCTTGAGGGTCCCTTGGGCTGCAAAGAGATCTAACCTGTCCATCCTAAAGGAGATCAGTCCTGGGTGTTCATTGGAAGGACTGTTGTTGGAGCTGAAACTCCAATACTTTGGCTACCTGATGCGAGGAGCTGACTCATTTGAAAAGACCCTGATGCTGGAAAAGATTGATGGTGGGAGGAGATGGGGATGACAGAGTATGAGATGATTGGATGGCATCACCGACTCAATGGATATGAGTTTGTGTAAACTCCTGGAGTTGATGATGGACAGGGAGGCCTTGCGTACTGTCGTCCATGGGGTCATAAGGAGTTGGCCACGACTGAGTGACTGGACTGAACTTATTCCCAATGAATACAATTTGAATTCTTGTCTTTCTGGAGACCTCAAAGCATAAGTATAAGGGTTTTATTTAGATATTGATCATGCCATATCTATAATTTTATTAATACGTGGTCCCTAATAGATAAATGGAAGATTTTTCCTCTGTTTTCACATACATTGGAAATGGTAAAGCTGGGACAACCTCCAATTTTTCAAAATTTGTTTTTCATAAATATTTATCAAAAGGTTGTTTTTGTAATAGAGGGACTGAATCCCTGAAACACACCCTGGATCATTCAGCATGTGTGGTGGGGGATGGGAAGAGATTTTATGTAAGAGATCTTAATTCCCAGCAAGATGGACCTGCACCACATAAACTCCAAGTTAACTTTAAACTCATAACTAGAGGAAAATATATTGTTTCCTTAACTATCAATAGCATAATAATCTTTACATAAAAATATCTTCCCATCCATTACCCCATTACCCCATTATCATAATTTTATAGTCAATTGTTGTAGCATCGAATCCCCTGTGTTTTCAAGTAGCAAACTGATTTACAGTATTTAGGTCTTGATTTTTTGCTTTGAATTTACTTCATTGATACCATTTCAAGTACAAAGAAGGCTATAATAATTAGGTTAGATAATATGATTATTTCAAAATATATGACAAACCCACAGCAAGCATCACCCTCAATGGTGAAAAATTGAAAGCATTTCCCCTGAAATCAGGAACAAGACAAGGGTGCCCGCTCTCACCACTACTATTCAACATAGTGTTGGAAGTTTTGGCCACAGCAATCAGAGCAGAAAAAGAAGTAAAAGGAATCCAGATAGGAAAAGAAGAAGTGAAACTCTCACTGTTTGCAGATGACATGATCCTCTATATAGAAAACCCTAAAGACTCTACCAGAAAATTACTAGAACTAATCAATGAATATAGTAAAGTTGCAGGATATAAAATTAACACACAGAAATCCCTTGCATTCCTATATACTAACAATGAAAAAACAGAAAGAGAAATTAAGGAAACAATACCATTCACCATTGCAACAAAAAGAATAAAATACTTAGGAGTATATCTACCTAAAGAAACAAAATTTAAAACTTTCTTAAGTTTTAAAACAGAGATTCAACTAAACAGAAAGTAGTTTCATTTGAAGACAAGTAGTCCCATTCTAAGATAATATATTAGATGCAAATTAAATGTTTCTTAGACATTGAAGTGACTAATCACTTTACAGTTTGCAGGGCACTATCACATACAATAAGTCACCTATGGTTTACTACAGCTTTGGGGGAAGTGGAGAGGAATAGAATATGGAGTAGAATATGGAGTCTTAATGTGTTTCAGTGGGTTGAAATGACTTACTCCAAGTCCCAAGCCAAGACTTACTCCAAGTCTCAGGCCAGACTGAGACAATATCAAAGATCCTTTGTTTTTCATAAGGATTTATCACGAAGTTCTTTTAAATAATGAACCCTCTTGGTGCATTTCAAGTGGAATTTGGTATGCCAATATTTAATTTACATACCACACTTCCTAGACCTTCTTTTGCTTAATGTATTCCTTGTGTATATGTTCAGTCTCTGAGTCATGTCTGACTCTTTTACGACCCTATGGACTGTTGCTCACCAGGCTCCTCTCTGCATTAGGTTCTCCAAGCAAGAATGCTGGACTGGATTGTCATTTCCTTCTCTAGGGGATATTCCTGGATCAGGGATCAAACCCATGTCTCCTGCACTGGCAGGTGAATTCTTTACCACTTTTGATTATTCAGTTAAGACACTTGTGGTTACTCAGTTATTCCCAGTCTCAAAGGATCAGCAAGCTGCTTCTCACCCTGCAAAGAAGCCACATTTCTGATGATGATACTGAGATCCACAGAGCATAGAGCCCTGAGTTTCTCCATGGAGCCACTGGGGGCCTCCATGACTGTCTTACTCAGCCTAAAATCATTCAAGAATCCGCACTGGGGCTAAGTTTCTTAGCCTTCAATCCACTAAGGCATTACCTTTCCTCTCCCTTCTTAACATTCCAGTCCAGCATTTTCTGACTGTATGATATTCTGCCACCCTGTTTATAGGCATTTGATTTAACACCTTTGTGTCCTTCTGAGACCTTTATGGATGAGGAAATTGGAGGGCCAAGTTCTCTTTCTCTCACTTGTGCACTGATTTCTCCCACTACTCTTTCTCTGGAGGAGTTAATTATATTGTTTTATATTTAGGTTGTTAATCTGTATAGTGCCTCCAGATGATAAATGCTGGATGAATATCTACAAAATAAGCATTTTCTTTTCTGACCTACCCATTATCAATGAAGATATATTTCCTAACACAGGAAATGCACAGTTGGTGATATATGTGTAGTTTTAAGGATGCCCAAGCATCTAATTCTAGAGAATATTTATTCCTCAAAGGAATCTTTTTGGAAAACCATCTATGATTGTTGCATTTTTAGTATTAGTACTTAATATTTAGTATATATTAAGTATGTGCTATGTTCCAGGTAACTGTCGTAAATATTCTATGTCCATTAATTCATGTAATCTTCATGAAGATATAGGTTTGTGAAATTATTAAACAGGTGTGATCTGCCAGACAGCCCTAGGATCTTACCCTGTATGATTCCAGAATGAATTCCTTCAACATAGGAATTTTGTTTTGCTATTTAACTCCAAGCACACATTAACTGTTTAACTACTTAATGACTGGAGTGTTTTATAAATGAACGTCAATATTGATTGAAACCTTTGTTTTGAGTGCCATGTTGGAAATTGTTGCGTAAACCATCCATCTCATCAGTCCTTGTTTCAGTCCAGGAATGGTATTTTCCAACTTGATAAATCACCTTAAAAATCATACTTAGCTTCAGTGGCCCTTAGATAATTCTTCAAAATCAGCCAAAATTTCCCTTGAAGAAAACCAGTACAAATTAGATATTCTCAGCCTTTGGCACTATTGATATTATAGGTTGGTCAGTTCTTTACTGTAGGTGGTTGTCCTATGCATTGTAGGGTGTTTAGTAGCCTCCCTGGTATTTACTCAGGATAGATGTCAATAGTACCTCCCCTATCCCACTCCCACTTGTGACAACTGCTGGTCTCCATGTCTCAGAGGGGAGTGGTGAGGGCTAGAACAAAAGTGCCTATGGTTAAGAACCACTGTTGTACATTATAAAGAAAAAAAGGTTTAGATCATTAAGAAAAAGGCTTAATCATTAAGAAAAGTCTTTTTTTTTTTTTTTTTTTTTTTTTTAATGAGCTGTATTTGCTTTTCTGACAGTTTTCCTAGAAGATGTCCAGACAGGACTTAAGAAGTAATAACATCTTTAAAGTAAGTAGCATGCCTTCTTAAGAGAACTATTTTGAAAGGAACAGCACATATTTTGATTTTTTTTTTTTAAGTTATTGTGAGTCTGTATACACTAAAAAATACTGGACTCCTTATTTCACTCTGATGTAGTGCATCTACCTCTGTCAAGTCCACAGTGTTGCTTAATGAATCCTCAAATTTATTAGATAGGAATGGGAGCCTGGGAACATACAGCGACTTGGCTGAGTTGATAGAACCTCCACCCGAGACATCCTGCTCCTGAGAGGCCTGAATTCTTCCTCTGACTTGTGTTCCTTCTTCAGTGGCTTCTACTTTTGCTCCAGCCTCTTTACTTTCCCTCCAAATGTGTGGCCTCCAATAATTCTCACAGCTTCTCCAAAACTGCATCAGTTTCACAGTTCACCTAAGACACCTCACTGCCTGTCACCAAGGATAAGAACATCTCCCCAAGCCTGGCAGCCTCTTGCCTTTCCAGGGCCACAGCCTGGTAACCAGCCCCACAATTACAAGTAACCACTCTGACCATGCACAGCCCTGGGGATGTATCATGACAAATTGACAAAAATGCCACCGTAAATCACTCCTCTTCCTCAGTCTTGAACCCCCAAGTGAGAGGAGCAGAAGGCTAAACAGCTCATAGCCTTTAGCTATCAATTTGATTTAGCACCTGTGAAGCTACTCCAACAGCCTGGCAGCCAATTAGTGGCCCACAATCATCAGCATTAATTTGTTCACATTTCCCCAGCAAATGGCTAATTGGTTAAACTGAGCAGTGGTTGGGCAGGGCTGCTGCGAAGGAAGAAGGAACTTGGGGCTGTATCCTTTTCTTGCTGAGTACATATTAGATTAAAGGGGATGTTAAAGGACAGACTGTTCCTGAACTCTTTTAGCAGCCCAGAATGACAGCCCTTGATAGCAAGTTGTTACTCTGTATAGTCTGGTGTTTCAAACCTTTTAGGTTAACCAGCTTCTCCTCTATTGGAGTTGCTTAAAGAGAGAACAGATTAAGGCATCCTATTTCCACTTCTTTATCAAGTCTTCCCATATATTTCCATTGTATTTTTATCAAGAATCATATCAAGAATACCTTGCTTGATAATATCAGCATGTTGATTATTCTCCATCACCAATTTCTCCTTCCCTAGTTTCTGCATATTTGTTCTCTGCCTGCTTTTGGCACCTGGGAACTGATTCATATGAACTGTGTTATTCTTTCTTACCTTTTGGTTTACTGCTAGGCATAGCTAATAAAAATCACAAGGAGATTACAAATCAGGAAGAGAGGTAAAAAGTGTTTCTTGCATGCCTCCTCCCTGCTTTGATGCAGATTTCTGGTTTCAGCTGTTGCCCTCCATAGCTACATTTCCTTCTTTGTAACAACTTTTCTACTGCTCTGTTTATCATCAGGTTTTGGAATACTGTCACTCCCCCTTGCTTTTCTGAGCCTAGATATAGTAATAGCTTCCCAGTGCTGCCAGCTTGTAGGTATCTTAAAAAAGTTTGATGGCTCCTTGAAACATGCCCACACTTTTGATAGTAGTCCTTTCATTAAATTATCTTTAAAATACCATCTGAATTTTGTCGAAGGCTTTTTCTGCATCTATTGAGATAGTCATATGGTTTTTATCTTTCAATTTGTTAATGTGGTGTATTACATTGATTGATTTGTGGATATTAAAGAATCATTGCATTCCTGGGATAAAGCCCACTTGGTCATGATGTATGACTTTTTAATATGTTGTTGGATTCTGTTTGCTAGAATTTTGTTAAGGATTTTTGCATCTATGTTCATCAGTGATATTGGCCTGTAGTTTTCTTTTTTTGTGGCATCTTTGTCTGATTTTGGAATTAGGGTGATGGTGGCCTCATAGAATGAGTTTGGAAGTTTACCTTCTTCTGCAATTTTCTGGAAGAGTTTGAGTAAGGTAGGTGTTAGCTCTTCTCTAAATTTTTGGTAGAATTCAGCTGTGAAGCCATCTGGTCCTGGGCTTTTGTTTGCTGGAAGATTTCTGATTACAGTTTCGATTTCCTTGCCTGTGATGGGTCTGTTAAGATCTTCTATTTCTTCCTGGTTCAGTTTTGGAAAGTTATACTTTTCTAGGAGTTTGTTCATTTCTTCCAAGTTGTCCATTTTATTGGCATAGAGCTGCTGGTAGTAGTCTCTTATGATGCTTTGTATTTCAGTGTTGTCTGTTGTGACCTCTCCATTTTCATTTCTAATTTTGTTGATTTGGTTCTTCTCCCTTTGCTTCTTAATGAGTCTTGCTAACAGTTTGTCAATTTTGTTTATCTTTTCAAAAAACCAGCTTTTAGTTTTGTTGATTTTTGCTATGGTCTCTTTTGTTTCTTTTGCATTTATTTCTGCCCTAATTTTTAAGATTTCTTTCCTTCTACTAACACTGGAGTTCTTCATTTCTTCCTTCTCTAGTTGCTTTAGGTGTAGAGCTAGGTTATTTATTTGACTTTTTTCTTGTTTCTTGAGGTAAGCGTGCAGTGCTGTGAACCTTCCCCTTAGCACTGCTTTTACAGTGTCCCATAGGTTTTGGGTTGTTGTGTTTTCATTTTCATTCATTTCTATACATATTTTGATTTCTTTTTTGATTTCTTCTATGATTTGTTGGTTATTCAGAAGCGTGTTATTTAGCTTCCATGTTTGAATTTTTAATAGTTTTTTTTTCTTGTAATTGAGATCTAGTCTTACTGCATTGTGGTCAGAAAAGATGACTGGAATTATTTCAATTTTTTTTTAATTTATCAAGGCTAGATATATGGCCCAGGATGATAAAAACTCTCCAGAAAGCAGGAATAGAAGGAACATACCTCAACATAATAAAAGCTATATATGACAAACCCACAGCAAACATTATCCTCAATGGTGAAAAACTGAAAGCATTTCCCCTAAAATCAGGAACAAGACAAGGGTGCCCACTCTCACCGCTAGTATTCAACATAGTTTTGGAAGTTTTGGCCACAGCAATCAGAGCAGAAAAAGAAGTAAAAGGAATCCAGATAGGAAAAGAAGAAGTGAAACTCTCACTGTTTGCAGATGACATGATCCTCTACATAGAAAACCCTAAAGACTCTACCAGAAAATTACTAGAGCTAATCAATGAATATAGTAAAGTTGCAGGATATAAAATTAACACACAGAAATCCCTTGCTTTCCTATACACTAACAATGAGAAAACAGAAAGAGAAATTAAGGAAGCAATACCATTCACCATTGCAACAAAAAGAATAAAATACTTAGGAGTATATCTACATAAAGAAACAAAAGGCCTATACATATAAAACTATAAAACGCTGATAAAAGAAATCAAAGAGGACACAGATAGATGGAGAAACATACCGTGTTCATGGATTGGAAGAATCAATACTGTGAATATGAGTATACTACCCAAAGCAATCTATAGATTCAATGCAATCCCTATCAAGCTACCAACGGTATTCTTCACAGAACTAGAAGAAATAATTTCACAATTTGTATGGAAATACAAAAACCTCAAATAGCCAAAGCAATCTTGAGAAAGAAGAATGGAACTGGAGGAATCAACCTGCCTGACTTCAGGCTCTACTACAAAGCCACCATCATTAAGACAGTATGGTACTGGCACAAAGACAGAAATATAGATCAATGGAACAGAATAGAAAGCCCAGAGATAAATCCACATAGCTATGGACACCTTATCTTCGACAAAGGAGGCAAGAATATACAATGGAAAAAAGACAACCTCTTTAACAAGTGGTGCTGGGAAAACTGGTCAACCACTTGTAAAAGAATGAAACTAGAACACTTTCTAACACCATACACAAAAATAAACTCAAAATGGGTTAAAGATCTAAATGTAAGACCAGAAACTATAAAACTCCTAGCGGAGAACATAGGCAAAACACTCTCCGACATAAATCACAGCAAGATCCTCTATGACCTACCTCCCAGAATACTGGAAATAAAAGCAAAAATAAACAAATGGGACCTAATGAAACTTAAAAGCTTTTGCACAACCAAGGAAACTATAAGCAAGGTGAAAAGACAGCCCTCAGATTGGGAGAAAATAATAGCAAATGAAGAAACAGACAAAGGATTAATCTCAAAAATATGCAAGCAACTCCTGCAGCTCAATTCCAGAAAAATAAATGACCCAATCAAAAAATGGGCCAAAGAACTAAACAGACATTTCTCCAAAGAAGACATACAGATGGCTAACAAACACATGAAAAGATGCTCAACATCACTCATTATCAGAGAAATGCAAATCGAAACCTCAGTGAGGTACCATTATACGCCAGTCAGGATGGCTGCTATCCAAAAGTCTACAAGCAATAAATGCTGGAGAGGGTATGGAGAAAAGGGGACCTTCTTACACTGTTGGTGGGAGTGCAAACTAGTACAGCCACTATGGAGAACAGTGTGGAGATTCCTTAAAAAACTGGAAATAGAACTGCCATATGACCCAGCAATCCCACTCCTGGGCATACACACCGAGGAAACCAGATCTGAAAGAGACACGTGAACCCCAGTGTTCATCGCAGCATTGTTTATAATAGCCAGGACATGCAAGCAACTTAGATGCCCATCAGCAGACGAATGGATAAGGAAGCTGTGGTACATATACACCATGGAATATTACTCAGCCATTAAAAATAATTCATTTGAATCAGTTCTAATGAGATGGATGAAACTGGAGCCCATTATACAGAGTGAAGTAAGCCAGAAAGATAAAGACCAATACAGTATACTAACACATATATATGGAATTTAAAAGATGGTAACGATAACCCTATAAGCAAAACAGGAAAAGAGACACAGATGTACAGAATAGACTTTTAGACTCTGTGGGAGAAGGTGAGAGTGGGATGTTCTGAGAGAATAACATTGAAACAAGTATACTATCAAGGATGAAACACATCACTAGCCCAGGTGGGATGCATGAGACAAGTACTCAGGGATGGTGCTCTGGGAAGACCCAGAGGGATGCGATGGAGAGGGAGGTGGGAGCGGGGAGCGGGAAGGGGAACACGTGTAAATCCATGGTTGATTCATGTCAATGTATGGCAAAAACCACTACAATATTGTAAAGTAATTAGCCTGCAACTAATAAAAATAAATGGGGAAAAAATAAAATAAAATACCATCTGATTGTCTTACCAGTTATTTTATGTGTCTGATATTTTCCATATGCTTATTTAACAAACATTATTTTGGCCATACTATGCAAGGTGATGGGTGTTCAGCTGTGAGCAAGACAGGATTGTTGTTCCCATGGTATTTGTAGTTTAATTGAGGTGTTAGAGATAAAATAATTGGAAATGAGCTAGTCCAGCATATAGGAGATTGTAACACAGGAATTCTAGAAACAATTATCATCCAAAGTTCATACTTTACAAGAAGGTTCAATCTTGGTGTTGTGCACTGTATGGATTTTGACAAATGTATAATAATGCATATCCACCATTGTACTATTGTACAGAATGGTTTCACTGCCCTAAAAATCCTCTGTGCACTATGTTTTCATCTCTCTCCTAACAACTGCCAACCATTAATCTTTTCACCATTGTCATAGTTTTGTGTTTTACAGAATGTCTTCTAGTTTGAACCATATGGCTTCTTAGCCTTTTGAGATTGAGTTCTTTCACTTTGTAATATTCATTTAATGTTCATTTAAGCGCAGGCAGGTTCTTTACTGTCTGAGCTACCAGGGAAGTGTTACCTCATTGCTTAAAATTTTCAATCCCCTAATTATGTATGAGATTTAACATCTTTCAGTGTGCTTACTTCCAACTTTCTATCTTCATTGAAGTGTCTTTTAAGGCCTTTGTCCTATTTTTTAATCTGGTTATTTTCTATTTTTTTTTTAATTGGAGGATAATTGCTTTATAATGTGTTAGTTTCTGTTGTGTAACAATGTGAATCAGCTATAAGTATAAAAATGTACCTTACCAATTTGTTTTCTTACTGTTGAGTTTTATAAGTTCTTTGTATATTTTGAATAACAGTCCTTTATTAGCTGTGTCTTTTGCAAATATTTTCTCCCAATCTGTGGCTTATCTTCTCATTCTCTTGATACTGGCTTTTGCAGTGCAGAAGTTTTTAATTGTAATGAAATGCAGCTTGTCAATGACTTCTTTCATGGATCTTCCTTTGGTGTTGTATTTAAAGAATTCTCATCATACCAAGCTTCCCTGGTGGCTCAGCTGGTCAAGAGTCCACCTGTGATGCAAGAGACCTGGGTTTGATCCCTGGGTTGGGAAGATCCCCTGGAGAAGGGAAAGGCTACCCACTCCAGTATTCTGGCCTAGAAAATTCTATGAACTGCAGTCCATGGAGTTGAAAAGAGTTGGACACAACTTAGCGACTTTCACTTTCATCATACCAAAGGTACTTGAGGTTTCCTTCAGTATTATTTTGCAGGAGTTTTTATAGTTTTTTGTTTTAGATTTAGGTCTATGAGCAATTTTGAATCCTTTATTTTTTTTTTTGTAAAGGATGTAAGGTCTGTGTCTAAATTCATATTTTACATGTGGATGTCCAGTGTTTTATTTTAGAAGTGATGGATTATCCTCAAAGACTGAGGCTGTCTTTGTCAATATTTTATTTAATACAGATTCACCGTGAGAATCTTACAAGCCAGTAGTATAAAGGCCTTAAGGGGGCACCCGGATATGAACTGCCAGTAGCATAAAGGTAAATGACTCTTAATGAGTCAATAAACAAACAACATACTTCAAACAAATGATATATTAATTGCACTATTGTTCTAGGCAAGAGGAGATAACAGAAACAAAAGTCCAAATTAAGTTGAGGTGTACCTTTTATATGAGGTTGGTTTCTCAGGTGAGCTGGCTTAATCAACCTAGAGCTGAGTTTCAGCTGTTGGAGCAAAAGGAAAGTTCCTTGTTGCTAGGGAACCAAGTTGCTGATATTGGCAGGCAGGCTTGAATACTTTGAGGGTTATCACTCCATGTACCATTTCATGGCTTGTGCTACTGCCTATGAGGTGTTCCTCATCAAGGCAGGGACATATGTTCCTTTTCTTCTTGAGACCACTGCATGGTTTAACACCATTGCCAACCAATAATAGCCTGGCCAGGAAGGAGAAAGTGCCTCAGGATCTGAGAAAAGCCAAATCAGCTAAAGGTAGCTTTTGCACAGACCAAAACTCTCATTTATTCCTCACAAACTCTCAGTATTTATATTCTAAATGTGCCCTTGCCATAGTTTTTTCTCTATATATTCTTACTGATAAGCTCCCACTTGGGTACCTTATTAGCTGAACTACTGAATTCCTATCAACAACAACAGATGAGATGATGACATCCTGACAGAGGTTAATTTAGTTCCGATCAAAAACAACTTTATTTCTAAAACAAAATTTTTTTGTCTTTGTCATAAACAAGTGGATTAAAAAGTTTTCACTTAAGTCATGAACAAGTGGGTTTGAAATCATATCAAGCCAATACTTAACAGTCCAGTTGTTCCAGCATCATTAGTTGAAGACTGTAAGTCTTCCATTGCATAGCCTTTGTTCCTTTGTCAAAGATGAATAGACTTTATTTATGTTGGTCTCTTTCTGAGTTCTCTATCTGTTCCATTGATTTAACTATTCTTTCACCAATAACATACTGTCTTGATTATTGTAGCTTTATGATATGCCTTGGAGTTGAATAGTATCAATCCTCCAGCTTTTTTCTCACTCAGTACTGAGTTGGCTGTTTAGGTCTTTTTTCCTCTGCAAATCAACTTTAGAATCAATTTGTCAATATCCATAAAATAACTTACTTAGATTTTGATTGGAATTGCATGGATTTGTAGGTCAACTGTGAAGAAATGACATGTTGACAATACTGAATCTTCCTATCAATGAACATGCAATATCTCTGCACTTATTTAGCTCTTTAGTATCTTTTGTTGTCAGAGTTTTGTAGTTTTCCTCATATATATCTTGTGTATATTTTCTTAGATTAATACCAAAGTATTTCATTGGAATTGTGTTTTTTTATTTCAAACTTCACTTATTCACTGGTGGTAAACAGGAAAGTAATTGATTTTATATATTAACATTGTATTTTGTGAAGTTGTTATGCTCACTTATTACAATTTTTTTTTTTGGTCAGTTCTTTATGATTCTCTACATAAATGATTATATTATCTGTGCAAACAAAGCCAGTTTTATTCCTTTCCTTCCAAATGGTATACTTTTAATTCCCTTTTCTTGTCTTATTGAGTTAGTCAGGACTCCTGTACAATGTTGAAAAGCAGTGGTGAGGGGGCATCCTTGCTTTATTCTCAATCTTAGCAAGAGAGTTTCTTAACATTAAGTGTGGTGTTAATTGTAGGTTTTTTTTTGTAGACATTCTTTATCAAATTGAGTTTCCCCTCTATTTCTAACTTGCTGACCAAGTTTATCATAAATGGGTATTGGATTTCATCCAGTGTTCTTTCTGTATCTATTTAAATGATAATGCCATTTTTCTTCTTTAGGCTTTTGATATAATGCATGTATGCTAAGTCACTTAAGTTGTGTCTCTTTGTGATCCTATGGATTGTGGCCCCCCAGGCTACTCTGTCCACGGGATTCTCCAGGCAAGAATACTGGAGTGGATTGCCCTGCCCTCCTCCAGAGGATCTTCCCAACCCAGGGACTGAATCCATGTCTCTTAGGTTTCCTGCATTGGCTGGTGGATTCTTTACTACCAGTGCCACCTGTGAAACCTTTTGATACAATGGATTATATTAATTTTTGAATGTTGCATATTTGAGATAAATTTCACTTGCTTGCAGTGCATGGTTCTTTGTATACATAGTTGGATTCAATTTGATAATATTTTGAGCATTTTTGTATCAATGTTTATGAGAGATACTGATCTGATTTTTTTTTTCTTGTAAATAGCTCTGTCAATTTTTGGTATGAGGGTGATGTTGGCTTTGCAAAGTGAATTCAAAAGTATTCTTTCTGATTGTATCTTCTGGAAGAAATTGTAGAGATCTGACATACTTTCATCCTTAAATGTTTTATAGAATACACCAGTGAAAGCATCTAGGCCTGGCTTTCTGTTTTGGAAGGTTATTAGTTATTGATTGAATTTCTTTGATAGCTATAGGTCTATTCAGATTGGCTATTGCTTCTGTTTGTTGGGAGACACGTCTCTCAAAAAATTGGTCCATTTCATCTAAGTTATCAATATTTTAGGAATAGTTTTTCATAATATCCCTTTGTGCTCTGTTTAGTATCCATGACATTTGTAATAATCACTTCTTTCACTTCTGATATTAGTAATTAGTCTCATTTTTTTTTTTTTTCTTCACCTGGCTAGAGGCTTATTGAGTTTACAGATCTTTAAAAGAGCAGTTTTTGGTTTTGTTTCTTTACTGTGAAAAGCCATGTCTGGATACAAATGAGCCCACCAAAGGCATTATTCACTTCTATTAGAGTTGTTTGATCCCCAGCATTTCTCTTTGATTCTTTTTTTTTTTCCATATATTTTTATTAGTTGGAGGCTAATTACTTTACAATATTGTAGTGGTTTTTGCCATACATTGACATGAATCAGCCATGGATTTACATATTACTCAGCCATTAAAAAGAATTCATTTGAATCAGTTCTAATGAGATGGATGAAACTGGAGCCCATTATACAGAGTGAAGTAAGCCAGAAAGATAAAGACCAATACAGTATACTAACTCATATATATGGAATTTAAAAAGATGGTAACGATAACCCTATATGCAAAACAGAAAAAGAGACACAGGTGTACAGAACGGACTTTCTCTTTGATTCTTATGTATACTTTTCCTCTGTCTTACATTATCTGTTTCTTCTTTCATGCTGTCTACTTACTCTGTTAAATCCCTTAGAGTATTAATCATAGCCTTAAAAAAAAAATCTGCTCTGATTATTCAAAGATTCCTGTCATTTGACTCTGGTTCTAATACATGTTCAGTCTCTTTAAACTGTGATTTTTGTCTTTCAGCAATACCTTGTAATTTTTTGTTGAAAAGCAAGCACCATATACTGGGTAAAAGAAAATGCAGTACACAGGCTTTTCATAATGTAATGATAAGGTATAGTGTGAAAGGAAGTCTTCTATAGTCCTATGATTTAGTATCTGTTTTTGGTACCTGTGGATGGAGAACTCCATCTGTGCTTCTCCGTCCCTACACCAACACTTAAGTGAAACAGGAATGGCTGAAGGGGGCTGGAGTTGTGTGTTTCCCTTCCCCCGCGTGGAAGGTTGGTGCGGACAGACTGAAGTTGGTTATTCCCCTTCCCTCAGTTAGTTTAGGCTCTACTCTAATTCTTACTGGTTAGGTTCTGTTAAAACCTTTTTTCCTGAGGGCAGGCTTTGTTAAGAACAGAATGTTATGGTATATTTCAAAACAGTCCCTTTTCCCCTCCCCCTTCTGGAAACATGTGGTGATGCTTCTCTGTCATTTATTGTGAGGAGCTGGTAAACCTCCTGGAGGTAAAACTCTCAAAAGTCTGAGAGCCCGCCTATGACTGTGTTCCCTAGGATTTTGATCTCTCAGGTTTCTCAACAATGAACCTTCAGCAATTGGCTAATGAGAATTCAAGTTTTCCTACTCTCATACTGGTTTGCCAAGGAGGTTTCTGCTCTGGTAAATTGTGAAAGTCTATTTTTTGCTTGTCTGTCTCTCTAATTTTAGAGGCAGTCATTTGTTCTTTGTCCCCCCTTCTCAATATCTATATTCAGAACAAAACTTGCTAAAGCCATAAATGATAAAATGAAAAATGTTATGTCATATACAGTGTGGGGTCTTGTAAAAAGCCACAGGTGGCCTAGGATACACACTACTATCCTGGAAGAGTTTTAAATCTGCTTAGAGAAACAGAACCAACACATGAAACTGAAGACTAAACAAAATGGCCCATGGGTAGGTAGAGGGCTATGGACTAGGACCTGGAGTATTTCTCATTTTGATTCTCCTGTCACTTCTTAAGTATACCATGTCAGGAATTCTTTATTCTTCTCTTCTCCCTATCTCTTGCATCTTTAGACTTTTTTTCCCCTCTCTCAACTGGATTATTGCCTGCACTCAAAAACACACTATATATCTGTTTTTAAAGATGAGAGTTATGGATGTGTGTGTATCTTTTTCCTACTTGCTTTTTCAGCTAGTTCAACCACTTCACTATTTCTCTATTCCTTTATGTCAGCTCTCCTTGAAAGAGTTATTTATACTTTTACACCCCAAGTCATCATCTCCAGTCCTCTGTGCAGCCCATTTTATGAGTATTTGTATACTCACTGAACTCACCTTTGTTAAAATACCATGGATTCTATTTTCCTAAATTTAACTATGCATTTCCATATCCTATCTTACTAATCTACAGGAGCACTTAATGTTGGTAGCATGCTCATTGTTAAAATACTCTTCACTTGATTTCTAGCACACCAATTCCTTGTTTCTCCTTGTCTATGCTTGGATATTTCCATCTCCTGTAGTGATTTCTCTGCATCTTTTTGATAGCCACATATTGGGGTTATGCCAGATCTCATTTTTTAGACAGTATTCTTCCTCTTTGTGTAAGTATCCTGTGTCATGACTATATATACACCATGTATAAATTTACAAATGCAAGACTTGTATCTTTGATCTGAACATATCTCATAAACTCCACAATTTTGTATACACCGCCTTCTAATTATCACCACTTGGGTGTCTAAAAGGCATCTCACACTTCGCCTGTTCACAAAGGACTTCCCAGACTCTCTTCCAGTCTGCTCTTCCAGCATTGTTAATAAATGGCTACCCGCCTCTCATGTCACTCAGGTCACACATCTTGGACTTATCCTAGACTATCCTCTTTTCTTACACCTCACAATTTAACAAATTTTGTCATTGCCACTTTCAGAATGTACTCATAATTTTGCTCTTCTTCAGCTCCTTTAATCCTACCAATCCTGATGCAAGTTACCATCACTGTTTACTTGGCTTATTATAACAGCCTCTCTTACTCCTTATCCCCCTGCAGTCTACTCTCCATACAGTAGCAAGAATACATCTATGAAAATACAAAATGAATCATGTGTGTCTCAGCTCAGAACTCTCCCTTTCCTTCTTAGTTATCTCAGAGTAAGTGCAAAAGTTCTTACAACAGCCCACAGGCCTTTTGTGTTCTGATACCCTCGTATTTTTTCAGATCTCTTGGCATTTACCAAACACAAGAAGAAGGTTTCCACCTCAGAGCCTTTGCAATTCTTCCTGTTTTCTGCCTGAACTTCTCTAATTTTAGTATATGTTGCAATTTTAGTATATGTGCTGCCAAAGCGAGCACTGCCTGAACTTCTCTAGATAGCTGAGTAGCCCACTTGATTACCCCTTTCAAGTCTTTTAAAAGACTACCTTTACTGCGAACTTCCTTTATTACTGTTTGTTAATAGTGTGCACTTTCCGTCCCCCCTTACCTGCTTAAAGGGTGTGTGTGTGTATGTATATGTGTGTGCGTGTGTATAATCCCCTTAGAATGCCAAGTTTCTTGAAGATAGGGAATTGTCTTACTAGTGGCTATATTCTCAGCAGCTACAGACATTCCTGAGACACAGTAGAAACTTAAAAATAATATATTGAATGAGTGAATATACTCAAGAAAGCTCTTTGAACTCTGGTATCAACATACATCTATTTAGTGCCTTCTATGTGTCTGAGAGGAGGGACTAAAACATGAGGGCTATACCTTGAAGTTTGCCTTGAGCGTCCCCAGTCTCCTTCCTTTAGTCTGCCCCTTCTTTCCTACCTTTCGTGACATATTTCTGCAAGTTTTGTTTCAGTCCTAACTCAGGAGGCCTTTCTTCTCCTATTTGCAGAGTAAGAAAGGAAGAGAACTGAGACCCATCTGTTTCCAAATATACCCAGGAGATCACATAGAACCAATGTTCTAACAAGGTTGTAGAGCCAAAGGGTGCTCTCTTGAACAGAGATATAACACAGAGAACACTTCCGTGGAGGAGAATTAACAGTAAGTCAGCCTGGGGGAAGCTCTGATGCCTTACAAATGTGCCTGGTACTCACAGACCCACCCACCACCAAAACAGTTTCCAGGAAATACTATTTGAGGCTGTTACTCAATGAAGAGCTCTGATAGGTTCTCAGATACAGGGAAAAGTTAGCATTAGAGTCTGTATTGTGGAATTGAGTGGGCAGTGGGGGTCCCTAAGGAGACCACTGACTGTGGAGGTTCTTGTTGCTGAGTAACAGCAAGGTGTATCACTCAGGAAAGCAAGACCCTTTGATGGAGGGTGTGTGTGTCAGGTGAAGGTACTTAGGCTTGATGCAGTAGGCAGTAAACGGGGAGCCGTTGTATTTTCTTAGCTGGGACAGAGGTGGTGACATAGTGAAAGCATTGTTTAGAGTGATTGAGAAACCTGGCTGTAAACTATATTAGAATGTGGGCTGTGAACAACCCGCATCAGAGCCACATAAGGATGCAGGCTTTAGTTGGTCTGGAGAAGGGCTCGTAATCTACATTGTAATCTGAATCTCTATGGGAGAGGTCTGAGAATTTGCAGACACCCTAAGTTAAGTGAATGCACACTAGGTTATGGCATGCAGTGTAGCATTTTTTTGCTAACTGTGCGTTGCAGCCCATTAGTGAGCTATAAAATAAATCTAGTGGAATGCATCAAGTAACACAGATGAGAACAAACATATGCTTCCATTTGTGTAGAGTTCATGAACAGGCATGATGAATCTATGGTGAAACAAATCGGCATAGTAGTTTCCTGGGTGGGAGAGAAGGCTGACAGAAAAGGTGCACAAGTCCAGTGCTGGAAATGCTCTGTATCTCGATTTGGATGATGACTACCTGTCAGTATATATCTGTCAAAATTGATCCAACTCTACTTTGGAAATCTATGCTTTCTGCAGTATATAAATTATTCCTCAATAATAACAAAAGTCAAAAGAATGTAGAAATATCCTGGCATCACCCTAAGTAAGGTTAAGGAGTGTGTGTGTGTGCATGTGTGTGCGTGTGTGCATGTGTGTGCACATGCACACACATGCTAGGTCATGACTGGTCAGCATAAGAGCGAGTATTGTTTGAGAGTATGTATTTATGTATGTGTTGAAAGCACCAGAGTAGAGAATACTGCAGTGTTTATGTTTATCTGCCTCCCTTTTGCTTCCTGTAGATTGATACTTTGATCCCTTTCTAATATCTTGCTATTAATATTTCCAGTATGTTTTTATCCTTATAAGGCTACTTGAGATTTTTGGTAGCCTTTCTTCCAAATAAACTCAATATTCTAATTCCTATAAAGTTTCGGTGCAGCGTAGTATTTTTTGTTTTTGATGTGTGTGCAGAGGTAAGACCTGGCTATGAAAGAGTTTGGTCATATTTGTTCAGTAGGACAGTTGACTGCTTCTGAAAGACTTTTTAAAATGGGTTGTAGATTTATAGTAGATCCACAGTTATCACCAATAAGCATTGCAATGTAAAACAGGTAACACACTGCCTGTTCAAAGGGAGCTGTTTGGAGGCTGTTCATTTCATGTTTATGGAATTGGAAAAGGGAATATACATGAAAGCACTGATAATCTGAAGATGCACATAAATAACTTAATGCGTATCTTTGCTTTCTGTTTAATCTGTTTTTCTAGTAAAAGATCATAAAACTTACCATGTTCATTCTCTTGTGGTATTGTGTACTTGTGCATAGAACAGAGTTTTTCTCTGACAACTCTGGATATTACTGATTTTCAGAATGAAAATTCTTTGTTTATAAAGAGAACTAAATATTTCTGGGTAGAGGTATGGATTATTTAAATGAGACTTTAAAACAAAGGAAGTCAAACTGTATTAAGACGAGTCCTGCTCACTATTCATCTTGTAGAACCAAGGGTGGTTTGCTGGTTAGAACCTACTTTTCTCCTGGCTTGAAATCCCCCTTGGATAAGGCTTATTCTCTAACCACCATCCTCAGGATGTTTTTTGGATCTTTTTGTGTACTTGAAATCTAATTAGAATTCTATGCTTTATTTGCATTCTGTTTTCTGTGGAGGACTTGTATAATGCTGGTCCAGTCTTAAGTTCATGTGAAGATACTTAGAAATACTATTGATTTAGGGAGGGTAATTTTCTCCAAGATACTGTGTATACCCAGATGAATCTGAACAGTTTGAAAGTTCTGGTGCATGAAAGAAAGGAGTATTGGAGACATATAATTGGAGAAAAATAAGAAAAATTTTCTTTCTCTGTCTTTCTTATTAATGCCCTTACCTGTGAGATGTGGGATGTGAGATGAGATGTGCTGATAAGGGTAGGTAGGAGGTGTGCTGTTCAGTCATTCAGTCATGTCCAATTCTTTGCAACCCCATGGACTGCAGCAGCCAAGGCTTCCCTGTCCTTCACTATCTCCTGGACTTTGCTCAAACTCATGTCCATTGAGTCAATGATGGCATCCAACCATCTCATCCTCTATCATCCCCTTCTCCTCCTGCCTTCAATCTTTCCCAGCATCAGGGTCTTTTCTAATGAGTCGGTTCTTTGCATCAGGTGGCCAAACTATTGGAGCTTCAGCATCAGTTCTTCCAATGAATAGTCAGAATTGATTTCCTTTAGGATTGACTGGTTTGATCTCCTTGCAGTCCAAGGGACTCTCAAGAGTCTTCTCCAACACCACAGATCAAAAGCATCCATTTTCAACACTCAGCCTTCTTTATGGTCCAACTCTCATACATGACTGCCGGAAAAACAATAGTTTTGACTAGACAGACCTTTGTTGGCAAAGTAATGTGTCTGCTTTTTAATATGCTGTCTAGGTTTGTCATAGCTTTTCTTCCCAGGAGCAAGTGTCTTTTAATTTCATGGCTGCTGTGGGTGAAGGTGACTAATTAGATAACTGGAATATTAAAGAAAGTCTTTTTTTTAAAAGGGAATAAGAAATCATTTTCTACCTTTGAGCTTGACTAAGGCCACCACGTTGCCCACTCCCATGATGCTAGGAAGTGTCATAAGATTGACAAACTTTCATGGCATACTAGGAAAAAGACTAGCTTTTTTGTCTTTTCATTACTTTAAAATCCCAAGGAGCTCATGGTTAAAATGAGAAATCCATAAAGGAAATATACTCCACTCATAGAGATCTCAGCTTATTTTTAACACATTCTTCAATATGATTCATTTTTTAGTCTTTGCCTCAACAACACCATCATCTCCCAATTAATTAAAATATCTAGACAGCTGTCTTCTAGTTATTCAATTTCTATAGATGGAATTTATCCCTGTTAGAAGTGTTAATATAGAGACACTAAATGTTTTAAGAAGTAATGTGAATACTTTAAGAAAAATTTCAACTTATGCTAAAGGAATATTAAATCGCAGAATAAGGTAACACCAGGTCTGATGAGAATATATAACCAGGAAGTATATCCTAGTGACAAAATTGATGGGGTCCTTTAAGATTCTGGGTTACAAATAAGGGAAGCCAACTTTGTGTAGAGAAAAGGATTACTGGGGTGTAATAGGATGATGAGAGTTTGGAGGAATGGTCTTGGAAAGGGGTGGAATTAAGGGATGAATAAAGTATGGGAAGAAGTAATCTGGTTAGGACATGGCACAATATGCCAGATGCATTGCACACAGCCACATCTGCTAGTCATCACCTCTGCTTCAACCACATCCCTTCTGGGCATGACATCATTGGCTACTATAAGTCACTGCCTCCTTCATTCTAGTTTCCCATCGCTGAGCAGTAATATACAACCATCCACTCCAGTTCATATGCTTAGATCCTGGCTGAAAGGAACTGAGGAGGGGGAAAATCTCTCAGTTTCCATTTCTATATTGAGAAATAATGTTCACTGCCTCCTACTGACTTTCCCCAAATTAGGCACAGGGGACCATCCCTACCCAAAGAAGAGGAGTTCTTTATCATTCTGCATGAAGAAAAAACAACAACAACAGCAAAAATCAATACCTACTAAAATGTGTCTAGTAACTGGGAATTTTTATGTAGAAGTTGGATGGGTAACTAGAAATAATAGTGTGCACTGTCTTGCTATATCAAGTGAACGGTTAGAAGATAGTTTCCTACGAGCCCCTGGTCTAATTTGAGGCATCTACGAGATAAGGGAGTTTTTGAGTTATGCTGGTGTGATTGCTGAGTCGTGAGATAAAGCAAGGCACTGTGCACCTTTCCCTGGAAGTTTCATGTTTCAAGTTCAAGTTTATAAGGGAATCCATTTCTACCCCCTCGAGTTCAGTGCTGGGTCTTTATTAAATACTGTAGATTTGGCCTATTACCGCTAGGGGTCATTCTTTTACATGTGTCATTCAAGACCATCTAAGAGGAGGTACTGATTCTGAGACAACTTGAGAGGTTTGTTCTTTCCAAAAATTTTAACTACAGAGACAAATTGCATTTGGTAAATCTGTGGTTCCAGTGACTAGGTATAGAATTGATTGCTATGGGGCTTGTGCTGCCATTCAAAAATAAATAAAGGTCTGGTGAATGAAACTGGCAATTCTTAACATTCTGTGTGATTTAATTTTCAACCTAGAATTCCTTGCACTTTAAGCCCTTCCCTCTCTGCTCAGTATCAACATATATGTGGGGCATTTCAATTGAGTTTAGTTTGTGCTAATTAAAATCTTAAGGTTTTATTAAAATGTGAGGCAGTAAAGACATAGAATTAAGATATCAAAAATGTTAAACATATGAAATATTCCATAAATTAACATTAAAATGAAGATTCCATACATCAAGCTCTTTGGGTATAATGGTTCATGTTTAGGTTTCTTTGTCAATACAGGATGAGACACTTGTACCCTGACCCCATCCAGGATGGGCCCTGCATGCTGGGACATCAGTGTGTGTATATATATATATATATATATATATATATATATATATATGTATATATATATACCCCCCACCATGCACATTTGCTCCAGGCTACTGGGCTTTATCTCAGACCTTGAAGGATTTGGTCTTTGGCTGTTTCCTTTGTGAGGATCAATAATAGTTAACTCGTAGTCTCCATTTTACAATGAAAGTTACCTTTCTGTCCTTAATGAAGATTATTGATAGTCATCATAATTAGAGACGAGGTAGAGACAGTTAAGTGCATCACGCATGGCAGGCACTTCATGTGGCCCTCTCACACACCCTGAACTCTGCCGATGCTTGCCTACCTGCTGGTATTTTGGTTTTTGTTGCATTGCCTGTTTAGATTCAGTTTGCAAGTTCGATTATGAAATGGATCACTGAGTTCAATCACAAGAGAAGGGAGAGCTGTCCTGATGTTGCCACTCCAGACCACAAGTGCTCAGAGTCCTGTGTCTGAAGAATAAAGCCTGATCTGATCACATGGGTTTGTTAGGGCTTCCATGCTGCCCCCCCCCCCACTCTCATGCCTCCCTTTCATCTTTCCCCCGATACTCAGCATTAACCCTCTACTTGTCTACTCCCCTTGCCTTCAACATCCTTCTTCTTCCTCTTTCATTAGTCCTTCTGCTGTCCTGTCTCCTCCTTATCAGGGCATTGGTTGGGGACAGTGGCAGAGCAAGACTGCACAACAGCGCTTGATTTGATGCTTAAGAATGCACATGAAGGCATTCTTTTGAGCATTTTAATGAGCTCTGTTTTCCTGGAATGGCAGAGAGAAAAAAATAAAAGATAGTACACAGAGTTCTTGCTTTTTTTCTTATTGCTGCTATATGGATAAAGACCAAAGTCTTTATCTGTGATTATCCATCAGACATGCAATAAAATGCCCAATTTGCAGTCTTTCAGAACACATTCATCTCTTTCTCGAAAAATCTTTCCTCCCTGAGTCCCCACGGGGCCTCTGAGGAAATATCCTTGCCACCAGCAGCACCAAACTCTGTAATATTGTTATTAAATAATAGGCTCTTTTGGGGCAGAGAACTGACCATGTCCTAGGCATTTGCGGGAACTCAATAAATGCTCCAGGAGCGTAGGTGTTTATGGAGTCCCTAGGGTGTGCTGACATGAATCCTTATGGAAAGGAGGATTCAGCAGTCAGCTAATATTGTGCATGGCCTTTAGGAACTTGCTGTAAAGTTTGGGCTCAGGGGTGGGGTCGTAGATACATGAATCAGTCAGTCAATAGTGCAGAGTAAAATAAGAGAAAGTGGCCCCCAGGTTTGGGCTGTGTCTGAAGTTAACTTGGTTCCAAGGGTTCTGACCACCTTGACTTTATCAAGTGAATTCCTCATGGTTCTCACTTACATGGACAGCTTTGGGAGTAAGTGGGAAACTGTCTGGCACACGCAGAGAGTGAGGAGCCACCAGCTGAAGAAGAAAATCCAATATTTCTCAATATCAAATGTTAACAGGAAGGAAAATGTTCTGCAACTAAGAGCTTGCAGGAAAAGCAAAGGTTACAAGTAGTTTTTGTTGGAGAAGAGTCTTTATTTTCAACTCTCTTTCATCCCATTCTTTCCTCCTCGATGGATATGGCAGGTGGGGACATCTGGTGTGATTGAGTCTAGAGAGAACCTTCGAGACATTAGTAGGAGGCAGATGGACTGCTATCTAAAACCCAGACAATGTGGATCAGCTCTCTTTTGATCTACTTGAAGTTTTTTCCTCTTTGCTTCTGGGACCTCCTACTCTCAGGAAGAGAGGATTTGCCTTGCTTAATGTGATAAGCAAATCAAGCAGACTTTGCTTGTGGGAGCAAGCAGATCACTTCTCTCTTAGTTCCAGATTCTTTACTTACCACTATTCACTGAATTTGGGCTACATTCAAGTCTAAGTTGAGAATGGAGTCATAAAGGCTCACTGAGTCCTTTGACCAGCTTTGCTAGCACTAAATCCCTGTTGGACTCTTCATGTCTTTTCCCCAATGTGTGTTAAGACACAGAGGGGAGCAGTGGGTGATTTGACTATATCTTAACTTCAGTGACTCATAATTGGGATCATAATGTGTTATGTATAGAATAAAGGGCCTTGAGGATATTCTGACACATGCTTTATCATTTTCCAAATAAAGTGATGACAACCATTTTTTACTGTGGTAAGATACATGTAACATAAAATATACCATTTTAACTGTCTAAATGTGCAGTGCATTGGCATTAAATACAGTCACATTGTTATGTAATCATCTCCACTATCCATCTGTGAAATGTTTTTATCTTTCCAAACTGAAACTCTGTACTCATTAAACAGTAACCTCACATTCCCTCCTCCCAGCACCTGGCGATCACCATTCTATTTCCTGTTTCTATGGATTTAACTACTCTTGATATCTCATAAGTGGCTTTATACAGTGTTTGTCCTTTTGTGGCTGGTTTATTTCATTTAGCATCCTGTTCTCAAGTTTCATCCATGTTGTAGCATGTGTTAAAATTTCCTTTCTTTTCAAGATTGAACGATATTCCATTGATGCATGTGCCATATTTTGTTTATCCATTCATCCATCAAGGTATAAAGAAAGTGAAGTCAATCTTAAATGTTCATATTTCTTTTTTGTTCAGAACACTATTTATGCTGGTGGTCTCAGCATCACTGATATTAACAACATCACCTCTCACTCAAATTGCCCCAATTCAGATAGTGAGTTATGTGGTTATCCTCTGAGGACAGCTCTTCTAGAATCTCCATATTTCGTATAATTGATCTCATGTTCAGTGCAAGTTTACAGCTCTTCTGAAAACATTCACTAAACTTAGCACTGACAAGTCATACATCTTTCAAACACAAATAGGACATGTCAGTGGGTGGCATATTCCCAAATGAAGAAGGAAGAGATGATTGGTGATTTTTCAGGCAGCTGGATAAATATTTTATTGACATCACAATTCAGGAGACCAGACTACCTCAAGTCTTCCAAAATTGGAGAGCATCCCTAGCAAGTCTTAGAGGCAGCCAGAAAATAGGTCACAAGTGTGTCTCTCAGCTGGGTGAAAACGATGGCAAATATGAATGTCTTTCTTGCCACATTGATCTGAAGCCTCTGTTAATAGCTGTTAAGGGGGAAAAGGGATGTGTAATTTTTTTCCCCAAGGAGAATTTGCATCATTTGCTTAAGTGGGAGAAGCCACCTGATGGTATAGTGGTGGAGAATTTACTTCAGTGCAATTGATGAAATAGGCAATGTGTAAAGCATAGTAGCTGGAGAGACCCAGCATGAGCTAATCACTCAGGATCTTCACTTTGTCAGGAGGAAGCCTCCCTAGGATTAAAGTTCTCTTTGGGCAGAAAACTTGTCTGGCTTGTTCACTGGTATATCTGCTGCATACAGAGGATGACTGCCCTATGGTAGATGTTTAGATAAATATCAGAGGAATGGATGAGTGAATGACTAACTTTGTGCCTGTCACTTAGTTTCTCAAGAGTTTCATCATTTCATCATAAAATAGGGACAATACCACCTTCTCTGATGTTGTTTTAGGATTATACGGTTTAATTTCCAGTTTGTTTTCATAGGAAGGGTCACTGGACCTTCCCCTAAGGGAAGCATGGAATAAGATGACCCCAGACAAGGAGTATTTTGTATACCATCAATAAAATTGTATACTTGAAATTTACAATTAAAGAAGCCAGAAAAACATATCATAGTTGAACCATTGTTAAATTTTAACAACTCCCTCTGGTCTGTCTACTTTATCATTTTAGAACAAAACTGTAATTGAAGTAATGGACCATACATGCCCTTAATTTAAACGGTTTTACAAATTGTGTCAGGAATAGTAACTGTTCACGAAAATCTGTGTCCTTCTATTTTTCCTTGATGCACAGTTAGGCTCCATTTCCCAACCCCTGTATCAGTTAGGAGTGGCCACGTGCCTGAGTTTTATTGGTCAGTTGGGACAAAAGTGGTATGGCTCTGTCTTGGCATGCTTCTTTAAGCTCCCCTGAGTGATCCTCCATGATGCTCTTTGACAGCCTTGCAGAGTGATAAATTTGGCTTAAAGTTCAAGTTGAAAAAGGTGGATCTTCTTCCTGACTGAGTTCATGGAAGAGAGTGATATCCGCCATACAGAAACACTCACCTTGGGCTGTTAAATGAGTGAGAAGATATTTGTGTTGGAGGCCATTATATATTCTGGAGTTTGTTTGTTAGCAGCAGATAGTGTCAGCTAAATAATACAGTTTTACTGCCTTAGTACTCTCTTGCCAACTCCATTATCTGCTTCCCAGAGTCAAACATTTTCAACTTTTTAAATTATTTATTTTGGTATTTACATCAAAATCTCTAAATAACAAAACTTACATTGCTAGTTCCTTTTAGTTTATGTGCTTTATTGACTTCTCACTCTGGAATATAAACATGTATCTCTTTTTCACCACTGTCCTTTTAGCCCTGCCCCTCATTCCTATGACATAGTTGTAACATAAAAATCAGTCAATATTTCTTATTTAAATTATTCTTAGATTATTAACACTTTTCATAGCTGAGGTATGTTTCACTTTACATGATCAGTTTTTCTTTACTTTATAAGAGATTCACTTTTCTGGAATTAACAATTTGTTCACTCTCTCTTCTTCCTCATCTTCTTCATCCTCCTCTCCCTTTTCCCACTTGCTTAATTTCCTAAGTACTAATCATAATGTATGCATGCAAAGTCACTTCAGTTGTGTCTGACTCCTTGCGACCCTATGGACCTCAGCCTGCCAGGCTCCTCTGTCCATGGGACTCTCCAAGCAAGAATACTGGAATGGATTGCCATACCCTCCTCCAGGGGATCTTCCTGACTCAGGGATCGAACTGGTGTCTCTGAAGTCTCTTGAATTGACAGATGGTTTCTTTACCACTAGTGCCACCTGGGAAACCCACTAATCATTAATCCAGCCCCAAATTCTTCACCAGCTGAATAAGTCTTCTCTCAGTACCCTCAAAGAAATTAAAATTTTTATGTTTCATTTTCTTAAAGAAATATTTCCCATCCACCTACAACCAATCTGAAAAGTAGGTCTCTTAACCTGTTGAATAACTGTCCTTGGGCAGACTCTTTTCAATATCATAAGGAAAATTTTTATCTGTCTTTTTACTGACTCTCTATTTCACATATTATATTTTGTTTTCTCTTGTTATTTCTCTCATATTGCTACAGAATCTTTTCCAGTATCTTTCTGGCATAGAATACATGACAGATACATTTTGGTGTGTGATGGCTGAAAATATCTTGACAATCTGATAATTCTGTTTTGAAAAAAAAATCCTCAGAATTTTGAAGTTATTTCTCTTCTGTATTATTTCTCTTCTGGAGTTGCTATTTTTGAAGTAATCCTAAGCCATTATTGAGAGAGATTTATTGTTATACTTGAATTTTTGTAAATGATTATTTGTAATTGAATTAATTTGTAATAATCTTTATTGAATTATTTGTTCTTTATATGAATCTTTTTTTTCCTTATCTGGAAGTTTCCCATACTTTTTCCTTTCTTCTTATCACTTATTTCTTCAAACTTTTAATAATGCTCTTTGGTTTCTATTTTCTGGAGAATCATGTCTCTCAGTTCTGGAAAAAATAAATTGAGTTACATCTTTTATATCTTCCATCCATTTTCTCTTATTTTTTGGGTCATTTATTATTCATATACTGTACTTCCTGAACTATTTTAGCTTTCTGTTGTTTCACAGATGCAATGTATCTGCTTATCTTTTTGAAAATATTAATGATAGAAGCTATTCAGTTTACATGAAACTAAATAAACTAAAGTTGAGGAGATTGGTTTATTTGGTTTCCATCTCTGTTTCTCGTATTCAGTGCTTCCATTAAAAAGTCCAGTAAGTCTTGGTTTTACTCATTTTAAAGGGAAGAATAAGAATTGATCAGAAACACTATGCATTTGGTTAGAACTGTTCACTATGTTTCTAACATTATCTGAATGGGCAGTTTCTTTGGGAGAATTCTTAATGTCAGTATCTTTAGGTCTTCTAGCTGTAGTTGGTCAGATATCCAAGTTGAAAACTGCTTCAGCATTGCCTTATGAAGGCTGTAAACTGATATAAATTTTTGGGGAGCCATGTAGAAAAAGAATAAAATGAAGGGATTTAACATTCACTGTGAAATTTTTGCTTCTTTTCCCCCCAGAATTGAATTTCTCTCCTGAAATGTTTCTGGAATCCCAAATCTAGACATATTCCACTTTACTCTGTCTAGAGAATAAATTCCTGTCATCAGCTCAAAAGGAGAGGGTAGATTATGGATCTGACTTTCTCAAGAGATCTTTAGACACTCTAATTATTCCCATGTTAATCCTCACTCCCAAGGTACCTGTTTTCTCCAAGTCCTAAACCTTTTAGGGATTCATACTAAAGCTTCCTCTTGGCTTTTCCACTTTAAGCATAGAATTAAGATTTTCTTGGATCTGCAAAGTCATATTGTTAACATATCCTGTCCATTTGCTTCCAGCTTCCAAAATCTTACTGTCTCATCACCCAGTCTTTAATTTCACACAGTTTCATGCCTGAAAACATTTCTAGCATCTTTATAGGGCTTAAGGAGTGGATTAAGTAGAAATATGTTTTCAATCTGCCATCTCTAGTAATAAGATGCATGCAATTTAACTTTTCATTAACTACACATTAAATCATAGATTTCTAATGTAAGATTATTCCTTGAATTATATGAGCTCTCAAACTACTACCCACATAGAAAATTTTCTCCTTACAGACAGCAAAGCTATTCATGAGCAGGTGAGTACATAAACTTTTAGAGGACAATGTAGAGTCACTCAGCATGCATCCCCCAAAAAATTATTTAATGACTACGACAGATCAGATATTGGGAATACAAAAGTGAGCAACACATCATTATAACTTCAGGAATTCACCATGTTGGTGAGTAGTTAAAAAAAATTAGAATAGAATATTAAGAGGGCTTTGACAATGTCAACAAAGGGGAATTCAGAAGTGGGGTATCTACTATCATCTGAATGAATAAGAATTAAAGGCATATTCAATGTTAATATTCCAAGAGATGGAAAGAAACCCAGTTAGATAAAATAGAAATCATGAAAGCTTAGAGATAAGAAATATGATACATTCAAATAACTGAATATGATGCTAGAAGAAGATAAAAGTAGAAAGTTTCACATGAGTGAGACAGTAAGGGGCTATACATGGCATGTTAAGTTGTTTAGAACAATGATGAGTCATAGACTAGTCTTAATTGGGGCATGACAGGTGAATGGGGCCATGTAAGAGAAAAATCATGAAAAATCCACTGATGATGATCCACAGTACCCTTTCCTACTCGGGCCCTTACTATCTAACTCATTTTCTTGTACTCCCATGATTATTTAGCTAATTGTGTTGCAATTAGTACAGTTTCCTGCTAGTCTTATTTATAACCATCAGAACTTATTCACTGATACTTAGTGTACTATCAACTCTGAGCAATTGTGATTAAAACCTGTGTCTTCCACCACTGCCCTGAGAAAAGAGGGGGTACCGTCATGAGGCAAATGATTTGCTCTGGTCCTTTTCCAGGCAGTAGAACGTGCTGGTTCTGCTCTAGTGCTAAATCATTAGACTCTAGAGCTAATGGTTTCAATCTCAATTTAAGCGATTTTCCCTCTAGCAGCTCTGTGACTGCAGATCATATGTTAAATCATTTCCCACCATCTAACAAATGAATACCTTTTTTCCTGTCGAAGAATCATTCCCTCTGCCGATGTCATTCAAAGTTTGGGGCCTTTGAGAGAGTCCTCTTATTCCTGAATTATCTAACATTTTCTCTACAAGATGGATTACCATACCCAAGGTGATTGGGGACAGTGAACATAAAATCCCATATTCTCCAAGGAGGATAGTACAGTGTAAAAAACAAGACCGGATTGTTAGTATCAGACTGACTGGGACTGAAATGCTAGCATCACAACTTGCTTATATAACTATGGAAACTGAGTCTCTGATTCCTTTCTATAAAATAGGAAGATACATACATGCCCACAGCGTTATTCAAAGTATTAAATGAAATAATGCAAGTAGAACAAACTATTAAAATTATAAATACTATTGTGGGCTTTTTAATATTAAAAATTTCTAGATGGTTAATTGTGTACTTTAATTTCTGTATTTCTATTGGCTTAGTCCATGGTAGAAATTTTTTTCTTCTATATTTTTATTATTGTAAAATACACATAAAATTTACCATCTAACCATTTTTAAGTGTGCAGTTCAGTAGTTTTAAATGCATTCATTATGTTGTGCTACCATCACAGCCGTCTATCTCCAGAGTTCTTTTCATTTTGTAAAACTGCAACTCTATACCTATTAAACAATAGCTCCTCATTTCCCCCTTGACCTTCAGCCCCTGACAAATATCATTCTGCTTTCTGTCTCTATGATATTGACTATTCTAGATACATGGCAGGGATTTTTTAAAAAAAATCATTAAATAAAAGAAGCAGCCCTCTGGTCTAGAGCTAGCTCGATTTAAAACAGCTCATAAGGAAATTATGAATTCACTAAGGTTTGCTTTGAGCTCTGCTGGCCTCTACTTTCTGTGACCTTTCAGTTCTCTTGTCCCTGTCCTTTCTCTTATCATCCTGGGTCCTTATATGTTCTTTTACTTTCTCTTCTTCATATTAAAATTTAATTGTAGGAAATAAGGAATGATTTCTTAGTATTCAAATGTCATTTCTTTCTCAATTTAGGAAGATTTTGGCTACAAGTATGAGGAACACCTTCTCTAACTGCCTTAAAGGTTATAGAAATGAATTTTTAAATATACCAAGTCCTGTATCAGAGCAGGATTCAGCTATGTCAATTCCACTGCTCAGTAGCATTATTAGAGGTCAGTTTCCCAGTAACAGCATTGGCTTAATCCTCAGGCTGGTTGCACTTATCAAAAGATGACTTCTTATAATAACTCAGTCTACCTGTTTCTTCTTTCACATAAATCAGCCAAATATAAGAAATGAAAAACTTTTTTTTTTTTTTTCATAATTATGGAGTAAATGATCTTCCCTTCAGCCCTCTTGGACCAAGTTAAATGCCCAGTACTAGATCAAACATGGTTTTTAGAGTGTCACCTCCCCCTGCCAATCAGCCCTACTTTTGGAACTCTGAATGAGAGTGTCTTCCTCTAGGCACAAAGGCTACCTAAAGGGCTTTGTTTAGGAAAGAAAAATGGAGCTGTGATACTATCTAGACTATCCACACCTAGTGCATATCCCCTTCTTCCTCCAAAAATGACCTGTCTCATCAGAGCCTTCATGATCCAGGGAGCAGGTAATAGGATTCATTGGTATGATGATAGTCTCTGCAAGATGAACAAACATCTGCCTAAAGTCCCACCCAGAAGAGAACCAGGGGCTTTTGGTCCTTCATCATGAATCCCCATTTTCTGTGGGCTTGAATGGCTGTGAACAGAGAAAGAGTCTGTGTGTGTGTGTGTGTGTGTGTGTGTGTGTGTGTGTGTGTATTTATATCTATCTCCTGCTAGTCTTCTAGCCTGAATCACCCTCAATGTTGTCTCTTACCAACCAGGTAAGTCACCCTGCACATCCTTCCCTCTCGCTACTCTCTGAGTCCCTTACAAAAGATAACAAATGAAAGCAAGCAGGTTGATACATTTTTAGGAAAATGTTTTACAAAAACCCTTCTGGAAACAGTGGCATCTAAATCCTCTAAATATAAGAATAAAATCTCCTCCTTCCCTGCTATTCTTTTCAAATAGGACTGAGGCTTGGTGATGGGATTTGCTAATAATACAGATGTGTACGTGCCCATTCCATTTGGTTTCCTCATAGCCTTGAGGACAATTATTTGGTTCTGTCAGTTTACTACTGTCAGTCACTACTTTTGATTCTTTCTTGAGCTAATTTCTCTCTTTCCCTCCTTCCCTCCCTCCCTCTTTATCTCCCTCTCTCTCATTTTTCTCTTTTTTTGGGGGGGGGCAGAGGAATGTAAAAGATGGATTCTTTATTGACATGCTTGTTAACACAGTTCTATTCCCCCCAAATTATATATTAATAAAAAAAGGAAAGATCTGTGCTTTTGTAACTTCTAGGGCTAAAGAGTTTGTTTTTATGTTTGACTTTATTATGAAGTGACAGATTTGTAGCAGAGAGTAAAATCAGGGATTTAAAAAAGAACAGGGATGAAAAGGAAAACCATTTATCTCTGTGTGACTTGTGTGAAAGGCCATCCACATAGAATTAGGATCTCAGGGATCTTAAACACTGTATTAGCATGAGCCCACTTGCTGATACAATGGACAAGACCCTAACTCTAAACAGATTAAACAGATGACAGGGGAATTAGGAGATATATTAGAATAGCTCAGTGTTGAATAAGGAATACAAAAGTCAAATTTGAGAGAGACCAGAACTGGGGCAATGCTTATAATTCATTGATCAAATAATGTTATTGGCAGATATTATTCTTAGATAAGTGAAAGTGTTAGTTGCTCAGTCATGGCCGACTCTCTGTGACCACATGGACTGTACCCCACCAGGCTCCTCTGACCATGGGATTCTCCAGGCAAGATTACTGGAGTGAGTTGCCATTCCCTTCTCCAGGAGATCTTCCTAACCCAAGGGTTGAACCCAGGTTTCTGGCCTTGCAAATAGATTTTAACACTAACTAGTCTGGCTCTAAACCTATATTTTGAAACACTTGATGGCTTTTAATCACTTTTAGAGGTAGACTTTCTCACGCAAGAAGGTGCTTGCTACTTCTCAGAGGCTTATTTGCAGCTCTGCTTCCTCCTTTTGGCAAAGAGCAGGACCACTGCAGCTTCAGACTCAGATAAAATCTGGATCTTAAATTTGAAGTCCTAGGGAATGCCTTGTCTGGGACAACATGGGTGATGACTCTGTTCTTGGATCAGTAAATATGGTCAAGTGGTAGAGGTATTCCCTTTGGCTTAGACTAGTTTCTGGGTAGCCTGCCTAACCAGGCAGACCTTGTGTGTTGCCAGAAAGATGGAGGAAGGGATGCAGGGCAGATAAGAACCACTATGGCTCAGGACAATGGCTGTGTAACCAGCATGTTGACCAACTTGATTCAACCCTCACTGTCGACTTGAGGGAAATGCTTAAATAGCTTGGTTTTCCAGAGAACTCATTGCCTCCCAAGGATGCCCATTACTGTTTAAAGAGTTTCAAGCTTCAGAGAGCAGATGAGGAAAGTGTTTTGGAATACTAAAGGTCTCTCCCAGCCTTTGCATTAGCATTGTACCACAAAAACCTATAAAGAGAGTATCTGGTCTACTTAAACCTCTATATGTTTTCACTAGGATATCCCCAGAGTCTAGCACAGATGGATGGATGGGTGAACAAACCTGGTTCAATGCAATTTAACAAGCACTTATTGAACCATCAGGTTGATTGATTATCTCCCCAGGAAGGCTGATAATTTTGGCACGGAAGGTAATAACAGATTCAAGACTTGTGAAAGAGTCCTTAGGGAAGTGTGATTTCTAGAGTCAACAATGGCTATGTAAATTCTCCAAAGGAAGAGAAAGTTTGTGCAGAAAAGTCAGCCTTAGCCCAGGCTACATCTTTCTATGTATGTGAGCTTCACTAATAAAACAGAAGTTATCATGTCAAAGTTTCCAGAGGTCAGAGGAATCTGGACTATTATGTATTCCACTTTTTACAAGTATTTATTCTCAGAGCCAAAATGTTAGATTTTAAGCTATGTAATCAATAAGGTCTCTCCTAACACTGTCAATGATTTATAATTTTAGTGCTGAAAAGGACCATTTCCTGGAATGTCCTATATGATTTTTTTTTTTTTTGAAAATTAAGTTATATTGTCAATGTACTTGGTAATGCAATTTGAAGGAACTCTATCATGAAATCCACAAAATGTAGAATTATTTTCTATAATTTGTCCATTATTCACCATTTATGTGAACTTGGATTTTCACAAATCAATTTTGCCTTACTACCCCTCTTCCCACAAGCCAAACCTTTCCTGGATTCTGTGTGGCCCCACAAAGAGGGGAAGCCCTTAGCTGCTGGTCTGACAGCATCACCTCTATCTGTTGACATCCAGATAGTCTAAGGAAATATATCACATTGGTGTTCCAGATGGATTGGACCTAACACAGAGGGGAGTCAGCCCTTTCCAAACACCCCCACAGAGGAGATGAGCTGAGTGATAGATTTCAAGCACAATGAGACTGGGCATTGTCACAGACTGGAATTATGATGGCAGAAATCACACCCATTGTTGCATTTGGGGCCTGTGGTAAATATACGCTGGCTTACTAAATGTGTACAAAAAACTGGCACCAACCAGAGCCATAAGATGGAATTTTCAAGCTTAATTCAGTTTCCTCATACCAAAAAGAATAAATATTTAAATTCTTGAGAATATTACCATTAATAATTCTTAAAGATAATGACAAATACACATGTATTTGCTGTGCTGTGCTTAATTGCTCAGTCGTGTCCAACTCTTTGCAACCCCATGGACTGTAGCCTGCCAGGCTCCTCTGTCCATGGGGATTCTCCAGGCAAGAATACTGGGGTGGGTTGCCATGCCCTGCTCCAGGCAATCTTCCCAACCCAGGGATTGAACCCAGGTTTCCCGCATCGCAGGCAGATTCTTTACTGTCTGAACCACTGGTGAAGTCCGTATTTCAAGACAGTAAGGAATGGTAGAACTTGGCAAGAGCTTGCCCACGCTAAAGACATTCACATTTAAGCACATAAAATGATATGTTGGAAAAAACCCATGGGCCAAGGATTATTATTATTAATGGTAATTTTTTGTACTTTTCAACAAGATTGCCAACTGTACCCATGTACAAGTTGTGCTATATTCTTAAATAAATATATATATATATATGCATATGTATTCATACAGGTATATAAATGCATTTAGAACTAAAGGTTCTAACACCATTGTGCCAGAACAATAAACATAAAACACAAGGCAAAAAGTCTGCCGCACATAGTTGTATTGTAGGTACATGATTCAAAGCAAGTGAAATACTGATGTAAATTAGTCTCTTTCTCCTACAAGACTGTTGCTAGGCCTGTAAGGTTTACATCAAGGTCAAAGGGACAATTACCTCAATGAAGAAAAATATCTGCACAAAAACAAAACTTTGACTTGGTCTATCAGGGGCTCCTCCCTCTGTTTTCTCAATGAATTCCAACCTAGGTCTGGTAGATGCTAAATTGTTTAACTGCTAAATTATAGGGCTTTAATAAAAATCCAGAAAAGTCAGGGAGTCAAAAGTTGATATACTCCTTTTAGATTTGAAGTAGGGCCAATATAATGTAACTTGCAAGCTATATAGGCATATTCACATTTGCACACAATTAGTAAGTATGTTGGAGCTATAGCAGGGTTTCTTAACAGTAGTACTGTTGACATTTTGGACCTGATAATTCTTTGTTGTAATGAGATGTCTTGTGAGTTATAGAATACTTTGCAATATCTCTCACTTCTGTGCAGTAAATGTAATATCCTTTCCTCTACCCCACGGGTCCCCAACCCCCAGGCATGGATCAGTAGTGGTTTGTGGCCTTTAAAAACAGGGCCACACAGCAGGAAGAGAGCAGCAGATGAGTGAGCAAAGCTTCATCTGTATTTACTGCCATTCTCCATCACTCACGTTAGTGCCTGAGCTCTGCCTTGTCTCAGATCAGCGGCGACATTGGATTCTCATAGGAGCTCAAGCCCTACTGTGAACTGTGCATGCAAGGGATCTAGGTTGCACGGTTCTTCTGAGAATCACCCCCAAACTATCCCCACCCCCTCATCCATGGAAAAACTGGTACCTAGTGCCCAAAATTTTGGGGACTGCTGCTCTACCCCACTGAGTAAATTTAAAAATGTCTCTAAAGAAAGTGAAAGTCACTCAGTCATGTTCGACTCTTTATGATCCCATGAACTTATACAGTCCATGGAATTCTCCAGGCCAGAATGCTGGAGTGGGTAGCCTTTCCCTTTTCCAGGGGATCTTCCCAACCCAGGGATTGAACACAGGTCTCCCGCATTGCAGGCAGATTCTTTACCAGCTGAGCCACAAGGGAAGCCTTGTGCTAGACATTGCCAAATGTCACTTGTTGGGCAAATTGCTTCTGGTTGAGAAGCACTGGTTTAAAATGAAGACCCGACTACCTTCCATTATGACTATCCTAAACATTCTTATTTACTATGGATATTTCTATGAAAGACATCGTCGAGGCACTTCATTTAGTTCTTTCAGTCTAATGTTAAGGGTGTCTGTCTTAGGTTTTATTTCTTAGAAGAGCCTGCAAAAGGGATTTCTGTGCAAGCAGTTTGCCAAAGGAGTGCTTCAAAGAGGATTCATCTGTGAGTGAGGTAAGCAGATTAAGGAAGGAGGAGGAGCAGCAGCAAATACATGGATTCAGATGAGATCTAGCCTCAGGCTGATCCCTTCAGAAGTTCTGAAATATAAATTGCACCATGGAATTTGTCCAGTGTTGAATCGAGGGTACCAGACTTCTGTATCCCATGCTGGTCAGTCATTGCAGTGAAGGTTGAGACTTTGTGAACTGTACCAATAGTATCTGCTATAGGATTTCTCCATAATAATTTTGAATGAAGTTGATTGGCTTAAAATATTTTCTCCAGAGGTGGATATTATTATGAAAATGGAAGCACATGGAGAATGGTCCAAATTGGCATTAACTTTGGCCTAATATAAAACTTCTTTATTTAAAATTAAAATTTTTGAAGAAGATATTTTACTGGTAATTAGTAACTTTGAATGCCTTTTTACTATAATTATGCCTCCAAGCATAAACTTACGAAACATTTTTTAAATTGACATTGTGTTTTCTCTACAGTGGGAAACATTATATATACATATATGTGTATATATACACACATACACACACTTTACCAGAATTGCAACAATGAAGATCTCCAGTATACACTTAAAATGTGTCTTCTGTCCCTTTTCCCTATTTGTTTGTGCTCAGAGAAAGTGAAAACGGTAATGAGAATGGCAAGGACAGGAAGGACATTATCATTACTGTAAACAAAATGAGTCATTCAGATTGAGAGAGGTGAGGGAATAGAAAGTCATATTTGTTGCTTAGTTGCTAAGTCATGTCTGACTCTTTTGTGACCCTATTGACCGTAGCCCACCAGACTTATTTGCCCATGAGATTTTCTCATTAAGAATACTGGAATGGCTTAACATTCCCTTCTCCAGGGGATCTTCCAGACCCAGGGATCAAACCTGCATCTCCTGCATGGCAGGCAGATTCTTCATCACTGAGACACCAGGGAAAGTCCTATACTTCATTCTAAAAGCTAATGCAAATGACTCTTTGATCATTATGTGGGGTGGTTGTACCATTATTTCCCTGTGTACACGTGTGCACACATGCTATGGAAAGATGACTTACCAGTAATAACACTTGCTTGAAAAAAACTGTAAACATATCTGCATAAATCTCCATGCAAATACCTTTTTTTGGATTTTGGGGACAACTGCAAATATTTTTTAATGTATCTATCATTTAGATGTGGTTCATATAACATTATAAATATACATACATATATATATAATATGCATATATATAACATTATAAAGATGAACAAAAATGAACCTGACAGGGACATGGTTACCTTTGTTTAGAAAATGACAGTGTACACATTATTCCTACAAGTCCATTAAGCACTCTGCTAATTGCTATCAAGGGAACCTTAGTTTGTCAAAGTTTGCAATCTAGTTGTGTAGGCAGAATAAACACATGGAAGATGATGACAATTGATTCCAGGTCATAAGTAGTTTTAACAAGTGGTACCTATAGAATATGCTAGAAGTATTTCTGGGGGGAGAGAGGCTGTTTTTATTTTTGTTTTGTTGTTTGAGATAACTAGAACCCACTAGGGGCTTCCCTAGTGGCTCAGATGGTAAAGAATCTGCCTGCAATGTGGGAGACTTGGCTTTGATCCCTGGGTTGGGAAGATTCCCTGGAGGAGGGCATGGCAACCCACTCTCATATTCTTGCTTGGAGAATCCCCACGGACAGAGGAGCCTGGCAGGCTGCAGTCAAGGGGTCATAAAGAGTTGGACAAGACTGAGCAACCAAGCACAGCACAGAAAACTTGAGGGGTGTTTACATTCAGTTTTGAAGTTGTGTGAGGTACTTCATCTATTCTTAGGCAACATTTAGCTATTGCAAACAATTCACAGTTTTATTTGTGATGTTCTAGGTTCAAGTAGCAGTGTTGAATTCCTCAAGTTACCAAAAAGAAGAGTAAGGGTTTCTCTTTAAAACTCATATTTTTTTCTGTTTAAGAAATTATGTCTAAAGAGTTCAGAAAGTCTGAAGAAGAAATGAAAGGTAATTCATAACCCCAACATGTTTTGCCTTGTGTAAACCACTACTAAAATATTGATAAACAGGAATGGATTTCTTTTCAGAGTTTGAGATGTAAAATTGCCTTACACAACCATGGGTGGTCTAAAAGTGATGTGAGAAGTTGTCATCTAGGCTGTATCAGCTGCTTTAGGACCCACTTACCTACTAATAGCCATATAATAACATCTCAAGCAATTCTGTGATAGGGAACTCTAACTCCTGGAGAAAACCAGACTATTTTCAGAGACTTAACATAGTCTGAAAATGCTTCAACATATTATATCTAAATCATCCGCCTTTCATTTTCCATGTGTTTTCCTGATCATGAGTGTCCCAAGCATAAATTAAATCTTCAATTCTAAGGTTTTTGTGGTGACTTTGTTCCTTTCTCTGTCTCTTGACCAAGTCCCTGTTCACTGACTGATGAATACTCTGGAAGGTATTCACAAGTAAACTTTGCAACAATAATATTATGGAAGAAATTCTAGGTACGCTCTAAATTGTGCACAGAGAGATCAGAATTGTTCTACCTTTTTTTTTTTTTTAAGAATAAAGTAATAACTAATAGTTGTCACATAGTGTGAACAGCAATATTGCTGTTATGCAGGAAAGTCTTCATTACTTATCTGTCTCCTTTTGTCACGCCCCCCCCTCTTCCACCAAACAGCCCCAACAATATCTCCTGGGCTTTTTAAATTCAATATCTAATAAGAAATAATTATGTGTGTCAACTTTCAGCTGTCAAAGAGAGAGAAGATGATTTATAACAGAAAATTGAAATTCCAACAGTTGGCATTTTCATAAATTCCTTTATTTTTAAAGGAGCATATGTTATTTAGGAGTTGGTTGAAGCCTTTTGATCTTTCTGTCTGACTATACATCCCCATTCTCTCAGTGGTCACCAAAGGAGCATGAATGTTTTGTAAAAAGAAACAGAGACAGTGAATTCTTTTAGTATGAGTGTCCCCTGAATAATGTTAAAAGAAAAACAAATGGTGGAAAGATAATCTTACGGTAGGGGAGTTCATAATCAGTGGGGAATTTTACATCACTTCCAAACTATCCTATCTAAGGGTCTGTAACTCATTTAGGGACTAGGCAGCTACCATACATGAGTAATAAGGGATGGGTGAAGATGGTGGTAACTGAAGAGGTCACGGATCACCTAAAGGCAAAAGGTTATCTCAGCATCAAATTATTACTGCTCTTTGGAAGTTTGGGTCCACCCACTGTTCTGGATGCTCTGACATTTTTCAAGAGATGCCCCTCAAATCCTTCTTTTGGTGCAAACTCTCTTGCCTTTTTTCACAATTGGTAATTAACTTTTTAAAAAGCATTATGTAGATCAGGCAAAAATAGTTCTGTGGGCTGAATTTGGACAAAGGTAGCACTGTTTGAGACCCCAGACATGGAAGTTCTTTTAATGCTAACTGGTAAGTCTAATAAGTTGTTCATTTAAAATAGTTGAAGAAAGATTCACAGAGCCTCTTAAAGGCTGAATAGGGTTGAAGTTAGTGAAAGGGAATGGAAACATTCCGCCTAGAAAATAAACATGTCTGAAGATAGATAAATGGGAATAACCACTAACATGAAGATGTGATAGTTGAATGTCCTAAATGTTTGGCATATATGATACTAACTGAAGAGGTAAAGGGAATTGTTGGATGAGTTACATGAGATCAAAGAAGATATTTTATGCCAACCAGAGGGAAAAGATTCAATGGAAATGATTGGAAGCAGAAAGACAATGATAACATTGCAGCAGGAGAATGGTACAATACAAGCAGCAGTTAATAGAGGTTTTTAGGGGTGTGTGTTTGAGGGCATGTCCAGGTTAGTGCTCTGGACCATTCTGGAGATGGTGCCCTTGTCTTTGTTGACTAATCACTAATCAGTGGAGGAAGTTCAGCCTAGGGAAGGCTGGGAAACACCCTGGATGGTTGTAATAAGAGAGAGATCCCTTGGACTGTTGACTTACAAGTGTTTTCTACTTCTATTCCTTCAATCCTTCCTTAATTTATGCCACTAATATTTACTGAGCACCTGTCTGCATCCAGTTCAGTTCATTTAAGTCTCTCAATTGTGTCTGACTCTGTGATCCCATGGACTGCAGCACACCAGGATTCCCTGTCCATCGCCAACTCCTGCAGTTTACTCAAACTCATGTCCATTGAGTCCGTGATGCATCCAACCATCTCATCCTCTGTTGTTGCCTTCTCCTTCCACCTTCAATCTTTCCCAGCATCAGGGTCTTCTCCAATAAGTCAGTTCTTTGTATCAGGTGGCCAAAGTATTGGAGTTTCAGCTTCAGCATCAGTCCTTCCAATGAATATTCAAGACTGATTTTCTTTAGGATGGAGTGGTTCAATCTCCTCGCAGTCCAAGGGACTCTCAAGAGTCTTCTCCAACACCATAGTTCAAAAGCATCAATTCTTTGGTGCTCAGCTTTCTTTGTAGCCCAACTCTCACATACATACATGACTACTGGAAAAACCATAGCTTTGACTAGATGGACGTTTGTTGGCAAAGTAATGTCTCTGCTTTTTAATATGCTGTCTAGGTTGGTCATAACTTTTCTTCCAAGGAGCAAGCATCTTTTAATTTCATGGCTGCAGTTGCCATCTTCAGTGATTTTGGAGAACCCCCAAAATAAAGTCTGTCACTGTTTTCACTGTTTCCCCATCTATTTGCCATGAAGTGATGGGACCAGATGCCATGATCTTAGTTTTCTGAATGTTGAGTTTTAAGCCAACTTTTTCACTCTCCTCTTTCACTTTCATCAAGAGGCTTTTTAGTTCTTCTTCACTTTCTGCCATAAGGGTGGTGTCATCTGCATATCTGAGGTTATTGATATTTCTCCCGGCAATCTTGATTCCAGCTTGTGCTTCATCTAGCCCAACTTTTCTCATGATGTACTCTGCATATAAGTTAAATAAGCAGAGTGACAATATACAGCCTTGACGTACTCCTTTTCCTATTTGGAACCAGTCTGTTGTTCCATGTCCAGTTCTAACTGTTGCTTCCTGACCTGCATACAGGTTTCTCAAGAGGCAGGTCAGGTGGTCAGGTATTCTCATCTCTTAAAGAATTTTCCCCATTTTGTTGTGATCCACACAGTCAAAGACTTTGGTATAGTCAATAAAGCAGAAGTAGATGTTTTATAGGAACTCTCTTGCTTTTTTGTTGATCCAACGGAAGTTGGTAATTTGATCTCTGTTTCCTCTGCATTTTCCTACATCCTGCACTATACTAATGTCTAGGGGAAATTTTCCCTTCTACCCTTCTTGAGCTCTTGTGACTGGAATAATAATAAAATTGATACAAAATAGATTAACAAGAAAGAAAGAAAGAAATATGTGCACAAAGATTTCTCATTAAAATGAGACATAAGAAGTAGCCAAATCTTGCAGCCTTTATATTTCTTTAGAAAAAAGAACATTTGTGAGAAGTTGACAGGGCAAAGACTTAGGTTTGGTGTGATCAATCAGTGAAGAAAGTAAACTTTGGGTTCAGGGTAGTAAATTAAAGAAGTAACAAAGTTTGTTTGTAAATCCTGCTTGGCCTGAATTCCTTGTCTCTGGCAACATGGGTGTTCTTTTTTACTTTTAGTTGGAGGGGAGGGTACCTTTCATATGAGAGATTCATTTCCTGCTTTCAGGGAGACAAAAGGGAGGGGTCCAGTGTCCCTTCTGCAGTGCCCATTTCTTAAGCAACTTTAAATCAAAATGACAAGCTATTGATGTACATTTTGGCATGGCCTATGCTAGGCCTCAATACTAAGAACTAAAGATTGCCTGAGAAATATAATGGAAGTAAAAATGCAGATCACATTTGCATAAAGAGTAAGAGCTGAGAGAAAGGAATAGAAGGAGCTACAGGAGCACAGAAGACAGGCACCTGGACAGGCATGAAGTATTCAGGAAATGCAGTCCAGAAACAGCATCAAAATTGAAATGTTGAGGATCCATAGAAGTCAAACAGGCCAAGCACAGGGACAAGAGGTTCATGGAACATGGGCAAAAGCAGATGTTGGAGCTGAAATGGGAACTGAGCACATTTAAACATGCCTGGAATATAAAAAGAAAGGGTAAAATTGAAAAAAAAAAAAAAAAAGAAAGAAAGGGCAAAATTGGCAAGAGGTGAGTCTGGAAAGGTAGTCAGGAACCCCATTCAGTGAGTCTTGAAAGCTTTAGGAATCTGTACTTTGCTCAAAGAAATTAAATATTTTAAACTGAATGTTAATCATTTTCTATGCTTTCAAAAAATCCAAATTTCATTTTAAAATTGGATTGGCAACAGAATGCCTGGAGAAGGGAAACAAGGATTTGATTTTGTTTATATACCCAGAGAATTGACCCTAGCAAGCAACTCAAAAAGGCATTACTGTTGATTGGACAGTGAGAGGAATAAATACAAACTCTGAGAAGGAGTCTAGTACAGTGCAGACAAGCAAGAAAGTGTGTTGGTGCTACTATCACAACTCTGGATTGTTGGAGGCTGGAGGGCTCTTCAGTTCAGTTCAGTCGCTCATTCATGTCCTACTACCTGCAACCCCATAGACTGCAGCATGTCAGGGTTCCCTGTCCATCACCAAGTCCTGGAGCCTGCTCAAACTCATGTCCATTGAATCAGTGATGCCATCCAACCATCTCATCCTCTGTTGTTCCCTTCTCCTCCTGCCTTCAATCTTTCCCAGCATCAGGGTCTTTTCCAATGAGTCATTTCTTTGCATCAGGTGGCCAAATTATTGGAGTTTCAGTTTCAGCATCAGTCCTTCCAATGAGTATTCAGGACTTATTTCCTTTATGATTGACTTCTTTGATCTCCTTACAGTCCAAGGGACTCTCAAGAGTCTTCTCCAACACCACAGTTCAAAAGCATCAATTCTTCAGCGCTCAGCTTTCTTTATCATCCAACTCTCACATCTGTACTTGACTACTGGAAAAAACATTGGTTTGAGTAGATGCACCTTTGTCAGCAAAGTAATATCTCTGCTTTTTAATATGCTGTCTAGGATGGTCATAGCTTTTCTTCCAAGGAGCAAGCGTCTTTTAATTTCATGGCTGCAGTTACCATCTTCGGTGATTTTGAAGTCCAAGATAATAAAGTCTGTCACTGTTTCCATTGTTTCCCCATCTATTAGAAACCTTTGTATTTCTTTATACTAAAGAGGAAACTGAGGCAGTGAGGAGGAGGGTCATGCTGACAATCACATGGTACTCCATTGGTGGCATAGATAGGAGCCAGATCCCAAGAACACTGTTTTCATTTTAGTATGAAAGCTAAATAGCTTGTGACATTAAGGTAGGGGAAAAAAACCTCAAAGAATACAAGAATTTTAGTTATTGGTTTCCACATCCATGGAGAAAGTAAGCAGCATTTTCAGTCTAGTCCCCAGAGTGAAACATAGACATACAAAACAAATATTTATATAAGTTAGTAATTTTTAACGCTCTGAATTTATCTATCTTCCAACTATGACTTTTTCCTAATGAACTAGACTCGGGGACAAAGTCCATTCTATGATGTTGAACTCTATGTTTTTAAATAGTTTTTCTGTCTAAAATTAGGAATTGAACAATCCTAGGAGAAAATATTTTCACGTTTTCAGAGAAAATTCTATCAGAGGATATAGAAGAAGTTCCTGGGTTTTCAGCTTCCTGTCTGTCTGGTCACTCCTAGAAAGAGAGGGTGAACTTGAAAGTCTTTGAGGGCCCTTCTACTTCAGAGATTCACTGAACATGGATAACAAAAAGCCAAACTTCTTACTCTTTTTAATATACCTGATTTTTCAAACAAATAAATGATTTGCAAGAAATAAATTTTATATATATATCACTGAGTAGGAGTGGATATTAATCATTTTGGTAAATAGATTTCACTTTACTCTCCAAACATAAAACTAAAGCAGCATTCAAATTATTTATAAATGAACCAAGGGGGATGAGGAGGTAATTCCAGGGAACTGCCAGTTGTTAAAATAGTTGATAAATTGGGTTTAAACAAGGCTTGCTCTGTCTCTATACCAGAGTGAGTTTCTACATATAAGGTTTGTACCTGGATCCTGCTCTGCAGTAGTAAAATGAGCTAGCTATTTCAGGGGAAGGCATATCCACACCAACTGAGAATATCATCGTTCCAACAGTTCAACACTTGGCATGTAACAGACAATGTTAGTTGAATAGACCAACACACTCACCAAGCTGGTAGCAGTAGTGGTTGGTCATTTTTGTGTGATACGTACTTTTTATGGGGGAACAACAGTGCTTAACCAAGCAAACCCGTCTTAATGGTAAATGTCCAGCTGTTCTTTAAAGAGAAATTTGGGGATTACAGATACCTTCTGGTGCTGTTTACAGAGGCCACTGATTTACAGAAACAAAAAACAATAACTGTTTCTCAGATAGTATTGAACTGCTGATAGATTTTATCGATAAGATCATTTCTATTTATGCGAGAAAGACATCCTGGTGGACCTAGGATTTAAGAAGAGCTAGGTAGGAATTTAGAAGGTGTTAGAGTCACAGATGCTTAGAATGACGAGCTAACGTCTTCTTGCTCATCTTCTTCTTATTCCCAATCTACTACTCTTCCAAAAATTTTTATTTCCTGTGAATTTTGCAGAATGACTTAGGTCCAGCAAGTGTAAAATCTTACGTTAGCACGCAGGCATATTGCTTTTGTGTAACATGAGTAGTAAGAATAAATACCTCTATTAAAATATTTTTGGCATTTGCTGACCATATTTTTAAAGCAGGGCTTCCAAGATTTAGATTAAGAAATCTAAATCTTAGATTAAGAAATCCTGAAGACATTCACCTTTAGTGCACAAAAGTAATATTAGAATTTGTAAAGGTGTGTGCACAAGTCTGAATTATGTTAATATGAAAAGACAATTATCTACATGAGACTGAAAGGTAATTGTCTCCCTCAGTTGAGACAGAATAGCACATTATAACAAGAATCGTCATCACAAAATTTAAAATACTTTGTATCACATTGAATATGGCAAGCATCCAGCACAACCGACATCCTTTAAGTTCTAATACCTAAGACTAGACCTAGAGCAACTATGCTGACAGACTGCATGTAACACATAGTAATGTGGAAAGACAGAACATTGGTATTTTTAGTTACTTTACCCTCTATCACCTAAAAGTATCCAAGTAGGCTATCTATTTCATTTGTAGACCTAAGGAATAATGGTTGCTGGCAATTATACATACAAATCTAGAGAATGCTAAGAGAGTTATTATTATTTAAACACACCCCTTCTAATATAGACTATTTTGTGAAGCGGCAATAAAATTCTATAGAGTAAGATAAAATGGGGCTTCCCAGGTGACTCTAGTGGTAAAAATCCACCTGCCAATGCAGGAGATGTGGGCTCAATCTGTGGGTCTGGAAGATTCTCTGTAGTAGAAATTGGCAATCTGCTCAAGTTTTTTTGCCTGGAAAATTCTATAGACAGAGGAGTCTGGTGGGCTGTAGTTCACGCAGCTGCAAAGAGTCAGACACTACTGACCAACTGAACATATGATAAAAGTTACTTCAAGGTTTTCTTGCTGACCAACTAATAAAACGTTTAAATAGCACTAGTCTAAAACGTGCTTTTGAGTTGCAAAGTTGTGGGAATAAACATAACCCTAAGAGATAGCAGGCCATCAGATTTGTTATTCTCTGGAAGAATCTGTTGATTGGCACAAGGCTTCAGCTCTGAGACCAGTGACCAGTAAGGAAGGTTAATTGCATGGATGTTCATGAATAGACGTGGTTCAGAGTCTGGATCTGAGAGAGAAGAAACTTTAAAGCTCAACAAGTCTCACAGTGACTTGGCCTTCTGGTTCTCCCCCTGGACCTGGAAGAGTAGTTTCAGGTTTGTGGATCAAGACAGTTCGAAAGTGCCCCTTTGGGGATCTGGGAGTATATTCCAATATACTGATTCCATAAATCTTATGTCTACACACACTGCCCTAGATCCTGCTGAAATCCCAGAGAGTGATCAAGTAGGCTTCTCATGTGGATTTAACAGAGCTCAAAGTTACTATTGTATTACAGTATCTGCCCAGAATAGAGTGTTTCAGGCTTGCATCCAAGGTCTGTAACATGTGTAGGTCAAGTTCTTGTGTATGGATTTCTAGGCCACTAGTTTAATACATTTGGTGAATATAGTAAGTTTTTTGAAACTGTGTGAAAATTATGTGGTATGTGGTTATTTGGGCTTTCTGGTAGCTCAGACAGTAAAGAATCTGCCTGCAGTGTGGGAGACCTGTATTTGATCCCTGGGTTGAAAAGATCCTCTGGAGGAAGGCATGGCAACCCACTCCAGTATTTTTGCCTGGAAAATCCCATGGACAGAAGAGCCTGACTGGCTGCAGATCATGGGGTCACAGAGTCAGACATGACTGAGCGACTAAGCACAGCATGGCACATGTGGTTATTTTATAAAAACTTAATTCTCATAATCCTATGAGATAGTTGCTATTTATGCCCTGATTTTACAGATGTAGCAACTAAAGCATAGAAAAGCTCATGTATCTTGGTAAAGATCACATTTAGATTAATCCTTTGTCTGTTTCTTCATTTGCTATTATTTTCTCCCAATCTGACGGCTGTCTTTTCACCTTACTTATAGTTTCCTTTGTAGTGCAAAAGCTTTTAAGTTCCAGAAAAATAAATGACCCAATCAAAAAATGGGCCAAAGAACTAAACAGACATTTCTCCAAAGAAGACATACAGATGGCTAACAAACACATGAAAAGGTGCTCAACATCACTCATTATTAGAGAAATGCAAATCAAAACCACAATGAGGTACCATTACACGCCAGTCAGGATGGCTGCTATCCAAAAGACTACAAGCAATAAATGCTGGAGAGGGTGTGGAGAAAAGGGAACCCTCTTACACTGTTGGTGGGAATGCAAACTAGTACAGCCACTATGGAAAACAGTGTGGAGATTCCTTAAAAAACTGGAAATAGAACTGCCATATGACCCAGCAATCCCACTTTTGGGCATACACACTGAGGAAACCAGATCTGAAAGAGACACGTGCACCCCAATGTTCATTGCAGCACTGTTTATAATAGCCAGGACATGGAAGCAACCTAGATGCCCATCAGCAGATGAATGGATAAGGAAGCTGTGGTACATATACACCATGGAATATTACTCAGCTGTCAAAAAGAATTCATTTGAATCAGTCCTAATGAGATGGATGAAACTGGAGCCCATTATACAGAGTGAAGTAAGCCAGAAAGATAAAGAACATTACAGCATACTAACACATATATATGGAATTTAGAAAGATGGTAATGATAACCCTATATGCAAAACAGAAAAAGAGACACAGAAATACAGAACAGACTTTTGAACTCTGTGGGAGAATGTGAGGGTGGGATGTTTCAAAAGAACAGCATGTGTACTATCTATGGTGAAACAGATCACCAGCCCAGGTGGGATGCATGAGACAAGTGCTCGGGCCTGGTGCACTGGGAAGACCCAGAGGAGTCGGGTGAAGAGGGAGGTGGGAGGGGGGATCGGGATGGGGAATAAGTGTAAATCTATGGCTGATTCATATCAATGTATGACAAAACCCACTGAAATGTTGTGAAGTAATTAGCCTCCAACTAATAAAAAAATTAAAAAAAAAAAAAAAAAAAAAAAATCACATTTAGTGAAGACAGAAACAAAATAAAGTCAGTGATATTCCAGAGTCTCTGATCTCAAACATTCATCTGACCTACCACATGATGTCTCTTATGTCCCTTTCCTATACGAATTTCCCTTCTTTTAGGAACTTTGGAACTGAAGCTTTGAGTGAGGTTGCTGAATCATGTCAGAAACGGTGTCCAGAAAGGGAGAACACATCATTTCCTTTTTTTCCCATCCCATCAGTGAAGTATTATTGAGATAGGTAATAATGAGGGATAGAGGTCTTTTGAAATTTTGCAGTAGAAGATTTTGAGGATTCAACTTAACTGTGGCAGTTTTTAGGCTAACGGTCAAGACCAACAGCAAAAAGATGTTTTGAATGGTAAGCTTTAACAAAGAGGGTTGTTGGAATTTAGGGAACAGGGTTTGATGACTATGCCCTGAGAAGCCTGAAGGGGAAGACATCCTGTGGAGATAAGATATCTGTGGCGCTTCATCTTCTGGGCTTACAAATCAGGTTCCATCGTCACAAAAGGAGCTCCATATCTCATGAAAAAATTGTTAGATAAGAATGCTAATATATTAATTTGCAATGAGAACTATAGTCCCCTGTGCACTGGAATACTTGCATCAGCATGGGCAGCACATTCTCTCACTGCAGGCAGGCCAGTGCAGAAAACCAAATTATAATCAGATAGAAGGTTGCTTGATTAGTATGGAATTAGAGAAAGAATCAGTTAGATGATTGTAGGTTTAATGGGGTGAGACAAAAACAGCCTGATATGTCCATCTCCACAGCAGGGATAGCTTTTTAAATAGCAATATAATATTCACACTGCACTGACCTAAATTCCCTCTCCCCTCGTGGAGCTGGGAGAGGCACAGCCAACTTTTCTCTTGTCATTATGATTTTCCTGTAACTATTTTCTGACCAGTTTCCTTTCTGTTGGTGAGTTATCTTTTTTTTTTTTTGAAATATGTTGAATATTTTTAGTTTAATTTGCTCAAGTCAAAAAAAAATCCTTTCTTTCAAATTATTTCTACTGACTTTTCTAATTTGTCTTTGGATTCCTGCTCAGAGAACAGCTGAAGTTCTAAGTATTTCCATTTATTATTAGCTTAGCAGAATAAAATCTCAAAGAAGTAATATATGATAAGTATGACTTCTCATTTACCCTCTCTGATGCCTATACATTTTGCTTATTAAAAAGTAAGCAAAAGTCAATAAAGGAAGATTTGATAAGGAGATGTTAAAAACTGAGGGTATATCCTAGACTTAATTCACATAATCACATTCAACGCAAGAGTCCCATATATTTTTTCTGTCCTTTGTTGTTGTTGTCCAGTCACTTAGTCGTGTTAGACGCTTTGTGACCCCATGGACTGCAGCACGCCAGGCTTCCCTGTCCTTCACTATCTCCTGGGGTTTACTCAAACTCAAGTCCGTTGAGTCGGTGATGCCATGCTACCATCTCATCCTCTGTTGCCCTTTTCTTTCTATCCTTAGCCCATGAATTGAAATAATTGAGTCTCAAAAGGTTACATTAATGCCTTACAAGGTCTTAAAGATGACACAACTATTCATTCACATTTGTTGAACTGTTCTTATTCAAATGAAACAGCTTTAACTCTGGAAGACTATTTTTATAAGTGTTAAAACCAGAATTTTTAACTTATTTATTGTTTAACTTGAAAATTCTATTAACCAGAATATCCTATTTCCAAGTCTTTGGCTCAATTGGTATATTTACATTTATATCAACTCTGTAATATAAAATCTCTTATGTTTCCGAACACAGTACAGTGTCCAGAGCATACTTTGCTGCTGCTGCTGCTAAGTCACCTCAGTCGTGTCCGACTCTGTGTGACCCCATAGACGGCAGCCCACAAGGCTCCCCCATCCCTGGGATTCTCCAGGCAAGAACACTGGAGTGGGTTGCCATTTCCTTCTCCAATGCATGAAAGTGAAAAGTGAAAGTGAAGTCCCTCAGTTGTATCCGACTGTTAGCAACCCCATGGACTGCAGCCTACCAGGGCTTCTCCGTCCATGGGATTTTCCAGGAAAGATTACTGGAGTGGGTTGCGATTGCCTTCTCTGGAGCATACTTTAGGCTTGGTAAACTCCTAGAGGAATAAGCTAGGTTCTTAGACCCTTTCTTCCATTGGATTCAACACTGTTAGCATGATACTTTCCCCAAGGTGTAACAGTTGCTGTTGATGATGACCTGTTTTACATCTTCTCATCCACCTCTAAGTTTATCAGTATCTTTGAAGTACACATCCTGAACACCCTGCTAGCATCTCACCATAAGAGTCTGTATCTTTGTTTCTCTGCCTGGTAGATTTCTTCAGTTCCAAGAAAGCAGGACACCCTAGAAATGCTGGAATACAACATACCCAGAATAACTTCACTGAATTTGGAAGACAAATTATTCCAGCTTCCCAAACTTCTATGAGATAATTGGGTAGTATAATACATGTTACTAGATGCCTAAAGAGTCCCACTGGAGATTTAGCCCCTAAGTATCACTTCTAATTAACACACCTTTTATTGACTCCCTGCATTCAGTCTCACTTTTACCACTCCATCACTTATGCTTCCTGGCTCTCAGATAAATTGTGCCTATTTCAAGGCATGATTTTGTGGGAACCCAAGAAAAGCAAGTCACTCACTTATGATTTTCTATCATGATGAACTCACTGTGTTGTTAGTCAATCGCATTTTACTATTAAACATAGAGAATGAGTCTTTATTTAGAACCACTGAATGACATATAATAGAGCTCCTTCTTCTACTTCCCTAGGACTTGACAAGGGAAGTCCTTGTTTCTGAAGATTCTCAAGAATTATAGGTGATTTTTAACTTTGCAGATGGTCAAGCATGATTCTTTAGCAAGAATTCAAATTTTTGAATTATTATTTTGCTTTGGAAAAGAACCTGTTAATGTATTTAATACTCTTGAGAGTCCCTTGGACTGCAAGGAGATCCAACTAGTCCATCCTAAAGGAAATCATTCCTAAATATTCATTGCAAGGACTGATGCTGAAGCTGAAACTCCAATACTTTGGCCACCTGATGTGAAGAACTGACTCATTTGAAAAGACCCTGATGCTGGGAAAGATTGAGGGAGGGAGAAGGGAATGGCTCAGGATGAGATGGTTGGATGCATTACCGGCTCAACGGACATGAGTTTGAGTAAACTCCAGGAGTTGGTGATGGACAGGGAGGCCTGGCGTGCTATGGTTCATGGCGCTGAAAAGAGTCGGACATGACTGAGCGACTGAACTGAAATGATCAATGATCAGAGCCTTTTACCTGTTAATTCCACTTCTAGGAATTTACTTCAAGGAAATATATTTTAAAAATGGTGTATGCACCTGATTATTTTTCTCAAATACCAACCAGTAAGATACCAAAGAACTTCAGAAAAATTGTTCCCTGATATGTCCACTTTTGGTATTAAAGTTTTATTTACCTTTCTTGTACTCTCTTTGTATATTATATGTATGAAAGTGAAAGTGAAGTCACTCAGTTGTGAACGACTCTTTGCAACCCCATGGACTGTAGCCTACCAGGCTTTTCCATCCATGGGATTCTCCAGGCAAGAGTACTGGAGTGGGTTGCCATTTCCTTCTCCAGGGGATCTTCTCAACCCAGGGATGAAACCCAGGTTTCCCACATTGTAGGCAGATGCTTTACCATCTGAGCCAACAGGGAAGGCATATTAAATGTATAATTATATATATATATATATATATATATATACACACCATTAATATAATATATATATAATAAAAAATATATATACCATTTTTTCCACTATACAAAAATCAACTTTTAATTGTTTACAATCCACTAGACAAAAATCAACTTTTAATTGTTTACATATATATATATATGTCAGATGTGAAAATAGGCATTTCAGAACAGAACTGCTTAGAATAATAGCTAATAAAAGGTTGAAAATAATCTTAATGTCCAACAATGAGGAATAATCAATTGGATCATAATGCATTAACTAGTTGTAAAATTATGTAGTTGAAGAGATGGGACTAACAAATATAAGATTGATGTGATGCTAAATGAAAAGAAGCTATGGAAAAAATTTGTGTTACAGTTACCTTGCAAATATAAGGGTTGCATATGGACAAGAGATGGAACAGAACTGGTTAAAGCTAGCTATAATCTACCACAATCATGTCCTCTTTTCATATATAAGCAAAGAAAAGAAATGAGAAGCAAAGAATGTTGTTAGGACTATAATTACAATGTGTGCAGAATTCAAAGGTTAAGATAGTGTCAAATAATTATAAACATTGACAGCATATGCCTCTATTTCCTCCCCACCTCAATGAGAACAGAGATAATGGGCAATGATATCACAACTATACTATCAACTTAGAAATCCTAGATTAAAATGTTAGGAATAAAAGCACGCAGGAAAGGAGAAAATGATCCCAGGGAGATGATGTGATTTGCTAAAGTTAATTAGCTGGAGAGCCAGAATCGGCTCTGGTCTTCTGAACATTAGTGTAGAGTTCAGACAATTTCTTTATCTGTAAGTGGAGTAATAGCTCCTGCCCGCTATAGGTCTTTGGCTCTTGTAGGAATTATATGAAAGGGAATTCATAAGGGAGCTCTGTACATTGCAAATCCAGTCAACAATGAAGTAATGCAGAGTTTAAAAGAAAAATGAAGCGATATGGAGGCTGGTGATTCACAATCTGTAGAGTTCAAAGGCATAAAGTCTTGAAAAGAAGGTCATTATCTAGCATGGGAGGTGCAGGATGTTGGCTACTCCCATGATATTTCTGAAGAATGAACGTCTTAGTCAGAACTGTGGTGGATCAAGTATAAGTTGCTGATGCCTGGTTCTCTTTCCCCAGACATGATAGTGCCCATGCTTTGTACCTGTACTACCCGGGGGTGGTTCAGACAAGAAGAGCTAGAGCTGTCAACTTAGCTCTGTCTCCTCTCATCCTCATTTTCAGACACACTACACACAGTGTCTCCCTTAAGACTTGAACTCTGTTCTCTCCAACTAAGCCCCCCTGAGCCAAGGGCAGGTCAGCTTGGGCTTTCAGAAGAACCCATGCCAAGCTACTCCAGGTCTCTATAGGGTCTTTACAATCAGGTAGGATGATTTAGAACTTTGTAGGGATATGAAAGAACAAATCTGCACATAGAAGATGCCCAACAAGTGTTGAAGTGCTGAGAAAGGATGACACTCTGCTAAGTAATATAAGGTTCAAATTGTGAATTAGTACTTTAAACATTAAAAACACTATTATTTTCAAGTACTACATTTTTATGAAATATATTTATGTATATATGTATGTATATATATGTATGCATATGTGTGTGTGTGTATATATATATATACGATGTACTACAATAAACTCAAAGAAATCAGAAAAAAATCAAGGGGGCTTCCCTGGTAGCTCAGCTGGTAAAGAAACTGCCTACAGTGCAGGAGATCTTGGTTCAGTTCCTGGGTTGAGAAGATCCCCTGGAGAAGGGAACAGCTACCCACTCCAGTATTCTGGCCTGGAGAATTCCATGGACTGTATAGTCCATGGGGTCACAAAGAGTCAGATACCACTGAGCGACTTTCACTTTTGCAATAAACAAGGGGCTAGATAGTTTAAGATCTAGATTCTAGTCTTGGTTCCATCACTAACTTGGTCTATGACTGCGGATGATTACTTGAACACTCTAGGCCTCTTTATAAAATAGATTTTTCTAGATGATTCCTAAGATATTTTTTAACTCTAATGTTCTATGACTATATATGAACAACATTAAAAACAAACCTAACATATATTTACAAATAAGCCTCCCTTTCAGGGGAATAGTACAACAACAAAAACAAAGTGAGGTTTTTGACACGTGTCACCCAATACTAAATCACCTATGGTATATATATCAACACAGGTTTTACTGAATTTTCAATCTGGCTGCATAAAGACAAATATTCTAATAAATAGCATAATTCTGAAACTTAAGGTCTCTTTCTTTCTACATCTTTCTGCCATCCCCACCTTTCTACAGAATTCTGTTTAGTTGCTCATTCATGTCTGACTCTTTGCGACCCCATGGACAGCAATACGGCAGGCTTCCCTGTCCTTCACCATCTCCCAGAACTTACTTAAACTCAAGTCCATTGAGTCAGTGATGCCATCCAACCATCTTGTCCTCTGTCATCTCCTCCTCCTCCTGCCTTCAATCTTTCCCGGCGTCGGGGTCTTTTCTAATGAGTCCACTCTTTGCATCAGGTGGCCAAAGTATTGGAGCTTCAGTTTCAGCATCAGTCCTTCCCTTGAATATTCAGGATTGATTTCCTTTAGGATCGACTGGTTTGATCTCCTTGCAGTCCAAGGGACTCTCAAGAGTCTTCTCCAGCACCACAGTTCAAAAGCATCAATTATTCCACGTTAGTCTTCTTTATGGTCCAATTATCACATCCATACATGACTACTGGAAAAACCATAGCTTTAACTATATGGACCTCTGTTGGCATTATTTTGTCAGCAAAGTAATTTCTCTGCTTTTTAATACAGTGTCTGGGTTTGTTATAGCTTTTCTTCCAACGAGCAGGCATCTTTTTTATTTCATGGCTGCAGTGATTTTGAAGCCCAAGAAAATGTGGTCTCTCACTGTTTCCATTGTTTCCCCATCTATTTGCCATGAAGTCGTGGCACCGGATGCTGTGATCTTCTTTTTTTTTTGAATGTTGAGTTTTAAGCCAGCTTTTTTACTCTCCTCTTTCACCTTTGTAATGTAGATTTTAAGAACATACATTCAGCCAGATTGAGTTCAAAGTCAGGGTTTGCTAACATATAGCTGATGACTTTAGAAAATTATTTAGCTTTTCTATGTCTCATTTAAAATAACTATAATGATATTACTAACCTTGAAAGGTAGTTGCAAGGATTAAATGACATTATACATAAAGCTCTGAGAACACTTAACGTGTGTTAACTTTTAAGAGTATAAATAATATATATATCCTTTACAAGTGGGATATCATATCTTGAGAAAACAGTAGCTTGTTATGGGAGCTTGTTGAGTACCTATATGTTGTCCGGGTGTCAATGCCTACTAGTAAGTTTAAAGCTTCAGCTGTAGTTCAGGAAGAGGTCTAGCCGGCCTTGTGGTTTATATTCATCAGGTTTATATTTACTCACATAGGCAGAGATTTCACATCTATAAGTAGCTAACATTATCCATGAACAAAAATTGTGTAAGGAGAGAAGAGGGTGGAAGAACAGGACTTTCTTTTGACACCTACTCTTAAGAAACAGGTTGAGGTAAAGGACTGAATGGACCATACGACAAGTAGCCAAAGAACTAAAGAGTGATTCCATAAAAGTCGAAGTACGGAGTTTCAAGCAGAAGGTACTCAAAACAGTCAAGTTATATAGACTTGAGGCCAGATAAAGACTGTCAAAAAATCATTGCCTCTGACAATCCAAAGGTTATTTCTAATCTTTGAGAGAACAGTCTTGGGGGAATGATGAAGGAAGAAACTAGATTTCAGGTGACTAGGGAATATATAGGAGGTGGAAAATACAAGTCAGGGTGTGAAGATTACCATTTCAATATGGTGTCAGGTAAATGACTGCTGCTGCTGCTGCTAAGTCAGTTGAGTCGTGTCCGACTCTGTGCGACCCCATAGATGGCAGCCCACCAGGCTCCTCTGTCCCTGGGATTCTCCAGGCAAGAATACTGGAGTGGGTTACATTTCCTTCTCCAATGCATGCATGCATGCTAAGTCGCTTCAGTCATGTCCGACTCTGTGTGACCCTATGGACAGCAGCCCACCAGGCTCCTCTGTCCACGGAATTCTCTAGGCAAGAATACTGGAGTGGGTTGCCATTTCCTTCTCCACAGGTAAATGAAGTTCATACCTGATCCAGCTGAGAACAAGAACTCAAAAATACGGTCATGTGCTTTTAAGATATAACCTAGTATTTTGTATAATTAGTGTTTTAGTATAATTTACTTAGTATTTCAGTATAATTTACTACATATAGTAAGTTACATATGTACACACAGATATGTATATGTGTATGTATACGCATGTATATAGGGCTTCCTCAGTGGCTCTGTGGTGAAGAATCTGCCTGTAATGCAGGAGAAACAGGAGACGCAGGTTCAGTCCCTGAGTCAGGAAGATACCCTGGAGGAGGGCATGGCAACTCACTCCAGTATTCCTGCCTTGGGAATTCCAGGGACAGAGGAGCCTGGTGGGCTATAGTCCATGGGGTTGCAAAGGATCACACATAACTGAAGCAACTGAGCACACATGCATGCATGTATACACACACACACACACACATGCATAAATGCTAATATTTAGCATTTATCAGTCCTGCTTATTTTTTAAGCTAAAATTTCCACTGATACTTAGCATTTGAGCATAGCAGTTTTATGTATCCTTCTATTTCCTAGCTTTATTTAAGTCAGAGGATACTGACAAATTAGTATTTGTAAAATTCTTTCTATTTAAGGTGGTAGAAAATGAGGGAAAAGATAGTAGAAAGAAAGGAATAAAAGTGCCAAGGACTAAGGTTGTAAGTTAAAAAAATAGAGAAAAGAAAGCTAACAAGGAATAAAGCAAAACATTACTTCTGCAAATCAGAAAAAAGCTTAAAGCAGCTGCAGAAGTTGTTGCTGATGAATTCAGTTCTTATCCTGAATATCTTTTCCGACTATAAAGGCAAGACATTTTGAGAAAGATTTCTGGGGTCATAGCTGAAGTTTTCACATCAGGATTAGTTTAGATCTCTGGATCTCTGACTCATGACCTCCTAAACAGAATATAAATTTGCTCTCAGAAGAAGGAAGGCAAGTTAATCTAGCAGAATGCTCTAAGTAGGTCCCCGAAAGAAACATTTTTATCCATTCTACCGAAATTGGAGAAAAGGCTAAATTTAGCTCTGATAGACCTCTGAATTGTCTACTAAATGCCACTGTGAATGCTGTTAAACAAAATAACCCTGTGCTGCATAGGAGAAGCCAATGAACACAGAACGAATGCTGTCATTAGAAACAATTAATTCCATTTCTGTCACCATTTTAGATTATCTCATCAAGGAAGAACCATAATGTTTATTGGACGTTTGTAATTAAAAACATTTTCTATGAAAAAAATTACTCTTTCTCAAAGTAGATTTTGAAAACTATATGTGCTGTTAATGTCTGGCATGGTCTTGTCACAGGTAAATATGGTGGTGAATAAAATTCAGGGGTGAAGGCAGACTCCAACTCCCAGAATTGTGAGAAGATGCTAATATGCAAATGGAAAGTTTCCCATTTTGTATTTATTCAAAAGAGCAACATACACACACACACACACACAAGCAAAAGAATAGAGAAACTCTAAGAGCTAGACTATAAAGGAGACCAAGTTTAACATAGGCACTCTCTTACTTTCTGTTTTCATACATTCTCCTTCGTCTATCAAAATTAGGTGCTTATTATGAGTTTTGATTTTTAAAGATTCTGTTCTCAACCAGGAGTCAATAAAGCTGTATTTTCACTAAAAAGCTGTTTAGAGTTAGTTCCTCTAGCACAGCTGAATTTTAAACAGTCAACCAACAAATACTATATATATATATCTTATGTGTGTAGTACTGTGGGGTTACAGAAGGCCTAGATGTTGCTCAAAGCATATTATCTTTGTTAGGCTAATAAAAGATGACACAGAGAACAATAAAGATGACATTTGATTAACCCCTGTTGATGGAGCTACTGTCTTATATTAATAGCATTATCCATTCCAAACAATGTAGTAGTATAAGAGAGAGTCTAGCCTTCCAGTGAAAATGATAGAATCTGGGGCCAGTTTACTGGTTCTGCCATATATTAGCTGTATGACCATGGGCAAATCCCTGAAAATACACTTGCTTCAGTTTCATATATTTATCATGGAGGCAAATCTAGTATCTTCCTCATAGAATTGAATTTGTCATTTCCCTCCTCTCTATGAGAGGTGTTTGGTCGGGGATGAACACTGCCAAGCAAGTGCCTCCAGCATCATTTTCAGGTTTAGTAGGTAGATAGTAGATGTGAATACAGAGGATTCATCACATCCAATTTAACATTTCTGGGCTTCTGATAGTACTATAGGTGCCTCGTTATTCAATGACACTAATGAATTCTCTTCTTCATTGGAGCGTAGATGGCTATAGAAGAAAGGCTAGAAACCACATGAAAAGCCTGGTGTCAGAATCCCAGAGATGGTAGGAAAAGTCCTGACACTAAAGCACAAGGCAAGGAAGCCATTTAGCTCAGGGACACCCGTGGACACAGTCTTGCTCACCAGCGGATAGGGACATGGCTTAGTGGGTATATGAGTGATTCAGGCAGCAGGAGTCACTTTGGGGGTAAGGAAGCCAACACAAAGCTTTTGTTCTGAAGGGATGTCAACATTCCAGCTGCTAAAAGGAGAGCAGCTGGATGGTGGCCTGACATTGAGCTTGCCCTGAACTTTCCTACGGTTTCCCCACTCTTTCCAGGTCTTTCTCTCTAACTCTCTCCATGTACTGACATTTTACTTGTTCTTAAAGCTATGTAAGTGAGGAATATAGATGGGATTCTGTTACTTCCCACAAAAAGGAAAACAAAGTCAACAAAAACTTACAAAGAAAAATACATATAGACTTACATAATTAAAATACACAGAAAAGTCCAGCACATAGGATTTGCTTCAAGCATGCCTGGGCTCAGTTTTTGGAAGATGTCGTTGATGATAGTGATGTGACAATAGAGCCTAGTTGCAGAAACACAGCCAAGCAATGGGAAGGTACTAGTCTTACAGAAAAGGGAGATGGCTAACATGTTGGATCAAAGCCAGAACTGACCTCTTCGGCCTGATTGCTGTAGATTTTGTGTCTACTCTTCACCTAGCACTGTGGCCAGGAGCATGGACTCTGTTGACCGGCCTAGATTTTCCCAGGTCCTCACAAATCACCAGGTGGGGCCAGCACCACCAGACTACAAGGGCTGACACCGGGGAGAAGAAGTCCCCAAGTGAAAATACGATCATGAAATTCTGTTACAGCAGGAGAGGAATAAATGGTTGATTTATGGAAGGAAAAAAAAAAAAGCCACTGCCACTACTAAAAATAACCTACAAATCCCACTGATGAAGCCTTGTTTATATTTTATTTCCTTCAGGAAATTTTTCCTGAAAATTCAGGAAATTTTCACCAACCAGAAGTGAACCCTTCCCCTCCAAGTTCTGCTAAGCAATTCTGTTTATTTGCCTTGTCATATTCACTTGTTTATGTGCCTTCTCTCCTTTTATAATTCCTGTTTAAAGGCACTATTTTGTTTACACCTGAATTGAACATAGAGTCTAACACAACACTTGCATATGGAAACTGTCATTAAGAAATATTGGCTACTGTGTTTATATATAGATTTCTTTTTGATTTGAAAGTTAGATGTATCATTTTTAGAAAAATGAAATAGCTGTAAATGATTAAGGACACATAAAATCAGTCATGGATAGCTTTTGGGAATTTCTAATATTATTATTCTGCAGAGTTTATTTACTGTTTGTATTTTCATCAGTCTTTAATCATCCATAATTATTTCACTTTTCTAAAAAAAATTATATTAACCAATATTAGTTGAACACCTTGATGCATAGAAAGTGAATAACATGGTGCTTCTCTATAGTCTCAGTTTCTCAAATAAGCCTAGTATTGTAATTTTTGTTGCACAGATTATGACTGAAATATACAGAGGTTAAAACAAGTAGCTGAGCTGTAGAGCTTGAGATGGAGACTGGATTTGAATTCAGATCTGACTGAAATACTGAGGGCTTTCATCATACCACAAATATGGTATGCTTTATGTTTTAACACTTATGCGTCCTGCATTTCATCACGTGGGAGTGAGCTGTTGCTTTTCTGTGGTCTTTACTAGAAGGTGAGAGCATATTTTCATTGTTTTCTTCATTTTCAAGCCCCTAATACCAAGTAATAATATTTTTCCTTCCTCCCTTCTTTCCTTTTCTCCTGCCTTCTTTTTTTTTTGTTATAATCTTTGAAGTAGTTGTGGAATATTCTGCGTTTAGAAAGATATAATGGCATTGGGGTCCCCTGCTTGGCTTCTTGTGATAAAGAAGTTTAGGCTTAATCCTTGCTTCCCTCAGTAAAAATTCTATCCTCTTGAAGAAGATTGTAAACTTTGTCTCCTTTTCCTTAAAATGGCTAATAATAATAGTGCTTATTTTATAGGGTTCCTGTGAGACTTAAATGGAATACTTTATGAACACCATTAACTGTGAGCCTGGTACATAGTAAACACACAATAAAATCTGTGCACTATTGGCTACTACTTATTTTATGACGTACATTTGATCTTTCAGACTTTATGACCTTTGAATTATTTTAAAATTTTGAATATCTATTTCCAAAACCAGAAAGTAGAACTTTTCAAAATAACCAAGAGATAGCAGTCAAATAAAGGTTAATGCAAATCATGCATGCATGTATAGCATTAAATATATAAAACCATAATAACCATTCTGTGGCATCCGATGATCCAGGGAATTCAGAATCTCATGGAACTGTCCCAGTGTTATTATCTCATAAATTGAAAAGCTCATAGTATCAACTTCTAATGAGGTCAAGCTAATCTCAACAAGCATGAGAATAGGTCCAAAATCTGACTACAAAGTGAAAATTCAGCCAATGGAACTGTTGAAAATATTTTGTTTTCAGTTATTTCTTTTCTTTTCCTCCCCTGAAAAATCTAAGAAAGATCAGAGACATAATGTCCAAACAGGTCATTATTATTTTTAACCATAACACCACCTTAACTCTGGGATAGACTCCCTTTGTTTTAGTTGGGTCAGATTGTTGCCTTGAAGGGTAGAGGACAGACTAGTGAACCTGAGTCCTGAGTCAGAAATGACTGATGGACAGCACAAAAGGGAGGAAGATAGGGGATGACTCAAACCATATTTAACATCTGCAGAGTTAATGATTGTTACTTCTTTCTCCAACCTGCTCTAACATCTCCCTCTCACCAATGTCCTGTGGTTGCTAAGCAACCTCTCCTAGAAGTAGTGGCATGAGCAGGATCTGTCAAGTTCATTATTTTTGCCTTAAAGAGGCAGTGGCTGTGATGAAAGTAAAGGTACTATACTTTATCTCTGCTTGTACTTCACTTCTGTTTCTCTCAGCCCCATTCCTTTCTTCTTGCTTTTAGGTGCTCCTGGAGATCTAGAAAGAATTGGAGGTGGTATTTTGTCTGAGAAGGAAGTAAGTGAAGGGGGGAAAAAGTTGAAAATGTTTATCTCAATTTCCATTTCCAGTTACTCTGAAAGCAGGTTACAAAATCAAACAATCTTGAAATTCAGCAGAAGAAGACAGGAATAAAATTAATGGTAGCTCTCTCCAAGGGATGATATACTTCAAGGGGAGAAGAAATCCTAGTTTCTCTGATCCACTCATTATATGTTTCGCTATGTGTTAACTATGAATCTAAGACAAAGTTACAGTCAGGCAGTGGTGACAGAATATTTAAGACGAAATTGGCTGTTACATGCAGGGCCTCTATTTATGCATATCAAAATGCTATGTTGGGATTGGAATTTCTTGTGTTTGATTTGTTCCACTGAAATTAACTGTTTAAAAAATTTTTTTTGGAGACTAAATTGGTCTGTATTCCTTTCTTCCAGGGAAATTTGATGAATCTCTTTGACATAAAGTTATATTCTCTTCCATGGAATAATTATAACAAAATAAAATACTGGCTAATAGCATTCAATTTGGAAGTATACAAATGTGAAGTCATAACTTAATTTCAGTTTAATAGTTACATAATCCTGGATCCTGGATGGATCACTTAAGTCTTGCTAACCCTTGGTTTGATAATCTATAAAATGAGGATTCTAAATGTACTATCTTCGAGAGTAGTTGTGGAGATTAAACGAAGTAATTCATGTAAAGCTTAGAAGAGTGAATTGCACAAAATAAGTGTCAAATAGGTAGGATGTTAATATTACTTTTTAAAATTTTAGTTATTCCCAGTATCCTGCATTATTTGAGTGCATTACTATGCATTACTTCTGTGACAATGCTAAGTACAATGTTAAGTAATATCAAAAGCAAGTATCTTCATTCAGAGTTAATATTTATAAAAAAGTAATATTAAAAAAGAAGAGCCTTTTAGTTCCATTGAATGTCAGCTTTTTGGTGAGAGGATTTGGTTCTGCTAAAAATCCATACATATGTTATTGATCAAGAATGGTGACCCAGTGTTCTTTTTTTCCACCAGACTCCAGTCCTTCAGAAGAGCTGGGCAGTACATCAATGAATGTCCTTACACTTAAACAATAGTTCAACAGAAATAATTTGAGATACAATTTGACTGACAAAATAAAATCTTGGAAGATTTGTCTAAAATGAGATGAAAAATTCTCTGTCTTCAGCAATTTATTGGATTTTCAATATAACTAGATCAGTTGCAAAATCCAGAGAGTCTTAATTTAATACCTAGACCTTCTTGGAAAAGTTAAGCATTTCATTTCCCTTCTCATGGTTTCATACTAGCATTTTGCCTAAACTTGTATTTATTTTCTCTGCAGCCTCATGTTGCTAGTAAATGTGCTTAAGAAAGGTACACAGTAATTTAGTGATCATTTTGAGAATAGAAGAATTTAGAGCTCAGATAAATGTTAAACAGTAAAGAATGTTTATATATGCATAAGTGTTAGTCGCTCAGTCATGTCACTCTGCGACCCCATGGACTGTAGCCCGAATGGCTCCTCTGTCTGTGAAATTCTCCAGGCAAGAATACTGGAGTGGGTTGCATTTCCTTTCCAGGGCATCTTCTCAACCCAGGGATCAAATCCCTGTCTCCCACATTGCAGGCAGATTCTTTATCATCTGAGCCACCAGGGAAGCTCATATATGCATACTGCATATATTAAATATGGCATATATAATTATTTGTGAGAAGATACCTAAATTAGAAAGTGATGGGAATTTGGGTAATTCAATAGATACCTCATCAGTGACCCTCATCATATTCTTTTTTTTTCTTCCTGTTTCCTCACTTAATAAGAACAATATCACACTATCTGGCTTTCAAGAAAACTTATTGATAAATAAGAACATGTCTGATTCTTTGGGAGAAAGAGCATCAGGAAGAGGATTTCTGAGGATATTTTCGTTGAGTCAGCTGGACTTGAGGATAGGACTGTCTCTGATTTCCCCACTGGAGTAGCAATATTTTCTAATGGTGTCAGTTCAGTTCAGTCACTCAGTCGTGTCTGACCCTTTGCAACTCCATGAATCACAGCATACCAGGCTGTCCCTGTCCATCACCAACTCCCAGAGTTTATTCAAACTCATGTCCATCGAGTCAGTGTTGCCATCCAGCCATCTCATCCTCTGTCATCCCCTTCTCCTCCTGCCCTCAATCCCTCCCAGCATCAGGGTCTTTTCCAATGAGTCAGCTCTTCACATGAGGTGGCAAAAGTATTGGAGTTTCAGCTTCAGCATCAGTCCTTCCAATGAACACCCAGGACTGATCTTCTTTAGGATGGACTGGTTGGATCTCCTTGCAGTCCAAGGGACTCTCAAGTGTCTTCTCCAACACCACAGTTCAAAAGCATCAATTCTTCGGCGCTCAACTTTCTTCACAGTCCAAATCTCACATCTATACATGACTACTGGAAAAACCATAGCCTTGACTAGATGGACCTTTGTTGGCCAAGTAATGTCTCCGCTTTTTAATATGCTATCTAGGTTGGTCATAACTTTCCTTCCAAGGAGTAAGTGTCTTTTAATTTCATTGCTGCAATCACCATCTGCAGTGATTTTGAAGCCTCAGAAAATGAAGTCTGACACTGTTTCCATATTTCCCCATCTATTTCCTATGAAGTGATAGGACCAGATGCCATGATCTTAGTTTTTTGAATGTTGAGTTTTTGCCAACTTTTTCACTCTCCTCTTTCATTTTCATCAAGAGGCTTTTTAGTTCCTCTTCACTTTCTGCCATAAGGGTGGTGTCATCTGCATATCTGAGGTTATTGATATTTCTCCTGGCAATCTTGATTCCAGCTTGTGCTTCATCCCACCCATTGTTTCTCATGATGTACTCTGCATATAAGTTAAATAAGCAGGGTGTAGGGCATATAGATCACTCATATCAGGTTTTAGAGCTGTATCCTAACATGCACTTACTTAACCTTTCTACATCTTGGTTTCCATTGTGAATGAGAAGTTATAACAGAGGTGGTGTGATGACTATGTGCTTAACACGGTGGCTGGAACATATGTTTCATTATTAGTGTCTTCATCAACATTAACTTTTCCTCATTTAAGTCCATACATTCAAACTTTTGTGAATGCTGCATAAATGAGGAAATATTCTAAAGGTATTCCTAAGCCCATGATGTCTCTGTCAATAGGTAGGCCTATAATTCTAGTTACAGAAGTGGCCCAAAACTTCTGCAAGGAGATTGACTCCCACAGATACAAATTTCAGCAGCTTAAGTTAGGTAAGAATGAGCAGTGGGCTTACAAACATGCCCACTTACCAAGAATCTTGAGAATTTTGCCTTCAAATCTTATGGACACTACTGACTCTGATTGCAATTTTCCAGTTCAAAAATAAACATGGGAATGCATTTTGAACAAAGAGCCAGAAGTGGGGTTTAGGCCTACATTTGATTCTTTTGTGAGCATCGATATCCTTACTTAACTGAGAGTTTATTTGGTATCAGACATAAGATGGGTATAGCATATTAAATAAACTGTAATTCTCTTGTAATCCTAACACATATATTCAGGTTAGAGGTTCTTACCCTTCCTTTCTCTCTCAATTTGAACCAATTCCAAGAAAGCAGTGAATGTCATACCAAAGTGCTAAGAGTTATCATTCAGTTTCTATAAAGAGAATAGTCATTTATTCCATGAAATATGTTGGTGCTGCTAGGATCATAGTTATAGAAATATCTGAGGCTATGCCATTAAAGACTTTTTAAAGAGCAAACATAATCTTATGTAAGGATGAATAATATAAACATCTAGCATCTCATCAGAATCTTCTTTAAGCTACAAGGCATATGCTATATTCAAGACACTGATTTCCTATTTATTTGTAAGAATGTGATCCTAGCAATTGAAATTTCTGCTCTACAAATGGTTTTCAACTACTGACTGATCTATATTCCCTTTCTGGGAAGTTACATCTTTCAGGGCCAATTCCCAATTCATTAGCAGTGCCTCTTTTACAGAATGTAATAAATTTTAAGGAACTCTCCCCAAATGTATGTTTTTAGTTTAAACCAATGCAACTTTACACCTTGAACATAATTATTCACCAGATAAATTGTATTTCATTCAGCTACCATTTGTTTTGTGTTTCCTATGAGTCTGAATGAATGTCTTTCGTAGAACAAAATTCTAAGCAAAATCATCAGCATCAATCTTTCCTATGATCAGCATACAGTGTGTGAGTTAAAAGTATCACAGATATTATCATGAGTTGTCCTTAGAGGGATGGTGTTTGAATAGCTGGGAAGCAAAACTTCCTTCCTGTCCTAAGTATGGATTTATCTAGTTGGTACATAGCCATTAACAGATGTGGAGCCATAAACTTATATTTTTTATAGAGTCAGTTCCATCTAATACAGAGTCTTTCTCTGTCTCTGTCACTATCTCTAGTTCTAGGTCCATATGTGAAAACTGTCGCTTTCTCCCTCCAATATTATGTGCTGAACACATCAGTCTGTGTAGCTTTTATGCGTTTCTACTATAATTATGCAGGTTTAACCTTTACACATGAATAAGTTACTGTGTGGGTGGCAGGATGAACAGTTAAAGAGCACTGCTGTTGCAGAACAAGGACATGGGAAATAGAACAGCACAATGACTTTAAAAGTTTATGCTCTCTTAAATAGCTTTCTGTTGTGGTTACATTAGAGGAGAGTCTCAAAAAGCATTACCAGAGTGTTTATTTATTCACCATTGCATTTCTTCTAGCCTTAAAGAAATCGCAAATTTCTTAATCTTGTCCAGGAAGGTTCATGTAGTTGAAAGATTTCCCCTTTTCTGAATCAGTTGTTTGCATCAAGGCTTGCATTCATCTTTCTGACCACTGATTGCTTTAATTTTTCCAAATTAGAGAAATGACAAAGCTACTCTGTAGTGTTTATAGTGTCTCTAAATGGAGGTCTTAAAAACTTCTTGGATCATGATCTCTTATAGATATAGAATATCTGGAATCTGTAGGAAATATAAATAAGCATAATTTCAATAGTGTGAATAACAAGTTAGCAATTATTTTGTCATTCTAAGATATTTTACTCTGTGTATGTGTGAGTGAGTGTGTATTAGTATGTGTATGCAGTGGGGTAGAGTCGGAGGCCTTAAAAGGACATTAGTTATCAAGTAACTAATACGGCATGTTCCTTTGTATGTCTTTTCCATTAAATGGCTTTAGATGCAGAATGGATGCTTCCAAGAGATGGCTGAAAGCTTGTTCTGAAACCCAACACTTGGGTTCCTTGCCTCATGATGATGCTATTATAAGCACTTACACAGGGTCCACAGACCTGACAATATGCAAGGGATCTGAAAAGAATTTAGGAAATCAATATATCCTTTTTATATGTAAAATCTTACTGAAGGCAATCGTGTTCCATGGAAAGCAGCAGGGAAGGTCAAAGGGATGGAAAGAATTAAAGAAAAGGCTGGGGAGGATGGAAGCAATAGTATGTGAATAAGAACAAGCTGTATATTGTCACCCTGCTTATTTAACTTTTATGCAGAGTGCATCATGAGAAACGCTGGGCTGGATGAAGCACAAGCTGGAATCAAGATTGCCGGGAGAAATATCAATAACCTCAGATATATAGGTGACCCCACTCTTATGGCAGAAAGCAAAGAAGAACTGAAGAGCCTCTTGATGAAAGTGAAAGAGGAGAGTGAAAAAGTTGGCTTGAGGCTCAACATTCAGAAAACTAAGATCATGGCATCTGGTCCCATCAATACATGGCATATAGATGGGGAAACAGGGCAAACAGTGACAGACTTTATTTTGAGGGGGATCCAAAATCACTGCAGATGGTGACTGCAGCCATGAAATTAAAAGACACTTACTCCTTAGAAGCAAAGTTATGATCAACCTAGACAGCATATTAAAAAGCAAAGACATTACTTTGTCAACAAAGGTCCATCTAGTCAAGGCTATGGTTTTCCCAGTGGTCATGTATGTATGTGAGAGTTGGATGACAAAGAAAGCTGAGCACCAAAGAATTGGTGCTTTTGAACTGTGGTGTTGGGGAAGACTCTTGAGAGTCCCTTGGACTGCAAGGAGATCCAACTAGTTCATCCTAAAGGATACTAGTCCTGAATATTCATTGGAAGGACTGATGTTGAAGCTGAAACTCCAATACTTTGGCCACCTAATGCAAAGAACTGACTCATTTGGAAAGACCCTGATACTGGGAAAGATTGAAGGTGGGAGGAGAAGGGGATGACAGAGGATGAGATTGTTGGATGGCATCACCAACTCAATGGACATGAGTTTGAGTAAACTCCAGGAGTTGGTGATGGACAAGGAGGGCTGGTGTGCTGCGGTCCGTGGGGTCGCAAAGAATCAGACATGACCGAGGGGCTGAACTGAACTGAAGAACAAGCAAATCCACAATCCAGCTCACTGAACTGTTTTTAACTGAGCTGTGCTTTATCAGAGGTGTTAATGAATTGAACTTTTGACTCAACCTCAGTTCAGCTCAATTCAGTCTCTCAGTCATGTTGACTCTACGACCCCATGCACTGCAGCACTCTAGGCTTGCCTGTCCATCACCAACTCCTAGAGCTTGCTCAAACTCATGTCCATTGAGTCGGTGATGCCACCCAACCATCTCATCCTCTGTCGTCCCCTTCTCCTCCCAACTTCAATCCTTCCCAGCATCAGGGTCTTTTCCAAGGAGTCAGTTCTTCACATTAGGTGGCCAAAGTATTGGAGCTTTAGCTTCAGCATCAGTCCTTCCAATGAATATTCACAACTGATTTCCTTTAGGATGGACTGGTTGGGTCTCCTTGCAGTCCAAGGGACTCTCAAGAGTCTTCCCCAACACCACAGTTCAAAAGCACCAATTCTTCAGTTCTCAACTTTCTTTATAGTCCAACTCTCACATCCAAACATGACTACTGGAAAAACTATAGCTTTCACTAGATTACTTTGTTGACATAGTAATGTCTCTGCTTTTTAATATACTCTCTAGGTTGGTCATAACTTTTCCTCCAAGGAGCAAGCATCTTTTAATTTCCTGGCTGCAGTCACCATCTGCAGTGATTTTGGAGCCCCCCAAAATAAAGTCTGTCATTGTTTCCATTGTTTCCCCATCTATTTGCCATCAAGTGTTGGGTCCAGATGCCATGATCTCAACTTAGATGCTATGAATAATTACTTATGAAATCAGTCACAATGATTTCTAATTACAACTGGTGGATACTAATTGCTATGACCTGCACAGACGTTTTCACAAGCAAAATTCAGGTACTTCCTCTCTCAATGAGCAGGCAAACAAGAACACCATTTATTCCTCACCATAAATATAAATTAAGCATCAGTCTTTTATTTTGATGTTGATGGATAAAATCTAAGATAATTTGAGTTTACCAATTTCAAAATTTTACATGGTGGGCTGATATTTAGTAATGCTAAATCATAAAGCTCTACCATGTATTTTCACCAAATAAGGGTCTATGAAATGTTAATAACTGTTACTTTCTAAGACTGGGTGCTATGGTAGGTACGTTTGAGAAAGTAAAGAAGAGGTATGCTGATTTTTTATTTTGATTTATGCTTTAATTAGCAGTTTAGGTGTTTTATAATGTTTGCTCTTTCTAGTTGGGGAGTCGTTAGTCATTTCTGGTTCACATTTAGAATGCCCACGCATGTTGATAGCAAGTGGAGTTTGTGTTTCAGTGGGAATTTATCAAATGAAGCTGCTTCTCACAGGTCCTGGAATCTCAGGGTTAATTGGAGTGTTAGTTTTTGATGCAGTCACAACAGATCAGTTTCCTGTTCATGTAATCAGAACAAAGACTTTGCAGCACACTTATTAAATTCTTCCAGCACCAAAGCCATTATTTAGAAACAAGGCAAGCATGTTTGTAGTTAATGCCTCTGGAGGCTTGGATAGGAGGAGAAAAATAAGTTGTCTTCAGTTTAGAGCTGGCAGATTTTAGGAAAGAGGTATACAGCTGTTTTTTTGTCAGACTAAGAATCCGAATTTAAAAACATCTTTCAGATCAAGAAAGAAGCACCTGCTATCCTAATCAATTAATACCAGGGAATTTAGGCTGATGAAATGAGGGATTCTGGGTCTATAGTACAACTTTAATGTGCTCTAGGTAGCTGCTATAACACTGTACTATGGGTAAATGGTGATGTGTAAAACAATGTTCATTGATGCAGCTATGGGGAAAGGAAAAGAAAAGACACCGAAGAGTCCTGATTGAATGTGATGCTGGTGTCTTTGATAACCTGTCAGCTACCTGTAAACTGAATGATTGTAGGAGATAAACTCTGGGATAATACATTTCCCATCCTAAAAGCTATTTTGCTTGTGTATCACTAAGTGAGGGTTGGTTTTGCCCCAGTCACAGAGGAGGCTGAGAGATCACAGGCGTAGTAATGTTGCCAGGCACCCGCCTGTGGCTCAGGAACAGAGGCCTAGGACCAGGTGGCAAACTGCTCAGTACCTTTGCCAAGGACACACCGCTGTTTTTGAATGCACTGAGCCTCAGCCCACATTAATTACAAGCCCACCCCCTCGCTGTTTCTGTGCTCTCAGCCTGATGGCCATCCCCCTCACCCTACCACCTCCCCATCCCCCCACCCCCACCCCCATTTTTAGGATTCTGTGAAAGAGAATTTGTTTTGTTTTGTCAAAGTGCTTACTTGGCACGCAAGTTCCTCCTCTGCTCCCTTCTCACAAGTGCCATAATAATAAACAGCACCAAAAGAGGCTAATTTTGCCAGACTTGGATTCCATCAGCCAGTGCTTTCCAAAGATCATCATGTTATTGCAAAATTAGACTTTTTATTACAGGAATAAATACTGTGCAGTCTTTGTAGCCAGCCTGTAATGGATTCCTCTGCGAATTCCACTAAATAACAAGGATTCCTTGTGAAAATAAAAGGCAGACAAGGTACAGTAAACCAGCAATTACATATAATGTGCTGTTGTTTGCCTGCCAAAGCGGTTCATGAACCTGGCAGGGAGAGACTGGGGCATTTTTCAGGATTTTCACCCCAATTGCCTTGCTGATCGCCTCCCTCTTGATGAGCTATTTACATGAAGGTGAACAGATTCTGCTGCTGTCTCTTTCTGTGGCCTTGTAGGACATCTTTATTATCTTCTTTCCCTTGTTCTCTTTCCTTCCTCCTGTGATAATTCAGTTTCCATCCTAATTCCTTGTTTGTTTGTGATCTAAATATCCATGAAAGCGAGAATCATGAAAGAAAACTGCACTCTATCAGAGAGGGATGAGAGAGTGTTCTGGTTGTGTTGATTACAGATTATATTGATTCAGAGTATGGGTTTTAGAAGAAAGGTCTGAGTCCAGATGTTTTAGGCACCATGTGCAAGCTGAGAAACTCTGGGTCATGTTACATAACTTTCCTCTTCAGATTTCCTGTCTTTAGGATGAATACAAGGCATCAATACTCTATACTTCAGTATGTGTGGGAATCACCTGGAGAGCTTGGGTCAAGTGCACCAGGAAATTGCTGGGTTTCTGATTTAGAAATACCAGAGTGGGGGGCAAAAATTTGCCTTTCTAACTTTCTGTCACTTGATGCTGTCACAGGGAGTCACACCGTGACCTATAACACAGTGGTATTATGAGAATTAATAAGGTAGTGTATTTAAAAATGTGTTTTTCACACAGTGCTGCCATTTAGTCATCAATCAATACACTATATGTCCCTGCAAATATCCACCATCTGATTTCTTGTTTTCATTAAACTTCATGCTTACCCTCTTTTTACTCCTCAAACTCTCAATTCATTTCAGCTTCTCTTCCTGAAACTTTGTGAACCCTGTTGTGGTTTTTTTTTTGTTGTTGTTTTTTTTTGAGAATTGTGAATCTGAGTGGTCCTCCTTACTTTCCCCCTTTTACCACATAAGCAATAGCTGTTTTGTTCAGGCGCTTTATAGTCCTGAAGTACAAATCAAATTTCATTTGTCAGTCATAAGTTTAGCTTGTTGACATCTGTGAGTAAAAACAGTAAGACTTTCTCTTCTTCCTGGAAGAGGAGAGAGGATGACCCGGTTCGTTTCTGGTTCAGTTCCTCTGACCATGTGGCATATGTTCTGGAGGTTTTTACAGGATCTTGGCCCCAGAAAGCAGTTCCTTTCCTGACAATGCAGCGTGAGCTGTTCTAAGAGGTGATGGATGGATGAGCTGCCTATAGCGACCTGGGTTTTCATCCTAGTTCAGTGACTAGCTACCTGAATAAGTTTGGCTAAGTTGCTTACCATTTCTGGGTTTGGCATGTTGTTCCACATCCATCAGAGTAAACATAAAGGAAATGTTCTCTAAGATCCCTGTTAAGTTCTTCAATTCTGTGATTTTTTTTTTCCTAGAAATCTCACACATCAAAGACTACTAAAGGTTTGGGTAACTTCGATTATTTTCCTAAATTTTTCAGGTTATATGACTAAATACAAAATAGGTAATTTGAGGGGAAATGGGGGGGGTGCTTAAATAACATTTCCCAATGTTTTAAGGAATGATATTCTAGAAAATCATAAAAGATGCCATTCCTGCGCTCTCTCAATGCCAGTGGTTAGTAAACATCTAATATTATAGCCTTATTTGGGAAATCCATATTATGTATTAACCCATGAAAGCCTCTGATAAGTTGTGCAGTAAGTAAATGCAGTTTTTCCAGTTCTTACTTGTATGAGAGGAAAACATACATTTGTAATACACACACAGTTGTTGTTTATTTTTTTTTTCAATATCACCCAATTTTTTTCCTAAATGTTATACCACAAGTACCCATTTAGAGGAAGCTGACCTGAAATTGAGTTCTGAACAATTAACAATTATTTTTTCAGAAATTCAGAATGAGGAGAAATCATTGCAATAGCTAGAGAAAGCAACATTTTCATGAGGGCACGGACCCTGAAGAATGGCTAGAACTACATCTGTGAGCCATGTATAGTGACCCATCATGATCCATCACACTTGGGGGTTATGAAGTCTGAAATTTCTCCTCAAAAGCAACTTATTCCAAACCACTTGGTTAGGAAATAGCAGAAGTGGTAATAACTCACAGGATTCCAGCCCAGTGCTCTTTGTACTGATTCCTGTCCTATGTCCTCTCACCTCACACACAAAATACCTGCTTCACCAAGGAAGCCATTCAACAAGGTGACAAATTCCAATGTCCATTAGTGATAAATAGTACAAGTGTCAACAAGGCAGTGAAAGATATTTTGAAATGTTGTGACCTCTAGATCCCCTGCAGTGGGACCTTGTGGCAACTGAGTTTGTATATTTGCACAGAACTTGTCTAAGACAGCATGTCCAGGTCTGGGTGCAGGGTGTATCACATGCTAGCAAATACTCATTCAAGGTCTAAAGTTGGTAAACATATAAGATGCACAGTACGCAATATACTGAATATGCCAGGATGGCTTTCTCTAAAACAGCAATGTGGCCAAGTGGCTGAGTTAGTGATTCTGTTTTTAGCTGGTTTTCTAAGTATAAATCTAGGCAAGTCACTATTTTTCTCTGTGCATCAGTGTTCTTATGTCAAATGGGAATAGTACTTGGGACTGTTCACACTCTGGTCTTGTGGTGGGGTGGGGGAGACCATAGACCAATTCTGTGTTCTGGACCATGAAACTCACTGGGGCTACCCTGGTGGTCCAGCGGTTTAGAATCCACCATGTAATACAGGGGACGCTGGTTCCATCCCTGGTCCAGAAAGATCCAGCATGGCTCGGGGCAACTAAACCCCTGTGCCCCCCTCTGGAGCCCTTGCACTGCAACTGCTTAGCCCACACCCCACAACTTCCGAAGCCAGAGAGCCCTAGTCCTGTGTCCCACAACAAGGGAAACTACCGCAATGAGAGACCTGCACACCGCAAAGAGAAAGCCAACATGTAGCAATGAAGACCCAGCACAGCCAAAAAAATAAAAAATTCTCAACTTGATATTGTTTAAAACAAAACAAGAAGCCAACACTGGAAGCAAAAATTTTTTAAAAGGTTAGAAATACAGTCATGTCAGAATTGCTCTGTGAACTACTTGAGATGATGAATATGCTTATAAACATTCTATATAAATGAGACAGCTTTACTATATTGATTATATTAATAGTGATTTATTCCTCTGTTTTAATCAAAGTCTTCTGCAGATACCTGTTTTCAAATGTATGTTTCCAAAGAGTTTGAACTGGAAGCATGAGGCATTGAGTATATTTCATAGGAACAAACTGAAAGTGAAAGAAAGGAGAAGGACTAAAAAGACAGAATTCCAAGTGGAATTCCTTCTCTTCCCCTCCCTGGCTTTGCTGAGGAACAGCCTTTGGGAAGTCTCTGAAGTGAGACAGGGACTACTGATCTCTCAAGAATGGTCTTGTGATGTATTTGTTAAGATTCTTTGGCTGCAAGTAACAGAAATGCATCAAATTGACAATACCAAAAAACTAGAGAGAGAATATATTGAAAGAATCTGGGGAGCAGTTCAAATAATCCAGGGGTAAATTAGTAAACATCAAGTCATGAGAAATTGAATCAACAAATATTAAGAGCAAGGGTTACCTTTTCACTTTCTTTAAAGCTGCATAGCCTCTCATTTCTGATTTCAGTGTGAGAGTGTCGTATTGGTTTTCTCTGGACTGATTTTCTTTGTTTGGCCTGAATACTCCAAATATGGTCACTCTCATTCTGATTTCATAATGTTTCCAATTGTAGAGCCTGCCCACATTGCCCAGAACCTCAGAATCCTGCTTCTAAATGCTTTGGATAAATCACATTGCCTGTATTGGGTGAGTGCCTATTCTTAATTTGTCTATGGCCAGGACACAGGCCATGTATAGAATGCAAACATGGTGAAGAGGGCCCCTTATTTAGAAAGGAACTTCTCAAATTAGGTAGCTTGTGCCAGACAGAAATCCCAAAAGACATGCACCATGCTTTGTGAATAGTACAGTCAATGCAAAGATACACAGATTGATTTTTGTGCATGTAGAGCCTGTGGGAATGGAAAGTGAAGAGACTTAAGATTACTATTTAAGAGACATAAAAGGTAAAGGAACAAATACAATAAAGATGTATAGGGTGAACCTGTGCATGTCAGGTAGATATGCTGTCAGAGATATACACTCACCAATCTTCAAGAATAGTTTTATTTTTGAAGGGACTTTGCAACTTGTTTCTGCCCACTCCCCTTAACACATCAATGAAGATGTGGGGAAAAACAGTGTGAGTGCAGCATATCTTCTCTCGTCTACATCCTGAAAATGATACTTGTGTCCTCCAAACGCTGCCCGTGCTTTTGTGCCTCTGTTTAGTCATAAGTAACAGGAAAATGGGGTGTCTCTCCTGTGATCTTTTGGAAAGGATTGAGTGAGGTATTACCTCTAAGGTACTTAAGATAGTCTCTGTCATGTGGTAAAGAATCAACATTTTCGTTACTTAATATAATTGCTGTTATTATTATTATTGTTTAACAATATAGCAAAAGCTTATATAAGCATAATCATATAGCAAAAACTTTTAGGAGAGGGGGAAAAAAACACATTTATTCAGGAAGAATTTTAAAGATGAGGTAGGGCTTGTGATTTTGAATTGATGCTTTTGAACTGTGGTTCTGGTGAAGACTCTTGAGAGCCCTTTGCACTGCAAGGAGATCAAACAAGTCAATCATAAAGGAAGTCAGTCCTGAATATTCATTGGAAGGACTGATACTGAAGCTGAAACTCCAATACTTTGGCCACCTGATGTGAAGAACTGATTCATTGAAAAAGACCCTGATTCTGGGAAAGATTGAAGGCAGGAAGAGAAGGGGATGACAGAAGATGAGATGGTTGAATGGCATCATTGACTCAATGGACATGAATTTGAGCAAGTTCTGGGAGTTGGTGATGGACAGGGAGGCCTGACATGCTGTAGTCCACGAGGTTGCAAAGACATGACTGAACAACTGAACTGAGGGCTTGTGATTGATATGTAGTTCTTTACCAGACAGAGTATGTGGGGATGGGGCATTAGTTTAAATAAGAAATTTTGTTAATCAAAACTACACCATAGTAAGTCATAGAATGGGACTGATGCAGGAAAAGGTTTTCCAAAATATCAAAAGAACTACACAAATCAATAAGATACAGGAAAAGAGACCAATAAAAATGAGCAACCAGCTCAAAGAGACACTTCACAAATAAAGATATCCAAATGACCAATATACATTGAAAATGTTCTCAGATTCACTAGTCATCAGGTAAGTACATATTAGCACCACAATGCATTAGAATTACATTACCTACCTGAATCAGTAAAATGTAAGCAGATGATACTAAGCATTAGTGCAGACACAAGGCAACTGGGAGTGTCATATTCCTTTGAAGGTGTATACACCCCAAAAATAAGAACAGGCATGTTTACCAAACATAAAAATGTATATATGTACCACATCTTCTTTATCCTTTCATCTTTTGATGGACTTTCGGTTGTTGCCATGTCTTGGCTATTGTGAATATTGCTGCTATGCAAGGACGAGTGCATGTATCTTTTTGGATTTGAGTTTTGTCTGGATATATGCACAGGAGTGGGATTTTTGGATTATATGGTGGTTCTATTTTTGTGTTCTGAGGAACTTCTATACTGTTTTCCATACTGGCTATGCCAATTTACATTCCCACCCACAGTGTAGGAGGGCTCCCTTTTCCCCACATCCTCTTCAGCATGTGCTATTTGTAGACATTTTAAAGATGGCCATTCTGACCAGTGTGAGGTGGTACCTCATTGTAGTTTTGATTTGCATTTCTTTAATAATTAACAACTTTTACCATCTTTTCATGTTCCTATTGGTCATCTTTATTTCTTCTTTGGTGATACGTCTATTTAGGTCTTCTACTCATTTTTCGATTGAGTTGTTTTTTTTGTTGGTGGTTGTGAGATGTATGAGATGTTTGTATGCTTTGGAAATTAAGCCCCTGTTGTTTGCACTGTTTGCAAGTATTTTCTCCAGTTCTTTAGGTTGTCTTTTCATTTTGTTTATGGTTTGTTTTGCTATACAAATCCTATAACTTTGATTACATCTCATGTGTTTATTGTTGTTTTATTTCTATTGCCTTCATAGGTTGACCTAAGAAAACATCCTCTGATTTATGTCAGAGAATGTTTTGCCTTTGATCTCTTCTAGGAGTTTTACAGTGTCATGTCTTGTGTTTAAGTCTTTAAGCCATTTTTACTTTATTGTTGTGTATGGTGTGAGGACGTGTTCTAACTTCATTGATTTACATGTGGAAGTCCAACTTTCCCAACACCATTTGCTGAAGAGACTGCCTTTTTCCCATTGTACATTCTTGTCACCTTTGTCAAATGACCCCCAATCTGAAGACAACTCAAATGTCAAAAAAATGGATAAATTGTGGTATGTTCATATAATAAAAAATGGGTTGAATTGAAAATAAATAAGCTACTATTAAAGCAACAGTATACATGAATCTCACTGTGTTGAACAAAATGAATCACATCCAAAACAGGACATGCTACATGATTCCATTTATATACAATTTCAAAAACAGGGAAAGTTAATCTATGACATTAGAAGGTCAGGATTCTGATTATCCAGGGGGAGGAGTAACAGTAACTAGAAGGAGAAATGAGGGGGGAGCTTCTGGAGGGCTAATAATTTTTGTCTCATGATCTGTGTATATCATGGAGAAGTGTGTTTCCTTTTTTGAAAATATATTTGGCTGTAAACTTCTGTATCTATTTTGTAGAAATATAGATTTTATTTGAAAGGAATGCACACTTAGCCAAATAAAACCTCCCCCAAAAAATTCTTGTTAAAAAGAGTTCCACAAAAATAACTCTTCTGTGGTTGGAGCCCCTGTCTGCTTCACATAGTACTGCTTATGTTTACATACTCTAAGATTTGTAAGCTCTGAGCACATGAAATTGATTTTGAGAGGACAGATGCTTTATTTGCAAATGCTTACCCTCTTGTGCTGCAATTAATGAGCCTGCTCAACAAGCTGCATACAGAATAGACTGAGATTTACAGCTGAGCTGTAAACATTCACAGAAAGCTGGAAAATATGGGAATAACCAATTATTGCATGGTGATGAAGTGACAAGATATCCTGATGTCATTCCATGTTCAAGAAAAACTTAAGAATAATTTGGGAGTCCTTGGCATTGGACTTGCAGGAAAGATGGGCTCAGAATGTTCTCTTCCATGACATTTGTACTCCTATAAGTAAGACTTAAAGATTGAGGCATATTTCCAAATCCTTCCCTCAAAGAGAAATATTAAATTCCTTTTATGTGATCATTCCTGCAAAGGTACTATGGAAAGTAAGAGCTAAGACTGATATGGTAGAAATTCCCTCTGACCTCAGGAGCCTCACCAAGATAATCTTACTAGCCTTGAAAGACCAAGCCTCTTTCTTTCTGCTAAGTTGAACTTCAGGTTTGAAGCATGATAAGAAATAAGTCACACAGAAGTCATCCTCATTTCAGGCTTCCAGGATAAGTTTAAGAAACTTTTGCCAACATTTTCCTGACACTATAATGCATACACACCTTGAACTTTACATTGAGTGTTTATCTTAGTATATTTACTCTGCGCTCTTCCTTAGTTTGCGGAGGGTCTCAGAACATTGAACACTCATTCTCAGAAGCAGTGATCAAATACAGGGGAAGGGTTGGGCTAAGATAAAGGTATGGATCCGGTACATTTACCCTTGTCTTCCACATTCATGATATTGTTCAGCTGTGTTTGTAGCTCCCACCAAGCCTGCAGTGACAGCAGCCAAAACTGACCTGCAGTCTGAAGACCTCACCAGAGCTGACTGTACCCTTCCTGCTCCTTTCTGATTAATGCTGTAGAACAATCCCAGCTGACAATTAAACCAGACAGTGGGTCCATGGTGGAAGCTGGGGTCAAGTGAGTGTCATTTTTATTTTATTGACATGTTAAAATACAGGAAGAAATTGAGAGTTGCTAGGTCATGGAGGTTTAGCTGAAGGTTACACGATCAATAAAAACTCCAAATCTCATAATTTCCTCAAATTGTATACATATGAGAAATCTGATACAGAAGCAATGCTGATGCACTAACAGAAATGAAATCAGTTTGGGGAGGGGTGGTTCTTCTCTGGTACAGAGTAGCAGATGTGATTGTTTTCATTGCATAAAATGATATACTATATTTTTGCTATGTCATGTTTATTCTACAAAATTTAAATGGTATTTTTTCTTATGTAATGACTGGAAAATGAGCTATCCCACACCACCAATGGAGACTGCATTAAACTGCATAGGACATACACTAACTTGGATTCCTGGGCTGACTAAATCCCCTAAGAGGTGAACAGAAGTTAAGAGGAAATACTCATACTTTTGAACCAAAAAACTTCAAACAGTGTCATTCAGGATCAACTGATTCTGGGACTTTGTCCTTTAAGAGGAAACAGTAAAGAAAAAAAAAAAACTCAAGATAATAATAAACTCCTACAGACTTAGAAGTTTATAAACTTTATTTCTCTAAGATTCCACTAGACAAACTATACTTGTCTATCTGTAGAATTTCTCTGAGAGAATAACCTAGCAAACTTGCTAAATGTGTATATAAATGTGTACAAATGTATGTGTGTATATAAAATGTATAAAACACATATAAAAAACTTGAAATTTAATGTCCATTAAAAATAGATTTTGGATGAAGTGAACAGATTCTCCGTTCCCAATGTGTGGAATTTTCTGCTTAGGGAGACAGGACTAAAGAATCAAAAGGAAATGGTGTGTATTTAGTTGAGTAGGCTATACTGAATTACATAACAACAGTAGCACAAAAATAATGGAAAGTAAGAACAGGAGGAACTGAGGACTCTGTATAGACTGAATGCTATCCTTATGGAGGAATACAGTTAGGCCTCTGTGTGATCTTTCAGACTTGGATCATAGGCAATTACAAGGATTTGCCTGGCAAGACTCACGGGAGTAGTTGCCTTCGCCACATCAAGCCTGGTGAATAGCCAGTGCATGCAAGTTTCCTAGAGGGAGCTCCTTTTAAAAACCCAGGCTTCCCTTCAGAGGGCCTCTCACTGAGGGCTTCAGGGGAGGTACTTCCCAGGCTCCTCTGCCAAGATCACTTTATTAGGAGCCTCAGCTGAGAAATTTTTCTCCACTTGGACTCAGAATGTTCCATTTCTAGCCCCCACCCTTTCTGGCTATGAGTCCATTAAAGATCCATTGTTCCAGGCTCCTCTGTAGACAATTCCCCCTGTCTGTGCCTCATCCACCTGACCCCTTCCTGGTGCTGTTCTGTGAGGATAAATGGAGCACTGGGGAGCCAGAGCTTCCTTTTGCCTCTTGCTTGTACTGTTATGATAAGTGAATAAAAGTTTGATTGTTACATTCACTTTGGCCCATTGTCCTAGTTGAACACCCTGACACCTAATTGCTTGACAAAATTAAAAAGCTTACAAGTGCCTTTTGCTTTCAGCTAACGCAGAGTACTTTTATCAAATTTTTCTACAGTGAACAACTATCAAAGCTGAATGAAATAAAATGTGACTCTTTGAAGGCATCAGAATGCAGCTGAGAGGGTCAGGATTTGATGGGTCACGAACCCCCAAGAGATTGGCAGCACAATGAGGTAAGCCAGACATGCTTCATCACTTTTCCTCTTAAGGCATTTACCATTCTTAAGCATCACTGGGCTGAGAGAATAATCAAAATTGGATGATCTGAGCTTTCAGTAGTCTCACAGAGTGGGGATATAAAAGTTAGAAACTGGTATTACCAGGGCCAAAGTGTTGGAGAAGGGGGAAACCTGGAGAAGGATGCTTGATATTTGACACCACTTTTCTCCTCAGGGCTTTTTCTGATTCCTAATCTTTATGAGACAAAAGGGGTAGAAGTCAGCAGAATGTGGAAGCTGAGAAACTAAAAAATTAAGCTGTGTTTTTATAGTCTCATAGGGCTGGAAGGACTAAAATTGGGGCAGAGAACAACAAGGAGTTGGACCAAGGGGTTCAGTTGAGAAAGTGAAAGTGCTAACTCCAAACAATATAGGATGCCGTAAAGACCAGCCTTCACCAAGAATGAGACCCAAGACTGAATAATTTGAAAAGCTAAATGGATTAAAGCAATATTCTCTGACACTAAGTCTCTAACAGGGCAATAAGTGATCATCTCTGGATACTCCAGAGCCTTTGAAAGTTCTTATCCATATGGACAGAATTCAATTTAAAACTAGAACATCAGATATACCTGGAGACAGGACCAAGATACAATAAAGAAAAGGATAATAAAGCAAAAGAAGTAAAAAATAAAACCATCTTCATGATAGAAACAGACCCAGATCTTGAGATTTCAGATATAAATGATAAATAAATGAGAATTAAATTTTCAAGAAGAGATCGCAAGATAAAGAATTTCACTGAAGAACTAGGATCTCTGAAAACAAATGAAAATCTTGAGCTACAAAAATACCAGAAGTTAAATAAAAATTAGTTAAATAGCATAATAGATACAGCAAAAGAGAAGATTAATGAATCGGAAAAGAAGCCAGAACAAAATATCCAGATTGAAGCAGTGGTACAACGTGGATGGAAAATAGAGAAAAGAGGGTATGTACTATGTACTGCAATGGAAAGACTGAACACATGCACTTTTGGAGTCTTGATGGAGAGAAGAGAAAGAATGAGGTAGAAGCAATACTTGAAAATATGGTGGCTTAGGAATTTTCACAATTGATGATAGATTATGGGCTCAAGCAGAGTAATCTGAAAAAATATGCATAAATGCACATGATATAAATATGTTTAAAAAATGATGATGGCTATTCTGACTGGTATGTGGTGATACCGCATTGTAGTTTGGATTTGCATTTAATAGTGATGTTGAACATCTTTTCATGTGTTTTTTATCCATCTGTATATCTTCTTTGGAGACAGGTCTTTCTTCTTTGGAGAAAGGTCTATTTAGGACTTCCACCCATTTTTGATCAGGTTGTTTGCTTAATATTGAGCTGCATGAGTTGTTAGTTATCTATTTTGGAGATTAATCTCTTATCAGTAGCCTCATTTGCAAATATTTTCTCCCATTCTGTGGATTGTCTTTTTCTTTTATTTGTACTTTGCTGTGCAGAAGCTTTTACATTTAATTAGGTCCCATTTAAAAATCTTTGTTTTTATTCTCATTACTCTAGGAGATGGATCAAAAAGATATTGCTGTGATTTATGGCACAGAGTGTTCTGCCTGTGTTTTCCTCTAAGAGTTTTCTAGTATCCAGCCTTACATTTAGGGCTTTAATCTATTTTGACTATATTTTTGTGTGTGGTTTTAAGGATTGTTCTAATTTATTTCTTTTACTTGTAGCTGTCCAATTTTCCCAGCACCACATATTAAGGAGAAAGAGAAAGATTTTAAATAAAAGACTCAGGATAGAGTATTGAAAAACATGGCTATGCAAGTACTAACAAAAGAAAACTTGGGCAGTTATACTAAGAAGAGACATACTACTTAACTTTTTAATTAATCATTAATTTACTTCAGTATATTAATATATAAGCATTAACATACTAAATACTACTAGAATTATGGATGGATATTTGATAATGACAGAAAAGTCAGTCCACCAAGGATATATGATAGTTCTAAATTCGTTGAATTTTGAAAGACTGACAGTACTGTTGATGAAGAAGTGGGGCACTGGAAATCTCACCATATTCATTGCTGTTGGGAAAATTAATTTTTATAGCACTTTTGGAAAACAACTGGAAATTTCAATTAAAGTGAAACATATGCTTACCTTATGACCAAGAAAATCCACCAGTAAGTAAATTCCCCCAATAATTAAAAGCATAAGTTCACTGAAGGACCATTACAGCAATTTTTCCAATAACCCAAACTAAAAAAATGTCTACAGCCATTTTATGATAGTTCTAAATGTCTATCACCTAGAAAATGAATAAATAAATTTTGTTTTATTTGTACAATGAAATACTATACAGTAACTAAACTGAACAATCTATGTTCAATTTAGAGCTATGTTCAATGACAAGGCTGTATCTCATAGGCATTGTATGGATGAAGGAAATTACAGATAAAAGAGTACACATTTTGTGATCTCTTGTGTACAAAGATGAAGAATAGGTAAAATTATTCTTAATAACATGATTCATAGTATTTGGTTGTTGTCTGGATATTTCTTGGAAAGAGGTACAAGGGAACAAAATGGAGTGCTGGGGATTTCTATATCCTCCATCTATTTGACAGTTAATAGGGGTATGTGTATGTGTGTATGTACGTATGTATACATGTATATATACATATATATACACATACACATGTTTCCAAGCTCTGTGGGCTTTTCTGGTGGCTCAGTGATAAAGATTCTGTGTGCCAATGCAGGAGATGCAAGTTCGATTCCTGGGTCAGGAAGAAACCCTGGAGAAGGAAATGGCAACCTACTCCAGTATTCTAGCCTGGGAAATTCCATACACAGAGGAGCCTGGCAGGCTATGGTCCATGGGGTTGCAAAAGAGTTGGACACAACTAAACAACAACTCCAAGCTCTACATTCAAAATTTGTGCATATTATTATATACCTTGATTAAAATGTAAACAGAAAAAGTAGGCAACAGCAATAAAAAAACAAAGCCATTTTTTAAAAAGACAGGAACCATTTAGCTTGAACCACATTCAAGAGTTTATATGCAATGCCACGCAGCACTGATCTTCCTGAATGAAAATCCTTGCAATTCCGAAGGATCTCCAACTAGCAAGGTCCAGTTTAAGCTCCCTTTCTCCATATAATCTTCCTTGAATCCTCAGACTACTGGATTCCCATTCCTCACTTTAAATTTCTTTAACACTTAGTGACATTCATCCCCCTTAATTTTACTATTGATGCATACTATTTTACAAGTTGCAAAGCAGTAACAAAACAACCCCCAAAATGAATCTCTATATCATCCAGTGTGGCAGAGGATCAATAATTCCTTCCTTATTCAGTAGTGAACTAAAGGAAAGGCACATTGGGCATCACACGGAATTTAACAACTGCAAATAGGCCTCTGTGGATATATTCTATTTAGATACCTAAGCTGAACAACTCATCTTTGGACTTTTGAAGCCTCAGTGATTAAAAAAAAAAATATGCACATATACATTTTCCAATTAACATGTTTCTAGGTCTCAAGAAATGGGAATATCATTGGTCCTTTAAGAAAGGTTGTATCTCTCTATTTGAAAACAGTGTAAAGAAAACAAAAATATGTCAATGAATATTTTTATTCTAACAAAATGCTAGATTTGGAGCTAAAAGTTCTTTTTATCTCCTTGGAAGCACATCTTCACATCAAAAAAGGTAATTTATTATGTAAATAGAAGCCACATGACATCTGCATGCTAGGTTGCCTATGTGCTCAGTCTGACTTTTGCAATTCCATAGAGTAGCCTGCCAGGCTCCTCTGTATTCCAAACAAGAATACTGGAGTGAGTTGCCATTTCCTATTCCAGGGGATATCCCTGACCCAGCGATTGAACCCATGTCTCTTGCATCTCCTGCATTGGCAGGCAGATTCTTTACATCTGCACCACCTGGGAAACCCACATGCTAGGTTACAGTTACCAAAATATGTCTTCACTAACTGAGAAATTAAGAAGGGTGGAAGAGCATGTATCCTCTTTTGCACATGGTCTCTTAGACTGAGTTTATAAGTGAAGGACAAAGAGGTCCTTGGAGCTTTCAAGAGAGGCTTTGTTAAATCCAGGTATCACTGGCCTACCTCTGGAGGGTAGAGTTGGTTGATGTGCTTCTTCCAAGTTGCATTTAGAACACAGTTCTGCTCTAAGACTAAGGATTAGTAATTTCAATGAATAATGCATTGTTCTAATATATATTTTATGAGAGTATTTATGATTTATACCAGAAACACTGATATTTATCTGTATCTGGCAGTCATATTAGCTCATTTGTTTTAGAGCATTTACTATATATAATAACCATTTCACTGTCACCTTTCTAATAGTTAGTCCATGTTCCCTTCTTGCCTAATCATCTTGGCTGCATGGTACATTTTTTAGCTAATTATAGAGGAAATGGTGATGGGGTTGTGGAGCACTAAAGGAATGATGCCTTTGGCTACAGAGATGTTAGAGGTAGAGTGACAGCTATGAGGCTCAGGCAATAATAGCTTAGGTGCCGTGAATTATGACTTAGACTAGGATGCAAGAAAATTGTACAGGTAACAGATATCTTATACAAATAATTATATTTGATTAAATGAGGAGAGTGAAAAAGTTGGCTTAAAACTCAGCATTCAGAAAACTAAGATCATGACATACAGTCCCATCACTTCATGGCAAATAGATGGGCAAACAATGGAAACAGTGACAGACTTTATTTTTGGGGCCTCCAAAATCATTGCAGATGGTGACTGCAGCCATGAAATTAAAAGACACTTGCTCCTTGCAAGAAAAGTTATGAACAACCTAGACAGCATATTAAAAAGCAGAGACAGTGCTTTGCCAACAAAGTTCCATCTAGTCAAAGCTTTGGTTCTTGCAGTAGTCATGTGTGGATGTGAGAGCTGAACCATAAAGAAAGCTGAGTGCTGAAGAATTGATGCTTTTGAACTGTGGTGTTGGAGAAGACTCTTGAGAGTCCCTTGGACTGCAAGGAGATCCAACCAGTCCATCCTGAAGGAAATCAGTCCTGAATATTCATTGGAAGGACTGACGTTGAAGCTCCAATGCTTTGGCCACTTGGTGTGAAGAACTGTCTCATTTGAAAAGACCCTGATGCTGGGAAAGATTGAAGGCAGGAGGAGAAGGGGACGCCAGAGGATGAGATGGTTGGATGGCATCACTGACTCAATGGACATGAGTTTGAGTAAACTCCAGGAGCTGGTGATGGACAGAGAAGCCTGACATGCTGCAGTCCATGGGGTTGCAGAGAGTCAGACACGACTAAGCAACAGAACTGAACTGAAATGAGTATAAAAGAAAGAAAATATATAGACTTCAGGCCTGAAATATATGATCTAATTTAAGGTTCAAAATCTGACAAATAACTGGAATCAATTCTGAAATTTTTTTCAGGACAGGTTTCTGGAACTTACTGACTCAGGTTTTATAATTTTTTAAAATAGATTACATAAATCCATAAAAAAAGTTCCTGAATAAGTTGAATGATAATCCAAATTTGAGGAGCACTGCTCACCTTAACTATGACTAAAGAATTTGCCATAGCTTTATAGTCACTAAAATGTATTTATTAGGAAAGAGTTAAGTGGAAGAAAATTAAATTTCCAGTTAAAAACTATTCTAAGAATTTAGTTTTGAGAGAAATTAGTAGATATTTCAATTATTTTCTATAGTTCTATTTTCCACTCTTAATTAGCAGTAAAACATCTTACAGGCATTTATATCTGTGTGTTTTACTTTTAATTGTCAATGTAGCTTTGCAAATGGTATTTAACTTGCTATTCATAGCCTGAAAATGAATAGCCAGAGTTTATTGAGAATTTATGTATAACTTCATTCTATGCTGAACACTCTGCATGCATCACCACATTTAATCCTTACAACAACCCAATAAACTGGTATAATCAATGTCCCTGTGTCAGACCAGCAGATTCTACCACTGATGCTTACAAAGACCAACAAATTATCCACGATTACAAAATTAACAAGTGGTGAAGTCAATACTCAAGTTCCTAGAATCTATTACAAACCCAAGCTGTGGCCATTACACCAGTTACATACCCCACATGCTTCAGTTGGAGATACATACACCTAATGTGTTCTTCATGGTACACTTTGAGTCCAATGGTACAATAAGCACAACAATGCAAGTAAGATTACTTTGTTTTTATCTTTCATCTCCTTGCACTTGCTAAATAATACCATACACAAGCACAAAATCAATGCACTTCTCACATTTTGATATTTTCAAATATTTAGTTCTGTCTCCCTGAAATACCTGTTCTTGCCATGTGGATGGGATGAAAGTCATCACATGCATCAGACTTCCAGCGAAGGAAGGGAGATGATGGTCTGGGTGTGTGTGAGCAGCTTCCTCCAGGACAGTAAAGGGCCTGCAGTTGCCCTAACATGATGCAAGTTCAATGTCAAGGGAGTAAGGCTGACAGTGACTTGTCAAGGGCTCTGTTCACAAGGACCTCTTATGGAAGCCTAGGTGGTGACCCTGCGTGTGGCTTTGAGACCTCAGCAGTCTGTACTTGCACAGGCCTCCTGGTATTACTGAAAAAAAATAACACATGGACCACCTTGTCCATGTGGAGCCCAAGAAGGGCTCCAGCCCTTCTTCCCCAAAGCTTTAGATCCTTCTTAGCCAAACCTATTCTCCTGTTCACAGGAGAAACACAGAGGCCTTTATTCTGTTACTAGACACAAACAACAAAAGAGGAGGGAGTTGAGCATTAATTTGATCTTGTGATCTGTCTGAGCCCTAGTTCCACCTCTTGTTAGTGATTCTTGTGACATCCTATATAGGAAAAGTCTGTCCTCTCATGACTGCCTGTTAAAAACATCAGGGAAAAAAAGAAAAAACAGAGTGTCACTTAGACACCAAGAAAAATATCTGTGAGTTCTCCGAACTATAGTAATGAATAACATTGATCAGGTGCTTTATCTTTTACAGGCACTGTTTCTTATAAGCATTTTGGTTGTACTGTTTTATTTAAGTCTCATCACAACTCCATAAGGTTAAAATTACAATTGGCTCTTGAACAGTGTGTTAACAGATTAAGGGGGCTGACACTTTGTACAGTTGAAAATACACATAGAGTTTTTGACCACCCCAAAGCTGATCAATTTCTATTGACCAGAAGCCTTAACAATAATGTAAATAGTCAACTAACATATATTTTTGTATGTTATAGGCATCTACCATATTCTTACAAGTAAGCTAGAGAAAATCATAAGGAAGAGAAAATACATTTACTGTAGGTATAATTGGTTATTGAAAAAGATCCATGTCTAAGTGGACTTGAGCAGTATTTATGTGAAAATATGAGTGTCAACTGTACTCATATTTTCATTGCACAAATAGGAAAGAGGTCAGAGTTAGTAAACAGCAGCCATACTTAAAAACAGGAGTTGTGTTGCTAGTACAAGTTGTCCTAACCACTCCTGTGTAATTCTCATTCACCCCAAACTTTAGGTTATGTTTCAACTCACTTTAGCATACAGCTAACATCGAATGTTTAAACACACTGAGCTCTCTCTAACAAGGCTTTTTCTGCCAAGTGCTCTGTATTAGTGGTTTTCAGGCTACTCTAAAGGGAAGCAAATTAATATAGGTAAGGGCATTAGGGATATGTAATCAGTCTCTATCAACTTCAAGTATGAATCCCTGATAGATAATAAAGAGATCTGATGTTACTCTGTAGAACATTCATGCTCTCTGAACACTCTCAGAATGTCCATTCATTATTAATGCCCTGATCTCCCTGCACTTGTTTTCCCAATCCCATCAAACAGCTAATCGCCATGGTTGTTTTAACTTATTTTACTTAGTTAAAGCATTTAAAGGCAATAGCATTCTTAAAAAGACACAGTCAAATCAATAAAAGCACTAGAACAAAATCACCATTCCCAAATGCAATAGGAGAATGCTTCAGTTTCTGTTTTATTGGAAGCAATTATCAAATGAAAAGCATCCTTTAATACTGAAAGTTGGCCCATGTAGGTACAATTCCCAGTTGTATCGAGTTTTACTTCTTTAAAACATGTAGGTAAAGAGAAAGCCCTCAAGCCTGATCAGAGGCATAGATGGAAACTAATTTTCTTTGCATTTCCATCAAAGCTGCTATGAGGGTAACAACTTCACATACGCCAAAACACAGTCAAGCCAGATAGCCTTTTCTTGTATACATTATGGTTCTAGTCATTTCTGGAGATAAAATATATGGTGTGATACCATACTTAGTGTTCATGCATGCTTCCTACAGTGTCATTGTAGGAAGATACATTGAACCCTTATTGTATACCAGGTACTGGACTTTAGATGTGTGTGTTGTTGAAGTTCTCTCTGTACTCATGAAAGAGGTGATGACATGACTTTTAAATGCTCAGTGATTGATGCGTGTCTAAACCCAGAGAACTTTCAGAAGACCTACTTTGATAGCCCAAAGAAGCAGGAGTATAGATTAGAATGCATTGGAGACAAGAAATGTACACAGAGAGACTAAGGTTGAGTATTGAAGGAAAAGTCTCAAAACCACAGTTTCATAGTATTCAGTTTCCAACAAAGCAGTGACTTGTGTGGATAAAAGGCCCAGGCTGTAGGATCAAGAGGAGGCAAAGCCTCTGTGTTCTCGCTGTGGTACCTGGGAAAAGTACATCATCTCTCCTAACCTCAGTTTCCTTACTTAAAGTGGAGATAATAACACCTTCTCACTGAGTTGCTTGGAAGACTGAGAAGCTACCCTGGTAGCTCCTCCCATTAGTCAAATGCCTATGATTTTCCTATAGGGCATTCTGTCTTGTAAAGAACCTAACATTCTTCTTAATATAAGCATGATGGTTATGATGTTGATGAGGGTGATATAAAGTCATAATTCAGGACAATTCTCTCTGTTACTGCAGAACATTTTTGTTTATGATTTGGTTCAAAGGCTGTGGCACTATGTTCAAAATATCTTTGCTCCCTATGATACCACCCAAAGAAGGAAGGCATCAGGATCAAATGTCTCCAGGTCCAGGAGTAGATGAGGAAGGCTATGTAGCATGAGACCTGAATTCTGATCTTGTCTCTGTCACCTACTAGCTCTGTATCCTTGGGTTAGTCTTCTACTTGCCCTGAGCCTCACAATGTCCTCATCTCTAGATTGGGGATGGAAATAGGCCTCATTCAGAATTGTCTTGATGATAATGTAAGTCATAAAATCCCATGTCACGTTTCCTGTGGGACTTTCTGATGGCCCTTTCATATGGTCGATACCACAACTTGCTTTAGGGCTGGCGCAAATACTCTGGTTCTCTCTCAGTCTGGGCACATATAGTATTACAATGTCACACCCAGGTGACTTGTTTGGGTAAGTGAAACGTAAGCAGAAATGTCCTTTCATTTCTATGTAGAAGCTTTAAGGGTCAGGGAGCACTGAATTTTGATCTCCTCTTTCCTCTGATACACCAACCAGCACATCATTGAAAGATGGAGACTTTCCATTAGGTTAGAATCAGGCAAGAGAAGGATGGTGGAACAAAGCTTCCAGCTGACTCTCAAGACATAGACTTTTGTCATTTTAACCCAAAGAGATTTGAGCTTTGCTACTAGCCTAAACTAGTATACACTGTCTGATGTTGTTGTTAATGTTGTTATTATCATTGCTATAGATGGACACCTCACCTTAGTTTCTGAGTTCTTAAAGAGAGTCGATACCCATTTGGTGAGGTAAGATGTCTCTTGAACTGCCAGTTAGTAGCAATGAGAATGGTATTAGCTTTTGAAGACTGTTATGGATTAAGTTTCATTGTATGATTGTATGCAATTTCCTTCTATAATAAGATTGAATTTTTACAATGATCCTGTGAAGGGAGTACCACTATCCTATTTTACACATGAGAGATGAGAGCTGAGATTTGAGTTTGAATCTTGACACACCCACCTAATCCCCTACTTGTGTGAACTGGTCTAAACTGCCAAAAAATTTTGTCCTATTACAAATCATGTTATTCTCTGTGAATGAAAAGAATGGCTTCCACAAAACAGCAATTTGGCATGGTTGGACATGAGAAGGTCAAAGAAAGTAAGGAAATGTAAAACTATTTAGAATCTTATGTTTAGGTTCTTCTTTATTTTTCATAAAGTTTGAAGATTCATCTGCTTTTATTTCCTTTTCCATTTTCTCTTGTTTATGTTTAAGAGTCCCTTGTTTGTCAGGAACAGTGAGTTAATTCTTGCTCTGGTCCTGGAGTGGCTAAACTGAAGTTAGGTGTGTCTAAGTGGAAGATGATTCATATTGATTTTTCTATTATCTGCCTCTTCCTATCCATGCTTCTTCTTTTGTTTCAGATCGTTTTTATCTGAAAGGTAACAATTTAGGAGAAATAATGGGAAAACTTTTCTCTGTCTTAACTTACCTCCACAGGGATGTCAGAAGTTAAAATTAATGAAGAGTAGTTTTTATTTTTGACAGACTCTGTACTATCCCCAACTTCCTAGTTACAAAGATGTACATTCCTGTAAGTATGAACCATGCTTAGCTATCAATCTGGGCTCAGTGGGGCTCATTGCAGCTCAAAGGATACTTATACCAATATCCCCACTGGAGGGAATGGTTACAAGAAAGTGGAACTATCATGGAGAATTTCAGGTTTCTGTAATTCAGAAATTAAAACTATTTGTTATCTAAGGTACCCTAGAGCCTATCTTTAGCCATCCTCACTGGCATCATCATCTACCCATTTCACATCTTTAATATTTCCCCTGCAACACATTCCCTTCCCCAAGCTTAAACAGACTCGACTTTCGTACCCTGTAACAATATGACATATTAAATTGGTGGCAAAAGAAAGTGCAAAGGTGGAAGGTGGGCCTGAGTAAGACTTATAGGACAGTGTACCAAGCCTGGCTTGAGTGAAGTATTTAATACCATCTATTGTTTAAAAGAAAAAAAGAAACCTGAATATGTATGAATGGTCTAGCTTACTACTCTACTTAAGATATAAAAATACAGCTGTTTTAATCTCTCTAAAATAACCTGAGCAACTACAACAATAATGGAATGAAAAAATTCTTCTGTGATTTGAGGGAGGTAGGGAATATATATATACACAGCCTTTTTGAATGTCCAATGTCCCTGAGAGAACTGAAGTGACTTTGATCTCAGCACATCCTTTTCCTTTTTTCCCTTGAGGAGAGTTGCCTTCCAACTAAATGAAAGGGGGTGTTTTCTGGCTGGTTATTCTCTAGAAGCAGAGCTCAACAAGAGTCCTTCAGCAGAGTCCCGCTGTGTGTACAACTGCTTCTTGTTTATAGGCTGTGACCTTGGTCTTGCTCATGAACCTCCTTCTACATGGCCAAGGAGAGCAGTGTACACCATGAAGCTGAAGATGGTAACCCCAGAAGCTGGTCATGAAGACTTTGTAATGGCCACTTTGTCCTCTTTGCTTTCTCCTTAGAACAGAATCTGCCACAGAATATTCACCAGGGAGAGAATATTCTCTGGCTGAAGGCTGTGTGCACAATGCTATTACAGTCATTTTAGTGAGTGAGGCTACACAGAAAGATAAAATTTTTTTCTCTCTTGAATTTCACAGTAAGCAAAAATGGAACATTTCTTGCCATTTGAGCTTTAAAAACTCTTTAGGAGAGTCTACTGCATGATTCCATTTAGTAACCAGTGATGCAATCTAATCTTATACCATAACCTTGGATTTCCTTGATCATTTCATTAAAAGTGGTCAATCTGGTACGTTTTATTTTTGGAAGATACACTTGATAAAAAGTCTTCCTTTACATGATAGAATGATATTTTTGAAGTTATTACCTAATGAAATTGAAAGAGGCTTGCTCCTTAGGAAAAAAGCTATGACCAACCTAGACAGCATATTAAAAAGCAGAGACATTACTTTGCCAACAAAAGTCTGACTAGTCAAAGCTATGATTTTTCCAGTAGTCATGTATGGATGTGAGTAATTAGCCTCCAACTAATAAAAAAGAAAGAAAGAAAGAAAGAAAGAAAACTGAGCACCGAAGGATTGATGGTTTTGAACTGTGGTGGTGGAGAAGACTCTTGAGATTCCCTTGGACTGCAAGGAGATCCAACCAGTCAATTCTAAAGGAAATCAGTTGAGAATATTTATTGGAAGGACTGATGCTGAAGCCAAAGCTTCAATACTTTGGCCACCTGATGTGAAGAACTGACTCATTTGAAACACCACTGATGCTGGGAAAGATTGAAGGTGGGAGGAGAAAGGGACGCCAGAGGATGAGATGTTTGGATGGCATCACCACCTCGGTGGACATGAGTTTGAGCAAGCTTCAGAAGTTGGTGATGGACAGGGAGGCCTGGTGTGCTTCAGTCCATGGGGTTGCAAAGAGTCGGACACAACAGAATGGCTGAACTGAACTGCATGATTTTTACACTCGGATGTATTTTGGGGGAAATGAATTTTCAAATACATTTGAGAAATAAAGTCAAAGTGAAAGTCACTTAGTTGTGTCCAACTTTTTGTGACTCCACTGAGTATACATCCCATGGAATTCTCCAGGCCAGAACACTGGAGTGGGTAGCCTTTCCCTTCTCCAGGGGATCTTCCCAAACCAGGGATCTAATCCAGGTCTCCCGCATTGCAGGCAGATTCTTTACCAGCTGAGCCATAAGGCAAACCCTTTGAGAAATAAAGTTTCTATGAATTTCTCTCTGTCTCAAACTCTGGAAGAAATCAGTGAGTTAGTTGAATGTTATGTGAGAAGCAGAAAAAGGCAACCCTGAAACTCCATGTCAATGTAATTGTTTCAGAGACAGTCAGCTTTTCCTGTGGCCTCTAAGAAGAGTTCAAAGGTTAACAGAGAGAGCTGACATCTCCAAAATGGGTGTATCATAGCCGAAAGGCTGTCTGGATCATAAACTGAGTACCAGATAAAGATACAGACATTTTGTCAGACACACTTATTCATTGACCAGAGCCTGGTGAAGACAAGTTAAGTCTCAGTAGATACCCACTTCAAACAATGGAAAGGTCATGGAAGAGATGTATTTCCTGAAGCAAGGATTTTTTACATAAAGCATGCAAAGTCTACCTCTTAACCTAAGGTAGAAAAGGGAGATGGAAACAATTCTGACTTCACTGAAGTTTAAACCTGAAAACAAAGAAGATACTGAAGCACCTGGGTTTACCCAGAAATGGCGAGGATTATAGGTTATGACATCAACTAAAATGAGGGTTCAATAGAGAGGTTGACTTTCAGAAAAATAATAAAATAATGATAGCTGCTTTTTTTTTTTTATTTTGCACATCTGAGTATGTCTTGAAAAATGTTATACCTGTTATATATTGAATTGAAACTGACCTCTCCAATTTTTCTTTATTGATCTTTATGGTACCTTCTGGAATCATTAAAATATCCTTTTCCACATGACAGCTCTACATAAACTGAAGCTAACTCTAATGTTTTCACTAAGTCACTTCTCCAGGATGAACATGGGCAGTTTAATCCAGCTGAGAATCTTTGATTGCCAAAACCTTCAGCATTTTATCCTCTTAGAACAAAGTATAAAAAATATATACCAAGGAGTTTTAAAAGCAATCCCAAGGCTTTGGAACTGATCCTTAAGATTTTTTGACTCAGTCGTTCTGGGGTAGGACCCAGATCTGAGGCTATGATACTAACATGCAAATGCTCTTAGAGATCAGAATACAGTTGTTGATGTTGTTCAGTCATTCAGTCATGTCCAACTCTTTGTGACCCCATGGACTGCAGCACACCAGGCTTCCCTGTCCTTCTCCATCTCCCAGAGCTTGCTCAAACTCATGCCCATTGAGTCGTTGATGTCATCCGACATCTCATTCTTTATCATCCACTTCTCATGCCTTCAAACTTTCCCAGCAGCAGGGTCTTTTTTAAAAAGTCAGCGATTCACATCAGGTGGCCAAAGTATTGGATCTTCAGCTTCAGAATCGGTTCTTCCAATGAATATTCAGGATTGATTTCCTTTAGGATTGACTGGTTGGGTATCCTTGCAGTCCAAGGGACTCTGAAGAGTTTTTTCCAACACCACAGTTCAAAAGCATTAATTCTTTGGCATTCATCTTTCTTTATGGTCCAACTCTCACATCCATACATGACTACCAGAAAAACCATAGCTTTGACTATATGGACTTTGGTGGTAAAGTAATGCCTCTGCTTTTTAATATGCTGTCTACGTTGTTCATAACTTTTTTCCCAAGGAACAACCATCTTTTAATTTCATGGGTGCAGTCACCATCTTAGTGATTTTGGAGCCCAAGCAAAAAAAAATTTTCAGTGTTTCCCATCTATTTGCCATGGGGTAATGGGACCAGATGCCAGGATCTTCATTTTTGGAATGCTAAGTTTTAAGTTAACTTTTTCACTCTCTTTTTTCCCCTTCATCAAAAGACTCTAGTTCTTTTAGCTTTCTGCCATAAGGGTAGTGTCATCTGCATATCTGAGATTATGGATATTTCTCCTGGCAGTCTTGTTTCTGGCTGATACTTCATTCAGCCTGGCATTTAACATGATGTACTCTGCATATAAGTTAAATAAGCAGGGTGACAATATACAGCCTTGATGTACTCCTTTCCCAATTTGGAACCAGTCTGTTGTTCCATGTCCAGTTCTAACTGTTGCTTCTTGACCTGCATACAGATTTCTCAGCAGGAAGGTAAGGTTGTCTGGTATTCCCTTTCTTTAAGCATTTTTCACAGTTGGTTGTGATCTACACAGTAAAAGACCTTAGCATAGTCAATGAAGCAGAAGTAATGCTTCTTTGGGATTCTCTTGCTTTTTCTATGACCCAATGGATGTTGGCAATTTGATCTCTGGTTCCTTTGCATTTTCTAAATCCAGCTGAACATCTGAAAGTTCTCGGTTCATGTACTATTGAAGATTGGCTTGGAGAGTTTTGAGCGTTACTTTGCTAGCATGTGAGATGAGTGAAATTGTGTGGGAGTTTGAACATTCTTTGGCATTGCCTTTCTTTGGAATTGTAATGAAAACTGAACTTTTCCACACTTGTGCCCACTGCTGAGTTTTACAACTTTGCTGGCATATTGAGGGCAGCACTTTCACAACATCATCTTTCAGGATTTGAAATAGCTGAACTAGAATTCCATCACTTCCACTAGCTCTGTTCATAGTGATGCTTCCTAAGGTGCACTGGACTTCTCACTCCAAGATGTCTAGCTCTAGATGAATGACCACACCATCATGGTTATTTGGGTCATTAACATCCTTTTTGTATAGCTCAACTGTGTATTCTTGCCACCTCTTCTTAATACCTTCTGCTTCTGTTACATCCATACCATTTCTGTCGTTTATTGTGCCCATCATCTTATGAAATGTTCCCTTGGTATCTCTCATTTTCTCGAAGAGATCTCTACTGTTGCACATTCTGTTGTTTTCCTCTATTTCTTTTCACTGATCAGTTAGGAAGGCTTTCTTTCTTCCCTTGCTCTTTGGAATTTAGCATTTACATGGGTATATCTATTCTTTTCCTCTTTGCCTTTCTCTTTTCTTCTTTTCTCAGCTATTTGTAAGGCCTCCTCAGAAAACGATTTTGCCTTTTTGCATTTCTTTTTCTTAGGGATAATTTTGATCATTGCCTCCTGTGCAAAGTCACAAACATCTGTCATTAGTTCTTCAGGCACTCTGTCCATCAGATCTAATCCTTGAATCTATTTGTCACTTCCACTGTATAGTAGTAAGGGATTTGATTTAGGTCTTACCTGAATGGCCTAGTGGTTCCCCTACTTTCTTTACTTTAAGTCTGAATTTTGCAATAAGGAGTTCATGATCTGAGCCACAGTCAGAGCCTGGTGTTCTTTTTGCTGACTGTATAGAGCTTCTCCATCTTCAGCTGCAAAGAATATAATCAGTCTGATTTCAATATTGACCATGTGGTGATGTCCATGTGTAGAGTCATCTCTTATGTTTTTGGAAGAGGGTGTTTGCTGTGACCAGTGTGTTCTCTTGGCAAAACTCTTTTAGCCTTTGCCTTGCTTCATGTTGCACTCCAAGGCAAAACTTGCCTGTTACTCCAGGTATCTAACTTCCCACTTTTGCATTCCTGTCCCCTATGATGAAAAGGACAACTTTTTGGTGTTAGTTCTAGAAGATCTTGTAGATCTTCATAGAACCATTCAACTTCAGCTTCTTCAGCCTTAGGGGTTGGAGCATAAACTGTGTTTACTGTGATATTGTATGATTTGCCTTGGAAATGAACAGAGACCCAGTTTACCTCACAGTCAGTCCCTCCCATTAGGATACTTTCACAAGGCTCTTATCCTCATCCATCAGAGAGAAGACAGAATGAAAACCACAATCACAGAAAACTAACCAAACTGATCACATGGATCACAGCTGAGACATACCTTGTTGGCTCACCCAAAACAGATGGGTCATGGTGGAGAGTTCTAATAAAACGTGGTCCACTGGAGAAGGGAATGGCAAGCCACCTCAGCATTCTTATCTTGAGAACCCCATGAACAGTATGAAAAAACAAAGAGATATGACACTGAAAGATGAACTCCCCAGCTCAGTAGGTGCCCAATATGCTACTGGAGAAGAGTGGAGAAATACCTCCAGAAGGAATGAAGAGGCTGAGCCAAAGTGTAAAGCCAGTTGTGGATGTGTCTGGTGGTGAAAGTAAAGTCTGATGCTATAAGAACAATATTGCATAGGAACCTGGAATGTTAGGTCCATGAATCTAGGTAAATTGAAAGTGGTCAAAGAGGAGATGGCAAGAATGAGCATCAACATTTTAGAAATTAGTGAATTAAAATGTGCTGGAAGCAGTCAGTTCAGTTCAGTTACTCAGTCATGTCCTAATCATTGCGACCCCATGAACTGCAGCATGCCAGGCTTCCCTGTCCATCACCAACTCCCAGAGTTTACTCAGACTCATGTCCATTGAGTTGGTGATGCCATCCAACCACCTCATCCCCTGCCATCCCCTTCTCCTCTCGCCTTCAATCTTTCCCAACATCAGGGACTTTTCAGATCAGTCAGTTCTTCGCATTAGGTGGCCAAAGTATTGGAGTTTCAGCTTCAACATCAGTCCTTCCAGTGAATGTTCAGGACTGATTTCTTTTAGGATGGACTGGTTGGATCTCCTTGCAGCCCAAGGGACTCTCAGAGTCTTCTCCAAAACCACAGTTCAAAAGCACCAATTCTTTTTTCTTTTTTCCCATTTATTTTTATTAGTTGGAGGCTAATTACTTTACAATATTGTAGTGGGTTTTGTCATACATTGACATGAATCAGCCATGGAGTTACATGTATTCCCCATCCCGATACCCCCTCCCACCTCCCTCACCACCCGATTCCTCTGGGTCTTCCCAGTGCACCAGGCCCGAGCACTTGTCTCATGCATCCAACCTGGTCTGGTGATCTGTTTCACTATAGATAATATACATGTTTCGATGCTGTTCTCTTGAAACATCCCACCCTCGCCTTCTCCCACAGACTCCAAAAGTCTGTTCTGTACATCTGTGTCTCTTTTTCTGTTTTGCATATGGGGTTATCGTTACCATCTTTCTAAATTCCATATATATGTGTTAGTATGCTGTAATGTTCTTTATCTTTCTGGCTTACTTCACTCTGTATAATGGGCTCCAGTTTCATCCATCTCATTAGAACTGATTCAAATGAATTCTTTTTAATGGCTGGGTAATATTCCATGGTGTATATGTACCACAGCTTCCTTATCCATTCGTCTGCTGATGGGCATCTAGGTTGCTTCCATGTCCTGGCTATTATAAACAGTGCTGCGATGAACATTGGGGTGCACGTGTCTCTTTCAGATCTGGCTTCCTCAGTGTGTATGCCCAGAAGTGGTATTGCTGGGTCATATGGCAGTTCTATTTCCAGTTTTTTAAGGAATCTCCACACTGTTTTCCACAGTGGCTGTACTAGTTTGCATTCCCACCAACAGTGTAAGAGGGTTCCCTTTTCTCCACACCCTCTCCAGCATTTATTGCTTGTAGACTTTTGGATAGCAGCCATCCTGACTGGCATGTAATGGTACCTCATTGTGGTTTTGATTTGCATTTCTCTGATAATGAGTGATGTTGAGCATCTTTTCATGTGTTTGTTAGCCATCTGTATGTCTTCTTTAGAGAAATGTCTGTTTAATTCTTTGGCCCATTTTTTGATTGGGTCATTTATTTTTCTGGAATTGAGCTTCAGAAGTTGCTTGTATATTTTTGACATTAATCCTTTGTCTGTTTCTTCATTTGCTTTATTTTCTCCCAATCTGAGGGCTGTCTTTTCACCTTGCTTATAGTTACCTTTGTTGTGCAAAAGCTTTTAAGTTTCATTAGGTCCCATTTGTTTATTTTTGCTTTTATTTCCAATATTCTGGGAGGTGGGTCATAGAGGATCCTGCTGTGATTCATGTCGGAGAGTGTTTTGCCTATGTTCTCCTCTAGGAGTTTTATAGTTTCTGGTCTTACATTTAGATCTTTAATCCATTTTGAGTTTATTTTTGTGTATGGTGTTAGAAAGTGTTCTAGTTTCATTCTTTTACAAGTGGTTGACCAGTTTTCCCAGCACCACTTGTTAAAGAGGTTGTCTTTTTTCCATTGTATATCCTTGCCTCCTTTGTCAAAGATAAGGTGTCCATAGGTTCGTGGATTTATCTCTGGGCTTTCTATTCTGTTCCATTGGTCTATATTTCTGTCTTTGTGCCAGTACCATACTGTCTTGATGACGGTGGCTTTGTAGTAGAGCCTGAAGTCAGGCAGGTTGATTCCCCCAGTTCCATTCTTCTTTTTCAAGATTACTTTGGCTATTCGAGGTTTTTTGTATTTCCATACAAATTGTGAAATTATTTGTCTAGTTCTGTGAAAAATACAGTTGGTAGCTTGATAGGGATTGCATTGAATCTATAGATTGCTTTGGGTAAAATAGCCATTTTGACAATATTGATTCTTCCAATCCATGAACACGGTATGTTTCTCCATCTGTTTGTGTCCTCTTTGATTTCTTTCATCAGTGTTTTATAGTTTTCTATGTATAGGTCTTTTGTTTCTTTATGTAGATATACTCCTAAGTATTTTATTCTTTATTCTTTTTGTTGCAATGGTGAATGGTATTGTTTCCTTAATTTCTCTTTCTGTTTTTTCATTGTTAGTGTATAGGAATGCAAGGGATTTCTGTGTGTTAATTTTATATCCTGCAACTTTACTATATTCATTGATTAGCTCTAGTAATTTTCTGGTAGAGTCTTTAGGGTTTTCTATGTAGAGGATCATGTCATCTGCAAACAGTGAGAGTTTCACTTCTTCTTTTCCTATCTGGATTCCTTTTACTTCTTTTTCTGCTCTGATTGCTGTGGCCAAAACTTCCAACACTATGTTGAATAGTAGTGGTGAGAGTGGGCACCCTTGTCTTGTTCCTGATTTCAGGGGAAATGCTTTCAATTTTTCACCATTGAGGGTGATGCTTGCTGTGGGTTTGTCATATATAGCTTTTATTATGTTGAGGTATGTTCCTTCTCTTCCTGCTTTTTGGAGAGTTTTAATCATAAATGAGTGTTGAATTTTGTCAAAGGCTTTCTCTGCATCTATTGAGATAATCATATGGTTTTTATCTTTCAATTTGTTAATGTGGTGTATTACATTGATTGATTTGTGGATATTAAAGAATCATTGCATTCCTGGGATAAAGCCCACTTGGTCATGGTGTATGACTTTTTAATATGTTGTTGGATTCTGTTTGCTAGAATTTTGTTAAGGATTTTTGTATCTATGTTCATCAGTGATATTGGCCTGTAGTTTTCTTGTTTTTTGTGTGTGGCATCTTTGTCTGGTTTTGGAATTAGGGTGATGGTGGCCTCATAGAGTGAGTTTGGAAGTTTACCTTCTTCTGCAATTTTCTGGAAGAGTTTGAGTAAGATAGGTGTTAGCTCTTCTCTAAATTTTTGGTAGAATTCAGCTGTGAAGCCATCTGGTCCTGGGCTTTTGTTTGCTGGAAGATTTCTGATTACAGTTTCGATTTCCTTGCCTGTGATGGGTCTGTTAAGATCTTCTATTTCTTCCTGGTTCAGTTTTGGAAGGTTATACTTTTCTAAGAATTTGTCCATTTCATCCAAGTTGTCCATTTTATTGGCATAGAGCTGCTGGTAGTAGTCTCTTATGATCCTTTGTATTTCAGTGTTGTCTGTTGTGATCTCTCCATTTTCATTTCTAATTTTGTTAATTTGGTTCTTCTCCCTTTGTTTCTTAATGAGTCTTGCTAATGGTTTGTCAATTTTGTTTATTTTTTCAAAAAACCAGCTTTTAGCTTTGTTGATTTTTGCTATGGTCTCTTTAGTTTCTTTTGCATTTATTTCTGCCCTAATTTTTAAGATTTCTTTCCTTCTGCTAACCCTGGGATTCTTCATTTCTTCCTTCTCTAATTGCTTTAGGTGTAGAGTTAGGTTATTTATTTGGCTTTTTTCTTGTTTCTTGATGTAAGCCTGTAACGCTATGAACCTTCCCCTTAGCACTGCTTTTACAGTGTCCCATAGGTTTTGGGTTGTTGTGTTTTCATTTTCATTCATTTCTATGCATATTTTGATTTCGTTTTTTATTTCTTCTATGACTTGTTGGTTATTCAGAAGCGTGTTATTTAGCCTCCAGGTGTTTGAATTTTTAACAATTTTTTTCCTGTAATTGAGATCTAATCTTACTGCACAGTGGTCAGAAAAGATGACTGGAATGATTTCATTTTTTTTGAATTTTCCAAGACCAGATTTATGGCCCAGGATGTGATCTATTCTGGAGAAGGTTCTGTGTGCACTTGAGAAAAAGGTGAAGTTGCTTGTTTTGGGGTGAAATGTCCTATAGATATCAATTAGGTCTAGTTGGTCCATTGTGTCATTTAAGGTTTGTGTTTCCTTGTTAATTTTCTGTTTAGTTGATCTATCCATAGTTGTGAGTGGGGTATTAAAGTCTCCCACTATTATTGTGTTACTATTAATTTCCTTTTTCATACTCGTTAGCATTTGCCGTACATATTGTGGTGCTCCTATGTTGGGTGCATATATATTTATAATTGTTATATCCTCTTCTTGGATTGATCCTTTGATCATTATGTAGTGTCCTTCTTTGTCTCTTTTCACATCCTTTATTTGAAAGTCTATTTTATCTGATATGAGTATTGCGACTCCTGCTTTCTTTTGGTCTCTGTTTGCGTGAAATATATTTTTCCAGCCCTTCACTTTTAGTCTGTATGTGTCTCTTGTTTTGAGGTGAGTCTCTTGTAGACAGCATATATAGGGGTCTTGTTTTTGTATCCATTCAGCCAATCTTTGTCTTTTGGTTGGGGCATTCAACCCATTTACATTTAAGGTAATTATTGATAGGTGTGGTCCCGTTGCCATTTACTTTGCTGTTTTGGGTTCACATTTATACTGTTTCCTGCCTAGAGAAGATCCTTTAGCATTTGTTGAAGAGCTGGTTTGGTGGTGCTGAATTCTCTCAGCTTTTGCTTGTCTGTAAAGCTTTTGAATTCTCCTTCATATCTGAATGAGATCCTTGCTGGGTACAGTAATCTAGGTTGTAGGTTATTCTCTTTCATTACCTTACGTATGTCCTGCCATTCCCTTCTGGCCTGGAGGGTTTCTATTGATAGATCAGCTGTTATCCTTATGGGAATCCCTTTGTGTGTTATTTGTTGTTTCTCCCTTGCTGCTTTTAATATTTGTTCTTTGTGTTTGATCTTTGTTAATTTGATTAATATGTGTCTTGGGGTGTTTCGCCTTGGGTTTATCCTGTTTGGGACTCTCTGGGTTTCTTGGACTTGGGTGGCTATTTCCTTCCCCATTTTAGGGAAGTTTTCAGCTATTATCTCCTCGAGTATTTTCTCATGGCCTTTCTTTTTGTCTTCTTCTTCTGGGACACCTATGATCCAAATGTTGGGGCGTTTCACATTGTCCCAGAGGTCCCTGAGGTTGTCCTCATTTCTTTTGATCCTTTTTTCTTTTTTCCTCTCTGCTTCATTTATTTCCACCATTTTATCTTCTACCTCACTTATCCTATCTTCTGTCTCCGTTATTCTACTGTTGGTTCCCTCCAGAGTGTTTTTGATCTCATTTATTGCATTATTCATTTTTAATTGACTCTTTTTTATTTCTTCTAGGTCTTTATTAAACATTTCTTGCATCTTTTCAATCTTTGTCTCCAGGCTATTTATCTGTAACTCCATTTTGTTTTCAAGATTTTGGATCATTTTTATTATCATTATTCTAAATTCTTTTTCAGGTAGATTCCCTATCTCCTCCTCTTTTGTTTGACTTGGTGGGCATTTTTCATCTTCCTTTACCTGTTGGATATTTCTCTGCCTTTTCATCTTGTTTAGATTGCTGTGTCTGGAGTGGGCTTTCTGTATTCTGGAGGTCTGTGGTTCCTTTTTATTGTGGAGGTTTTACCCAGTGGGTGGGGTTGGACGATTGGCTTGTCAAGGTTTCCTGGTTAGGGAAGCTTGCGTCGGTGTTCTGGTGTGTGGAACTTGATCTCTTCTTTCTGGAGTGCAATGGAGTGCCCAGTAATGAGTTTTGAGATGGGTCTATGTGTTAGGTGTGACCTTGGGCAGCCTGTATGTTGGTGTTCAGGGCTATGGTCCTGCGTTGCTGGAGAATTTGTGTGGTATGTCTTGCTCTAAAACTTATTGGTTCTTGGGTGTTGGTTGGTTTCAGTGTAGGTATGGAGGCTTTTGGACGGTCTCTTATTACTTAAAGTTCCATGTAGTCAGGAGTTTTCTGGTGTTCTCAGGTTTTGGGCTTACGTCTCCTGCCTTTGGGTTTCAGTTTTATTCTTCCAGTAGTCTCAAGACTTCTACTATACAGCACTGATAATAAAACTTCTAGGTTAATGGCAAAAGATTCTCCCCTGTGAGGGACGCCCAGAGAGGTTCACAGAGTTACATGAAGAAGAGGAGAGGGAGGAGGGAGATAGAGATGAGCAGGAGGAGAAAAAGGGGGGCTAAAGAGGAGAGAGACAGATCTACGCAGTTGTCTGTTCCCAGAGTGTTCTCTGTAGCCCAGATACCCACAAAGATTCACAGAATTGGATTGGGAAGATAAGGGGAAAGGAGGAAATAGACGTGTTCTGAGGTAGAAAACGGAGAGTCAAGATTGGGAGAGAGTAATCAACACACTCCTGAATAAAAATGGGAACTGAATATTGGATTCTTAAATGTCCACAATTTATATCATATACTGAAAAACAAAGATTAAAAATCTAGAGTAGAGGTTAGACTCTTAAAAATACTATATTAAAAACAAAAACCAAAACACACAAAAAAATTTTTAGAAATATATATGAAGTTCGGTTTAAAAATAGGGCTTCTCTTTTTTTTTTTTTTGTAAGGTTATAGTGTAATGAAAATGAAAATTAAGGAGTAGTAGAGGAGTAATAGAGGACTTTACAAGGAAATAAGAGAAAAAGAAAAATGGAAAATAGAAGAGAAACAGGAAAAAAAAAGAAAAAAAAATTTTTCCTAATTAGAAAAATCGTAAAAATCTATGAAAATGAAAGTTAAGGAGTAATGGGGGAGTAATAGGGAATTTTAAAATAAAAGAGAAAAAAGAAAAAAGAAAAAAAATTAAAAAAAAAGTAAAAATATATCTAGGAATTTCTCTGGAGCTGTTGCGGTCACTGTGGGTTCGGTTCAGTTTCAGATAGCTTCTCGTTCCAGCTTACACTTCTCGATATCTATAGGCCCCTTCTGGTGTAGTCGGTATTGCCTACAGGGATTTTAATCCGGTGCACCGGTCCCTTCTGAAGCAGTTCCCTTTGCTTATTTGGCTTCTGTTTGCCTGTCTCTTCAGTGTCTCATTTCCGCCCTGACACAGGCGGGGGGAGGTGGTCTCTTATTCAGGTTGCTAGTTCCTTCGCGCCGTGGGGAGGGGCTGGCGCTGCTTTCCCCTTCTACCATGCTCAGGCTCCCGGTTGTTCTATATGGAGCGTGCCCTGTGATGCGCGCAGTTCCAGCCCTCGGGTGTTCCACAAAAGCGCAGAACAAAAAGCTGCGCCTGCTTTTTGTGCCTACCCTGTCCTAGCGGCTCAGGCAGCCAGAAGCTTGATGGGCGCACTCTCCCCAGGTGCGGCGCAGCTTCTGCCCTCCGCGTCCCCAGCCCCAGTCCGTGCCCGTGCTGGTCGGGTGCCTGCGCCCTGTGTCTCGCCGTGACCCTCCCGGTGGATGTCGACCATCCAGAATCTCAGGAGGTCTTTGATTAGAAACTGGAGGCCTGTTTGCAGTATGGTAGGGGATGCAGTCCTTGGGGCCGAGCCTGCCCCTTTCCCCTCCCCCCTGCCTCCAGCCTTCGGCAGGGCTGGGCCGGTCCGCAGCCTGCGAGCTCTTCTCTGGACTTGCTCGGTCCCTTTGTTCTGCAAACGGCCGGCAGTGTGTTCGGGCCGGTTAATTTTCTCTCTCTCTTTTGCCGTCCCACAGTTTAAGTTGGTAACTCACAAAAGCTCCCTCCGATTGTCCTCAGGGCACTCAGGCCCAGTCCTTACCCTAAGCAATGCCGCCCGCTTCTCTCCGTTCTGCCCCCACTTGCTGGTGGTGGATGCGGGCATCTGGGGTACTTTTCTGCTGGGAGTTGCTTTTAGGCACTAATCTGTGAGTTTTATTTATTGTTCCCCTCCCAGTCAGGTTGCCCTCCGAGATTCTAAAACTTCCCCCAGACCCGCCAGTGCGAGGGTTTCCTGGTGTTTGGAAACTTCCTCTATTGAGAGTCCCTTCCCGGGATGGATCTCTGGCCTTAGCTCTTTTGTCTCTCTTTTTATCTTTTATATTTTGTCCTACCTCCTTTCGAAGACAATGGGTTGCCTTTCTGGGTGCCTGATGACCTCAGCTAGCGATCAGAAGTTGTTTTGTGAAGTTTGCTCTGCGTTCAGTTATTCTTTTGATGAATTTGTAGGAGAGAAAGTGGTCTCCCCGTCCTATTCCTCTGCCATCTTGGCTCCTCCCCCTCAGCTTTCTTTATAGTCCAACTCTCACATCCATACATGACTATTGGAAAAACCATAGCTTTGACTAGATGGACCTTTGTTGGCAAAGTAATGTCCTTGATTTTAAATATGCTGTCTGGGTTGGTCATAACTTTTCTTGCAAAGAGCAAGTGTCTTTTAATTTCATGGCTGCAGTCACCATCTGCAGTGATTCTGGAGCCCAAGAAAATGAAGTCTTTTACTGTTTCCATTGTTTCTCCATCCATTTGCCATGAAGTGATGGGACCAGATGCCATGATCTTAGTTTTCTGAATGTTGAGTTTTAAGCCAACTTTGTCACTCTTCTGTTTCACTCTCCTCAAGAGGCTCTTTAATTCTTTGCTTTCTGTCATACGGGTGGTGTCATCTGCATATCAGAGATTATTGATATTGATTCCAGCTTGTGCTGGCAATCTTGATTCCTGCTTGTGCATCCAGCTTCTGATTCCAGCTTGAGCTGGAATGGGTGAATTTGATTCAGATTACCATTATATCTACTACTGTGGCAAGGATCCATTAGAAGAAATCTAGTAACCCTTGTAGTCAACAAGAGTCCAAAATGCTGCACTTGGGTGCAATCTCAAAAACGAAAGAATGATCTCTGTTCATTTCCAAGACAAACCATTCAATACCACAGTAATCCAAGTCTATGCCACAACCACTATTGCTGAAGAAGCTGAAGTTGAATGGTGCTAGAATCCAGAGTTGGGCACAAAGCTGATGAGAGGAATGTAGGCCTGTATGAGCATTTTTCTTTCACTGGATACTAGTTCTTCACATAACTGCCCAATGTAACATTTTTCCTCACCAACCCCCTAGTTCACTGTATCATCCACTTATCTAGTCTTTCCTCCTCCACCCTTTTCTGTTAGTGAATATATTGGTTCACTTAAGCCAGTATTTACTGAGTACTCTTTCTGTCCAGTGTCTAGCACACTGTGTTGCTGTTAGTGTCCCACACAAAGATGATACAAAGATGATCATATTGTGGAGGAAGTTGTGCTCTGCTCCAAGGTAATGATAAACAGATAACTTTATTGCAGGGATGTAAGTGCTATGAATAGTTTTATCTAAAACAATCCTAGGATTCTGGAGGAGAACAAAATGGGAATTTACTATAACTGAGGGACATTGAAGAAAAAGAATGAGTCAAGGCAAAAGAAGGGTTGGGTATGCATCTGAAGCTGGGGAAATTCTGGGCTGAAATCTGAAAAGTGCAATCTAGAGTCTAATCATTCCTAGAAAAACTGACCATAAAAGACTGCCTGCCAGTCCTTACATTTTCAAAACAAAAAATATGGTCCCAGGGTAATTCAGCTGAGCATTACAATCTGGAACTCCTGGTCTAGTTAGCCAACACTCGTATAACTACTAGATCAGTGTTTCACAAACTGTATACACGAGTAACTATCTAGAGATCTTGGTTAAGTACAGATCCTGATTCATCAGGTCTAGCATGGAGTCTAAGACTCTACATGTATGACAGCCTCCCTCACAGTACCAGTGTTGCTGATCTGGGGACCACATATTGAATGACAGAGTACTATAGAAATATCATGTGAGAAAGAAAGATTCCCTGTTTCAAATCTGGGCAGCCAAAAGGTAATTTCTAAAACACAAATCAATAGAGTACAGAGTCAGAAGCCTCATCAACACAATAAGAGAGGAAATTTTCACTAATTGATTCTAATTTGCCACCAAATCATCATCAACACAAATTATTAGAGCGACACCACATAAAAGGATGCTCACTGGTTTGGTAATGGAGCCTATGAAGGCTCCTGAGCTCCCCATCCATCAGTGGCTTCTCTTGTCATGCTATCTAATGTACAGTTATAGTGATAGGCCCACATTTCTCCCATTTCACACATGAGTCCGTTTCTATGAGAGAAGTGACAAATAGGAAGTGTAAATATGGATCTGGTACGTGATTCAAAAAGACTGCCTGCCAGTCCTGCTCACTCAGCTCCTATTCTCTCTGTCTAACTTATCCTACATGGGGATTCATGTGCATGTCAGGGAATATTGGAACGGATTGAAACAAAGTCTTCCATCCAATTTCACTGTAGATTTCAAGTAACAGTGTAAGATGGCTTGGGCAAAATGCTTCCAGAAGCCTGTATCAGTTCACATTGGAAAACCTACTCAATTTTAGATATATTGAATGTTTAACAATATGTCACTGTTTGAAACTCAAAAGGACTGCTTCCAGGGTTTCACAGGCTCCTTCTGGTTCTCTGTTCCCTTTGCCACAAACGATAATGTTATTTGTATTATCCTGCTTGTCAGCCAGACTTTTCCCGTGCCATGTGGTAGAATTCTACTAAAATGTGGACCTAGGTTCTGAGCATAGTGAGACTGGTTTAATTAGTGCTCTTTACTAGGTAGTGACCCCCCCAAAGCATGGATGGAATATCTTAGAAGCATAAAGGAAAGCTCCTCACCCTGTATATGCTGCATCGAAATCTCTTGTCAATTGAAAAAAAGAGAGAACAGACTTGTGAACACAGTGAGAGAAGGAGAGGGTGACACACATTGAGAGAGTAGCATTGAAACATATACGTTGTCATTTGTAAAATTAGGTAGCTAGTATGAATTAGCTGTATGACGCAGGTAGCTCAAATCCAGTGCTCTGTGACAACCTAGTGGGATGGGATGGGCTGGGAGAGTGGGAGGGTGGCTCAACAGGGAGGGGACATATGTAAGCCTATGACTGATTCATGTTGATATAGGGCAGAAACCACCACAATATTATAAATCAATTATCCTCCAATTTAAAGTAATTTGTTTAAAAACTCAGATGATTCCAATAGAGAACTTGGGTTGAGAATTCTTGGATTAGATAAAATAAGAATTGCTTAGGAATATGGGTTATTGGAGATGAAAAGAGCAGACAGAGAACTTTCTTTTCTCCTGTAATTTAGAAGACCTACATGAATCAGGATATTCTCCTTAATTAACCCTGTTCTTTTCTTAATAATCTCTAAATAGAGAATAATAAAGGACAGAAATGATATGGACCTAGCATAAGCAGAAGATATTAAAAAGAGGTGGCAAGAATACACAGAAGAACTATACAAAAAAGTTCTTCATGACCCAGATAATCATAATGGTGTGATCACTCACCTAGAGCCAGACTTCCTGGAATGTGAAGTCAAGTGGGCCTTAGGAAGCATCACTATGAACAAAGCTAGTGGAGGTGAAAGAATTCCAGTTGAGCTATTTCAAATCCTAAAAGATGATGCTGTGAAAGTGCTGCACTCAATATGTCAGGAAATTTGGAAAACTCAGCAGTGGCCACAGGACTGGTGAAGATTAGTTGTCATTTCAATCCCAAAGAAAGGCAATGCCAAAGAATGCTCTAACTACTGCACAATTGCACTCATCTCACACGCTAGCAAAGTGATGCTTAAAATTCTCCAAGTCAGGCTTCAACAGTATGTGAACCATGAACTTCCAGATGTTCAAGCTGGTTTTAGAAAAGGCAGAGGAAGCAGAGATCAAATTGCCAACATCCATTGGATCATTGAAAATGCAAGAGAATTCTAGAAAAACATCAACTTCTGCTTTATTGACTACACCAAAGCCTTTCACTGTGGATCACAACAAACTGTGGAAAATTCTGAAAGAGATGGGAATTCCATACCACCTCACCTGCCTCCTAAGAAATCTGTATGCAGGTTAAGAAACAACATTTAGAACTGGACATGGAACAACAGACTGGTTCCAAATCAGGAAAGGAGTATGTCAAGGCTGTATATTGTCACCCTGCTTATTTAACTTATATGCAGAGTATATTATAAGAAATGCTGGACTGGATGAAGCACAAGCTGGGATCAAGATTGCTGGGAGAAATATCAACAACTTCAGGTATGCAGATGACACCACCCTTATGGCAGAAAGTGAAGAAGAACTAAAGAGTCTCTTGATGAAAGTGAAAGAGGAGAGTGAAAAAGTTGACTTAAAACTCAACATTCAGAAAACTAAGATCATGGCATCTGGCCCCATCACTTCATGGCAAATTGGATGGAGAAACAATGGAAACAGTAAGAGACTTTAATTTCTTGGGCTCCAAATTCACTGCAGATGGTGACTGCAGCCATGAAATTAATAGACACTTGCTCCTTGCAAGAAAAGTTATGACCAACCCAGACAGTATATTTAAAACCAAGGACATTACTTTGCCAACAAAGGTCCATCTAGTCAAAGCTATGGTTTTTCCAATAGTCATGTATGGATGTGAGATTTGGGCTACAAAGAAAGGTGAGCACCACAGAATTGATGCTTTTGTGCTGTAGTGTTGGAGAAGGTTCTTGAGAGTCCCTTGGACTGCAAGGAGATCCAACCAGTCCATCCTAAAGGAGATTAGTCCTGAATATTCATTGGAATGACTGATGATGAAGCTGAAACTCCAATTCTTTGGCAATCTGATGCGAAGAACTGAACCATTTGAAAAGACCCTGATGCTAGGAAAGACTGAGGGCAGGAGGAGAAGGGGATGGCAGGATGAAATGGTTGGATAGCATTATGGCATCACCAACTCAATGGACATGAGTCTGAGTAAACTCTGGGAGTTGGTGATGGACAGGGAGGCCTGGTATGCTGTAGTTCATGGGGTTGCAAAGAGTCAGGCATGACTGAGTGACTGAACTGACTGACTGACTGAAATAGAGAATATTATGAAGTGAAGTGACATCCACTGTTGTGTCCAACTCTTTGCAACTCCATGGATTATACAGTCCATGGAATTCTCCAGGCCAGCATACTGGAGTGGGTAGCCTTTCCCTTTTCCAGGTGATCTTCCCAACCCAGGGATCAAACCCAGGTCTTCCCCATTGCAGTCAGATCCTTTACCAGCTGAGCCAGAAGGGAAGCCCAGAGAATATTATAATGGAAGTCAAAAGATATTGTTCCATATTCATCAGACATTCAGTATTGCTTCTGGAAAGTCCAGTTATATACCCGAGTATTATCAACTGTGTGTGTTGATTTGCTTTACTCTGGGTATTTTTTCATTCACTATACCTTTAAAAAAATTCATACCTTAGATTTACATAATTATTATGAATGTAGTGCATATTCATAATATGCAGAAATATTCATAATGTGCAAAAAGTTCTATGTTCTGCAGCCAGTATTCCCTATTATTTTGAAAAAATTTATTCTTAATTGGATGGAAATTGCTTTACATTGTTGTGTTGGTTTCTGCTGCACAACATTGCAAATCAGCCATAATTATATATATATATATATATATATATATATATATATATATATATAGCCTCTCTCTTGAGCCTCCCTGCCCTCCCCAAATCCCACCCCTCCAGGTCATCCCAGAGCCCTGGGCTGACCTCTCTGTGTCATATAGCAATTTCTCACCGGCTTCTTTGCACATGGTAGTGTATATATGTTGATGCTACTTTCTCCATTGATCCCACTCTCTCTTTCCCTCTACTGTGTCCCTATCATTTACATCATTTATTAGTATGGTACTTTCATCACAATTAATGAATCAATATTGATACATTACTTTTAGCTAGTGTCCATGCATTATTCAGGTTAACTGAGTTTTTCACTAGAGTTCTTTTCTGTTCAAGGATCCCATACAGAACACCGCATGCCATTTAGTCATCAGAACTCCTTAGAATTCTCTCCAGTCTGTCAGTTTCTTAGTCTTCCCTTGTTGATTATGCCCTTGAGGGTTTTGAGCTTACGACTTTGAGAGAGTTTGTAGAATGGCCTTCATCTGTGGTTTGCCTGATATTTTCCTTATGGTTAGAATGAGGTATAATGTTTTCTCAAAGACAACCACAGAGGTAAGGTGCTATTTCATCATATCGAATCAAGGGTTCATACTGTGAGCATGACTCATCATTGTTGATATTAACTTTGATCACCTAGGCAGGTATAGTGTTGGTCACATTTCTCCACTGTAAGTTTATTCCTTCTCTTCTTCCTTTCCATACCATACTTTTTGTAATAAAACTGCAATACTCAGCTCATACTTGAGGACTGGAGAGTTATGCTCCACCTCCTTGAGAGTGAGCATCTGTATAAATTATTTGAAATTCTCTTTCATGAAAGATTTGTCTGTTCTCCCATTTTTATTTAATCATATATACATACAAATGAATTTATTGAATTAATTTTATACTTTGGGTAGCTGTGCTGTGCTTAGTCGCTCAGTCATGCCCAACTCTTTGCAACCACATGGACTGTAGCCCACTAGACTCCTCTGTCCATGCAGATCTCCACACAAGAATACCGGAGTGGGTTGCCATGCCCTCCTCCAGAGTTATGATCCTTTAAAATGTTTAGCTATTGGGCGTTCCTTCAGTTGGCTTCTGTATCCCTTTGGCAAACCCCCATTATTGTATGAGTGTATATTTGAGCACTTCTTTACTTCCTGGCACTACCCAAAGTTCCAGGCACATATTACATATTTTTCACCCAGTCTTACAGCCGTCCAAAGAATGGTATTAAAAACCTGGATCTGGATACTAGGCGTACTTTTGCCAGCTACTGTGAAATAGTTTTTAGGTGCTCTGAGCTGACAGAGCTAGGGGATATATGCATGAATAGTAACATGTATGCATATGCTCAAGCACACACACATATGATCTATATTTATCTTAAGCTAAGTATAAGGTCATAATGATGTCTTCAACTCTAAGGCATTACTACTATGCTAATTTAGCCTTCTCTTATTTAGCTATAATCCTATAATCTCCAACTTCCACAGTGAGAATCCTGGCTCCTAATATCGACTATTTATTTACTTATATTCTATTCCAGTATCTATGTATAGTGATTTTAGGATTGTAAACCTGTATCTCTGTGGGGAAAGAACTTTATCATCTTATATACAGTTATTATATACATGAACCGTGAACTTCCAGATGTTCAAGCTGGTTTTAGAAAAGACAGAGGAACCAGAGATCAAATTGCCAACAACCACTGGATCATCAAAAAAGCAAGAGAGTTCCAGAAAAACATCTATTTCTGCTTTATTGACTATGCCCAAGCCTTTAACTGTGTGGATCACAATAAACTATGGAAAATTCTGACAGAGATGGGAATACCAGACCACCTGACCTGCCTCTTGAGAAATCTGTATACAGGTCAAGAAGAAACAGTTAGAACTGGACGTGGAACAACAGACTGGTTGCAAATAGGAAAAGGAGAACATCAAGGCTGTATATTGTCACCCTGCTTATTTAACTTATATGCAGAGTACATCATGAGAAATGCTGGGCTGGATGAAGCACAAGCTGTAATCAAGATTTCCAGGAGAAATATCAATAACCTCATACATACAAATGACACCACCTTTATGGCAAAAAGTGCAGAAGAAGCCTATTAATGAAAATGAAAGAGGAGAGTGAAAAAGTTGGCTTAAAGCTCAACATTCAGAAAACTAAGATCATGGCATCCGGTCCCATCACTTCATGGCAAATAGATGGGGAAACAGTGGCTAACTTTTATTTTTCTGGGCTCCAAAACCACTGCAGATGGTGACTGCAGCCATGAAATTAAAAGACACTTACTCCTTGGAAGGAAAGTTACGACCAACCTAGACAGCATATTAAAAAACAGAGACATTACTTTGTCCACAAAGGTCTATCTAGTCAAGGCTATGGTTTTTCCAGCGGTCATGTATGGATGGGAGAGTTGGAGTATAAACAAAGCTGAGCACCAAAGAATTGATGCTTTTGAACTGTGGTGTTGGAGAAGATTCTTGAAAGTCCCTTGGACAGCAAGGAGATCCAACCAGTCCATCCTAAAGGAGATCAGTCCTGGGTGTTCATTGGTAGGACTAATGTTGAAGCTGAAACTCCAATACTGTGGCCACCTGATGTGAAGAGCTGACTCATTTGAAAAGAACCTGGTGCTGGGAAAGATTGAGGGCAGGAGGAGAAGGGGACAACAGAGGATGAGATGGTTGGATGGCATCACCGACTCAATGGACATGTGTTTGGGTGAACTCCGGAAGTGGTGATGGACAGGGAGGCCTGGCGTGATGCAGTTCATGGGGTCCCAAAGAGTCGGGCACAACTGAGTGACTGAATTGATACAGTTATTAAATGCAGTTCCTTTTATGTTTATCCTTTTGGAATCCAGTAATTTCTAAATTACAGTTCCTTATATCATTAGCTGCTTCAATAAAGTGGTTCAGTATATTTGTTGAACAAAAATGATTTTTTTAAAATCAGATTCTCTCTTTCATCCTGGGATGTTAACATTTACTCTCAGTGTTACACATTTAAATGATGCCATGCATGTGGTTTATAGTTTCATACATTTAGTTCCATTACCTTAAACATTCCCTTGGGGCTTCCCTTGTAACTCAGTTGGTAAAGAATCTGCCTACAATGAAGGAGAACTGGATTCGATTCCTGAGTTGGAAAGATCCCCTGGAGAAGGAAATGGCAACCCACTTCAGTGTTCTTGCCTGGAGAATCCCATGGACAGAGGAGCCTGGCAGGCTATAGTCCATAGGGTCCCAAGAGTCAGACATGACTTAGCAACTAAGCCACCACAAACATTCTCTTATGCTTCAACTATTCAGCTCCCTCAACCCCTGTTTCTAGTTGTGCCTTTTTCAGAATGTTAAATATTTGAAGTCATACAGTGTGTAGCCTTTGCAGACTAAATTCCATAACTTAGCAATATACATTTAAGATTCCTCCATGTTTCTTCATGACTGACAGCTCATTGAAAAAAAAGATTCTTGAATGATATTCTTTTATAAGTATATGCCGCATTTTGTGTATACATTATCCTCTTAAGGATATCTTGGTTCTTGGTTGCTTTCTGTTTGGGGACATTATGAATAAAACTGCAGTAAACATTCAAAGGAAGGTTTTTATTTGCACATACATTTTCAAGTCTGGGTAAACCTAGACATATGATTGTGGGTCATATGATAAGATGATGTTAAAATTTGTTAAGAAATTGACAAACTGCCTCCCTACATGACTATATCATCTTCATTTTTACAGGGAAATAGTAAGAGTTCCTGTTGCTCCACATCTCACCAGCACTTGACAGTTAATATTTTATGTTTTAGACATTCTAATAGATATATAGTAGTATCTTATCATCTTAATTTGCAATTCACTAATGACAAGTGAGGAGAAGGCAATGGCACCCCACTCTAGTACTCTTGCCTGAGAAATCCCATGGACGGAGGAGCCTGGTAGGCTACAGACCATGGGGTTGCGAAGAGTCGGACACGACTGAGCGACTTCACTTTCACTTTTCACTTTCATGCACTGGAGAAGAAATGGCAACCCACTCTAGTATTCTTGCCTGGAGAATCCCAGGGATGGGAGCCTGGTGGGCTGCCGTCTATGGGGTCATACAGAGTCGGACACGACTGACGTGACCTAGCAGCAGCAGCAATGACAAGTGATGTTGAGCATTTTTTCGTAGGATTATTTGAAATATGTAAATCTTTGGTAATGATCTATTAAGATCTTATGCTCATTTTCCAAGTAGCTTGTATAGTTTATTATTGTTCAGTTTTAAATGCATTGGTATATTTTAATATAAATTGTTAGTCAGAAAATTATCTTGCAAATATTTCTACCAGACTTTTCATTCTCTTAACTGAGTCTTTCACAGAGCAGACATTTTTTGATTTAGTAAAGTCTAGCTCATCAGTTTTTTTTTCATGGATTGAACTCTTGATATTTTGTTTAAAATCTTTTCACCTAACTCAAGGTGATGGTGGTTTTCTTCTGCTTTGCATTTAAGTTTATGCTACATTTTAAGTTAATTTTTGCACAAGGTCTAGATGTAGACTATATATATATATATATATGTATATATATATACACACACACACATATATATAGTTCTAAGAACTTTTTCTTAAAAGGATAATATTGTAAAGTAATTAGCCTCCAACTAATAAAAATAAATGGGGAAAAAAAGACTTTTTCCTCTACTAGACTGACTTTACTTTCTTGTCAGAACTGTTGACTCTATTTTTATTGGTCTATTTCTGGGCTTCCTACACTGTTACATTGATTTATGTGTCTATTCTTTGCCAGTGCCACACTGTTTTGAGTTCTATATTACTATAAATATTGAAATCACATAAGTCTTTCAGCTTTTCTTCTTCAATATTGTGTTAGCTATTCTAGACCTTTTGCTTCTCCACATCAACTTTAGAATCAGTTATTCAACATCTACAAAATAGACTGCTGGGATTTTACTTAGGATTGTGTTTAATCTATAGATCAAGTTAGGAAAATTTTAAATCCTAAAATATTTGTCTTACATTCCATTAGCATTAACTAATTCTTCATTTACTTAGATCTTAATTTTGCTCATTAGAGTTTTGTAGTTTTCTTCATTTGTTTAGTTAGATTACAAATATAGATATAGTACAACCTATATTACATACATTTAATATGCCTAAATATTTAATGGGTTTTGTTGCTAGTACACATGGTATTGCTTTTTAGATTTAAAATTTCAGTTTAATATTACTAGTGTTTTTATAAAGCTATTTATTTTTGTACATCAGCCTTATATTCTGTGATCTTGCTGTATTTACTTATTAGTTGCTGGAGATTTTTGTCAATTCTTTGGAGGGTTTATTTTTTCCCCCACCTGAAAAGAGAAACATTTATATATTTCTTTCCATGATTACCTTTTATTTAATTTTCTTATCTTATTGCGCTAAGACTTTTAGTATGATTTTGAAAAGAAGAGGTAGAAAGAATATCCTTCTCTTGTTTCAATTCTAGAGAGATGGTACCTAGAATCTTAAGTATAATGTATGTTTTATGTAAATGTTCTTATTTAAGTAGGAGTCCCTCTCCCTAGTTTACCAATAATATTTATTATGAATTACTATTTTTTTAGATATTTCCCAATGCTTTTCCTACATCAGTTGATATGACCATGTAATTTGTGTTCTTTAAGTCTTTGATCTGGAGAATTGCATTGACTGATTTTCTAATATTCAGCTGAACAATCCTTATGTACCTGGAGTATATTTCACTAGATTGTGGTGTATAATTATTTTGCTTTCTTGCTGAATTCAGTTTGCTAACTTTTTGCTAAGGATATTTTTATCTATGTTCATCAAAGATGTTGATTTGTTATTTCCTTTTTTTATAATGCCTTTGCCTGGTTTTGGTCTTAAAGTAAGGTTAACCTTATAGGATTATTTGGAAAATACCTGCTTCTATTTTCAGGTAGAGGTTATGGATCATTCTTAAATTTGTAGAGTTAACTGCTGCTAAGCTGCCAAGTCATTTCAGTCATGTCTGACTCTGTGCGACCAGGCTCCGCTGTTCCTGGGATTCTCCAGGCAAGAACACTGGAGTGGGTTGCCGTTTCCTTCTCCAATGCATGAAAGTGAAAAGTGAAAGTGAAGTCACGCAGTCGTGTCTGACTCTTCATGACCCCATGGACTGCAGCCTACCAGGCTCCTCTGTCCATGGGATTCTCCAGGCAAGAGTACTGGAGTGGGTTGCCATTGCCTTCTCCGGTAGAGTTAACTAGACATTCCTTAAGTATTGGATCTGTGTTTTCTTTCTTGGAAGGGTATTCATTATTGATTTGATTTCCTTAGTAGACAAAGAGTTATTCGTGCTATCTATTTCTCCTTTTGTGAATTTTGGTAGCTTGTTTCTTTCAAAGAATTGGTCCATTTTGTCTAAATTAATCAAAAGAATGTGGTATAGATTTGTTTGCAGTGTTTCATTTTTATCATTTTAATATCCATAGAATTAGTAGCAATGACTTTATTTCCTTTGTGAAGCTGATAATTTCTTTTTCTCTGCTTTTCTTCAGTCTGGCTAGATGTTTGCTAATTTTATTGACATCAGTAAAAGAACTAACTTTTGGTTCATTTGATTTTCTCAACTCTTTTACTCTTTTCAGTACTCTGATTTCTGCTCCAATTTTTATTAGCTTTTTTTTTTTTCTTTTATAAGCCTAAACTTCTCTTCTATCTCTAGCTTCATGAAATGGAAACTTTAGTTTTTGATTTTAGGTATTTATTCTTTATAAATTATGAATTTAATGTTGTATATTTCCCTCTAAACACTGTCTTCTCTGTACCCCTCAAATTTTGATGAGTTGTGATTTTATTTTCATTTAATTAAAAATATGTTTAATTTTCTATTGACAATTCTTTAACTCATAGGTTATTTAGAAGTGTGTAGTTGTATTTCTTGGCAAATACTTGAGTGTTTCCAGCTCTCTTTCTGCTATGATTTCTAGTTTATTTCCATCTTGGTCTGAAAATGTACTTATCATTCCTACTCTTTAAATTTGTTGCGATTCATTTTATGGCCCTGAATACAGTTTATCTAGGAAAATGTTTCATGTGAGCTAGGGCTTCTCTAATGATTCCTTCTCAGAGAAAGTCTGTTTTGTAGTTCTTTCAGCTGTAATCCATTATAATATTACTGGAGTCCTGTTGGAATAGTGATAGGGTACAGGAGAAAGGGGAAAGGAAGTAATTTATAGTTTTATGCTTAAAGTTCAGTCTTTGGCCTGTGACCTTTGTGTTTCTTCTTGGATAGCTTCCCTACATTCCTTTAGTTAAGACAGGAAGACATAGAGAGCTGGAATGAGAGGAATTCTCTTTTTCTACAGCACTGGAATTGGTTCTGGTACCCTGTATACCTGCTAGAGATTTGACTTTTATTATAGCAAAGACCATGGGCATATTTCACAAGGATTACTCTTCCCCTCCCTCTGCCAATACTGTAGGCTTTATCAGATCAGTTCAGTTCAGTTCCTCATTCATGTCCAACTCTTTGTGACCCCATGGACTACAGCACACCAAGCCTCCCTGTCTATCACCAACTCCCAGAGTTTACCCAAACTCATGTCCGTTGTGTCGGTGATGCCATCCAAATATCTCATCCTCTGTTATCCCCTTATCAGATCTTCACTAGTCAAAAAAAACCTGGTGAGGTTCTTGGAGATAAATACCATGAAAATATGGGGGCTCCATCCAAAGAGTGAGAGCCCAAGATTTCTGATTCTCAGGCTAGTCCACACTCAGACTCCAGCAGTTTATTAAAATTATCATATAAGCATATCTACCAGTTTATTTTGCTATATACCTGCTCTACATAAACAGATCTCCTCTGTGGTTTTCTGATTTATCTGTCTATACAGGTATCAGTATAGCAGTTAACCCAGTAAACTCAGTTTTCAGATTAGTCTAAGAAAGTCATTGATTTTTAGTTTGTTCAGAGTTTTCTTTTATATAAGGGAAAGAATGTTGGCTTCCATACAGTATGTGTTTGAGCTAACATGGAAGGTAACACCTTTCATTTTGAAAAGTCACACCCATTTAGTTCTGAGAATTTTCATGTACTTGAGAAGTTTTAGCCTTCTATTTCTCTATTCCTGCAATTTCATTGGAAAATCCTGAATGTCAGTCTGTGGGATGGTTTCATTTGGGTTAATCAATTTCTCCAGAGAAGAGTTCTATAATCTTCTACCTAGATATGTATACCTCAAAGCCAGTGTTCTTTGAGTTGAACAAAAGCAGGGGGATGGGCATCTCAGTGGTCAGTATATAGACTATTAGTCAATTCCTGAATGTCAGTGATGTTCTTGGATGTTCCCAACCCAGGGACTGAACCCAGGTCTCCCTCATTGCAGATGGATTCTTTACCAGCTGAGCCACCAGGGAAGCCCAGTCAATTCCTGAATGTCAGTGAACCACAAAATCCTGTCCTCCAATGTTCGACCTTCATCTAACTCCAAAGGCACTCTGCTTATTACTCTCCGGGGAATAAATCTTTCCTCCTCGTATGTGAAGAAGAGATCTGTTTGCTTCAGTAAAGTGAAGGAGGATATCTCTAGTAATTTGATAGCTTCCTGGTAATTTTACAATCTTTCAGAAATTCTTTTATAGCCATACTTCTCACACATGCCTTAAGAATTTCAAAATGCTACCATATCTATGATCTTTTCAAAACAGTGCATATGGTTAGGCTTCATGTTTGTTGGTATTATTCCTCTGCTCACTCATGTGTCAACTTTTTTCTTTTCTATTAGATCGTTTTCTCCTTTTCCATCTGCTTCCCATCTACTCCAAACAGTTTAAATTGCTCACTTGCTATTGTCTAGTCTCTTGTTCCATTATCTATTTAGGATTTAATAGATAACATTTATTAAAGTTGATTTATTCATTGCTACTATCACATTAACATAGTAGTAGAGGTAAATGTGTGTGTTCAAGCTGCCATATAATACCCAGAGGTGCAATGTAATTGCAGTAGACAGGATAATGCTTACCTCTCCAAAGACGTTCATGACCTGTGAATAGGGAAAGAACAAATCTTATATATGATTGAGTTAAGGGTCTTAATATGATGAAATAAGCCTGGATTATGCAGGTGACGTGAATGAAATTATGAGGGTTCTTATAAGAGAGAGGCAGGAGTGTCAGAATCAAAGGCGATATGATAATGGGAGCAAATATGTGTATGTGTGCGCATGCGTGCATGTATGTAAGAGAGACAGAAAGCAGTGGTTTCAGGCATTGCAATTAGAGGAAGGAACCACAGCCAAGCAATATAGGTAGTCTCTAGAAGCTGGAAAAAGCAAAAAAAAAAAAAATAGATTCTCCCTTAGGACCCAAAAAAGAAGTTGTAGCTCAGCCAATATTTGATTTTAACCCTATAAGACTTATTTTCAATTTCAGACTTCCATAACTGTAAGATCATAAAGTCAGTTGTTGTAAGCTGACATGCCTATGGTAATTTGTGCACATCCAATTCAAATCAATATTAAATTTATAAAAAGCTGCCATAAAAATGTATATGCAACATCATAATTCTGTATTTGCTTAGAAATCTATATATGCCCAAATATACATAAATATCTACAGATGCATATGCATACATGTATACACAACCACCAACACACAATTGGAAAGAAGATAAGAATTATATTCACCAAAATATTAGTAATGGATAAACCTCTGAGATTATGCAGGATTGCACAGGATTCTAACTTTATTCTTGTTGAAAGTGAAAGTGAAGTCGCTCAGTCCTTTCCGACTCTTTGCGACCCCATGAACTGGGGCCTACCAGGCTTCTCTGTCCACGGGATTTTCCAGGCAAGGATACTGGAGTGGGTACTTCTCCATAATTTTTAAATAGCCAAAAGTGAACAAAGATTAGTTTTCTAGCTGATATCTAATTTTAAGAAGTTAAGGATTTTACTTTAAAACATTATGATATTTCTTGCTTTGGAACTAAGGCCATTTATGTTAACAATGAATGCTTCTTAGTTGTATATTCTGGAGAACAACTATACAGGCATTAGGACAAATATTTTTAACTTAAACTCAAGACTCATACAAAGAAAATAGGGGAGTCTAGTTATACACATTTGGCATAAAGTTCTTATGTCTACATGTAGTCAATACATAACAAAAGCCTTAAGACCCAGTTTCCTAACACAAAGAAAAACTAGCAAATAGTGTGTCTCATTGCCTCCATTTTCCACTTTGCTCCCATGGCATTAATATGATCTATGACATTCATAATAGATCTTGATCCTGTTTTGCCCAGGCTACACATTAGAATATTTTTCAACATATTGCTCTGGGGCAGTCTTTAACAACCATTTGGAATTTGGAAATGAGATGACACTGAACTGTCATGCTAGTTCTAGATGAGTCTGATAAGTTCTTGAGATCAAATCTGGCAAATATTCTCTTCAGTGCCTTGCCTCAGTACTCAGGTCTTATAGAAATTTCCTCTCTGCATCTCCCTATCCCCAAAAGTACTTGAGCTTGGCCTAGTTTCTATGTCTTCTAATTTCTCTGGTTCTCACTACTTCATATCTGTCCAGAACTTTTCAACTTGTGTGAAAATGTTCATGTGTGCTTTCAGTATGCTCTGATCCCCCACCTGAATTCTCTATTTTAGGTGAGGATTGAGATTCATTGAGATTAAGCAACTTGTCTATGGTCATCCAGCTAATGAAATTTGGGCTTAAGATTTGATCCAGACAGTCCAACTTTAAAGCATGTTTTAAAAAAAAGATAAGGAGGCTGGATGTGAACTGTGGGAAAGCTCCTGGAGATTAAGTCCCATATGATAGAGTTTTGAGGCAAAACGAGGATATCTCTTATCAAGACCAGATTTGTGTAGACCTCTGAAGGCACACGTAAGACCACGGACACTCCACCAAAACCTGGAAAAGAGTAAGTTGGAAAATTCTGTGATTCTGTGCCTGGGAGTCTATATTCCCACCCTGGTAAATGAACATTCAACTTTGCCATAGCATACACTACTTCAAGACAATGTTACAACAATTGGAGAAGAGGATCTAGCTTCTCAGGCTTCCCAGGTGGTGCTAGTGGTAAAGAACCTGCCTGCCCCATGCAGGAGACATAAGAGACATAGGTTCAATTCCTGGGTGGGGAAGATCCCCTGAAAGAGGGCATGGCAACTCACTCCAGTATTCTTGTCTGAAGAATCCCATGGACGGAGGAGCCTGGTGGGCTATAGTCCATGAGATCTCAAAGCATCAGACATGACTGAAGTGACTTAGCATCTAGCTTATAGGGGCTAAAGAAGTCATTGCCTCCCCTTTCATTGAAAATTGGATTTCAACTTAAAATTTCAGTGTCACAAGGATTCTGAAGTTTTGGAATATATATTTTTTTTCCCTGCCTGGCGATTCCTGGAAAAGTTCAACTCTGCAAAAGAGATTTTCTTTGATAACCTGAGAACAAAATGCATATTTCTTGGCTTTGTGTGCATGTGTATTAGATTTTTTGGCTAGAATTGAACAATCACAGTGTCACTGCCAGATTCCCCCCTCATGACAATCACTGCCCTGGTAGTAAAAAAAACTCAAATCTCTGGGGTGCCTTGTGTCATAAAACTTGTTGTTTCTATTTCTAAAGGGTTTATTACAGTGATTCAGTCTTAGACAACTTTTTAAGATTTCAAGCAAACTAGGAGGAAAGAGACAAAATCAAACTTGCCTTAAAAAAAATTACATAAATAACAATGGATAATGCAGGATCAGATTGGATGACAAAAGATGCCTTCTGTGTCCCAATTCTAAACCAAAGGAGTTCTAAGGCAAAAGTGTTCTAAACCAAAGGAAAGAGGATTACAAAGTTCTCAAGCTGGGAAGGATGATATCGTAGACTGAAATTATAGCCAGATTTAAGTCCCCAGGATATTCCTACCTTCACTCAAACTCTTGGTGTGCAATTTGCTTACAGTAACTCATGCCCAAATCCCTTATTCTTCCTTGATATCTCTCTCACATATACCCCATATCTAATTTATTGTTGTATCCTGTCGGCTCTAATTAAGATATATAAAATGTCTGCATTGAGCGTGTCTAGCCAGCTTCATTCACCTCTTGCTTTAGATCAGATCACTGCTCTGCTCAAAATCCTCCAATACCTTTGTCTCTTATTCAGAATAAAAGCTGAAGCGCTACCATGGCCTGCAGGATTCTATGTGATTTATTCCTGGTCTGTCTTTCTGACTTCATCTCTTGCTCTCTCCCTCACTACTTTCCAGTTATTTTGATTCAGATCTTTGTTTTTCTTAAATACTCCAAGTGTGGTCCTGCCTCAAGGCATTTGTACTTGTTTGTTCACTCATTTCATTCAAATCGTTGCTTAAATTGTATGCTATGAGAAAGACCTCCTAAGGCATACTGCCAAAACTACCACAAACACAGCCTTAGCTCCTTACTCTCTGTCCCAATCTGTGGTCTTACACTTCTCTGTTGTGCTCATTGCTACCCAAAAGATGTTTATTTCTTTCTTAGTTTTTTTGCCCCACCTATTGGAGTGCAAGCACCTTAAGACTGCTTCATTTCATCCACTGCTCTCGTCTTAGCCTTTGTGAGTACTCATGAAACATTTGTTGAAGAAAGGAAGGGTGGGGGAAAGGAAATAGACTTGGAAAATTTCTATCCATTTTGACAGAGGAAAGAACATTTATCATTTATTTATTTATTTATTTATCATTACCCTACTGATTTTATCAATGTATTCCTCCAGTCTTGAAAATAGCATTAAAAACCAGAGACATCACTTTCTGACAAAGGCCCATATAGTCGAAGCTATGGTTTTTCAAGTAGTCATATATAGATGTGAGAGTTGGACTATAAAGAAGGCTGAGTGCTGAAGAATTGATGCCTTCAAATTGTGGTGCTGGAGGAGACTCTTGAGAGTCCTTTGGACTGCAAGGAGAGCAAACCAGTTCATCCTCAGGAAATCAACCCTGAATATTCATTAGAAGGACTGATGCTAAAACTGAAGCTCCAATACTTTGGCCACCTGATGCAAACAGCTGACACATTGGAAAAGATCCTGATGCTGGGAAAGACTATAGGCAAAAGGAGAAGAAGATGGCAAAGGATGAGATAGTTAGATAACATCACCGGCTCAATGGACATGAATTTGATCAAACTCCAGGAGACAGTGGAGGACTGAAGAACCCAGCATGCTGCAGTCCACGGGGTCACAAAGAATCAGACATGACTGAGCTACTGAACAGCAACAGGAATATCTGGTTTCAAATCCTGCTGGCTAACTATTAATTAGGATATCATGAGCAAACTAATTTCTTTCACAAAGTCTTCTTTACTATTTTTTAAATTACCATATTTTATAACATACCCTTAGGATTATAGGGAATAGCATATGTGATGGTGCCTGGCAGAATGCCCAGCACATAACAGGTATTGCAAAGATTATAGTACTTTCTGTTTTAAATGTGCCATTTCTCTCCTAGTTTTATTTTATTTTATTTTTTAATTTTGTTTGTTTTTTCTTTCTTGGTTAAGCCAAGCGAGGTCTTAGTTGCCAAACTAGGAATCAAACCTGTGCCCCCTTCAAGGGAAATATGGAATCTTAACCACTGGACCGCCAGGGAATTCCCTCTCTCCTAATTTTAAATGGTAGGGAAGCAGTCACACTTTTTCTCAAACTTCCAAGTTTACTTGGCAAGACTGAAGTCATTGTATTTACCAAGACAGGAGCTAGAGTAAATGAAAGAACCAAAACAAAATGGTAATGGAAAAGTAGTCTGTCTTCCCTTCCCACTTCTCAATTGTGTCTGACTCTTTGTGACCCCATGGATTATAGCCCTGCCGGGCTCCTCTATCCATGGGCTCCTCCACGTAAGAATACTAGAGTGGGTAGCCATTCTCTTCTCCAAGGGATCTTCCTGACCCAGGGATCAAACCCATATCCCCTGCATTAAAGGTAGATTCTTTACCATCTGAGGCACCAGGGAAGCACCTTAAATGAGACTATTCCTCATCAAGTATATTAAACAGGTAAAATTTCTTGGGTCCCTTTCTAATTTCTATTACCACTTGCATCGTCTGTCTCTGGCCAACATAGGATCTTTGTCCTATGAGCTAATTGACAGTCTCTTCTGTCTTCAACAGAATACTCTTGGACTTGGAGATTAATATGTCTCCAAACTCTGAAAGAAAGAGACTGAAATGGGTCAGCATCGTATTGCCTTGTACACTTTGGATCTCCATCAGGAACTGTACGGGAGAAGAGCTGTCTCTTCAGTGCCCTTTGCTTTTTGCCAGAGAGGTCTTACCTGGGGAAAAAGGAATTCCTTCTCTTTAAGGTAAATATTGCATTCTGTGTGGCCTTGAACAGCTAGTCTTTCCCATTATAATAAGCAGTTCACTCTGAAATGAGGAGGAAACAGTCATTTGCAGCAACAGTGTCATATGATCACAAAGTCACATTTGTCTTTTTTGTTTGTTTGTTTGTTTTATCCATTTCCCCTTACCAATAAGGGGGTTTCCATTTGTTCCTGGGGCATTTGAGGCCACTGTGTCTACATACAGGTAGACCTAATCATAAATCTCACTCACACTAAGCTAAGTATTTCAGGAATTCTCTTCTTGTTCTTTGTTTCATGTTTGACAGTTTCTTTCAGAATGCAGTTTGCAACATTCCTGGAGATGTGTTATAAATTATTCAAACTGACAAAGCCCCCTTTCTTTTCCTTGTTGTATGTGTTTTTTCCCCCTCCCCAAAGCTTACATTCTAACATTGCCACTGAATGCCTTCAATCTTAATGATACTTTTCCTGTCTTTGGCTGAGATGGATTTTTTACTCTTATGATTATTATTTTGGAAAGTAGGTATTATTCCTTTAGAAGAAAAGAAAGAAAGCCAAATGAAATCAAACACAAACCTCCAGGCTCTATTATGGCATTAGGCTTTATGTCCCAGAGCAGGTCATAGCATACCTTTGATATATGAAAATTTGTCATTCCTGGGTACATTTCATTTACTGAAATGCTGTTTGAGAGCAACTTTATTAAAGATGCAAGACACTGGTACAATGCCACTGTATTTTGTGTCACTGCTTTCATATAAAATCCTTTTTCCAAACACTTTGGAGAATTAAATAATACAAGACAGGAGAGAGTGTTCTGTATAAATTATACAATACTGTGGCGTAAGGAATAATTCAAAGAATCAGAAACCAATAGCTAAGGCTCAGAGAAATTGAAAAAAAAAAAAAAAGAGGGCAGATTTTCAGATGTTTTTTAATCCCAAAGGAGAGTTTTTGTTTTTGTTTTTGTCTTTGTTTTTTTTTAATAGAGTGCAGTTGAAGTAGTGAGGAAAAATGGAATTCTTTCTGGAAGATGGGGGTCGATGTTTAACTACCCCAACATGCAACCTTTTCATTGCTTCACTTCTACCAAATTCCTTTCTAAGTTGCCCCCAGTGCTTTTATTTTGTGAATAACCTATGAGTAATGCTGACAGATATTAATAACCTATTCTAACCTACTTTGCTTGAAAATCCTCTAAAGTCTTTTATCACACAGAAAGGTGAGACCCACAGAGGTAAAATGATCTATACATGTGATCAAACAGCTGCCAGACAGTGGATTCTTGCATCAAATCAGGTCTAATTGAATCCAAAGCCTGTGCTGGGTACCATCCCTGTGCGTTTAGCAAGAACTGCAATTAAAAAGCCACCTCTCTCACTGAACACATCCCTATAGTTTTCTAACAATGCTGGGCAGTCAAGCACTCTCAATCTTTGTTCTGATATGACTCAAGACCCTTAATTCATTAAAAAAACAAATCAACAAACAAAGAACAGCTAGAATGAATGAACATCTAGGAAAGGGCCCAGTAAACAGTTTTCATCATACCAAAGAGCATTCTGTTCCCATGCTCTTATGTCGATAATTGGAGTGAGTTGGGCAACAGACCAAACATTTATCAGGTACACTGAGGTGGCATCATCTTCCATCTCGTGACTTGGAATAAATGTGAATAGATGGTATGACAATGATATACTCATTCTTTCTTCCCTTGTAGCAGAAACTCTGGGAGAGATTTTGTTCTGGGAGAGAATATGCTCACTTTCAAGTGATGGATCAGTCTTAGCCAATCGTGAAAATCCTGGTTTGCAATTTCCCAGTGTTGCTTGGCCTGAAGAGGGGGCATAAGCCACAGTCCTGGCCAAAGAGACTAAAGTGAATTCTGCTAGTCTTGTTGCCCTTTCTCCCTTCCTTTTTTGTACTCTAAGTATGGCTGTAGTCATCATTCATTTTGCAGACGCAGTGTATCCAGCATAAGAATGAAGATCATGATAAGGATCAAAGACAAGAAGGTACCTTGGCTTCAAAAACATCCTTGAGTCGCTGCTGCTGCTGCTGCTAAGTCACTTCAGTCGTATCTGACTCTGTGCAACCCCATAGACGGCAACCCACCAGGCTCCCCCGTCCCTGGGATTCTCCAGGCAAGAATACTGGAGTGGGTTGCCATTTCCTTCTCCAGCCTTGAGTGGCTACCTACCTCTAAATATTTGATACATTAAAAAAAAAAAAAAAGACAGCTATTTGTTTTGGCCATTGTTAGTTTTCTGGTGGTTGTTATTTACAATTGAACAAAATCCTAACAGATACACATAGATCATCTCAGCAGATATGTAGCTTTACATGGAGAGAGAGATTCAGGTTGCATTATAAAGAGGTTAATGCAAGACAGTGCAGCAACAGAATAATTCCATCTGTGGTCATAGTTTTAGACTAGGTTATGCTTCTACATGACATCTCAATTGTAAATATGTCTACCAAGGTTGACAAGGTCATACATGATTTCTAGTGGTCAACTGACTAAGCAGATATAAGTAGCACTCATCTAATACAGGTAATTATGATCCTATTTCCTTGACTACATGTGGTTGGGCAATCATATCAGTATGTACTTTTGCATGTAGTTTTATGTTATAGGCTAAGAACTAGGCTATATGTAAGTAAATGTGGATTCTGCCTCTGGAAACTCCACTTGCTAGATGAATATATCAATCAGTGTAGGCTTGATTGTGTTTCAATTAAAAAAAAAAACATAAAATTAAAATAAAGAGTCCCTGAGTTTAAGTGACTTAAAAGAGTGAAAGGCTTACTATATGCTCACACCAGCCATCCATCCTGGGTCAGCTAGGAGGCTTTATTCTGTTGTCCTGACTCAGGGACCTAAGGTTAGGAGGAGCTCCATCTCACCGCTTCCATATTTTCCCTGAGAGGAAAACAGAGAAGGTAACTTAAATGATTCCTTTTATATTGAAGTATAGTTGATTTACAATGTTGTGTTAATATCTACTGTGCAGCAAAATAATTCAGCTTTACATATACATTCTTTTTCTTATTCTTTTCCATTATGGTTTATCATAGGATTTCCAATGTAGTTCCAGAGTAGAGCCTTGTGTTTATCCATTTTATATATAATAGCTTATATCTGCTAACCCCAAACTCCCACTCCTTCCCTCCCCACCCAACTCTGGCGACCAGAAGTCTGTTCTCTATGTGTATCTGTTTCTGTTTTATAGATAAGTTCATTTATGTCATATTTTAGATTCCACATGTAAGTAATATCATATAGTATTTGTCTTTTTCTTTTTGTTTTTTTGGTATCACTTACTTATATCTGCTTTATTGTAAATATATTCTATTGGTATATTATCTAATATGAGGTATATAAATCAAGATTTCAGCAAACTGTTTAACTTTGAATGCTGTTCATCAAACAAATGAATATAAATCAATTTCAGGAATTTCATAGGCAAGGTAAAGGTAAATGGAAAAATTGACAGTTATAAAAGTAGAGAAAGAATGAAAAAATCACTTAGAATTTTAGAGCATGTAAAAGGCAGTAGGTTTGTTGCAACCAATAGTTATTTTTCAGATGCGCCCCATAAAAATGTGTTTCAAATTTTTTCCAACCATCATCATGCTACCTGTCTGCCACTTATTTAATCTGTTAAGTAACTTTAGGATGGGAGAAGGATCAGAGATACTTTTGTTCTCATTAAAATTCCTCCTCAATAGTTGGAGACAGAAGACTAAGAACCTGAAACAAAAGGAGAGTTTTAAAAACTGAATGTGTTTTATATGCAAGATGAGCTACTGTGTTGTAGGAATTAAGAGGACAGTGAGTCTAACAGGACTGAAACAGACCAAGACTTCAAAGAAATGACTTCGATCAAGAATGTGAAATTAAGTTGAGACCCAACTTAAAATTGAAGTGTAACAGAAACATTTGGATCACAATTAAGTAGCTGTTAAAAATGGTCTTGGTGAGAGTTTCTACGTCATTTGCATGAAAAATAACTTTCAAATTTTGTCTAACTTTGTAACTGACATTTGATTTCACTCCTGAGGTTCCTGAAAATTATAATAAGCATTATAAATGAAGAGAAGATTGGATGATAGGGTTGTGAGTCAGCGATGGCAGGTTTTTTTTCTTGAATTGAAAATAATGGTGAACAAAAACTTTTCAGATAATGTAATGTTTGTACCTGAAGGCTTGCTCTGATATTCCTTTAATTTTTTTCTTTATCTTTTTGTTTAAATTTTTTAATTGAAGGATAATTGCTTTACAGAATTTTGTGGTTTTCTGTCATACATCAACAAGAATCAGCCATGTGTATATATACCCATGTCCCCTCCTTCCCAGACCTCCCTCCCATCTCCCTCCCCACCCCAACCTTCAGCCTCTCGCAGAGCCCCTGTTTGAGTTCCCTGAGTCATACACCAAATTCCCATTGGCTATCTGTTTCACACATGGTATTATAAATTTCTATGTTACTCTCTCCTTACATCACCCCTTCTTCCTCCTCCCCTCCCACCTTGTCCATAGGTCTGTTCTCTATGTCTGGTTCTCCACTGCTGCCCTGAAGATAAATTCATCAATGCCATCTCTTCAGATCCCATATATATGCGCCAGTATACGATATTTATATTTCTTTTTCTGACTTACTTCACTCTGTATAATGGGCTCTAGTTTCATCTACCTCATTAAAGGAGATTCAATGTGTTTCTTTTTATGGCTGGGTAGTATTCCATTGTATATATATGTACCAGAGCTTCTTTATCCATTCATCTGTCGATGGACATCTAGGTTGCTTCCATGTTCTAGCTATTGTAAATAGAGATGCAGTGAACATTGGGCTACATGTGTCTTTTTCAGTTTTGATTTCTTCAAGGTATATGCCTAGGAGTGAGATTGCTGGGTCATATGGTGGTTTTATTCCTACCTTTTTAAGGAGTCTCCATACCATCTTGCATAGTGGCTGTATCAGTTTACATTCCCACCAGCAATGCAAGAGTATTTCCTTTTCTCCACACCCCCTCCAGCTTTTATTGTTTGCAAACTTTTTGATGGTGGCCATTCTGACTGGTGTAAGGTAGTATCTCATTGTAGTTTTGATTTGCATTTCTCTGATAATGAGTGAGTTTGAGCATCTTTTCATGTGCTTGTTAGCTATCTGTATGTCTTCTTTGGAGAAATGTCTCTTCAGGTCCCTTTCCCACTTTTTGGTTGGGTTGTTTGCTTTTTTGATATTGAGTTGTATAAGCAGATTGTATATTTTAGAAATTAATTCTTATCAGTTGTTTCCCTTGCTATTATTTTCTCCCATTCTGAGGGTTGTCTTTTCACCTTATTTGTAGTTTCTTTTGCTGTGCAAAAGCTTTTAAGTTTAATTAGGTCCTACTTGTTTATTTTTGTTTTTATTTCAATTACTCTAGGAGGTGGGTCATAGAAGATCTTGCTTTGATTTATGCCATCGAGTGTTCTGCTTATGTTCTCCTCTAAGAGTTTAATAGTTTCTGGTCTTACATTTAGGTCTTTAATCCATTTTGAGTTTATCTTTGTGTATGGCATTAGGTAGTGATCTAATTCCATTCTTTTGCATGTGGCTGTCCAGTTTTCCCAGCACCACTTATTGAAGAGGCTGTCTGTGCCCCATTGTACATTCTTGCCTCCTTTGTAAAAAATAAGGTACCCATAGGTGCATGGGTTTATTTCTGGGCTCTCTATCTTGTTCAATTGGTTTATGTGCCAATATCATACTGTCTTGATGACTGTAGCTTTGTAGTATAATCTGAAGTCAGGAAGGTTGATTCCTCCAGCTCCATTCTTCTTTCTCAAGACTGCTTTGGCTATTTAGGGTCTTTTGTGTTTCCATATGAATTGTGAAAATTTTTGTTCTAGTTCTGTGTAAAAGCCATTGGTAATTTGAGAGTGATTGCATTGAATCTGTAGATTGCATTTGTTAGTATAGTCATTTTCACAATATTGATTCTTCCCACCCAGGAACATGCAATATCTTTCTATCTGTTTATGTTGTCTTTGATTTCTCTCATCAGTGTTTTATAGTTTTCCATATACAGGTCTTTTGTTTCCTTAGGTAGATTTATTCCCAGATATTTTATTCTTTTTTTTTGCAATGGTGAATGGTATTGGTTCCTTAATTTCTCTTTATGATTTTTCATTGTTAGTTTATAGGAGTGCAAGTGATTTATGTGTATTGACCTTATATCCCGTGACTTTGCTGAATTCACTGATTAGCTCTAGTAATTTTCTGATACCATCTTTAGGGTTTTCTATGTGTAGTATCATGTCATCTGCAAACAGTGAGAATTTTACTTCTTTTTCAATCTGGATTCCTTTTATTTCTTTTTCTTCTCTAATTGCTGTAGCTAGGACTTCCAAAACTATTTTGAATAGTAGTGGTGAGAGTGGACACCCTTGTCTTGTTCCTGATCTTAGAGGGAAAGCTTTTAGTTTTTCACCATTGGGAATAATGTTTACTGTGGGCTTTTCATATATGGCCTATACCATGTTGAGGTGGGTTCTTTCTATGCCCATTTTTTGAAGGATTTTAATCATAAATAGGTGCTGAATTTTGTCAAAGGCTTTTTCTGCATCTATTGAGATGATTATATGGTTTTTAATCTTTCAACTTGTTGATATGGTGTATCACATTGATTGATTTGCATATATTGAAGGATCCTTGCATCCCCAGAATGAACCTGACTTGATCATGGTGTATGAACTTTTTAATGTGTTGTTGGATTCTGTTTGTTAGAATTTTGTTGAGAATTTTTGCATCTATGTTCATTAGTGATATTGGCCTGTAATTATCTTTTTTTTTTTTTTTTCTTGTCCTTTCTTGGTTTTGATATCAGGGTGATTGTGACCTCATAGAATGAGTTTGGAAGTGTTCCTTCATCTGAAATTTTTTGGAAGAGTTTCAGAAAAATAGGCATTAGCTCTTCTCTGAATGTTTGATAGAATTCCCCTGTGAAGCCATTGGGTCCTGGGCTTTTGTTTTTGGGAGATTTTTGATCACTGTTTCAATTTCAGTGTTTGTAATTGGGTTGTTCATGATTTCTATTCCTTCCTGGTTCAGTCTTGGGAGGCTGATCTTTTTTAAGTATCTGTCCATTTCCTCTAGGTTGTCCATTTTGTTGCTCATAATATTATCTTATGATCCTTTTGTGTTTTTGTATTTTGTATTTTTGTGTTGTTTGTTGTAAACTCTTTCATTTCTAATTTTATTAATTTGATTTTTCTCCCTATTTTTCTTGATAAGTTTGGCTAGTGGTTTGTCAATTTTGTTTATCTTCTCAAAGAACCAACCTTTAGTATTATTATTCTTTGCTATTGTTTCCTTTTTTCTTTTTCATTTATTTCTGCTCTTATTTTTATGATCTCCTTCATTCTGCTAACTTTGGGGGGGTTTTTTTGTTCTTTTTTCAGCTGCTTTAGATGTAGAGTTAAGCTGTCTATTCAATGCTCTTCCTGCTTTTTGAGGTATGATTGTATCACTATAAACCTCCCTCTTAGAACTGCTTTTGCTGAGTCCCATAGGTTTTGGGTCATTGTGTTTTCATAGTTTCATTTGTTTCTAGAAATCTTTTGATTTCTTTTTTTTTTTTTCAATTTCTTCAGTAACCTCTTTGTTATTTAGAGATTTAATCTCCATGAGTTTGTGTTTTGTTGCTGTTTTTTTTTTTTTTTTTCCTGTAGTTGCTATCTAGTCTTATAGTGTTGTGGTCAGAGAAGTTATTTGATACAATTTCAACTTTCTTAAATTTACTGAGGCTTGATTTGTGGCCCAAGATGTGGTCTACCCTGGAGAATGTTCCATGTGCACTTGAGAAGAAAATGTATTCTTCTGCATTTGGATGGAAAGTCCTGAAGATATCAATTAGGTCCATTTGGTCTAATGTTCCATTTAAGGATTGTGTTTCCTTGATTCTCAATTTTGATGATCTGTCCATTGATGACAGTGGGGTGCTTAAGTCCCCTACTATTATTGTGTTGCTGTTGATTTCTCCTCTTATGCCTGTTAGTGTTTGCCTTATGTATTGAGGTGCTCCTATGTTGGTTGCAAAGACATTTACAATTGTTGCGTCTTCTTCTTGGATTGATCCCTTGATCATTATGTCATGGACTTCTTTGTCTCTTATGATATTCTTTATTTTAAAGTCTATTTTGTCTGAAATAAGGATTGCCACTCCAGCTTTCTTTTGGTTTCCATTCATGTGGAATAACATTTTCCATCTTTTTACTTTCAGTCTGTATGTGTCTCTAGGTCTGAAGTGGGTCTCCTGTAGGCCACATATATATGTGTCTTATTTTTGTATCCATTCAGTCAATCTGTATCTTTTGGTTGGTGCATTTAATCCACTTACATTTATGGTAATTATTGATACATATGTTCCTATTGGCATTTTAAAAATTTGTTTTGGGTTTGTTTTTGTAGGTCTTTCCTTTTTCTTGTGTTTACTGGCTATGTTAGTCCCTTTAATATTTGTCACAAGGCTGGTTTGGTGGTGCTGAATTCTCTTAATTTCTGCTTGTCCATAAAACTTTTGATTTCTCTGTCAATTTTGAATGAGATCTTTGCCTGGTATAGTAATCGTGGGTATAGGTTTTTCTCTTTCAGTACTTTAAATATATCCTGCCATTCCCTTCTGACCTGTAGTGTTTCTGCTGAAAGATCTGCTGTTAATTGTATGGGGTTTCCCTTTTGTGTTACTTTTCCCTTTCTTTGTGCTTAATCTCTGTTAGCTTGATGTGTGTGTCCTGATGTGTTTCTCCTTGGATTTAACCTGTAGGGGACTCTATGTGCTACTTGGACTTGACTGAATATTTCCTTTCCCATGTCAGGAAAGTTTTCAACTATAATTTCTTCAAAAATTTTCTCAGTGCCTTTCTATTTTTCTTCTTCCTCTAGGAACCCTATAACCCAAATATTGATGCATTAAATATTGTTACAAAGGTTTCTGAAGCTTTCCTCAGTTCTTTTCCTTCCTTTCCCTTTATCTGCTCTTCAGCAGTTATTTTCACCATTCTATCCTCCAGCTCACTTATCTGTTCCTCTGCTTCAGTTATTCTGCTATTGGTTCCTTCTAGTGTATTTTTAATTTCAGTAATTGTGTTATTCATCTCTGTTTGCTTATTCTTTATTTCTTCTATGTCCTCGGTAATTATATTAACTGTGTTAAATGCTTCTTACATTTTCTCCATTCTATTTTCAAGTCTTTGGAGCACCTTTACTATCATTATTCTGAATTCTCTTTTAGGGAGATTACCTAATTCCTCTTCGTTTATTTGGTCTTGTGAGTTTCTACCTTGATCTTTCATTTGTGTTGTATTTCTCTGTCTTTTCATCATCTGTTTTTTTTTTTTTTTTTCTTCCTAACTTGCTGCACTCGAGGTCTCCTTTTCCCAGGCTTTGGGGTGGTATTACTTATTCCTTTTGATTTTTGCCCTTGGAGGGAAATTTTTGTTGGGTGGTTTGTGTTGATTTCTTGTTGGAGGTGACTTGTGCTTGTGTTCTAGTGGGAGATCAAGTAGGCAATTACAGAAATACTGGGACATACACACACACACTTCCACACATACAGTTATAACCAAAGTGTTCTAAAGAAAAGAGTCCAGGAGATTGACTTGGTGAAGAAGGGAAACCAGAGGTGATAACAGCCAGTTGAAAGTAGAGTTAGCTAATGTTCAGTCTGGAAACCTGAGCATGAGCAGAAGGCCAACTGGGAAATACAGCATGGAGAGCTTACCAATCTAACCTACTTGGTGAAAGAAGAAACAGTGAAGGGGGAAAAATGGAGAATAAAGAGAGAGAGAGAATAAAGAGGAGAAGGGAGGGGAAAGAGAAAAGGAAGGAGTGGAGAAGACGATTAAAAAAAAGACAGAGAGAAAAAAATAGAAAAGCAAAGATGAATAGACGTGTGTGGAAAAGATTTATGCATATTCAGGAATAGTTACAGCTGGTAAAGAGCAGTAGGAAAAGCAGTTGAATATATCCAAAACAAAATCTGAAAATCATCAGGAAAAAAGAAAAATAAGTGAGAAAAAAAAAAGAAAAACTAAAATGAATTTTTTTCTTGCTTTTTTTTTTTTTTTTTGACAAGAAACACATAGAGGAAAACTCCACAGCACCGCAAAAGGCTAATGTGGAGGTGAATAAACTGTGTGATTTCTAAGAAAAAAGAAAAAAAAAATCACAGTGAACTTTTTTTTTTTTTGTAATGTAACAAGAGAAACAAGAGGAAAATTCCACAGCACTGCTAAATGCTAGTGTGAAGGTGGAGATTTGTTGGGGGAATAAACAGTGTGATGTATAAGAGGAAAAAAAATAAAAAAGGAAAAATATTTTTAAAAGGGTTTACAGGGTTGTAGTTTTTGGCCGTGGAGTCTGTCCCTATAGATGGGGTTGGCTCAGTGTTCTGGGATGTTTTCCTGGTTGGTGGAGCTTGATGCCTGTGTTCTGGTTGGTGGAGCTGGCTCTCGTCTCTCTGAAGGGCAGCGCAGTGTCCAGTAGTAGGTTTTGGAGTGCCTATGGGCTCAGTATGCCTCTGGGCAGTCCTTCTAACTTTTGTGGTGTTGGGCATGTCTATTTCCACCACTGCTTCAGGGCTGTTCTCTCAGCATAACGCTGTGCCGCCAGTCCCCTGTTTGTCCCTGGGATCATTGCTGGTGCCCCTGTTCCCTTGTCCTGCTCTGCGCTGCTGGCCAAAACTTGCTAGGTAGGTGCTTGTGTGGGTCCTGCCACGTTGCAGTGACTTCTGTGGGCTTCCCTCAGCCCCCTCTGCGTCGCAGGGCTGTGTGCTCTTGACTCTCAGTTCCCCGATCCACCGTCTGCGCCGTGGGCTTGTGTGCACCTGTCCCAGCTTCGCAGGCGCCCACGCTGCATCGTCGTGGGGCGTGTGTGCACATGTCTCAGCTTCCCGGGCTGGTCTCTGCGTCGCGGGGTTTATGTGCACTTGTTTCGTCTCACTGCCTGCGCTCTTTGTCACGGGGGTTATTTGTTCCTCTGGCTGTGCCCCAGGAGAGTTGTGTGCGCTGCCCAAGTTTGCATGCCTCCTGTCTGTCAGCACCCCAGTCCTGCCCTTTGAGCTGGCTATGTTCGTCTGCCGGCTTCCTGGGCCTGTCCTCTGTGCTGCAAGGGTCCTGCGCGCTGGCTGGGTTTCTCTGCCCCATCACACTCAGCTGCCTGGGTCCACCCTCTGTGCTGCAAGGGTTGGGTGTGCTGGTTGGGTTTGTAGGCCGCACCACTCTGGGATCCCCGAACCTGCCTTCTGTTTGGGGCCACAGTCCATGAGCTGTTAACAGACTGAGGAGTACAGCTTTTCTCTGTTTACTGCCCTCCACGTCCCTGCTTTGCCTGGCTTTCCAAGACTTTGCAGCTCCGTTTGGGGCCCGCCTGTGAGGGAGTTTCCTGAGCAGGGGAACTCCTGTTTCAGGGCTCCCTCCCTCCTTTGGGGCACAAGCTCCTGCCCAGAAGGTCTCTGTCTTTTCCTTTGTATGTCTCCCTCCTCTCTCCCACCTCATGTCAGGGAGCTTAGCCTGTCCCCCTGGAGGCCTGGGGTCTTCTGCTGTCACCTAGAGGTTGCTTTGTGGGAGTTGTTCCATACCTTGATGAGTTTTTGATGGATTTGGAGGGAAGCTGGTGATCTCCCCATATTATTCCTCTGCCCACCATCTTCCCTGTCACCCTCGTCTTTCTCTTTCTGGACTGACTTAGTGTGATAGTCCCTAGTTCCATCCATCTTGCTGCAAATGGCATTATTTCATTCTTTTTTAAAGGCTGAGTAGTATTCCATTGTGTATATATACCTCTTCTTTATCCATTCATCTGTCGATGAATATTTAGATTGTTTCCATGTCTTGGTTATTGTGAAAAGTGCTGCTATGAACATAGGGTGCATGCTTCTTTTTAAATTACAGTTTTCTCCAGATATATGCTCAAGAATGGGATTACTGAATCACATGGAAACTCTATTTTTAGTTTTTTTAGGAATCTCTACGCTGTTTTTCATAGTGGCTATGCCAAATTACATTTCTAGCAACAGTGTAGGAGGGTTCCCTTTTCTTCACACCCTTTCTAGCATTTGTTGTTTGTTGACTTTTTAAAGATGGCCATTCTGACTGATGTTAGGTAGTACCTTACTGTACTTTTGATTTGCATTTCTCCAATAATTAGTGATAATGAGCATCTTCTCATATACTTTTGGCCCTCTGTATGTCTTTTTTTGGAGAAATGTCTATTTAGGTCTTCCATCCATTTTTCAGTTGGGTTGCTTGGGGTTGTTTTATTGAGTTATATCAGCTGTTAATATGTTTTGGAGATTAATCTCTTGTTGGTTGCATCATTTGCAAATACTTTCTCCCATTCTGTAGGTTGGTTTTTCATTTTGTTTATGGTTTTCTTTGTTGTGCAAAAGCTTGTAAGTTTGGTTAGGCCCCACTTTTTTCTTTTTTCTCTCTCTCTTATTTCTATTGCCTTGGGAGATTGATCTAAGAAAGGATTGGTACAATTTATGTCAGAGAATGTTTTGCCTATGTTCTCTCCTGGGAGTTTTGTGGTATCATGTCTTAAATTTAAGTCTTCAAGCAATTTTGGGTTTATTTTGTGTATGGTGATGGTGTGACGGAGTGTTCTAATTTAATTGATTTACGAGTGGCTGTCCAACTTTCCCAACACCCCTTACTGAAGAGATTTTCTTTTACCCATGGTGTATTTTTGCTTCCGTTGTGGAAGATTTACTGACCATAGTTTTATGGGTTTATTTCTGGACTCTCCATTCTGTTCCATTGACCCATACATCTGTTTTTCTGCCATTGCTACTCTGTTCTGACTACTGTAGATTTGTAGTATTATCTGAAGTTTGGGTGGGTTATGCCTCCTGCTTTGTTCTCTTCCTCAAGTTTGCTTTGGTAATTCTGGATCCCTTATGGTTCAATATAAATTTAAAGATTATTTATTCTAGTTAAACTTACACATGACACTTAAAACTTCTTACAGAAAGTAACATATATTATTTTGCCAATTTTCACTGGGCAGAACAAGTTACTTGTCCATATCAATCATCATGAAAGCAGGAAAAGAAAATCCTAACATCAAACCTTGAGGAGGAAAAATAGAAAACATTCAGTGAAAGGTCCTAAACAGTTCCTCAAACAGTGCCTCTAAATATGCCATTTCCTTTCTCCAGAGACTCATTTCCTTCATTTCAAGTGAAAATTTTTTTTAATCCTTTCTTGACTGCTCTAAACATACATAATCCTGAACACGGATTTGTTTGACTTTTCACCCCTCCTTCACTAAGCTTTGGGTTTAACTAGCAGATGTTTGCCATCAAGAAGACAGAGCCTCAATTACTTTCTTTATCCTTAGTTCTAGTAATTTAAAAGAGTTTGGATAGCTACCAGAAGAGCTTGAGGTATGGACATCTGTGCCTTCTCTGTGGCAACAAAATAGTGCAATACAGAACTTCTGCCTAAACTCAGTGCCTCTGGCTTCCTGTTATATGATGGAAATAAAACAATAATCTTTTTGGACTCTCAGTGCATCCTCTCTAGAACACTCATTGGCAAACTGTGCTCTTTAGCCATTCTGGTAAATAGCACCAGGTGTGACAGATGGGATCAAAGTGACTGTATTCTGTATTCAGTGTGTTGAAAGCTGATTTGTCCTCAATTCAGTTCAGTTCAGTAACTCAGTCGTGCCCAACTCTTTATGGCCCCATGGACTGCAGCATGCCAGGCTTCCCTGTCCTTGACCAACTCTCAGAGCTTGCTCAAACTTGTGTCCATTGAGTTGGTGATGCCATCCAACCATCTCATCCTCTGGCGTCCCCTTCTCCTCCCACCTTCAATCTTTCCCAGCATCAGGGGCTTTTCCAGTGAGTCAGTTCTTCACATCAGGTGGCCAAAGTATTGGAGTTTCAGCTTAAGCATCAGTCCTTCCAGTGAATATTTAGAACTGATTTCCTTTAGGATTGACTGGTTGGATCTCCTTGCAGCCCAAGAGACTCTCAAGAGTCTTCTCCAACACCACAGTTCAAAAGCATCAGTTCTTCAGCACTCAGCTTTCTTTATAGTCCAACTAACATCCATAGATGACTACTGGAAAAGCTATAGCTTTGAATAGATGTACTTTTGGTAAAGTAATGTCTCTGCTTTTTAATATGCTGTCTAGGTTGGTCATAACTTTTCTTCTAAGGAGCAAGGGTCTATTAATTTCATGGTTGCAGTCTCCATCTACAGTGATTTTGGAGATCCCCAAAATAAAGTCTCTCGCTGTTTCCATCATTTCAGCATCTATTTGCCATGAAGTGATGGGATTGGATGCCATGATCTTAGTTTTCTGAATGTTGAATTTTAAGCCAACATTTTCACTCTCCTCTTTCACTTTCTTCAAGAAGTTCTTTAGTTCTTCTTTGATTTCTGCCATAAGGGTCATGTCATCTGCATATATGAGATCATTGATATTTTTCCTGGCAATCTTGATTCCATCTGGTGCCTCAGCCAGCCCAGAATTTCGCATGATGTACTCTGCATATAAGTTAAATAAGCAGGGTGACAATATACAGACTTGATATACTCCTTTCCCAATTTGGAACCAGTCTGTTGCTCCATGTCCAGTTCTAACTGTTGCTTCTTGACTTGCATATAGATTTCTCAGGAGGCAGGTAAGGTGGTCTGGTATTCCCATCTCTTTGAGAATTTTCCACAGTTTGTTGTGGTCCACAACAGTGGTCCACAAAGTAAAAGACTTTAGCATAGTCAATGACACAGCAATAGATGTTTTTCTGGAACTCTCTTGCTTTTCTGATGATCCCATAGATGTTGGCAATTTGATCTCTGGTTCCTATGCATTTTTAAAAACCAGCTTGAACATCTGGAAGTTCATGGTTCACATACTGTTGAAGTCTGGCTTGAAGAGTTTTGAGCATTACCTTGCTAGCATTTGAAATGAGTGCACTTGTGTTGCAGTTTAAACATTATTTGGCATTGCCTTTCCTTGGGATTGGAATGAAAACTGACCTTTTCCAGTCCTGTGGTCACTGCTGAGTTTTTCCAATTGATGGCATATTGAGTGCATCACTTCCACAGCATCATCTTTTAGGATTTGAAATAGCTCAACAGAATTCCATCACTTCCACTAGCTTTGTTTGTAGTGATGCTTCCTAAGGCCCACTTGTCTTTGCATTCCAAGATGTCTAGCTCTAGGTGGGTGATCACACCATCATGATTATCTGGATCATGCAGATCTTTTTTGTATAGTTCTGTGTATTCTTGCCACCTCTTCTTAATATCTTGTGATTCTGTTAGGTCCATACTATCTCTGCCCTTTATTGTACCCATCTTTGCATGAAACGTTTCCTTGGTATTTCTAATTTTCTTGAAGAGATCTCTAGTCTTTCCCATTCTATTGTTTTCCTCTATTTCTTTGCATTGGTGACTGAGGAAGACTTTCTTATCTCTCCTTGCTATTCTTTGGAACTCTGCATTTAAATGGATATGTCTTTCCTTTTCTCCTTTGCCTTTAGCTTCTCTTTTTTTCTCAGCTATTTAAAAGGGCTTCTTAGACTATTTTGTCTTTTGCATTTATTTTCCTTGGGGATGGTTTTGATCACTGCCTCCTGTACAATGTCATGAACCTCCATCCATAGTTTTTCAGGCACTCTGTCTATCAGATCTAATCCCTTGAATATATTTGTCACTTCCCCTGTACAATCGTAAGGGATTTGATTTAGGTCATACCTGAATGGTCTGGTAGTTTTCCCTACTTTCTTCAGTTTAAGCCTGAATTTGAAAATAAGGAGTTCATGATCTGAGCCACAGTCAGCTCCTGGTTTTGTTTTTGCTGACTACATAGAGCTTCTCCATCTTTGGCTGCAAAGAATATCATCAGTTGATTTCGGTATTGACCATCTGGTGATGTTCATGTGTAGAGTCCTCTCGTGTGTTGTTGGAAGAAGGTGTTTGTTATGACCAGTACATTCTCTTGGCAAAACTCTTTTAGCCTTTGCCCTGCTTCATTTTGTAGTTCAAGGCCAAATCTGCCTGTTAGTCCATATATCTCTTGGCTTCTTACTTTTGCCCTGATTATTCCTGGAGGTACATATTTCCTACAATTCTCAGTAGGCATTTTGTCTCCTAAAGACCACCAACAAGAACCCGCCTGCCAATGCAGGAGAGGTAAGAGATGCAGGTTCAATTGCTGGGTTGGGAAGATCCCCTAGAGAAGGAAATGATAACTGTCTCTAATATTCTTACCTGGAAAATTTCATGGAGAGAGGAGCCTGATGGGCTACTGCCCATGGGACCACAGAGAGTTGGACATGATTGAATGTGCGTGCACACACACGCAAAGACCATCGCTTGTTGCCCTCATTGTTGCCTGAACACCTATAATTTTGTACCGAGAGAAAGCCTCTGTCTCATATTGATACAGCATATTACCATTGATTAGAGAATATAGACATCATTTCTGAGTATCTCCATAATTCTGTGTGAATCTTCAGAAGCATTTTTCAGGCCATTCCAGCAAAGAAATGACCTGCCTAAGATGAGGGCATAAATCACTCTGTTGCTGAAGTTTCACATTGAGGACATGTCACAGACTTCAGGCCAACTTCTCAGTTTCCAAGATGGAGGCAAGAGTTCTGAATAGCAATTTCACCTGGACCAAACTGTATTACTAGTGTGACCTGATTATTTTCCGTTTAATCCCTCAGGTGAAATAAAATCACCATCTACATGTTTAGGGGGCATGAGGTAACAACTTGGCCTTGCCATTTTTATATCTATCTGTATCTATCTTGGCTCAGTCATGACCGACTCTTTGTAACCCCATGGACTGTATCCTGTCAGGCTCCTCTGTCCATGGAAATCTCTAGGCAAGAATACTGGAGTGGATTGCCATTGCCATGTTTAGGTCAGAATTATTCAGGAGTTTGTTTATTCGAGAGTTTAAGCAAAGCCCAGAATGATTCTGTCTTCATACCTTTGTCTTACAAGCTCATCACTGCCTTTTCTCCTCAGTTAAACATAAGGGGTGCTTCCAAAGGCGAAGGACAAAGCTGCCAAAATGGTGATGAACATTTCCATCAAAGCTGATAAAACAATTTCCCTATATCATCAGCCAATGAATCACTGAACACTTTGAATGTTACTTGTATTATGCAGGGTTTTATTTGTTTCAATTTACAATGAATTGAGTTTTTCAGATAGAAAATGAAAGCAAAAATTGTTTTATTTTGAGAGCACCATGCTGAGAACAGGAAGAAAAAGTCTTTCTCCATCTTTGGTTTTTGTTGTAGGTTCCTTAAAGAGTGACAATTCTTTCTTCACACGTTATTGAGCAGATCTGTGTTATAGATTAAGAATGAATGAGATGAACTCCTGATAGGTGAGACCCTGGGAGGAGATCAATGCTGGTAAAGAAAGACATAAGTTATAATCTAATGTCAGCCAATAACACCTGTTGCTCTACTTTTTTGTTACCTCCAATTGAATAGTTCTTGGGGTTTTGTTTTGTTTTGTTTTTTCATTTGTTCATCTCAACATTCTCTTTTGGAAAATACTTATTTATGTATTTCACAGTGATGGGTCTTAATTTCAGCACCCAGGAACTTTGTTGCATCATATGTGATCTTTCACACGGTGCATGGACTCTCTAGCAGTGGCAGTTGGGCTTAGTAGTTGCACCACATGGGCTTAGATGCTCCACAGTGTGTGGGATCTTAGTTCCCTGATCAGGAGGCCAGAAATCAAACCCACACCCCCTGCATTGCAAGGCAGATTCTTAACCACTGGACCACCAGGGAAGTCCTCCTCTCAGTTTTCTTGACCATTCCTATTTCCCATGTGATATACTCTACCTGGAGAGTATGTTCCTATTCACTCTGAGATTCTTGAGGGGCATTCAAAGAGAGAGTTCATGTTTAACATATTCAAAACTGAATGTAACTTAACTTTACATATTCCTCCTCTCTTTCCTGTTTTGGAGAATGTTACCATCATCTTTTTAAAAGTATATACCAGAAACCACAGAAATATTTTAAATTAAATATGAAAAGTAAGGGGAAACATGAATTCAGCCTGCTGCTGCTACTGCTAAGTCGCTTCAGTCATGTCCGACTCTGTGTGACCCCATAGATGGCAGCCCACCAGGCTCCCTCTTCCCTGGGATTCTCCAGGCAAGAACACTGGAGTGGGTTGCCATTTCCTTCTCCAATGCATGAAAGTGAAAAGTGAAAGTGAAGTCGCTCAGTCATGTCCGACTCTTAGCAACCTCATGGACTGCAGCCTACCAGGCTCCTCTGTCCATGGGATTTTCCAGGCAAGAGTACTGGAGTGGGGTGCCATTGCCTTCTCCATGAATTCAGCCTACAAATCTCTAAATGTTTTAACTTTAAAATATTTTTTTTTGTCCTCTCCTCACCTCCTCCATAGCAATACCTTGCCTTATTAAAACTCCATCCTATTTCTTAAATCACTGAAATAATCTCCCAGTTGTCTTTACCTCTAGACATCACCATTTAAAAGCCTTGGTTCACATCTTGGCATTTGTGAACACTGGAAAACAGAAATTGGTTCACGTCTCCTTCCTCCATAAAAGTGTTCTTTGTCTTTCCAGTGCTTTGGTGATGAAGCTTAAATTCCATTGTTGATCATTTAAGAGGGTTCAAACCTGGGTCTCCTACCCTGCAGGCAGATTCTTTACCTTCTGAGCCACCAGGAGAGCCCCTATTATATGAGAGGAATTTATAGTGAATAAAAGCATGCTTCATTTCTTTATGGAGAGTAGAGAATCAGTTGGAGGGAAAATAAGCAACCATTACATTCCAGTGATGAGTATGCTTATGAAGACATCCATTCATGCTATTGAGAGTATAGTGGAGGGATTGCTAAATCAGACTGGGAGTCAGAAAGGATTATTGGAGGAGGGAATGCTGGAACTGAGTTTTATAAAATGAGTAGGATGGTAAAAAACAGATGGATAATAGGCAAACAGCATACAATATTTGGCATATGGTAAATGTTTGCCAAGAAAAACTGTATGTAGGCTAAGTTATGTATGTATGTATGAATGAATGAATGAATAATTTTGCATATGTCATAGACATTTATTTGATCTGAGTAGGTCTTCTCTTAAATGCTTATAAAATCTCTTCTCTAAAAGCAGAGAGTTAGATTCAATGATTGTTCTATTGTTGAAATGTTATCTCAAAAGAATAAATATTAATGCAAAGGTCAGATATTTATTTGCAGGTAGAGAAAGGCAAGCTACATATGGATAATTGAAAAAAATCTGTATGAATTTTAATAATATAACTAGAGGTTCCCTTTTAAGCAATGAAAGTCTGGAATTACAGTTGTTCCAAACCTTATATTAACCATATATTAACTTCCTGTCATTTTGCAGAATGTAATTTCAGAGTTCTCCACCCTTGTCTCATTATCTATCACACATAGCCCAGCATGACAACCTCCCCTTCTGTTGGCTTAGAATAGTTTATCGTTCTTCTGCTAGATGTGTATTATCCATGACATTCTGAATATTTGATTTTTCAACTCGAAGCTTCAGTTTTTATGGTAGTTTTCGAAAAACCTAAGAGCTCAAAAAGGTATGTGGATTTCCCAGAGTTAAAAGTGGATTTGGGTATCAAATATAAAATGTACAATCTTGATAATATTTTATTATTTTATTTTATTTTATTCTTCTTTCCTCATCAGCCACCTATAGCCTTTATATGAGGTAGGTGTTATTGCTATTATTTTTGGTAAGGGGTTTAAATCAGAAGAAATGGAGAGATGCTGGGCAGAGAGACGAGATTTCTTGTGAACTCCATAAATTTTAGACAAAAGTAAGCCCCTGTGAGACTATTTTATGTCCCTATCTACCTCATTGGCTGCACAGGTGAAAATAAAATTTCCCAGGTGGCATATTAGCCTGTATCAACCCCCATAGGACTCTTATGGGATAGATAACTCAAAAGAAAGTCAGTATTATAAGACGTGGTTTGATCTGTTATAAGAAGGATGTTTTGCTTTCTTATTAACATATCTGCCTCCTTTTGAAACTCTTCTAAAATTATCTGGCAGGCAGTAGTGCTTTCAGCTCTGGTCTTTCCTGATGCAACTAAACTCCTCTATGTTTCCCCCAAATCAATTATTTTCTATTAAATGTGTCTGCCCTCTCTGGAATAATCGTATCACTTATAAAGTATGTATACTTCACACTGAAGTGAAACTTAGGGTGAACACATAAGCTACCTATTTCTGCTTTTCTCTCCTGCCTGGGTGACTGGTAACCATGTCTCAGTGTCTCAATTTAAGTGCCAGTTGATAAACTACTCACTCTAGAAGGCAATAATATTTGACCAGCTAATATTTGTATTTGACCACAACCTTGTCTAACTCAATGAAACTAAGCCATGCCGTGTGGGGCCACCCAAGACAGACGGGTCATAGTGGAGAGGTCTGACAGAATGTGGTCCACTGGAGAAAGGAATGGCAAACCACTTCAGTATTCCTGCCTTGAGAACCCCATGAACAGTATGAAAAGGCAAAAAGATAGGACACTGAAATATGAACTCCCCAGGTTGGTAGGTACCCAATATGCTACTGGAGATCAGTGGGGAAATAACTCCAGAAAGAATGAAGGGATGGAGCCAAAGCAAAAACAACACCCAGTTGTGGATGTGACTGGTGACAGAAGCAAGATTTGATGCTGTAAAGAGCAATATTGCACAGGAAGCTGGAATGTTAGGTCCATGAATCAAGGCAAATTCGAAGTGGTCAAACAGGAGATGGCGAGAGTGAACGTCGACATTCTAGGAATCAGCGAACTAAAATGGACTGGAATGGGTGGATTTAACTCAGATGATCATTATATCTACTACTGTGGGCAGGAATCCCTTAGAAGAAATGGAGTAGCCATCATAGTCAACAAAAGATTCCGAAATGCAGTACTTGGATGCAATCTCAAAAATGATGGAATGATCTCTGTTCATTTCCAAGGCAAACCATTCAATATCACAGTAATCCAAGTCTATGCTCCAACTAGTAATGCTGAAGAAGCTGAAGTTGAACGGTTCTCTGAAGACCTACAAGACCTTTTAGAACTAACACCCAAAAAAGATATCCTCTTCATTATAGGGGACTGGAATGCAAAAGTAGGCAGTCAAAAAAACAGGCAACTTTGGCCTCAGATACAGAATGAAGCAGGGCAAAGGCTAATAGAGTTTTGATAAGAGAACTCACTGGTCATAGCAAATACCTTCTTCCAACAACACAAGAGAAGACTCTACACATGGACATCACCAGACAGTCAACCTAGAAATCAGGTTGATTATATTCTTTGTGGCCAAAGACAGAGAAGCTCTATACAGTCAGCAAAAATAAGACTGGGAGCTGACTGTGGCTCAGACCATGAACTCCTTATTGCCAAATTCAGACTTACATTGAAGAAAGTAGGGAAAACCACTAGACCATTCAGTTATGACCTAAATCAAATCCCTTATGATTATACAGTGGAAGTGACAAATAGATTTAAGGGACTAGATCTGATAGACAGGGTGCCTGATGAACTATGGACAGAGGTTCGTGACATTGTACAGGAGACAGGGATCAAGACCATCCCCATGGAAAAGAAATGCAAAAAGGCAAAATGGTTGTCTGAGGAGGACTTACAAATAGCTGTGAAAAGAATAGAATCAAAAAGCAAAGAAGAAAAGGAAAAATACACCCATTTGAATGCAGAGTTCCAAAGAATAGCAAGGAGAGATAAGAAAGCCTTCCTCAGTGAACAATGCAAAGAAATAGAGGAAAACAATAGAATGGGAAAGACTAGAGATCTCTTCAACAAAATTAGAGATACCAAGGGAACATTTCATGCAAAGATGGGCTCAATAAAGCGCAGATGGTATGGACCTAACAGAATCAGAAGATATTAAGAAGAGGTGGCAAGAACACACAGAAGAACTGTACAAAAAAGATCTTCACGACCCAGGGTGATCACGATGGTGTGATCACTCACCTAGAGCCAGACATCCTGGAATGTGAAGTCAAGTGGGCCTTAGAAAGCATCACTACAAACAAAGCTAGTGGGGGTGATGGAATTCCAGTTGAGCTATTTCAAATCCTGAAAGATGATGCTGTGAAAGTGCTGCACTCAATATGCCAGCTAATTTGGAAAACTCAGCAGTGGCCACAGGACTGGAAAAGGTCAGTTTTCATTCCAATCCCAAAGAAAGACAATGCCAAAGAATGCTGAAACAACTGCACAATTGCACTTATCTCACACACTAGTAAAGTAATGCTCAAAATTCTCCAAGCCAGGCTTTAGCAATACGTGACCTGTGTACTTCCAGATGTTCAAGCTGGTTTTAGAAAAGACAGAGGAACCAGAGATCAAATTGCCAACACCCATCGGATCATCATAAAAGCAAGAGAGTTCCAGAAAAACATCTATTTCTGCTTCACTGACTATGCCTAAGCGTTTGACTGTGTGGATCACAATTAACTGTGGAAAATTCTAAAGGAGATGAAAATACCAGACCACCTGACCTGCCTCTTAAGAAACCTGTATGCAGGTCAGGAAGCAACAGTTAGAACTGGACATGGAACAACAGACTGGTTCCAAATAGGAAAAGGAGTACATCAAGGATGTATATTGTCACCCTGCTTATTTAACTTATAGGCAGTGTAAGTCATGAGAAATGCTGGGCTGGAAGAAGCACAGCTGGAATCAAGATTGCCAGGAGAAAAAACAATAACCTTAGATATGCAGATGACACCACCTTTATGGTAGAAAGTGAAGAAGAACTAAAGAGCCTCTTGATGAAAGTGAAAGAGGAGAGTGAAAAAGTTGGCTTAATGCTCAACATTCAGAAAACTAAGATTATGGCATCTGGTCCCATCATTTCATGGCAAGTAGATGGGGAAACAGTGGGAACAGTGACTGACTTTATTTTTCTGGGCTCCAAAATCACGGCAAATGGTGACTGCAGCCATGAAATTAAAACACACTTACTTCTTGGAAGGAAAGTTATGACCAACCCAGACAACATATTAAAAAGCAGAGACATCACTTTGTCCACAAAGGTCTGTCTAGTCAAGGTTATGGTTTTTCCGGTAGTCATGTATGGATGTGAGAGTTGGACTATAAAGAAAGCTGAGCACTGAAGAATTGATGATTTTGTTCTGTGGTGTTGGAGAAAACTCTTGAGAGTCCCTTGTACTGCAAGGAGATCCAACCAGTCCATCCTAAAGTATGTCTGTCCTGGGTGTTCATTGGAAGGACTGATGTTGAAGCTGAAACTCCAATACTTTGGCCACCTGATGCGAAGAGGTGACTCATTTGAGAAGACCCTGATGTTAGGAAAGATTGAGGGCAGGAAGAGAAGAGGACAACAGAGGATGAGATGGTTTAGTGGCATCACCAACTCAATGGACATGGGTTTGGGTGGACTCTGGCTGTTGGTGATGGACAGGGAGGCCTGGCCTGCTGTGGTTCATTGGGTCGCAAGGAGTCGGACATGACTGAGTGACTGAACTGAACTGAGAATAATAATAATTAATATACTATAAACTAGGAACTTACCACATCCCAAGCATTATTCCAGATATTTTAATTTTAATACATTATGCAATTCTCACAGGAAGTCTAAGAGGTTGGTGTTATAAATAGCCCCATCTCACAGGTAACAATTTTCATATATCACAAGTGATAAGTGATATGAGAGAAATAGAGTGATAAGCTGCCTGGATAATTTTTTCTTGATATAGATATGTCCCTCCACAAGAATCTCCAATTTCTTCAAAAAAAAAAAAACTTAAATTACACACCAGTACACTCATTGACAGTCCCTTACATAGACATACTGCTATAACAACACTTTGATCACCACCAGAAGTGATTTGTCAACTTAGCATTGAAGAACGGAAATAAAAGATTTAGGGAAAAGTGGAGCTGGTTGCCAGGAAAGCAGCATTTTGCTCCTAACACTTATTTCTGCTCCCTGTTATCAGGAATTCAGAGACTTTCACATTATCCCCAATGACATGTGTAACTGATTGGGCTAATTATGCAGTAGACATATTGTTCAGAATTCATATTGTTTAGACTTTTTTCTCAAAAAAAAAAGATCATCCTTTTGCTTTTAGAATCATGAAACTATACAACTTTAATCTTTCTTTTTATTTAGAAAGGTTAATATTTTAAAGATGAGGCTATGGTCCAGAGAAATTAAATGACTTGATCAAGGTCACAGAATAACTTTGTGTCTGAGACTTATCTGGAATTTGATTTTTCTGACTTTTATCAGTTTAGAACTCATTTTCTAGCCACTCAATTATTTGTGTATTTACTTGTTCACACATCCACTTATTCATTCATTCATTCATTTTTTTTTTTTTTTTTTTACTGAGCACCTACTATATGTCAGTTTACATCCTAGGTATAGGGGTATAGCAAAGAACAAAACACAAAAGAGAACTCTGCTCTTATGAAACTTCTGTTCTAATGAGTGAAACAGGCAATAAAAAAAATAAAAATATATTAAGCTAGATTCTGGTATACATTAAGGATAATATTAAGTGGGTAAATGCAATAAGATTTTTTTTTGGTGGTAGGGTAGGGCATGAAATTTTAGGTCGATTAGGAAATACCTGAGAATACTTGAGAATGTGACTACCGAGAAAAGGAAACATAAGAGTGTGTCTTGAGAGTGACTGAGGGAATGAAATTGTAAGCAGAAGGAACGGCATGGTCTAAAGCCTGAGGCAGACATGATGGGAAGGTTTGAGGAAGAGAAAAGGGAGAAAAGTGTACAATATGGAAGAAGAAGGGTGAGGAAAGGGGGACATAGATAACAAAGCAGACAAATACAAGGCTGCCAGGGCATACACCACCCTGATGTGATAGTCAGAATTTGAGCTTTACACTTGAGTGAGAAGGATAGCACACAGAGGCTGCTCATTTGTGCCATATCATGAGGCCTTGAGAAGTCTCATGCATCTATCAGACATAGACTCATTTTTACCAACAAAATGGCATGAGCCCAGTTACAGAAAATAATAATATACATGGCCTTTCACTTTATGAAGCTGATTGTTCTATGAATGACAAGGAATATTAAATAGAAGAGAAAAGAAGCAAGTAGAATTGATTTTGGATCCACTTTAACACTTCAGTAGAAGGGGTGATGTGATTTCTTTGTTAGTTCCGTCTTCAAGGGAGGCATAAAGCTACATTTCTAAATGTGGTAAAATAAATAACATTAAGGATATATTTTGAATGAATAATCAAAGCAAGTTGGAAATAAGTCTTAAATTCCCATGGCTTTTTATTTTAAAGAAAATACTGGGAAGACTTAGTTCACATTATATTCTAGCAAAATGAAATATGGCATTTTAATGAGAAATGTCATTTTCTTGGGTTATAAAAAAATAGAACCAAAATGATTAAGCCAGTCAATATCACTACTTTTTTTTTTTCACATTCTCCCATAATCCAGTATGTTGTTTTGATACACTTGTCAAGCTCTTTGGTTTCCTTTGGGAAGAAAGAAATATATGGCTAGGAAATAATACTCAACATTTATTTATGCTGTCATTGTTTTTAACAATAAGCATACCAGAAAATGATTTTTTACTTTGTGTCTGCTGTTCTTCCTCAAAATTTGGAATAATAAACCTGACTTTTATTTTTTCATTTTGGATCCTAGATGCCCTTTACAAATATTGTTTAGTTCAGTCGCTAACTTGTGTCTGACTATTTGCAACCCCAGGAACCGTGGCATGCCAGACCTCCCTGTCCACCATCAACTCCCGGAGTTTACCCAAACTCATGTCCATTGAGTTGGTGATGCCATCCAACCATCTTATCTTCTGTCTTCCCCTTCTTCTCCTGCCTTCAATCTTTCCCAGTATCAGGGTCTTTTCAAATGACTAAGCTCTTCGCATCAGGTGGCCAAAGTATAGGAGGTTCAGCTTCAACATCTGTCCTTCCAATGAATATTTAGGACTGATCTCCGTTAGGGTGGAATGGATGGCTCTCCTTGCTGTCCAAGGGACTCTTAAGAGTCTTCTCCAACACCACAGTTCAAAAGCATCAATTCCTTAGTGCTCAGCTTTCTTTATAGTCCAACTCTCACATCCATACATGACTACTGGAAAAACTATAGTCTTGACTAGATAAACCTTTGTGGACAAAATAATGTCTCTGTTTTTTAATATGCTGTCTAGGCTGGTCATAACTTTCCTTCCAAGGAGTTTAGCTCAGTTCATTCACTCAGTTTTGTCCGACTCTTTGTGACCTCATGAACCACAGCATGCCAGGCCTCCTTGTCCATCACCAACTCCCGGAGTCCACCCAAACCCATGTCCATCGAATCGGTGATGCTATCCAACCATCTCATCCTCTGTCATCCCCTTCTCCTCCTGCCCTCAATCTTTCCCAGCATCAGGATCTTTTCAAATAAGTCAGCTCTTCGCATCAGGTGGCCAAAGTAACATCAGTCCTTCCAATGAATGCCAGGACTGATCTCCTTTAGGATAGACTGGTTGGATCTCCTTGCAGTCCTTGGATATGGTCATACCTTTCCTTCCAAGGAGTAAGTGTCGTCTAATTTTATGGCTGCAATCACCATCTTGCAGTGATTTTGGAGCCCTAAATAATAAAGTCAGCCACTGTTTCCCATCTACTTGCCATGAAGTGATGGGACCAGATGCCATAATCTTAGTTTTCTGAATGTTGAGCTTTAAGCCAATTTTTTCACTCTCCTCTTTCACTTTCATCAAGAGGCTCTTTAGTTCTTCTTCACTTTCTACCATAAGGGTGGTGTCATCTGCATATCTGAGGTTACTGATATTTCTCCCGGCAATCTTGATTCCAGCCTGTGCTTCCTCCAGCCCAGTATTTCTCATCATGTAGTCTGCCTATAAGTTAAATAAGCAGGGTGACAATATACAGCCTTGATGTACTCTTTTTCCTATTTGGAACCAGTCTGTTGTTCCACGTCCAGTTCTAACTGTTGCTTCCTGACCTGCATACAGGTTTCTCAAGAGGCAGGTTAGGTGGTCTGGTATGCCCATCTCCTTCAGAATTTTCCACAGTTTATTGTGATCTGCACAAAGGCTTTGGCATAATCAATAAAGCAGAAATAGATGTTTTTCTGGAACTCTCTTGCATTTTTGATGAACCAGTGGATGTTGGCAATTTGATCTCTGGTTCCTTTGCCTTTTCTAATACCAGCTTGAACATCTGGAAGTTCACAGTTCATGTATTGCTGAAGCCTGGCTTGGAGAATTTTAAGCATTACTTTACTAGTGTGTGAGATAAGTGCAATTGTGCAGTTGTTTGAGCATTCTTTGGCATTGCCTTTCTTTGGGGTTGGAATGAAAACTGACCTTTTCCACTATTATTATTTCAATTATTGACCTAATTGGCCTTCCCACCCCACTAGAATCTGAGTTCCTGGAGAGCATGATGCATTACCAGCACCCCCTGTGTAAAATTTGCCATTCCCTGGAACACATGGATGCTTTCTAAATGTAGTGGGAATCCAAATTTATTCAATAGGTTTGTGTTTCCATTTTATTTTAGTTTTTGCATTTCTACAAAGAAAAGGATGGTGCTCTTTGATTGTTAGAGACATGACATGCTGTACATACAAGATTTAGCATTTTAAACTTGACAGCTGATTAACTACAAAGCCCTCTTCAAAGACAGCTTAAAGAAGATTCACGGTAAATATAAGAGGGCAGCCCATTTACTCTTTGAAGAGGATATGTGGTACATAAGTCATTCTCAGGATTATCATAGAGTACATGTCTGGACCCAAACATATAAATGATAGCAATAAAAATAATACCATCCCCTTATGCTTGTATAATACTTTTAAACTTTCAAACTTTATTCACGTCTATTGGCTACCACAGGTTTGTTGGGAATATTTAATGAAACATATTTTAAATCCTATCAAGAGAGCCTGCTATATATTAAACTTAATAAACAAATATGTTTCCTTTTGTTCCTTTGGGGCTTCTCTGGTGCTCAGATGGTAAGGGTTCTGCCCACAGTTAAGGAGACCTGGGTTTGATCTCTGGGTCAGGAAGACCTCCTAGAGAAGAGAATGACTACACATTCCAGTATCCTTGCCTGGAGAATTCCATGGACAGAGGAACCTGGCTGGCTACAGTCCATGGGGTTGCAAAGAGTCAGACATTTAATGTTAGAGCTACTAACATTTTGTTCTTTTGAATCTCATTAAAACTACAGGAAGCACATATCATATGTGGGTGTCTTTTTTCCTCATCTTCAGTGCTACTGGCCTAATTCAAGCCAGCATCACAGTTTGCCTGGACCACATCATAGCTTCCTATATCTTCCTGTTTCCTTTATGGCGTCCCTCAAGTCCGTCTTCCCACACTGGTGGTGGTGGTTTAGTCACTGAGTCCTGTCCAACTCTTGCGACCCCATTGACTGAAGCCTGCCAGGCTCCTCTGTATACAGGATTTTCCAGACAAGAATACTGGAGTGGGTTGCCGTTTCCTTCTCTTCACAAAGTAGTGATCTATTTAAAACAGAAGCACAGGGCTGTCTTGCTTGGAACTGGTGAATGCCTATCTATGGAACTTAGAATAGACTCGAAGCCTGTTGGAGCTGTCTTAGAAGGTCCTGCGTGATCTAAGCTGGCCTGGACTGAAGTTCCCACTGCTCACTCAGCACTAGCCTCTTTGGGCTTGTTTTGTCCCTCAGTCAGTCCAGTGGGACTTAGGGTCCTGCCAGTTGCTTTATCCTCTGTGTGCAGGGTTCTACTCTCAGCTTTTTACTTGCCCGCCTCTTTTGCAACATGCAGGTTTCAGCTCAAACATCTCTCTTTGTCTACACAAGCTAAGATAACCTACTATTCTCCACTGCTGTCACAGAATCCTGTTTTCACTGGATCTCCAGCAAATATTTGATTTTTCTTATGTACACATAAGAATAAAATGTGTAAATAAAAAGAATAAAATCTCCAGAGAGATTAAATGGCTTGGCAAGGCTCTGAGTGTATGCTTATATAGAATTCAGGTCTCTAGAGCCCTGAAAAGGAGTTCTCTTTCTATACTCATGCATTCCCTTTCCCAATACAGTTTTGAGTTCCAAGATATCCAGGAAAATGTCAGTGCAACTATCAGATGATGCATATTTTTTCTTTATTCAGGGAATTTCCTCTAAATTTAAGACTGACGTTGGCCCATCTTTGGCTGTTGAGGAGTCACCATCAGAATCTGTATGAATGTACCCAAAAGATATCTGAAATTTGGGGTTAGAAAAATTGTTTGCACTTTTCAAAAGTTAAAAAAAGGTATCTAGGATCAAATACTGTTAATGACTAAACACTGTGAAAAGTGAAAGTTGCTGATTCATGTCTGACTCTTTGAGACCCCATAGACTATACAGCCCATGGAATTCTCAGGCCAGAATACTGGAGTGGGTAGCCTTTCCCTTCTCCAGGGGATCTTCCCAACCCAGGGATTGAACCCAGGTCTCCCGCATTGCAGGTGGATTCCCTACCAACTGAGTTACAAGGGAAACCCAAGACTACTGGAGTGGGTAGCCTGTCCCTTCTCCCGTGGATCTTCCTGGCCCAGGAATCAAACCCGGGTCTTGTCCATTGCAGGTAGATTCTTTACCAACTGAGCTATCAGGGAATACTGTGAATATACTAAAAAGCACTGAGTCATATACTTTAAAGGTGTGCAATTTAAGGCATGTGTGTTATATCTCAGTAAGCTATTATTAAAACAATCATGAAAGGGGATATTCTCCTATCCCTACCCTTTCATTTAAACATAATTAAATAATGTGATTTCATATAATTTAATGGGGCTACTGGAAACCTGAGAGACTGTCTCCTTCTCTATAACCTTGACTCCATTAATTAGCTCTCATGGCTGGGAAGACTTCTTCTTTATGGTCATGCTTGCTTGTTCGAAAATTCTCCCTGGATTTGCTCATTATAAGCCACCATCACATACATTCTACACTTTGGGGAAAACTTTACATATTTTGCATGGAGCATCTACTATTATGTTTCTTTGTTAGGCAGCCATAGAAATTGCAGAATTAGAATTTCATTTTTGAGATCCCCAAAGGGAAAAAAAGATACTTATTTACCAGGCAACAGTGATAAGTCAGGGCCTATTTGAGGACAGAGCTCATTAACAATCTCAAACAAGGTACTTTATTTTCAGCCGGGGTGTGCCATCCATGGGCGACATCCAGGATATTAGCTTCTGGGTGGCAGTGCAGACTCTCCTGCAAGGTCCCGACCCTTACCTGCTCCTGTTTCTGAGGTCTGTGCATCTCCCTTGCCTTGTGGGCTTGTTCTTGTCTGCTGTGAAAGAAACCAGGCACCAAATCTGCCTGAGAAAACCTACAATAATCTGGGCTTCTTTTTGAATAAGCCCTACTCATATGAGAAATCTGTAGAGCCAAGGGACGTTTATTTCCTGCAAGATCGTTGCTGTGGTTCCACGGCATCTATTTTCCTATAATTTTATTTCCTTTTTTACTTAGCTAGGAAATGGTATTATCATGTATATTTCTCCAAGAAACTGAAACACTTCCTTTCTAAACAAGCAGAATAACTCAGATCTGTTCATCATTTCCATAAATAACAGCTGCAATAACTAGAAACCAAGTCCTAATTTCAAATGAGATCTTGGTTGTTATAGAGAAAGCTAAACAATAATGGGAAACCATCTAGTTACATGTAATGGCATTTTCCCAATGCTAAGCAAACCCTCCACCACCTGTACTTCTGCAGTTCTCACCAACCACAGACACACTCAAAACACAGTACAAGTCCTACTTTCCCATAGACTGCAATTTCTTCTTATTTGTCTAGATTATCATTTTACCTTCTTGGGCAAACCAGATTCCCTTTTGCCTCTCAAATACAGGTTCCAGGATGTAAAACATATTACATAAAAATGCCAAATTGAGTGTAATGAAAAAAATACATAAACTGCCTTTAAACATGTCACTGCTTAGCAATATGCTATTTTGCAAGTTGCTTCCTGTCATTAGTTTCGCAGGCTACATTATTCTCACAGGTGAGGCATCTTCCGCCCAGTAAATGGATGGTTTTCCTTTGTAGGTCATCACTTAGTCTCCAAAGATACTCCAAGTTTGATACCACCAGTACCATATTATATTCAAATCAAAGCCCCACAAAACTGATTGCAAAACTTTTGCATTGTAGATAAGAACTCTCAGAAACAGGGTTCCCTAAATAATATCAAATAGGAAAAAAAAAAATCTATTCATCCTGTAAGATTCTCAGTAAATAGCTCTTAACTCAAAGGGGAATCATTTCATGAAGCATTTAGTCAAGAATAAAGGTCTGTTGGGTAGCGAATGACTAAACTGCAGATTCTTCTCAAACCATAACCAGGAGGACACTTTCCCCTTTCATAGAAAATCTCTTTAGTGGGTTTCTTCTCAGAAAGACAGTGATTGGCTTTTGGTTTTCCTATTCTATCCTTCAAAATCTCTCAGTTCGCATACCAATGGATTCCTCTAATCTCGTTCACTGGTTTCCTTTCTTGCAAAATTAACATTTTGTATTTAAGCATCCCCTTAATGCTCCTCTCTCCTGTTCTTAGCCACAGCCCACCTGGAGAGTCTAAAATAGCACACACCATATTAGCACTTCTCTGCTGAGATTTTGATAACAGACACCTGTGCAGTCTAAGTAGCTCTTGACTTATTTCTTCCAGAATGTGTTAATAATTGTGGCCACATTTATTTTCCTCCAGATGTGAATTAAAAATGCCACAAGGGCCAATTTCAGTGCAAACCCGGAAATGGTTCAAGCTGCTTTCTCTCCTTCCCTCTCTCCAACACCGTTTTGCCATCTTTCAAGTGTAGCATAGAGTATACCCATCAATCAGAGAGCTGCTGGGAGTCCCAGAAGCAAACTGCAGGTGGCAAGTTTCACTGCACATACCTTAAATTGCATCCTCATGCCAATAAATACTCAACTATTTAAACAGCAACCACTGCCACATGCAGATATAACAATATCAGTGCGACTTATGTATTCAAATTCATCCCTGAAGTGTGTGTCACAAAATAACCAGGCAGGACTGGAATCCACTCTGCCATTTTTATCCTTTAGAAACAAATCTTTATCAACATTTTCAGCCTTGCCAACATTTCTCTTTCTCTCGGTTAATATTTAAGAGAGCTAGTCAATTTGTGAGGCATTGAAGCTGTCGTTAAAATAAGTTACTCTCTGGGTTTTCAAAATCTCTTTGATGCAGCCCACCCCTAACCACTGGGGCTGGCTCTATAGTAAACATTTCTTTTACAGGTGTTTTTCATTTCTTGGAAGCAGCTTTGCACTTCTCTGTTCACATGAGATCAGATCTCTTTTTGTGGGTTAGCTCATAGCCTGAGCCTCTATTCATTTTGAAAGCTCATAAGAGAAGATATTCAGAGAAGCATCTTGGTGGTTAAACCAAGACAGTTCTTTCTTGGTTGTGTTGTTCAACCAGCTTCAAGAGTTGCCTTTCATCCTCATTCATCCATTTACTTATATTAACTCACATGCACATGTCATGTAGCTCCACTAACCTCCTTACTACACATGCACACACACACACACACACACACACACAAGTTGCTCTAAATATTATAAAGCAATGCATAGTCACATGAACTGAACACTGAACCGTATAATAGTAGGAGTCCAGGAGAAGCCAGCTAAAAGCAGCAGTAATAAAGTATTAAGAAGAGAATGAATTGCTCTCTTTTTTGAAGGCCTTTGCCCTTTTTAGTGCTGCTGGGTTCCATTTAGCAAATGACCTCCTCCTGGAAATGAAAGAAAAATAATAACCAGGGCCCAGAAGGATAAATTGTCTTTCACTCAAGAAATGCTAAGAACTCTGCTTGCCTCACACTATACATAGGAGAGAAGTGGATGCATGGCATTATATTTCTACAGCCTTTCTTAATATTATGATAACAGAGTGATTTTTATAATTTGCTATTCCATTCTCACCTTGGAAAAGAGAGTCCTAAGCTCTGAAGAGAGTTTCTCTGCACTCACTAAAGCTGCAAAATTCAGAAAGGAGCTTGATTAATATAACTATTGGATGTTACATTCCCCAGGTTTTCTACAGAGCTGACTGTTAAAAGGAGATACTTGTTCCATGAAAAGGGAGCACCATCTGGCAAAGACTATCATCTACATCTATTAAATATGGCTGAAAAGAATTCTAAGGTAAGTAAGGTCAAATTTAGTTTATGATGGTGCAGAATAAGCATAGAATTAAGGTTGTTTGACTCTTTAAGATATCTTTATCCTGTTGAAAAGTTTGTGTGTGTGTGTGGGTGCATGCAGTCATGTCTGACTCTTTGTGGCCCTGTGGACTGTAACCCACCAGTCCCCTCTGTCCATGGAATTTCCCAGGCAGGCATACTGGAGTGGGTTGCCATTTCCTTCTCCAGGGGATCTTCCTAACCCAGGGATCCAACCTGCATCTCCTGAATTGGCAGGTGGATTGTTTAGCACTGAGCCACCTGGGAAGCCCAAAAAGTTTGTACTCTAGGTCAATTATTCTAAGAACCTTGGCCATCCTCATAGACCATAGTCATCTCTTAGGAATCGCTTGGAACAACAGCTCCCTCACTGGACCCCTTTAATCAACATTGCCCCTCTCCAACACTAGCTGCACACTGCAGAAATATTAGTATTTCCACTCTCTTCAGCTGATCATGTCAATCTACGGTTAAAAGGCCATCAGAAGGAGGACTCATAAGGGTTGAGGTTAAGCTTCAAATTTCTCATTTTTGTGTATCAGGAGCTTCCAAGCTCTTTTCTATCAGTTTTGCCTTTTATCATTTGCCACCTTGTTCCTAACACTGCAGCCACACGGAGCTTTGTTTGAGGGGTAAAAAAGGTCCAGCTCATGAAGGATTCAGTCCCTGTATGTTTGGCCTTGTGATTACCCACTCATCCTTCAGATCTGAGGGTTGTCCTGATACCCCGAGATCCCAATGGGTTTGTCTCAGATGTAATCTCTCCCCCAGCCCACTGTACACATTTTAGCATCCTTATCATACTTTAGCCTTATTGTCTTTTTTGTTTGTTTGTTTTTGCCTTTTCCACTGATAGGAGGTTTGCTTGAGATAAGGCTTGTATCTCTATTGCTCAAGGAATGTATCTTGTGTGTATGGGTGTGTGTTTTGTTATTGAAGTTAATTAATATCCAATATTATGTTATTTTCAGGTGTTCACCATAGTGATTCAACATTAAGTACTGTGAAATGATCAAGGTAAGTCTAGTAACCATCTGTCACTATACAAAATTATTGCAATATTATTGACTATGTTCCTTATGTGGTATATTACAGCCTTATGACATTTATTTTATAAGTTAAAATTTGTATCTCTTAATCCCTTCACCTATTTTGCCAAATCCCCCACTCCCTTCTCCTCCCCCCTTGCCTTCCTTCTGGCAGCCACCAGTTTTTTCTCTGTAGCTATGAGTCTGCTTCTCTTTTGCTTTGCTTGTTCATTTGCTTTCTTAGATTCTACGAATAAGTGAAATCATATAGTATCTGACATTCTCTGTATGATTTCTTTCACTTAGCATATTACCATCTGTCCATCTGTATTGTCACAAATGTCAGGATTTTATTCTTTTTCGTGTGTAACATTCCATTGTATGTATGTACCACATGTTCTTTATCCATTTGTGTATCAATGGATATTTGTTTTCATACCTATTTTTAAATCATGCTGTGATGAACATAGGGCTGTGTACATATTTTCAATTTAGTATTTTTGTTTTCTTTGGGAAAATACTCAGAAGTAGAATTGCTGGATTATGTGGTAGTTCTGTGTTTAATTTTTTGAGAAAACCTCCACATTTTTCCATAGTCTCTGTTCCAATTTATAATCCCACAAGCAGTGCATAATAGTTACTTTTTCTCAACATCTTCGCCAACTCTTGTTATTTGTCTTTTTGGTGATACCTCTGGTGTGAGGTGGCATCTTATTGAAGTTTTGATTTGCATTTCCCTGATGATTAGTGATGCTGGGTAACTTTTCATATGTTTTTCAGCTCTCTGTATGTCTTCTTTGGAGAAAAGTCTATTTAGGTCCACTGCTAGTCTTTTAATCTGATTGTTTTTGGATGTTGAGTTGTATGGTTTCTTTACATAATTTGGATATTAACTCTTTATGCGATAAATGATTTGCAAATAACCTCTCCTGTTCAGAAGGATACATTTCTCTTTGTTGATGAATTCCTTAACTTTGAAAAAGCTTTTTAGTTTCATGTAGTTTTGTTTTGTTTTTTGCTTTTATTGTTCGTGTCTGAAGAGACACATCCAAAAACGTATTGCTAAGACCAGTGTCAAAGAGTGTACTGTCTCTGCTTTCTTCAAAGAGTTTTATAATTTCAGGTCTTACATTTAAGTCTGTAATATATTTTGAGTTTATTTTTGTGTGCAATGTAAGAAAATGGTTGTTTCATTCTTAGGCAGGATTGTGTTGTTTTGTTCTATGTATCAGTGTATGGCATATCTGATGATTAAATGTATGCATAGGCAAATGAATAGAATATTCATGAATGAATAGAGTTTCTCCTAAACTCTATTAGGAGAAAAATTGGGGGAAAGTAGATGGAGCTATTGTTGCAGTGTGGAAGGACTAACTTAGTATTAATAGAAAAATTAATACCTCCCTTCAGTTCAGTTCAGTTGCTCAGTCATGTCTGACTGTTTGCGACCCCATGAATCACAGCACGCCAGGCCTCCCTGTCCATCATCAACTCCTGGAGCTTACTCAAACTCATGTCCATTGAGTCGGTGATGCCATCCAGCCATCTCATCCTCTGTCGTCTCCTTCTCCTCCTGCCCCCAATCCCTCCCAGCATCAGGGTCTTTTCCAATGAGTCAACTCCTCGCATGAGGTGGCCAAAGTATTGGAGTTTCAGCTTCAGCATCAGTCCTTCCAATGAATACCCAGGACTTATCTCCTTTAGGTTGGACTGACTGGATGGGTCTCCTTGCAGTCCAAGAGACTCTTAAGAGTCTTCTCCAACACCATAGTTCAAAAGCATCAGTCCTTCGGCACTCAGTTTTCTTCACAGTCCAACTCTCACATCCATACATGACCACTGGAAAAACCATGGCCTTGACTAGACAGACCTTTGTTTGGCAAAGTAATGTCTCTGCTTTTAAATATGCTATCTAGATTGGTCATAACTTTCCTTCCAAGGAGTAAGCATCTTTTAATTTCATGGCTGCAATCACCATCTGCAGTGATTTTGGAGCCCAGAAAAATAAAGTCTGACACTGTTTCCATGGTTTCCCCATCTATTTCCCATGAAGTAATAGGACTAGATGCCATGATCTTAGTTTTCTGAATGTTGAGCTTTAAACCAACTTTTCCACTCTCCTCTTTCACTTTCATCAAGAGGCTTTTTAGTTCCTCTTCACTTTCTGCCATAAGGGTGGTGTCATCTGCATATCTGAGGTTATTGGTATTTCTCCCGGCACTCTTGATTCCAGCTGTGCTTCTTCCAGCCCAGCATTTCTCATGATGTACTCTGCATATAAGTTAAATAAGCAGGGTGACAATATACAGCCTTGATGTACTCTTTTTCCTATTTGGAACCAGTCTGTTGTTCCATGTCCAGTTCTAACTGTTGCTTCCTGACCTGCATATAGGTTTCTCAAGAGTCAGGTCAGGTGGTCTGATATGCCCATCTCTTTCAGAATTTTCCACAGTTTATTGTGATCCACACAAAGGCTTTGGCATAGTCAATACCTCCCTAGATGAAGTCAATTCAGGCATCACAGAAAGAATCCCACCCCAAAATTCCAGTCTTATTTTCCCCACTCTAAATACCTTTCCTGTAAGATTTCTAACATCTGAAGCCTTACAATTAGATATACACACTCAGTTCAGTTCAGTCACTCAGTTGTGTCCGACTCTTTGCAACCCCATGGATTGCAGCATGCCAGGCTTCCCTGTTGATCACTAACTCCCTGAGCTTGCTCAAACTCATGTCTGTCAAGTTGGTAAGGCCATCCAACCATCTCATCCTCTGTCATCCCCTTCTCTTCCCACCTTCAATCTTTCTCAGCATCAGCATCAGGGTCTTTTCAAATGAGTCAGTTCTTTGCATCAGGTGGCCAAAATATTGGACCTGCAACTTCAGCATCAGTCCTTCCAGTGAATATTCAGGACTGATTTCCTTTAGGATGGACTCGTTTGATCACCTTGCAGTGCAAGGGACTGTCAAGAGTCTCCTCCAGCACTACAGTTCATAATCATCAATTCTTTGGTGCTCAGCTTTCTTTATGATCCTGCTGTCATATCCATACATGACTACTGGAAAACCCATAGCTTTAACTAGATGGACCTTTGTCGATGATATACACACTACCGTTTATAAAATAGATAACCAACAAGGACCTACTCGTATAGCACAGAGAACTATACTCAATGTCTTATAATAACCTATAAGGGAAAATAATTTGAAAAAGAACATACATACACACACATACATACATATATATGTGTATATCTATAGGTGTATATATGCGTATATGTATGTCTGAATCACTTTGCTGTTCATCTGAAACTAACACAACATTATAAATCAACTGTATGTCAATAAAAATCAAATCAAATCTAACAATTTGAGATTTATTGTGGGCCTTAAGTTTTCTGTCTTCTCTGAAATGCCCAAGGGAAGTAACACTCTACATACTTAGAAATATTCCTGGGAGCAGTTCTGAGAAACGGTGGAGAATTATTTTACCTCATGTCTGAGGCCAGCAGGGAAGACTGAAAGGGTCCTGGTTTTTAAGGGCCATAAATGAAAGTGCAAGACAAGAATAAATTAACTCAAGCTCTAAAAAATATTACTTTTTTTTATGTGCCTAGTAAGGAAGCCTCAAGCTCTAGAAAGAAATATTTCATAATCTTTTCTGACTCCCTCTTCCATATCATCTTCCACTCCTCCAAGATTTATATTCCAAGTACAGAGACTTCGGGAAATTACTATCAATTGCTTAGTTCCACCAATATTCCATAATGTGAAAAATCCATCATCCCTTGCCTGGATTTTTGACTCATTCCTTCAACAAATGATTATTGAGTACTTACTACATGCCAGACTCTCTTCTGGTTTGAGATTTCAACAGTGACTTTTTTATCTGAGCCTCCTAGCTTCAGGGAGTTTATATTCTAGTAGCATTCTTCTTAGATGTAAAATAAAAACGTTGGCAGTTTATTGACTAAGTGGCTTAATATGACCTTGAACAATGTGACCCTTTGTGACCCCATGGACTGTAGCCCACCAGGCTCCTCTGTTTTGGGGATTCTCCAGGCAAGAATACTGGAGTGTGTTGCCATTTCCTTCTCCAGTTAATAAATAGCAGCTCTAAAAATAGAATAGTTTTGTTTCATCTCTCATATTTCCTCTGAGGCAATATAGTATCACAGTTAAGAATTTGGGTGTAGAGTCAGAGATAAATCTGGGTTTCAATTTAGTTGCACCCCTTACTATCTGGATGAACATGAGCAAGTTATTTCTTTGAACCTCACTTTTCTCTCTATTCCATGTGGGGTATTTTTTAGTAGGACTTTGACCTTATACCATTGTAGTGGAAGTTAAAGGAGAACATCTGGAAAATGAGACATCAACCCCATGCCTGACAAATAGGAGGAGAATTGAACAATGTTAATTATTATTTCTTTTCCCCTAAGTTAACTAACCTGAATCAGAAAGAGGATTAATTTTAGTGTCTTTTGCTTTTCATAAAAGTAAATCTACATAGTCATAAGGAGCAAAATTTTCATTTTCTCAATTATTAGATCTGATTTTCAAGACAAATTACAATAACTACTCCAACTTTCTTGTTGACAGCACCCTGTTGAACAAAAAAACTCACATTCAGGGGATATGGGACAAATTAGCTTATTTTCAGATAGATGCCACTTCCCCAGCATGCCTGGAGGGGAGTCAGAATGCTCTGGAAATAGCAAAAAAACAAAAAATGCATGAATGTCCTTGGAAGATGACTGTATTTATGCTAAGTGGAAATTATCAAGTCACCAGGAAAACACAAAGGCATTCCTGAAACAAACTTACCAAACACTCTAATTAAGTGATTATTTATCTCAAACTACATTCACCTCTTCCTTTAGAAGGGCATTTATTTTTCTTTACTTATTTTACACCTGGGAAATGCGTGTATGCCTATACAAATATACATTCCCCCCCCACCTTAGGGCATAATCTCAGAAAAGAAACTTCCTTTCTGGTAATGAAAGGGCTTCAGAGAAGTTATTTCTATTAGTGATGAATGACATCTGAGTTTAGAATGGTTGTATGATACTGACCAAGATTTTCCGTAAACTTCCATCTTCCTAGAATCCCTTGTCATTCTTAAGGCAGGAAGGTTTATGGAAGACATGTTCCCTTTTAAATATGATTTCCTTGTGGTTCCCATAGAACTCTTCTTATGTACTAAGAAGAGTCTTCTCTCAATACATATTAAGACATATTAAGATGTCTTCCTAATATATTTTATTCATAATATATATGACAGAGAAAGGGAGAAAGAGATTTCTACTGAAACTAAGAACCCAAAGTTAGTTCTCTGGCCCTTTCGTCTAGGGGTTTTCCTGGAAGAGGTATATAAAACTCTGTAGTTCATTTAATCTGCTCAATGAGAGGCACAAAGATGACCTTTGATTTACAGATGAAATGGAAGGTACCAAAATTTCTCTAGTGAGTTGATTTGAATAAAATAAATGAGCAGTGGGTTCATGGGTTTTCTGCCTCTAATCCTGTACTATAGAAAGTTCAGTTTATTATGGAATTTAACCTGTGGGTAGAATTTTAGGTATCATTAGAAAATTGTTTTCCTCTGTAGTAATTGTCTTAAATGTTTAAATGCTAGTTTAGTCTCCATTCTACAACAGTTTAGCAAGATATTTCTTGCCAAAGCATCTTTCCAAAGAACTAAGAGAGAGACCTCTGCTCATGAGGACTTTTGGAACTTTACAATCTCGCCCAGCCAGATAGGTCAACACACTTCCCCGTTTGTCCTATGTGAGCAGAAGGTGATGTCTGGTCAACTTTCAAGTTTGCTTCCAGCTATTAAAATCCAGCAGCTCAAAAGTTATTATCCTGAGGGTTCCTGGATATTATTTCATGTTTTTGTTTATTTGTTTATAGTGCAATGTTCACATCAATTACCTTTATTTTTTTCTCCATGAAATAAGCCTAAATGAAAGTAATATGACTTGGCAAAGAGTACTGTTAAAAGATTTATAATTGACTCTGTTGTATTCTTAGAATGTAGACCATTCCAAAACACTCAAGGGTAACTTGAGATAAATCCAGGGATTTGTGTAGGTTAGAAATGCTACTGAGAGAGACCAAAACCACAGAATTTTAAAATTAGACATACTAAGAACATTAAGGATTCTTAACGTTTTTAACCAAGGTAACCCAGGCATTTGGACCAGAGTTATGGTGAGGTGAAAATGATTTATACTAATGACCATATCACTTCTAAATTTATTGGGCCAAATCCCAGAAAGATAAAGATTTATGTCTTTTCTAGTACATCATTTCTACTTCTTTTATGATTTTATTTTTTTATAAAAGTCTTCTCAACTAGTACTCTACAAAATACTAGTTTGGGTGATTTAAATAAATATACCTTGAAAAAAAAACTTTAAATGATTCAAGGTCAAATATGTTTTGAAAATATGGCATACTTGATTTCCTTTGGAACTGCAATTCCTGTTAGCAGTTGTTAATTCCTGCTAATATATTAAAAACTCTGAGTAGCACTAAAGTAAGAAAGCTTGTTCATTATTGAATCTGATGGTTTTTAAGTTACTTGATCCTTAAGTGTGTGTTTTCTTGACATATCAATATTTCTGGGATAATTGCTTTGGAAAACAAGGGAAATGTACCAGAAGAAAAATATGGATAAGACATTTTGACATGGGTTTAATCTTTCTTAACATAGCACATAAAATAATTATTTTTATCACGTGTTCAGAAACAAAATTGGAAGATGAATAATTTATTAGAAATGATACCTGCAATGCTTGTGGCAGATAAAAGATTAGTATCACTAAAACACAAAGAGGTTTTATGTGTCAATTAGAAATAAAACCATGAATACATGAATAGGCTCCATGATAAAACACCTAAAAGAAAATCTTAAAAATATAATAATCAGTAAACATATGAAAAAGATGTATAATCTCACAAATATGCAACATAAAATGTCTGATATTAACAAGACTGACAAATTTCACTGTTGCTGAGGATGATATAAACTGGGCACATTTATTCACTTTTGCTTACTATATAAATTGTTCATTGACTATAGATTTGTTCATTGCCCTATGAACAAATGAAAACATGAAACATTTCTTGAAAAATTATAGAATAATTATCTTGACATATGCATACACACAGATTCAGCAGTTTTTTCTAAATAAGGTAACAAAAAAGTACATCAAAATATGTTCATGGCACTAATGTTTACAATAACAAAAATCTGGAAACAACATAAATGTCCATCAATAGGAAAACTAGACAAATTAATTATAACACATACATAATGGGATATTATGCAGCTGTTTAAAATTACAGTGATGTGTTTTATTCAAATGGATGTCTAAGACATTTTTGAGTGAACTAATATGAGTATATCACAGAAAAGTATGGCTAAGTGAATTTATTGATAGGTGACTTGAATGACAGTTTACCAGAATGTTGAGAGTGGTTGGTCTCCCATGAATGGTAATATGGTATCCTTAGCAGATGCTAAGTACTAAGTACTAAGATGCTTAGTACTGTCCCCATACTTCTTAGGTTTTACCTTCCTGTTCAAGCTTCATAGTGTTCTGGCTGAAAGTGTCTGAAACTCTGCCTTCCATTTTTCTCTAATCCCGTATGTGGAAAAATCTGGAATTATGCTAAAGTGAAGGCTTGGGGGGTAGCCATCATCTAATGATAAGTTTTATTTACAGAATAAACATTCCAGCTTACTCCCCTTGAGATAGAGTGGTTACAATTCTGAGGTATGATCCTCACTCTCAGATCTCCAGCAAATCAAGGTCTAGCTGCTCTCAGCAGAAACATTCTCATTAAGACCTTTACTGGATATGTTTCCTTGTCTCAGTTCCACACTCCCCTAAGAGTGCTGCCTGCAGTCATCTTCCACATAAGCCAATTACACTCAAGTCTTCACAATAGCTGCTGCTGCTGCTGCTGCTTGGAGAAGCCCCCAGAATGAGCTATTTGTGCTTCTTTTTTTATACTCTTTTGTACTGTACTGGTGACATCTTTTTCTGTAGGTATGTATATACCTACCACACACACACACACACACATATAAAGATTTTGTAGTCCTCAAAATGACTCACTCTCCTAGGTCTACAATAGATAGTCTTTTATATTTTAGCAATAGATATTCTTGACTCATAAACACCACACCAGTAAATAAACTGTTCAGATCACACTGCCCTGAAATTCTTCTCAGCCCTCAACTATTGCTTCCTAGGAAGTGCCTGCCTCTGCACTGACCTGCTGGAAAGACATGTAAAACAGCTTTCAACACATCTCCTTCTCAAGACTTTAATCAACATTAGCACAGGTTCAATGTGTAGGTAGCACTTGGTAATAATTTGGTAACGGAATGAATGGATTAATGACACCAAAGCTAGAAACTGTAACCTTTAAACATCTTCTTCTGGAATCCCCTATATCCTGGGAGTGATGAAATGTTGCTTTGGGTAGGATATCTTTCATAAAGGTATCCTATGTCAAATGTCTACCTGAACAAGTTGTTGTTAAACACCTGGGTTGGTGTGTGACCTGAGCAAGCCATTTAAACTCTCCAAGATTCTGTTTCCTGTGCTTTACAATGATGTAGTGTTGACACAAGGATTACAGGGGACTTTTATGTAAAATGGAGTGTGTAGTAGGAGTTCAAATGACATCAGCTTCTAGAGGAAAGAGACTTATGGATACATCCAATTCTTTGGAGATTTATCAGGACACACACAACCTGTGAGGACAGGACAATTCTATATTGCACTATGTGATGTAGTCCTTTGTTTGGAAAGGCTGCTGACAAGGCCAGAGGTTGGAATTTAGGATCACTGATAATCTGGGAACTGCCTCTGTAGTCTCACAACTAACCTAGAATTATGGAGACTTTTTGTTCTTTGGATGTACCAAAGATGGATTCCCTGTTTGCAGATTCCAAATTCTCTATTCTGTTTCTATGAGATTCTTATTGTCCTAGAACTCTATTCTTAAAAGAAGAATTTTTAAAATAATATCTCCTTTGCCTTGGACTATAAAGGATCAAACTTTTAACTACTTTGTGTCATAAAATCCTCTTAAAGAGCTACAAATATATGTAAGTCACATAATTTTAAGAAGCTTCTAAAACCATGTTTACCCACACTTAGAAAAGGCAGGAACATCTCTATGATATAAAATCACCATCAAATAACTGTTATTAAATGGTGCTCTTCTGTCTATGGTGTGTTTAAACTGCTAGATATGTCCTTCATAATACTAAAGGCATCTTAAACTGGGTTGTCTGGAGACTTGCCATTATTTGAGAAACCCCACTGGGGGAGAAAGTTACACATACATAAAGATAAATTGGAGCTCCGGAAAATGCTTTCTGGGTGACAATAGGCTTTTTTCATTTGCTGTTTTGAATCTGTCTCTTTCTCTCTCTCTTCCTCTCCCTCTCTCTCATTTCTTCCCTTTCCCCTTTGTTTGGCCTCTATGCCTGTCTTTCTATTGTCGCCTATTTTGAGCTCTCTGTTTAGAAATGAAAACATCTTTGTCACTGCAGATGTGTGACCTTTAGAACTGGTGTACTAGGCTCTTTTTTTTAAAACATTGACTCTACCTGCATTTTTCAATATTCTTCTCCATTGTCTCAGTTTCTGTTGAAAACACACACTCACACACTCACACACACCTGAAAATGCTATATTCATTTCAGGGAATATTGATTTAAACATAGACTAGATGATTCTTCAAGGCAAAACAATAAAATCATGTGTAAGAGGAAAAGTTAGCAAAAACCTTATAAAGCACAATTACACAGCTCTCTACAATGATAAAGTGATTTTTATTTTAGGCTTGTAAAATAGCCCTGCACTTCATTATCAAGTCCATATCAGTGTCCCAGAAATATGGAAGAACACGAAAGGTTTGGAAAGGATTCAGAAGAGATTATTAAGATGAGCTGAATTTTCAGAAAAGAAGCCAGATGGCTAATTTAGTATTGGCAATGGGTAGGTAGAGCGTGGCAAGTGATGGGGAACAGGGGTCACCTCAGTTCCAGTTTTGCTATTGACAAAGTGGAGACAATTTCAGGAAAAGAGGAAGAAAATGATGTCCTGATATTGGTAATTCTAACTCTTTAAATCTGATTTAGTATTTTTTTTCCTTAAATTTTTAAGTTTATTAGGAAACTGGATTAGGCCTGCTGAAAGGCAGAAGGACAGATTAGTTAACACCTTGGCAAAATACCTGGTTCTTTGAACCTTAAAACTTTGAGATTGTATGAACACCAGTATAAACAGGTAGGAAATACCGAGGGCAGCCACAGGGCCGGAGATATGCTATTAATCAGTTCAGTATAGTTTAGTCGCTCAGCTGTGTCTGACTCTTTGTGACCCCATGGACACATCAGGCTTCCCTGTTCATCACCAACTTCCAAGCTTACTCAAACTCATGTCCATAAATTGGTGATGCCATCCAACCATCTCATCCTCTGTCATCCCCTTCTCTTCCTGCCTTCAATCTTTCCCAGCATCAGGGTATTTTCCAAGGAGTCAGTTCTTTGCATCAGGTGGCAAAGTATTGGAGTTTCAGCTTCAGCATCAGTCATTCCAATGAATATTCAGGATTGATTTCTTTAGGATGGACTGGTTGGATCTCCTTGCAGTCCAAGGGACTCTCAAGAGTCTTCTCCAACACCAAAGTTCAAAAGCATCCGTTCTTCAGCACTCAGTTTTCTTTATGGTCCAACTCTCACATCCATACATGATTACTGGAAAAACTATCACTTTGATTAGATGGACATTTGCTGGCAAAGAAATGTCTCTGCTTTTTAATATGCTGTCTAGGTTGGTCATAGCTTTTCTTCCAAGGAGCAAACGTGTTTTAATTTCATGGCTGCAGTCACCATCTGCAGGGATTTTGGAGCCCAAGAAAATAGTCTCTCACTATTTCCATTGTTTCCTCATCTATTTGCCATGAAGTGATGGGACCAGATGCCATGATCTTAGTTTCCTGAGTGTTGAGTTTTAAGTCAACTTTTTGACTCTCCTCTTTCACTTTCATCAAGAGACTCATTAGTTCTTCACATTCTGCCATAAGGTTGGTATCATCTGCATATCTGAGGTTATTGATATTTCTCCCAGCAATCTTGAGTCCAGCTTGTGCTTCATCCAGCCCAGTGTTTCCCATGATATACTCTCCATATAATTTCCTTATTGCCAAATTCAGACTTAAATTGAAGAAAGTAGGGAAAACCACTAGACCATTCAGGTATGACCTAAATCAAATTCCTTACGATTATAGAGTAGAAGTGACAAATAGATTCAAGGGATTAGATCTGACAGAGTGCCTGAAGAATTATGGACCAAGGTTCATGACATTGTACAGGAGGTAGTGAACAAGACCATCCCCAAGAAAAAGAAATGTAAAATGGCAAAATCATTGTCTGAGGGGGCCTTACAAATAGCTGAGAAAAGACAAGACACAAAAAGCAAAGGAGAAAAGGAAAGACATACACATTCGAATGCAGAGTTCCAAAAAATAACATGGAGCGATAAGAAACCCTTCTTCAGTGATCAATGCTTTTAATAATGCCTTTGCTCTATTGCTGAAGAAGTAAATGGTTTTCCTCTTTCAGTACAGTTCAGTCGCTCAGTCATGTCCAATTCTTTTGTGACCCCATGGACTGCAGCGCACCAAGCCTCTCTGTCCATCAACAACTCCTGGAGTTTACTCAAACTCATATCCACTAAGTCAGTGATGCCATCCAACCATCTCATCCTCTGTCGTCCCCTTCTCCTCCCGCCTTCAATCTTTCCCAGCATCAGGGTCTTTTCAAATGAGTCAGCTCTTCGCATCAGGTGGCCAAAGTATTGGAGTTTCAGCTTCAACATCGGTCCTTGCAGTGAATATTCAGGATATCTTTTTACCTCTTGAGCCTCTAGAAAGCCATACCTATTTTAGATCAACTTACAGGAAAAATGTAATTAGTGAATTTCATGGTATTTTATGTGATTTGAATGTAGCACATGAAAATGTCTATGTCCATGGGGCCTTGCTAAAGACAGAGACTTGTGGTCTGAAAGTTACACTGCAGATTCATCTAGACTGAATTTGTCTTCTTTTGTGACTGAGACAAATTAAATAGCAACCGTATGAGAGTCTTTTGTCCTGATGGAGAATTGAGATGTCTTTTATACATGAACTGCTGTTTTATTATCTTATGATCTTCACTTTAAATTAATGGCCTAGTTAATTATGGTTGAATTCAAGTCACATTTCTATACAAATGCTAGTGAGTGGCATTCATATTAACTCTAAAGAGTTCATCAAGATTGTTTTCTTAAATACCAAGAAAATTAATTATGATGGGGCCATTATTTTAAGGTGTCCTAACTTCAACATTTTTCTCTTCTGCAGAGTTGCGTTTTATAAGAATTGGGTAATTTCAACATATTTGCTAGAGTCTTGTAATCATAAATTAATAAAATACTAGTGAAGGGCATGGAAATTTCCATGTTGGCAGATAATCCAATATGCATGTTTTAGGGATAGCTGGGATTTGAAGAACTTTAGGTCACTTCAGTTGACATGTGGACTTCAGTCCACATGCCCATGGACTAAAAGCATTCATAAATGGAATTCCATATCATCCAAGTTAGAATCACTGTTGGCTGGGACACAGACAATGGGCATGGGGAAGAAGATTTAAGAAACCAAGTGATTACTACAAAAGCTGGTCTTACAGTAAGTCCCCCCAGGGCTAACTTGGGATCAGACTGCTGAACTTTGCCTCTCCTATAAAGAGTATCTGGGTTTTCTATGTAGAGGATCATGTCATCTGCAAACAGTGAGAGTTTCACTTCTTCTTTTCCTATCTGGATTCCTTTTACTTCTTTTTCTGCTCTGATTGCTGTGGCCAAAACTTCCAACACTATGTTGAATAGTAGTGGTGAGAGTGGGCACCCTTGTCTTGTTCCTGATTTCAGGGGAAATGCTTTCAATTTTTCACCATTGAGGGTGATGCTTGCTGTGGGTTTGTCATATATAGCTTTTATTATGTTGAGGTATGTTCCTTCTCTTCCTGCTTTTTGGAGAGTTTTAATCATAAATGAGTGTTGAATTTTGTCAAAGGCTTTCTCTGCATCTATTGAGATAATCATATGGTTTTTATCTTTCAATTTGTTAATGTGGTGTATTACATTGATTGATTTGCGGATATTGAAGAATCCTTGCATTCCTGGGATAAAGCCCACTTGGTCGTGGTGTATGATTTTTTTAATATGTTGTTGGATTCTGTTTGCTAGAATTTTGTTAAGGATTTTTGCATCTATGTTCATCAGTGATATTGGCCTGTAGTTTTCTTTTTTTTGTGGCATCTTTGTCTGGTTTTGGAATTAGGGTGATGGTGGCCTCATAGAATGAGTTTGGAAGTTTACTCTACATAGAAAACCCTAAAGACTCTACCAGAAAATTACTAGAGCTAATCAATGAATATAGTAAAGTTGCAGGATATAAAATTAACACACAGAAATCCCTTGCATTCCTATATACTAACAATGAAAAAACAGAAAGAGAAATTAAGGAAACAATACCATTCACCATTGCAACAAAAAGAATAAAATACTTAGGAGTATATCTACATAAAGAAACAAAAGACCTATACATAGAAAACTATAAAACACTGATGAAAGAAATCAAAGAGGACACAAACAGATGGAGAAACATACTGTGTTCATGGATTGGAAGAATCAATATTGTCAAAATGGCTATTCTACCCAAAGCAATCTATAGATTCAATGCAATCCCTATCAAGCTACCAACTGTATTTTTCACAGAACTAGACCAAAGAATTTCACAATTTGTATGGAAATACAAAAAACCTCAAATAGCCAAAGTAATCTTGAGAAAGAAGAATGGAACTGGAGGAATCAACCTGCCTGACTTCAGACTCTACTACAAAGCCACAGTCATCAAGACAGTGTGGTACTGGCACAAAGACAGAAATATAGACCAATGGAACAGAATAGAAAGCCCAGAGATAAATCCACGAACCTATGGACACCTTATCTTTGACAAAGGAGGCAAGGATATACAATGGAAAAAAGACAACCTCTTTAACAAGTGGTGCTGGGAAAACTGGTCAACCACTTGCAAAAGAATGAAACTAGAACACTTTCTAACACCATACACAAAAATAAACTCAAAATGGATTAAAGATCTAAATGTCAGACCAGAAACTATAAAACTCCTAGAGGAGAACATAGGCAAAACACTCTCCGACATAAATCACAGCAAGATCCTCTATGACCCACCTCCCAGAATATTGGAAATAAAAGCAAAACTAAATAAATGGGATCTAATGAAACTTAAAAGCTTTTGCACTACAAAGGAAACTATAAGTAAGGTGAAAAGACAGCCCTCAGATTGGGAGAAAATAATAGCAAATGAAGAAACAGACAAAGGATTAATCTCAAAAATATACAAGCAACTCCTGCAGCTCAATTCCAGAAAAATAAATGACCCAATCAAAAAATGGCCCAGAGAACTAAACAGACATTTCTCCAAAGAAGACATACAGATGGCTAACAAACACATGAAAAGGTGCTCAACATCACTCATTATTAGAGAAATGCAAATCAAAACCACAATGAGGTACCATTACACGCCAGTCAGGATGGCTGCTATCCAAAAGTCTACAAGCAATAAATGCTGGAGAGGGTGTGGAGAAAAGGGAACCCTCTTACACTGTTGGTGGGAATGCAAACTAGTACAGCCACTGTGGAAAACAGTGTGGAGATTCCTTAAAAAACTGGAAATAGACCTGCCATATGACCCAGCAATCCCACTTCTGGGCATACACACTGAGGAAACCAGATCTGAAAGAGACACGTGCACCCCAATGTTCATCGCAGCACTGTTTATAATAGCCAGGACATGGAAGCAACCTAGATGCCCATCAGCAGATGAATGGATAAGGAAGCTGTGGTACATATACACCATGGAATATTACTCAGCCGTCAAAAAGAATTCATTTGAATCAGTTCTAATGAGATGGATGAAACTGGAGCCCATTATACAGAGTGAAGTAAGCCAGAAAGATAAAGAACATTACAGCATACTAACACATATATATGGAATTTAGAAAGATGGTAATGATAACCCTATATGCAAAACAGAAAAAGAGACACAGAAATACAGAACGGACTTTTGAACTCTGTGGGAGAAGGTGAGGGTGGGACGTTTCAAAAGAACAACATGTATACTATCTATGGTGAAACAGATCACCAGCCCAGGTGGGATGCATGAGACAAGTGCTCGGGCCTGGTGCACTGGGAAGACCCAGAGGAATCGGGTGGAGAGGGAGGTGGGAGAGGGGATCGGGATGGGGAATACGTGTAAATCTATGGCTGATTCATATCAATGTATGACAAAACCCACTGAAATGTTGTGAAGTAATTAGCCTCCAACTAATAAAAAAATTGAAAAAAAAAAAAAGTATCTGGAACTGCCACATCGAATAGAGTCAAGGGGAAGCTAAACATTGATGCTTCCACTGACACTTTTATAAAGACTTGTTGTGAGTGTCCATCAGTCAAGTGTGCATTTAGTATTGATTTTTTGTGCATAGGCAACTTTGGGAATGCCTAACTTCAGCTTTCCATGCCATGCCTATCGTTGCTTAATGCTCTTTGTACCTACATCTTTTATTTATTCTCCTTTGCTGTGGAAAGCAACCACTAAGAGAGATTTGTACCTGGGAGAGGAGGGGAGAAGAAAGCCAAGATGGTAAGGCTCTGGGCTCTACTTCCCACTGGAAACAGAACGTCAATTTTATGCCTCATCATTCTGTATAAAATTGCATTTGGAAAAAAATTTCATTGCTAATTGTAATGGTATTTCAAATATAGTACATGTAATCATTATTTTATTTATAATATAGCATAAATTTAGCATATATTTAAATATATAAATATATATTATGTATTTAAAATAAAATATAGTAATATGGCTTAAAATAAAATACATATTATACTATATTATTTCACTATTTCAAATTATTTATAAATATATCCATTAAGGTGGAAGTTAGCAGTGTTAGTACATATGGTTTCATTTACCTGACACAAGCTGTTTAAAATAGCAGATAAAAGAGGGTGTCTAAAACTAATTCAGCGACAACACACGGGTGGGTGCAGATTCACAATGCTACCAATAGAACAGAAATTTTTGTAAGAAAGAGGCAAATTGATAAACTTATCCTACCAGTAATCTGACTTGAATTCTTTTTGCTCTAGTGTTTTTTTCTCTTGGCTCAGCTAGTAGAAAAAATATGATGTAGTGTTATTTCACTTTTCAGATTTCTTTGTTACTAATTTCTATTTCCTATTTATTCCTTTGACCATCTTTAAAAAATAGAATCATTGGTATTTTCTTATTGATGAATCATAAAATTATCATTATTTTTCTAACCTTTTTTTCTAGCTATTTCTCTGTTTGCACTTAAATTTTATTTGTAGTATTTGTGTTTTTAATCTGTAAGATAAGAGAAAGTGTTAGACATATATTGTCTGTAATTTTAAAACACCTCAAAAGTTAAAAGCAGTGAAAAAGGTTCACAACTTCATGGTGGGAAGCTATATTCTAAATTCATAGTGTACATAGTCATTATATCCATAATGTTAATGAATTCCAGTAATACTTATTATTGCATTTGATTCCTAAATTGTATAGAAAGATTAAATTGATTATCCCCTCTTTCAACATTTTTAATTGTATGTTACTATCCAGATTTTGAATACCACATATATCATAAAGAAATAGATTTAGATTTTTTGAACCTTCAATTTGACAGTATCTTTCATTTTTTTAATGAATGTAATTATCTTTGGCTATGAAGTGTGATAATTCACTCATACTGTTCTTTGGAATGAAAGGCATTTCAAGACAATTTTGGGCAACTCATTGGTTATGAGTGGGATGTTGTTATGAGGAGTAACTTCATTTAATCATTATTATTTGAATTACTGCATGTAGATTGTATTATTCTTCTGTGAAAAGAGCTATAAAAAGCTTTCAGTTTTTAAGGAAGCTCTGAAGGAAATATTAAAGCATATTTTCATGTTAAGGGAAATTTTCACATGTTTAGAAATAGATAATCTTACTGAGCTTTACAGTTACAACAATGTTAATGGCCAAAACTCAGCATTGAATCTAGGCTGGAATGCATCCAAAATAATAATAATAACTTATATTGTATATTATTATAATATACATTATTTATAATTATATATCAATGTATATAAGTATATATTATGTATATTATTATATGATGTATTATGCGTGTTAAGTTGATTCTGTCCATGGGATTCTCCAGGCAATAATACTGTAGTAGGTTGCCATGCCCTCCTCTGACCCCATGGACTTTAGTCCACCAGGCTCCTCCATCCATGGTATTTTCCAGGCAAGAATACTGGCGTGCATTGCCATTTCCTTCTCCAGTAGATCTTCCCAATCCAGGGATTGAAACTGGGTCTCTGGCATTGCAGGCAGATGCCTTACCATCTGAGCCACCAGGGAAGTCATGCCCTCCTCCAGGGGATCTTTTTTTTTTTTTTCTTTATTTTTTCCCCTTAACTTTTTTTTCATTTATTTTTATTAGTTGAAGGCTAATTACTTTACAATATTGTAGTGATTTTTCCATACATTGACATGCATCAGCCATGGATTTACATGTGTTCCCCGTCCTGATCTCCCCTCCCGCCTCCCTCCCCATCCCATCCCTCTGGGTCTTCCCAGTGCACCAGCTCTGAACACTTGTCTCATGCATCCAATCTGGGCTGGTGATCTGTTTCACCCTTGATAGTATACTTGTTTCAATGCTGTTCTCTCAGAACATCCCACCCTCGCCTTCTCCCACAGAGTCCCAAAGTCCGTTCTGTACATCTGTGTCTCTTCCTGTTTTGCATATAGGGTTATCGTTACCATCTTTCTAAATTCCATATATATGCATTAGTATACTGTATTGGTCTTTATCTTTCTGGCTTACTTCACTCTGTATAATGGGCTCCAGTTTCATCCATCTCATTAGGACTGATTCAAATGAATTCTTTTTAATGGCTGAGTAATATTCCATGGTGTATATGTACCACAGCTTCCTTATCCATTTGTCTGCTGATGGGCATCTAGGTTGCTTCCATGTCATGGCAATTATAAACAGTGCTGCGATGAACATTGGGGTGCACATGTCTCTTTCAGATCTAGTTTCCTCGGTATGTATGCCCAGGAGTGGGATTGCTGGGTCATATGGCAGGTCTATTTCCAGTTTTTTAAGGAATCTCCACACTGTTCTCCACAGTGGCTGTACTAGTTTGTATTCCCACCAACAGTGTAAGAGGGTTCCCTTTTCTTCACACCCTCTCCAGCATATATAATTGTATCAGTTTAGTTCAGTTCAGTCGCTCAGTCATGTCCAATTCTTTGTGACCCCAAGGACTGCAGCATGCCAGGCCTCCCTGACCATCAATACCTCCAGGAGTTAACTCAAACTCATGACCATTGAGTCAGTGATGCCATTCAACCATCTCATCCCCTGGTGTCCCCTTCTCCTCCTGCCTTCAATCTTTCCCAGCATGAGGGTTTTTTCAAATGAGAGTTTCAGCTTCAGCATCAGTCCTTCCAATGAATATTCAGGACTGATTTCCTTTAGGATGGACTGCTTGGATCTCTTTGCAGTCCAACAGATTCTAAAGAGTCTTCTCCAACACCACAGTACAAAAGCAGCAATCCTTCAGTGCTCAACTGTCTTTATAGTCCAACTCTCACATCCATACATGACTACTGGAAAAACCATAGCTTTGACTAGATGGACCTTTGTTGAGAAAGAAATGTCCCTGCTTTTTAATATGCTGTCTAGGTTGGTCATAGCTTTACTTCCAAGGAGCAAACATCTTTTAATTTCATGGCTGCAGTCACCATATGCAGTGATTTTGGAGCCCCCAGTAAATAAAGTCTGACACTGTTTCCACTGTTTCCCAATCTATTTGCCATGAAGTGATGGGACCAGATGCCATGATCTTAGTTTTCTGAATATTGAGCTTTAAGCCAACTTTTTCACTCTCCTCTTTCACTTTCATCAAGAGGCTCTTTAGTTCTTCACTTTCTGCCATAAGGGTGGTGTCTTAATCTGCATATCTGAGGTTATTGATATTTCTTCCAGCAATCTTGAGTCCAGCTTGTTCTTCATCCAGCCCAGTGTTTCTCATGATGTACTCTGCATATAAGTTAAATAAGCAGGGTGACAATATACAACCATGACATACTCCTTTCCCGATTTGGAACCAGTCTGTTCCATGTCCAGTTCTAACTGTTGCTTCCTGACCTGCACACAGATTTCTCAAGAGGCAGGTCAGGTGGTCTGGTATTCTCATCTCTTTCAGAATTTTCCATAGTTTGTTGTGATTGATACAGTCAAAGTCTTTGGCATAATCAATAAATCAGAAACAGATATTTTTTTTGAACTCTCTGGCTTTTTTGATGATCCAACAGATGTTGGAAATTTGATCTCTGGTTCCTCTGCCTTTTCTAAATACAGCTTGAACATCTGGAAGTTCACAGTTCACCTGATGTTGATGCCTGGCTTGGAGAATTTTGAGCATCACTTTGATAGCGTGTGAGATAAGTACAGTTGTGCAGTCATTTGAGCACTCTTTGGCATTGCCTTTCTTTGGGATTGGAGTGAAAACTGACCTTTTCCAGTCCTGTGGCCACTGCTGAGTTTTCCAGATTTGCTCCATATTGAGTGCAGCACTTTCACAGCATCATCTTTCAGGATTTGAATTAGCTCAACAGGAATTCCATCACCTCCACTAGGTTTGTTCATAGTGATGCTTTCTAAGGCCCACTTGACTTCACATTCCAGGAAGTCTGGCTCAAGGTGAGTGATCACACCATCATGATTATCTGGGTTGTGAAGATCTTTTTTGTATAGCTCTGTGTATTTTTGCCACCTCTTCTTAATATATTCTGCTTCTGTTAGGTCCATACCATTTCTGTCCTTTATTATGCCCATTTTTGCATGAAATGTTCCCTTGGTATCTCTAATTTTCCTGAAGAGATTTCTAGTCTTTCCCATTCTATTGTTTTCCTCTATTTCTTCACATTGATCGCTGAGGAAGGCTTTCTTATCTCTCCTTGCTCTTCTTTGGAACTCTGCATTCAGATGGGAATATCTTTCCTTTTCTCCTTTGCTTTTCACTTCTCTTCTTTTCACAGCTATTTGTACAGCCTCCCAGATAGCCATTTTGCTTTTGCATTTATTTTTCTTGGGGATGATCTTGATCCCTGTTTCCTGTACAGTGTCATGAACCTCCATCCATAATTCTTCAGGCACTCTGTCTATCATATCTAATCCCTTGAATCTATTTCTCACTTCCACTGTATAATCGTAAGGGATTTGATTTAGGTGATTCCTAAATAGTCTAGTGGTTTTCCCTACTTTCTTTAAGTTAAGTCCATGGACTGTAGCCTGCCAGGTTTCTCTGTTCATGGTATTCTCCAGGCAAGAATACTGGAGTGGATTGCCATTCCCTTCTCCAGTATAAGTGTATAATAATATATAATATGTTATAATGTATAATGTTTATTATTAGTAGTAGCAGATTTTGAATAACTGTCTGCCAGATAAGTGAGATCAATTTGTGGCCATAATATTAGCTATGATGAGGCTTTGGATAAGTCAATTAAGCAAATTGGTTCAAATATTCGTTTGTAAGTAAGTTTGGATAATGTCAGGTGGCCTTTATTTTTTTCATAAAATTGTAATACATTTGGAAATTATTTTCTTTACACTTAGATTTCCTTTATATGTATATTATTAAATTAAATATCTGATATTTGTAGCTAAAATGACCCATGTAATCTTATATGAAATGAAATTCATTGGTTCATAAATTTCATTTGGATTTCATGCAATTGAATCAGAGTATTCTTTGTCAGTTTCTTCACTTTTTTTATTCTATCTGTTTGTTGGCTTATTCTCAGACAAGCAAGATGACCAAAATAACTCCAAGCTTTTATCTAACCTTTTAAGCAATCTAGAGGAAAGAGAGCACCTCACATTGGAACTTTTGAGAAACATCACAGGAGTGGCTTTGATTCACATGACTGTCTTAAAACAATCACTGTGTTCAAGGGGATGTGGTGCTTCAATCAGCAAAACCTATACTTTTGTCTATATCTGAAGCCAAAGAATGACTTCATGGGCAGAATGAGTTCTCTAAAGGGAAACTGAAGTCCTGATATCAGAAAGGGGAATGGATACTGAGGAAACAAAAGCATTGTATGTTCTCAATAATCAACCAGGAGACTCCCATTAGGTACCACGTGCTTTATTTAATTCTACTTCCCATCCCACAAATTGATTAGAAAATGTATTGAGATATCCTATCCAGGACTAAAGTTACACACACATATGTGTCAAATACAGATAGTATGTAGTTTATATTACCTGAAAGTCTTAATAAATATTATTACAGATACATTATTTAAGGTATCAGTATAAATAAGATCAGATAACTATGATGGGAATGATTCTCTACTGCAGAAAGCAGAGGCTCCAAAGACAAAGGTTTATTTGAATGAGAGGAGACCAAGTTCTCGTTGACACCATTCACAGCTCAAAGAGCTGGCCTAAAAACTAAATGCCCGGAAGCCTAATATCAGGTCTGGACCAGAAAGGGAAACATTGACAAGTAAAATTTTAAGTAGAATGAGTTTATTATAACTGAAAATGTGTGATCTAATATGTAAAAATTTCCTGATAAAATACTATTGGTCCTTAATTTTTAAAAATTAGAATTTCAATTTAAGGGGTTTGGGACTTGAAGTGTTTACAGGATTTGAGATGATTAGTCTTCCCTTCCCTCCTGGGCTAGTCTAATTTGGCTGTTTCCCATTCTCTAAAGTTTCTCCACTCCAGTCATTGATTCTGTTCAACTTTTTATTTTTTTTTCTTTTTAATTTATTTTTTTTTGAATGATAATTGCTTTACAGAATTTTTCTGTTTTCTGTCAAGCCTCAACATGAATCAGCCATAGGTATACATATATCCTCTCCCTTTTGAACCACTTCCCATCTCCCTCCCCATCCCACCCTTCTAGGATGGTACAGAGCCCCTGTTTGAGTTTCCTGAGCCATACGGGCAAATTCCCATTGGCTCTCTATTTTACATGTGGTAATGTAAGCTTCCATGTTACTCTTTCCATACGTCTCACCCTCGCCTCCCTTCTCCCCATGTCCATAAGTCTATTCTTAGGTCAGTTTCTCCATTGTTGCCCTGTAAATAAATTATTCGGTAACATTTTTGTAGATTTTGTATATATGCGTTAGAATACAATATTTATCTTTCTCTCTCTGACTCACGTCGCTCTGTATAATAGGTTCTAGGTTCATCCACCTCATCTGAACTGATTCAAATGTGTTCCTTTTTATGGCTGAGTAATATTCCATTGAGTGTATATACCACAACTTCTTTATCCATTCATCTGTCAGACATCTAGGTTGCTTCCATGTTCTAGCTATTGTAAAGAGTGCTGCAATGAACACTGGAATACATGCGTCTTTTTCAATTTTGGTTTCCTCAATGTATATGCCTAGGAGTGGGATTGCTGGGTCATATGGTGGTTTTATTCCTAGTTTTTTTAAGGAGTTCCCATCCCATCTTCCATAGTGGCTATATCAATTTACATACCCACCAACAGTGCAAGAAAGAGCATTCCCTTTTTTCCACACCTCTCCAGCATTTATTGTTTGTAGACTTTTTGATGATGGCCATTCTGACTGGTGTGAGGTGATTTCTCATTGTAGTTTTGATTTACATTTCTCTAATAATGAGCTATGTTGGGCATATTTTCATGTGTTTGTCAGATCATTGATTCTGAATCTTACTTTTTCTTTCTTGCTATTGGTGGCATTGTATTTGTAGGTGTTCTTTGCCCAGAAAGTATCCACACCTTCTATGGCAACTTCGAGAATCTATCTAACCTCCTACCTCTATCCCATATAAACCCTCTCCATGAGATAGTCTAAGGTAGTTACTGACACCCTCCTAACACACACCCACAGACACACACACCCATTTATTTCTCAGAGTAGAGTTTTTCTGGGCATGGAGAGGAACCAATTGGACTTTCTTTTAAGAACACTGAATTAATTCACTTTAAGTCAGAACCCCTCCCCCCCCAAGTTTGCAAGTATTTGAGTGTTGATTTTAATGATGATATGTATTCTTAGAACAGTCAGGACACATTAACCCCTCTTTATGGGCCACATTATTCCCTTACATTGCCACATAAAGACCTGGTTTTCTTGCATTTTCCCCCTGGAGATATTTGGGTTTTATCCATTGTAAAATTTTAAATATAGAGTAAATATTTTTCTTTCCATAATAAGGCTCACAGATTTCAGGAATCTAAATAATCCAGAGGAAAATCAATCATTCCAATTTAGTTTTAACAAGAACCACCTTTATTGCCTATTGATTTTCATCCTGACAATCAGCTGCACATAGGGAAGGGGTATTGGATTCCAATATGGTTCCCATCCCTGCTGGCTTCCTGAGCCTTGGGAAAAATCTATACTGCACACCTTATAAAAGCAAATATTACATAACATGCCTTACCTCCACGTCTTCTTCAACTTGACCCCAGTCTTCCTTTTCAGTCACATCTCCTGTGCCTGTCCGATATGAACCCTCTCCTTCAACCATTCTGGCCAACATACTGCAACATACTGCAGCACCAGAATGTCATATTAATTTCCCAGGCAGACACTTTATTGCCCATCTCAAGACTTTCCTAAACTTTCCAAATAGCATCAATATCTTATCCTTGACCTTTTAAAGCAGAGAGAACAATATACCCATGGGGTACAACTCCCAGCTCCACAAGTCACTGCATTCTTTCTGTTAAACTCAAATATATTTGTTACATTATGTGTTGTGCTACTGATTGGCTTGTTGACTCTCTCACTAGAATGAAGGTGGGGCCTTTTGACATTTTTGTTCACAGGTATTTCCATAGCATTTAGAATAGTGCCTACATATAGGAGGCACTCAATAAAAGTTTGGCAAATAAATATGACTCAGAATCTTTCTCAAGCCAGAATTACTGCCTAGCACTGTCAGTTAACAAGTGTTAAAATTCAAGATGGGATTATCTTTTCCACCTGTATCTGGCACTTGTCTTAGGCTACGATGTATTCATTCTCTCTCATGAATGTGTCTTATCTCCTCGATTACTAGACAACTAAAACTCCATAATTAAATAGTGTAACCTATAATTACTTTTTTAAAAAGGAGGATGCATGATAAATAACACAGATGGTAACAATTTTCAGTTCCTGGCTTTCTACTGTAATGGTTTTATAATGTGTCCTCTTAGCAAGGTTGAAGTACATCTCCAGAATTCTCTTTTTTGTGTGTTTCTGGTTTGGGTAAGCCAAAAAAGAGTTTCTCCTGTGGGATTTGGAGGAAAGACATGAAGCAGCAGCTATCTGATGGTCTTTCACATCCACTTGCTTACCCCACTGGCCTGAGGCAGAGATTTGGGTTGACACAGCCCTTCTTTCTCTGACTTTCTTACTGGACTCCTCAGCCAGTTGTCTGTGTTTAGCTCTAGCTTCTGCAGGACACTCAGACCACCACACCACCACTCAGGCCATTGCCAATAGAAACTAACACAGGGTTTAGTTTGTCCTCCTAAATCCAGCTCTTGCTTGTAGATACTAGCATGCTTTTGTTCTCCAGAACTATATACCTGTCTACTCTTCCTGCCTGCCTGCATTATGGGCTTCAAGCTCTAGCACCAGTCAGGGGACAGCAGTCTTGCAGAGAGTGTTTAATCAGCTCCCAAAGGAGCCTAATGTCAAATCCTTGTTCAAATGCCTGTCTATCCAACCATCTATCGTTCTTACCGATAGACCTTCTATATGCCAAGAACTGAGTTTGGCAACTGTATCTTTAGTTATGTCAACAGCACTATATGTTATAACTATCCCCATGTTTTCAGAAGATTGAAAACATCTGCTTGGTTCCCAAATCTGTTATCTTTTTATACTCCATACAGTCTTCTTAACTGCAGATTCTTTTCTCAAAATATTTATGAAACATTTCTGCATCATAAATAGATTAACATGATTCCACTAGCTCCTGCCAAAGTATTTTGAAGCAAAAAAAAAAAAAAAGTTGATGAAAAGTAAAACACATACAGCAGAATGTTTCCCTTCACTGAGGTCCATCTCAAACTTTTCCAGTGTGAGCTTTGAGAACTTGGATGAATTTGGATTGAAGCATCAATTTTAACATTGGCTCAGCATCTTTTTTTTTTTTTTTCATTTATTTTTATTAGTTGGAGGCTAATTACTTTACAATATTGTAGTGGTTTTTGTCATACATTGACATGAATTGGCCATGGATTTACATGTATTCCCCATTCCGATCCCCCCTCCCACCTCCCTTTCCACCTGATTCCTCTGGGTCTTCCCAGTGCACCAGGCCCGAGCATCTTAAAATTGAAAGCCTGATCTCCAGGATTGCCCTTGACTGTATAAAACAAATAAAAACCTTAAATGAATAAGGTCACTATTTATACCTGTATCATGGCTTTTAACCTGAATGTGTCCTACTTGGATTTTAGGAAGTATTTATTTCTGAATCTTCACTTCAAGAATAAAATAACATCTCTCTTTTGAAGGTGATGGTCTTAAATTGAGGCCAAATAAAACATTATTTCTATATATATATATATATATATATATATATATATATATATATATATATATATATATTTTATTTTTACAAGACTAAACAATGGCTTCTTTTCTACCCTAGCTCTCACCTCAGGTCATTATGGTCGATTATCAGCCAAAGAGAAATCTCCTCATTGGGAAAATACATGTAAAGTGCTTTAAAATCATGCTTGAACACAGTCAGTTTTAGCTCTCATTATTAGCTCTTAATATTTTCATGTTAAGTCTTGTCTTATACCATTATTTTGTTGGAGCTGCTCAGAGACTTTTTCGGCTTTCCAGGTGGGGCTAGTGGTAAAGAACCTGCCTGCCAATGCAAGAGATGTAAGAGACACAGGTTTGATCCCTGCATCAGGAAGATACCCCAGAGGAGGGCATGGCAAGCCACTCCAGCATTTTTGCCTGGAAAATTCCATGGACAGAGGAGCCTGGAAGGCTATGGTCCATAGAGTTACAAAGAGTCAGACATGACTGAAGTGACTTAGCACGCACACACACAGACTTTTCACTTAATCTCAACCAAACAAATTCTGCATTCCAAAATCCCCACTTGTTTTCCATATTTAGATCTTTACGAATAATGGGGAGGCTTCCAGTATGTATGTTGTACTCCATAGGGCTAGTGGAGTCACAAGAAGTTCTATTTTGTTTCATTTTTCTTTTTTAAAAATTGTAGTCATAGTTGCTTTACACTGCTGTGTCAGTTTCTACAGCAAACTAAATCAGCCATACGTAGACATATATCCCCTCTTTTCTTAGATTTCCTTCCCATTTAGACCACCACAGAGCACCAAGTAGCGTTCCTATACAGTAGGTTCTCATTAGTTATATAATACATAGCACTGTGTATATGTCAATCCCAGTCTCCCAGTTCATCCCACACCCCCCATTCCCTCCTAGTTCTCTACATCCATGTCTCTATCTCTGCTGTGCAAATAAGATCATCTATACCATTTTTTTTAGATTATACCTGTATGTGCTAATATGTGATATTTGCTCTTCTCTTTCTGACTTACTTCAGTCTGTATAACCAACTCTTAGTCCATCCATGTCTCTGCAAATGACCCAATTTCTTCCCTTTTATATGGCTGAGTAATATTCCATCACACACACACACACACACACACACACACACGCACATGTACACACATCTTCCTTATCCATTCCCCTGTTGATGGACATTTAGATTGCTTCCATGTTCTGGCTATTGTGAATAGTGCAGCAAAGAACACTGGGGTATATGTTCTTTTTGAATTATGATTTTCTCTGGATATATGTTCAGGAGTGGGATTGCTGGATCATATGGTAGCTCTCTTTTTAGTTTTTTTAAGGAAGCTCCTTACTGTTTTCCATAGTTCTTTATAAAGGTAAGCTTCCTTTCTGCCTCAAACTGACAAATGGGAGGTAAAGTGTTCATCCTCGGAATAGATCAGCATCATGTAAACTAGCTTCCTGGAGAACTAGTGTTTTCCAGTTCCACTGTGGAATGAAAACAACAACATGTCTTTTTGTTTTCAAATATTATGGGCTAATGCCCCCTCTCCATAGAAATGATTGACAAATTGGGTTTACCGTGAACAGTTTATTGCTTCAGTAGCAAACACATTCAGCTTGCAAATAAGTTATTCACTCATTCATCCATTTGTTCATACAGATAGACATTTAGCTAAGACTTATGAGACCCTGACTCTATAGTTGAAAATGTGAATCATGTTTGGAGGGGTAAAAGGAAGATTAAATCAAATAATGAAAAATAACAGAAATTAGAAAGGTTTGGATATATCTTTTGGATGGCAGTCTAAAGCCAGCTCCAATATGGTGCTAACAAGCCATTTAATGATACGATTTCTCATTAGTGATAATTCATTAGCTCATCAATATTATGCATGCCTGTTAATCACCTCCTGAATATGTCTCCCTCTGAAGCACCACAAAATGAGATTTTCAACTTTTCAAAACAGTTTTCACCCTTTTCCCCTTGAATTTACCTAATGTTTTATGCTTCTCAAAAAGAGTTGACACAGATAATCACATAAACAGATTTTCTCCATGCAGTGGACCTAAGAGGCCCAAAGAGTCATTATTGTTAACTTTTTCTACACATGAGTCATCTGCTATCCATCAAGTAAAGGGAGGTTAAGGACAGGTTGTTAGGAAATAAAGTGGAACTGGAATTAAAGGTCCAAAGTAAGTATTCAGTAAACATTTGCTGACTGCATGCTCTCCCTCACTGTGTTAGTGATAGACTGTGATACTTGCTGAATGTCAGTTAAACACAGACAGAGTCATAAAGAATCTGGTTTTAGGGGATTCCCTGGTGGCCCAGTGGCTAGAACTTTGCCTTCCAATGGGGGGGGGGGGGCGGGGTGGATCCCTGATCAGGGAGCTAAGACGCTACATGCCTCACAGCCAAAAATCCAAAACATAAATCAGAAGAAATGTTGTAGCAAACTAGCGAACACTTTTTTAAAAAAAGAATCAGCCTGGGCACCACCTCCAAAGCCTCTGATTCAGCAGTTTGAGGTGAGTCTTAAGAATCTGCTTTTCTAGGAATTCCCTGGTGGTGCAGTGGTTAAGACTCCATGCGTTCACTGCCAAGGGTCAAGGTTTGAATCTGAGAATTCCGCTAAGGTGAGCTGTACAGCCAAAAAAATAAATAAATAAATAAAATCTTGCTCTAAAAACAAATCAGGTAATGGAAAAGTTCTGGGACTAGACTGGTAATGGATGAAAACATTGTGAATGTATTTAACAGGCCTGCATTGTAAGTCTAAAATTGTAAATTGTATGTTATGTGTATCTTAACACAATTTTTAAAAAATACAGGGTTATTTTCATTTTGAGTTCAGAAACCACCAAAGAGAGGGAAGGGTGCAGATGTCCAGGGGGCCTCTGTAAAGTGAAAATGTTAGTCGCTCAGTTGTGTTAGACTCTTTGAGACCCCATGGACTGTAGTCTGCCAGGTTTCTCTGTCCATGGAATTCTGCAAGAATACTGGAGTGGTTTGCCATTTCCTTCTCCAGGGGATCTTCGTGACCCAGGGATAGAACCCAGGTCTCCTTCATTATAGGCAGATTCTTTACCATCTGAGCCACCAGGGAATATATCAGTCTCTGTAAGGAGGAGTCTTATTGTGGAGAAGAGGTGGCAAAATGATAACTCATAGTCCCTTCCAAAGCTTCAGTTTTGTGTTTCTGATATTCTAGCTAATCAGCATCTTGGTTTAGGTTGCATTTCTTCTAAGAGACAATTTCTTTTCATTTGACTTCAACAATTTTTATCAAAAAACTAACACATGGACTTGGTTCTCAAAGAGAACAGAGTCCTCTGGGACTGAGAATGTATTCCATATAAGTGTTTAAGTAAAAACAGAACAAAAAACAGAACCCGTTAGCAGTAAGGTATTTATTCAGTGTGGCTTCCCTGGCGGCTCAGACAGTGAAGAATCTGCCTGCAATGTGTGAGACCTAGGTTTGATCCCTGGGTTGGGAAGAAATCTGCTGGAGGAGGAAATGGCTACCCACTCAAGTATTCTTGCCTGGAGAATCCCCATGGATGAAGGAGCCTGGTGGGCTACAGTCCCTGGGGTCGCAAAGTTGGACACAACTGAGCAGCTAGCAATTTTCACTTACTTATTCAGTAAAGATGTCAGGTGTTTTTGTTGAAAGCTGGCTCCTAACTTTGTTGAGACTTCTTCTATTGGGCCCCAAACAGTCCTGACAACCATATCAGAAGTTAACTCATTGATGCTGAAATAATCTTTATTCAGGTGTTCAAAATATTTTGAGTATTTCTCTATATCCAGCTAGGAGAACACTTCTTTTTCCTCACCACACTTTAATCCTCAGCTTTCTTCTGTTCTCTTTTGCTATAATGTATTATAGGCAACCTAGTTTACAACCTATAATCAGCTTTCTCTGGATTGAATAAAGAAAAAAAAAATGATGCCACAAAAAAAGGAACCAGCGTTGGCTGTTTTATTTAATTTCCCTCATTGATGAGATTTCCTGCTTTAATGATGTAAAGGCCTTGGAGCAACTTCCCTGTAGGGTGTTTGAAATGTTTACTGTTTTAGGTATATCGCCATCTGTGCACTGTGCCTGTGGTGGGGTCCGTTCACGCACACGGCCAGACTCCTTCCTGAAGGCCTCTGGTGGCCGGGGTCAGGAGAATGGCTTCTTGTGCTCACCTGTGACCCTAACTGTGAGAAGTGAGCCGGAATGAATGAGACAGAAACAGATTGGCCTGACTTTATTTCATTAGCAATCTGTTTAACTTGCAAACTCTGCTCTTTTATTTCGGATGGAGAATTAGTGCTATTTTGTGTATCATATGTTTGGAGAATAGTATGTATTTAATGTCACATAATCTTAAAAACCCTTGCAGTCTCCAATAAGGACAGACAGCTTGCTGGCCTATTAGAAAGTACGTTCCTAGAGGGGAAGGTATTTAAATCCATTTTTTCTGCATCTCCACATTATGAGCCAATATGAGCTCATTTCCTTGGATCTTGAGTGCTGAGATACTTAGCAACAGATGGAGCTTACCAGTGGACCTCACATTGCCTACTAGGTTTTCCATGGTCCTCCAGGAGCTTAAATGTCACTCTCAACCTGGTTCAAGAAAATTCTGGCTTCTCTTTACGCAGCAAGTCCCTCAAGATTCAACCACAGGCCCAGGATCTCATTAGCCACATGAAACTGCCTTTCTTCTTCTTATACATTTAGTTACAGCATTTCTGTTGGATATAATAAGAGGACAGAAGAGTAAATTGTGGATAATAAATTCTGTAAAATTTACAGGTGAACTAGTCAGCCTGAGCAAAAAAAAATGGTCTAGGAGAATGTCAAGTGGCCAGACTATTGATGAACATGTTGTGAAGCTGGTGCTCTTGTTCTGAACATCATAGGATCACACACTGAGCAGCATTTATTCTGACTGGTTGGTGCCTTTGCCATAAGATTGGTGAATTTTCTTCTACTTTTTCTAATTTTTAACTCCTTTTATTTATTTTTCCAGTTTTATTGAGATATAATTGACATAATGTCGTGCATGTTTAAGGTGTAAAATATGATTTTGTATACATATATATAGTGAAACAATTATCACAGTAAGTTTAGTTAGCATCCATCATGTCAATAGTGATATTTTTTCTTATGATGAGAATTTTAAGATCTACTCTTAGCTCAGTTGGTAAAGAATCTGCCTGCAATGCAGGAGGCCTGGGCTCAATCCCTGGGTTGGGAAGATCCCCTGGGGAAGAGAACAGCTGCCCACTCCAGTATTCTGGCCTGGAGAATCCCATGGACAGTATAGTCCATGGGGTTGCAAAGAGTCGGACATGGCTGAGACAATTTTTTAGCAACTTTCAAATATATAAACAGTATTGTTGCCCTACCTTCCCTCATTCCCTGCCACCCCCACCCCCGCCTTCTGCCTCTGGTAACCACCTGTTACCAAAACTCTCTTGTCTCTATGAGTTTTGTTGTTTTAGATTTCTCACATAAATGAGATCTTATGTAAATTGTCTTTCTTTGTCTGACTTATTTCACTTAGCATAATGCCCTCAAGATTAATCCCTATTGTTGCCAGTGGCAGGATTTCCTTTCTTATGGCTGAATAATATTCTGCTGCTATATACACACCACATTTTCTTTATCCATCTCTGTCTATGGAAGCTTAGGTTGTTTCCATGTCTTTGCTTTTGTAAATAAAGCTGCAAGGAACATGGGCATAGTTTGTTCACAAACTTGGGAATTTCCTGGGTAAAATCTGAAACAAGCTCCTGTACCTAGAAGACAAGGAAAGACTGAAGATGCTTTTCTTGGCCAAGTGTTGGCAAGTGTCAGGTTTAATAAGGAAACATATATGAGACTTATCTTGGGTGACCATAAGATGAAAAGTCTCCATCCTGCCTGCCAGAATCTTAAATTTTTTGTAGAGTCCTTAACTCAGTTCAGACAAGTATTCAGTCTAGGTGGCCTCAGCAACACATTAGTCTTTCAAGGCTACATACCTGAAACAGCTCCAGATATAGGAATGGTGGGCAGAACAAACATTCCAAAGACAATGATGGGAGTAAAAGTCTTCTTACTGCTTCTTTCCAGCTTGCAGCTTTACTAGTGGTCACCTCTTCTTGATTATCTCCTCTAACAGAGGTATAGATACTCAGTCTGAGGTCCTGGTTTTATTTCCTTAGGATATAACCCCCAAAAGTAGAAGTGCTGGGTCATGTGGTGGTTCTATTTTTACTTTTTTGAAGAACCTCCTTACTATTTTCCATATTGGCTGTACCAATTTACATTCCCACCCAACAGTGCACAAGGATTCATTTTCTCCATATTGAAATAAAAAGAAATATCAACTCAGAATATCTGGCAGAATTGTCCTTCAGGAAAAAAAAAAAAAAAACATGAGAGATAAAGCCTTTCTTAAACAAACAAATGCTGAGGGATTTCATCACCACTATATCTGCCTTACAAGAAGTGCTTTAAGTAAGTGAAAAGCAAAAGATTCTAATTAACATTGTAGAAAACATATGACAGTATTTGTGAAACTCACTGGTAATGCTAGATATATAGTCAATGTCATATTCTCTAATACTGTAATAGTTCTGAGTAATTCATTTACAACTCTAATTTAAAAGTTAAAAAAACTGTATTAAAATATAGCTACAATAATTTGTTATTGGTTAAATAATTTGAGTGGTCACCTTAACTATTAATACAATGGTTTTGTTGAAATATTGCTCATCATTTTGTCATCTTCAATACCCATAGGAAACCTTTTCTAAATGAAGTAGAACAATCTGGAATCAAAGTTTGTTCTGGTTTTGAATTAGGTATGTGCCTTGGGACAAGTCATTTTCTCTCTATGTGATCTACTTTCCTAAACTGAAATGAAAGAGGTAAGATTAGATAACATTGAAAGTTGAGTCCAGGTCTAAAGCAATGTTTCTTTGGTCAAATATTTACCCAATGCACAAATACAGTCTACTTCTGCTTGTGGAAGGTCCGTCAGGCTGGGAGGGCACTGTGCCCAACTCCCTGCCCCGCCCCAGGAGGGGATGACTGCACAGAAGTGCTCATCCCTTGCACAGCCATCTACTGATATTGAAAGTCTCCTAAGTGCCAGGCACCAAGGTAGGTGATGGAACCTAACAGTGAGCAAAAGCATCTATGAACCAAATTTAGTTGAGTTTAGAGGATACTGGGCAGATTTATACTCTAAAAGAGACCAAGGGTTTGGGGGCCAAATAGATCTGACTCTGAATTCTAGGCCTGCCCCTTACCAACTGGTATTTAGACCATGATGCCATGCACGGTTTACATGGTGTTATTTGGTCTGTTTGAAGGAATAAGATTCTGCACATGTGGCTGTAGTAAGACACTTGTTCATTTGTATCTTGCAAAGTAACTCTTCTAGTGAGGAATTTTCCTAACTAGTTTCTTCCTCATGGGAAAAATTACCCATTAGTTCTAGTAGATTGGTAATTATATTATGCCTTTAAGCAGAATAAGTAAGTTAAATGTATTTTTGATTTATAGAATTGTTAACATTTGAGTCATCATTAATTTGAGTACATTTTAAAATGAGTATTAGAACAAGGGAAGAACAGCAGAAAGAGGAGGGACTGTTTGTGAGCAGGTGGTAGGAGCATGTAGGAAGGAATGTGGGATTGAGTCCATAATGAACAAATACTCTTTTTAATTATGTATTAACAAGGCAATTCTATTTTTATTGAAATAATTGCCACTTTTATTCCTATCTTCTGGTTTCATAACTGAACTGATCATTGTTTTAGTGGTAAGCTGTGTCAGGAAACAGTGGTCCCAGAATTTCAAGAACTCATGATTGAAGGGGTTAGAATAATCAAGAATAGGTACCACATGTTCTAGTGCATCCCTCAGCAGTGATCTCTGCTCAGAAAATAGAGGTGAATAGGAACAGGGAATGGTGGACAAAAGGAAGAGAGGTGAAAAAAGCAAACATTTTATGCTGTAAAATATTAACACAGAAATTTATGGCCGAGGGAGACAGAGGCGGGGAAAGGAAGAGAGAAAAATAAGAGAGAGAGAAGGGGAGGGAGAGGAACAGAGAGAGAGAGAGGGAGATGAGGGGGAGAGGAAGAAAGAGAGATAATTTCCTACATTGCTTTTGTATCCTGAAACTTTACTAAATTTGTTGATTTGTTCTAACATTGTTTGTTGTTATTGGTCTAGTGTTTTCTCTGTATTTGATCTTATTGTCTATAAACAGGGAACATTTCACTTTTACTTTCTGCTTTGAATTGTCTTTTACTTATTTTTCTGCCTAATTTCTCTGTCTAAGACTTCCAGTACTATGTTGAAGAAAAGTTGTGAGAATGGGTATCCTTACCTTGTTCCTAATTTTAAAGGAAGCACTTTAATATTTTTAAAGTTGATACTAGTTTTTAATGATGCTGAAAGTGAAAGTGAAAGTCTCTCAGTCATGACCAACTCTTTGCAACCTCATGGACTGTATTGTCCACGAAATTCTCCAGGCCAGAATTCTGGAGTGGGTAGCTGTTGCCTTCTCCAGGAGATCTTCCCAACTCAGGGATTGAACCCAGGTCTCCCACATTGCAGGTGGATTCTTTATCAGCTGAGCCACCAGGGAAGCCTAACTGTGGGCTTTTTCTGCACAAGCCCACAGTATTTTTTTTTTAAACTATATTAAGATAATACACTTGTATTCTTAGTTTAATGACAGGTACTACCATGAGAATGAATTTTGTCAAAAATTTTCTGCATCTTTGAGATAGTCCCATGATTTTTAATCTTTTATTCTGATATTTTGGTGTATTGCAATAGTTAATTTTCATATGTGAATCATCTTTGCACCCCATGGAGAAATCCCACTTTATCATAGTGTATGATCCTTTTAATGTGCTGTTGGGATATGGTTTGCTAGTATTTTGTTGAGGATCTTTGAATCTGTATTCATCAGGGACATTGATTTGCAGTTTTCTTTTCTTGTGATGCCTTTGTCTGACATTCATATCAAGGTAATGTTGGCCTCATTAATTGGGTTTGAACATGTTCCATCCTCTTCAGTTATTTGGATGATTTTGAGAAAGACTGACATTAATTCCTTTTTAAATGTTTGGTAGAATTCACCAGTGAAGTCATCTGGTCCAGAGCTTTTCTCCATTGGGAGGTTTTTGATAACCGATTCAGTCAGTTTTGTTTTGTCTTATTTTTTTAAGCACTTTGAAAAAGCCTAGAAAAGTAAAGCTTGAGGATATATTAATGTGTATTAGCATGAAATCCCTGTAGAACATTAAATAAATGTTTTGGAATTAAATATTAGTGTATATACAGATGAATGGCTGATGGGTGATTCTAGCGTTGTCCTCTGACCTCCTCCACCACACACACACACACACACACAGACACAGACACACCAGATACCTGCTACCTTTTTAACATAGTAAGGACCTGATGCAAAGAACGACTCATTGAAAAAGACTCATGCTGGGAAAGATTGAAGGCAGGAGGAGAAAGGGATGACAGTGGATGAGATAGTTGGATGGTATCACGGACTCAATGCACAAGAGCATTGAGCAAACTCCAGGAGATGATGAAGGACAGGGACAGGGAAGCCTGGCGTGCTATAGTCCATGGGGTCGCAAGGAGTCAGACATGGCTTAGCGACTGAACTAAACTGAAATGAAATGAAACTTTGTGCTGAAATTCCAAGGCCATCTCTTCCAGTTAATTCTCAAGGCATAGTACATAGACCCTTGCTTTTCTCTATTTCTAGATCAGTCACAGACTCAAAGTGAAAAAACAGGACATACACACCTAGGAAAGCCTTTGACTCTGGAGATTCCTATGTGCATCCTAGATGGGAGCATTCATTTTACTTCCTTTAGAGCAGATGTGAGAAAATGCTTCCCCCTGTCTGGGAGGGTCCTTTCTGATTTTCTTCAGAGAGATGGGGAGCAGAGCATATGCTTTGGGGTAGGTACAAATGACCTGAAAATCCAGCACGCCTTGGTCCCCATCATCATTGTAGGAGTGAAAGAGAAGCACAGGGAGATTAAGCCAATTGTTCAAGGCCACACAGCAAGAGGGTAGAGCTAGACTCAGTCCTTTCGACTTGAAACCCTATTTTGGTTTTTCCATTATGTTATTTTCAAACCACAGAGAAATAAGTGGTGTGGGCTGAGCCCCTAATCTACTTCAATACTTTGGCCACCTGGTGCAAAGAGCCAACTCATTGGAAAAGACCATGATGCTGAGAAAGATTGAGGGCAGGAGAAGAGGGTGACAGAGGATGGTTGGATGGCATCACCAACTCACTCCATAGACATGAGTTTAAGCAAACTCTAGGAAATAGTGAAGGACAGGGAAGCCTGACGTGCTGCCATTCATGGGGTCACAGAGAGTCAGATACTACTTAGCAACTGAACGACAATGAAGGAGAACCTTGACTCTCAAATGTGCTGGCATGCCAAGAGTCCTTATTAGACTTGCACCCTTCATATGCAAAGATCCCATTACTGATCATGGGCATGTTGAAGTCCCACTTGAGGTTTTGTCTAATGGTGATCACATAGCTACATAAAACTGCCTGTAATTGTTTGTTCAATCTCTAGAGTGGTCTTAGATCCTGGCTGCAGATCAGCTATCTAGAGGAAGGGGTCATGATACACAGAAGGGCTTTATGATGAATTCGGGGCTTCAGCTGGGAGTTAAAACATCCCTTCTTGTCCCTAGTTAAATGTTTTTCAATGTAGGTTTTGGAAATCAGTGCAAACTGTGGGCAATACCAGAGAAAGATAACTGCATCTAGTATGCCACTACATCAAAAGAATTTCACAGAAAGGGCTGTGGGTCAAAACTGAATGGGAAATAGGAAGAGAGCAGAGATTTAGGTAGCTACTCAGGATGCAGTCAGCACAGGTCTGTGTTTAGATTGCCTGGGCTACGTTGCGCCTCTGCCACCACTTTCGATAAATTGCCTGGGAATCAGAGCCTGATATGGGGGATGATTGCACTGTTGAAATAGAATCTGTAGGAGAGTGAAGGAGTGATGCAGAAGAAGGTGGTGAATAGATGTGATGCAGGCACAGCAAAGGGTCCCACAGGTTGCTCCGGAGTCAGAATGCTCTACGGGAATCACCCCATGAGCCGGGGATGCAAGTCTTTACATTGCTATAGTGAACAGTCATTTGATACAGCAGTTCCTGGGGAGGAGCATCCCTGGGGTTGGGTGTTCTCTTCTCTGCTGAGGAAAGTTCCCAAGAATGTCTCAGCTGAAAATTGTCAGCTGTCAACCCTTCCAACAGCTGGGGGATGAGTACCTCAGTCCTGAATGGGGAATCTTGGTGATGGACAGTCTCCTCTATTGTCTACCACTTGTGCCACTCAGATCCTATTGATCCATATAAATTGTGGGAACAGCACCATTAAGACTCTATTACTCTCTTTTATTGGGGAAACTTAGAAAGTTCAGTGGGATAAACTATAGCACTTGCTTCTGAAGCTGAACTTGAAGTTATAACTGAAACTCATCATTGTCTCTCTCCCACTGTCTATTCTGAGTTCTTTGCACCCTCAGTGAGCATTTCTGTTGGTATTAAGAGGTCCTTTGGTGATGTAACTAATACCATGATCAGATCAGAGGGGTATGAGTCCATAGTCACTCTGCTTTCTTAGGCCATGACCACTGCTCTTGTATATATTTATTATCAAAATTAGCAACAGACTCTCTAGTGGATGCTCTGGGGGCAAATATTCTCCTCTGACCATCGAGTGTAACAGCCATGCTAACTCATGCCAATGATCAGGATCAGGTGCTCCTCCCTGCCCCCTTTCCTGTGGATCTCTTGGTACAAGGAGACTAAAAGAACATGCAACCTCATGGCTTGAAGTTTATTAAAACCTTTTTCTCTGTCCTGTGGTGAAAGTATTTCCCTCTGGGATGTAGGACCTCTAAATCTGCAAAAGCCCAGTGTGGTGAGGCTGAGAAGCATAAATTCTTCAAAAGTGTCACCTCGAATGGTGGTGAGCAGCACCGCTGCAATGCGATTTCTTGATTACTAGATGGATGCCTTTGCCCACCGGGGAAAAGAGCTATTAAATGGTTGTTGATTTTGTGTGTATTCTGCATATTTGATAGTGATAGTTTATCTCCAAGTGCACACCCTTAAGAAGCATCCTAGATGCTTGTGGGTGGTATGGCATGTGATAAGGCCAAGAGATCCCACTATCACGTGCCAACTGCTACATCTTTGCTATAAAGTGGGACTGTTGGCCTGATGCAATGTATACAGGGTCTTGTATCAGCAAAGGAAATACTTTGTGTCCCCAGAGGTCATGGTGCTGGTTGGAACTCTGAGAGCAGGAAAGGCAAATCCACACCCAGCTTATGTGTTTGTTCTAGTCAGGGTGAACCCCTGTACTTTCTTGGGTTTTTTGTTGTTGTTGTTGTTTTAAAGATCCAGCTGTAATCAGGGCTCCCTGGTGGTTCAGATGGTAAAGACTCCACCAGTAATTCAGAAGACCTTGTTTTGATTCCTGTGTTGGGAAGATACTCTGGAGGAGGGCAATCAACTTATCAAGTGACTGGTTGGTCTTCTTGAGAGTTGTTACTATAGTGGGAACTTGGTAATGGTCTCTGCTGATGGAGCTGTGGACTTTTGGCATTCATAGTAGCTAAGTCTTCTTACACTGTTGGACCAAACATATTCTGCATTTCTACTACCATGTCTACTTTTTTGGTAAATCCATCGTGCCAGCCAAGAGGGGCCAGTGACAGAGACGTTAACTGGCCAAGTTATTCTGTCTGCTTCCTTGTCTGGTATCTCTTTTGCGGTAGATGCCCTCTGGTTAGTGTTGGCATTAACCTATGCCAATAGGAGGAATTTTACATTTTGTATCTTCTCTCACAAGGCCATTCACAGCTTACGTGAATTCATTGTCACCAGCTTTTCAGTACTTCTTATTCAGAATCCTAAGCAAATATCCAAGCTATCAATCACTGTATTTATTCCTCTGCCAGGGCTCTTCTCTCTCTGAGGAAAAGGCACACTGGCCAAAGCTTTGCCCACTGGAAGTATTTCATGACACTGTTACCTTTTAATGTTAATGCTGGGTGTGGCTGCAGCTTAGCTTTGTTCCTTCTCTGTCAAAAGGTCATAAGGGACTCTCTTCACACATATAGACAGAGGAATGAGCTAAAGGAGAGAAATCCATTTAACAGTAGTGGTTGACAGGGGTCTGAATGGCCTACATATTCCACTTATTTGTGCCCTCTGCCAGATTATTACTTCTTTTTTCCCCCATGGAAACTCCAGGAGTTTCCTTTAAGAAACTTCTTACTTTACCACCTTGCCATATTAGTTGGTCAGCATTTAGAGAAGAATATAGGTACATATCTTAACTTAATTTTACAATCTTATAAACAATTCCTAGGCCAGAGGTTATATGTACGGATGGTTGTTCTGGGTTCTACGTGGAGTGAGAAAGTTTAGAGAAAATAGAGGAACTGATTCAAAGAAGAGATGAGTCTGAGGAGTTATGACCAACCACAGTGGACATTGAGAGGAACAATACAAAAATATATATTGGTGATTGTATAACAAATAGAAGCAGAATAAAGATAGTCCTGGAGTAAGGCTTGTTTGTGAATCCTGAGTCAGGTCTTAGGTGCAGGAGTTAACTGGCACAAGTTTGCTTCTCATGAATTGTTAAGGAACATAATAACCCTGCCTAAGTCACAGTCTTGTTGTGAGAACTAAATAAAACAAAATATTTAAAGTGCTCAGCACAATGAGTGGCAGAAGGTGAATATAAATATTTATTGGTTATTAGAATTATTATGAATTAGAATTATCAAGGGCAAGGCAATTAATTTAGGCAAGCAATGGTAGTGTTAATGAAAATAAGTAATAGAGCATGTAATTGAGGACTACCTAACTACCTCTGTCCTCAGGGAACTTTCCTCAGATATTTTATAGTGCTCAAAACAGATTCTGAACTCACCTTGATAAAAGTTCATATTCAAGCTCTGTACTTGAAACCTAGGAAAAAGGAAACTAGTGCATTTTTCAGATGTAGAAAGTTGTTTCAGTGGCTTGCTTTTTACCCAGTTCTTCCTAGAACTGTACTCCCTCTCTTGTTTGTCTCTTCCTTTAGGAAAGTGTTAAAACCCTTTTCTTTTCATGACAGGCAGTGAAAAGGGCACTGTGTTTCTGCTAGACCCAGCTAAGATTTGTTGGCATTGAGCTGAAATTGGATAATCCATTCATTATTTATAGACCTGTTCACATAATGAAGGATGTTTCTTTTTCTTTTCCTTTTTTTTCCCCAACAAGTCACACAATAAAAATGTTTAATTAATGGCATGTGCAAGTCTTAAGCAAAGATTTACTTGTTTTATGGGTTTAGCAAATTCTTTCTTCTGCTTCCTTCCAGATGCTGACAAGTCTGTTGGTTTATATTCATTAACTTTTCTAAAAACCAGCCAGGTATTAAGAATAATTTTGAAGTAGCTCAGGTCATCTCTGAGGTAGGTAGGGAATGGATGTCTTTAACCCCTCACCCACATCACACAGAACCTTTATAGTGCATCTCCAGGTCCTCAATAGATGTGTTAGATGAGCCAGCCCCAGTTTGCTGGCACATAGAGAGTAATTCTCCATTAAATCAAAACTGCTTACTGTGAACTACTTACATGTGTGTGCTAAGTTACTTTAGTCGTTCCAACTCCATGCAACCCCATGGACGGCAGCCTGCCAGGCTCCTCTATCCATGGGACTTCCCAGGCAAGAATACCAGAGTGGGTTGCTGTGCCCTCCTCCAGGGGATCTTCCTGATCCAGGAATTGAACCCACATCTCTTTTGTCTCCGGCATTGGCAGGTGGGTTCTTTACCACTAGCGCTATAGACACATCAAAAAAAGTATTTTAAAAATTTTCAGTTGGCTTCTTGCTTAAAAAAAATCCCCTTATAAGAGACATACCTCTCTGATAGAGGATTCTGATAATGGGGAAACCGGGGTGGGGGCGGGGGGGGGTGCCGGATGCAGGAAGTATAATGAGAAATCTATAACTTCCCCTCAATTTAGCTGTAAACCTAAAACTATTCTAAAAATTAAGTTTTGTTTTTAAAAAATGTAGACTGACATTATTTGGTTTTCTTAATTGTTTTAAAATTCTCTAAAGACAACATCCTCCATTCCTACTGGGATGGACCACTCTCACTGTTTGCCCTTGTTACCCAGCCACCGCTCTGCTTCCTTCTGGGGCTTCACCTCCTACCATCTCAGAGCAATTCTCTGTAACCTTAAAGATCTTGTGTCACAAATGCACCAGGACTAATATGATCTACTCTAAGCCATTCTCTACATTTGTTGATAAATTTGTCAAACCAAGTAACCATGAAAGAGGACTATGGGCAATTTTAGTTTTTTGTTTTTGTTTTTTTTTTTTAAGAAAGTGAAAGCATTGTGGCTGGAAGCAATGGAAAATGGATGAGACTCAACAACAAATCAGAGACTGAACTGCCCCAGCTAATTCTGTCAGAAAGGAATAAACAAGCAGAGGCTTGATTCAGACTATTACCTTTAATACCTTAACAGAGACAGAAGAAGGAAAATGACTAAGTGATACACTTGAATTTCATACTTCACACATTGTCACTTAGCATCGCTTCTGCCTTATTCCTGTCATCCTGGCACTGATACAATATCTGAACAATAGAGAGAGACAGGAATGACGGTCTCCTTTTTGGGGAGTAATTAATTCAATGAGACATAAATAAGTACGTTCTTCTAAAAGAGATTCAAAAGCAAACACATTGGGGAAAAAACAAAACTTCAGCTAGGAGCGGCAACAAAGAGCAAACACTGGGTGAGGGAAAAGAGAATTCAAGCCCTTGACCATGAATTTAATACATGTATCTATTCACTCCTTTCATCAAAACAGATTAATAATTGATTCAGTTCAGTTCAGTCGCTCAGTCGTGTCCGACTGTTTGTGACCTCATGAACCGCAGCAAGCCAGACCTCCTTGTCCATCACCAACAGCTGGAGTCTACCCAAACCTATGTTGATTGAGTCGGTGATGCCATCCAACCATCTCATCCTCTGTTGTCCCCTTCTCCTCCTGCCCTCAATCTTTCCCAACATCAGGGTCTTTTCAAATGAGTCAGCTCTTCGCATCAGGTGGCCAAAGTATTAGAGTCTCAGCTTCAGCATCAGTCCTTCCAGTGAATATTCAGGACTGACCTCCTTTAGGATGGACTGGTTGGATCTCCTTGCAGTCCAAGGGACTCTCAAGAGTCTTCTCCAACACCACAGTTCAGAAGCATCAATTCTTCAGCACTAAGCTTTCTTTACGGTCCAACTCTCACATCCATACATGACTATTGGAAAAACCATAACCTTGACTAGATGGACCTTTGTGGACAAAGTACTGTCTCTGCTTTTTAATATTCTGTCTAGGTTGGTCATAACTTTCCTTCTAAGGAGTAAAGTGGCCAAGACCAAGTGAAGTTGCTCAGTTGTGTCTGACTCTTGGTGACCTCATGGACTGTAGCCTACCATGCTCCTCCATCCTTGGGATTTTCCAGGCAAGAGTACTGGAGTGGGTTGCCGTTTCCTTCTCCAGAGGATCTTCCCGACCCAGGGATCTAACCCAGGTCTCCCCCATTGTAGGCAGACACTTTACCATCTGAGCCACAAGCGAAGTCCAAGGAGTAAGCATCTTTTAATTTCATGGTGCAATCATCATCTGTAGTGATTTTGGAGCCCAAATAGCAAAGTCAGCCACTGTTTCCACTGTTTCCCTATCTGTCTGCCATGAAGTGATGGGTCTGGATGCCATGATCTTAGTTTTCTGGGTGTTGAGCTTTAAGCCAACTTTTTTCACTCTCTTTTAGTTTCATAAAGAGGTTCTTCAGTTCCTCCTCACTTTATGCCATAAGGATGGTATCATCTGCATATCTGAGGTTATTCATATTTCTCCCAGCAATCTTAATTCCAGCTTGTGCTTCCTCCAGCCTAGCATTTCTCATGATGTATTCTGCATAGAAGTTAAATAAGCAGGGTGACAATATACAGCCTTGACGTACTCCTTTTCCTATTTGGAACCAGTCTGTTGTTCCATGTCTAGTTCTAACTGTTGCTTCCTGTTGTGTACCTCTACCTATTTCATTAGGACACAGTCCAGTTTTCCCAAGGAGACCTCCTCCTTTGTTTTCTCTCTACACGTTATTGGGATGGAGTGACCATGATGGATTGTCTGTGATTATCAAGTCTGTTTCCTTGGAAGATTAAGGATCAAAAATGTTTTTCATGCCATTCAAAGGAGTATGGCATACAAAGATAATGGAGAACAACTGAAGTGGCAAAAGCAAATTTATGCTTTTTAAGGGATTTAGCACTGCTGTAGTAGGTTGAATGGTGACCCCTCCATCAAAGACGTTTATACCAAATCCCTAGAATTTGTTAATGTGATCCTATTTGGAAAAAAGAGAGTCCTTGCAGGTACAACTAAGGGTCCTGGGATGAGTTTATCCTGGATTATCTGGATGGGGGAATATATCCAATGATAGGTGCTTTATAAGAGACAGAAAGAGAACAAATACAAGGGAAGTCAACATGAAGACTTCAAAGAGGGGTGTGTCTGTAAGCCAAGAGACAGAAAGCACAAGAAACTAGAAGAGATAAAGGAAGGGTTCTCTGCTAGAGTGACAGAGGAATGTGACACTGACAACACCCAGGCTTCTGACTTCTGGCCTTCAGAACTGTGAGGGAATAAATTTATCTTGGCTTCTTTAGTGGCTAAGTGTTAAAGAGTCCACCTGCCAATTCAGGGGATGTAGGTTTGATCCCTGGGTTGGGAAGATCCCCTGGGGAAGTAAATGGCAACCCACACCAGTATTCTTGCCTGGAAAATCCCATGGAAAGAGGAGCCTGGTGGGCTCCATGGGGAGTCCATGGGATCACAAAAGAGTTGAGTATGACTTAGCAACTAAATAACGACAAATTTGTCTTATTTTGAGCTACCAGCTTGTAATAATTTGTTGTGACAGCCACAGGAAATTAATATTGCTTGTGACAACATTAGGACCGTGTTCGGTATAGGAGTAGGTTCTGGGCTGGAATATAATGGAAGAAAACTACTACTATAGAAAATATCTAGAAGAACATAAACCAAAATGTTAACTTTTGGTGGTGGATTATATAACGTTTATTTTCCTCTTTATTTTTATTTATGTTTTTCAATCTTGATAGTTTAATAGAACTGTATGTGCCTACTACTGTATGATTATAAATAAAAACAAACAAAATGAAGTAATAAGCATTGGAGCTAAGGCAGTGGAAGAGAGCATTGAGGAGATATTCCCTACTTACCTTTCTCTCTATATACCTGGCAATTTTTTTTTTTTATTTTTGAGTGCTCACTGTATGCTGTTTTAGACATTGTAGAGACAATAGTGAATGTTACAAAGGAAAAAAAAATAAAGCTCTGCCTTATGGAGAAAACCATAGTTTTGAACAGAGGTAACATGGATTTAAAAGGATCACTCTGCAGGCTGTGTGTAGCCACTGCTTTGAATCAAGTGAAAGCAAGTAGAGCAGTTAGGGGGGGTATCCCTGTGTTACATTTGAAACGATAATGGCTTATGCTGGGTAGGACTTCCCTGATAGCTCAATTGGTAAGACTCCGCCTGCAATGCAGGAGACCCCAGTTCAATTCCTGGGTCGGGAAGATCTGCTGGAAAAGGGATAGGCTACCCACACCAGTATTCTTGGGCTTCCGTTGTGGCTCAGCTGGTAAACAATCTGTCTGCAATGCAGGAGACCTGGGTTCGATCCCTGGAGAAGGGAAAGGCTACCCACTCCAGTATTCTGGCCTGGAAAATTCCATGGACTGTATAGACCATGGTGTCACAAACAGTTGGGCACGACTGAGTGACTTTCACTTCACTTATGCTATGGTATGATCTGGAAGGATAGCGTTTCTTCTGGTAACTGATGTGAAGAGAGCCAAAGGAAGTAATACAATTATCTTGATGTTTTCAAGGCACATAGTCATGGTGAGGCTATATTTTGGGGCCGTTAAGGAGGGCTCCTTATCTGAGGCTCAGCTCTTTACTGGCTTGCATGGAAGCTTGGTGTCAGGGGTGGTAGAACTGATCTTATTCTGAGTATTTGAGGTTGTCTCTTGGATTCTTTTAGCATTTTAAATAGCTCAACTGGAATTCTATCACCTCCACCAGTTATGTGCAAAGTGATGCTTCCTAAGGCCCACTTGACTTCACATTCCAGGATGTCTCACTCTAGGTGAGTGATCACACCATGGTGATTGTCTGGGTCATGAAGATCTTTTTGGTACAGTTCTTCTGTGTATTCTTGCCACCTCCTCTTAATATCTTCTGCTTCTGTTAGGTCCATACCATTTCTGTCCTTTATTGAGCCCATCTTTGCATGAAATGTTCCCTTGGTATCTAATTTTCTTGAAGAGATCTCTAGTCTTTCCCATTCTATTGTTTTCCTCTATTTCTTTGCATTGATCACTGATGAAGGCTTTCTTATCTCTCCTTGCTATTCTTTGAAACTCTGCATTCAAATGGGTATATCTTTCCTTTGCTCCTTTGCTTTTTGCTTCTTTTCTTTTTACAGCTATTTGTAAAATAGCTTTTTGATAGCCACTTTGCTTTTTTGCATTTCTTTTTCTTGGAGATGGTCTTGATCCTGTCTCCTGTACAATGTCACGAACCTCCATCCATAGTTCATCAGGCACTCTATCAGATTTAGTCCCTTAAATCTATTTGTCACTTCCACTGTATAATCATAAGGGATTTGATTTAGGTCATACCTGAATGATCTAGTGGTTTTCCCCACTTTCTTCAGTTTAAGTCTGAATTTGACAATAAGGAGTTCATGATCTGAGCCACGTCAGCTCCCTGTCTTGTTTTTGCTGACTCTATAGAGCTTCTCCATCTCTGGCTGCAAAGAATATAATCAGTCTGATTTCAGGCTTGACCATCTGGTGATGTCCATGTATAGAGTCTTCTCTTGTGTTGCTGGAAGAGAGTGTTTGCTTTGACCAGTGCATTCTCTTGGCAAAACTCTATTAGCCTTTGTCCTGCTTCATTCCGTACTCCAAGGCCAAATTTGCCTGTTACTCCAGGTGTTTTTTGACTGCCTACTTTTGCATTCCAGTCTCCTATAATGAAAAGGACATCTTTTTAAAAGGTCTTTAGAACCTTTTAAAAGGTTCTAAAAGGTCTTGTAGGTCTGCATAGAACTATTCAACTTCAGCTTCTTCAGCATTACTGGTTGGGGCATAGACTTGAATTATCATGATATTGAATAGTTTGCCTTGGAAACAAACAGAGATCATTCTGTCATTTATGAGATTGCATCCAAGTACCGCATTTTGGACTCTTTTGTTGACTATGATGACTACTCCATTTCTTCTAAGGGATTCCTGCCCACAGTAATAGATATAATGACCATCTGAGTTAAATTCACCGATTCCAGTCCATCTTAGTTTGCTGATTCCTAGAATGTCGATGTTCATTCACCTGTTTGACCACTTCCAATTTGCCTTGATTCATGGACCTAACATTCCAGGTTCCTATGCAATATTGCTCTTTACAGCATTGAATTTTGCTTCTATCACCAATCACATCCACAACTGGGTGTTGTTTTTGCTTTGGCTCCATCCCTTCATTCTTTCTGGAGTTATTTCTCCACTGATCTCCAGTAGCATATTGGGCACTACCGACCTGGGGAGTTCATCTTCCAGTGTTCTATCATTTTGACTTTCATACTGTTCGTGGGGTTCTCAAGGCAACAATACTGAAGTGGTTTGCCATTCCCTTCTCCAGTGGACCACATTCTGTCAGACCTCTCCACCTTGACCCGTCTGTCTTGGGTGGCCCCACATGGCATGGCTTAATTTCATTGAGTTAGACAAGACTGTGGTCCATGTGATCGGATTGGCTAGTTTTCTGTGATTGTTGTTTCAGTCTGTCTGCCCTCTGATGCTGTCTCTCTGTGCCTACCATCTTACTTGGGTTTCTCTTACCTTGGACGTGGGGTATCTTTTCACAGCTGTATCACCTCACAGCCGCAGCTCTTGACCTTGGACATGGGGTATCTCCTCTCAGTTCCTGCTCGAACTGTTTCACAACTGCACTCATCTCACATGCTAGTAAAGTAATGCTCAAAATTCTCCAAGCCTGGCTTTAGCAATGCATGAACCATGAACTTCCAGATGTTCAAGCTGGTTTTAGAAAAGGCAGAGGAACCAGAGATCAAATTGCCAACATCAGCTGGGTCATTGAAAAAGCAAGAGAGTTCCAGAAAAACATCTATTTCTGCTTTATTGACTAAACCAAAGCCCTTGACTGTGTGGATCACAATAAATTGTAGAAAATTCTGAAAGAGATGGGCGATCCAGACCATCTGACCTGCCTCTTGAGAAACCTATATGCAGGTCAGGAAGCAACAGTAATAACTGGGCATGGAACAGCAGACTGATTCCAAAAAGGAAAAGGAGTACATCAAGGCTGTATACTGTCACCCTGCTTATTTAAATTATATGCAGAGTACATTGTGAGAAACGCTGGACTGAAAGAAGCACAAACTCGAAACAAGATTGCTGGGAGAAATATCAATAACCTCAGATATGCAGATGACACCACCCATATGGCAGAAAGTGAAGAGGAACTAAAGAGCCACTTGATGAAAGCAAAAGAAGAGAGTGAAAAAGTTGGCTTAAAGCTCAACATTCAGAAAACTAAGGTCATGGCATCTGGTCCCATCACTTCATGGCAAATAGATGAGGAAACAGTGGGAACAGTGGGCTGACTTTATTTTGGGGGGCTCCAAAATCACTGCAAGATGATGATTGCAGCCATGAAATTAAAAGATGCTTACTCCTTGGAAGAAAAGTTATGACCAACCTAGACAGCATATTAAAAAGCAGAGACATTACTTTGTCCACAAAGGTCCATCTAGTCAAGGCTATGGTTTTTCCAGTAGTCATGCATGAGTGTGAGAGTTGGGGTATAAAGAAAGCTGAGCGCCGAAGAATTGATGCTTTTGAACTGTGGTGTTGGAGAAGACTCTTGAGAGTCCCTTGGACTGCAAGAAGATCCAACCAGTCGATCCTAAAGGAGATCAGCCCTGAATGTTCATTGAAAGGACTGATACTGAAGCTGAAACTCTAATACTTTGGCCACCTGATGCAAAGAGCTGACTCATTTGAAAAGACCCTGATGCTGGGAAAGATTGAGGGCAGGAGGAGAAGGGGACGACAGATGATGAGATGGGATGGCATCACTGACTCAGTGGGCATGAGTTTGTGTAAACTCCAGGAGTTGGTGATGGACAGGGAGGCCTGGCATGCTGCAGTTCATGGGTTTGCAAAGAGTCGGACAGGACTGAGTGACTGAACTGAACTGCACTTGGATTCTATTGGTGAAGTACTCAATGGTACTCAAAATGAAGTGATCAGAATGCCACTGGAATAGGGAGGAGGACCTCATGGATAAGTTATATTTCTAAGTCTAAACTCCACAAGTCTATTTCTGAGAATTATGCCAAAGGCATATGCCTTGCAAAAATGAATCCCATTGGATGGCACCTCTTTTCACACAAGACTATTTTGCAATAAATTAGGTGATGAGGAGAAATAATTTCCTGTGTTTATTTCTAAAGTTGGGGACTATCTCCAATAACTCCTTAACAAAATGAATGCATGAGAATCACTGATGATATTTTGTGGTTAATTATCAGGAACTACTTAGGAAACAACTTTAATTACTGGAAATTGTCCTGCCAACTGACAATGCTGTTCATTGAGTCAGCTAATGAAACTCACTTGCCCTGTTTTCTCAGAAATAACTTTGTAATTGAGAAATAGACTAATTTTGTAAAACCTTTTTCCTGCAGAAATCTTTTTAATTATCCAAAAAAAGATTTGCCATTGACTTAAGTTTAGTCTAATTTCTAAAATAGTGAAAGAACATTAAAACCCTATGTAGAATGTTAGAAAGTGAGACTGAAGATTTTTTTTTTTTTTTTTTTTTGAGAACTGGAAACAGAATGAAATGATCAACTAACTAGCATGAGTGGATGCCTCAAGCAATAGAGATGCTTTGAGCTTACATTGAGTTGAGGACATCTGAGTAGCCCATGCCAGAAGGGTAGATCAGGTAAATAATATAATACTCTCAGCTTCTAGAAATCACCACCCTGCTTTATGAATAAGTTTATTTGCCTATACAAGTATCCTCAGCCCAGCATGTTTTAAAATTAGCTGAAATGCCATTAACCATTGGAAGTTTTTGTTTTTGTTTTTTTTTCAAATTCCAGTTCTGTTGAACACAGTCACAGTCACAAAGTATGTTAGAGGGATTACTTGCATCTTTTATCATTGTCTCTTCAGGACTCTAGATCATTCTAAATTGCCACGGGGACTCAGATTATCCTCTAATATCTGTATTGAGGATAATTCATGTTAGTTCTTATGGACAACCAATTGAGCTAAAGTTTTACCTCCAAGAAAAGAAAGTCTTTTTGCTTGCCTTTCCAAGAAAGAAATAGAGAAGCTATCCTGGAAAGGACGATAAAAGAAATAGATTTTGCATTCATAGAAAGGAAGCCTAGCATGAAAAAACATGTTATGTGCATAAATATAGCCCAGGTACCTGGCTTAAGGAGGGCTTCCCAAGTGGTGCTAGTGGTAAAGAACCTGCCTGCCAATGCAGGAGGTGCCAGAGATGCATATTCAATCCCTAGGTTGGGAAGATTCCCTGAAGGAGGACATGGCAACCCATTCCAATCATCTTTCCTGGAGAATCTCATGGACAGAGGAGCTTGGCGGCTACTGTCCATGGGGTCACAAAGAGTCAGACACGACTGAAGCCAATTAACACACACTCATGCACCTGGGTTAAGGACTAGATTATAGAGGGTAACAGGCTGTAGTCTGAAGAGGTTGGCTATGGGATTAGGATGCCTGTGTGAATCAAAGTCCAGGGTCATGGGGATTAACTTAAAAGAGGAAAGGATACAATCTTCTGTTTCTGAATCCTGAGCCTAACTGGCTCTCCTACTAATTATGGAGTCACCAAGAATAGCCATAAATTTGATTTCATTGACACCATCACACATGGTTCCTGTGTGATTAAGAGTGATTCTCTTAATAGACGATTATTGAAAGAGGGAAGCATAATATGACTTCCTCAACATTCCTCAGATAATATCTTCTGTACCTCTCTCTGCCTGTTGATGGTATTCTACTACACTTTGAAATCTGATAGGCATCATTTTAACTTAGTTAAAAGTAGAAATTTACATCTTCTACTTAATTTTATATCAAACAAAGGATCTGGTACAATGCTTTGCACATAGTAGGGACTCAGGTTGTATCTGTAAAATTGATAAAGGGAAGGAGGACGAGGACAGGGAAATGAAACCATTCTGCAACAAAGACTGCAGATGGAAAAGTATCAATATCTCTTCCCAAATTGCTTGAGTACCACAGGTAAATGGCACACCTACATTCTATTTGTCCTACCACCCTCAACCCAGAAATCTCTCCTTGATATGTGCTCTATTTATATTTATATTTACGATAGTTCAATGATCAAGCTATGATTGCATATGCTAACTTCAGTTCCTCCATGAAAGATGTGTGATCCATTCCAATCATCCTAATTCCTCATGCAGATGTTCCTAAATGATTCCATTCTTCTTAATCACATGGTCTCAAAGGGCTCCACCTGTGAGGGGAGGCAAGCCACAGCTATAGCTTAAAGAGAACTGTCTTTCCCTGGGGTCATCTCCCCAAGCATTGGGGGATATAACTGATTATTTTAACAAGCAGAATTTCTTTCCCTTCAAGTTATGACCTGTTTATATCAGATAAATTCAAAGCTTCTGGGCAAGCACCTTAAGGCCATTTCTTTTTTCCCTCTCACAAGTTTTTGGCTGTTTGCCTTCAAACTGTAAGCTGGCAGACTTCATCCTTTAAAAGCTTAATAACCTGAAAACCCACTGGGCACCTAGAATACCTGTAGTTCTCAGCCACAAAGCTGGAGAATGGATGGAATAAAAATCTAGTGTATTTGACCTTCTCACCTCCTGCTTATAGTCCATGCCTCCCATAATACCCTCTTCAGTCCTCACTGAGGCCAGAAGTACAGACAACTTTGCTCACACACATCAGCTACTGTTCATCTCACTGGCAACTGGGCCCTCTGGTTAGAGGTCTTCAAAGGGTAGTTCCCATACCTATAATGGACTTCCTAGGTGGTGCTAGTGATAACCTGCCTGCCAATGCAGGAGATGCTAGAAGCACAGGTTTGAGCCCTGGATTGGGAAGATCCCCTGAAGGAGGGCATGGCAACCCACTATGGTATTCTTGCCTGGAGAATCCTATGGACAGAGGAGCCTGTTGGGACACAGTCCATAGGGTCACAAAGAGTCTGAAATGACTGAAGCAACTTAGCATGCAGTCCAGATCTCCTAAATTAGAAACTCTAAGGACAGATTCCACCACTTTGGGTATTAACAGGCCATCCAGGTGATTCTAATGCTTGCTAAAGTTTGAGAACCACTGCTCTGGGAAACTGAAACGATAGCTTGCTGTAAGCCACCGGGTAATTTATAACACTAAGGAATGATCATTACCCATGGTCTCAGAAATTTGGGGAGCTGGTGAGCTCCTTTCAAAGGAAACATACTCAGCTTTGAAGGTGCTTGGGTGGCTGACTTTGTGCATTTGGATGTATACAGTATTCTCCTTCTATGTGGTCCAAAAAGGATGAAGAAAATCAGAGAATTCCAATGTGAGTTGGTAAAACCTGGGACTGTCAAAGCAGGGACTGGAGTTACTGTATCCTTTTAGATTTGACTATCCATACGCAGTTATTATTTACCTCCTTTCTTTTTTTATCACATTGATTTTGCTTTCTAGTGTTTTCCTCATCAAAGGTGTTTTAAAACAAGGATTTTTTCTTTCTGTAAGGTATGGGGACCTAAGTGGTGACTCAGATGGCAAAGAATTCACCTGCAATGCAGGAGGCCTGGGTTGGATCCCTTGGTTGGGAAGATCCCCTGGAGGAGGGCATGGCAGTATTCTTGCCTGGAGGATCCCCATGGACAGAGTAGTTACAGTCCACGGGGTCACAATGAGTTGGACATAACTGAGTGATTAATCATAGCACAGCACTGTAAGGTATACAACAAAAGTAAATACCTCATTAAAAAAAAAAAAAAGAAGAAGAAATGCAGGACCTAACTTTAAGACAAATAAGTTACCTGTGTTCTATGCCGTTTTTAGTCACTTCAGTCATGTATGACTCTTCGCAACACTATGGACTCTAGCCCGCCAGGCTCCTCTGTCTGTGGGGTTCTCCAGGCAAGAATACTGGAATCAGTTGTCATACACTCCTCCAGGGGATCTTCCCAACCCAGGGATTGACCCCACATCTCTTGCATCTCCTGCATTGGCAGTCAGGTTCTAGCACCACTTGGGAAGCCCAAGAATTTACCTATCATATGCAAATATGTCTCAGGGAAAGCTTCTTTTGAATCCAACCTCCCTAATAAGAATGAACATCTTCACTTGACCCCCTTTTTATACTGCAGAAACTACACAGTGCTGGCATAGTTATTCTCCTAAATTGTGGGATATTCACTCAAAAAACTGGGCAGCCATTTTAAGTTTCTGTTAATCTAAGCACTTAAGCTCATTAGAGGAACTCATTCTTTAAAGCAAAGTTCCAGAGAATCTGTTTGAAATGCCCTTAATGGTGTATGTTTTAGCAAATTTGAGTTTTCCTATAACCAAGTTTACATAAAGTAGGATTCAACTGAGTTAATTTTTAACAAGAAAGAGGCAAAGCAGATGGATGCATGATTGGGGGTTTATGGAAACTTCTGGGAGGCTGCAGTTTGGGAAGGCAGACAATACGAGTGAAATTAAAGTCCAAGTTAACTGAGCATTATATTAGAAGTAGAGAATTTGGGTTCTAATCCCTTGAGAATCTCTCTCTTTCTCTCTCTCTCTCTCATATACATATGTGCCTCCCCGATGGCTTAGTGAATTGAAAGTTGCTCAGCCATGTCCAACGCTTTGAGACCCCATGAACTATACAGTCCATGGAATTCTCCAGGCCAGAATACTGGAGTGAGCAGCCATTCCCTTCTCCTTGGGATCTTCCCAACCCAGGGATTGAACCCAGGTCTCCCACATTGCAGGTGGATTCTTTACTGTCTGAGACACCAGAGAAGCCCAAGAATAATGGAGTGGGTAGCCTATTTATTCTCCGGTGGATCTTCCTGACTCAGGAATTGCACGCAGATTCTTTACCAGCTGAGCTACCAGGGAAGCCCACCCTGATGGCTTTGGGGTGCACTTATTCAGAATTGTGTTCATCACTGAGATAACACTGACAGGTGTGGCCTTTCTTCCCTGAGACTGGATCCTATTCAGGTTGCCTTATGATGCTGAGTTAACTCTTGTACTGAAATTAGATTCCATTCTAGAATGAGTTATAGGAAACTTCAGTTTAGATGAGAAAGTGTTATCCTCATGAGGATTGGTGGCTCAGTTGGTAAAGAATCTGCCTGCAGTGCAGGAGACCTGAGTTTGATCCCTTGGTCAGGAAGATCCTCTGGAGGAGGAAATGGCAACCTTCTCCAGTATTCTTGCTGGGAGAATCCCATAGACAGAGGAGCCTGGTGGGCTACAGTCCATGGGGTATATATTAAATATATATATATATGACATCACATGGTTTTATATATATGTATATGTATATATATATATATGACATCACATGGTATTTCTCTTTTCCTGTCTGACATTTCATCTAGCATAATGCCTTCAAGATCCATCCCTGTTGTTGTAGATGGCAATATTTTCTTCTTTTATGGCTGAATGAAATATTCCTCTGTGTGTCTTGTTTGCCTATCCATTCATTCATTGGTACATTGAGGTTGTTTCCATATCTTGGCTATTGTAAATAATATTGCAGTTGACATGGGTTGCAAATATCTATTCAACATAGCATTTTCATGTCCTTTGGATAAATATTCAGAAGTGGAATTGCTGTATCATATGGATCTACTATAATTTTTTGAGAAATCCCATAACATTTTCCACAGTTACTACACTAATTTACCCTCCCATCAACCATACACCTGAGTTCCCCTTCTGTCCTTGCCAGCTCTTGTTATTTCTTGACTTTTTGATGATAGCCATTCTGCCATGTGTGACGTGGTATTTCATTGTGGTTTTGATGTTCATTTCCCTGGCGATTAGTGATATTTAGTGCATTTTTATATATCTGTTAGCTATCTGTGTGTCTCTTAAAAGATCTATTCAGATATTCTACCCCATTTGTTGAATTAGGTTGTTTTTTCTTACGGTTAAGTTGTATGAGTGCTTTATATATTTGAAATATTAACTCCATATCAGGAATATGGTTTGCAAATATTTTCTCCCATTCTATATATTGCTTTTTGTTTTGTTGATAGTTTCCTTTGTGGTACAGAAGCTTTATATGGGCTTTCCTGGTAGCTCAGCTAGTAAAGAATCCACCTGCAATGCAGGAGACCTGGGTTCGATCCCTGGGTTCGGAAGATCCCCTGGAGAAGGGAAATGCTACCCACACCAGTATTCTGGCCTGGAGAATTCCATGGACTGTATAGTCCATGGGGCCGCAAAGAGTCGGACACGACTGAGCAACTTTCACTTCACTTCACAGAAGCTTTATAGTTTGATATAATCCCACCTGTTTATGTTGGCTTTTGGTGCCTTAGCTTATGGTATCAAATCTAAAAAAAATTGTCATCAAGACTGGTTTCAGGTATTATATTTGATCACTTCATGAATCCATGTTCTTCTTGTCCAAGGCCATGCTCATCTTCTATCATTCCAGTTTTAGTACATGTATGTGCTGCTGAAGCAAACAAAGAAACATTCCTTTTAGCATCTCAATGTATGTGTGCACTTATATGTATATGGTTGGAGGCAGTGAGGATTAGAGTAAATCTGAGGTACGACCTAGTATACTGAATGTACTGCTACATAAGACATAAGCTGTTGGGATAAAGAGCTATCAACTAGTAAAAACCATCTAATTTGTGAAGTGCTGAGCTATATTCAGAGTGTAAGCAATGGCCTTTGTGTGCTTTCCCAAAATGTACACCTACCCCCCAAGTAGAGATTTGAATTGGTGCCATCCTCTGCTGGTCAGAGTTGGAAAACATGGGTTTGTGATCAGTTTGCTCCATCTAAACTCAGGGCTGAAGTTCAGAATCATTTTCTCAAAAGAATGTTTTCTCCAACCATATTCTGCCACCTGCTCTGTGCAAGAATATGTGGGACTGGGAACAGGCTGACAGTCCAAGCACCCTCAATTTGGTTGACCTCTGTGCCTGGCATTTCAAGGGTCCAAACCCTTCACTCCTGGGCCAAACCAATAAAAATAAATACCTCACAACTTCATCGTGGAGATCACAGTAAAAATGAGTATTGACCTTGTTGCCATGGGATGTTACCCTTGCTGTTTTCCACTCACAATCTGGTTCTGGGCAGAGCAAGGAAAGCAGAATGAAATTGTACTCAGGCTCAATTATACATTCAAATTGCCTGTATTTAAAAACCCCTAAAATCTGTAATGGCTTAATTAAGATGGTAACTTTATGGCATGCTTCTGCTCACAGCCTGACTCTGAAGCCTTTCTCTTTCATGAAGTCAGGGGCAATTCTGCTTTGCTGGGATATCTGACTGCTGGAAAGAGGCGGGGGCGCTCCAGGGTGGGAGAAGGAAGAAAGTGGATCTTGGGAAAGCTAAATTCCCCTTGTGGCAGATAGTCTACAAATCTCTAGTCCTTTGGAGTACATAAAAGAGAGCTCTGGGGAAAAAGTAGGCATTAATTTAGATTTAGAAAGAGCAGGGTGAGTTTTCACTTGGTGAAGCTCGCCTCTGGAATCCATCAACTAAAACACTATTTCGTAGAAGAGGAAAATTCAGGTTATGACTTGCATTTTCCCTGAAAGCAAAAGTGTACGTATGTGCTCAGTCATGTCTGATTCTTTGTGACCCCGTGGACTGTAGCCCGCCAGGCTCCTCTTTCCTGGGTGAGAATACTCGAGTGGATTGCCGTTTCCTCCTCCAGGGGATCTTCCCAAACCAGGGATCAAACCCATGTCTCCTGTGTCTCTTGCATTGGCAGGAAGATTCTTTACTACTGCAGCACTGAAAGCAAAAGAGTACCCTCCTATTTGAAAGCCCCATCTCCTGTGGAGCCCCATCTCTTGTCCTAAACCAAATGGCATCCTTCTTACTTTTCATGCCCCCATGATTTATAACCTTGGAGGAACATTTAATGTCATTGAATGGACTTTCCACCTTCATCTGGAGGTGGCTGACCTCTGCTGAGAGGTAGACTTTTCTCAGTCTGCACCATCTGCTTTCCAGAAAGAGCTTCTTAGGGCTGTAGTAGTTTCATTATTAAAACGTTCAATCTCTTGATGCTGTTTGAGGAATCCTTATCTAGAGAAGTTGGGGAATTTGTCCAGTGCAAGAATTAACTTAATAAAATTAATTGCTGATCACTTGTATTTTTTCAAGTGCAGTTAAAGATATGGGCTAAAGAATCAGACTATTTTTTCCCTAATGCCCCCTCTATCATTCACTTGTATGGAGACTTACGTGAGCAAATCTAATAGAATACTAGACTGTTAATAGTTCCTGCTTCCCAGGTGGCCCAGTGGTAAAGAATCTGTCTGCCAATACAGGAGATGCAAGACAGGTGGGTTGGATCCTTGGGTTTGGAGGATCCCCTGGAGGATGAAATGACAACCTGCTCCAGTATTCTTGCCTGGAAAATTCCATGGACAGAGGAATCTTGTGGGCTATAGTCCATGGGATCACAAACAGTCAGATAGGACTGAGCACATACGCACACTAATTCCTACCTCATAAGTTTGAAAGTGCAAGTAAAATTCACTCAGTCGTGTTGACTCGTTGCAACCCCATGCAACTCCATGGACTGTAGCCTGCCAGGCTCCTCTGTCCATGGAATCACTGGAGTGGGTAGCCATTTCCTTCTCCAGGGGATCTTCCCAACCCAGGAATCGAGACCAGGGTCTCCTGCATTACAGGCAGATTGTTTACCAGCTGAACCAGGGAAGCCCACCTCATAAGTTTAGTAGAATTTAATGAACTAATACATATAAAACATATGTATTATTATACATATGTTATACATATTATACATATGTTACACGTATACATATATTATGTATATGTTATACATATAATAATACATATAAGACACAGTGCCTTCTTAATCACTAAATGTTTATGCTATTCTTATCACTTTTGTTATTATTAATTTCATCAAGCTCACATTCCGTAGAATTTATACTTATGCCAACACGAAAAGTTATATATCATTATATTATATTAAAAGTTATATATCTGATCATGGATCAGATAAAGAGAGATGTAGACATATTTGCCACCCTGAATCTGCAGGGTTACAGGGAGGCGATTGGTGACCCACTTTCACTGTCTTGCTTATTTGGAATTCTGGCATCTATTTTTATTTCTTCCTTTAAACAGTTGCTTGCCTTAGCCTTTTGGGCATTGAGCAAAAAGAGTTTTTCATTTTTAGGAAGCCACATGTTCTCTATCTTTAAATCAAAGGTGAATGCAGCGTACCATGGCAGTTATCCAAAGTTTGGAGGCCACATGGACTTTCTGCTTTAAACTCATTTTCTATGAAGTCAAAACTCATCTTTTGCTTTGGAAAGCACGGAAGGTGATTAGCTGAGACAGCACTGAACAGACATGAGAAGGAGGCCCCTGGTGGCCGAAAGGAGGCTTCTTCCTCTCAGTTTTTTAATGGCATGAGAAAGGCATTAATCCACACTTCATTTCCTATTAGCCAAATAGAAATGTCTTGAGATAATGTGAATACCTTATGGCATAAGTGACTTTCTAAAGTATCTTATTAGAATTCCTTATCTATGTAATTTAGGCAGCCTTGGGGCTTGACAGCCAGGAACATTCTTCTTGAACACTGACTCTTGGGAGCAGCTCACAAAAAGTTAGTCAGATACCACTGAGAGACTTCTAGGGGGCATGCAGGCTTAGCCTTTTCTCAAGCACTGGGCCCTTCTGTCATGCCACATGCAGGTGACTTCCTTGGGTGGCAGCTTCCCCAGATTTCCCAAAGGTCTCTCAAGAACCATTAGGACAAATCACACTGTCACAAATGGGAGGTGGGACATTACCGCAGAAAGCAAGGTGAGAAACTCCATCCTTGAAGGGTGTTCAACATGCTTTTGAGGATGATGCCCTAGGTTTCAAAGGCATGCTTGTGCAATAGGAGGTTTGATAGACTACATACGCTGCTTTGCTGTTTTTTAATGTGAAAGAGGCTAATGTGGATTGTTATAGGAGAAAATTCAAAGCAAAATAACACCCAAATAATAGCCCTAAACCCAGGCAAACTGAAACTCCCTCCAAGGTGCTTCTGTCGCTTCGTAATGGAAGATTATGTTTTATTTGAAGAAAGTGGCTCAGCTGAGGATGTGCATGCAAGAGCCAGTGACTTTGCATTGCTGAGTTCCAACCTCCAACTCTTTTCACTAAAAGTCTCTTACTATTCTGCTCAGATTTACTTGAAATGAAGAGTCATTTTCTTTGTTTCCCCAGAAGACTCTGCCCGAAGCCACAATGTCCACCATCTACATTGTTCTTTTTCTATTGAAAAATTAATATTTTATTGTTTTTATTGTGATAAAAGTCACATAATATAAAACATACTATTTTAACCATATTTAACTTTACAGTTCAGTGACACTAAGTACCTTCACATTGTTGTCCAACTCTCACCATCATCCATCTCCCAAATATTTCTCCTTCCTAAACTGAAACTCTGTCCCTATTAAACACTAACGCATCATCGCCACTTCTCACTGGCCACCACCCCAACTCCACCCTGTCCTTGGCATCTACCAGTGTACTTTCTGACTGTGAATTTGACTATTCTAGGTATCTCGTGTAAGCACCGTCTGCAATGTTTTCCTTTATTTTTCAGTTTATCCTTATAAGACTGACTCCCGGTAAATGTGTGTTTGCTTATATGAACAGGCACCATGTCCTTTGAAAATTGTTTGATTATTCCATAGATTCACTGACCTTAATTGTAAAGCTCAGCATACTGTCCTCATAACGACAAGCTTTCTACATTCATATTTTTGTGGGTGTATTTTTGGCATCTGAGTGTTATGATTGAAGCTTGATTCCTAAAATGCAAGTGCATTGGATTTTTTAAACGCTGCCCATTTATCTTGCTACATGAATCAATTTTTTTTCCCTACTTCTCTTCTCACCAATACTGTTGCTTTTCAATTCCTCCAACGTATTTCAGGTAAATGGTTACATCAGTGTGTCTGCAGTTAAAGACGTGTCAGATGTTTCCTGCCGAGGCAGGGAAGATGAACACAGCTAATGGGTAAATGGTAGGCCAATGATGAGGTCAATATTTACCCCATGCTACACTAAATCTTCATAACAAGATGTCAATACTCAGTGTGGAGTGCTACAGCCTTCCAGGATAGTTTCATTTGAAAGGTATTCTGGGAATAAAGCTTCCCATACTTTTGTGGTATGCTTTTGGTCCTAAAAGGAAATCATCGTTTATATCAGATTGAAGATCTAGGAACCCCACTGGTTTTTAAACTTAATATACCTCAGAATGATTTGGGACACTTTTAGATAAATACGGATTCCTAGATTCCACCTATATTCTTGAAAGAGTCAATTCCTAGGCAGGTTGGTAAGAAGCCTGGGGGTCACTGAGGAGAGAGGGGTCTGGGGTTCTTGAGGAAGAGATAAGGGTCTGGAATTCTCAAGGAGGAAAGGACAAACATCTTTTTTTTCTCTACATTCCTTAGTATTAGTCACATAAAACATTTTTTTCTTTAAGCCCTGAACTGATGATTACACAACAAACAACTCAGTTTAAACTCTGTACTAAGGATTATATAACAACAGTGTATCCTGCTTGAGGACAGTTTCTCCTTCCTGAAAACCTTCTGGCTAATCCTGTTATCCTAAAATGCAAATTGTGGGAGTGGGTCTGGTAAAATTTTCACAAACTTGAGACATTAATTATTGTAATAATTAATTAAAAGGTATATAACTCCCTTGCTAACACTAGTGAGGGGGACACTCTCCATCCCCTGCTGATGTCTATGTCAGAAGCTTTCTCTGTTCCTTTTTCACTTTAATGAAACTCTGCTACACAAAAACTCTTGAGTGATCAAGCCTGGTCCCTGCTCCCAAAGTTAAATTTTCTTCTTCAGAGATCACTAATCACTGTAAGCTATCACCTTGGGGGCTCGTCTGGGATCTTCAGGACAAGGTAAGAACACTCAGAGCTCTCGCCTCTCTGCTTTCTCAGTATTCACATTTTCTGCTGTACTTTACTAACTCTATGGTGTGCTCGCGTGAATGACAAGCCCTGCGCAAACCAAGTGATGAGCCCCGCTCTGCGGTTTCAGGGTGCCTCGTAATGACTGAAGGCAACCCCAGAAAGGGGAGCCTTGTTTAAGCCTTGTATAAGCTGGCAGGAGCTTATACCGACCTGCCAATGCCAAGAGACACCCAACATCCCTGCTAGGGGAGTGGCCAGAAACAGGCAAAGCATGTGGACCAAACTTTCCTTTCTCAGTCACCTTTTCCTGGTCTGGTTGACCATTTCATAATTGCATGGGAAATTAGAACTACTAACCTAATCTGTTGAATCATAGACTTTCAAGGGACTTGTGATCCATGCTGTTATTGTGTGTTTTTACCTATACCCCATGTATGGAAGCTCTTAGACTTGCTAGACCAGGCAAGCCTTGCTAGTTACTAGGAGAACGTGTGGAGCGAGGTGGAGCTCTAGCTCCAGCAGCATGTTCAGGAACTAGGTGGAACTGCAGCTGCAGGAATGTCTCTCAGGTTAGAGGTTACTCTCTTGGCTGCCTGCCTGAGGGGCCAGTGACCTGAAAGTGAGTCTTTGTCAGGGCTGTGTCTCTTTCCATGTGGATAGAAGCACTGCTAGTGACCATGAGGTTTTTGAGGACACAGACCAGGAACTGCAGAATCTGGTCAGATTGGAAATGCAATGGACTTCTTCCTTTGGTAGTGCTAGCTCTTAGCAGACCAGAGAAGGCTCTCTGATGGCTTCTGTCAACTCCTTAGATATTTCTTTTGTGGAAGCTGTGGAAAAGAACTGGAAGATTTGGCCCTAGTAGCTTGAGGACAAAAATCACTTTCCTCTCTGGCCAACCCTCCACAACCTTTTTTGCTATCACATATACTGGTGTGGTGACACTTGATTTTTGTTCGCCCCTTTATGACTCATTGCTTCTACTGTGGCCAGGACTGTACTCAGGAGTGTGCATAGGCACATGAAAGATGGATGCTTCCCCTAGTAGTACTAGCTTAGCATTACAAAAAGCTACTCTGCTCCACCCTGAGTGGCATCAGAGGAAAAGGGAAAATCAAACAAAGGTCTTGCTGGTATGGAACTAAATCAATCTGGGATGCCATCAGGTCTACCCCTGGTGCATCTCCACCCCACCTTGGTGGTAGAACCGGGAGGGACAAGTAAGACACCTGCATTGGTAAGGGACAGACTAAGTCCAACCAGGGAAGGAAAGCTTCCCTGGAGAGTCGGTCTACACCCCCATCTAGAGCAAGGAAGGACATTTCTGGTGGAAAGAAGCCACTGCTGTGGATGCCACTTTTTTCTCTCTTACAAATGGGAGCTAGCAGTTCCAGAACCACTCCTTTAAAATGTATTTTTTTTAAAAACTGGGACAAGTTTGATCCCCAGAATTTAAAAAGACATGCCTGATCTTCTTCTGTGATACTGAATGGCCACAGTATCCTTGGGAAGACGGGTAACATTGACCTGTTGAAGCATCTCAATTATTAGTGTTTTACAACTGGACTGGTTTGTAGACAATAAGGGAAACTGGTAAAAGTGACATACGTGTTGCTCTTTATCTCTCTGCAAGACATGTCACACTTATGCCTTACGGTACAGATTTGGGTGTGGAACCTTCAGCTCCCTCCTGTCCTCTACTTTGCCCCTTTACCTGGGGCTCCCAGGTGAACAGGCTGAGAATCAGGGCACCCTTCTAGGAGGGGTTACCTCAGTCTCAGGAGAATTTCAAACAGTCCCAACTGCAGTCAAGACTATTGAGATGATCCAAAAAGTACAGAGAAGCCTTTACAGAACTAACTTTACTTTATGACCTTACTTGGAGAGATGTAATATATGTCTCAAGACAGACGCTGACTCCTGACACGACAGCTTGAGTTTCGGGGGAAGCTACTACTTTGGGAGATGAAGGATTTGAACATGAGACAAGTGGAAAGAAGGAACACGAAATAGCCCTCCTTCCTACTGGGAGCCAAGTGGTTCCAAAAACAGCCGCTTTGCTGGATGTATTTTTGAAGGACTTAAGCGATGTATGCTAAGACTTTAGACTATGCTAAGTTGGCTAACATAGAATAGGGAGAGAAGGAAACTCCTGGTAAATTCCTAGATAGGCTATGGGAGGCTTTCCACAAGTTTACTCATGTTGATTTTTGAAAGTGCAGAAGGGGGAATGATCTTAAGAATTTCTCACTCAGTCAGCTCCAGATATCTGCCGTAAGTTATAAAAAACAGGTGTTTGGACGAAGCCAATCTTTAAAAAACTGTTACAGATGGTTCAGATGATATATTATGGTAGCTAATATAAGGAGGAAAATGAGGCAAAAAAAGAACCAGGTAAAAGACTGAAGCCCCAACAATGGCTGTAAAATCTGCTCTGAAACAGCCTGAGAAAAATGCCCAGAGGGCCCCAGGTGAAAAGGGATGGGCTTGTTATTACTGTGGAAAGGAGGGGCATTTCAAGTGGGATTGCCCTCAGGCATCTGAGCCGCCCCCAGCTCCATGTCCAGTCTGCAAAGGACCATGATGGAGAAGAGACTGCCCTCCAAGGTGTAGGCACCAGAGGTCAGGCTTTCAAGACAATCAGCACTGCAGTTCCCCGGGGATCCACACACAAACACCATCCTAGTAACACCTGAGGAACCCTGGGTATTAATATCTGTGGAGGGCCAACCAGTTGATTTTCTTTTGGACACTGGGGCAACTTTCTTCTCACTAAAGCCACTGGTCTGCTTTTCTCCCAAACCACTACCATAATGGGGCTGTCTGGATGAGTCAAATGTTTTTCAATCATTGATTTGAAGGATGCTTTCTAGAGTTAATTGATTCTTCCTCAGTGATCAATGCAATGAAATAGAGGAAAACAATAGAATGGGAAAGACTAGAGAGCTCTTCAAGAAAATTAGAGATACCAAGGGAACATTTCATGCAAAGATGGGCATAATAAAGGACAGAAATGGTATAGACCTAACAGAAGCAGAAGATATTAAGAAGAGGTGCCAAGAATACACAGAAGAACTGTACAAAAAGGATCTTCACAACCCAGATAATCATGATGGTGTGATCACTTACCTAGAGCCAGACATCCTGGAATGTGAAATCAAGTGGGCCTTAGGAAGCATCACCATGAACAAAGCTAGTGGAGGTAATGGAATTCCAGTTCAGCTATTTCAAATCCGAAAAGATGATGCTGTGAAAGTGCTGCACTCAATATGCCATCAATTGGGAAAACTCAGCAGTGGCCACAAAACTGGAAAAGGTCAGTTTTCATTCCAATCCCAAAGAAATGCAATGCCAAAGAATGCTCAAACTTCTGCACAATTGCACTTATCTCACACGCTAGTAAAGTAATGCTCAAAAGTCTCCAAGCGAGGCTTCAACAGTAGGTGAACTGTGAAATTCCAAACATTCAAGCTGGATTTAGAAAAGGAAGAGGAACCAGAGATCAAATTGCCAACATATGTTGGATCATGGAGAAAGCAAGAGAGTTCCAGAAAAACATCTACTTCTGCTTTATTGACTATGCCAAAGCCTTTGACTGTATGGATCACAACAAACCGTGGAAAATACTTCAAGAGATGGGAATACTGGACCACCTGACCTGCCTCCTGAGAAATCTGGATGCAGGTCAAGAAGCAACAGTTAGAACTGGACATGGAACAACAGACTGGCTCGAAAATCAGGAAAGGAGTATGTCAAGGTTGTATATTGTCACCCTGCTTATTTAACTTATATGCGGAGTACATCATGAGAAATGCTGGACTGGATGAAGCACAAGCTGGAATCAAGATTGCCAGGAGAAATATCAATAACCTCAGATATGCAGATGCCACCACACTTTTGGCAGAAATCAAAGAACTAAAGAGCCTCTTGATGAAAGTGAAAGAGGAGAGTGAAAACGTTGGCTTAAAGCTCAACATTCAGAAAACTAAGATCATGGCATCTGGTCCCATCACTTCATGGCAGATAGATGGGGAAATAGTGGAAACAGTGACAGACTATTATTTTGGGCTCCAAAATCACTGCAGGTGGTGAGTTTAGCCATGAAATTAAAAGACATTGGTTCCTTGGAAGAAAAGTTATGATCAACCCAGACAGCATATTAAAAAAGCAGAGACATTACTTTTCCAAAAAAAGTCTGTCGAGTCAAATCTAAGGTTTTTCCAGTAGTCAGGCATGGATGTGAGAGTTGGACTATAAAGAAAGCTGAATGCTGAAGAATTGATGCTTTTGAACTGCGGTGTTGGAAAAGACTCTTGAGAGTCCCTTGGACAGCAAGGAGATCCAACCAGTCCATCCTAAAGGAAATCAGTTCTGAATATTCATTGGAAGGACTGATGCTGAAGCTGAAACTCCAATACTTTGGCCACCTCATGTGAAGAGTTGACTCATTGGAAAAGACCCTGATGCTGGGAAAGATTGCAGGCAGTAGGAGAAGGGGACGACAGAGGATGAGATGGTTGGATGGCATCACCAACTCAATGGACATGAGTCTGAGTAAACTCTGGGAGTTGGTGATGGACAGGGAAGCCTGGCTTGCTGCAGTCCATGCGGTCTCAAAGAGTCGGACATGACTGAGTGACTGAACTGAACTGAACTGAACTTCTAGAGTTAAACTTATTTTAGATCTTCCTCTACCTATGACCTTAAGACAATTGAATGTTTTCTTGGGCATTACAGGCTACTGCCACATTTGGACTCCAGGTTATGGGAAACTTGCCCAGCCCTTTATATAAACTTACAATTGAGACTCAGTAGGCCCAAGCCAACAAGCTGGTTTTGTCTCTAGTTATGCAAAAGGAATTTAAGACTCTTCAAATTGCTTTCTTGCAGACCCCAACTTTGAGCTTGCCCACAGGTTCAGGGTTTAGTTTGTTACTGAAAAAAGGCTTTGGCCACATTGTTTAAGGGTAGTTATTACTATTGTTTTGCTAATACCTAAAGCTTATGGTCCCATCACTTCATGGGAAATAGATGGGGAAACAGTGGAAGCAGTGTCAGACTTAATTTTGGGGGGCTCCAAAATCACTGAGGATGGTGACTGCAGCCATGAAATTAAAAGACTCTTACTCCTTGGAAGGAAAGTTATGACCAACGTAGATAGCATATTAAAAAGCAGAGACATCACTTTACCAACAAATGTCCGTCTAGTCAAGGCTATGGTTTTTCCAATGGTCATGTATGGATGTGAGAGTTGTACTATAAAGAAAGCTGAGCACCAAAAAATTGATGCTTTTGAACTGTGGTGTTGGAGAAGACTCTTGAGAGTCCCTTGGACTGCAAGGAGATCCAACCAGTCCATCCTAAAGGAGATCCGTCCTGGGTGTTCATTGGAAGGACTGATGCTGAAGCTGAAACTCCAATACTTTGGCCACCTCATGCGATGAATTGACTCATTGGAAAAGACCCTGATGCTGGGAGGGATTGGGGGCAGGGGGAGAAGGTGACAACAGAGGATGAGATGGCTGGATGGCATCACCAACTCTATGGACATGAGTTTGGGTAAACTCCAGGAGTTGGTGATGGACGGGGAGGTCTGGTGTGCTGTGATTCATGGGGTTGCGAAGAGTCAGACACAACTGAGCGACTGAACTGAACTGAACTGAAAGCTCATAAGTTTACTAATGGGGGGAATTTTACTGTACTGACTTCTCACGATGTAAGTAGGATCTTAAACTCTAAAGTTCAGCATGACAATGGCTCTGTCTTTAAAACTGTTGTAACTCAAGGGGTGTCAAAAGCTCTACGAATAGAACATCACACTGTTTATGGAGACCCCAGTCTTCGGAAAAAGTTGAAAAGGCTAATGACATTATTAAAAGACATCCATGTAAGCTAACTCAGGAAACACAAGACAGTTGGTTTACAGTTCTACCCATAGCTTTAATGAGGGCTCAAACTGCAGCCCCCCCCCCCCCAAAAGAAGAGACTGTCTCTTATAACAGACTGTTTTTGTGAATGGATATTTTCATAGACCCTGAAGCCTTAAAATTAACTATGTGACTCAGCTTTTAGCTTTTCAACAGACATTATTGGGAGGCTAACTCCTGACCTAGTCTTTGAGTCAAACAAGCCACTGTTTGATCCAGGAACCGAGATGGGCCTAAGATTCTATGTGGGCTTGCTTCTGCTGGCTCCAAAAGTCCTGAGTCTGCCATTTGACTGTCAAAACAGTGCCTTCCTGTCCTGGATTCATCTGTACACTGCATCCCACAATCAGTCTAATTGCTGGGTCTGCGGAGTACTCCCCTCCTCATCAATTGAAGACTTCCCATCGTGGGTTTCTCCACTTCAAGGAAAGGACTGTCTTCAACTCTGTGATGACATCTAACAATCCTAAGATGGACTGATGTAACTATGGACATAATGAAACTTTTAATTTTGATTTTAACTTGGTTTAATGATTGTTTTACCTTACATCTGTAACTGTATAATGGGGTTGGTTTGTAACCATCCAGAAGCTTTTAAGTTACAAATGGTTGTCCAGGCTCCTATGAGTGCCACAACCTCCTCCAACTATTACTTGGGACCCCAGGATCAGAGACCCTCAATATGAGGGTTAGGAGAATATGTTGCCTCAACAGTTGAGGGACCATACCCCTCAATAGCAGGAAGTAGTTATCAAATGAAAACAATGTCCCTTCTCCTTGGCAACATATTTCTCCTAAAAGAAAAGGGGGGAATGAGAGAGTCAATTCCTAGGCAGGTTGATGAGAAGTGTGGGGGTCCTAGAGGAGAGAGGGGTCTGGGGTTCTCAAGGAGGAGGAAAGGGCAAACTGTTTTTTGTTTTTAATAAAACTCTACCATATGAAAGCTAAATCTTCTTCTTTGGAGATCAGGAATCTGACATTGTTCACCTTAAGCTGATGAATAGATATGGTTTTAGGCCCATCCAGTGTTTCAGGAAGCACTAGGTGAATATGACACAGACAAGCTAGGGAATATACTTTGAGAAACACTGATTTAAATTGTACTGCTATTCATTGTGCTTGGGAGGTAAGTGATTACTTAAGTAATCAGCTCGTCAACTAATCAACACTTACCTAGAGACTTACCTATGACCTAGTTAGGTCAAAGCAATATGTGCATATAACCTTTATGAAATACTCATACTTTTTCTCTTCGTACTGTATTCTCTTTAGTAAAATGGTAACTCTTGATTCTTACATATGCAGTTGAATAAGGTAAGAACAAAGCTTATTGGCATAATTATCAATGATGATTATAAAAGAATCTCTTAAAATAATTATACCTGGAGACATAGCCTTCTAATTGCAAAAAAAAAGATAGATTTTATGTGGTAAACTCAGTGAAGTTGTGAAGTATTGGCAAACTTTTCAGAGAAGACTGAGATTTCATTTATATATATATATATAAATTATATATATATAAACTTTCATGTATATATATAAACTAATATCAGTTAATATATAATTTTGCATGAAGTTTCAATATTTTCTTCTTGCATACCAACAAATCATAAGTGTTATATTCCCAACTGTCCCAGTAGCCTTGTATGTCTTATCCAGTTTGTATGTTTTGATTGGCTTTCTCTTAGATGTCAACAAAAGTACTTGGTTGGCACATAATTAAAGGATCAATAATTCTCTAAAAGTGAAACAAGAATGTTCATTTTCAGTTCTGACATTAGCTGATGTTTCTCCAAGAGTGATTTTTGGTTGGTACTTTCCAGGTACAATGTAAAAAGAGTTTCTAGGCTACCTTACCCTCAAATGGCAGGGAAAAATGCTTTAATGGATAGGCTGTCCTCAATTTCAAGTTTGTCCATCATAATTTGTATTTAAACCATGATTCTCTTGGTAGTGCTCATCTATTTGGTTATCTCCAAAGTATACGTGCACATCTCAGGAACCTGTTTTGATTTTGTTGTAGGTTGATGTCATTAATTGTTTTCTTTACAACTCATATTGAAATTTCTTGGAACACCTAGAGGGTCCCCTAAGGGTCTCTAACCTCCCTGACTTTATTGAGTATTTTTTCCAGTGATCAATTGCAACATACATTTGTAAGATCTTTCAAAATTTATGTTCAAAGGAACCACATACAGATCTTGACAGTATAGATATGGAGTCACTGACTCTGAAACAGGGACTGAGTCCATGTACTTCTAATAAGCTCCCAGGCATATGCTTGAGGTAGCCAGTTTGTGAACCAGAAGTTCTGCACTGCACATTTGGCTCTTGCCAAGTGCTACAACCTGCTGTTGATCACATTTCCAGACATATACCCTATATACTCAACTGCATATACTTCTGTTGAGTGTGGCAGTCTCCTCAGAAAATTCTCATTGATGATGACGACAATGTACTTGACATCAACTCTATAGTCATTAAACATTTTTTATCTCTAAAATCTATTTCCAAGAAAATATCCTGTAATTATGATTTGATCTTGGAAGACTGTCAGCACAGTAATTGTGCCAAGTCTTTGTCATCCTTCAAAGATTTTTAAAGACTATCTTTGAAATTATTGTTGTTTACTTCTGAGAACATTCATGGAAAGACAAAAGGAGAATAAGATACAACATACTGAAATTATATTCACTGAAATGTTGCAGTAGAATATTTCTTAGAGGTGTTACAACAGCAATTTTATCTTCTTCATTTAAAAATATATGTTTTTCTAAATGTTTTATTGTTCATATATATTAATTTTATAATAATTGTTATGAATTTTCAAAATCCTAGAATAACTTGTCTCTTTTCTTAAACCTCATGGAAAATACCCACAATTTGCCATGATTTCTTACTCCTTGTTTCCTTGTTATTTATCACATTTTGCTTATTTCTCTAGCAGTACTTCCTGGAGAGACTTTTTTTTTTAACTTTTTATTTTGTATTGGAGCATATTAACAATGTTGTGATAGTTTCAATTGGACAGCAAAGGGACTCAGCCATATGTATACATGTATTTAAGAGACATTTTTATAACTCCACATTTCTTAACACTTTGTTAGTGACATGATGTATACTCAGGACCTACCTGCTGATTGATTGCCAATTTTCTGGTTTTAATGAATTTGTATGTAGACTGTATGAAAAGAAATTTAATACATCAAGTAGCTTAAAATCACCAAGGTGTCTGATATTATTATACAGGTTTTTATTAAATACTGAAGCTTACATCCCACATAAGGGTATAGTTCTGTGGTTTAGTACATGCCAAGAGTAAATAGATGGCAAGATATCAATGAAAACCCATGTAGAAAAATTTAGTGGCTAATACTCATAACCTCAACTCTTAACTCACTTGTCTGCACACATAGAAATGACTGAATTCTGACCCATCTAGGGTATTGATGAGCTAACACTGAGTAGGTTCTGGGATGACAAATTAAATGGTGTTCCCACTCTGGAGAAGATGCTAGAGAAAAGATTGAAATTTCTTGGGGTAGCTGCAAATCACATTAAATATCATTTCCTTTGTTTCTGCCAAAGTTCTGCCCATTCGTTTAGCTTGATTTAAAGAACATATGATGAAAATGGAGAACAGTTTCTAATCACAGCGATTAATTACCCAGGACTAAATTCAGAGATTTTCTAATTAAAATTTCAAAGTATCTTAAATCTAGTGTCATGCTCAAATGATGAGGCAACACAAGGCATGTTTTAGAATAGCCTACAAGACATCGAGGAAGAACAGATATTCCCAAGTATACAGAAAAGTAGATTCTTGTTTAAAATGTTCTCAGAGTCTCAATCCTTTGGGAGAAGCCATTCTTATCCTAGTTGTAGGTACAAAATCAGACATGGAGCTGCTGTGAGTGATCTGTGAAACTGGTCAAGAACCATGTGTTGTGCAGAAAACAAATGTAAACTGGCAGAACACGATGAGATCCAAGAATAACCAACAGGGATGAGCAGTAGATAAGTCACACTTGCATATTCATTCAACAAATATTTACTAGCTGCATATTACATGTCATGTACTCTTCTAGGTACTGGCATATATCAATAAATAAAATGGACATATCCCTACTTTTGTGGAGTTTATATATAAGCAGATAGAGAAAGATAGGAAATGAAGTAACAAATAAGTAGTTTTACTATATTTTTGTATGTAAGAAAATAAGTGATACAGATAAAAGGAAAGTAGGAAGATGAGAGCACTGGTTATGGGATGGAAGTGAGGAGGGTTGCAATTTTAAGTAAAGGTGTCAGGGTAATCCTCATTGTTGTTTAGTTGCTAAGTTGTGTCTGACTCTTTGTGTACAGACTCCATCTACTGTAGCCCACCAGCCTCCTCTTTAAGAAAGAGTATTATTTGAAAAAGACTCAGAAAAAGTGAGTGACTGAGTCATATGGCTCTTTGGTGGAAGAACTTCCTCTTCTCTAGTGCAAATCCCTAATGCCTAGAGTATGCTTGACACATTCCAGGATCGTCAAAGAATCCTGTGTGTCTAGCATGGAGTCAGCAGGTAGGAGATGTCATAGGATGTGGTTTTATCGATGTGATAGGCTCAGATCATGTAGATCATTGTAGGCCAAAGTAAGGCTTTGGCTAATTCACGTAGGTTCACATTTCAACAGTAATCCTAGTCTTCATTCTCTCTATACTCCCTTCTAGCCTACCTTTTAACATGAGTTAATATCTTCAGCCTGTTTATACGGCATCTTTTCTTACTACCTGTGTTCTTGCAATAAGAATAAACCTGATTTATGTCTTTGCATATTCCAATTCATGCTAAACTCTATGGGCATATTTGTTTTCCTATGGTACAGGGAGTTTTTCTCTGTAAAAACATCGTCTATGCTTGTCATTGCTTCTAGAATTAAGTCAACACTTCTCTCTTGACCTTGCAGGATCTGACTCCTACCTACTTCTCAATCTAAAAGTTTCCCGTGCACCATTCAATGCATGCTGCATGTTAAATCTCTTCAGTCATGTTTGACTCTTTGCGATCCTATGGACCATAACCCTTCAGGATCCTAGTCCATGGAATTCTCCAGGCAAAAATACTGGAGTGGCTTTCCTTCTCCAGGGGATCTTCCTGACCCAGGGATAGAACCCATGTATCTAAAGTCTCCTGCATTGCAGGCAGGTTCTTTACCACTAGCGCCACCTGGGAAACCTTTCTTTTCTCCAATTTCTATCTCTTTGCTCATGCCACTTTTTAAACATCTTCTCTCCTCAACACCTTTCCATTCTTCATATCTTCCCAAATGCCAGAGACATCTTTATCATCACCAGTAATCTCAGCAACAAGTGACATCTCATGTTTCCAAACCTCCAGCACTTTACTTTTACTTCTCCTAGGACAGATCCTAGGGTCTGAAATATTAATTATTAAATGGACTCAAAATCAGTTGGGAGTTAAATCTGTGTCTTATTCATGTTTTTATTCCCCACAGAATGTGGAAATGTTAGTGCACTTATAAATATTGATAAAATGAATTTCAGCACTCAATCTGTAAGCATAGGTAGGATTTTAACATTATTGACACAAACCCATTCTGGACATGATGGTCAGTCCTCCATCTTGACCCATGGGCCTTTAACTTTGGATTACAGATACCTTTGTACTCTTTATGACTTACCATGCTTCAAGCCCAAGACAAGGAATGCAGGATTAATTTAGGAATCCATCATATTTTTAAAGCCATGACAACTTGCTGTATCATAAATATAGCAGATCACCCAGAAGCATAAATAATGGAAATGCTGCCTTGGGGGCAATAAAAGTGATTGATGCTCTGAGTTGCTGTTAACCCTGGTTATCCTTGTTCCATGTGGATCTTTGTTGCCTTCCTCTCTGCCTGAGATTGGAACTCTAGAAGCAATATCTGTGAAAGAAATCAGATGTCAGACATCCACTGTGCTTTTCTAGTCTGAATTTGCAAATGAGGGTTAAGGTATCTGATTCAGAATAAACTAGGTTCACACATACGGATGTGTTCTTATTGTATTATGTTATTAATTGAGGAGCACTGAATAGATGTAGGATAAGGAAAATTAGGCCACTCTGGTTTTACTCTTATTTAAATACAAAAAGCTTCAAAAGAACTTGTCCTTCCCTTGAATGTCATAGATAAGGATGCCTTTTTCCCAACAGCCATATAGGCAGATGTTGAATGAATTCCATTCAGGTTCTGATATGCTGAAAATGGATATTTTGCTGAAAATTTGGCCCAAGAAGCATCATGTTAGAAAGGAAAGAATGCTATCTGAGGATAAGAATGCCTGATTTGCATTCTATTTTTGCTGCTAATTATTTTCATTAGCTGGTGTGAGTTTCTCAGCCTCCTCTATCATGTCTCTGACCCTGTATATATGCAGTCATGGAGAGGAGAGAGACAAGCCTACTTTGAATTATGTGCCTACTTTGTGCAAAATGCTTTACAAAACTTTTCTGATTCTAAGCTTTTCAATGATCTGCTATTATGTCCATTTTACAGATGATAAGATTGGGGTTCAGAGAAGCTATGTCACTTTCCCATGATAATGGGAAAATAAAAGGAAAATCTGAATTCTAGCTAATTCTAGCCAAAGGTTATAATGAGAACTGAATACATGAAAGTTAAAAAAAAAAAGAGCTTCTTCCTGTTCTAACATTCTTTGATTGTCATCTGATTGTACTGTGGAGTTTTTATACAATGGCAAGTACTGAGACTAGAGCAATGATTTTGCTAACTTTTAATCCCTAGTCAATCTCTGACTCCTTTATGAAGGAGAACAAGTCTGCTCTTAACAAGCTTCCCAAATAAAGTCACACCAGAAGGGGTAATTACCGATTGGCTAGCCAAGAAGAGCACTTCCATTTTGAGTTAAAAAAAACAAACAAACAAACAAAAAACAAAGATCATGTCAAAATAATAGTCAGTTTCATCAGTGTGAATTCTTTCACTGGGACCTTCTGCAGATTAGAATTCTGATTTGGGGAAACTTCTATATCTAGCACAGTGGGGAGCTTGAACTTTGTTTTCTTGGAGGTCTTTTAAAATGAGTAGTTTTATTTTTCTCTGTTAGAGCAGCAACAAAGCATGTGCTTTTCTGTCTTTAGGTCTGTGTTCCTATTAGCACTGCCTGAACTGTGATGTCACCCCCTCTAGACCAAAATGTTTGTTCATCTCTTTTTTTTTAAGTTACCCCATTTGTGATTTTATTTTATTTTTTTCATTTATTTTTATTAGTTGGAGGCTAATTACTTTACAATATTGTAGTGGTTTTTGCCGTACATCGACATGAATCGGCCATGGATTTACATGTGTTCCCCATCCCAATCCCCCCTCCCGCCTCCCTCCCCACCCCATCCCTCTGGGTCATCCCAGTGCACCAGCCCCGAGCACTTGTCTCATGCATCCAACCTGGGCTGGTCATCTCTTAAGATCCTGTTCAATATCTTCTTTTCCAGGAGGTTTTCTATAGGCACTAAACCTATTATGCCATTCTAGCCCCCATCAGTTCTGTTTTTCATTAGAATTGTCTATGTACCTTACTATAACAAATAAATCCTTATATTCCCAGAAGGGCCTAATGCAATATTTTATAAAGAGTATCATTTTAATATTAATTTGTGTTAGGAATCAATGAATCTATTATGTAATTCATAATTTATGAGGATTAAATCGTGAAGGAGGGAGGGTACTGCCTTAGACTGGCTCACTCACAGATAAACCCATCAGCAGTAGAGTCCAGCTGGGCTCAAGCCTGACCTGCTAAGTTCCTTCTCCATTTTCTTTTCTATGACTCCCCAACAGTGTTCACCCTCCATCACAGTGAATGCAACTCACAAACAAACCTACCGGGCAATTAGACAATTTGTCATAAAGTAGATGACTGAGAAAGACTGGCAGGCAGGCACATGGACATATCAGTTCCCTGACAGGGTAATTGTCTGGGTGTCTACAGAGTTACTTATGCTAATCACTCCTTTCTCTTAACTGGGGAGGCCAGTCTGTTGCCAAGAAACCAAGGGGAGAGTATTGTTTTGTTAAAAATACTTTCCTTTCAGGAAGGGGGATGTCAGTTCTCCCTCTGCTTTTGGATCTGAGGTTCAATTTCATGGCATTTAGAGATGATCCAAACCAGTCTGGACAGAGTCGCAGCTTCTCATCTGCATTGTGCACTCAGGCACGTGAGACATGGTATTCAGCCTTTGAACTGTATTTAGCAACACATGGAAACATAGGAACACACAGAGACCAAAAATGTCTCTTTGAGATGAAAGTGGGGACAAGAGAAAGAAAGAAGAGATGACTCAAACAATGTGGGATGTTCACCTCCTGCTTGTATCTCAGCTTTAATGTGCTTCCTAGAGAGCCCACTTACTCTCCACATTTTCATCTAGTAATTGCTCAAAAATCTTCTCTAAAGAAATGATTAAAATCCTCATGCCATTCTCAATTAAACCATGTGGGCAAAAAGGCAACAATTAGTCAAAGTATCGATAAGTACTTCAATAAGTTTGTCAGCAATAACTTTTACACAACTGCCTGGTTCAAAAGCTCTGAAGTGGGACAGAGCAAACCCTTGTGAATTCATTCCAACAGTCTGGAATGAGCCTTCCCTGACACTGACAGTTGATTTCCTTCTTCCTGATGGAGTTGGTTTTGGTCTTACTCTGAATCCCAGAGGAGATCAATCCAGAGACCCATGTGCCCCATCAGTGTGTTATAGCTCAGAGATCAAGAAATGAACACTGTTTCATGTATCGTGCAATGATCATGGGAAGTCCCTTCTTCACGGCCCTTCCTTCTCTCCCACCCCAGTGAGAGTCAGAAGGATGGCTGTAGAGAGGAAAGTAGCAAGTGGCTGTTTGAACACATGTTTGTAACCTTGGGGATAATAGAGGCTCCTGTTGTGGGTGAACAACTAGGGATTCTATTCCTGGCCTTAAACCATCTTCTTGGTCTCAGAGGAGTCCTGAAAGTCCTTTACAGAGACAAAAGCAAGGGTCAGGGGTAGGGTGAGTCTCTTTTTTCAAACCTACAACAAGGAAAAGTTCTATGGTAGGGAAAGACTCTGCTAGTCATAGTCATGGGTAACTAAAAAAAATCTATGCCAGTCAAGCCAGGATCCTAACATGTCTTTAAATGTATGAGATTTTCCTGGTTTTCTTTTTTTCCTAATTTTTTTAAAATTTTGGAAGTTACAGCATAGATGTAGTCCACAATCACCCATAGTAAACCTGCCTGCTAGCCCAGATTTGTAAGGTCTAATTAAAAGCAATAACCTTTTTTTCCAGAGGGAGTTTCTCCACACGCCAGAGGCTGAGTTGCAACAACTTGCTTGACTAGTTTTGCAACTTTACAAGAGTCTGGGGAATTCAGTCTGCCCCAAAACATGCTGTGTTACTGTGTGATTAAAGCATTTCCAGACTTATTCACACTCAGAGGCAGAAACAGAATCAGGCTTCCACTGCCCTCCCTGACCTTGAACAGGGGTCCGTTTACTGGGGACTGAGTCTTTCCCTATAATAGAACTTTTCCATGTTATAGGTTTGAAAAAAGATGCCCCCAACCTTGTTTTTGTCTCAATAAAGGACTTTTAGGACTCCTCAGAGACCAAGAAAATGGTTGAAGGCCAGGAATAGAATTCCTAGTTGCTCACCCACAACAGGAGCACGTTGTTGTAATCCCCAGGGTTACAAACGCATGTTCAAACAGCCACTTTCTGCTTTTCTCTCTACAACTGTCTTTCTGACTTTCACTGGGGTGGGAGAGAAAGAAGAGCTGTGAAGAAGGGGCTTCCTGTGGTCATCACAGGACACATGAAACAGTGTTCATTTCTTGATCTGTGAGCTGTAACACACCGTTGGGGGCACACTGGTTCTCTAGATTGATTCCTGTGGGACTGGGGAGGAAAATCCAGCATTCCTTGTTGAGAGATTTAAAGGATATCCTTGCAGTACAAATACATTGAATTCCACAAAAGCATTGCTTGTTTTAAGATTGTGTGTGGGTGCTAAGTCGCTTCAGTAGTGTCTGACTCTGTGCAACCTTATGGACTGTAGCCTGCCCGGCTCCTCTGTCTATGGGGTTCTCCAGGCAAAAACACTCCAGGAGTGGGTTGCCATGACCTCATCTAGGGGATCTTGCCGATCCAGGGAGGAAACCCACATCTCTTACATCTCCTGCATTGGCTGGCGGGTTCCTTACCACTAGCACTACTTAAGACACCCTTAAGATTGCATAGAAGCAGCTTAAATTCATCATCCAAAGGTCATATTCTGCAAGAGGAAAAGGAAAATATTAACAAATGGGAAACAAGCCTATTAATACAAAGGTTATAACCAAAGTTGTTGAATAAACTATTACTGTAGAAGATGGATAAGTCAAAGAATAGGAATTCTTTGCCATGTTAATTTAAGTAGGGATAGTTTCTTGTTGTGCAGGGGGACTTTCAAAGATGATCAAATCCAGTAGTTTCTCATAGAGCAAGCATTTGCAAAGGTCTTCTAGTGTCTTGTTTGCTCTTGTGAGTATGTGACTCTTGGTGTCTTGAGGAAAACCTGGCTACTTCCTGCTGCACTCTTTAATCCACCCCTTCCTCCATAACTTTGAGCTTTTGTTACATGTCCTGGAGCATCAATTTCTCATTACAAAATAATGGGATCTACCAAAGTGATCATTAAGTTTTCTTAAAAAGTGCTATTAAATGATCTTTATTAATTTTGTTCCTCTAGATGTGTGTCATGTACTATATTTGCAAATACTTCTCTCTAAACCAGTTCCTTTAAAAGTAATGTAAAATAATAACTTGAGCCTCACCTCAAATACAATCTAGAGAAATATGGGTTTGATGAGCTGATTTAACTTTTTAAAAAGATACACAAAAATAAATATTGAAAAAAAGTATTTACACATCCCCAATTATCTCATGTGTCACATTAATATGTGACAGCAATTCAAAAGGAAAGCAACTAAATCCTATAATCAGAATATTAATTTTGTATAAGATTTTTTACTTTTCTCAATGTTTTTAAAGTAACATGTAAGGATTCTAATTATACCATGAAGTGAGATGAGGTGATTTTATATAGTAAGTTGCTTTCTTTCAATGGACCAACAAGCCAATGTAAACCAATGCAGTCATAGAGTCTTATTTTCTGTGAAAAAGCTAGAATCTTAACATTTTAAGAGATAAGATTTGACAAGAGTGAATCATAGAAACTTAACCTACTCTTTCCACTGCTGTTCCTGAAGGAGATTTGAAAGGAGAACTACCAAATTTCAGCTCCAAATTTAAAAACAAAGCAAAACATGATGTTTCAGATTGAAGTATTATGAAAAAGTAAGAAGGAAAAACATATATCCTAATAACAAGGAACATATAATGAAATTGCTTCCTCAGCCATAGCTTTAGCAGAGCTCATGAGATGCTGTAATGAATCCTTTATCTGGAAGGGCCCACCTATAATTACCTTAAGTAAAGAGACCATTTTCTATAATAATTAAAACCAATTACCTTTACTTTGGAGTAAAAACAAACATTACTGGGCTTATGTATCCTAATTTCCATAAATCTAACATTCTCTAATATCACCATAGTAATTACTGGTCCCATGATTACTACACACACACCAGAAGAAAGAAATTAAATCATGTTGCATCCGGATGCCAGGTGCCTGCCCTCCTGAAAAGCACTAGAACTTGAGCTCAGTCTGAGGTGAATAAAAGTAATTGGACCTTCCCTCTCTGTAATTAATTTATACTTTTATAGAGGAAAGCAATGCATAGAACTCTGAGTGAGGAGAGAAATAGAGCTATTGGTGGCAATATTTTTATACTGAAAAGTATAAACCTTGTTCTCAACTTAATAACCTGGCATGTTGAGTTTAATATTCCTATTTATAGTTTTAAAGATGTCTAGAAATTTCTGATTTTGGCAAGGGCAGTGCACTTATCAAATCCATGTTTAAAAGACAATTTTTCTTGAATGCATGGGTCATCTTGCAGTATCAAAGCAAACTCTTAGCTTATTAAAACTTTGAAAGGCTGTATTTTTTGCAAATAGATAGAACAACATTCATAGAGCTACTGGATACAGAGGATAGAAAAGACAGAAGGATGGCAGAGAAATCTCCAGTTATATCACCCACTTGTTTTAAAGGTAGATGTGTAATGACCATGTTCATTCAGGGCAGAGGCTTCGATCCTTCTAAAAAAAAGTGACATTTCACAGATAATGGATTTTTAAATGATTTTACAATGGATAGGTATGAAGATTTCTGTTGGTTAAAACTAGGACTCTTAGTAACATAAAGATGATGGTCTTAAGCATTTAGTTCTGGAGGGAACAGATCATTTAATCCACACAACTTCTTTTAAAGATGAGAAAACAGAAGCCTGAAGCGTATGGTAAATTGCCTGAAGTCTCATGACTTTGCTTCTGAAGTCTCGTGCTCTTTTGTTTTGATAGAGGCAAAGCAAAAACAACACTCAGTTGTGGATGTTACTGGTGATGGAAGCAACGTTCGATGGTGTAAAGAATAATATTGCATAGGAACCTGGAATGTTAGGTCCATGAATCAAGATAAATTGGAAGTGGTCAAATAGGAGATGGCAAAAGTAAACATCAACATTTTAGGAATCAGTTCAGTTCAGTTCAGTCGTTCAGTTGTGTCTGACTCATGGCTGAAAAGTGGGAAAGTGTTTGAACCCAGACACAGTCCATGGGTCAGAAACAGTCAGACATAACTTAGCAACTAAACAACAACAACCCTGACAAATAATGTGCTTTTTACAGTTCAGCATTCTCACTGCACTTGGATTTCACTCTGGTTTAATAGGACCAGAAAACACAATGCAACAAACCAAAACATGACTGTACTGGAAAGGCAGGGAGTTTTTACTGCTTGATTGAGTCTAAAGAAAAACACTTTGTTTCCTAAAATGTGCTTAGGAAAAATCCTCACTTTCTCTGATTAGAAGAAAAGCAACATCAGTGCTTTGGCTGTGATTGATATATCCATGATTAACAATATAAATATGATAAAACAGGTTATATGCTTACTGATCCCTCGGAAAGAATATTCCCAACAGATAAGCACTTTTTTTTTTTTCCTATAGGGTAAATTATTAGCTTCATTCCTCTGCTGGTCTTTCAGAAGAAAATTTATGATCCAGGTGCTGGTTCAATGAAAATGTCGACCTAGAGCATCAACTTAGAAATTCATAATGTGAATCTCATTTTAAAAATTTGCAAGTGTGTTCATTAATGAGAACATTAATGACAGAGCCAAAGCAAAGAAAAAACACCCACTTGTAGATGTGACTGGTGATGGAAGCAAAGTCCAATGGTGTAAAGAATAATATTGCATAGGAACCTGGAATGTTAGGTCCATGAATCAAGATAAATTGGAAGTGGTCAAATCAGAGACGGCAAGAGTGAACAGCAACATTACAGGAATCAGCTCAGTTCAGTTCAGTCGCTCAGTTGTGTCTGACTCTTTTGCGGCCCCATGGACTGCAGCACGCCAGGCCTCCCTGTCCATCACCAACTCCCGGAGCTTATGCAAACTGATGTCCATTGAGTCAGTGATGTCATCCAACCATCTCAAAGTCTGGTGTCTCCTTCTCATACCTTCAATCTTTCCCAGCATCAGGGTCTTTTCCAATGAGTCAGTTCTTCACATCAGATGGCCAAAGAATTGGAGTTTCAGCTTCAGCATCAGTCCTTCCAATAAACATTCAGAACTGAATTTCTTTAGGATCGACTGGTTGGATCTCCTTGAAGTCCAAGAACTCTCAAGAGTCTTCTCCAGCACCACAGTTCAAAAGCATCAATACTTTGGTGCTCAGCTTTCTTTATATTCTAACTCTCACATCCATGCATGACTACTGGAAAAACCATAGCTTTGACTAGACAGACCTTTGTTGGCAAAGTAATGTCTCTGCTTTTTAATATGCTGTCTAGTTTGATCATAGTTTTTCTTCCAAGGAGCAAGCGTCTTTTAATTTCATGGCTGCAATCACCATCTGCAGTGATTTTGGAGTCCAAAAAAATAAAGTCTCTCACTGTTTCCATTGTTTCCCCATCTATTTGCCATGAAGTGATGGGACTGGATGCCATGATCTTTGTTTTCTGAATGTGGAGTTTTAAGCCAACGTTTTCACTCTCCTCTTTCACTTTCATCAAGAGGCTCTTTAGTTCTTTGCTTTCTGCCATAAGGGTGTTGTCATCTGCATATCTGAGGTTACTGATATTTCTCCCAGCAATTTTGATTCCAGTTTGTGCTTCTTCCAGTCCACTGTTTCTCATGATGTACTCTGCATATAATTTAAATAAGCAGGGTGACAATATACAGCCTTGACGTACTCCTTTCCCTATTTGGAACCAGTCTGTTTTTCCATGTCCAGTTCTAACTGTTGCTTCCTGACCTGCATACAGGTTTCTCAAGATGCAGGTCAGGTGGTCTGGTATTCCCATCTCTTTCAGAATTCTCCACAGTTTATTGTGATCCACACAGTCAAAGACTTTGGCATAGTCGATAAAGCAGAAATAGATGTTTTTCTGGAACTCTTTCTTTTTCAATGATCCAAGGGATGTTGGCAATTTGACCTCTGATTCCTCTGCCTTTTTTAACTTCCAGCCTGAACATCTGGAAGTTCATGGTTCACATATTGTTGAAGCCTGACTTGGAGAATTTTAAGCATTACTTTGCTAGCATGTGAGATGAGTGCAATCCTATAGTCATTTGAAATTTCTTTGGCATTGCCTTTCTTTGGGATTGTTTGGTATGAAAATTCATCTTTTCCAGTCTTGTGGCCACTGCTGAGTTTTCCAAACTTGCTGGCATATTGAGTGCAGCACTTTCACAGCATCATCTTTTAGGATTTGAAATAGCTCAACTGGAATTCCATCACCTCCACTAGCTTTGTTCATAGTGATGCTTCCTAAGGCCCACTTGACTTCACATTCCAGGACGTCTGGCTCTAGGTGAGTGATACACTGTCATGGTTATGGGGATTGTGAAGATATTTTTGTATAGTTCTTCTGTGTATTGTTGCCACCCCTGCTTAATATCATTAGCTTCTGTTAGGTCCATACCATTTCTGTCCTTTATTGTGCCCATCTTTGCACGAAATATTCCTTTGACTCACTAATTTTCTTGAAGAGATCTCTAGTCTTTCCCATTCTATTGTTTTCCTGTATTTCTTCACATTGATCACTGAGGAAAGCTTTCTTATCTCTCCTTGCTATTCTTTGGAACTCTGCATTCAAATGGGTATATCTTGCATTTTCTCCTTTAGCTTCTGTTCTCAGCTATTTGTAAGGCTTCCTCAGACAACCATTTAGTCTTTTTGCATTTCTTTTCCTTGGGGATGGTCTTGATCACTGCCTCCTCTACAATGTCAGGAACTTCCCTCCATAGTCCTTCAGGCACTCTGTCTATCAGATCTAATCCCTTCAATCTGTTTGTCACTTCCACTGTGTAATCATAAGGGATTTGAGTTGGGTCATACCAAAATCGTCTTGTGGTTTTCCCTACTTTCTTCAATTTAAATCTGAATTTGGCAATAAGGAATTCATGATCTGAGCCACAGTCAACTCCCAGTCTTGTTTTTGCTGACTGAATATAGCATCTCCATCTTTGGCTGCAAAGAATATAATCAATCTGATTTTGGTATTGGCCATCTGGTGATGTCCATGTGTAGAGTCTTCTCTAGTGTTGTTGGAAGAAGGTGTTTACTATGACCAGTGCGTTCTCTTGGCAAAACTCTATTAGTCTTTGCCCTGCTTCATTCTGTACTCCAAGGCCAAATTTGCCTGTTACTCTAGGTATCTCTTGACTTCCTACTTTTGCATCCAGTCCCCTATAATGTAAAGGACATCTGTTTTGGGTGTTATACAAGGTCTTGTAGGTCTTCATAGAACCATTCAACTTCAGCTTTTTCAGCATTACTTCTTGGGACATAGACTTGGATTACTGTGATATTGAATGGTTTGCCTTGGAAACAGACAGAGATCATTCTGTCATTTTTTGAGATTGTATCCAAGTACTGCATTTCAGAATCTTTTGTTGACTATGAGGAATATTCCGTTTCTTCTAAGGGATTCTTGGCCACAGTAGTAGATATAATAGTCATCTGAGTTAAATTCACCCAATCCAGTCCATTTTAGTTCACTGATACCTCAGATATGCATATGATACCACCCTTATGTTAGAAAGCAAAGAAGAACTAAAGAGTCTCTTGATGAAAGTGAAAGACAATAGTGAAAAATTTGGCTTAATACTCAACATTCAGAAAACTCAGATCATGACATCTAGTCCTATCATTTCATGGCAAATAGATGGGAAACAATGGAAACAGTGAGAGACTTTATTTTCTTGGGCTGCAAAATCCCTGCAGATGGTGATTGCAGCCATGAAATTAAAAGATGCTTGCTCCTTGGAATAAAAGCCATGACCAACCTAGAGAGCATATTAAAAAGCAGAGACCTCACTTTGCCAACAAATGTCCGTCTCTTCAAAGCTATGGTTTTTTTTTTTTTCAGTAGTCATGTATGGATGTGTGATTTGGACTATAAAGCTGAATGCTGAATAATTGATGCTTTTGAACTGTAGTGTTGGAGAAGACTCTTGAGAATCCCTTGGACTGAAAGGAGATCCAACCAGTCAATCCTAAAGGAAATCAGTTCTGAATATTCATTGGAAGGACTGATGCTGAAACTGAAACTCTAATATTTGGCCGCCTGATGTGGAGAACTGACTCATTGGAAAAGACCCTGATGCTGGGAAAGATTGAAGGTGTGAGGAGAAGGGGATGACAGAGTGAGATGGTTGGATGGCATCTCCGACTGGATGGCCATGAGTTTGAGTAAGCTCTGGGAGTTGGTGATGGGCAGGGAAGCCTGGCATGTAGTCTACAGGGTCACAAAGAGTCGGACATGACTGAGCGACTGAACTGACTAACCCATTAATGTGTTTTCATGAAATCTGACGTATTCAAGAACTTCTGACTAATTTATATAATGATACGTCTTCAATATGTTTGAGCACAGCAAAATGGATGCATTTGTGTTACTAACTCTTCAAGATAAATAAAGCTGTGCTGATAGAAATTTTCTGAAAGGATGCTCCTTTTGGTCTCTGGTTTGTCTGGTATTTATTGATATCCATAAGTATGTCTGTTGTTTGATTTTTTTTTTTTCTTTCTTAGCATTGAAAACTATACCATTAATTGCTTTCTTTTCCACATGAAAATTTATTGATGGTGATCATACTTTAGAAAAAGGGGTGTCCCGACAAAGCTCACATTTTATGTGGTTTGGAACTTACATTTGAGCCTCTAGGCTTAATGTGACAGGTATACTTTGTAAGACTGAAGTTGTCAGCAAAATGCCCTGGAGGATAATAAAACTCTGGAAGAGAGGATGGTGTGTACAAGAGATGATGGATCTGTGACCTGCAAAGTAGACTCTATAAATTTTGACCATCACAACCACAGAAGGAACAATTCTCCTTCCCCAGTGAGCTTGGCACTCTTATGAAATAGCTGGTCCTGCAACCCCATTAAGCAGTACTGAGGCCACTGGAAATGTAATTTACACAGGTGGAAGCAACTTACTTACCCATGGGACTGAAAGATCTGCTGGGAAAGGATAAGAAGGACTCATTTGGCCTAAAATTTCAAACACCGTAAAAGAAGGGGAAGAGGAAGCTGTAAGTGGGGACCATAGCAATGAGGCACAGAGGAATAACTAGGACTCCTCAAATTAAAGCAATGCTGTAAAGAAATTACTTGGAAACATAAGTATTAGGCACTGAATGAAATTATGTCTTCCCTATAGGTCTTTGAATATATTCTGCCCGAGCCAGCTGCAACTCAGCCATCAGCGTTCCTTAACACCCAAACAGCAGGAAAAACATCATTTTGGTGCTCCTAGATACTCCCTGAGAAGAGTCAGCAAAAGACTTACACAAAAGGTAAACCTTGGGCTAAGAACTGAAGAAAGCAGAGGGATTTCTGTGGTGCTCAAAAGAGGCGGGAATGCTTGGTAAAAGAAGCAGCTCATAAAGGTAGAAGAGTAAAAATGGAAGCAAAAGAAGTTTACTAAGAGTGTTGAAGTATGAGAATGACCAAGTAAGCAAAAGCCAAATTTTGAAGTATCTTGTTTGTCATGCATAAAAAGGTGAGCCATTAAAGAAGTTTGCACATGGATATGAATATTCATATATGCATTTGAGAAAGTTTACTCTGATAAATATGGGCTTCCCATGTGGTACTAGTGGCAAAGAACCCAACTGCCAATGCAGGAAATGTGAGTAAGAGATGTGGGTTCTATTCCTGGGTTGGAAAGATCCCATTGAGAAGAGCATTGGCAACCTACTCCAGTTTTCTTGCCTGGAGAATCCCTTTGCAGAGGCACCTGGTGGGCTACAGTCCACAGGATCTCAGAGAGTCCGACATGACTACAGCAATAGCACACACGGGTTGAACATGGGTCTCCTGTGCTGCAGGTGGGTTCTTTACTATCTGAGCCACCAGAGAAGCCCAAAGGGTAGTATGGTAGAGAGAACAATGGACAAAGATGTCCACATCCTAGTCCCCTGAACCTGTGAGCATGTCACCTTACATGGCAAAAGCAACTTTGCAGCTATTCTTACGTTAAGGACTTTGCATTGGGGGAATTATTCTGGACTATCCAGGTTGGAAAAGAGGATATAAAAGTGACATGATGTGAAAATAATTCAGCTTATTGTTGCTGGAGTTAAAGAAGGAACCAGAGAGCCATGAGCCAAGGAATGTACATGCCCTCTAGACTGTTGAAATGGTAAAGATAGAATCTCTTTCCTAGATGCCCCAGAAAGGAAACAGCCTTTTGAAACCTTGAATTAAGCCCAGTTGGACCCAGGGTGGACTTAAACCTAAAGAACTGTAAGGAAATATTTGTGTTTTTCAAGCCCTAGTTTGTGATAATTTGTTACAGCAACCACAGACAGCTAATACTGATGATGAAACTGCTGGCAGAGAGATAAATGAAGAAGCTACTATAATCCATATTGAAGTAAATATTTCATTGAAATTGGTCATTCATTTTGACAAATGTAAGGTTTCCTCAGAAAGAGTAAATACAGGCAGAATTTGCCCTAATGGTTAAATTTTCCAGAAGGACGTGAAACATAATTTGCTTTGAACAAAGATGAATTACTCATTTGCAGTCAATATCCTTCAATGAAGAGCGATGCTCTTTTAGAGCTAGAATGAATGGGGCAACAGGAAAAAAATGACAAGCTGTCTAGATCTATGAGGCCTAGAAGAAAATGCATTTTAATCAAATTAGTGGGCAATTTACCTGATCTTTTAAAGATATAATTCTTTTAATTAGCTATTAAGCAAAGGCATGTTGTTATTGGTTAATAATAAGTCTGTAAAGGATAATATTTTCCATTTACTTGACTTCAAAGGAATTTCCATGTATTTTGTGTCAGAAACCTTAGATTAAAAAATACCAATTTAATTCTGCCGAAAACTACTTTAGAGATTTAATTTACAGATTTTAAGGAAAGAATTATAATAAAATTTAGAAATTCTGACAACCTGAGTTCAAATTCTGGCTTTACTAAGTAGTAGCTTATACATTATAGCTGCATCTTCTCAGGCTGTGATCTCATTTGTAGCATAAGAATAGTGATATCTTCTAACATGTGGGATTGTTGAAACGGTTAAATAAGATGGTTGCTTAACCTATTGGATGTGATGTCAAGTATGTGTAATGCATATTCAATAAAATATAATTATTATCACCATAATGTTTAATACTTACATGCACAAGCACAAGATAGGGAGGGAGTGGCACAAAAAATTGATGGGAGATTCGTGAAGCACATATGACATTCTGAGTGTTGTGTTATAGTTATATGTGACATTGCTGCCCTCCTGCGCTAAATGTTGTGTTCCTAGGTGGTAGACAGAGGCTACATGATACCAAATGGTTTTCTAGATAGCCCAGAAAGATAAATTTCTTGCTATGTTGGTATAAAATGTGAGGTAAAGGAAGAAGGACTTCCAGAGGGTCTATAATTAGAACTTTAGTTTGAAAGACAGTAACCAGGAGATGGTGAAGGACAGGGAAGCCTGGCATGCTGCAGTTCATGAGGTCAGAAAGAGCTGGACACAACTCAGAGACTAAACAGAAACAAGAGCAAACATGTCAGAGACTGAAGAGAGTATTCAAGATAAAGAAAATAATTTGGGAAGAAAAATTTAAATGTTTTTAAAGGTGGGGATAGAATTTACTTTGAACAAAATGTAGAACGTTCTTATGGTGGTGAGTGATGAGACCTCAAACTGGTGGTTTTCAGAAGGCTCTGAATCTTTTTTTAAGGATTTATTTATCTTAAAACTAGAAGTTTGTAACTTTTGAGTACTTTTGCACATTTTGTCCATTTCCTGCCCCAGCATCTGGAAACTACAAATCTGTTCTCTAGAAGTTTGCCAATTTGTTTAGTGTCCACATATGAGCTATTACAGTGCTTGTCTTTTTCTTTCTGGCTACTTTCACCTAGCGTAATGTCCTCAAGGCCTACCCATGTTCTTGCAAATGTTAGTATTTATTGCTTTTTTTTTTTCTTGGCTGAGTAATATTTATGTACATTCATGTTTTCTGTAACCATTCATCTATCACTGGACACTTAGTTTGGTTCTATGTCTTATCTATAGTGAATAATACTGCAATAAACATGGGGGTGCAGATAGCCTCTTGGGAGAGTGATTTTATTCCCTTTATATAAATACCCAGAAGTGAACTACTGGACCATATGGAACCACTGTTGTTTAAATTTTTTAGGAACCTCCATAGTGTTTTCTATAGTGGATGTACCAGTTTACATTCCCACCAACAGTGCAGCAATATTCCCTTTTCTCCACATCCTTGCCAACACTTAGTATTTCAAGTCATTTTGAGAAATGTTTATTTAGGTCTTCTGCCCATTTTTTTGATTCTAAGAAATGTGGGGTGATACCTCGTGTTTTCATTTGCATTTCCCTAATAACCAGTGGTGTTGAGCACCCCCTTTTTTTAAATGGAAAAGCATTTTATTTTACATATAGCAGTGTGTACATTTCAATCCCAAACTACCAACTTATCACCACCCCCCAGCTTGCACACGCCTCGCTTTGGTAACTGTAAGTTTGTATTCTAAGTCTGTGAGTCTGTTTCTGTTTATAAATAAGTTTTATTTGTATTATTTTTTATACTCCATGCACAAGTGATATTATGATATTTGTCTCTGTCTGACTTACTTCACTTACTATGATAATCTCCAGGTTCATCTGTATTGTTGTAAATAGCATTGTTTCATTCTTTTTAATGGTTGAGTAATACTCCATTGTATATATGTACTACATCATTTTTATTCATCTGTCAATGGACATTTAGGTTAGTTCCAAGTCTTAACTATTGTAAACAGTGCTTCAGTGAACACTGGGGTGCATGTATCCTTTCAAACTATGTTTTTCTCCAGATATATGTCCATGAGTGTGATTGTTGGATCACATGGTAGTTCTACTTTTAGTTTAGTTTTTTTTTTTTGGGGGGGGGGGCGGTAGGGGGTTAACTCCATACTGTTCTCCATAGTAGTTGTACCAATTTACATTCCCACTAACAACTTAGGAGGATTCTCTTTTCTCTACACCCTCTCCAGCATTTATTTTTTGCAAAATGTTTGAAGATTGCCATTCTTATTGGTGTGAGGTGATACCTCATTGTTGCTTTGATTTGCATTTCTCTCATAATGAGTGATGTTGAGCATCTTTTCAGGTGACTCTTGTCAGTTTGTCTCCTTGAAGAAATATCTCTTTAGGTCTTCCACCCACTTTTGATTGGGTTGTTTGGTTTTTTTTTATATTGAGCTGCATGAGCTCCTTGTATATTTTTTATTTTTTTAATTAATTTATTTTACTTTACAACATTGTATTGGTTTTGCCATACATTGGCTTGAATCCGCCATGGGTGTACATGTGTTCCCCATCCTAAACCACCCTCCCACCTCCCTCCCCATCCCATCCCTCTGGGTCATCCCAGTGCACCAGCCCCGAGCATCCTGTATCATGCATCAAACCTGAACTGGCGGTTCATTTCACCTATGATAATTTACATGTTTCAATGCCATTCTCCCATATCATCCCGCCCTCGCCCTCGCCCTCTCCCACAGAGTCCAAAAGACTGTTCTATACATTTGTGTCTCTCTTGCGATCTCACATACAGGGTTATTTTTACCATCTTTCTAAATTCCATATATATGCCTTAGTATACTGTATTGGTATTTTTCTTTCTGGCTTACTTCGCTCTGTAAAATAGGCACCAGTTTCATCTACCTCATTAGAACTGATTCAAATGCATTCTTTTTAATGGCTGAGTAATACTTCATTGTGTATATCTACCACAGCTTTCTTATCCATTCGTCTGCTGATGAACATCTAGGTTGATTCCATGTCCTGGCTATTATAAACAGTGCCGCAATGAACATTGGGGTACACATGTCTCTTTCAATTCTGGTTTCCTCAGTGTGTATGCCCAGCAGTGGGATTGCTGGGTCATATGGCAGTTCTATTTCCAGTTTTTTAAGAAATCTCCATGCTGTTCTCCATAGTGGCTCTACTAGTTTGCATTCCCACCAACAGTGTAAGAGGGTTCCCTTTCCTCCACACCCTCTTCAGCATTTATTGCTTGTAGACTTTTGGATAGCAGCCATTCTGACTGGCATATAATGGTACCTCATTGTGGTTTTGATTTACATTTCTCTGATAATGAGTGATGTTGAGCATCTTTTCATGAGTCTGTTAGCCATCTGTATGTATTCTTTGGAGAAATGTCTGTTTAGTTCTTTGGCCCACTTTTTGACTGGGTCTTTTATTTTTCTGGCATTGAGCTACAGGAGTTGCTTGTATATTTTTGAGATTAATTCTTTGTCCATTGTTTCATTTGCTATTATCTTCTCCCATTTTGAAGGCTGTCTTTTCACCTTGCTTATAGTTTCCTTTGTTGTGCAGAAGCTTTTAATTTTAATTAGGTCCCATTTGTTTATTTTTGCTCTTATTTCCAATATTCTGGAAGGTGGGTCATAGAGGATCCTGCTGTGATTTATGTCTGAGAGTGTTTTGCCTATGTTTTCCTCTAGGAGTTTTATAGTTTCTGGTCTTATATTTAGATCTTTAATCCATTTTGAGTTTATTTTTGTGTATGGTGTTAGAAAGTGTTCTAGTTTCATTCTTTTACAAGTGGTTGACCAGTTTTCCCAGAACCATTTGTTAAAGAGGTTGTCTTTTCTCCATTGTATATTTTTGCCTCCTTTGTCAAAGATAAGGTGTCCATAGGTTCGTGGATTTATCTCTGGGATTTCTATTCTGTTCTATTGATCTATATTTCTGTCTTTGTGCCAGTACCATACTGTCTTGATGACTGTGGCTTTGTAGTAGAGCCTGAAGTCAGGCAGGTTGATTCCTCCAGTTCCATTCTTCTTTCTCAAGATTACTTTGGCTATTTGAGGTTTTTTGTATTTCCATACAAACTGTGAAATTATTTATTCATATATAGCTTTTATTATGCTGAGGTATGTTTCTTCTATTTCTGCTTTCTGGAGGGTTTTTTTTAATCATAAATGGATGTTGAATTTTGTCAAAGGCTTTCTCTGCATCTATTGAGATAATCATATGGTTTTTATTTTTCAATTTGTTAATGTGGTGTGTTACATTGATTGATTTGTGAATATTGAAGAATCCTTGTATCCCTGGGATAAAGCCCGCTTGGTCATGATGTATGATCTTTTAAATATGTTGTTGGATTCTGTTTGATAGAGTTTTGTTAAGGATTTTTTGCATCTATGTTCATCAGTGATATTGGCCTATAGTTTTCTTTTTGTGGCATCTTTGTCAGGTTTTGGTATTAAGGTGATGGTGGCCTCATAGAATGAGTTTGGAAGTTTACCTTCCTCTGCAATTTTCTGGAAGAGTTTGAGTAAGATAGGTGTAAGCCCCTCTCTAAATTTTTGGTAGAATTCAGCTGTGAAGCCATCTGGTCCTGGGCTTTTGTTTCCTGGGAGATTTCTGATTACAGTTTCAATTTCCGTCCTTGTTATGGGTCTGTTGAGATTTTCTATTTCTTCCTGGTTCAATTTTGAAAAGTTATACTTTTCTAAGAATTTGTCCATTTCTTCCAAGTTGTCCATTTTATTTGCATATAGTTGCTGATAATAGTCTCTTATGATCCTTTGTATTTCTGTGTTGTCTGTTGTGATCTCTCCAATTTCATTTCTAATTCTGTTGATTTTTTTTTTTACAAGCTATTTATTTTTATTTTTTATTTTTTTTATTATTACTTTTTTTTTTCCAGTGGGTTTTGTCATACATTGATATGAATCAGCCATGGATTTACATGTATTCCCAATCCCGATCCCCCCTCCCACCTCCCTCTCCACCCGATTCCTCTGGGTCTTCCCAGTGCACCAGGCCGGAGCACTTGTCTCATGCATCCCACCTGGGCTGGTGATCTGTTTCACCATAGATAGTATACATGCTGTTCTTTTGAAATATCCCACCCTCACATTCTCCCACAAAGTTCAAAAGTCTGTTCTGTATTTCTGTGTCTCTTTTTCTGTTTTGCATATAGGGTTATCGTTATCACCTTTCTAAATTCCATATATATGTGTTAGTATGCTGTAATGTTCTTTATCTTTCTGGCTTACTTCACTCTGTATAATGGGCTCCAGCTTCATCCATCTCATTAGGACTGGTTCAAATGAATTCTTTTTAATGGCTGAGTAATATTCCATGGTGTATATGTACCACAGCTTCCTTATCCATTCATCTGCTGATGGGTGTTGATTTTTTTTTTTCATTTATTTTTATTAGTTGGAGGCTAATTACAGTACAATATTGTAGTGGTTTTTGCCATATATTGACATGAATCAGCCAATTTTGTTGATTTGATTTTTCTCCCTTTGTTTCTTGATGAGTCTAGCTAATGGTTTGTCAATTTTATTTACCTTCTCAAATAACCAGCTTCTGGTTTTGTTGATTTTTGCTATGGTCTATTTTGCTTCTTTTGCATTTATTTCTGCCCCAATTTTTAAGATTTCTTTCCTTCTACTAACCCTGGGGTTCATAATTTCTTCCTTTTCAGGTTGCTTTAGATGTAGAGTTAGATTATTTATTTGACTTTTTTCTTGTTTCTTGAGGTAAGCCTGTATTGCTATGAACCTTCCCCTTAGCACTGCTTTTTCAGTGTCCCATAGGTTTTGGGTTGTTGTGTTTTCATTTTCATTTGTTTCTATGAATATTTTGATTTCTTTTTTTGTTCTGTGATTTGTTGGTTATTCAGCAGCGTGTTGTTCAGCCTCCATATGTTTGAATTTTTAATAGTTTTTCTCCTGTAACTGACATCTAATCTTACTGCATTGTGGTCAGAAAAGATGCTTGGAATGATTTCAATTTTTTTAATTTACCAAGGCTAGATTTATGGCCCAGGATGTGATCTATCCTGGAGAAGGTTCCGTGTGCACTTGAGAAAAAGGTGAAATTCATTGTTTTGGGGTGAAGTGTCCTATAGATATCAATTAGGTCTAACTGGTCTATTGTGTCATTTAAAGTTTGTGTTTCCTTGTTAATTTTCTGTGTAGTTGATCTATCCATAGGTGTGAGTGGAGTATTAAAGTCTCCCACTATTATTGTGTTGTTGTTAATGTCCCCTTTCATGCTTGTTAGCATTTGTCTTACATATTGTGGTTCTCCTATGTTGGGTGCATAAATATTTATGATTGCTATATCTTCTTCTTGGATTGATCCTTTGATCATTATGTAATGTCCATCTTTGTCTCTTTTCACAGCCTTTGTTTTAAAGTCTATTTAAAAAAAAAATAAAGTCTATTTTAACTGATATGAGTATTGCTACTCCTGCTTTCTTTTGGCCTCTAAAAAGAAAATATCTTTTTCCAGCCCCTCACTTTCAGTCTGTATGTGTCCCTTGTTTTGAGGTGGGTCTCTTGTAGACAACATATATAGGGGTCTTGTTTTTGTATCCATTCAGCCAGTCTTTGTCTTTGGTTGGGACATTCAACCCATTTACTTTTAAGGTAATTATTGATAAGTATGATACCATTGCCATTTACTTTATTGTTTTGGGTTCGAGTTTATACACCCTTTCTGTGTTTCCTGTGACTAATCCTCTGTCAGTTGCATCATTTGCAAACACTTTCTCTCATTCCATGTGTTGTCCTTTCATTTTGTTTATTAGTTACTTTGCTGTCCTCAAGCTTCTGAGTTTAATTAGATCCCATTTTTTTGTTTGTTTGTTTTTATACCCATTACTGTGGGAGATAAGTCAGAAAAGATACTATTATGATTTATGTCAAAGAGTATTCTATGTTTTCCTCTAAAAGTTTTATGGTATCTGGTCATATACTTAAGTCTTTAATCTATTTTGACTTTATTTTTGTGTATGGTGTTAAAGAACCTTCTAATTTAATTTTTTTACATAGAGCTGTCCAGTCTGCTCAGCACCATTTATTAGAGACTGTCTTTCCTCAATTTCATAGTTTTGCCTCCTTTTTCAGATTAATTGCACTTGTTGGTCATTTATATATCTTCTTTGGAATAACACATATTCAGATCCTCTGTCCATTTTTTAGTTGGGTCATTTGTTTGCTTGTTTGTTTTTGTATTAAGCAGTGTGAGTTTAGAAGGCACTGAATCTTTCCCTATGGGTGTGCACTTCAGTTAGTGATGACTGAGAAGTCCTTGATTAGCCTGGAGTGCTATACAGTGCCCTCACTAGCTATAAGCAGGCTAGATTTCAGAAGTGAGATTTCAGAGGTCAGTAGATCAGCAGGAAAAATTCCATTCCATCCACACTTGAGGTAATCTGCTCTTAAAATAATGCTGGCCTGAACTAGGAGCTGAACATAGATTAAATCTAGAGACATTAAAATGTGAAAAAGAAAAAAAAAATCCATTAATAAGGGTCTTGTAAATTCATGTAGGTATTATGAAAAGAAACACTAGTCAGTCATTAAAAATAGCAAGAGAATCCCATCTATATTCATCATTTACTATTAAGAGAAGAAAAGCAATGTGCAAAATAGTATGTATCACATGAAACCATTAGGATAAAGACCATTATATAAGCATTTTAAAAATTACTTATGGGAATAGAGATAAGGAAAGAGCTGTTATTTTTAATTTTATAATGATGTACTACTCATTTTTTTACATAAAACATTATTTTAAACATAACATTTAAATGTTAAACAATAATAAGGTTTGTAAATTAGATCATCTGTTGGAACATAAATATCCAAGTCCCCTAGAAGGCTAAGTAATTTGCATATAGCACGATCTCAATAATTACTTGTTTGACTGAATAAATGGCTAGAATAAGAGGCAGTACATCCATATAATTCTGAAATAATGGATCAAATTTTTAAATTACTCTGAATCATGGGAACTGAGAATTGATCTTCTATGATTCCCCATAAATTATGAAAACAGATTGTAGTCATTACCTCATTTTTCTCTCCACCTGTAAAATGGCACTTGCTATTGCTGTTTCATTCTGTTGAACACATGTTAGAGAAAAATGCTGTTTCTTTGATAAAATGATATTGAAGGTTTGCCTACTCTAAAGTTGTCATGTATAGCTGTTTAAAGTACAAGATTTGAGAACTGGTATTCTGTTATTCAATCTGTTGTTTATTGGTGTGATTTAAATCATAAACCAAGAGCTACCATAGTAAATGTACTGCTCTGAAGAATCATACCCAGGCATGGACTTGTTACACTGCAGTAAACCCATGTCCCTCCTGGGTACCAATGCAGAAAATCTGCAAAATAGGTGCCTTTCTTGTTTTTTATACATCCGTGTTATTACAGCAGGAGAACAGAATTGTAATTCTTTCAGTAAATTTTGCTTTACTGAATACCAGTGTCTCTGAAGCTACAGCCATTAAAAAATTGCATAATTAAAGACACAATTTTTATGATTTCTTTTACATATATCTGAACGTTAGGACAGGTATCCTTATTGTAAGTTCTGCAGACATACTCCTGGCTCCAAGGCTGTAGTAATGTACATCATGCATGTTGCCAAGACTCCCTTAAATACATTCTTGAAAATTAATCCTTTGACCACCACCCATAACATTTACTAAAAATCATTTTCTTTTTGTCAGTATTCAGAATGATAGGTCTTCCCAAACCTTATCAGTCAACCTTCTAAAGATGTCTGGAGGGCAATTCTACTGTACCAAAATCCAAGTTTAAAAATCCTTAAAGAGAACAACAGATTGAATCTATCACAGAATTATAAAAGAAAACCATTTTTTCCTTCAAGAAAAATAAAGAAAGAAAGAAATCAGAAGCAGCCAGCTAAATTAAATGCAATGTTTTCCCCATCTGTCCCCTGCAGGAGAAAGTGAAATGGACTCTTGGAGAAAGTGGCTTGCTTTCTTATCTGCTGTAACACATACAAGCAGTTGTGAGTTAATGCAGTCCATTCATTTGTCAGTAAGCACAGAATGAATATCTAAGAAAAGACCTTGTACTCTTGAAGTTTACTGTCAGGCAGCCAGGAGAGCCATTGATACATATAAGTAAGACATAAGTAAGACAGTTAGCACTGAAAACTCTTTTACAAATTTAAGAGAAAAGACTCTTTATCCTTTTCCTTATTGTCATCATCGTCACAAGTCATTCTCATCATCACGTCATTATCCTCCTGTTCATCTTCCCCATCACTGTTGTTATTATTACATTTGTCATCTTTACTACCTTTGTTACTATTAATTCCTCCTCTTTGTCTTCCTCGTCATCAGCACAACCATAATACCCCTTTTGTTTGGGGTTTTAAAGACACGATCTTTGAAATCTCAGCAAAGTAGGTATTATTGTTATCATTTTAAAGATAAAATAATAAAACTGAAGGAGAGCAGGTTGAATAATTTGTCTAAGTCCACACAGAAAATTAAGTACCAGAGCCAGGCCTTCTGACCGCAAAATAGTGTTGTATCTTGAGCTATTCAAATCCTTTGCTGCTGCTGCTAAGCTGCTTCAGTTGTGTCTGACTCTGTGCAAGCCCATAGATGGCAGCCCACCAGGCTCCCCCATCCCTGGGATTTTCCAGGCAAGAACACTGGAGTGGGTTGCCATTTCCTTCTCCAATGCATGAAAGTGAAAAGTGAAAGTGAAGTCGCTCAGTCTTGTCCAACCCCTAGCGACCCCATGGACTGCAGCCTACCAGGCTCCTCTGTCCATGGGATTTTCTAGGCAAGAACTGAAGTGGGTTGCCATTGCCTTCTCCCAAATCCCTATGAAAAGCTCCTAATTGGAACTAACCCTTCAGAACCAGAACTGTACATCAGTGTATATTTTGGCAAGATAGAGGAAAAGACGCCACCTTGCAAAACCTCTCTACATGGGTGTCTTTTTTCTTCCCTCTGATCTGCTGCCCACCTCCACAACTTTTATGAAATCAAATCTTGATCCACACCTTGTGGCACAGTCTGCAATTGTAATTGTCCTGTCTACTCAATAACTGGCTGCAGTTCAGGGAGACTTATTTAGTTTTTCACCTAACTGCCCTTAGTTCTGCCATGAGAGTCCAGAACTTCTGGGATTATAGTTCAGCTCTGCCATGAAATCTGTGAAAGGTCTAATGTCCTTTATTGGAGCTTCAAATTATCTCTCTGTAATTGATGTGTATGTATGTGTGTGTGTGTGTGTGTGTGTGTGTGTGTGTGTGTGTGTGTGTGTATAACATACACACATACACATACATAATTAGGCCAGTATTATCATTTTAATTTTTTTCAGAGTTCAGATTATAAATGCTACCAAATTAAAAAAAAAAAAAACACTTTACGTGATAAAAGTAGACTTACTTATTTACTTCACAAGTGAATTAACTGCTCAAGAAACATTTAGGGTTTCCCCCACCATTAATTATAATACTAAAATGGAAAGACATCAGCCATAGTACCATCTTCTAAAAGCAACTATTGCTAAGATTTTATAGATCTTTTTGCTTCTCTGTATAAATTTTTATGTGATACTGGATATACTATATATACAATTTTATACTTTTTTCCATTTGATAGAATGGTGTAAACCATTACTGTGATTTTGCCATCTCTGTAGCATCCTAGATCACTGGCAGCATAATAATAATTTCATGTAAATTGAAGAGTTGTTTTTTTTTAATGTAAGTGATCACTAGATATAGTTATTTAGGCCATTTTCAGTTTTTCTTTGAAGTGCTGCAGTGAACATCTTAATCTGTAGGTGCTACTGGAAATATTTTATGATCAAAAGTGTAGAAAGTCTTTCAAAGCTTTTCCAAAACACATTCACATTTCACTGGATCATTTAAGTAACTGAGTTATCAGGAATGTGACTGTGGTTGACTCTGTGAAAAATATAAGGCTGAGAGCTCAGAGCTAATTAACAGCAGAACCTGGCACTCAAACCTGTGCTTCCTGAGAAAGTCATACTGATGATGTTCTTGCTTTCTGCTCTCTCTGGGGACCCCCATTCCCTTCTCTGGTAACAGTAAAATCAGTGACTCTAGGTTCCAGCCATCTCTGGAGTTCCACCTCCAGATTTCTCACTGCCTAGAATATGTTTTTTCTTTAGATGTTCATATAGAGTTGCAAATTCTGTCCTTCTGCAACTGAACTATCTTCTATTTCTCTTTTGGTTTTCCCTGTGCCATTATTCCTAGCCCCAAATAGATCTCTCCATCTTTCTCACAATAAATCACTATAAACCCAGAAGATTAATTTACTGACTACTTTCTTAAAAATATGGTCTTCTAGTTTCAATGCTATGATTCAGGCCAGCATCTTTTCCTGGCTAGATGACTAAAACAACCTTCACTTATTGCCCTGTTTCCTTTTTTTCCTTCTTTAATCTACACTTCATATTTTAACATTGTGTATCTGAAACTAATTTAAAAAAATAATGTCTAGACAAAAACTTTGACAATCTGCTACCTCCTATTCTATTCATTACATATATGCATGCATGCACAGTTCTTCATAATCCATCCCCAAACTAATATCTTGGTTTCATCTATTTTCATTCCTGGCTTCATTAATCACACTGAATTATAATTGAGAACCCCAAAATTCATAAACATGCAAGTCTTCAGGCTTTTTTTTTTTCTCACAGACCTCTTACTAACCCTATGGTTATTTTTCTTCCTCAGTGAAATATTCACTCTTCTTTCAGTTCAGTTCAGTTCAGTTGCTCAGTCGTGTCTGACTCTTTGCAACCCCATGAATCGCAGCATGCCAGGCCTCCCTGTCCATCACCAACTCCCGGAGTCCACCCAAACCCATATCCATTGAGTTGATGATGCCATCCAGCCATCTCATCCTCTGTCGTCCCCTTCTCCTCCTGCCCCCAATCCCTCCCAGCATCAGGGTCTTTTCAAATGAGTCAACTCTTTGCATCAGATGGTCAAAGGATTGGAGTTTCAGCTTCAACATCAGTCCTTCCAATGAACATCCAGGACTGATCTCCTTTAGGATGGACTGGTTGGATCTCCTTGCAGTCCAAGGGACTCTCAAGAGTCTTCTCCAACACCACAGTTCAAAAGCATCAATTCTTCAGCTCTCAGCTTTCTTTACAGTCCAACTCTCACATCCATACATGACTACTGAAAAAACCATAGCCTTGACTAGATGGACTTTTCTGGACAAAGTACTGTCTCTGCTTTTTAATATGCTGTCTAGGTTGGTCATAACTTTCCTTCCAAGGAGTAAGCATGTTTTAATTTCACGGCTGCAATCACCAACTGCATTGATTTTGGAGCCTAGAAAAATAAAGTCAGCCACTGTTTCCACTGTTTCCCCATCTATCTGCCATGAAGTGATGGGACCAGATGCCATGATCTTAAGCCAACATTTTCACTCTCCTCTTTCACTTTCATCAAGAGGCTCTTTAGTTCTTCTACACTTTCTGCCATAAGGGTGTTGTCATCTGCATATCTGAGGTTATTGATATTTCTCCCAGCAATCTTGATTCCAGCTTGTGCTTCCTCCAGCCCAGCATTTCTCATGCTGTACTCTGCATATAAGTTAAATTCCTATTTGGAACTAGTCTGTTGTTCCATGTCCAGTTCTAACTGTTGCTTCCTACCTGCATAAAGGTTTCTCAAAAGGCAGTTCAGGTGGTCTGATATGCCCATCTCTTTCAGAATTTTCCACAGTTTATTGTGATCCACACAGTCAAAGGCTTTGGCATAGTCAATAAAGCAGAAATAGATGTTTTTTCTGGAACTCTCTTGCTTTTTTGATGATCCAGCAGATGTTGGCAATTTGATCTCTGGTTCCTCTGCCTTTTCTAAAACCAGCTTGAGCATCTGGAAGTTCAAGGTTGCTGAAGTCTGGCTTGGAGAATTTTAAGCATTACTTTACTAGCATGTGAGATGAGTGCAATTGTGTGGTAGTTTGAGCATTCTCTGGCATTGCCTTTCTTTGGGATTGGAATGAAGACTGACCTTTTCCAGTCCTGTGACCACTGCTGAGTTTTCCGAATTTGTTGGCATATTGAGTGCAACACTTTCACAGCGTCATCTTTCAGGATTTGAAATAGCTTAACTGGAATTCCATCACCTCCTCTAGCTTTGTTCATAGTGATGCTTCCTAAAGCCCACTTGACTTCACATTCCAGGATGTCTGGCTCTAGGTGAGTGATCACACCATCGTGATTATCTGAGTCGTGAAGATCTTTTTTGTATATTTCTTCTGTGTATTCTTGCCACCTCTTCTTCTTTCAGTTATTAGCTATTATTTCATGAAATCTTAAATTTCCCATGTAAAGTCGAAATGTCTTCCTGTAAGTTTGTGGCAATCTGTGCACCTGTGTATTAAATCATAAATTATACTCTCACCTATTCATTTACCTTTTCTATCTATCCTTAGCTTTCCTCAATGACAAGAAATGATTCATTCATTTGTGTGACAATAGCAGGTAGCATTTTCCCCAGAACATGGAAGTTAAGAGTTGCAGCTAGTTCTTCTGTATGCTACCACTTTGTCAATAATGTATAGTTTGCTTCAATCTTCCAAAAACAAATCCATTATAAAGTGGATCCCTTGGCTTGTGGCAGAAATTGTGTTACCCACAATGGCATATTATACAGTCACATTGAAAAGGCAAACTAAGTGTGGCTCAGAACACAGAGAGTTAAAGGTGTCAATAAAGTGACCAATTGAAATGGTATCAATAAGTGACACAAACCTTTTTTTAGCACTCCTTGTTTAGAAAGAACCCAAGCCCTAGATTATTTCTGATAATTAAGCTGTTTTGGATGTGAGCAGTAGGCATGATTTGAGCTATAAAGAAAATGAGAACAGACTCCAATGCCTGTTAAATCATCAAACCAGCTGCTTTTTGTAGGTTTTTATAACTTATTTAATCATTTCTCTCTGAAGGCAGTGTCAAATATATTGTGTCTGGTTGTTCTCTTTTTTGTAGGAGGTTTGTCTTATACTCCTGAATATATGCAAATGAATTTTTCTAAGCAGCATATACTATAAAATAAGGAGGCTTCAGAGAATTGATAGTTTAACGTTTTCTTTAAAAATATAGATTTGTTCTCTAATTTCTAGGTTTTGATATCTCTCTTCATTTAAAGACTAGAAGGGGACAATGAGAGAGTGTGGGTTAATTTTACACTTACACAAGATTTTTTAATTGTATAAAATCCTGGATAATACAGCTTCTGAATCATCTATGACAGTAATGATTGCATTCCAAGAGAGCAAAACTATTTGGGGTAATTTTTGTTGTTATTGGAATTTCAAAGGTGAAGGGAATTCTGGAAGTTACTTATCTAGTATTGTCTTCTTAAACCAACTTTGATTAGAAAACATTAGACAAATAAGCATCATGCATTCTGGCATATTTGTACTTGTGAAAAAGCTTTCTAGACCATGACATATTTTTTTTTTATAGGCGAAAAAGCGGCTGGAATTTACAAGTGCAAACTTTATCCCTAAGATCTACTCAAATGTAAACAAATCACAAAACACATATGCAATTCACATTTTACTCTGGAATTACAATCATAAAGGAACTGTCCATTAATTAAATTTATAATATGTGGGTGAAAATGAAACCTAGTTTCTGGAAAATCAGGAAGGGTCATTGAAATTTGAGTTGACTGTAAGTAGAGTAACAAAATTAATAACTAGATGGAAATATGGTAAACAAAAAAAGACATTTCACTCTTCATTTTATGCCAAAACCCATATAATATAAAGGAGGGTTAATATTAATTTTAAAACATTAATAAAATATAAACTGGGGTATTTATCAAAATTACAAAGAAATAAAAATATTTAACACAAAAGAAAAAAATCTCAAAGAGAAAGTATGACATATTATAACACATAACATTAAAAAGCCTCTTTAGGGGGAGGAGCCAAGATGGCGGAGGAGTAGGACGGGGGAGACCACTTTCTCTCCTACAAATTCATCAAAAGAATAACTGAATGCAGAGCAAACCTCACAAAACAACTTCTGATCGCTAGCTGAGGTCATCAGGCGCCCAGAAAAGCAGACCATTGTCTTCGAAAGGAGGTAGGACAAAATATAAAAGATAAAGGATGAGACAAAAGAGCTAAGGACAGAGACCCGTCCCGGGAAGGGAGTCTTAGGCGGCCTTGCTTGGGCTAGGGTCCGGGCCTGAGTGCCCTGAGGACAATCGGAGGGAGCTTCTGTGAGGTGCCAACTTGAACTGTGGGAGACCAAAAGAGAGAAAATTAACCGGCCGGAACACACTGCCGGCCGTTCGCAGAACAAAGGGACGGAGAAAGTCCCAAGAAGAGGTCGCAGGCTGCGGACCCGCCCAGCCCCGCCGGAGGCAGGAGGCAGGGGGGAGGGGAAGGTCGCGGCGAGACACAGGGCGCAGGCACCCGACCGGCGCGGGCGGGGACTGGGGCTGGGGACGCAGAGGGCGGAAGGCGCGCGCACCCGCCTGGCGCCAGCGGAAACTGAGACTGGGTCCGCGGAAGGGAGTGAGTGCGCCACACCTGGGGATAGTGCGCCCATCAAGCCCCTCGCTGCCTGGACCGCTCTGACGGGGAAGGCACAGAGAGCAGGCGCAGCTTTTCGCTCCGCGCTTTTGTGTAACACCCGAGGGCTGGAACCTAGCGCAGCGCGGGGCGCGCTCCATATATAACAGCCGGGAGCCTGAGCAGCGCAGACGGAGAAAGCAGCGTCAGCCCCTCCCGGCAGCGCCAGCCCGCCCCCGCAGGGCCAGCCCCTCCCCGCAGGGCCAGCCCCTCCCCGCAGCGTCAGCCCCGCCCCGCAGCGCCAGCCCATCCCCGCAGCGTCAGCCCCTCCCAGCAGCGCAACGGAACTAGCTAACTGAATAAGAGTCCACCTCCGCCCGCCTGTGTCAGGGCGGAAATGAGGCTCTGAAGAGACCGGCAAACAGAAGCCAAATAAACAAAGGGAACCGCTTCAGAAGGGACTGGTGCAACAGATTAAAATCCCTGTAGAAAACACCGACTTCACCGGAAGGGCCCTGTAGATATCGAGAAGTGTAAGCTGGAACGAGGAGCTATCTGAAACTGAGCCGAACCCACACTGACCGCAGCAGCTCCAGAGAAACTCCTAGATATATTTTTACTTTTTTTTTTCTAAGTAAGGAAAAAAAAAAAAAAAACAATTTTTTTTTCTTTTTATATTTTTTCTTTTTTATTTTTTCTCTTTTATTTTCCTTTAAAATTCCCTATTACTCCCCCATTACTCCTTAACTTTTATTTACATAGATTTTTACGATTTTTTTAATTAGGAGAAAAAAAAAATTTTTTTTTCTTTCTTTCTTTTTTTTTTTTTTTGTTTTTTTTTCTTTTTTTTATTTTTCTTTTTTTTCTTTTTTCTTCTTTTTTTTTTCCTTTCCGTTTTCTCTTTTATTTTCTATTTTTCTTTTTCTCTTATTTCTTTTAAAGTCCTCTAGTACTCCTCTACTACTCTTCATTTTCATTTTCACTACACTATAACCTTACCAAAAAAAAAAAAAAAGAAGCCCTATCTTTAAACCGAAGATTATTCTCTCCCAATCTTGACTCTCTGTTTTCTACCTCAGAACACCTCTATTTCCTCCTTTCCCCTTCTCTTCCCAATCCAATTCTGTGAATCCTTGTAGGTGTCTGAGATACGGAGAACACTCTGGGAACAGACAGCTGCGTAGATCTGTCTCTCTCCTCTTGAGTCCCCCTTTTTCTCCTCCTGCTCATCTCTATCTCCCTCCTCCCTTTTCTCCTGTTCATGTAACTCTGTGAACCTCTCTGGGTGTCCCTAACGGGGGAGAATCTTTTCGCCATTAACCTAGAAGTTTTATTATCAGTGCTGTATAGTTGGAGAAGTCCTGAGACTACAGGAAGAATAAAACTGAAATCCAGAGGCAGGAAACTTAAGCCCAAAACCTGAGAACACCAGAAAACTCCTGACTACATGGAACTTTAAGCAATAAGTGACCGTCCAAAAGCCTCCATACCTACACTGAAACCAACCACCACCCAAGAGCCAGTAAGTTTTAGAGCAAGACATACCACGCAAATTCTCCAGCAACACAGGAACATAGCCCCGAATGTCAACATACAGGCTGCCCAAGGTCACACCTAACACATAGACCCATCTCAAAACTCATTACTGGGCACTCCATTGCACTCCAAAAAGAAGAAATCAAGTTCCACGCACCAGTACACTGACGCAAGCTTCCCTAACCGGGAAACCTTGACAAGCCAATCGTCTAACCCCACCCACTGGGTAAATCCTCCACAATAAAAAGGAACCACAGACCTCCAGAATACAGAAAGTCCACTCCAGACACAGCAATCTAAACAAGATGAAAAGGCAAAGAAATACCCAACAGGTAAAGGAACATGAAAAATGCCCACCAAGTCAAACAAAAGAGGAGGAGATAGGGAATCTACCTGAAAAAGAATTTAGAATAATGATAATAAAAATGATCCAAAATCTTGAAAACGAAATGGAGTTACAGATAAATAGCCTGGAGACAAAGATTGAAAAGATACAAGAATTGTTTAATAAAGACCTAGAAGAAATAAAAAAGAGTCAATTAAAAATGAACAATGCAATGAATGAGATCAAAAACACTTTGGAGGGAACCAAGAGTAGAATAACGGAGGCAGAAGATAGGATAAGTGAGGTAGAAGATAAAATGGTGGAAATAAATGAAGCAGAGAGGAAAAAAGAAAAAAGGATCAAAAGAAATGAGGACAACCTCAGGGACCTCTGGGACACTGTGAAACGCCCCAACATTCGAATCATAGGAGTCCCAGAAGAAGAAGACAAAAAGAAAGGCCATGAGAAAATACTCGAGGAGATAATAGCTGAAAACTTCCCTAAAATGGGGAAGGAAATAGCCACTCAAGTCCAAGAAACCCAGAGAGTCCCAAACAGGATAAACCCAAGGCGAAACACCCCAAGACACATATTAATCAAACTAACAAAGATCAAACACAAAGAACAAATATTAAAAGCAGCAAGGGAAAAACAACAAATAACACACAAAGGGATTCCCATAAGGATAACAGCTGACCTATCAATAGAAACCCTCCAGGCCAGAAGGGAATGGCAGGACGTCCTGAAAGTAAGGAAAGAGAATAACCTACAACCTAGATTACTGTATCCAGCAAGGATCTCATTCAGATATGAAGGAGAACTCAAAAGCTTTACAGACAAGCAAAAGCTGAGAGAATTCAGCACCACCAAACCAGCTCTTCAACAAATGCTAAAGGATCTTCTCTAGACAGGAAATGCAGAAAGGTTGTATAAACGTGAACCCAAAACAACAAAGTAAATGGCAACGGGACCACACCTATCAATAATTACCTTAAATGTAAATGGGTTGAATGCCCCAACCAAAAGACAAAGATTGGCTGAATGGATACAAAAACAAGACCCCCATATATGCTGTCTACAAGAGACCCACCTCAAAACAAGAGACACATACAGACTAAAAGTGAAGGGCTGGAAAAAAATATTTCATGCAAATGGAGACCAAAAGAAAGCAGGAGTCGCAATACTCATATCAGATAAAATAGACTTTCAAATAAAAGCTGTGAAAAGAGACAAAGGACACTACATAATGATCAAAGGATCAATCCAAGAAGAAGATATAACAATTATAAATATATATGCACCCAACATAGGAGCACCACAATATGTACGGCAAACACTAACGAGTATGAAAAAGGAAATTAATAGTAACACAATAATAGTGGGAGACTTTAATACCCCACTCACAATTATGGATAGATCAACTAAACAGAAAATTAACAAGGAAACACAAACTTTAAATGACACAATGGACCAGCTAGACCTAATTGATATCTATAGGACATTTCACCCCAAAACAAGCAACTTCACCTTTTTCTCAAGTGCACACGGACCCTTCTCCAGAATAGATCACATCCTGGGCCATAAATCTAGTCTTGGAAAATTCAAAAAAATTGAAATCATTCCAGTCATCTTTTCTGACCACAGTGCAGTAAGATTAGATCTCAATTACAGGAAAAAAATTATTAAAAATTCAAATACCTGGAGGCTAAATAACACGCTTCTGAATAACCAACAAATCATAGAAGAAATCAAAAAAGAAATCAAAATATGTATAGAAATGAATGAAAATGAAAACACAACAACCCAAAACCTATGGGACACTGTAAAAGCAGTGCTAAGGGGAAGGTTCATAGCATTACAGGCTTACATCAAGAAACAAGAAAAAAGCCAAATAAATAACCTAACTCTACACCTAAAGCAATTAGAGAAGGAAGAAATGAAGAACCCCAGGGTTAGCAGAAGGAAAGAAATCTTAAAAATTAAGGCAGAAATAAATGCAATAGAAACTAAAGAGACCATAGGAAAAATCAACAAAGCTAAAAGCTGGTTTTTTTGAAAAAATAAACAAAATTGACAAACCATTAGCAAGACTCATTAAGAAACAAAGAGAGAAGAACCAAATTAACAAAATTAGAAATGAAAATGGAGAGATCACAACAGACAACACTGAAATACAAAGGATCATAAGAGACTACTACCAGCAGCTCTATGCCAATAAAATGGACAACTTGGATGAAATGGACAAATTCTTAAAAAAGTATAACTTTCCAAAACTGAACCAGGAAGAAATAGAAGATCTTAACAGACCCATCACAAGCAAGGAAATCGAAACTGTAATCAGAAATCTTCCAGCAAACAAAAGCCCAGGACCAGATGGCTTCACAGCTGAATTCTACCAAAAATTTAGAGAAGAGCTAACACCTACCTTACTCAAACTCTTCCAGAAAATTGCAGAAGAAGGTAAACTTCCAAACTCATTCTATGAGGCCACCATCACCCTAATTCCAAAACCTGACAAAGATGCCACAAAAAAAGAAAACTACAGGCCAATATCACTGATGAACATAGATGCAAAAATCCTTAACAAAATTCTAGCAAACAGAATCCAACAACATATTAAAAAAATCATACACCATGACCAAGTGGGCTTTATCCCAGGAATGCAATGATTCTTCAATATCCGCAAATCAATCAATGTAATACACCACATTAACAAATTGAAAGATAAAAACCATATGATTATCTCAATAGATGCAGAGAAAGCCTTTGACAAAATTCAACACTCATTTATGATTAAAACTCTCCAAAAAGCAGGAATAGAAGGAACATACCTCAACATAATAAAAGCTATATATGACAAACCCACAGCAAGCATCACCCTCAATGGTGAAAAATTGAAAGCATTTCCCCTGAAATCAGGAACAAGACAAGGGTGCCCACTCTCACCACTACTGTTCAACATAGTGTTGGAAGTTTTGGCCACAGCAATCAGAGCAGAAAAAGAAGTAAAAGGAATCCAGATAGGAAAAGAAGAAGTGAAACTCTCACTGTTTGCAGATGACATGATCCTCTATATAGAAAACCCTAAAGACTCTACCAGAAAATTACTAGAACTAATCAATGAATATAGTAAAGTTGCAGGATATAAAATTAACACACAGAAATCCCTTGCATTCCTATATACTAACAATGAAAAAACAGAAAGAGAAATTAAGGAAACAATACCATTCACCATTGCAACAAAAAGAATAAAATACTTAGGAGTATATCTACCTAAAGAAACAAAAGACCTATACATAGAAAACTATAAAACACTGATGAAAGAAATCAAAGAGGACACAAACAGATGGAGAAACATACCGTGTTCATGGATTGGAAGAATCAATATTGTCAAAATGGCTATTCTACCCAAAGCAATCTATAGATTCAATGCAATCCCTATCAAGCTACCAACGGTATTTTTCACAGAACTAGACCAAAGAATTTCACAATTTGTATGGAAATACAAAAAACCTCGAATAGCCAAAGTAATCTTGAAAAAGAAGAATGGAACTGGAGGAATCAACCTGCCTGACTTCAGACTCTACTACAAAGCCACAGTCATCAAGACAGTGTGGTACTGGCACAAAGACAGAAATATAGACCAATGGAACAGAATAGAAAGCCCAGAGATAAATCCACGAACCTATGGACACCTTATCTTTGACAAAGGAGGCAAGGATATACAATGGAAAAAAGACAACCTCTTTAACAAGTGGTGCTGGGAAAACTGGTCAACCACTTGCAAAAGAATGAAACTAGAACACTTTCTAACACCATACACAAAAATAAACTCAAAATGGATTAAAGATCTAAATGTAAGACCAGAAACTATAAAACTCCTAGAGGAGAACATAGGCAAAACACTCTCTGACATAAATCACAGCAAGATCCTCTATGACCCACCTCCCAGAATATTGGAAATAAAAGCAAAACTAAACAAATGGGATCTAATGAAACTTAAAAGCTTTTGCACTACAAAAGAAACTATAAGTAAGGTGAAAAGACAGCCGTCAGATTGGGAGAAAATAATAGCAAATGAAGCAACAGACAAAGGATTAATCTCAAAAATATACAAGCAACTCCTGCAGCTCAATTCCAGAAAAATAAATGACCCAATCAAAAAATGGGCCAGAGAACTAAACAGATATTTCTCCAAAGAAGACATACAGATGGCTAACAAACACATGAAAAGGTGCTCAACATCACTCATTATTAGAGAAATGCAAATCAAAACCACAATGAGGTACCATTACACACCAGTCAGGATGGCTGCTATCCAAAAGTCTACAAGCAATAAATGCTGGAGAGGCTGTGGAGAAAAGGGAACCCTCTTACACTGTTGGTGGGAATGCAAACTAGTACAGCCACTATGGAGAACAGCATGGAGATTTCTTAAAAAACTGGAAATAGAACTGCCATATGACCCAGCAATACCACTTCTGGGCATACACACTGAGGAAACCAGATCTGAAAGAGACACATGCACCCCAATGTTCATCGCAGCACTGTTTATAATAGCTAGGACATGGAAGAAACCTAGATGCCCATCAGCAGATGAATGGATAAGGAAGCTGTGGTACATATACACCATGGAATTTTACTCAGCCGTCAAAAAGAATTCATTTGAACCAGTCCTAATGAGATGGATGAAACTGGAGCCCCTTATACAGAGTGAAGTAAGCCAGAAAGATAAAGAACATTACAGCATACTAACACATATATATGGAATTTAGAAAGATGGTAACGATAACCCTATATGCAAAACAGAAAAAGAGACACAGAAATACAGAACAGACTTTTGAACTCTGTGGGAGAAGGTGAGGGTGGGATGTTTCAAAAGAACAGCATGTATACTATCTATGGTGAAACAGATCACCAGCCCAGGTGGGATGCATGAGACAAGTGCTCCGGCCTGGTGCACTGGGAAGACCCAGAGGAATCGGGTGGAGAGGGAGATGGGAGGGGGGATCGGGATGGGGAATAAGTGTAAATCTATGGCTGATTCATATCAATGTATGACAAAACCCACTGAAATGTTGTGAAGTAATTAGCCTCCAACTAATAAAAAAATTAAAAAAAAAAAAAAAAGCCTCTTTAGATAAAAACCAATAAACCAAAACAAAACAAGGACCATGACAGTTTATAAAAAATATTCTTATTTAACATGGAAAATGTGACTGTTCACAGCCTTCAAAAATATCCATATTTGATATGAAGAAATCAAGATAGAAATAAATTAATATGTAATAATTATAGTCAAACTATATGAGGAGAAATATAGACAGTTAATGCACACATAGGATAATGCCTTGATTGTTATGCCATATCATGTTCACAATCATAAATATGTAATATAGATAATATAGAGTGGTCTAAAAATGCCTTCACCAAAGTTATGATAATGGTTGCAACTGGGAAAAAATATAAGAATTAAATTCAAAAAAAAAGAACATAAAAGATTTTAAATTTAACATAATATCATTATAGTCACAGTAGCCATTGTTAGTTATCACACATTAGGCCTCTTTCTAAATACATGTCCATAGTATTTCATTTGATTTTCATAGTAACCCTGTTAGAGAATTATTAAAACTATTATGTATGAGGGAGTCAAGGGGCAGAGAAGTTAATTGCCCAAGGCTACAAACACAGTGAATATTCAAGCCATGATTTAATTACATTTATTAATGTCATTATTTAACTTTATTAAATTATACTTATTCATATTTCTTTTAAAATTATTTAATTTAAATTTATACAAATAGAATTGGCAAGAGTAATTCATGCTATTTCAGATTTTTACATTACTTATGCTTATTGGATATTAAAATTTATATCTTTATAATAATATTTTCTAATATAAAATCATTTGAAATATTGATTACATAGTATATAGTTTATATATTTTGTTACAAGGAACTCTATTATAAGGAAACTATGATAAATAGTAAATAACAGCAAATTGTACATACTGTATAATGTTATTTTTATACATCGCTGATCATGGTAAAGAGTTTCATAGAAATTGAATTTTTAACAAGAGTGTTTAAAATTGCTCTATGACTACAGAACAATAAAATAAAACTTAAACACAACCATTATAATTTACAACTTCAGAATAATAGAAATATTTAATGATTTATTTCAGTTCCTCTAATCTTGAGATTATGATACTTGGTGAATCCAGAATTCTGAGAATCTTAAAATTTTCATGCATTTAAAATATATATCTTCAAAGTATCAGGTAATATGTTAATAGTTACTCAAATATGGGAACTGAACTAGGCCAAAAGTTTGTCCCATAAATCCTCTTTTAATTATATAAATTTCACATGTGTTATTCTTCACTCACTAAGTCGTGTTCAACTCTATGTGACCCCATGGACTAAAGCTTGCCAGGCTCCCCTGACAAGGTATCCCCTCCAAACTATCTCCTGGAGTTTGCTCAAATTCATGTCCAGTGAGTCAGTGATGCTATCTAACCATTTCATCCTCTGCCACCCATTCCTGCTTTGGCCTTCAATCTTCCCAGTGTCAGGGACTTTTTCAATGAGATGGCTCATCACATCAGGTGGCCAAAGTATAGCAGCTTCAACTTCAACATCAGTTCTTCCAATAAATGTTCAGAGTTGATTTTGTTTAGGATTGACTGATTTGTTCTCCATGCAGTCCAAGAGACTCTCAAGAGTCCCTTGCATCTTGGACTATCAAGCATCAACTAAATAATTTTTACACAATCAACCGCATCAATATTACTTATAATAGTTTCTTCAGCACCACAATTCAGAAGCATCAATTCTTTGGCACTCAGTCTTCTTTGGATCATCGATAAAGCAAGAGAGTTCCAGAAAAACATCTGTTTCTGCTTTACTGACTATGCCAAAGCCTTTGACTGTGTGGATCACAATAAACTGTGGAAAATTCTGAAAGAGCTGGGAATACCAGACCACCTGACCTGCCTTTTGAGAAATCTGTATGCAGGTCAGGAAGCAACAGTTAGAACTGGACATGGAACAGACTGGTTCCAAATATGGAAAGGCGTACGTCAAGGCTGTATATTGTCACCCTGCTTATTTAACTTACATGCAGAGTACATCATGAGAAACGCTGGACTGAAAGAAGCAGAAACTAGAATCAAGATTGCCAGGAGAATTATCAATAACCTCAGATATGCAGATGACACCACCCTTATGGAAGAAAGTAAAGAACTAAAGAGCCTCTTGATGAAAGTGAAAGAGGAGAGTGAAAAAGTTGGCCTAAAGCTTAACATTCAGAAAACTAAGATCATGGCATCTGCTTCCATCCCTTCATGGCAAATAGATGGGGAAAGAGTGGCTGACTTTATTTTTCTGGGCTCCAAAATCAATGCAGATGGTGATTGCAGCCATGAAATTAAAACACACTTACTCCTTGGAAGGAAAGTTATGACCAACCTAGATAGCATATTAAAAAGCAGAGACAGTACTTTGCCAACAAAGGTCCATCTAGTTATGGCTATGGTTTTTTCAGTAGTCATGTATGGATGTAAGAGTTGTACTATAAAGAAAGCTGAGGGAGGAGCCAAATTGGCGGAGGAGTAGGACGGGGAGACCACTTTCTCTCCTACAAATTCATCAAAAGAACTGAATGCAGAGCAAACCTCACAAAACAACTTCTGATCGCTAGCTGAGGTCATCAGGCGCCCAGAAAAGCAGACCATTGTCTTCGAAAGGAGGTAGGACAAAATATAAAAGATAAAAAGTGAGACAAAAGAGCTAAGGACAGAGACCCGTCCCGGGAAGGGAGTCTTAGGCGGCCTTGCTTGGGCTAGGGTCCGGGCCTGAGTGCCCTGAGGACATCGGAGGGAGCTTCTGTGAGGTGCCAACTTGAACTGTGGGAGACAAAAAGAGAGAAAATTAACCGGCCGGAACACACTGCCGGCCGTTCGCAGAACAAAGGGACGGAGAAAGTCCCAAGAAGAGGTCGCAGGCTGCGGACCCGCCCAGCCCCGCCGGAGGCAGGAGGCAGGGGGGAGGGGAAGGTCGCGGCGAGACACAGGGCGCAGGCACCCGACCGGCGCGGGCGGGGACTGGGGCTGGGGACGCAGAGGGCGGAAGGCGCGTGCACCCGACTGGCGTCAGCGGAAACTGAGACTGGGTCCGCGGAAGGGAGTGAGTGTGCCACACCTGGGGATAGTGCGCCCATCAAGCCCCTCGCTGCCTGGACCGCTCTGACGGGGAAGGCACAGAGAGCAGGCGCAGCTTTTCGCTCCGCGCTTTTGTGTAACACCCGAGGGCTGGAACCTAGCGCAGCGCGGGGCGCGCTCCATATAGAACAGCCGGGAGCCTGAGCAGCGCAGACGGAGAAAGCAGCGTCAGCCCCTCCCGGCAGCGCCAGCCCGCCCCCGCAGGGCCAGCCCCTCCCCGCAGCGTCAGCCCCGCCCCGCAGCGCCAGCCCATCCCCGCAGCGTCAGCCCCTCCCAGCAGCGCAACGGAACTAGCTAACTGAATAAGAGTCCACCTCCGCCCGCCTGTGTCAGGGCGGAAATGAGGCTCTGAAGAGACCGGCAAACAGAAGCCAAATAAACAAAGGGAACTGCTTCAGAAGGGACTGGTGCAACAGATTAAAATCCCTGTAGAAAACACCGACTTCACCAGAAGGGCCCTGTAGATATTGAGAAGTGTAAGCTGGAACGAGGAGCTATCTGAAACTGAGCCGAACCCACACTGACTGCAGCAGCTCCAGAGAAACTCCTAGATATATTTTTACTTTTTTTTTTTCTAAGTAAGGAAAAAAAAAAAAATTTTTTTTTCTTTTTATATTTTTTCTTTTTTATTTTTTCTCTTTTATTTTCCTTTAAAATTCCCTATTACTCCCCCATTACTCCTTAACTTTCATTTACATAGATTTTTATGATTTTTTTAATTAGGGGAAAAAAAAATTTTTAAGCTTTAAGCCAACTTTTTCACTCTCCTCTTTCACTTTCATCAAGAGGCTTTTTAGTTCCTCTTCACTTTCTGCCATATGGGTGGTGTCATCTGCATATCTGAGGTTACTGATGTTTCTCCCAGAAATCTTGATTCCAGCTTGTGCTTCTTCCAGCCCAGCGTTTCTCATGATGTAGTCTGCACATAAGTTAAATAAGCAGGGTGACAATATACAGCCTTGATGTACTCTTTTTCCTATTTGGAACCAGTCTGTTGTTCCATGTCCTGTTCTAACTGTTGCTTCCTGACCTGCATAGAGGTTTCTCAAGAGACAGGTCAGGTGGTCTGGTATGCCCATCTCTTTCAGAATTTTCCAGTTTATTGTGATCTACACAGTCAAAGGCTTTGGCATGGTCAATAAAGCAGAAATAGATGTTTTCCTGGAACTCTCTTGCTTTTTTGATGATCCAGCAGATGTTGGCAATTTGATCTCTGGTTCCTCTGCCTTTTCTAAAACCAGCTTGAGCATCTGGACGTTCATGGTTCACGTATTGCTGAAGCCTATCTTGGAGAATTTTGAGTATTACTTTACTAGCGTGTGAGATGAGTTCAATTGTATGGTAGTTTGAGCATTATTTGGAATTGCCTTTCTTTGGGATTGGAGTGAAAACTGATCTTTTCCAGTCCTGTGGCCACTGCTGAGTTTTCCAAATTAGCTGGCATATTGAGTGCAGCACTTTCACAGCATCATCTTTCAGGATTTGAAATAGCTCAACTGGAATTCCATCACCTCCACTAGCTTTGTTCATAGTGATGCTTTCTAAGGCCCACTTGACTTCACTTTCCAGGATGTCTGGCTCTAGGTGAGTGATCACACCATCGTGATTATCTGGGTCGTGAAGATCTTTTTTGTACAGTTCTTCTGTGTATTCTTGCCACTCTTCTTAATATATTATGCTTCTGTTAGGTCTATAACATTTCTGTCCTTTATCTAACTCATCTTTGCATGAAATGTTCCCTTGGTATCTCTAATTTTCTTGAAGAGATCTCTAGTCTTTCCTATTCTGTTGTTTTCCTCTATTTCTTTGCATTGATCGCTGAGACAGGCTTTCTTATCTCTCCTTGCTATTCTTTGGAACTCTGCATTCAAATGGGAATATCTTTCCCTTTCTCCTTTGCTTTTCACTTCTCTTCTTTTCACAGCTATTTATAAGGCCTCCTCAGACAAACATTTTGCCTTTTTTCATTTCTTTTCCATGGGGATGGTCTTGATACCTGTCTCCTGTACAATGTCACGAACTTCCATCCATAGTTCATCAGGCACTCTGTCTCTTAAAGAGCAGATAATTATTTCTCCTTTAAATTTCCTTTGCCATCAAATTACAATGTTCCCATTCTTGTTTATAAATAATCCATGAATGAACTTCACATGAAATCTGACTCCTGACCTTCTCTGTATTCCATGCTCATTGTGGAAGAAATGCTTGGCTCATAACTTCCGCTATTAATTTTATTGTTTTACCTTTTTGCATAGAAAATATCCTGACCAATTTTAACATTTTGAATAGAAGTAACTGTCTCTGACTATGTCCTTGGTTAAAGACTGGGAGAAATTTGATAATAGATGTGGTAAAAACTTGTGCTATATTTCTTTTTTTATTCAAACAAAAAATACTTCCATTTGGTGTAAGAATGTTGGATTTCACTCTCCAAAACAAATAACAAAAAGAACTTCAGTTTTTCATTTTAATTGATTTTCAAAACTTGACATAAATGAAGTTATAGTGAAAATATAGAAAGTGTTCTTAGGAGTTCTGTTGCTGTACTGAAGTGTCTACTAGTTGTTGTTCTTATACCAGCTCACCACTTCCTGTCAAAGGTTAAAAAATAATTGTTTGGGCACTGAATAAACCAATAAGAAACACAAGTAAAGGAGAAAGAAACAATATTGAAATGTCTAAATCCTATGTTATTTCTAAAGGTTAGGAAAGAATTCATATTTTCTTTTTAAATGTCAGTTTAATCTGAATGGCAGTGAACCTCAAATAACATTTGAATTTAATATAGAACTTTTGAAAATGAAGCAATTGCCTAGCTAACTGCCTCTTTTGCTTTTGGGTGAACATCACATTTGGCTTTTGGCTGATGGATAGCTGAAGTATCATTTACATTTGGAAGTATAAACATAATAGTTGGCAGTTATTAGAAGAGAAGAAAGAAGCTTTATTGTTGGCCAGTGATCATTCTGGGATTTCTGAGGCTCAAAGGGCTGGGTAATGAATGAAGTTATGCAGTTCATCTATTGTTGTTCAGTCGCTAAGTCATGTCCGACTCTTTGTGATTTCATGGGCTGCGGCACACTAGGCTTCCCTGTCCATCACTGTCTCCCAGAGTTTGCTCAAACTCATGTCCATTGAGTCGATGATGATGCCATCCAACCATCTCATCCTCTGTCACCTATATCTCCTGCACAGTCTTTCCCAGCATCAGGGTCTTTTCCAGTGAGTCAGCTCTTTGAGTTAAGTGGCCAAAGTCTTGGAGCTTCAGATTTAGCATCAGTCCTTCCAATGAATATTCAGGACTGATTTCCTTTAGGATTGATTGGTTTGATCTCCTGGCTGTCCAAGGGACTCTCTAAAGTGTTTTCCAGCATCACAGGGGGAGAGCATCAATTCTTTGGCACTCAGCCTTCTTTATGGTCACATCCACATATGACTACTGGAAAAACCATAGCTTTGACTATGTAGACCTCAGTTGTTATAGACATTTTGAGTTCTAACATTCTGGAAATAGAATTGTACAATATACATATATTAAAAATTCTAAAATTTGAGAGACCATAGACTTCAAAAATGCATACACTGCCAGACAAACAGTCTTTCTAACACATATTTTAAAACAAAAAGTGTAAATGAAATTAAATTATTGGAACTTGGAATTAATATAAATGTCTTGCCTAAATGAATCAGTGGCTCTTGTGTATATCAGAAAATAGTCCTTCAAAACAGTAACTTTAACCACCTCTGCTCTAAGTTTCAAATAGAATGTCCATAGTTTATGTATCTGGCATTAGATAAAAAGTAGAGAAAGAGTTATGAAGAAAAAAAAGGGCCTTCTTCAGGCCCTATAAGAAAGCTAAACACTCAAGTAAGAACACAATCTTTGGTTCTATCTGTGCAAAGATGCTAGAATAAATAGCCACTTCCCACTCTCCTACCTATTACACAGTCAAAATCTCCAAACTGTCTTAAATCAGACCTTCCTAACTGCACAATCAGAGAAGAATAAGAGTTACATGATAAGGCATTATGTTGTCACAGTCAAATTTTATTAGAAGTAAGTTATCAAGATGACTTTCACACTTTGTTAGATATTTATCAATGACAAATATGCATTGCTGATAGATTCTTAAATGGAGCCACCACATCTTTCATTATTATATCTTTTGATATTATCCTATCTCATCAATGACCTGTCTTCTCTAGGTACATTATGTAATGTACCTAGTACATTACATTAGTAATGTACCAATATGATTACATTGTATGGTTTTCTTTTCTTCCTCTGACTATCCCAAATCCCACTTTCTGCCCTATTCCACAAGAAGAGAGAAATACACTGAAGCTTATATTAGTCTGATCTGCTCTTTGGAATATTTGAGTTTTCCTAGCATGCTTGCAGTAGGAACAGATCTGTGGGTTCAGGTTGGAATTGATCGCCAAGTGGCTGTAACTTTTCCTCCTGAAATATCAATTGCCTGTCATCTAGTTTGCATGACTCTGCTAGTCATGGTTACTTTTCTAGCAAGCCTGATGTCAAGAAACTGTTTCTGGTCATCTCTCCTGAGTAAAGAAACCTAAGCTCAGAACAAAATTAGGATCATAATGGATCTCCACTGTCTGAATCTTTGTATAAACTGGTATTTAAATTACTTAGAGTTTAGACATTTCACTTGAGCTAGTGCTGGCAGAAAGCAGTCTATGGCCTTCCTTCTTCCTGGCTTTTGCCTGTCCATATAGATTTACTGGCTAATTATATTCCAGTAGAATTCTTATAAATAATGTGTAGCAAATCATCTAGTCCTTGCTTATTCTGCAATACAACTCTGTTTTGATTGTTTGTCCATCTACCAAAGTTTCTGTGGTGTTTAACAGTGTCATGAGCTAGAATCTCACTAGCCTGTTCTAATGCTCAGCCCCAGGCGAATGTAATTCCAATGATTTGAGAATTTTTCTTGGGGTTATAGTTCTTAGTGAATTGATCTATCAGTCTTTAAAGATTAATAAGCAATTTTAAGTCCTTAAGCCTCTAAAGGTAATTGAGATTTTTTTTAGCTTTGTACAAATCTACTGTCCATATTACAATGTACTATTCAAACAAGAGTTTTATGGCTGTTCTATCACCAATTACCCTTTTAAAAGTTCTTCAAAACAAGGAACAAAAGGCCCAAGGAATTAAACTTTTCCCCAAATCGTGAATAGGTATTTTGGTAATACATAGAATTAACATGGTGACCTGGAAAGAACGCAGATCTTAAAAATAATTGCCAAGTGTCTATCAACTTATGTTTTGTTAGGTCTGTTTGCCCTCAGAACATGAGTAAGTTATCCCTGCTTCTGCTGCTTTGGATAATATCTTGTCCAAGCTAACTTAAGCTTCTGGCAGCCAGTCCTTTTGTGGTTCCATCTTCCAGTCAGTAACTTCAGTCTGTTCAGTCGCTTAGTCATATCCAACTTTTTGTGACCCCATGAACTGCAGCACGCCAGGCTTCCCTGTTCATCACCAACTCCTGGAGCTTGCTCAAACTCATGTCCATCGAGTTAGGTGGTGCCATCCAACCATCTCTTCCTCTGGCATCCCCTTCTCATCCTGCCTTCAATCTTTCCCAGCATCCAGGTCTTTTCCAAGGAGTCAGTTCTTTGCATCAGGTGGCCAAAGTATTGGAGCTTCAGCTTCAGCATTAGTCCTTCCAATGAATATTCAGGACTGATTTCCTTTAGGATTGACTCTGGTTTGATCTCCTTGCAGTCCAAGGGACTATCAAGAGACTTCCCCAACACCACAGTTTAAAAGCATCAATTCTTTGGCACTCAGATTTCTTTACGGTCCAACTCTCACATCCATACATGACTGATAGAAAAACCATAACTTTGACTGTATGGACCTCAGTAACTTAGGTACAACCCTAGCTCCTTCTTTTATCCTTTTAGCCTAGGAGTGAGAGTGACTTCCTGTTACTTCCAGCCTCTAGGCTTCCTCACTGCCCTCTGACTAACCTTTTGCTATTTGTGTGATCCATTTCTTGTGTTAAAAATTATCCCCATCTCTGTCTTCCTAGTGGAACCATGCCTGATACACTAACTGCATGATTCTGAACAAGTTACTAAAGAATGTTCCGATTCAATCTTTTTTTTTCCCTTCCTTACTCTAAAAATATAATTAATAATAGTTGCTTATGGTATTACTGTAGAAATTTCTAAGACAACTTTCTATTATATATATTAATAATTTGAGCTTAATAGCTCATGACTATTAGATGATTGTCATTATGATGATGTTAGTTTTTGTTAGTTATTAATATATATGCTACTGGTGTCACTAGGGTGCAGATTAAGTTTCTGACTGGTTTTTTTCTCCCCTGCCACATCACTGTTGGGTTCAAAGAAGCAAGACTGTTTTCCCAAGCATTTTATCCTTTGAAAGCTCAGTAAAAAATGATGCAAGCAGATTAGCTTGTGTATATTTTTTCAACCAATTAAGTCACCTGTGAACCTTAAATATTTGGGAATACTATTTGTAGATCATTTAGGGTGCAGGAAAATTAATCAAAGACAATATATGTTATGCCTATTAAATCCCAGAGAAATCAGTTACCTACAGGGAAGAATGGGGACTTTTGTGAAAAGGGATAAACTTTGTTTTCATTCTCAATTCAGTATTGATTATATTTCTAGACAGCAATATATTGTTATATTTTCCAAATGAACTTTTCCCAGTCTTCTGTTTACCACATGAAACACCAGGTTCTGAAGGATTTTAAGTTTTTAAATGTCAGTTTCCAAGGTAAATGTGAAACACAGGTCACACTGTGTAAATAATACCTGTTTTTAAGAGTCTAAGATAGCATAGCTCCATGAAACTCATTCACTGGATCACAGTTCTTCTTCATTTGATACTAAAAGTATATCCATTTCCCTTGTTAATTTGAATAGACTGGCAAATTTTTAACAAACATCACGTAGTGGAAAGATCTAAGGTTTTGAAATCAGGAGAGCTTCAATTCTAGGCTGTTATGTTACTTTCTAGCTGCGTGATTTGGGGCAGTTCCCCCATTTCTCTAAGCATCACTTTTCTTATTTGTAAAAAAAAAAAAAAAAAAAAAAGGACTAATAATAACTGCTATAGGAACAACAGGGTGGCAGTGATGGCATGTCTTCAAAAAATTGGAACTGGAAATAATCTTCCCCTCTGAGAGCTAAGTAATGAAATCAACTCATAGTCATCTAAATATTAAGCACTCAGGCTCTGAAGACACATAGAGCTTGATTTTTGCCCTGATTTCTCCACATAACATTTTGTGTTCTTGAGGAGGGATTTTAACATTCCTTAAGATCAATTTGCTTATTTGTAAGACAGAGATTAAAAAAATATCTATTTCAAAGTTTGTCATGAAACTTAAATTAAAACAGGAAATATTTGGTTTAGTAATTAGCTCATGACTAGTAGTCAGCTCATGACTAATTTAAATATCAACCCACTGTTGTTGTGATGGTTTATAATAGAGATGTTTGAAATTGACCATCTTAAGAAAACTCCTTGGTGACTGCAGCCATGAAATTAAAAGACACTTGCTCCTTGGAAGAAAAACTATGACCAACCTAGACAGCATATTAAAAAGCAGAGACATTACTTTGCCAACAAAGTTCTGTCTAGTCAAAGCTATGGTTTTTCTAGTAGTCATGTATGGATGTGAGAGTTGGACTATAAAGAAAGCTGAGTGCTAAAGAATTGGTGCTTTTGAACTGTGGTATTGGAGAAGACTCTTGAGAGTCCCTTGGATTGCAAGGAGATCCAACCAGTCCATCCTAAAGGAAATCAGACCTGAATATTCATTGGAAGGACTGATGCTGAAGCTAAAACTCCAATACTTTGGCCACCTGATGCAAAGAACTGACTCCTTGGAATAGACTCTGATGCTGGGAAATATTGAAGGCAGGAGGAGAAGGGGACACCAGAGAATGAGATGGTTGGATGGCACCACCTGACTTGATGGACATAAGTTTGAGCAAGCTCCAGGAGTTGGTGATGGACAGGGAGGTCTGGCACACTGCGGTCCAGGGGTCACAAAGAGTCAGACACGACTGAGTGTCTGAACTGAACTGAAGGAAACTCCTGAGCACCAAAATGAGAAAATAACCTGACTGAAAATATGAACTTATCAACAGAAAGACTGCAACAATTGTAAGGAGAAAAATTATCAATGAAGGAATAAAAATAGAAAAAGTAAGTGACAGGGTAAAACATTGGCAATGAATATTCAAGCTAGTCAGCAAGAGAAGATACCCTACCAGATTGAAGTTAATACCTGGGCTGCCGGGCAGGCCCATCAGAATTCAGTGCCATTAATTACACAGCAACTCTGAGACGCTGATAATACTATCAGTGGAGACAGCTGGATTTAAGATCAATTGGCATAAACCACGTGGGCTTGACAGTTATTAACTATTGAATATTTGTCAGTTTAATAGGACTCAGATCATAGGTTGTAAAAATTAAGTGCCTCAAAACACATAGAGTAACAGCACTAAATACATGCTATTAAATAAAGTAACAACCACAAAATTGTGATCCAATGCTTGAACTGTATGAAATAGACTTATCCTGTGCTTGGGATGAGAGAGATGAAGGAAGACAGATATCTAGTTTTTGATATTTACTTTTTCTGTTTGCTTTTTTTTTTTTTTTTTTTAATTTTTCAAAAGGTTCTCTGCAGATAAGTAATTTGGTCACTAACAAAAGACCACATATTTTAAGCTTTTCTTCCTCAAACAAATAAAAATGTAACTGTGTGATCTTGTCATACTTTCCCTTAGAATCAACTAGTTACTAATAACCCAAATTCACTCTTTACTTATTACTTCAGTCAGCACATCATTAAGTATGTAACTTAGTCATTTATAACTCAAAGAATACATGTTGAATGAGAAGTAATATCATAGGACATTGAGACTGTAAAAATAATGATGCAGTACTGCTCTTTGCCTATAAAGGTCCATCTAGTCAATGCTATGGTTTTTCCAGTAGTCATATATGAATGTGAGAGTTGGACTGTAAAGAAAGTTGAGTGCTGAAGATTTGATGCTTTTGAACTGTGATATTGGAGAAGATTCTTGAGAGTCCCCTGGACTGCAAGGAGATCCAACCGGTCCATCCTAAAGGAAATCAGTCCCAAATATTCATTGGAAAGACTGATGCTGAAGCTGAAACTCCAATACTTTGGCCACCTGATGCAAAGAACTGACTCATGTGAAAAGAAATATAGAATAAAATTCTTACAAGAGACAAATATTATCTACAGAAAACTACAATACAATATGACTGATTCTATAGTAGAGGAATATATTGACTATTATGGGAAAAAAAGTGAATAATAAAAGGCAAGAACACAATGTAACTTTTGAACCAGATATTAAAACTGAGTAGTGGGCAAGAATAGAATGGATAGTCCAAGGAAAAACACGTGACAGAAAGAAGTGGCATATACCTACTTAGAGAGTTCTGTGAGGGCACCAAATGTTTGGGATCAGTCATAAATTTAGGATTTTTAGATAGCTGCATTTTCAGGCAAAAACTTCAGGTGAGGGTAGACAAATAGGCCAAGATAAGCTTTACATGGTCCTTTTCTATGCTGTGCATGCTAAGAAATTGAGCTTTATTCCCACAAATAGCCATGTACCAGAAAAGTGTTTTTAAAATATGGCCTATAACACATTATTTTTATTATGCATGTAGATATCATAGTTGGCTGTGCAAAGGCATATACAGGACAGGAAACAAAATTTTTGTTTTTGTTATGTTTCTCTTTGTATTATCCAGATGGGAATCATATTTCTGAGTTTAATCTTACTATCACCATTCTTTAAACAAATTAGACTAGCGAAAATTGTTTTAATGCAAGTATGGTAACATGATCATCATTTGTTGCTATCTTAGTATTTAATGTCAGCTAATTTTTTAATTCCACATGAGATGGAGCAAATTGCGATGAAAGATTAGAAAAATAGCCAGAAAAAGTCAATTGGATTTGTTATAGTCTATGCAATAGTGTCAGGGCAAAAGAAAGATTAGATATAAATTAATGAACCATTCAACTAATGGGAAAATAACACCAGACCTAGTCTGTCTGGATAATTTATGTAATTTTAACATTTATACCCAAATTAGAAAGTTAAGTAACCAAATACTTCTATGTTCATACTAATCTATTAGAAAACATTGGATAACACAGAGAAGCTTCTCCAAGGATATCTCATCACCATCTTTTGCAAAAGCTATCCTCCCATTGCCATCATTAATCTTGGCTTTCAACACCTCAGCACAAGAGATAAATAGACTATGCGAATTTGGAAGTGATGATTGATTCGTACTCTCAACAGGAAGACCTTGAATAGTAGTTGTGTATAGATCTTCTTTTCTCATATATAATTTCTAAATTATCCATATATATTGTTCCACCTGATTTTTCTTTTGCCACACAAAGAAAAAACCATTCACACAGGAGATTTGGAAAACATCAGAAACAGCCAGGGAATTGCCTGTCACTGTGGCTGTTCTGATAATTAACCATACTCAGGCAATATGGGATTCAATTAAACAAAGCAGTTCTCCAACTAAAATTTAAAAATGATATCCAGGCTTTGCAAAAGTTGTTTTGAGAAAGTTATAAAACTAGAAATGGGACAAAGTAGAAAATAAATAGCTGATTATTAACAGAAATGTAGAAATGGAAATGTGTGACTTATTCAAATGGTTTACATCTCTATATATGTCTCAATGTGCATTCCAAAGGACTTAAAATTAGAACTGAATAGTTATAAAAAATATGTAGTATGAAGTGGAGTATATTGTCATTAGTAAATTCTTTCTTGTTTATTATAGTCATAAAATTTACAGAGCCCAGGATCCCATACTAATACCACTTGGCATCTCGTTTCTTAGTAGAGAAGGTAATTTCTTTTTTCCTTGATGGCCTTGCTGAAAGACAGTTGCCCAAATGTGTGTGGGTTTATCTCTGGCTTCTCTATTATCTTCCATTGATCTGTGTTTTTATGCCAGCATCATGCTATTTTGGTTACTAGAGATTTTTAATATAGTTTGATATCAGGAAGTATGATGCCTCCATCTTTACTCTTGCTCAGCACTGCATTGACTATCTGGAGACATTTGTGGTTTTCTATGACTTGTATCATTGTTTCATTTTTTTTCCCATTTCTGTGAAAAATGTCATTGGAATTTTGATAGAAATTGATTGAATAAGTAGATTGCTTGAGTATTTTTGACATTTTAACCATATTAATTATTCCAACACATGAACATAGGATATCTTTCCATTTATTTGTGTCTTCTTCAATTCCTTTCTTCAGAGTTTTACAGTTTTCAGAATAAAGATTTTTCACTTCCTTGTTGTTGTTGTTCAGTTGTGAAGTCATGTCCAACTCTCTATTCTCTACTCCCATGGACCTCAGCATGCCAGGCTTCCCTTTCCTTAACTATCTCTCTCAGAGTTTGCTCAAACTCTTGTCTGTTGTGTTGATGATGCCATCCAACAATCTCACCTTCTGTCTCCCCCTTCTTCTCCTTCCCTCAATCCTTCCCAGTATCAGGGTCTTTTCCAAAGAGTCAGGTCTTTGCATCGGGTGGCCAAAGTATTGGAGCTTCAGCATCAGTCCTTCCAATGAGTATTCAGGGTTGATTTCCTTTACGATTGACATTGGTTTGATCTCTTTGCTGTCTAAGGGACTCTCAAGAGTCTTCTGCAGCACCACAATTTGAAAGCATCACTCGGCCTTCTTTATGCTACAGCTTTCACATCCATACAGGACTACTGGAAAAACCATAGCTTTGACTACACGGGCTGTTGTCAGCCAAGAGATGGATGCCTCTGCTTTTTAATACACTGTCTAGGTTTGTTATAGCTTTTCTTCCAAGGACCAAGTGTCTTTTAATTACACGACTGCAGTCACCATCTGCAGTGATTTTAGAGCCCAAGAAGAGAAAACCTGTCACTGCTTCCACTATTTCCTCGTCTATTTCCCATGAAGTGATGGGACCTGATACTGTGATCTTAGTTTTTTGAATGCTGAGTTTCAAGCCACCTTTTTCACTTTCCACTTTCACCTTCATCAAGAGGCTCTTCAGTTCCTCTCTGCTTTCTGCAATTAAAGTGGTACCATCTGCATATATTTGAGATTATTTCTCCTAGCAATCTTGATTCTAGCTTGTCATTCATCCAGTCCAGCATTTTGCATGCTATACTCTGCATAGAAATTAAATAAGCAGGGTGACAATATATAGCCTTGACGTACATCCAGTCCTTTGTCCCATGTTCAGTTCTAACTGTTGCTTCTTGACCTGCATACAGCTTTCTCAGGTATCAGGTAAGGTAGTCTGGTATTACCACCACTTGAAGAATTTTCCACAGTTTATTGTGATCCACACAGTCAAAGGCTTTAGCATAATCAGTGAAGCAGAAGTAGATGTATTTCTGGAATTTCCTTGCTTTTTTCTATGATCCAATAAATGTTGGAAATTTAATCTCTGGTTCCTCTGCCTTTTTAAAATCCAGTTTGTACATCTGGAAGTTTTTGGTTAATGTACTTCTGAAGCCTAGCTTGAAGGAATTTGAGCATTATCTTGGTAGCATGTGAAATGAGCACAATTGTACAGTAGTTTGAATATTCTTTGGCACTGCCCTTCTTTGGAATTGGAATGAAAACTCACCTTTTCCAGTCCTGTGGTCACTGCTGAATTTTCCAAATTGCTGACATATTGGCTACATCACTTCAACAGCATCATCTTTTAGGATTTTAAATTGATCAGCTGTAATTCTATCACCTCCATTAGCTTTGTTTGTAGCAATACTTCCTAAAGCCTATTCAATTTCACACTCTAGTATATCTGACTCTAGGTGAGTGACCACACTATTGTGCTTATCTGGATCATTAAGACCCTTTCTGTATAGTTCTTCTGTGTATTCTTGCCACCCCTTCTTGATCTCTTTTGTTTCTGTTAGGTCATTGCCTTTACTGTCCTTTATTGTGCCCATTCTTACATGAAACGTTCCCTTGGTTTCGCCTCCTTGGTTATATTTATTCCTATATATTCAAATTGGGTTTGCCTGGTGGCTCAGACAGTAAAGAATCTGCCTGCAATGCAGGAGACCAGGGTTCAGTTCCTGCATCAGGAAGATTCCCTGGAGAAGGACATGGAAACCCAGTGTACTATTCTCGCCTGGAGAATTCCATGGACAGAGGAGCCTGGTGGGCTACAATCCATGGGATCAGAGTCAGACACAACTGATTGAATAACACATATATTCATACTAGATCTATGTCCAAAAGAATTGTTTTCTTAATTTTTTAGATAGTTTATTTGTATGTGTATATGAACACAACTGATTTTTGAGTGTTGATTTCATATCCTTCAGTTTTATTGAATTCATTTATTAGTTTAAGAGTTTTGGGGTTGGAGTCTTTAGTGTTTTCTACATATAACATATTATCTGCCAACAGTGAAAATTTTACTTCCTCTTTTCTGATTTGAAGGCCTTGTATATGCTTTTCTTGTCTAATTGCTCTGGCTGGAATTTCTAGTATGCGTTGAAGAGAAGTAGTGAGAATGGGCATCCTTGACTTATTGCTGATATTAGCAGGGGAAAAAGCTATAAGTTTTTCATTATTGAATGTGATATTAGTTGTGGACTTCTTATATGTGGCCTTTATAATGTTGAGATACATTTCCTCTATACTTAATTTAAGAGCTTTTAACAGGAAAATATGGTAAATTTTAAAAGTGTTTCTTTATCTATTGAAATGATCATACAAGTTTTTAACCTTCATTTTGCTAATGTGATGTATCACACTTATTTATTTGCATATATCAAATCATCCTTGCATCACAGGGATAAATCCCACTTGGTCATAGTGTATGAGGGTATCTATGTCCTATTGAATTCAATTTGCTAGTATTTTACTAAGGATTTTCATCTATATTTAGCAGGATTGTTGGCTTATAATTTTGTTTTCTTGTGGTATACTTTTCTGACTTTGTATCACAATAATGCTGGCCTCATAAAAGGAATTTGTAAGTGGTTTCTCATTTTAAGCCAAAGAGATAAATAGACAGAAATACAACAACAATAAGGACTTCAATACTCCACTTTCATCCCCATCTAGATGAAATTGATCTAACGACATGTACAATTTATCCCATCATGCAGCAGCAGAATACACATTCCTCTTAAGCACACAGGGAACATTTTTCAGAAAAGATAAAATGTTAGGCCACAGAACAAATTTTAACAGATTAAGAAGATTTATATTTTATTAAATCATATTTCTGACTATAATCATATAAAAATAGAAGCCAATAACAGAAAGGTAATTGGAAAATTCAAAAATATTTAACAATAAACAATACACATAACTGATTCTCAAATGCATTACACTAAGTGAAAGATGTTGGACTTGAGTGTGAGCACAATGTACAATTTTACATATATGACATTAGGAAAAGCAAGACTATAGGGATGTAAAACAGATTAGTCATTTTTAGGGTTGGAAGTTAAGTTTAAAAGGAAACAATGAAACTTTTAGGGACAACAGTAGTATTTTATGTCTTGAGGGTTACAAGGCTATTTGTCAGAATTAACTGAGTTGTAATATGAAAAGCAAGAATTTTACAATCTGTAAATTTTATCTTGGTAAATCTTACTTAAATGCACACATAATTGCACAATTACTGGATACTGTACTCAGGATTTCTAATTTAGTAGATATGTGCTTAGTCACTCAGTCATGTCCAACTCTTTTTGACCCCAGGGACTATAGCCCACCAGGCTCCTCTGTCTGTGAAATTCTCCAGGAAAGAATACTGGAGTGAGTTGCCATACCCTCCTCCAGGGGTCTTTCCAACCCAGGAATCGAACCCAGGTCTCCTGCATTGCAGGTGGATTCTTTACCATCTGAGCCACCAGGGAAGCCCCTTAGTGGATATGGGTGGAGCTCAAATTTTCCGTTTCTACTAAGTGGCTTGATGATACTGATGCTCCTGGTCTGAGGTCACACTTTGAGAACCATAACCTTAGACTAATGCTCCTGAGAATTAAATATATCCTGAATGATCAGAAGTACTCTTAAAATACGTACATTGATTTAGGGAGCCGGAAATTCTGTTTATCCTACAAGTTCTACTACTGTTGGTCCTTGTGCTGTTGGCACATTATATTATAAGGTCTTAGGTATTTTGTGCTTGTTATCCTAAATTCCTAAAACTGAGGTACATATGCTAATAACAAACACTGAGTGAGAAGTCAAGGACTGACACCTAATTTTGTGATTGCTAGTGTAATGTGTTTGGCTGATGTAAGGACAATTGCAAAGAATGTTAAAACTACCACACAATTGCACTCATCCCGTACGCTAGCAAAGTAATGCTCAAAATTCTCCAAGCTAGGCTTCAAAAGTACATGAACTGAGAACTCGCAGATGTTCAGGCTGGATTTAGAAAAGGCAGAGGAACCAGAGATCAAATTGCCAGCATCCACTAGATCATCAAAAAAGTAAGATAATTCCAGAAAAACATCTACTTCTGCTTCATTTACTATGCTAAAGCTTTGACTGTGTGGATCAAAACAAACTGTGGAAAATTCTTCAAGAGATGGGGATACCAGACCATCTTACCTGCCTCCTTAGAAACCTGTATGCAGATCAAGAGGCAACAGTTAGAACCAGGCATGGAACAACGGACTGGTTCAAAATTGGGAAAGGAGTACAGCAAGGCTGTTTATTGTCACCCTGCTTATTTAACTTATATATAGAGTACATCATGAGAAATGCTGGGCTGGAGGAAGCACAAGCTGGAATCAAGATTGCTGGGAGAAATATCAATAACCTCAGATATGGAGATGACATCACCCGTAGGGCAGAAAGTGAAGAGGAACTGAAGAGTCTCTTGATGAAGGGGAAAGAGGAGAGTGAAAAAGCTGACTCAAAACTCAACATTCAAAAAGGTAAGATCACGGCATACAGTTCCATCACTTCAAGGCAAATGTATGAGAAAACAATGGAAACAGTGACAGATTTTATTTTGGGGGGCTCCAAAATCACTGCAGATGGTGACTGCAGTCATGAAATTAAAAGACGCTTGGTCCTTGGAGGAAAAGCTATAACCACCCTAGACAGTGTATTAAAAGCAGAGACATTACTTGCTGACAAAGGTTCATATAGTCAAAGCTATAGTTTTTCCAGGCATGCATGAATGTGACAGTTGGACCATAAAGAAGGCCGAGCACCAAAGAATTGATGCTTTTGAACTGTGGTGTTGGAGAAGACTTGAGAGTCCCTTGGACTGCAAGGAGATCAAACCAGAGTCAATCCTAAAGGAAATCAACACTGAATATTCATTGGAAGGACTGATGTTGAAGCTGAAGCTCCAAAACTTTGGCCACCTAATGAGAAGAGTGAGCCACTGGAAAAAAAAAAACCCTGATGCTGGGAAAGACTGAAGGCAGGAGGAGATGGGGATGACAGAGAACGAGATGGATGGATGGCATCAGCAACTCAGTGGACATGAGTTTGCACAAGCTCGGGGAGATAGTGAAGGACAGGGAAGCCTGGTGTGCTGCAGTCCATGGGGTTGCAAAGAGTCAGACACAATTGAGACTGAATAACAACAAAGGATAATTACACATTTAAAACAAAAGGCTTAATTCTCCTTGTTGAAAGTAGGAGAATAGACTTTATCTCACTCTCTTTTCTTGAACTGGTGGTGTTAGTTGCTCACTTGTGTCAAACTCTTTGCAATCCTGTGGACTGGGGCTTATTTAGCTCTTCTGTCCATGGGATTTTCCAGGGAAGAATAGTGGTGTATTTCCATTTCCTTCTCAGGGGATCTTCAAGCTTGTAATGGAAAACTCTTTTCTGGTTGAAATATACTGTAATTTTTTTAAAAGCTAATTAATCCTCTCACCAGCTTTAGGATCCAGAAATGTCTTTTCAAGGATTTAGGAATAACATCTTTCAAATGTAACCATCAAAAAAGGTAGCACCCTTACTTCCCAGTTTCTATGTGATGAAAGGTGTAGTAGCCCACCTTTTGCAGGGTTGAAGTGTTTTTCCCAGAGTACTTTCTGTCACAAACATGCAAGAGAAAGCCATGTAGATAATATAGATGGGATGGCCACCCCAACTACAAAATGGATCTAGGATAAACTATGAGTGACACATAGTGCTGTCAAATCCTCTTCAGTTCAGTCACTCAGTCGTGTCTGACTCTTTGCGACCCCATGAATCGCAGCACTCCAGGCCTCCCTGTCCATCACCAACTCCCGGAGTTTACTTAAACTCATGTCCATGGAGTCGGTGATGCCATCCAACCATCTCATCCTCTGTCGTCCCCTTCTCCTCCTGCCCCTAATCCCTCCCAGCATCAGGGTCTTTCCAATGAGTCAACGCTTTGCATGAGGTGGCCAAAGTATTGGAGTTTCAGCTTCAGCATCAGTCCTTCCAGTGATCACCCAGGACTGATCTCCTTTAGGATGGACTGGTTGGATCTCCTTGCAGTCCAAGGGACTCTCAAGAGTCTTCTTACTTGGGACTAATTATTGTTTATCTTGAGAACATGTATGCAATGGGTTGTATCTGCTTGATTATATAAAAAGGTGAGATTTTTTTCCTCCATCTTGTCAATCTCTTTATTAAATTGCCTGTAATGCACATCTGGCTTAATGTTTATTCAATATGTATATATATATATATATATATATATATATATTTTTTTTTTTTTTTTCTTTTGGAAACCTCTTTGAGGAGAGTGGTTTTCTGAACTGGAAAGAGATATTATTTTTAATTAATTATCTCTAACACTGACTATTTCCTTCCTCTTTATCAATAAAAACCCTACTGGTAGATACTTCTCCATGAAAGTAGAGACAACATACTAAGGGAGAAAGAAGTAATTGAAAAAGGAGAAAGATTTCAGAAAATATCCCTTTGTCATTTTCACTAAGTGAGTAAAATAATTAACAAATAAATAAGCAGAAGAATACATACACACATATAAACATACATACATACATACAAGCCCAAATTGGCATGGGCAGAGAAAACAAAATAGCCCTCACATTTTATAGAGCACAGTGGGGAAAACAGGTCTCTTTAAAGTGTGTGTGTGTTTCCCTTACCTTCATATCTTTAATTCCCTACAGGAGATAAGAGATAGGGAAATGGAGTGGGAGAATGACTCCCAGATTTATTATAGCAATCACTTGATGCTTTCCAATATGGCAGCCAAAATATAAGCACATAATAATTTCAAAGACTCTTAATTTGCGATAGCAGGTATTTACTCTTTTAAAAAATTCTCTAAAGGTATTAGATATTTTTTTCTTTCCTTCTCCTGCCTCAGGAACTGTCAAGAAGGTCTAATTAGTCCATTGGACAGTGTAGACTTTCACTGATGTATACTGAAATATGGATTGGACTTTTCAAAGTAAAAATTCCAATAAGAAGTTAATACAGTTCCTGTGGATATTTTTTTGACAATGTCCTTTTAGAAACTCCTTGAAGAAGACTGTATCTGGACAAAAAGACATGATGAATCATTCCAAACTGCAAAAACTGCAGCTTACAGAGAAATGTGGACTAATAAGATTATAATTCAATGAAAATACTATTTTTTTAAATTTCAAGGACAGAAATATTAGATTATGTCTCCAAAAAGTTATCTAAAATGAATATCATTATCAGTAATATCTTAGAATTTTACTAACTTCACACTAAAAGAGCAAAGATTTATAACAAAGCAGTAATATTACAGAAATACAATAAAGTTAACACACAAATGAACAGTTTATTAAAGAAAGAATACCAAATTTTAGAAACATTTCAAACATAAAAGTACTGAGAGACTTACCTAAGTTACACTGCCCAACTCTTTCCCCAACATCAAACAATTACATTCTGACCACTGCTCTGCACAGTTGCCTATGGCAAAGTCCAGGCTACTTGGGGGTATTCACAAGTCCCTTTATAATCTGGCTCCCATCTTTCCATTTGGCCTTATCTCCAAAACTTGGATGCCTTACCAGGGGTTCTCAAACTTCATCATGGGTCAGAATTACCTGAACTGTTTGTAAAACCACAGATTCCTTCTTGATGGTAGTCTTTCTGACAGGTGTGAGATGATATCTCATTGTGGTTTTGATTCCATTTCCCTGATGATTAACAATACTGAGCATCTTTTTGTCTGTTGGCCATGTGGATTTTCCCTTTGAAAAAATGTCTAGTCGAGTCTTCTGCCCATTTTTATTTCCTTTTATGTTGTCAGGGTTTGAAGTTTGTAGAGGTATACCTGCCAAATGTTTTAATGCTTACAAAGGAAAGAATCCAGGGTCTTGCTTGGTAGAACTTGCTTCAGGTAACTGATGAAACAGCAGAACACTCTAATATGCTAAAAATATGAATTCTCTTTAGCCACTTATTGTAAGTAAAACATCTGCATGACAGATAATACTGATTGGGGAAATGTGAAGTATGTCTGAGAACAAGCAAGCTTTCTAAGCTTTCGTCTCCCCTGACTTAGATCATTAGCCTCACACATCCCCCAAACTAGCTGTAGGACAGCCCACATGAGAAAATGTGAGTTCTCTAGAGAGGTTCTGAATCACTATACTTAAATGGTTGAGTTCAGTTCAGTTCAGTTGTTCAGTTGAGTTCAGTTCAGTTCAGTCGCTCAGTCATATCCGACTCTTTGTGACCCCATGAACTGCAACACGCCAGGCCCCACTGTCCACCACCAACTCCTGGACTCCACTGAAACCCATGTCCATCGAGTCAATCATGCCATCCAACTGTCTCATCCTCTGTTGCCCACTTCTCCTCCTGCCCGCAATCCCTCCCAGCATCAGGGTCTTTTCCAATGGGTCAGCTCTTCGCATTAGGTAGCCAAACTAATGCGAAAATGAAACTCCAAAATATTGGAGTTTCAGCTTCAACATCAGTCCTTCCAATGAACACCCAGGACTGATCTCCTTTAGGATGGACTGGTTGGATCTCCTTGCGGTCCAAGGGACTCTCAAGAGTCTTCTTCAATGGGAGGAAAGCAAAGAAAAGAGACCAAATCTTCAGTGCTCGCTGCCTTATAAGAAAATTAGCTTTTCCTAATTGAGAAAAGTGTCCAAGTATTCATCCACAGTGGGTAGTTTATAGGTGGAGAAGTAAGGTATTAATAGACGTGGAGTGCTAAGCCATATGTATTGGTCTCTGGAAGTTCCTACATGCGGAAACAGTTTGGAGAATAAGAACACCCTCCCAATCCTAGTTGATAATTATCCCCTGTGCCAGTTTCTAGCTTTGAAGCATATGTTTGGCTATCGATGTTGAGAGTACAATGAAAGTCACTTGCTCTCATTTATGTGACTGTAGCACTGTGATCCTCATGCCGTGTTGATTAGTAATGTGCATTGATCTCTGGGACAAGGCTGAACCTGGATCGCGTGACATATGCAGAGCAGCGCATGACTGAGCTCATTCAGCAACAAATAGCCCTTGGAAACTCCCTTTATGTTTATTTTCATCATTTGAGTTCCACTTGATGTTTCTCTTTTTTTGCCTGTCTTTTCATCATTGTAGGCAACCAAACCCCAAGGGAGAATCTAAAGAGCTTCATAAGGAAAGGAAAGTTTTCTCAGAGTGTAGAAATGAGAGCTATACATCAGAAGTTGTGAGTTCTCTGAATTGACCTGCCAGTAAATGGAGGTATTCCATTTGTCATCAATGTGCATTTTATGCAGATACAGCATTCAAGGGGAAACAGAATCATTTGGCAGAGTTCTTGGATTTGTTTACTGACTTTATATCTTCATTTTCTCGCTCTCTTCTACCCCTTCTGGGGAAATCTGCTTACGAGCTCTCAGCTTCCAAGAGCTAAAGTTAGGTCCAAATGTACAAGTGCTAAAATTATTTACTTTCATTTATGTTTATTTAAATCAATATGTAAACTGAGTAATGACAGTATTTGCTATTTCAATACAACTATTTCACTCCACTGGCCATTGTCAATTTTATTTTTCCCCAGTGTTAAAGATGATATTGGTCAGTGAGGTAGTTTATATTATGAAGTCTACACCCAACCCAGTGAAGTTTCTTTTTTCCCAAGAGTGAAATCTACAATTTTGTGGTTTACCCCTGAATTTTTAGAAGACCAAGAGCTGTAGTAAAAAAAAAAAAAAAAAAGCTTTACTGGCTATAGGAAGAAAACATCTAATTTTAGTGACATCTTGGCAACTTGGCAGGTATGGTATTTTTGGTAGCATCTGGCATCTCATGAAAAATTCCAAATTTTTGGCAAGGAATTCAGTGCCCTTTATAACTAAGCTTATCCCTTCTTTTCATCCTTATTCATCTTTTTTCTCCAGCTTTTCTTTGTGGATATACTTGCCACTCCCCAACACAGCAGGTCATTTGACTTCCCAGTGTATTGATGTATATACTGCTCTCAGAAAAATCTGAATCCCTTCTCTCTGTCTCATGTCCACTTGGCACACTTCAATGCAATCTTTAATACCCAGTTCAGTGTTAATTACTGTTTTCTTCCTGTATAAAATTTCCCATTCTCTCTCATCTTCAGGTGAACTTGATTTTTACCTTAGTTAGCTTTCCCAGAATTATCCTTTATCTTTATAATAACTTTGCTTGTGTGATAGAAAGGTGCACATCTCTGATGCTTTCAGTAGATTATGAGCTCTGCAAGGACAGGTACATTGTCTTCTTAATCTCTTCTCCCCACAGGAAAGCACATTTCCTGACACACAGCGTATATTCAATATAGGTTTGTTGAATTAAATCAAACACAAAACAGTGTCATATAAAATGGTGCATGGACAGATGAATAATCACTGCTGAAATACACAGAGTTTTAACTCACAAGAGGGTCAATCACTTCACAGAGGCTATTTGGCAAAGTACTATATCAATCAGGGACCTATTTTCAATTGGATGGTGACAGGTTTACTTTTTGGCTATAAGGATATGAAATACGTTGTACGTATAATATATTGTTTCATAAAAACTGAAGCGCAAATTCCCTGACAACAAAAGATACATTTGCAGAGCATCAAATGGACTAATATGAAGGATGCTTATGGGGAAATACTTCAATGCAGATAATGCTATTGGGAAACCTCTGTCAGTTGAAAAATTCAAAAACTAACATAAATGTACTTTTAGATTTGTCCCAACTTTTAGAGGAGAGAAAATATGTTGCAGTTTAGGCTGAACAGACAATTACAATTATACTCTACACAATGGAGATAAAATTCAAGTTTTCCTACAAAGGTCCACCAATTATCAAAATTCCCATATCTTCCAGAGGGGAAATATAGTAATGTTTTAATCTCAAAGGATATAGTGAAAGAACTTACTGAATAACTGTATGTTGTACATCCTACATGAGTTTCCATCTTCCCAGTGAAATTTCTGTCCCTTGCTCCTGCTCCATGGTATCAATCCTTCCTCTCCTTAAATGGGGGGAAATACAATTTTGCCTCAGAATCTGCTTTGGAGAATTTCTTCTTTTAAATTTTTGTTTGTTTTTAAACCTTGTTAGATCCTTCACTTGAATCTATTCTCAAACTGTTAAAGATGTTTTCAACTTTTTAAAAATCAAAACTCCCACCAAGGTCTTACCTAAGGGTGCACCTATTCAGGGCTGTGTTCATCACTGAGATAAAACTGACAGATGTGCCCTTTCTTTCCCAAGATTGGACCCTGTTCAGGTTGACCTATGATGCTGAGTTAACTCTTGTACTTAGGTTAGATTCTAGATGAGTTATAGGAAACTTCAGTTTTGATGAGAAATTGTTATCCACATGAGGTTTGGTGGCTCAGTCCATAATCTACCTGCAATGCAGGAGACTGGGTTTGATCCCTGGGTCAGGAAAATCCCCTGGAGGAGAAAATGGCAACCCATTCCAATATTCTTGCCTAGAAAATCCCACGGACAGAGGAGACTGGCAGGATATATAGTCCATGGGGTCCCAAGAGTTGGACACAACTTACTAACTAAACCACCACCACTATGAGGTCTTCCTCATTAGTGTGACATCCAAAATGTTTTGTATTAGATCATCCATAAAACAGTTTGTTAGAATCTATACCTTAGGATTCTTCTATTTAAAAGATATATATAAGGCATCTCGTATATTTCCTTTGTTTCTTGGTGGGACTGTATTACAGCACTATAGATAGCTTTAGTTCAAGGTGAAATAGATCTCCAAATGTGACAACTGTCATCTTTCTTATTAAATTGTGTTTACAGTTCAGTTCAGTTCAGTCGCTCAGTTGTGTCTGACTCTCTGCAACCCTATGAACCACAGCACACCAGGCCTTCCTGTCCATCACCAACTCTGGGAGTTTACGCAAACCCATGTCCATTGAGTCAGTGATGCCATCCAACCATCTAATTCTCTGCCATCTCCTTCTCCTCCTGCCCTCAATCTTTCCCAGCATCAGGGTCTTTTCAGATGAGTCAGCTCTTCGCATCAGGTGGCCAAAGTACTGGAGTTTCAGCTTCAACATCAGTCCTTCCAACGAACACCCAGGACTGATCTCCTTTAGGATGGACTGGTTGGATCTCCTTGTAGTCCAAGGGACTCTCAAGAGTCTTCTCCAACACCACAGTTCAAAAGCATCAATTCTTCTGTGCTTGGCTTTCTTTATAGTCCATCTCTCACATCCATACATGACTACTGGAAAAACCATAGCCTTGACTAGATGGGCCTTTGTTGACAAAGTAATGTCTCTGCTTTTTAATATGCTGTCTAGATTGGTCATAACTTTCCTTCCAAGGAGTAAGCGTCTTTTAACTTCATGGCTGCAATCACCATCCGCAGTGATTTTGGAGCCCAAAAAAATAAAGTCAGCCACCATTTCCACTGTTTCCCCATCTATTTGCCATGAAGTGATGGGACCAGGTGCCATTATCTTAGTTTTCTGAATGTTAAGCTTTAAGCCAACTTTTTCACTCTCCTCTTTCACTTTCATCAAGAGGCTTTTTATTCTTCTTCATTTTCTGCCATAAGGGTGGTATCATCTGCATATCTGAGGTTATTGATACAGAAGCTCATTTATTTGAAATGTTAATGTATATAGAAATAGAAATATTCATTTAGCAGCACTTTGACACTTTGTTTTTGTTGTTAATGACATCTGTAGTAAAAAGAGCAACAATAAAAACAACAAGAAGCGTCCTAAGGGTGGGGAAAGGGCAGGTACTCTCCTCTCCTCGACTAAGACCCCCATTTCCTTTTCCTCAAGGGAACTGAGATAAGACATTATGTTTTAAAGACTGAGCTCTTCCTAATCCTGAAAAAACTTCCCTGGTGGCTCAGACGGTAAAGCGTCTGCCTACAATGCAGGAGACCTGGGTTCAATCCTTGAGTGGGGAAGATCCTCTGGAGAAGGAAATGGCAACCCACTCCAGTACTCTTGCCTGGAAAATCCCATGGGAGGAGCCTGGTAGGCTACAGTTCATAGGGTCACAAAGAGTTGGATACGACTGAGCGACTTTATTATTGTTATTAATCCTGAAAAGAAAGGGGAAAAAAAATCAATTACTAATGACTCGTGTTGGTTCAAAAGGGGAAATATTAAGAGAGTAGAAAAGAGTGGTCTTTTTTGAGAAGGCATAAAATTGTGTAATAGGGAACACTTAGCGAATGGGAGGAAAAAAATTTCAGCAATTTAACTTTAATTGGAAGTAGGGGTTATATGCGACTGAAATAGGTTGACGAGAACTTTCAAGTGTTACAGAGTGTTATTTCATTTTAAATTCCTGCCAGCAATGAATGAGAGTTTCTGTTGGTACACACCATAGCCAGTGCCTGGTATTTGTATTCTTTTAAATTTTAGACAGTATAATTGACTTGCAGTTGTATCAGTTGCAGTTTATATTTCTCTAATGATTATCAATGCTGAATATTTTTTCATGTGCTTCTTTGGTGCCCAAATATCTTATTTGGGTGAAGTATCTATTCAAATCATTTGCACATGTTTTCATTGGGCTGTCTTCTTATTTTCTAGTCTAAGACTCCTTCCTTTATATATGCATATATATGTAATTTATATTATAATTTATATATATATATAATTTATATATATCAATGTTAGAAATAACTCCTTTGTCAGATATGTTTTATATTTTTTTCTCTCTCTTTCAATTCCTTAACGGTGTTTTTATTATTATATTTGTGAAGAAAAACGTAAAGTATGGTTAGGAACTGTGAAATATGATGTTTAAAGCAGGATAATATTAACTCTAAGTAGACTTTAATAAGTTAAAAATGCATATTATTAGCCCTGGGGCAATCACACACACAAAAAGAAAAGAATTGTAGCTAAAATTCCAATAAAGAAAATAAAATGAAACATTCTAAAATGTTTGATTATCACCTTCAAAACTCAGGAAATGAGAAACAAATAAGAAGTGGCATTAAAGAAAATAATAAAATGTCGACTGAAACCTAACCATGTCAATAATTATATTAAATGTTGATTTAAGAAAGATTATAATCTCAAGGTGAAGATTATTGAACTGGGTAAAAGTAAAAAGGCAAGACCAAAAAAACAGATGTGTTTCTAAGAGATACATTTTAAATAGAAAGATACAGACAGGTTGTAATGATGAAAAATATATACCTGCTCTCAGCAAGTGCACAAAGTATATATCAATATCAGACAAAGTAAACTTCAGGATAAAAATATTACTAATTATAGGAAATATTATTTCTCTAATGATAAAAGAATGAGAAATTCTGGATGATATAAGATTTTAATTGTATTTACATCTAATAACAGATCCTCAAAGTAGAAACTGACAGAAACTAAATGGAGAAAAAAGTTAAAAACCATAATCAGCAATTTTAACCCTTCTCTCTCAGTAATTAATAGAATAACTTGAAAAATATCAGTAGGAAATAGAGGAATTCTGAATCATATTATCAACCAACTTTACCCAATTGATATTTACAGAACAATATACCCGACAAATGTAGAATATGTAATTCATTTTAGTGTACCTGGAACATTAGCCAATATAGTCCATATAATGAATCATAAAACAAACCTCAAAAATTGAAATACTACTAGGTATTATCTCCATCTAAAACTTCACAAAGCTAGAAACCAGTAACATATAAGAGATATGTATGTGTGTGTATATATATATATGTATCTATATCTATATAAATCTTAATAATTGTAAGTTATTCAACAGATTTATAAATAATCAGTAGATGAGAGAAAAATAAAGATTAGAAAATGATTAAAACTGGATGATAATATAACACAGTATATAAACAATTTTTTAACTGAAAATATTATGTTGTTGTTATTTAGTTGCTAAGTTGTATCTAACTCTTTGTGATCCCATTGACTATAGCCCACCAGGCTCCTCCATCCATGAGGTTTCCTGGGTAACAACACTGGAGTGTATTGCCATTTCCTTCTCCAGAGGATTTTCCCAACCCGAGGATTGAATCCACATCTCCTGCACTGGCAGGTGGATTCTTTACCACTGAACCACTGGGGAATTACTATAGTGCTGAAACTACTATAGTGCAGAGAGAAAAAAATATAGTTCTAAAGAGTAAATCAGTGGTTTATATTTTCTCCATAGAGAGCATGAAAATAGAGCAAATCAAGCCTGAGATAAGTAGAATACAAGAAATAATAAAGACAATCACAAATCAATAAAATGAAAAGGGTCAAAGAGTAAAATGATTCAAGACATTATTATTTGAAACTATTACTAAATAAAATTGACATTCAGAATTCTCAATGAAAAGAAAACCCAAGGATCATTAAGAAAACCCTAGGGATCTCTATGAGACACATCCTGCCAAGTCAGCCTGGATCTTTTCTGGTATGCTATAACAATTTTTTAAGTGCTATGACTGTTGTGTGCTAATCATAAGTCCCATTCCATCCTCAGTTCTCTTTGCTAGGAGTCTGCGAGGATGAAATTTTGATCACTGTAGCATAATAGTTATAACTGTAGCCAAATAAAATAAAATATTTATTATGCATTAATTATTATGCATTATTATGCATTAGGGTTTACGTTAGTTTGGCCAAGACTGACCAGAAATCTCCTTAATATTTTAGACTGTATTTAGTCCTCTTTGTGAGCAGTAGGCCATTTTGTAGGATTCAAAAAACTGTGATCATTGTTTCAAGTGTAATGCCAACCCCTCAATCTAGTCAGCTGGTTATTGTGTTAGTTGCAGCCAATGGATTTATAGATTTTTAAAGCTCTTCTCATCTTCCAGGCAGCAGCATCTCCTACTCTAGTTCTAGTTTGCTAGAGCTAGGTTTAATAAGAGATCTAAAGGAAATGAAGTTCACTGGTAAGCTTTCATATCATTGCGTTGCACACCAGCTTCACACACAATTGCAACAGGTTCCTTTTTCTTCTCCAGGAAAGCTGTTGTCTTATAAACTGCTTGGTTTCAACAGTCACATTTTCCTCTACATTTGAGTCAATTTTCATAATGCTTTTGAATATATATAAGAAAATCTGATCAAGCTCTCAGATTTCTGTGATGGTGTGTGTTCATAGGTACATTGAAGTTTCCATGAATACTCAATTTATTCCTGACAGTAGATTTATTCAGTGTCATCAACTAAAATCGAACATATTTTGCCAGCCTTACCCAATTACATCAGTAATACTCCACTCCATGCACTGAACAAATCTATTTTCTGATTTTGCAGAAAGGCATATGTCACTTAGAGACAAAAATTCATAAAACTCTCAGCTTTCTGAATCCAATTCAGTGTCTCTCTAAATTGCATTTGGGGCAGTCTCATGGGGAATGCGTAAGTGTAAAAACAGACTTTGGAAATAGGAAGGGATTTTTATGAGTCCTTCCTATTGTTATGTTCTGTCTGTAATTATTTTCTTAGAGTTTTTTTTTTTTTTTCATTTCTGTTCACCACATAAAGTCCCCTAATTTGGAATTCCATGTGCATATGTGTATATAGTTGGTGACTCTCAGAAGTACAATCTTTACAAGTAGACCAAGCTATAGATTGTTAGAGTTAGATGAACCCTTGGAGGCTAGTTGACCAACTCTTGCCATTTCTGAGATGAGAAACAAAGGTCTGGAGAATTAGGGATTCATCTAACCAGTCCTGCAAAGATAAAAGCAGAGTTGATATAAAAATCAGAGGAGTACCCTAATAAAAAATAATGATGTTGAAGATCATAATATTTGCCAGGGATAGTGTAACCACATTAAGTATATAATTATTAACTACTATAATGTAGTTTTATTATTCCTATTGTTATTCCATTTTAAATTTCACAATAATCCTATGAAAAAATACCATAAATGTGCCAAGCATATAGATGGAAAATAAAATCCTGGAGCTTAAAAGGGTGGTGGGATGTGCCCAAACCATATGGGTAAAGTGAAGCAGGGAGTAAAGCTGAGACTGCATTCTTTCCAAGTCTAAGTTCCTAATCACTCACTCTACCTATTTCCTTCTTCTCTGCTCTAATGTTTCTCCCTGTGTTTCCTCACCTAAGCCTTCTAATCACACCGAAGCAGAAGCAAGTCAAGATCAATTGTCCTCCCTACGTTGATTCCCTGTCTTGCTTGGCTCTCTTCTTGAGCTAAGTGAAGCTTCAAAATGCAGTACATTTTCTGAACGAATGGCAGTGTGAGTCAGGACTGTCCTGCCTTTCTCTAGTGACTCGCAGTGGGCCTCATTTCCTTGTGAGTTAATACAGGCTTCATTCAAGGAGCCCCAGAAATCCCTTAAAGCTCAGATCATAAAATCCCAAGAAACATTTAGAGATGAAGTAAGACAAGGAGCCTGGTGGCATCATGGCAAACTCTTTTATGCCTAGAAAATAACCAGTATTGTGGAAGGAGTTATTATGAGAATAAATTTTCTTGATGGGAATTGAGCTGAGCTTTTTCTTTCATATTTTGTTCAATTCCCAATTTTAAACTCATAGTCCCCATGGACATATGGGGCACAGAGATGCTGAGAGGAATGTAACCTGATTCTGTTGTTCCAGAAATTTGTCAGAGGGACACTTCATCTGATTTACATTTTGCAGTAGTTGGCATTGTGGAAGGTAGTCAAAGAGAAGCTAGGAATCATTGACTTTGCATATTTTATGAATAAAACCTGAACTGATTAAATTTCTCATATTAATGTAAAGAATACAAGTGGAAATGAAAGGCATATCTATCTCTATTTTTCCAAAAAATAAATACCTTGAGAATTTATGTATGAAGTGGAATGATAACTTTATTATTTTCAAGACTTTTCCCCTGACTGCATGTAAGAAATATCCTTCCCCCCTGACCCTTTCAAATTACAAGGGATATATTCTCTGCCAATGTGAATCATGCAAAAGCTCTGTGCTGCTCTCACAGAATTAATTAATCTTTGACATTCTCTTTTCAAAATGCACAGTATTTCAGATTTAAGGTTCCTCATGGGTTTCTACAGTAGGTTATATGTTTTTATGTTTGACACACAAAAATTAATCTGCCCAACAAATGTTAACTTTATTATCGTGATGTTGCTGAATGTACCAACTGTTGTTCCTGTGAGACTTTCAGTCCCATAATGCTGAATCAAATAGTTCATATTAGCTTCAGATAAAATATTCAAACATGTACCAACCTCCCCAAATTCCCAAATTCTGCTCATCATTAGTTGCAAAGTACCTGTCACTTCTGATGAGTTCATTTAAATGTTAAATGCATTTGTTATCTTGCATACTTCACCCAGTGAAGTCAGAGGGGCGTTTTACTTCAAATATGCATGAAGGCACTGTTTTCAATGAACATTATATGAACTATGAAGGAAATAAAATATGCAGGACCCACAGATATGGTGTATTAATAGTCCCTGTTTTTTTATTCATGTTAAGTGTTTCCTTGGGGGATTTTAGTTTTCTCTGCTTAATGTAGGAGATCCATCAGCTTCATTGTAAGCCATTTAAAACTGCTGTGTAAAACTTTTTTATGTCTCTTTAAATGAAGCTTGATCCAAAAGCTAATACTAAAGTCATTTTGATACTTAAAAATCTCTCACCCACTAAAAGACACTGATTTTTCTCAATTTTCATGTAGTTGATCTAGATTGTAAGAGAAATGTGATTTTGTCACTACTGTCCTAATCATGATTGAATCAATCCCTTAGCTATCTATAAGGGTTCTTTTAGTACTTCAAAAAGTAAACAAAAAAAGTTCTGAAACCTAAAGTATGATTACTGTAGAAACTATTACTTGATATAAAACACCTCTCCTTTGTCTCTACCTACTAAAAGAGAACTTAAAATGAACCACCATAATTTAAACATGAATCTATAAGGGAAAAAAAATGAAGATAAATTCCCTAAATGTGTTGTTTGTATTTTTTCTTATAAAAGCCATGCAGAAGCAGCAAGCCTTTCTCTCCTGATTTTCTAGATATGCTCAGTGTCTCTCCTGTAACTTTCTCAGCCCCTTGTGCATAGCTGTTTTAGCCATCATCACATTACATTGTAATATTTCATGTATTTGTCTGTCATCCCAAGTAGGCCCCATGGGAAACCAGAGTTTACTGAACTCTGGATCTCCAGAGCCCAGTATAATATATATCAGGGTCTAAAACTGGTAAATTTTGGAAGAAAAGGGCAAATGAAGAGGGGAAAAGAAGGTAGGGAGGGGAAAAAGGAAGGGGGTACAGAGAAAGAGAGGATATCAGTTGGAAATTTATATAGAGAAAAGGAATTCCAAGTTTTAAGAAAACAAAAAATACTAAAACACATCACTGTAGTAAACATTTAATATATTAGTACTTAGTTTCCTATTACAAAACAAAACATTCAGGCTGATTCTAACATTCACTGGTTTTCAGTGAATGCTGTGAGATTTGCTGACTTTAGGTCCAATTATTAATTTTAATAGTGAATGAGATCAGTGGTGCTCATAAATTAGCAATAAAACCAAATTTCTTAGTTTGAATTTGGTTAGTTTTAAATCAAGACAAAAATGTTACAAATGTGAACTGGTATCAACATGTTTTTGCTTGACTTATCTTTATTTCAGTGTATATTTCTTTTTAAAACTATACAATATTACATGTCAATGTAAGAAATGTAGAAAATGTGATGAGCAAATACAAAAGAAAAAAATACCCCCAGGCTCACCACTAAAACACAACCACTCAGCCTATTTTGCTGAAAATCCCTCCACATCTTTGTTTCTGTGTGTGTGTATGTTTATTTAGAAATTTTAAAAGGCATTATTTATGGAACACACTTTTTAAATATGACTGACAATATATTAATTAATAATTAATGATTTATTGCTATTTATTAATAACTTAATTAGTAATATATTGCCATCGAGAAATATATGTCTCTGATTCCTAGTAACAATGGAATAGCTTCACTAACCTTCCCACAGATAACATTTGTATAATCTAGCAAAAACAGCACAGCACAGTACTTAAGGCTGAAACTAGTGAATACTATCTGTGTTAGTCTCCTCAGTCTGCCACTGCAAAATACCATAGAGCAGATGGCTTAAACACTAGAAATTTAAGGTGGGACAGGCATGGGATAGACATCCCCATTCTAAATAAAAGAAAAATGAAGGGTGGCAGATATCAATAAGTCCAGTTTTGACAGGACAAATTCCATTAGATCTTAGGGGTCAAGAATAATCCTCTTTGGTTCATTGCTCTGCCCTGCAGACTGCCTACCACTTCAGTGTCATGGGGCACCATGTCTATGATAGGGCTCTACACATGTGACTCTGCCTCCTTTATGACTAGCTGGCAGTGTTGCTGCTGATACAGTCACATCTATATTTCTTACTTCTGTTGGGATGGCTGATTAACTTCATGAATTATACCCATGATCTCTTTATCAAGTGATAGTCCAGCCACACTTATGGTATCCTCTTCCTAATAGCTTTCTCTCTTTTTTTTTTTTTTTTTTTGGCAGTATGGACAGATGGAGAATTTTCCAGATCTTTAAGTTCTGATTCCTTTTTGCTTAACATTTTTTTTTTCAATTCATCTCTCTCTTCTTGTGTTTTACCATAAGCCATCAAGAGGAACCAAACCTCTCTAACTACTTTGCTCAAATTCTTCTCAGATAAATACCCATTTTCATCACTCACAAGTTCTAGTTTGCATAACACGTTCAGTTCAGTTCAGTCATGGCCAACTTTGTGACCCCAGGCTTCCCTGCCCATCACTAACTCCTGGAACTTGCTCAAACTCATGTCCATCGAGTCGGTGATGCCATCCAACCATTTCATCCTCTGTCATCCCCTTTTCCTGCTGCCTTCAATCTTTCACAGCATCAGGGTCTTTTCCAATGAGTCAGAAAACACAGTAGAAGATAGTTTTACAAAGTTCTCTGTCATTTTATAAGGGCTCTATTTTCTCCTGTTTCCATTAACGTGTTCCTCATTTCCATCTGATATCTTACCAGAATTGCCTTTAATGTCCTCAAGACTCTTCTAGACTCTACCCATGACTGAGTGCCAAAGTTGCATCTACATTTTTAGGTATTTGTTACAACACATCCCACTTCTTAGGAGTTTCCAGGGTGACTCAGTGGTAGAGGGACTTTCCCAGTGGCTCAGATGGTAAAGAATCTGCCTGTAGTGCAGGAGACCTGGGTTTGATCCCTGGGTCTGGGAAGATCCCCTGGAGGAGGAAATGAAGTGAAGGCATGAGTGCTGTTGCAAATCATACTTGTCACTGATCTGCTAGCTCACCTGCTGAATGAGGCAGTCCACAGGATCACAGTTCCTCCAGTTTCTACCAGACATCTTTACCTCTTCTGAATCCAAAAACAGCTCTATATGCAACAGTGTGCTAAAAGGTACAAGTGTGCTGAAAGGTAGAGTTCATCATCATCAGTAACACTGGGGAGGTGAGAAACAGACACAGTCCTCCTAGATCCAGATTTATCCTCTGGCCTTTCCCACTCCATTTCCATTTCCCCTTCTTGACAGCTAGACTTCCTGACTTCAGCCTCAGACAAGACTATTCAATCAACTCTCACAGTAGAGTTAGGTTCAAACTTTTAAATTCAATTTCATCGAGAAAATAGGGGAAAGGATATCTGTGCTGATTCTTAAGGTGGTTTTAGAAATTGTTCTTGTTCAGCCACTGAGTCATGTCTGACTCTTTGCAACCCCATGGACTGCAGCACACCAAGCTTCCCTGTCCTTCACCATCTCCCAGAGCTTGCTCAACTCATATCCATTGAGTCGGTGATGCCATCCAACCATCTCATCTTTCATCATCCCCTTCTCCTCATGCCTTCAATCTTTCCCAGCATCAGGGTCTTTTCTAATGAGTTGGCTCTTGGCATCAGGTTGTCAAAGTATTAGAGCTTCAGCTTCAGCATCAGTCCTTCTGATGAATATTCAGAATTGATTTACTTTAGGTAAGATTGACTGGTTTGATCTCCTTGCAGTCCAAAGGACTCTGAATAGTCTTCTGTAACACCACAGTTCAAAAGCATCAATTCTTTGGCACTCAGCCATCTTTATGGTCCAACTCTCACACACATATGTGACTACTGGAAAAACCATAGCTTTGACTATACAGACATTTGTGGGCAAAGTAATGTCTCTGCTTTTTAACATACTAAGTTTGTCATAGATTTTCTTCCAAGAAGCAAGTGTCTTTTAATTTCGTGGCTGCAGTCACCATTTGCAGTTATTTTGGAGCCCAAGAAAATAAAATCTCTCACTGTTTCCTCATAAAATAAAAAAAAAAAGATTTTATTTTCTTGTTTCCTCATCTATTTACCATGAAGTGATAGGATGAAGTCATGATCTTTCTTAGTTTTCTGACTGTTGAGCTTTAAGCCAGCTTTTTCAATTTCCTCTTTCACTTTCATCAAGAGGCTCTTTAGTTCTTTGCTTTCTGCCATAAGGGTGGTGTCATCTGCATACCTGAGGTTGGTTATATTTCTCCCAGCAATCTTGATTCCAGTTTGTGTTCATCCAGCCTTGCATTTCTCATTATGTACTCTGCATATAAGTTAAATAAGGTGGTTTTAGAAGTTAAATATCTTTAATTAACTCCTTTTCCAAGCATATTTCAGATTACACTTTGCTGTACACCTTCCCACTGCAGTGGACTGCTCATCATTTTTCCCTATGTACAGACCAGATTGTCCTTCTTCTATACCTTTGACATGCTGCGATGTGAGATATGGCATTCTGTTGAGGTTGGGAGACTTAAGCAGGGACCTATCCATGTTTAAGGTCAAGCTCACATACAAAAACATTTAGAGACACTTCCTTAAATGGCTCTTGGCCATATGCAATCTTTCTTTTCCTCTGACTCACACTTTTGCAGAAATCAAATTAAAGATTTCACATAATGCTAATTGCCACAAGGATGCTGAATTGTACCTAATTTTGCTACTGGATTATGTCCTTAAGGAAGACAAGAACTTACTTTAATCCCTGTTTTTCCATGCACTGCCTAGACTGTATCTTTACAATCCCTGGCACTCCAGAAGGGTTTCTTGATTTGTACTGGATTTATTAGATTCCCATAAATATTTTGAATACATGGAAAAAAAACATTAAGAACAAGATTTGATTTCTTTCATCTTATTTATAGTTTTGCCAATTATGCAGGAGTTAATACAGTGATTTTTTACAAAAAGATTCACAAAGTAAATACTATTTCAAACATAATTTGGGTCAGCCAAATACCAATTTTTAACCATAAGATTAAAAAACATGGATTATTTATATTACAATGAGGATATTTTATGGAAATGTTTAGGCAAAGCACCACTTTTGTTGTAGAATTTTAAACAAATTTGAATTACTTTAATGCTGTTAGACAACTATCATTGTGGGAACATAAACTGTTACAACTGAATGCTTGACAACTTGATACATTTCTATACATTACGAAATGAATAGGTACTTTCATCTTGCTCAGGTTTTATTATCACTGTGATCCGTTCAAACCCCAGAAACAGTTGTTCTCTATTCCATCTCATTCGTGTCAGCAGGATCAGGACTTCAGGAGTGCGCGCGCGTGTGTGTGTGTGTGTGTGTACACACATGTGCAATATTAAGCACTTATTACATCAGTCAATTTCTGCCTTAGGACCTGATGTTGACAGGATTATTTTATATTTCTTGGGTATAAAAATAGTGCAGTAAAACTTCTATTTTTGACTCTTCCTTCTTACAAGGAGGTATGTCTCATACTATAATTTAGAAAACAATGATAGTGGTAAAACTTGAAGTGAAAGCATGGCTCCTCTCACATGTTTACCTCAACCTAGGAATGTTCCTAACACACTCAACAAAAATTTGAGGGTACTTAATTTGGGATTATAGCCTCTCCTGTAACCCTGAACAAGTGCACACTGTCTCTCGCTCTCTTTCTCCCCTTCTCCCCTCTTAACATGCCATCCTAAATCTGTTATAATTCATTTATTATACTTTTTAATGCACAAACATGAAATGCAAGAAAGACAACCTTCTGAAATTCTAGAAGCCAAGCCTCTTCCATGCCGTTATGCTTCGCGGAGTATAACTGATGACAAGTTTAAGATAAGATATAGCCTTTTTTCCGTTACTTGCCTAGGCTGTGTTCATGCCACCAGTGAGTTTAAATATTCTCAGTTTCTACTTATATTCACCATGATACCACTATAACTGGAAAAATTGATTTGAGAAAATCTTACAAATAGTAGTTCATCCTAGCATGCAAGTACTGTTTGGACCCAGCCTTAACTGTACCATTAAGAGAGACATAATTGTAGCCCTCCCAGGAGAGGATTCTTTTAGTGAGAGTGTGCATAATGAGTAGAGGACTGAGAAGCCTGCAAGCAAAAACAAAGCTTTGATTCAAATAGAACTGAGTAAACATTCTGTGGCCATGTAAACTAAAAGCAACTTAAAACAAAAGCTTTAACTGAATTTTACAAAAGCAAATTGAATATTTAGAAAAATGGATATAATGCATAGGAAAAAAAATGTGTGTTGGCACAGATGAATCAAGCTTGTCACATGTGGTTTCAATTTTTGATCTCTTGCTTAAAGATGAGCCACAGCTTTTTCTTTTATCCCCCAGCTCATTGTAGGGGAAGCAGGCCAGTACCTTGATTTTATTTGCTTAAATACTGTGGTCATTAAAGGAAACAGGTATTTTTAAAATCTGTCTGTATTATGAGAAGGGGTACAAAATACTGGAGAAGGACCCTTAGCATATGACTTCAAAATTTTAGTCCAAGTAGATATTTTAGCCATCAGTTCTAGCCCAGTCATCACATCAGTATTCTTCCCAGTCAGTAGTACCAGAGCTGTCACTGCTTGAACTTTAATGATGAATCAAACCAACAAGAGACTAACTTTAACTGGACAGTGTATCTCTGAATCAGATTGGAATGTGGAATTGGTAGGTCTCTTCATAAATGGCCGAGAAACTTCATCCATAAGCGATGTGTTCATTTTATGTGTTATTCCTTTTAATTTTCTTCTCATAGTTTTGGAAATTTACTTGCTTAGGATTTATGTATTCTCTGGTGGCTCAGATGGCAAAGAATCAACCTTCATAGAGCTGAATATAGTACATATCCAGATTGATAATAATCTGGGATTCCCAGGTGGCTCAGATAGTAAAGAATCTGTCTGCAGTGCAGGAGAACCAGTTTCAAACCCTGGGTTGGAAAGAAAGAACCACTACTCCAACTCATACACTTACTGGGTAAAACAGGAGAAAGTACGTCCAAAATTGGCCAATGCAGGAGATGTAGGTTCGATCCCTGGGTTGGGAAAATCACCTGGAAAAGAAAATGGCAACCCACTCCAGTATTCTTGCCTGGGAAATCCCATGAAGAGGGGAGTCTGGCAGGCTACAGCTCATGGGGTCACAAAGAGTCGGACATGACTCAGCAACTAACAGTTTCAGTTTCAGGATTTAAGTATAATTGGGTCTTATAAGGTTATTTACCTCACATGTGTGATTTTGATTATAAGACAGAGGGGGATCAGGACGGAGATTTTTTAAATAATTTTGAAGATGATGTTGTTTAGTCACTAAGTCGTGTCCAACTCTTTTTGTAACCCCTAGACTGTTGCTTGTCAGGCTGGTCTCCTGTTTCTCCCAGTAAGTGTATGAGTTGGGATAGTGGTTATTTAAGTACTAAGTATACACATAACATCAACATTCACCTAGGATGTGTTAGAAATCAAATTCTCGAGACCCCTCCCTTTCACCCACTGAATCAGAGTTGATGTGTGTGATGGGGCCCACTAGGGGTGGGGCCCAACAATCTGGGCTTTAACTAGCCCTCCAGATGACACTGATGCATGAAGGGTTTCAGAGTCACTGACCTGGAGTAAGCAGGTGATTGAGGATGTCAATCTACTATTGCCTCAGTCTCAGTAGCCTGGTTCTCTCTTGTGAGCTGCATGTGATTCTTCATTTGAAAACCAACTTTATACTTTCCAGGCAACATGGTTGTAACACACAAGCCAAATATTTTGAGTAATATTTAAGCAATGTAACAACAGAGTGTCAAAATTTGGGTAAGAAAACAACTGTATACTTCCTAAGGAAAGGTATTGCACAATTAAAATGATATCCAAGGGAACTTCTGACTATATGCAATTTTCACCTTAGAAACTGACTTTAAGCCTTATTACTGTCATGCACAAAAATGGTAATTTCATGTAACTACTCCCTATGTTTTCCTGGATAAAATTCATGACAGGTTGGGAAGAGAGAAGAAAAGGAGATCAATGAAAATATTTTTGACATTTTCATTCACGTGATATACTAGATAGTCATGATTTCATTTAATAAAACTCATTTAAGGCTCCCAACAAGCTTGCCAAGTTGTTATAGAAAAGAAAGCTGAGTTTTCAGAGAGCTGAAATGCAGGTTTTAGATACTTTTGGGAATCTTTTATTATGCTAAAAATCACATAGCATAAAAGTTAATATACTAACCATTTTAAATGTACAGTTCAATAGTGTTATGCATATTCACACTGTTGTGAAACAGAACTTTTTCATCTTACAAACCTGATAGTCTCTACTCATTAAACAATAGCTCCCTTCAGCTCCTAGTAATCACAATTAGGTTTCTGAGAATTTGACTATATTAGAGATTATGATTATTTAATCAGCCTGTGAATCTAAATCTTTTGGGTCCCAAAGTCTGTATTATTTTTCATGTATAACATATTACTTATTGAATTAAGTTAAAACAATATTCTCAATATTTAATTCTTATTATCAATCTGGATATGTACTGTATTCAATTCTATCAAGGCTGATCTCTTGACAGTTTCTGATAATCACAGCCCACATTTTTCCCCATGTATCTCTTTTTGTTATTGTTTAGTCACCAAGTCGTGTCTGACTCTTTGTGACCCCATGGACTGCAGCGTACCAGGCCTCCCTGCCTCTCACCATCTCTTGGAGTTTGCCCAGGTTCATGTCATTGAATCGGTGATGTCATCCAACCATCTCATCTTCTGTCACCCTCTTCTCCTTCTGCCTTCAATCTTTCCTAGCATCAGGGTCTTTTCCAATGAGTCAGCTGTTCACATCAGCTGGTCCTTAAAGTGGACTCAATGTTCCTTTTTATCTATAGAAACTCTAACCTCCATTTACATTCCAGTTCTCCTAATCTCTCCACAGTGGTTTCTCCATTTCTTTGTCCTGAATTCTTGATAGAAATCATTGCTTCACTACACATATTGTCAATAAGAATAATGGATTCTCTGTGCTTGTAAGGACCTTAAATCTCAACTAAATCAATTCACCCAGTGTATCAATAATGCACAGTAATGTTTAAACTTGTTCACCTCCAGAAATGTCTGGAGCTCATTCTATTTTGGCACATCTCCTTTAGAAATCTTGTCTTCATTTGGAGTTAAACTTTGTGCCATTATAGCTTTCACCCATTTGCAAAGGACCAACTCACTGGAAAAGACCCTGATGCTGGGAAAGATTGAAAGCAGGAGGAGAAAGGGATGACAAGAGATGAGATGGTGGGATGGCATCACTGATTCAATGAACGTGAGTTTGAGCATGGTGAAGCACAGGGGTCACAAAGAGTCAAACATGACTGAGTGACTGAACAACACATTCTCTTTTTGATTCTCTCCTTTGGTGCTATACGGGATAAACCTAAAACACTTTCCAAACGATATCTCATAAAATATTAATACTATCATGAATCTTTTTTTCTCCAACTTAAAATTTTTCCAACTCTTATCAATAACTTTCAAGGGTCTTCTTTGCTCCAGCTACAAGCTTAAAAATATGACCAATTGCTTTCTCTAACTAAACTAGTTCTGTGTGTTCTACACAGTAGAGCTGGGGAAAAAAACATTTCCTCACATTTGCATTTTAATAAAAGCTAAGTAGTATTATCATTGTCATTATTATTGGCACTCACTCTTCTCTGATGTCTATCAGTTCACTGTTTCTATAAACTCATTTCTGATAGAAACTCTTAACTCTGTGTCAAATATGCCACTAAGACAGGTGAGGACAATCCCGACTCTATTCCCTTTTGACTATTTTCTCTACATTTTATATGGGTATGCCTTTCATAATGTGATCCTAATGAAATCAGTGTGTTCTTGCACAACTGCTGTAACTCACACAGGAGAACAAGGTTGAACAAACTCAGTAAGCGTATGTGGGGGAAACTACACACACATTTTGTTACTCTATTCTTTGCAAGTTACCCTGTTTATTACAAAGTTCCTGTCCTACAAAACTGACATAAAGCTCGAAAACATTTCATCAAAATGTGTCCAACTTTGGAAATTTCCATCACTGAAACCAGGTGTGTTTTAAAATTTTCCCTAGTCAACAGTTCCAGAAACTCTTGTCATTAAATATATTTATAAGCAGAAAGCTCTTTATCATGATATGAACCAGGATGAGAAGAGATGAAGCCTTGGTATCTATTTCTGGCTCTGTCACTGACTCACCCTTCATTGCAGCAAAAAGCCAATTAACCTCCAGTTTCCCCATTTGTGACATTAAAAAAAAATCACTTGTAGGTTGATAAAGTGGAGGTTGTGGAAACTTTCAATATGCATAGATAAAAGGTGTTGTATTAAATGAAATATCTAATTTTTCAAATGATGGAAGTAGACTCAATTTGAGTAGGAATTATTGATAACCATTTGAGTCATTTTTAGCAGGCAGCACTTAATATTTGTTTGTACTTCTATTCAACATTTATACAGAAAATCCAACCATTTTGTATTTACCTAATCATCACACTTCTTAACTCTCTTATGAAATGATGAAATAAGGTAAGATTTGTTATTTAGCATGCCCAGTAAATGCTTTAACAGCATAATGCCTAACCTGGTGAAATTCATTTAGAGGAGTGGCAGGTAAAATATTCGTCTCCTAAATTCAGAATCTAGAGATTTCTGACAATGAAATGGCAATTCAAATCTAGCAGCCTAAGTGAGGATAATATTATGACTAAAATACCATTAGGGGGAATGGATAGAGCTGTTTGTATGGCAGAACCTGGTTAAAAAAGGCTTTTATTATGTTCTTACTAAACAGCTATGTTTTTAAGTTGGCTGAAAAACCTTGGCCATTTAGTTTCTTTGATACCATCTCATTTTATTAGTTATTTTCATGATCTGTGAGATTTAATATTTAGATTTTACAATAGATAAATAACTACTGATGGGTCCTTATCAAAATAATTTCATTTCTGAATGTGTCTTCATCCTTTCAGAAATAAGCAAAACTCTATCACTGTATTGTTGTTAGAATGATTCTTCAAATGAATGTATCTCTTTAAAATACAACCTTAATATACCAAAAAGCCAGATAAATTTCATTTACCACTAAGTTGAAAATTTTATGAAATTAAAATCTATGAATTGATAAAATGAAGATGATAAAACTAGAAGATTCATTCAAGGCCCTTAATATGGTATTTTTTATATTGGTTCATTTCAGTTCTACAGTATTTATATGATATCACATAAAATTCTGGTAACTTGACTGTTATGATTAACCAGTGTCTAAAGGGGAACTGCTGGAAAATTATGAGAGCTCCCTCACATATTGAAAGCAAATTTCTTTAAAAACAAATAAACAGATGCAACCAACAACATATGATTAAATAAATTTATCTTGGATGAGCACACCTCTCTCCCCCTCTCACTCTTCTCCCCGCCCTCTCTCTCTCTCTCTCTCTCACATACACACACATACAGCTCTAAGCAGAAAGATCTACAATCCCTAAATGTAAGATCATAGCACACATTAAATCCAAGGCAATACACACCATTTAATCCTTTGTCCTTAGTAAGCTGAGTTAAGAATAGTTCAGATTATATAGATCCAAATGGTCTAGAAAAGCTTCCAATTGAGGAAACCCTATTTCCACCTTGTCCCTCTGAAAGTTTACATGAAAACATACCAATTTCTGAAAAATTTTCTTGATGTGAACATCGAGTAGTCATGGTTTCTGAACAATTACACAATTGTATTTATATATCCTTCAGGAATATTTAGAGTTTTGCCTTGTATATATGATAGAAACTTTATATTAATATACATTTCTTGTCATACTCATTTACACTTCAATTTTAACTTTTGTGAGAGCCACCCACATTAAGCTCTGCATAGTGGTGATGGAAAGGGAGGCCTGGCGTACTGAGATTCATGGGGTCACAAAGAGTCGGACACGACTGAGCAACTGAACTGAACTGAAGTGAATTGAGATGACTACTGTTAAGGCAGATAAATGTCAATGAGTATCCTTTGGGGAGCTTTGAGGAAAACATGAGTGATAGAATGATTAGGTGAAAAAGGAGTTGAAAGTTAGAAAAAGTTGGAGTCATCACTAGTCGGGAGTCAGTATAGAATTAATTGAAGCCAGGATTGAGATACTGGAATGAGATATTGAGAAAAATGGAAAGTTGAGAGAAGGATGGTCTAAATTAAGAGAAAGGGGGAAGGTGAAGGTTTTGAAGGCTGGGAGAGAGTTAAAGATCCTAAATTTTGATAAGCCTGTTATAAACTCAGAACACTTCTCCACAGCATACTCCAGGCAGCCACTGCTGATTGATATATGTGCATTTGAGATGAAAAACTATTTGGTTTGTATTTTTGGAGTTAGATACTTAAGTGGCTAAATATTCTGCTTTTGATGGCAATATCTTGAATGAATCATTTCTCTACAATGATGTCAAGTAATGACTTTTATGAACTTGAGTGATTATATCTGCATCAACTGCCTCATATGAGAGAAAACAATACTACAATGAGATCATTGAAATCAGGACGGTGGCATTTAGCGAGCAGCAGGAACATACTGCTTTGTGACACCTTTCATTTCACTGACAGGAACATGCTGGATCATGTGTCTTAGATAGTGATACACCAGACTCTAGCTTCTTGAAGGAAAAAAATTTCTTTGGGATGATGATTGAAGGTAACACCAATGTTATTGGATCCCAACTCAGATGTGTCAGCAAATGAGACGTGATTTGCTAGAACACAGCATGGGTCACCATCAACCCCACCAAACACAAAGAATATGCCAATGTTAATTAGAAACAGGTGCTCTTATCATTGTATGCGGAGCCTTTTATTTGCATGGGCTGGCAGGCATACTCATTTTTGGACATCCCACAAAATGTACCTCCAAAATTATAGTCTTCAATTTAGAGTGATGGGCTATGTACTGGGGCAATATTTAGATGTCTTCCTTCAACAAAGACTTCTTATTTACCAAATGAATAGCAGAGTTGGTAGCAATAGAAGATAAAAATACAAAGTATATAAAGCCCTTGCCTACATAAATTCAGTTTACCAGGGAGAATACTTGTATTCATTCATTCTTCTTATCTCAACACAAATGTGATTTGGGATCAGATTTTTCATTAGTTCTTATGCATTTATGTTTCACCAAACTCTTGAAATTGTAGTCTTTCTCCCACTGACCTGTGAGATGTAAGTGGTCATACTCTGAGTTAGTTTCACCATTTGTAAATCTAGTATAGTCTGACACATAGTAGGTGCTCAACAAATAATGTTTCAATAAACAGATAAAATCAATATTGAAAGGATAAACCAAAACTTGTGTTATATTGGCACAAATTCAATGTGCCATTGAAGTTTGGGGGAGAACAGAGTTGCCTCTGACAAGATATATCAGGAAAATTACCATGAAGCATTTTATTTACTTGTTTGTTTGTTTTAAATCTTTACATTATGTTGTATATAATCAATTTGCAATGTTGTGATAGTTTCAGTGTACAGTAGAGTGATTCAATTATACATATACCTACATTTATTCTTTTTCAGATTCTTTTCCCATGTAGATTATTAGAGTATTGATTAGAGTTCCCTATACAGTACTATACTGTGCAGTGCTTAGTCACTCAGTTATGTCCAACTCTTTGAGACCCCATGGACTGTAGCCTGCCAGGCTCCTCTGTCCATGGAATTTTCTAGGCAAGAATACTGGAGTGGGTTGCCATTATCTCCTCTAGGAGATCTTCCCAACCCAGGGATCGAACCCAGGTGTCCCACATTGCAGAAGGATTCTTTACCATCTTAGCCACCAGGGAAGCCCTCTGTACAGTACTATGCAGTAGGTCCTTATTGAACATGTATTTTATATACATTAGAATATATATGTTAATCTCAACCTCCTGATTTATCCCCACCACCACCACCTTTCTCCTTTGGTAACCATACAAATGAACTTATTGTATCATTAAGTTAATGATACAATAAGTTCATTTGTATCATTTTTTAGATTCCAAAGTGATATCATAAGATATTTGTCTTTTTCTGTCTGATTTACTTCACATAGTATGATAATCTCTAGGCCATCCCATGTTGCTGCAAATGGCATTATTTCATTCTTTTTTAAGGCTAAGTAATATTCCATTGTATATATGTACAATATCTTCATTCATTCATCTGTAGATGGACATTTAGGTTGCTTCCATGTCTTAGCTATTGTAAATAATGCCACAATTAACACTGGGGTGCATGTATCTCTTCAAATTATGGCCTTCTTCAGATATATGCCCAGAAGTGACATTGCTAGATCACCTGATAGCTCTATTTTTAGTTAATTAAGGAGCATCTATAGTGTCCTCCATGGTGACTGCAACAACTTAGTTTCCCATCAACAATGTAGAAGACTTCCTTTTTCTCCACACCCTAACCAGCATTTATTGTTTGTAGACTTTACTATGGTCACTATGACTAGTATGAGGTGATAACTCATTTATTTTGGTTTGCATTTCTCTGATAATTTGCAATGTTGAGCATCTTTTCATGTGCCTGTTGGCCATCTGTATGTCTTCTTTGGAGAAATGTCTATTCAGGTCTTCTGCTAATTTTTTTATTGCATTTTTTTTAACATAGAACTGCATTGTATATTTTGGAGATTAATCCTTTGTCAATTGATTTGTTTGCAAGTAGTTTCCATTCTGAGAGTTGTCTTTTCATCTTGTTTATGGTTCTTTTGTCTTGAAAAAGCTTTTAACTTTAATTAGGTCCCATTAGTTTATTTTTGTTTTCATTTTCATTACTCTAGGAGGTGGGTCAAAAATATCTAGTTATTATTTATGACAAACAGTGTTCTTCTGATATTTTCCTCTAAGATTTTTATAGTGTCTGCTGTCACATTTAGGTCTTTAATCCATTTTGAGTTCATTTTTGTGTATGGTATAGGGAGTGTTCTAGTTTCATTCTTTCACATGTAGCTGTCCAGTTTTCCCAGCACCACTTATTGAAGAGACTGTCTCTTCTCCATTGTATATTTTTGTCTCCTTTGTCATGGATTAGGTGACTATAGGTCAGAATACTCACTGCTGTGGGAGAACTTCTGCGATATAATTATTTTCCAGTTTGTGGATTGCCTGCCTGGCATGTGTGGGATTTGATTGTATGTTAATGTGCCCCTCCTACTCTCTTGCCATGGCTTCTTCTTTGCTTTGGACGTAAAATGTCTTTTTTGGTTTATGCTATTCTTTTTTGTCAGTGATTGTTTAGCAGTTCATTGTGAATTTGGGTGTTTTCATGAGAGGAGGTGAGCTCAGGTCCTTCTACTCTGCCATTTTATCAAATGACCTTATGAAGCATTTTAAATGAACTTTGAAAAGTAGAGTTCATTTAGGTTTATAGAGATAAAATGTGATAATAGAAAGTGGTGAAAATTGGGTACAAAATCAAAAAGAAGAAAAAAGGAATAGTTTTATCTCTTTATCTAGTCATCCAAATACATGTTGAATAAGGCTAATGGAAAGAGAAACATGGAAGTGAGTGTTAGGTTCAGGTCATAGAGGAATGGTGATCAAAGAAACAATCGAGCCTCTTGAAAGATATGACCAGTGTTATGCTTCATTTTTATTAAGTCATCGGTGACATATAAGTGGTAAACAGATTGAAGACAGTGAAATCAGGTAGAATGCTACCATAATATAGATAATAGGATCTGACAGTGGCTATAGGGAGAAAGCCCCAGTTTAAAAGATGTGAAAATACTTTGAAGCCCTTGAAAATTAATTGAATGTGGAGAGAGGAATGCAAGGAATAGAAAGGAGTTTATAAAGGTGTTGACTTATTCATTTTTAAATGATCATTTATATGTACAGACGATAGAGATTTTAAGCTAGAGGGATGATGAATATGGTGGAACACTTTTTTTACTTTTATTGAAATGTAATTGATACATAGTATTGTATAAGTTTGTTTTATTATTGCATAAGTTTAAGTTGTACAATATAATGATTTGATGTACATATACTATAAAATGATTACCATAATCAATGTAGTACACATTGATCATCTCATATAGATACACAAAGAAAGAAAAAAAAATTACCTTGTGGTGGGGACTCAGGATATACTCTTTTAACTTTCATGTATACCACATTGTATTGTTAACTGTAGCAATCACGTTGTACATTACATCCTTAATACTTTTTTAATCCTGTAACTAGAGGTGTGTACATTTTAACCCCTTCCCCCTCTCCCCACCTCTAGCAATTTTAAGCCACAAATTGAATCTCTTCTTAATTTTTAAAAACAATTTCCATATAATTAAGATCATACAGTATTTGTCTTTGTCAGACGAATTTTGCTTGGCATAATGCCATCAAGTTCCACTCACGTTTTCACAAATGGTAGGATTTCCTCTTTTTTATGGCTAAATAATATTTACCTGTATACAGACTCCACATCTTCTTTATCCATTCATCCATCACTGTACACTTAGGTTGTTTCTGTGTCTTGGCTGTTAAAAATAAGGATGCTATAAAACATGAGGGTACACATTTCTCATCAACATAGTATTCTCATTTCCTTTGGATATATTTTCAGAAGTAGATTGTGTGGTTGTTCTATTTTTAATTTTTTGAGGAATCTCCATACTATTTTCCTTATTGGATGTGCCATTATACAACCACATTAACAGTACACAAGGTTGTCTCCACATCCTTGCCAGTATTTATTATCTCTTGTCATTTATTGCTAGACATTCTAATGAAGTGTACGGTGATACCTCATTGTGGTATAATTTGCATTTCCCTAATGATAGTGATATTTCATCTTTTCATGATCTTTTGGCCATTTGTTTAATCTTTTATTGGCTGGGGATATCTATTCTAGTTTGTTGCCCACTTTTTCATTGGATCATTTTATTCCTTTTCTTCTAATGAGTTGTAAGAATTATTTATATATTTTAGATACTAACCCATTATCAGAGATAGGGTTTGCACCATTTCTTTTGCTATGCAAAAGCTTGATGTATTCCCACTTGTTTATATTTAATTTTGTTACTTTCACTTTAGGTGCCACATCCAAAAACAATCCTTGCCAAGACTCATATCAAAGAGATTTTTCCTGTGTTTCACCTAGCAGTTTATGGCTTTTGGACTTAAATTTAGGCCTTTAATCCATTTCAAGTTAACTTTTCTGAATAAGACAGGGAACTAGTTTTATTCTTTTTACATGTGAAAGAATTTCCCCATATAATTTATTGAGAAAACTGTCATTTTTCTCCATTGACTATTCTTAGCTCACTTGTCAAATATTAGTTGACATTATATACTTGGATTTATTTCTGGGCTCTTGATTGTATCCCATTGTTCTGTTTGTCTGTTTTTATGCCAGCGGTGCTGGTGGTTTAGTCGCTAACTTGAGACCTCATGGACTGCAGCCCGCCAGGCTCCTCTGTTCATGGGATTTCCGGGATAGGAATCCTGACCTATCTTCCTGACCCAGGGATCAAACTAGCATCTCCCATATTGTCTCCTGCACTGCATAGATTTTTGACTGCTGAGTCACCAGGGAAGCCCTTTTATGCCAGAACCATACTGTTTGATTACTATAACTTTATAATTGAGCTTAATATCAGGAACCATGACATCTCTCACTTTGTTGACCTTTCTCAAGATTGCTTTACCTGTTCTAGTTTTTTGTAGTTCCATATACATTTTAGGATTGCTTTTTTCTATTTATATAAACATGCCATTAAAAACTTGATAGAGATTGCAGATTATATATATATGGATTTTGGTAAAAAATGGACATTGTAACAATCTTGATTCTTCCAATCCATGAACACAGAGCACCTTTAATTTCTTTGATCAATGTCTTATAGTTTTCACTATAGAGAACTTTCACCTTAGTTAAATTTATGTAAAAGTATTTTGTTATTTTAGATGCTGTAGTAAATGGAGTCATAGTCTTTATTTTCTCAGATAATGTGCTGTTCGTATACAAGAGTACTACTAATTTTTGCATATTAATTTTGTATCTTGCAACTTTACTGAATTCATTTATTTGAGATATATATATATAGATATATATTTGGTGGGAGACTTTAAGAATTTTTAATGTATAGAAATTATGTAATCTACAAATAGAGACATTTTCCTTTCCAATTTTCATTATTTATTTATTTTTGCTTAATTGCTCTTAAGATTTCAAGTACTATGTTGAATACTAGTGATGATCATGAGTGGGCACCTTTGTCTTCCTGATCTTAGAGGAAAAGCATTATAACTTAACACCACTGAATATGATGGTAGCTGTGGGTTTGTCATATGTGGACTTTATTGTGTTGAGGTATGTTTCCTCTATACCAGATTTGTTCATGTATATTATCAAGGGTGAGACAGATCACCAGCCCAGGTTGGATGCATGAGACAAGTGCTCGGGGTTGGTGCACTGGGGAGACCCAGAGGGATCGGGTGGAGAGGGAGGTGGGAGGGGGGATCGGGATGGGGAATACATGTAAATCCATGGCTGAATCATGTCAATGTATGGCAAAAACCACTACAATGTTGTAAAGTAATTAGCCTCCAACTAATAAAAATAAATAGAAAAAAAAGAGTTTTATCATTAATCAATGTTAAATTCTGTCAAATGATGTTTCTGCTTGTATTGAGATAATCATGTTTTGGTTTTTTTTCTTTCATGCTATTAATGTGATTTATCACATTGACTTGGATATATTGAATCATCCTCATTTCCCAGGGATTAATTCCACTTGGTTATGATGAATGATATTTTTATGTGATGCTGTATTCCATTTCCTAGTATTTTATTGAGAATCTTTGCATTTATATTTATCAGGCATATTAGCCTATAATTTGGAGGAGGGGATTTTATTTGTTTGTTTGTTTTCTGGCAGTGTCCTTTTCTGGCTATGGTATCAAAGTAATGCTGATCTTGTAAAATGAGTCTGGAAGTGTTTCCTCCTCTTCAAGTTTTTTTTAAAGAGTTTGAGAAGATTGGAATTAATTCTTTAAATGTTTGGCAAAGCTCACCTATGAAGCTACCTGATTGGTCCTGGGCTTTTCTTAGTATATTTTTGATCGTTGGTCTATTCAAATATTTTATTTCATCTTGATTCAGTCTTCTTAGGTTGTATATTTCCAGTAACTTTTCCATTTCTTTTAGCTTGTCCAGTTTGTTGGCATATAGTTATTCATAGTAGTCTCTTACGTTCCTTTGCATTTTTATGGTAACAACTGTAATGTCTGCTTTTCATTTATAATTTTGTTGATTTGGGTGTTCCTTGTTCCTTGATTTGCCTAGCAAGATTTTTGAATTTTATCTTTTTAAAGAACCAAGTCAGCTTTGTTAACCTTTTAAAATTTGTTTTCTTGTCTATATCACTTATTTCTGCCATGTTATTTATTATTCCCTTTATTTTGCTAACTTTGGGCTCAGTTTGTTTTTTCTCTAGTTCAAGGCATAGAGTTGGGTTGTTTGAAGTCTTTCCTGGTAATGCAAGCATTTATTTCTATGAACTTTCCTCTTAAAACTGCTTTTTACTGCATCCCATAAGTTTTGGTATGTTATGTTTCTATTTTCACTTATCTGAAGGTACAATTTTATTTCACCATTAACTTATTTGATTAGTTGTTTGTTGAGGAAGGTATTGTTTCATTTCCCTGTATTCATATTTTTTTCTAAAGAAATTGTTGATTGTTGTTGATTTCTAGTTTCATACTATTGTGGTCAGAGAAGATACTTGGTAAGATTTCAGCCTTGAATTTGCTAAGACTTGTTTTGTGACCTAACACATGGTATACCTAAAAATGTCCCATATACACTAGAGAAGAATATATATTCTGCTGTTACAGAATAGAATATTCTGTTTATATGTCTCAGGTTCACTTTTTCCATAGTGTTTTTCAGATATATTCTTTTCTTACTGATTTCTGCCTGTGTGATCTACTCATTACTAGGGGCAGGATATTAAAATCTCCAACTTTTATTATATAGCTGAGTATTTCTCCTCTTACCTCCTGTTTTTGCTTTGTATATATAGGAGTGGAGTGTTCTAATACTGGATGCATATTTACAATTGTTTTATCTTCTTGAAGGATTGACTCCTTTTCTCAATATATAGTGAGCTTCATTGTCTCTTTTTAACACTTAGCTTAAAGTGTAATTTGTATCCAATAAGTATAGCTACCCCTCCTTTTTTAATATCATGTGCTTAAAATACCTTTTCCCATCCTTTCACTCTATGTGTGTCTTTAGGGTTAAATTGACTCTTTTGGAGGCCACATGTTTGGATCTTGCTGCTTGGCTTTTATTTTAATCTACTCAAAGATTCTATAGCTTTTGATTGGATAATTTAATCTATTTACATTAAAGTAACTATTGACAGCTATGCACTTACTATTACAATTTTATTTTCTGGATGTTTTTTAGACCCTTTGCTTATTGTTTCCTATACTATTGTTTCTTAATACTATCTTTTTGTGTATTTTGATGTCATTTGGTATAATTACTACAGGTTTCTTCCTTATGGTTACCATGAGGATTACATGAAGTATCTTAAAATTGTAACACTGTATATTTAACTGATAATAACTTCAGCAGTATTGCTAAACTTTACATTTTTGCATTTCCTTGCTCTCACATTCAGATTATTATTGTTTGCATACTATTTATATTATGTTGCTGCTGCTGCTAAATCACTTCAGTCATGTCCGACTCTGTGCGACCCCATAGACAGCAGCCCACCACGCTCCACCGTCCCTGGGATTCTCCAGGCAAGAACACTGGAGTGGGTTGCCATTTCCTTCTCCAATGCATGAAAGTGAAAAGTGAAAGTGAAGTCGCTCAGTCGTGTCCGACTCCCAGCGACCCCATGGACTGCAGCCTACCAGGCTCCTCCTTCCATGGGATTCTCCAGGCAAGAGTACTGGAGTGGGTTGCCCTTGCCTTCTCCTTATATTATGTTACATAACAGATTATTAGTAAATTTCACTATATTTAATTTTTAACATAGAGTTGAATGTATTTCACATCACCGTTACCATATTATAGAATCAAATTTTGACTATATATAATATTCACCATTGAGTGAGCTTTATGCTACCTTCTTTTTTTTTTTTGCTACCTTCTTTTTTTATATATATGCATTAATGAGAATCTTTTTATTTCCCATGAAAGAATTCCCTTCAGCATTTCTTGTAAGGCTGTTGTAGTGATGATTAACTCCCTCAGCTTTTGTTTGTTTGGGACAGTATTTATCTTGCCTTCATTTCTGAAGGACTGTTTTGCTGGATATGGGATTCTTGATCAACAATTTTATCTTTCAATATTTTAAATGTATCCCTTCATTCTTTTCACCATGAAAGGGTTCTGTTGAGAAATCTATTGATAGTCTCATAATGGTTCCCTTGTAGGTAGTTTATCTTGCTGTTTTCAAAATTCTTTCTTTTGTCATTTTGACAATTTAATTATAATCTTTCTCAGTGTAGCCCTTCAGCTCCTTTGGACCTCATGGATTTGGATGTTCATCTCTCTCCCCCATATAGGAAGCCACTGTTACTAAATATACATTTCCCACTTTTTCTCTCTCTTCTAGAATTCCCATTGCATGCATATCATTTCTTTGATCATGTCCCATAAGTCCCATAGATTTTCTTCACTCTTTTTAAATTTTTGTTCCTCTGACTAGATAATTTAAAGTGCCCTCTTTTCTAGGTCACCTATTCTTTTTTCTTCATGGTTGAGTCTACTTTTGAAGGTATCCATTACATTCTTCCATTGAATGATCATATTTCTCAGCTCTAGGATTTTTATAGGGTTTCTGTTGTCTGTTGATGGTATCAGTTTCTTTGTAGAACTTCTTGTTTTGTTCATGCATTTTCATAATCTCATTTAGTTGGCTCTGCATTTCTGTAGCTCACTAAACTTCTTTAAGAAAAGAATTATTCTGAACCATTTGGCAGTTCACTGATCTCCATTTTTTTTTTACAGGTGTTTATTGAAGCTTTACTAGTTTTTTTGTTTGTTTTTGGTGATGTCATTTTTCCAGAGTTTTTTGAGATCCTTAATTTTTTGTGTCAGTATTAGATCATTTAAGTAAGTGATTTCCTTTTTCAGACTTAAAGACTTGCTTTGTCAAAAGCAGTTCTTCACTGCTCAGCTTAGTTTTTCTAGATATGCCTGTTGATAATGCCTTGTGCAGATAGAGTTTTCTATCAGGGTCTATTTCGTGGTGAGGCCACTTCCCAAGCTCTGAAACAGGAGGATGGCCCTGGTTGAAAACAATTGGACAAGGCTGCTGAGTTGGTTTCCTGCTCTGGCAAGGATTAGACAGTCACTCGGATTATCTATCCAGGCTTAGATAGTCAGAACTGTGTACTATACTCAGCAGTAGGTGGGGCTATAAATTACCTTATCTCTCCTTGAAGGGTAGCAGGAAGTGCCCTGGGGTCTGCATAGCTTGTTTGAGGAAACCTAATTCAGTCAAAATTGTGTACTGATGCCTTGGACAGATAGAACCACTGATTTTGCTTTACAGACAGGGAGAGGCATTGGGCTTCCCAGGTAACTCAGTGGTAAAGAATCTGCCTGCCAGTGCAGGAGCCATAGGAGATGCAGTTCAATCCCCAGATTAGGAAGATCCCCTGGAGGAGGAAATGGCAATCCACTCCAGTATTCTTGCTTGGAGAATCCCATGGACAGAGGAGTCTGGAGGGCTCTAGTCCATGGGGTCTCAAAGAGTAGGACACAAGTGAGGGACTAAGCACCCCACCAAGGAGAGGCCTGGGGTATGCTCTCTGTTCACGTGCCACTGTGAGAAGGGTATTGGATGGGCTAGGGAGCTTCCTACGTGCTCCTGAGTTCCCTGGTTGGGCAGGCTAAAGATGTATTCAGCAATGGCCAGGTTTACAAATCAGTTTCCCTCTCCAATGCCAGTAGGAGAACAAGCTCAAGGGCAGTCAGGTTCTGTGTTTGTGGTTTAAAGCCAACCCCGAGTAGGCAGATTTGTACCCTGCTGAGCTCCCTGGTCAGACCATGCCACAGACCTGGTTCTGCAAATGAGCAAAGCTGCTGGCCAGGATTTATCCTTGCTCATTACAGATAGGAAATATCTGCTGGGATTTGAGTGCTGGTTGTTGCAAGCCCCTCTCCCTTTCTCAGTCTTACAATATTCCTAGTCAGGGAATCCCCTGCATTTCCTGTGGGGTTTTGAATGAGGGTGATTTTGATAAGCTACATTTATTTAGGGAAAACAGAGCAAGTATTTACATTTTAATGCAGATGTAAATCGTCACAACAGAGTAAGGAAGGGGAGAGAGACAGAGATAAAAAGATCTTCAGAAAATCTCAAGGGTAGTAGTGACAGAAATATTTGGGAACCCACTTTTATTATCTTCTTCCCTAACACTGGGGAGGAAAAAAAAAAAATAGTTGACCCCAGAGTTTTTCATCCAAGCTCTTGGCTTTCTTTGTTCATTGGGGACAATGTCATCTTTTAGGACAAGAGAGTCTTGAGGAAATAGGTCTAGATTCACTTTATCATATAAACGGTATGGAAATAGGTCTAGATTCACTGTATCATATAAACGGTATGATAGTGCAATGGTTCAGAGCATGAACATCTCAATAGGTAAAGACAAAAAGAGATTCTCTAAATCCTAGCACTGCTTACTTGTTGAGTAATACTGAGCAATTTACTTCCAAAACCCAAGCAATCTCTTCTGCAAAACAGCGATAATAATACTGTTATGTGGTAGATGTGAGAACTAAATAATTGCTAACATTCATTGAATTTTTAATGTTTCAGGTTGTGTGCCAATATGTTAAAATATAGAAAAATAAATAGAAATACATTTTAACTTCCTAATTTGATTTTAAGCATCCACAAATGCAGGCATTGTAACTTACATTTCTTTGCAGGCTTTACTGAGCTTAGCACAGGCAATTGTACAGAATGAGAGATTTAAATATATTAAATTCAAAATTTTGGTAGCACATCTTTTGGTCAGTTTAGTCTCTTTACTACTAAAGAGGTTTTCTTTTTTTTTTTTTTTTCAGGGGGACAGTTATACCAAGGAATTTTTATTGGAAGAGACCAGTTACCAATAGCATATACTATGAAATTATGTAATTTTAGAGTATGTCAAAAACATCAACTATTGTCTGTTATGTCTGTTATATTGTCAAAAACATCAACTATTGTCTGTTATAAGTCTGTTATAGTGTCTGTTATAAGTTATAATGAATAAACTATTCATTACCAACTGAGCCACAAGGGAAGCCATAAATTATTCATAAGCTTAAGACACATCTATACTTTTTTCAAAGCTTAAGGACATTTATTTCTTAAGTTTCTAGCATTTGTATAAGGTACATTTTTATTTTATTTGCCCCAAATTTAAGTTCTTCATGTCTATCATTTATGCTAGTTACTTCCTTAATTTTATGGATTCTAACTCTGCTTATTTAACTTATATGCAGAGTACATCATGAGAAATGCTGGGCTAGATGAAGCACAAACTGGAAACAAGATTGCTGGGAGAAATATCAGTAATATCAGATATGCAGATGACACCATCCTTAGGGGAGAAAGCAAAGAACTAAAGAACCTCTTGATGAAAGTGAAAGAAGAGAGTCAAAAAGTTGGCTTAAAGCTCAACATTCAGAAAACTAAAAGCATGGCATCTGGTCCTATCTCTTCATGACAAATAGATGGGGAAACAGTGGTTGACTTTGTTTTTTTCGGCTCCAAAATCACTGCAGATGATGACTGTGGCCATGAAATTAAAAGATGCTTGCTCCTTGGAAGAAAAGCTATGACCAACCTAGATAGCATATTAAAAAGCAGAGACATTACTTTGCCAACAAAAGTCCATCTAGTCAAGGCTATGGTTTTTCCAGTAGTCATGTATGGATGTGAGAGTTGGGGTATAAAGAAAGCTGAGCACTGAAGAATTAATGCATTTTGAACTGTGGTGTTGGAGAAGACTCTTGAGAGTCCCTTGGACTGCAAGGAGATCCAACCAGTCCATCCTAAAGGAGACTGGTCCTGAGTGTTCATTGGAAGGACTGATGTTGAAGCTGAAACTCCAATATTTGGCCACCTGATGTGAATAGCTGACTCATTGGAAAAGACCCTGATGCTGGGAAAGACTGAAGGCTGGAGGAGAAGGGGACAATGGAGGGTGAGATGGTTGGATGGCATCTCCAACTCAATGGACATGAGTTTGGGTAAACTCCAGGAGTTGGTGATGGACAGGGAGGCCTGGCATGCTGCAGTCCATAGGGTCACAAAGAGTTGGACATGAGTGAGTGACTGAAGCAAACTGAACTGAATCTTATCTATATCTACATCTATCAAGTATACCTATAAAATACATATATATATATATCTATATATATGTGTGTGTGTGTGTGTGTGTGTGTGTGTGTATATATTTAGCTCAAGTGTATATCTATCTGTATCTCAAGTATGTATGTATATAAGCATATTATATGTGTACATGTATATACATCTACATTCGATACATATATTAGTTGTAGATAGAGATCATTTGTGTGCATATGTGTGTGTGTGTGCAATATATATAGTTGTTTAGTTGCTCAGTTGTGTCTGACTCTTTTATGACCCCATGGACTGCAGCCCACAAGGTTCCTCTGACTTTGGGATTTCCCAGGCAAGAATAACAGAATGGGTTGCCATTTCTTTCTTCAGGGGATGTTCCCAACCCAGGGATAAAAACTGCGCCCCCTGAATTGTAGGTGCATATCTCAAGTGTGTGGATATCTATCTGCTTTACTCTAGGTATGGAGCTCATTTTATATATCACTCACAATTATAAGAGTCTGAATTGCTTTTACTCAAAATCTACTCACACTTACAAGTTTCTAAAATATAAGTGGAAACTCACATCCAAACGACATGCAATACTGTTGTACTGGTTCCTGGGATAATTAGACTACGGTAAGGCTTTGGGTTTTATGAACAATACATATTTTGTTTCTCTTCTAATTTATAAAAATGATTAAATTATAGTCCATTAAGCATAATGTAGATGGAAAATAAGAACATTTATCACTGATTTTTTTAAACATTTTTAATAGTATATCAAATGAAACATGGAATCTCAATTCAAATTAAACTTTCCTCTGTTATAAATGGGGGACATAGCTCTTCTTTTTCAGTTTTTCCCTTACTCATATTTCCATGGGGAATCCTAGATATTTGTGCAAAATTTCAGATCTGAAGAACAATCAGATCTTCTTTGAGTTACATTATGATAAGTCACTATATGTTGAAAATTTTGTAAGCCAAAAACACATGTAAAAAATATAATTTACTGGGCATCATAGCCGAGCCTACATTAAATATGCTCAGAACATTTACATGAGCCTATATTTGGGCAAAATCATTCGACAAAGTGTTAAATATCTCATGCAATTTCTTGAATACTGTACTTAAAAGTAAAAAAGCAGATTGGTTGTATAGGTACAGTAATGATTTTAAGTGTATCAATTATTTTCCTTTATGATCACCTGGCTGACTAGGAACTATATCTTGCTGCCACTGCCCAGCATCAGAGGGAGAATATCTCAGTAGCCTGGGAAAATACATTTGAAGTATGGTTTCTACTGAATGTGTATTGCTTTCCACCATCATCGGTTGGGGACCACTGTACTTTGAAATCCAATACTCTTTTCTAACCTTTTAAATTTTATAGATGGCTTAATAGGCACAACAATGAGGACTGATTTTTAATATGCTACTTATTGAGCAAGTTGGATTGAAATCCAGGTATCTTGGCATATGAACCAGTGTCTATTCTATCAAATTAGAGTGATTCATTGCCTGAATCACCCTCAGTAACTCCTTTTTGTTTAAGAAGTGGTCTTATGAACCAATTTAGGATTGTTAGGAAGGAAAAAATGGGAGTCATGGATGGGTATTGGGTAGACAATGAAGAGTATCTGTAATGAAAAACCCAGAACCCAAATTAAATCACTCTTGTCTTAACTTAGTATACACAGCTTTTATAGTTTTTCCAGTATTTTCAGACTTTCTTTAACATATGCTCAAAAAACCCAATTGTCCAATTATGGTCAGTGTAAACTAAGCAAAAATTCTATGCATAAATTCCTAAATATTTTACTCCTGATTACAAAGTATAGATGCAGTTGGCATTGATCTTTTCTCCTATCCTCCTTCATCAAACATATGAATATAAGCCAAAATAGCATTTCTTCAAGCATAGTAGAGTGGAATAAGAGACATCTTGGGCTTTGACATTATTGACTGACATAGGTAAGTAAATAATTCTATTTAACTGTGATAATCAAAGTTTTTATTATTGTTGCTATTGTTACTTGGGGCCTAATAAATTTCTAACTGGCATGTAACATACATTCTACCGAGTTTTCATTTTTCCAAAGGGAAACTATACCTTGAGAGGATGTTCTTCATTTATCAATACCTCTAATACTGGCAAGTTCTGTGTAAGAAAAAGTCATGTGTGATACAAATGCCTCCTTGTATTTTGAACTGAAACTTCATATATCCTATTCAAAAACTTATTCAACTTTAACAACTTTTTAAAAGCATTTCTTGTTGTTGTTCACTCAGTCACGACTGACTGTTTGCAACCCCATGGACTGCAGCACGCCAGGCCTCCCTGTCCTTCACTATCTCCCAGAGATTGCTCAAACTCATGTCCATAGAATCAGTGACGCCATTGAATCATTATAAATATGTTTTATTCTGGAGAAATATGTTTTATTCTGGAGGTCTTTGTATATCTCACTTTCCCTCTCTACTCTCTACCCCAAGCATATATTCTGGACTTTGGATCAAAGAAAGTATTTTAAAATATTATAGTGAATATATAAGTGAAAACTCCAAAAAAATGAAGACTCCAAACAAAAAAAGCATTTATAGATTCACTATAATATTTTTAAATCCTTTCTATGATCCAAAGTCCAGAATATATGCTTGGGGTAGAGAGTAGAGAGGGAAAGTGAGATATACAAAGACCTCCAGAATAAAACATATTTGTGTATTAACTATGATACTTGGGGAAAAAAATTTACCAATAATTTTTTCAAGAAAAGAAGCTATAAATGCCATATATAAAAACATACATGCATATATATACAATACCTAGTACCTCAGTGTTTTAATTGGTGAATTAGTACCAATAAGTCTTCACTGTCTTTGCCCATACATGGACCTTCCTAATTATATCTACATGGATTATATTTAAGTTTTTCATATATACTATGTAATACATTTCAGTGGTTAGGCTCTTTTTTTAACCTGTTACATATATATCTACAGTGGAAGTCAAGAAGCTTCTTGGCCAAGTCTTTGATATTATAAACCCTTAAAATTCTAACATTTAGGCATATCCTTCTTTTATTGATTTTAGGAAATCTGTTAATATATCTTCCCCTAAAAAGCATGCCTCAAACACATTTCAATTAAGAAAGATTCCAGAACTTACAAAGCCAACTCTATTTCCTGCCTACATTAATCCATGGTTAATAAATAACAAGCAAACCATTTTATTTGTTCAAGCACTAATTTTGATGTGGATGGCTCCCCATAATCTACACACCTTTGCTGGTAGAGACTCCAAACAAAAATAATTTAGCAATTAAGAAGATTAACTGTAAGTAATTGTCCTGAAACTGACTGAATAAGGCTAAAGAAGAAAAATGATTCATTTTTAACTTATTTATCTCATACTGACTTTCTGTTCTAAATAATCATGCTCTGGCATATTGTTATGAATATTCAAAAGGTTTTTTAATGGCTTAATAATTTTTCTTCCTTTGTTTCTAGGAACAGAAATCATAACACATGTTGAAATAGAGGCTCACTTGTCAGAAGCAGATAAAGTAAGGTATCATTTGATGATCTCTCTATTTTCCATAGCTCCAACAAAGGCAGACTGGCCATCAAAGGGGAAAACACCACTCCCATCTGGATTTTAATACAGAAGTTAACACAGAGCTGGCCTAGCCTGGACTTTCTTGATTAGAGTTAAAAATATACAAAGTAAAAGTTTGTTGACCAGGAATCATACAATCCAGAATATGTCGTTTGGAAATAGATAATACGTGAGCTCCAGATTCTCCCAGCATTGATGTGTTTGCTCACTTCTTTCCCTTGAGGACAAAGAAAGTGGCAGTTGACAAAATTCCCCAGAGGAAAGAGGCAAAATCTTATTTTTTGATTCATGTCTAATGAGGTAATGCTTTTGTTGTTTATGCTCCCTCTTCCTCTCAGACCCACCTCTGCCCTTTGTCTGCTTGTGTCCTGGGATACTGACCACTGTGGACTATGTCACATGGGCTTCGTTCCAAATCTCTTACTTTCAGCTGAGTTTGCCAATGAGAGGAACTGAAAGACACACTTTGGGATGTTTACTTCCTCTACTCCTTTACTCATTGGATGCACTCCACATTTACACATCTTATGGGATGATATGCTTTTGAACTGTGGTGGTGGAGAAGACTCTTGAGAGTTCCTTGGACTTCAAGGAGATCCAACGAGTCCATCCTAAAGGAGATCAGTCCTGGCTGTTCATTGAAAGGTCTGATGTTGAAGCTGAAACTCCAATACTTTGGCCACCTGATGCGAAGAACTGACTCATTGGAAAAGACCCTGACGCTGGGAAAGATTGAAGGCAGGAGGAGAAGGGGACAACAGAGGATGAGATGGTTGGATGGCATCACTGACTCAATGGACATGAGTTTTGGTGAGCTCTGGGATTTGGTGATGGACAGGGAGGCCTGGCATGCTGCAGCTCATGGGGTTGCAAAGAGTCGGACACGGCTGAGCGACTGAACTGAACTGAACTGATGGGATGATATCTCTTTCATGGCTAAATCTTTTCTAATGGTTCCAGTTGTATAGTTCCTTCATTTCCCTCCACTGGGCTGAAGGGTGGTAATGGCTTGCCTTTGTTGCTGGTCCCTGGGTACATTAGCATTTTTGTTGTTGTTGTTGTTGTTGAATTAACCTCATCCCTAAAATCTGTAAAAGTTACCATTAGAACCAGTATATCAGTAAGTAGCCCAGAAAGAAACAAATAGCAAACTTGAAGGGTTTACCCAAACAGCCGCCCAAAACATTAAAGTTTCCTGATGCTTGTTTATGTTTAAGGCACTGTGTACAGTTTCTCAAGAAAGGAGGATTACAGAGGTTTAGTCACTAAACTATTACTCTTCCCACTGCATTCTCAGGAGGCAAAAGTACAATTTACAGGCAAGTAGATCACAACATTTTTTTTTTCATTTTATGACACACGCCACATAATATTCACATGATTAATTCAGAACTATGTACAAGGTAAGGCTAATATTTGTTTGAGGGAAAAATCTATTCTTGCTGATCCTGCTTAAGAAAGCATATCATAAAGCTTGCCTATGAGAATAAGGTTGTTATAAGTAAACCTTGAAACTGCAATCTTTAAAGAAGATTATTTTCAAGCTTTATTAATAGTAACCTACTAATAATAATTTGCAACATACCAGATTCTCTTGCAGGTCATCTATGCCACAGTCAAAACAGCTTTTCATGAGACTTGGATGGAAAGATACCTTTCTTTCTGAATCTTCTATTAGAAGGTCAGTGACAAATTGTCCTACTTCTTCCATCAGTTATACTAGTCCAGCCCTTTATCTAAATCAAACAAATATGAATTGAGTAGCACTGATATGGAAACAAATGTAATAGATGTTTCAACATGCTTTAACTATGTTGAGATGATTTAGTTATCTGGGATAAAATGAAACTTCAGAAATTATGCATATCATTAATATTTAAGAAGATTTTTTAAAGTGAGAAAAGATATCTAGATTCCTCTCTTTAGACATTGATAGCTATTATAACATTTTTTTAATTGCATACTTTTCCTTGCCCATCACCAAAGCCTACTTCAGAGAGAAATATGCATTGTAGTGAGATGAGCAACAAGAATGAATGCCTACACAGAAAGAGAATGACAGCAAAGAATCCTCAGTCTCACTAACAAAGGCAATGCTAATAGATTTTGATTCTTCTTAACCAAGAACCAGAAACCATAGAGAATTGAGTCAATTCATAAATATTTTGTAAGTTCCATATTTCAACCTCATATTTTTTTACTTTACTTGAAATCACAGCCCCCTAACATATTCAGAAATAGAGCTGTGCTTACATATTTATATTCTTAAAAGGTTCATATATAGCTCCAGGTAACCATACAGATTTATATACATTCTTCCCCTAAAATTTTAAATTATACCATCTGTTAACCATATTATGACTAATTAGCAAAATCACTGCATACTATATCTTCAACAACAATAGGAGATGTTTAGAGCTATTATATAGGACTGGTTCTTTAATAAATGTACTCCTTTTTACAATAAATAATAAATACCTTTGTGAGTACTCATAATTTTAAAATTTCTGTCCTTGCTTCCACAAAGATTTTAAGGAAAAATTAGTTCAACTGAACATTTGCTTATCCCTATGTTTTCCTCACTGTAGCACATAGAAGGTCTCAAAAAGTTCCAGCACCAGTAATGTCATGGACCAACTACTTTAAGTGAAAGGTAGTCTTACTAACCCCATTTTTCAGATGATACAGCTGAGATTTGAAAAGTTTTGGCATATGGTTTGTGTACTTATTGAGCTCATAAGTGATGGAGTCGAGTCAAGACTTGTTACATCAGGTTCAAATCCCAACTTGCTTCTAATGTAAAATTATCCAGTCAACATTATAGGGCCAAAGAATGGCAGACTGAGAGTACTGGAAAATGGTAAAATGATTTAATAGCGTCAACTTACATTCCGAATAAAAAGTGATAAATTATGAATTTTCACTAGTTTCAGATAAGTGTTTTACAATGTCAACCAGTAAAATTATTATGAAAGAAGAATGGAGGTTAAATGCAGGTTAAAATGCAAGTCCTTCATCCTAGCTCTGAAAGTCTGGTTCAATGGGTCTAGAATACAGTCTAGAAATCTGGGTTTTTGACAGTCACACTGGATGATAAGATACAGGGTTCGAAGGCAATACTTTAAGAAAAACATTGTCACAGAGAATAAAAAGATATAATTTTGGATTTCCTATTGGTCATCTAAACATAATAACAGTATTTCTAATGTCAAAAACATTAGATGGGCTCAATTGCTAATCATTTATATTTATTAAATGATTCTAAAATTATTCAATTAAAAAGTCATATTTAAGAAAGACTGTGTATTACTAAGAGATTTAATAACAGGTTCTTACAAATAAATACCATCAGCTAACAACAGTTCTAATATTACTACCAATGAATATAGTCAATATGATAAGGCAGCACCAATTTCTGGCAGAATTCTCCAGAATCAGTGAAAGAAAATTTTGTATCCAACAAATCAGACATACATATTCACAACGCACAGAGTCGGACACGACTGAAGTGACTTAGCAGCAGTAGCAGATAACGGAAGGGTTTCCTAGGAGGCACTAGTGGTAAAGAACCTGTCTGCCAATGTAGGTAGGTGTAAGAGATGCAGGTTCCATCCCTGGCTTGGGAAGATCCCTTGGAGGAATGCGTGGCAACCCACTCCAGTATTCTTGCCTGGAGAATTCCATGGACAGAGGAGCCTGGCGGGCTACAGTCCACAGGGTCACAAAGAGTTAGACACAACGGAAGAGATTTAGCACCGATAAAGGAATCCCACAGAAGTTGAGAAAGGTCATTTGGGTCTCTCTTATCTTTACACTACAGTTAAAATTTTCAGTTAGTACTGTTCTTAACCTTAGTGGCAACTCTAAAGAGAGAACAACAATGACATTTCAAATATCCCCCCACAAACCACAGAACCCTCCCTATGTTACCTTATTAAGGGCAAAGTTCCTCCAGGCAGTCACTAATTGGCTATTGGGATAAGTTGGAGAAGCCAATTTCATATACATAATCTTTCACCTAGCAGTGTCTTGCAAGTACTAAAGGGATCACTAACACAGTAATTTCAGGTAGTTCTCTAGGTTTTAAGTATAGGTCATGAAGTAAGGTTATCATAGGATGTGTAAGATAAAGAATGAAACTAAAGAATAATTTACAAAAAGGAAAGCTCCATAATAGAGATATGTATTTTGTGTATACATATGAATATATATGTATGTATCATGTTCAAGAGAGACAGCATATACATATGTTGGTGCATATAACCAATTTTAGTATTCCCAAATAAAACTTGAGCTATTGGAAAGTCATAAATGGGTAGGTTTGGTATGAAGAATATGAGCTTTGTGGATCAACTAATAACAACAAGGTAAAACCTCAGATTCCAGAAATGGTGGTAGAATGAAGCTTTAAAATCTGTACAGTTACTCAGAGATCTTTGCATTTGAATCCAAACACAAAGATAACACTCATTCAGATGTTTCTGGAAGAGGATATTTACAACTGCATTTTCTCTTCTACTTCAAAGTTTCCAGTACTTATTATAATGATCAGATCATCTAGAAACATTTAATGTATGCAGTTTGATATCATTTTTGCCTAAGGATTCTTTTTAATAAAAGCAAAAAGAAAATAATGAAACAAGTGTATTTCAAAGAGACCTTGAGATGTTGGTACTTTCCACTCACACTAAGCCAAGACTGAGCAGCCCCATATTACGTGATTGCCTCAAAACCACGGTAATAAAATTTAAGGCTATTTTTCTTTGAAAAAGGATCAAGCATAGGCTGTTCATTTCCCCTCCATAAAGAAGTTCAAGTAGGGATTTCACTTAAATTTGGCCTAAGAAAGTTAAAAGCCCTTTCTTTAAAGGGAATTCTGGCAATGTTATAGAGACTCATGTTAATAAAAATTTTACCTTAGTGGTCAGTCCTTTCATGATGCACATTTACCTACAGTTAATACTTACTCCTCAAAGATAAAACCCCACATGGAGGGTTAGCCCCAGATATAAGGTGAAGATGCTCAGTCATATTTTGCAGTTTTGTAAAGCAAGTGAAATGGCTTTACCTCTACACTGTCTTAGTGCCATAAGATCCAGTTTTCTTAAGCCCGAGCCATTTTCTCCAGTTCCAGGGCACAGATGCAGACATGAAACATAACAAACCAGGCACACCCAATACCCCCTACTGGGAGTAATCTGTTAGAATGGAATCCAACAGAGGTGAATTCTGATTGACAGAATATCAGGGGGAAGAATATTGAAAACAGTAATGGCCAGAGGCTGGAGGAGGGCAGCTGTGAATTCGACACCAGAGCAATATTTCCGTGGCAGGACAAACAATACAAGACACTGATGATGAGGTCAGGGTTGTGTGGAGAAGAGCTCCAAGAAAGAACAAAGTAAGAAATGGAGTCATAATTGAATATGTCTAACGAAGAATTTTTTAGGCAGCAAAATTATATCTACTAAGGTGGGCTTATAATAAAGTACAAAAAGCTGATACAAATGAAAGTACACAATCTGATCTCATATTTATAAAAAAAGAACTGTGAAACAAACTATTTTTTTTTTTTTTGTGAAACAAACTATTTGGAGGCCTTTGACCAACTAGAATAATAATTTTTTTAGATAAATGTGTGCCTTTATCTCTTGCATCTGAAATAGAAATAAAGAGAAATTTAAGCATGCACTTTTTCTGAATATCTTTTTGGTTTTGATCCAATTATTTAGAGATTTACAAAAATGGACAGTTTCCTCTTGAAGAGACTGCTTTACTGCTGCAAAAACAGTGAAAGTACCAGCTCTTAAGAGCATTACCTGATTCTGAATAATAATCCAAATCCCAAGAGGTTTTTCAGGCTCTTGGAAGCTTTTGATCTCTGTTCTTCCTGACTCTGAAGAATGTTCTGTATTACTGCATGACCAGATGATTTGTGCTTAGGGTTTTTAACTTTACATAACCCTCAAATTCCTCTTAACCTCTCCTCCCATTTTTTTTTAATATTTCCCAAGTGAATATTCCATACATCAAAAATCTTACATAGGTGTTGCATTAATTACTATGTTTTTCTCCATAGATAGAGATGATGCAGGTAGACATGTACATGATGTAGATATAGACATGCATATATATGTGATATATATGATAAAGAGACATATACATGTCAGGTAAGTAATACCAAGGGCTGATAAGGATATGATGCAATGAGAGCTATTATAAAGAGAAATGCAAATTGATACAGAGACTTTGGATAATAATTTGACATTATTTTGTAAGGTTGAAAATGCACAATCTTGCTCATTATTATTATTATACTTCCACTTTTAGGCATTTATGCTTTGGAGAGAAGCTCTAGCATCAGTGCACCAGAAGACATGATAAACAAATGTAATAGCATGGCTTATAACAACAAAATCTGAAAACAAACCAAATGTTCAGTGAAAAGGGGAATGTTGAGATATATTTTGATTTAGCTTTGGTAATGAATGGACTAGGGCTATTGCACTGATGAGAATAAATTGTATTAATAATGTTGCTTGCTAAAATGAAATCATAATAGAATATACAGAGTAACACTATTTATATAAAGTTTAAAATAAAAAACTAAAGATTATTTTATATGAGGATATTGTCTATATTTAATGAAGATTATGATAAGCGCATGCTCAAAGTAGTGGTTATTCCTGTGGAGAAGGGAGGAGTGATGTGAAAAGGAAGGGACACAGAGCTAAAGCAGTATTCTGTTTTATAGCTGTGTGGTGGGTATACATATGGCCATTTCATTATCTTTTATACACTTTATATATTTTTTCTATATATTTTGAAATTTTCAAAATAAACATATTTAAGATATTATAGTCAAAAAGTTTTAAATTGCTTCAATAATCTCAGTGCCTTAAACTGAAAATGTGAATAATAACACACATGGTATTTGACTACAAGAAGAATGGTATGATTAACAGAAAATACTGGATATTGCTTATATTTTCTGAAATTTCCTCTTCCTCTCCATCATCAAAGTAAACATTTGGCTTTCAAGTAATCATCAAGAGGCACTAGAGCACAGTGATTAAGAATGTGAATGTACCTGTTATTTAGAGGGTCTGGGTTTGAATCTCAACTCTGGGTCACTAGCTATATAACTTGTCAACTTTCTACTCTGTGCTTCAGTTCTTTATTTTTAAAACTAAGATAATGATTATACTAATTAGTGTTATTTTTGGAGTTAATGAGAAAATCAGAAAAAAATACCTAATGTTTATTTAATAATTCCCATGCATCAGGTACTATGTGGATGCCTTTGATTAAATTAATATAAATAAAAACCTGCAGTGGTATTAGTTTCCTGGATGATTCTACTCATGCTTCAATTTTTCAGTTGTTAATGAGCTAAAGAGCTAACTATAGGAGGGCTAGCAGTTAGTACTTGTGTGTGCTAAGTCACTTCGGTCATGTCCAACTCTTTGTGGCCCTATAGACTGCAGCCTCAGGCTCCTCTGTCTATGGGATTTCTCCAGGCAAGTCATGGGTTGCCGTGACTTCCTGCAGGGCATCTTCCTGATCTGGGGATTGAACCCGCATCTCTTATGTCTCCTGCTTTCTCAGGTAGGTTCTTTACCACTAGCACCACCTGGAAATCCCAATAGAATTTGTTAGTATCTATCAATAAAACCATCTGGCTTTCTCATTTATAACCTAGAATTGCTTTGTTTTTATTGAGAAAAAAAATTGAATCACTGTTCTAGTGGTTAAAAGTAAAAGCGAAGAAAATCTTGAAAGAAGAAAGATCACATGCATATTCCTAAAATTATACAATCAGATTAAATGCCAGACCAAATTTCACTTGCAATATTTTAGAACAAGGAAGATTGTTGTGAGGCTAGCTTAAGGTCTAAATACTCACTGTACCAGAAAATAGGAGTCTTCATCTCAGACAAAATTCATATATGTTTCTTTATAAAAAAAAAACACATCATAACAAATAGACCTAATGTCAAGTTCAAAAAGGAATAGATATGCATAAATATCTCCACTCAGTGTGGTTTTGTTTCCTCAAGTGAGTATACTAACAAATATCTTCTTTACTTAGACAGGCTGTAACAAACATTTCAACATGACTTTCTAGATGCTTCAAATGAAGTAACTTAGACTTGGAAAAACACATCTTAATTTCATCTTAAAGTTTTCTTAATTTCTCAGTTCAAATACATCTTGCCATATATTAAAAACAAAGAATAAAAGGAAAAGAACAAAGGTGGAGGGCTGACTTCACCTGAATTTCACAGTAATCATCACAGTATGGTATCCGTGAAAGAATAGACAAATAGATCAATAGACCAGAATATAGAGTCCAGAAATATACTTCTATAAATATCACTAACTGACCTTTGACAAAGAAGCAAAAGTACTAAGATGGAGCAAAGACAGTCTCTTAAATAAATGATGCCAAAACAATTGCATGCTTTCCCAAAAAAAAAAAAAAAAAGAATTTAGACACTGACTTTACATCTGTCACAAAAGGTGACTCAAAGTGAATCATAGACTTAACTGTAAATTGAAATACTATAAAATTCCTAGAAGGTAACATAGGAGAAAACATGGATGCCTTGCAAATGATGATGCTTTTTAGATACAACAAAGGCACAATCCATAAAAAAATAATTGGTAAGCTGGACTTCATTAAAATTAAAATTTTCTGCTCTGTAAAAGACTCAAGAGGATTAGAAGACAAGCCATCACATAAACAGATGCAAAGAAGTTCCACATCATATGTCAGAAATATATGTTAAAGCATAAGAGATAAGATTACACATCTATTATTAATAGAATATCCCAAAACCAAAACACTGACTACACCAAAAAACTGGCAAGACTGCAGACAACAGAAACACTCATACATTGGTAATGGAAATTCAAAACGATAGTCACTTTGAAAGACAGTTGGCAGTTTCTTACGAAACTAAATGCAATCTTACCATCTGATCCGGTAGTTGTTCTTTGATATTTACATAAAAGAGTTGAAAGCCATCAAGCTGACCAATATTCACATTGTAGAAGGTCACAGAAGGAGAAGAGAAAAAGGGGCAGAAAGCTTATTCAAAAGAAATAATGGCTGATCAATTCCCTAAAGTGGAGAAAGAAACAGACATCCAGATGCAGGAATCCCAAAAGGCACCAAATAAGATAAAATTCAAGAGACCCACCCTGAGACATTACAATTTAATTGTCAAGTTAAAGACAAGGAGATAATTTAAAACAGCAAGAGAAACAACCTCACAAGTAAGAAAACTTCCATAAGACTATCAGCAGATTTTTTTAGGAGAAACTTTATAGGCATAATATACTGTAAGACGTGACATAAAAGCCAGTACAAACTTCTCAGCCAACCAACATTTAGAAAACCCTAAAAGATCCATGCCCCTCTCCCCTCCCAAAAAATGTAGGACTAATATATTATTTCAGTAAAGTTGCAAGATACATAATAAATTTGCATTCCTATACAGCATCAATGCACTTTGAGAAAGAGAATTTAACAATCTCATTTTTTTGAGTTTACTTCCTAAATAATATACTTAGGAAGATGAAAACTAACTAAGGGTATGAGACTTGTACACTGAAAACTATGAACTGATAAAGGAAACTGAAAAGGACACAAATAGATGAAAAGATATTTCACAGTAAACAGAAGTATTAATTTTGTTAAAATATACATATTACTTAAGCTATCTAGATTTAATGCAACCCCTATCAAAATTCCAATGGCATTTTTCACAGGAACAGGACAAACATCCTAAAGTTTGTGTGGAACCAAAATAGAGCTGAAAGAGTCAAACCAATGTGGAGAAATAAGAGCAAATCTGGAGGCATCAAATTATATAACAATGCTACAGTAATCAAAACAGAATGCTATTGGTGTAAGGACATTTAAATCAATGAAGATGAAAAGTGAAAGTGAAAATCGCTCTGTCATGTCCGACTCTTTGTGACCCCATGGACTCTAGTCCATGGATTCTCCAGGCCAGAATACTGGAGTGGGTAGCTGTTCCCTTCTCCAGCGAATCTTCCTGACCCAAGGATCAAATCCAGGTCTCCCGCATTGCAGGTGGATTCTTTACCATCTGAGCCATGGGGGAAGCCCAAGAATACTGACTGGAGTGGGTAGCCTCTCCCTTCTCCAGCAGATCTTCCTGACCCAGGAATCAAACTGGAGTCTCCTGCATTGCAGGTGGATTCTTTACCAACTGAGCTATCAGGGAAGCTATATATACACAGTGAAATGTTATTAAGCTTTAAAACTTATCATCAGCAAAATCATTGGTGAATCTTAGGGGCATTATGCTAAATGAAATTAATCAGACAGAGGAAGACAGTACTGCCTGATTTCACTTATATATTTAATATAAAAACAAAAACTCAAAACAATAGAGAGGAGTCAAAATGGCGGAGTAGGAAGATGCTGAGCTCACCCCTCCCCATGAACACATCAGAAATACATGTGTACACATGTGGGGCAGTTCTCACTGCAAACAACCTGAAGACTGGCAGGAAGGCTCTCCTATCACCAAAGCTGTATGGAAAGACCCACCCAGAATCAGGTAGGATGAAGAAAGAGCAATTGGGTCAGGACCTATGACCCTAGCAGGAGAGACAGAAGAGGAGGTGGATATTATGGGCTCCAGAATCCTCCCTGCATTGTGAGGGGTTAACGCCATAAACTATGTGCCCCAGACCTGGGGTCTCACACCAGAAAGTTGAGTTTCCTTAGTTGGTTTCAAAACCAGAGGGACTTACTGGAAGGCTATATGAAACCAAGATTCCACTCATGAAGAGGATGCAGATACGCTTGCTCACTCCTGGGAACAGCATGGAAGAAGCATATTGAAAGCTGCCCTGGGCTCTGACTAGTTTCCCATAACTACCCCAGAGCATACCCCAGCCCATACCAAGCAACTTGGCTAACCCCTCTTGGTCTCACACTGCTCTCCTGGATGGCAGAGGTAACGCTGCCAAGGAGAGTGCACTCACTTAAAGGGAATGAAGCCAACCTGGACCAAGCCTGCCTCTGATAGGACTGTGGCAGCCACTTATCGTGGAAGAAACTTGAGCTCATGCGTATCTCTGGCCCTAGCTCTCCTCCATCTTCAGCTCTACCTCCCACCAATGGTGGTGACTGCCAGCACACTCTGAGAAAAGCCATGACTCAGGCTCAGGTCAGATTTAGCTCCCCTGCCAATATTTTTAAATCTGTAGAAGCACTGAATTATTATGTTGTACATCTGAAGCTAATATAATGTAAATCAACTGTAATTTAATAAAAATAAATAGAATAATAAATATGTAAGTAAGTTGAACTCATAAAATCATAGACTAGAAAAGTAATAGTTTGGTGTAGAAGAAACAGGGATAGGTCAGGTAAAATATAAACAAGTCTGAGTAGCTAATGTATAACATGATGACTATAGTTCACAACACGGTACTGTATAATATAAAGAGAATGGAACTTATATATTATCGCTAAACAAGCAAACATTACTGGAGGTAAATATGTGAAATGTTAAACTTGATTTCTCCTCATGTTGTTTACTTATTTTATCTGTCAATTATGCCTGAATAATATAAAGGTCAAGTATAATTTGAGACATCATAGGGGCGCTAGTGGTAAAGAACCCACCTGCCAATGCAGGGGACATAAGAGACATGGGTTCAATCTCTGAGTCAGGAAGATCCCCTGGAGGAGGGTGTGGCACCCCACTCCAGTATTCTTTTTTTTTTTTTTTTTTAATTTTTTTTAATTTTTTTATTAGTTGGAGGCTAATTACTTCACAACATTTCAGTGGGTTTTGTCACACATTGATATGAATCAGCCATAGATTTACACTTATTCCCCATCCCGATCCCCCCTCCCACCTCCCTCTTCACCCGACTCCTCTGGGTCTTCCCAGTGCACCAGGCCCGAGCACTTGTCTCATGCATCCCACCTGGGCTGGTGATCTGTTTCACCATAGATAGTATACATGCTGTTCTTTTGAAACATCCCACCCTCACATTCTCCCACAGAGTTCAAAAGTCTGTTCTGTATTTCTGTGTCTCTTTTTCTGTTTTGCATATAGGGTTATCATTACCATCTTTCTAAATTCCATATATATGTGTTAGTATGCTTAATGTTCTTGCCTGGAGAATCCCCCTAGACACAGTGGAGCCTGGCGGCCTACATTCCATAGGGTCATAGAGTTAGATAGGACTGAAGGGACTTAGCAGGCATGCAACCATAATTAAAAATGACTCCCCAGGTGGCACAATGGTAAAGAATCCTCCTGCCAATGCAAAAGACTCAAGAGATGCGAGTTTGATGTCTGAGTCAGGAAGATTCCCTGGAGTACGAAATGGCAACCCACTCCAGTATTGTTGCCTGGAAAGTTCCATGGACCAAGGAGCCTAGTAGACAATAATCCATGTGGTCACGAGAGTTGGACAGGACTGAGCAGAAACACACATACACACATAATTAAAAATAGAAATATCAGTGATTGGGGGTGCTGGGAGTAAGAAAGATAAATTGTCAGAGTACATAGGAGTTTTAGAGGGATGAAAATATTTTGTATGATATTATAATAATATATATATATATATATATATATATATATATATGTCACAACATATTTGTCAAAAACCATAGAATATTAGAATAAACACTAAATTAGAGTGAACCCTAAGGCAACTTGTGGACTTTGGGAGATCCAATTCTCAATGTAGGTTGATTCTTGGAAAAAAAATTTACCATTCTGGTAAGTTATTTTGATAATGAGGGAGTATATTCACGTGTGGGTTGAAGGGTATGTGGGAAACCACTATACCTTCCTCCCAATTTTGTAAACTGAAAATGGCTCTGAAAGTCTTTAAAGAGAAAAAGAAGGAACAATAAAAACCCTACTAATCACCAACTTGAAAATGCTTCTACTCTTCAGTAAGTTACATCTTATGAATTTGGGTGACCAGGGATGTCTCAAGTAGTCTTGATATAGATCCACTTAAAAAGGGTGTTGTAATAGATATTTCCTTCTGTGAACAGCCATAAAAACCAAGAAAAGAGCTTGATACATGGTAATAAAACACCACCAATCTTGCTGTTTTAACTCTTTTGCATTTTCTCCTTGGAAGGAAAATATAACTGTTTTCTGATTGTAAATTAAATATAATTCATGGTCTATAAGTGACATGTATTCATTGTGTATACTAACTGTATCAATGCAATAGACCTCAGTAGAAGCATTCTGTTGGCATCTATCTCTATGTTTATCTGGTATGACTTGCCTCCTAGACCCTACTTGGGCATTAAGAAGCTCCAGCCACCACTATCCTATTACCTAATACTTCCAACTGGTTTGGACCCCTGAAGTGAGAGTCCACTCTTACATGCTTTTTCATCATGTGTGCTATGATGTAGGCCAAAGCAGCTTTGGTAATCAGGCTTGAATAAAGAGTACTCACAGAGGCTACAGTTATTCCCAACTCTAGATTCAGAAAAACACCATACCATTAAATATGAGGTCTAGTTAACACAACACATATCCAGAGAGGCCTGATGACACAGAAAGGTAAAAAATTAAAACCCTGTGGAGACTATAGTTAACAGCACTTTTTTGTATACAGTTGACCCTTAGACATGACTTTGAACTATGTGGGTCCCTTGTAAATGTTTCTATTTTTTTTTATTAATAAGGACTACACTCCTACATGATCTGTAGTCATGTGAAGCCATGAATGCAGAACTATGAGTGCATGCATGCTAAGTCACTTCAGTCATGTCTGACTCTGGAACCCCATGGACTGTAGCCTGCCAGGCTCCTCCGTCCATGGTATTCTCCAGGTAGAAATACTGGAGTGGGTTTCCATGCCCACTTCTCCAGGTAAAAATACTGGAGTGGGTTTCCATGCCCACTTCTCCAGGTAAAAATACTGGAGTGGGTTTCCATGCCCACTTCTCCAGGTAAAAATACTGGAGTGGGTTTCTATGCCCACTTCTCTAGGAAATCTTCCTGACCCAGGGATTGAACTTGCATCCCTTAGGTCTCCTGCATTGGCAGGCAGGTTCTTTACCACTAACCTGTACCACTAGTACCACCTGGGAAGCACTGTGAATAACTGTGAATAAGGATGGTCAACTGTTAAGTTATACACAAACTTTTCAACTGCATGGGAGATCTACTTCCTAACTACATAGTTACTCAAGGGTCAACTATACTTTAAAGTTGCTAACAGAGCCTTAAATGTTCTCACCACAAAACAACAACAAAAATAGTAATTATGTGAGGTGATGAATGTGCTAACTAACTGTATGGTGGTAGTCACATCACAATATAAACTTGTATTATATTGTACACCTTAAACTTACACAATGTTATATGTTAATTACACCTCAATTTCAGTAAATCTTGAAAAAGAATCTTAAACGTAGTCAGATATATATGACATATCACATATGTGGCAACAATAAAAATTAAGACTGACTTTTCATTTTTTCAGGAAAATGGAATAAGATCTTTAATGCTTTGAAAGAAAAATTGGGATTATTAACATGATTCTGTATCTTTCAAAAATAAGAATGAACTCAAAAAAACTGAAAGCAGAGATTCAGACACTTGTATGCCAAGGTTCCATTGCTGGCTCATTATACCAGCAGATTTGGAAAACTCAGCAGTGGCCACAGGACTGGAAAAGGTCAGTTTCCATTCAAACCCCAAAGGAGGGCAATGCCAAAGAATGATCAAACTACCAAACAATTACACTCATTTCACACACTAGCAAAGTAATGCTCAAAATTTTCCAAGCCAGGCTTAAATAGTACATGAATCATGAACTTCCAGCTGTTCAAGCTGGAGTTAGAAAAGGCAGAGGAACCAGAGATCAAATTGCCAACAACCAATGGATCACAGAAAAAGGAAGAGATTTCCAGAAAAACATCTACTTCTGCCTTATTAATTACACCAAAGCCTTTGACTGTGTGGATCACAACAAGCTGTAGAAAATTCTGAAACAGATGGGAATACCACACCACATTACCTGCCTCCTGAGAAACCTGTATGCAAGTCAAGAAGCAACAGTTAGAACTTGGACATGGAACAACAGACTGGTTTCAATCGGGAAAGGAGTACATCAAGTCTGCATATTGTAATCCCTGCTTATTTAACTTATATGCAGAGTGCATCATGTGAAATGCCGTTCTGGATGAAGCACAAGCTGGAATCAAGATTGCCAGGAGAAATATCAATAACCTCAGATATGCAGATGACAGCACCCTTTTGGCAGAAAGCAAAGAACTAAGCCTCCTGATGAAAGTGAAAGAGGAGAGTGAAAAATCTGGCTTAAAACTCAACATGCACAAAACTAAGATAATGGCATCCCATCCCATCACTACAAGGCAAATAGATTGGGAAACAATGGAAACAGTGAGAGACTGTTTTCTTGGGATCCAAAATCACTGCAGATGGTGACAGCAATCTTGTAATTAAAAGACACTTGCTCCTTGGAAAAAAAGCTATGACAATCCTAGACAGCATACTAAAAGCCAGAGACATTATTCCCGACGAAGATCCATCTAGTCAAAGCTATGGTTTTTCCAGTAGTCATGTGTGGATGTGAGAGTTGGGCTATAAAGAAAGCTGAGCACTGAGGAAGTGATGCTTTTGAACTGTGGTGTCGGAGAAGACTCTTGAGAGTCCCTTGGACTTCAAGGAGATTCAACAAGTCCATCCTAAAGGAAATCAGTCCTGAATATTCATTGGAAGGACTGATGCTGAAGCTGAAACTCCAGTACTTTGACCACCTGATACAAAGAACTGACTCCTTGGAAAAGACACTGGTGCTGGCCAAGATTGAAGGCAAGAGGAGAAGGAGGTGACAGAGGATGAGATGGTTGAATGGCATCACTAACTTCATGGGCATGAGTTTGAGCAAGCTCTGGGAGTTGGTGATGGACAGGGAGGCCTGGTATGCTGCAGTCCATGGGGTTGCAAAGAGTCAGACACAACTGAGTGACTGAACTGAACTGTTGCCAATGTTCATTGGAGCAAGTTCACAATACCCAAAATGTAGAAATAATACAAATATTCATCAATAAATGAATGAGCAATGGAGAAATATAATATATCCATGCAATATAGTAATATTCATCCTTGAAAAGGAATGAAATTCTGGTAATGTGCTACATAACCTAGATGAAGTTTGAAAATACATACTAGGTCAAATAAGCAGACAGAAAATTAGGCACCAATTCTTGATACCTCCACTTACTTAAGGTCTCTAGAATGGGAACATTTATAGAGACAGAATGGAAGACAGCATAGCAACCTACTCCAGTATTCTTGCCTGGAGAATCCTGTGAACAGAGGAGCCTGGCGGGCTACCGTCTATAGAGTTTCAAAGAATCGGATACGAATGAAGTGACAGCATTCATGCACATACAGACAGAAAGTAGATGAGAGAAGCTAGAAGGAGACAGGAAGATAAATAAACGGGGGAGTTATTGCTTACTGATTACAAAGTTTCTGATTAAGGTTATGAAAAGTAGAAATGGTCACAGAATACTGTGGTGTAGTTCAGTTCACTTCAGTTCAGTCACTCAGTCATGTGTGACTCTGCGACCCCATGGATTGCAGCATGCCAGGCTTCCCTGTTCATCACCAACTCCCAGAGTTTATTCAAACTCACGTCCATAGAGTCAGTGATGCCATCCAACCATGTCATCCTCTGTCAGCCCCTTCATATGCCTTCAATCTTTCCTAGCATCGGGGTCTTTTCCAATGAGTCGGTTCTTCACATCAGGTGGCCAAAGTACTGGAGTTTCAGCTTCAGCATCAGTCCTTCCAATGAATATTCAGCACTGATTTCCTTTAGAGTAGACCAGTTGGATCTCTTTTCAGTCCAAGGGACTCACAAGAGTCTTCTCCAACACCACTATTCAAAAGCATCTATTCTTTGGTGCTCAGCTTCCTTTATAATCCAACTCTTACATCCATATATGACCACTGGAAAAACCATAGCCTTGACTAGATGGACCTTTGTTGGCAAAGTAATGTCTTTGCTTTTTAATTTGCTATCTGGGTTGATCACAGCTTTCCTTCCATGGAGCAAGCATCTTTTAAGGTCATGGCTGCAGTCACCATCTGCAGTGATGTTGGAACCCCAAAATAAAGTCTGTCCCTATTTCCATTATTTCTCCATCTATTTGCCATGAAGTGATGGGACCAGATGCCATGATCTAAGTTTTCTGAATGTTGAGTTTTAAACCAACTTTTTCACTCTCCTCTCTCACTTTCATCAAGAGACTCCTTAGTTCTTCTTGGATTTCTACCATAAGTGTGATGTCATGTGCATATCTGAAGTTACTGTTATTTCTCCCGGCAATCTTGATTCCAGCTTGTGCTTTATCCAGCCCGGCATGTCACATGATGTACTCTACATATAAGTTAAATAAGCAAGGTGACAATATGCAGCCTTGAGGTACTCCCATCCCAATTTGGACCAGTCTGTTGTTCCATGTCCAGTTCTAACTGTTGCTTCTTGACCTGCAAACAGCTTTCTCAAGAGGCAGGCCAGGTGGTGTGCTATTCGCATCCCTTTAAGAATTTTCCAGTTTGTGATCCACACAGTCAAAGGCTTTGCATAGTCAATAAAGCAGAAGTAGATGTCTTTCTGGAACTCTCTAGCTTTTTCGATGATCCAACGATGTTGGTAATTTGATCTCTAGTTCCTCTGCCTTTTCTAACTCCAGCTTGAACATCTGGAAGTTCATGGTTCATGTACTGTTGAAGCCTGACTTAGAGAATTTTGAGCATTACTTTGCTAGCATATGAGATGAGTGTAACTGTGCAGTCGTTTGAACATTCTTTGGCATTGCCTTTCTTTGGACTGTAATGAAAACTGACCTTTTCAGGTCCTGTGGCCACTGATGAGTTTTCCAAATTTGCTGACATATTGAGTGCATCAGTTTCACAGAATCATCTTTTAGGATTTGAAATAGCTCAACTGGAATTCCATCACCTCCATTAGCTTTGTTCATAGTGATGCTTCCGAAAGCCCCCTTGACTTCAAATTCCAGGATGTCTGACGCCAGGCGAGTGATCACACCATTGTGGTTATCTGGGTCATGAAGATCCTTTTTGTATAGTTCTTCTGTGTATTCTTGCCAGCTCTTCTTAATATCTTCTGCTTCTGTTAGGTCCATACCATTTCTGTCCTTTATTATGTCCATCTGCATGGAATGTTCCCTTGGTATCTCTAATTTTCTTGAAGAGATCTCTAGTCTTTCTCTATTTCTTTGCATTGGTCACTGATGAAGGCTTTCTTATCTCTCTTTGCTATTCTTTGAACTCTGCATTCAAATGGTTATACCTTTCCTTTTCTCCTTTGTCTGTAGCTTCTCTTCTTTTCTCAGCTATTTGTAAGGCTTCCTCAGACAATCATTTTGCCTTTTTGTATTTCTTTTTCTTGCGGATGGTCTTGATCACTGCCTCCTGTACAATGTCACAAGCCTCCATCCATAGTTCTTCAGGCACTCTGTCTATCAGATCTAATCCCTTTAATCTATTTGTTACTTCCACTGTATAATCATAAGGGATTTCATTTAGGTCATACCTGAATGGTCTGGCAGCTTTCCCTACTTTCTTCAATTTCAGTCTGAATTTGGCAATAAGGAGTTCATGATCTGAGCCACAGTCAGCTCCTGGTCTTGTTTTTGCTGACTGTATAGAGCTTCTCCATCTCTGGCTGCAAAGAATATAATCAATCTGATTTCAGCGCTGACCATCTGGTGATGTCCATGTGTGGAGTCTTCTCTTGTGTTGTTGGCAGAGGGTGTTTGCTATGACCAGTGTGTTCTCTTGGTGAAACTCTGTTAGTCTTTGCCCTGCTTCATTTTGTACTACAAGGCCAAATTTGCTTTTTACTCCAGGTATCCCTGGACTTCTTACTTTTGCATTCCAGTCCCCTATAATGTAAAGGACATCTTTTTTGGGTGTTAGTTCTAGAAGGTCTTTTAGACTTCATAGAACCGTTTAACTACAGCTCCTTCAGCATTACTCGTCAGGGCATAGGCTTGGATTACTGTGACAGTGACTTCTGTGGGCAGCGGAGCTTGCTGTCAGGCAAGGTGCAGGTTCACTGATTCTGGCTGTATGCATGGAGAGGCAAAGCTTCTTCTGTAAACTCGCATGCGTGGACACTGGCCCTGAGCCTCAAAGTTTGGATCCTGGTGTCCTTTTGATCCCTACATCCTAAAGACTGACAGCCAGAAAGTCAAGATCATGAAGTAGAAGGATGTGTGCTCATCTTCTCCTGCAAGAACTCCAAAATTACAACTCACTCTTGAACAACCAGCAACAAGAGAATGTTGGATCCCACCCAAAAAAGATACCACATGTCCAAGGGCAAAGCAGAAGCCCCAGCAAGATGATAGAAGGGGTGAAATCGCATTTTGAATCAAACCCCGTATGCACCAGAGACACTTGGATCGCTCAAACAAATTTTGTGCACACCAGGACCCAAAGACCCCACAGAGATTGAGCCAGAACTGTGAATGTAGTTAATACCACTAAATTTTACACTCAAAATGATTAAAATGAAAAAAAAAAAGACAATGTCCATTGCATCACTATTTACAATAGTTGGAACATGGAAGCAACCTAGATGTCCATCGACAGATGAATGGATAAAGAAATTGTGATGCATATACACAATGGAATATTACTCAGCCATAAGAAGGAACACATTTGAGTCAGTTCTAATGAGGTGGATGAACCTAGAGCCTATTATACAAAGTGAAGTAAATCAGAAAGAGAAAGTTAAATATCATATTCTAACACATGTATACAGAATCTAGAAAAACGGTACTGAAGAATTTATTTACAGGGCAGCAGTGGAGAAACAGACATATAAAATATACTTATGGGCATGGGGAGAGGGTGAGATATATGGAAAAAGTAACATGGAGACATATTACAGTATGTAAAATAGATAGCCAAAGGGAATTTGATGTATGACTCAGGAAACTCAAACAGGGGCTCTGTATCAACCTAGAGGGGTGGGATGGGGAGGGAGATGGGAGGGAGGTTCAGAAGGGAGGAGATATTTGTATACCTATGGCTGATTCATGTAGAGGTTTGACAGAAAAGAGCAAAAGTCTATAAAGCAATTATCCTTCAATTAAAATCAATAATTTAACATATCACAATACACAGCATAACTGAAGTATACACTGTAAATGGTTGAATTGTATGATATGTGAGTTACATCTCAATAAAACTGTTAACGGGGGGGGGGGGGGGATAAAAAAAGAAAAAAGAAAGATCAACCCTGTGGACAAATGTTGATGACAGAGAGGTAGCAGATAGCTGGGAAAATATCCTTCTAACTCTCCTCAACAGATTCTTCAACACATGGATATTGGTTTTCTGCACCCTGACTCAGGATACCCAAAGTGACTTGGAAGTCACTGTGTTTAATAACTGAGGCCATGTTCAATTCATTATTCCTAGGCACTAGAATTATATGGCCCTATCTCTTCCTTCCCTCCCTCTACCACACTGTTAATGTGTAAACTTTACTTCCAAGCTATTTTCAAAGGGCTTCCTTGGTGGCTCAGTAGTAAAACAAACAAACAAACAAACAAAAAATCTGCCTGCCAATGCAAGAGATGTAGGTTTGATCCCTGGGTCTGGAAGATCCCCTGGAGAAGGAAATGGCAACCCACTCCAGTTTTCTTGCCTGGGAAATCCCATGGACAGAGGAGCCTGGCCTTGTTACAATCCACGGGGTCACAAAGAGTCAGACATGATTTAGTAGTAAACAACAATATTTTCAAAAGGACCCTGGTTAAGTCCGACCCTAATGCCTGTACATAGAAGATTAGTATGTTTCCTGTATGATTTTGGTTTCAGCCCCAAATGTGGTAGAGTTGCACACATATAGAAAGACTCCTGTTTATCTATTTTTTTTTTTCCAGTATCAGGGCACTTCCTAAAAGGAAGGAGTTGGCTTAGTTCACATATTTTTGCAAAGGTCTGAAGTGCCTTAGAATTAATACCCCCAAAAGCAACAGTCAACTGGTGGAAGCTGCCACGCTTATTGGACATTTGACATAGGGAAACATTCTGTTCTCACAAGTACCAGTGGAATCTAGCCCTGTTGCCCTCAGTAACAACTTAAATCTAACCCTTAATTTAAATTGTTCTTCTTTATCTTCTCCTATTCCATAACCCTTATTTCACGGAATACCCTTTCAAGTAGACTACCTTCACAAAGTTCCTTTATCAAGCTCTACATTTGGGAAAGCCTAAACATTTTTTTGTCCAGTTCAGTTTAGTTTAGTTGCTCAGTCATGTCCAACTCTTTGCGGCCCCATGAATCTCAGCACGCCAGGCCTCCCTGTCCATCACCAACTCCTGGAGCTTACTTAGACTCATGTCCAGAAGTGGTACTGAAAAATGTATTCTTAGGATGGGATTCTGGAACCATATCTTTTACTGCTCAGTTATCAGTTATTGCTGATAATAAACATGGTGATGATAAACTCTGATAAGTGATGTAATATCACAATCAACAATAATATCACCTGTGATGTTCTGAAATGAGATACAATTAGGAGAGGAAACACTACTTATACAAGAATTCTGACACTTGAATGGTGTGGGGTGATGGTAATTATAAAGACTGGGAAGTGAATGGATGCTGTTGAATTTCTTAAAAAAACTTAAAAGAGATAACAGGCTCAGGTCTGCCAACTAGCAGAGCATGCATGATACAAAAGACTGAAGATATTCTTGACATAGTTTTAAAGGTCCTTCCAATGAAGCCAGTGCTGTGCTAAAAGTTAGGCTGAGAGTTTGTTAGCAGAGCAGCAAAGAACAACATGAGCAACCTTGATAGAAAGCCTAGGATAAAGTCAGAAACCCTATATGAGATCATAATATTTGTTATTAGAGTGGAAATACCTGAGTAGATTTCTGGAAACCCTTCAAACTGACTGAAGCACACCTCAACCCCACCCCAGGTTTAGTGGTGACCAGCCTCCATAGAATCTGGTCACTGGATCTCTTGCAAGAATCTGCCTGCAATGCAGGAGACCTGGGTTCAATCCCTGGGTCAGATTGAAGATCTCCTGGAGAAGGAGATGGCAACCCACTCCAGTATTCTAGCCTGGAAAATCCCACATACAGAGGAGCCCGGCATTCTACAGTCCACGGGGTCACAAAGAGTCGGACACGACTGAGTGACTAAACCACCACCAGCCTCTGCAGGCCAAGATTGACATTAGGAGATGCTACCATGGAACTGAGCTCCCTACTGTCAGTGGAAATAGAAGAGGCCAGGTGGTGAAACTTAACCGTCTAATGCAAGATGGACTTTTTTTTAATGTAAAGTAAAGACAGAGGAGCAACCAGGCTGCCTTTTGACTAGTGAGCTATAGCAGTAAATTTTTTCTTCATAAGATAGTAAAGCAGCTGATAAGGGTAATGCTTGTCTTATATAAACATAAAAATGAAAGAACTTGTAGGAAGACTAATGTTAGAAATCTTAAAAGTATTTTCGTCCCCAGGTTTTGGACACAGTCCTCCAGAATTGAATGGGATGCTACTTGCTATGTGGATTAGAACCCTGAAATGTCACTGAAAGTTATTATAAAAAATATCCTGTCAATACATTTCCAAATAGGCCTTTACACAATTAGCATATGTACCAAATATACTGGAAAGTTATTATAAGGGGTATTGACTACAGAATCTAAGCATTTTGACCTCTGATTTAATTGGAGGCTCACATAGGACAAGAAACAAACAAGGCATACCAAATTTGATCTCACAGTGGAAGAAATGAGTGTTCAGATACACTCTGGTTATTTCTCCCATACTTGACTTCAAAATTAGATTTGAATTCAACATCATATTACAATAAAAACTCTCAACAAAGAGGGTGTAAAGGGAGTTCTACATAATAAAGGCCATAATTTATAGCATACGGCTAATATAATAATGGTGAAAAGCTGAAAGCAGCTCCTCTAAGATCAGGGACCAGACAAAGATGCCCATTCCACTACTTTTTTCAACATAGTTTTAGAAGTCCTAACCACACTTGAACAAGTAAAATACAAATAACACATCCAAATGGGAAGAAAGAAGTAAAACTGTCACTATTTATAGATGACATGGTATTATCTGTAGAAAACCCCAAAGGCTCCAACAAAAAAAAAAAGAAAGAAAGAAAACTGTAGGACTAGTAAATTCAGTAAAGCTGCAGAATACAAATTTAATATATTGATATATGATTGAATCACTTTGCTGTACACAAGAAACTGACACAAATTCACCTTCACCAAAAATCAAATAAATATTAATCAAAAATAACAATGAGGTTCTTTCCTATCTCATGTGTTTGAATATATAATTTTGATCTTAATGATTAATGATGCTGATCGTCTAGTTAAAAAAAAAAAAAAGACACTCAAAAAACCCAATGGATTTATGTTAGGAACAACCTTTTGGAGTTTCTCAGAATTTTGAACCATTAATTTCACTTCTTATTGTCTACAGCCAGAAAATAATCCCAAATATAGAAAATATTTAATCCACAATATTTTCAATGTGGTATTACATGTAATAGCTCAAAAAACCTACCCAAACCAAATATCCCATACTTCAATCCAGATAACTAACTCTAGGCTAAACTGTGCAAGTAAATAACACTTTGCATTTGCACACCAAAGTTTATCTCTCCCCACTTGAAGATTCAGGTCAAGGGATATTACTTCATCTACTGATCAGGGATCCAGATTTACTTTATCCCGTGATTCTGGCATCTCAAAGTTATACCATGGTACAATGGTGGAAGGCAAAGAACAAATGATAAACATACCTTAATTGTTCCTAACCAGAAGTGAACCATATGGCCTTATTCACAGGCTAAATTATTCACATGTCCCTTGACCTAAATAAAAAGAGGGTGGTAGAGTCACCCTTGAGGAACAGCCCTACAGACATCCAGTTAAAGGAGGTCATTGAGAAGACAATACTGTCAGTTGACCCAGGAGCTGGACTTGGCAATCAGAGACTCCCTTGACCCTACCCTATCCTTGGAATGTACGTCCTGCCCACTGTCTCCATACTAACAGGGTCTTTGAGTAAGCTGTTGAGGAGACCATCTGGATGGTATGCATGACCCAGTTAAGGCCTCTATATAAACTTTAAGATATGGTGGATGAGTGCAGAGATCCACTCATCTTGTGACCACCTAGAACAATCCTGCGCTTAAGTTCCCTTGCTTGCTAAACCTGCAAGCAACCTGGAGCAGTCTGCCTCTTTCTTCAGTCTCTCCTTGCTCTGCGTGTATGAACCAACACACTAGAACCTACAGAGAAGGATTACTTTTTAAATATTGTCAGGCATAGCTTGTGCTGTAGATATCCATAAAAACATTATGTAGAAAATAAAAACGATGTTTTAAAAGAACTGGCAATAACATGGAAAAATGCTTTTGCTGTGATGTTTGAAAGTTAGAAATGTTCATATGCCACGTATTAATTCTGAGATTACTCAATATTAATTTAATTGAGTAAATCACTTAGCATCTGTAAACCTTATTTTATTCATATGTAAAATACAGATAGAGGTGTCTCCTTCATTAGATTGCTATAAGAAAAAGACAGCTATTCATATTGAACCCTTAGCTCAATGCCCAAACCTACAAGATGGTCAATAAATAGTAGGGATTTTTAAAGTTTACTGTTTGACTATGAAAGTGAAAGTCACTCAGTCATGTCCAGCTCTTTGTGATGCCATGGACTACAGAATTCTAGCCTCTTCTGTCCAGGCAAGTATACTGGAGTGGGTAGCCACTCCCTTCTCAGGGATCTTCCCAACCCAGGGATCAAACCCAGGTATCCTCCATTGCAGGCACATTCTTTTACTGCCTTAGCTATCAGGGAGAGCCCTCATCATCTCACACATTATATATTCATTTTTAAAGATTGTTTTCTGTCTCTTCTCTATGGGGCAGCTATTTTGCTTACTCAACAATGTACTCCTAGTGCTCAGAAAAAAAAAAAATTGAAGAGATATTTTATTAGTTTAGTGTACCTTTGTATTATTTTTTTTTTTTAGTGGATATGCTAGCTTTGCTTACTTTTCTTATTACTGTCTAATTTAAATTAGTATATCCACATCTAGAATAATACAGGAAACTTTAAAAAGCTTAACCCTATGTAATCTCTTCATTTTGTGTTTTTCCTCACATGGTTTCCTTCTACATGTTATAGAAAATAGTGGTTGTTTTACACAGCTAGTTTTCTATCATATTTTACTCCCATCTTTATCCTTTATTCTTTCATGTAGTTCAAAGCTTCCACATGAAATTATTTTTCTTCAGCCTAAAAAAAATGTCCTTTAGAATTCATGCAGCGTAACTTTACTGGTAATAAATTATCTCAACTTTTGTTTGTCTGAGAAAGTCTTCATTTTGCATTCACTGTTGATGTACATTTTCATTAGGTATAGAATTCAAGACTGAAATTCCTTTTTTACTGTGCTTTAATAAAATGTCATGTTATTGTTTTCTGGATTCATAGGTTCTGTTGAAACATCAGGCATTGGTTTTACTGTTGCTTCTTTGAAGATAATGCCCCTATTTTCTCTTGCTGCTTTAAGATTTTGTTCTTTAACTCTGATTTCAGCAATTTGACTATGAGGTGTCTTATGTGCGATTTTCTTTGTATTTCTCCAGTTTAAGTTTCACTGATCTTCCAAAACATGTGGGTTGAGATCTTTCATCAGTCTGGGAAAATTCTCAATTATTATCTTTTCAAACGTTGCTTTTCTTCATTCCTTCTCTCCTTTTTGGGACTCCAGTTACACACAGGTTAAAAGATTTGACCATGTCTTACATGTCTTTTATAACACTGTTCTATTCTTTCCATTTTCTTCCTCTCTGTGCTTCAGTTTACATTCCAGTGATCTGTTATTCAATTCCCTAACCCTGGCTTCTACTGTTCCCACATTCTTTTTATATTTTTTCATTATATTTTATGTTTGTATATTGTATTTTAAATTATAAAAGAGCTATTTTATAAGTACTGGGCTTCCCTGGTTGCCCACATGGTAAAGAATGTGCCTGCAGTGCAGGAGACCCTGGTTCGATCCTTGGGTCAGGAAGATCCGTGGAGTAGGAAATGGCACTCCACTCCAGTATTCTTGCCTGGAGAATCCTGTGAATCATGTGGACTGAAGAGCCTAGTGGTCTACATTCATTGGGGTTGCAAGAGTCAGACACAGTTAGTGACTAAACCACCACATAAGTACTACTTCTCTATTGGAATTCTACATATTTCTAGGAGACAGAAAAACACACACACACACACACATAGATTAAAAGAATGTATGTGAAACTCTGTTTCTTTTTTTTTTTTTCTTTGTATGTCCTCTTTGAAGACTAATCATAAATGAAATTGTTAGCTATTTCCCCAAACTTCAGTCACTATTCAAAATGCAAATTATATGCTGGTCAGAGAAGAGCTGTGTGCCTGTCCATGTGTGAATGTATAACTTGTGTATGCTGGGGAGGGAAGTGAGGCATGACTTTCACTTATAATTTCCTCAGGGTCAGTCTATATAATCCCAAAGCAATCTGTTAAGAAAAGTAGTCAAACAAATTTGTGTCCAACTCAGTAAATATGTCATAATACCCTAGTGCCTTTATGTTTACTTGTCAGACTTTATTAGAGTGTGTAGACAGGTCCTCTATCCTCCATTTTCATCTTCTATATAGCACTTATTTTCTTTGCTGCTAAAGTTTCTTTACACCTGACAAATCAATTTTCATCACAGGATGAACCCAGAAGATGTCTGGAAAATAAATCCCACCTCATGTACAGAATTCCAGGATACACCTTAGCTCTCTTTTGCAGAACTGTAAAATTACCCTCAATGTGTTCCTCCCTCTTTATATTCATCTCTATGTCTTTTAGGTGGTTGAAGTAACAACTTATACAGCTGATTCACAGTGCTGCAGCAATATCTATATGTGACTTTCTCAACCTTCTTTGATGGAAAAATAAACAATGTAAATATTAAAATTTGTCTGGAGGAAAAAAAAAAATCCCCATGAGGAAATTCCACTGTACTATACTGCTATACTCCTTACTGAAGGTGCAAGTGTGAGTGCAGAAAAGATAGAAAATAGTACCCAACCCAATAAGTGTTAACACACATATTTCATTACACAGAGGATCTTAATAGCCCAAATTGCACAAAGAGTACAAGAAAAGACCGGGTAATTATGGTTAAATGCAAAATATTTTAAAACATAAACTGCACCCCAAGCATTGACAAAATTCCTTGGAAAACAATAGAGATATGATAAAACAATTTATACTTATTTTAACCTTACTCTGTATGGTAAATACAGCATGAGTTTTTTTTCTCCCCCCTTTTTCTAAATGGAAGGGTTTGCGACACAGAAAAGGGCACTATTTGATTTGCAAATTTCTGCTACAATCATTTGTTTCCCCTTAATATTTTCTAGGGTGACTTGAAATTTGAACTATTTAAGCACTTCAAGTTGAAATACACTGCTCATAATCATATGCACCTTGAAGAACAGTCAACAAGATCTTTATAGTCCCTGCCTTAGAACTATAGTAACCAAAGGGGAAGAGAACATTAGAAAACAATGGCTAGATTTCATTACTAAAGGCTCTTTTGTCTTTACCTATGAGCTATTTCCTTAGTACCCATTTATTTAAATAAAAAACAAATCTGACAAGTTCCCCTTTATAGTTTTACTACTGAAGCTGGAATCTCTGAAGCAGAACAGAATACAAGGTACTGTAAGCTATAAGCCTGGTATTTTCAACAAGTTTTCCAAAAGGCACTGTATTCTTTCTACTAAAAAAAAAAAAAAAGAGTGGATGTTGTATCAATTTTATCAATGTGATAAACTATTTATTGTGTATTCCAATTCTAAGTGTTTGGCCATCAGAAAGAGCAGAGCATTTTTTTTTTTCATTTGAAATAGTGAAATAAATAAAATGGGAATTAATTGACACTCATGAATAATTAATGAAAGCAACATGCATCTATTTACTTTGAGGTTAGCCATCAATGTTCTGGGCTGCTCTATAAAATATTGGAATTCCTTTAACTATTATGGGAAGCTTCCATATACTCTGAGAAGCGGAGTAGCTTGAGTAAAGAACAAGCTGTCTTTTAATTACATAGTAATTTAATGGAACTCCCAGGTAGACACTTGGTAAGTACATCGTAATTATTTATTCCTGCAGACAGAAATTGCCTGCTCTCTAATTTCATTCCACACTGTATGTTGGCTGGACAGCATAGAGGATATTGAATGACTTGTCAAAGTAAATGTTCATTTATTTACAGCCAGGGGTGAAATCTATTCATGTCTGTAATAATATAATCCAAAGCACAAATGTTTAAGGAGTTTTCCCTATACCCACTTTGATGTTTCAAAGGAGAGTTTTCTCTCTTCTTGTGGGTGGTGGGAGGGAAAGAGCACTGCCATGTTTGGGGAAATAATCTGAGTACTAGAATTACCTCACCAATATCTTTTACATTTCCATTTAAAATAACAAGGATGGCTTTCACTTATGGATTTCTTTTTACCTGGAGATCTCAAAACACTTCACAGACACTGTCTCATTTTTGCAGCTTGACCATCAGGTGTAAGGAAGCAGGCCCAGTGTCCTCTGTATTTGTCTTTATAAGACAGGTCACCTGGGGTATGACATAATAGTGCAGATCCTGAAAGGGATGGGGCCTTTTCAATACTATGAAATCAACTAGGTGACACAGAATGTTTTTAATGCTTATTTTAGTAACTTGGTTCCAGTCAAGAAAAACAGAACAATAAAGCTCCTATCCAAATTGAAATTTTTTCATATGAGAGTCACAAAGTTCTCTGGTATAACCAGAGAACACTCACAACCCTGAAGAAGTATTGAAATATTTTTGAAAAGGAGCTTGTTTCTCAAGGATTTCAAAAACAAACTATTAATAAAAGATAAAATTCACCTCATTGTGACAAATAAAGCCTTAGAAGGGCTTCTAAGTACAATAGCTTGGAACAAAAAAAGTGAAACTGAAAAGAGTAAAAAAAAAAATATTTCAGTGAGAGATAATGAGATCTTTTTAGAAAGACAATAATATGGCTTAAATAATTTGGTATACTTTTCAACCTGAACATATAATTAGATAAAGCCAAGAATATCCCATTCCTCCTAGATGGAACAATCATATTTGGCGTTTGGAAGTTAAAGATGCTGAAGTATTATTGTATCTATTCTAAAGAAATCATAGTACCTAGTTTGCTCCTAGAACCTCATGCAAAACAAGCCACAGCAAAGAATAGGAGTTATCTCCCATACTGCTTTGCTGTAAGGATCACCTCCTCTGAATGCAAATTAAGCAATGCAGATTAATATTCATTATGAAAACTGTGGGAAAATGAGCAAGAACTTGAATGTAAAGAACCATGAAAACTAACAAAGACACTAGGGTCACTTAATGGGCATGCAATTCTTTCATTAAATTAATTTAAAAATGTAGTTTCTCCCATCATGGTTCATTGGCCATTAGCTCAATAATACTGTATCAAGTAAAATACTGGTTTGCTTTTATATTTTATACCACACAAACTCATAGACTTTCTACTGTTTCCACTAAAATACAAGATTTGTAGGTACCAAGTTGATCAATGAGATAGTAAGCAAACTTATTAAGACTCTGCCCCTTGGTGGACCTAATCTTCCATCCTTATCTACTTATTTGCTCCATTATATATCTTCACTCCTAATTATCTAATTTCTAATTCAAACTTTTTTTCTCACAGATTAACAGTTTTATTTATCTATGCAGGTCATCCCTAGACAATTTTTCTAAGCTTAATCCTTTAGTGTTTAAAATACATACACCATCATGGAAAATGGGAAAATGCAGAATCATTTAACATGCACAAATAGAAAGATTTTTGTTAGGTCTTAGAGACCTGCTCTGCACATGTCTAAACGGAATAACTGGAATTTCCAATTACATGAAATATTTGAGTAATTTAAAACCTTATGTAAAGGTTTTGGATATAAATTTGAAATAAAATTCACCAGTCTCCCAGTATTACCCACTAGATAAATGACTTATGTGTGCCCATCTCATTGCCATTTTTATTCATCCTCTTCAGACAGAAATGCATCAGTTTGGATAAATTCTATCTAAATATTTAAAAGAGATGACAATGCACCTAGACACTCTGATGATTTTCCAAGAACTTAGAATCTCCTGGCACTGGAATGAGCTCCAAGTATCCGTGGATGGTCCACTTCTCATGCCCCTTGTTTCCTAGGCTATGACAACTCTCAGTGAAGAAGTTGGTTACAGTAAATGCCACTGGCCATTGTAATTTTAGAAACACTGTATAATGGTGAGATACCAACATTGGGTCTAACTGTCCAAAGACAGAAATCTGAAAAACTAATATATATGAGGAGAGTCATATGGTAGCATTAAGCAAAAAAAAAAATCCAAATACTTACGGACCCTGATACATGGAGTCATGGAAAATGATGTGATGTTTCTAAGAGATCAAATATAGTGCTCATCTACATCTCAGAAAAAGGAGATGGACAAAGGGTTCAGTTCAGTCACTCAGTCATGTCCGACTCTTTGCAACCCCATGAATTGCAGCATGCCAGGCCTCCCTGTCCATCACAAACTCCCGGAGTTTACTCAAACTCATGTCCATGGAGTCGGTGATGCCATCCAGCCATCTTATCCTCTGTCGTCCCCTTCTCCTCCTTCCCCCAATTCCTCTCAGCATCAGGGTCTTTTCCAATGAGTCAACTCTTCACATGAGGTGGCCAAAGTATTGGAGTTTCAGCTTCAGCATCAGTCCTTCCAATGGTACATAGTCATTATCTTGTGATTCAAAAAACAAGCAAAATTAGTGCTTATTTAAAAAAATAAAATATTGGCGAATGAAAGATATTTGGAACACCAGCCTGGGCTGCATATAAAGGAGCTGCTTTTACATCATTTAGTAAGGTTGACTTCAAGTTCTCCTCTGCCAGTTTTTACTTTATATCTTAGGTTCATTCTCCCTCTTATAATCTCACCTTTCAGAGGGTTTATAATCTCTTCTCAGTCTGGACTCACAAAAAGTGGGATACATCACAACACTGGAAAACACTACAATTGCTACCAAAAGTCTGTGTTTCAAGTCAAGAATGGCACTAGGTCTTACCCGGTAATTCACACAAGCATCGGATTCTTGGCCATGAGGACTGTTGCTGCCGCTGTGGTTTCCACTGTTAATGTGTTTGCAGGCCCATCCTAAATTCTCCCACCTTTCTTCTTTTAGATTTTCATTGCAGTATAGTTGATTTACAATGCTGTATCAGTTTCTGCTGTAGAACAAAGCGCATGTTATATATGAGAATGTATCTACTTTTTTAGATTCTCTTCCCATATAAGTCATCATGGAGTATTGAGTAGAGTTCCCTCTGCTATACAATAGGTCCTCACTAGTTATCTGTTTTATATACAGTAGTGTGTGTGTGTTAATCCAATCTCCTAATTTCTGAGACAGAGCCAGGGCTCCCAACCTGGGAAGCAAAGACTCCTGCATTTATACTTAATATCAGTAAGTGATGGCAACTTTCTGGGCCTCTAGATTGTCAGCTACACAAACAAGGTTCATAGCATAGTAAAATGCAATGCCATTGTGCCTTACAAAGGGGCAGCATCACTGAGAGCATTTTGTTATCTCTGATAAGTCTGAAAAGACAGTAGTGTCTGCTCTGTCCAGTGCACCTCCGACTGTAAGAAAGTCACCTACATGGTATTTTGGAAGAAGTCATATTTATGTCTCCCTTAAGTCATGTCATAACATTGACATTTCTTTAAGGTTTTAGAATTTGTAAAGTAATTTCAAATGTGTTCTTTACACTCACACAATCTCTAAGAGTTAGACCAGGGACAATTGTTGTGCTTCAAAACCCAAGTTTTTGTAATTACAACAACCTATGTATAATAATGGAGAAGGCAATGGCACCCCACTCCAGTACTCTCGCCTGGAAAATCCCATGGAGGGAGGAGCCTGGTAGGCCGCAGTCCATGGGGTCGCTAAGAGTTAGACACGACTGAGTGACTTCACTTTCACTTTTCACTTTCATGCATTGGAGAAGGAAATGGCAACCCACTCCAGTGTTCTTGCCTGGAGACTCCCAGGGACGGGGAAGCCTGGTGGGCTGCCGTCTATGGGGTCGCACAGAGTCAGACACGACTGAAGCGACTTAGCAGCAGCAGCAGCAGCATGTATAATAAACAAATCTGATCCTGCAAAATAGATGTTCTCACTCTCCAGCTAGACTGTAAGCATCATGAAAATAATAATATCATTTTTCTTTTTAATTTTCCCTCTATATCATTGCATCAAACAGATGTCTAAAGAACAAGCGTGATTGATTTCATCTTCTGTAAACTCTGTTTCTGCTAGTTTCATCCTTTTCAATATTTTATATGTTTTTCAAATCAAATCACTATTTTGCATAAAAAGGTGTTTCATATCAAGCTAAGTCTTACATTTTCTTTCCAGCAAGCTCATATTCCACCTTATCCCAGATATCTTTCCATCAGCTCTTACTCCTCTGTCCATGAGATTTTCCAGGCAAGGATACTGGAGTAGGTTGCCATTTCCTTCTCCAGGGGATCGTCCTGACCCAGGGATCAAAGCTGGGCAGGCTGTTTACCACTGAGCCACTTTTTCCATCAACTCTACTCAGACTTAATCTCCTACTCTCGTAATATATGGATTGGCTACCAGATCCCTTACCCCTCTCTGCCATCTAGAAGTGCTGTTTGTGTAGCTTTCGTTGTCGTCCTTCACTGGATCATGAGCATCTAGAGGCCAGGTCACTAATTTTGGGGTCCTGGAGTCTAACCAATAGCTAATACATGGTAGAGCTCAATAAACATTGAATTACAAATTTATCCCATTTTGTCATTTTAGGAAATAGTATTATATAACAAAGCAAGAATTATGTGCTAGTGCAGAATTCCCTTGAGGTTAAGGACCATTTTTTTTAATGATTTTCACAAGACAATAGCATAGTGCTTTGCCTGTTGGTAGGTCTCAGTAAATGTATTAATTGTATAACTATAAATGTACTATAAATTTCATGATAGTTAAATTACTGTATGACTAGACTGGCATTCCTGTTCACCCTTTTAATGATATGGACATTATGTACTAAAGAAAAATAGCAGGCTTGAGGAGTCCTCACTAGAGAAGAACCACTGCAGGGCAAAAATATGCCACCATTTTTTAAAATGCCTTTTTTCATGGTCTGCCTGGCAACACACAGAAAGAGCATCATAGATTAAAAAATTACCTTTGTGGCTTTCCTTTAATAATAAATCACACTACCGGCTGCATCTGCTGTTAGTCAACAATGTACACCCCACATTCATTGGGGAACTTGTAATTATTTGAGTAGTAGCCAGTTTAGGTAATACCAGGGGAGCCATAAATAGCAATTAGAGGTTTCTATAAAAGCTTTTTAATTTGTTACCCCACAGCTCATATACACTGTATGCTATATGTCACTGAAAATGCACCTTCTACAATGCAGAGACTAGAGAGAAAACATTATGCACATCATGGTGTATAAAAAGACACTTTTTTATCCTCTCTAAGGTTGCTGTAGAAAGCAGGAAGCAAAGGACTTTAAAGACACAGTGCATAATTCAAAAAACCGTGTGCAGCTGCCCCGGGACTCTACAGATTGTGTATGTGTGTTTTAGACAGTTGACAAGAGGGCTGGTGTTAGGCTTTGATGACAAATTGAAGCAATTCTGTAGGCTTCAGGTGAACATGAAAAGTATGCTACCTTACTGAACAACTGAGCTGAAAGGAATTCCAAGATCTGAACCCCAATTTTTAGCACTGCACCTTAGCTGAAAATTTTTACTGCTTTCCCTTTCTTTCTTTCAACTCTAATGAGAATATAATTAGTTTTTACATACTTAAGATCATGTCTTCTTTAAGGGACCACCCATATTCATGCTTACACAGTGGGAAAATAGAGCTTCCAAATAAAACAAAACAATCTCTTTAAAGTAACTATGTAAATCACAGAAACTTTTTATTAATAATGGGTCTATAGCTTTATGGGTGCTTTATTTTACAAACCCACAGGGGTTAAAAAATGGTTTTGAATTCTAAAATCAAAGAGCTTTTTTTGTTGTTGTTCTCTCTGTAAGGAAGTTAGTTTTCAAATCCTCCAATGTTCAGATTCTTAAAAACCCCACACTGTTTACATAAATCCTTCATCCAACATGTATCAGTCTTACAATGGTCTGACTCACTTACAATCCAGATTCATACTTTGTTCACTGGTCAGTAATGACGCCAGTGCTTCCGTGGTTATATCGATTATCTCATAATCATTAGCTTTTAATTAACATCTAAGCAGATCCTAAAGAGGGGATTCAATTTCATGGCAGATATAAATTTTTTATTTCAGTTTCTCTGAAACAGGGCCTTGGCCGCATATCTCCAAAACTGAATACTTGTTGCTATTTGCTTAACACTTAAACCAGAACTTTGCAGATGGCTAAACATTGCTAGTAATAGACTGATTTACACATCTTTCCCTTTCTAATCTACAAGGCAACAGAGTGATTCCTTGGTGAAAACCATGTGGCTCTGATGGTAAAGAATCTGCCTGCAATGCAGGGTCGAGAAGATCCCCTGGAGGAAGAAATGGCTTACCCACTCCAGTGTTCTTGCCTGGAGAATTCCGTGAACAGAATAGCCTGGCAGGCTATAATAGTCCATGGAGTAACAGAGTCAGACATGACTGAGTGACTGACACATATTAGGACATGGTGACAATTATATGCAAGCAATACTGACGAAAGTAGTAAAGACTGCAATTGTACCCCATTGTTCAACCACCTTAGACTTTATACATATTTAATCTTTTAAGATTTCAAACATTACCTGAGAATTCGCAGCTTGTTTAGAGAAAATCTTTACTGTTTTAACAGAAGATTGACTGGAAAAGTGCCAGATTTATGGTTCAGTTTGCCCAAGAAGATCACAGCAAACAGCCATTTAGATACTCTTTATTTCCTTTCAGTGCAGTGCTAAAAATTGGGGTTCAGATCTTAGAATTCCTTTAAGTTCAATTGCTCAGACGTGTCCGACTCTTAGTGACCCCATGGACTGCAGCACACCAGACTTCCCTGTCCTTCACCATCCCCCAGAGCTTTCTTAAACTCATGTCACAGAGTCAGTGATGCCATCTAACCATCTCATCCTCTGTCATCCCCTTCTACTCCTACCTTTAGTCATCCCCAGAATAAAGGTCTTTTCCAATGAGTCAGTTATTTGCATCAGGTGGCCAAAGTATTGGAGCTTCAACTTCAGCATCAGTCCTTCCAATGAACATTCAGGGTTGTTTTCCTTAGGATTGACTGATTTGATCTCTTTGCTGCCCAAGGGACTCTCAAGAGTCTTCTCCAACACCACAGTTCAAAAGCATCAATTCTTCGGCTTTCTACATGGTCCAACTCTCACATCCATATATGACTACTGGAAAAAACATAGTTTTGACTAGATGGACCTTTGATGGCAAAATAATGTCTCTGCTTTTTAATACACTGTCTAGGTTGGTCATAGCTTTTCTTTCAAGGACCAAGCGTCTTTTAATTTCATGGCTGCAGTCACTATCTGCAGTGATCTTGGAGGCCAAGAAAATAAAGTCTGTCACTGTTTCCATTGTTTCCCCATCTATTTGCCGCGAAGTGATGGGACCAGATGCCATGATGTTAGTTTCCTGAATGTTGAATTTTAAGCCAACTTTTTCACTCTTCTCTTTCACTTTCATCAAGAGGCTCTTTTGTTCTTCTTCACTTTCTGCCATAAGGCTGCTGTCATCTGCATATCTGAAGTTATTGATATTTCTCCAGGCAATCTTGATTCCAACTTGTGCTTCATCCAGTCTGACATTTCACGTGATGTATTCTGCATATGAGTTAAATAAGCAGGGAGACAATATACAGCCTTGTCTTACTTCTTTCCCAATTTGGAACCAGTCTGTTGTTCCATGTCTGGTTCTAAATGTTGCTTCTTGACCTGCATACAGGTTTCTCAGGAGACAGGTGAGGTGGTCTGATATTTCCATTTCTTTAAGAATTTTCCAGTTTCTTGTGATCCACACAGTCAAAGGCTTTACCATAGTCAATGAGGCAGAAGTAGGTATTTTTCTCGAATCCACGTGCTTTTTCCTACGATCCAGTGGATGTTGGCAATTTGATCTCTGTTTGCTTTGCCTTTTCTAAATCCAACTTGAACATCTGGAGGTTCTCAGTTTACATATTGTTGAAGTGTAGCTTGGAGAATTTTGAGCATTACTCTGCTAGTGTGTGAGATCAGCGCAATTGTGCACCACTGTTCCCCAATTCATGTAAATAGCACATTATTCTGTTTAATAAAAATTCTTATGTTTTAATTTATAACCAAAAACTCAAAGGGTGTTAGAAATGTTCTTAGGTTTGTTTGTTTGTCATATGAACCAAACACCTTGACTGAGGCTCCTGAAACCATGGGTCTAACAAACTTTGTGCTACAAATTTGTCCACTTTTCCAGAAAAGATAGCCTTACATTTTTCTGTCATGGTGGTAGTGATCAGCAACAAAAGACTTGCAGGCCAAGTCTGGCCCTCCACCTGTTTCTCTAATAAAGTTTTATTGGAACACAGCCATGCCCATTTGTTTACATTTATTCTTTGAATACTTTCACCCTATGTTGGCAGAGTTGCACAGTTGTAACAGACGCCATATGGTGTACACAACGTAAAATATTTGTATACTATCTGGCTGTTTCTAGGAAAGAACTGTCAAACCCTGGTTTACATAAATTCATTCAATGTAACTACATCTGCCACCAAAAGTCACAATCTTTTGAACATCTAAAAGCATTAGAAGTCTTCAGATAACATATCCTGAAGAATGGAAGACTTCTTCCTCCTCTTTTTATCGTCTTTATCATACTTCTCAATACAGACAAAAAGGAAAGAACATGGGATCTCTGATGGAGTTGGAGGAGGAGAAGGAAGAAGAGAGAAATCATTTTTCCTTGGCTGCCTTATAACTAGACATTTCTTTTTATTTTTTTCCCTAGTGTAGCTTTGTCAATATATACTTTTCCAGATGGGTTCTTAGCTTTCAGATAATAGCTTTCCTCTACAAATATTTTGGTGAACTTTTATAGTAGTTCTTTGTTTTATACTGGCACTTACAATTGACCTCTGTCCTCAAAAGTTATAACAACAGGATGTCTTCTAGAATCATAAGTCCATCAAGAACACTTCTGCTTTACCCACTGGCCTTGCTAACTTCTAAAAAGGCAGACTTAGTCTTGGCTAGAATTCACTCTTGATTCAGAGGTATATGATTCTAGAGATGTCAAAAGATTTTCTTTTCAAGCATGCAATAGACAAAGCTTCTGCTTTTCAACCCTTTTAGTTTCTTGTTTCTAAGTTATTAATTGTGTGCAGAGAGAAAAATTTGACTTAGAGACCAACTCACTCACTTTCATGGAGGAAGACAAAATGTAGGGCATGACTTAGTGACTGAGCACAAAGGTATTTTGAGTCAGCAGAATTCCTGTAGCCTGCTGTAGCTCTGTGGTGGACTGTAGCTCTGTAGCCTGCTGGTAGACTGTAGCCCACCAGGCTCTTCTGCCCATGGGATTTTCCAGGTAAGAATACTGCAGTGGGTTGTCATTTCCTCCTCCAAGGGATCTTCCCAACCCAGGGATCGAACCCATGTTTCCTGCATCTCCTGCGTTGGCAGATGAATTATTTACCACTGAGCCACCCAAAATACTTAACTTCAGTTATAAAGATATCTGGCATTCTATGCATCGTTATTTCATTTTCTTACATAAGAGTGAATACATTTACAAATTTGGGGGGAAAAAATGAAATGGTTATGATATGGATGTTTTCCCCTGATTCTACATGTTGACTGATTAAGTCATATTACCTGTATTATCTTTGACCGCATGCTTGATGCTATGGAGTCAGTTGTCAGCTCTTTGTAAATAAAAATTACAGTCATTATTGTAGTGGTTTTAAATTGAAATGAATTCATAGAAAGGGGATATAGTAAATCTGAAATTTGCTTATTTCTCTCAACACTTACAGTTTAGACACATATTTTTGAATATCCTTATTTGCTATTAAACATGCAATATAAAAATGTAATAAAAATTAAGAATCCAGAGAGGCCTCCTTGGTAGGATAATAAATAAAATGAGACCAAAGCTAAAGGAATAAAGGCGATTGAAGTAGATGGAAGAACATAACACTCAGTTTTCCACTAATATTTTCCTATAGAAACTTGGCTAAAATTTGCTCTCCATGTTCTGCAATATAGAAAGAAGTAAGAATAACTATAAAAACAAAATTCTGTAAAGCAATTATCCTTCAGTTAAAAAATAAATAAAGTGACCAAAAAAAAAAAAGAATAACTATAATTTGAAGTGAAAAATGCAGCAGTAAGATGGGGAAGGGTAACAGAACATATTTCCATGGAAAATTAGGAGACATAAATTGAGATGTGTAAATGTATTAACAATATATTAGTTTTCATTTTAATCTCTTGATCCATAACTCAAGGACAAGTGCATGACTCTTGCTTCAAATCTGAGAGTCATCAGAATACTGAGAGTACTTCTAGCTTTGAAACTATATGAGATAGTTAGAAATATATATAGTGTATCAAAATAAGAAGACTCAACTTCCCAGGATTCAAAACAAGCAACTGTGAAAGGACACTGAGAAGAAATCTGACAGAACTAACTGAGCATGATTCCAAACCTATCCCAGATAGTTTCGCCATGATGGGACAAGAGAGAGAACATGGTACATACCACAGAGACCTGTGTTAAATGCTGCTGCTGAGAGATAAAGCTCGGTTAAATAAAGAGAAATGACCACTGGATTTGACCATGAAAAGAACAATGTAGTAGGTGTGGGAACAGAATAGAACAGACTAAAGAGTAGTAGGAAATAAAAAAGATGGAGGAGAAAGAGTAGAGAGTTGGTAACTATTCTTCTCAGACCATTTTCACAGCATCAAGATTAATCCAGATCCCTCTTCCCATTAAGAACAAATTTATCAAGCAAAGGAAAATGCAACCCATATATGTTGTAGCTGACTATTTAAATCCATGTCCTTAAGCTGTCTGGGTGGTGTCTGGAGTCACCAAAACCCTCTTGACTGGCGGCTACAGGGACCAGAATATGTCAGAATAGGACATGGTATGATAATACATGCACTTTGCCTTCTTGAAATGTTGAGATATATCATTAATAACTTGTGGAAGCAAGACTGTTTACCTTTATAAAGCAAATTTCCTTTCCCTGGTACATAATCATACTCTAAGACCAGGGCCACAGACTTGGTGAGCATAAGGGTAAAAACAGGCAATTCAAGAAGGGGGTATAAATAAAGGCTTCAGGTACTGCATTAAAGTATTGAAGGGTAAAGGCAATTATAGGCAGAGACTGTAACATGAAATAATGTTACTGTAACATGTAAATTTGTTACTCTACTGGATTCTACCAAGGGAGGTTCACATGTAAAATCAGCAAATAACCTGCTGAACACAGCAATTTAGGTCAAATGTTTAAGCAGATTACCACTAAATCTGAATTTTAGAGAGAAGAATCAGTCTATTTATTCTAAAAAGTACCTAGAACGCAAAACAAAAAAAAAAAGCCAAACAAAGCAAAAACTAAATGATAAATGAACAGAATTTATGAACTTGTTTAGCCATTTTTCATACATTAAGTACAATGAAAAAATTCTACACTTCAGGAATATTTGTTATGAATTTATAGTTCCACAGGGCTCTTATGGAGGTAAATCTGCTTTGTGTCTGTTAATGAATTATGCATGCACATGTGCTAAGTCATTTCATTCGTGTCTGACTCTTTGAGACCCCATGGACTGTAGCCCATCAGGCTCCTCTGTCCATGTGATTCTCCAGGCAAGAATACTAGAGTGGGTTGCCATGCCCTCTTCCAGGGGATCTTCCTGATCTAGGGATAGAACCTGCATATCTTGTCTCCTGCATTGGCAGGCTTGTTCTTTAACACTAGTGCTGCCTGGGAAGCCCCATTAATGAATTATGTCAACACATACATTTGCTTCTCACAAATCAGAAAATCCATTCCATAAGTAAAATTCTTGATTTGGTGCTATACTTTGTGAATTTGATTGAAACCAGGTCGAAAACTGAAGGAAGACTCTAGCAGGCAGGCTATCTCTGTGGTCAATAGAGAGGGCAGGGATGCTATTTCTTTGCTGATCAGAGCATATATTTAAAAGCACTATTTTATGCCTTTATTGATCATGAACATGATAGCTGGTGATGATGAAGTTTATGATGATGTTATTGAACTGCTATCCCTTTGAAAAAGGAAAGATAAATTCAAGAATGATTTAAAATAATGTGTTCTTGCAGGAAATCTTGTCTGTGGCTTGCAAAACACTTAACTTTTACCGTATTGCTACATTTTTTTTTTTTTTTTTTTTTTTTTTTGCAGCAAGCCTTTTAACTGAACTCTCCATAGGAAAACTAACCAATTTCTTTGGAGAAAATTTCCTGAGAGAATAATAGTGGTATGTGTCAGAACAACAGGTAACAATTACTGATTGTTTCCTTGATTTTACCAAGTACATGCATAAACATTTTTAATCTTTACAAAGATCCTATGAGATGTGTACCTTTCTTATCCTTGATTTACAGATGAAGACATTGAGGTTTAAATAGATTGAACAGTTTACTCAAGGTCACAAAACTAATACAGAATAGAGACTGGAATCCGGGGTGCTTTTACTCCAGAGCCTATACTTTCACATTCACTTATATACTGTACAGGCCACAGTTAAACACCCACAGTCTGAACAAAGACTATGTGGGTCTGAATCTTAGGTTAGCCCCTTACTATCTCTGTCCTTGGACAAAGTAACTTACTTTCTTGTTATTTCAGTCTTCCTGTTGGTAGAAGACAGAAAAGAATAAAACATTCCTATTAATTTCATAGAACTATAGTTATGATTAAGTAAAACAATACATGTACAATATTTAGAATTATCCCTGGTACTTAGTAAATGCTTAGTACACAATAGGTTTTAACCACTCTGCTGCGTAATTTGAAAATTTTCCTCAATCATTGAAAAATGAATACCATTGGCAGAGAGAAGCACAGAAAGACATTTTAAAATTTGGAAATTGGTCAATAATATGGATTATAAAGCTCAAATTAGAGTTTCATAAAAACAAACAAATAAACAAAAAACTTCCCACAATTCTGTCAATAGTTTAAAAAGGATAGATGAGTTTCCCAAATTCACTATTGTCACCGTGGGCTTTCCTAACATAATTTTAGTTAAAATCTTTCTAAAAGGATTATACTTGTCAAAAGTAAAACACATGGAGTGACAATAGTTCATGCTCTGAATACATTTGAAGTGGACAGAACGCTGGGATTTTATGAGAGCAGACTTACCCTACATTCAGAACTTAGCATTAATCCAAGTTAGTCAATTTCTTTGATCACGAAATCAAATAAAATTCCAACCCCTTCCTTCTCTAATATCACCATCCTTGACTCTGTAACTTTTAAAATTTTCTTTGTCAACAAATGTTGAAAGGATAGAGAAAAGTTCAGGTCACCTTCTCTCCTCTTATTCCCATCAAAAGTCTGAAGGCAACTTCTACCTGTCAAATTGATTTTGAGTCACATGCACAGAATCAGTTCACATGGTGGAGCTAATTCAGGAGCAGCAAGAGATGAGAAATTCTTGATAAATGCCCTATCAACTCATTACTCACTTTGGACAATAGAAGAAGATTGGGATGGGGGGCCAATTTAACAGGGTGGATTGCATTTTCAGGAGGTTGAAAAAAAAAAAAAAGATTACTATCCTTAAAGGGCCATGTTAGACAAAGCACTAATGTTCTGAACTCTTAAATAGAGACTGCTTAGACTTTCATCTAGTGATCATATATATATGTGGGTGGGTGGGGGTGTGTGCTAATCAGTCATGGTGAGGGGGTTTTGAAGGTAAAAAGAGATTATTTCCTTGAACAAAGTATGAAATATAATAAGCTATAAGAGTCCACATGTGAAACACTCACTCAGAGAAATGCTTAGAGGGAAGCTATTAAAATTTAAAAATGAGCTCTCTGGCAAATGCTTGAATCTGGATATTATAAATCTCTCTTGAAGATTCATGATGCACGTTCACAAGTAAAGTGCTTAGAACGAAGAAACCCAGTTGTTTTTTGCTCTGTTACCCAATGGTCCAGAAATAAAGAGCTTTTCTTATTCTGTTCTCCCATGCCCCTGATGGTACACAGTCATGGAAAGACCAAGATAGGCAGAGTGTCTAAAGCACCACATTTCAGGCCAAGGGAGAGAGAAGGCTACCAAAAATACCAGTTGGAACCTACTAAGATCAAGATGACTGGAGATTCGCCTTCCAGTAGACCTTGAGCCTCATTATATGCTGATTGTAATATACTAGCATGATAAGTGACACACCCACAGGCACCATGATAGTTCCAAAGCTAACCATAAAAGGCCCCAAAATGGGCAGTGGCCTAATTCCTGGCTTTCTCAAAATACTTGGAATAACCCTCCTACTCATTACCCTATGAAGTTACCCAGCTAACAAGAACTAACCACTTCCATATGTCAGTGCTATTCTTGCCTTCTGAGATAGCCCACATCCTGTCTGTGGAGTGTATATCTCTCTAAGTAAACCTGCTTTGACTTTACTATGGCTCCCTCTTGAATTCTTTCCTGTGTGAAGCCAAAGATTCTCTCTTGGCAGCCCTTCCCAGAGACTCATCCAAGACTTGGAACATGACCATCCTCTCATACCCCATTTTCCCTACAACAGGGTGAATATATTAACACTACAGTGAACTTCAGAGCAAATAAAACTACCAGAAGTTAAGAGAAACTATACTACAAAAAGACAAAAAGTTAAATATACCAAGAAACCATAACAGGCTTAAATGGATATGAACATAATAAGTAAAAACTGAAAGAAATGAATGAAGTGTAAAAATAAGTGAAAATGAAAAGTGAAAGTCACTCAGTTTTGTCTGACTCTTTGCAACCCCATGGACTATAATACAGTCCATGGAATTCTCCAGGCCAGAATACTGGAGTAAGTAGCCTTTCTCTTCTCCAGAGGAGCTTCCCAACCCAGGGATTGAACCAAAGTCTCCTGCATTGCAGGTGGATTCTTTACCAGTTGAGCCACAAGGGAAGCCCAACGATACTGGAGTGAGTAGCCTATCTCTTCTCCAGCTGATCTTCCTGACCCAGGAATTGAAATTGGGTCTCCTGCATTGCAGCCAGATTCTTTACCAACTGAGCTATAACAGAAGTCCATAAAAATAAATTTCCCAATTATAGCAGTAGAATTTCTTATTCATGATAAATGTAACTAGTAGACAAAATCAGCAAAGATACAGAAGAACTGAACATCATCAATTGATGGGTTCTATGGAAAGTTATGACCAATCTAGACAGCCTATTAAAAAGCAGAGACATTACTTTGTCAACAAAGGTCCATCTAGTCAAGGCTATGGTTTTTCCAGTAGTTGTGTATGGATGTGAGAGTTGGACTATAAAGAAAGCTGAGCACCAAAGAATTGATGCTTTTGAACTGTGGTGTTGGAGAAGACTCTTGAGAGTCCCTTGGACTGCAAGGAGATCCAACCAGTCCATCCTAAAGGAGATCAGCCCTGGGTGTTCATTGGAGGAACTGATGTTGAAGCTGAAACTCCAATACTTTTGCCACCTGATGTGAAGAGCTGACTCCCTTGAAAAGACCCTGATGTTGGGAAAGATCGAGGGCAGGAGAAGGGGATGACAGAGCATGAGATGGTTAGATGGCATCACCGACTCAATGGATATGAGTTTGGGTAGACTCTGGCAGTTGGTGATGGACAGGAAGGTCTGGTGTGCTGTGGTTCATAGGGTCTCAAAGAGTCATACACGACTGAGTGACTGAACTGAACTGAACTGAACTGATATTTATAGAATACCACCCCCCCCAACAGCAAAATGCACATCGTTTTTAAGTGTGTATGCAACATTAACCAAGACAACTCTAACCTGGTTTATAAAACAAACCCTAACAATGTAGAAGAACTGAAATCATACAAAGCATGTCTGCTGACCATAATGGAATTAAAGTATAAATCAATAAAATAAAGATTAGAGATAAATCTCAAAAGAAATGTGAACTAAACAAGATATGTCTAAATAATCCATGAGGCAAAGAGAAAAATCTCAAGGGAAATTAGTAAATATTTTCAACTGATAAGCAAACAATGTATCAAAATTTATGGAATACTGCTACATCAGCTTCCTGAGAACTGGAGAGAACTAAATTCTTATTTCAAGAAAGAAATAAGTTCTCAAATAAAATAGTACAGCCATTTTGGAAGAGTTTGTCAGTTTCTAATAAAGTTAAATAAGCACAACGTTGCCTAGCAATTTCACCACTAGATATTTAGCTAAGAGAAATATTTCCATACAAAGATTATTTGAAAAAGCATATAGCAGCTATATTCATAGTAGTGAAAAATGAAACCCAAATGCCCATCAACTGGTGAATATATAATCTAATTATGCCATATTCACACAATGAACTAGCACTCACCAATAAAAGGAATGAATTATTGACACATAAAACAATGTGCATGAATCTCAAAAGGATTCTGCCAAATGAATGAAGCCAGTCAAAAATGGAGACATCCTGTCTTTTTCCCAAAGTCAAGGGACAGTGTTTAGTAACTTATTTAGCTGTGCTATTGTGCTGTAGTCACTTCAGTTGTGTCTGACTCTTTGCAGTCTATGGACTATAACCTGCCAGGCTCCTCTGTCCAGGGGATTCTCTAGGCAAGAATATTGGAGTTGTTATACTCTCCTCCAGGGGAATCTTCCTGATCCAGGGATTGAACCCCCACCTCTTTTGTCTCCTGCATTGGCAGTCAGGTTCTTTATCACTAGCACCACCTGGGAAGCCCTGTTCAGCTATGAAGAATCCTAATATCTGATGCCTTTGTATTGAAACTATCAAATTAAGGAAGTTTTCAGCTATGTTGAAAAGGTTTACCACGTGTGCTTGTTTAATTCTATTCATCTTTATCCATTGAGAAAAAAAATATTTTTAATAATAAATTACTGATTACTAAATCAATTTCTCTTAACTGGACTAAACTCCACTTGGTGGTATTATATATGACAAGATTCAATATGCTAATATTCTGTTTAATATTTTTGAGTTCATGCTCTTGAGAGAGAATTTTCTTTTCTCACTGTATATTATTTAGGTGGTATTATGATGAATTGTGACAGCTTATTAGATGAGACAAACTTACTGTTTTCTCTTTTATCTGAAAGCACTTTTTCCTTCCTTAAATGTTTTGTTCACCATAAAGATACTGGGGCTTGAAGACTTTTTGTGAGATGTTTTTAAATTGAAAGTTTATTATTTTGAATACACATAGGGCAATACATTTTTCTTAATTTTTTCTCTTTAGCTTTCATTAAGTTTCATTTTTGTAAGACAAAATATCAACTTCATCAAAAATATTAAATTATGGACATGAATTTATTCATAAAAACCTTATAGTTCATTTAACATTTATAAGATCTGAAATGATGTCCCTAATTTCCTTCACTATCCAATATTCAGCACAAATGTCTTGGAAAGAATCAAGTCAACAGGCAGGAAAGTTAGCCCTGTATTAAGTTTTATAGTTTCAATTCTGCAGGACAACTCATACACAGTCAAAAAAATGCCTCAGCAGAATACTTTGCCCATCTAAGCCAAGAACTGACAACTGCCTTCAGTAGAAAGTGGTAAACTTCTCTCTTACACAGAAAGAGCTACCTTCCATTTTGATTTGGTCCTTTTAGATTTCTTTACATCCCTTGTCCTCTAATGGATTAAAAACTAACAAAAGCACACCTAGCATCCAGATCTCAGTTTCAAATATAAGACTCTAAGAAGTGGAAAAATGGCTTCTTGGAGAAACGTCTGATTCTTGCACTGGAGCGGGAAATAAAAGATGAGCTGGAGCACTTTATAGTACCAGAAAGTAAACAAGTACCAAAAAAACAGGGCGGGGGGGCCTCAAACCAGTCAATCCTAAAGGAAATGAACCCTGAATATTCATTGGAAGGACTTATGCTGAACCTCCAATACTTTGGCAACTTGATGCAAAGAGCTGAGTCATTGGAAAAGTCACTGATGCTGGGAAAGATTGATGGCAGGAGAAGAAGGAGACAGTAGAGGATGAGAAGGTTGGATAGCATCACCAATTTAGTGGACATGAGTTTGAGAGAATTCCAGGTAATAGTGAAGGACAGGGAAGCCTGGCAGGCTGCAGTCCTCAGGGTTGAAAAGAGCCAGACACAACTTAGCAACTGAACAACAATAAAAATTCCACTTCGATGGGGGTATGTCAAAGGGACACGAGAGCCAACTAAAAGAGTTTCCAATGGATAAAACTAGAATAATTTTAACAACAAAATCCATAAAGTAGTATTGAATTACTAATCAAGGTATAAAATGAATACCCTGTGTCCACAGTAATACCTATAAATGATTGAATAAATAAATGGAGAAGAGACAGATTTCCCATGCAAGATAATTTTGCATGATTTATACAGATTCTCTACCATAAAGGAGACGGAGATAACTCTCCACTTTTCAAGCATGGGCTGTGCATACTGACACTGTTCCAAACAGTTTAGGAAAGGGGCAAAATGAAAAACTTTACAGAGGAGAAATTAAAATAATACTACCTTATCCGGGTTCTCAATATCACCATCAACAGTGATGTTAACAGTGTGTATCCTTGATATAATATTATGAAATGGCACATGCCTCTGAGGTTTTCCTCAAAGAAGTGCCTATAATGACCACAGCCTAATTATGATGAAAAATGTCAAATTCCAGCAGAGGACCATCTGACAAAACACCTGAACAATGCTCCTCAAAACTGTCAAAAGTAATCAAACACATGAAAAATCTGAGAAACTGTCTCAGCCAAGAGGTGGCAAAGGAGACATGACAACTATCCTAAAACTGAAAAAGGTCATAAAATGAAGGAAATATAAATAATCTATAAGTCTAAAGACTAATAACATATCAATATTAGTTGTATTGATATGGTCCATTAGTTGTATCAAACATATCATAGGAATATTAGTCATCAACAATAGGGAACAACAATAACAACACAAAAGATGACTCTACACATGGACAGCACCAGATGGTCAATACCAAAATCAGATTGATTATATTCTTTGCAGCCAAAGATGGAGAAACTCTGTACAGTCAGCAAAAACAAAACCAGACCTGACTGTGGCTCAGACTGTGAATTTCTTATTGCAAAATTCAGATTTATATTGAAGAAAGTAGGGAAAACTACTAGATCATTCAGCTATGGCCTAAATCAAATTCTTTACAATCATTTGGTGGAAGTGACAAATAGATTCAAGGGATTAGATCTCATAGACAGAGTGCCTGAAGAACTATGGACAGAGGTTCATAACATTGTAGAGGAGGCTGTTATCAAAAACATCCCCAAGAAAACAAATGCAAAAAGGCAAAATGGTTGTCTGATGAGACATTACAAAGAGTTGAGAAAAGAAGGGAAGTCAAAGGCAAAGGAGAAAATGAAAGATATGCCTTCTAAATGCAAAGTTCGAAAGAATAACAAGGAGAGATAAGAAAGCCTTCCTAAGTGATCAATGTAACAAAATAGAAGAAAACAATAGAATGGGAAAGACTAGAGATCACTTCAAGAAAATTAGAGATACCAAGGGAACACTTCATGCAAAGATGGGCACAATAAAGGACAGAAATGGTATGGCCCTAACAGAAGTAGAAGATATTAAGAAGAGGTGGCAAGAATACACAGAAGAACTGTACAAAAGAGATCTTAATGACCCAGATAGCCACAATGGAGTGATCACCCACCTAGAGCCAGACATCCTGGAATGTGAAGTCAAGTGGGCCTTAGGAAGCATCACTACAAAGCTAGTGGAGGTGATGGAATTCCAACTGAGCTATTTCAAATCCTGAAAGATGATGCTGTAAAAGTGCTGTACTCAACATGACAGAAAATTTGGAAAACTCAGCAGTGGCCACAGGACTGGAAAAGGTCAATTTTCATTCCAATCCCAAAGAAAGACAGTGCCAAAGAATGTTCAAACTACTGCACAATTGCACTCATCTCACATGTTAGCAAAGTAATGCTCAAAATTCTCCAAGCCAGGCTTCAACAGTATGTGAACCATGAAGTTCCAGATGTTCAAGCTGGATTTAGAAAGGCAGAGGAACCATAGATCAAATTGCCAAATCTACAGGATCACAGAAAAAGCAAGAGAGTTCCAGAAAAACATCTACTTCTTCTTCATTGACTACACTGAAGTCTTTGGCTGTGTCAGTTCAGTTCAGTTGCTCAGTTGTGTCTGACTCTTTGCAGTCCCATGGACTTAAGCGCACCAGGCCCCCCAGTCCATCACCAACAGCCTGAGTATACTCAAACTCATGTCCATAGAGTCGATGATGCTATCCAGCCATCTCATCCTCTGTTGTCCCCTTCTCCTCCTGCCTTCAATCTTTCCCAGCATCAGGGTCTTTTCCAATGAGTCAGTTCTTCACATCAGGTGGACAAAGTATTGGAGTTTCAGCTTCAACATCAGTCCCTCCAATGAATATTCAGGACTGATTTCCTTTAGAATGGACTGGTTGGATCTCCTTGCAGTCCAAGGGCCTCTCAAGAGTCTTCTCCAACACCACAGTTCAAAAGCATCAATTCTTTGGTGCTCAGCTTTCTTCACAGTCCAACTCTCACATCCATACATGACCACTGGAAAAACCATAGCCTTGACTAGATGGACCTTTGTTGACAAAGTAATGTCTCTGCTTTTTAATATGCTGTCTAGGTTGGTCATAACTTTCCTTCCAAGGAGTAAGCGTCTTTTAATTTCATGGCTGCAATCACCATCTGCAGTGATTTTGGAGCCCCAAAAATATCATGTGAAATTCTGGGCTGGATGAAGCACAAGCTGGAATCAAGATTGTTCGGATAAATCAATAACCTCAGATATGCAGATGACAGCACCCTAATGGCAGAAATTGAAGAGGAACTAAAGAACTACTTGATGAAAGTGAAAGAGGAGGGTGAAAAATTTGGCTTGAAACTCAACATTCAGAAAATGAAGATTATGACATCTGTTTCCATCATTTCATGCAAATAAATGGGGAAACAATGGAACTAGTGAAACTTTATTTCCTTGGGCTCTGAAATCACTGTTGATGGTGACTGCAATCATGTGATTAAAAGACACTTACTCATGGAAGAAAAGCTATGGCAAACCTAGACAGCGTATTAAACTGAGACATATATACACCATGGAATATTACACAGCCGTTAAAAAGAATTCATTTGAATCAGTCCTAATGAGATGGATGAAACTGGAGCCCCTTATACAGAGTGAAGTAAGCCAGAAAGATAAAGAACATTACAGCATACTAACACATATATATGGAATTTAGAAAGATGGTAACGATAACCCTATATGCAAAACAGAAAAAGAGACACAGAAATACAGAACAGACTTTTGAACTCTGTGGGAGAAGGTGAGGGTGGGATATTTCAAAAGAACAGCATGTATACTATCTATGGTGAAACAGATCACCAGCCCAGGTGGGATGCATGAGACAAGTGCTCAGGCCTGGTGCACTGGGAAGACCCAGAGGAATCGGGTGGAGAGGGAGGTGGGAGGGGGGGATCGGGATGGGGAATACGTGTAAATCTATGGCTGATTCATATCAATGTATGACAAAACCCACTGAAATGTGAAGTAATTAGCCTCCAACTAATAAAAAAAAAAGAAAAAAGAAATAAACTGAGACATAATTTTGCTGAAAAAAGTCCATCTAGTTAAAGCTATGGTATTTGCAGTAGTCATGTACTGACATTAATGGGGACCATAAAAAAGGCTCAGTGCTGAAGAACTGATACATTTGAATTGTGGTGTTGAAGAAGACTCCTGAGAGTTCCTTGGATAGCAAGGAGATCAAACCAATCAATCCTAAAGGAAATGAACCCTAAATATTCATTGGAAGAACTGATGTAAAGAGTTGACACATTGAAAAAGACCCTGACGCTGGGAAAGATTGAGGGTAGGAGGAGAAGGGGGTGAGAGTGGATTAGATGGTTGAATGGCATCATCTACTCAATGGACATGAGTTTGAGCAAACTTTGGGAGATACTGAAGGACAGGGAAGACTGACGTGCTGCAGTCCATGGGATTGCAAAGAGCTGGACATGACTGAGAGACTGAACAACAGCCATCTCTAGTTTGGGGGCTTCCTTGGTGGTTCAGTGGGCTTCCCATGTGGTGCTACTGGTAAAGAACCCATCTGCCAAAGCAGGAAATGTGGGTTTGGTCCCTGGGTGGGGAAGATGCCCTGGAGAAAGAAATGGCAAACCACTCCAGTATTCTTGCCTGGAGAATCCCATGGACAGAGGAACCCGGCAGGCTACAGCCCACAGGGCTCCAATGAGTTGGACATGGCTAAGCAACTGAGCACATGGTGATTCAGTGGTAAACAATCCATCTGCTAATGCAGGAGACACACGTTCAATCCTTGGGTGGGGAAGATCACTTGGAGAAGGAAATGGCCAACCACTACAATATTCTTGCCTGAGAAATCTCTTGGATAGAGGAACCTGGTGGGCTACAGTCCACAGGGTCACAAAAAGAGTTGGACATGACTTAGCAACTAAATAGCAACAGCATTTCTAATTTTAACTGTGTATGTAGAATGAAGACAGAAGTTTATTCTTTTTTTCTCTGTTAGGGTGATGATATACATGAGAATGAAGTATAAACTTAGGTGTTACAGGATTAAAGAAAAGGAGAAGAGTCTTTGCAACTTTACATCATCAACAAAATTAATTTACCCACACTAGCTTGTTTTTCAAATTTTGCCACTTTTCTCCTAAGGTAGGAAGCCATGCTTGATGGATGAGGTTTGTATAGGAAATCATTGAAGTTTGCATAGGAAATCATTGAAGTTTAAGCACTTGAATATGACCAGGTTTGCATTTTCTGCATCTTAAGTCAGATCACAGGGGAAGACTCAAGTTTTTGGTATGTGAAGTTGTAAATCAGGATGGAATTCTGAATTCTGATGATATGAAGATGTTATTAGCAACCCTTCACACAAAGTTCCCAAGAAATGTGTGTGTGACAGAGATGGGATTTTTTTCATGTTTCTGCATTCTACACAAATCCAAAGTTTTCCAGAGTGCCTTAAATTTAGATTAGGACATTTTTATGTTTTCCCAGTTATCATCTTTTCAGATGGCTCAAGAATATGAGGTGGGCTCTAACTAGACTTGGAGTAAAATTCTTATGGTTCCCTATAGATACTGTTTCCCAGAGGAATGAAGAAAATCATGCCCTGGGACATAATACAAGAAACTTTATGGGACTTCCCTGGTGGTCCAGTGGTTAAGACTCTGTGCTTCCAATGCAGGGAATGGGTTTGATCCCTCATCAGGCCATTAAAGTCTTGCAAGCTGTGTGGCCAAACAAACAAAACCTCACTTGCTATTACTAGAGCTATAATGGTTCAATTCCTATTCCTGCAGGAGTGCTCTTTGCCAAAAGTGACCCTTCTGATTTTGGTTATATTTTTATATGTCATCACCTATAACTCAGCAGATAGGAGAAAGCAATTGAGGTAACACTTGTTTCACGCAAGTCAGTATTTGTTAGCTTGCTGTTTTCCTGTGCTTTCACCTCTATCACGGACATGGGAATTTAGAGCAGTGTTAGGCATATCTCTGAGCTCTAGGAGCAAAGATGATTTGTAGAAATATCAACCAGATAAGAAAAGATTACCTGCCATCTTTTTTGCAGTGTTTTTTTTTTTTTTTAAAGACTAAACCCAGGAACTTGGTTTCCTATTAAAAATTGTATTAACAAATGGATGTCATGTTTGTTTCCATCCACCATTTCAATGATTTCTATAACAAATGTATTAATAATAAAATGGGAATGGAATGCTTGTGTCTCCTGATCAAAATCTTCACTGATTCCAATGAGTCCACCTACAGAAATTTTAGAAAATCCTGAAGAAAAGATCAAGTTCAGTGAAGCAGCCTCTCTCTATAAAAGAAAACAGTGGTACTGGTACTAAGGCTCAGATCAAGGATGAGAAATCAATTTACCTTATATTGCCTGATTATGTCATTGACATGATTCTGTCCTCTGTATTGGCTTGATTATTGGTCATATGTTCCTGGACTTATTAGGTCCTAAAGACATCAATATATCTTTAGGTAAAACTACTAACATATCTAATAAAGCATCTGTTACTAGGATCCAAGGCAAAATGCAGGTCACCAAAGACCATAGCTTTCAACAAAGTACAATTTCATATTTGTTTGATGACAGAAAGTTAGCATCAAGATTAAAGACAAACTGCTGACAATTTCTAAACCGGAAAAACAGAAATGGATCCAACTGGGTCTTTAAAATTAGAGTAGAGAATATATTATGATGGGGAAGAGAATCCAGACTAATCATAGCCACAAAATGCCCTGAGGGCCCTCTGTAACTGATACATTCTCAATCATAGAACTAGGGATCTGCAAATCACTAGACTTTCTGGCAACACCCTCCTTAACTTCCTGTCTCTCAAAAAAACAACACAAAGCTTAGGGAAACATGTTTTACTTGTGAACTTCAGGTCTCTGACAGCAAACATGTCCTGACCTCCCTAGGGAATGGATGCCCACTGAACTGTGGCACCAATTTGAGATTCTAACAGCAACCAAAGAGAACAAGGAGTGGTTGAGAAGGACATTGAAAGTGCTTACAGCTGGATTGGGAAGGAAAACTTTCCGCGGCATGTTGACTCTTTGTGACTTTATGGATTGTAGCCCACCAGCATCTTCTGTCTCTGGGATTCTCCAGGCAAGAATACTAGAATGGGTTGCCTTGCCCTCCTCCAGGGAATCTTCCCACCTCAGGGATCAAACCCACGTCTCCTGTGCTTCCTGTATTGACAGGTGAATTTTTTACTAATGCCACCTGGGAAGCATTGTTATCCTCAGACTATGAAAATAAACAATGATGAATGTAAGTGAATATTAGATTGCTAAACACACACACATATGCTACAGAAAAAAAAAAATCTGCCTCAATGATCAATACAGTTCCAGAATACAACTCCAGATTCATAATATCAGAGATAAAAACCTCAGTTTACAAGGAAATCCTTAGGGTTAGGTAGGTGTGCTCAGTCGTTTCTGACTCTTTGCGACTCCATGGACTACTAGGCTCTGCTGTCCATGGAATTTTCCAGGCAAGAATACTGGAGTGGGTTGCCATTTCTTTGAAACAAACATTGTATCCTTTTCATAAATTTTGAACACTACACTTTTGTGAACCAAATTTCTTCTTATTCAAAACATGTCTCTGGAGAAATGTCATGAACCTTAAAAAAGTGTCAGTACTATTTTCCAAATGGCTAATTCTTACAATAAAGTCCAATTTCTCCTCTGCTTATGAATGCCATGTTTTCTCACATGCTGGTAGTCAAGAGTCTCTTTTGTCCTATAGGTTTTAAGGCAATTTTTGGAAGTGGTATTGGGTTATACTCATGCACTTGCTCCTGCTAATATAATTTTTATTATTGGAAAAGTAGTATTTTTGAATTTTGAACCTATAGCCTTAGTTACACAAAAAAATTCACATGACCCCACATAAATCTGATATTTATGTAATAGAATGTGTTTATTTAATCTAACTGTCTGTATGAATAGCACAGGGAACAAGGTCTCTTACTTGGATGCCTGAGTTGTCAGTCATAGAATTGGTGAAGTTGGCTCTGAGGATAAAGGATTTTCAGAACGTTTTCCAGGGGTACTGAAAGAGTCTTAGTGCTTAAGTTGATAAATTTTAAAAGCTGTTTTGAGTGACATCTGCATTAAGACAAGAACTAGCCAAAGTGCTGCTGCTGCTGCTAAGTCACTGCAGTCAAGTCCGACTCTGTGCGACCCCATAGACGGCAGCCCACCAGGCTCCCCTGTCCCTGGGATTCTCCAGGCAAGAACACTGGAGTGGGTTGCCATTTTCTTCTCCAATGCATGAAAGTGAAAAGTGAAAGTGAAGACACTCAGTCGTGTCCGACTCTTAGCGACCCCACGGACTGCAGCCTACCAGGCTCCTCTGTCCATGGGATTTTCCAGGTAAGAGTACTGGAGTGGGTTGCCATTGCCTTCTCCAAGCCAAAGTGCTGGAAGTACTCAGTTTCACAGGTTTCAAATTTGGACAATGTTCAATCAAGACTGTAGAGAATATAACCAATTGAAATTTTGAAATCAGGTGAAAAGGCCATGCCCTAGGACATTGGGAAATCCAAAAGCACACAAATCATTTGCACACAGCATTGATCAAATATTGCATGGAGATTGGCCATCACATATTTATAAAACATAGCTGCTTGGAGTTTTGTAGTCACTATCTTTAATTCAGAGTGGCTCTTTGCTAAGAAACAGAGACTAGGTCTATTATTACCAAGATATTCTACAGTCACCACCCTTTGAAAATATTAGTAGCCACACTATCTTTTTTTGCAAAGGTATTCTTCGTTGCTTCACTCATGTTAACGTAACTTTGATCCTTACAATATGTAAAGATGCCACTTCTTAAATCTGTAGTATCATTCATTAAATAAAGTATTAATAACTGGGTATATAAATAAATGCATGGGTGAGAAAAAAGAGGGAAAGAAAGAAGAAAGGAGCAAAGGTGGAAGTGTTCATTGTTTGCTAGGGAGGTCAGAGAAAGTGTCTTATAAAGTAGCGTGAGTAAAATAAGATCTGGCAAAAGGAGCAAAAAAGGTAAGCCTCCTAGATTCCTTGAAGGAGAATGGTTCAGCCAGAGGAAAGAAAGAAAAAACCCACAAAGATTTGCAGAAGCACACTTGACATGACTAAAGAACAAAAAGAACAATGTGTATGGAATAGAACGAAAAAGAGGAGAAAAGCTGGACACAGGTCCTACTCCCACGGGGGCCTGAGAGCATGGGCCCAGATGGACAAATGGCATTTAGACTCAATAAATACATATTTTATTTAAAAGATACAGATAAGTTGAAGTTAATCTTTTCCTTGGCACTCATGTTGGCTATTATTAATAATTTGTTCGGTGTTATTTTTCCAGAAGTAGGTGGTTGTTAAATCACCCACCATCTCTCAAATTAGTATATTTATTGCCGATAGTCTTATTTGTCAAGAATAGAGACGTGTATCTATGAAGTAAATGAAAATTTAGAGACATGTAGCTGTGAAATAAATGAAAATTAACTGCAATTCTCACTGTAATTTGGTATTAAATAGCAATAATCTTCATTTATTCATCCTTTAGATTAATATCCCTAAGCAATTTCTATGTGCTCATTTCTGGTCTAGGAACCATACTATAAACTCTGGGTGGATTGGGACATGATTGTGGAATATTGATCATTTTCAAAATTAGCAAAGCTTTTGGTATAAGAAACAAACCTGTAATACATGCTGAATAAATGCTGGGTTAGCCAAAAGTTTGTTTGGGTTTTTCTACAAAATGTTATAGGAAAATCCAAACTTTTTGGCCAACCCAGTAAATTATTAATATGCAGATTCAGTGCTAAAGAGTATATAGTTGGTGGCTAATTTTGTGGAATTTGGAGTCAAATGGAAGAGAGTTTCTTGATGTTGTTGTTGTTCAGTTGCTAGGAGGTATCCAACTCTTTGCTACCCTGTGGACTATGGCCGGCCAGGCGCCTCTGTCCAGGGGATTTCCCAGAGAAGAATACTAGAGCAGGTTGCCATTTCCTTCTCCAGGCTAAAATACATGATTATTTAGTCATAAGTGTGATGAACAACTGTTTTATAGTGATATTGATTAATCACTGTAGAAATTTATAATATGATGACTACTGTACAACAAAATAACAGTAACAGGGGTCATTGAAATACTTATCAGTATTCCTAGAGACAATGGTAAAGGACTAAGAATATAATTTTAGATATTTTTACTTGTTTAGAACATGATTAGGCCAAGTGCTGAAATGCACCTGAAAAACTTAACTCTGTTTTATAAATGGTGCCGGTCAGTTTATTAGATTTGTTTTGAAATTTCTCAAAAAAATAGTCTCAGACTTCACCAATTAACTACAAAGCTAATTCTATGACTATATTCACGAAAAAACCCAAATCATCTCAATATCTTAACTAAGAATAAGAGTAGGCACAAAAACAAAAGAGTAATTTGAAAGTGGATGCTGATTTCTCCCATATTCTTCTCATAGATAATTCATTAAAAGCTTGCAAATGTCAACTTACAAATCAAAGACACATTTGTATCTTCAGGTTCTTACATTTAAAAGGAGAAATGCATCCATGTTTATGTAGGATATGTCTGTCATTTCAACTTATAATTACTTGTCAGCTTTCACGAAAAATGAATATTCAAGGACATAGGAAGAATCATCCATGCAATGAAAACATCAATGATTGTTTTGGAAGGCATTGAATAAGTTGTCTATTTATAAACCTTAGTAGGAATCTAAAGGTACCTAATGCTTTTCTTGTAGATCACAAAGAAAGAAATAAAATCTAATCAGCAGAATCTTGATTATAAGAAGTAATGCTTATAGTTTCTAGAGCAGGACTTGGCAAACTTTTTGGTAACTGTTCTAAGTTATTTCAGACTGTGCCGATAAACATTCTGTCTGAGCTACTCAACTCTATTCTAGTAGTGTAAAAGCAGCCTGTGCAAACAAGTCTGGTTGATAAAACTTTATTTAAAAAGCAAGCAAACAGCCAGATTTGGCTCAAGGGCATTCAGTAACATCCACTAATTCTTGAATGCTTTAATACCTCCAGTAATATCTAGTCTACTGATTAAGTCTTGTCTACGTGAATCAATTAAAAACCAAATGAAAAGTTCACCTGAACTTGCCTGCTTTTGATATATTTGGGGAGACGTAGGAAGGAAGGTTTTAATGAAGCACTTAACCCATTAAAAATAGGTTTAAAAAAAATAGGTTTAAATAAGAGGGATGATGTATCTAGTGTTTTAAATCTTTTCCAGGAGAATCCCCTGAAACTTATGAGAGAAGAAAATAGAATAAACTAGAAGTCAACATGTTTGGAGTCTATAACTGGTTTTACTACTAAGAGTTCATATAATTTAACTTCTTTGTGCAAAAAAAAAAAAAAAAAGGGAGAGAGAGAGAGAAAATACCTAAACTCAGTGAACTTTGAAATTATTCCAAACTGTAAAAGTTGTTGGTACTATGAATGAAAGGGCTCTGTGATGGTATCACCAATAGTAGAAAATCAGTGTAGTAAGAGCCAATGGCAACTAAGAGGATACATATTCTATCGGGCAGATCTGCTATTAGCATTGGAAGCTGAGTTGCCAGGCACATTTTAATGAAAATTACATAACAATGATGGAATGTCTCATACACACATGCATACATTGCAGGCAGACTATGTTCAGCACCCAAGCAATCAAATAGACAAATATGCTACCAATAAGCTAAAATATTTCATTGCTTGCAAAACAGAAGCAAGTGTAGTTCACCTCAGAGCATATGGGGCATAGCCTCCTACCCTGATGTATTAGGGGGCATCCCTCATAGCTCAGTTGGTAAAGAATCTGACTGCAATGCAGGAGACCCCAGTTCAATTCCTGGGTCAGGAAGATCCCCTGAAGAAGGGATCCACTCCAGTGTTCTTGGGCTTCCCTTGTGGCTCAGTGGGTAAAAAATCTGCCTGCAATGCAGGAGACCTGGGTTCAATCTTCAGAGTTAGTTACCCAGTCGTGTCCAACTCTTTGTGACCCCATGGACTGTAACCCACCAGGCTCCTCTATCCATGAAATTCTCCAGGAAAGAATACTGGAGTGGGCAGCCTTTGCCTTCTCCAGGGGATCTTCCCGACTCAGTGATCGAACCTGGGTCTCTGCATTACAGGCAGATTCTTTACCTTCTGAGCCACCAATCCTTAAACATCCTTAAAATATGTTAGTTTGTAGTTTATCACATTTGATTACTAAAGAGTGAGATGCTGCACTTAACTGTGAATCTAGAATAGTCTCAATGTAAGTAGTTTTCAAGAAATGTAATCTCAAACTCCCAGAAACTCAGCTATTAAACTCAAGAGTGAAAATATTGATAGAGGACTGGCTTAAGGATATGCTGCCTATTGATTACATAGAAGTTTTGTTTTTTTTTTTTTAATTTTTTTGAAGTATAATTGGTTTACAATCTTAAATTATTTTCCGGTATACAACACAGTGATTCAGTATTTTTGTAGTCTGTAATCCAGTGAAAGTTATTAAAAAATAATGGCCATATTTCCCTGTGCTGTAAAGTATATCTTTCTTGCTTATTTACTTTAAACATAATGGTTTGTACTTCTCAATTCCCTACACCTGTACTGCTCCTCCCCACTTCTCTCTGCTGACTGGTAACACCTAGTTTGTTCTCTATATTTTGACAGGATTCTTTAAAACCTACATTTCTATTAACTTAGACTAGCTGAAAACCAAACTTCTAAGGTGTATTATATTGTACATCCCACCACTCCCATCTCATCTGTTCACCATAGAATTGGTTTTACTGAATAAGACTTTGCTGTGATGCTATAAACATAAGTTGATGATCCTTACATGCTATGTGGCTATATTCTCTGGTTTGCCTGTGGTCCTAGCACAATGACTAATAAGTTCCCTCTCAGTTCAGTTCAGGTCAGTAGCTCAGCCATGTCTGACTCTTTGCAACCCCATGAACCACAGCATGCCAGGCCTCCCTGTCTATCACCAACTCCTGGAGTTTACCCAAACTCATGTCCACTGAGTTGGTGATGCCTGCCGTCCCCTTCTCCTCCTGCCCTCAATCTTTCCCAGCATCAGGGTCTTTTCAAAGGAGTCAGCTCTTCATATCAGGTGGCCAAATATTGGAGTTTCAGCTTCAGCATCAGTCCTTCCAATGAACACTCAGGACTGATCTCCTTTAGGATGGACTGGTTGGATCTCCTTGCAGTCCAAGGGACTCTCAAGAGTCTTCTCCAACACCACAGTTCAAAAGCATCAATTCTTTGGCGCTCAGCTTTCTTTATAGTCCAACTCTCACGTCCATCCATGACCACTGGAAAAACCATAGCCTTGACTAGACAGACCTTTGTTGACAAAGTAATGTCTCTGCTTTTTAATATGCTGTCTAGGTTGGTCATAACTTTCCTTCCAAAGAGTAAGCGTCTTTTAATTTCCCAACTACAATCACCATCTGCACTGATTTTGGAGCCCAAAAAAATGAAGTCAGCCACTGTTTCCACTGTTTCTCTATCTATCTATTTGCCATGAAGTGATGGGACTGGATGCCATGATCTTAGTTTTCTGAATGTTGAGCTTGAAGCCAACTTTTTCACTCCCCTCTTTCACTTTCATCAAGAGGCTGTTTAGTTCTTCTTCACTTTTTCCATAAGGGTGGTGTCATCCACATATCTGAGGTTATTGATATTTTTTCCGGCAATCTTGGTTCCAGCTTGTGCTTCTTCCAGCCCAGCGTTTCTCATGATGTACTCTGCATATAAGTTAAATAAGCAGGGTGGCAATATACAGCCTTGATGTACTCCTTTTCCTATTTGGAACCAGTCTGTTGTTCCATGTCCAGTTCTAACTGTTGCTTCCTGACCTGCATACATGTTTCTCAAGAGGTAGGTCAGGTGGTCCGGTATTCCCATCTCTTTCAGAATTTTCCAGTTTACTGTGATCCACACAGTCAAAGGCTCTGGCATAGTCAATAAAGCAGAAATAGATGTTTTTCTGGAACTCTCTTGCTTTTTCAATGATCCAGTGGATGTTGGCAATTTGATTTCTGGTTCCTCTGCCTTAAGGCACCCTTTATTTTTTTTTTTCTCTAAATGAAGAGACTTAAACAGTTAATACCTTTTCAAAAAATCAGAGGGAAAAAATAAAAAGCTTCACTGTTCTCTCATTTTCCCGGAACCACTTGGGATGAGAGAGAAAGATCATTAACTAATAGACTTTCACCATTGTAGAATGCATATGGCAAATGTTGAAGGGAGACTAATGACATCCTGCTTCTTGGTCACAAAGGAAGTTGGATCTTGACCTGTGTGAGCACAAGAGGAACACCAAGCGGTGCTCAGCAGACGGATGACAACTGTCTGCACCAGAAAACAGCTTAAACCATTGACTCAGATCGCCCTGGAGAGATGACCACAGGGCTCTCAGTTTTTGAGGATCAGCCCTTTTGGTAAGTTGCCAAGTATTTAGAAGCTAGAATGTCTAAGCAAAAATGAATCATCAATCCTTTTAGGATGCGTCACTCTCTTTAAAGCAATCCTACTGATACCTACTTGAAGATACACAACCTTCAAGTTTTATCATTCCATTATATTTTTAAAATGCACAAATTTCAACTATATGGGACACCAAGAAGATCAAGTGAATAAAGCCACATTTGTTTTGGGTAACTGAGTCTCCCAAATATTATTGTTTAAATCTCATTTTCTCCCTTAGTTTACATTTATTATTGCTTCTTGCCTGAATTTTATATCATTTTAAATCTTCATTGGAACAAGGCAGATGATAAATAAATGAACAGGGAAGTACGGATGAAGTGGTGACATTGAACAATAATTCTCAGGCTTCTTCTAATCATGCTGAGACTTTCCAAGGATAGGATGGTAGTAATTCATTTAACATTAGAGAAGATATCACTATATCAACCTTTCAATATTATAATGTATTTTTATTCTCTTCCTCTCCTTCTCAAATAATGGAATGCAGTTGTTCAACAAGCCGCTCTCTGCTACCCATCTTTTTGTGAGAATGAGTGCTAAGTTGCTTCAATCATGTCCAACTTTTTATGACCCTATGGACCATAGCCCTCCAGGCTTCTCTGTCCATGGAATTCTCCAGGCAAGAATTTTGGAGTTGGTTGCTATGCCCTCCTCCAAGGGATCTTCCTAACCCAGGGACTGAACCTGCATCTCTTACATCTCCTGCCTTGGCAAGCAGATTCTTTACCACTAGCACCACCTGGGAAGCCCCCTTTCTGCGAGCACAGTGTATATTTTCTCAATGACCCACTGAAGGAAATATGAGACAGAAGAAGATTTTGTCCTACTCACTAATTTATTTTAAATCTTTTGGCCTCTTTCACATCCTACATGAATTATGATACTTTGTCAAGAGAGGTGAAATCTAAATATAACTTCTTAGAGAATCATGGCTTAAAAGGAAAACAGAATGGTAGTGTTCTGTGCTGTGCTAAGCTGCATTAGTCATATCCAACTCCTTGCGACCCTATGGACTGTGGCCCTCCAGGCTTCTCTGTCCATGGGATTTTCCATGCAAGAATACTGGAATGAGTTGCCGTTTCCTTTTCCAGGGGATTTTCCTGACCCAGGAATCGAACCCATGTCTTTTACATTTTCTGCTTTGGCAGGCGGGTTCTTATCACTAGCGCCACCTGGGAGGACCTGGTAGTTTTCTGGGTTAAATTATATTTCCCCAAAATGTAACCTGAAACCCTGACCTCTAGTTCCTGCAAAAGTGACCATGTTTGGAGGATACAGTCTTTGCAAATATGACTAGCTAAGATGAGATTGTACTTGATTAGGGTAAACCTTAATTCTAATGCAAGATGTCCTTACAAGAAGGTCATGTGAAGACATACAGACAGAGGGAAGAAGGTCACATAACATCAGAAGCAGAGATTGTCCTGATTGCATCCAGAGATGCAAGCCAAACATGCCCGTATCCTTATATCTGTCCACTGCTCTATTAAGTGTGTATCCACATTGCTCAGCTAGAAAAGTCTTTCTTTACAGACCTTTCCACTTCTACACCATAGCTGATGAAATCATACTCATAGTTGGTTTGAACCTAAATCCTAAACCGAGAACTGGTGACTACTTCATCAACATAATGGCTGTCATTAAATGAACATATTCTATATATCTAGAAATATTTACATATATGATCACATTAACCCAACCAGCCTGACCCATAGAAAACAATCATTAATGTTGAATAAAGTGAATGAATAAACAAATTAATATCAACATGCCATCAAATTAAATTTAATAAAATCGTAAGATTAGAGGAAAATAAACATTTGAAAATTTCTATATCAACAAAGGAAAGCAGACATTTCATACATGATAGTGACCATTGAGACACTGATGTTCTAAAAATATTAGGCTTCTGCAGAATTCTTTTTTTTTTAATTTTTATTAGTTGGAGGCTAATTACAATATTGTAGTGGTTTTTGCCATACATTGACATGAATCAGCCATGGATTTACATGTGTTCCCCATCCTGATCCCCCCTCCCTCCCCATCCCATCCCTCTGGGTCTTCCCAGTGCACCAGCCCTGAGCATTTGTCTCATGCATCCAACCTGGGCTGGTGGTCTGTTTCACCCTTGATAGTATACTTGTTTCAATGCTGTTCTCTCAGAACATCCCACCCTCGCCTTCTCCCACAGAGTTTAAAAGTCTGTTCTGTACATCTGTGTCTCTTTTTCTGTTTTGCATATAGGGTTATCGTTACCATCTTTCTAAATTCCATATGTATGTGTTAGTATACTGTATCGGTCTTTATCTTTCTGGCTTACTTCACTCTGTATAATGGGCTCCAGTTTCATCCATCTCATTAGAACTGATTCAAATGAATTCTTTTTAATGGCTGAGTAATATTCCATGGTGTATATGTACCACAGCTTCCTTATCCATTCGTCTGCTGATGGGCATCTAGGTTGCTTCCATGTCCTGGCAATTATAAACAGTGCTGCGATGAACAGTGGGGTGCACATGTCTCTTTCAGATCTGGTTTCCTCGGTGTGTATGCCCAGCAGTGGGATTGCTGGGTCATATGGCAGTTCTATTTCCAGTTTTTTAAGGAATCTCCACACTGTTCTCCATAGTGACTATACTAGTTTGCATTCCCACCAACAGTGTAAGAGGGTTCCCTTTTCCCACACCCTCTCCAGCTGCAGAATTCTTTTACTTCACTATATTAATATATATTTTTAACCAGAATATTAGAAATTCTATTCTTACCCTTTGTGCTATTTTATTGCTTTATTAAGTTCTCTGACCTATATTTCAGAGCTGCTCTTGCACTAACACCCAAGACTCTCCTCAGGTAGAGGTACTGCCTCAAGAACCAGGGTGACAAAGGTTCTTTGGAGCAGGTCTCACTGTTCACAATGAGTCTGTAGGAAATTGTCAGATTTTTCTCCCTCTGAATTTTGTGGAAGAGCTGACTCATTGGAAAAGACCCTGATACTGGGAAAGATTGAGAGCAGGAGAAGGGGGAGGCAGAGGATGAGATGGTTGGATAGCACTGCCTAGTCAATGGACACGAGTTTGAGGAAACTCCGGGAGATGGTGAAGGACAGGGAAGCTTGGTGTGGTGCAGTCCATAGGGTCACAAAGAGTCAGGCATGGCTTAGCAACTGAACAATAACAGCAACAACTAGCAAACATGAAACATTCTTTCTCTATAGGTCAATGATTATGGACTTAGCCTCTGGATTTAGACTACCGAGGCTTACTATTCACACCACTTAAAATCTGTGTGAACTTTGAAAATTCATGGAGACTCAATTTCTCCATCTGTATAGTACCTAATTGGAAGTTTTATTCTAATGGTTAAATTTGTAGTTGAAAGCTCAAAACACAGTAATTGTAATGATTTAAGAACTGCTAGATAAAGAAGGGTGATAATCAAACTCTATCCTAACTTTCTCTTTCTCCTTCTCTACCATATACCATGCCCCTACCCTTTCCCCATGATCACTTTACACAAATAAACTCTCAATATATGCTGGTATTTGAGAATCTTGCCTTCCCATGGAAGGTGTGGCCATGGAAGATCCCCATGGTACCAAGACCTGTGTGCCGATGCAGTAGCCTGACATCTGTGTGTGACTATGCTCCTGCATCTTTGGCCCAGTGAATTCCTTGCAGTTAGAGGATTCCTCTGTGTCTGATTGGTGGTGTTGGCAGTGATGATGCAAGAGCAGGGAGAATTGTGGGTAGAGGGAGGCTCAGAATATAAAGACAGGACAGAAGATTAAAAATGGAAGACATTTTCTAGATCAAGACATTTATTTAATAGTTGAAGTCAATAAAGCTAGAAAAGTGACATGTCTGACTAAAGTCTGTATTAACTAAAATTGTTGGGTTTGGCTTATCTTTGGGCTCCCTATTTCTGCCCTATTATCTACCCTCAAAACCCTAGAAACTTGGAGTCACGCCAACCAGAAATTATCAGAGAAAAGAATCACAAATTGGGATCCACTTTGGGAAACAGGATGATTCTGCATGATTAGCTGATTAAATGAGGCAAAATCCAGTGTAGCATTTCCCTTTCTCTCTCATCCCTTGGAGGAAAATTTGTGGAAGAAAGAAAACTGGTACTATAATTATTAAGCATTTCAATAGTCTAGTTTTACAGGCTATTTTAGTGTTTTTAAGTAAGAGGAAAAAGTATGAGTGTTTTAACTGAGGATCCAGTTTCCCTTTGTTATTTTAATTTCAACTTTCCATTAGCTATGTTATGTCATTGTTCTGGCTATATTAATTTGAATCCATCCAGCCCACAAAGGGTAACATATCAACAGCTTTCCATAGTATGGGGAAGGGATGATCTTAAGAGGAAAGTGTTTCTTCATGCCTCCAGGTCTTCAGATGTATTTGCGAATAATCATCAAGTGAGATGAGGGTGGAATATTATGTATCATAAATCAAATGATAACAAAGGATCATTTTAAAAATGTGTATTGAGTCTGTACTGTGTCAGGTATCATATAGGTTACCAGGGATATGAATATAAGACTTAGAGCTCATTCTCAGGAAACATAGTCTAGTAGGAAACCCTAACATGTTAATTATTGAAATAACTGACAGTAAACGTAATGCTACAGATACAACCTATGTACTAGTCTTAGAAGTGGTCCCTAAATCACACTGGAACTAAAAAGACAGACATCCCTGAGGAACTGACTCTTGACGGACAAATTGATTGGGAAGGAAAAAGCCTTTGAATTAAAGAACAGGGATTTAAAAGCTTTGATTGCAAGTTAGCAGATTACTGGCAAAATCTGGTTCATCCTCACCTCATGTTCCATTTTACAGTTTATGAAAACCAACTGGGGATGCTCATTAAAAACTTGAAAATTCTCCATAGAATCTTACATTAATCAAAGCCCAGATGCAGCCTTATGGCCAGATATGTAAAGAACAATTGAGGAACACTGATTTTTCCTTACATCAATTGCTTGCCCTTGTCCTAGTAACAAGATTTATATTTATAATAGAAAGACAGGAACTCTGAGTGTGTTTATGCCTCTGAGCTGATCTTTCTCACGATGTCTGCTTTCCTTTGATCTTCTGCCCAGGTCCTGATCTCAGTAATTAGCAAATTAAGCAAGCTCTATATGTGAATTCACCTTTCCATTTTATGGGTTTGTTAAAATAATAACCCAAGTACTTGACACTTAAACAACAGGATATTTGTTATTTTTAATGTAAAGGGCACTTGTTTCATTAGAAAGATCATACATCTTGACAAAGAGTTTGAGCTGTAATGGGTTTCACAAATAGTCATGGAGTCACAGAGCTCCCTGCTCTTGTCATTGCCTCACATTCACAGGAGGCTTAAATTTAATCTCCAGGGTTCAGTTAGGAAAGGGACCTTAGGGGGTAAGGTTCTGATTGGGAATCAATATTTTGAGTTTTAGCCTTTGATTACAGACCCTTGGTTTAGGTCACTTTGACAGATTCATGCAGTCATTCAACAATTATTTATTGAACATTTGCTCCATGTCAGGCACTATTCTATGAGCTGGAATATGCCAGTAAATAAGATAGCTAGAACTGCCTGCACATTGTGATTGTTTTTGCAGAACTGGAAAACTGTCCGTCAAAATGGGAACCGAGCACTTACTTGCCAGTCCGATTACTTGTCAGTTCTATTGCTCCTCCAAAGTTATAGTGAATTCAACTCCCATTTGGCCTTTGGGAAATAGGAAAAGTTTGAAATTGGCCATTTCCATTGCATCAAGGACTGATGTAACAAATGGACATGGATGAGAGGGGAAGGAAGTTACAATAACAAGAAGATGTAGTGTTAAAATACAGCACACTCTTGTTCATTGTGCCACCTGTTTAAAATCTGATTTTAAAAAATATAAAATACATGCAATATGTGCACAGATCACAAGTGTACACTTTTAGATGATTAACATCTTATTTTGTATTTTTAAAGATGATTAACATTTTATTTTATATTTTTAAAATTTTACTATAAATTAATATAAACTTGCAATAGTTGTAAGACTCAGTTGATGTGTAACCTCATACCTTAAACTTGATAAATATAAATTTAATGAAAATAATTTTCATATTTGAAATATAAAAGGTGAATAGTAGGAAAATTTTAGGACAAGATACAAAGAGCAGTCTCTGAGAATGAACAATACTCACTTTTCTTTTTCATTAGTAGAGTTTACTTTTTGGAACAGCTTTAGGTTTATAAAAAAAGTGAGCAGAGAGCACTGAGAGTTCCTATATCGACTTCAACATACAGTTTCCTTCATCATTATTTTTATGTTGAAGTATAATTGATTTATAATATTAAAGTTGTTTCAGGTGTACAACATAGTGATTCAATATGCTTAGAGATTATATTCCATTCCAAGATATTATAAAATAGTGGTTATATTCATTGTGTTATACAATGCATCCTGGTAGTTTATTTATTTTAGACATAATAGTTTGTACCTCCTAACCCTCAATCCCTTATTCCTCTATCCTCTTCCTTCTTCTCACTGGTAACCACAAGTTTGTTTTCTTTAAGGCTGTTTCTTATACTCATTAAATTTCATATATAGTTTTCATATACTCATTAAATTGTTTTTAGATTCTATATATAAGTAATAACATATAGCATTTGTCTTTCTGACTTATTTCATTATGTACAATACCCTCCAGTCCATTCATGTTGTAGCTAATGGCCAAATTTCATTATTTTTATGGCTAAGTAATATTTCATTATATGTATCAATATGTATATCACTTATTTATCAATTCATCTTTAATGGATACTTAGGTTGCTTCCATATCTTGGCCACTGTAAATAATGCTGCTACAAACATTGGGGTGTGTGTATCTTTTCAAATTAGTATTTTTGGGTTTTTTGGCTATATACCTGGAAGAGGCATTGATAGATCATATGGTAGTTGTATTTTTAGTTTTTTGAGGAACTTCCATACTGCTTTCCATACAGGATGCACCAATTTACATTTGCACCAACAGTGTACTGAAATAATTTACCTTTCTGCCAACAGTGTACTCAAATTTCCTTTTCACCACATCCTCACCAATATTTGTTATTTGTAGTCTTTATTTTTTTTGATAACCATTGTGGCCTTTCCCTAATGATTGGCAATGCTGAACATCTACTTATGTGCCTATTGGCCATCTGTATGTCTTCTTTGTAAAACATGTTTATGCAGATCTTCTCTCATTTTTAAATTGTTTTTTTTTTAATATCAAGTTGTATGATGTTTATTTATTTTGGATAATATCTACTTATCAATCATGCATCTTCAAATATTTTTTTCATTCAGTAGTCTTTCAGTTATTTTTGTCAATGGTTTCTTTTCCTACTTAAAAACTTTTGGTTTGATTAGGTACCATTTGTTTATTTTTGCTCTTGTGTCCTTTGTGTTAGGAGATAGAGCCAAAAAAAAATATGGCTACAATTTATGGCAAGAGTGTCCTGCCTAAGATATTTTCTAGGAATTTTCTGATTTTCAGTCTTACATTTGATCTGTAATCCACTTTTAATTTACTTTTCTATAGGATATGAGTGAATATCTTAATTTTATTCCTTTACATGTAGCTATCTAATTTTCACAACACCACTTACTGAAGATATTATTCTTTCCCTGTTGTGAATTCTTGCCATGTTTGCCATAAATGAATTCATCATAAGTGCATGTATTCATGTCTAGGCTCTCTATTCTGTTCCATAGATCTATTAGTCTTTTTGTGCTAGTGTCATGCTGTTTTGATTACTGTAGTTTTGTAGTATAGTCTAAAGTCAGGATGCATGCTACCTCCAGCTTTAGTTGGGGTTTACATCTCCTCCTCATTAATTCTTTTTTTTTTTTTTTTCCAGTGGGTTTTGTCATACATTGATATGAATCAGCCATGGATTTACATGTATTCCCAATCCCGATCCCCCCTCCCACCTCCCTCTCCACCCGATTCCTCTAGGTCTTCCCAGTGCACCAGGCTGGAGCACTTGTCTCATGCATCCCACCTGAGGTACTGTAGCAGTCCAGTATAGGGTAGTGAATAGTGATCAGTTCTGTATATGACCCACTACACTGCAGTTCTGTATTACTGATCTCAGAAGGTCAGAGAAAGGAAAAAGATAGCCTCCCTATCATACAAGTCAATCCTTTCTAGTAAAAAAAGAGAATAAAAAATTGCTCTTATCTGTTATCTGTCCAGAGTATTGAATGTAAAGTCAAACAAAGCATTACCCCTCTAAGTCCAGAATTAGAATCCAAATATACCAACACCTGATGTGAAGAGCTGACTCATTGGAAAATACCTTGATGCTGGGAAAGATTGAAGGCTAAAGGAAAAGCGGGTGGCAGAGGATGAGATGGTTGGATGGCATCACTGACTCAATGGACATGAGCTTGAACAAACTCTGGGAGATAGTGAAGTACAGGGAAGCCTGAGGTGCTTCTGTTCACAAATAGTCACAAATAGCTGGACATGACTTGGCCACTGAACAACAAAAACAACACTGTATGAATTAAAGGATGAGAGCTTATGTTGAAATAATTCCAGGATTATTAAAAAATTTTCAAGCTCCTGGCTAAAAAAATCCAGATTTCACCAATTATACAGAAACTACTATAATTGAGCATGAACAAACTCCTATAGGAAAATGATTCCTACCAAGGATAATCTCAAATAAAAAATTCTCAAATACATGAGGAAATAATTCTACCTGTTGTATAGTCTATTGGCATAACACCAAAGAATGAGTATCAAAGAACTTGGTATAACTGGGCAATCTGAAAAAGTTCTAAAATAAGTATATTAAAATGAGACAAAGAAAGATTAAAATAAAATAAACCACAATTAAGAACAAGAGTTTATGAATAATCATCCTAGAGTTAAAAAAAAAGTAGAATCCTCATAAATAAAGATGAATATTTGAGACTTAAAATATAGAGATTGAGTTAAATATCAAATCGGTACTGCTGAAGAGAGATTTGTAAACTGAAAGATAAATTTGAGGAAACCATCTGAAATTCAGCAAAGAGATATAAAAAATAGAATGGCAGATCTCAAAATATGATCTAAGGATCAGAATTATCAGCATCACATAAAAGCTTGTTAGATATGAAACTCTTGAACCCCACCCTACATTTATGAAATGTGAGATTCTGGGAGAGTGGATCATACATCTATCTTTCAAGAAATTCTGCAGATGATTCTAATACTTGCTAAATTTGAGAATATCTGAACTAGAGATTATGAAAAAGTCATAAGAGCTATGGAGACATAGAAGTTGTTTAATATACTTCAAATATTCCAGAATAGAAAGGAATATGATATTTTTAATGCAATACTATAAACCATAATGGCTATGAATATCATTAAATTGAAAAAAAAAGAACTTGCAGATTGGAGTAAGAAAATCATTCACTGACTTTATAACTGAAAGCAAATCCAATTTGCACATCATGGTGAAACTGCTGAATATGAAAGACAAGGTATTATCTTAAAGGCAATCAGTGAGGTTGATGTTAAAAATGGTAGTGTGAGGAGCACAGTGGAGTCTTTCCCCAGTTAAGCAAACAAAATATTTAATTGAAACTGATAATTTAAAGTCTATGGAAGTTCTCCTGAGGGTGTACAACAAATGGGCAAACTTCTATTCAAACAAATTACTAAATATAGGTAAGAAAACAAACAAAAAAAAATGACATTTAAGATATGATTCACCATCCTTTTTTTCACCTTCATTTCAGAGTAATGAAAGCTCTACACAGGCATTTGAAACCAAGAAGATGTGGGCACCCACATTCCGCTCCAGATCTGAAGGACACTGGTCTCTTCCTTCATCCAATGGCAGAAGCTCTATTCTAAGTACAAGAGGGCAAGAAAACTGTAACCGAACACTCCTGCCTAGCTTGCTTATAGTATAGAGGTTCCATGTCCAATAGGGAAAGTCCAGAATGTCAGGGGCAGCTTCCCTGTCCACAGTCCCAGTTACTGAGCAGGATGTCACTCTTTGAAAGTGGACCATCCTCCACCCTTACCCCCAATGCAATGGCACAGAAGCTCAATAAAAGAGGGAGTAAAAAACAGAGTTCCCAGCACTGCCTAATTAAGATTAACTTACTTTGGAAGAAATCGTGGCAAAGTTCATGTCTAAGAGCATTATTGAACACAATGAAGGTCATCAAATGAGCAATTAAGAAGAGATTGGCAGCTCTCTGACACTAATAACAGAAAGTAAAACTGTTAACAAAAGAGAAGTTTAACAGAAAGAACCAGGAAAAGAATCAATTAAGGAGAGCCTTCAGGGAATCAGAGCAGCCCCAAAGACTGGCAAGCCTTTGCCTAGGTAGAGGGGCCTTACGTTATTGGATCAGCCTGTGGAACAGTTTATGCCACAGGATATTGCTGCCAACAACAATGCCATCAGCTAACACTGGAGACTAATAATTAGGAGTGGTATTCATAGAGGTAGACCATTCTAGGTGTTCAGAGAGACTGTGTACACCCAACGACGCATTCTGTGAGAAGAAACATAAAAGACTTCACATGACTGGGAAAGTCAAATTCACTAAACTAGGGCTTCCCTGGTGGCGCAGACAGTAAAGAGTGCTCCTGCAATGTGGGAGACCTGGGTTTGTTCCCTCGTTGGGAAGATCCCCTGGAGAAGGGAATGGCTACCCACTCCAGTATTCTTGCCTGGAGAATTCCATGGACAGAGAAGACTAGCAGGCTACAGCCCATGGGATCACAAAGAGTTGGACATGACTGAGCAACTTTCACTTCAGCCCAGTCCAGTCACTAAACAAATAAACATGCAAAAAACAACAGGATATTCCCCAAAGCATAAGGAATATGGATCCAGAGTTGTTACAATATATTACCTAAAATATCTAATTTTCAATAAAAAGTCATGATTCATGTGAAGAAACACTAAAATGTGGCCCAGAAGCAGGAATAAAAGCAAGGTTCAAAAAAATAAATGCATTCCAATGTGCATTGCAGCACTGTTTACAACGACAAGGACATGGAAGCAACCTAAATGTCCATCAACAGATAATGGGTAAAGAGGAGGGGTACACATAAAGAATGGAATATTACTAAGCCATTAAAAAGAATGAAATACTGCCATTTGCAGCAATGTGGAAGGACACAGAGATTATCATTCTATGTGAAATAAGTCAGACAGAGAAAGACAAATGTCATATGATATTGCTTATATGTGGAATAAAAAAAAATATATACAAGTGAAGTTATTTACAAAACAGAAATAAACTCACAGGCTTAGAAAACAAATGTGTGGTTACCAAAGAGGAAAAGTGGAAGGGGTTAAATTGGGAGTTTAGGATTGACATATACACAGTATTTTATTTAAAATAGATACTGTACAGCACAAGGAGCTTTGCTCAAAATTCTGCAATAATCTAAATGGAAAAATAATTTGAAAAAGAGTAAATATAAGCATATGTAAAACTGAATCACTTCACAATTCAAAAAATAGAAAGCAAATGTGCAGAGCATCAGGGACTTGAAAAATACAATTAAGCACATGAACATGTGTGTAATGGAAGTACAGAAGAAGAGAAAAAAGAGCAGAAAAATATATTTGAAGAAATAGTGACTCAAAAAATTAATGAAAAATTTATGAACACCTATGAAGCACAATGAATTCCAAGTAAAATTAATTCAAAGAAATTTCAGATTCCAGACACATCAGAATAAGAATAATGAAAGCTAAACGCACAGTGAAAATTGTGAAAGCAGCAAGACAAAAATGACTTGTCATGTACAAAGGAACTCCCAAAAGATGGAGGGAAAAAAGACTTATCAGAAACAACAGAGGTCAGGAGACAGTGGATGACATATTCAAAGTGCTGAAAGAAAAAAAAAAAGATTATTCAACTAAAATTTGTATATCTAGCAACATAATCTTTCAAAAATGAAGATGAAATAGTTGTATTTTCTAATAACATAAAAAGAGAATTCATTGCTAGCAGACCCATGTTAAAAATAAAATACTAAGGGAATTTATTTTGGCTGAATGCAATGACCAGAGATGGCAATTCAAATCCACATGAAAGAATAATAAGCAACAATAAACAATAATTTTTAAAGAAAGTATAAGTGTATAATTCTCCTTACTTCTCTTAAGTAATTGAAAACATAATTATATAAAGTACATAACTGTATTGGCTATGTTAAGCATATGGCATACAGAAATCTAATTTATTTGAGAAGAATAGCACAAAAGAAGCAGGTGAGGACAAAATTCTATTGAAGTATAGAAATTGCACTGCAGTTTGAATTCATAGGAAAAAGAGAAGCAGAAATAGTAAATAAGAAGGATATTATAAAATTTATACTTCTCTTTATTTCTTAGTGTTAAAAATAAACACAAAATTATGTAAAATAATGTATCATTGTGTTTATAATATATTTAAATAGAATATGTATAACAATCACAACACAAAGGAGAGAGGGAATTAAACTATACAGTAGTAATTTTTTATATCTCATTGTAAAAGTTACTATAAATCTGAAATAAATTCTAATGACATGTTTACATTAAGCTCCAGACTAGTGACTAAGAAAATAAAAGCTTTTTTAATTAACATGTTATAACTAGAAATCTTAATGCAAAAGAAAATAGTAAAGTAATACTAGGGAAGAAAAAAATATGGGACATATAAACATAAAAAGAAAAATGCAAGACCTGGTGGCTCAGACAGTAAAGAATCTGCCTGTGATGCAGAAGAGCTGGGATCGATCCCTGGGTTGGGAAGATCCCCTGGAGAATGGGATGGCTACCCACTCCATGGACAGAGGAGCCTGGCAGGATACAGTCTATGGGGTCACAGAGAGTCAGACATGACTGAGTGAGTTTCACATCATAAGATCAACTATATCAATAACAGCATTAAATGTAAATAGATTAAATAGTATAATCAAAAGGCAAAGATTGTTAGATTTGTTAATAATATAAAATGAGAATGGAAAATATACTGTTCTAAATACTTTTAAATCAATATTTTAGACTCAAAGATACAAATAGTCTGGTCATAAGAGAATGGAGAAAAACATGCCAAGAAAAAGAGCAATCAGAGAAGTGCTGAGGGCCTATAGTCTTGCAAAACAAAATAGGGAAAAAATAGACTTACAAACAAGTGTCACAAGAGAGATATTATGTAATGGTAAAAGCATCAATTAAACTTGAAGATGTAACAATTATCAATGTACCTAAAACAGAACTCTAAAAATCATAGAGTAAAAAAGTGACAGAATTAAAGGACAAAATAGACAATTCAACAGTACAGTTAGATATCTTAATACCTCAATTTCATTAATGATAGAACAACTAGACAGAAGAATTACAAAGATATAGAGGCTTAAACAACAGTAAGCCAATTAGATCTAACAATATCCATACAATGCTCCACACAACAAAGTATAACTTCTTCTCTTCTGCATGTGTAATATTTCCCAAGATCAACCATCTGCTAGACCACAAAACAAGTCTCAATAAATTTAAACACATTAAAATCATATAAAATATAGAGCCACAACAATATTAAATTTGAAGTTAATAGAGAAAAATTGTGAAACTGACAAATATGTAGAAACTAAATGATACATCCTTAAAAAAATCAAAGAGAAAAAAATCACAAAAGGGATTAGAAAAGTCTTTGAGATAAATGCAAGCAATAAACACAGCATACCCAAATTTATGAGATGAAGCTAAAATAGTTCTGACAGAGAATTTATGCCTGGAAAATCTATATTTTAAAAAAGATAGATATCAGATTGATAATCTACTACTTTAAGAAACTGAAAAGGAGAAAACTAAACCCAAAATAAGCATGATGTAGAAATTAATTTAAATAAGTGGAAATTAATGAAATTAGCAACCAAGAGAATAAACAAAAACAAACATAGGCTTTTTAAAATATCACCTAATTGACAAAACTTTAACTAGACTGTTCAAAAATAAAAAAAGAAACCAAAACATTTAAATTCCTAACTCAGGAATTAATGGGAGAGCATCACTACCAATCTCACAGAAATAAAAATGATTACAAGAATATAACAACTATATAACAATAATTAAATAACTTGCAAAAACTTGGGAAATTTCTAGAAAGACACAGATTGCTAAAACTGACTCAAGAAGAAATAGAAAAGAGGAGACAAAAGTTGCCAACTCCTTCTATAAGGTCAGTATTGCTGCTGCTAAGTCACTTCAGTCGTGTCTGGCTCTGTGACCCCATCCCTGGGATTCTCCAGGCAAGAACAAGGGAGTGGGTTGCCATTTCCTTCTCCAATGCATAAAAGTGAAAATTGAAAGTGAAGTCGCTCAGTCATGTCTGACTCTTCGCGACCCCATGGACTGCAGCCTACCAGGCTCCTCTGTCCATGGGATTTTCCAGGCAAGAGTACTGGAGTGGGGTGCCATCGCCTTCTCCGAAGGCCAGTATTATGCTGATACAAAAACCAAACAATGATACCACAGGGGGATTAAGGTATACTTTGGCCACCTGTGCAAAGAGCAGACTCATTGGAAAAGACCCTGATGCTGGGAAAGATTGAAAACAGAAGAAGAATGGGGCAGCAGAGGATGAGATGATTAGATAGCATCACCAACTCAATGGACATGAATTTGAGCAAACTGCAGGTCCTTAGCTACTGTGGGGGATGATGCCACGCCAGCATCTATGGCAGGGACATGCCTAGAACTTGGTTCATCTTCTGTCCTATGGACAGAACATCCCAAGGCTCTTTTCTTTTTTTTTTTTTTCCATTTATTTTTATTAGTTGGAGGCTAATTATTTTACAATATTGTAGTGCTTTTTGCCATACATTGACATGAATCAGCCATGGATTTACATGTGTTCCCCATCACATTTATACTATGGAATATTACTCAGCCATTAAAAAGAATTCATTTGAATCAATTCTAATGAGATGGATGAAACTGGAGCCCATTATATGGAGTGAAGTAAGCCAGAAAGATAAAGACCAATACAGTATACTAACACATATATATGGAATTTAGAAAGATGGTAATGATAACCCTATATGCAAAACAGAAAAAGAGGCACAGATGTACAGAACAGACTTTTAGACTCTGTGGGAGAAGGCGAGGGTGGGATGTTCTGAGAGAACAGCATTGAAACAAGTATACTATCAAGGGTGAAACAGATCACCAGCCCAGGTTGGATGCACGAACCAAGGCTCTTTTCAACTCAGCTAGGGCAGAGTCAACCTGGTCAGCCTCACCGCAGATATTCACGGAGACTATGGGACTCCTGAACAAACAGCAGGAGGAGACTATGATTTTGGGATGGATGGATTTCTATATCCCAGTTATTTCTATCAAGTTAGAAGAGTTGAGAATTTGTACTGTCACTTACTTATGAGAGAATGTCTAATTTTTTCATGAAAAAATGGGAAGCATATCTCTATACACACATTCTCACATCATTTCTATACAGGCAAGTAAGCTTTGTTAACTCTCTAACATATTGGTCAGTTTGCTCCTCCTCAATTTTATACCTAATGCACACAGATAAACACACACTTCTCACTTTAGAGAAAACCTATCTTCAAACCAATCAAACAAAGCCAATAAATATACATTGCAATTCAGAATTTCTGAGATGCTCAGTGAAATTTCTCTTGCTCTCAGGTCTCCTATATCAAATTTCTCAAATGCTCCAGAAAACTCCTCTTCATTTCCACAATACTAAAGAAAAATTTTTAAATATTCACAGTATCGGGGGGATAAAAAATATTTTTTCCCTAGAGCTTTTGAATCATTATCGAGTTATTTAGCTCAACTCTGAACCTGATCCTCAGTGATATCTTGAGGGGTCTGTTTGACCACATTCATTGATAAGGATCTGATTTGACCTTTCACTTTTGGACTGTTCTCACTGCTAAGAAGGATTTTTCTTTTTGTTTTCTTTTTGTATTTTGCTGAAATCAGCTGCCTTATCACTTCTCTACCTAGTTCTTAATGTGCTATCCCAGGCAATGCAGGATAAACAGAACCTTTGTCTCCTAGGTTCTGTAGCACTTGTCCTTCATCTCAATCTTGCACATGTATGTGTACTAGGCTGTGGGACTCTGAATTTCCCCCTGAAATGTCTCTCCCATACTACAGATCCAGATTTGGTCATGCAGTTATGTGCTGTCTGTGGCATCAATTGACAGGGTGCAATTAATGAAAAAAAGTGGGGGTTTTAGTATATATACCTCAAGTAATAGATATAGTCAATATGCAATTCAAGTTATTTCCCACTGCTTTAATTTTCCTGCCTAAGCTATGACAAATCTAGACAGCATATTAAAAAACAGAGACATCACGTTGCTGACAAATGTCTGTGTAGTCAAACCTATGGTTTTTCCAGTAGTCATGTATGGATGTGAGAGTTGGATCATGAAGAAGGCTGAGAACAGAAGAATTGATGAGTTTTAGAACTGTGGTGTTGGAGAAGGCTTTTGAGAGTCCCTTGGATAGCAAAGAGATCAAACCAGTTAATCCTAAAGGAAATGAACCCTGAATATTCATTGGAAGGACTGATGCTGAAGCCCCAATACTTTGGCTACCTGATGTGAAAAGCCAACTTATTGGAAAAGACCCTCATGCTGGGAAAGATTGAGGGCAGAAGGAGAAGGGGGTGGCAGAGGATGAGATGGTTGGATGGCATCATAGACTCAGTTCAGTTCAGTTCACTCACTCAGTTGTGTCCGACTCTTTGCGACCCCATGAATTGCAGCATGCCAGGCCTCCCTGTCCATCACCAACTCCCGGAGTTTACTCAAACTCATCTCCATGGAGTCAGTGAGGCCATCCAGCCATCTCATCCTCTGTCGTCCCCTTCTCCTCCTGCCCCAAATCCCTCCCAGCATCAGGGTCTTCTCCAATGAGTCAACTCTTCACATGAGGTGGCCAAAGTACTGGAGTTTCACCTTTAGCATCAGTCCTTCCAATGAACACCCAGGACTGATCTCCTTTAGGATGGACTGATTGGATCTCCCTGCAGTCCAAGGGACTCTCAGGAGTCTTCTCCAACACCACAGTTCAAAAACATCAGTTCTTCAGCGTTCAGCTTTCTTCACAGTCCAACTCTCACATTCATACATGACCACCGGAAAAACCATAGCCTTGACTAGATGGACCTTTGTTGGAAAAGTAATGTCTCTGCTTTTTAATATGCTATCTAGGTTTGTCATAACTTTCCTTCCAAGGAGTAAGCGTCTTTTAATTTCATGGCTGTAATCACCATCGGCAGTGACTTTGGAGCCCCAAAAAATAAAGTCTGACACTGTTTCCACTGTTTCCCCAACTATTTGTCATGAAGTGATGGGATCAGATGCCATGCTTTTAGTTTTCAACATTCATTTTAGAATGCTGAGCTTGAAGCCAACTTTTTCACTCTCCTCCTTCACTTTCATCAGGAGGCTTTTTAGTTCCTCTTCACTTTCTGCCATAAGGATGGTGTCATCTGCATAAAGAGGTTATTGATATTTCTCCCGGCAATCTTGATTCCAGCTTGTGCTTCATCCAGCCCAGCGTTTCTCATGATGTGCTCTGCATATAAGTTAAATAAGCAGGAGGACAATATACAGCCTTGACATACTCCTTTTCCTATTTGGAACCAGTCTGTTGTTCCATGTCCAGTTCTAACTGTTGCTTCCTGACCTGCATATTGGTTTCTCAAGAGGTGGGTCAGGTGGTCTGGTACTCCCATCTCTTTCAGAATTTTCCACAGTTTATTGTGATCCACATAGTCAAAGGCTTTGGCATAGTCAATAAAGCAGAAATAGATGTTTTTCTGGAACTCTCTTGCTTTTTTGAAGATCCAGCGGATGTTGGCAATTTGATCTCTGGTTCCTCTGCCTTTTCTAAAACCAGCTTGAACATCTGGAAGTTCAGGGTTCACATATTACTGAAGCCTGGCTTGGAGAATTTTGAGCACTACTTTACTAGCATGTGAGATGAGTGTAATTGTGCAGTAGTTTGAGCATTCTTTGGGATTGCCTTTCTTAGGGATTGGAATGAACACTGACCTTTTCCAGTCCTGTGGCCACTGCTGAGTTTTCCAAATTTGCTGGCATATTGAGTGCAGCACTTTCACAGCATCATCTTTTAGGATTTGAAATAGCTCAACTGGAATTCCATCACCTCCGCTAGCTTTGTTCATAGTGATGCTTTCTAAGGCCCACCTGATTTCACATTCCAGGATGTCTGGCTCTAGGTGAGCCATTGTGATTATCTGGGTCATGAAGATCTTTTGTGTACAGTCCTTCTATGTATTCTTGCCACCTCTTCTTAACATCTTCTTCTTCTGTTAGGTCCATACCATTTCTGACCTTTATTGAACCCATCTTTTCATGAAATGTTCCCTTGGTATCTCTAATTTTCTTGAAGAGATCTCTAGTCTTTCCCATTCTGTTGTTTTCCTCTATTTCTTTGCATTGATCACTGAGGAAGGCTTTCTTATCTCTCCTGGCTATTCTTTGGAACTCTGCATTCAGATTGGAATATCTTTCCTTTTATCCTTTGCTTTTGGCTTCTCTTCTTTTCACAGCTATTTGTAAGGCCTCCTCAGACAACCATTTTGCCTTTTTGCATTTCTTTTCCATGGGGATGGTCTTGATCCCTGTCTCCTGTACAATGTCATGAACCTCCATCCATAGTTCATCAGGCACTCTGTCTATCAGATCTAGTCCCTTAAATCTATTTCTCACTTCCACTCTATAGTCATAAGGGACTTGATTTAGGTCATACCTGAATGGTCTAGTGGTTTTCCCTACTTTCTTCAATTTAATTCTCAATTTGGTAATAAGGAGTTCATCATCTGAGTCATAGTCAGCTTCTGGTTTTGTTTTTACTGACAGTATAGAGTTTCTCCATCTTTGGCTGCAAAGAATATAATCAATCTGATTTTGGTGTTGATCATTATAGACTCAGTGGACATGAATTTGAGCAAACTCTGGGAGTTAGTGAAGAACAGGGAAGCCTGGCTTACTGCAGTCCATGGTATCACAAAGGGTCAGACACGACTGAGCGATTGAACAACAAAATAGACATAACCAATATGTACTTCAAGCTATTTCCCATTTCTTCAATTTTCCTGCCCTGTGTACTTACCGACTATAAACTGAAATATTCATGACTTCTTACTCGTGGAGCTATCATGTGATTTCCTGAAAATCAGGAAGGATCAAAGTAGCATGGCACCAGAAGTTTGAAATAGAGACTATTTTCTCAACTATCTCACAACACCCTAGATTATTTCAGTGTTTTACTAGTTCTCATTCTGTCTGTTTGTCTCAGTGTTTCAGTATGAGTTACTTACTGTGAGTCTTGGCTTCTGCAAGGTGGCGATATGTTCTCAACTGCTAGTTATTTTCCAGGAATGTCATTTCTTGTCATGCATTCAATTAGTCAATTTAAAAAATACATTTATCACTATAAAGCAAGGCTAGGTTAATGCTGACCTATTTCTTTCTCCTGAATTAGTGCATTTTTCCTCCTATTTGTGCCTTAGCACATGAACCTTGTGTTCCTTTGTTAAGAAAAATTTTAAAAAAAAATTATGTTGGCCAACCTCACTGAGTTTTGCTCAATGCCATTTATTTCAAAGATTCTATCTGTGCTCTTATCAACACTATTCATACCTGAAGTGGTCATCATGTTATTTAATAAGACTTCTTCTACTCCATTTGGGATCTCCTTGGTCTAAACAGTGTCATGCATCAAAAGCTTGTTCCACTTATTACTTTATCTCATGGTGAGACCCAGGTTCAGAAATGCTGTTCTCAAATAAATCATAGCTGATTGCCAAAAAGTCAAAGTTACTGCCTGAACTGTTTCAGAGCCTGTTGCATTTTGGTAGACCTTAATGATTTCTCTGGAACAAATGTGTTTCTTTTCTCTTGAGAGGAATAAAATTGAATATTCTCATAGATAGTGGAGTAGTCCATGTGTGGTATGATTCTTTCACTAAAATAAACCTAATTGAGTCTATTCTAACAGTATCTGACTCCCTTTCACCTATGTACAGCAGCTTAGAGATAACAGCTGTCTAAATGAACACCAAATCTTGCCCAGAGGAATGAGCATTGCTCTCCCTGTATATATAGAAGTTTCTCTTGGCTTTTCTACTCATGCACATCTGCTGGGTGTCATGGCTAGCAAAAATGACAACAGCACTTACTGAACACCATGAAAATCAAAAGTAGCCTTGGGACATTTTCCATATACAACCTTGCTCTGGGTTAAAGACAAAGGAACAGAACCTTAAGAGATGCTCCTACCAAAGAAAATCAGATGCTAATAACAACCACTGACTTTTGTATGGCCCCTTATGGTTATATAGAGGATATTCACTGATGCCATTTTATTTTAGCGTTACCATCAGGTGAGGTAAAACAGCAGGCGATTTTGGTTACCTCCTTAGCATCTACTTGGCTGTGCACCCTCCACAACATCTCCTGTTTCTCTGGGGGAAATTACATGGGTCCCAAGACATTGCTTCCTTTCTCTGCTCTAGGGTAAAACAAATGAATCAATCTAAACTAGCAGCATATAGCATTTCTCTTGTCACAGTGATTGGTAACAGCATGGACACAAAAACTCATGCCAAAAGTTTCTAAGCATCACAGGATGAAAGTGCTGCCTCTTTCATATCAAATGTAAACAGCAAAATATCTCCTCTGGAGGCTACCAAAACCCATCTTGACACCATGAAGGAGATTAACCACAGAATGAAGCTGGTACATGGGAAGTCCAGGGAGAAGGCAGATGTTTGGAATACGATAAAAGTGCAGGAATTAAGAGTCATATGAAACTAAACCTTCCTCTGAAAGTTGTTCTTGTATAAATCAATAAAATCTTTTTATTGCTTCAGTTTTAATTTAGTGTTTGGTTACTCAACTGAAAGCAACTTAATAAAGAAGGTTGTCTTTGATGAACTCCCCTAAGAAACAGTGCTTAAAACAAGGACTTGAGCATAGGTAGTCTATTTATTACAAAATTCTTAGTAAGATGATGAGAGGATAGTGGAGAGAGAAAGTCAAGGAAAGGTTTTCTGGGACCTGAGAGAAAATGAGTATTATTTGTGGAATGATAAATATGAATACAGATTTATAATATTTAGTCTTTTAAGACTGTATCAACCTTGGGTCAGATACCATGTAGTCATTAAAATGGTGGTAGTTTAGTTGCTCAGTTATGTCCAACCCTTGCAACCCCATGAACTTTAGCCTGCCAGTCTCCTCTGTCCATGTGACTTTCCAGGCAAGAATACTGGAGTGGGTGGCCATTTCCTTCTCCAGGGGATCTTCCCAACCTAGGGATCAAACCCTGGTCTCCTGTACTGCAGATGGTCTCCTTCATCACAGGCAGATTATTTACTGACTGAGCCACGAGGAAAACCTTAGTCATTAAAATCTCTCTCTCTCTTTAGTCATTAAGTCACGTCCAACTCTTGTGACCCCATAGACTGTAGCCTGCCAGACTCTACTGCCCATGGGATTCTCCAGGCAGGAATACTGGAGTGGGCTGCCATTTCCTTCTCCAAGTCATTAAAATATCAGTCATCAAAAAGAAATGGGGATAAAAAGATAGCCGGCAAAAAGAATTCTATGTTACTACATAAAGTTTTGGAGTTTCTTCCTGCAATAGGACAAAGGTAATACAGGTAGAAGTCAGGAAAGAAAAATGAAAAATCCAATTCTAATTTCCATCTTAGCTTTTCCCAAATGTTAAAGCTGGCTAGACACTTGTCTAAGAGAGTTTAAAAAATTGCATGAATCTGTGCATATATACATATGTGCCTGAATACATACATATAACTATAATGTGAAAATGTCCTATCACAGTACCTTCTAAGGAAGCAGCATAACCTAGTGGAAAGACCAGTGATTTGGGAGTGAGGTGGATTTGAGAGTGAACCTCACCAGAGCCTTTCTCTAACTGAGACAATACCTCTCTAAACTGGAGTGTTCCCATCTTTTGAGAAATTTGTTATAACTGGAAATTTGTCAGCTGGTGTTGATGTATTTATAGTGTCTGACTGAGGTACTTAAATACAGGAATAATCATTATTATTATTAAGTGGACTTCCTGGTGGCTCCACAGGAAAGAATCCACCTGCCAATATGGGAGACCCTGGGTCAGGAAGATCCCTTGGAGAAGGAGCTAGCAACCCACTCCCGTATTCTTGCCTGGGAAATCCCATGGACAGGAGAGACTGGAGGTCTACATTCCATGGAGTTGCCAAGAGTCGAACACAACTTAGTGATTAAACAAGCAACAACAACAAAAAAATAGGTACTTTAGAAATCATTTAAAATAAGAGCTTTTAAAAACCATTTCCTTGAGAAATATAACTTATTTAGCCCAAATCATAAAGTGAATTGTAGTTTTTTAAACATTCTAAATTCTCAAATGAGTATACATAATTAATGACCACCAAAATGATTTTTAAAATAATCTAATGAGTGATTCTCCCTGGGACCCAAAAATTAATTTAAAAAGTAACTGGTACTCAGACTAAATTCATTTAAGTGTAGGAACTGTTTTTGTATTTTAGCAGCCCTCACTTTTCTTTAATCAAATAAATGTTTATAAGTAAAGGACTTAGAAAGCTTACTCTTCTAAGCTATAAAATAAAGCTGTTATACTTTTTTAATCCCTGAAATCAAAGACTGAAGCTTATATTTTGGAAAATCATAGGTACTGAAACAGAGTCATCTATATATCTATCATTCTATTGATACCTCAAACTGCTAATTCTTAGAAATCAGATAGTTGTACAGGAAAAAATTTGTCTAAGAATGGATTTAAATGATCTAATTTTTCTCTTTGTGTTGGTGATACCGTCATGTGATGTGTCTCGCTGTAATTCTTCATGTATTATCATCTTGTGACATTTTTGTTGCATTATGTTTGTGTTAAAATCTAGCTTTATATGCTGACATCTTTTCTCCTCAGTAAGAGTACACAATTCTTGGTAACAAGGGCTGTGTCTTTACACTGTTCCTGTTTTAGCCCCTGAGGTCATGTAGCACATATTCTTTATGCACAGCAGGGGTGCAGTGTATCATTTATTTAGTGTTTGGCAGATTATTTCACTCGTCTCTACACTCATCTCCATTGCTTCATGCTGATTTGTTTCTGCTCTGTAACCCCTGTTCTCAAATTTGACCTCTTCATCATGGTCTGTGTTTCATCAAATTCCCTCCTCATTTTAAATCAAATCAAGTTCTTCTGCTTACTTTCCACTTACGCTACTGACTGCAAATGTCTATCAGGTATACTTATACCTAGATTATTTATGCTGGAGCTGTAATGCATTTCACAATACCATATGCATCAAAGATGCTTCCCAGAGCAAAACTCTTTTTTATTACACCTACTCAATTTTGTAAGCCCATAACTCCTCCCAGTTGTCATTTCCGCAGCAGTGCCAGTGAGGACACTGATTGTGTGAACATTTTATAGGATGCCTGTCTAGTCCATTTTTTTAGTTAACCAGTTTATTTTTCTGCTAGTCCCTGGTCATCATCACTCACTCCACATTCTTCTGTATTTGAGAATTTATACAGGCTCTTCCTCTTTTAATTTAAATTCAATTCATTTCAGACATGAGTTTCTCTTCATGGACATTTTAATAAACTGCTCCATGTGCCATGGAAATGTTTTGAAACATAAGCAGAAAGCATCATTCACATTAATAGAATGTAGGAATGATTGCTAGTTTATCTGCACCTAAGTAGGGGGTATAGATTACAAAGGTAAACTGTAGCTAACTTGTTACATTTACTTTACCTGTTGGGTTACACTAACCTGTCATAGCGATAACTAGTAACAGTGTAACTTTCAGTAAATCCCAGGTCCTCAATAGACCTTGGTTTCCTTGAATATGTAAGGGAAGGGGGTACCTGACATTCTTATTGATAGGGACTACCTAAACAGTGTCAGTTGCATGATGTAAAACATATTTAGTTTTTTGTTGTTGTGTTGTTTTTTTTTTTTTCCCCACTGACAAATTGTTTACAAAATGATTCAGTGGTGAGAGAAGAAACTCTAAAAAATTCCAGCTGGAAGAATCAGAACATAGAACAACGGGATAGTTTTTGTGGGTGCTCTCTCTAATTTTTGAGAACTTAATTTCAAGGGAAGTATCTCAAGCCACGGGTTAGGACATTATCTACTCCTGAGACATCTGCAAGGGAGGCGGTAAAAGCTGATAGAGAGGGCTTGCTCCTGAGATTCAGCTGCCAAAGCCAAATCTTTGTACCCAGGTACTCCGGCCCATGAATAGAACACCTCCCATGACAAATACTTAAAGAAGGGACTGAACATCTGTTTTCATGCTATTGACAGGCGCCATGCATACTTGATTAAAAAGTAAGTCAAGATTGTCTTTAAACTATTTTCAAATCTAAAAATTGCAATGAATTCCAGAAATGTATGTTCATACATAAGGTATTTAAAATTATTTTTGTCCATAAAAATTGGGGATATATGTTCATTCAACGAGTCCCATCTCCTTCCATAAACTCCACCTGCTGCAATGTATTTATAGTCATCCTAAGAAGCAATCCTGAATAGAGGGGTTTTAGGACTAATCAAATTTGGTAGAGACTATCTGCTTTCTGGTTCATACCAGGAGCAGGGATAAAAATCAGACCTAAATGAACTGATTCAGAATTAAATACTTTATACATTTATAATCTAAACAATGACACATTGCTGGTGACTTATGTGACTTATTTAACCACGCTGTTTCTCCAAAGTGCATTAGTGAATTCACCTGGCTTTTGGGGAATGCTGTTAACCAAAGAGGCTGGTTGGAGATTTCTGTTTTGATGCATCTTTATTAAATAGGCTTGAATTTAGACATATCTAGAGAGTGCCACCTTGTGGACAAAATGCAGTAGCGGTAGGTGGAGGAAAGCTCATTTATAGGACATGTAAATCCATGCTGTTTGTTTGGTTACTCTCATTATATGAGCCTTGACAATCCAAATATTTCTTCAGTCGTATCCAGAGATCAAAATCTAAGAGAAAGTGATACAGACTGACCTAAAATTCCAGATAAACCATTTCCCCTAGTTTTAATATTATTATGTAAGAAAAAAATATAGTGTATTATGTAAAAGAAGAAATCCATGTGTCTATATTTACATAAAATATCACTTTGGTGGCATTCATAAAATACAAAGAAACAAAATTAGCAAGTCTTATTTAAGATAGAAACATTAGATTTACTTTCTACCTTGACATTTTGGTTAGCCAGCCCACCAGTCCACCCTCAGTCCCATGTAATTATTAATTCTCATATACATGGATTCCAAAACTCAACAGGCACCACTGAATTCTTTCCATTGAGGAAAAATATGGTTATGGGAAAGATACAGCACTGCATCAGGTTTCCATTGGTGATAACCTCTCCTTCAGACATCATTTTAACCCTATGTAGTTTAAAGAGCTAAAAGAAACTCATCTCAGTTCTGGGAAATACTTGCTTGATCCAGGTTTTTATAATATGAGAACACTATACTAGTGTTCATTTATTTAGTGTTACTTAGTGTTCACACAGTACTAGTGTACATTTAGTCTAGAATGAGAAGCTGGAAAGAAATAAAACCAAATCCTTCCAAATAAATATTAGCATTACTGTTGATATCTGTAGCAGTTTATACTTGACTCCTCTGCGTATCTTAAGATCACCTCTTAATATATAATGGCTTTGACCTCTCCAGAAGAAAGAGGATTTGGATGCACAGACTTTCTAGTAATTATTATAAAGAAATTGGTATCTACTTGGTTTACCAACTACTTTATGAATTCTGACTTAAAGGATCATGAATAATCTGAAATAGCTGAACTATATTTCAACCCCTGATAAAAATATCGGAAGATATATTTGGCTACCTTGTCTTGTAAAAAATTACTGTCTCAGTTCTTTGTCTTTGAAATGTCCATACATGGGTCTGTTCCTACTTAGATACCCTAACACTGAACATCCATGTCTCTACTGGCCAAGTCCCAGAGGTCTATGTCACAGGGAAGGAGCCAGAGAAGGTACTTTTGCTAGAAAACACTTGCAAAGCCCTTGCTTGTTCCCCCTTGTTTCTTCCCACCTCTTCCATGAAGTCACCCTTGACTTCATCCCTCATCCATCTCTGTCCCCGCGCTGTGCTGTGCTTAGTCGCCCAGTCGTTTCTGACACTTTGCCTCCCCAGGGACTGTAGCCTGCCAGGCTCCTCTGTCCATGGGGATTCTCCAGGCAAGCACACTGGAGTGGGTTGCCATGCCCTCTTCCAGGGCATCTTCCCAACCCAGGGATCAAACCCAGGCCTCCTGCATTGCAGGTGGGTTCTTTCCTGAATCACCAGGGAAGCCCAAGGATACTGGAGTGGGTAGTATATCCCTTCTCCAGGAGATCTTCCCAACCCAGGGATTGAACCGGGGTTTCCTACATTGCAGGCAGTCTTAACCAGCTGAGCTACCAGGGAAGACCCCTCCGTGCCCTTAAATATCTATAAATCTTCACCTCACAATTAAACCCTTAATTATACAAAGTCGTGTTTCATTCTCTAATTGTTTTACAAGTGTTCATCCTGATTCCTCACTATATGATGAGAAACTTGGGAGTGGTGAAGAATATATATATATATTTTTTTAAGTCCTGCATGGCATCCATCATGGGACTGAACACAGACGGCCCTCCATAAATAATTTAAAATAGAATGAATTTGCAGTGTGGCAGGGTGTTGGCCTTGTCCTATTTAATATGTGGGGAAATGACTTCGAAGACCTGAAGAAATGCTTTTCACAGATCTCTTTCGGTTAGGAATAAGAGCTCATAGTCCAGTGGGGGAGAGAGATATGCATTCAATTAAGTTACCATGTACAGTCAAATATTAGAGAGATGAAGAAACACTGGGGGAAAACTTAGAACTGCCTGCCTGGGATGTGTTCAGTAAGTAGTTAGAGGAGATATTTGAGCTGGGAGAGATGAACATTTTGAATATAGGTGGCACACACAAAGAACAGATTAGAGAATGACCCAGAATTATTTGAAGAATAGTATATTCAGAAGACAGAAATATAGGTAGGTAGGTGGGTTTTGAAATATGCTACTGCAAGTGAGGGAAATTAAACAGATTGTAAAGAACCTCATTCATGTTGCAAAATAGCTAGAAATCAACCCCTGGGTTCTGTAAATTCTGTCTTTTTCTCCTTTCTATTTCTTATACCGCCACTCTATTAATGAAATTCCTCTTTCTATCTTGAATGGAATAGTGAAGGACCACTTAATTAGTCTCCTCATCCCCAGATTTTTTTTCTATAGAAATCAAACCTCCACTCAGTTGAATAATTTCAAGCCATTGTGGTTTTCTAGTTCCTACCAAATTGAGAATAACCTCTTTGGCAGAAAGCACTCTCTGCAATAGGGCAATGACCTAAGTATCTGCATCATCTATAATACACCTTACGAAACAGTCAAATCCAATTTCCCCTGGCTTCCAGAGATAGTTCCGATTTGGAAAATGAATCATGCTTTCCAATTACTCACACCTTTCATTTTGCTTCAAGTGTCTTCCTATCTGCTTACCAAATTCTATCTCTTTCAAGTCCCACCTTGAGTGATAAATCCTACATGAATTATCCTCAGAAACCCACTAAATCATGACTTCTACCTCCTTTGAATCTCACAAGCCTGCATCTCTAAGTATGACAACCTGACATACATATTCTGTCCCACATAATAGTTATTTGTGTTCTTGTCCTCATGTGATCACCATATCTTTCTCACCTTGTCCTCTCTTGAAGGAAAAGATGTGGATTACAGTTGTCTTTGCCAACCTCAAAGCAATTGGCAACGTACCTTGTTGATGCCAGTTTTTAGCACTGGACAATTTTGTTTGTTTGTTTTTGCTCTTGGTCAGTGACACTAAGGATTATTGCAGGATCTGACACTATATCCTCCACAGAGCACACAGTCCAGAGAGAGCTTGTCACGTGTACACAGAAAAAAATAAGGTGAAGAAATGAACTGAGGACATGGATGGAATTGCTCAGTGAGAGTTCATTATGGAAGTAGCAAGATTCTACCATCCAAACTGAAATCATGTGGACTGGAATAGGCCCTGAACCTTATCTCACAGGTCCAGCCAGTGGATTACAATGATTTTCTGGGAAACCACATGTGAAGGTATGCATTTGACAAAGGGGATGAGGGCCACCTTACAAATCCAGGTCTGGATGGGTCCAATGACAATACTTTCCAGTATCCATATGCTGGAAAAAGGGTCAATGGAACCCCCTTTCACAAGGGAGTAGTAACTGATCTTCTTTATGTTTATAAAGAAGTACATACGTCTTGTAGAAAATTTGGACAGCAGGGAAATGTATCAACACAGAATTTAAAATCATTGTAATTGTATTATTTGAGATTATACTACATGATGTTATCTGAATCCTGTCTTTTCAGCTAACGATATGTTGGAGAGATTTCTCCATGTCATTAAACAATCTTTTAAAATAACAGCCATATCGTACTATACTCTGTGCACCATAACTTATTTAACCAATTGAGTGGGACCACTTTTGAACACTTCTGGGTGTGTAACAAGGGGTAAACAATCAGTTGCATTTTCTAAATTGTGTTAAATGGAAAGCAGTCATTAGGGGACCATGGCTGCTTAGTCCCATTCCAAATTCACCTCAAGATGACTTAGTATTAATGGAGAATATTGCACTTTTTTTTTTTAATCTTGTATTCTAACATCACCAAAGGAAGCATATAATGAGATGGGTTGATGTGGTGTGCAATGAAATAACTGTGTTAGTTTTATTCTTCTTCTGTGGGGAAATAACTTTCACCTTCAAAGGCAAATAGGTAAAGCAGAGACTTCCCAGAGAAGAGAGACAAGATATGCATCCATATTAATCACCAGGTGTTTTGCCAAGATGGACCAGAAATAGGAACACAAAGGAGCATTTGCCAAGGAAGCAACTGGAAAAGTGAAAATTTATCTTAATGACATTAACCTTCTTCCTCTAAACTTTTCTTTACCAGGAAAAAAAATACAAGAGGTATGACATGAGTTTTGAGTCACCCATTTGTGGGGTCTATGCCACAAGCATTTTCTTTTATCTCCATGAATGAGAATAATAGCTATTCTTATTTATAAAGTACAACAGCTAATATCCACTTTGAATAATCAGTGTGGGACTTGTAAACTAATGATAACAAAAACATTATTCTTAAAAATGATGAGGGAACCATAATAATATACTTCTACAGAGACTGCCAGAAGAAGATTTTTTGGGGAACAAAATGTTAATTCTATTTGCATGGGGAAGCCAAGGAAATATATTTTTAGGAGGAAGCGGGGCAAGAAAAGTTAAAATAGATGCAACCTCAAATTTATCCTAATAGTAGATTTTATGATTCCTTTAAAGTCCTAAGGTGTAATTCCATATGTCAGGCAACTATGCATAGACATAGATATATTAATAGTTATGATAGCTATGGCCATATGTACAGACCTAAAATTAAGTACCTAACCACAGGGGAGAAAATGTATTAAGTGTTTGATATACATTGTATCACTCAGTTGAGCGGCCTGAGGAATCTATTATATCTCTCATTTTCTGGTTAAAAAATGGGCCCTCAATTACCTACTGATCTCCCACTCAGTGTAACTAAGGATAAAGACCACATCATCCTCATAGTAACAGTGTTATTACTGCTACTTGATATGATATTTACCTATGTGTGGTATCACAATTTAATTCACGCTTAGATCTACTTATTGTTTGCATTATGCATTCAGTTCAGTTCAGTCGCTCAGTTGTGTCCTATACTTTGTGACCCATGGACTGCAGCACACAAGGCCTCCCTGTCCATCACCAACTCCCAGACTTTACTCAAATTCATGTCCATTGAGTCAGCGATGCCATCCAACCATCTCATCCTCTGTCATCCCCTTTTCCTCCTGGCCCCAATCTTTCCCAGCATCAGGGTCTTTTCAAATGAGTCAGCTCTTCGCATCAGGTGGCCAAAGAATTGGAGTTTCAGCTTCAATATCCAGTCCTTCCGAGGAATATTCAGGACTGATTTCCTTTAGGATGGACTGCTTGAATCTCCTTGCCATTCAAGGGACTCTCAAGAGTCCTCTCCAACACCACAGTTCAAAAGCATCAATTCTTCTGTGCTCAGCTTTCTTTATAGTTCAACTATCACATCCATACATGACCACTGGAAAAACCATGTCCTTGACTAGATGGACCTTAGTTGGCAAAGTAATGTCCCTGATTTTAATATGCTGTCTAGGTTGGCCATAAATATTTTTCCAAGGAGTAAGTGTCCTTCAATTTCATGGCTGCAGTCAAAATCTGCAGTGAATTTAAAGCAAAAAAGATAAAGTCTGCCACTGTTTCCACTGTTCCTCCATCTATTTGCCATGAAGTGATGGGACCAGATGCCATGATCTTAGTTTTCTGAATGTTGAGCTTTAAGTCAACTTTTTCACTCTCCTCTTTCACTTTCATCTAGAGACTTTTTAGTTCCTCTTCACTTTTTGCCATAAGGGTGGTGTCATATGCATATCTGAGATATTAACATTTCTTCTGGCAATCTTGATTCCAACTTGTGCTTCTTCCAGCCCAGCGTTTCTCATGACGTACTCTGCATATAAGTTAAATAAGCAGGGTGACAATATACAGCCTTGCCATACTCCTTTTCCTATTTGGAACCAGTCTGTTGTTCCATGTCCAGTTGTAACTGTTATTTCCTGACCTGCATATAGATTTCTCAAGAGGCAGGTCAGGTGGTCTGATATCTCCATCTCTTTAAGAATTTTCCACAGTTTATTATGATCCACACAGTCAAAGGCTTTGGCATAGTCAATAAAGCAGAAATAGATGTTTTACTGAAACTTTCTTGCTTTTTCGATGATCCAGCAGATGTTGGCAATTTGATCTCTGGTTCCTCTGCCTTTTCTAAAACCAGCTTGAACATCTGGAAGTTCATAGTTCATATTGTTGAAGCCTGGCATGGAGAATTTTGAGCATTACTTTACTAGCGTGTGAGGTAAGCGCAATTGTGCAGAAGTTTGAGCATTCTTTGGCATTGCCTTTCTTTTGGATTGGAATGAATATTGACCTTTTCCAGTCCTGTGACCACTGCTGAATTTTCCAAATTTCCTGGCATATTGAGTGTAGCACTTTCACAGCATCATCTTTTAGGATTTGAAATAGCTCAACTGGAATTCCGTCACCTCCACTAGCTTTGTTCAATGTGATGCTTCCTAAGCCCTCCTGATTTCACATTCCAGGATGTCTGACTCTAGGTGAGTGTGAGTGATCACACCATTGTGATTATCTGGGTCGTGAAGATCTTTTTTGTACAGTTCTTCTGTGTATTTTTGCCACCTCCTCTTAATATCTTCTGCTTCTGTTAGATCCATACCATTTCTGTCCTTTATTGAGCCCATCTTTGCATGAAATGTTCCCTTGGTATCTCTAATTTTCTTTAAGAGATCTCTAGTCTTTCCCATTGTATTGTTTTCCTCTATTTCTTTACATCGATCGCTGAGAAAGTCTTTCTTATCTCTCCTTGTTATACTTTGAAACTCTGCATTCAAATGGGTACATCTTTCCTTTTCTCCTTTGCTTTTGGCTTCTCTTCTTTTCACAGCTATTTGTAAGGCCTCCTCAGACAGCCATTTTACTTGTTTGCATTTCTTTTTCTTGGGGATGATCTTGATTCCTGTCTCCTGTCTCCCGCACTCCGTCCATAGCTCATCAGGCACTCTGTCTATTAGATCTAGACCCTTAAATCTATTTCTCACTTCCACTGTATAATTAAGGATTTGATTTAGGTCATAGCTGAATGGTCTAGTGGTTTTCCCCACTTTCTTCAATTTAAGTCTGAATTTGGCAATAAGTAGTTCATGATCTGAGCCACAGTCAGTTCCCAGTCTTATTCTTGCTGACTGTATAGAACCTCTCCATCTTTGGCTGCAATGAATATGATCAGTCTGATTTTGGTGTTCGATATCTGGTGATGACAATGTGTAGAGTCTTCTCTTGTGTTGTTGTAAGAGTTTGTTTGCTATGACCAGTGCGTTCTCTTGGCAGAACTCTATTAGTCTTTGCTCTGCTTCATTCTGTACTCCAGGGCCACATTTGCCTGTTACTCCAGGTGTTGACTTCCTACTTTTGCATTCCAGTCCCTTATAATGAAAAGGACATCTTTTTTGGGTATTAGTTCTAGAAGATCTTGTAGGTCTTCATAAAACCGTTCAGCTTCTTAAACGTTACTGGTCAGGGCACAGACTTGGATTATCATGATATTGAATGGTTTGCCTTGGGAATGAAGAGAGTTCATTCTTTCATTTTTGAGAATGCATCCAAGTACTGCATTTCAGATTCCTGTGTTTTCTAGAAGGTCTTGTAGATCTTCATAGCACCGTTTGACTTCAGTTTCTTCAGCATTACTGGTGAGGGCATAAACTTGGATTACCATGATATTGAATGATTTGCCTTGGAAACGAACAGACATGATTCTGTTGTTTTTGAGAATGCATCCAAGTACTGCATTTCAGACTCTTTTGTTGACTATGATGGCTACTCCATTTCTTCTAAGGGATTCTTTCCCACAGTAGTTAAATTCACCCATTCCAGTCCATTTTAATTCGTTCATTCCTAAAACATCAGTGTTCACTCTTTCCATCTCCTGTTTGACCACTTCCAATTTGCCTTGATTCATGGACCTAACATTCCAGGTTCCTATGCAGTATTGCTCTTTATAGCATTGAACCTTCCATCACCAGTCCCATCCACAACTGGGTATTGTTTTTGCTTTGGCTCTGTCTCTTCACTCTTTCTGGAGTTATTTCTCCACTGATCTCTTGTAGCATATTGGGCACCTACTGACCTGGGGAGTTCATCTTTCAGTGTCCTATCTTTTTGCCTTTTCATGCTATTCATGGGGTACTCAAGGCAGGAATACTGAAGTGGTTTGCCATTCCCTTCTCCAGTGGCCACATTTTGTCCACTGGAAATGACGGGTCATTTCCAGCATGACTCGTCCATCTTGGGTGGCCATACAAGGCATGGCTCATAGTTTCATTGAGTTAGACAAGGCTGTGGTCCATGTGATCAGATTGGTTACTTTTCTGTGATTGTGGTTCTCAGTCTGTCTGCCCTCTGATGGAGAAGGATAAGAGGCTTATGAAAGCTTCCTGATGGGATAGACTGACTGAAAGGGATACTGGGTCTTGTTCTGATGGGCGGGGTCATCCTCAGTAAATCTTTAATCCAATTTTCTGTTGATGGGTGGAGCTGTGTTCCCTCCCTGCTATTTACCTGAGCATTAAGGAGTCGGACAAGACTGAGGACTGAACCCAACGGAACTGAAGCAACTGATATATGATACCTTTTTTTAAACTCTGTGTTGCCCCTAAGGCTCAAGTCTAGTGGATATTTCTTCTTGGGTTGTGTTTTGTTTGATTGTTTTTCTTTTGGGGGGTATATTGCTCTTCCCTATCCCATGAGGTTCTTATGGGACTGACAATTGAAGCAGTTGCTCCCCTTGATACAAGGACAGACACTAGACCCAAACTAGCACGAGATTCTCTCTCTCTCTGAAATTTGAACAACATATACAGAAAGATGGAAGGTCAAGTCATCTTTCAGAAATATCCAGCTCTGCTGTAGTTCTTGCTCCACTTAATGATGTGTGGTTGCTTCATTCTTCCTTTGATTCCATCAGCTACAGTAAATATATCTCCTACCACCTCTGTAGGCCACATTTGAGGAATCAGTGAATTAGACTGGAATGGGTAAATTTAACTCAGATGACCATTATATCTACTACTGTGGGCAAGAATCCCTTAGAAGAAGTGGAGTAGCCATCATAGTCAACAAAAGAGTCCGAAAAAATAAAATTATTCCTCAAACATGTTAGTCACTTGTATTCTGTTTCTTACATTCAAATTACTACCCTTCAATTCACTGATGAGGCTACTGAGGTTCAGAGAGAAAACCAGGATACCAAGATGTGGAGAGAAAAAACCCAGAAACTCACCCAATTAGCAATTATGATTTAAACACACCCAGAGCGGCTCCCTGGAGATTTCTGCTTCTTGGACTGAACTTGCAGTAAGGAACAGTCTATTAAGGATCTGCAGAAACCCTCAGAGGCAAATTTTCCCTCCAAGCCTTTGTCTTGTAAATAGTGCTTTGCTTCCTGTATGAAACTCCTTTCTTTCTGTGCTACACTGATCCCTGGTGAAAGACACTGTGTTTCCATGTGTTTGTTTTTTATGTATGTATGTTTCAAATACAAAGTCTGTCTAATGTCTTCATAGAGGGCTTGGCCCAGGCTGAAGCTCCCCAAGACTCACTAGGAGGCCTGTTCACAATGCACCATTCTTGCTTAAACAGAGAAGGTGGGCTCACACCTTCTCTTTCCATCACTCATTTCTCTCTTGGAAATAGCGAATAGCTTATTCTTTCATGACTTCCCACTATTCTATGTGATTTTCCTTCACAGAACTATTAACTGGAGTCCAAAATGAAGGCAGATGAATTGGACCTGAGGGAATGTCATAGAATGAGCTGTGCTCTCAGCCAGCCTCATTATTTTAATTACCTAAAAAAATATAAAGAGTTAGGCAGGGTAGTGATTTCATACCTCGGGCCTACATGACAACAGGGGCTGGGAAAGATGGTTTCAAACTCTCTTGCTTATGGATTTCTCTAAAAGGTTTCTTGTTGTTGTTTTGTTTTGCCTTTTTTTTTTTTCCCAGTTTGTTTTCTGGAAGTAGTCCCACAAGCTTTTATAGAGTTAATACAATATGTCCCTGAAAGTGACTGAGCGGCTGATTTTGGACACCCACAGAATTAGGGCAGGAATTGGGGCCAAATAGTACAAGTCCACCAGGTGCCGCTCACTCTTCCATTCGGTGAGCAATTATTATGTAGCCGCTTCACGCCAGGCACTATTCTAGGCACCAGGAATACAACAGTAGATAGACAGTCAAAGTCCTTGCTCTCACAATGCTTATGTTCTAGCTGGGGTTGGAGGAACAGGAGAAAGTAATAAATACATGCACACACTTTATCTAGATGGCTAAAAAGAGAGAAATATGACGATCTGGGGAAAGACCATTCCAGGTAGATAAAACAGATTATAAAAATGCCCCCAAGTTGGAGCCAGCTTGGCTTGTTCAAGACTGGTCAGTAACGTGGCCCGAGAAGGTAAACTAGCGTCATATTTGACAGCTTAACTCTACCACGTACTGGCTGTGTGAACACAGAAGAATCACTTCACATCTCTTACCTCTGTTTCTACACTGTTATCTGTGGCTAATAATGCTTTCCTTACAAGGTCTGAAAAGTTAAATTGTGGAACATATATTGACAATTTAATGCCCGGCAAGTACAAAGATCAAAATAAACAATATTAGCCATCACTGACTTTGGTGTTACTAATTTGCAATATCGTCCTTTGTCTTCTGTAGTGTCCTATAATACAAAGTAAATCATGAGTCTCTAAACGTACTATTTCATTTTGCTGAGTATCGTCCCTCTTTCTGAGGGCCATACAAAAACACTCCTACTATCACCCTGTCATCTTTTCTACCAACCTGCTCTAAATCTCCATCATTCTTGATATCTCTTAAATGACACTCATCTGACCATGCCAATTAGTGATATAAATGATAGATCCAACTAAAGATAGCACATGCTACAGTGAAATTCCCATGTGCCATAAAAAAAAAAAAAAAAAAAAATCCCACATGCCACAACGAAGTTCCCATGTGCCATAACCAAAACCTAGTTGTCTTCAGCAACATTTAGATACCTTAGAGTTGATCTCAAGGTTCATCAGGTAAGTAACATCTATTTCATGTAAATAGCAGGATTCTAATAATAGAGAATGCTAGTTACAAAAATATGGGAAAAGCCAAATACCAAACAGTAGGCAGCTCAGAAATGAGAAAATGCAACAAGTCACCATCACCAAATAAGAAAATGTAACATAGGCTGTGGGGAAAAAAGAAGGAAATGGAATTGAGGGAGACGGGTGGGCTACAGTTCATGGGTTCACAAGAGAAGGACACAACATAGCGACAAACCACCACCACCAAGGACTGGGATCTTGAGGGGGCAGAAATGATGGGAGGTGGGACCAACCAGAGAAAGGATGTCCAGCAAGGGCGGGAGGCAGTCCTGCCAGGAACAGCATCAATAAATACAGGGAGAGTGAAAATTAATACAGTTTCTTCTTTTCTCTTCCCTCTAATATAATACCTGGTGTTTGCTTGCCATTGGCTAAACCTAGCTGGAGGCCAGAGGGAAAGGGAATCTGGAAAATATGGTCTGCAGAGGTGAATTGTTTATAATACACAGTGGAACAGAGAATGGGCAGGAAATGAACAGCATGGGATCAGACACCAAGTCTGCAGCATCACCACCTGATTACTCAGCTGTGGCATTTATCCAGCTCACAGAAACATCTGGGAGGTGAATAGGTACCTAGGAAACAATTTATCCTCAAAGCAAAGTCAGATACTCATTCTTGCCTGAGGGGAGGGATAATTTGTGAGGATTACCAATTGCTTCACTCATAGCTCAGTGGATAAATAATCTGCCTGCAATGCAGGAGACCCAGGTTCAATTCCTGGCCTGGGAAGATTTCCTGGAGAAAGAAATGGCAACCCACTCCAGTATTCTTGCCTGGAGAATCTCATGGGCAGAGGAGCCTAGCAAGCTACAGTAAATGGGATTTCAAGAGTTGGACACAACTTAGCGACTAAACCACCACCACCACCCACTGCTGCTTACTCATCTCCCCTTTCCAGCCAGAGCTTAACCCCAGGATATAGGCTTGGGTCTTAAGAAACAGGCAGTCTGCTATCCAAACCTGAAAGAGTTGATTAATTAAAATCTGTAGTGTATAAGGAGTCCCAAGCAGCACTCCTGGAAGTTATAATTCCACAGGATGACACAAAGGTACATTCGAGACACTGTTAACATGTTAGCAGAAATGAAAGTGATTTTTTGGCATAATAAGTACTAACCACTCTTAATAGTAAAAGAAATGACAGTCTTCTATAGATCCCTTAATGCTCCAGACCTCGACTGCTAGATATCCCAGTGTGGGCATTATCAGCAACCAAGGAGTTTTATTAGGTTCAAGCTGTAATGCCCACATCATTACATGAACCGGAACATGAATATCAGATTGTCACACTGAACTGAATTAAGGAGGAATAAAATGGTATAAATATAAAGGGAACTAAAGGAAATCAAACCTGAACATACATTTTCTCGGGCTCCAAAATCACTGTGGACAGTGACTGTAGCCATGAAATTAAAGACACTTACTCCTTAGAAAAGCTATGACAAACCTAGACAGAGTATTAAAAAGCAGAGACATTACTTTGCCAACAAAGGTGCATGTAGTCAAAGCTATGGTTTTTCCAGTAGTCACGCATGAATGTGAGAACTGGACTATAAAGAAAGCTGAGGGCTGAAGAATTGGTGTTTTTGAACTGTGTGTTGGAGAAGATGCTTGAGAGTCCCTTGGACTGCAAGGAGATCCAATCAGTCCATCCTAAAGGAAATCATTCCTGAATATTCATTGGAAGGACTGATGTTGAAGCTGAACCTCCAACACTTTGGCCACCTCATACAAAGAGCCAGCTCATTGGAAAAGACCCTGATGCCAGGAAATATTGAGAGCAGGAGGAGAAGAGGGCTATAGAGGATGAGATGGTTGGTGGCATCACCGACTCAACGGATATAAATTTAAGCAAACTCCAGGAGATAATGAAGGACAGGGAAGCCTGGTGTGCTGCAGTTCATGGGGTTACAAAGAATCGGACATGACTAAGCAACTGAATAGTACATTAAGGGAGCTGATAAGACTACTCATGAGTCTATGATAATATTTATTATTCATACATATGTTAATATTATATATGATTATATACGAATATGAATTTTATATAGATACCTTTCATTTTATTTAAGACACTATAACTTCAAATTAACATCCTAATTTCAGAGATGCTAAAGTAGGAAAAAGTAGTGCATCTCAGAGTCATTGAAAAATGGTCCATATCATTATAGATATAATTAGAATAAATGACTATTGAGGAGTTATTTTTTTATCAGGCACTATTCTAGGTGTTCTTACAATTCCTCTTTATAACAAATTTGGGGAGACAGGGTATGTACTTTGTTCATTTTCATTATATATATGACAAAATTGAGATTAAGGAACTTGCCTAAGGTTACAAAGCTATTGAGTCATGTATACAGGATTCAAACTCTACACTCATGTTCACATCCATGTGCTTATAGCGCTTCTGTGCCACACACTTCCTTGAGAAATTCCAAGAGCTGTTGGGCTGGGAGATACTTTAAGGAGAGGATAACATTATCTTCTGAAAATAGAAGGGAGGAGACATTGATCCTTGGGTTTTTATTTCTACTGTTGTGAATCAATAGATATATCTATTATGTATCAACACATGCGCACACACACACCACAAACACACAAAATGATGTGCATAAGGAAAGTTAGATTACACGTAAACAATTCATCATGAAGGAAATCAACCTTAAATATCAGAAGGACTAATGCTGAAGCTTTTGGCAATAAGGAGTTCATGATCTGAGCTACAGTCAGCTCACACTCTTATTTTTGCTGACTGTATAGAGCTTCTCCATCTTTGGCTGCAAAGAATATAATCAATTGGATTTCAGTGTTGACCATCAGGTGATGTCCATGTATAGAGTCTTCTCTTGTGTTGTTGGAAGAGGGTGTTTGCTATGACCTGTGCATTCTCTTGGCAGAACTCTATTAGCCTTTGCCCTGCTTCATTCCATACACCAAGGCCAAATTTGCCTGTTACTCCAGGTGTTTCCTGACTTCCTACTTTTGCATTCCAGTCCCCTATAACGAAAAGGACATATTTTTGGAGGGTTAGTTTTAGAAGGTCTTGTAGACCCTCTACAAGCATCTACAAAACAAAGCATCTTGGGATGTTTCAAAAGAACAGCATGTATACTATCTATGGTGAAACAGATCACCAGCCCAGGTGGGATGCATGAGACAAGTGCTCGGGCCTGGTACATTGGGAAGACCCAGAGGAATCGGGTGGAGAGGGAGGTGGGAGGGGGGATCGGGATGGGGAATAAGTGTAAATCTATGGCTGATTCATATCAATGTATGACAAAACCCACTGAAATGTTGTGAAGTAATTAGCCTCCAACTAATAAAAAAATTAAAAAATAAAAAAAAAAATAAAGGAAATTAACCCTGAACCCCATATAAAAGAAAAAAAAAAAGCATTCTGCTTTATTGACTATGCCAAAGCCTCTGACTGTGTGGATCACAATAAACTCTGGAAAATTCTGAAAGAGATGGGAATACCAGACCACCTGACCTGCCTCTTGAGAAACCTGTATGCAGGTCAGGAAGCAACAGTTAGAACTGGACATGGAACAACAGACTGGTTCCAAATAGGAGAAGGAGTACGTCAAGGCTGTAAACTCTCCCCCTGCTTATTTAACTTAAATGCAGAGTACATCATGAGAAACGCAGGGCTGGATGAAGCACAAGCTGGAATCAAGATTGCTGGGAGAAATATCAATAACCTCAGGTATGCAGATGACACAACCCTTAGGGGAGAAAGCAAAGAAGAACTAAAGAGCCTCTTGATGAAAGTGAAAGAGGAGAGTGAAAAAGTTGGCTTAAAGCTCAACATTCAGGAAATTAAGATCATGGCATCTGGTCCCATCACTTCATGGCAAATAGATGGGGAAACAGTGGAAACAGTGGCTGACTTTATTTTTTGGGGCTCCAAAATCAGTGCAGATGATATTGCAGCCATGACATTAAAAGATGCTCATTCCTTGGAAGGAAAGTTATGAACAACCTAGACAGCATATTAAAAAGCAGAGACATTACTTTGTCAACAAAGGTCCCTCTAGTCAAGACTATGGTTTTTCCAGTGGTCATGTATGGATGTGAGAGTTGGACTGTAAAGAGAGCTGAGAGCCGCAGAATTGATGCTATTGAACTGTGGTGCTGGAGAAGACTCTTGAGAGTCCCTTGGACTGCAAGGAGATCCAGCCAGTCCATCCTAAAGGAGATCAGTACTGAGTGTTTATTAGAAGGACCATTGTTGAAGCTGAAACTCTAATACTTTGGCCACCTCATGCAAAGAGCTGACTCATTTGAAAAGACCCTGATGCTGGGAAAGATTGAGGGCAGGAGAAGGGGATGACAGAGGATGAGATGGTTCAATAGCATCACTGACTCAATGGACAGGGGTTTGGGTGGACTCCGGGAGTTGGTGATGGACAGGGAGGCCTGGTGTGCTGCAGTTCATGGGGTCGCAAAGAGTCAAACATGACTGAGTGACTGAACTGAACTGAATGCTGAAGCTTTATTACTTTGACCACTTGATGTGAAGAGCTGACTCACTGGAAAAGACCCTGATGCTGGAAAAGATTGAAGACCAAACAAGAAGGCAGCAGCAGAGAATGAGATGGTTGGATGGCATCACTGACTCAATGGACGTGAGTTTGAGCATATTCTGGGAGATAATGAAGGACAGGAAACCTGGTGTGCAGTAGTTCATGGAGTCGCAAGGAGTTAGACACGACTTAGTGACTTCGATGATGTCTGTATGTTGCTCCTAGGCTTGGACTATATATCTGTCATCTGCATATACCAAAAAACACTTAACAGTAAACTGCATTTGAGTAAACAGTAAATGTTTTCTCACTGAGTAATCAATTATTAAATAGTTGTGTGTGTGTGTGTGTGTGTGTGTGTGTGTGTATGGGATGTTTTGGTGGGCACAGAGACTCCTAAGAGACTGCTCCTAGCTGAATCAGAATCTAGCTAATCAACATAATACAGGTAAAGAAGGCAATGACAATTGGAGGATTAGATCTTTCTTTTTTTTTTATTAAGCTGGGATACTTACAAAAAGGGGGCTGTCTCATACATTTTTCACTAGCTAAAATGATAAAATATTGATTCAGAATTCACAATTAATCCTTATAAGCAAACCATGTTTTTAATAATTCAGTCACGTCTCTCGGTGGTCTTGTTTGCTCCTTCCCCATGGCTAAGCAGAAACTGCTTGGTGGAAAGATGGGGACCATTTTTACTCAGGAGCATCAACTCAAATTCCTATAATTACACATCATGGTAAATATTAACTCTCTCTAAGTGCTTAGCTTCATTCCCAAAATGCTTTCTAAGTAGAAATATAGTCCATTCTTTTCCTTCTAAGCCCACTTGAAACCTGTTTTCTTTCATGTGCTCATTGGATGCAATCTTGTTTTGACTTCTAATTAGCTCGGAAGCTTTTTGACTCACAAAATTCACTATAGCTCTGAGGATGGAGATACAAAATGACAGGTGGATAGTCTCTTAAAGTGCCACAAATCAGGTGAATGGAAACTTGAAGCCCTGTCTCTGTCATCAGTCTGTTTTGAGATTATATGGCTCCCTAGTTGGCCTCAGTTACCTTATTTGGATAATGTAAGAACCTCTCCAGGCCTCTTTTGACTTAAATAAATAACTTACTTGAACTTATGTCCCATTATTCTTTGAGCTCAGGCACTGAGGTTCAAACATATTCTGCAGAGTGCAGAAAGTAATAGAGACAGCATCTTAATCAATAAAAAGGATGTCTGTGATCAGGGCTTTGGTCAGCCTCAAAAGTAAACAAATTCTTATTTAAGCTATGTACTCAGTATTGTCTGATGATACAATCCCATGATTTCAAACATATACATGTTAAATTTTTATTTTGTGTTTATGCTCTACATATCTTAGTCAGCAGTCCCCTTAAATTCATAGGGGGAAAAAAAAAGCACACAGATCATCACATAATTTCTGATGTTTACAATCTCTATTCAAGTATGTCAATTTTATGCATACAACCTTGAAGATAAGGAGAGGTATAACTTTCAAATGAGGTTTTAAAATACAGGAGTTTCAAAAAATATTTTGGATTAAGCAGATAGGATCTTTTGACTCTGTCCCCTAATCCTCTCTAAATTTAGGCAATTCTCCTCTTCTTTATCCTAATAATATTATTTGTTCCCATTTTTTTGAGAGTAAGTTCTCATATGTTCTCAGGATAATGATACACGTTAGTTCAACTCTTAACAAATTGTGTTCCACTGGAGATAATACTCTGTAATACACTGATGATGTTTGAAATTATATCTCCTTCTTAGAGAGGTCTTACTAATACAAGAAAAACTTGCTTAAAATCATGTAACCCAGATTTCTCATGAATCCTATCCCACTCTTACCCAGAACCACCCCACAACTCCAGAACACCTAACGTCCTGCAGAAATATTGCTGTGTTGAGAACACAGTCAGAGGAAGTAATATTAGTTCATTAGAGTTCATTAGAGTTCATTAGAGTTCAGCAGAGTACTGTAATAGTAGTAGTGTTTAGTTGCTCAGTCTTGTCCCACTCTTTTACGACTCCATGGACTATAGCCCACAAGGCTCCTTTGTTCATGGAATTCTCCAGGCAAAAATACTTGAGTGGGTAGTCATTCCCTTCTCTAGGGAATTTTCCTGACCCAGGGATCAAACCCAGGTTTCCTGTTTTGCAGGCAGACTCTTTACTGTCTGAGCCACCCATGTAGGATGTTAATTGTAGTCCTGACTGTTCTTCAGGTATCAACCTGCCTTCTGGTCCTGGGTTCAAAAGTCTTATTTGTTAGATACAAGCTTGGTCAACTCATTCTGGTATATTTCTTAAATTCTAAAAGCCTGCTGCTTCATTAGTAAAAATAGGACAATAAAAATGTTTTGTGCTGGTTTCACGGAGAAGGCAATGGCAAGCCACTCCAGTACTCTTGCCTGGAGAATCCCATGGACGGAGGAGACTGGTTAGGCTGCAGTCCAGGAGTCGCTAAGGGTCAGACACGACTGAGCGACTTCACTTCCACTTTTCACTTTCATGCATTGGAGAAGGAAATGGAAACCCACTCCAGTGTTCTTGCCTGGAGAATCCCAGGGATGGAGGAGCCTGGTGGGCTGCCATCTATGGTGTCGCACAGAGTTGGACACGACTGAAGTGACTTAGCAGCAGCAACAGCTGGTTTCAAAATTTAAATGAAATGAAAACTATATGTGGCCTGAGTAATAATTCAATTAGTAACTATTGTCATTACTCTTGCTACTCTATCACTTTCATCTGCTGCTGGCCTCTGACATGATGACATGCTTATGCAGGAATGTCTGCCCTCTACTGGAATTATTAGAGCCTGTTTTACCTCCTATGACAAATGAAGGTCATTGATCTATTCACAAAACCTCTCAAATTCTTGTCAGACCTTTACCCAATGCTGGCCCTCTAAGCAGCTGATACACTGACCTTGCAAATGGTAAAAGATGGATAATTAGCCATTCTCTTAAGACATCTTAAGACAGCCAGACCATCATACCAGTCACTTTAATGTGGGGTGATAAAACATAACCATTTTTATGAGGCTTATCCTGGAGATCCTAATGATAAAACCTACCAGAAAGGCAGTGGATAACTGGAAGAAGTGCTACCTGAGTTTTAAAATAATGGCCCTAACACACCAAGCTCAATCCCACAAATGAGATTTGTGCATCACAATAAAAAACAATGGGGCAACAGCAAAATATCCATAGAAAAATGTCTCCTTTTCCCTTCCTCTCTCTTATCACTTGTTTAAGCAATCAGTTCAGTTGCTCAATCATGTCCAATTCTTTGCGACCCCATGGACTGCAGCATGCCAGGTTTCCCTGTCCATCACCAACTCCCGAAGCTTACTCAAACTCATGTCCATAGAGTTGGCGATGCCATTCAACCATCTCACCCTCTGTCACCCCCTTCTCCTCCCACCTTCAATCTTTCCCAGCATCAGAGTCTTTTCCAATGAGTCAGTTCTTTGCATCAGGTGGCCAAAGTATCGGAGTTTATGCAATAAAACTCTCTTAAAGTAATCTTACACATATGTGATCAACATACTCCACTTCATATTGGGCAAAACAGAGTGTATATCTAAGGAGTTAATTGTGAAAGCTGTTTTTCTCCTACTAATGGACAGAATACAACATCAGCTCAAACCATTTTTTATGAGTGTGGGATAAAGCATAGCCTTAAGACCACTTACCTGAATTTTCCTGGTATTTTTCACTTTTGCCATCACAGACCTTCCTTTTCTTCCCCAAAGTATATATATATTTTTCATTTCTTTGCTCATAATTTGTCAACATTTTCCAGATTAATTTGTCCTATTTCCTCTCCCCATATCATCTGGGGATTTAAACTTGTCCTATTGATTCACCATCATGCAAATCTTTCCCATAACTAATTTATTTATTCAGGACAGAGCAGCAGTTATTACTAAGTCAAACACATTGGCAAAGTTAAAGTAAATACTGAAGATTAGTTAGAAAAATAAGAGACTATTATGCTATTCTAAATTATTTTCTGGTTGGTGGGGAAAAAAAATGTTTTCTTACCTTTTCTTCTGATAATAGCTGCGTGGGTGTCTATAGTTCTAATGGAGGATTAAAATGTTGATGACTTCCTTTTAGAACACATCGTGACTTTGAGCCTGGTAATAAAAGATTTTCATGATTTCAGATATTTTTTTGAATTGACAAAACAAATGTCTTTACTTGAGTTTATTTTTCAACTACAAAGAGTCTCTGAAACTGAGTTCTCTTTTGTGTGGGCTAATGCAAAGGAGCTCAAGACAATTTCAAAAAAAGAAAGGAGCTCAAGACATGTCCCTACAGATTTCCTTGGTGGTCCAGTGGTTAAGAATTCACCTTTCAATGCAGGGGGCATGGATTCAATCCCTGCTCAGGGAACTAAGGTCCCATATGCCACAGAGCAACTAAGCCTGCACCACAACTATTGAAGCCCCATGCTCTGGAGACCATGCTCTGCACAAGAGCGGCGCACACACCACAACAAGAAGCCTTCAAACTCCAATTAGAAAATGCCTATGTGCTGCAGTGAGGACACAGCGCAGCCAAAAAGAAAAAAGAAACTTTCTAAAAACATGGTGTCCCAAAGCCTAACCCAACCAAATCACCTGCTAGCAAAGAGATAGTCTTTCTAGAAGAAAACCACTCTCTTCCTTTTGGGTTTGTTTTAAATTCCAAGGTCTTGATTCCTTAAGATGATGATTCACAACCAAGTCTCCACATTAGGGACTCAAAATCCATGCTAATTTAGAGTCAACACGAGTGAAGCCAGATTGGAAAATGAAACTGTATCCCTGGTGACAGGGTTATGTGAACTTCTGGTTCTTAACCATTCCTGAAAGCATGCCCTCTCTCATGTTCTCCCTTTATATAAACTAATGAGTTGCCTTATAGGTAAACTGGTTTTAGTTGGATTACACGTTTTTGGAAACACAGAAGATCTTAGTGTTAACACATTTCCTACATCCAATGGAAAAATTCAAGAGGATGATATCTCTGATGAGAGGTTGTGCAACCTATATTTTCAAACCTCCAGTGATCATAAATTCATCTACTTCAGTGACAATCCAATCCAGTTTATAAGACGACTATTAGAAATGCCCTTTTCTTATATTTTATGACTCAAAACACTTGATTTCCTCTACCATGTAGGTAGTAACCTTGTAAATATTTGAAGGCACGTCCGATGCTCTCCCCCACAAACCTTCCCTTCTTTAAATAAATGTTCAGATTTCTTTTGCATCTTAATATGACTTTGAGTGCCCTTGCCATTCTAATTGCTTACTCCTAGATACTTGAAGCTTTACCAATTTCTCTTATTAACTGTGCCTTACAAATGGATGCTGTATCACATCTATGTTTTAACCCACGCAGAGAACACACTAAATATTCTCTTTCTTAGAATATTAAATTCAACTATGCATGGTAAAAGTCACCTCTTCGTGTTGCTGCCAAACCATATGTGAGGCAGTGATTCTCAAGTCAAAGTGAGGTTACCAAAATCCTTTGGAGAAACTCTTTTTGTCCCCCAAATTTACATAACTCTTTCACCCCTCACAGTTACTATTCTTTGACAGAAAACCAAAGAAGTTTCAATCTGTTCTATAATCTAGATCTGACACGATTACTTTTCTGACCTGTTACACTGATTGATTTATTCTGTAATTACTTGAAAGCTCTGAGCATGATAATTCAAACTTCCCTTCTTTACTTATTCTTAGCTATCTACTTTATCAAAGTTTAGCTTCTGCATTTATAAAATGTGGAGAGCAGTACCATTATCTTAGGATGTTGCAAAAATTAAATGAGATGTATTACATATAATAAACACAGATACATTTCAGTGTCTGGAGTATAAGTGCTTTGTAAATCTAAGCTTAAAAATAATGGCATAGAGGGCTTCCATGAGCTTACTTACATGCACCTTTGCAATTTCTTGTGCTTTCAGCTCTTGTATCCTAAACTATTCTCAATAGCATTTAATTTCTGTAGCGTGCAGATTTATTAAAAAATGTCATACTGTCCAGCCAAATATGACTCTAAAGTCTTTTTTACATACATTTCTATGCTACAACACAACCCTGTTATGTATTCACGCTATAGTTTCTGAGGGCCAAAAGGTAGTACCTTTACAGTGATCAAAATTCAATTTCACCTCATCAGATAAAATCCACTGACTTCAACATTTAATTTTTTTATCATTCTTTTTAATTCTTCCAAACTCTGTCAAGTAGTATATTAATTATACATTTCCTGCCATCACTCTTTAAGCCCTAAGTGGGCAGAACACTAATGAAATAAAATTTCTGATATTAAGGAGCTTACATTCTAACCATAAAAAGTACAGTTCTATAAGTGCAACATCAAAATAATACATTCACAAGTTAGAAAATATATATGATAGAATATATGACAATGATCAGATACATGCTAAATGGAAATCTGAAAAAATTAATTATCCTAATGGGAAAATCTTGAAAGATAACAGAAGAAAACTATTTGGGGGATGGAATTTAAAGTAACCTCTAAATAAGGACTGATGAACAAGAGAGAAGAGGAGGGAATTATTGTAAGGTGTATGAATATGGCCAGAGGCAGGGATGAGCAAGTCTTATATTATGGAATAAAAGCTGATATAATCTTCCAATTGTTAGTTTCAAAAGGTAAATAAATACCTCCATTTGGATTCTCTACCAGTGTTTGTTTAAAATTAACAGGGGTTCTGAATAAATACCACAAATTCATAGGTGAATCCTTAACATATGCTAACCTTTTTAGAGATCTCTAGCCTGGAATGATATGTGATTAGGCCACACTAGGAATTTGAATTATAAAGACAAATACTGCCAATGTGGAAAAATATTTTATCCAAATCTTTGGAGGTAGAGAAAGTAGAGAATTAAAATTATGATTAAAAAAGACATTTACATGTTTTGCTCTTTTGATTAATCGTCTCTGTCTTGTATGAATACCCACAATATGCAATGTACCATCTGGAAAAATAAACACAGGAAAGCTGCAGGGCTAATGATTTATAAATCTCTTTATTCCAACAATCTCTGGTCTCCAAAGTGATATAAAATAGATATAGAATCAGCAGAACTTCTCTTTTCCAAATTTCTAACTTGTATTAACTAGTTTCTGTTTAAAGCTTGGACTATATTTGCAATTCCCCAAAACATTGAGGTAAGAATATTTTAAGTAATTACTTAAATATGGAATAAAAATTATAGCAAATCATTTCATAGTCAATTTTTTTGTGTTTAAAATTATACTGGTAACCAGTTTGTGTGATACTCTACTAATTGCCACTGGAAGGTTATAATGCATTAAGGGTACTTAAACATGTACACCATTATTAAAAACACACAACAGTGTTGGATAAGAGAGAAAAATTCCATTTCTAATCATTGTCATTAAGAAAATCATTGGAAAAGAGGTGAAATTTGACCTAGGGCTGGGTAGGAAAAATAGCATGGTTGAAGTTGGGAAGAACTTGCCAGGCAGTAAAAATGGTGGTGAAAACATGGCTGTGAAAAACTTTCAAGGATTCCTCACAAATAAATTCTGCTAAGCTAGGTAGGCGCTCAAATATCAGTTTTGTCAAAACTGCTAATAGACCAGCTATCCTTTGATTTTGCAATTAAAGGGTAAGTTTTGTTTAGAAGGAAACTTTGTTTTGAATGACTTTTATCCTAAAATAACAGTAATTTGTGAGGTTTTTGTTTTGTCCAAAGAAACGACACCAATTGTGCTGTAAAGTTATATATAAATATCTAAAAAATAAATGCAAAATATATTATTACTTATAATAAGATCATGAAATCTTCACTTAAGAATAGAAAAAAGCAAGAAGAGGGATTATTAAATCTTAAAATTTCTGATAATTTGTGAAAGATTTCGGACAATTTTTTTCTGTTGCTACATAACCATTTTAGATTGGGACACTGGGTGAAGATCCCCTGGAGAAGGAAATGCCAACACAAATGGCAACCCACTCCAGTATTTTTGCCAGGGAAATCCCATGGACAGAGGAGCCTGGCAGGCTACAGACCATGGGGTTGCGAGAGTGGTACATAACTTCACAACTGAACAACAACTATACACTCCTAATTTAGAAAGTAATTCCTTGAGATAGAACTCAGGGAAAGAACGATTCCTAACTCAGATTTTTCATGCTGAATTAAACTTGGACAGATCTACTACCAAACATGACAATTAAGCTGTTAAAATAATTATATCAGTTAATGAAAGCATAAGTATACATCAAAGCTGTGGTTTTTCCAGTAGTCATGTTTGGATGTGAGAGTTGGACCATAAAGAAGGCTGAGCACCAAAGAATTGATGCTTTCTGAACTGCGGTGCTGGAGAAGACTCTTGAGAGTTCCTTGGACAGTAAAGAGATCAAAGCAGTCAATCCTAAAGGAAATCAGTCCTGAATATTCTTTGGAAAGACTGATGCTGAAGCTGAAGCTCCAATACTTTGTGCATCTGATAAGAAGAGCTGACTCACTGGAAAAGACCCTGTTGCTGGGAAAGATTGAGAGCAGGAGGAGAAGGGAGTGACAGAGGATGAGATGGCTGGATGACATCACTGACTTAATAGACATGAACTTGAGCAAACTTCAGGAGATAGTGAAGGACAGGTAAGCCTAGTGTGCTGCAGTCCATAGAGTTGCAAAGAGTTGGACATGATTTAGCAACTAAATAACAATAAGTATACATTGATCAGAAGGCTATAAATTGTTTGTTGTTTAGTCACCCAGTCCTGTCTGACTCTCCATGACCCCATGGACTGCAGTACACCAGACCTCCCGGTCCCTCACTCTCTCCTAGAGTTTACCCAAGTTCATGCTCATTGCATTGGTGATGCCATCCAGTCACCTCATCCTCTGACTCCCTCTTTTCCTTCTGCCCTCAATTTTTCTCAGCATCACGGACTATCCAATGAGTCAGCTGTTCACATCAGATGACCAAAATGCTGGAGTTTCAGCTTCAGCATCAGTACTACCAACAAGTATTCAGGGTTGATTTCCCATAAGATTGATTGTTTTTATCTCCTGGCTGTCCAAGGGACTCTAAGCAGTCTTCTTCAGCATGACAGTTGAAGGCATCAATTCTTCTGTGCTCTGTCTTCTTTACAGTCCAGCCCTCACAATTGTACATGACCACTGGGAAGACCATAGCCTTGACTATATGGGACCTTTGCTGGCAGAGTTATGTCTATGCTTTTCAACACACTGTCTAGGTTTATCATGGCTTTCCTGCCAAGAAGCAAATATCTTCTGATTTTATGGCTGCAGTCACCATCACAGTGATTTTAGAGCCCAAGAAGAGGAAATCTATCACTATTTCCACATTTCCCTCCTCTATTTGCCATGAAGTAATGGGACAGGATCTTAGTTTTTTTTAAAAATATTTAGTTCTAAGCCGGCTGTTTTACTCTCCTCCTTTACCTGCATCAAGGGGCCTTTTATTTCCTCTTTGCTTTCTGTCATTAGAGTTGTATCATCCACATAAGTGAGGTTGTTAATGTTTCTCCCATCAGTCTTGGTTCTAGCTTGTAACTCATCCAGCCTTGGATTTGTCATGATGTGCTCAGTGTATAGATTAAACAAACAGGGTGACAGCAGACAGCCCTGTCATACTCCTTTTTCAATCCTGAACCCATCAGTTGTTCCATACAGGGTTCTAACTGTTGCTTCTTGACCTTCATACAGGTTTCTCAGTAGACAGCTAAGATGGTTTCATATTTTCATCTCTTCAAGAGCATTCCACAATTTATTATGATCCACACAGTCAAAGTCACAGGTGATGAAACAGAAGTAGATGTTTTTTCTGGGATTCCCTAGCTTTCTCTATGATCTGGTGAATGTTGGCCATTTGATCTCTGGTTCCTCTTCCTTTTCTAAATCCAGCTAGGACATCTGCAAGTTCTTGGCTCATACAATGCTGGAGCCCAGCAAGCAAGATTTTAAGCATGAACTTACAAGCATGGGCTCTACTGTGCTGTAGTTAGTGTCCAGTGTGTCCAACTCTTTGTGAGCCCGTGGACTATAGCCCGCCAGGCTTCTCTGTCCATGGGGATTCTCCCGGCAAGAATACTAGAGTGGGCTGCCATGCCCTCCTCCAGGGGATCTTTGCAACCCACGGGTTGAACTCAGGTCTCCCACATTGCAGGTGGATTGTTTACCATCTGAGCCACCAGGAATACTAGATGGGAGATGAGTGCAATTGTCCAATGGTTAACACATTCTTTAGTACTACCCTTCTTGGGACTTCTGAGGACTGACCTTTTCCAGTTCTGTGGCCACTGCTAGGTCTTCCAGATTTGCTGACACAGTGAATGCAATATCTTGATGGTAGCATCCTTTAGCGTTTTGAATAGTTCTACTGGAATTCGATCACATCCACTAGCTTTGTTCATAGTGATGCTTCCTAAGGCCCACTTGACTTCTCTCTCCAGAATGTCTGGCTCTGGGTGGCTAACCACACCATCATAGTAATCCAGTTCACTTAGATCTATTTTTGTACAGTTCTTCCATGTATTCTTTACATCTTTTCTTGATCTCTTCATTGTCTACTAGGTCTCCACCATTTATGTCCTTTCTTGTGCCCATCTCTGGGCAAAATGTTCCCTGATATCTCTAATTTTCCTGACGAGATCTCTAGTTTTCCCCCTTCTATTGGTTTCTTCTACTTTTATACACTGCTCATTGAAGAAGGACTTCTTGTCTCTCCATGCAGTTCTTTGGAAATCTGCATTTAGTTGGATATACCTTTCCCTTTCTCCCTTGCTTTTTGCTTCTCTTCTTTCTTTAATTATTTGTAAGGCCCCCTCAGATAATCACTTTGCCTTCTTGCTTTCCTTTTTCTTTGGGCTGGTTTTGTTTGCTGCTTCCTGAAAAAATTGCTAACTGACTTTAATGCAGAACTGAAAGTGTGATAATAGGGCAGTTTTTTAGGAAGCTGGTTTTGCAAGAGTGAGAACCCTCTCTTTATGATGATTCAGGTATTTAGATTACACCCAGCATCTGGGATGGTCACAAGGAGCAGCTTTGTAAATGGTGTTTTGTGTAGTTTGTCTAGTATACAAATGCTTTTTTCTTCTTTATTCTTATTCCAAAATTGCTTGTATAATGAATCAATTGTCATATTTTAATGTACAAAACTGAAATATCTCCTCTCTTCCCTCTTCACTCACAACATATTGACATAATTATTATTATTTAGTACCTATCCATCTACAATGGCTTTCTATAAACATATAAAAGCATGGGTGTACTTCTCCCTTTTTATCTGTTTTTCAATAAAATAGGATTATAAATATATTATTCTGTATATTTTTTCCTTGTTAACAATATGGCCTTCTTGTCAGGTCAATACATGTAGACATAACCTGTTTTTAATAGTGTCATGCTGTTTTGTAAAATGAATGCCCATGACTTCCTCCAATATTTCCCCTGTAGGAGACTTCCTCCTCATGTATTTACTGTCAAAGTGCAGTAATTAACATCTTTGTGTACACATTCTTAGATACTGATAACTTTATTTCATTTTGATAGGTGACTAATTATGGGATTGCAGAAGCAAAGCAAAGGCATATTTTGATTTTATGATTATAGATAAAGCCATTTTACTATCAAAGGAGCTGGTTGCAGAAATTTACATTTATACCAATGATCTATTATGGTGTTTCTTTCCCTGTACTTTTTTTTTTCCATAACTGAATACAGGCAATAGTTTTCATTTTTTTCAATGAGAAAGTACATGATGTGGTTGTCCTATTTTGTGATTACCCAGCTACTAATGAACTTGAACAATTTTCATATATTCACTTGACATCTGTATTTAATTTCTTGTACATTCTCTGTTCAAATTTATTGTCCATTTTTCTGATTGATATCCTATTAATAAATCTTCAGATCTTTCTAAATCATTATCATTTTATCAATTTTATGTGATATCAATACTTAAATTTTTATTTAGCCTTCTATTTTTGATTAGTCATACAAACCTCCTAATTATAATGTCATCTAATTTCTCGGGGGTTTTTTGTTTATCTGCTTTGATTTTACTCTATGTTTTATCAACTTAGTGCCATTTTCTCCCCACAAAATTATGTAAAAATTTTCTTCAAATGTTTTATACCTTATATTTAAATGCTATAATACATCTGATTGTGTCTGTGTATGTGTGTTTCTTGTGATATTTGATGTGGTATATTTTTACACTCTTTGAACTGAATAACTATATCAATAAGGACTCTGGCATGAAAACGAAGACACAAACAGGGTAAAAGTTTTAGTAAAGGGACTGTTTATAAGCATGAGGCAAGACTGAGGAAAGAAAAAAATGAAAGATTTTTTTTAAAAATTTCTTCTAATATTTCAAGGGACTGGAAGGGCTGAGAAGGCAAGAGGAGAGAATGGTTACCAGAAGCCTACAGGAAGCAGGCACCTAAAAGAAATCATGTCCTTCAGGAGAGGGATGGCACCAACACACAGTCCCACAGGGAGATATATAGAGGAATAAATACACTTACCTCACCTAACCTTACTGTCCTTTTACTCTAAGTCACCCTTTTTGATGCCTCTCTTTGGGTAAACTCTACAAGAAAGACATGACCAAGCAACTAAATAACCAAATGCAGCTCACATCACTGAAGGGTGGAAAGAGGATTCAACATGGCAGCCATTAGTCACCCACTGCGGCTGAAGTCTGAATTGAAATGTACTTTCTACATAAAAGACATTAGTCTTCCAGGTGGTACTAGTGGTAAAGAACTCGCCTGCTAATGCAGGAGACATAAGAGAGACAGACTTGATCTCATGAAAACCCACTCCAGTATTCTTGCCTGGAGAATCCCATGGACAGAGGAGACTTGGTGGGATACACTCCTTAGGGTCACTAAGAATCCGACACGAAGTGACTTAGCACACACACACATAAAAGAGGTACTAATGTCAAAGAATGGATAGGAAAAACAAAAAGAATAAGAGATATCTAACTAACAATTTGCTTTTATATTCATTGCACATTGAAATGGTATAATAATGTTGTTCAGTTGCTCAGTCACGTCTGACTATTTGTGACCCCATGGACTGCAGCATGACAAGCTTCCCTATCCTTCACTATCTGCTGGAGTTTGCCCAAACTCACATCCATTGAATCAGTGATGCCATCCAACCATCTCATCCTCTAGCGCCCACTTCTCTTGCCCCCCATCTTTCCCAGCAACAGAGTCTTTTCCAATGAGTTAGCTCTTCACATCAGGTGCGCAAAATACAGGGGCATCGATCCATACAGTGAATTTTCTTTAGGATTGAGTGGTTTGATCTCTGCAGTCTAAGGGACTCTCAAGAGTCTTCTCCAGCACCACAATTCAGAAAGAATCAATTATTTGGTGCTCAGCCTTCCTTATCGTCCAAATCACACCTGTACATGACTAGAAAAATCTTAGCTCTGACTATATAGACCTTTGCTGGCAAAATGATAATGTCTTTGCTTTTTAATACACTGTCTAGGTTGCTTTTTTTTTTTTTGTATGTGTGTGTTTTTTACACAATCAGCAAAAACAATGCAATACTACTGAGCTATAAAAATAATGAAATCTTGCCATTTTCAACATGAATAGACTTAAAGGGTACTATGCCAACTGATACGTCAGACAGAGAAAGACAAATACCATGTGATTTCACTTGTATGTGAAATCTAAAAGATGGAACAAACAAATAACATGACAAAACAGAATCTTAGATACTGAAAACTGGCAGTGGCCAGAGAGAAGGGAGGTACGGGGATTGGCCAAATAAGTGAACAGGATCAAAAGGTGGAAGAGAAAGTCATTCAGTCATGTCCGGCTCTCTGTGACCCCATGGACTGTATAGTCCATGGAATTCTCCAGGCCAGAATGCTGGAGTGGGTAGTCTTTCCCTTCTCCAGGGGATTTTCTCGACTCAGGGATAGAACCCAGGTCTTCCACATTACGGGCAGATTCTTTACCAGCTGAGCCACCAGGGAAGCCCAAGAATACTGGAGTGGGTAGCCTATCCCTTCTTCAGTACATCTTCCCAACCCAGGAATCGAACCAGGGTCTCCTGCATTGCAGGCAGATTCTTTACCAACTGGACCTCTCAGGGAAGACCAAGAGGTAACAAACTTCCAGTTAAAATATAAATAAGTCACAGGGACATAATATATAGCATAGGCAAGATAATCAACAATATTGTAATAATTGTTATGGTGAAAATTAGTAATCAGACTTATTGTGATTATTTCATAATGAATAAGCATTGAATCACTAAGTTGTACACTTAAAACTAATATAATATTGTAAGTCAATTATATTTCAAGGAAAGAAATGGCAAAGTATATATGTATTTTTGGAAGGGAATATCATTTTTATAATGCTAATTGATGTCATCTAGTGAAATGATCTCCACCTATCAAAACCTTGATTAATGCTCTTCAATAATATATTATAGATTTCTTCATATTAGGTGTTGTATCTTTCTTATTAAATTCACTTCTAGGTATTTTATAGTTTTTTAGCCATTATTATTTTTTTATTTCCATTTTTGACTTATGTGAATATTATTGTTTAAATAAAGAAACTATTTATCAATTTATTTTGTATTCAGGAATCAAATTATTAATTTTCCTTGTTTATTTTAAAAGCACAGGCATGTTTTCTGCATTCTAAGTTAATTTTCTTTCACTCATATTATGGTCTATTTTAAGTTATGTTAAATAAAACACCTAATGTATAAAAGTGCTGCACATGTGAAACTAATATTTTAAGTCAATTATGCTTACAATATTGATTAGTAATGCTGATTAGTAATGATGATAGTAATCATCCCTATTTTGATCCACAATTTAATGAGAATAACTTTATAATTTCACTCTTTAGGATGATATTTGCTATTGACAGTGGTTTACTCACTAAGTTGTGTCCAACTCTTGAGACCTCACAGACTGTAGCCTGCCAGGCACCTCCTTCCATGGGATTCTCCAAGCAAGGATATTGGAGTGGGTTGCCATTCTCTTCTCCAGGGGAATCTTCCTGACCCAGGGATTGAACCCAGGTCTCCTGCACTGCAGGAAGTTTCTTTACCGACTGATTACCAGGGAAGCCAAAAAAGATATTTGCTATTATTTGAGGATAAATAAGTAGAATCAGGTATAGGTAGTTTCCTGCTAGTTCCATTTTAGTTGCAGTACTTTTTCACAATAAACTTTTGTTCTTCTTTAACTTATGCATATATTCTTTATTGGAGAAGAAAATGGCAACCCACTCTAGTGTTCTTGCCTGGGAAATCCCATGGACAGAGGAGCCTGGTGAGCTACAGTCCATGGGGTCAGAAGAGTTAGTCACAACTTAGCAACTAAACCACCACCACCACCAAATTCTTTACTTAATAAGTTATTAGGTGTTATTTTACTTCAAATATATTCATTGTAAATTTTTACTAATTTATTTTTTGTTGAAGGATAATTGCTTTACAGAATTTTGCTGTTTTCTGTCAAACCTCAACATGAATCAGCCATCAGTTCAGTTCAGTTCAGTCACTCAGTCGTGTCTGACTCTTTGCGACTCCATGAACTGCAGCACACCAGGCCTCCCTATCCATCACCAGCTCCCGGAGTACACCCAAACCCATGTCCATTGAGTCGGTGATGCCATCGAACCATCTCATCCTCTGTCCTTCCCTTCTCCTCCTGCCCTCAATCTTTCCCAGCATCAGGGTCTTTTCAAATGAGTCAGCTCTCCGCATCAGGCGGCCAAAGGATTGGAATTTCAGCTTCAGCATCAGTCCCTCTAATGATCAGCCAGGACTGATCTCCTTTAGGATGGACTGGTTGGAGCTCCTTGCAGCCCAAGGGACTCTCAGGAGTCTTCTCCAAAACCACAGTTCAAAAGGATCAATTCTTCAGTGATCAGCTTTCTGTAGAGCCCAACTCTCACATCCATACATGACTACTGGAAAAACCATAGCCTTGACTATATGGACCTTTGTGGACAAAGTAATGTCTCTGCTTTGTAATATGCTGTCTAGGTTGGTCATACTTTCCTTCCAAAGAATAAGCATGTTTTAATTTCATGGCAATTTAATTTCACTGCAATACCATCTGCAGTGATTTTGGAGCCCAGAAAAGTAGTCAGCCACTGTTTCCACTGTTTCCCTATCTATTTGCCATGAAGTGATGTTACCAGATGCCATGACCTTAGTTTTCTGAATGTTGAGCTTGAAGCCAACATTTTCACTCTCCTCTTTCACTTTCATCAAGAGGCTCTTTAGTTCTTCACTTTCTGCCATAAGGGTAGTGTCAACTACATATCTGAGGTTATTGATATTTCTCCCTGCATTCTTGATTTCAGCTTGTGCTTCATCCAGCCCAGCATTTCTCATGAAGTATTCTGCATAAAAGTTAAATAAGCAGGGTGACAACATACAGACTTGACTTACTCCTTTTCCTAATTGGAACCAGTCTGTTGCTCCATGTCCAGTTCTAACTGTTGCTTCCTGACCTGCATACAGGTTTCTCAAGAAGTAGGTCAGGTGGTCTGGTATTCCCATCTCTTTCAGAGTTTCTCACAGTATATTGTGATCCACACAGTCAAAGGCTTTGTCTTAGTCAATAAAGCAGAAATAGATGTTTTTTTGGAACTCTCTTGCTTTTTTGATGATCCAGCAGATGTTGGCAATTTGATCTCTGATTCTGCTGCATTTTCTAAAACCAGCTTGAATATCTGGAAGTTCACAGTTCACGTATTGCTGAAGCCTGGCTTGGAGAATTTTGAGTATTACTTAACTAGCATGTGAGATAAGTGCAATTGTGTGGTGTTTGAGCATTCTTTGGGATTGCCTTTCTTAGGGATTGGAATGAAAACTGACATTTTCCAGTCTTGTGGCCACTGCTGAGTTTTCCAAATTTGCTGACATTGAGTGCAGCACTTTCACAGCATCATCTTTCAGGATTTGAAATAGCTCAACTGGAATTCCATCAGATCTACTAGCTTTGTTCATAGTGATGCCTCCTAATGCCCACTTGACTTCACCTTCCAGGATGTCTGGCTCTAGGTGAGTGATCACACAATCTTGATTATCTGGGTTGTGAAGATCTTTTTTGTACAGTTCTTCTGTGTATTCTTGCCACCTCTTCTTAATATCTTCTGCTTTTGTTAGAGCCATACCATTTCTGTCCTTTTTGAGCCCATCTTTGTGTGAAATGTTCCCTTGATATCTCTAATTTTCTTGAAGAGATCTCTAGTCCTTCCCATTCTATTGTTTTCCTCTATTTCTTTGCATTTATTGCTGAGGAAGGCTTTCTTATCTCTCCTTGCTATTCTTTGGAACTCTGCATTCAAATGGGTATATCTTTCCTTTTCTCCTTTGCTTTTGGCTTCTCCTCTTTTCACAGCTATTTGTAAGGCCTCCTCAGAGAGCCATTTTGCTTTTTTGCATTTCTTTTTCTTGGGGATTTTTTTTCCCCATTTTTTCCATTTATTTTTTATTAGTTGGAGGCTAATTACTTTACAATATTGTAGTGGTTTTTGTCATACATTGACATGAATCAGCCATGGATTTACATGTATTCCCCATCCCGATCCCCCCTCCCACCTCCCTCTCTACCCGACCCCTCTGGGTCTTCCCAGTGCACCAGCCCCGAGCACTTGTCTCATGCATCCAACCTGGGCTAGTGATCTGTTTCACCCTTGATAATATACCTGTTTCGATGCTCTTCTCTCGAAAACATCCCATTCTCGCCTTCTCCCACAGAGTCCAAAAGTCTATTCGGTACATCTGTGTCTCTTTTTCTGTTTTACATATAGGGTTATTGTTACCGTCTTTCTAAATTACATATTTTTGCGTTAGTATACTGTATTGGTCTTTATCTTTCTGGCTTACTTCACTCTGTATAATGGGCTCCAGTTTCATCCATCTCATTAGAACTGATTCAAATGAATTCTTTTTAATGGCTGAGTAATATTCCATGGTGTATATGTACCACAGCTTCCTTATCCATTCGTCTGCTGATGGACATTCAGGTTGCTTCCATGTCCTGGCTATTATAAACAGTGCTGCGATGAACATTGGGGTGCACGTGTCTCTTTCAGATCTGGTTTCCTCGGTGTGTATGCCCAGAAGTGGGATTGCTGGGTCATATGGCAGTTCTATTTCCAGTTTTTTAAGAAATCTCCACATTGTTCTCCACAGAGGCTGCACTAGTTTGCATTCCCACCAACAGTGTAAGAGGGTTCCCTTTTCTCCACACCCTCTCCAGCATTTATTGTCTGTAGACTTTTGGATAGCCACCATCCTGACCGGCATGTAATGGTACCTCATTGTGGTTTTGATTTGCATTTCTCTGATAATGAGTGATGTTGAGCATCTTTTCATGAGTTTGTTAGCCATCTGTATGTCTTCTTTGGAGAAATGTCTGTTTAGTTCTTTGGCCCATTTTTTGATTGGATCATTTATTTTTCTGGAATTGAGCTGCAGGAGTTGCTTGTATATTTTTGAGATTAATCTTTTGTCTGTTGCTTCATTTGCTATTATTTTCTCCGAATCTGAGGGTTGTCTTTTCACCTTGCTTATAGTTTCCTTTGTTGTGCAAAAGCTTTTAAGTTTCATTAGGTCCCATTTGTTTATTTTTGCTTTTATTTCCAATATTCTGGGAGGTGGGTCATAGAGGATCCTGCTGTGATTTATGTCAGAGAGTGTTTTGCCTATGTTCTCCTCTAGGAGTTTTATAGTTTCTGGTCTTATGTTTAGACCTTTAATCCATTTTGAGTTTATTTGTGTATGGTGTTAGAAAGTGTTCTAGTTTCATTCTTTTACAAGTGGTTGACCAGTTTCCCAGCACCACTTGTTAAAGAGGTTGTCTTTTTTTCCACTGTATATTCTTGCCTTCTTTGTTGAAGATAAGGTGTCCATAGGTTCGTGGATTTACCTCTGGGCTTTCTATCCTGTTCCATTGATCTATATTTCTGTCTTTGTGCCAGTACCATACTGTCTTGATGACTGTGGCTTTGTAGTATAGTCTGAAGTCAGGCAGGTTGATTCCTCCAGTTCCATTCTTCTTTCTCAAGATTACTTTGGCTATTTGAGGTTTTTTGTATTTACATACAAATTGTGAAATTATTTGTCTAGTTCTGTGAAAAATACCATTGGTAGCTTGATAGGGATTGCATTGAATCTGGAAATTAATCAATGTAATACACCACATTAACAAATTGAAAAATAAAAGGCATATGATTATCTCAATAGATGCAGAAAAAGCCTTTGACAAAATTCAACACTCATTTATGATTAAAACTCTCCAGAAAGCAGGAATAGAAGGAACACACCTCAACATAATAAAAGCTATATATGACAAACCCACAGCAAGCATTACCTTCAAAGGTGAAAAATTGAAAGCATTTCCCCTAATATCAGGAACAAGACAAGGGTGCCCACTCTCACCACTGCTATTAAATATAGTTTTGGAAGTTTTGGCCACAGCAATCAGAGCAGAAAAAGAAGTAAAAGGAATCCAGATAGGAAAAGAAGAAGTGAAACTCTCGCTGTTTGCAGATGACATGATCCTCTACATAGAAAACCCTAAAGACTCTACCAGAAAATTACTAGAGCTAATCAATGAATATAGTACAGTTGCAGGATATAAAATTAACACACAGAAATCCCTTGCATTCCTATACACTAACAATGAGAAAACAGAAAGAGAAATTAAGGAAACAATACCATTCACCACTGCAACAAAAAGAATAAAATACTTAGGAGTATATCTCCCTAAAGAAACAAAAGACCTATACATAGAAAACTATAAAACACTGATGAAAGAAATCAAAGAGGACACAAACAGATGGAGAAATATACCGTGTTCATGGATTGGAAGAATCAATATTGTCAAAATGACTATACTACCCAAAGCAATCTATAGATTGGGGATGGTCTTGATCCCTGTCTCCTGTACAATGTCATGAACCTCCACCCATAGTTTATTAGGCACTCTGTCTATCAGATCTGGTCCCTTAAATCTATTTGTCACTTCCACTGTATCATCATAAGGGATTTGATTTAGGTCATACCTGAATGGTCTAGTGGTTTTCCCTATTTTCTTCAATTTAAGTTTGTATTTTGCAATAAAGAGTTCATGATCTGAGCCACAATCAGCTCCCCGTCTTGTTTTTGCTGACTGTATAGAGTTTCTCTGTCTTTGGAAGCAAAGAATAAAATCAATCTGATTTTGGTGTTGATCATCTGGTGATGTCCATGTGTAGAGTTTTCTCTTGTGCTATTGGAAGAGGGTGTTTTCTATGACCACTGTGTTCTCTTGGCAAAACTCTTATTAGCCTTTGCCCTGCTTCATTCTGTACTCCAAGGCCAAATTTGCCTGTTGTTACTCCAGGTGTTGCTTGACTTCCTACTTTTGCATTCCAGTCCCCTATAATGAAAAGGACATCTTTTTGGTGTGTTAGTTCTAAAATATCTTGTAGGTCTTCATAGAACCATTTAACTTCAGCTTCTTCAGCATTAGTGGTTGGGGCATAGACTTGGATTACTGTGATATTGAATGGTTTGCCTTGGAAATGAACAGAGATCATTCTGTTGTTTTTGAGATTGCATCCAAGTACTGCATTTCAGACTCTTTTGTTGACTATGATGGCTACTTCATTTCTTCTAGGGGATTCCTGCCCACATTAGTAGATATAATGACCATCTGAGTTAAATTCACCCATTCCAGTCCATCTTAGTTTGCTGATTCCTAGAATGTCAGTGTTCACTCTTGCCATCTCCTGTTTGATCACTTCCAATTTGCCTTGATTCATGGACCTAACATTCCAGATTCCTATGCAATATTGCTCTTTACAGCATCAGACCTTGCTTCTATCACCAGTCACATCCACATTGGGTGTTGTTTTTGCTCTGGCTCCATCCCTTCATTCTTTCTGGAGTTATTTCTCCACTGATCTCCAGTATCATATTGGGCACCTACTGACCTGGGGAGTTCATCTTTCAGTGTCCTATCTTCTTGTCTTTTCATACTGTTCATGGGGTTCTCAAGGCAAGAATACTGAAGTGGTTTGCCATTCCCTTCTCCAGGGGACCACATTCTGTCAGACCTCTCCACCATGACCCGTCCATCTTGGGTGGCCCCACATGGCATGGCTTAGTTCATTGAGTTAGACAAGCTATGGTCCATGTGATCAGATTGCTAGTTGTCTGTGATTGTGGTTTTAGTCTGTCTGTCCTTTGATGCCCTCTCTCAGCACCTACCATCTTACTTGGTTTTCTCTTACCTCAGACGTGGTGTATGTCTTCACGGCTGCTGCAGCAAAGCACATCTGCTGCTCCTTAAAATGTTCCTAGTCCCTTTCAATTTGGGAAGCTTATTTTTATTATACTAATTGCTTAGCAAAAAAAAAAATTTGGTCACAAATTTAATTTCCTTTTTAATTAAAACATATTTAAAATAATAGATACTCTACTGAGTATAGCCCTGGTTTGAGTTCCTGCTGACTATTACCCACTGCAGTACTCTTGCCTGGAGAATTCCATGGTCAGAGGAGCCTGGCAGGCTACAGTCCATGGGGTATTAAAGACTTAGACACGACTGAGAGACTTTCACTTTCACCTTTACTGTGTGGTCACTTGAGGCTGGCCTTTACACCTCAGTGTTCGGTTGCTTTGCTGCTCTTTGATGCCTTAATGTATATAAAATTTTAAAATGTATCTGCTTTTCCCCTTTGTTTTTGTGGGAGTACCAGCCTGTATATCTGGTTCTCCCCTGGGTATCTATAGTCAGTCCTAGTTCTTTTACAAGTTAGAGTGCCAAGTAGGTGACAGAAAGTGCAAACGAGGAACATTGATTTAATTGGCCATCTTCTCTGACTCCCCTCCATTTTATTACTAAATTTTGTCAAATACCAAGTTATACTTTTTATTTCTGAATGTTTATGTTTGAAATTATGCAGACACATTTATATTTAATTCAATTCACAATTTTGATATTTTCCCGTTAGTTTGAGTGAATGCTACTTAGAAAATCCTGGTTATAAAAACTTTCATTTTGCCACTAGCTCATATGGAGTGTTCTTATAGAGCTGTAAATGAACTCAGTATTCATTATGCAAATGAAGAAACCCAGACACAATTAAAAGGTTTCAGCTTTGTGGTATCATTTCAGGATCTAATTTTGAGGTTTTGGTCCTCTTGTCTAAGATAACTGTGGGCATCATATTAAGCTTCTCTTGATCAATAAATAAAACATTTCAAACAGAAATTGCACTGAAAGGGTTATGGCCTAAAGCAAGGAAGGGTGATGACAGATGACACTAGGAACTGATGGTAACTTCATCTAACACTGCTCCATTCCTAAGGGCAACTTGAACAGTCCATTTCATCTTACTTGGTTCTGTGATCAACTCTCAGCCTTCCATTTTTTTAAGGACCAATCATCTGTTCTTACCAGCTTCTTCCTGATAAACTGGAGATATAAATTCTTGTCTATTTAAATTTTTGAGAAATAGGTCAAACAAGGGAATTTTCCTAAAGCGTTTAGCACAAAACAAAATCTAGATATTATTTCTAGGTCTGCCACTAAAATAAGTGGTATATCTTTGAATAGTTAACTTCATCTTTCAGGATCTTGATTTTATCCTTGATCAAATAGTAATAATAGCAGTAATAGTAACAATAATGAGAGGGGAGATGGATAGACCAGATAATCTGATTGAAAACTAAAATCTTAGATATTAAGATGGAAAGAGTATTAAAGACAATATAATTCACAGTTTTTATCTGCGGCTGAGTGAACTGCTGCAAGGTAAAATAAAATAACATTTCACAGGAACTAGTTAGTGACTAGGTTCCAATTTTCAGGAATTCAATTTCTCACTTTTTTAATACGACATTTTCATTTCTAAGCACACTTATTTAAGCTCCAAAAATATATGCATGATTCCACATTCTTTTCTAGCAACATAAAAATGCCCAAAGGGATCCAAAGGAATCTGCAAGATAATTGGCAGCTATATTGGAAAATACACCTGAAGCTCTTTGTGAGCCAAATAAGTTAATCAAACAAAAAACATTTCTGGTTTATGGACAATATGTGGAGAATTCTATATTGTCTATTTTTTTTTCACTTAATGGTGTTTTATTAAGAGAGATATTAAGTTTTCAAGGGAAAGAAATATGTAAGGATACATTGTAACAAGATGACCCTGAATATAGTTTAACAAACCTAAAAGATTTTACAAATGAAGGTCAACCTCAGAAAAGGAAACATTAATTTTTACCAACTATTTTTATAATTTAAGAAATAAGTCAATGGATGAAGAATAATAAAATTCAACTTTATACTTATAAAATTGCTTTATATATGCAATATTATTTGATTTTCTACCAATCAACCAATGAGAGGTAGATAATGCTGTTGCCTTTGCCATTATTATTATTATTGCTGTCAGACATAAAATTTATCTGCATTTTTTCAATGGGAATTTTGCTTCTGTCTTTGTAGTATCAACATGAAATCACCTAAAATTTACTCACAACACCTAAATAAGCCTAAATCTTTAGAGAGAGCTGTAATTACTTTGATGAGGTTGTCTATATACCCATCCATCCTTCCTTCACAGGATCAAACACAAAAACAGTTATTTCCCTAATGCCTTCTGCTAATCTCAAGGCAATGTTTTCAAATGAGAGGGAAAAAGTCATCATTTTTCTTACAAGCTGTTTTAAAAGTATTATTATAAAAATAATTGCAATTTCTATCCAAAGATGTGTTTGGTAGAAATAGTAAATGCCCAAGGCTGGCAGTACATCAAGGTGCTCAGAGAATTTCATATGCATCTCACAGTTTCCATCACTAGCTTTGCATGCCTAATTCCTCCAAATCCAGCTGGAAAAAAAAAAAATCAACTTTTTTTCTGTTGGGTATTGAGACCTTGAGATAAAACCAAAGTCAACTGCTGGCATAAGCCATTGGCAGGTCCCTGAGGAAGTCTGTGTCTGTCAGGCAAAATTTGAGGGCATTTTTCCAGATCTCACTCCTGGGATTATTTTAACAAATAGCCATTTTCACTCTGCCATGCCTCATATGACACCAGCAGCAACACTGATGAGTGTTTGAACCCGTGTGTCACAGCCATAAGACAGCAGAATGGTTTTAATGAGACATTTTCCCCCTAGCCTTAAAGACTGTTTTCAAGTATCTTTTATAAGGATTCTGGGCAGTTGTCTTGAAAGTTAAAGCAGATAAAGTGAATTTACCATAAATCAGGGGAGATTTTGGTGAGACCTTAGGAAAAATGTCTTACTTGCCTGGAATAAATAACAGAAGTGAGTGAGTGGTGAAGGCTGAAAATCTTCAAGAATGAAAGAGACAGTATCCATTTCAGAGTAAGCCTGAAGGTAGGGCTTGTATGAAATTATGTTTTCAAGTTTTAATCTGAGAAGTCACAGTTCATTCGGGTATTAACTCTCAGCCTGTGTGTGTTCAATCGCTTAGTCGTGTCCAACTCTTTTGCGACCCCATGGACTGTAGCCCAGCAGGCTCCTCTGTCCACAGGATTTGCCAGAAGAGAATAACGGAGTGGGTTGCTGTTTCCTTCTCCAGGGGGATCTTCCTGACCGAGAGATCGAACCGGCATCTCCTGTGTCTAATTTATTGAAGACGGATTCTTTACCAACTGAGCCACCGGGGAAGCTCTAATTCTCAGCGGACTGGCAAGGAAACAGGCTCAAAGAAGAGCCTGTTCAGAGAATTGTTTATTTTGTATACTAGAAAGTAAACTGCACTGCTTTTACAGAGTGGAGTTTATGATCTTGTTCTTAAATGCATCCTCAAATTCAGTCTATCCCAGATGTTCAAAACATATTAGTTGAAGAAAGTTATAAAGGAATTAAGCATTGTGCTCTGTTTTATGGTTGTTTTTGTTTAGTTGCTCTAATTGTGTCTGCCTCTGTGCTATTTTATGGTAGCGGTATCTCAGTTCTAAAAAGATGAATGTTTTGTCCAAGGTTATATGCAAACCTTTAAGCTCTCTCTGGTGATGATAATGACGAAGAAAAAAAAGGAGGAGGAAAAGGAGGAAGGGGAGGAAGAAGATAGGAAGAGAGGAAGGAGGAAAGGGAAGGAGAGGGGAAAGACAAAGGGAAAGGAACAGAAAGAAAAAAATAATAATCATGCTAAAGCAGACCAGTGCATGGAGAAGGCCCACCAGAGAGTCTCCACGTCAAACCTCCTGTAATACAGGCCTGGGGCCTGAAGATAACTCTTCTATTCTTTGCTCAGTTACTTTCTAACCTAGCCATGCAGCACAGCCTAGTATGGAAAATCATTCCTTCCTGAATCTTCCTTTATCAAGACCCAACATCTAATGAGAGCCCATCAAGTTGGTTACTCACCTTCACTGATGCAGATATTTTCCCCCCTTTTCCCCTAAAGAAATAAGAACCAGCTCCTAATTTACACTTCTTGTAAAAAAAATACAGCTTATGCTTAGACACCAGCTTGCTGTTTGTAAAGTGTATGTATTTTTGACATACCCTTGGATGTCAAAATGTAAAGATAATTGGATGATGATTAATCATCACCCAATTATCCTCTTCGGCATTACTTGAGAACTTTGTTTTTCTTGTCTTCTATGCACCTGATGTATCATGAAGAACTGGTTTGTGTACAGGAATCAAGTATGCTGTTGACATATAGGTTTCAAGATAATGATATTATCCAAACGGACCTAAGTGGGGGATACAAAACAGGCAGGTGCTTAAGAAATTAAGCAAGTAAAGGAATCTTTGAACTGGTTGGGTCAGCAAGTTTCAGGATGGAGAGAGACTCTAAATATTGCTTTATACCTCTGTAATTAATATCCCCAGTCACTTGATCACTCTGTTCATGCTTGAAAACACCAGTCTCTACTATCCATTGCAGGCTTCCCCCAGTCTTGGTCAGCACTTCAACCCTTCCTAGCAATTTTCTGGTAGGACGCCTCAGGCACTTATCCCTGATATATCTGTACCTTTATTTGTTTCACTCTTTTAAAGTCAAGGTTTCTCAGATGTCCCTTCACTCTTTTGCTTATATAACAAGGTACCACAATAAGCCCCTAGATTCAAGACATTCCTTCTGTTACCTACTAGGTAGAATCAACCCTAACTCATCATAATAATCAGGGTCTATTACGCCTATTAATATACTAACTTTTTTAATGCCTGTTCCTCTGGTATAAGAAGCATAAAGCAACCAGAAAAGAAAACTTACAGCTTAAAATTCAGCAGAACTGTTAGTGTTTCTGATTTATGATTACTGACTTGGCAAAGCCTAATGTTAGGAACACAGAAAGCGCTAATGCACAAGCATCTCAGTAAGAGTAAACTGAGAAGAATCAATCCTACTTCCATGGCTTGGTTCCCGTACCCATAGGTACTACGTTTATGGACACTTACTGGCCCGTCAAAAAGATGACGTTCTAGTGGTCAGTACCCCAGTCCCCATGATACTATTCCCAAACTGTCTTGTTAGCAGTACCTTTAACAATACATTTTAATGCTTGGCCTACATGATGGGTTTATGGTGAGGTCAGTGTATCTACAATCCTGCAATCATGGCTATAGTTCTGAAACAATGTTGTGCATGCGTAAGTTCTTATGTGGTGGTGCTAGATGAACTGCTGCTAGAGAGGGAAATCTCATATATGTAGTAGGTATCATTTCCTCCCCTTTCTGTGCAGAAGGAATTCAATTTAATTGACCTGCTACCTTGTGGCTAGCTTGCTTCTGGAGGAATTATGCCATATGGAGAGATCATCTTGACAGTGGTTCTAATTTTCAATGCAGTCTGTGCTATGGCTTCAGGAGATGAAAATCTCCTTTATCAGCAGCCCTAGAGGCTCTCTGGCTCTGGTGTGCTTGGAGATAGCAGTTGGCTGCCCTGAACCTATCATCTCCCGATTTAAAATCCTCTAATAAAGAATCATATAATTTATGATTCTTCTTTATAATTATGATTTCCCCCACATCAAGCTGTCAGCCACCAAATAGTGGCTCACCTTCTACCTACACTTCATTCTGATTAATCAGAAGTGAAAGCCCCCATGGTAAAGACCATCCCCCTTATCACCAGTCACAGGATCTTTATTGCATCAGATCAGAGAGTGATCCAGTTCCAGATTCCCATCTCCTTTCCAGAGTCACCTCTAAAGCCACTGTTTCAGTCTGCCTTCCTGACAAGGCAGGGTATCATGTAAAGAGGTATAAATTACTCTTGATCAGGAGTACTAGGACCAGATTGAGAGAAAAAAAATTGAAGCATGAAGCAAGTAAGAAACAATATAAGGCTGTATCATAGCTCTAGAATCTCATGAAGTGGATCTCATTCAATTGCTCCCCCACAAATCATATTAATTCTATATCTTGATAGATACACAGAAGGGGACAGATGGGAAATTTTATGCACTGGGTTTCATCCATCACATTGTACGTGAATTCCCACAGTTTTCTGGATTTCATGAATGCAATTACAAAGTGCAGTCGGTTGCATCCAAATGGCCCCCGTGTCACACAGAAGACCCAGCATGAGAGAAAGAAATGTGAGACAGATCACTGTCAGGTCGATCCTGGGGGAGGCTGAGTCCATTCTGACAGTGGATGAGTATGCCACTGCAGCCTGTGCTGGAGTAAGTCTCAGCTAGGATCGAGAAGTTCTGAAGCTATGCACAAAGAAGGCCGGATGCAGTGAATAAGATTGGGAATGGGTGAGTGCATCTATGACAAATTGTGACCTCTGACTCCCCTGAGATCATTCATCTTAGCTATTTACTTACCCTATTTTATAATGTGGTCCCTAATCAAAGGATTGAATTTTTCCCAAACCTCCTGGTAAATTAGAAGGGCCATGAAGTCTGTGAAAGTCATTATGCCCTCATATAGTAGGTGGGGTTTCTTCTCTAATTTGATATTTATATCTAGGGATCCCTCCTGTTTATAGCCCAAATAGAAATGCAAACAGCAGAGAAACATAATGAACATCTTATTTTGATTATCCAAGCTGAGAGTAATGAAAAAGGCAAACTGATAGAAATGAGGAAACATAAATCCTACTTACAAAACTCTGCCAGGGTTAATAAAACAAGGTATAACGTCAGTTGTACAACCAAAAGACTGCTATTTTATTGTTGTTTTTTACTGCACACAATTCTAACATTGACAACATTCTTTTAAATGTGCTCCTTATTGAATATTCTATTCAATGTTTAAATTTAAAAAGTTATAGAAACAAAGATCACAGGACTCCAGGACCAGCAAACTAAGAGTCACTAAACTACCATTTTAAATATATATATATAGTTGGTGTTCAGTTGCCAAGTCATGTCTGACTCTTTGCAATACCATGTACTGTAGCTCAGAGGCTTCCCTGTCCTCAGTATCTCCTGTAGTTTGCTCAGATTCATGTCTAACGAGTCAGTAATGTTATCGAACCATCTCATCCTCTGCTGCTCCCTTTATATATATTTATATATATATATACACTATCACTATATATAGTGATATTATAAAACAGAATTTCAGAGGCCCAAGATTTACATCATACTGAAGATTATACATCCACCCTTCACACGTTATGATGCCTTCTGCATCCTGTACCTACCCTAGGAACATATCTTCCAATCACTGCTGGAAAAATAAAGGTCCAAGACAATTTTCCCATAGCCTCACTCCAAATAAAATAATTTAAGAAATGTGTACAGTCTTAAATAGTCCATAGTTGTCACACACAGATTGATGGGGCTCCTATGTGCAAAGTTCTGTGTAATATAACACTGTAAACAGACAAAAATTCCCACCCACTTGGGGATTACATTCTAGATGTGGAAATAGATACTAAGCATGTGAATAAGCAAAATAGACTGTATAGTATGCCAGTTAATGATAAATGCTTCAGATAAAATAAAGCCGGGAATGTCAATAGGAATGCAGGGGTAGAGTTACAACTTTTTAAATGGAGGTCAAAAAGCTACTAAAAAAGCAGCATTAAAAACAAAAAAAGCACAACCAACAAGAGCAAAAATTAACAAATGAGACTATATCAAACCTAGTTTCTTCACAGTGAAATAAATGATCAAAAAACTGAAAATGAAAAGCCAACCCAATGAATGGAAGAATATTTGCAAATTATAAAGTTAATAAGATGTTAAGATTAAAAATACAAGGAACTCCTACAACTTAACAGCAAAAAAAAAAAGGAAGAAGAAGAAGAAGAAACAAAGAACCTGCTTTTAAAATGGGCGAGGGCTTAAGTAGACATTTCTACAAGGAACATATACAAATGGCCAGCAGGTATGTGCAAAGCTGTTTAGCATCACCAATCATCAAGGAAATGTAAATGAAAACCACGAGATATCATCTCATATCTGTTAGGATAGCTATTATCAAAACAAAGATAATGAGTATTGGGAAGAATATGGAATGGGAAAGACTAGAGATCTCTTCAAGAAAATTAGAGATACCAAGGGAACATTTCATGCAAAGATGGGCTCAATAAAGAACAGAAATGGTGTGGACCTAACAGAAGCAGAAGATATTAAGAGGAGGTGGCAAAAATACACAGAAGAACTGTCCAAAAAAGATCTTCATGACCCAGATAATCACGATGGTGTGATCACTCACCTAGAGCCAGACATCCGGGAATGTGAAGTCAAGTGGCCTTAGGAAGCATCACTATGAACAAAGCTAGTGGAGGTGATGGCATTGCAGTTGAGCTATTTCAAATCCTAAAAGATGATGCTATGAAAGTGCTGCACTCAATATGCCAGAAAATTGGGAAAACTCAGTAGTGGCCACGGGACTGGAAAATGTCAGTTTTCATTCCAATCCCAAAGAAATGCAATGCCAAAGAATGCTCAAACTGCCACACAATTGCACTCATTTCACACGCTAGTAATGCTCAACGTTCTCCAAGCCCGGTTCAGCAATACATGAACTGTGAACTTCCAGATGTTCAAGTTGCTTTTGAACTTAGAAAAGGCAGAGGAACCAGAAATCAAATAGCCACCATCCGTTGGATCATCTAAAAAATAAGAGAGTTCCAGAAAAACATTTATTTCTGTTTTATTGACTATGCCAAAGCCTTTGACTGTGTGGATCACAATAAACTGTGGAAAATTCTTCAAGAGATGGGAATATCAGACCACCTGAACTGCCTCTTAAATCTGTATGCAGGTCAGGAAGCAACAGTTAGAACTGGACATGGAACAACAGACTGGTTCCAAATAGGAAAAGGAGTACGTCAAGGCTGTATATTGTCACCCTGCTTATTTAACTTACATTCAGAGTACATCATGAGAAATGCTGGACTGGATGAAGCACAAGCTGGAATCAAGATTGCTAGGAGAAGTATCAATAACCTCAGATATGCAGATGACACCACTCTTATGGCAGAAAGTGAAGAGGAACTAAAAAGCCTCTTAATGAAAGAGGAGAGTGAAAAAGTTGGCTTCAAGCTCAACATTCAGAAAACTAAGATCATAGCATCTGGTCCCATCACTTCATGGCAAACAGATGGGGAAACAGTGGAAACAGTGGCTGATTTTATTTTTCTGGACTCCAAAATCACTGCAGATGGTGATTGCAGTCATGAAATTAAAAGACGCTTGCTCCTGGAAGGAAAGTTATGACCAACCTAGACAGCATATTAAAAAGCAGAGACATTACTTTGTCAACAAAGGTCCGTCTATTCAAGGCTATGGTTTTTCCAGTAGTCATGTATGGATGTGAGAGTTGGACTATAAGGAAAGCTGAGTGCACAATAATTGATGCTTTTGAACTGTGTTGTTTTAGAAGGCTCTTGAGATTCCCTTGGACTGCAAGGAGATCAAACCAGTCCATCCTAAAGGAGATCAGTCCTAAGTGTTTATTGGAAGGACTGATGCTGAAGCTGAAACTCCAATCCTTTGGCTACCTGATGCGAAGAGCTGACTCATTTGAAAAGACCCTGATGCTGTGAAAGATTGAAGGTGGGAGAAGGGGATGGCAGAGAATGAGATGGAGATGAGTTTGGCTAAACTCACCAACTCAATGGAGATGAGTTTGGTTAAACTCCAGGAGTTGGTGATGAACAGGGAGGCCTGGCATGCTGCAGTCCATGGGGTCACAAAGAGTAGGACATGACTGAGCAACTGAACTGAACTGAAGAATATGGAGAAATTAGAACACTTGCATGACGTTGCTAGGAATGCAAATGGGTTCAGTCACCATGGAAAATAGTATGGAGAGTCCTTAAAAGGACTAAAAGTGGAGCTAACATATGAAAGAGCAATTCTACTTAGGGTATATATACAAAAGAACTGAAACTGGGACCTTCAGTGCAGCACTGTCACAATAGCTAAGATATGACAACAATCTAAATGTCCATCAATGGATAAAGAACATGTGATATACACACACAAATGGGGTATTAGTCAGTCTTAAAACAGAAGAAAATTTGTGACAACATGGGATAAACCTGAATGCTGAGATAAGCCAGTCATAGAAGGATAATTCTGTGCATATTTCCACATAGATTAATTATCTAGAAAGTCAAATTTATGGAAACAGTGTAGAATGATTGTGGGGGAGGATAGGGGATGAGGGAGTGGATTGCTTTTCAATGGGTATAACATTTTAGTTCTGTATGGTGAGTAAGTTTTAGAGATCTGCAGTATAGCAATATGACTATAGTGAATAATGCTATACTGTAAATATCAAATTTGCTAAGTATTTTCACCACTAAATAAACGAATAAGAAAATTGTAACTATCTGACATCACAATTTATCTTGATTAGGGTGATTCCTTTAGAGTATATTGTTATTGTTGTTTAGTCCCTAAGTCACGTCTGACTCTTTGTGACCCCATGGGCTGCAGCATGTCAGGCTTCCCTGTCCTTCACTGTCTCCCAGATATTGCTCAGACTAATTTCCCTAATGCTGATGATGTCATCCAACCATCTCAATCTCTGTCATCCCTTCTCCTCCTGCCCTTAATCGTTCCCAGCATTAGGATCTTTTCCAATGAGTTGGCTCTTCCCATCAGGTGGCCAAAGTATTGGAGCTTCAGCTTCAGCATCAGGCCTTCCAATGAATATTCAGTGTTGATTTCCTTTAAGATAGAGTGGTTTGATCTCCTTGTTGTTTAAGAGACTCTCAAGAGTCTTCTCCAGCACCACATTTGAATGCATCAATTCTTTGGCACTCTGCTCTCTTTATGGTCAAACTCTCACACTGGTATATGACTCCTGGGAAAAAAAGCATAGTTTTGACTATAGGAACTTTTGTTAGCAAAGTGATGTCTTTGATTTTTAATGTTTTCTGGGTTTGTCAGAGCTTTCCTTCCAAGGAGCATGTGTCTTTTAATTTCATCACTGCAGTCAACACCTGCAGTAATTGGAGCCCAGGAAAATAAAATCTGCCACTGTTTCTACTTTTTCCCCATCTATTTGTCATGAAGTGATGGGACTGGATGACATGATCTTAGCTTTTTTGAATGTTGAGTTTTAAAACCAGCTTCTTCACTCTCATGTTTCACCTTCATCAAGAGGCACTTTAGCTACTCTTGGCTTTCTGCCCCTTAGTGTGGTATCATCTGCACATCTGAAGTTGTTGATTTTCTCCAGGCAGTGTTGATTCCAGCTTGTGATTCATCCAGGATGGCATTTCGCATGATGAACTCTGCATGGAATTTAAATAAGCAGGATGACAATATACAGCCTTGACAAACTCCTTTTTCAATTCTGAGCCAGTCCATTGTTCCATGTCAGTTTCTAGCTGTTGCTTTCTTGACTTGCATACAGGTTTCTCAGGAGACAGGGAAGATGGTCTGGTATTCCCATTTCTTTAAGAATTTTCCACAGTTTGTTGTGATCCACACAGTCAAAGGCTTAGGCATAGTCACCGAAGCAGATGTCTTTATAGTATATACATATAGCAAAACATCTTAAATATATATTTTTTGTCAACCATATATTGATAGAGCTGAAAAAGTAAATTTACAAAAATTTATTTGGAATGGGAAGTTAGTGACAGGGGGAAGGAAGACAGTTCCAAATAGAAGAAATAACAAGAGTAGAAGCCCTCCAGTAACATGTGGCTTGATGTGTTCCAGGGTGCAAGAGAAAAAGCAGCTGGAGAAGAGGTCATGGAAGAAACAAGGGCTTTGCCTGTTTTGCAGATCACAAAGTGGCCTATCACAAGAACATTGATTTTCATTCTAAGAGAAAGCCTCTGGAAGACTTTAAGAAGAGGTATAAAATTTTGATCTAGTGTCACCGAAAAAAAAGAACAGATCAAGTTCAGCATTCACTGAACATTTAAATATACAAAGCAAAATGCTATGATTACAGTCATTCTGGATCCTGAAGACTCAAGGTCACAAAATCACGTAGTATAAGGACCAGCTCACCAAAGAAATGATGGACTGATAGGTAGGAAGATGTCCTTGGCATTAAATAAAACAGAGATGATCTCAACTCTATCACCTATTTTTCTAGAAAAGTCTTTCTCTTTTCCCCTCTTTCATCTACAACAGTGTAAGCCGGGCACAGTCGGGTTTGTATAACATAACTCTGCCTCTTGACCATAGTTGTAGAATTCACATTTGAGCATTTCTTCAAAATCTTTTTTTTTTCTCCATTTTTCTACATGCATTTTAATAGAAAAAAAATAGTCTATTGTTAGAAGAATTCGGTAGAATCACGGGATGAAATGAAAACAAAAGAAGGAAAGAGAAAGAAATATTGCTTCCTCTCAACTGTCTCTTCCATGATACCAAACTGTCTCTAAAGGCCGGATGCTATGAGATAACCAGTTTACTGTCAAACATCATTTTCTTTTATTGCTTACACTGGCTTTAATGAGACTCTGATGCAAGAGGGAAAACAGCCCTAAGCAGCTCTTCACTGCTCATGGCTAAACTTTATCTCCCAGAAAACTCCAGACCTTGGCCCTCTAATGGATATTGGTGAGTGAGGAGAGGTGAAGAGTTAGGTGTTTACAACTATCTTATGAACTTTTTACAGAAATGACTTGTTTCCATCTTGCATAGTGCAGGGCAGATTTTAAGTTGACCTCCATGTGCCTAACTTTTGTGAAATCTCACCTTGAGTGGGAGTGGGACCTGGAACTTGTTTCTAACCAATGGAATGTGGCAAAGGTCGGGGTGACTATGTGTGTTTGTGTGTGTTAGTCGCTCAGTCATGTCCAACTCTTTGTGACCCCATGGACTGTAGCCCACCAGGCTCCTTTGTTCCTGGGATTCTCCAGGCAAGAATACTGGAGTGGGTTGCCATTTCCTTCCCCAAATAGGGTGACTATACAAGGATCTAATTCCTGTCTTGCTAGAACATGTGGCTCTCCCTTCTTGGCCTTGAAAAAGCAATCTGCCATGAAGATAGAGGGCCTGAGGTGAGGGTCATATGGCAAAAAACTGCCAATAGCCTCATTCAGTTGAAAGCAGTCCTCAACCTAACGCCAGAAAGAAATTTTGGACATATGTCCTTAAGCCACAAAGAGCAGATTCTGTCAGCAACATTAGTAGGCTTGGAGGCAAGTTCTTCTCCAGACAAGAACACAGCTTGGGTACACATTTTGATACAGCCTTGTGAGATCCTGAGCAGAGAACCTAGAGAAGTTATGCTCGCATCCCTAATTCATAGAACTGAGTTAATTGATGTGCTGTAATAAGCTTCTAAGTATGTTCTAGTTTGTTGTATAGCAATGGAAAACTAATACACATGAGGACTAGACAGACGCAGCATTTAGACCACAATACCAGAATATGACTGTGATCCAAGTTATTGCCCAGGGATAAAATAAAATGCACTAGGGTGAGGAGCCTGACTTATGTTTCCTTGAGGCACTCCTTATGGTTAATTTTAAGTGGCATCTTTTCAATGTAGAGATTCAGAGCCACAATTTCCTTCCTGAAGAAGGAAATTCATCATAACCCTGAAGATTTTTTCCTATTTACTCCCTTGAACAAGAATAATATTAAAAATAAAACAAACAAACAAAAAGTTGTTCTGTCTAGAGTGTAGATCAATAACTAACTTGAAAACTAAATCACCAGGCCTGGTTAGATGGTTTGTAAATAACAGCAGTGAAGGACAGCCCAGGTGTCACTCAGTCTATTTATTCCAATGGTGTCACTTTGATGTGTCAGAAGTGAAAGTTTCCAGGAGATACATTTTAAACCTTTATGACTTAAACTGAGCATGATGAAAACAGCAGCTGATTTTTGTTGTAGGGGACTCCATTGTACCAGAGATGAATGATACAACCACAGAGTCTTTATGCACTTCCTACTAGAAGTGTTGCTAGAGTAACCTACATTGATGTAGGCTTCAATTCCAGCTTTGTTGTTTATTAATGCTGGGAAACTGGGTGAGCCATATAGTTTCTTTAAACACTTAGCACACCTCTGTAATGGTTAATGATTTTCAAATCATGATCTGTGACAAAGTTTAACTGTAAGAATACAGCATATCAGTTTGAGACTCAGACTTTTCACATCAGACAATCCTGCCTTTGATTTCAAGCTCTGAAATTTGTAGGTTGGTGCCCATGAATGACTGCATTAACCAACAGCCATGCTTAGCATTAACTTGTCATATATAATATATGCATTTTAATTCCAACCTGATAAAATGGTTGTGAGGATTAAGTGGCAAAGTATAGAAGCACTTGGTCTAGGGTCTTATATATATATGGCTTCCCTGATACCTCAGTTGGTAAATAATCTGTCTGCAATGTAGGAGACCTTGGTTCAATTCCTGGGTCAGGAAGATCCACCGGAGAAGGGAAAGACTACCCACTCCAGTATTTTTGGGCTTCCCTGGTGGCTCAGTTGGTAAAGAATCTGCCTGCACTGCAGGAGACCTGGGTTCAGTCCCTGAGTTGGGAAGATCCCCTGGAGAAGGGAAAGACTATATGTAAGAAATGTTTAATAAACATTATCCAGCATCCCTAGAGAATATACTATTTAGCATATCATGCACTCAACACTTAGTTCCTCTTTCCATGTACTATTACTATCACCATTTCCTCTGTCTCACTCATACCTTAACAGTCAGAGATAATTCTTCCAGTAGGTCCTGGGATACTGTAAAGTTGTAGGAGATTAAACAGAATATGATGTTCAATCGAACATTCTCTGAAAATGTAACCCTACTAAAATGTAAAAGAAAGTTGTATTTGAATCTTCAAGTTGTTTGGAGAAATGGAGTATAGTATCTTGATTTTTCCTTAGACTTTGTCTGGACACTATGCATAGCCACGTGCTCAGTCACTTCAGTTGTGTGAGTTTTTGCAACCCTATGGACTATAACCTGCCAAGCTCCTCTCTCCATGGGATTTTCCTGGCAAGAATACTGCAGAGGATTGCCATTCCATCCCTCAGAGGATCTTCCCAACCCAGGGACTGAACCCACATCTCCGGTATTGCAGGCAGATAAGTGCCTATGATGTTTATGTCACCCTTCTAAGTCAACATATAATTTTTTAAAAGTTAAATTAAAGATGTTGCTTTCTGCCATTATTTTATTTGCAATTTAAAGAAAATACTTCATTATCATCACAGGGGAATTTAAGTGCCTAATAAAATTACATGTGGAGAGAATAAACATTACATTTTAAGTTCTGTTAACTTTGTTTGCCTTAAAAATTTCAGAATTCTGGGGGAAAAATCCTTGACAAACATAAATATATGTAGATCTGCTACTATTTTTAGAGATCTGGGCAAAATGGGGCATAGAGAACACTAAACCAATGTGATATAATGTAGAAATAGAAAATTTTAAATAGAATTTTAAAAATTGATGGAGTGGACAGTGGAAATGTGCTTCATTGCACTGAGAATAGAATTAAATGCCAATATTCCAGATAGATAAGATAGTGAATTGTGAACATCAGAGTGAGGAGTATATTACCCCCAACCTCCTCCTAGCATTGAGAAGAAAAATAACATGAAACATATGGCAAAGATTGGTTTTGAATACCTCATAGAACATCTGTGGCTAAGCATTTTTCATCAAAATGTAAGACAGACCAAAGTACCTTAAATAAGATTTTTTAATTAGAAAATATAAAATGGTTTTCATATATTTGAAATTCATAGCATTGAAAATAAAATAGTAACTTAAATTGGAATGTTATTTATTCCTTTGATAGTTGAAGAGGGGGAAAAAAAAGAAAAGAAAAAGGAAATCAAAGAATCTGTCAAATAGGAAGTAGTTGGCTGGCTTTACTGGACAATGACAACAGATCCTCTCTCTCTTTAACTTGTCCAACATGTTTTCCTTCTCTGTTCATCTGGTAACTTGTACAATATTTTTGATCACATATATTGGCAGCTGGGCCCTTTCTATATAATCATAGCACCTCATTTTCCTGGTGTGTCCTTAGTCAATCAGTCGTGTCTGACTCTTTGTGACCCCATGGACTGTAGCTCACCTCCTCTGTCCTTGGGATTTTTCGGGCAAGAATACTGGAGTGGGTTGCCATTTCCTCCTCCAGGGGATCTTCCCAACTCAAGGAGTGAACCAGCAGCTCCTGTGTCTCCTGCATTGCAGGCAGATTCTTTACCTGCTGAGCTACTGGGGAAGTCCATTTTCCTGGTAACAGTGATCATAATATGGGATAGTCATTCAAATATAAGAAAATCTATGAGAGTTCATCCCCTGATTGATATATGAATCCTAACGGAAAGAAACTCATTTGGGGAAGTTACTAAACTGGAGCAGACAATGGTCATCCATACCATCATCTTAAGAAACTGTTTCTTTAAGTAAATTGGGAATGACACCAACAAATAGAGGGACTGGGAAAAACAGAGATGAAATGTGGGTGGAGTCAGAGAAACAGAGAAAGATCCCTCCTGGAATGGTGCCAGATTACAATCCTTTAGACCCTAATTCCTATAAAACCTTCTTCATCCTGCTGACTCCTCAGTATCCTTCCTAACTTCTTGAGCCAATAAACTCTTTCTTCAGTAAGCTAATATGAGGGTTTCGTTACTTGCAGCAGCACTTTTGACTGCTACAAGGATACAGTTTAAAAATGCATTCCAGTAAATTTTCTGTCAGAGAATAATTTCAATCTAGTTCAGAACAGTGTAAACCTGACCTAGATTTGATTTTCAGCATAGAAATTAGAAATTTTGAAAGCTTTTCTAATAAATGTCTAGACTTTGGCACATGTCACCTCTTTGTGTGTGCATGCTCAGTCACTCAGTCGTGGCCAACTCATTGTGACTGATGGACTGCACCCCACCAGGTTCCTCTGTCCATGGGGTTCTCCAAGCAAGAATACTGGAGTGGGTTGCCATTTCCTCCTCCAGGGGATCTTCCTAACCCAGGGATCAAACCTGCATCCCTTATGTCTCCTACATTGGGAGGAAGTTTCTTTACCACCTGGGAAGTCCCATCACCTCTCTACCACTATATTATTACTCAGAATATGTTTTTTTCACTAATCAGAATGGAAAAAAGATTAGTCGCCCTCATCAAAAAAGAAAAAAAAAAATTTTAGTCTTTCTAATCAAAAGAGTAGAAGTTCAGCGACCCCATGAATTGCAGCACGCCAGACCTCCCTGTCCATTACCAACTCCCAGAGTTTACTCAAACTCATGTCAATGGAGTCGGTGATGCCATTCAGCCATCTCATCTTCTGTCATCCCCTTCACCTCCTACCCGCAATCCATCCCAGCATCAGGGTATTTTCCAATGAGTCAGCTCTTCTCATGAGGTGGCCAAAGGATTGGAGTTGCAGCTTCAGCGTCAGTCCTTCCAATGAACACCCAGGACTGATCTCCTTTAGGATGAACTGGTTTCTCCTTGCAGTCCAAGGGATTCTCAAGAGTCTTCTCCAACACCACAGTTCAGAAGCATCAATTCTTGGGTGTTCAACTGTCTTTATAGTCCAACTCTCACATCCATACATGACCACTGGGAAAACCATAGCCTTGACTAGATGGACCTTTGTTGGAAAAGTAATGTCTCTGCTTTTTAATATGCTATCTAGGTTGGTCATAACTTTCCTTCCAAGGAGTAAGTGTCTTTTAATTTCATGGCTGCAATCACCATCTGCAGTGATTTTGGAGTGCCCCCAAAATAAAGTCTGACACTGTTTCCACTGTTTTCCCATCAATTTCCCATAAAGTGGTGGGATCAGATGCTATGATTTTAGTTTTCTGAATGTTGAGCTTGAAGCTAACTTTTTCACTCTCCTCCTTCACTTTCATCAAGAGGCTTTTTAGTTCCTCTTCACTTTCTGCCATAAGGGTGGTGTCATCTGCATATCTGAGGTTATTAATATTTCTCCCAGCAATCTTGATTCCAGCTTGTGCTTCTTCCAGCCCAGCATTTCTCATGATGTACTCTGAATGTAAGTTAAATAAGCAGGGTGACAATATACAGCCTTGACATACTCTTTTTCCTATTTGAAACCAGTCTGTTGTTCCATGTCCAATTCTAACTATTGCTTCCTGACCTGCATACAGGTTTCTCAAGAGGCAAGTCAGGTGGTCTGGTATTCCCATCTCTTAAAGAATTTTCCACAGTTTGTTGTGATCCACACAGTCAAAGGCTTTGGCATAGTCAATAAAGCAGAAATAGATGTTTTTCTGGAACTCTCTTGCTTTTTCAATGATCCAGTGGATGTTAGCAATTTGATTCTGGTTCCTCTGCCTTTTCTAAAACCAGCTTGAACATCTGGAAGTTGGGTTGGAGAATTTTGAGCATTACTTTACTAGCATGTGAGATGAGTGCAATTGTGCGGTAGTTTAAGCATTCTTTGGCATTGCCTTTCTTTGGGATTGGGCTGAAAACTGACCTTTTCCAGTCCTGTGGCCACTGCTGAGTTTTCCAAATTTGCTTGCATATTGAGTGCAGCACTTTCACAGCATCATCTTTTAGGATTTGAAATAGCTCAACTGGAATTCCATCACTTCCATTAGCTTTGTTCATAGTGATGCTTTCTAAGGCCCACCTGACTTCACATTCCAGGATGTATGGCTCTAGGTGAGTGATCACATCATTGTGATTATCTGGGTCATGAAGATCTTTTTTGTACAGTTCTGTATATTCTTGCCATCTCTCCTAATATCTTCTGCTTCTGTTAATTCCATGCCATTTCTGTCCTTTATTGAACCCATCTTTGCATGAAACGTTCCCTTGGTATCTCTAATTTTCTTGAAGTGATCTCTAGTCTTTCCCATTCTATTGTTTTCCTCTATTTCTTTCCATTGAACACTGAGGAAGGCTTTCTTATCTCTCCTTGCTATTCTTTGGAATTCTGCATTCAAATGGGAATATCTTTCCTTTTCTCCTTTGCTTTTCGCTTCTCTTCTTTTCACAGCTATTTGAAGGGCCTCCTCAGACAGCCATTTTGCTTTTTCACATTTCTTTTCCATGGAGATGGTCTTAATCCCTGTCTCCTCTACAATGTCATGAACCTCTGTCCATAGTTCATCAGGCTCTCTATCAGATCCAGTCCCTTAAATTTATTTCTCACTTCCACTGTATAGTCATAAGGGATTTGATTTAGGTCATATCTGAATGGTCTAGTGGTTTTCCCTACTTTCTTCAATTTAAGTCTGAATTTGGCAATAAGGAGTTCATGATGTTAGCCACAGTCAGCTCCTGGTCTTGTTTTTGCTGACTATTTAGAGCTTCTCCATCTTTGGCTGCAAAGAATGTAATCAATATGATTTCGGTGTTGATCATCTGGTGATGTCCATGTGTAGAGTCTTCTCTTGTGTTGTTGAAAGAGGAGCTACCACATGCCAGAGGTCAGGGGTGGCGGCCGAGAGGAGCAACCACACACCCAAGGAGTGGCGGCTGCGCGGGCGCAGGAGGGCCTAGAGGAGCTACTCCATGTTCAAGGTCAGGAGGGGCAGCTGTGAAGAGATACCCCTTATCCAAGGTAAGGAACAGTGGCTGCGCTTTGCTGGAGCAGCCGTAAAGAGATACCCCACGTCCAAGGTAAAAGAAGCCCAAGTAAGACAGTAGGCATTGAGAGAGGGCATCAGAGGGCAGACACACTGAAGCCATAATCACAGAAAACTAGCCAATCTGATCACAGGACCACAGTCTTGTCTAACTCAGTGAAACTAAGCCATGCCGTGTGGGGCCACCCAAGGCGGTCGGGTCATGGTGGAGAGGTCTGACAGAATGCGGTCCCCTGGAGAAGGGAATGGCAAACCACTTCAGTGTTCTTGCCTTGAGAACCCCATGAACAGTATGAAAAGGCCAAATGATAGGATACTGGAAGAGGAACTCCCCAGGTTGGTAGGTGCCCAATATGATACTGGAGATCAGTGGAGAAATAACTCCAGAAAGAATAAAGGGATAGAGCCAAAGCAAAAACAATACCCAGTTGTGAATGTGACTGGTGATGAAAGCAAGGTCCGATGCTGTAAAGAGCAATGTTGCGTAGGAACCTGGAATGTTAGGTCCATGAATCAAGGCAAATTGGAAGTGGTCAAACAGGAGATGGCAAGAGTGAACCTCGACATTCTAGGTATCAGCAAACTAAAATGGACTGGAATGGGTGAATTTAACTCAGATGACCATTATATCTACTACTGTGGGCAGGAATCCCTTAGAAGAAATGAAGTAGTCATCATGGTCAACAAGAGTCTGAAATGCAGTACTTGAATGCAATCTCAAAAACGACAGAATGATCTCTGTTCATTTCCAAGGCAAACCATTCAATATCACGGTAATCCAAGCCTATGCCCCAACCAGTAATGCTGAAGAAGCTGAAGTTGAATGGTTCTATGAAGACCTACAAGACCTTTTAGAACTAACACCCCAAAAAGATGTCCTTTTCATTATAGGGGACTGGAATGCAAAAGTAGGAAGTCAACAACACCTGGAGTAACAAGCACATTTGGCCTTGGAGTACAGAATGAAGCAGGGCAAAGGCTAATAGAGTTTCGCCAGGAGAAGGCACTGGTCATAGCAAAAAGAGTAGAAACCTTTATATAATTCTATTTAGAAGTTGGGAAAAGATGGTTCAAAATGCTAAGAATAGGATAGAAACATGTTTCTTAAAATAGTTATTGATTCAGAAAATGTACCTGTTTTATCCTTAAGAAAATTTCCTCAACTGGTAATTTACATCCTAAGGCAAATGACAAGAATCAAACTGCTTGTGGCTGCTATGGTTAACAAATTAAAACTATTTGAAGAGGAAAAAATGGGAGCCAAGGAAAGGGAAGAAAATCTGCAGAAAGAGAGCCATGTTCTGTGTGTTGGTTTCCATCCCTGGAGCAATGAGAAAGCTATAGTGGTTCAACAATATAGTTTGTGGGGAAGGACTCTGGGTGCAAATATTGACTGTCCTGTTCATGAGATGCATGACTCATATGTGAATCACATGAGCCACAGGCCTCATTCATAAATCAGGGCTAATCTATCTAACAGATGTCCACATGATACAGTCACTGGGAGGATTAGCTCAGTTCTCCCCAGGATCACTTTGTGCTACACAATCTTCACTCACTCCACTCTTCTCCATTGACCTTGATGCCTTAAGAGGTGGACTTTGGCATTCTGAAGTAGCTACCTTCCTCCTCTCACTTGCTATTAGTTTTATAGAATAAAAGACACTTCTGCAGGAAATAGAAGGGCACAGGCTCCCTGCCAGGCCCCAGATGGGTCATGCCACAATCTTCTACCAAAACCCAAGCTGGTATTGAGAGGGGCTTTTTCACGGCTACAGTTTTGCCAGCTTTTTGGACCCTTCCCCACATCTTGCCCTTTCTAGTTTAGGAGGAGCAGCAGTTTCTTTCTGTTGTTAACTCTGGAGCCCTTCATCATCCTCTGTTTTTTTCCCTTAATCCTGCTCATATTTTTGTAAATATGAATTCATTAAACTCCCTAATAATTTCTTTGGAGTATAATTCTTTCCTACAGGGTCCCTGAATAACATACACTTAGAGGATTGTCGGTCATGCAGTAAATTTTAAATAAATGTTATTTATTAAAGGAATTGTAGAGGTGGAAGCGGTGCCTTTTCTGATAAGTACTCCAACTCATAAGAACAAACAGACATAAACTCTTCTGGAACAAGATTATAATTCAAAGACCTAAGAGGACCAGAATAACTACTTTGTTCTAGAAACAGTGCCTGGGAAGATTATTGCTTGCAAAAAGCAAGACAAGCAACAAAGAACAAGACATGCAGTAAATGAGAATATTTGAGTGAAAGAAACAAAACAAAAACTAGTACTATGTTATAGTTTTTAAACAAAATAAAGCTAAATATATGAGGAACAAAAAGCAGAATAAACCAAGAATTGCTTTGAAAAACAACATGCTAAATTATTTTGGAAAACAGGCATACTGGGGAAGGATCAGCTCTTTCAATGTTTTGTTTTGTTTTTTTTAATAAACTAACAAACATGCTATATAACTTTGCAGTAATCTGCAAAGTTATGTATAAATATACAGTATGTTTGAAATCTGGTCTTAACTACATGGTGATAATATTATGCCAGCTTATCTTACAGAACATATCAAGAGAAAGGATTATGGAAACAAGTGCAGAGATTTGCATCTTTCTTATTTAAGGACCAGGGTAAAGTAAGCACAATGAATAATAACTACACTGTCATTTGTAGAGGGGAAAGAAACAAGTTATAATGAAAAATAAAGATAATAAGTATCCATGTATTCATCTTATATTCCATACATTTAAATGAGTAAACCATACAATATGACTGTATATATATGGGAATTTTAACTTATTAGGATTTTTACTTCCTTACAAGCAAATAAGATGCAAGACCTTTAAAAGTCATGCCATCTATTTTAAAAAGTTGGATTGAATATTATAAGTAACTTAGAGTTCCTTAAGTAGAAATTAATGCCAGACAAAACATTGCTGCTGGTTTGTTCCTGTAAGTCTGCCAAGAGGATTACATATTTACAAATAAAATATATTCTATTAGTTTTTTTTCTTTTTTTTTAGTACTGAAAACAGCAATGATTTTCCATTTATTAGGGAAAAAAATTTCCATTCCGAGAGAATGGTTTCCTCAGAGGAAAAGAAAAAGAAGGAATAAAAGACTGTGCTCTTCTCAGCAGAAATTCCTGTTAGGGTAAAAAGTTAATATATTTCTTCTTCTAGTCTATTACAATTTTAAGGGCTTTATTTTATTTTTTCCTGCTTCATACCTCTTTTTCCAGCTGCCCACTGTCTCATCAACTCTTTTGCGTCGATCAGACAGCACTGTCATTGTTCTCTCCTGTTAAAGGTGAGAGATGTTTCTAGGATATTTGCTTTGCTATTTGTGTTTGGGAACAGAAAACACAAGTAGCTTCTCCTTAATCAAATCAAGCTTAATGTAAAATAGGGACCAGGTTCTACATGCATAGGCAACTCAGGATAAGTGGAATGGAATAGACTGTAGGTAGCACTTAAACTTACCGAGACTGGTTTTATTAGAGCTGTTCAGTAAACTGATAAGTTATTTGTGTGCTAAGAATCCGATGAACTAAAGTAGCCTATTATGCACAAGTGGGGAAAAATAACTATATATTCAATGCCAACTATATCAGACACCCTAATAGAATCTTCCTCTACAAAGTCCTAGAATAACATATTGGGTGCTGATGGAAAAAATCTAGACCTATTATAAGTTATAATGCTATTTTAATAAAACAAGAGGGAGAAACTGTCAGGAGGAAGAAACTGTCAGGAGGAAGAAGCTGTCAGCAGGATATTGGTTTGAGAAATCATGTTTGCACATGGGGCCTGGCTAATTCTTCTCCGTGACCAATCTCTCTATTCTATTAGAATCAAATCATCCTCTGTGTTTGATATTGAAACTGAGCTTAGGCTCAGGGTAATGAAGTAAAGGAAGAGATGAACTTCAAGTCCTCTTCCGTGAAAGTTGGATAGTATGTTCTATGTAAACACTTGCAATGAAGAAAGACAAATAACATCATGTTAGTATTAGAATCAGCAGGTTGTAGTTCACACAACTAGCAGGAACAGAGGGAGATAAAGGTTTGATAATAGACCAAAGGCATCTCAAAACAGAGCAAGTAGTGATTAGAAATTCTATTTGGTGCATTACTTCCCTGTCTTGTCAGCATGTGAAGCAGAGTAGCTGTGAATTACACCAGTGGTGGTTTAGTGGTCCATACCACTCAAGATTGAAATTCAGTGTCATGAGGATGTGGAGCTTTCCCTAGATTTGAGACCACTTTATGCCAGCATTCTCTCTCTCATCTTTTCCAGCAAGAACAGGACTGGCTTCTATTGAAGCCTCAGTGCAATAAAAGACCCTCAAAATTAGTCAGTGTCTTATCTCTTGGAAGTTCATATTGTAAAAAGAAAAACAAAACAAAACACCATTTTCCTTTTATAAATACTAACCCTTCCTTGTATAGCTTGAAAACAGACAAAAACATGGCAGGCCTTTAGATTGAGTAAAATAAAAATTGTTGATGGAGATCTCAATTTGCCAGGCATTGGACTGGTCATGGAATTCCTCAATGTTTCTCCATTGGATTAAGCTTCCAACACAGAAAATCTAATTCCAGTGGAGACACAAGTGCCCCTGTAAAGAAAATTTTTTAATTTTGTAAGATTTTACTTCACTGGAGGAGATATTTAAAAATATGCAGCATGGATCAGGCAGTGGGTGGAGAGTTGGAGAAAAGATGGGAACAGGAAACAGAAAAAAAAAGAGAAACATACATGCATTCAACATTCAGTATACACACATACTATGTTCAATGTGCAGTTTATATTTTAGACAATTCCTGGACATGCAGATATAGAATAAACAGTTAACCAGATAGGTTAGGCCCCTGCCCTAATGAAGTTTTCATTTTAGTGGGAAGAGATGAATAATAAACAAACAGTATATAATAAGACAATGGTAGATAGTGATAAATGGTGAGAAGGAAATAAGAGAACATCACTGCAGAAACTCCTAGGAGTGGGGGATAAGGGGAGATATTCTGGATGGAGTGATCAGATGTAACTTCTTGGATGATGGGGCATTTGACCTGAGACTTGTACAAAGAGAAGGAACCGATCTTGAAAACAACCAAGGAAAGAGAGTTTCATACAAACTTCAAGTGCAGGGAACTTAATGACTACTTTTAATCCCTACAAAATTAGAATGTCAAAGGAATACAAGTCAGCATGGGTGGAATTAAAGGTTATTGATGGTGATCACAGGTTGAGGGCCATTGGACTAGTTATATTATCGCTCAATAACCCTCAATTAACCAACAGAATTTTTTCTCACAGTTTTGGATGCTGAAATTCCAAGATCAAGGTGTCAGCAAGATTGGTTTTGGTGAGACCTCCCTTCCTGGCTTTGTAATGCTCCTCTTCTCATTGTGTTCACATATGGCCTTTCCTTTATGCGAACAAACTCCTAGTAGCTCTTCCTTTTATTTTTTTTAACTTTTATTTTATATTGGAATACAGTCGATTAACAATGTTGTGACAGCTTCAGGTGGACCGCAAATGGACTCAGTCATACACATACCTGGATCTATTCTCCTCCAAACTCCCCTCCCCATCCAGGCTGCCATTTAACATGAAGCAGAATTTCCAGGGATAGTTAGGGAGTGTGGGATGGACATGTACACACTGACATATTTAAAATGGAGAACCAACAATGATCTTTCTCCTCTTAAAAGGATATCAGTTTTATCAGATTAAGGCTCTCTACCCATATGACCTCATTTAACTTGAATTTTACCTCCTTAAAAGTCTTATCTTCAAATATAGTCACCTAGGGAATTAGGGTTTCAACATATGAATTTGGGGGGGGCACCATTAAGTCCGTAACACAGGAGCTGGGTGATATCACCTTATACCTGTAAAATATCCCTCTGTCTGCCATGCAGCGTCTGGATGAGAGAAAGGATCACAGAAATATAGAGTGAAACAAAACCTTCCTTTTTCTGTATTTAATGCTAACAACTCCCAAACCTCTCACATTGTTAGAAGAAGGTAAACAGCAAGTAAAGTACCCCTGGAGAATTAAACACTGTTTCATGGAAACTGGTCAATACTGGGACCTTAAGCCCATTTATTATGGTTACAGCTCTGAGGCAGTAAGCCATACTAGAATCACACAGCCACATAATATAGAGAAAAGAATTGGGTCTCCCACCAAGATTCAAAGGCAGGACAAGTAACCACAGAGTTGCAACCAATGCTCCCAGTCATGCCAGGGAGGGGCCAGTGCTCTACCAACCTTGATTACTGAGGTGCAAGAACAGAGTTTAGAGGCCACTATTCCACTAGTAACAAGTCAGCCTCATCCTTTTGCAGCTGAAAATCTCCATAACCTGCAGCAGTGATTCCTCTCTGTATCTGACCTCTGATCCTACCTAGATTCCTATACACTGCACAGAACTCAGTGAGCAGCGTGCATCACACATCTCTGTCTGCCTCTGAATTTCTTTCCCGGCAAACACTGTTCCAAATCCAGGGGGTGCAGGTCATATTCAAGCCTGTCAGGTTGTTTTACCATCATCTTTCTCTTTCCTACTCATTGCTTATCAGTAAGATATGTATAAAAATAATACCAATTTTGAGAATCCAAAGAAACTAAAAAAAGAGAAATCTCAACTGACCCATAAGAATACAAAAAAGAGAGAGAGAGGGAGAGAGAGAATGCTATGAAGAATTATATGCCAATGAATTTAACAATCTGGAAGAAGTAGACAACTTTCTAGAAATATGCTTGCTTAATAAGTTGCTTCCGTTGTGTACAACTCTGTGTGACCCTATGGACTACAGCCTACCAGGCTCCTCTGTTCCTGGGTCTCCAGGCAAGAATATTGGCACGGGCTGCTATGCCCTCCTACAGGGGATCTTCCTGACGCAGGGGCTGAACTCGTGTCTCTTACGTCTCCAGCATTAGCACGTGGGTTCTTTACCACTAGCACCACCTGGGAAGTCCACACAGCCTACCAAAATCAAATCAAGAAGAAATAGATAATTTGAACAGACTGAACACTAAAGTAAAATAAAATCTTTAATTGAAAAAATACTTCCTACAAACAAAAGTCCAGGACCAGATGAGGTCACAGGTGAATTCTACCAAATTTACAAAGAAGAACTTATATTGATTTCTCTCAAACTCTTCCAAAGATTGAAAAGGAGGGAACATTCATGAAGACATTTCATGAAGCCACCATCATCCTGATACCAAAGCTAGATAAAGAGTCCACCAAAAAGGAAACTTACAGGCCAATGTCTTTGTGAATATAGATGCAGCAATTCTCGACAAAATATTAGCAAACCAAATCCAACAACCCATAAAAAGGATGACATACCATGACCCAATGGGACTCATTCCAAGCTCACAAGGATGCTTCAATATACGTGAATCAATGCAATATACCACAGTAACAAAATAAAAGTAAAAAACTATAAGATCATCTCAAAATATGTAGGAAAAGCACTTGAAAAAATTCAAAATTCATTCATGATAAAAACTCCTACCAAAGTGGGTATACAGGTAACATATCTCAACATAATAAAAGCTATTTATTACACACCCACAGCCAATACAATAACAGTGAGAATCTGAAACCCTTCTTGCTAAAATCTGAAATAAGACCAAAATGTCCACTTTCACCATTTCTCTTCAACACAGTACTAGAAGTCCTAGCCATAGCAATCATACAAGAAAAAAAAAAGGATCCAAACTGGAAGGGAAGAAGTAAATTGTCACTCTGTGCAGATGGCAAGAGAGTAAATATACAGAAACTTAAGAACTGCCCATATAAACTACTAAAACTAATAAATGAATTCAGTAAAGTAGCTATATACTACAAAATTAGCATTCAGAAATTGGTTGCATTTCTTTACACTAACATGAAATATCAGAAAGGGAATGAAATATAACAATACCTTTAAAATTGTAATAAAAGATAAATAAAACATTTGGGAATAAATCTTCCCAAGGAGGTGAATGACCTATACACTGAGAACTATACAACATTAATAAAAGAAATTAAAGATGATTTATAGAAATGGAAAGCTATCCCATGCTCTTGGATTGGAAGAATTAATATTGCTAAAATGTCAATAGTACACAAAACAATTTATAGATTTGGTGAGATGATTCCCTGATGGCTCATTCGGTAAAGAATCTGCCTGCAATGCAGGAGTTCTAGGTTTGGTCCCTGGGTCGGGAAGATCCCCTACAGAAGAGAATGGCTACCCAGTATTCCTGCCTGGAAAGTTCTGTGTGCAGATAGGCCTGGTGGACTACAGTCTATGGGGTTGCAGACTGAGCAACTAACTCTTTCACTTTCACTATCAAATTACCCATGACATTTTTCACAGATCTAGAACAAATAATCCCAAAATTTATATGGAACAATAAAAGATCCAGCATTGCCAAAGCAATCCTGAGGAACAAAAACAAAGCAAAAGTTGTAACTATCCCAGTTTTCAGACAATACTACAAAGCAACAATTATGAAAACAGTGTGGTATTGGTACAAAAACAGACACATGGATCAATGGAATGGGATGGAATGGATCAATAGAATAGAGCCCAGAAATAAATCCACATATGTATGAACAATTAAACTTTTACAAAGGAGGCAAAAATAGAAAATGAGAAAATGACAGCCTCTTCAGCAAGTGGTGCTAAGAAAGTTGGATGGCTGCATATAAATCAATAAAATTAGAACACACCCTCATGCCATGCACAAAAATAAACTCAAAATGGCTTAAAGACTTAAACATAAGACACAGCACCATAAGAAAGTTGGATGGCTGCATATAAATCAATAAAATTAGAACACACCCTCATGCCATGCACAAAAATAAACTCAAAATGGCCTAAAGACTTAAACATAAGACACAGCACCATAAAACTAGAAGACAGAATAGGCAAACATTCTCTGATGTAAATAAGACCAATATTTTTGTAGGTCAGTCTCCCAAGACAATAGAAATAAAACCAAAAATAAACAAATGAGACCAAATCAAACTTACAAGCTTTTGCACAACAAAGGAAACCATAAAAAAAGGCAGCCTATGGAAAAAGGGGATATATTTGTAAGTGATGTGACTGACAAGGGATTAATCTCCAAAATATACAAACAGATCATACAATTCAACAACAATAGAATAGAAACAATCCAATAGAAAAATGGGCAGAAGACCTTCATAGATGTTTCTCTAGAGACATACAGATGATCAGTAGACACATGAAAGGTTGTGCAACATCACAAATCACTAGAGAAATGCAAATCAAAACTATAATGAGACATCACCTCATATCAATCAGAAAGGCTCTCATTAAAAAGTCTACAAATAACATGCTAGAGAGAGTGTGGAGGAAAGGAAACCCTCCTACACTGTTGGTGGAATTTTAAGTTGTTACAGTCACTATGTAAAATAATACCAAGGCTCCTCAGAAAACTAAAAACATAATTACTATATGAATCAACTTTCCCACTCCTGGATGTATACCCAGACAACACAATAATTCAAAAAGATACATATATCCCCATGTTCATAGCAGCACTATTCAAAATAGCCAAAACTTGGAAACAACCTAGATGTCTATCAGCAGATGAGGGATAAAGATGTGGCATACATATACGATGGATTACTACTCAGCCATACCGGCCTTTCTGGTTTGCTTGAGGTTTTGGGCTGGGACTCTGAGGTTGTTAGATGCAAATTATTACATTTAAAATCGATAAACAAGCTTCTACTATATGGCACAGGGAGGTATATCCAATCTCCTGGGATAATCCATAATGAAAAAGAATATTTTAAAAAATGTATATATGTGTAAAACTTAGTTATTATACTATAAAGCAGAGATTGGCACAACACATTAAATCAACGAAACTTCAATTAAAAATACATGAATGTAAATTATTAGAAGAAATAATATAGTAATATCTGGAAGATTAACATTAAGTAGCTTGGCTCATCTTTTTCCTATAATCAATTTCCCTGGGGGATTTTTGCAAATTATATGTTTTTGCTTGCTGAATAAAGGCTTATAAAACAACAAAATATTACCAGTTTTATGTGTTTGGTGTTAAACCAGACAATGCAGGGGGAGAATTTAGCATCTTACTATTGACTCTTGTCTTTGTTTAATAACTTGATACTTTTTCAAAATGGGATTTTTACATTGATTTTGATTTTTAAAACACTGCTTTAAATATTATTTATCTTGATTGCCGAGTGTTTTTGGTATCTTCTTAAAGTTTGCTTCTGAAGTGAGTTGCACACTTGCCTCCCCTTAGTCTCAGTCCTGCCTTATCTGACATATATTGCATACTAAATAAATATTATGCATTATTTTTTGGTTGTGGTTACCATTATTATATTACTAGCTTCTTTCTCCTCACTCCCACTCTTTTGCTCCATCTCTCTGTTTTTCTTTTCCCTCCCTGATATACACACATGTATATGTACACATCCAAAAAGCTATCACTGTAGCTACAGAGTTGTTTGATATAGAACTTAGTTTCTGAAGGAAAAAAACCAATAAACAAACATAGAACCATAGATAGCCTTTCATTTTAAATTACTTCCTATCACTACACACAGCTCATGTAGCTTATAATGAACCCAGTGCTGGAATTGCTGCATAATGAGACTTTATCTGTCACTAACATGTGCTGTTGCTATAAGCAGCATTTCCATCCAATTTGGTCAACAATTCTGGGATCATGCCTCAGGAAACAGGCACAGATTTAGAGCTCAGCATAGCCACTTATAATGCCCAGCATGAGAAAGTAGCCAAGAAAACATTTCTCCATCTCAGCTGGCACTCTTGAAGGACATTGACAAGATTAGAGTGGATATATTTTAGGGAAGGAGCTATAAACAACATCCCTCTGCATTTAAAAAAAAAAAAATGTATAGACAGCTAAACAAATCGCTATTTACTTAATGCCATAGATTTTTACTAATTTTTCCTATATGTTTTTAAAATATCAATAATTCTTAGCATTAGCAATATATTATTTCAGCAGCTATGAGGTTTAACCTTTGTTCTCCATTACAACTGCATGTTAATATTTTTGACATGTGTTGGGAAGATCCCCTGGAGAAGGGAATGGCTACCCACTCCAGTATTCTTGCCTGGAAAACCCCATGGGCAGAGGAGTCTGGCAGGGTACAGTCCCTGGAGTCACAAAGAGTCAGACACAGCTGAGTGACTAACACTTTCATACCTAAGTTTTGACAAGTTATAGTCATTACAAAGACAAGCAAGAGGGTGGGAACTGGGAGGAGAAAGCAAGAGGAGATGGACAGAGAGGAATAAAAGAAGCACATGGAGGCAGAAAGGTGTTTATAAATAACAGAGCATTTGAAAATCAATTTTGGTCTTACAGAGAACAAGTCTAAAATAAATCTGGAAGCATTAGAATCACAATTTAACTAAAATGAGATATGAAACCCACACTCCAATTCAGGTGATCATCCCTGGCTTTTCATGCTTCCAGCCAACAAAAGGTTGTTCACTCACTGGTCACAGAATCTGAATTTCACTTGAGATCTGATTATTTTTAAAGTCTGGGAAGAATTAGGATTAAGGCAAACAAAACATTTTTGGAATCATTCTCAGCTAAATGAACTTCTGCCAAGCAAAAATCAGGAACTGTGTATATGCTGGCAAGACACTCTAATGATCTTAAACTAGGTCTGTCTTGAGAGTGGATGGAATTTATGAAGTCCCTCGCTGGATGCTATAAAGACATCTCTCTGTATTATCAGGTTCTACAGAATTGGAGAGAACCAGAGGGAAGCAGGGAGGGAAGTGGGGTGGGGGGTTCATGAATGATTAAATAATCAAAGGAAATAAAATGAAGATGAGCTGTCCTCAAACCCAGGAGAATCATATTATGGGCATAATAAAAGCAACTTGATATAAAATCCTTAGGACTAGTAGCATTTGGATTTGCAGATAAGCGAGGGAAGAATTAATGCAATTCTTTTAATAACTGGCTTTCTCTAGATTTTGCATATGGGCAGTCTCTCTTAGGACCATTCTCTCTTCCTGTGTATATAGTCAATTCAGAATGGAATTCTCTTGTTCATGGTACTCTGAAGCTTTCTAAAATGACTGAGATTTCAGATTTCACTGGCAAATGGAATATTTCCAGTTTCATTTTAAGGAAATCCTAAATGCTAGGCTGATTTTAAACAATAGGAGGAAGACCAAAGGGAAATTTGTTGTTACTAAGAAGCTATGTTTTCATTTTATGTTTGCCATCCATGACCTGTATCTATCTTCCCTGACCTCAAAGTGACATTCTATATTCTATTTACAGGCTAATCATGCATCCATTACAAGCATCCTGTGTTCTCCTGTGTTCTAGCAGACATCACTCTGGGAGTTGGTGATGGACAGGGAGGCCCGGCCTGCTGCAGTCCATGGGGCCTCAAAGAGTCAGACAACACTGAGCGACTGAACTGAACTGTCTATAGATAGAATAAAATCTTAGATACACATTTTAATAGAAAAGTAATTTTAACAATTTAAGTTTTGGATAGTCTTAACATAGATAGCATTTTTAGATTGAATGTTATACTGAAACAAATCTATGATAAGTTATTCTTTTAAATATTGAGAAGTATTATATTTTGCAGTAAATTAAACATTTTATATACACTACATTTTTGGGATATTTTGTCCCTAATGCTTATGAGATTTAGAAAATCTCCAAATTTTCCAGTAAATAATCTAGAGGGAAATAGTCAAGCATATCCCAAATTTGATTATTATTTAATAATAATAATTATTATTATGTGCAATAGACACATAATAGACTATTATGTGTAAATAGAGAACCATTAATGGCTCATATTGAGGCTCCCAATAAAATGGATCTAATTAGATAATCACTGAATCTAGTGTCCAGCTATCAGTAAATAAGTATCAATAAGTAATTATCACCTCTGTATTTATTATATGAGAAATAATAAACATTATTCTGTATGCTCATTTTTTCCCTCTGGCTTTGAGTGAACTCATAGTGTCTTATTTAGAAATTTAGTAGAAAGCATAAGTTGATTTTTTCCAATATTTACCAAAAAATCATTGTAGGGAACAGACAATACAGGCTTCAAAATTAGACACAAATTACTATGGGTCTAATATCAGGAAGTAATTCTGCAGTCATTTGGAGAGAGAACAATTCTGAGACCTCTCGTAAACTTTACTATTCCTCAGCTTGTAGAGACTGATGCTAACTATACAACAGTTCTTCTTCATCTGGATTCACAGACATGTTCTTGGGGATCAAAGACATTGTCTTCCTTTTAAAAGATAACCAAGACCCACTGGCATTTGGGTAGCATTGTGATGGAATAATTCCAGAAAGACACAAAAATGAAGAGCTGTTATTATTTGTTTTGCTGTATTCTCAGAGATCTTCAGATGAAAGTAAAAATGGATGGATAAAACAGTATCCCTATATTCACTCTTGGAGTCATTTGCTCTGATCCCCGGATGATTTTTCTATATCAAAAGAGAGAGCCTGTGTTTTGCTGGAATGAGTTTGAGGGTAGAAAAGAAGGCAACATGCAATGAGTTTAGAGTGTTTTCTTACATCTATCTAAGAGGCTGCATCTGAGCTTCTCTGCTGCACAGACCCATGTGTATCAAGGTCATATGCAGCAAGCAAGGCAGAAACACAGGAAGCAATGTTTATTAGAGTTTGCTTACATGTAGAGCTGCATGACATGGCTTAACTTAAAGGAACAAATAAACCTGAAACTTTGTAAGACATATTTTGACACTGAGTCTAACATATCTTAGAAGACGAGGGCTAGGGAGAGAACAAAAAACAAACCAATAGGCTTAGACTACAAAGGCCAACCTTGAAAATGATCCAGGAACCATTTAAAATTCTCTTTCCCCAAATTTCAGGGTTCTTGGCATTGTCAACCAAGCACTGATAGTTTAAAAATGATGGAAAATGAATCTTTCCAAAGCATAATTTGGACTATATCACTGCTTTACTCAGAAACCTTCAATGTTAGACCCTATGCCATTTGGCTATTAGTCTAAAATATTTGGCCTGGCATTTAAAGCCTTGAACCAACTGTACCAAACTACATTTCCACTCATTTTTATTCTCTTTACTACACTAAAATTTTCAGTCTTCCTATTCTTCTTACAGTCTTCAATTTTTCCTCATTTCTTTGTTTATATGGCCTTTTTGCCTATAATATTAAATTTTGCTCTTCCTTGTCATATGTCCTAACCTGACCCAGCCTAGAAGCAACCTCCTCCACATAACTCCACAAAAACTGCCCCAGCAAGAAGTACTTTTTCCTTCTTTGCTGCTTCTCTACTCTTGGTAAGTTCTCAGAGAGTCCGCATGATGGAGGAGGACAAACACAGGCTGTGGAGTTAACTGGCGTGGAGCAGACTTCACGGGGTACTAGGTGTATAACCTTTGACATTTTCATCTAGCTTCATTTCAATTTCCTCATCTCTACAATTGGAGCAAGAGGAGACTCCAAGCTTACAGAGTTATTGTGAGAACTAAAGGCAGTAACATGGCAGCCTGCCAGCCTAGTGCTGTCCGTGTATTTCATCTCTTTCCCTTCCGCCATCAACTTTCCTTCTAGAAGGGAGCTGATAACAATTCACCCTGGATTCTGCTTCTCTCCATTTAATTCTCTGCCTCCATTATTACTCAATCCAACCCAGGATTCTTCAGATCTGGTCCAAAATCAGATCTATCACCCTTCCATTGCTTTCCTCCAAACCTGTGAATCATCTTGCATCCTGTTTCCCAGGGTTGTGACTAAAATAGAATCTCAGACTATTAGTCAACTGACAAATAAGGCAGTTGAGGCCCGAGAGGAAAAGTAACCTGTTGAAGAACAGGCAGTGAGTGGAATCAAATGCTTCTGAATATCTACTCCTTGAAATCAAAGACCTCATTTTTCTTATTGAGGGCTGGATCTTTCAGAGCTGGCATGCTGCCCAGGACATTTCAGGTGCTCAATAAATGTTTCTAAATAAATGAATGAGGGAGGCTGGTAATTTGGTATAGTTTATATTGTATTATATCATTAGACTTCTCAATAGCTTTTCCTGATTATATTCTCTCAGCTTCTCTGGAGAGAGGAGGGCAGGGGTTGGCACCATTCTTAAGACCTCATTTCAGTCATGAAGTCTTCTCTCTGAGTGCCTCCTCACAATACCAGCGTTCTGATGTGCTTACATTTTTACTGGTCATACATCAGTGGGTTTAATTAACTTTTTTTTTAAATGGCACTAAATTTTGCTTCCCCAGGACAGAGTATAGACATTGGTGGTCCACCACAAAATCAATGTCTGTGTCTGGATCTTTTACAAAATATATAGCCCTTAACCTTGTCATTCAGTGAGTGAGGCAAATGACTTCCTTTAGGTCTTTAATCATCTTAGGCTAATAGAAACTCTTAATGTAGCTATTGCTGAAACTCTAACTAAAGAAACAGGTTAAGTAAAAAAAAAAAACAAAAAACTCCCCCTTGGGGAAGAGGCAAAATCTTCTTTACATTAAAAAGACAAAATGCACTTACTATATATGAATGGCATACCAATTATTTAGTGAAAGACACATACCAAATGTTTTGCTAGCAAATCTCCAAATTTATAATGCAAATATTTATTATTTTGATAGAACCTTTTGCCCCAGGCAAGGTGGGAAACCTCCCCAAAGTATTTCCTAGCCATATTTTGAGGTCTACTACAGATGCTTTCAATGTGCCTTTAAACTTTTCTGTTGTTACCAGTCACCAAGAGGAATCCGCACTATTCTTTTTCCCTTCTTCAAACTTCTAATTGCTTATATGGCTGCTTGGAGAGGTCTCACAGCTGCTCCTAATCATGAGAAAACCAATGTATATGCCAAGACTGCTATATTGCTATGTCCGAGTTTGCAGTCCAGTGTTACTAGGTCAATATTGTTTCTCATAAAGATGATGAAGGGACGAGAGAGACTGATAGAGAAAGAATAGTAATAAGGAGTAATTTTAACTAAATTCATAAGAGTGTCTTCTTAAATGTTTTGGAAGCAGAGTCATATAGTAGCATGAGCCCCGAACATGTGACCAAAAGACCAGAGTAGTAACCCAGCTCTAAGTCAAGGTTGTTTAAATCTGAACAAGCTAAAATTTCATTAAGCTTCAACATTTCCACCTGTAATTGAAAAGGGGGGATCATATTCTTTCTCAGATTCCTTATTTCTCTGGTATTTTATGATCTTATAAGTAACAGAATTAGTAAAATACATAGATATTGATAGCATACATACACATGCACACACACATACACACACACACACACACACACACACATATATATATATCTTAACTACCTTTATCCACATTTCAAACTGCTCCCTCCTAGGGGGAAATAGGTATTTTTTTGTAAAACTCCTTCTATGCATTTGAAAGTCAGAATTTGATGCTTACACAGTTGGAAGAGGCAGAGTGGTCCAAGTCAGGGAGTTACCTCTGGCTTGTTGAGTTTAAGAACATTCTGATGTCACAACCCTAAGTTTAGCAAGTTGTAGTTTCTGCTAAGTCTTAATAGGTCTTTTACAACCATGATTCTGAAAATTGAAAACACTAGAGCAAGAGGTCCAGCCACCACCAACAGTTCCAACAGTTTCCACAGAAGGATGATGACTTCTATCTGAACCACTCACACCTGAATTCTGGATTTGCAAGTGTTCTTCTTACTGAAGCACATGATTCATATTCAAAGCCACCTGTGAGGGAGTCTAGGAAACGTGGTTTCATATTTTCCAGCCTCTTCAAAAACAAAATAGGTAGAAAGGAGACAGAATGACCCACTTAAACTTCCCACCACTCATGGTAACTATGTTCAACAATTATGGCATGAAAATGAACAGTGCTTATAATTAATATTACTCTTGAGCATGCCATCAGTTTACCCCAAAGAGAAGCTTTGTATTCTCTCTCCTTAAATTCAACAGTAAGCTTTACTTCTTTTGTAGCAGTAGACTATTATACAGTATTCTAACTTTGTACCTACTGCATGTTTCAGTTCAGTTCAGTCGCTTAGTCGTGTCCGACTCTTTGCGACCCCATGAATCGCAGCACTCTAGGCCTCCCTGTCCATCACCAACTCCTGGAGTTTACTCAAACTCATGCCCATCGAGTCGGTGATGCCATCCAGCCATCTCATCCTCTGTCCTCCCCTTCTCCTCCTGCCCGCAATCCCTCCCAGCATCAGGGTCTTTTCCAATGAGTCAACTCTTCACATGAGGTGGCCAAAGTATTGGAGTTTCAGCTTCAGCATCAGTCCTGCCAATGAACACCCAGGACTGATCTCCTTTAGGATGGACTGGTTGGATCTCCTTGCAGTCCAAGGGACTCTCAAGAGTATTCTCCAACACCACAGTTCAAAAGCATCAATTTTTTGGCACTCAGCTTTCTTCACAGTCCAACTCTCACATCCATACATGACCACTGTTTAGGGACATACAATAGGAGAGTTCACAGGGAATTAAGAGCATGTGGTTCCAAAGTCTAGAGAGTGAAATGACAGGCTACATGGCCTCAATCTATGTTCGCTATTACTATTATTTTCCTCAGACTGTATAGTTGCCTTTTCATGTGCTAAAAACTCAGAGTTCAATTCCACTGAATTGACTAAGCATATATTATTTATGTCTGGTAATATATTCATATTGTCAACATTACAGTTGTAGAGCAAACATGTATCATAAATTCATGATGACAGAAATGCAAATCAAAACTACAATGAGGAATCACCTCACACCAGTCAAAATGCCATCATTAAAAAGTATGCATGTGTGCTAAGTCACTTCAGTCATGTCTGACTCTTCACAATCCCATGGACTGTAGCCCACCAGGCTCCTCTGTCTGTGGGATTCTCCAAGAAAGAATACTGGAGTGGGTTGCCATTTCCTCCTCCAGGGGATCTTCCCAACCCAGGGATCGAATCTGAGTCTGCGCAGGAAAACTATGTTTTCTGCGTTGGCAGGTGGGTTCTTTATCACTGAGCCACTGGGGAAGCCCCATTAAACACAAACAATAAATGCTGGAGAGAATGTGGCAGAAGGGGACTCTTCCTCCACTGCTGGTGGGAATGTAAATGGATGCAACCACTATGGTGAATAGTATGACATGTCCTTAAATAACTAAAAGTAGAGCTACCATATCATCCAACAGTCTCATTACTGGTCATACATCCAGAGAAAACTAATTTGAAGAGATACAAGCACCCACATTTTCATAGCAGCACTATTTGCCATAGCCAAGACATGGAAAAAACCTAACTGTTCATCAACAGATAAATGGATAAAGAAGATGGGTACACAGACACACAATGGACTACTACTCAGCCATAAAAAAGAATGAAATAATGCCATTTCAGCAACATGGATGGACCTAGTGATTATCATACGAGGTGAAGTAAGTCAGATAGAGAAAGACAAATATGATATCACTTATATGTGGAATCCAAAATGTAATACAAATGAGCTTATTTACAAAACAAAAACAGACTCAGAGATGTAGAATGCAAATTTAAGATTACTAAAGGCAAGGAAGTAAGGGATGAATTAGGACTTTGGGAACAGCAGATGCAAATCACTATATATAAAACAAAAAGGCCCTGCTATGTAGCACAGGGAACTATATTCGATATGTTTTAATAAACTATAATGAAAAAGAATATATATATAGACACATATATATGAATATATATAACTGAATCACTGTGCTATATGCCAGAAACTAACTTTGTAAACACATGGTTTACAACATTGTAAACCAACTGTACTTTAAAAAATAAATAAATAAATAACTTCAGCTTGCGTATGGATGGAGGAAAAGCATGTATTGAGATACACACACACGCATACACACACAAGCTAGAAGGAGCTAAGTCAAAGAGATACACATATTAGCATTGAGGGAGTTCACAGAACGAGGTAATAATTTTTGACTAGAAAAAATTAGTGTCTAAAATGAGTGTGGTGATAGATAGAAACAAAAACGTATTTTATAAGGCTTTTCATCCTCTGGATTCAAATAATCAGACTTCTCTGACTATAACAAAATAGGGCTGACTGCCCCCTTACAAGTTAGTTGTAATATGTTTTCCTGGTATTTATTTGACCACACCTTTGGTCAACTGCAGTTTGCTTAGCTGCCACAAGATAATTTTCAGGATATCAATTTGGTTTTATTTAGGATCTATTCTCCTTCTTTCCTGTGTTCTGCCCCTCCTCCAGGCTACACAGGTCTTAGTGTTTCCTTGTAGCTAGAATTTTACAGGGATAAACCAAAAGCTTCACCATGGGATGCTTCCTTCCATTTTTAGTAAAATCTTATACTCAGGGAAGAGAGTATTCCTGGTGGAGTGGAGAAAAAGGATGAGAGTCTGTGCATTTGAAGGCTGAAAGGGGAGAAATGGAGATATTTTCCCAGGCCAAGGAGGAGGTAGAGGTTTCTGGGTTTCACAGGCAACAAGAACAACATGGTTTCCAGTTCTGTACTTTACTCCAGTGTAACGATAAAATATATGGAGGGTAGACCGGCAAATTGAAGGAGATCGTTATTTGACCCTTGGCTCCTGGTTCTTGCCAACATAAGAAAGAATCACCTGCCAGAACTTGGCATGGAATCCTAGAACAACATGGCCAGAAACAACCACCATGACAGGCGGGAGGGTAGAACTTGCTGGATTTCCCCAGAGGCCCATGAACCTTCAACAAATGACTGGGAGAGGATTCCCTACTCATGTTCTCTTGCATACTTGAGTTTGGGAACCAAGTCATATCCACCATATATACACTTCTCCAATAAAAGTAAATATTAAAAAAATATATATTAAAAAAATTTTTTTTTAAAAAGTAAATATTGATTTGCAGCTTTGTGAAAGAAACAAACAAACAAAAAAAAAACATGCTTATGAAAAGAACTATATGGACTTAGAGACAGGGAAAATAAAATCCTGCTGACAGATTCATCTCCGGCTGTTACCAAGCAGTGTACCCTGGACCTGGCCATTTGAGTAAGCATCTCATTTTATCTCTGACCAGTTGTCAGACATCATTTCATTTCCACAAAAAACGTGGTAAATTTTATCTGCTACCATAAAGTTTTCCTGAAGCCATTCTGTTTTCATCAGAACCACAGAATAGGGAGAGAGGTCAGGGGATGACATGAATCTATGTAGTCCAGCAAGTCCAATGAACAGAGGCGTGATGTGAAGTATCATGTGAAGTAACAATCCCATTTTGGAAGTGTGCACACAGTTCTAAATCACTTATACAAGAAGTTTTTTTTTTGTTAAAGTCTGTTGGATTTTTGACATTTTCCTTTAAAGTAAAATATTAGAGAAATGTAGTATATATGCCCTGTTTTCTCCCCAAGTTTAAAAAAAAAAATGTCACCTTATGAATCTCATACTATGAAGTGGCTTCTGAATTCACTTTCTACATAAAAGAACTATCTGGGGAATACATATTAGATTGGAGAGACTTCAAACAATATTAGTTTTCATAATTATAAATTCTTGTTACAGAAACAATTTTAAAAGGAGACAAAGGAATTTAAGATAAATTATTAATCATTATTTTCAATTGTGAGTGTTGAACTTTTTAAATGAAATAAACCTGTTGACAACCACCTTAAAAATAAGATGGTAACTAGCTCTATCGCTCAGTCAAACTTTTCAATTTAATTTTAGATGCATTAAAAAAATTGTCCTAACTTCTCATGATTTAATATCATGTCTCAGAATATAAATTTTAGGAGTCACCTCAGTGATAAATTTAAAAGTAATTTTTGTTGTTCAGTCACTCAGTCATGTCTGACTCTTTGTGAGACCATGGACTGCAGCATGCTGGGCTTCCCTGTCCTTCACCATCTCCCAAAGTTTGCTCAGACGCATGTCCATTGAGTGGATGATGTCATCCAACCATCTCATTCTCTGTCATATACTTCTCAAAGTAATTTAGATAAAAAATAATAATTTAGAGAAAATAGTTTACAGAAATAATAACTTTTCTCAAATAATTTACAGAAAAATAATGATGGCATACTCCAGGTAAATATGGTAGAAGACTTAAAAAGTAACTTCAATAATTATGGAAACAGGAATGCAAAACTGACTGAAAGAATTCAAATAATGCTGTTTTATGAAATTTGTGAAAAGGTAATTATGTTATTTTAAGCATGCATTGATAACTGAATTAATTAGTAAATAGACATCTATTGTATGTACAACTTTAAAACTTTAATTACTCAACTTTTGGTAAACAAAAGACTTCTTGAAGAATATGTTCCACTGTGGAAATCCTTTCACTTGATACTATTTTACATGTACAGTTGTTGAATTTCTGATTCAAGGTAGTTTTTAAATCCTCATATGCTTCTTTAAGTGTATTTATTCCTGTTTGGAGTTTTACTTGCTATTTTCTTCTGCTTCCTGACTTGCATCTGGAGAATTATCTACAGTTAATGTGTTTGGAATTTTGTTTTCTGAAGTTTCCCAATAGAGCTGTAGGATTTGTTGATTTTCCTAAAGTGAACTTTTGTGGTACTGCATTTTATAAAATTCTCAGTTTAAAGATACTGTATTCTATCAGTGTAGACACTTGAGTAGATTTTATTGCTTTTCTGGTTGGGGGAGCAGTTATAGGTTTTGAGATTATGTGGCTTGTAGATCCCAAATTTTGTCTTGAAACCCTGTTTTTGCCCTTTTGCTTCTTTTCCCCTTCATTCAATTGTCAAAAGGTGTTTATTGTCTCCCTTTCTGCCCTTTTCATCCTTCAGAAACTATGCCTATCAAAGTGACCTTTAAATCATGCATACTTACAGGTCTTTTCTTGTAGTCTATGCTCTGATCTACCAAGAAACATTTTTAGAATTTTCATACCATTAATGGTGACTTTGCAGTAGGCTTAGACCTTGTAGTTAACTGTGCCTTCTCTTCCCCAGTTATTCTCTGTCTTTATTTGTCACAAATCTTTAACCAGGGCAGGGATAGAGTGGGAGGATTAGCAGTTACAGCTGGGATCTGGCTATTTTCTCTGTACTTAACATATTGTGAAAATTGGACATTTTTAACTTTAAATTATGAAGAGGTGATGATGTGTTTATCATGACATATATACAAATGATATATCATGAGATATGTGTGTACAGATATATATGCATATCTACATCTATATCTGTTCTTAATGTTTTGTATTTTTGGTAGGAAATACTGAAAGAGGGTAGGTATGTAACTGCCTTTGTCTTCAGTACCTAACAGCTTTTTCTACTTTAAGTGTTCATTATCTTTCTTTTCCTTTACTTTCTTTCTAATCTTTGTCTCTTCCTTCTTCCTAGCTTCCTCCTTCAAAATATATTATATAATTAAAATATAAGCTTTCATATTTATGGCAGAACTGTTTATGCTTGAATCCTTCCTTTCAAAACAGCTGAACAAAGCAACTGTGTTATGATAAAGAAGAGTAGTATTTCTAAGCCACGTGGCCTTCATTTCTTACCCTCAAGACAGAAGAGAATAGTAATCAGCCTGGTGTATGATTTAATGTTTTTTTTCTTTTTTAACGAATAAGGAACATCATGGCACAAATTTTTATTTAACTTTTTAAAATGTCGGACTTTGTGCTTAATTGCGTACTTTGAATCAAAGAACACAAGGTAACCGGCTATGCTGTATTTTGATGTCTTTTCACTTGTTTAGACTATTCACATTATATAGCCAAAACATCAAGCCATTTCATGGAATTATTTTTCTCACTTCACTTCTATATGTGGTTCTTTCTTTTAGAATGTTTATAGTTCCTATACTTTTTTTCAAAGTCTCCAGTCAGAAGTCAAAGAAACTATTTAGACATTTTACAAATTATGAAGTTTGCATTTTCATTCTTTCTTCATCACATACAATCCTTGCAGGTGGTGTTTATTTTGTGGTTTACCTGACACATTATAAATCCAACTGTCAAATCAGACTATGACTGGAAACAATTCCTGAGCCACTATCACTAGCGGGGTGACACTGGCATTGACGGCCACATGCACAGAAAGTGTAAGCAGCAGCCTCGGTAGAGAACGAATCAGAGTTCCTGAGTGGCAAGCCTGGGATGTTGACAAATATAGCTAAGGAAGGACACAGAGCAAATCGGGAGATGGGAATGGACAGATAGACCAGAGAGTTCGTGGGAAGCATGTGCCATCAGCAGTCCTCAGTTCAGTTCAGTTCAGTCGCTCAGTCGTGTCTGACTCTGTGACCCCATGAATCGCAGCACTCCAGGCCTCCCTGTCCATCACCAACGCCCGGAGTTTACTCAAACTCATGCCCATCGAGTCGGTGATGCCATCCAGCCATCTCATCCTCTGTCCTCCCCTTCTCCTCCTGCCCGCAATCCCTCCCAACATCAGGGTCTTTTCCAATGAGTCAACACTTCACGTCAGGTGGCCAAAGTATTGGAGTTTCAGCTTCAGTATCTGTCCTTCCAATGAACACGCAGGACTGATCTCCTTTAGGATGGACTGGTTGGATCTCGTTGCAGTCCAAGGGACTCTCAAGAGTATTCTCCAACACCACAGTTCAAAAGCATCAATTTTTTGGCGCTCAGCTCTCCTCACAGTCCAACTCTCACATCCATACATGACTACTGGAAAAACCATAACCTTGATCAGATGGACCTTTGTTGGCAAAGTAATGTCTCTGCTTTTTAATATGCTATCTAGGTTGGTCATTACTTTCCTTCCAAGGAGCAAGTGTCTTTTAATTTCATGGCTGCAATCACCATCAGCAGTGATTTTTGAGCCCCCCAAAAATAAAGTCTGACACTGTTTCCACTGTCTCCCCATCTATTTGCCATGAAGTGATGGGACCAGATGCCATGATCTTAGTTTTCTGAATGTTGAGCTTTAAGCCAATTTTTTCACTCCCCTCTTTCACTGTCATCAAGAGGCTTTTTAGTTCCTCTTCACTTTCTGCCATAAGGGTGGTGTCATCTGCATATCTGAGGTTATTGATGTTTCTCCCAGAAATCTTGATTCCAACTTGTGCTTCTTCCAGCCCAGTGTTTCTCATGATGTACTCTGCATAGAAATTAAATAAGCAGGGTGACAATATACAGCCTTGACATACTCCTTTTCCTATTTGGAACCAGTCCTCAACGAGATCATAAATCCACATGACCTTCAGTCCAGCCCAAAGTTTCTTTTGTTTTCAATAGAACTCTATTTTTTTTTTCATTTATTTTTATTAGTTGGAGGCTAATTACTTTACAGTATTGTAGTGGTTTTTGTCATACATTGACATGAATCAGCCATGGATTTACATGTGTTCCCCATCCAGATACCCCCTCCCATCTCCCTCCTCATCCCATCCCTTTGGGTCTTCCCAGTGCACCAGCTCAGAATTCTATTTTTAGACAAAGTTGGCAAATGTGTTTCAACTTTCATACTGCTGCTGCTGCTAAGTCACGTCAGTTGTGTCCAACTCCGTGTGACCCCATAGACGGCAGCCCACCAGGCTCCGCCGTCCCTGGGATTCTCCAGGCAAGAATACTGGAGTAGGTTGCCATTTCCTTCTCCAATATATGAAAGTGAAAAGTGAAAGCGAAGTCGTTCAGTCGTGTCCGACTCTTCACGACTCCATGGGCTTTCATACTAACTCTAATCAATTGACAGTGAAGTATGGAACTTTCATGAGTGGAGAGACAATGCATTCCATTTTGCCTAGAATGAACATTTCATACTTTTATTCAAGCATTTATTAATAGCTTTCTCTCTGAGACTCTCTGAAGAGCCCTAGCTTCAACATCAATTATGTTGTCACCTCACCTACGAGAAAGATCCTACATCCTCCTAAAACTCTATAAGAATGTTTTTGATTGATTTGTGATGTCTCCCCAGGGTTAAGAGTAGTTTAAAAAGCTGGGAGAGTTGGCAGTGTAGCATATGTACCTCGTGTTCGCCATGTCCCAATTAATGGATGAGCCTGACACAAATACTTTGTTTAACCAGAAGAATAAGAAGAATAAAGGAAGTAAAAAAAAATGGGAGTCTACAACTTGACAACATACTCTATATTGGCATGTGTGAAAAATATAAAAGGAAATGGTGATTTTACTTAAGATGAACCAGTGAAGTTGCTCAGTCGTGTCCAACTCTTTGGGACCCCATGGACTGTAGCCTACCAGCTCCTCCATCCATGGAATTTTCCAGGCAAGAGTCCTGGAATACGTTGCCATTTCCTTCTCCAGAGGATCTTTCCAACCCAGAGATAGAACCCAGGTCTCCTGCAGCACAGGCAGATGCTTTACCATCTGAGCCACCAGGGAAATGATTAATAAAATTTTAATATCATTTTCTGGTTTTATTGATTGTAAGAGGAACATCTTTCACATTGTATCGTAGTTGAAATCAAGAAACATGTTACAATTGATGGACTATTGTCATTTCATTACCAGCATATATGTTCTTAGTGCTATGTGAAATAATAGTACATTGTACCTTCCCTGATTTACTTTTCTCTTATGCTTTTCTTAAGAGCTGTGTCCTAGGAATTCAGTTCTCTAAAATGGAGTGACCCATCAGGAATAACTCTGAAGCGAATTTAGTAATAACCCATGAGGAATAACTCTGAAGTGAATTCACTTCAATAACTCTAAGTGAACCCCTGAGTTTCTCTGGAGGACTTTTTCTGAAATCACATTCTTTCTTGGCTTTTTCCCTGTAGTGGGCAGAATGATGACCCCCCAGAATGTTCATATCCTAATACCCTGAATTATCTGTGAATATGTTACATCACATGAAGAAGGGAAATTAAGGTTGTAGATTGGATTAAGTGGATATACTGTTAATCAGATGACCTTAAGTAAGGAGATTACAGTACATGACCTGGGTATGACTATTATAATCACAAACATCCTTGAAAGTGGAAGAGGAAGGTAGATGAGGAGGTCAGGGTGATGAAAGGTGAGAAGAAATCCAACTGCTGTTGCTGGCATTGAACATGAGCCAAAGAATGGTGGTCTCTTAAGTTGGAAAGCCAAGGAAATGCATTCTTCTCTACAATCTCCAAAAAGGAGCACAGTCCTACCAATGTTGATTTCAAGCTAGTGAGACCTATGCTGTGATTCTGACCAAGAAAACTGTAAGACTTAAAAAAAAAAAAAAAAAAAGGTATGCTGCTTTAAGCTACTAACTTTGCAATAATTTATTACAATAGGCAATAGGAAATGAATACACTCTTCTGGGCTCCTTAAAACTTTCCAATGCTTTATTTCACTTAGGAAAAATCTCTCATTCTCAGTTTGGCTTACAAGGCTTTGCACGACCTTCCCTCTGCCTGAATCTGTCAACTTCCCTCAGATACTCATGAAAAGCAATCTCCTTTCTTTCCATAGTTTTGCATCTGCCCTCTCCTCTCCCTGAGATGCTCTTCCTTTCTTTGCTCTTGGCCCACTTCTACTCATCACTCATGTCCTAGTTTCATATTTCTTTTCCTTAGGGAAGACTATCATGTTTTCCAGACTTCTAAGGATTTCATGAAACCTGGTAAAAATATACTAATCATTCTATGTGATTTATCATTTCAAGTCTCTCTCCCCTACTAAATGGTAAATTCCATGGGAGCACCAATACCTTCCTTATGTTCATCCTTATGAATGCAAGCCTATTACAAAAACTGGCACAAAAGTATTTCCTGGTTAAATGATAACTTCTGTGAGGCAGACACAGATGAGATAAACTTGAAAATCAAAGAAAATAATAATAACTTGCCCTAAGTTCGCACGTCTGGTAAGGGGCAAGTCTACGATTCAAATTAAGGAGATTTGTTCTTGTTGTCAAAGTATGAATGCTTATCAGAAAACACTCTATCATATTACCTCTCATAAGCTTAAAAAATAACTTTTGAGTATAATAAATACAGAGTCAAAAGTATATAAAATATAGGGCAAGGCCAGGTATCAAGAAGACATTTAACATGTGAGCAGTAAATGCACAAAAAGATAGTTAGAAATCACATGTGCTTATAGAGAGAACATATGAGTAGACAATAGCACTACCATGAGAAAACGGTGCTCCATCCTTGTCAGAAATCCCTTTAATCAAGTAGAAGCAACTGCTGATTAAACTTCTGATGGTTTCTCTGATTTCAAGATGTCTTCTCGATATAAACAGTAACATCAACAGTGTGTTGACCTGATTTTGCAGGCCCTGTGCCTATTGTGGTTTCATTAAATGCTAGTGAAAAAGTTAATTTCCCTCAATAATTCAAGTTCAATTCCAATCCCTGAAAACAAAGTTATCCTGCCTAGCCATTAATAAATTGACCGAATGTTAAATAGCACTTTAATTTTGTTTCACTAATGTTCATTAAACAACCAAAAAGGGAAAGAAGTTGATTATGTCAAGCTCACAATTTTTAATTAAAATGAAAAAAAGCAGGCGCTTCTAATTTGCAAACACAGAGAAAGCTTCAGACAGCAAACAGATAAAGTTTACTGTGCATACTGTGGGAAGAAAAAAAAATCGTAGTTAATTAAAACTTCAGTCATTTAAAATGTCTCTACCGCAAACACAAATTGCTACTTTGCATCTTCCTATAAGCCTCCAAACTCTATGAAATGTCTCATAAGAAGAATCTTAAATATTGATGGTGAATTTTGTTATTGTATTTTGAATCATGAGCAATTGAACACTTTATAGAGGAAACACAATAGTGAAAAAAGTACTGGCTGGGAATCAGAAAACTGTGGTTCTACTTCTCTTTGTCTTTTTTCTTATTCACACCGTGTTTGGGAATATTATGTCACTACCTTTTCCCGTGCCTCAGTTTCTAGTAAAATAATACTTGCTCTTGGAAAAGCTGCATTTTTATTATTATTCTTATTTGATTTGCATTTATTTTCTTATATATACATTTTGGCAATAGGAGCTTGGGGCTGCCTTAGAACTGGGTCCTCAATTCAAGCCAATTCAGTGTCAGGTAAGAATATTCATAGACTAATTCACTTTGTCAGCCTGACCCTTAAGAATTTGATTTGGATACAAGGTGGCAGCTGGCCAACTCAGTTTGTCTAAAAACCATAGACATTCTTTTATCTTACTGTCTGAACAGACAAAGGAAATATGCAAGCTTTTCAATCCTCTTTCCTCCAGTCAAGGAGAGAGAGAAAAGTTATGAGTCCCTGCAAAGTAACCACTTTTCAGAGTACCACTAGCGAAAACACTTTGCTACAGAAGTGGTTGTAGAAAAAAAGTTATAAAATTTGAATCCTATTTTAAATGCATTTGGAGAACTTATATAAGAAAGCCTTGCAAAGAACACAAAAAAAATAAAAGAAATTTGTACATATATCACATAATCGATCTTACTTTTATCTTTTAATTTTATCTGTACTTTAGGTGCACAGAGTTAAATTACATCATTCATGCCCTGTCTGTTTCATTGTATTATTTTCCCTTCATTTCTAATCCCTACTGATATTGCCCTGCTTCTGAAAGGTACTCACACTAGTGTTTTTAATATATGTCTTTCCAATTTCCCTTCTCTGTACCTATTTAGATATATGTGTATCCTTGGAAAATATATGGTGTTAACATGTGTTTTTAATTTGCATAAATGGAACTATAAATCTTATTCTTGCTCCCTTTTCTTATTAACATGTTTGTGAGACATAGCCTAATTGCAATAAATCTAGCTCTTTGCTTCTGACTCTGCATCATATTTTATTTTGTGCAAATACCATATTTTAATTAATCATTCCCCTGGGAATGGGTATATAGGTTGCTTCTAAATAGTGACAGCCACCGTCAAAAAAAGAAGGTTGATACGAAGAATCTGTGCATGTCTTTTTATAAATTTATGCAGGATTTTTATTTATTTATTTATTGGATATAAACCTTGGAACAAAATTTCTTGATGTTGATGATATAAAAATACACCCTATATCCTAGGCACTGATAATCTCTTCTTCACAATGAACCATTTAATCACCCACTAGCAATATACAAAAGTTTATTATAGTCTCAGCAGTACATTAAGACATGCCAATTTTGTAATTTTGCAATTTTTGAATTAAGAAAGATATCTTTGGTTCAAAATTGACCAGTTTTATTATAAAGCACATAGAATATTATGTTTCTGCACATTTTTAGCTATTTATGTGCATCTCTCCCCTATATTTCATTATTAACTAGAATTACATTTTTCTAATGTTAAAACATAATTACATTTCTGTAATATACTATTGGTTCATGATGTATTTTTTTAATATTTCGTTTGCTTCTGTTGCTGCTGCTGCTGCTGCTAAGTCGCCTCAGTCGGGTCCGACTCTGTGCGACCCCAGAGACGGCAGCCCACCAGGCTCCGCCGTGCCTGGGATTCTCCAGGCAAGAACACTGGAGTGGGTTGCCATTTCCTTCTCCTAGGTTTATTTAATTCAAAAATGTTATATCTATATTTAAAAGTGAAACTGACCTATGCTTTCTCTCCTTATATTACCTTTCAATTGTTTGGGTATCAGTAAAAATCAACTTTATTAAAGCAACAGAATAATTCCCTTCATTATTTAATTTTGTTTTACCTTTTATAACCTTTTATATAAGATTTGCATTATCTGTTTTTTGAAAAATTAGCAGAACTCCCATTTAAAATAGGCCCAAGATTTTTTATGGAAATGGAGTTAGATGTTTCATTACTAATTTAAATTTTTGTTACTATCATTGTATTAGTCATTGTTTCATTTTCAGTCAATTTTGGCATTTTATGCTTCCCAAAATGTACAAAGTTAATCTGGATGTTCATGCTTATTGATACGTAAATTGCTAAAAGTAGTCTTTCATTTCCAAAACCTCTAATATGTATAATCATTTAAGAACAAAAGAAAAATGCAAATATAGTAGAAAAGAATGTGGAGTAATGAGGAAATGCATATTCCTTCTTTACTGATTATAAAGTTATACTGAGACAGGCTGGGATCTGGGAGCTTTTCCTGCCGTGTTTGCACCTGGACAATATGCAAAGAAACTATGTGAGACTAAAAATAATGGGTGCATGTACAGTCATGGCAAATTATGGACAAGATACAAAAAGAATCAAAAACCCAATTGCTGCTTCTGAAGAGCCAGGAGAAAAAGCAATATGTTGGCACCAAAAGCAGAGTACTGTGCATACCCCCCCTGCACCCAACAGCACCAAAAGAGTGGACAAACCACCTAAGTCATCCCTCAGACCAGACCTCGGGACCAATCTTAACATCAACTCATGTAAGGAACCAGCTGGTCTTTCTTGGGGAGCAGACAAGAAAACCTGTTACTTGTTTTGCTCCCTCCTGCTGTAGCAGAGGCCCCAGTAAAGCCCTCCTCAATTTCTTGTCTGGGCTTTATCAATTTCTATAGATTAAGGAAGGCTAAGACCCTGGTCAATATTAATATCTAGCATGCATACAAAGTCATCAAAATGTATTCATTAAATATATGCAAATTTATATTATAAGTATACCTCAATAAATCAATAACAAGGCAATTATAAAATGAGCATATGACTGGCTTTAAAGGCTACTTTGTGTGCTGTGTTGTGCTTAGCCGCTCAGTCGTGTCTGATTTTTTGCAACCCCATGGATGGCAGCCTGGCAGGCTACTCTGTCCATGGGGATTCTCCAGGCAAAAATACTGGAGTGGGTTGATGTGCCCTCCTCCAGGGGATATTCCCAACCTAGGGTTCGAACCCAGGTCTCCTGCATTGCATGCAGATTCTTTACTGTCTGAGTCACCGGGGAATCCAAGGATACTGGAGTGGGCAGCCTGTCCATTCTCCAGGGGAACTTTCCAACCCAGGAATTGAACTGGGGTCTCCTGCATTGCAGGCAGATTCTTTACCAGCTGAGCTATGAGGGAAGCCCAAAGGTTAGTTTAGACATCAACAAATTTTTTTTTTTTTTAATATATTTATTTATTTTATTTATTTATTTATTTGGCTGTTCCCGGCCTTAGCTGCAGCATGTGGGATCAAGTTCCCTGACCAGGGATTGAACCCTGGCCCCCTGCATTGGGAGCACAGAGTCTTAGCCACTGGACCACCAGGGAAGTCCCAACATCAACAAATTTAACAAAGATTACAGGTGATCAAAAATGACTGTTCCCTATTTTCAGTTTTTAAAGACCCTCCAAACAAATGCAAAATGGAATTACCATATGACGCTGCAAACCCATTCCTGGCATGTATCTGGAGAATACTTTAATTCAAAAAGACATCTACATCCCAATGCTCATAGCAGCACTAAATACATGGAGGTAACCTAAATGTCTACCAGCAGATGAATAGACACGTAATATGTATCTATATATATACAGTCAATAGAATATTAGTTCAGTTTAGTCTCTCAGTCATGTCCAACTCTTTCCAAACCCTCAGACTGCAGCACACCAGGCTTCTTTGTCCATCACCAACTCCTGGACTTGTCGACACTCACATCCGTTGAGTTGGTGATGCCATCCAACCATCTCATCTGCTGTCGCCCCATTCTTTTCCTGCCTTCAATCTTTCCCAGCATCAGGGTCTTTTCCAATGGCTCAGTTCTTTGCATCAGGTGGTCAAAGTATTGGAGTTTCAGCTTCAGAATCAGTCTTTCCAATGAATATTCAGGACTGATTTCCTTTAGGAAGGACTGGTTGGATCTCCTTGTGGTCCAAGGGGCTCTCAAGAGTCTTCTCCAACATCACAGTTCAAAAGCATCAATTCTTTGGTGTTCAGCTTTCTTTATAGTCCAACTTACATCCATACATGACTACTGGAAAAACCATAGCTCTGAATTCAAGACCTTTGTCACCAAAGTAATGTCTCTGCTTTTTAATATGTTGTTTTTAACATTTTAATATGTTTTTAATGTATGTTTTAATATATCTATATTGGTCATAGCTTTCCTTCCAAGGAGTAAGCATCTTTTAATTTTATGGCTGCAGTCACCATCTGCAGTGATTTTGGAGCCCAAGAAAATAAAGTCTGTCATTGTTTCCATTTTTCCCCCATCTGTTTGCCATGAAGTGTTGGGACCAGATACCATGATCTTCGTTTTTCGAATGTTGAGTTTTTAAGCCAGATTTTTCATTCTCCTCTTTCACTTTCATCAAGAGGCTCTTCAGTTCTTCTTCACTTTATGCCATAAGGGTGGTGTCATCTGTGTATCCAAAGTTATTAATATTTCTCTCAGCAATCTTGAAGCTTGAAGCTTGTGCTTCATCTAGCCCAGTGTTTCTCATGATGTACTCTGCATAGAAGTTAAATAAGCAGGGTGACAATATACAGCCTTGATGTACTCCTTTCCCAATTTGGAGCCAGTCTGTTGTTCCATGTCCAGTCCTAACTGTTGCTTCTTGACCCATATACAGGTTTCTCAGGAGGAAGGTAAGGAGGTCTGGTATTCCCATCTCTTTCAGAATTTTCCAGTATGTTGTGATCTACACAGTCAAAGGCTTTGGCATAGTAAATAAAGCAGAAGTAGATGTTTTTCTGGAATTCTCTCACTTTTTGATGATCCAGCAGATGTTGGTGATTTGACTTCTGGTTCCTCTGCCTTTTCCAAATTCAACTTGAACATCTGGAAGTTCACAGTTCATGTACTGTTGAAGCCCAGCTTGGAGAATTGTGAGCATTACTTTGCTAGTGTGTGAGATGAGTGCAATTGTGTGGTAGTTTGAACATTCTTTGGAATTGCCCTTCTTTGGGATTGGAGTGAAAACTGACCTTTTCCAGTCCTGTGGCCACTGCTGAGTTTCCAAATTTGCTGGTATGTTGAGTGCAGCACTTTCACAGCATCATCTTTCAGGATTTAAAATAGCTGAACTGGAATTCCATCACATCCACTAGCTTTGTTTGTAGTGATGCTTCCTAAGGCCCACTTGACTTCTCTCATTCCAGGATGTTTGACTCTAGGTGAATGATCACATCTTTATGGTTATCTGAGTCATGAAGATCTTTTTTGTATAGTTCTTCTGTGTAGAAGAATTATAGACTATTGCTAAGCCATTAAATAGTATGTTAAATAGAATAAATAGAATATTGCTCAGCCATTAAAAAAAAAGAAAGAAAGCGTGCCAGTTGCAGCAACATAGATGGACATAGTTTGCTACATAGAAGAAAAGCTATGACAAACCTAGACAGTATATTGAAAAGCAGAGACAATATTTCACTGACAAATGTCCATCTAGTCAAAGCTATGGTTTTTCCAGTAGTCACGTATGGATGTGAGAGTTGAACCATAAAGTAGCTCAGCACTGAAGAATTGATTCTTTTGAGCTGTGTTGCTCTTGAGAAGACTCTTGAGAGTCCCTTGGACTGCAAGGAGATTAAACCAGTCAATCATAAAGGAAATCAACCCTCAATATTCACTGGAAAATCTGATGCTGAAGCTCCAATACTTTGGCCACCTGATGCAAAGAGTAAACTCATTGGAAAAGACACTGATGCTGGGAAAGATTGATGGTAGGAGGAGAAGGGGATAACAGAGGATGAGATGGTTGGATGGCATCACCAGCTCAATGGATATGGGTTTGAGCAAGCTCTGGGAAATGGTGAAAGGCATGGAAGCTGGTGTGCTGCAGTCTACGGGGTAGCAAAGAGTCAGACACGACTGAGCAACCGAACTGAACTGAGAGATTATCATGTGAAGTGAAAGAAATTAAAGACAAATATCATATGATATCCTTTATATGTGGAATATAAAAAAATGATACAAATGAACTTATTTGTTTACAAAACAGACTCATAGAAAACAAACTTATGGCTACTAAAAGCGATAACAGGGAGGGGGAATGAATTAGGAGTTTGGGATTAATTTATACACTTTGCAATATATAAAATAGATAAATAACAAGGACCTACACAGAATTGTGTCCAATATTTTGTAACAACATATAATGGAAAATAATCCTAAAAGGAGTATATATATGTATATAACTGAATCACTTTGCTCTACACTTGAAACACAGATTTTAGTTTAACTATACTTCAGTAAAGAAAGAGTAGTACAGCATTAAAAAAAAAAAAAAGAAATGTACAGTTCATGGAGCTTAGCATTTCATCAAAATATGATATTAAAGGTTGTAAATTATGAGGCAATTTATAATTATATATATGTTTTAAAAATATCCTTTGGCTTAATTTGACAGTAAAATACAGTTAAAAGACAAAAGAATATTGACCCTAAGGTTATGAGTCAAACTGTCTAGATTCTAGCAAAAAACAAAAGCACCATGAACTATTGACTTTTCTGGGTAGCTTGACTGACTTGCTGGACCAACTTCCCTCTGTGAAATAAGGGGTTTTAATGGCTCAGACAGGCTTCCCTGGTGGCTCAGATGATAATATGCCTGCAATGCAGGAAACCCAGGTTTGATCCCTAGGTTGGGAAGATACCCTGGAGAAGGAAATGGCAACCCACTCCAGTGCTCTTGCCTGGAGAATCCCATGGACAGAAGAGCCTGGCAGGCTACAGTCCATGGGGTAGCAAAGAGGTGGACATTAGCAAGTGACTAACACTTTCACTTTCACTTCAATGGCTCAAACAGTAGTCTGCCCACAATACGGGAGACCCAGGTTTGATCCCTCGGTCGGGAAGATCCTCTGGAGAAGGAAATGGCAACCCATTCCAGTATCCTTGCCTGGAAAATACCACGGACAGAGGAGCCTAGCAGTCTACAGTCCATGGGATCACAAAAAGTTGGATTTGACTAAGCAACTAATACTTTGAATTAGATAATAATTAAGTTTTTCTTTTGCTACTAAAATTTATAAAATGAGTGAACAAAGTTTGCAATTCCATATTAAGTCAAAATTGAGCACCCCAGTTACCAGGATCTCAGTGTAGGTTTTGGCAAAAATAATTAAGTAAAATGATCTTCACCTTCGAATAGCCCACCTGATGGGACTGAAAAGAAGGATTATTGCTCTCAACAAATGAGTCTCAAAGGTGGGATTCTGCCAGGGAGAAAATCTAACCATATTTCAGTGGTCTGTCAACCAACTCAATTATATGTTTCAAGTCAATAAACACAGATAAGCAGAGATGGAAGAATTTATCATGTTCTCCCACTCCAGAGCCTACTATTTAGACTTCCATTAAAATTTTGAATTGAACTTTGGGTTTCACAAGGGAAGATGGAGTGGTGAAAGGTACAGTTGTAAATCAGGAGCTTGCACATCCACCCTGTTTTTCGATGCTTGGCTTTCAAAGGAAGTTACCTCTCTCTCTAGCTCCTGTATCCTCATATGTTGAAGAAAGTAAAAGCCATCATATTTGTAAGAAAAGATAGGAAGATAGAATGAGAAATAAATATGAAAGCCTTTTAAATTATTTTTAAAAGCTATAGACATTTCTGCACTAATGATGCTATTTTGAAACCTGGGGAGAGTGGCAGTTTAACCCAATCTGTACTCTCTGGGTTAGGTCAGGCTGGCATGTGTTTCTATAGGGAAAGGGAACTGGAAAAAGAAGATGGAGGTTAAATTCAAGGGTGCATATTATAGTCACCAAGCTGACAGAAAAAAAGGAGTCACTGTGATAGAATAATACAGGCATGAGATCATCAACTGACCGATTTAAATTTTTTCTAAGATATTATTTTCCTTTTTAGCCTTTAATCATTAAACATGATGCATGCTGTCCTATTATTTCTATAAAGTTATATTCAAATGAGTGCCACTGCACATGTAAATAAAGAGCATTCATGTTGCTATGCGTTTCCAAACAACACTAACCAGTCACACACACACACACACACACCCCTGCTTGCATTTATGGGCCTCAAGGTGGTGCTTGTGGTAAAGAACCCACCTGCCAATGCAGAAGACATGAGACATTGGTTGTGGGTTTGATCCTTGGGTCAGGAAGATCCCCTGGAGGAGGGCAAGGCAACCCACTCCAGTAATCTTTCCTGGCTGTTGCTGCTGCTAAGTCGCTACAGTCGTGTTCGACTCTGTGCGACCTCATAGACGGCAGCACACCAGGCTCCCCTGTCCCTGGGATTCTCCAGGCAAAAACACTGCAGTGGGTTGCCATTTTCTTCTCCAACGCATGAAAGTGAAAAGTGAAAGGGAAGTCGCTCAGTCGTGTCCAACTCTTAGCGACCCCAAGGACTGCAGCCCACCAGACTCCTCCGTCCATGGCATTTTCCAGGCAAAAGTACTGGAGTGGGGTGCCATTGCCTTCTCCAACTCTTTCCTGGAGAATCCCATGAATAAAGAAGCCCGGCAGGCTACAGTGCATGGGGTCCCACAGAGTCAGACACGACTGAAGTGACTTAGGGTGCATGCAGGCATATTTGTATTTATATTTACATGCCATAAGGCATAACATGTGGAATCAGTTAAATACAAAGGTGAGATTCTGACAACTAAGAAGAAAATCAGAGGTGTAGAACAGGAATGTGTTTGAAATACAAATGTGATATGAGGTATAGAGAATAAATCATTTATTATTATTGGAGAATCATTAAATCAATATGCCCAGCTTGTTTTATACATTCTCATTTATACATTATATATGCATTCTGCCAACAAACACATCTTTATTTTTTATTTATTTTAGTTGGAGACTAATTACTTTACAATATTGTAGTGGTTTTGCCATACAGTGACATGAATCCGCCATGGGTATACATGTGTTCTCCATCCTGATCCCCCCTCCCACCTCCCTCCTCATCCCATCCCTCTGGGTCATTCCAGTGCACCAGCCCTGAGCACCCTGTCTCATGCATCGAACCTGGACTGGAGATCAATTTCATATATGATAATATACATGTTTCAATGCTATTCTCTCAAATCATTCCACCCTTGCCTTCTCCCACAGAGTCCAAAAGACTGTTCTATATGTATATGTGTCTCTTTTGCTGTCTCGCATATAGGGTTATTATTACCATCTTTCTAAATTCCATATATATGTGTTAGTATACTGTATTGGTGTTTTTCTTTCTGGCTTACTTCACTCTGTATAATAGGCTCCAGTTTCATCCACCTCATTAGAACTGATTCAAATGAATTCTTTTTAATGGCTGAGTAATATTCCATGGTGTATATGTACCACTGCTTTCTTATCCATTTGTCTGCTGATGGGCATCTAGGTTGCTTCCATGTCCTGGCTATTATAAACAGTGCTGTGATGAACACTGGGGTACACGTGTCTCTTTCAGATCTGGTTTCCTCGGTGTGTATGCCCAGGAGTGGGATTGCTGGGTCATATGGCAGTTCTATTTCCAGTTTTTTAAGGAATCTCCACACTGTTCTCCATAGCGGCTGTACTAGTTTGCATTCCCACCAACAGTGTAAGAGGGTTCCCTTTTCTCCACACCCTCTCCAGCATTTATTGTTTGTAGACTTTCGGATAGCAGCCATTCTGACCAGCATGTGATGGTACCTCACTGCAAACACATCTTTATAGATGATAATTCTGAAATTTGCCTAAGGTCCCAGTACCATTCCAGAAAATTCTAGTATCATTCTAGAAAATGATACTAGAACTAAGATTTTAACCTAGGTTAATCGTGCTAAGCTGCATTCCCACACGTATGTCAGGTATCTCCTGTTATTTATGTTTGTGTGGACTCTGTTTGCTTTTGCCTTAACATCTGCAAGAAGAAAGAAAGGATGTTGAATAAGGGTTCTGTCTATCCCAGTTAATTACTTTTGCACACATTCTGATCTTCATTCACCATGATGCTCATCATTACAGACAAGTGATTTTCCCATGCTTCTGCTTCTTGTCATCCTAAGTAGAAAATTTTTGTGACGATTAGGATAATTAGCCTCTGAACTCCCATTTTCTATGAATTATACACCAGTTAGTGTCAGACTAGATATGGACTCACAGCATACCCAGATGAATTGAACAGATACCAAGGCTAAGCAACAACTCATTTTACTTTCAATCGATTGAACAATGAGGTTAACCATGTTCCATCAAGACTTACTAAGTTGAGAAATACACCAACTTAATGTGCTCTAAAAAAAGCATTCTTACTTGCTCATGATTTCTGAAACAACATTTAGACCTCAATCAAACTAGCAATAAGGGCATCCTCTCTTTCTCTTAAATATCAGACATAATTCATGACATTACCTTTTGCTGCATTGGATATTTCACTGAAGGACTCTGTTCTGATGACCTTGAGTATACAGACCAAGTGCTCTGGTTTTATTATATATCAGAGTCTTCTTTTTTGAATTATGAAACTAATGAAAAAATATACTAAACTAAGTTATAAGACTTTTTTTTTACAAAAGTAAAAAATAGTATTTCAAAACATGTTATTCTTTCTCTTGTCTTCAATAAACTAACAAGTTCAATTAAAATAACTAATATTTCATTTACACATATGCATTTTGAAAGTGAAGGTCACTCAGTCGTGTCTGACTCTTTGCAACCCCATGTACTGTAGTCTGCCAGGCTCCTCCATCCCTGCGATTTTCCAGGCAAGAATACTAGAGTAAGAGCTGCCATTCCCTTCTCCAGGGGATCTTCCCAGCCCAGGGATCCAACCCGGGTCTCTCACGCAGCAGGTGGATTCTTTACCACTTAGCCACCAGGGAAACACATTTTACATTTAATATAGGGGGTAATATGCATTTTACCCCCTACATTAAATTATTCTAAAGAAATAGATATGTGATGAACATGCATAAACAACTATGAGATTCCCTCAAAATTAATTTGGGGATACATATTCAGTTGAGTTCAGTTCAGTTCAGTCGCTCAGTTGTGTCCGACTCTTGGCGACCCCATGAATCGCAGCACGCCAGGCCTCCCTGTCCATCACCAACTCCCGGAGTTTACTCAAACTCATGCCCATCGAGTCGGTGATGCCATCCAGCCATCTCATCCTCTGTCATCCCCTTCTCCTCCTGTCCCCAATCCCTCCCAGCATCAGGGTCTTTTCCAATGAGTCAACTCTTCGCATGAGGTGGCCAAAGTACTGGAGTTTCAGCTTCAGCATCAGTCCTTCCAATGAACACCCAGGACTGATTATATTAGATATAGATTAAAGGGATTTTACTTGGAAGCAATGAGATGGGATTGACTTACATTAGAAAGAGAATTTTATAATGCAGATTTAGAGAAAAAATGTTTCACTACTTCACCTGTCAAAACAGAATGGCAATCTGGGATAGCCACTTCACACATTTTCACATTTGGTGTGACAGCTGATTTTATGGACAGATGGTAACGCTTTCTTCATATACAAAGTCAACAGCCACTTCAGCTAGAAGGAAGGCACCTGCCATCTTTTCTACTAGCATCTAACTTCTCCATATGCTACAGAAAATAATTCCACAGACTTTTATCACGTGACCCAGTGACTCTCGTGCCAGATGAAGGGAGGGAAGTTAAGCTGCTGAAGATGTTTTTCCCACACAGAGTTGATAACATTCTGAGATGTCCTGGCACTGGGGCAGCATGGGGAGCCAATGGAATCATATCCGGTGACAAGAGTTATCTTTTTTATCCTACTCACTTTCCCTACATTAATATTTATCAAAATGAGCTATAAATTATAGCTCCAAAAGATAATTAAAGAAGGATTCAATTAATATGTAGGTTTGGAAAACACTCTAAAGTATAACTTCCCTGTACATTCTAATATGTAGGTTTGGAAAACACTCTAAAGTATGACTTCTCTGTACATTCGCATGACCCTCTAATTAATTAATGGTATGAAGAATTACAGTTTTGAAAAATCTTAATGTTTGCTAGCATTTATTACATGTATTTGAACACAGAACTTAATTCTTCTAAAGAATTATTTTAACCCAAAAATATTTTAAGAAATATTTCCCTATACAATCAAAGAATTGTAGTTTTTTTCTATATACAAACATCAGGTTATTCATGCAAAAAGATTTAATCCTCCCTTTCTTTTAATTAAAAAAACACTGTTCCAGAAAAGCTCCATGAGAAAAGGGATTTTTGTATTTTTTCCCTCATAGTTTATTTCATCTCCAATGCCTAGCTGAGTTGCCAATACCTAAAAGGAACATCTCATACCTACTGAGTGAGTGATTAGGCATTGGTTCCTCATCTCTTTACATCTCTTATCTTCCTCTCCAACATCCACAGCTCTCTTAGTCCATGTCAACTAGCCTGACTGTTAGCTCTCTCACTTTGCCTGGGTCTGGTTTTTGGATCTTCTTTGTAGTAAGTCATCTACCTTAGTGCATTCTGACCCACTATTTCTCATGACTCTGAGTCTGCTTTACCTAGCTTCTGTTCTACTCTGACCTCTGAACCTGGGTGATTTCTCCCCATTCTGCTTCTTATTTTCCCATTGTGACTTCTCTCTTGATACCTAAATGTAGTTGTGAATACATAAAACAGCACAAGAATCAGTACAGGAATAAAGCTCATCCAAAGAATACAGGCCAGTTGGACTTGGAAAAATCATCTAGAAGTACTGTGAATCAGAAGTTTTCTGAACAATCTGAAGCCTAGAAGCACCAGGAGTGGGTCAAGCATCAGAAGCAAACTAATGCCCATGTGCAAGTTAAGGAAGCTGGCCAGAGAGTAAAATCAAATAGGAAACCAGCATATCTGAGCAAAAGCATACCAATTCAAACAACAACTAGCTTTTATCTGTCATGTGCACAAGTGGCAGGCAAGCCTCCATGAGTAACAAAGGAGCACTGATACAGAGATGCATTGTGGCTGAAGATTGAAAGTGTCTTGAAGCTTGATCCCCTCCAGAATAGAATAGTCTCATCATACAGAAGGGAAGGACGTGCCATGAGGGTGGGACAGAGCACCGAAAGCTTTTCTGTCCTTCTGTAATTCAGGCAAACTAGATGGTGAAACATAATCAGCTTCATTTCTGTTCCCTTACAGAATCAAGCAACAATGAGAGACAGAGAAGCAAGAATAGAAAGGGTGATTGGTACCCTGAGGTGGCATGAATATAATGAATTAATTTCCCCACAGCATTCTTATGACTAAACGTGCTGTGCTGAATGTGGTGAGTTGGAGAAAAAATTCCAGTCATTCATTATGTTTAAAGTTGAGTAACTCCCATGTGAACAAATGCATATGTACAAGGATGTTTATTGCTTCATTGGTTTAAGTAGCAAAGGATCATAGACAACCTAAATGCATGTCAATAGGAGATGACCTTGACGTACAGTTATAGTACCTTAACTATTTCAATTAGAGCTATTAATATAATAAACAATGTTACATAAATGAAATACTCTGCAATATTAAAAATCACTGAGTATATCTGTGATATATGGCTAGTGGGAGAAAAAAAAGAAGACATAGAAAATTCTGCAAAATGTGTAAATATTTTAGCATATGTGTGTATACTATATGTATATATTATATATGTATGAAACATATGTTTATGTATGTATAGTGCATCTCCTGGAAGATACAATAGGAATTGACCACAGCTGCAACATCTGAGGAACAGAACATTTTCACTGTAAAACCTTTTGTACCATTAGTAGTTTTTACCACATGCTTGTATTAAGAAATAAAGCCCATCCTATTTAGACAACAATACCTATATTTTCTCTCAAAAAGGAGAAAAGAGATAGAGGCCATACGTCACACTTTCACTTCAGCATGTCTCATATATGCTATCATTATGATTAATTCATTTAATAATCCACATAGTAGGAGTTCTCAGTCTGGAGTCCAAACCCACAGAGGATACATGAAAATTGAATGAAAAATTTCTAGTATATCTGCTCATAACCATTATTTCTCAGGAGAGGGTTCATAACCTTCATCACATTCTCAAAAGAAATTAAGAACTAAAAACTGTTAAGAAACATTGTTTGGCTTGGGCAGATTTTATAAAAGGTTTTTGTCAACTTTTGTCAGTTTTTTAAATTACATATGGTATTATTTTATAAAATAGTCATGTGATATGTTTGCTTAGCAGGGTGACAAATATTCATCTTTTTTTAGCGAACACTATGTTTGTAATATGAGCCCAAAGTTCTGTGATATAAATTTATAACAATGATATCTTACTTTTTAAATGAGAAAACACAGACCCCTCCTTGGTACTTTCCAGGTGACTAGAGATTCTCTGAAGCACAGAACAAATAGAACACACCTTTGGCAGCATCCATTCTACCCAGGAATTGCAAAATTTCATTTCTTAGTAAAACAAAATTAGATTATGCAATATTTAAACATTTTTGAGATAACGCTTGAGGTTAAAAGCATTCTGTATTCCAGGAAAGGACACAATTATTGGCTATTGTGTCAACACTCCAAGAATTTCCATTCCTTCCCAGCTTAATCTATAGACTCAATGCAGCCCCAAGTGATTTTGCACAAATCAAAAACACGGAGTCCAAAGTTCACACAGAGAGGCTTCCCTGGTCGCTCAGTGGTGAAGAATCCACTCGCCAGTGAGGGAGACAAAAGTTCAATCCCTGGCTCAGGAAGATTCCACATACCTTGGGAGAGCAGAACCTGTGCTCTAGGGCCCGGGAGCCACGGCTGCTTAGCCCAAGTGCTGCAACTACTGAAGTCTGAATGCTCTAGAGCCCATGCTCCACAACAAGAGAAGCCACTGCAACCAGCTAGAAGCCCCTGTTTGTCACAGCTACAGAAAAGCCTGTGTAGCAACAAAGAACAGCACAGCCAAATGAATAAATAAATTGCATTTTAAGAAAGCTCACATAGACAAAAGATCTAGAATAGCTACCTCAATATTGAAGAAGGACAAAATCTAAGGACTGACACTATTCAACTTCAAGACTTATTATAAAGCTACAATAATCAAGACAGTGCAGTATGAGTGAAAGAACAGACAAATAGATCAACAGAACAGAATAGAGATCCCAGAAATATACCCATGTATATATAGTCAACTGATCTTTAACAAAGGAACAGAGGTAACACAATAGGAACAACTGAACATATGTTTGCAAGCAAAGTGAAATTTGACTCACATCTTATGCCCTTAACTAAAAATGAATCAAGGACCTAAATAAAAACACAAAACTACACAACTTCTAGAAGACAACATAGGAGTAAACCTACATGACCTGTGTGTGACAATGGCCATATACCAGCAAAGGCATAATATGGGAAGGAAAACTCGGTTAACTGTACTTCACTAAAATTAAAAACTTCTGCTCTGTGAAAGACAATGCTAAGAGACTAAGAGAAATCACAGGTTAGGTGAGAATTATTGGCAAAGATAGAACTGATCGGGAATTATTACCCAAAATTAACAAAGAATTCCTATAACCCAAAAATAAAAATCTACATACTTTATAAAAATGAACAATAGACCTGAACAGATACCTCATCAAAGATGATCTATAGACAGCAAATAAGCATATAGAAATATATTCAACATCATGTATTATTAGAGAACTGCAAGTTAAAATAACAAAATACCACCTCACACAATGTACTAAAATACTAATATGTAAAACACTGACAACCTCAAATACTGGCAAGGATATGGAGCAATGGGAACCCTTGTTCATTGCTTGTGGAAATAAAAATCGGATAGCCCTTTGGAAACAGTTTGGCTCTTGCTTAGAAAATTAAAAATACTCTTATAATATGATACAGCAATTTATAGCAATTCTATTCATAACTCTTCAAATTATGGAAGCAACCAAACTTTAAATACATGGATAATAAGTGGATCCCTGCTGCTGCTGCTGCTAAGTCGCTTCAGTTGTGCCCGACTCTGTGTGACCCCATAGACGGCAGCCCAGTAGTCTCCTCTGTACCTGGGATTCTCCAGGCAAGAACACTGGAGTGGGTTGCCATTTCCTTCTCCAATGCATGAAAATGGACCCCAAACAGGATAAATATATGGGTGGACATCCAGGCAATGGAATATTCAGTACTAAAAGTCTTGAAAAGTATAAAGAAAACTTAAACGCTTATTACTAAGTGGAAGAAGTCAATCTGAAAATATACTGTAAGATTACAATTATGCGACATATTAGAAAATATAAGACTGTAGATACAGTAAAATAGTGATTGCCAAGAGTTAGGGGAGAGAAAGGGATGAATAGATAGAGCAAAATATATTTTGAGGCTGTGAAACTATTCTATATGATCTACCATGGTGGATATATGACATTATACATTTGTCCAACCTCTAGTGATAAGAACCTGCCTGTCAGTGTAGGAAACATAAGAGATATGGGTTCGATCCCTAGGTTGGGAAGATCCCCTGGAGGAGGGCATGGCAATCCACTCCAGTATTCTTGCCTGGAGGAATCCATGGGCAGAGGAACCTGGCGGACTACAGCCCATGGTGTTGCACAGAGTCAGACATGACTGAAGAGGCTGAACACACACACATATGCACACAACGTACACCACTGTGAGTGAACCCCAATTTAAACTACTTAGGGTGATAACAAATATCAGTGTAGGATCATACCTTATAGCAAGTGTATAACAAAACTTTGATGTGGAATGTTGACAGTAAGGGAAATTGTGCTGTGTGGGAAATAGGAGGTATGTAACAATTTTATACTTTTTTCTCAGTTTTGCTGTGGACCTAAAACTACTTTTAAAAACTTTATTCATTTTAAAAGGAAAAAATATGAAAATTGCTTTCAAGAAAGACTCCAGCCAATTTTTACAAGGGTATGTCTGATTTTAACTCATAGTAAAACAAGCCCTTTCAATTGAAGAGTTTCTCATAGAACAAAAGAATTTGCTTAACCATATACAACTTGGCGAAAAGAACATCTATTGGTATAAAGTTTTTTTACTGCTTGCTATAAACACAAAGAATCTAGTTAATTATATGCAAATAAGCCTCACTAACACACACCTAAATAACTCAGCCTTGTCTTCATTAAGCTAGAAGATATAGTACATTTCTCAGGGAATTAGACAAGGAATATTAATCAAAGAAGCTTGTAAGTCCTAATGAGTTTATTGATTGTTGACCTTGATGCTACACTAGAAGCAGAAACCCAAATGACAAGAGTTATTTGAGTGAGCAAATGCTGATCTTCAAAATTTGGATTAAAATTGCTCATTCATTTTTGAGACACCATGCCCAAACCATTTTTTCCCTCTGTATTTAATGTTGTCCCTATTGTCTGCTATGTATCAAGATTCATGAGCGATTTCTATTTTGCAGGAATCTGGAGATTTGTGACTGGGAGAGCTGGAAGTTACTGTGAGCTCAGGGTAAAGAGAAAGGGCAGGCAGCAAATAAAAGGCAAAGAACTGAGAAACGAAACTGAATTTGTTCATTACTAGCAGTTGACCTTGAAGCTGATTTCTCCCCCTCCTCTCATATTCTCAGCACTCAATAGCTTCTTTTCACTTCCTCTTGGCTAAAGTGACTGAAGAGCATATCCCATCACTAATTGGGTTTAATGTTAGCAAAGTGCTTTCAACACCATCAGCAACTCCTGAAACACGGTTTTCTTTCTGTACAGTAGTTGCTTGGTTACTTTTCTTTAATAAAACACTCTCTGCTCTAAGGGATGATGACTGGATCGAAAGTTTTAAAGTGCAATTTAGCCCTTGTTATTTTCCATTTTAAACCTCTCCATTTGGGCCTTTATCCCATTCCTTGATATCATTGATTTATTTCAATTAAGATTCTCCATGTTCAAGCACCACAGTTAGCTGCTGCCACGACTGATTCCCATCCCCAGGGATCTGTGCGTGGTTTCAAAGTTGACCACTGACAGTGAAGCACTCGTCCATTAGGGGTGAATGAAAAGTGAAGGCAGCAAGAATCTTTTAGCAAAGAATTTTGTATAATATTGATAATAAGAGCAATTATAGATAAAGTGCTTACTATGTGTATTATATAAACTGTATACACACGTATGCTTCCCTAGTGGCTCAGAGGGTAAAGCGTCTGCCTGCAATGCGGGAGACCTGGATTCGATCCTTGGGTTGGGAAGATCCTCTGGAGAAGGAAATGGTAACCCACTCCAGTACCCTTGCTCAGAAAATCCCATGACGGGGGAGCTGAGTAGGCTACAGTCCATGGGGTTGCAAAGAGTCGGACATGACTGAGCAACTTCACTTTCACTTTCATACACACATATATGTGATCTGATCTGATAAAATAAGCTTCTTTATTAACATCTCATGGCTCTACCATTCTGTAGTTCTCTGTTCTAAGCTTTGACACTGAACTAACTGATAATGATTGTATGTCTAGCTAATCGGAGAAACAGAACCAGAACTCAGGTTAATTGTGTACTTTACTCAACGTTCTTTCCTCTATATCATTCTTACAGGGCGTGTGGAAGAAGAACCCTGTGATCAGTTCAGTTCAGTTTAGTCCCTCAGTCATGTCCAACTCTGCAATACCATAGACTGCAGCAGAACAGGCCTCCCTGTCCATCACCAACTCCTGGAGCCTACTCAAACTCATGACCATTGAGTCCGTGATACCATACAACCATCCCATCCTCTGTCGTTCCCTTCTCCTCCTGCCTTCAATCTTTCCCAGCATCAGGATCTTTTCAAATGAGTCAGTTTGCATCAGGTGGCCAAAGCATTGGAGTTTCAGCTTCAGCATCACTCCTTCCAAAGAAAACCCAGGACTGATCCCCTTTAGGATGGACTGGTTGGATCTTCTTGCAGTCCAAGGGAATCTCAAGAGTCTTCTTCAACAGTTCTCCACAGTTCAAAAGAATCAATTCTTCGGTGCTCAGCTTTCTTTATAGTCCAACTCACACATCCATACATGACCACTGGAAAAACCTTGGCTTTGACTAGATGGACATTTGTTGGCAAAGTAATTTCTCTGCTTTTTAATATGCTGTCTAGGTTGGCCATAACTTTTCTTCCAAGGAGCAAGTGTCTTTTAATTTCACGGCTGCAGTCACCATCTGCAGTGATTTTGGAGCTCCTCAAAATAAAGTCTGTAACTGTTTCCACTGTATGCCCATCTATTTGCCATGAAGTGATGGGACCAGATGCCATGATTTTAGTTTTCTGAACGTTGAATTTTAAGCCAGCTTTTTCACTCTCCTCTTTCACTTTCATCAAGAGGCTCTTTAGCTCTTCTTCGCTTTCTGCCATAAGGGTGGTGTCATCTGGATATCGGAAGTTATTGATATTTCTCCCACCAATCTTAATTCTAGCTTGTGCTTCATTCAGCCCAGCATCTCTCATGATGTACTCTGCATATAAGTTAAATAAGCAGGGTGACAATATACAGCCTTGACGCATTCCTTTCCCTATTTGGAACCAGTCTGTTGTCCCAAGTCCAGTTCTTACTGTTGCTTCTTGCCATGCAAACAGATTTCTCAGGAGGCAGGTTAGGTGGTCTGGTATTCCCATCTCTTGAAGAGTTTTCAACAGTTTGTTGTGATCCACAAAGTCAAAGGCTTTGGCATAGTCAATAAAGCAAAAGTAGATGTTTTTCTTGAACTCTCTTGCTTTTTCGATGATTCAGTGGATGTTGACAATTTGATCTCTGGTTCCTCTGCCTTTTCTAAATCCAGCTTGAACATCTGGAAGTTCATGGTTCACACACTGTTGAAGCCTGGCTTGGAGAGTTTTGAGCATTACTTTACTACTGTGTGAGATGAGTGCAACTGTGCAGTACTTTGAACATTCTTTGGCATTGGCTTTCTTTTGGATAGGAATGAAAACTGACCTTTTCCAGTCTTGTGTATTTTTTTTTACCTTCATGCTTTCCATAAGCTCTTGTCACCCATAAGCTACCAACATTATACTTATTTTTGTATCAACATTGTACTCACCTTTTGAGGCCTTAGTCAAGTTCCATTTGTTAACGCTAAAAGGAAGGTATCTGCTTGAAGTTTTGTTAGTTGCTCACTCCTGTCCAACTCTTTGGGACCTGAGAAACTGTAGCCCACCTAACTCCTCTGTCCATGGAATTCTGCAGCAAGAATACTGGAGTGGGTTGTTATTCCCTTCTCCATGAGCTCTTCCCTACCTTGAGTTGAAATCTGGGTCTCCTGCACTAAGGGAGGATTCTTTACCACTGAGGCACCAGAGAAGCCCTGCTTGATGTTTTGCTTGGAAATAATGACTCCTTCTTTTGACACCCTTGCTTTCTATCCCTTTCTTAAGGCACTTTCCACATTGTTTACATCAGCAAGTGTCTGGAAAAGAGCAACTGTGCCATTACTCTTTAAGTCGCCAACATGTAGCTTACACATAGTTGGCAACAATACATAGTACAAGACAGTGAGTAGACACACATCACCTCAACACATTTTCAAGTACCTTTAAGAACACCTTTGCTGTGGTTCTTTCTTTCTGAATTCCCCAAAGTTCTCATACTAGATTGTTACTATAACAATTGGATTCAGGCAAGTTCAATATATCACAAAGAGAAACCCATTGTAATGGAATGTTCACATTAGAGGTTAGGTCCCTAAACTTAATAACTGTTATTAGTTTATACTTTACTAACTTTGGCTTTCATTTATTTTACATAATACCTACTTGCATCCTCTGAAATATCAGACTACATCTCTCCTTTTTGTTGGAATCTTAACCCTGCTTTCCAGAATGCTGTTTCTCTACCTGATCCTCTGAGTCAATTTCAAAACACAGCTCCAACTTCTTTTCTATGGTCTCTTCCCTGAAATCCACTCTAGGGCAAGCTGACATCTATGATCATGATTGTTTTCCCTTTATTTGTCCTTTCACTGTGACTCATATCACATGGCATTATAATGGCATTGTTTTAATGTTTTTCTTTCCCACAGACTATGAGTGTTTTAAGAGTAAAGGACAGATTCATTTCTTTGTCTCTAGTACCAACCCCTCAAAAGTTTTCTGCAAACACACACAATGCTGAAATTTTTAATACTAAAGTGAGGACTGAAATTCAAGATGAGGGATAAGTAAGACACTGACCAATCTTATCTCAGAGCAAGTTCCTGAGCTAAAGAAAAAACAAATGACAGGGGAGGGGGCTGTGATGTTAAAAAAAAAAAAAAAAAATTACCTGGATTAAATGCTATCCAGACATGACAGGAAACCCATGGGATCTGTCCAAAATTTGGAGAGGAAGAGTTGGCAAAACATAGCTAGGCAAAATGCTGGGAATACTATTGCTTCAAATTCGTACTTAACTTTGAATGTTTTTTATATATTGACAATACTAAGCTCCTGTGGTCAAACATGGCCAAACATTTACACATGGTTTCTGAGAAATATTAATAAGCTTAGTTTATTAAATAACACAGTATAAGCTTATTTCCTAACACACTTGAAAACAATTGTGAGCGTCTTTCTCACGGCACAAACACAGAATACTTTTCTGCTTTCCCAATTCATACTTTAACTTGTGAATGAGGGTTATAAATGTAATTGTTCCTTCAAAGTCTATGCTATGAATAAAATTTTGCAAAATCACTTGGCATCAGTGTTACTAGGTAGATTTTATAAAACTCTATTTTTAAATCATGCTCATTTTATTCATGCTTTTCATCTCTGATAAAATGTTTGCAATAACCCCACAAACTTTTAGTCTTCTGTTTGCAATATAAGTGTTGCTATCAAGAAGATTAAAAATATAGTGGCATTTGAAACTGTTTTGTACAAAATCTTCTTTTAAAGGTATGAGCATATTTTGCATTTCTTCTATTTTTTCTTTCTTTGTACTGCTTCACCATGTCCATTAAAAAAAATCTTTTAAATTTACGTCAAAGGCTACAGTTAAGTGCATGCCTGAGAGAGAGGAGAAACAGTTGTATTCCGCCTCTTCAAAAGAATGAATAACAAACTGCCTTACTATTCTGTTCTCTAGGTCATCATCCATCAAGAAAGATACATAGAAATAAGAAACTGTGGGTTCAAATATATTGGTTACCATCTCTTGGTCATAAATCTCAAGCTATGTTTATTATCCTTTATACTAAATGTTTAGAAGTTCAAAAAGAAACTGAGAAATACTACTGCTTTGAACTTGGCTATAATTTTTCTGAATATCATAATTATACATAGGATAGATTTAAGGGTCATAAACCTTAAAAACAAATATCAGGACTATTTCTCCTGTTTTGGTAAATAGAGCATAATATAATGGTTAGAAGGACAGCCTCCTTCTAACCTAGGGTCAGACTGAACCTAGATTCAAGTCCTCCTCATCAGCCTTAATTAGTGTTGAAAGACTCTGAGCAGAATGAAGCATCTGTAAAAGGAATATAATAACAGTATCTACCTCAAACTGGCCATAAGATTTAAGTGGTAAAACCCATTTAAGGAACTTTACATACTACTCAGTACAAATAGAGGATCAACAGATGCCAGCAACTGTTCTCTTTCTGACACAAGTTAAGAGTGTGCCCATCAAGCCAAAAATAATGGTCCCCACATTATTCTTAAAACCTCAAAGGAAGGAAAGAATTTTCATCATATCCCACCTTCCATTCTTGCATGTTAATCTTCTCAACTCTATCTCCAAGTTCAGTTACATAACAGCCAGCACTCACAAGGCCTTGACATATTTGTATATGTGATTTACTTGACACTGATGGGTCATGCCCAGATTTATAGTAAGAACAGCCAAGTCTTCCATGTTTATTTTGCACAGCATTAACATTTTCATACATATAATTATATTCAGTCTTAAAAACAACACTTTTTGGGGAAAGCAGTACTAATGTAGCTTTCCAGAGGAAGGCATTGATCTTTAAGGTACTTGCCTCAGGTCAAACAGCAAGCGAGTGGACTTCAAATAACAGTTCTTGGGTCTAAAGGCATCAAACTCACCACTATCTTTGAGTTCTTACCATCTCCAGCTTCTTAGAAATATTACTCAGGCTTTTGGAAGAAATTATGATTTAATCCACGAATCAGTATATAAAATCAACAAACATTTAAGAGTTACCTATTCTGAAGGTTTTAAAAAACATTTCCATATCTAAACACAATGAAGGTGGCCTCTCTATTTTCAAGAAATTCATACTCTTTCACATTCATGATTCTATATACATGCAATTTTAAAAGTCAAATGATAAAAGAATATTATGTGTATACCTATATGTATATGTTTATAATATTGCAATTATTAAAAACAGCCCTAAGTTTTGTGACACTCCCTAGATATTAAGTTCTTTATAAATGTTATGCTTTGCAATTCTTCCAGGTAACCTGTTTCACTGAGTGAACACTATTATCATCCCTCTCTATAATTAAAAAAAGTCCTGAGGGTTTATGTACGTTAAGAGATTTTCCCATGCTCCTACAGTTAACACGTGGCAAAGTCAAGATTCCAGGATGATACCAGGTTTTTAAAACAAACATGACATTTAACTGAAGTCCTTCTAGAATTTAAACCCCTCTTCAGGACTCAGGTCATCCTGTGTTTTCATTTGTGTCTCCACATCTCCTAATAGAATGTAGTACGTTATAGATGTCCCACAAGCACCTGCTGAAAGAACGATGAGTAACTATAAACTGATCTCTGATGACTCCATGATGGATTCGGAGAAGACCATGGAAAAATAAACCATTTATGTTACTGAAAATTAAGTTAAATGAAAGAAAATTAAGGGATTGAATGTGCATTAAATGGATATAACATGGAAATACTTTTCACATGCATGGTTAACACTCAAATCAACTATGCTTTGTTAAGTTTACATACTGGATGAGTTAGCCATAATCCTCAGTCATCAATCCACATTTCCTTTCTACAATAAAACCTCTATCTCCTTTATTTACCTAGAAACAACAGTAGCCATACCATGTCAGAGGTAACTGGCTACCTACAGAAGATGCAGCAAAAGAAGCTGCCTATGAGAGTTGTGATACCAAAGCCCTCCCTAATCTTTCTACAGCCTAACAACGTTTGACAGTGACAAGGAGTGAGCTGGTATCACATGCCCACTTGCTGTTTGCAGTGTCCTTGTGAAGAGTTTGATAAGGAAAGGCTTAAATCATTTTACATGAAACAATCTGGGTTTTGTGTGTGGGGGGGGGGGGTACACATCCATTTTGGGTAACTCAAGTCATTGAGCCTGACACAAGGTTGAACAAACTGTCACTTTTAGGAAAAGGCAGCTATTTTATGATGAAATCTTTCTGTTTGGCATGCCACTCTATTGATGAGTCAGAGGAAGTACACAAAAACACTGAATTTCTGTATCAGTGTTGTGACACGGTGCCTTTTGCAGGCGGCACTTCAAAGCCTGACTGTCAGCCCTCCTGTAACCTGGGGTGATGCAGGAGTCCTGGCATTCTCCGCTGGGAGTAGAGACTGCTGGTGAGGGGCTGACATGCTCTGCGGGGTATGCAGGGATTTGTCATACCAGGCTCTGGGGTTAAAATGCTGAAGATTTCCTACTGCTGTGACTTCAGTGATTTGCCTCTCTGTGGATGGGGAGGGGCAGGGGTGGATAATGTGGATCTTATTTGAAGACAGAGATCACTCGCCTGTATCCTCAGCCTGAAAAACAAGAGTCTGAGGGGTCTGGATGCTTTCAATCGGCCTCCTTTCTGTTTGGGAATACTGACTTAGTCCTAAGGTGGGTAGCTCCTGCACTGTGACGTGAAATAAGATGCTGAGATGTTTGAAGCTAAGGGAGACCAGGCTGATGAGAGTCTTTGTATCAGCCATTAGGTAGAAACACAGCAAGACAGGAGGCAAGGAGACCTGCACTGAGCCTAGTTGTCACAAAAGTCCGCCTCAGACTTTCGGTCTTAACATTATAAGAGGTTATATATGCAGCCACTGAAAATTTTTAGAAAGTGTCAGTTTGTTAAGTGAAAAATTTAAAAATAAACCAATTTGCATTAACTTTTCTCACTTGATAAAACTTGATACTATAATTGGAAACTCAGAAATGACATGGAAGTCTGTACCTTGATTTCTCTTGAGTCTGAGAAATGCTGATTTTGGGATTAGTAGAACATCTTTGGGCATTTGTCTCAGTTCTGTTTGTATGTTCTGTCAATGCTTTTCTCCATTGTTAGAAATTTTTTTTTTCTAATGTCAAGGCCTCAGTTTCTTTTCTAAAGAGAATAGGCTAAAAGACTCATGCCAACTCAGACTAGGAAGCAGGCATAGTACTAGTGAGAGGCAGAGCTGAAGACAGCAAGGGCAGGAAGAGGTTAGACAGTGTGTGTAATCAGACAATATGGTCAAGTGTGGGGACACTCCTAATAGCTTTTGCTGACTCAAGTTTCAATTGCTTTGCATTTCAGTGTTCACAAGGAAGGCTACCTCGGTACCGCACACTTCATCCTCTGAGGATCCTGCTTGGACAAGATTAAGTCCAGCTGTTCCATTTGGCAGAGATATGACTGTATCCAAGTCCTCTCTGCTTCTGGGTGACCACAGTGAGCTCCAGCCAGGGTTTCATCCTGCTCTGTGTTTCTCTGGCTGTTTTGCAATTAGCTAACCTAAGAATCTCATCATTCACCTCACAGGCAAGCAGAAGAAATAGTTACATTCTCTTTTCCTTCTTTTGGCTTGTCAAAGAACCAGGACATGAGCAAACACCAAATCTGCATAATATTACACATATATTTTGGCACTTTCCAAGAAAGTTTGAAAGGAGCAATGGATTCCATTGCTAGCTCTGTTGCAAAAAGCTTTTCTTTCAGCGGATGCCTAAAAGGTACAATGTTCATCAAAATCTTGAGGATGAGAGCTGGGCATCAGTAAAGCCCTACTGTCTGCTTCTAGGGAGGCGTTTGTCACAGACAGCACCACCAGAAACAAAGCTTAGGCATGGATCTTGGAACAAGCTGAGCATGGAGAAGCTCCCTATCTTCCTGAGTTGCACTGCAGAATAGCTTTCCGCCTCAGAGCGCCGGGGCTCTGCTGCTGCAGGATAAAGCAGATCAGATACTAATGCTGCTTGTCTGTGGACGGTGTCTCAGGACACGTTCTCAGAGAAGGGAGGCAGCTTTCAGCTCCGAGAAATCATGCTTTATCGGCTGGGCTACAGAGTGTCATTTAATGAGTGTCCTTGCTGAGGGTACAGAGGAGGGAGGGGGATGAGGGGGCATAGAAAGAGAAGCAAAATGATGAGCAAAAACTGAGCTCTCAGACTCAGTACACAGCAACTGCTCACGGTCAGATGAGGGTTTAGAAGTAGGTAGGATAACAACTGCCCACTGGGATAAATTCTATAGGAGAGAAGATGGAGATGCTTTATTCACCTCTTCACACCCAAGCCATCAGTGACAGTTCAAAGCCCCTCAAACATATATTTAAAAGGATCTGGACTGAATTCTTGAGTGTTTGTGGAGGGATTCTAGGGATCAGTCTATTTAAAATGAATGCCCCTAAAGGACTATCTTACCCAGGATCACATAGATCCCAATTCAGCTATACTAAATCAGAATCTCAGGAGGGAGTCCTGTAAGTAACCCCCTCACCCAGACCACCACATCCAGGTGAATTTGATGCATATTAAGGTTTGAGATCCATTGCCCCAGATTTTCAGGGGCAGAAGGAGATGGGATTTTTCCCATGGCAAACAATGGACTACCCCTCATCTGAATTCTCCCATTCATACCCTGCAGGTTTTGTTCCCAATTCATTATCATCTAGTAGTGTTTTCATGATTCCTGTATATTGAAATTGCTTGCTTGTATATATGGGGATGTTCTTTTCTCCTGATATGTGTATTACCTTGTGATTCTGAATTGTGTATCTAACTATAGAATTAGCCCAAGAGTTTCAGGTTTTTCCTCCCAGTGCCCAGGCTATACTCCATAGGAGCTCCCAACAGGAACATCTTTACAGCCAGCCTCAACTATGTACTTCTATTTCTTTAAGCCTAGAAGAGGTTTCAGTACTAAAGAGTATCTCTACCCCAATTACAAAGACATTCTCAAGGATGGTAAGCAATTTAACAGTGCTTATTAAACAAGATTTTTAGTTGTCTTTATCTACCCAGTAAGTAATCAGTGACATACATTAAAATAGATACATAGATAAAAGAGAAATAGATATCCACTACATCATTATTCATTCTATATTGGCAAAATCTTGGAAGCAGCTTAAATGTCAGTTAAATAAATTTTTATATTTCAAATGAAGGAATGCTATTAATATGAAAATGTCTTTGCCATGTAATATGAAGGACGATTTTTTTAAGCAGTGTTAAATCTGATCATTCAATTTGGACTTCATAGCTTTTATCTCTAAAGCTATCTGTGTCATTAAAAAATATGGGTTAGAAAAAAAAAAGAAAGAAAAAAGTAAAAGAGAACAAAAGAAATTTAGAATGGGCTACAAGAGGAAAACAAGTGAATAGTAAAAATAAATAAAATTATTAAAAGATAAAATTGGTAGAATATTATTCCAAAGGGTTCATTAAATAAATTATAACACAGTCCTGGCCAACTGGGCCCATAATGTTCTCACTTAGGTGCAATTCATCAAGGACTCGTTAAGTTGCTGCTTAGCTGCTGGACATGGCAAGAGCTCTAAAACTGTATGGCCAAAGGCAGTGGCATTTTGGAAAAGTAACTCCTTCAAATAAGTAAAAAAGATTTTTTTAAAAAGCAGTGTGTTGATCCTCACCATGTAAAACCAGCCTTTGTCCTGGCCAAGCTCTACTGTGATCATTGTTTAGTAGGGAACAAAGTGGATGAATAACAGAGAAAACTCAAACTAACAGAATGAATCTTAGACCACAAATTAAGAACTGCAAAAAATAGAACATTCCTTCAATTTTCTGTATTGCAACTAAATTTCTGTTTCAAGCTCCATTTCTTCCAAACTAGGAATACTCAATCTATTTCATTTTATCTGCCCTTCACAGCTTTTCTCTCTAGATTGACTCTGAATACCAAGTCATGAGGTCTCATCAAGCTGTTAGTTCACCTTGTCATTGTTAAGTCATCCTTTGTGTCCGTCCACAAAGCCCCTTTATATTAACCAGTTTTTCTATTAACTTTGTTCCATTTATAGGTGCAAAGGGATCTTTCTGATACTTCTGGGCCCTGCTGAGGCCCTGGAAAAGTTTACAAGGCTGCCTCAGACCCCATTTGTCTAGGCATATTACATGGTCATTCCCTTCATTATGAGGTTTTACCACCTTTCCACAAATTCTTCCCTTTTCTGTATTCAATTTTCACTCTGACTTTTACTTTCAATCCCTTGACTCTGGCCTTGTAACTTAGTCAACATGCATGGAGCAAATGTGGTATAAGTAGAGATTCTAGAAGTGCTTGTGCCTGGGGTCTTGTGTCTGTTACACTTGGAAACAAGATCACCATGAGAACAATATGAATAAACCTGAGCTAGGCTTCTGGCTCGGATGGTAAAGAATCTGCCTGCAATGCAGGAGAACTGGGTTTGATCCCAGGAAGATCCCCTGGAGAAGGAGGCTACCCACTCCAGTATTCTGGCCTCAAGAATTCTAGGGTTGCAATGAGTCAGACACAACTGAGCAATTACACTTTCACTTCTTCAGACTTCTGGAGGGGCTTCCCTGTGACTCAGCAGTAAAGAACCCTCCTGTAACTCAGAAGATGAGGGAGACATGAGTTTGACCCCTGGAGGAGGAAATGGCAACCCCTCCAAGTATTCTCACTGGGAAAATCCCTGGACAGAGAAGCCTGGCAGGTTGCAGTTCATGGGGGTCTCAAAGAGTCAGACACAACTGAGCTTGCACACATGCAGGCTTCTGGAAGTATGTGTCCCTTTACTATTTATCCCGGGGACTGGTGGGGTCATAGTCTTCTCACTAGGCTTAACTTAAAGCAATAATCATAAAACTAAACTTGGTGTTAATATGTTATAGGTATCTATATTAAGCCCATGATTTGGAAGATTCAATGCCGTTAGGATAGCACTTTTCCACAAACTGATTTCTGGTTGTTGCTGTTGCTCAGTCGCTTAGTCGTGTCCAACTCTTTGCGACCCCATGGACTGCAGCACTCTGGGCTTCCCTGTCCTTCACCATCTCCCAGAGCTCCCTCAAACTCATGTCCACTGAGCCAGTGATGCCATCCAACCATCTTTTCCTCTGCGATCTCTGGAGTCAGGACATTTCTTATCAAAATGCCAGGAATGTTCTATTTAGAAATTTTAAAAGTTAAATTATATATGAAAATTCAAAGGATCTAGAAAGCTAGGATTTACATTGCCTGATTTAAAAACTCATTATTTCAGAGGACACCAGCAAGATGGCAGAATAGGAGGTTTTGGCTCTCCTGTCCTTGAAATAAACACTGATTTTAACAACCACCATGGATAAGAATAACTTTTTAGGAGTCCAGGACTATAGGTGAGAGATCCCAGCACCTCAGCAGGGCAAAAAGTCTGAGAATAGCTGCACTGAAGAGGGTTAGAAGAACAGTTTCACTTTATCCATATCACCTCTCTCCTAAGGTGGCAGAGTTTAGGCCCTGAAGAGAACCTCTTGGCCCACAGTTTCTCCCAGAAAGGAAAGTAAAGGTCAAGTGCTCTCCTGGCTTCCCCAGACCTGGAGGGAGCTGTCTGGGAGACCCTCTTCTGACTTTCTCCACCCAGAACACTGAGGTAATTGGCACAGCTGCATAGTCTGGGAACAGCTAGGAACAGAGAAAAGAGATGAGGACCCATAGCTAACAGCACATGGACCATGAGAGTCAGCCTCAGGTCCTACTCAGTGGCCCACCGTCTCCACTAAGAGCCCTCGCATGAACCCTAGGTGACTCTTTAACTACCAGGCACTCCCAGCGATCCAACCTGTGCTCCTAGTATGCTACATACCCTGCATGCTCCTGACCTATCACTCTCCACAGATTGTGTGAAAAGGAATCTCTGCAGATGGTGTGTGCCAGCCTTCCTAGATGGCATACATGAAGTCCTGTGGAAAACATGAAATACATATCAATGGACATCTCAACTCTAGGGACTTGCCTATAGCTCAGATGGTAAAGAATCTGCCTGCAACACAGGAGAAGCAGGGTCTGTCTCTGGGTTGGGAAGATTCTCTGGAGAAGGGAATGGCAACCCACTCCAGTATTCTTGCTGGATAATCCCATGGACAGAGGAGCCTGGAGGGCTACAGTCCATGATGTCACAAAGAGTCGGACATGACTGAGTAACTAACACTGCTGCTACTCTCAACTCTGCCCAACTTGGAGAATGTGCACAACCTTAAATACTTCAAGATACAACCTTAGGAAAAACAAACAGAATTTCTATGTGCCAGCCAGCTCAGGCTAGCTTTGCAGGATCAAAGAAGGCACACGATCCTAAAACTTCACCCTCAAGACAAAACAAGAAGAGTGGAGCAAGTACACCCATAGAAAAGTTCTGAGAGATCAGTATCTCTAGATGGACTAGCTAGTGAAGATCTGCCTTTCCCAAAGCAAGTCAGTAAGGGCTACAGTGAAACATGGAGACAAGAAAAAAAGGCTTCAAAGAAGATAAGGATGAAGGAACGAAACAATGCTCCAGGGTTTGACGCTGAAGGAAAAAGAAAAACCTACATTTGCCAAACAACGAATCCAAAGTAAAGATCTTAAAGAAGTTTAGTGAATTACAAGAGAATACTAATAGACAACTAAGCAAAATCAGAAAAATAATGCATGAACAAAATCAGAAGTTTAACAAAAAGAGTAGCCATTAAAAACAGAACTACAGAGAGCTTGCAGCTATAGAATTAGATGGCTAAAAAATTAAAAAGAGGAATTTATCCGCAGACTTGATCAAGAAAGAATACTTTAATCCAAAACATAAATGTTATACAAGAAAGCACAAAACAAATTTTCATAACCTTGAGTTCAGAAGTAAGTTTTTAGCTATAATACCAAAAACATGGTCCATTAAAAAAAAAAAAAAAAGATAAACTGGGGTTACTTAAAAATTTTTAAATATGTTCTTTAATAACAATTTATAATGTGAAGATAAGCCATACAGTAGGAGAACAGTTTTGCAGATCATATAGTGACTCTTAGCCTTATATCTAGATTATATTAAAAAAAAAAAAAACTGTATGATAAAATTTAAAACTCCATTTTAAAAATATTGATATAAGATTTAATTTCACCATATAAGACATTTTACCAAAGATGATATGCAAATGGTTAATAAGCACATGAAGAGAAGCTCAACATCATTAGTCATTAGGAAAATACAAATTAAACCTATAATGAGATACTGCTAGCCTGGTGGATGTTTAATCTTAGCTCATTGTGGTTTTAATTTGCATTTCAAAGGGAATGACAGTACTGTCAGTGAGAGGATGGTGAAAGTAAAACTCTTAAACTGCAAGTGGAAATATACTGCTATTTTGGAAAACAGTTTGGCAGTTCTTGGAAAAAAATAAATAACATATACTTCTGACAACATATGACCCAGCAATTCTACTCTATATGCTTCTTTTCAAAGATATAAAGAGATATGTTGGCATAAATGCTTATGGCACCATTATTCATAATTCCCAAAACCTTTATAAAAGAAAATGTTTTTCAATTAAAGGATAAGTAAATAAAATTTAATATAGCAATTCAATGGAAATAACAATAAAGAACTCTTTTTACAAGCGAGTCGACTGTATCTTCAAAAACAGTATGTTAAGTGAAAGAAGCCAGACACAATAGACTATAAGGTGTACAATTCCACTTATATGAAGACTCTTTTTTTTTAAAGGCATAATTATAGAAACATAAAGTATATTAATTGTTTTGGGATCTAGGAGTGGGTAGGAAGCTGACCTATAATAAGAAGGATATTTTGTGATGAAAATGTTCAAAAACTAGATTGAAATGATAATTGTACAATGATATAAATATACCAAAAATAAACTATCTGTACACTTAAAATGTATAAATAATCAAGATGAGATGGACACACCCTTAGAAAGATTCAAACTACTAAAATGACCTCAAGGAAATAGAAAATTTGAACAGAACTTTAACAATTAAAGTGTTGAGTTAGTAAACAAAACTTTTCTGTTCTGAAAAATCCAGATAGTGTCATTGGCAAACCCTACCAAATATTTATAAAATAATTAATGCCAATAATTCACAAACTCTTCCACAAAGCAAAACAGGGATCCTTCTTAACTTACTCTCTTAGGACAAGTACTACTCTGATGTAAATTCCAGGCAAAGACAGCACAAGAAAATAAAGCAGATCAATATCCCTATAATAATTAATTCCATGTGTCAACTTGGCTAAGTTACCTAGATATTGGGCCAAATATTATCTCAGTGTCTTTGAGAAAGTACTTTTTAGATGAGATAAACCATTTAAATCTGCACTCTTTGAGTAAAGCAAATTGCACTCCATAATATGGATGCCTATTTAATCAGCTGAAATTCTCCCCTGAAAAGAGGAAATTCTGCCAGCAGACTGCCTTCAGACTGAAATATCAACTCTTCTCTGGGACTCCAGCCTGCTGGCCTACCCTGCAGTGTTTGGACTTGCCAACCTCCACATATCATGTGAGCCAAAGTCTTACATCAATCTCTTTCTCTGTCTCGTACATGCACTATCACAATGGAATATAAAATACACGCACACACATACAATAGGATATATATAGATATAAATTATACAATAGGAGATATACATGGATATATACATACTATAAACATGAGTATATATACATATGTATATATATATATATATATATATATATAGAGAGAGAGAGAGAGAGAGAGAGAGAGGTGGGGGGTATATACATATATCTGCACATATATTTATTCTCCAAGTTTCTGGAGAACTTGGACTAACACAATCCCTTACGTACATAGATGCAAAAATCTGCAACAAGTACTTGTAAAATAGATCCAGCTATACATAAAATGATACTATAGTATGATCAAGTAGGATTTATCCTGACAATGTAAGGTGTGTTCAATATATGAAGATAAATCAATGCAATATACCATGCTAATATAATAAAGGAGAAAAGCTGATAGTCCTCTCAATAAGACAGAAAAAATCATTTCACAAAAATCAACAATCTTTGTAACTATATTCAATACATTAGAAATAGGAGAGAACTTCCTCAACATGATAAAGAACAGCTAGGAAAAAATCCATAGCTAGCATCATATTTAGTGGTAAAAGATTGACAGCTTTTCCTTTAAGACAAGAATGTCAGCCCTCACCATTTCTATTCAACATTGTAGTGGGGCATTAGTGGCATATGGAGAGAAATGAAAGAACTAAAACTATCTCTAGCCGTAGCAGACATAATGTTTTATATAAAAAATGCTCCAGAATCCACACACAAAAGAAATTGTTATAGCTAATAAGATTAGCATGTTTATATGACATAAGTTAGATATAGAAATAAAATCAATACACTAGTAGATTAAAAATCTAAACATAAAACCAAGAAATTTCACTGCACTTTTTTCTATTTACAAGACAAGCATACCTCATTTAGCCTGCTTTGCTTTACTGCAACTCACAAATACTGTGTTTTGGATTTTTTTTTTTTTTTTTGAAGATCAGTGGCAACCCTGCATCCAGTAAGTCTATTAGTACCATGTTTCTTATGGCATTTATTCACTTTGTGTATCTTTGTCACATTTTGCTAATTCTCACAATATTTCAGACCTTTTAACTACTATCTTTATTATGATGATCTGTGATCAGTCATCTTTGATGTTACTGTTGTAATTGTTTTAAGGCACCACAAACTGATCCCATACATGTTGGTGAACTTAATTGATAACTGTGTGTATGTTCTGACTGTTACATCGATTGGCAGGTCCCTCATTGCTCTCCCTTTCCTTGTGAGTCCCTATTACCTGTAACACAAAAACATTGAAACTAGGCCAACTAATAACCTAACAATGGCCTCAAAGTTTTCAAGTGAAAGAAAGAGCCACAAGTCTCTCACTGTAAATCATAAACTAGAAATCCCAAGTGGCACAGTGGTAAACATGGGCCAATGTAGGAGGCATGTGTTCGATCCCTGGGTCAGGAAGATCCCCTGGAGTAGGAAATGGCAACCCACTCCAGTATTATTGCCTGGAAAGTTCATGAACAGAGGAGACTGGCAGCCACAGTCCATGGGGTCTCACAGAGTCAGACACAGTTGAGTACACATGCACAAAGTAACCCAACAATGCCCTCAGAGCGTTCAAGTGAAAGGAAGAGTCATGAGTCTCTCACCATAAATCATAAACTAGAAATAATTAAGCCTAGGGAGGAAGGCACATTGAAAGCAGACACAGGCTGAAATCTAGGCCTCTTGTGCCAGTTAGTCAAGTTGTAAATGCAAAAAAATATTCTTGAAGGAAATTAAAAGTGCTACTCCAGTGAACACACAAATCAAGTGAAACAACCTTATTGCTAATATGAAGAAAGCTTCAGTGGTCTGGACAGAAGATCAAACCAGTCACAACATTCCCTTATGCCAAAGTCTAATCCAGAGCAAGGACTTGACTGTCTTCAATTCAGTGAAGGTTGAGAGAGGTGAGGAAACACAGAAAAATAGTTTAAAGCTAACAGATGTTGGTTCATGAGATATTTTGTTTGTTTGTTTGTTTGTGGGCCACATCACCTGCAAGATCCTATTTCCCCAACCAAGGATCAAACCTGCACCCAACGCCCAACAATAAAATCACATGGTCCCAACCACTGGACTGCCAGGGAATTCCCAGTTCATGAGATTTAAGAAGAAAAAGTAATTTCCATACGTGAAAGGGCAAGGTGAAGCAGCAGGTGCTCATATAGAAACTACAGCAAGCCACCTGGGAGATCTAGCTAAGAGAAGTAATGAAGTGGCTACATTAAACAAGAGATTCTTAATACAGATGAAACTGCCTTCTATTAGAAGATGCCATGTAGGACTTTCATAGCTAGAAAGAACAATGTCTACCTTCAGAGCTTCAAAGGAGAGGCTGATTCAAGACAGTTAGGACTAATATAGTTGGTGACTTGTAGTTAAGGCCAGCGCTCATTTACCATTCTGAAAATCCTACAGCCCTTAAGAATCCTGCCATGTAGTCTATAAATGGAAGAACAAAGCCTGTATGACACATATTTGTTTATGACATAGCTTATTGAATGCTCTAAACCCATTGTTGAGAAGTGATGCTCAGAAAAAAAAGATTTCTTTAAAAAATAATACTGTCCTTGGTCACCCAATGCACCTGGTCACCCAAGCACTTGGATGGAGCTGTGTGACAAGATTAGTGTGTTCTTTTTTTTTTTTTCATATCTGCTAACACAACATCATTTCTGCAGCCCATGACCATGGTTTACAAACCTTATTCTTTATGAAACATTTTGTAAGGCTATAGCCACCATAGACAGTGTTTCCTCAGATGGATTTGGGAAAAGTCCATTGAAAACCTTCAGGAAATGATTCACCATTCTAGACGCAAGATAGAAATGTGTGACTCACAGGATGAGGTCAAGATATTAACATTAACAAAAGTTTGAAAGAAATTGATTCCAACCTTCATGGATGACTTTGAGGGGTCTCAAAACTGCAGATGAAGTAGCTACACATGTGATAGAGATAGCAAGAGAATTAGTGTTAGAAATGGAAACTGAATATGGGACTGAATTGCTACAATCTCATGATAAAAACCTTAAAGAATGAAGAGCCACTTCTGATGGATGAGCAAAAAAGAATGGTTTATTGAGATGGAATCTACTCCCGGTGAAGATGCTGTGAAATTGCTGAAATGACCACAAAAAACTTTAGTATAGTATATAAACTTAGTTTGATAAAGCAGCATAAGGTTTTGAGGGGACTGACTCCAATTTAGAAAGATGTTCTACTCTGGGTAAAAATGCCATAGAGTAGCATAGCATGCTACAGAGAAATTGTTCATGAAAGAAGACTCAATTAATGCAGCAAAAGCCGTCGCCGTCTTATTTTAAGAAATGCTACAGCCACCCTAACATTCAGTAACCACTACCGTAATCAGCCAGCATCCATCAACACTGAGGAAAGACCTTCCACCAGCAAAAAGATTATGACTTGCTAAAGACTCAGATGATGGTTAGCAGTCTTTAGCAATAATGTATTTTTTATTAATATAGATAATTTTTAGATGTTATTGCACATTTACTACACTACAGTATAGTGTAAATGTAACATTTTCATTTATTCCCTGAGAATTTTATTTTTAATTATGTGACTCACTTTATTGCAATACATCATTGCACTTATCTGGACTTAGACCTGCAATATCTCTGAGACATGGCTGCAGCATTAAAACTAAAATCCTTAGGAATAAATTCAACAAAAGAAGTAGAGGACATGTATTTGATAGCTACAAAATATTAAAAGAAATTTAAAAGATCTAAGTTATACAGAAATATATCACTTTACAGATTGGAAGACTTAATAGTGTTAAGGTATCGATACTCCCCAAATTGAGCTACAATCAAAGGGAATTCCTATCAAAATCAAAATTATCTTTTTTTTTTTTTAGAAATGGACAAGATAATCCTGAAATTCATATAGAGAATAATAAAATCCAAAATAGTAAAAACAACTTTGTAAAAGAACAAATTTGGTGGGCTCATACTTTCCAACTGCAACTTATTACAAGGCTACAGTAACCAAGACAATATGATATTGGCATAAGTGCAGATACACCAACCAATGACACGGAAGTAAGAGTCTACAAATTAACCCATATGTTGATGGCCAATTGATTTTCAACAAGAGAATCAAGGCCATTTAATAGGGAAAGAAGTGTCTTTTAAACAAATGATACAGGTATATGTGGATACCCATTGGCAAAACAATAAACTTGGACTTCTACTTCATACCAAATTTAAAAATTAACTCTAAATGAATCAAAGCCCAAACTTAAGTAAGTTATACAACTGCTAGGATAAAATACTGTTGTAAATCCTTATGATTTTGGTTTAGGCAACAGTTTCCTAGATATTACATATAAAGCAAAACAACAGAAGGGAAAACAGATAAATTAGACTTCATTAAAAAGAAAAAGACATTACTTTGCCAACAAAGGTCCATCTAGTCTAAGCTATGGTTTTTCCAATAGTCATGTATGGATGTGAGAGTTGGACTGTGAAGAAAGCTGAGTGCCAAAGAATTAATGCTTTTGAACTGTGGTGTTGGAGGAGATTCTGAGAGTCCCTTGGACTGCAAGGAGATCCAACCAGTCCATCCTAAAGGAGATCAGTCCTGGGTGTCCATTGGAAGGACTGATGTTGAAGTTGAAACTCCAATACTTTGGCCACCTGATGTGAAGAGCTGACTCATTTGAAAAGACCCTGATGCTGGGAAAGATTGAGGGCAGGAGGAGAAGGGGACGACAGAGGATGAGATGGTTGGATGGCATCACCAACTCAATGGACATGAGTTTGGGTAAACTCTGAGAGTTGGTGATGGACAGGGAGGCCTGGTGTGCTGCGGTTCATGGGGTTGCAAAGAGTCGGACATGACTGAGCTACTGAACTGAACTGAACTGAAAAAGAAAAAAAAATATGTGTGCTTTCTAAGAACATTATTAAGTAAATGAAAGGAATTTATAGGATGGGAGAAAGATTTTTTCAAACAATATACCTCAAAAGTATCCAGTATCCAAAATATATGATGTAGAATGCAACAATAAAAACAAAAATAAATATAACAATTCAACTTAAAAAAAAACAGTATTTTAAAACTATCCCAATTAAAAACTGGTCAAAGTACTTGCATAGACCTTCTCCAAAGAAGATACACAAATGATCAATAAGAAAAAACATGAAAAAGTGCTCAACATCATTAGCTAAGGGAAATCCAAATCAGAACTATAATAAGCTACCACTATGATGACTATAAACAAAAAGAAAAAACTCCTCAAAATAACAAATACTGACAAAGATATATTTTAAAAATTGCAATCCTTATATTTTGCTGGTGGGAATGTAGAACGCTACTGTGGGAAACAGTTTGGCAATTCCTTAGAAAGGTAAATACAGAATTACCGTGTGACCCATCAATTCCAATTCTACACATATATTCAAGAGAAATAAAAATATGTTCACACAAAAACGGGTACACGAACATTCATGGCACCATTGTACATAGCATGCTGTCTTGTTTTTTCTCCATTTGCAATAGTTTTCTCATTTTTTAAATCTACAATTCTTATGCCATTAAAGTCTTTTTAAAATGTGTGAATCAATGAGTTTAACCATAGTCAAAATGTTGTGCAATTATCATCACCATCTAAAAACAGATAGCATGCTATATTGGAAGCTAAGCAATTGGGGTGGGAGGAATTTTATTAAGAGACAGTGACCATCTGCATAAAAATCCTGTTTTGAGATTGATTCCATTGTGAACTGAGAATTAACCATTGGATTCAGCAAGGATAGATTTGCTGATATAACAGGAATGTTTTCAATTGCAATGAAAATGAAGAATTGAGGAGACAAAGAATGGGAGACAGGGGTTGGAAATGATAAGCAAAATTCTTCCCCAATTTTTGTTAAAATATTTCATGGAGATATGAGATTCCAATTGAAGGGACCTGTCAAGTCTAGAAAGTTGATTTTCCTTATTTATTTACTTATTTAGATTCCCAATTTCATGGCACAATTGTATAGTGATTCGCAAAGCTCTGATAGACATGAAAAAAGTGATGATGCAAGAAAGAAGAGGAATAGCAGCACACAGTCCTTGAGTAAACAAGAAGCCATGGGACTCAGAGCTTAAGTGTAAGATCTGGTTAGTGTCAGAAGCAGAGATGCACCATACACGGCAATGTGGAAGAACACTAAGAGTGTGACGTTAGTTGTACATACGTTGGTAGATTTGTTGGTGGAAGATAACATTTCTCATTTTCCATGAGTTTTTCACTGAGAGTGAGGGGATCTGGTAGAGGATATGAAGTTTGAAGGAAAAAAAAACATGTGAAACATTCTGGGAAAAGTGAAAGTGATTTGACCAGGAAAACATAGAAGGGTATTGGGCACTTCTGAGAGGTTTTGATTCCTCAGTTTAAAATTGTTATTGCAAATTTAAATTGAATCCTACCAATAAGAGTGTGTGATTTCTTGAGACACTGCTTTAAGGGAGCAGGAATAGAGTAGGGGGAGAGCTGGGTTTAAGAACCATTGGACTTTTGTGAGATTGTTGGTGGGAATAGGTTCAATAGGAATTAAAGATACATTAAAAGCAAGGAACTAAAATAATGAACCATGGAGCCTAAGCTGTGTAAGAGAGGAAGTGATAGGATAAATGGATTAGAATTCCAAAAGGAGTCAAGCTGTGGCCATGGATGGAATGTAATACATGAGCATGAAAAGTAAGACACAGATGTCAGAGGATTTGAAACAGATTTGGAAGAGATGACATAACGATAACTGATAATTACTAAGCAATGAATTTAAAACTGGATGGCTGAGGCAGAGTGGTAAAATCTGAGAGCCCAGGGCTCAAAAGAAAAACAGTGAGCTTGATGCTTAAACTGGTAGGTTGGTAGATGAGCATAGTAAGAAGGGGTAGTAGGTAGTTAAATGTGGTGTCAAGTCACAAAGGAACAGGGGTGTTTGAGGGAGAAGGGCCTGGAAATGACAATAATCCAGATGCTATCTTAGTCCCAGTCTAATTTCTGGAACTTGTGTAAGGACTGTGGGAGTGCAAAAAACAATGGCGACTTCATGAGCTGTAGGTGAAGCAATGGATTCAGGAGAGAAACATCAACCTATCCACAACAAGAAGAGACAGACCAATAACTGAAGAAATTAAAGAGATGGGGGATTTTCATGATGATGGGTTATCAGACTCAGTGTGTTTTGAGAGCTTGGGGGGAACGAAGACAAGCATGGAACTGAATAAAATTGGAGGATATGTGTATTTACAATGAGAAAAAAAATCTATGTAGGGATAAAACAGAATTTTAAATCTCTAATGATGACAGAGACAAACAAGGACATTAAAAAATGGTTCTTTCCAAATGGTTCTAATGGTACCCTCTTCCTGAGACTGGCTGATAAGTCATAGTACATATGACAGTGCATGGATGGGTGATTTACCAAGAAAGAAAAGAGCTACAGAAACACCTTGTTTCTTACTACAAGGTATATTACAGCCGAAAGAACATATGGAGTTCTAAAGGTTCTGTTTAAATTCAGAATCTATTAATTTTTAATAAAGTGCACTACACTGAACCTTCAGAAAGGAGTCTGTAGCCATCATAATTATAACTGGTTTCAGCTGTAGGACAGCTCTGAGTATTGATGATCTTGATGAGCAGTTCCTTTATTGGAAAAGACTAAGCTTTACTTCAAGATTTTTTGATGAGTTTATGCCCATTGCATTTGGATGATGCAAAAGGAACCAACTGGTCATGAGCAAAGATTTTCAGCAGTATCTCTGATGTGCTTAGTATAGTCCATGAAATTTAAACAGGACCTAGGTAATTGGGCTGTGAAGTCCTAACATCTCCTCCACCTCTCCGACCCAACACATTCATTTTCGAATGTCAATGTTAATACTTTTCCACCTGAACTTGCTAAAATGGTGCAGAAGGATTATAGCCTTGTCAATAAAGTCAGAATGAAAAGAAGACACCACAAGATTTAATTTTCAGATCCCATGAATTTCTATTGATTTGGGAGTACACAGCCAAGAGTAGTGAGAAAGTAATCTGCAATTTGTATCAAGGATGCCTATTTCAAAAGTCTTTGTATTCCAAAGCTATTACACTGCAAAAAAAAAAAGGAACCCTGTTGATGGCAAAACTCATGAGAATCTTCCTAGATATCATACTTTTTAAAGTCAGTTTTAAATGTGAGAATAAGTGATAGTAGTGATAACCCAGTAAAGTTGTGAATGTATGTACTTTAAAAAAAATTGTAAGTGAAGCTGTGAATAGGGGGAAAAGATCACTTTCCAAAAGACCCTTACAAGGAAATTTACATAAGGGAAGGAGGTTTTCTTATAAATTTATCTTAGAATTTACCCTCTGGGCTTCGAGAATAATAAGAACAATAAGAATAAGAAAAATAGAACTATTGAAAAAAATGTTGACTACAGATATAACTTTGAATACTTCCACATGTGTCTGATTTTTCAACTTGAACTAGAATAAAAGTAGTTGAGTAAACTTAGAGAATCAAGTAAGTAATGACTAGACAGGTAGATGCTTCAAACATGATGTTGGCTTAGCTTCCTCTACCATATCTAATTTGAGCTCTTTTACTTCTAGATCAAGGGTAAGTGGAATGAAGAATGGGAGCAAATGAATAGTGATGCATTGTTATTCATCAGAGCTACACAAGAAGAAGAATACACAGGCAGCAAAAACATGGTCTCTGCCAGCAGAGAACTTACTCTGTATTTACAGAGAAGTGTATGTATGTATATGCACGCACACACACACACACACACACACACACACACACACACACACACACACACACACATACATAGAGAAACCTAAAAGTTATCCACACAAGTGCTTGTAGCTCCACACTGCCCAGGGTGCCCTGGAGGAAGCTATGGAGTATCCCTTTCTGAACCCTGCAGTGTGGAGGGCTGTGTGGAGAGTCAAGTTGAATTTTCCCTCGCATTTTACAGGGAATAAAATATCTGCATATTTTTTAAAACTTTGATGTGGATCCTCAGAAAACGAAGTAGACTGAGGTTTACTTACAGAGTCCTACAGAAATAGACCACAGAGAGGGATAAAAGGGTTCCAATATAATAAGTGAAGAATGAGTCGTAATTGGTTCACATAGGGGAGGCATTACTCAGGATGAGAGAACTGGAACCCAGAAGAAATGTGAAGACCCTGCAAAATGTTCCTGAAGAAGAGTCATCTTTGGTCAATCCGTGCCTAGAGGGTGCCAGGGCATCTATATTTTCCATGTGAAGTCTTACCCTTTTCCTCCTAAACTCTTCTCCCAGAGGTTCAACCCCTGGGAGAATCAGAAGCCAGCTAATAGTAGAGGTGGTAAATAAAAAAAGGAAAGAAGCCAGCCAAGATCCCTGTTCCTACAGCAGTCACTGGAGCATAGCTAGAGAAAAAGTTTTAACTTTGAAAGATTTTAGAGTTGTTAAGTTACATCATAAATGCTTGAACATGAACAAAGACCCTTTTTACTGTCTAAAATTGACTGAGAAAGCCAAGAGGCCTGACTGAGATTAATCCAGATACTGAAGAAGAGGGGATCTGTAGGCAAGACTAGTGGGAAAAGGAGAGGGAAAAAAACATTGCTTTTATTACTGCACCCTACTAAGTTCAACTCTTTACAAAACCTAGATATGTTCAATTATTGGATCCAGAGGTACAGAATAAAGGAAGAGCCCTTGGAGAAAGCATAACGCCTGGCTGATGAAACAATTTCCAGAGTATCTGGCAGAAATTCCTAATTTAGATCATTCATAGCAATAATGGTATAGTTTATTTTGTTAGACTTGTAATCATTCAAACTTTAATCACTTACTAAGTACCAGGCACTGTTTTGAATTCTGGTAATGACACTAAAAAAGATACAAAGGTGTTTATTTTAATAATGTTTAAATTCTAGCAGATGGAGATAAATGGTAAGAAAACTAAAAATTAGGAATTTCAAATAGTGGTAAACATTACAAAAATAAAACTGGGAAACGAGAGAGTGCTGGTGTTTGTGTGGGGGGAGGGGATGTTTAATAGAGCTAATTATGGAAAATCTCTATAAGGCAGCGACGTATGGGCTGAAATTTGAATATTAAGAAACCCAGACATAAAAAATCTGAAGGATGGGTATTCTAGGAAGAAAGAACGTCAGATGGAAAAGGCCCAGAGTCAGGGAAAATGCAGGTATGTTCAAGGAGTGAAAAGAAATTAATATGGCTGGAGCAGAGGAAGTTGAAGGGACAGTGAAATAAGACTGGAAGAGGCAAAAATGCATACGTTTTGGAGACCATAACAATGCTGTGCTAGGTATTTTTGACTTTTCAGTGTTAGGGGTCATTATGCAAACTAGTTGTAGAGAATGACAGACATGACTACTTAAGTTCACAAGGTGATACCATACATGTGGCAGCCTTGCTTGCTCAATCGCTTCAGTCATGTTCAACTCTTTGCGACACTATGGACTGAAGCCTGCCGGGCTCCTCAGTCCATGGGATTCTCCAGGCAAGAGTACTGGAGTGGGTTGCCATGCTTTCCTCCAGGGGATCTTCCCAACTCAGGGATGGAACCGGGTCTCCTGCATTACAGGAGGATTCTTTACTGCTGAGCTGCCAGGGAAACCTTTTAAATTAGAATAAAGCATGAAACTTGGCTGAGTAAATCTGTGTATAAGTACAATAACTGCTTGCTGCACTAGGCACCATATGACCCTTGAAATGTTGCCATGTTTAGGCAACAAATATTGCTGAGTGCCAAAGAATTGATTCTTTTGAACCGTGGTGTTGGAGAAGACTCTAGAGAGTCCCTTGGACTGCAAGAGGATCAAAACAGTCAATCCTAAAGGAAATCAACCCTGAATACTCATTGGAAGGACTGATGCTGAAGCTGAAGCTCAAATACTTAAGCTATGTGATGCGAAGAACCAGTTCATTAGAAAAGACGCTGATGCTGGGAAGGATTGAAGGCAGGGGGAGAAGGGTCAGCAGTGGATGAGATGGTTGGATGGCATCACCAACTCAATGGCCATGAGTTTGAGCAATCTCTGGGAGATGGTGAAGGATAGGGAACCCTGGGGTGCTGCAGTCCCTGGGGTCTCAAAGAGTCAGACATGACTGGGTGACTAAACAACAACATTATGTATTTATATTCATTTATAAATTTTCTTTCTTACATTCTTCCACCCATTTCTATATAAATATACAAAATATACTATATACCTCTTTTTGTTGTTGTTCTTGCACAATTACAATATTCTCTTACAAGTTCATTATGGGAGAGACTATCCACCTTGCTATGTTCTGCTTTAGCAAGAATGAAATGCAAAGGATGACACATGGGAGTAGCTGTGATTGGCAACCCACCTTTTAAGAAAGAAAGAGTGACACCAAGAAGAATGGAAGATTCTCCTAAAGTCCAGACTGATATCTCACATGGTGAGTGGTAAGAAAAGCCTTTGGACTTATTCTACTATTTTATTTCACATAGAATTAGCCTGCAGAGATCTAGAAACATCTCTTGTAACTTCTGAGACTCCTTGAAAATGTTTTAAATCAATCCCCCCTCCTTCACCAAAGTCCCAGTAAATCTCCCAGAGCTGTCAGCTAGAATTTAAAAAAAAAAAAAAAAAACAACTCCTAGAGAGCATGTTTCTTTAAAACCAGAACCCTGCTTCCCAAACATCTCAAATTCCACCTGTTGGTTCATAATAGTCCCAAGAATGTACCAAACCTAATGCTATGAATTCCTCTGTGGTGGAAAGGTAAGTGATCATTTCAAGTTAACTGTGGTTGAAGTCTCTGAATTCATCAGGGTTGTTTGCTTTTAACATCCTGAGTATTCTTTGATTTCTTTCTGGCATTCACTAAAATCCCAAATAAGGCTGAGCACCAAAGAATTGGTGCTTTCAAACTGTGGTGCTGGAGGAGACTCTTAAGAGTCCCTTTGTCACCTAGGAGATCAAACCAGTCAATCCTAAAGGAAATCAACCCTGAATATTCATTGGAAGAACTGGTGCTGAAGCTGAAACGGCAATACTTTGACTACCTGATGCGAAGAGCCAATTCATTGGAAAAGACCCTGATTCTGGGAAAGAGTGAGGGCAGGAAGAGAAGGGGGCGACAGAGGATCAGATGGCTGGATGGCATCACCATCACAACTCAATGGACATGAATTTGAGCAAACTCCAGGAGATAGTGAAGGACAGAGAAGCTTGGTGTGCTGCCGTCTACAAGGTCTCAAAGAGTTGGACACGACTTAGCAACTGAATTGAACATCAACAACAAGATCTCATCAGTGCTAGAGATTGTATGGATATTTGCATATCTATGTGTAGATAGTTGGTGTTTTCCAGTAGCCAGTGAACCTGTTCCTACTGCTGTTTTTCAAGCAAGCTAACTTAACCCAGTATCCTCTCCTAGAGCGCATACTTCCTTAAAACCAGAGCCCCTCTCCCCAAACATCTCAAATTCTACCTCTTGGTTCATAAGAGTTCCAGCCTAGGACCAGGCTGATGCCTGAGTGTATTCTGAGTCATGTTGGTTCTGTCAGGACCTTAGTTTCCAATCTGCAAAATGGTAATAGGTATAACTGACTTTTCATATAACATAGAATATCAGATGAGACAACAGATGGAAGAATACTGTGTCTATGTGAGGGCTAATTCGTTTATCCATGCACTATGGTTCTAGAATTTTGTTTCCTTGTTTTATTCTCCATGACCATTTTCACAAATGTAGTAATGAGTTACAATATTTAAAAGTTAGAACCAAAAAACCAAATAGTTCAATCAAAAAAATGGGCAGAAGACCTGTACAGATATTTTCTCAAAGAAGACATACAGATGTCCAACAGGCACATGAAACAATGCTCAATATCACTAATTTTTAGAGAAGTACGCATCAAAACAACAATGGTATATGACTTCACACATGTCAGAATGGCTATCATTAAAAAGTCTATAAATAATGTTGGAGAAGGTATGATAAAAAGTGAACTCTTCTACACTTCTGTGTGAATATAAATTAGTGCAGCCACTATGGAAAACAGTATGGAGGTTCCTCAAAAAACTAAAATAGAACTACCATATAATCCAGCAATTTTACTCCTGGCTATATATACAGACACAACAAAAACACTAACTCAAAAAGATACTTGTACTCAAATGTTCATAACAGCACTATTTATCACAGTTAAGACATGGAAGCAACCTAAATAGCCATCAACAGACAAATGGATAAAGAAAAAGCATATGGTATGTTGCTTAGACATAAAAAAGAATGAAATTCTGCCACTTGCAGAAAGTGGGTGGACCTAGAAACTATTATGCTTAGTGAAACAATTTAGACAAAAAAGATAAATACTATATGATATCACTTATACATGAATCTAAAATATAATACAAATGAATATATATGCAAAACAGAACACTCACAGACATAGAAAACAAGCTAGTAGTTACCAAAGGAGAGATGGAAAGGTGAAAAGGAAAATAATGTTATGAAATTAAGAGATACAAACTATCATCTATAAAATAGACAAGCAACAAGGATATATTGTATAACATAGGGAATTATAGCAGCTATTTTGTAATAAATTTTAATGGAGCATAACCTATAAAAATACTGACTCACTATGCTGTACACAAGAAACTAATGTAATATTGTAAATCAACTATACTCAACTTAAAATTAATGTAAAAATATCAGAAAAGTTTTGGAGAAAATTACATAATTTGTCTTTCAGCTACCTACCAATTTTGTACTTTGTTAAAGTTATCAGAATTCCTTAGATTGTCTCACAACTTTGGAAAATATTAATGCTACAAACTCCAGCAGCTGAGTTTTCCTTCCATGAACATCTCTTCAACCAAAACAACAAACTAATAATCATTACTGCTTTGTCTCACCAGAATTTTGCATAGAGATTTTCTTCACTAAAAGAGTACTTGGTTTGCAAGGAAGACTAAACATGCTAATCCCTGCTGCATTATCAGAATTTAAGAAACAAGGGTCCTTTATCAAGCCAACTAGTTATTTTTGCTTTTAGAGAACAATTCTCTTTTCATGTTTGTTTGGGGCTGTAATAAGATCTATAAAACCCTGATGCAGCTTGAATTTGATGGGCTTGATGAAATTTGTGTTAATGTTAAAGCTATTCCAACAGGACTGAAAAAGGGTGATGGGGGTAGATTCATTTGAAGAACAATCTCAATACAGAAATTAGAGTTACCTTTTAAAATAACCTCATGTGATTTTTTTAGCATGACCAAAGGTCATATTAGCTAATAGTTTTTTCCTATTATATTTGACAATCTTCAGTTATAGATCCTTTGCTTATTGTTGGTGTTTAAATTTATGTAGATGACCAGTCATGAAATCACATTCTGTGAATCAACTAATGATGACACAGAAATCATACAAGAAAAATAAAAATTAGGAAATAAGCCTTCTATGATGTGAGTATATTTTATTTCCAGTAATAGCTTTTCCTATTTGCTTAGATTTTGGCCACTCATCACAGTTAGGAACTAACTGCCATTTTATTTTGTTTGGTCAACAGAAATTGATGCTCAACAATCTTCAACCTCTATGTTTCTCCTCCTCCAAATGATAACTCCTGTGTGGTAATGATAATTATGAAATATTCTCTGGAATCAGGGAAAAATTGGTCAAGTACCCATAGTAGAGCAAAATTATTGTTTACTAGAGAAGAATCCAGATTAGAGATTCTGTCTAGCCTTTAATAAAAGGACAGCAAAATTATCCTGGGAGTATTGAACCTAGCTCTGAAGATCTAAGGGCTGCTCTTCCACACAACCTTTACTTACTAAAGACAAAACTTCTTGCTCAGGCAGAGTCTTTATAAACTTCAATCACAAGATTGACCTTTGCTTGGTTGGTTTTGGAGCACTGGAGATGAGGGTTAGGCTCACAAACTCAAAGAATGAAAATGTGTAAAATCTTCAAAATCCTTTCTGACATTTCACAGAAGAGATGGAGAGAGAAGAAAAAGAGAGAGAAACAAATTTCAAAGACATCCAAGGTGGAGGTCCTTAAGATCTTGATTCTAGTCTTGCGTCCCTTTGAGAACAGTTTTGCAACCTTGAACCAAAGGCATTTCTCCTCCACTGGCCTAAGATTATCATCTAGGGGAACACAGATTGTATTTTCACATTCTTTGAATTCTAAGTCTGTGATTCATGGTGCCAGACTGCGGTGAGTACCAGTCAATATGCAGACCACCGCATTCCACTGAGGTCTCTTTATGCCATTGATATGCCACATACCCAAATTAGGACTGCCCCTGGGAAGTGGACTATTCCTCCACATTTAGGCACAATTTGGGATGCCCCGGAGTCCATAATATTGCCAGGTGATTAAATTTTAATTTATATAATGGATAAAATTCCAGATCTCAGAATAATTGGACAAATATTTCAGAACTTAGTCCTCATTAATTCTTTAGGGGAAACACAGTTAAGGGGTCTGAAAGAGAGTGCTGAACTTCAACTTCTTTGCAGATAACAACATCTCAATATTTTGAATAGCTCCAAAATGCAAGCAAAAAGAGTATTTTCATCTTCCATTACTATGTGTGAAACCAGACACCTCTTTAAATAGAAAAACTGCTTTGGAATTCCATTCCGGGCTGTAGCTGCTGATTAGCTCTCTGTGGAAGAATTTCTGTTTCAAGTATAAAGAAAAAGAAAAAAAAAAAAAATGTGTATAAGTCACTAATGAGCACTCCCATACAGGAACGATAAAGATCTCTGTTAACAGTTGGTCCACAAGCTGCCCAGAGCTTGGGCGGTGTCCTCTGAAGTCTGAGTTTGAGATTCCAGGCTGAAGTCTGTGATAATTTAGACAAAGCACTGGAATTATCTCCAGTCTCACAAAGACAAATCAGTTTAATTGAAACATTTGGTTATAGGGCAAAAGCAAATCAAATATTGTGAGATGTTTCAATTACAGCAATTGGTTCTCTTGAAAGAAAGGTTTCACATGCAGTAATTTCATACAATGTTTCATTTGCTTCTCTGAGCTCTTAGGAAAAACAATTCAAAGTCACGTTTTCTTGATATCAGGAAAGGTAATTAAATCTTACTATGGTATAGATGACATGTGCCATTTTACTGCAGCAAGTGATTACCTGAGTTATACGTGGGGCCAAGGACTCCAATTGTATCTCTCTAGAAGTGGTCTTCAAGCTGGGATAAAGGAAGAAAATACTAGAATTAATTTACTTGTATCTATTTTTATAAAAAATTTAAAAGGTACACTTTCTAATCTTTACTTTGCTAAGTTCATTTGTATTTATTTTTATGAAAAAAACAAAAAGTAAGCTTTACTGATCTTTACATTGTTGCTGTTTTAAAATTCATTTTTTTTATTGAAGGATAATTGCTTTATAAAATTTACTGTTTTCTGTCAAACCTCAACATGAATCAGCCATAGGTATACATATATCCCCTCACTTTTGAACCTCCCTCCCATCTCCCTCCCCATCCCACCCCTCTAGGTTGATAAGAGCCCCTATTTGAGTTTCCTGAGCCATACACAAATTCCCATTGGCTCTCTATTTTACACATGGCAATGTAAGTTTCCATGTTACTCTTTCCATACAACTCACCCTCTCCTCCCCTCTCCCAATGTCCATAAGTGTATTCTCTATGTCTGTTTCTCCACTGTTGCCCTGTAAATAAATTCTTCGGTACCATTTTCCTAGATTCCATATATATGTGTTAGAATATGATATTTATCTTTCTATTTCTGACTCACTTCCCTCTGTATAATAAGTTCTAGATTCATCCACCTCATTAGAACTGACTCAAATGCATTCCTACATTGCTGTTTTGATTATTGTTGTTGTGGATACTCATCATATGCAATGAGAGATGTCCTGATAGAAAACGTGACTTTTAAAAGTTAATGGGTTTAATATAGACACCTTAAAATCCTTATTTATTTTCAGTGTTTTGCAACTTAATGAATCTATACTTGTCCAGTTAAGACAATTAATAAAAATTCAGTTAATTTTACTAATGACCAGGAAATGTCTATGTGACTTAAAAAATCTGTAGAAAGATATCATAGATTGAAAAAGCAATTCATGATATAAGCACAGACAAGAAAATGTCAAATTCTTATATTTAGTGTGAGTCCCTCCTTTTTGTCCTTTGATCCACACTCTGAAAACCTTCACCTTATTCTCTACTATTCCAAATCGAAATTTTCTTTGATGCCCACTTCAAGTGTGATCTGGTCTATGAGGTCTGAACTTTAATTACAGACTTCCATGGATTGACATCACCTTAGCTAAAATCATGATTCTCATGCCTTTGGCATTTAAAATAGTATGTATCTTTGGGCTTTCCTAGGTGGCGCTAGTGGTAAAGATCCTGTCTGCCAATGCAGGAGACCTAAGAGATGTAGGTTTGATCTCTGGGTCAGGAAGATCCCCCAGAGGAGGCCAAGGCAATCCACTTCAGTATTCTTGCCTGGAAGATCCAATGAATCCTGGTGAAGAGCCTGGTGGGCTACAGTCCATAGATAGGGTCGCAAAGAGTCTGAAGTGACTTAGCACACACTCATGGTATCTTTTCCCTCCAACTGTACTATGGAGGATATGAGTTTTATGTTCTTCAATAGAGTTTTCTGTCCATAGAACTTTCTGGACTGAGGAAATATTTTAAATCTGCACTTTCCTATATGATGCCTACTGGCCATTGGTGGCTTATTGAGCTCTTGAAAAATCACTAGTGCAATTGAGCTTTTATTACACTCATTATTAAACAATTTAAAAGCAAATATTAATAGGTTCATGTGCTTAGTAGCTATCATGTTAGACAGTCCAGGTCTGAAATATTCAGCATGGTCTCCTGAAGACAGTAGATGTTCATTTTTCCTCTTTGCTCCACAGGCAAAAAAAAAAAAAAGTCCTCAATGGCCCTGATTGAAAGTCTGCTATCACTCATTAGTGAATTTATTTCCTTACTTGAAAGCTGCTTGTGACCAAATGGTTGAGCAGTTTAGAAAAAACGAATCTAAATTTGTGTCATAAATATTCTACCACATTCAGCTCTAAATTTTTCACTTTATAGATGATCTAGGGGGAAATGTTTAATTCTAAACTCTCACTCTTAATCCTGACCTCCCTTTTTCATACGTTGAACTTGCAAAAATGTTTTAATATCTACTTCATTAGAAATGCTTAATTGGAAATAAAAAATGAAACAGCTACACACACACACGCATTTACATGCAGAATATATATTTTTTCTTATGAAAGCATGACTGAGTTCAGAATAACTGTGCCTTTCTCAGGATAAGAATAATTGCTTCATTAGTATTCTTACACCAGTTGACTGTTATCAAAACAAGTTCATGTACCAGTGAAATTAGAAGAGAGAAAGGGCCCTAAACAAGAGAGGGTAAAAAGGAATTTGATATTTTATCACTTTAATTTTTCAAAAGTAAAAATACAGACGCATACAATGACACAGGAAAAAGTAGATGTGTATAAATGAAACTGGTAACAGTAGTTTTATATAGAGGGTAGCATTTCTAGTATTTTAAAATATACTCATGTATTTTAAGTGTACTAATTTATAAAAATTTAATACATTGTGCATTATAATAAAACATAAAATAATGCATTTATACCTTACAATTTGATATTTTGACTACATATCAAAATACTATGAATTTAGATCATCTGATACTGTGCTTATGATTATTGTCTACTAAATTGTCCACCCAAAATTGTAAACTGCTATTATCCACCCAAAATTGTAAACTGTTATTGTCCACCCAAAAGTGTAAACTGTTTGACTTTCAATTGTCTGTCATCTTACCCTAATGACCATTCCCTTCATACGCAAGGAGGATCCAACGGGGATCACCACCCAAGTGAAATTTTGTTGAGGTGAGCTGGACCAGGGAAAAATAGAAGGAATTAGAGAGTCTGAGTACTGTTACCAGCCATACCATTAACAAATTCATTCATCAGTTTATTTACTAGGTGAACATTTATAAAGTGCACATTATGTACCAGGTGCAAATAGGTATCTGTGGATGATGGCAAATGGAAAGACAGTCCTGCTCTGTTGTTTGACACTGAGTAACCTGTTTCACTTCTCTCAACTTTTGCTCTCTCATCTGTTATTTGAAAAATGTGGGTGGTTCTCAAATGTCCTCTTTAGTGCTATATCACATGGATTACAGTTTCTCTTCTCTCCATTAACTCAAAAACAGAAGACCATGCCTGTGTACCCCCCACCCTAAAACAAATAACATTTTGAAGAGAAGAGAAGGTGAAGAGGAATGTGAACAGCTAAGAAGTTTCCAGCGCTACTGTGTGCCCTGCAAGAGTCCTCTGCCATCTCAAGAATACCTGCAGCGGTGGTAGTGACATTTCTCTTAGTAACCTCATAAACATTTTTACTATCTTTTCTTGAAATCCTAGACATTATTAGGTCAAGTTAGAAAATAAGGAGAAGAGCAGAAAGAGGAGGAAAAGAAGAGGATGACAGGAAAGCACCATATGCTGGGAAAATGGCCAATGCTCTTTGGGAATAGGGCCACTTACCATGTATTGCTTTTCTATAACTTTCCTGTGTACAATGTCTTCAAGTCCACACAGAAATAAATAAAACTATGCATCTTTTTTTTAAATCATGCACAGAGATACCACCTTCAATTTGTATTGTTGGAATATAAATGTGATTGAAAGTATAGGTTCCACATAGGTCATTAAATGAATTTCTTCTTTGCTTAGGACATCACTAACAGACCAAGATTGCCTGTGTTGCAGTGTTAGGGATCATGGTCACAGACACACATCTCAAGGGATCAAGTTCATGTTGTGAGATGTTAGGACATTAAGCAAGGTAGGTAATAAGGGACAGAATCTCCCCCAAATAAGGGAAATATTGTGTAACCACGTAGTCTACTTTCATTAAAAAGAAACTATAATAATTATACAATCATAAAGCTTTAAAAAATGCAATGATAAAGATCTTTCCATGCCTAATTCATAATTGAAAGTGAAAGTGAAGTCGCTTAGTCATGTCTGACTCTTTGCAACCCATGGACTGTAGCCTGCACCAGGCTTCTCCGTCCATGGGATTTTCCAGGCAAGAGTACCGGAGTGGGATGCCATTTCCTTCTCCAATTGGTGCTATGTTCATGCATATTCAAAGTATTAATGAGCCTGCCATCTCTAAAGCATGTGGTAAGTGGAGCCTGATGTGCAGATTGGGTCTTTAGTTAGCAGACTTGTGCCTCATAAGGCACTGTTTCATGATGGACATAATTTGGAGGAGGTAACTGAGTAGAGAGGATTTTCAGGACGCTTTGCTTTAGGCTGTGTTGTGTAGTTTCCCTTTGAAGTCCCCTTAAGAAAATCTTTGGTAAAGATGTACATAATTTTTTCAAACATTTTAGAGTTGATATGTGGCCATTTGTTTGTACCACTGTGCTGCGACCAGGGTATTTCTATGGTGAGAGCAATAATGAGCCAGTTTTACTTCAATTACCCATTAACGTTGGTGAGGTGGAACAATGAGATAGAAACTGCAGTACTGACTTTTAAGTCTAATACACAAAACCTACAAAATATCTTTCCTATTTCCCTCAGAACAGTAATGATTTCTGATCTGAAATTACATGTAACCAGTTTGGAAGACTGATTTTATTATTACCATCTGTTCCTGGGATGTATTGGAGATTGCTTCTGTGCCCCAAATCCAATGATTTCAAATCATTCCTGACCAGCTTACCTCTTTTCTTTATCCCAGCCCATGGAGGGTTTGGGGATATTAATTATTCTTTGGATATATGGAGTATTTCCTTCTTTGTCTTGCTGTTAGTATTACTATTATCATTCATTTTAATAGCATGAAATAAAATAATATGAAAAGATAGCAGTTAAGAATACTTAATTTCAAAGGATAGCAAATCTGATTACATTTCAATTTTGGCAAAATAGCATAAGCGTTTGATGTCATTCAACCTGTCAGAGAATCCCAAACATACTTGACTACTTTGCCATTTTGGACTCTCCTTCTCTGTTATGAACACCATTATTTTTGGCAGTGCTATAGCTGGCTCACTGAAAATGGATTTTTGATTATTTTTGGAAGTGACTGACTATATTGTCCTTTTCATCAAATGTCTTAACAGTCTGGAAAATTCTGACAGGTTCTCCATCAAAACTTCTGTATTAGGAAGACATGATACAGTTCATCCTAAAGGAAATCAGTCCTGGGTGTTCATTGGAAGGACTGATGCTGAAGCTGAAACTCCAATATTTTGGCCACCTGATGTGAAAAGCTGACTCATTTGAAAAGACCCTGATGTTGGGAAAGATTGAGGGCAGGAGGAGAAGGGGACGACAGAGGATGAGATGGTTAGATGGCATCACTGTCTCAATGGACACGAGTTTGGGTAAACTCCGTGAGTTGGTGATGCTGCGGTTCATGGGGTCGGTCGCGAAGAGTTGTACACGACGGAGCGACTGAATTGAACTGAACTGAACTGAAATGATACAGTGGAAAGTGACTCTTGGAATTGTGGAGACTTGAGTTCAAATTTTGATTTTAATTTTAAAATATCAGTCTAACTCTATCTTTTTAACTATAAGAATCAAGGTATGTTGCCTAATTTCTCTTAAGTCTTACTTTCAGTTCAGTTCAGTTCAGTTCAGTTCAGTCACTCAGTCGTGTCTGACTCTTTGCGACCCCATGAACCGCAGCACGCCAGGCCTCCCTGTCCATCACCAACTCCCAGAATTTACTCAAACCCATGCCCATGGAGTCGGTGATGCCATCCAGCCATCTCATCCTCTGTCGTCCCCTTCAGAAGCATTAAGTAGATATACATGTCTATATAGATATATCTCAAGAACACATATATACAATGCTTTTGCTTCTAAGATCAAGTTTTAATATTCCAAGTACTTCTTTCTGTTTACAGAAAGTAAAATGTTGATTTAGTATTTATCTGATTTTTTGACAGTATCATTATAATGAAATTATCTCCTTTACAATATGGGTAGCATTTTTTTTCTCAGTTAAGAAGACTTTGGCAGGTTTATTTTTCCTTTTGATAAAAAAATTAATTAAAAATTATTACTTTCCCCAAAAAGAGATCATATGGATGTTTGGTAATCCTATAATTTATGTTAGCCAATATCCTCTATTCTGAATTAGTGGATGAGCTACATTTTATTTTTATTTAACTAGAGTTGAAGTTGCCTACAGTTTTATGGGACTACTTTCCATAGAAAAATAAAAACATATATTCTCTAACTATATGTATTGTACTTGAGACTCTGAGCATATGCTTAATCTTCCCATGGGACATTTATAATTGTGTTACTTATCTGATCCACAGCCTACATGTACTATGGTCAGTAAAGGAGATGAGGTTACAAAGGTCTATTTCCCCTCTTTATGGGTTTCGAGTACATACTCATTTAGGTCTGAATAACCAATCTCCCCGTTTAGGATGAGGAAGGAAGAGCAAGCCAAGAGTTCAGCTATGAGGGTGAGAAAATGAAGACAGCTGATATGTTAGATGGTAACTTCAGTGAAAAGCAAGGGCTGGAAGAAATGGAGAATTTAATAAATCCTCTGAGGCAAACAGTCTCATATTTACCATGGCTTTTATTTCATGCCTGCCTGCTAAGTCACTTCAGTCATATCCAACTCTTTGAGACCTTATAGAATGTAGCCCGCCAGGCTTTTCTGTCCGTGGGATTCTCCAGGCATGAATACTGGAGTGGATTGCCCGGTCCTGCTCCAGGATATCTTCCTGACCCAGGAGTTGAACCTGCATCCCTTCTGTTTCCTGCATTGCAGGCAGATTCTTTACCATCTGAGCCACCAGGGAAGCCCCTTTTATTTCATGCTGCTGCTGCTAAGTCGCTTCAGTCGTGTCCGACTCTGTGCGACCCCATAGACGGCAGCCCACCAGGCTCCACCGTCCCTGGGATTCTCCAGGCAAGAACACTGGAGTGGGTTTGTCTATAATTTTTCAGTGAACCTTGTGGGAAAATTTAAAGAAATTTCACAGTTCACACAGATATTGAAACCAAGCAAGACCATGTGGGACTTCTAGGCACAAAAGCCTTTCTGGACCCCAGTTTTCTTGTGAGCAGGACCTCCATACCATCCTTGAGTTCCAAGGGTCAGGTTCAAGCAGTTGCTAATTAGGGAAGAAAAGGGCAGCAAAGACAAGGGAGGAGCAGTCAAGAAACAATAGGGCAGTCTTAGGGCAGGGTCCTGGCTCCCTCACAAGGGATACATACACACAACAACATCTTTGAGTTGTTTTGCAGAAGCTAAAACCCCCACCAGGACATTAATGGTATGCTGCCCACAAGCATGTAGACCCCAGACCTGTTAAAATCAGAAGGTTGATAATGCTCACTCCCTCTTACCTCACCATCAATCAATCAGAAGCCCATGAGCTGATCATGCCCTCTTTGAACCATTACTATAAAACTCCCCACTACCCACTCCAGGTCAGGATATGCAGTTTTGAGGACATAAGCCCACCATGGCCCCTTTGCCTGGCAAAGTAATATTGCTACTCTTTTCTACTTTGTCTCCGAGATCTAATTCACTATTAAGGTACAGAGGCAGCATTCAACTTTAATATTATGGGAACTCTGCAAAAAAGTCCCTCCCAACTTTTCATGATATTTACCCAAGCAAGCATTATTTTAGAGTATACTCAGTACACATAGCTATAGATCTCTGCTCTTAGAAAAGCCACTTTATCACCATTTCACCTACGTATGAGGAGAAACCACTAACTGATTTGAAGGAGAAGCCACAACACAACCCATCCAAGATTATAGTGATGCCATCTCTCTTCAAAACACAAGGAGCAAAAATGTAGCTCAGTGAGTGTCTTTTTTCACACAAGTCAGCTAACACAGGTTTCCTATACCTTTTGGGTAAAGATACAATTGATGTAGCTCAGGTATAAGACAGGTACCTGGGGTGCCTCAGATCACTCCGGGGCATAATCTTAAAGTCCACAAAAGATATGTCAATCAGACCTTCGATTCTGGTTTATCTAGAAACAATGAATTCCTTATTTAGAAGTCTCAAGCTGCTTCCTGTCTTTTATAATAATCTGTAATAAAATATCTTACATGTTTATGCTTTCTGAAACATTTTGTGTCTACATAGACTCAATTGTAGCAATTATTTCTCTTGCTTCTGGAGGGCTTAAGGGAGAAAGTTTTAAAAAGTGAAAAAATCAAACACAAAAATAGTTTTATGTCTGCTTTAAGAAGACAGCAGTGTTCATTTTGCAATTACAGAAAGTAAAACTTAACAAAATCTGTGTAACTAGAGGGAGAGGCAGAGTTTTCATTTCTCTCTAGTAGATGGTAGATGATCATATTATAATCTGGAGGAAAGTAGAGTTATTCTGCAGTTTAGATAAATTGGATTAATAAAATAATCATGTTAGAAGGTAAAGAGCAAGAGAAGAACTTGCTTGCAGTTTAGTAATGCTATGATAAACCTACAAGCCTCAAGAAAGCACAAATATTTGTCTTGTGAAGATATAGACTCTGGGCTGCAAAATCACACTAACACCATACTCAGGACATCACTTGTACCACCATTCTTGTGATGCTTTAATTTTTAATTGGTTGACAGTTCTTTGCACCAAAAAATAAATTACTCCTATTAAGAAGCAAGACACAAAGGTAATTTTAAGTCTGCCAAAGAGTAGTATTTAATCACCAGAGACATGTAAAATTCCTAAAATTGACTGTATTGATATACTTGGGCTTGTTAGGATCAAAGATACTGATAGACCATGTGTGCACTTTGGAGTCTCTATACCTGGCTCTGAATTATACCTCTCCCCTGTTACAACCATTAATTAATGACTTCACCATGGAAACTGTGCTCAGACTTCCATTACCTTATCCTTCTCTTATAAAACAAAGATAGCCAACAGCTTCCTCAGACAAATACAAGCAGACACCTGATAACAAATGTAACCATGTCCATTCAGAAAATGATCTGATACATTCTAGCAGCTCAATGAAGTGTTCCCCAGTATTTCATTTTAAAGGGCTCTTATAGCCCAAAAAGAGTTTAATTGATTTTAAGAATACCCATTGGAGAAGGAAACGGCAACCCACTCCAGTATTCTTGCCTGGGAAATCCCATGGACAGAGGAGCCTGGACTGTAGTCCATGAGGTCACAGTCAGGGATGACTGAGCACATATACATGCACATGAATATAGACTAGAGATACTTACAACTGAAGATATAGGGAAAGTCTTCACCTGGGAAAACAATGATTACAGTTTTTAATTTTTTTAAGCTCCCAGGAAAAAGAACAAAATACAAGCTTTCTTGCTATTTTATAAGAATGACAATAAATCCTGAAAAGATTCTATTTGTGATAAGTTTTGGAGAAAGAGAATTCATTTGGGGAAAGGCCAGGGAGCTGCAATAGAAACTAGAAGAAAGAAGAATCAGAGAAGCAGAAACTGAACAAATTCATTTTCAAAAAAGGGGTAAAGGGAGAAGAACAATAAGGGAATAACAATATTGGCGAAGCTAAAAAATAGTTTTTTCAAACATTAAAATATGACCTAGGAGCTGCAACAATAACATATATTCATCTAAATCCCTGGAAGTTTCTCCAAGCTACTCTAAAATTCAAAATTTGTGAAATTTTGCTCATTAGTTTTTTTAAGTCATTAAGAATGAAAACAATATATTATTGTTATTTTAAATCTCAAAATGAATGTAGAATTAGCTCTCCAAAAATAGGTTCGATTGTCTCACATTAGACAAACTGACAGTTATTATTTTGAAAAGCTACATATCTCCTTTTACTAATTGTTCTCTTATAGAAAAGATACTTAAATTTATGATATAAAATTAATTTGCATTTTTTTGCCACCAGGTGCTTCCAGTATAAAAAGAAAACCAGTGTCCAATGCTGCCTTGAGAATTACAGAAGAGAAACATGAGATGTTAGTTTAAAAGGAATCTTTGCCACCTATGTTTTACAATTGAGGTTACAGAGGCCTAAGAGTGAAATTGTCTTCCAGTATGGATGCTTAGGAAAAAAGAGAGTAGCAAAATAATTGCTAATCAAATTCAGGAAAACAAATTTGAATCGAAGACAAAGCTGAGGATAGAAGAAAACTTTGTCAGAATTATTAACACAATCAGCCTTTAGAAGAGAGAACCATATCTATGCAAATACTTGTTTGAGTAGGGTTGGTGGGCATTATAGACTGAGTGGAAACATTAGCTTCTCTGTGTGGCTCTGAGCAGAAATAAAAGACAGATTTTTCTCCATAAATGTAGAAAATGTTTGAATAATCTGTGCTATTTTACCCCTATAGTCTTGCTTATTATTAGGCTTCCTGGCAAATCAAATTCTTTCATTTGTAGTGGCTATAATCATATGAAGTATTGGTTTCATTTAGAGTCATCTCACCTCTCCCAGTGGGAAGTATCCTGTCATTTTCACTAGACAAAGTAACATTTGCTAATATGAATGAGGAATCAAAGATGCTCAATTACAAAGCTAATCCTTGTCATCCAGGGTATCTGAGAATCTTGTCTACCTTGTCCAGAATTTTGTCCTGATTTGGAAAAATACGCATTGTGAACATTTCCATAATGTCCTTTTGGGTAATCTGCACTCTAATAGTTACCAAAACCTGTGATAACCTGCATTTTGTCTGTTACCAGAAGTTATACCTTCTCCTCCCCAGGCTATTAATCTTCATGAGAACTTAGAAATTCTGAGTAGTATCCAAACTTGAAAACAGACTACTGGTTTTAAAAGAAGTTTCATTTCCAGTTTATTTTGACAATTCCATTTCAGTCCTGTTTTCTAAATGTCTCTACAGGAAGCTTAAGGAAAGCACTTTCAGAATCAAGCCAGGAAGTTTGGACAGACCTGTACAGGTTTGAACCACATGTATAATAATGTTGTGAGATTAAAAAGGAGGGAGGGAAATGAGCACTGCTGGGTATATATATCTCCAGGTGGGTCTTGTTAACTCCATTTCAGTAGGTAAAGACCTGTTAAGTCATTTAAGTGACTTGTTTGCAACCTTATAAATTAGGACATGAACTAGACTTCATATCTTCCAAAAAGCTTTCCCAAATACTTTACCCCCCAAGTTTTAAACCTGATTAGGCAATTCTATTATTACCTGCTTTTTTTTTTCTCATCTATTTTTATTAGTTGGAGGCTAATTCCTTTACAATATTGTAGTGGTTTTTGTCATACATTGACATGAATCAGCCATGGATTTACATGTATTCCCCACCCGATCCCCCCTCCCACCTCCCTCTCCACCTGATTCCTCTGGGTCTTCCCAGTGCACCAGGCCCGAGTACTTGTCTCATGCATCCAGCCTGGGCTGGTGATCTGTTTCACCCTAGATAATATACAGCAGATGAATGTATAAGGAAGCTATGGTATATATACACTATGGAATATTACTCAGCCATTAAAAAGAATTCATTTGAATCAGTTCTAATGAGATGGATGAAACTGGATCCCATTATACAGAGTGAAGTAAGCCAGAAAGATAAAGACCAATACAGTATACTAACGCATATATATGGAATTTAGAAAGATGGTAATGATAACCCTGCTTTTTTTAATGACAATAATAATGGTAATAAAATAATTGTAATGGAAAAGAAAGGAGTTCATCCTTCAGGACTTACTCTGTGATGAGTTCTATAATTAAGACATTTTATCCATCATTTTATTTCTTCCTCAGAACACACTACACAAGTTGGAGTTTTTCATCAGTTTACAGATAAGGAAGTTGGGGGTGATGAGATGTTAAATATTATACCTGAGATTACAAAACTACTAACTGAATTTGGAATTCATACACCAGCAAGTCTAGTCCACAGCACATCCTTTTATTTTGTCCTTCTGATCACTGCATTACATACGCTTTAAAAGTAGAACCTTCCTCCCATTTTCTTTGTATTATTCAGAACCTGCAAAATTACTGGGCTATCAGTTCAGTTCAGTACAGTAGCTCAGAAAATAGATTAGATTAGAAAGTAGTTTAGAGGAGCTAGAAGTAGACAGGAAGAGGAATAAATGGGGGAGTTATTGCTTAATGATTACAAAGTTTCTGTTTAAGGGTATGGAAAGTAGAAATGGCCACCAAATACATGAATGTAGTTCAGTTCAGTTCAGCCGCACAGTTGGGTCCGACTCTTTGAGGCCCCGTGGACCACAGCATGGAAGGCTTCCCTGTCCAAAGCCAACTCCTGGAGCATGTGAAAACTCATGTCCATTGTGTCGGTGATGCCTTCCAACCAGCTCATCCGCTGTTGTCCCCTTTTTCTCCCACCTTCAGTCTTTCCCAGCATCAGGGTCTTGTCAAATGAGTCCGTTCTTCGCATCAGGTAGCCAAAGTATTTAGAGTTTCACCTTTAGCATCAATCCTTCCAATGAATATTTGGGACTGATTTCCTTTAGGATGGACTGGTTGGATCTTCTTGCTGTCCAAAGGACTCTCAAGAGTCTTCTCCAAAACCACAGCTCAAAAGCATCAATTCTTCAGTGCTCAGCTTTTTTTAGAGTCCAACGCTCACATCTATACATGGCTACTGGAAAAACCATATCCTTGACTAGATGGATCTTTTTTGGCAAAGTAATGTCTCTGCTTTTTAATATGCTCTCTAGGTTGGTCATAATTTTTTTTTCCCAAGGAGCAAGCATCTTTTAATTTCATGGCTGCAGTGATTTTGGAGCCCAAAAAGATACAGTCTCTCACTGTTTCCATTGTTTTGCCATCTATTTGCCATGAAGTGATGGGACCAGATGCTATGATCTTAGCTTTCTGAATGTTGAGTTTTAAGCCAACTTTTTCCACTCTCCTCTTTTACTTTCATCAAGAGACTCTTTAGTTCTTCTTTGCTTTCTGCCATAAGGGTGGTGTCATCTGCATATCTGAGGTTATTGATATTTCTCCCAGGAGTCTTGATTCCAGCTTGTGCTTCCTCCAGCCCAGCATTTCTTATGATATAAGTGAAATAAGCACGGTGACAATATACAGCTTTGACATACGTCTTTCCCAATTTGGAACCAGTCTGTTATTCCCTGTCCAGTACTAACTGTTCCTTCTTGAACTGCATACAGATTTCTCAGGAGGCAGGTCAGGTGGTCTGGTATTCCCATAGCTTTTAAGAATTTTCCACAGTTTGTTATGATTCAGACAGTTAAAGGCTTTGGCATAGTCAGTAAAGCAGAGTAGATGTTTTTCTGGAACTCTCTCACTTTTTCAACGATCCAATGGATGTTGGCAACTGATGTTGATCTCTGGTTCTTCTGCCTGATCTAAATCCAGCTTGAACTTCTGGAACTTCATGATTCACATACTGTTGAAGTGTGGCTTGGAGAATTTTGAGCATGACTTTGCTAGCATGTGAGTTGAGTGCAATTGTGCAGTAGTTTGAACATTCTTTGGCATTGCCTCTCTTTGGGATTGGAGTGAAAACTGACCTTTCCAGCCTTGTGGTCACTGCTGAGTTTTACAAATTTGCTGACATATTGAGTGCAGCACTTTCACATCATCATCTGTTAGGATTTGAAACAGCTCAACTGGTATCCAATCACCTCCACTAGCTTTGTTGGTAGTAATGCTTCCTAAGGCCCACTGGACTTTGCATTCCAGGATGTCTGGCTCTCGGTGAGTGATCACACCATCATGATTATCTGGGTCATGAAGATCTTTTTTGTATAGTTCTTCTGTGTATTCTTGCCACCTCTTCTTAATATCTTCTGCTTATGTTAGGCCCATACCATTTCTGTCCTTTATTGTGCCCATCTTTGCTTGAAATGTTCCCTTGGTATCTCTACTTTTCTTGACGAGATCTCTAGTCTTTCCCATTCTACTGTTTTCCTCTATTTCTTTGCATTAATCACTAAGGAATGCTTTCTTATCTCTCCTTGCTATTCCTTGGAACTCTGCATTCAAATGGGTATATCCTTCCCTTTCTCCTTTACCTTTTGCTTCTCTTCTTTTCACAGCTATTTGTAAGGCCTCCTCAGACAATCATTTTGCCTTTTTGCATTTATTTTTCTTGAGGATGGTCTTGATCCCTGTCTCCTGTACAATGTCATGAACTTCTGTCCATAGCTCATCAGGCACTCTGTCTATCAGATCTAATCCCTTGAATCTATTTCTAATCCCTTGAATCTATGATTACACAGTCACTTCCACTGTGTAATCATAAGGGATTTGATTTAGGTCATACCTGAACAGTCTAATAGTCTAATGGTTTTCCCTACTTTATTCAATTTAAGTCTGAATTTGGCAATAAGGAATTCATGATCTGAACCACAGTCAGCTCCCTGTCTTGTTTTTGCTGACTGTATAGAGCTTCTCCATCTTTGGCTGCAAAGAATATAATCAGTCTGATTTCGGTGTTGACCATCTGGTGATGTCCATGTGTAGAGTCTTCTCTTGTGTTGTTGGAAGAGGGTGTTTTCTATGACCACTGTGTTCTCTTGGCAAAACTCTATTAGCCTTTGCCCTGCTTCATTCTGTATTCCAAGGCCAAATTTGCCTATTACTCCAGGTGTTTCTTGACTTCCTACTTTTGCATTCCAGTCCCCTATAATGAAAAGGACATCTTTTTTGGGTATTAGTTCTAAAAGGCCTTGTAGGTCTTCAGAGAACCATTCAGCTTCAGCTTCTTCAGTATTACTTTTCAGTGCACAGACTTGGATTATTTTGATATTGAATGGTTTGCCTTGGAAACAAAGAGAGATCATTCTGTCATGTTTGATACTGCATCAAAATACTGCATTTCGTGCTCTTTTGTTGACTATGATGGCTACTTCATTCCTTCTAAGGGATTCTTGCCCACAGTAGTAGACATAATGGTCTTCTGAGTTAAATGTACCCATTCCAGTCCATTCTAGTTCACTGATTCCGAAAATTTCGATGTTCACTCTTGCCATCTCCTATTTAACCACTTCCAATTTGTCTTGATTCATGGACCAGGTTCTTCATTCTTGGTTCCTATGCAATATTGCTCTTGAAAGTATCGGACTTTACTTCCATCACCAGTCACATCCACAACTAGGTATTGTTCTTGCTTTGTTTTTTTCTGGAGTTATTTATCCACTGATATCCAGTATCATAGGGGGCACTTACCTACCTGAGGATTTCATCTTTCAGTGTCCTATATTTTTGCCTTTTCATACTGTTCATGGGTTTCTCGAGACAAGAATACTGAAGTGGTTTACCATTCCCTTCTTCAGTGGACCATGTTTTGTCAGAACTTTCCACCGTGACCCATCCATACTGGGCTATTATTTTATGCTTAATAAATGCCTGTTTTCCATATCATACATCTCCTAAAACACAAGTTTTGAAGTATGGTTTCAAAAGGGTAAAGCTCTACTTATGTAGAGTATAAGTAGTTGAAGCTAGAACACTTGGGTAAAGTGATACTTTTGTGTCTGCCTATATTTGAATCTTTTTCTTTTTGTATCACATTAGGGAGTACTTTAAGAAACTGAATTTTAGATAATAATTAAAAAGACAGAAATCCAAGAATGACTGCTCCATATGTAGGAGTTTAGATAGAAAGATTTAGAGAAGGATTGTGATGGAAGGGAAAGTATCATGGGAAAGAAGTGATACTTTTAGAAAATATGAAGCAGGTGGCTTCTTTTCCTTCTTTTCCTGTTGCTTTTTATATGAGATATGTATGTTCCAAAATATGAAGTAGCTCACAAAAGGTTTTAAATGGTCAAAGTTATTAAACATTTAATGATAGAGAATTGCTAACCTGAGCAATAATCTAAAACCAAAGAGAATGCTTCTTTTCACCTCCAAGGATTCAGAATTAAGGAGATATGAACCCTATAGGAAAGTAATGATGTTCACATTTTGTGCATATATTTTTATAGATATCCTTAAGGCATAAGAATTTATTTTTTCCCTAGAGGGAGAAAAAGACCTAAACAGATATTTCTCCAAAGAAGACATACAGATGGCTAACAAATACATGAAAAGATGCTCAACATTACTCATTATTAGAGAAATGCAAATCAAAACTACAATGAGATATCACTTCACACTGGTCAAAATGGCCATCATCAAAAGGTCTACAAACATTAAATTCTGGAGAGGGTGTGGAGAACAGGGAATGCTCTTGCACTGTTGGTGGGAATATAAATTGATACAGCCACTATGGAAGACAGCATGGAGATATCTTTAAAAAAAAAAAAAGGGGGGGGGGGGAATAAAGCCACTATATGACCCAGCAATCCCACTCCTAGGCATATACCCTGAGGAAACCAAAACTGAAAAAACATGTATCCCACTGTTCATTGCAGTACTATTTATAATAGCTAGAACATGTGAGCAACCTAGTTGTCCATTTTCAGATGAATGGATCAAGAAGTTGTGGTACATATACACATTGGAATATTACTCAACCATAAAAAAGGAATGCATTTGAGTCAGTTCTGATGAGGTGGATGAACCTAGAACCTATAATATTGAGTGAAATGTGAAAGTGAAATGAAAGTGAAGTTGCTCAGTCATGTCCAACCCTTTGTGACCCCATGGACTGTAGCCCACCAGGCTCCTCCATCTATGGGATTCTCTAGGCAAGAATACTGGAGTGGGTTGCCATTTCCTTCTCCAGGGGATCTTCCTGACCCAGGGATCGAACCCAGGTCTCCCGCATTGCAGGCAGACTCTTTAACCTCTGAGCCACCAGGGAGTGAGTCAGAAAGATAAATATCATATTCTAACACATATATACAGAATCTGGAAAAAAGGTACTGAAGAATTTATTTACAGGGCAGCAATGGAGAAATAGACATAGAGAACAGACTTATGGACATGGGAAGAGAGGAGGTGAGGGTGAGATGTATGGAAAGAGTAACATGGAAACTTACATTATCATGTGTAAAATAGATAGCCAATGGGAATTTGCTGTGTAGCTCAGGAAACTCAAACAGTGGCTCTGTATCATTGCAGAGGGGTGGGATGGGACAGGAGATAGGAGGGAGGTTCAAAAGGGAAGGGATATATAGGTATATATATGTATATATATATATATATATATATATATATATATACCTATGACCAATTCATGTTGAGGTTTGAAAACAAAATTCTGGAAAGCAATTATCCTTCAACAAAAAATAAATTAGAAAGAAAGAAAGAACATATTCTTTCACCAGAGACTAAAATTAATATTTTAAAGCTGAATTAGATCTTCTCACCAAAGACAGAAGACCCCAAGGAAAACGCTGTCAGGAGAAGGGCATAAAAAAGACAAGATACTGCCTAAAAATGTACCTTAAAAGAAGTATGGAAAGTTTCAAATAGGAAAAAAAAGATACTACCAACCTTTCTCTAATAAAATATAATAGAAATTCCTGTACATGTCCTTCTTCCTGAAGTGAATATTTAAAATCTAGATACAGTGTATCCCTTTTGGAGATAGACTATCAAACCACTTGATGGTCTTTATAAAATCAAACAAACCTGAAGAATAATTTAAAAGGTGGTCTTCTGCAACCTAAGTTAGTCTTCCCAGGTCTCCAACTTAAACTAATTCTCTAGTCTACCAAAAACAAATAAGAAATCAACTCAAGAGGGGAGAATCAATCCTCTTCCCAAATCTACCCTGTAGATGGTTCCTGAATGGTGCTTTAATATTTAAGGACCATTTCAGAAATAGCTGCAGATAGAAAAAATTCAGTATCCAAAGATATCTCCCTTGCTTAAAGTTGATAATACTGAAAGCAACATGACTCTTATTTAAGGTCTTTTCATTGACATCTATGTATTTAGCTATCTGAGCTAGTGCTGCATCTGTAGTCTAACTAAACTATGACCCAAGGGCCCTATCTGACCTGATGCTATGCGGTGCTTAGTCACTCAGTCATGTCCGAGTCTTTATAATCCCATGACTGCAGCCCTCCAGGCAAGAATACTGGAGTGGGTTGCCATGCCCTTCTCCAGGGGATCTTCCCAACCCAGGGGTCAAACCCAGGTCTCCCACATTTCAGGCAGATTCTTTACTATCTGAGCTGCCAGGGAATCCCTGATGCTGCTGCCACTGCTTCTAAGTTGCTTCAGTCATGGTGACTACTTTTTCATGACCCATGAGTGAAGGATGGTTTTTACATTTCAAATAGTTGAAAAACATTCAAAAGAAGAATAGTATTTAACAACATGTAAACATGATGGAAAATTCAAGTGTCAGTGTAACTAAATAAAGTATTGCTGGAATACAGCCAGGCATATTCATATACATATCATCCATGGGTGCCCTCATCCTATTACAGCCAAGTCAAGCTGAGTAGCTGTAACAAAGAGTGTTAGGCTCAAGAAACCTAGAATATTTACTCTGACCCATTACAGAAAAAGTTTGCAGCCCCTCTATAACAATTGTGTTTTTCTGAGACAGAGCTCATTTCTAATATTATCTTCTATTCTGAATATATGGCCTCATTGTTTGGCAAAACATGTGTTAACTATAAATCTCCATTTGAGTAGTATAATATCACTTGCTTCTCAAAATAATCAAGCTTATGGTATTCAATGGGCACTTGTAATAGGAATTTCCTATTCATCAAATCCTGGTTTCTCATTCACAACCTAGTGAAGAATGCAATTTTGATCCACACTTAACACTGAATGACCAGAGAATTATTTATAGTAAAACACCCTTAAGGATGATGTGTGAGTCTATTTCTTCAATTACTTTTTACCTGGTATGAATCAGCCAGCTATGCTTGGGAAGTTTTACAGGCTCTTCATGTGCATGGCTTTGGTAATCCACAAAAGGATGAGATTCAATCCCTACCCTCAAAGCACTTTCAACATATAGAAGAACACCAACTAAGGAGGGAAGTCACAGTGTGTGTTTGGGGAATAGATTGGTTCTGGAGTTTCCATATCAGTATGGGAATTCTTTACAGGTTGTTGATAAAATAAAGGAAGTAAGTACATAATTGTTAGTGTTTTATAAGTCAAGTTGATCAAAGTCAATTAGTTATTCCAAATTTGTCACATTTTGATTTTTTTTTTAGCTAAAAGTCTTCCTTTTATGAAATAATCTTGACAAAATTATAGAAGATAGCATTCTTATATGCTTTCACTCTATATATTAATTTTGTTATAATATATAGGAAGGGCATTTCCACAGCCTCAAATAATCAAAATCAGTCAGTTCAGTCTTTCAGTCAAGACTGACTGTTTGTGACCCCATTGACTACAGCACTCCAGGCTTCCCGTCCATCACCAACTCCCAGAGCCTACTCAAACTCATGTCCATCGCGTCGGTGATGCCATCCAACCATATCATTCTGTGTCGTCCCCGTCTCCTCCCACCTTCAATCTTTCTCAGCATCAGGGTCCTTTCCAATGAGTCAGTTCTTTGCATCAGGTGGCCATAGTATTGGAGTTTCAGCTTCAGCATCAGTCCTTCCAATGAACACCCAGGGCTGATCTCCTTTAGGATGGACTGGTTGAATCTCCTTGCTGTCCAAAGGACTCTCAAGAGTCTTCTCCAACACCACAGTTCAAAAGCATCAATTCTTTGGCGCTCAGCTTTCTTTATAGTCCAACTGTCACATCCATACATGACTACTGGAAAACCATAGCTTTGACTAGACAGACCTTTGTTGGTAAAGTAATGTCTTTCCTTTTTAATAATAACAATGATAATATAAAAATCCATGAAATCCCCAAATCTGGAAACTACTGATCTGGTTGGTAAAACATAGAGTTCATGTCTTGGACTCTATGAGGTGAGGCTGGTGTATTAAAATTATTCAGAATCATGAGAGCCAGTTGGAAAACTTCGAATTCAATTTATGAGTCAAAGGGGGAGCCATTAATAGTTTTTGAGCTAGAGAATGACATAATTAGAACTGTGCTCTAGGGAGATTAATTTGGCAGCAAGAAGGACTGACTGAGGAAAAGATTGGAAGCAGGGAGACTAGGAGAAGATTGCTATTGTCTAAATGAGATGTAATGACATTCTAAAACTGACAGTAACTGTGGGAATAGAAAGGAAAGAACAGATGGAGGACACATGGGCAGTCAGACTTGACAGGACCTTGTGACTGACTGGATAGAAGAGATGAAGGAACAGAAAGTCAAAGAAGATACTATGGCTTAGTACTAGGCAGGGCTTCCCTTGTAGCTCAGTTGGTAAAGAATCTACATGCTATGTGAGAGACCTGGGTTTGATCCTTGGGTTGGAAAGATCCCCTGGAGAAGGAAAAGGCTACCCACCCCAGTATTCTGGCCTGGAGAATTCCACTGACTGTATAGTCCACGGGGTTGCAAAGAGTCAGACACTAGGCAAGTGTATAAACTTGGGTGCCACCATCAGAAACAGCCAATGGTAAAGAAGAAACAGATTTGGGATGGTTGCAAATGCAATATGAATTCCATAATGAAGAAAAATGGTTAATCTAGACTAAAGAGTATCATCACTGAAGATATGAATCTGACTAAGGAAATGTAATACTGGCATGACCTCTTCATTACATGCTTAGAGATATGCCTGCCTAGGGCCTGTTGGAACAGCAGCCTATAGTATTGCGCTTTCAGAGGACCACATGTTGAGGACACGGTACACAATACAATTTTAAGTGAACCAGTACAATAACGGTTATCCTTTCTTAAATGACAAAGTACCTCAGGGAAATGTAGATCACAAAAGTATAACATTCTTGGAGATTCTTTGGATTACAGACAGGAAAATGATTCCTCAAATTCCTGCAAGAAATCTGTATTTTCTATGTACATGCTGCCTGGATCCATTAGTCACCCATTTGACTCAGGTAAACAGCCAGCATGCTGCAATGTAAAATTATCACTCCAACTGCCTTAGTTCCCAGCAGCTAGGACCATGGATCATAAATAATTCCAACAATTCTAAACTTCAAGAATGTAATGAATGATGAGCTTTTCATCAGAAGACATGAGGATCAATAGAAGCAGAGGGTTTCTAGATAAGTACATTCCATAATTACTGCTTAGAACTGAATAAATCAATTTAATACCACACTTCAGAAAAGTTTGCAAAACGTATTTTCTCCCAGATTTATTAGAGTAATGGTGTGTTGGTTCATGGTTCCATCCCATCTCCTTCTTAATATAACCTTTTAAGGAAATTTAATTTCTACTTCAAAAGGCGTTACATAAAACATCAATTCTTTATAACTGGATTTGACACATTTATGTTTTATTTTTTCCCCTGGAGGAGATGAATCATTCACTTACTTCTCAATTTATCTTATTTTTTTTCAGTGTGCCAGCAATTTAAATGTATCAGACTTTTCTTTAGCAATTAGATAATAAATAGGTATTTAAATATTCTTTGCTTGAAATCTAATAATCCAGGTAATGAGGCTGAAATAGACTGTATGATGCATGCCAAACTGGTCACTTCTCTGAAATTTAATAAACCTTTTGCAGAATAATTAAAAACAAACAGTTGTATATCTCTTTAACAGTCTACAAAACTGTAAATAATTGAATACTTTAATGCTCAGTAACATTAACTATAAAAAATTCATTTGGGTTATTATTTTTCTTATAAGAAGTACATTAAAGATTAACATGAGCCATAATACAAATGTATATATTTGTTTTGTGGTGTGTGTCTGTATTGTAATATAGATATATAATTAGAAATTCACTGGTCTTCTAAAGAACTGTTTACAGCAAGTAAAAGAGGATTGTTTTACAGTCGAACACTGCAAATGCTGCAAAGATGAAATAATTGATGATGTTTCTGAAAATGCAAAAACAATCTTGATAAAAACTAATGTCTTCTATATCTAAGGTTTTCTTACTGTTTTGTCAAATAGGCATTACATTAATGAGTTTTAAGTATCTATGAGTTCTGTTAAGCATTCCATAAGAAAATAAGAGATCTCTGAAAGGGAAAAAAGTCTAGGTAGGTATCAGGAAACTTCCGCAGAAGGAATTGTTCAGTCACTAACTCAAGTCTGACTCTTTGCGACCTCATGGACTGCACCACGCCAGGCTTCCCTGTCCTTCACTATCTCCTGGAGTTTGCTCAAGCTCATGTCCATTGTGTCAATGATGCCATCCAACCATCTAGTCTTCTGTCTTCCCTATCTCCTCCTGCCTTCAATCTTTCCCAGAATCAGGGACTTCTCCAGAAGGAAGATAAGATGTTAAAACAAGTTATCAATAATGCCCATTAGAAAGATGGTAACGATAACCCTATATGCAAAACAGAAAAGGAGACACAGAAATACAGAACAGACTTTTGAACTCTGTGGGAGAATGTGAGGGTGGGATATTTCAAAAGAACAGCATGTATACTATCTATGGTGAAACAGATCACCAGCCCAGGTGGGATGCATGAGACAAGTGCTCGGGCCTGGTGCACTGGGAAGACCCAGAGGAATCGGGTGGAGAGGGAGGTGGGAGGGGGGATCGGGATGGGGAATGCGTGTAAATCTATGGCTGATTCATATCAATGTATGACAAAAATAAATAAATAAATAAATAAAATGGATGACCAAAAAAAAAATAATGCCCATTGTAATTCTTTTGTTATTGAATTAGGAATTAAAGATCTATAAGCCTAAGAAGATCAAGAGCTGGGTGAAAGGGAAAATAATAGACTTTGATTGTCATGCAAACTCCTTCTCACCCAAGGATTGAAAGGGAAGGGGAGGAAAGGTACAAAGGGAGAGACAGGGTTAGGAAGTCTTTGCCTTCCCAATTAAAAAGGCCCCAAAGTGGGCTACAGTCCACCGGGTTGCCAAGAGTAGGACACACCTGAAGTGACTGAGCACACATGCATAGTGGCACATCCTTCCTGACCTAAGATCCTAAAGCCACATCATAACTCAAATCCAGGAAAAATCAATGTAGATTCGAAAATTGATGGTAGATTTGGGGTGGGGGGGAGTAGTCAATAATAGTTATAGAAGCAATAATTTTAGAATTTATTTTCAATCAGGCAAGGATATTTTTATGAGATGTTGAAAAGAATGTTTGTAGAGATTGTTATAGCCCTTTATGTCATGTCATTTTTCATTCCTGGCATTGTGGAAATAAATTTCTTAAAAATTTTCAACTCTTTAAAATTTTTCAATTTCTTTAAAATTCTGACAAGCAATTATTTGAGACAATAACTTTATTCTTAAATTATTGAGGCTTTCAAAATTCTTATCTTTTATTTAAATCATATAATTAATAAAATAGGACCCTGAAAATGAAATGGTGATTTTTCATCCTCTATGAAATATTTCTAAGAAATGAAGTGAAGTAAACGTCACTCAGTCGTGTCCAACTCTTTGCAACCTCATGAACTGTAGCCGCCCAGACTCCTCAGTCCATGGAATTCTCCAGGTCAGAATACTGGAGTGGTTAGCTGTTCCCTTCTCCAGGGGATCTTCCCAATCCAGGGACCGAACCCAGGTCTCCTGCACTGCAGGAGGATTGTTTACCATCTGAGCCACCAGGGAAGCCCATTCTAATAAACAGAGAATGTGATGTCAAGAATGGGTCTTTGAGCAAACAAAGATACAGAATGAGAATGTGGTATAACCTTTGGAAGTATTAGCCAGCATTGTAAATTCTTGCTTGATTTAAAAATACAGGCTGGAGTTTTGTCCCTGAGGACCTGGCTGGCAGAAGGGACTGGATAGCTGTGGCTATCTACCAGGGAAGTCAGGCTCCCTGCAAGCAGTTGCAGGCATCCCTGATCATGCCCTTTTCCCTGGGAGTCATGAATTTGGCAATGGGGAAGTTTTAAAGCCTCAGCAGTGCCTGCAGCCTCAGAGAAGATCAGCAAAAACAGTGGAGTGTCCTCTGGTTGTCTGAATACTGATTTGGATGGGAAAGTACTCACTGGAGGACAGAGTATAGAGATCTAGCAAAGTTAAGATATTTTTGGCAAGACACTCTCAGCCTCTTGTTGAGATCAAGCCCTAGGCCTTTGGAGTGGGAGCACTGACTCCAAGACCCTAGACTACCAGAGAACTAACCCTAGGGAGAATCAAATAGTGAGAACTCACACAAAGAAAACCACTTGAATATAAGACACAGCATCACCCAACCACCAGTAGTACCCTGTGAAGGAAGCCTCATCTAAACAACAAACAAAACAAAAGTACAAACCCAATCATCAACAGACAGGATTACCACCTCACTCAGCCTTGCCCATCAGAGGAAAAACAAACAAACAAACAAAAACTCAGCACAAATCTCGCCCTATACAAGCTTACACAAACCACTGGACCAAACTTAGGAGGGCAGCAACCTAAAGGAAGAAAGAATTCAACCTTGAAGCCTGGGAAAAGGAGACCTCAAACACAATAACTTTAAAAAAATAATGAAAAGGTAGAGAAATACTACACAAACGAAGGAACAAACTAGAAACAGAAGTCCAAATAAATTAAAAGGAAATAGACAAACTACCTGAAAAGGAATTCAGAATAATGATAGTAAAGATGACCAAAAACCTTGAAAAGAAAATGGAGAAAATGCAAGTATCCATTAATAAAAACCTAGAAGAATTAAAGAATAAACACACAGAGAAAAACAACACAATTACTGAAATTAAAACTATTCTAGAAGGAAACAATAGCAGAATATCTGAAGCAGAAGAACGAATCAGTGAGCTGGAAGATAAAATGGTGAAAATAACTTCTGAAGAGCAGAATAAAGTAAAAAGAATGGAAAGAACTGAGGACAGTCTCAGAGACCTCTGGGACAATATCAGACACACCAACATTCGAATTATAGGGGCCCCAGAACAAGAAGAGAGAAAGAAAGGGTATGAGAAAATTTTTGAAGAGATTATAGTTGAAAATTTCCCCAACACAGAAAAGGAAATAGATCAAGTCCAAGAGGCACAAAGAGTCCCATACAGGATAAACCCAAGGAGAAACATGCCAAGACACATACTAATCAAACTAACAAAGACTAAACACAAAGAAAGAATATTAAAAGCAGCAAGGGAGAAGCAACAAGTAACATACAAGGGAAACCTCATATGCTTAACAGCTGATCTTTCAGCAGAAACTCTGCAGGCCAGAAGGGAATGGCAGGATCTATTTAAAGTGTTGAAAGGGAAAAATCTACAACCAAGATTACAGTACCAGGCAAGGATCTCATTCAAAACTGACGGAGAAATAAAAAGCTTTCAGACAAGCAAAAGTTAAGAGAATTCAGTACCACCAAACCAGCTTTACAACAAATATTAAAGGGACTTTTATAGTCAAGAAATACAAGAGAAGAAAAAAGGTCTACAAAATCAACCCCAAACAATTAAGAAAATGACAATAGGAACATATACGTCAATAATTACTTTAAATGTAAATGGATTAAATGTTCCAACCAAAAGACACAGACTGGCTGAATGGATACAAAAACAAGACCCATATATATGCTATCTATAAGAAACCCACTTTAGACCTCAAGACACATAAAGACTGGAAGTGAGAAGATGGAAAAATATATCCCATACAAATGGGAAGCAAAAGAAAGCTGGAGTAGCAATCCTCATATCAGACAAAATAGACCTTAAAATAAAGATTACAAGAGATAAGGAAGGAAACTACATAATTATCAAGGGATCAATCCAAGAAGGAGACATAACAATTGTAAATATCTATGCATACAACATAAGTGAAAGTGAAAGTGAAGTTGCTCAGTCGTATCCGACTCTTTGCGACCCCGTGGACTGGAGCCTACCAGGCTCCTCCATCCATGGGATTCTCCACGCAAGAATACTGAAGTGGGTTGCCATTTCCTTCTCCAGGGGATCTTCCCGAGGAGCACCTTAATACATAAGACAAACATTAACAGATATAAAAGGAGAAATTGACAGTAATACAATAATACTTTAACATTAACACCCCACTCACACCAATGGACAGATCATCAAAACAGAAAATTAATAAGGAAACATAGGTCTTAAATGATATATTAGATGAGATGGATCTCATTGATTACTTCAGGGCATTCCATCCAAACGCAGAAGAATACACCTTCTTCTCAAGAGCACATGGAACATTCTCCAGGATAGACCACCTCTTGGGTCACAAATGAAACCTCAGTAAATCTAAGAAAAGTGAAATCATATCAAGCATCTTCTCCAACCACAACGCTATGAGACTAGATATCAGTTATAAGAAAAAACCTATGAGACACAAACACATGGAGATTAAACAATGTGTTTCTAAATAATCAACAGGTTACTGAAGAAATCAAAAGGGAAATAAAAAAACTTCTAGAAACAAATGACAATGAAAATACTACAACTCAAAACCCATGGGATGCAGCAAAAGTAGTCCTAAGAGGAAAGTCTATAGCAATACAATCCTGTCTCAAAAAATAAGAAAAACACTGAAAACACAACCTAACTTTACACCTAAAACAACTGGAAAAAGAAGAAGAAGAACAACAACAAAATACAAAATTAGTAGAAGGAAAGAAATCATAAGGATCTGAGCAGAAATAAATGAAAAAGAAGTGAAAGAAACAATAGTAAATATTAATAAAACTAAAAGCTGGTTCTTTGAGAAGATAAACAAAATTGACAAGCCTTTAGCCAAACTCATCAAGAAAAAAGAGAGAAGAATCAAATCAACAAAATTAGATATGAAAAAGGAGAGGTTACAACAGACAAAGCAGAAATACAAAGGATTATAAGAGGCTATTATGAACAACTATATGGCAATAAAATGGATAATCTGGAAGAAATGGACAGATTCTTAAAAATGTTCAATCTTCCAAGACTGAATGAGGAAGAAATAGAAATTATGAACAACCCAATTACAAGCACTGAAATTGAAGCTGTGATCAAAAATCTCCCTAAAAACAAAAGCCCAGGACCAGATGGCTTCACAGGAGAATTCTATCAAACATTTAGAGAAGAGCTAATGCCCATTCTTCTAAAACTCATTCAAAAAACTGCAGAGGAAGGAATATTTCCAAACTCATTCTACAAGGCCACCACCAACCTGATACCAAAATCAGACAAAGACAACATTAAAAAAATAAAACTACGGGCCAATATCACTGATGAACATCAATGCAAAAATCCTCAACAAAGTTTTAGCAAACAGAATTTAGCAACACATCAAAAAGCTCAAACAACATGATCAAGTTGAGTTTATTCCAGGAATGCAAGGATTCTTCCATATATGCAAATCAATCAATGTAATATAACATGCTAACAAACTGAAAGATAAAAACCATATGATCATCTCAATATCTGCAGAAAAAGCCTCTGACAAAATTCAGCACCCATTTATGATTAAAACACTTCAAAAAATGGGCATAGAAGGAACCTATCTCAACACAGTAAAGGCCATATATGATAAGCCTACAGCAAACATTATTCTCAATGGTGAAAAATTGAAAGCATTCCCCCTAAGACCAGAAACAAGACAAGGGTGTCCACTTTCACCACTATTATTCAACATAGTTCTGGAAGTCCTAGCCATAGCAATCAGAGAAGAAAAAGCAATAAAAAAAATCCAGATCATAAAAGAAGTAGTAAAGCTCTCACTGCTTCCAGATGACTTGATACTGTACATTGAAAACCCTAAAGATAGTATCAGAAAACTACTAGAGCTAATCAGTGAATTTAGCAAAGTTGCAAGACACAAAATCAATACATAGAAATCACTTGCATTTCTATATACTAACAATGAAAAATCAGAAAGAGAAATTAAGGAATCAACCCCATTCACCATTTCAATCAAAAGAATTAAATATCTAGGAATAAACTTACCTTAGGAGACAAAAGAACTGTACACAGAAACTTTTAATACGCTAATGAAATAAATCAAAGCTGACATAAACAGATGGAGAGATACTCCATGTTCCTGGGTAGGAAGAATCAATATTATAAAAATGGCTATGCTAGCTACCAAATGCAATCTACAGATTCAATGCAATTCCTATCAAATTAGCAAGGGCATTTTTCACAGAACTAGAACAAAAAAATTCACAATTCATATGGAAACACAAAAGACCCCAAATAGCCAAAGCAGTCTTGAGAAATTAGAATGGAGCTGGAGGAATAAACTTTCATGACTTCAGATTATACTACAAAGCTATAGTCATCAAAACAGTATGGTACTGGCACAGAAACAGAAATATAGACCAATGGAACAAGATAGAAAGCCCAGAAATTAACCCATGCACCTCTGGATACCTTATTTTTGACAAAGGAGGCAAGAATATACAATGGGACAAAGATACAATGGGACAAAATGGGACACTTCAATAAATGGTGCTGGGAAAACTGGACAGCTATATGTAAAAGAATGAAATTAGAACATTTCTTAACACCATACACAAAGATAAACTCAAAATAGATTAAAGACCTAAATGTAAGACCAGAAACTATAAAACTCTTAGAGGAAAACATAGGCAGAACACTCGATGACATAAATCAAAGCAAATCCTCTATGACCAACCTCCTAGAGTAATGGAAATAAAAATAAAAGTAAACAAGTGGGACATAATTAAACTTAAAAGATTTTTCACAGCAAAGGAAACTATATGAAAGGTGAAAAGACAACCCTCAGAATGGGAGAAAATAATAGCAAATGAAACAGGTGACAAAAAGATTAATTTCCAAAATGTACAAACAGCTCATACAACTCAATACCAGAAAAACAAACAACCCAATCAAAAAGTGGGAAAAAGACCTAAACAGACATTTTTCCAAAGACATACAGATGGCTAACAAACACGTGAAAAGATGCCCAACATAGCTCATTATTAGGAAAATGCACACCAAAGCTACAGTGAGATATCACCTCACACCAGTCAGAATGGCCATCATCAAAAAGTCTACAAACAATAAATGCTGGAAAGGATGTGGAGAAAAGGGAACACTTCTGCACTGTTGGAGGGGAGGTAAACTGATACAGCCACTATGGAAGATGGTATAGAGATTCCTTAAAAAACTAGAAGACAAACTACCATATGACCCAGCAATCCCACTCCTGGGCATATACCCTGAGGAAACCAAAATTGAAAAATACACATATCCCACTGCTCATTGCAGCACTGTTTACATTAGCTAGAACAAGGAAGCAACCTAGATGTCCATCAGCAGATGAATGGATCAAGAAGTTGTGGTTTCTATACACAATAGAATATCACTCAGCCATAAAAAGGAACACATTTGAGTCAGTTCTGATGAGGTGAATGAACCTAGAACCTATTATACAGAGTGAAGTGAGTCAGAAAGAGAAAGATAAATATCGTATTTTAACACATATATATAGAATCTAGAAAAAACGGTTCTGAGGAATTTATTTACAGGGCAACAATGGAGAAACAGATGTAGTAAATAGACTTATGGACATGGGGAGGGGGAGGAGAGGGTGAGACATATGGAATAAGTAACATGGAAACTTACATTACCATATGTAAAATAGCCAATGGAAATTTGCTGCATGGCTCAGGAAACTCAAACAGGTGCTCTGTATCATTCTAGAGGGGTTTGATAGGACAGGATATGGGAGGGAGGTTCAAAAAGGAGAGCATATATGTATACCTATGGCTGATTCATGTTGAGGTTTGACAGAAAACAACAAAATTCTGTAAAGCAATTATCCTTCCAAAAAAATTAAATTGAAACAGAAAAAAATAATAAAATATAAAGTACATATATTTTGGAAATCCCAAAAATGTAAAAAATAAAAATAAAAAGACAAGCTGGTCTCCTTGTAATTGGATGTTAGAAATTAAGAGCTTAAACTATTAGTAAGTCATAGTCTAATAACAAAGCAGCATATACATACATTTAATTATTCATTCTGTCTCTGAATATTGAACACTGGATGTGATGGTTATATTAATTCCTTATAATGGCCCTTAGTAAAACAACTGAAACCAATTAAATAGAGAAAATCTTTCTGAGTTATCAATGTCCCAGTGATTCAGTTTGTAACTTGAGTTCACCACCAGTTCATATCTGGAAACACTCAAAGTATTTCCTTGCTTTGAAGATGCTTCTAAACATGAATTAAAACTGAAGGTATCCTTTTCAGACACTTGGTTGAAATATTTAGCTTCCCACCCCTTCTGAGCCCTTTTACCTATAGTATAGTTATTTCAGAGTGATTTTTCTGCCAATGTTACAAGTGTAACTAATCCTACCAAAGGGAAGATTTGTGCTAAACCTTTACATTAAATCAAGTTTTTCAGCCTAGAACATCTTTCTCAGCTACAGTAAACAATCACCCCACAGAAAGGAAAAGAAGAGATACATAGAAAGAGGAAGGTCTTAGTGGATGGTTCCTGCACTCCAGACACACTGATCCCTTCTTGCATGACTGCTTTTGGCAGTGTGCTTTATTTTAAGCCCTCTGAAGGAGCCTGGGTGAGCCTCTAGCTCAGCACACAGCCAAATTAGCTCAGTAAATTAAAAGCTTTGCAATTAGTAAACATGAAAAGATTTTTAAATAGCCAACATAAGAGACAAAGAAAGTACTTCAGTAACCTGGATGAATTTACCTATAATAGATTAAGAGTAGAGTGGCACCCCATTAGGAAACAGGGTTCATAACAAGAATAACCATCATTTGGTAGGTATACGTCCAATAGCTCTAGTCATGAAGGATGGATGCATGAATGGAATGAAGGAAAGAAGAGCGGGGGGGGAGGTATTCAAAAGAAGGCACACTGGTCAAAAAAGTTGCAAATGATTAACAGAGAATATCTTTTTTTCAAAGTAGACTTTGGGACACTCTTGACAAGAAATTCCAATCTGGCCATTACAACTTCTACATATGGTTTAACTTGTGCTTAAAATGCAATTAAGTCTCAAGTTCTGCAAAGAAATAAAAGTTAAAATGAGTCCATTTGTCTTAAATTTATAGGAAAAAACTTATTTCTATGATATTTCATGTCATCCATAAGGGCAAATATATAGTACTATCCTTGGTGTTCCTTTTCTACAGTCTTACCACTATTTTAATGAGGAAGGTGGTGGAGGTAGTTTAGTCGCTAAGTCGTGTCCACCTCTTGCAACCACATGGACTGCAGCCTGCCAGGCTCCTCTGCCCATGGGATTCTTCAGGCAAGAATACTGGAGTGATTTGCCATTTCCTTCTCCAGGGGGTGTTCCTGACCCAGGAATCGAACCCAGGTCTCCTGCATTGCAGGCAGATTCTTTACCTACTGAGCTACAAGGGAAAAGTACAGTAATTAGAAGCATTGGTTTGAAAGTCAAAAGAGCATCAGCTATTTCTAGCTGTGTGACATTAGAAAGGCGATTTTACTTTTTTGTTTTTCAGTCTTCTCTTCTGTAAAATAATGAGAACAATATTTATCTTAAAAAAGTTGTGTTTATAATGTAGTATAGTAGATAATGAGATTATGTAGTTTCTAGAATGGATGTGTTCAATGCTACCTATGATTCTTTTTGTAGTGTTGATAGTAGGATCTTTATCACTGTTGTTGAAAATTATTTACATTACCACAAGAAACTGATCTTTATCAATGGGGTATTTGTTGTTAAGTCACTAAGTTGCACCTGACTTTTTTTTGTGACTCCATGAACTGTAGCCCACCAGGTTCCCTCTGTCCTTGGGATTTCCCAGGCAAGAACTTTACTGGAGCGGGTTGCCATTCTCTTCTCCAGGTGATCTTCCCGACCCAGGGATTTAACCCTCATCTCCTACATAGGCAGGTGGATTCTTTACCACTGAGCCACCTGGAAAGCCCTAGGGTAAGTATATGAGACTATTTAAAGAAAACTGAGCCATTCTTAGCTTCAGGCTTACATGCCACAACCACCTTAATATGTTTCCCTTACACCTTGGTGAGAAAAGAGAACCTTCACTTTGGGGGAGAGAATTTCTATACTTTGACTGCCTTTCCTTATCTGCATGAGAGCATTTTTAATTATCTCTTGCAGTGAAATGGAAGAATAAAATGAGAAATATACTAATCAAATTCATCAGAGACAGGATTAGTGAAAAACACTCAGACCAAAGATATAGACTACAAACGTGGGGGTGGAAACTTGACCTTCCTGAGACAGGGGACACTGAGATAAAAACGAAAGACTCTTACAGGGGAAAAAAAAAGAAAACAAAAAGGTCTTGTTAAGTAGTTTCTATACAAACTTAGTGCATTATTGCTAGTACTCCAAAGAAGATTTTATCCATAATGCAAAACACCATAAAAATCAAAAGTCCTAAAAAAAAAAAAAAAAAAAAATCAAAAGTCCTCAAGCTTGAGGTCTTTGCCCAACCTTGAAAGGGTATTCAGAATAAATCAATGCCTCTATTTGCAAATTTACTTAATTTGCAGATTCAAGTCTCTTTTCACTATTGTATTTTTCTTCTATTTGTTAATGTTTTCCTTGCTCTGGAAGGAGAATGTATGTGTCAAACACTCCACCTGACAGGAAGACAGACCACCCCAGAGGTTACTTGTAACAGAGATAGTGCAGAATAAATCTGGAAATAATCCACTTGTGGAACAGATTTGGAGAAACATCTAAAGATTCAGTGTTTCCATGTTCAACTTCAGACCATTTCCATTTCACAGCTTGCCCTTGATGCACAGTGTGGTAATCTGTAAATATTTTCATCTCAGGAAGGGATAAGTCACGATAAAGAATCCATCAAAGCAGCACAGAACTGGAGACCTGAGTCAGGTTCAGGCAGTAAATCCTAGGTGTTATGGAAGAGATCCTTATACTACCACTCTCTAGATCAGCCAGTAAGGCCACACTGAGAGGCAAAAGAATCTATAGCCCATCACAGACTCTGAGAGCTTTAGTTTTTCACCAACTTAATTTGACAGAATAGGTAACAACAGAGAGAAATGGACCACAAAGGACTTAAGCAAGAGTAATGGAAATACAGTCATTCAGTTATTCCTCCAAACCATCTGATATTTATTGAAGACATGACATGTATGGCATCCAAAGAGTTTATAATCTACTAAAGGACAGACGTGTATACATCTAATCACAATGTTAGATTATGCTGGCTTAAAAATCAACATTCAAAAATGAAGATCATGGCATCCAGTCCCATCACTTCAGGGCACAGAGATGGGGAAACAATGGAAACAGTGGCAGATTTTATTTTCTTGGGCTCCAAAATCACTGCAGATGGTGACTGCAGCCCACAAAATTAAAAGACACTTGCTCATTGGAAGAAAAGTTATGACAAACCTAGACAGCATATTAGAAAGCAGAGACATTACTTTGCCCAGAAAGGTCCGTCTAGTCAAAGCTATGGTTTTTCCAGTAGCCATGTATGGATGTGACAATTGGACCATAAAGAAAGCTGAGCACCAAAGAATTGACACTTTTGAATTAGTATTGGAGAAGATTATTGAGAGTCTCTTGGACTGCAAGGAGATCAAACCAGTCAATCTTAATGGAAACCAGTCCTGGATATCCATTGGAGGGGTTGATGCTGAAACTGAAGCTCCAATACTTTGGCCACCTGATGAGAAGAACTGACTTATTGGAAAAGACTGTGATGCTGGGAAAGACTGAGGGCAGGAGGAGATGGGGCGACAGAGAATGAGATGGTTGGATGGCATCATTGACATAATGGACATGAGTTTGAGCAAGCTCTAGGAGTTGGTGATGCACAGAGAAGCCTGGCATGCTGCAGTCCATGCAGTCTCAAAGAGTCGGACACGACTGAGCAACTGAACTGAACGGAGTCATAATGTAATAAAGATTTTTTAAGTGTGGTTATTAACTGCTGCCTAGGGCCATGGCTATGGCTTTTGATAAAAAAAAATTCACATTCAAATTAAAACCAAACACAATAAAAAAGAAGGAACCCAGACATAAACTAACAAAATATGCACAAGTCTTTATAGAGAAAATAGCAAAATGTTAAAGTTACCAATGATTTCCAAATTAAATTATTGAATCAAATCAATGCAAACTATATTGAAATCCAAATAGGGCATTTCATGGAATTTGATTAGCTCATCTGTTTTGCTACTTATCTAATTATCTATCTATCTAATTAATTATCTAGTACCATAAAACCAAAAATAATAAGGCAACTTTGAAGAATCAGAGTGGAGGGAGGAAATATGCCCTACTATATACCAAAACTCACAACATAATTGTAATCAAAATAAAACAGTTTTACATAGAAATAGACAGACTGACCAATAATCCAACTAGCAATCACAGAAAAAAAAGACTACAAATATACTAAAACTTGATAATATTATTCAATAACAAATATTACATTATTTATCATTTAGAGGTGGAATTATTTAATAATACTGAAATAATTATTCATATTTATCCATACAGTAAATGGCTCACAAAAATAATTTCCATATTATTTCCAGATACCAAACATCTAAGTGTAAAAAGTAAACTTTAAACAAAATTTTCAAAATAAAAGATCACTATTATTTGATAACCAAAATATTGAGAATATATTACTATTGGAAAAAGTACAAACTGGAAGATCAGAGTGATATATTAAAGAAGACAATATAAAGCTAAACATTTATATAACAAGCAAAAGGCCTGAAACCATGTTAAAGATATGATATTAGCAATGAACTAAAATGACAATGTTTGGATTTCAAAATATATACATCTCTCTCCCTCACATCCCTTGAATCAAAAATAAATAAAAACAATGAACAAAGATCTGAATAGACAATCCACAGAAGAAAAAAGACAAATAGCCAATGAAAAATTAACATGTGCTCAATTTCACTAGAGGTCTGTGAAATAAAAATATAAACAATAAAATACAATACATCATGACCATAAGCTCTTTGACTTTTTTTTAAGTCTAAGTATGCCCAGTGATGGTAAAAATACAGAGGAACTAGAATTTTCACACCCTATTAAGGGGAGTGCAATTTGGCCTATTATTTAAAAGTATTGTGGCAATATTGTGTACAGTAGTAGATATGTAACTTCCTTCTATCAAGTAATTCCTCTCTTAAGTACACACTCCTGAAAATTTCTAAAGAATATTCAGGGAAACATAGAAAATAATACCTTATTATATCATTGTTTGCTATGGTGAAAAGACAGAAACAGCCTGAGTATCTATCACAGGTAAATGAATAAATATATTGTGGTAAAGCCATATAATGGTCTACCATAAGCATCAATGCAAATAACTTAGAGCTGTATCTACACCTACACCTATATCATTACCTATTGGACTACATAAATCTCAAAAAAAGTTACAGTAACTAAATAGAGTTGTAGACTGAAAATATATTGTGGTATTATTCATATAAAATATAGCAGCATAGAAACTCTATTATTATACTACATATTTTGTGCAATACACATTTAAAATGGATACATATAGTTTGTAGTTGCATGTATATCTTTAAGTGATAAAAAATATTTATATGCTGATAAACAAATCCAAAATAGTGACTACCTCTAAATTAAAAAAGAAATGATATTGGGAGAACATACAAAGGCAGAATCAAGTATAACTGTGTAGAGAGAGCAAGAATATGAACAAAAGTTCAATTTAAATGTAAAAAGGCAAAATAAAAGGTTTGTTATAATTATGTGGTAGACATAGGTATCTGTAATATCCTGCATACTTTTCCTTTTATTTGAAGTAATTCACTAAAATTATATGAATACCCAAATTATTAAGAATGTCTAAACTATTTGAAATTGAACCACTCAATGGGAAATTGCTGAAGATTTTTAAATCACTGACAAGTAAAGATCTCACTTTCTTCAGGTTAGCAGCAAGAAGGCTTCATCTGCTGCAAATAAATATGACCATACTGACCTATTTTTCAAACGCACATATAGGGTTGATTTCTTTACATCTCCACTTAAATATTCTACTCTTAGAGTACCAAACAGGATTCCTGAACTTCCATCTAAAGTGGGCTGCTGCTATAGTCTTTGCAAAGAATGGTAACTCCATCCTTTGTCGGAATCATGCATGACAGTTTTGCTTACTTGCTCTGTCTTCAAATCCTACTGTCTCTACATCAAAGTGTAACCAGATTCTTAATATTTATCACTTCTATTATGTGTGTGTGTGCGCACATGCATTCAGTCACTCAGTCCTATACAATATTTTGGGATCCCGTGGACTGAAGCCCTCCAGGCTCCTCAGTCCATGAAATTTTCCATTAGTATATTCATCCAAACCATCATATCTCTTGCCTTGACTTCTGAAATAATCACTGAAGGTCTCTATTTCTATTCTTGATATCAACCCAGAAGGATGCTTCAGTTCAGTTCATTTCAGTCACTCAGTCGTTTCTGACTATTTGCAACTCCACGGTTGCAGCATGCCAGGCTTCCCTGTCCTTCATCATCTCCCAGAGCTTGCTTAAACTCATGTCCATTGAGTCGGTGATGCCATTCAGCTATCTCATCCTCTGTTGTCCCCTTCTCCTCCTGATTTCAGTCTTTCCCAGCATCAGCGTCTTTTCCAATGAGTCAGCTCTTCGCATCGGGTGGTCAAAGTATTGGAGCTTCAGTTTCAGCATCAGTCCTTCCAGTGAATATTCAGGACTGATTTCCTTTACTATCGACTGGTTGGATCTCCTTGCAGTCCAAGGGGCTCTCAAGAGTCTTCTCCAACACCACAGTTCAAAAGCATCAATTCTTTGGTGCTCAGTTTTTGTTATAGTCCAACTCTCACATCCATACATGGCCACTAGAAAAACCATAGCTTTGACTAGACGGAACTTTCTGGGCAAAGTAATGTCTCTGCTTTTTAATATGCTGTCTATGTTTGTCATAGCTTTTCTTCCAAGGAGCAAGCGTCTTTTAATTCCATTGCTGCAGTCACCATCTGCAGTGATTTTGGAGCCCAAGAGAATAAATTCTGTCACTGTTTCCATTGTTTCCCCATCTTTGTACCATGAAATGATGGGACAGGATGCCATGATCTTAGTTTTTTGAATGATGAGTTTTAAGCCAGACAATGCTTATACAAAAAGTAAGCTAATCTCAGCACTTGGCTTGAAAATCCCCTATACCTCACTGAGGTAAGTGCTATTGGGTATCATTCAGAAGATCTACAGAAAAGGGATGCTTATTTTCCCAGCTTCTGGGAATTTGGGCTGCTAATATTGTACATGTGAGTCTCTTTGTAGCAATCACCTTTGGTCAAAGGAAGCAGCCTCACGCCTGATTGGACTCTCTTTCCAGAAGCAGCTCTCATCCAGTGACTAGTTAATTCAGGAGTTCAGGGGTCCAGGCTCCTCATCTCAGTCTGGGGCAACTCTAAAGGATTAACTTAGTTCTGGAGCTCCTCTAGAACTTGCAGAATTTCTGCTGCAATTACATCCTGGCTTAACATTTCCCTTTGCTCAATTCTGCTTCACTCACTTCCTAACATTTTGTTACTGAGATTCCTCCCCAATCAACCTCCTGCAAATCTCTGCCTATATTTCCCTACACAGTTTGCTTTCCTTCTACCCTTCCTTATATCTTTTACTCTCCCCCTCACTCCCTCTGCTCCAGCCCACTGGGCTTCTGCCCATTCATGGGAGACATGAGGCACACTCCCAGCTCAGAGCATTCACTTCTAAACTGCCCAGGGATAGACTACTCCCTCTACACATTCCTCAGCTCTCCATGTTCAAAGTCTACTCTTTTCTAACTTAAAATTGTGACCTTCCTTCCAATGCCCCACTCCCATATTCTGTGCCCTCTACTTTGCTGATTTTTTTCTACACAGCATCATCACCTTCTTATGTATCTTATTTAACAACTATATCCTTCAACTATCACATGGACTGCAAGAGGGCATGGGATTTTTTCAGTGCTATGTTCCCTGGGGTCTAGAATAAGAAACAATGAAAATGCATTTGAGACCAAATTAGAAAGGATGATTTGCATTTCAAAGAAACTTCCACAGGATTCTATTTTCTACACCCACAAATGTTTCCTTCTGTCCTCAAATAAGTGGCTCTCTGAAATAAGATTTTTACTCCAAGTTGAACCACTAATACTCCTGAGAAGATAAGAACTGGCACCCACTGGGCAAATGGAAGGAAAATTTCAATAATCATAGATTCCTAAATGTTTTTTCCCCTTTAGTTAAGCTGGCTTTTATAATAAATAAGAATATTATACTCACCTCCCCAGATAGGTGGGGGGGTGTTGGGGGGAGGGTTTATTTTAAAAGAGGTTCTACATTACAGCTTCTGGGACAGAAGTTTCTAGGTTGTAAAAGTGTAAACAAAGCAAAGATCCAACCTTTGAACAGACTCTCAATACTAATGCATTGCTTATAGAGCACAAGGTCATCCAAACTTATAGTGCTTGCTCAGTACTGATTTATATGTTTCTTACAAGAAATACAGAAAGATACTTCACAGGGTCTCTTTGATGATATAATATTAATATTCTGCATTTTGCATACATTTAATGCATGTCTAAATTGATTTCATAGACATTACCTCATGTGATAATGAGATACATAAAGCCACTAGTGAAATCAATACGACCAGTCTTGCTTCCATGTGGCAAAAAAGGACAGTCAAACACAAAAGCTTTATAAAATGCCCATGATCACACTAACTTCATCAAGGACTTTGGATCTTTCTGTTAAATATACTGCTCTTTACTGTTTCCTGTAAGAAACTGCTGTGCTGTGAAAAGGGAGCAAAGAAAATTCCATGGATAATTATGAATCTGAGATCAAAAGGTGTTTTTAAGTTGGTTACAGAAAAGATCTATTAAGAAAACGCAAACAGTAAAAACATTAAAATACCATCTAGGAAAAAGCATGAGCTCCTGGTAGGAAGAAAGAAAAAGCCTTTCTTGAAAGGAGATAATTTAGTATAAGGAAAATTGTAGTTTATTGTACATTGAAAAAGCATTTTACCTTTGTTTCCCTTCTAAATTACAAGTGATCAATCATTTAGGAGAAAAGAAGCAGGGCATAATACTTTATATATCATAAATTTAAATCTTGTATTGGTATAATTCAGAATACCCTCTCCTTAGATTTCTTAAAATATTATAATAGAAATTTAACCAATATTCAGTTCTGATTGCTTGTATCCATGAACAAGTTACTAAGACTGTGCATGCATGCTCATTCACTTCAGTTGTGTCCAACTTTTTTGTGACCATATGGACTACAGCCCACCAGGCTACTCTGTCCATGGGGATTCTTCAGGCAAGAATAGTGGAGTGGGTTGCCATGTCCTCCTCCGGGGAATCTTCCTGACCGAGGGATCAAACCTGCATCTCCTGCATTGCAGGCAGATTCTTTACCCACTGAGCCACCTGGGAAGCCCAAGACTGTGCATACAGGATGGTATAACTACTAGCTGATGTAGGGGGGAACAGGCAAACTTAGAGTTAGTGCTCTAAAGTAGCAACAGTAGCTTGACTCAATTTCATTTTCAATGATTGTGTAAGTAGCGTTTAAGTCATTTCTCAATTATGTTCACTCAATTACTTAAGATAGCAAAAGCTACAATTTCTTTGCCACAAATGTACAAGCAAGTTAAAGTTTGCAAATACTCTATAGCATGAGACAGGTCAAAATTAAAACATAGCCTGCATGTACTATTTCACCAAATAGTCTTTGATTATTACTATTATCATTATGATTGCATGCATGTACAGCCAACTCTTAAATTTATGAATAAGTAAATTAATTTTAAAAATTAAGGAATGCTGCTTATAGTCTATCCTGGGTATACAGAAACATTGTAGATAACCACTGTAGAGAGAGAAGAGAAATCTCTACTAGACATGGAAAGGCTAGATTTTATCTGTGTTATGGTGGCTTTTAAACACAGACCATCATATTCTTAGCCAATCAGAAAATTAGTATGCAAACAGGTCCCTAATTTCTATATCAAGTTTAGACCAACAATCCTTAGACCATTCATAGTAAAGAAACATTATTCTTTTGCTTTCCCTTTGTTTTCAAATCCACTACAGTTATTTTTATAAGATATAAGTAATGATGGATTTCTAGAAAAATTAAAATTAAAAAAAGCATATATAACAAAAGCCCTTTTTATCATCAGATTCAACTGGCATAAAATTACTCTGGTAAATTGCTATAAAATTATTTAAATGCTTTCTATCAATCTGGGTACTTATTTCATCATGGGCCAGTAATAGTTCAGACTGATGATCATCTGAGGAACACCTACCAAGCCCCACTAATATACTGCTCACTGGTCATGAGGAGGATGTTAATGACAATGGTTAAGGGCTATGGAATGCTCACTATATGTGAGGTGTTGTGCTAAATTATTCTTATACTTTATTTTGCTTAATTCCCACAACTTTCTTCTGAAGTCTTTATAAATTTTAGCCCCATTAACAGGTAAAGAAACTAAGACCCCCTCTTAACAGGAATCCTGCTAATAAGTCAGTTTAGTGAGAGCCCCCTTACCTTTAATATCTGATACACATGGTAAACAATCAAGTTCTTCACCCTCAACATCTAATGTTTAAGTTCTTGACCTGTCTTTAGCAAAATCCATTGGGTCAGTTTAGCAAGAATTTCCCTGCCTTTGATGCCTCCTCTTAGTAACTTTCCATCCACCAATCTCTCCCCCTGTTCCTTGGCTATAAATCACTACTTGTCTTTGCTATAGACAGACGTGAGCCCTGTCTCTCTACCACACTGCAATGCCTCTATTTCAAAAGTCTTGAAGACTCCCTTACCATTATGATGAGTGTTCCAGGAGTACTGTGATTCAGACAGGATCAGATTCATCAGTGGACCCCTGGGTCTCCCACCCAGAACTCCAAGTGTACATCTTTGAAACCTCTGTCTTTGATCATGACTGGTTAATCAGAAATTGACTGCTGACTCCAACTCCTTAGACAATGCTCTGGATGACAGGCTGTTAAAGAACAGCAAAGTCAAATTTTAATTCTTAAGAATCTGACTATACTCTGAAGGCTGGGTTAGAGTGGGTCGCAAGCTCCTTTATTTGCAAGGTACAATTACTTAAGAACATGGGAGCTTCTTCGAGACTGAAACCACCCTTTTCACAGACCTCTGAGAACACTATGCTCTGCCACTAAGGCAGACTTTGCCTGCTTCTTTTTCTGTTGGAGAGATTTTACTAAGGATATCTTGAAACTTCATGTGTTCCCCCAACTGGCTCCTCTAAGACCTCTTCTTATTCATTGCTTCTGCTCCTCCTTCCTCCTTTTATCACCTTTGACCACCCATATGAATCCTTTGATATGTCCTCCTTCAAGCTTCTACCTCCTACACACTTCTATCCACCTGGCCAGACCTTTCTCCTCACACTCCAGCCCTCAGCTCCGTTCAGTAACTTGGATTTTAGATGCCTGTCTCTACCAGGATCTTTCAGGGGACTCAGGAATACCTGAAGTGACTACATATCGGGACCGAAGAAAATATTAAGGCCCCTCCACAAATATTGATAAAAAGTTTTAACACTGAGCAGGTAAGCTTAACTTGTTTCACCTGTCAGAAACAAAACTTTGATAAAAATAGGAATTGGCACAAAGATGACAGCCAAGCTTTGTATTGTATTGCATTGCACTTTTTTTTTATTTCACTAGTGAGTTTTATATCATTGTGTTTACCTGACTCATGGCTAAAATTTTACAATAGAAACTATTAAATCGCTATTTGTATCTCTATGTATGTATGCATATATGTTGTGTATATGTAACATTTGTCTAACTTTGGATGACAATACTATATTAATTCATAAAATCCTGTAAAGGAGTTCTAGCCTGATTGGCTTAGAGATAAATCAGCACTTATGTAGGTTAAATATTACTAAAATCCCAAGAAATATAACAACCAACACAAATGCTTTTCAAATTTATGTAATTTGAATAAATATTTGGCAAAAGACTAGTTTACCATTGTTTGTTCAATAAAACTATGACAGGTACATAGGGTACAGGCTTCTGATGGAACAGCTTCATTAACTCTGAGATCATATAATTGAAAAAGAATTATTATAACTCTAGTAGAGAAGTCAAATGGGTTCATAGCCCAAGATCAAGCAGAAAAAAAAAAAAAAAAAACTTAATTATATGAGACCAAATCGCTGATGGCTTAGACAGTAAAAAATCTGCCTGCAATGCAGGAAACCCAGGTTCAATCCCTGGGTGGGGAAGATCCCCTGAAGAAGGAAATGGCAACCCAACCCCCTCCAGCATTCTTGCCTGGAAAATCCCATGGACAGAAGAGCCTGGTTGGTTACAGTTCATGGGGTTGCAAAGAATCAGACACAACTGAGCGACTATCACTTTTACTCTTCAAACTGATAAAAATGGCTATGATTTACTTATGGCTTTTCTTTGGGACATTTCTGTTTCTTTATTGTTCTATTTTCTCTATATAAGTAGCCCCTTTCTCATTTCTCTTAACTATCGACAGTTTACAAGTAGATTATATTTTTGTCAAAATAAATGAAACTTTTTTTCTCCCTGCCTGATCTCTCAGAATCCAAAATTCCTATTGAGTGTTTCATTTTCATGGCAATATAACGATTTGCATAAGTTCAACAAGGGTATGTCCTCCTTGTAGCAGAACATAATTTGAAAAATTGGTTATATAGCCAAGGCTTTGACTGGAATGTCATATCTGAGAATGGTGATGCATATACTCAAATATGACCAGCCAGTTTTAAGGAATTAAGGCTTGACTTCTTGGAGCCAGTGCTTACAAATGTTCTTAGAAAACCTGGTTTAGAGACTGGCTTATTGGGTTCCTAATTTACAAGTGAGCAAAGAAAATCTCTTCCTAATTAGACAAAGGAATCTTAGGATATTTGGGGGATCTTCAGAATAGAGAAATTCACCAAAATACATAGCTACTGCAGGTGAAATCTGCAGGTGAGTTTTAACTTTGTTTCCTAGACTCCAGACACTTTTCATTTTAATCTGAGATTCTTTATGAAAAGTTTCAACAAAGTAGGCGATGTGGTCAATTACCATTCTTATGGCACTTACTTATCAATCCACATCTAATGAGGTCTGTATGATCAGACCACATCAAATATAATCAGATATCTTGTAGATAAAAATTATCTTAATCATCTTTGTTTATCTTTGGTCAAAAACGGGTTGTCTGTAGGGATATATTTCATGTTTCAGCAGAAAACTATCTTTACAGGTTATTAGTTTTTACTCTTGGTAATTGTCTTTAAGCTATTTTTTACCACTTGGAAAACTACATTTTCTTCTTTTTATAGTTATCTACCTGTAAATCAGATTACCCAAAAGCCTTTGACTGTGTGGAGCACAACGAACTGGAAAATTCTTAAAGAGATGGGAATATCAGATCACCTCTCCTGTCTCCTGAGAAACCTGTATGCAGGGCAAGAAGCAATGGTTAGAAGTGGAATGGAACAACAAACTGGTTCCAAATTGGGAAAGGAGTACGTCAAGGCTGTATACTGTCACCCTGCTTATTTAACTTATATGCAGAGTACATCATGTGAAATACCAGACTGGATGAAGCATAAACTGAAATCAAGATTTCTGGGGAAAATATCAATAACCTCAGATATGCAAATGAAACCACTCTTATGGCAGAAATTGAAGAAGAACAAAAGAGTCTCTCGATGAAAGTGAAAGAGAAGTGTGAAAAGGCTGGCTTAAAACTCCACATTCAAAAAACAAAGATCATGGCATCCAGTCCCATCACTTCATGGCAAACATGAGGAAACAATGTAAACAGGGACAGACTTTATTTTCTTGGGCTTCAAAATCACTGCAGATTGTCACTGCAGCCATGAAATTAAAGGATGCTAGCTCCCTAGACAGCGTATTAAGAGACATCACTTTCCCAAGAAAGGTCTGTATAGTCAAAGCTCCGGTTTTGCCAGTAGTCATGTATAGATATGAGAGTTGAACCATAAAAAAGGCTGAGGGTCGAAGAACTGATGCTTTTGAACTGTGGTGTTGGAGAAGATTCTTGAAAGTCCCTTGGACTGCAATGAGATCAAACCAATCAATCCTAAAGGAAATCAATCCTGAGTATTCAGTTTTAAGGACTGATGCTGAAGGTGAAGTTCCAATACTTTGGCCACCTGATGCAAAGAGCTGACTCATTAGAAAACACCCTGATGCTGGGAAAAATTGAAGGCAGGAGGAGAAGGGGGAAACAGAGGATGAGGTGGTTGGATGGCACCACTGACTCAATGAAAATGAGTTTCAGCATGCTCTGGAGATGGTGAAGAATAGGGAAGCCTGGCGTGCTGCAGTCCTTGGGGTTGCAAAGAGTCGAACACAACTGAGTGACTGAACGACAACAAATGTAAAGCCTCACTCAGTCCCACATGGGTTGGGCTAACAATTGAGTTAATTCAGTTGGATTAGGATAAGATAGGAAAGATATTTGGGGACAGGTATTCAACACCCTATGCTTGATATCACTGCATGAAAGCAGCTTTGAAGATTCTCATGTTAACATGAAGTCCTCTAAAGCAGCTCAAAATATCTTATTTTTCTTGTCACCCATGGAGATTACTAATGAGTTCTCAGGTGCTCTAAAGATAATCAATGATGATTTATCTTGCTGGATCATTTTTTTAGGGCTTACATAAGGAAAATGTATTTTAAAACAATTCCTGGTATTTACTTTGTATAAACATAGACATTTTCCCTTTTTCAGTGAATATTCCTGTAAAGAAAACCAAGTTTCAGAAAAGAAATCTTGGTTCAAATCATTATATTAAGATGATGGTCCTTTAAACATTTCATAGTCCATTTTAGTTTTGGGTAACATTATTTAATTTTCTAATCAGAGGTTCAATTTGCCAACTTCAAAATCCCTGTCAATTATGGGTGAGAGGAAAATATGCCATATGACTACCAGTGACTGTGAAATAACTTAATTCACACAAATAGGCATCTTCTATAGATTTTTCTTCCTTGTCATTATAGAGTCACAGGAATCATAAAGTTGTAAACGTCAAGAAGAAAATTGTCTCTACCCACAAACTTCCTAGGATAGTTTCTGAGATTCTACAATAGACTTCACCTATCCTGTTAAGAGAAAAAGAGGACATGAGGAAGTTTTCCAAGCTTCTGTGCAGCTGAATTCAAATGGATGTGTGACACATTCTAACACTTTGGTAGCCAGAGACATCTCATGGTGTCCATTTGGAAAAAGAAGAACTTAAACTCTACTTGGTGCCTTTTGTGAGCAGGAAGTGAAGTTCTATTTTCCATGGTACCTGGGCTTTCTTAAAAGATATTTGACAAAGGGAAGAAATTGGTTTCACTCTTCAGAATTCTTTATGCAACTAGTACCACAAGTTCATACAGGTAGCCTTATGCTTTCTGACTCATATTCCAACATACATACAAATTTTTCTATCTCTAGTTAAAAAAAAAAAACTTATCAGGGCAGACTTTACTTTAGAATTAATTATGTCTTTGCTGTTTTCCAACCTGATATTAATCTCCTGGGTGGCAAAAAACACCTTTATCTTTGTATCACCCACATTACCAAAACCTTCTTATTTGTGCCCAGAGGCATTTAATATTTTTTTAATTTAGTTCATTATTGCTCATCTCTAAAACCATAAATGGTGTGTTTATTTAGGGGAAAGGTGGCTTTAATGATTTAAAGTCTTTAAATGAAATGTAAGTTATTTCACCATTCTAATCATTATGGGTATGAGACTAGAGTTACACAGACATTACTTTAACATAATTAAAGGCAAGAAATAATTATTTCCTCAATCCAAAATACCAACATTTTGCAAATTATGTTACAAAACTCACAATAGAAACATGCTTTTTTCCCCTAAGTCCAATTTAAAGGAGGAGGAATACTGTTTGAATTCCATAATAAAAATGGGTAGAATTTGTCCTAAAAAGTCAAGCTGAAACTGTCTTTAAGGTTTGTATGACTGTAATTACCCTGGGGCTGAATGTTTTAAATGTACTCTAATAAAACAAACAAAAAAAAGGAAATAAAATAACCCTCCTTCCTTAAATGATTGATTGTGTTTTCGGACTGTGGAGGGAAAGATGTTATTTTTAAAAGCATTTCTTTTTTGGATTATTAAGCAGAATAGCTCACTGAAAGAACTACTCCTAAGAAGAAATCTGGCAATCTTCTGATGGCTTCCTGATTAAATAAAGGAATTGAAAATAAATAGTTCAGTAGAGTTTTAAAATGTTAGAGCAGAATTGAAGTATGCAGTTTCTAATGTGTTTTCTGTGGCATTTAAGATTTAACCCACACTCAAATGATTTGATTTGGCTAAGGTTTTATGCATACATACACACACACACACACACACACACACACACACACACACCATAAACCATCAACAATAAAGTTTGTCTTTGTGCTCCAGTCAGACTATATGATGGAAAGCACAGATTATCCTGAGTTAGCCATATAGCCTACATATCCCTAATCTTTGCCTTAAGAGGCCATTTTCAGGAGTCTGGGTTACCCTGGCACACTCAAAATTGGGCTGGTTTCTGGTTATGCTATTGCAGCACACAAGTAAGCTATATCACAGATATCCGTGGAAATAAAGAGGCCGTTATCCCCTTCAGTATAGAGATAAGAAACCAGAGTCTTTATAATACTAGCAGCGGATTAGGGTGAACCAGATCCTTTTCAGTAAAGATCTTATAAATATCAGCACATGTTGGTAAGAGTTAGGGTAGAATTATCGGCAGAGTAAGAGAAAGGAAATAGATCCTGTTTTTTGTTGTCTTCTTTTAATTATATCTACCTGTGTATGTTTGCCTTTACTACAAAACCTTGACTTCCTTGGCAATGAACTTGTCCCTTAAGCTGATCTTCACCAAGTCAGCAGTAAACAAAGGGTTAAAGATATGCCATGCCAATAGTAAAAGTTCTAAAATCTATTGTCCAAAGCAATTTAGCCAAAATGTGTAGCCCTTTCCGCTCATATACTCATTTAGAATCAGTTCAGTTCAGTCGCTCAGTCGTGTCCGACTCTTTGCAACCCCATGGACTATAGCATACCAGGCCCCCTGTCCATCACCAACTCCCGGAGTTTACTCAAATCATGTCCATTGAGTCAGTGATGCTATCCGACCATCTCATCCTCTGTTGTCCCCTTCTCCTCCTGCCTTCATAACGTATCAAAATTCTCGCTACTCAATCCTCATTTTATAAATATTTACTGAGTACCTACTCTACAGCAGAGACTACATGAAGTACAGAGAATGAAATGGTGTGAATGATACAGCTTCAGAGGGACTATCCAGCATCATCACTGAATTTTACCCACCAGATTTCTAGAATATGCATTCTAAAGTACTTGCTTGGCTTTCGCCATGAATCAAGCTTTGTGTTAAGCCCTAGGAGCACAATTACGAATCAAAAAGACCTACTCCCTACCATCATGGCACTGAAAGTCTAGTGAGGGAGAAAGATAATAAGCAAGGGAACTAATAACCAAATAATTATGGCATATAGTAGGAGTGATGAAATCAATAAAGAAGGTGTAATAACAGAGCAATGAAGAGGAAGTTAGTCTAGGGATGAAGATACGGCTCACTGAAGAAGCACTATTTAAGCAAATACCTGAAATTTAAGAAGGAACTTGCCTTGCTAAGACTTGAAAATTTTTTCCCAGGCTTGGGTAACTGTTGATGCAAAGGCTGCTGCTGCTGCTAAGTCACTTCAATCGGAGATGAAAATTAATTTATTGCATCCAGAAAAATAATAGTGTCATAAGGGAGGAAGAGGCTCAATGAAAAAGGGTTTTGCATGTGCCTACAAAGAGCATGGATTTTATTCAATGCACAAATAAAATACACTGTACTCTCTTTCTCACATCCAGCTGTTACACACAGGGTACCCTCTGCCTGACCTATCCATCTGCCTTCTTCTCCTGGCTAACTGTCAGTTAGTCATTGATTTCAGAGACCAGGCCTGAATTCATCTTTGCATTCTCAGGGATGGCTTATATTTATTAGGCATTTGAGGATCAAAAAAACAACAAAAAAAAAAAAACAGAAATAGGGAGATCATCCTTTTGTTTAATAAGACTTTTAGTCCATTGTGTAATATTTTTTTTTTCTAAATTTCGATGAGAACATAGCAAATAACATTAGAATCGGATGCAATTGAAGAGAATGAACTCAAGTTTGAGGAGGGAATCAACCTGTCTCCTTTAGAATTACCAAAGTTTCTTTACTATTTGCACTTGGTATTTTAAAATCAATACTATTTTGGTCTTGCTTATCACATCACTTTTGCAAGATATCTTTTTTAGTTTCATAGTATGAAAAAATGACCAATTTTGCATTAAGATATTGAAGGGCAATACTAATGAAGATAAAATAATGGTGAGCACTCAGATATGTCTCCTTTGTGAAGATGACTGCTCCTTTAATTGTTAATAAGGTCACTGATATATAGGGTGTAACATACAGAATATATGCAACCATTTAAGGTATACCATCAAAGTCATGGTACATATTAGTAATGGAAAATGGCTATTGCTACTGTCATTGTCAAGGATATGCTTAACATATTCCACAAGGAGTTTCTCAGCCACAGAGGATTTTTCATAGGACCAGTTTCCATTAATAATTGGTGAGCAGAAACATCACGCTCTCTCAATACAGATAACTCCAGTTGTTCAAAGGAAAAAAGAGCCAGTTGCCATGAGTAATGACTAATTAGGAACATTTTGACAAGGGTATAATTTCAATTGGTGATTCTCAGCACTGAGATAATTTCATGCTTTGTGAAAATCATTTGGTGAAAAGTTAATTCAAATCCAAACTTTATTTTTGTAGGAAACCAGTAAAATTGATTTGACATTGGCTAATGGTTTTATAACAAGCAATCAAGATGAGAGGCCTTTATGGCAAATTTTTAAAATCCCTCTTTTTTGGTAAGTGATATCTAGGTATCATCAGAAAGACTTTAGCAGGTATAAACATAGATTAAAAGTATATAACTCAATCTCAGCTATGGGGTGGGTGTGTGAAAAAGAAGCCTGTAGATTTATTTAACCATTTTCAATGTTCCACAAGCAATGCATTTATAAATATTTGATTTAATATTTGTATTTTAACCTTTTATTTCACTACATTTAAGACAGTCTTTGATATTCCTAAATGAGAGACAGATGAACCTTGACAAAAATTCCCATCCAAAGTAGTGTCAAATTTTATGCAAATTCTCCACTTCTTGAGAGTCTTAAATGGAGTTACATCTTTAAAATAGATCTGGTGAATGTAAGTCTTCTCTCCTTTGTAGAAACTATTACTCAATAGTAAACACATTTTTTAAAATCCTTGAATGTATGAGGATTTTGATGGATAATAAAGAAAATTCACAATTCTACAATGTGATTCATTTTGCATGTTGTAAAATGTCCAGTGAAGAGTGTTATAATCTATTAAGTAAACAAATGTTATAAGATCAGTTCATGTACTAACGGAGCATGAATCAGCAAACATTTTTTGAAAAGGATCAGACAGCAAATATTTTAGTTTCTGTGGGCCACACAGTCCCTATCATAACATAGTCCCTATCATAACAAATATCATATTTATGTTACAATAAAAAGTTACCTACAAAAGCATGACATAAGTTGAATTTAGTCCACAGGCAATATTTTGCTTATTTCTACTATACAGGAATAAGAAGTGGTTCATGTTAATTATGTTTTAAATATAATTTTATCATATTGAAACAATCAGTTTTTATTCAAGCTTTAAGGAAGAGTCAGATTTCATATATATATATATATATATATATATATAGAGAGAGAGAGAGAGAGAGAGAGCAACAGCATAGTATGATTAGGAGAAAGATGGAGTAAAGGGTAGATAGTAGGATGAACAGGGCTTACACTTCAGGGCCCCAGTAGACTGGGACAGAAGTAAATATTGTGCAGGTAGAATGATATAACAGATGACAATCTCAAGAGATAACCCTTAAATATGCAAAGAGCTTTGTGGAGAGCAGCCGTCAGAGGTATGTTCCCTCCAGCAGTCCTAAATCTTACAGAATCACAAATCAGCATATCCTGACCCACCAGACCTGCTCCAGGAGGCCCTGACACTTGATGCGATGCAAAAAGGGGGTGTGACAGGCATCTTAAACACAAGCACAGGTGCCCATAGGAACCAAAAAAGCGACTAGAGTGAGTGCAGTTGTGAAGGGCATACTGTATGTAGGGAAGGGGAAACCCATGGGGAGCTTTCTTTTTTTTATTTTATTGAAGTATAGTTGATTCACAATGTTATGTTAATTTCTTCTGTCCAGCAAAGTGATTCAGTTATACATATACTTACATTTTTTCATATTCTTTTCATCATGGTTTATCCTAGGATATTGAATATAGTTCCCTGTGAGACCTTGTTTATCCATTCTATATATACTAGTTTGCATCTGCTAATGTGGGGAGTTTTCTGTTTACAAATTTGACACCTAATTCCACTTTTTGAAGAAAATGCCTGAGGCCAGTTAAGGCTCTCTAGTCATTGGTAGCTCAGCTGGTAAAGAATCCACATGCAATGCAGGAGACCCCGGTTCGATTCCTGGGTCAGGAAGATCCCCTGGAGAAGAGATAGGCTACCCACTCCAGTATTCCTGGGCTTCCCTGGTGGCTCAGATGGTAAAGAATCTGCTTGCAATGTGAGAGACCTGGGTTTGATCCCCGGGTTGGGAAGATCCCCTGGAGGAGAGCATGGCAACCCACTTCAGTATTTCTGCCTGGAGAATTCCCATGGACAGAGGAGCCTGGAAGGCTACAGTCCACGGGGTCGTAAAGAGTCAGACATGACTGAGAGACTAAGCACATAGAGACAGAGAGAAGGAGAGAGAGAGAGGTTTAATATGCATATGAAAGTAGGTGTCAAGGGAATTAGTAATATAGTGTAGCTATTTACACTATCACTCAGCAATAGTACTGCTTCAAAAGAATCCAGATTTGAGAAATTTAATACTTTAGATTGCTCCTTATGCACAACCACCCAAATAGATATCCAAGTCCCATGCATTCTACTTCTTTGGTCTTCATTCATTTCTCTCCATCCCCACACCTGGGCATACCACCAGGATCATCTCTTTTCTTGACCACAGCAACAAGCTTCCTCATGTGTATCTCTAAGTCAATCCTCCACCCTGTCCCCCAAGTCCCCATCTCAATCTCCATTCAGTTGTCAGCATAATAAATGAACATCTAATCATATCTCCTTTTTTCTCACTTTTAAAGCTTCCAAAGCTTCTAGATATATTTAAGATAAAATCTAAAGTTAAGGCATCCTGCAAAGTCTTGGCTTGATTTTGCCTATCCACTATGTCACCACTACTCTCCTTTCCAAGTCATCACATTTCTTTTGCTTAAGGACATTTGCACGTACTGTTCATCTTGCTTGGAATTCTGTGGTTAATAATTATCTCCCCACCAGGTTCGATGAGGGGAGGAGGTAATAGATATTTTAACACTTAACCCAGGGTTGACATATAGTAAGATGACTGATATAGTAAGTGCTCAATAAATACATGTGACTTATTTAATTAGGTAATGAGATCTTACAAGGTATATTTAGACATGTGGTCGTGAGATGGAAACAAGGCAAAACTATTCATGTTGCTTTTATCAAGAGTTCACTGTATGTATATTATTGCTTCTTAGTCTATAACTTTTTCTATAAAACCATCTACAACTCCCTTTCCCTCTTGCTGACCATGTAGTATTTCAATCAACTCTCATCCAATCCAATTCACCGAGCAATTTTTTTTTTCAGATCACTAACTCAATGGACATGAGTTTGAATAAGCTCCGAGAGTTGGTGATGGACAGGGAAGCCTGGCGTGCTGCAGTTCATGGGGCCGCAAAAAGTCAGACGACTGAGCAACTGAACTGAATTGAACTGAATACTAATTATCTAGTAGGAGCTTCTATTACCCTAAACACTCCTAATCTAAGACTCTAGCAGGGACTTCAGAATAAAGATGAGCTGGAAACATTCCCAGGTCTTAGGTTCAATCTGCTGACAACTCATGGCTATAAACTATTCAGAGCAGCAAAGCTGTTAGGTCAATTTGTCTTGCAGAAGTTCTCAGATAGTTTTCTCATGCACAATTTCTTTTTGGTACGTTTGGCAGTCTGCAGCTCTTTTGCTGAGCTGATGAAAGACATGACTTTCCAGATGTTAAAACAGCTGTCACGTTCAGCCCTAAGGGATTACAGCAATTGCTAAAGTTTTCATTTGTTTCCTTCTGGATGAAATTTGCAAAACGTTTGGAAACTCTGCCCTGTAAGAGCTGATCTTCAGCATTCAGAGTTTCTACAAAGCTTCCTATATGTTTGTAAGTCATGTAAGTATAGGGCAACTGTGGAACAAAGGTAGAAAAGTTATAAGTAAACTGGGGACAGGATTGGTAGAGGAGAATTTTTTTTCCCTTTTTTCCTTCCCTCTAATCTATTTGTATCTTTAAAGTGTGTTTCCATTTTACACATAATTTAGAAGGTTATACTCCATCCACAGTTGTAAAATATTGGCTATATTCCCTGTGTTGTACAATATATCCTTGTAGCCTACTTTACATACCAAAACATGCACCCCTCATTTCCCACTCCTTTATTACCGCCCCTCAACTGGTAACAACTCCGTATCTGTGAATCCGCTTCCTTTTGGTTACATTCACTAGTTTGCTGTACTTTTTAGATTCCACATATATGTGATATTATACAGTATTTGTCTGTCTCTGTCTGACTTATTTCACTTAGCATAATGCCTTCCAAGTCTATCCACACATCCACATTGCTGCAAATGGCAAAATTCTGTTCTTTTAAGGTTGAGTAATATTCTGTTGAGTGTGTATGTGTATGCATGCATTGTTGTTGTTCAGTCATTGAGTTGTGTCTGGCTCTTCATGATCCCATGAACTGCAGCACACCAGGCATCCCTGTCCCTCACCATCCCTGGAGTTTGCTCAAGTTCATGTCCATTGAACCATTGAATTGGTGATCCCATCTAATCATCTCATCCTCTGTCACCCTCTTCTCCATCTGCCTTCAATCTTTCCCAGCATCAGGGTCTTTTCCAATGAGTCAGCCATTTTTATCAGGTGGCCAAAGTGATTTTAGAGTCCAAGAAGAGGGAATCTGTCACTGCTTCCCCCTTTTCCCCTTCTATTTGGCACGAAGCAATAGGATCAGATGCCATAATCTTTGTATTTTTAATACTGAGTTTTCAGCCAGCTTTTTTACTCTCATCCTTCACCCTCATCAAGAGGCCCTTTTAGTTCCTCTTCACTTTCTGCCATTAGAGTGATAGCAACTGCATATATGAGGGTGTTGATATTTCTCCCAGCAATCTTGATTCCAGCCTGTAACTCATCCAACCCGGCATTTTACATGATGTGCTCTGCAAATAAGTTAAACAAACAGGTGACAATAAACACTCTTGTCATGCTCCTTTCTCAATTCAGAACTAGTCAGTAGTTCCATACAGAGTTCTAACTGCTGCTTCTTGACCTATATACAGGTTTCTCAGGAGACAAGTAAGATGGTCTGGTATTCCCATCTCTTGAAGAGTTTTCCACAGTTTGTTACTATCCACACAGTCAAAGACTTTAGCATAGTCAATTAAACAGAGGTAGATGTTACCTTGGAATTCCCTTGCTTTCTCTATGATTCAGTGAATGTTGGCAATTTTATCTCTGGTTCCTCTGCCTTTTCTAAACTCAATTTGAATGTCTGGAGGTTCTCGTTCAAACAATGCTAAAGCCTAGCTTGGAGGATTTTGGGCATAATCTAGTAAGATTATGGAAAGTAATCCATGCTAGTAAGCATGGAAAATGAGTGCGATTGTCTGGTGATTTGAACATTCTGTAGTACTGCCCTTCCTGGGAACTGGGATGAAGATTGACATTTTCCAGTCCTGTTGCCACTGCTAGCTTTTCCATATTCACTGACACATTGAGTTTAGCACTTTAATAGGATCATCTTTTAGGATTTTAAATAGCTCTGCTGGAACTCCATCACCTCCACTAATTTTATTGGCAGCAGTGCTTCCTAAAGTCCACTTGACTTCACACTCCAGAATGTCTGGCTCTGAGTGAGAGATTATACCATCATTGTTATCCAGGCCATTAAGATCTTTTTTGTACAGTTCTGTGTATTCTTTCTAACTCTTCTTGATCTCTTTTGCTTCTATCAGGTCTTTACTCATTCTCTCCTTTATTGTGCCCATTTTTGGATGAAATATTCCTTGATATTTCCAGTTTTCTTGAAGAGATCTCTAGTCTTACCCTTTCTGTTGTTATCCTCTATTTCTTTGCATCTTTCCTTGAAGAAGGCCTTCTTGTCTCACCCTGCTATTCTCTGAAACTCTGCATTTAGTTGGGTGTACCGTTCCCTTTCTCCCTTGCTTTTCACTTCTCTCCTTCCCTCGGCTATTTCTAAAGCCTCCTCAGACAACCACTTTGCCTTCTTGCATTTCTTTTCCTTGGAATGGTTCTGTTCACTACATCCTGGACAATATTATAGATCTCTGTCCATAATTCTTCAGGCACTCTGTTTAATATATGTAATCCCTTGAATATATTCATCACTTCTATTGTATATTCATAGGGGATTTGATATATCTTTTCAAATTAGCATTTTGGAATTTTTGGATATATACCAAGGAATAGAATTGCTGAGTCATGTGGTAGGTCTACTCTTAGTTTTCTGAGGAACTTCCATACCTTTTTCCACTGTGGCTGCACCAATTTACATTTCCTCCAATATTGTAGGAGGGTTTCCTTGAAGATATTATGTCTTGATTAAGTGGACTGATGGTATCTTTTGTCCTAAACTCAATTAAAAGTCCCAATTTTAAGATGGTCCTCTAGAAAGAAAGATGAAAGTACCAAAAGTCACTAATACATGTTAAGGCTGAATATATCCTCAAATCCCTATGCATGTCTAAGTTTATATAATCATAAGTTAAATATTAATATTTTATTATGAATCTAAGTGTTTTCACTAAATGTTAATCATTTCTCACAGCATTTGGTGAAGATGAGAGGGAGGTCAATTCAAAGATAAAGACATATACCTATATATATAAAGATATATAGATATGTATCTTTACACATATATGTGTGCAAAATATTGTGTTTCTAAATTTTTGGAGGAAACAATATATTTCAAAATGTTTAGCAGATAAGGAAACTTAAATCAAAACAAGAAGTGTTAAATAACTTTCCCAGTATCACAGAAAACAGTAGCTTAGTATAAACAAGCATCCAGATACACTGACTCATATTCAAAGATAATTTTCATTACATTTCAAATAATTGTATTTAAGAAAAAAAAACTTCAATTCTATCATTTTACAAATAAATTTCCTAGGTTAATTAAGATGTATGATAATTTGTTTTAACATTCTTTAACATTTGCAACTGAGAGTTTTGCAATTGAGAGTTTTCCCCTCTTGTATTATGAAGCTGAATAAAATTCACACATCAACTTATTCTAATTAAGCACATTTGACATGAAAGGAATAGCTTTCAAGAAATTTTAAAAAAGGACAATTCTACATGTTTAAAGAGTATTCACACATTTTTTTCACAATTTAAGATTTTTGTGCCAAGCCAGAGTACACAAATTACAAATAGCTGCCCTGAGACTATTTGTTAATACTTTATCTTAAAGTACAGTTTTAACCATCCCTGCCTTCTGTTCTCCTGAAATGAGTACAGGTATTTAGAATAAACCATCAAGGTAGTTCCTAAAGCCCAAATGTCTTTATTAACATGTACAAAGCAAGCAAAAAATCCCCCCCCTTGGATTTTGAACAAATAACATTTCTTTTACAGATATACAGAGCCACAAATGCTCATCAGCAAGTTTTGTCTACAAAAAGGAGCAAGTTTTTAATATAAGGGGAGGTGATTGATATAATTTCTACTGTTAGCAATTATGGTAATAATAACACTAGTACTACCAGCCATAATAGCTTCAATTTTTCCATTTTGCCCTAAATTGAAAGAAACTTCAATATAACCACTTGTTACATGACTCCTATGCAATGAAGCAACTGAAGAGTTTCCTTAAAGAATGGAGTGTTTTATACTGTACTTGGGGCACAATCATGCAGTCACCAACCAATTAAAATCCTGAGATAAAGGAAGTCACTAGAGATAAGACATTAGCTTATGAGATTTCCTGGGATAAGAACATAGCCCAAAAGGCATTCCACTCTACATATTGAACATCCAACCCAACCTCATCAGATGCTACTTCTTAGGGTATTTGATGGCAAGGTTGCCTCTTGCACACAACGTGCATCACATGGTACCTAGTACAAAGTACACACTAGAGTATTAGGTGTCGCTGCAGAAACCGTCTAGGCAGCCCAGAGACAAAGACAGGCCAAGTGATGAGAGTGGCATGCTGTTAGAATGCCCTTCAGGTTATAGTAGGGGTATTCCGGATAAGTATTACTTCTCGAAATCACTGGTGAGCTCCTGAGGTGGCTTCCTGAGCATATTGCCTGACTTCTATTTCCATAAGTCTCTGTTCTCACCACCTGAAAGTCTAACTCTATAGAACTGGCTACAAATTACTATTGCTGTCAGTCGCTCAGTCATGTCTGACTCTTTACAACCCCATGGACTGTAGTCTGCCAGGCTCCTCTGTCCATGGGATTCTCCAGGCAAGGATACTGGAGTGGATTGCCATTTCCTTCTCCAGGGGATCTTCCAGACCCAGGATTTAACCAATGTCTCATGCATTGGCGGGTGGATTCTTTATCACTAAGCCACCAGGAAAGCCCATAAGTCTCTATCCTCCCAGCACATGAAAGAGCTTAATTCTATAGAACTGGCTCCACATTAGGCATCTTGAATATTTTCTCACATGTAGTAAAAGACATTTGACAGTCTTGGCAGGGGAACAGTCCTACACTGTCAACTCTCTGTCCCTTAACCTTGTTTAGTGAATATGTTAATCACTTTAATAGAATAGAAATAAACAGATATCTTTACATAATTTGTAATAGAGTCTGCCTTATTTAAGGAGACTATATAACCTCATGCATCTGTCACTCTTCCAGTGTGTCTGAATCATCAAGGAGTATTTTGAGAGAAAACTTAACCCTTATAAAAACTCAAAACTTAAGAATTGACAGGTCTTTTAAGGACGGGCTTCATAATGGCTGCTGCACCGTTTCTCTTTCCTTTTACTATTTGTGGACAAAGCCGAAAGCAAAAACTTGTTAAGACAAGGCATCAACATATGCCGATAGCTGTGGACAATGCCATTTGAAGGCAGTACTGTATTACAAAATGTGTCCAAACTGCAGAAGGTCATAAAAATATCAGACAAGGGCATCACATTACAATGCTTGCCTCTGATAACAGTGATGAAGACAATAGCATATCTGGTTTGTTTTTACCTTGAAAAAGTAAGAGTCAAACTAGAAAAGATCCAGGGAAGTAAAGCAATCCATAAATCTAGATCAGCACTTAAAGTGAAGAGGTTTCAAATAGAAATTCTAAAGAGACAGAAGAGCTAGTACACACATAATCAAGGGATTTAACCTTGTGAAGGGCATATACCAAAATGATCTCTGTTTAATTCCCTCTCCCTCTGTCTCCATGATTCTACAAAAACATGAACTAAAAATTACTTTCTCAAATTAAAGGCCTAACACACAGGGAAGCTGAAGAGTTTTTGGAAGTGGTATGCATTTCAGAGTTGATTTTGGTAGATGACCTTGGGGATAGAGTAGATATTCACTATTTCCTGATTTCTAATGCTTAATTTCAGAACACTGAAGGGACTTTAGATAATTATCATTTATTGAACACATATGATGTGCCAGGCATTTTATTTAGATTATATTTTTATCTTCACATCAACCCCCGAGTAGGGACTGTTATTATCTCTATTTTAAGGACAAGATAAATGAGGCTTAGCGAGGTCGTATGACTTACTCAAGGGAAGACCTATCTCTGACTGGTGGAGTTGAACTCCACATTTAGGTTGGAAGGCCTGCATTTTTAACCTTTGTCTTTAGGTATCACTTATTCCAATTCGCATTCTTTTCATAAGGAAAATAAAAGCTTTTCTTATTTTTTTCCTAAACCTAAGGATTTGAAAGATTAGGTAAATTGACTAAGGTCACATGACAAATTAATGAGATTTGAACCTGAAAATTAGCCTCTGTGCTGTTACTTCAGAGCACTGTCCTTCCTGCCATTCTAGTCATGATTTATTTTTAGTTTAAAGGACACTGGCCTGAAAATCATGTTGCATAAGCCTACAACCTGGTAGGAGGTTAAGTCATTCCATTTTTCTGTATTCCATTTACCTCATGCTTAGTATAAGAACATTACACTATCAACCAAGACTTTTTCCATTTCTAAATTGTAACATTTCTGTTCTTGTGGCCTGTGATGCTATTGTCATCCTGTTTACCAAACACCTAAGCTACAATTCTACCTTTTGATCAAGAGGTTCAAAATGGACTGATTTCCAGAACTGTCAGCATGGTCCAAGGAGTTGGAAAACCTAGATTTAAAACCCAGCATCATTTTGTATTTACGAGAACATGAGGAATTTACTTAATAGTCCTGAATATCAAATGTCCCATCTGTAAAATTAAATTTTAAAAGTCTCCCTACAAGCTGTTGGTCAGTCAATCAGTTGTGTCCTACTCTCTGTGACCCCATGAACTGTAGCACGCCAGGCTTCCCTGACCTTCACCATCTCCCGGAGTTTGCTCATACACATATCCATTGAGTCATCATATAAGTGGTGAAGATGAAATGAGATGCCTTATATAAATTCAGACGACTTGGCAAGGTGAAGCACTCAACAAGTGGCACAGAGTGATGACCATGATAGTGATCATGATTTTGGGTTATGCACCTTGATTTCTAAGACTTACAAGTCTGTTTCTGTACTGTTAAGTACAACATAAATTTATTCCCATTGTGGACATAAACTTTGTTATTGATGGATCACAAAAATTTAAATAGAATAAATATATATTCTATTGGATTATTAAATAGATAGATATATTCTCTCCATATATTTTATAGTGTGTGTATATATATACATACCTATGTATTAAATAGAATATATAATCTTTATAAACATAGATGAAGATATAGATGAAAATAAATGACTGAGTATAATTAGGGCTAATGAAACTAGAATCATATGATTAATATGATTAGGCTTGTGCTCTGCCTCTCTCCCCTACTCTGTTTCTTCTATATCTTCCCATCCTTTACCCTTCCCTCCACATTCTCTTTTCTATATCCCTCCCTTCTTTTTTTCTCTTAATAAATCTGATTTGAATGAATGACTTCTCTAACAAGACAATACTAATGCATTTATAAAGATATAAAATTCTATACTAGGTATAATGTCAAATTGTTAGAAAATATATACTAATAATATATTTAAATTATATGCTTATATACATGAGTATATAAATCTGTATAAATGGGTATGAAAATTCCCCCAAATGTTAACATACCTGGATTGTGGAATTATTGGTGATTTCAACCTTTTCTTCGTAAATTTATACCATTTAGAGATAAATGTATACTACTTCTAGTTTCAGAGGGAGACTTTTAAGCCAATAAAAGGCATAGCAAAAAGATTGTAAGGAATCATAGTCCTTCAGCAACTCAGCAATAGTTATTTCTAGGTGGTGAATTAAAAACACTGTTCATTTTGCTATCAGCTAGTGTTCTCCAAATTTTCTACTTGAGCATGCTTTCTTTTAAAATTACTTTAAAAATGTTTGAAACCACATATAAATACTTTTAAAAGAATATTGTAGAGAGATTTCCACCCACTATTCAGCCACTTGATTAATGGGCTTAAACAGCTCCCCCTGAGAGAGAGCTACATCCTCACACTTCAGAAGGTCTCAAACTACTTGAAAATAAGCAAGTTACTTAACTTACACCTTACTTTCCCCTTCTGGATAATGTACAATAAATATTTCTCTTGTAAGTTTATCGTGAGGATTAAGTAGGAAAATGTACATGGACCGTCTATAACAATGCTTGGCACTTAACCAACCCAAGTCACCATCACTCCCCCAAATACAACATTTTCCTTCCTCCCCACTAATGTCTGCAGAAGAAAGTGACTTTCTTGGGAAAAAAATTGCTGCAGAATTCAACCTTCCTTCAAGTCTCCAGCACATCTCTGCATCCCCATACCACTCTAATCTGTTAGGAATTCTGCCAAAGATCATAACCATTGGGATGACACCACATGGAAGTATTAATGCCTTATTTAACAAAGCTGTTGTGTCTTCCAAAGGAACGGTGTGTTGAATTAGAATCCCGAAGCAAAGAATTATTTACCAGAGGGCTTATTTTCAGGCTTAAGTGCAAGACAATTTGTCTACACAGAGTGGTCTGAAGGTACAGTTGACCTCATCAAGACTGGAACTCTTCTCCAAAGATGTGGCTTTAAATGGAACTGCTTTGGATTAAAAAATAATAATAATAAAAGAATACCATTTCCATTCACCATGCATTTAAATCTTCTGCTGTTCACTGGAGGTCTGCCACACAGATGCTACAACTCCTTGTTCACTGACAAACCAAAGGAGCAGGATAAAATTTGGAGGAATCATTTGGACCTAACTCCTCAATGAGGAAATCATGAGATTCAGTGCATGTTTACCATCTTAATATATATGAAAATATGTTTCTGATCTGAGAAGATGCAAGTTGTATCACAGACTGCTTGCTAGAAAAGGTAGTGTTCTTCAATCAGGGACTGCAGTGATTATTTGGCTGGACCAAAAGCAAAGCGGGGTTTTTAGTCCCCAAGGCTGGCTATCTTGAGCTATATCAGGTTATAATGCATGTACATGTGTGCTAAGTCACTTCAGTCTTGTCTGACTCTTTGCAACCCTATGGACTGTAGCCTGCCAGGCTCCTCTGTCATGGGATTCTCCAGGCAAGAATACTGGAGTGTGTTGAGATGCTCTCCTCCAGGGGATCTTCCTGACCCATGGATTGAACCTGTATCTTTTAAGTTTCCTGCATTGGCAGGCAGCTTCTTTACTACTAGTGCCACCTGGGAAGCCCCTCCAATGCACAGCAGACATTTAATAAATGTTTGTTTGAGTTTATGGCAAGTAAACAAATAACTGATATCAGTTTTCCCTTGAATTTTTTCTTGAATAGTGTACATAAGTATTACCAACAGTCTGTTTTACTGAACATCCAAGCTTGCTAATTTATTTATTTTTGTTGGCTGTCCCTCACAGATTGTTCAGTGTTAGTTTTCTCACCAGAAATTGAAACTGAGTCCTCAGCACTCAGAGTGTGGAGTCCTAAACACTGGAGCACCAGGAAATTCCCCAAGCTTGCTGTTTTTAAACCCATAGTTTCTAAATGGGTGCCTATGAGGTGCCACCCAGTTTCTATTCAGGGGCTATGAGACTTAAAGAGAATATGGAACTTGACAAAATTTCAGACCTGGAATTGGAACCTGGTTCATTTGAATCCAAAGCGTTAGCTGTCTCTAATCCAAATGGCTCTCAGAGAGAAGATTCTTTGGGATCCTTTTCAACAACGAACAGAAAAAGTAGGGGTGGGGAGGAACATTGTGATCAATAGCTTAATTTGTAATTCAAAATGGTTCAGTTTGTAAGGCAAAATATTTCTCTATAACCTTCTTTCATTATGCACATTTTCAGCAAACCCTTAAAGGAAGAAAAAAAAAAAGGCAGTAATGGTATATCGCAACCCAGTCTTCCTGAATTATAACAAACAACAAGTTAATGAAGTCTGAACTAATCAAGTTTAATGCAGCAATGATTCAACAGTCCCAGGGAGAGAAAGAACAAGTGTAATTTAGGCTCTGTTTTGCTTTGTAAGAAGAGACCGCAGCCTTCAAGGTACTTGCTAAGTGACTGTGTAATGTACACAGCCAAACTCCTCTATCCAGTGTTTGTCATGAATACAAATGTTTCATATTTGGCAAGACCTTCACTGATGAATTGCATAGTAGATAGCAGCTCTAACTAATATCAGGATACACTACTAGACTTGGGTGTTGTTTTAACTAACTTGAGATATTCAGTCAAGAGTAGGCAAATTTTTTTCTATATTTTCAATCTCTGTTACTACTACATTATTCTGCTGTGGTCACATGGAAATGGCCATAGACAATATGTAAGCAAATAGACATGACTGTGTTTAGTAACACTTTCTCTCCAAACACATTCAACAAGCTAGACTTGGCTCATTGACTACAGTTTTATGACCCTGTCCAAACATTTCATTTTACAAGAAAACTGAGGCCCAGAAAACAGTACAGTATACTTTTCCATGAGAACCTAAAAACAATGGATGCCACTATTTAGATTTATTTTAAAAATCCAATAATTAAAAACACATTTACTTGATTTGAAAGTTTTCAAGCATCCTCTGATTCTCATCATCATCAATGGATATTTGCTGACTATCTCCCAAGCACAACGTTCTGTACATTGCTTTTGCCTTGCAAAGTGTCCCTTTAGCTAGCTTACATTCATTATACTGTTTTGTCTTTTTTTCTTGCCAAAGCTATTCAAGCTTTAATTTTGTCAGCTTTCAGTATCCAAGTTTGATTGTGTTTAATTTTCTTTTATTCAATATTCTAAATATTCTTTACATGTCTCTCTCTATCCTTTTTTATTAGGAGACCCAGATGACTAATGACTGCAGCCCATTGATGATGGCATATCCCCTTAGCAGCAGTTAAGATTTTTCTCCTCTTATCAAGCATCAAAAATCTCTGAGCATCTATCAGGTGGAGAGGTAGGCACTGCCCATGGAACAATCATCTTTTTCTCTGAGCTACATCTGTTCTCCTGAGACTCAAGATCTGGAAATAACCACTTTTAGCTTCACTGAGACGCTCCTTTTAGATAAACCAGATAGATAGCATTGGACATGAAGTGTGCATTTGCTCTTTAGTGATTGATTGTATCAAATAAGGAAACATTTCTATTCCAGCTAATTTGAGAAGAATAATAAAAATGTAAAATAAGGGGGAACTTAGAATAGCCCATCTTTTCAATGACAGGATATACTGACTGTCTCAAAGACAGTTCTGGATGCATAGAGGAAGGTTTTGTCTGTCTTTAAGATGTGATTGAATAAATAGCTGAATTGTATTATGCAATCTCAGGGACCAAAGAGGACTTACATGTCAGCAGATTAATTGCTGATACTTCTCGTAACCTATTTATGCCCCACCTGTTGATGAAAGGAAAGGACCAAAACTCTTTAGCATGCCACTGAATGTATGAAACATGCTCAGTCTTCCTTTTTAGCCCTATTGTTTGGAATTTTCCTTTATCAAATCCACATTCATCATAAACTTTCCCCAAACAGTTTTCTGTGACTCAACCTCCAATGCCTCATTTTTCATGCCTTTATTCCTCTTCCTTCTTGCCCAATACCTATAAGCTTCTACCCCTTCCTTGAAGATCATCTAACTACCTATTTTATCATGAAGTCTGTGTTGATTCATCCAGCTAATTTGATGCATCCATTTAATTTGTCATATCTAACTCAGAAATCATTTATTTCTTCTTTTGTTATGACATTTAATACATACTATTTTGTATTATAATTGTTTAAACATGACTTTCTTTTTATTTGTTTTACTCATCTCCACATCAAAAATTTTAAACACAAATATGTCCTCTGCCAAGTGTGGATATTTACTAATTGTTTAAGGCTGAGAGGATAGTTGGATGAATACATTTTAATTTTTGTCTCAGTGATTCAAATTTTGCAATTAAACTTTGTAATGACATTGAGAACGTTTTAATAGAGCTTATATAGTATAGTATGCATTGGAAAGAGATGTGAAATTTAATTAAGATAGAGTTCATTTGAGAGCAAAATGAGACCACCTCTCACAGAGAATGAGTTATGTACTGAAGCACCTGCACAGTGAAAGAATTTATACAGATTCCAAAACCTTGTAACTTAATCCTAAGGTATATTTTCTGTTCTACAAAAACGTGCTCAGTCATGCCTAATGAGTAAAAAAAAAAAAAATCATAGAAATTAAGTTTTGATGACTTTTATCTCTCTCCTTTCATGCAACATACCGTCTCATTTATCCCTTTTCTTTTATACATAGTTCACTTTAAAATACCCAATTTCCTTAAGAAATTGGCTAATTTTTAATGATAAGTGATACCCTTTCTCTCACCATTGAGGAATAATGTTTTAAAGAGACAATACTTTAAACTTTGATCTAATAGTTGAAATAATCAACTTTTATTAAAGCTAAGCATGCATTGTCCACACTGGCTAGGATCAGATTTCAATGGCCATGTTACCACGTATTTCCTGCTTGCCCTGGTTGAGGTTAAGCCCTTGTCCTTATCAGCTTAGGATGTTCTCAAATGTTAGAAGGAATGTTAATTGTGCTACTCACAACTTTTTTAAGTTATTCTGACTCCATTTACTTCCACTAAGGAAGTTCAGAACAAGAGTTTGTTGCTGTTGGTTTATTATTATTAATCAAGAAAAAGTTAAATAAGAACATCAGAGAACAATATAATAGGCCTATTAGGTTGAAGGCAACCGGAAAAACTTAAAAGCAAGAGGAGAAGACAAATGCAAGGAACCTTAGATTCAGAATTCTTGATAAAGACTCTTCCATCCTGGTTGTGTTTTCGTCAACATCGGATATTAACTGACTATTGGTTACTAAGTAGAGAATACTCTTTCTTCATACTAGACAACTAGTAAACAGACCAGTTTCCAGACTACCTGCTAGAGCCACAGCTTCCTTCTGTGGAAATCGTCTTAGTAACTGCCTCTTTGTTTTTTTCCATAATGGTCTATGGAGACTCCGTGATGCTGACTTACCCCTAGAAGGAATTCTAGGACATTGGTACCCCAAAATGATAAACTCTCAGATGTGTCAGCAACAGTTGATATATGATGGGTTCTGTCAAACAGAGTCTCAGGAATTCAAGCCAAACACACACACACACACACACACACACCCTACAAAATTAGGCCATTATCAGGAGAATGATCAAAGGATGCCTTGACCCAGGATGTGATCCATGACAGGTCCTGAATTTAAAGCTATCAGTAAACTAAAATGAGAAAGAAGAAGCATACAGCAAAAGAAAGATCAGTAGTATAGAGGGAGAAACACATCAAAAAAGGAAAAATAAAAGTTCAGAGGCACTGGCGTTACTAGTCTACCTTCCCTTCTGTTGTCCTGGCTTGTCACCTTCACCATACATTTACTCAGAATATAGATTCCACAGTGAGGGCATGAGACAAAAACTCAAAATAGTCAAAATTTCCTTGGAAATCTTTTTAGAGAGTACCAATATAGAGACTGAAATATCATTTTCTTTCTTCTAGGTTTGGAGCAAATCAGTTTGTTTCATTGAGTACCAGATGAAGTATCTGTCGTGCTTTTGAAAGAAATTTTGTGTGAAAAAAAATATGCTTCTTTAAACTCTGAATCACCCAAGATTTCACGTGATGTTGTCACCATGAAAGAAAATGACCAAAGAAACAGAAAATGCCTATCTTCCAGTTTAGGCTCACTCCTGGAAACATGTTTTTTAAATGTAATTGTGACAAGAATGCCCCACACATTTTAAGTGTTCTGTTCCTCTCCTTGCTCAGAAAAGCCAGTGAAATGCAATTTGCATGAGTTAACTATATCTATCTCAAGATGTGTTCAGGATTATCACACATGTGTATGATAGGTTCTCTTAAATAACCACTGATGCTTTAAATAAGAAAGCCACAGTCCCTGGCAACCATAAGAACCTAAAAGAATGAGAAAATCATGTGTTTTATTACTTTATCTTCATACGGAGAAACAGATAATCTAAAATTAGCCCAGTTCAAAAATTATCAAGAAGAATAGTGTGTGTCGCCAACAAAAACTTCAGTGCTGAAAAATTAGTAAGCTAGCTCATGATTTTATTAAAAATAACCCTTTCTTTCCAAGAGGGATTTGCCCATCACTGGGTAGTTCTGTCTCTTCTGTTTAGTTAGCATTCTTCACTGACTGCACATTCCATGTGCTCGACAGTCATCATCCTTTTGGCCCACCTTGTGTTCCAACTGTGGCTGCAGCAATTAGCTTCACCCTTGTATAACTGCAAAGCCTCTCACCCAGGGGCATCGCTGCTCTGACTTTTTGCCCTTGCACCTCTGACTTTGCAATGGTAGTATGTTGATAACTGCTGAAAACCAGCACTTGCAGGCATGCAAACCAGAAGTGAGAAGAGTTAACATGCTAGCTGGATGAGGTGAAGGAAAGTGACCACAGGTAAATTCTGACTTTTCCTCTGGTGAGCAGTCCTGAGGCACATTCAACATGCTCCTCAGACAACAGCTGGCCACTCTTGTGGAGCACATCTTTATAGAAGCATTCCCTCTTCAGACCCTGACTCCTGTCACCTGAGATCATTTCCTAAAATAAACTACCTGCATGTGAACTTTTGGATGAAGCTCCTTTATGTAAGAGCACTCAAATTAAGACAAACCCCAGAGGACAGGAAAGGAGCATGAAGGCAGCTAATATTTACCAAACATGTACAATATACCTGGGCTTTAGTGTGTCTTAAGTCATTTAACCTCACTTCCATCTTGTTAACTGGTTATTATGACCCCTGTTCTATAAGAGATAACTCAGATTCTTAAGGTAATGAAATTTTAAAATGTTATATAGTTAAGAAGAGATAAATAAGAACTTCAAATACTGATCTCTGAATCCAAACTCACCTCCTTTTCACCATACAAAATATCCCTGTTATATAAATGAGCCAATGTCAGCCCCCATATACTCCTAGGTTATTTGTTTCTTCACTGTTAGCTGTTCAAAATCCAGCTGTCACCTGACTCAAATTTTAACACATTCAGTCTTAAACATAACCCAGATAAGCATATTTTTTAGTATAGCCTGCCTGTTTTGCATACCCCATGACAAGTTGCCCTGCACATGCTCACCATAGATAAGATAAGCCCTGGGGCCATGCACATCCCAAGTTGATGCTACCCTTGGCGCTTTCTGACCCAGGGACTTCACACCAAGTTGCTGAGCACATCACCTAGACATTAAGCCTCCACTCTGCCCCATCTCTAGAGTAGGAAATAGCAACCCACTCTAGTATTCCTGCTTCCCTGGTACTAAGATAGTAAAGAATCTGCCTGCAATTCAGGAGACCTAGGTTCAATCCTTGGAATGGGAAGATGCCCTAGAGAAGGGAATGGCAACCCACGCCAGTATTCCTGCCTGGAAAATTCCATGGACAGACCATGGAATCACACAGTTGGCCACGACTGAACGACTTTCACTTCACTTCTAGTATTCTTGCCTGGAAAATTCCATGGACAGAGCTGTCTGGCAGGCTACAGACCATGGGTTCACAAAGAGTCAGACACAACTGAGTGTCTGAGCACATATCATACTGCTCCATCTCTCCCTGGGCTTTCTTCACTCTCTTTCCCTTCTAGACGGTGCCCTAGGTTCCCACTCCTGTAACCTCCAGATGGTGTCCCGCTGTGAGGGATTCAGAGGGTCTCCCACAGAAAGCTTCTGTCTACCGCCACCTACCGGGCATTTCCTATCCTCTGATGGGTCCCATCAACTACCTCTGGCCGCCTGATGCAAAGAGTCGGCTCATTGGAAAAGACACTGATGCTGGGAAACATTGAAGGCAGGAGGAGATGGGGATGGCACAGGATGAGATGGTTGGATGGCATCACTGACTCAGTGGACATGTGCTTGAGAAAACTATAGGAGATGGTGAAGGACAGGGAAGCCTGGCATGGGGTTGCAAAGATTTGGACACAACTGAGTGACCAAATAACAATTATAATCTAATATAATCCTGTATAAGTATTTATATGTATATATTCATGATATTATTTTACTGTTATTCCTCCTAATTTTCCTTCATACTATGTTCAGAGTTCTATATTGTTTTATGTTTTTAAGTAGGTCATGTTATTTATAAATATTATTTTGTTATAGTAAATGAGATGTAAAAATACTTTTAAAAGGATGCTATTAGATCTGCTAGATGTGAAAACCACTTTTAAAACTCCATTATAAAAGATCACCTTACCTCTTACTGGCTGTGTGGCTTCTAAATATTATATTTCCTCTGTTACCCTTAGATAATTTCTGTGTGAAAAAATGGAAGCATAATACCTTCCTCTTAGGAACAGGTTTAGGCTGAAAGTAAATAATGAGTGTCAGAATGCCTGGCCCATTTAGATCATCCTACCTACAATATAATTTGAAATTATACATTCAAAGCAGATGTGCACTCCAAAATAAGAACACAACTCAGTTTTTTAAATGAGCAAGAGATTTAAACATGCACCTTCTCAAAGAAGTTACATGAATGGAAAATAAGCTTATGAGAAGATGCTCAACATCATTTGTCATTCAGTTCAGTCACTCAGTCGTGTCCGACTCTTTGCTACCCCATGAACTGCAGCATGCCAGGCCTCCCTGTCCATCACCAAGTGCGGGAGCCTACCCAAGCCCATGTCCATTGAGTTGGTGATGCCATCCAACCATCTCATCCTCTGTCGTCCCTTTCTCCTCCTGCCCTCAATCTTTCCCAGCATCAGGGTCTTTTCAAATGAGTCAGCTCTTCGCATCAGGTGGCCAAAGTATTGGAGTTTCAGCTTCAACATCAGTCTTCCAATCAACACCCAGGACCTATCTCCTTTAGGATGGACTAGTTGGATCTCCTTGCAGTCCAAGGGACTCTCATTTGTCATTAGGGAAATAAAAATTGAAACAATGAGACATCACTGTACACGTATTAGTACAGCTCAGTTCCAAAATATGACACCATCGGCTACTAATGAATGTGCAGAGTAACAAGATCTCATTAATTGATGAGAACACAAAACTACATCAGCTTTGGAGGACAGCTGCCAGTTTCTCACAAAGCTAAACACAGTCTCACCATATAAACTGGAAATTGTACTTCTAGTTATTCACTAGCTAATTATTCTAGCTAATTTGAAAACGTGTGCCTACAAAAATCCCTGAACATGAAGGTTTACAGTAGCTTTATTTAAAATTACCAAAAACTGGAAGCAAAGTGTCATTAGATGAATGGACAGACAAACCATGGTGCAATTCATCTAATGGAATATTATTCAGTGATAAGAAGGAACAAGCTCTCAAGCCATCAAATACATGAATGGATGCCACATGCATATTGCTAAGTAGAAGAAGTTGGTCTGAAAGGATTACATACTGTTTGATTGCATTTAGATGACCTTTTGGAAATGGTAAAAATATAGAGATGATAAACAGATAAGTGGTGGGCAAAGGTTGCCGGAGAAAGTTTGAAAAGGTGAGTCACAGGTTACTTTTCTTAGTCAGTGAACATTTTCTGGATAACACTGTATTGGAGGATACAGAACAGTATGCTTTCAACAAGATCTATAGAACTCTACATCACAAAGAATGAACCTTAGGTATGTATGCAAAATCTAAAAAAATATATTTATGAGGTTGGCACATCTGAGTAGGGAATGAGGAATATGAAGAAGCAAACTTACTCTGTTAAAAATGACAAGAAACAGATCCATAGATACAGAGAACAAACTGGTGTTTTCCAGAGAGAAGGCAGGTCGGAGTTATGGGTGAAACAGGTGGAGGAGCTGAAGGGGAACAAACATCCAGTCTGACTGGAGTTACACTGCCACAAATTAATGAACACTTCAGATTATTAGAAGCTGGGCAAGGAAGAATGTTCCCCTAGAGACTTTTGAGAGAGCATGGTCTTGTCAACACATGGATTTCAGACTTACAACAACAACCACAACAAAAAGAAAAGTATTGAATATAACCCGAACTGTAAAATAAATATCTGTAAGTAATACTGACAAGTAAAGTAAATGGTTAAACAAGTGGGAGAACACACATTCCCATGCAGAAGAATTCTGAAAATGTATCTGGATAATAATCATTCAAATATGGATAAATAATTTGTCCAAGTAATGTATGAATTCTTAAAAACATGGAGCATAATACCCCACTCCCTAAGGGTGGGCTGTCATAAAGACATTAAAGAAAGCCTTAGGAAATCTGAAATAAAGTATGGTATTAATAATAATGCTTCAGTACTGGTTTGTTAAAAGTGACAAATGCAACATCCCAATGTAAGATTTTAAAAATAGGGAAATCTTGATGTGGGAATAAGGAAATCTATTATATATTATTGTGAAATAGAAACTACAATAAAGAAATAAGCCCAATGTCTAAGTCTTTCTGAGTTTGAACCCTACTCTATCCCTTCTTTATATGTGATTGGCAAGTGTTCAATTTCTTAACTTTATAATAGGGATTATCCTTGGTCTAGAAGAACCACTATGAGGATCAAATAATGTAACATATATAAATGGTCTACATGCTAAATTCTAACATAATGTCTTAGAGATTCTGGAACTTACTAAATGTTTGTTTTCTTCTGTCTTTATGAATACATTTTCAGATCTATGAAAGTCAAATAATTAAAAGGATAATGCCAAAAAACACCAGAATTATTTGAAAGCTTAACTTTCCAAACTGTATTTCAGCTTGATATGGATTTAACCAAATATAAATTTCATATTGGCAAAAGTGAGAGATTGGTTGGAAGTTAAATTCTTGGATAAAATACAAAAGCAAGTTGCCTCATACACTTTAACTACTGGCTACCACTCCTCAGGACGTGTGGATTAAAATGATGATATCATGAGACCAACAGATAAAATGAAAATGCCTGCCCTGAGATTTCATTTGAATCACTTATGTGTAAAATAGAACTGTACCTCATTTCTGAAATTACTGAAGTGTCAGTACCCAGTTAAGTTCAGTTCAGTTCAGTCACTCAGTCATGTCCGACTCCTTGCAACCCCATGGACTGCAGCATGCCAGGCTTCCCTATCCACCACCAACACCTGCAGCCTTCTCAAACTCATGTCCATTGAGTCGGTGATGCCATCCAACCATCTAATCCTCTGTCGTCCCCTTCTCCTGCCTTCAAACTTTCCCAGCATCAGGATCTTTTCAAATGAGCCAGTTCTTCGCATCAGGTGGCCAAAGGATTGGAATTTCAGCTTCAACATCAGTCCTTCCAATGAATATTCAGGATTGATTTCCTTTAGGATGGACTGTTTGGATCTCCTTATAGTCCAAGGGACTCTCAAGAGGCTTTGCCAACACCACAGTTCAAAAGCATCAATTCTTTGGCACTCTGGTTTCTTTACAGTCCAAATCTCACACCCATACATGACCACTGGAAAAACCATAGCCTTGACTAGACAGACCTTTATTGGCAAAGTAATGTCTCTGCTTTTCAATATGTTGTCTAGGTTGGTCATAACTTTTCTTCCAAGGAGTAAGTGTCTTTTAATTTCATGGCTGCAGTCACCATCTGAAATGATTCTGGAGCCCAAGAAAATAAAGTCTGCCACTGCTTCCCCATGTATTTGCCATGAAGTGATTGGACTGGATGCCATGATCTTAGTTTTCTGAATGTTAATCTTTAATTCATCTTTTTTACTCTCTTCTTTCACTTTCATCAAGAGGCTTTTTAGTTTTTCTTCACTTTCTGCCATTAGGGAGATGTCATCTGCATATCTGAGGTTACTGATATTTCTCATAAATAACATCAATACAGTATAAGAGAGTCAGCTTTACTGTTTAAACCAATAATCCCATTTTGAAAGTTGGGCAGACAAGCATCAATGAATATATGAGAAATCTTGTCCTTATTTACCTTCATTCCTGCCTACTCACAGAGGTAATTAGAATAGCATTAATTCAGTTTGAAAGACTTATATAATATGAAAAAAACCCATAAAGCCATTTAAAGGCCAAGCTCTAACATCTAACATTTTAAAACTTGGGAGTCTCCAAAACACTCATTAAAACCTTTAAACAGATAACAGTGATGTAACGAAACAAAACTAGTAAGGGATGAATGCTACAAGATAGCTCTCTCCCTTTGCCCAGTAAGAATTTTTGCTTTACTCTCTCAATATCCTTGTCACTTCCCTAATCTTTCACACTTCAAGAATTGAAGAAAAAAGGAAGACAGGAGACTCCTGGGAAGGGCTTTAGCAAATTATTGTTGCAATGTACACATTCTCCCTAGTGGTATTCCTAAATACAAGGAAAGAACTTGAGTCCATTCCATGCTATCCTGGGTTTCCATAACATTGTATAGGAGGCGGTGATCAAAACCATCCCCAAGAAAAAGAAATGCAAAAAGGCAAAATGGTTGTCTGAGGAGGTCTTACAAATAGCTGAGAAAAGAAGAGAAGCTAAAGGCAAAGGAGAAAAGGAAGATATATCCATCTGAATGCAGAATTCCAAAGAATAGCAAGGAGAGATAAGAAAGCCTTCCCCAGTAATCAGTGCAAAGAAATAGAGGAAAACAATAGATGGGAAAGACTAGAGATCTCCTCAAGAAAATCAGAGACACCAAGAGAATATTTCATGAGAAGATGGGCACAATAAAAGATATAAACAGTATGGACCTAACAGAAGCAGAAGCTATTAAGAAGAGAAGGCAAGGATACACAGAAGAACTATTCAAAAAGATTTTAATGACACAGATAACCACGATGGTGTGATCACTCATCTAGAGCCAGACATCCTAGAGTACAAAATCAAGTGGGCCTTAGGAAACATCACTACAACAAAGCTAGTAGATGTGATGGAATTCAAGCTGAGTATTTCAAATCCTAAAAGATGATGCTGTGAAAGTGCTGCACTCAGTATGCTTGCAAATTTGGAAAACTCAGTAGTGGCCACAGGACTGAAAAAAATGTCAGTTTTCTTTCCAATTCCAAAGAAAGACAATGTGAAGGAATGTTCAAAGTACTGCATAATTGCACTCATCTCACATGCTAGCAAAGTAATGCTCAAAATTCTCCAAGCTAGGCTTCAACAGTATGTGAACCAAGAACTTCCAGGTTCAAGCTGGATTTAGAAAAGGCAGAGGAACCAGAGATCAAATTGCCAATATCCACTGGATCACAGAAAAAGAAAGAGAGTTCAAGAAAGACATATACTTCTGCTTCATTGACTATGCTAAAGCCTTTGTGTGGATCACAGCGAACTGGAAAATTCTTAGAGATGAGAATATCAGACAACCTAACTTGCCTTCTGAGAAATCTGTATGTAGGCCAAGAAGCAACAGTTAGAATCAGACATGGAACAATGGACTAGTTCCAATTTGGAACAGAAGTACGTCAAGGCTGTATATTTTCACCTTGCTTATTTAAGTTATATGTAGAATCCATCATGCTAAATACCCAACTGAATGAAGCACAAGCTGGAATCAAGATTGCCAGGAGAAAGATCAATAACCTCAGATATGCAGATGACACCACTCTTATGGCAGAAAGCAAAGAGGAACTAAAAAGCTTCCTGATGAAAGTGAAAGAGGAGAGTGAAAAAGTTTGGCTTAAAACTCAGCATTCAAAAAACCAAGATCATGGCATCTGGTTCTATCATTTTATGCCAAATATATGGGGAAACAATGGAAACAGGGACAGACTTTATTTCTTGGGTTCCAAAATCACTGCAGATGGTGACTACAGCCTTGAAATTAAAAGACACTTGCTCCTTGAAAGAAAAGCTATGACAATTCTAGATAATATATTAAAAAGCAGAGACATTACTTTGCCAACAAATGTCCATCTAGTCAAAGCTATTTTTTTTTCCAGTAGTCAAGTATGGATGTGAGAGTTGAACCATAAACAAAGCTGAGTGCTGAAGAATTCTTGCTTTTGAACTGTGGTGGTGGAGAAAATTCTTAAGAGTCCCTTGGACTGCATGGAAATCTAACCAGTCCATCCTAAAGGAAATTAGTCTTGAATATTCATTGGAAGGACTGATGCTGAAGCTGAAGCTACAATACTTTGACCACCTGATGCGAAGAACTGACTCTTTGGAAAAGATCCTGATGCTGGGAAAGGTTGAAGGCAGGAGGAGAAGGGGGTGACAGAGGATGAGATGGTTGGATGGCATCACGGACTCCATCTACATGAGTTTGAGCAAGCTCTGGGAGTTGGTGATGGACAGGGAAGCCTGGCATGCTGCAGTCCATGTGGTCACAATGCATTGTACACAATTGAGTGACTGAACTGAACTGAACCTGGATTTGGATCCCAATCCTCTGAGCCTTGGTTAAACTGCTTAATTTCTCATTGTTTTATTTCACATTTGTCATCTGTAAAATGGAGGTAATAATAGCACACACCTAATAGGATTAGCAGTAAAGAATAAACTGTATAACTGTGTCGAAACTGAGAATAAATGGGTACATAGTAAGTATCTAATAAATATCAGCCAAGGTTACATTTTCCTTTATATTACTTTTCCATAATTTTTGCAACCACATTTATTAAAAGTTTTTACCTCTATGAAAATATGAAATTTGCATTAAACAAAGATGTAAGTCTTTTGTGAATAATTTCTATTTGTTGAGGCAGCTGAATCTTCAAAATGTAGTTAAGATGTTTAACCCACTAATTGTGTGATGATGTTCTTTCCTATTCTTGATTGGCTAGACAATGGGTACATATATTTTGTATTCTGTAAATATAAAATGTAAAATAACCAATTTTCTAAGCACCACAATTTTAAAGAAACTTCTTAATTTAAATAAAGTGCTTTCCAATTCTCCTTGCTTTCATGAAATGATGATATCTGGTAAGCTGATCTTTTTTTCATGATGCGAGTCCGTCCCCATGTGGGTTTGTCACTGACGTAGAAAGAAAATCAGCCAAAATGATACCACAGATGGTTCACCCAGACAGCAAGGCTACTTTATGAGCTGAAAATATCAGCTAGTATGGAAATCACACAAAAACAATAAAAAGGTCTCCCATAATTCACATTTTCTCTTTCAGATTATTATTATTAACTTTAGAGGAGCAGCTGAACACATTTTGTACCCAGTTGCTAACATCTTTATTTTTTTTCTTCCTAACCATCTTGAGAATTCCTTCTCCCAATGATCTGCTTTTGCATCTTAATGCTTTTGGGAACCAGTGGACTAAAAACACTATTATTTATGTTAATTGTGCTGTGAACTGCATTAATAAAAGAGTTTTAAAAACATTTGAGATAGTCCACATTTAAATTCTGTCTATAGTTTCACCCTTCGGTGACAGCAACATTTGCAAAGGATTGAAAATAAATTCATTTTTTGTGACAAGCTTGCAAATGTGAAGTCGAATATTAATGGCAAGGCATGAACAAATGGAACATACTGAATTTTCACAAAAGAGAATTTCCAGTGGTACTGTATCCAAGAACAGAGTTTAAGAGTAAGCAGGTAATTCATCCACATGAACTCTTCTAACATGAACCTGAAGTAATGCGCCTGCTCTTGCTAAAATGAAGGGCCACAAATTACAATGTTAATGTTACTAAAGACATTAACAACCAATCTCTTTTTAACTCAAAGAGAGAAAAATCAAAACCAGTAAGTGATGAATCTATCCAACTTGGATATATAATTAATGGTAGGTCACAGAGAATAGAGGAGAACTCATTAACACTATATTAATACTTCATTTTACAGTTGTCACTGGCTCTCATGTACTATATGTGAAAGTATTATACAAGCACAAACCCAATAATTATTTAATAAAATGATATCAATATAATCATAAAAATTCTTCATGTAAGTAGAGCAAATATTCTCTTTCTAGAGATGAGAAACAGAGAAGGCAATGGCACCCCACTCCAGCACTCTTGCCTGGAAAATCCCATGGACGGAGGAGCCTGGTAGGCTGCAGTCCATGGGGTCGCGAAGAGCCGGACACGACTGAGCGATTTCACTTTCACTTTTCACTTTCATGCACTGGAGAAGGAAATGGCAACCCACTCCAGTGTTCTTGCCTGGAGAATCCCAGGAACAGCGGAGCCTGGTGGGCTGCCGTCTATGGGGTCGCACAGAGTCAGACATGCCTGAAGCGACTTAGCAGCAGCAGCAGCAGCAAAGATGAGAAAACTAAGATCAGGGAAACTGTGACTTGCCCAAGTTAAAAGGCAACTAGTCTTCTGCATTCATACTACCTATTTTAGGGGAACAAACTCAGAAATACCCAAGTCAAGTTTCTCAGGTTGAATTTAATCTTTCACGTATTTACGAACTGGTAATATTTTACCTGCCAAGTGGCAATCTTTTCTGCCACATACAGTACAGTTTTCCACATCACTGTGTTAGTGATCCACTGCTGTGTGACACTATTACCACAAACTTAGCAGCTTAAAACAACATATGTTATCTTACAGTGTCTGTGGGTTAAGAACCTAGAAATGCTAAACTAGATCTCCTCAGGTTTTCACAAAGCCGTGTTAAAGGCTAATTGAATTGGGGTTGAGTCTTAGCTCTGGCTCAACCATGAAAGTTTTCACTTGCCAAGCCCACTCCTGTTGTTGGCAGAATTGAGTCTCTTGCAGCTGCAGAACTGAGGGCTTCCTATTTTTTGCTGACTATTGACTGGAGGTCAGTATTAGCTCCTAAAGGTCACGCACAGTTTGTTGCCACTTACGATTCCCCAACACAGCCACTTATTTCCTCAAAGCAAGCAAGGGAGGGAGAGACTCCAACAAGAGGAGCACTATAAACCTATGTAATTGCATCATATAATCCCATACAAGTAATCATGCACATTCTATTATTTTTGCCATATTTTTTAGTTAAAAGAAAATCAGAGGTACTATGCCCTGAGCCTCAGGGCTCAGGGATTGCATAATAGCATGAATACCAGCAACCAGAATTTTAGGGCTACCTTAAGAGTCTACTCTCCACAATTACTAAAAATGTATGCAATGATATGAATAATTAATTGTACTTTTTCTTATGAAAATAAGAAATAAATAAAAATAAATAAAATAAAAATAAAAAATAATAAAAAGAAATAAATAAAATAAAAAATAAGTGTGCTGATGTTACTGATAACAACTTAAGGCTTATCAACTTAATACAAAGCTAGAGATACTGTTACATAAATATTTGGTAGTGGTTTAGTCGCTAAATCATGTCTGACTCTTGTGATCCTGTGGACCTGTCAGGCTCCTCTGTCCATGGGATTCTCCAGGCAAGAATACTAGAGTAAGTTGCCATTTCCTTCTCCAACATAAATATTTAGTATCTGTCAAATACTATTACACATTAAAATGAAGTGAAGAAAAAATGAAATAAAATAACAAGTACAAAATTCAAAACATATTTGCAAAGACAGTATCTAAAAGAACATTGGGATATTTACAATTTGCTCTCTCTTCGAACTCTTCCTATAAACTGTAAGGGCACAGTTCAATTTTTGCACAAACAAATTTCAGACAATAACATATACGTTCACTGAATATGAAATTAAGCCTTGTCGCTAGTTAATAAATAGTCAAGAAATCAAAAGTAGAATCTGTAATACTTACTGGAGTTTTCATCTCAAAGTTTAACTGCCAAAACTTCAATCTGTTTATGGTAATGTTTTCTTAAAATAGCTCTTCCCTGGTGGCTCAGATGGTAAAGCATCTGCCTACAATGCGGGAGACCCGGGTTCAATCCCTGGGTTGGGAAGATCTCCTGGAAAAGGAAATGGCAACCCACTCCAGTATTCTTGCCTGGAAAATTCCATGGATGGAGGAGCCCGGTAAGCTACAGTCCATGGGGTCGCAAAGAGTCCAACATGACTGAGTGACTTCACTTTCACTTCACTTGCTTAAAATAGTTTCAAGACTTTCTGTGGCACAAAATCCTTAAGGAGGCCTACAGAACAGTATAATCAATTTCTGCTCATCCTTCCTATCATCTCCCCACACTTTTATCTCAACCACGGTTAACTTCTACAACAGACACTCCTTTGTACATAGTGTTCTGGCAACACCAGTGCCCTTTCATCACTCCCTTCCTAATTTATTTATCACTTCCTAAGATCACAAGTCAACACTGAAATCAGATTGATGATATTCTCTGCAGCCAAAGATGGAGAAGCTCTATACAGTCAGTAAAAACAAGACCAGGAACTGACTGTGGCTCAGATCATGAACTCCTTATTGCCAAATTCAGACTTAAACTGAAGAAAATAGGGATAATCACTAGACCATTCAGGTGTGACCTAAATCAAATCCCTTATGACTATACAGTGGAAGTGAGAAACAGATTTAAGGGACTAGATCTGATAGACAGAAAGCCTGATGAACTATGAACGGAGGTTTGTGACATTGTACAGGAGACAGGGATCAAGACCATCCCATGGAAAAGAAATGCAAAAAGGCAAAATGGCTGGCTGAGGAGGCCTTACAAATAGCTGTGAAACAAAGAGAAGCGAAAAGCAAAGGAAAAAAAGGAAAGATATTCCCATCTGAATGCAGAGTTCCAAAGAATAGCCAGGAGAGATAAGAAAGCCTCCCTCAGTGATCAATGCAAAGAAATAGAGGAAAGCAACAGAATGGGAAAGACTAGAGATCTCTTCAAGAAAATTAGAGATACCAAGGGAACATTTCAGGCAAAGATGGGCTCAATAAAGGACAGAAATGGTATGGACCTAACAGAAGCAGAAGATATTAAGAAGAGGTGGCAAGAACACACAGAAGAACTGTACAAAAAAGATCTTCATGACCCAGATAATCACAATGGTGTGATCACTCACCTAGGGCCAGACATCCTGGAATGTGATGTCAAGCAGGCCTTAGAAAGCATCACTACGAACAAAGCTAGTGGATGTGATAGAATTCCAGTTGAGCTATTTCACATCCTGAAAGATGATGTTGTGGAAGTGCTGCACTCAATATGCCAGCAAATTTGGAAAACTCAGCAGTGGCCACAGGACTGGAAAAGTTCAGTTTTCATTCCAATCCCAAAGAAAGACAATCCCAAAGAATGCTCAAACTACCGCACAATTCCACTCATCTCACACGCCAGTAAAGTAATGCTCAAAATTCTCCAAGCCAGCCTTCAGCAATACGTGAACAGAGAACTTTGAGATGTTCAAGCTGGTTTTAGGAAAGGCAGAGGAACCAGAGATCAAATTGCCAATATCCACTGGATCATTGAAAAAGCAAGAGATTCCAAAAAAACATCTATTTCTGCTTTATTGACTATGCCAAAGCCTTTGACTGTGTGGATCACAATACACTGTGGAAAATTCTGAAAGAGATGGGAATACCAGACCACCTGACCTGCCTCTTGAGAAACCTGTATGCAGGTCAGGAAGCAACAGTTAGAACTGGACATGGAACAACAGACTGGTTCCAAATAGGAAAAGGAGGACGTCAAGGTTGTATATTGTCACCCTACTTATATAACTTATATGCAGAGTACATCATGAGAAACGCTGGGCTGGAAGAAGCACAAGCTGGAATCAAGATTGCTGGAAGAAATATCAATAACCTCAGATATGCAGGAACACCACCCTTATGGCAGAAAGTGAAGAGGAACTAAAAAGCCTCTTATTGAAAGTGAAAGAGGAGAGTGAAAAAGTTGGCTTCAAGCTTAACATTCAGAAAACTAAGATCATGGCATCTGGTCCCATTACCTCATGGGAAATAGATGGGGAGACAGTGGAAACCATGTCAGACTTTATTTTTGGGGCTCCAAAATCACTGCAGATGGTGACTGCAGCCATGAAATTAAAAGATGTTTACTCCTTGGACGGAAAGTTATGACCAACCTAGATAGCATATTAAAAAGCAGAGATATTACTTTGCCAACAAAGGTCAGTCTGGTCAAGGCTATGGTTTTTCAGTGTCGTGTATGGATGTGAGAGTTGGACTGTGAAGAAAGCTGAGCGCTGAAAAATTGATGCTTTTGAACTGTGGTGTTGGAGAAGACTCCTGAGAGTCCCTTGGACTGCAGGGAGATCCAACCAATCCATCCTAAAGGAGATAAATCCTGGGTGTTCATTGGAAGGACAGATGCTGAAGCTGAAACTCCAATACTTTGGCCACCTCATGCACAGAGTTGACTCATTGGAAAAGACCCTGATGCTGGGAGGGATTGGGGGCAGGAGGAGAAGGGGACAGCAGAGGATGAGATGGTTGGATGGCATCACCAACTAGATGGGCATGAGTTTGAGTAAACTCTGGGAGTTTGTGATGGACAGGGAGGCCTGGTGTGCTGCGATTCATGGGGTCGCAAAGAGTCAGACACGGCTGAACGACTGACTGAACTGAACTGAAGATCACAAGTATATTTTTCTCAGGAAAGCCAAGTTCTTTTGTTAGAGTGGTATTTCTTTTTTTTTTTTTTTTTTTTTAAGTATTTTATTTTTATTTTTATTTTTTTTATTTTTTTAAATTTTTTTATTAGTTGGAGGCTAATTACTTCACAACATTTCAGTGGGTTTTGTCATACATTGATATGAATCAGCCATAGATTTACACTTATTCCCCATCCCGATCCCCCCTCCCATCTCCCTCTTCACCCGACTCCTCTGGGTCTTCCCAGTGCACCAGGCCCGAGCACTTGTCTCATGCATCCCACCTGGGCTGGTGATCTGTTTCACCATAGATAGTATACATGCTGTTCTTTTGAAACATCCCACCCTCACATTCTCCCACAGAGTTCAAAAGTCTGTTCTGTATTTCTGTGTCTCTTTTTCTGTTTTGCATATAGGGTTATCATTACCATCTTTCTAAATTCCATATATATGTGTTAGTATGCTGTAATGTTCTTTATCTTTCTGGCTTACTTCACTCTGTATAATGGGCTCCAGTTTCATCCATCTCATTAGGACTGATTCAAATGAATTCTTTTTGACAGCTGAGTAATATTCCATGGTGTATATGTACCACAGCTTCCTTATCCATTCATCTGCTGATGGGCATCTAGGTTGCTTCCATGTCCTGACTATTATAAACAGTGCTGCAATGAACATTGGGGTGCACGTGTCTCTTTCAGATCTGGTTTCCTCAGTGTGTATGCCCAAAAGTGGGATTGCTCATGAAAAGGTGCTCAACATCACTCATTATTAGAGAAATGCAAATCAAAACCACAATGAGGTACCATTACACGCCAGTCAGGATGGCTGCTATCCAAAAGACTACAAGCAATAAATGCTGGAGAGGGTGTGGAGAAAAGGGAACCCTCTTACACTGTTGGTGGGAATGCAAACTAGTACAGCCACTATGGAAAACAGTGTGGAGATTCCTTAAAAAACTGGAAATAGAGTGGTATTTCTTAATAGAATTTATCTCAGTTCATAATTACCCATTCATTTAAAAAAATACACTTTACTGTTTGATGAATGTTTTCTAATCTATTAGACCAAAAATTAATAAAAGTAGGGACTGACCAAGTCTAATAATGGGCATGAGTATATCCTTAGTGCTTGGCTTCCTGGTTAGGATATAGATGCTCAATAAATATGTTCCAAGATGAATCAATCAACCAATTGACCAATCAATGATTACCAATGTTTTCACACTGGACCTTCAACAACTCACCTCCTAATTCAATTTCTATGTTTTGACCCCATTTATTTTTTTGACTAATCAATGCACTTTTAGAAGCAATCTATAATCCATTTTAATAGAGTTAAATAGTATTTTGTTTTTCATTTGGGGGATGTGAGTGAAGTGAAGTCGCTCAGTCATGTCCGACTCTTTGCGACCCCATGGACTGTAGCTTGTACCAGGCTCCTCCATCCATGGAATTTTCCAGGCAAGAGTACTGGAGTGGGTTGCCATTTGGAGTATAAAGGGACATAACTGAAGCAGAGAATAAAAAATGTTAAGCTTTTGGAAGGAGTGAAGACTTTTAGTATCATTTTTATCATAGGCAAGTGGCACCCAAACCTCTGTAACTTGCAAGAAATAGAACTGTGGGAGTCTGGGGATGGGTATTGTTAAAGTCTTTATATTCTTTTAAATTTTTTGATTTGCAATGAAGTAGTAAATTTTTTTAAGAAATAAGAGAAATTTCCAGAAATTTAACTGTAGGAAGCAGTTCTCCTGAAAGTTACATAACCAAAGATAATCCATTCTTATATTAAAAGAAAATTAGAAAACTAAAAGAACTAAAATTTTTGTACTGCAGTCTCAAATTTAATCAACGATTACATTCAAAATCAGTGAGAGTAAAGAAATCCACGGTGATTCTGAGATAGATCTGCCTGACTTATTTATTGTTATCTGTTGCCAGTCTAGACTTTGAGCTAACCTCCCAGAATTCTGTTAGAATTAATGAGTGCTAGTTGTAAACAGATCTTGGGTGACCTCTCCCTCGCTCCTACATCTGATAACAAGTTTAGCAGAGAGGTTTTCAATTTGCTGGCTCAATAAGTGAACTTTAAGGACTCTGTCATTGCAAGTTGTTTTGTTGACCAGACTTAGGGCAGATGTGTATTAAAATCAAATGCAGATATCACAATAGGTCTTTTTGAAAATCCTCTTTAACATCTACGGAACTACTGCAGAGAAAACTTGGTTAAATTATCTCCATTAAGCCCAGGGTGGCTGTTGCAATCATCATCACAAGGAGTAATCTGTTATATAAGAGGAGGCAGTGGTATCTGGAATCAGCCACCCTTTCTCCCACTTCTTTTCCACAGAAAGCTAAAGCAAGACACCCTTTTCTCGAAAGCATTAATGGTATACTTAATCCAAAGTAAGAAAGCTCTTAAAACTTCAAGTCAAATTGATTATAACACTGTTTCCTCTGCACATGGCATCTTTAATTTTTCCCCATTGCGACAAGACACTTGAGTCTCAAACCATTTCTTGTGTAACTGCTCAAATCAAAGCAAATGTCTGAATTTTAATGGGAAATGTTACAATTATGGCTGAGGTTTATATTATCTTTGTGCATAGGTTGAACTTTATAGCAACCTGGACACTTTTCCTAAGGAGACATGGGCTTTACTTTCAGATATATCAATGGGGCAGAGATTTTAAGCTACAGAAAATGGTGTGAGGCCGTTTATCCAGAGCATTCATTCCAGTGCGGGTCAACCAAGCCCCAAGCACCTGTTTTCTTTATGAGTGCACACACTGCCTGAGTTACACTGATTATTGTCTCAATTCTTCCTTTTACCTTGCCTGTGGGGACAGTCTGCCAACATTTAGGGCTTCAACCAAGAATGACAAGAACCCACGGGAGGCCCCATTTGGCTCTTGCCAGCCAAGGAGAGAACTGGAGCAGAAAACGAGCTCCTCCATGGACTCCCAGTGGATTTCGGCCTTTATCTTTCCTTCTAAAGATATCTGTAGATATTTCTCATATGCACATTGCAAAAATCAATTTATATCATTCCCTTCAATTGCCCTATAAGGCTACTGTTTTTAACTGCACCCAAATATCCAAGTAAACAAGGATTTGCTGAATCAAAGTTCCCATTTGTCAATAAGGTGTTGTCAGTTTCAGAATGTAAAAGATCACCAAAGCCATAATGAGACATGCATCATCTGATATGTTTTCCTAGATTCCAAAAAATAGTGAGTTAGCTTCCTGAGGAATATTGGGCCTGAAAACTATGCAGTTTAAATCACCTTCATTTACATATTCAAGTAGCTAAGGAGTGTCCACCCTACCCAAGGCATAGAGTGAGGCACGGTTGGATTTAAGGACAGGCTATAAAGACATAAATAACTTTATTTTTACCCTTGCCTCTCCCTCTGCCCTAGGAAAATATAATTTAATTAGGAAGGAAGGGCTCATATACAATTGCTAAGTAAAGGATTAAGTAAAAAGAAATCTTTAAAGGACAAAGAAAGTGGTTTATACATCAAAGGAAGAATAGAAAATATTTCTGCCTGTGTCAAGGGCCAAAGAAAGAAATCAGGAAGCTGTCAGGGGAATGAATATTCACATGAAGAATAAATTAGAAAGGAAAGGAAATAGGACAAATTATGAGCAAGGCCTTCAAAAATTTTGGAGTGTCATTGAACATGATGATCCCTGTTCAGTTATAGTAAATCAAATAAGTAAATTAGAAAAAGAAAAGATTTTCTCAAGCAATACAGACTATTTGGCATTCCTAAATGACAACATCCAATGTCCGCAAAACAAGTATCTATGCACAAGAAGAGTGTGACTAACAGACCATAAAATCAGACAAGGGAAAACAAATGCCTGAACTCCAAAGAAATGGAGTACTAGTTTCTTTATGCTGTATAAGACGTTATTACAAATCTAGCAGTTTCAACCAACACACAATTTTCTCACAGTATCAGGATGCTGGGTTCAGTGTATATGCATTCTCTACTCAGGGCCTTACAAGGCTGAAGTCAAGATGCCAGCAAATCTGAGATCTTTTTTTTGAAGTTGAAGGTCACCTTCCAACTTCTGTAGTTACTGACAAAATTTATTTTCTTGCAGTTGTAAGAATGTGACCCTCAAAGGGCTTAGCCAGTTCCTTGCCATGTGATCCAGTCTACAGGCAATTGATAGCATAATAGCTTGCTTCTTCAAGACTGGAGATTCTCTCTGTTCAGCCTCCCAAATCTGTTTTAAGTAAACATTCCAGCATCTCAGCCATATAACATAACCAGTGATAACAAATCACCTTTGAAATATCCTATTGGGGAGAAGTAAATTACAGAATTCATTCATATTCAAGGAGAGGGGATTTTACAAGGGTGTGGATCATTGGAGGTAACCTTAAGGCATCTACCCATTCAATGGATATAATGCAAATAGAATGATGGAACTAGCATACTGATCAACTAGTACCAACTGGGTACTTATCTTTATCCAAGTATGAATCATCATAATTCATTTCCTTTTCCTTACATTTGAAAAGGAATAAACTTTACATAGAATACAACTTTAAACTTGAGCAAATGAGTCATTGTCCCAGGCCTTATGCTGTAGAGTTCCTTACTATGACACTCTTCTAGCTGCGTACCTCCACATAGGAAAAGGGGTCTATGGGGTCAAAGGAATAGCCCAACTGGAGCCCATTATTTTCTTTTTCATGCCGTCCTCTGGATACTTAAGTATGCATAGCTCTGTGCCCAGGTAGTCCCAAGCCTGCTTCCTGCGGCATTGTAGCCCCCTTCCTTCCATCTGTCTTCCTAAAGGCAAATTGTTTCACTGATGTACATAACTTTAAGTCCTAGGAATTATTCAAAGGGTTGATCTTTTCAGGAAGCCATTGCCTGGGACAAAACTGGGACTTATGATCTGAGTGGCCTATAGATATTTTCTTGGCTTTCCACAGGACAGGTTGGAATCAGGAAAGAGAATTGAAGAGGTGGACATTAGATGGAATACTCTCCATTTGCTCTTTTTTTCCTCAGGCCTTACAAATGTTAGAGGTAGGTCTGTCCACATTTAGAAATCCCATTTTGAGTAGATAATTTCATGAATCACCATGGGATCAAATGATAACCCACTCAAATATTTGTCTTCCTCTTTGCTAAGTGAAAAACAGTCCCTAAAGAAGTTGGAATAGAAAATGCTATCTCATCAATAAAAAGCAAATGAATAACAACACCTTACATCAATTCAGGGGAAATAAAATGGTTCTCTGTAGAATAAGTTTAATATAAGATACCCAAGACACTTAAATGCTTCAAACTGTACATTTTTGAAAGGACTGTGATATTCAGTTCAGACTTTCATCACATAAGGTATGAGAGATAAAATCATATGTTGAACATAAAACTCAAAAAAGACACTTGGGAAAGAGAAAAGGAAAAAAAAAATCCTCCCAAAGTACATTAATTGGAAATATTGTTCAGAGATTTTTAAAAAGATATCTATGATGAGGTTTTAGTGCTGACCACAAGCACTTTTGAGCATCCTCTAATACTAGAAAATTATAATAGAATCAGGTATTCATGCTACCCACTGGAGGCTGTCCTGGCTGTTTACAATATGGCACTGGCAAGGGTTTGGAACTCAATAGCTTTCTTCCAAGTTTTCATTTTCCAACTTCATGGTTATTCCTGATAAACATCTGTGTATCAAATTGTGTGCTGGGCACATTGGTACTGATATGACATCAAATGTCTTTTCCTCCATCTGTTGCCTGCTGAGGTAACACTTAATTCACTTTTTTTTCTTAAAAGCACTTCAGTCAGGGAGGGGCAGTTCAAGATATTACTGTAGAAAGATCCTGAAAACATGCATCCTCCCATAAGTGCAAGAAATCGACAGCTTCACATGGAACAACTCACTCTGAAAAAGACCTAAGAATCTGCTGAACAGTTGCTCCATAGCACTACATGGAGTCAGGTGGGAGAGGCTGAGACAAGGTCTCACCAAATACCCCAATCCCAACAGAGTGACCCACAATTGCATGGAATCAAATATAAGCATGGAAGTTACCCCTGAGGAGCAAGGGGTTTGTGTCCCCATCAGGCACCCCAATTCTTGTGACCAGCACCAGAGAGAAGCCCTCAGAACACCTGACTTTGAAAACCAATGGGGTTTATGCCTATGAGAACTATAGGCATATAGTTCTGGTGGCTTGGCAGAACTGGCTCCGGTGGTTGGCAGACTTCCATTTCTGGGACCTATGAGTCTGAAATATTCACAATATAATTGCAGTCCCAATTAAGAACATAATTGCAGTCCCACAGGATTATATGTATTTGCATATCTTGAAAGTTACTGCTTGAGGGTCTAGTTTGCAATCAGCCTGAAACTAGGTGTTGTCTAAGATCCCTTCTTCTGGAATACTCACAGGTATTGGCATACCCTCAACAAATAGGATATATATATATATATAATATGAAGTGAACTGAAAGTCACTCAGTCTTGTCTTACTCTTTGTGACCCCATGCACTATACAATCCATGGAATTCTCCAGGCCAGAATACTTGGAGTAGGTAGTCTTTTCCTTCTCCAGGGGATCTTCCCAACTCAGGGATAATATATATTATATATATGTGTATATGTGTGTATATAAATATATATATTTTTATATATGTATATATATAAATCAAATGGCTTGCTGCTACTGCTGCTAAGTCGCCTCAGTCGTGTCCGACTCTGTGCGATCCCATAGGCGGCAGCCCACCAGGCTCCTCCATCCATGGGATTTTCCAGGCAAGAGTACTGGAGTGGGGTGCCATTGCCTTCTCCATCAAATGGCTTAAATAACCACAAAAATTTGAGAAAGAACCAAGAACTAGGGCAAGATTAAACGATGAGCTTTATCTCCTATGTAAAGCCATTCCTCCAAGATGGAAAAGACAGATGTTTCACCTAATACACAGAAAAAAAACACATAGTCAAGCAAAGTAAGGAAACAGAGGAATATGTTCGAAATGAAAAAAATAAAATAAAATAAACCCCCAGGGGCAGGGGAACTTAATGAAACAGAACATATAATTTACCTGAGTTCCTTTAAAATACCTATGAAGAATTCAAATTAATGGTCATAAAGATGCTCAGCAAAACCAGAAGAATGGATAAACATAGGATTTCTTTAAAGAGACAGAAATTATGTTTAAAAGTGCCAAAGAGAAATCACAAAGCTGAAAAATATACTAGAGGGGTTCAACAGTAGTGCAGATGAAGTAAAATAAATGATTTGTGAACTATAAGGCAAGGAAATGGAACTCATACAGAGCAGCACACAGAAAAAAATAATTTTATAAAGTGAAGATAAGTTAAGGGACCAATGAGACAGCAACAAAGAAATAATAATATTTATTATTAACAAAATAATAATATAGTAATATCATTACTATTTTATTATTATAACCAAAATAAATAGTAATATTTGCATTTTGAGGATCCTAGAAGAAGAAGAAAGAGTAAGAAAGGGGCAGAAAGTTTATTTGAAGAAATAATGGCTGAAAACTTTCCTAGCTTACAGAAGGAAACGCATCCAGATCCAAGAAGCCCAGAGAGTTCCAAACATGGTAAACCCAGAGAGTCTCAGGCTTAGACACACTGCAATAAAATGTCAACATTTAGAGACAATTCTAAGGGAAGCAGGAGAAAAGTAGCTTGCTATGTTTAAGAAAATCCCCTTCTAAAAACAAATATTGCAGGGCAGTAGAGTGGCACGGGATATACAAATTTCAAAAAGAATAAAAACTTCCAACCAAGAATACTCTACCCAGCAAGGTTATCATTCAGAATTGGCAGATAAATAGTTTTCCAGACAAGCAAAACTAAAGGGGTTCAAAAAAACCCACTAAACTGGCCTTACCAGAAATATTAAAGGGACTTGGTTAAGTTGAGAAGAAAAAGCACTGATTAGTAACAAGAAAACATGTGAAAGTAGAAATATCTCTGATAAAGATAAATGCACAGTAAAATTAGTGGATCTAACATTAATGAAGCAAGTATAAATGTTAATAGATAAAAGTAGTAAAATTATAATTAAAACAATTAGTTAAGGGATACACAAAATATTCTTGCCTGGAGAATCCCAGAGATGGGGGAGCCCGGTGGGCTGCCATCTATGGGGTCGCACAGAGTCAGACACGACTGAAGCGACTTAGCAGCAGCAGCAGCAGCACAAAATAAAAGATCTGAAATATAGTATCAAAAACATAAAAGCTAGATAGGGGAACAAAATGGAGAGTTTTAGAATACATTCAAGCTTAACCTGATATCAATGTGTGTGTGTGTGTGTGTGTGTGCATTATATATGATTCTCACAGTAAACACAAAACAAAAACCTATAGGAGATACATACAAGATAATGCAAAAGAGATGTATGCATAACAGTGTCGAAATTCATTAAACCACAAAGAAAGAAAGCAAGAGAAAAATAAAGGAACAGAGAAAAACTACAAAACCACCAGAAAGCGATCAACAAAGTGTCAGTAAGTATATACCTATTAATAATATTCTAAATGCAAATTTTCAAAGACAGTATGGATTTAAAAAATGACCCTTCTATGTGCTGCCTATAAGAGATTCACGTCAGATGAAAGGATTAGCCATATTGAAAATGAAGGAGTAGAAAAAGTTGTTTCATGAAAATACAAATGGAAAGAAAGCTAGGGTAGCTATACTCATACTAGATAAAATACTTAAATAAAATATTAATAAAATACAAATATATGCCTTGCATAAATGATAAAGGGCTCAATACAACAAGAAGCTATAACATTTGTAAATATTTGTGGACCCAGCATAGGAGCACCTAAATACATGGAGCAAATACTAAAAGACCTAAATGGAGAAACTGACTACAATATTATTCAAGGGGACTTTTATAGTCCACTTACATCAAAGGATAGATCATACAGACAGAACCTCAGTAAGAAAACATTCGCTTTATGTGTTAATAGATATATACAGAATATTGTATCTTAAAGTGGCTGTGTATAAATTCTTCTAAGGGAAATGAAACATTTTATACGGTGCATCATATACTATACCACACACACACAAAAAAAAAACTCATTAAATTTAAGGAGATTGATTACATCGAGAATTTTTCCACCAAAATTCTACTAGACTAGGATTGTACTACAGGAAGGAAAAAAAAAAAACACAACTATGTATAAAATAAACATGCTACTGAATAACTGATAGGTCAATAAAGAAATCAAAGAAGAAATTAAGAAATATCTTGAAACAAGTGAAAACAAGATCATACCATAATCTATGAGATGCAGCAAAAGCAGTTCTAAGAGGAAAGTTTATAGTGATACAGCCCTACCTCACAAACAAGAAAAATATCAAATGAAAAATTTTAATTTACTCCTAAAGAAACTAAAAAAGAAAATCAAAGTGCAAAGTTAGTCGAAGAAAGGAAATAATAAAGATTAGAGCAGAAATAAATGAAATAGAGATTAAAAAGACAATGAAACTAAGAGTTGGCTCTTGGAAAATATAAACAAATTTGAAAAACTTTAGCTAGACTCACAGTCTAGGTTCGATGCATGAGACAGGTGCTCGGGGCTGGTGCACTGGGATGACCCAGAGGGATGGGATGGGGAGGGAGGTGGGAGGGGGTTCCAGGATGGGGAACACATGTAAACCCATGGCTGATTCATGTCAAGGTATGGCCAAAAACCACTACAATATTGTAAAGTAATTAGCCTCCAATTAAAATAAATAAATTTTTAAAATTTTAAGAAAAAGAGGAGGGAGGATCAAATAATAAAATCAGAAATGAAAGAGGAGGAATTAAAACCAATCCCAAAGAGATAAAAAGGAGTGTTAAAAAATTACTATGAACAATTACACCTAAACAAATTGGGCAATCTAGGGACAAAAAAAGAATTTTTACAAATATTCAATCTTCCAAGAGTGAATCGTGAGGAAATAGAAAATCTGATTAGACTGATTATTAGAAAGGAGACTGAATAATCCAAAACTAAAGTCTAGGACCCAAAGGATTCCCTGGGTCCTTATGTTACCAAACACTCAAAGTTTTAATACCTATCCTTCTCAAACGTGGCTTCCCTGGTGGCTCAGACAGTGAAGAATCTGCCAGCAATGCAGGAGACCCAGGTTCAATCCCTGGCTTGGGAAGATCCCCTGGAGAAGGAAATGGCCACCCCCTCCAGAATTTTTGCCTAGAGAATTCCATGGACAGAGGAGTCTGGTGGACTACAGTCCATGGGGTCATAAAGACTCCGGCATGACTGTGCAACTAACACTTCAACTTTCACTTCTCAAACTTCTCAGAAATTTGAAGAGGAAGGAAAGCTTTCAAACTGATTTTTCAAGGCCAGAATACCCTGATACCAAAATCAGACAAGGACTTCACATAAAAAGGAAAATTACAGGCAATATCCATGATGAGCATAGATTTTAAAAATTTGACAAAATACTAGTAAACCAAATTTAACAATACATTAAAAGATTTACACACAATTATAAAATAGAATTTATTTTTGGGATTCAAGGATGATTTAACCTAGGCAAAATCAACAAGGTATATCACGTTAATAAACTGACACTCTCACCACTTTTATTTAACATGGTATTAGGAGTCCACAACAATTAGGTAGGAAACAGAGATAATAGGCATCCAAATTGAAAAGGAATATGTAAAACTGTCATTATTTTATATATAGAAAACCCTAAAGACTCCATAAAAAATAATTTTACATTATATACAAAAAATAATTCAAAATAGACTCAAGATTTGAATGTAATACATGAAAGCATGATACTCCTAGGAGAAATCACAGGTGATAAACTTCTCAACATTGGTCTTAGAGATAATTTTATGGATCTGAATCCAAAGGCAAACCAACAAAAGCATAAGCAAATAGGAGTGCATTAAACTGAAAAACTCTGTATAGGGAAGAAAACTATTAATGAAATGAAAAGATAACTTACTGAATGGAAGAAGATACTTGCAACCTATATATCTGATAGTGGTTATTAACCAAAACAGAAAGAACTCATACAACTCAATAACAACAAAAAATTTCAAAATGGCCAGAGGATCTGAATAAACATTTTTCCAAAGAAGACAGACAGATGGCCAACAGGCACATTAATAGATGCTCAGTATCACTAAAAATGGGGGAAATGCATTCCAAAATCACAATGAGCTATCACCTCACACCTGTAACAATGGTGAGTCTCAAAAAGAAGACAATTAATGACTATTGGTGAGGATGTGGAAAGACAGGAATCCTCATGCACTTTTTGGCGGGAATGCAAATTGGAGCAGTATAGTGGTTCCTCAAAAAACAAAAAAAGAAAAAAAGAAATATTGTATGATCCAGAAATTCCACTCTCAGGTATTTATTTAACTGAAGAAAATGAAAACACTAATTTGAAAAGATATATGCACCCTTATATTTATTGCAGTATTATCTACAATGGCCAAGATACAGAAACGATATAAGTATCTGTCAATGCATGAATTGATAGAAGGAAGATGTAGTATATATACACCTTGGAATATTTTTCAGCCGTAAAAATGTATGAAACCTTGCTTTTGTGACAACATGGATGGACTTAGAGGATATGATGCTAAGTGATATAAGTCAGAGAAAAACAAATACTGCATGATTTCATTTTTATGTGGAATAGAAACAAAATCAACAAAAGGAAACTTATGAACATGGAGAACAGATTAATGTTTGCCTGGATGGATGGACAAAATGGGTGAAGGGAACCCATCAGGAGGTATACACTTGCAATTATAAAATAAATAAGTTACGGGAATATAATGCATAGCATGCACACTATAGTCAATAATACTGCATTGCATGTTTGATTGCTGCTAAGAGAATAAATATTAAAAGCTCTTATCACAAAAAATGTTGTAACTTTGTACAGTGACAGCCAGCCACTAGATTTATTCTGGGGATTATCTCATAACATATACAAATATCAAATTATCATGTTGTACACCTGAAACTAATGTTATATGTCAATTATGCTTCAATAAAATTGTTTTTTAAGAAAAGCTGTTCAGTCAAGCCTCAACTTTCACCACATTTGAACCCAAAAAGAAAAAAAAAAATTCTTGGCAAGAATCCATTTAATGTTAATAGCCTCAAAGTTCACAGAAACACTATTTACAATAGCCAAGACATGGAATCAACTTTAATGTCAATGGACAGAGGTATCGATAAAGAAGATGAGTATTAGTCATAAAATAAGAATGAAATAATGTCATTTGCAGTAACATGGATGGACATAGAAACTATCATATGAAGTACAGCAAGTCAGAAAAAGACATATATGACATTACTTACATGTGGAATCTTAAAAAATTATACAAATGAACTAACTTACAAAACAGAAATAGACTCAAAGACATAGACAATAAACTTATGGTTACCAAAGGGGATAGAAGTGGGGGTAGAGGTAGATTAGGAGTTTGTAACACATACATTGGAGAAGGACATGGCAACCTACTTCAGTATTCTTGCCCTGAGAATTCCATGTACAGAGGAGCCCGGAGTGTTATAGTCCATGAAGCGGCAAAGAGTCAGACAAAACTGAAAAATCAACAACAACAACAATACATACATACATACATACCGCTACATATAAAATAGATGAAAATAAGGACAGGAAACTATATTCGATATATTATAATGATGTATAATTGAAAAGAATCTAAAAAAGAAATGTACAACTGAACCACTTTTCTGTACACTTGAAAAAACTTCTTCCTGATTGAGTTATCCTTCAAATATTAGAAGTGCATAATTGATCAAAACCACACAAATATGTAATGAATTTGGATAAACAAGAAACACATTAAAAGTGAAATTCAATTGAAAATATATTTCTAAATGAAATGAAGAAAACATAAATAGCAAAATATATTTTGAACATTTTTAAAGTTATAACTTAAGTATCTTATTAGTATACATGTCATAATTGGCCATGTGTCTTGCTTAGTATATGTATAGTCATGCCTTAAATATTAGCAGAAAATATACTTGATAAAAGGCCAAGGTAGTGGGGATGTGTGTGGATGGTATTACAGAATTATTCACTCTCCTTGGCTTAGACTCTTTTTTTTCCCCAGAATCATCTTATAATATGTCTGGGTCACATCTAAAGAAAATAAAGTCAAATGAGGCAGAACTTTCCACTTTAGTCCCACAAACACTGACTTAACTTCCAATTCAGTTTTCCAAATAGTTTCTTTTTTTTTTAATAATAGGATAAAAATTGACAGCAATTTTCCTCATGAGCCTCATGTTTTAAAATACATGTCAATAACTAAGTGGCATCCAATAATTCATAATACGACTATTGTTTATTGCAAAGGCATATGTAATTGCCAATCAACATGATTCATGTGCATGAAATCATGACTGGTTCCTAGAGTAAGTTAATCTATGTCAAGGCAAAGCAAAGGCAAAAGAATTAGCTTTTCAGCTATCTGTATCTCAAGTTTTGAAATGCATAAGTGTCTATCAACACTTTTAATCTTGGACCAAATATTAGAAAGAGATTACTCCTGTAAGAGCTGGAGCTATTAACAGATCATTGTGACCCAAAGATAATTTTAAACAATTCATTGAGTTTTTAATTATATCAAGAATGCTATTTCAGATATTTTTTATTGTGAGATTATGTTCTTTTCGTTTTTGTTAACACCATTTTTCCCTTTTGAAATTATATTGATAGCATGTCTTTTTAATTTATTTTACCTTTTCCATCTTTTTTTCTTCTTCTTTTTTCCTCCTCTCCCCTTTCCTCTCCTCCTCCTACTCCAGTACTGCCTGTCTCTGGTCTTTATTCTCAGTTCAAATTCTCAATAGGTAATCTAATTAACCGACCTATGAATGGATATCAACCCCAAGTCAGATGCCCCTTCACATTCCAATCAACAGTGACCACTGAGAAAAGCATAATCTGTTGCAACCATGTCTCCTGTATGCAATGACTTTTTCTTTTTTTAAGAAAGTGACAAATAGAAACACATGTTTAGAATGCAAATCAGTATGGGTATAATGATTACTGCTTTGTAAATAAATAAAATTGTAGAAATCATTAGGACAGAAAGAATTCTTAGCACCCCTTGCTCCTGGACTCCCACAAAAGGCAGGTAGCTTCATATCTCTTTAAGCCTGTTTCCAGAGGCATTATGCAGTTAGCAAGGAAAATACAAAGTGATTAACATTTGAAATCTCATTACATTTGCAGACACTGCTTTTGCCATGTGATATGATGTAGTATCAGTCCTTCAGTATTCTGACTCTATTCATTTCTCATGGTTTCAGCCGTGCAGAAGTGTGTGTGATGAATGAATTAGCAGGAAAAATCAAGCATGAGCAGAGCCAAAAGGACAGTATTTGCTGCCCAGGCAATTGGAAGAAAGAATTTATAAGCTGATGTATAGAAGAAGAAATCCTTTTATGTTAATCCATCATTAGAGAATTTACCAATCATACATTCAGAAATAATTAAAATATAAGATATAAATGTAAATAGGAACTAAGTAAGAAGTTATCTGGCACAAAAATTACACCATGTTTTCATTTGTGGGCAATATTGTGATCAAGAGGGTGAAGATTGGTTCCTGAGGGTAACGCAAATGTAGGACTCACGATGGATTGTGGCCCTACAAAATGTTAGAATACATAATCAGATATACAGTGCAGCTATGGTATTAAAATTTCATGCTGGGATGCTAATTAGGAAAATGTCTAAATATTTTTCCTTAAGGAAACATATAGCAATTGTGGAGGTGGTGATGGTGATGATGGTTTTAAGAACTGGTAAAGCAATGTTGCACAGTTAGATGAAGAGAAAGAGCACATCAAACGTTTTCCAAGTCAATGGAATATGCCAATTGTGAATGAGCTTATAGATGTTTTAGGACAAAATGTTGAAGATAAAACATATTTTGTTATTTACTATAGGAGAAAATTAAAAGAAATAGAGAAAAGTTCCTTCAAAAAAAAAGTAAAGATTAGATATACAAGCCTTTTAGCAGGTCTCAACATGACTATTGCTTGTGTAATCAAATTAGAAGAAATTAGAGGATGTTTTTACATAGTGTTGGAATAAAATCAAAGAAGATACCACGAGTGAAATCACATGCAGTCTTTCTAGAAAGTAATCCAAAGTTGGCAAAATACATGGAAAAGGTTCAGACACAGACCTAAAATATATTCTAATTAAGACGAGAGAAGCAAAAGTGAAAGGTAGCCATGGATGAGACAGGAAACACATATGTAGAAGTGCGCTTAGTGTGACTGCTTACTAACTATCACTTAAAAGAATCTTGTGGCAGTATGGAGGGCTACTGAGGTTGTATCGACTGAAAAATCAGCAGGGGTCTAAATGTATCCTGATCAAGCAGGAGTCTAGTCTAGAAAATATGGTAAAATAGATGAAACAGAGTCATGGAATATGCAAATAGGCACCAGATATATTGAGTTTACCAAACCCAAGGTTTAGTATGGTCTCTTGATGTGAGTGCCCATAACTCCAGCTTTCTCCTCTCCATCCACCTGTACCTTTAGATAACTGAGTAGTTAGTAAAACAAATTTGAACAATAAGATAACTCAAGGCGGGGAACAAAACCAAAAACTTGACTATGTGCAAATTAAAGGAGCTCCTAAACCTCTACTCAAACTGATAAGTTATCAGCAGGAAACACGTGATACAGTGTATGGAACAATCTGCAACATTTAAAAAAAAAAGCAAACAAAAATAGAAAACTGAGGTGCTTAGATTCCAAAGGAGGAAATACTTTGAAATATGTATGTATTACAAGAATCAAAAAGCAATTAAGAAAAACATTACATTAGAGTCAATGAGAGTGCTTTAAGGTGATTCCTACATGGTAATAGTTTTTATACCTCATTTTAGTTACTTGTTAAAAATCTATACACATACATTGGGAAAATGTCATTTACTAAAATACCTATGTAAAATAACTGAGAAGAAATTTTAAAAGTAAGTGCATAGGGCCTATGAAATAGTATATTTATCAAGATAGCCTCAGAAGAATAGAGTTGGCCAGTCTGCACTCAGTAGAAAATGATGAGGACTCTGACCTCAAATGATTAATTGCAATTAGCATCATCGTTTTCCCTTTAAAACTTCCACAGTTGAACAGAATCTTTGGGATTCATTCTTAGACGTGAGTCCATCTTCTACCCAGGTTGCCTTCTGAATAAAGCAAACTTCCCTTTTCTATCAACACTTGTATCTCAAGTCTCGGCTTTTAAATGTGAGCAGCTGAACCCGAGTTCAGTAACAACAGGTTCTGCCCACATTCAAGCAAAAGGAATCATAAGATGGCAAGAACATCTACTAGTGAAGATCATGGGACCACATTAATGTCTGTATACTACACAAGGGCAGAGTACATATTGGTTGCATATAGAGAATCAGCATTTACCCAAAGAACTCTGACATTACCAGTTAGTACTCAAATGCAAAATCAAAATGTGGTAGGAAGTGTCCTAGCCATTACATGCAGTTAGGAGAAGGGCAGAAGAGAGAGAGATTAAAAACCATGTAACTCGACTTAGGTTTGATAGACTTTATAAAAAAATATTGTTCCTCATATATTTATCTGCATTTCTTATGTTGTCTAAACCAAAGTAAAAATATAGAAAGTGAAAAGCTGAAAAACAGAGGTAGAGGTAGATCTACTTCAGTTCCCATTATTCATATGCAAATCTGTCAAAGTTCCTGATTCCTTTCAGATGAGGTAGAAAGACTTCTGACATTTCCAATGCATCACCCTAATCAACTCCCCATTCTTGAGGATGATTTCAGAAAATGCATTACAGGCCCAAGGAAAGTCTTGAATGCCTAACATTCTAAGCACAATGGACCTACTTGCAAAAACTGAGATGTCAGGAGTTTTAGATCAGGTGGCTTTACATTCCTCATAATGAAGGCAGGGAATTGTCTTTACATGCTCTGGAGCAAATGAAATCATATATACAGACACATAACATCACGTCTTTGAATGACACATTTTAGTTGCTGCTATTTGTAATGCCACACCCAAAATTGTCTGGGACAAAGGAGACATTTTATGCATGAAACTTTCATTGTCCAGAAAATATGTGCCAACAGTCTTCCTATACTCCATGTCCCAGTGGATAGACTTCAGATATTTAGGCTGAGAACTTCAAGTCCATTATATAAGTGACTTTGAGAAAAACATCTTCACCCCTTTAGGCCCCAATTTTACTCTGTGAAATGAGGTGCATGTCTATCATTTCCATGGTCAACACTGATCTGAGCCAGGCTCTTTAGAAACATCTGGGGAGCTTTTTTGAAAATACAGATTTCCTGATTGTTCTCCCTGTGGATTCTGACATAGAGGTTGCACTGATCTGAGAATATGTATTTAACTTTTACCTCCAGGAGATTATGGTGCAGGTTTGAAAACTACTGATCATGAAGTATACTTTGTATATCCAATGCTCTATGATTCTCCTATCAGCAGAGCGCCAGGTCATACATGTCTTAGAGGGAAATGTTTAGCATGAGAGTTGTGCCCTAGTTTAATGTAATTTGGAAAAGTAAATTGTTGGCTCTTACAACAAGAGGCAGAAAATGAGAGGATTTCTGCTTAGGGCAAATGTTGTTTAAAATTTAAACTCTTGTTACTCATCTGTGTTGGAACTGTTGTACTTTCTGTAGCAATGGTACAGACTGAATGTGTGTTCCAAAACTCATGTGTTAAAACCTAATCCCCAATGTCATGTTATTTGGAGGTATGGTCTTTGAGACATGCTAAGGTCAGTTCAGTTCAGTTGCTCAGTCGTCTGACTCTTTGCAACCCCATGCACTGCAGCACGCCAAGCTTCCCTGTACATCAGCAACTCCTGGAGCCTACTCAAACTCATGTCCATCACGTCAGTGATGTCATCCAACCATCTCACCCTCTGTTGTCCCCTTCTCCTCCTGCCTTCAATCTTTCCCAGCATCAGGGTCTTGTCAAATGACACAGCTCTTCTCATCAGGTGGCCAAATTATTGGAGTTTCAGCTTCAGCATCAGTCCTTCCAATGAATATTCAGGACTGATTTCCTTTAGGATTGACTGGTTGGATCTCCTTGCAGTCCAAGGGACTCTCAAGAGTCTTCTCCAACACCACAGTTCAAAAGCATTAATTCTTTGGCACTCAGCTTTCTTTATAGTCCAACTCTCACATCCATACATGACTACTGGAAAAGCCATAGCTTTTACTAGACGGACCTTTGTTGGTAAAGTAATATCTCTGCTTTTTAATATGCTGTCTAGGTTGGCAATAGCTTTTCTCCCAAGGTGCAAGCATCTTTTAATTTCATGGCTGCAGTCACCATCTGCAGTGATTTTGGAGCCCCCCAAAATAGTCTCTCACTGTTTCCATTGTTTCCCTATCTAAGGTCAGGAGGGTAGAAAACTTATGAATGGATTGTTGTTGGTGGTGGCGTTTAGTTGCTAAGTTGTGTCCAACTCTCTTGTGGCCCCATGGACTAGAGCCTGCCAGACTCCTCTGTCCATTGGATTTCCCAGTCCAGATTACTGGAGTGGGTTGCCTTTTCCTTCTCTAGAGGATCTTCCTGACCCAGGGATCAAACCTGTGTCTCAGTGGCAGGAGGATTCTTTGCCACTGAGCCACCAGGGAAGCCCATGAATGGATTAGATGAGTACATTTATAAAAGGAAAAGGCCCCAGAGAGCCCTCTCACCACTTCCTCCATGTGAGGATACAGCATAAAAAATGAATGCTTACCAGACTCCAATCTGCTGGTGCCTAGATCTTGGACTTTCCAGCCTTCAGAACTATAAGAAATAAATTTCTGCTGTATTTTAAGTCACCAAGTCTGTGGTTTTCTGCTACAGCAGCCTGAATGGACTAACACAACCTATTTCACTGCTTTCATCTCTCATTAGCCATCATCATTTTTATGGTGGGGTGTTTCATCTGATCTTCTTGATATTCCCCATGGCTATAGATTCCTTGTGACTTAGAGTTAACAGTTTTGCTGCTGGCTGGCTTTATTTGCCTTTTACCTTGATTCACAACATATAAACAAAAAAGATGCCAGAACTCCTATTGCATAATCTGACACTCATAGAATCCTGGGTGCATTGAAGTTGGCAGTCCAGGTGCCAAATGGTCGTCCCAGGTACTGAAGGATCAAATGGATGACACAGAAATGTTAGAACTAAAGGAGAAACAGAAATAAACTTGCAGTCTATGAAAGTCAAGAAGACACATTTTGTGCATGATGAGCATTTGAGTTTCTTTATGAAACTTGATCCCTACCTTCAATAGCTCCTCTTTCTCCACAGACCTAAGACAATCCCTTTGAGCAAATATTCAACACTCTCTGCATTTAACCAGTTTATCTGTTGTAGTTAGCATAATGCCTCTCCTACAAAGATGCCCTCATTATAGCCTAGAACCTATATGTGTATATGTGTACACGTATGCATAATTTGATATTGCAAAAAGGACTTTGTAGATATGATTGTGTTTAGAACCTTGGGATAGATTGTCCTCAATTATCTGGATATGTTCAATCTAATCACAAGGGTCCTTAAAATTGGAGTACTTTTGCTGGTAACAGAGAATCAGAGAGATAGCAGCATAAGAAAGACATCACCTGTTGTTGTAGACTTTGAAAATGAAGCTAGGGGGTCATAAGTCGAGAGATGAAATTGGCCTCCAGAAGCTGGAAAAGGCAATGAAACAGATTTTCCCCTAAAGTTCCCAGGAGGAACTCAGACCTACCAATGGCTTGACTTAAACCCCATGAATACTACTACCCTATATAATTGTCAAAAACCATAGAATTGCATTATTTTAAGCCTCTCAGTTTGCGGTAATTTGTCATAGCTGCTAAAGAAAATTAAAACACCACCCAATAAAATATATATTATTTTTTTGAAATTTTTTTCTCCAGCTGCTGGTAAACAAACTAAGCATACCTCCAACCAAGTATTTTTTTTTCTGGAGTTTTGTGCTTTTGCTCACGGTTTTAGCATTTGTGACTTCCTGCTCTCTCTGCCTCTCCATTTAATCCTACATTTCCTTTAAGGTCCTAAGCCCTGCCTTCTTTATTAGCTGTGTTCATATCAGACCAAAGAATATACGATATTCAAGCTTTCATATTTACCATCCATTTCACATGTACTTATAAGCTTATACTGTTAGTACTGTTTTTCAGTATATAACTCTTCAAAAAACATATTTTAAAAGGCAAATACTATCTTACAACAATTTGAAATTCTAATTATACCCTAAAGGGAGATGGAGTGGATGTGTATTTAAATAATATGTACATTTGCTATAAAACCCATTCACCTGAGGGCAATATAAAAATGACTTTCAAACTAGTCAATTTTAGTAGATCCACAATTGATTGAAATAGCATACCCAAGAGTAGCAACTAATGATTCGATTCCCTACAGGGCTTGGTTCCCAGCCTATCCAAATCAATATTTTTGTCAGTGACTTTGCTAAGGTGTTAGAGGCCACATTTATTACATTGGCATTGACATCTCTCTGAGAGTGTTGTGAAAACAATATGTAAAAGAATCAAGATCTTAAGCTTGTTAGTATTATAGAGAAAACATATTCACAAATCTATAATGTATTAAGGTTGGAGAAAATCTTAGTTGAAATCTTGATTTTGTGGCAAGGAAATGAGGGCAAGAAAGGTAACTTTGTGTAGTTCATAAATGGATTTACAAGATAAATAGGAAGGGCTGATTCATCAAAAAAGACGGAAAGAAAAGAAACAGGGCTGGTTGTCTAAACCAATTATTTTAACTTGAATAAATTGTAGTACTAGTAAATATAGCAGAAATAAGACAGATTATCAAAAATTAAAAAGACTTCCTGCCATTCCATCCTGCATGAATAAACCTGCTGATGTCAAAAAGGTAGCCAGTTCCAGATTTATTCCCCTTACTTGCAGTATATTTTAAAAGTATAATACAGCTACTCATAGACACGAAAAGGAGAAATCAGTTCCCTTCCACACTAAGGTTTTCGTTGCTGAAAAACGATCCCCATGGGACTGATACAAGATACAAAGAATGCCTTTATAAGGTAAACAGCTAGGGTAAAAGAAAAAAGAAACTTTACCATTAGTGATGCTTATTATAAAAATAAAAATACATGGAAATTCTATATTTCCAGGTAATGTCAATCAACCTACACACTGGCATAAGAACTTGCTGTTATTGCCAAGTAAATTTAGATAAGATGAGAGTATAAAGTTGAGTCAAACATATGACATGCTGCTCTGAAACACACACACACACACACACAAAAAGCATGTTGTCATCATAAGGACAAGAGAAAGTATTAGTGATGGCCTGACACTAAAAGGAAATGACTGACACTTTTATGGCTCATTCTGAGAATCTCAAACTAAAGGAAACAATCTATGATGAACTCATAAGGATTGGAAAAGAAAACTCCTATGACCAGCTCACAAGACTAGGATTGGAAGGAACTGAACATTAAAGACAACATGATTATATCTGCTGATATAATTAAATATTTATTTCAATTTCATGGTTATAAGACTCAATGAAATTAAATTACTCATTTCTTTGTTTCCATCCTCATTCAACACATCTCAGTGCATGTTTCTCACATATCAGGCACAGTGCTAAGTGCTAGTTCAGTTCAGTTCAGTCGCTCAGTCATGTCCAACTCTTTGCAACCCCATGAACCGCAGCACCCCAGGCCTCCCTGTCCATCACCAACTCCTGGAGTCCACCCAAACCCATGTCCATCAAGTCAGTGATGCCATCCAACCATCTCATCCTCTGTCATCCCCTTCTCCTCCTGCCCTCAATCTTTCCCAGCATCAGGGTCTTGTCAAACGACACAGCTCTTCTCATCAGGTGGCCAAAGTATTGGAGTTTCAGCTTCAACATCAGTCCCTCCAATGAACACCCAGGACTGATCTCCTTTAGGATGGACTGGTTGGATCTCCTTGCAGTCCAAGGGACTCTCAAGAATCTTCTCCAGCACCACAGTTCAAAAGCATCAATTCTTCGGTGCTCAGCCTTCTTTATAGTCCAACTCTCACATCCATATATGACTACTGGAAATACCATAGCCTTGACTAGACGGACCTTTGTTGGCAAAGTAAAGTCTCTGCTTTTTAATATGCTGTCTAAGTTGGTCATAACTTTCCTTCCAAGTGCTAAGTGCTAGAGATACAAAGATAAATGAAATCAGCCCTCACACCCAAGGATTTACATTCTTTCCGGAGACATATAAATCTCCAAAAGTATTTTGCAATGAAGTATAAAATATACTATCAGAATCAAATCTTTGAGATAAATGGTGATCTAATGGAGGGAGATTATAAACAGATTAAAGGCATAAGAAAAGGGTATCCTAAAGGAAAGCCAGCACAAAGCCAGCCATTAATAATTCCAGAAACCTGTTCTGAAGTTTTATAGAAGTGTTTGCTTCGAACAAAAGAGCTAACGACATTTGTCATTTTATTGTGGTATTACTTGTTAATCTTAAAACCATAAAATCTAAAAATACCCAAGTCCTGTCCAAACATACATCTCTACTCTCAACTTTCTGAAAACAGCTATATAACAAGAAGCCACGGTGGTATCTTGTATGTTTATACAAGAAACACTGGTATCACAGAGTAGATAGGCGGTGTATTATGACAACCACATTCCAAGTCTAGCTCCAACTCTGTGGAAGAGACCTCCATCCCCCCTTGAACTTCAGTATGCATCTCAGGTATTACTGTGAGACAAAGGAATGATGGTTAGATCCACATTTGGGCTGAATCCTCTTAGCAGTCAGGCCACATGGAATACAGAGCTTGAGAAACCCAACTACATCTATGCAGAATAATCACAGCCATGTAAAAATCAGACCAACAACTCCTCCTTGTGTAGTCTAGGAGACGATGAGCACAGACATGTACCTATCGAGGTATTCCTGGAATCCCTTCCCTCAAGGAGAACATTGACCAATGGAAGGATGACACTCTATCTAAGTTGTCCATTGAGAATGTGACTGGAAGCACATTCCACAAACCCTTTGTCTTACAATGCACATATACATTTTAGTCTAAAGAGTGGAAATATGAAGAATTCCCCATTCACTTTTATATTTCTGATAATCAAGAAGAGGATCCTGTAAAACTGCAGCTTTTAATCTTTTGCCACTTATACAACACATCTTTTTTTTCCATTTGAATAGCACTCAAATGAAGCCATCTGTTTTTAAATAGTTTTAGGTAGGGACATTAATTAAAACAGAAAACAAACAAACAAAACAGCAACAATAACATCCCCTACCAAGTACCAACATGATATGTCATAAAAGAATGATTTTAGAACCAAACAGGTAGGGAAGGGGTCTCTTAAATTAAACAACACTGTTTTAAATTAATAATAGCATTAAGAATAATTGACAACCTTCTTGCTTTGCTTACAGACCAGTGAAAGCAGCACCATAGACTTGTCATGGACCAAGGAGGGGCATCTGTGGAAAGCTGCTCTACAAATTTCAGATTGTCCTACTCTTAATGATACCATCTAGAATGAGCATCTTAAGAATTCTAGAAGTTGTAATATCTTGGACACAGGAAACCTTAGCACCTCATTCTTACTTTGACAGAGGAAATTATTTGTTAAACGTCACTCATAGTGTATATAGTGAAAATAATTCTTAAATTGGTAGATTTACCTTCCTCTCTCCAGACAAGTCTTCCAAATCTCTTCAAACCTTACCTTCTCGGGTCTCAGTGTGGCTGACTTAGCATCTGAGGAAACTTATAAGGGTGTCCCTGACTTTGAAGTCACTTGGAATCATTTCAGCCATTAGGGATTATTTTGCTTGTGTCAATGTTGAAATGTCTTGCATGGTGAGATAATGGTGAATATCACATTACAAAAGTAGGGAGTTTGCCTGGAATAATGAAACTCAAAACAATTTTAAAGTCAGAAAAAGGAAGTTTTATGTTATATGCATATGGGAAAGAGCTGTCAAATTAAGAATGATTTCTGTAAAAAAAAAAAAAAAAAGTTGTTTTAAGAAAGATTTATAGCAAATTTCATCATTCAAAACAGAGCTCTCAAGATCCACTGTTCCCAGTGAAAGTACTAGCTGATTTAGTGTTCTAGTCAGAGCAACAGTGGGGAACTCACTTCATTAGGATGACTCCCTGTGTAATTAAAAGAACTTATGAGCAACCACTTAAAGAAAGGGACAGGCAATCCTTCGCTATATTAAGGGCCTCTACCAGGAAAGAATTGCCTGTGTTCATTAGATCTTGATGTCATTGCAAGGCTGGCATTTACGCAAAATTCTGTATATGGAGCAGATTTCATGACTATTCCTCTCTTTAAAAATATAAGAGTATAGCAGTCCCCCTGGAGAAGCCCTTGTCACATACCATTCTCTTCAAGCCAAGTTCCAAATATATTTACTATGTGCAAAAAGGGACTACGGGCATTTTAGCCACTGAGCTGCACATTAGGGCCCTAGTTACAAACACTAACTTGGTTTTAAAAAAAAAAGTCAATGATTGGATTTAGAACTCGAAATTACTATCCATCACTTGAAATTAAATAGGTTTGACTGAATTCTACATCGCTGTCCCATCCCTTATACTTAGTATGCTTGTGTCTATTCATAAGCCATCTTTCTTTGTAAATGCTGTGTTTATTTAATAAGCCATCTTTCTTTATAAGTTCTGTATCATTTGCCACATTTTTTAATATACAGGTAGATTCTAGAATCTATTAAGATCTAAACAGCTACCTTGCATGACTAGAAATTGTTATCCCAATTCTTCATTTATTTTTTTTTTTCCTCAAAAGTCTTCCTCCTTTTGTTTCCTTAAATAATCTTATTATTACTTCAAAATCCACTAAAGTCTTTAACCAGTCATCATTAACCCCACAGTCTGTACTCAAATCATTTAAAAACTTGTCCTCACCATAAAACAGAAAATTTCTTTGAACCTCCCATCCTGAAGAGTCCATACTTCTCTTCTGACAGTAAGATCTTCTGAAGCATGCACAGTGCCTCTATAGTCAGCACTGCTCCTTTCACACACACCCTATATTGTCTGGTAGAATGGGCTGTTTTTCACGTATCGTTCCAATCCATCCTTTCTAAGAGACATCAGCATAGACTACTTTGAATCCCTGATGCAAGCTAGACCGTATCAGGCTTGAGGGAGTAAAGAATAATAGCAATTCTGCCAAGATATATCTATTTAATGCTTCTACATAAGTAGCAGCTGCTAGCTACAAGTAACAGTTATTGGCTAACTGCTAGGAAATTGGAAAACAGGAACTCTGTTTTAGTTAGGGTCCCAAAGATGAAGAGACTCTTCCCTTGAAAGAGTCCAGAAGAAAATTCTCTTTTGGTAAGTACTGAAATCACTGGTGGGCCACACAACAGCCATGCTCCCAGTTCAGTTCTATCAGGCCTGGGGCAGACACCTGGATATAATGAATTCAACTTGCATGAAAGAAGATGACACAAAAGAATATAGACAGTACAGTCCTATGGATAAGTAGCTGAAAAACAAATAAACCTATTGGTGGTGCCAGAAATCAAGACACTGGTTGCTCTTGGGGGGAAAAGATAGAAAATGAGGACTGGCAGACAATCGTAGAATAACAATGCTCTGTCTCTTGATCTGCATGGTGATTATATGAATGTGCCCATTTTATGACAATTCATTGAGACTGTAATTTGTGAGCTATTTTGTGCAGGTTAGGTTTAATGTAAAAGCTTTAGAAAATATACACAAGGGCCTAAGTCTACCAATAGGAATCTCGAGAACTGTGGCCCAAATATTGTTCGTTTTTTTTAAGTGCTAACCATGTCTCTGTTGCTTCCCCACTCTCTGCCATTCTCTGCATCCTGGGGGACTGACAACCAAGCACTGCATGCCTCCAGCTCCCTCACCCTGTGCCCTCCCACTGGACTGGGGCAGCAGGGGAGGTGGAGGGGAATATGCAAAAGAAGAAGGGAAAGAATATTGGAGGGTTGGATCCTCCCACCACGTTCTCTCCTTGCCCCACTGTGTTCTGAGCGTGGCAGTGCTTCCTCCTCCAGGGACCATGGCGATGACTCTCACTGAGCTCAAATTGCATCCTTCTCTTTTGCTCAGAGTAGTAATGGTGCCTGAGGAATCCGGTTCCTGGTTAAAAATCTACGTGCGGTTTGTTAGGCATGACTGTAGACAATTACAAAGGTTTACCAGAGAGGCCTGGTGGCCACAAGCGGCCATCCCCCCTCTGCACTGCAGTCCTGGAGGGAGTTGCAGTCAAGGACTCAGGTCCCTCTGGCCAGTCTCCGTCTTGGGTATTTGCATTCCTAGTCCTGGTACTTTCATTGCTAGGTCTCTCTTAATCTAAAGGCCCCGGCAGAGGTCTTCTTCAGTTGTCTCTGCCAAGTCCTATTTAAAGGAGGAGGACAGGGAAACCTTGAAGACACTTTGTCTGCTCTATCTCAATACTTTTTCCTTGCTAGCCCTTCCCCCTCATCACCCTGACTCAGATCCATTAAACTGCCAGAGTAGTTTGGGACTCTGAGCAGCGACCTGCCCCCATACCTGTGCTGCTCCATCAGAGCCGGACCAGCTCACCATACCAGGGGGACAAATAAAACAGTGGGAGGACTACACTTTGAGAACTACTGGTTCAGAGACATCTGCCGGGAGCCGGCACACGAGATCCCACCCATGACAAGGTCATGAGGAGAAAATCTGACGGGCAAGGCGGATCAGGGTTTCAGGGATTCCAAAAAGCTGCCCCCAGCGCTCACCTTAAAGATGATATCTGTCTTTCTGATGCTTGCTTCAACAGACTACTCCCTAATTTCTGTGACACAGGCAGAAAGCCTTCCCCGATCTCTTTCCAAATAAGAATCAATTTAGAACTTTAATCAATAAGTTTCCCGGGTGGTGGTATTTTATGGGATTATCCAGGGTGAAAGGAGTGTTTTAATTTAAACTCCTATGCTGGTATTTTAGTTTGTTTGGCAAATGCGTTTATGCCCTTGGTACTAATATGCATGATTGCTTATAATACCCTAATCATAAAATAACATAAAGAACCTGATCATATAAAGGCCCTAATAGACATAGAGCCCTTTGGGGAGTGAGGAAGCCCTATTAGAAAACACAAGAAAAAATATTCTAAAAGTAGCTATTGGGTTAACATTTGCTTGCTGTGTTTTTGCTCTTAATGTGCTAAGGTTGTGTCATAGAAACCATTGTTAATATAGTTATAGATCTAGAAAAATAAAAACTTAGCCCTAGTGTGGTAACAATGAGATGGTTGTCAATTGTCACCCAGGAGTGCTAGGCAGAGGCTGCCTCACCAAAGTCACAGAGTCAGTGTGGGGTAAACTTCTTAGATAAACTCAACTGACAACTTCTGCAGAAGGATTAATTTTTATGTTAACAAGGTTATACTTCTACTCTGTACTGTTGCCCTATGAGACTGCTACCTTTCAGTTAAGGTCACCATAGAAACGTAAAATAGGTTTACATTCACCTGACCTGCATAAAATGTTAATAGGCCCCAAGGCCAGAGGTAATGTACAAGACCCTCATAAACAAAGAAATATGCAGAAAACACCCTGGTTTCATGAAGAACAAGCTGATGTAATGTTAAACTATCTTCCCCTTAGAAATGTACTAACTTAGGGTATAAAAACTACGGTAGGGAGGTGGGAGGGGGGATCGGGATGGGGAATACGTGTAAATCTATGGCTGACTCATATCAATGTATGACAAAACCCACTGAAATGTTGTGAAGTAATTAGCCTCCAACTAATAAAAAAAAAAAAAAAAAAACTACGGTAAAAAATAAAGCATTGCCAGACCCTGCCAGACTCTGCTGCACCCTCGTCTGGTCACTCTCCCTCTCTCTCTCTTTCTCTTTCTCTCTCTCTCTCTCTCCCTCGCAGACTTGGCCCTATCAAGGCTGGTCTCATGTGTCTTCTCTCGCCGACGCCGTTCATCCCAAGGGTACCCCCTGGATCCTGCCGAGGCTGGACCCCGGCAGACATCATTTAGGTGGCAGTTAGGTGGCTGGAATAATACAGCAGAACTGAGAATTATAATACTTTCACTATTCTTATCAGTTCTAAAATTACAACTGATTCAATGAAAATGTTATTTGGCATCTGGCATCTTAAAAGCGCTTCTATCTTTCAATGATGTCCAAAACAAAACCAAGTCTCAGGCCCTAAGGCTTCATCTAATTTCCATGCAAATGGCTAGATCTGTGGGTTGTTTTCTCAAATATCAGAAATCATTTTCACACCCCTTTTAGAGTAGTACTTCGTTGCTACCAGACTGATGAAATTTTCCATGGCATAACTCAGGCTGCAACAAATTCCTTGAGGCTAAAGGGATTTATTATTACCTAGCATCAGCAAGGACCAAAAAGATGTCATCACATGCTGCTTGTTTGTGCATGATGGATCAGTTTTGACATCAGGCACTCCCCTACGACCTCCCTAAGGTGAAGTAATGCCGACAGAGGTATTCATTTGGATGGCAACCTCCCTTGAACCTGAATAAGGTCACAGTGTTTGGTCAATCACTGAATGTATTTCTAGATTCAAAGTGTACAGGCTGTCAGGGAAGACAGGAGAGAATGTAAATGACAGAGACTCCGAACTCAAACAGTATCAACCCTCAGTGGCATGACCTCAAGAGACTGAGGTCTAGGAGTGTAATACTGGCCTAGAAATCTAGACATCTGGGTTTTGGGAATGGTCTTAGCAACACTGGGATGAATTACCTTGGAAAGTTATTTAGCTAATCGAAAAAAAATAAATTTACTCAGATTCTACATTTGATTTTATCTCTTTGCTTTCTACTCACAGAGTTTATTTTTAAATTTCTTTATTGATGCATACTTGATTTACAACTTTGTGTTAGTTTCAGGCATACAGCATGGCGATTCAGTGTGTTTTATGCAAATTATATTCCATTATATGTTATTAGGACATATTGGTTATAATTCACTGTGAATCTATATATAAACAGACTCACAGTCATAGGAAGTAAACATTATCAAAATGGAGAGGGAGTGGGGAGGGACAAATTAGGAATACAGGATTAACAGGTATAAACTACTATAAATAAAAAGAAATATGCTCATGTGTAGCTTTGATTCCAACTGAGCAGGTGACAGGTTGACTTGGAATTCCATTAGATAAAAGGCATCAGGGTAAGAGTTCGGCGGGGGGAGAAAAAAGCCAATTTGGATTCAGATATAACAGGCTATGAATCCGGGCTCTGCCACACAGTAACTACAACCCCAGCTAGATTTACTAAATGACTCTGAGTTATAAATTCTTCATCAGGAAAACTGCAGAAAAATCCTTACCTTGAGAGTTCTTACAAGGATTAGGGATAATATATGCAAAGCACCACGCATCAGTTCTCAATCAGGAGTGGTAGAAATCACTTCCTGTCTTAAATAATTTCTAGAAGTAGAAGCATCTGAATGTGGAAAAGGAACAGATGAAAATAAAAACTGAAAATACAATCAAGCAGCATCAGGGTCCAGCCCATCAGAGCTTGGTCTCAGGATTGTTTCTTTGCTCCTGAGGAAATATTTGATGTGTGCTGGGTTTTGATCCACATCGGCTTTCTAGTTTTGCCCTGAATTACTTTTTTCCTCAGCTCTGGCTTGACCTTGGCTTTGCTCCTGCTTATCTGCTATGGCCATCTCCTGGCTTGGCTCTACTGTTTCCAGACTTGGACTTCTTCAAATGAGCATTTTGATGCCTGCTCCTGGCATATGATGTAGTCACTACATCCCTGAATTATGCCTCTGCTTTAACTTGAGTATGTTTATCCTGAAAAGAGTTTATGTAATCAGTGGTCTTAATAAAAATGAACTAAAGGAAACATTGTGTTTGCAGCTTACTGATTTCCTCAGCAGTGCTGTGAATGTAAAAAAGGAAAAGTGCTGCTATGAAAGCAGTGATGGATAATGGAAATAATCAGAAAAATCACAGCAAGGCTGAAAGGGAGTTTTAAAGGCAAAGGCCATGGTGCTGAGAATGGACAGCAACATGGGCAATTCTCTACTTCTAAATTTAATAATGAGAGGCAGAGACATGGATCTCAGGGGAAGATTAACTCTGACAATAAATAACAAGAGACTGGCATTCCCACACCCTGGTACCCAAGACAAGGACAGATTCTACAAAATAACTCAAGCCGGTAAAACTTTGAACATCTGAATGTGGCAGTCACTCTAGAATCACCAAAACTAATGTTGCATTTCTGCTAGCTATAAACAAATTAGATTTATTCAGCAGGCAGTCCAAATGGCTGAGTCCCTCCTAAATTGGCCTAGAGGTAGGAGGATGATCCTAATGAGGTGTGACAGGACTTGCATTACAAAATAATTTCAATTACTGGACACGTTAAAAAGCCACTTTGCAGCTGTTAGAAAAATTTACAAATAGAGATTAAATACATCTAATGAAAAACAGCCTTTAACCTTCCTGTTTCAACTCTAATTTTTCTCTAACCTGTGGAAACAAGCTAGGGAACAGATCCAGGGATGCTCTGCGGGAAACACAGGGTGAAATAAAGCAAAGAAAAGCCTTCTGCCAAGTTAAAGACAGCTCCTTATCAGAATGACATCATGGACTGAAATGAAGATGCTGTATTATTACACTTGGGTTGTTTCAAATTGCACTGAAGTCCTGATTTGACTTGAAAACCTCACCGTATGAGCAAATAGAGCATTTCTTAAAGACCTCCTGCCCCAGGAATTCTCACCAGGCTCCTCAGACTGGTACTGGGGTCTGAACTGGCTCCACTCTGCCTGTGCAGGCTTCAGGAGGAACACTCACTCTGCGGTAAGACATGTCACATTACTCTACCACCTATAATATGGGCAAGCTACAAAGCTGTAAAAGGGATTAACTTTCTGGACCATGAATTGGAAATGAGGCCTTCTAATGTAGGTTTGTTTTGATATTTGACAAAACTGAACTCTTCAAATGACTAACTTGGCACTTTCTGATGGGAAGAGCTCAGATTTTTAAGAAACACCCTCTCCTGCAATAGGTCATTCAGCATCATGACCGGAACTCCCAATGCCCACTTGCCTGTGCTACTTTTAGAGTCAGACATGAGACAAAAGAACAAAGTACCAATCTGGTTTCAATCTTTCCACAAAGAATATATCACAGAACATTGACTTCCCTTGTGGCTCAGTGGTAAAAATCTGCCTGCCAATGCAGGAGATGTGGGTTTGACCCCTGGGTTGGGAAAATCGCCGGCAGAAGGAAATGGCAACCCACTCCAGTATTTTTGCTTGGGAAATCCTACGGACAGAGAAGCCTGGCAGGCTACGATCCATGGAGTCACAAAAGAGTCAGACAGGACTTAGCAGCTAAAAAATAAATAACAACAAAAACACTTCCAATATTTTTTTAAAAAGCTATTTTCCACAAGATGTAAAGAGAGGACTCTAAGAACTACGATCACGATGGGTTCTCATTCTCACCTCATTTTCTCAAAACCTGATTTATTCCACTTTGGTTAATTACAAGCTGCCTCTGAAAATATTCAACGTAGGGCTGCTTCCTATTTACTCTATTTTCAGTTGCACTACTGTATTCTGTCTTAATTACTATAATTCAAATCAAGTTTGAGGCTACTCTTTATTTCTTTAAAAAAACAAAAAAATCCACGGCCCATAAAATGTCAGTAGTGCAGTAAGAAAGAGCAACAACAAATATTTAGTGAGTGCATACCATAAAACAGTTGCTATGTTAGTATTAAAAGGTAAGTGACCTGCAGGTGATGAAAATAGGGCAAATGTTAGACAAGGATTGGAAGGTCAAAGAAGGCTTTCTTAAGAAGACAACAGTAATGCAGAAATCCATATAAGAGTCACTCACCTAGAGCCAGATGTCCTGGAATTCGAAGTCAAGTGGGCCTTAGAAAGCATCACTACGAAAAAATCTAGTGGAACACATGTATACCCATGGCTGATTCATGTCAATGTATGGCAAAAATCACTACAATATTGTAAAGTAATTACCCTCCAATTAAAATTAATATATTTAAAAAAAAATTGTGGAGGTGATGAATTCCAGCTGAGCTATTTCAAATCTTAAATGATGATGCTATGAAAGTGCTGCACTCAATATGTAAGCAAATTTGGAAAACTCAGCAGTGGCCATAGGACTGGAAAAGATCAGTTTTCACTCCAATCCCAAAGAAAGGCAGTGCTAAAGAATGTTCAAACTACCACACAGTTGCACTCAACTCACACGCTAGAAAAGTAACGCACAAAAATCTCCAAGCCAGGCTTCAACTGTATGTGAATCGAGAACTTCCAGATGTTCAAACTGGATTTAGAAAAGGCAGAGGAAGCAAAGATCATTTTGCCCTCATCTGCTGGATCATAGAAAAAGCAAGAGAGTTCCAGAAAAGCATCTACTTCTGCTTCATTGACTATGCTAAAGCTTTCACTGGATGGATCACAACAAACTGGGGGAAATTCTTAAAAAAATGGGAATACCAGACCACCTGACCTGCCTCCTGAGAAATCTGTATGCAAGTCAAGAAGCAGAAGTTAGAACTGGACATGAAACAACAGACTGGTTCCATATAGGAAAAGGAGTATGTCAAGGCTGTATATTGTCACCCTGCTTAGTTAACTTATATGCAGAGTACATCACGGGAAATGCTGGGCTGGATGAAGCACAAGCTGGAATTGAGATTGGTGGGAGAATATCAATGACCCCAGATGTGCAGATGGCACCACCCTTATGGCAGAAAGTAAAGAGGAACAAAAGAGCCTCTTGATGAAAGTGAAAGAGGATAGTTTAAAAGCTGGCTTAAAACTCAACATTCAAAAAACAAAGATTGTGGGATCCGGTCCCACCATGTCATGGCAAATAGATGTGGAAACAATGGAAACAGCGACAGACTTTATTCTCTTGGGCTCCAAAATCACTGTAGATTGTGACTGCAGCCATGAAATTAAAAGATGCTGCTCCTTGGAAGAAAAGCTATGACCAACCTAGATAACATATTAAAATGCACAGATATTACTTTGCTGACAAAGGTCCATCTAGTCAAAGCTATGGTTTTTCCAGTAGTCATAAAAATGTGAAAGTTGGATCACAAATAAAACTCAGCACCAAAGAACTGATGCTTTTGAACTGTGGTGTTGGAGAAGACTCTTGAGAGTCCCTTGCACTGCAAGGAGATCAAACCAGTCAATCTAAAGGATATCAACCCTGAATATTCATTGGAAGGACTGACACTGAAGCTGAAGCTCCAATACATTGGCCACCTGACGCAAAGAACTGCCTCACTGGAAAAGACTCTGATGCTGGGAAATTTTGAAGGAAGAAGGAGAAGGGGATAACAGAGGATATGGTTGGATGACATCACCAACTCTATGGATATGAGTTTGAGCAAGCTCCAGGAGTTGGTGATGGACCGGGAAGCCTGGCATGTTGCAGTCCATGGAGTCACAAACAGTTGGACAGGACCGAGTGAATGAACTGAACTGATTAGAAGTCTCAGCAGTATGGTAAGTAATAGTTACATATATTGGTGTAGGCTAATGGGAAGAAGTCATGCTGTGAACAGTGAATGTGAAGGTAAAAGTCATAGTGATGGTTCACAGACAAGAAGTTCACCCAGAAGAGTATTTAGGGGAGAAAAGGGGGCCCAGAATGGAGTCAGGGATCTATGCAACATTGAAAAGTTGAACAGAGGATTCTCAGTTAGCCAAGTAGGGCAGGAACAAGGTATCTTCAAGGTAAAAGAAAAGACAGGGGTATGTTCTGTCACAGAAGCCAAGAGAAGAACATTGGAATAACTCAAGTAAACATCCATGTTTAGTGCTTTTAAGAACTTAAGAACAGAGAAGTAATCATTGAGTTAGCAACACAAATTCCATCAATAACTGTGACAAAATATTCTCACTGGAGTGGTAGGGGCAGAAGCACAATTATGGCTTGATTAAAAATGCAAAGTAATACGTGGGATAAGCAACCAAACATCACACTTTTAAGAATTTGTGTAACAAAGGAAAATAGAAAAATAGGTGATTGGGAAGAGGAAGTTCAGCAGAGTCAAAAGAATACATTTTAAAATAGGAAAAATTTGGACAGACATTATCATAGGGGTATTATCCAACAGAGAGAGAGAAGCTTATGCTGGAGAATGTGTATAAAGCAGGAGTGAGGCTTTGGAGCAGAAGAGGAGAGAGCCAGGAGTCCAGATGGAAGTGTCAGTCTTGCCGAAGAGCAATATCACATCCAGCCCTTGTAAGGTAAGTCCAGTCAGAATGAGGAGAAATGCAGATGGGTCAGTAAACATGATGTTGGAAAGATGAAGAAGTACCAACTGATTATTTCTATTAACTCAGTAAACTATGAGGGAAGTTATCAGGTGAAGATAAGGGATTGCTGCAATGGAGAAGCCTTGAGGAGAGTCACCTAGGCTGTATATAGTCTTTGGAGAATGGGAAAACATACATAATGAATATGTGCAGTAAGACTGCTGGAGAGAGCTACATGTACTTTTGAGATAGGGTATAAACATAAAGTAAACAACCTCACTGTGTTTTTTTATTCTCCATCAATCCTTGGCATTTGCCTTTAAGTAGAGAAAAAGCATTCATGTGAGCTAAGTCCATTATTTCTGTAACATACAGATATTAGGCATGCACTAAAGAATGTTCAATAAAAGACACAAGAAGTATAAATATTGACCATGTAAAACAAGAAGATACTGATAAGGGAACACTGGATATTTAGAGCAGAAAGAAAGCAAGGAGGCAGGATTGTACACATATTGCAAAGCCACTCCCCATAAGTACATAGCAGTGTGCAGTTCTCAATATTAATATATTGTAGGACAGCAAGAATTCCTTGCAAATCTACTGATACTTTATCAGCAGGGACACCTTCTGCAGTGTCCACCTAGCCCCTAAATTCTTTCTAGTGAATGTTTCCTCTGTTCAACAAAAGCAATGGGCTGTAGGTCTTTTGCCCTCATGGTCACTGCTGATTCATGCAGAGATGTTATCTCATCCAAGTGGATCAATCCACTTTACCTTGCTTATTTAAAACTAGGATTGATTGCTGCTGATTTGTGTCTGCAGGTCATTTGAGCTTAAATCAGTAAAATCAGGAGTTGAGGAATGAAGGAAAAATGTTGAAAAAGACTGTGATATACTTGTGTGTCTAGAAAGACAGACCTTTCTTTAAATCTGTGGTGATTCCTGAGAGCTTTATAGACTCAGATATTAGACCTTCCTGAGACTTGATTCCACTTCCTAAATAGGGTTTTGGAAGAAAGTCCTACATCTTTATAGTATAGTCAGTTTTGTGGCCTAAGCATTTTCAGTGGATGTTTGTAGTTTGCAAAAAAAGACATCCTCAACTCCTAGAGTGAACTTTAAGTATACGATTAAGCAATGATAAGAATCTTCTGAAAATCATAAGATATTACGAGGAAGTAAATGCTCAGTGTGGACTGACATGTATTTTGCTGTGAGTCACGAGCAAGAAATAAAGTAGAATTTCAGGTTCTATCAAAAGAGGGACTCTTTTCTACAGCTATCCTCAGCTAAGTACTAAATTTGGAAGAATAAAAGCAGCATTCCTCCATATAACACACTGAGTATAATAACATTTAATCATGCTAACATAAATTATGTAGCACAGTGTACTTACTTATTAGTGTGGATTTATTGTCCCAATCTTCCTGCTGTTTTCATGAAGTTCTAAACCTCAGATCCCTTCCAGATAGTGTTAAAGATAGATAACTCAGTAACACTGGTATACCAGTGTTATTTTAGACATAGTTCTTGTCATCAGAGTGGGTAAAATCAGGTAAGCAATACATCAGAAAACAAAGGTGTTAGTTGCTTAGTCATGTCCAACTCTTTGTGACCCCATGGACCCTAGCTCGCCAGGCTCCTCTGTCCATGGGATTCTCAAGGCAAGAACACTCGAGTGGATTGCCATTCCCTTCTCCAGTGGATCTTCCCAACCCAGGGATCGAACCCAGGTCTCCAGCATTGCAGGCAGATTCTTTACCATCTGAGTCACCAAGGAAGCCCCAGAAAGCAAAAATGTTGCTTTAGCTACACCAATGTAGTAAGCGTATTACAGGCACATTATAATAAAATATTATGATGAACCCTGGCACCCGGTAAGAGACACGGGGAGAAAAGCACTCAAGTAATAACGGCTGCCAAGGTCTACTGTTAATTGAAACATGGCCCATGAAGTCAGGGTGGACACTTCGAGGAATGCCTAAGGACACACAGTATCCTCATCTGCTTCCCTCCATCATGCTGCCTTTGCAGGAACAAGAGACAGGACAGACTCATGGAAAAGCTTCAAAACATGTATGAAGGAAACATACCTTTTTATTTCAACATTGCCAATACTTTATCTTTTTGGGCATTAGTCCACTAACAGTCGGTAAGGACTTTGGGAATTATGCTAGCTGTTCTTAGCTACCGTTTATTTATCTCTCAGTGGATTTAGCTAATCTCTAGTATTCACTTGTACTTTTATAGCTTATGATATTAAAATCAATATAGAATTTCAATTTCCTTAACTCAAAACTGGCAATAAAAATATTTACTCAGTATCTACCTCCTCAGATCGCAAAGAATCTGCCTGCAAGGCAGTATATCCAGAATCGATCCCTGGGTTGTGAAGATCCCTTGGAGAAAGGAACGGCTACCCACTCCAGTATTCTTGCCTGGAGAATCCCATGGACAGAGGAGCCTGGTGGGATATAGTTGATGGGGTCACAAAGAGCTGGACACGACTGAGACACTAACACACACAGGATGAATCTTCCAAGCAAGGACTGGCATTAAATAGAAAGCTACGTTCCTTTGTTAAATTATTTTAACACTTTGTATGTACCTGCAAAGATGCCCTATCTAATCTTTCAGTCAATTTAAAAATCAATATAAGCAAATGACTAATAAATGTGAAGGGCTCTCTATTGATTGCGTTCAACCTGACTAACATTTAATGAGTAATTATTATATGCTGATTCTTGCAATAGGTCCTGATTGAGACATGGCCCCAGATCTTCAAGTGTTTACAATCTTGAAGAGAGAGAGAGTTTTATAAGGAAAACATACTAAGTAATTCAAATAAGAAATTAGTATCTGAATATGTGTGGCTTTACATGGGTAAACGTGTAAAATTTCAAGTGAAGATAAAGAATGGTAACATACAGATGGGTAATGAGCAAAAGAGGTGGCTATTCCAGCTGTTAGATTCCTGAGGAGGTAACATTGTAAAAAGGTGTAAATGAAGGGAGGGGGTGAGCCATGTGAAGATGTAGTGAAATCCTCTTCTAGGCAGGAAAATAGCTGAGATGAAAACAAGTTTGGCTTGCTCAGGAAACCATGAAATAGCCAGAAGGCTGAAGCAATTTGACTGAGGAGGAGCAGAGGAGAGGTGGTCAAAGAGACAGTCCATGACCACTAAGAGTCTTATCCAGTCACGGCAACAATTTTATTCTGAATGTGATGGGAAACCAAAGGAAAGTGGTGTTTGAAGTTTTACAGAAAGGGGAAGTTTGTAAAAAAAAAAAATTGGTGAGATATGTTTGTCAGGATTGTGTCAGCTCTGTTTGAGTTATGTTACTATCAAGATGGATATTAAACATTGAATAGCAGATGTCAAGTATGCAACTGGATTTTCACAGATGGAGCTCAAGGGACAGGTCAGAGCTAGAAACTAACTTGGGAAGTCAGCAGTGTACAGATGGTGTTTAAAGCCATAAGACTGAATGAATCACCTTGGGAATGAGTATAGAATGAAAATTTTAAAATAATGAGTAATGAAGATTAAATGACATATGTATAAAGCAGAACTAGTAATAACTTCAGTCAAAGATGACTTTAGGGATGTTGGCACAGACCAAGTTATGACCTATGAGGTTTAATAAGTTACAGAAGATACACACAACCCCTCAAAATTCCCTGTGACTTCACCAGTACAAAATAGTTAACATTGACTATTTTTATATTTCCTTTTGTTCTTTGTTCACATGTTTTTATTTTTGCTATTTATAATGGTATTTTGTATTATTCAAGTATGTATCATAAGCACCTTATAGGCACCTGTAAATGTATCCTGAACTGAGTGAAAAACACAGAAGTGAATCACCCAAGACTAAAATCTCCATGTGATGAAAGAGACTACAGAGAGGAACTTACTAAATATTTGCTGAAACAGTGAGTGGATAGATGTATCCCATGCCTAGTCTCCAAGTAAGAAATTGTATATATGGATCACTAAGGCAAAAGAGATCAGAATTGCCCTTCTGCTTATTCAAGCTCCTCAAAAGTATTACTGGGATGGTATTTTCTTTCTTTGGGAAAATGTGTCACCAAGTCTTACAAGGCCAAGAAGGCTGTGCATTTTCCCACTGGGTTCTCATGACTCACTTCATTTCAACAATAGCACAGCACTATAATGCAACTTCAACAGTATTTTAATTCTTTACACTTAATATTCAAAAATTGCTTCCAATGTCAACTAGCCACAAATGATGAGACTGGGCTGTCTTCATTTCATTGTTATTTTCTAACCCAGAGTCTATTATATAGAGTGAAAATGAGTCAGAAAGAGAAAAACAAATATCGTATATTAACACATACATACAGAATCCATTAATAGAAAGATGGTGCTGATGAGCCTATATGCAGGGCAGCAAAGGAAACACAGTCACAGCGAACAGACCTGTGGACACAGTGGTGGAAGGAGAGGAGATGACATATTGGGAGAGTAGCCCTGAAACAAAAGCATTACCACATAGGTAGCCAGTGGGAATTTGAAGAATGACGCAGGAAGCTCAACTCTGGTGCCCTGTGACAACATACAGGTGTGGGATGGGGTGGGAGGTGGGAATGAGGTTCAAGAGGGACAGGACATACGTATTCCTATGGCTGATTCATGTTGATGCATGACAGAAACCAACAATATTATAAATTTTAATATCCTCCCATTAAAAATAAGTATAAATAAAAAAATAATAAACTGGAAGCACTGAGAAGGAAAGATGTGGTTTACTCATTCGGATTAATAGTAGTTCACCCACCAGCTAATTCCATTTTTCTTATTTCTGTGGAAACACTTCTCACTAGGGTTTTCCTTACTATAACTGGACAACCTCACAGAAAAACTCTTTAATACTAACAATAGAATAGTAGATAACATTTAGCAAAGATACATGCACTAGGTTTATAACAGACTTAACACAGCATTCATTTAATCCTCACAACAATTCTATATGACAGGTTTATATGTAATATATATGTGTGCATGTACACACACACACACACACACACCTGCACATGCACATTTAGTAATAAAAATTAAAAGTGACAGAACTGGTATTTGAACAAGTGAAAACAAAGCCCAGGTGTGGATGTGACTGGTAATGGAAGTAAAGTCCGATGCTGCAAAGAGCAATATTGCAAAGGAACCTGGAATGTTAGGTCCATGAATCAAGGCAAATTGAAAGTGGTCACACAGAAGATGGCAAGAGTGAACACCAACATTTTAGGAATTAGTGAACTAAAATGGACTAGAATGGGTGAATTTAACTGAGACGAACATTATATCTACTACTGTGGGCAAGAATCCCTTAGAAGAAATGGAGTAGCCATCACAGTCAACAAGAGTCCAAAATGCAGTACTTGGATGCCATTTTAAAAATGACAGAATGATCGCTCTTCATTTTCAAGGCAAACCACTCAAAATCACAGTAATCCAAGTCTATGCCCTAAACAGTAATGCTGAAGAAGCTGAAGTTAGACAGTTCTATGAAGACCTATAAGACCTTCTAGAACTAACACCCAAACAAGATGCCCTTTTCATTGTAGGGGACAGGAATGCAAAAGTAGGAAGTCAAAAGATACCTGGAATACCAGGCAAGTTGGCCTTGAAGTACAAAAAGAAGCAGGGTAAAGGCTAACAGAGTTTTGCCAACAGGTCATCGCAAACACCTTCTTCCAACAGCAGAGATGACTCTAAACATAGACATCACTAGATGGTCAATACCAAATTCAGACTGATTATAGTCTTCTCAGCCAAAGATGGAGAAGCTCTATACAGTCAGCAAAAACAAAACCGGGAGCTGACTGGCTCAGATCATAAACTCCTTATTACCAAACAGACTTAAATTGAAGAAAGTAGGGAAAACCACTAGACCATTCAGGTATGACCTAAATCAATTCACTTACAATTGTACACAATGGAAGTGACAAATAGATCCAAGGGATTAGATCTGATAGAGTGCCTGAAGATCTATGGATGGCAGTTCAATACATTAAATAGGAGGCAATGATCAAGAACATCCCCAAGAAAATTAAATACAAAAAGGCAAAATGGTTGTCAGATGAGGCCTTACAAGTAGTCGAGAAGAGAAGCTAAAGGCAAAGGAGAAAAGGAAAGATATATCGATATGAATGCAGAGTTCCAAAGAATAGCAAGGAGAGATAAGAAAGCCTTCCTCAGTGATCAGTGCAAACAAATAGAGGAAAACAATAGAATGGGAAAAACTAGAAATCTCTTCAAGAAAATTAGAGATACCAAGGGAACATTTCATGTAAAGATGGGCACAATAAAGGACAGAAATGGTATGGCCATAAGAAGCAGAAGACATTAAGAAGAGGTGGCAAGAATACACAGAAGAATTATACAAGAGATGGGAAGAGACCAGACCACATTAGCTGCCTCCTGAGAAATATGTATACACGTCAAGAAGCAACAGTTAAAACTGGACATGGAACAATAGACCGATTCCAAATAGAAAAAGGAGTGCATCAACATTGTATATTGTCACCCTGCTTATTTAACTTACATGCAGAGTACATCATGCAAAATGCCAGTTGGATGAAGCACAAGCTGGAATCAATTTTATGGGAGAAATATAAAAAACCTCATATACACAGATGACACCACCCTTATGGCAGAAAGTGAAGAAGAACTACAGAGTCTCTTGATGAAAGTGAAAGAGGAGAGTGAAAAAGTTGGCTAAAACTCAATATTCAGAAAACTAAGATCATGGCATCCATTCCCATCACTTCATGGCAAATAGATGGGGAAACAATGGAAACAGTGACAGAATTTATTTTCCTGGGCTCCAAAGTCACTGCAGATTGTGATTGCAGCCATGAAATTAAAAGACACTGCTCCTTGTAAGAAAAGCTGTGACCAATCTAGACAGCATATTAAAAAGCAGAAACCTTACTTTGCCAACAAATGTTGGTCTAGTCAAAGCTATGATTTTTTCCAGTAGCCATGAATGGATGCAAAATTTGAACTATAAAGAAAGCTGAGTGTGAAAGAATCAATGACTTTGAACCGTGGTGTTAGAGAAGAGTCTTGGAGAGTCCCTTGGGCTGCAAGGATATCCAACCAGTCCATCCTAAAGGAAACCAGTCATGAATAATCATTGGAAGGACTGATGCTGAAGCTGAAACTCCTATACTTTGACCACCTGATGCGAAAAACTGACTCATTGGAAAAGACCCTGATGCTGGGAAAGACTGAAGGTGGGAGGAGAAGGGGATGACAGAGGATGAGATGGTTGGATGACATCACCAACTCAATGGACATGAGTTTGAGCAAGCTCTGGGAGTTGGTGATGGACAGGGAGGCCTGGAGTGCTGCAGTCCATTGGGTCACAAAGAGTCAGATACGCCTGAGTGACTGAACTGAATTGAACTGCTTGATGCCAAAGTTGCAATCTGAAGCATTATGCTGCACAAAAGATATCAGAAGTTTCCCTCTATGGCCCCTGGGAGAGGCAGGGAAAGAATTTAAGATGGATGAACTGCAGAATCAAAAGGTCCTTCATCAAAATCCCAGATATTAAACTTTTCTCAGTCTCTCATTGCTCATGTGTAAAAACTGAGATAACAATTTGTTTTCTTTTTCAAGGATTTAAGTGAGAAAATTTATGCTTCATCACACTGTATTGTACTTGGTTCAGTTCAGCCACTCAGTCATGTCTGACTCTGCAACCCCACAGAATGCAGCACGCCAGGCTCTCCTGTCCATAACCAACTCCCAGAGCTTACTCAAACTCATGTCCATCGCGTCAGTGATGCCATTCAACCATCTCATTCTCTGTCGTCCCCTTCTCCTCCTGCTTTCAATCTCTCCCAGCATCAGGGTTTTTCCAATGAGGCAGTTCTTTGCATCAGGTGGCCAAAGTACTGGAGCTTCAGCATCAGTCCTTCCAATGAATATTCAGGGTTGATCTCCTTTAGGATTGACTGGTTTGATCTCCATGCAGTCCAAGGGACTCTCAAGAGTCTTCTCCTACACCACAGTTCAAAAGCATCAATTCTTCGGTGCTCAATTTTCTTTATGGTCCAGCTCTCACATTTATAATGACTACTGGAAAAACCATAGCTTTGACTAGAAGGACCTTTGTCAGCAAAGTAATATCTGTGCTTTTTAATATGCTGTCTATGTTGGTCATAGCTTCTTTTCCCAAGAAGCAAGTGTCTTTTAATTTCATGGCTTCAGTCACCATCTGCAGAGATTCTGGAGCCCAAGAAAATAAAGTGCCACTGTTTCCATTGCTTCTTTGGTATTCAGTTCAGTTCAGTTCAGTTGCTCAGTCGTGTCCTACTCTTTGGTATTACTAGATTCCAATTCCCTTGAAAATGGTTTTATTGTTGTTTCAATACTCTATCCCTATACCTGTGAAAAAAAGCTAAATGCAGTAATGTTGAAATAATTGCAGATAATAGGCAACCTACATAATAGCTGCCTCATTTGCCTTGGACATCAGCAAAGCAGGCCACAGACTGTCTCTTTACTTTGGATAAAAGAGGGAATTAAGAAAAGTAAGAGAGTTCACTGCTTAAACTCTGGCAGAATACCCTTCAAATTCAGATACTTTGTTTGAACCCATATCACTAAGTGCTTCCTGAGATTGCAAGTGTCCCAGAATAGTGGAGATCAGCCCATTTTAGGCTGAAGCACGTTCTAGGTAATAGATGAACATACTTGGCACACAGCCTCACTAATACTGCTTCCGGTAAGTTGCTTTTACTAGAGAAAATTAAATAGGACTCTCCTGGGAGCACTGTTTTAGACAAGGACATCCTCTGAGCCATGAGAACACTTAGGGAAATCTATGGTGCTGACTGATAGCATCCCATTTTGATAACAGATAATTTCCTCAGGCAACCCAGAGTAGAAAGACTGTGTGTGTGTGTGTGTCTGCATGTGTTTGTAAAACAGCTAATACAAACAAAAAAAATGAGAATCCAGAATAGTAATAACAACATCCAACTGCCTTCCCAGTTAGGTGGCACCTCAGAACTGGCAGCAAAATAGGGTCATGGTGAGCATAACGAAGTGCAAAATGAATCAGAACAATAAGGAACATAATGAAAGAGACATGCCAAACATGCCATATATTAGGAGAGGCGCTATATATACAGAGGAGATAACACCAAAAAAAAAACAAAAACAGAGCAACTGAGTAGAGGCCAAATTTTCAGCAGAGACCTAATAATTTAGATCTGGTGAATCAGACAAATTTGGATTTAAGCCCAGGTCTTTCATTTACTGGTTCAGTGCGACCTTGGGAAAGCAATCTCTAATCTAGGCTTCGGTTTCCTCACCTAGAAAGAGAAACACTAATAGTACCCAAGTTTGAGGTTTTTAGAAGGTTTATAGTGAAAATGTACTACAATGCCTGACATTAACTAAAAATTCAATAAATGATGGTGGAAGCGGTGATGGCAGTCACTGCTCAATAAGTGTTCATTGATGTCATTCTCTAAGAAAGGACTAGCTGCACTGAATCTGCCTAGTAAGGTAATGGAGTGAGTGCAATTATTTTTCTCCTATAACAGATTAAAAGGCTGAGGTGTAGAAGACTAAGGAACTTGACTGTGATATACAGGTGATTCATGATACAGCTAAAACTGAAACCAAGGCAAGATGGCACAAATGTTGGGACTCTTACCAGCTGGGGGGCAGGTATGGTAAGAGTAGTAGCAGGATTATAAAAGCATAGTAGTTTATTAAAAGGCACTGGCTTTACAAATAGATGGGGAACTAAGAGAGGTGAAAGGCAAGGGAGAAAGGGAAAGATATACCCAACTGAATGTGGGGTTCCAGAGAATAACAAGGAGAGATAAGGCCTTCTTCAATGAACAATGCAAAGAAACAGAGGAAAACGATAGAATAAGGAAGACTAGAGATATTTTTACAAAAACTGGAGATATCAAATGAATATTTCATGCAAGGATGGGCATGATAAAGGACAGAATCAGTAAGGACCTAACTGAAGCAGAAGTGATTAAGAAAAGGCAGCATGAATACACAGAAAAACTATACAAAAAAAAAAAAAGATCTTAATAACCTGGATGATCACAATTGTCTGGGTCACTCACCTAAAGCCAGGCATCCTGGAGTGTGAAGTCAAGAGGGCCTTAGGAAGCATTGCTACCAAAATAGCTAGCAGAGGCAATGGAATTCCAGATGTGCCATTTAAAACTCAAAAATGATGTTGTTAAAGTGCTGCATTCAATATACCAGCAAATTTGGAAAAGTCAGCAATGGCCCCAGAATTGGAAAGGTCAGTTTTCATTCCAATCCCAAAGAAGGGTAATGCGAAATAATTATCAAACTACTGTACAATTGTGCTCATTTCACATGCTAGCAATGTTATGCTCAAAATCCTTCAAGCTAGGCTTCAACAGTACATGAATCAAGAACTTCCAGATGTACAAATGGGTTTCAAAGAGGAACCAGAGATCAAACTGCAAACATATGTTGGATAATGGAGAAAGCAAGGGAGTTTCAGAAAAATACCAACAATAACCTCAGATATACAGATGACACCACCCTTATGGCAGAAAGTGAAGAGAAACTAAAAAGCCTCTTGATAAAAGTGAAAGAGGAGAGTGGAAAATTTGGCTTAAAGCTCAACGTTCAGAAAACTAAGATCATGGCATCTGGTCCCATCACTTCATGGCAAATAGATGGGGAAACAGTGGAAACAGTGTCAGACTTTATTTTTCTGGGCTCCAAAATCACTGCAGATGGTGACTGCAGCCATGAAATTAAAAGACACTTACTCCTTGGAAGGAAAGTTATGACCAACCTAGATAGCATATTAAAAAGCAGAGACATTACTTTGCCAACAAAGGTCCATCTAGTCAAGGCTATGGTTTTTCCAGTGGTCATGTATAGATATGAGAGTTGGACTGTGAAGAAAGCTGAGCGCTGAAAAATTGATGCTTTTGAACTATGGTGCTGGAGAAGACTCTTTCGAGTCCCTTGGACTGCAAGGAGATCCAACCAGTCCATCCTAAAGGAGATCAGTCCTGGGTGTTCATTGGAAGGACCGATGCTGAAGCTGAAACTCCAATACTTTGGCCACCTGATGCAAAGAGCTGACTCACTGGAAAAGACCCTGATGCTGGGAAGGATTGGGGGCAGGAGGAGAAGGGGATGACAGAGGATGAGATGGCTGGATGGCATCACCGACTCGATGGACATGAGTTTGAGTAAACTTCGGGAGTTGGTGATGGACAGGGAGGCCTGGCGTGCTGTGATTAAGGGGGTTGCAAAGAGTCAGACTCGACTGAGTGAATGAACTGAACTGAACTGAACTGATGCTTCATTGATTACACTAAATCCTTTGACTATGTGGATCACAACAAACTGAGGAAAATTCTTAAAGAGATGAAAGTACCAGGCCACCTTACCTGTCTAGAAACCTGTATGCAGGTCAAGAAGCAACAGCTAGAACCAGACACAGAACAACTGATTGAATCCAAAGTGGGAAAGGAGTACAACAAGGCTGTATATTGTCACCCTGCTTATTTAACATATTCAGAGTACATCATGTAAAATGCCAAACTGGATGAATCACAAACGGCAATGAAGATTGCTGGGAGAAATATTAACAACCTAAAATACACAGATGATGCCACTCTAATGACAGAAAAGAAAGTGAAGAGGAACTAAACAGCCTCTTGATGGGGATGAAAGAAAAGAGTGAACAAGCTGGTTTAAAACTCAACATTCAAAAAAACTAAGATCATGGCACCTGTTCCCATAACCTCGTGGCAACAGAAGGGGAAAAAGTGGAAGCAGTGATAGATTTGTTTTCTTGGGCTTCAAAATCTCCACAGATGGTGACTGCAGCCACAAAATGAAAAGACGCTTGCTCCTTGGAAGGAAAGCTATGACAAATGTAGACAGTGTATTAAAAATCAGAGACATCATTTTGCTGACAAAGGTCCATATAGTCAAAGCTATGTTTTTCCAGTAGTCATGTATGGATGTGAGAGTTGGACCATAAAGAAGGCTGAGCACTGAAGAGTTGAAGCTTTCTAACTGTGATGCTGAGAGTGATGAGAGTCCTTTGGACAGCAAGGAGTTCAAATCAGTCAATCCTAAAGGAAATCAAGTTTGAATATTCACTGGAATAACTTATGCTGAAGCTGAAGCTCCAATACTTTGGCCACCTGATGTGAAGAGCTGACTCACTAGAAAAAAAACCTAATTCTGTGAAAGATGGAAAGTAAAAGGAGAAGCGGGCAGCAGAGGATGAGATGGTTAAATAGCATCACTGACTCAGTGGACATGAAATTTTTGCAAACTCCAGGAGAGAGGGTGGGACAGGTGTGCCTGGCATGCTGCAATTCATGGAATCACAAAGAGCTGGACATGACTTATCAACTGAACAACAGCTACAAATGCCATACTTCTTTAATATGGCACTTGGCAATTCTTTTATTTGTTCATAAAGTGAAATGAGTATTTGCTTCCTGTCTGATGCTCTGTAAGATTTAGAAAGCAGGGACTAGCTTCAGGGGAGCCTATAGAAATGCACACAAAACACACCCTCTGGGATTTGAATCCAAGCCCTGCCGGTGTTCGGTGATGTGAGACCGCTGCTTAACTTGCTCAGCTTCAGTTTCCTCTGATGAAATTTTACTGGACTGCTATGAAGATTAAATTAAAAAGATAACCATATAATTCACCTAGATCTCATAGAGCATTTGATAGACAGTAACTAAAATGGTCCTGACTTTTTCCTTTAAATTTCTTGAGTAGATTTTTATTTACCTATGAAAAGTCAAACCCAAAATAAAAGTTCAGTGATACCTTAACACAGTGTATGTGATATCAAATTCCTTTCTTCCTTCCTCTTTTCCTACTGTGCATCTTTCTTCCTTCCTTCCATCATGTACCATGTACTGTGTATCTACTGCATGCCAAGCTGTATGCATAGCACTAAGAATACAACAAAAATCAGCTGATAAGTATATGATTAAGTGTCATCCTTAGTATTCCAGAGGGAGAGATCCTTCTTTATTGAAGTGACCAAGGACAGTCTTACACATAAGTTGAATTAGCCCTAAGCTAGACCTTAGGGTAGAGAATCTAGAAAAGGAACAATTATCTAGGCACAGAGAAAGGACAGATGGAAAACGTAAGAATCCCTAATGTGTAGGATGTTTGTTCATCACTAACAGGTATCATTTGGCTAAATGAACTGTTCATGGATACAGTCATTATAATTAATGCCCCAACATCCCTTTGGAAACTTTTCTTTAATAATAACCTCGCAATGGAACCCAATCTATAAACCAAACAACGCTGAAGTATTCTGACTGAAGCTGGGAAAAGAAGCCAAGAGATCTTTCCAGGAATATGCCTTGTGCTCCAGGTTATCTACAGAGATCCCATAGAACTTTTGAAATAAAATGTACAGCAAAGAAAAACAAAAGCTCCCTTAAGAATATAGTAAAGGTTTAAACATTCATCTGGGAGCAGCCTAAGAACAGGCTATCCAAGAATGTTGGACAAAAGTCTGAGTAAGCCTATACCTAAGAAAAACGGAACAATTTGAGCAGAAAAATACAAGGAAAACCATGCCGAGGAAAAAAAAGTCACCTGGATTAGATGAGTCTGATTTGGAGGATTAAAATATCTGAAAGGTGATTAAAAGGGTATTACTATAGTTTAGTTTGAATGTGCTCCAAAGATTCTTGTAGAGAAATCAACATACTCTTGAGTTGTAACAAGGATATAACCACACATTTACATCTAGCTCTAAGTATTTCCTTTAAAAGAGAAAGAAGTGGAACCTTACTACTTTTAGAAGCATAAACACTTTTGTGCATGAAATGCATAAAACCATTCTTCTACAGATTCATGGCAATGTGAACCTACATCAGTACTTCACATTTTTATCTATAATCTGGAATCCCAATCAGGGGCAAAGTTGCACTCAGTAAGGCAGCATTTGATCTTATTCAAAACATATCTCATTGAACAAATTTAATGTTATATTACTTTGGATTAATGGTGCTGACTTACTACTTCATTATTTAAAATAAAGACTCTAAGATGTTTCCCTGACCTCTTTCTATTGTTCATAGGTTGGTGGAACAATGACCCTTCCCCAAGGTATCCCTGCTTTAATTCCTGGAACCTGTGAATATGTGACCTTTCACAGAAACCTAAGTTGGCAGAAAGCAAATAGAAACTAAAGAGCCTCCTAATGGGGGGTGAAAAAGGAGAGTGAAAAAGCTGATTTAAAACTCAACATTCAAAAAACTAAGATCATGGCATTTGGTCCCAACACTTCATGGCAAATAGATAGGGAAAAGTAGAAACAATGACAGATTTTATTTTCTTGGGCTCCAAAATCACTGCAGACATGACTGCAACCATGAAATTAAAAGATGCTTGTTCCTTGGAAGGAAAGCTATGACAAACCTAGACAGCAGGTTAATGAGCAGAAACATTTCTTTGCCAACAAAAGTCCATGAAATCAATCCTGAAATATTCATTGGAAGGACAGAATCTGAAGCTCCAATACTTTGGCCACCTGATGTGAAGAGCTGACTCATTGGAGAAGACCCTGATGCTGGGAAAGATTGAGGGCAGGAGGGGAAGGTGATAACAGAGAATGAAATGACTGGATGGAATCATTGACTAAATGAACATGAGTTTGAGCAAACTCTGAGAGTTAGTAAAAGACAGGGAAGCCTGGGGTACTACAGTTCATAGCGTCACAAAGAGTCAGACACAACTTAATGACTGAACAACAAGTTCTTTAGTTGTTCTTGAGACAAAAATCTTGATATAGGAGATTATTCTGGGTTATCTGAGTGGACTCAGTGCAATCTGAAGAGTTCTTCTAACTCAGAGAGGGAGGAAGAGTCAAAGAAAGAGATGTGATGAAGAAAGCTAGAGGCAGAGCAATGCTCCCTTGAGACTCAACTGGCTACTGCTGTTTCTGTCTCAGAAACAGGAGGTCATGAGTCAAAGAATGTGGGCGATTTCTAAAAGCTGGAGAAGAGAAGGCAACAGATTCTCTTCCAGAGTCTCCAACAGGAACACAGTCCGTCCCACATTTAAATTTTAGCCTAGTGAAACCCATTTTGTTCTTCTGACCTTCAGAACTGTAAGATAATAAAATTGTGTTGTTTTAAGTCACCAGGAGTACGGTAGTTTGTTACAGAAGCAATAGGAATCTACCACAGAAAAGCCTTAGTGACCTGAAAGAGAACTGTACTGAGTATTATGAAGGTCAAAATGATTCACTGATCCATTCCTAGAGTTGATTCTTAGAACATCGCTTTACTGGTCACTTTTCTTTCCTAAAATTTCCTAGTGATTATCCATGTTTGTGGGTTTCCAAATCATCTTAAAAACAGTACTCTAAATCACTTATCAGTGTATTCATGACATGTTAATAATCCTCTTTATGTCTGTTTATCTATTTAAAACAAGATCAATGAAAACACCTAATCATAATATTAGGGGGAGGGGAAAGGGACTGAAAATTAAGTAAGAATGGTAGAGCTTAATATATTCACTCATTTAAAATAATCTATTTACAAGAACTCTGTACTAGGCATGTTATTAAATTCTACAGCTTCTATCTTCAAGGAGCTGACGTTCTTATACACGGAAGGTATATATAAATGTTGACTCTAACATGTGATGAGTGCTCATAACAATGACGTTTAGTCATTTGTTATGATGTTGGCATACAGTAAACATCAGTTTGTCAATATGTTTGTCTGTAAAGACATAGTGGGTCATTCAATACTTCAAATAGTGCTAAATATTTCATACAAATACAAGGATGATATGTAAATATACAAATACTTTTCCATAACTGTATATAATGCTGACTGTGTACTGGAAATTTGCTACAAGATGGCCTATTCATGTATCAGTGGATACATAATCATACCATGGTAGTTATTCTGTGTTTAAATCTCTGGAAGAACCCCTTTATAGTTGTGGTATACCATGAATTGTCTTTTCTGGTCCATGATGCTATGGAAAGGTAGGAATGTATAATTGATTCACTAATGCTCAAACTAATGAGATATAACAGTGTGTCCTATCTGTCAAACGGACACAGGGCATTTAGCAAATTCTAGGGAGTTTCCGAGCAAAAGACTCATTTCTGAATTTTTCCAGGGTCCCCATCTCCCCAGCAATAGCAATATGCATTCCTTAGGAGCCACCAAATGAGAACAGAAATACAGATAAAGTAGTACATTGCCATTTAAGTAAATCACACCAGCTTCAAAGTCTGGGGAAGCTGGCAGACCAAGTTGGACTTTCTTGAAGACAAGATTAAAGTGCAACTCAGGGAAAAGTCACTGAAATGAATACTTCATATGCAAAGGCAACATATATTTACAGAGAATGAAATCTGGGTTAAAACATTTTTGAATCATGTCTAAGTGTTCACTATAAGCTAGAAAGATTTTGCTTGATTTACTCGCTTCAGTTTCTAAGCTTTTCCCCTTTCTTTGCTAATGGCAAGCTATCAATCATTGAAGCTGTAATCAGATTTTGCAGAAGGCCACCAGCATCATTTTCAATCATTTAAATGTTGCAGCCTGCCTCCCTTCTTTGTGAATCACAGAGATTAATGTGAAAGGATTTTTAAATGCATTTTAGAAAAATTAGCAAATTATGATTGTTCTCTAATTCCCAGCTCGCCATCTCACAAGGCATTATGCACAGGGGCTCCCATGGGCTTTATTGCTCAGAGGAAGAAAAATGGTGAAGGCATCCTATACTTAACACCAGGGTGGCTCTTTGGACAGATAACAAATGCTCTATTCAAAGTGGAAAGCCTTAGATAAAAGTGCTTTCACAGTTATACCTTTTTCCTCCAAGTTATTTTCCTGAATAAGTATCTCTGAAAGTAGACTACAGTCAAACAAAATTTTTTCAAAAATTACATAAATTTTGTTTTCAAGCTCATCACCTTTTGAAATTCTTCATAACTCCCTCAACTTGCAAGAGTTACACTTCAATTTAGACAAGAACATTTTTAGATTTTCGACCATGAAAGTTTCTTTTGAAAACTTTTTCCAATTCATTGAAATTAGATTTACTATGTTTTCCTGTGTATGTAAACATTGCGTGGTCATTTTAAAATGAAAAGTGAAAGGATAAAGTACAGCAGATAAAGTAAGAATGTAAAATCCCATCAGCCTTGTTGAAGTTGTATGTCAATAGGAGTGTGGTCCATGATGAAACTGAAAGAGGAGGTCTGAAAGAGATGATTTGGGTGCTTCTACAACATGTGTGTGATCTGATACTACAGAATAACAGAACAACAAGTCATCAGCAAACCTAGCAGCTTAAAACAATAAATGTGTATTGTCTCCTACATTTTGTGGGGTAAGGAATCTCAGAGGGGATTAGCTTGGTGTTTCTGCCTCAAAGGCTCCCATGAAGCTACATGGGAGCTGAGCTCTCATCCACAGTGCAGGAATCAGGAAAATTGACTGGATTAGAGGATCCCCTCACAAGATATCTCAGCCATACTTGGAAAGTAGTACTCTTTGTCGGCAGGATCCTTCCTTCCTACTATGTGAACATCTCCATGTCGCTGCTTGGAGGTCCTCAAGACATGACAGCTGGTTTCCTCCAGAGTAAGCAACTCAAGAGCTAATAACAAAAAAAGGTAGAAGCCAGAATGTATTTTACAACTGAGCTTCAGAAGTCACATTCCATCATTTCCACGAAATCTTGTTAGTTACACAGGTCAACCCCATTTGAGGTGTGAAAGCACTAAAAAAGGGATGAGGATCAGAAGATAATGTTAATCACTCAGTCATGTTTGACTCTTTGGGACCCTGTGGACTGTAGCCTGCCAGGCTTCTCTGTCCATAGAATTTTCCAGGCAAGAACACTGGAGTGAGAAGCCATTCCCTTCTTCAGGGAATCTTCCTGACCCAGGTATTGAATCCCAGTCTTCTGCATTGCAGGCAGATTCTTTGCCACCTGAGCCACCAGGGAAGCCCCAGAGGATGAGATAGTTAAAGAGCATCACCAACTCAATGGATGTGAATTTGAGCAAACTCCAGGAGATAGTGAAGGATAGGGAAGCCTGGCATGCTGCTGTCCATGGGGTTGCAAAGAGTCAGACACAACTTAGTGATGGAACAACAATATCAGGAGATAAGCTCGGGGTCAGTAACCACACCACTATGGATTTTTGTCTTTCCTTTAAGAGTGAGTTGAAACTAAAGACTTTTGCTAGAGGACTGTCATAGTGAAACTTAAATTGTAAGATGATTTTGACTCCAGTGTGAACAAGGACAGGAAGAGAGCAATAGTCAAAGCAGGACACTTAAGGGAAAGCTTCTGCTGTGGTCCCAATCATAGATAATGGTGCTTACATCAGTCTAAGGGCAGGACAAGTAGAAAGAAATAGGGAGGGAGATTTGGGGTATGACTGTTTCAAAGTTTTTGTTTCTAAAAGTTCTGATGGGTTTGATTTTAAAAGAAAAAAAAACACACACTTATAGCTTATCTCTTTTCTTTCTTTCTTTCTTTTTTTGAAGGCCTGATCAGCAGTTTCATTAGTATAACCCTGGCTCCAGGAAACAGCCTCATAAGGAAGATGTCAGCATTTCAGGATGATCCACTCCTGCTCCATCCAAAAGGACAGGATGCTTTAAATGATGGAGTAGAATTGTCTTACTGAGCTACAGACAACAAATTGAAGTATTTCTTAAAACTAGGATTACTGAAAATTACAGAGAGTTGTGTAGTGGGAGAAAATGTGAAGCGACATAGAGGAAAAGAGCCAGTGGGTTAAAGGTTCTTATTGGTACAAATGCCCTATGGCTGAGTTTTGGTGGAATTTCAGGGTTTATCCCCAGATTGTATTGTTTTCTCCAGATTGCTTGCTTGAACCTCCAAAAGGCTAGGTTTGAAATCTAATCTTTCCCCACAATCACATGCTAATTTCTTTTTTCAGTTGTCTGGGATCAACACCAGGGCTTCCCTGGTGGCTCAGATGGTAAAGCATCTGCCTGCAATGCGGGAGACCCAGGTTCGATCCCTGGGTCAGGAAGATCCCCTGGAGAAGGAAATGGCAACCCACTCCAGTATTCTTACCTGGAAAATTCCATGGACAGAGGAGTCTTGTAGGCTACAGTCCATGGCATCGCAAAGAGTCGGACATGACTGAGCAACTGCACTTCACTTCAAGACCTTAGTTCTAGGCTACCTGGACTTTTTTTTTTTTAAATTGGAGCATAGTTGATTTGCAACATTGTGTTAATTTCTGCCGTACAACAAAGTAAATGTTATATATGCATATGTGTGTGTGTGTATTCTTTAAATTCTTTACATTATGAATGATCACAGGATATTGAATATAGTTTGCTATATTAAACAGTAGGACCTTGGTGTTTATTCATTCTATATATAATGGTTTGCATCTGCTAAATTCAAACTCTCAATTCATCCCCCATACACACCCCTTCCTCATGGCAGACACAAGTCTGTTCTATATGTCTGTGAGTTGGTTTCATAGATAGGTTTTCATTTGTGTTATATATGAGATAGAATTGCCAATTTTGATCCTTTTCCTGAATCTTTCCCCTTGAGTTTTGTCTTTGCTTTTGATGGAGTAAACAATCAGGAAGTATTTATTGATACAAATAGGGATTTAAAGTTATTAGATGGTAAATATTCATTATGGGCTTCCCTGGTGGCTCAGATGGTAAAGAATCTGCATTATACAAGTATTTATACATTATGTATTTATATGTAAAGTATCTGTTAAACGTCTCTCTGTGTGAAGCACTCTGTAGGACCATAGGACATAATGCTGAACTAAATGGATCTAGTTAATCCCTGTCTTTATGGAGCTTAGTCAATCCTTGTCAAATTGGTAGTTAACGTTGCTACTTTTATCTGTTCTCTCCCCTTTCCTCTTTTCCAAACACACACTTCTCTGGTGTTTTTCTAGCAAAAACGTTCTTTGGAGTTTTTTACACATTTTAATTGGTATTGGTTTTTAGGTTATTATTTTTTATTTTTAAGCACTGATTGACTGGCACAAGAAAGACAGAAAAAAAAAAAAAAAAACAAACCTTAGTATTAATAGCTAATTTGGTGAAACTTTACCAAACTGACTTTCAGTGTGAAACAGACTTGAAAGTTTTATCCATCTGGCACTACTTAATCTAGAAGTTCACTGCTAATCACTATCAACAATCAAGTTTCTTTTCCTCCAATCCCACTTTTAGAAAATATGTGTGTGTGGGGGGTGTGTTCATGTGTAATTTGTTCATTTATTCAAAATCAATGACTGTCATCTGCTTAGTAATGTGGTGGGAAAAAAAGTAACAACCCATGCCACTGTTTTAAAAGAGATCTTCATTTCAGAAAAACAGAGAGGGCTTTAACTCACAAATGAAAGCAAAAATATTTGCCTGGCAAAGTCCTATGTATTGTCATAACTCTTATGCTTTAATGCTATGACCACCCCCTCCATTCCTTCTCTAGATGTATCTTGTCTTTCCGAGTCCAGTTCACAACCCACCTACTTCAAGAAGCTTTTCTTGTTTTACATTTCTCCCCTATGATAATCTCATCAGCACCATACATTCAAATATCCAATTTTATTTCACTCATTTTGCTTTGTCTTCCCATTGGTTCTCCTGTTCTTTGAGGTTGGGGATCCCACAGTATGGTTCTCACAGGAAAACCATGCTTTGTGCTGAGCACATAGCAAGAGACTAAAGGATGCTTACTGTTGCCTGGAAAATTTCACAGAGAGAGGAATCAGGAGGGCTACATTCCATGGGGTCACAAAGGGTCAGACATGACTGAGAGTGCACACGCGCGCACACACACACACACAAATACTGACTGAATTTTCATTCATTGATTCAGAAAATAATCATTGAGCATCTACTGTATCTTAGAATTACCAGATGTACAGCTGTCCACCATACTCTCATAAGATGGCAGAAAAGGCAAACATTAAAAAATACTTGAAAAATTATATTTGCAATTATTACATGTGTTAGGGAGGAGAAATGAGACTCTAAGGATAGCTGTACCTGGAGAAGCCATTCTAGTCTTCCCTGGATAGTACTTAAGCTTCTAAGGGGCAGGGATACTGGAGTGTAGTATGTGAGGCAAGTAAGGAGACTCAGAGATCAAGAGTTCTCTGCTCTTTGGGAATCTGGCACATGAGACCATTTCAACTGATTATGGGATGAGTCTGTTCCAGAGAATGACCAACTATCCAGGGATCACAACCTAAACAGGGCTGATACCTATTTCAGATTCACAACCTAACAGTTACCTTATATAAGTGACCTACTGCAGGCATTCCAAAAAATGTCTTTCTAGCATGTTTAGTTGAATCTCAGGTTTAGGTATTTATCTCCTTTTGAGTGTTTATAACAAATCAGCATTTTTCATTTCTTGTGCAGTGTTATGGGCTCAAATATGCTCCTCCTCTCAAAACTAATCTGCTGATACCCTAGTACCTCAAAATGTGACTGCATTTGGAAATAGGGTCTTTAAAGACATTATTAAGTTAAATGAGGCCATTACACTGGGGCCTAATCCAATATGGCTGCTCTTTTCATAAGAAGAGGTAGAGATAGCAGGAAGGCATATGCACAGAGGAAAGTTCATGATGAGACACAGCAGGAAGGTGGCCATCTGCAAGCCAAGGAGAGAGACCTCGGAAGAAACCAAGCTTCCCCACACCTAGATCTTAGATTTGTCATCTCTAGAACTGTAAGGAAATAGATGTCTCTTATTTAACAGTCACCAAACCCACGGTGTTTTGTTGTGGTGTAACAGAGCAGGGCCCTATGGGACCTTCCTGGAACAAACCCTCCCCCAAGTCCCCTGCTTTAGCTCCTCTCTGAAGTACATAGATAATAGCATCTTATACACACTTCCTGAGCTATTTTACAGATGCTAAAACCCCCACCAAATGGAAGAAGTTAACTACGTAGTAACCTTGAGCACATAACCCTCCGATCTACTGGTACTAAGGAATAATACTATTAAACCCTGTGGCACCGTCTTGTTACCCCACCATCAACCAGTCAGAATTGTGCATGAGCTGATTAAAGATCTTGAGATGCCCCTCACCTCGCCCTGAAAATGCTTTGCTGAAATCCATCAGAGCGTTCCGGCTTTTTTAGCACTATCTGCCCCAGACTCCATGTCTGGTGTCTTACAATAAACCCTGCACTTCCCTTCACCACAGCCTGGTGTCAGTAGCTTGGCTTTACCGCGCACAGGCGAGTGATTGCCATGTTTCATTAGGTAACAATGGTAGCTTCAGCAAACGAATACGTACAAATGCAGAATGGCCAAGTTTCTTTAAGTCCCCATCTTAACTGATCAAAGTTTCTGCCTTTGATGAGTATTTACCTCTTCTTCACAACACACCAAAGCATGACTTTTTCCGCAACATTAAGACTGTGTATTATTCTGACCACAGGAGAACTTCAGGTCTAACTAAACAATCTTCATACTGAATATTATGAGTCCAGTATGGATGCTTTCCAGAGAAAGAAAAAAAAAAAATCATTTCTTACAACCAATGCCCTGCTCTCCTTCTTAATTTATTCTGCCATCCCCTAGTTGCCAGGTTACAGAACCTCTTTCGTCAGTCAATACCTCTTCTAAAAAGTATTTTTACATGAAGAGGAAAATGCATAAGTCTCATTCATATTTTTTAAGCCAGCTAGATCCTGATCTGTACCTACCTTTCTTGACTTATATCCTCCCTAGATTTTCAGAGCTTTCTTTTGAAATATTATTTCTTGAGTATCATGACTTGATGTGGCAAAACTTCTACAGAGCAGCTAGATAAACTTTGTATACTTGAGGGCCTTTGATTTATTATTTTTTCCAGTTTCAAGGGGCTTCTCAAAGGGCATTTTAAATTGAGTACTAGAGTTAAGGGGGCCATTGAAAAACTCACTTTTATACACACACATATTTTTTGCCATTGTCCTGAAGAAATATTGTATAAGCATAAAATAATCCTCATTGAATTCTCTTGGACAATATCAGTTCAGTTCAGTCACTCAGTCGTGTCCGACTCTTTGCGAACCAATGAACCGTAGCATGCCAGGCCTCCCTGTCCATCACCAACTCCTGGAATCCACTCAAACTCATGTCAGTTGTGTTGGGGATGCCATCCAAACATCTCATCCTCTGTCATCCCCTTCTCCTCCTAACATCAATCTTTCCCAGCATCAGGATCTTTTCAAATGAGTCAGCTCTTCACATCAGGTGGCCAAAGTATTGGAGTTTCAGCTTCAACATCAGTCCTTCCAATGAATGTTCAGGACTTATTTCCTTTAGGATGGACTGGTTGGATCACCTTGCAGTCCAAGGAGCTCTCAAGAGTCTTCTCTCCAACACCACAGTTCAAAAGCATCAATTCTTTGGCACTCAGCTTTCTTTATAGTCCAGCTCTCACATCCATACATGACCACTGGCAAAACCATAGCCTTGACTAGATGGACATTTATTGACAAAGTAATGGCTCTGCTTTTTAATGTGCTGTCTAGGTTGGTCCTAACTTTCCTTCCAAGGAGTAAGCATCTTTTAATTTCATGGCTGCAATCACCATCTGCAGTGATTTTGGAAAACAGTCAGCCACTCTTTCCACTGTTTCCCCATCTATTTGCCATGAAGTGATGGGACTGGATGCCATGATCTTAGTTTCTGAATGTTGAGCTTTAAGTCAACTTTTTCACTCTCCTCTTTCACTTTCATCATCTTTAGTTCTTCCTCGCTTTCTGCCATGAGTGTGGTGTCATCTGCATATCTGAGGTTATTGATACTTCTCCCAGCAATCTTGATTCCAGCTTGTGCTTCTTCCAGCCCAGCGTTTCTCATGATGTACTCTGCATATAAGTTAAATAAGCGGGGTGAGGATATACAGCCTTGACGTACTGCTTTTCTTATTTGCAACCAGACTATTGTTCTATGTCTAGCTCTAACTGTTGCTTCCTGACCTGCATACAGGTTTCTCAAGAGGCAGGTTAGGTGGTCTGGTATTCCCATCTCTTAAAGAATTTTCCAGAGTTTATTGTGATCCATACAGTCAAAGTCTTTGGCATAGTCAATAAAACAGAAATAGGTGTTTTTCTGGAACTCTCTTGCTTTTTTGATCATCCAGCGGATGTTGGCAATTTGATCTCTGGTTCCTCTGCCTTTTCTAAAACCAGTTTGAACACTGGAAGTTAACGGTTCACATATTGCTGAAACCTGGCTTGGAGAATTTTGAGCATTACTTTACCAGCGTGTGAGATGAATACAATTGTGCGGTAGTTTGAGCATTCTTTGGCATTTCCTTCCTTTGAGATTGGAATGAAAACTGACCTTTTCCAGTCCTGTGGCCACTGCTGAGTTTTCCAAATCTGCTGGCATATTGAGTGCAGCACTTTCACAGCATCATCTTCTAGGATTTGAAATAGCTCAACTGGAATTCCATTACCTCCACTAGCTTTGTTCATAGTGATGCTTCCTAAGGCCCACCTGACTTCACATTCCAGGATGTCCAGCTCTAGGTGAGTGTGAGTGATCACACCTTCGTGATTTTCTGGGCCGTGAAGATCTTTTTTTTGTACAGTTCTTCTGTGTATTCTTGCCACTTCTTCTTAGACAATATAACACTCTGGAAAACCAAAAAGATCTTTCCCATAATTAGACATGGAACACCACAAAACAGTCCTGGCTGTCTTTGGTTGCAGAGGTCCATTATGTGTTAAAGCCAACACTTTTAAGACTCAGAAAAGTCATGATCTAAATCATTTGGTGTTCAGAAAGTTGTTTAAACATTTCAGAGAAGTCATAAATTGTAGGTAAAATGTGGTATAGAAGTTAGTATGCAGGGGCTTATCTAAGACATTGATACTTTCCAAAGCTCATTTGTTTAAAAGATACATCTAATATGTTACAAATTGAAATCCAATGCTTTTAACAGAGTAGATGCTGACAATCTAAAACTAAGTGGAACAAACCATCTTCAATAAATTCATCAGTCAACAGTCATTATTCTTTCATTTTATCATCATATTCCCAGAAATATAGTTGAATTTAATTCATGGAATTCAGGAATCTGCTATTAGCAGAACAAGATCAGCAAGAAGCTGATCCTACAAGGTACATTATTCACTGTTAAAAAGTCATGAATTATTCAATACTCCCAAACTGAATTCTACCTCAAAACTAGGCACTTCATGCAACTACTATGAAGATCCTCTGAGTCCAGTCAATGAACTGGGACTCTGAGGACTCAGGAGTAATAGTAAGTTTCAGGTAGCCTCATCCCTCACAGCATCATTTATTTATATGACTTATAGCACAAATACCCTAGGGGAAAAGTATAATTATAAATTTTTTAATATACTAAAGAATAGCTATCACTTCGTGGTAGTCAACATATTTTGGAAGGTATTGGCATGGGATCAAATCTACCATATCAGGGCTTTTATATGTTCACAGACCTAAGCAACATTCTTAGGGAAATATGTACCCTACCATTATTCATTTTCATGCAATGTTTAATTATACCAGAGGCAAAAGAAAATATAATATGAGAGGAAAGAATCAGCCAGGCAGTGCTCTTGAGAGAATAAAACTTATGGAAGATTTTTAATAACAATGAGATGGCATGAACATTTCTGCTTTATAAAGCAACAGAGCTCTTTTCTCTTTGACCTCTCAGATTAAAGTAGAATTCATAATTTGTTCTTCCCTTTATCATTAATAGGAGACTGTTACCTAAATATTGAGTACAAGGCCACAATTGGAAATACATAGAAGTGACCCTCACTTTAAATTAACAGGAAGAAATTTAGTTCAAAAACAGAGGTATCCCAAATAGCTGCACTTTATTCTTCAATGTTAAAGAACAGACATAGAGAATAAGATGGCGGAGGAGTAGGTGTGTGTGGAGTACATCTCTCTCCACGGATACATCAGGAATACACCTTCAGACACAGAAGTGCATGCAGAACAGCAACTGAGAGCGGGAAAGAGGACCTGACCAGTGGAAAAGAATACATAGAACCACGCAAAACTCAGTTGGATTTAGGAACTAGGTGGGGAAACAGGAGTATTAGTAGGACTGGACCTATCCTTGGCAGGTGGGGGAACTGAAGCAGGAGTCCAATACCCACATCTGAGCAATTGTCAGACGAGAAACATTTAAGGCTGAGAGTGAAACAGCTGATCTGTGGCAGCCTAAATGGAATGAGAATCAGACAGTCCTTGCCGCAGCCATACATATGTGGGCAGGAACGTGGGTCTCCTGGAAGGGACAGTGGCTGTGAGCTGGAGTTTAGGGATTGTGGAGCAATCCCAGCGCAAGGGCTGCTGCTGACTGCGGAGAGACTGATCGAGGGGATGTGAGGGTGGAGATTGTGGTGGGAATTGCCTGTGGAGGAAAGCCAGGCAGCCATGGAAGCAAGGCGATCCTGCTGAGTCACGCGTAGAGGGTGGAGCCATCACTGTAGCCTCTCTCTCTCCACATGCCAGCATCAGCAGCTGAACAATAGAGAGGCTGGCCCATCAAATGCCTGCTGCACTGAACTACAGAGTAGGACCCCACCCAGGGTGCCCCTTTAAGTGTCTGATGCACCAATCTACAGAGTAGGACCCCCGTCAGCGGGGGGCCCTCTATTTGCCCGACATGCCAAACAATAGAGAAGGACCCCAGGCAAGGGATCCCTCTAAGTGCGTGAACGGGCAGAGCGACAGAGAAAGACTGGCCAAAGAGGTCTTCTGATCACTAGCTACAAGAGGCTCCAAAAAAGACTCTGATAGGACCAGAACTCCTGCCACGGAGGCAGTTTGTGTCCCTGAACACTTGCCAAGGTGCTGCCAAGATCCCTGCAAGCCAAGCAGCTACACCACCTTCACGCTCAACTCTCACTGGGGCAGAGCAGCCACAGGCAAAAAGAAAGAAGGTCTTGTGTTTATGCATGCAGCGTCACTTCGGTCCTGTACTACTCTCTGCGACCCTGTGGACTGTGGCCTGCCAGGCTTCTCTGTCAGAAAGGGGGTTCCCCAGGCAAGAGTACTGAAGTGTATTGGCCAAGACTGGTTGCCATACCCTTCTAGAGCACTATAGTTCCTGCTGCCCTAGCTGCCAACTCCCCTGAGTACCGGGTGCTGCCAGAACCCCTGCGACCCAAGCAGATGCACCACTTCCGCACCTGGCCCTCACAGGGGCGAACCCATGCCCTCCAGGGCAGCCTCAGGAGCTAAACCCCAGTGGACGACCCACATATAGAGGAGGAAATAAAACCACAGTTGAAACCCAGGGGCAGTGTGGTTAAGGAAGAAGACCCAAAACCCTCCCACCAGCTACAAGCTGCAGATTAAATCCATGTGATCAACTAGGCAGACTCTGTGTCTATGGAACATATAAAAGGACGTTGAGAGCGGCCACAAAAGAAAACGCACTAGCTCTGATAGCTGTGGACATTGGAGGCAAGAACACACAGGAGTAGGACCAGACTAGAATCTGAGCAGCCCCCACAGCAGGTCCAGAGATCAATACAGTGTAGGAGGGCATCATAAGAAAGTAAGGTGGACTGTGATTCCCAGCTTGGGAAAGGACTCTGACAGCAGTGACTCAAGAAAATCATTTATTATTCTTATTTTTTGACTTGTTCTGCAGATTCTTTTGGATTTTTTTTTCTCCACCCCGCCGTCACCCACCCCCCCCCTGTTGTAGTTGTCAATTTTATTGGCACTAAGAAATCCAATCAAGCTTTTGAGCTTTTTTGTTTTTTCTTTTTCCTCAGCCACATTTTTTACTGTTGTCATAAACTTCTATCTCTACATTGGGCTTTTGCAGTTCTGTGGAGTTTTCCTGTTGTTTTTCTTCACTCTTTTTTAAATTTTATAAACCTATTATTATTTTTCCTACATTTATGTCTTTGTTTTTCTTACTGTCCTTTTCCCCTTGCAGTTAATCTTTTATGTATATAAATCTTCCTTATCTATCACTATTTAACTTTGCATATCTATTCTTTCTTTCTTTTCTTTCTCTCCTTTCCTCTCAACATGTTTGTTAGTTTTAGTTTCATTGCTTTATTCCCCAATTGGCACCTTGCTTTAGTTTTGTTTTCCAGTTTGTGCTTTAATTAGTTTTGTTCTGGTAGATACAATTTTTAGTTTCCTTTGTTCAGTGGATCAATCTACTGTACTTAATTTTTGCTGGACTGTTTTGATTTTGCTTAGGGTGTATATGTATGTGTGTATATTCAGTCACACTTTCTATCACTGTTATAAACCTCTGCCTCTACATTGGGCTTTTGCAATTCTGTGGAGTTTCCTTTTTTTTTTTCCCTTTTTTCTTTCTTCTTCCATTTTTTCTCTTTTTTTATAATTCTAATTTTTAATTTTTTTAAACCTATTATATTTTTTCTACATGTCTTCCTTCATTTGTCTTTCCTACTGTTCTTTTCCCCTTGCAGCTAGTCTTTAATGTATATAAATCTTCTTCATTTACCTCTATTTCTTTGCATATCTATTCTTTCTTTATTTTCTTTCTTTCCTTTCCTCTCAACAAATTTGTTATTTTTGTTTTCATTGCTTTATTCCCCACTTGGCACCTTGCCTTAGTTTTATTTTCCAGTTTGTGCTTAAGTTAGTTTGTTCACAACTGGTAAATATAATTTTTTATTTCCTTTGTTCACCAGATCAATCTACTTTATTTTTGTTGGACTGTTTTCACTTTGCTCATGGGTGTATATGTATAGTGTGTATGCCATTATTTTAATTATTATTTGCCTGATTTTGTAACTGCCATTTGTCTGAGGTTCATCCTTGGTTTCTCATTTTTGGATATTTGTTTTACTGTCCCTTAATGCCATAACAAACCACTTGTGGAATCTTTATTCCTGACCAGAGATCAAACCCTGAGCCTTTGGAATGGGAGCACTGACTCCAAGACCCTAGACTACCAGAGAAATAACACTAGGGAGTATCAAATAGTGAGAACTCACACAAAGGAAACCACTTGAATATAAGACCCAGCATCACCCAACCACCAGTAGCATCCTGTGCAGGACATCTCATCTAAACAACAAGCAAAACAAAAGTACAAACACAATCAACAGCAGACAGGAGTACCACCTCACTCAGCCTTGCCCATCAGAGGAAAAACAAACAAACAAACAAAAACTCAGCACAAATTTCACCCTAAATGAAACTCACACAAACCTCTGAGCCAAGCTTAGGAGGGCAGAAATGAAAACGAAGGAAGAATTCAATCTTCTTCAAGGAAAGAATTCAACTTTCCTTGAAGCCTGGGAAAAGGAGACCTCAAACACAATAACTTAAAAATAAATAAATAAATAAAATCAGAGAAATACTGCACAAATGAAGGAACAAACTAGAAACACAGAAGTCCAGATAAATGAAGAGGAAACAGGAAAATTACCTAAGAAAAAATTCAGAATAATGATAGTAAAGAGGATCAAAAACCTTGAAAACAAAATGGAGAAAATGCAAGAATCAATTAACAAAGACCTAGAAGAATTAAAGCATAAACATACAGACAACACAATTACTGAAATTAAAAATACTCTAGAAGGAATCAATAGCAGAATATCTGAAGCAGAAGAACGAATCAGTGAGCTGGAAGATAAAATGGTGGAAATAACTTCTGAAGAGCAGAATAAAATAAAAGAATGAAAAGAGCTGAGGACAGTTTCAGAGACCTCTGGGACCATATCAAATGCACTAACATTTGAATTATAGGGGTCAGAAGAAGAAGAGAAAAAGGGTATGAGAGAAATTTTGAAGAGATTATAGCTGAACATTTCCCCAACATGGAAAAGGAAATGGCCAATCAAGTCCAAGAGGAACAGAGTCCCATACAGGATAAACCCAAGGAGAAACAAGCCAAGACACATACTAATAAAACTAAAAAAGACTAAACACAAAGAAAGAGTATTAAAAGCAGCAAGAGAGAAGCAACAAGTAACATACAAGGGAAACCCCATACGCTTAACAGCTGATCTTTCAGCAGAAACTCTGCAGGCCAGAAGGGAATGGCAGGATATATTTTAACGTACTGAAAGGGAAAAATCTACAACCAAGATTACTGTACCCAGGAAGGATCTCATTCAAAATTGATGGAGAAATGAAAAGTTTTTCAGACAGGCAAAAGTTAAGACAATTCAGCATTGTCAAACTGGCTTTACAACAAATGTTAAACAGACATCTATAGTCAAGAAATACAACAGAAGAAAAAAGATCTATAAAATCAACCCCAAACACTTATAAAATGGCAATTGGAATGTATATATCAATAATTACTTTAAATGTAAATGGATTAAATGTTCCAACCAAAAGACACAGACTGGCTAAATGGATACAAAAACAAGGCCCATATACATGCTGTTTACAAAAAACCCACTTCAGACCTCAAGACACATATAGACTGAAAGTGAGAGGATGGAAAATTATATTCCATGCAAATAGGAAGCAAAAGAAAGCTGGAGTAGCAATCATCATATCAGACAAAATAGACCTTAAAATATAGAAGATTACAAGATATAATAAAGGACACTACATAATGATCAAGGTATCAATCCAAGAGGAAGACATAACAATTGTAAATATCTATGCATCCATAGGATGCACCTCAAAACATAAGACAAACACTAACAGACATAAAAGGAGAAACTGACAGTAACACAATAATAGTAGGAGACTTTAACACCCCACTCACACCAATGGACAGATCATCAAAACAAAAAAATTAAGAAGGAAATACAAGCCTTAAATGATACATTAGATGAGATGGATCTTATGGTTATCTTCAGGACATTTCATCCAAATGCAGAAGAATACACCTTCTTCTCAAGTACACATGGAACATTCTCCAGGATAGACCACATTTTGGGTCACAAATCAAATCTCAGTAAATTTAAGAAAATTGAAATCTTATTAAGCATCTTCTCTGACCACAATGCTATGAGGCTAGATATCAATTACAAGAAAAAACCTGTAAGAAACACAAACACGTGGAGATTAAACAACACATTTCTAAATAACCAACAGACTACTGAAGAAATTAAAAGAGAAATAAAAAAAAAGTTTCTAGAAACAAATGACAATGAAAACACAACAACTCAAAACCTATGGGATGCAGCAAAAGCAGTTTTAAGAGGGAAGTTTATAGCAATGCAATCCTACCTCAAGAAAGAAGAAAAACATTGAAGACACAACCTAACTTTACACCTAAAGCAACTGGAAAAAGAAGAAAAAAACCCCAAAATTAGTAGAAGGAAAGAAATCATTAAGATCCAAGCAGAAATAAATGAAAAAGAAATTAAAGAAACAATAGTAAAGATTAGTAAAACTAAAATCTGGTTCTTTGAGAAGATGAACAAAATTGACAAACCCTTGCCAGATTCATCAAGAAAAAAGAAAAGAATCAACTCAACAAAATTAGAAATGAAAAAGGATAGGTTACAACAGACAATGCAGAAATACAAAGGGTTATAAGAGACTATTATGAACAATTATATGGCAATAAAATGAATAACCTGGAAGAAATGGACAGATTCTTAGAAAAGTTCAATCTTCCAAGACTGAACCAGGAAGAAATAGAAATTATGAACAACCCAATTACAAGCACTGAAATTGAAACTGTGATCAAAAATCTCCCAAAAGACAAAAGCCCAGGACCAGATGGTTTCACAGGAGAATTCTATCAAACATTTAGAGAAGAGCTAATGCCTATCCTTCTAAAACTTTCAAAAAATTAGAGGAAGGAACACTTCCAAACTCATTCTCTGAGGCCACCATCACCCTGATACCAAAACCAGACAAAGACAACAAACAAAAAAGAAAACTACAGGCCAAAATCACTGATGAACATAGATGCAAAAATCCTCAAATTTTTCCAACAGAATTCAGCAACACATCAAAAAGGTCATACACCATGATCAAGTTGAATTTATTCCAGGGATGCAAGGATCCTTCAATATATAGAAATCAATCAATGTGATACACCATACTAACAAATTGAAAGAATAAAACCATATAAACATCTCAATAGATGGAGAAAAAGCCTTTGACAAAATTCAGCACCTATTTACAATTAAAACCCTTCAAAAAATGGGCACTGAAGGAACCTACCTCAACATAGTAAAGGCTATATGAGATAAGCCTACAGCAAACATTATTCTCAATGGTGAAAAACTGAAAGCATTCCCTCTAAGATCAGGAACAAGACAAGGATTTCAACTTTCACCACTATTATTCAATATAATTCTGGAAGTCCTAGCTACAGCAATCAGAGAAGAAAAAGAAATAAAAGGAATCCAGATCATAAAAGAAGAAGTAAAGCTCTCACTGTTTGCAGATGACATGATACTGTACTTAGAAAACCCTAAAGATAGTATCAGAAAATTACTAGATCTAATCAGTGAATTTAGCAAAGTTGTAGGATACAAAATCAATACACAGAAGTTATTTGCATTTCTATACACTATCAACGAAAAATCAGAAAGAGCAATTAAGGAATCAATCCCACTCACCACTGCAACAAAATGAATTAAATATCTAGAAATAAACTTACCTAAGGAGACAAAAAAATCTGCACGCAGAAAATTATAAGACACTAATGAAAGAAATCAAAGATGTCAGAAACAGATGGAGAGATAGTCCAAGTTCCTGGATAGGAAGAATCAATATTGTGAAAATGACTATGCTACCAAATGAAATCTACAGATTTAATGCAATCCCTATCAAATTACCAATGGTAAAAAAAAAAAAAAATTACCAATGGTATTTTTAACAGAATTAGAACAAAAAAATTCACAATTCATATGGAAACACAAAAGACCCCAAATAGCCAAAGCAGTCTTAAGAAAGAAGAATGGAGCTGGAGGAATCAAGCTTCCTGACTTCATGTTACACCACAGAGTTACAGTCATCAGGACAGTATGGTACTGGCACAAAAACAGAAATATAGACCAATGGAACAAGATAGAAAGCCCAGAAATAAACCCATGCACCTATGGGTACCTTATTTTTGACAAAGGAGGCAAGAATATAAAATGGGGCAAAGATAGCCTCATCAATAAATAGTGCTGGGAAAACTGGACACCTACATGTAAAAGAATGAAATTAGAACATTTCCTAACACCATACACACAGACAAACTCAAAATGGATTAAATACCGAAATATAAGACCAGAAACTATAAATCTCTTAGAGGAAAACATAGACAGAACACTCGATGACATAAATCAAATCAAGATCCTCTATGACCCACCTCCTAGAGTAATGGAAATAAAAACAAAAGTAAACAAGTGGGACCTGATTAAATTTAAAAGCTTTTGCACAGCAAGGGAAACTATAAGCAAGGTGAAAAGATAACCCTCAGAATGGGAGGAAATAATAGCAAATGAAACAATTGACAAAGGATTAATTTCCAAAATATACAAGCATCTCATACTTCTCAATACTAGAAAAACAGACAACCCAATCAAAAAGTGCGGAAAAGACCTAAACAGACTTTTCTCCAAAGAAAACATACAGATGGCTAACAAACACATGAAAAGATACTCAACATTGCTTCTTATTAGAGAAATGCAAATCAAAACTACAATGAGATATCACCTCACATCAGTCAGAATGGCCATCACCAAAAAGTCTACAAACAATAAATGCTGGAAAGGGTATGGAGTTAAGGGAACACTCCTGCACTGTTGGAGGGAATGTAAATTGATACAGCCACTATGGAAGACGGTATGGAGATTCCTTAAAAAACTAGGAATAAAACCACCATATGACCCAACAATCCCACTCCTAGGCATATACCCTGAGGGAACCAAAATTGAAAGAGACACATGTATCCCATTGTTCACTGCAGCACTATTTACAATAGCTAGAACATGGAAGCAACATAGATGCCCATTGACAGATGAATGGATAAAGAAGTTGTGCTATATATACACATTGGAATATTACTCAGCCATAAAAAGGAGTGCATTTGAGTTAGTTCTAATGAGGTGGATGAATCTAGAACCTATTATACAGAGTGAAGTGAATCAGAAAGAGAAAGATAAATACCATATTCTAACACATATACATGGAATCTAGAAAAATGGTACTGAAGAATTTATTTACAGGGCAGCAATGGAGAAATAGACATAGAGAACAGACTTATGGACATGGGGAGAGGGGAGGCGAGGGTGAGATGTATGGAAAGAGTAACATGGAAACTTACATTACCATATGTTAAATAGATAGCCAACAGGCATTTGCTGTGTGGCTCAGGAAACTCAAACAGGGGCTCTGTATCAACCTAGAGGGGTGGGATGGGGAGGGAGATGGGAGGGAGGTTCAAAAGGGAGGGGCTATATGTATACCTATGGCTGATTCATGTTGAGGTTTGACAGAAAACAGCAAAAGTCTGTATAGCAATTATCCTTCAATAAAAAAATAAATAAATTTTTAAAAAAGAACAGACATATCCTCAGCAGTCTACTACAGTTGGCTGCGACTGATTAATTCATTGAAATCAACAAATGTGTATTGAGTGTCCACCATGCCCCAGGCATTGTTCTCCCCATATTCTAGTGTGAAAAAACAAACAAACAAACAAACAAATACTGGAACAAATACATCCTATCAGATGATGGTGCATAGAAGAAAATGAAAGAGGAAATGGGAGGTGGGGAGTAAGTCATGTTGTGGGTGCTATTTTATATAAAGTCTTGGGCCAATAGTCAAATACCACTATCCAAAAAATGGTATTTGAGTAGAGACTGGAAGGAAATGATGACATGAGTCATGCATATACCTAGAAGAGATTTCTAGGAAAGAGAAAGGCAAGTGCAAAGGTCTTGAGGAGGGAGTGTACTTAGCATATAAGAAGGGAAAACAAAGGGAGACCAGAGGAGCAGAAGAGAATAACTGAGAAGGCAAGTGGCAGAGAATGACATAGAAAAGGTAGTGGAGGATAGTTTATATAGGACTTTGGCTTGTACTCTTTGTGAGACAGAAAAAATCTCACTGGTTTCAGAGGGTTTTGAGCAGAGAGTTAGTAAGTATATACATGGAGAACAGACTATGAAAGGGTAAAAGTAGAAACAGGGAAACTAGTCAGGAGTCTGCTCTAATGATCTACATGAGAAAGATGGCATCTCAGACCACACAATAGCTAATGAACATGTGGTTCCTCTTTCTCAGTCCCTGGGCACGTTCAATGTGCCTTCCCTAACCTAGTAGACCCTACCTGCTCAAGAAGCTTCCCTCTGCTGAATCTGCCATCAAGAATTTCTGCAGCTGCCAGATTCTCTTTCTACCCTCTGGCCTAGGCTGTCAGCCACCATTGTGAAGCATGTGGTGAGCATTAGAGCAGATCTGGCTCTAAAATCTGTATTCAAATATATGGAGGCTTAAGGAGGCTCCTGAATGCAGACTATTAACTCCACTCTTCTCACTAAGCAATGCCCCGCCACCTTAGCTCTGCTTAGATCTCACATTATTAGGTAGGGAAGCTATGCAGAAAAGTTTTTTCCAGAGTGTGGAAGAAAGCACCTGTGCTATTATTTTTCCCTCCACTCAAACCTGGAGAGATAGACAGGATTCATCTATGAGCATCTTTCTTCCTATTGCTTTCTTCTTCCTTCCTTCATTTTAACCCCTCTGGGATAAAAAAGATTAACTTCTCTTTAATGCCCTTGTGGCATTTTATTCTAGTATTTAGCAACAAGAGTTTGCCTAGCTAGCCTAGGTAAAGGGATATGTCTTTTCTAAGAGAAAAGAAATGTGAAAGCTGAGTCTGAGTTTTGTTCTTTACAGACTGAAAAAAAATGGAAATGTCTCTCTGGTTGCCTTGTTAAGGACAACTGTTCTGCCAAATACCTCCTTTCTCTTTATATGTGGTAAAAGACCTGATAGTTAGGCCTCTGAGATGGAAAGCTATAAGGAAACATGATTTATGATTAAAATATACCAGTTTGTCATTTGCTAATTATCATCCCTGGAAAAATCATAATAAATGCCAAATAACAAGTCAGTAAGTGATGAATTATTCAATAAATAATGTGCACTAGTTTCCTCTTGCTTTTTAAACAACCAACCATATATTTAGTGGCTTAAAAGAACACAAATGTATTATCTTACCATTCTGGAGGATAGAAGTCCACAATCAGTATCAGTAGGTTAAAATCAAGGTGTCTAGAGGGCAATATGCTGTCTGAAGTTTCCAGGAATCCATTTCTTATTCTTTTCTGGCTCCTAGGTGGCTCCTGCATTACTTGGCTCATGGCCCATGCTTCCATCTTCAAAGTGCATTCCTCCAACCTGTGTTTCTGTCACTGTATTAACCATCTCTGACACCTTTGCCTCCCTTTTATCTGGTCTCTTGTGATTATGCTGGACCCATCCTTATAATCCCGGATAACATGCCATGGCGAGATCCTTAACAACATGAAGAATTCTTTTTTCCATGTAAGATAACATATTCACTAGTTCAGGAGATAGGTATATAAGCATCATTGTATATGCTAAGTCGCTTCAGCCATGTCTGACTCTTTGCAACCCTATGGACTGCAGGCTGCCAGGCTCCTCTGTCCACAGGATTCTCCAGGAAAGAATACTGGACTTGGTTGCCATGCTCTCCTCCAGGGGATCTTCCAAACCAAGGATCAAACCCAAGTCTCCTGTGGCTCCTGCACTGCAGGCAGATTCTTTACCACTGAGCCACCAGGGAAGCCCAACATAAACATCACCTGGTGGCATTTATTCTGTTTACCACATAATGCTAGAAGAACTGCCTAACCACTAAAAATATAAAATGATATCTAAGCCTCACATTATCTACCTTAGTAAATTACACACAGATTAAAAATATAAACATTAATCACGAGAGCAGCACTTATAAAATCTTTGTTCAAGGAAAAGGACCTTACTATACTATAGTATTATACATGGCAGAAAAGTCAGACACAATGCAACCATATAGCTAAGTTTACTTGCTGGGCCATAGTGCCCAGGTGAGTGGTCAAACACTCTGGTTGTTTCTTGGAGGTTGTTTTTGGATGAAATTAACATTTAAATCAGTGGACTCTGAAACAGATTGCCCTTCATAATGTGGGTGAGTCTCATTTCAATAGTTGAAAAGTTTGAACAGAAAAAAATGACTGACATCCCTTGAGTTACAGGGAATTCTGCCAGTAGATGGCCTTTAGACTTGAATTTTAACATCAGGTATTCCAGCTTGCTAGTTCACCCTGCAGATATTCCATAGTTACATGAGCCTCCATAGTCCCATCAGCCAATACCTTAAAATAAATATTTTATATGTATATATAACCTAGCCCTTACCCTTTTGTTTTTTCTTTGATACACACACACACACACACACACACACACACACACACACATGCAATTTTAATGGCCAAACTACAATATATGAAAGAAAAAGGCTAAATATCCTAAATATATCAAAAGTTCTTCATATCAATGGAGAAAAAACACCCACTAACCTAAACATGAAAATACTGGGAAGAAACAAACATTAAAAAAGTTCTGGGGCTCTAGCTTTTAAAGAGAAGTTCTTTAAAACAGAATACAAAGACTGGCAAAGATCAAAGGTAATGCTAAGACTCAGTAACCTGCTTAGAATGCAATTACATCTTACAAATTTAGTTACATGTGTCAAAAGTCCAATAAAAGTCACTGATCCATCAATACCAGCTTTGTGAAATTTTCATTAAAAATAAATTATCAAATATGAAAATAAATATTTACCTCAATTATTATCATGATGCTAATGATAGGCATTAATATAAGCAGCCTAATATCCAATAGCTTGGATATAAATAAACCCAAATATTTATTATTTAAACCACAGTAGAGGGTTAAATGAGTAAGGGACAATCATTAAAAATGGAAGCATACATCCCATATGGAATATGATTTATATTTTAAACAGTAATAAGATACAATATATTCTGACAAATAATTCTACATGCATGTTAATATCTTTAACACATCTGCATGCATATTTACATGGGAAAATCTGGAAATATATAACTAAGTTTTAGAAGTAATGATTTCTTGGTGGTAGAATCTAAGTTGGTTTTCACTTTTTCCCTTTACATATCTGTATCATTTACTTTCAATCCATTGGTTATTTATTATTTGTATACTTTAAATTTTCAAAAATAGGTTAACCTGCAAAACAATTTTTAAAAAGCTCTTTTGCTTAGAAATGTAATGTTGTTTGGTTGGTTGGTTGCTTGGTTAGCTTAAATAAATCATTAATAAATATATAGTAGAGAAGGATCACAGGAATAAAGTGGAAGTTACTTGCTTCCGAAGTATAGACAGAAAAGAACACTGATGATGCTCTCCAAGATAAGATGCCACTTGTAGTTAGCACTTCATCTTCCTCAGCGTGTAAATACAAGAAGAGCAATCTAAGATCCATTTTCAGCTAAAATCTCTTGGATAGGTTGGTTTCTATCTTTCTAAGATATTTAACCAAATACTGAGATATAGACAGCCTAGAGATGTTTTGATATTGTAGAAATTGAAAATAAAGAGCTCACAGATGTCAATCAAGAATTTAGGGGAAGGCAATGAGATGGTTAGATAGCATCTCTGACTCAATGATCAGAGGAAACTCTGAGAAACAGTGAATGAGAAGCCTGGCGTGCTGCAGTCCATGGGAGTCACGAAGAATCGGACACAACTTAGCGACTGAACAACAACAATATACCCACACAAACCTTTCTAGCTCTGTCTCTGTGTCTCAGAATTATCAACTCGAGCATATACTGTCATTATTTAATATATTTTGTGAAAAAATCATAATAAGCTTGTGGAAACTTAAAATCTCCATTTAATGGTGCAGAAGTCAGTAAACTGGTAGAGTGAGGACCAGATTCATATCAGATTATCTCTTCCTTAAAAGCCACAAGAACATTGGCAAAAACAGAATCAAAGCTTTTTTTTAGGACTCTGGAAATTAACCAAGGGTTTGAAGCAATCTGGGAAATGCTTCTCTGGGAAAAACAGCTGATTCTCAGTAAGGACTCCAGGATTTGTGGCAAATTAACTTGCACTATTCCCAGGTTCCCCCTCAGATCTGCAGTACCCTTGAAAACTGATAGTACACAGTCAGTTTAAACAAACAAACAAACAAACAAACAACCTTGAAGAGGCAGAACAGAGTTCCAGGGTTAGAGCTCCCTCAAAGCCCAACCTCCAGGTAATTCTCATTAGTTGACCTGTTAGCTCCCTGAAAGACCACATTTGCAAGGCTGATGTTATTTAACTTGATTCAGCACACACAGTACAAAAAGCCTCTTCCCCAAGGCATTTACTGAAACCAGAGTTGCTCAGCACTGCAAGTGCCTGAAGTGCTTTATAACAGGGCAAAAAAAATTGGCTAACCAAAAAGCTTAATAAGAAAACCAGGGAATGAGATAGTCATAGGTAGATCTGAAAAGTTCAAAAATATTTCTAGGAAACCAGAAGGCCATGCATAGGGCAGTGCATATGCTCAGAAAAGACCTGAAGATGCCCTTAACCTCTCACTTCTGGTCCAACCTTGAGTCTGTGCAAGCAGAAACTAAGTGCTAACATAGAGCTGTAAACTGCATGGCTAAGTGTTGCAAATATCAAACACATGCGTGAAGCTCTCAACAAAGAGATTCATAGGTTCCAGGGATCAAAAGAAATATCTGTCCAATTCTTAACTGATTGCTAAGCTAACTGAACACAGCATTACTGGCCACATATGGAAAAGAGTCCAGATTTTACATAATTCAGAAAACTCACTAAACAGCGACAAATAACAAACACTGGAAAATGGGAAGAACCTTATTTCTACAGCTGTCACATTATGTTATCTTAAATGTCCATTTTTTAAAAATTGTAAGCCATGCACAGAAAGAAGGTCCATAGAGGAAAACAAGATAGAACATTCAATAGAAACTGAGCTTGCAGAAACCCAGAACTGCATTCACTAAACAACAGCTTTAAATCAGGTCCATCAAACATGTTGAAAGCCCTAAATGAATCCATGTCTAAAGAACTAAAGCAAAACATGAAAATAATATCTCACCAAATAGAGAATGTCTAAAATAGTTAGAAATTCTTTTTAAAAGAACCAAATATGAGTTATGGAGTCCAAATATTTGTTGAATAAGATTAATCTACATAGCCAAACAGCTCAACAAATTCCAAGGAGGAAAACTCAAAGATACATACACACAGACATGTCATAATCAAACTGTCAAAGAGAAAGAAATGATCTTCAAAGCAGCAAAAGAGAAACATCTCCTGATTTCCAAGGGCTTGTCAACAAGGTTAACAGCAGATTTAGTATCAGAAATCATGGAGACTAGTGAGGAGATACAAAGTTCTAAAAAACTAAAAATTAAAAGAAAGATTATCAACCAAGAATTCTATATTAACTAACTTTTAAATATGAAAACCAAATTAAGATATTCTCAAGTAAACTGATCTAAGATGACTTGTCCATAGCAAATCTGCCAAAACAAAATGTATAAGGGAGTTCTTAAGGCTGAAATGAAAGAACATTAGATACTAAAACTCACACAAAAAATTAAAGTGTGCCATTAAAAATAATTATATAAGTAAATATTTAAAAACATATTTTTATAATAACAATTTCTTATATTTTATAAAAGATAGCTGCACAAAGCATTAATTATGAATCTGGATTGATATGAACATGCACTGTAAAGATACGTAATTTGTAAGGCAATAACAGAAGAAAGGAGGAAGGAGGGAATGGGGCTATGAGGGAATAAAGCTTTGACATATTATTATAATTATGTTTTCATTAATAAAAGTAGGTTGTTAAAATTGTGATGTTGATTATTAATCCTAGAACCAATAGATTGATTTTTAAAATAATATAGTAAAAGAAATAAAAGAGGAATTAAAATAGTACACAAGACCATACCTCTTTAATATAAAATAAGGTATTAACTGAGAAATAGATTAATAAAATATATATGACAAATAGAAAACAAATAACCAATTAAAGATGCAAATCTTACATTTATTAACATTACACTTAAATGGATTAAATATCAAAATTAAAATTAAAAGTTGAGTAGAAAACAGTTTAAGTGATTTAACTACATACTGATTCAAAGACACACATATTTGAAAGGATGAAAAAATATATATACCGTGAAATATTAACAAAAGAAAACCTGGAATGGGCATACTAATATTAAATAAATAGAGTTAAAGACAAAATTATCTACCAGAGACAAAGAGCAGCATTTTATGATGATAAATCTAGCAACCTGTTAAGAAGATATAACAATATAAATATGTAAGCCCCTAAAAATAGAGTCTAAAATACATGAAACAAGAAAAGGTAAAACTGCAAAATTGAAAGCAGAGAAATGGGTGATTAAATAATAACAGTAAAAGATTTCGGTACTACAATTCAATTATGTGTTGAACAATAATACTGAAGATTGGCAAAGGAAGACTTGAATAATATGTCAGTTAGACCTGATGGATATTTATAGAATAGTGCCACTCAAAAACAGTAGAACACAAATTATTCCCCTGTGTACACACAGCATTTTCCAGGACAGAGTAGATGCTTGTCCATAAAGTAAGTCTCAATGTGTTTCTTTTCTTTGCTTTTTTGGCTGTGCCATGCAGCTTGTGGGATCCCAGTTTCCCAGCCAGGGAATGAAGACAAGCCACGGTATTGAAAGTACCAAACACTCATCAGTAGACCACCAGGAAATATCAATACACTTAAAACATTTGAGATCATACAAAGTATGTTCTCTGACAATGGAATGAAATAAAATGAATAACAAAAAGAAATTGGGGGAATATACAAAAATATGGAAATTAAACAATACACTTGTAAATAAAAGTTAAAAAATAAGTCACCATGAAATTAGAAAATATTTGAGATGAAAGAAAATAAAACACAAAATACTAAAACTTATACATGCAGCAAAAGCAGTTTTCAAGGAAAGGGAACTAGCTAAAGAAGAGCAGATTAGCTCCAAAGCAAACAGAGGTAGGAATTAATATGAGAGGGGAAATAAATAATAGAAAGCAACTAGAGAAAAAATCAAAACAAAGAATTTTTTGTTATCAACATAATTGAAAAAATCTTTGGATAGACTATCCATGACAAAAAGGCTCAAATTACTAAAATTGGGAATAAAAAGGAGATATTATTACTCATCTTAGAGAAACAAAAAGGATTTTATGGAATTACTATAAACAGTCACTAGGAACATGTCAATAAGTAACAAGATAAAATGAAGAACTTTCTAGAAATACACAAAACTAAATCTGATTTTTAAAAATCAAAATTCTAGCTAGACATGAAAAAGGATTTTGTTATTAAAATATATATAAATATATATTTATTTATTCTCACAGGAAAAGTCCAGTACCAGAGAGCAAAAGTGGTGAATTCTATCATACATTTTAAAATGAATTAACACTATTCTTTTTCAAACACTGTCAAAAATTAGACAAGGAGGAAATACTTTCCAGCTCATTCTATAGTGCCAGTACTATCTTTATAACAATACTAGGCAAAGCATTAAAAGGCAAGCAAAACCAGAGAACTAAAGATCGATATTGGTCATAAATACTGCCACACAATCCTCAACAAAATAGCAAGATGATAATTCCAGAAGCATATGAAAAACATTATACCCCACAACCATGTGAGATTTATGCAAGAATCCCAAGTTGATTCAACATATGAATATCATTATAATATATATAGAATAGGAAAAAGCCTACATATTTAATAAACACAAAATGTAATCTCAATAGATACAGAAAAATCATTTGACAAAGTCCAACACACTTTCATGAGAAAAATCACCAACGATCTAAGAATAGAACTTCCTCAAAATGATAGAGTTAGCTATAAAAACATACAGTAACTTTTTATGAAATTAAAAGACACTTGCCCATTGGAAGAAGGCTGTGACAACCTAGACAATATATTAAAAGGTAGAGATATCACTTTGCCAATAAAGGTCCACAGAGTTAAAGCTATGGTTTTTCCAGTAATCATGTATGGATGTGAGAGTTGGACCATAGAGAAGGCTGAGTGCTGAAGAACTGATACTTTCAAATTGTACTGCTGGAGAAGACTCTTGAGAGTCCCTTGGACAGCAAGGAAATAAAACCAGTCAATCCTAAAGGAAATCAACCCTGGAATATTCATTGGAAGGACTGATGCTGAAGCTCCAGTACTTTGGCCACCTGATGCAAAGAGCTGACTCATTAGAAGAGACCCTGATGCTGGCAAAGACTGAGGGCAAGAGGAGAAGGGCATGAGGGTGACAGACTTAAGATGGTTGGATGGCATCACCAACTCAATGGACATGAGTTTGATCAAACTCCAGGAGATAGTGAAGACAGGGAAGCCTCGCCTGTTGCAGTTCATGGAGTCACAAAGAGTTGGACACGACTGAGCAATTGAACAACAACTCTATACTAAATGGTGATAGACTGAAATCCCTCCTTCTATGATCAGAAACATGCCATATACATCCATTCTGATCACTTCTGTTCAGAACTGCACTGCAGAAGAGAAAATTATGGGAGGGAATAAAGGAAAGAAAGGTATGCATTTTGGAAAGAAAAAGGGAAAATTATCTCTGTTTACAAATGATCTGAACTTGTACACAGAAAATACTAAACAATCCATAAAATAAACTATTACAGCTGATAAATGAGTTTAGCAAGTTGACAGATAAAAGATCTACACACAAAATTCAACTGCATTTCTACGCACTAGCAGTGAACAATCTGAAGATAAAATTAAGAAAACACTTGCAATTAAAATAGCATCAGCAGTAATAAAACACTTGGGAATAACTTTATCAATTTAGTTGTGCAAGAGAAGAGAAGTGTAAGACTTATACACAGAAAAGTACAAAACATTGTTGAAAGAAAGGAATGAAAGCCTAGATAAACAGAAACATCGTGTCTCCATGAATTGGAAAACTTAATCTTACAAGAAGGATGTGAGCCCCAGTGTACTAAGTTGCTTCAGTCATATCCGACTGTGTGGTCCTATGTACTGCCCCCCGCCAGGCTCCACTATCCATGGGATTCTCCAGACCACTGGAGTGGGTTGCCATGCCCTCCTCCAGGGCATCTTCCCAACCCAGGGATCGAAACCACGCCTTTTATGTCTCCTGCATTGGCAGGCAGCGTCTTAACTACTAGAACCACCTGGGAAACCCACAAAAAGCACAATACTCCCCAAACTGTTTATCAAAAATCTCAACTGCTGTTTTTCTAGAAACTGACTAGTTGAACCTAAAAGTCATTTAGAAGTGTAAAGGACCTGGAATAGACAAAAGTTTTTATTATGAAGAACAAAGGTGGAGAACTCGCTTCCTAATTTTGAATTACATAAAGCTATAATAATTTATATAGCAGCAGCATAAGGAAAGATGTATAGAGCAATAGTATAAAATTAGGAGTTTAGCTAGATTGATAGATACATAAATAGCTAGATACATAGTTGAATAGATATACACATACCTGTTACCTCACACATCTATTGATTGTAAAGAGATCTATATCAATATCTATCTGTATGCTAGTAATGTGTAGCACTGCCAATTTCTTATTTCAAGAAAAGGTTATTACTTTTGAAACACAGATTTAGGCTATGACTGAGGAACAATGGTCACCTCATGGAAGTATATCGAATTTCAGTATTAGTTATTTTGTGCAGAAGAAAAATAGCCTTGCAAAAGGATACACTTTGCACTTTGTAAAAATCAGCAAAGATCCTGGACCAACTAGAATTACTTGTTAAATTACGTTTTCTCGGTCTTAGTATCATCTGACAATTTTAAATATGCTTTATTAACTTCTCTGCAGTTTTATCACAGATGACTAAAAATGGGATGGGGAAGGGGATTCAGGATGGGGGACACATATCACATTTTTAAGAGTGGCAAAACAAATAAAAAATTATGATTGGACAGAGAAAGTCACAGTTATGTCTTCCCAACTTTTGGGCGATCTATATCTATATGCAATAATGCAGATCTTTTTCTTTTTCAACGTACCTAATTCTACATTATGTGGGCTACAACCTTCCTTCTAACCACTGATTGGAAATGTATTGTATCATTGTCCTACTTTAAAGATTGAGTCACCTGCCTTGAGCTGCAACTGAATAGCCACTAACAAAGTAAATAAATTTATCAAGCCCTAGAAGCTCCACTTCTGTTAAAAAAAAAAAAAAAAAATCCTTTGTTACTTTCCAAAAGTGATCCTTGGATAATGCCAAACAGGAATTAATACTTTCATTGATGAGAAATTAATATTATTCTTTTCCCTATGATGAAAATTTATGAAAATAGCAAAAAAAATTACATAATGCCAATGTATTATAGTAAGAACATATTAAAAACATAATAGAAAAACTGTTTTCTACCAAAAGTTTGGTGTCTGGTAGAAATGAGGGGAAGTCCTCAATTTTAATGATGATCATGGCCAGAAGATCATCATCAGAAGATGATGATGTTGCTGTGGAATTAAATTGTCATTTCTTAACTGCATGGTTCAGGTAAGTAAATGACAAGTAGGATAATTTATTAGTTTAAAATCCTCCAGGAGAGTCACTTTGTTAGTCTTTAATTGTTGCATGAACCAGTTGCTCAGTTGTGTCCGACTCTTCGGGACCCCATGGACTGTAGTCTACCAGGATCCTCCATCCATGGAATTTTCCAGGCAGGAGTACTGGAGTGGATTGCCCTTTTCTTCTCCAGGGGATCTTCCCAACCCAGGGATCGAACCCAGGTCTCCTGCATTATAGGCAGACACTTTACTACCTGAGCCACAAGGGAAGCTTAATTGCTGCATAAGTTACTACAAATGCAGTGGCTTCAAAGAAAATACATAATCTCTTTTTCACAGTTTATGAAAATTAGGAATCTGAACATGGTTTAGCTTAGTCCTCTGGGATCTCACAAGGCTACAATCAACAGGTTCGATGGGCTGCATTCTCACCTGAAGGCTTGATTATTGAATAATCAGCTTCAAATTTATTTAGATTGTCAGAAAATCCATTTCCCTAAACTCATGGGTCTAAGTTTTTTTGCTAATTGTCAGCTAGAAGCCACTCTCAAGTCCTAGAGGCCACTCATGGTTCCAAAAGTCACCCTGAAGTTCTTTGCTGCATGGGCTTTTCCAACATGACCATTTACTTCACAAAATCCATGGTTCAATACGCTAAAAGGAAATCTCACATAACAACGCAAAATGGGAGTAACATCCCGTTGTCCTTTCCATAGGCTACTGGTGAGAAGCCAGAGACCCTGCCTACCCTCATGGGCAGGGGTCACACAAGGATGTGAACACAAGAGGGTAGGGATAGTCAGATGGGACACTAGGGACTGTCCACCACAATTATCTTTGACTACTTTCAAATCCAAAAATTCATTACAAATCCCTAAAAGCTTCAAAATCTATATAACAAAGGAGATATTAAAAGAAACCTCAAAATAAGGGGGATATTTTCTGGGACACATTTTGTGCTTCAAAAACTAATATGTATTGTTCCCTCAGGAATATCACTGTAATAACAATGAATTAATTGGGGCCAACATGCTGGAACTAATTTCCTCACCAGTATTCCAATGGTCATATTCTTGACCCTCATATCAAAAGCCCCTGCAACAAGAATACAAATGGAAACCCCCAGATAGAGGCCACTTTGAAAAAAGCAACCACAAGTTTTATTGTCCTCTTCCACAGATGGAGGTTGTATGCATTCTTATGTTTTTGTATTCTGAGAATAACTTTCTGTTGCTTCTAAAACTGGTTGGCTCAGCCACTGGTGCCTTGAGGACCTAATTAATCCAAGGCCAAGATAGAACATTCTCTCTTATTTTTTTTTTTTCAACTGCAATTATTTGAGGCTGAAAACATACGCATCTGTGATATACTAGGGATGAGTGGAACCATGCTGTCATCACATATATCTGAAAGGAGACAAAGGTCCAGAAATCCCTCACTTAAAAGTGGATATACTACTATACTTTATTCTCTTTCATTTTGAAAGATTAAATTATGCATCACACTCATGTCTCAAATTGATGGCAGAATGATTCAAAGGCAAATATTTGTTGCAGCTTTTGACCCAGCATTGAAACACTTCCAAAGCCAAATCTCAATTCTGGCAAAGTGATAAATTCTTAGGAAAGAGAGCAAGAAGATACCAAGTGGAAAGCTATCACTCATAGATCAAGGGGGCAAGACATGTTGGGTTGCCAGGAAACATGCAACATGACCCACAGGTATTTGTTTCCTGTTGTGATTCTCAAATCTACTTTTTATGCTGACCTATTTGAAACATGAGCAAAGAATTAGTTTTTACTACTACAGAGTTAGTTATCTTGAAAATATAAAGCATTTTTAAAAGATTTTTTTCAGCTCTTTTTCTCATTATGAAGATAAACAGGGATGGTGCTGTAAAATCTCACTATTCACTCCTTCCCCACACCACCTGTCCCACCTCTACCATGCGGCCTTCAGAGGTAAATTCAATCTATTAGGCATTTTCATCAAGTACAAATTCTTAAAAACCAACTGGAGGAAAAATCATTCCAGCTAAAAACAATGTGATGGTTTGGGTGGGAGGTGGAATGGGATAAGAGAAGAGAAAGAAAAAACATGGAAAATGACTTAAATATGATGACAGAATGATATATTTCAAGTAGTTTTAATGAATGGAATTTAAAAAGGATGTCCATTCAGCAGTTCCCAGTTCTGGCTGCACATTAGAACTACCTAAGGAATCTCTGAAAATGCTAATACTAGGGCCTAATCTAATTACCCCCATGATTCTAGAGGTGGGACACCTGCATGGGCTTAATTTGAAAGCATTCCAGGTGATTGTAATCTGCATCTATGGTGGAAAACCTCTGCCTAAAGCCAGAAAATATCAATTTTATGTGAGCACAAATGCCTTCCTCAGTGCTAATCTTCTTGAGCCATACTTGTGAATTCTGGGACATATCCATAAATTGAAATCAAACTCTCTGGGGTGGTGGTTTGAATATTTTACATTCTCAGAGTGATGATGCAACTCTCTTGACTGATCTACGATTCATTGGCTTTTAGAAACAACTGCTGTAGGCTGATGATCTTGCTTCTTTTTTCTTGTTAACCGAGAAACCATTTGGGGTTTAAGATGCAACATTGGGTCTTGAGGGGAAAATTTCTATTGTTTCAGTTCAGTTCAGTTCAGTCGCTCAGCCCAGTCGTGTCCGACACTGCCACCCCATGAATTGCAGCACGCCAGGCCTCCCTGTCCATCACCAGCTCCCGGAGTTTACTCAAACTCATGCCCATCAAGTCGGCGGTGCCATCCAGCCATCTCATCCTCTGTCGTCCCCTTCTCCTGCTGCCCCCAATCCCTCCCAGCATCAGGGTCTTTTCCAATGAGTCAACTCTTCACATGAGGTGGCCAAAGTACTGGAGTTTCAGCTTCAGCATCAGTCCTTCCAATGAACACTCAGGACTGATCTCCTTCAGGATGGACTGGTTGGATCTCCTTGCAGTCCGAGGGACTCTCAAGAGTCTTCTCCAACACCACAGTTCAAAAGCATCAATTTTTCGGCGCTCAGCTTTCTTCACAGTCCAACTCTCACATCCATACATGACCACTGGAAAAACCATAGCCTGGACCAGACGGACCTTTGTTGGCAAAGTAATGTCTCTGCTTTTTAATATGCTATCTAGGTTGGTCATAACTTTCCTTCCAAGGAGTAAGCGTCTTTTAATTTCATGGCTTCAGTCACCATCTGCAGTGATTTTGTAACCCAAAAAAAATAAAGTCTGACACTGTTTCCACTGTATCCCCATCTATTTCCCATGAGGTGATGGGGCCAGATGCCATGATCTTAGTTTTCTGAATGTTAAGCTTTAAGCCAACTTTTTCACTCTCCTCTTTCACTTTCATCAAGAGGCTTTTTAGTTCCTCTTCACTTTCTGCCATAAGGGTGGTGTCATCTGCATATCTGAGGTTATTGATATTTCTTCCAGCAATCTTGATTCCAGCTTGTGCTTCTTCCAGCCCAGCATTTCTCATGAGGTACTCTGCATATAAGTTAAATAAGCAGGGTGACAATATACAGCCTTGACATACTCCTTTCCCGATTTGGAACCAGTCTGTTGCTCCATGCCCAGTTCTAACTGTTGCTTCCTGACCTGCATACAGGTTTCTCAAGAGGCAGGTCAAGTGGTCTGGTATTCCCATCTCTTGAAGAATTTTCCACAGTTTATTGTGATCCACACAGTCAAAGGTTTGGGTGTAGTCAATAAAGCAGAAATAGATGTTTTTATGGAACTCTCTTGCTTTTTCGATGATCCAACGGATATTGGTAATTTGATCTCTGGTTCCTCTGCCTTTTCTATATCCAGCTTGAACATCTGGAAGTTCATGGTTCATGTATTGCTGAAGCCTGGCTTGGAGAATTTTGAGCATTACTTTACTAGCGTGTGAGATGAGTACAACTGTGTGGTAGTTTGAGCATTCTTCGGATTGCCTTTCTTAGGGACTGGAATGAAAACTGACCTTTTCCAGTCCTGTGGCCACTGCTGAGTTTTCCAAATTTGCTGGCATATTGAGTGCAGCACTTTCACAGCATCATCTTTCAGAATTTGAAATAGCTCAACTGGAATTCCATCACCTCCACTAGCTTTGTTCGTAGTGATGCTTTCTAAGGCCCACTTGCCTTCACATCCCAGGATGTCTGGCTCTAGGTGAGTGATCACACCATTGTGATTATCTGGGTCATGAAGATATTTTTTGTCCAGTTCTTCTGTGTGTGTCCACTAGACCCACAAACATTTATATTACATCTACTCTGAACTTCCATATACAAAGATATGGACAGTGACTGCAGCCATGAAATTAAAAGACACTGTTTCTTGGATAAAAAGCTATGATAAACCTAGATATTATATTAAAAAGCAAAGGCATCACTTGGCTGATAATGGTCCCTATAGGCAAAACTATAATTTCCCAGTAGTCATGTACGGATGTGAGACCCGGACTGTAAAGAAGGCTGAGCACTGAACAATTGATGCTCTTGAACTGTGGTGCTGGAGAAGACTCTTGAGTGTCCCATGAACTGCAAGGAGATCCAACCAGTCCATCCTAAAGGAAATCAGTCCTGAACACTCACTGGAAGGACTGATGCTGAAGCTCCAATACTTTGGCCACCTGATGCAAAGAGCCAGCTCATTAGAAAAGACCTTGATGCTGGGAAAGATTGAGGGCAGGAGGAGGAGGAGTCAGCAGATATACACACACACACACACACACACACACAAATATATTTAAGCATAGATGAGTAAGAGAGAAAGTTAAAAGAACCACCCCTCCCCAAAAAAACTGGTGTCTGTTTTTCAAAAAATAACTTAAGGCTCATAAAACAAAAGCTTGTATTACATTTATGTTCATGAACTTTTTCAATGAATTATGTAGTCAGTTGTGATGGATGTTTGAGACAAAAATGTTTTTGATGAAATGGTTCAAAACTAGTTAAGTCAAACACTTCCAGAGACTAACCTTCCCTTTGCCCTCAGAAAACATCCTAAACATGAGCATTATATTTCTTTCTAGACATCTAAAGCCATTTAGAACATGAACTTCCACAACACCAGAGTCAAGAAAGAAATTCAGACCATGTTTGCACCACACTGCCTGAAATGCATGGCAGTGTCTTTCCAGGTTCCCTGAATTCCTCTTTTATTTTCTTTCATATATATGTTTCCTAAGCTTTAAAAAATATATATATATTTTTCCTTCTAAAACATGTAAAATATACACAGAAGTAAAAAGGATCATGTAATAAATTCCCAAAATCCATCACATACTTTTAACGATTATTAACAAACACATGGTCAATCTTATTTTATGCAAATGTCCTATGTCTCTCATCCTCTTTCCAAATTGGGTTATCATATCCAAAATCACGGCAGATGGTGATTGCAGCCATGAAATTAAAAGACGCTTACTCCTTGGAAGGAAAGTTATGACCAACCTAGATAGCATATTAAAAAGCAGGGACATTATTTTGCCAACACAGGTCCGTGTGATCAAGGCTATGGTTATGGATGTGAGAGTTGGACTGTGAAGAAAGCTGAGTGCTGAAAAATTGATGCTTTTGAACTGTGGTGTTGGAGAAGACTCTTGAGAGTCCCTTGGACTGCAAGGAGATCCAACCAGTCCATCCTGAAGGAGATCAGTCCTGGGTGTTCATTGGACGGACTGATGCTGAAGCTGAAATTCCCAATACTTTGGCCACCTCATGTGAAGAGTTGACTCATTGGAAAAGACCCTGATGTTGGGAGGGATTGGGGGCAGGAGGAGAAGGGGACGACAGAGGATGAGATGGCTGGATGGCATTGCCGACTCGATGGGCATGAGTTTGAGTACACTCTGGGAGTTTGTGATGGACAGGGAGGCCTGGTGTGCTGCGATTCTTGGGGTCGCAAAGAGTCGGACACAACTGAGCGACTGAACTGAACTGATCATTTCTTCTGTGAACACTTCTGTATAAAATTCCTAAAAAAGGAATTTGATTTTTACTAATAAAATTCAAAATAACTCTGCAATATCAAATATCCAGTCACTATTTAAATTTCTTCTTCTTTTTTTTTTTTGTACAGTGAAAGTAACATCACTCAGTCATGTCCAACTCTTTGCAATCCCATGGACTATAAAGTCCATAGAATTCTCCAGGCCAGAATACTGGAGTAGGTAGCTGCTCTCTTCTCCAGGGGATCTTCCAACCCAGGGATCAAATCTAGGTCTCCCACATTCCAGGCAGATTCTTTACCAGCTGAATAACAAGGGAAGCCCTTTTGTATAGTAAGTTTCTTTAAATTACAATCTAAAGAAATACCACAGTTTCAATACAGATACTTTGACTTCCTTTTAAAAATTTTTAGCAAACTTTATTTTGAATAGTTTTAGATTTACAGGAAATTTGAGAAAATAGTACAAATATTCACATATATGTCACACCTATTTTCCTCTATTAACAGTCTGCATTACTATGGTGGCACAAGCGGTAAAGAATACAATGCAAATGCGGCAAACATAAGAGACGCTGGTTTGAACCCTGGGTCGGGCAGATCCCGTGGAGCAGGGCATGGCAACCCATTTCAGTATTCTTGGCTGAGATTTCCTCGGACAGAGGAGCCTGGCAGGCTACAGTCCACAGGGTCGCAAAGTGTCAGACACGACTGAAGTGTCTCAGCACGCAGGTGTTACTGCGATATTTTGCTATAATTAATAAACCAATACTGATATATTGGGCTTCCCTGTTGCTCAGACAGTAAAGAATCTGCCTGCAATGCAGGAGATCCAGGTTCGATGCCTGGGTCGGGAAGATCCCTGGGAGAAGGGAATGGGAATCCACTCCAGTATTCTTGCCTGGAGGCCCATGGATAGAGGAGCCTGTCCATGGGGTCACAAAGAGTCAGACACGACTGAGTGACTACAATACAATGGAGTCCATACTTAGATTTCCTTAGATTTTTCCTAATGTCTTTTTCTGTCCCAGGATCCCAAGCAAAATACCTCATTACATCAGTCATCATGTCTCCTTTGACTCTTCTTGGCTGTGACAGGTCTTCCTTTTCCTTGTTATCAAACCTTGACAGTTTTGAAGATTACTAGTCAAGCATTTTGTAGAATGTCCTTCTCCTTGAATTTGTCAGATAGTTTCTCAAGATTAAGTTGAATTATGAATTTGGGGAGAAGACCACAGAGATAAGATGCCATTTTCATCCATCAAACCCAAAGCATGTACTATCTCCAAAGCCTGCCAGTGTTAATGTTGACCTTGATCACCTTGCTGAAGTACTTTCTCCACTATGAGGTTACTCTTCTTGCCATCTAGCTTTTTCCATACTTTGCTCTTTGAAAGGGAAGCACTTACATGCTATCCATACTTAAGGACTGGGCAATTATTCTTCACCTTCTTGAGGGCAGAATATTCATATAACTATTTGGAATCCTTTTGCATGGAGCAGTTTTCATTTCTCCTCTCTTTATATAGGGTTTCAATTTTTTATCAGTATGAACTCATGAATATTTATTTTATCTTTTGGGTTATAAAACAATATATTTTGTTTTGTGCTTATAATTTAATATAACGTTTTCTTGCTCAAAGTTTTCTAGGTATAGCCCTGGGAGTATTCTTCAATAGCCTTCTGTGTTCCTGTAATATGCCCTTGATTTATTTTTAAGTACTTACTTTCAGGCAAAGTAAGGTCTCTAGCCTTATCGTGTATATTTCATACTGCAGTCCTAGAATCAACTAATTCTCTAAGGATTTTGGTTGCTTTTATTGGAGAATCATATTAGAAACCAAAATGTGGGTACTAGGTGTACTCACTGTTACTGGGGTACCATTTTCTAAGCATTCTCAACAAACACAGCAAAGAAAACATACTTGTGTATATTACTCATGTACATTCACATATCTATTCATATTTCTATGTAACCATTTTTATGTATATTAAGAAAATATAAGTTAACATTGATGTCTCCAACTCCAAGTTCAATGAGATTTGACAAATGCATACTTTCATACACCACCGTGTGGTATCATACAGAACAAATAAACCAACCTAAAAAGTCCTCAATGCTTTGCCTGTTCAATCCTCCTTTCTTTTTCCAAATTCCTGACAACCATTGATTTTTTAAACTATATATACAGTTTTACCTTTACCAGGATGTCAGATAATTATAATCATAGGTTATATAACTTTAGACTGTCTTTTTTCATTTAGAAATATGTACCTAATATTTATCCATGTCACATCTTCATGACTTAATAGCTCATTTATTTTTATCACTGAAAACTTCACTGTATGGATATACCACAGTTTGTTTACACATTCAATTACTGAAAGACATTTTAATTACATTCAGTTTTTGGCAATTATAAAATAAAGCTGCTATTAACATAGCATGCGGTTTTAAGTGCACAGGTATTTTCAAATCAGTTGGGTAAACACCTATTAGCACAATAGCTGCATCATAAAGTAAGACTTTTAGTTTTGCAAGAAAATGACAAGCTGTCTTCCAAATTGAAGTAACATTTTGAATTCCACCAGTGATTAATGAAGTTTCTGTTGCTTCACATTCTAAACAGAAATATTTTCCCTCTTGTCTTTTAATCAATGTTTCTCTTCCTGCTTTTTATTTCCTTGCAAATAATATGTCACAGAAACGGGATTTTTGTTCTCTGCTATTTTGTGGATTTTTCTAATTTGTATCCCCATGTTCCTTCATTTCCTATATTGCTTGGAACCAAGTGTTAAATCTAGAAGCATGATCCGATTCAAGTTTGATTTTTTGGCAAGAACATTTCATAGGTGGTTAAGTATGTTACCTATTACATTTCAATCAGTGACATAATTTTTGGTTGACTCTCTTTTTGTGACCTTAAGCCTGACAAATAGCCCTAGGTATAATCAATCTGAAACATCATTTATAATGGTATCTATAAGGTTATCTTCTAATGAATTTAGTTAGCATCCACTGCTTTGATCCATTATTAAGAGCCATCTCCCATTTTTAATCAGTGCCCCGATGGAAATTACTGGTTTTTGTATTTTCTCACTTGTTCTTAGGATTTCTCTAGCTTCTCTTGCTATTACAAAGCAAATGCTTTGCTCACAAGTATTACTTTTAAGGGAAAATACCAAACATTTGTTTTAAAACTATGGCACTCATTAGAATCGGATCTGACTCCACAGTAGAACATTTTATGCTTCAATATCCTGTGATAATTCAACACCTTCCACCAACTTCACCTGCTCTGTACTCTTTAAATAATTGTGTCATTTTATGTTCTTACTTTATCTCTCTGACCACATTTATGTCTGACAGAACTCTCTATAAACTCTGTCTCACATCATAAATCAGGACCCGGAGCTCTTTAATCATTCTCCTCTTTTCTAAACTGTCTTTGATTTATTCATTTGGCATCTTTCAATCAATGTGCTATCCAAAACCCAAAGCCATATTTGCAAAGGGACAATTAGAATTGACATCTACCACAAAAGATTATTTTACAGATTAAGGGAAATAATGTGCCTATAGCTCCTATCACAAATACTTAAAAATTGGTTGCTCTTTACTCCAGTTTTGTGTCCTATTTCAAGGAAACTTCTTTTGTACATATAAAAGTACGTCTTCTCAGAAGGTTGATTAATGTTGTATTGCATTTTTATTGTGGAAAATTTGAAAAAGTCAGCACTCATAAAAAATAAAGGTCATTAGTAATCCTAACACGCAATAATAATAATGATTATAATTTTAAGTTACCTCCTGCACTTTTCTGCATACTGTTTATATAGCTAGCACATACTATATAGAAAACTTTGTATTTTCATTTTTAATTAATTTATCATATCATTTTATATCTTTTAAAATACATGGTAAATATTACACAATGCTATGCTATCATTTGTGTAATACTTTTGACAAAATTTTCTCAATCCTAATTTTTCAGGTCTATTTGAGCAAACTCTGGGAGATAGCAAAGGACAGAGGAGCCTGGTATGCTGCAGTCCATGGGGTTGCCAAGAGTCAGACACAACTTAGCAACTGAAGAACAACAATGACCCTATTATACCTTCTCTCCTACCCATATCCTTAATATCACACCAGTATATATCATGTCCTTTCAAACGTAAAAACCTCTTTCCCCTCTATTGCATCAAACCATCCCAAGGGAAACTCTCTCAAGAACTGAACGCCCTAAAATAAGAAAATATGCTTAAAAAAATATCTTTTTTCAACAATGAAGGAAACAGAGAGCCTCTTAGACTATAGCATTCAGAGGTGAATTGAAGCCCATGTTCCAATCATTTGTCTCACTTTTAGTTACTAGGTCATTTTACTTTCAAATTCTATCACCTTCCTACTTTACATTTAAAAGAAAGAAAAATGGCCATTGAGTGCTAGTCTTATTGGCATGCATAAATGTGTTACATTTTTCACTCTCCTAAACTAATAAAAGTTTCTACCAACAAAATTATCTCTTTGAGATCTCAAATGACTTAATAAATTCAGCTTCATATTAAAGTCAAATGGATCAGAATATCCTACATGCTCCCAAACTAGATACTTTGCTGTTGATTTTCTACTGTTTGAGACCTTAAGTAGCTTTCAACCCACAAGGCACTACTCATTTTCCAGAAAATTTGAACTGATGTAAAATTCACTAGAGACTATCACATATAATAAAATAAAAACATATTACCACCACTTCCTTTCCATAGTCTATTAATTTGGTAATCCTATCAAAAAGCTATTACATCCCATCTGTCAATTTTTTTCTTTATAAACCAATTCTATTTATTGTTCATGATTTTGTTACCTTTGAGAGGTTTTTTACAGGTTCTTCTTTTAATAGTTGTCCCATTATTGAAGGATATAAGTTACATTCACTGAGCCATAATTACCATGATAGCGGTTATTCCTATCCTAGAAAACTGATACAATGTCAGCATTCAATTCTGTCATTTCCCAGTTCTCAGTAAATTTTCACAAATAACCATCAGCAGTGGTTCAGTAAGTTTTTCAACAAAATCCATTAACACCTTAGATGACAGATCATTCAGACCTTACACGCTTATTTTACCCAAGTGTACTATTACCTGTTTTTAATCAACAGCTATTTTTGAAAGTATTATGTTACATTGAAATCCTAGAGTGAAAATAATGATTTTGTGTAAAGTAATTTCTTTGCGTGAAATAAAATACCCATATTCACTCTGTACAATAAGAATGGCAATATTCTGAGGAGATACACGTAGGAGTTCATAACACAGTGTGAAGTCTGTATTCACAGAGCATCTCTTTCCTACTCTGAATATTCCAACTTGTATCATCCCCCCTTGGTTCTACGGAAGATACACTGTTCTAGTCCTGTGACTTGTCTTATAGCTTTTGAATACGAAAATGAAACACCTAAATATAAATAACCAAATATATAATCCACATTTTGTTGTTGTTCAGTCACTAAGTTGTGTCCAACTCTTTGCAACCCCATGGACTGCAGCATGCTAGGCTTCCCTACCTTCACTATCTCCGGAGTTTGCTCAAACTCATGTCCATTGAGTTGGTTATGCTATCCAACGGTCATCCTCTGTTGCCTTCTTCTCCTTCTGTCCTCGGTCTTTCTCAGCATCAGGGTCTTTTTCAATGAGTCAGTTCTTCACATCAGGTGGCCAAAGTATTGGAGCTTCAGCTTCAGTCCATTTATGTTCAAGTAAAATAAAAGTGTGAAATTATCTTTTAACTGGGATCTTTACAAATGCAGTGTTGTTTGTGATGATAGGTTTTATTTTCTAATTTTTTTCAGAGTCACAGTCTTATATCTATATTCCAATAGATTTATGTAGGAGGTGAGTTGGAAAGATGGCTGTTTCCCTAAAATAGGCTAACGTTATTGGTACTCAGAGTCAGTTATTTTAACCTTTGGAAAGTTTGAAGGATATACGAGTTTATTTTTTCCCCTCACCAGATATTGGTACAATTCTGATCCCTAGGCCATAGACTTTAATAGGATTTGAGTACAAATGAAGAAAACACCTGTAAAACTTAAGAAGTGAGTTGATGGCGGATGGTGGGGAAGGCCTCAGTTGAATGTAGTTGTCCCAGGAAGAGATTAAATATTCATAGGTCACAAGTTTCATGTGTTTTACTGCAGAGTAATAAAGTAATCATCCAAAATTATTCTTCTAGGTCTTTACAACATGAGGGATACAATCCCCTCTAAGCTGTGCCCTTGATATATCATAGTTCATTTGTAGAACCCTGACAGGGAAAGTCATCTAACTGGTTTCAAATTCAAGGCACTTCCACTGAGCACATTTTCCTTGTCTTCCTTATGAATGAGGAATCCTGGAAACAATGTTAAATAAACCAGGAATTATAGTATCAATGATGACAGAGTCAAAGGCCAAGATAGAGAATGGAAGAGATGAAAAGGGAACTGGCAGAGCTAAATGAGAGAACAAGTAATATATTTTAAATGATTTGTGATGAAGAGCTAATTGTAATGGACAAGATATAATACCACCATTCATAAATAAGTGAAAGAAACAGAAGTAATTACAGATTCCCTGTAAAAATTGCTGTCATAAATTTACAAAGTTATTAATGGTACTGAAGTCTATCACCATAAACCAAATACATAGAAAAGCAACATAGTATAAGGAAATAATTGGAATTAGGTTCAGGGAAGTAACAAAAAACCTAAACTCTTTATACTTTAAGTAAAATAAAAAGGCTCTATTATATATAATACACACACACACACACACATATATATATGTTTGTCAATGCAGGCCTGGTGCATGACTTTGTTTCAAAAAGTTTTCAGGGACCTCCATTTCCTCTGATTTTCTACTCCACTATCATAAAAGAATGACTTTAATTCTCACAATCCAAGAGGGGATTCCAGAAACCAAAGGGATATTTCAACTGTAGAATGGAAAAACTGAGGAGAACAGGTGCGCGATACCTGACATGGAATATACATTGTTTCCAAGTGCACATGAAACATTCACTAAAATAGACCATGTTCTGGGCCATAAAATAAACTGTACAAGTCTGAAAAACTTGAACTTATACAAAATATATTTTCTGATTATAATGAAATTCATAAACCAATCATCAAAAAATAAAAGTGAAAACATTTGAAAATTAAGCAACATACATCTCAAAAAGCCTTAAGTCAATGAGAAAAATCAAGGAATAAAATTAGAAAATATTTTATCTGGATAGGAAAGCACAACATCTACAATGTTGGGGGATGCTGCTAAAGTAGTGCACGGGAGAAATTTATAACAATAAAGTAAAGAGATGTGGGAAATGTGGAGATTTAAGCCAAGGGGGGCAAAGTTTCCGTTACACAAGAGGAAGGAGTTCCAGGATACTTGTGTCCAGCATTTGACTACGGTTAATAATGAATTGTATAACTGAAATTTGACAAGTAAGCCTTAAGTGTTCAACACACACAAAATGCAACTATTTGAGTTTATGAGTATACTAACTAGGTTAATTATGATGATTATTTCACAATGTATACATATGTTGAAGTATTAGATTGTACAACTTAAACATATACATTTTCTTTCTGCTGACTGTACACCAATAAAGCTACGGGAACAAAAAACTGTTTTGAAAGAAAAGACTAAGATTCCACATTAAGAAATAAGAAAAGCAAGAAAACAAAAACAAAATAAACCCAAAGCAAGCAGAAGAAAATAAACAATAACTAGTAGAAACTACTGAAATTGAAAATTGAAAAGTAGAGATCCTTGAAGAGATCAATAAAATTGGTAAACCTCAAACAAGACAGACCCAGGGAAAATATAAAAACTAATTTTATAAGGTTTGAAAGCACAGCTATTATTACAAATATTGTAAGTATTAAAACCATAATGAGGGAATACTACAATAACTTTATATGTATAGTTGACAATTTGGATCCAATGCCTTGAAAAATCACAAATTGCCCTAACTCAAACAAGATAAGTTAGATAACTGAATAAAATTTAAATTACTCAATATACTGAATTCAGAGTTAAAATCTTTCTGAAATAGAAATCTTCAGACCCAGATTGTTTCACTGCTAAATTCTACCATTCACTAAAGAAGAAATTACATCTATTCTATATAAATTCTTTCAGAAAATCTAAAACAAGAAACCATTCCCTACTCATAGAAAGAGGCCATAATTAATGATTTAAAACCAGACAAAACAGTACAGGAAAACTACAGGATAATGTATTTAATAAAAATATATGCCAAAGCCTTAATCAAACTTTTAAGTGAATCAAATTTAGCAACATTTAAGAATAGTAATACATAACAATCAAAAAAGTTTTATCCAAAAATGCAAGATTTGTTCAACATCTGAAAAAATATTCAATGTAATTCATCTTATTAATGATCTAAAAGAGAAAAACCAAATGACTCTCAACTGATTTATAAAAAGCACTTAACAAAATTCAGTATCTGTTTGTGATAAAATTTTTCAGCAAACTATAAATAAAATTCCTAAAGAAATGATAAAGGACATCTATGCAAAAATTAAACCTACCTCTAATATACTTGATTCTTACTGTTTCTTTTTTATTATTATTATCAGTATCAAGGCAAGAACATCTCCTCTCACTATTCCTAATCAACTTTATATTAGAAATTCCATTAATAGCTTCATAAATAAGAAAAATAAAGCTATGCACAATATTGTATTGTTTAATATAAATTAACAAAAAGTACAAACTGGAAAGGAAGAAATGGGTCCCTATTCACAAAGAACAGTTTTTCCTACCTAGAAAAATCCCAATAAATCTACCCAAAAGAAATTTTTCTAATAAGTGAGATTATCAAGTCAAAAGTTACAAAGTCAACACACAAAATCAATTGCATCTCTACATATTATCAATGCATGATTGTATATTTATATTTAATAAATGATACCAGTTCAAAAATTAATAGCTTTAAAATAAATTTTTTTTTATAAATCTGGGACAATATGCAAAATTTTAGTATCTAAAATCTACAAAACTCTGATAAAATAAATCAAAGAAGATCAAAATAAAAGCATATACTGTGTTCACAGATTTGAAGGTTCAACATATTAAAACATCTTTAAATACTAGTTCTAGATATCTGATACTGTTTGTCATATTCTCCATTCTGCTTTCAGACCAATCTCAAGTCCTCATCATCCAAAGAAGGCAAGAGAAAACATAGTCAGCTGGAGTGAAATGTTCTGAAACTGCATGTGATCACTGACAAATGTAAAATGGTTGCCCTTGGTTGGAGAAGGTCAAGTTAAGAGCTTTGAAAGCATTTGTGAAACAAGAAAATCAATAGTTTTGTGTATTTAATGTCTCCTCTGCAAGCAAAGGCACAGAAGAAAAACAATGCCACTTTGTGTGTAGTGTTCCACAGAAGATAAATCCTTTCAAATGATCTGAGGTGGAGGTATACATTATCTGAGAATTGGCAATTTAGTGCAAGCTGATAAATCATTTCACTTGACCTAAAAACATGTAGAGAAGATGTGATAAAATGGCACCCAATGTACACTCTCTTGACATGCATATTTTACATAGATGATTGATGGTTTTTTTCACTCCTTCTCTGAAACATAAATTTAATGTACTATTTCAGATATGGGAAGCAATTTTTTAAGTCACAATTGAACCACGATGAAAATATTAAAGTCAACAAGGTTTGTTGTTGTTTTATTTGTTAAAAGTAATGTGTTTCTGAGCTTCCCAGGTGGGGCTAGTGGTAAAGAACCCATCTGCCAATGAAGGAGATATAAGAGACATGGGTTTGATCCTTGGGTTAGGAAGATCCCGTGGAGGAGAGCATGGCAACCCACTCCAGTATTCTTGCCTGGAGAATCCCATAGACAGAGAAGCCTGGTAGGCTACAGTCCATAGGCTCACAAAGAGTTGAATATGACTGAATAGACTTAGCACTCAATGCATTTTTAATGTGGTCATTCTACATTCAAGTAAACTGTCCATGCACATCCCTTCCAAGACTTAATTTAACATGCAAGTATAGATCTAAATTATTTATGCAAATAAATATAATTTACAAATCTTATGTACAAATCCCAGTGTAACTTATATTTATATTCCAACCTTCATTGTTATAAATCAGGTTCTACATGTTCTTTTCTTACCCTAATACTAGCCCCTTAAGGTATATTTCTAGTCTATTTTTCCCAGCTCTATGGCATTTATATACAATGCCAATGCCAAGCTGTTCTCTTTTAAGTTTTTTTCTTCATGAAACACTGTTCTATTAACTGTCTTCTTTCTTAAAAATTAATGATTCTCTATTATTTTTTAACCCATAAACACTGACACCTAACTTTTAAATATCTCTGTAATCTGACCCATGTCTATCCTACACATACATATACCCTAAATCCAGCCACACATCATTTCCTGAACATATCCAGCACATTTTCGTAAATTACTACTTTATCTATAAAATTATTTACCTTCTAATTTAACCCATATCTACTTAGCTTTCTCCATTTGTCAAACCAAATTCCAAATGCACACTTTACCTTGAAGCCTTTTCCCATCATTTTTGCTGCTAAAGGTGATCTTCTAGGTCTTAGTACTTCCATAATACTTACTATTTAAGTTTTGTGATACCCACTGGGTAAATACAAAACAGAATCCATGTCTTGCCAATTTCTATTTCTTAATAGTTATAAAGGGCACAGTTTCCTTTCTAGAATTATAGAGTGCTTGGTCCTTACCAGTACACAGAAATAAAACATGCTAAAAAATGTAATTAATTTTAAAAAGTGTTGAATGACAGTAAGATCAGCAAGGTCTACCCCCAGATTAATAGTACATATGATTTCTTTCCTAACACCTAAAATAATTACATTTAATCTTTGTTTTGGATTTCCTGGTGGATCAGACAGTAAAGAATCTGCCTAAAATGTGGGAGACCATGGTTCGATCCCTGTGTCAGGAAGATCCTAAACTTTGTTTTAACAAATTTTCTCATAGAAAACCCATTTCAAAGTACAGATATCTCTGAGAGAAAGAAATCATTTCGGCTACTGTATACTTATCAGACTGCTCTTTTTGATTAAAAAAAAAAGAGGGTTTCTTATTAGGAGAACTTTTAGAGATGTATGAACAGGACAAGAATGATGCAAAGTGAAGGGCCATCCCTGAATGTCTCCTGTGTATGTGTGCTTAGTCATTCAGTCATGTCCGACTCTGCGATGCCATGGCTGTGGACTGTAGCCCACCAGGCTCCTCTGTCCATGGGATTCTCCAGGCAAGAATACTAGAGTGGGTTGTATTGCTCTTCTCCAGGGGATCTTCCCAAGCCAAGGATCCAACCTAGGTCTCCTGCATTGCAGGCGGATTTTTTACCTTCTGAGACACCAAGGAATCCAGATATTTCCTGGTTCACCCAATGAGAGGTGTGGTGAACGATAATCAACAGACATTATGTAAAGTGAGTGGGGAGAACAAGAGAAGGGTGGAATACTAATCCATGAAGGAAAATAACTGCAGAAGTAAATCTTAAATTCTAAGGAAGATCCATAAAGGGATTATCATTCTAAAAATGACCATTGAGCCCTTGCAACAAATCCCTTCCCTAGTGATAGTAGGAAAGGAAAATTTAAAGAGAGCTAATATTTACCAAGTTTCAGCCATATGTGATGCACTTCTATTCAGTATTTTATTTAATTCCCATGGAAGATAGACATTATTACTCTCCTTGGATAGAGACATGTAGTGATGCTTATGTAGTTTTTAAAGCACATGATGTTAGAAATTGTGTGACAAGATTTGAAGCCAGATCTGTCTGATACTATTCCTGTGCTCATTTTTATATATGTTACTGCACCAGCAGAGGCTATTTTTCCAGAACAGCTTACTTTAGGCATGGCCAAATTTTGGAGCATTACATAGGTACCCCCTCATAAATCTAGAGTAGTTGATCACAGTACCCTTATGAGTCCAGGTTCCACACCAGCATCCATCCAACATAGTGATCTTAGAGGCCACTAGAAATCAGATTTTCTTCATGTAAGTTAAACTTTTTAGACATTCCTAACACTGGTAACATTTCTAGTAGTAATGAGGTGAGCAGGATCACCTCTGAGATTCTTTTCAGCCTAGAGAATCTATCAACAGTACAACAACCAGCTATCCAAACAAAACTTCAAACTCTTTTATTCCTAAATAATTTTTAATAGAGATACCTAGAGAAATATACTATTGGAGATAAAGTTTTTCTTACATACACACTCCAAAATTATCAAAAACCCAGCACACTCTAAATGCTGAGCCCTGTCCAGAATTTTTAAAAATATTGTCCTTAATGAAATAAAAAATCTGATTACAACATTACCAGTCCCTCATTTCTAGGTCACCAAAGTTCATGTGATGTGTCATTCTGGCCAGAAAAGCATTTCTTTTCACTCCAGGTTGTCTCTTTGTTTTCTCCCAAATTTGAACAATTGTTTGAAGAAGAGGACCTTTCCCAAAGGAGAACAGTTCTTTGGTCAAAGGTATTAATACATGCTTTCCACTGGAAAATCCAGTATAGATTCTTCATTTCTATTGTAAGAACTCAGACTAACAGCCCCATGGCAGCCTGTATACCTCCTAGAAACAACTATAACCCCATCTCAGAAAACTTGTGTGGTAAATCATCTGGTAAAAAGCTATCAGCCTCGTCTAACTCAATGAAACTATGAGCCGTGCCCTGTAGGACCACCCAAGATGGTCATGGTGGAGAGTTATGACAAAGTGTGGTCATCTGGAGAAGGGAATGGCAAACTACTTCAGTATACTTGCCTTGAGAACCCCATGAACAATATGAAAAGGGAAAAAGATAGGACACTGAAAGATGAATTCCCCAGCTCAGTAGGTGACCAATATGCTACTGGAGAAATCGAGAAATAACTCCAGAAAGAATGAAGAGACGGAGCCAGAGCAAAAACAACACCCAGTTGTGGATGTGACTGATGATGGAAGCAAGGTCTGATGCTATAAAGAGCAATGATGCTTAGGAACCTGGGATGTTAGGTCCATGAATCAAGGCAAATTGGAAGTGGTCAAACAGGAGACGGCAAGAGTGAACACTGACATTCTAGGAATCAGCAAACTAAGATGGACTGGAATGGGTGAATTTAACTCAGATGACCAGAATATATACTACAGTGAGCAAGAATCCCTTAGAAAAAATGGAGTAGCCATCATAGTCAACAAAAGAGTCTGAAATGCAGTACTTGAATGCAATCTCAAAAATGGCAGCATGATCTCTGTTAGTTTCCAAGGCAAACCATTCAATATCATGGTAATCCAAATCTATGCCCCTACCAATAAAGCTGAAGAAGCTGAAATTGAATGGTTCTATGAATACCTATAAGACCTTCTAGAAATCACACCCTAAAAAGATGTCCCTTTCATCACAGGGGACTGGAATGCAAAAGCAGGAAGTCAAGAAACACCTGGAGTAACAGGTGAATTTGGTCTCAGAGTACAGAATGAAGCAGGGCAAAGGCTAATAGAGTTCTGCCAAGAGAACGCACTGGTCATAACAAACACCCTGCCAAAAACACAAGAAAAGACTCTACACATGGACAACACCAGATGGTCAACACTGAAATCAGTTTGATTATATTCTTTGCAGCCAAAGATGGACATGCTCTATACAGTCAGTAAAAACAAGACTGGGAGCTGACTGCGGCTCAAATCATGAATTCCATATTGCCAAATTCAGACATAAATTGAAGAAAGTATGGAAAACCACTAGACCAGTCAGGTATGACCTAAATCAAATACCTTACAATTATACAGTGGAAGTGAGAAATAGATTTAAGGGATTAGATCAGATAAACAGAGTGACTGATGAACTATGGACAGAGGTTGGTGACACCGTACAGGAGACAGGGATCAAGACCATCCCCAAGAAAAAGGAGTGCAAAAAAACAAAATGGCTGTCTGAGGAGGCCTTACAAATAGCTGTGAAAAGAGAAGCTAAAGGCAAAGGAAGGATAAGAAAGCCTTCCTCAGTGATCAGTGCAAACAAATAGAGGAAAACAATAGAATGGGAAAGGCTAGAGATCTCGTCAAGAAGCAGAAGATATGAAGAAGAGGTGGCAAGAATACACAGAAGAAATATACAAAAAAGATCTTCATAACTCAGATAATCATGATGATGTGATCACTCACCTAGAGCCAGACATCCTGGAGTGTGAAGTCAACTGGGCCTTAGCAAGCATCATTACAAACAAAGCTAGTGGAGGTGATGGAATTCCAGTTGAGCTATCTCAAATCCTAAAAGATGATGCTGTGAAAGTGCTGCACTCAACATGCCAGCAAATTTGGAAAACTCAGCAGTGGCCACAGGACTGGAAAAGGTCCGTTTTCATTCCAATCCCAAAGAAAGGAAGTGCCAAAGAATGCTCAAACTGCCACACAATTGCACTCATCTCACACGCTAGTAAAGTAATGCTCAAAATTCTCCAAGCCAGGCTTCAGCAATATGTGAACAGTGAACTTCCAGATGTTCAAGCTGTATATAGAAAAGGCAGAGGAACCAGAGATCAAATTGCCAACATACGTTGGATCATTGAAAAGGCAAGAGAGTTCCAGAAAAACACCTATTTCTGTTTTATTGAGTATGCCAAAGCCTTTGACTGAGTGGATCACTATAAACTTTGGAAAATTCTTCAAGAGCTGGGAATACCAGACCACCTTACCTTTCTCCTGAGAAATCTCTATATAGGTCAGGAAGAAACAGTTAGAACTGGACATGGAACAACAGACTGGTTCCAAATTGGGAAAGGAGTACATCAAGGCTGTTTATTGTCACCCTGCTTATTTAACTTATATGCAGAGTACATCATGTGAAATGCTGGGCTGGATGAAGCACAAGCTGGAATCAAGATTGCCATGAGAAATATCAATAACCTCAGATATGCAGATGACACCACCCTTACGGCAGAAAGCAAAGAAGAACTAAAGAGCCTCTTGATGAGAGTCAAAGAGGAGAGTGAAAAAGTTGGCTTAAAGTTCAAAATTCAGAAAATTAAAATGGTAGCTGGTCCCATCTCTTCACGGCAAATAGATGGGGAAATAGTGGAAACAGTGGCTGACTTTATTTTTCTTGGCTCCAAGATCACTGCAGATGGTGATTGCAGCCATGAAATAAAAGACGCTTACTCCTTGGAAGGAAAGTTATGACCAACCTAGACAGCATATTAAAAAGCAGAGACATTACTTTGCTAACAAAGGTCCATCTAGTCAAAATTATCATTTTTCCAGTAGTCAGGTATGGATGTGCGAGTTGGACTATAAAGAAAGCTTAGCACCGAAGAATTGATACTTTTGAACTGTGGTGTTGGAGAAAACCCTTGAGAGTCCCTTGGACTGCAAGGAGGTCCATCCAGTCCATCCCAAAGGAAATCAGTCCTGGGTGTTCATTGGAAGGACTGATGTTGAAGCTGAAACTCTAAAACTTTGGCCACCTGATGCGAAGAACTGACTCATTTGGAAGACCCTGATGCTGGGAAAGATTGAAGGCGGGAGGAGATGGGGACGAGAGAGGATGAGATGGTTGGATGGCATTACCAACTCAATAGACATGAGTTTGAGCAAACTCTGGGAGTTTGCAATGGACAGAGAGGCCTGGCATGCTGCAGTCCATGGGGTTGCAAAGAGTTGGACATGACTGAGTGACTGAACTGAACTGAGAGAGGCTTCCTTGGAAGAAAAGCTATGACAAGTATACACAGAATATTAAAAAGCACAGGAATCATTTTGCCAACAGAGGTCTGTATACTCAAAGCTATGGTGTTTTCAATAATCAAGTATGCGTGTCAGAGTTGGACCATAAAGACGTTGATCTCTGAAGAATTGATGCTTTTAAACTGATGCTGGAGAAGACTCTTGAGATTCGTTTGGAGAACAAGGAGATCAAACCAGTCAATCCTAAAGGAAACCAGTTCTGAATATTCATTGGAAAGACTCAGGCTGAAGCTCCAATACTTTGGCCGCCTGATGCTTAGAGCCAGCTCATTGGAAAAGACCCCGATGCTGGGAAAGACTGAGCACAGGAGGGCATGGTGTGAAAGAGGATGAGATGGTTGGGTGGCATCATCGACTCAATGAACATCAGTTTGAGCAAACTCTGGGAGGTAGTGAAGGACAGGGAAACCTGGCGTGTTGCAGACTATGAGGTTGCAAAGTCCGACTTAGAAACTGAACAACAAAGTGTTTCAAATGAGTCCAGGTTCTCTTGGGCCATCTGAAAGAATGCTTTTCTGGTCTAGGCTCAACCAACATCTCTCTTGTGCACCATTCTTCTATTGCCCACAGTGTCCTCATTTTATTATTATTTCTCTGCTGCCATCCCTTTCTCTCTGTGTCTTCCCTTCTTATTCTCTCTGCCTACAATAAGCTTCTCATTGCTGACTTGTTCTTCCCTTTTAGGTCTCAGATCAAATGAGCACAGCCTTGCCCGTCAATTACTCTCATCACCCTACTTAGCACCTTCAGAGACTGTGTCATAACTTGTGTGTGTGTGTGTGTGTGCGTGTGTGTTTACTTGCTTACTACATTTCTCACACTATCAACATATTGAGTTTCTCTTACAATAGAATTATCTTTCTTCCTTTCATTACATCATTAAATATTTATTGAGCACCTATAATGTCTCAGGCACTATTCTGAGCATTGGCCATATAATAGTGAAAACAAAGTTCTTGTTCTCATAAATTTATGTTTTATTCTAGAAATAAAGTAATTGAAAAAATGCAATCAATTCTCATTGATTATCATCTCTCAATTCTTATTTGTAGTAGTTGTATTTTATAAAGTCATCACAAACACTGAGTTAGTGAATACTGAAACACTGATTCTAAGGGAAACAGAGATTAGGTACCTACAAGCCTCTGGTCACAACATTTTCATCAAACAAATAATACATAACCTTGCTTTATGTATGATTGTATGTTTAAAGATATCTTATTAAACATACATTGCTGATTCATTAACACTGAATTCAAGACCAGCAATACTTTAATTCATGCCTAAACAAAGCTTATCTAATACAGGTGTTTTTTCTATAAGGCACATCACACGTTTCTTACACTTAGGAATGCTAAGACCCACTTAAGCTGGCTTACACAACAAAATCAATAACAAAAATTAAAAAATGACAAAAATGTGCCTAACAAATCGCACCAAGGACACATGCATGTTGTATGAGAGCTGAAGGAAGAGGGCAAAGACGCACCTTGTTCAACCTCAGCAAGCAATGTCTGCTTTGGACTTTTTCACCACTTAGCTCTTGTCTGTGAATAGCCAAGAAAGTGCTGCAATTATTGATTCCGGGGTCACAAACATGCTTTAGCAAGCACAAGAATTTATAAGCATGGAGTCTTGGAATAATGGAGACGATTATCATAATTACAGATGGTTAGAAGTATGAGAAATGCTAAAAAAAAAAAATTTTTTCTAAAGCAGAGCATGGAGGGTGAATGCTCTGTTCTTCAGAGTTGGGTCAGGGAAAGCCACACTGACAAAGTGAAATTTAAAAGAGTTAAATAAAATTAAAGAAGTATTATGCAAGTGTTTGCGGGGGAAGAACATATGCATCAAATGAAGACCAAATGCAAAAAAAAAAAAACATCTGGGGGAGAAAATGGGCTTATAATGGAAGGGTGTGGACAACAAGCAAAATGATATTACAGAGTTGGAGGGGGATGTGGGCAGGCCAAGTGGATTATGATTGTAGTTTTTTAACCTAGAATGAAGTAGATAATCACTAAAGGGTTTTCAGCAGGAAAGTATAAAGAATTAACATTTTCTAAATATCCCATCTGGTTGCTCTACAGAAAATATGCAATAATGCTCATCTTTGGAAAGTGAGACCAACTGGTAGTGATTTCAATATTCCAGGTAAGGAAATGTGGTCACTTAGCAAGTATAATGGGCTTCCCTGGTGGCTCAGCTGGTAAAGAACCCGCCTGCAATGTGAGAGACCTGGGTCCAATCATGGGTTGGGAAGATCCCCTGGAGAAGGGAATGGCTACCCACCCAGTATTCTGGCCTGGAGAATTCCATGGCCTGTGTAATAGTAGAAATAATATTTAGAAACCACAGAATCGGGAATATCAGTCCAGTTCAGTCGCTCAGTCGTGTCCAACTCTTTGCGAGCCCATGAACCGCAGCACGCCAGGCCTCCCGGGCCATCACCAACTCCTGGAGTTCACCCAAACCCATGTTCATTGAGTCGGTGATGCCATCCAACCATCTCATCCTCTGTCATCCCCTTCTCCTCCTGCCCTGAATCTTTCCCAGCATCAGGGTCTTTTCCAATGAGTCAGCTCTTTGCATCAGGTGTCCAAAGTATTGGAGTTTCAGCTTCAACATCTGTCCTTCCAATGAACACCCAGGACTGATCTCCTTTAGGATGGACTATAGTTCAGGTTTATCATTATAGAATATGTTGTAGATTGGGTATAAGTAAATTCATGAGAGAGAAAGGATGAGAGAGAATATGAATAAATGGTCACAGATGACCATAGGCCTTTTAGCGAGATCAACCAGAAGAATGAAGTTAGCATTTTGTGGCTGAAGAAAAGAAGAGGCAAAATAGATTGACAGAGACATAGGTCATGAGAAAAGAACAAAAGTTCTTTTACAGAGTTAATTTGACATACCAAATCATTATCCCAGTAAAGGTGTCAATCAGGGAGTTAGATGTATGAATCTGAAGTCCAAAAGACAGGTTCAGACTAAAGATATTTTGGGAGGCAGTAGTTTATACTTAATGTTAAAGACTTGATACTGATGAGATTGACTATGGAATAGAGGTTGGAGATGTGAAGAGATCTGAGGTCAATGGATGTAAGTTTCAAGAGGGTAGGGGTCACATCTGTCTTACTGATTCTTGTAGACCTGCTACTATTTTCAGTATCTACACAAAACATCCTCAGTAAAAAATGTTGAATTACTTTTGAGCATATATTAATATTTCATACTGATGAATAGATGTACAATGTATTTTTATTTTGCTTTTTCAAATAACTTTTTAATGTTTTTAGTGTGCATTTATGGAGCCAAGAAGAATAATTTTGCAGTAGCTAAATATTCTGAATTAGGTTTGCTTTCTATTTCAGCAGAATTCATATTTTTGGACTTTGCTTAAGATTTTTCAGGAAGATCTTCTTCTACAAATCTAGGGTAATAAAGAATTGCCTCCAAATTGTCAATCAGAAAGAGGAAGTTCATTCTCCTGTTTGACTTTCCACACCCACTCTGAGACTAACAGCTTTCTGAAATACGATGATAATTACCGTTGTTGTTACCAATATTGTGAGCTGGTACAGAGGCAATATTTAAATGTTAATTCCTGTGTTGGCTCATCAGCATTTCATCTTTCTTTTTCAAAGGTTATTGTATCCTTCTAATTGAGCAGCCTTCTCAGGAGAATGAGCCCATCTGATTCATCTTTGAAACATAGTCTCAGAGACATCAAAAGAAAAATAAAAGAGACAAGCTGGCACATGGCTCTGTAGTAGGCTTTTCCCCTATTGCATTGTCCATATCAGAGATCTAAATTTTCAAATATAAAAGTGTGTGTTGTCTTGAAGATTCTGAACCAAATCAAAATTACAAATCTTCCTGCCCTGGTCTCTTCGCTTGGTCGGACAGCTGGGGACTTTTCAGCACAATCCAAACTTTCATATTCAGTTCAGAACTGACATCACTGAATTACTTGTCTAGGCCCATTCACTTTGAAGAAATGTCCTCATTTTGTGCCTGAAACTTAGTCTAAAGGTCTACTAGTTTATATGCAGCAGTAGAAATGCAGCTCTTTTTTTTTTTCAAATCAAGTGTGGTTTTGCTATATCATGTGATTACTGCTACCTCATGTGAAGGTTCACTTATAAGCTCTTAGCGGACAACATTTTACTCCTCTATCTCTAAATTTTATTGCACAGCACCCCTAAAACATTGTGGGATGAATGTATTTCCAAATTACTATTTCACTTGGACACTTGTGATTTCTCAAAGAGAGTAGCCTAGTTACCATTCCAATAAGCCCTAATCAATCAATCATTTCTGAAGTGATCACTAGAAGATAAAAACTTCAGGTACTTCTTATTTCAATGAGTTTATGAAATAGCACCTTGACAAAGTCACTTTTCCTGATGTCAAATAAAAGATCTGGGTTAAGAGATCACATTTGTCTTCCTAGATAACAGGATATCAGTGTTCTGAGACACAAGTGCCTCTGAATCATTCACAATGACTGTATTTCTTTTATTCAACAAAATCAATTATGCACTGTGCATTTGCTTGGGTTGGTATATGTGCAAGGGCAATGCCATAGGCATCACTTCACAGTGAAGGTCTCTCTAACCTGTAGCACTATCATTAGAAATGATTGCACAAAGGCCCCTCACTGTGTAGAGGGGTAGAGTGTCAGCTGATTCAAGTTATTAATACATCTTTTATACTCAGCTAAGGAGGAGGGTGGTGGTGTTAGCGGTAAAGAATCCACCTGCCAAGGCAGAAGACATAAGAGATATAGGTTCAATCCCTGGGTTGGGAAGATCCCCTGGAAGAAGGCATGGTAACCTCCTGCAATATTCTTCCCTGGAGAACCCATGGATAGAGGAGACTGGAGGGCTACAGTCCATAGGGCCGCAAAAAGTCAGACTCGACTGAAGTGATTTAGCACAGCATGGCACAAAGATGGGGGCATTCCTTTGAACAGGAAAAACAAAAGGAGATGAAGGACACCAGGTGGGCAATGAAGGTGAAAGCAAATAAATGTTTATGCTCAAATGAGTTAGAGGTACAATGAACAACTGACAGACTTTTAGGTTCAGGAAATAAGCTGCGAGATGTCTCCCAGGGAAATTTACTCAAAGGGAAAGAATTCTGAGAATGGCCTCACAAAGCTGTTCTAAATCTGAAGTCTAGATTGTCCTTACAGTAGCAGCAGTTAGCTGCATAAGCTTAACTAGTTGTATGAGTCTTTTTTTTTTAATAGCTTTTCTGCTGTTGCTTGATTTTTACAAAAATTCTTTTCAAAATGCCAGCCTCTCATGGGTGTGTTAGTAGATGCAGAGCAAAGGATATGGTGATGGGAATAAAAATTCAGGGGAGAGAAACTCATACCTGCCTGGGTGGTTTGCTACAAATTCATATACCTGAGCGCCCCCCCATACCTGCTAAATCAGAATTCATGGAGGAGAGAATCCAGAAATCATTACAGTGTCCCAAGTGATTCTTCAGGTCAATAAAAGTTAATCCTTATGCCCAAGGGGAAATTAAAACTCAAGAGTATTTCTCTCATCTTTCCTTCCCAGTCGAAGTCTCATTACAGATTCTCCTCTATCAAGTACTCCAGGTTCACCGTTTTCTTTATGTAAATAGATCTTTTTCTCTTATAAGTTTTTCCACTGGATTTTAATTTTACCATATCCTTGTAAGTAGCAAGAAGTAACTGTGTTTCAAAAACAGTAAATTTGAACTCCTCTTTATGTAGGCAACATCCAGTTATCTTTTGCAACTTATTCAGATGTCAATTTTCCCTGGAAATATTCACTTATCCCTCACCCCATCCCAGTCTAGATTAAGTGCCCCTCCTCTGCATTCCTAGAACGCCTTTATTTACTATTTAGGCAATGTTCAGATTCATCTATTTGTCTGTTTCCTTAATCAAAGGTTCTTCCTATCAGATTTTGCATTGTCATTCATATTTTTCCTTCCCGTTTCTCAACTGACCCCTAGAACATGCCATGTACTCACTAAATGTTGGTTAAAAACAAACATGCATGCATGAATAAATACATGAAAATATGATTGTGAGAGGAGCACTGAACTACAAGCCTGAAGCTACAATTTTAGAAGCTTGAATTTAACTTTCTAGTTGACACTTAAGGACATAGACAGACTTATCTGAGAAACAGTTCATATTATCTTAGTTGTACAACCTTGAGAAAATAAAATCTAATAGTTATCTTGTGACAGCATCTACTTCCCAAAGCAACTAAAGTGAGAAACCAAACCCATTATTCTTTGCTCTGGTTCCAAGGTAACTAATGCCTTGAGTGTTTCACCAATAAAAATTGATGGATGCTTTTACACTAAAATGGGTTACCTATTTGCCATGCAATGTGAAGGCTGGAAAATACAATTAACCAACTAAAAACTAGAGCAAAATGAAAGGAGAACCCAAGGCACCAAGGAAATAAACTTAGAATTATTACTCTTCCATAGGCTGCTTGTGCTCTTAAGAGTATGTTGTCTTGTCAAGATGGAGAGAGATTTTCCCATCAAAGTGAAGTGGATGTCAAGGCCATGCCCATATCTATTGCAGCAGCACATTTAACTGTATACAGCATAGATGTTTAATAAAAACAAAATATTTTTCCCAGTGTTGAGTTTTTGTATGTTTTTGCAGGTCATCATGTTAGATGATATTATGAGAGCAAATTTTCAATGGAGAGCAACTTTCTCAACTCATTTCCAATGAATGGCCTCAGAGTCACAAGCTCAGCCACTAATGGGTTGTAGTCTAGTTGTTTACCCATTAAAGGGAGCCTTATGTTTAGCTAGGCACAGCAGAAGAAAACAAAACAGGTTTCCTATCACCCGTCTGCTGAAATTAAGTGGGATATATATTGACTCACAGTTGCTCCTAAAATAAATTCACACATAAAGGGTATCTGCAAAGGAACAAGATGAGAACAGCCTAAGTTAGCTCCTGGCTAAACATTGCCCTTTAAGACTCTAATTTTTCTGCTCAAATTTAACACTAGGAAAAAAATAGAATTTTGTGCAGTGCATAAATTAAACCCTTTCAAACTACCCTTAATGATTCTGGTTTTGCTAGACAGTTGCTAATGGCAATAACCAAGACTTTAGGGAATCTGCCTTCTTTTGACATTCTAGTTTAGAGGACAAAAATTCACTTGTAAAGTCTTTGCTCCAAAGCATGCATTTCTCTTTTGGGATTTCTCCCTTATATTGAAAAATTTTACCCAAACATGGAATGAGATCTTAACTCCACACAGGAGACTTTCAGTAAACCTTGGAGCCAAGAAACTTTCTGTTGGTGGAGAGTCTTAGGAGCACCCAGAGACCCAATTCTCTGAGCTCTTTCTAACCTGATCACATGAAAATGGGTACTCTGGCAGAACTGAATTCAACAAACCATGGATCAAAAATATTTTAAAAAAAAAAAATTGTCCAGAAAGTTCGCCAAAACAAAACTAGAATTTACCACCTGCTGGCAACTATTTATATAGCATTTATATTGTATGAGGTATTTTCAGTGATTTAGACATAATTTAAAGTATAGGTGAGAATGTGTATACAATTACCTGCAAATATTATGCTATTTTACATAAGGAACTTGAGCATTACTGGATATCAGTACCCAACGGAGGTCCTGGGACCAATCCTCTGGAGATACTCAAGGGCAACTGTGGTAATAATCATGATATTTTGGAGGGCTTTTTAATGGCCAGGCACAATGATAACATATGCCTATATCTTAGTCTTCTCAACCTGTCAGACAGAAGCTATTCTCAGGCTCATGTTTTTCTTTTTTAATTTCAAGTTTAATTTAAAAATATACCCAAATGATAGTTTCAAATGGAATAAAGAGGAACACAGTAAAATGTGACTATTCTTATGGTCTATAGTATCCTAGATGCTTTCCACAGAGGAAACATTATAACCAATTTCTTCTTCATTCTTCCAGAAATAAGCTATACATATATGGGACTTCCCAGGTGACTCAGGTGGTAAAGAATCTGCCTGCAATGCAGGAGACCTGGGTTTGATCCCTTGATCTGAAAGATCCCCTGGAGAAGGGAATGGCAACCCACTCTAGTATTCTTGCCTGGAAAATTCCATGGATAGAGGAGCCTGAAGGGCTACAGTCTATGGGGTTGCAAAGAGTCAGACATGAATACGCAACTAACACTAAGGTGATACATCCTGATAGGGTTAAGTCTTCAATATACTTTTGGAGGGTGAGGTTGGGGGGGTATAATTCAACACATTATAGTGTATAGCTTCATTTAATTCTCAGTACTGTTGAGAAGTAGATTTATTATAATCCACACATTAAAAAGCAGAGACATTACTTTGCCAACAAAGGTTTGTCTAGTCAAAGCTATGGTTTTTCCAGTAGTCATGAATGGATGTGAGAGTTGACTATAAAGAAAGCTGAGTGCCGAAGGATTGATGCTTTTGAACTGTGGTATTGGAGAAGACTCTTGAGAGTCCCTTGGGCTGCAAGGAGATACAACCAGTCCATCCTAAAGGAAATCAGTCCTGGGTGTTCTTTGGAAGGACTGATGTTGAAGCTGAAACTCCAGTGCTTTGGCCACCTGATGCGAAGAGCTGACTCATTGGAAAAAACGCTGAAGCCGGGAAAGGAGGAGAAGGGGATGACAGAGGATGATATGGTTGGATGGCATCACCATGGACATGAGTTTGGGTAGACTCTGGCAGTTGGTGATGGATGGGGAAGCCTGGTGTGCTGCAGTTCATGGTTTTGCAATGAGTCGGACACAACTGAGCGACTGAACGGAACTGATACTATTAAAAAAAAAACATATATATATATATACATATATATATATATATATATAGGCTTAAAGACATCAAATCATTTACCAAAGGTCACACAGACAAAATGTGGCAGAGCTCAGATTTAACCCTGGGCATCTGAATCCACATTCTAACTCCCTAACCACCATCCTCTGCTGTCTTTATTTAGAATAGGTTCCTTTAACCTATAGACTGTGCTATGCTGGTAGACATTCTATATTGCAGCATCACTAGAATAAGCTATGATGTCTCTACATGAACTACATGAAGGTCTCTAGGTTCATTCATGTTGCTGCAAATGGCAGAACTTTACTTTTCATATGACTAATATTTCATTGTATATATTATATACAACACATCTTATTAATTCAATCTTCTGTTCATGGTCACTTTATGGGTTGCTTCATCTTGACTATTGTAAATAGTGCTTTGAAAAGACACATGCACCCCAATGCCATCTCCTTTATAATTCCTGACCCTCCCCACATCCCTAAAGCTAGGCCACATATCCTTCCCCAAGGCCTCCTGTATACATCTCTCACAGTTTACTGATCAGTCTCAGGTATCTCTTAGCTTTTCTGTGTCTCTTATTTGATAAAGAGCATATTGAGGCAGTTTCTATGTCCTGGACCTCAGGACCAGATATTCTATACTTGACAGAAGGTCACTACAAATTAAATGTTACAATGACTATGTTGTAGCCACGCGTTCCGGGAAACAAACTCACTCAGAAGGACAATGCAGATAGTGGAGTGCAGTTTATTACACCGGCGGGCCCAAGGCAGAGTCTCCTCTTAGCCAAGGACCTTGACCACTTTTTGTGAAAACCTTATATACCCTAAGTGTATGTGCTCAAACCCACCTCCCCAAATTCTCTGAAACTAGTCTGAACAAAGGAAAAGAAAGATACAATCAAAGTTAATTAACCCATGATTTGTATGCCTTAAACCCGTGATTCATATGCCTTAAGCCTAGGTAGTTAACAGTGGACAATTAACAATAGGCCTGTGGTCATACCCCAATAAGCATAATAGAATTTATGATTCTATTCAGTTACACAGATAATTAGGGTGTTCTTTTAGGCGACAGAGAGTCTAAGTACATGCCCTGGGGCTCTTCCATCTGGGGTGGAGGGGAGGGTGTCTGGTTTTCCAGTTGGTATGTCATTTCCATAGATACTGGGCATATAGCTCAAAGTCCACAGTCTGGCCCAAAATGGAGTCCTGATGGAGTCCTGCTTTCAAGATGGAGCCTATTCTGTCTGTTTCCTCCTCCAACTAGGTAGAAGTTCATATTGACCTCAGCAACTCTAAATATCTAAGAATTTATTTTTAAATGGGTAAATAATATTGCCAGCAGTGAAAGATATGTTTATTGAAAAAGATAAGACATTGATTAAAGAAATTGAAAGATACAAAATAAATGAAAAATAACCCCTGTACATGAACTGAAAAAAAAAAATGTCATTAAAATGTCCATACTACCTAATGCAATCTACAGATTCAATGCAATCTCTATTGAAATTCCAATGATATTTTTTCACAGAAATAGAAAAGACAATCCTAAAATGTATATGGAACCACAAAAGATCGCTAGTAGCTAAAGCACTCTTGAGCCAGAAGAATAAAACTGGAGGCATCACACACATTTTCCTAATTTCAAACTATGCAACCAAAATGATAGTAATCAACAGTATAGTATTGGCATAATAACAAACACATGGACTGGTGGAACAGGATGGAGGGCCCAGAAATAGACTCACATATATACAGTCAACCAATCTTTGACAAAGTGTCAAAAATACACAATTAGGAAAGAAGAGTCCCTTCAATAGATAGTGTGGGCAAAACTGGAAATCCATATGCAAAAGAATAAGATGTACAAAAATTTGAAATAATTTAAATACTTACATGTAAGACGTGAAACTAAAACTCCTAGAAGAAAACATAGAGAACACTCATTGGCATTGGTCTTAGAAACAATTTTTTTGGATATGACACCACAAGAGAAAAATAAAAGTTGGACTACAAACTAAAAAAGCTTCTGTACAGCAAAAGAAACAATTAACAAAATTAAATGCAACCTATGGAATGGGAGAAAGTATTTGCAAACCAAATAAATATCTGGCAAATATTCAAAATATATGAAGAAACTCATATGACTCAAACAAAAACAAAACCATAAATAATACAATTTTAAAAATAGATTGTCGGGAGTCTCCAGGGTGCGCCCAAACCGTGACAAGGTCATGGGATGAGAGAGGAACCTGCAAGGCAGCACTTCCTCACATGGGGCTGCCCCGGGGGCCCAATATGTCCCCTCGGGAGCCACCAAGACTAGAAAGGAATCTGCAAGGCAGCTCTTCCCCCTCAAGGCTGTCTCGGGGGCCCGGTATGTCCCTTTCTTCTTTCTGTCTTACTGTTGTTGGGCTTTCTATTAAATTTTGGAAATATAATATATAGTAATAAGGCCTCCCTGGAAAAGTCCAAGCCTTTTTGGAAATACTCATGATTGCTCTGGCTCAGGACACGACCATAAACATCAAGTCAAAAAAGAAAAGGCCACAGGTATAGTTTGGCTGCTTGCTTAAAAGATTATAATGATCTAGAATAGAAAAGAGTAGAGGCATTTAGATTTAGAAGTAGATATACTGCTTCAGTTTATGTACTCCTTGCTTGAGAGGGTTTTCACTATTGCTATTTCCTTGCTGCTATTTGTCCATTGTTTCCCTTTCTTTAAACAACATGGGATATTATGGGTATTTTTGTAGAGTTAAGAAATGGGGTACATAGGATTTCAATAGAGGATTTATATTAACCAGCTTCACTGCCATTATCTCACTATTAATAGAGGTGTTTTGCTGCTTTAGAGGTGTTTTTGCTGTTTAATAGTTAATCATTGTAAATTGAGATTTTGTGGTTTCAGGTAAAGAAAAATATCAGGGTTTTCACATGGTACTATTCTTAGAAATGTGAAACATGTTACTGTGACCCTTCCCATGTATTGTTTTATTGTCCAAAGAATTTACACTATACTTGAGATTTGTAGAACATTGATTTGTTAGAATGAAAATGTTAGGCCATTGAGGCAAGAAGACCATGTACGGGACATTTAAGAAAAAACCCTGTAATCAGGAACGTTCTAGATGAATGCATAGGGGAAAAACATGGGAAAGAAAAATATTGACAGGAGCACGAAACCAATATCTGATGTAATATGTGGTGACTTAACGGGGAGGTAACGTTCATTTTATAAAAACTGAGCTATCCTAAAAATAAAAAAAAGCTACCTCTTCTACGCAACCTTCTGTGTGTGTGTGTCTTCTTCCTCACCGACGCCACTCATTCCTTGGGTATTCCTGGACCTGCCGGGGCTGGACCCCACCAATAGACCAAGGACCTAAACTGAAATTTTTCCAAATATGGCATACAAATGACCAAGAGGTACATTGAAAGGTGTTCAATATGACTAACCTTCAGGGAAATGTAAAACCACAGCACGGTATCATCTCTTTCTTGTTCAGATGGCATTTACTAAAAACAAATAAGTTATCTGGTAAAAAAACTATTGATGAGGATGTGGAGAAAGGGAATCTTTGTGTACCCTTTGGTGGGAATGTAAATTTGTACAGCCATCAGGGAAAATAGCATGGAGGTTCCTCAAAGAAATTAAAACTAATATGTGATCCAGTCATTTCAAAGAAATTGAAATCAGAATTTTGAAGTGATAACTGCACTTTCATGTTCACTGCAACATTATTCACCATAGCCAATCACCATAGCCAAGACGTGGAAACATGTCCAAGAGATGAGTAAAGAATATAAGTGGTTTATATATTATAATGGAATATCATTCAGTAGGTAGAAAGAAACAAACCCTGGCACTTGTAATAACATGGATGAATCTGTAAGACACTATACTGAGATAAGCCAGACAGAACAGCACTGCATGATCTCAGTTATATGTGGAATCGCAAAAGGAAGGGAAATGTCCAGCTTGTAGAAACAAAGGACAGAATATGGTTACCAGGGACTGAGGAGTGGGAGAAATGGAAAGACGCTGATCAAAGAATACAAGCTTTCAGTTTTAAAATGAACAATTTCTGGGGCACAAATGTATAGCATGGTGATTATAGTTAGTGTTATCCTGAATAATTTTTCTAAAAATGTGGAACTTAATTAAGCATTCTCCACACACACAAAGATAACTTTGTGAGGTGATGAATGATTTAATTAACCTGATTGTGGTAATAATTTCACAATGTGTGTGTGTATGTTGTGTGTGTTATATGTGTTAGTTGCTCAATCGTGTCTGACTCTTTGCAACCTCATGGACTTGTAGCCTGCCAGGTTCCTCTGTCCATGGAATTCTCCAGGCAAGAATACTGGATTCAAATCATTAGTTTGTACACTTTGAATGTGTGTTCAGTTGCTAAGTCTTGTCCCAGTCTTTGTGACACCACGGACTGTAGCCCACAAGGCTCCTCTGTCCATGGAATTCTCCAGGCAAGAATACTGGAGTGGGTTGCCATTTCCTTCTCTAGGTGATCTTCCTGACCCGGGGATCAAACCTAGGTCTCCTGCATTGACAGGCAGATTCTTTACCATTGAGCCACCAGAGAAGCCCTGGTACATCTTAAATATATATATTTTTATCTCAATAAAATTTGGAGGATTTAAAAAAAAAAAAGGAGGTGATGGCTCTAGTTGAGATTCAGTGAAGGCAAATTTAATAACAAAAAATCGGGGGAAAATGTGTGGGGGAATACTTAATGCCCATGTGTCTCAAATTTCATTGTGTATAAAATTCATATCCCTCATTTCATAGCTCTTATGTGAGACAAAGAAACCTGTCGTTTTAATCAGCTTCAGTAATTCCTATGAAGACTAAAATTTGAGAATTGCTGTAGGTCTTACAATAGAATCAATAATATTTTTCAAAAAATGCTTTATAAATACAGGCCTTTTTTTTTTTAACTCTCTCTGTAAGGCATAATGCTATAATTTAAAACAAGAGCAAGTTCATTAGTCATTCTATCTACATTATTTTCTCCTTGTCACACATCTTTTCTTTGTGCAAAGCTTTCTTAAGTCACTTCTCCCACCTAGAATTCAATATAAAACCTTTCCTAATAATGAGTTTTATTACTTAATTACATGCCATGAGGGCTCTGATTGAGAAATGCAGATTGTCTTATTTAATTGTCTTCTTGAAATAAAGGCTGTGGCTGAAGACATGAAGTTTGTGAAAAATCAGGTAATTGATGTCAGCTAATACCACCCATTTCTAAATAGTTGTATAAAAGTAGCTTTCTTGAATATGACCATAATCAGAATTGTTTTTACGTAAGTTTACTCTTAGCCTCGATACAAAGAATTAGAATCAAAGGTGTAGGAGCAATTGTTCAAATAGTCACATCTCAAGGAAAAAAAAAAAAGAAAGAAACTTGTCTGTTGGTGAAACTATATAAGTTTTCATACCTCAAATACCCTACAAATTCTCTCTTTAAAAGGTACTAAAATAATCTTCTCTATTCCCTGGATGAAAGATTCTGCCATAAGGAGGAAGTGCTATGAAAAATCACAGTTTCAGAGGGCTACCCATCTCCTGTGGTTTACTATTTTTACCATGTTAACAAATCACTTAGTACGTATCCCAGATCAGAGTTATTACCTGAAAGGAATTTCACATGCAGAGAACTGAAGAGAATTAGGAGCTATAGCAACCTCTCAAGCTAGACATCCAAAACAAAATGAGTAATCTTTCAAGAACTGAAAAGGTCTTTAGGAATAAATATAACCCTGATGAGAGATGACAACCTATCAAAGAACATGTGGGCTCCACACCCAAAGACTTCACAACTCCTTCAAAAACTTTTGCCAACTCTACCGCTGCAAGCTGGCTCTTCTCACTCTCAAAGAGGTGTATTTATCTCCTGATATAGAATCCTGGAGAGCTCTCCAGAGTGGATTGTAGACTCCTACCCACTTAAGATTGAAATGTCATCAAGATTGCTAAAACTCAAGTCTTGATGATTTGAATAGTTCTAAAGAAGTGAATGTTACCTATATATTAAAAAAAAAAAAATCAAAGAGAACAATATGAGTTAGCTGAGTATGGCAAGGAAAGGGACTTCTTAGCAATGAACTAAATTAAAAAGGCTGTTTAATGATACTGAGTATTTATTATGTTCCAGGAACTGTTCTTTGTATGTATTAACCCTTAGCTCTCAAAACTACTCTAGGAAGTTGCACTGTCACCAGGCTCCTTTTGCTCTAAGGTAGAGAGGGGTCATAGTTCCAGTAGCAGAACTACTGGAATTCAACCCTGGGTAACCTGGCTTTAAAGCCCAAATGCTAATCACTGTAAATATTGCCTCTACCTACCTCTGATGGGTAACACCCTCCCCTTCATCTCCTTCACATTAAATGAAACAAAAAAAATAATAATGAAAAAATAGGCTTTATAATGATAAGACTTTTGATAGAAGTCACAGACTCTAAATTTAAAGGACTCTGAATGAATTGAGTTAGGAATAAAATATATATATATATATACATACACACACACCTCTGGTGCCAAAGCCAATGCCAGTTATTTTGAGCTTTAAAATCATTTTCACTCTTGAAGCTTTCCCTTGCCTCCCATCTTCATAGCAGTATTTGTAGTTCTGAGTTTTGACAGAAACCCAATGAGCCAAAATTCTGTTGGAGCAGCTGTTTTCCAGGCATTTCCAGATTGACTCAATCCGTGAGACACTGAACGTACCCTATATGAAAGTGGTGAACATGGAGGCTGTTTGTTGTTTAAAGTTAGTGACAATTTGTCAAAATGTACCACTGTGATACACGTGGATGACATTTTTCTAGCCTTTTAAATTTGTTTCCTTGAATTAAAATTCACTCAGAGGCCATCCCAAATACAAATAGTAGCTAGTACATTTTTTAATACAATAAATTCAATACAAAAAATAGTGAATATGTGTCATCATCATGATGTGAACCAAAAGAGTACTCATGCTCTATTTTCCAGATCATTGCCAATGGCTGCATTTATTAAACAGCAACTGTCTCCTTTGAAAATCTAGCATGGGCATTTTATAGAGTTGAAAGTATTTTCTGGCCATTCTGTTAATGGGTAAGTGAAATCCTAGTTTTACTGATATCACAACAGTTTTTCAAATTATTATCTTAAATTATCTTAAATCTATTGGGACTATTTTATAATTATTTGAATGAATTCAATTAACTGTTTTTCATTATAATCCTTTTGTGAATTCCTTGTTCAATAATATTAGAAGTGTTACTAAATTCATGTTTAGCCTACTATGTGTACCAAATACTTCTTCCTTTATACCAGAATTTCTCAGAATTAAAAACTTCAGTATTGCATCTTGGTTTAGGTGTTCTGAGGGAGAGTTCAGACTGAAAGGCATATGAGCCTTCCCCTACAATATATGTGGGTAAAGCACTGTAGGCAGATTCTTTACCAGCTGAACTACCAGGGAAGCCTGGAACCTGCCCCTACCACCCTATCTCTGCATTTCTGGTCCATTTTGAATTATGCCTTGTGATCATATCAAAAGCATGTTAATACTCTCTGTAGACCTACACTTTTCCTTATGGCAGCCACAACCCCTGAATGTGAATAAATGTGCTAGCCAAAGCTGAAGACCTACTTTACCCTAAATGAAAGGAGCTTAACTTTTTCCTGATGTACAGCATGACCAAACACATACATGTATATGTACATGTGTACACACCATGCATTCAACCCCTTTACTTCTGGCCTTCAAGGGACTAAGTAAACTGCTGAATAAAAGAGACTATCATCTTCATCCTAAACTTCAATATAATGAGTGTCAAATTAACAAAGAATATATAAGTTGACCCCTTGTCTAACTCAATGTTAGCCTTGTCTAACTCAATAAAACCATGAGCCATGCTGTGTAGGGCCACCCAAGATGGATGGGTCATAGTAGAGAGTTCTGACAAAACGTGGTCCATGGAGAAGGAATGGCAAATCACCAGTATTCTTGCCTTGAGAACCCCAAGAACAGCATGAAAAGGCAAAGATAGGACACTGAAAGATGAACTCCCCAGGTCAGTAGGTGACCAATATACTATGGGAGATCAGTAGAGAAATAACTCCAGAAAGAATGAAGAGATGGAGCCAAACCAAAAACAACACCCAGTTGTGGATGTGACTGGTGATGGAAGCAAGGTCTAATGCTGTAAAGAGCAATACTGCATAGGAACCTGGGATGTTAGGTCCATGAATCAAGGCAAATTGGAAGTGGTCAAACAGGAGATGGCAAGAGTGAAGGTCGATATTTCAGGAATCAGCAAACTAAAATGGACTGGAATGGGTGAGTTTAACTCAGATGACCAGAATATCTACTACGGTGGGCAAGAATCCCTTAGAAAAAATGGAGTAGCCATCATAGTCAACAAAAGAGTGAAATGCAGTACTTGAATGCAATCTCAAAAATGGCAGCATGATCTCTGTTAGTTTCCAAGGCAAACCATTCACTATCACGGTAATCCAAATCTATGCCCCTACCAATAAAGCTGAAGAAGCTGAAATTGAATGGTTCTATGAAGACCTATAAGACCTTCTAGAAATCACACCCCAAAAAGATGTCCCTTTCATCACAGGGGACTGGAATGCAAAAGCAGGAAGTCAAGAAACACCTGGAGTAACAGGTGAATTTGGTCTCAGAGTACAGAATGAAGCAGGGCAAAGGCTAATAGAGTTCTGCCAAGAGAACGCACTGGTCATAGCAAACACCCTGCCAAAAACACAAGAGAAGACTCTACACATGGACAACACCAGATGGTCAATACTGAAATCAGTTTGATTATATTCTTTGTAACCAAAGATGGATAAGCTCTATACAGTCAGCACAAACAAGATTGGGAGCTGACTGTGACTCAGATCATGAACTCCTTATTGCCAAATTCAGACTCAAATTGAAGAAAGAAGGGAAAACCACTAGACCATTCAGGTATGACCTAAATCAAATCTCTTACGATTATACAGTGGAAGTGACAAATAGATTCACAAGACTAGATCTGATAGAGTGCCTGATGAACTATGGATGGAGGTTCATTGTACAAGAGGCAGTGATCAAGATCATCCCCAAGAGAAAGAAATGAAAAAAGGCAAAATGGTTATCTGAGGAGGCCTTACAAATAGCTGAGAAAAGAAGAGAAGCTAAAGGCAAAGGAGAAAAGGGAAGATATACCCATCTGAATGCAGAGTTTCAAAGAATAGCAAGGAGAGATAAGAGAGCCTTCCTCAGTTATCAATGCAAAGAAATAGAATGGGAAAGACTAGAGATCTCTTCAAGAAAATTAGAGATACCAACAGAACATTTCATGCAAAGATGGGCTAAATAAAGGACAGAAATGGTATGGACCTAACAGAAGCAGATGATATTAAGAAGAGGTGGCAAGAATACACAGAAGAACTATACAAAAGAGATCTTCACGATCCAGATAATCAAGATTGTGTGATCACTCACCTAGAGCCAGACATCCTGGAATGTGAAGTCAACTGGGCCTTAGAAAGCATCACTACAACAAAGCTAGTGGAGGTGATGGAATCCCAGTTGAGAGCTCTTTCAAATCCTAATACATGATGCTATCAAAGTGCTGCACTCAATATGCCAGGAAATTGGGAAAACTCAGCAGTGGCCACAGGACTGGAAAAGGTCAGTTTTCATCCCAATCCCAAAGAAAGGCAATGCCAAAGAATGTCCAAACTACTGCACAATTGCACTCATCTCACACGCTAGTAAAGTAATGCTCAAAATTCTCCAAGTCAGGCTTCAATAGTATGTGAACTGCAAACTTCCAAATGTTAAAGCTGGTTTTAGAAAAGGCAGAGGAATCAGAGATCAGATTGACAACATCCACTGGATTATCAAAAAAGCAAGAGAGTTCCAGATAAACATCTACTTCTGCTCTACTGACTATACCAAAGACTTTGACTGTGTGGATCACAACAAACTGTGGAAAATTATTCAAGAGATGGGAATACCTGACCAACTGACAGTGCCTCCTGAGAAATCTGTATGCAGGACAAGAAACAACAGTTAGAACTGGACATGGAACTGGACTTGGAACAGACTGGTTCCAAATTGGGAAAGGAGTACGTCAAGGTTGTATATTGTCACCCTGCTCATTTAACTTATATGCAGAGTACATCATGTGAAATACTAGGCTGGATTAAGCACAAGCTGGAATCAAGATTGCTGGGAGAAATATCAGTAACCTCAGATATGCAGATTACACCCACTCTTATGGCAGAAAGTAAAGAAGAACTAAAGAGCCTCTTGATGAAACTGAAAGAGGAGAGTGAAAAAGTTGGTTTAAAACTCTAAATCCAGAAAACTAAGATCTTGGCATCCGGTCCCATCATTTCATGGCAAATAGATAGGGAAACAATGGAAACTGAATTTATTTTTGGGGGCTCCCAAATCACTGCAGATGGTGAGTGCAGCCATGAAATTAAAACACGCTTGCTCCTTGGAAGAAAAGCTATGACCAACATAGACAGCATATTAAAAAGAAGAGATATTACTTTGCCAACAAAGTTCTATCTAGTCAAGGCTATGGTTTTTCCAGTAGTCATGTATGGCTATGAGAGTTGGACTATAAAGAAAGCTGAGTGCCAAAGAATTGATGCTTTTGAACTGTGGTGTTGGAGAAGACTCTTGAGAGTCCCTTGGACTGCAAGGAGATCCAACCAGTCCATCCTAAAGGAGATCAGTCCTGGGTGTTCATTGGAAGGACTGATGTTGAAGCTGAAACTCCAATTCTTTGGCCACCTGATGCGAAGAGCTGACTCATTTGAAAAGACCCTGATGCTGGGAAAGATTGAAGGCAGGAGGAGAAGGGGACGAGAGAGGATGATATGGTTGGATGGCACACCAACTCAATGGACATGAGTTTGAGTAAACTCCAGGAGTTGGTGATGGACACGGAAGTCTGGTGTGCTGCAGTTCATGGGGTTGCAAAGAGTCGGACACGACTGAGTGACTGAACTGAACTGAACTGACGCTGGGAAAGATTGAAGGTGGGAGGAGAAGTGGATGACAGAGGATGAGATAGCTGTATGGCATCAGTGACTCCATGGACATGAGTTTGCATAAGCTCGGGGTTTTGGTGATGGACAGGGAAGCCTGGCGTGCTGCAGTCCATAGCGTCTCAGAGTCAGGCACGACTGAGCAACTAAACTGAAAAATTATCCCAAACACATTATTATACTGATAAGAGGACTGGTTATTACTGCTCTAACTTGTGCCTTGAGATAAATGCTATACTATATTTTGTTTGTCTTTTCTTTTCCTTTGATTTCTAATATGTGGTGGTTTTGTGGTATTTTAACAAAAATCTTCAGGAAGCATATGGTTTTCATATGCATTCTCTGCTGACTTTATGTCCAAGAACATAATCTCTTGACTCCTCAGTGAAGCCTTAGAAGTTTGTCATAAGTATAGTTGCTTTGTAATTATATTTTCAACAGTAATTATATCCAATCATCTGGTTCAGCTTGCATCAAATAAATGGCACATATTTTTGTGACAATTTCTAATTTACACTCCTCATTCAGGTGAAAGCTATCTTCTGAAAGATTAATTAGGTCTCTAAGTGTGTGCTAAACTACTTTTTACCCCAATTAAACATGTGAGAAGTTCATGCTAAGATCTCTGGTTTCTGGTCAAAGTACAGTTCAATGAATTGGTTGAAATCACAGAACTCTAGAAAGTTTTATTATTCACTCTTTTGATTTTTACATACTCATTCTACTCTGGCCCCTTTGCTGAGAACTCCATACCCAGAACCTTCAGCTTTGAAATGGGAACACAATCATGAGCTTGTTTGATTCAATTTCTGATATGGAATTTGAATAATACCAGTTACTGGTCCTACTGTGCTTTAGTTTTCAAATAGTTTTCCTCTATATGTCTCCATTTTCAAATTGTACCTGAAAAGCTATGTATGTTAATAAGATGTGCAAGGACTTTTTTCCCTCTGCTTTTAGCTCTCTGAAAATGCAGAATAGTATTCCCTGGACCAGTGTTGAAATGGACCCAAGGCCAAGACTTTCAGATTTTCTGCCCTTCTATCCTACTGACTCCTTAAGCACACCCTATGATGTTCTTTGAGAGACTGGGAAAGCAGATGATCGGTTAACACATTTTTGATAAGACAAAAGTCAACTCAAAATGTCCTTAATATTAAGGAAAATAACTCCTAAGAAATTCCAAGTTAGAACAACTTCAAAATGATTCAGGCATCAGCTCAAGAATGTCAAGGGCACATGTACCACTCCTGTTTTCCCCCTAGCCATTCTTCACTTGCTGGTTTTGCCCTGAGAGTCAACATATGGCTTCCACAATTCTAGAGATAAGTTTCAGACATAAAAGTTTCCAACAGAACAAAAGAGAGCATTTCTTTCTTTTGTCTTTTATTGCAAGTAGTTCAAGCTTTCCTGGCAGTGTCCCCAGAAGACTTTCCCTTGCCTGTCTTTAGTCAGAATTGTATCACACATCTATTCCCAAACCACTCAGAGGAAGAGTGAGATTACTGGGACTGGCTTACTGAGACATATGGCCATGTTTAAGAGGGTAGATTACCCAAACCAAAGCACAGTTCTGTTAAAAATCTACTGCATAGGGAACTGTCTATGTCTGTATGTCTGCTACAGTCTGGGAGGGTAAAGTTGAGGACACAGTTTTTACTAAATAACACAGAATTCATGTCTGATTGGGTTTCCCAGGTGGCTCAGTAGTAAAGAATCCACCTGCAAATGCAGGAGATGCAGGTTCTACCCCTGGGTCAGGAAGATCCCTTGGAGAAGGAAATGGCAACCCACTCCAGTGTTCTTGCCTGGGAAATCCCATGGACAGAGGAACTTGACAGTTTACAGCCCATGGGGTTGCAAAGAGTTGGACACAACCTAGTGACTGAACAATAACAACATGCTTGATTGCAAACTTCAATGGAAAACAAAAATAACACAAAATAACACCAGGTAGCCATGTAAACAATTCTATGATTTTATATATACATATATATATATATACTATGTTCAAACTGGGGACAATTAAGAAACTGAATATTTCACATTACATTCACCATTCCAAAATTTTTGTTCAGAAGCACTTTGTGCAAGAACACTTTTGAGGGTGGATAGCTGGTCCTTCAGAGCTTTGTACAATTGGAAGAGAATTGACTGCTTTACCATTGGCTAGTAGTAATCAAGAATCACTGTTTTTTTTCTTCTCTTTACATCAGAAATATCTGAAAAACATTAACCTATAACATGTCAAAGGTATGACACTCCATTTTGAAAATGTTCTTTTCTGGAAAGGGTCACTAGTTCTCTGACAGCTGAAACAATGCTTTTTAGGAAAACCTCTGTTCCCTAAAAATACAAGGGAAAGGAGTCTAATTTCTATTTCCTCACCATTGCCTGAATTACCTAGCTACTTTTGAAACCAAGAGACATTTCCTTATAAGCAACTTAGAGGGCAACTTTTAGTAGTTTTCTGCAAATGAAGGGCACAATTAAAAACACAGCTACATGTGTTTTCAGGAATCTTGAAATCATAATGCACATGAGATCTTTATTCATCTGTTAGAACAAACTGGTTTCCAGTAATCTTCTAATGGTTGCCAGAGATAGGAATTAACTGACTTTTTCTGCAGTTTACATCACTGTCCCTCACTTGCTTCCTGAAATTCTCTCATGTTCACCTTTGATAGCACCAGAATTTCCTCACCTTTCCTCTATGACTCCCATGATAGCTTTCTCAGTATCCTTCATTGCACACTGTTCTTATTCCTACTCACAAGATATAGACATTCTTCAAACTTTTGTTCTCAAGGTCTGATTTCATTCCTTCCCTATCTCCTCACAAACCTCTCTTGTTGGTCTTGTAAGTGCCCCCAGATTTCAGCATTCATCTTTTTTCAAACACCTGCCAAATCAATATCTCTAGCCCAGATTACCATATTTCTAACTACCTGTTGGGAAACTTCTCTCAGATGAAAATTAATCAAATGAACATTAATCCATCATTAATAATCCAACATAAATAATCCAAATGAACATTAACCTTCTTCCCATGCATTTTATTCCCTATTTTCATTAATAGCATCACCTTATTTCTAATCACTAATGCCTGAAATCAGAGTTATCCCTGACCCTTCCCTCCTCCTTTAATTTCCATTCTAATTATTCAGGGGCCAAGGTCTTAGGTTTGACCCTGGTGGACTTTTATGTCTGTTTGATAATTACTACTAAAACCACAATGAGAGCTTATTAAGATGTCCATGTACAACTACAATAACCTATAAACTACAATTACTCTTTTTGGCAACTTCCTCCAAACAAAATATACTGATGATGTCCTGTAATCACTTATTCTCATATAAAATTCTGATTTCATGACTGCTCTGCACAAGAAACTTTCATTGCTCCCTACTTCCTTTGTCCTAGTATATGAAGATTTCCAATTTCAAGCCCTGATTATGTGTCCAGGCTTATCTCCCTACACCCACTTACCTGTTCCCTTTGGCATATTCAACTATGATTAAACTTCTTATGTATCTACCATGGTGGTAGAATTCTAAAGCAGTCCCCCTACTTCCCAAATTCAATTTTTATCCTCTGATTATTAAATCAAACACTAATCTAGGTACTGCTGTGAAAAGACTTTGAAGATGGAATCAAAATTACTACTCAACTGATTTTAAAATAGGGAGATTATTCCTGATTATCTGGATGGGTACAATGTAATCACACCAGCCCCTAATAGTAGAATGGGAAAGCAGAAGGATCTGAGGGGGATAATGGAAGAGGAAGGAGGAGAAATTAGAAAAGCAGGACACAGACTCCACCCACAGATCCAACCACTGCTGTAGACAGAGGCCACATGGAAAGCACGAGAGGAATGCAAGCAGCCATGAAAATCAGATCAGTCTCCGTCTGACAGCCAGCAAGGAAATGGGGACCTCAGTCCTGTAACTCCAAGAAGTTGAATCTGGCCAACTTTGAATCTGTGCTCCTTTCAGCCTGAGTGAGCCTGAAAGGCGCACAGCTGTGCCAACACAGTATCTCGATACTGGCTTGTGAGACTCCTAGCAGAGGAACACCCAGACTTCCACCCTATACAACTTTGAGATGACAGATATCACTTCAAGTCACTAAATTCACACTAATTTGTTATGGCAGCAATGAAACTGAGGGTAATCATCAGAGACATTCAACTATAACTATTCATTATATAACTATAACATTCAACTATTATGCATTGTTTAATACATAATAAACTGTAACCTGCCTTCACTGATCAAGCTCCTTGTAACTGTTTCTACAACATTTGCATATCCTCCAAGCATAACATGGCCTAAAAAATAAGTTATGAGACCCTTTCACCACCCCTGGAGATAGTATCTCTGACTTAGGAGTCTTTAAGATGTTTGCCTGAGTTGTTCTACAGGAATTTGGAGTCAGTTGCTGTCCCATTTGAGCTCCAGCCAGTTAAACTGGTTGGGACCACTGACACTCCAACTGGGAATAGGTGTCCAGTCGGTGACCTTTTGACATCACAGGACCAAAAACTCCACCCCCAGAATGTGCTAACTCCACCATTTTCTGAACACAGAACTTTTTTTTTTCCATTTATTTTTATTAGTTGGAGGCTAATTACAATATTGTAGTGGTTTTTGCCATACATTGACATGAATCAGCCATGGATTTACACGTGTTCCCCATCCCGATTCCCCCTCCCGCCTCCTCCCCATCCACGCAACCTTTGAAGAAGCATAGCTTAGTTGCACCTGCAGAGATCGCTGCTTACCCAAATTTCTTACTCCCAATGACCTTTCCCCCTGACTCTTCATCTCATGAAAGTCCCTAAACTGTATCTTTATGGAGGCAGATTGAGATTTGTTCTCCCATCCTGTCGCTTGGCTGCCTTGTGGAGAAACCAGTTCTCTGCTGCCAATCTCTAAGTCTTGGCACACACTTGGCTGTGCTTCACTTTAGCACTCAGGTCATTTATGCAAGGGAACCTGGCTCAGTAACAGCAAAAGAAAATAAAGACACTGTCGCGTTTACACACCGCCTCCTCCTCCCAGCATGTTCCACTGTCTAAACAGGGATACTGTTTTGTGCCAGGATCTAGACTTAGCAACTAAACAACAGCAACAAACTTGGCTAGAAAAACCCAGGGCCACTCATCTGGGCCCAGGCAAAAGAGGCTCCCACAAACATTTTCCTTATTGGAGCCAATGTTCTAGCTGACCAGACACGTGGTTCTTACGCTCATTGCAAGACATACTTCAGCAACAAAACCATCAGGGAACTTTGAAAAACAAAAGCACAAATGAGATTTATTACTCACAAGTCCTGGTGGGTACAGGGCACGCCTGGAACCACACAGCAAGGCCGCAGATAGGGAAAAGAGCCCTCAGGCATGGGGCTCTGCCTTTATCGGGGCTCAGGGTAGGATTTCTAGGATTTCACAGCTTCATTCTTTCTTGGGAAGTAACAGTGAGAAGGGAAAGACTAGCAAACAGATACTAAGTCAACCAGAGAGTTCTTAAAAGAAAAAAAAAGGAACTTCCTAGGTGGGACAGCCGGGCTCCTTCTATCTGGCAATGGGTAAATTGGAAACAGCTGTCTTTGATAAAGAGGCCACAGCAATCAAAGCTTAACATCAGGCACTTGGGTTACAATGAAAACAAAAAACAAAAAAACAACTATATATGCTGACATTAAGGATCCCTTCTCCATCCTTTCCCTTGCCTCTCCACAATCTGCTCACAACCTAACTTTCCTTTAAGGATATCACTGTCACTTTCAGAAAGTCTTTGTTAACCTGAAGCCTCTTATCTCCTCTGTGCCCCCTGTTCCCTTGAATATTTTATACTTCTCTCAAGACACAATTCTAGTTACTGGAGTATACTTAAACACAAACCATTATTTCCTCAGTAGGTTAAACTTTATTGATATATAAGGTCAACCTTAGTTTCTTTATCAGCATTTGCTGTATAGCAAAAGATGTCAATATCTTAGTGGCTTGAAACAAGAAACATTTATTCTCTGGCTCTTATCTTCAGGTTAAAACCAAACTGGTGCATCTAACTGGATCTCTGCTGGGGTGCTGCGCTTCAGGACGGTGAGATTCGGCTGTGCTCAGATACACTCTAGTGGTGGGCTTAGATCTGGCTCCATGCATGTTACTTTTCAGGTCAGGGCAAAAGGGAAAATACTTAAGTGACCAGCATTACCGAGAAGATCAAAAGACACAAGAGAAATCTGAAGATCACGCATCAAGCTCCTGCTCTCATTGCATCCATTAAAAACTCATTTGCCAAGTCACAAGACCGACCTAAACGGTTGGCCAAAAAGTACATTTGAGTTTTTTCTGTCACATCATATGTAAAAACCTGAACAAACTTTTTTGGCCAAACCAATACATCCACCCACTATGTAGCATCATACCAGTATAAATCTATCAGTTTACTATGGGAGAGTGAAAAATTGAAAAACTTTCATTCAAGTGACCTAGGTATTCCTTCTGATAAACTTATCCTTTCCCCATCCAACAGAAGCAAAATGGTTAACACTGAGCCTTCTGTGTATTAGGTGGTCAGGAGAGAATTGATTTAATCTCTCTTCTTGACCGTACTTTGTTCCTCAAGGATAGCTGTTCCTTTCCCGATTACTCAAAATACATATTCCCTGTATCACACACACATACACACACTTGCCTATGCTTTAATTTAGCTTTCAGTTCATTCATGATTTTTAAAAATTATCTCCTGCATATACATTTTACATCCCCAGAGAAGCCATGAATCCCTAAAAGATACCTCTGTTACATTTACTTGTTCCAAGTCTCCCACATCGTGTCTAGCCAAGGGCTGAATAAAGTGGATACCAATAAGTACCCGATGACTGCTATTTCCCATTAAAAATGATGGCTCTTCTTCTCTGGCAATTTTCTGAATGTGTTTCCTGTATTACTATACAGAAAACATCAATGGTGCTCATCTCATTACAAGCCTGAGTGTCAGTTTTAGCTGTATTTTATTTAAAAATGAATAATGATACATAAAAGCTTTCATAGAGCCTTGAGAAGCTGATGGGTGACATTTCCTGTCAATCTGAGCTTGTTCTGTCAGGGTAACCGACGCTGTTCTTGAAATTCCTACTGATAGAAAGCATACCTGTGCTGCAAGGGAATTAAAGGAATCCTTCCTTTCTTGTAACAAGCTACTGGTGATAATCTAGTGCTACTATTTGTTTGGTTATTGGACACTGGTGTTGAGTTGTTGAGAGGATGCAAGGCAGCAGGGAAGTCTCATTCTATAGGGTGAAAGTGAGGGCAGGAAAAACTCTCCAACACACTCTTTCAGATGCAAGGTAATATCTTCTCCTTGGCTTCATTATTATTCATAGATATGCCTCTGACAGGTTAATAAACCATTGCAAAAGACTCTGGCATTGGAGTTCATGCTACTGAGAAGAACCATGACATTAGAAATTAGTCTGAACAAGTTTCATAAAGATCTCCATCTGGTTTCACCCCTTAGTAGAGAACTGAGTCATGCTCTGGCTTCACCACCAGATCAAGTGATCCCAGAGGTACTGGAAAAAAATCATCAGTTTGGAGCGTATATGAAAATAAGTGGCACTCAGTAAGCCAGAGGAGCAGAATAGGAACGGTGCGATGCTCTCAGCAATAAATCAAGGTCTCCTGCTCAAACTGACTTAATTACACTGTTGTATGGGCTTCCCTGGTGGCTCAGTCCATGAAGAATACACCTGTAATGTGGGAGACCTGGGTTTGACCCCTGCGTTGGGAAGATCCCTTGGAGGAGGGCATGGCAAACTATTCCAGTATTCTTGCCTGGAGAATTCCCATGGACAGAAGATCCTGGTGGGCTTCCTATGGGGTAGCAAAAAATCGGACACGACTCAGCAACTTAGCACAACTAAGCACATAATGTTATATAGTTACTATGGAATCAGAGAGAGAGAGAGATAATGAATGGGTGTCCATTCACTAACTTCAAAGCTTCAACAAGACAAACTCTACAAGCATCTTTATGTTTAGGGAGATTCTAGAAACCATGGTAGAAAGTAGACAGGACTTTCTACCACAAATGTTGCCTTTATGTCATACTTGGGCAAGTCAGTTAATCTCTCTGGGCCTCTACTATCTCATCTATAAAATGAAAACAATCTCAGTTGCTTCCTCCTTGCATTCTTGTGTGGGTTACATAATGTCATATTTTGAAGGGATCCTGTAAACTTGAAATAATCACAGAGAGATCAATAGTTAAAATTACATGTTTACATTTTATACAAGAGGTTCAGAGAAACTGACTTTCCCAGAGAAAATAATTATTGTTATCTGTGGGTCCTTATGGAATAACAGTAATAATAACAGTAATAAAAAATATCTAGCACTTAGTTAAAATTTACTATGTGACAGAAATTCTTAAGCATTCTACAACAATTTTAATTTCCTCAGAGACAAACTATGAAGTAGCTACTGTTTTTCCTCTTTTCAATGAGCAAAACTCAGTGAATTTCAGTAATTTGAGGAAATACAATTAGCAAATGGTATAGCTAGTATTTAAACCAAGAAATCTAGTTTCAGAGTATTAATAATATTGCTTTTGCAGATATGCAAGATCTGCCTTAATCAATTTGAAAGAGTTTGTTGAATCTGTTATGAATGTTAAGTAGTCCTTTCCACTTTCTAGAAGCCTCATAAGTACCTGTGACCTTTTTCTAACCTCATTGCTCTTTCACCTCTAGATCTTCCCACAAAAATCTGATGACAGTAGTAGTATATTATTATTTCATTTTGTTTTGTTTTCCTCATGGCTCTGTTTAAACTGATGGACAGAGTATTATATCTGAGCCATGAATCCATCCGATTCACAACCCTACTGCCTTGTATTGGCTGAATCGGAGTTGATTCATATGGTCTGTGAATCAGCCAAACTAAACCCTGACTTCTCCTACCATGAGGCACCTTAGAAAAGGACACATACTTCGCTACTTTCATCTGAGTCTTGACATGAAATTAACTAGCAGGCTCAGCTCAGTAACAGCTGTAGGAACTGCTCTACATCACAAACATGGATGCAATTTCTGGGCTTCCCAGGTGGTGCTAGTGGTAAAGAACTCGCCAATGCAGGAGACGCAAAAAAAGTAGGTTCAGTCTCTGGGTAAGGAAGATCCCCTGGAGAAGGGAATGGCTACCCACTCCAATAGTCTTGCCTGGAGAATTCTATGGACAGAGGAGCCTGTCGGGCTACAGTTCATGGGGCCACAAAGAGTTGGACATGACTGAGCGATTAACACTTCCACACACAGGTGACTTCTAAGCAAATCTTAGTGACAATCTACCCCTGGTTTAAAAATATATATATTTTTAGTCTTTTTAAAATGAAAAGCTATCTCTTTCTCTTTCTTGCTCACTCTCTACCTAACTCTCAGATATACAGAAGAAATTTCTTGAAATGCCTTGCTTTTGACTAAAAGAACTAGGCTTCATCCTACAGACCAAAGTCTAGATTAGTTGGAATATATTTGAAACATAACATGCTTTTTGGTAGGGGAAAGGCTGTCATAATTTAGCCCATGCCTGTACATTACTAAAATAAATGAGAGAAAATATAAGGCAGAGAGAAGCAGTTCTGTGCAGTTGCTTATAAAGCTGAAGATTGTCAGCAAATCTTTGAGGACACTGTATCCCTCTTATGTAGACATGTGGATTACACATTGGTTACAGAAAGTCAACTGCATAGCTATAACTTCCCCTGATACTGTAGCATAGGCCGGGCTCCTGAGATATAAGTATACAGAGAGAATTACATAACTACAATTGTTCATATTTTATTTGTTTTATTTTATTTTTTTTATTTCACAAAGGATGGGGATGTATATATCAAAGTGACACCAAGTGGCTACTTTTCAGACTAGCCATGAGCTGTCTTGGCATAGAACCACATGTAGGTGGTACCCAGACCTATAACCCCCTCATATAATGTATTTATGCTTTTGTGGAAAATCTAAATGTGGCAAGCTTCCCAGGTAAAGATCAGATCTGCAGTAAACTACTGTTGTCTTTACCTAGCCAATATTTTTTTCCTTTCTTGGAATAAGATCACAGCTTTTGAGGAATCACCCTTCCTCCGTTGTATATACTATCAGTGGGACTTCTGATATGGGAGCCCTGTGTGCCCACTGGTGATCAGAGTCAGGCAAGACTAACTCCCTCTCCCTGGAATTTGTCTCTTGTGAGGAATACAAGAGCAAGGAATGTATAGAGGTGGTCTGTCTGAACTGTGAATAGTTAAACCAACTCTCCTCCAAGTTTCATTATCTTTACTTAGACTTTGTCCCACTCTAGGACCCATTTATTCAGTTAACTTCTTCATGTCCTTGCATTGCTTCATGCCTTCTTTTGACTTTATCTACTTTGTTTTTGTCAAACAAACAAACAAACAAAATCCAGACTTTATTCAAAATTATTATTGCAAGGGATGAAGAGGTAGAGAGGGGATTATTACAATAAGGAGAGTGCTTAGATCAGAAGCATATCTTAAGATATGCAAGTGTTCTCAAAGGTTGGATAGAGTTATTCTGTATGGAGGGGAGTAAACAAGTTCATGGAAAAAAAAAAAAAAACAGGTATAGAAAAATGGGGTGAATGGGTAGTTTAATGGATTGTACATCAGAGAATGTTTTACCCTGAGACCAGCCTACTCTCTGAGCACTGTTAAGTTATTTGTAGGCTCAGGTTGAGGGTGAGTCAAAGTTGGGGGTCTGGGGGAAGGAAAGAAATTTAACCAAATATGATTAAAGAGCACATTATTCCAACTGATCAGTGGAGACAAGCATTTGAGTGAATCCTTTAGGAGGCAAAAAACTGGAGTTTAGAGATCTGTATCTGATCTCATGATAAGTAAACAAGAAAGGCATTCAAGGGTCTATTTAAGTCATATGGGGAAGGATCTTTCTTTGTAGTAAGCTGTTTCCCAGAACCATACAAGGGTGAGAGGATTTCTTAAATTTTGCTGTTTTCCAGAATTCCAAGGTTTCAACATTGTTAGTTTCTATTGCCTGCAGGAAAATAATTCAAAATAATGAACTACCTCACTTTCCAGATTATTTGATCTAAAGTGACTTTAATTTCTTATGTCATCTGATGCCTGATGCAGGCAGGAAGGAAGGGGGAAAAAAGAGAAAGGGAGAGAGGAAGGAAGGACTGAAGGCAGGAAAGGAGGGAGGAATAGAAGGAGGAAGACAAGCATTCGTACTCTAACCACATGATGACAGCAGGAACGAATATGATTGCACCTTGGACTCACGAGAAAAGGGAGTACGATGTATAAATATGCAAACTCGCAAAGGCAAACACAGACCCAGGTTACTATTCTACATGTTTTATGCAGCCTGTGAAATTGTTGGGGACATTCTGACCACCTTGTCAGTGCATCTGAGAGACAGCTTTCAGAAGTCTGCCTTGCACAGTCATCCTGGTGCCAGAACCGCATACACATGATATAATGAGATTTCCCAAACTCCTTGTCCTCCAAAATAAGAAACGAAAGTACTTGAAGTGTGAACTACAATGATAATACAAAGAGTTTCTCCCCTGACTTCCTTTCCTAGTTTCTGCTGCTAAGCTTTGCACAGAAGCTACTGTAAAATTCTAGGTATCACCCAAATATAACTGTATGCTAAGATAAGCCCTAAGAAAATCTGATGGAGCCACTGCCAAATGATCCAGAATCACTCTAGGAACAAAATGAAGACCACTGAACACACTTTCTTTCCTTGAAACAAAGTGTATCACAGTTCAATATCTTCATTGAAAAAGACAAGAATATAAAGAAAATAAAAAGCCTCATACTCTTCGCTTTGACCATCACTGTGGATGTCTTTATTATAGAAATTATCAGCAAAGAAAAACTGGAAAGACTACTCAAAGAAACACATAAAGTCAATATGTTTTTAAAGGAAAGGAAAATAATCATATTTGGTTTAAAATACCTATGAATTTCTCATTAAGATCTTGAAAGTACATTATAAATTCCCATTTTTCTCCTAGGACATGACTCAGTTGTTACTGACTTATAATAGTTCATCACCCCTTTGTGCTTATTTTAACTTCTTCATGCCTCTTTTATGGAGTCCCATCATGGACAACAATCTACTTCTCTTAATAGCACCTTCTTTATAGAGCACATCATTTCCATTTACCTGCTCTTGGACTGTGTGTTAAATCCAGTTAAATCGATTTTAACAAGCCCTTTCTTCAATTGTGAAGAAGCAATTAGCACTGGGTGATGTCACCCAAATTCCGGTAATTATGAAGCAAATGTCTTCCAGCTTTCCTCACAGGTTTTAAAATTCTGACAACTTGGCATTGTTACTGATCCATCTGCAAATGAAATTCGTCTTTTAAAAAAGTCACATTTTTCCTAAGTTGTTTGAGTTATAAAAGAAAAAAAAAATTCCCTGACACTCAGAAAAATTTATGAAATATCTTGGCTCTTAGGACCTTCCTGCCTTAGAGGCACACTGTATTAAGAATGGGGGCCAATTCTAAGAGAACGTGGTGTCTGATTGATGGGAATTCTCTGTTTTCTCTCACATTCTACCCTGATCTGTCTTCCAGGTGAAGAATCTTTTCACTGCTCTCTGTTCAGTTTTCTGGCTCCTTACTTCTGGTCTCCTTGCATTATGCTCATCCTCATCGTGCTGACTGTGCTCCCTATTGGACCACATGCTGAAATAATCAAAACCCCTCAGTGTTTCCAGGGCACAGTCTTTTTATCTTCCTCTCCACTGAGCCCTGCCGTTTCATTTCAGGCCACAGATCTTCCCTGTGACTGGAAGTCTCCCCTCTCACCCCAGGCTCTCCTATATAATTGTCATCAAAATGACAGTGAGCTCCTTGAAAATTCGATGTCTTGTATTATTTAAAAGAGACCTGTTCACAAAGTTCCTATTATTATGAAGGGGAGATAAATTTGGTTTCAACTTGGGGATGGACAAGTTGCAAGTTATCTCAACTGCACATCTCTTGACAGTTGTCTCAACTGCACATCTACAGAAAATAGTGCACATCTCTTGATAGTTGTCTCAACTGCACATCTACAGAAAATAGCCCAAGTTTACAAAGGCTCATTAAAGGCTTCCATGTCGTATCATAGATAAATGCAACCATAACTTTCTATTTTTAGGAAGAGAAAAAGAAAAGTCATGTTTTCTTTACTTCAAAAGAAAGAGAAAAAACATTTTTTTAATGTGATGACCATTAGAAGAGGAGTGGGGAAAATACATTACTTCGAAGATTGTTGCATATTGACTACTTGTTGTCTGGGAAAGACTGGAAAATAGAGGGAAGGGTAAAAGAACATAAAGGTGTCTTGAGAGCTCCACCTTCAATGGAAGTAAGATTCCAGTAGGAGGGGAAAAAAAGGATTTTTAGAAATCATGTAGATATTCTCTTGAAAATTCTTAAAACTTGTTACGAGATTCTTTGGGTCAAGTAAAGAAGGCAAGGGCAGCTAGCTAGTGGACAGTCTCCTGGGAAACATTGATCTGTATATTTTGTAGGAGTCCAAGTATTAAAATATCTTCCTTCCTCACTTATCCTGAAACCATTCTATTAATTAAATATACTTTGGGTTAAATAGTTTTTGAAAAACCGAAGTTCCTTTGTAGCAGTACTATTTACAATAGCCACAAAGCAGAAACAACTGAATGTCCATCGACAGATGAATAGATAATGAAGATGTGGTGCATATGTATACACACACACACACACACACACACACATATATATATATACAAGCAATGGAATATTATTCAGCCATTAAAAATAATGAGATAGTGCCATTTGCAGCAACATGGATGGACCTACAGATTATCATATTAAGTGAAGTAAGTCAGAAAGAGAAAGACAAATACCATAAATCACTTGTATATGGAATCAAAAATACAACACAAAAGAACTTGTCTACAAAACAAAAACAGGCTCAGAAGTATAGAGAACAGAACTGTTGCCAAGAGGAAGAGAGGGGTTTAGAAGGGAAGGGTTGGGAAGTTGGGATTAGTAGATGCAAACAATTATATATAGGATGGAAAAACAACCAGGTCCTACTATAAGGACAGAGAACTATATTCAATATCCCGTGATAAACCACAATGAAAAATAATATGCATGTATTGGGTGGACCAAAAAATTTGCTATATAGTTCTTCTGTAACATGGTATGGAAAACACAAATTAAATTTTTGGTCAACCCAATATAATGGAGTTACTTTGCCGTATAGCAGAAATTAAACAGAGCATTGCAAATTAACTCTAATTCAATACAATTAAAAAAAAAGCAGAAGTGCCTTGGAAGAGTTCTCATTTTATCAATAGTTATGAATTTAACATCAGTTTATTTTTCTTTTTTAAATAGATTAGACCAGAAGTATCAAGGAACTGGAACATGGGAGAGGTATAAACTCCTGGAGCAGAAAATATATTGAGATCAAAGGGAGGCAAAGATGGGAGTTACATGAGAGGTTTAAGGACATATAAAATCCTGGAGAGAGAAGTAGAAGGTGAGAGAGCTATACATAACAGGATATTACTGGGACAACTTTTCTTGTCTAGTTTGCCTGAGGTTGGCCATCTGCTCTGGAACAGTACTCTCTGACTTAAGAAGATTTCTCTTTGTTTGTTTTACATCTTTCTTCTTCATGTGATCTCAACCTCTTCTCTTACTAAACCATCAAACCAGTATTGTATGAAGTCAGCTGCATTAAAAGATTAATCAGTTCTGGGTTCTGGTCTGAGAAAGGAGCTACTATTCTGAAGGAAACATATTAAGAATGAGCAATTAATTTTGTTGATTGGGGAGGGAGGCGGGAGGAGGGATTGGGATGGAACACATGTAAATCCATGGCTGATTCATGTCAATGTATGGCAAAAACCACTACAATATTGTAAAGTAATTAGCCTCCAACCAATTAAAATAAATGGAAAAAAAAAAAAAGAATGAGCAATTAACCAAGTCACAACCACATTGGGGAACAAAGAGTGTGTAAGTTGGGTCCAGAAACTTTCTGTACTCAAATGCATGGATTATATATCTTCTGGTTATACTGATCCTAGGTGTATATGTACCTCTAATCCCCGGCAGTCTGATGACTAGACTTTGCTACATACAGATTCCATAAGTTGAACCAAAGTTCTATTAACTTCTCAAATGAAAAGAAAAAAAAAAAATCCTCCTTTAGAGTTTCACCTCTGGAACGTTCTTACTTCATTCCTACTCATGTAAGTCAGTTTAAATGTACCTTCCAAGACTAACTCAGATCTTCTCTACAACGAACTCTCAAAGCATCCTCTATGTTTCCTGGGTACCCATATGCTACTGCTGCAGGGTTCAGAGATAAATACTGTTAGACTGGCTTTTGGAATTAGACAGCTGCCTTCAGAGGTCCTCTGAGTCCCATAGCTGTGGCAGGCTGTCAACTGGTTCTGCATTTGAACATCCTGTAGCCATTATGAAGTTTTCCAAACATTCTGTAATGAGATTCCCAGCTATCACCTTTGACTGGCATGTTCAGTGAAGACACATTTTATCCCAAACTAGAGTTAAATTCCAGGGTGGTCCAGATACACTAAAGGAATTCAGCGTGGAGGAGAGAAACAGAGGAAGTCTCCAGGTGCATAATCACTGTTGCAGAATCGAACAGACTGAATAAGAGGACCAGAAAGAGACAGTGATTCCAAACAGGGAGGGTCAGTATGCCCCACTGTCTCCTGATCCAGGTTCTATGCCAATCATCTGTGGCCCACTGGACATAGATTTCTTGGTGGTGACCTATAATTTCCAAGGACTAAATTTCATTCATAACATATACTGTCTTGGCAGAAGGCAGTAAATATATTATCAGACCTGTCACAAAGGCTTACCGTTTTTGCTCTCTGTCACATCTGGTATCATCTCTTAAGTACCCATTTGATTAATTACCTGCTTTTGTTCCCTTTTTTTTTAAGAACTTACTGGCCACAAAATATTCATTCCAACCAGCCTATTCTTGACTTTAGGCTTATGGAAACATTACATCATGAGGGAACAGTCCTTGATTCTTTTGGTTGTAGTTTCAGTTTTGTTCTTTGTCTGCATAGCTATCACTTGACTATGAAAGACTCATTTCTAGTCCTGATCCTCTTGTTTCTTTCTTCTCAATTATTATTCCAAGGACTTAAATTCTCAAATTTCTTAACCACACATTTCTTTATGGATTAATTTTATAGAATTATCACACAGTGTTTTAGGAAGATTTTCTTCCAGATGATAACATTTATTGAACTTTTGGGCTTCTGTGGTTGCTCAGTTGGTAAAGAATCTGCCTAGAGTGCAGGAGATCTGGATTCAACCCCTGGTTCAGGAAGATCTCCTGGAGAAGGAAATGGCAACCCATTCCAGTATTCTTGCCTGGAAAACCCTATGGAAGAGGAGTCTGGTGGGCTACAGTCCATGGGATCGCAAGAATCGGACATGACTTAGCAACTAAACCACCATCACTGAGCTTTTACTATGGAAATACGCATCATTTTAAGCACTTTCTAAGTAGTCCCTCATTTGATCTTTATAGAAACTCTATGGTAAAAAGAATCTGCATATTTTATGAGGCACCCATGCAGCTAGCAAATGGTAGAATGGGATTCAAACCCAAACAGTCTAGTTTCAGAGCCAAACTCTTGGCTACATCATTTTAATAAAATGCAAGTACTACTGATGGGGTTAAATATATCCCACTTCTATTGCAAGATACTTACAGCAGAATAGCACTTCAAATGAAGCTAAGATTCAAATATAAAGTTTGTGTTGAAATCATTCAATTAGCAATTTAAACTTCTGAAACATAAATTGGATGATAATAGATCTCAATGGGAGGTCTTGGTTTTATGAATCAGGGACAATAATTATAGTTACCAATGGAATGGCATCTATGAGAGAAAAAGCAGAGGCACAGATCTCTAGCCATGACTGATGTGGAATTACATCTGCATTTTGTGTCATGGATCTGGATTTAATTTTAGCTCCAACACTTACTACCTGTATGATCGTCAGAAATCTACATTTCAAAAAAAAAAAAGTCTACTTTTCTTAATATCCCATTTTCTTCTATTGCTGAAAATTAAGATTTTACTGAATATCTACCACTTACCAGGCCCTCTGCTGGTACTATATATATGTGCATGTAGCTGTTGGGTCTGTTGAGTGTTTAATATTCTCTGCAATACACAGCTTGGGAACCTGAAGTTCAATGATACTAAATAACTTACCCCAAAGTATTAGCTATTCATTAGCATAGCTAGAAATTGAATCTAGTTATGCTTGACTTCAAAATCTCTCTGATCTCAGCTGTACCACAATGACTTGTGCAGATGATAACACATGATATTGCCTCATAGAATGTTGAATCTTGAATAAATACATAAATTATAAAAAGTAACTAATATATAACTGATAAGTGGGAGGCATTCAATGTGAGCTCCACAGGGATATCAACGAGACCTCACACAGGTCTCCAAAGTTTGCATATTGGTTTTGTAAACAGAGACTTGGTACTGTAATCAAGTTAAACATACATATTAGTCACATAAATAGCTTTCAGGGCATCTCAATATCAGAATTATTGATATCTTATTTTACTTGAGGGTTTCAATGTCCACTATACAACTTACCCTAACAAAGCCTTCATGTTCAGCTGTAGACCAGACACTCTTGGGCCCCAGACGTATCACTTGATCCTTCTCTATTCCAGTACACACGAGCTAGAATTTCAGCTGCCAGCACATGGCTCTCTCTGCCATTCATCCTTTTCTGTGGCTCCAGAGCCTCTCTGACCATGTACGCCGCAAGCCTGAGGTGTCAGCGAATCAATGCCCATCAAGAATAGCTCTTACTGAGGTTCCAATGAACTCTGAGGTACATGTATAAATGTCTACCAACAGATGGATAGATAAAGAAAATATGCTGTATATATTTATATATATGTGTGTGTGTGTGTGTGTGTGTGAGTGTATAAATAAATATATATATATGATGGAATACTACTTAGCTATTAAGAATGAAAAAATTCCATTCGTAGCAAAGCAACATGTAGATTATCATACCAAATGAAGTGAGTGAGACAAAGACAAATATCATATGATATCACTTATATGTGGAATTAAAAGAAAATGACACAAATGAGCTTATTTTTAAGATAGAAGCAGACTCAGAGATATAGAAAACAAACTAAGGGTTTCCAAAGGGGAAAGGTGGTGGGATGGGATAAATCAGGAATTTAGGAGTAACATATGCACACTACTATATATAAAAGAGACTTCCCTGGTGGCTCAGATGGTAAAGCATCTGTCTACAATGCAGGAGACCCGGGTTCGATCCCTGGGTGGGGAAGATCTCATGGAGAAGGAACTGGCAACCCACTCCAGGATTCTTGCCTGGAAAATCCCATGGATGGAGGAGCCTGATAGGCTAAAGTTCATGGGGTCACAAAGAGTTGGACACGACTGAGTGACTTCACTTATATATAAAAGAGATAAATAACAAGAACATACTATATAGTACAGGGGATTATAACCAGTATTTTATAATAACCTATATGGGAAAATAATCTGAAAAATTATATATATATATATATATATTTGCTGTGTACCTGAGACTAACACAGCATTGTAAATCAACTATATTTCAATTAAAAAAAAAAAAAAAAAAAACGGTTCCCAAATAATGACTTTTCCCAAATGATGACAGGAAGTGAAGTGAAGTGAAAGTTGCTCAGTTGTGTCTGAGTCTTTGTGATCCCATGAATTATACAGTTCATGGAATTCTCTGTGCCAAAATACTGCAGTGGGTAGCCTTTCCCTTCTCTAGGGGATCTTCCTGACTAGGAATCAAACTGGGATCGCCTGCATTGTAGGTGGATTCTTTACTAACTGAGCTATCAGGGAAGCCCTGATGACAGGAAGTTGGTATATAAATAGTTCAATTTCCCCACCTCTAGGTTGGGGTAACTCTGAGGCCACAGTCTTCACTGTTTAGAGTTCCCTGGAAGGAGAAAGCACCATCTTGGAAATGATTAATTCAGTTCAGTTCAGTCCCTCAGTTGTGTCCAACTCTTTGTGACCCCATGGACTGCAGCATGCCAGGCCTAGGGAGGTTGATCATCCATCATCAACTCTCGAAGTTTACTCAAACTCATGTCCATTGAGTTGGTGATGCCATCCAACCAACTCATCCTGTGGTCCCCTTCTCCTCCCATCTTCAGTGTTTCCCAGCATCAGGTCTTTTCAAATGAGTAAGTTCTTTGCATCAGGTGGCCAAAGAATTGGGGTTTCATCTTCAGCATCAGTCCTTCCAATGAATATTCAGGACTGATTTCCTTTAGGTTGGACTGGCTGGATCTCTTTGCTGTCCAAGGGACTCTCAAGTCTTCTCCAACACCACAGCTCAAAAGCATCAATTCTTTGGTGCTCAGCTTTCTTTATAGTCCAGCATCACATCCATACATGACTACTGGAAAAAGCATAGCTTTGACTAAAGGGACCATTGTTGGCAAAGTAATATCTCTGCTTTTTAATATGCTATCTAGGTTGGTCATAACTTTTCTTCCAAGGAGCAAGTATCTTTTAATTTCATAGCTACAGTCACCATCTGCAGTGATTTTGGAGCCCCCCAAAAATAAAGTCTCTCACTGTTGCCATTATTTTCCCATCTATTTGCCATGAAGTGATGGGACTGGATGCCATGATCTTTGTTTTCTGAATGTGGAGTTTTAAGCCAAGTTTTTCACTCTCCTCTTTCATTTTCATCAAGAGGCTCTTTAGTTTTTCACTTTCTGCCATAAGGGTGGTGTCATCTGCACATTTGAGGTTATTGAATTTCTCCCAGCAATCTTGATTCCAGCTTGGGCTTCATCTAGTCCAGTATTCCTCATGATGTACTCTGCATATAAGTTAAATAAGCAGGGTGACAATATGCAGCCTTGACATATTCCTTTCCCGATTTGGCTCTTTTTTCCCTTTTACTTCTCACTTACCTCATCGACTAAACTATTTGCTCTCTAATCTTTGTCTCAGGTTCTGCCTCTGTGAGACTACAGAATAAGACAAATCCTCTTAGTAAATTCCATTGGTGGAGTTAAGGATATCACATAAAATCTCCTCCATTTCTGCCACTGTTCTGAACCAATTGCCATTAAAAGAGAGTTAGTCATAAAGAAAGAATAAATATTTTTATTACTGATAAATCTGTTCACCATCTGTGGGCAAGGGACTCCTTTAGGATTTTTTAAAATCTGCTTTTTCTTAATCACATAAAGAAAACCTATCTGTGCTAGAAAATGAGGAAATGAAGAAATGTCACCTATATTTACCTTCAAATGGATTTGACTATTGGTAGCTCAGCTGGTAAAGAATTTGACTGCATTGTTGGCAACAAGGGTCCAGTTCCTGGGTTGGGAAGATCTGGAGGAGGACATGGCAACCCACTCCAGTATTCTTGCCTGGAGAATCTCCATGGACAGAGGGGCTTGGCAGGCTACAGTCCATGTGTTCACAAAGAGTCAGACATGACTGAGCAACTAAACACAGCACAACATTTTAATTTATATCACTGTGTATCTATTTATTTGAGGTCTTTTCAGCCATTTGAAACTTCATCTCAATATACAATTTTTTTCCCTTTGATTTCTTGTGCTTCACACTTTCCAATGTGCCACATATTAACCAAGCATTCATATAATGGCTCTGAAGAGTTACAGAAGAACATCAGATAAGATATGGCATCTCAATACAGTCCAATAGACATGATATAAAAACTCATAAAATGGCATTAAAATGACATTTAAAAAGTTATTAATTAACATTTAATAGACAGGCATCTATAAAAACCAGGGTGCTTAAGAAAGACTTTACGGAGGAGATGACATTGTTTCCCTCATTGATTGAATACATATTAGAAAATATCTTTATTTTAGAAAGTAAAGAGTAAAATTAAAAATCATCAGAACAGTCTTCTCATAGGAAGAAAACCTGGACTTGTTGGGAAAAAAAGGGCAATGGTTGGAATATATAAGAACCATTTATGAATGTTTATTGAGACTCTACTGTGTGGGCACTATTGAAGTTTATATAAGAAGGCAAAAGGCTCCTTTCTTCTGCCTTCAAAAATCTTGCATTTCAATGGGAAAGAAAGATGCCTAAGGAAACAATAGTGTCAATGATAATTATGTAACAATGTAAGAAAGGCTATGGTGGAACTACCTTTGAGTGCTATGAAAATGCCAGGAGATGAGAGGGATTTTTGTCTGAAGAATGAAAGAGGCTTTCCTCACAAAGCAAGTCAAGGAAAACCACTACTTAAAACATTTCTAAGACTGATAGAGTTTTTACAGTGTTTGTTTGTATGGGTTTGGAGTCCATTTGCCCATATACCAATAACTGCACCCTGATGTTCCAATAGAAAACCATCCTTCTTGGATTTCCATCCCATGTCTGACAATGACCCAGACGTGGTCAATTAGACACATTCAGTGTCATTCAGCTGGAGTAACTGGTTCAGACATGGGCCTGACATCTGTCAATGAAATGCAAGTGTAGTAATTACTGGCAATGCTCAACTGAGAAAATACAATCTTGGAGCTGGTTGTGTGTACCACAGCAGAGTAGGAGCCTGCCCAAGGAACTAGGATAAGACAAGAGCAGAACTTAGATGGGAAGAGAAATAGACTAACCTCAATTATTCCCTGAGGTCATATATTTGGTTGTGAATAAAGCAAATCTCAATACTGGGCTTTTCAGTGACACAATTTTGAGAAAGGAAGATATGCAAGAATTTTTGCTTAAGCCCCTTTGAGCTGAGTTGCATTTGATTAAGAGTAGGAAATGCTGTTTGTTATGAGGAATTAATGATAAGTGTGTTATTCTCAATGAGATAACATTAGCCTCAAGTGAACAAAGAAAAACATTTTCCAAGAGAGAACCTATATTTTTAACAAACTGTCACCAGCAACACCTGGCATGTGGCCGTATATTCTGTTTTTATAGAACACCTACCAAGAACAAGACCCTTTTCATTTCTAATTCTGTGAGTTATCATCACTAAGCTGATATTGTTTATGCTGATAAAAAGCCCTCTTAGGGACCCTGTATGCTTCGTTTGTTTTGTTTCAGACACAGACTTTTTTTTGTTCCTGCGATTTCCCTTATTTTCTTTGATACACCAGTGGTATTACAGATGGATTGCTGTGATTCCATGTATTGGTAACCTCTAAAATGAAAGCTGCCACATAATAATTACTGGTGAGAAGATTTCTGATTGTAACAAAAGAGAGATAGGTTTTACTTAATCTCCCTCTTCAAGTGGCTATTAGCTTCATCATAGAGGGTTTGTTTTTAAAGGAACAGGATAAAGATATAGTTAAGAAAGGATTTGACATCTGTCAATGAAATGTAGGAATTTACTTCTTTTTTTTTTTTTTAAGGAATAGGATAAAGATATAGTTAAGAACGGATATGCATGCTTTGAGTGATAGTACAACTGGAAATTGTTACTCAGCTGGAAACCTACCAGACACTAAAAATACTGGTAAAAGATTGGGTGAAGATAATACTATTGAATAAAATTTTTGTTTGTTTTTTTCAACCTGATAATAAGTCCTCCTGAAGAAGCATAAAAGTGCCTTGTCTATCACCACCATCTGATTAATTCAACTAAACAATTCTTTATTTTAAGAGTAACTAGATCAACAGTCAGAGCTTCCCAGGTGGCACTAGTGGTGAAGAACCGCCTGCCAATGCAAGAGAAGTCAGAGACTTGGATTTGAAACCTGGGTCCAGAAGAACCCCTGAAGGAGGGCATGGCAACCAATTCCAGTATTCTTGCCTGGAGAACCCCAAGGACAGAGGAGCCTGGTGGGCTACAGTCCATAGGGTCGCAAAGAGTTGGACACGACTGAAGCGATTTAGCGCCCACAGATCAACAGCCACTTTTAAAGGTTCAATGGTATAAGCTGTGGTTGTAGTAGATTGTGGGGACAAAGACTGACATTATTCACTTGAAGGATGAATTTTCAAAAGCCCAAGAAAATAAAGAAAACTTGAGTATGATTGTAGAAAAAATAATTATACTAGAAATAAATTCATTATCATAATTCAGGAACATGGTCACTGTAAACAGGGCTACAGAGTAAAATAGAAGTCAAAATTGCTAAGTGATAATATAAGTTGCATTTATTCCAACTGACTACTAACTAGTTATATAAAACTGGTTTCATAGGAATTCATGAGTTCAACTGCTTGTGTGTGTGTATTTGCTCTGTTTTGGTATAGGTCTCTTTTTTGGAAGGGAAGGGTTATGAGGTTGTAGCCACAGACAATTGAGAATTTAGTCACTCTAAAAACAAAAGTCCCTGGGACCTGGTGGTCCATTGATTAAGACTCCAAGCTTCCAATACAGGGAGCACGAGTTTGATCCCTGATCAAGGAACTAAAACCTCACATACCACAGTGTGTGAAAGTTAGTCGCTGGAGTGAATTAGTCCTCATACACAACCGAGCGTCTCCGTCATCACCTGCGTGCCCTGACCAAATATCGAGGCAACAGTAAAGGAAGAAGTATTAGGCATTCTCTTCATTTTCAGAGTTGTCCCATTTATGGAATTGCAGAGTTCCTATCCGGTTTTGCTTAATTCCCACATTTCCAACTGCCTGCAAGACAGCTCTGTTCTGAATATGTCCAATAGGACATGGTTAGATTGAATCCACCACAAAGCAAGCAAAATGTCACCACAGATCATCTCCTGCTTGAGACCTCCTTAGTGTTCTTCGTGAAATTCCCATTTAGAAAACATCAATCTCGACTTCTTCCTTCATTCTTCCCATTCAGTCATCCTCTACTTCTTAACCGTGAAGTAGACTCAGCAAGACTCTTGAATCTGTGTTCTCCTTTACACTTCTGCTCCCACCAGCATAATTAAGATTCTCATAACTTCATAACTGGAAAGCTTAATTCTGTTTTCCTCCCTCTTTTTTCTGAGCCATTGAACATTCCACTGCTGCACTTCTGGGCTCATGGGGTATTTGTGTGTGCCCAGTTACTCAGTCATGTCCAGCTCTTTGCGACCCTTTGGATTGTAACCCACCAGGCTCCTCGGTCCATGGCATTTTCCAGGCAAGAATACTGCAGTGGGTCACCATTTCCTCCTCCAGGGTATCTTTCCGACCCAGGGATCAAACCCATGTCTTCTGCATTGCAGGTGGATGCTTTACCACTGAGCCATCTGAGAAGCCCAAAAAATCAGGATTAATGGATTGCTAATCCAAATCCTTAAGGTCAGGCCAAATTTGGCTTGCTGCCTGTGGTTACTGCAAAGATTCTGGGACCCGATTACAAAATGCATGGGTGTTGACAGGAGGTACCTGACCCAAGTAATTCTCTGTGACACCATTTGGGGGTGCTACAATTTAATTCAATTATAACACTATTTACCTGGAAAGAGCATCTGATTCTACAGGTTAAGGGCTCAGTCCCAGAAGACTGTCCCTCATTCGCCCCATACGCGTACACACCCACACACACACACATACACGACAGCAGTCAAAATCCCAGGTTGCTCCCATGCTACTAACCAACTGGCTACAGATTGGAGGTTCTAAGGATCTCCTCCTTGGGTTTAATTAATTTGCTAGAGCAGTTCATAGAACTCAGAGAAGCATTTTACTTACTAGACTACCAATTTACTATGAAAGGCTAGAACTCAAGAACAGCCACATTGAAAGAGATGCACAGGATGAGGTGTGGGAATAAGGAACCTAATTTCTAACACTCTTTCTTAGTGTGGCACTTTCCCCAAATCTCCATGTTTTCACCAACCCAGAAACTCTCCTAACCCTGTCCTTGTGGGTCTTTAAATAGGACGCTTCATGACATAGCAATGATTGATTAAATCATAGGCCATCGGGATCGATTCACCCTCCATCCTTTCTCCTCACCAGGGAAATCAGGAGGGTCAGACTGAAGGTTCCTACCCTCTAATCCCATGGTTGGTTCTCCAGGAAACCATGGGTGTGGATCAAAAGTCACATCATTAACATAACAAAAGACACCTTTGAGTTCTCTCAGGGGATTCCAAAAGTTTTAGGAGCTGTCAGGAACAAAACCAAGACCAAATATATATTTCTTATTATAAATCACAGTGTCATAGCTACAAATAGAGTTTTACTGAGACAGTGTGCCACTATTTGTTTACAGATTGTTTATGGCTGCGTTTATGACAGCGTTGTACACTTGTAAGAGGGTCGAGGAGTTGTGATACAGTCCACAATGTTTTCCATCTGGCCTCCTACGGAAGAATATTGCTGACCTTTGGTTTCTGTCAGTGATTCCCAACTTTGGTGCATATTAGAATCACATGTCATAGGATTCAACATCAAGAGTTCCTATCATATTGTTCCAGAATAGGAACTTGGGCATCTGTGGTTTTTAAAAACCTCATAAGTGATTCTAATATGCAGTCAGGTTTAAGAATCACTGGCTAGGTAATGCTTTCACAAACATTTAGTTGAGAATCAAAGCCACTGGATACAAAAGTAGAAAATATGACCAAGTCACAATTCAGAGTTTTATAAAGGCCTGGTTGGTAAAGATGCTGGCGTAATTTACTCAGTGATTGCATGAGGCTCACAGCGTATAAGCACTAATTTTCTGGCTCTGATGTCAAAGCCATGAAAAGAGGCTAAAGGAGACATGTGGTTAAGGCTAGGATGATTCGAACACTTACTTGATTTCCCTAAACAAAACTAGAGTTTATCCCAGAGTATCAAAGATGGTTAATTAGAAGACCATTTGTGCCTTGATTAGAAGCCTCATTTTATGGGAAATACAGAATGCCACTCACATTAAGCACAACTGAAACAAATGGAACACAACTTTAGTGCACTTCGGCCGTCACTTATCTACCTAATCGGCTTATAATTGTAGCTGCTGTTGTCATCCATATTTCAGAGTAAAGAATGATTCTTGAATAGCCCCACTCCATGCACACACAATCTCCAGTCCACATTTATGGAGAAAGCTTTATAAATCATGCAACCACAAATTTTTGGCTGTGTGTGTTTATGTGTGTGTGTATACACTATTGGTGATACTATGTATAAAATAATTAAATGAGAACCTACTATATATAGCACAGGGAATTCTACTCAATGCTCTGTAGTGACCTAAAAGGGAAGGAAATCCAAAAAAAGAGGAGATATGTGTATAGGTATAGCTGATTCACTTTGCTGTATGGTAGAAATTAACACAACATTGTAAAGCAACTATACACCAGCAAAAATTCTAAAAAGATAGAGAGGGAGAAATTTTCCTGACCCAGGGATCAAACCCAGGTCTTCTGCATCTCAGGGAGATCCTTTACGATCTGAGCCACCAGGGGAACCCACCTAAACATTATTAAGATTAAATTCTGTAGCCTGTATGCTTCTAATTGTGTAGCAACTTGATGCAGAGTCTGTGCAAATTATATGTGAATTATGAACAGGGGTCCAAAGAGAGATTAGCCTGTGAAGAAGATTCTCTATTTTAATACTTACCCAGCTCATCAAAGATACTTTGTCTTAATTGCTATTCTTTATATAATTCTCAGCACAGGCCCTTCATAATAACCCTGTGAAGTCACTGATATAATTATTTCAAACCTCTGTGGAACGTTTCTGACAACTCCTTCCTATTGTGCTTATGTGTCCATTAAAGAATCTAGCACAATTTACTTCTTTCCCTGTTCATCCTTCTACCATAACTCCACCAAATGTGTCTCTTTGAGAATGCACAGGAACTACCCCAAACTTCAGTGTCCTGATTCCAACAAGCCCCATCAAGCAGTATGGCTGTCACTCCAAAGATGTTTCTAGCCCCTTCATTAAGCATAAGGAGTCACGTGCTGCTGGTATGAGCACATCTAGATGTAGAGAGTTGGAAGAGGTGGGACTGCCAGTCTCATTCCGACATAAGTGAGTTTGGTTGTACATCCTGGTAATGTGTTGTTCACGTGGTAACATGCTATAGGCACTAGAAAAACAAAAGCAAAACAACAGTGGGCTCTACTTGGTGGAGCCATCACAGTCCACTGGCCAAAGTTCAATGGTATATTACCTTGACCAACAACTGGATCTTGCAGAAGCCCCATTTGTGTGCCCTCCCCCCAATATCTGGCAGTGCCCACCCATGGCACATGGGGTGCCATGGAAAGAAGGACATGCTCATAACAATACAGCTGCAGGAAAGAAATGCAAGCGCAAAAGCCACTTGGGTAACAAACATCAGCGGATCTCTTCTCATTCCTATGCTTCTTGGCCTTGTTTTAAACAAGAACATGAAGTGGGTTTTGTGAAATCTGTTCCTCTTTTTTCCCAAACCACAGAACCAGAAAACTACCCATCATATTGAGCAAAGTAGCTCATTTGTCCTCATGGCAACTAATGACAAAAATAGAAATATATATATATAACTTCAAATAGGCATAGAGTAGTAGAAATAAACTTTTAAAAGCAAAAAGTGTGTCTGCATTTAACTGTCTTATGGAAGAATTACAGAAAATAAAGAATAAAAGATTTGACAAGAATGGATGAAGTAAATAGCCAGAATTATTTCAAAATACTCTTGAATATTCTTTTTTAAGGATGGCCCTGAAGCATCAAAGTCTCTTTAAAATGCAGCAATCATATAAACACACTTTGCACAACATTCTGCATTATTATCATTTCAGTAGTGAGAAGTACTTTTCAGAGATTGCTTCTATATTAACATACTGGGAGGCAAATGGTCATCATAATGTTAAGAACATCACAAACAAGTTAATCTTGGCATTGGCTTTCTTCAGAAGTTACAAACCACACAACTTTAAAATTTGCCAGTTTGAGTGCAAATTGTATCCTTTTAGGTTCCCCCCCAACAAAGAAAACCCCACCTAACTTTTTTCTCAGATTAATTCATCAATTTCTTACTGTTTAGAGAGAGAGCAGAGAATCTGTGAGATGTCTGCTCAATTTCCATTTTATATAATTTCAAAGAATACTGCAATCTTTACTTAGTCATAATTACTGATGTAATTTTTAAAATGAACTAGAAGATAATCATCATATTATATAGGTTAACTTTCTGTTGGCACTTTAATGATACGTTATTACAAATTTTTATATTCTGTGTGGTTATTTCCTGTGCATAATTTTACTGTGATACTCTTCTTAAACTTTTAAAAAATCAAGATCTAAAATCACTGATGATCCTTTTCTAAGAGCAGGTGGAAAGGAAACAGAGACTATTTGATATCCTAACCCTGCTATTTCTCAATTGAATGTCACTGAAAAAGTTACTTAACTTCTCTGAAGATTTTTCATCTATAAACTACGGATGATAGTACATACCTTAACAGTTAACAGAAAGGAATAACGTAATTTTACAATATTTGTTTTCATCTCTTCAAGCAACCTACAGCAACAAAATCCTAGCAATGATTCATATATTCATTTTCCCAATTACTCTTCTCTGATATGTGTTTTAGTCCTTATATTAAAAAATTAATTTTGCTCCAAGATATTTGGACCCTGAGAAAAATGCTAGAAACAAAACGTATCATGGTTCTCCCACTGAATTCAGGTCTTAGACTTGCAATATGAGTTTGGGCACTGGTGTGGGAATGGTTAATAGCTGCCAAGAAACACTGCTGGCCTCTAAATATACTATCATTTGCCTGTGTGAATTATCTCCTCATGTTTGTTGAGAGAACAGTGCTTACCTGAAATGCTGCAGTATCATAAAATCATTCCTCAATAATAAATTCTGAGTGAAAGGAGGATATATCAGTTAGACAAGATTCTCAAGCCATGAGGTTTAATCAATCAAGTCAAGTAATCAATGGGTTTTATATAGCTCATAATGGATGAATTCATCTTTCACTTAAATAACCTGAGTAGCTAAAAGCTTCTGGTAATTTTCTCATTATAAAAGTCAGTTGTTTAAAACCAAACTGTTTTCTAACATTGACCAAACATATTCTGTAAATCAGTTTTGGCACCTTGTTCTCACAGCCCTATATAAATACTTCCCTTTTTGAAGTAGATTTTGAATTCATGGAATATTCATTTATGTGCCTGGCCACTCCATCAAACAAAAAAAATCCTGCATGATTAAACAGAATATATTATTCTGGCTCTGTATTTGCATAATAAATCAGGCCTACGCTGTGGGTCATTGAGTGCTAGTTATGGCTTCTAACAAGTTGTGCCTTCAACTTTATTCTCAATTTTCAAATTAAAACAATTTTAAAGGGATGCATGAAGTTTCACAATTCTGAAATTGCAAATATTCAAGAATATGTGGAGTATTTTTATATGAACATTGCAGCAACATGATGTTGAAGTAAGTAATTCTATCAGTCAGAGAATTGGGAACCTGACCAACTACATGCCTGACACTGATACATTTATTTTGAGATTGAATACTACATTAGGATATTATAGATACAAACTTCTCTCACAGTCCAGACTCAAGTATCAGTAATGAAAGGTTTCTGATTATATCACTTTTTCACTCTATTCCTTGTTTAGGTAATCAGATATTGATTCTAGCATCCTCAATGGAGGTATATACCAAGATACTTAGACTCCAGTCACAAAAACACTCACCATTAAATATTTAAATTATTAAAAATTAAAACTGAAAATAACACTGATCCAAATTTGATCTTCATTGTGTTTCAAATTAATCATTAAATTCAAAATATAGGAAAAGACATTATCCAGGGCCTCTGTGACAATATTACAATTGAAATTTATTCTACATGTCGATTTTTGTACACAGTGGAAAAACATTTTGAATGCAAAATACATAAACTAATAATAGTGTACCTAGATCAGTGGGTGCTTCCAAGTTGGAAGCTAAATTAAAATTTTTTTCAAGGTTTCAGATTTATCTGATCATGTCTGAAAATGAGTGAAGCAGGTCCTCCAGAAGCCTTTTGAGAAATAACTTATTTTAAGAGAAAAGAGAGTTGAGGAGAACTAGGTTGGTCCAAGAGAAACAGAATAATATTGAAGAGGAAGAGAAATCTTGAGTAGTGAAGAGTATTGCCCAGTTTTCATAAGTTTATATCTGACAGTTGAATAAACTGGTTAGGATTCTTAAAATCAGCAAAAAATAAGTAAATAAAAGAACCATGTTACTGAACTTTGTGAAAACATTGAGGAAATGAGGTAGTTTTACTTTGTAACCTGGATAACAGAATAAGTCAAAAGTAGTGGGGTGAGGGACTTCCCTGGAGGTCCAGTGGTTAAGACTTTGCCTGCCAGTGCAGGGAATAAGGGTTCTATCCCTGGTTGGGGAGCTATAAGCCCACATGTCTTGTGGCCAAAAAGCAAAAAGCATAAAATAGAAACAATAACAAATTCAATAAAGACTTTAAAAATGGTCCACATCAAAAAAAAGAAATCTTTAAAAACAAAAGTAGTGAGGTAAAATATCATCTCTCGTAGTCTTATGCATTGGAGGATGTGAACTATGGAAGTCAGTGCAAGCAAAAATACGGACCAGAAAAAGGAGATGACATAGCATGTCAGTAAGTACCTGATGGCCTCAACAGAAGATAGTGAACTTTGAAAACTACTTTAAATTGTATTGGGTTGCTCCAGGGGCTCAGACGGTAAAGAATATATGCCTGCAAGGTGGGAGACCTGGGTTCAATCCCTGGTTTGGGAAGATCCCATAGAGGAGGGCATGGCAACCCACTCCAGTATTCTTGCCTGGAGAATTCCATGGACAGAAGAACCTGGTGAGCTAGAGTCCACGGGGTTGCAAAGAGTCAGACATGACTGAGCAATTAACACTTGAATTGAATGACATTTTCATAACTTTTCTTTTCCTAATTTTATGAATAACATATAAACTGTAGAGGAAAAAGTAGAAAAGGCACAAATTAAGGCAGACATAATTTACTTGTGACCTTATCAAAATCAGGAAGAATTACAGGAAAATGGAATTCTTGTAGGTGAACACAGCAAACAACAATAGCCACAACAAAATTCTATCACTGTTATTATGATCCCTTGTTTACTCCTAACTGGGATAGTCTTGTTGCTTTTATATGTCCATAATAGCATGATATAGGTACCCTACATTTTATGATTTATTCCTTAAATAGTCAGCTTTTCCTGTCATGTTTACATTTTCAAATCTAGGCAACTACATCCCTAGAAACATGAAGTCATAAGGCCTCAGGTGTATTTGTTCTTCCCCTGGTTGTGTACTAATGACTCTAGGCTTACTTTCTTTTTCCTTGAGTTTCTTTAATGTATACTATAGCAGTCTACTTCTTCCAGAAGGAATCAACATAGTGATTAATACTGACCTTTGGGATATAATTTCATGTCATTAGCAGAGTGAAACCAACAACAGTAGCAAAATGATACATATTTTAAGCTTCTCTGCCTAGCCCTATTTATGCAATTTTTAACATGCAATTACAACAGAAGTTTTGTCATTTTTCTCAGAAAATGGCAGGTGTAGGATGATACCGACTCCATTTATTATTGCTTTAGCAATAATGTTCAGATAGAACCCCACAAAATTCTGCCATGACAGTATAACACAACTGAGTTTGGTGCTGTGGTTGAAAGAATAATCAATTCTTGTAATCAATTATAAGACATTATAAAAGAAAGTGTCCTCAATTCAAATATTTTATAGATAAAATTAGAGATCTGATTTGACCATTTTGATTCTGAGTGCTTCAGCTTCACATTCCTAATCAGTTCTGAACATTTGAATCCCCACAAATTGTATACTCTCTGATACATGACAGAGGTTCAAGAAATGTATATTGAATAAATGAACAGATCTGCAAATATCTACTTTCATCAGACTTACTAGTCTTTGTAGGATAGACCGTGGATGATGGAGGCAGATTACTGGAAGTCATTATATGACTGCTTTGTTGTTGACATCAGTCGCATGGGATCTGTCCAGTCAGTTTTCCTGATCAGTTTGTGCCTCTCTGTCCAACTCTCATGATTGGTCATTGTTCTTACCATCTCACTCTGCTGCTCAAAGTTCTTCATTCCTTACTTAAATACCTGTGAATTTCAATTTTTTTTATCCTGACTTTCAAGGATTTCTATCATCTGTGACCTGTGAACCCCACTGCCCACCATTCTCTTTGCCACGACTTTATCCTTTTGTTGCTTTGGTGCTCATGCCTTACTCATCCATTACCTTTCAACAATCATTATTCTCTATCCATTGCACGGATGACATAAAGATGGATTTATGTGATCCATCTTTCCAAGCTGCAGATATTCTTTGCTCCCTTCTGTCTATCCAAATACCATTCAGCCTTCAATACTTAGACTCCGGTAATCTATGGAGTGTTTTCAAACTATTCATCTCATTGATGTCTCCTTCATTCACTGATAACTTACTCTGTGCAGAGATACAAAGTTGCCATCTGCCAGGGATGCAAATATTAGCAGAATGAAGGTCCAGCTTCTAAAATTCCTACATTCTAGTGGAAGGATCAACATGTAAACAATTAACAATGTAGGCAACCCAAATCTTTTGACTCAAAACTCTTAGAGCTTTTTTAGTCCTGAGCAGGCTGCAAACTCCCTGCTGTTTTGTTTTGCAACATACACGCATACCCTAACACAGAGCCATGGAATAAATATGTGTGGAAGAAATGGGTGAATGAGTGGAATAAACTAACATAAACTGCCATGTTTCTTCAGAATGCTAAGTATCATTTAAATATGTTCTATTTTTAAATATGTTCTATTTTTTTCAACTCTCTTTTCAAACATGTCCACAGAATTGAACACAGTGCTAAATTTCAGTTCTTTGATTGTAAAACAAATGGTTAAATCTTATGAGTTTAGTGGCCCCTCAGCTTTATGTGTCCCCTAACTGCAGATGTATTCTCATTTCACCCTGTAGATGAATTCATATTTCTAATCCATAGACCTCCAAGGACCTTAATATTTATGAAAAATGCATAATTTCACTATCAGTATAAAATCACTACAGAACTTGTTTTACAAAGAGATACTGCATTATAGAAGCTTGTACCCTAGAACAGGCTCACAGGCAGATGTAAGGAGAGAACACACATTTCCTCTACTTACTTTCATTGAATATCGATTTCCCTTTGATTTTGGGTTTGACTAAGATGGTTGAGAACTGTGAATAGACCTCACTTCACTTGGTTCCAGCCATTCCTCTACCATAAACTTGGGAAGTGGCCTTAACAAGTCATGTAATCATTCACAATCTCTAATTCTTCCCTTCGACTCATTATATCTATCTTGTTGAATTTGATGAAAATCACACGTGATTTTTTTTTAATGTGGTAATAAGTACACAGTGCTTGGCACATAGTAGTCATTTATTAAGAAAAAAACAATTTTTAATACTATATTATACATTTTACATCTATAATCTTGTTTTTTAATTCTCTAGTAACTTAGTTTCTCTTGTTAATCATGTCTTCCTGAATCCTCTCTAAGAGCTCAGAGAATAAGAAGAAGAACAAATTATTTCTTTATTACTTTTACTCTGCAGATTTCCAATGAAAGTTGCTGAGTCGTGTTCGACTCTTTGTGACCCCATGGACTAGACAGTCCATGGAATTCTTCAGGCCAGAATACTGCAGTGGGGAGCCTTTCCCTTCTCCAGGGAATCTTCCCAACCCAGGGATTGAATTCAGCTCTCCTGCATTGCAGGCAGATTCTTTACCAGCTGAACCACCAAGGAAGCCCAGGAACACTAGAGTGGGTAGCCTATCTCTTCTCCAGGGGATCTTCCCAACCCAGGAATTGAACCAGAGTATCCTGTGTTGAAGGTGTATTCTTTACCAACTGAACTATCAGGGAAGCCCAAATGCCCACTAATTAATACTAAATATATATTAAGCTAATGAATATATTAATATATATGTATGATAATGTATACTTTTGTGTGTGTATATATGTGCACATATAGGTATATACACACAGAATTTGCTTTGAACTCTGCATAAAGAAATGATGAATAGGTAACACTGAACCTCAAAAATCATATGAGTTGGTGGTCCTAAAACAATACATTTTGACTTACTATGGTAAGGTGTATGGAAAGCCCCAAGAAAATAATTCATTTTTTTAATTAAAGCTAAAACAAGAATAAATAAGCAAAACAATATGAAGGATTTACTCAATCTGTGAAGACTAAGGACTTCTTGAGGTGAAATTCAAGGAGTTTAGTCATTACAACACCTCATGAAATACTGGATAGAAAACTATCAGATTTAGCCAAGGTATTTGAAATTAAGTCTGGTGTGGAAATAAGAGGAAGTAATTTTGCTAATTCTTCTCTCATTTTATGCTAGAAGAATGAAGAATATTTTTATCAAAAGTATCCTTTGATGTTGACATCAATTCAATCGCCCTCCCAAAGCAGAAGTTCAGTTCAGAGCCCAGAAGTTTTTCTTTCCCATTCAATTATCTCCAAGGAAGATATATGAAGTATATATTTGCATTAGTCTGAAGCACCAGCCTAAGGGAAGGAAACTGAAGCCTATCTACTCGTGAACAATGGGCTTCATTTCATGCTTTGTTCTAGGGGGCAATGGACTTTATTCAATCACTGAAGAACAGTAGCTAATTTTCCCATTCTAGTCCCCAGGGCACAATTGGTATTAAATGAAAACAGTAAGTTGTTATTTCAAAAGCATTCAATAAATGGTGGATAACGCTTATCTAACCTTTGGATCAGTGCTACGGAAGTGGACTTTATTATTCTCATTTTGCAGATAATAAAATGGAGGCTGAGATAGATTATATAAATTTGGCATTCAACAAACCTAGGTTTGAATCATGGATTTGCCACTTTCTAACCCTGTATCCTTGGGCAAAGTCTGTCCTCTTTCCACTACACCATAATATATCCATTTTCCTCTCCAAGAGACAGCTACAATGGAACTCATATTTTGTGGACCGCCCACATCCATCACCTGATGCTTACTTTGAAATGTACGGAATGGACGCTGGTCAGGACTGACTCTGCAAATTTACTGCTGTCACATCAGAACGCATGCTCTTGCCCTCACATGGTTAGTGCCAAGGGAATTGAGAGCTTATTCTGCTTATGCAAAGCTTAAACTCATGAGTTGGGGAAGTATTCTAACTTTTTCATAAATGATTTGTCTTTTTGATAAAATTTCGTCTGATAATTCATAAAAAATGAGAGAAAGCTATCACTCCAGGGCACCTTCAGTAGATCAGAGCCCAATATCACAGAAACTTTCCCCAGTTTTTTCAGATCATCAAGCTAAATAATGAATCTGAAGTTTCCTGATGTCTTTCCTACCATGAAGCTTAAATTAGATGTGGTCTCCCCTGGGTACCATTCAAAAGAGTCTAATGACAGTGTAAAAATATTGAAAGGAGCTAAACGAGATTCTTTTATTTAAATATGCATAGCTATATATGTACTGACTTCACTTCATTGAAATGAAAAGGAAAGAGCTAACTTCAGTGTTAATATCATTCTCCCATTGCTTGACTTTATATATAAATGCCAATAATTCTGAGGCTTTGCAAGATGGATATTTATAATTACTGCAGATTTCATTAGCTAAAAAGCCAGCATTAGAAGGTAAAAATTAGGTTTTAATGAACAATTCTTTGGAAGGATGTCATGAATTGGTGTCTGGAGGATATAATCATGACTTAAAAATCAAGCAGACTAAATGAGTCCAAGAAAGGGCTAGATAGAATAAGGGCTAAAATAACTTTAAAGACAGGTCCTTCTTGAACGATTTCTCCCAACCCCCTGGGAAAATAACAAGGTAAGAAAATAAACAAGAATAAGAAATGTGTGTTTTAAAAATGTAATTTTTGTTACAATCCTTTTTATTTGATGGGGAAAATTTGGGTTGACAATTTTAACAGTTGTGACTTAACACAGCAAATTAAAGGCTTTGGCAGCAAATCAATAGATTCACAGTGATTGGTGCTGAAATTCAATGGCCTTCCATAGGGTATTGTCTAAACTCTGCCTTGTCAGACTTCATGAATCCAGCACCATCTTGGGAGGGGTTAATGACCAAGATAAATTTAGAGTGAGAGTTTTCCAATGCAGTCTGGAAGGAGATCTGCTGCAGCCGATGATAGAAATAATAACAGCAAGTAACACTGTTATCACTGCCAAACGCACAGAGCAGTTTTCTCTGCCATGCACTGTGCTGAACACTATGTAAACATAAAACACATTAACTTGAAGAGATGATTTAACAAGGAGATTTAAGAGCCAAAATGAAAGAGAAACTTGCTTCATATTCTTAGCTTATTTTTCTAAATATCGTGTGTTGGGTCATAATAGCTTCACAATGGACTTGAAATTGCTTTTATATTTTAAAAATAATTATTTTTTAAATACAAGAAAAAGGAACAGAACTATATCTACTTAGTCATAAATATTAAGCATGAATATTTTATTTGAGAAATTAACACTTATAAGAAGTTTTGAAGTTACTACGGCTACCTAACAACAGCACTTGCAATAGACTACAGCAAGCTTATGTCACTCCTGTAGTGACTGGAGACTTCTAATTCAGTCTCAGTCCAGGAATTCTCAGCTCACACTCATGCCATTTATAATCTCCTTCCGTTTTGTTAAAATATATCTTTCCTTCAATGGTCTCATTCTAGGAGAGCTACCTCCTATGATTTGTATTTTGTAAATGAAATAAGGACAAGAGATTATCTATGGCTCTGTCTGTGGTTGTTCATAATTCTGCTCTGCGGTACTAATAGTGAACTATTTACAAAACTGACCCTGTGGAGTTATTTGAGATATTCTGGCTTTTCTGGAAACTTCATGTCAGTTTGTTGTTAATGATTTGTTCTGTGTGTGCATGCACATGTGTGTGTAATGATTAGGGCATGAATTCATAGTTGCAACAGGGAGAAAACAACACGTCAGCAATCATATCTGACCCCTCAGGTATCTGTCTACCTTCATCTTCCTCTATAAATTCTATTTATAGACCAACTGGGATATTCCTTCATTTCAGTCGTTCAGTCGTGCCCGACTCTTTGCAACCCCACAGACTGCAGGACGCCAGGCTTCCCTGTCCATCACCAGCTCCTGGAACTTGCTCAAATTCATGTCCATCGAGTTGGTGATGCCATCCAACCATCTCATCCTCTGTCATTCCCTTCTCCTGTCTTCAATCTTTCCCAACATCAGGGTTTTTTTCCAATGAGTCAGTTCTTTACATCAGGTGGCCAAAGTATTGGAGTTTCAGCTTCAGCATCAGTCCTTCCAATGACTATTCAAGATTGATTTACTTTAGGATCGACTGGTTGGATCTCCTTGCAGTCCAAGGGACTCTCAAGAGTCTTCTCCAACAACATAGTTCAAAAGCATCAATTCTTCAGCTCTCTGCTGCCACAAAACCTTAGCTTACACTGAACCCTAGTATTTTCATCTATCCATTGACATATAACCTGTTTTTTAGAATACAGGTAAAATGCCACCATTCATTAACTGTCAAGCCATTCATTAACTGCTAATTAAATCCCCCCTCTAACACCAAAAGCCTTCAGAAACATCCCCTAGATTCCCTCTATACATCATGATACTTGGCTAGTCACACATTTCTTCTCATTCAAACTAAAATTATTTTGAAGACAAGGTCTACAATTTATATATCTTTACCACAGCTCCATATTCAGGGTTCTGATTTTGAACATACTGAATATATATTATTGCATGGTGGATGCCTAAAATGAAATTTAAGTCCTATAGAATTTTATCCTTTAAGACCCCATTAAAACCGGTTCCTATAAATAAGAGGAATCTCTTACTTTACCCTATAAACCCTAGGGTCAATGCAAAGTTTGCAGCCAGATTACATAGGCTCAGATCTGAATTCTATTGTAAATAACTGAGAGATCTGGGGCAAGTTTTCTTGTTTTTCTTGGTTTCTACACACTCATCTATAAAGTGTGCTTGATAAAAATAAAACTGATTATAAATACTGATTGTACTGCACCATGGGAAGGCTTAAATATGCTAGTAGATGTAAAGTACTTAAAAGTGAGTCCACTGAGGATATGGTTCAGTTCAGTTCAGTTCAGTCATGCAGTTGTGTCCAACTCTTTGCGACCCCATAGACTGCAGACTGCCATGCTTCCCTGTCAATTGATAACTACTGGAGCTTTCTCAAATTCATGTCCATGGAGTCAGTGATGTCATCCAACCATCTCATCCTCTGTTGCCTCCTTCTCTGCCTTCAGTCTTTCCCAGACTGAAGTTTTTTCCAATGAGTCAGTTCTTCATATCAGGTAGCCAAAGTATTGGAGCTTCAGCTTCAGCATCAGTCCTTTCAATGAATATTCGGGACTGATTTCCTTTAGGATTGACTGGTTTGATATCCTCACAGTCCAAGGGATTCCCAAGACTCTTCTCCAATACCTCAGTTCAAAAGCATCATTCTTCAGCACTCAGCTTTCTATATAATCCAATTCTCACACCCATACATGACTACTGGAAAAACCATAGCTTTGACTAGACAGACCTTTGTTGCAAAGTAATGCCTCTATTTTTTACTATGCTGTCTAGATTGATCGTAGCTTTTCTTCCAAGGAGCAAGCATCTTTTAATTTCATGGCTGCAGTCACCATCTGCAGTGACTTTTGAAGCCCAAGAAGTAAAGTCTGTCACTGTTTCCATTGTTTCCCCATCTATTTGCCATGAAGTGATGGGACCAGATGCCATGATCTTAGTTTTCTGAATGTTGAGCTTTAAGCCAACTTTTCCACTCTCCTGTTTCACCAAGAGGCTCTGTAGTTCCTCTTCACTTTCTGCCATAAGGGTGGTGTCATCTGCATATCTGAAGTTATTGATATTTCTCCCAGCAATCTTGATTCCAGCTTGTGTTTCCTGCAGCCCAGCATTTCACAAAATGTGCTCTGCATATAATTTAAAGAAGCAGGGTGACAATATACAGCCTTAACGTATTCCTTTCCTGATTTGGAACCAGTCTGTTGTTCCATGTCCAGTTCTAACTGTTGCTTCTTGCCCTGCATACACATTTCTCAAGAGGCAGGTCAGGTGGTCTGGGATTCCCATCTCTTGAAGAATTTTCCACAGTTTGCAGTGATCCACAGTCAAATTCTTTGGCATAGTCAATAAAGCAGAAGTAGATGTTTCTCTGGAACTCTCTGGCATTACCAATGATCCAGTGGATGTTAGGAATTTGATCTCTGGTTCCTCTGCCTTTTCTAAATCCAGCTTGAACATCTGGAAGTTCACGGTTCACATATTGCTGAAGCCTGGCTTGGAGAATTTTGAGCATTACTTTGCTAGTGTGTGAGAACGCAATTGTGCAGTACTTTGAACATTCTTTGGCATTGCCTTTTTTTGGGATTGGAATGAAAACTGAACTTTTCCAGTCCTGTGGTCACTACTGAGTTTTCCCAATTTGCTGGTATATTGAGTTCTGCACTTTCACAACATCATCTTTTAGGATTTGAAATCGCTCAATTGGAATTCTGTCACCTCCACTAGCTTTGTTTGTAGTGATGCTTCCTAAGGCCCACTTGCCTTAGCATTCCAGGGTGTCTGGCTCTGGGTGAGTGATTACACCACCATGGTAATCTGGGTCATGAAGATCTTTTTTTGTATAGTTCTTCTGTGTATTCTTGCCATGTCTTCTTAATATCATCTGCTTCTGTTAGGTCCATACCATTTCTGTCCTTTATTGTGCCCATCTTTGCATGAAATGTTCCCTTGGTATCCCTAATTTTCTTGAAGAGATCTCTAGTCTTTCCCATTCTATTGTTTTCCCCTATTTCTTTGCATTGATCGCTGAGGAAGACTTTCTTTTCTCTCCTTGCTATTCTTTGGAACTCTGCATTCAGATGGATATATCTTTCATTTTCTCCTTTGCCTTGAGCTTCTCTTCTTTTCTCAGCTATTTGTAAGGGTTCCTCAGATAACCATTTTGCCTTTTTTCCTTTCTTTTTCTTGGGGATGGTCTTGATCACTGCCTCCTGTACAATGTCATGAACTTCCATCTATAGTTCTTCAGGCACTCTATCAGATCTAATCCCTTAAGGATATGGTACAGGCAGGCTATATAAATATTAGCTGTATTGCTGTCTCTTATCTAGATTTTAAAGAGTTTCCACAGGCTAACTTTGTCCTGCAGTCATCATGTTTTGCTCAGCCTGACACTGTTGCTACACATAACACTTTTTAGTTTGTTGCCAACATTAAAAGGAGGATATTTTGCATTATTCAGATTTCTGAATTTTCCTGGAAAAAAATAGAAATCTTGGTTAACACTAAAACTTTTGTTTGCTGAAGGAGAAAAATCAGCTGGAAGCAAGCAGTGCCTGCCCACTCTAGACAGGGTATGTGTGCTCTGGTGTTTCAGGGGCCACAGTTGCTTGCTGCCTCCCTGAGCACATGTCATCCCTCACATCACACCTTGTCTGAGACACTCATCCAAGCTATCTAGATAGCACACGGAGGCATTGGTATTAAGACTCTGACATTTTAAAATAATAACTGATGAATACATCACTGATAATCACCTATAGCAAAATAACAGAGCCTGGATGTAAATGCTACTATTGCAATAAATGAAACCTTGATTGTCTCTCAGTTCAGTTCAGTTCAGTTCTGTCGCTAAGTCATGTCCAACTCTTTGCAACCCCATGAACTGCAGCATGCCAGGCCTCCATGTCCATCACTAACTCCCGGAGTTCACACAAACCCATGTCCATTGAGTCGGTGATGCCATCCAACCATCTCATCCTCTGTTGTCCCCTTCTCCTCCTGCCTTCAATCTTTCCCAGCATCAGGGTCTTTTCCAATGAGTCAGCTCTTTGCATCAGGTGGCCAAAGAATTGGAGTTTCAGCTTCAACATCAGTCCTTCCAGTGAACACCCAGGACTGGTCTCCTTTAGGATGGACTGGTTGGATCTTGCAGTCCTAGGGACTCTCAAGAGTCTTCTCTAACACCACAGTTCAAAAGCATCAATTCTTCAGCGCTCAGCTTTCTTTATAGTCCAACTCTCACATCCATACATGACCACTGGAAAAACGATAGCCTTGACTAGACAGACCTTTGTTGGCAAAGTAATGTCTCTGCTTTTTAATATGCTGTCTAGGTTGGTCATAACTTTCCTTCCAAGGAGTAAGTATCTTTTAATTTCATGGATGCAGTCACCACCTGCAGTGATTTTTGGAGCCCAAAAAAATAAAGTCTCTCACTGTTTCCACTGTTTCCCAATCTATTTGCCATGAAGTGATGGGACTGGATGCCATGATCTTGGTTTTCTGAATGTTGAGCTTTAAGCCAACTTTTTCACTCTCCTCTTTCAGTTTCATCAAGAGGCTCTTTAGTTCTTCTTCACTTTCTGCCATAAGGGTGGTGTCGTCTGTGTATCTGAGGTTATTGATATTTCTCCCAGCTATCTTGGTTCCAGCTTGTGCTTCCTCCAGTTCAGCATTTCTCATGATGTACTCTGCATATAAGTTAAATAAGCAGGGTGACAATATACAGCCTTGACGTACTCCTTTTCCTATTTGGAACCAGTCTGTTGTTCCATGTCCAGTTCTAACTGTTGCTTGCTGATCTGCATACCAGTTTTTCAAGAGGCAGATCAGGTGGTCTGGTATCCTTTGAGATAATCTCTTTGAGAATTTCCCACAGTTTATTGAGATCCACACAGTCAAAGGCTTTGGCATAGTCAATAAAGCAGAAATAGATGTTTTTCTGGAACTCTCTTGCTTTTTTGATGATCCAGTGGATGTTGGCAATTTGATCTCTGGTTCCTCTGCCTTTTCTAAATCCAGCTTGAACATCTGGATGTTAATGGTTCATGTATTGGTGAAGCCTGGCTTGGAGAATTTTGAGAATTACTTTACTAGCGTGTGAGATGAGTGCAATTGTGCAGTACTTTGAACATTCTTTGGCATTGCCTTTCTTTGGGATTAGAATGAAAACTGAACATTTCCAGTCCTGTGGCCACTGCTGAGTTTTCCAAATTTGCTGACATATTGAGTGTAGCACTTTCACAGCATCATCTTTTAGGATTTGAAATAGCTCAATTGGAATTTCATCACCTCCACTAGCTTTGTTTGTAGTGATGCTTCTTCCTAAGGCCCGCTTGACTTCACATTCCAGGATGTCTGGCTCTAGGTGAGTGATCACACCATCATGATTAACTGCGTTGTGAAGATCTTTTTTGTACAGTTCTTCTGTGTATTCTTGCCACCTCTTCTTAATATTTTCTGCTTCTGTCAGGTCCATGGTATGAGTCATTGTGTCTGACTCATACCATTTCTGTCCTTTATTGAGCCCATCTCAATAAAGGACATTTTACGATGTCTCTAGCCAATGATTATTGACTACACACTATCTACCATGCACTGTCATAAACACTTGATATAAATCAACCTTACTACTTATGAAAAAGTTGCAAGGTAGGTATTTGTCATTGTTGTTGCTCAGTTGCTAAGCCATATCTTACACTTTGAGACCCCATGGACTACATCACTCCAGGCTTCCCTGTCCTTCACTATCTCCTGGAGTTTGCCATATTTATGTACAAAAGTAGGTATTATTAATTTCTTATTTTACAAATAAGAGAACGGAAGCTCAGTGAAATATAGCCAGTCACCCAAGGCCACTCAAGGTGTCACTATCAAGGTGCCCTATCTGGCCCCAAACCCAGTGCCTTCCCACCACGTTGACCTGTCTTCCCGTTGTCAATCTTTCTGGCTTCTCTTATACAGTATTTATCCACGTACCAAGGAAGACTGAAAGAGAGAGATTTTAGTTTTACTGTGCATATGAGGAATTGAAGCATAGGCAGACCCCAAAGGAAAAAAAGTTACATAGATGAGTAAACATAGTCCTGGGACAAATGCAGACATTGTTTCTCTATTAGGAATACTATGAAAATTAATTCAGAAAAACAAGTGCTAGAGCTTTTTCCAACTGAATCCTCTGAAGTGAGACAAAAAGCTTTAAAGATATAATTTTCCAGTTGCTGATGCTCAGTCATATTTTAGAATATATAGATTTATATATATAGATATATAAAACATTTCTATTTTGAAAGCATAACACCCCTTTCTAATGAAGCAGAGAAACAATGCATTTTCACTAACATTACAAACTGGGAAGAGTATTTCAAGCAAGAGAAAATCCCATGTTTGTGTATACATATCAGTTCAGTCACTCAGTTGTGTCTGACTCTTTACGACCCCATGGACTGCAGCACATCAAGCTTCCCTGTCCATCACCAACTTCTGGAGCTTACTCAAACTCATGTCCATAGCGTCAGTGATGCAATCTAGCCACCTCATCCTCTGTTGTCCCCTTCTCCTCCTGCTTTCAGTCTTTCCCAACATCAGGGTCTTTTCCAATGAGCCAGCTATTCACATCAGGTGGCCAAAGTATTGGAGCTTCAGCTTCAACATCAGTCCTTCCAATGAATATTCAGGACTGATTTCCTCTAGGATTGACTGGTTGGATCTCCTTGCAGTCCAAGGGACTCTCAAGAGTCTTGTCCAACACCACAGTTCAAAAGCATCAATTCTTCAATGTTTAGCTTTCTTTATAGTCCAACTCTCACATCTATCTATACATGACTACTGGAAAAACCATAGCTTTGACTAGATGGACCTTTGTTGGCAAAGTAATGTCTCTGCTTTTTATATATAACAAGGAAAGAGAATTAAGTACTCATTATTCATTTTCATTAGGCTACACAAACATTTTCATATTTTTACTAAGAATAATTTGCAGTTGCTTGTTAAATATTCTTTATTGTTTCACTGATATGGTTGGAGCTCAAATGACTATTGTTTTTCTTGATCATTTGTATTTTTACTAGGAGTTATGCTTTTTGATCTGTTGGAGTTTTTGCAAGCTTTTTTCTGATTCTGTGGGGGCTTACCTGTTAGCTCAGCTGGTAAAGAATCCACCTGCAATGCAGGAGACCCAAGTTTGATTCCTGGGTCAGCAATATCTGCTGGAGAATGATAGGCTACCTACTCCAGTATTCTTGGGCTTTCCTGGTGGCTCAACTGATAAAGAATCTGCCCGTAATGCAGGAGGCCTGGGTTTGGAAGATCTCCTGGAGAAGGGAATGGCTACCCACTTGAGTATTCTGGCCTGGAGAATTCCATGGACTATATAACCCATGGGGTCGCAAAAAGTTGGACATGACCCAGCAACTTTCACTCACTCTGATTCTCCGAGAAGCAAGGTACTCAATGCAATGTTTCAGTTTCAGAATAAATTATTTAAATGCCCTAAAAGTCTGTCTTTTCTCCTTTCCTCTCTGGAAAAAATAGGAAAGCAAGGTATAAATCGCCATAGTAATAGTCTGGCAGCTCTGGTATCCACTGCTTGATCATTAAATCGTATTTATACTGGGCTAATTAATAATATTTTTCAAATACAATAGTAAATGCAAGTGAGCTAAAAAATGCTTAGGAGAAAAGAAAGAAATAAAATACCACTGAAATATTGCAGAGAAATCACTTACATACCAATTCCTCCAAGCTGAAAAATATTTAAATCCAGAGAGTTCATGAACTCTCAAATATTGATAGGCATTCCACCATGGCAGTTACTAAATAGATTGACCAAAACTGTTTACAAACAAATGACCTGCTGCTTCAGAAAAGGGGTAAAGTATATCTCAAAATTCTTTGCATTTGTCTCAATTTCTATGCTCACTATGTTCCAAGCAAGAATAAATAGTGTGGGGGGTGGAGGGGAGGCAAGGACCTGATCCTAGTAAGTCACACAGAGGAAAACTCCCTAATCTCCATTTAAATGACAGTGAGAGTCGACAGCCATAAGCACAACAAACAAATGACCAAACTCTGGATTCTATTGGAGTTCACCTTAACCTCGCTCAGATTTTGCCTACTCATTCTGCAGTAATTGAAAATGCCACAAAAATAATGTCTTTCTTACTACAGTGTAGAACTAAGCCATTACTATAAATAAAGAATAATCAAGTTAAACTATTTTTAAAAGTAAACTGTCCCTATACTGCTTTTAATCTATATGTACAAAACAATTTATCATGTCTATAGCACCTACTCTCTTGACTATGTCAATACATTCATCTGGCTTTCTGTCTCCTGCAAGTTCTCAATCATCTTTACATGAGCAAACAGTCACATTCTAAGAGAAGCAAATATCCTAATATATTCATGCTATTATTGTTCCTTGGAAAAGATCCAGGGCTTCAATAAGGCAGTGATTGGAAATGCACAAAGTATTTTAATATCCTAATTATTTTGATTTAACTTCCTCTAATAGTTTAAATTGATACTGAATTTATTTAGACCCTATTAGAGTTTTGGTTTTTTTTTTAAACAGACTATAAACGCAGACTGAACTTAATCTCAAGACAAAATTAATTATTCATGCTTCAAATTGCTAATACACTTTTCCAAAAACCTGCCACCCTCTTCTATACTCAGCCTTTAATTTTAATTCCTTTTCCATTTTAGGAAAGTAATTATTGGCAATGTATATGTCATTCTGAAGAGCAGTGAGGACTTCTTCTCACTGATCTGAACACAAAGCAGGCTCTCAGAGCTGCAAGGAGAGAAGTTGCTAAGTGTCATCAATTTGATATCACCATCATAGCCTCCCATCCCCTTGAAACTGAGCTACTGTGGGGAAGAAGACCACAAAGTTGTAAGAATCTCTCCTGTATTAATAACGGGAGAAAGTGAAAGTGAAAGTCACTCAGTTGTGTCTGACTTTTTGCCAGGCCAGAACACTGGAGTGGGTAGACTTTCCCTTCTCCAGGGGATCTTCCCAACCCAGGGATCGAATCAATAATGGGAGAATCAGCCATTAAATGACCTCATACACACCACAGAAAACTCAAGAGTGTTTTCAGTGAATGCAGCACACTTTGGTGTAAGTTAATGCTCATCATTCATCCATTTTGCTGAAAATTCAAATGGCTGTTTTCAAGGGAAGTGGGTTTTTGACTCAATGGAAACATTAAATATTCAAACTTCTTAGTAACCAACTATGGCAATGCAAGATTTTTGACTTTTGTTTTCTTAAATATGAGAAGGGTCCAATAATAAGAAGAATTAATTAAAAACCCAGTGATACTACAAATGGTGTATCAACAAAAAATTGGATTAAAGATTTACTGAGCATGGCCCTGCCCATCAGAAAAAGACCCAGTTTCCCCCTTAGTCAGTCTCTCCCATCAGGAAGCTTCCATAAGCCTTTTATCCTTCTACATCAGAGGGCAGAGAGAATGAAAAAAACAATTACCAGAAACTAACCATCTGATCACATGAGCCACAGCCTTGTCTAACTCAGTGAAACTATGAACCATGCCGTATATGGCCACCCAAGACTGACAGGTCATGGTGGAATGTTCCGACAAAACGTGGTCCACTGGAGAAGGGAATGGTAAAAGACTTCAGTATTCTTGCCTTGAGAACCCCAGGAACAGTATGAAAAGGCAAAAAGATAGGACACTGAAAGATGAACTCTCCAGGTCCATAGGTGACCAATATGCTATGGGAGATCAGCGGAGAAATAACTCCAGAAAGAATGAAGAAACAGAACCAAAGCAAAAACAACGCCCAGTTATGAAAGTGACTGGTGATGGAAGTAAAGTCTGATGCTGTGAAGAGCAATACTGCATACGAACCTGGGATGTTAGGTCCATGAATCAAGGCAAATTAGAAGTGGTCAAACAGGAAATTGCAAGAGTGAACATCAACACTTTAGAAATCAGTGAATTAAAATGGACTGGAATGGGTGAATTTAAATCAGATTACCATTATATCTACTATTGTGGGCAAGAATCAATTAGAAGAAATGGAGTAGCCATCATAGTCAGCAAAAGAGTCTGAAATGCAGTACTGGGATGCACTCTCAAAAATGATAGAAGGATCTCTGTTCCTTTCCAAGCAAACCATGCAATAGCATAGTAATCCAAGTCTGTGCCCCCACCAGTAATGCTGAAGAAACTGAAGCTGAATGGTTCTATGAAGACCTATAAGATCTTCTAAAACTAACACCAAAAGAGATGTCCTTTTCATTATAGGGGGCTGGAATGCAAAAGTAGGAAGTCAAGAAATACCTGGAGTAACAAGCAAATTTAGCCTTGGAGTACAAAATGAAGCAGGTCAAAGGCTAAGAGATTTGCCAAGACAACCCACTGGTCATAGCAAACACTTGCTTCCAGCAATACAATAAAAGATCCTACACATGAACATCACCAGATGGTCAATACCGAAATCAGATTGATTATATTCTTTGCAGCCAAACATGGAGAAGCTCTACACAGTCAGCAAAAATAAGACTGGGAGCTGACTGTGGCACAGATGATGAACTCCGTATGACCAAATTCAAAAATAAATTGAAAAAAGTAGGGGAAAACACTAGAACATTCAGGTATGACCTAAATCAAATCCCTTATGATTATACAGTGGAAATGACAAATAGATTCAAGGGATTAGATCTGAGTGCCTGAGGTTTGTATGACATTGTATGCAGAGGTTTGTGACATTGTACAGGAGGCAGTGATCAAGACCATCCCCAAGAAAAAGAAAGGAAAAAAGGCAAAATGGTTATCTGAGGAACCCTTACAAATAGCTGAGAAAAGAAGAGAAGCTCAAGGCAAAGGAGAAAATGAAAGATATATCCATCTGAATGCAGAGTTCCAAAGAATAGCAAGGAGAGAAAAGAAAGTCTTCCTCAGCGATCAATGCAAAGAAATAGGGGAAAACAATAGAATGGGAAAGACTAGAGATCTCTTCAAGAAAATTAGGGATACCAAGGGAACATTTCATGCAAAGATGGGCACAATAAAGGACAGAAATTGTATGGACCTAACAGAAGCAGATGATATTAAGAAGAGGAGGCAAGAAATACACAGAACTATACAAAAAAGATCTTCATGACCCATATAACCATGATGCTGTGATCACTCACCTAGAGCCAGACATCCTGGAATGCGAAGTCAAGTTGGCCTTAGGAAGCATCACTACAAACAAAGCTAGTGGAGGTGATGGAATTCCAATTGAGCTATTTCAAACCCTAAAAGATGATGCTGTGAAAGTGCTGCACTCAATATGTCAGCAATCTGGGAAACTCAGTGGCCACAGGACTGGAAAAGGTCAGTTTTCTTTCCAATCCCAAAGAAAGGCAATGCCAAAGAATGTTCAAAGTAGTGCACAATTGCACTCATCTCACATGCTAGCAAAGTAATACTCAAAATTCTCCAAGGCAGGCATCAACAGTACGTGAACCATAAACATCCTAATGTCCAAGCTGGATTTAAAAAAGGCAGAGGAACCAGAGATCAAATCCCCAACAACCACTGAATCATTGAAAAGCAAGAGAGTTCCAGAAAAATATCTACTTCTGCTTCATTGACTACACAAAAACCTTTGACTGTGTGGATCACAACAAACTGTGGGACATTCTTCAAGAGATGGGAAATACTGAATCACCTGACCTGCCTCCTGAGAAATCTGTATGCAGGTCAGGAAGCAACAGTTAGAACTGGACATGGAACAACAGACTGGTTCCAAATCAGGAAACAAATACATCAAGGCTGTATATTGCTACCCTGCTTATTTAACTTATATGCAGAGCACATCATGTGAAATGCCAGGCTGGAGGAAGCACAAGCTAGAATCAAAATGGCCGGGAGAAATATCAATAACCTCATGTATACATATGACACCACCCTTATGGCAGAAAGTGAAGAAGAACTAAAGAGCCTCTTGATGAAAGTGAAAGAGGAGAGTGAAAAAGTTGGCTTAAAACTCAACAGTCAGAAAATTAAGATCATGGCATCCAGTCCCTCATGGCAAACAGATGTGGAAACAATGGAAACAGTGACAGACTTTACTTTCTTGGTCTCCCAAATCACTGCAGATGGTGACTGCTGCCATGAAATTAAGACACGCTTGCTCCTTGGAAGAAAAGCTATGATCAACCTAGACAGCATATTAAAAAGCAGAGGCATTACTTTACCAACAAAGGTCCATCTAGTCAAAGCTATGGCTTTTCCAGTAGTCATGTATGGATGTGAGAATTGGACTATGAAGAAAGCTGAGCCGTGAAGAATTGATGCTTTTGAACTGTGGTGTTGGACAAGACTCTTGAGAGTCCCTTGGACTGCAAGGAGATCTAACCAGTCAATCCTAAAGGAAATCAGTCTTGAATATTCATTAGAAGGACTGATGCTGAAGCTGAAGCTCCAATACTTTGGCCACCTGATGCAAAGAACTGTCTCACTGGAAAAGACCCTGCTGTTGGGAAAGGTTGAAAGCAGGAGAAGGGGAAAACAGAGGATGAGATGGTTAGATCGCATCACTGACTCGATGGACATGAGTTTGAGTAAGCTCCAGGAGTTGGTGATGGACAGGGAAGCCTGGTGTGCTGCAGTCCATGAGCTCATAAAGAATTGGACAGGACTGAGCACCTGAACTGAACTGCATAATGTAAGGGAAGACAATAGCAAAAGCACACACCATCTGGTTTTAATCCAGAAAACCTTTAGTCCAGCTCACTTTTTTCACGTACATGTGCTTTACTTTGGCAAAATCTTTGGCTCTGTTGACTCAGTTTCCTCATCTTTGAAGATGGGCCTAGACTACTAGATTGAATTTTAAAATAAGATTATCTTCAATACCACTTAGAAAAAGAAGAGAGCACTATTCAATTGTAAGATCATATTATCTCTATTTTCAGCTGTGGAACTCATTTCAATTCTGTCTTCCACGGTACAGTACAAGAATTACTCTTAAAAAGCTACAACACTGACTTGTTTTGTGCTGCTTTTTGATGTTTTTGAAGACAGAGCTAACACAAACCTTTTTTTTTTTTTCCTTTTTCAGGTTGATTTTCCTTAGGTATAGAGGATCTGATCAGTGATATTACCCAGAGCCTAGGGCAGAGGAGTTAAAAAACAAACAGCATAGCAATTCAACAGACATGTCTCTCTTTTGCTCTAGCTGACGTAGCAATGAACAGTAACTCTATAAGTCATCTATCTTGATGTGGGACTCAATCCATTTCTGTGTATCCAGATCAAAGTATTCTGAAGAACTAGCCTGTTGGGCCCTGCTGGAGTGTACTCTCAGCATAGTCAGTTCAGTTCAGTCGCTCATTTGCGTATGACTCTTTGCAACCCAATGGACTGCAGCACACCAGGCTTCCCTGTCCATCACCAACTCCTGGAGCTTACTCAAACTCATGTCCATCGAGTCAGTGATGCGATCTAACCATCTCATCCTCTGTTTTCCCCTTCTCCTGCTTTCAACCTTTCCCAACAGCAGGGTCTTTTCCAGTGAGACAGTTCTTTGCATCAGGTGGCCAAAGTATTGGAGCTTCAGCTTCAGCATCAGTCCTTCTAATGAATATTCAAGACTGATTTCCTTTAGGATTGACTGGTTAGATCTCCTTGCAGTCCAAGGGACTCTCAAGAGTCTTGTCCAACACCACAGTTCAAAAGCATCAATTCTTCACGGCTCAGCTTTCTTCATAGTCCAATTCTCACATCCATACATGACTACTGGAAAAGCCATAGCTTTGACTAGATGGACCTTTGTTGGTAAAGTAATGCCTCTGCTTTTTAATATGCTGTCTAGGTTGATCATAGCTTTTCTTCCAAGGAGCAAGCGTGTCTTAATTTCATGGCAGCAGTCACCATCTGCAGTGATTTGGGAGACCAAGAAAGTAAAGTCTGTCACTGTTTCCATTGTTTCCACATCTGTTTGCCATGAGGGACTGGATGCCATGATCTTAATTTTCTGACTGTTGAGTTTTAAGCCAACTTTTTCACTCTCCTCTTTCACTTTCATCAAGAGGCTCTTTAGTTCTTCTTCACTTTCTGCCATAAGGGTGGTGTCATATGTATACATGAGGTTATTGATATTTCTCCCGGCCATTTTGATTCTAGCTTGTGCTTCCTCCAGCCTGGCATTTCACATGATGTGCTCTGCATATAAGTTAAATAAGCAGGGTAGCAATATACAGCCTTGATGTATTTGTTTCCTGATTTGGAACCAGTCTGTTGTTCCATGTCCAGTTCTAACTGTTGCTTCCTGACCTGCATACAGATTTCTCAGGAGGCAGGTCAGGTGATTCAGTATTTCCCATCTCTTGAAGAATGTCCCACAGTTTGTTGTGATCCACACAGTCAAAGGTTTTTGTGTAGTCAATGAAGCAGAAGTAGATATTTTTCTGGAACTCTCTTGCTTTTCAATGATTCAGTGGTTGTTGGGGATTTGATCTCTGGTTCCTCTGCCTTTTTTAAATCCAGCTTGAACATCTGGAAGCTCATGGTTCACATATTGTTGAAGCCTGCCTTGGAGAATTTTGAGCATTACTTTGCTAGCATGTGATGAGTGCAATTGTGCAGTACTTTGAACATTCTTTGTCACTACCTTTCTTTGGGCTTGGAGCTGATTTCTTTAGGATTGGAACCCATCAGCATGGTAGTTATAGTTACAGGATCCCAATAGGTGTGATCTGGGCATAATTTACAAGCTCCTTAAACCATGGGGTTTTCTGCCCCTTATTCATATTCCCTGCTGGGATCTGCCCTTCTCTGTCATCCTTATCTACTCCAATCTCAGTCTTTGGTTCACTGTCATGCCTTCCCTGAAGCCTTCCTTTGTCAGAGTTTGGCTGTTAATTAAAGTCCCTAGAGTTAACGCTTGGATCCAATAATTCACATCTGTGTGAGTTTGGGCTTGTTAGTTAAAACTTACCAAGGTTTAGTATTCTTATCCTTACAAAGGGAAATATAGAGTCCACTGTTAGAATTTAAAGAAGCACATATATGTGCTTGACACATAATAAGTGAACAAGAAATGTCGATTAGTGTTGCAATTTGTCATAATAAAGTCTTCACTATGTGGAAATTATACAACAATTTTTTAAACCTAGGCCTCTCATTTGTTTCTTAGCATTAACTTTTTCTATTTGTGACAGCTCCTCTTCCAGAATTTTTTAGGTGCGGCTTTCTACTTCAATTTATGGGATAGGAATATATAAGCAATTTATTTTTACATTCTCCATAGCATCTAGTAGAGTGCATTGATATAAAGGCAGTCAATAATATGTGTTGTGTAAATAAATGAATAAACAGGTGACTACGTGATTCCTGGGGTGTGGCCTCTGGCTAAGCTTCCTCTGAATACATCACTTGTTAGGTCTTCTGCCCCCAGGAGAGTCTGATATTTGCATTATCTCTCAGCCTGTGGACGATTCCTTCCCTTTTTATATTCCGCTGCACACACCAGGCAGCCAGTATTCAGCCCTCACTCCACTGTGGCCCATTAAGAAAGGACGACCTCACACTGGCAGTGCTGAAGGCAGTTAGACTCAGGGCACAGAAGCAGAACAGGAGTTTGGAAATTTGGTTGACTGACAAGAAAACACATTAAAATTTCAAGAGTAGCTTTCAAGCCAAGTGCACTCACCAAACATTCAAGATATTCGTTCTAGAGGGAAAAAAGCTGTCTTTTCTGGAATACAGACCCTCACCCCTGCTATATGAGACAGAGGTCTGTCACGGCAAATATCCTGACCTCAGAGGGAAAGCAGGAAGAATCAGAATTCCTATTAGTCACGGCCTATGTGAACTAGGGAAGCAACTTTTCTGTTGACCTTGGTTTCTCTTGTGCAAAGGTAAACCAATGTCCCCTCAGATTCTTTCAAAATGTATAGTTATATGAATATAAAATGAATAATATAATCCATATGATAATGCCAGACCTGGGTTCGATCCCTGGGTCAGAAAGATCCCCTGGAGAAGGAAATGGCAACCTACTTCAGTATCCTCACCTACAGAATCCCATGGACAGAGGAACCTGGCGGGCTACAGTCCATGCAGTCGCTAAGAGTTAGATATGACTGAGCAACTAACACTTTTAGAAAACAAAAGGCTCATTTCAGTGGTTCAAATTCACGCATTTTAGTCCAGATTTCACATTACAATCTGACTTGCATGGAGTCAAAAAATGGGAATGGAGGAAAAGAAATGACACAAATCAACCTATTTCAGAATAATGCTCAACATAAACAAAAGCAAAGGTTAACTTGTTTCTTAATCTTTTTAAAAAGTTTAAAAAGTTAAAAAAAAACAAACTCAGAAAGTCTTTGTCATGCGGTTCTTAAGGGATTTTGGATTCAGGAGGTTATGAAGATAGGCAGGTTTTTAAAAAATCTTTTCTGTCCTAAGAAATGGGAATTCAAACATTAGCGATCTGAGTTTAAGCAGTTCCTATTGTGTAAAATCTGGGACCTTAAAATCTTTCATATGACAAGCAAATTAGAAACAATCTAACAATTTCCTAGAATCAGCCCAGGCCCTTTAGATGTCTATCAAGGTCCCCACCCCCTTCAACCCACACACAGATTCAGGACCCATCTCTCCCAGAGGAGATGTTATAGAGAAGAGAGGAGGGTGGTAGAGGAAGCTGTTTGCCACTTGTAACTATTTCCCAACAACCTGCAAATGGTCCAAGTTCCTTGGCAGCATGCTACACATCAAATTAAATCTGAAGTGCTAATTTGGCACAATTTTTTATTCATAACATCAATTCTCAACATTAATTTTGACATGTCCTTTTTTTTTTCCTGTTAATATTTCCAAATGAAACTGAAACATTACTTGGCAAAAGGAGTATCTGCTGAGAAATAAGATGAGGCCCCCTGCTTCTGGCTACAGTGGAGCTGAGTTCCCTGCCCACCCCAACCCCTTCAGGGAGGTGAGCACGGTTTCCTTATTAGGCCTTGGAGCCAGCTCTCCCTTCAGCTCTCTGGCAGTGACCCCAGAGAGCTGATGAATGGCTCTTATTTCCTACTCATAACCTAGTTTGTAAGCTCATAAATCACCCCCCAAACACCCTGAAACCCATTTCCTAGGCTCTTCTCTTGATAAACCACAGAGTTTGCTACCTGGGAAAAGCCAGGAGATCAGCTTGGAGATCTGCGCTCCTCTCCTCGAGCCCATTAGGTTCAGGTGTAAGTCGTTTCAATCATTAAAATATCTGCCGGCTGGAAGGTTTGCTGCTGGAAGTGTATGTGTGCCTGTCTGTGGTCATGACCAATGCCTGAAGGCTGTGTTTGTTAGGAGTGGGGAGAATGGGAGGAGCAGAGAGTGACTAAGTACTGGACTGTACTGTGCTCAGTTGTATCTGACTCTTTGTGACCCTTTGGACTGTAGCTCGCCAGGCTCTTCTGTCCATGGGATTCTCCAGGCAAGGATACTGGAGTGGGTTGCCATTTCCTCCCCCAGGGGATCTTCCCAACCCAGGGATCGAACCCAAGTCTCTTGTGTCTCCTACATTGGCAGGCAGATTTCCCACCACTGAGCCACCTGGGAAGCCTGGCTATATAGTACAACACCAAAAATCAGTGTGTTTCATTGTTGTGCAGTCGCTAAGTTGTGTCCGACTCTTTATGACCCTATGGACTTCAATGCATCAGACTTCCCTGTCCACTGCACACTTGAAACTAGTTTCTCCCACTCACAAATCCAAGCATTTCCATACCACCTTGGTGACTTTGGCCACATCTATGTTCTCCATATATCAATTAAAAATTTTACTTACATCTCTATTTTCCAACTCAGTTTCTATTTCAAACCTAGTCTTTAAAAATATCTGTGAAATATAGGATTTGTGTTCTACTTATGTATTTTATAGGAGAAGGCAATGGCAACCCACTCCAGTACTCTTACCTGGAAAATCCCATGGACAGAGGAGCCTGGTAGGCTACAGTCCATGGGGTCGCTAAGAGTCGGACACGACTGAGCGACTTCACTTCACTATGTATTTTATAATGCCTACTAAAATAAACACAGAACAATGACATGTTTAAAAAGTGACCTATGCAACATCTAAAATTGAACATTTATTATTGGTAAACTGTATACTACACCGAGAAGGAAAACTGCTCTAGAAGATTCACCATCAGTGATATTAAAGGTCAGAGGACTAGTATGAGAAAGCTAAGTTCCTGATGAGAACGTTTTTGCCTATAATGTTTCTAAGACTGAATGAAGCACTGCTGGGGCAATGCTACAGAATTCAGACTTGCAAGGGGCTGCCAGTAACTTAAAATCCAGCTGTGAAGCACATTAATACAGGAGACAACTGTATCCAAGCAGGAGGACCCTGAGGCCTCGGCAGAACTGGCCCCCACCTGCGCCTTCTACCTGCCTTTTGTGTGCAGAAAAACTTCAGTCAAAGAATACATGTAATCAGAGAACTGAGGACATGCAGAAAGAAAAGAAACTGTCAAGCAAGATAAACTAATAATAATTTAGCCATTAAACAAAATCAAGGACCTTTAGTTCTTCTTCAAGGCACAGATGGTAAAGAATCTGCCTGCAATGCGGGAGACTTAGGTTTGATACCTGGGTCAGGAAGATCCCCTGGAGGAGGAAATGGTAACCCACTCCAGAATTCTTGTCTCCAGTCTTTGGGGTCACAAAGGGTCAGACAGGACTGAAGCACGCATGCAAAGGCTATAGATGATATTCTGAGCCATATCCTTTGAGCTATTTTGCAGATACTGAAACCCACACCAGGTGGAAGAAGTTAACTGTAAGCTCCTCACAAGCATACAGTCTCCTCTCAAGACCCCAGACGGGTTAGAACCAGAAGGTTGATGATGCTAATTTCTAATAACCTCACCACCAAACAATTAGAAGAATGTCTACGAGTTGATCACGCCTTGCTCCATGAACACTGTAAGATTCCTCAGTACCTGCTCCAGGGTGGGCCACATAGTCTTGAGGGCATTAGCCTGTTGTGGTCCCCTTTGCCTGGCTAAGCAATAAAGCTATTTCTTTCTACTTCACTCCAAAGTCTATCCCCCAGATTTAATCTGGCACCAGTGTACAGAGGCTGAATTTTGGCAACACAACTAGTGTATGTTAGTTAATTGGAAAGAAAATGTTTTACAATTGAAAAGGCAATATACCAGCACAGAGCAAAGTTATCAATGAAAGGTTTTACAGTACTGTATTGAGAGAATTGAGCTCAGTGGAAGTGAGAAACCTACATTTATCAACAGTGTTGTAAATAAAGCTTGGACCTAAACTGGGTTGTTACGGACTTTCTAAATCACACGATATTGCCTTCATTTCATTAACTGTAAAACTTTCACTTAGATTTTTCATGGTGGAACAGGTTTGACCTACTGGCAAAGACCTTGTTCAGAGTCAAATCTACAATGGAAAGTATCAAGGCCTAACCTAATACTTAGATATCATGTGTTGGGTACTCGACTCTCTAAGTCTCTAAGAGCTCTTGAACTCTAGCCATTTATCCTGCTATTGTTTTGACCTTGGAGGGAGATCAAAGTCCTGGGCAGGCTGGTAAGGAGCTTGACCAAGCTCCATCAGTCTGTATCATAACCAGCCCTATGTATATGGGAGCTCTATGCCTCAAGCAGAGGAGAGAGGGAATGGATGGCTTAGTCCAACTCAGCTTTAATCTTGAGAAAAGTCAGTGCTATTGCTCTGGGGTCAGAGAGGATACAGAAAAACCTCATTTTTGAAAGTCCTAGAGGTCACCGCGTGCTAAGTTGCTTCACTCGTGTCTGACCCTTTACGACTTCATGGACTGTAGCGCACCAGGCTCCTGAGTCCATGGGATTCTCCAGGCAAGAATATTGGAGTGGGTTGCCAGGTAGGTCATATGATAAATTTTACTTCAAATATAGTCTGTTAATATATTGTTCCCAATTTTACAATTGTTCATGGTGGTTCTTTATGCTGTATTATGGACAGGAATAGAAGAAAGCCCCTTCAGCTACCACACATCTTTTTTTTTCTGGCTGCACAGTTTGTGGGATCTTAGTTCCCTGACCAAGGATCGAACCTGGGTCTTGGCAGTGACAGCACCAAGTCCTAACCACGGGAATGCCATGGAATTCCCTGTAGTTTAAATTTTAGTAAGGAATACTATGCTTGACTATGTTTATGAGAGTTTGAATTTTCAACAGAGTATCTAGATCTCATATAAAACACGGAATTTTGTATTTGTGTCATGTCAAATAGATAATGAACTATAGTTTTCATCTTTCCCAAAGCCACACAGAAATTTCATCATTTTATCCTTTACCATCTTTCTATGGTGTCTGATGACCTTTTGCAAAATTATTTTGTTTTATTAACAGCTTATATTTGAATGTCTGTAGTAGTGTGGAACTCTGTCTTCCCCAAAGAATCTTATCCCATAAGACAGTTCTGTTACCATAAGCCTCCGTATGTTGGCCTAAATTCTTTCTTGTAATTTCCAAGAGCTGACTCTTATGCCAGCCACTGAAATAATCCAAAATTTACTATTTTTTTTAATCAATCACATCCCACCTGCTTCCAAATGAAATTTGAAGCAGTCTGTTCAGAAGACATGCATGGCAAATATCTGATGCATAAGAGTTAACTCTCAAGTTCCCTAGACACACCCTAGTCCAAATTAAGCATTCCTGGTGCCCCAGTTATTTCTCATATGATTAGGGATTAGTTTCCTTATAAGAAAAGATACCAGAAAATAAAATGGTGGTTTCCAGAGGCTGAAGAAAGGGAGAAGCGGGGTTGTTGTTTCATGGTTGTAGAATTTCAGTTTTGCAAGACGAAAATGTTCTTGAAAAGTGTTATACTACTATACTGTACACATAAAAATAGTTAAGATGATAAATATTATATGCTTTTCACACACAGAAAAATAACAATGGATACATGTAACAAAGACTGTTGAAACAGTAAGGAAAAAAGGAGGTCTCTTTCTGATCTCATAACAATGTTTTTATTCTGTTGGCTTCAATGCTAGACCTTCTCATCAATGAATATACCAAACCAAACCTTGTTTCAGAGCTCTGTTAGATGGGAGACAAGGGGAGGGATTAGGACTATGGTAGGGGCTCTGAAAATGAGGCAATAATTTAGTCATCAGTCTGAGACAACTTGATTGCAGAACCTAAACTGCAAAATCTGATGTTGCTACTACAGTGGTCAGGGATTTGGAGATTTTTTTATGTCGGATTAAAATCGACACCTTGACTTGAACTTGAAAGTGAAAAATCTGCAGTGCAGACCAGCAGGCTGGAGGTCTAGGAAGGCTGATGGTTCAGTTCTAGTCTGAACGAGGGCAGCTTGTAAACCCAGGAAACCTGATGGTGTAATTTCTCTCCAAAAACAGTCTGCTGGAGAAGTTTCTCTTGCTCAATCTTTTCTCCCCCTTCTATTTTATTTTTCCCCCTAATGTTTTATACAATTTTTAAAGTTTACTTTATATTCATAGTTATTACAAAATATTGGGTAGATTCCTTGTATTGTACAATATGTCCTTGAGCCTATCTTATACTCAAAATTTGTGTCTCCCACTCCCACCTTTATTGTTTCCCTGCAACTAGTAACCACTAATTTGTTCTCTGTATATGAGCCTGCTTCTTTTTCTTTTTGTTCACTAGTTTGTTGCATTTTTTAGATTCCACATTTAAGTGATATCATACAGTACTTTTATTTCTTTAACTTTTTACACCCAACAAAATGCCTTCTAAGTCCATCCATATTGCTGAAATGGCAACATTTCATCCTTTTTTTTTTTATGGCTGAGTGCTATTCCAGTGTGTGTGTGTACACACTACATTTTTATTCATTTATCTCTTGATGGGCATTTAGGTTGTTACCATACCTTGATAACTACAAATCATGTTGCTATGAACATTGGGGTATGTATCTTTTTGAATTAGTGTTTTTTCAAATACTCACCCAGGAGTGGAATTGCTGGGTTATATGGTAGTTTTAGTTTTACTTGACAAGTTTCCATACTGTTTTCCACAGTGACTGCACCAGTTTACCAGTTCCCACCGACAGTGTACAAGGGTTTCCTTTTTTTGGCCAACATTTTTGTTATTTGTGTTCATTTTGATTATGGACATTCTGACAGCTGTGAGGTGATATCTCATTGTGGTTTTAATTTGCATTTCCCTGATGATTAGTGATGTTGAGCCTCTTTTCATGTGTCTATTGGTTGCGCAGGTCCTCTTTGGAGAAATATCTATTCAGTTCTTCTGCCCATTTTTTAAATTGGTTTCATGTTTCTTGATGTTGAGTTGTATGAGCTCTCTGTATATGTTGGATATTAGTCGAATGGGTGCTATCATTAACAAATACCTCAGTAGGTTGTCTTTTCACCAATATTTTTATTCTATTCAGGCCTTCATCTTGTTGGAAGAGATGCACCCATATATGGAGGGCAGTCTGTTTGCTAAAAATTCAGCGATTTAAACATTAATCTCCTCCCAAAACACCTTTCAAGCTAACACACAAAAGCAATAATCAGAGCTATTTCCATGAGACAACAGAAGTGCTAGCAGTAGTGAAGTGTTGAAATTTCAAGACTCCACTGAGATTTAAGTGAAAGGACAAGTCCTGTAGAAAACTAGGAAAGAACATTCCAGTAAGTGGCACCAGTGTGAGTGTGTTTGTCTATCTGTCTCTCAGTAGGTCTGACTCTTTGTGACACCATGGACTCTGTCCATGTCTCTCTGTCTGTAGGATTCTCCTGGCAAGAATACTGGAGAGGGTGGCCATTCCCTTCTCCAGGGGATCTTCCCAGCCCAAGGATCTCCTGCACTGCAAGCAGATTCTTTACCATCTGAGCCACCAGGGAAACCCACCAAAGGGCTATCGTGCATGCCAAGTAGCTTCAGTCGACTCCAACTCTTGGCAACCCCAGGATCCTCTGTCCATGGGGATTCTCCAGGGAAACACTGGAGTGGGTTGCCATTTCCTCCCCCAGGGAGGACTATAGTAGGAGAGTATTTCTAAGGAATAAAGGAGGGATCAGGCTGGGGCAGCAAGAGCACTGGAGCTGAGGTCAAAGCAGCAATGGAAAGTCACATGCAGATCACTGGAAGGACTGGGGGTTTTAGTCTGAAGGGTGGTAGCCATTCCACAGTCAGAGCAGAAAAATAACATGAGCTAGTTTTATAATATTCTTTTACTGATGCTATTTCAATTAAACAGGCCTAAATGGTATAAAGGCAGGCACTGTTTCAGACATTTCTCAGATGTCATTTGAACTGGAGTCCAAAGCATTTGAGTGAATTATTGAAGGTCACAAAGCTGGCAAGTGACAGAGCCGGATCTGATTCTCTTTTCCCTCCCATGATATGCTGACTTCCAGGTCATTCTGACCTTCCTATGACATATAGGATTTCCAGGTCACTGTTTGGTGAGTTAGAGTCATGATTTGTTGTTGTTGTTTAGTTACTAAGTTGTATCTGGTTCTTTGCAACCCCATGGATTGTAGTCTCCTCTGTCCATGGGTTTTCCCAGGCAAGAATCCTGGAGTGGGTTGCCACTTCCTTCTCCAGTGGATCCTCACAACCCAAAGATCGAACCTGCATCTCCTGCTTGTCAGGCAGATTCTTTACCACTGAGCCACCAAGGAAGCCCAGAGGCATGATTACTGAAGCCATTAATTTAGCATTCTCAGAAACAGTCACAGTAGTCCATAGTAAAAAGATCCAACTCCTTTCTTCTTCATTGTGAGCAACTTTATTCCTACCTTCTAATATGCTCTTTTGCTTCAAAATGTCAGTCTATTCATTCTCCCAGATTTCAATCTACTCAGTGATATAAAGAAACATGTTTTTTCCCCTTTCCTCCAGTCAGGAGGGTAAGAGATATTTCCCTGGATGATGCTATTATAATATTCAACAGCAGCTCCCTGGAGAGAAAGGATAATTCAAAATCTTAAACAAGATATTCAATTTGAGATTAGTTAAGTGGTTATTTGGCTGAAAGGGATTTGACAAACAAGAAGCACTTTTATATCTTCAGGTGAAGGAAATATTCAGTTGGATTTAATTAGCAGTGGGATTTTTCTGGCACCTCTCCATTACGAACCTTCAAGCATTGAAAGGATAATTAAAATTTCTGCAGGTTAATAATCACAATAAAGTTTCATTTAAAAAATGAGAATTCATAGCTCAAATGCAAAATACTGGTGTAGGATTCCCAAGTGTATTTCCTCCAATATCACAGTTAATATACAGACTGTAGTCATGCATTTTATTAACAGTTGTGGTCTTGATCAATTTGCTTTAAAATCACACAGCTTTCAAGTCTGATAATTTTAAGCTTGGAAGAACATACATCATGAATAAATGTTGGCACTGAGTTTCTTCAAAATTCTCCAGTAAACACATTATCCTTTGGCACAGAAGAAATGCTTACAGATGAGAAGAGAGACCCTGTCTTTGTTGGTTTTATTAGTAGAGGCATGGTGGCTCAGGATCAAGGTCACTGATCAAGGTCATTGTGATCATGATCAGGATGATAGTGAGAAATAGAAGGGTTCTGGCAGAGGGAGTAATGGGTAGCTAGTCTTCCACTCTGAAGTCTCCTTTTATATATTCTAAGTGTGGGAGGACAGGATTCTCCTTCTTTTGTCCCTTTATTTCTCATTGTTCTTATCCCCGGTGGGGAAGACGGATTTAAGCATGACATGTGAAAATTCTACTGCGAGAGATGACAAGATGACAGATATTAGAAAAGGAAAAGTTTGCTTATATTTTTAGATACTTCATCCATGAAGAATTGAGTTTTTAAGGCAAAAGATTGGTAATGGAAAAATGTAGCTGCGCTGAGGTCCTAGAGGAAGAGTGATGAAGAGGAAGGACAAGGAGACGAAGGGAAAGTGAACTCCAGGAGGCCCTGTGCACCCCAGGTGCCCACGGAACACTCACAGAAAGGGGCACAAAGGGCGGAGCCAAGAGAGATTGCCTCTGGCCTCTGGATAATGTGAGGATTTCCGGAAGCTTTCTGAGAGGATATCTTGCCTTTCCATGTTTGTAGACCATAAGTGTAAGTTACCAGGTCTGTTTCCAAAGATATTTGAAAGAATGCCTATACGCCTATTCATCTTTCAGTCCTTCTGGTGATGTACTGCAACTAGAGTATACAGGCTACTGAGAACTAACTGTTAAATTTTCGGGAATCTTGGGGACAACTGTTAAATCATTGATAGCTTGCAAAGGCTATGATGAAAGTATTTCTACCACGAAATTCAGCAATGCTCCTAAACAGGCCCTACCCTAGAGAGCCAGTTTTTAAACCTTTTTTTAGCACACCACTGAAATTTTCTACTCACCACTCAATACTGTACCATCTGGGTTTTGCTTCACTTTCCATCTCACTTATTACTATTAGAGACCACAGATGGCATTCTTTCCAGACACAGTTATCCCACAACTCACACTCTTCCTGACCTCTCAGCATGGGACAGGGTCAGTTGAGTCCATCTTCCCTCTCCTCCTAATCATGGTTATCTCTTGGGTCCAGAGTGATTCCAAATTCTCTTCCTGGTCAGTTTCAACCGTTCTGTTTCTTTCCCCCTTCCCTCAAATGTCAGTATTTCCCCTGAGTGTGAGGCAAGCCTTCTTCCCTCTTTCTCCCTCAACCAGCCCGTTTATTGCCTGTTTTTTCTTATTGCTCAAGTTTAGGTGATGGCCATGTCAGCCCCTTCTCCCAGGCTCACAGTTCAGTGTTCCAGGCTAGTATTTCAATAGTCTGCTAGTGTTAGCACATGATATGCCCCACAGTATCATAAACTCAACCTTTCTGAAAGTAAACTCATTATCTCCCACATCTTTCCTCAGCTCTTGCCCTGACTTCCTTATTTGTGCCAAAAAACACCATCATCAGACCAATTCTCTCTATCCTGGTCTGCTTATCACAGGTAACTTACAATTATTTATTTATTTTTAAATTTGGGGGCTCAAAAATCACTGTAGATGGCAACAGCCACCATGAAATTAAAAGACACTTGCTCCTTGGAAGAAAAACTATGGCCAACCTAGACAGCATATTAAAAAGCAGAGACATTGCTTTGCCAACAAAGGTCCATCTAGTCAAGGCTATGGGTTTTTCCAGTGGTCATGTATGGATGGGAGAGTTGGACTATAAAGAAAGGTGAGCATTAAAGAACTGATGCTTTTGAACTGTGGTGTTGGAGAAGATTGTTGAGTGTCCCTTAGACTGTGAGGAGATCAAACCAATTAATCCTAAAGGAAATCAGTCCTGAATATTTATTGGAAGGACTGATGCTGAAGCTGAAACTCCAATACTTTGACCACCTGATGGAAAGAACTGACTCATTTGAAAAGACCCTGATGCTGGGAAAGATTGAAGGCGGGAGGAGAAGGGAATGACAGAGGATGAGATTGTTGGATGGCATCACCGACTCAATGGACATGAGTTTGAGTAATCTCTGGGAGTTGGTGATGGACAGGGAAGCCTGTTGTGCTGCAGTCCATGTGGTCGCAAAGAGTCGGACACGACTGAGCAACTGAACTGAGCTGAATTTACAAATAAGAAATTTAAAAATAATCTTTGTTTTCCTTCCTTATTTACATTTAATTTATAACATATCTTCCTAAAATATTTCTTCCTACTACATCTATATTGTCCCTGACATTCATTTATTCATCACACTGCTTTAGCTAAAATTTGCTTGTTTGGTCCTCTTCACCACTGCACTAGACTTTGATTAATACTTTGTTTTCCTGTCCCAAAAACCTGTTGAGATGGGAGGCACCAGGTGGAAGGCAGACAATCTCTATAACATGCAGATGCTAAGCTATCTATGTTGGTTTTACTTAAATCCTTTTCTCTCTCTCCCTTCAAGAGGTGGAGTTCCTCTTGAATGTAGGTTGAATTTAGTTGATCAAATTCTAATAAATAGGAGTAGAAGTGACTGTGTGAGACTTCAGAGACTAGGTCATTAAAAGCACCAGGCTTCCTCTCCTCTTCCTTGACCTTGGATCATTCACTCCAGGGGAAGTCAGCCACGATGCCATGAGAGTGTCAGGCAGCTCTATAGAGAGGGCTGTGTGGTAAGAATCTAAGGACGTCTAGGAGAGCCATGAGACTGAGCTGCATTTGTAGATCCTCCAGCCTACTGAAGTCCTCCTGTCATTATAGTCCTGGCCCAGAGCTTGACTGCCACTTCCTGTGTTACCCTGAGTCAGAACCATCTTAGTAACTCACTCCTGGATCCTTGCCCCTTGGAAACTGTGAGAACATAATTGTTTGTTGCTTTAAACTGGTACTTATTGAGGTCATGTCTTAAGCAGCAATAGACAACAAATCTATTAGCTATCTTTCATCTATCTTTCACCTCCAAGGTCACCTTTAAAGGGAGCATTCTAATGATGGAAAGCTAAAACTTTCCAAAGGCTTTGGAAATAGACTTCCCACTAGGTAAAGTCCTGTCTTTTTAGTCTGGTATTCAAGGCACTCTACAATATATCACTCTCCAATATATCTCTTCAGCCTTATATCCCAGAATACTCCCTATTACAGTGGATGTTCAGCCAATTGAGAATGTTATCCATTCTCTATATAATACACTGTATTTCCTATACCATTCCTAGTCCTGAAAAAGGAATGTAGTAGCTTTGTTATGGTGATCACAGAGACTTTTAGATTCACCATCTTTTCAAACCCTCTTCTTTACAGAAATTCAGGCAAAAGTGCTTCTCTTACATATAGTGGAAAGGGAGAATTTAGAAGGAATTTAGGATTAGACTATATTTCAGGTCATCTGGTTTTTCTGCAGTTAGACTGTTTTGTTTGGTTAGAGGTGTGACTCTGCCCTCTTTTCTCTGCTCTCAGCCTCTATTGCTTTTGGCTTGGGCCCAGTTCCTGCAGGGCCGCTGCTTTCTGGAAATCCCTAGCTAAATGTTTACCCTCTATCTCCTGCTAGTTCTTGACACTTGTTCCAATCTCCTTAATATTTGAAAATTATTCCCACTTTGACCATAGATATGAATCTCCTTTGTTTTCTTCAATTAGCCATTTTTAATTCTATGGCTCCTGCACTTAGACTTGTAATTAAATTCACTTCAGTATCTTGGTTTCTTAGAAAGCAAAATACCCAACACATCCCCCTTCCTTCTCAGAGGACTCCCAGCCATCTCTGCCCTGCCTGGAGGTCCACTGACGCAGTAATGGGTGGCTTCTCCAGTCCTCTGGATGCTCCTCACTATACATGGAGCCATACCCCTGTGAAGTTGATGACAGGATGATTTCATGCGTCATGTGCCTGCAAAAATGTCTACCTCTTTTCTTTCTCTCCTTTCTTCCTCTTCTTTCTTCTCCTTTTCCTTCTTCTTAAAAAATTGAATTAAAAAAATTAAGTTTTTTAAATCTTTATTTTCTGTACTTTTTCTGTTTCTCTATACTTTTCTGTTTTTCTCCATGCTTTCACCTTGTGGATCATGTGCTCATGTAAAAACAGTCAATGCTTTAAACTTTAGCCAAAAAAAATAAAGAGCCAGTCGAGTCCTCCTTACCAGCAGCTGTTGTAGGAAGGGTGGACTTTCAGTTTCTCCAGGTTGATGCCTCTCAGTTCACAATGGGAACATCTCAAGTCCTGATGCACACTGTCCATTTAAATTATCTTAACATATGTATATGGATGAATTGAAGCCTATTTTTGCTCAACTGTCCCATGAGAAGAGAGTAGTCAGGCATGAGTCGGCCACCTGATATGCCCTTAAAGTGGGTAGTGACTTGTAAATATTTCTCAGCTCCCTAGGTGCCAAACTCCATTAGCTTATATCTGAAAGCACCAGAAAAAAAGTCACATTTGCCTCTTTAAGACTATCACATATTTGTTTGGTATGTCTTTTTTTTTTTTCCATTTATTTTTATTAGTTGGAGGCTAATTACTTTAGACTTTTGGACTCTGTGGGAGAAGGCGAGGGTGGGATGATCTGAGAGAATAGCATTGAAACAAGTATATTATCAAGTGTGAAACAGATCGCCAGCCCAGGTTGGATGCATGAGACATCCATGCTCGGGGCTGGTGCACTGGGAAGACCCAGAGGGATGGGATGGGGAGGGAGGTGGGAGGGGGGATCAGGATGGGAAACACATGTAAATCCATGACTGATTCATGTCAATGTATGTTTGGTATGTCTTAGACAATGACAATCTACCAATACTTCTACATGGAGACAACCATATTGACCATCTAGAAAGGGATATGGAAAACTGGCAGGACAATATCTTCTACAGGATAAATCTACGTCTCAGAGAAATAAGTAACTTGACCAGGAACTAAGAGAGAAAGAGGAATCAAAGGAACAGCTCAGTCAACCTACCTGCCAGACCAGTGCATATTTCAGGGAGTTATGCTGATGACATGTGATAATTAGTGACTGTCCATTTGGCTATAGTGCCCAGTTGTTTAGTCAAACATAGTCTCAAAGTCTCCATGAAATATTTTTTAAATGTGATGAATATTTAAATTGGTAGACTGAGGACAGCAGATTATGCTGCCATAATGTGGGTGGGCCTCATCCAATAAGTTGAAAGCATTTAGAGAAAAGATTGAGCTTTCCGGAGGAGGAGGGAAATGTGTCTCCAGATTGTCTTATGAGTAAATACTCATCAGAACTTCCAGTCTGCTGGTCTGTTCCACAGATTTCAGACTTGTCAGGCCCCATCATCTCATGAACCATTTAAAACAAATCCATGAATACATCCTATTTGTTCTGTTTCTCTGGGACCTTAGCTAATACATAACGATACTGAATTTAAGTCATACTTATCATCCAGATACAGGACCATTTGTACTATTGTATTGTGCTAGTATTCCTTATTGCTCCTGGAATTCCTGACTAGCATTTACTTAGTTCTTAGTATACACTTAGTATATAGACTCTGCACTAAATATTTTCCATAGATCATGGTTTTAAACTATACAGTAACCATCCACAGTTGCTGTATATTTTATTTTATGCATCTGGCTTTGTGGGGAGCCGGCCTGACTGCTCAGGCCCCTTCTTGGCCCTAAGAAGGATCCAAAGGTCCCTCTCTGTCCCGCCACCCCTGATTTATTAAAGTGCAAATTGGCCTTTCTCACCTCCCTCAAGGAAATTGCTGCAGCCACCATTTGCCCATTCTCCTGACTCTGATAAGATTATCGGGCTCCTGTGAATGGTTTATGTCTAGGTAGTCTTTAACTGATTGTAAGACTCTGGTGCCATGCTCTGCTAGAGCTGAGATAAAACTCCTGAGCTAAAGCTAGTGTCTGCAGTTCTGCACGTATGCATGTCTTTGATCTAAAATTTGGTGAGTCCTGTTAGCATATATATGTATGTTACCCCTCAATAAAGTCGTTGGAATCAGTCACAAGCTGACTCCGTCTCTCTCAACCCCATCTTTCCGAGTCTTTTATTTCTCAGGTGCTCTGGTGATTGCGTCCTCGACCTGTTCGTTTTGCCGGCAGGTCCGGCATGGCTTTAAGGAGAAAAAGGATAAAGGAAAAGAAAACAGAAGAGAGGGAGGGCAAGGAATGAAAAGGAACACTTATCCATGCCTTATACAATCAGTAAGAGGGAAATCCAGGACTTTGATCAAAATCTAACTCCAAGAGTCACATTCATACCAGTACACTGATCTTAGGTAAAGGCAAATCCACAAGTAACCTGTGAATTGAGGCTCTGACATTAGGGACTCCAAGCTCATGAATAACATTCAGTTTAGTAATCCTGTTCACTAGCATTACCAGTTTCTAAGTAGCTGGCCCTGGTAAGAAATGGGTTAAACTTGAGCTGAAGAACAAAGAATGATCAAACATTATTAAAAGACAATCTACAAATCAAACCTCCAGATTTGCTGGTTTCTTTAGAATAACTGACATATGGAAGTTTCACACCCCATTTAGTTTATTTACATGCCATCATTGGACATTAGGAGTATACATAGATGAGATTTTCAAAATTTTCACTTCAAAGAGAACCATACCTGCTTAAATGCCAAAGTCTTTTAAAATAATTGTTAACAAAATTTTCTAAAATACACTATATTTGCCACCACCTTCCCTCAAAACACAGACTGAACATAACTCAAATGCATCTTTAAGACATACGATGACCATTACTACTACACCTTTTGTTTACCAAACACCTTCCAGACCTAATGATGCATGAAGAATTTTTTTTTTTCCCTGCACTAAAGAGAATTGGATATCTGGGATTTTACAGTTTTGTCTACTTCTTGTAATGCTCGATTTCCTTGTATATCTCTAGTAGCTTTCCTGGTGGCTCAGTGGTAGAGAATCTGCCTGCCAATGCAAGAGACACAGGTTTGATCCCTGGTCCAGGAAGATCCCCTGGAGAAGGAAATGGCAACCCACTCCATGGTTGCCTATGGATAGAGGAACCTGGTGGGCTATAGTCCATGGGTTCTCAAAAAGAGTCAGACATGACTGAGCAACTAAAATAACAACAAAATCTGCTGGTACTCCTCTCCACTGCCTTTAGTGTCTTTACTGCCTCTTGTATGTGAGGTATCTACACCTGAAATCATTATCTTTGCCAAGACCCTCTTTTTTAAACAGCATGGTTATTCTCTATGCCCTAAATTTCATATTAATGTTTAACTTCTTTTAATCTCTTGTTTCTCAAGTTGAACATATTGGCAAATTGGGTTGAATCTACTTTCTCCTATAGATTTTTGGGTGACTTATTAACATATATAATTCTCCAGCAAGATTTATTCAAATGGGCTACAGTCCATGGGATCATACAGAGTCAAATATGCTCTGAGCATGCAACACAAAGAGTTGCAAATGGTTGTAAGAAAAATCAGGGCATAAAAAAGGTTTGAAAATAGTTGCTAAAGTTATAACTCACAAGCCCAATAATATTCCTTGAATCATGTAAATAAAGGTTAGAATTTCTTTTTTATTTTTAATTACTAGTTGATGACTTAGACTGCTTCTTTAAAGTTACACACCTTAGAGATGGTCCTGTGATTTAGTAGCTATTCAGATCCCGTGTGTTGAAAAAAAGTGACAGAGCAGATGTATAGATGCACTCTTTATTTTTCATGGATTGAGGGCCATTCTACACCATCAGATCTTGGGTTTGTGTAGTCATTTTTCTCATTTCTCCTGGATCCTTTTCCATTCATTTCAAGGATCTTGTCTGTGCTCTTCAAGGATGGGAGAGGAAAGGTATCATGGAGAAAAGAACAGAGGCTTACAATGTGCTGCAGAAAAGAGGCTATAATCTGGATGCAGGAGCCTGTGCTATGATCTAACTTGTTATGTGTCCATGAGAAAATCTCTCAGTCACAGGAGGTGACTGGCTAAGTCCACTCTAGCATGAGACCCAGCACCTAGTCAGTGCTTAAGAAATACTCAGAATGATTTCTTATTCCCCCTCCAGCTCTAGAATTCTGAGTCTATAATTCTAGCCAAGCAGTTCTGGCAGAATTGATTCTTAATAAAGATATCCCCCAAGCACTGAAAATTTGGACCCCAGCTGCTGAGTTACTTTCAGCCTCTGCTTCCCAGGAGAGGATGGATGGCAGTCCCATTTGTACTGCCTGTAAAATTATGCAGAGTGGACCACTGCAATATACCTAATAAACCAGCTGGCATTGCTTTAGTTTTTCCCAGAAACTGCCTACCACACATTACACCAAAAGGAGTGCATCTGCCTACACACAGGGCACACAGACCTGCTTGCTCACTGAGAGGTTTTCCCTACTGAAGAGGTCAAGGTGAGTCGGTTACCGTGCACTGGATTTATTTGTTGTCTCCCAAAACTGTAAAGGGGCCTCCCGGGTGGCTCAGTAATAAAGGACCCTCCTGGGTCAGGGTTCAATCCCTGGGTCAGGAAGATCCCCCAGAGAAGGAAATGGCAACCCACTTTAGTATTCTTGCCTGGGAAATCCCTTGGACAGAGGAGCCTGGCGGGCTACAGCCCATGTGGTTGCAAAAGAGTCCAACATGATTTAGCGACTAAACAATAACAACAAAATTATACAGAGCTGGAACCCAGGTCAGTGCAGATGCTAAAGGAAGAGGAATAGTGTGGAAAAAGTGGACAAGAAGAAAGTTTAGACAAAATCGGTTTGGGCTTGGTAACTAATGGACAGTTACTCTCATCTGGCTCTTTCTTCCTGTCACTTTCTGAGAGACTGTCCAAGAAGCTCTGAGATTACGATATGATCCATTCCCAGAAGGTTTGGAGGAAGTGGAATCCACATTGTCCCAGAACCAATGCTACTAGGACTGAAGAGTGTATTAGGCATCACAAGCACAGTCGGGGAGAAGTCTCAGCCTGGGAGAAGTCGGGATGGTTTAACTGTGGGTCCAGTGTGCTTGTTTTTTTTGTTTTCTTACCAAATCCTAGTTATTCTATCACATAGCTCCTCAGACCTAGATATTTGGCCTTGCTTTCAGTTTTTTGAATGGACTTTAGCCCCCTACTCTGTTCTGCTAAGAATCCACTTAAATTGAAGCCAGATGCCTTGATTGGTTTCTGCTATCCCCTGTCCCTCAGGGTCAGACCTTACTGGCCTCCCAACTTCAGGACACTCAGGAGAGTCTTATTCATAAGAGACAGATACAGATAATTGAGGACACCTATATTACGTCCACCAGCCTGGCTTTTCATGTAGTCACTGACCAGAATCTTTAGGTTGCATGTTTCACCTATGGAATTGGGCTAAACACAATCTAGATTTTTTATGCCTCTTTAGATAGTACACTGAGGTCAGGAAGCGGCCACTCACCTGGATCAGTCCTCCCTCCTCAGTCCTTTCCAGGTTTGCTTTAGTCTTCCTTCCCACTTAAGTCTCATGATGCACCATGACTGAGTGGGACATCCCAAACCAATCAGTTTTTTTCCTATTTGCAACAATATTGTGGACTCTCATCAGTTACAAATAAAAACATGCATAGTCAAGTATGCTTGTATATAACAAAACCTCAAGGCTTCCTTCTGGGTTATTACTTTTCACTCCAAAAGTGAGGATGGGCCAAAGTGAGGATGGAAGATCTTGCCCTGCAGTGAAGGCACTGGGAAGAAACCTCATTCAGAGGCTTGAGAATCAGTAAGGAAACCAGTCTCCAGTGGACCAACCATGTCTGCATCTACGGTTTACATGCAGCTCCCCTGGGTGACGCATGAGCTGCTGGGTTTCAGGTGACTTTATCTACTTGTTTACCAGAGTTAGTAGCAAATATCAGTTCTTTCCTCTGGGAGGGCTTAGGTGGCCTATCTTCCCTGTGTACCAGTCAAGTAAGGTCGAAAGGTGTAAGTCTTTGTTTGTGAAACTCAACTGCAAAGGCTGAGACAGGATTTGCAGTGAGCTTTCAAAAGAATGATAACTCTTTTCCTTGTGTAAACTTTCCCACCACTATATCTGGAGTACAGAACTGTGTGAACACATAATTTTTCTGTTTTAAACCATCTCCTATTTGTGGCTTACCTGGAGGAGGGCAGGAAGGAGGGTGGTAAGAGTGGAAAAAGGAAGGGGCACGCCTATTAGGAGTCCTGGGTTGGAATTCTTACTTTACTGCCCTACTGCCTATGACCCTGGACATGGGACTTAAACTCTCCAGATCAGGGTGCCCACATTATTTAAATGAACACACTACTTTGAAGTATTTGCATGTTTTAAATCACTTATTCCTTATAACATAGCAAATGTACTATCCATCACCTCCTTTGTCTCCTCCTCTTTTAAAGGTCATTGTCTCCTACTTGTATTAAACCCTTCCCATCCTCCCGTCCCAAAGCCCCAACATCCTTGTAACATGATGTATAAAATTAAGAGGTTAAAAAGAAGAAATGATACTTACAGAACATTTGAAAATACATCTAGAAATTGGGATGTTATACTGGGTAGACCAAATAACTTTGTGATTATTTCTCTGTCCTATTTAAAAAAATAAAAAGAATTCAATAGTTACCTGTCCCTCTAGATTTCCTGAGAGTATTTTCAGATTATTTCTATGGGGGAAAAAAAAAACCACCAAAAACTCATGTGAAAAAAAAAACTCATGTTAATTTCCCTTGTTAATTATTTCTACATGCATGTGCACATATCTGAATAATGCACATATTTATATTATATTTATACTGTAACATTAACCATGTTTATTTGTGTGTATATACATGTATAATACATATATATACACACAGCATGTTATACAGTTTAAAAATTTTAAACATTTGAAATTTTCTGAATTAAACTGCAAGTATCATAATAGCAAAATATTTTCATCTCAATGTAAATACAAATTGACAAAAATGAAACAAAAAGTATTTTTTACCTAGAGAAGTTATTCTTAATTTACTAAAGATATTTAAGTATACATTGCCAACAATTTTGAATTTTTTGATAAACTTCACATATTATATTATATGTAGAACTATTCATAATAATTACATAATTAGTGTAATAAATATATTTTAGATCTATTCTATATTTCTTATATATTTTATTTAAAATAGTATTTTTCTGACCATATGAGTAACATATGTTCATTTTAGAAAAATATAGCAAATATATAAAGATGTAGGAGGATTTTTAAAAACCTGGCATTTTATGTTAGAAATTACCAGTAATACTATATGTCAATCTGACGGTCTGCCCCTAATTTTTTGTAGAAGCTATTTTCACACTACATGAAGTCTTAAATTCTGCTTTCTCTTAACATTGCCTGAGAATTTTCTCAGGCTATTAAATATTATTTAGAAAAAACAACTTACTGAAACATTTTACTTTATTATGTAGGTATACACTATGTATTATTGTTAAATAGTTAATTTAAAAATACTGTCTACTGAGTTCTTTTTAATGTTTACATGGGCAGAAAGCTTTCATCAGGACATCTCCAGATGCATCTTTTGAAATATTATTGTTCACAGAGTGTGTGTATTATCTAGATAACTCAAGAATTGATGCTTTCGGACTGTGGTGTCGGAAAAAAATTTTTGAGAGTCCCTTGGACTGCAAGGAGACCAAGCCAGTTAATCCTAAAGGAAATCAAACCTGAATATTCACTGGAAGGACTGATACTGAAGCTGAAGCTCCAGTACTTTGGCCACCTGATGCAAAGAGCTGAGTCACTGGAAAAGACCCTGATGCTGGGAAAGATTGAGGGCAAGAGGAGAAGGGGGCAACAGAGGATGAGATGGTTGGATGGCTGGATGGCATCACTGAGTCGATGGACATGAGTTTGAGTAAACTCTAGGGCATGGTGAAAGACAGGGAAACCTGGTATGCTGCAGTCCATGGGGTCACAAAGAGTTGGACGTGACTGAGAGACTAAACAACAATCACAATCGGTTTCACTTTTCATGGGGTACCTTATAAACACCCTTCATACCTTTTCACACTATCATCTTCTTTAACAAAGAGTTTTGGCAACTCTTTGGCAACAACTGAACATTGGGGCCAAAATCATATTTCTAAATATCAGTTGTGGCTGCTAGAAAGTGGGTGATGTTCTAAAGTCTGCAGGGTGAGGTGGCTGCCGGTCTCCACAGCAGAAGTCCTTAGGCTAATGCTGAGGGGGAGGAAAGGAGAACTGGTGTATTTCTTATCTTTCCCCTTTGCTGTCAAGTGAGACTTCTTCCTTTTACCAGTATATCCAAACTACTTTTAACATATACATACACCTACCAGTGGCCTCCATCTGCCTCTTGTGTTAAGAGACATGCCATCCATTTGGTAGCACAATCTTCTACTGGATTTCCGATCACTCCTTCTACACCTTTAAAATACCACAAGGTACCAGTACTCCAGTGGCCACTTTCACAAGCAAATGTCAGGTCCTCTTTAAGATAAGTGTTATATTTGTGTATTTCTTAACCATTTAATGATGTCTCTGAATGACTAGCTCCTTTTCAGCTTTCAGATCTCAGAGAAGCCAGGGACCAACTTCCTCCTCTCCCATCCCCAGTCACTCTGCTCCCTGTTACATATTTACCTATAAATATCTCTAAATTATATAGAGGATAACATCATACATGTTATATTAAATTTTCTTATTTGCCCCTATTAGAATATATCCCCATAAAGGCAGACACATTATCAGCTTTGTTCACAGCTGTATTATAACTACCTAAAAAGTCTGCACCACAAATGGATTAACAATTATTTGTATTTTGTAAACAAAAGGTCCTTTTTCGTGCGTTTAACATGAAAACTATAACAGCTATTTCCTTATACATGATCATCTGGAATTAATTTGGGATTCCCCCATTATGAAAGAGTAAGCCTAACTCTCTTTTTCAAAATACTATTAACACCTAAGAAGTAGAAAACAAATTTCATAAGGGTTCAGAAACCAGACTTAGGCCTTTGTTTTTCATGCTCCATTTTAGGGAGTTTTTTTTCCCCTAAACTGCAATTATTTTTCTTACATTAATACGTAAGAATAGCTCCCTGAATACAGCAGCTTGAGTGGTATCAGAGACGAAGAGCAAGGATGTGTTGATGCTTGACAAACACCAACCGAACATGTAATTGGAGGTGCTACCTGGGTAGGGGAGTCTGACCCAGGAAGGCATCTCAGAGGTCTTTGCTAAATGAAATGGACTTGCAACACCAAACTCAAAATCCAAGGTTGAGTTTCAGCAAACATTTATCTAGTGCCCCCTAATGGTGATGTCCAGTGCTGTCAGCTACAGGCTGAAGGGGTGAAATGAAAAATAGAAGATTCTCCCCTAAATGAGCATAGAACTTGGTGAGAAAAGTATAAAAGGACATACATAAACATAATGCCACATTTTAAGTATGTGTTGTTTAAAGGCTTATATGTGAAAGAATGGCATAGAGAAGGGAGCACCAACTATTTAGTAAGTACCTTTGGGTGGAAGGAGATTTGTTGGATTTGAAGTGGGCAGAACTTGAAACAAGCACAGTGCCAATTATCCATCTGTGTTTCTCAAGTCCACTTCCCACTCCTCCTTTGTCTACTTAGTAACTCAGAAAACTGTTTTCCGGGTTCCACTGCCCACTGCCTTGTGTGTGGCTGGGTTTAGCTAGTGGGACACATTGGCGGGAGACGGGAGGCCCAGAGCAAGCTCCCCCACTCCCTCTCCTCTGCTGGGCAGCAGTGCTGGCAAACGCTGTGTCTCCTCTGTGGCCCCAGTTTCTTCCAGACACGTCCTCCATGACTTCAGCTTCCATCTGGTGGTCCTGGTCCTGGGCTCTGGGGATCTCTTTGTCTTTCCTGCCCAGGGAAGATAGAGGCCTCCTGTTGATGTTTATCTTGGAGTTGCTTCACCTTCCCCTATTTGGCATCCTGGCTCTTCAGTTACTCAAGCAACAGATTTCCTGTATTAAATCCTCTCTGTCTGAAATCTCCAGGGATGACTTTTGTTTGACTGCCTGAACCCTCAGGGACATACTATGAATTCTAGCTCAGCTGGTAAAGAATCCGCCTGCAATGCGGGAGACCTGGGTTCAATTTCTGGGTTGGGAAGATGCCCTGGAGAAGGGAAAGGCTACCCACTCCAGTATTCTGGCCTGGAGAATTCCATGGACTGTCCATGGGGTCACAAAGAGTCGGACACAACTGAGCGACTTTCACTTTCACCCTCAGTGACAGGAGTTACGCTGCTCATGATGGAGAAAAACAGTACAGGCCTGGAAAATAATGCGGGGTCAGAAGGAAAGTGTAGTCTGTGTTAAAGGAAAGGTGAAAGTCCACCCGAAAAACAAGAGAAATTCCCATGCATGCTGAGACCGTTCTAATGAGGCAATGCCATTCTGAGCCTGGCAGGTCTTTGAAAAGGCTTTTGAGGGCTTTGTGTCTGCACAAATGTTTCAATCAAACACAAGTACAAAACGCTGACCGAGAAAACACACCACGAGGCCAAACGGATTTGGATCCAGTCCACTTCTTTATTTTCCACCAAGTTTAAGTCAGCTATTTGGAACTCTTGGACATGACTCGCCCACTCAGAATACAGTTCTGGGAGGTGTCCTTTTTCTGCAAATTATCCACATGAGGACACTAAAGCTCCGCTCAAGGTCCCACAGCTGGTGGAGCTGGGAGGAAACCCCCATTGTCCTGATTTCTGTAGCAAAGTCATAATTACTCTAGCACCCTCTCCCCAAATTTCAGTCTATTACATGCAGGTTTGGTCTTTCAGTATCTACAAGCCTCTGAACAAATTTGAATGAGTTTGTTCCATATCAATAATTTCTCATTTTAAAGGAACAAAACGTAAGAATGGCACTCATTCCAATGTAACCAGCTTGGGGTGATTTTTAAATAGAATAAAGCAATAGTAAAGCAACAGACATTATACAGTCAACTGAAATGCAGGTAGAATTCAAGCAATAGACTATATATCCTACTTCAACAGCAAAAACCAAAACCCCCCCAAACGCAAAGCCCTCAAACCTGTGGTGCTTACTAAACTCTCATGCATTTAGCCTTTATGAAACGCTATAGATTTAGCGTTTCTATATCTGGACTGAACACTGAGGTTTGGAATAAAAGAAACACTTTGAGGCATAGATTTTAGAGACATTATCTGTTTAATAAATATGATTGTAAAAGCAATAAACAAGAGCAATTATACATTACACTACATAGTATTTAACAAAAAATACATCAAAAAAGTCATTTTAAAATTAGAAGTAGTTCCAATACTATAAGAAAACTTTCTTTTTTTTTTTTTTTTAAATTGGCTTCCTATAAAAATAAGTTGGCAAATGAGGGAATTTCAATGCTCAGTTGGAATCCTGGAAAACACAGAACAGCTGCCAAGCACCCCATTGCTCTCAAAGTTGCTGTTTGGAACTTCTGAAAAAAAGCAAAGCAAACTCTGCATTTTGGAGAGTGAATCCAATTAAAAATAAGGCAAAGGAGGAAAGGTTGGTTGGGTAGTTCAGAGTGGAGCATGCGCAGTTTGCCCTCTGGGATTTGGGAAAATGCTTCAATATAAGATTTGCAGTTTGCCCTGAATCTTACCTTTCCCACCCATCCCTCCCTACCCATTCCTCTGGCCTTGAGCCCACCAAACTCCTCAATATGTTTGTACCTGCTGTTAGTGAGTAGGTAGGCACTTGGGTCCCTCCCATTGGTAGGCTCTCATCACTGCCTTCTCTTTGGGATTGAGCTGGTGTGGCCTCCCACGATGGTTCTCAAACTTTAGTGTATTTCAGAACCACTTGAAGAGCTTGTAAAAACAGTCTTCTGGGCCCCAACTCTGCAGTTTCTAATTCAGTAAATCTGAGGTTAAGGGGACATAAAATCTGCATTTCTAACAAGTCTGATGTGACACTGATACTGCTGGTCTCTGTGTATGACACTTTGAGAACCATGGAGCTAGACCATATGAACCATAAGATCCCCTCTGAGCAATATACTTTGCTCACCAGTCTCCTGTAGGTGGGAGAGAGCTCTAAGGAGAGGAACATGAGGACCTTGGAGATGCTGAACCTAGAACTGGCCATCTGTGATCACTTTCCAAAATGCCAGGCATCTCATCTCCACCTCTGTTAGATGAGGACTTACAAGCCCATTCTTCCCTATGTCTTCTCGTGTATTCATTTATTCTTGCAACATATAATTTTCTTAATACCTGTTCTAAGCAAGGCACTGTGCTAGATTGAGTATTACTCCTTTTTTCATAGTTTTCCAATTAAAATTAATTGAATTGCAACTCTGATGACGCCCTGTTCTGTTGTGAATGAGCCTCGTTTGGTTTCCAAACACTGTCTTCCAGATTAAATTTGGGAGGCTCCAACCGAAGAGGATCAATGAAGATATTTCCTATGGGATAGGAAGCCTGGCAGGTTGGTGGGGATCAATTGAGTTCTACAAATAGATGGCAGCCTCAGGCATAATCTGTTTCCCAGATTCATACCAAGCATCTTCAACCATAAACTCTTCTGCTTGATTAACTTCTGAGTGAAGCTTTGCTACTCTTCTCTACTTGAGCTACACAAAGGCAGGGGTCATCAGGATCTCTAGGATACTGCCATTGTCCTTTCTCTTATATTTTAGAGCGGGCTCTATCCAATCCATAATACTTAAAGGGCTGCTGTTGGACATACTTTTGTTTCCCACTCTCTCTGGACCTTCTTTCCTGATGGCCCTTGGAGAACGGTGATTCCTTCCTGCTTTGAGCCAATCTGCTTGAGTCTGTTAACTCCACCCCTTTACGCTTATTAAATTGTCCTTTGCTGATACTATGAGACTCACCGGGCAGAGAGCACACATGTAAGAAGTCTAGGGTCATCCTACATAATCACAATCCCATCCCAATATGACAAGACCTCCATATATTCTTAGACTTTTTGACACTCTTAAACATTAAATCCATTAACTAGGTTCTTCTTCTGCTTAACATCGGTTTTATTTTACAAATAATTTCACTCTACTGTAAGAGAAGAAATACTGGGTAATAGCAACCATCACAGGACGAAATTGCCCTGCCACACAGTAACACATGCAGAACATTTCTCACAAGAATCTTCTGGAATCTGACTGCAGGAGATATTTGTTAAGCTGTGAGGAAAAACCACCATTCAGTCATACACTTTCTTTTCTAAGGTACATGGGACAGGTTTGAATTGCTTTGCATATCTCAACTCTTTCATACACATTATGTGTTTCCAGGTGGGGAAAGGCGAGGGTATTTAGAAAAGACAGGTTCTACAGGAGGAGACAAAAAAACAAAACAAAAAAAAATGTGAAGCTGACCCCTGCAGGGCAGGATGTATATGGAGGCTGCATGCGTGGGCATGTGCAAAGCTGACACAGAGATCAGAAACTTTGGGTGGTGGAGGCAGGGTTGGCAGGGGCGAGGTCAGTTTTTAAGGAACATCAGGATGAGAGTCCAGAATCTAGCAAAGTGTTTGGGAAGAAAAGGCAGGAGCTGTTGTAGGATAAGTTGGGGACTGGAAGGAAGAGATACAAAGGCATTGACAGGTCGGGACCACACATGGAGAGCAGACGAATGGGAAGGTCAGAACGTGGCTAGCTGGGATCCTGTTTCCTACACAGGTCAGGAGTCGGGAAAGCTAGAGGAGAAGTCGTCATGATTGGAAGGGGGAACGGGAAACCCAGGTCCACTTTTGACACGCTTGCCCCCTGCCTTCTTTCTTTCCTTCCTTCCTTCCCTATTCTGCCTGCATCCATGGAACCTGCAGTTGCTTCTTTGTCCCTACGGCCACTCAGAATGGAGAAGGCCACCTTGTGACCACTGCCAGCCAACAGAGCTCCCCAAGATAACTGAGACGGGGAAAATAGCAACCAGGAAAGTGGAACAGAGAAACAGCTCAGGGTTTTGAACTCCTGTGCATGTCTTTGTGTCTTGTGAAAAGAGCCGGGGTGGCTAATCCACCCATCAGCCTATAGTGCTAAAAGAGCTGTTAAATCTAGAGCCAAGAATATTTCCAAAAATACATGCAGATTTCCTTGGCCTATATATGTTAGGAATTTTCTACAAACACGACCGATCAGAAAAAGAGAGAGAGAAGAAGAAAGGGGGAGGGGAGTGTTTTTTCCATTAAAATAGAGCACCTGTACACTGCCCCTCCAAGCATGTTCTCAAGGTACTGTCCACATGCACAGGCTTAAAGCTAAAAACCCTTGTTGTGTCTGAAGAATTAAAAAGTCCCGATGCAGTGAGTGTTTGTTTGTCTGTTGGGATTTTGATTGTTTTTATTTTATTTGTTTGTTTTTGTTTTTACTGGCGTCCTCCAGTCAAACATTTACATAGGTAGGGATTTCTTTTGTGCTTTGATTCTCAGCAACTATGGAAATACTTCCTGGCAAGATAGGAAACAGAACAACAAAGGGGGGAAAAAAAACAAAACAAAACACAAAGTTAGTGGTCATGGAGAGGATGCACTTGACAAGAGCGAAATTCTTTCCTGATCAGCAGGTCGCCTGTAGCCTTTGGGGGTTTTCCTTAAATGGCAAACTGGGCCCCAGTCGATCCCCGCTTTGGCGTTGAAGGTGGAGTGGCGTGTCTTGCTCTTTGCAATCGGAGAGATGAGTCACCGGGTTGAGTAGAAGGGGAGGGAGGGGAGGGTAAAGCTACTCTCCTAAGAGAAAACGTGTAACACTTACTCATTTAATGACACTGGAAATGGAAAGGTGTCAGACAAGTTGAAACTGCACTGGGAGCTGATCCTGATGAAGGAGGGATTGCTACTTTAATAAAGCAAACAGTGCCTACGCTTCACACCCCGTGGAAATGGGATTGAAAACCAAACGACCCACAAAAATGCACTTAGAAGCTTTAGAAATAAATAGACAGGGTGAACGCTTCTCTGGACTTGAAGACCAAAAAACCTTTTTCTTTTTAACCCAAAGCAATTACGCATTTATCACCTTGTCTCCCGGAATAAAAGGAAGCATGCTGTGAAAACTGGACACCAGATGTGGGGGCTGTTGTTATTATTACCTCCCATACAAGCCAGGCAGCACATTTAAATTTCCCCTTAATACAGCCACAGAACTTTCCCGGACTCCTTTAAAGAGAGGATGCTGTTTCCCTCTAAGCACTTTTTTTTTTCTTTCTTTTCCAGGTTTCAGATTAACAGTCCTAGGTAAGGACCTTCTAGGTGGTTTGGCATTATCACATCAGAGTAAAGCATGAATGCTTACATAACAATGTATCCATCAGTGTCAGCAATGCAGGGTCTAAATGGGAACATTTACAGCTTCCACTCTACCGCCACCAGACAGGAGAAGACTAAGAGAGAAATGGATCACAATGGTGGCTCCACGGATTTATCTAATTTCCTGGGAAATGTCCTCTACAATAAATAGCAGAATATAGCAATTACCCTGAGACTTTCTACACCTAGCTGTAGGATTCCCATGCTTTCTTTCCAGGCAGTGTGAGCCCTACTGAATTATGTTGAAATCCCTTTTCAGACTTCTGGTAGGGCACAGGTGAAAAGGAGGAAGAAATCTGCCAGCTGCCCTAGAACCATCTAACCCTCCAGTGCTCTCTCCAGGAAACTTCACTCCTGACATGTCCTGCCAACTTGATGGCTCTTGTCCTCAGAATTCTTAGGTTCCATGTTTCCTGGGGGACAGTTTTAGATTAAAGCTAGATTAAAAGAAAAAAAAAAAACCCAGGGTGATAAGTCTTCCTTCTACATGTGTTTTGGAGCAGTCTGCCATCCTTAGAACTGTCTCCAGCTGAGGGTGCCGGGGCTTGCTCTGGTCGTTATAAACCCTGGCTCCCAAAACCTTCCCAGCCCTCTAGGATCAGCAGCTCTAGCCTCTAAGCTCTGTCCCTCTCATATACTCTTAGAGCACATACTCTGCTCTTTGCCCATGAACACTTGAAGCCCAATGTTTCAGCAAGCATTTTTGCAAAAAAAGGAATAAACTCAGAAGAGAAAAAACTAGACAGGAGCGAGAAAGCTTTTTTTTTCTCTCTCTCTTTTCTAAAGGAAGGAAGCGGGGAAAGAGGCATCTTAGCTGTTTCTCTCAGGGATGTTAGAGCATAGAAAGTGGTTACGTCAAGCCAGAGAGGGGTTAGAAGAGAGCCAGTCATTGACTACTCAGGCTGAAGAGCTGAGGACTACCAGGAATCATTTACCTATGAGCTGGGACTCCACCTTCTCATCTATCAGCTGGCCAGGCCGCCTGAGTTCAGTCTGAGGGACATAGGGCCTGCTTTCAGGGTGACTGACTCGACTGACCATCTCTCGTTCTTTCTCATTCTGCATCTGGGCATAAACATTAATCCCCGGGATCTTCCTAAAACATTAACAGAAATCATCACTGCTGCGCACGGGACGTGTACATCACAGCCACAAAGGCTTCTGAACCTGTCGGGGAGAAGGAGGAGGGAGGGAGGGAGATTGTGGAGGGGGACACGCACCTTTTGAACTTGTAGATGACGAACACCGCCAGCCCCACAAACACCACGGACAGCAGCATCAGCATGGCGGAGCCGCTGTGGGTTGGAGTGAGGTCCACCAGCGGGGCTAGGAGGGAAAAGCAAGGCATAGTCACCGGCGAGCAGGGGGCTGGGCGTGACTCTGTGACAGGCTTGGGCTGTTCACACGGAGGCATGGTGCGTTCCACGATGCCGCGTGGGACGTGCACACAAGGTGTACCTCACACGGCCGGACATGTGGGTGCATCTGAGCCCGTCCCAGGCCCTAGAACCCTCCAACCGGCCTGTTCAAGAAGTGCAGTGGAACGATTTCAAGCACAGACTGTGGAGTCGGACTGCTTAGGTCCAAGGCCTGCCCCACCACATGCTGGTTATAAGCTGCTGGGCAAGTTACTTCACCTTCCCATGCCTGATGGGAGGAGCTGAAAATAAAAGTACATGTCTCATTGGGTTTTTGTGAGGATTAAATGAATCGATGTATGTAAAGCATGGATAACATTGCTAGGCACATAGTAAGCCCTTTATGAGTCTTAGCTTTTCTTGCTACTGCTATTATTGCTTTGAATAAATATTTATAATATAAATGTTAAATTTTTCTATACTCTGAATGCAAGCTTTTCCCACTAAGTAATGCAGAAAACCAGAAACACTACCAGCAGGAATACTTTCATGAATTATCCAACCCCTCTCACTCCTATCCCAGCAGTTGTCATGTGAGAGAACTGGTTGCTTATATTTTTTACACATAGGAAACTGATGGCTAAGTGAATATTTTACAAGGGCAGCTGCTCTGATGCGGGAGGAAAGATGTGAAATTCGGTGTTGTCTCTGTAACTTGCCAAAGTCCAGACAGCTCGTGCCAGGAGGCGCCAGCCTCTCAGAGGCAGTGAGTCCTCCTCTTGGACTGAACAGATGCCTTGGCATCCATGAAAGATTCTCCCTCCCTGACCTCACTCCTAGAGTGCAGCTCTGGGGAGCATCTCTCTCCATCTCCAAACCCCCCTTCTCTAGCCCAGGGTCAGCCTGCTCTACTTTAATGACTTTGCAATTAATTTCCACCCTCTCGAACACTGACATTTTGCAAACATAGCATAGCTCCAGCATAAAAGGCAAACCACGCATACCCCTTAGAAGCCTGGACGCTGACCTTTACCTTCCGTCAATTTAAGCAAAGCCCAATATCCAGGAACGCAGGTGACCTTTAAGCACCATTTTCTGTGGCTCTTTTCTGTTGAGAGCCAAGAGCACAATGTTCTAGTCCCCCAGATACGAAACTTCAGGATAGGTGTTTGCAATGCTGATGGTTTCGAACAAGACCCAAGCTGCTTCTGCTCTGTCTGGTTATTCAACGATTACATCCCAGGCGTGCAGTAACTATGACTGGAAACTCCATATACCAGTTTTGGCAAAAAACACAAATCAAGCCCTCTTTCTCAGAAAATAGGTTTATTGTTTTCATAGAATTAGCTTTCAGGAAGGGTTAAAATGAAGCAAACTTTATGATTCTCCTCCCTAAGTCAAGCAGCACTTAAGCCGTGAAATGTGTGTGTGAGGAGACAGGAGGGGTTCACTGAACAGAACGCCCAAGGCAAATGCGTCTTTGGCTCGAAACTGAAAAATAAAGGTCTCTTCCATTTACTTAGGCAAACGCAGGGCAAAGGGGTCCGGGAATACTTCAACACTCACATCACGATGGGTAGAAGGTCAGTGGGGAAAGAACACCTTCCATTTGTCACAGACATTACTGCAACTGAATTTCACTGTGGAGGGCAGGGTGGTGATCTCTACCAGACAGACAGGAACAGTGAGGGCCTCACTGGTTAATGTTGCTCCAAAGGACTCAGGACTAGTAAATGAAAGAACTAAGACTTAAAGTCCTTCTTCTCTCTCTCTCTCTCTCTTTCACACACATACACACACACACACACACACACACACACACACACACACACTTTTCTATATACTTCAACCCCGGGCTAATTTCAGCAGGAGATATCTGGAATTTTAAAAGATCGTTCTGAGAATGGGGATAAAGGCTAAAAGTAAAGCACATGAAGCAAATTAACAAGTGATAAGGTCAGAGTAGTCTTATGTTTTCAAAGGACCAATTAGAATCCTAGATCATACACTCTTAAACTCTGATAACATGTATATGCACATGCATAGGCGTGTGTGTATTTATGGCTGGTGGGCTTCCACGGTGGCTCAGTGGTAAAGAATCTGTCTGCCAATGCAGGAGACATGGGTTCAGTCCCTGGGTCAGGAAGATACCCTGGAGAAGGAAATGGCAACCCACTCCAGCATTCTTGCCTGGGAAACTGCACAGACAGAAGAGCCTGGCAAGTTATAGGGTTGTAAAAGAGTCAGATACAACCTAGCAACTAAACAACAATTTACCAGTGATAAGTGTGCATAGAGAATGAGCTGTCATGCATCCATCACTCTTCAATAACCATCAACCCAAAGACAGTGCTATTTTATTTCTATCCCTGTGCAGTGCCCACAGCCCCAACACTGGGTTATGTTGAAGCAAGTCTCAGCTATTATATAATTTCCTCTGTAACTCTAAAAGATAAAAGTCTCTCTCACTCTATTTCTCTCTGGACATTATCACAATATTATCCTAACACTTTTGGAAATAATACTGGAAAGCAATTAAAGGTAATCTTCTAATGCAAACCCCACATTTGACAGGGAATTAAGGGAGGCCCAGGGAGAAGCTGTGGAATATAAGGATGAGTAAAGGCCAGTAGCTGTTTTAGCTGAACCTCTGATTCCCAGCTGAATGCCCTTTCAGTACAAGCAGAACATCAGTGTTATGGAGAAACCAGGAAGAATACTAAGGCTGCTTGAAAGGGTTGGCATTTGAAACAAATGTAAAACTCAAGTGAGGAAATTGCTGTCGCCAGGTTCTCACTGACACAGAAAGCAGACACACAAATGGACTGTGTCCCTTCTCTTCCCTTCCTCCTCCTCTATCTCTCCATCACCAGCTGAAATCTTCCAAATCTATATGATTCCCACCCAAATCATCATCTACAAGTATGCGGCATTAACAATGCTAAGAAATTAGCACATTATTTTGGGAAAATGAGCTCCTGTATCCTGACGTCTAAAATGCATGCGCTCCCCCAGGCATCTTTGCATCACGAGTCACTGCTCCGCGGCAAGAAGCAGGCAGCAGCAGTGAGAGGCTGAGGGCTGCAGCCCTCTGTGTTCCGTGGGCCACTCCTGCTTGCCGATCTGTGTCTGAATAAACACAGGGCTACTGCTGCTCCACACAACCGCAGATGCGTGTCACAGTTTGCCCAACATCACTAGGTGGGTTTGTATGCGTTCTGCTGAGGAATGAACACTCATGATAAATGAGCTTTAGCTTACTGTCTGCAATAAGCATAAATTAATCCCTCTCCAATTACAGCCTTAACAAGGTAGAAGGGGCAAATGCTGAGTGGTTTATTTGCCACAGTTGACACACACCATAAAGCATGGACACAAACGTAGAGCCTGTGACTTGACAGATGTAAGGCTGGTGCTGGTACATGTCGGTTCTGCAATCCTGCAGAAATGCACTGAATTATTACATTCTATTCATGAGGACCCGGACTGATTATGATAATAGCGGTGCTTACAGGAATAACAAGAATTCTTGTGAAAAGTGATCCATACACAGTGAGTGCTGAATAAGGTCACAGCTTGAGGCTTGAGTATATGATAGGAGAGTGAACTCAGAATCTTAAGTTTAGGGTGAAATAACTGATATGGTCCCTTTTTGCAATCAGATTCTTACTTGGCCACTTGCCGGCACACTAAATGACTTAAAACAGAACCTTAGTTTCCTCATCTGCAAAATGGAGATAAAACTAGTGCCTGTTTTAGAAAGCGGTGAGAATAAAATAAGATGGAATTTATAAAGTGCTAATATGGTGTCTGGCAGATGGTACATGCCCAGTGGTTTTAAAACCATTATATCATTGCTATTCTATTTCTAAAAGTGTACTCTATAGAGGACAAACCCTGAAAGATGACTAGAGTTCACGGCCAGATAATATAGAGAAACTGTATAGATGATACTCCCCATCTTGGAGATTCAGTATATGAAAGTTCACAGCAGTCCTTCAGGAAGGAAACTCGCATGACTTCACCACAGGAGTTCATAAAGTTGTCGGAGCACATGCCCTTTGCCGACCTGGGTCCACACACTTGCTTTAGAGAATACTTCATCTGGAGCATCCCTAATCCTCTCGGCTGCAGCCTTGCCCCTTTGGGTTATTTCCCAGTTTGAAAGTCAACAGTACGGCAGCATCACCCCGGTGGAGCTCCACAAATATCCTTACTGTGGTCTGTACCGATACTCATTCTACCAAAGGGACTTTCTTGGAAATCTTCCACCTGCTCTATGATCCTGGAACTTTGAACTCATGTTGCATTTCTGATCCAGAAGTTAGTGCTGTCAAGGAGTTACAAAAGCAAGTTCAAGTTTGCCAAACTTTGATTTGATTTTTCCTCTCTTGCCTCCAAAGCAGATCTAAGCCAGGCTTTACTTACATGCTTTGAATATCACAAAATCCATGTGGCCTGAAATTTCTTTTCCAGAAATTAAAGTCATATGGGACTGGCACGGAGAAAATTTATCTAGCTCACAGGAAGGGTTTACGGGACCTTAGGACAGAGCACCCTCATTTCTCTAACAGCCCTTCCTTTCAGTTCAAATTCAAACCTAGAAGTTCTTGGTTCACATACTGTTGAAGTCTACCTTGGAGGATTTTTGAGTATTACCTTGCTAGCATGTGAAATGAGTACAGTTGAGCGGTTGTTTAAACCAAGAACTTTCAGATATACAACCTGGATTTAGAAAAGGCAGAGGAACCAGAGATCAAATGACCAAGATCTGTTGGATCACAGAAAAAGCCAGAGAATTCCAGAAAAAACATCTACTTCTGCTTCATTGACTATGCTAAAGCCTTGACTGTGTGGATCACAACAAACTGTGGCAAATTCTTAAAGAAATGGGAATACCAGACCATCTTACCTGCCTCCTGAGAAACCTGTATGCAGGTCAAGAAGCAACAGTTAGGACCAGTCATGGAACGATGGACTGGTTGGAAATTGGGAAAGGAGTATGTCAAGGCTGTATAGTGTCACCCTGGTTATTTAACTCCTCTGCAGAGTACATCATGAGAAATGCTGGGCTGGATGAAGCGCAAGCTGGAAGTGAGATTGTCAGGAGAAATATTAATAACCTCATATATGCATGTGACATCACCCTAATGGCAGAAAGCAAAGAGGAATTAAAGAGCCTCTTGATGAAGGTAAAAGAGAAGAGTGAAAAAGCTGGCTTTAAACTCAACATTCAAAAAACTAAGATCATGGCATCCAGTCCCATCACTTCATGGCAAATAGATGGGGAAACAATGAAAACAATGACAGACTTTATCTTCTTGGGCTCCAAAATCACTGCAGACGGTGACTGCAGCCATGAAATTAAAAGACGCTTACTCCTTGGAAGAAAAGCTATGACAAACCTAGACAGAGTATTAAAAAGCAGAGACATTACTTTGCCAACAAAGGTCCATCTAGTCAAAGCTATGATTTTTCCAGTAATCATACATGGATGTGAGAGTTAGACCATAAAGAAGGCTGAGCACTGAAGAATTGATGCTTTTGAACTGTGGTGTTGGAGAAGACTCTTGAGAGTCCCTTGGACTGCAAGATCAAACCAGTCAATCCTAAAAGAAATTAATCCTGAATATTCACTGGAAGAACTGATGGTGAATCTGAAGCACCAATACTTCAGCCACCTGATGCAAAGAGCCGACTCATTGGAAAAGACCCTGAGGCTGAGAAAGATTGAAGGCAGACGGGGACGAAGAGATGGTTGGATGGTGCCACCAACTCAATGGACGTGAGCTTGAACAAACTCCAGGATATAGTGAAGGACAGGGAAGCCTGGCGTTGCTGCAGTCCATGGGTTGCACAGAGTTGGACATGACTGAGTGACCTGAACAACGTCAACAAATCCAAACCTAATCACAATAGTAGCTCTATCCTGTTATGACTCCAGGAGAATTTTCTGAACTACCTAAAAGCATCTCAGATCTCCCCGAGGAGAGTGCTCAGCCTCGTTTAGGTTGACTGCACTACTGTATCAATTTTATACTTCTTTCTGTGCCCAAACTGCAGGCTATTTGAATGAAGATTCTCTTACCAAGAGGTGAAATTCATTTCCTCACCCCCTTGAATCTGGGCTAGCACTGGACTTGATTTAGCAATAGAATGCAACATAAGTGATGGTGTGACAGTGTGAGTTTCAAGGTCTTACACAATTTTGCTTTCTCTCTTGGAATCCTGTCACTGCTATGTGAGAGCAAGCCCAGGGAAGCCCACTGAAGTACGAGAAACCACATGCAGCAGAGCTTAATTATCCCAACTGAGGCTATTCTAGGGCAGCCCACAGCCAGCCGACCCCAACACAGGGGCAGCCCAGTCAAGATCAGCAGAGCTCTCTACACAACAATACACAGCTAACTGCAGACACACAGGGAGTACCAACAAAATCAGAAGAACCACCAAGCTGATACACAGACTTGTATGCAATAATAAATGCTACTGTTAAGCCACTGAATTTGGGGGTGGTTTGTTACACAGCAATAGCTTACTGACTCCTTCTCTCTTCAAAAACCCTTTTCTTTCAGTGGTTTGAACATCCAATTAGTAATTCTTACTGTTGGACTCTACATTATCCAATTCTTGATATGGACTTTTGTCCCTACTGACAAGGTGCCAGGGTATAAATAAGATGACCATAAATGTTCTTTTCTAAACCAGGGCATTTTAAGAAGGAAAGGGACTGCTATTAAAACTTAAATAGACACAACAGATATGGCCTGACAGCCTTGGTCCCTGTAGGTATAAGAAACTTACTGCCTAACAGGTAGCTTGTCCTAGATTCTGGTATATTCTCTGTATTGTGTATGCATTCTCCTGTCTTCTTTAGTTGTGCCATTTTCTCTGGAAGGCCTTCCCTAAAGGGAACTGCATCTCCTGCATCTTAACTGTGGCTTATTTCCAACCTGACACATGTTTGTACTGTTTCCAAACTGTTCATCTGACCATTCTCTGCCCAGGAGATTTTGGGTACATCTTCAGGGCAGTTAACCTATAGTCATTTCATGCCTTTCTATGGACCCAGGAAATCTTAGGAGAAAAAAAGGTTATGAATCTTCAGAAGCTAATGAACCACTTCATTGCTGGTCCCTGGTATATTTATGAAAGTATCACATTCATTTAGTCACCTTTGGGAAAGGGATATATTGAATATCTCAGCACCTGTTGTTACTTATCATAATACCACAACAGCTTAATAACTGCCAAAAACCACTGTGTCCACATGTCTGTGAAACAACCTAATTATGTGTAGAGGAAAAAAACTATTTGAGAGGAAAAACAGAAGGAAGGAACAGTATTACAAGCATAACTTTACTCACAAAAGACTTGTAAATGAGAACTGTGTAGATCACAAGGCAACCAGAGACTAAAGAGACAGATAAATTTATTGGTTGTGGAAGAATTCCACTAGTGCTAATTTCATCCCTAAATGGAAAATGTTATTGTAACCATCTATTTCACTTTACAGTTCTGAGCTCCACAACTTCACAATTTGGCATCTGCATATATAACAATGTGGCTTATATGATATTGTATTTTCTAAAGCTTCTGGACTCATGCTAATTCTGCTTTCAAGTGAAAGGGTCTTTCTCAACGTAAATTGTTGGGCAGAATATATGATGTATCTTGACCTAGACGGAAATTCTGAGTACCTTATCCCCTCCCACATTGACTCATAACGTATCCAGAGGTAGTAAGTGAAGCTGGGAAATATTAATTCTCTAACATCTCTGTGATAATATCTTTTCATTACACCTGAAAAAGAAATTGAACCAGTCAGCAGCAACCATGGAGGCTAAGATAACACAAGATAACAGTTTTATTAAAAACCCACACATACCCTTGACAAAGGACAGGCTTCCTAAACATAATAGCTTATACAAGGCAACTGCTAGACAGACAGGAGGGGTTGAGGGCAGTTATGTGGTATTAAATTTTTAAAAATTTCAACCTGCGATTTGAGGCTTTGAGAAATATTAAGGTTTTACATTTTTTTACCAATCAGTATCCAAAACCCCAGAAGAAAAGTGACCCTCACCACAAAGCTAAGAGTGGAAGAGCACCCTAATTCTCTAATATGTGCAGAAATACAGAGAGGTGTGGATGTATCACTTTCTGTTCACACTAGCACATTAATAACACCAAGATAATATCATTTGTTTAACTTTCATAAAACCCATGGCTGTTCTGCCACTAACATTCTGGTTCACGCTTTAATCATTTTTCAACTGCTTCACGGTCACAGCTCTTGGCTGGCCTTTGCCATCCATCTAGATTACGGATAGAGTCTATCCCACATTCAGAGGCAGGCTTCATTTTTTTCCCCCTTACTCCCACCGTTGTCTACCCATTTGGCCAATTAAATTGGCTCCATATATACCAAGGAATTAGATTTTCATGTTTATTACTAATTTCCTCCTACACTTAATATCAAGGGCTTTTTTTTTTCATTATTATTTTTTTAATGCATGCCTCTGTTTTGAGTGGATGCCCTGAGTTGTAAATCAGATTTATTGCTGGAGACAGACGAGCACCTTTCCTTGTTATGCAGATAGATTTCTGTCTGCAAGAATGCTTGTAAGAGCAGCTGCTGAGACTGGTGAAAGACCTGTCTGCATAAACATCTCTTGGGGAACCTGTTACAAAGGCAGATTCCCAAAGATCCCTGGGATTCTGATTCCAGGAATGCACAGTGAGGCCTGAAGAAGCTCAACTTTGATGAAGCTTCCTCTGAAACTGTGACGCACAGCCAAATTTAAGAACAACTATTTTATAGCAGGGATTGCCTAGCCTAAGCTATAAAGAGATTTTCCAGCCACAGAACAGGCAGATATTTATCCCAAATGTTTTGAGTGAACCAGTTAGCACCAGCTTTTCCAGTCCCACTGTACAGAAGTCTCATCTCTCAAGGTTTAGCTTATTTATCCAATAAATAACTCCTGTGAAATGCACAAAATCCCGAAGTGCTGTTGGTTGTCATTTAATATGAATTCATCTAGTGAAGGCTCTGTGTCCTCAAAAAAAAGGTAGTGTTTCCTTTTGCTTGCTGAGGCATTAACTTCTAGTCTTCGCTGCCCTCATCTCTTCTACCAAAGAAGAAACAATACGTTTTTTAAGCTGCTTTCTCCCTATCCCCTGCTCCCTGTCCCCACCCCCATTCCCAAATATAATTGCTGAATTAATTTATGACCATGGATCCTCACAGGAACAAAGTTACAGACTTTGGTGTAGCTTGAGAGGTTTGTATCAGCAATTAAAACTTTAGTTTATTACCTGTCAGCAGATTCCCTTCACCTGGCGATCTACTAAAAGGTGATAAACTAAAGCTCACAGTTTAAAGCATAGTCTGGCCCTGGTCTCTTCACCTGAGTTTCCACCTCCTAGTCCTAGCTTCCTATTATGGTTCTTTACTTGTCTGTTTTGGAGAAGGAAATGGCAATCCACTCCAGTATTCCTGCCTGGAGAATCCTGTGGACAGAGAAGCCTGGCAGGCTATAGTCCATGGGGTCACAAGAGTTGGACATGACTTGGTGACTAAACCACCACCACCACTTAACTGTTTTATGACACTTGCTTCTCCGGTGTCATAAAGAATATGCTTGCCATGCAGGAGACCTGGGTTCAATCCCTGGGCTGGGAGGAAGATCCCCTGGAGAAGGGAATGGCAACCCACTCCAGTATTCTTGCCTGGAAAATTCCATGGGCAGAGGAGCCAGGTGAATTACAGTCCAGGGGGCTGCAAAGAGTCATCCATGACTAAGCAACGAACACTAGCACCAAACTAACATGACCATGACACTTATCTGCTTTGGCAACTATAAAAGAGATTCTAGGTTTCCAACTCTATCAAATAAATGACCACCTCTTGCTACTCAAATTGAGAAATCCTTATAAAATGGGTAAATACTCTGTAAAACAAGAAAAGATTATTGGCTGTTGACCTATGGTCTTAGAAAATCCTTTCATCTGCCCCTTCTTTCCTTTATCATGTGTATCATACTTTGTAACAGTAAACTAAACATGTGTTAATGAGAGTTTTCTCACATCATGCATGGATGATGAACAAAGTGTATAATATAAATGACATATCAAATAATGACACATTTAATTTCCATGAACTGTATCCCTCTCTCCTTTGCTCATAATTATATCTTCAGTTAATATCCAGTTAGGAATACTTGAGAGTATGTATCTAAATGCCACAACATGTCACACTATGGACTAGTTTACACATAAACCATACTTTGTTTTGCTTCTGCTCAGCATAGCCCCTCAACCTGGCAGGTTTATTTTCTCTGCTTTGAGTGAACTCCTGCTCAGCACAAAGGCTCATTTTTATTGACTCTTGCACATGCAATGCTTTTCATTCTCTTGATTTAGAATTAGGAAAGCTTCATGCAACTAGTATTTGGGCCCCAGATCGAGCCAGTGTACATTGAGCAAGAGTACTAGTTTATTTCATATCCCTGGACAAACCATAGTTCTAAAGGAATCATTGCACAGGGAGGCACAGAGTCATGTGGAGAAGTAAGATGATAAATCGGAAAAGGACTGTGTGCCCTTGGGTAAATCCCAAGTTACCAGAAGCAATGAGAAAACTATTGGCATTTTAGAGATATTCTGTTAACAGTCCAGGTTTGTTCTGCTGTAATTAGCTACAGGCATCAAATGTTCTGCAGTCTTGTTGGAAAAACTCTCCCTAAACCATCCCTACATCACACATCACAGCTCTTAAAACACAGGAGAAAATCAATGAATCAATCAATCAATAAAAAGAAGGCCAGGGTAAAAACATGGATAAGAAAAAACTCAAGGGAGACATCACGAAAGATGTGAAGAAGGTCTGGTTTGTTTGATCAGGTAAATGAAGTGTGATCTAAGGTTTGAGACCCTGAGCCCTGTCATGAAGGGAGACAGAGCTTGCTTTGCTCCTTATTTTACTATTCTGGTAAAATACTGGCCGGTAAGTTAAATTTGCTTCTGTATCTTTCAGGAACATCTCTCCTGTCAGTCCCTTTCCCACTGTCTTTAGGACTTCTCATTCACAGAGCTCCAATTTTCCTTCAGTTCACCCATTTTCCACAATATGCATATCAACAACTATCGTACAACTTAAAAAAGATATCTGACATAAGAAAAGCACAGAGGTGGGTTTTCCTGGGATGCTTACTATTTAAATGAAGGCAAGGATCCCCCGTTATTGGGTAAGAGGTACTAAAACATCTCTCCTGGAGAAAGGAATAGCAAACCACTCTAGTATTCTTGCCAGGAAAATTCCATGGACAGAGGAGCCTGGACAGCTATGTTCAACAGGATCACAGTCAGACATGACTGAGTGGCTAACACACACACACACATTATAACATGACATGGAGACCGGTTCATAGTCCAACACACTGAACCCAAAGGATAACCGAGAAGGCAAGAATTTTGAACCTATCTCTACAGGTTATACAGCCTTGACATACTCCTTTCCTGATTTGGACAAGTCTGTTGTTCCATGTCCAGTTCTAACCGTTGCTTCTTGACATGCATACAGATTTCTCAGGAGGCAGGTAAGGTGGTCTGGTATTCCCATCTCTTGAAGAATTTTCCACAGATTGTTGTAATCCACATAGTGAAAGGCTATATCTTGTCACCCTGCTTATTTAACTTATATGCAGAGTACATCATGCAAAATGCCAGGCTGAATGAAGCACAAGCTGGAATCAAGATTGGCAGGAGAAATATCAATAACCTCAGATATGTAGATGACACCACCCTTACGGCAGAAAGTGAAGAACTAAAGAGCCTCTTGATGAAAGTGAAAGAGAAGAGTGAAAAAGCTGGCTTAAAACTCAGCATTCAGAAAACTAAGATCATGGCATCTGGTCCCATCACTTTATGGGAAATAGATGGGGAAACAGTGGAAATAGTGTCAGACTTTATTTTTTTGGGCTCCAAAATCACTTCAGATGATGATTGCAGCCATGAAATTAAAAGACGCTTACTCCTTGGAAGGAAAGTTATGACCAACCTAGATAGCACATTAAAAAGCAGAGACAAAATGGAGACCAAAAGAAAGCAGGAGTCACAATACTCATATCAGATAAAATAGACTTTAAAATAATGGCTGTGAAAAGAGACAAAGAAGGACACTACATAATGATCAAAGGATCAATCCAAGAAGAAGATAAAACAATTATAAATATATATGCACCCAACATAGGAGCACCTCAATATGTAAGGCAAATGCTAACGAGTATGAAAGGGGAAATTAACAATAACACAATAATAGTGGGAGACTTTAATACCCCACTCACAACTATGGATAGATCAACTAAACAGAATATTAACAAGGAAACACAAACTTTAAATGATACAATGGACCAGCTAGATTTAATTGATATCTATAGGATATTTCACCCCAAAACAATCAATTTCACTTTTTTCTCAAGTGCACACAGAACCTTCTCCAGAATAGATCACATCCGGGGCCATAAATCTAGCCTTGGGAAATTCAAAAAAATTGAAATGATTCCAGTCATCTTTTCTGACCACAGTGCAGTAAGATTAGATCTCAATTACAGGAAAAAAAATATTAAAAATTCAAACATATGGAGGCTAAATAACACACTTCTGAATAACCAACAAATCATAGAAGAAATCAAAAATCAAAATATGCATAGAAATGAATGAAAATGAAAACACAAGAACCCAAAATCTATGGGACACTGTAAAAGCAGTGCTAAGGGGAAGGTTCATAGCATTACAGGCTTACCTCAAGAAACAAGAAAAAAGTCAAATAAATAACCTAACACTACACCTAAAGCAACTAGAGAAGGAAGAAATGAAGAACCCCAGGGTTAGTAGAAGGAAAGAAATGTTAAAAATTAAGGCAGAAATAAATGCAAAAGAAACTAAAGAGACCATAGCAAAAATCAACAAAGCTAAAAGCTGGTTTTTTGAAAAAATAAACAAAATTGACAAATCATTAGCAAGACTCATTAAGAAACAAAGGAAGAAGAACCAAATTAACAAAATTAGAAATGAAAATGGAGAGATCACAACAGACAACACTGAAATACAAAGGATCATAAGAGACTACTACCAGCAGCTCTATGCCAATAAAATGGACAACTTGGAAGAAATGGACAAATTCTTAGAAAAGTATAACTTTCCAAAACTGAACCAGAAAGAAATAGATGATCTTAACAGACCCATCACAAGCAAGGAAATCGAAACTGTAATCAGAAATCTTCCAGCAAACAAAAGCCCAGGACCAGATGGCTTCACAGCTGAATTCTACCAAAAATTTAGAGAAGAGCTAACACCTATCTTACTCAAACTCTTCCAGAAAATTGCAGAAGAAGGTAAACTTCCAAACTCATTCTATGAGGCCACCATCACCCTAATTCCAAAATCAGACAAAGATGCCACAAAAAAAGAAAACTACAGGCCAATATCACTGATGAACATAGATGCAAAAATCCTTAACAAAATTATAGCAAACAGAATCCAACAACATATTAAAAAAAATCATACATCATGACCAAGTAGGCTTTATCCCAGGAATGCAAGGATTCTTTAATATCTGCAAATAAATCAATGTAATACACCACATTAACAAATTGAAAGATAAAAACCACATGAATATCTCAATAGATGCAGAGAAAGCCTTTGACAAAATTTAACATCCATTTATGATTAAAACTCTCCAGAAAGCAGGAATAGAAGGAACATACGTCAACATAATAAAAGCTATATATGACAAACCCACAGCAAGCATTACCCTCAGTGGTGAAAAATTGAAAGCATTTCCCCTAAAATCAGGAACAAGACAAGGGTGCCCACTCTCGCCACTACTATTCAACATAGTTTTGGAAGTTTTGGCCATAGCAATCAGAGCAGAAAAAGAAGTAAAAGGAATCCAGATAGGAAAAGAAGAAGTGAAACTCTCACTATTTGCAGATGACATGATCCTCTACATAGAAAACCCTAAAGATTCTACCAGAAAATTACTACAGCTAATCAATGAATATAGTATAGTTGCAGGATATAAAATTAACACACAGAAATCCCTTGCATTCCTATACACTAACAATGAGAAAACAGAAAGAGAAATTAAGGAAGCAATACCATTCACCATTGCAACAAAAAGAATAAAATACTTAGGAGTATATCTACCTAAAGAAACGAAAGACCTATACATAGAAAACTATAAAACAATGATGAAAGAAATCAAAGAGGACACAAACAGATGGAGAAACATACCGTGTTCATGGATTGGAAGAATCAATGTTGTCAAAATGACTATACTACGCAAAGCAATCTATAGATTCAATGCAATCCCTATTAAGCTACCAACAGTATTTTTCACAGAACTAGAACAAATAATTTCACAATTTGTATGGAAATACAAAAAATCTTGAATAGCCAAAGCAATCTTGAGAAAGAAGAATGGAACTGGAGGAATCAACCTGCCTGACTTCAGGCTCTGCTACAAAGCCACAGTCATCAAGACAGTATGGTACTGGCACAAAGACAGAAATATAGATCAATGGAACAGAATAGAAAGCCCAGAGATAAATCCACAAACCTATGGACACCTTATCTTCGACAAAGGAGGCAAGGATATACAATGGAAAAAAGACAACCTCTTTAACAAGTGGTGCTGGGAAAACTGGTCAACCACTTGTAAAAGAATGAAACTAGAACACTTTTAACACCATACATAACAATAAACTCAAAATGGATTAAAGATCTAAATGTAAGACCAGAAACTATAAAACTCCTAGAGGAGAACATAGGCAAAACACTCTCCGACATAAATCACAGCAGGATCCTCTATGACCCACCTCCCAGAATACTGGAAATAAAAGCAAAAATAAACAAATGGGACCTAATGAAACTTAAAAGCTTTTGCACAACAAAGGAAACTATAAGCAAGGTGAGAAGACAGCCCTCAGATTGGGAGAAAATAATAGCAAACGAAGCAGCAGACAAAGGATTAATCTCAAAAATATACAAGCAACTCCTGCAGCTCAATTCCAGAAAAATAAATGACCCAATCAAAAAAATGGGCCAAAGAACTAAACAGACATTTCTCCAAAGAAGACATATACATGGCTAACAAACACATGAAAAGATGCTCAGCATCACTCATTATCAGAGAAATGCAAATCAAAACCACAAGTAGGTACCATTACATGCCAGTCAGGATGGCTGCTATCCAAAAGTCTACAAGCAATAAATGCTGGAGAGGGTGTGGAGAAAAGGGAACCCTCTTACACTGTTGGTGGGAATGCAAACTAGTACAGCCGCTATGGAGAACAGTGTGGAGATTTCTTAAAAAACTGGAAATAGAACTGCCATATGACCCAGCAATCCCACTTCTGGGCATACACACCGAGGAAACCAGATCTGAAAGAGACATGTGCACCCCAATGTTCATCGCAGCACTGTTTATAATATCCAGGACATGGAAGCAACCTAGATGCCCATCAGCAGATGAATGGATAAGGAAGCTGTGGTACATATACACCATGGAATATTACTCAGCCATTAAAAAGAATTCATTTGAATCAGTTCTAATGAGATGGATGAAACTGGAGCCCATTATACAGAGTGAAGTAAGCCAGAAAGATAAAGAACAATACAGTATACTAACGCATATATATGGAATTTAGAAAGATGGTAATGATAACCCTATATGCAAAACAGAAAAAGAGACACAGATGTACAGAACAGACTTTTGGACTCTGTGGGAGAAGGTGAGGGTGTGATGTTTTGAGAGAACAGTATCGAAACATGTATATTATCAAGGGTGAAACAGATCACCAGCCCAGGTTGGATGCAAGAGACAAGTGCTCGGGGCTGGTACACTGGGAAGACCCAGAGGGATGGGGTGTGGAGGGAGGTGGGAGTGGGGATTGGGTTGGGGAATACATGTAAATCCATGGCTGATTCATGTCAATGTATGGCAAAAACCACTACAATATTGTAAAGAATTTAGCCTCCAACTAATAAAAATAAATGGAAAAATAATTAAAAAAATAAAAAGCAGAGACATTACTTTGCCAACAAAGGTCCATTTAGTCCAAGCTATGGTTTTTCCAGTAGTCATGTATGGATGTGAGAGTTGGACTATAATGAAAGCTGAGTGCCAAAGAATTGATGCTTTTGAACTGTGCTATTGGAGAAAACTCTTGAGAGTCCCTTGCACTGCAAGGAGTTCCAGCCAGTCCATCCTAAAGGAAATCAGTTCTGAATATTCATTGGAAGAACTCATGCTGAAGCTGAAGCTCCAATACTTCAGCCACCTGATGTGAAGAACTGACTCATTTGAAAAGACCTGATGCTGGGCAAGATTGAAGGTGGGAGGAGAAGGGGATGACAGAGGATGAGATGGTTGGATGGCATTACTGACTCGATGCACATGAGTCTGAGCAAGCTCCAGGAGTTGGTGATGGACTGGGAAGCCTGGCGTGTTGCAGTCCATGGGCTCGCAAAGAGTCAGACATGACTGAGTGACTGATCTGAACTGAACTACAGGTTATAAATTAATTATGTGTCTAATTGTTTGTAAAAGCAATATTTACTGAACACATGATATGTGCAATTTTCTGTGCTAGATACAATGACAGAGACACTATAAAGACATGGTGAACGGTATCCTTAGGACATTAAACAGGAGAGATGATGAGGATCAGACAGATAGAGCTTAAAAAAATCCGTGTGAGTTCTGACAAGGGATAGATGATATCCAGGTAAAGGTTTCCAGAAAGACAACATGTAAACGTTAGCATTGAGCTGAACCTTAAAATACAAAGACACTTAGAAGATGTAGAAAATTAGAGAAAGGGGAGTAATGTTCCAATTGGGAATACCAGGAGCAAAGGTACATTTCTATCAAAAAAACAGTGTTTCCAGTCCAGCCCCCAGCTTGACTGAGTCATACTCCCTCTGTCTGCTAAACATGGCACCAGCTGCCACGCGGTCCTAAAAGCCAAAGACAGCCTCTCAAGGCATGGCCCTCTCTCAAACTGCTTGATAACAGCTCCTCATCCCTTCTTATTCTCACACAATCTGAAATCTTTACTTTCTTCCAGAGAGTTTCAGGAACATCGCTATCAGGAGCGGTGAGGACCCCAGGAGGAATTGTACAGAAACTGAAGTAGAGCTAAAAACAAAACAAGGGCTGTGTTAAAAGTTTAGCTTACTTAGACACCAAAGTTAATGAATTCCCAAACAGAACATGTGGGGGAAACAAACGCAATCCAGTCTCTAATGACATCCAGGTACCTGGGAACGCTTACTTTGTGTTCCCATAAAGGCAAACAGGGAACTGAATTTGAAAAACAAAGCACGGCTAGTAAATTCCTGAAAGGAGACAGTTCTTTTTCCTTGGAGACAAACGAAATTATGCATTGCCTCTCCCACCAGCAATATACTCTGGCTCAGATATTTTTAAAAGAAGGCTGTTGAACATCTGCTAAGCAATTAATGGTATGCATCGGCGTGCTGGAATGGTCCCTAGGAAGGTATTAGCAATCCTGCTTATGAGACATGAAATGTTGCAAGCAGTGGTCCTTCTTCCCTTTTTTGAGATTGTATTTTATTTTTGTTTTCTCCTGCCTGCAGAGGGGATGAAAGGAAAGGGAAGGGAGCTTAGGTGGAAGTTCGGCATCAAATTCTCTTGCTCATCATGTCTTCTTTCCCCCAGGTAAGAAACGGGATATTTTTCTGCTTTCTTTTCCTAGCCATCCCAATATGAATGTGTTAATTTCAATTTAAACAAATGGTGGCAACTGCCTCAATCCAACTGATCGCATACCCAACATGCCAAGTTTTCTATGTGTGAAAAGAGAATTCCCTCCACTGTCTTTGTACCATAGTCTACCCTCTGTTCTAATAGTTTAGAAAAAAAAAATCAGGTAGTTAGAGTTAACTTAGGAACAATCTCCAACATAAAACTGATTCCTCCTATATTCTACTTCCTCATCACAGTCATTGAAGAGTGCCAGCCTTAACATAAGCCTTGCCTTCTGCATATGAAAGCCTGGCTGAGAGTGACTTTGTACCTCTCTCCCTTGGAACTGCCTGTCCTAACACTATTATGACAACATGGCTAAAATCAACACAGCAAAAATTTCCAAGACTCAATTACTATGTCAGCCCTTGCCATTCTCTTCTTTTATTCTTCAAACCGGAGCTGATTACCCACATATAAGTCTCCGTTCACTCTGGTCATCCTAGGAAGCACAAAAGGCCAGGTAATCAGGTTTCAAATTACACTGCCAAAAGGTGTATGACAGATAATATCAGAACCTGGGAAAGCCTGGATGACTGGAAGCCAGATACTTTTCTCACTCTCTCCAAAATGGCCCAGTCTAAGTTTGGGCTTTTGCCTTAAACTGCAGTTTCCTTTTGTTCCCTTGGCAACCCTGCAGAGTACAATCCTCCTTCCAATCTCAGCATGTTTACCTAAGCTCCCAGTAATACACTCCCTTTCCCCTTTCGTCAGCCCCTCCTCTGAGGGATCTGAGTACTGTTTCCCAAATCTCCAGCTATGGGATGAAGCATGAATATTAATTGGATACATTTTCTAGATCTTCCCAACTTTGCATTACTCTTGGCCAGCTGGAACTTAGACCAGTGGAATTATTTTTTCCTGGATATCAGGAATGACCTGTCTTTCCTCCATGTAACTACGGATCCATGGGTGCCTTTGCTGTATCCATTTTCCAGGCCAAGTCGCTGGCAAAGCAGTTTCAGATCATTACCCACTTTTTGGATTCCTATTTTTTTTGTTTTAAATCTGGATCCCAGATGTCATCACAGAAAGGCATCCTTAACTAATATATAAAGTAAGATTCAAATTTAGGAAACAAATCAATCCATCTTTGGAGTGTGATATGACAACAACCGTCAGTGGCTTGGCCACTGGGCAGATGACAAGGGATATTTCTGGACTTTGTTTTCCAGTTTAACCAACTACGTGTAACTGCCACATGCCACCACTGCTCACCAAAGACCAAAGGCCAATCTTCTCGACAGGAAACAGCCAAGGAGATCATCAAATGCTCTGAGGTAAGTTTGTTCAGGCCTTAGGCTTACAAGCTGCCCTCACAGGTGCTTCGTTGTTGTTTTCTATTCTCTGTGCACGTGCTCAGCCATGCCCAACTCTTGCGACCCCCGTGGACTGTAGCCCGCCAGGCTCCTCTGTCCATGGGGATTCTCCAGGCAAGAATACTGGAGTGGGTTGTCATTTCCTGCTCCAGGGGATCTTTCTGACCTAGGGAGCAAACCTTTGTCTCTTGTATTGCAGGCAGATTCCTTACCGCTGGGCCACTGGGGAAGCCCCTTCCTACTCTCTTATATTTTCTTTTTTTCTTCAGGACCTTTTCACCATCAGTATGATTTGTAAAGTGGCATTTGTCAATGTGCTACCTGCCCAGCCTTCTCCACTGATGGAATCTTCATGGAGGCAGAGGCTCTATCCCATGCTGAGAACACTTCTTGGCTCAGAGTAGCCAGCAACTCAATAAATGTCTGTTGATGGATGCAACTGATTGCATCCATTTGCTGCAGAATAGCAAACTAGCTCTACTCAATCCTTGCTCCTAAGAGTCACCTTTCTCAAGTGACACTCTGAATCAGTCACATCTCTACTCCTAGGTCTCCACAGCTTCTCAGAGTTCACCACAGGAAGAATAAACAGCTCAGCCTGGCATATTTCCACCTTCTACCTCCACGTCCCATGCTTAGCACAGTGACTTTTATATGTTTGTTTTTTAAGTCAGTGTTTTTTTTTTGTTTGTTTTGGTTTTTTTAAGGAAAAACATTTTATGAAATCTTAATAAAGTAAAAATATGGAATCCAAGTAGAAAAGAGGCCAGTGGCCAACCTGCTTGGCTGCCTTTAGACCTAAGCACACCTCCAGGAACCTCTAGGAAACCGGAGAATGGAATTGGAAAAACCTGCTCCTTGTCCCCACTTATTCAGCATACCCACAGCCCTCAGGGCTCTCACATTCCTTCCCTGATTATTCCAAGATTATGCTTGGAATACTCTCTTCAGTTCAATCCTATCCATCTTTCAAGGTCCTACCCAAAGACCACCTCCTCCATTAAGCTTTCCTGTGTCATTTTGACTGTCTTCAATTTACCACTGCTTTAAATTTCTCATAAAACTTTGATTGTTAAAAATAAAAAAGGCTAAAAGGAAAAATAACACCTGACTCTGTACCAGGCATTACCCTATGTGTGTAACCTAAACTAACTTGACCTTCACACAGTTCCATTGTTACAGATGCTATAGAGAAGTCTTCTCTCAGAGTCTATACACCAAGTAAGTGATGGAACAAGACTGAAACCAGTGGTCTGGCTGCAAAACTGCAAAATCCAAGCACTCAGAAATGTGCTACTGCCTCTCTATAAAGGCATTTATGCATTTCACTTGTTCAGAGATCCCACCACTGCCCACTTTCCCCACCCCAAAGTGCCACTACCACACGCCACCACCAAACTCTGAAACACCACAACTAGATTATACTTTCTGAAGGCAAAGGCCATTGCCTACTGGCCTTTATGCAACACCAGCATAGAACTCTGCAAAAATAAGGACCCAATACATAGTGTTAATTTATTATTAATATAGCACAATAATATCTATTTCTATATACTTGGAACTACCTGAATTACTATTGAGACTTCTACATGGCCTTAGGAGGAATATTTTCCTCATCATCTTTTACAAGTGAAGAGACAGAAGTTGAATGACATTCATTCATTTGTAAGATACAGACCAACCTGGGGTTCAGCTCCTGGATATGGCCCAGGACAGCTCCTAAGTCCCAGCTATTTCTGTTGTGCCTTGTTATCCCAAACTGAAAGAAAATTCTTCATAGCATGAATGATTTAAAAATAAAGTCTTGCAGAAAGACCAGAAAAAAATATTACTTGTAAAGTTAACTTTATTTTTATTTTTAAGATTTCTGTAAGATGACATATGCTATTATTTGAGGGAATTTTAAGTGATTCACTGATGGTTTTTGCCAGGAACCAGGCAGGAAAATCACCTTTTTCTCTTGCCTTGCCAGTTCCCATTAAGGCAAAAAAAAAAAAAAAAGATAAGCAAGAGAACCTCCAAAGAATGAAGCCCTATTTCTGATCAGCAGGGGCACCAGTTAGTCTTGTTTAGCTGAAACAAATTGGGATCCCCTTCTGCCAGAGTCACTAGCCAGAACCAAGGGATGTGAACACTGACCTGCTGTTAAGTGGGCTGCGTGGACAAGGACTTGGACCCCCGGCTTCAGCTCAAAGTGCACCGAGTTTTGGTTGAGCTTGTGAATCAGCAGTTCTGATATCTGAAAGGAAAAGAGCCAAAGTGAGTGCTGCTGAAGTTGTCACACCGACTACATACAAACGTGCTGAGCAGTATTTACCATGCTGATCAAGGCATCCTGATACCACACCTGGGAGTGATATAAGTGAGTTGTATATGATTTTAAGTTTTTAGTCCAGAATATGCAGATAGAATTATTTTCTAAGCATGGCTTGACTTTATATCCGAATTGCTATGAAATAGGACAAACAATTAGGAAATCAGATCATTTCTACTCTTAAAAAATTACCCAGGTATTAGTTTTAAAAAAAATCACCCTGGGTTTCTTTGAGAGTGCATTTGTTATACACAAGGACTTAAAAGAAGCAAATATGTAGAATTTACAAATTCTGATGAGATTCAGACCCATTTATTTTACTTCTTGATAGTAAACTCCATCTTATTCCTTATTTTGCTTCCCTCCTCTTACCCAACTTTCCAAGAATAGGTAGTTCATGGGTATTTGTTGATGATAAATATTGTTCTACTAAAATAATAACTTATGATGTTGTAGTTCAGTTGCTAAGTCATGTCCGACTCTGAGAGCCCCCATGAACTGTAGCAGGCCAGGCTTCCCTGTATGTATTTATTTCAAATATACAATAAATCATACATTTGAAACAAAGCATAACCACAGCTTAACGTGTTGGCTGACTCTTGTTTCATGCTATGAACCCAAAATCACTCCTCAGGCTGATGCATCTGTACTGGGCAGACCCACAGAATTCTGGGCCATGAAACATTTAACCCCAACAAGTGACAAAGGACCCTGTTTTAGGTAGCAACAGTAAAAGGCAAGATTTTCTAGACAAGGTAAAACTCTGTTCATGTGTTTAAAGTAAAAAAAAAAAAACAGATCAATCTGCTGTTTAACTCATCCTTTTGAATAACCTGTGAAAAGCTATCAGAAAAAACCACACTCCTATTATCTGGTCTCCTTGCCTCTTTTTTAATGTTCTAAGCATCAATGTAATGTTCTATTTCATATGCTATTTAAGTCTAGTTAGATGCTTTCTGAATATCGTTCTGCTAGTTAAATTCTTAAATTATTTTTCTTTTTATATTTATGGGCTTTCACTCAGTCCACTGAGTTGCCAAAATGACACCTTTGATCCTTTTATCAATTAAGCAGGGCCTGACAGCTTTGTTTTCAAGCAGAGTCTCTTGAAGAGGTCCCTGTTCAGTGATGGACTTGACCTGCCCTGCAGATGAACTTCTCTGCTTAACAACAAGAATGTGGGATGACGGTCAGTGACCTGTGACCCAAGTCACGCACCTGGGGTCCAGTGCAAGCTCAGCCTCTCAAATATTTCCACTTAGCAGACTGTGCAGGGAAACCCGGTTATGATAAAATTATGTTGAAACAGCTTTATTCTCTCTACATAAGCTACTCTTTTTCCTGGGTAATGAGAAACTTCCAGAACGCTCAAGGTTTACAGGAAGAGTGGATTTCTAACACAGATTGTGTAGAATGGGTTTCCTCTGTGTTCTGTAAAGTGTTACAGTTGTGCAAGTTCCTATTCTATCTTATTCTTATCATTCAATCAGTAAGACCTTTCTGAGAATTTGATGGTGGATTTTTAGTAGAGGTTAAACAGAAAGGCTTGGCTCTTAAATAAACATACACACAGAGAAATGTGTACATATATATATATATATATATACACACACACAAAATAAATAATCATGTATAAAATTAATATGCTTATGTACATACACATGCTTATATACATATGCATACATATGTGCGCATACATATGTAATTGTATTTGCAGAAAAAATATTTTAAATTGAATAAGAAAACATCAGAAGTAATTAAGAAATTGTCCTGTTTTGCAGAGTCCATCCCATGGACAAAATGGGACTGTGTATATGCATGAGAAAGACTTCTCTCTTCCAACTTGCTGAAATGATACGTATTTCTTCTCCCTGACAATGTTTCTTCCTCAAGAAAGAGTTATAGATAAGAAACCAGAAAAGTGTTCATCTGAACAATATACTTCTAATTTATAATCTCCAGGAGAGTCCCTTGAAGAAAACAATTAACTTCCCAAATTTGTTCTGGTTTATAACAGTGCTTCATCGGTTTTATCTGTATCATTTACAAAATTAAACAGGCTATGCAAAAATGGTAGCAGAGAAAGTATATTTCATGGATTTCACTTGCATCAAAGAACACACAAAAAAGATAACATACTTTGTGGTGTGCGAAAGAACTTGTGCACAGAAACAGAACTAAATAAAATTTACACTGCATACAAGAATGAGCTCAATTAGATAACATGCATTTCTCTGTGCAAGTAAATAAGTACAAAACTGTTGACAGACTTTGACAATATTTTGAATGTTTTCCATGCCACCTGGAGAAGCGTTTATCCTGTATTGTTTTCATCATTTGTGAATTATTACACATATTTTCATATATACAATATAGAATGTATAATATCTATGCATTGAACACTTTCTATTGGCAAGTTACATATTTCTCACTATGTTTTTCCCTAGGACAACATAGCTCCATTGAAAGCAACATGAAGCCTAAAGGACACTCCTAAGTTTATCCTGTTAATATTTGAAGAATTGAGACTAGAATTTCATTCTGTTTGACTCCTAATCTTAGGGCATTTCCATAAAAAACATTTTCCTCGAGCCAGTTGACAAAGACACAAAAAGTATATAGGAGGAAGTCCAGCTGAGCACATTTAGGAGATAAAAAATTGTAGCATATCATTAACTATGCTTCTATTTTTCATCCAACTGTGAAGCACATGATTTGCAACACCAGGCCCGTGTCATCTGACCAATTTGAGCTACAGGCAATTCCTAACCGTAGCCTCAGGACTGCTACATTCGATTCAACAGTTAATATAATTTATAATGTTTGGGAGAGCCTTTGGCCACGAAAGGAATAGAATGAACTGCGACTTTAGCGCAGTGTGGTGACAGCCTAAACGAAAGAACACAAGCTTGCATGATGAAGACTCGAGTGAAACAGTCTGTAATTGCTGGGAGATCAGTCCTCCTCGAGCAAGCCGAATCTGTTCACTTTTCTTTCTCTTGTCCAGTGCAAGTGTGTCGTCTTAGCAAATTTCATTTACCTTTGTACTGTGACCCCTCTTCTGCGGCTCTCCACTTTCTATTCTGCTTCAGCTAAATAATCATGAGCAAAGAAAAATCTATTATTCTCCGTGTCTGCCTATTTGATGAAATATGTCTGTGATTCAAATGCAACCCACACTTCATTTAAACTGCCACTTAAATAGACAGGGGCAACTCAATACAAATACTTGGAAAGATGCTATCAAAAGGGTGCTGTGGAAGGGACCAGGTATGTGGAAAACACCAATTCTACTTCTCAGCGTCTTCACAAGCATGAAATTTGAGTGTGGTAATCAGAACAGGGGTGAGGCTGAGGTAACGATGCTACAGTTTTGAGGACTTGAAACAAAGGAAGTGTGCTTTCTGCTTAACGCTCCATATCCACTGCAGGTAGATGTGATGCTGAGCTCATTATAGTCACACAGGGACATCGGCTGGTAGATCAGCCCCCTCAGATGTACACACCACCAGAGGAAGGGAAAAAAGAGTTCTCTGGGTTCTAGAGACAAAATTTGAATACTTCAGCTTGGAAGTGACTCATCACTTCTGCTCCCACTTCATTGGCCAGAATTAGTCACATGGCTCTGCTTACAGAAGAGACTCATGGGTATAATCTACCAGTTCCCAGAAATGGTGAGCTGGAGATGTTTGGTCAACACAATAGATCGCTACCACATAAAGAACACATTCAACATCCAAACAATGCTTAATGAAACCAACAGAAGAAATTGACTCTCAGATCATGAGAATGGAAGTGTCAAATGCTGAAACACGAAGAAAGAGAAGCTTAAGGACAACAGAGCAGTGGTAATTTATGAAGCATGACACGCAAAGAAATGGTACAAAGTGAAACTATTAATACACACTCAAAATGGGCTTGGGCTTCCCTGGTGGCTCAGATGGTAAAGAGTCTGTCTGCAGTGCAGGAGACCTGGGTTTGATCCCTGGGTCAAGAAGATCCCCTGGAGAAGGAAATGGCAACCCACTCCAGTATTCTTGCCTGGAAAATCCCATGGATGGAGGAGTCTAGCAGGCTACAGTCCATGGGGTCGCAAAGAGTCAGACACGACTGAGTGACTTCACTTTCTTTCTTTCTTTTCAATATGGGCTTTAGCAGATTTATCAACAGCAAAGCTATATTGGATCACACAACTAATGCTTATCTGAAGTTGTGAGGAGGGATGGAAACCCTATTGAACGTAAGGAACATTTTGGTGCCAGGTTTAGAAGGAGACTTGTCTGGGATTACCTTGGAATGGACATAGTGAAGCCTGATCCTGTTAGGTTAAGGCCTCTTCAACGAGTAATTGAATGACATTACTTTTGGAATTAACAGAGAAAGATCTTTCCCAATTAACATGATTTCTGGGTTAATACATGGAAGAAGCAATGGAGCCAAACAGGACTTCTGCTTATCAATTCTGTTATTTGTTAGCACCAGAGAATCAGCTTGACTACAGTGTCTAAGAAGTTCTTCCTGGATGACATAATGAAGAAATAATGTGTCCCAGTTCACTTCCTTTCCCTAAATTCCCCATCACCAGCTCCAAACATCTCTCCTTCTCCTTTTGCTGTATTCTTTCAGCACAACTCTTACCTATTCTTTCAATTATAACTTCCTGTTTTAGTGACCTTCCAAGTGAACTTCAAAATGTTTCTACAGTTTCTCTCTCTGAAAAATCTGGACAGGGCAGACTGAATATATCGAAAATGGCCTAAGATTATTTATTACATTTCACAACGAATCTTTAACTTCTAAAAATATTGCCAACAACCTGTTCCACTTTCAGAGGTACTTTTCCTTTCCCTGGATTTTGGTTTCTGCACCTGTCAAATGTATATGACAACACAAACAACTAAAGAGGAAATTCATTATTGGTGGTTGACATTTTGTCCATGGTCGTTCTGTTCCTTTTAAATGTGTCTGTGCCCTTTAAGGATTCAACAAGACAACATGCAGGCTCCCTATCTCGCCAGCACAGCATCACAGACACAGCTTGATGGTCCTTCCTCCTTCCAGGAAAGCCAGATACAAATCTGCCCACCTCTGAGGACTCAGAGAGAAGCTGGCAAGTACAGTGGTGCAGGGTGGGGTATGCTCCACACCTGAGCAGCTGGCCTTAGGTAGCAAGAGAGTCTATCCCTGATGAGGCCAGCTAAGGGCAAGTGAGCCTTTTCTCACTCTCTGGAGATGTGAAGTCAAGAGTGGTGGAACCCTCCCTGACAGAGGTCACTTGATTAACCCAGCGCAACGTTATCCAGATAACAAGGTCAAGGGCTTCTCACTGCGAGGAATTTTCAATTTATTTCACAGACAAGATAACTCGATCTAAGCTAGCATCTGTCCTCCCCAGGGAATGCTGTTAGAGGAAGTAAGGGAGGAGAGCCAAGAGCCCTTTGCTGGGACCCTGCCCTCCCAGTCATCAGGATCCACCTGGCCAGGTCCCACTTTTTCCCCTGCTGGGAATTCTGTGCAGTAACTTTACAAGAAAGGGGCCAGAGTATTGAGAGAGAGAATAAAGCCAGTTCTTCCCAAGTTTCATCTAATTCAGAGTGCAGCCTTTAAAGGAGTGGGGTCCTGGTTGTTGTTTTTACTTTGCCCTCAGTTGCAATTTCTATGTAATTTATGACAAAGGAAGTCAGTTGCTTTTGCCTGCCTCTGGTTCCTTCTCTCTTCCCCATATTTTTCTTTAAGGACCCATGTCCTTCTTTATTATCAGCCCATTTGACTTAGGAGGGGCTCCCTTAACTCCTGATCCTGGGGAGGGTATGACACATTGAGTTATCACTGACAGAGCCCTAGCCTCCTGACTACCAGGCTAGTTGAGACGTCTCCACTTTACCGAAGTCGAGCCTGTGAGAATTATCACCCTAGGTTTTTGGGGTGCGCTCAGGGGAGAGGTACTATCTTTTGAATGGAATTGGTAAGATGACTAAATAAAAGACTGGGGCCTCCGGGGGCCATTCTCGTCTTCCTGTGTGCTGGCTTCATTCTCAGACAGGCTTCTCATGTGGTCACAACAGCAGGAGATCAGGAAAGAAGGAGAGACAAAGATGGGGAGTAAGCTGATGATACTTTCTCTCTGAGTTATCCATGCCTGAGCTGGACTTCCCAACTAAATAAGCTTGTAACTGCAAATTTCTAGTGAAATTTGTTTGAACAGAATATATGTTCATTTCATCAGGGAGAAAAAAAAAAAAAAAACCCTACAAAACTCAAAGCAAAGCATCTGTTGCTCATTTCCTGGGGCAGCAGCCTTGATATCTGGGGGCTTTGCAGAAGTCAAGTGGTACCCAAATCCACATGGGCAGCATGACGGAACAAGGGGACCAGTAGACTTGAGAGTTAGTTGCAGAAACAGAACTAGAATCCCCTTCTCCTTAAAGAGTTGTGTCTCCTCAGGCAATTCACAGCTCCCTGTTGGGGTCTGAACTCATTAATTTCAAAGTGACTGAGTCAGAGAGAAGAATTAAAGGACCTCTCTTAGGATCATAACTATAGGATTCCTGTGGGCAGCACCTGTATTGCTGGTTCTTGACAAAGGCTTAGTTTACATATTGATTTCATTACTGTACTTATTAATTGGGTAATAACAGTTTTCATAAGACACTGATTTCTCATATGCTGGGTTTGGTCACTGAAATTAGTTTCATTCCTGGATAAGGCTGCTACACTGGCAATTCCCTTAACAAAAGTTACAATCTCCCTTGGTACTCCGCTGCTTTTCCTTAATGCCATCCATCTGCATGATAACTTAGATGAGTCATCTTCCCTCTAGTTTACTCATTCATGTGTATTCTTTCTGTTTCCTGCTATCTTTGTTCTTTCCTGTAATTTCATTCATTAATCTTTTTCTCCTTATTGTCACCATCTTCTTTCTGCCAATGCATGCCCCAGACTATACTAGTCTTTAATATGCCTCTATATATTTTTTGCATTTCTCATATACTCTCCTATCACAAAACATCCATAAATGTAACCATTATCTATTTACCATTTATTGAGTAACCTCTATAGGTCAAGGGCTTTGCTGTATCATTTCTTTAATGATCTCTCAAACACCCCACGAGGCAGGTATTATTGATTATGTGATTTTTGGCTGGATTATTGATCTTTTCTGAATTTTCCTCATCTATAAGATATAAGCAATGGATATAAGAGCTGAAACTAGAAACCTGGTCTATATTTCTCCAAACCTGTGGTCTTTCTAAAACATATCTGAACTCCCTACATGTGAACAAAATGTTAAGTTCCACAGCTTTCAAGCAAGCCAAGCCAGCTGCCGTTGGGTCTCTGATTAATGGCTCATCAGTACATGATACTTGGCTGCCTCAGGAACACTCACTCAGGTCTCTGAGAATCTCTCTGGAGAAGACACTCAGACAAGACAAAGAGAAAGAAGAACTCTATGGAAAACAGACAGTTAGAGCAAGATATACCCTCACACGAGTAAACCAAGTTTCAGAGAACACATGCCTCTTCTTTCTACATTTTCTCTCAAATAAACATCTAGAAACTGTATTTTAGAGAGAGAATGAAAAGTATTGGGAATTGAGATGTGCAGATGACGTGGTACCTGGGAACTTGGCTGGCTCTAAACCTGGACTCTTCCGTATTGAGAAGATGATATTCTGGATTTCATGGACAAACCATAAGATTTCCAGAGAAGGCATAAATATACATGTTTCAACCTAAATGCCCAGGATAGGGATCTACACCCCTCTCGGTCTCATCAGCAGTGTGGTGATAAGAAATACTCCATTCTGTCTCCCACTGAACTGTAGGTGCAGAGAATAATTTGTAGAATATAACAGGAAGCTGAAAGCGAGGGCTGAGGAAAGTCAGATGCAAAGTTGATGGGTTCCCTGCTGTCTGATGTTCAAGTGCAGTTCATGAGGAGATGGGGTTCACTGGGGTTTTCCTTGACAGCTCTTTTATTTGTTATTTGCACATGGAAAAAAATATAGACGTGAGTCTTCTGCCAACTGAGAAAGCGACTGTTGAAAGGTGGGTGTGTACTAGGAGGTGGGCCAGGTTGTAATTTGGGGTTGTTGTTAACAAGGCTGTGATGGAGGTCTCTCAAGTCATCTTGGAGACTAGAGATCAAGGGACTAGATTATGGGTTAATTCTAAGTAAACTGAAAAGCTCCAAGTACTAAAAGGAGAAAAAGTTAATATTTACTTAGTGCCTGAGAGGAATCCTGTTTTTAATATATCTGTCAGAGAGCATTGAGAAACCAAAGTCATATAGTTTCCAACAGGGTGACCAGACCAAGACTGGTCATTTTAACTGACCGGGTGAAGAATAAGAACAGCAATAATGACATCATCATAGTAATAATCCTCACTGTGTGTGTGTGTGTTAAGTTGATTCAGTCATGTCTGACTCTCGGTGACCATATGGACCATAGCCCACCAAAGCTCCTCTGTCCGTGGGATTCTCTAGCCAAGAATACTGGAGTGGGTTGCCCTCCTCTGGGGGATCTTCCCAATCCAGGGATTGAATCCGTGTCTCTTACATCTACTTGCATTGGCAGGCAGGTTCATTACCACTAGCACCACCTGGAAAACCCAATCCTCACTACAGAGATGGATACTCTGAAGTTAAAAGGAAGAATGGGAGAAAAAAGTTCTAAGGGAGCAGAAGAGAGAGAACCTCTCTCTCTCTCTCTCTCTCTCTCTCTCACACACACACACACACACACACACACAACACACACACACAGACACTTATACTCCAGAGGTGCTGGAGATGAGGAAAGTGAATCCCTTATAGCCAGGGGAGGTACTTAGAGTCAACTCATTCATTCATTATAAACATTCATTCATTATCAATTACTTATTCATTATAAACTCAAATCATCATAGACTGGTGTGATAAAGAGGACTCATGATTTGTATAAAAGTTGTGCCTTTTTAAAAAGATATGTCATTTGATTCTCAAGGATTCTGTGGCGGCTCAGAGAGTAAGGTGTCTGCCTGCAATGCAGGAGACCTGAGTTTGATCCCTGAGTCAGGAAGATCCCCTGGAGAAGAAAGTGGCAACCCATTCCAGTATTCTTGCCTGGAAAATCCCATGGATGGAGGAACCTGGCAGGCTACAGTCCATAGGGTCGCAAAGAACCAGACATGACTGAGTGACTTCACTTTCACTTTGATTCTCATGATGCAAGTATGTGAAGCAATGTAAATCGATTCCACTTCTACACATTGTTCAGCCTCTTGCGTTTTTCCTGCCACCTAATACCTTGGACAGTTTGCCATGTCAGCACACAGATTTATCTTGTCTACTGTAAACACTGTAGATGGATATACCCTGAATGGTTTAGCCACTGCTGACAATACATACTCTTGCATGTGTTTCCTAGTGATGCTGTAGTTAAATCTCCAGATTACGTTTCTTCAGGGAAGATGGGAAAGTGGAAGGGTCCACAGGTAGTGGGAGCCCTCACTCCCAAGTGGGGACCCCCACAGCTGTTGTCCTGGTCAGGGACTAGCAGGGTCGTGGCTCAGAGAGGGAGAAGCTGACATGTCACCTGGGGACTCACCTGCTCCAGGTCCTCGGCTGACCTTTTGTTTTCTCCTGTGGGGTCCTGATGGGGTAAGACAAAGAGCTCGGCAGCGGTGGGCAGGCCAGGCAGCACTGCCACCAAGATGTGCTGGGCCGGAACCCCGGTGGCCTGAGGGAGAGACAGAGGCACACTTGAGTCCTGGGGGAGAGCTGATGAGAAGGATCCACGTGTTCAGTGGGGAGCTGGGGGGTGGTGCAGTAAGAAGGCACGCGGGTGTGGAGATAGGGTGTGAAAGCAGGGTCCTGGTGCACTTGTAGGGGAGGGATGCAAGGGCCAGAACTGGGTTCAAGCCAGACTCTGAGGTGTGGTCCCCCACTCTATCCCCATGAGACCTTAAACACTTTGCATCCCCTCAAATTAAAAAGTGGCATAATGGTAGTACCTGCCTTGTAAAAGTAAGTGGACCCTGTCAGTGAGAAGGCCATCACTGAGCCTTATCTTCTGCCCCTTGAGCTGTAACACTTTCTAACTTAGCTTCCTCCTTCCTTGAACCACTAGAGTTCTCTCCAAATCCACCAGGCGTACCTCTATCACCTAACCTAACAGCAAGCCCCAGACCACAGCCTCCAGGTGTTTGTTGAGTTCTCCACAGCATCCGACTCTAATGATCAGTTAAGGAAGCTCTCTTAGCCCTTCCCCCTGCTACCCTTCAATCTTCTATTAAAATTATGCACATCACTCAAAAACTTCCTCTTTACTGAGCCTACTTTCTAGATGGTTCTAGAATTCAGTTGGCTACAATTTCAGCTTTTCTCTGCAGCATCCAGTCAGAACATCCAGCTAGCATCCCATCATTTGGTTGTTATACAAGAACTCCTCACATTTACCCCAAAATCTTCATTCTGCATGTGGATGAATGGAGGCACTCTTTTCCCGAATACCCCAGCAGGAAGCCTTATCTCACCTATGATACCACACCCTCCTTTCCACATCCTATCTTATCAGCCTATGAGATCTTGACAAATGACCCCATTGGTTCCTTCCTATTTAAATCCCCCACCCCCCACCCCTGCCTTGTTAATCTCTCAATTCAGCCTCTGTGTTCTCTCCCCTCAAGCTTTATAACAGCCTCCCCATCTCCAGGAAACAGACTACTACCAATACTTCCAGATTTATCCCACTGTCTAACTCAGATTATGTGTCCCCATCTAAATTCATGCACAAATTACCCCTGCCAACTGGATTAGATTTACATTCAAAGCCTTCAGCAACATGGTCCCACCTTTCCTTCCTACACTAATTATCCACAGCTCACACAGACATCTTATGCTTAACTGAATAGACTCACCTACAATTTCTCAACATTTCCAGCCTTTTCTCAAAATGGTTCTATGTATCTCCCCTGATTGTCTTTCCTATACATTTGCTGCTAGAACATCATGAAGTTCTAGGACAACATAAAATCCATTCATTTCAGTATATTGTTCATGATTTCCAGTTAGGTGGTTGTTGGGTTCTGAAACATACATTTATATCTCTCTTGAAGTAGTAAGAAATTCCATTTACTGGATCTTTATTGTGTGTCCGGCATTGTCCTAAGAACTTCTTAATAAAATGTAATGCAATCTCCCACAAGCACTCTTTGAAGCAAGTATTACTATACCTCTCTGTGCAGGTGAAGACACAGGTTGCAAGTCCCCAGGAAGCTGGCTCTGAGCTTAGCATGTAGGGTGTTTATTAGGGGACATTCTTAGAATCAACAGCTATAGGAGTGAAGGCAAGGAAGCAAGAATGGGCAGAGGGAGAAGCCGAGATATGATAAAGGTCATCGGCAGCCTCAGATGACCTTGAAGAGAAAGAGAACAGCCCTTCAGATTTGCCTGAGGTTGAGCTGAGAGCGTCACTGGACTTGAGCCACTCAGAAAGGAACACAGTGTGGGGGAAAGGCAGCTGAAACCTCTGCCCACAGCTCTCCCAGCAGCTAAGACAATTGTATCTCCCGTAAGGGGAATCTGGATGGCACATCCCTATTTCTGCTACAGGACAGACAGTAGATGGAGGAAAGCTCAACAGTGGCTCAATGCCATCTAAGTAACGAGTGCTGACACTCAGTTTGGAACCTTGGTCTGACCATGATGCCTCTGTCCTTAACCAGGGCTCTCCTGTCTTCCTTTTCCTAACACACAAAGCAGCTCCTGTCCCAGCTGGTAACATACTGTTTTATAGCCCTCCAGGATGCTCAACTCAAATATTATGTCTAAACTCATTCTTATCATCGACAATATTTACTGAATGACTTTCAATTAAAGATCCCATTGCAAAATATCAATAGAAAAACCCCAGTTGATGAGGAAAAAGGCAATTGATTTACATATTGAATTTCATTAGAGAATGAATAGGAAGAAAACTACAATTAAGTTGACATCCAGTCAAGCTTCTTATAGAGCTTATTAGGGGACACCTGGCAATAGGGTGTGTTCTTTGGGACTTAAGGAAGCGGCTGAGAATATTTACTGATCTCAAAGCCAAGGTGGGGAGCTAGGAACCAGGGCTGGTTCAGCTGCCTCTTAGGATTGGGTAACCAAGGAGTCTTCAAAACTCCCTCCACCCCATCACCTCTTATCCTGAGGGATGTGGAGCCAACCTGTTTGTTCTGCATTTAGCTGATTATGCTCTGCAGCAGCCTAGAAATATTAATGAGCAGTCATATCTAACCTAGTGGACAGCTGGTGGGAGGGCGGCAGCCCAGAGCATCCCATCCCCTTACAATTAATATGAAGAGGAGCCAGCCTGGAAAACATCACTGCTGAACTAATGCTTGGTTGCTAAGTCACCTGGGGGTGTTGGACAGCTGCCTAGGAGATCTACAGGGACACAGATCTCTGAAGGAGGTGGGCTGTGGGTTCACTGAAGGCTGTAAGTCATCTCTCCAGGACAGCAGAGAAGAGAAACCAGCAGCTCCAAGGATAAAGGGGCCTGTGGTTTGGTAGCTTCGCCCCCTGGTGGCCATAATGTTTAGCCACCGACAATGTCATAGATGCTCAGAGTGGTTAAGAAAGACAAAAGTGGGACGGCATTTACCCAGAGGCGCAGAAAATAACCCTTCTTCATCCCACTATTCCAATCACTCTTGCCTCTCCATCTAACAAGGCAAAGGACAGCAGCAGAGTGGAGTGGGTAGAAAACTACTTGATCAAGATTTAAACCTTGAGGTCTAACTCCAGAGCCTGATTTTAAACAGTACAACCTTGGGCAAGTTACTTGCCTCTATTCACCTGTAAAATGGGGATCATCATACTATCCATTTCTACATCATAAGCTAGGTTTCTTTTTGGTGATTATATGTGTCTAAAAGTGCAAAACACTGAGAAGAGTTTCTGGAATTTGTAAAGTGCTAAATAAATATCCACAAAAACAATGGTATGATTAAGGGGAACATCAGCTCTTTGCCAAAAGACTGAATGTGAGATCAGTTTTCTGAGAAGGGGTTATCTGAATGTCTTTAACTCTCCTCATCCCTTTGTGTCATGAGGCACCATGTGTCAGGCGCAGGAGAGAATGTATAACTAATCCTAAATTGACTTTTCTTTTAGGCTAAGAGTAGACCTTATTTTCTTGGGTGCCAAAATCACTGCAGATGGTGATAGCAGTCATGAAATTAAAAGACACTTGCTCCTTGGAAGAAAAGCTATGACAAACCTAGACAGCATATTAGAAAATAGAGACATCACTTTGCTGACAAAGGTCCAGCTAGTCAAAGCTATGGTTTTTCCAGCAGTCAAGTATGAATGTGAGAGTTGGACAATAAAGAAGGCTGCGCACCAAAGAATTGATGATTTCAATTAATGCTTTCAATCTGTGGTGCTGAAGAATACTCCTGAGAGTCCCTTGGACACTAAGGAGATCAAATCAGTCAATTCTAAAGGAAATCAGTCCTGATTATTCATTGGAAGGACTGATGCTGCAGCTGAAGCTCTAATACTTTGGCCACCTGATGCGAAGTGTTGACCTGACGAAAAGAGTCAACTGAAGAAAAGACCCTGATGCTAGGAAAGATCGAGGGCAGGAGGAGAACAGAGCAATAGAGGATGAGATTGTTGGATGGCATCATCAACTCAATGGACACAAGTTTGAGCAAACTCCAGGAGATAGTCAAGGACAGGGAAGCCTGGCATGCTGCAGTCCATGGGGTCACAGAGAGTCAGACATGACTGAGCGACTGAAGAATAACAACAAAGAGTAGACCTTAGGGAAAAGTCATTTCTGATTTTCTGGGTTTGTGCAATAAACCCAAGCAGCTATATAAGCAGATATTCCATTTCTCTGATTGTTTATGGAAGTGGAGTATGCAGGCGGAATGTGCCTAGAAGAAGATGTCTTGTCAAATTGTGGGTGACATTTGTTCAGAAGGGGATGAACCACACCACCTTTTTACCCTCCCAGGAACCAGAAGGGGCTGTGATTCATATGAAAAAACCCCAGACCTTGGATTCAGATCCTTCACTTTAATTTTGTAGCTTTGTCACTTATTAGCTGTGAGGCTTTAGACAAGTTATTTAACTTCTCTGAACCTCACTTGCTTAATCAACAAATAAAGACAATAATATTTTGCTCTGGGGGCTGTTGTGGGAAGGAATGCTGTTAAAAAGAACCGGGACACAGTAAGATGACCACCTTCCTGTGCTGGGCACTCACTGTGCTATTGTGCTGGCCATTCACGGGGCTGGATCCCAGGCTGCTCTTAACTAACGGTATTCACTCCATGCCTTTCAGTATTACGCCCAGTAGCTATTTTACACGTACTGACAGCTAACTGTGAATTCTGCCATATGACTGACACATATTTCCATGGTCTCCTCTAAGCAGAACATAAAGGGTAAGGACCCCGTGATTATTCAATTTCCTGTCCCCCCATGACATGTCTGCACATGCGGCGCTCAGCTTTGCAGGTATCAGGCTGCTGACACCCACTTCCCCTGGCCTCTGGTTCTTTCCTGCCCTTTCTTAGTGCAAGGGCCCCTCTCCATGAAGGACAAGGGCAGACAGGGGAAGGGCCTGGGCCAGAAGGAGCTGGCTACACTCACCTCCACCAAGGCCTTTTTGATGACTCGGCTGACGTCTCTCCTCCACTCAGGGATGTCCGGGTTGTAATCGTCCAGGTTTGGAGAAAAGGACAGGCGAAGAGATCGGAATTCCTCTGCAGACCCCAGAGTAGAGGGGTTACTATAAGTCAGATCTGCCTCTCAGGAAGTCTGTTACACTTTCTATTTCATGCAAAGCCCTAATGCAGGGTCCTTGTCCTCCACACTCAGCAGAGAGGCCTTACTAGAAGGCAAGGTCACCATCCCATCCCCCTTACCTCCCAGCTCCTTTTCCAGGCCAGAGCTTTAGTCTGAGACCCAGGCTTCACTCCACAGCTTTGTGCATTGTCCCCAGTTCCAGCCCTTGGGCTCCTGGACACTAAATGCACACCCCTGGAACACTCTGACTGCATCACAGGTTTTGGCCCCTGGGTTTTTGAACACACAGCCCCTTCCCCAGAATGGTCCCCTCTTCCCATCTTCCATGCATGCAGCACTCAAGCGCTAGTTTGAGTCCTCACTGACTTAATACTCTGCCCACCATGTTTTACTTTTCTTTTTTATGGTACAGCTGTGCTCTGAACATACTTTCATTATCATTATATAAGAATCATATTATATGATTATATAATTATAAAACTCATCATAGTCACTCCTGCTAAATTTTGTTTGCATGGGAATTTCATTGAAAGGAATTTTCAGCTCTTTATTTCAAGGATTTTGCTAGTTGACACAGTAGCCTCTGAGTTAATCTTGGTCCTCCAGGAAGTAGGTGAAATGATAAAGGCTATGATTTTGTGAGGAGAATTGTCTATAACAGAATATGGGGAGGAGACCAGAGAATCTTGGAGCACCGTCAGACCATGCTACATATATAACACAGTGCAAGAGAGGGAAGAAGTTTCAGCGAGACTGATGGGAGATCCATGAGCTAAAGTCAGCTAGAGGAGCCCTGTGTCCCAAGAATGGGTTCACCTTGGTATTCCTACTGCATTCAATCATGGGCTGGAAGCTGCAGCCTTGGTCCGAACATGGTGACAGGTTTCAGAGCACAGTCCTGAGGGGGTTTATCACACAATATACTCAGATCACACTGCTCCCCTGAAATCTGCGGGAGGTTCCACACTGCACTTGGAATAAATTCAGATTCATGTCATAGCCTTCATGGTGCCACACAAACCAGCAACGACTGTGTCTCCTGCCACACGTCCCGAGGGGTGCCCTGCACTCCATGACGCCATCCTTCCCCATGTTCCTCAGTCTGCTAAGTTTCTTCCCACATTACCGTGCCTCTACTTCCCCAGACGACAGCCTGCTCAGCTCCTTTTCAGCCTTCAATCTCTCCTGGGAGGAGCCCTTCCTTCCAGCAACCTCAGGTATCCTCCCTTTCACCAATGCTAATACCTTTCATCATGTGACCCTATTTGTCTTCATCAAACTTCTTACTATTTACACTATTTTGTTTGGGGGGATAAGGGGGGAGGGGCAAAATGGGAGATGGGGACTGACATATACACACTACTGTATATAAAATAGATAACTAATAAGGGACCTACTATACAGCACAGGGAATTCTACTCAATACTCTGTAATGGCCTACATGGGGAAAGAACTGAAAAAAGAGTGGATGTACGTATATGTATAATTGATTTACTTTGCTGTATAGCTGAAACTAACACAATACTGTAAATCAACTCTACTCCAAAAAAAGCTTTAAATAAAGAAATGCTTTTGTTGTCCGTCTCCCACACAGGAATATTAGTTCAGTGAGGATGGGGGCATAGTTGTTCCTGGCCCTCTGGGACACTGCCCAGTTCAGTGGCCAGGAGTCACTTAATTAATACATTTTTGTTGCATAAATGAAGGCATGAGCATCAGTGGTGGCTTTCTGTAGTTTATGCCTTTATCATTCAACAATCATTTGTTTCTCGTTGTAAGCATGTTCTTATATTTCAGGAAGGGCTCAGCAACACTGGCAACACCAATGACACGTCCAGGAAACTCAAAAACCCACGTGTGCATTTCCTAACACTGCTAACGACTTCTCTGGAGCAGGCATTGAAGACTTGCACATGATCAGGACTGCATTTAAGGCAGTCAGCTTATTCCAAAGATGTATTTTTCAAAGTTGGACTATTTTATGAGTCACTGGTCACTCAGGTGAACATCCCCACTTCAGTTCTGATGGAGAAGAAGGAAATGCATATTAATTAGCAGCAGGGGAAATGGCAGTGCCAAGGAAGGCACCACTGGGTCCTAACTTTTCCCTTTGAAGATGTGTTTGTCAATTTCACTTTCCTCGAACCTCTTAACCAAACTGTGGAGACTTCATCTCAAAAGAAGATATTTATCTTAATAAAGAGACACAGATGAGAAAAATGGCACAGCTCCCTCTATAATTACTTAGCATGCTAAACAGCAGGGCCGAGAAATGTTATCTTTAAGTTTATTCAACAAATAGGGGATGCATGTGGGAGGACCGAAAAGGGTAAACGTCAATAATATATGTATTTTTTGCAGCTGCTGAGAGAGATGAATTCTACACATTTACATTTTCTTTGTTGTATTTAAGGGCAAACTTGAGCCCTGAAGCAAAGGAAGGAAAAGCATGCAAACTAAATTTTCTTTCCTACAGTCTGCTGTACGTCTTTGGGTTGGCAGTCTTTCCTCTGCCAGCTTCCCAAATATGATACCTCTTTCAATTTGACCATAATGATCTTAAATTTCCCCAAAGCTTAATTAAACTTGAGCAGGTTTCTTCCAGACTTCAGACTCTGACCTCCCCTTTCTTGGAGCATTGCTTTTAGAAACTTGCTATTATTAATTCTTTCTCTGAACTTTTGAGATGTAAATCTTTTGCAACCAGGAATGCCTTGCTCAAGGACCTAGGAACCATCTTTGAAATGGTATCATCAAGAAAGACAGTGCCCCACCTCTGGGAGGGTAGGGACCAAGTTTCCTAAGTAAGCCTTTGTGTTCTAATCACAGAGATAATCAACCCAATCCCCCTGAGTCCTCCGGCACTTTCTGCTAGCTTATCCCAGAGTTTAAAACTCTCCCTGCATTTTGTTTCTGTTGAGTTCAGTCTTGCCTATTTAATTTTCTGTGATGCAATTCCCTTTTAATAGATCACACATGTCATTAGAATTTTCTAGTTATACATGTGAAACCCTGGCAACCCATCTGACCAAAGATGATTAAGGATGCCGAAACACTCAGGAATTTGGCTACAGGAAGCAGGGAGCACTTTCCCTGTTCAAACTTTTAGTCAGGAGATACTTTTTAATGAAGAGAACCCATTTGATGGTGAATGACCCCTCTGGAATGATGCTCTTCAAGGGATTTTTAGCAAGAGGAAGAACTAAGTATAGTAAGGCATAGAAGGTAGTCATCAAGAGAAACACTCCCTCTAGATTCAGAATTCTTATGCTCTGGCTATTATACTTACATTTTTTTCACTTGTAAAAGAGGGATAATCATAGCATACTTCTGATAGCCTGTTCATAGGATTCAATAAAACAGATCATATATATCCAATGCTTAGAATAAACACCAGTAAAAGATGCATCAATGTTAATTTCTATCACTACCAGCCATCATCATTATTATTCAACCTGTTACTGAATAGGGGAATGACTTTAAGACAGTAACTTTCCATTTGGAGACCACAGTTTCCTAACGCTATACTAATGGGTTGGACCAGATAAGTCCCAAGTTCTGTCTGTGGTTCTAATGAGGAGGTAGCTGTTGGACTAATGGATCGGTGCCCATTAGTGACACTGGTGACATCCCGTAGGGAGAGAGGAAAGAAAGAGAGCATTGGATAGAAAACAACGAGAGCCAGCCAGCAGGGTAATTTCAGAGCATGGGCCCTGGGTCTTGATGGTTTGAAGCCCAGCTCCACCACTTACTAGCTGGAACAAGTTATTTACCTCTCTGAAAAAAATTAATCATATCGGCTACCCTACACTAGGATTGTTGTGACAACTAGATGCATTCCCAGAGCATAGAAAGGAGATGGAGAGGAAGGAGAAACAAAAGCTCTCCTCCATTCGGGCTGCTCGGCTAAGAGGTCTCCTCACTGATGGGACCTTGGAGGCAAACCACAGCTCTGGTTGACTTTCACTTACTACTGGGGCTTCTCAAACCTCTTTAGGGGCTGGGGGAGGGAGGAAACACTATGAAATCTAACAGGCGGCCACGTGAGGAGCAACAGTGTCCTCACACGTGTTCAAAGTTGCTTACAAACTGCTTTCTGAATTTGAAGGTCGAGTTGGCAAAATGAGAAATGAAAGACAGAACCTTCATCAAAATCAATTGATTCTAGAACTGGGGCAATTGATACTACTTGGACCATGAGTTCATGTGTCTCTGTCTCAGTCTCTATCTCTTTCAGCCTCTTTTTTTTTTTTTTTTTCTGGTTGGCCAATTGTTTGTTTCTTTATTTAGGTTTTTTTTTTTTTTTTTTTTTTAATTTTTTTATTAGTTGGAGGCTAAATACTTCACAACATTTCAGTGGGTTTTGTCATACATTGATATGAATCAGCCATAGATTTACACTTATTCCTCACTTTCCCTCTCTCGCTCAATCCTCCCTCTTGCTCTCTCTGCACAGCATTTATTTCCCTATCTATTTCCTTTTAAATTCCTGCTCTTTAAATTTTTATTTTCCAGGATGCATTAGTACCATTTCCATATTAACAATAAAAGTTCATATTTTTACCATCTACTAAAGCACTTAGTGCAGATCCATCTGACTATCTTTCTGTAGGAAAAAAAAAAAGACACCAAAATGAAATCAATTTGTATAAACTGATTTTTTTCAAAATCTCATTTTCCATCAAGGATTCCACCTTTCCATTTCAGTAAATTCTCATTCCATGTGATACCCTGACCACATTCAGTTTCCCCAGCTGATGACAAGAGTGTTCTGTACAGCTGTTTGTTCAAACTAATATTCTGTCCATGAAGATGCACCACATGTGCTTGTTATGACTCCTCCCTTGCTTCTAAACCAGTAGAGTGATTTTTAAATGATACATATTTGTGGAAGAGATTTTCAGAGCATTTAGACATTGGCAGATTCTTCTTAATGATCAAGACTCTTGAGTTTGAACTTAAAAAAATAAAGGCTCAATATTAACCATTTTCTTTTATAATGGGTTTTAAATCTCTAAACATCAGAAAAACATCAAATGGAGTGAATGAGCCTTCCACATAATGAAATTCACTCTTCTCTACCTAAGGTAAGTGAGTGTACAGTTACTCTATGGGCACCAGAGCCAGTTCCAAAAAAAAAAAGAAAAGACAACAAACTGTCTTGGGGTTTTGTGATCCCTACTTTTCTGGTGAACCACACCTTCCTCAAAAGAGGAGATGAGACTTGACTCAGCTCTTTCTCAACCACTACCCTCTGTTCTCTGGGTAGATTCATAAGCCAGCGTGGCCTCTGGTGCCAAGGTACCAAACCATCTCATCTGAGTGATGGATGCAGACAGTGATGGATCAGCAGATGGACCACTCACCGTACACCGCGATGGTCTTTGTGTCTTGCAGGATGGCATTCCCAGCTGAGACCTGCACTGTGATGGTGTTCATCCCTTCAGAAGTAAACTTGAATGCTATGCTTCCCTCTAAGGTGATCAGGGGCTAAAGCAAATGAGGACACAGAATGAGGGGAGAGATTTTCAGTCACACACAAGATAGGCACCAACTCTGAACCACCAACAAGCTCCTTAAATTAGCAGAGGCTCTTTCTGGGGCACCCCTTGTATGACTGACTCGACCTATGCCTCCCTATCACCTCGAGTCCAGTCCAGAAAGGGATTACCACAGACATGACCCCCAAGAAACTCTACTCATTCCTTGTGAATCTGACACCTCTTTTCTGCTACCATCCTGATTCAGGACTGGGGAGATCAATAGGCCTTGCCTGCTGGTAGGGTGTCTCTCTGTCGATAACCTACTCATCAAGCAGATCCCTTCATCCAAGGCAACATTAAAATCAGGCCAAAAGAAGGGGCTCATATTAATCCAGATTTAAGCCATAGGCACTGAAAGTGTATAGCTGTCAGCACTTCTCCCCAGGGTACACTGCTTATATAAAACTACAATGGAACACAGTGACTATGGACACCAAAACTATACTAGTTAGGCAGGTGTTGGCCTTCTGTGGCTTGGTTTGCTCTGAGAAGCCCCATCAGCAACTTCCTGGAAGGAGCTGCTATGGAAACAAGTACTAATTGGATCGTGGTTTGAGGACTCAAAAAAAATAAATAAGATTTGGATCAGCTCCTATAATGCAACTGGACACCAGGGTTCTGGGGGAAAGGATTATTAGCCTCCTGACCTCCCTCCACTCACTCCCCACAAACAGTTCATTCCTGTCTTTTCTTTAATTAACTTAAAAACCAAAATTCATTTAACTCCCTGTGTAGCAGAAGGTAGACTAAAGCCCAGCATAAGAAGTCTGCTTAAAAGAATCTGTTGAGAATTTAGTTTTCTGCTAAAAGATTAAAAAAAAAGAAGAAGAAGCAAGTTATTTAATAGTTTCACCTCCTAGTACTAGCATTCAAGCAAGTAACACAGATTTCTCTTCTCCTGCAGATAGTGGGCCCAATCTGGACCCAATTTGCATGTACAGTTTCAGAAGAAATAAAAAAAGGGCTTCTTTTCAGCTGATTTATGTCAGCAGGAGAGGTGAGAGATTCCTTTGACTGTCAGGCACACAGCAGGTCTGGTGTCAGGAGAGGTTTCCTCCCTGGGCTTGTGTGAAATTATGGTTCCAGTTAAAGCCAACACTCAGCTCTGGGATAGAAAGAGATTTGTATTCACACAAGATGCATTGCGTTTGAAGAGCAAAGTTATAAGCGACAGCACCTCTGCTGGAAGAAGATGAAACTCTCCATTCAGAGCCATTGGTCCGGGGTCCTCTGGGGAAGATGTTGCCAGGCCTGCGTTCTACTGACTTCACTGACATTTGCAAGCAAATTTTAATTTCTGAGGATGGAGTGTGCTCCAAACTGAATCAGCAGCCTGGTGTGCGGGGAAGAGAAACCCAGGCAGGCATGAGAAGGCCTTGTATCTGCATGAAGCAGCTGAGTGAGCCTGGAGGAAGCCACTTCCTCTGTGTCCTCCTCCCTTTTCTCATCGGTAAAACGAAGGACGCAGGGTATATGAGGTCTAAGGTCTCCACTGGTTTTGAACTTGCTGCTGACTTTGGGTCACAGGGAGTGTTTGGAGGAAACATGAAGCAGGAAGCTGAGCTAGAGAAGGGGCCGTTTCTGATCCAGGCTGGCAGGTCATGGGGTGGACGGGCCATAGGGCAGGGGGGCATGTCTGACCCAGAATGGAGGACAAGGGCGAGGGGCGGGCCGCACAGACATCTGTGGCTCTTGTCTGTCTGGTGTCCACTGGTCTCTTTTCCCCTCGAGGGCCATTCCCTCCCTTCTCTTGGTCTAGACGGATCTAGGAAGGTTGACTTCAACAGCTCTGTTTCTGCCACCAGCACCGTGATCAAGGCATGGCCAATATTATTAGTCTGTTCCGGGACTTCTGCTAGAATTTTGGGAAAGATGGCTCATTTGCTCCGCTGAGCTGTGACACCATAAAGCTCAGGCTGCTGCTGAGGGTCACTGCGGAGTAAAGCCCAGGTGGAGAAGAACGTCGACTCACAGGAAGGCAGGGGTAAGAGGTAGGGGTGCAGGTGTGAGAGAGAGAGAGGCATGCTGCAGAGGTGACTGAGGCACTCAGAGCCTGCCATTCCCGAGGCTGCCACAACTCCCGGACTCGAGTTGTGTAAGTCATTTCTTTCCCTTTATTGCTACAAGAGGAGCCACACAGACGCCGCGCGGAAAGCTGACTCACCTCCGTGTTGTTCCCGTACCACCACACGTAAGTCAGGGTGCCCACCTGGCTGGGCCACAGCACGGCGGTTGCGTTGACCTCCTTGTTCTTCGTGGTGACAAAGGGAAGAGACAGGTGTACATGCTCCAGGGGACCTGAGGCACAAGGGAAGAGAGGAGGGTGGGGAGGGAAGAGCTCTCTCTGCTTTGCCTGCCCTGCTCTGAATCCACAATCCTTCCGGAAGCCTCCGAAACATCAGTCGTGTTCCCGGAAGGAAGTGCTCGGGGGGCCACTCCTGCTCTGGGGGAAAGGGATATATTGGGAACAATTGTGTCTCCATCCTTTCCATTTACAGATCTTTCTTCCAGGTCTAAATCCTGAGTTATTTCTGTGTAAAAGCTTAAAAAGCTACAAGCAATTGATGAAGTCCTTAAAGGAACAGGAATAATATGAGATTTCACAGGGAGATGCAAAGTGTTTCCAAGAAACCTCCCAGAATCCACGTTGGGTGGGGGTTGGGGATGGCTATTATACAAATCCCCAAAACTTTCTACATGTAATTATTTTGTATTCTTTATTGGACTTTAAAGATGTATGTGAGTGTATGTAAATGTGTATGTGTGTGTGTAACTGTGTTTGTGTGAGTGTCTGTGTAGCCTCCCGGTTAGGTAAGCATGGGGCTGAGCTGAGCCTGTCCAGGACAAAGACAGGCAAGAGTGGGCAGAGAGAGTTCTGTGGTTCCCAGGTTCTCAGGATGCGCTCAGCTGAAAAGTAGGATGATTCTACCTATAGAGGCCCAGTGGACCAGAAACTGTAGTCAGATGTACAAACCCACAAAGAAAACAGTATCCTTTTCCTGGAGAACCACTAGGCCGACCCTGAAATCCCCTGACTTTCTCTTCAAGTCACTGTTACCAGACAAAATGCATTCTCCTTTGAGGGGAATCTACAAAAATCCACCACCACCACCTATCTTCATGAGATGGAGAAGAAAGTGGTCCTCAGGCCTTTGCACCTGTTTTAATCACTGTCTCCTCTTCTAGTTGACCATATGATGCGTTTTCTAGAGTAAGTCTTTGACCTCTTTCTCACTCTATTTTCTTCTCTGCTGAGGGATACCATCCACACTCTGACCTTCAACTATGAACCACGTGCTTAGGGCTCCAAAACCACCTTCTTGACTCCAGACTCAGTTGTTTATTTGTGCTCAGTCATGTCTGACTCTTTGCAGCCCTATGGACTGTAATCTGCCAGGCTCCTCTGTCCGTGGAATTTTCCAGGCAAGAGTACTGTAGTGGGTTGCCATTTCCTCCTCCAGGGGATCTTCCTGACTCAGGGATTGAACTCACATCTCTTGCATCTCCTGCATTGCAGGCGGGTTCTTTACCACTAGCACCACCTTGGAAGCTCCCAGACTCAACTGACAGCCAGATATCCCTAAGAAATACACTGCCTCCCCCCACCCCCCGCCATCCTGTATACTCCAATCTTGATGAATAACACCAGTGTTAATCCAGGGGAACAACCCAGAAGTAGAAAGTCAGTCTTGATTCTTTATTTCTTTGCTGCCCACATCTATTTAGGAAACCACTGATTTGGTTTCATAAATTCTCTCTCAGAGCTCTTTGCATCCTGCCCTGGTTCATACACCATATGCCAGTCTCACCTGGAGCAGTAGAACTTTCTCACAGATTTTCCAGGCTCTAACCTTTCCCCTCGAGCCAGACATCATGGAATGAGAGTCAAATGGGCCTTAGGAAGCACCACTACAAACAAAGCTAGGGGAGGGGATGGAATTCCAGTCGAGCTATTTCAGATGCCAAAAGATGATGCTATGAAAGTGCTGCACTCAATATGCCAGCAAATTGGGAAAACTCATCAGTGGCCACAGTACTGGAAAAGGTCGGTTTTCATTCCAATTCCAAAGAAAGGCAATGCCAAAGAATGCTCAAACTATCACACAATTGCACTCATCTCACATGCTAGCTAAGTAATGCTCAAAATTATCCAAGCCAGGCTTCAACAGTACATGCACCATGAACTTCCAGATGTTCAAGTTGGATTTAGAAAAGGCAGAGGAACCAGAGATCAAATTGCCAACATACGTTAGATCATTGATAAAGCAAGAGAGTCCCAGAAAAACATCTACTTCTGTTTTATTAACTATGCCAGACTTTGACTATGTGGATCACAACAAACTGTGGAAAATTCTTAAAGAGATGGGAGTACCAGACCACCTGACCTGCCTCTTGAGAAATCTGTATGCAGGTCAGGAAGCAACAGTTAGAAGTGGACATGGAACAACAGACTGGTTCCAAATCGGGAAAGGAGTATGTCAAGGCTGTATATTGTCACCCTGCTGATTTAACTTATATACAGAGTACATCATGAGAAATGCTGGGCTGGATAAAGCACAAGCTGGAATCCAGATTGCCAGGAGAAATACCAATAACTTCAGATATGCAGATGGCACAACCCTTATGGCAGAAAGCAAAGAAGAACTAAAGAGCCTCTCAATGAAAGTGAAACAGGAAAGTGAAAAAGTTGGTTTAAAACTCAACATTCATTCATGAAAAATGTTTTGGTATTATTAAATTATTAAAAATAATTAAAAAAAAAAACTCAACATTCAGAAAACTGAGATCATGGCATGTGTGTGCCATCACTTCATGGCAAATAGATGGGGAAGCAATGGAAACAGTGACAGACTTTATATTTTGGGGGGCTCCTAAATCACTGCAGATGGTGACTGCAGCCATGAAATTAAAAGACACTTGCTCCATGGAAGAAAAGTTATGACCAACCTAGACAGCACATTAAAAAGCAGAGACATTACTTTGCCAACAAAGGTCCATCTAGTCAAAGCTATGGTTGTTCCAGTAGTCTTACATGTTTTCATAGTTGGACTATAAAGAAAGTTGAACACCAAAGTACTGATGCTTTTGAACTGTGGTGTTGAAGACTCTTGAGAGTCCTTTGGACTGCAAGGAGATCCAACCAGTCCATCCTAAAGGAAATCAGTCCTGAATATTCATTGGAAGGACTGATGCTGAAGCTGAAACTCCAATACTTTGGCTAACTGATGTGAAAACCAAGCTCATTGGAAAAGACCCTGATGCTGGGAAAGATTGAAGGTGGAAGGAGAAGGGGATGACAAAGGATGAGATGCTTGCATGGCATCACTGACTCAAAGGACATGAGTCTGAGTAAACTCCAGGAGTTTGTGATGGACAGGGAGGCCTGGTGTGCTGCAGTCCGTAGGGTCACATAGAGTCAGACACAATTGAGCAACTGAACTGAGGTGACCTGAACTAAAGCTTTCCCCATTCTAATCTACCCTCCTGCTCTGCACGTCAAAGTTTGCCTCCCTCGATAATACATAAACTGGGGGCTTCCCAGGTGGTCCAGTGGCTAAGATTCCACACTCCCAATGCAGGGCGCCCAGGTTCGATCCCTGCTTGGGGAACTAGATCCCATGAGCTACAACTAAAGATCCCATGTGACGCAACTAAATAAAGATTAAAAAAGCAATACATAAGCTAGACCAAGTGCCAGGTGGTCCCATCACTTAGAATAAAACATACAATCCAGGGCAAGGGCAGAGCAAGTACAAAGACTCAGAGGAGGGGGATCTCCATGTTTGAGGGATAGTGAGAAATGGAGAAATAAATGGAGGGAAAGTGTAGAAGACAATGAGATCAGAGATGATCAGGACAGAGAGCACATTGGCCTTGAAGGCCCAGAAAGATGTATATGTGTGTTTGTATAAGTTCTTTCTTGCATATGTATAAGTACACATTATACATTCATGCAATGTATAGCAATGACCATGTGCCTCCTCACCCGCCAACTTGTGAGAGTGATATTTCTACAGAGCGATGCTACTCACATGCTCAAAATGAAAATTTCCATTATATAATTAATAATAATGATGACAGCTAACACATACAGATCTAAAATTTGTGAGATAGAGAACACAGGCTGAAAAGTTTTAGAGGGAAGAGTCCTTCATATTTATCTTCATATATATAGAAAATTGAATGGACATAGGAGTCTGGCGGGCTACAGTCCATGTGGCCGTAAAGAGTTGGGCACGACCGAGTGACTTAGCACACACACACAGATGGGAAGGTCCTGAGACACAGCAGGTGCTGCATCATTGGCTGGGTCACTGAACAAAACAGGGTATCAGAGAGCTGGACACGACTTAGCGACTAAACAACAAAGTGAACAAAAACATAATTTCCTGTTTCTTTCATCTGTGTTTTCCTCTCTTTATAGATTAGAGGCTTGGAGACCAGGAGAACAGAACTAATTTTCTGGTTTACAAGCCATATGATAAGAAATAGTTGATCATAAGTCAGAATTGTTCAATGAGATAATAAAAGGGGAACATTTCCTAAGCGGTGGCTGTGTACCAAATAGTCTGTGAACGACTTCTTGTTCTCATTTAATCTTCATAATAACCTTATGAAGTAGGCACCATTATCAGCTCCATGCAGAGATGAACTAACAGAGGAAGGTCACCTTCCTCCACTCCAGGGTGTGAACCAAAACAGTTCAAGTTCAGAGCCTGGGCCAGCCGACAAATGCTTTCTAAGACCCGTGTTAACAAAAGAGCTATTAAGAGCCTCTACTTACTGATGACTCGGACGTGGCAGTGGGACATGATTGTTACACAGGCTCTTGTTTATTGCACGGCTCCTGCCGCCCCTCATCATGCGGTGTGCTCCAGCGGATGCCCTTCCCACCGGAGGACCTTACTAACACGCCTTTCTGATGGCACCTGTCCCCTCCTCTGTGACACTCCTCCTGACTCCCCAGTCAGAGTTACGTGAATCAGCTAGAATTCGAGAACTAGATAAGCTCAGGGAGACCAGCCATTTCCATCCTAAAAGGGGTCATCTTGCTCTCTCTTGAGCATTCAATGATTTTTAAAGTCCAAAGGTCAAAATAAGGATAATGTCTGTGTGTACTCTTAATGACAAAGTTGAATCTTGTTCCTGAAATATGGTCGTCCCCTCACTCAGTAGTTCCTGAGTGCTACTATCTGTCAGGCATTACTCTGCGTGCTGGGACACCTGGCCCTTGATGGCACTTACGTATTAGGGAGGGAGGCAGTGAATGCAAGGAGCAGGGCTAGTGAGAACATGCTACTTTTGATGAGTGGCCAAGCAAAGTCTCTCAGAAGGAATGACATTTGACCAGCCACCTGAATAACATGTATGAGTGCACCATGTATCTCCTCGGGAAGCTCCAGGGTAAGGGTAGGGCAAAGACCTTGAGAAGGAGGTAGCCTGTCAGGTGTGAGGACAGCAGGAAACAGAGGCAAGGAGCAGAAGCAAATGAGGTCTAACTGGCGTTCAGGACTCTCGACAGGTTCTTTAGGTGCTGAAGAATGTCCATGTGTGTTTGTATAAGTTCCATCTTGCATATACAGACATACACACACATGCATGCACACACACACATCATCTGTTCCTACAGATGTGAAATTTAGCTGTCAGATAGCTAAGTCTTCTTGCTTTTTATCTGTTTAATATACCTGATTCTTGTTGCTTCAAAGCCGAGCTTTCAACCCTCACTTTTCTGCACAGACGGATCTGCCCTAATGGAACCTTGGAAGTGGAAATGCAGCCCTTGGAAGCCTCAGGCTGGTTAGCCACATTCAGCTGAGAGCTGAGCAAGCTGGCGGATAAGGCTCCCTCGGACAGGTGCATGCAATACACAAAATGGACAGACGGTGGCGCTCCATTATTCCTTATGAATCTTCTCAACGTGGCTGGGAGAACTGGGAAAATTGTGTAGGAATGTGTCTCCCTTCTCTTCTTTTGCTTGGTCTTCCTGTGCCACAGGGTGCAAGTGGGGTGTGTGTGTGTGTGTGTGTGTGTGTGTGTGTGTGTGTGTGTGTGTGTGTGTGTGTGTGTGTGTGTGCCACAGGGTGCAAGTGGGGTGTGTGTGTGTGTGTGTGTGTGTGTGTGTGCCACAGGGTGCAAGTGGGGTGTATGTGTGTGTGTGTGTGTATGCGCACACACACACGCACATGTGCTGATCACTCTGACCTGCCTCTAGCATTTGTTCTGAAGACCTACATATCGTACTGCTGTTTGTCTGAAATGTTGGGCTTCCCTGGTGGCTCAGTGGTAAAAAATCTGCCTGCTAATGCAGGAGACACAGGTCCGATCCCTGGGTCAGGAAGATCCCCTGGAGAAAGCAATGGCTACCCACTCCAGTATTCTTGCCTGGGAGGTCTCACAGACAGAGGAGCCTGGCGGGCTACAGTCTATGGGACAAAAGCGGGACACACCTTAGCAACTAAACCAAACCTTAAATGTTAAAAAAACTTAATAGAAGAAACAAAAGAAATTCAAAGTGTGAAGATAAGATCCTACAACAGAGTATCTCAAACTTCACTGGGTTTGAGGCTCATACTCTGCTGTTGAAGGCAAAGTATATCACTTTAGGCAGTTGTCACTTTAGGCCCTGAAGAACATCCATGTGTGTTCATATAACTTCCTTCTTGCATATATATATATACATTCATACATACATACACACACACACACATCATCTGTTCATACATATGAGAAGGATTTAGCTCTCAGGTTGACGCCACACTTCCAGAAATTCTAGTCTGATAGGTCTGGGAAGGGGACCAGGGCACTACATTTTTATCATTTGATTCCAGGGCAGGAGGCTCATTACCCACATCTTACAAGGCCTAGGTCTGACATTCTCTGGCCAATAAAATGACTGTGTGATAGTTACAAAGCTACAAAGTTTTTCAAGAAACTGATCACTTTACCCTAAGGTGGGGACAGAAAGATATCTCTAAGGACATCTCGGTAACAGAGGAGTTAAGGAGAGAGGTTCAGGAAGTATCAGAAACTATCAGAAACCCCCCTCACCTTTTTTTCACCTCTTGTTCTGCAAGTTTGCAAAATCTTCAGTGATTTTTTTTATGCAAGACTGGCTGACAGAGAGCAGCTTTCTGAACAGAAATCTGCATGTCCTCTAAATTCTCAGTCCCATGCAGCTGAAGGCAACCCTGGCTGCATCCCAGGTCTCATTAGTTTGCAAGCTAGCAGAGAACAGTGAATGCATTCCCCAAGGGATTCTCGGCTGTCAGGATACAGCAGATTACCCAGCTGCCCCCAGAGAGCCTCCCAGCCCTACATTACAGCAGGAACATCATCTCCACTTGCTTCTGATGACCTTTGCAAACCAGTACTTAAGAACTTCTGATTTAGAATCAAAGCTTATTTCTGAAATGGAAAGAAGAGGTAGTGTTTGTATAAGACAGGCTGTGCAGCTTTCAGGAAGAGCCCTGGGTACAGGGGAGGAGGACGGGGTGAGAGGGGTGGAGGGCAGGCTAGGGGAGCTGAACTGAGCTTTTGCTCAGAACTCACTAAGTACTAATGCACCTGCTGCATCATAATGCAAAATCAAGCTTGGCCAGTTGGCAGGGGACAGCATAAGATGCTTTATAGAACCTTCGGGAAATAAGACATGCATTCTTTATGTGATGGAGGAGAAAAACTAGCTTCAAAGAAATGCAGTGACTTGGCCAGGAGTTCAGGCCGGCATCTCTGCTTAACAAGTGCCAGCTTGTGCAGGGCTTGCTTCTGTTTTTACTACAAAGCCATATATCCCTTCTGTCACTGTGGCACTAAAAACTGCCATGCTACCCTACACCTTTCAGATTTGAAGGAATGGAAGTCAATTATGATTTCATCATGATTTCCACTTAGTATAAAATAGTGTCAAATCACAGTACTTTTCTAATCTTTGCTTTCACCATCTGAAAGGCCAAATGTTGCCCATGATGGTAGATGTGTGGGGATAAACAAAGATGTTCATGTGTGAATGCTAAATCGCTTTAGTTGTATATAAATCTTTGCAGTCCTATGGACTATAGCCTGCCAGGTTCCTCTGTCCATGGAATTCTCCAGTCAAGAATAGTGGAGTGGGTTGCCATGCCCTCCTCCAGGGGAATCTTTCTGCACAGGGATCATACCCATGTCTCTTATGTCTCCTGCATTGGCAGGCAGGTTCTTTACCTCCAGCACTACCTGGGAAGCCCTAAAAAATGTTCATACATATGGTAAAATACAATGGATCCTTTAGGAGAGAAGCCCTAGCAAAGTTGTTAGAACCTGCTGGCACTGCTCATGTTGTGGTTTTTAAATATATGTGAGAAAATGGAAACTTAAAACAAAATCCTGCTTTCATATAGTTAGCACAAAAGTTAATTTTTATCCCCAAGACTGGGCTTAGAAAGGAGTCCCCTGATACGAGTCCTGCTTATTCAATCACTCGACACAAGATGAGTCTGATAAAATTAGAATCAGAACACAACACTTTCCATCACAGATCATCTGCTACTGAGGTTGAGGTCAAATCGCTCAAGCCATTCAATCACGCTAATGAGACGAAAAGAAATTGCAAGTGAACACAACAGCTCGTTTCTTTCAGAAATCTTGGCTTCCGCAACCCTTCATCTGGAGCAGAGGCAAACTTGTTCTTTTCCTACCCAGGATTCAGTAAGCCCAGGAGAGAGCGGGAGAGGGAGGTTTCCCTCATGGGATATGACCATATGTAGGGTGATGGATAGTCCACAGGGCAGATCAGGGCAGGGAGCTATGGTTGACTATGGGAGACCCTGAGAAACTGAGATGGCAAGCTGCTGCTGAATTTTAAATCACTATTGACACAAGCGTAGAGTGCAGGGATATTTGACACATATATGGGGTATGGAATATAATGACTGTGATTTTTCAGGAGAGTAGATCTCTAACAAAAACCACCTCATAGAATAAGCTGTGCAGAGTGATAACTGTCAGGTAGGCACCCATTCTCAGCAAAGATTCTTTCATTTCATTTGTGTGGCAATTTATTTTTGTTACTATTAACCAAAGTTTGTGATGTAGTTTTTAAATATTTTGGGCTTCCCTGGTGGCTCAGCTGGTAAAGAATCTGCCTGCAATGCAGGAGACCTGGGTTGGGAAGACCCCCTGGAGAAGGGAACGGCTACCCACTCCAGTATCATTGCCTGGACAATTCCATGGACTGCATATCCATGGAGTCGCAAAGAGTTGGACATGACTGAGCGACTTTCACTTCACTTCACTTTTATTTATTTTTTTTTTCTCTTTCTCTTTCACTTCACTTTTAAATATTTTAGGATTACTCCTAGCATATTATCACTTGTGCCCCCATAAATACTGAAGTACAGAGAAGGATGACCTCTCAGTAAGCAGCAACTCCAGGCAGACTGTCTAGGACAGCTCAGGAGCGGCAGTCAGCAGGAAGGGAGCTTGAGGCTGTGTAGTTGCACAGCTGGAGAAATGCCCTGCCTCTAACCTACACGTGCACATTCCTTCGGGGTGATGTACAAAGTCATGGAGGGGAGTAAGGGCTGACGGCTTCCTCTGACCCCCAGCCTACGCTGGCGCCTGTGATAACCTAGTGACCACGGGCTAGGATTCCCGAGCCAGGGAGAACTGAGTCTGAAGCCTGGCCGTGCAGACAGTAGGTCTGCAACCTGAATGGGCAACTTAAGCTTTCTGAACTGCACAGTTCTTTGTAATGTAGTCTTCCTAGGAGTGCCTACTTGATAGGGTTGAACTGAAAAGAAAGGTCATACACCTAAAGAGTAGGTTTAGCACAAACCCTGGCACATAGTAATAGCCTAACAAACAGTAGCTGAAAGAGGGAGGTGGAGTTGGCACAGGCGGCATCTTGCAGAACTCTGCTTAAACTCAAACAAGGATGAGTGTGTTTCTTCGAAGCACTTGGGTCCTGACTGTACAGGAGATGAGGATCAAAATTGACTGATAGAGCAGGAAACCTCAGTACCGAACCATCTCTTGGGGATCCCTAAATAGTCCTGCCCTCCCACTGGACCACAGCAGTTTAACAAAGGGAGTCTACTTGGTACTTTGTGTAGCCAGCTTGCTTCAGTGGGCAAGGGTCAGGTAAGAGGCAAGGAATACCACCCAGCCTTAAAACTCCTGACCTAGAACTTGTGACGTGAACAGGACCATTCATATAGAGGCTAACTTTCATTTGAAAGTAAACCATTTCTCCAGCAAACCAAGCAGGTCCCCTATGCCTCTTTGGGGACAACCATGCATGCATGCATGCTAAGTCACTTCAGTCGTGTCTGACCCTGTGCAACCCCGTAGACGGCAGCCCACCAGGCTCCTCTGTCCCTGGGATTCTCCAGGCAAGAATATGGAGCGGGTTGCCATTTCCTTCCCCAATGCATGCCTGCGTGCTAAGTCGCTTCAGTCATGTCCGACTCTGTGCGACCCTACGGACAGCAGTCCACCAGGTTCCTCTGTCCACAGGATTCTCTAGGCAAGAATACTGGAGTGGGTTGCCATTTCCTTCTCCAGGGGACAAACATATACCCTAGTATAAGAGGCATTCACAGCAAACCTTTTTTTACTAAACACAGCTTAGGAGTTACCTTTGTTTCATTAGGAACCCTCTGAATTCCTCAATGGGGAAAATGTTTTAACACGTTTTGAAACTGTGTCTTAATGCAGCTTCCTTTATGTTGTTTACCCTCTTTCACTCTATACCACTTTCTAAGACCAAATCACAGAGCAAATCTATGAAACATACTTAAAAAAAAGGAAAACAAAAGTCTAACATGATTATTATTAGTGAGATAAAACAAGGAAAGAGAAGAATGTGCAGAGGGGGAAAAATCCCATTACTTGTGATAATCTGCATTGTTCTCAAACATTTCTGACCCAAAATACCTCACAAATTCATATTAAATCAACCAGCTCAACAGGTTGTTCAGGCCCAGCACAGACAGCCAGTATCATCTCTAAGAAGCATCTAAAAGAGGCAGAATCAGTGCAAGAGAAGAGTCTGAAGCAAACCAGAGTCTGGATCATTCAGTCACGCCCTGGTTTCTTCTTGCTTTCTCTGCACTTAGTTCTCTCACTCTCCTTTCCTCACCTGCTAACAGGTAACTAGGGAGCTTCTTCTAGATGCCTGATTTTGGATTTTATATATATATATATATATATTTTTAGATTATATTTTTAAAGGAACACAATATGTAAGATATGTCATAAACCAACAACAGTAATAACATACAAGTTACATGTAAGTACAGGACGGCGCTGTCAGACCCCAGACTGTTGTCCACCTGCACGGTCACTCGGAAAATGCCCACATTGTGATAGACGTGTTTGATTCCATCTTCCATGGAGCTGAGGTTGACATAAGACACTGCAATGCCATCCCCGAAGTCCACCTGGATGAGTGTCCTCTGGACGTCACCCTGAAAGACAACACCAGAGGAAGGGGGGTCGGCACGTGGCTGCTGCGTCTCCAGGGCCGGAGCTTATCAGAGCCCCAGGCTCAGGGATATGGCAGCCTCGGTTCCATCCTGGGAGCCTGTGTCTGTGCGATGGGTTCCCTGGGACATTCCCTGGAAGATAGGAGTCTCCAAATCTGAAAGGCACCAACTCCCAAAAGTTCTAAGCTTTGGAAAATTGTTTATCAGCTCCAATTTGATATTCATTTCCTCTGAAGGCTTTGTTTACAGTCTGATCATCCACATGAATAAAAGGTTTCCACATACAGTTTTAAAAATTCAGCCTACCTGACACTGTCAAGGGTCACTTCCCATATGTTCAGGATCCCCAAATTTCTGTCTTTATTTCTGGTTCCCTAACTGTGTTGGAGGAAGGACAGGGGGCACCTTGCCTTACACCTTACATGACACTGGACTCAGCCCTATTATTATTGATATTTAAGATAATGATGGCTAATTCTTTTATACTTTAGTGTTTTATACTATCAAAATGATCTCACTTTATTCTTCATGGAATCTCAGTCTGGAGAAAAAAAGCAGGCAATGTTTGTTCACTTTACAGATGAGGAAGCTGAAGTGAAAGAAGGTTTAACCATTTGTTCAAGGTTACTGCAGCTAGTTAGCTGCAGCAGTCTTGGGACTTGAACCCATCTCCTTGGACTTGCATTTCACTCCCTATAGGCGGGTTAAGCATTGACAGCTCCTCTGGGCTCAAATCCTGTCATTTCATTAACCAGCTGGATGACTTCATGTATGTCAAGTGGTCTCCTTTGGTCTCAGTTACCTAATCTGTGAAATGGGCATATTAGTATCTTCCTATCTTAACTCAAAGAGTTATTATAGAAGACATGTGAGTAATCAGTAACCTGTACAATTTGCTACCAAAATGAATGACTGTAAAAACAATGCAGCTATGAAAGATCTGCTATATCCCTTTTTTTTTTTTTTTTTCTTTTTGCTATATCCCTTTTAAAGCTTGACTGGAGTCATATGATTCTAAATTTCCCACAAGTAGGCAGGAGAAGATAAAGTCTGCTTTATAAAAATCCCAGACCTGCTAAAAAAATAGCTTGTGGAATTAGTTGAGATTCTTAAAAGAACAAAGTTTCTTAGAAAAACTGACAACACCCAGCATCCCTCACAGATAACTCATCCTTTAACAAGTTGTGTGTGTGTGTGTGTGTGTCTGTTTTGTTAGCTTTCTACATTTGGGGCAGGGTGGGGGAAGAAAACAAAAAACCTTTGAACTGGAAATGTATTTTCAATTAAGTAAGGTTCATACAGTATCATATTTTTTGAAAAGGGCAAGTTTAAAATGCTGACATTTAAAAGATTAATTCACAGGGAAAGGAAAAGCAGTTCAAATCCTATGAATCTATGTGACCTACTCTTCCGATCTGTGCCCAGCCAAGCATTGTATTAGAGCGTACACTGCAGCTAACTCTCTGTAAGGACATGGGCACAAATTCTCCCCTATGGTGGGAAAAAAGAAACTCCATTCAAAATTACAAAACAGATAACCACAAGCCCAGACGTTGTACAATTACCTGAATTCCCTTCACTAATAAATACAAATGTCAGCCACGCTTGCTGACTTGCCCTTCACTTAGACAACCAAGTTGGACTGCCCAATTTCTCATTCTGCTTCTGGTCAGTTTCCTCCTGTGTTTTCTGGATTTTCAACAGAACTGGTGCTAGCCAACCCTAGGTTTGGGCATGGAGGCAGAACCCACATTAAAATCTACTACATTTGTGCGGGGAACAGTGTCTCAGGGAAATACCAGAAGTAGCTAGGGTTAACCAGATTATCTATGGAATAGAACTAGCAATATGGTTTCTGAGAAAGAAAGAGGTTGAGAGGCAGAGAGGGAAAGAAAGGTACAGGGTTCTTTCTGGAGATAAGAGTGGCCATCAGGTAGGGTTACCATCTGCAAGAAGACAGGAGGGAGATTTGTGTCTCTGCTGATTCCACTTCAGTATCTGCAGAGAGAGAGCAGCTACACGTGACTGGGGCAAGTACAGCTCCGGCTGTCTCAGATGGAGTCTGCCTTGTCTTGGTCTCTCTGTCTGGTGTCCATCACTCTCCTGCGGACCTGGACTTAGACCTCTTGTCAGTGATTTGAAACTCCTCCCAAGTTCTGCCTGGATGTCTACTGTCTGACACCCTGACAGCATTCCTGGTTCTCCACTTCTGACAAAGCTCCCTGTCTGGATCACAAGGGAAAGGAGGGAGCCACACAGCATTTGGGTTAGTGCACCAATAGGGCTGCCGTTAGAGCAGAGGGGCCAGGCTTTGAGAGTATAAGGTCAGGTACAAGGGTGGAGGTCCGTCTAGTCAAGGCTATGGTTTTGCCAGTGGTCATGTATGGATGTGAGAGTTGGACTATAAAGAAAGCTGAGTGCCAAAGAATTGATGCTTTTGAACTGTGGTGTTGGAGAAGACTCTTGAGAGTCCCTTGGACTGCAAGGAGATCCAACCAGTTCATCCTAAAGGAGATCAGTCCTGGGTGTTCATTGGAAGGACTGATGTTGAAGCTGAAACTCCAATACTTTGGCCACCTGATGTGAAGAGCTGACTCATTAGAAAAGATCCTGATGCTGGGAAAGATTGAGGGCAGGAGGAGAAGGGGACAACAGAGGATGAGATGGCTGGATGGCATCACCAACTCAATGGACATGAGTTTGGGTAAACTCCAAGAGTTGGTGATGGACAGGGAGGCCTGGGGTGCTGCGGTTCATGGGGTTGCAAAGAGTCGGACATGACTCAGCAACTGAACTGAACAAGGATGGAGATACAGATATATAGATATAAGTATATTTGGTTACCACACATCTGAGAGCCCCTGTGGATAAAGACATAGGATCCCCCAATCAAACGGGAAGTCCCCAAGGCCTTATGAAGTGGGTGGGTGCAGACCCCTTAGCACTCTGCAATATGTGACAAGAGAATCCAGGGGCCAAGTCTGACAGGCGATTCACCCCTGCTGTTGCTGTTTTGCCCACTTGGGTCAAGCACACTGGATCTCGGGCTTTCAGGGGCTCCCAGGTGCTCGGGAAACCTAACACAGTTGTAGCTGCATCACTCTGGGGCTAACTGTCATCAACCTCTAACTTTCTTGGGCTGTATTACCATCTCAGGCAGGGATACCAATTCCTTTCAGAGAACAAGAAACAGGGCAAAGAAAAGAATGCCTAAGTCCTAGGTCACCATTTGATTAGCCATGCCTGCCTTGCTTTAGTAGACTTTCTGGTCATTCATTCACTCAGCCAGCTGACAGACACTTTTGGGTGTCTTTCTTGTGTCAGACTCTAAATGGGGAAAATTATGTTAAGAAATTTTAATCAACCAAGCAAAACAGATGTGGTCCACCCTTTCTTGAGCAAAGAGACTGCTAGTGAGACAAGTAGACTTCAATAATTATGCAAATAAAAAGTTATTCTAGGGGCTGATGTGAAAGAGAAATCCATGGTGCTGTAAGCTTGTTCAGTAGGGAGAGGCAGAGAGTTGAAAATTTGACCCAAATGAGAACTGCAAGAAAGGCTACCCAGAAGAAGTGATATCTGAGCTGAGAAGGCCTAAGGAAAAGAAATTAACCAAACAAAGGACATGAGCAGGTAATGTGGAGGTGAGGAGTACAGGCAATGGGGGACAGAAGGAACCGGATGTGCAAGGGCCCTGTGGCAGAAGATGGTGGTACAGTTAAAGGAAGCTGATGATACAGAACATGTGAAATTAGACTGGATGGGAGACAATGACATTTCAAGACTTGTGGGCCAAGTTTCTGACTTCAGTATTTCTCTTAAGAGCAATGGGAAGACCTCAAAGTGATTGAAGTAAGAGTTTGAGGGAAGATGACAGGATAATATTTTTAATTCAAAAAGATCACTCTGGCTACAATATGGAGAATGCATTGGAAGGAGGCCCGGGTATTCCAGGAAGCCAATTAGGGGACAGTTCAAGGTAGATGATAGGCAGATTGATATATGAGTTGCAACAGGAAATTGCATTCACCTTCCTGCCAAAATTAATTCCCATAGTTTACTGGTTTTGAAATCAGTGAATCTCAGTCTTTGATAACAACACCTCTTATAGAAATTAAAAGAAAAAAAATCTGATGTCCAGTTCACATCCAAGCCCACCTCCTGGTTTGGGGCCTTTGGGGAGGATGCTCGGTCCTGCTGTGGCCTGAGAAGGTCCCCAGCTGATGCTGGGCTGCACCAAAGGTTGAGGAACACTGGTTCAGACTGTTGAATATTAGGTTTTCTTGTGACTGAATTCATCTGAAGATGAACATAGTACAGCACAAGCTGATGCCATTGCTATCACACCTTGGCATAATGATCAAGTTTCCCAGTACATTTTAGAATTCTTAGTGCTAAGGGTGAGCTAACAGAGTTAGGAATGGAAGAATTGAACTCGTGGTTAGTGACTGATGCACAATCACAAAAGTTCCACAATACACTCAGTCAAGGTTAGTTCTCCAGGAAAACAAGTGGCTGGATAATATGAGGGTAGTTTGTATAAAGAGCTGAGATGTGTCCTTAAGGGCTGGCTGCAGTCTCAGGATCTAACACAGATGATTTTTTTTCCATTCAGTAAATTTTGAAATTTTACAAAAGAAAAAAAAATTGAACACTGGACATTTCTAACTTGTTTGTTTGGCTGTTGGGACTCCGGGAGATAGCTAGGGCAGATGCTATTTCTATCTATGACACCAGGAGACTGGAGCACGGACAGGTTAAATGAGATGTCAAAAGTCCCGCAGCTGGTGAGAGGCTCAAAACAGGCCTAAGATGACCTGTGGTTTAACTTATCTCTGCAAAACAGTCCTTCAGGAGTTTCTTTAATTGGAATTTATTTGTGATGCCTTTCAGAGAGAGAGAGAGAGGTGATAACAAAGGCAAGCTTCACTTTCTTTTCTTGTTAGATTCTATTCCTAGCATTGACCATTTCCCCCTCTGACAATATTTTTGCTTATAAGTGGAAAGATGGGTTGTTGTGGACTCCATACACCATCCTTATGTCTTCCCTCTGATGAAGCAGTATCATGTTCAAGCTGTAAAGAAGACAGATAATGTGGGAAACAATAGGCATTCATAAACCACAATCACAAAAAAACTAGCCAAACTGATCACATGGAGGACAGCCTTGTCCAGCTCAATGAAATTATGAGCCATGCCATGTAGGGTCACCCAAGATGGATGGGTCATGGTGGAGAGTTCTGACAAAACATGGTCCACTAGAGAAAGGAATAGCAAATCACTTCAGTATTCTTGCCTTAAGCACCCCACTGTATAAGAATTATATAAGAAGGAAAAAAGATAGGACACTGAAAGATGAACTTCCCAGGTCGGTAGGTGCCCAACATGCTACTGGAGAAGAGTAGAGAAATAACTCCAGAAAGAATGAACATACAGAGCCAAAGCAAAAACAACGCCCAGTTGTGGATGTGACTGGTGATGGAAGTAAAGTCCAATGCTGTAAAGAACAATATTGCATTGAAACCTGGAATGTTAGGTCCATGTAAAAGTCACTCATTTATGTCCAACTCTTTGCAACCCCATGGACTATAGAGTCCATGGAATTTTCCAGGCCAGAATACTGGAGTGGGTAGCCTTTCCCTTCTCCAGCAGATCTTCCCAACCCAGGAATTGAACCAGGCTCTCCTGCATTGCAGGTGGATTCTTTACCAACTGAGCTATCAGGGAAGCCCATGAATCAAGGTCCATGAATTAAGGTAGATTGGAAGTGGTCAAACAGGTGATGGTAAGAGTAAACATCAACATTTTAGGAATCAGTGAACTAAAATGGACTGGAATGGGTGAATTTAACTCAGATGACCATTATATCTACTACTGTGGGCAAGAATCCCTTAGAAGAAATGGAGTAGCCCTCATAGCCAATAAAAGAGTCTGAAATGCAGTACTTGGGCACAATCTCAAAAATGACAGAACGATCTCTGTTTGTTTCTAAGGCAAACCATTCAATATCACAGTAATCCAAGTCTATGCCCCACCTAATAATGCCAAAGAAGTTGAACAGTTCTGTAGCACCTATAAGACTTTCTAGAATTAATACCAAAACAAGATGTCCTTTTCATCATAGGGGACTGGAATGTGAAAGTAGGTAATTGAGAGATACCTGAAGTAACAGGCAAGTTTTCCCTTGGAGTACAAAATGAAGCAGAGCAAAGACTAACAGAGTTTTGCTAACAGAATGCACTGGTCATAGCAAACACCCTCTTCCAACAACACAAGAGACGACTCTACACATGGACGTCACCAAATGGTCAATACCGAAATCAGATTGATAATATTCTTTGCAGCTGAAGATGAAGAAGCTCTATACAGTCAGCAAAAACAAGGCAGGGAGCTGACTGTGGCTCAGATCATGAACTCCTTATTGCAAAATTCAGATTTAAATTGAAGAAAGTAGGGAAAACCACTAGATCATTCAAGTATGACCTAAATCAAATCCCTACGATTATACAGTGGAAGTGACAAACAGATTCATAAGACTAGATCTGATACACAGAGTGCCTGAAAAACTATGGTCGGAGGTTCATAACATTGTACAGGAGGCGGTGATCAAAACCATCCCCAAGAAAAAGAAATGTAAAAAGGCAAAATGGTTGTCTGAGGAGGCCTTACAAATAACTGAGAAAAGAAGAGAAGTGAAAGGCAAAGGAGAAAAGGAGGGATATATCCATCTGAATGCAGAGTTCCAAAGAATTTAAAGGAGAGATAAGAAAGCCTTCCTAAGTGATAAATGCAAAGAAAGAGAGGAAAACAATAGAATGGTGAAGACTAGAAAATTAGAGACAAGAAAATTAGAGACACCAAGTCAACATTTCATGCAAAGATGGACACAATAAAGGACAGAAACTACATGGACTTTATAGAAGCAGAAGATATTAAGAAGAGGTGGCAAGAATACACAGAAGAACTTTATACAAAAAGGATCTTCATGACCCAGATAACAATGACTGTGTGATCACTCACCTGGAGCCAGATATCCTGGAGTGTGAAGCGAAGTGGGCCTTAGGAAGCATCACTATGAACAAAGCTAGTGGAGGTGATGGAATTCCAGTTGAGCTATTTCAGATCCTAAAAGATGATGCTGTGAAAGTGCTGCACTCAATATGCCAGCAAACTGGGAAAACTCAGCAGTAGCCACAGGAGTGGAAAGGTCAGTTTTCACTCCAATTCCAAAGAAAGACAATGCCAAAAAATGTTCAAACTACTGTACAATTGCACTCATCTCACACACTAGGAAAGTAGTGCTCAAAATTCTCCAAGCAAGGCTTCAACAGGACATGAACCATCAACTTCCAGATATTCAAGCTAGATTTAGAAAAGGCAGAGAAACCAGACATCAAATTGCCAATATACGTTCAGTTTTGTTTAGTCACTCAGTCGTGTCCGACTCTTTGCAACCCTATGGACTGCAGCACACCAGGCCTCCCTGTCCGTCACCAACTCCCAGAGTTTACTCAAACTTGAGTCCCTTGGGCTTCAAGAAGATCCAACCAGTCAATCCTAAAGGAAATCAGTCCTGAATATTCCTTGGAAGGACTGATGCTGAAGTTGAAGCTCCAATACTTTGGCTGCCTGATATGAAGAACTGACTCATTAGAAAAGACCCTTATGCTGGGAAAGATTGCAGGTAGGAGGAGAAGGGAACAACAGAGGATGAGATGGTTGAATGGCATCACCTACTCAATAAACATAAGTTTGAGCAAGCTCTGGGAGTTGGTGATGGACAGGGAAGCCTGCCTGGCGTGCTGCAGTCCACGTGGTTGCATAGATTTGGCCACAACTGGGAAGACTGAACTGAACTGAGTTACTGATCAGGAAAATCTTGTGCATCACTGACAGGTACTTGTTAGGTATTCAATCTCATAAATAACAAGCCAACATTTCTGAAATACAACTTAGGCTGGGAAATATCTACATTGTCAAATAAACTTCTTTAGACATAATGCATTTAGTCCTGTGCCCTAATATAGATATATAACTGAGAATACTAGTCCAAAAGAAGTTCCTAAGAAAGGACAAAAAGCCACATGAAATCCACATGGGTATTCTCCAAGGGCAGCACTGACTTCTGTAATAGAAAAGCAAATAGATCAAATGGCCGCAATGAGGCCAAGATTAACCTGAGAAATGAAAGGTGTGTGAACTTATCAGTTCCTGTAACAGGGCTTTAGAGAAAAATGGGAAAACAAATGCTACAGTAACTCAACAGTGACAGCCTTGGTACAGAAATGAGACTCCAAGATGCTCCGGCAGTCATTAGGGGGCCACTGCAGATAGAAACTGGACTCGTTTGTCAGAGGCTGGTCCTTGCAACGCTCAAGGGCAGGCCTGACAGAGGCTTTACTGAAATTCAGTCTTGGAAGGGGCTTTAAAGTTTATGCAGCAAAAACTGCATTGAAGGCAATCACCTATGGTATAACCTGTTTGCAAATGCATGTCCTGTAAGTCTGTATGTCTGTATATGTTTGCATGAGCATAAATGTGGTGGTTAAAATAGCCCAGTCTGTTAACACTGACTACCCCAGGGGTGAAATGAAATGAGGGAGCAGAGGAAGATCAGCAGGATTAAGAGAGAAGAGAAAAGGAGGAGAAACAAATATTTCACCAAATTTAAAAGGAGAGGTGGAGTAGGGCATGACACAAGAAACAGCATGAAACAAAACACCCTACCCGTCCTGTTACTGTTGACATTTAAATGCTGACTGAGAACAAGGAAATAACCAGGAGGTAATACAGACGCTGATGATGGGGTACAGCCAACTCTGGCCTTAGATTTCTGTTGTTATTTTAATGTTCTTCTGATCACAATATTTGAACAACATTATCACTAGGTAACATTAAATGCCAGAAGCAAAAATCAGACATTTCAGCCTTTTCTTCTTATGACTAAAGGTATCTGGGCAGGGTGGGAGGTGTGAACCAAAAATAATATACCTTTTGGGAATGTAAATTGGTGTAGCCATCATGGGAAAATAGTATAGTGGTTCCTCAAAAAACTAAAAATAGAATTATCATAAGATCCAGCAATCCCACTCCTAGGCATATATCTGGATGAAGCTATAAAAAAGATACATGCATCACTATTCAGAGCATCACTATTCCCAACAGCCAAGACATGGAAATGACCTAAATGTCCATCAACAGATGAATGGATAAAGCAGATGTGGTACATATACAGGGTGGAATATCTATAAAAAGGAATGAAATAATGCCATTGGCAGCAACATGGATGGACCTAGAGATTATCATACTAAGTGAATAAGTTAGAAAGAGAAAGACAGATACCACATGATATCACTTCTATGTGCAATCTAAAATATGACACAAATGAACTTATCTATGAAATAGAAGCAGACTCACAGACATAGAGAAAAGCCTTGTGGTGGCCAAGTGTGTGGGATCGGGGGAGGCATGGATTGGGAATTCGGGATTAGCAGATGCAAACTATTATATACAGAATGGATAAACAATAAGGTTCTTCTGTATAGCATGGGGAACTATATTCAACATCTTGTGATAAACCCTAATGGAAAAGAATATGAAAAAGAATATACATATATAACTAAATTCCTTTGCTGTCCAGCAGAAATTAACCAACACTACAAATTAAGTATACATCAATAAAATTAATTAGAAAAGCAAAATATAATCCATCTTTGCCTTGTATGTCCTACTCCAAGATATGAGACTCAGGTTAACAACTTTGGCTTCAGATTGGCAAGGTCTTAGCAAGAAATGGAAAAGGAGAAAACTATGGTATAATGTTGCTCTGGTCTCCAAAGAAGAGATTTTGTCAGCTGCTGTAAAAGAGTTCACAGAGAGAGGTATTATTTCCCTTGTGCTTATTCAATAAGAATGAACTCTGGCATGTGACTTCTTACATGAATTGTGCAAGTTAAGACTGTTCTAGAATATCCCCTGATGGTCACTGAGGGAAAAGAGAGACCACATTTCTCAAAAGTTTTCTGTCCCAGAAATAGTAACAATTGTTTTCTATATAGTTGCGGAATGAATCTTCAACCTTATTAGGACTCAGTCCTGAAAGACTGTTAAAATTTGTCTAGAGTCACAAGATGAGTTTGAACCAAGCTCTTCTTAACTCAAGAAGAAGTTAACTTAAGGAGCTCTGTGAACTTCTTTTTCACAGAAGATAGATACACATTGTGCTCATTGCCAGATGGACACTGAAGAATGAACTGACTGATAGGTAAGACCCAAGAGTGACTGTAAGCTTCAGTAAAGAAAACTCTTTACAGGAATGCCAGCACAGATCAAATTCTACATTAAAAAGTGATATAAGTAGATCCCAATGTAATACACTGGAATACCATGGAAACTACAAAATACATTTGTAAAGACCCATGGTAATATGAGTGCTTGCAAAGAGTGAGATGACTGTAAACAGGAATCAGCTGCTGAAACCGTGTTGGACCTGCCATTGCATAAGAGCCAACAGAGTCCTAGCACAGGACACGGCCGGTCTATGGCAAGCAGCAGTTGCACACGCTCTGTCTTCTGTTCCTAGATCTTGGTCTTCTCTGGCAGCTCTTCCAAGAGGTATTACTAGTACTGAAAGCTGAGGCTGCCTCACCAGATGAGCTAGGACAGTGTTTTCTGGGCTGGTTTGAAGCATGCCCTCTGGGCTTCTTTTTAATTTCAAAACTGAGCTTTATACATAATTCCAAGATATCTAGATATTGGCACAATTGCAAAATATAAAATTATCCTCCTCCCCTTGCCTATTCAGAGATGCTTTTCAATAGCAGAGACATCTCTCCAAATGTGCAGACCCTCGGGCTTCTCTGAGAGTAAAGGCAACAGTGGATTTGGATCCTTTGACTTTAAGGGAGAACATTCACAACAGTATGAAGGGTGGTCCATGGGGTTTTAGGATTTCATCAGAAAAATTTGGGTCTGACAAGGCCAGTGATACCAGAGAGACCAGATTGTGGACCTACCAAATAATCTGACTGGATGAGCATTTCACCTTCTTTCTGACGAAATACAGATGGCTAGACCCTTCTTTGAGGACTATGATTCTTGGAGCTTGCCTAACTAAATATCCAGATACTTCTGGATCTAATGCTCATACTAAGAACTTCCTATTACAACATCACAAAACAGTTTACCTTCTCACTTACAAATAAACTGTAGTACCATGTGTCTAAATGAACAGCAAATTTCCAAATTTCCTTTTTATGTCTTCTGTGCTTGTCTGAATAGAACAGAATACTGTAAGTCAACATTTGGCTTGTATAAGTAGATAAATGACTATAAACAGAAGCCTCCTTACTCCATCCAGACATTGTGGTATAGAGCCATCAGAACCTTGATCCATCATGCTTTTGAAACCTTTTTCAGGTGGTAAAGGTCACTGCTACACTGTCTGCCACCACTGCATTGTGGCTTCAGGAATCACCCCCGCAGGCTTTGGCAGGAAATCTCTGGGGCCGCTCAATGAAGTACATTGTGTAAGTGGTTTTGAATGATTTTAAAAAGTCACTCTATAAGTAAACATTTGGGTATGTCACAAGAACAAGTTGCGTTTTAAAAGAAAGAACAGTAGGAAGATTCCTTTAGGAATAAACCTATATTTCTTTTCTAGTTTTAAAATATGTAATAAAATATGTTAACCTTATTAGAAGAAAGAACAAAGAGAGAAAAGCCATGATGAATTCTTTGAGAAAACTGTAGAACGAGGATGAAATTTGAAAAAAGAAAGTTCAAATTGCTCATAATCATGCCACCCAGAGATTACATTTTTACACTGGTGAATACCATATTAACCAATGATACTGCACGCGCACGCACACACACACACACACACACACACACCCCGACACCCACAATGGCGGCACTGGAATTATTACACTGTGTTATGCTATGCTGTCAACATTTTTAAATAGCTTTCAGAACTTCTATATCTAGCCATCACTTGGTAGACTTGAGTCATGGGATCCTGCCTATAAAATGGATATATGGTTTCTTGCCTGGATGTTACTTCCTCACTTTCCCAAGTTATTCGGTTAATGAGATTTCAGTGACTTTACAGAGGTCTACAGGGGTATTATGTGTGGAAGAAGTGCCCTACAGAAGGCAGGTAGTGACCCGGAAGTTAGAAGACACAGTTAACTGTCCTCTGAAATGCATTTTACAATTGGATCTCAATTCCTTTATCTATAAATTAAAGATGAGCAGAATGGTGATGATTCTAGTTATCATTTCTAGACCAGGTAACCCACCATTTTAATAATTCTACTATTCTTTCAATTGGCATCAGTGGACATCCACAATATCCCAACACCTCTTCAGGCTGCTGAAATACTCTCCACTCTCAGGTGAAGATGCAAAAGTTATCCAAGTGCTGTGATGGAGATTTCCCATTACAGGTGAATGGTGGATTATGCTGAGGAGTGAGCGGGTAAAACAGAGAGCCATGGAATAATGAATGACAGAGTGTGAAGCCAGAAACCCAGGGAAGTTCTGCACTTGGGCAAGAATTGTGTGGCTCCAGCCCTGATTCAAGGGGTGGTGGACCCCTGCAGTGGAGGGCCTGAAGCAGACAGGTTGAAAGATTGAAAATCCAAACTGAAGACGATTTTATGACTCCAGCCCCTGGGATGTTCACTGTACTGAAACTCTCAGTAATGAACCAAGTATCTCTCTTTGCTTGTCAAGGCCCACTGAAGTGCTTTGCAAACACCTATTCTCTGAAACCCTAAAGGATAGAAATACACCAATGCACATGGGACCGGTACTGAGGGAAGAGAAAAGCGGAACCTTAGAGTTGCTAACCTGAATTCAACCTGAATTTCAGGCACCAGGCCTCTGGCTAAAGACAATCTATATTGCCTGCCTCATTTCCTTCTTTCCTATTTAACCCAAAGCAACAAGGGAGAAGAAATGAAGTGGCTCAATTACCACCTTGCTTAGAGTCAAAGAGAATAAAGCTGCATGGAGTAAGGAATAATACATGAGGAAAGCCTCTTAAATCTCCATGGCTCATTGAAATCAGCTTCCATTCCTTTGTGTGGAAGAAGAAAACAGCTGAATCTTCTGAGTCAGATCTGGGCTGGCTTAGAAAGTGATAGATACCTGCCTGGACTTAACACTTCCTGCGAACTCTTCATGCCAACTCTTTCTCCAAATGAAAAAGTAGGCCAGCTCCCTTTATCAATTCAACAGATGAGTGTCTCTCTCTCTCTCTCTCTCTCTCTCTCTCTCTCACACACACACACACACACACTCACACGCACAGTTATCAAAAGTCATCTTTTCTACCATCTGATGGTGGGCAGCATTCTGCAAAATTTATGAGGTGTTATTATACTGTGGTTACTTTTATGTGGCTGTAAGTCTTTCAATGTATGTGAAATTACAGCTCATTGAAATCCATTTAATGAGGACACAGCCTTCACATTTCCAAGTTAAATCTCACAGAAGAAGTTATAATCATGAATTTTCCTTATTAAGTTCCAGTCTTTGTATGTAAATTGAAGTATTAAAACAATGAGATACGGATCAAAGTTTTTAATTTTAGTCCCCTGCCTCAGATTTAATTTAAAAGTCTTAAATTATGCAGTGAATTGCATCTCTTTATTCTTACAGCTGTTTAAAACAGATTTAATTATCTCCCGTCACATGCAGACACTACTTCCGCCTAGCAGTCCTCTCAAATGACTGCCTTCCAAATCACTTTTGTTGAGTTCTTAAGGCTGATTAGGGCCTTCACCATTCATCCTGTGCCTTCAGGTTGTCACATTGGATTTCTCTAGAAAGCCGAGTTATCACATTGAAAGTCTATAGACTCATTAGGTGCTCATTAGTGGTCCAGGGGATATCCATCTTAAGCCAGTCTCCAGACAGATGCAACCACTCACTGGATGCTGCTGGGGTCTCTCTGCAGAACACTTTTGATCAGCTTCCTAAAATTCAGGAGCCATTACAAAATGTAAAATGTTAAGCTTCTTAAACACAGCTTCATGGATTCTTCCTCTCCCCTCTTGGTTGTTCCTGGATCATTGTTTTTTGTCCTTAAGAAAAAACTATGCATAAATGCCTATTGTAGTGTGAGTGTGGGTGTTCACACGGCTGTGCTCGTGAATCCTCCACAATGAGTAGGTCTGGGATGGAAGCAAGACTGGCTCCTTCACCTTGTTGCTTCCAATGAAGATTCTTTTATTCTCATATATTTGGAGAGAACCCTCAAAGCAGCAGAGATGGGGTTCCTGACAAGGGGACTTTTCATCAGCATTAACAGAATTCTGTTGTTCTCTGAGTAACCAAGCTGTGTGGTTTCGAAGGATTTGTGTATGGAGCCATTGTGTCACCTAGATGTGTGTGTGTGGGGGGAAGGTGGTAGCCTCACATGCCATTTACAAAAAGTGATCACATTTCTTTCATTTCTCAAATTGGAAAAATTTTGCCTCAGGTCCCAACTATTATACACGGAGCTATAAGCATCAGTGTACCTTTGATTATCTACAGTCAATAAGAAGTTTTCTTTGCTCTGGTTTTAGCAAGATTTTCATTGCTATTCTTATGTTAGAATTAGGACATGCACTAATACATAAAAAGGAAGGGCTTTAGACTTCAGATGAAGACTAACATGTTTAGGGTTTTATTTGAATTTTAAGAGCCTTTTCAAGTTTAGGCTTTATCTCTACTCTCGTGGAGGAAGCGTATTCAAATCCACACACATTTATTGAGTTCCTACCAATATTGCAGACATGGTAAGCAGAGTTACAACCAGGCAGGACATGATTCATGTCTTAATAATATTGATCATTTACTGGGAGATGTCAGAAAAGAGATGGTTGCTATTATAATACTAGTGATATAGATATTTATAATGATCTAAAACAGATTTTATTATAATGTATCCAATAAATTATTTTTTTGTTTTGAATAAATACAAACTTCTTAGTATTTTCTATATTGTATGCTTAAATTTCTACTTAAAACTTGATACAGCAGAGGTCCTAGTTAGTCCAAAACATGTAGCTCCACAAGTTGAAATATGTCTACTCATAAATGAAAAGTATTTGAAGGGTTTGAGTTTCTACAAGGTTGGAACTCGTGAAATATTTGTTGAAGAACAAATAAACACACATACATAAGTAACTGGTGGAATAGTTGACTCCTCAGGTCTCTAGTGCTTTATTGATACACAAAGTGGACACAGCTTATGTGGAGGTGGGGGGGGGGGGCGTTATATGTAAGTAACTGAGGACAAAGATAGGGTAGGTTCAATCCCTGGGTTGAGAAGATCCCCTGGAGGAGGGCATGGCAACCCACTCCTGTAGTCTTGCCTGGAGCATCCCATGGACAGAGGAGCCTGGGGGGTTACAGTTCATGGGGTTGCAAAGAGTCAGACACAACAGCAACTAAGCTCATACACACACACACAGCTGAGGACAAAGGTGGAGGGGGTAGCATCAGTCCTTAACCTAACCTAGCCCCAGAGCCATGAGACAAACTCAGAGAAGAAAGTTGAACCAGGAATAAACCATGAGACGCAGAAGCATGATCCTTGGTGTCTAAATGATAGAATATTATCCTGGCTTGGAAATCTTCTGCCCACATCTCAGTAATCACACTACAGTGTCATGTCAAAATGTAGCTGGGACCTCTTGTGGCACCTAGAGGACTTGCCACTTTACGGGCATCATAAGCATGGCATTAATATCCCCACTGTTATAAAGAACTGGCGCTAAATATGAGAGCAGGTCAGACACTCTACTCAAAGTAAATTTAGGAACAAATTGAAATGAGAAGTGAATTCAGAAATTTTGAAGAGGATGTAGAGAATACATGTATTACCAGTAGCATACATAGTGGTGTTTTTGTTTTAAATTTAATTAAGCAATATTATAGCCAGATTCATACCCAAGACTCTGGAGAAGTTTGGTATACATAGATGTTAAAGTCCTTAAGCACTGCATTCATATTCTGTTTTCCAACATTTTTTTAGTGCTAGAAATACTGTAGTCATCCAATAAAGGCATAGTTTTACAAAGAGGAGGACACCCAAGAGTGGATTTAGCTTCTCTCATTGCTGAGATGGTTTTCAAGAAGCTGATTTCAAAAGCCATGGATATTCTCAGAAAATCCAGGAGGAAATCTTGGTTTACATACAGATGAGTGGGATGGTGGGGGGGATAGGAGGAGGTTCAAAAGGGAGGGGATGTATGTATACCTATGGCTGATTCATTTTGAGGTTTGACAGAAAATAACAAAATTCTGTAAAGCAATTATCCTTCGATTAAAAAAAAAAAAAAGATGGGTGAAAAAAGAAAAAAAAGAATATAGCAGCAGCCATAGCCCAGCTTGGCTTGGACATAGATAATTCTGCCTATTCTTTCTACTCCTTGATCCTTGTTACTACCTGCCCCAGCCAAGCGTTTCTAGGCAGCCTTGGGAACTGCATGAAGTTCTTTGCCAGAAAAATGGTTGTTTCCACTATAGAGAAGTGATAGAAAGGCAGGGTACCATAGGTCCTGGATTTGACTCCTGGCTCCTTTACTGTAGCTGGCTGTGTGATCTTAGGTGAGTTACTCTGCCTTTCTGTGCTTCCACTGAACCATCTATAAAATGATAACAGTAGTGCTTACTTACCCACTGCAGGATCTATATGAGACAATCCATGCAAGCACTCACAAATGGGATCTTTTTTTCAAGTCTCAATGCTCCCCAGGATCTATAAGACTTTCTGCTCTCCTGTATTTCACATTGCTTATCACAGGCTTCAGCTCTGCCTGCGTATATAATCCAGAGATTAACAGAGAACTTGATGTTGTTTCTGTAAGGAGAGTTTGTGATTCAGGAGCACAGAATCTCACAATCAAATGTGAGCTTTCTGGAGCCTCCTGATATGGGGACAGTACTTAGGGCCTTGCGCTCTGTGCTAGGAGACAAGAAAATCAAGGGGCCGATTCTGACAGCTGCAGGCAGTGGGTTCATCCTTGCTCTTGTACCTCTGCCCATTCAAGTGGAAGGAACTGACTTGTTATTTTTTTTTCCTTTTTGTGCCCAGAAGGCATGACTTTACACATCTTAGAACCAGATTCCCCAATTTGTTCCCACATCACTCAGCCAAGTTTGAGTTGCCTGATCATCCTGGTTGCATGGAAAATGACATCAAATAGATGAGAGCCTGGCCTCTGTCCCTGGAGGGTGCACGCAGGTTGGAGCTGACCAGGACTGATTTTTTATTTCAGATTTTCCTCTACTGCATTCTTCAAAATGAAATAAAAATCTAAATTCTGAATCCTGCTCCGGCATTGATGTCTGTTGCTTCAAAAGATGATGTTCTTCTGAGTTTCATAATCAGGTTCCTTATGTCTTTAGGAAAGGGGCCTTCAGCTTCACCACAGGGTATAGGATTAGTCTGGAAAATGAATATCTCCTTAATAGTTTCCTGTTTCCTTACTGCTTAAAGATCTAAATACAAAGTATTCTATTTTATTTGAATTTCTAAAATGATTTTTAAGTCAGCTTTTTGTTGAACATGCTATGCATAAAGAAACATATGCATACCATTAAATATACAACCTGAATTTTACAAAGTAGATGCATTCATTAATCACCAAGAAATTTTAAATTGCGAATAGTCCAAAAATTGTCCCTGCCCCTCCCCCTCCAAATACTAATACTTATTCTCATTCCCATCAACGTAAATCAGCTTTGCTTATTTTTCTGCAGTTTAACTAGGTAGACATATAATATGCATTTTTTCAGTATGAATCCTTTAGCTCAATATTAGCTATGAGAGTTATTCAAGTTTCTGTACATAGCAGTAGTTTGTTCTTTTTCATTGTTGTATGGTGTTCCATTTTATATGTATATTGTCATTTATTTCTCTGTGCTAATATTGCTGTTTATTTTCAGTTTTTGAGCTCTTAGGAATTCCTCTGCTATGCATATTATTTTACATATGTTCTTATGCATGTTTGAATGCATTTCTCTTTGTTTTTAAATTTTATTGAAGCATAGTTGGATTTACAATGTTGAGTTAATTTATCGTACACAACAAAGTGATTCAGTTATACATATGCATATATATATTTACTCTTTCATACTCTTTTCCATTATGGCTTATCACAGGATATTGAATATAGTTCCCTGTGCCAATAGGCCCTTGTTGTTTACTCATCCTATCTATAATAGTTTGCACTGTATGCATTTCTGATGAATATATCTTTGGAGTGGAAATGCCACTTAGGTTGTGCATGTATTCAGGTATAGTATTTCATGTCAAGCTGGTCTCCAGGGTGCCAATCTACACTCCTAACAGCACGTGATGACTGACCAGTTGCCCCAACAGCACCACTTGATATTGTTAGTCTTTTAAAATACCAGTCTTCTGATGGGTACATAGCAATAATTTATTATAGTTTTAAGTTGCATTCTCTGGATAAGCGGTGGTGTTGGTAATTTTTTCATATGCTTATTGGCAATGTGGTTACCTTCTTTGAGATTTCTAAATCATCTGTACATTTTCTACTAGGTTGATGGAATTTTTCTTATTGATTTGTAGGATTTATTTATATTTTTCTGGGTATGAGTCCCTTATTGAAAGTGTGTACTGAAAATAACTTCTTCCCCTCTAGATTTCACCTTTATGGTTTTTAAAAATAATGTCTTTTGAAGAAAAGAAATTCTCAATTTTAATGTAATCTTATTAAATCATATTTTTATTTATATTATAAGGTTTTCTTTCCTGTTTAAAAAATATTTTCCTAATCCAAGGTCATGAAGATACCCTTGTGTGTTTTCCTTTAAGCACTTTAGTTTTCTCTTTCAAAATTAGACTGACAGTCCAGTTAAGATTATTTTGGTGTGTTTTGAGAGGTCAAGATTCATGTGTTCCCTCATATCCAATACTGCAGCACCATTTACTGAAAAGATAATACTTTATCTACTGTACTGCAGTCTCATGTGACATAAAGCACATACATATGTGCACATATATATGTATATTATTATGTCATAAATCAATTGACCATATAGAAATTCAGTGTGAAAATATTTGTCTTTCGATGGTGTTGGGTCAACTGGCTACATATATGGAAAAAATATATAAACTTTGGCCCTTGCCTGAAATAATTTTGTTCAAAATGGATCATAGGCTTAAATGTGAAAGCTAAAGAAAAAAACGTGTGGCATGATATCTTCACAATCTTGGGCTAGATACATTTCTTAAGCAAGCCACAAAAATAACTAATTATTTATTTTATATAACTACTGAAATATCTGTGTTTGCATATACCATTTTCATATCTGCTCAATTTGTCTCAATGATAGTATGTCTCCTCTTCTCTCTTTTTTACTTTATTTTGATTAATGAGGCTCTTAATATTCATCCAGTTCTCCTCCCAGTACTTTGATAGTTCAGCATTACCTTACTGTTTTTTACTTGTGACTAGATATTAAAGCACACATTCTGAACATGCTGGTTCTAATATAAAAGAGTATTTTTATCAATACTTCTTCACAGACATTTCATGGAGCTTAAACCACTTTAATTCCATTTAATTCTTTTCACATACTATATTATTGTTGTCATGTATTTTAATTCTGCATGTATTTTAAGTCCCACAACTGATTAGCATGATTGGTCTACAAAATTGCTATTAACTTCAGTTCACCAGCATATCCACCTTCTTTCTTATTCTTCATTCTTTCCGTTATTTCTGTGCTTTTGCCTGGGGTCATTTTCTTTATGCCCGAACAATTACCTTTAGTGTTTCTTTTCACAGAAATCAGCTTCTATGACTCATTCCAATTTTTGCTTGTCTGAAAAATGTTTTTGCGTTAGCTTCACTATTTTTTCCCCAGCACTTCAAACATGTCATTCCATTTTTGTCTGCACTGCTTTAAAATTTTCTGTTTTTAGATGATGTCAGTAGTTTGAATACAATACCTAAAAGTGGTTTCCCTCTGTGCATACCCTGCTTTGAGTCTACAGATTCTCTTGAATCTCTGTGTTGATATGCTGATATCGCTTGCCAATTTTTGGAAAATTCTCTGACATTATCTCTCCAAAAATAATTCTGGCTCCTTAACAGTTCCTCCCCTTCAGGATGACTGTGTTCACTCTTTCCACCATTTCCTTTGTTCTCATTATTCTTTTTCCTATTTTCTACTCTTTTCCTCTTATGTTCCAAATGCTATATTCCCTACTGTCATTGCTTCTAATAAACTGATCCTTCACTCATCTGGGTTCAATCTACTACAAATCCCTCTAAATTCTTAGTATCAGTACCTATACCTGTAGTTCTATGACTTCCATTTGAATACTGCCACCTACTGATGACTGCTGTGGGATTAAATATCTTGTCCCATATTCATAAACATATTAATCGTATCTCAGGAAATATGCTCTTTTTCCTGTTTTTTTTTTTTCCTGTTCTTGGTCCTGATTTTTGATATATCTATAGTTACTTAAATACCCTAAATTTTACATGAAAAAAAGAAAGTAGTAAGGCCATTGGTATATGCTATTTTCCTCTAAAGAAGATTTGTTACAGTTTCTGACAGACATTTAAAATGGGGGAAAATCATTCTAATAATGATTAGGCTGAAATAATTTCAGATGGGATTTTAGCAGTAGAGAGTCTGGTCTAATTTCATTTTGTCCTTACTCCTAGCATAGAGCTTTACAGGACCTAGTCTTATATCATTCACCAGGGCTTTCCCCTTGATAGACTCTAAATTCAATTTTTTTCTTTCTCCTCAAAATGTAATACTTCTAAAACCTATGTTTGACTTCATATCCTAAGTGATTACTTGCTGTTTTATCTGCATCCCTCAGGTATTGTCTAATAACTCAAGGAAACAAAAGTGAAAGTGAAAAGTGGTAGTGGCTCAGTTGTGTCCAACTCTTTGCAACCACATGGACTGTAGCCCGCAAGGCTCCTCTATCCATGGAATTCTCCAGGCAAGAATACTGGAGTGGGTAACCATTCCCTTCTCCAGGGGATCTTCCCAACCCAGGGATTGAACCTTGGCATGCATGCAGGCAGATTCTATACCAATTAAGCCACCATGGAATCCCCCAAGGAAACAAAGGACACAGAATATTGTACAACTTCTCTATGTTTCTCTACTCTCTAGGATTTAACATCATCAGTCCCAGCTGACTTGGTAACTCTGAAGTCCAATTTTTATCTTCCCAACCTCGAGTTCACCAACAGATGTTTAGCCAACACTTTCTGTCTGAGCTTCTACTGGGAATCTGAAATCTTATACAGTGTGACAGATGAACTGGCAAAGTTCTTGAGGGGAAATACAACATGAAATACAGCATAAGTTATCATAAGGAGCTTCCTATCTCTCAAGAAAAGAATTGAAATTTTCTAAGTCCTCCTCCTTTTCTGTGTGTGTTTCTCTCTTTCCCACTCTCTCTAACTCTTGCTCTAAATAATACATATTTATTTGGTTTCCAGCAAGCTAGTCTGTTATAGCCTCAGGCAGACGTTCCCCCAAGATTTATTTCTGTGAAATGCAAGTGACTCCAACTAGCCTAAGTTGGCCCATCTCTTTCTAGTTCCAACTGAAGAACATTGGGGAACCTTAGTGTTTAGAACACTGGGTATGGTTAAAAGGCACTTACTAAGGAGACAGGAAGAAAGGGTACTAGGTTAGAGCAGTGCTTGTCTAAGTGGTCCTTGGACTGAAAGCAACAGCATCACTGGGGCCAGGAATTCCAACTCATTAGATCACAGGCTTTTCTATGGAAATTAAAATACTAAGTATTTTGAGCAAACCTGACAGTGTAATCCTGACTGCATCTTTTCCCCTTCAAGTCACCCTCTGAGACTCTCGGACTGGCCTGTGCCTCTTGATGTTGCCCTTGTTTCTTTCTTTCTTTTTTCTTGAAGCATAATGCATAACCTATGACCCTGTTAGAAAAGGATACTCTTGGGTCTTACCTCAACCTCCTGTATGAGAATCTTTGAAGATGCAGCCCAGAAAACTGTTTTAACATGCTCAGCGGGTAATTTTTATGTATGTTAGAGATGGAGAGTCACTGAACTATCAGAAGAGAAGGGGAGAAGACAATGTTGTATACCTTTATCCTGGTGTCATTGTGAACTTTTCAGATTCCCTTGCAATCCCATGGCTGAAAGCAGTGTTCGCCATATTTTTAGGTACACAGAAAACATGGCTGAAGTAGGACAGCTTGGTTTAGTAATTAAGATCATTTAATGAAAATGTTTATCCTTTAGAGGCCATTTTCCTCATTTACAAGATGACAAACATGCCGTAAACAGAATATTCTCAAATATGTAATATAAATGTCATCTTATTCTACCATCTAATTACTCAGAAACTTCAGATAACTAGTCTGGCAAATAATAATTGATGTTTATAATAATATCCCTGAGGCACTATTAATATTAAAACAATAAACCTCTCAAATATCAAGGAAATTATATTCAATTAGTTTAGATTGGTCTTGATGCTGTATGTATGACTGGTTATGTCATACATAGAAAGAAAAGCCATGACCTCAGATTAAAGGAGGAAGACAGCATTAGCAGCTTTTAGGTTAGTTCAGTATGTATATGTGTTAAGCTGTTCTAGGAATACTATTAATGTATTCTGAGAAAACATTTTGCTAAAGGTGCCAATAATAGAAGATTAAATCCAGACAGCATCCCTAAGAAGTTACAGGTTCAATAAGAATGAAGAACAACTTGCAGTGAAATAAAAGTAATTGAAGTTCTGTGTCAGAGAAGGCAAACTTATAATAACAAATACCAAGGAACTAAAAGGAGAAGACAAATTTTAAATAAAATTTAAAATTAAAAAATGTATCTATGTAAACAAAGACAAAAAGACATGTAAACCAAAGCATGATTTCTTAGCAAACGTCACTGGCTCTAGAAGGTAGAGGGGAGGCAGGGCCCGGTCCTACCTCTTCCAGTTGCACCATAAGAGTGACGTTGTGCCCTTGTTCCGCCGTCAGCTTTCCATCAGCCGTGACGATCCGGAGCCCCCGCGGGGCCTTCCCCGGGCACTTCTGTGGCTTGGCTGTGTACTGTTCTCTCACTCCATCAGTGCAGTTATTGGAAACCACCTTTCTATACCTACATGGGGGAAAAGCTCAAATTGTAATTCAGCTCATGATAATTTGGATCACTCCCAACTTTTCAAACCTTCTGCCTAGCCCTGAGGGCTAGCAATAACTCCCTTTCATGGTGTCAGGAAGATCACAGTTTGTTTATAGTAAGCACCCAACAGAGAGGAAAATCATCATAGGAACATATTGCATCATTTTTACCATTTTAATTTATGCTTTTATTCACTTAGTCGATAGATATACGATTTCACTTTGGAGTTGTGGGAAATGCATAGCAGGAGAAGACGTGGTCTTTCCTTACACACAATAGGTTTATAATTCAGGTGAAAAGATGTGAGCTGAGTTGCTCAGTCATGTCCAACTCTTTGCAACCTCATGGGCTGTAGCCCACCAGGCTCCTCTGTCCATGGGGGTTCTCCAGGCAAGAACACTGGAGTGGGTTGCCATGCCCTCCTCCAGGGGATCCTCCCAACCCAGGGATTGAACCCAGGTCTCCTGCATTGCAGGTGGATTCTTTACCATCTATACATGGATAGTTCAGAAAATACTTCAAAGGCTATATAATTAAAGGTCAGAATGAGTACTATATATATTGTAATATATACATGTATATATTGCAAAGGAAGGTACAGTTCAAAGAAAGAATAGATTATTGTGCATTATATGTCTCAACATTAGACACATACAAACTGTTGCTCTCATAGTACAGAACAGAAAGGTGGCTAAACTTGAGAGTTTCTGCTCAGTATTTCATGCGATGTAACACCTAAACTATTGAAATTTCACATTAAGGAAACTTCAGACTGTAGATTGAGTACATCCTCCCTCTATTTTGCTTTTTTCTTGTTTTAGCCTTAATAGAAAAAAAAATTCTGCTACCAATTTGTCCTATACAATTTATCAGATTTATAGTAAATTAGGATCTGTGGGTTTTCTTTAAGACTTTTGAGGTCCAATGTTATGTCTTTATCATCTTTTTTTGTGTGGAGTCCACAGCAGCCACATTATGTATTCATATATTTGGTTTCTCCAATCTACCTGAGGAAGGTACTGGTAGATCTCAAAATGGAAGCAATCAAAAGTCCAAGACCATAAGTTGACAAACTTTTCTTCTAGACCATAAGTTCTTCTAGACCATAAGTTGACAAACTTTTCACATAAAGTGCCAGGGAATAAATGTTTTAGCTTTGCAGGTTATCTAGCTTTAGTCACAAGCACTCAACTCTCGGGTTGTAACATTAAAGTGGACATAGGGAATGCATAAAAGAACAAATGAATCTGGGTTCTAATAAAACTTTATTTACAAAATCTGGCAGCGTGCAGGCTATTGCTCACCAGCTACTTCAAATCTAGCCAAAGTCCTTTCTCTGTCCTTAAGTTTCAAGACTGACTACCTAAAAGCACGATCGAGAAAATAAAATTAAATACCATCTGGGAAAGCACTTTGAACACTATAGATGACTGTAAGGCTAAGTATTAATATTAAACTCACCTCATAGGGTAACCATAAGGATGAAATGGATTAATGTACACAGAACACTTAAAACCACCCTGACAATTAGCAAGTGATTATGAAATGTTATCAGTTATTTTACTTAACATTATTATCTATCCCCCCTGTTCACAACCTTCACAAATTCCAATTTCCTTAGAATAAATCACAAATCCTCTAACTTGGGCCTGAAGCCCCCCATAAACTAACTTTGTTCTACTTTCCTGGACTCTTTCTCCCCAACCAGCTCATTCTGCTTTAGCCAAACTTCTCTTTTCAATCCTCTTGAAAGTACTTCTTTTCTTCTGTTCTTTCTGCTTCCATGTCCACCTTTTTGCCTAACCAGCTGCCTAAAACTTATCCACACTTTAAGTGGCAGCTTATCTCCTCTCTTTTCCTGATTGTGAAAGTAAAAGCATAAGAAGTTCAAATGTAGAGAGTACTAATATATTTGGGGCTTTCCTGGTGGTCAGATAGTAAAGAATCTGCCTGTAATGCAGGAGACCCAGGTTCATTCCCTGGGTTGGGAAGATCCCCTGGATAAGGGAATGGCTACCCACTCCAGTATTCTTGCCTGGAGAAATCCATGGACAGAGGAAGCTGGTGGGCTACAGTCCAAGGATTGCAAAGAGTTGGACACAACTGAATGACTAACTCTTTCACTAATATGTTCTAGACACTATGCTAAGTTCTGAACATGATTTGCTTTCAAACTATCCCTAATAAAGAAGGTATCACTACTCCCAATAAATAAATGAAGAAATTAAGATTCATAGAACTTAAACTAGTTTTCTCAAGATCACACAGCCAGCACCTAGACAATTTGGATCTAGGATACATGTATTTGTTACCACTGTACTGCACTACCTCTTTAAATTAGGTGAGACATGTGTCATCTCTTACAGGAATCCTTATGATTTACTATAGGAAATTACTTATGATTCCTATAGGAATCAGCAATGCCTTGTATGATTTTCTTCCTTTGTGTGACTGTGAACTTTAAGCTCCTCATTGAGGGCATACTTGTGCCCCAGACATGCAAGGCTGATACTCACTAGGTCCACACTGGGATGACTGTATAGAGTTTAAATGTTGAAATATCTGTCAAGAAACTGGCTATCATCACTGGCCCCAAACCCTGCAGGCACCACACCCACCACTCCTGCTATGTTAACCCCTATCCTTGGAGTCCTTGCTTTTCCTGGCAATCTGGAAGTGAATGGGTTAACACCTAATACCCCAGGGAGCTTCCTAAATCCTGCTCCTGTACTGAGATCCCTACTCATTCTGACTGATCACTGCCATGTCTGAACATCTTCAAATCATCCTATCTGATATTAAATATTTTGAAAAGTCCATGTAGGTGCTTATGACTGTAGGCTGATTTGAAAGAAAATAAGGGCAGCTGGGGAAAAAAAAAAAGATGCGGACACTGGAGAATGGTGACATTCTGGTACCAGCAATGGTAGCAGAGAAGTGACCAGCAATGTCATACAGTAATTATGGCATCCCAGAGAGTTAAACTGTATCACAAACTCTCTGCGCGTTTCAGAAGCCAGGCACAACGCACATTAAAGGCAGGTTATAATTTTAATCGCTTAGCGTCCAAGCACACCTGTGACTCTATCTTGGCGAGCAGCTCTGGCGGCATGGGCTCACCATCATCGCCAGCATCATCAGCTAGAGGACATTCCTTTTGTGCGTCACTGTTCTGACCAATCGCCACCCTGGGCTTTCCTGAAGCCTGTAGCAACAGGAGTTCTGCTTAAATACAAAGCATGAATCCATTCCCCTGGGATTCTGCCAAAGAAAAGACGATTGGTAATTTTTTCAATGCTCATTAAAAACCATTCTGAGACCATTTTATTTCCTGGATGAAAATGGCTTCACATTAGCCCTACCAGACCGGTCTCTGAAATTTACAAGAAAATTGAGCAGAAATACAGAGTTCATTTACTCAAGTAAGCACACACCTGCTTTGTGCATTACAGAATGGTTCTATTTTCATCCCAGCAGCTGTCCCTGGGTCTGAGTTACATAAATGAATAATACATTTTATATGTTATTAAATGGGGCTGCTTACCTCCGCAATAACAAGGCAACTTATGCTTATGTTGGACCTAAGCTCTGAATATTACTGGGATGCATTTAGTTGGTAAAACATTCTTCAATCTGCCAAGAAGAAAAGTGCTTTGCAATGGCAAGGGAGTCTTTGTACAATTACTGAAAGGAAACATTCCACAAATACGCCTTTGATATTACCGACTGCTCATCGGTAGATGGTGTCTTATTACTTCAACAACCCCAATTTCAGCTATTCTCTTCCTTTTTTTTGATACTCTGTCACCTTTTCCTTTTTACCCCTACCCTCTTTGATTTTGCTTCTGTGCTGCCTGTCAGTCTTTAAAAAGATGAAGGTTGTAGTTTTTCTTTGTGGGAGTAAAATTGGAAAAAGCATCAAAAGTCTTCATATCCTGTGATTTGGCTATTTAGCAGTTTTTGTTTTTGTTTTTAACTTACAATTTTGGTACAGATGTTTACAGTACAAATGTTTGCTATAGATATTTGTGACTATTCCATGTATGTTAAGGTGACAATATAGTCTGGCTTAGTCAGTCACAACCCTCTCTGTAATGTTAAGACTCTGCCCACAGAAATCAGTTTAAATGAGAATTCTGGGCATCAGTGTGTTTTGTTTTTAATTTCCCCTGGTGATTCTAGTGTGCGGCCAGGATTAAAGATCACTGTCCTGGTGGTTAAAACTAGTGTTCTGGAACCAAACTGCCTGAGTTTAAATGCAGGCTATTATACATTATATAAACTTGGGCAATTTACCCAGACTCTAATGTTTGGGTTATTTGCCTATAAAATAGGTATATAGAAACTGTTCCTAAAGTTCTTGGGAGGATTAAATGAGATAATGCATTCAAAAGGACATAGAAAAAAATATCCCGCATTTCAAGACCTTAATAAATATTAAACATCATAAGGTAGTAAAAAAATTAGCATTTAAACTTTTAAATACTAATTCCCTGGTGGCTCAGATGGTAAAGAGTCTGCCTGCAAAGCAGGAGACCCAGGTTCAATCAATGGGTTGGGAAGTTTCCCTGGAGAAGGAAATGGCAACCCACTCCAGTATTCTTGCCTGGAGAATCCCATGGAATGGAGGAGCCTGGCAGACTACAGCCCATGGGGTTGCAAAGAGTTGGACACAACTGAGTGACTTCACTTACTTACTTACTTAAAGTTTTAAATATCTGCTTGCTATTACATCTGGTAAAGAATCCACCTGCCATGCAGGAGACCCTGGTTTGATTCCTGGGTTGAAAAGATCCCCTGGAGGAGGGCATGGCAATCCACTCCAGTATTTTTGCCTGAAGAATCCCATGGACAGAGGAGTCTGGCGGGCTATAGTCCATGGGAATGCAAAGAGTCAGACAGGACTGAGCAAATAAGCACAGCATTATACAAGCTCCCTGAAAGCAGAAGCCATGCTCTTTCTGCCAAAATTATCTTCAGATCAAACTGGATCACATCAAGTCCTTCCTTAATATTGTTCAAACTGCCCATGGTTTAGTCATAAAGAGTAAGTTTTGGGTTAAGAGACAGTTTCATGATCTGTGGTCGATGCATTTTTTAAGCTTTAACTCTTTTCACTGCCCTGCATGCCTCCTAAGCTCAGGCCATGCTAAAGGCTACTTGCCTTCTTCTCTGTGTTGTTCATCCTCCCCAGGACGATCTTTACTCTGTCAAGCTTCTATTCATTCATTAAAAACCAGTGCAGACATTATGTTTTCTTATTACATTATCTCTTCTCTTTTTTCACAGTAGTTATTACATGTTATGACCAAGAAAGAGGTGGAACTCTAGGTTTTCTTATAGCCAAGGTAGGACTTACTGTCACTGGGCTCTGGTGTCCCTCATTTGTGAGCACAATGAAAAGAATATATTTGTTTAGTTTCTTGGATTGTACTATGTGTCCTCGTTTTCAAGGAAAAACTTTCTTCTTACAGTTAATACCTGACTTGAAGTGAGAAATGGGGCAAGCCCTGGAGACAGAGAAGGGAGCTGGTTCTGGGAACAGTGCATGGCTAACACTTCAAGTAAGTATTTCTAGACTCAATGTGCTCCTATTTCAGCAATAATATGATGTAGCACTCATACCTCCAACATTCAGAAATAACAGAGTTCCCTGACAGTTTTAGTAGGTTCTCCAAGTTTCTCGCCTCAAGGCAATAGCTCTCAGAACTTTCCCCTTAAATAGAGTAAGCAGACCTTGGGCTTACGGGAGTGTCACTGGGCAGAAGACTAGGTAAGGGGGAGAAAACTTTTCTTCCACTACGTAGGATGGAAGCACAAGTCATTTAACCTGAACAATAAATAGAATGCAACATCATTCTGAATGCCAACGTGATGAAGCGGGACATATGGGCGAGTTAAACTAAATGACAACATCAAACATCAGGAGGATGGCTCATGGAATCCACTAGAGTCAACTAGTTACATAACAAATTCATAAAAGGAAAATTCCCCTACTTTTAAACACCTGCAGTCCAAGGAATGCTAATACTGGTCACTTCAGATAGATTATGGACATGTCAGAACCTGAAGGGGTCAAAGATCAACACAATCCCTCTGTTTTGCACATAAGGAAAAAAAGAGAGAGAGAGATGAGAGTTTAGAGGGCTTCCCAGGGTCACACAGTGGGCAAGCAGTGGTCAGGGGCTCTGGACTGGGTTTGCAGCTCTTTGTCATGATGCCATACCACTTGGATGAGGATTGTTATTCCCAATACCACTGGGCAAGGACAGCGGTGTGAGAAACCTGATCTCTGTCCACCTTCTTCATTTCCAACCCTAATGCCATCCTGTAAATATGTGGCAACATGTATCTAAGAAATATATTCTGAAGAATCAATTCTGTAGCAGCTGACAAGTCTAGAGCATCTGCTGTTGAAACTGAATGGGTGTTTTCCAAAAAATAAAAATAAAAAACAGCTACATGGGTAGCAGTTTTGGGTCTGAAAACACTGCAAGTGATTTCTTTTCTGTGGACTTGAAACACATAGACCACTTTTAGGACCAATTATTCTCTGTGATGTACACTGACATGTTGCTAAATAAATCAGACGGAACATCAAGAACTCTACCAGGATCAGAAATGAGATCACTTGGGAAAAGAACACAGCCCCCAAAGGCCCTGGAAATAGCAACCCCAGGGTGATGGCAGGATAGCCAGGGTCTAAATGTTTTCATAGCTCATGTAGAGAGGATTATGTTTATAGAAAGCATTTTTAAAACATTTTAAATTTATGTGAGAGTATGAAGATAACTGTTTTGCTATAATTTATGTGTATATATATATATTTTTCCTGGACCCACTAAATCTTCTTACATAGATACTGAATTAATGCTATTTTTAAATCTTTTTTCTTTAATTCTTGAGTAAATATTCCCATTGAATATTGAGAAACTAACACTGAGGAACAACAAGAACCATCACTGTACACTTACATTACTCCAGAAGAGATTAATGGCCCCTCTAAAGAAACTTCACAGGCAAAAATATCTATACCTACATTTAAAAAACACATCTAGAAATATCTCTAGCTTAGTAGCAAAAAGAAATCTGTTCCTTGATAAGATTATCTTTGTTTCTTAGAATAAACCAGCCCAATGCCCATTTTATTTTATATTTACAGAATCTTTCATGGTTGGCATGAAACAAGCAATGTTCTAGTTAATTTAGCAACTTAAATCATATCACATTCTCTGGATCTGAAACAGTGTAAACAAGATTTAACCACATACAAGTATCAGTTCAGTTCAGTCGCTCAGTCGTGTCCGACTCCTTGTGATCCCATGAACAGCAGCGTGCTAGACCTCCCTGTCCATCACCAACTCCCGGAGTCCATCCAGACTCATGTCCATTGACTCGGTGATGCCATCCAACCATCTCATCCTCTGTCATCCCCTTCTCCTCCTGCACTCAATCTTTCCCAGCATCAGGGTCTTTTCCAATGAGTCAGCTCTTTGCATCAGGTGGCCAAAGTATTGGAGTTTCAGCTTCAACGTCAGTCCTTCTAATGAACACCCAGGACTGATCTCCTTTAGGATGGACTGGTTGGATCTCCTTGCAGTCCAAGGGACTCTCAAGAGTCTTCTCTAACACCACAGTTCAAAAGCATCAATTCTTCTGCGCTCAGCTTTCTTTATAGTCCAACTCTCACATCCATACATAACTACTGGAAAAACCATAGCCTTGACTAGATGGACCTTTGTTGACAAAGTATCTCTGCTTTTTAATATGCTGTCTAGGTTGGTCATAACTTTCCTTTCAAGGAGTAAGTGTCTTTTAATTTCATGGCTGCAATCACTATCTGCAGTGATTTGGAGCCCCCAAAAATAAAGTCTGCCACTGTTTCCACTGTCTCGCCATCTATTTCCCATGAAGTGATGGGACTGGATGCCATGATCTTAGTTTTCTGAATGTTGAGCTTGAAGCCAACTTTTTCACTCTCCTCTTTCACTTTCATCAAGAGGCTTTTTAGTTCTTCTTCACTTCCTTCCATAAGGGTGGTGTCATCTGCATATCTGAGGTTATTAATATTTCTCCCGGCAATCTGGATTCCAGCTTGTGCTTCTTCCAGCCCAGCGTTTCTCATGATGTACTCTGCATATAAGTTAAATAAGCAGGGTGACAATATATAGCCTTGATGTACTCCTTTTCCTATTTGGAACCAGTCTGTTGTTCCATGTCCAGTTCTAACTGTTGCCTCCTGACCTGCATACAGGTTTCTCAAGAGGCAGGTCAGATGGTCTGGTATTCCAATCTCTTTGAGAATTTTCCACAGTTTATTGAGATCCACACAGTCAAAGGCTTGGCACAGTCAATAAAGCAGAAGTAGATGTTTTTCTGGAACTCTCTTGCTTTTTTGAGGATCCAGCAGATGTTGGCAGTTTGATCTCTGGTTCCTCTGCCTTTTCTATATCCAGCTTGAACATCTGGAAGTTCACAGTTCACGTATTGCTGAAGCCTGGCTTAGAGAATTTTGAGCATTACTTTACTAGTGTGTGAGATGAGTGCAATTGAGTGATAGTTTGAGCATTCTTTGGCATTGCCTTTGTTTGGAATTGGAATGAAAACTGACCTTTTCCAGTCCTGTGGCCACTGCTGAGTTTTCCAAATTTGCTGACATATTGAGTGCAGCACTTTCACAGCATCGTCTTTTAGGGTTTGAAATAGCTATTGTTATTGTTCAGTTGCTAAGTTGCATCCAGCTCTTTGTGACCCCATGGACTGCAGCAAGCCAGCCAGGCCTCCTTGTCCCTCACTGTCTCCCAGAGTTTCCCAAGTTCATGCCCAAGAACACAGTATAAATGTGTAGTACATAGTATGTATAGTATAACGAAATAGGCTTGGGCTTTTGTATTTGCAAACTGAGATATTTATAGTTACCAACGGAGTTACAAAGAGAAAATGAATTTGGGGTTATTTCAGCACTAAATGCCAGATGACACACAGATGAATACTGGTTTCATCTTATTTAAATAAAAGGAACTCATTTATTAATCAGGTAAATGTCTTATCTGCCTTGAGTGGTCTCAGGGGCAGACATGCATTTTGGAGTACAGTGCTTCTAATTCTGTGAGTTTATGAGCCTATGCAAGGTATTATTTCAGTTTTACAGATGACAAAACAGGGCCTTATATTAAATGTGTCCTAGATCTCAGGACTGTCATGACTATTATGTATCAAATGTCTGGACTATAGATACACAATAAAAGGAAATTTCCCCCCTCTTCTAACCTTCACTCCAGAGGAGCCCTTCGATGATCACTGTTGGTGATGTTCTACATTTTGAAAAGTGACTACTATTACTACGTACTGTGCTGCATGCTTCATATAAAGTATCACATTTAATCAACCCCCAAAAGCAAATAGTAAAATTTCATGGCTTAGGAAACTAAGGCTCAAAAGAGGAAGCAGCTTGCTAAAGTTGAAGGTAGAGATGGTTTCATTCTAAAACAACTCTGCTCTTTACCAAGCAACACCTCCTGCCTTAGAGTTCACTCTCTATCCATAGTAGGCTGAAGGCTAGTACCATCTTCCTTGCTTCCCATGGACTGGGCTGTGGGAGGCATGCAGGCACAGGTGAAAAGTGGCAGGGACAACATGGCAGAATCAACCTCACGTGCTGTGTCGTGGTGTGGACACTGGACACCTTACATCACTGGGCTAAGAGCTAAGGACTGGCAGCTACGGCCACTGGAGGGATACTCTACACCCATTTCAGCTCTTATGCTAACTCTTTCTAAGATCTTTCCACGAGCTGAAAGGAAACTGCACACCCATTCATTTCTATACAGGGAAACTGATAACAATTTTGGCATCTCCTCAAAAGAGCATTTCTATTGGGCATAATTAACAACTGATGCTAGGAAGTTTCCATCATGGTGAAGGGAGTGAACCTGAGAACAGGGCTATCTATACAGCATAATAAGCTGACTATGAGAGCAACCATAACCATTTATAAAGCGAGGTCTTAACAAAAATAAAAGGAAAGTTTGCCTGCATGCCTTCAAGTAAACTTGCAGAAAGGTGCTACTGGCGGATCTGCTTGCTAAGCTTTATTGACAAGGGATGGCTGTTTTGCAGACCTGTTCAACCCAAGTCTGATTGCATGGCTGTAGCGTGTGCCCTGCTGTGAGGACTGGGTGAAGCAAGTCAGGCGCATGACAAGTGAAATCTATCAGAGGCAAGGACTCTCAAGCCAGCCCTGCCCTGTGACTCCTCGGCACTTCATCTCAGCCTGAAGTTAATACTACATATTCTGTGCTGACAACCAGAGATGCCCGTGGATGGGTTAAAATGGGCACTGGAGAGACTTGGGGGCACTGTGATTCCTTAATTCTAGAGACTTCCAGGCATTGCCCAATATCTCCCCCAGTGCCTGGATACTAATCTGACATCACAGCTTGTCCTTGAAAAACTACCAGCCTGGCCCTTTCACCTGGCTCATCTCTTGTTCCTTTGCCTGCAGTAACCTGCCTCAGTTCAGTTCAGTCGCTCAGTTGTGTCCAACTCTTTGTGACCCCATGGACTGCAGCACATCAGGCCTCCCTGTCCATCACCAACTCCCGGAGTGTACTCAAACATGTCCTCACACCTTCTTAATTTGGGAATCCTGCTTACCCTTCCTCCTAGTGTTCCCTTACATAATCCACTGGCATTTGTATTTTAAAGGAGGACGGAAGTTAATATAACTGAATATCTCACGTGTGGGATTCACAGGCAGTGTGTGGGCAGGAAGCTGGTGTTTCCACTCTTATGGGGGAGATATTTGGCAATGCCTAGATACTCAGGTCTAAGAAGGAATCAGCTGACTGGATGGAAGTTGCTTTAGCAGCTAGCATAAAGGTCTTCAGCTGCCAAAAGACTCAAATTATTGTTGCAGGGTTTTAATAACAAGTATTATAGTATGAGAAAGCTAACTGTAGCATTGTTTATAGTGGCAGAAAATAGGAAATGATCAAAATGTCCATGAAAGGGATTACTACGTAACTCCTGGTGCCTGAATCCTAAGGGGTAAAAAGAAATTAGATGGAAAGAAGCCTCATAAACTCTGACATCAAAAGATGTCTAAGATGGGCTTTTGAATGAAAAAGGCACATAAGAGAATAATACATCTAGTAGGAAACTGCATATAAAAACAACCAAATTAATTTTGTGTATCTTTTCACTTAATTATTCACTGACAAATGCAAAAGAAAGTGTTTAGAAACATGCATATCAAACAGATCACAGCTGTGTAGGAAAGGGGGCCAGGATTGGGATGATAATCTAAATTGGCTTTTTAAACACAGAAAACATATGTATATACTTTTTGTAATTAAACATCTCTAAGTGAAAAGCTAAATGATTGATTGCAGCACTGTAGTGGCTGCCACCTTATTGAATCTGTACTTATGAAATGCCACCAAATCAACATATAGCCAGGTGACATCTGGGGTCAGGGGCTGGAGTGGCATTAAAGACAGTCAAAAAGATTTGCAGCAACATGGACAGACCTAGAGATTTTTATACTTAGTGCAGTAAGGCAGAGGAGGAGAAATATCATATGACATCCCTTATACGTGGAACCTAAAAAGAAATGATACAAAGGAAATTAATTACACGACAGAGAGAGACTCACAGACTTAGAGAAGGAATTTATGGTTGCTGTGTAGGGGGGGAAGGAGCGAGCAGAGGGACAGTTAGGGAATTGGGGATGAACATGTTCATACCGCTATATTTAAAATGGATAACCAACAAGGACCTACTAGATAGCACCCCAAGGAACTCTGCTCAATGCTATGTGGCAGCCTGGATGGGAAGGGAGTTTGGGGAAGACTGGATACACACACACACATGGCTAAGTCCTTTTGTGGTTCACCTGAAATTATCACAACATTGTTGATCAGTTATACCCCAATACAAAATAAAGTTAAAAAAAAAGAAAGGCAGAAAGTTCTTTTTCAATTTCATCTACACATTACCTCTTACTCACTCTTGAGTTGGCTACAGACCCTGCAAATGGAAATTTGATGGTATGGTGCCTTCTTTGAGGATGACTTCAGGACTCTGTCCCAGCTAATGGTCTTCCTATTCCTGATGCAAATGTATATACAATATGTCAATCTGTGAGGCTATGATTGATATCCTTCCTCCCAACCTTGGGCCACAGGGTGCTATGAGGGTGGTTACTTTTCCACCTGTGAGCCCCTTACTTTCAAGAGCAGGGCATTTATCCTACTTGCTGATGGCTGGTATTTATCATATGTCCCTTTTATACAAACTCGCTCACTAATGCTGATGATTTTCTGAAATATGTTTCAATGGAATGGATGAAGCCAGCAGATGTGATAACTCGACAAAAATCCCTTAGGGTGAGATGTTCTCAGGTAATAGCCACTGACAGGAACAACCCTCTGAGAGTGGAGGGGGAGCACTAGGAAGTAATGTTGTGATTGTGTGATTAATAAACATAATTGCATTGACAACCATTTATATACCCAGATACCTACTGCTGAGTCAAAGCTATGGTTTTTCAAGTAGTCGTGTATGGATGTGAGAGTTGGACCATAAAGAAAGCTGAGCACCGAAGGATTGATGCTTTTGAACTATGGTGTTGAAGAATACTCTTGGAGAATCTCTTGCACTACAAGGAGATCAAATCAGTCAATCCTAAAGGAAATCAATCCTGAATATTCATTGGAAGGACTGATGCTGAAGCTGAAGTTCCAATACTTTGACCACCTGATGCAAAGAACTGACTCATTGGAAAAGACCCTGATGCTGGGAAAGACAGAAGGCAGGAGGAGAAGGGGATGACAGAGGATGAGATGGTTGGATGGCATCACCAACTCAATGGACAAGAGTTTTAGCAAACTCTACGAGATGCTGAAGGACAGGGAAGCCTGGTGTGCAGCAGTCCATGGGGTCACAAAGAGTCAGACATGACTGAGCGACTAAACAACAACAAACCTACTGTTGAACCATTTATAATTGAAAATTTTATCTTATAGAGCATAGATGAAAACTTCCATTGAATAGAATATATAAATTACTCATCTCTGATGTTTTATTTTATATGGGTTAGGATTTATTTGGGTTTCACATACTGAGTTTACCAAAGGAATGGTGAAATCTGTTTAGGAGTAGCTAAAGAAATCTAAGTGTCTAAGTGTGTGTGTAAATATTGATACATGTATATAATCATAAAATGAAAATACATATATATTCTTAATAAAGTGAAAAGTAAGGGTTCATAGACCTTCTCTTTCTGCCTTATTACAGTGGTTTCAGTAGCACTTGTTAAAATTTAGACCCCTCTGTACTTCAGCCTCCTGTCATCAATACCAAAGAGAGAACAGCATAACTCCCTTGACTAACTCAGTGGGAAAAAAAAAAAATCAATTCTGAAATCAGCTTCAGAGGTTCCCAGTGCTCTTTACAATGTCTAAACATGTTCGTACATGCAAGTGATACAACTTCTTTTTCTGGCATTTCTTCACCATTAAGTTGAGTGATTTCAGCAGCCTTTTTCAATTTTTCACATAGTACTAGATGCTCAAGACCTCACTGGCCCTTTGCTGTAAAAATGTTACTTGCATTTTTCTCAAATTTTGTGTTACAGTGCAAATAAATCATAGTTTATTTATTTATTCAATCATAGATAAGAATATTGATGTGCATGTCTATGTTTTTTTTTCTCTCCTTCTGAAAAAAAGTTTGAATGGAATGGATGAAACCAGCAGATGTGATAACACAACAAAAATCCCTTAGGGTGAGATGCTCTCAGGTAATATCCACTGAGTAGTATATACTATTCTGAGAGTAGTATATATTATTTTGGTTATTTTTTTAGATTAAAAAAAAGTAAACATTTCAAATGCAAAAGTACATAAACAAGAACATGAATGTCCTCTCCTCTGGATGGCAGCTCTCACGAGCAATGAGAAGGGCAGCTGTCAAGCAGTGCTGGCCTACTGGTGAGTGCCTGCTTCCCCTCCCTCTCTCGCTTCTCCTTCCAGCCCTTCCCCTCTCCCCCTTTTTTCTCTTCCTTCCTCCCTCCCTCTCTCTTTAATTTTTTAATATCAGAATTCTTAAATATGCACAAATGAGAGAAAACAGTATAATAAATAGCCACACTTTCATTAAGTTACCTTCAAAATTTATTAACATGTATTCCTTTTCTAGGCTTCCCTGGTAGCTCAGTTGGTAAAGAATCCGCCAGCAATGCAGGAGATCCTGGTTCAATTCCTGCATTGGGAAGATCCCCTGGAGAAGGGATAGGCTACCCACTCCAGTATTCTTGGGCTTCCCTGGTGGTTCAGATGGTAAAGAATGTGCCTGTAAGGCGGGAGACCTGGGTTTGATCCCTGGGTTTGAAAGATTCCTTGGAGAAGGGCATGGCAACCCACTCAATATTCTTGCCTGGAGAATTCCCATGGACAGAGGAGCCTGCTAGGCTACAGTCCATGGGGTTGCAAAGATTTGGACATGACTGAGTGACTAAGCACAGCATACATCCCCTTTCTAACATTTTAAAACAAATGTCACACATTAAGTATCTCTAAAAGATACTTTTCTTTTTTTGACCTAACCAAAATATCATTATCATACATAAATGTATAATACATTTAGTTAATATAATATAAATAGGACTTCCCAGGTGCCATTAGTGGCAAAGAACCCGCCTGCCAATGCAGGAGACCTAAGAGATGCAGGATTGATCCTTGGGTCAGGAAGATCTCCAGGAGGAGGGCATGGTGACCAACTCCAGTATTCTCGCTTAGAAAATCCCATGGACAGAGAAGCTTGGCGGGCTACAGTACATAGGGTTACAAAGTGTCAGATATCACTGAAGTGACTTAGCACATTATAATATAAAACTTGGATTTAGACACAACCTAATATTACCTGTGATGGTCAATTCTATGTGTCAACTTGTATGGGCCTCAGAGTGGCCTGGTATTTGGTCAAACCTTATTCCGGTGCTTCTCTGAGGGTGTTTTTGAATTAGATTAATATTTAAATCAGTAAATTGAGTAAAGCAGATTGTCCTCTCTTATGTGGGTGGGCCTCATTAAAATAGTTGAAGGCCTAAAAAAAGCTAACTCTCTTCTAAATAAGAAAAAAATTTGTCTTGCCTGACTGCCTTCAAACTGAACAATGGCTTCCTTCTTGCCTTCACACTTAGATGGAAACATCAGTTTTGACCTTGCTGGTCTTCAGACAGGAACTATACTATTAGCTTCCCTGGTTCACCATCAGTGCTCAGACTGTGCCTAGAAACAAACCATCTAACCTCCTGGGTCTCCAGCTTGCCAACCCCCCCTACAGATATCAGGATTTGAACTTGCCCACCTCCATAGCTGGGTGCTCCCAGTCCTTTTAACAAATCTCTTCATATACACATATATATCTCCAGTTGGAGATTGAAAAGCATATCTTTGGAAAATCCTGATGAATACAACACTAGTCACCAGAACATATTTAGTTTCCCAAATGGCTCGAAAATGTCTTTTGATAGAGTGCTTGAATTAGATTCCAAATAAGTTCCACACAGTAGTTTCCTAAGTCTATAAATATCAGTTACAATTTTGGGAAAGTCACCACATGGTTTTCCTTTTTATGGTAATTCTTAAATAATATTGGATAAACCCCACAGCACAAATCATTCAACACAAAATTTTCAAATCTGATTCCAGATTTATAAAGATCAGAATGCATGTCTTCAAAGCATCAAAACTGGATAGAGAAAATGGAACACATTCCTGCTAACACCAGCATACTCTTGAAAGGTCAAGGAGCTTCTTTTCTGCCTCTAGTTTCCACATCTATAAAGCAGGAAATGCACATGGGAAATACTTGTTTGACCTTCCACACAGGGATGCTGCAAGGTAAACGGTAGCCTCATGTGATTAAATAGTTGTGAAATAAGGGATCAAAAAATGAAGCAATCTGTATATCATCATCATTGCTATCTTCATCCAAGTAACCTGTTTTGCTTATTTGCAGCTGGAATCTTATTCTCAGATGGAATTTGCACTATTAATGCAAATTTGTGCCGATTAAAATGAACGAAAGTAAAAAAAAAGTAAAAAAAAAAGTAAAAAAGTAAAAAAAAAGTAAAAAAAAAAATAAAAAAAATAAAATGAACGGAAGTCAATAAACTGGTGCTATAATGAAACAGACCTCGTCTTTGTTCAGAAGTGATTCTATAAGTTTATCGCATGCAAAAAAGCAGCAGCAGATGACCTCCTCACGCCAATGCTTCAGGCACTCACCCAGTACTATTGAGGTAACTCTGCCCCAAGCTGCAGTCCTTTGACAGAGAGGATGGATTGAACCAAAAGGCTGGCAGGCACTGACCATTGCTGTGTCGTTCATAACCATAGTCACTGTTGGGGGAAAAATGCGAGAAACCTTTCAGTAGGTGGCAACGTTACTGAGAACAGTTTAAGTCAGTCCACAGCCAACTTATACCCTGGTCAATTAGACAAAAAAAAACAGGCATTCACTAAATCAATGCCTTCCCAAAAGTGGAATCTTTCTTTCCACGGAATATCTATCAATTACCCAAGAAAACATTCTACAGAATCCATTTTGAGAAATGCTAACTTGGAGGCCACAGAGACGCATGTATAGAGATGAAAGCTCAGTGCCAGTGATTCCCATTAAACACCTTTCAGCCAGGAGCACAGATGTTGTTCTCATCAGGGGGAGACACAATAGTGACTGTGGTTGGGCCCTGAGAAAGCTGTAATAGTGGAAGCCCAGTCCTCTGTGTCGACTGCATTGAAGAACCTAAGGCATCCCCACATGGCATAATTCTCATTACTAGTGTTGTCTTTGGGGTGCTCTTCCAAGACGTCTGGATCTACCAAGGAGAGCTGAGCCAGGTCTCTCTGTGACCAAGCCATCTGCTTCGAAGTCACAGCAGGAAAAGCAATGTACTTCGGGAATGTTGCAAGCATTCCCCCCAAAGGAAAACTCAGTCCTATTCAGTTAATGCCACCAATTGCTTTAAATTTCCTCTAGTTTGAAAACAGTTTTCTCTCAGCCTCCTTGCATTCTTGCCTCCAGGAGCCTCTGAGTCGAGGTTTGTGAAAGCCAAGGCTTTCTTGGCTTCTGAAAGATGAAGTTGGGCGCAGAGAATGGCAACACATTGTACCTCCTCATGCACAGACAAATCGCAGGCAGTGATGGCAAGCACAGGTATGAACTGGCTCATCTGTGTGATGGAGGTGAGATGCTGGCACACACAGGCTGTGAAAGAAGAACTAGGCTTGCTCAGGGGCCTGTCACCAGGCAGTCGGTTCTCAGAATTCTGCCCATACCAGCTGGGTTTGATTCTGGTGCAACACAGCATGGGTAGAAGGACTTCCGGGACTCTGCCTACAGGACATCCTGTGTTCATTTCAGGAAATTACAAATAACAGGCAAGGTCATCTAGCAGAGGGATGTCCCGGGAGAGAGCCAAACTGAGAGAAAACATTCAGGGACAACCACCTTTGCCAAAAAATCACTGTTTGGGAAGGCCAAAGTCAAAGCTATAAGATAAAAAGTTAACTCCCCATATGGATCCTCCTTGAATAGAGGGAATAAAGGAGAAGCAGCCAGGTTTCAGAAAGAGGCACGTGATGAATGACAAACATTCCATGCAAGTTCTCCCTGTGAATGTAGTTCAGGATGTCAATCCTGAAGGTAGGACAGAGATGAAATATTTTTGTCATTTTAAGTGTTGCACTGACTAAAAGGAAAGTCAGGGCTGGGGAGGCCCCTGCAGAATTCCCTGTGAGTCCCAGTGTAACTGAAGCTCTGTCTGCCTCCAGCTGAGCCCAGAGAGAGACAGAACTGTCTCTCGGCTTGCCTTCTCTACCAACAAGACAGGAATGGCCTTGGGTCATAGGTCTGAGTACTGGCAGCCAATGTGCCAGGACTGGCCAGTACTATTTATTCAGATAATGCTCCTAGAGATCTACCATGAGAGATGCTTCCTTTTTCTAAGTAATGTTACATGCATGTACACAGTATCTCAGCCCAATCACTGATATTCTGATGATCAGACATGTGACTGATGATTGCTACCCAGCTAATACTTCTAAGTAAATGTCTTTGTTTCTTATGCTGGTTAAGTTCAATCATTCAACACTGACATACACATTTAGCAATTGCTTTCTCTAAACCAAAAACATATAAATACATTTTAAAAAGGAGGAGGATAAAAAAGAGACTGAAAATGGGATGGACATGATCAAGAGGGTTGGTTACCACCTACTCATCTTCAATCATCTTTCAACCTCATCTGACAGTCAAAACTAGAACAAAGCAAGGACATCATTGGCCCCACAAGCTAGTTTTCTGCTTAACTAAAGCTCCAAAAAGCATGTTGTGGCACTCTGAGAATATTTAATGTCTAAATGTTGCATTCCTTTTCCAGTTTAAACTAGGTTAATACTGGTAAAAGGAGAAGGCTCTCCTACTGCTAGGTTCATAAAGCCACAGATAGCAATGCCAGTGACTCCATCCTTGCACTGAATTCAGAAAAATATTCCACGGCTTTCATAAGCAATGGTCAGCTAGCCACTAACTGAAAACTTCCAGATACAGAAAATGCACTGTCCTTAATAACCATAATTTCACTACCAGGAATCCTAGATTCTAGAAAGATTTTTATCTTGAGCACACATATATTTGCTCCCTGAAACGTCCACTTATTGTTTAAGTGGACTCGGGGTGGATCTGGCCTCTCTTTTTGTCCTGAGACCTGTCAAATATGTGAAAATAATTACCAGCTATCTCCTGAGTCCTCCTTAAGCCTAAAGAAATCCCTGTTTTTTTTTCTGTATACACACACACACATAACCTGTAAGCCATGATGTCCCCACATGGTAATTCAACAAACATGAGGCTTGTCACTTGTATCTATGCATGTCACTATTCAAATCTAAACTTTCGTTAAGGCCCGTGTGGTTTTGAAATATGCAATGACTACATGGGCTAACAGCACAAGCTCACCAGTCAAAATCAGCCTCTGTGCAGACACAGGGCTCAGACTCCATGGCTCCTGCATATTTTCCCTGCATGCATTTTCGCTCGGATTTTCTCTTCTTATATATCCTCTTCGCTCCCATGATGCATGCTTCCCCCTGTAAGGAGACAAGAATCTCACACTGTTGGCCCATAGGCGTGACCTTCCCTACCCCACACTAGGACAGTCCAGGGAGATGGCCTTAAATCTTAGGGTAATCTGGACGGGGGCAGTCTGCTTTGTGCTAACAGCATTTTATTTTCAATGTCTAGAGTCCTATTACAGAACATGATGGCAAAGTTAATCCTGAGAAGCACTGAGAGAGTGTCAAAATGTCCTGAATTCTGTTTCCAGCAAATCCTTACTTGGCAAAGTGTTGGGTAGAAGGCTATGAGGGACACACAGGTAACTAAGACTCAGTCTGTAACAGTGTATTACCAACAAATCTATGGTAATTAAGTTGACTTCTTCTGTAATAAAAGATTGGCACATGATCATTTATGTGCATATGAAAGAAGAATATTTCTAAGAAACATAAAGGTCCATTTTGCCTTGGTTTGTTATGCCTCTGCCCACACAACTTTACTGCACTGATTTTACATCCCTCTACAAGGTAAGCAGTAGCACTAAATTCAGTGTTTCTCCACAAAATAAATAAACGCTTTGAATATTACAATGTCCGTGCACTCCAAAGGAGAAAATATCAGCTATGTGAATGAGTAATCCTTTCATTATTGAGCCTCCAAGAAAAGTGGGTGATTCCAGCTGATGTAGCTCCCCTTGTCAAACCCAGCTCTGTGTGTGTGTCCAAAGGACCAGACAGACTTTTGTCTAAGCTACTCTACACTGTCTTTCTTGAGCAAAGTCACTTTAACCAGCTGCACTACACATCGGCACATAAATATACAACTTAGTCTAGGCTTGGAGTATATGTTGTGTCACTCTCTCAATATAGTGATGGCTTTGCAAGCAAGGGCCCCAGCTATGTCCTTTGAGAGGCTGCCAGAATGAGTTCTGCCTTGGGAAATCAAAAGAGAGATGCTTTTATCCAAGCATTCTATCAATAATGTGAGTGGAGTAGCAGAGAGGCCAGGATGAAGGAAATTTTCCTACTAATTCTACATCCTTATAACACAAGAACCTTGGAAGGAGGCGGAAAGCACTACCTAGTCCCAGGGAATCGCAGCGGTGAGTGGCAGGGAGGAAGAATTTTACTGGCACTCCTCACTCAGCCTAATTTTGCTATTTTATGTCTCTGTTTGCATTGCTAGATAAAACTGAAGAGCCTTTCCTCACCCCTGACCCCACACCCTGCAACCAGATGACATGCTCAGATAAATTATGTTTGGATCTGTGTGCTGAGTTGGTGTTTTGTTTTGAGTCAAAAGTCCAAGCCAAGCACATCTGAATTTTATCTCATTATATCCTAGTACAATAAAAACATGAATCACTTCACAACAGCTATAAGTGTTGAGTTTGTTCACTGCCATGGCACCCAGAACACATAAGAAACCACCAGATGGACGGTTTTGCCCAGAGAACCCTGATTCCTCCCTTCAATGACTGGCTTTTCCCCCAGTACTCTCTAGGCCTCCCACCCAGGACACTCGCCCCCCTACCTGGCTGTGTAGCTGCCAGGGTCTGTAGTCCTCCTCGGCACAGCGTCTATCGAAAATGGACTTGTAGTCCACTTTGACCAGCTGCCATTCGGAGCGGTGACTGAAGTGTCCAAACACTCTGCAGAAGATACGAATACTCACAGTAACAGCAATGCTGACAGTTAAAACCACAGTTAGCATTTGCTGAATATTTACTATGAGGTTAGCACAATGCTAAGCATCTTATATCAGTCGTATTATTTGATCCCCCAAACACATTTCTGAGCAGAGTTGCTATTATTGACTCCACTTTATCTGTGGGTAACCTGAGGCTCAGAAAGTTTTCACATGCAAAAACCAAAGACAAATCACCAAGAACTGGCAGAGTTAGAACCCAGGGGTGTTAGACGAAAAGCCTGCTGCTATATACTGTACACCAAGAACTGTTGAGCAGAAAGAAAAAATAAGAATGAGAAAACAATCACAAATCCTGCCTTCTCTGCAGTTCAAGATTATACTTCCAGGTTCTCTTGCTAATTTTCCTGGTTCCTGTGGTTTCTGTGCTATTTTATCTTCCCACCAGTCACAAGGAGAAGTAGGCATCAAGGCTGAAGAGTTATAACTACGTCCTACCCTGTTCATTCTACCTTCCCGACTCAGAGACGCTCAGCTACTTAATAAAGTGTTTGAATCACCTATTGTCAATGTGAATAAAAGCTCCAAGGCAGCCTTTACAATCAGCTTTTTCCATCTGTGTTTTGTAAATATAAAAACTGAATAAAGACAAATTATAGAATAAATTGCTAACCCACTGGGCAAAAGTATAACTGTTAGGCATGTTAATTTTTGTTGCTCTTTTCTATTGTTAAAAAAAAGGAGAAAAAAATCAGAAAATGTACCAACTCTTTACTTTGATTTAAAAACTTTCACTGTCGACAGGATCAACTGCTTTAAAATCTTTCCTCTCTGTTTTCCACTTCTGATTTTCCAGGAGAAGAAAAAATCAGAGTTTCATATTTCAAATTCAAAGCTCATGTTTTGAAACCCACAGGCAGGCAAGCCATTAATCAAGTCTTTCACAAATTAATGATCATCACTTTCCAGACAAGAATGAGCGCAAATGTAATTTTACAAGAACAGACTGTTCTCGTGGTTCCCCTAATATGCCTCACAATTGGGTTAGGTAAAGAGCCAGGGAAAAATAACATCCTTTGTGGGGTTGTGATCAAGCTCTGTGTTCTGTCTTAAAGTGAAATCATTCTTATATGCCTGTGATTTTCTGTATATCAGCGTGTTTATTATTCAAGTTTTAAATCGATAGCTTTATCTTCTATTGAAAAAAAAATCACGTCTAATTTCCCTAAGCTTATTCAGTATAGGAAGAAATAGGCTGTACCACTTTGCTGCCAGCCTACAGTATAGGTCTCCTAATAGCTAGCAAAAATGGACGCCTGCATTGCTCTTTTCTTCTTTGCTAGGGAATCATGAAGTCAGATGCACTGCCTATGCTAGCAACTTTAAAACTGACAGCAGCAAGGCGAACAGGGTCAGCTAAAAACCACACGTTTCTGGATTTCTATTAAGACTAGAAGACAACACGGTTTTCCACTTACGTCATGATGAGAGTCTCTTCCCCAGGTTCACCCAGAACCCCATCCACAAAAAGGGGAATAGATGTGAAACTGTATTTGCTCCAAGATCTCCCTTCATCAAAACTCAACCTGATGACAGAAAAAAATAACAGTCATCGGACCTCAAAAGAAAATCCTTTCAAAGAAAAGATACTACCAACTAGGACAGAATATATTTTAGAAGTACCTGGGGCATTGTCAAAGTGAGCCTTTGATATGAATAAGTGTTCTTAATTACATCAGAAGGTGGATATACAGCTAGCCAAGTGATTTGGGGCCCAGATGTATTATAACATCAATCAGTGGAGAGCTGTATGAAACGGGAATGATAAGTCACTGATAGAATTTTTTAAATTTGGGTATCTTATTAGGTCTTAGATCTCAATGTGACCCTCTCTAAAACCTTGCTGTCATCTAGCAGCAAGCCTTGATTCTGAGAACAGTCACCTTCTGAGACCACTGTGATGGACTTGAATCAGCCACCTCCATGTGATCAAACCCTTAGTGGTATCCTTCGTACATTGTTACGAATCCTGGTTGACCCTCTGAGTGAAAGGGTGCAGAAGGACAGGCTCTTGAAAGTAAGAGAGGACTCTGCAACTCTGATGGTCATACAGGACGTTTCCTTTCCTCTGCCTTTCTCTGGGATGCCTTCCCTCAGGCTAAGCCTCTGGTTCTCTTATTTCTGCGGCTTTCCCTTTGGTCCACCAAAGTAACCCAACAGTGGAGGGAAAATCAAGCCTTTGACTTTGAACGAGCTCGCCTGTGGAGAGAGCCATTTTCAAAAACACAGATAAAGGAATCTATTGAAAAACCCCTCTGGAAGTTAGGCCTTGCATGTTCATCTGTAGAAGACCTACAGGGAGAGTTTCAGAAAACCACCCTCTTCCGCCTGCAAAAATGAGGCCAAATGAGATCAGAGCAGAAGTGACATGCACTGCTGATCTCTGTGCAGAATGAACAGAGTGAATGCAAATATTAAACTTCAGGAGACAATATTTGGGATAGGTGGCTGTGGGAAATTAAGCTATTCAGAGATTATCCTTGACAACCATTCTACCCATGACTGTACTGAAAGAGTGAGGCGCTGGAGGTACTGATGGGAGAGAAGGGAGCTCTCACATTCCAAAACCATGTATAATTCCTTTCTAAAGGGCAGAAGCATGCTCCCTTTCTCTTTCTCCCCCTCACCCTTATAATAAAGCAAAGGTATAAGTTATAGTCCAGCAGACCATGACAATTTACTACAAGCACAGTTATAGTCTGTCAGCCTGACTTAGACTGGTCTCAGCTGTGTGGAACCAGTCCTGGGTACAGGATTGAGGGGCAACAGGTGCCTTTACCAGAGATGTCGAATTGGGAGAGATGTGTGCTTCATAGCAACCAGGACTCCACCTTGATCCAGATACAAAACACTGTGCTCTTCTTCAAATATCTGGAAGAGGAAAAGCACATACACAGCCGCCCCCCCCACACCCAGGGTTCAGAGAATGTCTTCATTTGAGGAAAAATAATCTCTCTATGATAGAACTGGGTTCCCCCAAATCTGTGGGGAGACACAGTTATGAACAGTGCTTCCTCAGGTGGCTGACATGTACCACTGGAATTCCATAAAATGATTTTAGGTGCTCCACAAGCAGAGTTTAAATAATACCTAAGATTTATGTATTCATATCTCTATTCCTGTCATTTTGTGGTGAGCTCTGTTGGGTTCCATTTATGATTATGTTGACATGTGGGCAACTGTCACATTGGGTCACATCTTTAGATCAGAGAAACCATGAAGACACTCTATTCCAAGGCTCTCATTTTCACAGATGAGAAAACTAAGGTTTAGAAAGAAGTGGTAACTTGCCAAGGACCAGGTAGACGATAATGGACAATGCTAGGACGGGGTGAATGACAGTGTCCTTTCCACATGCAATTACTTCAAAGTTTCCAAGTGTTACAGGGGACAGATGTTCCTGTTCAACTCATGGATTCTCTAGCCAGTCATAGAGTGAAGAAATGAAGTCACTCAGTCGTGTCCAACTCTTCGTGACCCCATGGACTGTAGCCTATCAGGCTCCTCTGTCCATGGGATTTTCCAGGCAAGAGTACTGGAGTGGGTTGCCATTTCCTTCTCTAGGGATCTTCCCCACCCAGGGATCGAACCCGGGTCTCCCGCATTGTAGGCAGACACTTTTACCATCTGAGCCACCAGGGAAGCCAGTCATAGAGTAATTCTGATCAAAATGAAATCATACCTTTGGGTACATTGTCACTGGGTCTCTCTCTGTATGTGGAGAGAGGAATCTGAGGTCAAATAAAGACTGGCTGGAGACAATTTCCAAGTCCTCTCCATACAAAATGCATATTGTTTTCTCACAGTCACTCTGTTAGTATAGCCTTGTCTGTGATTACACTATAAACATAATTGTTTCCACTCTGTCTACTTCTTACAGTCGAGATGTACCCCAGGACTATAGGAGAGACTTATTTGCTTTGTTTGGGACGTTAGAAGGAAAAAAATGTGACCCTGGCTCTCTAACTATTGTCCATAGGAAGTTTAACAATGCATGTTCCTATATATATTCATGGAGAAGGAAATGGCAATCCACTTGAGCATTCTTATCTGGCAAATTCCATGGACAGAGGAGCCTGGAGGGCTACAGTCCATGGGATTGCAAAGAGTGACTGAGCACATATATCTCCAAGATCAAAACCCCTGGAATTTCTTAAGCAAGTTTCTTTCCTGACCCAGTCTTTTCAAAACATGTGAATCAAAGTGCAGATCTCTGAAGCTAGGAGATGGTAACTAGACTGTAACATGGACATCTCTGTCTAAAATTTAAAGCGCAGTGTTCTCACTGCTGTGTGATTACCTGTGCATTAGATTTCAATTTATGGTGCTAGTTATTGTATGATAATTAAATGTCAGTGGCTTATTAAAACATATTTATTGAAGTGTAACAACCATGCATTAGGCATCTATTTTGTTAGGACTGTTAAACCTCATTAAGCGCCTGTTTTATAAGCTAGGAGTATCTAATTTTCATTCAGAAGAAAGAGGAAGCATTTAAGCTAAACACACTGGTTGAAAGTGATTCCATTTCTACTTTCCCTAACATATGTGCCCTGATGGTTATTACTCTGTCTTCTGCACATGAGCTTTAAACATCTCAGAGCACCACCTGGGTAATGGTTTTCTCTGTATCACTGCATTCTCCTCTATTCTGACTTCAAGGCAAGAGGAATTTGCAGAGGCAATGGGGCATTAGATAGATAATCTCCCATCCAGGCTTCATGTTCCCTACATAATAAACTCTCTAGAATTCCAGCTTTCTTTTAAGGGGAAAATTGAGTCATATCTAATTTGGTTTCATTGTTACTTATAAACTTTCTTACATATAGGCTATGATAAAGTGTCATTTTTTTAGGACTTTCCTTGTGGCTCAGATGGTAAAGAATCCTCCTACAATGCAGGAGACCCAGGTTCGATCCCTGGGTCAGGAAGATCCCCTGGAGAAAGGTATGGCAACCCACTCTAGTATTCTTGCCTAGAGTATCCCATGGACAGAGGAGCCTGGCGGACTACAGTCTATAGAGTTGCACAGAGTTGGACATGATGAAAGTAACTGAGCACGCATGCAAAGGCTCATTTATCAAGCAAATAAATAAAATTTCATAAATATTTGCTGAACTCAGAACTTTTGTAAGCCATGCATAAAACAAAAAAGGGAATAAACACATAGAGAAGCTTTAGGATTTATGTGTAACTGAATAAATTCCCAGAACTGAAACAAGCTAGATAATTTTTAATACATTTAAACGCCAGTAACTTAACCAGGATACTTTCTTACCTGCCTCCAAGTGTTTCCCGCATCTGAAGAGACAAACATGCTGATGTCACTGTCTGACAACTCAGAACCTATATTACCTGGAGAGAGCACATCACCATTAGTGAGGAGAAGTTTCTGCAAAAGCTAACGACAGGCTGTGCTGGCAGTGTGCACTGCCCGAGGTGGATTTAGACTGCAAACACTCTATCTGAGCAGGGTTTTTCAGCATACTAGCTTCAGGGTCAGTGGCTTAGGTGCCTTTCAAAAATATTTTTAGCTTGCTCATTAAGTTCCAAGCACAGCTACCTGGCTTCTTTAAATAAATACAATTTACAGCAGTGAGCAGACCAGGCAAGCTGCTTACCTGAAGCCACTATGATGCTGGGGGCTGTGTCTCGGCTGGCGATGATCCCTGACGTGTAGGGATTCTCAGAGACCTTAAGGTGAAGGTGTAGGGAGCAATAGGGCTGAGAAGAGGAGAAATAGGATCATGAAAGCACACCATCTAAATGGTTGTTTAAAGCTCAGATTCATAGCTCCTATCCATTCATTCAACCATCCCACCCATCCGTCACCCATCCATGAACCCATCCATCCCTCCGCATTTCATTCCACAGATATCTGGTACCCACTAAGTATAAGACAGCTGCCAAACTGCTGAAGGAGAGAGCACTTTCACTTCAAGTCTAGTCTACTGATAAAACTTCCATTTGGACATTCAACAAACATTTTAATACTTTATCTGTAAAACACACGGTGTAGTTTTATGAAAGGCTTAACACAGACTATAGAGTTTGGTCTCTGCCACTAAGGAGTGTACAATTTAAGATCTTTCTATTGATTACCATAAAGAGACTATATTTTAACAGCCAGGAGGTAAGTACAGACAAAATATGAAATTCTAGGGGATAGGAGCCTACGTTTAACTTCAGTTGAGGGGAAATTTCAAGGAGAAAAGAGTCTGAAGCAAAGGTGGGTAGGATTTGAATTGCAGATGAGATGCTCAGAGGGATAAAGGACATTTCAGGTCTGAGTAATATCAGTAACAAAGAAAAGGAGCAGAAGAGTGGAGCTGTAATACAACAGGTAGTTGAGTAAGATCAATGAGGAGAAATGGGGTTTGAGATTGGACAGAAAGCGCAGCCAGGCTAAGGGGGCTCTGAAGAAGTCACTCAGCATCTCTTAGTCATATGAAGCCTTGGTCTCAGTTCTGTAGAAGAAGCTATATGACATGTGGAACTGTCCTTACATCCACCAGACAACTGACATAGTGTCTATATAAGGGTATTATCAGATCTAGTGTAATTCAACATAAAAGTTCTTGTAGATGAAACACACAAGTGACAACAATTTAAACGAAAATTTAAGAGACTTGTTTGTGCATACAAAACTCGATCAAGTTTTCAGATAAAGACATCAACAGTTTAAAAAAAAAAAACACAGGATAATAAATCTCACACAAATTTCATTTAAAATCGTTCTTGTACTGAATCATCAACAACGACAAGTTTGTGACTGAACCCACGTCGCTTTTCATCTCTCAGGAAGATTATTTTCTAATCTTATCGACTTGAGTTTTTGAAATCACCAATGTACCTCTGTTATTACTTTCATTCTGCTCTGTAAGTCTCAGCCAGCAGATATTCGGAGAGCGACAGAGATGCAGTGATTGCATTTAGATGGGATAGAGTAAATGACAAGCTAAAAATGAAACTCAGAAGTAAAAGCAGCCAAAACACTGGTGAAATGACACAATGGATCACAGTCGGGTCTTTCCATCACTGCCAACACAGGGGGTAAACTCGCAAGGAATGATTACCACAATAAATGGTTGGCTTTGCATGAAAATTTCATGAACAGCTTTCAAAAATGGAATTCTTACTCTGCAATATTCCATAAGGGTAAAGAAGTCCACCCCTATAAGAAGATATAGTCAGACCCCAAAACTTGGCTGCCTTTTGCCCAAGTGGAAGATTAGCGAGGGTACCGCATACTACAGAGGTCCCAGGGAAGTGCTGACCAACACTCAGGCAGATGCTGAGACAGGATAACCAGAGGTGTCAAACCATGTGTCCATGAAAATGTTCCCGACAACTGCAACCTATCAGATCTTGCTTTCTCTGGTTTGCCACAGCTAATTTTACCACGCACAATCCTGGATCACGTCATCGAGTATGCAGAGTTTTATCGCCCTAAGAGACACACTTGATAAATAAAGAGAAAACATCAAGTACTACTTTACATCTTCTGTAAAACCTCACATAGAACCTAAAAAAGACAATCAATAAACACTTGAAATATCAGGCAACACTTTCAAGTTAGGGCATGAAAGACCTTACTTTACTGTTCTACCCAGAACAATGCCAGAAGTGCATGGGCTTAGGTATTGTTATAAACCACATTACCAGAGTAACGTGAGAATCTCCATGGCATTCAAAGAAGTGATTACTACTATACTTAGACACAGGGGCTGAGTGGATGGCCTTTTGTACCAACAGAGCAGGATAACCCTGGCCAAGAGAGCACCCAGGTGGCAATCTTAAGTCAGCCACCGGTCACACGCTTCATCACCCTGCAGTCTGGAAGACTGTGAAGCTAAGTTGCCACCTGGCCCAAGGATTATTTATGAGAGGGCACTTGCCATTACATAAGAAAGAAAGCATTTTCAATTGGTCATTTCAGCACTGCTCCGTTGCTATGGCTTTCGGAGGCCTGAGAAAAATTAATTTGGGAAGAAAGGACACCAGGTCATGCAGTAGCAGCAACATTACAAACGATCTTTTTCGTGTACTTTTTTTCTCTCACTTGCACATTTGTAGTACTGGATTGCCCCCAACTGGTACAAGGGAAATATTCTATGTGTTTTTTTTTTTCCCTTCCATTTTTTTCAAGAAAGTTAGTCCACATTGCAGAAAAATGATGTTAAGTGATTCATCTTCGCTTTTTAAACTTAAACGTTTACACTTGAACAGTTTGGGATATTTATTAAAGTGGGGTCACCAAAGATTGATAGAGAGGTTGTTATAATGTCTCTCAAACCACTGCAAGCTCCTAGAAAACATGAGACAAGGCATTCCAGTTCTTAGACATATTCTGCCCAGGCAGGAGACACTGTCCATTTCTGCCTTCCTGCCTTCTTTTCTCCCATTAGGGGACATATACTGAGTATCTTTCCAGTTCAGTTCGGTGGCTCAGTCATGTCCAACAATTTGTGACCCCATGAACTGCAGCATGGAGAAGACAACGGCACCCCACTCCAGTACTCTCGCCTGGGAAATCCCATGGACGGAGGAGCCTGGTGGGCTGCAGTCCATGGGGTCGCGAAGAGGCAGACAGGACTGAGTGACCTCACTTTCACTTTTCACTTTCATGCATTGGAGAAGGAAATGGCAACCCACTCCAGTGTTCTTGCCTGGAGAATCCCAGGGATGGCGGAGCCTGGTGGGCTGTCGGCTGTGGGGTCACACTGAGTCGGACATGACTGACATGATTTAGCAGCAGCAGGACTGCAGCATGAGTTATCCCTAATTTAGTATGAGTTAAAACACAGCTTATCCCAAAGACCTCCATCTATTTCCCTTCACTTTTCATATTAAAAATCTACAAAACTATACACTGAAATCACCATGATCTAGGAACTGACCTACAAGAACAGAGGGACCAACACATGTGCTTAGAAGCTGCCTGTGGTTCTGACTCACACATAGGCATAGAGCATGGAGTATCACCAGCTGGTCGATACCAGGAACAACTAGATACTTAGCCTTCAATCTTTCTGGGGTCAAGCACAGATTTTGAAATTCTGATGCAAACTGAGGACTCTTTCCCAAGAAAAGTGCACAAAGGAAGCACACACAAAGGTTTGCATTCAAATCCAGGGAGTTGACATGCTCTTGAAGTATACTGCAGACCTCTAGACCCCAATTACCTTCCTTTGGCCTTATTCTTGTATTTCTTACTTTAACCAATAAAATCCTTTGGCCACTGCAAGTGTTCAGTGAATGCCTGTTGAAATCAATTGATCTACGAATGAACTGCTGTCTTCCTGGCACTGTGGGTGACCAGCAGAGAAGCGTTAAATGATCCAAGACATCCTACACACACAAGACATCCTACACACACACTTGTACAGTTTCTGATCCTGAGTTGCAGTGTGGGATCCACTGAAGTTTTTGTAAGGAGTCGGGGACAAAGAAGAGGGTGGCCCCCAGCCAGCTGGCTGGGTGTAGGGCATTCAGCACTGCTCAGACTCAGCAGAATATGGGAAGTTGCAACCAGTGCAGAGGAGCAGGAAGCAGGGTCGAGTCTCCTGGGGCAGCTGCAGCTTAGCTTCAGTAGGTAGCTGCCAACTGAACCCATCAAGAAGGCACGGTTTCTCTCCATGAAACACTAGGCTGTCCCTCGGGGCCCAAGGATTTTTCACAGGCTCAGCTCACATTTTGCCTCTAGGGAGCCCAATCCTGAGGTTCTGCAGTCAGGTGGACCATGACCTATAACACCCCATCTAAATGTACAATGTGGTCTTCAGGGGAAAGAAATCCCAGCTGAGCCCTCCAGGCAATCAGTCTAAAAGTCCTAAAAATACAGCCCAGATTACCCTGGATGTCTTATTTCTATATATTTTACTAGGAACATTCCATTTGGGGCTGTAATTCTGAACTTGTTCCACATTTGCAACAACCCTGCCGGGAAAAAAAAAAAATCTCTTTTCTAATCACTAGGCTGTGTTTCTAGTGACACTGTCACTTTCCAAGTATTCACAATCTAAAATCTCTTTTTATCTCCTCTCTGCTACCAGCTCCCAAACCTAAGGAAGTTTTTAACAGTCTGGGTCTCCTGAAGCTCAAAGATCTTTCTTACTCTGTGCCTTGGCAGAGTTGTATAATATTTTTTGTTTGTTTGTTTCTTCTTCCTTTTTTCATTTTCTTCTCTTCATTCTACTGCCTGTTTTCTAAAGCTCAGATTTAAACTACATTAAATAATAGGATTAAAGAGGGAGGAAGGCCAAAAGACTCCTGGGTACCATATATCTATATCTCCTTCATTGATTTTTCCTCAGTCTTAGTGAGCCTAGTGATTCTGTTAGCTGTGGGGTCAACTGGTGTACATGAACTTCAGAAGGTGGTTATTATAACAAATTTTTCAGTGTGACTATCAATGGCAAGGAAAGGCTTCCACTAAAGTCCAAATATGAAACTCAAACATCTGTCCATGGCATGTCTGCCTGAAACAAAGACAACACCCTCCACAACATAAGTGTTAAGCACCCACCATGTGTCAAGTACGGCTCTTGAGCTAACTTTTTGGAGTGACCAAAAAGAGCGTCATGGTCCCCATGCTTGTGGAGCTCACAGTGAGTGGGAGGAGATATACTAGCAAGTCAACAGACGCATGTGCTGATTTCAGAGTGAGAAAGATCCTGAATAAAAAAACACTAAACCAAGTACAGTTTCAGAGGATGCTCAAGGAAGCTCCTGAGATGAAGGTTCTCAACCAAGGATCTGAATGCCAAGAAAAAGTCATACAAGAAGAAGGGCATTTTAAGAGATATAATATAATGGCAGATACAGAGCCTAAAACATAAAAGAGTGTGGTGAGCTAATGGAATGGAAAGGAGTGATCTCCTCCCTCACCATGGCCAATGTGTAAGGAAAGAGAGAGTCCAGAGACCAGGCAGGAGAAATGGACAAGGGCCAGAACATGCAGAATCTTGCAGGCAACAGTCAAGTATCTGAATTTGACTCCATCTGAATTAGAAAGTCATTAAAAGGTTAAGTAAAGGAGGCACATGGTCTGAATTTTTAAAATTCAAGTTGACACCTTTATGTAAAATTTTAGGAAAGAACAATCTAATCCCTCATGAAAGAAAGCAAATCAGAGGTTGTCTAGGGCCAAGGGTGTGGGTGCTGACTGTGAAGAGGCACAGAGCAATTTTTTAGAGTGATTAAAATGCTGTATCTTGACTGTGGTAGCCATTACATGGGCCTATACGTTTGTCAAGATTTATCACTAAACTCTTAAAATGCTTTTATGTATGCATATTTCAACTCAATGAAGTTAGATTTAAGGGCGGGGGGCGGAGAAAAGGTTTCACTGGCTGCTATGGTGAGATGAAGTTGCCATGTAGAGACAGGAGGAGCAACTGTCACTGTAGGGAAAGCAAGGAATGATGATGCTTGTATTAGGACGGTCTCTGGAGATGGGGATGTAAGCTGATACGGCATTTATAATTCGGAGGCACAACAGTTAGACTTCCTACCTCTGGGCTGGGGGAGGAGCAAGGAATGTCTCACTAAGGGCTTTGTGTAAGGGGCATTTCTAATGGTCCATTTATGATGCCAGAGCACCCAGGAAAGCCTCTTTAGGTGATACAGTTGACTTTTTCTCATGGGCATTCAGTCATCAACATGCATGATGGGATGGAAGACAGCATTTAAGGCACTGGGACATCTCCTGCGTCTTTGGCTTCAACTTGGAACAGCTGAATGAGGGAGGTGGGCATGTTTTTAAAATGCTATTTGCCTTATAAATAGCCAATGGGAATTTGCTATATGACTCATAGGACTCAAACTGGTGCTCTGTAATAATCTAGAGGGGTGGGAATGGGCGGGAGGTGTGAGGAAAATTCAAGAGAGAGGACATAATGTACACCTATGGTTAATTCATGTGGATGTGTGACAGGAATCAAACCAATGTTTTAAACCAATCATCAATCAGTTAAAAATATATATATTTTTAAAATGCTATATGCCTTGCATAGAATAGGCATTCAATACCTAACTGCTACATTCACTTACTCTGTAACTGGATTTGTGTACTGAGTAACAGCTGGCTTTTCCCCCCCTGTAAGTTGCCACTAATAAGAATATAAGCTGAGTGGGAGGCAGAATTTCAGACTGCTTCCCCTGATACATGATGACAACTGTGATATCCTCTGCAGCTAATAAGGTCAAGCTGTGGCTGTGGCATCTTCTCCATTGGGAGGGTGACCTGCCTACAGCTGTAGAAGATGAACCTGAGAAGTGACTGCTCAGACTTCACGGGACAGAAGGAAGCAGGCTCCGTGTGCATAACATTAAATAAAGCTGGGATTGTTTGGTGAGCGTGAATAATTGGTATATATCAAGCCCTGCTTACTAAAACTAAGAGGTCTCTCCTCTAGCTTTACAGATTGCTCTCTCCCTTTTATAAATTCAAATGAAACTTTGGATTTGTTTTCTAGAAATTAGCATTTAATGATATATTATTTTACAGTTAACCCCTGCCTCCCCTCCTTCATTCACTCAGTATCAAATTCATGTGTCAGGTACAGGGAAGGTATCATAAATACTAAGAAAACTAGGATGTGACCTTACAATCATTCACTCACTAATCTATTCTCTCTCAAGTAGACAGAAATCTCCTTGAAGGCAAGACACATTTGTGATTCCTCCCTTGGACACCATAATCAAATACAAAAAGAATTTGATCTGACCTACTTACTGCCCCAATGTTAGACAAGTTTTTAAAAGCCATATTTCAAAGTAGGGGTCAAAAAATTTGTTTTTAAGGATCAGATAATAAATATCTCATTGATGGACCACACAGTTTCTGTCATGGCTACTCAGTTAAGCCACTGTAGAGCAAAAGCATCCATAGACAACATATAGGTGGATACGCATTACTACGTTCCAATAAAATTTTATTTAGAAAACAAGCAGTGGGCTAGATTTGCCCCACAGACCATAGTTTTTCCTTACCAGCTTTATATAATGTCATAAATGAATGGGATATATTATAAAGAGTACTGATTAAGGATTTAAATCAGTGGTCCTTACCTCTGTTTGAGGCATAAATTTCTCTGAAAATATGAATAAGCATGTCCACTGGAAAATACACTTACACATTTCTGTATTCAGCCCATCAACTTTACAGCTGAATTTATGTGTCATTAGATCCTTAACAGGTTCTTCATGAGAAAGTAAGGGTATCTTTTCCCACTACAAATGGAAACTATCATACTCTCCCTTAAACTACAATATGTGGTCCTCATCAGAAATTGGACAGCAACTGAACATCCTTGGAAATAAGCAAGAAAATTACTTATCTTCTCTTATAGCTTTGGTCCATCACAAGCCGCAAAGCTGTGACTCTTTCCTACAACCACCTTCACACCTTTCCCCATCCGCTCCTGTTCATCAGTTGAGCAAGAAGCCCTGGGACCATATGCATCTGCTTAATGACCTCCATCTCCAGGCCTCACTACGTGGGGCATTTCGCCCCATATGAAGACTCACCAGCAAGCAGTGCACAGGGTCCCCCCGTAGGTCTGTGTCCGGAGCCTGCAGCAAACGCCAGTCTCTGCCTTTGTTGTATGTGATGAAAGTCTTGACCTGGTTGTCAGTCTTCTTGTTAGCCAAGAACATTCCCTTTATCCCTGCTACCTGGGAAAAATTGACATGGCTGAAAAATACATCAATTTGAGAAGAAATATAATTATTTTACTTAAAAAAGAAACCAGACTATCAAATTCAACTGTGAGCACTTGTCTTGAAGGAAAAAGAGTGAGGGTTGTGCTTATGTATGACTCCCTGGGCTGTGGGAGACAATGCAATAGCCCCATGTCCCCTAAGGTAGGGGGGGCCCAATGCAAGTTTGACAGTCTTCTTATCTAAGGTAGGTTGACAGTAGCTTACAGTTGCCTAGAGATAAACTCTGATGCTGTTGGTTCTGTGCTTGGCAAATGATAAACAAATAGTGGGTACGATACTGTGGCTGCCTGATATGAAGCACTGGCTCAATGGAAAAGACCCTGATGCTTGGAAATATTGAAGGCAAAAGAAGAAGAGGGTGGCAAAGGATGAGATGGTTAGAAGGCATCACCAACTCAATGGACCTGAATTTGAGCAAACTCCAGGAGATAGTGGAGGACAGAGGAACCCGGCGTGCTATAGTCCATGGGGTCGCCAAGAGTCAGACAAGACTTAGTTACTTAGCAATGACAACTTTTATTTTATTTTAGGCAAGCGCTCATAGAGTTAAATACTTTATCTCATTTAATTACTGCAATAGTCCTTTTGGGTAAATATCACTCTATTTCACAAATGACAAAACTGAGGCTTATTCAGGTAAAGTGAGTTGCCCAGGATCATAACACCTAATGTCATACAGACAGTAAGTGGTAGACCAAGGATTTTAACTCAGAGCTCTGCGGTTTCACAGCCCTTGCTGTTAATGACATAATCACTGCACTATTTATAGCCTTGGGCAATTAAAAGAGGTCACTGCAAACTCTGGATCCAATGACTATCACTTTTTTTTTTTTCTGTAAAAGACCTATTAAACTACCAAAATACATTAAGCAAAAGAGGACAACTTTTAAACGTAAAGAAGTAGTGGTTTTCCTAAATGGTCAAACAATTCCTCCTCAATTTCTATAATACTATTAATCCTACCACAAACAGCCCTTATTGTTTATTTGACTCTGCAAATATGAGTACTTTTTCTCTTTTATATCTTAGGAAAGAGGCAACGATAAAGAAGTTGCCAAAACGGTGTAGGAACAAATCATTAATTGTGTGTCATATTTTTCATGTGTTTTAGAATTAAACATATTTATGCATAAATGACTCTACTTTAAATTAGAACAATCCAGGAAAACCTGGTAGTGAGAAGAGTCTGAAAAGTGTTGACAGGTGCATTCTAACAGTCTGCAAAGGTTATCTCATTTAATCCTCACAAAAGCCAAGGAGATATGGCCTCATCTGAGGATGAGGGAATAGAAACTTAGATTAAGTGGCTTTCTGGAGCACAGACAGAGGGTAAGTGAATAAGCTAGAAAGCATACCTGAACCCATTTAACTTAACTCAGGTCCTTTATATTATAATATGAAAAAATCTAAGCAGAAGGATGAAACCATGGTATCAGTCCTTGCTATGTACAAAACACTAAACCCAGTCTTTTTTAGGTAAAACCTCCAATATTCACTATAAACCTGCACAGCACCTATCATCCTGACTCTACAGATGAGGAAACTCAGGCATAAATGAAATCTAATTGCTGAGGATAACAAACACTTGGGGTTCACATCCAAATCTGTTAGACTTCTGACATTCTTTCAGCAAATACGGCTCTGACTTTGTCAATTCAAAGAGGTTGGGCTTCGATCAATAGAACACACACGTTTTGCCTTTGCTTTTGACACAGTCAAACCTCATTAGTTCGTACCTGCTGTTTTGGCATCTGGGATAATTTAGAGTTGAGCCAACTTTGTACTCTTTTGCAACAACAAGTTTGTTAAGCAAATAAATGGTATAAATGAGTTGCTGGTGGGAATACTTTGGACTACTTAGGAAAACAAGCTTCATTTGGGGCCTGTAACAGTGGCCAGAATACTTTTTTTACATACTGTGGATCCTCCACAAATGTGGAAGACGTAAATTTCCAGGAATACTCTACCTCTTAACAATGGCGTGTTAATTGCAAACAATGTTTATTTATTCACTACACCGGCTCCATAAGGATTACACACCAGGGAAGCCCATGTTGGCCTTGCATATGTTCGAGAGGCTGTTACATACTTAAATGACACTATACTGACAATTCTTTAAAGCTTTGATTTCATAAATCACAATTTTCCCACAGTTGTACCTGTCTTCCCTCCACAGCAGTACTAAACAAGGACAATGCAACACTCTAGAAGTTCATAGGACATAGAGAAGGAAAAAAAAAAAATTACCTATTCCAGTTTCCACCCCCACCTGCCCCGTTCCTCTTTTGGCCCAGGTGTCAGAGCAGGGCTACTCGTGTTTAGAAGTTGGTGCGTTTGATTTGCAGAAGCAGGTGACTTTACTGGCTCCCGCTTGTCTGGCTTTATCAAATGCCCCTAGAGCTTTGAAATTTATCTCTGGCAACCTGGCCTTCAGGTTTATCTTGAGGAGTAAAAACTTAGCCAATCCAAGGGGATGTATCACAATAAAGGATAGAGCTGAAGAAGGTCTGCTTATTTTCCTCTTGTGACCAAGGCACTTAATCCGGGAAAATCCCATTTGGAGTGTATTTTTATTTTCTTTATTTATCTGTTTACTTAGGCCTCTTTGGCTTGGTCTGCAAAGATGGTCATCCTTGCCTGCCCTTAGGTTTTTGTGCCACTTGTGGTTCCTTTCCCCTGAGCCTGAGAAGCCCATCTTCCTGGCTCAGCTCATGCCTGTTATGAGGTCTCATTACGTTTCTAGAACTTCTATCCTCTTACTGTGGACTCTGGATACCAAGGGAGCAGTATTAGTACCCAAAATGTGGAATATGTGTGTACATGTGTGTATGTGTGTGTGCATATGTGTGTACATGTATGCATATGTGTATTAATGTGTGTGTGTGTTTATGTTTAAGGTCTAGGTTTCTGCCGAGGATGAGGGGACACATTTCCAGACAACTCCCTCTGCATCCACATCATGAACCCGTTTGTGCACTGGGGTGGGCTGTGGTGGGATGACAGGGCAGGTTGCGGGGTGGAGGGTGGACTAGTATTCCCACTGGAAGCATGCCTTCACACAGACACAGAGGTCAGGAAGATACGCCTATGGAGATGGCACATCCCACTGTTGGCAGTCTGTCTCCCTTCAGAGAAGAGCTGCTATTACCTCTTCTGCCTGTCTCAGTTCTGCACAAAGATGCTGAGTATGTTGAGAAGCCACTTTTATGTCTTTGTCATACGGGGGAATATGATACCAAAGGTTTCAAATTTAATTAGTAATTATTTCTTATTCTCTTAGCATCCTCCAAGCCAAAAATACCACGTTGATGAGATTTTTCAACATGAAGTGTCAAGAGTTCAAACCTCAAGACAACACAAAGCACTGACCTCAGGATAACAGCCTCAAAGCCACCCTTACTTCTCTTCTCTTCCTTTCTTTGATCATGAAGGCTACCCCACTCCCCGGGACAGCATCCCAATGCTGATCTCTCCCTACCCATCCTTCAAGACCCAGCTCAGGAAGTCTTTACCAGAAACCAGAACCTCTCTTTTAATCCTGACTGTCCCCAACTCTTCTTCTCTGAAATGTGTCTGGTACTCCTCAAACTTCTTACCACATGTGAATTCTCCCTAGCTTCTCCTGTCATCTCTCACATCATCATGTCTCACTCGGGTATAACTTCTGGATTAGCATTCAATCCACCATATTCTCTCATTGAAATTAATAATTGAAAGTCACTTTATACAAGAAGTGTTACTTTTGTTTTTAGTGAAATAGGTAGCAAGAATTCTGCGTTAGAAGAGAGAACAAATTCATAGTGCCCCAAATTGATTAAATACTTAAGAAATGTCAGACATGACATGAAAGGCTTTTTGCAAGCAAGCGCACATCCATCTCTCCATGCAGTGTAAGTGGTAGACTCATTGCGTCCTCATACTACACATGCAAGAACCAAAGTCTGGATGGGGCCAATCACTCTAAGGTCATTCCCCCAAGAACCTCAGGAACGGACTCCACATCAGTGTGTCTAACTTGAGAACCCAAGAACCTAACCCTTTGGCAATACTAGTTCTTCAAACGTCTCTCTCATCCTGAGCGAAATGTATCCTGAGAGAAATGTCATAGGTAGACATTACAGGAAATTGCTTTTTATTCATTCTTCAGTACATGCACTCAGTAGCTGTTCAATTAATATTTTTAATATCCATCTTTTATGCATTAGAATGTCTAAGGAAGTATACATTCACTCTGCAGATTTGTTTTGAGTGTCAGAATATGCCAGGTACTGGGACTTAGATTTCTTTGGTGATTTAAAGAAAGAACTCCAGATATCTCCTTTGTTTCTTAATAGTCATCCCTAGAAGGTGCTCTCCTACCCCAAATCTTTCATACATTCCACATGGTGGCCATGTTAGAAAGATTCCTGCACAGAAATTTTTGCTTATTTCTCTGATGCTGACTGGGAGCTGATTCCTCCCACCCTATCTCAGACTTTAATTATGAATCTGAAATGTCAAACTTAGAAGAGAATTTAAGAAATGAATCAATGACAACGGCGGGAAAGAGAACATATTGCCACCATAATGTCTTTGGAGATAGGATACTTTTTGTTCTAAAGAGAGGATCCCAGCCAGAGAGACACATACCCAGCAAATGCCTTTGTCATCAGAGGACCCACTGCCAAAAAAGACTAAGTATTTTTTCCTTCCCTGTTGTCTTGGTCAGGCAGCACTCACCTACCCAGGGAGAGAATCACCTTAAATATTTAGAGGGCATATCCTATGTCTTGCAGTAACTATGTCCTAAATGGGAGAGGAATTTTCTTCCCTACCTCTTATGCTGGATTGTAAGAGGTAGTCTTTTCCCAAGAATTGAGGTGTAGCTACATCATCAGAGTCGTGGAGCTTTCTCTTTTAGAGAGAGGTGCTCATGACATACAGAAGACACTGGCTGTGTAACAACACGCACCGGTCACCAATTACGTCTGTCATAGCCCCCACCGTGCCTCACTCATGCATATGCATACGTTCTGTGCATTCTGAATTTGTAGCCAGGTGGCTTCACTCTCAACACAACCCCTTCTAATTGACTGGGGTGAACTGTCATTGTCCATTAAACCAAAGGGCCCATCATCATCATTAATTAATATCCCCTTCCCAGAGGAGGGAGGATATTGCCCAAAGCTGTCAGACTCTGTATCATCATCCTCTCCAGATGGATATACTAGAAACCACATGTCTCAGACACACTCATCACAGCTCTTTTGCTCCGGCCACCATCAGGCCTGCTGTCTTCTGTGACCTGCTCCACATGATGCCACTGGAGAATTTGTGCTCCTCAGGAATGACAGAATTTTAGGACACTTGTTTCTAGGATTCTCTTGCATGAACACATCCACCAGGCAAAATTGGGAGTTTCAGGATAACACAGGCCGAATGTGCTTAAACTGCAGGCTCGGGACTTGGTTCAGTAAATGGTGAACAGGTCCAAAGCCATCATCTGCTGATTCTGTTTATGTTGGCTTTTTCCCAGACCATTTTCTTCTTCCCGTCTGATCTTTTCTGTAGGTAGGTATAGTCTAATATGATTTATGCTGCTCTCTAATGGGCTTCTATCTTATGGTTACTACTTGGCCACAATCAAATAGAAGCCTGAATGCTGATCTTTCTAGAAACACACAACAGTTTCCAGTTAAAAGACTGCACACTCTAGAATGCAGATCCTAATCCTGACACTTATTAGCTTTGTAATCTTATAAAAAATGATTGCATTTTCTCTGCCTCCATTTACTTATAAACAAGAGTGATGATTACAGTCCCTGTGTCATAAAGTTAATATATAGATTGAATGAGATAATTTAAAAGATTCTTTATAAAGTGTCTAAATGGTATCTCAGATATTACCTACTTACTGTGATCTTTCATCAACAAAAATCACTACCCAGCATTTTTGCTCTGAGGCCAGCTTTCCTGGCTCATATCTTGACTCTTCATGAATGGTGTCCATGGCAATGGTCACCTCACATTGAGGGGAATTTTTGGTATTTCAATAACTAAACCATGTAAGATAGGGCCCCAACACTTTGTCCCCAACATTTCCCTATCTCAACACATACATACACATGGTTCTGGTGTAGAGAGAACCGCATTTGTTGTAAGGTTCCAAGGAAAGAGTGAATAAAGTGATTATTTTCAATGAAAACTGTGCCTCCCTCTGCATTTCCCACACAGACTCACCAACAATACGTATGCCTGATACACAGACTCATCATACAGTCATATTACACAGTTGATATCTGCTAACATAATTTAAAAAGCACATGAGAACAGCAGGTGATTAGCATGTAGAAGCCAAGAATGCATGTCATCTTCCTCTGTCACCCCCCAAATGTGAGCAGACGTGCATTCTATATATTCTATCTCTGTCACTCCCATCTGGCATATTGCTCATCTCTTCTCCTTATTAATTCATTTATGGATTTTCTTACTTCTCATTTATCTCTAACCACTCATCATTCATTGCCATTCTACTGGGAAATTCATGCTGGATGGTTTTCAGCTTTCAGCTAGGCAGAACAATCAGCTTTAAGGAACACATGTGCCAGGTTCCGTGTCAGCCAATATTCTTTCTATCTAGGTAATCAGCCTATACGGCATTACTGTTCTGATCACATCAATTTCAAATCAAGTTGCTGTGAACTGCCAGGTTAATAAAACAAAGCCTCTTCTTCCCCCAGCCCCAGGATGCAGAACACCTTTACATAATGTAGTCCCACCACCGTTCAAAGTGAGGATAATAAGAGCCAGCAGCTTCCCTACAGACGGTCAACCAACCGAAAGGAGAGATGCAAAGGGAAAACATAAAGGTTACCAAAAAATGGCTGGCCATGTTCAGAGTCCCTCTGGTTCCTCTTCTCAGTCCCTGCCTGTTAGTAATTTTTGATTTCAGAAAACCATTCATGGAAACAGTTGCAAATAACAGGACATGACAAAGTCATTTGTGTTCAAATCTGTCATCTTTTCCATCATCAAGGGACTAATTAAAATGTTCTCCATTTTGGCAGAAAATAAAATTAACCAGAGAAACTATTCCACATGGATTTAAAAAGAGGGAGAAGGTCATCAGGAAGGAAAAACACCACCTGAAAATCAGAAAATGTTTTCAAGAGAGCAGGGACAGATCCGAGGCCAGAGAGGCCAACTGTCTGATTACTGTGGGACAGCTGAGTAGATTTCACACTCTCAAAGCAAGATGTTTCCACTGTAAACACTGGATCAAAGCAAGAAAATGTGTGGTATTTCAACAAAACACACTTAGTGTTTACATGTTTATATGACATTTACAAAAGAGGACCGAAATGTGGCAATTTACATTTGTTTATAAGAAAAGGTTCAGATGGTAACGAATCTGCCTGCAATGCAGGATTCAATCCCGGGTTCAATCCCTGGTTGGGAAGATTCCCTGGAGAAGGAAATGGCAACCCACTCCAGTATTCTTATCTGGGAAATCCCATGGACAGAGGAGCCTGGAGGACTATAGTCTATGGGGTCACACACTCTGAGAAGAGTCAGACATGACTGAGCATGCATGCACGGCATAAGAATACAACTTTGGTGATAAAGGATGGCATGTGGCCTTGCTAACTGCAATACAGGAGGAAGTAGAGATCCTGGACAGTGGAAGTACATTGGGCATTTAAATAATGTGGGTTGGTTTTAAGATGATAAGACTAGAACGTTGTTTTCAGGCTTAAACTCACTGGAATGTAATATTTATTATACTATCTATAATCTGCTGAGTATTGCTATATTTCAGGCACTGTTCACAGTACTTTAAGAAGATTAGCTTATTTCATCCTCAAAGAAATCCTATCAAGGAGATATTACCTTTATCCCCTTATTTTAAACAAGGAGACTAAGGTTCAAAAATTGTTGGATTTATCTCACGGAGATATATTTGTGGCATGGCCAGGATTTAAACCCAGCCTGCTTGACTCCACAATTTACACCCTAAATCACAATTTTATCCAACATGAATTTGAAAGTAAATCACTAGAATATGTAAATGTTTTCCAGAATACATGTTCAGTTTGAGGCTGAGATATATGATACTATATTTGTCTGGAACATGGGCAGGAAATGAAGTGGAAGAAATTTGTGACTGCATAAAAAGTTTGCAGGGTATTTTCCTAAATATATACACACAAACTATGTCCTGTGTTAGTCTACTGTAATTTCCATTACAAATACTTGAGCTCTGAGTTGTGCTTACAGTTTGCTAACATGCCTTTATACATACAGAGAAGTTCAGATACTAGAAGAAAACTCCCCAAAATACCTAAAGATGAAGGAATATAAAGAGCATTAAAAGAATTCCAATGATAGGTTTAAGTTTCTTAAGTGAAATTGGTTTCTTTCTTTGACATAACTGGATATGAATCCCTTTCTACTCATCACACAAACAACTTATATTCTCTGAGCTTATCCTCAACCAAATGGCAGTATTGTGACTGGACATATTTAAATCAGTTTTATAACTATTTTTCAATAACATATAAGTAGATGTTTGCACTTCCCAAATTCCAAATACGTTTTGTAATGGCTCATTATAACCCACTATGAATCCTTCACAGCACAAGACTGGCAAATGGATAAAATCCGTCCCCAAATAGCAGCTTTCTTTTACCTGAATCTACTTTAAACAGCCAGTAAAGTGTTGGTGTTTGTCATGAAAGCTAACTGAGCCAACACGTGACTTTATTTTGAACCTGGTCTTTCTGAGAAAAAAGGGTCAGAGTTCTCTTAAGGAAATCTGGTAAACTAGCTTTTTGGTTTCTCCTCTTCAGCCCCCTTTAGGAAAAGAAAGACATATGAATCTTATCTCATACATTGGACCCCTGAGAAGACGACAGTCAGCCTGTAGAGGTTATGTGGTCAAGAAAGGTCTTCAAGTCCAAGTGAGTGTCTTCTTTTTTCCCCCAATATTTAGCTACAATAATTTTCAAGTTTTATTTTATATTGGAGCATAGTTGATTAACAATGTTGTGTTAATTTCACAGGTACAGCAAAAAGATTCAGTTACACATTTATGAAGGATGGATCAGGAGTTTGGGATTGACAGGTACACACTGCTATATTCTATATTTAAAATAGGTAACAAGCAAGGATATACTGTAAGCACAGAGAACTCTGCTCAATATTCTGCATGAATTACATAGGGAAAGCATTTGTCAAGGGAGTGTGTTCTGATGCAATGCAAAGACGTTCCCTTAGTTCTTTCTTTAGAGACCTAAGAGAGCCCTGCCGGTCACTTTGCTCCACCCCTGACATCTATTAGTCCTTTAAGACTATTTTCAAACTTCATACTAGGCCCACTCTTATTCAAACCTTTTAATTACCTGACTGCTTCCCCAGACACTTTCCAAGTCCTCTGGACTTGGTCAACGAAGAATCTCTCCCAGAGATGTCTTGTGAATTATAAATTAACCAATATAAATGTTCTGCAATCCCCTCTCTCTCCCAAACAGACCGAGGCCACGTAAGGAGCTAGTCATTAAAATGACTGAGGGAAGGGCCAACCCGTGGCATTCGACGGCCGGTCAAAGCACCGCAGTGGCTGAAAGCCACACAGGCCTTGTGACATACCTCATAGAGGTCGATCATGACGTTGCCCTCAGGCCCTCTGCTGCTCTGGACATTCTCTAAGGCCAGGGTGAAGTAGACTCCACGTGTGTCTGAGATGTAGAGGTTGTACGTGTCATTCTGGTTCCACTCCTGGACCGCTGCGAACACCTGGTTCTCATCAGTGCTGATGACATGCATGTCCTGAGGAAAGACACCGGGAAGGGGAGAGGAAGAACATTTTATACGTGCCCCTGGCATGTGTCCACAGAATGTGAAGACGAGGAACACCAGGACAGGCACGTAGGTAGTGTGAGGGAGGATAGAGATTTTCCTTTTGTGTATCTGCGAAATAATAATTAGTTGAGCGTTAGTCACCTATTTCCTTTGTCACTTACAAGGTAAGGTCATCAGAAAATAAGACAGAGAGAGGCTTGGGAGCTCAGTTACAATTTAATTGCCTCATTAGATAATTTGAAGGATAATTTCTCAAATATGTATGACTTTGGAGAATCAGGCATCCTGATAAATTTGCAAAACACAGAGTACCTGCTCAGAAGGCACACACAGGACAGAAAGAGGGACAGAGAGAAAACAGACAAGCTTTGCATCTCTCATTGTGGTCCATGGAGCAGCAGCTTGACCATCACCGGTAAGACCGTTAGACACACAGAACCTCAGGCCTCACCTGTCAAATAGAAACCTGTATTTTAATAAGATCCATGGATGGATAATATATACATCCAAGTTTGAGAAGCACTTTCCTAAGGCTCAGCAAGCCTTAGAAGTCCCAGAGGAAAAATGTTTACCTGAGACCCCAGAGTACTAACCTTCAGGTTAATGAGCATTCTAGGTCTCAGCTTATCTAAACCTGTACCCTGAGAAGTTCATCAGGAAACCTTAAATAAAGGAGGGAAGAAACATTCTGCATAATTGATGATGTTTTCAGACTCTGCTTGTCCTAGAAGATAGAAACAAGGCCGAGGTAATGAGAGGCAGTGAGCAGAACCCCTGGGGTGGGGATTCTGACTCCTTTCTCCCCGACTTCTGATCCCAGAGGAGTAGGTGTTCAGGGGGAGACTGACACAGACCAGGGCTTGCTGTCTCAGACCAAGGCCTGCCGTCTCCCTCAAGGATGCCAGCTCATTGCCCTCAGCAACCTTTCCCCCTTCATCCAAGGTGGTACACATCGGTATCACTTTAAAAACCAAAAATCAAAATAAAACAAAACAAAAACAGAATTTACACATAAGCCTAAAGGCAGAAGAACAGCCTGAAATGATCCTTGGCCTTTGTGTAGCTCAGGGCTCAGATTCTCCAAGAGAAATCATCCATTCTCCTCGAAAGGCTTCAGGAGATCTGTCAGTCTTGCTTGACAACAACTCCAATTCTACCTAACTTCTAAATTTCTCATTGCAACCTCTGCCCGTATTCTCTCAATCCATCAGTCAGCAATTCAGCTTCAAGTCTGCTTTAGACACAGAGGAACGAGTCTCTCATTCCTCTTTCAAGTTGATCTTAGTGAACTCACGTGATTCTAGAAGGAAGGAGTCCTTACTCAAAGGGTTTCGTGTTCCTGAGCCCTTCTCAGACCTTACTGCCATACTGATTACAATTTTATAGAAACAATCCAGAGTCAGGAGCCCACCGATGAATCCTGCCCATGGATCCAAGGTGGTTGATAATGCAAAGTGAGGTTTGGTATAAAAGTTGCCCAATGTATGACTTTACTTATGTACATTTTATTTTTCTTATGTACATTTCTCCTGGCAACGGTAGCTTGATATTCTTTGAAAAACATTCTCATCCCTCTCAGACAAATTTCCCTCTATCCTCCGTCTTTGCTACTTTCTCCCACCCTCAGCACCAGAAGTGATCTTGCAGGCCTAGCATTCAGGGAACACTGATTGGATTGGCAATGGACATTCCACCCAAGCAAACTCAGTAAGACATGATTCTAGAATGACTGTGAATTACTACAGAGAGAGAGAAATTATATTTTCCTGTTAGTTTGCAAGCAGTCAGAATAAAAAATAAAATCTAGATCTGTTTGAGACATATCTTGCAGGTAGAGGATAAGCCAATCCAGAAAAAAAAAAAAGTAGGTTCAAGAGGTAAAGAGAGAGAGTTCAAATTCTGTGACACCCTTGGAGTCTCTGAATGTGGATACCTAAGAAGTCTGGCCACGTGTGAACTTTTTAGAGAGGACAGTAAAGCAAAATGATTGAAAGATCGGTCTTTAAATAAAGCTAAGTTCAAATCCTAGCTCTGAAATTTAGCTATGTGAACAGAACTTTGTGCCTCAGAATTTCTACCTGCAAACTAGAGATAATAGTATGCCCTTCATGGAGCTGAAAGGATTAAATCAGTTAGTAAGTATTAAGCATTTAACAAACAGTGCCCCGGAACCATACATGCTAGCTAGTTTTAGTTACACAAACCCTAAATCTCCTTTGTTGATTAAGCCAGATTGATTTGGCCTTTCTGTTCATTGCAAATATTAGGGTATTGAAATATTATATTTATATATATTATATATACACTAACACACTAATAAAGAAGTGGTTTATCCACATGTTGTTGTTTTTTTTCCTAATGGAAGCAATTAACTGTGGAAATTAGCCCAAGGGTCATTCATCCATGGAGGGCCAATGGTTCCCCACTTCCTACAAGACAAATATCAACATCCTTACCCTAGCATTTAGAACCCTTAAACAAATACTCCCAATTCATGTTTCCTTCCTTGTCAGCGGGGTGTAGCATCATCCCTGAGTTCAAGCTAAAATATTTCAGCACTAACCCAAACGTCACATAACTAATTCCCACCTCTGTGTCTTTGGAGTGAATCAGTGCCCTCATGAACCTCCGAGGCCCCGGCCACAAATAGACGATGCATTAAACAATCTTAGGGGCCAGAGTAAATCATCTATATTATCCCAGCCCACTTAAACTTGTCTTTGGTAGATGTGGAAGAGAAAACATGGATACTTTTAAGTGTTTAAGCCATTTTGAGAACTATTCACAGAACTATGGCTGATTCATGTTGATGTATGGCAGAAACCAACACGACATTGTAAAGCAATTATCCTTTAATTAAAAATCAATTAATTAAAAACCAACAGATTAAATGGTCATCACCAGATAAGGGCCAAAGACAGATCTCTTTCTCTAAATATAATCTAATTTTATTGAATAGACTGTTTAAAAATGACAGGTGCCATTGGTCTTAAATATTTTAATTGAAACCTATGACATATTTAAATGCCATCTTTCCTTTTCTTGCCTACATCCACTTATATCAGGAAAACATGCTATTTCTCCCCAAATGGCACTTCATGTTGAAATCTCGTACTGAGACAAAATTTTAGACCAAGAAGTGAACTCTGAGATCTTTTAGAGCATTTCTCAATGTCCGTTCCATAAGACATCAATATTGTTGGATTTTAATAGTTTTTCTTTTTTAATGGATCCCTTTGTAAAATGTTTTGATGAATGCAAATTATACAGCTTTCTTGCTCACAGGACACCCTAGAACCTTTAAATACTGGTGAGCTTCTGTTAGTTTCCACACAAGGAGCATGGAATGGAGTTTGTTTCCTTTTTTAAACTTTCGATCATAAAACCAAATTTTCATGAAGCATCTCTAAAGGCATTTTATTGAGTAGCACATTTGAGAAAATATTATTGTGAATCTAAGCTCTGTATTTAAAAAAATGTGAAAAAAAAAGAAGAAGAAAAAAAAAAAACAGAGAAATTGATAAACCAGCTCAAGGTTCAGAGCAGGTGAGTGACAGATCTAGGTCTGGAATTAGGGTCTCTCGCTGTGAATCAAACAGCCTTTTCATCACCCACACCCCAGTTCACATCGATCTTCTCCAACACAGACAACTAGATCCATACTAATAATAATATTACCTTGCTTTTATAGAGTATCTGTCCTCCAAAATGCTCAAAGCACTTTCATATGTATTGCCTCATTTATCTCACTTGAGTAGCTCAGAATGAGCTCCAAGCTTGGTAAGGGAGGAAAATGGTCACTAACTCTCCCTTTCTGCTGGGCCTCATGCTCTTAATAGTAACAGCAATGTTAAAATCTCCCTGCTTTCCGATCATCTTTGCCATTGTATTATTATTATTTTTTAATACAGCTCAGGTTAACCTCAGTCTTTTCAGAGCTGATGCAATGGAAGGGGATGACTAAAGAAAATTTGAGCATGGAAGCGCTGGCTTTTATCTCCGTTCTTTCAGTGAGCATGGAGCTTTGCTCCTTTCCTGCTGCAGCAGGAAAAGGTTTGATAGCAGGTCATGAAACATATGCAGGTTTGCCATGGATCACCCCACCCAAGCTGAGGCTTCTCTTTGAAGGTGTAATGGAATTGTAATGAGGCATCTCTTTGTCTTAAATAATAAACACCTACTTGGACCTAATAATACATTCATTAGCTGTAGTGGCTCTGATTTTTCTGGGAACAAGCTAAATTAATCACTGCATTCTATCCTCAGACCTCAGATGAGGCTGAGTAATGGAAAACGCTCATCTGAGAAGTGGGGTGGGGTGGGGGGGTACAGATAGCCGATTCAGGCTCAAAGTAAAACTTCTCTTTCCAGATTGGCACGATACCACTGGGAGTGATCATCCACAGTGATTGGTGTGATGGCTATGAAAAAGCAATGCAAAGTATGCATTTCCTAACACTCCAGTCAAGGGACCAAAGTGATTTCTTTGATTTTAAACTACCATTTCTGAGACAACTTAAATCAATGGGACTTTTTCTTTGGACGCTACTCAGTGTATAAAAATCTGGGGGGTGGGCGGTGCTGCTCCCTTTTAGTTATAGAATCTATTAATTTATTTTGAGAGTAGAAGGGTATAACACAAGGAATGCTGCTCTGGGAGTCCAGAGACTTGTATTTTAGCCTTGATTCTGCAGCAAGTAGCATTTAGTTTAGCTGAAACTTATTCCACTCACAAAGGATCTTCCCAAGAGGAAGTAAGCATGAGATGAGAGGCTCAGATATGCTGTTTCCTGATTTGGTCCCAATTCCCACATGCCTTTTGAACAGAAGCATCTCACTGCATTGAGTGTATTCTTGTTTTTAAAGGTGTAAATCTTGCAAGCCAACTACTTCATTTGTTGGTCAATCAAAGTCAGAAACTTATTTCAGTGCTCAGGGGAAACGCAACAAAACAAATAGAACCACCAGCTCCGTTGAACTTACCAAGAAAACATGATCATCTCCCTCATGGAGCTCCCTAAAAGATTACCAAGGGAAATTTTAACAACACTAAATGTTTCTTTTACTGACTTTACCCAATTCTCATCTAAGGCACAGCTCCAATGTTGTGTTTGTCTTTATGTAAAATAGTTCAAGCTAAATCACGAGTGAGGAGCATTTAAACATATACAGGCACAGGCATACAGTTCTGGGCAATTACCACTGTTATTAATCTGTTAGCAGCTGAAAATAGTAACTACTCACCTGGAAATAGTTTTTTGAAGTTAACAGCATAATTTAATGTGTGTAATTATCTCTAATGGGCTGAAGTTTACAGCTCACCTTTCACTACGCTAGGGTTAGGGGCAGAGTGATGGCCAAGAAGGAGGATTCTGCCTGGAGAAGCCACTGGCTCTCCTGGGAGAGAAGACCTGCAGTGGCCTTGTGCTGGATCTATCACAGGGTCCCTGGGCAGGAAGCTGGTACTGGTCCAAGAGAGCATATTACAAACTCAGGGATAGAAACAGAAGACAAAGAGTCATGAAAATACAATTGAAAAGAAGTCACTGATGCTCCTTGTTCAACCAAAGATTTCAAAGCTGAGCTGCATTTAAACCTACACCCTCCCCTTCTTATAGCCACATACATCTCCCTTGTTTCATGATCAACACACCCACCTGTCAGAATGGCTATCGTCAAAAAGTCTACAAAGGATTAGCAAGAATACAGAGAAAAGAGAACCCTAGTATACTGTTGGTGGGAATGTAAATTGGTGCAGTCACTGTGAAGAATGGTATGGCGGTTCCTCAAAAAACTAAAAAATAGAACTACCATGTGATCCACCAATTTCACTGCTGGGTATATAGTCAAAGAAAACAAAACACTAATTAAAAAGGGCAAATGCACCCAAATATGTGTGTGTGTGTACATGCATGTGTGTACACATATATGTCCCATTATATGTATCAATATACAATGGAATATTACTTAGCCATAAAAATGAGTGAAATCTTGCCTTTTGTGACAAGGGTGGACCAAGAGAGAATTATGCTTATGAAATAAGTTAGAGAAAGGCACATTTTCTGTTATAGTTTATATGTGGAATCTAAAAAAATAAGACAAACAAATGTATGTAACAAAAGAGAGGCAGACTCACAGACATAGAGAATAAAATAGTGGTTACCAGTGGGGAAAGGGAATGGTAGAGGGTATAGATAAAGGCATGAGATTAAGAGACATAAACTACTATGTATAAAATAAATAAGGGTATATTATACAGTACAAGAAAATATAGCCATTATTTTGTAACAACTTTAAATGGAGTATATAACCTAGAAAAAAAAAATGACTATGTTATACAACTGAAGCTAATAAAATATTGTAAATAAACTATACTTTAATACATTTTTTTTTTAATGAAGACACATTTCAGTGATTGTTGCTGGAAAGAAGGGCACGGTGCATTAACAATTTATGACCACTTAAAATACATCCCAGTGGCAACAAGACCGCAAATCCACAACTTTGAGCGCCTGAGTAAGTCTCACTTCCACTAGGTGGCGCTCCATATTAACACAGTTCTTCAGGGTTTCTGGAGAGAAAGCCTGGGGATGTTAGCTGTTGGGAGTCTCTTCGCTGCCTCTGTTTTCAAAGGAATACGTTTTGGGGAACGTTTAAAAAATTAGCTGTGCCGCTGAACCCTAAAGACAACTAGTCTCATAAGTTCCACTGGGAGGGAAAGCAAAGGTCAGAAGCTGTATCACTGTATCTGTGATACGGTGGCTGTATCACTTCGTAAATAATAACAGATCAGAATACATATGTATCATACCTGTTGCTCTGATATACCATGTGTCCAAAGCATAGTTTCTGTTTTGCTAAAAACCAATACATACCACTTGACAAGCAAAAGCAAATCAGTTATCAGCTTACTCAGATGTCCCTGTAGTAAGGATTGCAAAGAATCAGAGCAAGAGAGAGGAAAAGAGGGGTATGCAAGGGAGGGATCACTGAGACAGAAAGGAAGATACTGAGATGGGCAAAAAAGAATGTAAGTGAATCTGAGAAATGGAGATGGGGGATTAAAAAAAATAATAACTACAAGAGACTGAAAGGGTCCTTGGGAAAAAGAGTAGAAATAGAGAAGGTGATTCAGGCCATACCTTGGGCAAAGCATACTTGGGGAGCTTCATCTGGGCAAACGCATTCCTTCGGTAGGACACGTAGTAATGTGGCCGTCCCCCTGATGTCAGCTGCAACGTGAACACAAAGGTTGTGAAAGGGGTCACTGCCACAGTTACAGGTCACAGAACAGTCCCTGGGCAGAAGGGGTAGCTACCAACACAACAGGCGAGTGACTACCGTGGGCAAGCGGAAAGCACTGGTGCTCCGTTTCAAAACAACTCGGTCTACGTGAGTTGGTCAGAGCCCCAAACTGAACCCCCTTAACAGAAATACAATTCTTCGACTTGCCCTGTGGCTCAGAAGTCAGGAAAGAACTTCGGTTACTTTTCTTTTAACTGACACAAGCCTGAGGGTATATTGGATCAGAGCCCCTCAGCAGCCCACCTCTCCCTAGCCCCAAGACCGTGACCACACAAGCAGATCCTTGTGCCATACCAAAAGGGAATGGGCCAGGTCACACAGTGGCAGGACCGGGGCCCCCAGTCTGGGCTCTGAATTCCAGTTTCATGCAGCCACACCATTGGCTGTGCGCCTGTCCCACACACAGCAGTGCTGCTGACATGATGGATGGAAGGCCAAGCCAGGATCATGGTTCTAAATCATTCTCGATCTCTCCCTCCCAGAAGAAAATGGTGAGCTACTGCCCCAGGTCCGCCCAGGATGTACAGCCCAAAGAGCCCTGTGGGTCTGAGGGAGGGGGAGGAGTGGTGTGGTCTCCCTCAGCTGAGCACCATGAGGTGTGGGGGGTCAGGGGTGCACTGCCAAACTCTCCCTTAATCCCCCTTTAATAAGATATCATTGACACATAACATATGCAGGTTTAAAGTGTACAATATGATGATTTGATGCATATATATTATGAAATGTTTACCACATATAAGGTTAGCAATCACCTTCATCTTTTCATTTAATTAAGATTATGTGTGTGTGTGTCTCTGTGTGTATGTTGATAACATTTCAGACTTATTCTCTTAATAATTTTCAAGTATATAATACAATATAGCCTCCATGCTGTATACTACATCGCCAGAACTTATAGCTAGACATGTGTACCCTTTGACCAGCATCTCCCCATTTCCCTAGCCTCTGAAAACCACCATTTCACTCTCAGTTTCTCTGGATTTCTGTTGCCACTCCTAACTCATATAAACACCTGGAGTTTGAAGTCAGTTGCTTTGCATACTCAGAATGTCAACAAATGCTCTGGGTGAATTTTCATCAGACACATAAAAATGTGACTGGAAAGTTAACATATTCACCATGATGTGGCCAGCTCTCTTTTAGTCCTAGCAATGGGTTATATATTCATAGTGGCCTGGGTAAAAATATATATAAAACTCTAAAGGCACACTTGATTTTCATTTGTAAGTCATATATGTGGATTATAAACTGTTAATAGAAAACATGAAAGGTCCCTGGAAGCGACACTGATGGAGAAATGAATTATATATAGAAGCAATATGGGTAACCATTTTCCATTTTAATGTCACTTGATAATTTGATGCTGAAGTTATCAGAGTTCTCATTACTCATTTTCCTGAAGAAAAAAGGAAGTGTGTGTGTGTGTGTGTGTGTGTAATTGTGAAATAGTTTAAAAGTACATAAGGAATTTGACCATTTGCTTTTCAATATATGGGATCAAATATTCTAAATTATAATTTCTTGCCCAGGTAAATATAGTAGTGTCTAGAATGTCTCAATCATAGTGAAATTGCATGTATGTATTTTATATATATATATATATATATGTATGTATATACATATATAAACTATTTAGCAATAGTACCTTTGTCAATTTTAACATGAAAAGCAACAACTGAGTTTTTAAGTGCTTCGTCCAAACAAGTTTAAAGTTTTATTAACTGCAAAAAGAAACAAAGGATACTTGTTCCTTCTCTCTTCTAATTGCTCCTGAACCCTGTTTCTCAAATTGTTCTCCACTCTCTCTGGAGGTGAAAAACCCGCTTGAATGTCTCATCTAAATTCTCTTGATCCTAATCACAGCAGTGCCTGACAATAATGGCTGATTACTGGCTCTGCCTCCCACCACCTCCAGCCACCCCACAGCTGGTTACCACCTGGCTCTCTATTTTTAAGGCAGGTTCTGAAGAGGAGGCTTGTTGGCTGACTGCTCTAGGAAGAGACGGACATATCTGCTCAGTCCTATTGACGACTGAAGGGAGCCTCTTTGGAATGCAGGTGATGTGACGAGGATGAATGCAATGTCAATAGACATTGACATTCAGAGCAACATCCCCAGGACCCCGTTTTGACACATCCTTCAGACACTGCCCCAAGGAAGTGAAACAGGAGGAAAGAGGGCACAACCTTTAAAAGAATGACACGTCATAGGACATGACAAAGACTGATTAGAACCAACTGGGTCCAAGATGGAGGGAAGATTCTGTTTTCAAGGCACCGTGAGTCACGTTATACACTCACTGTAATACATTAGCACGCGAAAAGACACATCAACCAGCGCCACGACAGTTCCAAGGGCAACCATGAAAAGCCAAAAAGTGGGTGGTGGCCCAATTCCTGGAAATGCCTGCCTCTTCCCCCAAATAATTGGAATAATCCTCCCTCTGATTAGCTTATGAAATTACCCAGGCTGCAAAAACTAACTGTGCCGTACTTCTAAACTCTCACGCACCCTCTGACATGGCCCACATTCTGTCTGTGGACTGTGTTTCTCTCCAAATACATCCACTTCTTACCAATTACTTTATCTCTGAATTCTTTCACTAAGAAGCAATAACTTCAAATTCACAGGCAATAGAAGGAATTGCTATTCTGTTAGTATAGAAGTTTCAACTTGGTAATGTTCCTTTTGTTAAAAAAAAGAATGCCTTTGCTTCTTTCTCTTGTTCTTCAGGGAGGGCAAGCAGGTGAAGGGGCTGCATTAGAAGCAGGGAAAGGAAATGTCTTTGAGACAATCAGCGGAAGCGGATCTTTCATACCTGAACAAACACGTAATCATCCTGGACAATCAGAGAGTCTGGGTCGATGTAGCCTGGGAAAGGTTTATTTCTGTTGGCCTCTGTGCAGTTCTGCATTCGGCATGTTAGGTACTGTGAATCTGAAAAAGAAAGAAAAATGGGGGTGGGGTGATACACACACAGCGATAGAGTCAGAGTAGCCATTTTCTGTTTCTCTTGCTATCTACAATTCTTTCAACAAACCTCACGTTCTCTATTAACGACATTACTGTTGTTATTATTATTGTTTAAATTTTCATGATTATTTTACTCACTCGCTATCAACACCACCACCACTATTTCCCAGTGCCTCCACCAACTTTCATCATCCTAGAATACTAAATTCTATTAACTAATATTTTTTCCTTCCAAACCAAAATGAAAAAAAAAAAAAAATTCAAAAGCTGGCAATAATACTTGTGCCTTCCTAGTTATTTCTCTGATTAATAGAATTCACCTCCATACTCTGATCTTTGATAAATAGGGAAACACACAAACATACGTGCAATCATTGGTCATCTCATGCTAGAAGTGCACTGGTATAAACAATAAGGCCCTATGTCAAGATAAAGGTTTTTCTTCTATTACTAGTTGGAAATAAAACAGAATTGAGAAGAGCTTCCCTACTCAAAAACATTGCTCTCATTTTATAGTTGAGTAAACCAAGGCCCTGCCTCTCACCTGAGACTAGAAGAGAAAGAAAGTGAAAGTGAAGTCCCTCAGTCGTGTCTGACTCTTTGCGACCCCACGGACTGTAGCCCACCAGGCTCCTCTGTCCATGGGATTCTCCAGGCAAGAGTACTGGAGTGGGTTGCCATTTCCTTCGCCAGGGAATCTTCCCGACCCAGGGATCGAACCCGGGTCTCCCGCATTGTAAGCAGACGCTTTACCGTCTGCACTACCAGGAAAGCCCTCACCTGAGACTAGGGCAAGTGATAAACATACCAGTAAAAATGACTCTTAACAGATTTGACCCCTGCTGCTGACAGTATTAATATATTGTACCAGGGAAGCTGTCTCTGTTTTGCAGCCACAGCTGTTCTGCCCTCTCTGCGAATCAGACGTCACTCAGAACTCCCTTTGCAGAACTCCCGAATACATTCAAACCTTCCGTCAGTCCTGCGCCAACCTCCCCTCATGTTTCTCTTTTCTCCGGCTGATTCTTCTAATCTGACCTAAAATATGTTTAGAAATTTGGCCAAATTTCCTACCACTTAAGAGGCTTTACATTTGTATCCCCTCTGTCCTAAAGGCGTCTGCCCAGATTGTTCTCTAAAAAAGGTCTAGATTTCAGCTTACTGTTATTTCTGGGGGTCTCCTATGATGGCTTTTCAATAACACTCCATCCTGTTAATTCCCTTCATGGAACTTATCACAATCTAAGTATGAATCAAATCAGCACATAGTACATCATAAAGAAATATTTTCTGGAACATGCCACCTTACTGGAATATATCTTTTTGAACACAAAAGGAAATTATTTTACCTTTTTTTGATGTTTAATGAATGGGTGAGTTTGATTTTAGGACATACAAAGATATATGAAGAAATACACTCTTCCAAATGGAGAAATAAGGACATGATTATATACATGAAATGGGGGTAGGCAACTGTACTCTGAGTTGGATATAAGGATTCACTGATGACTTCCCTGAAGGAAATTTCCAGCACTACTTTTACTTAAAGAACCTGGGCAAACCTGTACTCTACAAGCAGGGCCACCAGGGGGCGACATGCACATTTGCTCCAACTGACCAATGGCTGACAGTTGCTTCTACTCTCCCTTCCCCATCTAATTTTTAGGCATTCTTATATTAATAGTTTCATTTTAGGACATAATTCATGATCTTCATCTCTGAAGAGAATTTCTGGGATTCATTTCTTCCCAGAACACTTCTCTTCATGGGACACAAAATCTTTACCTCACCATTCCATACCCTATCAGACCCTTGCAGAGCTTCCAGTTGTCTTCTGCCTTTTAGAAGGCAGCTCAGGATCACAGAAAAGGAGACTGGCATCTATGAGACCTGGGTTTGAGTTCTGCTGTGGTCACTTCCTAGTTGCATCGCTCAGAGAACACCGCTTCACCTCCCTGAGTCTCATCACTGTCCTTTCTCAAATGAGGATGCCAGTGTCAACTATCTCATAGTTTGGTTCTAAGAATTAACTGAAATAACATATATGCTAAATGTTTTGAAACTCAGAAGTTGTACAAAAACTATAATGTTCCTATTTTTCTCTTCTGCAACCTTTCACAATGATTAGATCATGTTGGGGCACATTGTAGGTACTTTAAAAAACTGAATTTGAGTATTCCAGTTATATTTCACTCTTGATTACTATTGGTGACCGGTCCAATACTCATTCCTCCCTACCTCTTTGCCAGAAAAGCCAATATGGACCTGCTGGCTCATCTTTCTCCCATGTCACTCAGAAGCTCTGATATGCAGGGAATAATTCTCTTGGGTCTGTGTTTACTTCAAGTCTTCCTACTCCACCTACCATCATTTGCTTTAGGAGAGGCCTTTTTAACCCAATTCTAGTAAATAAGAAGTTATAAGGGGCTACAGGGAGGCATAGCAGAAGACCTTCTTCTGCCCCCATACAACACTGTGTCAACATGATGTCTGGAAGTTCTCTAGCCTTCCTGTGCATGGAGGAGTCTTACAGTGGAGCTTCCATAATGAATATGCCAAAGAGATGGAAAGGGCCCATTCCCTGATGACATCACTGAGCGTCTGACTGTACTGAACCCAGAGCTGCCCTTTCTCATGCTGCTTGTTACGTGAGATAATGAATGAAAACAATCTGAATTAGAGGTTCTGACTGAGGAAGTCTCGGGCTTCAAATTACAAATACAACTTTCCAATTAGAATTCCTCAGACTGCCACCTCATGAGGATTTCTTGATGAGTACACTGTGCTTGTTTTATTTGTAGTGTTGTCTAATAATTTCTTTCTTAAGACTTCAACTTTCTCTTCAAAGGTCCCTGAACAAACATAAGATGGAAAATATAAAAATAAACTCTTTATATTTATAACTTAACTATATGGAAATTATGAATCTGAGGGATCTGGGGAGAAATTAAAAGAATAGGGAAACTAATATTTGCTGTGCGTTTATGTGCCAAGTATTCTAAAGCATGTTCACATTCATTTGGTATACTTAATCATCACAATACTATGGCATATAATTTATCAACTGATTTTTGCAGGTAAAGAGAATGAAGCTCCTGGAGATTATAGAAAGGGCAGTATGGATTTTCAAACTGGGTTGGCCAGACTCCAAGTCTGGTTTATTCCCACTACATTGCATGAAAAACCCTGGCAAGTTTGGGGCCAATTTTTGTTAAGTATGTTTTGGCTTCAAATTATCAATGGACAAACCTAGATACAAAAAAAAAAAAAAAAAAAGAGAGAGAGAGAGAAAGAAGAAAGAAAAAACAACTGTATGTTTATGTTTTCATGAGGTAATTTGGCAATAAGGATCAACATCTATTAAAAGCTCTTTTGACTCTGAGTTCATTTCTGAGAATTTGACTTGAGGAAATAATCAATGAACCATGCAAAGATTTCATTACTTTGATATTCATCATAGTGTTGTTAATGATTTAAAAAGGTAAGAGAAAACACAATGGCCAACAGTTGAGGCACAGCTAAACAGATTGTAGAACATGCATAGCTTGTTATGAATCCTTATATGAGGATTTACAGAAATTCTTAATACATTTTATATAATAAAATAGTTACCAACTAATAATGTATCGCTGTTAATTTCTTAGCTTTGAAAAATAGATCATGGTTGTATAAGATGTTCGCATTAAGGGATGCTGGTTAAAGCTTGCACTATCTTGGTAACTTCTCTGTTTATCTAAAATTATTCCAAAATAAAAGTTTTTAAAAAGTAGGTTACCAAAATATGTGCATATGGACATGATTTTGTGCAAGTGGTATATATAGATATCTACATATGTATGTTTGCATGGGGAAAATGAATAATAGATATATACGAGACGTCAACGCTAGTACAGAGGCAGTGCTATGAGAGAAGCAGACAACCAACTGGCATGCAAATCTCTGGTCAGCACTTCTCAGCCAGGGAAGGCGGCCAAGGGTCATGGTGGGCTTGCGGGATCCTATTCATAAGAATTAGAGAATCGTCTCTAGTTCCTTTGCTTGTTCTATCCCTCTCCACTCCCCATGCCACACAGTGAGGCAGACCTGTTCAACGAGCTGTTCGTGTGCTGAGAATTTTAAAATGTACAACCAAAGGACCCAAGAAAAGCTCCAGAAAGAGGTCTTGAAACCATGTCTTGCTCGGAGTGGCTCAAAGTGAAATCTACAAGCTGAAGGGGAACTGATCAATTCCCAACGCCTGTCTGTGGTAAAGTGCTCCTGCTTTGTTCTCATTCCCCTCCTAATGGAAACAAAAAGAAATTGGCTGCACTTCATAATGAGGGACCAATCACTCCTATTCCCCTTGGGGCTTGCTGTAATAGCATTAAGTGTGATGAACTCTTTCCATATTCAATTCTGGTGAGTGTATGATGCGATTCCATAGGAGGTGTCTTGTAATTTGGCATTAATTAACGTCAATTAATGTAGGCAACCGCTAGACTTTAGAATTAATTTCATTACTTTTCCCACACAGATGTTTTCCTTGCCGCAGGTAATTAGGACACTGTGCTGCTCTTTCTAAGCACGCTCACTCTCTGCAACAGCTGCTGCTTGGCATAATGCAATTTCCATGCCCCCAGATCGGCGCTGCTCTAAAGAAGGGAAGCTGCTTTTTAAAGGCCAGACTTGGAGCAGGGGTATAGTGGCTTAAATGCAGGCTTAGCTTGGTAAACCTAAAGCAAATCATTTTACTGCTCCGGTCTGTAAAATGGGTATAAACAGGAGCCATCTTGCTAACGGTTGTGAGAGCTTAAAACCACAGTCGGGAAACGCATTCAGTCCAGGGTCAGGCTGGACTGGGCTCACACAGTGGGAGCTGGGGTTGTGATCAAAGTCCCCCATCCCCAGCTTTCATCACCAGTATGCTCACTGGGTCTCAAGGGAACCGACTGTAAAGGTAGACATTTCTACCTGAGACAATAGTTTTCTTTATATTCATGTTTTGATTTGGGGTAATTTATTTGTGTAATGCTTTAAAACACCATGAAGAAGCATTCTCCCAGTGTAACTAAGTAAGTATTCTATGCAGGTAGTGGTCAGGGCAGAACTGGACGGTAACGCGGGGCTGAGATGACCCAGAAGTCACCCCGCCGTCTGGCATGCAGGCTGGCCGGCCTGCGGCCGCGCCGCCACGCAGGGTCTCCCTCCCCTTGGGGTGAAGGGCTAGCTCTGAGCGCTGTCCCTCTCTCTTCACATGCTGTGTGTCTCCGAGAAGGTCATTTACCAGACAAGGCTTCAGACTTTTTCTCTATAAGATGAAGGTTCTTAGAATTTTAGAATCAAAGGAGGATGGTAAAAATCAGACTATTGACTTAAAGATCTGAAGGTCTTTACCCATCCTTTACCCACTGGGACCTGTTTCCTTCTCTGTCTTGCCCAAGCAATCAAAACTCTATGATGCTGCTGGCAAGTTTGTGTCTCCGGGGTTTCTGCCTTTTCTAAACAGCATTTGCATTGCTGACTGACACTCCATGTTCATTCAGAGAGCTCCCTCCCGGGGCTTGAACTGCCTCTTCCTTTCCTGTGGTCTTCTCCTAACACTTCCTGAGCCGCCTTCTGTGGAGCTTTTCCTGAGGCTCAGGCAGATCTCTCCTCCCAAGAATGGCCCCACTGACAGTAACAGTGGCACTAACCTCCAAAACCACCAGAGCCAACACTCCTCTGGGTCAGGAACTGTGCTGAGTGCATCATGTGCTTATTCTCTTTTAAAGTTTGGAAAAAATCCAGAGTAAGGTACCTTTTACAGATGAAGAACTCAAAGCTTAGGGCCAACAGTTTAATATTGCAAAACTTTAGTCTTAAATAAAACCATAAACCAAGCTGGTAAGCATAAACACTTTAAAACTTTCTCCCATCCCCCATTCATTTTCAACTTAAAGCAGAATAGTTTTTAAAGCCCATAACCTGTTTGTAAATTTTTATTTTGCTCTTTCTACAGTCCTATTGTTTGTTTTAGAATGTTCCTATTAAACGTTTCCTCCCAAAACACACACACACACACACACACAGACATACAGGTGTGTCAACAATCTTGTGCTCATAGAAACTTCATTCCCAACTGGATCTAGAGCTGTCTGTGGCACATACCAGTTAGAAATGGAGAGCTTCAAAAGTGAGACTCCAGCATTGACCCCTGGAAGACTATATTGAGGACAAGAAATTTCTGTGAAAATTACAAACTTGGATCAAATGCCCTCTGGCATGATGAGCTTGTGGCATTGCTTTCTTCCAGGCAATCTCCTGATTTCAGCCCAGTGTGACTTTCTAAATGCCGTCTTGTACTGTTAGTCTTTAGACATTCAGGAGGCCATGATTACTACACAGAAAGTTCTGGAATCATACATTATTTTTGTCAAGCATGGGGCTAGGAACTGGGGACATGAGAGAAAACAATAGGGCAGAATAATTTTGTAGAAACACAGAAAGCCCCTCACCAAGGATAATGCAGTGGGGGAGTGCATTATGTGGAGTTCAGGGGCAGGTGTGTGGGCCCCCAGGTGAGGGGTGTCTAATCTTCAATCCTCTCCACAGAGGACTTACTCTGTGTGGGATTTCTCCTGTGACGCTGCTTTTATTTTACTTCGGGTCATACAGAGCTGTAGACCTATTGTACCCTCCTGGGCTCTAGACGGAGACTAGTTTACTGTTGACTGACTCACAGAGGGACAACTACTGGTGTAGAGATGATGATGGACACACCAATGGAAGACTTCACAGAAAAGCTGAGAAAAGTCTAGAAGGCTGCTTGGAATGGTGATCAGGAGTGAGGGGGACATGACTCAGAGAGCAGGAGCAATGGTCCAGGGCACAGAGGCAGAAGACAGAACTGGGGACAGGCTCAAGGAGGGCTAGCTGTCTGTTTCGTGAGAACACCACACCAGAAGTCCAGTTTAAGCCAAGAAAAGAAATCAAGCTATCCGTAAGGTTCACCCAGCCATGAAAAACCCAGGAACAAGCTCGTTCCAGTAATTTTCCAAACTGAATTTACAAAGAAGGGGGCGGGGTGGGAGAGGGAGAGGCAGAGACAGCAAAATGGACAACTACTAAGAAAGAAAGAAAATAGGAATGAAAGTGGGAAATGGAGGGAAGAAGGGAAGAGAGGTAGAAAGAAATGAAAGCACTTTTGCACATGGGGGAGAAAATACACTGCATGCCTTCTCCAGAGATTCTGGGGGATAGGGGTGTACTATTCATTATGTGTGTTCATGTGTTATATGATGAATGCCAGGACAGAGGGTAGGTTCAAGGAATGGCCTCTGAAACATGTGGGTATATTCAATCCACCATTTCTATACTAAGTTAGTATTTTCATCATACTCAATACTGAATATCATACTTGGAACATGATAAATGTTCTATGAAGATCAATAGAAAAACATCTATTTCTGTTTCATTGACTATGTTAAAGCCTTTGACTGTGTAGATCACAACAAACTGTGGAAAATTCTTCAAGAGATGGGAACACCAGACCACCTTAACCTGCCTCATGAGAAAGCTGTATGCAGGTAAAGAAGCAACAGAAAGAATCGGACATCAAACAACGGACTGGTTCCAAATTGGGAAAGAAGTATGTCAAGGCTGTATACTGTCACCTTGATTATTTAACTTGTAGGCAGAATGCATCATGCAAAATGCCAAGACTAGATGAAACACAAGCTGGAATTAAGATTGCCGTGAGAAAAATCAATAACCTCAGATATGCACATGACACCTCCCTTATGGCAGAAAGTGAAGATGAGCTAAAGAGCCTCTTGATGAAAGTGAAAGAGGAGGTTAAAAAAACTGGCTTAAAGCTCAACATTCAAAAAAAACTAAAATCATGGCATCCAGTCCGATTACTTCATGGCAAATAGATGAGGAAACAATGGAAACAGTGACAGATTTTATTTTCTTGGGCTCCAAAATCACTGCAGATGGTGACTGCAGCTATGAAATTAAAAGACATTTGCTCCTTGAAAGAAAAGCTATGACAAGCCTAGACAGCATATTAAAAAGCAGAGACATTACTTTACTGACAAAAAGTCCATCTAGTTAAAGCTATGGTTTTTCCCCATAGTCATGTATGGATGTGAGAGCTGGACCATAAAAAAGCTGAGTGCCAAAGAGCTGATGGTTTTGAACTGTGATGTTGGAGAAGACTCCTGAGAGTCCTTTGGACTGCAAGGAGATCAAACAAGTCAATCCTAAAGGAAAATAGTCCTGAATATTTATTGGAAGGACTGATTCTGAAGCTTAAGTTCCAATACTTTGGCTACTTGATGTGAAGAACTGACTCATTAAAAAAGACCCTGATGCTGGGAAAGATTGAAGGCAGGAGAAGAGGATGAGAATGAGATGGTTGAACGGCATCACCGACTTGATGGACATAAGTTTGAGCAACCTCCAGGAGTTGGTGATGGACAGGGAAGCCTGGTATTCTGCAGTCCATGGGATCACAAAGAGTTGGACTCAACTGAGCGACTGAACTGAACTGAAAGATCAATAGGTACAATCCCTGCCTTTGGCAGTGGAATAAACAGAAGGAGCTGACACATTTTGTCTTATATTCCAGCCACCCTGCCTCCCTGCTATTCCTGGATGTCCATAGGCCAAATCCTTCACATATGCTGTTCCACTGTCTGCAATGCTCTTCCATGTGGCAGAGCCACCTCTCTCCCTTGCTTACATAAAGACTTAGCTGAAATACCAAATGCCACCCTATCAAAGATTCTTTCTTTGACAGCTCCCCCTCTCCAACCAGCCCCTCTTTATAGACTTTGCTTTTTACTTATCACCACCTAGCAGTATGCATACACTCAACCTGTCTCCCCTAACCAGAAGGTAAGCTTGATGAGAGTGGGGCCTTTGAAACATCCCTTATCACCCCTCATTCATGCCTAGAAGGGCACCTGGCCTACCACTCATGTCCAACAATGCCTTTCAAATGAATAATAAACAGGTCTGGAATAAACCAGACCTGGCTTCAAATTTTGGCCCTGCAGCATTGGCAAAAATAATCAAAAATATGTAATCATTGCAAACCTCATTTTCATCATAGTTACAGTGAGGAAAATAATTAAAGGAAAGTAAGAGAATAAGAATGAAAGTGGGAAAAAGGAGCGAGGGAAAGAAAGGAGAAAGGACCTATTTCCAAGGTAAGTAAGTAAGTGTAAGTAGTAAGTGCTGTAAGTAGTGTAGCTAAAAAGTATCTAGTGCAGCAGCAACAGACAAATAATAGGAATATAATGCACAATCCTGGCATCCTGGCTGCTTAAAAACATATGGGGCAAAAGAAGAGTTGTGGTATGAAAAAATGGCAAGACCTTTACAATGCTACCTTTTGGTTTTGCTTTAAATTGGGAATCAGAAACACAAGAAATTTCTCAAACTCTTAGAAATTGTATGTTTTAGGAACTGGTGTTACTGAATCCTGGAGGAGCCTGAAGACCCAGTAGAAATCCAGTCCTTTGTCCTAGAGTTAAGATTTGGAGATCTAACAAGGTCATGGTGAAGGTGAAAAGAGATGAGACATGCAAAGAAAGGAATTAGCAGGCATCAACCTAAATTCCCATTCACTATCATAGGAATGAATAGCATAGGCAGAATCCACACAGCGTAAAGTAATACAGCAGTGAGAAAGATTGCACTGGAGCTCCATTCAGCACCATGGACAGAGCACCAATCAAAGTACTGGGCAATAAGGCAGAAGGGTATACAAGCCATGATACCACTTCTATGAAGTGCGAAATATACAAATCAATATTACACATAAGATAATAGTATGTGAGTCTGATGGGCTACAGTCCATTACATTGCAAAGAGTCGGACACAACTGAGCATCTAAGCTCATAGGAATGACAGGTGCTTCCCTGGTGGCCCAGATGGTAAAGAATCTGCCTGCAATGCAGGAGACCTGGGTTTGATCCCTGGGTTGGGAAGATCCCCTGGAGAAGGGAATGACTACCCACTCCAGTATTCTTGCCTGGACATTTCATGGACAGAGAAGCCTAGTGGGCTACAGTCCACGGGGTCACAAAGAGTCGGACACAACTGAGTGACTAACATGAATGAGTTTGAGTATGGATATAGGAGTGATAGATACCCATTCAAGGAGAATGGTTAGTTGGGGTTATCAGAGGATGCATTTTGGGAAGAGGCACTTTGGGCTTTAACTGTGTTTGCAACAATGTAGTTCAGAGGCTGACAAAACTCTGGTCCATCCAAATACAGCTTGTCATCTGTTTTTCTGTGACGCTTGAACCAAGGATGGCTTTCACGTTTTTAAATGGTTGAAAAAAATCCTAAGAAGGGTAACATTTCCTGACCTGTGAAAATGATGTGAAATTCAAATTTCAGTGTCCATTTAGTAACATTTTCTTGGAACATACACATATATACACACACACACACATCCCATCTGGAGATGACAAATTTCTCTCATGTACCTCTGTGTTCTCCTCCTCAGGCTGGGAGCTGAGGGCACAGACCTCCTCACACATGGGTGGGCACCCAGGAGGCAGGGGAAGTGGCACATAATGGATACAAAGGACCCAATTTGAAAGCTGCCCAGCTGAGCCTGTTACGGCACTGTCACTGTCGTTTTTCATTGCTGTGTGGGGAGGCCCGTGTTATCTTATTTCATGCTTTTCTGGTTGGTTTTCAGGGCTATCTTTAGGCTGATAAATCAGAGAGGCCAAGTTGACATCAATAGTCTTTGAAATCAAGAGACTTTTGCAATACGAAAAATGGGGTCAAAGTGGTAGGTACCATTGGGCCCGCTAAGCCTGGAAGCTTGATTTGAGGATAAGGAAGAAGAGGTAAGAAAGCATTTTGTAAATATATTGGGAAGTGAGGAAACCAAGAAGGACCCTGTGGGGCTCCTGGGCACAAAAGCCTTCTATGCCCCCCATCTCTTGATTATAGGAAACAGGCTTCTTTCAGCCTCCAAGACCTCCACTGAGTTCCAACAGGAGGTTCAAACAGTTGCTAATTAAGGAAGGGAGGAGAATGCTGAGACTGGAGATGAACAGTATAGAAACAATAGTGCAGCCTCAGGGATGGTTCCTGCGGGAAGGTTCCTCAAGTGATATACAAAACAATATCTTTGAGCTGTTTTGCAGATACTGAAACCCTCACCAGGTGGGAGAAACTAACTGTATGCTGCCCACAAAAACACAGACCCCAGACCCATTGGAACCAGACGGTTGATGATGCTGACTCCCACTTACCTTACCACCAAACCAATCAGAAGAATGTCCACGACCTGATCATGCCCACGCCCTCTGGAAGCATTACTATAAAACTATTCACTACCCGCCTCTAGGTGGGGACATACAATTCTGAGGGCATTAGCTTGCTGTGGCCCCCTTTGCCTGCAAAGCAACACAGCTATCTATTCTTTTCTACTAGGCCCAAAACTCTTGTCTCTAAGATTTAATTCAGCGTCAGGGTATAGAGGCCGGATTTGGCTCCAGTGATGCAGAGCTATCAGCATATGAAGCTGACCATTAGTGGAAACTTCTAACCGACTCCCCAGCCCTACCCTAAAAGCCTAAAAGTGATTAATACATTAACTTTTTAAGAGGAAGGTAAAAGAAGACTATGAAACATGGGGTCTATTAATGCCAATTGGTGTACTAATGTTGGGACTCTGGTAGCAAGTTTTATATTTTTAGATTTGAATAAAATGCAAAAATGTTGATCTCCTCTAGAACATTAAAAAGATCTGATACCTCGGGAAGGGTCATTAAAAAGGAAATGCAAATAATTAAGTAAATACAATACCTCACTCTTAATTAGATAAATGCAAATAGAAACAATAAGGACATGCCACATTTTTGTTCATCAGATGGGCTATGTTTAAAACATCTTTCATAATATCCTGGACTATTGAGGGCTTATAAACATAGGCATTCTCATATTCAGAGAGTATGCAATGATGCAACTATTTCAGAGGGTATTGTGACAATGTCTATGAAAATTAAAAACGTATACACTCTCAGACCTAAGAATTTCCCTTTGGTAATTTTTCTTTGAGCAGTGCTTGCTCCCTACACTTGTCTGAATGTGTACCAACCAAGTAAGTAACATGTGTGTACATGTATGTATCAACATTGTTTGAAATAGCCAAACATCTATATGTCTATTAGTGAGATGTGTGGAAGTGTTAGTCACTCAGTCGTGACTGACTCTTTGAGACCCCGTGGACTGTAGCCTGCCAGGCTCCACTGTCGCTGGAATTATCCAGGCAAGAATACTGGAATGGGTAGCCATTTCCTTCTCTATGGGATCTTCCTGACCCAGGGACGGAACCCAGGTCTCCTGCATTGCAGGCAGATTCTTAACCATCTGAGTCATTAGGGATAGTGATTAACAAAATTATAGTTGATTGTATAATTGAATCCCTATGTAGTGATTAGCCAGTAAGTGGCTCAGTCAGTTCAGTTCAGTTGCTCAGTCATGTCCAACTCTTTGCGACCCCATGAATCGCAGCATGTCAGGCCTCCCTGTCCATTGCCAACTCCCACAGTATACTCAAACTCAAGCCCATTGAGTCGGTGATGCCATCCAACCATCTCATCCTCTGTTGTCCCCTTCTCCTCCTGCCTTCAATCTTTCCCAGCATCAGGGTCTTTTCAAATGAGTCAGTTCTTCCCATCAGGTGGCCAAAGTATTGGAGTTTCAGGTTTAGCATCAGTCCTTCAAGTGAATATTTAGGACTGCTAAGCGTATATATAGTATATGCAAAGATTTTTAACTTGCTATTGAATTCACCCAGACCAAATTTGGCATAAGAGTTTTATAAAATGAATATTTGTGAATGTGTATGTATGTATACACACATTTATCTGTATAAGTCAAAAAAATTATGAAATCCAGATTTCAGAGCACAGTCAGCAAGAAACATCTATGTCAGTCACAAACCCTCATAGAGCAAAAGCTTTCTAGAGCTCATCTCCCCTCAAATATGGAGATTTCAATTAAAACAGAAATTAATTAGAAAATGTAACCTACAGAGATCTGAAATGAGACTAAAACTAAACTTCCAACAACAATAAGACATATTTTTTTAAAAAAATACCAACTTTAGGGAATGAGAATGACGGTCAGAAAGTGGACCTACGTTTCACTTGATACAGCGGAGTTCTGCTTCTCCTTGTTATTGTCAGTGTTGCTACTTCTGTTGGTATAAAAGTGGTTGACGCTTGTAGTATAAACTCAAACCACTTCATTGCTAATACACTGGGACTGATGAGAACTGAGGGCTCCGTCACCTTCCCACAGGTCTCAGCAGGGCCCCCTGATCCAGGTGTTAACATGCATGATGTTCAATATGGAAATTTGATTGGAGGGGTGGAAAACAACAAAGTTGAAATGAGATGTCCAGTTCTCATCTACAGCCGGAACTAATGGGATGGCGGTTAAACAAAGTTGTGAGTTTCTTTTGATTTTTATCTCAGCTTATAAGATACTGCTTTGAGTTTCATTTCAGAGTTTGGGGGCAGTCATTTTCACAGTTCGTTAAAGGGCCAAGGTTGTTTTTCCTCAGTGAAAGAGATTAGTCCTATGGCAAGCTGTTACAAGGTTAGTGACTCATGCAAATAGACAAGGAGACCAGTAATTGTCCCCTGTCCCCTGTCCCTGCTGGCACAGATCATCACGGGTACAGAAAACATTCAGGTCACTGGCCAGGTCTTTCATTTCAGAAATAAAATGGAGAAGCAATAAAGCTCAAATTTGGTATTGCAGGTTCTCTTACAAGATGATGTCTATAGACAAGCACAAATATAAGACTATAGACCCATGGATAATTATCATGCAAAGAATTCTGATAAAAGTTTTGGTCTTTTCCCCCAGATCATGCATACATACAATGTGGCACAGGATTTCAGGGAGTTGTGAGTTTCTCATGCTCATTTCATCCATTAGCCCTATGGGACTAAACATCCTATGGTTATAGCCCCTTCTTTAAGAAGACCTGCCCAAACAGTGACACGGAGGTATTCATTGGGTCAATACACGTTAAATGTGCCAGGCTCTGAACTATGCTTATACACAGAATCAAGATTAAATAAGATGTGACTTTTCAAGAAGATTTCAATCTAACAGTTTGGTCAACATTTTCTCACTATATACATTATATTTACACACACACATATCTATATTAGGTAAATCAATAGAATGTAGGTTTCCTTTTTACAATTTTCATGTACTGGGTAGCAGTTTTAATGTATTAGGTGCACACCACACATGTGTGTGTGCACATTCTCTGTCTCTCTCTCACACACACACACACACACATACACACACACACACACAGTATTTAAACAGTAAAATCTTTGTTTCCAGGATGAGGAGATATCAATTTGTCTGCAGCTGAATGCAGGGGCCAATAACAAATGCCAAGTACAATAAATACATTCAGAATTTTCCAATAATACATCCCATGATTGACTGTAATTGAGGTTGCTCTCTTCAGCTTGCCTCCCAAGGCAGAGAGGTACTACAAGAAAGAATAACATCCTTGTCACAGGTATAAACTACAAAACATCCACATTTCAGAGCACAGTCAGCAAGAAACGACCATGTTGGTCACAGACCCTCAAAGAGAAAAAGCTTTCCAGAGCTCATCTCCCCTCAAACATAGAGATTTCAGCTGAAACAGAAATTAGTTATAAAATGTAATCTAGGGCGATCTGAAATGAGACTAAAACTAAACTTCCAACAGCAAGCTCAGATAAGCATTTGCCATCCGCCCCATGGTGATGAGCAAAATAAGGAGGGATTTTGTTGTGTGTCAGAAGTCTCAGCGAATTGGTGACAAAATTCCTAAACCCATTAAAATCAGGAAAAAAAAAAAACTTGCCATAAACTTTTAAAAACTTGTATTATTTGGGCATATGTCCTACCAAATGTATGACCCAGAATACAAATAACGGGTTTCACATTCTAAACAGTAAGAAAGGGATGGAGAAACAAAAGAGGAAACCCAATCCCAGAATGTGGAGAGATAACATAGATACTGGATTTCTGGGAGCAACCATCCAGCCTGGAGTCTGATTCTGATTCTAATAAATATACGCTCAGTTATATTTGCTAACAGTTTGCTACTCTGACCTCTCTGTTTTCTCTCTTTCTTTCCTCCTCCTCTCTATTTCTTTGATCTGAAGCCATGGTTACTGACTCTCTGAGAGAGACACAGACAGACAGAGGGAATATGATACCGAAAAAAAATCTCTTTTTTACACTGAGTCAGGTCAGGCATTATGCTTATATCCTTTATTTCAATGGTAGGTTTTGTGTTTTTTCTCCTGTTTTGTTTTGATAGGGATAACTTTTCAAATTAAATCCCTATATTGAACTTTCACTCTTGGATAGTTTCTGAAGATGCTGCCTTTGCAAAAAAAAAAAAAAAAAAACAAGTAAAATAAATAAATAAAATTAGAACTGATGTATTTCCCGTCTTGTGAAAGCTGAGCCTGAGATGACAGTTTGGCATTATCAGCCTCTGTGCCTGCAAGGAGCACAGGAATGTTGCTTGGTGAGAGAAAATGTGCCGAGCAGGGAAAGTGATGGTATTGTTGCTTTCAGGATACGGAGTGAGGAGCATTAGATGCCACAAGCCAGAAAGCAGGTGAATCCCCCAAAGCTGGAAAATAAAAGCAAACTGGGATGCTACCAATTTCATCCAGAGCTTTCTAAACAAGGAGTGTGGTCATGGGAAACAGACCCTAAAGCCTTTTCATTAGTTTCTCGTTGTGAGACTCTGTTACTTTAAGCGTGTTCCACAGACCAGCTTCACCTGCAGACTCTTGGGCCCTTACTGAATCAGAATCCACATTTTAACAAGATCCCTAGGTGGGTTCTATGCATGTTCAAGTTTGAGATGCAGTGCTCTAAATTTTTCATAAAACCTGTAAGTGAGTTAGGTAGCCAGTTGACTGAAAATTGGTCAACTATGTATTCGTTCATTCAGTAAGCTCTCTCTACATGGAGCCACTGTGGAATGTGCTGGAGATGCACTAGCAAGCAAAGGAACACTTGACTCCTGCATTCACAGAACTTACTTACAGGCTGGTGGAGAGGAAGTTATGATCAAATAATCATGTAGATGGAAGGTGTAATTTCAAGCTACGATGAGCACCATAAAGATAAATAATAGAGTTGGAGGAAAGCAAACACAAAATAAACAAATTTAGATTAGAAGTTCAAGAAAGACTTACTTAAGAAGTCTTAAGAAACCAGGATGCTTTCTCTGGTTTGCTATAATTCTGTGGTTATATTAGATGTTATCATTGGAGGAAGCTGGGTGGAGGATTTGAGGGAACTCTACTATTTGTGTGTGTGTGTGTGTGTGTAAATTCTATGTGAGTCTAAGGGGCTTCCCTTGTGGCTCAGATGGTAAAGAATCTGCCTGCAATTCAGGAGACCTAGGTTCAATCCCTGGGTCAGGAAGATCCCCTGGAGAAGGGAGAGGCTCAAATATTACCACTCTGGTATTCTTGCCTGGGGGATTCCATGGACAGAGGAGCCTGGAGGGCTACAGTCCATGCAATTGCAAAGAGTCAGACATGACTGATGAACTTTCACTTCATGTGAGTTTAAAATTATTTCAGAATTAAAAGTTTTTAAAAAATGGATGTTTAACCAGATACCTGGATGATCCCCAGTGATGAGTTATACTGAATTGGTCAGGAAAGAGGGAAGAAATGAATTCCAAGCAGAGGAAACACCAGGTATTGGAGCCTTATAGGGAGATAGACCTTGCAGGTCTAAGAATTAAAAGCAAACCCCGCCCCCAAAAAAAGCAAACCCAAAGACCCCCAGGTGAGGAATGAGGAGGGCACAGACTGAAATGAGGCTGAGAAAATGGACAGATGACATTGTAACTTCTGACTTCAGAAAAGACAGCTCTGGCTATTGTGTACTGAGAACTGAACCTTGGAATCCAAGGTAACATTGCCATCTCTGGTCACCACTAGACAGAGCCCACTTTCAAAGAGGAGAGGAAGCAGCTCTAAATTGCTGAGGTTATTCTGTGTTAGATACAATCTGGGCACGTTGCATATCATAGCCCTTCCTCAGGTTATAAGGAGAAAGGAGATGATCAGCTTGGACCCTGATCTGTCCCCCAACTGATTCAGCCAAAGGATATATGTTCACCCCGTACACAGGGAAAGAAACCTCTGGAGATGAAATTATCTCCCTGTGAGTGCACAGTGATGGAAGAGGTGTGGTTTCTGGAGAGTGCGGATGGCGCGGTGACCAGCTTCTTTCAGCTGTGAGCTGAAACCATGGGTATCATCTGCCTTAAGAGTGGAGGATATGTAGACAGGCTCAGCGTCAGTGATGGTAAAGTCTGTGAACTGTGAGGGGTAGTGTTGAAGCAGGGAAGCTCTCCAAAATTGGATTATAACCCTCTGCTCAGTGCTGGACAACCTCCACCAGACTTCCGGCTCCCTGGTAACTGGAGACTCCATTCTCTTCCGCTTCTCCTCACTGGAGACCTCTTCCTTTCCACCTGCCTTTTCTCTCTCATCCTTTCTTTCTTCTCTGTATTTCCCCCTTTACTCTTTCACCTACAGCACCCATCTTGGGCCTGGTAGTACCCTGTGAAATGCTCAGCCCTTCTGGAGATCCTCAGGACCAAAGAAGGGGAAGGAAATCTGTGTCATTTAACCGTATTACTTAAACTTTCTATGCCTTGATTGCTTCATCCATAAAATAGGAACCACCTACAAGTTGTGAAGATAGTTGTGATAAAGTATAGAAATCCCTTAGCATAATTTTTAGTACAGGGCGAGTGCTCAGTAAATATTAGCTACTGTAGGAATCACTGTTATTAACTTCTTCAATTTACAGTGAGGAAACAGAGGCATAAAGACTTTCAAGGTCACACAAGAGAGTGAACTTGTGAGCCATTCAGACATGTGTTTGGATTGTGGATCTTCAGCTCCCTCCACATCGTGTGCTAGTCACAATGTCCGCAGGAAACACAATCCCTCACTCAGCCAATCTAACCAGGGGCCTTCAGAGCCACCAGCTGACTTTTCCGTTCTGCTGCTTGATTCTCTCCTACAAGCCCTTTCCAAGTACTCTGTGAATCTCCCACTAGACTGTGAGGTACTGCCTGGATGATATCTGATAAAACAGGGAAACTGGTGAAAAAATCACATCAAAAGAGCGGCAGTAACAAGGGGACGACAGAGGATGAGATGGTTGGATAGCATCACTGACTCTATGGACATTAGTTTGAGTAAGCTCCGGGAGCTGCGGATGGACAGGGAGGTCTGACGTGCTGCAGTCCATGGGGTTGCAAAGAGTTGGACACAACCGAGCAACTGAACTAAACTGAACACAATAATAATACATGTTTACTTTAACAATAAGGGATTTTGGAATTTTTTCATCACCTGCAAAGAAAAATCCCTTGATTGAATGAAAGTTGTAGAGAATTATCAAGAAAACTCTAGATTGCTAAGGATAAAAAAAAAAAGAAAAAAGTCCTCAGGTCCAAATGACTTAGATTAGTGCCACTGTGATTTCCCTTAACACAGATGTAATTCATGGCAGATCCATAAAACAAATTATTACTATGAGCATCATGGAAAAGTGGCTTTACTTACGACCATCCACAGTTCTGGCTTCTAGATGTATAAGGTCCGGTTCCTTGTTCGACCCCATCACAGACCTAAATGATGGAGAAATATCAACATTAATGAAACCCCACATGCCCCACAGAAACTCAGCTGAGCCCCACAAACTATTATACTAACGTTCACAGGATTTTAAAGCCACGATCCTTGGGATATGTCTACTGTATTTATTGATATAGCCTGACAGTAAAATTTCCACTTCAAATGAAGCTGATAATGAAACCTTTATTTGATGGAGGCCAGGCTTAACTCTGGCAAGGATATTGTGTGTTATTAGCTCAGACTTGCAAATAAGTCCCACACATGTCATATGCAACAATTTCAATGACAGTATATTAAACTTTCAAGACTTATCAGGCAGATGCCAGGCAAGCTGCTTTAGCTGGATGATTTGAACAGTGATCTACATAGCAAACTGATCTAATTAACGTTTTTATTTGAAATGTGCAGAACTATCTACTACTGCCCTATGAAGAGACCATGTGACCCAACAAATGTAGTGGACAGAACAGCGCAGGGTGACCATTCTCTGTGGTTTTGAACCAGTGTGAGGGGGAAATGCAGTTGCATTCGCTTTATGATGTGTGCTGGAAGCCACAAGTGTAAGTTAAAGACAAGTCTATTTAAAATGCCTTGGAGGCACATATTATTTAGTCCTATCTTGCAGTGAACCATATTAAATAGAAAATAATTATCCTGTTACGTAAGTAATATGGGCCATCATACTCCATCTCGTAAGACTTTCATTCAACAAGATTAATTAAACTTGGGATTGTCTATAATTTTTTTATCAGGACTTGCACAACTTTCACTTATTTGTTTCATTTCCAAGCGGAAGGTGGTGACACACCTTAAAATTGGTCTCCTTTTGCCTCCTTTGAGCCCCTCAGCTCCACCATCAAATCCACGTGAGAAAATGTAGATGGTGAAGACACTCAGGTCTCAGTGGGGTTCCCCAGATGCATCTCGCTTCTGCCGTCTCCCTCCTGCTGCAGGGGAAGATGCGCCACTTCTGAAAATGTCTCCCGCCCTTCTTTAGCTTCTGTGAGCCCCTGTGTGCTTTTCTCTCCAGCATGAAAGGCTGTTTTCTAGGTTCACCTCATCTCCCTTGACTCTTATTTTAAGATGCATCTGAAAAGTCACTTCCTCCATTACCTAGTTCCCAGTTACAGCAGGAAAACTTTTCTCTTGCTACCACAAATATTTCTTTTTTAAAATATAAACCCTATAACAGTGTGCTAGAGTTATTTTTGTCTTTCCCTGTGTAAAAGCAGCCATCACGCTACATCAAACTGAGAGCCATGGTGGAGTTTTGCTTTAAACACTTCACATTCATATGTATAAATGAATAAAATAATGCCTGAGCTCTAACATAATAGATATTCAAACACTGAATGAAGGAAGTGGGGAAGGTAAGAAGGGAGGAAGGTAGGGAGAGTGTATGATGGTCTGTGAGCTCTTCGAAGTAAGTGAATTAATCACTATCCTATGGGCATCCTCAGAACACTTCTCATTTGACCTTATCTTCCAACTCCAAGAGTCTGAGGCTTAGCCTGCTTAGTCTCTGTTCATCTTAAGAAGTCTCCTAAGGCCCTATTATCACTGTCAGTAACTTTTCTTTGATTGACACATGGCCTAAAACTCAGAGCCTATGCTTGAAAAATTAAACTCTGTATTTCTCTTCTCCCAGGAGGCAGAACGGTCCTAGCAAGGGTTTTATAATTCCCCACAAAGAAACAGGAGACATGCACTTGGTCAATTCGCCTGGTTAGAATCTGAACATGGGAAGATGTAACACTTTCACCATCATTTCAGTCATCCACTGTAGTGACTGCTTGTCTATGGTTGGTAGCACTCCACTGCCCAAAGTGAAGCATTGATTGGGTTCAGTCAACCTCTACTGATGAGACCACAATCATGAGCACTAAAAATAAAGACAAGCTCCCAACAACCCTCAAACCAGAAAGCTCAGCAGGTAACTGGTTTTTGCAAATTATTACTAGGTAGTAACATGTTGGTCACTTCCCTCCTTAATTGCTGCAAGCTTCTTCCTTGAAATGACCAACATCAATGACGCTGGCATCCCAGAAACAGTGGTGCAACTACCCTGCAAACTAACTAACCTGCTTGCCTTGTGGTTGATGTCAACTGGAGGCAAAATGATTATCCTGTATCCAGTTTCATCTTTCCATGTGCTCATGACCTCAAATCAAAATCTGTTAAGATCTTTTACTATCTCTAAAGGCAGGAGCTGTTGTTTCAAGTGACATGTTCCTCTTATTAACTAATAAAAAGAGACAGGGCCAAAACAGAGTCCTTTGTCTCTTCAAAATCTACCCTGGCTACCAACTCCCTTACCCCACCTAAGATTTTCCCAGGTATAGTGAAACAACCACAGCAACAAAATAAAACTTTAAAGTCAGACCACAATTTTTATTTGCTGATGTGCTCTTCCTTTTTCCTGGAGGCCTAAGGGTGCCTCTTAGATCTGCAGTCACAGATTATAAAGAATTATTGTTGCTTTTACTTTGTGGCACTGGTGAGTTCTCAAGAGCTGAAGCCAAACAATGTTAAATGTTCACAGAGGTGCTGATTTTAATGGTGCTGTCATTGACCAGACCCTTGTGGAAACACATCACTGACCTGCAAAATATCATTTTCTAGATCATTCATGCATTTTAGTTGGAGCTATAGAATTGAATGGTTTTCTGTATGTTTTAAGACCAATTGTTGGGCTTAATGATGATGCCGATGACAATGATGACAATAATGACAAGTGGTTGCCAGGGACTTTGGGGGGTGGAAGAATGGGGAGAAAATGATAAAAATGCACAACCTTTCAGTTAAAAGATGAATAAGTTCTGAGGACCTAATGTATAACATGGTGACTATAATGAAGAACACTGTATTATGCAATTGCAGCTTGCTAAGATAGTAGAATTTAAGTGTTCTTACAAATCACACACACAGAAGGTAAATATGTGAAGTAATTAATGTGTTAACTCAATTATGGAAATCCTTTCATAATATATATATGTATCAAATTGTCACACTGTACATGAAGCATATTACAAGTCTATTTGTCAATTAAACCTCAAAAATAACTAAAAAAAATAAGAAGTCAGAGAAAAATCAGCATAAATAGAAATTTTAATTCAAAATATTCCCATGATGATCTCATATTTGAAGTGAGATCTCAAAAATGGTATTAAGAATCTCTACCCAATCATGTAGTAACTTTGATTTCAGGCATTAAACACAAAGGTTTGGGCAGCTTTGCTTTATGCTTCCAGATTGCCCTGTACCATCCCCATCATGGTTCATAATGATTTGCTGGATCTCTTTGCATAACTGCTTCTCTTACTTCACTGAGCTCCCCAAAGGCAGGTGCTCTGTTTTTATCACTACATTCTCTGTGCTTACCAGAGCATAGAGAAGAATGTTTCCTCAACAAATATATAGACATGTTTACACTGGTCAATATTTACTATAATATCTGATATATTGGGTTGTTCAATTCTGGGACTGTGAAAGAATCTCTCTATAAAAATGAGATGAAAAATATTGGTGCAGGGTCCTTTAATTACAATAGGTGGCTATATCTTGTATATTTTTATATTGTCTTTATGTCTAATTGGGAAAATGAATTCCCTTCTGGAGCTGAATTTCAATGAAGTTAAGGAATATCTTCATGCATGCTTTGCGCGTATCGGCACCTCTGCCTGGAATAACCTCTTACCCTTCTTCTGCCTTCTTAACTCTTATGGTTTCTGTCTCTGCTACACATGAATGAAGTTGAAAACTATCTCCCCAGTGGGGGTGCCACTTAAACTAAGTTGGTTACCCCTTCTGAGACATCCAGAACTTTGCAATTCTTTTGCATAGCACAAATTAGGCCATGTTTCAAACGGTGACTCATTTGTCTGTCCCTCTTACTGACAGACAAGCTCAAACTGTGCTAGGTACCATGCATGCCATACACAGATATTCAATAAATGTTTACCAACTGCTTTTGAATAAAGAAGTACACAGCAAGCCATATCAGCATTTATCAGTTTATCTGCATGTTTGACATTCAGTTACTTAACATCTCTGTGCTTTTATTTTTTAAGGATAAAATGAGCCTAAAATAAGTTTTCCTAAAATATACATCTTAAAGCACTTAAGAGATTCCTGGCTCACAGCAAGTATGTGTAGATAGATGGGGGATATTAATCCTCATGTGAAAATTAAAATTCATGTTGGTAATAAAAGCTTCTTAGGTTATCATGGGTACCTCATTAACAGAAATGATTTCTCATCATGAATCAACAGACAAAATAAAAGAGTCAGTAGCCCAGAGATCAACCATATGAATGAATGAATTCTCTTATTTGTTTAGTGAAATATTCCAATGTCCTCTTACGTGGTAAGAACAAGGGCTACAGATTCCCTGGCTTTACATACAGCTATGGGAGAGACAGTAATCCAGTTAAACAAGGGTTCTAATATTCAAGCTGGTATTTGAAGACATAGGAGAAATGTCTGCAGGAGAATGTTCCGTAAGTCTTTAGAGTAAAATAGATTGAATTTTCACGGATATGCAATGATACGGTCAATGGCTAGAGGGAGTGGCAGAGCATTCTCCCTAGAGATAAATATCAAGTCAAAAGGCCACAGGTCAGGTAGAAGTTGACCCACAGAGGTGTCTACTAGTATGTAAACAGCAAACATGGCTAAGTTTTCACAGCAGATCAACAGAAGATAAAATGAAAATTTAGGCACTGTGTACATCATGTTAGCATTTCCGTGGTGGCTCACCGGTAAAGAACCCACTGCCTATACAGGAGATGGATTTGATCCCTGGGTGGGAAAGATCCCCTGGAGAAAGAAATGGCAATCCACTCCAGTATTCTTGCCTGGGAAATCCCATGGACAGAGATTGGTGGGTTACAGTCAATGGGGTTGCAAAGAGTTGGACATGACTTTTCAACTAAACAGCAACAACATCACATTAAGGTTTTGCATTTGATCCTAAAAGCCAGAGGATGGCACTGAAGAAAGTTAAGCACATAAGTTTATAAATGGCTCAAAATAACTTGTGTTCCCATCTATGTGTAGGTCTCTCTACCTAAGGAAAATATAAGATAAAAGCCCTCAGGACATAGTAGACTCAGTTGTATTGATACAAACAAGATCAACCCAGACTCCTGCATCTATGCTTCCAGTATCTTAAGCCAGTGCTCACATTTAGGAGCCATTTTGGAATAAAACCTAAGGATTATCATAGTCAAGAATGCAAATAAAACACTCACTCTGATATAGTGCGCTGTGAAGTTAGCAGTGAAACATCAGCCTTCTGAAATACAATCAGCCAAATGCAGCCTTTGTAGACATTTTCTACAGAGAAACTCAAAAATGTCACTAGTTTATCATTTTCCTGGCATTTTGACTGAGTTTATACCAGCTTAATATACTGCTCAATAAATGTTGTGGAGCCACAAAATCTACTGATGGAGATAAGCACGGAGCAAGTATTAAAAAATAAACACTATGATGGGATAGCGCTTATTTATTCAGAGTCAGATTTGCAGCTAATGGCCAAGGGAGGAGTCGGGAGGGATCTGCAGAGGGACAAAGGCTCGAGCGTTAGAGACACCTGCCCTCCTCCTTTTTGTTTTAGAAGAAGCATTCGTGTTCCCGCAGGCTCCCCATAAACAAAGCGAGTGGCCCCATCTACTACAGAAGCAGCAGCAAAGTGCTGGCCTGTATTAGCGGCTGGACCCTCTGGTCTCCTCTTCTGTAGTCAAGGGTTTCCTCTTCACATAACACTACAGTTAGGCTCTCGGAGACACACGTCATCAGGAAAGTCCTAGTTAAAGCTATAGTTTTCGCTCCTAAACAAAGCAGCTGGGCCTGAGGTCTCATCTTATGGGGGAAATGAGCTAGAAAAATATTAAAAGGATCTTAAAGGTGGCATTTTAACCTCTCCGGTAAGCCTGAGAAACATGCTTGTTTGCTTTTTTCTGATCTCCACATGGTTACACTGGTTTTCCAGAAACAATGGTAGCTACTACAAATAACAAATAAATGCATGCATGCATGCTAAGTCGCTTCAGTCATGTCCGACTCTGTGCGACCCTATGGACAGCAGCCCCCAGGCTCCTCTGTCCACAGGATTCTCTAGGCAAGAATACTGGAGTGGGTTGCCATTTCCTTCTCCAAGGCAGACAAATAAAAATGCTTCGTTTCTTAAATGCATAATGCTACAAAGGATCAGCATGGCCAACACCGTTAAGCTCATTACAGTCTGCATTTTATCATTCCCACTCCCCAAATCAGAAGTCTGACTGTTAAGTTATATGACATTTATAACAAAATGCAGGGGAGAGAGACAAAGGAGAGCAAAGTGAGGAATAGGATGTCTGACTCAGAATGAAGGAATACATAAAGCGCAGGAGGGTCGTGGGAGGTGAGGTTTTGTTACACAAAGTGCTCAGTAGAAATAAAACGGAAAGTTGAAAGAGAAATGAAAGGGCTTAGAAGTAAGCATGTGTCTCTCCAGACATCAACCGTTCCTCTAAACTGGTTGGGACAAACCATTCTTCTACAGTTTCCCTCCTCTTTCCCACTTTCCCATCTTCTAATGTAATGACTTTACTTCTTATTCCATTGGTTTAATTTCCTGCCTCCTTCTTATTTCCCCACTTTTATGGTGCCTCTCCATCTTTGTCTTTGTTGTTTCTGAATGCAAATGAGAAAGTCTAGAAAGACACCAGTGAACATGACCAGATCACAAGCCTGATCCTGAAACAGAAACGACAGTGCCAGTGAGAGACAGAGAAAAATACTTTAAATTATCAAATAATGTAGGATGGAGGTAAAAGAGGAGCACACAGCATTTTTAAGGCAGGTTTCCTTTTATCTTTTAAAATTATAGTGGTAGCATACCCTATGTATTTTTAGCAACTTGTTAATTTTACTCAATGATGTATCTTAGAGACTGTTCCATGCCAGAACAAAAAATTAATGAGAAAGATCTCTATTTTATTGTAGTCTATTAAATGAAAATACCCAATTTATCTATCTTCTATTGACTAGCTCAAAGTCAAAATGCATACAAAAGTAAAACAAATGCTACTGGAAATGTACATTCAAAATTCATAATGGAAATCACCTCTGGAATTTTTAGAATTGTAGGGAAATAGTCAAAGGGATCATTATACTTATCAGTAATTTACTTAACAATTACATGGAAGATGTATTTATGCATTATTATTAATAGTAATTGGAGAAGGAAATGGCAACCCACTCTAGTATTCTTGCCTGGAGAATCCCAGGGACAGAGGAGCCTGGTGGGCTGCAGTTTATGGGGTCGCACAGAGTCGGACACGACGGAAGTGACTTAGCATGCATGCATGCATTAATAGTAATAAACCTATACTATTAATAAAACAAGAACATTTCTACAGTCAGGAAAGCAAGAGTAAGGCAGATGTAATTAATGTGTGCAAATGACAAAGGGACAGAGAGGGAGATAAGTGGTATTTGCATGAGCAGGATACATGGACTTTTCTCAAATTTCAGGACACTTACAACTTGTATACCATCTTAAGAAAGAGTGCTTGGAAGGCTAAAGTTGGGATAGTGTAAGAGGAAAAAATGCCAGGGATACTAGGAGGTGAGTATTTGTGCTAACCGTAAATTCAGAGTAAGAGGAGGAAGGTGTAAAGGTCCTGATTCGAACTGGAGGGACTGTATTAATGGGAGACAAGAAGAGGAGAGAACTTCAATTCTCCTTTATTTTCATATTTGTTACAGACAAAGAACTTCAGACCAGAAGGCAGAAAATGAGTGTAAAGGAATGGAAACCTGAGTTTTTTGCTGCTGGAGACAGTCTGACCCAGAGAAATAATATTCCATAAGAGAATTCCAAGGGCAGAAATCTCCAAATTTTTGTTTGAACACATCAAGCAAGAGAGAAAAAAGAGAGCACATACCCAATATAGGAGTTATCAGTAATAAGTTGTGGAAATGCACTAGCTGTCATCGTTATTCATTGGCTAAGTTGTGTTCGACTGCTTGCAATTACATGGACTGCAGTGTGCCAGGCTTCCCTGTCTTTCACTGTCTCCCAGACTTTGCTCAGATTCACGTCCACTGAGTCGGTGATGCTATCTAACCATCTCATCTTCTGCCACTCTCTTATTTTGCCTTCAAACTTTCCCAGCATCAGGGTTTTTTCCACTGAGTCAACTCCTCACATCAGGTGGCCAAAGGATTAGAGCTTCAGCTTCAGCATCAGTCTTTCCAATGAAAATTCAGGGTTGATTTCCTTTAGGATTGACTAGTTTGATCTCCTTGCTGTCCAAGGGACTCTCAAGAGTCTTCTCCAGCACCACAGTTCAAAGGCATTGATTCTTTGGCACTCAGCCTTCTTTATTATCCAACTCTCACATTCATACATGACTGCTGGAGAAACCATAGCTTTGACTATATACACTTTGTCAGCAAAGTGATGTCTCTACTTTTTAATAAGCTGTCTAGGTTTGTCATAGCTTTTCTTCCAAGGAGCAAGTGTCTTTTAATTTCACAGCTGCAGTCACGATCTGCAGTGATTTTGGAGCCCAAGAAAAAAAAAAATCTGTCACTGTTTACAGTTTTTCCCCTTCTATTTGCCATGAAGTGATGGGACCGTATCCCATGGCCTTAGATTTTTGACTGTTGAGTCCAAAACTAGCTTTTTCATTCTCCTCTTTCACCTTCATCAAGAGGCTCTTTAGTTCCTCCTCACTTTCTGCCAAAAGAGTAGCATCATCTGCATATATGAGGTTGTTGATATTTCTCCCAGCAATCTTGATTCCAGTCTGTGATTCATCCAGCCCAGCATTTCTCATGATGTATTTTGCATATAAGTTAAATAAATAAGGTGACAATATTCTGCCTTGTTGTACTGCTTTCCCAATTTTAAACCAGTCTGTTGTTCCACATAAGATTCTAACTGCTGCTTCTTGATCTGCAACCAGATATCTCAGGAGATAAGTAAGGTGGTCTGGTATTCCCATCTCTTTAAGAATTTTCCAGTTTGTTGTGATTCACATAGTCGAAGACTTTAGTATAGTCAATGAAGCAGAAGTAAATGTTTTTTTCTGGAATTCCCTTGCTTTCTCTATGATCCAATGGATGTTGGCAGTGTGATCTTTGGTTCCTCTGCCTTTTCTAAATCCAGCTTATACATCTGGAAGTTCACACACTGCTGAAGCCTAGCCTGAAGGATTCTGAGCATTACCTTGCTAGCATGTGAAATTAGCACAATTGTACAGTAGCTTGAACATTCTTTGGCATTGCCCTTCTTTGGGATTGAAATGAAAACTGACACTTTCTAGTCCTATGGCCACTGCTCAGTTTTCTAATTTTGCTGACATATTGAGTGCCACACTTTAACAGAATCATCTTTTAGGATTTGAGATAGCTCAGGTGGAATTGCAAATGCACTATCGTATTTACATATTCACTTTAGAAAATATACAGAAAATAGAAATCAAAACAAAAGAGAGCAAAAAGTCAGAAATTCTAATACTTGCTTCTCACATCTCCATGAATCATCTTGTTCATCCCTGGGGTGGGGTCACAGGTAACTCACCATAGAGACCAGTCTAGAGACCTCTAGACTGAGGACTCCTGGGGCATCTTTAACATTTAACGTGCTAAATCTTTAACACTGTCCTCCCCAGGAGGGCAGACAGCAGGTTCTCAATTAAATTTTTAATGAATGAATGAGTTCAACAAATATTTATTGAATGCCAGTAATGTGCCAGTGTTAGTTTTAGATGATGATGGTTTAGCAACAAATAAAACAGAGGAAAATCCCTGCCCTTCATATTTAGGTTTCAACACAGAAGAAAGAGAGTGAATAACTATAAATATATATCAGGTGTATATTATATATAATATACCATTTCTTGAAAGTTGTGTAGGAAAAAACATATGAACTATAAAGGGTTTTAACTACATTAGAAAAATAAATCTCTTGTCAAATGCTGTTGATCAATGACTAGTGTCCATTCGTTAAGTGTAGGATGGATATCACATAGGGTTTGTAAGGCTGTGCCACTGCTGGTATCCTGCTTGTCAACTGCCAACAACTTGGATAAGAATATATATTGTATGCCTAGAAACTTCACATGCAACACAATTTCAGGAAAAATAATGGTGAGATAAGAGAAAGGCTGTGTTAGCCCTGAAAGCAATTTACTTGCCTGAGGTCATACGGCTAAAAAATGATACACAATCAGATTGGAACCTGATTTCTCTATAACTCCACATACCATCTGTAGAAAGGTTGATAATAATACTACTTAATAATAAGACTGTTGTGAAGAGTAAAAGAAAGAGTACATACAGCTAACATTGTTGTCAACAGTAAACCTTTAGAGATGAGAAGACTGTTAGAGATGAACTAGTCCAAACACTGCATATCACAATTACAGAAACCAAAGTTTCAAGAGAGGAAATATCTCATCCAAGGTCACACCATTCAGACAGTGTCAGGTTGAAACTGCTAAACTGGGTCTTTACTCACTCCAGTGATCTTTCTCATGAAAAAATATTCCTTTTCTTTTCATTCTTTGTCTTAGGAATTAAAATCACTATTGAACAGTGGAGTCAATACACTTTTTTGAGGTTTGTTTTGTTTTTCAGGGAGCAGCAAGCCTGCATTTTTTTTCCATAGCCAGGATAGAAGAGAGACAGGGAGAGGTAAAAGTGTGTGTGTGCAGGTGCATGTATGTGTGTGTGCACACGCATGCAGTACCCCCAAGTCACCTTCCTCAGGGTAAAGATGCCTTGGGATGCCCAACTGAACAGAGGGGAGAGAGATCAAAACTCCCAAGGGAGTACCCACCTCCACAGTCAATAAAGCAAATATGTCACTGGGAAAAGCATTTGCCTCTGACTGCTTCATCCCAGGTTTTAACATTTTCCTTTAAGAAGGACTTTATCAGGCAGAGAGATCTTGCCTTGAATTAGCAGGTGGCATCTTAATGCCTAACAGGGATTATTTGACCACAGACTCAGAGACAGCGCACAGAGATTCCTGAGGTGAGGAAGAAATAACAAAACACAATCCAGAATTGGGCTTATTAACTATCCTTTTTTGGTCAGTACATTCACTGAGCAATTACATAATCCTATACATTAAATAAATTGTCAAATGGGACAATTGTTTCTGACAGAAGAATTCCAATGAACACATATGAGATGATCAATATGAAAAATTTCCATTAGAATACCTCAGTCATAACTGCTGCAGGCAAGGTTGATAGATGCATCCTAAAATTAGTGAATGAAAAGCGCAGCCTCAAAGTATCCCTCTCAAAAGACTTAATGATGATGGAAATTTTAACATATGTTCATCCAGTTTTTGATACTCCTTCTGCCAGGAGTTAGAGCTGGATTCTTCTTCACTGGAGTGGGAACTGGACTCAGGGACTTGCTGCTAAGAAACAGATGTTGGAGTAGGGAAAATAATAACTCAGCAATGCACAAACCTGGCAGATACCACCTCAATCAAACGATCAATGTTATCATCTTTGGTAATAAAACATACATATTGATACTTGTATCACTCTTTGATATGATGTCATGATAAGCGCACACCATTTCTGTGATATTCTTCCCAAGAATGTATAAACCTATAATCATGAGAAAATATCAGACTAAACCAATTTGAGGAACATTCTACAAAACACCTGATTAGCATACTTCAAAACTGTCCAGGTTATCAAAGACAAGGAAAGACAGGAGATTTGAGGAGACAGAAAAAGAAATGACATATAAACGCAACATTGGATTATTATTTGGATTCTGGATGGGGAAACAATAGGGCATTGGTAGAAGACCTGGAAAGATCCAAATAAATTCTCCAGTTTAGTTGATAGTATTAAGTCAATGTTAATTTCATAGTTATGAATATCACAACATGGTTATTTAAGATGTAAGCCATAGGGAAGAGTATACAATAGCTCGTATTCTTTGCAATTCTGCAATCCTAAAATTATTTCTAAATTAAAAAAAAAAAATTAGAGTGAGAAAACTACCCAAATCTCATAAGGATATACTCAGTTATAGCAAAACTATAAATAGGAACCTAATCTGTTTTAACTAAGTCATAGTCATTGTGAGGAATGGATTGGTCCCGTGGTCACTTCATCCTATAAAAAAGGTAAAACTACCATTTCATTGCCACTGTCAAGAGTCTGATTCATAGATTTCAACAATCACAAAAGATGAAGGTATATGATTTTTCAAAGACATGTTAAGATCAGAAAAAAGTGGTTCTTATTACTGGGATGTTTTTACTCTTCATTTGTTTAGAAGTAGAAAACAATGAAGACAGCCAGAGACTTTATTTATTGCATGACTGCCCAGGTTACCATGGGAAGAGCCTGATTTCAGCTGACAACAGAAATGTGTTGGACCCAGGAGCTGTTGAAATTCAAGGTCAGATGTGAAGTCTGGTTGTAGGCTATGTCTGAAGTATCTTGTTTTCCTTGGCTACTGAATTACTCAGGAAGGCTAACTGCTCATAGGAGGCACATGAAAGAGCCAGCTTGTTCTCTGGATTGGTGGTGCAGAAGCTATCCCAGGTACATAAATATTCTAACAAGTTTCATCTTGTCACAATAGAGTCATAAAGTTGCTCTGTTCAGCACATGATAATGGTTTTCTAATTCAATTATTGGTGGTATTTGTCTTTTGGGATTTATTTGCCTTAAACTTCAGCCCTCATGTAAAACCCTTTACCATAAATCTCATAAATGCTGCAGCAAGTTTCCCCCCCCCAACCCCAGGGCACATCTTGCCATGCCCCTGAAAATCTTGATAGCTTTCTCTAAATTATGGGACCTCTCTGTTTAGAGGTGTTGATGTTTTAAGTGCCAGAGCCAACAATAAAAAATGGTGGGACTAGTCTATTTCCTCTAGTTATTGTTTTTAAAGAAAGAGAGATCCTGATAGACAAAGTTCCATTCTCAATACAAAAGGCTGTTTTCAGCCACTTAACTTAAAACTTTATAGAAGGGATTCCTGAGAATCAGAAATAAGATGTTATGAGCCTTAAGTTTTCGAAGAATCCTGAGATTCTGATGCATAAACATACCAGGGCTAGTCATCTGCAAGGATTCATCAGTCTTACAGTTGCTTTTATGATCTTCCTCAGGTCATTTTGAGTTTCATTCCTACCTAGTCAAATGAGCCAGGTTTTGGGTCATTTGACTACCCACCTGTCTAGAATTCATCATTCCACATCTCATTAGTTTTCTATTTAGACAACCCTACCCACTCCAGTAATGGTGTGCTTCCTTTGTGGCTCAGTTGGTAAAGAATCCACCTGCAATGCAGGAGACCTGGGTTTGATGCATGGGTTAGGAAGGTCCCCTGGAGAAGGGAAAAGCTACCCACTCCAATATTCTGGCCTGGAGAATTCCATGGACTGTATAGCCCATGGGGCTGCAAAGAGTCGGACACGACTGAGAGACTTTCACTCACTCACTCATCTAAACTTTGATTTGGAAAATAAATACCTATGGTTATTCCATCTCCAACATCCATTCCTCATCTTTCACTCATTCAACAAATATTTACTGTTCACTCATTTCATCAATTTCAAAATGTTCATTATTTTTTTATTTTAACATCTCTTAAATCAGTAGGTATATTACAATTATTGAAATGATAAAGTTTAATGAGAAGAATTATTTTCACAGATACACAAAATAAGGGTGCGTCTTCATTCCATAAAAGTTTAGATTTGAAGTTATATGTATACACCAGGGACTGTTCTGGGTACTTCACTATCCTAACTTTTTGGTAGGATTTCTACCAAAATTTCTTCTCACCATTGGTCTATTAACAGATAAATTCCTTTCCTTAGGAACCATGCCCTAGAGACCAACCCTCATCTAATTTAATGTGAATATCTTTGTGCATGTGTGTTTGTGAATCCTTCTTTTTTCTCTTTCCCATTTCTCTGTTTCAACATGAAATGTTTTATTATTGGCTTATACTATATGTCAATTTTTAACTACAGAATAAAGAATAGGGAACTATGATTCACTAGAGAAGGAATATCACCCAAAGACAGACACTATGCCATAGGCAATGGTTTTTTTTATCTTTTTAGGAAGATATTTATCATGTTTTAAGTTACATGGGGAGTTCTCTCATGCTAGACAGATGTGTAATGTTTCTCTTTTCATTTGGAAGTTATATATGGTAAATGATGTGAACAGGAGCTATGTTTTCAATGGGTATACTGTGGTGATTTTGCACTGGATCAACTTGGCAAAGCTGCAAGTATATTCTCCAGAGTCTCTGTATGGCTTCTAGTTAGAACTGACTGAAAGGAAACATGTGTGAGATTAGCAATGCAGGAGAGAAGCAGCGGCCACTTCACTCTGAAGGTCCTTTTGGCTAGAGGTGATGGGAGGTAGTGCAGAAGGACTGGTAGGTTCTTTCTTGCTTGCCCTTGCTCTTCCCTTTCCAGTTACAAGCCCAGCTTTTTTTTCAGACTGACAGCCTTGTGACCTTGAGTTCCAAGTCAGCTGCTTGGCTGCCACTCACAGAGGAGCAGCTATGCAGGGACAATACCCTTCCACAGACTTCCATAGGGTCACAACCCCACCCCATCAGCTGTAGGCCCCCCGGGGGGCAGGGGCTGTATCCTCTATCTTCACGGATGGGTGTTAGTTCTGAAAATGACTCAACTGATGTAAATTAAATGAACTGGATAAAGAAGAGTTTTCAAATATTCGAGAAGCTACAAAATTATAAGCTGCTTTTCTGTCCATTGTTCCAAACTCTGGCACAACAAAAATGTATAACGCACACACATTAAAAATGCCCATAAGGATAAAGGATTAAACTGAATATCAAAATGAGATGGCCACATTTCAGAAACTCATTAATTCCCAACTTGTCACTATTCCTCTTTTAAATAATAGTTAATATTTATTCATCATGCATCATGTGTTTAGACTTTAACCTCAAATCTCACTTTAATCCTGACAACAAATATATGAGGAGGCCACTATTATGGTAACCATTATACAGATGAGGACGACAAAAGGCTTAAAGAAGTTAAACAACTCATCGTGACACCCTTGATAATAGGATTCTAATAAAATTCTAACAAAGGCATCCTGACTCCAGAGCCCTTACTCTGAAACACCAAACACCACCTCTCACTGACAAAAGAGAACATACAAAGGTGGACAGTGACTGAGCAATAGAAATTATATATGGAGACAGTGGACAAATCCAGAGGCTCTTGAACTTGAAGACTAAGTGAGGCCTAATCACCAGAGCTTAGTCAGTTTTTTTTTTTTTTAATTAGTCTAAATTAGGAAGTCATAATTATGAGGATTGTTACCCTTTGTTTTGGCCTTTCACTGCATCTCTTGTACTCTGCCATCATAAGAGTTCTTAGAGGGAATCTAGAGAAATGACTGAATCTCAGCTGTTCAGTGATGGAGGAGCTGCAGTCCTTTGAGACAAGAAGTCATCAAGATAAGGAGGACGGGAATCAATGATGGCCATTAGTGAATGAAGGTCATGAGAAAAGTGATGGGCTCAGAGTGTAGCAGGGGAAATTTAACTTAATTTGTAAGGAAAATCTGCTAATCATAGGAAGAGATTAAGAAGTGGAGGAAGGTGCAAGTGGATAGGGAAATAGCACTGAAGTGGAGCTCATTAAAGGAAAAAAAAGAGATAAGACAGCAACCCTCTCAAGGATAATGAAACTCCTCTTATCCAGCATGCCTAGTACAGGTACCAGAAATGCCCCACTGCAGCTCCTGGTATGTGATCCTGGGCGTGATTTTTTGCTACTTCTCCATGCTCTTACCCAAGCCACACACACGGTTCATCTCAGAGGCTCAGAACAGGAGAGACTGTCTGGGAGGATGAGGAGTACAAAAGAAGAGAGAATAAAGTCCATACTCCAAAAAAGAAGGGTTTCTTCTTTTGAATCCCATATTCTGAAGTATGTAGAGGATCTCTCGACACTCTTTGGCACAGCTCTCTGTGAGAACAGTCTAGGAGGCAGCCACTTTGTTTTTGCTTAAATTTGTCTCCTAACATGGATCTCACAACTCCTTAAGACAGTCTGTTGAAGTAATAAGTAACCTACTGCATAGAAAAGTGTTCCTTTTACTAATCCAGAATGTCCCCTCTCCCTCCTTCAATATATACTTTGATGGCTTCAGTGGCTTAGAAATCTAACCTTTTCAGGCTGGAAGGAAAAATAGGTTATCTATTATGGTTTCCTGATAAATAACATCCATTCAAGATGTGTTTCAATCTAAAGGCTTATGTTTGTGCATATACAAGTATATGTGTAGTCGATTAATTTCACTACCTTATGTGCATTTGTGTGTGTGGGGGGGGTATGTATGTGTGTGTGCACACTAAAATTTTTGCTATCCATCTATTTTTGCACACGAGATAGAAATATGTTAAAGACAGTGTTGGTCCTTGAGGAACTTATCTTTTAGAAGAAGAAAGAAATGAAACAAAAAGATAGATACAAAGAACATACTAAGTGCTAAGTTACTTAATAATAACATAATATGCCATTTTGATTCTCAAAATAAGATATGGAAGAAGGAAAGTAAGCTCTAGCAGGTGAAGTAGTTTTTCAGGATCACCCAGGTAGTGGATAGTGAAGCTCAGATTTGAAGCTGCATATGATGTCTCTAGGGCTTCCCTGTTGGCTCAGAGGGCAAAGAATCCGCCTGCAATGCAGGAGACCCACTTTCAATCCCTGGGTCGGGAAGATCGCCTGGAGAAGGGAGTAGATCCCACTCCAGCATTCTTGCCTGGAGAATTCCATGGACAGAGGAGCCTGGTGAGCTATAGCCCATGGGGTTGCAAAAGAGTTGGACACAACTGAGTGACTACTATTACTACCATATTCTTTCCACTAATCCTACACACAGACCTGTAATATGACCGACACTATGATGTATTACACTTTATTTGTGACATGATCACAGTTATATTCAAAGGAAGAGATTCTTCCTGCCTAAAAAAATAAGAAGCCAGAACCAAAGAAGGCTACATAGTAGAGGCAGTCATCAGTAAAATAACATAAAAGTCCAATATTGTGATCCTAATAATAACAGAGACCCTCACATATTACCTTTATATTCAAAGAAAAAAAAATATCCTGACACATAGTAGGTGTTAAAAATGAATCACTGCAAAAACAAACAAACAAAAAGAAAAGGACAATTTATTCCCAGGTAGGAATATGTTTAAAACCACAGACATAAGAGGTATAGATTGGTATGTAGACTAAGCAGTGCTTGGAATTACTTACTTAGCCTTTAAGATTTTGGCACACAGAATTGGGAGCATGGCAGAAGGGGCCAGAAAAAAATGTATATTTGAGCTCAGGTTTGTAAGAACCAGGTTACATTCTTATTCTTTTCAATGTTATGTTTTAAGCCATGAGAAATAAGACAAAATACTTGATCAGAGAAATGCGTACATGGTTCCTGAAGCAGTAGTATGATAGAAGGAGATGGATGGAGAGGAGGAGATGGATGGAGAGGCTTTTTTACTATTCCTAGTGGGAGGGAAGGTGGTGCTGAATCAGTATAACGCTAGGGAGAATGGAAGAGCAGCTGGGCAGGTAAAACTTCCTGGAGGTGGAACCTGCGGGACTTGGAAACGCAAAGATTTAAGAGGAGGTGAGTAAGAGAGCGGAGTTGAACATGACTCTAAGGTGCTAAGGCTAGGATACAGGGAATACAGAAATATGGAAGCCCATAGAAAAAGCCGGTTTTGGATGGTGGGATGTTACACTGCTGTCTCACATAAAACTGAAAGCGAGTGATGGTATTATTCTCTACAGAAAATGACTGGCTTCACAGATGTGAGTGAAGAATACAGCAGAGCATCTTTAAAAAATAGCCATAACTCTATCTAATCTAATGCTATCAAATATAGCAGTATATCTTCTAGTTATTTTGATAACATAGAGTTTTACTTCATATACATACATATATATATGTATGTATGTATATATATGTGTGGGGTTTTCTTTTTGTTTTTTGGTAACATCATTAGATTTTACCCTATTTCCAGTTTGCAAAACCTGGGGAAGGAAAAGTAGAGAGAGTTCTTTTATTATTGAATCCATTAAAGCCATCTGAGGAAAGAGAAAAGAGTTAGTTATCTCATGCCTTATCCCGTTCAAGTCCCTTTTGTGAGAGTGCCTCAGAGGTCTTAGAGATGCTGGGTTGAATGCCAGCACATCTGAAGGAAGAAGAGGAAGGGTCATGGTGACACGGTAACCTGGTGAATATAAAACAAACTATCAAACGAGGCAAAATAAAATGCTGAAATAGGCTTGGCAGCAATATTCAACAAAGACTAGATGATGAGGAGGAGTGATATGAGTCAGATTCAGAGAGGAAAACTATTTTAAGTCCTGGAGTGTTTTCTGGCTGTAGCCAGATATATTAATGAAAGTGTATGGATCTGCCTCTCATGCCTGAGGTTAGATGAAAGGACCCTGGGTAGGAGCTGATGACTTCACGTGTGACGGAATCACTTTGCTATACACCTGAAACTAGCACAACACTGTAAATCAATCATGTGCCAAAAAAAAATCAAATGCCTTTGGAAGCAAACATAAATAAGTAAATAAAAAGAGAAAACTGATGATTGCAATGAGCCCCCACATCAGGTAGAGTCTAGAAAAAGTTAGACCTTATTTTTCAGATCCATGAGAATCTGAAATTTTTTTTCCCTTAAAACAGGTTTCCTTTTTCTATTACACGTCTTGAAGAAGTTCTCATCAATAAATTACTTCACATCATTGTTCTGAGGATTGTTTGAAACAACATATTCAGAGCACTCAGCACAGAGCTTGGCACACAGTAAGTGCTCAAGAAATGAGACTTGTTGCCAAAGATGTGGGATGGGAAGTCGTTGATATTGACTGACATTGAACCACAGGGACGGATGAGAAAGTATAAACTTGCTCAAACACACTGAAAATGGAGCCAGAAATATTCCTGGATCCCTCTGCTACAACACAGCTGTCATACACCCCCTGAGGGACATCACTGAAACAAGGATGGCATTCTAGAATGACAGAAGGTTTACTGTCGAGACGACTCTTAATTTTCATGTGTGAGTTAGTTACAAAAAATATGTAATCTGCCATTCAGCTGTCCCTGTTTCCAGCCAGCCCCCTGTATGTCAGAACAACATAATCAATATGTTGCTTGAATAAGGTATGCTTGAGCCTATTTTAAATTAAGTGAAACAGCTCTAAGACTGCCTTGTTTTTTGCACAGATAATAGATTGCTATAGTGGTTCAGTCACTAAGTTGTGTCCGACTCTTGCGATCCCATGGACAGTAGCCTGCCAGGCTCCTCTGTCCATGGGAGTTTCCAGATAAGAATACATGAGTGGGTTGTCATTTCCTTCTCCAGGGCATCTTCCTGACCTAAGGATCGAACTCGGATCTCCTGCATTGCAGGAAGATCCTTTATCAATTTACTAACAGGGAAGCCCAATAGATTGCTGAGTGGTTTATAATGAAAACTACCTTTCATTCCTTTATCCTAAATTTGAATCATATTCCAACAAACCATATTCATCAACTTTTTAAACAGTAAACTTGGTTTCTGGCAGAAGCTTCACTTATTCAAGGCATGTGGGTATCACTGGTTCTCCTTTCCACAGTCTTCTTCAGCATTAAATGCAATACCTTGGTTTTTATCTATTAAACTGTTAGAAAGTGTGTGTTTGTGTGTTAGTCACTCAGTCATGTCTGACTCTCTGCGACCCCCTGGACTGTAGCCCGCCAGGCTCCGCTGTCCATGGGATTCTCCAAGGAAGAATACTGGAGTGGGTAGCCATTTCTTTCTCCAGGGGATCTTCCCCACCCAGGGATCGAACCTGGGTTTTCTGTGTTACAGGCAGAGTCTTTACCGTCTGAGCCACCAGGGAAGTTCCACTGAACTGCTAAACTAACAGTTATTATGGAGGGATACAAGGGGTTCACAAAGAATCAGACACGAGTGAAATGACTAAGCACTCACATAGCTTGAATTCTGAGCTGATCTTTACTATTGCAAGCAAAAGTCATGGATCTAGATAGACAAAGTTTCAAAACTTGGTATACTACATATTATGTTGCATAAACTATATCACTTTTCTATTTCATCAACAAGGGAATAAAAATCCCTACTCCACAATCTTGTTGTGAGGATCAAATGGATTGGGGGGACACATGTATACCTATGGCTGATTCATGTTGATATATAGCAAAACCCATCACAATATTCTACAGCAGCTATTCTCCGATGAAAATAAATGAATAAAAAAAAAAAAAAAGACAGAGGAACCAGAGATCAAATTCACAGAGAAAGCAAGAGAATTCCAGAAAAACATCTACTTCTGCTTCACTGGGCTTCCCTTGTGGCTCAGCTGGTAAAGAATTTGCCTATAATGTGGGAAATCTGGGTTCGATCCCTGGGTTGGGAAGATCCCCTGCAGAAGGGAAAGGCTACCCACTCCAGTATTCTGGCCTGGAGAATTCCATGGACTGTACAGTCCACAGGGTCACAAAGAGTCAAACACAACTAAGTGATTTTCACTGCTTCATTAACTATGCTAAAGCCTCTGACTATGTGGGTCACAATAAACTGTGGAAAAATTCTTAAAGAGATGGGAATACCAGACTACCTTACCTGTCTCCTGAGAAACCTGTATGCAGGTCAAGAAGCAACAGTTAGAACCTTACATGAAACAACGGACTGGGTCAAAACTGGGAAAGGAGTATGACAAGGCTGTATATTGTCACTCTGTTTATTTAATTTATAAGAGAGTACATCATGTGAAATGTCTGGCTAGATGAATCAAAAGCTAGAAAAAATATTTCCAGGAGAAATATCAACAACCTCAGAGATACGGATGATACCACTCTAATGGCAGAAAATGAAAAGGAACTAAAGAGACTCTTGATGAGGGTGAAAGAGGAGAGTGAAAAAGCTGGCTTAAAACTCAACATTCAAAAAGCTAAGATCATGGCATCCAGTCCCATCACTTTATGGCAAATAGATGGAAAAAAGTGGAAGCAATGATAGATTTTATTTTCTTGGGCTCCAAAATTACTGCAGACGGTGACTGCAGTAATGAAAATTAAAAGACGCTTGCTCCTTGGAAGGAAAGCTATGACAAACCTAGAGAGCATATTAAAAAGCAGAGACATCGATTTGCCAGCAAAGGTCCATATAGTCAAAACTATGATTTTTCCAGCAGTCATGTATGGTTTTGAGAGTTGGACCATAAAAACGGTTGAGTGCAGAACTGATGCCTTCAAATTGTGGTGCTGGAGAAGACTCTTGGGAGTCCCTTGGACTGAAAGGAGATCAAACCACTCAATCCTAAAGGAAATCAACCATGAATATTCATTGGAAAGATTGATGCTGAAGCTCCAATACTTTGGTTACCTGATGCAAAGAGATGACTCATTGGGAAAGACCCTGATGCAGGGAAAGACTGAAGACAAAAGAAGAAGTGGGCAGCAGAGGGGAAGATGGTTAGATAGCATCTCCAACTCAACGGACATGAATTGTAACAAACTCTAGGAGATAGTGAAGGACAGGGAAGCTTGGCATGCTGTGATCCATGGGGTTGCAAAGAGTTGGACATGAGTTAGCAACTGAATAACAACAAAATCACGTACCTGGACCACTGTAGTTACTTAACAAATATGTATCCCTATTCTGGAACATTATCTTTCTGACACCTAGCTCTCCCATCTTATTTTCTCCCTAATGAAAATCTATTTTTTTTTAATTTTATGATAACAGAATCTTTTTTTCTTCCTTTTTAGGAATCTTCTCTCCTCCATCCTTGAGCTATGGAGTTTGACTGAGACTCTATACCACCTCCTATTTCAATTCCCAGAAAAGATATGTGTCTGACCTACATTAGTAATGAACCATCTTACATAGCTCTGATCCAAGCCAGACTACTTGGATCCAATCCCTGGAAATGTGAGGAAAGAGACAGACTGGTTTGATGGAGTTTCCAAACTGTCAGACTGTAAGACTAAATTTGATGATGACCATCATTGCTATAATAAACAGTGAAATCTAACTTGAGAATGAAGCCAACTTGGGGGAAAAACAGAACTAAGAGATGTAAAAAATCATTTAATATTACTGTAAGCCAGTAGGTACTCAATACAGTTCTTAGGTGTCAGGCATATAACCAATTCACAAGAAACATCTCATTTAACTAAGTAGGTATTAATTATCTTCACTTTACAGAGGGAAAAAAAAAAGAGGCACACAGAACTAAACTTACCCATGACGCCTTCTTAGTAAATGGCAAAGCTAGAACTCATACCTCAGTATCTCTGAGCCCCTTAAATTCCAAGCTGTACTGCCTCCCAGTATAATTGATTTCTGATGTAGTAAAGAACAAGACCATTAAAACAGTTAGTTGAATAAAAATGCACCTATTCTATTTAGGGCAATATTGTGCTAAGATACATTTTATAAGATGCCCTAAACATGCAAATCAATTTTGGAAGCAATTTAAACTCCTTGGAAGAGCGTTCACATGTATGTCAGTATGATGGTACTACGAATAACCACCATGAGCATAAGGATAAGTTCTTACATTTCATAATTGCTTTACAATTACCACTGACTACTTCCAGGGGTAGGACTGCTATTGTCACCAAAAATAAAGATATGCCTTAAGTGCACTAGGTGATGAGGAAAAGATATGAATTCATCTTCATTTTTCTCCACGGGAAATGCTATATTATTATCCAGTGTCACATGTAAGTTCGGCACTATAAAAGTTCCCCTCAGTCCCCTCTACACTCCCACAGCCAGGCTTTAAGCAGAAATGATTAAAGAGAGCTTATTTCAATTAAGCTTGCTGAATAATCCTAGATAGCCCAATAGTTCTTATATAATTAAAAAAAAACTAATTTCCAATAGTCTAACAAATATTGCTTGGATTGACACCTTCCTGCCAGCCGTAGGATGTTCCTCAGAGTCAGAAAATACATACCATGTGGCCAGAGACTAATATATTTCATCAACCGTCATGTGCAGTGTGTAATTTACAAGGTCTCATGCTTTCTCTGGAAAATCCAAAGGGGCCACTTTCCAAGCCCAGTTGGAAGGATACACACACAGGCATGGTGGCCAAAAGAGCCTTGGGTTTTCTACTCATCTGCCTAAAACAGGCTAGATTTCCAGAGTTCATAGCTCCAGCCCAGAAAAGTTCCAAGAAGTGGCAGAGTCTACTGATTCAGTAGCTTATGGGCTCTGAAGCCATTCTGCCTGAATCTTAATCCTGGCTTTGCTGCTTTCTGGCTGGGTGACCTTGGCTAAATTATTTAACCTCCCCATGCCAAAGATTCCTTTTCTGTTAGGGATGATAATGCAAGGCTTACTTCATAAAATTGTTCTGAGGATTACATTGCTTAAGTTTGAATAATGCCTACCACAGTGTCAGAGCTTGAATGGAGAAGAGGTCTCTATTCCCAAAGGCAGAGGAGGGGTATCATTTATTTCACTCAACAGACAGATTAATTAGAATTTATATATGATAATGTATAAAGTTTTTATAAAGATAATGATATGACATGTGGTTACAAGGACTTGGTATAATATTTGTATAATAAATAAAATTTGTATAATAATATTTATGTAATAACATTTGGTCACAGATGGAAGACCCCCATTCCAAGAAGAGATAATGGATTTTCAATTACTACCAGTCAAAGCAATGATGGAATTGTTTATATCCCCAAAATGTGTGTAAATTAGCCCTCAGTGAGCTGAAAAATACTGTGTACCATGTACCATTTAACATAGGAAATTCTCTCATCTCACTTTCCTTTTTTTTTTGATCAATGTTTTTCTTTGTTTCAGTCAGTTGGAACAAACTTCTCTCCAGACTTTCATGAAGTTTTCACCTTCCACTGCTTGGCCCATGTGCAAATGTTCTCAGTTACTTGGAAGCAGGACTTAAAGAAAGATCGGTCTCTCATACTTTCTCATTGGTGAAGCATTGACTCCATCTCCAGGTTAAATGAGGGGAACCACACTAATTTATTTTAGTCTTTATTTATTCTGTGCATAGTATTATTTATTTATTCTATGAACATATAACACCCAATAAAGGAGGAAATGAAAATAAACAAAGCAAAACACATGGACTCTCTTTCCAAAAAGGGACTTTATAAGGAGATGCACAAGGAGATGCAAAGTGTCTCATGAATAAGAAACAAAATGAATAAGTGAGAAAGAGAAGAAATGCTGATCAGAAAAGGGAGATTCAGTGACAGTTAGAACTGTTTTCCCAGAGAAGGAGAGGCCAATTTAGATGCCAAAAACAAAGCTTCAGTCATTCCTAAGTGGAAGCAGCAGTGAAGAGGTGGGTGACTTCGATGCAACAGAAACCCTATTTAGTTATCAATATCTCTGTGATGGGAGAAAAAGTATCTTTCCATAGAGAAGTCTCTTTGTGTTATCTTTGAGCCAGTTTGTTTGCAAATGACTTGTCTTTCACTTTTTTAGGCAGTTTCACTACTGTTAAGAGATTTATCTGTTCTCTGGCTTTCAACTCCCACAGGAGTCTCAGGGCAGTGTTTGAGAATGAGAAAAATAAAAATGCATTCCTCTTTGAAGTGAGAGAATTGGAATGGTGAGGGAAGCTATTAGGTACATGGACGTTGCAAGGCTGATGAAAGATAGTGTGATTTTAAGAGGAATAAAAGGGAGGCAACTTTCACTGTCCTAGTTGCAGGAAGCTCATTGGCTTCTAAAAGGTTTTTGCACCAGTAATTCTCAATGATGTGAACAAAGGATATTTAAACTTTTGTTTGAGCTAGTTCCACAGAGCACTGTTTATACCAGCAGAAATCTGGAAGCAACCTAGATGCCTATTCCCTAGACAGGTTAGATAAAATAGGGTAAGACGGAATCTCATCTTTTATATGATTTAGGTTGTAAATTCAAAAGGGACTGATAAGTAATATCAATATTACACTAGAATGTTTTGTATTTACACATGCTTAGGTATTCATAGAATGTTTATGGAAGGAAAAGTGAGAAACTAGAAACATTGGTTGCATCCCATAAGATAAAAAGAATACTTAAAAGAGTCAAAATCAGGAATAGGAAGAGGATCTGCTTTTAGACTAATTAACATCTACTTATTTACACTGAAAGTTTTTAATTTGAACATGCATTATATGTGTGTATAACACTTTTAGTAATAAAAATCACTATTAAAATGTTTTCAAGTGTCTGTCTCAAAGTTTCATCAAAATATAACAAAACAAAACATTTGCATAGCTCTTGCTGTCATTAATCTCATTTTTTAAAAGTAATTTATGATACTGCTTTAACAGGCTTACCAGGTTTACCACTCCAATATCACCTCCTGCCCTACAGAATGTGTGTATGTCCCAAACAGAACAGATTTCATGTGAGAGCTCTGGGTGGGAAGATACCAATGCTCATTTTTTTCGGGTGATATCTCAAAATGCTAGTAAATCGAGTGAGACTTACCAGTAGAATCTGTTTGGTACAACCGCTTCCTGGATAAGCTGCCACCTTCTCCCAAATTCAGCAGAGCTGTATAACTGTAGAGAAGACAAAATATTCAGCACCAGGACGTCATGGTACAGTGAATGCATAAAACATGATTCACTGGGTTAATGATAATGATAATAATAATAACATCTTCCATTTATTAGTCACCCTTCCTATGCCAGATGAGTGCCCGGTGTATCATCTCTATTCTCCATGTAGATCCTGCAAGACATTGATATCTCCATTTTATAGTTGAGCAAACTGAAGCTCACGAAGATTAACGGATATGTTGGAAATCACATGCCCACTAAATATTAAAATATTTTGGGATTCATATCCCATTCTGCCTGGTAAGCTGTACCACTGGCCCTGGAATATGTAGATTGGTGTCTGAAATACAAAGAAGTCCAAAATCTAGACCTAGTTTTCAGAAAGCCAATAATATAACCCAAATCTGACAAAAAATAATGAGCAATGCATGCAACCACCAGATAAAGGAATTCAAAGGAAGAGGATTCAGAAATCAATTAGGGATGCTTCTGAGATGTATGGTGACTCACCATGGATGTGAATGAATGGTAGAATTCAAATTGACAAAGATAGGACAAGCAGACAAGCAGTACTCACAAAGGGAATAGCATGGGTAAGAGGTGAGAAATTCAGGGATGGTATATGAATAAATGTGGCTTATCAAAGGTACATGTAGTCAAAGGTATGGTTTTTCTAGTAGTCATGTATGGATGTGAGAGTTGGACCATAAAGAAAGCTGAGCACCAAAGAATTGATGCTTTTGAACTGTGGTGTTGGAGAAGACTCTTGAGAGTCCCTTGGACTGCAAGGAGATCAAACCAGTCCATCTTAAAGGAAATCAGTCTTGAATACTCATTGGAAGGACTGATGCTGAAGCTAAAGCTCCAATACTTTGGCGACCTGATGTGAAGAACTGACTCATTGGAAAAGACTCTGATGCTGGGGAAATTGAAGGCAGGAAGAGAAGGTGACAACAGAGGATGAGATGGTTGGATGGCATCACTGACTCGATGGACATGAGTTTGAGCAAATTCTCAGAGTTGATGAGGGACAGGGAAGTCTAGTGTGCTGCAGTCCATGAGGTTGCAAAGAGTTGGACACAACTGAGTGACTGAACTGAACCGAACCTAAAATTTAGATTAAAATGTGAGGGCGACTTGAAAAGGCTTTGAATGGCAAGTTAGGGAGAAGAAAATCCGGTCCTGCCGGCAGAAGGAGCCTGTGATGGCTTTTTAAACCGAGAGTAGAGGAACTTCAGGCTCTAACAGCAGCCCACATGGACTAAGCTCTTACTATAATTCAAGTGCTCCTCATGCATTCCTTCATTTAATCCACATACCATCCCTCCCAGTGATATATAAAGCTATTATGGCCATTTTACCAATGGTTATACAGCCAGGGAGATTTCAAGTCCATTTGTTACACTGCTACAATGCTCTCCAAGGGCAACCACAAAGAAACACTGCTCATGAGACAGGGTCTAACCCTCCACATACTCCTTCCCCTCCAAATGTCTTTCTTCTCTTATATCCTGTTCTTCATTGCTGGCTGACCCCTACTCCTGCTCCTCTCCATTAATTTTCACAGTACCATCCCCGGGATGGTTTTATAGGAAGGTTTTACAGGAACCTTTATTTGTGTGTGTGTGTGCTTTTTTTTTTTTTTTTTTTTTGCTGCTAGAAGTGTCCTCTGATGGCAGCCCGGAGATGCCTATTGCTCGAGACATTCCGGTTCCCGTGGACATTTGGACGGCTGATTTGAAAATATCATTTTGGAACATCTCTTCTGCTATGCACCTGGTCTGTAACCCACTCACATCCCAGTCATCCACCACTGCGCGTGCCAGATCCCACAGTGAATGGGTGGTGAGTCACTGTGTACTGAGAACCATGATTGTCGGCCCTCTCCAGCCCCAGCGCTCAGCGGAGGGTCAAATGACTCACCAAGTACCTCACCACGGCTGCAGATGTACCGGGCATGGCCAAGAAGTAAGTCAGCTCAGTGAGGATTTACTGACCCTTGGAAGAGCCTGCTACAACACTGTGTACACTGGATCAAAACACATCCTGAAGTCAAAAAAGAGGCTGAAGTATTTGGCTACCAAAGCGAGCTGCTCACTTGGCCCCAGCTACACAGTATTTGGGCATTCAGCCAAGAAGAATCTGTGACTTTTCCTTTCAAGTTTTATTATTTTTCCCTGCCCTGCAATGCTTGGGTTGGGGGAGGCTTCCTGGGTACATTTCATGCTTGATTCATTTTAAGAGTGCTGAGGAGAAAAGGGGAGACAGTTCCCCTCATAGAGGTAACAGAAAACACATCCTCCCTCTTAATTCAGATGCCAAGCAGACAGAGGGTGCATGTCCGGCTTCCCACTATGTCCCGGACACTTGCGTTTTAATATTCAAACTTGGATCAGAACAGTAATCATTTGATCCTGAGTGTCTGTGGCTTCCTCCCTTCTTGCACCATCTTTTTTTTTTAAAACTTAAAGCCCAGAGCTGCACTGCCTTCTATGAGTTCAAAGGGAACAGAAATCATGCCACTGTGTATGCCTATAGCAATTTATAAGTGTATGTTAGTATCTATATTTATATACAAAGATTTATGCAAATCTAAGAGAATCGGGGTGGTTTGAAATAATAATAATTCTGTGTGAAGGCTAGACTCACATATATTCTGAAAATCATATATAAATTCTGAGCTCTCCTGCAGCTACACCAAGGGACTGCTATCTCTGTCTTCACATAGAATTCATCTCAGTGAGGAATTGCTGGGTGCCAGCATCTATGTGTGTGTTTGTGTGTGTGTTTTCCTCTATGTCTTTTTAAATTGATCCCTCTAGGCTTGGATGCAGAACCTGTGGACCAGTCAGGTATGTCCCATGATATTTGTTTTTATCCTCTTCAAGGAGATGCTTTGTTATTTGTGAGCATCTAGAGGCCCCTCAAGCAGTGGGTACATCAAACAATCCAATAAACCAAGCCTCTCTTATTCAGCTCAGTGACATTTCTTATAGTTTCCTATCTCAAAAGGTACCCTCTCATGTCAGTGGACTTGCCTTCTCCCCTTTCCATTCACACCTGGGCACATGCCCCCTGTCATGCCTTCCCTGGTGCTACCCACTCTGGCAGAGGTGGCTTCAACGCTTGCCTACCACAATGCCAGTCTTCTTTTTAGGTCCAGATCAGAGGACATCTTTTCTATGAACCCTCTCCTACACACTGAGATTTCTTAGTGGCCTCATTTCCAAAGAACCATGGTACAAGAAATGCTATCAGACTATAGTCCATATATTTAACTTTCTTAGTAGTGTTTCAAGAGAGCCTTTTATAATGCAAGACAGAAATCCCTACCTATCTAAACTCACTCTAAAATATCTGAGATCATCCCTTCCCTCTCTGATGAGATCACAAAGTTTTTATGTGTCTGGAATTCCATCTTTTTGTATCTACACAGTGCCTTGCACATAGTAGATGACCAATGGGGAAAAATAAAGTATTGACTTTATATCATGCAAATTCCCTAGTGATGGATCTACCTAGTAAAACACTCAGGTTTCCCAAAGAATAGACAAAGGTAATTTAGCAGAGGAAGATGTTTTACTTCCATGGATCCATAGCTAGAGGCCTGTACCTAAAACCAACAAACAAAACTATAAATATCAGCACGTTTGAAATTCCCAAGGACTTGAAGGTAGGGTCTTATATATTAACCCCTACACAGAGCTGCTCTGTATACTCCACCTGCTACTTCAAACCTTTCCTCTCTAAAAATGTAATTGTCCAGCCTGATGTCACACCAAGAAAAGGAGAAAACAACTCATAGCCATCCAAGTTAATGTGTTCATTAAACCTGCAGAGTCTGACAGCAAAGTTTTCCTCCTCAAAATAGAGAGTGCTACCCAAGCCTTTTTTTTTTTCACCCAGTGACTATCTCAGTCACCAGTAGAAGGCTTTCTGTGTAGGATGAGTCAATGTCCTTTAATAAAATTCATAGCGGTGGCAGCACCTAAATAAGATTTATTTCCCTCCCTGTCTCTCTCCAGCTCCAAGGTTTCTTTTGACTGTCAGAACACAGGACTGAGAACTATTATTACTATCTGTCACATCAGAGAAAGCATGCACAGCTTTCTCCAGCAGTGCCAAACCTAGAGAAAGAGAGAGGGTGAATGATCAGGGAGGCAGAAAAGAATATCTGAACTAGTCTTAGGAGAGCAGTGCTCATCCACTAATCCTCTATCATGACCTCCCCAGATGCCTGCTTGGAAGGGTTTAGATCTGTTGTGTGTTTTTTGTTTCTTGTTTTTTTTTTTTTAACTAATCCTGGTACAAAATATTAGTGAAAAAATTAAAGGAGTAGACATTTTAGAAAGGAAGAGGGGAAAGATTCTGGTTAACAAAAGAATGCAAGGCAGATGATTCTTCCAGTTTAGAATCACTCTAAACTGTCTGAGACTGCCTCCCCATCTCAGTAAATGTAAGTTAATGAGCACAAACTCATTGCTCATATAAGCTCAAAATGTATTAGCAGCTCAAGGTCCACCTCTCCACTCTGATATTACCCTAGTGTGGGAGCTTTCAACACTTCTTCCTGCGATGTTCCTCCCCTGAAGAGTTAGTCAGTCCTTCTTTCCTTCTTTTTATTTTTTTGATAACTTGATAACTATCACATTGGCTTGTTTTCTTGCCATCTGTCTTTGTCTGCCATATGAAGAGTGCAGATAAAAATGCAATTAATTGCAAAGGATGCAATTTCAAGGGTTGGTTTTATTACCGGCTTTCAACCAACTGTACAATCCTCTCTGGTGCCATCCTGGAGAGCTGCAAGTTGGCTGAGGGTCAAAGGCTCCAATGGAGAATAAAGTGGGAAGCCACAGGGGGACAAACAGCTTGGGGGTTGGCAAGAGTGAGATCCACCAACTATGCTCTGGATTCTTAATTGACAGCAAAACAAGAAGGGCTGGAAGAAGTGGGGTATGAGAGCAGCTCCTTCCAACTTTCATTTTCCATCTTCTTACCATTCACATTTTGGTTGAATTGCGAGCAGAACAGCATCTTTTTTTTTTTTTTTAGCATCTTTTTTTTAAATAGAAATTCAACTTCCTTGTGGTGATGCAAAAGCTTGCAAGCATTGCTGTCCCTGGAAAGTCTTCTCAATTGTTCTAAATCAGATCAATGCAGCTCCTCATTTTATAGCATTAAGACAGGGACCTATTAGGAATGTTCTTTTGCACCTAGGAAATCAGTGCAAGGACACCATTTGGCAAAAGGTAAGAGTGATAGCATGTTTCCGTCTTTGAAAGTGAAACCTGCTCAGTCAAGTCCGACTCTTTGTGACCCCATGGACTGTAGCCCTCCAGGCTCCTCTGTCCATGGGGATTCTCCAGACAAGAATACTGGGGCAGGTTGCCATTTCCTTCTCCAGGGGATCTTCTTGTCCCAGGGATTGAACCCAGGTCTCCTGCGTCGCAAGCAGATTCTTTACCATCTGAGCCACCAGGGAAGAGTTTCAGTCTTTGATGGGTTTGGATGCTTTCACCATAAAGGTCGCCATGGCAACTTTCTCATCAGGAGGCAGGTCCTGGGTCTCCTGCAGAGGCTTCCAGGTTGGAGGAACACTTCCTGCGGTTGGCTCTCCTCAAGGTTGCCTGCTCCCTCCCCTCTGTGGCTCTGCCCTTAATAGTTTCAGAGACAGGAGGCTTGCAAATTGTCCTTCCTGAAAAGGCTGACAGAAAACCCTGCCAGTTCTATTTGATCTGCCTCATCCTAATCCCACCCCGGGGATGGCCTGGGTACGGAGTACTCAGTCCCCTCATGACTCTCCAGCTCTCACTGCAGCTACTGCACTCTTTTTAACAAGAAAAGAGATGGGGCCTTCAGGACTTTCAATCAATTTCTAGTCCCAGCCCTGGGGCATTGCAAATATCAAGCTTCCTCCTCCACTAGCCTCCACAGGAAGAAAGAGAAGCAATCCAGAGAAGTCCATGGTCTTCCGAGATGAGCTCTGATCCTCTGGTTGCACAGCAAAAGAGGCCAGAACTCACTCTTAGTGGGGAATCACATCATGACTGACCTCAAACTTCACCCACTTCTAACACAAGTCTTCTCCTTGGCCAGTGGGGACAGGAACACATACAGAACCATGATGACCATCCCACACCAGCTACCCCACCTCCAAGAGATGCAAGTTCCTCAAAAGAAAGGCTAACTTCTCAGCATCTATCATACATGATATGTAGTAATGTGTTATATTTTGTCCAGATTGCTCTGGTGGCTTATGTAAGACATTAAAATCAGAAAGTCTGCCCAAGTTCTCAAGGTGGGACTGGGCATACAGTTAAAATCTCTTAGGACAACAATATGAGGAAAGAGTGTTCCAGGACAAGCAGGTCAATCTGAGTAAATAAACAGAGCAGAAAAAGTTAGAGCAGTATCCTTGTTCTTCTTTTGTCAACCGTGAGAGACCCAGCTTGGCGGGGGTGGGTAAAAAAAAAAAGTGAAGTGGGAGCAGAGGCCATAAACACAGCCTGGGATCAGGTTGGGTGGAGGCCAATCCAACCAAAACTTGTGGGGAGCTAATGGAGACTGGACTCAACGGACAATGAGGTCAAAAAACAAGGGCTCCCAAAGCTTTGCTGATGAAGAGTGAGCAGGAATGATGACATGTCACCAGCTCCATCGATTACTCCTGAGGTTGGATTTATCAGACCTGTCACCGGCCATCCCCCAGCTGGCAATGAAGTCTGTCACATGCCCCACAGTCCAGTTTGGCAGGATTGGGGGATTAGACATATGGAACTTGAATGGGCGGGGCAGCAAGGGTCAATAGGTGACAGTGGGCCAGTTCAATTTGTGGCTACTTTCTGTGCTCCCAGATCTGAAGGTACTTAGGGAAATTTTCAAATGGAACCTTAGCCTTAAAGGATCTATAATATAGATGCAGAAATAGAGAATAAATAAAATAATTAGATGCTAAGTATCTATATCACAAATCCCCCATATCTAGACACTGACAGGAAAAAATGAATAGCTTTCAAGAGCCATGTAATTGTACCATTATTTAAATGCATAGATGATGAAACTTAGCATGTTTTGAGAGATAAAAATAAGCAGGAGGAAAAACTTGTTGCTTGGAACATTTTGGAAGTGTGCTTCCGTAAGATAGATCCATCAGCCATGTGGAGATGGGACAGAGGGGACAGAGCAGTTAGCAAGTGGCTGAGCAGAGCAGGGAAGAGACGGGTGCCTGGATGAGCCAGGGCCCCTGGATGTGGGAAGGCGGAAAGGGAAGAAAAGTACCAACAATAATAACAGTAAACAAAATTTTAAAAAGAAAAAATCTGACCAGGACTGAGCATAAGAGAGGGTCACTTCATTTAAGTATAGCTTATATATACACACACACATACATCAGTTTGTGTGTGTATTCCATTTCAGATTCTTTTCTATTATAGGTTATTGCAAGATAATGACTATGAATCTCTGGGCTATACATACACAGGCAACTATAAATTTTGTCTTAAATTTGAATGATGGGCTTTAGATACTTTTCGAGAATATCTAAATATTTAATATAATCATTCCAAGGACTACTGATTTATTTTTATCTATTTCATCCCAGTTTTTAATTTTTTATTGAAGTATAATTGATTTACCAGGTTGTGCTAGTACGTGGTGTACAGCAAAGTGGTTCAGTTTTATTCACAAATACATTCTTTTTATATATTCTTTCCACTATAGGTTATAACAATATAGTTCCCTATAATATATAATAGAAGTTTGTTTATCAATTTTATATATACAGTAGTGGATATCTGTTAATCTCAAACTCCTATTTTATGTTTTATGTTTCCCTCACTCCCCTCTCCCCTTTGGTAAACATGTTTGTTTTTTATGTCTGTGAGTCTGTTTCTCTTTTGAAAATAAGTTCATCTGTGTCATATTTTCAGATTCCACATATAAGTTATATATGATATTTGTCTTTGTCTTCCAGACTTACTTTACTTCATATGATAATCTCTAGGTCCATCTGTGTAGCTGCAAATGGCATTATTTCAGTCTTTTTTTAATGGCTGAGTGATGGTATCTGCGCATGCGTATTTGTGTGTGTGTGTATGTGTGTGTGTGTGTGTGTGACATACCTTATCTATTCATTTGTCAAGGGACATTTCGATTGCTTCCATGTCTTGACTGTTGCAAAAAGTGCTATGAACATCAGGGTGTATGTATCTTCTTTAAAGCAATTCTGTTTACTAATTTTTGGCTGTGCTTGGTCTTCAGGCTGCAGGGCTACTCTCTAGGTGTGGTACATAAACTTCTCATTGTGGTTGCTTTTCTTGTTACGGAGCACAGGCTCTCGGGCACGTGGGCTTCAGTAGTTGCAGCACGTGGCTTCAGTAGCTGTGGCTCCCAGGCTCCAGAGCACAGGCTCAATAGTTGAGGCACACAGGCTTAGCTGCTCCATGGCATGTGGGATCTCCCCAGATCATGGACTGAACCTGTGTCTCATGCATTAGCAGGCAGATTCTTTACCGCTGAGCCACCAGAGAAGCCCCATGAAGCATATGTATCTTTCTGAGAGTCTTTTCTGGATAAATGCCCAGGAGTGGGATTGCTGGATCATATGGTAGTTCTATTTTCAATTTTTAAAGGAATCTCCATTCTGTTTTCCACAGTGGCTGTACCAATTTACAGAAAGAGTCACTTCTGAAAACTCTAGTCATTTTGCTGGGCAAGGGGAAATTTTACACACAGACCCCTGGGACCAGAGCTGGTGGGTGCAAGGTTGGAGGAAGTGAGCAGGGGTCACAGTGCTTGTGGCACAAGCTGGCCTGCTGAGTCACAAGGGACTGTTGGCTGCTGGGAATCAGCCAGGGACAATTCTCTTCTTCCTCTCCCTTCCTCTGTTGTGTGATCTTCAAACAGCAGTTTTCCCTCATGAAACTTAGCTCCTGAAATGCGTACTACAACATCTGTCAGAGGGAACAGGTCTCACAGTAGGTTGGACATGGGGAAGATGGTTAAACAAAATAGAAAAAAAAAAAGGCAATTAAAGAAAAGAAGATATCACAATGGCTTTTCTAGGGAGGCAGTGTTTGGTGCAGTGAGGACAGAGTATGAAGAAAATCAAACCTGGACTAGACTCCTGGCTCTATCAACCACCCTAGGGAATTTTCTTAACCTTTTGGAGCCTCAGATTCCCCAAATATTAAATAGGCATAAAGATAAAGTCAATGTTTCATGTAAGAAAGAAGTTGAGGAATCAATGCAAAAAGCCTGGCAGAGGGCTTACTATGGAGTAAAGGGTCAGTGCTAGTTCTTACCCTTTCCTCTTCCTGCTGATCTTTGCCTCCAGCCTGAACTGCCCACAGACCCTGAAGAAACAAGGAATGGCAAGGAGAAGCAGGTGTGATTGCTATTTTCTTCCTGACTTTCAGGAAGCAAGGAAGGATCCTAGATAACATTTCCATGCCCCTTGCCTCTAAGGTTGGATATTGCTTAGCTTGGCTGTTCCTGGAGTAGCTGAGGCCATCTGACTTTGGACCACAAGGCTTATTCTGGGACATTTTCTCATCATGCCTGCAGCGAGATCAGCCAGGAAGGCACTGAAATTAAGCAAGTCAGGTGAGTGAGAGCCTTGCCAATTTGAATTTGTGACTTTTCATCTGATACTATTTTATAGTACAGGATCTGGTCATTTCAGGAGGCTGGTTTCTGACTTCTGGTTTCTCTTCGTCTTGCCAGCTATGAGATCCTGGCGAGGCCTCTGGGTCTCTTAGACCACAGAGTGTGCCATTTATAATTTGTACTTACAATGTCCTCTTATGCTGAAGAGAGGAAGTTGGACAAGGTAACATTGAAATTTTTTTTAATATGAAATTCAGAGTCATAAATTCACAAAATGTGTCTATTTATAAGGCCAAGACTTCCTTCTCCCCAAACCACTCCCCTCTGTGGCAACACTGTTGGTTACAACCACTCTTGAAAAGGAAGAATACAGGAAAATGCCAGTGTTGCTGGATTTCTAAAGGGCCACTCTGAGAGACAGGTTTAAGAAAGAGGTCCATGCTCTTCTTAGGATGTCAAACGTCTTTCAAAGTTCCCCGGACGGATGCCTGGATTTAAGAGGCATCTTAATCCATTTAGACAAGTGGTGGTTAGAACAGATCGAAAAAGCTAGTTACAAAGTGAAGTGAAGTGAAGTCGCTCAGTTGTGTCCGACTCTTTGCGACCCCATGGACACCAGGCTCCTCCGTCCATGAGATTTTCTAGGCAAGAGTACTGGAGTTACAACACACAAGCAAAAATGTAATTTATTTGAAATAAATTAAGTTCAAATAGCTACCAAAGAGCATAATTCTGTCTGTCCAAACCTTAGTCCTAATCACTCATTTTAAAATGTCCATTTCTCCTAATTCTCACAGCCCATTTATTCAAACTTGGGAATAGATAGATCAATCTGCTTTATGTAGCAACTGAAAAATAATGATACAACCTGGTTAAACAAGTTAGCTAAGGTGAACACAGGCCTTCTGTGTTTGCATAGGATGACATTTCAGCTTGAGAATTTGTTTTATAAACAAGCATTGGGGTTGACATTTAGCAAGCTCCCTGGTTTCCAGTCTAATTGCCAGTTTTGTACTTAGATACTTAAATTATTAACATATTCATGAGATTAGAAATCAGCTCTGACATTGGGAAATTCCAAGCACATGGAAATCTTGCCAAAGCAGCATGGTATATAACGCTGTACGTATTTCTTATAAATAACTGAGTGCCTTTTTACTTAATGTAGTGCCTTGGGAAACGTGATGGCTTTAGGTAGGTATCAGTCTCCTAAGTGTTTGTGCTTGTGCAGAAATCATTTGAATATCCCCCAGGGGCTGAATTTGAAAGATCTATTCATATTTTATTTCAATCTTGCCCTTTTGACATGAACGGGCTGCTAGGTATATTCAAAAACAAATAGAGTTGCTGTGAAGGCAAATACTTTAATATTTAATGGCGTACTGCTATGATAATCGATAATATTTTCTTAGGACCAGATATCGGTTCTTGCTTGCTCCATTCATTCTGGTTCAATGGTACCTTTTAGCGACTGACTAAGAGTATAGTCAACGTTGTCTAAAGTATCTATAACTTCTCGTATGTGGGGAAGACAATCCTGGATTACCACTAAGGCAGCCTTGTGTCTGTATCTAGTTAAGCCACACCAGGTGGCTCCCTCCCCTAGGTCTTTGAATAACCACGTGCCAGACTCTGTGTTGAGTGTTTTACATACGTTATCTCAGCATCTTCAAACAGTCCTGTGAGCCAGGTACTGTTATTACTTCCATTTCACAGTTGGAGAAACTCTAAAAGTTAAGTGACTTGCGGAAGGTCACACAGCCATTCGCAGGGCCTGACAGAGTAGAGAGCTGATGTTCCTGCCTCACTTGCTATGTTGTCTGTCACTGGTGAGAAACTAATATGACTGAGTTTTGGAAACTGCTGACATCTCTTCCCTTGTTGAGCAGTCATTATTTCCCAGGGAATCCCTGGCATTCAAAGTAGTTGTGATAAGCAATGGCCTTCTGTTATCAACCAGCCAGGAAAAGTAGAAAGGATTAAAAGAAATAAAAGAAAGTGTTGTTTTTGTTTGTTTTTTAAGAAACAGATATAAAACTGTTTAAAATTTCTGGACTCATATAGCTAAAAGCAGTTCTTTTAAAAATGTACTATTATGCAAGTTACTAAAATTCTATTGAATGCCCTCAAACATACTTGCAGTATAATTTTCCTTTTCTATCAATATATGATTTTAACTCAAATTCAGTCTTCATTTATATAGAGAATGTCACTGTTAATATTCAGGGTTTCAATTATTTGTGAAAAGGGTTTCCTGATCAAAGCACATTCTCCCCCATAAAAGCTGTGTCTTTTGTATATCCTACACATATTTACCGAAATCCTGATGGCGAGGCCATTGTGCAAGCCTGAAGATTTCTCATTTATCTCATAAACTTTGATAGTTTGTAATATAGAGGAGATCAGAGATCCTGAAAGCGCCCACATGGTATTACTTGGACTGTTGACTCATAGGACTTTGGAACAAGTGAGACCATACAAACTCATGAATATTCTAGAACTGCCATTAAATGAAGAGTGACCCACCAAACTGTCCTAAAGTTCTTGTCGTCCCTCCACAGAATTGATCACTCATTTGGATGCATTTTTTTTAATTCACAAAACAACTGAACACCTCCTGAAATAAAACTGACAGGGAGATCCACGAACAAGAGGAAAACAAAGATGATGAGAAAGATGGAGAAATAAGAAAAAAAACAAAAAAGAAGAGAAAAGTGATTTGGGGATAATACAAGGCAGCAGATGAGGTTGACTTGCCCTGTACAGTTTTCTGCTTTAAGTTTCTGAGTTAGTTACAAACATTTAAAAATATCACATTTCAAACAAAACAGAACTACTTCTCTCAAAAAACTCTGAAAAGTCTGATGACATCGGATGAGTCATTCTTGGTGGCAAGAACAGTAGGCTGAAGCTGACCAAGACCCCCTACCTCGATCCACCCACCGTCCTGAATGCACACCTGCTCCCCAGTCTCCCACAGCCCAAACCCAGCTGCTCCGTTCAGTCAGATTCTTACTTGTCTGTGTAGGAACTGAGTTTGTGGCCTAAAAGGACGTGGCATCCACAGGGTGGGGAGAAGAAGCTGGCTGCAGAGGACGGGAGAAAAGTGGTCCCTTCTGCTCACGGTTGGGGCAGCAGGTAGGTTTGCAAAGCTGCCCAAGGAAAGGGCCTTGCCAGTCTGAATAAGCCAAGCAAGAGGGTCTCTCCTCCCCAGCAACCAGGCAGTCTGAGCCCGGGGAGTGTTCACATTGATTTCACAACACTGCGGACCCTCCCCTGTACAAATCACTCCTCGGTGCAACCCCTAACAGAGAGGCCTCGAGCCCAGCACCCCAGGATGGTCAGCAGAACTGATTTAGACGCCTCTTCTTACAAATCTCTATTTTTTCTTTCCTTTCAGTCACATCTGCGTTTTGTTTTCTCTCATTTCCAATGTTTCCCAACACATCATGTTTAGTGAGGTGTTTAAGACAGACTGAGAGATGCCGTTGGAGGCAATGTTTTATAGCACAGTTTGTACACTAGTTTATTGCCAAATTAAAATAAAGATGTAATCTGGCAGACTCGGCCTGCTGCTAAGCCTTGCTTGGGTGGTTTCCTGCACTGAGGCAAGAAGGGGTGGGGACACATGGAAGGAAGGGGAAGCTCTGTATCTTTGTTCTCCCGGCTGCTCGGTTTCCAAATGCAAAGTCACAAAAGCAATGAGCAGAATGTTTGGTTTGCCTACTGCTTAATTACAGAAATAACAAATAAATAAAGGAGCGTGAGATGGTTGGTGCTCCTGGAATAAACACCGCAGAACTCTTCACGGCATCCACAGTGATTCACTGCTGGTTTGTAAGAAGCCAAAAGGGTGTGACTGCATGTGACGGGGTTACCTTGGCCCACTTGGCACAAACTTTCCATAATGTCTGTACCACTTATTTTTCTGAAAATCTCAGGGCTTTCCAAAGGCACAGCCTCACATTCAGAGGCTAAGGAGTCTATCACCTGTGTCTAGACCACGGAAGCCCCCTGACAGGGCTTTTTATAAGGCAGGTTGCTTCTTTTAGAGCTTCTGTGGGTCTCAAGCCTTTTTCTCTTCAATTATTCTAGTGGTGGCTGGAGAGTCACATGCTCATTCAAGAAAACTTTTACCTCTTGGCAACCACCTAGATATTGAATATCACGGGTAGATTTCTTTTTCTAAGAAAAAATAAGAAAAAAAGGCTAAAATATCAAAATATCCTGGTTTTATGGATTTCAAGGGTACTTGGCTATACACATTTCTCTCTGATTAAAAGCTTTTATTTTATTTTTTTTAAATCTGGCTTCCTATGGAATTGATGGCCAGTAAAACTCTATCTTGGGCCAGAAAGGACAATCTGTTCAACCAAACTCTCTCAAGTCCCTTAAAATGCTCACATCAAAAAGCCTCCGCTGAGAGTCCAGACACTCAAGATGAGACGCAGTCAGGGCAGAGCGCCGCGGCCCATATGGACTGTTTCCTGTGAGCCAGAGTTCCAGACTGTGTCCTTGGGGCCCTCAAAGCCTCCTTCACAGAAGGAGAGAGAAAGCCATGGCAGGGAAATAAGGGAAAAGTAAAGGTGGCTGCGTATTCAAAAGAGGAAGCATGCTTCAAGAGACCAACAGCCAACGACGGAAGAGAGGCGAGGAGGTCTGTGCGCAGGGGAGCTCTGATGGAGCTGCCACCTCCGTGCTTTCTAACCCACAGTATTTCACCACAGACTGATGGGAAATAGCCCTCAGCAGAGTGAATCCCAGCACTTAAGCCACCATCTTCGCCAAGAGCTCTGCAGCAGCAGTGACTGTCAGACACACTGATGAGCAATACTTACATGGAAGAATGAACGTTCCTGTTTCCAAAAGTCACTCACCTGCCAACACTGGCATGGGACCTTCATTGGGGCCTACTGCTGCCTCTCATCGGGGCTAAAAGCTCTGCAATTTGCAGGTGACTGACAGCTATTATTTCCATATCACTGGCCCACTGGAGTGGCCACACATCTTCTCCACTCGACTTTAGGCCAAATCCACCAGCTAGTGGCTCATCGGCTGACTGCACCCCAATCCCCTCATTGCTAATGGACCACTCCTCATTCTGTGATTCAAATCCTGACATATGGAGCCCTTACCCAACCCCTACTTCTGTTAGTGGGCTTCTCATAATTCTTTGTTCCCAGGATCATCTCTCCTTCATTCTCCTCTAGACAAACAGAGCTTAGCAGATAGGCTGGCTTCTATCCCTTTGGTGATATCTCCAGACATCACCATCCATTTAGTAGAACTCTACTCAGATTCCAGTTGCCTAACTTAGACATGTGATACTAATGAGTATTTTCCCCTTTGGGGAAAAATCTTCTCAGATTTTTGGTTTGTCAGCTACATACAGAACAAAGATTGTTAAGGCTTCCTCTACCTGTAAAAGACAGAATTCATTCTGTCTGGTCCAGACCAAGAATTCTATGATATCACCCTAACTGGTCTTCTTGATTTTGACCTCATAGTGCCACAGTTCATCATAATACTACTGCCAGGTTAATTTTTATAATCTATAGCTCTGAACACATAAATCCACTGACCAAAATGTTCAAAAGGCTCCTAATTAGAAAAAATGAGAATTATTTTTCCTAATAGTCTAAACAGTTCAAGAAAAATAAGATTGGGTCCAGGAGTACATGCATAATTAACTTTCTAAAATTTCAGTTTCAGCCAAATCAACATATTCACGATCCTGTTAACATGCGTTTTCTAACTATACAAACTTACATTATTGTTTATGACATTCCTCTTGTGTAAAGTGTGCCTCCCCCCAAAATGAAATATGACATATTCATTAAAGTCCAGGTGAAATCATAAGATCTTCATCTCCTATACTTTGGGCTGCCAGTTTCATAGAATCCATCGAACTAACTCTGATTGGGTATCTACTATGTGTGAATGAAGGCTCTATCTGCTTTGTTAGAACTTCTTAGACTACTGAACTCATGTGTGTTTATTTTCTTTCCCTAGGTTGACTGAATACTTCTTGATATAGCTGTTTTATACCAACAGTGCACCACGTGGAGCACGTAAAACAGAGCCTAATCTTTTTTCAATCTCAGTGGAAGTGTACCTACAATTATAACTACCCACACAAACACATTTTAAGGCAAAGAAGGCTGACCCCAAGTACCATACATGGCTGAGTTGGGGCCATAACTCCCACATGCCCTAAATTCTCCGAGGTAATTCACTCTGCCACTGCGGTCATGGGGCTACTGTCTGAAGTGCTGGCACACGAAGGGTTACATATTTGGCCTTTTCTTCTAACACAACTGCAAAGATGCATAGTTTTCACTCAGCCAGGTAAATCTGGTCTTCACTGTGCCTCTGGCATCAAGGGAAAATTAACCAACTGTCAAATACAATACAAAAGCCCAGTGGATTAAATGTCTAATACTCTGTATTCTGAGCTGCTCAGCTTTGCCTCTGGTAACTGCACCATCCTGGACCAAATGCACGGTGGCTTGACTCCAGGAATGAAATTGTACATTCCGCTGAAAGGGGAGCCAGGCTGCTCAAGAGGAAAAAAATACTAATTGCAAATCTTTTCTATTTTTAGGCTAATGTGATTTTATTTGGCAGTAAGGGCAGCATGAATAAAACTCCAATCCTAAGAATTTTAATTTGCCTCCTCAAAAAATGCTCATGTCAGTTAGAGACCTTGAAAAGTTGCTAGTATCATTCCTGTCTCATCAGGAAGAACCCCCACATGTCTATACCAGTCCAGATGGATAAAATCCTCAAACACCCTCCTCACGCAGCTAAGTCCAAGTATTTCCTTAAATATACGTCCTTTGTAACTTACAAGTCCTCTAAAGAGAATGTTCAGAATGACCTCACTGAACCATGCATTTCACAAAAAATATTCCAATATTTTAGCCATATTCCTTTTGGCTTTTTTTTTAGGTTTTCTCTCACATGTGCCTCTGTATATTTTGTTTCTTCTACTTTTAATCTGATTGTATTTGCTGTTGCCAGCCTTATAGTCTACCTGAAAATGTAAGTTCCTTAAAAGCAGGGGCTATATGTATTTTGTAACTGGAGCCTGCTAGGCTTCTCTGTCCATGGAATTCTCAAGCAAGAATACCGGAGTGGGTAGCCATTCCTTCTCCAGGGGATCTTCCTGACTTAGGGATCGAACATGAGTCTCCTGCATTGCAGGTAGATTCTTTAACATTTGAGTCACTAGAGAAGCCCATCTGCAGTATAGAGTACATGATATATTTTACACTATTTATCCCATAAAATACATATACATATTGCCACGCACTTGCATGTACACGTAAACATACAATAAACATAACATGCTTATAACATACAATTGCATAACATCAATCAATGCCTTCCAAAAAAATAGACTTATCCTTCAGCCTAACCACCAAGAGAAGAAAAGTCCTGGATTACCTGATTCTGAATGTCATCTATGTACATTTCTCTCACTATTTTAACAAGTCGCTAGCTATTGCTCTTAACTCTTTCAGAGCCATCCTGCCCTTTAAGGCTCTGAGAAAACCTAGGGGGTCCTTTACAAAAAATGATTGTATCTCACAGACACAAAACTGTCTCAGATTCCATCGGGGTTGGGGGCTGTCGATGGACTGAAACTTGCAGGTAAGAACTGCTTCTCCATAACATCTTTCTGATGGTCTAGCTTTTCCTTTGCATGCTGTTGCAGACATTTACATAGCTCAGACAAGCAGCCTGAGATCCACATTCCTGCTCCTTGCCCCAGAGGCACAGGGTTCAAGCTCCTGCACATAACAAACTTGACCACTGAGAAGAAATACAGAGATGACTAAGTGGTTGCTGTTCCCTAGGACAACCACGCACCACTGTCTCGAGCAAGGTGATCACACTCACCTTTTGGTCTTGGCTGTATGCCAGAATCCAGTCCTCTTGTTTGGGGTGGAAAAGTAAGCTCTGGATGTAAAAGTTCAGCCGGTATTTTTGATAGGTTGCCCCTTCGTCCGAGCTGATCAGTAAACTGCTCTCAATCTCTGGGTCTGTGAGCAACATAATCTGTGGCAGATTATGGGAAAGAAAACAAGAGAAAAGTAAATTTACAAAGCTTAAAGATGAGCTAAATTTTTGACAAGAAAGAGAAAAGGAGCAGGTGAAGAACAATTGGCCAAACAATGACCCTGACTGTCAGGTTCACTCTCCTGCCGTGGACCAAGGTCATGAAAATGTTTTCATCAAGAAATGAAAGAGGTAGGACAAGTTAAAAGCGGGGGTTGGGGGGGTGAGGGGTGGTGGTGGGTGGGAAGAAATGGAGGAGTGAGTTTTCTTTCCTCCTATAGGGCTCCTTGACAATCCCCCCCCCAAATGTTATTTCCTTAATCTGAAATATTTTCTATTATTCTCCTGACCTCAACCCTCATTCCTACTGAGCCCTGTCTAGTCTCCATTTGGAGGGATGAGAGAGCAAGACTTGTCACAGGTATTTGTGAGAAAGGTGGAAAGGAATACTAATAGCAATAGGATTGGAGTCCATTAGATTTTTCTTTATTACAAGCCCTTCTTGATAGGGTTCACACGGGTTCTCACTGACAAGATGGCTCATTATGTCGACCTCGCAAACAAAGAATGAATCACAGTGATCCTTGAGAGTGACCAAATTGCCCAAATGGCATCCTGTTATCTCACTGGTGCCTATCTTCTCAAAGCTGCGAGACCACCAGATTCCAGACCTCTGGCTACGTGACCATTCCTTTAGAGAATTTTTCATTGGTGGGGACTCCGTCAGAAAGGAGGACACTGGTTCTCCTTAAGGGCCAGTCACCCTCTCTTTTCCCTCTAATAAATCTTCCTTTTCTTGCCTGACTGCCCGGATTGCTCTCTTTTTCTCTGCACTCGCCTTACACTTCTATTCATATGAACAATATCCACCATCATCCTGCCTTTAGCCTGGTTTTCATAATCTTGAGTCAAAGGCTGTGTATTCAAATGCCTTCTCTGAGTGTTTGTTGTCTATATACTTTCTTTAGAAAATAAACTCCATGAGAATAGTGATACTTGACATTTCTCTGTTTTTATCCCCCACAGTTTATATTCCCAGCAGCTAGAATGAGGTCCAGCATATATTATATACTCAATAGATATTTACCAAATTAATGAACACAAGTTAAAGGGATGGATGAAAAGAGTTTTCAGAGCAGTCACAAAGACTTAGAAAGATGCCCAGAACAGTTTGAACAGATATAAGTGGAAGTTCCATGGAAAAAAGTCATTGAATGCCCTCTCCATCTCTAGCCTTAGACACGAGAATACTCTAGACTCATGTAAAAAGCCACAGCTCCGGAGGCTTGGGATTTTCTCCTTTTGAGGGTTAACCTTGGCCAAAGCAGTGTGAAGAATCCACAATGGGAGCAAGATGCAGGAGCTGCCCTGTAAACTGCTTTTTATTCTCTCATTTTCTGCCTCTAGGAATGTGATAAAGTACCTCATTCCAGACTCTGCGGGTTGCCTTTCACTCAGTCAAAGTGCGCACCTAACGCCTCCAGACAGGTGGCCTTAATGCTACCCACTGACTTCTTCCCCATCAACTTATTAATTGGCACTCTGCGTTTGGTTCAGAGAGGCATGAAAGATGTGCTTAATGTGTGGCCGTATGAAGAGAAACTTCTGCAGCCCAGGGTTTAAAGATTACCAGCTGAGGATGCTGCAGTTCCAGGGAAAGGAGAGACAGAGAGAAAGAAAAAAAAGAAAAAACTAGAGCCCTGTCATAAAAGAGCAGAGTGTCAGGCAAACACACAGGGCTTTCTCAGGCATTGGAGACAATCATATTAAAACCTCAAGATAGTTAGTGTCATCTTCCAAAGATGTGTCCTGTCACGGCAAATGGCACACAAGGACCGCACACTAGACACACTCAGTCGGAATGTGTTTATGTTATCAAGGATGGATTTCAGGTTCCTTGCTGTTTTTCTCCCTGCCCTTCTTGAAGAGGAGAAAGGGATGTGGTGGAATGAGCAGAACGCCAAGGCTGTCAGCCCCTGTCTGGACAAGCTGGAGAGCACACAAAACTCGAGACTAATTGCCTCTCATCCTATGTTCCAGGGAAGCCACTGTCCATCGACCATAAATCCTGACAAAGTTATAGGTTTCTCTGTCTTGCAGTCACCAAACAGAGGGATGGCTGGTGTGGAACCAGCTGATAATCTGCTAGGTACAAACTTCCGTGCCATCATTAAAGTCTATTGTATGCATTAAGCAAGGACGATCAGATGGTTCCTAAATTCACAAGAATATTTCCAGGTGATTTCCTATTTACTGGCACATAAAAGCTGTCATTTTCTAAATAACAAATAAGTCATCAAATGATCATATTGCTTTGTGTCTCCAACCACAATTAACAATAATATATAACAGCCTTTTTACACTACTGCCAACAAGTAATTTCCATGATAATATGAAGAGGTTCAATTTTATAGAGCATCTATTGTCTCAGGCAAGGTGCTTTTCCCCCTCTGATTTTCTATTTCTCTGTAAACCAGAATATGTTTTACTCTTCCCACGAGTGTGGATCTCACCACCTGCTTCTCCTGGAAGACTACTTTATCAAAATAAAAACCCTGGGCCTACAGAATATACTGATATCAAGTTGCTTTTTAATTATCATTTATTTAGAATATTTTGATACTCATTTATGCTCTGAGTCATGTGTCTGAGATATTCTGTATCCAAGTAACATGGGATGGGAGAGGTAAAATGATGCAAATATTTTCAAACATATGGATATTTAATATTGAATAAATACAACTCCTGTTTTCCGTGTTTTTTCTTCTAGGTATGAAAAATATGTAGGTCGAAATCTCAAGATTTCTATACATTCTTACATAAGACCCTCTGTTTGGGAATTTGACACTTCGGATATTATAGAAGATGTCAGAAGATCCCTCTGTGAGAATTTTAGATGTATCTGTCCTACACAAACTTTCCAGTGGTTCCTCTTTCAAATCTTGCTTTAATTTACTCAAAACAAACAGGTCAGTCTGGATCCATTTTTATTTAGTCATTTTTATTGCAAAAACAACTTTGTAAGACTGCCAGTAGAATTCAAAATAAATGAAAAATGCATGGACCCTATCCCTTCAACAAGTTAAATCATGTTTGTGCCCCCTTCTACTACTACTATATCCACAGCTACATATCGCATCATGGATTTAGTTTTTCATTGTTTCCCTTCTTTTCATTTAATATTATTACCTATATTCATTTCTACTTGAACAACAAAATTACAAATGCATACACACACATTAATTAATACACACCACTGTATACAGCGTATTTCAATTAGTTAATCACAACCTTCAACACAATTAGCTTACAACTGATTCAGTGGTTGAACCATAGAAAGCACTTGATGAACTATTAACTGGATTCAGTTCAGTTCAGTTCAGTCGCTCAGTCGTGTCCGACTCTTTCTGACCCCCATGGACTGCAGCACACCAGGCCTCCCTATCCATCACCAACTCCTGGAGCCTACTCAAACTCATGTCCATCACGTTGGTGATGCCATCCTACCGTCTCATCCTCTGTGTCCCCTTCTCCTCCTACCTTCAATCTTTCCCAGAATCAGGGTCTTTTCCAATGGGTCAGTTCTTTGCATCAGGTGGCCAGAGTATTGGAGTTTTAGCTTCAGCATGAGTTCTTCCAATGAATATTCAGGACTGATGTCCTTTAGGATGGACTGGTCGGATCTCCTTGCAGGCCAAGGGACTCTCAAGAATCTTCTCCAACACCACAGTTCAAAAGCATCAATTCTTTGGCGCTCAGCTTTCTTTATAGTCCAGCTCTCACATCCATACATGACTATTGGAAAAACCAAAGCTTTGACTAGACGGACCTTTGTTAGCAAAGTAATGTCTCTGCTTTTAAAATGCTATCTAGATTGGTCATAGCTTTTCTTCCAAGGAGCAAGCGTCTTTTAATTTCATGGCTACAGTCAATATCTGCAGTGATTTGGGAGCCTAAAAAAATAAAGTCTGTCATTGTTTCCATTGTTTCCCCATCTATTTGCCACGAAGTGATGGGACTGGATGCCATGATCTTAGTTTTCTGAATGTTGAGTTTTAAGCCAACGTTTTCATTAAATGGATTAGTGGGATCTTATTATTTCAGTCTTCAAATTAGAATCCTTCAGTAATTATACTTCCAATGAGTTCAAGTTTGTTCTGTCATTTTGTAGGTTATGAAAATTAAATATGTTAATAAGCAAACAAAGAATTTAAGTAAGATCTAAATAGAAAATGTTTAACCCATTTGAGAAAAAAGATACAGTGTAAGTAACAAGTGTGAGCCAATCTTTAGATGTAAATGATGTCATTTATAGATAAAGTCCTATCTTCTCAAGAAGGTATTCTACTAGGAAATATTATCAAAATAGTAACTTCAAATTAGTGACTATTCTTCAAAAAATAATCAATTACATTCCTTAAATGTGGTCAGTGATCCCTGTTTTTGCCAATTTATATTGGCTCTCTATCTTCCTTTGGCTCTTCCTATGACTTTGAATAATGATCTTTTGCTATGCTTAATCCTCTGCATTCTGAAATATGATCTGAGTGACAGAACTCTAAAAGGCCTCTATAAAGGCATGACTCCAAACTCAGCAGGATTCCTGAAGTGAGCTCTCTAAAAGGAGGACTTGTTTGCTTAGCATAAAGCTTGATCCATAGTAGGTCCATACATCTTTGTAAACGAACAAATGAATGAGTCCTCTTCGTCCTTGGATCCCTGTGCCATTGAGAGTTCAAGTCTCTTAAACAAATTCCTGCTTTCTACTTGGAAGCAAAGAGGGTAGAGACATCAGGAAGAGTCTGTCTTTAACAGGAAAGTAATTAGTCTGTTCAGATCAGCCCATTAGTGATTAGAACCAGTTCACTCATGCCTTGGAGGGTGCACTGCATGCATTACAACTACAGACGAACTACTTTCTACAGAAAGTCAATAATGGCGACAAGGGCTTACACCATCCAACTCTAAGCAATCATTCATCATCCACTTCAGGGGAAAAGAAGAGACTTTGTTTGCTTTTCCCAGAGGTGACAAACGAACATGAAATGCAATTTATAGATTTCAAATATGTCACTTCTCTCTTTTTTTGATATTAGTCCCCCTGAAAGCTCAGTGTCATCAAAAATTAAATGTCTCTCTGACTTGCTCCACATTCAACGTATGGTTACATGATGTACTTCTACGAAAGGTTGCCTCACAGCTTTCTGATCCTTCCAGGTGTCTACTCAGGACACTCCTCCAGGAGGAATGCTCCTACTATTTAGCTTTCCCGATTCTTTTCCTAGGTGTATGTTGTTCTTAGAACTGCATCATATACTTGTTAAGGCAGCATGGAGTTAATAAGAGGCAACTGGAGAAGGAAATGGCTACCCATTCCCGTATTCTTGCCTGGAGAATTCCGTGGGCAGGGGTCCTGGCTACAGTCCATGGGGTCACAGAGTCGGCCACGACTGAGTGACTAACAGACACTCACCACCACTAGGCATATATGTTTTCCCACCATTTCTTTGGTCCTCAAGCAAAGAGTATTTATTTTATATGTTGTTCACTATTCATTTGCTTGTTTGTCACTCCTTGTTGTTCATGGTAGAACCAAGAAGAGGGAATACATTGGTGTCATCTGTTTCTTTGCTCAAGGCTTACTCAGATCCAGATGCCCACATCACAGGTGCACAATAAATAATTTCCATAGCGATAATGACAATGACCAAGAATAATAGCAGCGGCAGCAATTGGCACTCTGGCTATCTAGCCACTCTATTCAAACAAATATCTATAAAATAGTATAAGAGGCTATTTGCAAACCTCTGGCTCCAGTATAACAAACAAATTAAGTGAAATATAATCAGAGCAAGTGAATAATAGGTTGACCAATGTGGATGGATGAGATGAGGGTGAGAGCAACAAGTGCTTAGTAACAGGCAGCTGTTTAGAGGACAGTATTAAAGAAAGTTATACAGGCTCCCAGCATGACTCATGAAAAAGAAATGACTGAAGTATAAACAATAGTGAGAAAAGGAGAGGAAAGTGATGAAAAAGTAAAAGGTTTAATCAGGTAAACACTGTCAGAAACGAGTCTGTAGAAAGATGGACCCAGCAAGCAAATACTCGATATGAGTCCCACTCTCACCCTCTCCCATGAACTCAGTGAAGCTCATCTCACGTTCCTTAACCCACCCATGTTCATTAACACAAGGGAAGGTCATTCAATACTAAGAGGCCAAGAGAACATTTGAGCAATAGACCAGCTTCCTGTGACCTGAAATATGGATGCAATGAAATTGCAGAGAAACTTTTTCACTGTATTCTTTAAGTTTACTTTTAAACTATTTTTTTCTTTAATGAAGCCTTTTTTCTTTAATAAAGACTTTGATGTCTCAGGGGGGGATAAAGGGGGTTTTCAAGAAGTGTATCAAACAATTTCAGCCCTTCACACTTCTCTTAATAGAAGACCTACTACTTATTATGTAATGGTAACAATAATTCATTCAGTACTCTTTTTGTCAAACCCCATGAGGTACACAGAAGGGTAAGATTCATCAGTAATAAAATAAGTGTTACACTTCTTGGAAGACAATTCAAGAAAGAAAGTTTATAGAAGACTGCGTCTTATTTTCTTGGGACTACAGAACACAACCCTCTCTTCTGAGTTAAATCAGACAATCTCAGACTAAAATATACCACTTCGCTGTGAGACTTGCTCCCACTACCATGACCCTCTGCGTGCACAGAGGCAGGGTGGTAAGCAGGGCTGAAGGTGGGGAGCCTGAACCACACACTTGTTTTCCACAAGAAGAGGCCTGACTGAATCTTAAACGTGCCCCTGTCAGTGTTGCTGTGGATGTGTGCCCGTCCTCAGAAAAGAGAAAGAAGGTGAGGTTAGCGAATCCCATTCATGCCATGAGAAGAAGAAAAAACCAACCATAATATAACAAACCAATAATCACAGTATCTCATGAGCCCTAACTGGATGTGAGTTTCATTTCTGCCATATTTGTTAAGCCATTTTTAAGAGCTCACAATTCAATCTCATTCTGAGCCTCCATTTCAGCATTGAGGGTAGGGATACTACACACAAGTTTACATTCACTGAACATGGACTATGTACCACACACTCCACTAAACCTTTAAAACACAGTACCTCATTAGACTGTTAAAATACTTCAGACAGGTAGTATGTGCATGCGACAGATGAGAAAAGGAGGCTTTGAGGAATGAGGTGATTTGCACAAGGGCACATAGCTAATCAGTGGTAAAGCTGTTTATGGGGTCAAATAAGACCATCTGTGTGAAAGCAAAGTTGAGTTTTGTGCCAATGTTACCATTATTACTTCACAAAGAATGTCACATTTAGTACTGAATGTTCAGATAAAATGAAATGGTCAAGTTCTAAAAAAGAAAGAAAAATAGCCTTGCATTACAAATATCTCATGAAAATATTGCCTAGATGGGAAGAAGGATGCGGCAATAAGGGACTAGGACTTAAATACTGGAGTTTCAATAACAAGATGATTGGTAAGACATTCTTGAAAAAATATAGATAATTTGGAGAGGGGCTTTAAATATAAATCTATTGAAGCAAAATGCCCAGTCCTGGTTCACACTCAGATTTTTTAGAATGGTGCTATCCTCCTTTATTCTTCAGCATCACTCCTCCACAGAAATGGTTTTATGCTTTATTAGAATAATGGGTGAAAAAATAAACTATAGGAATAGTCAAAAAAGCCCTGATCAAATGACAGTACAGCTTGTTTTCAAAAAAGTTTATGGTAAAAGCCAATAAAAATCATTACAATGTAATGTAATTTTCCTCACAAACAGATTCTAAGTCTAATTGGCATTTTAAAAATAAACTATCTTTGCTGGAGGGAGAAATTGCTATTATCATGGTAAGAGTATAGTAGAGTATGTGAACTATTCATTGATGCTAAGTATTGTGTCATCTGCTTATTTTTTAAAGGTATTTTAAAGGAAAAGAATGATGTAAAAATTTGAGAGACATTTTTATTTTTGCAGTCACTATGGAGACTGATTAAATACCTTGAGAATATTTGAGTCGACTTAAAAAATCGCAGCATTATCCATAGCCTCGGCTCAAACTCAATCAGAATACACTTCCATGGTCATTACAAGTCCCAGAGTAACTTCTCTCTTAAATCCCTAAAGATCTATAAATGGCAAAAGGTCACATCATTTTAAAATGTTAGCTGCTATCAGAGGGAGCTGTGATGCTGGAAGAAATGGACATTCATCTTCTTTGCTCACAGGAAACTTTACAAGAAATGATGTTCATTTAATGATAAGAAATCTCTTTATTCCACTAGAAATGATAAAGGAGAAAGAGATGGAGAGAAAGAAAAAGAAGAGAAGCTATCAGTCTATTTTAACACTGATTTAGGTGAGAGACACACGATTTGGGGTAAAATCTCTTAAACTGCATTTGATTTTAGAATTTGAATAAATGTCAAGTTGAAAATCAGGAGAATGAGAAGAAGAGCCAATAGGAATGAATCCACTATGAAAATCAGTGAACAGAACATACCCACATTCTTCATCTTTTGCACATCATGCATCATCATCCTCAGGGGTATGGCTAATTTTACTTACTTGTATTAATGTTTCATGATAAGCAGATAAATATACCAGGGTGTATTGGGGAAGATTAATGAAGTCTCAGACACATGTTCAGTTCAGTTCAGTCGCTCAGTCGTGTCCGACTATTTGCGACCCCATGAATTGCAGCACGCCAGGCCTCCCTGTCCATCACCAACTTCCGGAGTTCACCCAAACCCATGTCCATTGAGTCGGTGATGCCATCCAACCATTTCATCCTCTGTAATCCCCTTCTCCTCATGCCTTCAATCTTTCCCAGCATCAGGGTCTTTTCAAATGAGTCCGTTCTTCCCATCAGGTGGCCAAAGTATTGGAGTTTCAGCTTCAATATCAGTCCTTCCGATGAACACTCAGGACTGATTTCCTTTAGGATGGACTGGTTGGATCTCCTTCCAGTCCAAGGGACTCTCAAGAGTCTTCTCCAACACCACAGTTCAAAAGCATCAATTCTTCGGCACTCAGTTTTCTTTATAGTCCAACACTCACATCCGTACATGACCACTGGAAAAACCATAGCCTTGACTAGACGGACCTTTGCTGACAAAGTAACATCTCTGCTTTTCAATATGCTGTCTAGGTTGGTCATAACTTTCCTTCCAAGGAGTAAGTGCCTTTTAATTTCATGGCTGCAATCACCATCTGCAGTGATTTTGGAGCCCAGAAAAATAAAGTCTGACACTGTTGCTGCTGTTTCCCCCTCTATTTGCCATGAAATGATGGGACCGGATGCATGATCTTAGTTTTCTGAATCTTGAGCTTTAAGCCAACTTTTTCACTCTCTTCTTCACTTTCATCAAGAGGCTCTTTAGTTCTTCTTCACTTTCTGCCATAAAGGTGGTGTCATCTGCATATCAGAGGTTATTGATATTTCTCCCAGAAATCTTGACTCCAGCTTGTGCTTCCTCCAGCCCAGCGTTTCTCATGATGTACTCTGCATAGAAGTTAAATAAGCAGGGTGACAATATACAGCCTTGACGTACTCCTTTTCCTATTTGGAACCAGTCTGTTGGTCAAGGTCCAGTTCTAACTGTTGCTTCCTGACCTGTATACAGGTTTCCAAAGAAGCAGGTCAGGTTGTCTGGTATTCCCATCTCTTTCAGAATTTTCCAGTTTATTGATCCCACACAGTCCAAGGCTTTGGCATAGTCAATAAAGCAGAAATAGATGTTTTTATGGAACTCTCTTGCTTTTTAGATGATCCATCGGATGTTGGCAATTCTCTGGTTCCTCTGCCTTTTCTAAAACCAGCTTGAATATCAGGAAGTTCACGGTTCACATACTGCTGAAGCCTGGCTTGGAGAATTTTAAGCATTACTTTACTAGTGTGTGAGATGAATACAATTGTGTGGTAGTTTGAGCATTCTTTGGCATTACCTTTCTTTGGGATTGGAATGAAAACTGACATTTTCCAGTCCTGTGGCCACTGCTGAGTTTTCCTAATTTGCTGGCATATTGAGTGCAGCACTTTAACAGCATCATCTTTCAGGATTTGAAATAGCTCAACTGGAATTCCTTCACCTTCACTAGCTTTGTTCGTAGTAATGCTTCCTAAGTCCCACTTGCCTTCACATCCCAGGATGTCTGGCTCTAGGTGAGTGATCACACCATTGTGATTATCTGGGTCGTGAAGATCTTTTTTGTACAGTTCTTCTGTGTATTCTTGTCACCTCTTCTTAATATCTTCTGCTTCTGTTAGGTCCCTACCATTTCTGTCCTTTATTGAGCCCATCTTCGCATGAAAAGTTCCCTTGGTATCTCTAATTTTCTTGAAGCGATCTCTAGTCTTTCCCATTCTATTGTTTTCCTCTATTTCTTTGCATTGATCGCTGAGGAAGGCTTTCTTATCTCTCCTTGCTATTCTTTGGAACTCTGCATTCAAATGGGTTTGTCTTTCCTTTTCTCCTTTGCTGTTCGCTTCCCTTCTTTCACAGCTATTTGTAAGGCCTCCTCAGACAGCCACTTTTCTTTTATTGCATTTCTTTTTCTTGGGGATGGTCTTGACTCCTGTCTCCTGTACAATGTCACGAACCTCCGTCCATAGTTTATCAGGCGCTCTGTCTCAGATCTAGTCCCTTAAATCTATTTCTCACTTCCACTGTATAATCATAACAGATTTGATTTAGGTCATACCTGAATGGTCTAGTGGTTTTCTCCACTTTCTTCAATTTCAGTCTGAATTTGGCAATAAGGAATTCATGATCTGAGTCACAGTCAGTTCCCAGTCTTGTTTTGCTGCCTGTATAGAGCTTCTCCATCTTTGGCTGCAAAGAATATTATCAGTCTGATTTTGGTGTTAACCATCTGGTGATGTCCATGGGTAGAGTCTTCTTTTGTGTTGTTTTAAGAGGGTGTTTGCTATGACCAGTGTGTTCTCTTGGCAGAACTCTGTTAGCCTGTGCCCTGCTTCATTCTGTACTCCAAGGCCAAATTTGCCTGTTACTCCAGGTGTTTCTTGACTTCCTACTTTTGCATTCCAGTCCCCTATAATGAAAAGTCAGACACATGAGACCTTACTAATATATTTGGCTATGAAAGCTTTTCTGAGAAGCCATTGGCGACCACCAAAGGTTTCTCTCCAATGGGATTTGCAAATTGGTGGAGTGTGAATTGCCTCCTGGCTCCTCTGCAGAGCTCTCAGGAAGACTGGGCTGGAGGGCATCATCCAGAAGAAGTTAACAGAGAGATCTATTTCATGTGAATTTTTTTTTTTTAGTTTCTTAATTATTTAATGATAGACACTGATCAAGTTGTTTCTGAGAGGTAGAAAAGGGTGAATATGCTTCATCAAGCTGCCCCAGAGCATAATTACATTCTGCTGCTGCTGCTTCTCTTTTCTTCTTTCCCTTCCTTCAGAGCAGACAGTATATACTAATGCAATGTTTTAAGTTGTTTTTTTTCCCATGATTGCATGGCAGTTCTATATCTTGGGTAAATTCCATTTCAAAACATGTAACTCAGAAGCAGCAGAACTCATCCCTCATGATATAGAAAATGACCTCTGTTCACTTATTTATTGCTGTGCAACACACTACATCATAATAGAGGCTTAAGACAACCATCTATTTTTTTCTTGGTTTTATGGGTCAGGAATTCTGTAAATGCTCAGCTGGGTAGTGAGTCTCACATCCACTTGATGTCAACTACGGTGGCTGGAACTAAAGGTTACACTTTCTAAATGGTTTTTTCACTCAGGTGTTATATCTTAGCCTCTCTCTCTCCCTCTATGTTGAATCCCATCTTCCAGGCCCTTTCCATGTGGCTTGAACTTCACAGAATACTACAGTTTCATGGTTGTTGGGCTTTGTAATTGGTGGCTGGCTTTTCCCAGTATGAGGGTCCCAAGAGTGAGTGTTTCAAGGAACTCCAGTGGAAGCTGCAAAGCTTCTTATGACCTACCCTCAGAAGTTCTACACATCCATTTTGCCCCATTCTATTGACAAAACACATTACTAATTCTGAGTTAGATTTAAAGGGAAGAAAAAAATTGACTCCACATCTCAAGGTGGGACAGGCATATGCACACACAGGATGGCAAGAATTGATGGGAGCCATGTATGGATGTGAAAGTTGGATCATAAAGAAGACTGAGGGCTAAAGAATTGATGCTTTTGAATTGTGGTGCTGGAGAAGTCTCTTTAGAGTCCCTTGGACAGCAAGGAGATCAAACTAGTCAATCCCAAAGGAAATCAACCCTGAATATTCATTGGAAGGAATGATGCTAGACCTGAAGCTCCAATACTTTGGACACCTGATGCAAACAGTCAACTAATTTGAAAAGATCCTGATGCTGGGAAGATTGAGGGCAAGATGAGAAGGGGGACAGCAGAGGGAGAGATGGTTGGATGTCATCAGTGATTCGGTGGACATGAGTTTGAATAAACTCTGGGGAGAGTGAAGGATAGGGAACCCTGCAGTTTATCAGGTTGCAAAAAGTCTTCATTTAATCATAATACATCTGGAATACAGATAACCTAGAAATTTTCAGATTTTTCATTGGATTTTTGCTGTGAAATAGCTATTACCTTAAATTTTTGAAGGCTATAGATTCCCAATCTGGTATCAATTCAAGGTGAATATTTATTGAAGCCTAAATGAATTTATCATTAGTCTCAGAGGCATTAAGAAACCCAAGGTCAAGAAACTCCAGTCTGTGGATTTTCAAGGTATATAAATTACCCAGATTAAATTATAGAAGAATAGATCTGTTAGATGTTCATTAAAATGTACATAAATAACTCTTCAATATAACAGCCTTTACCTTGCCATTACAACCCTGTCATTTAATTAAGGATCTCATGCTATTAAAAAAAAAAAATGGGTTTCTTAAGAGCAAAAACAACTCTTGTCCTTTTACAGTCACAACAAAAGCACTGATACCAATTATGACATGATCCAGCAATTGAGAACAGAATATTTATTGTTCTCTTAGGTCTTAAAATAAACTCAGTGACTTTTTAGGTAGCCTTGGACCAACAAAAACAACAAAAGACCATTTGGATCTGAAGGTGAATGGCTGAATGGTAAATATGTCCCAGAAACATACACCAAGTGCAATTTTCATCATACACAGGCTGGTATAAAACTGTCTACAATTTTTATTATATATTTTATATTTTATATGCATCATGCTGGGTAGCTCAATTCTTACTGCTACTACTCCAACCCTATAAAACACTCATCTGCTCCAAGTTACTACCAATGGGGAATCCACACTTTAAGAAATATCCACAAAACCAGCCCTCTTGACTTCAGTGGTATTTTTCAGCCCATTGATTCAAAAGGAATAAAAGGGTTCCCCAAAAAAGAGTTCAAAAAGAACAAAAATTTTGCCTTCATAGAACCTTTGCAAACATCTTTTATGTATGTTCTTCATAAAACATCTTTTAAGTATGTAGGGGCTTCCCATGGGCTCAGCTGGTAAAAAATCCACCTGTAATGCAGGAGACCTGGGTTTGATCCCTGGGTTGGGAAGATTACTTGGAGAAGGGAAAGGCTACCCACTTGAGTTTTCTGGCCTGGAGAATTCCATGGACTTTACAGTCCATGGGGTCGCAAAGAGCTGGACATGACTGAGCAACTTTCGATCTTTGCTTCTATGAATAGACTCTTTGCAACTCCATGGATTGTTGCCCACCAGGCTCCTCTGTCCATGGGAATTCTCCAGGCAAGAATACTGGAGTGGGTTGCCATGCTCTTCTCCAGGGGTTCTTCCCAACCCAGGGATCGAACCCAGGTCTCCCAGATTGTAGGCAGATTCTTTACCTCTTTAGTCACCAGGGAAGTCCATATATATATTCAAACATACATAAATAGGAGAGACAGAGAAAGACAGACAGACATACACACACACACATACACGTGCACACACACACACATACACACACGGTGGAGGAGGAAAAAAGGAAGCAATTGACTTACATAGCAAGAGAGAGTACCAAGAGAGAGCAGGAGAGAGTAATTTTTAACCTGTTTTAGCCACTTTAAAACTACATTACAAACATTTTCCAGGCTATTGAATATTCTTCAGTATTATCAATTTTTTATTGACCACACAGAATTTGATTGTATAGATATACTACTATGCAATTAATCCCTTATTAGAAGGCTCTTAAATTTCACTATGATAATCTTATGACCGAAGGTAAATTAATACTTCTGTGAAGTGAAGTCTTAGTCATTTAGTCGTGTCTGATTCTTTGCAACCTCATGGACTGTAGCTTGCCAGGCTCCTCAGTCCATGGGATTCTCCAGGCAAGAATACTGGAGTGGGTAGCCATTCTCTTCCCCAGGGGATCTTCTCAACCCAGCGATTGAACCTGGACCTCCTACACTGCTGGCAGATTCTTTATTGTCTGAGCCATCAGATGATAAAGAATACATCAGTACTTCTGTACATCAACTATTATTTCTTCAAAGGACTGTTGCTGAAGCTCCAATACTTTGGCCACCTCGTGCAAAGAGCTGGCTCATTGGAAAAGATCCTGATGCTGGGAAAGATTGAAGGCAGGAGGAGAAAGGGGAGAGAGAGGATGAGATGGTTGGATGGCATCACCAACTCAAAGGACATGAGTTTGAACAAACTCCAAGAGATAGTGAAGGACAGGGAAGCCTGGCATGCTGCAGTCTATGGTGTTGCAGAATCAGACATGACTGAATGACTGAACAACAACTACAACAATTTCCTCAAAGTAGAACTGAATTTATGGATCAAAGAATAGGAATTTTGTTACCCCTCTTGATAGATATTACCAAATGTCTTTCAGAAAAAGAGAATGCTAATTCATGGTTCCCTCGTCAGGGACATGGGAAGTACCTATCACCAGTACCTTTTTTTTTTATTGTTGCTTTCTTTTTATAATGTTCTCTAAGCTAACTGTGGAAACAGTGCATTTTGTGTCAAGACACATTACTAATGACAGTGAATTTGTTTTTTCTCATTCCCTTCCTTTCGTCATGTGTTTTTAGTCATTTGAATATCCTCATTTGGTAGATTGCCAAGTTCATAGTTTTTCTCCATTTTAAATCACGATTGTTTCTCCTTTTCTAATTGATTTATATTAGAATGCCATTCCTGCTTCATAGTCTATTTATAACAGTCTATTTATGCACATTTTCAATCTTCATCTAAGTTTCTCGAAAAAACTAATAAAGCATCATCTGCAAGTATTATACTTCCATACACATAGGGGACCCAGGTGAGCATTTCAAGTTTGAAGACATTTATGAGATTAAAAACTCTGAACTGCACAGCGCTTCAGTAATTGTGTTCCCTGAATAAAGCAGTCCCAGAAAAACATTTCTCCATTTTGACTAAATCATCAATTCACAGGCAAACTTTCCCTGTCATCCATTTATCATAAATTGTAAGATGTTAAAAAAGACTTCACTACATACACAAAAATTCCACAAACTTGTTAAGTTACTATTTAAGAAGATTTTATATACACATGACATTTTCACTGAAGCACTATACAGTGCTTTACAAATGTTAATTAATATATTCCAACCGGAAATTGAAGCAAACCTCAAGGGAGTGAAATTAGGCAGGAAGGGACGTGATAATTTCTCCAAGACAATTTCAGAGCATTTCTGGCATTTGCATGGCTCACACCCAAGAACCTGGTTCCCAGGTCTGCCTTCTAAACATAAGACCACAAAATAAGCAGGTCTTCTAAGCAGTGAGCATGAGCTCAGAGTGGTTATTAACCAATGTGTATAAATTTGTCTAAAACACAAGAGAAAATGTCAACTAAACTGTATTTTCCTTCTTCAATACAATTTACAGTCATTTCATAATCAAGGCACTGAACAGAACCTTATAAAGCTTGTCTTATCTACAGGATATTTTATCAAAAATACGAAATGACCTCAACAATTAAAATTCTTAAATTCAAACTTCAGGTATTTCACGAGTGGATAGAAAAACATGATTCTTTGTGAAAAAGATTTTTACTTCACCCCCCTCCCCCATTTCCGTCTTCTCTCCCTCTTTCCCCCCACCCTTCTAATTTATTTAAGTAAGTTTTAGGTACCAAGTGATAACTACTGTTTTTAAGACTGGGGATTAAATTACAAATGAGACACTAAATGCCTTACTGCACTGTGAATCCTTCACAATCGGCTCTGACACAGAAACGAGATAAAACTCAGCGGAAAAAGTGCAGTCATACAGGTACTAACACATATAAAACATTGTGAGAAAACAAGAAGAAGCACTTCTTTTCCTGTTACTAGAATGAGGGAAGGAGCCACAGGACATTTGATGCTATTTGAAGGATGTGCGGGTACTTGACAGAAGGGGTGGGAAGGATCTCATGGCAGAGGAGTCAACCTAAACAAGATCAGAGACGTGTGAGTGCACACAGAATGCTCGGGTAAGAGCAAGTTCCTCAGCATGGCAGAAGTTAGGGAAAATGGTCTGAGGTCGGTCAGTTGCATCCAACTATTTGTGACCCCATGGACTGTAGCCCACCAGGCTCTTCTGTCATGGAATTCTCCAGGCAAGAATATCAGAGTGGGTAGTCATTTTCTTCTTCAGGGGATCTTTCCAACCCAGTGATCGAACTCGAGTCTACTGCATTGCAGGCAGATTCTTTGAAATTCTTTTGCAATTTCCCATTGCAGCACTGGTGCTCTATAGCCTAAAAGCAATCTACAGTCAAGTTAAAAGAGCTTTACTAGCCACTTAAAGGGGTTTTGACTTAAATAGCAAGAGAGTCTATTTATTCTGAGCCATACACACGAATTCAAGGTTTTAAAGCAGGAAAAAAAAAAAAAAGACTCCATTGTAGCTTATGCAGAATGACCACTGTGGAGGTAATATAGAAGTTGGATTAAAGAGAAAAAAATCTGGAGGCAAGAAGCTCACTCAAAAGGTTGTTCTATTGGTTCAGCTAAGAGAAGCATCAGAAACACACACAAATGATCTTAGACCAAACAAAGCTATCCTCAGTGTTGGGTGATTAAGCATTACCACAGTGATTCCAATATACCAGAATGCCAATCAAATTTTATAGTTATTTCCAGCCAAATCTGAAAGTGTTGGAGATTCAGAAGAAAAAAAAAAAAAATCAGAAACATGCCCCTTGAAAAAGACAGCCGAGTCTCACAACCAAAGCTCTTCAAGGATTTAATAGGAGGGGAGAATAAAGAAAACATATGTCTCCCCAATTTAACACTTGCCAATGTAAATGAGCACAGTACCTTTTCAATGGTCTACAAATTCCTCAAGCCACACAATGTGGAATTACCACAAAGAACACCATAAAGCTACAAAGAGTCATTTCAGTGAGAGGCTTCCCCACCCCCACTCCCTCTAGGCAAGTAGCACAGTGAAAAACAGAGGCTAAAACTCAGGGTCTATAGGGTGACTCCGCCCAGACCCCAAGTTCTTTTTGATGTAAATAATGCTAACTCAAAGAGAACAGTTGATCAGCCGATTTTCCAGCACTGTCCAGAATGACTGGGACCACATTCCCATAAGGTCAGAATCAACAAGAGCTTTAGAGCTGCTGTCTCCTATAGTGGGAGGTGATATGTTCTCTGGTTTACTGCACTCCACATTATCCTCTGTTGCCTTTTCAGTACTAAAAACTGAATCTATTGGTTTCTGTCATTAATGAGAGAGAGAGAGAGAGAGAGAGAGAGAGAAAACAAAACTGTGTAAATTCAGAGCTTAAATAAAAAAGGACTATGTTCTTGTTGCAATTAAAAATGGGACATCCATAACAGATTGAGAGGACAGAGATTACATTAGACGCTGGGGATAGTCCTCATTTCCCCAATTCATATGCTATCTCATTTTTTTTTCTTTGAAATAAAAATCTTGTGTCCAGAGAATCCCTAGTCACTTCTCATTTACCTGTTCAAGCCAACAAGTATTGGAACTGAGACTTCTGCAGGGGCTACAAACACAGACTTGACTTTGATTCTTAATTCTTACTACTCATAAGACACTGACAAATCACTTATTATCTGATTCTTTATCTCCATGACTGTGAAATGCAGCTGAAAATGTCCATTTCACAGAATGTCTACTACAATTATACACAAAACCAAAGCACAGAGCTCAGTATTTTCTAAGCAAAATTCATAGTTACAATATCATAAAGATTTAATATTCATGTAAACCTGAGGAACAGTCGAATAAAGAAAAAAATTAAGGTTTATTTGACTCACTAAAGTATCTGAAAAGCACATTTGGAAGCAAAAAGGGAGATACTTTTTTAACATCTGCTGAATGTATTTGAGGACAAAATCTGTTTTTGTTCACAGAGCTTCTAGAGAACTAGGGCCCTGAGAAACAGACTTTAGTAACTACCAATTGATTGTCTACATCACTGGCTCACAGAAGACATGGGAAAGTTGTTAGTTCACTCTTATAACTGGCTCTGGGCTTTCTGTGGCTTCAGACGAATCTCAAGATACAAAAGAATAAAGATGGGGACACTAAGGAACAGAGCAGGCGATGTTGTCCTATTTCCAGAGTGAAAAGAAGCTTTGGCTTTTATGATCCTTCTTGTTGGTAAAGATGACCAAAACCAAATCTATTCTGAATGATGGTCTTTTTTGTTATCCTTGGTGTTTATGGGGAACAAGATACTTGGTTCATGTATTCAAGTTATCCAAAATAAAAGTTAAAAATATTCCATAACTACAGGACTAGTAGAGGAGTTCAGTGTTCCAAAAGGGAATAGTCTGTAAGGTGGTTGAACTACTTGATGGTCAAGGGGGAAGGAAATGTACAGTGAAATGGGAAGTGTGGTCCACTTCTGCCACTGGCTGGTTCTGGGACATTAAAAAGTCACCTAAACCTCTCTGAGCCTAGATGTCATTATCTTAAAATGCTGAGTTGGAAGATAAAGTTAGTTACTAGTGTCCCTTTCAGTTCACATAATATGCAACTATTTTGGGGTGAAAGATACATTCTAATGAGGTAGACTAATCAAATTTTAGTGAATCAAATTCCTAATACCTAGAAATAATATTACATATTCCAAAAAATATCACTCTCTTCATCTTCAAATGATCTTTTTTTGGCACTATATCCTGCCATTTGAGCCTTAAGTTTTGCCCTTATTTAGCATAATGTGCAAGGAATACCTGTTACTTAAAAGAAGTATTTTTTACTTCTTTTAAAAAGTAAATATGCTATTTCTTTGTGTCAAGTGGATAATCTCTTAATTTACATATTGATAGTTCAGGTTTGCTGAAATCAAGTTAACCTATGGTAAGAAGAACAGCAGAAAGAAAGTTTGTGCTAAATGGAAGTTTTAAATCACAGAAACTTTAGTACGCTTCTCAATCTAGGATTGCAAATTTTTAAGAAGATATAGATCTTCTTGACATAAGGCATTTCTCACCAGTTCCTTTATCAAATTTGTTTTTTCCCTGAAGCTAAATTCTTCTAGTGCTGCATTATAAGCTTAAGTCCCACCCCAGCCAGGCTCAGCTGTCAATGAAACCTATAAGATTATATTTACCTCTTTGAGCTAAAATGTAAAGGTCACTTTGTTTATTAAAGTTCAGCCTTGAGGCTAAATATCTTTCTTCACTTTCCCTGAAGAAAAGGGTAGAGAGAAAGACAGAGAAGTCTGGAAAATAGAAACCATTACAGATTAATTGATCTGAAACTGAGATCTCTGGATCTTCACCAAATTTAATCTGGCTCATCCATAGCTGAACCAGAGTTTTCAATTCCAATCAAGAATAAATCTTACACAGAAGAGATAGGCACCTTTCTCCTATTAAATAACAACTGTTTTTTCTCACTGATCTATCATCTTTAAGAGATTTAGTAAGATTATCTACTGGGAAAAATAGTGCCATTTTCTCTGGCTCTTCTCATCTGCTTCTAGTCCATCAAACACCTCTGAGCCATTTTAGAAATCATAGGCAATAGGATCCAACCCAAATTTTCATGTTTCAAATATATTACTCAGTTAAAGGATGCTTTGCTTTAAGACTGATTGAAAATTGAACCACATGATGCTAACTTTTGGAAATCCTGACCTGAAAAACACCCCATCTTTTCAGTACATGATACCTACAGTTAGGTGATTTTCCTGAAAATTGCACAGATTTTCTTCTAAGCTCTGAATACAATCTTTTTCCAATTTAGTCTCTTGCTGAGGGGGGCTTTGGCTGTGCCAGAATATTTGAAAAACAGAGGATAGGAACAAACAACCAGGTGTAGCCATGAATTTTTAAACCAGGTCTACTGAAAAAACATATAAAACAAAACCCCTCTAACCACCTTTGGGGTAAAACATCAAACTGAATGTTATCCAGAATCATCTCTGTTTTGCATCTATACCAGCTCCAGACAGATGGTCAATTTGCTTTTACCACCTTCAAGCCCATGCAGCCAGCCATTCCCAGTCAACGGCTTTTGCAGACAGGGGCTCTGATAGAGCAGTCTGGACACTGAGGGAAGAGTACATCCCCGGACTGGCATAAATATGCAGAAAGTAAAGCTAATAAGCACACAGTAGTCCATAAAAATTATGTATGTATATAATTGAACAAGAGGCAAAGACTGGCCAAGAAACAAAGCTGTCACAAAAGTTTATTTGACCCTTCTTTGAAATACGAGGTACCATTTCTTAAAAGGGGAACTGCCTTCTGTCACTTTATTCTTCAACTTCCTGCAAGGAAATCTAGGATTCTTAGAGCCAGGAAAAGATCTACACGACTGAAGACAGAACTATCACATGCATTGTCATTAAGTGTAGTATCTGGTTAAAGGGATAAATCAAGCCCTATTAAAAGGAATCAAAAATGTCTGCCTGCCGTATTTCGCTGCAATTTACACAGACTGCACTCCTGATTTTGATGCACCATTGCAACTGGATATGCTGTCTCATCTGTAATCGACTTGTAGTGATTGGTGTCTTCTAGCGCTTTATCTCTAAGTTACGGCTCCAGTCTCTCAAGTAAGAAAAGATGATCTATTAGTAAATAACTAAACACACAGGAAGGACTCATACACTGTTGAAGTAACTGTCTACCTCCATTAATAATCTTGAAAATAATTAAGTATTCCCTAAACAATATTTATATAAAGTCAATATACGAATGCAAGACTTCCTAAAGGTTGATATCATGTCTGCCAGAACACTTCTAAGACTGCAAACAAAACCATAACGAGGGGCTACTGTGTCTACATGTTGTAGTTTACCAGGGAACCACCAACACCACAGACTGAGGGGTCAAAAAGTTGGCCCTAACAGGTTATAGGGTCATCTTGGGAAGAAACAGCAAGCTGGGTGAGGTGACTCTCCCCTGTTCTTCAAAAGCACACTGGGTGCAATGCCATCTCCCCAAGCCAAGGACTCAATGCTGTTTCTGCTGTTGCTTTGTTTGTGTGTCTCCTCTACCAGACGGGAGTACTGATGCCAGACACGGGATCGTTCATCTTCCTCTACTGTCTTCTACATAGCATACTGTTAATTGATATTTGGTGATAAAATGAACAGACACAAAATCTAATAAAACAAACAAAAAAAACACTTTAGGATATATTATTCATTAATTAACTTATTAAGTATTTAGATGAGTGCTGAATACTCACATATTATTACATTACATATGTATCCCAGTTGAAATTTTAAGGAGAGCAGTTGGGATAAAGAGAGAAAAGGAAAAAAAAAATAAGGAAGGAGGGAGAGTAGTGAAGAAAGGAAAGAGAAGGGAGGGAGAAAGTCTCTAATAGTACTGTTTGGGGCATTAAACTAAATTCATCTATGTGCTTTATATGTCTTTTATGTCTCCTACATTGGCAGGCAGGTTCTTTACTACTAGCACCACCTGGGAAGCCCATACACGTTATAATTGAACTATAATTTTTATTTTTTTACTAATTCATATAGTATCATATTTAAGAGGCCTTACTAAGTGCTAGGACCCATTCTAAGGGTTTGGCATGCATGCTTGCTCAGTTGTGTCTGACTCTTTACAATCCTAGGAAGTGTAGCCCACCAGGCTCCTCTGTCCATGGGATTCTCCAGGCAAGAATGCTAGAGTGGGTTGCTCTGCCCTTCTCCAGGGGATCTTCCCAGCCCAGGGATAAAACCCACATCTCCTGCATCTTCTGCATTGGCAAGTGGGTTCTTTACCACTGAACCACCTGGGGAGAGGTATTAGTTACTATTAGTATTACCATTTTATGGATTACTATACAGAGACAGAGAAAGTTAGTGACCAACCTAACATTACACAGATAATAAGTGGCCAAACCAGGATTCAGTGTAGGCAGTGTCAAAGTTTTTACCCCTTATGTCAAACAGCCTCGTCTTGAATTTATAAGCATTTATTAAGGAGATTCAAAGATCTTCATAGAAGATCTTTCTATGAAGACCCCCTAGAACTAACACCTAAAAAAAAATGTTCTGTTCATCATCGGTAATTAGAATACAAAAGTAGGAAGCCAAAATATACCTGGAGTAACAGGCAGGTTTGGCCTTGGAGAACAAAATGAAGCGGAGTAAAGGGTAACTGAATTTTGCCAAGAGAATGCACTAGTCATAGAAAAGACCCCTTTTCAACAACACAAGAGATGACTTTACATAGGTATATCACCAAATGGTCAATACCAAAATAAAACTGATTACATTCTTTGTAGACAAAGATGGAGAAGCTGCACACAGTCAGCAGAAACAAGACCTGACTCAGATCATCAAAATTCATCTCATAGTAAAATTCAGCTTAAACTAAAGAAAACACAGAAAAACAATAGGCCAGCCAGGTATGACTTAAATCAAATCCCGTGTGAATTCGCAGTAGAGGTAACAAATAGATTCAAGGGGCTAGATCTAGTTAACAGTGTGCCTGAAGAACTATGGATAGAGATCTGTAATATTGTACAGGAGGGGTGAACAAAACCATCCCAAAGAAAAAGAAAAGCAAGAAGGCAAAGTGGTTATCTGAGGAGGCTTTACAAATATCAGAACAAAGAGAGGCAAAAAGCAAGGGAGAGAGGGAAAGGTATATCCAATTAAACTCAAAGTTCCAAAAAAATAGCTGGAAGGGATGAGAAGGCCTTCCTCAATAAACAATGCTTAAAAATAGAAGAAAACAACAAAAGGGGAAAGACTTGAGATCTCTTCAGAAAAATGGAAACATCAAGGGAGCATTCTGCCCAAAGATGGGCACAATAAAGGATAAAAATGGTAGAGATCTAGTAGATGCTGAAGAGATCAAGAAGAGATGAAAAGAATACACAGAAGAACTGTATAAAAATAGATCCTAATGAACCAGATTACTACGATGGTGTTGTTAGTCACCCAGAGCCAGACATTCTGGACTGCGAAGTCAAGTGGGCCTTAAGAAGCACCGCTGTTAATAAAGCTAGTGGATGCAATGAAATTCCAGAATTATTCAAATCCCTAATGGATGATGCCATCAAGGTTTTGCATTCATTATATCAGCAAATCTGGAAGATCCAGCAGTGGCCATAGGACTGCAAAATGTCAGTCGTCATCCCAATTCACAACAAAGAATGTGCTAACCATTGGACAGTTGTACTCATCTCCCATGCCAGTAAGGTCATGCTTAAAATCTTGCATGCTAGGCTTCAGCATTATGCAAATCAAGAACTTCCAGATGTCCAAGCTGGGTTTAGAAAAGGAAGAGGAACTAGAGAGCAAATTGCCAACATTCGCTGGATTATAGATGAAGCAAGAAAATTTCAGGAAAACATCTATCTCTGTTTCATGGACGATGCTAAAGCCTTTGACTGTGTGGATCATGACAACTGTGGAAAGCTCTTAGAGAGATGGGAATACCAGACCATTACCTGCCTCTTGAGAAACCTGTATGCGGGCCAAGAAGCAGCAGTTAGGAACCCTGCATGGAACAACTGATTGGTTAAGATCAAGAAAGGATGACAACAGGGCTGTCTGCTGTCACCCCGTTTGCTTAACCTATATGCTGAGCACATCATGAGACATGCCAGCCTGGATAAATTACAAGCTGGAATCAAAACAGGTGGGAGAAACATCAACAACCTCAGATAGGCAGATGATACCACTCTAATGACAGAAAGCAAAGAGGAACTAAAGAGCCCCTTGAGGAGAGTGAAGGACGAGAGTGAAAGGACAGGCTTAAGACTACATATTAACAAAACTAAGATCACAGCATCCAGTCCCATTACCGCATGGCAAACAGAAGGGGGAAAGGTGGAAATAATGACAGATTTACTCTTCTTGAGCTCCAAAATCACTTTGGATGGTGACTGCAGCCATGAAATCAGAAGACAATTGCTTCTTGGCAGGAAAGCCATGACAAACCCAGACAGTGTGTTAGAAAGCAGAGACATTACTCTGCTGGCAAAGGTCTGTATAGTCAAGGCTATGGTCTTCCCAGTGATCACGTATGGTTGTGAGAACTGGACCATAAAAAAGGCAGAATGCCAAAGAATTGAGGCCTTTGAACTGTAGTGCTAGAGAAGACTCCTAAAAGTCCCCTGGACAGCAAAGAAATCAAACCAGTCAATCTTAAGGGAGATCAACCCTGAATATTCACTGGAAAGATGATGCTGACGCTGAAGATCCAGTATTTTGGTCACCTGATGTGAACAGATGACTCATCGAAAAATTCACTGGGAAAGACTGAGGGAAGAAGGCGGAGTGGGCGTCAGAGGATGAGCTGGCTGGAAGGCATCACCTATGCAATGAACATGAACTTGGGCAAACTCCAGGAGATGGTGAGGGGCTGGGAGGCCCGCCATGCTGTAGTCCATGGTATTGCGAAGAGTTGGAACACGACTGGGCGACTGAACAGCAACAACGTTGAGGAGATTCGATGTGCTAGTTACTCAGCCACGTGAGGGATACATGGCTCTAAGCTGCTGACCCGTGATGCCTTACGTTGTCAGTTCCTTTACTGAAGTAGAGGCTGTAACTTCTAAAACAGAATGTAAGCATCCCGAGAGTAAAGACAAAGTCCACACAGGGTGTAGATGCTCTGGAAGAGAGGATTAGAAAATGTGCTGCCGAAGGGGCAGCACAGAGAGTTATGAGGAGGCAAAGTAAGCTTGGTTTCAGGGGGGAATTGCCTGTAGAGGAAAGCAGGCAATGAAGTAGTGCTCATTGACTTCATACAATTAAAAACAAACAAACAACAACAACAAAAAACCCTGCAGGACATGCTGGTATAAATGCAGATGACACAGGAAGAAGAGAACCATCCTTCATTCAGAGATATCTTGTCCCTTCTGGATAGTAGGACTGGGTCACCTCTCTTTACCTGATCACACGCGAGGGCCTCACTGTCTGTAAGAGAGGTGGAGACCAACATGGAGCACAGACCTTAGGCCCAGACCGATGTTCACCAAAGTGAAATCAACTTGCTTGCAAGAGTGAAAAGGAAACACTTCAACAATTTGCCAAGAGGTAAAAATCATGGGTTTAAAATAAGAATTTTTGATGAAATAGATGATTTATGATGACAAAATCAATCCTGTAAACACCCATGCCTTTACAAACAAGTACATTTTATGTTGTAAAAGAAGCATATATTTATTTGGAAAATGCTGTATAGTGAGGAAATACACAAAGTTGGGGCTCCTCTCTGTACTTCTTAGTGCATTTATTAGAGCAGGCTCATAAGCATTCACCAACACACGCACACACAGAAACACAATCTTGCTGCCAGACTTTCACTCTCACAATACTTTGTACCTTTGAGTGATTAGATCCTGTCCTCTTGATAGCAATGGCTGAAGGTTGTTAGAATCCAAGCTGTTCTGGGTACTGGAAACGCTCAGTATCTTTTCCTGAACATCTATCAGCTCTTTAGGCCTCATTATCGCAATGACACATCTTGGCTTCTCTCCAGCTAGAATATTGTTTATTGATTGATGCGAATAAGGTAGGAAGAGTAGAACATTCTCTGCAAGTTATGAAGCACTGACAAAAAGAGGTTCGGAGTGCAGTATCTGTCGGAATTGTAACAGCCAAGGGATGCAACGAGATAGATTACTGTGCATCTTCTCCCTGGTTTCCAATCTAGGCTTGCAGCAGAGAATTACTGGAGAAAATTTTCTATTATGGTTGATTTCTACAAGGACATTTTTCATATCAAAATCTCCAAACATCTACTGTATGGATGATTTCTTTGAGTGACACTGACATGCAACCATTTAACAATCAGCCTATCTTACAGGTTAAATTTGAGAAGGATATGGGGCCAATTTGTGGGAATAGTGTCAAAAAAGGAGAGCATTTAGGATCCCGGTGTTTTGTTAGAGAAAGTTGGGCAAGGTGCAAGTTATTCAAACAAATTAATGTGAGAGAGAGAGAGAGAGTGTGTGTAGAAAAGTACTTGTCATAATCACTGCATCAAAGAAAATCTCTTCTTATTCAAAAACGGAGACAGTGTGCCTGAGGACTAATTCGGCAAGTTGCCACATCAATCGCAGTTTGGATACATGATTAACAGCTGTGTGTATGGAAATAATTAATCTCATGCTCTGGGGGAAAACGTATAGTGAAATGTTTTTCAGAACAGACAAGGGAGGATTATGTTTTGAGATTTGGACACCTGGAAACAACACTTGAGAAGAAACTTCTAGGTCAGTGATGTCATGGAGCCAGCCTACACGTGCTTTGATGTCACCTGGGACAAGAGATGAAGGAAAGTCCACTAGCTGCATACCTAAACACCTTGCTTCAGGAAAGCAAAACATCTACAGGTGCCCCTGCAACCTTCCTGAGCTCAGGTAACACTATTCCCAGATTCAGAGAAATTTTGTGTTTAAATCACCAAAGCTAAATTCTTCCAAAGAAGTCTCTGAGCAAATGTTAAGTAAGTATAAAGAATTTTTTATTAACAGCAGTGGAAACATGGCTTTCACCTCAGAATCTTAGAAAGGCAATGAATGAATGAGGGTATTCTTGAAATTCTTCAGGGTGAAAACTCCTCCTGCCTCTTAGCCTTTTGCACCAAGACTTTACAGATATATGATTGTGCTCATCTTCTGTCTAAAATTTACAATGTAATCCTGTCCCTTCCAGCATAGTATTTAACATCCTCAGCATGGTATACAAAACCTTTCATGATCTGACCCCTGGTTTGCATAACTCAGTTTCTCCAACCACAACTCTAAGTGACTCTCAGGGACTGTCTGCCAGCCCTTGACTGTTCTTTCTCACCGCTGTTTGCTCAGCCAGGTGGATTTTCTCCCCCCCTCCACTAAGAATAAACTGATTCCTCTTTATTTTCCTAATTCCACTTATCACTCCCCTGGAATGCCTTAAAATCACTCAGTCGTGTCTGACTCTGCGACCCCATGGACTATACAGTCCATGGAATTCTCTAGGCCAGAATACTGGAGTAGGTAGCCTTTCCCTTCTCCAAGGGATATTTCCAACCCAGGGATTAAACCCAGGTCTCCCACAGTGCAGGTGGATTCTTTACTAACTGAGCTATCAGGGAAGCCCTTTTCCTAACCCTCTGTGTACCCTAAATCTGGGTCAGATTCTCCTCCCATGAGCTTTTACTTAAGGAAACCTGCCTTCTACGTGACCTATCAATTAGAAATTAAGTATTTCCAATATGGTATAACATACATCTTTTACTAGATTGCTAACATAGAGAAAATATACCCTACTCACCTTATTCCATACCCAGACTATCACCTCACATATAGTAGATGGTTGATAAGTGATAGCTCGATCAATTAAAGAGTGTGGCCTTGTCTGTGACATGGCTGGGCGTTTGGCAGAGGACCATGAAACCTTGACAAACAAGCTGAGTGGCCTGAAAGCAATTTGAAAATCCATGATAGCATGTGTTTCCCTTCAGATATATTTCACATTGCCCTTCGAAGCCCACCGTTCACAGCCCCACCCCCAAGCAGGAGGCATCATTCACTCAGCTGGTGTCTTTAGTGGAGCATGTGGTGTGACTCTGGGCCATGCTCTTTTCTCAGTGGAAGGCTCTTGGCCAACCTAGGAGTCATAGTGATGGAAATCTGGCCCGTTTCTGGGGGGCTCTGTCACCCCTTCTGGAGAAAGGGAGGATGGAAGCAGGGGCAAGAAGACGCTTCCCGGTTCTTTTTATTTTTCATCAGAAGATACCCAGTTCTTCTCTGCTTCAGATATACTGGGCGACTCTGAAGATGCTGCAAGAAACTTCCAATATAGCTCTCATTCTAGCAAAGCTGCATCCTAGAAGTTTGGGAGAATCAAGCTAAAGTTTCACAGTGATGCGTCAGTAATAGGCAAACACCAGCATCTGAAAGTATTACAGGATATGAATAAGAAGGCAGGCAGGGAAAATTGATGGCATTTAAAAAGAACGGGCCTCTTTGTCGGAGAAATGCTACAGGTTATTATGAAAGGTGCAAGTTCAGGGGTTCACAGAAGTCCTTTGCTTTAATAAGCACCTAATCAAAATATAATTGTTTCAATTTAAGTCTTTACAAAACTTTCATTTTTTTTTTCTATTTCATATTCGAAAATTCCTTTTAAAAGGAGCATAGTGAAAACCTGAAGAATGTAGCTTTGAGAAAGCTATTTTTCCAAGGACAAATTCTTCTGTATGATAAACAGAAGCATGAGAAGCAGGTTACTGAAAAGAAAAAAAAAAAAATCAATAAAGGAGATAGGTAACACTTACATAGCACAGCCACTGGAAAGAATAATAATACATTTAAGCTCCATATAATGAAGGGAATAATAAATATAGAATGCTTTGTTTAATAAGGAAGGTAAGGATATAATTTTGAAATATTTTTAAGTAAAACAAAAGGAGGGAAGGCACTATTGCCTTCTAAAGATAAGCTTCAGTTATCTGAACATTCACCTAAATAGAGCACTAAAATCCCCTAGCATGTCACACCCACAAATGATATTGAAATATGTGGCTCTCTTAATGAACATACTATATCGCAGCAACCCCACAGCAGAGAGATATACTCAGAAATAAAGTAGATATTCTGGGAAAGAATATCAGTATTTCTAAAGATAGATAACCCATGATATGGGATATAAGTGCTCTATGAAAAGGGTATTTATTTATACATACTTTTTGCAAATAGTCCCTGGTTATTTCATATTTCCAGAACGACCTTTCACTCACACCTGAAGATTATGTGAGAACTATAAATATGCGATATTGAACTGCAAAACCATTTGTATCAACCTTAGGATCCAATTGTCATAACCTTTTAAGCCTTCCTAAGAACTACAGATTTATCACTTCCAGGCCTTCCAAAGAACTTGAAAAGGCATTTTATTTCTCAATATACAGCATTTAAGTTCACTCACTGTAATCACTTGCTAATGGATATCATAGCTGCAAATTAGATGAAAATGGTGTTTAGAGATAACAAATCAATTGGTTAGATTAAAGGATGTTATCAAACAAGTATCAGAAGGATAAGGATGATGAGATTTTAAAGGATTAACTTACTCCTTGAAGAGGTAAGGCTTGGAATCTATTACCTTCGGGGCCCCCATGCAGAAAGCCAGCAGCTGCAAATTGCTACTTAGTTTTACAAAGTATAAAGATCAGGTGTAAAGAGAATAGATTCCAGTAGGCATCAAAGAAACTAGAATGCGTTCATTAGTAAGGACCCATGGCATTTACATGAGATCTTAAGGTTACTATCCGTTTAGCTCCTTAAAAAAAAAAAAATCCTATGATGTTGTTTTATCCCCACATGCCAGGAAGATTAGACAAGTTGCTCAAGGCCATTCAGCCTGTTGACTGGCTTGTCATGCAGAGTTCCCAACAGTTATGCCATCAGCAAACTGATTTATGTGCCCATGTGGCATTTGGGTATGGCATCTATTAGTTTTTATTTTATCTTATTAGTATATCTTTTGCATATCACAATAATCTACAGGAAATAAAGAAAACAGTATCTGATGGAGTCATCTCTACACTTGGGTATTCAGAACAATGCCGAAACTACAAATTATTCAGCAAGCAAAGTCCTGTGGGACGAGAGCCTATTTGATGGGAGAGGAAGCCTTTTAAATAAAGAAGGAAACTCCACCTTCCCTATTACCCATGACAAATGCATAATTGCTTGGCTCTTTTCAACATCCTGTCCCACTCACTTAGTATCCTGCTATAAGTGGAGCTGAGACACTGTATTTTAATTTTCAGAGCCCTGAATAGAATATCAATAAAGGCATGCGAGAAAAGCACATATGTTTACCATCCTTATCTTGGAAATTAAGCACAATGAGATTAACTCAGGGGAGCCTAACAAGCTTTCCCTTTCTTTCTCATCTTTCCCTTTAGATTACTTCTGCAGCTGCTTAGCTTATACTGTAATGTAGGTCAATGACACTACCAAAGTTTTTCCTTTTTTCTTTTTGCTAACATGGATCTGCTTAGAAAGAAAAGAAACAGACAAGGGAGCCAGGGTTTCCATCACTTAGAAGGATGTAGTGTGCTGCTGTATGCTTTGCTGAGTCACTTCAGTTGTGTCCAACTCTTTGTGAGCCCCAAGGACTGTAGCCCACCAGCCTCCTCCGTCCATGGGATTCTCTACTCAAGTGCACTAGAGTGGGTTGCCATGCCCTCCTCCGGGGGATCTTCTTGACCCAGGGACTGAACCTGCATCTTTTACATCTCCTGCATTGGCAGGCTGGTTCTTTACCACTAATGCCACTTGACAGTTTCTTTACCACTGTTTAGAAGCCCACAGGAGGATTAGAAGCCCATAGGAGGTTTCAGGGCTGGATATATTAAAAGCAACAAACAAAAGAACCAAACACTTTTCTCCTCCTAATGTCTGTGTCTGGATAGAGACCAAACCACAACATTGAATAAGAAGTTGTCCCTTTTGAAAATGTAAACTTCAGTTTTAATGGTCCATAAGACATGATATAATAAACTGGTTCACTGACTAAGCAGTGGGACTCTGGTGCCATCTCCACCTCAAAAGCCCAAAGACCCTATTGTCTACCCCTCCGCTTTGGGCTCAGATGTTGAGTTTGCAGATCTATACAAGAATAGTGACTTCTCTTGGCTGCTGATTTCTGGCTGTAGTTTTGCAAGCTTTTCACTGAGATGTAAAAGGAGGTCCTGACCACTCAAGAGTCATTAAGGCTCCCTGGAAACATTCTGCAAGGGTTGTGATATTAATTCCAAGTAATTGGATTCCACTAGGCAGTTTATGACAAAAGCCTATTCTCCTGCCATCTTCGTGGGTTCTTCTGCCAATAAGATACCAGCTGCTGAGCTTCAACTACTTTTGGGTTAAAATCGAGTTTCTGGAGCTAAGTCACTTGCAGAATATGTACAATAAACCTAGTCACCATAGCCTCCTTCGTCATCTGCAATGATTCCTTCATTAGCTTACAATATCAAAGCATTCTTGAAGTCTTCCCTTTGTCTGATGTCCAGCTCAAAAATTTTCTCTTTCAAACAGCCCTCCAAAAGCCTGTCCTATAGGGATTAATCACACACTCTCTCAAGTTTCCTCATCAGAGTATTAATGTAGTTTTAGAATATGTAATTCAGTTCAGTAAATATGTGCCCCTCTGTGTTTGTGACTTCCTGGTCCTTGATACCATATAATGAGCTAACAGGATACATGTATTATCCCTACTCACAGATGAATAAACAGTGGTACCCAAAACTGTGGCTTTGCATGTACATCAGAGAAGAGTATATTTAAGGCAAAGTGAAGGATGGTGACTTTTGTTAACAAGGGTGGTAATTAAAACCAGAAGATTCTGCTGCCTTCACCCTAGTTAGGGATCTTTAATTTCTAAAATTCCTTCTGCATTATAGGTGGTCCTTTCCTGTTATAATTTTGCAACAATTGAGCCCCCCCCCCCCCCCCGCCTTCCCAAGGACCTCAAGATGTATTCCTCCAGTAATCTGCTCCTACTTTTTTTTTTACTTTCCTCATACACATTGTCCATATCTCAACTTTCACATAAAGCACATCCTCCTTCCCCATGGTCAAATTTTTCCAAAAAAATCATCTTGCAAATAACTATAAAATCATTGATCTTGTATATCTGAACCTTATTTTTCAACTATCAAAGTATCTTTTGATATGCAATTGAATTTTTCTCTTAATGATCCTGAGATGAAGGAGAATTAGTACCTTCTCCATATTCTAGATAGAATAAGATGTCTGGGGTTCTACCACTGGTTCTGAAATAAAACCACTTTATATGCATCTCAAAAGAAATGGCTCAAACCCTTATGGGCTTTGCTTTCTCCAAGACTGGTCCAAGCCCTCCTCATGACTGCCTAAAATAGGACCATCTGCCCTATGGGAGCAAAGGCTCCCGACATGATCTTCCATGGGGGGAAATCTACTTTCAATTGCACTTTGAATTTGCCCACAAAGGGCCCATCAGAATCGAAATGTCCACTGGGTTTTGAGCTGACAAAAGGCAAAAACCTAGTGCCTTGAAAGAAAATGTGGGTCTAATATACAGTCTGTACTCAAGGGCAGTCATAGTTGGTTTCTTTGTGTCTTTTCCTTTTTTATTTTTATTGAGGTATAGTTTATTTACAGTATTATATTAATATCAGGTATATAGAGTGTGCTGTTTCATTTCATATTCACACCCCTCATCCATGTCATCTCCCCCACTGCACGGAGGCGTATGTCCTCCAGCACACGTGCTAAAGCCACTGAAGCTGGGATTTGGGTGGAGGCCGGCTGCCTCCAGGAGCCACACTCCTAACCAGCCACTCTTCAGCCGTCCCCTAGAGTAGGGAGGACAGTTATCACATCCCCTGATGCTTTCAGCTCCTTCCCTGCTGCCACATACAGCAGTCACAGCATTTCTTCCTGTTTTCCTACAAAACTTTAGACTTAAACCAGAAGGGCAAATGGAAATAAAAAGGATACTGAACTTGTTCAGAGAAAAGCTGAGAGGTTTCAAAGCAGTTGTCCATTTTACTGCCTGTTGTAAAGAAAACAAGACGTGGGATTCCAGCTTGGTCATCAGACTCAGATTCCTCCTTTACATAATTTTCTCCCAGCCAAGCTCCACTTTCTCCCTTTCTTTGTTTTGTTTTGTTTTGTTTTGTTTTAATTTTGTTTCTTTGTTTGCTTTGGAGGAAGGGACTATGTAGATATACAATTTAAAAAAAATACATAATACATATTACATGCAAAAAATACATAATACATACAATTTTTAAAAAATACATAAAAACAAAAGGGAAAAATCCTCCCAGACTAACAGCCTCCTCCAAGTTCCTGGACATCAGAAATGAAGTTTGACTTTGGCCTTGGCAAAGGGACAGAAGGTGTCAGGGATGGAGGGACTCACTCTCCTCTTGGCTGAGAGACTCCACAGTCGGGCTGCCCTTTTGAGAAGACAGCGGGATCTGATCTGTACTGGTCTCCCATGGAGGCTCTCACATCTTGCCAGGATCCCCCTGCCAGCCCTGTTCAATTCCACTTGTCAAGGCAGGGACTTGAAAGACATGACAGCCAAACCACAAAGCAGAGATGAGTGACAGCTTAGCTTTGGAGATGCTGGGGCAGAGGGAGGCTGAGCTGCTGAGTACAAAGAAAGGGGCTAGAAAAGGAGCATCTGGTGATGTCCAGCGCATTTAGTCTTCCACTCATCCTACAGCCTTCACAAACTCTCCTCCACGGTGACCAAAATCTCGAGAATCTGTTTGGTAGGCTGGTCTGAGCACCTGGCCCTGGATGGAAGTGACAGAACCCGCTCTATCCATTCATGTCTCTTTTCAAACAAGTTATTTTCTCCCCTTGTTAATGTTGTGTGTGTGCGCGTGTGTGTGTGTGTGTGTGTGAGTCCATTTTGCTTAACCAATGCTATTGGGTGGGGAAGAGGAGATCTCAATAGACATGAAATAAAAAGCATCCATGTTTACTACCATTCTTCTTTCTTGGAAGGTGGGGGAAGTTAGATAGAGTTCAGTGATAGATGAAAGTTCACATATCAATTCTTCCTTAAAATTACCCTTTCACTGGTCCAATCTCAAAGCAATGATAACCCTTCTTTTCACTCTTCTTGCAGGCCATGGAACACGTTAGAATTTATTCCCAAATTCGTTTTTCAAAAAACACCTGCATTTTTTCATGTAGCTCTCTCATGGGATCTTTGAATAGCAGTTTGTATCTAATAAGCCTGTGTGGGCTGCCTGTGTTTCATACCAAGACAGAGTCACTTGCCATGCAAAAGAATGGAATTAGAATTCTGGAATAATGGAGTGGAACTCTCAAAAAATAAAATTTCAAGAAGCTCCCCTCCCTGAGCTTATCAAATATCTTAGAAAATACTGTAAGAGCAGCCTCCCTCACTTCTGCAAAGTTACAGGCCAGCAAGCAGTTCTATGAATGATTCATTCTAGCCCCTCCATTACATTCTCCAGTAGAAGAGTAGAAGGGCACCATGCCACCTGAGCCTTGAGCTTTCCTAATCCACTCCTGAGACTGGGTTTCATCACTTCCTTAAATCGCAGAGATGCCCCAAATACATCTGTGTGTTCCGGACCTTTATTCCATACAGTGGTCGAGTGCCTAACACAGCTATCTTTCTGTTAGGGGCATAAGGAACCCAGTCTTAATGTCAAAGGGACACATGGAGAGAAACAATCTAATTTCACATCAAGTTTTCCACTGTCCAGTAGAGGGCAGCTGGTTCCAAACACATAACACGTGTTTTATAGTCATGTCACCAACACTAAGAGTTTTACCTACTTATGTTTATAAAGAAAAACAAAACCAAGAGATTCCTGGAAAAAACGACACGTTACTGTCAGGAGAGTTCATTTCTGTTCAGTAAAGTCTGGCCCTAGGTCCATGTGCAAAAGAATTATGGGGGGAGGGATGGCAGGTGGTGCCTGGTTTGAAAATGCAGATTCTCAGAGCTTCTGACCCAGAATTTCTGAAAAAGAGGCCCACAGAGTCTACAATTTTAATCAATTCCTTAGGTGATTCTCATACATGCTGAGATTTAGGTATCTCAGTACTAATTTAGCCACTAACTTCCTATGAATCTCGGAAAGGCAAGTGGACATATCTTCAAATATTTTCATATATATGTATAGAGAAATCCAAAGATACTAGAACATTCAAGCCACAGTGTGTTGGATGAAAGTGTGTTAGTTGGGCAGTCGTGTCTGACTCCTTGCGACCCCACAGACTGTAGCCTGCTAGGCTCCTCTGTCTATGGAATTCTCCAGGCAAGAATATTGGAGTGGGTAGCCATTCCCTTCTCCAGGGGATCTTCCTGACCCAGGGATTGAACCTGGGCTTCCTGCAGTGCAAGCAGATTCTTTACCGTCTGAGCCACCAGGGAAACCACAGTACTCTTCTATAAATAGCTAAAAATAGAATTATTGTTACTGCTCTTGCTTCATTGAGCAGAAGTGAGTATCTCACATGCACCATTAGAAGAAATAACTGTGGCCCTATACAGATTATATTCTTTAGTTAATATTCAGGGAGGGTAAACGTTAAGCAAGAAGCTGAGGAAAATTTCCATGTTGCCAAGTCCTCGTGTAAGTACCAGCTACACAATCTGGACAACCCACTCTCTGAGCGTTAGTTTTCTCAGCATAAAATGTCAGTGGCCGTTACCCTGATTTCAAAGTTTTGTTTTGTTTCCTTTCTGCATCAACTATCATTATGCAAGGAAATGTTCTCAGTACATTTCACATGTGCATATCTTACAGCTTATAGTTTATTATGATCACTGACTTGAGAAGTATGCACCATTGTTCTACTCTTTCTTTGAAAAGTGCGAGTCTGGGTTACTTCAAACACGACTTAATTTAAGAGGCTTAAGGGAAGTTTCTGGTTATAACTAGTTGTTATCCATCAATAAGTCATGGCTAACTCTTTGCGACCCTGTGGACTGCAGCATGCCAGGCCTCCATGTCCTTCACTATCTCCTGGAGTTTGCCTAAGTTCATGTCCATTGAACTGGTGATGCTATCCAATCATTTCTTCCTCTGCCACCCTCTTCTCCTTTTGCTCTCAACTTAGGTATAATTTAAACAATGGCCTTTCTAATACTTCCTTTTATATTTTTCCCTCTCACAGTTCTAATCATTTCTTTTGTATACTTGATATAGAAAAAGAGAAAGAAAACATTGTGGGTGGGTGCAAGAGGTTCATTTATGAGGGCCCATGTGCCCAATCATAGAAGGGTAAATAATATTTTTTTGTTTCCCACTGATGCTATAGAAGAGGTTGCCTGGAAGAAGAGAGTCTCTTTTCTAAAAAAATGTGGCTCCTACAGAAGAAGTGGGTACCTAGAGATTAAATGATGGTATAGTAGTTCAATGATTAAAGGTAATGATGGGGTCACAGGTCTAATCAGAACCCATGCATAAAGCTCTACGAGAAGAAGAAGAATTCCGTGGCGGTGTGTGCATGCAGTGACAGAAGGACTACTTCTCAGATGTGATTTCTCCAAAGAGCATCATTCAGGACAACGGAATCTACCTTTAAGCAGATTCTATACCCAAAACTGGCTGGTTCCCGTATTCTTCATGTCACTGGTCATGGGTATGGTGATCGGATGTGTGCGTTTCTTATCTGCATTCCCTCTGGTAGAAAATAACAACCCAGGACGATATAAACTGTGAGTAAACAGAAGACCTATTGGGCCCCTAGGGAAGCTCAGAGCCCCCGCGAGGGATAATGCCCATTACAGGAGTTGTATGACAGAGGAGGAAAGTACTGTGGTCACCACCCATCCTCCTGCCATAGCAAATCTATCCTGATTATTCTTGGCAGCTTTAACCTTAGAGATACTAAGGAAAAAAAATATTCTTTCATTTCCTTTTACTTACTCATTCATCCATTCATTAATTCATTTGTTTACTTAGTTTTTTTGTTTGTTTGTTTGTTTTTAGCAGCAAGTATTGACTGAGTTCTTCCTGGGATCCAGTACTGGAACCTGGGGTTAAAATAAGGACTCTCTACGTGGAATCTTTTCCATATTTTTTAAGACATCAGGCTTATCCTGAAAAGCTGTCAAGGCTGCTATCAAGAAATGATAAGCAGGAGGTTGGATGATTTTATACAAGCTGACTTTAAATGTGACATATGGTTTTGCCTTTACATTTGCTCTGTGCTTTGCATTTTATCTGAGATTATATAATTCATATTTAATACATGAAATTCATTAAAGGTCTACAGAGGAATCAGCACTTAGCCTCAGACAAGAAAACTGCAGCAATGTTTGGAAAATGTAAACTAAGAGAGAAGAAATACAGACCCAAAATGCAAAGACTGGCTTCTAGTTAAAGACTACCAGCTACGAACTGGGTGTCAGGTGTAAAATAACGTAACTTTTTATATCCACACCTCACAAAGTTTTTGTAAAGACGAGATGATTACGCACATACACATTCATGTAAACATTTTGAAAACATATTCTGTTTTAAATATATAAGGTGGTCTCATTACTCCCTCTTTCATATAAATGAGCTTTGGGAGAGAAGGAAGGAAAGATGGACACAAAGAAGGGAAGAAGAAAGGAGGGAGGGAGAGAAGAAGGGATGGAAATGAAAGAAGAAATGAACTAAGCAGTTGTAGACAGGTAATATCCAATTTCAATGCTGTTCTCTCCTGTGTACTTATTTCGGACTTCTTTGTAATTCCTGAGTTGGGTTTGTATAGGAGGAACATAATGAACCACGGGTGAGACTTTGTAATAAATGGAGCCAAATGGTTTGGGTTGGATAATCTTCTGGGCTTTAGCATATGAACTTAACCAGCTCCCATTGGTTGCTGGAAATGGGATGTTCACATGGCCCTCCAGGGATCCAGATGATCCCCACTCACCGTGCTAGACTCTTGGTCTCTACCAAGACCTCTGAGGTGGGAAAAACAGTGTTGTAGCTCCTGGGAAATTTAAGCCCTCATACAAGTATAATCTTCACGAGTCTATAAAATTTCAACTAGTAAAGACAGGGGAAATGGGGGGAAGGATAATAAAACTGTGGGGACCGTTTTCCCTTCTGCAAATCAAAGAATTAATTTCATTTTCTGTCTGGGTGTTTGCACTAGCAGTGCACGGAGGAGGTGGGGGAAAATGGCTATTTCTATAAGAAGAAGATGGTGCTTTCTGTCCAACTTCAACTTGCTTAGGTCTGGAATTTCAAACTAAACAGGGAGAGGCAAATTTCAAGCTCCATTTACTTCTAGCAAATCAGGACTTCTTGTCTCAATGTGAGTACAGAGAGACTCCTTCCTGGGCCATTGTGTTTACAGATGGCCATTTCTACTAAAATAACTGGGTTGGTAGAATTTGGCTTTATACTTCACCAAAATGTCAGCAGTATCACACTTCCGTCACAACAGAAGATGGGGGAAATAGAAGTCAAGAGTGTAAATAATTACAAAGGAGATGATAAGCCTCTGAATACATTATCAAGTTTATTCCCTTAAATTAGCACATCTTAAGGCTATTGTCGACCAGAGATATCAATCTTCTCATGATGAACATCTGTGATCTGACAAACCACTCTGGCTCTAAATGCCCTGATCTCACATTCCATTAAAAAAAGAAAGAAATTTAAGATTACCTAAAAGGCCACCATCCTAGCTATGCACTAGTGACACATATAATTTAATGTGCAGAGGGCTCTGTGCCTGACTTCTGCACTCTGGGGCTTCAGTCCCTCTGACAGCCTGCCATGGAACAGGCCAGCTATGCCTACGGCAGAACGGCCCTACAATTAGCAACAAATCACCTTCTTGAAGTAATTGGTGAGCTCTGCTGACATGTGAATCTAGAGTAAACCTGCAGGCAATGTCCCAAATTTTGCCTAATTATTTTATTTATTTAGGGTCTTCTTCTGTGCTGACACAAAAGATGATTGAATTGAAAACTTGTTAACTCTGGGGGTCTGCTTCTTTTTCTTCCAGAGAAAACATACGTTTCCATTCACAAGTCAATGTCTTAGGGTTTGGGGAAGAAAAATAAGATGAAGACTAAGAAGAAAGCATCCCACCAGTTACATCAGGCATGGAGCCAGAATTACAGCAAGCACTGCAGGGGTAAGCAGCAATAGATTTTAATTGGTGCCTAGGGGTAAAGGTCAACTCTCTTGGAACAATGGGCGTCTATGGTGGTAATTGACTGAGTCCTCCGTGGGAGTTTGTAAATGTCAGTAATGCACTTTCAAATAGAAGCAGGAAGGGCTTGGGCCCTGGAAACAGAGACAGCAGTAACCAGTTGAGAAAATATGTAAATCTGCTGGTTAAATAATCATAAAGCATAAAAGGTGAGTACACACAAACACACCACAAAAGGTTTCCAAAGCAAACTGCTTCCCATATCAGACAAGTGCCTTCTTGAGGCCCAGTGTCCTTTTTCCTAGCAGATGTGCTTAGTCGCTCAATTGTGTCTGGCTCTGTGGGACCCCATGGACTGTAGCCCGCCAGGCTCCTCTGTCCATGGGATTCTCCAGTGAAGAATACTGGAGTGGGTTGCCATGCCCTCCTCCAGGGGATCTTCCCAACCCAGGAATCGAACCCAGGTCTCCCGCACTGCAGGTGGATTTTTTACCGTCTGAGCCACCAGGGAAGTCCAGCAGAAGTTTGGCTCTTTTCCTAGATGCCTCTGGAATTCAAACACTCTGATTATTTGAGTCAAACTGGATGGGTGGTTTGGCTCCTAAAGCTAAAATCATCCTTGTGAAATTGGGGTTACTAGAGAGGAAAGCATCAGCATTTATTATCACTGTTTTTTCAAGAGAGTTTTTAGCCCCTTTTTAAAAGTAGTGGCAAAAAAGATGAACAACTACTAATTGAAACACCAGCATTGCCTGCCGATCCCCCAAATCAGAAGGACCTGACTGAGCCCCCTTGACTATTTAGACTGCTTCTCTTATGGCCATGTTTCACTGGATTCTTCTCATTTTGTTAGGGGAAGCACACTGATTGAAACCGCCCACCCTGGCCAGGCACCATAGTAACCATTTGCATGAGTTGTTTTATGACAGGAGATCCTGGTAAGGAATACAGAACTAATAAGCCACCACCAACCAGAAGAGTTCGGGAAAGGTCAAAAGGAGACACCGTGTGTCCGTCCACTTCCCAGAATCCCTCTTGCTAGCATCCATCTTGGCTGAGCGATGCGTGCGCCACGAGGAGAGACTCTGAATTAGAATGATTGGCCAAAGACCACCCGGAAACTAATCCCATCACCATAAAACCTGAGACTGTGAGCCACGTGGCGGGGCAGTTCTCCTGGGTTCCCTCACCCTCCTGCTCTCCACCCGGGTGCTCTTCCCAATAAAATCTCTTGCTTTGTCAGCACATATGTCTCCTCGGACAATTCATTTCTGAGTGTTAGACAAGAGCCCAGTTTTGGGCCCTGGAAGGGGTCCCCCTTCCTGCAACAATTTCACCATCATCCCCCAATATTCACCTACTCCCCTGATCTGGGTCCTCTCCTAAGTGTTTAATAAGTTTCCTATATTTTTTAAATCAATATTAGGTTAAACAATGTTTCAAAGGAGCATTGTAAGGAACACTTCTAAGATGCAAAAAAATAAGGCATATAAAATATATTATCAGATTATTGAGATGTCAGGAAGCCAAAGGTACAGTGCCTAAACCAATGCCAACCCCATACTCATCTCTACCTGCCTGTCTTTGCAGATAGGGCCCTGCTGTATGCATGTTTGTATGTCTACTGCCTGCCTGTGCATGCGTGCTAAGTCACTAAGTCATGTCCGACTCTTTGCAACCCCATAGACTGTAGCCCACCAGGCTCCCTTGTCCATGGGATTCTCCAGGCAAGAATACTGGAGTAGGTTGCCATTTCCTTCTCCAGTCGATCTTCCTGACCCAGGGATCGAAACCACATCTCCTGTGTCTCCTGCACTGGCAGATGGATTTTTTTTTTTTTTTACAACTGAGCAACTGCCTCTGTGGTTATCTACTGCCTTCAGTTCAGTTCAGTTGCTCAGTTATGTCTGACTCATTGCAACCCCATGTACCGCAGCATGCCAGGCCCCTCTATCCATCACCAACTCCCAGAGTCCACCCAAACCCATGTCCATCGAGTCAGTGATGCCATCCAACCATCTCATCCTCTGTTGTCTCCTTCTCCTCCTGCCTCAATACTTCCCAGCATCAGGGTGTTTTCCAATGAGTCAGCTCTTCGCATCAGGTGGCCAAAGTATTGGAGTTTCAGCTTCAGCATCAGTCCTTCCAATGAACACCCAGGACTGATCTCCTTTAGGATGGACTGGTTGGATTTCTTTGCAGTCCAAGGGACTCTCAAGAGTCTTCTCCAACACCACAGTTCAAAAGCATCAATTCTTTGGTGCTCAGCTTTCTTCACAGTCCAACTCTCACATCCATACATAATCACTGGAAAAACCATAGCCTTGACTAGATGGACCTTTGTTGACAAAGTAATGTCTCTGCTTTTTAATATGCTATCTAGGTTGGTCATAATTTTCCTTCCAAGGAGTCAGCGTCTTTAAATTTCATGGCTGCAATCAACATCTACAGTGATTTTGAAGCCCAGAAAAATAAAGTCAGCCACTGTTTCCACTGTTTCCCCATCTATTTGCCATGAAGTGATGGGACCAGATGCCATGATCTTAGTTTTTTGAATGTTGAGCTTTAAGCCAACTTTTTCACTCTCCTCTTTCACTTTCATCAAGAGGCTCTTTAGTTCTTCACTTTCTGCCATAAGGGTGGTGTCATCTGCATATCTGAGGTTATTGATATTTCTCCCGGCAATCTTGACTCCAGCTTGTCCTTCCTCCTAGCACTCAATAATTGTTGGTACAAATAATTATATTTTTTTGTTGTGAATATCATGACCCTCTGTAATACTGGTCTACTTCACTGGTCAATCTAAGCCTTCTCATGATGTTTTCCTGATCATCCCAGGCTACAGTCCTCTCCAGATTCTTCAAGCCTTTGCCATCTGTACCATGCAGTCCATCATCTTCTATCCAGCACTGTCCATTAAGTGCATCCTCATAAAGGGAATGCAAACTCCATAAGGGCAATGTGAAGTTCACAGTCTATTTTTTTTTTTAATTCACCAATACACGTATACTTTTTCCTGTAGTCATGTATGGATGTGAGACTTGGACTATAAAGAAAACTGATCACCAAAGAATTGATGCTTTTGAACTGTGGTGTTGGAGAAGACTCTTGAGAGTCCCTTGGACAGCAAGGAGATCCAACCAGCCCATTCTAAAGGAAATCAGTCCTGAATATTCTTTGGAAGAACTGATGCTAAAACTTCAAATCTTTGGCCACCTGGTGTGAAGAGCCGACTCATTTGAAAAGACCCTGATGCTGGGAAAGATTGAAGGCAGGAGGAGAAGGGGACGACAGAGGATGAGATGGTTAGACAGCATCACCAACTCAATGAACATGAATTTGAGTAAACTCCGGGAGTTGGTGTTGGACAGGGAGGCCTGGCTAGCTGCAATCCGTGGGGTCGCAAAGAGTCGGACACGACTGAGTGACTGAACTGAATTGAACACTTGCAAAGAACTGAGTACAAGGCAAGGTGTTCAATAAAATATGTCAATTGATTTCTTAAATTCGTACCTCCAAACCTCATCAATATTTCTGTCTGACCAATAGTTGAGATAAGTGCTGAATATATCAAATTTATAAGGTAAATTTTAGTTTTATTAATTCAATTTTAATAATGTCATCCTTGCCTGTTTATTGATTTTATAAAGTCAGGTGAAAATTTATAATAATTGAAAAAGTTATAATATGTTAGAATTCTAATTTAATTGGGTCATGAGGACTTTAATTCTGGTTTTATTAGTCAGTATAGTGACATATAAATGGAAGTTAGCATGTTAACATAGGTACAGATAGTCAAAATAAGCACATGTTTATCTATTTAATATCTGCAAATCAATCAATGCTATGTATGCACTGTGATCTGTGAATACTGGTTTCTCACAACACACACACTGAAAGACACTCTTCATCTTCTTTTTCCCTTCCGCTTTCACAAATATTTGCTCCTCTGTGAAGCCTTTCTTGGGTCCCCAAAATAGAGTTCTATGTACATAACTCTTATGATTCATAACTTCTATGCTGTAGTTGACTGTTTATATACTCATCTCCTCTGCCAGACAGTACAATCCTAAAGAGCAAAGACAAAGTCTTCTATTTCTATTCTGCTTCCTAGTTCTTAAAAAAGATATGGCACAATATAGTCATTTAAAAAGATTGGCTGAGTTGACAAATGATAGCATCAGGCACGACCATATAATTTGAAACAGATAAAAATGAGAACAATGAGACTAACTACTTGCTATGTGTCAGGCACTGTTCTTCTCGCTTGCTATAACTCGTCTCCTAACTATCAATAACTCTTGATATGGACGCAATCATTTTATTTTAGAGATAAGGAAACAGTATTTCGGTGAGGTTAATAACAAATAAACCAACAAATGAAATCTTGTCTAAGGGTACATACCTAGCATGTGGCCTGTTGCTGCTGCTAAGTCACTTCAGTCGTGTCCGATTCTGTGTGACCCCATGGACTGCAGCCTACCAGGCTCCTCCATCCATGGGATTTTCCAGGCAAGAGTAATGGAGTGGGTTGCCATTGCCTCCTGGGGTATGTGACCTAGCTGGAATTTAAAGTCAGTCAGAGCAGCTTCAGGGTGCATTAGATTAACTATTACACATGACTAATGACTCTATTAGGGCTTCCCAGGTGGCACTAGTGGTAAAGATCCCGCCTGCCAGTGCAGGAGATGTAAGAGATGCAGGCTTGATCCGTGAGTTGGGAAGATCCCCTGGAGAAAGGCAGGGCAGCCCACTCCAGTATTCTTGCCTGGAGAACCCCATGGAGAGAGGAACCTGTCGGTCTACAGTCCACGGGGTCGCAAAGAGTCCGACACAACTCTGCTAAGCAAAAATTCACAATGACTGCCTTCACATGACAAAGTGTAGCTCCATGGTGACTGAAGATAGATGCTGAGTTGAAGCATCTGACAAGTGCAGAAACAAGCAGATGTCCACATACATAGACGAGGCCATTCCATAGAGGGATGGGGAGCAGCTAAGGGAGACAGCATTAAAAGGACAAAAGTTCATTAAGCGCAGGCAGTGGCGATGGTATTTGAATCTGACACTGAGGAGCTGGGGAGCCTGGATCTAGGCCTGCCACTCCTCCACACTTGAGTCTAAATTGCTTTTCCTTCCTGGCAAAACCAATTTCAGCCACGCCATCAACATCTTTTCCCCCTTTGAAAGTACTCAGGAAGAGCAGAGAGATAAAGGTAAATTGTACTCCCTCTGAAAATCTTAAGTTCCTAGTGAATGAGCCAGACCTCCTTTCTCATACATCTCAAGACATTCTTAATCTACTGCTGAGAATACATATGATTTTATTATTTCTTTTTCTTCAACCTTATGAGTTCACTGTGCTTTTACTACCTTTCTCTCATCACCATTTTGTTTTCTAAATGCTTTGCACTAACCTCTACCATCATCCCTCTGAGCTTAACGCCTGGGTCTCTCCCCCTATAACTTTTCTCTTATCTGTGAGAGACAGTGTACTCAGGCTGTTTTATTTTCCCCCATTCTATACTATTTGGATTCATCTGCAATCGTTCTTTTCTCCACAACAGGTATGCTCATTTCCTGGCTGGGAGATGCTGTCAATCATGGAGACACTTAGTATTCCAGTCCCCAAGCAAGCACACACAACCCCAAGCAGGTAAAGAAGGGACTGTTCTGGTACAGGCCTCAGACTGTATGCGCTGCACTATCGGCCTTTTTGCCTATGAAGATCGTAGCCCATCTTGTACCAACAAGTTATGGTATTTTGTCCTGTGAAACCTATTTTAAGTAGTTGACTTGGAGGGTTATGGAACGAGAAATATGTTAGCAGCCAGGGACCCAGCACAATGAGAGGTGGATTCCTAGAAGAACAGAGGGAAAAACTATCAAAAGAAGATTTGGTCAAGAGGAAGGTCAGGTCAGGAAAAGGAATTGTTTAAATGGAAGCAATCCAGCTCCCGAGGCTAGAGGTATTCTCTTAATTTCTCCAGGGAAGAAAAAAAAAAGTAGTGATTTTATTAAAGATTCATCAACATTGACTCTGTTTTTCCTGACAGCACCGAAAGAAAGCTTGGAGTAGATCTGATACACTGGAGTGAAACATCCCCACCCTAGTAACTATGGCACATCTCCTGTAGCAGCTGGCATTCATCTCCATCCATCAGGAGAGCAGCAAGGGCTATTCACGAGAAACAAATGTTCTAGATAGAGTGTGTCAAACACCGAATGATGGAAACCTCTGAGAAACCGCAGGGAGTATGCAGGAAGCAAACAGACCAGAGTGTTGAAAAGACCTCTGACCATTTTCCACAGCACAGCATAACTTGGAATCAACCTGAAATAATGCATCTGACCTTCATAAAAGGGTAATGGATGGGCATTTAACATTAGGCCAGTCAGACTTCAGAGAACAAGAATTCTAATAAGGACAGATGATGAGTCAAAAATAAATAAATAAGGAGGTAGATAACTAAATAAAAAAAGATCTGCTCCCCAAAGAAGGTTAAGCAGGTAGCCTATTTGGCATATTTGAAGGATTACCAGCCTCTGATATAGGTTTGTTTTCATTTTTGAGAAAACTTCTGTTCACAGGTCCACAGAAACAACTATCTTCTGCGACCCATTCATTGGTATAAGAAGCATGCAGTTTCCAGATCACTCTTACTTTATATTTCAAGATTAATTCAGGCTATCTCTACCCTCATTAAATACATGTTAAAAAGGAATAACACCAAAAGACAGAGTTCTATTTCCCCCACTTTGGGAAAGAAATATCACCTGAAGTCAACTAGAAGGCATTACCTAAACTTAGAAATGATTGACCTCTGGGTATTTATAGGGCTTCCCTGGTGGCTCAGATGGTAAAGAATCCACCTGTAATGCAGGAGACCTGGGTTTGATTCCTTGTTTGGGAAGATTCCCTGGAAAAGGGAACAGCTACCCACTCCAATATTCTTGCCTGGAGAATCCCATGGACAGAGGAGCCTGGCAGGCTACAGTCCATGGGGTCACAGTTGGACACAACAGAGCAACTTTCACTACACTCACTACTGGGTACTTATAACTATTCTACTTGTTTGAAATCTGGCTAGTTACTTTAATGTGGCTAATAAAACTCTGAATTATAGCATCAACATTATAAACTCACCTTTATGCAGATATGTTAGTTGTTTCCTTGTAGATCAGTGATTCATAAATATTTAATGTATCAGATGCTTATTATATGTGATAGACACAACATCTTACAAATGAGGAATAACAAATATGTGATCTTAATTATGCAAGAAGCTTCTTTCTAAGAACAACAAAATGATATGCATTGCTACTTAAAGCTTCATGAAATAAAACAGTGAATTACTAGTTAACCTGGTAAGTTCTGGAAAACTAGGCACATTCTAAATCTGCCTTTCTTTTATTTCCTTTTTAAATTAGTGTTAGAGAAACAGAGATAAAAGTCAATAAAAACCAACTGTGTACCTACTCTGTACCACACTGTGTTAAAATAAAAAAGACTGGTTTGATTAGATTTTTAAATCTATGAATGTTATCATAAGTGGTTTGATTTCTATAAAATAGTACAAAGTATATGGCTGTTTCACATGTAGTTCCACATACAGAGGGGGAATGGCTTAGATCAGTGGTTTCACTTTTTTCTTTTCTTGTTTCTGTCTTACCACTGTGTTCTATGGATCCCAGGAGTCCCAGAGGGCCCCACAGGGCCACCTTGGCGTGACAGGGGAGTTTGCAGGTGGGCACTGCTCCTGGCGCTCTGCCCATTTCAGAGCACTTTACACTTATTATTCTGTAGCTTATTTGAAACCCAGGGGCTTGGACGACTGTTGGAACATCACCCAGAGGAAAAAAAATGTAGATATGGCATGCTTTCTTGGATTGGATTTGATTTTTGAAGGCTCAAGAAAAGAACAGAACAATGTTTGATGGACTGAAACAGTATAAACACTCAGCTATACCCAGGAAGGATCAAAGGATGCAATCTCTCCCTTACTCCCTTTAGCCATCATTGCCCAGGCTAAATGCAGGCAAGCTAGTATTTGTTTCAAAAAAAGAAAGAAAAAAAAAACCTACAGAAAAGTCACTTCTACTGAAGTTTGGAAAATACAACTTCCGTTCTGTTTCTGGATTCATGCGTTGTACTTCTTTATGAATGAAACATACATTATTTTTTAAAAGATTAGAGGCAAATGCATGATCTTGTGTACAAAGGGACAGATAAAAGAGTTAGGGTAGAATGAGCAAGTGTTGCCTGTCTGCCAAGGGAAATGCCACGCACCCCCTTTGATGTATTATACAATACACTTGCTCCCCTCGGCCTCACCAGATAATGCCAAGTGAGTGCTATGCAAAGTCCTGGAATTTTAAATATTAATCATGCTCTTCTTGGCTAGAAAAGATAAAATTATATATAAAATTATAAAAAAGATAAAACTATGACTTAGAAATTATTAAAACCTACAGGGATTTTTTTTTTCCTTTTAACTGTCATTTATTCACATCGAAAAATTAATTTTATAATTAGAGAAAATAAATGAGTCAAAGCTAGTTTCACACTGTATTTTTCTTTTCAAGATCCAGCCTCAGAGTCCAAAACCCACCTAAGTTCAATTCAAATCCTCAGCCACATGTTGGACATGACTGGAACCCAAAACCCTGTGCTCTGATTGTTAGAGACAAGAAAGTGGATCAAGTCGCAATAGCCCATCGAGGACTCTGCATTCTATTTTTCCTTTTTTTTTTTTTTTTTGGACTCTGCATTCTAAAGGGGTGATTACACAGGGTCAAGAACAATTGTAATCAGGAGCGAGAAGTGCTGGACAGAAGCAGATGCCTGGGAGATCAGGGGGAGTGAGAAAGTTTTGTTAGCGGAATTGATTCAGTTTTATGGAGTAGGTGGCATTTGAGGATGATTTTAACTCAGAGAAGTTAACTGGAGAAGGCAATGGCAACCCACTCCAGTACTCTTGCCTGGACAATCCCATGGACGGAGGAGCCTGGGAGGCTGCAGTCCATGGGGTCGCGAAGAGTCGGACACGACTGAGCAACTTCACTTCACTTAACTCAGACAGTAAAGAATCTACTTGCAATGCAGGAGACCTGGGTCCGATCCCTGGGTTGGGAAGATTTCCCTGGAGAAGGGAATGGCAACCCACTCCAGTATTCTTGCCTGGAGAATCCCATGGACACAGGAGCCTGATGGGCTACAGTCCATGGGGTCTGCTAAGAATGGGACATGACTGAACGACTAACACTTAAAGGTTTAATCATCTTTGTTCTTTATTTGCCAGCTTCATGCAGCCTCAGGCAAGATACTAAACTCTCAAGACTCAGTTTCCCTATCTGTTAAACACAAAAGCAGCAACTTAAAAAGTCCAACATCTTTTAGGCTCTGATTCAATAATTTCATCATTCTTCCTAAGAGAAGCTGAGGACACTGCCAAGCACACTTCTTTTCTATCCCAAAAGGTCACATGCGTGCTAAGTCACTTCAGTCATGTCTGACTCTTTGTGACCCCATGGACTGTAGCCAGCCAGGCTCCTCTGCCCATGGGATTCTCCAGGCAAGAACACTGGAGTGGGCTGCCATTTCCTTCTCCAGGAAAAGGTCACATATATACATGCTATAGACCACCCAAGCAAATGACAAGAGGAATTAAGCCCAGGATGTAAAAAGAAGAGGCAACAAGTCAAAAATCACATGCTTATTTAGAACGTGCCACATTCAGTATGGTAATTAAAACCTAAACATCTGGAAAAAATGCAAACAGTGTTTCATGTTGGCATGTATCAAGAGACCGGCAAGAATGATCAATGTGTTCTGGAGAGCCAGGATCCTATTTATAGGATGAAAGTCTTGGAAGGCTCTCTCAGCAGGAACAATATTAATTAAGTGGTGATAACACAGAAAGAAGAAGGAACTGGGATATGCAGGGGGCACAGGAAACATAAAGAACAAATAATCTCTAGGTTTTTTCTTTGCTGGGAACATACTGTACAGAGAGTACAAGCATATAACAACTAAATGAATTGGCTGTTCTGAGTTTTAAAAAAAACAAACAAAACACCTTTTTTTCTTCTCTCTCCCGATGGATTCCACTTAGGATTTTGTATTCTTTAATCCTTGAAGATGTTCTACAACACTGCATGAAGGCAGCATAGCTAAGGTTGGTTGGGAGTGATGGGTAAGGTTTTATGGACAGATGCACATGGAATATAAAGAAGTTTTCCTTTTTTAGGCAGAAAACAAATAAACTCAGTGGGAATATAAGAGTAAGACTTAGGTTTCAGCATTGATTTTTTTTTTTTCTATGATACATTTGTATTACTTTTTCCCATCACCCTCTACATCCCAGATGTCCATTTCAGGTACAGGTTAAATCATCTTTCCTCACAGAAGATTATATATAGGTAGCCAATAAATTACTTCTGAATCCAGCAAGCCTTGGGATTTATCATAAACTGGGAGGGGGGAGTGTGTTCCCTTAGAGTCATGGTGACAGATAGGTAGCCTGCCTCTCCTCTGGCACCTGTGCATACTCACCCTTGTGACTTTTGAGCCTACCTCATACATCTGATGGAGAAGGCAATGGCACCCCACTCCAGTACTCTTGCCTGGAAAATCCCACGGACAGAGGGGCCTGGTAGGCTGCAGTCCATGGGGTCGCTAAGAGTCGGACACGACTGAGCCACTTCACTTTCACTTTTCACTTTCATGCATTGGAGAAGGAAATGGCAACCCACTCCAGTGTTCTTGCCTGGAGAATCCCAGGGACAGGGGAGCCTGGCGGGCTGCCCTCTATGGGGTCGCACAGAGTCGGACCCGACTGATGTGACTCAGCAGCAGCAGCAGCAGCATATATCTGAGGCCAGGTGTCGAGCTGCTTTGACACAGAGGATGTTTGAGCTAGGATAATACCTGGGAGCCAGATTTCTATGTCTCTCAGTCAGTTAAGGTTGCCTAGACTGACCTAAGATGAGATTATAGTTTTTACTGTAACAGACAAATCCAAGGAAAGCTGCTGTAAATTACAGCAGGCTTGCAGAGAAACAGCCAATGAATGATCATCAATTTAAACTGTAAATATGGGCCTGTTTTGTTCGGGAGGCTGCTCCCAGTAATGCCCCCTAACAAGCTGCCTGGAAAGCCAGGACATGAGGCCCACTGCTGGAGACATGTTGATTGAAGAACTGTGCTTGTCCTGACAAGCTGCTAAAAATAGCAAGAAGAACAGGAAGGCAAAACGGGTTCCTGGGAATGTAAGACAGTTACTCTGATGTCAGTTTTATTCCAATTGCTCTCACTGATATGAAGAGGAGAGAGAAGTATTTGGTACAAAAGATGTTAACTTGCTAGACAGCACCCCAGAGACTTAAAAGAATTAATACTACCCTTAAAAGGAGACTGCCTTTTCACTGGAGGATGTAGAAGTCCTAGGAGAATCAGAGCAAACCTGAATGCCTTTGTCCTGCATAATTAATATAGCCTGATATTTCTTTTCTTCTTCTGCTGCTTTTTTTTTTAAAAAAAAAACATAAACTCTCATTGATTGGGGGAAATATATTCACACTGTAAAATGTTGGGCAGGTACTATCTCTTTGGTTCAAGTATGTCCCTTTGGGGGGGAAGAGTCCATATTTCATGGTGATAAATTCACCTCATAAGTAGAAAAACTGAACACAAATATACTGCTATGTCAACTTTATTGATTTTTGCACCATTGTAAAGACCTTCATCGTCCTCCAATATTTCTTAAATCTATCAGCATCTCAGAAAGTGACCCTGAAAGCCTCATTTATCTGTAGAGGAAAAGATCCCTTCTCTTAGGTTCACCCATAAACATCGTGATTTAAACAGCTCAGGCCTGCCTCTGCTTCTGGAAGGGAATCTGCACTGAGAAAGCTGTTCTCAGAGTCATGCGCAACAGTTTCTTTTTCTCTGGAAAAAGGAATAGCCGGGTTTTAATTTCAGCTAAATGCCCATAGCCAAATATCTTTTTGAAAGTCCTGCGAGTAACTATCGTTAACTATGCACCTTGATTGACATTGATATATTGACATCAAAAGGTTCGATGGCAGGGCTCCTTTCTGTATTACGTCTAAGCTTTCCTTCTAGCTTTAGGAGCTACCTTTGGACTTGAGATCTCATTCTGCAAGTCCCGTTCCTGCTAACAATCTTGTAGCTTTCAGGTCACTCCCATGTACTCTGCTGCTACAGAAAAGCCTATGCTGACATTCAGTACTTGACATGTGACTTTTAAAACCATATTCCTTTCTAATGGCATTAATAAAGCAGAGACTATCCCTAGATCAGAACAATTCTAAGGTCTCTTCTAGATGTAAATTCCTTTATTTTGACTGTATCACTTTACAAATGTAAACGACTCACCCAAAGACACCTGCTAGGTGGAAGCAGAGTCAGAGACTTCTTAGTTACAGAAAAAAGTCATACTGCATTTACTACTAGAATACAGGATCTCTGAGGGTGGAAAGCTGGCTTATTTCTTTCTATATCTCATGGTGCCTACAATTGGTTGATTGTTAAGTAAAATTTACTAAAAGTGTGAACTAGAGGAAAAATCAATAGAGATTACAAGAATTGATTCAAAGCCAACAAACACAGATAAATCTCATTATAAAAAATAAAGGATATAAGTTCAGCTCCTCAATTTAAGACTGTATACAACAGATCAAAATTGTTTAGATGTAATTGTTGATGCTGGACCAGTCATCAGTCACGAAGGGCAAGATAGGAACGTTCAGGGTAAATCTCTAAATTTGTGAGGCTGACATTATTTAACTGTGCTGCCCAATACTGTGGCCAACAGCCACATGTGGCTATTTACATTCAAATTAACTAAAATGAAATTAAATATAAAATCTGGTTCCACAGGCACACTAGCCATAATTTAAGTAATAGCCCCAAGTGCGTAGAGTCTATAGCACTGGACAGCTTAAAGGAACATTTCTATCATTGCAGAAAGTCTACTAAACACTGATATTTATAGAGGATGATCACTACTTATTTCCAGTAATTATTTGATGGAGGAAGAGAAGAAAGATGAGCAAAGGAGAATAAAGCGAAGAGAAAATACGATAAGGCCTTAGCTATTCTGTGCTAAACACTTGAAGTGCCTTAGTTAATGTAGTCCTTAAAACTTTCTTCCTGAGGTAGGTACTATAATTATCCTTATTTTCAATTTGATGACACTGTGCTAGGAGAGATTAAGTAAATCGCCTTAGTTATATACTTGTTAATTGGCTTAGCTGGGTTTTTACTCAAGCCATCTGACTTCAGAGTCTATGCACAATGGAAAATTATGCCGCTCCAACGGAAAAACTTGAAATGTTTAGAGCCAGAAGAAATATTACACCCTATCTAGGCGGTTCTTAAACCCAGATATATACCAGAAGCACCTGAGGAACTTGGACAAGATATAGTTCCCTGAGCCCTAAGCCAGAGCAACAGGGATAGGGCAGAGGTTTGCACACTCTACGATGCTCATTGCTCTGAATATACAGTTAGAGCTGAGGATGACTGTTTACAGATATACTAATCCACCTTCCACAGGCCAGATGACAAAATGTAGTACCTACCTGCTCAAGGTCAATGATAGTACCTATTGACAGATCTGATATGAGAACATAGGTATCAGGGCTACCAACAGAACATGGCTTGGGATAAATGAACAACCTTTTTCAATTTCCTGATAGATATTTTTATCTATTCATTTAACTTATATAATACTTAGAAATTACATGTCAGAATTTGATAGTGCAAATTTTTAAAACCAGACAATGAATGTACCACTCTCCTCCTAAAACAAATAGGTCTTTCTCATTTAAAAGCAAATATTATTTTCTTCCTAAGAAAATAACATCCCTCTCTGAAGAATAAATAAACCCTATCTTCATGACTGCTCCCTGATGTATCAGATGGTAAAGAATCTGCCTGCAAAGCTGGAGACTCTGGGTCGAGAAGATACCCTGGAGAAGGGAATGGCTACCCACTCCTGTATTCTTGACTGGAGAATTCCTAGGACAGAGGAGCATTCATGGGGTTGCTAAGAGCTGGACACGACTGAGCAATAACACTTTCACTTTTCACTGAAGAATAAATAACTTCTCATCATGACGGCAGTATAATGCAGTGGAAACAGGATGATCGCCAAACAAGAAATCTGGATTCTTGTCCCACTGTGCCTATAACTCTGTGACGGAGGTAAGTGATTTCCTTTCTTTGAACTCTAGTTTCCTCATCTGTAAAACTAGTATGTGGTATATGATGATCTTCAGGGTTCCTTCCAGCATTGCCTCCAACAAGACATTTGTGTGCAATCTGAATAAACTTTAGAAATGAAACTTCCAACCTGCTAAGGACAATGCATTCACTTCAATTCTAGTCAATCTATTTATTCCATGTCAAGGGAATAGAGGTGGACATTGCATGAAAATCCTATTTTTTCTTTTGTTTTGTCAAGCTTCATTCTGATTCCTGCCACTGACTGGTCAGAGCTCTTGTAAGAGTCTGGAACATCCACACAACAGGACATTCCCTATAGCTGCCTTTTGGAAATGATAATGATATATCTGCCTCTCTCTCTCCTACATTCACAGCTGCTGATCTGAAAATTATGATGTGTCAGACATTTTACCACCTTAACATCCATCAACTCATCTTTATATCTCTTAAAGCTTAACTGTAATGGATTTTTAGGTGGTTTAGAGAGGTGAGCCAGCCAAGACAAAAGTCACATCATGAATAAACAGCATGCTGAATACACACTTCTTACCTTACGCTTGTTGGTAGGACACACGTAGAGATAGCTTAAAATCGTTTTCAACCCAACTTTATCATTCAGCTTCTCATAGGTTGTCCCATAATCGGTTGACCTATAATTCAAAAGGAGCATTAATGAGGACAGAAGTATACGTCATTTGCCTGCTTGTCAGTGTAATGCATGTTTTACATAGTAGAATGGCTCTCCAGAGGTTTCTAAATGATTCATGTAGTATATAATGATGCTTAATTATGTACACAGTAGCATCATGTGAGTGGTTAACATTTGCATTTAAATTGAATTGGTAAAAATTAAAACTCCATCTCTCACTGCTCCTTAAGGTACGTGCATTGCATAGAGAATGTGTTTAATTTTCAAAGATTAAGAATGAGGGTGTCCCTTGAATCAAGACTAAGAAATAAAGACCTTTTACTTAGATCTGACATTTCCAAACTTCTGCTTTATCTTTGGCAGAATGGAAAAGTAGGTTCTCCTGATTTATCTACAAATTGTGTTTTCTTTCATGAGTCATAGAATATACGGTGGGCTAGTCCCTCCAAAGGTCATTCAGTCTTCTCTTATTATTTAAGAATAAGAAGATGTCTTAATAGTAAGTGAAATTTCACAGTTCTACTCAGTGGCCTTTTCCAGTGTTAAGCCACCTGGAGTTGGGAGGATATTACTTCTTGGCACTGACTCTGTCTTTTTTGGAGATTCTCTCATCTTTTCTTGACATTGGTCAATGACTTATTAATTCAGACTGAATAAACAGACCTTAATCACCTTCTCTATATAAGTCTATTATGTATTTCAGAATTGTACATCTTATTAGATCATCATTGCACATCTTATTAGATCATCATTGCAACCAAGTTCAGTAGGAAATATTATATGTATTTGGAGAAAGTGGTTGAGTGAACATGAATGATCTTTTCAAAGTCAGTTAGAGTTTGACTCTAGGTATTCTGACTTTAAGCTCTGTGTTACATTATACCACAGCTTTTTTTTTTTTTAATTTAAACAGAACAAATATAAAATCTGTCACTTTACACATATAGGAGCTTTCTTTACACATATAGGAGATTCCCAAAGAAAATGCAATTCATCCATTCACATTTGTAGAGCCTCTAAAATGAACCAGGCTCTGTGCTATGTTCCAGGATACAGCCCCAACTTTCAAGAATCCAATAGCTTTGAAAGGCAGAAAAAGAAAGTGGCAATGTGTTATATGTAACGAAAGAGATGAAAATTAACAAGACTCAGAAAATAAAGTTGGTTTAATCAGAAAAATCACAAAAATGCAATTATTCAAACTTATTTATGATATGAGAAAAGTTTCATATTTCCATACACCATAAAGATAAAATAGAAGAGTTTTCTGTTATCAACCTCAATGTCATACATTAAAAGCCTACTCTGGATCAGGCACCAGAGCTAGAAAGCTATAAAACATATTAGCTAGGAATTAAGGAGTTAAGAATTTACTATGGCTAGAAATACAGGGAGCTCTTTACCAAAAAATGTTTATATAAGATAGATAAATATAGATGATATTAGACTATAATACATAATATTATATACACAAATTATAAGCAAGTAAATATAGACAATACTTTATAGAATTTAGATTACACTCCAAATCACTGAAGATTGGGGTATTATGAAAAGTTTCTCAGAAGGACTATGGATCTTGAAAATGGAAAATGGGTAGGGTTTTAGAAAAGCAATGTAGAGTTGATACTTGAATAATAAGGGGGTTGGGGTGCCAACAATTCCTGTAGTCAAAAATCAGCATACAACTTATCACTGGCCCACTATATACACAGTTTCTCAACATCTGCATCCAAGGATTCAACCACATGTAGTAGAGTCTACAGTATTTACTACTGAAAAAAAAAATGTGTATAAGTGGCTATACATAGAGTTCAAATCTGTGTTGCTCAGGGGTCAGCTATAGTCAGAGCATCAAAAACTAGAAGTCACCTTATGTAATCCAAATATATAACTAGATTTCCTCAAGACCAGTCTGGACTTTAGCCCAATCAAACAAATGCTTGCTTAATAACCAAGAATATTTGAAGAATATTCCTAATCTCTTCACAGAAGAGCTTATCTATTAACCACGACAAACTTCTTTAAATTCTCCTTCCACATTTTTTTTTTCTCATCAGACTCATCTGGACATGAAAATTCCTCCTACTTTCTAAGAAATATCTGAGGCTTCTTTCCTTACTCAGTCTAATCCTGGTGTTTGACCAGTTTTTCCCACTCTTACCATGGTTTTACTGAGTCAGCTTTCTCTTCTTACTGAGACTCGCTTATCTCCAAAATTTAACTAGTCTTTCTCTAGCTCCTTTTATTGGATAACTTTTTCTATTTGTATTCTGAATGATACAAGTTCAAGAACAAAAAACATAGATGCAAAATCCATGGAGGGGTGATGGGACGAGGATTAAATGTACAAATACTTCCACATTTTATAAATTTTGTGGTAGGCAGAAATTGATAGAACTCTGTTGGGGATGAGAGAACAGTTTGTGTTTTTCTAGTGGGATAAAAGAAAGGAGAAGCAGGGATCAGTTTATAAAAGCATGAAAATTAGTTTCCCATAATTTCTATCAACTCAATCTCTGAGCTACTCAAAGAATATTTTTACATTCAAAACACAAACTACAACTACAAGGGCAAACTCTGTGTGTGTGTGTGTGTGTGTGTGTGTGTGTGTGTGCACATTTAACTGAAATTCAAGTGTGAAAGATGATAATGGAGTGACTAATTCAGATTTACATGAATTACTTCTTTTCAGATAATTTACAATGTTACTGGGAACTTTTCTCTTATTATAACATCAGTAGCCCAGAAACTTCAGGTATCTGCCATTACTTTTTGTGCCATTTTTGCCCCTTGATTTTTCAAAACTCAAAAAGTGAATCAAAATTTGTTAATTCTCAATTCAAGCCAAGTTAAATGTTTAAACATTGTGGTATTATAGTAACTAATAGAAAGAGGGAAAAAAAAAACTGATGTATTTCCATATACCCCAAATGTCACAGACAAGCAGTTGTTTGTGGCTGTCCCACAGAACCAGAATTACATAGAGTGTCGGCAAGTTTCATCAGTAAAACAACCAACCAGCTGGGATACACCGGTACAGGGATACAGGAGCGAAGACACTCGATGATGGCGAACCAGTTGGCAAAGAGTTTACTGCACCACATTCTCTGAGAGGCTACTCCTACCAGCTTCATCACCAGGGCCTCTCCTTGGAAAACGCCCAGATCTCCTTGCAGTCCCAGCAACCGAAAGATTGAGGGCTGCAACAGCAGAGTGTCACTGTGTGACCCGAGACACTTGCTCCAGCACCTGTTCTGAATGCCCCTGCCTATGACAGTCAGCCTGAGCCCCTGCGGAGGAGAGAGTGACCTTGGAGGAGGTACTGCACCCTGGAAGGCAATTCCTAGGGTCCGTCTGCAAACCCAAACTCCCCTTCACAGCCAACAGATGCTTCCAGTCATGCCTGCACAGTCAAATGTGGGAAATTCAGTCTCCTAGGGACATGGGCTCGGAAAGAACAGAGAAGAGGCAGACAGTTGAGCAGCAGGCTGGCTGTGGAGCCTGTGCACTAGCTGTTAAATATTTTAAGTGTCATCTCTAGATACAGGGGAGAGGAGTATTATCCGAGATCAAAAAAATGTTAGGAAACACTTGATTAGGCAAAATTTAATGTTTCTTAACTTCAGAACTTAGAATTTTTATTATTCTTACATACATACATAAATTTTATTATTCTAATATACACTGTGAACCTCTTACATGCATATTTCATGAAGCATATTCAAAACATATTTGATTATAGGATCCATTCGTGAGAGATATCTAATGAGATTAGTCTTCTGAACAACACACTTTGGGAAACAATATGAAAGACCAGAAAAAAAAAAAAAAAAAAAGCCAAACAACGATAATGGCTCTTGGTTTCATAAGAAAAGGAGAACAATAAAAATATTTAAAACAAATCAAATTTGCCAAGAGAAATGCCAGTTATACTAACTATAAAGTGACTGCTGATGTGAAGGCAAAAAGGAAACAATCTTAAAAATAGGCACCATACACAGACATATTTAAGATGCAACATAAGCAGCCTTGAAACCTCCAATTGTACCATTTTTTAAAACATTCCAAAGCAAGCATTTTTTCAGGTTGTGTTTATAAGTTGGCTTACAGATTAAAAACATAGCTTCTGTCAACACCTATTCTGTGCTGGAAGATACTGAAAGCTTAAAAAATAAGTGCCTCAGGAAAATAAATAGCAAATGATTAAATCAAGGACTGCAGACTCTTGTGTTTGATCCTTAATCTTTACCCTTTTCTACAAATACATCTTAAATAGTGACTTTTAGAACATTCGAAAGCATGTCTTTATTTAAGTATTTACTATATGCCTAGAGCTGAGAAGAGCTTCTCTGAGGGGTGGAGAAACCACATTCAAGGCATGGCCCCTGCCTTCCAAGAACTCTTTGAGATGACAGTCTCCAAGGGATGAACATCGGCACTGCTAGTTTCCACGAGGAGTGGCAAAAATAAAATGTGTGATTGGATTTCCTCTACCATAATCTTATATCATCAAATGAGATAATAAATAAGCGCAGAATCATTTGTAAACTAAATTAATCCATAAAAAGTGCTGAGCACAATGGCTGGTATGTAATAAACCATCTACAAATTATAGCTTTTGTTACTCATTTTATCACTCATTCTTTTTCTTGATGATTTTTAGTATTCTTTAGTCGACATTCACTAAAACCCATCATGTGAATCCTCAAGGAAAATCTCAATCACTGAAAATGAGTTAGAGTTAGTTTGCTTAGAAGATAAGACTATCTCGTGAAGCTATTACTATTTTAAAATGTAATCACATTTAGCCTATCATATTTTGAAGAGTAAATTTTAGTAGTTTTGTGCAGAACTTGGATCAGAGAGGTAAGGGTAAGAACTTGATAAAAGATTCTGCACTCTGCTTCTATAACAACTGTCAGGATTCCACTGCTGAATAGACTATTACATTTAAGAATCCTAACAGATATTATAAATGTACATTTATTGGGTGCTTACAATGTGAGCTAAGCTCTTCAGCTCCTTCAGAATCCTATGAGAGGGACACTGGTATTAGTCACATGCTCTAGATAAGGAAGGACCACATGTATAACCAACCTACTTAACTAAGGCCACAGACCTTGCAGGTGGAACACTCACTAAGGGCTGTATCTTTAACCTCATGCTACATTTCCTCTCTCAAAAGCTACAAGAGGAAAAAGGAAATGTATTTACAAAACCTAGTTTTACAAAAGGAATATGAACTGAAATTATTAGAAGTTCCCCATGGGGTAGGCCCAAACCTGGATTCTCTTCATACTTAGTAAAAATCCAAAGGACCTGTCAGAAGCCATATCAAGAAAATTCTAACCAGAAACTCTCACAATGATGCACAAAGAAAGTGTGCCTTGATGTGGCCCACTTAGGCTCCTGGGGAGGCTAGAAATATGGACAAGGTGAATGGGTCAACCTGTTAATGATGTGATGATGGCTCATGAAGATGACCAAGACACCATAGCTGAATGGCAAGAGCAACGATTTGAAGTCAAACAGGATGGGACTTAGGAGCTCACAGGTGGGTAACCAGTCACTGTCCTAGTCTCCATACAAACTCCAGACTTGCTATAGACAAATAATACTGACTTCTGTATCCAATAGGACTGCAATATAATCCTGAGATTCCTATTCCTAGTACCCCTCCTTTTCCCCTCTATCCCTTATTCCTGCTCACTCCTGCCTTGTTATTCTTGTACTTGGAGAGCTCTTTATCTAGATACCCTGACAGATGGCCCCTCACTTCCTTCAGCGACCCCCCTCCTAGTATACTGCTCCTCCTTAGCCTCTTTTATTTTCTCTTCATAGTATTTACCCACATCTGAAAGATTTTTACTTATTTTTTATTGTAAAAAATAAAATTCTCCCACCAGAATACAGGCTCCATGGGGGTAGGAAAGATGTCTTGTGGACTGCTGTCTTCCAAGCTCTCAGAAGAGTACCCCAGACACTTGTGGAACCTAATTGATTGGGCTGATTGACTGACTTCACAGATGTTTGCTCTTTTCATGTGGCCCACTGGATTTCCACGAAGTCAAAATTAAGAAGCTCACCTATTCAGGCAAGAATCACTGAAGTCCTTGTTATGAGCAGATACAATGGGCTCTGCAGGCTGAAGTGGGACTAGGGTGATCAGCATGTTCTATGCTCCTCTACTTTTTAATGTAGCAACCTCTGCCTGGCATTTATAACCTGACCACTGTAAGCACCATAGGGAAGTACACATCTCTGTTCATTTCCCCAGTCCTCAGGACAATGCTGGTACACAGCAGGTGCCTTCTACACACAGAGGGTGAATGAATGCATGAAGCCTGATGGACACCCTCTTTGAATTGAGGATGAGCTAGGCTACTTCTTCAAAAAGGCTTTCAGAAAGTATTCACATAACTTGACTCCTTCCTTCTCCACTTCCAGGCCCCAGAGAGGGAAGATACTCTCTCCCAGACACACCATGCCATAATGCCAAGGTCACAAAACCAAGACTTAAGCTGTAGAGAGAAGTCCAGGGACAAGAAAAATTAAGGCATCACTCAAATCAGCTCAAATGAGAGTGTCCTGAAAGTGGAACACTGTTTAACTCTAAATCAAGTGTCTGCGGCTTCTATGTTTTGTTTCTTTCCTAAAATCATTAAGAGCAGCCATCTCCACTGTTCCTGGTGCATTTGGTGGCATAAAAATAGCTTCCAGAGGCAAAGGTGCACTGGCTACATCACAGACTCCGCTCCTGCGGAACTTAGGATGCATGAGGTTACAGCAGTGAGAATAATTTAGGGTTTGGAAAATGTTTGCGAGTGAGTCGACATTTAAATAACTTCATTATCATTCATTGACAGGTTTTTTTAACCTGTCAGTGCAATTGATATTTCTATTACCATGTTATAACAAACCCCTGCACATTTTAAATACAGTCACCAGATTCCATTAGTCTACCCACTGTCAAGAAAATATCTCCCAATCCATTTTTCATAATACCTCGAGAATATAATAGGCAATCTACATCAAACGATGACGTGGAGCTGAAGGAAATTGTCTCCTGCTTTCTAAGGATTCTGTCCTGAAATACATTTTCCTGTCAGCCTAAACATATAATTTAAAAGTGCTGCTGAGACATTATGGTGCATCCAGAGCTGAACAAGCTTCCCTCTGTTTTCTTGGATTCCCTGAGCTTTTCAGATTAACCTGCAGAATCAGAGGAAAGGGGGTTAAACAACATGATTGGGGGAGGCATGTCAATGTACTATACAGATACTTTCCACTCTGCCATATGTCACAGTATTTGGAATGTTCTTTAATTTGTAATAAAAAAGAAGTGGTTTTTTTTTTTTTTAATGGAAGGGACAGTACTTATGTGTTGTTAAATAATAAGCTGTGAAAGTCCTCTCTCATCTTCCTGGTCTTTCTTTGCCATCATTCTCTTCCTTGTATCATCACACTGCATTCTTTTAATTTATTTTATTGACATATAGTTGATTTACAATGTTGCGGTAATTTCTGCTGTATTAAAAAACTGATTCAATTACACACACACACACACACACATTGTTTCCCATTATGGTTTTATCGCAGGATATGGAATATAGTTCCCTGCATTGCACTGTATTCTTGATGTCTCTAGTCACACAGGGTAGCTAAGAAACTGGAATGTATCTGACTATAACTGCAAGCATATTGCTCTGTGGGAAAGTGGTGATACAGAATAGAAGACATTGCCACCCACACACATTTCTACAGTAAGTAAAGATCTATTATATTTAACATTAAAGAAAGGAGTTACCCTTACCTCTGAAATATCTCCCAGTTCAGTTTAAGTGAATATAAAAATAACCCAAATTGGTACTAATACCCAGAGTATTTTGCTTAAAAAAGGGAGTGCAAATTAACTTAGTCAGAGGTTTGCTGCTCAGCTTTTTGGGGCATAGGTACAGGGAAGAGTAATTTCCTTAATAAGGTGATGTCCACGAGTTCCTTCTGACACACACAGAGGACTGTCTGTCCTCACTGTCTCTTATCTGTGCCCTCCACTTCAGGTCTCCTTCCATGTCTGGGGCAGAGCATTGCCATCTTTGCACTGGCTAGATCTTGTTGCAATAGTCCAGGAGAAACTCTACTCACTCCTTTTCATAGGGGCAGCCGCACTTACCCTTCCCTGTCTTTGCAAATACAACACCCACTGCACAAGAGACAGTGGTGGGGCGGGCAGAGGACACACAATCCTTATCATCTTTTCCTTTCCCTGGATGCCTCTCCTGACAACGCCAGCTGACTGGCAGTCTTTATTGTTTCTTCTACAACATCCCATACCTGTCTATGCTGTCCTAAATGTCAACGCTCAAAGTGTTCAGAGCTAATAGACTACCTTCTCTGAAGGCAGGGCTAGTTTACATTTATCCTTTTACCTTTTTTTTTTTCCCCATCAAAATTCACTCATATACTTTCAGGCTGGACTCAAATATCCCTTCCTTTATTGAGCCTTCTCACAGCCCTCCGCTGAATGGGATGACTCTCCTTTATATCCCACATAACTCACTTGAATACTCTCTTCCGTTACTTTCCATATTTGCCATGCATTACCCTCACCTAGGTCTACTCCTGTCTCACCTGATGGCCAGTGACTAGACAACAAGCTGCATTTATGCTTACCCTTCTGTCTCTCCCTTCACCACTGTAGCTTCTCCATGGTGTTCAAAAGGTGCTCAAACAATGTTGCTGATTGAACACCCTGAGACCTTTTCCTCTATTACCAGAAGCTATCATTTGAGAAATTTCACATTATTCTCTTTTTATGCGCTTCTTTTTGGAGGATGAGGGAGCAAGAAAATTTCAGGATTCCCTGCTGGGTTTGAGTCAGACAGGAATAATGCTGAGGCAGAAATATAAGAGAAATTAGGAAGCACGCATACAAATGTGTATGTAAAACGTATTATGCATTAATCTACTAATATTATGTACAAATAGAGTAATGCAAAACATAATATGCATTTATCAGTTATAAGGATACAGACAAATTTAGGAGAAAGGGACGTCTGCTCAGCTTTTTAAAGGGTTCTCTCTTTTGACATGATCCTAATCCCCAGGCATTTCTGATCCAATGCAAAGCTTTCATGACCATGCTGAGGTCACATCCCCATATGCTCCAACATGCTACACTCATAACTGGCTGTGCCAAATATTTTATGAATAATAATAGTGGACATTCACCGAATGCTTAAAACATCCCACACCCTGAGCTGACAAGCACTTTGTAAGGATTAGCTCATTTAATCCTCATAATACCCTATGAGTTAAGTACTGGGCCGATCTACATTTTACAGATGTAGAGATTGAGACTTAAAGAGGAAGAGCAACTTGCCAATACCACACAGCAATGATGACCAGGGACTGGATTCAAACTTGGGCATTTAGTCTCCAAAGCCAGCTTCATACAGACACAAGGTGGCTTGTCCATTTAAGCTTTGTGCTCGTTATAGGAAGATGGAATAGTTTGTCTGGAAAACAACAGCATTTTCTAACAGAGCTTCCAGAATGTAGATCACCTTCTTGCCCAGTGAGGAACCACCACTGTTTATGACATCTGCCAATTATCATTCTAAAGTCAATTTTCTATTTGGATGAGGACCCTGAGCCTAAGCAGCTAATAAACCAAGACTCTAAAGGCATTGCTGGCTCTAGGGACTATTGCAGCTTATTCTTTTGCTTGTGAAGACTGAATGGTACCAGACATGAAAGGACATCCAGATGTATACTCCTTGCTTTAGAATCTTTATCAGAAAATGAATTTAACCTGCAACTGCTCATCAGCATTGCTATTTCTGACAGAGTGCTTCACTTCACTCTCACATGGCATGCTGCTTGACTAAAGGAGCACTGTGATTATCTTGCCTGGAAATAGGCAAAAATAAGTAAAATATTTATCAAATGAAGCCAATGTAAATCAGTCTTCCTAGTCCTTCAATCAGAACATACAGTGAAAATTATGAAAAAAATGAAAAAAAAATTATGAAAAAAATGTATTCTGGAAGTATAAACAACTAGTTAGTCATTTAGTGGTGAAAATAGGATTTATTTGATTCCCTGATATTAAAATGATTAATTATCCTAAATTAAATTATGGAAGCTGTTCTCTGGGAGTCATGATATAAGGATATTTTATGAGTTTTTTTTTTTTTCTATACATGGTAGGAGCCTCAAACTCACATGGTGACTAAAAATTAAGCAAACTGGAAATGAGTAAATTATTTCCCCACATGTAACTGGAGAGGACTGAACCACTGATCTCTAGTCACGACTGCAAAATTCAAGAATTTCTGTAGCAGGAGTAGTTTTGAGGAACTTGACATCCATAGTGAAGCCTGGAATAAGGCTTAGAGAAAAACAGCATCCCAAAATCATAGGAGACGACCAGGGGTTGGAGTTTCAAGAGGAGGGTATACCCTCTTTGTCTGTTACATGTTGTCTACTTTCTATTTAGCTTCTTTAAAGATGAAATGATTGAGCCTGGATAGAAAACACAATTTGTTCATTACTGCATGAAAAGTGAAGTGAACGTGTTAATCATTCAGTCGTGTCTGACTCTTTGTGACCCCATGGACTACAGCCTATCAGATTCCTCTGTCCATGACATTATCCAGGCAAGAATACTGCAGTGGGTTGCCATTGCCTTGCCTTCCCCATGGGATCTTCCTGACCCAGGGATCTAACCTGACTCTCCTGCATTGCAGGTAGATTCTTTACCATCTGAGCCACCAGGGAAGCCCTCATTACTCCATATAGTTTCTTAAATAATCACGATTTATTGGGAGATTGCCATCTATTAATGTGAAGAAAGCTAAAGATTCTAAAATAGATCTTCAATAAAGTCTTAGAGATAATTTGATGTTAGTGGTTTTTATTTTTATTTTTTTATTAAAGCAGTGGGGTATTTAAAACATATTTCAAATTGTATAGTAGACACACAGGAGTTAGATTCATTGAACCCCCTGTTGTCCACTCTAGCCCACACCCAGATACCCTAGTTTACCTCTTTTAGTAACCCTTTAACACTTTCACACAACCTCCAGAAATCAATAAAGTACAGTTGCTACAGAATTGAATAGGTCTGACCTTATGATTCTGCAGATAAAGAAGCTAAGACTCAGTGTAAAGTAAGCCAAGAATTCAGTTGAGACGAAGTCATGAAGAGAACACAGGTTTTCTGATTCATGTGCTAAGGCATTTTTCAGAATTTCGGGCTATAAAATATGCAAAAGTACCGTTATCTCATTACAGAAAAATAATTATAAAGCTTAATCATCCTAGAATTAATTAATACTGTAAGAAACATGATTCTACATATAAAAGTTAATACTCCTCCAAAACTAAAAACAAATAAAACATAAAAATTTAAAATAATACTAAAAATAATTACCAAATAAATGAAATCAGAAGCATAGATGTATACAAAACTATGTGTAACCACACTTTGGAATCATATCAAACTGAAAATAGTAGTTACATTCAGGAAAGGGACCAGGATGAGGGATGACAGTCAAAGAGGATATTAAAAATCACAAATGATACATAGTGCTTGCTGAGGATACATTTCAGAATCCCTCATGGAATGAAATTTGAAAGGAAAGCCTGGAAACACTTTAGTCACTGATCTTTATCCCTGCCAATCTTCATGCAGCGATATCTAACCCACTCACAGGCAATACTCTGCTCACAAAATCTGATGGTCCAGCCAACCGGAGCTCTAAACTACACCATGACTCCAGGCCATAGTGACACCTGTCCACAAGTATCCAGGAAAACTGTCAGGTCCTACTTCCCTCAGCTTTGCCAACTTTATTAAAAAATCCAGGAAAAACTGGCAGTCCCACCCACAATCTTACCACTGTCCCTTCATTGCATTCTTAAATACGTCAAGATGAACACAATATAAATTAAAACACTCAGGTGTTTCTTGGCTTGAAACTTATTGTGGCATTGGTAGCACCAGAATACTTAGTAATAGGTGCTTAAAAAATGCTCACCAGAAGTCCAAGACTCTGATTCTTCATAATCACGCACAACGTGTAGCTAATCTACATATTAGAGGGCACTGATATAGTATAATGGCCCGTTCATTCATTCAACAATTATTTGTGCTGTGTCTCCTAGGTTCCAGGCCTTGTTACTGACACCGACATTAAAACAGAAAAAGAAGAAACAAATATAGAGCTCACACTCTAGCAGAAAGAGACACATTAGAAACATAGAAGTATTAGTCACTCAGTCATGTCCAACTCTTTGCAAACTCATGGTCTGTCCATGGAATTCTCCAGGCAAGAACACTGGAGTGGGTTGCCATTCCTTTCACCAGGGGATCTTCCTGACTCGGGGATTAAACCTGGGCCTCCTGCAATGCAGGCAGATTCTTTACCATCTGAGCTACCCGGGAAGCCCATAAACAAATGTATAAATAGTTTTTCAGGTGACAGTAAATACTATGAAAGTAAAGGAAACAGAGAGAGGAGGATGGAGAATGAGGATGGGGCCTGTGACATTATACAACATGGTCAGAGAAAAGTGAAAGTGAAAGTTGCTCAGTTGTGTCCAACTCTTTGCAACCCCCTAGACTATACAATCCAGGGAATTCTCCAGACCAGAATACTGGAATGGGTAGCCTTTCCCTTCTCCAAGGGGTCTTCCCAACCCAGGGATTGCATCCAGGTCTCCTGAATTGCAGGTGGGTTCTTTACCAGCTGAGCCACAGGGAAGCCCAAGAATACTGGAATGGGTAGCCTATCCCTTCTCCAAGGGATCTTCCCGACCCAGGAATTGAACCAGGGTAAGCTTAATTGCAGGCGGATTCTTTACCAGTTGAGCTACTAGGGAAGCCCTATAGTCAGAGAAGGCCTTACTAATAAGACATTTGAGGATAAATCTGAGTGATATATGTGGGGAGGTATGTATGTTGAGAAACAGTGTTACAGGCAGAAGGAAAAGCAAGTGCAAGGGCATGGGGCCAGGTCCAAACTCTGGGTGTCTGATTTATGGCCAGACTTCGTTTAGTTGATAAAGGTCCATATACTCAAAGCTATGGTTTTCTCAGCAGTCATGCACAGATGTGGGAGTTGGACCATAAAGAAGGCTGACCATCGAAGAATAGATGCTTTCTAATCGAATTGTGGTGTTGGGAAAGACCTCTTGAGAGTCCCTTGGACTACAAGGAGATCAAACCAGTCAATCCTAAAGGAAATCAACCTGGAATATTCACTGGAAGGACTGATGCTGAAGCTAAAGCTCCAATACTTTGGCCACCGGATGTGAAGAGCTGATTCATTGGAAAAGACCCTGACGCTGGGAAAGATTGAGGGCATGAGGAGAAGAGGGCAACAGAGGATGAGATGGTTGGATGGCATCATTGACTCAGTGGACATGAGTTTGAGCAGACGCCAGGAGATGGTGAAGGACAGGGAAGCCTGGCGTGCTACAGTCCATGGGGTCACAAAGAGTTGGACATGACTGAGTGACTGAACAATAACAAATGGTTAGTTCACCAATTTAGAACTACATTTAATTTTTTTTTTTAGTATGTAGCCCCATTTATTCAAGAACTACTTATCTTAAATCCTAAAGGAAGGGAAAAACACCACAATAATAATGGAACGTGAGATGCAGCATGATTCCTTAAAACTGAGATCATGTTCCTTGATACATATTCCTGCAGGAGATTTAGTAGGACAAGTTGATTACAAGTGGCACCTGTGGAATTCATGTGCTGGGCTTCAAGGGCTGAAATACTATGTATTTGAAAACCAGATTTCACCATCACAGAACATCAGGAAACTCTGCTTGATGGAGGTGAGCTGGTGGCATATTATTTTAAAGAACTAAACTTATTTCTGAACAGAACTTATTTCCAGTACCCTGACCCAGACTCTTCTAAAATGTTTTGGCCCTATAACTTGCTATTTTTCATCTCCCAAAGCCACCCAAATTGATTTTCTACATACATCTCTGCTTTTTACAGTCCTATTTTTCAAACTACATTTCTCTCATTCTCTCAAAAATAATATGTCCTCCAATTCACCTCCATTAAGCAGCATTTTCAATTTTCAATATCTGGCTCCAGTTTCTAATTGCACCAATAACTCCTTCAACTCAAGGCCTGCACATTTCTCTCACTTCAGAACATTTAGTGTTTATATGCCTACCTTACAAAAAAAGTGATTAGGGGTCACCCTTCCTGGAGGAATAAATGCCAGGACTTGTCACAGTAATGGACTCTGAAGTTGCCTATGAGGCTTTGCCAATGACCTGCTGAGTGACCTTGGGCAAGTTGCCCAACCTCTCTGGGCTGTTCAACAATAATGCTGATTGACCTCACAAGGTTGTTGAGAGGAAACACTAATCAACCTGATTGGGAAACAGTCAATATAGAGAGCTTTATAAATATTTACCAATATACAATGAGCTCACTGCATATGAGAGTCAAAAGATCTGCATAATCACAGAAAACCCTGTCTGGACCCCAGAATAACAGTCAACATGGTGCCTGACATGGTTTCTTTCTCTTAAAATTTAAGGCTACCAGCATTCTGGGATGGTTTCCACTTTGAATCCTGAGAGGAAAGAATCGGATCAGTGAAGCCTTAGTCACCTACTAAACAAAGAAAGCAATGATTCTAGATCACTAAAGTGGTAATACTGTATGCAAGGAAAAATGCATGCCACTTTTATAATAAAGTGTGTGTACCACTGAGCTTGTCACTCAACAACTAGGTAAACTGAGGATAATATATTACAGATACAGTTCTGGACATGTCTGTTAGTTGCTCAGTTGTGTCCGACTCTTTGTGACCCCATGGACTGTAGCTTGCCAGGCTCCTCTGTCTATGAAATTCTCCAGGCAAGAATACTGGAGTGAGTTGTCCAGTTCTGGACATAAGGGAAAAAAATATTCAATATACCAAGCAAGGATCCTATTCTCAAGGAGGCTGCATTTTAGCATAAGAGATAATCAATCCCACCAATAAAAGTGTTTATATTTTCCTGTTTACATAGATACGCAGATGAAAACAAAAGAGAGTCCTGCGGTAAACAGTGACAGTGTGGTGGCTACATAGATCGGATGGCTTTGGGAGATCTCTATGCGTAGATGATGTAAGCATGTATTGGAAACAGAAGAAGCAACAAATGCAAAGGCCTTAGGGTGTATTCAAGAAACCACAAGAAACCTGTGTACTCTTAGCTTAAACGGGGATGGATACAGAGAAATACACAGGACCTAGATCATGTAAGGTCTTCCTTAAAGTACATGGTAAGAATTTTAGATTTTCTCCTATGTGAGACCATAAGGCATAGCAAAGGTGTGGCCAAAGCCAAGTCTGAAATTGACTACATTTTATAAGGATCATTTTGGCTACTGTATGGAGAATAAACTAGAAAATACAAGAAGTAAAAAAGCAAAGAGTCCAAGTAAATGAGAAATATGGCCCAGATGAGGGACTCAGGACAGGAGTCACTCCTGGGCTTGATTTTTCAGTGAGGAATACCTGCAGGCTACCAGCAAATTATCAATTGTACCAAAACCTAGTAATCTATGACTATTTCTATGAACATTTCATAATAATTTCTATTCATTATGCATAATTTTTTCTAGGTATAACTTACATAATAATTTTTCAACTCACACTCTTCCTTAGCACAGGCCTGATCCAGTACCTGACAGTTACTTTTCTCTTAGGACCAGACAATTCCTGAGACATTCTGCTTACAGAGACCCTGGAAGGAGTATGGCTTCCTTGACATTGAGGGTGCAGTTTGTGTAATCAACATGAATAATTCAGCAGTGTATTAGTTATGCTTTACGATTATCATTCACTTCAACTTGAGCTACAGTTTGAGAGTTATGGACTTTTTTTTTTTTTTTTAATCACCAGAAGCTCATCCATCACTATGCATCCAAGGGATCTACCAGGTTACAAAGTCTGCTATTTATAGCAACAATTGTGATTCAAAATATGAATCAGTATGTTGGTCCCCTGATACCTAACCTTAGGTGAAGCACAGGATCTCCGGATGAATTTTTACAGGAAGTGAGATGAAAGCATGTGGCTGGAGATTGATGCCAGTGCAAGCACTCAAGAGAACATGCTCTTTGGCTGCTTCCCAGATGAAAAATGGTCAGAAGTGCAGACTGCGTGTCACAGTCACCTGAGGGGTAACAGAGAAATGATAGGCAGGGTGCCCTGGCATTTTCACATCAGGGTGTATGAGCCAAATTTTCTCAAAATGAAGAGTGATCACCCAAAATCCTGTTCAGAGATTGCCTTAGGAAAGGAGTCTCCAGGACTCCTTGCTTAAGTCATTCAATCCTCAGCATCGTTTATGTAGTTAACTGGGAGCTAAACTTCCCTCCCACATCACCATGCAATGCCTTGTGTCTCTTGCAAATACCACCACTGTGAACACCGACCTAATCACCTTCCATCCCGGTACCTTAAGATGTAGGACTTCCCAGGTGACACTAGTGGTAAAGAATCTGCCGGCAATGCAGGAGACACAGGAGATGCAGATTTCGATCCCTGGGTTGGGAACATCCCTTGGTGTAGTGCAAGACAACCCACTCAAGTATTCTAGCCTGGAGACTCCCACAGACAGAGAAGCCTGGAGGGCTACAGCCCACAGGGTCGCAAAGAATAGGACATGACTGAAGCAACTTAGCAAGCATGTACCTGAAGATGTGATGTTTTCATATCTTTAAGAGTTTTTTTTTTTTCTTTTCTAGAAGGAGCTTTCCTTGGATAGAGGCAGTTTCCTTTGCACAGTGTCTAACATCAGGCCTTAAGTAATTAGCCATGTACCAAATATTTCTGACAGTGACGAGGCTAATGAGAATCAGTTACTATTTTCATACTCCCAAAGGCATTTCAACCCTTGTTTGCTATAAAATGTGTTTGAAAATCCTAAGAGAGAACTTTTCTTTTTGCCACAGCTGGGTTTTTATTCAAATTATTAATACGAACCAATCTTTTCTAAAATTCAAGGAACAAAATTCAGGCTGCTTCATGGGCTTTAGGAGCAAAATCAAGCATTAATCTACTCTTGAAGAGGTGGAACTCTATTCAAGAGAGAGTCACAGTCCTCAGCAAAAGTTTTGTGAACAATGGAAAATAAAGTAAATGTTTGATAAATGTATCATGATGGACTTCTGGGACCAGCTGGATTAGAATTCTGGAGAAGAACCTGGCAATCTGCATATTCTGGGGGAGTCTAGTCTGGGAAACCAACGTGCATGGCAACTATGGAGATTCAACAAGTGTTGCCCACCAAAGATGGAGCAACTGCCATGTGCAGAACCTTGCTCTGAAACAGCAAAGCAGAGAAAAGCTGCAATGGGAGGGCCATGACTGAAAAAAGCAGAGCCTTCTTCTACGGCCCCTGGCAAGATATGCTTACAGACAGAATTTGTACTGTATAGATCGGGGTGGGGAGGGGAGAAAGTGCCCCAAGAGACATGAGAACTTGGCCACACTCACACAACCCCTTCACAGGCAGGACCCAGTTTCCAACGTCAGTCCTTCTGGCATCAAAGTCCATCCTTACAACCTCATTCTTAGATTATCTCATCAACACTCTTGCCCAAGAACGAACTGAAGATTTCAGGTCTCCCTCAACCCGTACCCCTCACCTACACACGGCCCTATGGTAGTTATGGCCAGGCCATATGAGACCTAGAGAATTTGTTTTGGGGAGTTACTAAAGCTTTATGGGCAGCCCAAGAACAGAAAGGCTTCTTTATAAAGTCCAGATATAACCAATCAATACTTCTGAGCTGAAAAAAATCCCCTTCTCACTCTCCCAGTGCGTTTCAGCTGGGGTGCCACTCTCCCCTAGGAGATCCTCTGTAAAAGTGTCAGATGTTCTAACATTGTCATAATGATTGAGGACGGGGGCCTGGGGATGCTAGATGTCATCACATATAATTTTGAAATGTCCCACTAGGTTCTCTTTATATAGCTAGAAAAATATCTCTAACAGCAAACTTCATTTTATATATAAACATAATTTTTCCAATTATTAAAATATACTACATTTTATAAAATCTGGCTCCAGTGTAACTAGGGGGAAGATTGTATTGCATTTCTTTTTAAACAGAAAGCTTCACCATTTCTAAAAATTATGCAACTGATGACCATGCTACTCATGGAACTTAGGCTTCCAAACCTAATCACTTGTGTCTGTCTTCACTGCAGCTCTTCTTTCTGACAACTTTACTTCTAATAGTGTACTGTCTAAACACTGAAATATTAAAATACATTTAAACAGTAGAGACAGTGACAAACTTTATTTTTGGGGCTCCAAAATCACTGCAAATGGTGACTGCAGCCATAAATTAAAAGACGCTTGCTCCTTGGAAGAAAAGTTATGACCAACCTAGACAGCATATTAAAAAGCAGAGACATTACTTTGCCAACAAAGGTTCGTCTAGTCAAAGCTATGGTTTTTCCAGTAGTCATGTATGGATGTGAGAGTTGGACTATAAAGAAAGCTGAGTGCCGAAGAATTGATGCTTTTGAACTGTGGTGCTGGGGAAGACTCTTGAGAGTCCCTTGGACTGCAAGGAGATCCAACCAGTCCATCCTGAAGGAGATAAGTCCTGGGTGTTCATTGGAAGGACGGATGTTGAAGCTGAAACTCTAATACTTTGGCTACCTGATGAGAAGAGCTGACTCATTTGAAAAGACCCTGATGCTGGGAAAGATTGAGGGCGGGAGGAGAAGGGGATGACAGAGGATGAGATGGTTGGATGGCATCACTGACTCAATGGACATGAGTTTGAGTAAATTCCGGGAGTTGGTGATGGACAGGGAGGCCTGGCATGTTGCAGTTCATGGGGTCGCAAAGAGTCAGACATGACTGAGTGACTGAACTGAATTGAACTGAAACTGCATCATTATACTCTTTTATCCCTATATTACAGTTAAGAAATGTATTCTTCTTTATTTTTAATGATGTGTGTAGGTGAGTGTGGTTGGCAGAATATTGCCTCCCCCTTCAAAGATGTCCTCTTCCTAGTGGATATGTTATATTACATGACAAAAAAGACTTTGTATTTATAATTGAGATTACTGATTGGTTAAATGGGGAGATTATCCCAAATTATCTGAGCAGACCCAATATCATGTGTTCTTACTGCTGCTAAGTCACTTCAGTCGTGTCCGATTCCGTGCGACCCCATAGACGGCAGCCCACCAGGCTCCCCCGTCCCTGGGATTCTCCAGGCAAGAACACTGGAGTGGGTTGCCATTTCTTGCTCCAATGCATGAAAGTGAAAAGTGAAAGTGAAATCACTCAGGCGTGTCCGACTCTTAGCGACCCCATGGACTACAGCCTACCAGGCTCCTCCATCCATGGGATTTTCCAGGCAAGAGTACTGGAGTGGGTTGCCATTGCCTTCTCCTATTGCGTGTTCTTAAAGACAAATAAATAAACAGAAGAGTAAGTTGGAGAGTAAGCATGAGGAAGATTGACTCTAGGTGACATTGTTGGCCTGAAGATGGAAAGGCCATGTGAGAGCTGATGTGGGTGGTCTCCAGGAGCAGAGAACAGGACCAGATGACAGCCAGCAAAGTAAAGGTCACAGCCAGTGTGACCTCAGACCCACAGCCTCAGAAGCATGGGAGAGAATGCTTCCCCCAAGCCTCCAGCTGGGAGTCCAGCCGGTAGAGATTTTGATTTCAGCCTTGTGAAACCCTGAGCAGCACACCAGCAGGATTCACCTGAGCTTTTGATCTACACAACTGTGAGCACATGCTTTTTCGGCAGCTAAATTTATAGTACTTTGCTAGACAGCAAAACAAATATAACACAATTTCATGTGAGAGGTTAGTTCTGACAAGATTGATAATGACAGCGCTAGGCATTTGGTAGCTAAGGTGGATGGAATGCAAAATGTAGCCCCTGCCCTTATTTGGAACCCAGGACAGATATTGATCAGACTCCAATGATAGTGCAAAATGAAGTCTTTGTGTACAAGGACTCCATTTCACTTGTTATACAAGCTTGCTTTGTTCTTCCTGACAGTGAGTCATAAAAAGAGTTATTGCATTTCAGCAATACTGTTGTTAAAAATATTATGAGCCAGAGACTAGCCTTGGAACTAAAGGACTAGAACAAAATCATTTTTGTATTAAAAAAAAAAAAAAAGTAGAACACAAATCCTAAAAATATAATTAGGAAAAATACTTCTAAGTTGAGGAGTTCCTAAATCTTATGTCATGTCTTTGAAGGCATTAAAGAACAAATTCTCTAGGATAGTCTGCTTGACATTTATGATGTATGGGTAAGGAAAGGAACTGTTAAAAATTTAGATTCCTGGGTCTTTACCCCAGAGCTAATAATCCAATAGGTCCTAGAAGTGCCCAGGAATCTAAAGCTTATTAAGCTTCCTAGAAGTAGGATGACTTATTTTGAGAAAAAGTTTAGTGTTTGAAACTATATGAAATGAACAGAGAGTAGGCTAACAAACAAAAATAAAAATGTAGAAGAAAGTGGAAAAAATATTAGTATTTCTTTTTGTGCCAGAAGCAGCTACTACCTTCAGAACCAAGCAGCAGTCTCACTTTCTAAAAGCAAAATAAACTCCTTTGAAAAGGACAGGCCACAATGGTCCAATGGAAAGAACTAGGGCTTGGGAGAAGACAGCTAGACCCTCATTCACAAGGTGACTACAGGTAATTTTTCCATCTTCTCTAGGTTTGAGTTTCTTTCTCTACAAAAGAAGAACAATAATTAACTACTGCTTAGGGTTGTGATGAAGATTAAAAGAACTATTCTGACTTTGGGACACTGTAAACTATGTAATAAATATCTATTCTTCTGTCTGGTCCCTCTTAGAAACAAAAGTTTCAAGGGTGATAGAGTCTAAATTGACTAATCCCTGCCCCTGGTCTTTAACTTTTTCAGAGAGAAGAGCTGGCATCACATTATTTTTTAAAGGCCGGAAAAGGAAATTCATTAATATCTCTAGTCATGTGTGCCAGTAACATGATTTATACTAACAATGCCTTCTTCAAATCCCACATAACAAAACTCAGGCCTATTTATCCCAACATGTACTTACGATGTGGGGGGGGAAAGTTAGAACAGCTGAGTTACTTAAAGATCAATAGGCTTAACATCAAGAGCTGAGAAGATGAAACTTTGCTGCCACTCTACTAACTCACTATTCTCAGAACAGATTTCTCACCTGGCATCCTATTAATCCCCAGTGCATTGGAATGATTATGGCCCTTTGATATGCCTGTATTCATTCAACCAACATGTACTGAACATGATTGTATGCCACAGGCCCTAGATATTCACTGAACACATAAATGAATATGAATTGGTCCATCTCCTCTAGGATCACTGAGGGCAAGTTCATCTAAAGTGAAATCTAAGTTACTATCTCTTTCAGATGGTCAATGAAGGCAATAAATGCCTAAATTCTCTGCCTCTGAATTTACTGTGAAATTGTATTGTGGTTGTACCTGGGATGTCTGTGCATAACTCTCATCTTTAACAAGATACCTGGAGAATGGTTTGTAAGCTGTTACCAACCTGGGGAAACTGTTGGCAATACAGTCTCAATCAGGGTCTGACAACTTTTTTTTCTGTAAGTGGCCAGACACTAAATATGAAGCAATAAATATGAAGCACGAAATATAGGGTCTCTCTTAGAATTATTCAACTCTGTGGTTGTCGCTGAAAAGCAGTCATAGATAAGATGTAAACAGATGCGTGTGGCTATTTTCCAATAAATCTTTATTCATGAAAACACCTGGTAGGTAGATTTTGGCCAAAGCTTGCTGACCCTGTTCTAGATTCTCTAGACCAGAATTCCTAGTTGCAGGTCCTTTGCTTTTCACCCTGAGATTACACACATACACAAAATCTAAATGGGGGGATGGGTAGCAAAACAAACAATAAAGACAAAAAAAGCAGTGGTCTTCCTGACAGAGAGTTTTCCTAAAGAATTTTAGTAAGAATAGGATAAATATCAAATTATATTGTCTAGAGATTATAGCCAGTAAGTACTAAGCTCTGTACTAAATGACTCCTTGATGATTGTTGAGGTTGAATGACTAAATTTAAATACAAAAACACAGAAAAACGATCACAGAGTCAAGTCTCATTCTGGCTCTCTCTTGAACACTTATCACCACGTATACATTAGAAATTATATCACTCTGTCCACTGAAGCCAGATGAACTACAAAATTAATTGTTGAAAGACTCAGAAGAGAATCGGCATAAGGTGTCCCAAGCATACTTGGGAGCTATGCACCCAGCCTGCTTACCTTACCATTTGTAGAAAGTCACTGACATTTCAGAGTAAGCAGATGTCTTTCGATCTGATTTGATTTTAGAAGAGCCACTTGCCAACAACCTGAGATATGTGTCTGATCTCCATAAGCACGTTATAAATCCTAAGAGTACCTCTGAATGAGAGGTGATGTTCACAAGTTTAGAATATATTATCAGCAATGTTAATAACACCTTCACATTTTTATTCCTTTTCCCTTTGCGTTTTCATGTCTCTTTCGTCTTGCAGATGCCATGTCATGTTCAAAGATTAAATGGGCATAGGAGCTGATATGCATTCCTGTTGCCAGCACTACTCATATCTTTGACTTAAGCTTCTCTGACTCACCAGAGTAAAGAAAATTACAATGTTTCTGACCTTACACAGGGAAGTTGACCCCTTATACAGTGTCACAGCTGGAAGAAACTGGTTTGTTCACTGTTTTCAGAGGTTAGCATCTCTAATCAAGGTACAAAGCATCACTCAAACTTCATAATACACCAGGAGCTGGAGTTCTGAGCCAACACACTGTTATTTTCCCTGCTGAGAACGTCAGTCATTTCTCAGATCACGTTTCTATATTCTTTCTTCCTCTCCTTAATTCTATAGTAAATTATCATCTAGGAAAGGATCAAAACTTGACTCCTTCCTCCCTCACTCTTTTTTTTTTCCAGTGAAATTACTCTTAAAAAAAAATCTGGAGTATAGTTGATTTAAAATGCTGTGTTAGTTTCTATTGTACAGCAAAGTGAACCAGTTATACAGATGCCCATATCCACTCTTTCCCAGATTCTTTTTCCTTATAGGTCAATACAGAGTACTGAGAAGAGCTTCTTGTCCTACAGGAGGTAGGTCCTTATCAGGCATCTATTTTACATACAGCACTGTGCATATGTCAATCTGAATCTCTCAATTGATTCCTGCTCCCTCTTTCTGCGTGGTAACCATCAGTTTTGTTTCTACATCTTTTTTTTTTTTGCCAAGTCATGAAGCTTGTGGGGTCTTAGTTCCCTTATTTTTTATCTTCCTCTGTTCTTTCTTTCTCTCATGCTAAACACCCGTATAGCCTTCTGGCCATGTGCTGTGAAATTTGGAGTTCCTGGATTCCAGTGATGTGAAAACCTAACATTCCATCTCCTTACACAAGACTCTGAAGAATCTGGCCACAGCCTACTGTGGAACAAACAACTTTCTTTGTTTCAAATAGAGTTTCATGATAGCATAAGATTATCTAGCTGGCAATGAGCATCTTAATCTTCACATTCTCCCCCTCCCCTTTAAATGTATGGCTACCATTTAGGGAGATTTCAATTCCCATTAATAATATGTGTAATTGATCTACATTTAAGAGAATTTAATCATGTCTTAGTGACAAATTTAGCTTAAAGCAGAGCTTCACTTAGGACTTCCAAGTAAATTTCTGTTGAAAAGGTCAATTTCTAACATTTGCCAGTTAAAGCCCATACCAGACAAATTACATTTCCTGCACTCATCTGGACACAAACACTTTCCATGCTGAATATCACCACTAGCTGTCAATTAGGAAAACCACCGAAACAACTATGGAGACTGAAGATATTTTTTTAAGAAGACCTAAATATTTACTTATTCAAGAGTCAGGATTTGTTTTTCATACTAAAAGGTTATCTGAATATGGTAATGGAAAAACAAAATAGAATATTATCTTACTGGATAATTAAAATCAGTTCACTGCCACAGCACCTGAACATGTTGTATTGAGAAAATAAGTAGAGAGTGCTCTTAAGCACATACTGAAGTTTATGAATCCTCTCTGGGGATACAAAGCACCTTTGAACAATTGGCAATTAACATGTAATCATCACTAAGGATAGCATTTAACAAAATCCCAGTCCCCATGTCATGCTGAAGACAATTTGTGTTTTGGTTGGGAAAAAAATCTATGTTGTTTTGAATTTCTGGGGAAGTTTATGGAACAGAAAAAAGTATCATAAATTTAGACAAATAGACAGTGTTCACATTATGGATATTTTTCCTTTTGCTTCTCTATGTCTTCTAATTTTGTACATCATACATGAATTATTTTATTTAAAAAATAATAAAAAAAATTAAGAGAGAGCAAACTTAGAGAAAAGAGAAACAAAAAGGATATTTTTCAATTTCCTCAGGTCAGTCTCAGATCAAACAGGACTGGATGTCCTTCTTTTTTGGCCTTCAATTATTAAATAGCTCATATTTGATTCCAAAGAAAAAGGCCCCTGGCCAAATATTTAAAGATGATATTTGACCATAAGGTCAACAGCAAAGGACCAAGATTTAGAAGATCTTATAAAAAGACTGCATTCATTGTCTAGCACATCTGATCGACTAATATGGCTACCTGAGCACTGCAGGGGGAAGCAGTGAAGGGAAGCCTCAGAGCAGGGGAAGCAGAGATGCTCACTGCCTCATTAACATGCTTATTTGATAAGGAAGAAGAAGCGGCCATGGGGGATTATTTTCTTAGAAACCATCAAAATTGAATACAACACACATAACACACACGACACACGCACACATACCCTCATCTCGGGTTGAGTGGCAACACTACCTAAGCTGTCCCAAGATTATAGGGAAGGCTGTCTTTTCCAAGCACCCTGTGATTACTATTGATCTGTTCAGCTCATTGTAACTCAGCCTTACCAGGCTGGTCATGGAAGAAGGATGGATGTCATTAAAGATCCTGAGGAGCTACTCTGCAGGTATCATTTATTAGGAGTAAACTAAATGCATTGACTTCCAACTGTATAGAGAGATTATGTAGCAGATCCATTCCATCCCCAGAACCTAGAACCTCTAATGTGCAAAAGTACAGACAGGTTTAAGTGGAAGCACCTACTCTCAAAGTGGGATATGGAAGCTCCACTTTATTAGACAATCCAGATAACTGAGCAAAGTCAGGACTGGTGTGGTGGGCCTCAGTACTCTGCAGTCATTTATTAAGCTATCATGTGTCCAGAGATATGCCAGGCACCAAGCAGAGAATATTTAGAAAGAGATAACCAGGGACGTAGGAAAGGTCTATGACCCTGAAAACACAGTGGTACACAGAGGGTCAAAGTCTCTTGCAATGAAGCATATTAGTTACCACAAGTCTTACAAACAGATTACCAATGGACACACACATCAATCACATAAGACAGCATGAATTAAATACATTAATGATAATAAACATCAGTATCAACTAATAAGAACTGATCATGACTGAAGTATTTCAATAATTCAAGAATATTAAATACACTGTTAAAACTATACAATAATAAAAAATCAAATTAGAAATATATTGATTTATACTATTTTGTAATAATATCACTATTTCATTTCAGCCATAATTCACATTCTGCCTTTATTGTACTTTGAGCTAAAAAGAATAGAGATTAATATGGCAGCATTATACCAGACATATAGCAATTTTAGATGGATTAAAGGGTTACAGGAAAATGAAAAATGTTATTACTGTAGCACAGTTGTGAAACTCCAGATTAAAATATAACCTCCCAGTAAAGAAGCAGATATGACATTCTTAGCACATAGTGGGTTTTCAATAAATGTCAATTAGTAGTAGTAGGACAAAGAATTAGTTTATAAAATATTCTATGTGACAGTTACAGAATGACTCTTAAAAGACAAAGGATCGAGGGTTGAACACTTTAGAGATTTACTTTCTTAAACTACACTCTGTAATGTTTAAATGACTATTATTTTCATTACAAATTTATTTTTCCTAATGTTTTGGCAATTTACTGAATACCCAGTGTGTTTGTGTTACTTCTCTCAGATACAGATACACTGTACCTAAAGAAGTGACTAGTAGAAAAAGTCCCAAACTCTGTGTCACCAGGACTGGTTTCTAGATTTTCCTCTATCACTGACCTGGATGGCATGAAGCAAATCTCAAATTATCTGGGCTTTTGTTTCATCAACTATAAATGGGATCAGTGCTGTCTCCTTCCAGCCATCCACGGTATCAAAAAGACAAGTGAAATAGAAGATGAGAATCGTTTTGGTTTCTTAAGAGAAAAATACATGGAACACAAGCATTTTTCTATTCTTCAGAGCTGGCATAAAGTAGTATATATTTTATAGAGTGAATGCAGAGAATAAAATATCAGTGGTCTAATAAAGTAAATCCTCCAGGCTTCAAATTTTCTAGACTTCTTGATAAGATCGAGCTGACCAAGGCCTGCTCAACATTTTGAAGGTATTTGAGAGGCTGGTGCCTGTTTATTAAGGAGATTAGAGTCTTTTCTTATGGGAGAAACAGCACTGATAGGAAGTCAAAAGGTGGGGGCCATGAGCAACACAGATACGGTGTGTACCCACAAACAGCAGATGACCAGTAAGTATTTCTTAAATGAAAATTTTGGATCCTAGTTTTACTCTTGATAAATCAATTAAATAAATTGGTGATATTAAATAAAACCTCACGGATTTTTATTCTATGATGAATTAAGTATCACTTCAATGACTATCTCAGATAGGTATAACCTACTCTCCACTGGACTGAATATGCTATTTGCATGTAAAAAAATAAATAAAAAATAAATCCAATGATACAAAGCAGGGAATGGTATCTTTCTTCCTTGATTAGACTGTAGGTTCATAAAGACAGAAGAATCCATTAAGTCCCAGACCTTATCCAAGCATTGAATTAGGCACTGGGAGAATAAAATAGAACTCGTTTATAAGAAATTAACTACCACAGATGTGAAAGCATCTGGGAAAATTTTAAGGTAGTTAAAATCCCAAGGTGCTGTGTTTAAAGAGGCCTATGTGCCACAAGAACTGCTGGAGAAACTTATTTGCAAAACATCAAGTTCATGGCAATAAACATTTCCTTTCAGTAGGAGATTGATTTTTTTAAAAAAGGCCTGTCTTTGTGTTATATATTCAGAAATTAGACCTAATCCTTCTACAGTTTTAGAGAATGATGGAGAAAGTCATGATGCTACTTTCTGAGACAACAGGCTGAGGCCTCCAGGGACGAAGCCCCATTCTCTGGTTTCCCTGGCAGCTGAAATTGGCAGGAAGCCTAAGCTCCTTGCCTTAAGACCATTAGTAGCTCTAATGGGCAGACATGACCACCGCCCCTGCCAACTCTCCTTTTGGCACAGCACTAAAGAACCACAAAAAAAGAGACCACAGTTCAAGGACCCTGCCACCTCAAAAGCTTTCCACTGCCCAGCAGCAATAGCACCACCACCTGCAAACCTGCAAGGTATATAGTCATACCGTACACACACCTGAGCAGCAAGAGCCCCAGCTGACTTGCACACACACACAAAAGAAGCACTGCCCTCGGCCTCACTTTATATTTAAATACCCTACTTTTTCGAAAGCTGTGCACTAATGTTTCCTCTCAAATCTCACTGTGCAAAGAACAGCCTTCTGGGGTGAATCATCTAAGATGTTCATAAAAAGACAGATTTCTGGGCTCTACCAAATACCTACATTGGTGTGGGAGCTGCAGTCTGAATTTTTAAATAATCCCACCAGGTGATTTTGATGCATACTCAGTTCTGAGGACTACTGCCTTATTCTTTGATGGAGGCTGGCTCTAAAGACCGTTGGCTATGTCTTCATTCCATCTCCCTCTCTCATTCAGAATGCAGACATTTCAGGTTGACTTTCTTTTTCCTTCTATTCATACAGATTGAAACTTTTTTTTTTTTTCTATCTCTAAATCATCTGGGGATTGTTTCCCTCTAATAAAATGGCTCCACTCCTGATTAAGGAAAGTGATAAACCTGCTGTCAATTACCTTAATTGATCTGACAACCTGATTAGGCCCAGAAAGGGGAAAATTTCCTCAGAGGAACCTTAATAAAAAATAAGAAAAGAAAAAAAAGAGAGAGAGAGAGAAAACAAAACAAAGGCCCATGTAATTAAAATGTGATCACTGGTGATGAGTATGTAAAGTCAGCCCTGAGAGGCATTAGTGATGGGAAAACTTTTCTAAATGACATCTTAGGAAGCCAAAGGAACACGGGACACTCAAATGAATCAGTGGGCAACTAAGGGAGTATGCTGAACAGAGACCTAAAGGACTTTTTTCAGTTCTACACACCAGAAGCTTTGACATTAACAAAGTCCATTCTTGGTTTAAGGAGGGAAGAACACAGTTAACTGGCCCCCATTTGTGGCACTATAAACCCAAAGAGAATGCCTGTTATTGGCACTGTTTGTAGTTATATGAGTGATTTTTTTTTTTTTTTCCTTTTCTGGACAACTATGGTTAAAATACAATCTTGGGTCCATATCTCAAGGGGACTGAGTAAGTTGTCCTATGGAACAGAGTTCAGAACATCAGTACCACATCCTAGCAACCACAAATGCTCCAGCAAAAGGCCAGTACTCAGCATGTGTTCCAGATTCAGGGATTATTTAGTATTATTTATGACCCATTTTCTTCTCCAACTCATTTTCAGTGAAACACATCTTCTAAATTTATCCCATACTTGGGTAGCCCCCAGGCCTTCAAGACCAGAAATGTAATATGGTGACTACATTGTTCTAAACAACAAAAATACCTCAGTCCCAAGAGTGCTGAGGGATAGAATATTATTAGCTAATTAGGACGAACTGTCACACTGGAGTGTTTGATTAAATTAACTAATCAAGTTGATGATTGGTCTGGAGGGGGTAGGGAGCTGTTTTTACAGTGCACCTGGTAAATTGTGTTATTAACCAGCGGTCCCTTTGAAATTTAACGGAAAAGTATTTTGGGATGAGAAATAAACAAGTGAGCATAAAGTTGTTAGAGGGATCAGAAATAACAATAATGCTTGTATGCAGCAGGTGCCAAATCTATGACTAAGTGAACAGATTTGAGGTTGGAGTTTTACTTTACCCATATCATTATACTGAAGTAGTCAAAAGTTTGAATTTGGATATCATGATTTCCTCTTTAACAATTACACAGAATAATAGATTAAAACAGATGAAAAAAGAAGCATCACCATAGACTTTGCCTTAATTTAGAGTTTTGACTAAACAAACCCATCCATCCATTCTTTTTCAAAGACATAAAAGAAGAATTAAAAGACCTCTAGCTTTATTCGACTATCTACTCCCATGCCTAACTTTTTTAAGAGATATATTGTTCTTTCATTTCCTGTTGGGCAGGAGATTAACTATTCCTTCCACTGCAGAGTTCCCAATTTGGTAAGCACGGATGTGGTCTTAATTCTGATCAATTCACTCCAAATCTAGCACTCTATGACAGAGGACATTTCCATGTGACCCTGAATATGCCTGATAAAAAGCCTTCTCCATATCTTTGAGCAAAGTTTCCTGGCAATTTATACTCTATATGAGTTTGCTACTAAGCTAATCTTCAGATGTGAAATTGAACAAAATGGACCAAGATTTCCCTTGCAGTCAAATCAACCTGGATACCTGTCAATGGGTCACCAACACTCCTTGGTGATGCTAGAATTAAACAACTGTTCAAATAAGATTGCAACTGCATGCTATTGCTCTGACTCGAAACCACCTTTTATTCTAAGTCACCTAGAGTCTGACTTATTTTAGACAGATGTGGCTGTTTCCCCATTTCAGATGGTCCCTAGACAATGACCTCAATCAATCACTGCGTAGTATTAGCTGGGAAAGCTCAGGGACTCTATCATTCCTATGCTCTGATAGAATACCTAGCACATTCAACTATTCTGTGCCATCATTTACCAAAGTGTTATCAAGGTTCAAAGCCTTTACACTTGGATAAGAAAGGTCGTAGGCACATATTTTGGGACTTTATCAAAGCCCCTGATTCATCCATCTATTTACTCATTCATTCATATGTACATTAATTCAAATTATTTCACAATCTTTTATAAAGCTACCTTCAGGCAAGATGTAAATACAAATAAGGATGTGTCTTATCCTTGTAGACCTCATAGTGTGTGGTATTAACATTCTAAAGGGCTTTAGATAAATTAAACCCCATATATAGGAACTCTGTTTTAAATGAATATTTTTGGATCTTAAAAATAATAGTTTTATTTCAAAAACTCTCTCAATAGAATCACAAGGGAAGAAGGACTCATTTGAAAACTTTATCAACTGCCATTTCCCCTCCTCTCACCAAAGGATAGAGCTTTCTTTTTCCATTTTCTCAGAGCCTGGTTCAAAGGGTAAAGTTTTTGCTGTCAGATATCAAATCTGGTTACATTTCAATAAGTACTTTTAAAAATTATAACGTATAAAATCAATAAAACAAATGAAAAATCCTTCTTTTGATCTAAATATGTAGTTCAGCTCAGATTTTATAATACTAAATTCATTTAAAGCTACTTATCTATATTTTTTCCTCCTCCTTTTGCCTAAAAGCTCCCTGAAGGCAAGGGATAGGTATACTCCTGATCATTAATTTACTATCTGCATCTAGCACAGTGCCTAGCACACACTACACTTAATAATTATTTATGGAATGAATGAAATAAACTAAAGCAATATAATCTTTCACATTCAAAGATGCAAACACCCCAAAACAGCTTTAAAATTAAAAGATGCTATTGTCAACATGCTACAGCTAATCAAGTGAAAAATAAGTAGAAAATAAGTGCAGATAATTTCAAAGGACCAGCAAAGATAATTTCCTTTTTTCCCCCCTAAAAGATTTACAGAGGAAAATAATATATATATATGCATATATATATATATATATGAGTGGAAAATAATAAGAAAAAGGAGAGCAAAGGGAGAGTTTAGCTCAAATGATAAACATTTTTATTCAACACTTCATAGTCTGCAAAAATGTATAATGATCTTCCCAGCTCTTCAGGACAGCAGCATGAGGTTGAAATACACCATCAGCTCTGATATAAAACATGAGTTTGCAAGTAAACAGGAAGTTTGTCTTATAAAATGGAGCTTTTATTTACATAGAAGTTCTTCATTAATAACAGAGATGGATTTTTGACTACTTACTACAGCTAGAGCTCTTTCTCCCTGCATATGGAGCTTCTTTAAGGGGGAAAAAAAAAATAAAGTCAGAGGAACTTCTCAGCAAATTCAATCCCTTTTATTTTCCAGAAGGGCAGGAGTGAAGCAGCAGGTGGCAAATTCATATTTATCTAGCAACATTTGATCATGTGACACATTTTATTTTCACAGTTAATGTAACTTAATAAATAGAAAATTGGGAAAATCTGCCAGCATGTGGGGAGTTGGTGTGTATGTGTGCTGTGTGCATGTAGAGAGATTGAGAAGGCTTATGTGGTGAAGGTGGAGGAAGAAGACAGGTGCTGTTCTATGCCCTGTGTAGGAGACTTTTCTTTTAAGTCACTAGTTCCAACCCACACTGAGAACATTCTGAGACATTATATGGGCTGGAGAGACCATCTTTATTCAATGAGATGTGGTGATCTTTGGCCAGGTCCTGAAAGAAATAGGCTTTCAAAAATAACCCCATGACTGATAAACAAGGTCCTACTGTATAGCATAGGGGACTATATTCAATATCCTGTGATAAACCATAATGGAAAAGAATGCAAAAAAAGTTTATGTTTAATGTAACTGAATCTATTTGCTGTACAGAAGAAATTAACACATTGTAAATCAACTATGGTTCATTAAAAGAAAAAAAAAAGACTGACTGCAGCAACTCTGAAGAAAACTCCAAGATGAGATCACAGAGATGATGATATGGAACAAACCTGTGTAGCCTACAAAGGAAGAAGAGAAACTGAGGGAGATGTCAACTGGACATTTTCCACCAAGAAAAGCAGTTGCTCTTCAGTTTCAAACATAGTTATACCTAGTTTTGATATGTGTAATACCAGCAAGACAAAGTTTTCTAAACAGATTAAGACAGACAGTGACTGGTTATTCTCTCATGTTATAAGAATCCCAAACCCTAGAGGAAAAGCTAAGAGATCTGGCTGGATTCAGAAACAAAACACTCAGTGTAATTTTGGGTAAGCTGTTTTCCCACAAACCTCAGCTCTCTCAACCCATAAAACGGGGATAATCAGACTCTGTGCTTCCTACGGCTGCTAGCAGCTCCGTGTACTTTCTTTTGTAAGTATCCCATCATATTAGTTTTTTCCATAATAGATGCTGTCTATTAGGACAACATATTATGACATCTGGGAGCATTCCTGACAGGGATACCCAGGTAAACTTGGTCTAGTCGAGCTTTTAGACTTCACTCACCTTACTTTACCCCAAAGTTAGATGATCACTTGCTTACCTCCCTTAAGTCGCTCATGGGCTTTTTCTGCCCCGTCTCTTCTCAGCAGGGGTTTTGAAACCTCTGGGGACTCCCAAGAAATGGTGGAAAACAGCATTTTAGGGATCCCACCTACTCCAGATACTAATTCTTCCCCAGTTAGAGGAGTTTTTCCTTAAAAGATAAACATGAAGCTGACAAAGAAGTGAAGAAATTGCAAACCTTGTACACTACAGGTGGGGTTATAAAACGGTATAACCACTATAGAAAACAGTATGGCAGTTACTTAAAAAAATTGAAGATAGAATTACCATGATAATTTAAAAGCAATTATATAAAACTGTCATGATCGATGACTACAATGATCCTGCTAGCCCACTTTTGCATATAAAGTCAACATAATTGAAAGCAGTCTCAGAAGATATTTGCACACTCATGTCTGTAATAGCACTATTCACAACACCAAAGTGTTGGAAGCAATCTAAATGTCCATCAATGGATAAATAAATGAACAAATGTGAGTTAGTTATATATTCAATGGAAAAGAAAGGAAATTGTGTCACATGCTACAACATGGATGAACCTTGAGGACATTAAGTAACATAAGCTAGTCACAAAAAGACAGATATTATATGATTCCTTTTACTTGAGGAATCTGACATAGTCAAATTCATAGAAAGAGCAAGTAGAGTGGTGGTTACCAAAGGTTGTGGTGAAGAGGAAAGGGTGATCTTTGTCTAATGGGTGTAGAGCTTCATATATGCAGGAAGAAAAAGTTTTGGAGATCTGCTTTAGAGCAATGTGAATATATTTAACACAATGTAAAAATATTTAATAAACTATGTACCTATAAATGGTTAAATTTTATATTGTGCTTTTTTTTTTTTTTTTTAACCACAAGGTTTAAAAAAAGATAAACTTTGCAGACAATGTAGATGCTCATTCTTGGGAAACTTTTCCCACCTAAAGCACCCAAAACAGATTATAGAACTGGACTTGTGTTTTGGAGTTTATGGAGAGAGGTGAAATATTCTGACACCCTTCCCAATCTATTTCCAATGTTCATGCCCCAAATACTATTTTAATTTATGTTACCGAGCCCAGAAATGTCAGAAGGCTCTGAGGATATTTGATTGCCCATAAATAATCTGCTGTTGCTTTTCTCGACCTTCTTTCAGTTTACCCTTAAGCTATGTCCCGCATAAAAAAGGATGCACCTTGTCCATTCTTTAACCCCCTGGTCTGAAATCTTAATATTTGACAGTCCTATCATAAAAACATAATTTTTTATGATTACACTTTTCTACTATCTCCATACCACTTCCACACTGGAAATTTGCCTCTGTGGCTGTGTGCATGCCTCAAAGTTCACTTCTCCTTCACAACATCCAAATTCCCTTGTAGGACATTAACTCTCCGCCACTGAGGAGAATCTTGGGTTGGGTGCTTCACACAGCTGTTTACTTCTCTCTGTAGGATTCAGTCCTGGAGAAGGGAAAGGCTACCCACTCTAGTATTCTGGCCTAGAGAATTCCATGGACTGCATAGTCCATGGGGTCTCAAAGAGTCAGACAGGACTGAGCGACTTTCAAGAAGTAGTAGAATCCAAAGGTGCTCAGAATCTTCTTCTCTCCACTCTGTAGAGCCAAAGAGGGAATCTAGCAGCCAAAGCTCAGACAGTGGGACACACTAGCCCAGGATTTTGACTTTAAGTAAGAAACAAAAGATTGGAAGAAACATCCAGAATTTGGTCATTTGCTATCAGTATCCTGACCTGACGGTCACTGAAGTTCCTGCTTCCAGTTCTCTGGTGCTGGCTTGGCCACCACTTATTCCTTAGCTGGGATTTCAACCCTATCGAAGTACTTGGCATATTGTTTACTTGGTTTATTTGCATACTGTTAGGCTGTACCCCACAGGCCTGCAAGGTCTATCTTTGTCCACCCAAGACCCAAGAAAGAGCCCGGAGGCAGCAACAGAGACATCAGAGGTTTCATGGATGGGGGATCTTGCATGGTGAAAGCAAGGTCCTGGAGCAACACCCCACCACCCCACCGAGCGCAGTGGACCGCGGACAGGACACAGAGGCAGTCTTCACTCCCGGACAGTGGCTGGGGGGAACTGCCAGTTATTTGGGAATTGATGTAAGCTTGGCTCATCAGTTACTATCTTTGATAAGAACAATCGCTGGCTGGGGCCTGGGGCAAGTATGTTGGGAGGTCGGTCCTGTGAATAGGGTATAGGTGAAGCAGGTACTGGGCAGGCAGGGGATGTACAGAGAACAAGAGAATGGCAGCCTTGAGGGGCCCGACCATACATGCAGGTAACTTCAAGAGAGCAATGCCGTGGCCACCATCTCAACAAGCGCCCAGAGCACTCTGAAAGCCTCTCACTGCCTCAGTTCCTTGATAGAAAAGTTCTGAAAATGTCTCCATGTCTGTACTTCTACTCGTCTTGTTGCTCTTCAGATTTCTTTAAATCCATGCTGATCAGCTGCACTTCTGCCCAACTATGTCCCAAACACTATTAAAATAAACCCACCTACAGCACCGAGCCTGCTAATCATCCTCCCACCTAATTAGATGTCTGACAGCTAATTTCTTCAGCAGGATTTCTGTCCTTCTGTTGGGCTTTCTATACAGGAGTTTCACAGGTAGATTCAAAACTAGTTAATTGCCCACATCCACAATCTTCTTCCTCTGTTTATTCATGAGAGACCAACCATTCCAAAACCCCGTTGGCACAGGAAGCCGCTGTCCCACTGTTAAACAAATGGCCATTAACACTGATTAGAAGATAAAGTTTTTCCGCATGTGCGGGGGAGGGGGTTCTCAGGGTGCAGATCTAGGTTACGCTGCTGAGAGGCAGGTGGTGTGGTGACAGGAGCCACAGCCAGACTTGTGGGGGAGTGAAAAATACACGAGGCTGCTAGCCTGATTACATCATGCTTCTTATTCTTTCCTTTCCCTTCCTTTCTCCCTACAAAATGGCTCCTGAATTTATTAATATTTATCATGCTGGTGGTTTCTTGCTCTCTTCTAAGCCACCCATTACCACCTTTACCTTTATTATTATTACTTTTTTTCCCCACCAAACTTAAAGCACAATTATTTGTATTCTCTCCCCAGTTCATAGTTAAGGGACCCACTGTATGGTCTTGGCTCCTCTGATCAGGGCAATGCTGGCTTATTATTAATTTATTTGCCTTAATTTATGAACTACTTGCTTTTGTAATTGCACAGTCCTCACGAGTTCGTGTGTGTGTGTGTCAGACGCTCAGTCGTGTCCAACTCTTTGCAACCCCATGGACTGTAGCCCACCAGGCTCCTCTGTCCAGGGGGATTCTCTAAGCAAGAATACTGGAGTGGGTTGCCATGCCTTTCTCCAGGGGATCTTCCCAATCCAGGAATTGATCACAGGTCTCCTGCATTGCGGGCTACCAGGGAAGCTAAAAGGGAAGTCAGACAGCTTTTTACTTCTTATGTCATTCAATTCTCACAACAATCTCTCTGGGTAGTATACTCCTACTTGTAGGTAGTGGTACTGCTGGGATGGAAATTCAGGACCAAATCATCTTTGTTTGTTTTTCTGTAGTAGTTAAAAACCAACCTATCCCAAGCCATTTGCTCTTCCTTTCAGTTGACACCCAAGAGGCAGCCATGAAATTTCCTGTATTATTTACACACTGAGCCCCCGGTATTTAACAATCTGGGTTTGGCAAGAAAAGTGAAATATGTTCTACTGGGGCTGAGGATCCAACTAGGCACTAATGAGAAAAGAAGGAAGGAAGGAATGGTAGAGGCCTAAGAAAGAAAAATAAGTACTACCCTGTCCTATTACTAAAGAACCTCTGGAAGAAAGTGAGAGAGGAGAGTGAAAACGCTGGCTTAAAACTCAACATTCAGAAAACTTAAGATCATGGCATCTGGCCCCATCACTTTGTGGCAAATAGATGGGGAAACAGTGGAAACAGTGAGAGACTTTATTTTGGGGGGCTCCAAAATCACTGCAGATGGCGACTGCTGCCATGAAATTAAAAGACACTTGCTCCTTCGAAGAAAAGTTATGACCAACCTAGACAGCCTATTAAAAAGTAGAGACATTACTTTGCCAACAAAGGTCTGTGTAGTCAGAGTGATGGTTTTTCCAGTAGTCATGCATGGATGTGAGAGTTGAACTATAAAGAAAGCTGAGTGCTGAAGAATTAATGCTTTTGAACTGTGGTGTTGGAGAAGACTCTTGAGAGTCCTTGGACAGCAAGGAGATCCAACCAGTCAATCCTAAAGGCAATCAGTCCTGAATATTCATTGGAAGGTCTGATGCTGAAGGTGAAACTCCAACACTTTGGCCACCTGATGTGAAGAACTGACTCATTGGAAAAGACCTGATGCTGAGAAAGATTGAAGGTGGGAGGAGAAGGGGACGACAGAGGATAAGGTGGTTGGATGGCATCAGCGACTCAATGGACAAAAGCTTGAGTAAGCTCTGTGAGCTGGTGACAGACAGGGAAGCCTGGCGTTCTGCAGTCCATGAGGTTGCAAAGAGTCAGACATGACTGAACAACTGAATTGAACTGACTATCCTATTACATCTTTCAGTTCTCCCATCCCTAAACTGTCAATCTCTGTGTCCAACATATCTACAGGATGAGTAGTGTAGCCATGCAGTCAGTTCCCTAGTCTGAAATTCTGAAAATTATCCAGGGCTAATTCATTTCACTCATCTTACTGCCAACTCTCAAGGCCTACCTCACTTCCTTTTGATTTCCTTTGTGTGTTAGTCGCTCAGTAGTGTCTGACTCTAAGTGACCCCATGGACTGTGGCCCACCAGGCTTCTCTGCGCATGGGATTCTCCAGGCAAGAGCACTGGAGTGGATTGCCATGCCCTCCTCCAGGGGATCTTCCCTACCCAGGGATCAAACCCAGGTCTCCTGCATTGTAGGTGGATGCTTTACCATCTGATTCCCTTTACTGTTACTTAAATCCATTCTGCCTGGGTTGGGAAGATCCCCTGGAGGAGTGAAAAGCTACCCACTCTGGTATTCTGGCCTAGAGAATTCCATGGGGGTCACAAAGAGTTGGACACAACTGAGTGACTTTCATTTTCACCAGGGCTTACTATCTTTTTTTTGCTAAAACTTCTACAGTTGCCTCTAAATTGGTCTCCTTGTTCCCCAAAATGACATTTCCACACTGGAAGTATTTACCAAAGAGCTCTCTGTGTAAAAATCTTTGCCCCCCACCCCAACTCCCACAAGGTCCCCACAACTACCTTCACAAGGTCTTTCATGACCTGGCACCAGGACGGCTCTCTAGACTCAAAAATTACTACTTGACTAAGTGACTCCTTCCTTCCAGGTATGCAGTACTACTTTAAATCCTAGGTTAAGCCATTCTCATTCACTATTCCCATCATATTATGTAGATTTTTCACCCTAGGACGCCCATCCCTTCCCTCTTTGCAAAGTTATATCATCTACTCATATCCACAAAGAAGCTAAAAAGTCATCTCTAACCAGAACCACTCCCCACCTCCCCACAAACCAAACAGTCAATAGTCATGGCTTTCCCTCAAGAGTTCTCACAGTTGTCTCACCTATGAATTTTCATTGCACCTTTTCTTGAATTTGAAACAGCATGCATATATTATAGTTTTTGTTGACTTACTCCTTTGTTTCTAATAACCAGACTGTGAGCGACTTGAGTTCAGAAACTATATCTTAGTAATTATATTCTCAGTGGCTTTCACTGTGTCTGGCAACAGTGTCTTGAATACTAGAACTAAAATCACAAGTACAGCTTGCTTTGAGCATGATGCTCACAGCGATGTTCAGGTTATAAACTCTCCAGGGGTCTTTAGTTTCTCTGGGGTTGGAACAGTACCAAAGCTGCTGGTCCTCTCCCCACGTCTCCGTGGCCTCACCACTATAATGTACTAATGGCCCTACTTCCAACTGCCTGTGGCTTTGCCCTGGTGGCAGGAGTCCCCCTCCCCCACCAATGATCACAGAGGTGGGCAAAAGGTGCCAGAGGATGAACCCCTCCCACCCCAACGCAGCAGCCCTCAATCAATGACTTATAAGACTTGGTATACAAATAATCTAATTCCCTCACTCCTTATATAGGACACCTCAGGGGTGGCAGTTTTACACTGACTCCCAGGCTCCCCAATAAGATTAAGTTTCATTCACCCACAGTGTTGACTGGCTGGATAATGTATCTTTTATTGGATGACTTTCTATACCTGACTCGCTTCCCTACCCTCCAAATTTTGTTTACAGGAATCATCTGTAAATAAATTATGTACTAGAACCCTATTGTCAGAATCTGTCTCTGGGGGAACTAAGTAAGACAGTATCTGATACTAATTATTTTTTAAGTTTAAAAACCATTATATAACTCTATGAAGTAGAAATTGATATTGTCCTTATTATACATATGAGGAAACTGAGGAACAGACAGGTTAAACTTCCATTAAGTGCAGAGCATGTCTTTGAAGGGATAGTCTATCTTAAGGGGTTGCCTGGGATCTTTCCCCACGTGTCTTTGAAGGGATCGTCTACCTTAAGGGGTTGCCTGGGATCTTTCCCCACCTGCTCAGTTCTTTTGCTGGTCCCTTGAGCATGGCTCAGATTTAAAGAACCCACCTGCAATGCAGGAGACCTAGGTTCCATCCTTGGGTGGGGACGATGCCCTGGAGAAGAGAATGGTAACCCACTCCAGTATTCTTGCCTGGAGAGTTCGATGGACAGAGGAGCCTGGTGGGCTACAGTTGCAAAGAGTTAGATATGGCTGAGTGACTAACACTTGAGCATGTTTAATTAAAAAGTTCACACATAAAAAAAAAAAAAATTCACACATCAGTTGCTGATGTTGCCCTCTGCCCAAAAGGGTGACCCATGGAGATGTTATAGCCAGCACCTAAAATGGCTGAGCAAGCAACGCATTAGAGTTGAAAGCTAAATTCTCTCCTTAAGAGAGCAATAGGGCCAAATGTAGGCATCACCCAAGAGAGTAGGCAGGAACAATGTTGCCATCACAGTGATCATCCAGGATCTGAGGGATTAATACATAATGACTAGAGAGCAGTCCAATGTAACACTCAAGGCAGAATATATTTCTATAAATTGCTTAATGAAAACCGGTCAAAGTAGAAAGGCATGTAAGAGAGAGAAATGCATCTACATGAAAGATGGGAAGGAGAACACATTAAAATGTTCAACTCCCTAAGCAAGCAAAGCTACACCAAGAATTCAAAAAAATAAGCAAAGATTAAAATAAGATAATGTGCAATGCTTGTGCAAATTTAGTAATATAGGCAATTGGCATAATGTCAGTGGGAGTATAAATTTGTAGAACATGTTTGAAAATTAATTCAGGCTTTTATAATAGAAGTCTTAATATAGACCCTATAATTTTTTTTTGCAGTAGTTTTTAAAATAGTCCCTAACCTTTAATCCAGTATCTTTCTTTCCTTACAGATTTACCTTAAGAATACATATAAAACACCCACATATATATACAATAAAAATATATCCTGAAAATCACCACAGTATTATTTATAATGGCCAATTAAGAAGAAATCACCTAAATGCCAACCAAAAAAAAAGAAAAAAAACTACTAATCAACCATATGTTACAATACATAGGGTAAACATTAAAATATGAGGTTTTGAAAACTAGGACTGACATGAAAAATTATAAAAATTAAAAAGATGAAGGTTTTATGGTTTTATATATGGCATGAACTTGCTTTTTAATGCTAGTAAACCTAGAAAAAAGACAGGAGGAAAATAGTGAGTGATTCATAAGTATTATAATTGGTAATGGGATTATGAGTTATATATTTTTGTTATTTACATGTTCGAAATTTCCAAACTTTCTGTAATATACACACACAATTTTTATGTTTATGAGAAGTTATTTAAAAATATTGACTGGCTGTGCCTCGGAAGTGAATCTATGGGTGGTTATTCCTGCCTAATGAGATCCCAAGCATTGAATCAAGAATAAATCTTAGCAAGTGAAACAAAAATACAAATTTATATGGTGCTCCTTTTGTCTAGTTAATCCTTCAGATCTGGGTGGTTCATGCCCCTTTCCTCTTCTATGTTTCCAGTCAAAACATTCACCACTGGAAAGTCCTGTGGCTATTAGGCATGTGCTAATTCTAAGTGTTCATGCACCCCTCTAAAGGCCTTTATTTCTGCAATTTCAATTAGGGTGGCGACTGTCAAGAGTAAGAAGCAGCAAAGCCAAGCCTATACAGCTGGTAATGAACTGCTTCCCTGCATTGAGAAAGATGAGGTTCACTAAGAGTCCTGGATGCTCCTTGTCATCTCCAAGAGTTGCAGCGGAATAACTGTTTAAAAAAAAAATGTATGTATATACTATCCAAGACAACCCTGTTGCGATTTGGCTCTGTGTTGACTTCCCACACCATCATTTCTTAACAGTTTTGCCTAAAATTCTCTAAATTAATGAACAGTGTTTATTTTGGAAGATCAAACTGACTCAGCAGGACTTTGTCAGCGACAAGGAAGAGTAAAGATTTTGAAGGGAAAACAACTAAACCAAATGCATTTTTAATTACCTTTAAATTACATTAATAACAACATTCTCAGTTGGACAAAGAAATCAAATCCTACTTACTATGAGATTTCTCATTAGCTTGGGAAAAGGCTTCCTTTCTTTATTTGTTTGATTTTGTTTCAGAACTGGACTGGAGATATGTGCAATTCTAATAATTTATATCCCTGGCTAAACACATAGGGATAGATAGTTTCATTTTCCTGTTTACTACTGTGGCTTTGCATCGTTGCTATTATTTGCTATGTAAAATTAAGAAAAATCACCCTTCTTTCCCCAACCCTGACTCAGAGTCTAGAAACCAAGACTCTCAGCTCTAAGTGAACAAAGAATCACTTAGTTTAGAGAAAAGTTAATTGACATTGCCTAATTCATGTATTTGCAACTAGAATCATGGATGTTATCCAACTCCTTCAAACTTCTCTGGAATAATTCCAATAGTTGACAGCAGGGAAATTCTCCAATCAGTAGAGATATAGCTCTGCCTAGTCCCACCTGTATCATAGGTAGTCACAAAATTTTTCAATCAAGATTTGCATCAATTTAAAATTTGAGTTTGGTCTCAACATTCACTCTAATATTTTCTAATAACCTATGGTGGAAATAACTTGAAAAAAATACATATGTAACTGAATTACTTTGTTGCACACCTGAAATTAACATGATATTGTAAATCAAATATACTTCAATTAAAAAACAGTAACTTTTATTTGGTGCTTTTTGTGTGCATGGCGTATGTTTAGGTATATGGAAAATTCTTAAAGAGATGGGAATACCAAACCACCATACCTGTCTCCTGAGAAACCTGTATGCATGTCAAGAAGCAACAGTTAGAACTTGGACATGGGACAACGGACTGGATCAAAATTAGGAAAGCAGTACATCAAGGCTGTATACTGTTACCTTGCTTATTTAACTTCTATAGAGTACATCATGGGAAATGCCTACTTAGAATCACAAGCTGGAATCAAGATTGCTGAGAGAAATATCAACAACCTCTGATATGCAGACGACACCATTCTAATGGCAGAAAGCAAAGAGGAACTAAAGAGCCACCTGATGAGAGTGAAAGAGGCGAGTGAAAAAATTGGCTTAAAACTCAACATTCAAAAACTAAGATCATGGCATCTAGCCCCATGACTTCATGGCAAACAGATGGGGAAAAAGTGGAAACTGACAGATTTTATTTTCTTGGGCTTCAAAATCACTGTGGATGGTGACTGCAGCCATGAAATTAAAAGACACTTGCTCCTGGGAAGAAAAACTATGCAAACCGAAACAGTATATTAAAAAAGCAAAGACATCACTTTGCCAACAAAGGTCCATATAGTCAAAGCTGTTTCTTTTTTTTTTTTAAAGCTGTTTCTTTTTTTCAGCAGTCATGTACAGATGTGAGAGCTGGACCATAAAGAAGGCTACGCACCAAAGAACTGATGCTTTCAAGTTGTGTTTCTGGAGAAGACTACTGAAAGTCCCTTGGACAGCAAGGAAATTAAACCAGTCAATCCTAAAGGAAATTGGTCCTGAATATTCATTGGAAGGGCTGATGCTGAAGCTTCAATACTTTGGCCACCTGATGCAAAGAGCTGACTCACTGGAAAATACTCTGATGCTTGGAAAGATTGAGACCAGGAGGAGAAGCGGGAGACAGAGGGTGAGATCGTTGGATGGCATCACTGACTCACTGAACATGAATTTGAACAAACTGGAGGAGATGATGAAGGACAGAGAAGGCTGGCATGCTTCAGTCAATATGGTCATGGAACAGCAAGGAGTCAGACATGACTTAGTAACTGAGCAATAACAATATCAAGACATGTAAGAACCAGACAACCTCTAGAAGCTTAGAGGAAAGGGGATCCATATGTCAACAGGAAGATGAAAAGTACAAAGTGCCAAGAGAAGAATGCATCAAAGATACACATGGTTGAAAATGAAAATGTTAGTCACTCACTCATGTCTCACTCTTTGTGACCCCATGGACTATAGCCTACCAGGCTCCTCTGTCCATGGACTCCTCCAGGCAAGAATACTGGAGTGGGTTGCCATTTCCTTCTCCAGGGGGTCTTTCCAGCCCAGGGATTGAACTCGGGTCTCCTGCACTGCAGGCAGATTCTTTACTCTCTGAGCCACCAGGGGAGCTCAGGGTTAGTGGTTAGAAAAATTACATCCCTGAGCTGGTGGCGAGTGGAGGGCACATAGCCTGGGTACTTACACTGAGACTTGAAATAGATCATTTACTGTTCTTGACATAACTTCGGGGTTCTAATGGCATCCAGATCTTCCTCCCCTTCCTTGGAAAAACCCATGAAATCAGAGAAAGATGAACAGCCATAGAATTAGGAAAGTAAAGTTACTGCTAAACCTGGCCAAGTTTGGAGAAATCCTACCTAAGTTTCCCATAAATGGGACATGGGTCTATGTGATAGAAAGGTCAACCTATATTTAGACATCTGATCTAGAATAAGAAGGAAAGCCAGGCTCCACGATTTTTTACTGAGCCACATTATTTGTTAACTTCAAGAAGTAAAATTAGATTAAACAAATTATTAAATAATAGTAGTATTACAATAAGAAATCAGAAACACTTTCCAAAAAGAATTACTGAGTGAAAGAGCAAATAAAAATGTCAATTAGAGACTAATTAGAAAATAATGAAAATGCAAATACTACTATCAAAAGATGTGATATAACACAGCTTAACTAAGCAAATGTTTAAACTCAAAATGTTTTAATAATTGGCTGCAGCTCTGTGACAAGCCACGGAATCGGGGTTCTGTTCCGCAGGATGGGGTTTGTGAAAGTTGTCAAGAACAAGGCCTACTTCAAGAGATACCAAGTGAAATTCAGAAGAAGGGGAGAGGGCAAAACTGACTACTATGCTCGGAAACGATTGGTTATCCAAGACAAAAATAAGTACAACACACATAAATACAGAATGATTGTTCGTGTAACGAACAGAGATATCATTTGTCAGATTGCTTATGCCCGTATAGAAGGAGATATGATAGTTTGTGCAGCTTATGCTCACGAACTCCCAAAATATGGTGTGAAGGTTGGCCTGACAAATTATGCTGCAGCATATTGTACTGGCCTGCTGCTGGCCCGCAGGCTTCTTAATAGGTTTGGTATGGACAAAATTTATGAAGGCCAAGTCGAAGTGACTGGAGATGAATACAATGTGGAAAGTATTGATGGTCAACCTGGTGCCTTCACCTGTTACTTGGATGCAGGACTTGCCAGAACTACTACCGGGAATAAAGTTTTTGGGGCCCTAAAGGGAGCTGTCGATGGAGACTTGTCTATCCCTCACAGTACCAAACAGTTCCCTGGTTGTGATTCAGAAAGCAAAGAATTCAGGGCCGATGTGCACCGAAAGCACATCATGGGACAGAACTTGCAGACTACATGCGTTACCTGATTGAAGAAGACGAAGATGCTTACAAGAAACAATTCTCTCAGTGCATAAAGAACAACGTAACTCCAGACATGATGGAGGAGATGTATAAGAAAGCTCATGCTGCGATATGAGAGAATCCAGTGTATAAGAAGAAGCCTAAGAAAGAAGTTAAAAAGAAGAGGTGGAACCGTCCCAAAATGTCACTTGCCCAGAAGAAAGATCCGGTAGCTCAGAAGAAGGCAAGCTTCCTTAGAGCTCAGGAACGAGCTGCCGAGAGTTAAACCAAACCACAATTTTCTATCAAGATTTTTCAGGTAAGACAATAATAAACTTATTGAACAAGCAAAAAAAAATGTTTTAATAACTGAAGTGAAAGTAAAAATATATATATTAAATCTAATAAGGTAGCAAAATAACCACAATACTTACAAAAGCAGGAAGAAGAAAATAATAAAAATTAAAGACAAAAGAAAGACTTGGAGAAGAGAAAAAAGAAAAAGATGAAAATTGTTCAATAAATTCAGGAGTTGCTTCTTAGGGAAACATTAATGTGAGCTTTAATCTATGAATCTGATGATTTTATTATTAGAAAAATAAAATTAGAGAAGGAAAAAATACATAGTGTTTAAACAATATATAAAGCCCTCTATTCAATTTGACAGAAGAATATTTGAAAGCCTAGGACAAATACATTTCTAAAAAATTAAATATAATCAAAATATAATAAAGAAAAATCTTAAAACCTCATCAGAAATGTGGGACAAGATTATTAAAAGTTAACAAACTACTAGTCCTTTTTCCCTGTCTCCCTCTCTCCCTTAAAAGGTTATGGTTTAAGGATAATTTGCAAATTATTTAAAAATATGCTATTTTCATTCCAAGTAATTTTATAATTGAAATTGTCAGTTATCAAGAAAAATGGAAGAAAGAATAAATAAGCCTAGTATTTCAGGACTTTGTTTTTCCAATACTTCATTGTGTAACTCTGATCAAATCACTTCACTTCTCTGATTCTCACTTTCTCCCTCTGTAATATAAGTGTCAGTGCATGTACATGTTGAAAGACTGAATTGTAACACAAGTCAGCCAAGTCTACATCAGTTCTGGAAATACTGAATTTTAGAGTTAGGAAGCTCTAGAATGCTTTAAAAACATTCTCAATTTACTGTCAGTCCTTTCTGTAATCTACTGAAAACTCTGCACTATCTCTGATGTTATCCCCAAGTCAATTTCTATCCTCTTAAAACCCCAGTCTCAGCTATCTCATATCAACACTTTCCCCTCCTTCGGGGAAATAGGTAGGTTCAACAACCGTAAGTGATAACAGCAGGTGAGTCTAGTTTAAATAAAAACCAGAAATTCAATGTTCTGCTTGGGCCCCAAAGTAACTCTAATTAACAGAGTGCACAGTGTTCTGCTATGACGTGCTGGGGAAGGGGTTGAACCTAACAGAGGGATGTGCCAAGTGACCAACTTGCTATAATAGAAAAGAATCAGCCTCCAGACACTATGAAGGTCATATAGACCCCAAATGCTACTTCTCTGTGCCCTATTTCCAAGCCAGCAGACAAAGATTGAAAAGAAATGGTAATAACCATTTCTGTAAGGTGTATGGGGAAACAGTTACTGAGATGACTTTCTGTAGGTGTACATTCACTGAAACAATTCCATAGAGCAATTGTTCACACCATTTTGAGTGAAAGTGTACAATATTTCCTCATTATTTCCCAGCAGTGAAACTGCCAGGTCAAAGGATTTTATCCTGGTATTACACACAACAGTAACACATCAGAAGGAACCTAGTATCCAATGATGATGGTGTTGGTATAAGCATTGCTTGATATATCCATTAAATAAATATCATAGAATATTAAAATAATGAGGTAAATTGATTTTTTGTGACATGGAAATGTGATTAGTATATACTGATCTGAGAAAAAACAAAGGTAATAGATCAAATGTATTATGATTAAACTCTATTTGTGTCTACACCCATAGAAATAAAGAAGAATATATATGCACATAATAAAAGTATTTATCTGAGGGTGCTGGGATTACAGTGGATTGCACATGTTTTCAATTTTCTAATATTTAAAAAGTAAATGTTACTCTGATAATCTGAATAGTAATAAAGGTATACCCATTTGCTAAAAATTAAAATAATGGTATTATGAATAAAGTCAAAAAAGATTATGCTACATATATACACACTACCCACACTGTAAGGACAGTTCTGCTTCCAAATCTCCCAGCAAAGCTGAACTAGACACTGATCATTATTGTTCCCCTGAAAGCTTGAATGTACCCATCATTTGACTCTCAGCATATGTTGCTTTGAGTTCTTATTGAACCACTTTCTCTAGCTGTAGGTCTCCCTTTCGTGGTCAGAAACCCATGATTTATATGCATGTACTTATATGTCTCTCTATGTATTTGTACCTCTACCCTCCCGCCTCCACATCCAGCATGGCAGTTTACATACACACACACACACACACAGTCACATACAGAGTCACATTCAAATATTTGCATTCTCCCCAGTATTGTCAGCTAAACAGTTCCATGGGCTATGATCTGTGGTCATATGCCAGGGCCCCTTGTCCTAACTTCCCAATAGTCTTAGAAATGTCTAATAGACAGGATAAGTATTTTTAACCACTAAGGTGTACTAAGACATTTCACAGTCACACAATTATGGAGAATTTAGCTGTTAAATCTGAAGCTAACGTAACATACCTATCAATACTGAGGGCTTCTAGGAGCCCTTAGCATGGATCCTCTTTTATTTCAATGACCAATTTTGCCCCTTCTCTGGGCTGGTGTGGATAACATGGAAAGCATCCCTGCTTCAGCAGTGTGGGTGAGGGTCCCCTCCAAGGCCCAGCCACAGCACACCCTGAACACGGGAGGGAACTCACAACACAACTGCTCCCTTTGTGGTAGTGGAAGCCATCCTAGATAGACAGGCTGCATGCGCTGCTTCCCTAGTCAGCTCCCAGGTGGTTCACTGGTGACCTCAAGAACCATCTCAGCATCTAGGAGCGCCTCTAAAGACTGCTCCGGGGACCTTCAGGCTCTATCACCCAACCCTGTCTTGCCATCTTTCAACATTTCATTCTTTTGTTTTTTTAATCTTCATGGTACTTGTGGCTTCCCTGACTTTCTTGCTCCTTCAGATGCTTTGAAAGAAAAGTCTATCCATCTCCTGGAGTCAGCTTTTCCTTGAGAGCACACCACAGCCACCAAGCCTCAGTAGTTTGCCCTCACCACCCTTCCTTCCCTGGGGGTAGGATCCTAGCCTCCTTGGTGTTTGGGAGGAAGGCTCTGACACAGCCTTTCGAAAATTTGCAGAACCACATGGTTTTTGAGGATTGCATTCAATTTTATACTGGCTGCCTTGCTACCTGGCTTGCCCTCAATTCATAGATCTCATGCTGAGGACTCTCACTGATTTCACTGGGGTGAAAAGAATGCATTTCCTTTTGTCAGAAGTCACTATCTTTTCCTTACAAAGTGGCTATAGGTATAAAGTAGGGGAATGCATGATGGGGAAAAAATGATGAGAAGAGAAAGAGAGAGACAATATTCTCAGGAATAGAAAATTAGATAGAGAAGTGCCGACTCACATGCACACAGTTAGAGAGAGGGATCCGTTACCCCCAGACAAGAGCATCATACACACTCTGAAATCCACACATACATTCCCCACTTCACCTCTGCCAAGCAGCACACAGATGTGCCTTTTCTAGTTACTGTATAGGCAGTACTGTACAAGGAGGGGCGCATGCTTATCTATCCCAGTTAACATCTTCCTTTCTTTATCCCACTTCCTTCCTGAGATGTTTATGCATTCTCATAATGTTCCATTTTCAAAATTAATACAGCCCCAAGCTGGTTTCCCCATCTCTCTTACTTATTACATCCAGTGGCTATTTCTTTCCCTCTAATCCATGAAATTCTGTCCCCTTCCCTTGACATCTCTGCATATACACACTCCCCCACACAGAGACCCAAAAATATCTATCGGCACAATATATCTGCAGGTATTGCTGTGATGCAGTTGCTGATTTGTGGGGAAAGTTAAGTGTCCAGAGCTTGGCACAGTGGGAAGGAATTCATGCTTATATCACAGCAGGGAAAATGACTTTAAAAGTTCTCTAGCAATTTCTACTCACTCCCATCTACTTAGTGGGGATTTTTTTCTTTCTTTTTTTTTTTTTTAGCCATACCATTTCACTTTAGCAAAGCAAAACAACTTTTCTAAATTGGTTATGCTAAATAATTCTGTTCTCTGTAGCCCCTACTTCCAAGTTTAAATCTGATTTTGCTCCCCATTTGAAAAAGGCCTCCAATATGGTAGAAATGGAGGAACAGAGTTGAAAACTGGGGTCTTGACATGAGGAGCTTTATTTTCTACCAGTGCGTCATTTGAGATAAGCTACTTCACAACTCTGTGCCTTAGACTTTTTATATACAAAATGCAGCTGATGACAATATTGAGTAAAGGGTCTGTGTGAGGCATAAATGAGATGATGCAGGAAAGGTGATTGTCGGTTACCTGGCAGAGGGTAAACCCTCTTTAGTGTTCCCCGTAGAGAACCACACACGAGTTTATACCCCATCTTCACCACTCACTGTAAGAAGTATGCAGTATGTAGATAAATTATTATGAATAACATCAGCTAATACAAGTGTCTCCCCACAGAAGGTAAACAAAGCTCAAGTCACCTGTATTTACACTGCACAATTTTAACCTGTTAAACGACTATTGTCTACTGCACATGTATACACACACAATGACAGTGTGACTGGAGCAATACTGCTCCAGCTATGGTCATTTGTGAGTCACTACCAGGTTCCACCTGATCTCTGGACCACAACACATGCTACTATTTACTTTGCTTCTTTTTTTTTTTCTTTAAATCAACTGAACTATTTTTCTTAGGCCTGCTCTAAGATAATAACAAGAAAATTATAGATCTCATGGGATGTTAATCATTGCTTAGCATTCATAAAATAAGTGCTGGAAACAAACATTTTAAATGTGTTTATCCACGTTCCAACTATGATGATAGTTTCTGCATTTGGAAGAGGACTCATAAGACTTGAATTATTGCCCCCAAATATCATCCAATATATTATTATTGTCTGCCATTTTAGAGTCATTTAAACTCTCTAAGTTCCATTTGTCTTGTTTGGTACAGTTCACAGATGTTTTGTAAAGGTCAAGGGAGAAAATGTACATGAAAGCGTTTTGTAAGCTGTAAAGATCTGTGCCAGTGGACGGTGCTAATTTTCAGGAGATGCCCAAGAACTCTTCGTTGCTGTAGATTTAACTTCAACAACTGAACAGCTGGCTTTTCCAAAGAAAGAGTTTCCTTCGCCCACCAGATCCCCAGATGACGCATCCCTAAGGACTCCATGGGGGAGAGTGGCCCAGCCAGTGGCACACTGGGATGCCCTGGGGCCTTGGCACAGAGTCCAGAAATGAGAACAAAACTGGCAAATGTCTTTTTTCCTTCTCTTGACATTTTTTTTTCCTTTCAGTCACACAGCCTCAGCCCTATTCAATCAATAGATGAGCTTCATGCCATAGTATCAGAGAAGCAGGATCCTAAATTCAGTATCGGGCAGTACAGTCCCCAAGACCTGACCCCACTTGCACTCTCAGCGTTACAGAACGTTGCATTTCTGTGCCAGTCTGAGAAATTCTCTGGCTTCGTATCTTTCTTTAGGCCAATGGACTTCAATCCTGGCTGCACATTAGAATTCTATGAGGAATTTTTTTTTTTTTTAATACCAGTCTGAGCCTCATCCCAGAGCAGTTTAAGTAGAATCACTGGTGGAGGTAGACATCAGTTTACATCAAAAGCTCCTCAGATACGAAGCCTTCTTGGGAATCACCACTTATAGCTAACCATGGCCAGACTGTAAGATGGTCCCTACTGAACCTGGAGAGAAGTAGGAATAAAATTCACCTATGGGGTCGCACAGAGTCGGACACGACTGAAGCGACTTAGTAGCAGCAGCATGTACAAATCCTCTCAGTCCCAATAATTAAACAGGAAACTAAAGAAAATCAAGCAAAATACAATAGCAACCACTGACAGTCAGCCAGGACAATTTTTCTCCTTAGATGATCTTTTTACTTCTTGCACAGATCTTGTTATAGATTCCAGTCCTCACCTTGACCCACAAGAATCAGAATCTCTGAGTTGAATTTGCATTTCAACAGGCTCCCCAGAGCATGGAAGTCCACAAAAGCTTAGGACCACTGCTCTCCATGTGATTACATTAATTAAAGAGCTACTGCATACTTTTTTTGGGGGGGGGGGGGGCAATGTAATTCTTTTTCTTTTTTTTTTTTGTGGCAGGGGGTGCAGCGTGGGGGAGGGGTCTCTGCTCTGGTTGTACAAGAAGAACCGAACTATATGAGCTTTAAAAATACATACCTGGGTTCCAGCCAGGCATGCAGGTATAGGACCTGCATTGCTGAATTTTTTCTAAAGCTTTATATAGGATTTTGGTAGACTGCGAACCTCTGTTACAAAGGCGATGCTACTTAAAAAAAAGAAAAAGAAAGGAAAAAAATATGCAGGAGCTGTATTTCAAAAGTATCTTTCCTTCGGTCAGGTGTCATTACCAAAACTAATTCCTCTATGCCAATTCTCTTTAGAATGAAAAAAAGAAAGTCTCCTTCCTGTCAATTTGCCTTCTGCACAGAAGGGAACACAGATTTACAAAGTATTTAAAGCAGTGGGCACTCTGACCGTTCATTATTCAACACAGGAACCAAAGGCTCCCCAGGCATTATTAAACAAATTGATGAACACTGTGGCTGGATTTAGACTGAAGAAAAATGCTGCTGGAACTGAAATACAATGATTCTTCATCTAAACATCTTGTGAGTAAAGACTCAAGAACTGATTTCATGAAGTTTCCTGTAGCTGGTGACAGTATTTACATCTCAAAAGCCCACTTCTGCCTTCTCTGTGATGTCAGACACTGGAGATTTGGAAAATGAGCACAGGGTGAAATGCAACTTAATTCTCTCCATCAAGGAGAGACAGGTTTCAGAGCTCACCCTGTTGGATGGTGTGCGTGGTGAGGCAGTCATTATGGCCTGAACAAATGGAAACCAAAGCCGATTACTACTTCCACTGCCTGGTTTGCTTTTGGACTTTGAGGCATGGGAGATGGAGTGCCAGTCTGGCCTGAGTTCACGACTTAACACAGAAGGATAATTTTTCCTGTAAATCCTGAAGGCAGGGTGAAGCCCCCAGAGCAAGCCACACTATTACCACTCAGCAGGGTGACTCCTGGAAGTGGGCATTTGAGGGACAGAAGCCTAAGAAACGTCCTTGTGGTAAACGCACATTCTCACAGGTGACAAAAGGGAAAAATAAGAGTCAGCTGTCACTCAAAGAGAAAAGGAAATACAGGTTGAGCCCCTGCGCTCACCAAACTAAACCAACCCCCACACACAGCCAATCAAGAGGAAGACAGCCATGATTTTCCACCTCTCCCAGATCTGTGATTGGCTTCTAAACACTGTCATCAATCATCCTAATAAGCACTTAAACAGTAAATCAAGGGCTATTAAAAACACTTCTGACATTGAGCTCGCTTCCTCCAGCAAATCATAAATGCCCAGAATTTACAACATTTGCTGAGGGTGGAGAGAAGAAGTTGCTGGGTTTTAAAAACAAATTTATTAGCTTGTTTCTTGTACTGGGTTTTCCGCTTCTCTTCCCCCTGAGATAGTGATAAACTAAAATTGTTGAATGTCGTAACGGACTGCTAAATTCGTGGTTAGGGTTCATATCATTATCTGAGCTATTCTGGATTTCAGTGGGGTGATTTATAAGTGTGCTCTGGCAACAAGCCAAAAAACATGTTCTCCTTTACTAAAGGGGCCCAGGACTGTTTGATCAACATCTATATTCAAAATTCAAGGTAGTGAAATAAGGTTGCAGGTCATTCCCTTCACAGTCAAAATCCTGGGGGCCAAAGCCAAATCCAACTGGGAAATAGACTGAGTTAGATGGTAGCCACACACTGTCACTAAGTGAGGCAAACCTGGAAAGTCATTTATCCCCTCCAGACTCCAATTTGCTCAACAGTAACAGGCATGATTCATCTAGGTAACTCTGAAGATCCCTTTCCAAAGCATATGATCATTCAATCAGCTCATTAGACAGCAAAGTATTAATCAGCTACTTCAGGGCTTATATGAATGGCTAATGTGAGACTCCCCAATGTCCCTCCTTCCAAATTATGTGCCCTGGAAGTGTCCCCCACTTTGCCCTGGCAAATCTGATTCCTTATCCTTCACTTTCTTTCTCCCCTCAACACATGCTCAGCACTGAGTTTTGATTTAAACTCTCTTGGCTCCCTGCTTAGTTTCAGGTTAGCAGCACTTCCAGCTGGCGGGGCTGGGATGCACCCATTTTTAAGTCTACCGATTAACAAAAATGGAACTGTGATGGGGGCAACGTGGCAGCTGCTTGAAGAGTGTCACCTTTTAGTTTAGCAGGAGCATAGTGGTTGCTTATCAGCAGCACAAACTCTGCGTTTGATAATTCCCCTTGATGTCTCAAACACACCTCAAAATCAGCTTTTCTAAAATTGAGCTTGTGATATTCTTCCCCAAAATGGGTCCTGTTTCAGAGATTCCTCTCTGGGTGAAGAGTACCATCATCTACCCTGCTGTCAGACAAGACATCTAGCCTTTATCCTTGGCTCTCCCATCATTTTTATCCTTAACTCCCCCATTTATTTTTTATTTTTTTACTGGTTTATCCCAATCCTTACCATTTACTCCCTGAGCATTTCTTGAATATGAGCAAACTAACGCATTCCCATCAATATGAACTTAAGCTATGCACTATCCCTCTCCTGATTTTCTGCACTATTTTCCTACATGATTTGACAGTATTTTCTCTTGGATCTTCCAAAGTGCATATTTGCCCCCTTCTCCCCATGCCCCACCCCAACTCTACTTGCCGACCCTCCCTCCTTCTTCCTACTCTTGCCTACTAGTGCGGTCACATTTCACCCTACTTCCCATGATCCCTCTCCATCCCACTCATACTGGAGTTCCTTCCCTTCTTTCTTGCACGGTTCCTCCCTCCACACGCCAATACCTCAGCAGAAGTCTTTGCACCCTTCCTTTTCAGCCCACTTCACCTGGGCAATTTCTACTTGCCTCTTGCTCAACACTTTCTCTGAGAAGTCTGCCCTGTCACTACTCTCCAGTGAGAATCCTCTAATCATAGGTTCAGTTCAGTTCAGTTCAGTCACTCAGTCATGTCCGACTCTTTGTGACCCCATGAACTGCAGCATGGCAGGCCTCCCTGTCCATCACCAACTCCCGGAGTCCACCCAAACCCATGTCCATCGAGTCGGTGATGTCATCCAACCATCTCATCCTCTGTCGTCCCCTTCTCCTCCTGCCCTCAATCTTTCCCAGCATCAGGGTCTTTTCAGATGAGTCAGCTCTTTGCATCAGGTGGCGAAAGTATTGGAGTTTCAGCTTCACCATCAGTCCTTCCAATGAACACCCAGGACTGATCTCCCTTAGTATGGACAGGCTGGATCTCCTTGCAGTCCAAGGGACTCTCAAGAGTCTTCTCCAACACCACAGTTCAAAAGCATCAATTCTTCAGCACTCAGCTTTCTTTATAGTCCAACTCTCACATCCATACCTAACTACTGGAAAAACCATAGCCTTGATTAGACGGACCTTTGTTGACAAAGTAATGTCTCTGCTTTTTAATATGCTGTCTAGGTTGGTCATAACTTTCCTTCCAAGGAGTAAGCATCTTTTAATTCCATGGCTGCAATCATAGGTTCTTATAAGGACAAATATTCATTTTCTTAGCACTTAACTTATACATGAATACTTATTTTTGTTTTTATTTCAGTGGTGGCTCTCCCACTAAACTGTAACCTTCCTGAAAGCTGAAACCATTTCTGATTTTGCTCACCAATATGCTCCCAGGGTCTAGTATATCAAAAGCACTCAAACGTATTTATTGAGTGAATGAAGTGGATGGTTGATGATAGCAGTTAAGTTTTATTTTTTTCCATAGCACCATTGGCCATTCCAGGTCCAAGCCCTTGCTTTTAGTATGTGATTTTTCCTTGCCTAGAGACCTCTTAAGGCCAAGTTGCTTGTACCAATCCCTTTAAAAAGAAGGACCTACTTTTCAAAAAATTCTTCCTTTTTTTTTTTTTTTTTTTTGGTCACTCACATGCAGTGTCACAATAGAAAGGGCCCATTTAAAAGCATGCTGCTAAAAGTCAACGTTTATGACTCCCTTGTCTTATTTCAGCCCAACTTGTCCAGATTTTTCTATTTCCCTTTAAAAAAATGAGACCTACTTACATCTTTCTCCAAATGTTGCTGTGCAACCCCACCCCAGCCAACTTCCTATGCCCTCCTCCAGATATTCCCTGGTGATTTTCATCTCTATTTATTTCTCCCTTCTCTGAAATCTTAGCAGGTTTATTAGCTTGGCTATGCTGAATCTATATACACAGGCACATACCTCCACACAAATCACTCAAATTCAAAAGTCTTGCCCCTCCCTCAGAGCCTGAGGCACATGCCTGCCTCTCTCTGCTTATCTTTCTCTTCCTTTGCTTTCTCAGTTTAAATATCCTGTTCTCAGAGAGGCTTGCCCTGATCACCAAATCTAAAGAACTTCTTCCTGTCATTCTTTCTCAGGGCAACAGTGATTTTTTTCCCTTCCAAATACGATTTCTCCCATTACACAGTGAATTTTGTGTGTCTTCTTCTTTTTAACAGGTGTCCTACTCAGTAAATTCTAAACCTCTTGGAAAAAGGGCCCTCCACAACTACAAACCATCTAAAATCTTGCAGAGTCCCTGGCACACTATAAGTACTCAGTAAATATTTCTGGATGTGGAATTATTTCAACTAATGGATGGGTGTATTGTTCCAGCCTCTGGATTAGGGCTCTAAATTACTCAAGGTCTGAAATAATTAGTCTCACTTGTTTTGTATCCCTCACAGTTAGGTGAGGCCAGGCTATGTCAGGTCTGGCACTATAGACATTTGGGTCCAATAATTCTTTGCTAACCTAATAATTGTTTGTTGCATGTGGCTGCCCTGCATACAGTAGTCACATCCCTGGCCTCCACCCACCAGATGCTGGTAGCAAACACCCACCTTCAGTCATAACAACCAAAAATGTGCCCAGACATTGCCCAATATCCTTGAGAGCAAAATCCACCCCTAGAGTCCTCCTGATAATCACTGAATTAAATACTTAATTTGATCAATATTGATTAACAGATGGCAAACTGGCTTTACCTCTGGGATCTACAGAGTCTCTCAATATCTTGGTGGAATTGCTTCAATACAGCCAAGGAATAGAACAAGTACCTAAAATATCTGACGGCTCCCATGAGCAGTGCACACTTCAAGTGTTAGAAACTGAAGCCAACTTGGCCAGGAGCCTATGTAACTTCTGCCTTAGTAATTGTTTTCTCAATAGTTGCAACTCATTGGAACATCCTTGGAACACTAGGTGAATTTATATCTTGTTTTCTACTCCCTGAACTCACCAATTAAGTTCTCATCATTGTAACTATTTTTTTCTTTTTATATCTTCCAGTCTGCTACATCCTCCTGAGGGGTAAGAATATGCACCTGTTTCACTGTGCTGCCTTCTGTGATTCACAAGAGGACCTGACCAAAGTGGCTCCTTAATAAAGAATTTCTGGTGAACTTTGCCATTTGCTGTGCAAATATATATATATATAAACATATATATATATATATATACATATATCTATATATATAAAACATATATATATATATATATGTTTTAATCAAACAGTGAAAGACACATACACAGAGAGAGAGAGAGAGAGAGATGGAAGATGAATTGAGTAGTGTATTGGTCTAAAATTGTGACAGGACTGAAAAACAAGTAATTATCTCCTTACCATAAGTTTTGACATCTGGGCTCAGAGGCAGAGAGAGGAAGAGGCGAGACTGAAAAAAACTTCAATTTTTATTTTTAGTGGTAGTTGAGAAGAACTAGCAGGAACTTTCATAATGAATGGCTTGAAAGTTGTATAATACAGAATGCATTTTAATGTCCTCTATAATACTGACCACTTAAAACACCTCTTTACAAAGAGGGAATGAATGATGTCAATGTTCTTTTCATTGGAAAATTAAATGCTTGTTATATCTTAAGCATTAGACTATCATGTAGTCTCATTAGATGATACTACACTAATGGCAGAAAGTGGAAAGGAACTCAGACCCTCTTGATGAAGGTGAAAGAGAAGAGTGAGAAAAAGCAGGGCTAAAACTCAACATTCAAAAAACAAAGATCATGGTACCCAGTCCCATCACTTCATGGCAAATTTTATTCTCTTAAGCTCCAAAATCACTGTGAATGGTGACTACAGCCATGAAATTAAGACACTTGCTCCTTGGAAGAAAAGCTATGACAAACCTAGACAGTGTACTAAAAATCAGAGGTATCACTTTGCAGACAAAAACCTGTATAGTTAAAGCTAGGGTTTTTCCAGTAGTCATGTATGGATGTGAGAGTTGGACCATAAAGAAGGCTTGGGGCCAAAGAATTGATGCTTTCAAATTGTGGTGCTGGAGAAGACTCTTGAGAGTCCCTTGGACAGCAAGGAGATCAAACCAGTCAATCCTAAAGGAAATCAACCCTGAATATTCACTGGAAGGACTGATGCTAAAGCTGAAGCTCCAATCCTTTGCCCACCTGATGCAAAGAGCCAACTCACTGGAAAAGACCCTGATGCTGGGAAAGACTGAGGGCAGGAAGAGAAGGAGGAGACAGAGGGTGAGATGGTTGGATGGCATCACTGACTTAATGGACATGAGTTTGAGCAAACTCCGGGAGATGGTGAAGGACAGGGAAGCCTGGTGTGCTGCAGTCCATGGGGTTGCAGAGTTGGACAGGACTTAACAAATGAACAACAATAAAGTACTAGGGCAACTTACTTAAATTCCAGTCTTCTGATTTAAATCTTACGTACTTTCCACCCTGACCCCGCCATCTCTCATAAGGAACACATCTAATAACCCCCATCTTCTCTTCTGCCAGTTCTGGTCATTTTACTTTCTTACTCTTGAGCACAGTCTGCCTGTGGAAAGAGTATCTGCTGAGACCTCAAACCAGGAGCATGTAAGGATTCCTAGGACACACACATCACTTCATAATCTGAAACCTCAATTTAAGTGCTTTGTCTGGATTATGACAGGGCTGTGTGTGACCCACAATACCATCATCTGTGATGCAAATAAACAGGAAATTCCTTGAGCTAATTGCTTCAGGGGAGGCTTAATAGTGCTACATAGTAAATGGCATGAAGCTGCACAAAAGCTGGATAGGATTTTAGCTCTCACCTCTAACAAAACAAAAACAACAAAAATTAAAAAAAAAAAAAAAAAGAAAAACTTTTCCCCATAGATTAGGAGCAGCAGGACATAGATGGACTGACCATATATGTCCTGGCTTGCTCAAAACAATCCCAAATTACTCCTGTGGTTTCAACACGATTCGTTCTAGTGTCCCTTCTCTAAAGGGTTTCCATTTGGAAGCTAATGGCACTGTCACGCTAAATATAGTTTAGCACAATTTCACATTGTGCATGACAGGTTTAGTGTATCTTCAAGTTTAAGGTATAATCACATTGAAAATGGTCATGCTTCATTCCCAGAGGTTGTTCATGACATTAGATAGGGTTTTAGGGGGTAGGTGACAAATTCCTCTCCCTGTCTTCTCAGGCTACAATATCACGTCTCAAAAAAGGAGTTTTATACTCAGAGATTAAATTGCCAACATCTTTTGGATCACAGAAAAAGCTAGAGAATTCCAGAAAAACATCTACTTCTGATTCATTGACTATGCTAAAGCCTTTGACTATGTAGATCACAACAAACTTGAAAATTCTTAAAGAGATGGGAATACCAGACCACCTTACCTGCCTCCTGAGAAATCTGTATACAAGTTAAGAAGCAACAGTTAGAACTGGACATGAAACAAAGGACTGGTTCCAAATTGGGAAAGGAATACATCAAGGCTGTATACTGTCACCCTGCTTATTTAACTTATACCCAGAGTACATTATGCAAAATGCTGGGCTGGATGTAGCACAATCTGGAATCAAGATTGCCTGGAGAAATATCAATGACATCAGATATGCAGATGACACCACCCTAATGGGGTGCTGCAGTCCATGGGGTCACAAAGATTCAGAAACAACTAGGTGACTGAACAACAACAATACTCAAACCACTGGTATCCCCATCACCACAGGGTTCCAGGGAACAAGAGGCCACTGCAGAGAGAAAACCAGATGCTAAGCATGAGCTGCAAGGGGTGGCCCAGGACCAACATGTATCTGTAAGCTAGACAAACATGACCAGTGACTTAAAACACAATTTTGTTTCTATCTTCTCTTAAATTTTATTCTTTGGGAGCAAACTTCCCATACTCCTGAATGAAATGACTGACATATCCCTTTTATGTTTATTTATGTTTATTTTAACATAATAGATAGTCCCAAAGTCACTTTATAACATATGCATGGTCTTAATTCAATAAATAAAACGTCCAGCTGAAGACAGTAATCAAAAAGCTGCACTGGACTGTATTAAATCCTCTTCCTTTTCTCTCCCTCCAGCTCTTAGCTCCCACGTTGAGCTCCCTGACTCCTTTCAGGTTGATGCCTGTACTGTGGAACTCTCTGAGTCATCTAATCAAGCTTCTTCAAATCTTTTCCCACTGCCCTGTTCCAGGACAGCACTAGAGGGTGGAAGGACACGGAACAAGGGCCAGTCTTCCTTCTGCATGGTGTCTAGCACTCTGGGCTCAGCTGCTGCTGCTGCTGCTGCTGCTAAGTCGCTTCAGTCATGTCCGACCCTGTGCAACCCCAAAGACGGCAGCCCACCAGGCTCCCCCCTCCCTGGGATTCTCCAGGCAAGAGTATTGGAGTGGGCTGCCATTGCCTTTTCCATTTGTGGGCATAGCAGACGGTGAAAATAACTCTTTCCTTGATGAGGTTTTTCAGAGCCCTCAACTGGACCCCCTATCCTGAATTCCCATGATCAGCAGGGTTACAGCTCTTGGAGACCTTCTCCCCTGAGGGTGGTTACCTAGAAGCCCAATTCCAAGGCATTCCACTGTGAGGTCACCTTGTGCCTTCAGACAGGCTTGCTAAACATGACTTGAGAGGACCTCGAGACCCTATCTCCTTCACTGTTCTGTCTAAACACCCCTGCTTTCCCAGACTCCATGCACCAAAGGACCAACACCCTATTTGACCCACCATCTAGCAGGTGGTCAGCTCTTGCCTCTCCCTCTAGACTTTCCAGGCAAGAGTCAGATCCCAATTGTCATGCCACTTTAATTGTACCAGTCAAGGGTCCAGTGCCAGTCTTTTGCATTGCCAAATTTGAGGTGGGGGTGTAAGTGAAGTTCTCTTGATGTCCACTCCTGCATCACAACATCAGGGGGACAGGAAACAGCCCAGTACTCTGTCAACTCTTTCTCGTGAAATCCTCTTCATCCATCTCCTCACATGCAAGTCCCACTGCTTCCCCCTCCCTGATCTTTACCAGGCTCAACTGATGTGACAGGCATCGACCTTCTGAAATAGGGAAGATGGGATTCAGAGTATAACTTTCTCTGGCTCTCTTTGTAAGGATACCCACCTTACAAATTCTCTCACCCTCCTGACCTGTTTGCATATTCTCAATTTGCTTGAAAAGTATGAATGGCCTAAAACAGTTTCCCACAATCATTTCCCTAGTAAACCAGCAAACAGCCAGCAAGGGTTGAAGAGGGAGGGGAGTGGCTATCTCACACTTACCCTCGGAACCTATTGCACTGGCATCTCAGTAGCAATTATACAGACTCAGCAGAAGCTGTAAGTACCTATGCCCCTTTGTGAGTATTAATACCAAGGGTCTGGTGTCCAAGAAGGCAAAACCACCTAAGCAGGCTGACATCCTTCCTCTGTCCATTACAAATTCAATCTGAACAATGCTTATTTCTTTCCATGTTGCCTGAATTTTCAGAAAGTCTCTCTCTAGGGCCCTTACTTCCCATAATCTAAGCACCTCACTGCCACCAGGGAAATCTAAGAAATTGCTTTCCTGTGTGCTGTATCTTACACCAAGTTGAGAAATCCCCTCTGATCTGCTGAACTTTTGAAGTCCCAGAAGGAGAAAACACTAAGAAATATATAAAAAAGGTCAAAAATCTGAAAATGCCACTTGTAAATGGACAGACTTACTGAACAGCCAGGTCTCCTCAGGTGGTGAAGACTAAGGTTTGAAAAGGAATGAGAGGGATAAGCGACTTTGGGCTCTTTTGTTTTGTTCCAAGAACAAAGTTTTTATTTCCTTGGGGCAGGTTTCATGGGTCATGTACTCAACATGCAACCATCACTGTGCAGTAATGTAGAACCTCAACAGAGAAAGAAATTATAGGGCTGGCTTGTGAGTTAGCATCACTTCAACACGAAGACTGCAGCAGTATCTACACAGACTCCAATCCCCCTTTGAAATGTTTATAAGTGTAAGCACACAATACAAACAGAAAAAAACTGTTGATCAGAAAGTCACTGAGGCCATCAAATAATAGAATGGTTTAAAGGCTTTTTGGCAAAAAAAATAATAAGCACGTTTTCTTAGAGAAGGTTTAGATTCATCACAAAAATAAGTGGAAAGTACAGAGAGTTTCCATATGTCCTTGGCCTCCAAACACCCACAGTCCTCTTCATCATCAACATCTGCACCAGAGTGGTAAACTGATTATAAAGGAAGAACCAATATTGGCACACTAACATCACTGGAAACCCATAGCTCACCCTTGGTGTTTATTATATGGCTTTTGGCAAATGTATATAATGACATGTACCCTTGGTCCACCCTTGCTGTTTATTATATGGCTTTTGGCAAATGTATATAATGACATGTACCAACCATTTTCCAGAAGAAGAAAATTATAACCCACTACTATATTCTTGCCTGAGAAATCCCATGGACAGAGGAACCTGGCAGGTTGCAGTCCATGGATCACAAAAGAGTTGGACACGACTTAGTGATTAAACAACAACTCATCATTGTAGTATCTTACAGAATAGTTTCACTGACCTAAATATACCCCCTATATTCTAACTATTCCCCTGTTTTTCTCTCCCAAGATCCTGGAAATGACTGATTCTTTTATAGCCTCCATAGTATTAATACCTTCCAGAATGTCATACAGCTGGAACCATGAAGCCTTTTCAGATAAGCTGCTTTCGCTATGCAACATGCATTTAAGGGCCCTCCATATCTTTTCATGGTATGATAGCTCATCTCTTTTCAGAAGTGACTCATAACTCATTGTCTGGATACACCACAGTTTATTTATCCATTCACCCACAAAAGAAATCTTGTTGCATCCAAGTTTTGGCAATTATATATGAAACTGCTATAAACACCCAAGTGCAGGGTTTTTGTGCAGAAATAAATTTTTCCAGTTATTTGGGCAAACATGAAGGAGCAAAATTACTGAATCATATGGCAAAATTATGTTTAGTTTTATAAAAAAAAAAACAAACTGTCAAACTGTCTCAAAAGTGACTATGCCATTTTTTGCACTCTCAACAGCAATGAATGAGACTTCCTGTTACGCTACATCATCCTGAGCATTTGGTTTCGTCAGTGTTGTGGATTTTAGCCATTCTAAAAATCTGTAGTGAAATATTGTTATTATAATTTTCAATTTCTTTATATCACATGAGTATGGACGTCCATTCACATCTTTATTTTCCATCTGCATACCTACTTCAGTTCATTCTTTACAGTTGAGTTTTAAGCATACTTTGTATATTTTGGATAACATCCCTATGCCAGATGCTTTTTGCAACTATTTTCTGTCAGTCTGTGGCTTCCCATTCTTTTGCAAAGCCTTCTTAATGATCATCTACTCTTCCATTAAAAATAATTTGTTTTAATAAGAAATGCAGGCTGGTGGTGTCTGATAAACTGCTCAATGATTTAAAGGACTCTTTTAGCTTACTGGATATGATAAAACGGCCCAATCTGGTAAAAATATAAAACAAAGCCAAACAAAACCAAAACAAACAAACTCTGACATTTGTTAATAATAGGAAAATCCCACAAACCTCACTATTATATAGACATTACTTTATGTAAGGACCTTGTCGAGAGAGTTGCCCATCATTCCTCTCTTTTGATTTCTGCAGATATTAATGCTGATGCTGGAGAACCCCTGAGAGACAGATAAACAGGAATCCCCCACTCATTTGAAAAATGTTTTACATTTAACCATATTTTGTTTTGTTTTAGTTTTTGCATTTTGAATTAACATGATTATAGCATGAATTCACTTTTTTATTCTGAAACAGCAGACAAGCAAAATGTACTATTTGTGTAACTTTCATAAATATCTAGGGTTATGTTAATCTCTGTTCTGCTTTTAACAAATTTCAGATGCTCTGATTTCTGAAAACTGACTATTTGTTGGCTCCCTTGCAAGACAGTTCAGTTCAGTTCAGTCGCTCAGTCATTTCCGACTCTCTGTGACCCCATGAACCACAGCATGCCAGGCCTCCCTGTCCATCATCAACTCCCGCAGTCCACCCAAACCCATGTCCATTAAGTCAGTGATGCCATCCAACCATCTCATCCTCTGTCGTCCCCTTCTCCTCCTTCCCTCAATCTTTCCCAGCATCAGGGTCTTTTCAAATGGCTCAGTTTTTCACATCAGGAGCCCTAAGTATTGGAGTTTCAGCTTCAACATCAGTCCTTCCAATGAACACCCAGGACTGATCTCCTTTAGGATGGACTGGCTGGATCTCCTTGCAGTCCGAGGGACTCTCAAGAGTCTTCTCCAACACCACAGTTCAAAAGCATCAATTTTTTCGGCGCTCAGCTTTCTTCACAGTCCAGCTCTCACATCCATACATGACCAGTGGAAAAACCATAGCCTTGACTAGACGGACCTTTGTTGGCAAAGTAATGTCTCTGCCTTTTAGTATGCTGTCTAGGTTGGTCATAACTTTCCTTCCAAGGAGTAAGCATCTTTTAATTTCATGGCTGCAATCATCATCTGCAGTGATTTTGGAGCCCAGAAAAACAAAGTCAGCCACTGTTTCCACTGTTTCCCCATCTATTTGCCATGAAGTGATGGGACCGGATGCCACGATCTTAGTTTTCTGAATGTTGAGCTTTAAGCCAACTTTTTCACTCTCCTCTTTCACTTTCAAGAGGCAAGAGGTATTTAAAGAAACACACAGATAGTTTCTAATACATCCACTTAGAATATTATTTTTTAATTATCCTTTTACTCAATCCTCTAGTATGCATCATAGAGTACACAGCAGAAATACCATTCTGTAATCAGTGAGTTTTTGCAAACTAAAATACCGAAATCCTGGCAATAATGCTAATTTGGAGCAGGAAACGCATCACAATCCTGGATAAATGACAGTCTTCTATGTTGTTTTCCATTGTATAAGCACAAAGACCTGTTCCCCTATTCTATCTTCCTCGACAGCCAGAGAGAGCAGCTTCAGATTCTGCCCTGGGTCCACCGCTGACCAGCCACCACCCATGCCATCCTCTCTGGATGCCATGTTTCCACATGGAAGGGTATTCGCTTTCTCCTTTTGGACTCCTGGATGGGACCCATTGCCACATTTAACTGGCTGTCCCTGAAGCAAAAGTTTAATACCCCAAATAACACCAGCTCCCTGCTTAGCATGAAATTGGCTTGAAATACACATGCTCGTAAGCATCCCCTCTTGATGGCCTCAGGCTTTCTCACTGATGTGTAGCTGCTCAAAAGCCCCAGGACAAGTGCCAGGTCTCCCCAACCCTGAATACAATTCTTCCCCTCACTGTCCCCTCCACTGAACAACTGCTTGAGAGGAGAATTAATGTGCTTCAGCTCAGACAATTAGTTTTTCCTTTCATGTCTAAATAACCTGCAATTCGTTCATGCAGCATTTTGCATATAATTGCTTCAAGTCTATTTCTGTGTTTTTTACGATGAAAACGTTCCTTTCCACCAAACAACTCAAAAGAAAACAATTGTCCTGAATCTTTAGGGGTAATACTAGAGCCCTGGGGACAGTATGTTTGGTGGAAAAATGAAGCTGATGATTTTGTTAAGATATCCTTGATGGAAAGGAGCTACTGCCTTGACAAGTATATCAGACTCTGAAAGAGTGGTGTTCCTAGAAATCTGTGCACAAAACCAATGTTTCATATAAACACATTACCAGGACTCTGCTATTAAGAAAAGATCCTAAAATGTTTCATCCAAACACATTACCAGGACTCTGCTATTAAGAAAAGATCGTAAAATTAAATGAAGGTAGAACATGACATTAAAAAAAAAACAAAAACATAGTAACTTCATTATTGGTAAATCTTGAGGTTCATATGGGATATTAACCATCTAAAAAGAATACAGGAGTAGATCTAGAGACAGCAAATGCATGTAATTCCAGCTACAGCATACAGTAACATACGTACTAGGAGTTATGTTCATTGTAGCATCCTTTATAGTAATGAAAAAATAGAAACAACATAAATGTTAATCAAGAGACTATATTTTAAGACAAAAAATACTAAAGTAGATCCATAAAACAAGCTATGCCACAACCATTAAGAATACGCTTGTTTAAAATAACGTGTGTGCCTTGGGGGGGTGGGGAACCTCTATAGACAAAGAGAACTGTGTTTTAATACTGATTTGCCTCCTTCAGTTCAGTTCAGTTCAGTCGCTCAGTCGTGTCCGACTCTTTGAGACCCCATGAATCGCAGAACTCCAGGCCTCCCTGTCCATCACAAAGTCCCGGAGTTTACTCAAACTCATGCCCATCAAGTTGGTGATGCCATCCAGCCACCTCATCCTCTGTCATCCCCTTCTCCTCCTGCCCTCAATCCCTCCCAGCTTCAGGGTCTTTTCCAAGGAGTCAACTCTTCGCATGAGGTGGCCAAAGTATTGGAGTTTCAGCTTCAACATCAGTCCTTCCAATGAACACCCAGGACTTATCTCCTTCAGAATGGACTGGCTGGATCTCCTTGCAGTCCAAAGGACTCTCAAGAGTCTTCTCCAACACCATAGTTCAAAAGCATCAATTTTTCGGTGCTCAGCTTTCTTCACAATCCAGCTCTCACATCCATACATGACCAGTGGAAAAACCATAGCCTTGACCAGACGGACCTTTGTTGGCAAAGTAATGTCTCTGCTTTTTAATATGCTGTCTAGGTTGGTCATACTTTCCTTCCAAGGAGTAAGCGTCTTTTTAATTTCATGGCTGCAATCATCATCTGCAGTGATTTTGGAGCCCCCAAAAATAAAGTCTGACGCTGTTTCCACTGTCTACCCATCTATTTGCCATGAAGTGATGGCACCAGATGCCATGATCTTAGTTTTCTGAATGTTAAGCTTTAAGCCAACTTCTTCACTCTCCTCTTTCACTTTCATCAAGAGGCTTTTTAGTTCCTCTTCACTTTCTTCCATAAGGGTGGTGTCATCTGCATATCTGAGGTTATTGATATTTCTCCTTACCAGTCATTTAATATTGGATTAGTCACTTTGCCTTTTTGAGACTCAATGTCTCATTTGAAAAGTGGAGAATAAAAAAAAAAAATGTACCTGGCCCTTGAACAACACAGGTTAGAACTGTGCTGGTCCACTGATACACAGATTTTTCTACAGTGTGATCCATGGTCGGTTAAATCTTTAAATGCTGAATCGCAGATATAGAGAAACCACACACACACAGAGGAACTGTGTATACAGAAGGTTAAATATAAGTTTTTACAGATTTCAAGTGTATGGAGGTTTACCCCTAATGCTCACATTATTTAAGGGTCAACTGTGATTACCTGGGAGGATATTTCAGGGAACAAAATGAGATGATCTGTGTGAAGTCCTTAGCAAATGATAAAGTTAACTTTTATCAATATCATTACATTGAACTGCCACCCATATATAATTTAGGGAACTGGAAGATCTGTTTTCATCCCTTTCTATTCTTGTTCCAAAACACCTGATGTTTGTCAAAGGTGTTTATCTGTTACATCTCAAAGGCAACCTGACAGTCCACTGCCCTGAACCAGTTCTAGCCTAACTGCAAGAGATGGGCAGTGCAGAGGAAACCTACAAGTGTCAAAAAGTTGCCTTTGCTTTGTTAGTATGCTAAGATCCCCACTCAAAGGAGGAGCTTGTGCTTTGCTGGGCACAATTAATACAATTTGCAAGAATGCATGAGGGACCATATCTAACTCTTGAGACCCTATGGACTGTAGCCTGTACAGACTGTAGCCTGTAGCCTGCCATAGGATTTTCCAGGCAAGAATACTGGAGTGAGGGGCCATTGTCTTCTCCAGGGGATCTTACTGATCCAGGGATCAAACCTGTGTCTCCTACTTGGTAAGCGGATTCTTTACCACTGTGCCACCTGGGAAGCCCCTTACTGTATAGTACAGGGAGCTATATTCAATACCTTGTAAACCTATAATGAAAAAAAAATCTTGAAAAGAATATGTACATATATATAACTCAATCACTTTGCTGTACACCTAAAACTAACACAATATTGTAAGTCAACTATATATATTTTTTAAAATGGTTAAAATTGGGAATCTCAAATGATTAAAACTAATACAATTAGAAAGAAGGTAAGATACAGAAGCAGATTCTAAAATCTCATCTAGAAGTACAAATAGGCACATATCTAACAGTTAAGTCTGATGTAAGAGAATTATTCAATTCTTTAGTAGTATTTCCCTCATAGCTCAGTTGGTAAAGAATCCACCTATAATGCAGGAGACCCCGGTTTGATTCCTGGGTCAGGAAGATCTGGTGGAGAAGGGATAGGCTACCCACTCCAGTATTCTTGGGCTTCCCTTGTGGCTCAGCTGGTAAAGAATCCATCTGCAATGCGGGAGACCTGGGTTTGATCCCTGGGTTGGAGAAGGAAAATCTTCTAGAACTCTCCAGTATTCTGGCCTGGAGAATTCTATGGACTGTAGTCCATGTGCTATATAGAATATAACATATTCTATACATATATATTCTATATAATTCATGGGGTTGCAAAGAGTCAGACATGACTGAGCAACACCACTGCCTCACTACTGCTTAGTAGTATTATGATGATATTAGACCAAGGGTCTTACACAAAAACCATTCTTCCCAAAATATTTCTAAGGGAGATATATATAGCCAAGAGACAATGACTAATGCTTAAGTACATCATGATGGACTTTATCCAGTTACGAGGAGTAAAACATAAAAGAAAAAATACTATATTTTATGGTTATAGCCAGGGTTCTTCTGAGCTAGGTACATGAATGAGAGGGAGAGGCCAGACAAGAGGAGTGTGCAAGCATCCTGTCCTGGCCAGGTCCAGGTTCACTGAAGCAGGAGTCCTACCTGAGTGTGAGATCTGGCATTTGGAGGGACTATGGGCAGAGCTATTCCATCCTCCTGGGAGGAAGCAGAGAGCAGCAAGGACAGGCAAGTCTGCCCCACACAGATGAGTAGGGGGATGGCAGCTTCCACCCACCTACCCGCTAGGTCTACTTTTTCTCACTCTTGTCTTTTTACTTAACATATAAACTTTCCACAGTTGACATGTTTTTCTCTAAATTAGGTATGTGTATATACATACTTTTATAAGAAATTTTTTTCTTGCAGTTACATCTAATTAAAGAATATTTTTAAAGCATACCAATGATAAGACACATGACAACATAGGAAAGATGCAACTCTCACAAGTGAGAAATTGATGGCTCCTTCTGTGTCATTCTGTCTCCCTGAATATGCTTCAATGGTTAAGAGCTGCTTCATGTTCAAGGATGGCTTAGCCTTAGAGAAGGGACTTAGAAGGGGATCATATTGAAGATCAGAAGAGAATGAATTTTTCCAGAACAAAAGATTTCTAAAATCTTCTAAAATTGCTCATTCGTTTTCCATTTCCTTTCCACCATGTATTACATGTAGGCCTCTCTGTAACAGTTAATAGAAAAATTCAAATTATATTTTAAAAAAGAAGGAAAAAAGATCTGAGAGCAGACAAAGATATGAATTGGCCCATTAGAGATAACTCAGTTCCACCGAAATATGGCCTGTGTTTACTTTCCATCCATATTAAAATGGCCTTTGTATGAAAGAAAATGTGCTGGCTTTTTCTTCCCCTTTCTTTCTCTCTACTAATGAAGCCACATCAAGACAGATCAGAGTCCTAATCAGTTTCTGGAAAAGCAGATCCCCAAGAAAGGCTGTTTTGCAGACTTTCTGGTTCATTTTGCCTCCATTGTTTTAGTGACCTGAATGTATGGAAAATCAAATTTTGTCACTTAAGCTGCTATTCTTGGCTGAATTTTAGAGTACTCAGCAAGGTTCTGTAACAAACAAATGACCCTACCTCCACCCTTTACCCCCACCTCCACCCAGTATATATCTGAATATGCATTTGCTTAGATTCTAGCTAGGAAGATGAAAATAAATGGTGCAGGGTCATTAAAATTCCCAAACTAATCATTTTGAGTATGGTGTAAAATGAATGACTGCTAAGAGAGAATGGGTGAGGGGGCTCCTTTTGCTTAAGAAAATTAATCAATTAAAGGGTTAAGACTGATTGGTAGAAAACCACCAGAAAGGTCACTCCTAACAGAGTCATTAAACTTAGAGTAAACGGCTATCAGCTTACCCTGCAAAGTAAGTGGCCTGGCTGCTGAATACAAATTATTTGCAGAACCCTCTGCTAGCCTTGCCTCATTTTGCCACTGGGGATATGTAGAAGCTGGAATTTGCAGGTTTATGCATGGATGTATGCATTTATGCATCTCATTATAAATTATTGTCTTTGTATTGAAAAAGAACTCCACAGGCACAGCATCAATATAGGAGAGCTGTGCCTGGGTGGCAAGTGCTTGGATCAGGTGCATCTTGTTTTGCATTTTCTTTTTTTTTTTTTTTCCCTTAATAGAATCTGGGAAAGCATGGTTGTCCTCAAGAGTCGGGGCTCTTATTTTGCTTGCTTTAACCTCACAGTGAGATTAAATAATCTCAGATTTATCTGAGATTTATCTCAGATAAATTTCTGTTAGAAGTCCTGGAAGCCTAGAGGTCTAATGTTCCCATGACCTCCTCCACAAGTCATATCTGATCAAAAAAGCCTTAGCAAATCAAGGACAGATGTGAGGAAATCTGCCTTTCAAAGACAGGACAGTCTCAGCAGATTTCAGTGGAGCTTTGCAGTCAGATTTCCTGGGGTCACTGTGGTAGAGATGGCTGTGAGGTACATTAATGCAGACACAGTGGCCTTGGGATTCCCTCAAACTGCGAGTATGTGATTCTGGACAAGCCGTGCCATGTGGAGTAGAATCCTGGGAAAATACTGTCTTGATTTCGTTCCTAATTTTGAGAAGACTTGCAAATCCCTGTCTTGCCCTTCCCCTCTTGGCAGACTCTGAGGGGTCAGTGATACTTGGGAGAAGACTATACTTAGACTCACTACCTAGGGAATTCCATAAATATTATTCTGGGTCTTTATTCATTCATTCTAATTTTAATGAGCCTGTTGAAGGAAGGGGGACTCCTTCCAGGGCCCGAGACTGGGCTCTTGTCTAACACTCAGAAATGAATTGTCTGAGGAGACACATGTGCTGAAAAAGCAAGAGATTTTATTGGGAAAGGGCACCCAGGTGGAGAGCAGGAGGGTGAGGGAACCCAGGAGAACAGCTCTGTCACATGGCTCGCAGTCTTGGGTTTTATGGTGATGGGATTAGTTTCCGGGTTGTCCTTAGCCAATCATTCTGACTCAGAGTCCTTCTTGCACACCTTGTTCAACAAAGATGGATGCCAGAGAGGAGGATTCTGGGAGGTGGTCAAACAGGTGGTTTCTCCTTTTGACCTTTCCCAAACCTTTCTGGTTGGTGGAGGCTTATTAGTTCCCTCTTCCTTACCAGGACCTCCTGTTGTAAAACAACTCACGCAAATGGTTACTATGGTGCCTGGCCGGGGTGGGCGGTTTCAATCAGTGTGCTTCCCCGAACAAGCCTACTTAATGTGCCAGGCACTCTGGTAGGTGTTCAGTTCAGGTCAGTTGCTCAGTCGTGTCTGACTCTTTGTGACCCCATGAATCGCAGCACGCCAGGCCTCCCTGTCCATCACCAACTCCCGGAGTTTACTCAAACCCATGTCCATCGAGTGGGTGATGCCATCCAACCATCCCATCCTCTGTCGTCCCCTTCTCCTCCTGCCCTCAATCCCTCCCAGCATCAGGGTATTTTCCAATGAGTCAACACTTCACATGATGTAGCCAAAGTATTGGAGTTTCAGCTTCAACATCAGTCCTTCCAATGAACACCCAGGACTGATCTCCTTCAGGATGGACTGGTTGGATCTCCTGGCAGTCCAAGGGACTCTCAAGAGTCTTCTCCAACACCACAGTTCAAAAGCATCAATTTTTCGGTGCTCAGCGTTCTTCACAGTCCAACTCTCACATCCATACATGACCACTGGAGAAACCATAGCCTTGACCAGACGGACCTTTGTTGGCAAAGTAATGTCTCTGCTTTTTAATATGCTGTCTAGGTTGGTCATAACTTTCCTTCCAAGGAGTAAGCATCTTTTAATTTCATGGCTGCAGTCATCATCTGCAGTGATTTTGGATCCCCCCAAAATAGAGTCTCTCACTGTTTCCACTGTTTCCCCATCTATTTCCCATGAAGTGATGGGACCGGATGCCATGATCTTAGTTTTCTGAATGTTGAGCTTTAAGCCAACTTTTTCACTCTCCTCTTTCACTTTCATCAAGAGGCTTTTTAGTTCCTCTTCACTTTCTGCCATAAGAGTGGTGTCATCTGCATATCTGAGGTTCTTGATATTTCTCCCGGCAATCTTGATTCCAGCTTGTGCTTCTTCCAGCCCAGCATTTCTCATGATGTACTCTGCATATAAGTTAAACAAGCAGGGTGACAACATACAGCCTTGACATACTCCTTTTCCTATTTGGAACCAGTCTGTTGTTCCATGTCCAGTCTAACTGTTGCTTCCTGACCTGCATACAGGTTTCTCAAGAGGCAGGTCAGGTGGTCTGGTATTCTCATCACTTTCAGAATTTTCCACAGTTTATTGTGATCCACACAGTCAAAGGCTTTGGCATATTCAATAAAGCAGAAATAGATGTTTTTCTGGAACTCTCTTGCTTTTTCAATGATACAGCAGATGTTGGCAATTTGATCTCTGGTTCCTCTGCCTTTTCTAAAACCAGCTTGAATATCAGGAAGTTCACAGTTCACGTATTGCTGAAGCCTGTCTTGGAGAATCTTGAGCCTTACTTTACTAGTGTGTGAGATGAGTACAATTGTGTGGTAGTTTGAGCATTTTTTGGGATTGTCTTTCTTTGGGATTTGAATGAAAACTGACCTTTTCCAGTCCTGTGGCCACTGCTGAGTTTTCCCAATTTGCTGGCATATTGAGTGCAGCACTTCCACAGCATCATCTTTCAGGATTTGAAATAGCTCAACTGGAATTTCATCACCTCCACTAGCTTTGTTAGTAGTGATGCTTTCTAAGGCCCACCTGACTTCACATTCCAGGATATCTGGCTCTAGGTGAGTGATCACACCATTGTGATTATCTGGGTTATGAAGATCTTTTTTGTACAGTTTTTCTGTGTATTCTTGTCACCTCTTCTTAATATCTTCTGCTTCTGTTAGGTCCATACCATTTCTGTCCTTTATCGAATCCATCTTTGTATGAAATGTTCCCTTGGTATCTCTAATTTTCTTGAAGAGATTTCTAGTCTTTCCCATTCTATTGTTTTCCTCTATTTCTTTGCATTGATCGCTAAGGATGGTTTTCTTATCTCTCCTTGCTATTCTTTGGAATTCTGCATTCAAATGGGAATATCTTTCCTTTTCTCCTTTGCTTTTCGCTTCTCTTCTTTTCATAGCTATTTGTAAGGCCTCCTCAGACAACCATTTTGCCTTTTTGCACTTCTTTTCCATGGGGATGGTCTTAATCCCTGTCTCCTGTACAATGTCACGAACCTCCGTCCATCGTTCATCAGGCACTCTGTCTATCAGATCTAGTCCCTTCAATCTATTTCTCACTTCCACTGTATAGTCATAAGGGATTTGATTTAGGTCATACCTGAATGGTCTAGTGGTTTTCCTGACTTTCTTCAATTTAAGTCTGAATTGGCAATAAGTAGTTCATGATCTGAGCCACAGTCAGCTCCCAGTCTTGTTTTTGCTGACTGTATGGAGTTTCTCCATCTCTGGCTGCAAAGAATATAATCAATCTCATTTCAGTGTTGACCATCTGGTGATGTCCATGTGTAGAGTCTTCTTTTGTGTTGTTGGAAGAGGGTGTTTCCTATGACCAGTGTGTTCTCTTGCCAGAACTCTATTAGCCTTTGCCCGGTAGGTGAGGGACATAAAAAGAAACGTTGTCGGCTGAGTAATATTCCATGGTGTATATGTACCACAGCTTCCTTATTCATTCATCTGCTGATGGGCATCTAGGTTGCTTCCATGTCCTGGCTATTATAAACAGTGCTGCGATGAACATTGGGGTGCACGTGTCTCTTTCAGATCTGGTTTCCTCAGTGTGTATGCCCAGAAGTGGGATTGCTGGGTCATATGGCAGTTCTATTTCCAGTTTTTTAAGAAATCTCCACACTGTTCTCCATAGCGGCTGTACTAGTTTGCATTCCCACCAACAGTGTAAGAGGGTTCCCTTTTCTCCACACCCTCTCCAGCATTTATTGCTTGTAGACTTTTGGATAGCAGCCATCCTGACTGGCATGTAATGGTACCTACTTGTGGTTTTGATTTGCATTTCTCTAATAATGAGTGATGTTGAGCATCTTTTCATGTGTTTGTTAGCCATCTGTATGTCTTCTTTGGAGAAATGTCTGTTTAGTTCTTTGGCCCATTTTTTGATTGGGTCATTTATTTTTCTGGAATTGAGCTTCAGGAGTTGCTTGTATATTTTTGAGATTAATCCTTTGTCTGTTTCTTCATTTGCTATTATTTTCTCCCAATCTGAGGGCTGTCTTTTCGCCTTACTTATAGTTTCCTTTGCAGTGCAAAAGCTTTTAAGTTTCATTAGGTCCCATTTGTTTATTTTTGCTTTTATTTCCAATATTCTGGGAGGTGGGTCATAGAGGATCTTGCTGTGGTTTATGTCAGAGAGTGTTTTGCCTATGTTCTCCTCTAGGAGTTTCATAGTTTCTGGTCTTACATTTAGATCTTTAATCCATTTTGAGTTTATTTTTGTGTATGGTGTTAGAAAGTGTTCTAGTTTCATTCTTTTACAAGTAGTTGACCAGCTTTCCCAGCACCACTTGTTAAAGAGGTTGTCTTTTTTCCATTGTATATCCTTGCCTCCTTTGTCAAAGATAAGGTGTCCATAAGTTCATGGATTTATCTCTGGGCTTTCTATTCTGTTCCATTGATCTATATTTCTGTCTTTGTGCCAGTACCATACTGTCTTGATGACTGTGGCTTTGTAGTAGAGTCTGAAGTCAGGCAGGTTGATTCCTCCAGTTCCATTCTTCTTTCTCAGATTACTTTGGCTATTCGAGGTTTTTTGTATTTCCAAACAAATTGTGAAATTATTTGTTCTAGTTCTGTGAAAAATACCGTTGGTAGCTTGATAGGGATTGCATTGAATCTATAGATTGCTTTGGGTAGAATAGCCATTTTGACAATATTGATTCTTCCAATCCATGAGCATGGTATGTTTCTCCATCTGTTTGTGTCCTCTTTGATTTCTTTCATCAGTGTTTTATAGTTTTCTATGTATAGGTCTTTTGTTTCTTTAGGTAGATATACTCCTAAGTATTTTATTCTTTTTGTTGCAATGGTGAATGGTATTGTTTCCTTAATTTCTCTTTCTGTTTTTTCATTGTTAGTATATAGGAATGCAAGGGATTTTTGTGTGTTAATTTTATATCCTGCAACTTTACTATATTCATTGATTAGCTCTAGTAATTTTCTGGAAGAGTCTTTAGGGTTTTCTATGTAGAGGATCATGTCATCTGCAAACAGCGAGAGTTTCACTTCTTCTTTTCCTATCTGGATTCCTTTTACACCATGGAATATTACTCAGCCGTTAAAAAGAATTCATTTGAACCAGTTCTAATGAGATGGATGAAACTGGAGCCCATTATACAGAGTGAAGTAAGCCAGAAAGATAAAGAACATTACAGCATACTAACACATATATATGGAATTTAGAAAGATGGTAACGACAACCCTTTATGCAAAACAGAAAAAGAGACACAGAAGTACAGAACAGACTTTTGAACTCTGTGGGAGAAGGTGAGGGTGGGATGTTGCGAAAGAACAGCATGTATATTATCTATGGTGAAACAGGTCACCAGCCCAGGTGGGATGCATGAGACAAGTGCTCGGGCCTGGTGCACTGGGAAGACCCAGAGGAATCGGGTGGAGAGGGAGGTGGGAGGGGGGATCGGGATGGGGAATACGTGTAAATATATTGCTGATTCATGTCAATGTATGACAAAACCCACTGAAAAAATAAATAAATAAATAAATAAATTAAAACAAAAAAAAAAAGAAAGGTTGTCCTGTCAGCAAAGGGTTTACAATACAGGCAAGACAGAAAAGTAATGAAATACATTCAATGGGATGGGGCTAAAAGCAGCTGCAAGTGAAGGGTCTTAGAACTCACTGGGGAGAGTGTGGAGGGGGTAGGGAAATACTTGTAAGAAGAGCAGAAAACTTGGTTTCACCATTCTAGACTCTAGTGTAAAGTTCTTTCTCTGAAAGCTAGCAACCTCCCCAAGTGCACAAATACAGATGTTTGCTTGTTTCTAACTCCCCAACTGGACAGCCATCAACTCAGAGCCATCATCGTGGGACAGCCTCCTGCAGTTTTCATGGATGACACCTTATGAATAACAGAAATTTCAAGAATGATTTTGGTTTAAGACCAGGAATAAGGCCTTATTGTGGGGCTGGGTATGTCCGCACTCCGCCCTGGCATCGATCTGCCAACAACACAGTCTATCAGAATGAGCCCACTGCTGCTCCTTCTTTTCCTGCCTGCCATTCAGTTTATTAATTACCATCTGTTATTTTTAAAGAATTTCTGGAATCAAAGGAAAGAGCAAAAAGAGAAAAGGGTAATCTGAGATGAACGCACTTCCAAATCTGGGTCACGTGTGCCGATGAAATCAGAAAAATGTCTAGGGGAAAATATGCAGATTCTTCCAGAACAGCAGGAATAGTCACAGACTTGCATGTTCCAGAAGGCTGAAGGAATCGCAGGACTCAGGGACACTGACAGTTACACTCTGGGGGTGTTCTTAACGGGAAGATGATGTGTTGAGCTGATTAGCTGTCCATTTCTTGCTTTTTGGAACAGTGACACAATGTAAATTTCACCCATCTCCACAGCAGCAGCAAGAAGTTAGAGAAGAGATTCTCTCTCTCTCTTTAGTTGCTAAGTTGTGTCCACTCTCACGACCCCATGGACTGTAGCCCGCCAGGCTCCTCTGTCCATGGGATTCTCCAGGCAAGAATATTGGAGTGGGTTGCCATTTCCTTCTCCAGGGGATCTTCCTGACCCAGGAATTGAACTCAGGTCTCCTGTATTGCAGGCAGATTCTTTACTGACTGAGCTATGAGGGAAGCCCCATACTATCATATATGCTTTATAAGTATGCTATTATTTTTGAGAATTATATGACATTTTTTTGAAATACCTGGAGATACCCTAAGGTTTTTTAAAAAAACAGTAGAAATCACTGCCTTGAGTAAAAATAACTTCACATTTGGCTGCGGCGAGCTCCCCTGATACCATTAATTTGGCATCTAATCATCCTTCCTTGAAACACCTCACAGCACTCTTGTCACCCTGTGTTATAACTGGAATCTTGAGTTGTTATTTAACCTTGTCATGGGGTGACAAAGCAAAGGTATGTGTTGTTGCTTTAGAGTGATAGCTATCTCTCCTCCTAGCCCTCACCACATGTGTGTACGCTTGTCTATGAAATGACTTACGTTAGGTTCTTGGGCAAAATGACATTTTAGTGGGATGAGGAATGAAAAAAGAATGAACATGTTAACCATCCATGAAAAACAAAATAACATAATTATGATTAATCCAGACAGGTTTACTTCAATGACATCTTCAACAAACATGTAAATTGAGTCTGCTCTTTGAAGAATCAAAATACCTTTGACATAAGTACTCCCCCAATGGCAATGGCAATATTTAGCTGGTTTATACCAATAAAGTTGCAAATAAACACTTAAAAAGGAATTAGGCTCTAATTTAAAACACCCCCTAGGCACTGCCTTATCTCATAATGTTATAGGGAGATTATCAATTGTTTTATTCTGAAACCAGCCTGTGACCCAGGCCTCTGCAATTTACAGCAAGTCAGTGATCTTGCTGCTGCTGCTGCTGCTGCTAAGTCGCTTCAGTCGTGTCCGACTCTGTGCAACCCCATAGATGGCAGCCCACCAGGCTCCCCCGTCCCTGGGATTCTCCAGGCAAGAACACTGGAGTGGGTTGCCATTGCCTTCTCCTCAGTGAGCTTAGTCAACATTAATTTTCCCCATCCTGATTGACATGTTTTCTTTCACACTACAAAAGGATCTAAGTTTATGATTTACATGGACAGCATGACTGGGTTTCAGGACTAGAAGCGAAACAGATCACACTCTTAATGTGGATAATAAATTTGCATCCTTGTTAACGTAGAAAATTCTTAGACATGACAAATGGCAAGATGGGAATACATGGTCACTGAAAGTTGCATGCCCAGAAGTTAAGTAATTGGCAATGTTAGCAAAAAAACCAGTCAAACAAACCCCAGGAAAATAATGGATCAAGAGTCATTGATTCTATGTGTCTCTCTCACATTAAAATCACTTGGGTAGCTTTTAAACTACTTACAGCCCAGGCTCAGTCCCAGAGAATCTGATTCAGTCAGCCCTGGGTGAGACCACATATATAATATTTTTAAAAGCTCCCCAGGAGATTCTAATGTACCCAGGATTAAGAGCCACTGAGTATGAAATGTACTCAGCATATTGGCAGGCCTATGAGCAATAGGATAGAAACTAAAATAAATCAGTGATTCATTAATTCACAGAATCATTAAAGAAATACTTACTGAGGACTCATTATGTGGCAGGCATTGTTCTCTGCCTCAATGCTACAAGGCAAAAAAGTTGCAAACTAAATACTCTCCAGGAGTCCATTATCTAGTGAATTATAATGGTACTTGGACAGTTGCATCTAGGGTGCCCTCAGCCACAGTGGAGGAAATCACTGAATTCAAGTTTTGCCTGCTCCCACTCCCAACTAGGGATAACAACACCCTGAAAACCCACAAAGCACTTTATAAATTGCAGAGCCTGTGGGCTATCATGATACCTGGTTGTGTGTGTACTTTGTCACTCAGTCATGTCTGCCTCTTTGGGACTTCATGGACTGTAGGCTGCCAGGCTCCTCTGTCTATGGGGATTCTCCAGGCAAGAACACTGGAGTGGGTTGCCATGCCCTCCTCCAGGGGATCTTCCTCCAGGGATCGAACCCAGGTCTCCTGTGTTGCAGGCGTATTCTTTACCATCTGAGTCACCAAGGAAGCCCATGATACCTGGTTACCAGGTATTTATAGTAACCTTAGATAAGGAAAGAATTTTCGGCATACCCATTTTACAGTGAGGATACTGAGGCTCTCACAGGCTTTTCAGGAAATGATCACTAACTCTTTCACTTCTTTTCCCTTACAATCAAAAGACCTAGGTTTCAGCTGTGCTTTTACCACTTGAAACTTAAAATATAACAGGCAGTTTCTTAAAAAAAATGTTTACTCTTTACAGTAACCTAATGGATAAAATCATTATCATCCCCAATATAAAATATGGAAATTAAGTTTCAAAGAAATAAGGTAATTTAGTCAAGGTCATTAATTCTCTGTTTTCTATCATTTTCACTTGGCATATGAATTCTCTAATATAACAACCATGAAATATGATTCTTCTGACCTGTAAAACCAGAGTTTACCGGCCTGTCTCCAGTCAGCTAGTAATGAGTTGTGATGGACACATTTAAGGAAAAAAAAATACTTCAAGAAATAGGGTTACTAATCCCATTTGCACTCCAAAATATATAAGGACATCAGCTTTAAACATGGTAAATATTGGGGGCAACAATTCTTAGAAACACAAATGTTAAAGCTAGGTTAAATATCAGAGATCATGTAGTGCAAACTTTTCTTCTTATAAATGAGGAGTCCAAGACGCTATGAAATAAAACTATTTGCCTAAGATCACACAATTAATGGCAGTGCTAAGACTCGATGTATATGAATTTGAGTAAACTCTGGGAGTTGGTGATGGACAGGGAGGCCTGGCGTGCTGCATTTCATGGGGTCGCAAAGAGTCAGACACGACTGAGCTGAACTGAAGATCAGAACACAGGACATGTTCACATCAAATCTCAAACATACCCAGGACATATTATTTACTTTTCATAGGATGGACCAAAGCAGTTATCTAACAGATTTACAATTTTGATTATATTCACAAAAGTTTGAGGAAAATTCAAGGAGATGAAGCATATTCAATTTTCATCTAGAATTTCTAACATTTCTAGAAAGTACTTGAAACCTTCAAAATTAAACTTAAGAACTGGAAGCCAATACGCTCCATTCTTTTGAATACACACCCCTTTACCATCTGACTGGAGCACATCTGAATGTTAACTATGTTTTACTACCTCCTGAAAATCTTCCAAAGTGATCTTTGCCAGATGGTGTAGGAAGCCAATTATTCTTACATACTAATTCATTGCTAAAAATCCCAATTCCTGTTTGTGTGTGCAGGTAGGAGATCTGGGTGCTACCCAGATTACACTAGATTATGGTGCTAGCTCTGCCACCTACTAGTCATTAAGCTTTTGGGCCTTGGTATCCATGATTGTAGGGATTTTATTTTTTTAGATTAAAGTATAGTTGACGTTCAATATTATATGTTAAAGGTGTACAACAACGTGATTTGAAATGTGTTAAAGGTTATACTCCAGCTACAGTTAACCTTGTTTATTCCCCATGTTGCGGCTTATTTATTATATACTTAACAGCCAATCCCCTTCTTTTCTGAATTGTGACTTGGCCTCAGGCCATAAGTTAGGACACAAGCACTGCAGTGAGCTTTTTCCTTCTTCTCTTCACGTGAGACCTCGCCAGTATCTTGTGGGCACTACTTGCATGACTTGAGCAAAACAAGTAAATCACTTCCCCAGATCCAGCATCCACAAACAGCACACATCTAAGAAGAAATGTACAGAAGAGACACTGAAATCTGACAGGAGCTTCAGTTTTGTTAGTGGATCTAACATTTGGCTCTCTCTCAGACCCAGGACAGCTTTCTGGTGGTTGGTACTAATAACCTCAGGCACCACGGAAAGGAGAATGTATGGGAAAATGCTATTAATAGAGGAAATTTACATGTAATGAGACCCTTCTATGCATCTGGAGCTTCAAATACATTTTTCCTCACAATAAACCTACGTGAGAGGGAGGAGTAGGTGCTCATGGACACTGGGAAACTGGAACAGAGATAATGTTCAGGAATTTACTGAACTCGGATTTCCTCCGCCAGTCAGATGTGGCCTTGATGATGACAGGTTTGACACAAGCCCCACAAGAAAATGGTATATCTACATATCCTCAAGAGAAAGCGTCAAGTGCAAAGACTGTCCTTGAATATAATGAAAGGCTCAACTTTAAAAGTATTGTGGAAAATCAAACCAGTAGACTTGTCAGACATGGCAAGACACAGTCCTACACACACAAAGTCACTAGTAGTTCTTTGTGATCACCTTGTTTTTGATAAAGTGCTGCCCTTGGTTAAATACAATGGAACACAATCAAATCTTAAAACAGCATATGTGTGTTCTCTTAAATCTGAAATGCTGAACTGTTATCACTCCAGCTGATCAGATGACAAAAAGGAGGACCAGAAATGGTAGCATTGCCTGAGGCTTGAAGAGATTAAATAACCATCTCAGTTATTTCTTCTATAAACATAAAGAATCCATAAAGAAAGGAAGGGTAGCATTATTTCCAACGGCCATAGGGACTACTGGGTAACAGAAAGTATCAAAGTAGTGACAAAAGCAGGCCTGGGAAGTAGAGGGAAGAGGAGCCCAATTCAGTCTTGCTCTCTTCTAGTCTACAAGGCCCATGTCAGGGGCTTACCCATCACTTTGATGTTTGCCAATATAAACCAGAAGCTGGGCTTTCCTGGTAGTTCCACTGGTGAAGAATCTGCCTGCAATTCAGGAGACCCCGGTTTGACTCCAGGGCTTCCCTGGTAGCTCAGCTGGTAAAGAATCTGCCTGCAATGCAGGAGACCCCAGTTTGACTCCTGGGTCAGAACGTACCCCTGGAGAAGGGATAGGCTACCCATTCCAGTATTCTTGGGCTTTCCCAGTGGTTCAGACAGTAAAGCATCCACCTGCAATGTGGGAGACCTAGGTTCGATCCCTGGGTTGGGAAGATCCCCTGGAGGAGGACATGGCAACCCACTCCGGTATCCTTGCCTGGAGAATCCCCATGGATAGAGGAACCTGGAAAGCTACAGTCCATGGGGTCGCAAAGAATCAGACACGACTGAGAAACTAAGCTACATACATTATAAAACAGAATAGTACCAGACCTTGACATTTGCCCTGCTACAGTGAGTCTTTGGAATAAGAGAAGTGGCCCTGATTTTCATTTTGAATTTATCTTTAAGAGTTATATCTGGAGAAGGTGAGAAACACAGGTGAGATTAAAGGCTCTGAGTCCAGATAGTAGTTGACTTCACTGCCTCCCACTCCTTGATCCCACATGCTTCTTGGTGATTTGAGGAGTCATGAATCATGAGCTTAGACTGCCCAGTGAGTAAGTAAGCAGGGTTTTTGTTTAGGAAGAGCCTCCCAGTTTTGCAGGTACTGTAAAAGTGACCTAAACAAAAATAGTGGTGGGTAAAGGCAGAGTACACAGATTCATGTGTCATCTCAGCCTCAGAGCATCAGCCTCTGACCTCTGTAGAGCTGCCAAAAAGGAGAACTCAGAGGCCAGGCCTCTATCAAGAGTGCAGCAGTAAGTACTTGGTGTCAGCAAAACTCTGCTTGCCAAGGCTACTGCAGACCAGGGCCCACTGCACCCTGGTACAAGTATAGTTTCCATGCGAAAACATCAGTTTACTCAGTTCTGAACACAGGTCTTTGTGATTGTTTTCTGCGACCTCCAAAGAGGAAACATCCCATGCAAAAAACATCCCATGCAGAAGAAAGAGGGTTTAAATGCTGACACGTCTTTGAGTCAGAAGTGATAGATTCCCACCTAGGAGAAAGGCAACAACAGGCTGAGAAAGGGTGAGCCAAGAAGCTAGATAGACAGTCAAAATAAGTCAGAAAACTGATATTTCAATAAATACTAATCAAATTCTAAGAATTTTCAGACAAAAAAAGTTCTTGCCTTACCAAAGAGAACGTATTCATCAACCAGTAGGTATTACTAATCTGAGTCCCCAGTTATTTCGAAGGGTATCTGTTTGGCATAGTGTAATGAGTATACATTTCCCAATTAATCTGGTTTAGAGTCGGGAAAGGGGGAAAGACTTGTGTGAACTCATCTCATTTCTTTCAAACTCAAAGAGTTAAATCTAAGTTCACATTGGCTTGGCTCAGTGTTCTTATTTGAAAGAAGCAATGAAGCAGGACATTCAATGATAAATTCTTTTCAAAAAGCTCTTTTAAGTCTTGGTCCCCAGAAATGCTGGCAGAAATAAATATACATTTTTTAAAAGAGGAAAAAAAAAAAAGTCCTGTGCCTTTCATGAATTGATTGCATCTCCTGCTTCTGCAAGCTAAGAAGTCATAATCCTCTGCAATCACAGATTGTTTGAAGCCAATAAACCAAAGGTGATGACCTTGCTAATACATCCCAGCAGGAGAAAGAAATAAAGCCGTGCTGAGGAATAACTCTTCAGCACACCATTTCCCTTTGGAAAGAGGAGAACAGAGCTGAAAATGCCCCAGCTTGATTTATGGATGAACAGTATTTCAGAAACTTCACCTGAAATAAGAAAATGAGTTTCCTAAAACTCTCCAGTCATGCTGTTTCATCCCTTGTGCCCTAAGACACACAGGACAAAGTCCCCACCCCTAGGTGCCAGCTTCGTTGACACACAAGGCTCCCCCAGCTTTGGTTGGAGACCATACTGCTCTATCATGGGGGCCCCTACTCCCCCTACGTGAAGTTTATTCTCTGGTGACAGCGCAGTGTGCAGGGCTTAAAATTAGGGATTCAAATGGGCTCAATATTACGTTTGTTTTTAAACAACCCCCCAATGGTAGCCAAAGGAAAAGAAACTAGGAGATACTGAAAGAAAGTGAAAGTCACTCACCCTTTTTGACTCCATGTCCAACTCCATGTCCGACCCTTTTCGACTCCATGGACTAGTCCATGGAATTCTCCAGGCCAGAATACTGGAGTTGGTAGCCTTTCCCATCTCCAAGGGATCTTCCCAACCCACAGATTGAACTCAGGTCTCCCGCATTACAGGCAGATTCTTTACCAGCTGAGCCATAAGGGAAGCCCAAGAATACTGGAGTGGGTAGCCTACCCTTTCTCCAGCAGATCTTCCCGACCCAGGAATTGAACTGGGGTCTCCTGCATTGCAGGTGGATTCTTGACCAACTGAGCTATCAGGGAAAGCCCTAAGGGATACTAACAGGGATAAATTCATCTCCTCTTTACAATTATACCAGCTTCCAACATACACCGAAGCATAATCACAGACAAGCCGCATGGCAGTGTCAACCTACATGGCAGAATCAAATTAATATTTGTCACCTCCTTCATGTACAATGGCAATGAATGAGAGCAAGACCTGATATTTGATTAAACTACTCCCGTTAACCTTTGATTACTTGTGATATACAGTAAGCGGCAAGCTTCGCATCAATTATATCCACAGATGACACAGTTCATTTGTTTTTTAAGTTTTCTCTCCCCAATCATGGCATCCACTCCCATAACTTCATGGCAAATAGATGGGGGAAAAATTGAAACAGTGACAGACTTTATTTTGGAGGACTCCAAAATCACTGCAGATGGTGATTGCAACCATGAAATTAAAAGACACTTGCTCTTTGAAAGAAAAGCTATGACCAACCTAGACAGCATGTTAAAAAGCAGAGACATTACTTTGCCAATAAAGGTCCATCTAGTCAAATCTATGGTTTTTCCAGTAGTCATGCATGGATATGAGAGTTAGACTATAAAGAAAGCTGAGCGCTGAAGAATTCATGCTTTTGAACTGTGGCATTGGAGAAGACTCCTGAGAGTCCCTTGGACTGCAGGGAGATCCAATCAGTCAATCCTAAAGGATATCAGCCCTAAATATTCATTGGAAGGACTGATGTTGAAGCTGAAACTACAATATTTTGGTCACCTGATGCGAAGAACTGACTCATTTGAAATAAGACCTGATGCTGGGAAAGATTGAAAGTGTGAGGAGAAGGGGACGACAGAGGATGAGATGGTTGGATGGCATCGCTGACTCGATGGACATTAATTTGAGCAAGCTCTGGGAGCTGGTGATGGACAGGGAAGCCTGGTGTGCTGCAATCCCTGGGGTCGCAAAGAGTCAGACATGACTGAGCGACTGAACTGAACTAACTGAACTCCCCAATCTATTGTCCTGGTGCTCTTTTTACTGAACAACTACTATGGGCCAAGAACTATACCTGGTGCTATGGATACAAAGGTTAATAACGTAATGGGCAACCTTCAAGATGGTCCCTGTAAGGGGAATAAATATACAGAAAGTACTAATGACTCAAAGTAATACATCAAGAAGGAAAATATGTACAACAGAAAGAGTATGAGAGCAGTGATTTATTCTGTGTGGAAGGTGCTGGTCAAGAAAGGGATCACACAAGAGATGGGCCCTCTGGGGTTCAAAGCCAGGCTCTGGAGCCAGACTGCTTGAATTCAGATCTCTTCTCTACTGCCTAGTATCCTGGTGACTCTGGGCAGTATCCTCATCTATAAAATGGGTATAATGATAGAACCAAACTCAGAGAGTATTGAAAGGATTCACTTATGGTTAATACATATAAAGTTCTTAGAGGAATATCTTCGTTGTTGTTGTTTAGTCACTAGGTCATGTCAGACTCTTTGCGACTCCATGGACTAGCCTGCCAGGCTCCTCTTACCAGGATTTCCCAGGCAAGAATACTGGAGTGGGTTGCCATTTCCTTTCCCAGGGGATCTTCCCGACCCACGTCTCTTGCATCTTCTGCACTGGCAGGCAGGTTCTTTACCAGCTAAGTTTAACACATAATAAATCATCTGTATAAATGGCTACCATTATTATTTACTAGACAAATAGCCTGAAGGGAAAAGGCATTTTAGATGAAGAAGGAAAGACCACAGAAATACAAGATCTAAGATTTTTGTTGGTTTTAGATTACTTATTTTATTTACTGTGTGATTAGTAAGTGATACACATTTTTTTTAATATAAGTGCCACTATAATTCTACTAGATAAATACTATTACATCCCCTCTTATGATGAGGAGATGAAGCAGAGATTAGAAAACCTCCCCATCATCTCAGAGCTAGTAAGTGGACAGAGCCTGGATTCAAGCCTGGGCATCCAATGCTCGAGCCCAAGTGCTGACCTGTTTACGGACAGCTTTCCAAGGGCACATGTTGTTTGGCAGAACCTACATGTAGTTCACCATGTCTGGAACACATAATGAGCTTCCTTTATTGAGAATTCTACTAAATGGAGTGATCAAATTCAAGGAGTATAAATACCTAACAGGACAAACACAGGAGAAGTCAAGGTCAACTGAGAGTCCAGAAAATTAAATTCTGAAAAGCAGACATTAATATCAAAGAAGCACATTTTTGGCATGGGCTCCAGAGCAAACTGTGATAAGAAGAAAAAAGGAACCAGAAAAGAAATCAGCATTACTTCAATGTGATATCTAGGCTGGCACTATTTTCTTAAAGGCATCACGGTGGCCATCAGATGTGGTCCACAAGTCTTGGCCTTGGAGTCAGCAGCTTCCCAGAGAAAAGTCTAATATAACTCAACCAGAGAAGGCTGCCCAGTGTTCCCCCACAACACAAAGGTAGTTTTTACTCAGAACGCTGGGGGCCTGGCAAACAAATTCAGCTGTTTCATATACACGTGGAGAAATAGTGGCTCCTTCTCCTACAGATCTGGGTGGATTTCCTAACAGTATCTTTTAGAAAATATTTTTCTAATTAACGCCACCTTCTCTTACCAGGTCCTTTTCACAGAGTCCCCTGGAAGCTAGATACAGTCTAAGTTTCATATTATAAAAAGTCACAATCCTCTAGATATTATTTCTTCAGTGTTCTTTAAGCTTTTAAACACGCTTGGATTGGGAGGGGGGAGGTCCTGCTATTCACTCTTTGACCTCCCCAAAGCCCCGGCTTCACTTTCTTTTCTGTTTGGCACAGATCCCCCCATCTACCACTCACGGCCCCTAACCATCTTGCTGTCCTGTCCTCCAACACCACTCCAGAAAAACACAACCAACTGCCTTTTTGAGGATGACCCCCGCTCACTGGAGTGAAAACAGCCACTCTGACCCCAGGCCGTGACCTCAGCTGGGGTCTCGGCATCACCCAGAGCTACCCCTGCTTTCCCTGGGTAGGCCTTCCTTGTGGCACCTTAGCAGCTGCTCCAAACCACCTGGCTTCCCTTCTTGCTGAAAGAGATGAGAAGCTCCCCTTCTGGCCCACCCCTCATCCACCCTGATCCATCATAGCTGGATCACTCGCCCCCCAACCACAGAAGCTCCAAATCCATATATTCTCTGCCGCTCAATCCTTGACCAGATTTACTCCCTCCTAAATTCTACATTTTTAATCTCTTTCCATGGATTCAACCCCCAAAAAACAGGGTTGTCCTCACTTAAGGAAAGGAAGATATTCCTTTAGTCTATGACCTCTTTTATATTTTTACATGTCTTCCTTTATGTCCCTTTAAAACTTCTTCCTTGAAAGAGTTGCCTCCATATCCTTTTCTCCTTCACTAAGATAAAGTGCTCAGGAGATATCAACAGAGCAGTTGTAAGTAGTAATAACCTCGCCACCCACTGAACTATCCAAGACTAAGGCAAGAAAATCATGTCTCTTCCTCTCACCTTCTCCCACATCCAAATGGCCCTATTCATTTTCACTTTAAAAGATTTATTGCAATCACTACCACTACCCACTTCCATACCTCATACTCCCTTCATGGCCTAAAATAAGTCAATCCCTTCTCAGCTCTTTTGATACCACTGACTGTTGTTCCCATGGTCACCAGTTTTGTTCTTTCCCAAGTGAAATTCTCAACATGGCACCAAGATTCATTTATTTTCCTAAAATTTACATTTCATCAAGTTTCTCCCTTGCCCCAAACCAAAAATGATACTTCAATGGCGATAAATATCAGAATAATTAGCACAGAAAAATATGAATTACCCACCTCTATTTTTCCAAAATCACCTCCAAACATCCTCTCCATACATAGAGTATATTCCAATCTTGCACACACAGAGTGTATTTCAATCTTGAACAGTTTCCTCAACATGCCAGACTATCATCACTTAAAGGTGCTTAGAATACAGTATATTCTCAGTAAATAAACAGCCCCCTTTACTAGTGTGATTCTTACTTGTTCCTCAAGATTCAAATCAGATATCCTTTCCCTTCCTCAACCCAGGTCATATTACAATACCTCTATTATGACATTTGATGCACTAATTTCTCACTTATTTATCTCCCACTGTGAATTCCTTAAGGGCAACAATAAAATCTTATTTGTATCTGGATTCACACAATTTACCATGGTTCTAGGCATGTATTTATTTACACATTCAATTAATTGAGAAATCTCATTTGAATGTCTATATGCCATGCACTTTCCTGGGCACTTGAAATACAATGGAAAGTAAGATAAACAGTGTTTCTGCCTTCAGGGAACTTATATTCTACTGGTGGCACTGGCCAATAAACAAGTGATAACTAGAATCAGGACATGCAGTAAATGAAATGAACAAAGAGCTATGGTAAAAAGAAACAAGAGTCTCCTTTTATTAGGTGGGCATCAATAACTTTTTAAAAATAACATGGTATTCAGGCTGAGACCTTAAAAAATGAGGACAAGCTAGTTGACTGAATATTGAGACTGTATGCTGGTGAAAGGTAAGAATTTAATTGTATCTTTTGACCTTCCTTGTACCCAGGGCTGAGCTCTAGACCCAAAGAACATCCACTGCCCCTATTTACTTACTTTTTAATGATAAGCTCAAGTTTTGACTTCAAAGGACAGGCCAAAGCATCAGGTGAGGAGGAAATTCCTTTGAGGGGTTATGAGGATATGGAAGCATTGGGTTCCTATTGGAATTGGATGGTGGTGACCTCAATCTCAAGGGACAACATGGATATTAGGATTCCATCATGTATTGTTCAATGGCAAGGTAGGAAAACCCAAACTGACATCCGTTAACCACTTTCTGAGTTTATAACCAGGCTTGATATTGGAATGCTGGTGGTTCTGCATTTGCTTTACTCTTTCCTAAGGTCATACTAATAAAATTACTACACCCTCAGGGCAATGATAGCTTTTGTGTGTATCTCATCTATTACTTACTAAAACGAGAAGTGGAGAACTCAGCATAGCCAATCACCGAGGCAAGTAAGAAGTGGAAACATGTAATCTGAGAGCAGACCCTCACAGAGATCTCAGGAAAGCCAACAGCTTCTCTGGGCAGAACTCAGCCAGATCCCTGTAGAAATATGAGGTATACAGGAAGATTTTGACAGAATCTCCAGTGTGCATGCCTAGTGTTCGATGGCTATTAGTGGATTCCCTGACTTGAATCTGTGCTCTTCACACGTGGCTCTGCCTGTGTTCTTATTCTTTGAGTGCAATGCAATGGTATTTCACAAAGTCATGCAGCACAATATTGAGAACAGTATTTCCTATACGGAAGGCTTGAGTTTAAAAATTTAGGATTAAATAAGTACACAACACAGACCTGACTTTCAGAGACCCTGAACCAATACTCACAATAATATTTCTAAGCAAAAAAAAAAAAAAAAAAAAAAAGACAACTTAATACATGCCCAGTTATATTTTAGGTGCCAAGTGAACAAAAATAAGTAAGAGACAGTCACAGTCTTTGAGTTTCCAGGCTAGTGTGGAAATAGATGAACATGGACAATAACGTGTGCATAACTTTGGCACTGCATCTGTCACACTTCTATGATCACCCACTGAGTGTCTGCCCTTCACTAGTTTTGAATTTCTGTAGGGAACAAACAATCTGTTATGCCTAGTGTCTGCCTAGCACAGTTTCCTGGCATAAAAAAAGGGGCTAGTAGATGTTTATTAAAACAAACCAAATAAATATATACCTGATAACCATTATAAGCCCAAGTATAAAATACACTCAGGATTACTGAGGAAGAAGCAATTACCTTTGCTTAGAAAGAGAGGAGAGGTGGAGACAGGGGTTCAAGAGTGTCACAGACCAATACACATATGAAAAGATACTTAGTGTTACTGGTAGTCATGGAAAATCCCTTTAAACACTGCAATCAAGACACCATTTTCACTAAACAGACAGCAAAATATTAAGTATAAAAAATAGCCAGTGCTGGTGACATTATAGGGAAATGTACAGTCTCTTGTTGCCTGTGGGTATATGAATTATCCCAACCATCTTGGAAAGTAATCTCAGGTATCTGTTAACATTATAAATGCATTAGGTTTTGATACAGCAATATCACCTTTAGGACTCTAGAGTAATTTACCGAGACAAAATTACCAGAATGTAAGAACATGTCTACAAACATGCTAACTGAAGCACTGTATATAATAAATAGGGCTTCCCCGATGGCTCCGATGGTAAAGAATCTGCCTGCAACGCAGGAGACCTGGGTTCGATCCCTGGATAGGGAAGATTCCCTGGAGAGGGGACTGGCTGCTCACTCCAATATTCTTGCCTGGAGAATTCCATGAACAGAGGAGCCTGGCAGGCTACAGTCCATGGGGTCACAAAGAGTTGGACACAATTGAGGGGCTAACACACACATATGTAATAGTAATATTGTAGAAATTAGAATAAAAATCAAATAAAAAGGCCATAGAGAAGTAGTATAGCTTGGAGTTAAGAGAGCATACTGAGGATCCAGCTCACACTCGCCAACTGCATGACCACTGGGCACATTACTTAATTTTTCTAAGCCTCAGTTCTCCCATCTATAAACCTGGGATACTAGTAATTCTCACTTTATAGTGTTTTTATGAAGATAAAAAAGCACCAAGAACACTTCTTGGCTCAAAAGAAGCACTATATAAGTTAATTAAGCATGCAATAGTTAAATTCAGTATACAACATCCGTACGAATTAATGCTTATAAACCTGACCCATTTTTCTTAATGCATTCATCTGGATGGACACTCATGACTCACTGTTAAGTGAAAATAACAGGTTGTCAGAGTCCTGTGAATAGTTACTCCTATTTGCTCAAACAAACAAAAAAGTGGTCCTGATATGTGTATATATCTCCTGGTATTTTTGAGTCTGCTCATAACGATGCGGACAGAATCACCCAAAATGCTTAGCATCACTGACCTCAGGGAAGCAGAATTTGTGTGGGAAGGAAAAGACTAACACTTCTTTTGCCTCTGACTCTGTGGTTCATTATAATGAGCATACATTCCTTTTGATTTCTTAAAAACAATAAGATTAAAAAATGAATTTGTAAGCCCAGGAATGACAAGTAGCTCTGTACGACACAAATATGTGGATGGGAATAGGAGTTATTAAGCTCAAAGGAGTCCAGACTCCAAGGCACCTCTTGATCTGGCTGGGGAGCCTGACTCTCTCCTGGGGGCCATTAGGCAGACACTAAACACGTGCAGCACAGGAATGATTAATCTCACTGGATTTGTGTAACACGAAGAGCCCTCTTACACAGAAATTTCACACTCTAGCTTTATTCTTTTTCTCTTTTTCAGGATGTATAGGGCGTGTGTGTGTGTGCACGCACGCATGCACACACTCTCAGTCATGTCCAACTCTTTGTGGATTGTAGCCCACCAGGCTCCTCCGTCCATGGAGTCCTGGAGTAGGTTGCCATTGGCAGCTTCCATTGCCCAGGGGCTTCCCTGGTAGCACAGAGGTAAAGAATCCGACTGCCAATGCAGGAGCCTCAAGAGACACAGGTTCAGTCCCTAGGTTGGGAAGATCTAGAGAAGGAAATGGCAATCCACTTCAGTACTCTTGCCTGGAAAATCCCATGGACAGAGGAGCCTGGTGGGCTATAGTCCATGAGGCCGCAAAGAGTTAGATCTGACTGAGCACACCCACGTATCCCTGCTCTACATCTTTGTATCTGTAACTGACTGAAAGCTGAATTGGGTGGCGAAACATCCTTCCAACCTGAGACTAACAACCTTTTCATGTCACTCTCTGCTTTTCCCCTGGAGGAGGAGTGGGAAGGAAGAGACTTCCAGCTAGTGGGAATTACCCGCAGGGTTGGCCGAAAGTCGGCGTCTTCAGGTCAGGTCCTGTCAGCCTGAACCCCTGGAGTTCTCCAGGAAATACTAGCTGCGGCCAACCCCACACAGAAGCTGCCTCAAAGCCCTCTGCAGCATTCTCTCCACAAAGATGTGATGGCGTCGCTTCTCTTGACAGTTGCTGTGTGTTAATACCCAAAGTGAAACAAAGCAACTCATGTGACGAGGAAACAGGACTGGCTCCCAGTGCCAAATCAAATGGCCTAACCCATTCTCCCCACGTTAACCTTCATCCCACAAAAGCAGGCACTGCTGCTTGAGTAGTCCGTAATTGTGGAGATCTTATCTTCATAAGCTTATGTTTCATGTGGATCTGAAAATAGGACAGCAATGAATTGAGAATCAGTCAGGCCAGGCAAGCTCTACAACAGATGCATGGTAGGCTGTGCATCCCTTTAAGAAAATACCTTTAGTCCCTTCACAACTGCCTGAGGCTTTCTCACCAGCTAAGCCTCTCAGTAGAGTGCTGATTACCCTGGCACAGGGGAAAAAGAAAGATTAATACATTTCTTCTCAGAAATACTGTATCTAGATTTTGACATTTTATTTATCTCAACCTTTAAGCTTATCTTGCTTCAATATGGTAAAACCACCAGCTCTACCAAGTCTCACAGCATAATCCCCTGGAAAGTGGAGAAGATCCTGAGGTGTAATTAATTGTTCTGGGGCAGATCATCCCCTTTGCCTCTCAGTTTGACTCCTAGAGTGAACCCCACACAAAACAAAACAAAATCAACAACCTGCTCCAGGATTAAGGTGTAATCAATGACAAGACCAACTGGGAGCCAAAGCTCATTAATTTGGAATAGTGGCATCTTGCTCTGTCAACCTAGGTTTGTTGATTCAGCAAGGTTGAAAACCCTAGAACACCAGTGCAAGGTCAGCTGCTTTTCGGCCTCTTTCCTATGCTAACACCCTGGAGGCATTTGCCACTTGCCCCTTTTGGACAACCCTGCTGGTAAAAGTTATAAAGAATACAGGCTTAGTCAGAAAGTCCATGTATCTGTTTGCTGATACAAACATTGACACAAATGTATCATTTCCCTGTTGCCCAGTATTTTTCTGGAATAGGGCAAATGCTACTCAAACTGTTATGATGCTTTGAAAACTCTGATTTTAAGAGATAGATAATAATCATATATGTATGTATGATTAAAATGTTGTTTGTTTAGGTATAGCAAGATCCACCCAAAGGCAGATCGGACTCTAGATGATCAGTAAGCAGTGAAATGAATGAAGTTTATTAACTAATGTGCCTGTAAGTGTGTGGGCTATTATTTACAAATTGTGTGACCTTGGCATACTGTAAAAATGAACTGGGAGGATGCAGTAATGCATGTCAAGCACTGATCATAGTGCCTGATACAACCTGAGTGCTCGATCAAAGTTAACTTTTATTATTGTTGTCATTATTTTCATTAGCAAAGTATCACTGCCGTTACCATGAAACCAGAAAGGTGTTGGGTTTAAGGACATAAAGTCTGGTTGAAAAGAGAAAATACAAGCAGGAGCAAAGTAAAGAAGCAACACTTATCTCATATCTTTATGCTAACACTTAACATTTGTATGACAGTTTGTCTATTTACATTAGATTAAACACATTCTGGGATCTGGCAGTTCCAGGTGCTGTTTAAGGACCTTTTTCAATATAATTACATAAGGCAGGTTACAGACAAGTACAGTTCTCTCTCATTTTAACTGTCCACAGAGCTTAGCCTCTCTAAACAACGAAGTCCTAGACGGCAAAGCCTATATGCTGTGGATCTATGTATTTACCCACCCTCCCTTTCCCAGACTAGAATACGAGGCCTAGAGGAGTTAATCAATTCATCTGTGTTGAATAAATGAGTGAGAAACAGAGCTGTATGTTCGTGACCATGCAGTAGAGATAAAATTGTAGTACTTACTAACCTGCTCATTATCTATGTGTTACGGCCTGAATTCAGTGCTGTGAGTGCCATGAGAATTTCTAAAATATGGTCTGTGCCCCTAGGAAACTCCCAGCTGTAGGCATAGGCAGGTTTTCTGAGAAGAAGGTACAAGCTTGTGCAGGAGAGAATAAGTCAACACTGAGCAGCCTAGTCTCCTTCAAGTAGGACTGAATTAGGAGCCACAGGCCCATGAGGACCTCATGTCCTGGTCCCCATCCTCTACCCATCCAGGCCTGTCCCTCTCCTATGTTAACATCCAGAAAAGGTTCCCTAAAGACCGAACATGGGCACCATGAACCACTCAAAAAATGCAGCCCTGAAATGCAATTGTGAAGTTTTCTAAATAATTTTTTCTTTCTCCTTTCCTCTTTTCTAAATTATATTTTAATTCAGGCATGCAGTCTCCTATAAAGTATTAAAATGAGCAATTGCAATAGAATAGAACATAGGCATATATGACATGAAGAACATGACAAAACATGCAGAACATGATAAGACATGTAAAACATGGCATATGAAGCAAATGATTACTTTGGGTATGTTAGAAAAGCAAACATATATAGGTATATACACATACATATTATATGTACATATGCATATATATGGGGTTCCCTGGTGGCTCAGCTAGTAAAGAATCCGCCTGCAATGCGGGAGACCTGGGTTTGATTCCTGGGTTGGGAAGATCCCCTGGAGAAGGGAAAGGCTACCCACCCCAGTATTTTGGCCTGGAGAATTCCATGGACTCTATAGTCAATGGAGTTGCCAAGAGTCAGAGACAACTGAGCTACTTTTACACATATGCATGTATATATACATGCATATATATATAGGTTTCCTAGGAGGTTCAGATGGTAAAAAATCTGCCTGCAATGCAGGAGACCCGAGTTTAATTCCTGGGTCAGAACAATCCCCTGGAGGAGGGCATGGCAACCCACTCCAGTATTCCTGCCTGGAGAATTCCATGGACAAAGGAGCCTGCAAAGAGTCAGACACAACTGTGTGACTAACACTTTACTTTTTCATGCATGTGTATATATGTGTATGTATGTATATGTGTGTTTTTATGAGTGTGTGTGTGTGTACACATATGTGTATATTCTCCAGTGAAATTGGTTCTAAGATGGAAAAGTAAGCAGGTCATTCTTTCCACACTTTCCCAAGCTAAAGCCCATGGAGTTTGCTCCCTTAGAAGGGAGGTCTGATACCACTGGAGTGAGATGTCATTTTTATTTCACTAACCTGATTCCTTAAGATCAGAAAAGAATAGTCCTCCTAGACTGGGGCATCAGTAATAGCGCCCCATCAGAGAGAGAGATGCATGCTGGATGTGTGCTTCTGCAGTGCAGGACAAGCTGTTCCTCATATCCCTCCAGAGTGCCCTTCCTAGGACTATTCAGAGTGAGAGTTATGGCTGCTCTGTCTCTATCCCATAGAGACAGAACTGCACATCTTTTAATTTTCTAATACGCCAACAACACTTTAGATGGCAGATGCACTACAGAGTAAAAGCTGGCTTTTATTTTCATTTATGCACATACATTAGAGAAATTGATCAAGGAAGTACAAGCTTACTCAGAGATGCTGACAAACAGGTACTGAATTTAAACAATACAGCAGGAGTCAGGCCCTTAATGTATTAAAGGACTGTACTTTTAGAGGCTCCTACCAAACCTCCTACACTTGAATTCAGTTACATAAATTTCCTTGGGACAGAAACTCTGCATAATTGACCTCTTCATTGGGAAAAGAGCTCACTAATTGAAATGCCTGTAAACAAATAAAATAACAGAATCTAGCCTTTTCTTTAGTATAGTAGAGCTCTCCTGGAGCATAGGACAATTTATTTGGAGCTTCTTATAGTGTCAAGTCTAATAAAAAATAGGCATCTAGTGAAAATGAAATTTAATGAAAAACCTTGTGGGGCCTGGTACATTGTTTTGGGGTGTCAATTCAAACCATGGATGAGGGGTATCTCCTCACGGCCGCCCCTCCTGACCTTGAACGTGGAGTAGCTCCTCTTGGCCCTCCTGCAACCGCGCAGCCGCCGCTCCTTGGACACTCCCCTCGTCCAAGGTAAGGAGCAATCAGCTGCGCTTTGCAGGACCAGCCATGAAGACATACCCCACGTCCAAGGTAAGAGAAACCCAAGTAAGATGGTAGGTGTTGCAAGAGGGCATCAGAGGGCAGATGCACTGAAACCATAATCACAGAAAACTAGCCAATTTGATCACAAGGACCACAGCCTTGTCTAACTCAATGAAACTAAGCCATGCCGTGTGGGGCCACCCAAGATGGACGGGTCATGGTGGAGAGGTCTGACAGAACGTGGTCCACTAGAGAAGGGAATGGCAAACCACTTCAGTATTCTTGCCTTGAGAACCCCATGAAGAGCATGAAAAGGCAAAATGATAGGATACTGAAAGAGGAGCTCCCCAGGTTGGTGGTTGCCCAATATGATACTGGAGATCAGTGGAGAAATAACTCCAGGAAGAGAGAAGGAATGGATCCAAAGCAAAAACAATACCCAGTTGTGGATGTGACTGGTGATAAAAGCAACGTCCAATGCTGTAAAGAGCAATATTGCATAAGAACCTGGAATGTTCAGTCCATGAATCAAGGCAAATTGGAAGTGGACACACAGGAGATGGTAAGAGTGAACATCAACATTCTAGGAATCAGCGAACTAAAATGAACTGGAATGTGTGAATTTAACTCAGATGATCATTATATCTACTACTGTGGGCAGGAATCCCTTAGAAGAAATGGAGTAGCCATCATGGTCAACAAAAGAGTCTGAAATGCAGTACTTGGATGCAATCTCAAAAACGACCAAATGATCTATGTTCGTTTCCAAGGCAAAGCATTCAATATCACGATAATCCAAGCCTATGCCCCAACCAGTAATGCTGAAGAAGCTGAAGTTAAACGGTTCTATGAAGACCTACAAGACCTTTTATAGCTAACACCCAAAAAGGATGTCCTTTTCATTATAGGGGACGAGAATGCAAAAGTAGGAAGTCAAGAATCACCTGGACTAACAGGCAAACTTGGCCTTGGAGTACAGAATGAAGCAGGGCAAAGGCTAATAGAGTTTTGCCAAGAGAACACACTGGTCATAGCAAACACCCTCTTCTAACAACACAAGAGACAACTCTACACATGGACATCACCAGATGGTCAACACCAAAATCAGATTGATTATATTCTTTGCAGCCAAAGATGGAGAAGCTCTATACAGTCAGCAAAAACAAAACCGGGAGCTGACTGTGGCTCAGATCATAAACTCTTTATTGTCAAATTCAGACTTAAATTGAAGAAAGTCGGGAAAACCACTAGACCATCCAGGTATGACCTAAACCAAATCGTTTATGATTATACAGTGGAAGTGAGAAATAGATTTAAGGGACTAGATCTGATAAGACAGATTGCCTGATGAACTATGGATGGAGGTTCGTGACATTGTACAGGAGACAGGGATTAAACCATCCCCATGGAAAAGAAATGCAAAAAAGCGAAATGGCTGTCTGAGGAGACCTTACAAATAGCTGTCAAAAGAAGAGAAGTGAAAAGCAAAGGAGAAAAGGAAAGATATTCCCATTTGAATGCAGAGTTACCAAGAATAGCAAGGAGATATAAGAAAACCATCCTCAGCGATCAATGCAAAGAAACAGAGGAAAACAACAGAATAGGAAAGACTAGAGATCTCTTCAAGAAAATTAGAGATATCAAGGGAACATTTCATGCAAAGATGGGTTCAATAAAAGACAGAAATGGTATGGACCTAACAGAAGCAGGGATATTAAGAAGAGGTGGCAAGAATACACAGAAGAACAGTACAGAAAAGATCTTCATGACCCAGATAATCATGATGGTGTGATCACTCAGCTAGAGCCAGATATCCTAGAATGTGAAGTCAAGTGGGCCTTAGAAAGCATCACTATGAACAAAGCTAGTGGAGGTGATGGAATTCCAGTTGAGCTATTTCAAATCCTGAAAGATGATGCTGTGAAAGTGCTACACTCAATACGCCAGCAAATTGGGAAAACTCAGCAGTGTCCACAGGACTGGAAAAGGTCAGTTTTCATTCCAATCCCAAAGAAAGGCAATCCCAAAGAATTCTCAAACTACCTCACAATTGCACTCATCTCACACACTAGTAAAGGAATGCTCAAAATTCTCCAAGCCAGGCTTCAGCAATACGTGAACTGTGAACTTCCAGATGTTCAAGCTGGTTTTAGAAAAGGCAGAGGAACCAGAGATCAAATTGCCAACATCTGCTGTATCATTGAAAAAGCAAGAGAGTTCCAGAAAAACATCTATTTCTGCTTTATTGAATATGCCAAAGCCTTTGACTGTGTGGATCACAATAAACTGTGGAAAATTCTGAAACAGATGGGGATACAAGACCACCTGACCTGCCTCTTGAGAAATCTGTATGCAGGTCAGGAAGCAACAGTTAGACTGGACATGGAACAACAGACTGGTTCCAAATAGGAAAAGGAGTATGTCAAGGCTGTATATTGTCACCCTGCTTATTTAACTTATATGCAGAGTGAAAGGTCGGGCATATTGAGACATGCCCCGGAAAAGTGCCGCAAGGCAAATTCCGGAGGCTGGCTAAACTTCCGGGGACCGACCCCCTGCAGCCTGGTCCAATCAGGTACCGACCCGGAGCCCTCGGACACTGACCGCCGCTGTAGCCTGCGCTGTCTTCCTTATATGAAAAGACCTGGCTTGGACGCCGGCCCTGGCTATAAAACCCCTCCCCACCCCCTCATACCTCGCAGACTCCCTTTGTCTCCTCACTCACCCGCCCCCGGGAGTTCTGCCCGAGAGTAGACCTCAATAAAGGCCTTTACCACCGGTCCTTAGAGGCGGCTTTTTCCCTCCCGCGGTGTTTTCTAACATCTGGCGCCCCAACGTGAGGCCCGAGGTGAGGGCCCCCGGCACTCGCCGTTGAGGCCCCCTCGAGCTCTACCGCCGCGGAAGCCTCGGACCCAGGCAGCTGACCAACCCCCCGGACGGCAGGACCCCCGGACGGCAGGATACGGAGTAAGTCCCTTCGGCTTTGGGGCCTGCACTCCCTGGCGACCACCTCCTAGGGCCCCGTAACAGGTGCGCACTTACTGGGCCCTCCCGGTCACCAGCTGGTGGGGAGACGTCCCCAGCGGCTGAGTAGACCTCCGGCTTCGGCCTTTCCGGGTCCCTGCGGTCATGAGGAAGACGTTCCCCGCGACTACACAGACCTCCGGCTCCCCTTGACTCGTCCGAAGACGTTCGGACAGCGGGGGTTGCCTCCACGCCCCGTGATAGCCATGGGATCGACAGCCTCCAAACCCGATCCCCAATACTCCACCCCCTTAGAGTGCCTGCTGGCTAACCTGCGGAACTCTAAGACTAAAGGGAGATATCCGTCCCAAGCAGCTCACTTTTCTGTGTTCACAGGTCTGGCCTCAGTATTCCCTAGATAATGGCTCACAATGGCCAGCCACAGGGACACTAGACTTTGACGTCCTCCGTGATTTAGATAATTACTGCCGGAGAACGGGAAAATGGTCTGAGGTCCCCTATGTTCAGGCCTTTTGGGCGTTGCGCTCTCGCCCCTCCCCTTCCTCTCCGGTTCCTAGCCCCTCCCCCTCCACTCTGGCCCCTCCTGTCCCCTCCCCCTCTAAACCTACTCCAGCCTCTTTTGCTCCTGTTCCCGCCCCTGAGGCTTCACCGCAGGCCTCAGATCCTCCGGCCCTTAACCCTATCTTGTATCCTCCCCTTCCCCCCGTCACTCCCTTCTCGTCTCCGGTTAGCTCCCACACTCGCTCCCATAGCAACCCTCCAGGGGCCTCCCCTCCCCCTCCCCCAGCCCCGCTACTCCCTCTGCGGCAAGTAGCCGGAGCCGATGGCCTGGCCCAGGTCCACGTCCCCTTCTCTCTCCAGGACTTAGCACAGATTGAGGCCAAGCTGGGATCCTTTTCCTCCAACCCCACTCAGTACATTAAGCAGTTTACTGGTCTGACCCGCGCCTACGCCTTAACATGGCAGGACATATATGTCATCCTGGGATCTACCACCCCCCCCCGAAGAGAGGCAGGCCATTTGGATGGCAGCCAGGGCTCAGGCCGACCAGCGGCACAGTGCCCACCCCTCCCCCGAGCGCCCCCCGGGAGCTCAGGCAGTTCCTGACACCAACCCTGATTGGAACTACCAGGAAGCGGGTGGCGGCCAGCTGCGGGTACGCTATATGATAGAGTGTATCCTCGATGGGATGGAAACGTCCTCTCATAAGGTAGTAAACCTCCTCAAACTAGATGAGGTGACTCAGGGGCCCGACAAAAACCCAGCCATGTTTCTTAATCGGCTGACTGAGGCCCTTGTTCAATACACCAGACTGTCCCCTGAGTCCTTCATTGGGGCAGCTACCTTGGCCAATCATTTTATCTCCCAATCCGCACCTGACATCCGAAAAAAACTGGCCAAGGCCGAGGACGGCCCTCAGACCCCCATTCGAGACCTGGTAAAAATGGCCTTTAACGTTTACAACGCCTGTGAAGAAACTGCTGAGGCCAGCCGAAAGGCAAGGCTCAAACAAAAGGCCGAATTTCAGGCAAGCCTCCTAAACCAACAAACCCAGGCCTTGGTAGCGGCCCTGTGGCTGGCGGCGGGCTCGGGGTCCCAAAACCCCCCTCCGGGGGCCTGCTTCAAGTGCAGCCAAGAAGGACACTGGGCCAAGATGTGCCCCAATCCGCGGCCTCCTTCCAAGCCGTGCCCGTTGTGCAGACAGCAAGGACACTGGGCTAGTGACTGTCCCCAGGCCTCTCGGGCCCCGACCTCTAGGGGCCGGGGACCAGAGCGCCCCAGGGAGACCTGCCCTCCTCCGGCCTTCGAGCTGCTGAGCTTCGACGATGGCTGACGTCGCCCAGACTCGGGAACCCCGATAACCCAAGCCAAGCCCAGGGTAACACTCCAGGTAACGGGTAAGTCTGGTTAATGCGGGGGTTACCTATTCGGTCCTTCCCTCTTTTGGGGACACTTTACGTCCTTCCCAGGTTTCGGTTATGGGCATTGACGGCCAACCCTCATGTCCGCTCCAAACCCAACCCACCCTGTCAATTAGATTCCTGCCTATTTGCCCACTCCTTTCTGGTCATCCCCTCCTGCCCTACTCCTCTCTTAAAAAAAAGAAATATACTCTCACAGATCTCCCAGCAGGTGGCTACGGCCCTGGACATCGACTGGCATCTCCACATCCCCTATCGGCCCCAACCGTCAGGCCTGGAACAAAGGTGCAGACAGCTCCAAGAAAGCCCCCTCTGGACCGGACTCAATGGGTCCAAAAAAAATAGCACAGGCTGCGACCGGACGGGCCATGCTCCTAACAGCTTACACTCAACTCAATCAAGAAGACATGGACCCACTTCACAATCCTGCATAAGCTGACCTTTCGTACCGGCTGGCCCCTACCCCTCGCCACCCCCGTTCAGCAGGAAATAGCCAGAGAGAACCGGCGCCCCTTGTCCTATAACAAAAAGGCCGGGTTAGAAAACGCCGCGGGAGGGAAAAAGCCGCCTCTAAGGACCGGTGGTAAAGGCCTTTATTGAGCGGTCGCTCTTGGGCAGAACTCCCGGGGGCGGGTGAGTGAGGAGACAAAGGGAATCTGCGAGGTATGAGGGGGTGGGGAGGGGTTTTATAGCCAGGGCCGGCGTCCAAGCCAGGTCTTTTCATATAAGGAAGACAGCGCAGGCTACAGCGGCGGTCAGTGTCCGAGGGCTCCGGGTCGGTACCTGATTGGACCAGGCTGCAGGGGGTCGGTCCCCGGAAGTTTAGCCAGCCTCCGGAATTTGCCTTGCGGCACTTTTCCGGGGCATGTCTCAATATGCCCGACCTTTCACAGAGTACATCATGAGAAACGCTGGGCTGGAAGAAGCACAAGCTGGAATCAAGGTTGCCGGGAGAAATATCAATAACCTCAGATACACAGACGACACCACCCTTATGACTGAAAGTGAAGAAGAACTAAAGAGCTTCTTGACGAAAGTGAAAGAGGAGAGTAAAAAAGTTGGCTTAAAGCTCAACATTCAGAAAACTAAGATCATGGCATCTGGTCCCATCACTTCATGGCAAATAGATGGGGAAATAGCACAAACAGTGTCAGACTTTATCTTTTGGGCCTCCAAAATCACTGCAGGTGGTGACTGCAGCCATGAATTAAAAGACACTTCCTCCTTGGAAGGAAAGTTATGACCAACCTAGATAGCATATTAAAAAGCAGAGACATTACTTTGCCAACAAAGGTCTGTCTAGTCAAGGCTATGGTTTTTCCAATGGTCATGTATGGAGGTGAGAGTTGGACTGTGACGAAAGCTGAGCGCCGAAGATTTGAACTGTTGTGTTGGAGAAGACTCTTGAGAGTCCCTTGGACTATAAGGAGATCCAGCCTGTCCATCCTAAAGGAGATCAGTCCTGGGTGTTCATTGGAAGGACTGATGCTGAAGCTGAAATTCCAATATTTTGGCCACCTGCTGCGAAGAGCTGACTCATTGGAAAAGACCCTGACGCTGGGAGGGATTGGGGGCAGTAGGAGAAGGTGACGACAGAGGATGAGATGGCTGGATGGCATCACCGACTCAATGGACATGAGTTTGAGTAAACTCCGGGAGTTGGTGATGGACAGGGAGGCCTGGCGTGCTGCGATTCATGGGGTCGCACAGTGTCGGACACAACTGAGCAACTGAACTGAACTGAACTGAATCCATGAGCCTCCTCTTGTATGACCACCACATTCCCCAACAGAGGCAGGCCCTGGAACCAAAGTGCTACCATGAAAATCAGCTTTCCCCCTCCAGCCACTGTTGAGTGTACTGGGAGCAGGGGGAACGGCTGAGAAGCAGGGTGACTGGAGTCTTCCTTCCTAGACCTTAGCATTGAGACTCAGAACCAGCAGCCAGTCTCTCCTGGTCTTGCTAACTGACAGTTAATGCAACTTCCCACTGATCTTATGTGGTCACTACTAACTTCGGTCTGTCCACAGACCACTCCTGCCTTTCTGTGTGTGCATGTGCGTGAAAGAGTGCATGTGTCTCTGTGTGAATATCATCTCCGAAGTCTGGCTCCATCCTCTCAGGCTCAGGGATCATCATGTGATCCTGGCCTGGCCAATCAGAGGAGGCTCTCTCCTAGACTTCAGGGACTAGTTCGGGTTTGAGCACATGGCACGGGCTACTGGAGAAGAGCCACACAGGAATGAGATAAATCAAGCAGATTTTTTTAAGCAACAAAATGAAACAAGAGAATGTATAGTTTTCAAGAATAAAGCAGGACAGAATAACTGTCTGGGTATCTGAGGACTTCCTTTGGTGCCAAATCCAGTGAGTCAGTCTGCCCTCTTAAAGGATTTGTTCATCCATTTGAAAAATCACTCACTGTACACTCTATACATATGGCCCAGTAGTGTGAATCCCAGAAATAAACGCGTGCATGTGTGTGTACACACCTCTGTGCCGCAGAACCACACAAAAGCAGCTGTGAATGTGTCGCCCTGGGAGCCTGCCTGGGTTCTTCAGACCTTGAGTTACACTGATCCCCTCTGCAAAGACATCCTTCTTCTTTCGTTTCCACCCCAATAAGCTCACGATCGGTGAGAACCATGGGAACCAACACCCATAAAGACAAGCTAATGAACACTTTAGCAAAAAGATCTGTGACCAAAAGAAGAGGTCTATAAAAAGAAAGGATCCGCCCAGCGGATGTCAACCATCCAGAATCTCAGGTTGACATCCGCCGGGTGGATTCTTTCTTTTTGAAGTAAGCCAGAAAGATAAACACCAATACAGTATACTAACACATATGTATGGAATTTAGAAAGATGGTAACGATTACCCTATATGCAAGACAGAAAAAGAGACACAGATGTATAGAACAGACTTTTGGACTCTATGGGAGAAGGCGAGGGTGGGATGATCTGAGGGAACAGCATTGAAACATGTATACTATCAAGTGTGAAACAGATCACCAGCCCAGGTTGGATGCATGAGACAAGTGCTCGGAGCTGGTGCACTGGGATGACCCAGAGGGATGGGATGGGGAGGGAGGTGGGAGGGGGGAGTTCAGGATGGGGAACACATGTAAATCCATGGCTGATTCATGTCAATGTATGGCAAAAACCACTACAATATTGTAAAGTAATTAGCCTCCAACTAATAAAAATAAATGGAAAAAAAAAACTTAAAAAAAATAAGGATCCGGGCTTCCTAGTTAAAAAAACAAAAACCAAAAAACCCTACCCGTGGTTAAGGAAAACAGAGAGCAGAGAGAGAAGAAAGGGTATATATAACCAGAAACCTTCTCACTAGGAAACAGGGGTGAGGAGGGAGCAGCCTGGCCGAGGGCATCATGCTTAAATAACACAGTAACTATTAGCTCCATTTCCTTACCTCCAAAGCGAGCTCTCCGTGATGCTCCCCAGGTTATAGTCATACAGCTTTGTCAAAATGAGAATCACCTGAAGGCAAAAGAAGACATCACGGTTAGTTTCAAACAATTACAGTTTCATAGAACTGAAATGGCCCAAGGGAGGGCTTAGAATTCCTTTAACGGTCGCTTAACATAATTGAATGAATTGTTGCAGCATCCAGTTACACTGATTGGGGAAGGGTTTACCAGGGCCTGGGCTTCCCTTGTGGCTCAGCTGGTAAAGAATCCGCCTGCAATGCGGAAGACCTGGGTTCAATCCCTGAGTTGGGAAGATCCCCTGGAGAAGGGAAAGGGTACCCACTCCAGTATTCTGGCCTAGAGAATTCCATGGACTGTATAGTCTATGGAGTTGCAAAGAGTCGGACACAACTGAGTGACTTCACTTGCCAGAGCCTTCGCTTAAACAGCTAAAACTGGACCCCGGGCCCTAGAGCTTAGAGAATTTAGGGAGCTCTTTATAAGAAACAAAATACAAAGTCACGAGTTCCAATCTGCACATCCTGGGAAAGGGCCTATGCAATTAACACTGAAACTTAAGCTTCATTTGCTTCTCGGCAAATCTTCCTATAATTTTAACTTGTTGCTTTTCTTCAACCTCACTCAGAGGAACTAAAATTATTTAGCTCATTCTTTCAGAATTCAACACCTATGAAGCATTTACTAGGAGCCCAGAATTTTGCCTGACGCCAGAAAAGAACATAAATACAGATAAGGCCTGGTGGCCTAGGACCCACCAGAACTCATGCCCATCATGGCAGCATCAGAAAGCAGCTGCCTTTCTTGCCTGCAGCCCTGACCTAGCTCCTCCTGGTTAAGTGAAGCATAGGAGTGCCATGACACTGGGGAAGATTCACCAGAGCAGTGTGTTTCTAACCATGGATGGTCTCAGCCCTTATTTGCTCTCCTTACATAATGAAAAGAGCCTAATAGCTCTGCCTTGTTTGCTGTTAAGGTTCGTATTTCTCTCTTGATAGTCATAACTTAGAACATTCGGCCCAGTTCTGCTGTTTCCAACTCAGCATAAAAATGTTGACTTTGATTTTTTGGATTTCCTCTGAAGGCCAAGGGATCAGTTGTAGCCACAGTGAGCACAGAATGGCCTAACCTTGAATTCCAAGCCAGCAAGCTGCCAAGGAGCTGCTGAATCCTTCATGGTTCTACTCTGCTAGCACAAGGCTTGCTTTACTGACGATAAAGGCGCCGGCGAGTGGATTCTGATCACTTCTTTCACAGCAAGAGAACTGGAACTCCATGCCTTAGGTTTGTTCCAACTTCAAGGGGATGAAGGACCACAGTCACCCCAAAACAGGCACAAATCTGAGAACCTGAGCTCCAAGGCCACCCCTCTCTTTAACCACTGCACAGACTTCCTTCAAGGATCTGTTCAAAACTGACTTTCTTAGCAAAACGTGAGCATGTGTGAGGTGCTAGGTGCCCTATGGGCATGTCAGATGGCAGGCCTGCGGTGGGGGCATATGCTTAACAGATCCGTGTGCCAATTAAGTTGCTCTAAGTGCTAAATTTCAATCACCGCCATCCCAGGGATGCTGATCAGTGACAGCGGGGTGGCTGTTTGTTTGAAGACACAGAGAGATGTCGTTGCTCTACCTCGGTATGATTTTGCCGAACAGACCTATAAATCCCCCACCAAGAAAATGGGGGTGTGGGCATAAAGCGTTTCTCGGTAGTTGCTCTCTTGATACAAGATGGCAGTAAACTAAATAATGAAGTTCAGCCGGCCACAAACTGCATTTCCCATCCATCTGATGAGGGAAGCCACTGGAGCCCCAGAGAAGGAACCTTTTTAACCCAGCATCTAACAGTGTGGAACTGCTCACACGCGCACGCAGAAGCTGTTTAAGCAATTCACAGGCAGGCGGGCAGGGACGTAAAAATCCACTCCCTGATTCTTCTTGCTGGGCTAGTAAAATGAAAACGCCAGTGATACACTCAGGCAGCTTGTCAATACTGCACCAGATGAGGCGTTCTTTATGGCATTTCAAAGCATATCTGCTTGAATCAATCTAATCTTTCGTTTTCAGAATGAAAGCAAGAAAGGAGAACTGCTAACCTTTAGTTATGTTTTCAATCGATTATTTGAAATCTCTTTTCCCCTCTATTTTTCCCCTTTTCTATCTATGTGCATTATTTACCACCTTACTCCTGGATGGTGATATGTCATTATATAAGACTGATTTGTTGTTGTTTGTTTTCCTGTTCTGGTTAATTACCAACACTGTTTTATAGAATGAGCAGCTGTTAAAGGGCCACAGCCAAAACTACCACCATTAGATGAGTAAAAGAGGTTAACACAATCGTCCATCTATTCCGGTTTATTGTCTATCATTTCTGTGTATTTTTCAAACAAAACAAAAAACGCTGAAACCTATTAATCAAGTAAAACATATGTACTTAAAATATATATATAAAAGGTCATTGACTTTTATTCATTTGGTAAATGATTTTAATGTAAAGATTTAATTCCAAGTTCCAGTGTATAGCATTTAATTATAAATTCTAGTCAATGAGATCAAGGCTGATTTGATAAATATTGGGTTTGACCAAAAAGTTTGGGTTTTTCCTGTAATATCACACAAAATGGAATATCTATGAGTATCTAGTTTCCACCCCCGCCCCCTGCAGGATCTTGTTCTTATGATACAGTACCAAAACAGCCCTGATTCAAAGCAATAAGTGGTGACCATATGGTAATATCTTTTTTAGGTTCCTCTTTAAATCTTAGAATACTTTCTTTAATAGCTTGATATAAATATCTATGGCCAGACAGCCTATACGTACATTGCCCCAGGACCTCAGTGCCCAGTTGCTCCTGGGAATTTGCAGAGTGGCCTGTCCGAGGATTACAGTCTAAGAGCTGCTGGTACCACAGTCATCTGGGCTGTTCTTTTGCTGAGGCTCCTTCCTTGCTCTATCCATTACTGATAAAACTTCTGGTGGGGGGAAGGTGGATCTCCATACTTATAAAGAGGATGCTGAAGCATTCACCAAGCTGCTGTTTTCAAAGCACTCATTCCCTGGAGAATGAGAAGGCACTAGAAACTGTGCCAGGCTCTGGGCAGGGATAAATGGGGGTCTTCAAGGGGGTGGAGCCTTTTCTGTGGCTTCCTCCCCAGCACTGAGCCAAATGTGCAAGTCCATTATACAAAAAGGCAGCGTATTCGCACATAACCTATGAACACTCTCTCATGTACTTTAAATCATCTCTAGATTATAATTATATTATGTCTAATACAATGTAAATGCTATGTAAATAGTCATGATCATGTTGCAAATTCAGTGAAAGTGAAAGTTGCTCAGTCATGTCTGACTCTTTGTGACCCATAGCCTATACAGTCAATGGAACTCTCTAGGCCAGAATACTGGAGTGGGTAGCCTATCCCTTCTCCAGTGGATCTTCCCAACCCAGGAATCGAATTGGAGTCTCCTGCATTGCAGGCAGATTCTTTACCAACTGAGCTATCAGGGAAGCCCTGCTTTTTAAAATTCTGGATTTTTCTCCCAATGTTTTTGATCAGAGGATGACTGAATTCAGGGATGATGAATCTGTGGATATGGAGGGAAGTCTACACATGGATGACTAACAGTCATTTTAGTGTAAAATATAAAAAATCAGTATCAGAATGGCAGAGCAAGCCTTGTGTCCAGGTCTGGATTACAGCGAATTAACATGGCAGGCTGCAGGCTGAGCTAACACATGAGAAGTGTCCATTATGCTAAGTATTTAGATAGGTGACACATTCAAATGTGACAGCAGGTTTTTTATTTTTTTCCTTTTAACATAAAAATATAATTTAGAAATGAAACTCCAAACATTTAAGGAATCCCTAAAACACCTTCCCAGATACCTGATTCAACATTTAAAAATGCCTATCAATTGATTACTAGACTGAAATAAACCAATATTTACTCTACACTTCCTAACTAGTAGCATAGGAATTCTCCATTTATCTTCCTAAAGAAAGAACATAGTGTTTGACCCTTAGCTAACTTAAAGCAAGTACCCCAGAGGAAGGAGGACGGAAGGTGGGAAGGGGGTCAATGTGTTTCCATTCCTTCACCTCCTATGAAGGAATGTGCATTTTCCCCCAGAAGTGGCCTCTACTAATTACTTTGCTTATGAGTAGCAACCCAGTTGGTAGCAGCAGTGGACTAAGAAGCTTTCCTGAAGGTGTTTAGTAAGCTTTCTATTCTTCTTAAACTATGAATTTAGGGTAGCTCTTAGGCTTCCCAGGGGGCACTAATGGTAAAGAACCTGCCTGCCAATGCAGGAGATCCAGGTTCGATTCCCGGGTCAGGAATATGCCCTGGAGAAGGGCATGGCAACCCACCTCAGTATTTTTACTTGGAGAATCCCATGGACAGAGGAGTCTGGTGGGCTACAGTCCATGGCGTCGCAAGAGTCAGACACGACTGAAGTGACAGCAGGCATGCATGCTGTGAGAACCAGTGGACACTTAGGGAGATCTGAGTCCCGCTAGGACACCTGGCCTGGACACTGACCTTCACCACATCTCTCCCTCATCTCAGGGAAATCTTAGAATTTCTAAGTAAGACATGTCTCCTCATTTTTCAGTTATGAATGATTTTTAATCTTTTTTTTTTTTTTCCCTTGCTCTGTGTCTAACAGTGGAGGTGGAATCTAATCATAAGGGAAACACAAAACCGTGCCCTGGGCTTCTCGATAGTGAGCACTGAGAATACAGGATCCTAACGTCTTTTCATTCCTGAAGGTCTATAGTTCCAAATCCTGAATAATGAAGAGGGCAACAGGGGTCCTAGTCTATAAAACAAGACATTTTCTTGTGTAATGTTCTCAGTCATTAGTGATTCAGGGTTCTGCCCTTGGAAAGCACGAGGAGACTCCATAAGAACTCAGTCTTGTCAGAGCTCGTCACCCTGCTCTCCTGAAGGAAGCTTCATTCACTTCTGAATGAGCACTGGCAAAACCACTTGGGCGATGTTGGCAGGCTGGTTCAGGGGCTGAAGCTGGTTACCTGCATTCTTCCTTAACCAGCCTCGTGTAGGCCCTGATGTCCCCTCATTACCCAGTCTCACATAACCCCTCTCTGCTCCCTGCCCCACCCTGCTCCACCCTGCCAGAGACAGTAGGCTGGATGTTTTTAAAGATGTGTATGGAAGTGATTTTGGGGACAGAATAATCAGGGTCCCAAAGAGATGTGGAATAATCTTTCATGGGGATAGCACAGTTGGATAAAATGTAAGAGGGATATTCAATAGACCTAAAGTTGTTTTGTTTTTGCTTGTTTTCCTTGTACTACAATTTTAGGGAAAGGAAGAAAACTCACAGCAGTGGTTTCCCTAAAACATGCACGCTCTGGAGTGTGTGTTTGGCTCAGAAAGCCTTTATTCAACTTTCTGACTTAAACAGAGGTTCTCATTCTTTTAAGGAGCCATGAATTCTTTAAGAATCTGATTTAATAAAAGCTATGAGCATAAAACAATGAATATACCATTAACGATTCCCCTGATCTCCTGAATCCTACGGGGATCATGAATCTAAGGATAAGAACTTTCTATAATTTCCAGAAAATGGGAGCTTTGTTCAGAAGAAAGAACTTTCAGCTGTAAAATTCCACATATTTAATTCAATAAACATTTATTATGCCTTCTTAAGAAGCAGGGATAAAAAGTGTGTGCTATGAAGACTCAATGAGGGAATGAGACTCAATTTCTGGAAACTCACAGTCTAGTAGAGAGGCTGAGCTGTACAAAGATGGTTAAAATAAGGAAGGAAAAGGTATGCAGCAGGAGAAAAACGTGCATATCTTTTAGAGAGCAAGAAAGAAAAGTATCATCAAGAACAGCATCTTATAAAGCAGGCATTCAGGCTAGATCCAGAAGGACATGTGTGATTTTAATGGAGTCAAGGGGCTATGTGGATGATATTCTAAGGGAAGGGAGCATGAGGGCAGGGGCCTAGAGAGGAGAAAGCTCACACTTCAAGAGAAAGAGAGCAGGTCCCCAGGCTTAGCTCAAGCTTAAATTATGGGCAGGGACACACAAATATCAGAATAGGGAGATACATTTGGCTCTGTTGCAATTGGCCTTAATATCAGGATGGCAGTGTGCATTGCTGAAAAGAACAAAGGCCTAGGAATCAGAAGAAGACTGGATTTTGATTCTTGGTTTAGCCACCATATTCTGTTAGTATACCTTTAGTGTAAGAAACAGGGTACTAGAAATGACTCAACTGATATGGACATATTATATCATGCAACAAGTGGTCCAGGGTTCATGGGGTTCCAAGACTAAGTTAGTCTAACAATGTCATCAAGGACGCAAGTGATACATATATTTCCTCTCTGACAGTGTCAGCACTGGGTGCTACCTGCCCTTGTGTTTGCAAGGAGGCCCTAACACTTCTCTGCATCATGTGCAGACACAGTTACTTCCATCAAAAAAAAAAAGAGCCTCCAGCGTATATGTGCTTGCTTTGTTTTAACTTATAAAGGAAACACTTTCCCCAAAACCCTAATAGCAAAATCTCTGCAGTTTCTGTGTCCAGAATTCAGCCACATGCCCAGAGTACGTGCAGTAAAAACAGAGAAAGCAAGGTGGGCTCTGCCAGCAAAGAAAATGTGGGGAGTGGCCACTACAACTAGTATATCTGCCACTGCTTGACCTTGAATAAAGCCCTTAAATGCTGAACTGACTTCTCTTATTTAAAAAAAATCAGAAGAAATAAAGAGATAATGTTATCTTTTTTTTTTTCTTGTAGAGTTATGGGAAGTAAACACAGTAGAAAGTGGAAAAACTGCAAATGTTAAAAGTCCTACGCAAATATAAGCAATTGCTATTATGAATAACAGCCAGCATTTCTTGGTTTCCTACTTCTTGTGCCAGACAAATTCTATTATTAAGGGCATTTCAACTAATTATATGATTTGCTTTTTTTTGATGAGAAAAGTGAGGCATGCAGAGGCTAAGTAACTTAAATTACTCAGCTAGTAAGTGGGGGACAAGTTTAACTCACATTAGATTCTTAATCACTGTGCTTACCTCTCCCTATTGCATATTGCTTAATATGCATATGATTGATCCTAGTGGCAAGACAGAACCACTGAAGGATCCTCACTTTACCTTCAATTCAATAGTACTGAAGTCCTGTTATCTGTTAGAGGTCATGGTGCTCAACACAAACTTCTCTCTTGTTCTGCCTTCTGCCAAAAATCCCTAGGATGTTTTTCCCTTATAATGGACAAACATGAGTTTTACCTTTTACTCATCTCAGATCAATGGCATTTTTGTCATTTTTTAATTTTTTAAAAAATTGTTGAACCCTGGAAATCCTTTGTTGAGGAGCTAATCCTTCTACTGACCTCACAATAGAATTTGGCTGTTCCCAGATTAGGTGTTCCTGACAGTGAATGTGCACACATTTCACTGCAAATTTCAACAGACTGTTTTATAATATCAACATTTGCAGAAGATTTATGTAAATGTATACTTGTGTTCCATTTGCCCTATCAAAGGGCAAAGAAATCAATAACTGCTAATAACCTAGATTAAGAAGCCCCAGAGGGAAGTTCAAAGGTTGGTATGATGCACACAGACACACACAACCACACAGGTACACTTGAAGTCATCAGTCGGAAGTAATCCAGCAAACACAAACATAATTTGAAATGAAAAACCAGTAGAAAGAGTGAGATGAATGTGGGGTGCAGGGCCAGCTAAAAGCTGTTAGTAGACTTTTGCTTCTGGAAAGTTCTTAATCCCCAAGAGACCTTCCAGTTTCATAGAAGCCTGCACAACATTTAGTGTAATGTTTATTCATATGATATCTTCTACATGGCACTAAAATGGTCTGAGTCAGTCACCGGATCCCTCCCTGGGGAACTTAAAAGATAAGATGAGATGTAGACACAAAGAGGGCATGCAGATAACTTAATCAACAGTAGACACAGGGCAAATTGTAATATAGAAAAGGTTTCATGGAAAGTGGTTTCATGGAAAATTTGCTATGTGTCCTTCCTCTGAGTCTGTTTCCCAGTAGAGGTCATTTGCAGCTATTAAGGCTGGTCCAGGAGCTGTGGGCCATTGTCTCAGCAGTTTGCATGTGAGAAAAACTGTAAATCCCGTTGGAGGACTGATGCTGAAGCTGAAGCTCCAATACTTTGGCCACCTAACATGAAGAGCCAACTCATTGGGAAAGACCCTGATGCTGGGAAATATTGAGGGCAGGAGGAGAAGGGGGCGGCTGAGGATGAGATGGTTGGATGGCATCACTGACTCGATGGACATGAGTTTGAGCAAACTCAGGGAGATAGTGGGGGACAAAGAAGCCTGGCATGCTGCAGTTCATGGGGTCACAGAGAGTCAGATAAGATTTAGCGACTGAACAATATTGGAGGCAACTCGTATCTCTTGCCCCCTATCTGCAGAAAGTCAAGGTTTCTCCTGTTAGTAATAAGCGTAGAGCCAGGTTATTATATTTCACAAACAAATCCAAGATCTTTAAACCCACCAGACCTAAGTTGCTTTTGAATGCAAATCTTGAAAACAGAAACTTTGATCATCAACTTGCTTTCCTGTTTCCCAAAGTGGGGGATGCTATCAATTAAAAAAAAAAAAAAAAGCACTCCCTTCAAAATCTATTTATCTTACAACACCAAACCAAAATAGACCAGACCAAACCAAACCAAACAAACCAAGACAAACCAACAGACTGATTGATGATAAGCCATTCTTATACTTGTTTTCTCTTCTTCTCCTTCTCCTCTTCTTTGAATAATAATAAAAAAGAAGATAATTTTCCAAGCATAGATCCATATCTAGTAGATAATGTTGGCCATTCTATACACTCCTTCCTTTATTTAAATTCTCTGCCCAAAATGATACTCCATTTTAATCTTCTGCATTATAGCAGAGGAAGTAGGGAGATGCTAAATTAAATGATGTATTTTTTCAAGAAGAGCCAGATGTCAGTACCAATGTCATCCTGGAAGAGTACTGAGATAAAATGACTGCACAAAACACAAGGAAATGCATATTCAAGGCAAAGTCTCACTATATAGGAAAATAGAAAATATTAAAATGATAGTAAAATAGAAATATTAAAAAGAAACAGAAACCTAAAGCCAAAGTCTCAAGACATGAAAGCAAATGAAGCCAGAGCATAGGTGGAGAGAAGCTGGCAGCTTAGTGGGTGGTCTGGAACGCAATCTACTGGAAACGTCCTCTGCAAGCCCACTGTTTCATAAAGAAACAAACTATATACCATGTTCTCCTCATTATCCTCTTAGGGCTTAGAAGGGAATGGAGATGATATCCAAACCATTCTCCCCTGAGTTAGTCCCTATTCAAATTAGGTCACCTGGAACTTTGCATAGAAACACACATAATGCAGAGAAGTGTTAATTCGGAATTTCAAAACAAATTAAAAAAAAAAGTGCAGTATCTTCCCTCTGGAAATCCAGAAAATGAACGAGAAGAAACCTTCCATATACTGAAGTAAAAGGGGTACAAGCCTGAGTCTGAGAAGGAGGGAAAGAGGCGGAATGTGAATATGGAGATATTCCTTTTCAGCTTCTCTGAGGTGCTGATCTGAGAAAGGTAGATCTGCAAGCTCTCAAATCACTGTCTGAAGTAGAGATGCTATCTAAATATTCAGACTCTTCCTATGTGAGAACCCACACGTAAGGGAATGCACCATTAAACAGCAAACAGCGTGTTAAAAATGAGGGGCCCTTCTGTTCATGTTTCCTTATATTTAGCTTTGAAAGAAAGAAACAAAGCAAGACTTTCCCTTTCCACTTCTCTATCTTCGGTTTTATACAGTTATTCATGGGTCTGAAGAGGTGAACTCATTTCTTTTTTATTTTAAATATCACTTTTCAAGGTTATGACAACACACAGAAAACTAATAAACAGATATGCATATTATGGTGATCCAAGCATCAGAATATGAATTTCAGTAAGATAATAGAATAAAAATGAAAAGAAAAAGTAAGCTCTCCTTTTTTTTTTTTTTTTGTAATTTCCTCATTTAATATCCAGTGCAACTAACCAAGGCAACAAGAATAACACACTGGAATATTAGAGGTAGTTCAAACAAGCTAAGCTCAAATGTTTTCCTTTACTATGGGAAAGTCTTAAAGTGGACCAGAAATGAAGAGAGGTAAATAAACAATAACCACTGACATCTCTAGGAGCAGATTTTTTATTTGCCTTATCTGAGTGCTAATGTGTGGTGAGGCACAATTTGCCTAAAAGGAAATTCAGAGTTTTAAAAAAGCTGACTTAAAAGTAAAATTCATATAACATCTTGAAATCCCAAGCCAAATACCTTAATTAATAATCAAGGTTTCTGTTGGAGGAAAAATCCTATAGAAGTTAAGAGATTTTTATATGCTCCTTGTCATTTACTCATGCACTCAAAATGCTTCTACAAGATTCTAATTCTAATCCTCTACAATGGCATCTAGATGGCCGGTGGGTGGTTATAAAAAAATAGCATTTTGCCACTCTTTGAAAAGAAACTTAGGACAAAATTGGAAGGAAGGGACTGGAAAGATCTAATTTCAACCTCATTTGACAAATGCAGAAGGTTACACTTTTAGAAGAACCAGTTTTTGAATAAGCAGTTTCTGAGAGTAAAGAAGAGTCTTAACACACCATATGCTAATTTGGGGTGTGAAGCAGGGGTTCCTAAGTACAGGAGGAAGGACTAGATTGGGACAGTTCTGAGCCAGGAGAGTTGGAAGGGGTAACACAAATTGGTAGGACCAAGCATAGACCCAGGTCTTCTGAGGATGAAAGTCATGCAACTTGACGGGGCCTCACTTTAAGAAAAGTAATACAGAATTGTTAATAAAATGAGAATTAACAGTCAATATTTATTAGAATGACAAATTAGATGACAACAAATTACCAGTGTGTTCAAGATTTGCATATTTTTATTCTAAGATACCTTTAGGCAGTTTGGCAGAAAATGAGGAAATAGGAATGACTTCTGATTTCAACCTAACTTCCCCTCTCCACCTGCAACAATCTACAACTCCCTCAAACTGCCAACAGTCACAGGAGCCCATGCCTATGAAGGCTGTGAATCTTAAGCTTCCTTAACTCCACTGTAAATCCAACTTTAAGTAGAATTCCATACTATTAGTTGCTCAGTTGTGTCTAGCTCTTTGTGACCCCATGGACTGTAGCCCGCCAAGCTCCTCTGTCCATGGAATTCTCCGGGCAAGAATACTGGAGTGGGTTACCATTTCCTTCTCCAGGGGATCTTCCTGACCCAGGGGTCGAACCTGCGTCTTCCACATTTTGGGGAGGTTCCTCATCTGAGCCACCAGGGAAGACCTACTAGATTCCACACTAGATGCTCATTAAATCTTTTCAACCGAGTTCTCCATTTCAGCAGTCCTGGGTATGAAACAGGAGATACAGACTTAAGTCTGAGCTCTGCTGATAACACACTGTGACCCTGAGGAAGCCAAGGTACCACTTTGGGCTTCAGTTTCCTCCATAGTTACACTACAAGCTTGTAAGCTCTCCTCCCATTATAATAACATCTAATGCCCATTCAGTGCTCGATCTTCAAGGTCACCAGGCTTATTAGCAAGTGCCACTGTCATTGCTAAAGCTCGAGTTCTGAGTCATCCTTGATGCCATCCCTCTTTTATCTCCCCAAATTGAAATCAATCACTAAGTCTTACAAACCTGTGCCCTCTAATCTCACACGAGCCTGGTCTAGCCGAGGACAATGCCTGAGACATCTCTGCCAGGATCTCATCGGCTTCCCTCAAGCCACCCTCTGTGCTGCTACCCCTATAATCTTTTTGAAAATAGCAATCTGGTCATCTTTTCCCACTCTTTAGAGTACTTCTATGGCCTTCCACTGATCTTAGAGTTTAAATTTCATATGACCTACAAGGCCAAGCATGACACGCCTCTTAACACTCACATTCAAATCAACATCTCCTGCTAACTTAAAGAACATCAATATTTGTTGATGGTCTGACTGACTGACTGTAGTGATATTGGTGATGGACTTTTCCAGGCATAGAAAACATGTTCCAGTTACATGAGCAATTATTGCAGTAAGCCTCTGGAACAGAGTAGGTTGAAAAAACCTGAGTAATTGCAACACAAGAGCACTGCCATTTCATGAAATTCCAATTTTAGGAAAGACATTCCAAACACTTTGGATCCATTTAGAAGTCCAAGCTGATTAAAGGATTAAATGCTACAGATAACTCAATGCTGTGTATCTCTTCTGGGAGGGGTGAGTAGTTGTAAAACATGTCTATGATCCAATCCAAAGGTTTATTGATTTTCCTGTCCTTTCATCCAAAGTATTAGCTTTCATGCACAGACCTGTGAGATACCTGAAGGCTGGCCAGGACACTGTAGAGACCCAACTCCCATTCTGTGAATTTCTTCTCTCTAGGAAAGGACAGCCCTGGATATGTGCAAGTATGTCAGTGTTCAGATCTGAAATCAAAGTCTGAATGCTAGGACTTTCAATAATTTCCTATGGGCCTCTCAAAGCTTCCTCTGTACAACAGGGCCAAAGTCAAGTAAAGTCTGAATAGATGGCAGGGTAGAGACACAAACTTAGAAGTTGAGAAGGATTGATTTTGGTTACGGAGCCAATTTTAATTCCTTTTATGTCTTTAGTTAATTTCTTTCATTTTTTTCTTATCCTTTTTCTTATTAAATAGGATTGATAAAATTAGAAGGCTGATGTACTACAGTCCATGGGGTCACAAAGAGTTGGACACGACTGAGCAACTGAACAACAACAAAATTAGAATTGCTTCTTCTAACTGAATTATTATCACCAGTTTACTACCTTATTGAGTACTTAAGAAGAAAAATCTGTCACTCTGCTAAGCATTTGGAATAAAATAATATATATTCATTTTTAAATATCCTGTGAAGCCAATACATCTCCCTTTCTTTTTATGGTCTGTTTTCAGAAAAAAAGATTATAGAAAGTTTAAGAAATTTGCCTAATATCAGGTAGTACATAAGTAGGAAAGTTGGGATTTAAACTCAAACAAACTGAGACCAGAGCCCAGGTCCTTCACTATTAATACCATGCTACACAGCCTCTTTCTACTCAGATGACCAGTACATCTACTAGTGTGGGCAAGAATCTCTTAGAAGAAATGGAGTAGCTGTCATGGTCAACAAAAAGAGTCTGAAATGCAGTACTTGGATGCAATCTCAAAAACGACAGAATGATCTCTGTCAGTTTCCAAGGCAAATCATTCAATATCACAGTAATCCAAGTCTATGCCCCGACCAGTAATGATGAAGGAGCTGAAATTGAATGGTTCTATGAAGATCTACATGACCTTCTAGAACTAACACCCAAAAAAGATGTCCTTTTCACTATAGGGGACTGGAATGCAAAAATAGGAAGTCAAGAAATACTTGGAGTAACAGGCATATTTGGCCTTGGAGTACAGAATGAAGCAGGGCAAAGGCTAATAAAGTTTTGCCAAGAGAATGCACTGGTCATAGCAAACACCCTCTTCCGACAACACAAGAGAAGACTCTACACATGGACATCACCAGATGTCAATACCGAAATCAGATTGATTATACTCTTTGCAACCAAAGATGGAGAAGCTCTATACAGTCAGCAAAAACAAGACCAGATGACTGCCTCAGATCATGAACTCCTTATTACCAAATCAGATGTAAATTAAAGAAAGTAGGGAAAACAACTTGACCATTCAGGTATGACTTAAATCAAATCCCTTAGGATTATTCAGTGGAAGTGACAAATAGATTTAAGGGACTAGATATGATAGAGTGCCTGAAGAACTATGGACAGAGGTTCAGGACACTGTACAGGAGACAGGGCTCAGACCATCCTCAACAAAAAGAAATGCAAAAAGGCAAAATGGCTGTCTGAGGAGGCCTTACAAATAGCTGTGAAAAGAAGAGAAGTGAAAAGCAAAGGAGAAAAGGAAAGATATGCCCATTTGAATGCAGAATTCCAAAGAATAGCAAGGAGAGATAAGAAAGCCCTCCTCAGTGATCAATGCAAAGAAATAGAGGAAAACAATAGAATGCAAAAGACTAGAGATCTCTCCAAGAAACTTAGAGATACCAAGGGAACACTTCATGAAAAGATGAGCACGGTAAAGGACAGAATGATATGGACCTAACAGAAGCAGAAGATATTAAGAAGAGGTGGCAAGAATACACAGAAGAACTGTACAAAAAAGATCTTCATGACCCAGATAATCACAATGGTGTGATCACTCACCTAGAGCCAGACATCGTGGAATGTGAAGTCAAGTGGGCCTTAGAAAGCATCACTATGAACAAAGCTAGTGAAGCTGATGGAATTCCAGTTGAGCTATTTCAAATCCTAAAAGATGATGCTGTTAAAAGTGCTGTACTCAATATGCCAGCAACTTTGGAAACTCAGCAGTGGCCACAGGACTGGAAAAGGTCAGTTTTCATTCCAATCCCAAAGAAAGGCAAAGCCAAACAATGCTCAAACTACTGCACAATTGCACTCACTCACACGCTAGCAAAATAACCTCAAAATTCTCCAAGCCAGGCTTCAGCAATATGTGAATTGTGAACTTCCAGATGTTCAAGCTGGTTTTAGAAAAGGCAGAGGAACCAGAGATCAAATTCCCAACATCCATCGGATCATTGAAAAAGCAAGAGAGTTCCAGAAAAGCATCTATTCCTGCTTTAATGACTATGCCAAAGCCTTTGACTGTGTGGATCACTAAAAACTGGAAAATTCCGAGAGATGGGAATACCAGACCACCTGACCTGCCTCCTGAGAAATCTGTATGCAGGTCAGGAAGCAACAGTTAGAACTGGACATGGAACAATAGACTGGTTCCAGATTGGGAAAGGAGTACATCAAGGCTGTATTTTGTCACCCTGCTTATTTAACTTATATGCAGAGTACCTCATGAGAAATGTTGGGCTGGATGAAGCACAGGCTGGAATCAAGACTGCAGGGAGAAATATCAATAACCTCAGGTATGCAGATGACACCACACTTATGGGAGAAAGTGAAGAAGAACTAAAAAGCCCCTTGATGAAAGTGAAAGAGGAGAATGAAAAAGTTTGCTTAAAACTCAACATTCAGAAAACTAAAATCATGGCATCTGGTCCCATCACTTCATTGCAAATAGATGGGGAAAAAATGGAAAGAGTGACAGATTTACTTTTGGGGGCTCCAAAATCACTGACTGAAGCCATGAGATTAAAAAATGCTTGCTCCTTGGAAGAAAACCTATGATCAACCTAGACAGCATATTAAAAAGCAGAGACATTGCCTTGGCAACGAAGGTCCGTCCAGTCAAAGCTATGGTTTTTCCAGTAGTCATGTATAGATGTGAAAGTTGGACTATAAAAAAAGCTGAGTGCCAAAGAATTTATGCTTTTGAACTGTGGTGTTGAAGAAGTCCCTTGGACGGCAAGGAGATCCAACCAGTCTATCCTAAAGGAAATCAGTCCTGAATATTCATTGGAAGGACTGATGTTGAACCTGAAACTCTAATACTTGGGCCACCTGATGTGAAGAACTGACTCATTGGAAAAGACCCTGATGCTGGGAAAGATTGAAGGCGGGAGGAGAAGCGGATGATAGAGGATGAGATGGTTGGATGGCATCACCAACTGGATGGACATGAGTTTGAGTAAGCTCTGGGAGTTGGTGATGGACAAGGAAGCCTGGTGTGCTGCAGTCCATGGGGTCACAAAGAGTCGGACATGACTGAGCGACTGAACTGAACTGAACATGGGATCTTTAGAGAGGGAAAGAAGGAGCTTTAAAGAGTTTCAAAGATTATACTTCTTGATTTTAATTAATCTGAGACTAAGCTCTGTCTGTCTTTATGCATGTCGGTTCTATCTATCTATCCATCCATCCATGTATCCAACTCTTTTTCTAGGCACTGACCACAACTTGTATTTCTTCCTCTAAGTGCTATCAAGGATCCAAAAATAAGAAACAAATACTTGCCCTCATTACACATAAAGGCCACAGGGGAGACAGAACTGCCAGGTTAGAATTGAATGCTTTGGGAACTAGGCACCGTGGGAATAAAGAGAAAGGAACAGTCTCTAGTTAGATGTAAATGGGATCTTTCCAAGCTCTTACAAGCCAGGTGCTTCACACACCACACAAATTCACTTTGCAACCCTAGGGAGATGGTTTTAGTTATTTTCACATAGGAGATGGGATGGACTTTGGGAACTAGGCACCGTGGGAATAAAGAGAAAGGAACAGTCTCTAGTTAGATGTAAATGGGATCTTTCCAAGCTCTTACAAGCCAGGTGCTTTACACACCACACAAATTCACTTTGCAACCCTAGGGAGATGGTTTTAGTTATTCTCACATAGGAGATGGGATGGGCTGGGACTTGGGTCACACATACTTAAGCCTTGATCTTCCTGGCTTTTGATCTAGAGCCAGGAGTCTTGATGGATGATCTCTTTCAGCATCCTAAGCACAGGGATCAATTTAGCATCTCACTCACTGAACCTCTCTGGATTTCACAGGCTGGAAAGACACAGTTCTCCTTACCCATCAGCAGGGATAAAACATGGAGGTCTCATAGTCAGACAAGATGAAACAGACTTCCCCTAGATCTACAACAAGACCAGCCATCTGCTACTCTGATAATGAAGACTTCATAAACTGAAAGTCACTCAAATGTTCAACGCAGGAAATGAGACTTCAGTAAAGAAGAATAAGTAAAGCCCGAAAAAATGTATCTCTATTCCATGGGGAAAATCAGTTGCAAAAATGAAAAGTAGATCACTGCAGCTTCCCTTACTTTTCAATGCTTTACTCCTAAATCAAGACACACAGTGAGATTTGGAAACCCAGCACCCAGTGTTGGAAAAGACCCTGATGCTGGGAAAGATTAAGGACAGGAGGAGAAGGGGGCCGCAGAAGATGAGATGGTTGGATGGCATCATCAACTCAACGGACATGAGTTTGAACAAACACAGGAGATAGTGAAGGACAGGGAAGCCTGACACGCTGCAGTCCATGGGATTGCAAAGATTTGGACATGACTGAATGACTGAACAATAACATCATCCAACACCCAGTGTTCCGGAGGGAATGCAAATCCCCCAGGAAAGAACCAGGTTCCTGGCCCTGGGACAGGACTGGGCCATTGTAAATGACTGTCTTCAGAGAAAGGGAGCCGGGTGCTCCCCGCAGGGCACAGGACTGTGAGGGGATCACTGGGCCTAATCAGCAAAAGACTCAGAGCCACTGGTGGAAGGGGTCATCTCAGCCAGAACCTCCGCCTGGCCACTGGACAAGGCAGGAGGAACCAAGAAATCTGTTTTCTTGAAAATGGAACTTCTTTAGACTCCCTCTTACTTTTTTCCCGCCTCTAAACTGTCCAAGATTAATGTGGCAAAAAATAAAATGCCCTACAGGCTGCTTATTTTGACGCTTACTACAGCACATAAAAGTGAAGAATTAGCATGGAATGAATAATTTATTTAGCGCTTTACTGTTGTTTTAAACAAATCACTTCCATGAAAGCAATGTGTATTCAAGCAATAAATCACTGTTTAGCACTCTGTCGCGAGGAAAAGATACCACTTGCCAGAATTACTGAATGGCAGTCGCTGGCAGGAGGCAGGCCCAATAACAGTAAGCTGATATGCCTGCACAGAGGGATTCTCTGGATCTGGAGGAGGCTAGATCTGAATGAGATTCAGTAACGATACCTTTTTCTTTACCCATAAGATTTAATTAAATGAGCACCTACTTGAGCTAACGCATCTGATACTGTGACAAACATGGTGTAACTGAGCTATTGTATCACAGCTATTATTATTTTACTATTGCAATGACTGTGGACCAGCATATGTGGACTGAAACAAAACAGTGAGTTTTATGCCCTTGAGATGATCACTATCCTATAGGCTTCAGACCACTTTATATGATGTAACAGAGTATTATACAAAATGCTATGATGACTTACTTGCCTAGTAGGAGGGCGGGAATCTGAAAAGTTTTCACAGGGGTGGTTTCACTGTATTCAGACCTTGGTTTAGTCAAGGGGCTAGAAAAAGGAGAACAATTCCTATAGAAGCATGCGAGGGACCAGAGGATGGTGAGTATGAAGCCCATGCGATGTCTGAGTGGAGAGGTGTGTGTTGACATGTTGCAGATCCCAAGGGCAGAGAAGGAAACAAGAGGAAGGCAGCAAAAGAGGCTTCAGGGGAGGCAGGAGCCTCCTAGACACTGTGCCGCCTAGGTAAGTTGGCCCTACGGACCAGAAACGTAAACCAGTTTCAGTCTGCAAGGCAAGGATGATGGTGCTATTCTTTACCAGACTTGCTGATCACCAAATCTAACATAGCAAGGGAAACCGGTTTAGGTTGAAGTCAGAATGACCCCGGTACTCTTCCATAGTCAAACTGGAGATGGATCTGCTCTGTCGCCCCAGCTTTATAAAGTTCTCAGAATGAAACCAGAACCCTAGTTTTCGTTAGGGAACAAAACAAAAAACAGTTTCCACAAGGCTAAACTATCTCAGATTACAAATTTTGAAATTTTTTTCCCTTTCTTAAAAGTTACCATCATAAGCATAACCTGAGGTCTGACAGTCTAAGCTGTGAGGCTAAGAGACCTCATTACTCCTGGTAACTTGTGACAATTAGTACAGGTTGATCATTCCTGTCACAGTTCAAAAGCCTGAGGGATTAGTGTTTAGGCAACTGTAGGAAGAACAAAATCTTTCCATTCTATCAATGGCTTAAAAGGTTTCTGAATTATCTCATTTCCCTTTGGCTTAAATAACAGTTATTAAAAGCATGTCATCCTCAAAAGAGTTTAGAGAACCAGTATTTCCCATCTCTACTTCACAGTGGTTTAAGAAAGAATGAACTTGCAACTTATTTTGGAGAGTTTAAACTTTGCCAAAAATTTGCTGAACACTGCAAACAACACTTCTGGTTACTAGAGTGAAGGTGACAGGCAGAGAAATGTCATGAATTTGATGCTTCTCATCACCTTAATGATATTTGCTGCTTAAAAAAAAAAAAAAGAAAAAACTAGGTGTCAGCATTTTATCAAGCTCAGAGAAAATTCAAAATGTTGTTGGCTACCAGTCAGCCAGAAACACTTCTCTCCCAGGAAGAAATTAATCAATAGATGGCTCTATTGAAGGTTCACTATGTTCAAGATAGAGCTGGTAGAACCCATGGGAGACAAAGAGACACGTAAAATGTAATTTCTGCCATCCAGGAATTTACAATAAAGGTAGAATCTGATTGTCACACTCCTGCTCAGAAACTCTCAGGGTCTCCTTTGTCTCAAGAGGATTACCTCCTTATTCTTCAACAAGACATCCAAGGTCCATTCTATATAGCACACGTCTCTTTTCTAGTTTTATCTGTTTGCCAATTCTTCGTGCAGTCTCCTACAACCCTGACCTCCTCGTTATTCTTTGAACCACCATAAATATTCAGGTCTCTGGCTTTTTCAACTTCCAGTACCCAGCTCCAATGCCATTGCCTCCATGAAGCCACCCCAGCCTCTCTGGATAAAGTTTAATGCTTCATCTGTCCATCTTTAGTATTGTATGCTTCTACTAGAGTTAAGCACATCATGTTTCTTATTGACATACCTGTCTCTTTCATTAGATTGTGATCTAGTTGTTATTTTTTTAAATATAATTTCTTGTGCTAGGATAGAGTCTGACATAAAAGAACCCTCAGTGTATGATCAAAGAGTAAATACTTAATGTAGCAGTTTTTAGTTTTAAACACACAGACATGTGTGTTTAAAAACATATGTCAATCCAGGACAAAAGAAATTATTGCGCAAGCCTACTGCCATTCTTAATATACAGTAGGTTCTCAGCAATAAATTACAATCATAAATACCCACTGAAATCATAGTCAAAGTATGATGGGCAAACTATTCTGCACATTAGGTTGTAGCACATTCTCAAAAGTTCAGAATTAGGGTGAGCATAGTGTGGTTCATGGTTTAAACCAGCCTTATCAGAGATCAAAGCGATGTGTAAAACTACACCTATAAACGTAGACTAGGGCCGCTTTAGAACCATCTCTAATACCAGGTTCTGAAATCTTGAGCAGTTACTATGTGTGTGTGTGAAGTAGGAAAGCAAGTAAAGATTTTGAGCACAGAGGTAATACACAAGATACCGAGAATACAAAGTTAGATTTGAAAGCGATGTAAGGAATGGATTAGCAGGTATCATCAAGCTTTTTCTTAAAGAACACAATAGTAAACATTTTAGGCTTGCAGGCGACAAAGCATTTGTTGTAACTACTCCCTTCTGCAGTTGGATCATGAAAGCAGTCACAGACTATATTCATGTGACTATAAATGGGAATGTCTGAGTTCCAAAACCCTTCATTTACAATCTAGACCCCCAGGCTGTAGTTTGCCAATTCCTGGATTAGAGCAACAAGTGCCTGAAAGTTAAGACAATGCTTGAGTCTATTTAAATGTACTGATGCAAAATTTTGGAGGCTTGTACCAGGGTGGCAGAATAGAAATGGAAAGAAAAGAACAAAAGGAAGAGAGATTACAGAGGAAAAAAGAAAGTGAGACTAACTGGATATTACAGAAGAAAAGGAGAAAGAATCTAAGATAACTTGTTAAGGTTTTGAAAAAATGAGGCTAAGAAGAATAGAAGCACCATTAATAGGAGAGGGTCTTCTTTGTTAGCTGTAAAAATTTTCCTAAAAGGGCTGGAAGAAAGCAATTTGAAAACATGCACATATGGAAACTGGAAGCTTGAGCTATTCTAGAGAATTTTGGTGATGGAGGTACTTAAGAGATTCTTTAGTCATTTTATAATATAGCAGGGTAGGTGGCATTTAAATCACAGATCAGTAGATGGCTGTCAAATCACAGCAGCCCCAAATCATGTCTTGCTTCTCCTACACAATACTGATTTTCAATGTGTTTTAAAAACAAAGACAGTTGGTTGCCAGCATTTCAAAATCAGGAGTTTATACCAAGCTGGAATTCTTGCTTCTCTTGGAGAAAAAACTAAAATGGCTAAAGTCACATTCCTACACAGTGTAGTCAGCTGGAAGGATGGGGCAGTAGCTTTTGCTTATAGGATATGGGCTCTCCATTCACTGGGGCAAACTCCATACCATCACTCTCTGACCATCCTTGTGTGGTCCTGTGGACATCTGAGTTTGTGAGCCTTAACTTCAGGGTCTGGGCCTTGGAATCAGACTGCCAGGCTTGTGTCCTGGTTGTCACCATCCTGAGTGGTGGTCAGTTAACTTCCATATATTTCCCCATCAAGAGGTGTGGAATAATGTTAGCACCTACTTTATAGGATTATTAAAAGGATTAACTGAAATATTATATGTAAAGCACTGGCACACAATAGTCCCTCAAAATGTTAGATACTGTGATTTTTATCATTATGAGAAATTGCAGCCCAGACAAGTTACATAATTTGCCCGAGTCGAAACTGTTGAATGGTGGCAGATGAGTAATAGAACTCGTTTCTCATTACTCTCGAGTGATTTCAAACACTCTGAGTGTATTCCAGCACAAACGCAATGGAGATGTTTGAAAAACCTAACAAAGGTATGCACTGAACCAAGAAGAAAAAGAAAAAAGAACAAGTCAGATATAATGATGGGCCAATATGCTGGACCATATCTAGGTGTTATACCCAAACATAGTATATTAGAGCAAACATAGAATAATTACATATCTGCAACTTACTTTTCTCCCAAAGTCATACAAAGGAATTCTAAACATTTATTCTACCATTCGTGACATAGAGTAAAAACGAAGCCCTATCTCAAATCAAAGTTTGATGACTTGCCTCCTATTCTGGGGAACAAGTGTAGGTAGAAAGACTGGCAAAAATACCCTGGAGCGATTTTGTCCTGTTTATGAATTCTAAGTCCCTGCCTGTTTCAAAAGTGGAGGAGAAAAAGTGCTAAGTCAACCAACTTCAGCTAATTAGTTCTTTCTATTTGGTGACTGTAAATCAATGACAGGCAAACTTCTAAGACTTTCACCCTGGCTGAGAAGTTTGCTGTCACTCACCATCCATCACATTTGCCTGTTAAGTGGCCTCACTGAGCTCTGTCTAAATAGCACCCAGTTCTCTGGTTATATGCCCCCCTCTTTTCCTCAGCCTATAAGAAAATATGCTGGTGGCAGCTGTTTGTAAGAAGCTGAAGGCTTTGTGAAACCAATTGTAATGCAAAGGTCATATTTGCTAAGCTGTTTATAGATTGCAATTTGTAAGGTTATAATGTCACATACCTTCAATAACTCAAAGTGGAGAACTACAACTGTTAGTAAGTCATCAATTCTTCACTCTTTTCTTTCAACACTCATTCCCCCAACAGCTTTAACTTATTTCACTGAAGTGTGATTCCTTGAACTTTGAACAAAAGGTTTCATATGATTATGAGGAAGGAAAAAAAACAAAACAGGATGGTACATCATAGCTAATTCTTTAACAAGTTTCAAGGCATTTGAACTGATCAAGACCATAGTTCATTAAAAAAAAAAAAAAAGACCATAGTTCAGATAGCAGTGGTAGCATAAAGACTATTTTCCCAGGAAACCAAAGATCCAGAAAATGTGTTTACATTATATCTATGAGGCTTAACATCCATCTTTGCCATCCCCTAAACAAGCAAACAAATGAATAAGTAAATAGAGGAGTCAAAAGTTGCTGAAATGCACCACATACCAAAAGCTAAAAGAGTTTCAGCCTGTTTATAAGAATATATTTGCTGTAACTGCGCTCTGTCAGGAGTTTGTCCAAATGCTGTATTTGGGAAAATAATTAAATTTAAACTCTAGAGAGATTATGAGTACCAAACTTGTTGAACCTGGATTTGGGGAAGGTTATAAACTTGAAGTATTTGATGACAACTATGGACACCACATACACCACTTCTCATCGAACCCAGGTCTCCTGCATTGCAGGCAGATTCTTTACTGTCTGAGCCGCTAGAGAAACCCCTCATGAACGATATATGTAAACAAAATTCTCGGGCAACCTTCAGAAGCTCATTCATTTAACTCTGGGTAAAAAACTTTGATGATAGAGATGCAGTTGATCTTTTCATATAACCAATGTGCTTTTAAAACAGAGGATAGAGGCACATGATGAAAATTACTTTTCCTGGGTAATTACAGTCACAAGATTCAAAAGAATAATTGATTTTTCATCTTTGATAATGTTTTTCCCTGTCTTCAACTTCAGATTGAGGCACACAAAAACGGCAGAGCTCAGAAAAATAGCCAGTTACCCAAAGAGAGGACAGGTAGGACAGGGCTTCTCATCACAGTACCAGGGGGCTTTTAACAGACTATTTGCTTTGTGTTTGTCTGTTCTTCCTGCCAACTCCTTCCCTGTAAATGCGTCCCTGACTATTGGATTCTTCAGCATTCCTTAGGATGGGAAACTCTCAGGGATCTCCTGTGAGAAGCTTAGAAAAGCCTGTAAGCACCAAACATTCACTGAGCATTCCTGAGTTTCTGACTCCAAGACCCAGTCAAACCTATGGGTTTCCATTTTTGTAAAATTCCAAATCCCAGGTCACCAAGAACCAGACATCAATATATTAGCCAAACCATAGTCATTACTTATGCAAGGATCTTGGTACCTAGAAGTAGTCAGGTATAACTAAAAGAGCAAGGACATAGTCTTGGATTAGATTGTGTGTAAGAGACTGAATTGGATTCTTTAACAAGAAAGGCCACCACTGAAATCTGATCAAAGAAAACACAAATTTTAGACTCAATCACAACTTAATGCATATATTTCTCACTGTACTGACTGACTAGAATAATATGAATACTTAGTAATTATATTATTATTAATATTTATTAATTATATCATTAATACATATTAATATATATTAATCACATTAGTCACAGGGGGAATATATGTAATGAGACAAATAAATATTGATATGAAGGCTTGTTAACCAAGTTCTGCTTCTGCCTTCCAGGGTAAGGATCATGCTTCTTCAATACACTGTCTATTCATTAACCAAGACAGCCAGGCTTTCACAGTATTAGCCCACAGAATGTGGAAATATAGAGAATTGTGCCCAGTTGCAAGGACAAGACAACTAATTTAGATTTTAAGGATGGAGAGGAAGGGCACACTCCTCTTTTATCAAGATCTTACCATTTCCAGAAATCTATCTGAACTCAACAGTAAGAAAAGCATCTTCTCAAGGCATGTGGCTCTTGAGACAAGGCCTCTGCTGCCTTCTGCTTCTGTTTCTTTTGCTCTCAGTTTCATAAAGGGATCAGTTTCACAGGTAAAAGATAAAACCAGAGCAGTTAAATATTCTAGAAAAGGCAAAGGTCTGGTTTGCTGGTTGTAAGCTTACCAGCATATTTCAATGCCTTTTAATGTTATTGGGATATTATTTTAACCAGAGTTTGGTTAAAGCTCTCCCACTAATATGTTATTATATTCATCTTACATCACTGGTGCTTAGCTTCCAGGCATAGGGGTGCTTATAACTTTTGATCAAATGAATGAAATACCAAAGGTGCTAAAAAAAGACAGTCAAAATATTGCTAGCTTTTAAATATTTACCTAAGCAATAATATACAATGCTTTGCCTTACCAACTCAGAATAATTATACATACCATTACATTTTTATGTTTGTTTCTTAGTTAATGTAACTTATAGGCAGGAGACAACTCAATGCATAGAATTCTAAAAAATCCATAGTGGATAGACATGGCATATCTATTTATTTTAGAAAATCTATAGTAAAGTAAAATAAATAATTCATTCTTTGTTTTCCAAAAGTCAATGGGGACCCCACCAAAAACAGCATTTTTTTTTTTCTCTGTGATATAACAATTGAATATGGTCAACTATTCAAGTAAAAAGTGTGTCCTGCTTTCCAGGGATTTATTTGCCTTTTTATCACTACTAGAGTTTCCCTAACACTGCCCATGGTCCTTGAAACCAGATTGTGCCTATATCAGTAACCATTCTTATAAATAACAACTGCTGGTAGGGACTTATTTAAGTCTGTACAGTATGCGCTGCCATCTCTGCCTTTCTCACAAAATTCTGAATTGAGGAACTTAATACAAATTAGCAGCAATAGCAAAGTCACCTAAACAGCAGTAATTGTGAGGCGTTTTCCAGTTGGGGAACCAATGGCATAATTCCTGTTATATTTAACTTGTCCAGGGCCCTAATGGCAATTTGTAAAGGTCACATCTCATTTGGTGTTTATACATAAGGCAACAATTAATTAAAAAAAAATAAATAAAATTGACAAAAGGTTTTACAAAGACCAACTGTTAAGAAATTTTAATGCAAGATCTAAGTATTTTTACCAATTTCTGGGTAAATGGAACTTACCAATGCACCAGAGGAACTGGAGAGTAACAACAGACCACATATGTAAACAGGCCTATATATTTTAATCAATTATAAAAGAGAATCATAAAGCAAAGAAGTCCCACTGAAGCATGATTTCAATAATCAAAAGGTAGATTTCAAGAGGATAGACTGATAATATATAGGTGAGAGCAATTAGTTTATTTTTAAACCGATTTGGAAATACATTGCCAATGACACAAGCTTATTTACTGACATGTAAGTTGTCTAACCAGTGTTAAGTATTTCTCAGCTTTCTCTGCAAAGCTTTATGGTCGTTATTCAGTCGCTAAGTCGTGTCCAACTCTTTGCGACCCCATGAACTACAGCATGCCAGGCTTTAGCTACAACTAAGCCAACTTAATTTTCCAGAAATGAAGCAGTAGTAATGATCTTCCTATTCTTACTAGGAAGAGTTACCATTCTGACCATTGTTCATGCAGTACTAGAAGATACAGAAGTGACTTTTATCTTTATAAGCATAAACTTATGAACATATTTAAGAGATGCTTACAGTCCTGAAACCTCACAGACACACAAAATACAATGAAAACACTAGCAAACATGAACTATGTTCTCATTAAGTTGCTTAAAAATATGCAAATTTTCAGGGTTTTCTGTTTTCCATGCATCTCCTCCAAAGCCTTACAAGTAGAAACACCCCTTGCAAGTGGAAATAAATATTTTAAAAATCAGGGATGAAATAACTAGGCGTTTGATTTAGAAAATGGATTTTTCTGTCTCATAAATATACCCCTATGTTTTCGGGCTTCCTTGGTGGCTCAGTTATAAAGAACTTCCCTGCAATGCAGGAGATCCTGGTTTGATCTCTGGGTCAAGAAGATCCCCTGGAGAAGGAAATGGCAACCCATTCCAGTATTCTTGCCTGAGAAAGATGTCTTTACCATATAAAATGTCTATATGTCTTTACCATATAAAATAACCAAAATCATTTATATTCACAGACACTTCAAATGCCAAGAAAGAAGAAAGAAAAGAAGGAAGGAAGTGAACATTTACAGGGTGTGTTTTATGTGGCATTCTGTTAAATCTGTGCATATACTGTAATCTCAGTCAATCTTGGCAGCTCTAGGGGCAGTTCTGCTTATCAACAATCTTACAGATGATGAAATGCGATACAGGGGGTCCTTTTCTCCAAAGGTCAGTCATTCAGCATCAATGCTAGAATTCAAACCCTGATCTCTTTGCTCACAGATCTAGCAAATTCCTTCCACATCCTTAAGCTCTATTGGTGACTGTGATGGAACAATTACAAGTTTCTTAACCAACTCCATATTAGATAACAGCCTCATCTAACATAAATTTTCAAACATGAATACTGTTTTTCAGTAGCTTGACTTGGCTATGAGATGGCTAAATGTGGCTTCCTTGTATCTGTCCAATTTGGGGTTTGCTGAGCTTCTTAGATACTTAATTGTTAAATCAAATTGGAGAGTTTTACATGTATGTTTTTGGAGGTGAAGATTCTTTTCTCTTTGTTCTTCAGATTGGATAATTTCTATCACCTCTCTTGTACTCTCTCCATTCTCCTCACCAATTCGTATTTTCATTTCATATAGCATTTTTCACTACTAGAACTTCCATTTGGCTCTTTTTTTGATAATTGCCATTTTTCTTCTAAGATCTTCATCTATTCTCTCAGCATGATCATCTTTTTCTTTAAGTTCTTGAACATATTTGCAATAGTCTGAAATCTTTGTTGCTAACTCTAACATCTGGACCATCCTCAGGTTGGTTTGCTTTGACCACTTTTTCCCTTGATCACAGAGGACACTTTCCCCTTTCTTTGCATGACTAGTAATCTTCTACTATCAATTGAATACTGTGGATGATGTGTGGTATGGAAATATACTTTGTTAGCTTTTTATGAAGTTTTTTTTTTTCTTTTTTACTCCTAATAGATTGCTAAAAAAAAAAAAAAATCACTAGTTGATCACCTGGATCTTGTGAGAGTGAAAGTCACTCAGCTGTGTCTGACTCTTTGAGACCCCATGGACTATATAGTCCATGGAATTCTCCAGGCCAGAATACTGGAGTGGGTAGCCTTTCCCTTCTCTAGGGGATCTTCCCAACCCAGGGATCAAATCCAGGTTTCTCACATTACAGGCAGATTCTTTACCAGCTGAGCCACAGGGGAAGCCCTGGAGCTTGTAGGAGTTTGGTTTTACACTTTACTGATGAGACAGTTTGTATTTTCACTTAGGCTTCTGGAAAATTCCTTAGCCTGGGACATAGTCTTTATACCTAAGGTGTGTCCCTTCTGTGTCTTAATGGTAGGCTCAAGGTATTTATTAAGCCTCTTAGTTGAGATTCAAGCTCTTATCTCTGTTTCCCCTGCAGTGAATAGCAACTGAAACCCATTTTCAGCCCTTTTAGTCTTCAAGCTGTTCCCATCTGCTGGCTCCCTGGAATTCAGAAATCAACAATTTGATACAGATTTTTGAGGCTCCCATCTCTGTGGCTTCTTCATTTCTGAGATACCTCCACAATCACTAGCCTCTAAAAGTCCCAAATTCCATCTACTGACCCTCTGCTTGAGGTCTAACCACCCTGTGCCATATGGATGGGGGAAGACCCTCAGGGGAAACTCTATAAACACAGATCTCACCTAGCCCCTTTCCCTTTTCTCATGAGCTAAATCTCCTGTTTCTGCTCTTGACTCCCTCTCCAATGAGGTAGTTTTTCTTTTCCTTCTAAGTTTATAATTATTACCTACAGGAGGACTAGTCCAATACAAGCTCTCTCACCCTAAGGGCTCCTTCTTAAAAGTAAACAAACAAAAGCTCTTGTCTTTTACAAGTGCCAAATCCTCCTTTCAATTCTAATCAATCTTTGGAAAATTAGTGTTGCTGTTATTATTATTACAAAATAACTTTTTTTACTTACATTCTAGAATACTTTTCATTCTTTTCTGCTTTTGTTCAAGGTGGATTCTGTCACTGCCAACTTTAACAAAAAGTGACAAAAACAGAAATATACTAACTCTACTAGAGTAAGGCCATTTCACCAGACTCATCCTCCTTTCCTTTCACTGTATTACAGAAGAATATGGGAAGCCATCAATCTGCCATTTCTTCCCATGCTTGGTGAATTTCCTGTAATGTGTCCAATTAAGTCATCAAAAGAAGTAATGGGAAAGGTAGACGTGAACTCTACTTCACACGTCAACTTTGAAGAGCACCTTTATTCTATAAAATGTGAGTTACACTATACCCACATTCACACAGGGCGAAGGGATCAATCTACTTACTCCTAAGATCTAAAACACAGGTGGGTTTTAAATTATTGTTTTCTCAGAGAGGTACCAGCAGAAGGGCAGTATCCATATCTCAGCTGACAAAGGTGGTGGATGAAAAATACATTCTCTCTGCTTGCTGCTGGCTAAGGTGAGGCTGCTCCATATAACCTGGAGCTAGAGGGCTGAGATTACGCCAGTTCATCAGTTGGATTTTTCAGTATCCAAGAAAATCTGTCTACTTCTACAGAGAAATTCAACATTTCCAGGGGAGCCACTGGGCTGAAAAATGGGTAGCTAAACATTTATTTTTTTTAGAATATTCTGCAAGAGGGCAGCCTCTTAAGAGTAAATTAGGGCAGCTCCTAGGAAGCGTTTGACTGCCTTCCCAGAATTATACTCTAACCTGATGCCTGGGTATCAGTAGAGGAAAAAAAAAAAAGGCATTAATATTTAGCACTCATGTAGCAGTATAAATGCTTGCAATGCTCTACAATAAATAAAATCAGGTCTCAAAATATGCCTTAACACAATTGTAACACAGAAATATCTTTAGACTTTGTAATAACCTCCAGGGGAATCAGCCAGAACTCGCATCATGTAAACTTATAGTATACTGAGCACAGAGGAGGAGGTTATTCTATAAAACACAATCTTGTACTGATGAGACAAGGATCAAATGTCCTTAGGAGGGGCTTTTTTGTTCTAATTTAAATGACATTAGAATACTCCAAGTGCCTCCCCTAAACCCCCTCTTCAGGCTCTCTATCCCCCTTGGCAGTATCCTCATTCTGTCAAGTTCACTAATAGTAAGCAGTGACCTTGATGTGTGGGTAGTTTACTCTCTCTCACTTCTTTTCTCTACCACTCATCTCCATGCTGTCTCCACTCAGTGCACAGTGCTGACACTTAAACTCGGACCCATAGTGCAATTTCCCCAGCACAGCCTCTTCTCATTATCCACCATCACCATTCTCCCTCCCTCATCACACAGTACTTCCAAGTTGAAGCAACTGGTCCTGGCTATGCTTTCACTGACACTGTCCATTCTTAAGCAGAACTTCTCTTTATGTACACATATTGAAGATTCAGCTCCATCCACGTTGCTGTTAATATTCAGTTCAGTTCAGTTGCTCAGTCATGTCCGACTTTGCAACCCCGTGGACTGCAGCACGCCAGGCCGTCCTGTCCATCACCAACTCCTGGAGTTTACTCAGACTCATGTCCATTGAGTTGGTGATGCCATCCAACCATCTCATCCACTGTCGTCCCCTTCTCCTCCTGCCTTCAATCTTTCCCACCATCAAGGTCTTTTCCAAGGAGTCAACTCTTCACATGAGGCGGCCAAAGTATTGGAGTTTCAGCTTCAACATCAGTCTTTCTAATGAATATTCAGGACTGATTTCCTTTAGGATGGACTGGTTGCATCTCCTTGCTGTCCAAGGGACTCTCAAGAGTCTTCTCCAATACCACAGTTCAAAAGTGTCAATTGTTTGGTGGTCAGCTTTCTTTACCGTCTAACTCTCACATCCATACATGCCTACTGTAAAAACCATCGCCTTGACTAGATGGACCTTTGTTGGCAAAGTAATGTCTCTAGTTTTAATATGCTATCTAGGCTGGCCATAACTTCTCTTCCAAGGAGTAAGCGTCTTTTAATTTCATGGCTGCAGTCACCATCTGCAGGCATGAATAGTGTCATCTGCAGCTGTTAATATTAAGGGTCACTTATTTACTGCTGCTAAGTCGATTCAGTCGTGTCCAACTCTGTGCAACCCCATCGACGGCAGCTCACCAGGCTCCGCTGTCCCTGGGATTCTCCAGGCAAAAACACTGGACTGGGTTGCCATTTCCTTCTCCAATGCATGAAAGTGAAAAGTGAAAGTGAAGTCGCTCAGTCGTGTCCGACTCTTCGAGACCCCATGGATTGCAGCCTACCAGGCTCCTCCATCCATGGGATTTTCCAGGCAAGAGTACTGGAGTGGTTTGCCATTGCCTTCTCCAATTTACTGAACAGGTACAAAAAAGGGTCACCTTGCAAAAAAACACCCTTGTAATGAAGACATCTCTGAAATAGCATATAGCTTTTAAGATCATCTGCTCAGAGGCAAAGAGGTAGTCTCTCTAGGTCCCTTTAAACCAATATATCTATCCAGTCCGAGACTGAAAGAACCAAACTCATTTTGCTCTGAAAACTCAAATTCTTCTCACAGTCTACACAGCTTTGGAAGCCCCCTGCATGTTTTAAATGATTTTTTCATCAGAAAGAATGCTGCTACTGATGTCATAGTATATGACTGCATAGATCACAAAGGTAAATGGGAACCAAATAGTTGCAATTAAGAATAACAGGATTTAAGACGAATGGAGAGCATTTAAGCCTTCATTTTCCACTTTTTATTTCTACCTATAATCCTCTTCATTTTGCACTCACACACACAGTTAATGAAAAAGGTCTACTTTTAAGATACTGAGTAAATTGATTCCTAAAATAAAAGAGGCAAACATGACCAATGAAAAATTCAAAAATGATTATAATTCCATTAAAAGAGTTTATAACTTAGAAACATTATTAGATATTTCTTTTCATTGAGGTAGATTATCCTTTGCAAAATGAATGATGAACATTTGTGCTTTTCATAGTCTTTGCTTAGAGGAAGACAAAATAGCTTTTGCTTAGAGGAAGACTCATCCATAACCTCATCCAGCAAGATTCATCCAGCAAGGACAGCAAGGAGATCAAGCCAGTCAATCTTAAAGAAAATAAACTCCAAATATTCATTGGAAGGACTGATGTTGAAGCTGAAGCTCCAATATTTTGGCCACCTCATGTGAAGAGTTGACTCATTGGAAAAGACCCTGATGCTGGGAAAGATTGAAGGCAGGAGGAGAAGGGGATGACAGAGGATGAAATGGTTGGATGGCATCACCAACTCAATGTTCATAAGTTTGAGCAAGTTCTGAGAGATGGTGAAGGACAGAGAAGCCTGGTGTGGGGTCACAGAGTTGGACATGACTGAACGACTGAACAACCACAACATCCATAATCACTGATAGCTGGAGCACATCAGAGCACATATTCTACATCATGTTGAAATGAAAGCTGCTACCTTTTCACTTGTTCAATATTCTATGAGCCTAACTAATCTGACTTCTGCTTATGTTTAACCATTTGTCAAATACCAGGTCAGCACAGTTTGATGTTCCATTGCCTTTGACTTCCATTTTATATTTGACATGTAAGGCCCTTGGGATACGAGAAAACTTTCTACCCAAGCTGATGCCTACTCAGCATGTGTTCTAGAAGCAAGAGTGTTATTTTAGCTTCCCCGTGTTCTGGTTGCAGAAGTAAAATGGCTTAATAATTCTCCCCACAGTGATGTGTTTGACAAGCTGGATGGGAGTTGACACCCTTATCTTGGCCTTTCCATTCCTCAAACATAAGGGACCAGAACCTGAAACAAGAAGAATACATGTTTAGCCATATTAATTGGTGAGGTTGGCTGAAATGCTTAAAAGTGCCAAATCTTAATTGTAGTGGGCAATTCTAACTTGAAAACTGATTTTCTCTGAACAGGTCTTCTCTGTATGAGTCCTCAACTTATGCCCTCCAGCTATACTAACAAAAGCAGTTATGCCTTTGGAACAAAGTCAAGAGAACCAAGGGAAGATGAATCCTTGATTTCAGCCTTGAGCATCACAAATAATTATCAGTCTCTGAGTAAAAGATCATTACCCCTGAAGCAGAGCAGGATTTTAACTTCAAGGTATGTTACAGAAAACACTAGAAGGTGGAAAAAGAAAGCCTATGCAGGGAGAAAGAGAACAGAAGGAGAAAAAGAAGAGAGCTAAGAGGAAAAAGAAAAAGCAAGACGGTGAGGTTGTATAAAATCATTTTTCCATTTTCTTCTTGCATCTTCATTTTAAAATTATGCAAACGTCTCATTAATTTCTACACTGAGAATCTGATTCTGATGGTAAAAGTAAATTACTCTTTTCCGTCTTCTTATTTCCACTTCTACCAGTGACAGATCTGAAAGAGATGAAATAGTTTACCCAATTAAATAGCCCATGTTACACAACGTGACTCAGTATGAATACTGTTTCAATAACTTAAAGGGAAGAGAGATACAGGAAATAAAAAAGTGAGGCCTGAGCAATCAACACAGGATCACAATAGACAAGCTATTGGATGCTTGTTTGTAATTTGCTTTGGGTACATCTCCTCAGAGCTAGAGTCTGCATGGGCTTAAAAGCACTAGCAATGACAAAGGAGCCCCTGGCTTTGTACAAGAGATGCTTCCCCAACATTCACAGTGCTCAGTCCTCCTCTCCTAGTCATGACAAAGAGGAACTGGAGTGCTCTTCTGTATAGGCTCAAGCCAGGAAAATAGAGGCCAATTTTGGACTTAATAGCAAGGGATTATAATAGAGTGAAACATATTGTGCATTTCCCATAGCTTTTCCTACAATGGGGAAACTACACAGTGGTTTCATGATATGTATTGCAGACCCCAATACTAGGCTATCTTGTCGATTATAAGATCCAGCAAATTTCTCATAGGACTTTCAAGTTAGGTCTAGATACTATTTCCAGGGCCAAGGTTATGAAAGCCTCTTCAGTTCCCCAAGTAGGGCTGGAGGCTCTCCCCATGCCTCTGTTTTCAGAAAGTCTTCATGACTGCGCTCTGACAGCACACTGATCACTTGCTTCAGTTTGTGACAACAATTTTACGTGGAGCTGTACTAGTAGTTTGGGTTACATTTGAGTGCAAACTGTATTCAATATAACCCTCAAAGCATCCTGTTACTATTTGTCATTGCTATTTCACAGAAAATACAAGGCCCAAAGAAATAAAAGATTTAATTATCAAAGACAGAGAGGACATGATACAGGCAGGCCTGTGAATTAGAACACTGGATTCTAGTTTCAGTTCAGTTCAGTTCAGTCACTCAGTCATGTCCGACTCTTTGCAACCCCATGAACCGCAGCACCCCAGGCCTCCCTGTCCATCACCAACTCCCGCAGTCCACCCAAACCCATGTCCGTCGACTCTATGATGCCATCCAACCATCTCATCCATCCTCTGTCATCCCCTTCTCCTCCTGCCTTCAATCTTTCTGAGCATCAGGGTCTTTTCAAATGAGTCAACTCTTCACATCAGGTGGCCAAAGTACTGGAGTTTCAGCTTCAACATCAGTCCTTCCAATGAACACCCAGGACTGATCTCCTTTAGGATGGACTGCTTGGATCTACTTGCTGTCCAAAGGGACTCTCAAGAGTATTCTCCAACACCACAGTTCAAAAGTATCAATTCTTCGGCGCTCAGCTTTCTTTATAGCCCAACACTCACATCCATACACGACTACTGGAAAAGCCATAGCCTTGACTAGACAGACCTTTGTTGGCAAAGTAATGTCTCTGCTTTTTAATATGCTATCTAGGTTGGTCAAAACTTTCCTTTCAAGGGGTAAGCATCTTTTAATTTCATTGCTGAAATCACCATCTGCAGTGATTTTGGAGCCCAGAAAAATAAACTCAGCCACTGTTTCCACTGTTTCCCCATCTATCTGCCATGAAGTGATGGGACTGGATGCCATGATCTTAGTTTTCTGAATGTTGAGCTTTAAGCCAACTTTTTCACTCTCCTCTTTCACTTTCATCAAAGAGGATTGTCCAAGAATTCCTTTTTCAAACAAAAAAAAATTTTTTAAGCTGAAAAACTAGATAATATTTTTCTTCAATCTGTAACAAACATCACCACCAATCTGACATGGTGCCATAACCCCCGATACTCACAGCTGAAACTACCAATGCTTTATTTGAATGTATACAGGAGGGAAAAAACCCTACCCTTTTGGAAATTAATAATCAACCAAGTTGCCAGATGGCACTAATGGTAAAGGGTCCACCTGCTAATGCAGGAGACATAAAAGGAGTGGTTCGATTCCTGGGTGAGGAAGATCACCTGGAAGAGGAAATGGCAACCTGCTCTGGAATTCTTGCCTGAAAAATTCCCTGGACAGAGGAGCTTGGTGGGTTACAACCCATAGATCCACAGACAGTTGGCCACAACTGAGCAACTAAGAATACAATCAACCAAGTAAATTTAACTCATCTAAATATGTGATATGAAAAAGGAGAAATAAGATACATGAAAGGAAACATTCAAAATAAACATATTCCTAATTCATGATCCTGATAAGAAAGATAAAATTAATACAGGCTCATTCAAACTCTAATTAAATGTAGTCCCAAGGAGTTTCAAGCAATTTGTATGTTATTCAAATTTTGCTACCTACAGAATTGATTCTTTTGTGGTCAACTCTTTATGTTAAATGACCACAGCATGACAAAAACCCTTAGGAAATAAGTTGAATGTCTTAAAAACAAGAGCCAGAGAAAAATAATATAATCAGGCATCAATTTCTCTAACAGTAAGTCACTGCTTGGGCTTTCCTGGTAGCTCAGCTGATAAAGAATCTGCCTGCAATTCAAGAGACCCCAGTTCGATTCATGGGTCAGGAAGATCCCGTGGAGAAGGGATAGGTTACCCACTCCAGTATTCTTGGGCTTCCCTGGTGGCTCAGATGGTAAAAAATCTGCCTGCAATTCAGGAGACCTGGGTTTGGTCCCTAGGTTGGGAAGATCCCCTGGAGGAGGGCATGGCAATCCATTCTAGTTTTCTTGCCTGAAGAATAATCATGGACAGAGCAGCCTGGCAGGCTACAGTCCACGGGGTCACAAAGAGTTGGACAGGACTGAGCGACTAAGCACAGAATAGCACATGTTACTGCTCAGCATATAATTCAGTTCTAAGTAATCAGGAAATTAAAAAAATAGGATCATATCACAAAAATATCAAAAATTACAGAGATACAGTTATAGCAGTTGATCCATATTTAAGTCAACAGACACTTCGAGAAAAGATTCTAAGCCATTTTTCTTAAAAATGCAATCAATTTAAATGATGATTTCAATTTCAACAGCTGATTAAAACTATTTGGGACAGAAGTATATGCCACTGACTGTTTTTGCCCTGAAGTAGAAGTAATCGTTCTTAAACTTTGCTGGCAAATGTGTTATGTAGCATTACCTGAATGTGAAAATACCGGTGACGGTTTAAGAACTCACGATATAACATTCTGAAATGGTGCTGAATATTTTTGAGGAGAAGGGAAAGATGAACAGGCAATAACTCATTGGCAGCAATCTGGCTAAGCGTTGACAAACACCCCAGAGGCAGGCACCAAAATGCATTTTGCCTCCTCTCCACCCTTTGGGCAAAGAAGGCAGAGTAAACCATACCAGTAAATCCCACAAAGATCAAACAGAAGCCTTGTCAATGGGAAGACTATTAGTAGTAACTGAAAGGAGGTATAAAACACACGTGACTATTAGGGGTTAAAAAATGAGAGTAGAATAACAGAAGGAAAAAAAAGGAACAGTTTTAGGAATGAATTAGAAATCTGAAACAAACCTGCTGAATCTTAGAGTTACACATCTGTCTGGGTAGGCAAGAAAACTAATGGGATCCATTCATCAAGTTGCTAAGTTCTGGTGGGGATTACTATAGACAAACCTAACACCAAGTTATCCTATAAATTGGGAAGGGGCAGCAGCAAAGTATGTGCAAGTATGGGGAATTTCAGCTTCATTTTGCCAGGTGAGGTAGGTTAATACTAGTTACTAAAAGTTAAATAAAAGCTAATAAAGGTGCTGCTTTTCTGGAGCATTACATTGCTCTTTTCTTCCAAAGTTAGGACTACATGGGAAGCTGGGCTTGGTGGGAGGGGTGGGTGGGATGGGACTACAGGGGAATATCAGTCATGGTGGGAGCAGTAGTTGTAGCAACGGTAATAGTCAGAACAGTAGCAATGGTGATAACAACACAGCTCAGAAGTGTAACTTTTCAAAAAATGGTAAAATCATATAGATATGAAAATAAATAACAATGGCATTTATTTGGCTTTTTTTTCCCCACCACCATTAGAATAATGTGTTTAACATGACTTGGGCTTTAATTTGAATAGAAACACTAGAGTTTTCACAACACAATTTACATATAAGGCCCAAGTGAGTCGATCAGTAACATATACAGATATATAACCACATACACTCATAAAGAGGGATCTTGGAAGACGTATTAACCAATCAAAGGAGAAGTGCAGCACAGTATCAATTTACCGTATATAGATTAACAGTGTGTTGAAATGAACATGCCAAAGGAGGCAAAACCACCTTCAGAGGCTTGAGTGAATTGGTAGAGTCTCTACTGGTCAGGACGTGATACGTTTTTCTTAGACAAAAGTGTGTTTCATTGTTATCATTTATCTACATACAATTTAAACACTTAAAAACTAGCTCTCACAAAGTCAGAATCGGAGAACTACCAGAAGGGTGTGCTATAATGTACAATTCTCCACCAAGTCACAGATTTTCCCCTGTAACAGGGAAACTAGAAACCTAGGATCCTTAGAAATCAGTTTGAGTTCCACATTAAAGTCACACGCATAACTTCTCACAGCCACTACCCACCCTCCTCTACCTGCCTCTGTCTGTACCAAGACACCAGAAGCATACTGTTTTCAGAGCTACAATTGTTCCATTTGCAAATGAGGGACCATAATGATACAACAGACAGGCAATATGGTGATCATTCTGGATGATTTGACCAGAGTGTGTCACCTACATAATGTGATTAGTGAAGGTACTTTTGGGGGAAATGACAAAGTCCAGTTTGTAAGGAACTTAAACTCTGTGTTTCTACCACTCAGGGAAACTTGCCCAGGGCCCAGGGCAGTTAAAAAGGAATATCTATCATGTTTTCTAAAATGAAAGGAAATATGCTGAAAATTACAAAAGAAGCATATGGAACTCCATTCTCATTGCATTTTTTTTGGATCTTCATTTAGGGAAAAGGAAAGAGGAGGAGGAATATATAAAATTATTTTTACATCCTTTTTTTTTTTCCTTTACAAAACTGCACCAGAACAGTCGGTGCCTTTAAGTTGTCGGGTAGTGTTGTGACCACAAAGCTGGAATTACATAAAATAGTGCTCTGATATCCTCTTTCTCAGTAAGGTTAACTACCCTGAGAGAAGAACTTCACATTATTTATCTTTATCCTCAGCACCATGTCTGGTACATAGTAGGTGTGTTACAAGTGGTTGATGAACCCAGCCTTCACCTTGCTCTCAGCTTCTGTCCTGAGCTGCGCACAGTATGCCCGGTCCTGCTCATGAGGGCCACTACTTCTGAATTTCTGACATATTTTCCCACGCCTGCAGCTTCGCCAGGCTCCTGGAACCTCACTGCTGGCACAGATTCACCGACTCTGACCCACTGGTTCTCTCTGACCACAGTGAGCCTCTCCTGTTGTAGACATATTGCCACCGAATCATCCCCTAACTCAGCCTGCAAAAAAGTAACTCCTTCGATTCATATCATTTCCAAACACTTTATACTCATGCAAAAGAGGGGACATGTTCCAAGTCATCTGAAGAAAAGCTAAAACTAGGGCAGAGAGATTTCCCTTATTCAGGAAACCTCCCAAGGGGCATCAGAAGCCAGAGAAGTGTGTGCCGCTCTCTGAATGATTTTTCCTAAGTCTACATATACAATGTGGTTCAAAGTGGGAGAATATGATTTCATCATTTTTGCAGTAAAAAATAAGCATCAGTAAATTAAAAAACATGCTTTTGTTTAGTGAACTGCTTCTCCCCATCACACTAAACTGCCTCCCAAGGATCCCCACCCCTGACACCCACCTCCCTTATTCACAGCTGCACAGGTAGGCAGAGGAGAAAGGACGGACGGAGTCTGCATTTAAGACCATTTATACTGGTTACTTCTCAGGGATTCAGCAGCTACTTTCACTGTACGCTTCTGCTTTAGGAAGCAATTCAATGCAACTAGAAGGAAAAAAACGAAACAAAACAGAAGCCTAACCTGCAAAGCCTCCTGGTATTGATGATGTCAGGCTCACAAATTTCATAAGCATCTTCTAACAGACATAAATCACACGTGGTCACATCCATTGCCTTTATGTGATTTGTCAGTCTTTTATTAAAATGCTCCTGAGTCAAGGGGTACAGAACTTTCTGTGCCAAGTGACAGCTACAGGATGAAGCTTAGCTTCTGGAAACTCAGCCCCTGAGGTGTCAGCATAACAGCACAAACTGTTATGCTGCTGGGTCACCTTAATTGCTGGGGTCATTCACAACACCTTTCTTCTGATCAGGATTCCCAACCTCTGGCTACTTTTTTCAGTTAAGAACACATTTTGATAACCAAGGAAGACTTACTGTACAGTACAGAAAACTATGTTCAATATTATGTATTAATCTGTAAGGGAAACAAATTCAAAAAAGATTATAGATATGTACACATTATAAAAAAAAGCAAAAGGAGAAGAGGGCAGAAGAGGATGAGATGGTTAGATAGCATCACCAACTCAATGGACATAAATCTGAGCAAACTCCAGGAGACAGTGGACGACAGGGAAGCCTGGTGTGCTGCAGTCAATGGAGTCACAAACAGTCAGACACAACTTAGCGACTGAACAACAAAAAATGTGTGTGTGTAACTGAATCTCTGCGCTATGCACCTGAAACTTACACAATACTGTAAGTCAACTATACTTAAAATTTCAAAGCTATACAGTAGAGATAAAACTAAAGGAAAGCAACACATTTTGCTTGCTGTAAGGAGGCTTGGGTATGGGTGAGGTAAAGGGAACTATTGAGCACAATTTCATCTCACTCTCCTTTTCTTTTTAAGATTGTTCTTTAATATGATAGCCAGTCTTAAACTACTTTTAAAGGCTGATGAGTTGACCTGGAATTAAAATAAGCTATATTAGATAGTTTCCGATATACCGTTAAAGCGAAACAGCCATTATCTTTTTTACATTAAGAGAAGGGCAGAATGCCATACCCTTCATTTCTCTAGTAAATCAAAGTGAATTATTCATTAGCACTAAATATTTCCAAACTATGTCCCGCTCCACACACACATAGCATTACCTCATTTTAAACAAGGAATGGAACGGTTTTATCGCTTCTAAAAATAACCCCTCTGATACATTGAGCTCCTACAGTTTTGGACTTTGCAAAAATTAATTTCTGTGGCTAGTAAAGCTAATAGCCTCTAGAGTAGACTCAAATGGTAAAGATAATAAATGAGCAATTAAATAGCAGCCCCCCTGTGTTGTTTTCCAGTCCTCCCATTTGTCACTGACTATAGAACTTTAGTGCTGAATAATTCTTGAGATCTGAGGTTAGCCAAGAAGAATTCAAATTAAAATCTTAAGAAATAACTAGCTATGCACCTGAAACTATCACAACATCATTAATCGGCTATACTTCAACATAAAATAAAACATTAAAACAATAAAAAATTAATTACTCAGGAAAAAAAGAAAGAACTAGCCACAAAACTTTTAAAGTTTTACAGTTGGTCAAATGAATGCAGGTCCTTAAATACCTACCTAAGAGCCAGAGTGATGTCACAGCTATAGATTTATAGCAGTCAGGCTTAATGGAAACCCACACATAATGCCCAGCATCTCAGACCACTAAATATGCACTTAAACATACATCAAATACACATATCCCAACATACATACATACACCACCAATCACACACACAAACACACATACACCCCATTTATCACCACCACCTAACACATACATGGATATACACCCACATCCCATCACACACACACAATCATACACGTACACACTGCCAAACACAATGCCATACACACCCAAATAGACAAAGATCATTTTTCTTCTCTGAGATCTGATCTCTCCAGACACTCGAGTCTGTTTTTCATACGGAATCCTATCTTCTGTCTTCAACTCTGATCGTTTTCCATCTGCTGTGTCCTGTTTCATTAACAGGAGCTCATCAGAGTCACATCAAACAGTGAAGATGCATTGTTTCTATTACCATTTATAGCACAGTTTGTTTCATTTAAGAAAACGGGCTTAGTCCCTGGCCTTAAATTACACAGCAGAAACAGGATTTCAGAGTTCAGAGTACATATTTATTCGCCCATCTCTTCACTCTGTCAGAAGAGAAATCACTTCGAGTTGACTTCTAAGACAAACTGTTTCCATTTGTACCAGCAGAAGCTCAGCTCTTTCGGACAATAACTTAGCTTCAGGGACTCCTGAGCCACTCTTGTTTCCAGATCAGGCAGTAGCCTCAAGACTACACCTCCTTAATTCAGGCCTTACAAATTCAGCCAAGGGCTGAGCTCAGAATTTTACTTATGCATGATGAAGGTGAATTTATCAAGTGTAACAAGAAAGGGAAAATTGTATTATCTTGACGACTGACACCAGAATTCCTCCTAGGAGGAAATGTCTTTGGAAATAGACCTGGATCGTGGGTTTTTATCTTTTGTGTGTTTTATTTTCTCTGTTCCTTTTTGTTTTCTCTTACTTGGTGCTTTTTTAAAAAGGTCTCAGCATATGCCAGCTGGGCCACAGGAGACAAAGTCTGGAGTTTCTGGAACAAACTAGAAAGGAGCAGGTGAGGAGAAGAGAGGACTGGCAGAGAGGAAAGAAAGAAAAATCCAACAAGAGTCATGGGAGAAACCTACGTTCCTGTGTCACTAATTCCTCCCCATTTCCTGCCAAATCTTCAATTAAACCTACAAGACTAACAAAGACTGGAAATAAGTGATTTTCCCCCCCAAAAGCTGTAACTATAGCAACCAGATAATGATTTGTGTTTTATGGTGTGTGATGCACACCCAGGAACCGGATATCAAGTGGTCCTGAGAACATACTCTACTGCCACATTCCTAAGAACTAACAGAAACCTTAACTATAATTTTACCTGAAACTTGCGTTTCAGTAAGCCTCACACTAACATCTGGTTTACACGAAGTAAGTGTTTAAATTAGATGGTACAGACAACACTGAATGATACAAATTAATAAACTCTTTTTTTTTTCTTTTTTAAATAAACTCATATTTTAACAGATTACTCTCAGTACTTGCTTGCTTCAAAGGACCCATGAATGAATGGCACAATCCCTGTCCTCAAGGAAATTTACAGTCCACTGGGTGAAATAAGATATAGACACAATTATAACATGGGGTAAAACATGAAGTATGGGAATGTGGATTGTGGAGAAGGACCGATGCCAATTTCAAAGAGGGAAGAAAAGAAAGATGTCAGTGATTATTTTGACAGAATACTACATGAAGATGTTACTGGTATCAAAACAAATAGTGGGAGGTGGGGGAAAGATTATCTTATTAGAGCTTCTTGTATAATTATCCCAACATTTCTCATATTAAAGGATAGTAATACTATCTTACGAACCTCTGCATTGTCTTAAACATAGTATAGTTCCTTAAAATTAATATTTAATTGAATCCCAGGCTGAGGATCAGCATAAACATAAGCAGAGATGCAGGATGGGGCAAGGAATGGACAAGAAATGTCAAAAATCTAGTTTGTCTAGAACTTAAGATGTAAGGTAGAAAACTGCATGGGATATGTGGTCAGGCTAGACTGGGGCCAGAGGTAGAGGCATCTACACTCAAATTGTACTCTTTTCTTTATGCACTGAGGGGGTGTGGCAGGAGGGTTCTTGGTCAAGGCAAGACAGCACAGGCACACTTCAGACCCATCATTCCAATGTCATATGAAGAATACATGGGGACAAATCTGACAGTGGGAAGCCCAGTAGAGGAGAACTCAGTTAAAAACGACACCATAGACTTTCAAGCTGAGGTTGGGTTAACAGGAATGAAAAATAATGGGACATTGTTAGTGATAGACTTAGGCTGTTGACAGGCAGGGGACTGCTTCAAGTCAGTTTAACAACTATTCACTGAGCATCTCCTGGGTGTTCTGCCCAAGGTAGTTAAACCTGGCACCACAAGGATTCATGCCAAGTTGTTATTAGTGGTTATACCTGAGATTTAAGCTGGAAGGGAAGAAATTTATTAACTCTTTTCCCTCACAGAATTAATTTTCCTTTGGCTTCTTACAGGGATGATGTGTCACTTTTTATGATTTAAAAAAAAAATCCAAGAATATGTAAATTAAACAAAAAAGTGTTACACAGTAAGTGAACACGGCAGACACCACTGCCTTTGTATGCAGAATCAGGGAAAGGAATGGCCTCGGGTGAATTAAAAATCATCTTTATCTCATCATTAAAGCAGGCCCACGAGCATCACCACAAAAGGTGTTAAGCTATTAGTTTGTGGTTTTGAATATCGCCCGAAGTAATAAAGCTGTGTTTCAATTTAAAACGTTACATTTTTCATGCTTCTCATTAAGCCAAACTAATATCTCTCTCAATAATTCTGAATTTGTAAGGTCAGACCATATAGAAACTAAAAAATAATTATAGATTGAGTGAATCTTCCCATTCTCCTTTAATTATTCTGTCAGACCCAGGCCCTGGGAAAGCTCCTACCCAAGGACTAATTTAGGAAGCTTCGAAAACAGTCACTTTTGGGGGCTGTTAGATGCCCTGTCTCTCTCGCTGTGTGCAACTTTTTCCAGCCCACACAGCACATACTGAAGCAGAAACTGTAGCTAATGAGTCCTCATTTCTACAGCTGCAAAAACCTGGGAGAATTTAAGAAAACAGAGCATAACTTCCCTGAATATGCTATCTCATATGAATTGTATGTATGTTGCACTTGCCTACAAATGAACTAAGATAATCTTGTCTAGCAAATTCAGGCTGCATTCAGCAGAGAATCTCATCTGTGTCTATGGAGAGCTCAACCAAAAAATTATGCCACTTCATAACTTAGCTCTGAGTTTAAATCCTAGAAGAAATAACATGGGTACTTTTACATAAAAGTATAAAGGTGTCCCGTGCATTTGTCCCACTATTTGCTGACACGTCTGTCTATGCAGAGGCTGTTACTGAGATCCCATGAGGGGACTGACGTTCTGATGAAAGTCAGCTTAGGGCCGGCTGGATCACTTGGGCCCACTCCTTACAACAAGAAGTTATTCTATAGATCAAAGTGTCAGTCCCTCAGTTGTGTCTGTCTCTTTGTGACCCCATGGACTAAAGCCCACCAGGGTCCTCTGTCTATGGAATTCTCCAGGCAAGAATATTGGACTGAGTGCCCATTCTCTTCTCTAGGAGATCTTCCCAACACAGGGATCAAACCCAGGTCTCCCCTATTGCAGGCAGATTCTTTACGGTCTGAGCCACCAGGGAAGCCCCCTATAGAAAGTACTCATCTGCATAAAAAATTTTTCACTTTGCATTCTTCCAATGGAGCAACAATATAAGAACATGTATGTTTATATGTTTATGTATAAAGTATATTTCTACATTTCTATCTGTATCTACATCTATCCTGAGAGGTCACTTCCTGCTTTAGCTGTCCCATAAAACAAGGATCTCAATCATCTAGATAAATGCCTGAGAAGGGATAATAGGTCTGATATTTTTCTGGTATCTCTTCCAGATCTAAAATTCTAGGCATAAAAAATGTGCCAACACTCTGCAACACAACCCTCATGGTGATGACATTATCTGCAGGGTCTGTGTGATTCTGGAAGGAGTCTCTGGTCCGTGGGGACGGCAGTTATAAGAGATGGAGACCATGTCCCAGGGAAGATCCTGCCTCCTGCTCAGGACCACTCTGCCTCTCATTATATAATTAATTCAGTTCTAAATATTTGGGAGCAAGGAAGGGGGAAAGGAAAGGAGAGATGGAGGAAGAGAAGGGAGAGGGAAGGAAATATTATGACTATAGAATTTCACTATTAAAAAGTGATCCATATGACTATAATTAATAATTTGGTTTTGTATACTTGAAGTTACTGAGAGTGGATCTTAAGCATTCTCAATACACACACACTTACACACAGAGTTAATTCTGTGAGGTAATGGATATGTTAATTATCTTGACTTTGGCAATCTTTTCATAACATATATGGATATCAAATCATTGCATTTTACATCTTAAATACATACAATTATATTTGTCAAAAAATAAATGTGATTTAATTATGCCTTCGATTTTCTAATCTATTTTAGTGTATAATTTTCCAGTAAATGTCCGTTATAAATATACACAGAAGTATTTCACCAGAATAATCTCCACAGTATGTTCTACTATATAAATAAACTTTAATGTCTTTATATACTCAAAAAAAGTGCCTTTGAATGACTTATCTGATGATACCATCAAAAGTGCATTTTATAGAGCATTGTGCAAAAAGCAAAAGTTAATAATTTCTTAAACTTCCTCCCCCCAAAATTAACAAATAAAAAGCAATCCATGGCATATCCACTTTTAAAGCAGAGACTCCTATTGCCACTGTGTGTCCTAATTTCCCACATGAAAGTTTGGATTGTTAAACAGACTTCTTTATACAACAATCCTTCAGGTCCCTTCTTTGGTTAATTCCCTGATCATCTTCGTGACTTTGTTCAAGTGTCTGCTCCTCTGAGAAGTCCCTCTTGGACTTCTATAGGCCCATACTTGGGCTTGTGAGCTGAATATCTGTAAAACTGTGGAGCATGTCAGCTCCATCACAGTGAAAATATTTATAAAAGAAAAATATAGATCCTCATATGTACACGTGTGTGTGTGTATGCGCATGTATGTATGTAAAAGTAAGTTTCTAAAGACAGCCAAAGAACTAATCTAACAAAACAAAACAGCAAGTCACCTGATCCTGAAGGAACCTTCTTCAGTTGCCGACCAATCAAATTGTGACCTACACAGATACTTTAATGTAAATATCTGAAAAAGAATATGTCTGCAAAAAGAAAGAGTCTTAGAATATGCATGGTTGTTATCAAAAAGCCCAAATATAGCAAATAATTCAAAACAAATAATTGAAAGATGGTCAAAGATATGTGCATAAGAAAGTGCATCACAGCATTATTTGTAATAGAAAAAGAAGCCGAATAATGTGTAAACTTTGAAAACAGAGGTTGAATAAATTATAGAAATTTTAAATAACAGAATAATATAGATAGTAAAATTAGAGTTTTTTGAAAAGTATTTCATGAAGTAAAGGATATAGAATTTAACTGATATACATAGATATATCTATATAGATGAATACATATAAACATATATATGTATATATATATATGTTTACATAGTTATCTTGGAGGTTTATAGGCAATTTCACTTCCTTTTTGTACTTTTTTGTACTTTACATAGTTTCTACAGTAAGAATATTTCACAATATGATTTCATATCACATACAATATGATTTCAGTGTAATCATAGGAAAATTTTCCTTTAACAAGGTGGGATCATAAAAATAATGATGAATAACAAAAATAGGCATAAGACTCTGAGATACCTTCTGGCATTAAAATTAAATGAAACTATAGTTCTCCTTTTACCTATCTGTTGATGCCTAATAATAACTATCTGAATGAAGATCTAGAATTACTTAAGAGTCTATAAATATTCCACTTATATAATATTATGATTAAAAATTATATCAATTTTCTATTCTTGATTTTGCGATAATTTGTTTTTGGCTGGGATGTATAATCTTGAGGCTCCTTATCATATGTCCATAACACCTTATATATCAATTATAATACATCATCACAGCAAGTTTCAATAATTGATTTACTTCTGTCTCTCCTATTAGGTGTTCAGTTTATGGAAGACTGGAAACTCTCATTCCCTCACTCAACACATACTAATCGATAGCAATATTATACAGGTCCTGCTGTAGAACCAGTGATAGGACAGTGGGGGAAAGAGACAGAAAACTCCAACTTCTGACCCTGTGTCTCTGATTCCCAGTCAACCCTGTGATCAGCATGCAGTAGGTATCAAGAAGGGCTTCCTTGGTGGCTCAGACACAAAGAATTCATCTGCAATGCAGGAGACACAGGTTTGATCCCTGGGTCAGGAAAATTCCCTGGAGAAGGGAATGGCGACCCACTCCAGTATTCTTGCCCGGAGAATCCCATGAACAGAGGAGCCTGGTGGGCTACAACATGGGATTGCAAAGAATTGGACACAATCAAGCAACTCAGCACTCATGCACACACATGCACACACACAGAGGTATCAATAAACATGTGTTTAGTAAATTAATAAATGATAATATGATATATTAAATCAGAACAAAAAAAAAGAACAGGTAGTCCAGGAACACTTTGTAAAGTACAATGAAGAAATTAAAGAACCTTAGGAGGGGAACAAGCAGGAAACCCAAATCATGTATTTAAGGAAAGAAAAATTGTTGGGTTTTGAAAGAAGACGACATAAAGATAGTAAGTTTCAAATTACGTTCCACAGAACCCTAGATTCTTCTAATATTCTCATTCCTTTTAAAACTATTTTTGACAAATTTTAATGGCTATAATTAAAAAATTATGTTCTCAAATGTATTCTATAGCAAATATTAACACTCCAGAGACAGAGTGTTCATTTTTCTTCTAGTTTAAGTCATTTTCCAGTGTTGACCTCAGTCTACAACTTCAACTGCTATCCCAGTGTAATTATTTAAAATTCCTAGAGAAGAGTCATTGACTATCAAGGTGGTAACTCTATGTGGTGATTAAAGATGGTCACAGATTCTCTGACACCACTTCTAAGAAGAACAAAGGAGCCTGGTGGGCTACAATCAATAGGGTCGCAAAGAGTCAGACACGACTAAAGCAACCTAGCATGCACACACTAAGAAGAAAGACGGTCTCTTGTCTCATCCTGGGAATCTCACAGGCTCTTTGAATGCTTTGGCAATAGAATATAACACAAAGGATACTGTACCAAATTCCAGACAAGGCCTTACCAGTCAGCTTCCACTTCCTGTCTCTTTAAACAGTCTCTCTTGAAGCTCAGCCTCCATGCTATGAGGAAGCCCAAATAACCCTATGGAGAGGCCCCGGGAGAGAAAGAAGACACCTGGCTGCCAGTACTGGATGAGCTCACAGGTAACAGCCAGGCAGTCACATGAACGAGCACCGTGACACACGTCCTCCAGTCAGTCCTGCGTGAGTCTCGCCAGCTGACACCGCATGGTGATGCCGCTGCCATGCCCGGCCCTAATTTCAGACCCATGATGAAAATAAATAAATGTTGAGGTTGTAGGTCATAATGTCTTAGAGTAGTTGATAACTCAGAAATAAATAAGTGGAACATTCTGCATGAATCTTTAAAAAAGATTTGAAAACTCAGACCTGAGCTTGCCCAGTGTGTGAGTAAGCCGGCAGTAAACGCACTCCTCCGGCACGCTAAGCCACACCCAGCGAGGGCCACGCACAGCTCAGGCCCGTGTCATGACCATTTGATAAATGTGTAGTAATAAATGAATACCCAGCATATTACAGAACTTCAGTGCTTATTGAAGTTTTAGGTATTGCCATAATAGTCATTATACAATTTTTTCTGTCATCTAAATTTTGATATCATTTTATTCACTGCAGGTTAGGTAATTATATTAGGAATGTATCATTACATTTATGGATTTTTTAAAAATTAGAATGACTATGATGACATTGATCAGCTTCAAAATGAGATAGCAATTCATACTGTACTGACGTCATATGATTCTTCAACTGGTGCCAATGGCAATTTCAATAATACCTAAAATAGCAGTGTCCCCGATATTTTCCACAAAGTCACTCATAAAAATACAGCACAATAAGCATTTATCAGTCCTTTCTTTTTAAGGTGATGCAAGTCCAAGTCAATGTAATTTATATAGTAAAATTTCACAAAATAGTGCTCCAGGCAAATCACAAGGTCATTGATAAACAAAATACAAACATGCAACCCAGATTCTCTCAGGAACAATTAAACATATTAATATTACTGAAAAAAACATACACTAAGAAAATTCAAATATGTTGGTGAATATTTTGTCATAACATTGTTCAATATGAAATGCTTCATCACATGAAAATGACATGTGCTCACAATAGAAAAAAAGTTTATGAATGCCTCTTCTGATATTGACACCACAATAAGTAGTTTGATGAATAGGTTATGGTACAACTAAAAAATGTTATTTGATAATGTAGTACAAGGATGGAGCTAAGAAAGGGAATTCCACATACTGGATGAATTTGCTTGAAGTCTGGGTTATATGGGATCAGGAGACTGCAACTGTACATTAAAAGGGTTATTGTGGCTTTCTCTACATTTTACTTGTTTTGGTAAGCTGTGATCATACAAGGAGGTATCAGGCAGATTTTTTAATTTGGTTAAATTATTCTGTATTTATACAATAGAAACACTTAAGAATATGGATCAGTTTTTTTTGTGTGTGTGTGTGTTTGTTAATTTTTTTAACACATGATCCAGTATGGCAAAAATGTACTCACATATGTTTTGGTGTAGAAAAAAAAAAAAAAACAGGAGAAACTAAAATATCATGGCCCTTAAAAAGTTTTTCCCCACATAGGTTCAAGCAATCTTTGCATCTTTCCTGGACTAGCACCACTTTTTAAGATGCTCTCTTCTATCAGAACTGCATTGGATAATGCACTGTACACTGTTCACTAGATCAGGCATTTAGGATTATTTGGGCAGTGAGTTACAATTTCTATTTTTTCACTGAAGCCCTTCATTAATTCTGATCAATGCAAGGTGCAAGTGTGTATACTTCAAATGAGACAAGAAATCACTACATTTTGTTGGTTTCTCTCTAAAATAGAATAAAAGTATAACAAGATTCTTGTGAATTGTGAAGTTTTTAGTAAGCAGAGCCTGCACAATCTAGCAATGCAGGGCATAATATTTATAACCATGGACAATGCTACTGAAAATTTACAGTTTGTACTTGGCAAACAAAACAAAATAAAATTTCCTGTTTTGAAATATTAATTGAGTCACTGAGAAATGTACTAAAGTATACACCTGTAAAAAAAGACTGAAAAATATTACTATCTCATAGTATATACAAAAATATTTTCTAACCAAAATATTTTTAACTTGACGAGGAATCTGTTTTTCAACTTCTTTAAATTGGGATTTTTACCTATGAATAATGCAAATAATTATTAAATGATGGGAGTGATTCAATTTGCAAAGATCAGTAGGAAAATTTGAGGCTGAGATTTCAGTTGTTGAAAAATTGTTACAGTGTATAACTACTTAACTATATGAACCAGTATATTCTTATTTCTGAAAAAAATAAAGTAGCATCAACAACCATGGTATCAATCATGATGGTTAATATGAGCAATAGTCATCCATCACACCTGTTTTCAAATTTGTGTTCATCAAAATAACCTCGTTTGAACTCAGAGGTTTACTAAGCACATGGAAATCTGAAGTTCATTGAAATGCTGTTTAAACCTTTTGGGGTGGAGAAGTGAAGGACATTTCACAAAAGGTTTCATTTATAATATGGGTTCTCAGCTAAGTAAGGTTGAAAACCCACTGAGCCAGAAACATTTTCAAACAGTTGTTCTATAGGACAGAGTATGAAAGAAAACTTCAGCTGCACTTGATCATGCTCCACTGATCTGAGTCCCAGTTACTTGCTCACAAAGCAGAGGATTTTTTTTTTTTTTTCTTTTCCAGTTTTCTCTGAATGACTCTTGAAAAGAAAACGCCATTCAGTTAAACATCCTGCATCGGGAGCAACATTCATCACTCAGCTCATCTCTCCTGCAGATGTGTTTATCCACAGCTCTGTGATGTCAAGGACTGTGGCATCAGCTTCCATTAGGAGCTTCCCTCAGCCACCAAAACCAAAACTTGGGAAATCAGCCCAGCTCAAGGAAGTTGAATAGGAATGGTGGGAATTACAAAGTTCGCTTTTGCGCTGTGATCATTCGGGGAGGGCTCACTTGTGGTTCATCTGATAAAGAATCCACCTGCAATGTGAGAGACCTGGGTTTGATCCCTGGGTTGGGAAGATCCCCTTGGAGAAGGGAAAGGCTACCCACTCCGGTAGTCTGACCTGGAGAATTCCATGGACTGTATAGTCCATGAGGTCTCAAAGAGTTGGACTCGACTGAGCGACTTGCGCTTTCACTTTTCACATCTTTGAATACATTGGCATCTCTTTTCCAACACAGACCTCAAAGTTCTGATGGCTATGGCTATGGCAGTATCTATCGGCAGAGCTGACCTTCATTGTTTGTTTGTTTTCCCCCACTATATCAAACACATCCTGCACATCACTTTAGCTTCTCTCACATCGGCACTTTCAAATCACATATCTTCCCAACAGAGACAAGAACACAACGATTGTTCACATGCCTCACCAGAAAAACGTCGAAGTCAACTGGACCATCTGGAGGGAAGCCCTGTTATTCTGGAGACACTGTAAGAGCTGCCTACTACGACAGGTGCAATTCCCATGCGCTCAGCTGAGCAGAACAGCCTCAGAAGGAAAGAAAGGTGTACTTCTGCCCTAATCACTGTGTCTTGCTGATGGGTGCCCCATGAATAGTAGCACCCTTGATCAACCTCTCCACTTTTTGGCCATGGACAAAATGAAGTCCCCTTTGGGTTTTTTCCACTCTCACTTTCACAGAGCCTCAGCCACAGTGAGAAAAACATGCCAGTTCATATTTCTCAAACTGCTTTCACTCTTTATTCAAATGCTACCTTCTGCAGGAAGAATGTGCTAATTGGAAAGTCTGAGGGGAAATAAAGAGGTTGAACTAACCAAGAGCAGGTTACAAGAAGAGACCTTCCACCATAAAAGAGAGAAAAGCATGTCCTGGTCTCTTTAACAGAAATCCATGCAAACTTCAAAGAGTTGCTCTCTCTTTCCTGCAAAAGCTGTGTCTTTGCTTCTGCCCTGCAAACCACCTGCTCATGGCTCCTTTACATGCTTCCTGGACTCCTGTTCATTCTTGGTAGCTAGCAGATTTATCCTGCATCTCTCTACAACCTAGGATTCTAGCTCCCTGGAGAGCCTGACAGGTACCCACCTCCTAAAAGCCTGAGCCAAGGAGGTATTAGAGATTTTTTAGACAGTACAGTAGAATACTACAGAGAACCTGAGAGAATGTACCCTCTTCTCCCTACACAACTTGTGCTTAGTTATTGCTGACTTCCCTAAACACTAAAAATCATTGCCTGAACAAGGGATTCTCTCTCCCCAGGCTCTTTCAGTGTGGGTCACAGTGAACCAGTTCATTTACTACATTTGGAGTATATTGGGTTAGAAGATACTGGACTGAGAAGGTGAATTTGTTCAAACTTTGAGATTTCACTGCCTTTATAATCTTTATAATCAGTGTCAGATCATAAGATCCTCATTTCTAAAAGGTAAAACAAGTCATAAAAGATGATTATACTTTCACCTTCTTGTGTGGAAATTTTTAACATCAGAAGCAAGTGCCTGAGAATGACATGATCTGGCATGTGTATTTTTGTCCAGGCAACAGGCAGAGCGACACATTACTGCAATGGTTCTGGACCTCAGGCATTCCTATGATACTTCCTCTAAGGCTGAAACGGAGACATTAGTTTGGCTTCAGTTTCACATCTGCCTCCCAATACCCAGGTTGTGGTTTGGCCTCAAGGAATAGCCTTGAGTTTCAAACCAGTTTCATTTCACACACTTCCTTCCTGATTTTTTTTTTTTTTTTTTTTTTGCGCTAGACAAATGAAGCATACCATAGAGATCTGTGGAACTGCAGTGTAATATAATGATTAAAAGCCCAAGTCCTGGAGTCAGACAGGTTTGTCCAAAAAAAAAAAAAAAAAAAAGCAGATACTTACAGCTTACAGGGCTGGTGGGAGATGATGCATAAAAAATATTTAATAATAATAAAACCAAGTCCCCCTAAACCAAGTTCCTTTTCTGAGTTTATGATTAACCTCCCTATCCAAAACCGTAGTCCCTTTCTAGTACCATCCCTATTACCCTCAAGATTGAGGAGTATCAAATCTTAAAGGGGAGGGTTAAAATTGAGCAGGAGGTATGAGGCCCTCCTGGGTACTAAAGTTCCAGTCTTCTACCTTTCCCCCCCTCCCATTTATTTTATTGTAGACAAAGGCTTTAGCCTCCAAGCACATTCCCTGAGTTCCTAAGAGCAGATGCTAGCAGTTAGCAATTAGGGAAGTGAGGGAATGCAGAAACAAAGGAAAAACAGTGAAGAAAGAAAAGTAATGATAGTTTAAATAGTTCAGCGGTAAAATAGAGCTCTAGTTCCTCCTCAAGTGACATGCATAACAATCTGATGCATATCTTTGAGTAGCTCTAAGAAACTAAGATGCCCACCCAGTGGAAGATGGGCTACATGCTGAGCACAAGCAGGCAGAATTTACATTGGTTGGAACCAGAAGGCTGATGGTTAAGATTCCCAAAACATCACTCTGTTATCTCACCACCAACCAATCAGGAGAAAGTCCAAGAGGTGCACCCCTCACTGCAAACTGTTGCCCTTAAAAACCCTTCCCTGAAAGCCATAAGGGAGTTCGGGTCTTCTTGAGCATGAGCTGCCCATTCACCTTGCTTGGTGCCCTGCAGATGAACGTGGTACTTTCCTGTAACTGGGAAGGGTGAATTTGCTAGATCTATTTCTATGATTTTAACCTTTGTTTCTGTAGTTTTTGTTATTATCAGTCAGTTCAGTTCAGTTGCTCAGTGTGTCCGACTCTTTGTGACCCCATGGACAGTAGTAGGCCAGGCTTCTCTGTCTATCACCAACTCCCGGAGCTTACTCAAACTCAGGTCCATCAGGTTGGTGATGCCATCCAACCATCTGATCCTCTGCGTCCTGTTCTCCTGCCTTCAGTCATTCCCAGCATTAGGGTCTTTTCAAATGAGTCAGTTCTTCACATCAGGTGACCAAAGTATTGGAGTTTCAGCTTCAGCATCCGTCCTTCCAATGAACATTCAGGACTGATCTCCTTTAAAATGGACTGGTTGGATCTCCTTCCAGTCCAAGGGACTCTCAAGATTCTTCTCCAACAGTACAGTTCAGAAGCATCAATTCTTTGGCACTCAGCTTTCTTGAAGTCCAACTCTCACATCCATACATGACTACTGGTAAAACCAAAGCTTTGACTAGATAGACCTTTGTTGGCAAAGTAATGTCTCTGCTTTTTAATATGCTGTCTAGGTTGGTCATAACTTTTCTTCTTTATTATTATAATCACACATAATGGCCTGTCTCGGAGAACCCTGTCCCCTCTGCCTGACCCTTAAACTAAAATGTCTTTGTTTAGTTCACATGCAGATAATCTGACCCTGCCCACCTATGAATGACTGTAAGGAAAAGAAACTAACACCTCCCCCTACCTGAGGCTTGTCATTCTAGAAGACATTTGCAAGAATTAAATGGTCTTTTCATGTTGTTTCCTCACCTCTCTCCATCATGGATCCATAAAAGAAATTGGCATCCAGATCCCAATAAGATGGTTATTTTGAGATATTAGTCTGCCATCTTTTCAGTCATCTGGCTTTCCAAATAAAGTTGTATACCCTGCCTCAACACCTTGTCCTTCAGATTCATGGCCTCTCCTGTAGTGAGCAGAGTGAGCTTGGACTCCAAAACATGCCTTCACCACAACCCAGCATCAGTAGATTAGCTTTGCTGTTCAGCAGGTGAGCAGACAAATGTTTAGCTCAGTATCATTAATACATAATAATAATGCCTAGTCACTCAGTTGTGTCTGACTCTTTGTGACCCCATGGACTGTAGCCCATCAGGCTCCTATGTCCATGGGATTCTCCAGGCAAGAACTGGATTGGGTTGCCAGTCCCTTCTCCAGGGTATCTTCCCAACCCAAGGATTAAACTCCAGTCTCCAGCATTGCAGGCAGATTCTTTAACATCTGAGTCACCCTAGGACTCATGCCCTTAATAATAATAATGTTACTAATGACAATAACTAATATTTATTGAGCATGGGCTTTATATAAAATTTCTGACAGTCCTCACAAAAACTCTATTAGGTTAGAGCTATTATTAGGTTAGCACATAATTACCACTACTTAAAAATAAGTAAACTGAGGAACTTAGAAACTAGACATTGCATAATTTGCCCAATGTTGTATAGTCAATAATTGGTGGAAGTGAGATAATGTTAAGTAAGGTATATGGCAAAAGGGACAGTCACAAAATACTTTATTAGGCTAATTTTCTATTAGGAATTCTCATAGTTTCATATATTTTGAGTGGTACTAACATTTATTTAGCTACTAAAATCTATTTATAATAGCTCAGTTAACTTGCTCAATCATGTCTGACTCTTTGCAACCCCATGGACTGCAGCACACAAGGCTTCCCTGTCCATCACCAACTCCTGGAGCCTACTCATACTCATGTTCATCACATCGGTGATGCCATCCAACCATCTCATTCTCTATCGTCCCCCTTCTCCTCCCACCTTCAATCTTTCCCAGCCCTGACTGTCACTGTTTCCATTGTTTCCCCATCTATTTGCCATGAAGTGATGGGACCAGATGCCATGATCTTAGTTTTCTGAATGTTGAGTTTTAAGCCAACTTTTTCATTTTCCTCTTTCACTTTCATCAAGAGGCTCTTTAGTTCTTCGCTTTCTGCCATAAGTGTGGTGTCATCTGCATATCTGAGGTTATTGATATTTTTCCTGGTAATCTTGATACCAGCTTGTGCTTCATCCAGCCCAGCGTTTCTCATGATGTACTCTGCATATAAGTTAAATAAGCAGGGTGACAATATACAGCCTTTCCCAATATACTCCATCCCAATTTGGAACCAGTCCGTTGTTCCATGTCCAGTTCTAACTGTTGCTTCTTGACGGACCTGCATACAGATTTCTCAGGAGGCAAGTCAGGTGGTCTGGAATGCCCATCTCTTTCAGAATTTTCCACAGTTTATTGTGATCCACACAGTCAAAGGCTTTGGCATAGTCAATAAAGCAGAAATAGAAGTTTTTCTGGAACTCTCTCACTTTTTTGATGATCCAACAGATGTTGGCAATTTGATCTCTGATTCCTCTGCCTTTTCAAAATCCAGCTTGAACATCTGGAAGTTCACAGTTCACGTACTGTTGAAGTCTGGCTTGGAGAATTTTGAGCATTACTTTGCTAGCCTGTGAGATGAGTGCAATTGTGCAGTAGTCGGAACATTCTTTGGCACTGCCTTTCTTTGGGACTGGAATGAAAAGACCTTTTCCAGTCCTTTGGCCACTGCTGAGTTTTCCAGATTTGCTGGCATATTGAGTGCAGCATTTTCACAGCATCATCTTTTAGGATTTGAAATAGCTCTATTGTAGCCATGTGTTCCAGAAAACAAACTCACTCAGAGAGAGTGCAGTTTATTATACCGGCAGGCCCAAGGCAGAGTCTCCTCTTAGCCAAGGACCCTGACCAGATTTTGTGAAAACCTTGTATACCCTAAGTATATAAGGTTCCCTGAAACTAGTCTGAACAAAGGTTAAAAAAAAAGAATCAAAGTTAACCCGCGATCATATGCCTTAAGCCAAGGTAGTTAACAGTGGACAATCATCAATAGGCCTGTGGTCATACGCCAGTAAGCATAATAGAATGTATGATCCTATTCGGTTACACAGATAATTAGGGTATTCTTTTAGGCGATGGAGAGCCCTGGGGCTCTTCCTTCCAGGGACCTGGTTTTCCAGTTGGTATGTCATTTCCATAGATACTGGGCATATAGCTCAAAGTCCACAGTCTGGCCCAAGATGGAGCCCTGCTTTCAAGATAGAGCCTGTTATGTTTCCTCCTTCAGCTCAACTGGAATTCCATCACCTTCACTAGCTTTGTTCGCAGTGATGCTTCCTAAGGTCCACTTGATTTCACGTTCCAGGATATCTGGCTCTAGGTAAGTATAATAGCTACTAACATTTATTTATTTCTTACTATAAGGGGACGACAGAGGATGAGATGGCTGGATGGCATCACCGACTTGATGGGCATGAGTTTGAGTAAACTCCAGGAGTTGGTGATGGACAGGGAGGCCTGGTGTGCTGCAGTCCATGTGGTCGCAAAGAGTCGGACACGACTGAGGGACTGAACTGAACTGAACTGATGCTTAAGCACTTTCCATGTATCAACTTATTTTGCTTTCACAATAACTGTGAGAAAGTTAGTATCATTCTCCCTACTTTACATGCAATGACTAAGACTCAAGAGGGTAAGCAACCTGCACAGAGAAGTTCCTTGCCCATGGCCACACAGCTAGTTGGTTGAAGAATTACAATTTGAACTCAGGCAATCTGTTTTCAAAATCCATGTACTCTATCACTATTTTATACTATATTATACTGTGAAATGGACTATTTCTGTGAAATGAAATCTTTTCTGTTATACCAGTGAACAGGTCATGTCACAGCCATGAGGGATTCCAGCCTTCCAAATGCAGATGAAAAAATACCAGCCATACAGCCGCCATCAGCCACTTCCTCCCTGGTAAATGCTGAGGAGCTGGGGTGGGGAGAATGTGAGAAAGTGCAGGAGGCAACCATCTGCCACATCCGCCACCACTTATGGTAAATGAGGAATGAAGGATGAGAACAATCAAAAAGTAGGATTTGGCCTCAGATAGCTGAGATGCAGGAGAAGGCAATGGCACCCCACTCCAGTACTCTTGCCTAGAAAATCCCATGGATGGATGAGCCTGGTAGGCTGCTGTCCATGGGGTTGCTAAGAGGCGGACATGACTGAGCGACTTCACTTTCACTTTTCTCTTTCGTGCATTGGAAAAGGAAATGGCAACCCACTCCAATGTTCTTGCCTGGTGAATCCCAGGGACGGGGGAGCCTGGTGGGCTGCCGTCTATGGGGTCACACAGAGTCGGACACGACTGAAGTGACTTAGCAGCAGCAGCAGCAGCTGAGATGCATATGAAAGAACTGATTTCAGTAAGCCTGAATGCTTGCATCTTTCCATACATAGAAGAGCACTAGGTTTCTTAAGGTAAGAAATCTGGTTTTCCTTAATTAACAGTAATCTTTTAATATTCATATTACCTGACCCTTGCAGTAAACTTCTATATAGCCTGGGTCCTCCCCCCACCTCCTCAGAAAGAGTTCTCTCTTGATCACCTGAGGTGCTGTCTCCCAGGCTTGAAGTCCTCATGATTTCCACCAAATAAACCTAACTGTCAACTTTTAGGCGACGCGTATTTTTTCAGCCAACAATACTATGAAACTGAATGACTGTTACAATGACTGTTAACTCATTGTGATCCTTTCTCCTCTGCCACCATAATACTATAATTCCCCACCGATACCATATGACTCAGCATGCCCATGCTTTTATTTGTAACATTTTGTCTGCATTTGGCTTGCTCCTCTCTCATTTCCCTAACTAATTCCTGCAGAATAGTAAAGAAGCATCACAAGTCATGGCCTCACTAAGAAGCCTGCCCCTGCCACTTCTGGGCTGAGGTACTTGTTGCTCCTCTATAATGCCTTAATAGCTGTTCACTGATCAAGTCACTGCCGTTATGTAGATGTGTCCCATTTCCTCCCTTGACTGAGCTCCTGAAGAGCAGAAGAATAGCCTTCACTTCTGTATCCCCAGGGGCTGCCAGGAGCACCTGGTACACAGTAGATAGCTAATTAATGATGAATTGATGAACAAAACAAAGTCTAGTTACTGCTCCATAGCACCTGGTGGGTTCCCTTCACAAACTAAACTGCATCTGCCTTAAATAGGTTTGGAGAAGCGTGAGAAATCAAATATCTAGGAAAAGTTGAGTAACTCCGATGGCATTTAACCCAGAGCCCAGGCCTCATTGAAATTCAACAAGAAGCCTGGCAGAAGTTAAAGTAAATGGCATGGAAAGGTTTCAGAGTGAGCCAAGAACTCCGCAGAGCACTGAGATGGAACCTGCCACCACGAGGAAGATAATTAGTTCTCAGGTAACCTCAAATCACAGGTAGCCAGCAGGAGACTCACTCATACTGTGGATGAGCCAATAAGAGGTCATTACCCACCTATATTGCATTCCATGGCCATCCTCTCCCTTCCACACCTGCCCAATAACAGGCTGTCTGCATATTTACACACTGTAATTAAGCCTAGGCAAAGATCTCTTTCGGGGTATTTATTAGAATGTGGAGTCACCTCAGTCTGCAAACTACCTCTGGCCAGTGGTTGGGAGACAGGATGAAATAAAACATCGACTCTGCAATGATACTATAAATTCCCTCTAGGCCTCCTCCTGCCAATGCACCTGACCTCCTCATGCTATAAGGATGCAGGCCCAGGTTGCTGAAGATTTTGTTTCTAACAAGCTTATCAGGGCTCAAAGGTCTGTAAAATGTGTAACCACTGCAACTCTTGACTCCTGCTTGTTCAGAATCTCTAGGTCCCCATGAACAACATCTGCTCAATTTTATCAGGTCATCTTTGGAGGTGTCTCAAATGTGCTCAGCAAAAAAAAAAAAAAAAAAAAGGAATGGAGGACTGGAGGGAAGGAGGAAAGAAAACCATAAAGAACAAACTGGGAAAAAAAAAAAAAGAACAAACTGGGGAGTGGGGGGCAGGGAGAAAGAGCTTCCATTGTGGGGCATCCACCACCTTCTTCTACCCTTTCCTCTGGCCTTTGTCTGGTGCTGCAGGGCACCAAGCTTCTTACAGGCACCACTGTCCTTTCCAGTGAATAGTTCAGAGCTCTTAAGATGCTTCAAAGTGTCAAAGTTTGGAAACTGTTCTATAGCAAAGTGGAAGACTGGAGCATACCAAGCCATTTTCTTTCCTCCCTAGGGTCACAACTAAGGAGGTACTGAAACCAGCTCCTTTGCTCTCTGATACCTTACAGCAAGAGTTCTCAAGGGTGGGGCCTGGATCAGCAGCATCTGCATGATCTAGGAAATGTGGTAGAAATGCAAATTATCTGGTCCCATGACAAAATTTTGAGAAATTAATAAATACTGGGGTTAGAATCTAACAATCTGTGTTTTAATAGCCCCCCAAATGATTCTGATGAATACTCAAGTTTGAGAACCTCTTATTTTACAGAATTTCTATAGAAAAAAAAAAAAGTCATGTTTTATTTCCAAAGTGCATCTGGGATGTAGACATGAATTCCTAAAGGAAGGAACAGCTGATGTCACAGTGTGGTCAGAGTCATCCTTTCCCTAAAAACACTAAAACCACATCTTACTGGATTGAAATGCCACGCTTAGGATTAGGATGTTCTTTTCAAAATGCCCCGCAGACCCTCAGGCACACCAATTGACTTATCCAGGCAATATTCCATCACCAGACTGTCCCATATAATCACACAGAGAGACATGTCTTAAGAAGGAAACCTTTCATTCATTTAATTAATTCTTCAATTATTTGTTAAGCATGTGCTACATGCAGAATGCTTTTCTTCCCTTGGGATACAGTAGCCACAAAGCCAAGACATTTGCTATTGTGGAAAGACAGACAGTAGATGGAACCTTATCAGGAAGTACATTAGATTGGGTCAGAAAGTGAAAGAGTTACTGTAACCACACACACACAAAATAGAGCAAGCAAGGGAGGTTAGAAGTTACAATTTCAACCAGAATTAGGCTTCATTGACAAGGTGATGTTTAAGCATGGTTTGGAAAAAGATGAGAGAGTGAGGCACACCAGTACATGCATGCTAAGTTGCTTCAGTCCTGTCTGACTCTTTGAGACCCTATGGACTGTAGCCCCCCAGGCTCCTTTGTCCATGGAATTATCCAGGGCTGCTGGAGATTCCTCCAGGGAATCTTCCCAACCCAGGGATCAAACCCTTGTCTCAAGCATCTCCTGCATTGGCAAGCAGGTTCTTTACCACTAGGGCCAGCTGGGGAGCCCTTGTAGCTGAGGGAAAGGTGTTCCAGACCCAGGGCACAGCCAGTGAAAAGGGTTGAAGGTAGAAGCACCTCTGACTTGGACAAGGACAGCTCTCCAAGAAACAAAATGTGGGGAATCGATATGTTACATTTGAAAATAATATAAGGACTTTGAAATCATTTCAGAATAGTCACTGAAATAATGTAGTAACATTTAACCTGGGGCTCCCTGGCTTTCTGAATGAGTTATGTTCTTAAACAATAAAGACGTATGTTTAGCATGAAAGCTTCCCTATTATCTCCCTGTGAGCACATGCACAAATTAGGAGTGAGAGTTTTAGTTCTACCATTTCTGATGGAAGGCAACAAATTGGTAAAGATTTCAAGGGAACAACTTTGAACTAAAAAATACCTAAGTCAAAAATACACTGTTAGTTGATTATAAATGAATATGGATGGAAACAAAATGGCTAAGATGCGAGGGTGTCATAAATATGAAGGGAGATTTAGAGGTCTTCAACTACCAGATATTAGGATCTTCTAGAAAGCTACAATTAATTAAGATAATATGAAAGGATAGATCCACTGGAAAGAACAGATAATTAAGAAAAAGGTTCATAGAGATATACATGTGATTTATAACCAGGTTGTACAGCAGAACAGTGGGGGAAATACGGTCTTTTCAATAAATGGCACCAGGTCAACTGGATACATCTACAGGGTAAAAAGTAGTTAACTACTTTTTAAGTCCTTAACTTGTATCATACACAGAAATCAATTCTAGGTGAACTGTAGATGCAAATGAGAAAGGCAACACAATAAAATTTCTGGATGATAATATAAAAGAATATTTTTTGTGACCTTGGAGTAAACAAGGGAACTTATTAAACAGAACTCACAAACTATTAACCAGCAAAGCAAGGAATGGTAAACTGACTATTTGAAAATGAGAAGGCTTTACTCATGAAAGAAAACCACTAACAGAATGAAAAAAGAAGGTATCAAGTGGGGAAAAGATATTTGCAATACATATAAATGGTAAAGGACTCATGTCTAGAATATATCAAGAACACTTCAATCAAAATAAAAGATTAACAGAAAAAAAAAGAGAGAGAGAGAGGACATGGACAAGGAGTTGACAAAAGAGGACAGGCAGGTAGCTAATAAACAATTGGGAAAAATGCTTAATTTCGTTATTTGGGAAAATACAAATGAAAGCCCATAATGATATAACTAGACATACCCACTGGAATAGTTAAAATTAGAAAGACATGACAAAACTGTATTCATGAAATGTGGAGCCACTGGATTTCTCCTAAACTGCTGGTGGGAATATGATCATTGATTTAATTACTTTGGAAAACTATTTGGCAGTGCTTATTCAAAACAAATAGTGCTGGGACTTCCCTGGGGGTCCAGTGGTTAAGAATCCATCCGCCAATGCAGGGGACACAGGTTTGAACCCTGGTCTGGGAAGACTCCACACATGGTGGACAACTAATCCCGTGCACCGGAAGCTCTACTGAGCCCAAGCTCTAGGCCCACAAGCCACAACTACCAAGCCTGTGCATCATAGAGGCCATGCTCAGCAACAAGAGAAGTCACTGTAATGAGAGGCCTGTGTACCACAACTAGAAGGCAGACACCACTCACTGTAACTAGAGAAGGCCCATACACAGCAATGAAAAACAGTTAAAAATAAAAATAATAAATAAATAGTGCTTTATATATAACCCAGAAATTTCACTTCTATATACAATCCAACAAAAATATATATGTGTGGGTGCTAAAGACAAGTGCAAGAATGTTTATTTCCACATTATTTGTAGCAACCACAAACTATGCATATATCCATAAAGAGTGAAACTGATAAATAGTGGGATATTTATACAATGAAATATTACAAAGCATTGAAATGAACAAACTACCGCTATATAAAAGAGCAAACATAAATTTCAGAAACACAACTCTAGGCAGAAGAAACCAGACGTGAAATAATACAAAATGTATAGTTCTCTTTACACGAAGAAAAAGAACAGCAAAATTTAACACACTCAAGTCTGCTGAGTTAGAAGTGGAAAGACTGGCTAGCCTTGGAGAGAAAGGCAGGGACATGGCAGGGGATCCTAGAATGCTGGGGATGTGCTATTTCTGTGAGGGGTGAGGCTTTCTAGGCACATTCCCTTAGTGAATCTTCATTGTACAGTGAATTCATGATTAGTGCATTTTAATAGGAATATGCTATACTTTGTAAGGAAATATTTTAAAAACAAAGAAAAAAATAAATATAGGCTTGTGACAAGGCAGTTTGTTAGAGTGAACACCATATGAAAAAACTGGGAGTCCCAGGGTCTAGTCCCACCTCTGTTATAAATGGACTTCCCTGATGGCTCAGACAGTAAAAACATTGTCTGCAATGCAGGAAACCGGGGCTCACTTTCTGGGTTGGGAAGATTCCCTGGAGAAGTAAATGGCTACCCACTCCATGGAATTCTCCAGGGAACAGAGACGTTTTGGCTGGAGAATTCCATGGACAGAGGAGCCTGGTGGGTTACAGTTCACGGGGTTGTGAAAGTCGGACACGACTAAGCAACTAACACTCTCACTTTGTGTACTTTTGGGTAACACACTTCACCAGTCTGAACCTTAAGTTTTATATCTGTGAAGGGGATTCCTGCCCATCTCATAGGATACTGGAAATACTACATGAGATGACTAAAAACTGTTGTGCAAACTCTTTATTTTTCAATTGGAGGAAAATTGCTTTATAATTCTGTGTTGGTTTCTGCTGTCCAATGATAAAAATCAGCCATAATTATGTCACCTCTCTCTTGAGCCTCTTAAGCAATATATAAATATATGATGCTGACTAGTAGTAAATTGTACATTTAGGATGTAGAGTTAGATTGTAAAATTTCAGTAAACAAACTTCTCAAAAATCAGATTTATCATTATGAACAATGATTTCAGGTTATTATTATTTTTTAAACTTTGTATTTTTTTTTTTTGTATTGTTATTTTTAACATTTGAAGATCATACCATTCTTGGCTCAAATTTCTGATGGTGAAAACTATGTTTAGAAGTAACTGCTCCTCTGTCAATGGAGTGTATATTCTCAGGCTCACAACCGTCTCCCCTATACATTGTTATTGCTAGACTATCTTTTATAGGAAGAGGAGTTTGGGATCCACAAAAAAATGTTATCATTAAGATTTTTTTAAACTTTTCCAAATCAGAAAAGGCAATTACATTGCAAAGTTCTAGACTGAACCAAGAGGTCAGGATCTACTAGAAGGGGAGCCCATTCACTCTGCTATTCCTTTCCTTTGCTGCATACTTCAGTCTCTGCAAGCTCCTTATAGAAGCTGTTCCTTTAAAAGTCCTAACAGCTCAAAAGGGAGAGTACTATTCAATCAAAATGTAGCATTGGAATTTCTCAAATGCCAAGGGCAAGTACAGATGGGCTGCACATTCCATTCTAGCAGCAGGTATCTGTCAGACTTGTGATGCCTGTGGTTCTCTGTGCTGAGCCCATTGGGGCATGACTCTGCCCTTTTGGAACTTATGATCTACTTAGGGAAGCAGCTCCAATACAGGAATCTGCTGGTCTGACAAGGAAAGTAAATGCCAGAGCAAGAGTTGCAGAGTGAGCATTCTGGGATTCCAAGAAGAAGCAATCATTGAAAGTTACAGAAAATCTGAGAAGGCTTTTTAGAAGCACTGAAGTCATTGAGAATATGTACCTAAACTTCAACGAGCCAAGGCTATTCTAGTTTCTCTTTCTAGGAAGAGTCACCCCATGTCCCCTATGATGATGACCACTGAACTGAAGTCAATTTGGGATGAGTGCTTTTACCTCAAATTATCCAAGTTATTCTGTTCAGACAAGAATGACTAAAAGGAGATACAAATAGGACAAATGACATTACCTCTTATGCTAACCAAATACAGTCTCTAATCTAAAGATTTCACTAATGGGTTTAAATAGCTCCTTTAGTTATAATTACATGTAGTAAACGAACTGTAGTATGAAATTAAAACAATCCCCAAATGATTTGGGCCTGTAGGATTTTGTTCAAAAATAGAGAATTCTTTCCTGGAGAATTGCACAGAAAGAGGAGCCTGATGTGCTACAGTCCGTGGGGTTGTGAGGATTTGGACACGACTAAGCAAATAACGTGAACCGTGAACTTCCAGATGTTCAACCTCGTTTTAGAAAAGGCAGAGGAACCAGAGATCAAATTGCCAACATCTGCTGGATCATCAAAAAAGCAAGAGAGTTCCAGAAAAACATCTATTTCTGCTTTATTGACTATGCCAAAGCCTTTGACTGTGTGGATCACCGCAAACTGTGGAAAATTCTGAAAGAGATGGGAATTCCAGACCACCTGACCTGCCTCTTGAGAAACCTGTATGCAGGTTTCAGGAAGCAACAGTTAGAACTGGACATGGAACAACAGACTGGTTCCAAATAGGAAAAGGAGTACATCAAGGCTGTATATTGTCACCCTGCTTATTTAACTTATATGCAGAGTACATCATGAGAAATGCTGGGCTGGAAGAAGCACAAGCTGGAATCAAGATTGATGGGAGAAATATCAATAACCTCAGATATGCAGATGACACCACCCTTATGGCAGACAGTGAAGAGGAACTAAAAAGCCTCTTGATGAAAGTGAAAGAGGAGAGTGAAAAAGTTGGCTTAAAGCTCAACATTCAGAAAACTAAGATCATGGCATCTGGTCCCATCACTTCATGGGAAATAGAAGGGGAAACAGTGGAAACAGTGAGAGACTCTATTTTTGGGAGATCCAAAATCACTGCAGATGGTGATTGCAGCCATGAAATTAAAAGACGCTTACTCCTTGGAAGGAAAGTTATGACCAACCTAGACAGCATATTAAAAAGCAGAGACATCACTTTGCCAACAAAGGTCCGTCTAGTCAAGGCTATGGTTTTTCCAGTGGTCATGTATGGATGTGAGAGTTGGACTGTGAAGAAAGCTGAACACCGAAAAATTGATGCTTTTGAACTGTGGTGTTGGAGAAGACTCTTGAGAGTCCCTTGGACTGCAAGGAGATCCAACCAGCCCATCCTAAAGGAGATCAGTCCTGGGTGTTCATTGGAAGGACTGATGTTGAAGCTGAAACTCCAATACTTTGGCCACCTCATGCGAAGAGCTACTCATTGGAAAAGACCCTGGTGGTGGGAGGGATTTGGGGGCAGTAGGAGAAGGGGATGGCAGAGGATGAGATGGCTGGATGGCATCACCGACTCGATGGACATCAGTTTGAGTAAACTCCAGGAGTTGGTGATGCACAGGGAGGCCTGGTGTGCTGCGATTTATGGGGTCGCAAAGAGGCGGACACGACTGAGCGACTAAACTGAACTGGACTGAACTGAAGCAAATAACACTTTCACTTTGTAATTTGGGATAACTCAATTCACCAATCTGAAGTCCAGACGTCTTTCCTGGATTATCTATTCTCTACAATGCCTCGAGGAGAGAGAAAGGATGAGAGAGGGAAAATATCTGATACCTACATGTTTGAGGAACTAAACTTCTGTTCCTACAGATGTTAGTATATCAAAGTACCAAAGCACTTCTTCAGTGAGGAAATCTGTTTAAATCTGGCAATGCTAAATGTTTTTGTGATTAACATCAAGTATTAATTCTGATGGAATCAATGTTCCTCAAAAGGCACTTTAGAGGAACTTTTTTTTTTTTTTTTCCATTTATTTTTATTAGTTGGAGGCTAATTACTTTACAATATTGTAGTGGTTTTTGCCATACATTGACATGAATCAGCCATGGACTTACATGTATTCCTCATCCCGATCCCCCCTCCCACCTCCCTCCCCACCCCATCCCTCTGGGTCTTCCCAGAGCACTTGTCTCATGCATCCAACCTGGGCTGGTGATCTGTTTCACACTTGATAATACACACGTTTCGATGCTGTTCTCTCAAAACATCCCACCCTCGCCTTCTCCCACAGAGTCCAAAAGTCTGTTCTATACATCTGTGCCTCTTTTTCTGTTTTGCATATAGGGTTATCATTACAATCTTTCTAAATTCCATATATATGTGTTAGTATACTGTATTGGTCTTTATCTTTCTGGCTTACTTCACTCTGTATAATGGGCTCCAGTTTCATCCATCTCATTAGAACTGATTCAAATGAATTCTTTTTAATGGCTGAGTAATATTCCATGGTGTATATGTACCACAGCTTCCTTATTCATTCATCTGCTGATGGGCATCTAGGTTGCTTTCATGTCCTGGCTATTATAAACAGTGCTGTGATGAACATTGGGGTACACATGTCTCTTTCAGATCTGGTTTCCTCAGTGTGTATGCCCAGAAGTGGGATTGCTGGGTCATATGAAAGTTCTATTTCCAGTTTTTTAAGGAATCTCCACACTGTTCTCCATAGCAGCTGTACTAGTTTGCATTCCCACCAACAGTGTAAGAGGGTTCCCTTTTCTCCACACCCTCTCCAGCATTTATTGCTTGTAGACTTTTGGATAGCAGCCATCCTGACTGGCATGTAATGGTACCTACTTGTGGTTTTGATTTGCATTTCTCTGATAATGAGTGATGTTGAGCATCTTTTCATGTGTTTGTTAGCCATCTGTATGTCTTCTTTGGAGAAATGTCTGTTTAGTTCTTTGGCCCATTTTTTGATTGGGTCATTTATTTTTCTGGAATTGAGCTTCAGGAGTTGCTTGTATATTTTTGAGATTAATCCTTTGTCTGCTGCTTCGTTTGCTATTATTTTCTCCCAATCTGAGGGCTGTCTTTTCACCTTGCTTACAGTTTCCTTTGTTGTGCAAAAGCTTTTAAGTTTCATTAGGTCCCATTTGTTTATTTTTGCTTTTATTTCCAATATTCTGGGAGGTGGGTCATAGAGGATCCTGCTGTGATTTATGTTGGAGAGTGTTTTGCCTATGTTCTCCTCTAGGAGTTTTATAGTTTCTGGTCTTACATTTAGATTTTTAATCCATTTTGAGTTTATTTTTATGTATGGTGTTAGAAAGTGTTCTAGTTTTATTCTCTTACAAGTGGTTGACCAGTTTTCCCAGCACCATTTGTTAAAGAGGTTGTCTTTTTTCCATTGTATATCCTTGCCTCCTTTGTCGAAGATAAGGTGTCCATAGGTACATGGATTTATCTCTGGACTTGCTATTTTGTTCCATTGATCTGTATTTCTGTCTTTGTGCCAGTACCATACTGTCTTGATGACTGTGGCTTTGAAGTACAGCCTGAAGTCAGGCAGGTTGATTCCTCCAGTTCCATTCTTCGTTCTCAAGATTGCTTTGGCTATTCGAGGTTTTTTGTATTTCCATACAAATTGTGAAATTATTTGTTCTAGTTCTGTGAAGAATACCGTTGGTAGCTTGATAGGGATTGCATTGAATCTATAGATTGCTTTGGGTAGTATAGCCATTTTGACAATATTGATTCTTCCAATCCATGAGCATGGTATGTTTCTCCATCTGTTTGTGTCCTCTTTGATTTCTTTTATCAGTGTTTTATAGTTTTCTATGTATAGGTCTTTTGTTTCTTTAGGTAGATATAGTCCTAAGTATCTTATTCTTTTTGTTGCAATGGTGAATGGTATTGCTTCCTTAATTTCTCTTCCTGTTTTCTCATTGTTAGTGTATAGGAATGCAAGGGATTTCTGAGTGTTAATTTTATATCCTGCAACTATACTATATTCATTGATTAGCTCTAGTAATTTTCTGGTAGAGTCTTTAAGGTTTTCTATGTAGAGGATCACGTCATCTGCAAACAGTGAGAGTTTCACTTCTTTTCCTATCTGGATTCCTTTTATTTCTTTTTCTGCTCTGATTGCTGTGGCCAACACTTCCAAAACTATGTTGAATAGTAACGGTGAGAGTGGGCACCCTTGTCTTGTTCCTGATTTTAGGGGAAATGCTTTCAATTTTTCACCACTGAGGGTAATGCTTGCTGTGGGTTTGTCATATATAGCTTTTATTATGTTGATGTATGTTCCTTCTATTCCTGCTTTCTGGAGAGTTTTAATCATAAATGGATGTTGAATTTTGTCAGATGCTTTTTCTGCATCTATTGAGATAATCATATGGTTTTTATCTTTCAATTTGTTAATGTAGTGTATTACATTGATTGATTTGTGGATATTAAAGAATCCTTGCATTCCTGGATAAAGCCCACTTGGTCATGATGTATGATTTTTTTAATATGTTGTTGGATTCTGTTTGCTATAATTTTGTTAAGGATTTTTGCATCTATGTTCATCAGTGATATTGGCCTGTAGTTTTCTTTTTTTGTGGCATCTTTGTCTGGTTTTAGAATTAGGGTGATGGTGGCCTCATAGAATGAGTTTGGAAGTTTACCTTCTTCTGCAATTTTCTGGAAGAGTTTGAGTAAGATAGGTGTTAGCTCTTCGCTAAATTTTTGGTAGAATTTAGCTGTGAAGTCATCTGGTCCTGGGGTTTTGTTTGCTGGAAGATTTCTAATTATAGTTTCGATTTTCTTGCTTGTGATGGGTCTGTTAAGATCTTCTATTTCTTCCTGGTTCAGTTTTGGAAAGTTATACTTTTCTAAGAATTTGTCCATTTCTTCTAAGTTGTCCATTTTATTGGCATAGAGCGGCTGGTAGTAGTCTCTTATGATCCTTTGTATTTCAGTGTTGTCTGTTGTGATCTCTCCATTTTCATTTCTAATTTTGTTAATTTGGTTCTTCTCCCTTTGTAGAGGAACTCTTATTAAAATAATTTTCAGGGCTTATTCTTGTATCGAAACCCTCAGACAGCGTGGAAAACAAATGCTTTCAATTTGTGTCATGTTTCTCTTTCCTACACATTTAGAAAGTTTTTTCTAATGGATTTTAGGAGCAATGCAAAATTTCACATTTTTGACTAGGTGGTTGATTTATAGAAAGTGAGTTTTTGAAATTTTAGATAGCAGAAGGTAGTAATGCTTAAACTTACCAAACAAAAGATTCCCGCACTGCCCACCCCCGCATCCCCCACAGAGGAACTAAATTTTGAATCAAATCTGCCTTAACTCTCCCCAATTTAACTCTCTCTACACACACATACTACATGCATAGTTATAAAATGTAGAACTTTCATTTGGGTAACTAAGTTTTCTTCTGTCCCCATTTAAGAAAAAAAAGTGAGACAATTTTTTAAAGAAAGTCCTAATATTTTTGAGTGTCTATTTTATGCCTGATATTTTATATACAAAATCTCATAAACCTCACAATTTAAAAAATAATAATAATAATAATGTAGAGATAGGAAAACAGACCCAGAGGGCATGCCTAAAGTGAACGGAATTTCAGTCTACATGAAGTGTGTGTATAATTCAACCAGTGAGAACAACATAGTGGTTGTACAGGTTCAAGGGTGTCCAAACCCATCCAAATGATTTCGTTAAATGTCCATTTTTAGCCCCACCCCCCCATCCCTAACATTTTGATTTAGGCGATGGGGAGAGATAAACAGAAACTAGGTGGTCCCCTCTTGAGTTCACCAGACCACACTTGAGATACTTTTCAGTAGAGTGAGACCCTAAAGAAAGGCTTGGGTTCCAGAGTCAGAGGTCTAGGTTTGCACCCTGATGTGGCCCAGATTCAGAGAGGTTAAATGGTCTGTCTGGTTCAGAGGGAAACGTGCACTTGGGACACCAAAGGTGATAATAACTACCTACAGTATTGGGATGAGAGTTGTACGTGAATGATGATGTGTGTAAATTACTGAGTCTACAGCATGGCATGTAATTCTAGACACCATCTACCAAATTTTATCATAAGCTGCAGCCACATAGGTCATTACTGCAGTCAGGGTGACCCCAGGTTTTCTGATTGCCAGCACAGGGCTCTGTTACCCCTATGCCACAGTTTCCAGGAAAGGTTGACCTCCTTACCTCAAACTGAAATGACTAGGGGCTCTCCCTCTCAGGCTAATAAGAACTTTTCTTTCATTTTCTGCCACTCCCTATCCCCAAACTATCTTTCTAGAGTTTTTAATTGGTTGCACTCATTTCAGCATTTCAGTAGTTAGACAATATCTACTTTTTTCTCCCCATGAGTCAAATCAAACCCTACATAAAAATGTGCTGGGGATATAATGGTATAAAATACCTAAGGCAGAACTTGTGACATGAGGATTTTTGCAGTCTCAGGAAATAATAAAACACACATTTAAACTAACAATTCAAAATAGTATTTGGTTATATATCAATATAATATAGAGGCCAGAAGGCCTAGTGAATCTTAAAACAGAGACATCAATTTGTTCTGAAATTAGGGGAAACCACCTGGAGGAAGTCATGGAATCTGAGTTAGGTGAAGAAGGATGGAAGGAAATTGTGACTGTTTTGGAAAACAATGAATAATTAGTAATGAAAAGAGGATATTATTACACTGTACTTCTCAAAGCTTTCAAAAGTATAGTCAGAGGATCAGTTATATCAGCATCATCTGAAGTTTTCTTAGAAATACAGTTGTCCCATGGTATCCATGAGGGATGGGTGAGGGACCCCCCACAGATACCCAAATCTGCAGATGCTCAAGTCCCTTACAAAATGGAGTCATATTTGCACACAAGCTATGCACTTACTTACATATACCTTAAATCATCTCTAGGCTACTTGTAATACCTAATAGAAAGTAAATGCTATGTAAATAACTGCCAGCACATGCCAAATTCAAGTTCAGCAATCTGGAATTTGCTAGAATTTTTTTTTTTTCCCCCAAATATGTCTGATCCTTGGTTAGTTGAACCTGAAGATGTGAAATCCAGATATGGAGTAGGGCCACCTACACAGGCTTCCATGCCCGGCCTCAGATTTCCCTAATCAGAATCTGCATTTTAACAAGATCCTCAGGAGATTAGTGTGCATTGTTTGAGAGGTATTAGGATTATACAAGTGCTTTTTTAGCACATAGTGCTATCAGCAAGTCTCAGCAATCACCAATTGCAAAAGGATTCCATTCTAACATGGAATCAGAGGATTATGAAATGGGGAATCTCAGACATACACCCTGGGAGCAGTCCTTAAGAATTCAAAGACTGATTTCTGTAAATGTCTAACTTACAGAAGACCAAGACTTACCTCCTGACCAATGAACATCCACCAGGAATCCCTCGCCATCTTCAAGCTAATGAGTTCACTGCTTGGACTCCAGCTGAACTCCTACTTTTTGCACCACTGGCTTGAGTGCAGCCTCCCCCAACCCTCAGGGAACTTGCCTGTAGCTTTGCTATAACATGCAATTCCTGAACTGTAACTTCTCTGCTATTCCCAAATAAACTCAATTTCTGGTAATTGAACTTGTATCCATTTACCTCTTTATTTATGTTGAAAAATGCATACTGTATCTTGTTTTCTTTGTACTTCTACCCGCATTCTCATCTGCATTTTGAATGAAAGGAAACCCACTGTATCATAAATTTAATTTGTGCTTGTTTCAGAGGGTGCATCTTTAGAAGACATGGTCTCTTAGAAAGAATAGTAACTGCAAGACATTTACCACATTTGAAATATAATAATTCTTGAGTATCATTAAATATTCTGGAAGGATTTGAATAAGTAAGGAATGAGAAAGATATTCTATTTTAGAATAATCTGCGGAGATTTAACTAGCCTGCTTGGAGCTGAGGGTTAGTCTTCTTAGTATTGGAGAGTTGTGAAGCTGAACAATGCACACAAAATTACCTGATGTAAAGCACAGTATGTTACTAATAATATTATGTCAAATGACTTATGTCAGATGCTATATAAGGGGGTCACAAAACCAAAACCTAAAAGGCGAGGAGAGCATTGTTATAAATGGCTTGCCAAGGGAGAAAAAGAAACTCAAGATGTTAATTTTTTTTAAAACCCTCTGTGAATGGTTAGGTTATAAAGAAAACTAAATGTAAAACAAAACTACTTGAAGATTCTAGTTAAAACCCAGATTTAGAACCACCATCATGGCAAAGTCTGTCTCAAAAGAAGGGAACAAACCCAAGAAATGCCAGCATGGGTATAAATACTGCTTAAGGTTCAAAGAGACCCCAGAGATATGGCTAAGACTTGTGGGAAGACATGTTAGCTCAGGGGGCTCTCAAGGATAATCTCCTTCTATTGAATCAGGTGACTGAAATTATAGTGGAAGCTTAAAGATGAAATAAACTATCAGAAGCTATTTGGGGGGTTAAGGTGTGAGAGAGAGGCACACTAGCATTAAGTTTTTATAATGCTTAATATATTTGTATGTAGAGAAAATGAAGAGAATCAGATATACTGGAAACTAGGCCCCAAACAAAACCAATTGATTATAGAGTATAACAAAATGGTCAACTTCTCAAGGGTACCCCAAGGGGAATCTAAAAACCATGGCACATTTCAGGAAGATAAATTCAGTCGGGGTAGGTTAATTTCTGGAGGACCCTAGATGTCAGAATGAGGAGATGGAACTTAATTCCACAGGCAGCAGGAAGCCATGAGAGTCTTTGATGATGGGATAAAACAGCCCCTCAGGAAGGTGCATCTGACAACAGCAGTAAGCAAGAGCAAGAGCCTAGAAGTGGGAGGACCAGTGAAGGGATTGCAGAAATAATCCTGGCATGAAGAGATAAGCAGTGCATGGCTGGAGAAGGTCAGCTGAATGTCAGTCTTGAGAGTAATATCAACCTCTCTCTGTGCAACATTAAAAGCTCTCCTCTCTCCCACCTAGGACCCCACGGGAGCCAACCTAAAAATCCACCATCCACAAGAGTGTGACCGCTCACATTACAAGGAAATCTCAAGCATCATGGTAAGGGATACACGACTCCAAATCTCTACAGACTTTCCAATGAGTCTGAGTTAAACTTCACTTACACACTGGAATGTTTCCGAGAAGTTTAACAAGATGGAGAAAAATATTATTCACCCGAATTTCTTTAACAATATGAAAATCTTCAAATGAACAGAGTGATGGGTTTATTTGGAAGAGCGACAGATTTATTTGGAAGAGATGCCTTGATTAAAGCTTGAAGCAGAGGCTATCCTCAAAATATTTTCTTCCAGAGACAGAGAGACAGACTGGAAGGGAAAGAATGGGAAGGACCAGGATAAAAAGAGAAAAGAGAAGCATAAGCATGACAATGGGAGACAGCACCCAGCATGATGTCCCTTGACCCTTGACCCTTGTCCCTCCCCATGACCCTTCACATTGGCAGTAATATTACCAAACATACAACATAACTGATGTGGATGGACACGCACATCTTGGCTCTAAACCAATTAATGAGCTGAGTGTCAGCAGACTTGAAATCTAGCTTATATGAGCAATTAAATTTCTGTAAGTCAAATGTGAGAGTATGTCTTAAAGGAACTCTCTAATGAGTCCTTTAACAGTATGAATAACTCATGCCCTAATTTATCTGGTTAGTAATTCAGGTGCTTGACGATCAGGCTTTCTTATACTGGGGTGGTCCCATTACTCCTGGAGGCCTGGCAAGCAAGAGAAAGCCAGAATACATCAGTTGTAAAATATTAACTGTTTAAAATAGGGCTGGAGGGTCAGGGTAGGGGAGGAAGACTTGGAAGCCTTCCAGGACCTGGCTGAGTGATAAGCCTCGTCTCACCTGGATAATGATGTTGTCAGGGGCCGCCTGAGGGATGAAAGGGGTGATGGTGGCTCTCTATTCCTCACTAATGTCCCCATCCAAGCATCCATTTTCTCATTTACGGTCTCCTTGACACCGACTCTATTTACATGGCATGAGAATTAATCAGCCAGGAGTTTTTCAGCTGCAGGAATCAGGCAATCCGTGTAACTCAGCATGGCAGCGTGACATTATCACCAGCTAAGCAATATTCGTTCTGTATGATCACCATCTCCAGGGAACTTCTGTGTGATAGGACTTCAGGTGCTGAAGTCATAAACCATTACACTCATCCCTGAGCAGCTGTGTGACACCTTTCCTCAAGGACAGCCATGGAAAGCCACACTTGTGATCCGGCCTGATTTATTAGCAGGATGGGCAAGGGCACCATAGAAGTTTCAATCACCCAAGTGCTGTTGGGAAAGGTACCCATCCTCAACTCTATTGGCAGGTCCTTATATATAGAACTATCCAAGACCCAAACACAACCCGCTGGCTTGGGGGCAAAAGGATTTCTGTCAAAGTATCCATCTCACTGCATCACGATTATGTGTTGGCCTGCCTGTCACGCCCCAGTGAGAATGTGAACACTTTGATGGGAAAAAGAGAGACCTATTCATTTGAATCCTCACTTCTCTACCTCTGGTTGGTACAAAAGAAGTTCTAAAACTATGTTAGGTAAGTGAACGAAAGAATGAATATCTGAGTTTTGATGAATTAAATAACAGTTATTTTTACAAAGACACTAGGATTGAATTTGCTAATCTTTTTTATTCTATCCCTCGTAAACTGAACTAATTAAGCAACTATTGATGGGGAGGGAGGTGCTGTCCAGAGCAACTGACTCCTATCAGGTAGAACAGGGGTCACTGTATTTTCATTTGGTGAAACTACTCAGCTAGTTCAAAAGAAATTTCAGGGTTTAGGCTAACATACAGCTACCCTTCGGTATCTGTGGGGATTGGATTCAGGGATCCCTGAGGTTACCCCTAGATGCTCAAGTCCCTTACAGTATCCTTTGTATACAAGTATACACGTCCCTTTGTACCCATGGGTTCCACACCCACAGATTTGGGAGGTCAGACTTTACATATGAAGGCAGCAATAAATGTGCTCATCTGACTAGCCTTAAATGTTGAATCTCCCATCCTTTCATCACTTGGATTAGCAGACAGGGAACAGAAAATAGTTCCTATTCAGACAGATCTGTGTTAGACTCCCATCTGTACAACTTCCTATTTCTGTAATTTTTACTTTGGAGCCTCGGTTTCCTTAAAACTCTTCTATTCCACATGTGATTACAGCCACTGCTATAAGCGAAATACTGAGTATAAAGATTCTAACGTGTTGCCTGGGACTTAGCAGGTGGTCATTAAGTGGAAGCTAACACTGTTAACCCTTTTTTTTTTTTTTAAGGAGATCAGCAATACTTGGTTTGGGTGAGTGGTTGGCTATACTGGGTAAATCCTCAGAAAACCATTTACAACTCAACTAAGGTGGCTTAGAGGGTAAAGCATCCGCCTACAATGTGGGAGACCCGGGTTCAATCCCTGAGTTGGGAAGATTCCCTGGAGAAGGAAATGGCAACTCACTCCAGTACTCTTGCCTGGAAAATCCCATGGATGGAGGAGCCTGGGAGGCTGCAGTCCATGGGGTCACAAAGAGTTGGACACGACTGAGCGACTTCACTTTCTAAGCATTATTATATTAAGAAAAAAAATCAACCAATCAATCATGGGAAACAAGATTATGATCTCCAGTTATCATGTGTACCCCAAGCTTCTTATCTCTAAGCAATTCTCATTTTCTTTCACTCTCTCCTTCATTTCACTGCAGGGGCATAACAGATTACATCTGCTTACTTCTCAATCAAAGAAGCAGCCAAGTGACCTTTGCCAAGTCACTTTACCTCTCATGGCTTCTCTTGGCTCATCATTTAAATGAATCAGTTGCACTGGGCAATCTCTAAAGTCTTTCTGACTCAAGATCTGTGATTCTAGGAAATGAGCACTCATAGTTCCTAGATAACAAATCAAGAAGTCAGACCATGTTAAGATATTAAGTCAAATGAAGCCCTACAATGTTCTTAACGTGGCTTATAGGGGAGATTAGTTTATATTAAGCCCACAGGATATACAGATACTATACTAAGTGCTCTCATATAGGATTTCCATCAGTAGCTAACCCTCAATAAAATTCCCTAAGGCAAGCCTGAGTTTATGTATACTTTTCTAAGTTTGGGTCATTCACTGGCCAATGGGCATCTTTCTGTAATACTGGGTGAGTACCATAAAGCATTTTCATTCTGGTTAATATTCCCTTCCACTAGTCAAGAGCATGGGTTTATCAGTGTCACTAGTCAGAAAACATTCCACGGAATCTACCTACTCATAGCCTCCTGCCCACGCACTACTTATTCAAACATTCTATTGCAAAAATCAATCTTCATGTCCCTCTTCCTACAATTCCTGTAAACCACCGTATGCAGTAAACACAGAGTAAATGTTAACTTGCTCATTCACAACGCAACCCAAGGTTGACAGGAGAACCTCTCTATGGTAAGCATACTACCTACATTCTCAATGGGACATTGAATTAACTCAATATATAAGCATTGAACTCTTATTTTGTGTCAGACTAGGACTAGGTATTCTGGATATGGGAAGAAATAAAGAAATGAGGCCCTTGACTTCACAGATGCTATAATTAAGGGTGTGGAATAGACATTAATCAAATACAAGCACACACAACACAATGTATAAATATACATACAAATTCATTCTATCTCTATCTCACTCTTACACAAATTCTATGTTGGTCAGTCAGTCAGTTCAGTCACTAAGCCATGTCTGACTCTTTGCGACCCCATGAACTGCAGCACGCCAGGCCTCCCTGTCCATCACCAACTCCCTGAGTTTACCCGAACTCATGTCCATTGAGTCGGTGATGCCATCCAGCCATCTCATCCTCTGTCGTCCCCTTCTCCTCCTGCCCTCAATCTTTCCCAGCATCAGGGTCTTTTCCAGCGAGTCAGCTCGTCACATCAGGTAGCCAAAGTATTGGGAGTTTCAGCTTCAACATCAGTCCTTCCAAAGAATACCTAGGACTGATCTCCTTGGATGATCAACCAGGATGGACTGGTTGGATCTCCTTGCAGTCCAAGGGACTCTCAAGTTGGTAGATAGGCTCTCAATTCTTGTTTCAGACGGTGCTAAAACATCAACTGCATTCAAGGCAGAGAGAAGATCTCTGAGGCAGAAAGGCACATCATGGCAATAAAGAGCTGATGTAAATTATGTCTGGAGTGCAGCTAAAGGAAAGCAGAGGTGCCTAAGGTGAGTTTTGGAGGGCTATGCAGGTAGGTCCAGAGGAAACTGCCATGACATATAAGAACTTACAGATTCTGAAATTACTTTAACTATCTTTCACTTGAAAAAGTTAAAGACATCAAGAGTGGTCTACTCTGTGTTATTTCTTTTAGTCACAAGAACATCTCTTTTGCTGGTCAAGTGCCAGTACCCACATTTAGTACTTGGTACCAGGTGATTTCAGACAAGTCTACTAATAATATTAATAATAATGGCAAACATTTATTGACACTGCTTAAAGTCCTGGGCTACATACTCTACCAGTATCACAAAATAGGGCTTCATTCTCCTAACTACACCAGGAGATAGGCATTATATTGATGCCTAAGTGAAAGATACAAAAATGGGGTTCAGTAGCGTGCTTGATTGAGGTCATACAGCTAAGGTCATGCAGCTTGAGGCCAATTACATACTAAGTAATTGAACCACATCAAAATCCAAAATTTGTACAATTCAAAAGTCCTCTGTGTTTTTTATCTATGTGTTACTTTATGTATCTAAGTTTTCCATACCCATAGCTGTGCTCTGAAAGAGAAAATCACAAACATGACAGGTGTAGACACATATTAATAAGACACATTTAAATCTAATTTCACAGAAGTAAAAGAGCAAATTTAATTAGTGGAGTTTTGTTTGTTTGAAGGAATAATGAAAGGTTGAAGTAAGAGCTTATTTTGCAGCTGAAATCACTCAAGGAATATAATAATCATTTTAAGGGCAAAACTTATTTTTACATTACACTGAGGTTAAAACTGAAAAGATATCAAAAATATAGAGAAAAAATGGACAGAAAGGTGAAATATGTTACAAGAGAGGAGAAAGATCAGCTGGTAAAGAACTAGGGGAATAAGACACAAAATCACAAACAAAAAAGGAATAGGAGAGACGTCAGGAGTGAGCAGTGACACAGATGGATACACGGGGGCCTGAATCTTCTAAGAACATCTGTGCAATTCACCTGAACCTCAGAACCTCGTCCCTCTCATTGCTGTCCTTAGAGAAACAAAGGAACAAAGAACTAGGGTTCTAAACTGTTCTTTTCCCAGAAACTGGCATGTGTCCAAATGGGCCCAGTTAGCTCACCTGGAGGACATTATCATCTAGGCTGAAGCAAATGTCTAAACAGATAAAATTACACCAAAGTCAGACATTTCTCACCCCTATGTGAAAAAACTGATATCACCATCTTTTCTTTCCCTAACCCTTGAAATAATCAGAGATTGTGGAAACTATTAGGCATGTCAATAAGTTTCTTATTTCATTTATGGCTAAGTTACCTCACTGGGTTCTATTAAAAAGTAACTTTGCAGTGATCCTTTACAACCTCTGCAAGATTTTTTTTTTTTCCCATTTCTAAAGCATTTTTTTTTTCTAGCCAGAGCCCATAATACTCATCAAATTAGCGATCTGAAATCAATTGATCACGTCTAGTCATTTAAGGAATCAATACCGAGGGCTTGGAGACACAGAGTAACATCATTTGGCAAATTGCCCTGAAAGACTTTAGTTCCATTATTATTGAAAATGACTGACTTCTGGGGAAGGTTTCCATGATATTCACAGGAAAAAAGAACTTCGCATTATAGCCTCAAAATGTGAACGACACCACAGCTTCACTGTGTCTTGGCTTTTTTGACCGTTATTTTTAACTGCTCAGAGGCCGTCCTCTCTGGGCGATCCTCTGACACGTGAAAGCATATTTGTGTTCCACACTAAACTCGGTCAGTACCTCTCTGCCGCCCCTTGGTTCCCTTTCCCAGCTTTTCTGCACTAGGACCCCGTGTTTCTCTTTTCCAGTGTCAGAAATCTGGCCAAACTCTGCTACGCTGCTCTTCCCATATGCCATTCTATCATTATCATCAGAACCTCAGACATATGCACAATCTGCTGGTGCCGACGACAGAAAGGAGAGCCCATTGGACACAGCAGCAGTACCTGTGATGTTTTGACAATCAGACCCAAGAGCACAGCCTCATCTCTTCTCTATGGACTTGTTCCCCAGGGCTCCATTCAAGATGCATAAATACACCTAAGACACATAGTTCAGTTCAGTTCAGTTGCTCAGTTGTGTCCGAGTCTTTGCGACCCCACGGACTGCAGTGTAGACATACATATATAGTAAGGACTCTTGCCATTGCAGCAGTTAACAGACACCACCTAGAACTAGATTAAACAAGAAAGAGAAAATACAGGGGAAGTTACCGTATGCACCAAGAAGCCTGGTAAGGATTGAAAGCCTTGGCCTTAAATCAGGCATGAAAATCATGAAGATCCCAAGAGTATTCCCGGTCCCTTTTTTTTTTTTTTTTTCTTGATTTTTCTCTGTTTTTCTGCATTTTATTTCCTCTCCTGCTTCTGAGTCCAAATGCTGGGTGGAAAATGTCCTCCTCAAAACAGCCAGGGTTTTTAGCAGTTATAGACACGGTTACTCTCCCTCAGTGTCAATTCCATCCCTGGGATGGGAAATCTATTTGATTTCAATCAACTATAAGTTTGAAGTAAGTCACTTACTATAAACAAAGCTGCTGGGAACCTCTCCTCATTGCCCTAAATACCCGGAGATGTCTCCAGAAAAGAGGGGTCTTATGAATTGAGTGCCTCTCCACAGGGTCTGGGCTTCTGGGCTCAGTGGCAAAGACCGCCTGCCAATGCTGGAGACCTGGGTTCGATCTCTGGGTCGGAAAGACTGCCTGGAGAAGGAAGCAGCTACCCGCTCCAGTATACTTGCCTGGAAATCTGCACGGGCAGAGGAGCTTGGAGGGCTACATTCCATGGGGCGGCAAAAGAGTCAGACACAACTTAGCGACAAAACGACAACCACAGGGCCCGATGCCAAAGAAAAATGACAGCAGAGATGTTGTCACCTGAAGCTATTCACTGACAGAAGCAATCAGATGAGGCTGGAATAACACAAGTAAGTTCTCTTTGATCCCCTGCTCACTCAACACAGTTCAGATGGCATCACACCTTCCAACTCACGGCGGCAGCCAGCAATCTAGAAGCAAAACCTGACCACTGGAAGGATTTTTTTTGCCACAGTCACTACCACACTTGTCCATCCCACAACCTGACAGCAGAAAAAACTCATCATCTTCCTCCTGAAAAGAAGGTACAATTCCAACAACCAATATCAATATCATGAGTTATCCCCTCCGATTCTCATTTCCCATTGGGCCTCAGTCTCACAGCTACAATATGCAATGGTTTGATTCCAGACTGGAACATAGCACAGGCTATCTGAAGTGTGGTCTCAACAGCCAACAGGTGACGATGAAGACCTTGAGTAAAAGCACTGACATCTAACAGTAAACACGAAGTTCTAGGTGCCAAGAACTAGGCTAAACTCTTACTTCCCTCAGTAAAGGATTGCGTAACAATTCAACAAGGTAGGGAATACTTCATTTTGCATACAGAAAATAAAAGTACAGATGAGAAAGATTAAATACTCCCATTAACAATACAAAGAAAGCTTCTGGAGTATAGCTGGCTGCTTAACTTCTTTGAAGCATGTTAAATTTTTCTCCTTTTCTTAAATCCTCAGCCCCATTCTCCTATTTTCCAAGTTCTGCTGTATACAGTACAAGCGGGTTTTCTGCTTCCAGAAGAACTCTTCAGACATGTGGAGTGAGGGGGCCTGGAGGTGGTATGCCTCCTGGATAATGAAATAGAGAGTTTGGGGAGGCAGCTGCATGTGGTCCATTAATCATTCCTGATGCTCTGGGAGACATGAGATACAATTATAAGCCAGTTAATCCCCTAGTTCACTGGTGGTGGGCTGGGGAAACGTAATCAGCATCATATGATTATATGAGATATCCACAGGGCAGTTTGGAAAACACTGACACAGACAGACAAATCCAACAGGAAAATCACTTATTTGTCACATCTGGAAGCACCTTGATTAAGTCTTAATTAGATTATGTAGTAAAGACCTGATAAACAGAAACGGAAGAGAGGGGTCTGGAGGGAGCTCAAGAATATTGAGTCAATACCAGTGGCCATGCTCCAAGTATCAGAAAAGGAGCCAGGAGTGAGGAACACAGAGGCTCCGTGAGGTATTGTGGGTGAGAGCTCATGGATGCGTCAGCTTGCTACCTGTCCTTCCTCCATTTGTCAACTTCCAACAACACGAACAATTCCAATGGGGAAAACGGAGGCTCTCTCCAACTCCATCTAAAAGCTAAACAATGGAAGGAACATCTGTCTCTCTGACAGGTGTGGGTTTCTAATACATTGCCTCTTATCCTCTTTTCTACGAGAAATTCTTTCAAAATTTCCCTCCATAAACACCATAGTTTACAAACAAAAACACTTTTGTTTTTAAATAAATATCTGGTTAGTTATCCACTTACATGTTTTATAATGAAAAAATGAAAGACTATGATCATAATGACCCAGATAACCATGATGGTGTGGTCACTCACCCAGAGCCAGACATCCTGGAGTGTGAAGTGAAGTGGGATTTGGGAAGCATCACTGTGAACACAGCAGTGAAGGTGATGGAATTCCAGCTGATTTATTTCAAATCCTAAAAGATGATGCTGTTAAAGTGTAGCACTCAATACGCCAGCAAATTTGGAACACTCAGCAGTGGCCACAGGACTGGAAAGGTCAGTTTTCATTCCAATCTCAAAGAAGAGTAATGCCAAAGAATATTCAAACTACCACACAACTGCACTAATTTCACATGCTAGCAAGGTAATGCTCAAAATCCTTCTAGCTAGACTTCAACAGTATGTGAACTGAGAACTTCCAGATGTACAGGCTGGATTTAGAAAAGGTAGAGGAACCAGAGATCAAATGCCAACATTCCACTGGATCATAGAAAAAGCAAGATAATTCCAGAAAAAAATCTACTTCTGCTTCAATGACTACACTAAAGTCTTTGACTGCGTGCATCACAACAAGCAGTGGAAAATTCTTCAAGAGATGGGAATACCAAACCACTTTACCTGGCTCCTGAGAAACCTGTATGCAGGTCAAGAAGCAACAGGTAGAACCAAAAATGGAAAAAAATGATGGACAAAATTGGGAAAGGAGTACGTCCAGCCTCTACATTGGCACCCTGCTTATTTAACTTATATGCAGAATATATGATGTAAAATTCTGGGCTGGATGAGGCATAAGCTGGCTCAAGACTGCCAGGAGAAATGTCAATAACCTCAGATATGTAGATGACACCACCCTAATGGCAGAAAGCAAAAAAGAACTAAAGAGCCTCTTCATGAAGGTGAAAGAGGAGAGTGAAAAAGCTGGCTTAAAACCCAGCATTCAGAAAACTAAGATCATGGCACCCAGTCCCATCACTTCATGGCAAATATATGCAGGAAATACGGAAACAGTGACAGATTTTATTTTCTTTGGCTTCAAAATCACTGTGGACTATGACTGCAGACATGAAATTAAAAGACACTTGCCCCTTAGAAGAAAAGCTATGACAAACCTAGACAGTATACTAAAAAGCAGAGACATTACTTTGCCGACAAAGGTCTGCATAGTGAAAGCTATAGTTTTTCCAGTAATCATGTATGGATGTGAGAGTTGGACCATAAAGAAGGCTGAGTGCCAAAGAATTGATGCTTTTGAACTGTGGTGTTGGAGAAGACTCTTGAGAGTACCTAGGACTGCAAGGAGATCAACCCTGAATATTCACTGGAAGGACTGATGCTGAAGCTGAAGCTCCAAATCTCTGGCCACCTGATGCGAAGAGCTGAGTCACTGTAAAAGACCCTGATGCTGGGAAAGATTGAGGGCAGGAGGAGAAGCGGGTGACAGAGGATGAGATGGTTGGAAGGCATCAGTGACTCAATGGACATGAGTTTGAGCAAACTCTGGCAGATGGTGAAGGACAGGGAAGCCTGGCATGCTGCAGTCCATGGTGTCACAAAGAGCTGTGCATGACTGACCAACTGAACAACAACAATAATTAATGAGATATATGAAAATGCTAACCTGACATCTAAATTCCTTTGAGATAACCTGTGTGATCCTCAACATGTTAAGAGAAGTACCATGAAAAAGTTGAATGATTTAGCTCTTCTGTAAAATGATGAATACTAACATATGTACAGTTTCAACTGGGAATTTGTAGTATCAAAAAAAAAAAAGAGTTTTGGATATTGATTACCAACTTTTTAATCCTGACCAATCCCATATGGGGTGGAAGACACTGTTGCAGCTCATCTCCAGGCTCCCTACATCTTTGTAGAGGTGGAGATACAGATTCTACTTCATTATTACTGTAAGGTGACTTAGAGCATCATGCTTCAGTGAATCTTCCAGAAAAATTCTTCATATGTAATGTTATGTAGGGCCACATTTTTGGCGGGAAGCACAGAGGATCAGTTGCTTTGCTTTTCACCAAGAATATCTCTTCCCATTGATTTAAGAAGAGCACCTTCAACTCTTCAACTGAATGCAGTGACCTAGAGTCCCACTCTTCAGTCAACCACATACAAGTAGAATGATGTTTTGGTAGAAGAATGGAGAGAAAATCATACTTCACAGTTCAGTTCAGTTCAGTCACTCAGTCGTGTCTGATTCTTTGCCACCCCATGGACTGCAGCATGCAAGGTTTTCCTGTCGATTACCAACTCCAGGAGCCTACTCAAACTCATGTCTATCGCACTGATGATGTGATCCAACCATCTCATCCTCTGTGATCCCCTTTTCCTCCCACCATCAATCTTTCCCAGCATCAGGGTCTTTTCCAATGATTCCGTTCTTCACATCAGATGGCCAAAATACTGGAGTTTCAGCTTCAGCATCAGTCCTTCCAAAGAATATTCAGGACTGATCTCCATTAGGATGGACTGGTTGGATCTCCTTGCAGTCCAAGGGACTCTCAAGAGTCTTCTCCAACACCACAGTTCAAAAGCATCAGTTCTTTGCCACTCACTTTTCGTTATGGTCCAACTCTCAAATCCACATGTGACTACTAGGAAAACCATAGCCTTGACTGGATGGACCTTTTCTGGTAAAGTAATGTCTCTGCTTTTTAATATGCTGTCTAGGTTGGTCATAACTCTTCTTCCAAGGAGCAAATGTCTTTTAATTTCATAGCTGCAATCACTGTCTGCAGTGATTTTGCAGCCCCCCAAAATAAAGTCTCTCACTGTTTCCGTTGTTTCCCCATCTATTTGCTATGAAGTGATGGGACTGGATGCCATGATCTTAGTTTTCTGAATGTTGAGCTTTAAGTCAACTTTTTTACTCTCCTCTTTCACTTTAATCAAGAGGCTCTTTAGTTTTTCTTCACTTTCTGCCATAAGGTTCTTGTCATCTGCATATCTGAGGTTATTGATATTTCTCCTGGCAATCTTGATTCCAGCTTGTGCTTCATCCAGCCCAGTGTTTTGCATGATGCACTCTGCATGCAAGTTAAATAAGCAGAGTGACAATATACAGCCTTGATGTACTTCGTTCCCGATTTGGAACCAGTCTGTTGTTCCATGCCCAGTTCTAACTGTTGCTTCTTGATCTGCATACAGATTTTTCAGGAGGCAGGTCAAGTGGTCTGGGATTCCCATCTCTTTCAGAATTTTCCACAGTTTATTGTGATCCACACAGTCAAAGGCTTTGGCATAGGCAATAAAGCAGAAGCAGATGTTTTTCTGGAACTCTCTCACTTTTTTTGATGATCCACTGGATGTTGGCAATTTGATCTCTGGTTCCTCTGCCTTTTCTAAATCCAGCTTGAACATCTGGAAGTTCATGGTTCATGCACTGTTGAAATCTGCCTTGGAGAATTTTGAGCATTACTTTGCTAGCCTGTGAGATGAGTGCAATTGTGCGGTAGTTTGAACATTCTTTGGCACTGCCTTTCTTTGGGACTGGAATGAAAAGACCTTTTCCAGTCCTTTGGCCACTGCTGAGTTTTCCAGATTTGCTGGCATATTGAGTGCAGCATTTTCACAGCATCATCTTTTAGGGTTTGAAATAGCTTAACTGGAATTCCATCACCTCCACTAGCTTTGTTGGTAGTGATGCTTCCTAAGGCTCACTTGACTTCGCATTCCAGGATGTCTGGCTCTAGGTGAGTGATCACACCATCATGATTATCTGGGTCATGAAGATCTTTTTTGTGTAGTTCTTCTGTGTATTCTTGCCACTTTTTCTTAATATCTTCTTTTTCTTCTAGGTCCATACCATTTCTTCTCCTTTAATGTGCTCATTTTTGCATGAAAAGTTCCCTTGGTATCTCCAATTTGCTTGAAGAGAAAGATCTCCAGTTTTTCCCATCCTATTTTTTTTCCTGTATTTCTTTCCATTGATAGCTGAGGAAGGCTTTCTTATCTCTCTGTGCGATTCTTTGGAACTCTGCATGCAAATGGATATATCTTTCCTTTTCTCCTTTGCCTTTAGCTTCTCTTCTTTTCTCAGCTATTTGTTAGGCCTTGTCAGACAACCGTTTAACCTTTTTGCATTTGTTTTTCTTGGGGATGGTCTTGATCACTGCCTCCTGTACAATGTCAGGAACCTCCGTCTATAGGTCTTCAGGCACTCTGTCTATCAGATCTAATCCCTTTAATCTATTTGTCACTTCCACTGCATAATCAGAAAGGATTTCATTTAGTTCATACCTGAATGGCCTAGTGGTTTTCCCTATTTTCTTCAGTTTACGTCTGAATTTGGCAATAAGTAGTTCATGTTGTAAGCCACAATCAATTCCAGGTCTTGTTTTTGCTGACTGTATAGGGCTTCTTCACCTTTGGCTGCAAAGAATATAATCAATCTGATTTTGGTATTGACCATCTGGTGATGGCCATGTGTAGAGACTTCTCTTGTGTTGTTGGAGGAGGGTGTTTGCTGTGATACTTCATATTAGTTGCAGATTAAAAGTTAATCAGGATGCTATGGATAGTATTTGGTCATCTGGGGCTCCATTGCCAATGAAAATTTTCAGAGATGAGGTTCAGGGTTCACTGATTGATTGCAAACGCCACCCCTAATTTGGGCTTTTTTCTCTAAATTGCTTTTGTCTGTCAATGGGAAATCTTATCTCAATTAAGTTATTTCACATCTGAAGATCATTAAACCTCCAAAGTGTTTTAGAATTGACTAATAGCTAAAAGAATAACACTTCTAAAATTCTGACACTCTTAAGTGCCACATGAGGGTGGCTTCCTTTAATCCTCAAACTGCCTATGAAATCGACATAATTACTATTCCCATTTTATAGTTCAGACTCATATTTATTGTAAGTGACAGAATCAGGCTTAGAACCCAGACAGTGTGATTCCTAAAGCTTCCATGTTGATATTGTGCCATGCTGTTATATCTGCTAGGGATAGAGTGACATTGATAGCCTGCCCTGGGTGCAAAACTTTCTTGTTTAATTTAGCCATTATGAAGGAGAAAATGTTTTTGTACTTTTATGTCAAAAAATGCTAAATCTTCAGTCCTTTCATTTTAGATACCAATTACAGGGAGTATTTGAGAGGTAGAAATGAGGAACCATTGCCACTATACTTCATGCTCACACATACATACACATACCCGCTTATGCTGAGGAGGGAGTTCCTGATATTTACATATGTGAACTTAAAATTCTCTGGTCCAAAAAAAAAAAAAAATCTCTGGTCCCTCAAGCCTCTAGGTGACCTCATCAAGCTATTTAGGTTGCCTGACCCAGACAGTCATTGTTTCTCTATGAACTGGTTCCACAGGAAATGTTCACAATGTTGATTTCAACCCAAGTGAGAACCAGAGCTGTAAGAATTGGTTATAACTAGAGCTTTAGCTCTGAGATGTTAGGGATCTCCTTAGATAATGTTTTCTCCTTTTCCACATCTCCTGAATATCCCCTATTAAAATATCTAGACTCAGACTGCCCAACTCTCATTATGGTGAAAGAAACCTCAGTGAAAAAAATTTCAAGTTATAAAATATTTAAGAACTACTCTCATCATCCTGGCTTACTGTTCAGGGTTCCCTTTATAAAGAAGGCTCCATTTTTTGCTAGCATTCTTTCTGGTCATTTTTGTTTTCAATTAAAACTAAAGAAATGAAGCTGGCCTTCCAACAGACTCAGTGATGGTAATATGTTCCCATGGTGACACAAGTTACAGAACTGCGGGGTATTCACTGCATCCAGGCTCCTAGAGAGAGGAGAGTTCTATAGGTAGCCAGCCCCAGTGGCATCTTAGTAAGAATTAAGCAACCATAATCTGTTTGCATTTCTATCTGGCTTCTTGTTCCGAAGAAGCTTGAATAAATATTGGCATATTTTATAAATGAGTTGTGGGAGTAAGGAAACCCAATGTTTTTCTCAAATAAAATTATTTCCAGGCAAAAATCATGGGGAGACTCGGTGCAACCCTCAAAACACTGAATATTATATTGTTATTCCTGCAAAACAACTCATCCAATTCTTAGAGCATCCCTCTGAGAGAAACACCAGAAAAGGATTATTAGTCCCAATTGCTTCAGCTGAAGAGGCTAAAAGGAGAAACAAACTTCCAAACAAAATTTTAAAAGCAGGAACTTCCTATGTGCTTTGTGTGGAGGACACTTTATTTTTTCACTTCTCCGCTTAGTGATTTTATGACCATGTGTCACCAAACAAAGCTATAGAGGGAAAAAGAACGTTTGTGAAAGGTACCAAATTGAGATTCCATACGTTTTTCTAAGTTGAAAAATAAAACAGAAAACAAACAAACAAAAAAACATAAGAAATTCCTCCTAAAGTTGTAGAACATGAGTAGGGGGAAAAAAGGAAATGGCAGAGAAGGCAAAGCAAACACTCAGCAAGGTAGTATAATGAATCCTGGAGTCAGACGGGGGAGATGTAGCTTTGAATTAGCTGCTTGATAACTATAGTTCCAGTTGAGCAGTTTAAATCTGGTTTGCTTTTAACTGGTAAAATGGGGATGAAGGTGAATTTAGAGCCTCCCTGATGGGGTGGCATTAATTAAATGAAATAAAACACATTTAAGATGGCCCAGTGCATGATACACATTCTAAAAGCAACAAAGGCTATACATGTTAGCATTTCTGTCAGAAATGGGACAAAACTTGCACTGCATATATACTAATAAGCTATAACTAAATATCCACCATCTACGGGAGGGGAGTTGGCCTCCTGTTGGCTAAATCAGATAAAGTCTTTATAATATTCAATATTATACTGCTCTTTCTAATCCTGCCAACAGGTCAGCATTGATTTGTTCTTCTTTTCAACATAGCAGGAAAAAAATACCAGTCAAAACATGATAGGCTTTAATTCTAGAATCTTAAAATATGCTAAAGAAATGTCAAAAGAGTTTACAGCAAAATAAAGAGGACTAATTTACAAGAGCAAAACATAAGTAAATTATTAAACATGATTAAGCTTAAGCAATATGGAGGTACTCCAAAAAGTATGCAATAAAGAGTATATCAAACCTCTTTATTAACTGCAATTTCTGGCCCCATATAACACTGCTTTCTTGTTTGCTCTATAGAAACTTCTAAAATTGGAATGTGCTAAGAATATTTTAATATTCTCTAATGTGAGAGTGTCTTAAGTGTCTTAAGACACTTTGACTTAATAATCTTGTTGATTATTTCCTGGTTCTCAGAATAATCTGGTCTCATTATTTGCTGGTTGTTATAATAACTGAGCTCAGCTCATTCTTTCCAGAATCATTGGAAGTGGACTTCTTTTTCTCTCCAACTCTCCTCTGAGTTCAGTTGAGAGGCATGGGGGCACCTTTTCCACTCAGCAGTTACCAATTAACCACCTCCTAAGAGCTCAGCAGCTGATCTATAGTTTAAAGAGACCAGACAATCCCCCACTACTGCAATCTTCATTAAATAGAACTAAACATTCTGAGCACTATCACTGAAGGTTAAACAAACACATTTCCTCACAGGATTAAGTAAAGTAAGGCTTCTTAGTACCAACTGAGTCCAGGTAGCCAACAATAGTGATAACACACCTTGCAAGGATTCTAAGCTACTGTCATCAGTACATTAACCTGTTACACAAAAGCCAGTGACTCCACAGAGAAATGTATCCTACTCTAGGAAATGTGTATATTGCTTTAACTAATGGCCTGTTTTGTTTTGTTTTCCAGTTTTCTTCTTGCAGTGTTAATTTTCTCTGGGTGGCTAATACTTAGACCAGTGAGAAAGTCAGCAGAGATTTTGTTTTATTGACTTTATTTCATTTCACATTTAATTATGCCAGATAATAACTGCAGGAATATTATATGGAATCCAAATCACATATACTGAACACAAGGGTGGAGAGTTTGTAGATTCTCTCCTTAATGTATTTGGCCCAAGACTCAGGGATAAATCTCTTCCCTGAGTACTTAGGATAGTCCAAATAATATACTCTCTAACTTTAGAATATAAAGTTTATCTTTAGTTCATCAAGACAAGACAAACACCTTTCTAACTTTAGGCCGGTAACTAGAATTCTCTAAGCCCCAATATGTGCTGTGCTGTGCCAAGTAGCTTCAAGTCATGTCTGACTCTTTGTGACTCTATGGACTGTGGCCCACCAGGCTCTTCTGTCCATGGGATTCTCTAGGCAAGAATCCTGGAGTGGGTTGCAATTTCCTTCTCCAGGGGATCTTCTCGACCCAGGGACTGAAGCCGCATCTCTTACATCTCCTGCACTGGCAGGCAGGTTCTTTACCACTAGCGCCATCTGGGAAACCCAAGCCTCAATATCAGTTCAGTTCAGTTCAGTCGCTCAGTCGTTTCCGACTCTTTGCAACCCCATGAATCACAGCACGCCAGGCCTTCCTGTCCATCACCAACTCCTGGAGTTTACTCAAACTCATGTCCATCGAGTCGGTGATGCCATCCAGCCATCTCATCCTCTGTCGTCCCCTTCTCCTCCTGCTCCCAATCCCTCCCAGCATCAGGGTCATTTCGAATGAGTCAACTCTTTGCATGAGGTGGCCAAAGTACTGGAGTTTCAGCTTCAGCATCAGTCCTTCCAATAAACACCCAGGACTGATCTCCTTTAGGATGGGCTGGGTAGATCTCCTTGCAGTCCAAGGGACTTTGAAGAGTCTTCTCCAACACCACAGTTCAAAAGCATCAATTCTTTGGTGCTCAGCTTTCTTTATAGTCCAACTGTCACATCTATACATGACCACTGGAAAAACCATAGCCTTGACTAGACAGACCTTTGTTGGCAAAGTAATGTCTCTGCTTTTTAATATGCTATCTAGGTTGGTCATAACTTTCCTTCCAAGGAGTAAGCGTCTTTTAATTTCATGGCTGCAATCACCATCTGCAGTGATTTTGGAGCCCAGAAAAATAAAGTCAGCCACTGTTTCCCCATCTATTTCCCATGAAGTGATGGGACCAGACGCCATGATCTTAGTTTTCTGAATGTTGAGCTTTAAGCCAACTTTTTCACTCTCCTCTTTCACTTTCATCAAGAGGCTCTTTAGTTCCTCTTTGCTTTCTGCCATAAGGGTGGTGTCATCTGTATATCTGAGGTTATTGATATTTCTCCTGGCAATCTTGATTCCAGCTTATGCTTCTTGATATTAGCATGTATCGCACAGGCTAATCCTATTAGGGCTGTTAAAGTTAGTGACTCAGTCATGTCCGACTCTTTGCAATCCCATGGACTGCAGCCCACCAGGCTCCTCTGTTTATGGGATTTTCCAGGCAAGAATACTGGAGTGGGTTGCCATTTCCTTCTCCAGGGTATCTTCCTGACCCAGGGATTGAACCTGGGTCTCCGGCATTGTAGGCGGATTCTTTACCATCTGGGCCACCTGTCTCATTAGGGCTGTAGTAAGCATTAAATGAGAATACTTAGCATAGTACCTGGTCAAGAATGAGTATTCTGTAAGGATTGCCTACTAGCAGCAGCAGTGATAACAACATGAAAAACATGAGACTGGTAAAATTTTTTCAGTGTCAAGTGGTACTCATCAAAGTTGTAAAGTTTATAGCTTTTAATCCAGCATATCTACCTCCTGGTGTCTATCCTAGAGAAATAATCTCATATGCAGCCCAAGGGCTATGTAAAATGCTATTAATGTATCATTTGCTATAACAAAGGTAACTGAAATTGCTTACATGTTCATTATTGGTAAAATTATTAAGTAATCAATATTACATTTTTTCAGTGTAATGTCACACAACAGTTGAAAACACTGATCTCCATGTATTGACACCTAAAAAAAAAAAATCCCTAAAATGTGTTATTAGGTAGGAAGAAAAATCCAAGTTCAGAACAAATGTCTAATATGATGTAATTTGTATTTGGGGGGGAAAGCCACGTATGTAAAACATATATGTATTCCTCCACGGTGATTTATCCAGGAGAACATATGGCCCTATTGAAAATAATGAGAGGCAGCCACAGGACTGTAGTTAATGCCATTGGGAAAGAGGCTCTTTCCTGGTGAGGGTGAAGCACTTCAGGACTGCTGGCTATCTTGGACACTTTCTGAAAGATTCTGGCCAAGGATGAGACGAATTTAGAGAAGTATGGTGATGAAAGCTGGGCAGGGAGATCTCTGATGAATAAAGCCCTGGGATCTAAGGAAGCCACAAGCTAGGTCTATCCCTTGACACTGTAGTTCCAGAAGCAGTACCTTCCATCTGTTAAGGAGTCAGTTTGGGTCCCATTTGTGTTTTTCACTTGCAAATGAAATGTACTCAAAATCCCAGGTAACTTCTCCTTCCTCTCTACCAACAATTTTTTAAAAATATGTTTAGCCCTATATTCAAATAGAATTTTACATAAAGCTCCAGTGTGTAAATCCAGCTAGTAGTGAAAAGTAAAGAGGGGTAAGATCACAGTCCTCAGAAGCCTGAGCCAGCTGGGCTGGGCCCTGTGTTTCAAATAGGACTTTCAGAGGGTGTATCTGTGTTCCCCGAGACAAACCAATTAAACATTCACCACCTCAATGTCTTTATCTCAAATGGGTATAACAATATGTTTCCTATCTATCTTTTAGGTTTGTTAAGAAAAAAGGAACAGCTCTTAAGGCATTTGGGGAATATGGAAAATTTTTTTAAAATTTAAATCCAAAAAAAAAAAAATTTAAATCCCTGTTCCAGTATCAAGTCTGAGTCTATAATAAAGATTCATTAACCTTAAAAGGGGCTTCCTTGGTGACTCAATGAAGACTCTGCCTGCAATGCAGGAGAAAATGCACCATCTCAAGCAAAGAGATGATAGTATTCAAAACTTACAATGATCTCAACTTCAAAGTACAGCAAACTCTTCAGCATACCCTCTGTAATTAGGCTTGTAACCACCACACTAAATAAAAGGCGATGAAAACTCAACAGCCACAGATCTTCCATTGTGATTTAGAATGTATACCTACAGATTTCACTTTGTCTTTGAGTCTGGTGTAATCAGTTCTGGCATTGCACTAAGAAAAATGATTCAGTAAATCAACAAAAACAAGAACTAGAAACAAGAATAATATTAATTAATAGCTCACATCTGGCAGGAAGGGGTCTGGTATTCACCAAATTCTAAAATGAAGATTTCAAGGAGGCGTGTATCATCTAGAATTATAAACAGCCATGGAGATCATCAAGAACTAGACTGGTAAGTAAGTTTTCTCTCTGATGCTAATTCAAATTTGTTTTTAGTGAATGTTTTTCGAAGTTGTGTGAATGTGTCACAAAAGACTAGTGATATTTGCCTTGGCATGGAAAGGCAGAGATGGAGCTCTCATGCTGTGCATAGGAAACCTCTGATTTAGCGCCAACTTTCACTTTGCCAGTGAGCAAGCAGTGACTGACCACTAAACACTGATATAGCTCTGATAGGCATGAACACCATGTTGGAGATCCTTAGGCCATTTCAACATAAATCTATTTATTCAAGTTTTTGAGCTAGAGATTCCATCTTAATAGTATTCTGAAAATTCCAGAAGATGAATTCCTCGTTATCTTCTGTCAATCCTTCAAACAGAGAATTCAATTAAGCATACAACTCTTACCTAGGAGAAAAACATATTGCCAGAAAATATTTCCAAGGAACAGTTGAAAGACCTCTAGATCCTTGGTCATTCAAATCTAGACTAGGCAAAGAGCTGGAAGGAAAAGGAACAAACTTTTTATTCATGTTTTCAAGGAGGAAGGCATAGTATTAGTGATGGGTAATTTAATAGGTCTTTTCTGTCACAAGTTTTTGTTCAACCTGAGGGATTCACACTGAAAGATGTTGATTTCGCCATTTGAACAGTTCATGTTCTTCCTTGCCAGATGAAACAATGGTCTTTTCATGAAGACACTCGGGAAATATGATAGAGTTGCACTGAATTTATAGGAAGAATAGCTCTACAAACACAGAGAACAATAGTCTTTTTTATTTTCTTTAAAGCTATTGATGAGTTAATGAATCTTTCTTAACTGGTGGTGGGCATCTTCTCTTCCTTCCATGGCTCGAAAGCTTGCTAAGAGTCTTATTTTCTCCTCTTCCTTACAGGGCTTGTTATCGAGGCCTTCAAAGCCATTCTCCCCCCCTTGCTGCCAAAATCAGGTCCTATCTCAATTTGTCAGTCTCACATTTCACCATCAGACCCACTTGACCCCAGTCTTTCCATGGGAAACGACCTATAGGCTTACCGGAATTTACAATTGTAACTTTAATTATTATCATTTTTTTTTAATTTGGCCATGCTGCATGGCTTGTGGGATCTTAGTTCTGAAACCAGAGACTGAACACCAGGCACTAGCATGTGAAAGTGCAGAGTCCTAACCATCGGACCACCAGGAAATTCCCCATGATTATAATTTTCATTGTAGGATTTGATGCTTAACGTTGGTCTACCTACTAGAGGAAAAATTCCATAAGGAAGATCTGTGTCTTTGTTTGGTTCAATAAATATCCAATGAATTGAACTATATCCCCTAGAGCAAAAAGTTCCATAAGGAAGATCTGTGTCTTTGTTTTGTTCAATATCCAGTGAATTGAACTACATCTCCTCCTGACCCCACCCCGCAACTCTGCCTGTGTCTGTCTCTGGGTCTTTGATAATGTGTCTACATTAGACTATGAATTCCATAAAAGGAGGAGTTATGGAACTTGTCCATTTTTATATTCTCTCAACCAGACACTCACACCTTTCCCACATCAGCTTCCTGACCCATGCTCATATCAACAACAGATCACCTACAACACTCAGTGTTGATTCCTTTCTAGGTTTTTCTTCTTCCTCTTACAAAATAAATAAATAAATAAAAGACCCGTTACTAGAACTGTTTATGGTGAAGGCAATCTTTTCACTTTTGTTTGCAGTATTTTTCTGGTGATTTTCACCTTGCTTCTGAATCCCAATCTTATGTAACCCATTACATGACTGGCTATATTCTTATTAAAAATAAATAAATAAAAATAAAGAAAGAAATCAAGATATCTCACCCTGCATGCTTCTCATTAGCTAGATTCTGTGTTTAGCCTTAAGGATTATGGATATAAATAGACAACATACATAAACAAGCAAATACACAAGATACTTTCTTCTCGACTCCTGGGTCAGGAAGATCCTCTGGAGAAGCGATAGGCTACCCTCCAGTATTCTTGGGCTTCCCTTGTGGATCAGCTGGTAAAGAATCCGCCTGCAATGTGGGAGACCTGGGTTTGATCCGTAGGTGGGGAAGATCCCCTGGAGAAGGGAAAGGCAACTCACTCCAGTATTCTGGCCTGGAGAATTCCATGGACTGTATAGTACGTGGGGCCACAAAGAGTTGGACACGACTGAGAGATTTTCACTTTCACAGAGACGTTCACATAAACACAAAAAGCAAATATAGTTAAATAATAAAAGTATTTTGCCTATAAGAATCAAGCTCTGTAATCTGTAAAATGAACAAGCAAATGAGAAATAAGCCCTGCTTTTAACAAACATTCTAACTTGGAAAAGTCATGCCAACTAAGGAATGCCAGTTGTCACCCAGTTCTCTAAGAAATGAGTCCTTTGTCACTGCAATTGCTGACCTGCAGTGTACCCTGAAAAGAATTCAGGTGAAGAATTGAGAACAAGACACTCTGTGCTCTGGGAAAATGCCTTCAGACAGATATTTTTAGGAAAAAATTTTTATGAATCCAGATTCTTGCATCGTCCCATACTTAGAAAAGCACTAGAACTGTTAAACGAGGTATCAGTTCCTCGTGACTAGCAGTAAATGTTTGATTTGAATGTACCCCTTTGCCAAAATCCTATATATGCTGGCCTCCCCCTCACCTCTTTGACACAGTTCCTCAGAGCTATCTGAGAGGCTGTCTCCTGGGCTATAGTCCTCAGCAAATCCCCAAATAAAACTCAACTCACAGCTCTCACAGTGTGTTTTGGTTTTTTTTTTTTTCCCCTCAAGTTAATAGTCACAACTACAGAAATGCACTAATGTGCCTTAGGTGGTATATCAGATATGCAGGCAGGGCGCGAGGAAAGGAGGGGCTGATTTTATATTGGACGGGCCATTTTATATTAAAGGGTCCAAAGGAGCTTTGGAAAGGGGATGACAGTCGTATGAGTTTTAGACAGCATCACTGACTCAATGGACATGAATCTAAGCAAACTCTGGGAGACAGTGAAGACCAGGGCAGCCTGGCATGCTGCAGTCCATGGGGACACACAGTCAGATACAACTTAGCAACTGAACAACAACAACAATGAGTCTTTAGGAATGAATATGAAACTGACAACCTGTGAAAGGCAGATGTTTGGTAGGACAGTGGCTACAAGCTTAAGTGTACATAAGATTTGTATGCCTCTAACACTTGAGATTCTGATCCAAAATATCTGATTCCATTAAATGGGGCCTAGAAAACTGAAATTCCATTAAAAGGGACCTTGTTAACTGGCTCTGGTGGTTCTCATGTAAGTACTGAGCCCCCCCCTCACCTTTTTCTCCAGATTCACTGCAAATAAAAGATTGCAGCTGCCACTGCTGATAGGAAATAAAAGGTCAGTAAAATTAATCTGACCTTTCTCCATGTTCCCAGTGTACAAGTTGGAGGTATTTTCAAAGCATGCGATATCTAACCTGAAGTCTGTAATCTATAGTTTTAGGGGGTATAGATGACTTTGGACTCAGCCATGCATACTGGTTTTCAATTCTGCTTACCATCAGCTCTCCACAAGTAGGAAAAAGGACCAACAGGCCGTTTAGTCACATCATGTAGAGTTCCTGAGGCTCACACTAGTTTTAGGGGACCAGAGCAATGTTTTATTTTGACACAAAAGAAAAAATATATATATAAATTTTAGCTCAAAAAATGATTTAGTACATAACATTATACATTTGTTTTTATACCAGTGCAGTCATGAGATATAATTGTAATATATTTTTATAGAGAAAGAGATCCCAAAGGCAAAGTGCCTAGAACCCATAAAAGTCAGCATGCAGCCAAGAAAGAGGATGAAGAAATGCAAAAGGAATAGAAACTCTTTACATTAGGTACTGAACTGTGTCTCTTGTGTATCAGAAGGAAGACATTTATTATTCCAGCAAAGAATCTGAAAAAGATAAAGGACTTGGATTTCCGGGAAGAGATCATTTGGCTTTCTAAATCCATGTATTAACTGCTGGGATTTAAAATCCTCCCAGAATCTAAAAAGAAATGATACAGATGAACTTACTTATAAAACAGAGACTTACAGACTCAGAGAATGAACTTATGGTTGCCAGGAGGAAGGAGTAGTTAGGGAGTTTGGGATGGACATGCACACACTGCTATATTTAAAATGGCATTAATCCAAGGACCTGTGTATAGCACAGGGAACGCTGCTCAATGTTATGTGGAAGTCTGGATGTGAGGGGGGTTTGGGAGAGAATGGATACAAGCACATGTATGGCTGAGTCCCTTCACCGTTCACCTGAAACTATCACAACATCATTAATTGGCTGTACCCCAATACAAAATAAAAGTTTCAAAACAAAATAAAATCCTTCTAGAGTTCAGTCTTTAATTAGGATCAATATCCCTTGAGGATTCACAACACTCTGGACAACCATTCAAGGAGAAGGTGCAAGAAAGGGCAGTAAACAGGGAAAACCTGATGTCTCTCAAACAGTCCTTTAACCATGATAGTGGCTATGTATTTGAATTTCATAAGGTTTCTGGAAAAGGCCCATCTGGCATTCAATTTTATTTTAGACAGAACCCAGATGTCAGCAGAACACGTAGTTAAAAACAAAACAAAACTACTCTGGGTGACGTCAATAAACTTATATGATTATTCTGCAACTCTTTTCACTCTGAAATTGTCTATACACCACGGATGGGTTATTATTTTGTTACCAGAGCTCTGATTAACTTACCTGTTGGCCTGAAACTTTATTATTATTAGGAACTGTCTACATTTTACATAATGAAAATCAATTACTCTAATAACCAGGAGACATGTTTCAAATACATATTTTTTAAGTGGCTCTTGTATTCAAATTCCTCACTTTGGCATTTGAAGCCCTTCAAAATTTGGCACCAAGGGAACTTTAGGCTGTTCTCTCAGTAGTATCCGGCTCTCTCCCTGCGCTCAAGCCAAAGTGGACCATGTGTCACTTCAGTGCATCGCCAGAATTTTCCCAATGCCATGTCCTTGATGAAGTTGTTCTTATGAATGGAGTCCCATCCTCATCTGGGTCCACGCTGACACCCCTCTTCTGAGAAGCCTTTACTGCTACTCAGGTGGGCCCTTTCCCTTTTTCAACACCCCTTGATACTTTTCTGTACCGCTCTTATTGGCTTGCTTATTTTCCATATTATGTTTTAGCTATATTTATGTATTTCCTATCTCCATCATTAAGTTAAGTACAAAGTATTATTCGTTCAGTCGTGCCCAACTCTTTGCAAACTCATGGTCTGTCCATGGAATTCTCCAGGCAAGAACACTGGAGTGGGTTGCCATTCCTTTCACCAGGGGATCTTCCTGACTCAGGGATCGAATCCGGGCCTCCTGCAATGCAGGCAGATTCTTTACCATCTGAACTACCTGGGAAGCCCATAAACAAATGTAGAGATAGTTTTTCAGGTGACAGTAAATACTATGAAAGTAAAGGAAACAGAGAGAGGAGGATGGAGAATGAGGATGGGGCCTGTGACATTATACAACATGGTCAGAGAAAAGTGAAAGTGAAAGTCGCTCAGTTGTGTCCAACTCTTTGTGACCCCATGGACTATACAGCCCATGAAATTCTCCAGGCCAGAATACTGGAGTGGGTAGCCTTTCCCTTCTCCAGGGGATCTTCTTGACCCAGGAATCGAAGCGGGGTCTCCTGCATTGCAGGTGGATTCTTTACTAACTGCACTACCAGAGAAGTAACGCCCAGTAAGTTTCTTCGAAAGAACACAAATAAGCTGAGAATGGCATCTCACTGTCTTTCTACTTACTCTGCCTTACTTTTCTTCACAGCACTTACCACCACTTGAAACAGCATAATCTATATTAATTTGTAAATCTGTCTTCCAATTAGGAATGTAATATCCATGAAAGCAGGAACCTGCTCTTTTATTCACTGCTGTATCTTCAGTGATGAGGGAGGACCTTGCCTTGGATTAATATTTGCAAAGTAAATATGTTTGAGTGGATAAATAACTGATAAGCTGATGTTCAGTCTCTAAGTTGCATCTGACTCTTTTGCGACCCCATGGATTGAGGCCCTCTGGGCTCCTGTCTCCAGGGGATTTTCCAGGTAAGAAAACAGGAGTGTAAGTTGTTGCTGTTGTTTAGTCACTAGATCATGTCTAACTCTTTGCGACCCCATAGACTGTAAACCACCAGGCTCCTCTGTCCGTGGGATGTCTCACAGCTAAATATGTTAGTTACATGCAACTTTTCATACCCATTCAGACTGCAGGTGAGATAACTTTGGAGATGGAATACCAAATCAATCTGTATTAGGCCTAAATGAAAGGCCACATAAGGGACATAACTAGAGAAGTAAAAGATGGTGTTTATGGAGGGGGTGTATTTTGACAAAGCCACCCAAGAGGGCCATATTTAATGCCAGTAACAGAAACTCTGTGTTTGAAAAACCCATGTAAAGGGCTCTTAAAGAGAGAGAAAAAGCAACACAAATCATAAACAGGTTATTATTTAACCCAATGAAGATCATACACTTCAGGCATTTTATAAGATTCTGGATATAAAGTCGGTGAGTCACAGCAACATTCATACAGAGAAAAACAGAAAGAAACTACACCAACTTATAGCCTTTGATAAGAGAGTAATGATAGCTTGGGAACCTGGCTGGCACAGCAAAAGGGTCTCCATTTGTAAACGGAACAAACAACCTATGGAGCACCTGCTGGGATTAGGGATTTCAATGGGCACTGGGTACACAATAGGGAATGCAACAGATAAAGTTCATACAGAACTCACCACCTAGATTCTCACTGAACTCCCCTCTCCTTGAGTCCTTCTTGGCACAGAGAGCAGAATGCATTTGGTGTGAGACAAAAGCGCTGAAGTCAAGAAGAGGTGTCAAGACAGGAGATATAAAACACCTCGGGGCAGGTGGTAAGCTCTGTTGGTTGAACCCAAAACCATAACTATCTAAGAAGACACTCTGTCTCTTTCACTTCCAGCTGAGGACCTGGGGTAAGTGCTAAAACTTACTCATTTTAATATTTCTATTCATAGGAAATTCCATATTCTGTAACATAAGAAAACTTTCCCCTTTGTTTTTTTCCTAAGCATTGAAGTTTATCTTTAATGTATTATTCAGGTTGGGCAATGATTAATTAATCAGAACCCTTTTGTACTGGGAGAAGAAAACCAGGCTCTTGGCTAAATAACACCAGATGTTCCAAGTTAGAGTCTGTCAAGAGGATGACAGTGTCAAACATTATTGTTAATTATGCAGTAAAAATTACAAGAGTGTAGAAATGAATCTGGATTTTTAGGGGAAATCTTTTTCCCAGTATTTTTGGCATATACACGATGCCACTAAAATGCCAGCTCTAGCTAATGACTTGTATAAAGAGAAAATAATCAGTAAATGAATGCTATATCCCTCAGTTTCAAATTCTGACTGCAAGCCCATTTAATAAAGAGTATTAGTATATGAAACTGGATTTGTTGTTCCACAAGTACATAATTTTATCTCAAGAATTTCAAAGAACTGGACCCACAAGCACAGGTTCCTATGGGAAGAAGTCTCACCAACCAAAAGACTTAACTCTTAAAAACTAGCCTAAGGGAGAGATTTAGCTAAACAAATATCAATACACTTGTTAGTTAATCTTTCCAAATCTTAGATATTGCTAGATTTGGCTCAATAACTGATGCCTACATATAAGGGTCAGATATTTTCTTTTATTCTGCAACATAGTATCCAAGGCTCTCAGGCTTTCAGAGAAAATGGTCACTTTTAAACACTTGACAGGGTAAATCAGATGTGAGATATGAATCCATCAAGTAAGAATAGGAGTAAAGGCTTCAGCCAAAAAGGAAAAATTCATTTTCCACAATCAGAAGAGAATGACTCCTGTGAGGAAGAGAATTTAGGACATTGCTTTCTGATTTGAAGGGTATATTTTGATTGTAGAGCAGAAACCCCAATATAAAAATGCTACTCCATTTAGGTTGCATTCCTGGAAAATTCTAGTCCTGTTAAATGAAAGCAGACACACAATGCTTTTAGTGTATCTCTCCTCAAAACTGAATTCTGGATAAAATTCAATATGCCAGAAGTTCATCTTGTCAGCTGTTGAACCGAAGTACCTCTGTATATCCAAGAAATGGATCAGTCCATCCTTACAACACAGAGAAAGTGTGACTGGATAGTTTATTTTAGAACCAAAGGCACCACCTAGAACTATCTATGAACTGGATAATATAAAAGGTTTTGTAGGCTGGAGAGTAAAAATCCCTACTGTGCCAAAGAAAAATAGGGTGAATTTTTCCACTGCTCAGGTCTCACCCTTCCCGTCACATCTTTAAAACAATCTCAGTGAGTCCTGGGCTTCCCTTGTGGCTCAGCTGGTAAAAAAATCCACCTGCAATGTGGTAGAACTGAGTTCGATCCCTGGGTTGGGAAGATTCCCCCGGAGAAGGGAAAGGCTACCCACTCCAGTATTCTGGCCTGGAGAATTCCATGGACTGCATAGTCCATGGGGGTGAAGAGTCAGACATGACTGAGCAACTTTCACTTTCAGTGAGTCTTACTTATCATTCATATATCCTTTCAGTTCTTCAGTCATTAAACCATTTATATATAAACTGTATATACTATGTGACAGATACTATGTAATATAAAATAATTTCCTTCTTTCCTCCCTCCTTCCCTGGCACAAATAACCATTGAGGATCTATCATGGATCCATGAGCAAGAAAGTCAAGGTCACTGTTCTCAAGGAACTGGTGGTTTACTGGATGGCAGCACACAAGTGAACAGAAAAAATAAACAAGAAAATACCATATTTAGCTACTCTTGTCTTGTGAGGAAAACAAACGAAGGCATAGAGATAGCAAGTGCCTGAAGATGGGTTAACAGTTTAGACCTTTCCAAACAGCTGAAGTTTTACCAGTCAAGAAAATATTAATATCTGGGGAACAGCACAGAAACAGCAATTGCCCAGGCCCTGAGCTCCGAGCCATTTTGGCATGTTGAAGGTACACAGAGTTCAATGTGAAAAACAACAAGAACAACTTACAAGACGCTCACAGACCAGTCGTTGCTGTGGTCTGTCCTTCACTACTTCCCGGAGTTTCCTCAGACTCATGACCATTGAGTTGATGATACCATCCATCTCACCCTGTGTCATCCCCTTCTCCTCCTGCCCTCAATCTTTCCCAGCATCAAGGTCTTTTCCAATGAGTCGTCAATTCGCATCAGACCAGTATAGAGATTCTTAATGTGTTTCTCATTGACAACACCATTGAATGTATGATGAGAGCTACAGACACCCTCCCCAGAAAAACACCCAGCCATGCACTCACAGTGCTCACAGGCACGCACCAAATACCAGGTAAACTATCTCAAGGGGGTCATGGGTCCCTTGATGCCCAACAGTATATTTACTGGAGATTGAGGGACTCTTGAAATAGTAGAAGAAAGAATGACTTTTGGTGTTATGATGCTGCTCTTAAAATCTGAATTAACTAATTCATACTGAGTTGCACGTTCATGCTGAGCATTTTCAGATGCATCACTAATATAATGTTTACATAGGAACTGACAATCTCAGAGATGCAGAACTGATTTGCAAAGTTAGCCTAAATGGACTTTTGTGTTTCAGCTCCTGCCTGGGCTTGGAGCCTTTTTTTAAAATTCATGCTTCAATTGTCACTTCCAACACCTACCCAATTTAGTGTCATCTGCAGGTTTCATTAGCAAGCTGCTTATCAAGCTCTTCCAGGTCATTAATGGAGCTGTTAAATATCTCGGGTCCTCACCCACCTCTGAGGACGCCTGCTGATTACACAGAGACTCATTTATCATTTTTCAGCTCCGGGGAATCTAGGGACAACTTCAGATACGAGGATGATGTTTCAGCCCAAATCAAAGATCCTTTTCAAATTTCAAGATTTGCCTAATTAATTGCACCTTAGGGAATCAAGCCCAAGAGGATGGACATATTGCTTCTAAGGAAAGTAACCATATATATTATCAATTTACCAGGATGTTTTTGAGATGGGTACTGTAAATAATAACCCATGATAACAGATATAAACTAAAAGCCATTCAAGGCAAGCCAGGATGATTGTCTTAGATTTCTGTACCTTCAGATTCTCTTAAGGTTTACTGGCACCAAGTATGTGGCAGGTATAAATGAATACATACACACACACACACGCACACATGCACACATTATTGTTAATGCTTAGTTGCTAAGTTGTGCCTGATTTTCCAGGCAAGAATCCTGGAGTGGATTGTCATTTCCTTCTCCAGAGCATCTTCCTGACCCACGGATCGAATCCACATCTCCTGCAATTGCTGCACTGGCAGGGGAATCCTTACCACTGTGCCCCCTGGAAAGCCTGGAAATAATATGTGTGTGTATATATATATTTATATTTATATATAACATCCTTAAAAGATAATGCAAAGACATAAATTGAATTCCAGTCTCCAAAGTCATAGAAGCACTCTTCAGAACAATATTACAGAAATCCCAAATCTGTTCCCTAATTTCCCATGAATTTGTCTTTTTTTCACTTGTCACCTATGAATTCTTTCTTTTATTTTTTTGCTACTTGGCAACTTCTATCCTACAATGGGAACATTTTTCATCAAATTTTGTGGATTATATCCTAGCAGAATAGGCCCTTTTAGAATATTAGTGATGGGAAAAGACTTGAGATCAACAGTTGCAGAAAATACTCCCCCCAACCCAACACTGAACTCTAGAAACTCATAACTAAAAAAGGAACTCTCCTCCTTCCTCTCTCTGCATTTTTACTGGAAGCCCTGTGGCTTATTATTACTTTAAGGACATAATCAGCAAAAAGCAGGAATCAACTACTTTCTAGGTGTGGCAAAATCATGAGGTAATAACATATCTCACTTGGGAATACATTTTCTATGTGTAAATTAAAAGCCTACAGGCAAAACCCATTGCTTTTCCCTCACTTAAAAGCCACTCAATCATTCCCTCAAATGCTTATGAAACCCTGTCTCAAGCCAAATTCTATTTAAAATCTTTAATTGTGACTTCTATGAGTCCTGATGCATTAGTCTCTCCAATTTGTACCCCCCACTTAAGTTTTAAAATGCATACTTCCAGGGTTTATATATCTATGATTTATTATGCCGAAATAAGAACAGCTTTTAGAAGACTTTTTAAAACATCACTTGAAGTATTTAAACTCTATTGCTAAAAAAAAATAAAAATACAGGTCACATTTTGCTGCTGGTAAATGAAATCAGACAGGCCAAGGTTAAGTAAGTAGTCAAATATGAACTGCACAGTGTACCAAATATGAATATTTATTCTTTATTATTTGTGTACTTTTTTTTTTAATCAGAAAAACACAATCAATTGAAAAAGTCACTCCAATTGGGAAGGAAGGTTAGTTTACAACTTTGAAGAGCTAAATAGACTATTTGAAACATATATATATAGACAGCTATACGAAAGTCCTCCTGCCAAGTTTACTGAAAATGCTTGCAAAAATCTGCCGAGGGCAAAAGAGGCAAATCGAATGATTCAAAAGTCAAAGAGGTTTCATTAAAAACACAAACAAGCAGAAACCCTTGTGTCTCATAAAAAGTTGGTTTCTTCCCATCACTCCGAGGAGTTTGCAAGAGTCCCTTCAATCATACAAGTTCACCTCCTGCTGAACTTCACTTGTCTGTATTTAGGAGATCCACATACCTGTGTGGCAAAGAGCATGTCTTTACAGAGCCCCTATTGTGTGCAATTACTATTCAAATTAGTAGCTCTCACTTAAGAATCCTTTAAGGGAATAAAAAATGCTGATACCAGAGATGCAGTCCAAACAGATTCCAATGTAAACCAACAGGAGTGGGTGAAGCTACAACATTTTTAAGAGCTCTCTAGGTGACTTTGATAGTCATCAAGTGTTGAAGACCTCTGATTTGGGTGATGTGTATTTTGAAATGCCTCCACAATAATTGGCTAGAGAAGGATAAGGGTTGTGGTGCAAAAAAGGAGAAACAGAAGTAGAAACCTTCACAATAGGTAAGACGCAAGTGGAAAGATAATAGAGTCTTCAGTTCAGTTCAGTTGCTCAGTTCAGACTCTTTGTGACCCCATGGACTGCAGCATGCAAGGCCTGCCTGTCCATCACCAACTCCCAGAGTTTACTCAAACTCATGTGCATTTAGTCGGTGATGCCATCCAACCACCTCATCCTCCATCATCCCCTTCTCCTCCTGCCTTCAATCTTTCCCAGCTTCAGGGTCTTTTCAAATGAGTCAGCTCTTTGCATCAGGTGGCCAAAGTATTGGAGTTTCAGTTTCATCATCAGTCCTTCCATTGAATATTCAGGACTGATTTCCTGTAGGATGGACTGGTTGGATTTCCTTGCAGTCCAAGGGACTCTCAAGAGTCTTCTCCAACACCACAGCTCAAAAGCATCAATTCTTTGGCGCTTAGCTTTCTTTATAGTCCAACTCACATTCATACGTGACTCCTGGAAAAACCATAGCTTTGACTAGATGGACTTTTGCTGGCAAAATAATGTCTCTGCTTTTTAATATGCTGTCTAGGTTGGTCAAAGTTTTTCTTCCAAGGAGCAACCATCTTTTAATTTCATGGCTGCAGTCACCATCTGCAGTGATTTTGGAGCCCCCCAAAATAAAGTCTGCCACTGTTTCCATTGTTTTCCCATCTATTTGCTGTGAAGTGATGGGACTGGATGCCATGATCTTAGTTTTCTGAATATTTTAAACTTCAATATTTTCACTGTGATAAGTTGTGGGGATCCAGTGATGAACAAAACCAGCCAGGGGCCCTGAGACAACGAAGACTTCTAACTGTAACAACTTTAGTAAAAGAAAAGTTCTGTGAGAACATGCAATTGGGTGCTTTTGTTGGCAAATTACATGAGCAACTTTCAGTTGAGATCAGAAGGCAGAGGAGAAATAAACCAGGTGAAGAGGGCAGGAGTGCAGACAGAGTGCAGACAGCCCATGTTCAATGACAGAAAGAAGGAAAGTTTGGCCGGGACTGAGCACAAAAAGGGGAGATTTTAACTGGGAGTCATAGGTATCCAGTGGAGTGTCACATTTAGAGCCTTGCTGAAAGACTAACACGACAGCCCGGGGCAGGGAGTGAAATGGCCGGGCTAAGTGCTGGGCACTCTACTCCCTTGGATATTCATTAATCAATAGCCAAGTAGAAACCAGAGGGCAGGAGCTGTGCACAGACCATAGTGGGTTCTGGGTTGTCAACCTCGGTCCTGACACTAATTTCCTCTCGGACTGGAGCAAATCATTTAGCATCTCTTTGTTTTATCTATAGAATACAATGAATAGTGGACTCTTGCTCCTAAGGCATACTAGGTAAAGATTAATTGAGATCACATTTCTTGAGCCCCTGTCACTAAGACATGCCTATTAAGTGTTAGTTATTCTTATTAGGACTCTGTAGAGTCTGCTTGAGTCAGAGATCAGACATAAACACAGATACTTCAGACCCAACGAATGGAGGATGCCGTGAGGACCATGGGGGACCTGAAATAAAGGCCAGTAAGAGGACAGAAGTGGAAGGGGGCTGATTTTGAATTAAGGAACTGGAAAAGACTTTGGGGGAGAGAAGACGCCTTAACAAAACCTTGAAGAGCAAACAGTGCCATCTTCCTGTTCTCCTCCGGTTTATCTTGCTGCCCACTCTTTCATCTCTGTTACTTTCTGTGTTTTAAACAACAGTCAAGCACAAGTCTCCTTTCACCTCAAGCCAGAGAGCAGAAGAGAAGCGGAGATCTGGTACAAAGGCAAGACACGGACACAGAGGAGGAGGGGCTGAGCTCAATTTCTACAGGCAGGTTGAATAAAGAAGAGTGCTTCACAACCTAAATGTCCATTGGCAGAGGAATGGATAAAGAAGATGTGATATGTATATACAATGGAATATTACTCAGCTATTAAAAAGAATGAAATAATGCTATTTGCATCAACATGGATGGACTCAGAAAGTGTCATACCGAGTAAAGTAAGTCAGACAGAGAAGAAATATTGTATGGCATCTCTCTCTCTCTTTTTTTTTTTTTTAGCAACCAAAACCAGCTCACCCATTTATTTGACTGAGAACATTAAGGAAGACAACAAAATTCAACAATTTTTAATAAAATTCCTATAGAAAACTCAGTCTCAGGGCAAACATTCAGTTCTCCTTTCCATGTATGGCATCTCTTATATGTGGAATCTAAAAGGAAATGATACAAATGAACTTACAAAACAGAAAGAGACTCACAGACTTGAAAATGAACTTACAGTTGCTAGGAGGAAGGGCTAGTTAGGGAGTTGGGGACGGACATGTACACACTGCTATGTTTAAAATGGAAAACCAACGAGGACCTACTGTATAGCACAGGGAACTCGGCTCCATGTTATGTGGCAGCCCAGATAGGCGTGGGTTTGGGAGAGAATGAATACATGGCTATGTATGGCTGAGTCCTTTAGCAGGTCACCTGAAACTATCACAACGTTGTTATTTGGCTATACCCCGATACGAAATAAAAAGTTCAAAAGAAAAAATAAAGTGGCAGAAAGAGAGATGAAGAGTGTTTCATACTTACCCAAATATTTTGTGTGTTACTTGCAAAGAAGATGATTTAGATTGGTGTATTTTTATAACTTGCAAACAATATACTTAAAAGGAAAACCCTTGTTCAAAGCAATATTCATCGTACAGTTTTTGTCGTTGCCAGCTTACTTATTTTTTTTTAATTATTGAAGTATAGCTAATTTACAATGTCATGCTAGTTTCTAGTGCACAGAGTTCATCTTAGATTTTTATACTTCACCAGGGGGCAGGGAATATTCCTCTGAGCATATCAGTGCTGTGCAAGAGTACTCTGCGGGCTCCAAACTGGTGACAGCACTGGACCATTAGTATACCATTAGTATACCACTAGTATACCATTTATATACCATTAGTATAACGGTATACCATTCACATACCATTCGTATACCATTCGTATACCATTCGTATACCATTAGTACACTAAATTCTGTGCTTTTTTTTTTTTTTTTCCTACCAGACAGCAACAATGACAGTTTGATTCACAGGGAAGGGCGGCCCATCAGGGTGATGGGAGACAGGGAAAATAATACAGTCAGACATTTCTAATTAACACCTAGAGCTATCTCGTGGTTTCTTCAGCAATAGTGTACATTATCAGGATACGGCCGTGGAACACAGGTTGCTTCAGCGTGAGCTGTATCAGGGCAGAAATGAGGAGAAATGTCCACTTAAAGGAGTTGCTATTGGAGCCAGTTGGTAACTACCTTCTCCTTTCTGAAGGCTAAAGTCATCCGTGAGGGATTACTTTGAGAGATTACCCTTCTTTACACACCCCCTTGGACATTCTAGGCTCTAAGCATGGGGAAACAAAGCTATTTAATTTTGGAAACCAGCAGTTTCTTTATGACATTTGGCAGAAAGTAATGTGAGAAGTTGTGGAACTAGCTCCTAGTACACATTGTCTGGTACAGAGTACACCCGTCTGGGGGGCTTTAATCACGACACACATCCCATCGACCATTATATAAAAATGTGCTTAGGAGGAGGAAAGGAGCTCGTAAAAAGCCTCGATGAAGAGATGTATTTGTATGGTTCAGTGAGCCGAGCAACGGGCCAGGACTTGAGATGACAAACCGCCCCCATGTCCTAGAAGAACAAGTTACTCACCACCCTCAGCTCACTCTCTTTCTGCATGGGGAGAGCAGGGGACATGGTCACCGCCCCAGTGTGCAGGGCAGAAGCAGAGAGCTACGGGCCATCAGTCAGTGAGACCCAGGCATAATGTCTTTCTCAGCCACCGATCTTTTCTTTGAGTTTCAACTGTTCTCTGCCAATTACTGGGAAATAGAACAATGTGCTATGCATTCTGGTGGCATAGAAACTGTAGTTTGCAAAATGATATGGCTGATGAGTACAGGAGAAAACCATCTCTCATGTCATCAACACAGACCCATTTGTAGCTAATCTGAAGATTTATAGGAAGCAGAATAGTGTTTTCTTTTTCATTCAACACATTTATTAGTGGCAAAGGGCAAGAGGGCAAGAAATAAGGGAAATGAGTTGATCCAATTGGCCGATGCAATGATGAAATTTACTCTTTGTTTACCCAAACTTCTTTCAGGGCAGAGAGAGAAAGCTGGGGTTCTATCTCTGATCTTACTATAGTTTTCCAGTGAATATCCACAGTCCAGTCATACAGGGAAGGCTTATGTCACTAAGGCCACAGTTAACTGATATGCTCACAATGAAACATTTTTACTTGAGTTTATTTTTATTTTCTGTATGTCTTTTCTGTCCATCCCTCTTTTACCATGCCTGGTGGTTTTCTTGTCCTCATATGCCTAGAGACTTTCCATGTCAGCTCTAGCATACAACCTCCCCTGTCCTGAATTCTCAGCTTGATCACTGACCTCTCTCTTTATTCTAAATGTCTTCATTAAACTTCAAAGAATACGACTGGGTCACACAGAGAAGTGAAAAACACACCGTCAGAGCTCAAAAGACAAGAAAAGGATACAATCAGCATTGTTTATTCTCAAGTAATCAGGGCATAATCACTTTATGGAACAGATACTTCCCCGGGGCGGGGGGAATTGCTCATAAAATGAGTATCTTGAACACAAATACCAATTTCCAGTGATTATTATAAAGCTAGTAAATGTATTCTTTCTTATACACACAAAAACACAATCCAATAAACAAGTCTGTTAGAAAAAGGAATCAGCTAGGATAAGGGTCTGTCCGTTATATAACAGGCACTATACAACATTATCAGCCTCTGCCTCTTGGGAATCACAGCCCCAAATCACAGGCTCACCTTTCCCAATTTGTACCTCCTCCAAGGACCCAAGTGCATTCACTCCCTGAACCTGAACAAGGTAATTCTTTCTCATGTTAAACTAGAGTCAGGTATAGAGTTTCTACACATTATCTGTGGCCGTGTCTCTTACTCTTTTCCTCCCTCTCTTCTTCCTTCCCTCTCCAATTCCAGTGTCTCACACAGTCCAATAGAACTGAGCTTCACTATCTTATTTCACTCAAAGATTCCACCATTTAACAAAGGGCAATCATAGGAAAAACATCAAAGTTTAGACAAGACTTGTTTTCAACTTAGAGATTCCAAATGCTATAGTCAGTTCACTTTAAAACTACATTCTTAAATGATACATGGAAATAGAAGCATAGTGGAATCAACATATTAGTACTTATTCTTCTGTTCGCTTCCTAGCTCTAGTGAGCTGTCTTCTGGACACCATCAGAGGAGCAAGGAGCTCTCTGGAACCTCTTTCATAAGGCAATTAACTCTATCCATGAGGGATCTACTCTCATGACCTAATCACCTCCCCAAAAGCTTCACCTCCAGATACCATCACCATGGGGGTTAGCTTTCAGCATATAATTCTGGGAAGGGCGGGAGTGGGGCACAGACTTTCACCGTACAGAACTTTAAATGAAAAGAAACTCATGGATCTGCAGAACATTTTTGTTGTTATTGATAAAAGAAAGAGAACACAGACTCTTACAAGACAGCTATTAAATAACAGGACTCACAACATTCCTATAACAGAAATATATCCATCAGCCCTATTTTGAAGATATTTGACACACCTAAAGTCAACTTTTACCCAACATGACAGATAAACAGGTATTTCTGATTAATTAATATTCTAGCTAACAGAGGCTTTTTATTACATAGTCAGCAAAGACTGTCATTCAAAAAATACAAAGGTGATAAATTACAAACAATAAAATTACCCTAACTCTAATTTTCTTTGGTGATTCAGAAAGTGCTCCAGGCTGTATGCTGTACTGTCTCGGGAAGCACAGACTCCCCACTCAGAAGGTCTGAGCTTGAATCCCAGCCCTCTTGCTCATCTGTTTGGTCTAATAAGTAAGCTGCTCACCATCTCCAAGCTTCAGGATCCTTATGGGTTAAAAATGGAAGTGATAATTCTACTGACCACACACAGTGATGAATCAGTATATGTAGAACTGTGTCTGGCACATGGGAACTAGAAATTAAAATCACAAATGCTGCAACTATTAAATATCATTAAAGTATCAGTTAACAGAGAATTATGGCTTATGATTCCAACTGTTTAAGATTTTATTTTCAAGTAGTACAACTGAAAGCACGGAGAATCTGAATCTGATATCCATTTTTCAACCATTCAGAGAAAACTAGGGAAATGACTATAAAAGCACACTGCTAATAGTAGTGCCCTGGTTTTTTTTTGCTTTTTTGTTGTTTTTTTTTCATAGACTGAAACTCTTCCCTGTAATGCATCTTGTGACAGGAAACCAATAAGCCATTTTTATATTTTCATTGATCTGAATATGTTTCCTATGACTAGTGTCTGTATGAAAATTCCTTCTCATAATCTAAATCATCTCTAACACAGAACATAAAACCTGTCTTTGTTGTTTTCTCATTGGAGCCTAGGGTTACAGGAAGGCCAGCCAATAAGCTCAGAAAAAGGGGCTTCACTCCATGGAGCTGGCTCCTACCATGAGGGCGAAAGCAAATCCCACGCACACATTATAAAGACATTCTTTCAGCAAAAGTAACAAATGCAAACAGTCTAGTTTTGCTGAAACTGTGACATGAAGTGGCTATAGTTTCCCACACAATCTTATTTTTCAGTGTTTTCTATGCCAAGATAAGGACCTTAAAACAAAAGCAATTACTTAGCGATGTTTCACACTGTTTAAAGGCATATTATCTCTGGTAGAGACAAAGACTCTCCACCGCCTGGGAACTGCTCAGATGACAGAAGAGATGCTCAAAATCCCAGTAAAACAAGAAGCCTGGATTTCATGCGAGGTCATAACTGACAACGAAAGAAAACATTGCAGAAATGCTGTGGATGTCAGATTCAAGGACCTGCAGTCCTGCTGTTGTAAAGAATTCAGGGGATGCTGTATAAAGGATGAGCCTGTTTAGAGCTGTGCCTATGAGCTTTATTATGAAAGGACCTTTGGAGCAACAGGAGATGAGACAATAATGAATTCTGTAAAATGAAAGGGACCTCAGAAATCCATCTGGCCCATCCTCCCGCCATCAAGCCGGCTTATGCTCCACAAGCCCAGACAGAAGAAATCCTACTTTACATCATGTTTTGGGGATGTCAAAAAAGAGTAAATTAGAAAACCTCATAATCTACTCATAGACCCAGCAATAGATAGTCTATCAAATGAAATAAAATTCAATTACAAAGTACATCAGAATGCCAAAGTGCATTGATTGAATTTGATTATCATGAGGGTCAAAGACTGTTTCTGACAGATACAATGATCTTAATTTAGCACTTGTCTTCATACACAGATTCCTTATAGGTGACCGCACATGGCTCTACTTTGCTAACAAATCCCCTGCCACATCACATTGGACACACACACACACGGACACACAATCATGTATATACACATGAACACCCTGTGTTACAATGCAGAGGGTGATGGAAATGACAGTGAGCACTCAGGATAGTCTGGGTTCTCCTGCTACCTTCAGGGCTTTTTATCTATCTGCTTCTCAATAACTTATCATCTATCCAACCTTCTTTTTATCTTACCTGCAAAACTGAGATAAAAGGATTGAGGAAGTTTCTTAAGAGGTTAAAATTAATTAATTTTACACACCCAAGTGAATTTCTTGGCTATAATTTGTATTGCCCTGTACTTAGTTAGGGTCCCAAACCTGCAAAGGGAACCTGCCAGACCTACTCTGCCTTCTACTCACACAGCACTGTTCTGTCCTTATTTCTCCAACAGGCCCTCGGCCCCTGAGAAACCCATTTTGTTCAAAACCGCTCCCTGTGATCATGAAAGTGTGCTGTGTTCAGCGTGTCCGATCCTCTGCGGCCCCATGGACCATCGCCCACCAGGCTCCTCTGTCCATGGAATTTCCCAGGCAAGAATACTGGAATGGGTTGCCATTTCCTACTCCAGGAGATCTTTCTGACCCAGGGATCGATCCCAAGAGCCCTGCATCTCCTGCACTGGCAGGCGGATTCTTTACCACTATCGTCACCTGGAAAGTGATCATGAAAGGGAGCCACCCGATTCAATACCTTTGCCAACAACCCTTTTTCTTTACCTTATGGAGATTGTGACCACACACCTCCAGCTCACAAGTTCATTCTAAATTAAACAATATTTTTTTTTACATGAGAAAAATAAAATATTGAATACAACTCACTTTTGCTTTCTCTTTACTGCCTCCTATCATGTTTGGTTACCTTCCTTTCCTCCAGATTTTTTAAAGAGTTTTTAAAAATTCATACTTTAGTTAATTTTATTTCATCACCAGACCTAAACCAATGACTTAAAAATGCTCAAGCACTCACAGTTTCAAATATACCTTCTGTTTTGAAGTTAATCCAAGAAAATGTATTTTCTATCTTCACTCCACCCAGAAACATCGATAAGTGAAAATTAATAGTAACCTTGTTGATAAATATCTGAACTATACTAGTGATGAGTTTCATCAAGAAAAGGGAAAACAACTTTTTTTTGGAGAAAAAAGGAAAATTAGACATAAAAATGAACCAATGCAGAATTTATGGTTGTGAGGGGAATAGTCAGGGAACTTAGAAAAGTCAGCCTTCCAAGGTAAAAAACGAAAAGAAATAGAAGAAAACAATAGACAGGGAAAGACTAGAGGGCTCTTCAAGAAAATCAGAGATATCAAAGGAACATTTAGTGAAAGAATTGACACAATAAAGGACAGAAATGGTATGGACCTAACAGAAGCAGAAGATGTTAAGAAGAGGTGGCAAGAATACACATAAGAACTATACAAAAAATATCTTGACTCAGATAACTACGATAGGGTGATCACTCACCTAGAGCCAGACATTCTGGATTGTGAGTCAAGTGGGCCTTAGGAAGCATCACTATGAATAAAGCGAGTGGAGGTGATGGAATTCCAGTTGAGTCATTTCAAACCCTAAAAGATGATGCTATTAAAGTGCTACACTCAATATGCCAGCAAATTTGGAAAACTCAGAAAAGTACACAGGCCTGGAAAAAGTCAGTTTTTATTTCAATCCTAAAGAAGAGAAATGCCAAAGAATGTTAAAACTACCACACAACTGCACTCATTTCACATGCTAGCTAGGCAAAATCCTCCAAGCTAGGCTTCAACAGTATGTGGACCGAGAACTTTCAGATATGCAAGCTGGATTTAGAAAAGGCACAGGAACCAAAGATCAAATTGCCAACATCTGTTGGATCATAGAAAAAACAAAAGAATTCCAGGAAAAAAAAATTCTCCTTCTTCATTGATTATGCTAAAGCATTTGACTGTGTGGGATCACAACAAACTGTGGAAAATTCCTAAGGAGATGAGAATACCAGACCACCTTACTTATCTTCTAAGAAACCTGCATGCAGGTCAAGAAGCAACAGTTAGAACTGGACATGGAACAATGGACTGTTTCAAAATGGACTGGTAAAGGAGTATGTCAAGGCTGTATGTTGTCACCCTGCTTATTTAACTTACATGCAAAGTACAAAATGTGAAATGCCAGGCTGGAAGAACCATAAGCTAGAATCAAGATTGCTGGGAGAAATATTAATAACCTCAGATATTCAGATGACACCACCCTAATGACATAAAGTGAGGAAAAACTAAAGAGTCTCTTGATGAAGGTGAAAGAGGAGAGTGAAAAAGTTGGCTTAAAACTCAACATTCAGAAAACTAAGATCATGGCATACGGTCTCATCACTTCATGACAAATAGATGGGTCAACAATGGAAACAGTGACAAGCTTTATTTTCTTGGGCTGCAAAATCACTGCAGATGGTGACTGCAGCCACAAAGTTAAAAGATACTTGCTCCTTGGAAGAAAAGCAATGACAAACATAGACAGCATATTAAAAAGCAGAGACATTACTTTGCCGACAAAGGTCCATGTAGTCCAAGCTATGGTTCTTCCAGGTGTCATGTACAAATGTGGGAGTTGGACCATTTCTTTAAGGCTGAGTGCTGAAGAATTGATGCTTTTGAACTGTGGTTTTGGAGAAGACTCTTGAGAGTCCCTTGGATTGCAAGGAGATCAAACCAGTCAATCCTAAAGGAAATTAACCCTGAATATTCGCTGGAAGGACTGACGCTGAAGCTGAAGCTCCAATCCTTTGGCCACCTGATGCGAAAAGCTGACTGACTGGAAAAGACCTGATGCTGAGAAAAACTGAAGGCAGGAGGAGTAGGGGATGATAGAGGATGAGATGGTTGGATGGTATCACTGACTCAATGGACATGAGTTTAAGCAAACTCAGGAAGATGGTGAAGGACAGGAAAGCCTGATGTGCTGCAGTCCATGGGGTTGTAAAACGTCGGACAGGACTGAACAACTGAACAACAAATGTACATGCTGCTATATTCAAAATGGATAACCAACAAAGACCTACTGTATAGCACATGGAGTGTGTGTGTGTATGTGTGTGTGTGTGTTAGTCACTTAGTGGTGTCCAACTCTTTGCAACCCCATATGGATTGTGACCTGCTAGACTCGTATGTCCATGGAATTCTCCAGGCAAGAATACTGGAGTGGGTTGCTATTTCCTTCTCCAAGGGATCTTCCCAACCCAGGGATTGAACTGGGGTCACCTGCATTGCAGGCAGATTCTGTACCATCTGAGCCACAAGGGAAGCCCCTCTATTCATTCTCCCCATAGCACATAGAACTCAATGTGATGTGCCAGTCTGGATGGGAGGGTAGTTTGGGACAGAATAGAAACATTTATATGTTTGGTTGAGTCCCGTCACTGTTCTCCTGAAACTACTACAATATTGTTAATTGGCTATATCCCAATACTAAATAAAAAGTTTGAAACTTGGGGAAAAAAAAAGCAATTCAGAGTCTCTACCAAGGAATCTAATGGTACTTTACAAGAATTCCTACAAATCTCAATTCTTAGCGACTATAATATATATCATAAAAGAATGGATTCAGATAATCAAAGAATTAAAGAAAAAATAATGTGCTTGCAAATGCATCCATAATGGATGCTTAGCACATGAAAAACAACTGAGTAAAAAAATTCCCAAGCAAACATCACTCTGATATCATAGCAAAATTCTACATATCTAATTAAAAATCAAAAGAACATGGTTTTAAGACCACTTATGATCTTTTTCAGTAGTAAAATTGGTAACAAAGACACCTATTAGGTTTTTCAACATTCCTTACATTAAAGCCAATGCAATACATTCCATTTAGATTGCAATACAAGAGAAATAATTATGCTTAGAAAACCAACATATTTCCCTTTATAAGACAGTGAAACTCCATAATTCACTTTTTCATTTTTGTCTTTGTGTGGACAGTTCAGAGCAAAATTCAGGGTTCCAATGTAATAGCTGTCCAAATCTAGGTTCTGACATAATTACTCTTTCATCCTTTTAATAATTTGGTTGTTCTATTTCACCATATAACCTATGGCTTCATTTTATCTGTATCATATAATGTAAAATATCTTAAAGTTATTTTGGAAATAAGTAGGGCATAAGAACTGCATGAATGAATCATTAAAAATTGCACGCTGATTATATTAAACTAGAGAAACATTAACAGAATAAGGTTAAGTGAATAATAAATGAGAAACAAATATTAGAAACTGATATGAGTTGGTAATAAAATTAGTAGCTAAACTTTATTGCATTTTCACTCTGTATCAAACATTGTTAAATGTAGTTAACATTTTCTTATATCATTGAATGAACACAGCAACCCTGTAAAATAGGCATCAGTAGGCCCCACCTCCTCATCTATCAGTGAGGAAACTGAGGCCCAGAGAAGCTAAGTAATCTCTCCAAAACCACACAGTTTGCAGGCTACATGTACATAATTTTAAATACAGTTTTATTTCCTTTAAAGAGTTTATTTTCATAATAATAATATTCATAAAAGCACTGAATACTGAATTTAATTTCTCAAGCTGAAGAAAAAAATCATCTTATTCCTTTCAACTTCACTGTATTTTTATTAATATTAACATGTTTAAATTTATTAATATCTCCATAGTATCATTTTATATTATTTCAGTCATAGTATTACAGATGAGTTAGATAGCTGAAATTAATTTGGAGTGGGGCACGTTTAGGTTCTAATTACAACTAACTAAAGGCACTTTTTTTTCATTCAAATACTCACGAAAACATAAGGAGATTTAAGGTTAAAAAGCCATAGGGAGCTAAAACTATTGCTAACCTACCTGTCATAGCTCAGAATAACACAGCCTTGCTGGGACATGAGGTCTGAATTTCAGGGTCAAGAAAATAGACGTTAGATGTTCCAACACCCCAGAGAGACTGCCACCAAAGGAAACGAGACCAGTCCATGGGCACATGGGAACGAATCTGCAAATCATCTGGATTCATGTCATGCTTTAATCACTTCCTCTCTCTATGTTAATACCTCTTTTCTTTCCAGTTCCCAAAAAATTAACAAGGTCAGAGATACTACATCTTGAAATGTGAAGTCAGTGATAAGTATGGATTTTGACATTAGAGTTTTACTGTGGTTCAGACCAATGTTTCGTTTTTGATTTTTACTGTTTTTCTTTTTTCCAAAATAATTCTTTTTGCAAAGGGAAAAAATTCCATACTGCTTGTTTCAAACTATACAGGAATAAATATGCTTCCACAGAACCAGAAAATCAGATAGTCAAAGCAGATAATCTTTCCTTGAACCAAAGAAATACCCGCTAGACACTAGAAAGTTGGATAAAATGTGTGTGTTCCCACATTTATGTACATATGAATGTATGTATGCTTAGATTTTGATAAAGCCTTAACTTTCTCACACCACAGTGAAACACTTGAATGAATTTGCAACTGTCTTTTTTTTCAGTTCCCCCATTCCCAATTAAAAATGGAAACTCACTGGGTACTTGTCCAAGTTTATGATGTAACTCTTCAGTCACAATGAAATCAGGATGAATTTTAAAATACTTCAAATAAATGAAGAATAGGCAGAACAATAAAAAAAAAAGCTGAAAATGTACAGTAGTTCAATACTTGCTAAAACTCACTGAATTGAATGACATTAACCAACTCTTCACTACCACCCCACTCCATCCTCACTCCTTCCACTAATTAGTAGTTTTCATTCACAAATATTTAAAATTGTTTTAGGCAGCTATGTGCAGCATTCCCAAGGAGTTCAACTCATTTCTATTTTAACATTTAAACAATTATATTGGTTAAGAATGGAAAAGATTAAATAAGGTACCTGAACTGGGCCCACCATCTTAGGATTCTAAACTCTGAACTGAAAAGTGAAAGTCGCTCAGTCATGTCTAACTCTTTGCAACCCCACGGACTATAGAGTCCATGGAATTCTCCAGGCCAGAATACTGCAGTGGGTAGCCATTCCCTTCTCCAGGGGATCTTCCCAACCCAGGGATCAAACCCAGGTCTCCTGCATTGCAGGTGGATCCTTTATCAGCTGAGCTATCAGGGAAGCCCTGAACTGAAAGGGATAAACTTATCTGTCCTACCCTGTCTACCCAACCCCCAATCAACACGTTTGGCTTGCTTAATTCTACATCTTCAATAGCTTGTCATGCAAAATTATGAATTTTCTACCCGAAGGAGAGAAAGAGTGAGGAGCAGCAGATCTACTCTGACTCAGTTACCAGCTGTTCCCAAGGAAACAGAACTTGGGGCAAGAGTCATAGCCAGTACAGTGACTCCTCTCTGAAGCTTTCCCTCCAGCCTGCCTCGTACTGAACTCCAGTTTATGTAAACAGCTTGCTGCATACTGCTTTACACTTCATATGCTGGAATTTCATTAATACTGACTCCCTGTGAAGATGTGCTTATCAACAATCTATCCAGAAGTGGGATCCACCTTCCCATCTCTCAGCAGACATGCTTTCCTCTTGTGATTGTTGATGTACTGCAGTATTTTTGTGTAATTACATCATCTCTGGGAACTCGATCCACAGACTTTATTATAAATCCCTACTGGTACTGGTACAGATGAAAGGAAATGGCATTTCTGTAGTGCTATTTTTGCAAATAGCTTCCATCCATCTCCATTCATCTTCAGGACAACCAGGAAGTGTCATTTACTGTGATTCTCACTTAATAGGAGATAGTTGAGTCTCAGGTTTCTGGTATAAGGACACCTCCTAAACAGTGTCAAAGCAGAGTATGGAACTCAAAAAAAGGCGACACCACTTTCTTTTGAAATCTCAGAAATAACTGTACTTGAGTGAGCATTTTCTTCTCCTACCAATACCACAAATCCTAAGGGGATTCAGCATACGTAACTAGTATGTTTTGACTCAGTCATGAGAATGTGGCAAAAGACAGTAATAAAAAAGATCAGCATTAACATTTAGTGAGTGCTACAGGCTTTTAATACCATACTGAATATTCTCATACATAATCTTATTTAATCTCAACAGAAACTCTAAATGTGAGTACTATTATTTCCCTCATTTCATAAATTTCCCTAATTTTTAAAGCTCCCAAGCCTAATAAATCGCAGAGATGGGATTCAAATCCAACTTGTTTGATGCTAGGACAACTTACCATCTTCCTATTATAACAAAAACATATTTCTCAACCTTCAAAAAGGAAGTTATCAGTCCCTAGGGAAACACTTCTTTGAAGAAAAGTGGAAATTTTAATGGTTATTAATACTTTAATGATTTTTCTCCAAGTCTTAAGTTTGCATCAAATCAACCTAGATGACTCCTTTTCTCATTTCGTCTGAAACTGAGAGGGCATCTGTCCACCCTGGGGTTCCAAGCATCACAGCTTTTTCTGTTGTCATTTAGCCATAAAATAGCTCCTACATTTCACTGTGGAGTTGTTTTTGGACCCTGTGTTCCAAAGAACCTCAAATTCCTTCAGGCAGAAAACTGCTCTGTGAGTTGCTACCATGTTCATTATCCTGCAGTCGCTTTACCAAATAAAAATGGTTTTGACTGAAATGAGAATGTGTTATGAGAATGTGTTATGCAAACCATAAGGAAGCCTGTAAATATTACTTAGCATCTTCAGTCTTCCTTTTCAAAGATAATAGCTATCTGAAACTGAAAAGTCAGCCATCTGCTACAAGGCTCCACAAATGAATCTAACACCCTAGGCGCTGGAGACCCAAGGCTAGAGAGAAATGAAGTTCAAGGATCAAAAGTCATTTAGTTAATGATGATTAAGCCTGGACTCCTACATCATATGATTCAAATGACTACTCTGTTATCATAATTTAATCATTTTGATTATTATTTTTTCAACACTGCTGAAATGTTTCTAAGAAGAAACCCAAAACAGGTCTGGGTCCTCTATTAAATACTAAGAGAGAAAAGGAGGGAGAATAAATAGTGTATTTCCAACCATATAAGTGGACGAAACAGAGAAATGACAGATATTGATTTGTCACTCTTGGGATACGAAAAATCCTGTTACTGGCTATAGGTGGGCCACCTAGAACATAATCTTGCTTAATTAACCAACCTTAATACTTCATATGTGGGGTTAATACAAAAATGGTTGAACACTACATTAGATACACACTTCTCTGCTAGACTGAGAAACTGAAACAATCTAAGAATGTTAAAATGGGTAAGGCATATGGAATTATGGTAAAACTACAGAGAGTTGATAGGGCAGCATGATTTCTTTGGGGCCAGGCTGCAACTGAAAATCATTCTGGAGATGAGACCATGGCAGGGCTTTCACCTGTGGGAGTCTGAAGTTATTTCCCTGGTTCTGTCACTCATGAACTCATCTGTTCTCTAAATGCAGCCTGCCTTGTCTCCTACTAAGTGGGTGAAAATGCAAATTCTAGGGAGAAAAGTGGCTGGTTGGTTCAAATTTTTTTCCCAGGCAACATGTGGCTAGTCTCTGAATACCCATCAGGATGACCATCCTCTGATCCTTGCCCAGTAGTCTGGGAGAAGGTCATGCTGGCCTCCTAAACTTGTCCCTTTTTCGAGGAACTGGTCATGAACACGTCCTTGGGAATGGTATATCAACTATGTTAGTCCTCCAAGACATCTTAGTATAATTTTTGTGTTCCTATTGTTATATTAATAAGATTTATGAAATGTTGTGGTTCAGGCATTCAGGCAGAGAAAGTGTGAAATCTGGTTCATAAAAACAATTATCTTCTTTTTTTTTTTTTTTTTTTTAGGAAATACTAGATTCCTTCTTTTATACAAGATGTAACTCATCAATAAGAAAGGCATTTAACAGGGTGCCTAAAAGCAACCAGAATCCCGTTCATTCAATCATTCACTCTGTTACCTTGGACATCTCACTCTACTTCTGTGATCCTCACTTATTTTTTTCTCATTAATAAAATGGAGATAATAAAGAGTATCTACTTCATATAGGTGTGAGAATTAAAGCAATATGTGTTATGTGCTTAGAACATGTCTGGCACATTAAGAGCACTATCATAAGCATTGGCTGTGATAACATGGATGATGACCTTGGTGGTTCTAAGTCCCTATCCCATAAAATTGTCAACGGAGAAAAAAGAAGGGAAAAAAGAAGAAAAGCAGATTCTCCGCTGTCTCCACAGCAAGCTTGGAATAGCATGGCATTGCCCTCTTAAGACCCCCTCTCTCTTTCCCTCCCAAAATCCTTGCCAGTATTGCAAAAACACTGCTGGGAAACAAGGCAAGGACTGCCTAGCTTTTGGTGACTGGAATCCTTCTCCCCTGCCTAGCTTGGAGAAATCGCTTTCTAAGATTAGGGAAGCTAATCCTAGGGAATCTCTAGGGAAACTTATCACTACAAATCCTGAGACTGCTCTGAGCTTGGGCTTTTAGAAAGAAAGTCCGAGAAGATGTTGTAAACCTCATCCATCATTGTTCTACCAATTTCCTCACTGGGACAACTGACCAAGAAGCACACGACCTGTCTGAGTTTGACGAAGCAATAGAGGGCAACCCGGAGGAACAACAGATTAACGCCCCAAGGTATCAAACCACATGTGCAATTACACCTGTTAAATTTTATGACAAATCACCAAGATTTGGGAAGAAAAGTGGTTAGTATTTTTCTAAAGGTTATCCATCAAGTATATATTTGAACAAATATCGGTGGTTTAGTTGCTAAGTTATGTCCGACTCTTGTGACCCCATGGACTGTAGCCTGCCAGGCTCCTCTGTCCATGGGATTTTCCAGGCCAGAACACTGGAGTGGGTTGCCATTTCCTCCCCCAGGAGATCTTCTGGAGCTAGGAATCAAACCCAGATCTCCTGCACTGCAGGAGGATTCTTTACCAACTGAGCTACAAGAGAAGTCCTAAAAACAACATTACTTTAAGGTATATGTCCATTTGATTCTAAAGCTGGGCTTTTTTTCTTCCCCCCTAGAAAGCTCACTACGATCTTGGAGAGGGGGACGTATTATTCAGGTGTAACAACAATTAATTATATATGAAACCTAGTTGGTGAGAGAACACATTGCTAGCAGATTCCCAATAGTCCCTAAAGCACATATTTGCTATTTCGTTATTGTTGATGTCATGTCTTTCTGGCTAGAAACTGAGTTCTCAATCTGAACAGTGCCTTGAGTTTAGTTTGACATTATACATACAGCTACTGAATATATAAGCACCTTGAAATGAGCTCAGCATTGCCCAGAGGAGGGGATCCTTCTGTGAGCATGGAGAGACCTGACCTGGGGATAGGGTCACAAAACTGCAAGACCCCATGCTAACCCCATTTTTATCTCTATTATTTTAATGTTTCCAGAATTCTATTGCAGATTCGATCTTAAATTGAAAAAAAATCATGTTTCTATTCCTAAAAAAATCAGGTTTCTATCCCTGTAAATATAAAAATACATTTGAAAGAGGAAGGAGTACATAATTCAAACCATGTCTTATGCAATGATTCTCTCCTTCAATGCAAATGACTTTTATCAACTGCCTCTTTAAATCTTTTTTTTTTTAATGAGATATAATTCACAAACACAACCATTCACCATTTAAAAACATGTCACAGTTATGCAGCCACGACCCCTGTTTTCTTCATTGCAAAAAGGAATCCCATACTCCTCAGCCACTCTCCACTCTCCCCATCCTCAAGCCACTATTTTCTGTCTCTATTTTCTATGGAATTGTCTGCTCTGGGGATTTCATATGAATTAATTTGTACAGAATGTAATCTGGTTTCTTTCACTTCGCATAATGTTTTAAGGTTTACCCATAATGCAACAAGTATCAGTACTTCATTCCTTCTCATGACTAAGTAACATTCCATAATATAGATAGGCTACATTTTGCTTATCAATTTACCAGTTGGTTGGAGAAGGAAATGGCAACCCACTCCAGCATTCTTGCCTGGAAAATCCCATGGGTGGAGGAACCTGGTAGGATACAGTCCATGGGGTCACAAAGAGTTGGACACGACTGAGCGACTTCACTTCTTGACACTTATTGGCTTTTTCCATATTTTGGCTAATAGGAATAATGCTGTTATGAACATTCATGTAGAATTCTTTGTGTGTGAATATATGTTTTAAATTCTTTGGGGTCTATACCTACAAATGGAATTGCTGGGTCATATGGTAACTAAGTTTAAATTTTGAGGAACTGCTGAACTTTTCCACAGCGGCTGCACCCTTTTACACTCTCACTTAACTGCCTCTGCTCACTCTGAGAGAATAAGAGTTAATGAAAAATAACAGAGCAGAATTGCAGAATTTAAAACCTCCATTTTTAGCACTTATCTTCCATTTAAAGCATCTTTTACTAGGCTTCCTACTGTGTTCAGAATCAGTAGCTGCAAAGTCAAAGTTCAAGAAAGACAAATAATTTAGTTTTCCCTCATCATTTTTTAAAATGGCTTTTTCTTTCAGTCTACTCTACCAACTCTAATAGGGTATGAGTAATACAGAAAAATAATATCTGATTTGTGTAACTGTATGGATTATTGGAAAATTCTCAAAACAAAAATTATCATTCTTAGTTATTTCATGATTATATAACTGAGTATTAGAGAAACCTAATTCATATATATGTTTATATTTGAATATATATTTATATTTTATTTAAAAATACATATTTATCCTCTGAATATATGTGCTATAAAAGAGAGTGATATAAATCTCCCAATGATCATTTCAAGAGAATATACCTTAAAAAAAAAAAAAAAGGTTCCATAAATGAAGCTTGCTATTGACCTGGAGTCAAGTGACGGGGAACTTTTCACTCAGCATTTACTAAGTATTAGCACCAAAAATGCAAAGAAGCAAAATATAAACACTTGCTTTGGCTCTATCCAGTTTGAGGTCAGGCACACTGGAATGACCAGTAAGAGTCAGAATCACAACCCATCTGGTTCAGAACCATGCTTCCAAAAAAGGCAGCATGGACCTTGGCAGGCAAGAGGAATTACTCGCCCTAACAGCAACCTCCAGGGCAGGACATATCCTGAGACATTTTTACGTACTTCTTTTATGTTCACTCCCAAAATAATTTTTTGAGTTTCTTTTTTTTTTTTTTTGTCCTCATCCTAAATAACCCAACGGCAAAAGTGTCTCCAGTTTTTATGGGTCATCCATGCATGCTACATTGCTTCAGTTGTGCCCAAAGCTTTGCGACCCTATGAACCATAGCCCACCCCGCTCCTCTATGCATGGGATTCGTCAGGCACAAATACTTGAGAGAGTTGCCATTTCCTTCTCCATTTTATGTGTCAAGGCTCCATTAAAAGAAAAAAAAATACTACTGAAAAGACAAACCTCTCTTTCAAAAAGTTTTCAAGAACTCAACTTTTGCACACAAACGTAAGAGATTATATGGAAGCAAACAATGAACTTACTCAGGGACACCTGCCTTAGGGCCAGTCATGTCACCTCTGTGGAACTTGCTGTGTGGAAGAGCACATCCTCTACAATTAAGGTTCACATGATACATGTGATCATTTCTTTAAGAAGCATTAACTGACCTGGTGGTTCAGCGGTGAGGGATCTGCCTGTCAATGCAGGAGCAGCAGGTTCGGTCCCTGGGTCAGGAAGATCCCCTGGAGAAGGAAATGGCTACCCATTCCAGTATTCTTGCCTAGGAAACCCCTTGGACAGAGGAGCCTGGCGGGCTACGGTCCATGGGGCGGCAAAAAGTGAGACACGACTTGGCAACTAAACTACAGCAAAGGGTACCATAAACAGCCCTGGAAAAATTGTTCCTCCAGATTAATCCTCTTCCTTGGGTCGAAGAACTATACTTAGCAAGTCATCACCCAATTAGCATTTAGCCAACTAGTATTCACTGTGGCACTATTAACAGAGACGGGTCCTAACACACGTATCACTCAGGCCACTCACCAGGCAGAAACCACAGCATTTATGACAGAGTTTAAAATGAAGAACTGTTAGCTAGGCATAAAATTGTTAACTAGGGAACTGAGGGTCTCACAAGAGAACTAAAAGGTATCACGGAGGTAATAATCGTAGAAAGCTGAAGGGAAGGTGAAAAGAGGTTGGAATTATCAAAGCTTAGAAACAGACCTGTTATGGGGAGGTGCTCTTGGCTCTTGTGGTATCTCTGAGGAGCATGAAGAACTTGATTCTCTGAGTTGGAAAGACTACAAACCAGATTCAACTGCCGCTACAGGAAAGCATTCCTGCTGCCCAGGTGACGAAGCTTTGCTCTTTAATTGGGTAATGCTCACAGAAACTGGAAGATAGGGGGCCCAAAGGAAGCAACAAAGAAAGAGTCCGTACTTCCCCATCCAACCTAGTAGGTTTTCTCCAGCGTCCTTTATGGGCAGAGCCTAACATGGAGCCCCGAGGAAGCAGGAAGGCTGTTAAGGAAGGCCCAGCTGCAGCTTCTTAAAGCCAACTAACTACAGAGGAGTGAGTCTGGAGCTGTAACAACCGGCAAGCCAAATTCTCTCAGTGACGGGCCCTAGAATTTTTTAAATTTTCAAATCAGTAATTAAACAACTTTCTACCCACCTAACCCATGTAGTTGTCTTAGAACATCTAACATACTAACAACACACATTAAACACTTGGTACATGCTAGACAGTGTAGTGATTTAGCTAATTTAATCTGCACTGTTTCATTTAATCTCTGTAACACAAATTTCCCTCCCTTTCTTTCTCTTGCTGTCACTCTTGCTCTCTCCCTCTGTGTATGGTGTGTATGTATTTATGTGTGTGTGTGCGTGTGTGTGTGGAGAAAGACACATATATATATGGATATGTATAGAGAGTGAGAAGTAAGACACTTCATACTGCATAAAGAGAGAAAAATAAAAGTGCATGTGTTATTTGGATCAACTCTAGAGATCGAGTATAATACTCAATCCTAAACAAAATAACAAAAAAAAAAAAAAAGGAAGCTGGCAAGGCTTGGGGAGTTTAAATAATTGCTCCAGTAGCCACTTGCAGATCTGACCCTCAACCCTGGTCTCTTAAGTACTCTCTATCTACACTACTATTCAAAGCCAGCAAGGAACATACCACATCTCTGTCTAAAAGATCACTTCCCCAGTAGGGTGCTCAGTGATGTTCGGGGACACTGACACAAAAGCTCATTGTTCCCCAACACCGCAGGGTTACTGGGGTTCAGCAGGCTGGGAAAGCACCTAGATATTCTGTCTAGATGATGCCCGCTGTGCTTCTGCTAAAATCCATTCACTGTAGGGTCTCAATTACTTTTAATTACAATGAGCTACAACTTCAATTACATGTAGCACAGATATTTTTATATAATTCTTCCCTAAGGATACCACTTTAAACAGAGAGAAAGATTTGGAGAGATGGGATCAGCCAAAGTGGAAAGGCCATGAATAAAAGGGTAAAGAGGTGCAACTAATTTTCTAAGGAACATTCACCTGACATTTACAGTTCTTTAAAAATGCAATGAAAAATACAGCAAAACTGTGAGAACATCTCCATAAGCATGCATTCAATGCATGTCTCACATGGAAATATTTATCTGGTGCCTATAATTTGCCAGACAGAGGTGACTTAGCTTTGGCCCTAGTCCTTAAGGAGCTTATAATCCAGTTGAGGGTAAGGCTTTCCTTGAATTCAATAACAGCTACCATTTACTGAGTAGAAACACCTGCCAGTCATTCGTCCACATGCCTAACATATGCCTGCGTGCGTGCATACTCAATCGCTCAGCCATGTCTGACTCTTTGCGACCCCATGGACTGCAGCCTGCCAGGCACCTCTGTCCACTGGACTTCCCAGCAAGAATACTGGAGTGGATTGCCATTTCCTCCTCTAGGGGATCTTCCTGACACAGGGATTGAACCCATGTCTCCTGCAGCTCCTATGTTGGCAGGTGGAGTCTTTACCACTGAGCCACCTGGAAGCCTAACATATACTAACACGCTGAATGTTCACAATGCCATGTAAGAGATATTTTTAGTATGCATCTCCATTTTACAGACAAGGAAACTGAAGCATTGAAAATTTAAGCTATCAATACATCACCCAAGTCATATAGATAATAAATGGTGGAGGAGCATTTAATGCCAGACATTCTGACTCCAAACCCTCTGTGCTTACCTAGACCACACAAGCCCTTGTAAAAACAATAAAGAAATGCTAAATATCACTATTTATAAATGCTAAATATAGCACTATGTACACTTAAGGGATGAAGAGATGTTCTAAATCAGGAGACCAGAGAAGGTTACATGGAGAACATAACATTTAATGTGGGCTTGGATACCTTTTAAATAAGATGCATTCTATAACAGAATTGCTGTCACTACCTGTTACCATAGATAATGATAACTAACATTTGATTTTCATTTTATTTTTGCCCGATATTTTATTTTTTCAAAGTTACATGTAATTTTTTTTTATTAAAGGTTAATTGCTTTACAGAATTTTGTTGTTTTCTGTCAAACCTCAACAATGAATCAGCCATAGATATACATATAGCCCCTCCCTTTTGAACCTCCCTCCCCGTCCCACCCCTCTAGGCTGATACAGAGCCCCTGTTTGAGTTTCCTGAGCCATACAGCAAATGCCTGTTGGCTCTCTATTTTACATAAGGTAATGTAAGTTTCCATGTTACTCTTTCCATACATCTCACCCTCTCCTCCCCTCTCCCCATGTCCTTAAGTCTATTCTCTGTGTCTGTTTCTGATAATGGTAACTCACATCTATTGAATGTTCACTATTTGTTAGACAGTACCTATTCAAGGCATAACTATCCAAAAATGGGGCAGTGGGTATCTATAAAAATCAGCCTTATTGAGTACATTCACCTGGAAGAAATTTTCAAGATAATTACTGTGAGTTTCCTAAATAGGGTAGTCAAGTTTCAGAACTAATCATATTCTACTGGATTTTAGATATTAAAATAAAGGGCTTGAAATTCTGATACCACAAGTCAGAGATAGTGACTCTTCAGTTAATCCTAATTAAAGAAAGTTGCTTTCTCATTAAGAAAGAAGAACAGTGCAGTAGAAACAGTTTGGAAGTTGGCAGGCTTTACTTTGAAACTCCAGTCCTGTATGATGATGTTATCAAGTGTCTTGATCTCTCTGGACCTCAGTTTCCTCATCTGCAAAATGAAGCCAATGCCTTTTTTAGAGTAAATGTTCTTGGCACCAAAGATGGCACAGAGAACTGGGTAAACTTACCACCAACAAAAGCTAGATTAATACCCTCAGTGGAAAAATCATGACAATTATCAGAAATTCACAAATACAAAACACTTCCTTCAGAGTCCTGAATTTCTCCATTCATATTTTTAAAGCTATCCACTTCTTATGCATAGTTTCACATACAAATGGTCTATCTGTCTAAGTTTCAGTAAAGTTCTATTTGCTATATGAAGAGAAATTTTTGCACTAGCTAGAGCATTTAGTAAAATCTGTTCTCAAATCACTCTTGTTTCTATACAAATCACATGGTGGACATGTTCCTGTTAAAAAAAAAAGTCACAGATGAATTCAATGTTTTATTCCTTAACAAATCTACAATTTCCATTTTCTAGCTAAAATTTTTTTCTTATATATATATATATTTCCCCATAAAGAAACAAAGTTTTCTTACTTTAAAATGGTGAAACCACCTGGAAGGAAAATTGAGAAGGTGGCAAGTAACTGGATTCACTAACAAACACAGAGAAGGCAATGGCACCCCACTCCAGTACCCTTGCCTGGAGAATCCCACGGACAGAGGAGCCTGATAGGCTGCAGTCCATGGGGTCGCAAAGAGTCGGACTCAACTGAGCGACTTCATTTTCACTTTTCACTTTCATGCATTAGAGAAGGAAATGGCAACACACTCCAGTGTTCTTGCCTGGAGAATCCCAGGGATAGGGGAGCCTGGGTGGGCTGCCGTCTTGGGGTTGCACAGAGTCAGACACAACTGAAGTGACTTAGCTTCAGCAGCACTAACAAACATTCTGTCAGGTCAGTTCAGTCGCTCATTGTGAATATCAAAGTCTCTTGCTAGGCTTTCGACTGTGTTTAGCAAAACGTTAGTACTGTGAGATACTCTGAAAAGCTTGCCTATAGTGAAATAAGCTTAGCAATATAGACTTCTTGATTATTCACAGGGCACACAGGCATATTAAATTCTCTGTGACTATGCCAAAGCCTTTGACTGTGTGGATCACAATAAACTGTGGAAAATTCTGAAAGAGATGGGGATACCAGACCACCTGATCTGCCTCTTGAGAAACCTGTATGCAGCTCAGGAAGCAACAGTTAGAACTGGACGTGGAACAACAGACTGGTTCCAAATAGGAAAAGTAGTATATCAAGGCTGTATTTTGTCACCCTGTTTATTTAACTTATATGCAGAGTACATCATGAGAAACGCTGGGCTGGAGGAAGCACAAACTTGAATCAAGATTGCCGGCAGAAATATCAGTAACCTCAGATATGCAGATGACATCACCCTTATGGCAGAAAGCGAAGAAGAACTAAAGAGCCTCTTGATGAAAGTGAAAGAGGAGAGTGAAAAAGTTGGCTTAAAATTCAACATTCAGAAAACTAAGATCATGGCATCCGGTCCCATCACTTCATGGCAAATAGATGAGGAAACAGTGGAAACAATGGCTGACTTTATTTTTCTGGGCTCCAAAATCACTGCAGATGGTGATTGCAGCCACGAAATTAAAAGACGTTTACTCCTTGGAAGGAAAGTTATGACCAACCTAGGCTGCATATTAATAAGCAGAGACATTACTTTGCCAACAAAGGTCCATCTAGTCAAGGCTATGGTTTTTCCAGTAGTCATGTATGGATGTGAGAGTTGGACTATAAAGAAAGCTGAGCACCAAAGAATTGATGCTTTTGAACTGTGGTGTTGGAGAAGACTCTTGAGAGTCCCTTGGACTGCAAGGAGATCCAACCAGTCCATCCTACAGGAGATCAGTCCTGGGTGTTCATTGGAAGGACTGATGTTGAAGTTGAAACTCCAATACTTTGGCCACCTGATGTGAAGAGCTGACTGATTTGAAAAGACCCTGATGCTGGGTAAGATTGAGGGCCGGAGGAGAAGGGGACGACAGAGGATGAGATGGTTGAATAGCATCATCGACTCGATGGACATGGGTTTGGGTGGACTCTGGGAGTTGGTGATGGACAGGGAGGCCTGGTGTGCTGTGGTTCATGGGGTCACAAAGAGTCGGACACGACTGAGCGACTGAACTGAACTGAACTGAAGTCCTACAGTCAAGAAATCTATTTAACACTGCATAAGCCAGAAGATCTCAAACCTATCTGACTACAGGAGACTTTTAAAATATTTTTCTTAGCATATATCATCCTGTACCATTCATATTTCTTGTGGTATCTCATCTAAACAATAAACATATCACCCCCCAAAATCACAAAACTGTCTGTACCAGCATAACATGGAGCACTTGAAAAAAAGTTTAATTTCTTCTTCCAACAAATATTTACTAATAATCAACAGCGTGTAAAGAAATGTTGTGTATTCATGTGGTTCAGTCTAAGTATAATCTACTCTTCTGTTCTCAGAATCAACACTTAATGAGTCCAGTGATGGAGTTTTTAAGAGAGCATCATACAACTTTTTGTGAGGAAATAGAGGTACATATGATTTTGATTCCCAGTGAGGTGAACATCATGGTGAAGTGGTGAACATCATCCTAGATGTTCCCTGGAGTTTATTTTTCTAATTGTTCTAGTGGTAGCTGTTATTATCCCCAAAGCCATTTCTCATACATAATACTGGAGGTGTCTAGGACTTTGTAATGAATGAAACATTTTCTTCATCAGAATACTTAGTTTGTTCAATAAATCTTGAGAAAGACTTTCTACTGCACCACTCAAATGTGACATGCATCCTTTATCTGTTCTGCTTTTTCAAGATGAAAGCGGCTTGTTGATTATGTGCATCTGTTACTTCTAATGACTCTACCTCGGAGGGATGTGTCCTATTTTTCATCGCCAGTCCTCTTCCTTCATACTTTCTGTCTCCACTGACTTAGACTTTCATGTGTTTTTTGTTTTTTTCATTTTCCCCCTCTGATGTTTTATTAGTTTTTCTCCTGTGATGTGTCTCTGAGGTCTTCTACATAGTGTAGCCACATTTCCAGTCTTGAATATACTTAAACATTTCATTCAGTAATCAGATTCTCAAAATTGAATACCATTTTTACAAACACTCATAGTTTGAATTAGGTGACATAATCAATGTTACCTGTTGTATGAATTCTAAACTCAATCTTAAAATGTTTAAAAAATGCATACTATAAAATTATATCATTCTTTTAAGTTTACTACTTAGCCCACCACTAGTTATTATCAAACATAAATTAACAGGTATCGCTTTACTCTGGTATTTTCTAGATATTTACACAAAAAGAAATGCAAGATGGAGCTTAGGAAAACACAAAACAAAGATAATCATACAATAAAAACAGACTAGGTGTACCCAGCATAATATAGAGTTATTAATAACTGCCGATGTTTACTATTATAAAACAAGCCTTGTACTAAGCCTTTGACATATCATATCTCATTTAATCCCCAAAGCAATGTATTATGCAGGTACCACTACTATATGTTTTTACAGTTAAGAGAAATGAAACACAGAAGAGCTGAATAACTGGATCAAGGCCACACTGATGTGAAACACAGAACCAGTTCTCAAACTTGATCTCTCTGACTCCAGAGCTTTCCCTCTTCTTAAACGCAGTGCTTCCCTTTGCTGAGTCTACTGCTGCTGCTAAGTCGCCTCAGTCGTGTCCAACTCTGTGCGACCCCATAGACGGCAGCCCACCAGGCTCCCCTGTCCCTGGGATTCTCCAGGCAAGAACACTGGAGTGGGCTGCCATTTCCTTCTCTAATGCATGAAAGTGAAAAGTGAAAGTGAAGTCTCTCAGTTGAGTCCGACTCTTCGTGACCCCATGGACTGCAGCCTACCAGGTTCCTCCGCCCGTGGGATTTTCCAGGCAAGAGTACTGGAGTGGGGTGCCATTGTCTTCTCCGTTTGCTGAGTCTAGCAAATGACAATCTACTCTATGCATGCTGTATGTATCAAGGCAGAAAGAAGAGATTTAGATGAGAATATGGTAACTAGGGGAGAAGGGAACATTTAGGAAAAGAGGTCAGAATTTCAGAAGAGAATTGGGTTGATAATTTGGGAAATCAGATAAACCTTTTTCACAAATTTTTAAAATTCCAAACCAGCATTTAAGGCCTGGAAAACTCATGGTTCCCACCTGTTAAATGGACTTGCTATTCCTTCATCACTTATAATCAATATAAAGTGCTCTGAGTGTTAACAGAGATTCAAAAAATTTAGAGGAAGCCCAGTATATTAGCTTTGAAGTGTCTTTCCTATGTGACACACAGCATTAAATACCATCACAGAATTATTTGGGGAAATGGTTCTCTTTCCTTTAATTCAGCAAGAAAACCTTCCATTGTAGAATGTTAACTTTTTGGAGAATAAGGTCACAGTGTTAAATAGAAAAAAAGGGGGGTTCCACCCTGGAACAGTAGAAATGTTTGGGATAAAAAATACTAATTCAATTCACCCGCGTTCTAACTCAGCTTGCAGAGAATTCAAAACAAGATTAGAAAAGAGAAGGTAATTTGTCACCCAAGGGAGGGGAGACTGTCTTTGACATTGAATTATGGGGTACGGACTTTGCATGTGAAATCCTCCTGCAAAACAGTCTCGGCCAGATCCCAGACTGAAGAGTTTTCTGGCGATGAAAAGAGTTCCAAAAATAATGAATGCCTTTGGTCTGGACACACCTCTCCTATTCAACCCAGTTCCCTAGCACTCCCTCAGCACCCAATTTTCTCCCACAAGTTGCTCTTTGCATTTTTCTACACCATCTGTGTTTAGGAAACTCTTCACAGATTGAATTACTTATACCTTTGTACTTGACCATTCTTCTAGGACCACCACTGTCTAAGCATCATCCTTCTCTTCTGAACGTCCAAAGCAACAACATCCCATATCTTTTAATTTAGTATTAAACAATTGTAAAGTCATTTATTGTTTCATTGTGGTTGTATTTATGTAAGGTCTCTCTGAAACTAGCCTTAAATTCACTGAATCCACTTGCCACATTTTATCATACTGTATCTCTCATGAAATACGTAATAGGCACTCAAGAATTTAATTGATTAAAAATAGTGGTGGGATCATAAGGCAAGGCTCTGAAGGCGGTAACACCTCTGACAAAATACAGAATTGTCACCATTCTTGGGAGGTGTTCCACAGGTATGCTAACATAGATCCGATTAGTAATTAGATCACATGTTAAGTAAATGATAGCTATGTATCTTTTAAATAACTATACATCTTTTAAATATTTTAAATAGCCCCGTTCTATAATGTTGGCTTGAGTGGAGGGTTGGCTTTGTGTGCTGCTTCAGCCGATCATAGCATTTATTCTTGCAGGAGACACCAAGGGAGTGAACAATCACCATTTGCTCCAATAACCACCATTACCAAAGACTTGCTGCTTTATCTTACAGCAAAAGGGAAGAACAAGGAAAGAGAGAGTTTGCTGGATGCTGGGATGTCAGCTAATTAACCCTCCAAAAATCTTTGACACCCAATTCTGGAACGTGGATAACAAAAATTTGAGGCAAGAGATTCTCCAGAGACAAACCAGGAAGATTCTGTATGAGAAACTCATTGTCTCTGACTAGAATCCTTGGTGGAGTGACGACTCAGTGGAATTTAACACAGATGCCACGAAAACCTCGCCAAAGGGAGAACTCTGAGCTGACACAAAACCTGGATTTACTGGCTAATAATGAAGGTCTTGGACAGACCCCAGCTTCTGCCTTTGGCGGGCAAACAATTTTCCTCATGAGCTGCTCCCATCTAAAAGATTAATAAAATAAAATGTATGATAAAAACAAAAAGAGATTTAGCTCTCAAATTGTAACGTAATTATGCTCATGCAATCCAAATAATTCTCACCAGCCTGAAATTCCTCAGAGACCCAACTGAATATATTACAAACACTCTGGTCATAAAGCCCGTGTTTCCCAGCAATAAAATTGCTGCAATAAACATTTGGATTCTTTTCCATTTTTAGAACTATTTTGAACAACCTGCCTCTAATGTATTTTATTAGCACCCTCCAAGTCTTCCAATGAATGACAAAACCCCCAGTGCTTTTTCTGAGTGGCTGACACTAAACAATAATGTTGTTTTCAGTGCGGAGTCATCCCGCTGCCAAGAGAGGGTTTTTTGCTAAGTTCCTTGGCACTAAATCTCTCCCTGAGATACCTTCTGCAATCTGCAGGCAACCAGTGAAATGAGGTGATCTCCCTTGAACTCGTGTCACTAGCATTAGCCAGAAGGGATTCTGAACATCAATCATGCCTCCAATTTAAAGGCAACTTATTTCCTTAAATTAAATTAAAAAAAAAAATCATACACTCTTTGACAACCGTGATTCCATCTCCAAGTCCCTGTGTTGTCGTTCAGTCACTAAGTTATGTCTGACTCTCTGCGACCTCCATGGACTGCAGCATGCCAGGCTTCCCTGTCCTTCAGTATCTCCCTGTGTGGTCTTGTAAAAACATACTTCTTGGTACAATCTGCTCCTTGGTAATCAAGCAGGGCAACATTTTACAAAGAGCTTTGCATGTGAAGGACCTTCTCTAATCAAAACATGAGGAAGGTATCACACTTCCATCAGGAATACTTCAAACACAGAGACCTAAAAGTTGGCCCATTGTTATGACAATTAGAAAGGCAAATTTTAACAAGTTTTACTCTTTATTCATCTTTAAAACTCAATTGTTAAAACAATAAAAGTAATATACAATATCCTAAACTAGTTATAGTCTATCTGAATGCCTTAAAAATTATATTTAAAATAAGAGATTATAGAAAATTCAAAAGGCACTGTTGGTCCCCAGGGTGCTATTCCACATTAGAATCTTCTCTCTATTCCTCCATCTGTCTTTCATGATCATAGCTGATATACTCCTTAAGAGACAAGGTGTTACATTCATTACACTTATCATCTCACTGATGGTAAGTCTCACAACCATATTAAGAACTATTATTGATATCCTCATTTTGTAACTGAATCCACAGAGGTTCAGAGAGGTTGTCAACTTGGTCACAAAGCTAGTAAGTACTGTAGACACAACTCAGTTTCAAGTCTGTCTTATTCCAGAACCTGCAGGCCTGTGCTCTGCTTAGTCACTCAGTTATGTCCAACTCTATGACCCCAAGGACCTAGCCTTCCAGGCTTCTCTGTCCATGGGGATTCTCCTGGCAAGAATACTGGAGTGGGTTGCCATGCCCTCCTCCAGGGGCTCTTCCCAACTTATTGATCAAACCTAGGTCTCTGGCATTGTGGGTGGATTCTTTATAATCTGAGCCACAAGGGAAGCCCAAGAATACCGGAGAGGGTAGTCTATCCCTTTTCCAGGGGATCTTCCTAACCCAGGAATCAAACCAGGGTGTCCTGCATTGCAGATGGATTCTTTACCAGCTGAGCTAACAGGGAAGCCACCCCTAAACTACCTCTTTAATCTTTTCCTTTCTGTTCTACAGGAGGCCAATCATTTTTTTTTTAATGTTTTTATTGAAGTGCATTTGTATATATATGCACATTCTTCTTTTTAATATTCTTTTTCATATGGTTTATCACAGATATTGGATATAGTTCCCTGCGCTATACAGTAGGACCTTTTCTATACACAATAGTTTGCCTTTGCTAATACCAAACTTCCAATTCATACCCCTCCACCTCGTCAACAAGTCTGCTCTCTATGTCTGTTAATCTATGTCATAGATAAGTTCATTTGTGTCATATGTTAGATTCCAAATATAAGTGATATCATACAGTGTTTGTCTTTCTCTTTCTGACTCACTTCACTTGGTATGATAATCTCTAGGTCCATGTTGCAGCAAATGGCATCATTTCATTCTTTTTTATGACTAATAGTCCAATCTATATAGGTACCACATATTCTTTATCCATTCATCTGTTGATGGACATTTAAGTTGTTTCCATGTCTTGGCTATTGTGACTAGTGCTGCTATGAATATAAGAGGTATGTGTATATTTTTTAATTATAGTTGTGTTGCAGGAGGTCAATCTCATCATAACTTGATTACTCGGTGGATCATGCTAAAGTAAGAAAACATCTCCTGAAACAAGTCTCAGGTCACCAAGTCACAGGCTGACCTGAAATAAAATATCTAAGAAGAAATCATAATGCATTTCTTCACAGGGAATTCTCTGTAATTCACTTAAATAAAGAGAACTGACTTGATTGCCTTTTATATACAATGTGAACAGAGTGTGAATGCTGGGACATGCTGACCCCTGTATTGTACCATTCTATCACTTACACACAAAATTTGCCATGTTGAGAATGGTTCTCAACTACTGCTCCCCAAGTCAGCCTCCTGTAGGTGAAAGACTTGAGTTTCCTTTCAGCACTGTTTTCTCCTCTGTGCATTTTATAACAACTGCATCCTATCACATTTGGAAAAGCTAATCATATTTTATGTAGTTCCTGCTTAGGCTATCACCTAGTCTATTTCTTGATGTAGCAGGTTTTTAGAGCTCCTAAATATATGAAGACACATAAAGGAAAAAAAAACAATGTATAACGGAGAGAAACAGAATAAAAGGGAGTAACATTAATAACATCAATGAGAAAACAAAAACAAGAGCTATTCAGTAATCACTGGTCCCATCTGTGGCTATGATAGAGAAGAATCCACAAAGTAAAACCACTGTTGTGAGCTTCCTGGACCAAAGCGAAAGTGCTAGAAAAATCCTGTCATCATCTTTCAACTCACACAAATATAATATGCCTGCTTGTGTTTCTACGTCTGTGATGAAAATAACCTGTTTAAAACTGATAAAAAGAGATTCCTCCAAAGAGACAGCATCACTTCCCATTTGGCATGTTTGAAGCAGCAGTGCTACTTGTAATGTGTAATTTGTTGTGGAATTCCACAGTTTTCCTTCACATTCATTTCAGGGTTCATTTGTTTTTTAAGCACACCTACACGTCCACAAAACCTCGGAGCAAAGAGTTGCCTGTCATCAGAGCATGATTTCCCAGCTCTCATAACAGGGCCCTCTCTGCCCTCAAGGGCTCTGAAGTGGAAATGAAATAGCCTTACATGTTTGTAACTTAACTTTCACACTTCTCTTAAAAATGAGCTTATTGTAATTTTTAAATTTATTTCACTTTTTAAACATTTTTAGATAAGTTTTCATTGTTTTTTAATTTAGATACAATTTTGTTCAAAGGTAAATAGTTTACTTTCTTTACTACCCAAAGAAATATTTATTATTATTATTATTATTATTATTATTATTATTATCACATAAGATCTTTAAAATTCAAGAGCTGGATTACCTGATGTGAGAAAGGATCCATGGAAGTCAGATGCTTGAATATTTGAAAAGATTTGGTATTATTACAGGTAAGGCTCAGCCCCCGAGGGGAACTTGGAATTTTGGTGAGCACATTTGAAGAGAAGAATACCTAAGTCTAAAGCAACATCCTATCATGTAAAATTTCTGAGGACTATCAATCTTATAACTCATAAACTTTAAATATAAATCACTCAAAAGATACTGTGAATTTATCTAAAAAGAATACAGTATACAAATTATTTGAGGCTCTACTCTATTCCATCTCCTAAAAAACAGCAGAATCATGGCTTCTGAGATTCTGATTAAAGTTAACTCAAACACTAATGCTCCACCTGACATAAACTGAAGATCATGCAAATTTTCTAAAGCACAGCTTCTAAAATCATGTGCTCATATCTCAACACAATATCGGGTCTTGGTGAAAGATTAGAGAAACATGAAGCCCTCAAAGCCTCTGTTTTATTGAAGAGACCTCAAGGTCCAAGGACACAAGAGGGAAGTCCTTTAGCGTATTCACATTTGAAGAAAGGGAGAGAGAAAGAGAGACAGAGAAAGAGACAGAGATGTCATTCCAGATGGCTTCTGACTAAGCTTTTCTAAACTATCATATCTCAAAAATTCTGAAAACTACATTGTGTGCTTTTTAGGAAAGCTGGATTTGTCCTCAACTAATCCCATTTAAACTCAACCAACTAAAGCTGGCTAGAAGATCAACATATAACTGAATTGACTCAACACGGGTCTCCTTAGATGAGAGTGAATTCTTGTGCAGAATTTAATGATTCACCTTCTGCAAATAAATGTAAAATCTACTTCCAAAAGCACAGAAACGTGATACAGGCTCACTTTATAGACTGTCCTTTATGGACAACTCACACGGTGCTTTATTTTGATGAAACTCTTAAATAATGCATTTAGTATCAAGTAGTATTCTAATTAGAAACCACAATAAGGGAGGTACACCACAACTGTGGGGAAATGTGAGAGAAAAAAATGCCACGGTTTCTTTTGAAGAGAAATAGGGCAAGTAAATCAGATTCCCAAGAGCATCTGCTCCATTTCCCAGCTCAGAAAATACAGAAGTTTGGTGGCACCCAGATGTATGTTACACGTTGAAGTTCCTACATGTTTAAAGATCCTACTCAGCTGAACACTGGAGAAGTATAAACAGAATCCTTTAGAACAGCAGTTTTTTCTCAGGAGAAGTTGACAATGAGCATTTTGTACAATGCCGAGGCAATTGCATTACAGACACTAGCTCTACATTTTACAATCACTCACAAGGCAATTGGAATTTGACAATAAAAGAAACCAAGGCCTTTCCCCCATTACCAAACAAATTTCTAAGCCATATTGTTCAAAAGGAGAACGTGACTGAATAAAGAACTCTAAAGCCTGGAAGTGACTTCGAGTTTAAAGCACTTCCACAGATGCTGTCAAAATACAGATTTTCAAAGCTTGCTTTCACAGTGTAGAGAATTCAGGGACTGGAGAAGCATCTGAGGACTCTCATCGAAGCACGGTACCTAGAGTGTTCATTGCTTTCTAGAGACATATAATCATTTAAGAGTTTCACAATTCACACAGAAATCCTAATCCACTGTATATTAAGGTAAAACCTAGCCAAGACCACAAAGAGTCCAAGTTGTGAATATACAGATGCAAAATTAATCCACTATCAAATCTCCAGTGTGAATAGATGATACACACAGATGGATTATTTTGGTGGAGTGAGTGGGGATGTCTAAACTCTAAGACATTAGAGTTTTGCATATATAAGAGAAGTTAATATTTAACAGCTTAAAATATTGAGATATTTTGAAACATCTATCCTAGGTCTTTTATCTCTTCAAATGACAAATGTATCAAGCTATAAATAGTATGTCAGAGTGAAAACACCATGAATTAGGAGTGAGGTAGATCTAAATTAAACATTTTGACTGTGTCACATAGCAGTGTGATTGTGGGTAAACTAACCAAACTCTTGTTTGTTTGTTTTCCTTTCTCATGGTTTAAAAAAATGAAAAAGCTATGGAAATAATATGTATATCATTCTTACTGGGTAGACTAAGTGATCTACAGCATGGCTTGGAAATAGAGAGCTCTGTTACATGACACTATTTAATTCCACCTAGAAATACTAGCAGTGACATAAGGAACACTAGACTAAGAGTTACAAAATCTATATTTCATTTTTATGGCCCTGTAATTCCTGTCTTTTACTTTATCAGTCTCGGTCTCATTCTTTGTAAGGACACATACCTGTCCTGAATAAAATTCAAGAAACCCACTTCATTTAACCTCCCACCATGTGGCTTGCTGGCCCCTCAAATTTAGAGCATTATCAGCAGATTAGCGTGATTCATTTTTTTCTTTTTTTTTTTTTCCTGGAAAACAAGACATTCCATAGTGGCACTAGCCAGTCTGTTTTTATTAAGCAGCTTTATCTTTTGCCTACATGTTCAGTTTTCCTGGAGAAAAATGCTTTAATTTTGTAAATAAAAGGCAATAGAGTATAATGGAAAGACCCTGAAAGAGTTCTGTAGATTAGTTTTATGACTTCCTAGCTGTTATATTAAGAAACAATTTAATGTATCTTAATAGACATATATAAAATGTACTGAAATGAGTGAATTTAATTCAAATGACCATTATATCTACCACTGTGGGTGAGAATCCCTTAGAAGAAATGGAGTAGCCCTCTCAGTCAACAAAAGAGTCTGGAATGCAGTACTTGGATGCAATCTCAAAAAGAAGAATGACCTCTGTTCGTCTCCAAGGCAAACCATTCAAAATTACAATAATCCACTATTATGCCCCAACCACCAATGCTGAAGAAGCTTAGTGGAATGGTTCTATGAAGACCTATAAGATTTTCTAGAACTAACAGCAAAAAAAGATGTCCTTTTCATCATAGGTGACTGGAATGCAACAGTAGGAAGTTAACGGATACCTGGAGTAACAGGCAAGTTTGGCCTTGGAGTACAAAATGAAGCAGGGCAAAGGCTAACTGAGTTTTGCCAAGAGAACACACTGGTCATAGCAAACACCCTCTACCAACAACACAGAAGACAACTCTACACATGGACAACACCGGATGGTCAATACCGAAATCAGATTGATTATATTCTTTGTAGCCAAAGATGGAGAAGCTCTATACAGTCAGCAAAAACAAGACTGGGAACTGACTGTGGCTCAGATCATGAACTCCTTATTGCCAAATTCAGACTTAAATTGAAGAAAGTAGGGAAAACCACTGGACTATTCAGGTATGACCTACATCAAATTCCTTATGATTATACAGTGGAAGTGAGAAATAGATTCAAGGGATTAGATTTGATAGACAGATTGCCTGAAGAACTACGGATGGAAGTTCATGACATTGTACAGAAGGTGGTAATCAAGACCATTCCCAAGAAAAAGAAATGCAAAAAGGCAAAATGGTTGTCTGAGGAGGCCTTAAAATAGCTGGCCTTACCAATAGCTGAATTAATAGAAGTACAGTGTAAAGTGTGTTAAAGAATGATACAAAATAAAGTTAAATTTTAATTAAGCTGTAAAAGCCATAATTATAATAAAAACAAATGATGAAAGTAACTTTAAGGTTACTGACACACAATAGCTAAAACCTACACTGGGATTATATACCTCACTATGCTTAGCCATAAACACAAATATACATACATAGTATACAAAAAAAGGCTGGTATTTTTTTTTGACAATATACAAAAAATAGGCTGTATATTGTCACCCTTCTTATTTAACTTATATGCAGAGTACATCATGCAAAATGACAGGCTGGATGAAGCACAAGCTGGAATCTAGATTGCTGGGAGAAATATCAATAAGCTCAGATATGCAGATGACACCACCCTGATGGCAGAAAGTGAAGAGGAACTAAAGAACCTTTTGATGTAGGTGAAAGAGGAGAGTGAAAAAGCTGGCTTAAAATTCAACATTCAAAAAACTAAGATCATGGCATCCAGTCGCATCACCTCAAGGCAAATAGATGGAGCAACAATGGAAACAGTGAAAAACTTTATTTTCTTGGGCTCCAAAATCACTGCAGATGGTGACTGCAGCCATGAAATTAAAAGATGCTTGCTCCTTGGAAGAAAAGCTATGACAAACCTAGACAATGTATTAAAAACCAGAGACATTACTTTACCAACAAAGGTCAGTATAGTCAAAGCTATGGTTTTTCCAGTAGTCATGTATGGATGTGGGAATTGGGCCATAAAAAAGGCTAAACACCGAAGAATTGATCTATTTGAACTGTGGTGTTGGAGAAGACTTTTGAGAGTCCCTTGGACTGCCAGGAGAGCAAACCTGTCAATCCTAAAGAAAATCAATCCTCAATATTCACTGGAAGGACTGATGCTGAAGCTGAAGCTCCAATAGCAAAAAGCCAACTCATTAGAAAAGACCCTGATGCTGGAAAAGATTGAAGGCAGGAGGAGAAGGGGATGACAGAGGACGAGATGGTTAAATGGCATCACTGACTCAACAGACATGAGTTTGAGCTAGCTCCAGGAGATGGTGAAAGACAGGGAAGCCTGGCGTGCTGCAGTCCATGGGGTCACAAAGAGTCAGACATGACTGAGCGACTGAACAACAACAACTATATATATATATATACACACATATATATGTTAAATATATATATTTATATACACATTAAAGACATACATAAACACATATGTAGATCTCACCAAGCCTAATAATTCCTTGTACCTGGTATATGCACAGTACTATGTAGGAGTAATGATGAAGGTGAAGACAAGTAACAAGGAAATAAGGATTAACTGAAAGATTACAAGGACTTTATACAGGCAGAGCCACCACGGAGTCAAACATTTGAGGAGTAAACATTGCATTCAACATAAAGACATAAAAAATCTAGAATGAAGGGTAGACAAAAAATAAATATTAGCAAAGGACTAGTATCTTGGCTCAGACGGCAAAGCGTCTGCCTACAATGCGGGAGGACCGGGGTTCAACCCCCGGGTTGGGAAGATCTCCTGGAGAAGGAAATGGCACCCCACTCCAGTACTCTTGCCTGGAAAATCCCATGGACGTTGGACGTTGGTAGGCTACAGTCCATGGGGTCGCAAAGAGTCGGAAACGACCGAGCAACTTCATTTTCAGTTCTACAGAAAGCTTCCTTATAAGCCTCTGCCTGTTTTCCTTTTGGTTCCTTGAGTTTCTTAGATGCTGTGGGTTAAGTAATTGTCTCACTGAAGTGATTTTTAATTTTTCAAATGGTTTGAATTATTTTCTTCCCACTCTTTTCCCCAAAGACTATATACATGTTGCACTAGTGATAGGTAAATTTACCATTTTATCTAGAGATCTCAGAACTTTGAGACAAGGTCAAGTAAAAAATCAGGGAGGTGAGCACATCACCTAGGAAACTCAGTGACTGACAAGCAGGTTTTATAGCTGCTCATCGCGCCGCATCTAGGTACAGCCTCTGGACGAGCCTCAGTTTTTTTTCCTGGTTGGGCAGGGGATGACTGGCACTCTGCTTATCTTGTGTGATAGCTGAATTGGTAAGCTATCTCTGACATATAAGAGAAGCTGTGTAAATAAGTAGGGCAGGCTCAAAGGTGTAACGAAGAAGGATATTGTTCACCTGTCTGACTCATTTTTTATCAGAACATCAGCTCACAAAGCCACTACTTGGTGACCAGCAAATTTTTGCCTCAGTCTCTCTGGGCACAGCTCATGCGGAATTGAACCAAACTGAAACAATTACAGTGTCTCTTCTAGTCATTTGTAATTTAGATGCAGAGTTTAAGTTACATCAATATCAGGGTCTTAGAATAAAAATTCATTAGCAACTTACACTGTAAGCCCTCGTGTTGCCCTCCTCCTTTCCTAAACCTTCCTCTTCAGCTTTTTCTTAAATTATAGAAGAGAGATCTGCACCTTCCCCACCCCCGCCCCTTTATCCACGTTTTTAAAAAAATTACTATCAATGTTACTATAATTTATCACTATTACTAATTTTAATCGCTGCTATTATCTAAACTCAAATTGCAGTAAGAATCTGACTTAGAATTGATGATGTACAAGTCACTCCTGAAAAACAGGCTGTATTAACCAATGGTTAACTTTTAAAATATCAGTAATCATCCTAAATTAAGTCAATGAAAAATATGAAAAAATCTTTTTGAGTATTTTAATTGCTAATTTTATCTTGTTGGCATTTTTGCTGAAATAAAATAAAAGCTAAAACCAATGTTTACATAGAATACACTAACAAATAGCAAAGTTGACGTACTTGACATGAACTAAGAATGCTTTTTTTCAGAGTGAACAAAAAAATAGCCTAGATTTTTTAGCTTTTATGTGATTTTCATCCAATTACTATTAGTGCTGTCCACTGTCTACTCCTCTGCATTTTAGGAAAGACCAGTCTAAATTAACCCAGGAATATGAAAATCTAAACTCTGAAGGGGGGAGGGGAATAAAAAGAACTATAGACATTAGAAAATCCTAAAAAATCTGCAGAAACTAAAACATATTCCTGTGCTTTAATATCATCTAACAGAATTTTAAAGAGGAATAAAGACTCCTCTATCTCTGAGGAGTAAGAAAACGTATGTCCTTCTCACTGCTATGTCCCTAATACTAAGCACAGAACCAAACCTTGAGCAGGCACTCAAACTGGTGAGTGTATAAAGATAAATGAAAGGACAAATGAATGAAGTAGAGGGGTAAAATAATGCAATACAAAGACGACAAGATTCAGTGCAGTAAAGCCAAGGCGAATCTGTTCTCCCAGGTGTAAAACGGAGGTAATATTATCTGTCTCCTCTATACCTTCCCAAGCCTCATCTCTATCCACCAACACACTGAACTCAGAAAAATAGCAGAAAGCCAGATTCAAGTTACTCTAAGTTCTTACAGTCTTAATCCCACCAAAGTCTAGCAATATACCTATTCATCCGTCTTTACAATTTTCAAAATGACTCTAAAACTGCCAAAGCTCTTTTCAGACTTAAAATTCTGAAGAGAAAACTTTAAGGAAAAATGAATTACCTGTAAACCCACCAAATCCCTTGTCTGTGTTTATTTCACTTCCTAACTCAGCTGACAAGGACAGGGTGGCATCACAGAGTGAAAAGAGGCGGGGAGCTGGGGCGGCTTCCACACAGAGTGGCCCATGCCTCTCTCTGAGACCAGTAAGCCTTCTTCATCTCCTCTCCTCTTGCTCACAATTCCTTGTAAGGAGACAAAGAATGCCAAGAATACTTTTCTCACCAGTGGCCTGTCACAATCTACCCATCCGGGGAGAGAACCCTAGAGAAGTGTGAGTCTCATTGGGCTCTATGCGGGAGGGAGTAAAGTGGGGGAAGAAAGTGGAATGGGAGGCAGCAGGCTCTAGTTAACGTGTAAGTTGGGGACAAATTAAGTGTTTTGTTGTGTGACTAATCTCTTTTATTTTTTTTTAGGAAGAGAGACAGAGTGCTTTAGATTTGTAATTTGGACTGGATCACTGCTTTGCTTACCTTCCCTTTCTTATATGCAAAATGATGGTAGTAGTAATGATGATGATGACTGATAAGAATTATAACTTATATCTTCCAATATTTTTAAGATATTAAATGAGTGTATGAAATTACAACATTCAAAGCTATGTGCAGCCATTAGTTATTCTTTTCCAGCTGTGTTGGAGAACACTAAACCTAGATGCTTAGCTAGGGTTGGGAGATGCTGGGCCCGGGAGGGATGCTAAACTGATAAATAATAATAGCCTCACACTTGACCGCACACTTAATTTGTACCAAAGCCTTCATTTTGATGAAGCAGGGTTCCGGTGAGGTTGACTGGTAAAATGCTAATCTGGGATGCAAAACCCAAGTCTGCCTGGCACACAAGCCAGACTTTTCACTCTGTGCTCTCCTGACCTTGACCACCCGATCTCACAGCTGACATGATGTGGAGAGACACGCTGGGTCTAGGATTGATGGATCAAAACAACACTGCCAGAAATTTATTCTAATGTGTATACACACACACACACACACACGATATGGTAAGTAAAATGATGAAATGAGAGATCACCAGTGACCTAAAAGAGAGCAGTCATATAGAGAAAAAAAACTACCCCCTGCAAGGGGTTTCTGGAGGAAAAAAGAGAGAGACTCCAGCCCTGTATTACAGTGCAACTCAGAGAAAACACCAACAAAAGTAGCTAATAAAGCTGTTCCTTAACCACATTTTATCAAAAATCTTGTCCTGCAGCTGCTGCTGACAATAACTCCTCCACTAATCCCTTCCTGCCTGTGCGGTGTAGCTGGTGAGTAGCCTCATCTAAGCCTTCTCTGATAAATCCCTTAATCCTCACCACTTGTTTATGAGTCCCCAGCATCAATGATGACTGATGGCTTAGGAGTCGAAGTAAACTCTGCTCCTTCTCCCTTTAAATGGAACCAGTATTCTGATTATAATAATCTATAGTTGCATCATTTAATGGGTTCATATAGACGGGGGTGTAAATTTAGAATGGGGTATTGATTTCCATTTCTGGGAAGATAAGCCTTCTGACATTTCTCACCTGCATCTCTGGTCTTTGGGCAGTTCTGCAAACTCAGGAAAATGAATGGAGTGTTTCTTTTAAAGTCATCTTTAACAGTTTAAGCATGACTTTGAAATTCCAGAGACTGAGTTCATTCGTTGCTACATTAAGGTACCAGGTGGAAAACAAGTCTCTGAGATTCAATCACCTTCTGCAGTAATGCTTACTTCTGAGTTCCTAGCCTAAAAGCTTTCAAATGCTGAGGATATCATAACCTCTGGAGACCCCCACCTGTATCTAACAGCTGGAACCCGCTCCCTCAAAGCCTAAATGGTCCATATGGCTTCAGTATTTTCTTCAGCTCACTCCATGGTGAAGATGGAGTGGTGAAATGCAACATCTTGTCTCCCAACAGCCACGCAGCTGCTGCATGTGTTCATGACCCATCACTCACTTTCTCATGATCCCGTCTTTGTGCATGAGTGAGCCCCCTAGGAACACCATCAGAGTGCAAAATAGTCTGTACCTCAGTGCATTTGGGAGCACCTATAGGACCAGAAGATGCAAGAAACTCCAAAAGAATTTTAAGAAGAGCTGCAAAAATGCTTTAACAGTATTGAAAGCTGGCTTATGAAGGAAGATGAGAAGAACTCGCACTTAAACCAACTATGGAAATGTGTTTTTAAAGAGAGCACATGCACACACCTGAAGTTCAGATATGCGCCTATGTAGGAAGATTGGAAACCATGCTAAGTGTAACTGAAAAGTGTGAGCTCAGAAAAGAGAAAGCCTCACTACCGGTTAGATGCACCCTCTGTTAGATTATAAGATGCCAAGGGCACATCAAGAGTGAATGCTGCCCAAGATTGAGGTGAGCTACTTCTGCAATGAAAAATGAAGATGTGAAACAAGAATTCTTCTGGAGATGGCTATTTACATCTCTGGAAACTGTAGTGTTGCGCTTCACTTATCTAGATAGCAGATAGTAGGAGTAATATGACCTATATTACAGGATAAGAGTTCACGGATGTGGCCCAGGGCCTGGCACACCCTAAGTGCTACCTGCATGGCAGCTATTGGTGTTGACTTTCAATGTCATCATGCTCCCTGCTTGGGCATGATTAGGATGCGGTCCAATACACCTGCCAGTCAAATGGCTCTTAAGAGCCTTTATTCTTCCTATAGAGTCCCCACTCAGGAACCAAATGTTCCATCAGCAAAGAAATTACTTAACAACTTAGTGACCTGATATGAGATATCTATCAAATTTTTACTTTTATGTATTATTTTATACCCAAGTGCATCTTTGTGTGGCTTTCAAATTGAAAACCAAGTGCAGGGCTCAAGATACAGAAGGTCTGTATTTTACTTCTAAGCACCTATACCAGATAAGTCTTGAAAGCACTGAAAGTTTTTTTTTTTGTTGCTGATTGTTTTTTCAAGGGGGAGGAGATCGCCAGGTACATGGACTGAAAGCAAACCATGGGGAGAAAAACAAAAACGAAAAACAAACAAACACCCTAATTGATCACAACTTTGCTTTTTTCAAGTTCAACAATAAAAGAAACTGTGACATTAATAGTGCCAGATAATGGTAGGCACGATTTTTTTTTTTTTGCTTTTCACGTTATTTCTCATTTAATCCTCATTAAGGCCCCATGCACCTTAGGCTTTAGTGGAATTCTCCAAGACTTCACAGTTAAATGCTTGAACTATAAGCAGCCTGACCACAGAGAACCTGTGTGTTTTAACCATTATGCAGTGTGGGTTCCCCAAATGTCTGGGTGATTTCCACATATGTAACTAACACACCCACACTTTATATAACTTACAGCACTGCATCCCTGTTCTGAACTAACTCTATCACTTGTTTCAGTTTCTAAAATAGCTTCCTGCCCAGAATCTCTTCATTTTATCCTTTGCTCCAGCCTATTCTCAACTAGGGGAAGTCTGTTAAAAAGTGAGCCTTTCATGTCATTTCTTGACTAAAAACTTCCATTGGATCCCATTCTCCCTCAGAATCAAAGCCACATTCCCTCTGATGGTCTGCAAGGGTTTCCACGATCTGATCTGCCGTCACTATCTCTTCCTTCATGACCTTTGTACTTCATTCCTTTCTATTTTCTCCCTGCCTTACGCTGCTTCAGCTGCTGTTTTCTTGCTCTTTCTTAAACACAACAAGGTTATTCCTGCCTCAGAAACTTTCTACTTGCTATTCCTCTGCCTGAACCACCATCCATCCACCCTATGGCTTGCTCCCTCACCTCTTCAAGATTTTTCAGCTTTCATCACTTTATTTAAAACTTGAAAAAGCCTTGCTTCTTCCAGACTTTTTGCCATTCTTCCTTACTATATTGTCTCCATTACATTGATGACTATATAAAGTTCTTCATGTTTTGCTTATCTATGCATTTTCTACTTCTTTTTAGACTATCAACTCTATGAGGGGAACTTTTTTGTTTCTTTTATTCTCTGATAGATCCCCAGCCCTCTAACAGTGATGCATGGTAAATATTTGCTACAGAAAGCTTAATACAAAATCTTAACATGCCAAGGGACATCTCTCAATCAGGGAGAAAATCTTAACTCACTGGGAAATATCTATTAAGTATTTTTCCAAATTGGCATTAAAGCAGCTCCAATCTACTACTAAAGTTGGCTAATATTTATAAATATTACCCAAATTATATTCTTTCTCAGCATTTTTTTCCCCCATACAGTCCTTTTTCACTAAAAATAGACCAGGAGAGTGAGACAATATAAGCTCAAAAGAGGAAACAGGAGATACAACCTAGAGAAGTAAATTTCTCATTCAGTTGCAACTTCCAAGAGTAGTTATCTTTTCAAAGACACAGCTCACACAAGAGATTTAGCACCCAAGACATTTTGATCAGCAACAATTAGACAAGAAAGAGAGAAGTGCCTTTTGTTTTGATTTTTTTAAGCTTCCATATATCAGTGGTTGGTAGACTCAGACAGCAGGATAAGCATTGAGTAGGGAAGAAGACAGGAGCAGTTTGCCAGACCAAATAAAAAGAGAGAGAAGAGAGAGAGGCATTTGACCTGGAGGGAGCAGCCCTAAGAATTCAAGGGACAACAGAGATGTAAGCATTGTCCCCAACACAGCCAGTCCTGCACCGTTTACAGAGAAGATCTTCAGCTGAGGGAACAACAGAAGTCTCACAGATAGATTTGGTGATCTGCGGGAAGGGCACACTCATCGGATTTCTTTCTAGAATATGGGCAGAGGCAGTCTTTCAGAGTCCTCACATCAACATAGGGCAGCTTCAAGGTATAAAGATGTGGAAATTCTGCTTGGCCCAATGTAAGGCCCCAGTGTAAGACACAGATCTTTCCTAAAGGCAGCAGCTGGTCATTAAGCAAGAGGTGGTAACTATGGATAAGAAGTTAGGGTAGATGGTCCAAGCTAGGGGTTAAACGGCAGCCAAACTGATCTTGGGGGGAAAAATGCAAGTAAACATTAAGATGGGAGCTTAGTCTACCAGGAAACTGATCTCAATGCATAACACAGAAGGAAAGAGTAGGTAACCGATCTCATCCACAACTGCACCAGAGTCAGAGTCACATGGAAGAGCTAGGAGTGACATTCTTGGTGGAAGTCTGCAAGAACCAAAGTAAGAACCAAAGTCTGCAAGAACCTCAGGCCTCCTCTCCACTTCATCACGCTACATGTAACACTGAACTTATGGTCCCACTAAGACACAGTAAAGGGAAAGAGAGGGACAAGGAAAAAACTCTGAAAGAGGAAGTATCTTCTCTAGAGAGTTGGATTTAACCTAAAACCAAGAGACTTAGACTGGAAGTGGGTAAGATAAATTCAAATGGCATAAGAGTATTCCTTCCTTAAGCAGAAATGGGTATTGGTGAGCAAGCAATATTCAGTTATGAAGGAATAAAGTTATATTTCTACCTACCTGAGTCAGAGTGTATAAATTTTAAATCCACTCTATATGGAAGACCAATGATTTATCAGTGCTGCATTTTTCAGTAAAATAAAATTTTAGAAAGTTACCAAATGGCTAAGTATAGGGCAGAAATCATGAGGAATTAAAAAAAAAAGTTACCTCTTCTCCAAGGAGCATGGTAAAAATGATTCAGATAAAAATATTATAAAGCCAAATATGAAAAATAGTACATGCCCTGCTTACAATAAACCATATAACCCCAACACAGTTATTTTCAAATAGTGTGTGGGATTCAATTTGCATAAAAATCCAAGAATAAAGATACATTTCACAACTTGCCCAGGAATTTTCCTTTTGTATTTATGAAACCCTCACTGCCTATTCCCTATTCTCATCCAACTAGAAACAATGACAAGTCTCCATTATAAAATATACTAAAATGGCACAATCACTCCTATTTGCTAATAGACAAATTATATCTTATCCAGTGTATGCAATAACTCTAAAGGCAGATAATATATGTATGGCTAAGTTATTGCTGTACTGCAGAAGAAACAGATGAAATCATTTTTCATCCACGTTTAATGAGGAATATGATCTTAAAGCCTCTGTGTTTTGCTTCAATAGGTATTAAAAGGTTGAAGGAGCCTGCTATGAGGTAAGCTAGATGACTAGGGTCAAATCCTGATTACCACAAACTATTGGTATGAATTTCAATTTTTTAATGCCTCCATTTTCTCACCTGTAAGTAGTTAAACAGCTACCTGTTGGGAACACAGATTATGTACATAAAGACAGAGGTTTTAGAACACAGCTTGCCATATCATGTTCACTCAGTTAAAGGTTTGCTAAAATTATCAGTATTTTTAAAGACCAAATTCCTAACATAACCAAAGAGAAACTCACTTCACTTCCACCCCCAATTCCTGGTTAAATCTCCCATCTCACTTCCCCCATTCAATTTTCTATGCTATCTCAATACTGATTTTCCTCAACCCTTCATTCTGTATTTAAAGAGAAAAACCTCCCTCAGTATTGAGATCTTCACTCCAACACCGAGAAACTCACGCTCGTTCTCAGCATACCTACTTGTGATGAACGTAAAGTCTGGGATATAGAACTGGACATAAAGATGGTCATGTCAGCACACAGTCTTCAGTCAAGGAACTGAACGAGACCCTCGGTGCTCATGTGATGGAATCTAGGAACTTAGTCCAATCGGCACTTTATTTTAAACATGGGAAAGAGAGATGGAGAACTTAAGAAACAAACACTCTGGTATCAGAAATCTGTGGTTTGAGTTCTCTGTTGCATGGCATTAAGTAAATCATCTACTTATTCTGGATTGCATTTTCCCTTTTCATAAAATAAAGACCAAAAACTGGTTGGATAACATCCATTTGCTAGTCCAGATCCTTTCCTACCCTCCTTCCTCATATGTGGGCCACACGATGCTGACATGAGGGGCTGTATCAACAGGGCCCCCTTTGCCCTGTGGCTGCGGGCTGGATCAATGGGAGGGACTGGCTAGAGTTCCAAGACTGGAGAGAGAGACCACATTTGCTCTGCATCACCCTTTAGCATCTGTCCCTCTGCTGATTAGCAGTGGCCACACTCTTCTGTCTGTGCCTGCATCTCTCCCGTTTCCTGTTTCCCACTCTGCTCTGGCTCCCTCTCCACTCTGTTCACCTTGCTCTCTCTTTGCCTCTTCAGGGTCAGAGTTAATGACTAGACACTGTTGCTAGTGCCTCTGTGCTTCCTCATTGCTTACTGGTTTCCTTTAACTCTAATAACAGCCCCTAAATAGTCCCTTCACTAAACTCTCCTTTATTTCCGCTTCTCTTTGCTGCCGGGACCAACTCATACAAAAGTCTACATCATCGAGACTTTGTAAGAATGCTATCAGATAAAATAAGTGAAAATTTCCCATTCTTGCCCTGTTACACAGCAGGATGATCGATGAATATCTGTTACATCCTCCACGTGAAAGAGCATTTTCTGCAAAGCACTATTGTGATGGGATTCTTTCCTGTGCAGGTCATGTCTTACTTTTATGCAAACAATCACTAGATAAGCTACAAAATAGCCACTTTTTATAATGCGTCTTTTTTTTTTTTCCCTGGCATACTATCTAGGTTGTTCTTCATATTATGTTAGACAACCACTGGCAGACAACGACGATATTTCTCATTGGACCTTTCTTTGCCAACTTCCGTATATTTAGTGGTTTCATCTTGTCTCCCAAGTCAATCCATCCCAGCCTCTTAATCCTATGGCTCTTCTCTAAACACCCAGAGGATCACACAGCAGAAAATGAGGGGCCCAGAATTAATCACTGTTTTCCAGGGGTTGCTAGCCATACTAAAGAGCAAGTAGTTTTCCTAATGCAGTCTGGTGAGCTGATCCCATGGCTCAGAGCAATACCTGGATGTTTTGGTTGTCTCCCCCATGAGGTATTTAGGCTATCTTCATCAATTGTAAAAATAAAGGACCTGGCATATGTGTGTGTATCATATGGCAGGGAGGTATGTCAACATAGGAAATTTATTGTTTTCTGCTTGGGTTCACTTAATACCTTGTTTTTGGAGATGACACAATTTTATAAGCAATGGAGGAATTTAACTAATGCCTTGTGGCATAACTTCCAACACTTTTGGTATAACTTCTTCCTGGAACTGAACTAAGTTCCTTGGAGATTTCTATCTGAAGGACATTCTGACAACAGTTAGATCTACTTTTAATGGTTGTTACAAGAGTAGGCTTTCTTCCATGTGATCTTCATCCATTATCCTTGGGAAACATATATTAATATCTCTGTTTTAAAACTAAGAAAACTGAACCTTAGAAGTATTAAATGTTAGATCACAGATCACTAAGTAAATGGCAGAGACTCAGAACTGGTCTATAACCCACATTTGCTGACCCCAAATTTCATTCTTTTTCAGTTCAGTCACTCAGTCGTGTCCGCCTCTTTGCAACCCCATGAACCATGGCACGCCAGGCCTCCCTGTCCATCACCAACTCCCAGAGTCTACCCAAACCCATGTCCATTCAGTTGGTGATGCCATCCAACCATCTCATCTTCTGCTGTCCCATTCTCCTCCTGCCCTCAATCCTTCCCAGCATCAGGGTCTTTTGCAATGAGTCCGTCCTTTGCATCAGGTGGCCAAAGTATTGGAGTTTCAGCTTCAGCATCAGTCCTTCCAATGAACACCCAGGACTTATCTCCTTTAGGATGGACTGGTTGGATCTCCTTGCAGTCCAAGGGACTCTCAAGAGTCTTCTCCAACACCACAGTTCAAAAGCATCAATTCTTTGGGGCTCAGCTTTCTTTATAGTCCAACTCTCACATCCATACATGGCCACTGGAAAAACCGTAGCCTTGACTAGACGGACCTTTGTTGGCAAAGTAATGTCTCTGCTTTTTAATATGCTATCTAGGTTGGTCATAACTTTCCTTCCAAGGAGTAAGCGTCTTTTAATTTCATGGCTGCAATCACCATCTGCAGTGATTCTGGAGCCCCCAAAAATAAAGTCAGCCACTGTTTCCTCTGTTTCCCCATCTATTTGCCATGAAGCGATGGGACCAGATGCCATGATCTTAGTTTTCTGAATGTTGAGCTTTAAGCCAACATTTTCACTCTCCTCTTTCACTTTCATCAAGAGGCTCTTGAGTTCTTCTTCACTTTCTGCCATAATGGTGGTGTCATCTGTATATCTGAGGTTATTGATATTTCTCCCAGCAATCTGGATTCTAGCTTGTGCTTCTTCCAGCCCAGCATTTCTCAGGATGTACTCTGCATATAAGTTAAATAAACAGGGTGACAATATACAGCCTTGACGTACTCCTTTTCCTATTTGGAACCAGTCTGTTGTTCCATGTCCAGTTCTAATTGTTGCTTCCTGACCTGCATACAGGTTTCTCAAGAGGCAGGTCAGGTGGTCTGGTATGCCCTTCTCTTTCAGAATTTTCCACAGTTTATTGTGATCCACACATTTAAAGGCTTTGGCATAGTCAGTAAAGCAGAAATAGATGTTTTCCTGGTACTCTCTTGCTTTTTCGATGATCCAGCAGATGTTGGCAATTTGATCTCTGGTTCCTCTGCCTTTTCTAAAACCAGCTTGAACATCTGGAAGTTCTTTTTCACTCAGTAACTATTCATGAAAGACCGACCATCTGTGAGCTCATAGACCTGCTATGAGCTTCTGTACTTTTTTTTTTAAGATAAAATGTCCATTTCATTGAGGAAGTTTTAGTTGCCTTGAAAACAATCTATAGTAGAGCCATATATAGGGTTAGAGGTATTGACAAAGTTCTATGGGGCTCTAGAAGACACAGAAAAGGAAGGCTTCCCAGAAGAGTAATAGCTGGGTTCAGTCTTGATTAGCAAATGCAAGTTCTTCAGAGGCAACTTGATACATGATATGTTCTTCCTCTATTAACTGCATGCTACATAATATGTCTCTTTGTATTTTAATTCAGACTCAGATCCTATCTACTCGTGATTGAGAAAGTTTTTGAGGAAGAAATAATCAAAAATCACACAAATGTGATCCTTTCCATAAGCATGTTCATACACAGAGCCCCTATTTCATAGGAAGAAAATATATTTCCTAAAGTCAATGGTCTAAGGACCATGCAAATATGGCAGCCATTTGCCATATATGTCTATTTAAATATAAATTAAATTAAATTACAAATTCAGTTTCTCAGTAACACTAGTTACATTTAAACTAACAGTCACATGTGGCTGTTGGTTACCATATTGAAGACAGCAGATATAAATATTTTCATCATTATGGAATGTTCTATTGAACAGTGTTCCAATATATTTAATATGAAAAGTGAAAGTGTTAGTCATTCAGTCGTGTTCAACTCTCTGCAACCCCATGGACCATTACCCACCAGGCTCCTTGGTCCATGGAATTCTTCAGGCAAGAATATTGAGTGGATGGATAGCCATTCTCTTCTCCAGGAGATCTTCCAGACCCAGGGATGGGACCCAAATCTTCTACATTGCAGGCAGATTCTTTACCACCTGAGGCACCAGGGCATATACATTTTCCTTAAAATTGTTGAACCAAAGAACTACGGGTTCATATAATGAAATGATAAAGTAGAAATTCATAATGATATTACAGCTGAAAGTAACCCAGATTAATTCATTCATTTGTTCTATATGGATCAAACAGATATGTATTAAGTGTATACTATATGCCAGGCATTGTATTTGTAGTAGGAGGTATAATGAGTAAAGCAGACATGACTCCTGGCCTCATTCATCTTAAATCCTAAAGTAAATACAATAAAATATGTAATTACATGCCTGTGTGCTAAGTCACTTCAGTTGTGTCTGACTCTTTGTGACCCTATGGACTGCAGTCCACAAGGCTCCTCTCTCCATGGGATTCTCCAGGCATGGAGTGGGTTGCCATGCCCTCCTCCAGGGGATTTTCTTGACCCATGGATCAAACCCGCAACTCTTACATCTCCTACCTTGGCAGGTGGGTTCTGTAATTGTAATATAATGTGATTATTTACCCCTACTGCTAATTTTGTTGCAATCATAACCACAAATGAAAACTATCTTACATTTGCACATGCAAAGAGAAACAGACATTTTTGTCTCCTAAGAGGCTTTACCCTTTCTGAGTCACATAACCACTTCTGCTAAATAAAGAAAAAATTCTTCAAGAAACTTCTATAAGCTTTTGAGGTGTGAGTTTAATAAGCATTTCAGTGGTTTTGCTTCATATAGATTCAAATGAAAGTTTCTCAAGCTTGGGTGCATTTTGTAAACTGTAATAATAAGTGAGTCAATAGTCTCTTAGGCAGGCTTTATGACAGAGTCAAAGCTATTGCTGTGTGCAGGAACACAATAAAACAGCATTTAGTGAGAATCTCAAAAAAAGCCTGAAAATCAGCCTGATTGGGTTGGTTTCAGTTTTCCTTGTTGGTAGGGTAACAGTTCTTCTCTTTAGTTATTCAAGCTGAACATTACCCACAGGAGTCAGCACTAGCTCTAACCCACAACCTTGGTAGTTAGTGGGCTGGATCTTGATTATAATCTCCTGACATTGTTTTTAAAATCTCTCTCCTACAGAGGAGTCAGGAGAAAGAATAAAATATCCATTTAAGAGTAAATGTTTACCTGCCAAGATTCTTAGTGTTACTTCAAAAGTCTCCCTTCCTAAGAAAAAAATACTAATTCTTCCTGCTGAAGAACAATGGACATATGTTCCTTTTTTTTTGACATATGTTCTTGAATGAAAACAATAGCCTCAAATTTGAGAATGCTATATAACGTATTTCCAGAAACAAGATTTCTAGGGACTAAGTGTGTGTGTGTGTGTGTGTGTGTGTGTGTGTGTGTGTGTTTGGGAAAAGTTGACTCAATAATCTTTAAAAGAAAAACTTGAACATCTTTAAGCATGACATTCTCTAGTTACCTACAAGTTTCATCATGTCCTATCAATTCTCATCTGACCCAATTTGTACATATATGTAATCTACCTGTTGGACATGACTGAGCAACTGAACTGAACTGAACTGAATCTACCTGGTCCCTTTAGTCTTTTGAGTATGCAGTTCTTGACTTACAGTGACTTTACCTGCTATCTTTTTTCCCTTGCTATGGAATATTCAATGTACATTTTCAGCACAGATTAGACAAAACAGAAAGGGAACTTTCCTTTCTAGATCATAGGAGACTATATTTATCTTGTTCACCATTTTCTCCTAATAACTAGAACTGACACAATGCATCATATAATCTGTATCTGTTGCATCAATAAGTAAAGCATGGACAAGCAAATGGATGATTAATAATAATCATTGCATTTTAGGCACTTCTCCTCAGTTTATTTTACTGTTCAAACACTGCAGATATGACGAGAGGATTTTAAGTACAGAGAGGAAAATGTGTGGCTTTTCTCATGTACACTAAGCTGCATGTCTCACCTTCCCAGCTAGATTTGAGGAGACCTCTGAATTCAGGGAAATTAATCAAAAACATAAGGTGTGAGGGATCTAGGCCAGGGCAGTAAGAACAAGCAAGTCCTACCAAGTGAAGACTGGTTTCTAGCAGCAGTGTAGTATTGACTCCCAAACCTACATGGCTCATACTTTTAATGGTTATCATCTCCATTGAGATACACACAAAAAGAGAACCTAACTGGGATTTGTTAAAGGTGTTTAATTTTGCTTCCTATATCTGAGTGGTTATTGCTTAAGGTTTTATTTTAGCACTAAAAAGAAAAAAGAGAGAAAGAAAAATCATCACAAAACCAGAGGAGTCAGACCATCTACCTATTACATGCAAAAGAGTAAATAAATAAATAAGGAAAAAGCTATCAATTATAGTTCTTTGGACTTCCCAGGTGACGCCTGCCAATGCAGGAGACACAAGAGACGTGGGTTCGATCCCTGGCTTGGGACTATCCCCTGGAGGAGGGCATGGTGACCCACTCCAGCTTTATTCCCTGGAGAATCCCATGAACAGAGGAGCCTGGCAGGCTACAGTCCCTAGGGTCTCAAAGAGTCAGATATGACTGAAGAGACCTAGCAGAGACACATAGTTCTTCAGACTAACTCAGTCTTTTCTAATCTGACGACTGAATAGGCCAAAAATGTACACACACAATTAGAGGGGCAAGATTCTAAAAAAAAAAAAACATGCATACACACCTACATATACATGTGTAATCTTTACTTTTTGTGACCAGAAAGATGTCCTGTGATCACTGTCCACAATATTTTACTGGCTTTAAGCCTATGGGCATTTGAGGAGTCACAAAAATTGGAATAATACCGCCATCAAATGCTTGTGATCAATCTTCCTTCCCCCTTCAGTGAAATAGGGCCAAATCGTGCAAAAACATTGTCTGCCTATTTTATTCTTTCTATGCCCATACCACTCTTTTTTCCATACTCCCTCTTGGGAAGCTGTCCAAAGTCACAGTGAGCTCAGGAGAATATGGGCACAAAGTATTGTGTAATTGTTATAATTCTTTAATCACTACACCTAGATATCATTTCATAAATTAAACTTGGGCATTTTGATTTAACCTGATCACAAAGAGAAAGAAGCCTGGATCTGCTCTGTAATTAATCATCTGTGCATTACATTTCTCACAAAACAATCTAAGAAACAGAAGCCATCCTAATCCAACCCTTGATGTGCAAATAATTGGCCTAGCTTGGCTTTTGTCACACTGAAGGGAAGTGGTGCTGACAAAGGTTTATTAATATATGCTCTCTAGACAGATACAGAACACGAGACGCTGTGCCCAACCTGCAGCCCTGGGAAATTCACAAAGATGCCTCACTTTTTCCTGCTCATTCCTTTTCACCATGGCTTCCTATGCATAAGCAATCTTTGTCCAAAAATGCTAAATTTGATCTTCCTACTTTTAAATATCATAGAGTGCCTAAGGCTTGAAAACTGCATGTTTCCTTGCTTGTGGTTCAATATGCTCAGTGGGAGAAATTTGTCATCCAAGTTGTTGCTGTTGGAGAAATATAGAGATCTCCTTTCCCCTCAGTCCCCAAAGCATCTGTTGCCTGGACTTCTGTTTGTATTAATGAAATATGCCATCTGCATTGTGTAGGCTTTTACATTCCAGCAGGAAGCAGAGGAGGGAATCCCAGAGAGGCATCCATTAGCCCCATAATGCCCCTTTGTGCTCCTTCCTGCCTGACTCAGAGACCACCTGCGGCCCCGGCCAGGGGCACAGCAAACTCAAGTTCTAAACAGGCCATCGTTTCATTGTGCGTTGAGTTATCATCCATTGCTCTATTTGGAAAAAGTGTTGCAGATGTGGTTTTTTCCTCTGCTTCAATGGATGTGAGGGTTAGTCAGAATACTTTTAGACACAAATGGCAGAAACCCAACTCTATCTAACTTAAATAACAAAGAAGTACACTGTCCCTGGATCTGAGAAGTTCAAGGAGTGAATTCTCAGGTACGACTACCTGCAGGTGTTGGATGTTGTCAGAAATCAGCCTCTCCACACCTCTCAGCTCAGCTCTCCTGGCTGTTGGATAATACTTAAGCAAATTCTCACCAGGTTGCCATCTTCTTATATTTAATTTGTATCTTCCCTGCTTAGCCGCCCTAATTTGAAAAAAGTCCCTATTACCCATAAGTTCCAACAACAGTCTAGAAAGTGAGTCTCCATGACTTGGACAGACTGGCTTTAGGCACCTTCCTTCTCCTGAGCCAATGTTTCTGCCAAGGGGATGCTATATGTTCAGTGACAGACCCAAGTCATGTATCTCTCAGGATCTGGACTGTGAGATCTCCTCTGCTATAACCACATGGACTGGGAGTGTGGGAAGGTAAAGATCATCACCATGATGTTCCCAGAAGAAAAGCATGTTTCATAGGCCAAACCAAAGATGTCCACTCCAAAAAAGGGAAACTCGGAAGACTTCCCAGGATTTGACATTTTGGAAAAGTCCTTAACCTTATCTGATACTAGTATGAAAAAGTTCTTTCCTTTGCTCAGCCCTCCCTTCACCAAATTCTCTGAGTGGTGGAGGAAAGAAAGTTCCATTCAGATACACAGGTATGGCTCACATTTTTAAGAGTCACCTCTGGGTCTAGATTGCAGGAAAGAGCAGGTCAGGAGGCAGTGGCCAGATCTAAGAAACAGGGGGCTGGCAAGTGTAAAACAACCTCAGTTGTGAGGGAGACAGAATCAAGAAGAGAAGAGCATTCAGGAATAGCCTGAATGCCCACGCTGTATCCAGAAGAAGTGATAAGGAAAGGAAACGCTGGACAGAAAGCCCCATTTTATTTCTCGATTATCAACATATATTTTTGAAGGTATAATAATAATACTAACAGTTAACTTTGTATTGAGTGAAATATTCTCCCTTATTACTGTGTACAATCGGACGATATAAATGAGACTCACTCTTAGGATAATTTTATGCTGGACCATCATTCTTCATTTGACAAGAACAAGATGCCCCTTCAATAATAATCATACAATAGGTCAATTAATCCAGTTACACACCTAGTCTTGGTATTCTTCAAACCCAGCCCAGCATATCACAAGCTCAATATACGTTGTTGAAAAGATGCTACGGACAGATAATATTAAATGTCTTTTATTGAGCTCAAACCAGACCTGAGAGGGGTTTTGGGTCTTTTTACCTTAAGCTTCTATACTATTAAAATCTCTGTCACAGCATTTTCACTGCAAATATTTTTGCCACATAACTAGTTGGCCATAAGGCAATTTTGCCATAAAAGATACAATAATAAAAAATAAAAGAGGGTCAATGATACTCATTTTTCATAACAAAATTAAAAAGACTATTGCAGCCACCAAATATCTGAATACACTTAAAATGGTCTAGATTCTTGGCGGCTGCTGCTGCTCCTTAGTCACTTCAGTTGTGTCTGACTCTGTGCAAACCTATAGACTGTAGCCCACCAGGCTCCTCGGTCCATGGAATTCTCCAGGCAAGAGTACTGGAGAGGGTTGCCACATCCTCCTCCAGGAGATCTTCCCCACCCAGGGATGGAACCTGGTTCTCCTGCATTGCAGCAGATCCTTTACCACTGAGATACCAGGGAAGCTCCACAGATTCATGGCAATACTGGTCAAATGACTGATTTTATTTTGTGGGTCCTATCTAAGCACTTATCTTCAAAGTCTTTCATTTATAGTATTTTATAATTTTCTTTTTGCTTGTTGATCCATTTCCTTGCTAGGGATCACACTTTTTTTTTTTTTTCTAAAATGTCTTCCTTCATTAAGAGGGGTTTTAGTTTCAAAACACTAAAATGTATATTTGTAAATGAGTTTTGTGTCACATTGTGAAAGCCTTCTGCACTGTTGTTTCTTCTTGGCATACTGTTACATGTCTATTGATAAACGTTCTAAAGTTCTAAGGGAAATGTGGGTTCAACTCGGAGCCTTTGAGTCCCTCAGCCTCTTTCAGATTTTATAATATAAAAACGGGAATACTGCATCAATGGAATGAAACCAAACAGTCAACCAGTTGAAATCAAACTGTCCAACCAAATGGCCAATCAGTTGTTTTATTTTTTTTTAATGGCAAAACTGCTTTAGAGCCAATTATTTATGCAGTAAAAAATGTGTCAAAATGTTTGTGGCAAAGATGTTTGCAGCAAAGAAGCTTTAGGAGACGATACCAGACATACTTGAGAACTACCAATTTATTCTGCATTTATTTAGCTCCCAAAGAAGTACCACTCTTCCATAAGACATCCATCTAAATATTGAATGGAATGATAAGAAAAAGTTATTGTGTCTCTTGAGGAGATGGCTTCTGCAAAGTTCTGAAGAAAAAAGTCTAGTCAGCTTTAGTACCAGGAATAAAGATTCTTCTCCTTAAGCAGATTTTTTAAATCAAAATATTATTAATCTTATAAAGCATGAGCATTATTTTATTATTTAGCTACCAGAAAGTTGACAGTATATTTAGGGAATAATCCAAGAACTGAATAGGGTCATATCACATGCACATGCCCACAACAGATTTATCCTTTCACTTTACTACTTTCCTCTACTGATTTACCTAACATCCAAGGTCCTTCGATTTAAAAAGTATCCCTCTTTTATTCCATAAGGTTGTGAGAAACTTTATACAAGCTTATATAAAAGGATAAACAGATCAATGGATGGTATCACAGACTAAATGATATCTAGGTACATTATACCTATTCTGGTTTTATGCTTTTGTCTACTTCTAATTCTTTTAGCTTTTGAGGATAGGTGCAATATCAACCACGTTCTCTCCTGTGGAAATAATCATATCCTGAGTACTCTATCATCTTCATTGTTCCATCTATTTCTGGACATCAATGGGACATGTGACTAGACCTGGGCAATGAGCAATTACAAGAAGTGACATGTATAACGTCCACATCAGAACATTTAATTATAATGTGAGATCCTCCATAGACTCTCCCCTCCAGGGTCAACAGTTAGAAAAGTTACAGAGAGTTAAAGAGTCCACTTTAATGCCTGGGTCCTGGAGTGATAATTATGCAGAGCAGAGCCTCCATAAATAACTCACACTGGACACATAATATAAGATACAAACCTTTCCTGCTTCAAGTATCTGATAATTTGGGGTTGTTTGTTATTGCAGCATCAACTAATCTATTCTGACTGCTATATACCCTAATTAAATTTAGCATAGAGCCAGCACAATTAAGGTAGTAAACAAATCCCTAAAGTAAAAAATCCACTAGTAAAAGAAGCAAGAGAAGGCAAAATATCAAAATATCATTGTGTATAATTTCCAACATTGAAGTATACTTTCCAAATTGTGCAAAAAAATTAGTAAGGGTTCAGAGATGAATGATAAAAGTTATTAGGATGGACTCAGACACAGTAAAGACATATTAGAGGTGCTGTAATTGCTTATCTACAGAATTTTGCTGCTTTATACATTCCATACACTTTGCTGAGGTATACATGTGATTTTAAAGAAGGGATATGGTTTAAGTAAAATTTGCATTTCAAGGGCCCTTGCTGCTGCTGCTGCTAAGTCGCTTCAGTCGTGTCCGACTCTGTGTGACCCCATAGATGGCAGCCCACCAGGCTCCCCCGTCCCTGGGATTCTCCAGGCAAGAACACTGGAGTGGGTTGCCATTTCCTTCTCTCAAGGGCCCCTAGAATACTCCAATTAAGGAATTATAAAGCATGGCCTTTGGAATCAGAAATACCTTACTATGTCTGAGGCCTTGAAAAAATCTATATTGCCTTGATTGGCCTTGACTTTTGTTTTATTAGTAACATGAAGAGTATCTTGATTGTCTTATGTTATTGTTGAGACAGTCAAATTAAACAAACCCCTAATCCTTGGCCAAAGAAAAAAGCTCAGTAATTCTTAGATCTGTAACAAATTAAGTCAAAATAATATTCAGGCAAAACAATATATGTATTGATCATCAGACAATGCAGTGGTAGAAAATGAAGGAGACTGGAGAGTCTTTATGCATGGAACTGTCCATTTAGAGCCAAACTGATCACAGCCCTCCAAAACCTGCCATGCACTTAGTAAGCCGTCCACTACCTCTTCCAGCTCATTCTGTTATCTACCTGTTCAGAGCATAAAACATGCCATCAAGGATAAATACCAGGCTTTTAATCATGATCTGCTTTGTAACATATCTCCTATGTTACATCACTGTTATTAATTCCACTTCATACTGTCATTACCTTTCCAAGTGAGTACATTTAGTGTCAGAAATAATGAGAAGCCAAACTCTTGAAGGGTACGTATTGGATATTAACTACTGTGCATCATTATACATCACCAAATCCATTATATATCACAAAATCCACTGCCAGGTCATAAGGTATCTCTTACAGAGATATACAGAGGAGGCATTTAGTTTGTATTTGCTGAACAAATAAATTAACTCATGAATAAGGAAACAAATTAATAAAAAAAATTAATCTGCCTATAGTCAAGTGCCTGGGAGACATGATTGTACAGTGCTAGATCACCGACTTGATGGACATGAGTTTGAGTAAACTCCGGGAGTTGGTGATGGACAGGGAGGCCTGGTGTGCTGCGATTCATGGGGCCGCAAAGAGTTGGACACAACTGAGCGACTGAACTCAACTGAACTGAGATTATCTTAATCTTTGATGGTAAGAGTGATTACACTAGCAGATTCAAAATAAGAGGACACAGACTAAGCAAATCCCAACAGTAATAGGTATTAGTTTACAGAAAGAGATGAAAGACATCACATGGGTCACTTGAAAGAGGGAAAAAGCAAAGACCTGGCAAATTCACAGCAGTAAGCAATCTCATAATGCACAGAGTAACCTAATAGATCTTGCCCACCTGTTATTTCTTTAAGGGAGGATTCTTTCCATGAAACCAGTGATGACTAACTTGAGAGGCAAAGCACGCTTGCTTAAACCAGCCATGCATCACTGGCACCAAATTGCTACAACTGAAAATGCGGTAAACAGTATAACCACATTCAAGAAAACCCATTTAATTTCCACAGAACATCCCTTCTTTTTACACATTCCTTGTAGGGGAGACCACAGTGAGAAAATCCCTAGGTTCTGTATTTCAAGTGTCAAGTACAAATAGCAGCAGACACTGATCTATGCAGAGAAGCAGAGGAAGGTGGGGATTTGATTGCTTTACTTAGGGTCTGCATGGAGAAATGAAGAGAACTGATGCTTTTGAACTGTGGTGTTGGAGAAGACTCTTGATAGCCCCTTGGACTACAAGGAGCTCAAACCAGTCAAATCTAAAGGAAATCAACCCTGAATATTCATTGGAAGGACTGATGCTGAAACTGAAGCTCCAATAATTTTGTCACCTGACACAAAGAACTGACTCAATGGAAAAGACCCTAATGCTGGGGAAGATTGAAAGCAGGAGAAGGGGATGACAGAGGATGAAATGGTTGGATGGCATCACCGAAGGACATGAGTTTGAGCAAGCTCCAGGAGTTGGTGATGGACAGTGAAGCCTGGCATACTGCAGTCCATGGGGTGGCAGAGTCAAGACATGACTGAGCGACTGAATTGACTGAAATGAAAGAGAAACAGGGGTTTCCCAGGTGACATAAGTGGTAAAAAAAAAAAAAAAGCCCGCCTGCCAATGCAGGAGACACGAGAGATGTGGGTTCAATCCCTGGGTTGGGAAGATGCTATGGAAGAGGGCATGGAAACTCACTCCAGTATTCTTCCTTGGAGAATCCCATGGACAGAGGAGCCTGGTAAGCTACAGTCCACAGGGTCACAAAGAATCAGACACGACTGAAGCAACTTAGCATGCATGCACACAAAGAGAAAAAGAGCAGGCACTTTGAAGTTCAACTAGAAGGTAGCATGGCCTAGTGGAAATCCCAAATGTCTTTGGAGCCAGAGTATTTCAATTTTAGAATGCACCACCTAGTGTATGCAATATCAGGCAGGTTACTTCATTCCCTTTATAAACTAAGGACAGTAACACTTGTTTCTCAGAATTGCCACACGATGACATGTCATTCATAAGTGTGCCTGATATACCACAGGAACTCAGAAAGATACAATTCCTTTCTGGCTCTCCTCAGAGACATTTTTTTGATTAAGCAAAAATGTATGAAATGGTGAGAAGAACCATAAAGTTACAGATTTAAGCAGAGCAGGAGTCCAGAGCTGAACTGACCATAAACACATAAGCATTCTCTCTGCTCTCCACAAATTAGGTTTTCCCAGTGCAAAATCCCAGGGATGGCAGAGCCTGGTGGGCTGCTATCCATGGGGTCACACAGAGTGGGAAATGACTGAAGCGACTTAGCAGCAGCAGCAGTGCAAAATTCATATGATGCTGGATTTGGGAAGATCCCGCCTAGCTTTTTATACAGTTCACGGGGTTCTCACAGCAAGAATACTGGAGTGGTTTGCCATAACTTCCTCCAGTGAGCCACGTTTGCTCAGAGCTCTCCTTATGACCCACCCATCTTGAGTGGCCCTGCACGTACGTCATGGCTCATAGCTTCATTGAGTTACTCAAGTACCTTCCCATGACAAGGCAGTGATTGGTGCTGGAGAAGATTCTTGAGAGTCACTTGGACAGCAAGAAGATCAAACCAGTCAATCTAATGGAAATCAACCCTGAATATTCATTGGAAGGACTAATGCTGAAGCTCCAATACTTTGGCCACCTGATGCAAAGAGACGACTCACTAGAAAAGACCTTGATACTGGGATAGATTAAAGGTAGAAGGAGAATAATGGTGGCAGAGGAGGAGATAGTTGAATGGCATGACCAATTCAATAGATATGAACTTGGGCAAACTCTAGGAGATGATGACGGAGGCCTGGCATGCTGCAGTCCATGGGGTCTCAGAGAGTCAGACATGACTTGCTGAATGAACACCACCACCATCACCTACCTTTGCGGTTGTTTCAAGAAAAACGCAACAGAGAAGGCTAGATAGTGCCTATTATCACTTTATTGTTAAACACGTTAACAGTAAAATGGATAAGTGTGATTTAGCCACATTTTAAACCCCATTCTATAGTAAAAATCATCATATGGTATTCTTTAAGTAACATCATGGCAAATGCCCAAGAAATATCATTTAGAGAAAAGATAAAATTTGCATAATAGTATAGACAGCATGATACTAGTTATTTTTAAAACAAAAAAACATGCATTTTTATTGCCTTGCATATGTATCTCCATGAATAACAAATATAAACTATCTGAAAAAGATGTATGGTGGTTCACTCTGGCAAAAGAACTGTGGCTTGGGCACAGGGAGAAGGGACCCAAGGAAACCACTATTTTATGCTGTTTTCATCTTTTACAACAATAATCTGCTCATGCATTGACTGTACAACCAAAAAAAAAAAAAGGAGGAGGAAAAGAAATTAAGGCAAGTATATTTCCATGCAGAAAGTAGCTGGTGGATAGGGCACAACCCCGTGGGAGGCCATTAGCAACTAGATGCCCATGAATGTAGACGGGCTGGTCTGCACTTAGTACCAGGCTTGAGGAGTGCTAGGAAGCCTGGTTCTGGCCCCATCCATTTCAGGGGGCATGAAGAGGTCACTTCATAAGAAGAAATATCCTTTCAAATTATTTCCTTATTTCCATCTCTATTCTCACTCCTAAGCCAAACACACCAAGTCCCTGCCTTTCCTGACCTTGTCAACCCTGCGATTTCTTCCATTGTTTTTTTCTCAAGTAAATCCGTCAGAAGGCTGTTTTTCATTTCCTTCCTCTTTTTTGTTTTCCCATTCAGAAAGAGAACTGCTGAGCAGAAAGTAGCAGGAGTTCTACTCTAAGGTTAAGGTTCTGCCTCTCTGATCACTAAACCAGGAAAGGTGGGGAAGAAGCTACTCAAATTATAGATTTAAAAAAAAAAAACAAAACACAGGACTGTGAGTGTTGGTGTGTGCACGTGTGTGTGAATCTGAAGAAGAACACAAGACACCTAATTTAAATTATTCATAAGTGAAGAACTGCAGTATTTAGTTACTTATTGAGTAAAAACTTTTCAAGTTCACTGTCTTTAGCTTTGATATTGGCAGCACAATAGCATGATGGCAGCTTCAGAGAAACCTCAGTGTCATTATAAAATGGCTATCATCTCTTTACAAGCTAAAAACAAAAACAGGAGAAATCTTTTTGTTTCATGGTCTAAAGTGAAGCACCAATTTAGCACTTTTCTTAACAGCCTGAGTTCTGCAGCTAGAGATAAGCTATGAATTGGGCACGAAGAAGAACAGGAAAGAAAACTCAAGTTGGCATAATGATAAGCAAATCCTCAGTGTTGTTGATGCCATTCTAGACATAGTTAGAGATGCAGAGACAATCTCAGTCATTTTGACAAGCCCCTTATGTTCATTGTCACTGCTTTCCCAGTGATGATTTCACTCACATTCAAGATGAAAAAATACATTCCTTTACATCCACAATTTCTCCCCCCTCTCCTTTTCAATTTCTTCTGACTTCTAAAAATTATAGGGCAGAGACAAATTGACAAACAAACAAACTCAAACAAAAAACAACAAGCAGCAAACTGAATGAGGTCCGAAGTGTTTACAGAACCAAGGTAATTCCCACCTTGGAAGTGAGTACATGGTAAAAGATTCTAAATGTAGCTGCATCTTCCCTCTATAAAATGAAATCATTGGTCATTGCATTTACAGGTTTGCCCCCACACAATGCTGAATTCTTAAAATAGATGAAATAATGTACATATGGTAGTGAAGCAATATGCCAGATAACCACTGTTGTTTTTTAGTCGCTCGGTCATGACTGACTCTTTGCTACCCCATGGACTATAGCCCGCCAGATTTCTCTGTCCACAGCATTTTCCAGGCAAGAATATTGGAGCAGGTTGTCATTTCCTTCTTCGGGGAATCTTCCTGACCCAGGGATCAAACCCAAGTCTCCTGTATCAGCAGTTGGATTCTTTACCACTGAGCTACCAGGGAAGTCCTAACCATACCATTCAATAAATAGGAAAACAGAAACTAAAATGCATTAGCTCTACATGAATGTTAATTCTTGAAAGTTGTTCATCTAGAGAAACTTGAAGTGAATAGATGGAAAGTGAAAAGGCAGAAGACTTTGAAAGAAACAGATACGAAATTAGTTTAAACTCATTTCTATGTACCCCATATTAGCCCAGAATCTAGCACATGAGATATACTCAATAAGCATAATTTATCACAAATCAATGTCAAGATTATAAAAAGACTCTGGTCCAGCATTGAAGATGATATTTTCACTGGCTATTTTTTAAATGATTAATTTAACTTAAAGTTAATCATTGACCTCCTTCTTATACTATAGGATACAGCTTAGTGTTTAAATGTAGGGGCCCTGGAAACAGCAAAAAAAGGTTAAAATCTGTGCTTTACCATTTATTAGCTAGATGACTTGAACACATTGCTTTTTCTAAGCCTCAGTTTTCTTGCCTGCAAAATAGAGACAAAGCTAAAATCCATCTGCAGTGATTAGAAGGAGGATTAAATAATAAAATATATGAAAACTCCTTTGCACCATGCTTTACTGTTTTGTGTGCACTATCATTGTTCTGGTTGAGCTTCAGTTCAGTTCAGTTGCTCAGTCGTGTCTGACTCTTTGTGACCCCATGAACTATACAGCATGCTAGGCCTCCCTGTCCATTACCAACTCCTGGAGTTTACTCAAACTCATGTCCATTGAGTCAGTGAAGCCATCCAACCACCTCATCCTCTGTCTTCCCCTTCTCCTCCAGCCTTCAATCTTTCCCAGCATCAGGGTCTTTCAAATGAGTCTGTTATTCACATCAGGTGGCCAAAGTATTGGAGTTTCAGCTTCAACATCAGTCCTTCCAATGAACACCCAGGACTGATCTCCTTTAGGATGGACTGGTTAGATCTCCTTGCAGTCCAAGGAACTCTCAAGAGTCTTCTCCAACACCACAGTTCAAAAGCATCAATTCTTTGGCGCTCAGCTTTCTTCATAGTCCAACTCTCACATCCATACACGACCACTGGAAAAATCATAGCCTTGACTAGATGGACCTTTGTTGACAAAGTAATGTCTCTGCTTTTAAATATCCTATCTAGGTTGGTCATAACTTTCCTTCCAAGGAGCAAGTGTCTTTTATATTCATGGCTGCAATAACCATCTGTAGTGATTTTGGAGCCCCCCAAAATAAAATCAGCCACTGTTTCCACTGTTTCCCCATCTATGTGCCATGAAGTGATGGGACCAGATGCCATGATCTTAGTTTTCTGTATGATGAGCTATAAGCCAACATTTTCACTCTCCTCTTTCACTTTCATCAAGAGGCTCTTTAGTTCTTCTTTGCCTTCTGCCATAATGGTGGTGTCATCTGCATATCTGAGGTTATTGATATTTCTCCTGGCAATCTGGATTCCAGCTTGAGCTTCATCCAGCCCAGAATTTCTCATGATGTACTCTGCATATAAGTTAAAGAAGCAGGGTGACAATATTCAGCTTTGATGAAATCCTTTCCCAATTTGGAACCAGTCTGTTGTTCCAGGTCCAGTTCTAACTGTTGCTTCCTGACCTGCATACAGATTTCTCAGGAGGCTGGTTAGGTGGTCTGGTATTCCCATCTCTTTCAGAACTTTCCACAGTTTGTGATGATCCACACAGTCAAAGGCTTTGGTATAGTCAATAAAGCATAAATAAATGGTTTTCTGGAACTCTCATGCTTTTTCGATGATCCAGCAGATGTTGGCAATTTGATCTCTGGTTCCTCTGCCTTTTCTAAAACCAGCTTGAACATCTGGAAGTTCACGGTTCACGTATTGCTGAAGCCTGGCTTGGAGAATTTTGAGCATTACTTTACTAGTGTGTGAGATGAGTGCAACTGTGCGGTTGTGTGAGCATTCTTTGGCATTGCCTTTCTTTGGGATTCGAATGAAAACTGACCTTTTCTAGTCCTGTGGCCACTGCTGAGTTTTCCAAATTTGCTGGCATATTGAGGGCAGCACTTTCACAGCATCATCCTTCAGGATTTGAAATAGCTCAACTGGAATTCCATCCCCTCCACTAGCTTTGTTCGTAGTGATGCTTCCTAAGGCCCACTTGACTTCACATTCCAGGATGTCTGGCTCTAGGTGAGTGATCACACCATCGTGATTATTTGCGTCGTGAAGATATTTTTTGTTGAGCTTAGGAGGCTCAAAAAAAGAGAGACGTGTGCAGGTGGCCTCAATAGCATGGCATGATGCAATGCTGAGTTCCCAATTTTGACCACAGCAGTGGAATCAAGCCTCTATTAAATGTATTTAAGTCTTACTCTCTCAGCAAGCCTGATTCCAATGTTAGGATCAGGTATGTCACGGGAAACCGTCAGAAAGCTGATGTAAAAAAGAATCAACCCTGATCAGATTTGAAATTTAGGTCCCTCAAATGGGTGACTTGAAGCTAGCTCCAAAGTGTTCATAACTGGCCACAGAAAGCTGAAAGGAAGGGAAATATATCATGAATAGTGTAACCTCCTCCCTGTCTACTTTTTCCTGGGAAATGGTAGTCAGTTTGATCTGAGCACTGGTGTAGTTACTAGTGGTGGGCAGTACCAAAAAAAAACCCAAAAAGACCAAGAACATCCAAACCTGGTAAATAACTGGCCAGGCTCTGTATGAAACGTAAAATCTTCTCTTAACAAAACTCACAAGGCACACAGTATTTCTCCCGCTTGATCAAGGGAGCCGTCACCCTGTTGGTCAGCAAGATGCAATTGTTGAGAGCTGAATACTTAATGCCTACTCCTCTGAGCTTTCTCAAAACGAAAATGCCCATTTTCTTTTTTTGTTTTCCAGAAAGGCTTGGAAGCTTTGCCCATTTGTTCAGCCCAAAATTTAAAAAGATGATAGTGATATTTGGCAGATTCAACGTGAAAATTGTTTTGGCTGTGCCATTGGGAAGTTGGGATGAACTTGAAGCATCCCACCAATCTGTGACTATCCTCACTAGAAGGGCTGTCCTTAGCAAGTCAGCCCAGAAGAGCCTGCCTCTCTGGATCCTACTTATTAATAACAGAGAAAAGAGATATTGAGCTTCATTCAAGCTTGCTAGGTCAGCTTGATTTTATATTACCAATGCAATACTAATCAATTGTAAATTAATGACTAACCAAAATAAATCCATTCACACAATGCCTTTGAATACCACAACATGATTAAAATCAGCTAGATTTCCTCCAGAATTAATAGTTAAGGGACACTGCCCCCCCCTCCACCCCCCAGTACACACACACAAACAGAAGGACACAAGAGTCAATGTAAAAATTAACCTTATGGGAAAATCCACTGATATTTAATATGCAGATCCAAGGATTTTGGGGTACTTTTTGTTTGTTGATTGGTTTATATTGGCCTTTCCTGGTGTTTGTAGAACACTTTCACAAAATTATGTAACATGGTTGCTAGAAGGATCTTTGGAAATCACATAGACCTCACTCCTTAATTTATGGAACAACAACAGGTGTTCTCAAGAATTAAGCACTTTACCCACCACCGAGTATCAGCAAAGCTGGGCCTAAGAGCCTCCTTTGGAGGTGATGTACTCCCTTCCCTAACAAACCTGCAGTGTGTGGCTTATTCTGCACGAGGATATTCGTTTCTTAGAAATTGCGAGTGAGCTACACACAAGTATATCCTACACGTAAGTCATGTAGTCTGATCCAACTTCTTGGTCCCAAGAAGCAGTATGTCAAACCCCAGCAATATCGCCTCATCTATACTCTCAAAACAAAGCAAGGGAGGGGGTATGAATACTTAGTCATGGCTCAGCAGTCTTCCTGGTGGTGGCTGTATCGTCTTTGTATACAGAAGACGTTGCTTAATGTGTTTGGATATCGGCTGAATCTCTGAAAATCTGGCAACTGGGGCAGCATTAGAAGGCTGGGAAACCAATGATAACAGTGAATAAGGGGGAAAATAGGCTTTTAGCCAACTTGAAAATCAGTATTTCTTGGTCATAACAGGAAAATTCATTCAGTGCCACAGACATCTGGTCGCTTGTGTCTTAATTGAATCACTCCGGCTTCTTCTTCTTTCTTTTTTTTTTTCCTTTCTGCTACTAATAACTGAAGTTTAATGGGATTTTAACATTTCCAGCAAGGTGGCACACATCCCCAGCGCTCACAGAAAGGTAATTGACCAAGATTGTATTAAACCATCATTATGGGAAATGCTTCGGGTCCCAGAAGAAATGCTACCAATGCTTCTAAATTGGAATGCTCTTCCTTCCTCTGTCCCTAAGGTGATTTGCCAATAAACTAACATGTCGGTAACTGTCTATAATACATGATTAAACATGATTCAATGTGATTAAATAGCTATTTAAGGTCACATTTATCTCTGCTTGACTTTATTATCTCTTCTTTGACCTACTCGTCCCTTTTCTTTCCTTCTGGTATACGTCTTTGTCACAGTATCCCCTTTCACTTTTAGCTCACTTTAAGCCTGACCTCCTCCAAGGAAGCCAACAATTACTTCACCCTTTCTAAACTAAACAAACAAACAAGCAACAAATCTCTCTCTAATGCCTGCTCCTAAATTTTAAAACTGCAATTAAATAAAATATTTTGATTATCAGCCCAGACAAAGATAAATTCCAAGGACTTTTAGGACATATGGTCAGCATTTTTGACAACTTTCCTGTACCACTTTAGAATACTGTAGTTCACAAAAAAATCTTAGACAAGTGTCTAATTCATTAAAATTCCTGCAATCTAGACTGAAATAAAAACTTAATGAGAAACAAACAAATCTAACCTCCCATTGATCTTTAAGAGAAGAACCCCCATTATTTCCTGCATTCTAGTAATTTGACTTAAACCACCCTCAGGGTCTTGCATGAAGTCAGAAATTTTCCTTAGGACCCTCTCCTTGTCTGTCTGCAGAGAGTCTGTCTCCATGTGTCTAGGCTCGTTATGAAATGCCAAGGAGAGGGCACACAATAGTTCTGCTCCCTGCCAGAGCTCTTCTTTTGATGGATGTGGATTTTATCTCCTTTAATTGTGGGCATTTCCCTGTATCCCAGTTATGAGGGAGATCTGTGACCTCAACATAATTGTATTAATGAATCAATTCCAAGCAGAAGGGACACAGTCTGTCCATGACAGAAAAAAGACTTTAAAAGATTTGTTAGGAACTAATGAGCAAATCAGGAGACTATTTGTAAGCAGGCCACTTACTATAAATAGCAACAGCAAGCGTAGAGTGTACAACTTAGCGCCATGGGCAAGTAGCCTTACCCACACCCTCCACCAGCTTCTTTGAGCCCAGCAGTGGTTAACATGATTTACAGATCTTTGGTGACTTCAGCAGCAAATGAGATGCCAACCTCAATCCTGTTCATGACAGGCTGATTATTCAGAGAAGATGTGTAACTGCAAAAAATGCCCATGGTACATTGGCTCTTCAAGGAAGCTTGCTGATAATGAGCCTGATCTTGCCAGGTAAGAGAAATTAACTGGTTCAGGATTTTATGTTGCCATTTAGGATGTTTCTTTTTGTTACATTGCTTGGACCAACAAATGCATTTTCACTTACCTACAGCTCTCTTTGCTTTCCATGCCATGCCTTGAATTCTAATTCTCCAGGATACGTCTGCTTGACTCCACCTTCGTTTGACTCCACCATTACTTTCATTTTCTCAGGAGACGTGTTGTTTGTATGGCTTCCAATGTAACTGGTATTTCTTTTAGTTCATTTTCTTAAGTGTTCCTGCATCCTTTTTGTGTATCTTTCCCACATGGCATAATCTTGGCTACTGTCTGATTAATTTTCAAGATAGTAGGAAGATGGAAACATTTTCCAGAAGATAGTGGAGGAACTTAAAAAACAGAGCAAGCTCTAATCAGTCTTCCATACACACTCCATCCCTTTCTGATTCTGTGTCACTTCAGATATACTTTCTTCCTGCATGGAGCACACACCCTCTTCCCCCCATGCTCCCATTCTGGTAGGACCTGCTACCATTTCTGAATCTGTCACACTTTGCCTTATACAGTAGGCAGTTGGGTGAATATGACAACAAAGACCAGTTTTGGACTCAGGCACACATGGGTTTAAATCTTCCCTCTCACTTACTAGCTATAATCTTTGGTCAATAATGTATCATCTTGGAAACGTCTCACTGTAAAATGGGGATGGTAATAGTGCCTTTAGCTATTTCAAGGACTGAATAAAAATAGTTATGCAAAACAGTCAAAACGACTGGAACTCAGAAGATTCTCAACACACATTACTTTCCTTTCCTTCCAAAGTTTCTACTAGATTGTAAGTTCTCCAAGATAAGCATTGTTGCTTTAGTGGCTAAGCCATGTCCAACTCTTTCATGATTCTATGGACTGTAGCCCACCAGGCTCCTCTGTCCATGGGATTTCCCAGGCAAGAATACTAGACTGGGTTGCTATTTTCTTCTCCAGAGGATCTTCCAAACCCAGGGATCAAACCACGTCTCCTGCATTGGCAGGCAGGTTCTTTACCAGTGAGCCATTCAGGGGAGCCCCAAGATAAACATAAGTTTCTACAAATCTCTTTAGGCAAGGAGCTATGATCTCAACATAATTATATTAATGGAGCACTATTTTTCTGCTCCAGAGTGTTAATCCCTTATTCCAGATAAATATAAATTTAACCTAAATCATGCCCTATATGAGACAGAATTTACACAAAAGCAACCAGAGGCCAAAGTGTCCCTTGGGAGAAAAGAATGCAGGGTTGATAGTATGTTCCATTCTCCTTTCACAATTAGGGAAGCCTGCAAAAATGCAAGAGTGAACTTTCACTGGCATGGACAAGGAGGAAAGGCCAAATGGGCTTTATAGTTAAGATTTTGGAATCATCCGGCCTATGAGTGTTTGATTCTCTCTCTGCCATGGGCCAGCTGTTTGGCTCTAAACAAGTTTCTGAGCCTCATGGAACCTGTTTTCTCTTCTGTAAAATGCAAGTAAGAAGAAAAATCTTGTGAGGAATAATTCTAAGGAAGAGATCCATATGAGGGTTTACAAAGACAAACAAGCAAACATACAAAAACCCTCACCATCACACAGCATTGTCCACTCCCATCACGCAGGGTGTTACTGAATCAGTGACAACACTATTTTTTTAAAGACACCTATTCCTACCTGGAACTTCTTGAATTCTAATATCCCTTTAACTTGGAGACAGAGTACAATATTTCCCTAGTCCTCTCCCAGCTTCATAATGCTGATCCAAGCTGTTGGATAACCCTAGTTCTCTCCCTGACCTTTATCTATTATTATCCCAGTACCTGGTATGGGGTTTTACTTCTACGTGATGCTACTATGTCTAGTGAACTGGCTCTGGGAAGGAACACACTTCATTTCTGCAAATTTGTTTATAAGATGGTTGGAGAAAAATATAAAATATACATTTATAGTCCCTTAAGTCAATCAGTTATTTGAAATAAGGAGGGTCTTTCCCAGCACTAGTTTCCAAGGATGAGCTTGGCGAAATACCAAGGCGATATGGAAAGCTGCGGTTCAGATTCAAGGTGCCAAGCACAAGTCTGGCTGAAGCAGGCTCCTTCAGCTGGTTGCTACTGACAGCAGACTGGGGGAAATTGTTCTGAAGTACCACATGCATGATAATAGCTGTCTAGATACAGCAAATAGATATAAGCAAATGAATGGTCTTGGAACTGTCTGCTGTCATTCATTTAAAAGAGAACCTCTCTCGGAGGCTGACTATCTTTGTTCAAAAATAAATTTAACTAGAATTTAGTTGCCGTGGGACGAAAGAACATGGAATAAATCAGTCAGGCTCAAGCAAGAGCTGCCAGTTCCTTCAACATTTGGAGAAATACAATGATTGGGCTCAATTGCACACGGGCATAAAAAGGAGGGAGGAAAAGGAACGTATTTACAAATAACCCTGTTGTTCTCAACGGCTCCACAGGAGTCTGAACAACAGCGCAACAGCCTTTGTTCATCAGGGAGAAACCAGGTAGAGGATGGATTAACTCATTAATTAGCATGAATCTGCCATGTCAATGTATGGTAAAAACCACTACAATATTGAAAAGTAATTAGCCTCCAACTAATAAAAATAAATGGAAAAAAAAACTCATTAATTAGGAACATGTTTCATGTGAGCATGATTTAAGTTTACTTATATTTTATCTTCTTTTCCCAACTTGCCACTTAATTTGAAGATGGGAATGTGGACTTGTCATCTTACATTCAAGAAGCTCTTTGAACAAACTCCTTCAAAGGAAGATTTTTAAGACCTTTTCCAACTGCCCTTCTAATTCTTTCTCACTGCCCCCTAATACCGTCTTTGATGCCTTGGCTGAAACCTCTTTGCTTTATTGATTTTAGTTTCACTCTCACTGGCACGATTGCTATTGTTGGGTTCTACATGAGAGACCACTGATGATGCTCTGAGGTTCGCAGGAGCGCTACCCTGCTGAAGTGAGAGTTTCTGGGGGTGTCAGTGTCAGTTTATTTATTTAATGGAGGTGGAATTACATTGTTCTGTATTACAGAGGAGAGCCCGCCCCCTATAACCAACAGACATGATGTCTTCAGACATATCCAAGTTTTCTATATAATCCAGAGGAAAAAAGACCAAACTATCAGAGAAGAAAGGATGAGTTTCACATGCAATAAGGAATCACTGTTTTCCAGTTCTGCAGGGGAGACTTTGTTGTGGGTTAAGAGAACCCAAACATTCTCATTAGAACCCCCAATGGGGAGAAAATCTGGAAAACCTAGCCACACAAGGGCCCTTAGGAGCAAAGCAAAATTTTCCCAAAAAGTGGGATTCTTTGTCTTCTAGCTGCTTTTATTTGCAGAAAGAACAAGTTGACTCTGCTATAGAATTGACTGACTGCCTACCAACAAATAATCACTATTTCTTGTAATTAAGCTCAATACTTCTAATATCTTTAAAATGGAAAATGAAAAATATTCTCCAAGCAGAGACAGAAGAAAAATAATTGTAAGAGTCAAATCATACTTTAAATAATTAAACAAAAATGTCCAAAATCTACCCAGAGGAGCAGATTGGGGGAAATGTGTCTATAATTGCAATAAATTCCGCATCATAATGGTGGCCTCTCATGGCTGTGAAGAGCTTTTGTGCAGCACACAGGCAACAACAGGAAAATAAAAATACAAAGATCTTAAGACTTAGGATCTTTCTGATATCAACGCCTGCTCCTACTTTTGGTTCTTAACACAATTTAAAGTTGAACAGATTTCCTTGTGGATTTTGAACACCAGAGTTCCTCCAACTCTGGGAGTTATTTTGTTTATCCTGAAAGGAATAGGTCTTTTATTGTGGTAAAATAAGCATAACATAAAATTTACCATTTTAACCATTTTTAACTGGGCAATTCAGTGGCATTAGGCACATTAACAGTGTTGTCTGTCCATTACCACTATCTATTTCCAGAATAGAAATAGATAGTGCCATGCCAAACAGAAACTCTGGACCCCTAAAACAATCACCCCTCCATTCCTCCCTCTCCCAACCACTAGTACCTGTTGTTTTACTTTTACCCCCATGAATTGTTTATTCTAGAGCCTCATATAAGTGGAAAGGGCTAGAAGCTGAACTCACTTTCAAGACTTCCTTGTTGCCGACACCACACATAGGTTGCCAGGCCCTCTCTTTCTTCTCCTGCCCCTTAGGCTACTTCTCCTAATTCTGAACTATCTTGTATATGGGCTCATTATCAGTACTTGTCCACCAATCTGATTCCCAGGTGGCACTAGTGGTAAAGAACCTGCATGCTAATCTACATGCTAGAGACGTGGGTTCCATACCTGAGTCGGGAAGATTCCTTGGAGGAGGGCACAGCAACTCACTCCAGTATTCTTACTTGGAGAATTCCATGAACAGTTGAGTCTGGCAGGCTACAGGCCATGGGATCGCAAAGAATTAGACATGACTAAAGCAACTTAGCACACACGTACCAGTTTACAAAACCATCACTACTGGCATGCCCTCCTTTCCAAGGTCTCTTACTGAGATCTTTAAAATCACACTTCTACTTTATTCTCTAACCAGTTCCAGCTCCTCCAAGTCTCACTTTCTTCTCCTAAAACTAAACTGCCAACTGCAGAGACTCCTTCAAACACTGTTGACCCTCACAGCTGGGCTTCAGCGCTTCTCTAGGGTGATATGGCACCTTGGAAAAGGTGCTTCACCCTTTTACCATTTAGAATATTTCTCAGCAGAGTCCAGACTGAACAACGGATACTCTCGGGACAATTACTTTGCCTGAGTTGTTTCCCATCCATTTTATAGACTGGGAAACTAAGGCACAGCCGAAGATAAGGAATATCTCTCATCTGCCTTGCCTGCTCCCTATGGGACCTCCTTCCAACATGAATGACAGCTATTGACCAAAAAGAGAAAACTTGTTTTCCCTCAGTTTTTCTTTCTTTCCTGTAAGAAAGAGTAAAACAAAACCTCAAAAATTAATCCTCTCAGAGTCAAATGAGTAAGAATGGGTGATGATCCTCTTTCGCCTAGCATTTAAAGACTCCTACAATCCTCAGGCTCTCTCCACATCCCTACCCCTTCCCCCCACTGCCTCTCCCCTTCTCACCCTCTCTCTTCTTTCATCATCTCCACCCTTCATCCACACCTCCTCACCACAAAGTCAAATTTCTGTGAACTCCAGGAAATCCCATTTTTTTATTCCTATTTCCAGGCCTTTCCTCATTTATGGAAAACTCCATGTTTCCTACCCAAACCTACCTAGCTTTAAACATACAGGGAGAACCCCACCTTGGTCTACAAAGCACTGTATCAATATCTCCATGTAACATTTCATAGGCTATGTGTTCATTTCTACTAGGAAGCATTTAATTTTAAATAAGCAGTATCCTTAGTTCGAGACTAAATCTCTTTAAAAAAAGAAAAGAAAATTGGAGATATATAAGATAGATAAATCTTACAGAGTTAGGAACAGTGGCTCAGACGGCAAAGAATCTTCCTGCAACGCAGGAAACCTGGGATCTAACCCTAGATCAGGAAGATCCCCTAGAGAAGGAAATGGCAACCCACTCCAGTATTCTTGCCTGGAGAATTCTATGGACAGAGGAGCCTGGCAGGCTTCAGTCTTCAGGGTTGCAGAGTCGGACATGACTGAGTGACTAACACTCCCACTTTTTCTCTTGTGCACACACCACGATGCCCAGCAATCACTGGCACACAAACAGCCGACAACAAACACTTGTTGCTTGATAGATAATTCAGTCACAGCTGGGCTGAAGCTTATCTCCTTACTGTCAATGAAATAAAGGGCTTGCTAAGCAAATTAATACTGTAAACAGAGAGAGTTTGGCCTACTTTAACGTGAAAATCAACACACTTATTTTAAGCAGCACTTCCGTGCCCGCTTCTATTCAAAGAATCAATGTGCTGATTGTGAGTATTGTCTGTCTGTTAAAGCATTAACAAGATTCACAAAGATTACCATCTTCACTAGCCCTGTTGGTACTCCATGTATGCAACCATATTTCTGTTATTTCCTCTGTCCCCTGTATTTTAGAATAAAATACAGGAAAATGAGCCCATGGACAGCTTACCTCAGCAGACACACAGGCTTTTCTTTGCTTTGAAAAAACAGCCACACTTGTGGAAGAGTCTTAGAGCAGTTTTGTTTTCATTTTCCCTTGTCAGGAATAGAAGACGTCTTTGAAGGAGTTAGAAATCTAGGCGGCAGGAAGGACTTTGTGGGAAGAGCCCTTCAACTCAGCCCTGATGTTTTTCTGACATCCTTCCTTTATGTCTCTTTCACTACTCTGGAATACAACCACAACTTTTGAAAATCTTTAATAATTAGAATCTCAGGAATCCACAAACCAGAATAGGGTCCAGCCACATCTCGAAAAGAAGAGAAATCCTAAATAAATGCCCAGATTTCAATTCCAGGTAAAATTATCTGTCTGTTTCTCTCTCTAGCAAACATAACTGGCTTCCTCCAGCTCTGTTTCACTCTGAAAAAGAGCCACTGAGAGAAGGAAAGTGTTCAGAGCTGTGGATTCCAATACTTTTGCCACCAAGCCACCAATTGCTGGAATTTCTGTGTGAGTCATTTAGCTTCTTCTCCCTACATACTGATGCTTCAACTACTACTACTGAAAACAATAAAGGGGTCAGAGGGTCTCACTGGCCCTGGGCAAAGTAACTAGCATACTTTCATTCTAAGGCAATAAGGGCTGGGGTGGGAAATAGATGTGAGGAAGGAAGAAATCATGGGGGTACAATTCACTGCATAGAGAAATAACTATCATTTAACTAAAAATTGCTTATAACTTGTAAACTGTATGCTATTAACTCCTACTAACCAGCCTTCCCTCCCTCTGCCTCTGACTACAGTGGCTCATTTAGGCTTTACGTCCCATCATTGTACAGCAGGTTAGTGTATCCGGACCACAATGTGAGGGGTGGAAAACTCAGGGCAGGACTGATCATTCTGGTGCCCAGATATGCCAAAAACGAAGCATGTAAGACTTTCAGGGGAATGACAAAAGCCAATTTATCTTTAAAAACCTAATTGTGGCTTATAGCTGTATTGCCTGGGCCATTAGTCTTATGTCTGTGGCTTTGCCTAAGATAAGGAAGATGCAACACAGTGAAAATTTAGAAAGAAGCTGCTTTGAAAACATACTCATGCTACTCCATATGTAAATATGTAACTTCTGTGCTGAACAGAGAGCCTCACGCATAGTAGGTGCTTCCTGAATGTCTGTGCCTTGAAATCAAAGAGCCAAAAAAGGACACTCAGAAAGTTCTAGTCTATAAAGTTCAGAAAGAACTACTAGATAATGACAGGTAACCGTTTGTAATGGTAAATTTATTCTGAGGAAAATAAGGCCTTCCGCTTCCTTGAATCAGTGCATATTTCTTCTAGGACTTAGCACAACTGCAAGATTATTTGCACTATTTGTATATGTCGCTCTCTCTCCATTTGGAATAGGAATTCCAGAAGGCTGTGTACGGTGTCTACTCACCCTCCGTGGCAATGAGCACAGAGTTTTGCACATAGTAGGTGCAAAAGTGGAGCACTGAAGTGTAACAGTGGTCAGTATTCTCTTCTGATAAAGTGTGCAAGAGGTTAGAGCCTCATGCACACAGACCAGGAAACAAAGGAGAGAGAGAACCAGACAGTTATGTGACCATGAACAGAAGTCATTGGACAATTCATGAAAGGACACCGATCAAACTATCTTCCCCACAACCACCTGCTGCTCCTTCTAAAGCTCAGACTCAGAACACACACTGGGAATTTCCTAATGGCTCTGGCTATAAATGTATCAGATTAACACTGTATGGCCAGAAAGCAATATATTCTCCACAGTGTTCTAGAAGAAAGAGGAAATTACAGCAAAATGACACACATTAAACGCCTAGTAACGCGCCTGGCAGGTAGGAGACCCACATACTTAAGAGCCATTGTTGCATTTGTGCTTCTTTTTCAGCACTGTTAAAGAAAAAAATCTCATGTCTTTTTGTAAAATGATTCCAGGTGATTTTTAGAATCAGAACCAGAAGATAGATTAGATAGGCTACTAAAGCAAAGAGGGAAGGAAAAATAGATATTGCATTTGGTTGTTATAGCAACTGAAGGCGTCTCCAGAGCTCCCTCTCAATCTCTTCCCACCCTTGGCATGATCCTGTTTTCAGATAAATAACCTCTGGTTTTTCTTTTAAGTTCTTCATCACAATGAAAGTAAACAATGGACCCTGTTTAATAGTAAAGACCCTGAAGTCCTAGAGGAAAATTGTTTTAAAAAAGGAAAAGATAACTTGAAATCAAGAAGGTGGAAGCTGGAAATATGTTTATGCAAAACTTATGGGGACCTTTCAGCCAAGACTTTCCACAGGAGGGGCTTGTGAACCCATATGCAAGGAAGAGGCAGATAATCCCTGCTTCTTTCCATGAGAGGGACCTACTGAAGTCATAACAACCAAAAGGAGTGAGAGAATAGAACACAAGCCATAAATCTTTATTTTCTGATCCAAACTAGGGTTCTACACAGCTTGCAAAGAAAAAAAAAATGCATAGAGTTCAGATTGCATTCCATCACATCTTGACAGTAGTGGGTTCTGCTAGACAAATTTGGGGATGCAGTTGTCAACATCAAGTGCATACAAAACATCCCACAGCACCAGGCCATGTGATTACACCATCTTAGCTTTGGAGAATCATAAATGGTACATAAATGTCTCCAGGAGCATCCTTAGAGAGCTCAGATTGTGAGTAAAGATGAAGAAACGGAGGCTCAAAGAGAAACTGTGTCTTATCTAAAATTGCAGTGGAAAAGTGATGCAGTCTGACTAACAGTAACATCTAACAATTACAAGGGTGCCGAGATTAGCAGGCACTGTTCGAAGTGCCTGATGTGTAAACATCTAACCCTCAGAACCACCTTTATTATTGATATTATGTCCATGTTAAATATGAAGGAATGGATATATGGATAGGCTGAAACTTGCTCGAGATTACCCAGCTAATAAACAGAGGCATCAGGGTTCAAGTCCAGGCCATCTGATCTCAGGGTCCACTTTCTTAGCCTCTCTGCAATAGTGCCTTGCCCAGCAACAGGAATCTGCTGAGTAAGCCATTTGTAGTTGTCTCACAACCAAGTAGAAAAAGATGCCAGGTCAAGTTTACTGTTATTCTCTTGGCCTTTGCACACCTCCCTTGGCCCAGTGCACACTGACTGCTTCCCCACCCACCACCGAGCCTCCCCTACTTCCATTTTTCTTCCATTTACAAAACACCTTTAGGAGAATCAGTTTCATCCAATTCTATTTAGAACAAATTCCCTTCAAATCACTCCATCAGATAGTCTAAGATCGAAGTCTGGCCACCTCTCCTAATAAAATACCATGCCCAGGGCTCCATTTTGGAAAATTAAGTATTTCACCACCAGAAGAATCTGGGGCTTTGCGATCACAGAGCTCCCCAGGGCCACTCTCATCTTCTGTCTCCCACAGGGAATCCCGCCTTCTGTAGTTACCAATCTGGGGCCTCAGAAATCATTCCTCCAGCCTGGAAGCCAGGAACAGGAGGAGGGGGCTGGACAGTGGGAAGGGCAGAGAGGACGGGGTGGACCTTGGGTGCTATGGGCAACAGGTTCTGAGGACAGGCTGAATGAGGCCCACTGCAGTGATCCCACTTATTTCCAGACATTTTTGCTCTAAAGGAGTTCTCTAATTGAATCTTCTTCCTGTCCTGGATGTCAGTAAATACCATTCCTTCTGGTTGAATTGAACTGCCCCTAACTCAAATTTCACATCCTCAAAAAGTTTCTTCTGCCCTATCCAATTAGGTTAAACCCTCTTGATATGCACTTTCACAGAATGTATCACAATTCCTGCTATTTACAAGAATGTAAATACTGTTATTTACGAGAATGTAAATATTATTTATAAGAATGTTCATAGTAGCAGTATTTGGCCAAAAGCTGGAAGGTACCCAGGCACATATCTTTGGGAGAATGGATAAACTGTGGTATACTCATAGGATGGAATACAGCAACAGAATGAACAAACTATTGCCACTATATGGAGTGATCCATATGAACGTCACAAAAGAATCCAGTTACAAGACAGTATGTATAATGATGGTTCCATTTATAGAAAATTCAAAAATAGGAAACATTAATATGTTGCCTTTCTAATTTCATTATCACCAAAATAATTAAAGATATAATCATCTCTCTCAGGTGGTGATTTCTAAAATTTTTCAGGGCACAATTCATATTTGATTTGTTACTAATGAATCTCCTATTCCTGATATGGTGCCCAGTATATAGCAGGTACTCAACTGACAATTAAAAAAAAAAATGAATAAATGAATGCTTTTTTTTTTTTTTAATGATCTCTCCACCCCTCCAATTATTTCTGAACTTCATGCCTGACCATTCTTATTTTAGTGTGATTTTCTTTAGGTCACATTCTACTGTCAGTATCTACTGGCTCCCTAATGCCAATTAAAAAAAAGACATGTGGATTCCATGAGCCAAACTGTCTTTGTAAATTTATTATTTTATTGTATTTTTTGTATTTTATTGTAAATTTATTATTATTATTTATACCCATCTGTCTAAAGAGAATGTGATTCCTCCCTTTTCTCCTCTGCCTGCCACAAACCTCAGCAATCATATCTGTCTGTAAAGTCCTTCCAAAGGTTATGGTCTACACCACTCATCAAGTCTTACAGTCCCTCATTTTAAAATGAGCAGAAAGAGACATCAATTCATATTTACATTTTCCTTCTCATGTAGACTAATCCCTTTGAGAATAACGTGTACTCACTAAATCTAAGAAATCCTTTGAAAGAGTAAAGATCCCCAAAGCAATTTGACTGATTTTTCATGGATGTACTTCAACATGTGGAGAGCACATCTTAAAATTTTAGAAGACTTTCTATTTAAGCCAAAGAACATATTTTAATCAACAAACATGTGTCAGGCTCCTGAGAAGTGGATACCTCAGTGCTTCTATCTGCTCCATGTTCTCTGCTGTCTTTCACCTCAGACTGACCCCCATGAAGTGGCTGGACAAAAGCCCATTGCTACAAGATTCAGTCCCAGGGACAAAAGAATTCCTTTCCTAGACTTTTCACTATTTTCCCCTTCTTGAGCCACACAAGATGTTCTCTTTGTGTGAGAAATTCCTCTGGTGCCAAACAAATGAGGGTAAACAAAATCCATCTCCCCTGGCAAAGTTTCCCCAATCTAATTTGTGTAATTACCTATCTCCCTAATGATGTGCTTGTTTACAGATTAAAGCTATGAATCTAAGCACAGAAATAAGATTAAATCTGATGAATTAAATTCTCATTTGCTTAAATCATCTAGATATTCTTTTTTTCTTTAGATAGAAATTCCAGGTTAAAAAAAAAAAAAGAGGGCATTGAAGTCACTGGCTTTGAAAAGACATATACAAACACAATTTTTAAAATTACAAACCAAGCTGGTAACAGACAGTGGTGTGAACTTAGTTTTAGCCTTACTGATGGAAGACCAGCTAATTTGAAAAGTCTGGGAGGAATAAAAAGAAAAAAAAAAGCCAAAACAAAACACAATTTCCATTATTTGTTTATCTTTCTAAGATCTTTCCAAATGAAATAAAGACACTGCCACCTAGACACTGTGGTCTGGCCCAGCAATCAATTGGTGACATAGCAGTGAACTCCTAACAAATCCTAGGGACACAAAGGAGAGGGACAGGGAAGAGAGAGAGGGAAAGAAAGAGAAAGGGAATGACTGAGGGAAAGGGAAAGTAGATCCTTAATGGTACAGTCAGGTCCTCATACAGACACAGAGACGGAGGGCTCAGTGGAGCAGATGCACTCCGGGCAGCCCCACTGCTAACTGACTGCTTTGGCATAATCCATACTCTCTAAAACAAAAGGCCACCACCCCCTTGGCAGGCTCTTCCTTGAACTACTTCCAGGGATCTCACAGTTCTTTCTGAGAGACCCGGAGTCACCAAGACATAATAACAGCCTAGACAGAAAGCTAATAATAACCAGCAGGTTCTCCGAACCTCCACACACCTAATTGAACACAAAGAGCTTCACATATGTTCTCTCATTGGTTTCTTACAACACTCCTGTGGTGTTGCCACTAACAACACTAACTATAATTTAAGAAATTGAAGATGAAGAAATATCCAGAGTGTTCACGTGATTTGTTCAAGGTCCCCAGGCTGGTGAAAAGTGGAGACAAGACGCACACCCAGGTGTGCAGGCCTCTGGTGGTTCTCTTCACCAGGACATCCCCCTCCTCCATTTGTACAAAGGCAATGATGAAGCAGCAATCAAATTAAATCCTGTACTAAAGCCATCTCGGTCTTGATCCCAGTCATTTGGAAGTTTCATTTGCCTATTGCTGAAAAAGAAAGTGTGTGAAAAATTATGTTTATCTGAACAAACACTAAGTATCTCAAGGTTTGGCAACCAAAATTTCCTTGAAAAATCTGTGAAATTAAGTCTACCACCACCATTACAAATCCTTCATACATATAGATTCCAGCAACACAGAGTTTTAAAGGAGCCTTGAAAAAGAATGCTATGTTAAAAATAGTCAAAATTCAAGCTTTTAATTTTGTGACAGTTTTACTATCAGCAATAATTTCACACTATCATTTCTGTGGTCTGTTTCTTTGTGGTTGACCTTTTTTTTGTGGTTGACTTTTAAGTGTTAGTTTTCTAAACAAATGAATACACATTTGTTCTTATTGGACCATGTTGTCATAGACTAAGCAAAAATTCTGAATGTTCTCAATGAATGTTGCTTTTTAAATGAATGCATTCTGTGGCTTGCTTTTAGTAGAAAATTCTTATATTATGAAGGCTTTCTATCTAATCAATCTTTCAGATAAGGAATATATATATATATATATATATATTTCTGTAACAAATTCTTTTCAAGATATCTATAATTAGGTTCTCTTCAAAGGCGTTTTATGATCTCAATGTTGAACATGCATAGTACTTAATTTGGACTGTGCATTGTGCAAAACGCTTGACATACATTATCTCTGATAATACTCAGGTTAACCCTGTTAGGTAGATGTGACATTAATTTCATTTTATGGATGAAGAAACAGTCTTGGAAAAATTAAATTACCTATCCAATGTTGCCTAACTAGTAGATGTTGCCAAGAATCTGAACTCATTCTTTCACCATCATAACACATCACCAGTGTTTTAAACTCTTTAGAAAAGGCAAGGGCATCGACACTCTGAAGTTTTACACAGCATATTTAGTTCAGTCTCCACAGTCCTCAGATTTCTCATCTGTAAAATGACAGCACTGGAGGGACTGACCTCAGAGATCTTTCTACTTCGTAAGGAACCCAACAGTTTACAACACTCAATTACCAAGATCAGACTGGTGGAAAAAGAAGGAATCAAAGTGTCTAGCAAAATCCCCACGTGAACTCAAATTGAGTCCATAAGCATCTGCACTGAGCATCCCACGGGCAAAGTTTTGTCTTGGTCACTACCGCAGAGATGGACATCATGGCAGGAGGGGCACAGATGCTATTTAACACTAAAACAAATTAAACTTATGGCTTTCTCTTCCAGGTAAAAACACACATGTCACCATTTCCTCCCCAGGCCAACTGTTAGCACTTTTACATTCTCCAGCCAGAACAAGCTGAGAAGGGATGCAGTGTGCCCCACAGAGATTATTAGACTATTTTCAAGAAGTTGGTGGTTATGTAATGCAGACTTGCTTTGGGGCAGTCTTCAGATCACTGACTCAAAATTGTTCCTGGCCCTTTATCATGGAATACCAAAAAAATTATTTTCACGGTGTCTTGCCTGTGTGCGTGCACAAGTCTTAGGCAGAGTGGAATGAAGACAGGCATGGGACAGAGGAATCCCTTGGGTTCCTAGTTCCGGGCCTAATTGGGTCTACTTTAAAGGCTGGTGGTGGCAGAGAGGATTTGTTGCCTTTGATCACGACTCCCTAGATGCCAGGCTTCCTGCCGAACAAAGGCACTCAGCATAGTCCAGTGCTGCGCCCTGCATTCGGGGACCTCTGCTGAGGCAGCAGTGTCTTCATCTGTCTTCATCACACCCCCCCTGCCTTCCTTGAATAAAGTACAATCGTGAACACCAGTGCTCACCTTCCTATAAGACAACTCCGTCTGTTCCCCTTGATTCGGAACATCACAAGGAAGAGGGTTCTTGACGACTCAGAACATTTGAAGCTTCTTCATTCAGAGAAGTGGGAAAAGATGGTGGACAAGGAATGGGGTACCGTGTAGTATCCTCCCAACCAATTTGGTTTCTTTGTGTTAGTCACTCAGTCATGTCCAACTCTTTGCAATCCCACTGGTGGGACTGTAGCCCACCAGGTTCCTCTGTCCATGGAATTCTCCAGGCAAGAATAGTGGAGTGGGTTGCCATTCCCTTCCCCAGGGGATCTTCCTGACCCAGGGATAAAACCCCAGTCTCCTGCACTGCATGCAGATTCTTTCCAATCTAAGCCACCAGGGAAGATCGTTTAGTCATCCAAAGCTTTCTCACTCAACTCTGACAATATGGATCCTGGGTTAGCCCTCTCACTGGTTGCCTATCAACAGCCATTCTCTGTTTTCTTGTGTCCAAATGCAGCAGAGGTTTGGGAAGAGGAAAGATATTAAAATGTGAGCCCGGGAAATAAGACTTCTAAGAGAGTTCCTACTGCTGATTGACTTTATGAACCCTACTGGAGATTGTGGTGGGAACCTGGACTTTGCAGCACAGAGAGCTGCACTGTAAGAGCAGCTGAAACCACAAATGCTGGTCTTGCTTAAATGTTCAGCGATGCTAGAAGACATTTGCATCTTCCTTCACTGACGTGTTCTTGAGCATTAGTGTGAGAAGGGCTCTGGCATTAGGCATTAGGCATGGCGAACAGGGAAAAATAGATGTCATCTGTTCCTTAAAGCTGCTTAAAATTTGAATATTTATTAAGCATCACCTGTATGTTCAGTAGATTTACCCACAGTCTATATTTACACACTATTTGTGTAGTGATGGCCCTGCCCATCAGAAAAAGATGCAGTTTCCCCCTCAGTCTCTCCCATCAAGAAGCTTCCATAAGCCTCTTATCTTTCTCCATCACGGTGTGGAGAGACTGAAAACAATAATCACAGAAAACTAACCAAACTGATCACATGGACCACAGCCTGGTCTAACTCGATGAAACTATGAGCCATGCCATGTAGGGCCACCCAAGACAGACGGGTCATAGTCGAGTGTTCTGACAAAATGTGGTCCACTGGAGAAGGGAAGGGCAAACCACTTCAGTATTCTTGCCTTGAGAACCCCATGAACAGCATGAAAAGGCAAAAAAAAAAAAACAGGACACTGAAAGATGAACTCCCCAGGTTGGTAGGTACCCAATATGCTACTGGAGATCAGTGGAGAAATAACTCCAGAAAGAATGAAGGGATGGAACCAAAGCAAAAACAACACCCAGTTCTGGATGTGACTGGTGATAGAAGCAAAGTAAGATGCTGTAAAGAGAAATACTGCATAGGAAGCTGGAATGCTAGGTCCATGAATCAAGGCAAATCGGAACTCATCAAACAGGAGATGGTAAGAGTGAACGTTGACATTTTGGGAATCAGCAAACTAAAATGGACTGGAATGGGTAAATGTAACTCAGATGACCATTACATCTACTACTGTGGGCAAGAATCCCTTAGAAGAAATGGAGTAGCCATCGTGGTCAACAAAAGAGTCCAAAATGCAGTACTTGGATGCAATCTCAAAAATGACACAATAATCTCTGTTCATTTCCAAGGCAAACCATTCAATACCATGGTAATCCAAGTCTATGCCTCGACCAGTAATGCTGAAGAAGCTGAAGTTGAAGTTGAAGACCTACAAGACCTTTTAGAACTAACATTCAAAAAGATGTCTTTTTCATTATAGGGGACTGGAATGCAAAAGTAGGAAGTCAAGAAACCTGGAGTAACAGGCAAATTTGGCCTTGGAGTAGAGAATGAAGAAGGGCAAAAGCTAATAAGAGTTTTGCCAAGAGAACGCACTGGTCATAGCAAACACTCTCTTCCAACAACACAAGAGAAGACCCTACACGTGGACATCACCAGATGGTCAATACTGAAATCAGATTGATTATATTATTTGCAGCCAAAGATGGAGAAACTCTTACACAGTCAGCAAAAACAAGACCAGGAGCTGACTGCAGTTCAGATCATGAACTCCTTATTGTCAAGTTCATACTTAAATTGAGGAATGTAGGGAAAACAACTCGACCATTTAGGTAAGACCTAAATGAAATCACTTACGATTATACAGTGGAGGTGAGAAATAGATTCAAGGGATTATATTTCATAGAATGCCTGCAGAACTATGGACAGAGGTTTGTGACATTGTACAGGAGACAGGGATCAAGACCATCCCCATGGAAAAGAAATGCAAAAAAGCAAAATGGCTGTCTGAAGAGGCCTTACAAATAGCTGTGAAAAGAAGAGAAGCAAAAAGCAAAGGAGAAAAGGAAAGATATTCCCATTTGAATGCAGAGTTCAAAGAATTGCAAGGAGAGATAAGAAAGGCTTCCTCAGTAATCAGTGCAAAGAAATAGATGAAAACAATAGAATGGGAAAGACTAGAGATCTCTCCAAGAAAATTAGAGATACCAAGGGAATATTTCATGCAAAGAGGGGCTCGATAAAGGACAGAAATGGTATGGACCTAACAGAAGCAGAAGATATTAAGAAGAGGTAGAAAGAATACACAGAACTTTACAAAAAAGATCTTCCTGATCCAGATAACTATGATGGTGTGACCACTCACCTAGAGCCAGACATCCTGGAAAGTGAAGTCAAGTGAGCCTTAGGAAGCATCACTATGAACAAAGCTAGTGGAGGTAACGGAATTCCAGTTAAGCTATTTCAAATCCTAAAAGATGATGCTGTGAAAGTGCTGCACTCAATATGCCAGCAAATTTGGAAAACTCAGCAGTGGCCACAGGACTGGAAAAGGTCAGTTTTCATTCCAATCCCTAAGAAAGGCAATGCCAAAGAATGCTCAAACTACCACACAATTGCACTCATCTCATATGCTAGCAAAGTAATGCTCAAAATTCTCCAAGCCAGGCTTCAACAGTACGTGAACAGTCAAGTTCTAAATGTTCAAGCTGGATATAGAAAAGGCAGAGGAACCAGAGATCAAATTGCCAACATCTGCTGGATCATCGAAACAGCAAGAGAATTTCAGGAAAACATCTATTTCTGCTTTACTGACTATGCCAAAGCCTTTGACTGTGTGGATCATCACAAACTGTGGAAAGTTCTTATAGGGATGGGCATACCAGACCACTTGACCTGCCTCTTGAGAAGTCTGTATGCAGGTCAGGAAGCAACTGTTAGAACTGGATATGGAGCAATAGACTGGTTCCAAATAGGGAAAGGAGTACATCAAGGCTGTATATTGTCACCCTGCTTATTTAACTTATATGCAGAGTACATCATGAGAAACGCTGGGCTGGATGAAGCACAAGCTAGAATCAAGGTTGCCAGGAGAAATATCAGTAACCTCAGATATGCAGATGACACCACCCTTATGGCAGAAAGTGAAGAGGAACTAAAAAAACCTCTTGATGAAAGAGAAGAAGGAGAGTGAAAAAGTTGGCTTAAAGCTCAACATTCAGAAAACTAAGATCATGGTATCTGGTCCCATCACTCCATGGGAAATAGATGGGGAAACAGTGGAAATAGTGTCAGACTTTATTTTTCTGGGCTCCAAAATCACTGCAGACGGTGATTGCACCCATGAAATTAAAAGACGTTTACTCCTTGGAAGGAAAGTTATGACCAACCTAGATAGCATATTTAAAAGCAGAGACATTACTTTGCCAACAAAGATCTGTCTAGTCAAGGTTATGGTTTTTCCAGTGGTCATGTATGGATGTGAGAATTGGACGGTGAAGAAAGCTGAGCGCCGAAGAATTGATGCTTTTGAACTGTGGTGTTGGAGAAGACTCTTGAGAGTCCCTTGGATTACAAGGAGATCCAGCCAGTCCATCCTAAAGGAGATCAGTCCTGGGCATTCATTGGAAGGACTGATGTTGAACCTGAAACTCCAATACTTTCGCCACCTCATGTGAAGAGTTGACTCATTGCAAAAGACCCTAATGCTGGGAAGGATTGGGGGCAGGAGGAGAAGGGGGCAACAGAGGATGAGATGGTTGGATGGCATCACTGACTCGATGGACACGGGTTTGGGTAGACTCTGGGAGCTGGTGATGGACAGGGAGGCCTTGGCGTACTGTGATTCATGGGGTTGCAAAGAGTCGGACACGACTGATCGACTGAACTGAACTGAACTGAACTGAACTGATACCAGACAAAATATCTCACTACTGATGATGCACGTCTTGTGACAGACAGACTGTGCGTGTTGGTCCTACCGTCTGTAGTGCTATCTTGGAAAAGTATGTGTGACAGTCACAGAGCACCATCAGCCTCCACGGTCAGGCACCCAGCTGCCCAGTCAGTACCTCACAAATGGAAGCAGTGGAGGAATGGGTTTTCCAAGGAGTTTTCCAGTCTCTCTTTTTCCAATATTGCACCCATCCAATCCACCCAATTCTTTCAAACTGAAATGCCCATCAGGCCACTCCCTGGCACCTTCAATTTGGTTTGCAAGGCCCTCCGTGATAGGAAGCCAGCTTAGTCTCTGGCCTCTCTTCCTCCCCTGACTTCCATTCCATATCTTTCATGGGCTATTCTTTCTCATGCTTGTAAGCTGCCACATGTGCCAACCCTTCCATAGGGCTTTCTACGTTTCCACATAGCACATTTTCTCCTTTTTTTTTTTTTTCACCTGAAAACTCTTATTTACCCCTTTTTGTTTACCAAGGACATAATATGCTACCTCTTCTTGGAAGTCCTTGCTAATATCATCACCTCACCCCACTATCAACTGGCTAATTCTTCTCCTCTGTAAGTACTGCACTTAATGAGTTGTATTTTAACTATTTATTCCCCTTAAACTATAAGCCATTTGAGAGGAGGACTAGTTCTATATTCTCAGCCCCACCAGAAAGTTAAGTGCATGGTAAGATTTACATGTGACAACAAACAGCACAGAGTTACTAAATGGAAAACAAGTACAGGGCACCACAGCCTATATTGTTAACCCCCTCGTTCCTTTTAATTAAGACTTTACTGACAGTGGATGATGAGTGCCAGAATGGTCAGCCACAGAGTAAGGCAAACACTGTCCCCATCTCATTGTACACAAGGACATTTGTGGGACACTGTGCTCTGCTCCATCGCTCAGTCAGGTCCGACTCTTTGTAACACTATGGACTGTAGCCCGCCAGGCTCCTCTGTCCATGGGAGTCTTCAGGCAAGAATACTAGAGTGGGTTGCCAGTTCCTTCTCGAGGGGATCTTCCCGACCCAGGGATCGAACCTGTGTCTCCTGCTCTGGAAGGTGGATTCTTTACCCCTGAGCCACCTGGGAAGCCCTTGTGGAACACTACCTGAATTTAAAGACAGAACAAGATCCTGCAGCTAGTTCGTCTCTGCCAAACAAATAAGAGCCCACGGCCTTGGCTTAGCCTGCACTCAGCAGTGGGTGGCTGCAGCCCAAGGCAGAAGCCAGGTTCAGCGCCATCTCATAGAGAACAGCTCCACCTGCTGAACTCCTGGACATTCCTCTCCCCCTTCATCAGTTTTCTTCTGTGTAGGAGTGACCACGATTTTTGAGAAATAATAGTATCACAGAAGAGACACAGAGGAATTTTGCATTTGTTTCCTTGCCTGCATTTTTTTATGGGACAGTAAGGACCCAGTGTGACAAATATCCACATCACCTCTTGAAAAGAAAGGAACAGCTATGTCAGTATGCCAAGACTTTCTGCATTGCCTTTTTTTTTTTTTTTTTTATAAAGAATTAAACCATCAGGGTACCTGGTGCTATTTAATCTACCTCCCTCTTCTGCAAAGTGGTGATAATCTCTGTCTTCCTGTGGATGAAGGGGGAGGTGTGAAAAGCATTCCAAATTCTCTGCTCATATCCACCAGCAAATAATGTGATAAATACTGATGTGGGTGGTAGGTGGTGTTAAAACATGGGCAAGCAATGAATAAAGCAGATTGTTTGGTAGGAAAATCCTGGGCAAACACACTAGGCATTCCCTGATGGTACAAGTTATTTGAATTACCAGAAATAGTGAAGTGTAAGTGGCTGAACTGAATCACCTAAAGAAGAAAATGAGGAGACTGGAGGAAGGCCAGAGACCAAGAACTTCTGGGAAGGAAATATTTTGTCATTCATCCCAGGTTGCAGAAATGGTCTTGTCAAAAGGCAAGATGCAAAACCCATTTACTATTCCAGTTTTCTGTCTCTATCACAGTACAGATACTGTATTTTAAGAAACCCTGTCCAGTACTAGATTACTGTGCAGGAAAATTAACCAGTATGTACCAAATGTTTTAACAAAGAAAGATGATAGGTCTTAATTAGAAGCCCATGCTTTTGCAAGCAGTTTTGCATAAATAAAATGCTAGCAGCCCTAAAAATAAGAAAGTCCATTAAAAACACAAACAACTTGGCTACAAGTTAGTTTTAATAATAAATCAAGGTCAGACCATTCAAATTTGTTCTCATTGAATTAAGACAATTCAGCTGTTAGGCTGAAATGCAGCAGGTTGCACACATCATAATACAGCTTACACAGTCCTTGAGCTGGAGAAAAAACTCCTTTCTCAGTCTTAAATAGAAAGTAGGTATTTTCCAAGTGAGAGAAGGAACTATAGTAAGAAGAAAAGATCCCAAATTCTTTGCTAGATAACTTCATTTGAACTCTATTTTTAATTCAGTGCTTATAGCTACTACTAGGTTTGAAATAGTTTTATCATTTTTTAGATAAATTTGCTAGATAACTTTGCTAGATAACTTCACTCAAACTCTAGTTTTAATTCAGTGCTTATTGCTCCTACTAGGTTTGAAGTAGTTTTATCATTTTTTTTTAATCTACACATAAAATGTTTGCTTCATCATACAACTGGGGCAAGCATTTTGGTTTTCATAGAAAATAAGTCCCATAGTTTTATTATATCCTTGAAAAACAGAATTTGACTCAAAATGTGAAAATAACGCAAAGGCACTGAAAGAGATTATCTAGCTATAAGTATGCCTGGTGATATAGATATAGAGGCAGAAGCAAATATGTGTGGGCATATAACTGTCCTTCACATACACACAAATACTAATTTGTCAATGTCCAAAGAGAACTGTAAATGTTTCTGTTTATTTAGATATAGATTTCTATGAATACATTTTTTTCATTATTTTAACCATGCCAACCAACATGCTACCTGTTGCTCAATAATCATCTAATTTAAAAAAAAAAAAACACATTTCCTTCATACTTTTTCAATTAACCCCTAAGCAATGAGGAAGTTTTGAGAGTTCTGCAAAGTCTACTTCTCAAAAATACTCCTGGATCATAACCTCTCAGACCCTGTAGAGTTAGTAGGTAGACTACTAAGCTCTAAGTCCAAGGACTATCACTGGGTCTGACCAGGAATAAATCCCGTGTCTGGCATATGCATGCCAGGTATCCAGCACTCAATAATGAATGGCTGAATACATGAAAAATGTGACACTACTTGAAGATAAAACACCATACTGTCCTAAATGCAGTAGAATATAATGTCCAAGAGCTGAGAATTTTTAGATCACAACTATCTGGATTTAAATTTCAATTCTATATTCTCCTATCGCTGTGATGTTGGGTGAGTTACTGAACTTCCCATCTTTCAGTTACTTTATTTCTAAAATGGGGATAATGACAGTATTTACTCACTATTGTTACTAATATGTGTATTACCAGGATTAGTGCCTTGCACACTGCAAACACCCAACAAGTATTGGTTAAAATCATATTAGCTATAGCCTGAGCCCTAGATAAATAGCAGTCCTCACCCACCTTTAATTGAAATCTTATTATGACCAAACTCACTTGGAAAAGTCAGCAAGTCTCAAGTTACCCTCTCAGGTAAATGTGCCTGAAAGACCATGCAGTATTTAACCCATAATTCTTTTCCCATTGTCATGGTGCTGTCAGTTCAGTACATTACCACAAATGCAATTTTATCTTTCACAATGCAATAGCTGCTCATCGTTTTCTCACATGTTCTGGCTCTTCTGAGACTTTTGTCTCGTGGGGACTGGTTCTCAATCCAGCTCCTTAAATGAGGAGCATGAAGGCATTTTCTCCCTCAGGCCTGAGACAGTGCGAGCCTCCATCAGCCATCAGAGCTCCCTGGTAGTTGGCTCCTCAGAACTCTCTAAGAAGCATCACTAGCCTTCCTGCAATGAGAAAGCTGTGACTCTGCACGTCTCTCTCTCTCACTCTCCTCAATCTTTATCTCAATATCTCTCTCTACATTGGGGCCATACTAGAATTATTTGGATGAGGTAATCTGCATAGCTTATACTTCAGGAATTGAGTCAGAGAAAAATTGCCAGACAGCCCATCATCATGCTGTCTTAATACTGACCATTTACCTCCCGGACTGTAAAAAGTGTCAGTAAAACAATCCTATACTGCTTTAGAGTTTTGATATTTTAAAGTACGTTTATCAAGCATCTCCTATGTGCCAGATCTTGGTCTGTAAAAATGAATGAAATGCAGTCTTGCCCTCAAGGAGTTCACCATTAACTGGAATACAAACCAGATGATGTTTAGTGATTGAACAGGGCATAAGATCTCTTTCAGAAGAATCAGGTATCACTTCTCTTTGGAAGTAATGGATAAATTCTCAGGAGGCAATATCCAAGTAAGGACTTAAAACATGAAATAGATTTAACTGGGCACGAAGTAGTATGAGCAAAGGGACAAGAAGTGAGAATGAAAGGTCCACGTTGGGACTAGGAATTTCCAACGGCTAAGAGTATTATGCCTGAGAAACAAGAAAACCATGCAGGCGGCATCTGCAGTATCTTTATCGTGCCTCACTGCTTACATTATCTTAAAATTTGTATCAAAAAATTTAAAGTGTCACGATGTATCACTCTTCTTTTTTATTTTTCTTAGTCATTTAAAAGTACAAAAATATTCTTAGCTTATGGGTCATACGCAAACAGTGATAGGACATTTTAGGCCCATGGGGTGTAGTTTATCAACCCTTGCCTTAAATAAACTACTGCAAATCCCACCTACAAAAGAAAGACAAGTTAATTTTTAAATGGGAAATCATTGTTGCTTCTTTACAGATATTTTCAAGACCAACATTGAGGCTGAATACGAGGTACTCAGGTACTTCTAAAGGTGGTGGGCTTTTAAGGCAAATATAATTTTTCCTTCTTTTTCCCTAAGGCTTTAAGTTAAATGAATATCAAGGAGAGTCTCATATGTGAAATTAAACAAATTTGGGTGACTGGAAGAGAGCCTGTCTTAGTCTGTTCAGACCTGTGAGAAAATACCATAGATTAAGTGATTTATAAACAACAGACATTTCTTGCTCATGGTTCTGTAGTCTAGGAAGCCTAAGATCAAAATGTCATAAGATCCAATATCTGGTGAGGGTCCCCGTCCTAATTCATAGACTGGTGCCTTCTTGCTGTGTCTTCACATGACAGAGAGGACAAGGGAGCACCATAGGTCACTTTTATAAGGGTACTAATGGCTTCTCTTGGTGATTGCAGCCATGAAATCAAAAGACACTTACTCCTTGGAAGGAAAGTTATGCCCAACCTCGACAGCATATTAAAAAGCAGAGACATTACTTTGCCAACAAAGGTCTGTCTGGCCAAGGCTATGGTTTTTCCAGTGGTCATGTATGGATGTGAGAGTTGGACTGTGAAGAAAGCTGAGCGCCGAAAAATTGATGCTTTTGAACTGTGGTGTTGGAGAAGACTCTTGAGAGTCCCTTGGACTGCAAGGAGATCCAACCAGTCCATCCTAAAGGAGATCAGTCCTGGGTGTTCATTGGAAGGACTGATGCTGAAGTTGAGACTTCAATACTTTAGCTGCCTGATGCGAAGAGCTGACTCATTAGAAAAGACCCTGATGCTGGGAGGGATTGCGGGCAGGAGGAGAAGCGGACAACAGAGGATGAGATGGTTGGATGGCATCACCGACTCGATGGACATGAGTTTGGGTAGACTCTGGGAGTTTGTGATGGACAGGGAGGCCTGGCGGGCTGCGGTTCATGGGGTGGCAAAGAGTCAGGCATGACTGAGCGACAGAACTGAACTGAATGGCTTCCCTGGTGGCTCGGATGGTAAAGAATCCACCTGCAATGTGGGACACCTGGGTTTGATCCCTGCGTTGGGAAGATCCCCTGGAGGAGGACATAGCAACCCACTCCAGTATTCTTGCCTGGAGAATCCCCATGGACAGAGAAGCCTGGAGGGCTATAGTCCACGGGGTTGCAAAGATTAGGACATGACTGAGCAATTAAGGACATATACATACACTGAATGTCATTCATAAGGGCTCCATCTTCATGATATAATTACCTCCTGAAAGCTTTATCTTCTAACACCATCAATGTGGAGTTAGGTTTCAACATACAAACACTCAGATGATAACAAATTTTATCCTACTTTAGGGATAGTCATTTATATATCTAAGGACATATTTGCTATCAGCTGAAAAAATCATTCCCAAGTCATTTCTCTGCCAAAATGATAAAACTCCTGAGTCATTTAATCTACTACAGTAGCACAAAATGTTAATAAAAAAATCCTAAATCATGATACCTCAGAGGCAGATCTGGACATTATAACATCATCTCAAGCCATAGTCTGTTTGAAAGTTATATCCATGGAAAGGGCAGAAGTAAAAAAGTCCAGGGAAGTGTCTTCTCAACACTTACAAGGTGGTGATCTGGTTCTAAGGACACATGCTCCTTCAACTCTAGCCATGCCTTTCCTCACCAGCTACCCTCTTATGTTCTTTTTTATCTTATTTCTTCTTTGTGGACAAGAAGGAGGTAAACGGAACAATCAGTGAAAAGCCAAATCTATTCTTGGGAAGTTTTCTATGTATTTACTTTATGTATACTTTATGTCCTCTTTGCAAGGCATAACCACTTAAGTCTGGATGACCCTGATTCAGAATATCCAGGGGAATAGTATACTGCTTTCTCCTACTGCCTTGAATAATAATAATCATACTGCAATCCTAAGTGGTGACCATCCAACTCATTCTGAATGAGTTCCACATATTGACTAGGGAAGCGAGATCAAGAAAATGACATAAACACTCATTTTTAACTCTAAAACATACAGAATGACCAAGGAAAAATCCCTTGAGTGTTTATTTAATCAAATTCTATTGTGAAGAGAGAAGACAGAAATCATTTAAAGTTGTGCATCTGTGTGTGTGCATAGGCAGTGAAAGGATTCAGGTGAATAACTTCACCCTTTGGAAAAATCAGATTCCTTTGGCCAGTTTGAGACCAAGTACTTAAGAGGACATTTCAAACTGGGGTGTCTAACCTGATATCAAAATACACCATGAGTTTTGATTCCAAATATCTCGGGCACTGAGATGATGAAGAAGGAAAGTACCATTCTAATCACAGCTTGTTGATTCAAGATCAGGAGAGTTTAAAATGGGTAGGAGTGGCCTTACCTACTGCCCAGCCCCGTTCTGTCTGCAAACTCTTAACCTTGCATAAAGACCTGGCTTAAATGTCATTTCCCCAAGACTTGCCTCCCACTCTCAGAAAAAAATTAATTGTCCCCAACTCATCCTTGCTCGCATAGCACTTTGCACTAAACTCTAATAGCTATTACGCACTTACCACACTAAATTGCTATTTATCTGTTTATGTGTCTGTCTATTTCCACAAGAATATGCACCCTCAAGGGTAAAGATCAGGTCTTATTTATCTTGTATTCCCAGCACTCAGTAGTGTGCTGACACATCAACCACTTAAAATATGTTTTAGGATTTTTATTATTAAAGAAATGCATGCCCATGTTAAAAATTCAAAATAGCATGGACTAGTATAGAAGAAGAGGTTAGAAGCTGCCTTTCTATCATCCAGACCATCAGTCCTATTCCCCAATGAGATCTAAGAGATTTTTCAAAGTTTATAAACACTACATGCACCTCTTCCACTGCACACCCCACTCACCAGCGTATTTGGCTCTAAAAGCAGTCCAGCATGCAAGACGGGCCGCTGATAGCAACACGACCTGGCTGGGTGTGAAAACCTCCAGAGCAAAGGCCAGAGACATGCTGTCACTATAGTGGGAAATATACAGCCAGACTAGGTAGAAATTAGTTCTACATTATGAATTGAAAACAAGTTCTCTCTACTCAGGGCTTCCCTGTTTGCTCAGATGGTAAAGAAACTGCCTGCAATGCAGGAGACCCGGATTGATCCCTGGGTCAGGAAGATCCCTGGAGAAGGGCATGGCAACCAACTCCAGTACTCTTGCCTGGAGAATTCCATGAACAGAGGAGCCTGATGGGCTACCATCCATGGCGTCACAAAGAGTCGGATGCTATTGAGAAACTTTCACATTCACTACTTTTCTCTCTACTCACTGACATTTTTCCTCTCTTGTTTTGGTCTCTAACTCTCTGACTTACTCTGTCTCTACGCCTTGGTTACAAGTTCTGTCTTTGTCTCCTGTCTTCCTTTCTCAGTCCACAGTTTCACTGGCTCACTGCACCTTATCTCCTCTTTATAATCTTCTTTTGTCCACTTTCTCTGTCTATGTCTTGCTCTGTCTCTCTCTGCCACTATCATGGTCTCACACTCTCTTTTCCTCTCCCTTTATTCCTTCTCTTTTTCCATCTCACTGCTTCCATTGTCTCTCAATCTCTTCCTCTTGGTTTCTTTGTCCTCTTTCCTCATTCTGGAGATCACTGTCCATTCATCTCTCACAATCAGCAAACATTCTCACTGTGGCCATACAGCAGCATCTAGTAATTCACTTTTAAGAGTGGAAACTTAAAGATACCAGTGCTGTGAATACACAGAGATGCACGAGATGCCCACAACTATGACGCATGTACTAGTATAAACATATATGAGAGAGAGAGGGAGCCCAAGATCAAGAAAGAGACTGAGATGCAAATTAAAAGGCATGCTTCTTTATTGGAGACAAGAAGCTACTCAAATTTTCTGGAGGTATAGTCAGGTAGGTGAAATTACCTCCAGATCTCTCTGTCTGGAATCTACAAAGGGGATGATATGCAAACGGTCCTGAAACCCCTGCTGCTGCACAACTAGAAGAGAGGTGTGGAGTGATCCTGCAGCTTCGAACACACACACAAAAAAACCCTGGGCACCAGCTCCTTCCCAACAATAGTGACTGGAAGCAAATCAGGCAACTTGAACGTGGGCTCTTTGTCTAGTTCAGTTTGCCTGGAATGCAATTCTGATGAGGCCAAGTTCACAAACTTGCTTGTTCTCTCCTGTTTTGTTTCTTTTCCTTTTTTTCATTTCTCAAATAACCTTTAAAAATAACTCAAGCGATGCACATTTATGGGAAAACAATAACACCAAAACTATGGGCAAACAAAATCAGCTACAATCCGAGCGTTCATAATCGGAGGCAAGCATTTTGAACCATACCTTCCCTCTGTTTCTATTACACAAGTGAAATTTTATATAATATTTTGTAAAGTATTGAGCCACTTCTAAGTATATTTCTAGGGTCTTGGGATATATAAGGGGACAACACAGTCATTAAAAAAAAAAAGAAACACTTTGTGGGGCTTACATCTGTTGTTGTTGTTTAGTCACTAAGTTGTGTCTGACTCTTTGCAACCCCATGGACTGTAGCCTACCAGTCTCCGCTGCCCATGGGATTTCTCGGGCAAGAATACTGGAGTGGGTTGCCATTTCCTCCTCCAGGGGATCTTCCCGACCCAGGAATGGAACCTGCATTCCCTGCAATGGCAGGGGGATGCTTTACCAGTGAGTCACCTGAGAAGCACTTACATCTGTACTATTTTTTAATTTTAATTTTACATTTTCTTTTATTTCCCTTTTCTTATACTTTGTGGAACATTTATATATATATATATGTGTGTACATACATGTACATATACACATGTACATATATGAGACACATAAGCAATCTTTTAATGGCTGGATATTCTACAACACTCACATGGAAGGTCGTGAGTTGTCTCTTCTAGGTGAAAGCCAGTTTTTCCCATGGAAATATCAAACAAAACAGCAAATATTTAGTAAGCTGGTTGTGATGTCATGATTCATAATAAAACTATATATATTTTGCCTCAGTCCCCGTTTCTGACACAGAGCTTCTAAAATTCCTGGATTTTCCTGTGATGAGATGTTAATGAGGTGACTTTGGACCACAACTAAGGGTGTAGGCTGATTGCCAAAATACTAACCATGTGATTAGAGGGTTGAAACTTTCAGTCCAACCCCCATGACCTCTGGGGAGCAGAAGGGGGCAGAAATTTGAATCAATGCCCAGTGACCAATGATTTAATTGTTCCTGTGTAATGAAACCTCCATAAAAACTCAAGACAGGGTTCTAAGAGCTTCTGGGTTGGTGAATAGTCAGAGATCAAGGAGGGGGGTGCACTCAGCACAGGAAAGCCCCACACCCTTCCCCCATGCCTTGTCCTGGGCACCTCTGCCATCTACTGTCCCTGAGTTATATTCATTTATGATGAACTGGTGATCTAGCAAGTGAAAAGCTTCTCTGAGTTCTGTGAGCCACTCTAGCAAATGAATCAAACACAAGGAGGAAGTTGTTGAAGCCTCCCATCTATAGCCTATCAGCCAGAAGTGCAGGTGGTCACCTGGACTTGGGGCTGACCCTGGAAGTTGGAAGTGTGGGGCATGGTCTTGTGGGACTGAGTCCTTAACCTGTGAAATCTGATGCAACCTCTGGGTAGACAGTGTCAGAATTAAAGCATTGAACATCCACCTGGTGTCAGAGAAACGCTTATTGGTGTATAAATAACCAACCTCCCACTCACACACTGGAGACTTCGACCGGAACCCTATAACGACTATCACTTGCAAATAGTTAAGAGATGCTGAAAGGCACAACAAAAAGAGTAGAAGAGAGTCCTGGCATCATTACAAGAAAATGGAACCAGAATAAAAAAAACAAACAAAAACGGAGAAACAGAAGCAATGAGCAACATATTACAAACATCTCTTAGTAAGTCATACTCAAATACTGTTAGTAATAGTACTAATACTAACAAAATAATGATGATAACAACAATAATAATAGGTTACCTTTATTGATTTCTTACTATATGGCAGATGCCACTTTCAGCATTTTTCTATCTGTTGTCTCTCCTAACCATCAAGAAACCATAGAGAAAGTACACCACTATTACTCCTATTAAACACGTGAGGCAACTAAGATACCAAGTTACAAAGCTAACCGCCAGAGTTCAGGTATCTGGGAACAGGAATTCAAACCATTCATTAAATGCTATGTTATATTGACAACAATGTACTCTTTTAGCCACTTGTTTTGCCCAAGGACATATGGACATCCAGGAAAGAGAACCGCATAGGATATATTCAGTGATAGAGACATCACCATCTGGCATAAAGGCACCATCTTTCTCTGCCTGGGGAACCTGTCTTGTGCCATTTTATCTCTCTCTCTTACAGAACCTTCCACCAGGTTCTCACCACTGGGGACATAATTTTCATTGAGCAGGTGATTAAAGTGTTGGACTTCAGCTCTCCTTGCAGAAAAGTAAAGCATACTGACCTAAGATTGTGCAGACAACGGAAGGGGTTCATAGACCGCAAAACTCACACACAAATTTTAGGAAAATTATTTTCAAACCTCAGTGTTTCTAAGGGCGTTTGAAAAACATAGATTCCCAGCCCCCATCAGCAGATTCAAAAGCAGGTCCCAAAAAGGTGATTTGAAAAGCGCTGCCCTAGGAGCCGAAGGAGGGAGCCCATGGCCGCTCAGTTAAGAAATTCTCTGTCAATTCAGCAAAACGCGAGGCAGGGTAAACAGGGCTGCAGATAGGTTTCTAAGCAAAGTGACAACCGTGCCTAAAATAGCTTTTTCTCCCCTTGAATGATTCTAATCAAGAGTGCGTTTTGGAATGTGTGGAGATAGGGAAAGACCTTTTGCTTTTCACCTCCCCCCATCCCCCACAGGCCCTGGAGCAGGATCCACCGCCCACAGTTTTCTGCCTCAATAGCCTCTGCAAGTCTGATTAGGGGAAGACCACTGCAGGCATTAATTCACTGGCTTCAGGGCACAACATGATTAGTTGGTTGTCTGAAAACCTTATTCTTATTAGCACCTCCCTTAAAGACTGTTCAAGTTGTCCACACTGTCACTCCTGGGTCATCAGCCAGAAGGGAGAAACCAATCAGCACATCCCCACATCCTCCCGGATAACAAGGTAACACATATTAATAACCCCAGACAAGCCACTCCTGGGGACGGGATGAGCGGAGGGGAGGGCTTTGACCAAGCTCCATCATGGAGCAGTTTATTTCCAAGTAAAGTATATCAGGTCAGAGACCTCAGATCGGGGTGACATGAAAGGAAGCACCCCAAAGTGGGGCACTCTTGCCAAGAGTTCTCCCACAGTTCTCTGCACTGACTTAAGGCATTATCTCAAAAAGAAACTCAGAGGTAAACCCTGATGAAGGGACAGCACGATCAAACGGAAAAGGTTCTGGAGCCAGAAAGGGCAAAATCAAATTCTATCACTGCCACCAACTTAGAGTTGGGTGAACTCGGGCCAAATCGTTAAGCCTTGACTTCCTCAGCTTTAGAGCAAGGATAATGATATCTAGTGTATAAGACTGGTGTGAGGATGAAGTGAAATAACATGGCAATGCTCCAGAATGTACTTCCAGGGAATCTGGTCACTAAATTGGTGGTCATTTATGCTATTATTGTTAGGAATGATTTCTGTTAAAATCAATACAGCTTATCTGGCTGCAGAGAGTCTCCCTAGTTTGTGGCAAACTCTCCTCTGCTCCCTTCTCCCACCTCAACCTCATCCCCACACCCAAAAGTTAGAAGAAGCAGAAAAGGCAATAGCTGGTAACTCTGTTATAATCCTTGAGCAAATAAAATCCACTGGAGTCAACAAGGCATCCCTTCAGTTTACCGCTGCTCTCCAAAGTTGAAGCTCTAGATTCCTTTGACCGAGACCATACTTAGTATTACTTTCAACTAGATTTCATAGGCATAAGGCAATTAAAGATGGGGAAGAGATGGCTCCCCCCCTCTTCTCTGCAAGTGCCTGCTGCAATAAGCCCAGCGATAAGTAATCTCATCTCTGAAGACCATTAGCCCTGGAACACACATGGTAGACAGATTATTACCGGAGACTTTACTTGCAAGAAAGTCCCATCATCTCCCTCTAGGGTCCCTTTTAAAAGATTTAAACAATGCCAAGAGCATGATTTTGACCAGACCACTTGCTCTGAAGCCCAGGCCAAATAACTCAAATAGCTGAGCCTAGAACTCAGGAGTTCCATGGCCAATTCATACTTCACCCCAGGATGGCAACCACTGCAGACACAGGTGCGTGGGCTTGAGGCAAGCTGTGAAGCTAGGATGCAGCTGCGTCCTAACTCCTGGCTGTGAAAAGCCAGTGGCGTTCCAAGCCGAGAATCAGTCGTGCTGTGTGACAAAACATTTTTGACCCTCTGCTTCCACTAACAGACCCACTTAATACCAACACCCTGCTTTCCCTCTTTGAGAAATGTGGATGATATTTGTCTTTTCTATCTCCTAGGACTGTTGCAAGAATGAAAACTGAAGTCATCAAAGTAATGTTTCCATCTTTGAAAACTGAGGCATTTTGCAAAGGAAAAGGGCTATGTCCAATCTAAAGTGGTATAACAACATTCAGGAGTGCTATAGAAATAGACACAATATCTTTCATACACATGCAAAATTTCATGTAGGAGTTCCTGCAGAGCACTGACGTCCTTTTTTTTTCCCCTACCTACATTTTAGAATAGGCTCTCTTTTTCCTTGCAAACCGTGCTCCGAAAGAGTCCAGCTTTGTTTCTCTCCAACCACGGACTGTTCCACCCATCCCATAGGCACGGAATGCGCACTCCCCCTCGGGAGTAACCACTGCCTGTTCATGGAGCCTGGTTCCACCTCACACTGACCACGCCTCTTCTCTGCCATCCCTTTGGCCACTTCAGGGATACCGTTTGGCTAGTTTCCCATCTAGGACACACAGGTGCATTCACCAACCTTTCCAGCCAGAGATACATGACAGTAATTGAGACATACACAAAGACAGGACAAATATTTTCCATACATTTAGTTAACAGAAGCTGTCAGGAAGCCAAATTAATTTATCTTCCAGGCAGCCCAGCCAGTGATATTTCTAATCAAGAAGTTAAAACAAACAAAAAAAAGGTCTGTTGGTGAAAACTGCATGTGAAAAATGTCAGGGTAAAAATGAAACAATGATGAATCCAGCTGAAATTTAATGTGCAAATAAGGGCAGTTATGCCCTCAAGTGACCATACAGGTTTTTATTAATATTTTCTATTTGGGCTTGGAATGCAGCCAAACTCACTAGGAGATGAGTGTGTATATGCTTAAATCACATTTTTTAAACTATTTCTAAGGTTAAAATCATAAACATAGTTTACATTTAAAGTAGGTTAATTTCCTTGATATAGATAGGAATTTTTACATCTCCACTCTCAAATTTACTCATGCCATCCATTCAGCTCAAAATATCCTTGTAATAATATCCGTCTTTTAATTAAAAATTTCTCTGCATTTTAAGGTTCGGCTGAAGCACCTACTTTGCAATAAAGTTTGGAGATCACCCGAGACCAAAGGTGCCTGCCTAACCTGTCTATCAACTCCTACAGCACCAGACACCCCAGAGGACACTTACCTTCTGCTGCTCCTTCAGGGCATTCTTCGGGTAGCAGACTGAAAGCTCTTTGAGGGCAGGTATCATTTTTTTCTCATCCTTATGCATCAATCCACATATGTTCCTACTATCAGTGCCTGACAAATATTAGAATTCAATGCATGTTCATAGAATTAAAAGTAAATATGATACTTTGTATAATTTGTGTAAGCTTCTTACCTTAATGCTGCCATATGACAAGCCCACCTTAAATATGAGCAACTACTAGTCTCTTAAATAAATAAGAAAATTGCGTCAACTTCTCTACCCTAGCTTATGAGTTTCTGGGATCCTTCTTTAAAAGGATGTGGACATAATTTTCAAAGTCAACACTGATGTCAATTTACTCTAAAAAAAAAAAAAATCCCATTAAAACATCTCAAGGGATCTTTACTTTCCAATTTCACAATAGGTTGCAATTTTTTTGTTCAAAGATACTGGTGGCTCAGATGGTAAAGAATCCACCTGCAAGGCAGGAGACCCAGATTTGATCCCTGGGTCACAAAGATCCCCTGGAGAAGGGAATGGCTACCCACTCTAGCATTCTTCCTGGAGGATTCCACGGACAGAGGAGTCTGGACGCTATAGTCCATGGATTGCAAAGAATCAGACACAGCTGTATGACTAACACTTTTACTTTCACCAAGAGTCTTAACCTGAAGATATGATTTAATAAACCTAATAAACTATATTTTGCTGCAAATCTACATTGAAATGAATGCCTGCTTGGGTCTCAAATGCCTTAATTTCCTATTAAAGATATGCATATAAACCACAGAGAGAGGAAGAATCTTGTGAAATGAAAGGCGTGCTCATTCACAGGTCAAGAGTATAGCTCCGTGTGTCATTTCTGAATCCTGAATACTCCCGGGGCACTTTATTTAGATGTAGAAGGTGCAAAATACCTACAGGTTGACAAAATTTTTTAATTGGATTACAATCTGTAAGGGATTTCAGCGATGTTATGGTATATTCATGTCATTTTACAGAGGATAAAGTTGAGGCTACAAGAGTTTGATAGACTACCAGGACATATCTAACTTTTGTGTATAGCCAAGACTATAACCCAGGGGTCTTAATTACCAGGAGAGATGTATTTCTGCTACACAAAATAAGAAGTACCATTTATTGAGCACTTGTTGTGTACCGCCTCTTTGTGTAAGTGATGTCAAATCTTCAGGAGAAAAAAAAAAAAAGATGTGCCCTCCCCATATTATAGTTGAGAAAACAGAAGCTCAAAGAATTTAAGGGTCTTGCTCAAAGCAGCATGCTGGGTCACTGGACAGCTAACATTCAAACTCAACTCTGCTTCCAAACCCATTGCCTTCCCCGTCACACCACATTAACACCCATTAACAGAATAAAGTGCTGATGAGAGAAGAAGGTATTATGTGGCTTGCTAGAGAAATCGAAAATCCTTTATCATTTCACTCTAGGAAAAAACGTTTACAAAATTACATGAAAGTATATAGTCAAATGAAGTATTCATAAGCAACCTCTCTATAAAATCAGATTTGTAATTAACTTAGAAAAGGAATCTATTCCTGAAGAACACCAGATCTGAAAGCTGAATGATGGCACATTACCTCGTGCTCAATGAATCACCAGGTGCGGATCCCATGTCTCAGTAAAGATGAAGATGTGGGCGGATAAGAGAACAGCCAAATCACTACTTTAAGGTAAAGAATGCAATGTGACAGGCACAGGTTATACAGTCCTTGCTTTCCTACAAAGAGATGGAGTTTCCAGCTAAGACTATGCCTTCCTCCACCATCATGTGAAATCTGTCCCAGACAGGAGTCTTTAAAATACAGATCTCCAAGGGTCTGGGATTTTCTACCCCACTTAACGTCTCTAAGACAAGTTATTCTGTGGGATTTTGAAGTCAGATCACCCCGGGAGTCAGTGTCTGTTCTGCCACTGAACTGTTATATCTTTTTAGCAAATCATTTAACCTTCTGAAGCCTCAGTTTCCTCACTAATGCAATGGAGATAATAATACCTACTCATAAAATTTTTGTGAAAATTAAATGAAATAATGAATGTCAGGCATCTACCCCAAAACCTGACTCAAGTTGGGACTCAGTTTACTCACTAAGGATGGATAGTAAATGTCAAGTCCCAGGACAACAAAAGGCAAAAAAGTATATAAAAACCAACCAGATCATCATTTACTATGATAAATGCAGTATTAAAAGTATCATAATAGCAAAATATGTCAAGTAAAAGCCTCTATTAACAAATCTTGTAACACTATTTTTAGTGAGAAAGGGACAAGAGAGTGAACTGAAATATTCAAATTGACTCCAGCATAAAAATATGAAAAAGAGATATTAACACTTGACACCTGCCTCAGGGATATTGTAAGGATTAATCAGTACAGAACTTTGAAATTCCTTGGATATAAAGAATAAACACATCCCCACCATACATATGTATAGATAAATATATATTTTAACAAACTAAGAACTACTCTGTAAATTTAGATCAGGGCACAGCATGCCTTGGATGAGTAGGGTAGGAACAATATGTTCTTGCTTACGACACCAAGCTCATGACAAATGATTCATACCCAGCACCTTTCATGCCAAAAGATCCCCCCAGGTGTTCTACCAACTTCATCAACACTTTTCATCAAGCTAGACTGCAGCACAGAGGAATCACATCACACCCACAGATGAGGCAAAACAGTCATATCTTTACCCAACTGCACAAGTCCAACAGAGGAGGGGGCAGGAAGGAGAAGGGAAAGAGTTGCGAGAAGGATCCAGAATTCTTCACAAGTTTGACAGGCAGCCTATAATTACCATACATTTACACCTTTAATGCAGGTGTTATTGTCATCAGAAGCCCTACTTAGCAAAGACTTTTAGCTAAAGGTGAGACAGGTTCAGAGGACGTGTATTGCCCCTGGCCCTGAATGGGTTGGGGGTGGATCCATAAGGGATGGCAGTTAAAGGAGAAGAAAATGAGAGCCCCACCCCCCACCCCCACTCACTGCTGTCCTCAGAGTTAGGTTAGTGGATTTCTTCCTCTGGGGGAACGTGCAGAGCCATGAGATGAGAGTTACAAAGATGTATACACTACTTTACAGTCACGACGCCCTCTTAAGTATATCCTGGCACATAATTCTCAGTAATGAATCTGACAGGCATCCTCCCCTCCTGTTTTAGACATGAGAGAATCCACATTCAGGCAATCAGCTTGTCAGGATCAAACCACAAAAAGGCAGAACTAGACCTCAGGTCTCCACTCTGCTTTTCACATCACAAAGTTGCCCAGAAAAGTTTCTTTCCACCTTCCTTACTTTCAAAAATATTTTAAACTTTCTCTCTCCTATGAATCTGGGATGGCTTTGTGGAAGCTCCTGATAAAACAGTTTCTCTTCCTCTACTAACTATGTGTATACACTGAGAAAAAAACTACAACAATTTGCATGTAAGTGGGCAGGGATGGAAGGTGTGACCTTGTAGAATGACGACTTAGGATAGAGATCTCATTAGTTTACATGATTTCAATGCTCCAACTTTTAGCACTTTGATTATTTCCTACATCATCTCCAACTTCTTTACACGTCACCCATCCAAGCCCTGACCCATAAGCCTGACTGGGTTTATAAGCACCATTTAAAAAGGGCCAGCAGGGCTTGGCAGCATTTCTTAAATGGTGTCTAAAATTTGCCAAAGATGTACTCTCCTTTTCTTGCTCTTTCCAAGATCTTTCAAGAGGTGAACTAAAGCAGAGGTCTAATGAGTGAGTGATATTTTACAGCTTGCATTACATTAAAAGCCAGAAATATTTTGAGTCCAAGGTCCTTTACTTCTTGATACAAGATCTAATATGTCTGATGAGTTCAAAATCTCGTCTTAAAGCTGAGGGCTTTGAGTTAATCACTTAAAACAGAGCAAAAGTTATTTAATCAGTTTAAGAAGATTCAAGTTCAAATTGGGGGATTAATTTTAGTGATTATGATATGAAAGATATGACAGTTAAGGTAAGGAATGAGGGCAAGGGTCTCCAGACCTTGAATGAAAACAATTTCAGTTTCAATTATTTGATTAAACCAGTACTGGGCACCATAGCTTTCGTCAATAAAGGCTAAACTGTAGGGAAAGCCGTGCTGATATTCTCAGAGATATGATACAAAATATTATTTATCACAACTTGCTTTAATACAATTTATGTCTATGTACCCAAGAAATCCATAATGATAGGTTCTTATTTTAAAATATTCACAACTCTCATTTAAAAAGCTGACAATGAACACAATTTACTAAAGTGGCACTTCCCTGGAAAGGTCTCTGGCAATTACATCACAACTTAAAACATTTTGAAATGTACCAGGATGCACAGCTTGTGCCTAGTACAAATACCACAATCTTGGTAATCCGATAGAAGCTGAAACTTTGATTTTTCTTTTTCATTTTACCGTCCTTGGTTGCTATGTTCTTGTCTGCTTAACAGCAACATAGGGAAGTTTCCATACTTTTAAATCACCTACAGTTATTACCACCAAAGCTCTTTCTTAACTATTTCAGCTCCTTGAAGTTTCTAGGTGCAGTTTAAGTTGGAATAGCTCCCTCAGATTCCAGATATTCAGGTTTTTCCAAAAATCTAAAACCTTCCCTGACTTGGCCGCTGCTCATGGACTTGCAACCACGCTCCCCTCCCAAGTATCAGCCTCCTGGAAATCCAGCAATCCCTCTCCTTCCTTAACAAGGCAAGAGTGAAGTCTTTATTCGTGCTCTTCACTACAGGAGGTCAGGCAATGGAGGAGAACAGGGAGTTGTTGTCACAGAGATATATCTGATCTTCCTGGGACCGATCAAGTCCGAGAACAACCACTCATTCACAGGCTGGAAAGCCCCAGCTCTCCAAACACACTGGCTGATGCTGTTAGAAGATGCTGGAGAGTTCCCGTCCTGAAACTTGCATCCACTTGGTCCCCAGAAACAGAATGCATTAAGGGCAGCTCATTATCCACTGAATTTCTCTTCCATGCTAGGAAGAAGGGGTTAGGAGCTCTGCACAAAAATAAAATTAAAAGGCTACAAATAAAGACTTTAAAAAAATCTTACTTGCTCTCATCCTTAAGTCTAGCAAGTAAAAGGAAAGTCACTTGAGGGAACAGGAGGCTGCCTGGAAATTTAACCCTTTCATTTCTGCATTCAGAATACTTTAACCCCCTCTGTTTGCCTCGTCTTGGCTCCATCCTACACCATTGAGACCAAAGAAACGGGAAACAGCGATCTGTCTGCCCTGTAAGAAGCTTTGTTAGAGGTTTGGAGAGGACTCCGGTGTTGCTGGGAAAGGGGTGGGGGTAACTACCTAGTTGGTGGCGTTTAACTCCTTGGGGAGAAGGGCAGGGAAGACTAATTTGCAGCATCTTTCAAGTCCCCAAACCCCATGTCCCCAAATTCTCCATCAGATCACACAGTTGACTTTAACCCTTTCCCTCTTCACCCCTTCGCCCTCAGTCCCATTTTACTCACGCTGCTGTTGTGGCCAGACCAGTGGACCATGGCTTGGTTGTGTGCTGAGTCGCCCGTCAGCGCGAACGTGGTGCTGGTCAGTTTCAGCTCCTCCAGCCGGAAGCGAGTGGCTTTGTCCGGGTCCCGCTCCGGAGTCCCAGGCTCCTGCTGCCCTCTGTCCCTTAGCACTCCCCGCGGGCTTCTACTCGTCCCCTCTCCTCGCTCAGCCTTCTCTAGATCCTCTCCACTCCGTCTCTTCCGGCCAGAGCGTGGAGCGACCGCCACCGGCGCCCCAGTGCCCGGGGCCCGCTCCAGGGACAGCGCTCGGTCCCCGGGGGCCACTGCGAACAGGGGTCTTCCGAGTTGAGGCAGGGGCTCAGCAGGAGCTCTGCCTCGCGGTCCCTGGTGAGGAAGCCCCCCTGGGGTCGGAGCCCAGCGTGGGGCCGCGCTGGGATGCCGCGGGGGACAACAGGAGCCGCCGCCGCAGGAGCCCGGGGCGCAGAGGACCAAGAGCCCCGCGCCCGCGAGGAGCGCGCTCAGCCCGGCTGGGGAGCCGCCGCCGGCGCCAACTTTTCCCATCGCGGGAGCGGAGAGGAGCGGAGAAGGGGTCCCGGACCAGAGGCGGCGGTGCGGGGCTCTCAGCTGGCTGGCTGCGAGGGGCAGGCGCTCAGGACCCCAACTCCATCCAAGTTGGGCCGCGGTGGGGGCGGGCCGTGGCGGCGCGAGGCAGGTGGCGGCCGCTTGCTCGGGCTGGGTCGGTGCCGAGCACGGGTTCGGACAGAGCGAGCCGCCGCCACGCGGGGGTGGAGCCGAACTGAAGTCGCGGGCGGAGCGGGCGCTGGCGCGCGACGCGGGAGGAAGGGTGGGCGCTGCCGGGGCTCGGAGCGCCGCGTCCCGCTCCCGAGCTGCGCTGCGCGCGGGTGGCTGCGGGGACTGGATGAGCCGCCGACCCTCCCCTTGGGCTCGCCCGCGCCGCCGCCGCCCGCTCCTCGCCTCCGCGCGCTCTGCGCGCCCGCAGCCGCCGGGCTCTGTTCTGAGCCCGAGCGCCCCTCCCGTGGGGGTGGCCAGCGGAGTGGTCACTGTGTTGGGGATTTCCTATTCCTGTTTTATTGTTTCTATCAGTCTCTGTGGCTGTTTCTTTCTTTTTAAAATCCCCCTCTCTGGTCATTTTCAGTTTGGAGAATAGGGATGAGTTGGCTTCTCCTCTTCTTAGTCTCAGCGAGTTGGCATCTTGACCTTACCTTGGGAACAGTGTGTGTCCGAGCATCAGCAGAGAATGATGTAATTAAAATATCGCGGGTGTGTGATATGTGTGTGTGTGTGTGTGTGTGTGTGTGTTTGTAGTCTGAGGGATTTTTTCATCAATTATCCCTCTTAGATTCCCTTCCTTGATCTCCTAAATCACTCACTGTATTTGAACCCAGTCTTAGTGTATTTTGTGGACTATACCTTGGTTTCCTTAAAAGACTGCACACTCATTGAGGACAGGAAGACTATGTTGTGTGCAACTTGGAAGAAGTATCCAGTTCGTTGTTGCCTTTTATCTTTAGTACTTGACACAGTGTCCTATATGGTAGGAAATCTGTCAGTCATTAATTCAATAAATACTTATTGTTAAGATAGGTTTCCCAGGTGGCTCAGTGGTAAAGAATCTTCCTGCCAATGCAGGAGACACAGGTTAGAATCGTAGGTGGGGAAGATCCCCTGGAGAAGGGAGTGGCAACCGACTCCAGTATTCCTGCCTGGAAAATCCCATAGACAGAGGAGCCTGGCAGGCTATAGTCCACGTGGTCACAAAGAGTGGGACATGACTGAGCGCATTTACTGTAAGTCTGTTATATGCAGTTCTGTGTGCAGATGCCTATGGGAAAGGAAGCTTGGTGCCCCATCTTTCCTGTGGCATTAGTGCCTAACCCAGAGCTATTAACACAGGCCTTTAGATTCCTAGTAGCAAACTTCATGTGGATGCTGGATGCTCTGCCATTAGTTTGCTGTGGAATCTCAAACAAGCAGTAGTCTCTCAGCTTCCCAGGTTTAAAACAAAGTTGTTGCATTAGATGACCTTTAAAAATCCTTTCACTCCTAAAATTCCATAATTGTATGATTATATGGTCTGCCCTGCCTAGCTCCCCTGCTACTATTCAAAAGTTCATATGAAGATTTATAGTAGGTGAATGGCTTTGAAAATTACAAAGAATTTCTCAAAAATCCAGGCCATTTTCAAACAGAAAGTTGCTTCTAAGGGTTGAAATACCTTCTCATGTCTTTGTAGTCTTCATGAGCCTGATAATACTTTCTTATCACATGGTAGCTATTAAATTATTCCATGAATATTTACTGATTGAATAAATGAATCCCACAACAAAACAGTACAATTTCCAATTTCTCATTATATGTTTGTTCATTTTCATATTTGCAAAGTTAACCTCACTGAAAAATCTGAATCCCGGGTTTGTGATGGGAAAACCAAATTTGAAAGTAACAAAATGATCATTATTCTTCAATTAATAATACTCTTTAATTCTGTCCAAGCAGAATTTCTCTTCTTCCAAGCCAGAGATGTGCTATAGAACAGTTCAAGTGATTGTTCTCATGATCAATCCAAGAAATGTGCCAATGCAAAAAGCACAGTTTCCTCAGCCATTAAAATTGCATACTTAAAAGAACAATAGAGTGTTCTGTTTGCCATTACAGGAGACACAAGCTGTTCTTCCAAAACCACCGCTACTGCCCAAACCTGAATCCTCCTAAAAAAGGACTACTGGCGGATTGAGTCTTCTAGATGGAGAAGTGAGCCATAAGTTCTCCTACCTCTTAAATTGCAAGTGTTGTTTGTCAAAACCCAGAGCAGTTGTTTTCCTCTCCTTAGAAAGGTTTTCAAAGTTTTGCAGGATCCTTGGCTTAATACCTTCTTTCTATGCCCTTTCTTGCCCTAATACCTCCTTTCCAATCTGTGAGAATTCCTCCAAGAGAGAAAAAGCAGATTAAAGCCTCAGAACCCAAATGATCTCCCATCAAAATATAGGACTGGAAAAAGCAAAATAAATTAGTGGATTCACATTTTCTGGTTTTAGTCTATTATTACCCTACCGAAATTTAGATTGTTTTGGTTTCAAAAGGAAGTTCTTCCTGTCAAGTAGAGCTGACATTTCGTCCTCAAGGAGTTTACAATGCTCATCTTTTCAGACACCTACTACAATAATCCCTTTAATGTGAGAGCATTTTAATTCATTTGCTGAGAATTTATAGAGACAGGCACTTTTTTAATGCCTGACTTTAATCATCCATTTGTGACAAAGTTTACACAGATGTAGAAGAAACTGACTTTAACTATTTTTTTTTTTATAAATTCATTTTCTTATATTCTGATCATCGGGGACTTTTGTCAACAAGCAGAAAGGGAAAGTACCAGTAACTCCCTAAACTAGCATGCTTTTCTAGAGGACTCAAGAAATAGGCTACTCATGGAGGAAAGTGAGCTAGTCTACTTCAAGGTGTTTGCAACCCAGCAACCCAATAAGCAACCCAACAGGTTTTATTAATATGATCTACTAAGAATGGGTCATTTGTTAGGAAAATAGTTGATATCAAAGGTCAGTAGAGTGTAGATCTATAATTCCAATTAGGAGTCTTTTTCATCATGCATATGAAAAATATGCCACGACCTACTGTAAGTTACCATCATTGGTAACTAGCCTGGACTAGTCCAATAGTCTCCATGTTAGTCTCCCTACTTGAAGATTTCTTTGCTCCGACTTTTCTCTACAACAGTCATCTCCGAAGTGGGGTATAAGGACCAAAGTGGTACCACAAGGTGATTCATTTGTGTGCAGGAAATAGATTAGTTAAATTTAATTACTGATTAACATAAATATTTATGTTATTTATATATTCCTATCTCTATCTGTTGAGGGAGAGAGGGAGAGAATATGAACATATAAATAAACATTTTGGAGTCACATGCTGATTGGTGTGCATGATAAAAAAATTTAGATGCCTTGCCCTACAAAGCAGCAAAAGCGGTCTCTCAAAAGCATAAAAAATATATCATTCATTGCCAGTATGTGAAACCTTTCAGTGACTGACTTTTTCAAACAGACTACCTACACGCCTCTCCATGGTCCACCTGGTCAGCATGAGCTGGGTTCTGCCCATTCCTCAGTCACATTAGAGAGCACTCTTCCTCCATATGATTAAGCCATTCTGGAAATCCTTTCCTCCCATGTGCCAAAGTGGTTTTTTTTTTTTTTTTAAATTCATGACCTTTACAAATGCTGTCCCACCTACCTGAGGGCAGTGTTCCACATGACCCTCATTCACATGCTGACTCCTTTGAAAACTTCACTTTACATGTACTTCCTTACACTTTCCCTGACTCCCTAAACTAAGGAGAAATCCCTGCACATTTTCTGCATCAATACATTCTTAGTTCCTTCTTAGCATGCTGCAGGCTTCGATTATTTTACTTGAGTGTTTCTTTGTTAATACTTCTGCAAAAAGCTACAGGTGGATATGGACCATGTCTCCTCTATTCTTCTTTCTTTTCCCAAAGCCTCCTTTGGTGCCTGGCTCATGGAAGCATGCAGTAAATAACTGGCTAGCAAAGCAGCAACTAATATAATAGCCTTAGTTTCACAACGACTAAGAGTTAACGTTCTGTGGATCAGGTGCACCCATGTGCTGGAGACCATGTTAAGGATTTTACATGTAACTTCCCATTTGGTTTTCAACAAAATTTGTCTCAGCTGAGTGAGTACTATCATTGTTCCCACTTTAAGGGTTATGTTAAATAACTATATGCAGTCACATGACAACTTCATGCAAGGCAAGGCTTCAACCCAAGCATCTTATTCCTAATGTGTTCTTGACTCTAATTTTCTTGAAGAGATCTCTCGACTTTCCCCTTCTATTATTTTCCTCTATTTCTTTGCATTGATCACTGAGGAAGGCTTTCTTATCTCTCCTAGCTATTCTTTCGAACTCTGCATTCAAACGGGTATAGCTTTCCTTTTCTCGGTATATTTCTTTAAATAAACTTACTTAGTCACAGTCCACAGTCCACATTCCATGTTTTCTTTATTTCACAGTTAGTATGACTATTTAAATGGGAATATGTATATATATATATGTATATATGGACATATGAGTTCACAAAACGACAGTGATATTATTTCATACGTTTTGTTCTTATTCCAAATCCAAATAATAACAGGTAACATTTATTGGGGCTTCCCTAGTGGCAATTTACTATTTGTCAGGCACTCTAATTAGCACTTTGAATAATTTTTTAGTAATGTGGAACAATTAGTTTTGGAAAAAAGTGAGTGAGTTTATTTAGGCTGAAAGGAAAATGTGTATTCTCTAATTTATATCATCTTTTATTTGGTTAAGGGGTGGGGGTAATGTTATGCACCACATGGTCACAGCCACATACACCTTATATGAATACAGTGGTATATTCACTATAAAAGAACCTACTTCACTGACTTCAGTAACTGTTACATTGGCTTCTCTTTTTCCCTTTTCCTAGGTCTCTCTGTGTCTGATGAACACCTTGGCTTTGGCTGCACTAAATCACATTATATGTCTCATCATTAGAACAATGTCTTTTAATAGCTCTCAAAATACTTGGCTCTCCTTGGATACCATTGAGACAAGGTGTCTTACATTTCAGATCAATTTCATGAAGAACCACAGAAAGAAAACTGGGGAGGATAATATGCAGACTTTCCTCATTGCTTGCCAAGGGGATGATGGGATTTTTTTATAACTGCCCTTTAAAATATATTCAGGTAACAACAAGTACTGGCATAGCTCTGAATTCAGTAATTGTGTCTCTTCTCATAGACCCAATCTAGTGGCTGTAACAGAAGAGCTTAAGCCCTCTTATCTATAAAAATAGGTCTAAGATTATCTGCTTGACTCATAAGGGTGCTGTGAAATTTAATTCAACTTCTTACACCTCTTGGAGATAACAATACTGCCTTGTATTTATATAACACTTATCAGACCTCTAAACAGTTTTTTTTTCTTTTTCTCCTACTTTAATAAATCTTGCAGCAGCTCCAAAAGATAGGTAGGGGGCAGTTTTTGCCTGTATCTTACAGAATATAAAGAAATCTATCCAAGGTCATAGAGTTAGAGAAAAACAAAAATTAGAACTAAATTTTGCTATCCTTTTTCCCTCCAAAACCTCTCCCAATTTATATATACGTATGAATTAAAATTATACATTGTTTTGATTAGCGATTATGCACATTTCTTACACAATCGTTTCAGGTTTCAAAAAATAGCTTGTATAGTTAAAGAGGAATAGAGATGCATGAAATAATATCACTGTCATTGTGTGAACTCACATATGCATTGACTTTTTTTCCCATTTAAATAGTCATACTAAATGTGACACAAAGAAAATGTGGAATGTGGACTGTGGCCTATGACAAAGTAAGTTTATTTAGAGAGATATACCGAGAAAAGGAAAGCTATACCTATTTGAATGCAGAGCTCCAAAGAATAGCAAGGAGAGATAAGAAAGCCTTCCTCAGTGATCAATGCAAAGAAACAGAGGAAAATAATAGAATGGGAAAGACTAGAAATCTCTCCAAGAAAATTAGAGATACCAAGGGAATATTTCATGCAAAGATGGACACAATAAAGGACAGAAATGGTAGGGACCTGATAGAAGCAGAAGATACTAAGAAAAGGTGGCAACAATATACAGAAGAACTGTACAAAAAAGATCTTCAAGACCCAGATAACCACGATGGTGTGATCACTCACCTAGGGCCAGACATCCTGGAATGTGAAGTCAAGTGGGCCTTAGGAAGTATCACTCCAAACAAGGCTAGTGGAGGGGATGGAATTCCAGTTGAGATATTTCAAATCCTAAAAGATGATGCTGTGAAAGTGCTGCACTCAATATGCCAGCAAATTTGGAAAACTCAGCAGTGGCCACAGGACTGGAAAAGGTCAGTTTTCATTCCAATCCCAAAGAAAGGCAATGCCAAAGAATGTTCAACTACCACACAGTTGCACTCATCTCACATGCTAGCAAAGTAATGCTCAAAATTCTCCAAGCCAGGCTTCGATAGTAGATGAACCAAGAACTTCAAGATGTTCAAGCTGGATTTAGAAAAGGCAGAGGAACCAGAGTTCAAATTGCAAACATCCACTGGATCATCAAAAAAACAAGAGAGTTCCAGAAAAACAAGTCTGTATATTGTCACCCTGCTTATTTAACTTGTATGCAGAGTACACCATGCAAAATGCTGGGCTAGATGAAGCACAAGCTGGAATCAAGATTGCTGGGAGAAATATCAGTAACCTAAGATAAAGAGATGACACCACCCTTATGGCAGAAAGTGAAGAACTAAAGAGCCTCTTCATGAAAGTGAACAAGGAGAGTGAAAAAGTTGGCTTAAAACTCAACATTCAGAAAACTAAGATCATGGCATCCAGTCCCATCACTTCATGGCAAATACGGGCAAACAATGGAAACAGTGAGAGACTTTATTTTGGGGGGCTCCAAAATCACTGCAGATGGTGACTGCAGCCATGAAATTAAAAGATGCTTGCTCCTTGGAAGAAAAGCTTTGACCAACTTAGACAGCATGGAAATTTTTTGCAACAAAAGTCTGTCTAGTCCAAGCTATGGTTTTTCCAATAGTCATTATAGATGTGAGAGTTAGACTATAAAGAAAGCTGAGCACCAAAGAATTGATGCTTTTGAACTGTGGTGTTGGAGAAGACTCTTGAGAGTCCCTTGGACTGCAAGGAGATCCAACCAGTCCATCGTAAAGGAAATCAGTCCTGAATATTCATTGGAAAGACTGATGCTGAAGCTGAAACTCCAATATTTTGGCCACCTGATGCAAAAAACTGATTCATTGGAAAAGATGCTGATGCTGGGAAAGATTGAAGGTGGGAGGATAAGGGGACAGCAGAGGATGAGATGGTTGAATGGCATCACCCACTCGATGGACATGAACTTGAGTAAGCTCTGGGAGTTGATGATGGACAGGGAAGCCTGGCGTGCTGCAGTCCATGGGGTGGCAAAGAGTCGGACATGACTGAGCTACTGAACTGAACTGAACCTTGAGCGAGGACTTCGCTGTAGCTCAAATGGTAAAGAACCTAACTGCAGGGCAGGAGACCTGAGTTCAACCCCTGGGTCGGGAAGATCCTCTGGAGAAGGGAATGGCAATCCACTCCAGTATTCTTGCCTGCAGAATCCCATGGACAGAGAAGCCTGGCAGACTACAGTCAGTGAGACTGCAAAGAGTCAGACCCAACTGAATGTTATGTGCCAGATACCTTTACCACAAATTCTTAGAATGTCTTTTTTAAGAATTCATTATAGTCTTAAAATGATCTAGAAATTGTAACTTCTACCATTCTTTCTCTCTTCTGCCCTCTAATCTGTTTGGCCAACATTAAAAGGCTTTGACAGAATAAATCACAAAACCAACTTTGTAATACTTTTTCTCTTCCAGTCTCCTTAAAGGTACAAATAGGAAGAAATGAACTCAGTGGGAGCTACACTTCACTTCTGTTTCTTTGGGAGTGCTAACTAGAGAAGAGAAGACAAGAAAAATGGAAAGCTACCCTTCAAATTCTTTCAGGGCCACTGAGATGATAACCCAAAACTTCCAGTATCACAAGAAGCCTCGTTATTTTTGTCATTTTTCCAAAGAACTGATCCAAAGATGAATGGAGTTAACACTAAAGCCAAAATCAGTAGATTTCTAGGGCAAAATAATCCAGCAGAATACAGCTCTATAAAATGTACAGTAGCCATTGAAAATAAGATCTTTGGGAAATTTCTCTCAGAGCACAAGCAGGGTGTGCAAAGAAAAGGAGGAAAGAAAGCAAAGAAAAAGTAGCACAGTTGGGCAGACTCTAACTACTGTGTGCTGTTGCCCATTTCTCTGCTCCTTCTGGACAAAGCACAGACATACTCCAGCCCGCACGAGTCCAGGTGTCCTGACAGTATGCTAATCTCTGGGAGCAGTGCAGAAGTACACTGACGAGGCAGGCAAGAGAAGTGATCAAAGCTGGAAGTTATTGTGTCTATCTGTCTCTGGTGCTTGGAGACAGTACAGTGTGTGGCTTAAAATCCTATACTTTGAAGTCAACATTCCAGTTTTAAATTCCACGGAGGCCACTCGGTAGCTGTATAGTATTATCTGAGTTTCTGAAGCTCTGTTGCCTAATCTGCAAAATGGAACTATATCACTTCCCTTGTGTAAAGCTGTTCTAGGCTCAATACCTGTTAGTTGTTGTTAAAGGTATTTCACATTGTTAATACCAACTTCCATTTGGGACTGTTCCCTAGGTGGCAGACAAGAAGTTAAAATCCACTGAATTGAATAAAAATGAATTTATTTCCTGCTGTAAATAAAAGAAAAATTAAAGACCACCATACTCTACAATATATGACAAGAGAAGCAGATAGCAGAGTGAAACTCAGAAGTTTTGCTTTGGAGGCAAATTGAATGGATGGAATAAACTACTGCCTTCTTGGTTCATGCCAAACCAGTCATCCGTGTGAATCGTGGTACAAGGAATCTGCACCTGAGTTTTACAAGCTTCTAGAAGGTCAGCAGTAAACTGGGTGGCAGGCTGAACTTTTGACCATGTACTTGAATTAGTCTTTGCAACATGAAAATTTAACTTTAGAAAAGGTCAAAGGAATCCCTTATTTAATGTATCATGGGGTAAATACATGCCACTTATCATAGAGCTATTACAAAGTCTGAAGACATGAACAAGTTCAGATAAATGCCCAGATGCAGAATCAGGAGTGTTTGCCATAAAAAAAAAAAAAAAAAAAAAAACTATTAGGAAATGCTCAGCTACGTTTAACTACTCAGTATCACCAGGTATGATAGTTTGAGTCATGTTGTGGGCTGAGGTGTGTCCATTTTCTAAAGTCAGCTATGGTTCTCACACAGCTGACTAGGTCCTGGAGGTCTAATGAGTCTCTATCTATTAATAAGAAGGCATTCGGTTCATTGTTAAGCTGTTTTATGTCTGCTAGCCAAATGCTGGATTTCTGCAGAGGCTCTACATCAAAATTGTTTATTCCATTCCCCATCTTCTAGACCAACTTCCTGATATTTCTAAAGTTTGGTGCCCTGAATTGATAACCTCATGGTGTTTATAAACTATCCTTTGTAGCCTAGTTCTTGATTGCTGTCTGCATATCCTATGTCATCACACCCTAGATCTTGTCATTTCATTAGGGAATGTGTGAAATTTATCCATAGCTTTTTAAGGGTCTTATTGTGGAAATTATCTTATATATTTCAGTACTATTGTTTTAGTGCTAAGCATGTAACTGCTATTTCTTTTCTTTTCTTTTTTTTTTTAATTTCTTTTCTATGAGCTCTTGGCACCTGGTATCTATTCTAACATTGTATTTTCATTATTTTGATCATCTGTCTTACTCATTTATCTCCTCCATTAGACTGCAATATCCTCTGGGTTATGGGTCCTGTATGTCTTATATATTTATCTCTTTGCCTTAGTATCTAAACCAGTGCAGAAACATAAGATGTTCAGTAAATGTTTGCTGAATGACTAAATGACAAATCTGGTTCTCGTTTCTTTCGTAGAATTTCTTAATATCATCAGCTAATCATCACTGGAATGAGTCACAGATGTCCACTACCTGTATCACATAATGCTAAATTGACACCAAAGACAAAAGTTGAATTAGTGAATAAAGTAAATTAGAACATGGACTGAAGAAAATCCTATTTTTCCAATGTCTTGCTCTTAGCTGCCGTTTGTAAAGAACTCTGCTCGATAACAATGACAATGCTTTTAGCATTTAAGCAGTTTTTAAATTGCTTTGAAATTTAACTTGTATCCATAAGAATATCTAAGTGAAGTCGCTCAGTCTGTCTGACTCTTTGCGACGCCATGGACTGTAGCCTACCAGGATCCTCACTCCATGGGATTTTCCAGGCAAGAATACTGGAGTGGGTTGCCATTTCCTTCTCCAGGGGATCTTCCCGACCCAGGGATCGAGCCTGGGTCTTCCCGTTCCCGCATTGTAGGCAGACGCTTTTACCGTCTGAGCTACCAGGGAAGCCCCAAGAATATCTAAGTATTAACTAAATTTTTCAGTCATTTAATTTTTATACACACATGCACACACACACACACTCCCTGGCAGTCAGTAACACCAAAGCATATACACTCGACAAAGAATGCCTATTCTGACTTCTATAACAATGGATTAATTGTGCTCTTTTTGAGTGTATTTAACAAAATTGATCAGTATCTATCTTGTGTTTGGCTGTTATCATTCAATATTATATTTTTGAGATTTTTTTTAAATCCATGTAGTGTGTACTAGAAATTGGTCCATTTTATTCCTGTGTAGTATTCCATAGCATGAACATGCAACTCTTTATTTATTCCTTACACTGTTGATAGACATTTAAGCAGTGTCTCCTTTTGGCTATTAGGAATATAGTGCCATTAGCATCCTTGTGAATGTCACTTGGTAGACATAAAATAAAAATGCTCTAGGATATATTTTGGGGCTGGGAATCAATGAGTTCTAAGGCGTATGCTTACTTTTACTGTATGGTGCCAGTTTTTCAGTGTTTGTTCCAAACAGCAATGTATGAGACTTTCATTTACTTCACATCTTCACCAACACTTTTTTTTTTTGGCCATTTGGGTGAGTGTAGCAGTATTACATAGTCATTTAATTTTCATTTTCCTGAAGAATAATGATGCTGAGTACTTTTTTAAGTATTTACTGGCCTCTGAATATTCTATTTTCTGAAGCACTTTTTCCAGGCTTTTGGGTGGTCAGTCTTTTTCCTGTTGATTTGTAGGATTTTTTTTTTGGGGGGGGGGACCAGAATGAGCGAATTTAATGAATTTAATTCAGATAACCATTGTATCTCATAATGTGGGTAAGAATTCCTTAGGAAAAATGAAGCAGCCTTCATAGTCAACAGAAGAGTCTGAAATGCAGTACTTGGGTGCAATCTCAAAAGCAACAGAACGATCTTTGTTTCCAAGGCAAACCATTCAACAGCAGAGTAATCCAAGTCTATGCCCCAACCATTAATGCTGAAGAAGCTGAAGTTGAACGGTTCTATGAAGACTAACAAGACCTTCTAGAACTAACACAAAAAAAGATATCCTTTTTTTTTTTTTTTTTTTTTTGATTTGTAGGATTTTTTTCTGGTGGCTCAGATGGTAAAGAATCTGGTTGCAATGTGGGAGACCTAGGTTTGATCCCTGGGTTGGGAAGATCCCCTGGAGAAGAGAATGGTTACCCGTTCCAGTATTCTTGCCTGGAGAAGTTCATGGACAGAGGAGCCCAGTGATCTACAGTCCATTGGGTCACAATTAGTCAGACATGATTGAAGAGACTTAGCACACAATCTAAACACAAATCCTTTTCTACACATATTTTAATAGATAATAGCAGTAATTTCACACATAATGTTCCAAATTTGGGATTTTTAATATGTCAATTTTTGATAATAGAAGTGCTTAATATTTATGTAATTTATCAATTCAAAACTTTTCTTTATGGCTAATGCTTATTATTTTCTGCATAAGAAATATTTTCTTACCCCACATTCATGAATATATTCTATTTTCTCTATAAGTTGTATTGTTTACTTATCATATTTATTTCTATAACCCATATGTGATTCATTTTGTATGTATGGTATGAGGTAAAGCTGAAAGTTCATGCTGTTTTATATGGATACCAATTAACCCATGACCATTAGTTAAAAAGACCATCCTTTCCCCACTTTTCTGTTGTGACATACTTATTGTATATCCAGGTGACTATATGTGTGCATTTGTGTTTCTGAACTTTATCTTCTGCTTAATTGATCAGTTTGTAAAACTGTGCTAATAAAAAACATTTCTTAATTGGGGCTTCTGTGATAGCTTAGTTGGTAAAGAATCCACCTGCAATGCAGGAGACACCAGTTCGATTCCTGGGTCAGGAAGATCCCCTGGAGAAGGGATAGGCTACCCACTATATGTGTGTATTTGTGTTTCTGAATTTTCTCATCTGCTAATTCATCAGCTTGTAAAACTCTGTGCTAATAAAATATATTTCTTAATTACTATAAATTTTTATGATAAATCTTGATATTGGGTGTGAACCCCTCTACTTAGTCCTTCCAGATTGTTTTAGAATTACCTTGTCACTTAAAAAAAATGCTAGACATTTTAGTGGGACTGCAATGTGTCTATAGATCAATTAAGAAGAAATTAACATCTTAAAAATACTGTCTTCCAGTCCATAAATATATTCTATTTATCTAGATATTCTTTGAGTCCTCTCAGCAACATTTATTAGTTTTTTAGTGTAGGAATCCTATACATCTTTTAATAAATTTATTCCCAATATTGGAAGTATTTGGTGGCATTGCAAATATTATCTCTGCCTTAATTTTCAACTAATTATTTGTAGTATATTGAAACAGAATTAATTCTTACATTGTGTCTAATGACCTTGTTAATTTTACTTATTGATTCTAATAATTTTTAGATTATTTTAGAATTTCTATGTGCCTAATGATATCATATATAAAGCAAAATTTACATCTTTCCCTCAAATATTTCTATCATGTGCTTATTTATGTATACAATGATGGATAGAAATGGCGGCAGTGGGCTCAGAAATCACTAGGAAGAATGTTGTTTACTGGGGATTGTTCTCTAAGTGACATTATCATGTTAAATAAACTTATTTTATTCTCGGTTGACTTTTTAAAAACTATGAATGGGCTTTAAATTTTCTAACATGAATTTTATGCATCTTTTGAAATGGTTACATATTTTCCTCCTTTGTTTCGATGCTGTAAAATTGATTATAGAATGTTTAACTAATCTGGCATTCCTAGAACAAACTCCGCCGCTGCCGCCGCCAAGTCACTTCAGTCGTGTCTGACTGTGCGACCCCATAGACGGCAGCCCACCAGGCTCCGCCGTCCCTGGGACTCTCCAGGCAAGAACACTGGAGTGGGTTGCCATTTCCTTCTCCAGAACAAACTCCACTTTAACATAATTTATCATTTTATTTTATTGGCGATTCTGTTTATATTTTGTTTAGGATTTTAAAAATTATATTTATGCGATATCTTGTTCCTTAATTTTTCTTTTGTGTACTGTCCATACCAGATTTTGGAATTAAGATTACGTTGCCTTCATAAAATAAATTGATATGTATTCCCACTTTCTTTACATTCTAGAGGAATGTGAATGAGATTAGTTTCATTTTTTCCTTATTTGTTTAGGGGAAATAACCATTGAAGTAATCTGGTCCTGGAGTTTACTTCATGGGAAAATTTTATTTACATATACAATTTCTAATACATACCATATATAAAATTTATTTTTGCATTAATTTTGATACATTGTGATTTTCAAATAATTTATACACTGAATTTGAATTTTAAGGCTATCAACATAAATTTGTTTCTATTTATCCAATCATACTACTCATTGTTTTATCTATTAGATTTATATTAATATACTCTTTTGATTCTATAATTGGCAATTTTTTTCTTTCATTTGTATTGATCTATCTTACCAGAAGCTTATCAATTTTGTGAATTTTTAAAAACAACATTTTACTATACCAATTTTGTATATTTTACTTTATTTCTACTTTAATCAAATAATTTCCTTCCTTTCTTACCTTGGACTTAATTTCTTATTATATCTCTCTTCTTTTGGTGTAGTTCAGTTCAGTTCAGTTCTGTCACTCAGTCATGTCTGACTCTTTGCAATCCCATGAACCACAGCATACCAGGCCTCCCTGTCCATCACCAACTCCTGGAGTCCACCCAAACCCATGTCCATTGAGTCGGTGATGCCATCCAACCATCTCATCCTCTGTCATCCCCTTCTCCTGCCTTCAATTTTTCCCAGTATCAGGGTCTTTTCAAATTAGTCGGCTCTTCACATCAGGTGGCCAAAGTATTGGAGTTTCAGCTTCAACATCAGTCCTTCCAATGAACACCCAGGACTGATCTCCTTTAGGATGATGGACTGGTTGGATCTCCTTGCAGTCCAAGGGACTCTCAAGAGTCTTCTCCAATACCACAGTTCAAAAGATGTAGAAATTTATATTATTTTTCCAGCCTTTTTCACACTCATATGTGTGCACACATACACACACAAACACACACACACACACACACACACTCAAAAAATATTCCCCCTCTAATTAATACTTTTGCTGTATCCCACATTTTGATATGACCCATTCATTACCATACAGTTTAAATGTTCTAATTTTCATCTTAATTTTTTGATTAATGAGCTTTTAACAATTTTGATTTTGAAGTATTCATGTTTTTCTAGTTACTGATCTGTTTTTATTTCTAGTTTGCTTCCACTGTGATCAGAAAAAAGTGTTATATGTAATTTCAATTATTTAAAATTTGTCACAAATTGCTTACTGGCCTATCCTATGATCAACAATGATAAATGTTCCAAGCACACTTGAGGAATGTGTTCTACAATATTTACATTTATCATTTTATATCTGGTCACTGAAAGTGAAAATAAAAAAAGTGAAGTCGCTCAGTCCGACTCTTTGTGATCCCAAGGACTGTACCTGCCAAGCTCCTCCATGGGATTTTCCAGGGAAGATTACTGGACTGGGTTGCCATTTCCTTCTCCAGGGGATCATCCCAATTCAGAGATTAAACCCGGGTCTCCTGCACTGCAGGCAGACTCTTTATCCTCTGAGCCACAAGAGGGCTTATCTGGTCATTAGGTCAAGTTTATTAACTTGACATAATAATCAATTCTTCACATCAGGTGGCCAAGTTTATTAACTGTATTTTTCAAATAGCCCATGATATTTGATTTTATTTTTGTATTGTACTTATTTTTTACTTACGAAAAGCAGCAGTCCTGGGATCTCAAAAAAAGAAAAAAAAAAAAAAAACTGTGGGAAGGATCACTCAACTTTAATGGGTCTTGAACTTTTGTTTCCCCAGAACTATATGGTGGCTGAAATCACTCTTCAGTTCAGTTCAGTTCAGTTCAGTCACTCAGTTGACCCCATGGACTGCAGCACGCCAGGCTTTCCTGTCCATCACCAACTCTGAGAGTTTACTCAAACTCATGTCCATTGCATTGGTGATGCCATCCAACCATCTCATCCTCTGTTGTCCCCTTCTCCTCTCACCTTCAATCTGTCCCAGCATCAGGGTCTTTTCCAATGAATCAATTCTTCATTGATTGGAGCTTCATTGTTGGAGCTTCAGCTTTACCAACAGTCCTTCCAATGAATATTCAGGACTGATTTCCTTTAGCATGGACTGGTTGGATCTCCTTGCAGTCCAAGGGACTCTCAAGAGTCTTCTCCAACACCACAGTTCAAAAGCATCAATTCTTCTGCGCTTAGCTTTCTTTATAGTCCAATTCTCACATTCATACATGACTTCTGGAAAAACCATAGCTTTGACTAGATGGACTTTTACTGCAAAGCAATGTTTCTGCTTTTTAATATGCTATCTAGGCTGGTCAAAGCTTTTCTTCCAAAGAGCAAGCATCTTTTAATTTCATGGCTGCAGTCACCATCTGCAGTGATATTGAAGCTCAGAAAAATAAAGTCTCTAACTATTTCCATTGTTTCTCCATCTATTTGCCATGAAATGATGGGACTGGATGCCATGATCTTTGTTTTTTGAATGTTGAGTTTTAAGTCAACTTTTTCACTTTCTTCTTTCACTTTCATCAACAGGCTCTTTAGTTCTTCTTCACTTTCTGCCATAACCGTGGTGTCATTTGTTTATCTTAGGTTATTGATATTTCTCCTGGCAATCTTGATTCCAGCTTGTGCTTCATCCAGCTTGGCATTTTGCATGATGTACTCTGTGTATAATTTAAATAAGCAGGGTGACAATATACATCCTTGACATACTCCTTTCCCAATTTGGAACCAGTCTGTTGTTTCATGTCCAGTTCTAACTGTTGTTTCTTGACCTGCATACAAATTTCTCAGGAGGCAGGTCAGGTGGTCTGGTATTCCCATCTCTATAAGAATTTTCCACAGTTTGTTGTGATCCACACAGTCAAAAGCTTTGACATAGTCAATATAGCAGAAGTAGATGTTTTTCTGGAGCTCTCTTGCTTTTTTGATGATCCAATGGATCACTGTGCAGTTCAGCTTTTTAATCTTTAAGCTGCTGTATATTTCTGCTGATTTTCCTGAAGTTTTATCCTGCAATGTGCAAATCATGAATTGCTCAAGAGGAGGTAGCATGTTTATTTTTTTAACTCACTTTATGTGTATCCTTTCTGTGTAGTATCTTCCTTTAATGTCCCAGTTGTTCTGTTTTGTTTGTCCACCCTAAACCCAAGTGTTTGTCTCCTTGACCCAGTGTGACTTATTTTAAGAAAAATTCCCCAAGCATTAATTGGCAAATGGATTCAGAAATAAAATCTGGAAATATGGAGTTCAACTCATTGGATGAGTTATAGCCTTGCTGTCCTCTATCCACAGTTTATTTCTAAGAACTTCTAGAATAATAATTTTTGTTATTGTCTGTTTTACACTTCTTTTCAATGGGGGGGTATTCTTATACCTTGGCTACAGTCAGAACTCTAAGATATCATAGTGCTCTCTTGTTCTGTGCATCCACTGGAACCTTTTAAATAAACCACTGGATTTTAATCATTGCCAACAAGAGTATAACATTTTTAGGTGAGGATTCATTTTTATTAACTAGATAAGAGAAATTCATTTTTATTAACTAGATAAGAGAAATTCTTGCCCATCATTGTCAGCTACAGCCCTTCACTTGATTTTCAAAAAGCTAATTGGGAGAAAGAAAATAATGAGAAAAAAGAGAACACTGCAAATACAATGACCCGTGAACTATATTTGTAGCTTTTCATCATTAAAGGTGGTATGTTCTGTGCTGCTAAAATAAGCCTTTTTCTTTAGTTGGCAAATAATCTCAAATAATTTACATGGAGACTTTCACTTTTTAAAAAAGATACTATTTTTCCTTAAAAAAAAAAAAACTGGAAAGAGCAAGTAGAAATGCTTACTTAACATTTCAAGACAATTTAGAAGTGTCTATTGACATTTGCTTAGCAATGACTGGAAATCTGTTAGAGATGTAAATCTCATGCCTCACCCTGGACCTACCAGATTAGAAACTCTGGGGGTGGAGCTCAACCATCTGTGTTTTAGGAAACCCTACAGGTGATTCTGATTCATGCAAAAGAACCCCTGCTCCATGCCTGCAGTCCAGAGGTCACACTTTGAAAAAGTGATACAATACCTGGTACATACAGGTGATCAATAGACAAATTTATTGAATAGTTAAATAAATAGCAAATTGATAAACAAAATCAATTATGCTGCGGTATCGATTCATTTACAATTTGGAAACAAAGTTCCTAACTTTGAATATAACACTAGATCAGCAAAGATGGTAGGAAGGGTTACTTTTATTAAATCTTTTATAGAAATGTTATACTTGTGACTTTTCTATATGTCTCAAATGTTAACTCCCAAGCAGGACCAGAGCAGAGATACACAGGCATCCTCTTATACTATAGCAGAGAGTGGGACTCAATGTGTGGTCCCCAGAACCACCTGGGAACTTTAAGAAATGTAACTTATTTGTCCTCACCTGCGAATCAGAAGTAGAAAGTTTACAAAATTTACAGGGGATTCGAATGCACACAAAAGTCTCAGAACCACTGATCCAGGATACAGATTTTAATAAGTTGGCAATGAATCATGTGGAAAAGTTAATTAAAGGTGGTATTTTAACTAAGTACCTAGGTAAACAGATGGAAAATTCCAAAGTACCTTTCCAACTTGATATATGCAAATGTTCAAAGGAAAGTCTTTAGTTCTGCAACTCTTGAATCTTTCAACTAGATAATATATACATAAGGGCTTCCCTGGTAGCTAAGTTGATAAACAATCTGTCTGCAGTGCAGGAGACTCGGGTTTGATCCCTGGGTTGGGAAGGTCCTCTGGAGAAGGAAATGGCAACCCACTCCAGTATTCTTGCCTGGAAAATCCCATGGACAGAGGAGCCTCTGGTTACAGTCCGTGGGGTCACAAGAGTCAGACACAACTTAGCAACTAAACCACCACCACCAGGGGTGTGTGTACTCTTGAGACCATAGGAAACCTAATATATGATGTCTGTGATCAAAGATTTCAGTCTCTCTCACCAATGAAATCCTATGGTCCTCGAAGAACTGTTTTGTGGTTTTCTTGCAATTAACCTGCACCCCAAGAATAGATCAGTACAAAGGTCTTTCTTTTGGCCCAAAGGTGGGTCATGTGGGAGGAAAACATCTAACCTGGAGTCATCTTAGATCCAATTCAGAAGTGCCACCAAGACAATTCAGGAAAAAGTTTCAAAGCCCTGTAGCAATAAAACCAAGAAGTAACCATGGCTATTTAGGGTTACTGAAATTAGGGCAGGTCCCCGCCCACAATATGATGCCCAGGGTATGAGATCTAGGACAGAGGGACCCAGTAAAGAAACTCTAGACTCTAACAGCATTCAAACAGAAAAGATCAGCTCTAAACAGTTGCAAAGCCTGGGGAGCAGAAAACTAGCTCATGAAACTACCGTTTAAACAAAAATTTCGTTTTTCTTTTTCACTCCACCCTCACCCTGCTCCAACTGTGTTGGAGTCAAAACTATCTAGTGAGGTGGAGTGAGGGCAGTGAAAACGCAAGGTAAGGAAATGCAAAAGAAGTCAACCTTGCTCTTCTTTCCTCCAGTAGACTTTCAGGAAACCCAGGCTTCTGCAGGCTGGGAAGGTGAGAACATTGCAATGCTAAGTCAAACCCAAAGTTTGTATTAATAGCTTGAACTGGGCATTCTGATTTCTGAATTAGGGCCATTTTGTTTCTTAAAATAGCTCTGGGATATTTTAACCAAAAGAAGCATGCAAAAATATCATGGACTTGAAGTTTTCAACCAAAAGCAGAGAAACATTATCACAACTGAACACATTTTAGAAGGATGGTGAGAGACAAAAATAAAGTTGTGTTTTGATTATGTCAGGAGTCGTGCTTGCTCAACATATTGGTTACACACAGATTGAGTCTTAAACAATTTGGTTCAAGTCCAAAAATGCTAAAAAAAAAAAAAAAGAATGAAACATTCAGGACTGAGCCAGTTCTGAGTGCGTGAAGCCTATTCCACAGAAAGTCCACATGTGGACATGTGCCCAGATGCCCAAAGAAATGCTGGCTGTGAATTTTATGTTTAAAATAGCTTATAAAGATACCAAGGAATTTTGTATGGGCAAATTGGTGTAATAAATACAGATTTTTTGCTTTTCTTTCTGGCACTTTCTTGAAGTACTAGGTCCAACACGTGTTACTATGTGATATAGAGTACGGCACTAATTCTTTAGGCTTCTGTTTCCTCATCTTGTGTTTTAAAGAACTGGGCTTTGCAATTCTAAATGTTGACAGTTACGATCCATGACATCATTACAAAAAACAAATTAATGCATGAAATTTACATACATGTTCAGCTCTTGCAATTAGCTTGAAATGTGATGTTGAGTAGATTTCCTTATTTGTCTATGCTAGGATAACTTTACCGATAAAATACCTGCCTTGCCTTCCTATAAGATGACTATGAAGCTCAAAAAGGCAGTAAGTGTTTTGGTGGTCAGAATAATGACACCCAAAGATGTCCTTGTCCTAATCCCTAGAAACTGTGAATGTACTAATTTACATTGGAAAAGGGACTCTGCACAAGTGATTAACACAAGGACCTAGAAATATAGATTATCCAGGCCTGTCTAATCATCACAAGAGTCCTTAAAGTTGACCAGATGTGGTCAGTGGGAGCAAGGACTATACAGAACAGTAAATGAGATACAAAGTTGCTGGCTTATAAGATGGAGAAAGAGAGTCTCAAGCCAAGGAATGTGGTGGTCTCTAGAGCTAAAGATGACAAGAAAATTTCTTTCCCTCCAGAGCCCCTGGCAAGGAACACAGTCAGGCCAATGCCCTGATTTTAGTCTAGTGAGAACCATTCAGACTTTTGACTTCCTAATAAAGTTGTACTGCTTTACCACTAAATCTGTGATAATCTGTTATGTCAGCCACAGAAAACCATTACAAGTATGAACCTTTTTTAAAAAGTTTCAAGCCCTATGCAAACTCAGGTCCTGCTAGTGATAAGGACAGATATTTAAAAAATGATATGAAATCAAAATTGATCTTTAGAAAAACATACCAAAATGCTAGCAAGAGTGGGGAGGGAATTATAAAGGTCATCCAGAGAACCTGCTCCTTCCTCCACATCTCATTCTCCTTATCCAGATGGCATATTCTTTTCTTAAATATATCATGCACAGAAATGAAGCAAATACTCTTAGTCACCAATTCCAGAATCTCACAATTTTATTACCACAAAATTCATGTCATTTTAATTAGGATGAGTTTTTTAAAAGCACATATTTTATTCTCAGTTATGCTATCATAAAGAAAAAACAAAATCCTCCTTACATATTAATATGGAAGCTATCTTCAGATTAACGAAGCCGTGAGTTCCTGCCAAAATATACCTTTTTATTCTTGTAACACGTTACAAGAATTTTTAGGTAACACCTGTGATTTGCTTTGATATTGGGATTATTTGAATTATTCAGCATATGGCGATTATCAAGGTGGTACACATCACTGACTCAATGGACATGAGTTTGAGCAAACTCCCAGAGATAGTGGAGGACAGAGGAGTCTGGCAGGCTTCAGTCCATGGGGTTGCAAAGAGTGGGACATGACTGAATGACTGAACAACCACCTCTCCCTTTAAAACCTGCCCTCTTTTACTCTGTGAAGCCAGGCCCCGGGGCTGTGCAAATTACATTTCTCTTTTGACTGCTGTCTGTTAGACTCAACCAACAGGGGGAGCTAGATAGAGTCTGTGAGAGGAGAACCATGAATGAACTTGCTACTTACTATTTGTGTCACGACAGAAACAATTCATCCTCACTGTGGTAGCTGGTTTTGATATCAGTGGTTAATTCCAGTTTGCTTATTTTTTCCCCCCGCACTACAAAATCATGCCTCGAGTGCCCCTCCGAAAACATCTTGGCGTTCCATCTTGAAGGGAGTAAGTGCTTCACTGACACTCTGAGACACTAGGTCCTTTCTGGTCTACCTCCTCCTCAGAAGACAGTTCCAGCTGTGTGGGGCCCCTTTTCTCTCAACTTCCTCTGCTTTCCCAGGCCCTAGGGGTGTTAGCTGCTTATTTAAGCTAAAACTTCAGTCATACTTCAGAGATCTCTTTTTGCTTTTTCAGTTATCTGAATTGTTTTATATCTTGACTAGAACCTAAACAATACAGAAATTGGTGAAAATGGTCCCAGAAAACAAATCCTGGAAGATGGGAATTTGGGATTTGTTCATCTATGTCCTTAGGCTTGAATACAGTGTTGTGTATTCAACAGGTCTCCCGCATTGCAGGCAGATTCTTTACAAACTGAGCTATTAGGGAAGGATATCTCTGGTGGGCCCTTATTCTTTTTTTTTTTTTTTTTTTTAAATTTTTTTATTAGTTGGAGGCTAATTACTTCACAACATTTCAGTGGGTTTTGTCATACATTGATATGAATCAGCCATAGATTTACACTTATTCCCCATCCCGATCCCCCCTCCCACCTCCCTCTTCACCCGACTTCTCTGGGTCTTCCCAGTGCACCAGGCCCGAGCACTTGTCTCATGCATCCCACCTGGGCTGGTGATCTGTTTCACCATAGATAGTATACATGCTGTTCTTTTGAAACATCCCACCCTCACATTCTCCCACAGAGTTCAAAAGTCTGTTCTGTATTTCTGTGTCTCTTTTTCTGTTTTGCATATAGGGTTATCATTACCATCTTTCTAAATTCCATATATATGTGTTAGTATGCTGTAATGTTCTTTATCTTTCTGGCTTACTTCACTCTGTATAAGGGGCTCCAGTTTCATCCATCTCATTAGGACTGATTCAAATGAATTCTTTTTGACAGCTGAGTAATATTCCATGGTGTATATGTACCACAGCTTCCTTATCCATTCATCTGCTGATGGGCATCTAGGTTGCTTCCATGTCCTGGCTATTATAAACAGTGCTGCAATGAACATTGGGGTGCACGTGTCTCTTTCAGATCTGGTTTCCTCAGTGTGTATGCCCAAAAGTGGGATTGCTGGGTCATATGGCAGTTCTATTTCCAGTTTTTTAAGGAATCTCCACACTGTTTTCCATAGTGGCTGTACTAGTTTGCATTCCCACCAACAGTGTAAGAGGGTTCCCTTTTCTCCACACCCTCTCCAGCATTTATTGCTTGTAGTCTTTTGGATAGCAGCCATCCTGACTGGCGTGTAATGGTACCTCATTGTGGTTTTGATTTGCATTTCTCTAATAATGAGTGATGTTGAGCACCTTTTCATGTGTTTGTTAGCCATCTGTATGTCTTCTTTGGAGAAATGTCTGTTTAGTTCTTTGGCCCATTTTTTGATTGGGTCATTTATTTTTCTGGAATTGAGCTTCAGGAGTTGCTTGTATATTTTTGAGATTAATCCTTTGTCTGTTTCTTCATTTGCTATTATTTTCTCCCAATCTGACGGCTGTCTTTTCACCTTACTTATAGTTTCCTTTGTAGTGCAAAAGCTTTTAAGTTTCATTAGATCCCATTTGTTTATTCTTGCTTTTATTTCCAATATTCTGGGAGGTGGGTCATAGAGGATCTTGCTGTGATTTATGTCAGAGAGTGTTTTGCCTATGTTCTCCTCTAGGAGTTTTATAGTTTCTGGTCTTACATTTAGATCTTTAATCCATTTTGAGTTTATTTTTGTGTATGGTGTTAGAAAGTGTTCTAGTTTCATTCTTTTACAAGTGGTTGACCAGTTTTCCCAGCACCACTTGTTAAAGAGGTTGTCTTTTTTCCATTGTATATCCTTGCCTCCTTTGTCAAAGATAAGGTGTCCATAGGTTCGTGGATTTATCTCTGGGCTTTCTATTCTGTTCCATTGATCTATATTTCTGTCTTTGTGCCAGTACCATACTGTCTTGATGACTGTGGCTTTGTAGTAGAGTCTGAAGTCAGGCAGGTTGATTCCTCCAGTTCCATTCTTCTTTCTCAAGATTACTTTGGCTATTCGAGGTTTTTTGTATTTCCATACAAATTGTGAAATTCTTTGGTCTAGTTCTGTGAAAAATACCGTTGGTAGCTTGATAGGGATTGCATTGAATCTATAGATTGCTTTGGGTAGAATAGCCATTTTGACAATATTGATTCTTCCAATCCATGAACATGGTATGTTTCTCCATCTGTTTGTGTCCTCTTTGATTTCTTTCATCAGTGTTTTATAGTTTTCTATGTATAGGTCTTTTGTTTCTTTAGGTAGATATACTCCTAAGTATTTTATTCTTTTTGTTGCAATGGTGAATGGTATTGTTTCCTTAATTTCTCTTTCTGTTTTTTCATTGTTAGTATATAGGAATGCAAGGGATTTCTGTGTGTTAATTTTATATCCTGCAACTTTACTATATTCATTGATTAGTTCTAGTAATTTTCTGGTAGAGTCTTTAGGGTTTTCTATGTAGAGGATCATGTCATCTGCAAACAGTGAGAGTTTCACTTCTTCTTTTCCTATCTGGATTCCTTTTACTTCTTTTTCTGCTCTGATTGCTGTGGCCAAAACTTCCAACACTATGTTGAACAGTAGTGGTGACAGTGGGCACCCTTGTCTTGTTCCTGATTTCAGGGGGAATGCTTTCAATTTTTCACCATTGAGGGTGATGCTTGCTGTGGGTTTGTCATATATGGCTTTTATAATGTTGAGGTATGTTCCTTCTATTCCTGCTTTTTGGAGAGTTTTAATCATAAATGAGTGTTGAATTTTGTCAAAGGCTTTCTCTGCATCTATTGAGATAATCATATGGTTTTTATCTTTCAATTTGTTAATGTGGTGTATTATGTTGATTGATTTGCGGATATTGAAGAATCCTTGCATTCCTGGGATAAAGCCCACTTGGTCGTGGTGTATGATTTTTTTAATATGTTGTTGGATTCTGTTTGCTAGAATTTTGTTAAGGATTTTTGCATCTATGTTCATCAGTGATATTGGCCTGTAGTTTTCTTTTTTTGTGGCATCTTTGTCTGGTTTTGGAATTAGGGTGATGGTGGCCTCATAGAATGAGTTTGGAAGTTTACCTTCTTCTGCAATTTTCTGGAAGAGTTTGAGTAAGGTAGGTGTTAGCTCTTCTCTAAATTTTTGGTAGAATTCAGCTGTGAAGCCATCTGGTCCTGGGCTTTTGTTTGCTGGAAGATTTTTGATTACACTTTCGATTTCCTTGCCTGTGATGGGTCTGTTAAGATCTTCTATTTCTTCCTGGTTCAGTTTTGGAAAGTTATACTTTTCTAAGAATTTGTCCATTTCATCCAAGTTGTCCATTTTATTGGCATAGAGCTGCTGGTAGTAGTCTCTTATGATCCTTTGTATTTCAGTGTTGTCTGTTGTGATCTCTCCATTTTCATTTCTAATTTTGTTAATTTGGTTCTTCTCTCTTTGCTTCTTAATGAGTCTTGCTAATGGTTTGTCAATTTTGTTTATTTTTTCAAAAAACCAGCTTTTAGCTTTGTTGATTTTTGCTGTGGTCTCTTTAGTTTCTTTTGCATTTATTTCTGCCCTGATTTTTAAGATTTCTTTCCTTCTGCTAACCCTGGGGTTCTTCATTTCTTCCTTCTCTAATTGCTTTAGGTGTAGAGTTAGGTTATTTATTTGGCTTTTTTCTTGTTTCTTGATGTAAGCCTGTAATGCTATGAACTTTCCCCTTAGCACTGCTTTTACAGTGTCCCATAGGTTTTGGGTTGTTGTGTTTTCATTTTCATTCATTTCTATACATATTTTGATTTCTTTTTTGATTTCTTCTATGATTTGTTGGTTATTCAGAAGTGTGTTATTTAGCCTCCATGTGTTTGAATTTTTAACAATTTTTTTCCTGTAATTGAGATCTAATCTTACTGCACTGTGGTCAGAAAAGATGACTGGAATGATTTCAATTTTTTTGAATTTTCCAAGACCAGATTTATGGCCCAGGATGTGATCTATTCTGGAGAAGGTTCCGTGTGCACTTGAGAAAAAGGTGAAGTTGATTGTTTTGGGGTGAAATGTCCTATAGATATCAATTAGGTCTAGCTGGTCCATTGTGTCATTTAAAGTTTGTGTTTCCTTGTTAATTTTCTGTGTAGTTGATCTATCCATAGTTGTGAGTGGGGTATTAAAGTCTCCCACTATTATTGTGTTACTATTAATTTCCTCTTTCATACTCGTTAGTGTTTGCCGTACATATTGCGGTGCTCCTATGTTGGGTGCACATATATTTATAATTGTTATATCTTCTTCTTGGATTGATCCTTTGATCATTATGTAGTGTCCTTCTTTGTCTCTTTTCACAGCTTTTATTTGAAAGTCTATTTTATCTGATATGAGTATTGCGACTCCTGCTTTCTTTTGGTCTCCGTTTGCATGAAATATTTTTTTCCAGCCCTTCACTTTCAGTCTGTATGTGTCTCTTGTTTTGAGGTGGGTCTCTTGTAGACAGCATATATAGGGGTCTTGTTTTTGTATCCATTCAGCCAATCTTTGTCTTTTGGTTGGGGCATTCAACCCATTTACATTTAAGGTAATTATTGATAGGTGTGGTCCCGTTGCCATTTACTTTGTTGTTTTGGGTTCACGTTTATACAACCTTTCTGCATTTCCTGTCTAGAGAAGATCCTTTAGCATTTGTTGAAGAGCTGGTTTGGTAGTGCTGAATTCTCTCAGCTTTTGCTTATCTGTAAAGCTTTTGAGTTCTCCTTCATATCTGAATGAGATCCTTGCTGGATACAGTAATCTAGGTTGTAGGTTATTCTCTTTCATTACTTTCAGGACGTCCTGCCATTCCCTTCTGGCCTGGAGGGTTTCTATTGATAGATCAGCTGTTATCCTTATGGGAATCCCTTTGTGTGTTATTTGTTGTTTTTCCCTTGCTGCTTTTAATATTTGTTCTTTGTGTTTGATCTTTGTTAGTTTGATTAATATGTGTCTTGGGGTGTTTCGCCTTGGGTTTATCCTGTTTGGAACTCTCTGGGTTTCTTGGACTTGGGTGGCTATTTCCTTCCCCATTTTAGGGAAGTTTTCAGCTATTATCTCCTCGAGTATTTTCTCATGGCCTTTCTTTTTGTCTTCTTCTTCTGGAACTCCTATGATTCGAATGTTGGGGCGTTTCACATTGTCCCAGAGGTCCCTGAGGTTGTCCTCATTTCTTTTGATCCTTTTTTCTTTTTTCCTCTCTGCTTCATTTATTTCCACCATTTTATCTTCTATCTCACTTATCCTATCTTCTGCCTCCGTTATTCTACTCTTGGTTCCCTCCAAAGTGTTTTTGATCTCATTCATTGCATTATTCATTTTTAATTGACTCTTTTTTATTTCTTCTAGGTCTTTATTAAACAATTCTTGTATCTTTTCAATCTTTGTTTCCAAGCTATTTATCTGTAACTCCATTTTGTTTTCAAGATTTTGGATCATTTTTATTATCATTATTCTAAATTCTTTTTCAGGTAGATTCCCTATCTCCTCCTCTTTTGTTTGACTTGGTGGGCATTTTTCTTGTTCCTTTACCTGTTGGGTATTTCTTTGCCTTTTCATCTTGTTTAGATTGCTGTGTCTGGAGTGGACTTTCTGTATTCTGGAGGTCTGTGGTTCCTTTTTATTGTGGAGGATTTACCCAGTGGGTGGGGTTGGACGTTTGGCTTGTCAAGGTTTCCTGGTTAGGGAAGCTTGCGTCAGTGTACTGGTGCGTGGAACTTGATTTCTTCTCTTTGGAGAGCAATGGAGTGCCCAGTAATGAGTTTTGAGTTGGGTCTATGTGTTAGGTGTGACCTTGGGTAGCCTGTATGTTGACATTCAGGGCTATGTTCCTGTGTTGCTGGAGAATTTGCGTGGTATGTCTTGCTCTAAAACTTATTGGCTCTTGGGTGGTGGTTGGTTTCAGTGTAGGTATGGAGGCTTTTGGACGGTCACTTATCACTTAAAGTTCCATGTAGTCAGGAGTTTTCTGGTGTTCTCAGGTTTTGGGCTTAAGTTTCCTGCCTCTGGATTTCAGTTTTATTCTTCCTGTAGTCTCAGGACTTCTCCAACTATACAGCTCTGATAATTAAACTTCTAGGTTAATGGCGAAAAGATTCTCCCCCGTTAGGGACACCCAGAGAGGTTCACAGAGTTACATGAACAGGAGAAAAGGGAGGAGGGAGATAGAGATGAGTAGGAGGAGAAAAAGGGGGACTCAAGAGGAGAGAGACAGATCTACGCAGCTGTCTGTTCCCAGAGTGTTCTCGTATCTCAGACACCTACAAGGATTCACAGAATTGGATGGGGAAGAGAAGGGGAAAAGAGGAAATAGAGGTGTTCTGAGGTAGAAAACAGAGAGTCAAGAGTGGGAGGGAATAATCTTCGGTTTTAAGATAGGGCTTCTCTTTTTTTTTTTTTTTGTAAGGTTATAGTGTAGTGAAGATGAAAATGAAGAGTAGTAGAGGAGTACTAGAGGACTTTAAAAGAAATAAGAGAAAAAGAAAAATAGAAAATAGAAGAGAAAAAGGAAAGAAAAAAAAAAAGAAGAAAAAGGAGAAGAAAAAAAAAGAAAAAGAAAAAAAAAAAGAAAGAAAAAAAAAATTTTTTTTTTTCCCCTAATTAAAAAAATCGTAAAAATCTATGAAAATGAAAGTTAAGGAGTAATGGGGGAGTAATAGGGAATTTTAAAGGAAAATAAAAGAGAAAAAATAAAAAAGAAAAATATAAAAAGAAAAAAAAAATTTTTTTTTTTTCCTTACTTAGAAAAAACAGAAAAATAAAAAAAAAAGTAAAAATATGTCTAGGAATTTCTCTGGAGCTGTTGCGGTCAGTGTGGGTTCGGCTCAGTTTCAGATAGCTCCTCGTTCCAGCTTGCACTTCTCGATATCTACAGGGCCCTTCCGGTGAAGTCGGTGTTTTCTTCAGGGATTTTAATCTGTTGCACCAGTCCCTTCTGAAGCGGTTCCCTTTGTTTATTTGGCTTCTGTTTGCCGGTCTCTTCAGAGGCTCATTTCCGCCCTGACACAGGCGGCCGGAGGCGGACTCTTATTCAGGTAGCTAGTTCCGTTGCGCTGCTGGGAGGGGCTGACGCTGCGGGGCGGGGCTGGCGCTGCGGGGCGGGGCTGACGCTGCGGGGAGGGGCTGGCCCTGCGGGGGCGGGGCTGACGCTGCGGGGAGGGGCTGGCCCTGCGGGGGCGGGCTGGCGCTGCCGGAAGGGGCTGACGCTGCTTTCTCCGTCTGCGCTGCTCAGGCTCCCGGCTGTTCTACATGGAGCGCGCCCCGCGCTGCGCTAGGTTCCAGCCCTCGGGTGTTACACAAAAGCGCGGAAGGAAAAGCTGCGCCTGCTCTCTGTGCCTTCCCCGTCAGAGCGGTCCAGGCAGCCAGGGGCTTGGTGGGCGCGCTATCCCCAGGTGTGGCGCACCCACTCCCTTCCGCGGACCCAGTCTCAGTTTCCGCTGGCGCCAGGCGGGTGCGCGCGCCTTCCGCCCTCCGCGTCCCCAGCCCCAGTCCCCGCCCCGCGCCGGTCGGGTGCCTGCGCCCTGTGTCTCGCCGCGACCTTCCCCTCCCCCCTGCCTCCTGCCTCCGGCGGGGCTGGGCCGGTCCGCAGCCTGCGAGCTCTTCTCGGGACTTTCCCCGTCCCTTTGTTCTGCGAACGGCCGGCAGTGTGTTCCGGCCGGTCAATTTTCTCTCTCTCCTTTGGTCTCCCACAGTTCAAGTTGGCACCTCACAGAAGCTCCCCCCGATTGTCCTCAGGGCACTCAGGCCCGGACCCTAGCCCAAGCAAGGCCGCCTAAGACTCCCTTCCCGGGACGGGTCTCCGTCCTTAGCTCTTTTGTCTCACTTTTTATCTTTTATATTTTGTCCTACCTCCTTTCGAAGACAATGGTCTGCTTTTCTGGGCGCCTGATGACCTCAGCTAGCGATCAGAAGTTGTTTTGTGAAGTTTGCTCTGCATTCGGTTATTCTTTTGATGAATTTGTAGGAGAGAAAGTGGTCTCCCGGTCCTACTCCTCCGCCATCTTGGCTCCTCCCCTCTTATTCTTTTAAATAAGATTTACTGGGGTAAAGGGCTTCCCAGGTGGCGCTAGTGGTAAAGAACCCGCCTGCCAATGCAGGAGACATAAGAGACATGGGTTCAATCCCCGGGTTGGGATGATCCCCTGGAGAAGGGAATGGCAACCCACTCCAGTATTCTTGCATGGAAAATCCCATGGACAGAGGAGCCTGGTGGGCTACAGTCCATAGGGTTGCAAAGAGTCAAACACAACTGAAGCGACTTAGGATAACACTGGTTTATAACATTATATCTTTCATGTGTACTACCTTATATTTCTACATGTGTATACAAGGGAGTGTGTTCACCCTCAAAAATTTAGTTTCCATCTATCACCATGCAGGTGACCCTCTTTTACCCATTTCGCCCTTCTCTTACTCCTACTCCAGGAATCACGGCTCTGGTTCCCTGTAGCTACATGTTTGTTTTTGTGTGCTTTGGTTATTTACTTTTTTATTTTTATGCTTTTTATATTCCACATGAGAGTGAAAGTATATAGTACTTGTCATTCTCCACCTGACTTATTTCACTTAGCAGAATACCCTGAAGGTCCATCTGTGTTGTCACAAATGGCGGTATTTCATCTTTTTTGGTGAAAAAAATGGCTGTGTAGTATTCTATTATATATATACATAATATACATATACTGGAGTGGCAATCCACTCCAGTATTCTTGCTTGGAAAATCCCAGGGACAGAGGAGCCTGGTGGGCTGCTGTCTATGGGGTCACACAGAGTCAGACACAATTGAAGTGATTTAGCAGCAGCAGCATGTGTATATATATATAAATATTTAAAGTATATATAAAGTATATATATTTAAAGTATATTAAATGCAGTTTGAATTAAAATATTTTCAAGTTGCAGTGAGTTTATCAAGCCCTAAGTTCTCTTTTTCCAATGGAAGCAGCCTACCCTCTTGTGTCTGTGTAGTCTAGCTGTCTCTTGTGTGAAGCCCTAGTTTATCTGGAGAGTTGACCTATGGGGGAACGCTTATTATCTTGAAGTTCTACCATATACTTACCTATTACTGCCACTGGTCAGTTCAGTTCAGTCTCTCAGTAGTGTCCAACTCTTTGCAGCCCCATGAACCATAGCACACCAGGCCTCCCTGTCCATCACCAACTCCCGGAGTCCACCCAAACCCATGTCCACTGAGTTGGTGATACCATCCAACCATCTCGTCCTCTGTTGTCCCCTTCTCCTCCTGCCCTCAATCTTTCCCAGCATCAGGGTCTTTTCAAATGAGTTGGCTCTTCACATCAGGTGGCCAAAGTATTGGAGTTTCAGCTTCAACATCAGTCCTTCCAATGAACACCCAGGACTGATCTCCTTTAGGATGAACTGGTTGGATCTCCTTGCAGTCCAAGGGACTCTCAAGAGTCTTCTCCAACACCACAGTTCAAAAGCATCAATTCTTCAGTGCTCAGCTTTCTTTATAGTCCAACTCTCACATCCATACGTGATCACAGGAAAAACAATAGCCTTGACTAGATGGACCTTTGTTGGCAAAGTAATGTCTCTGCTTTTTAATATGCTATCTAGGTTGGTCATAACTTTCCTTCCAAGGAGTAAGCGTCTTTTAATTTCATGGCTGCAATCACCATCTTCAGTGATTTTGGAGCCCCCAAAAATAAAGTCAGCCACTGTTTCACCGTCTATTTGCCATGACATGATGGGACCAGATGCCATGATCTTAGTTTTCTGAATGTTGAGCTTTAAGCCAACTTTTTCACTCTCCTCTTTCACTTTCATCAAGAAGCTCTTTAGTTCTTCTTCACTTTCTGCCATAAGGGTGGTGTCATCTGCATATCTGAGGTTACTGATATTTCTCCTGGCAATCTTCTTCCAGCTTGTGCTTCCTCCTGTCCAGCATTTCTCATGATGTACTCTGCATATAAGTTAAATAAGCAGGGTGACAATATACAGTCTTGACATACTCCTTTTCCTATTTGGAACCAGTCTGTTGTTCCAGGTCCAGTTCTAACTGTTGCTTCCTGACCTGCATACAGGTTTCTCAAGAGGCAGGTCAAGTGGTCTGGTATTCCCATCTCTTGAAGAATTTTCCACAGTTTATTGTGATCCACACAGTTAAAGGCTTTGGCATAGTCAATAAGGCAGAAATAGATGTTTTCCTGGAACTCTCTTGCTTTTTCAATGATTCAGCGGATGTTGGCAATTTGTCTCTGGTCCCTCTGCCTTTTCTAAAACCAGCTTGAATATCTGGAAGTTCACGGTTCACGTGGTTTACTGTCACTAGAGTCATGACTTAGAATCCTAATGAATTAGAATCCTAGGGTCATAGCTTGGAATCCTCTAGAACAAGCTCAACATCAGATGCAGAAGAAAATAGCTAATACTTTAAATTAAAAAAAAAAAAAAAAGATTTTGCTACTTTATACAAGCAGAAACCTGGGGAATATGAGAGTGGATGATTCTAACAGCTTCTAAGATAAAGCCCCTTAAAAATAACGCAAGATAGGGAATTCCCTTGTGGTCCAGGTTATGACTGCTGCTTTCATTGCCGTGGCCTGGGTTCAATCCTTGATTTGGAAACTAAAATCCGGCAAGCCACTGGCATGGTGCAGACAAGAAAAAAAAAGAGAGAGAGAGAGAGAGACAAAGCAGGACATATTTTATATATATATATATATACATATATATATATGCAGAAGTTTATATCAGTTCTGATGGTTGATTAAACTTGCACTTAATGTTCTCCCTCATTTAATGTTACCAATAGGCTAGAACTTCTATGGAATCATGTAAAGGAAGGAACACAAAGCTCAGGGAGATAGAAATGTGGAACAGAATCAACATTCAAGGCCTGCATTTCATCATTTCCCCACTACATTCCCCAAGAGTACTTAGAAGGTAATAGTTTCACTAAGGCACTGAGAAATACATTAATGATGAGAGCATTAGTATCCTTGGTAGGCTCTATGGTAGCTTCACTATCTAGATTGTATATAGGGATGAGAAAAAACTCCCTTATTTCAAAAGGTATGATAGGATCCCAGGGAGACAAAGGATAATGGAGATCATAATATCACCGTGGACAACATCAGGATATTTACCATAATAGCAAGGATACAGTAGAAATTAGACTGTTTGGACCTATAGTGATGTTGCTAACGAATTTTGATGCCTCTAGAATATAACAGATGGTTGGCCTAATTGTGATTAATTCATCCACATTTTTTTAAAAAGTGAAAACTCCAGTCCTGGTGGTTTTTCAAAACCATCATGGAGAATCATGGCTATTCACTTCGAATTCAGATCATGCCAGTTAAAAAACCTTCACTGACCAATGGGGGAATCTCTTCTTAACAATAGGTCCTGCCATTCTGACACAAGTATGTATATAGATATGACTGCATACCTTCTCCAGAGGACAGGAGACCCTTTAATAAAGGGAAATGGGAGAAATTAGCACTTATCAAGATCAGTAGACATTATATTTGATCTGACAATAATTTTTGGGAATCCCAAATGTGACAGCAGTCTATCAGTTAATTAGGGGCAAATAAAATTTAGGCAATAAATGGAGTTTGGGCTCATTTTTTAATCAAAGTAGGCTCAATAGTTTTATCAATAAATCCTATGCATATTTCCTCACTTTTTGAGTGAATAATTGTAATAGATATAACAAATATAAGAATCCACATATTGTCTCTGACCTGTTGACTGAGGGCTACTGTGAAAGGAAGAACTAAATGGAAGCCCCTGGAACTTCTTTTCCTTTATTAGAATAATAAAAGAAAAAAACTGTACCGTATTCCTAGGAAAACTGCATAGTTCAACGGCACCATCTAGAACTCAAAATATTCATGAGTGCTGATCTCTACCACACCCCATTTAGTTTTCCTAATTAGCCTATGCTAAAGGGAGAAGGATCTCCAAAACCAACTGCGATTATCATAAACTTAATTAGGTGACAACTCCAAATGGTACTATTTCAGAAGTGGAAAGGTAAATGTAGGAGCTAATCAACACATTTTCTGGTACCTAGAATGCAGCCACATACCTAGCAAACACTTTTTTCCCCTCTGTTCCAGTTTTCAAAATTTCTTCATTAAAGGCAGCTTAACTTTATCCGACAATTTACTTCCTAAACTTGCATCACTGCAATATGAATTCTCTTATTGTCACTCATAATATATTTTTCAGATATCTTAACAGTGTCCACTACACTTATGACGTTGTGCCAGACAGACAAGAGGAACAGGAAACAGCAATGAAAAAAGCATAATTGAAAAAGGCATGTGTACCCCAGTGTTAACAGTAGTACTATTTATAATAGCAAGGACATGGGAGCAATCTAGATGTTCATCAGCAGGTGAATGGATAAAGAAGTTTTGGTACACATATACAGTGGGATATTACTCAGCCATAATAGGGAACATATTTGAGTCAGTTCTAGTAAGGTGGATGAACCTAGAGCCTATTATACAGAGTGAAGTAAGTCAGAAAAAGAAAAACAAATTTTATATATTAATGCATATATAGGGAATTTAGAAAAATGGTACTGATGAACCTATCTGCAGGCCAGGAATAGAGACACAGAAATGGAGAACAGACTTTGGACACAGTGGGGGAAGGAGAGAGCAGGACAAACTGAGAAAGTAGCATTCACATATACACACTACCATGAGCGAAACAGCCAGCCAGTGTGAGAGGCTGTACGGGCACAGGAAACTCAACCTGGTGCTCTGTGACAACCCAGATGGATAGGACGTGGTGGGGAGTGGAAGGGGAAGTTCAGGAGGGAGGGGAGGTATGTGGACTTATGGCTGATTTATGCCATTATATGGCAGAAGCTAACATAATACTGTAAAGTAATTATCCTCCAATTAAAAATAAATTAAAAAAATAAGACACATGTAGATCAGATGGTGGAAGACTAACTTCATGAATATTCAGGGACACACTATCTTTGTGGAATGTGTTAATTTCCGATTGTCTGAATCATGTTAAGATATCCAAGATAAGAGACATGTTGCTTCATCATGAATTAATATTATTAAATAGGAGGAACAGTGACAGCAATTGTGTCTTACAGGTAATTTACATATACTGGAATGTGTCACTCTGAGTCTTTCACTGAGAAACTCTTGCAACCAAGTCCAAGCTCATACACCTCACTGCAGGACAGGCCAATAAATTAAGAAAGAAGTGCTGGAGCAAGGAATAGTGTCTTTATTTGGAAACTGAGCAGAGTGAGAAGATGGCAGGCCAGTTACACAAAGAACCATCTTGCTTTGTTCAGTCGCTCAGTTGTGACTGACTCTTCACGATCCCATGGATCGTGAGCACACCAGGTTTCCCTGTCCTTCACTGTCTCCCTGAGTTTGCTTAAACTGATGTACTTTGAGTCAGTGATGCCATCCAACCATCTCATCCTCTTTTACCCCCTTCTCCTCCTGCCCTCAATCTTTCCCAGCATCAGTGTCTTTTCCAGTCAATCAGTTCTTCGCATCAGGTGGCCAAAGTATTGCAGCTTCAGCTTCAGCATTAGTCTTTCCAGTGAATATTCAGGACTGATTTCATTTAGGATTGACCAATTTGATCGCCTTGCGATCCAAGTCCCTTGAGATCCAAGGGATCTCAAGAGTCTTCTCTAGCACTACAGTTCGAAAGCATCAATTTTTCAGTGCTCAGCCTTCTTTATAGTCCAACTCTCACATCCATACATGAATACTGGGAAACCCCTTGTGGTTCAGCTGATAAAGAATCCGCCTGCAATGCGGGAGACCTGGGTTCAATCCCTGGGTTGGGAAGATCCCCTGGAGAAGGGAAAGGCTACCCCACTCCAGTATTCTGGCCTGGAGAATTCCATGGACTGTATAGTTCATGGGCTCACAAAGAGTCAGACACGACTTAGCAACTTTCACTTTCATATCTTTAATTATACAGACCTTTGTTGGCAAAGTGATGTCTGCTTTTTAATATGCTGTCTAGGTTTGTCATAGCCTTTCTTCCAAGGAGTAAGCATCTTTTAATTTCCTGGCTGCAGTCACCACCTGCAGTGATTTTGGAGCCCAAGAAAATAAAATCTGTCACTGTTTCCATTTTTTAGCCATCTATTTGCTATGAAATGATGGGACTAGATGACATGATCTTAGAGTTTTTGAATGTTGAGTTTTAAACCAGCTTTTTCACTCTCCTCTTCACCCTCCTCTTACATGAGGTAGAATTTAGGCTTCCTCTATATTAAAAGATTAGTGGGGTGGTGTGGCTGATTGTTCCAGACCTGTTGGTACTGGCCAGATATGGAAGGGGATGTGACAATTCTTTGTTCTTTCAACTGTCTGATATAGTCACAATGTTCCTATAAACCTTCAATAAGACAAGTGTTAGTCTCTATCTGCAGCTTTTTTTTTTCTACATTAACAAAAAATGGTTAAACCTATAAATGTCAAGTCTGGGAGGCAGAGTCTTGAGACAGGATTATTGTGTATATTTCAGGCTATAGGTAACAATTCTTTACAAAGATGAAGAACCAGCATGACTAAGCATAGACAACTGAAAACAAAAGTTAGAGCTAAAGGAACAGATCTAATATGGAATCAGGTTTCTACTCTGTCACACCATGAGACATCAGCTGTTCAACCCCTACTCCTTAGTAGTTTGAGTTTCAGCTTCAGGAGAGTTCACCTCCAAGTTCTTTTGCCATGATTTTTGTCCAGAAGCAACTGTAAGTAGATAAAGTAGGGGGTCTCCCAGGAAAGTAAACCAGGCATGACTTTGCTCACATAAGAGAAGCCACTTTTGGCCTAAAGCCATATTGTGATCTAAGCCTGACCATAATGCTTGCTCTTGAACAAGTCTCAATAAATAATGATATTAAGGGGACAAAATAATGCAGAAATACTATTGGGCAAGAGAAGCAACGATAGCAAAGATAATACATCAGTTGTAAAGACTCATAGCTCTATTTCAGTGTTAAAGATTAGTCTGAAATGTTCAACCACCAGATCAACTGGAACCTAAAGGATGATGGTAACCTTTTCTGACCCTTGTGATTTCAATCAACTAAAGCTTGGACTGTGTCAACTGACCAAGTCCCTTAATAAAAATGCATGTTTATTGTTGTTGTTCAGTCCCTCAGTCAATAGCCATCTCTTTGTGACTCCATGTACTTCAGCACGTCAGGCTTTCCTGTCCTTCATTATCTCCCTGAGTTTATTCAAATTCAAGTCCATTAAGTCAATGATGCCATCCAGTCATCTCATCCTCTGTCACCCCCTTCTCCTCCTGTTCTCAAGCATCAGGGTCTTTTTCAGTGAGTCAGTTCTTCACATCAGGTGGCCAAAGTATTAGAGCTTCAGCTTTGGCATCAGTCTTTTCAATCAATATTCAGGGTTGATTTCCTTTAGGATTGACAAGTTTGGTATTTTAGCTGTTCAAGAGACTCTCAAGAGTCTTCTCCAGCACCACAGTTCAAAAGCATCAATTCTTTGGTGCTCAACCTTGTTCAACTCTCACATCCATACATGACTACTAGAAAAACCATAACTTTGACTATATAGACCTTTGTTGGCAAAGTGATGTCTCTGCTTTTTAACATGCTGTCTAGGTTTGTCATTGCTTTTCTTCCAAGGAGCAAGCATCTTTTAATTTCTTAACACCATTTTTTGGGTAGCACAACCATTCACCAATGGTCTCAGTCCCACCTCTACAGGGACCTGTTTTGAGGTACAAGGAGTCATCAAACAGTATGTCTTTGTCAAAGACCTGAGTTCCAGCTTTCTTCAGCCACTTCTCCAAGTCAGTACATTCAACAATCCCTTTGTTCCTCCCTTTGTTCACTTAACACTAGGAAGTAGTTGCTTCCTCAATAACAGTGTCTGTCATACCTCAGATTCCCCTCTTCACTTCATTCAGTTCTCTAATATACATTAAATATTTTCTATTAAAATAAGTCATGTTTCAGCCTTCTTGTTGGAACTCGATTGAGTTTTACATGGAAATATATTTGTCAACCTGGTGTCTTAGACGGTAAAGCATCTGCTTACAATGCGGGAGACCCGGGTTCAGTCCCTGGGTAGGGAAGATCTCCTGGATAAGGAAATGGCAACCCGCTCCAGTATCCTTGCCTAGAAAATCCCATGGATGGAGGAGCCTGGTAGACTACAGTTCATGGGGTCGCAAAGAATCAGACACGACTGAGCAACTTCACTTTAATTTTGCTAAATGGTTTCTTGAGCATTCTTATTCAGAAACCAAAGTAGGAAAATGCTTGCAAAGAATAAAATGAGGTAATTCACTATTCAAAATGTTAAAAAAAAAAAACCAATTAATAGCGATACCATGTGTACAAAATTTTCTCACATAACATTTCCAATGATATATATATATATAATTTCATAAGCCCACAAAAGTCCGGCTAATTCATTCACATTTTTATTTGAGCCTATCTTTTGCTATGAAGTCCATTTAAATCATCCCTAAGTTTAAAAATCTGAATATTCTCCAGACTTTTGACACAACTGGATCTTCTTTCTCTCTTCTATCTGTGACTTCAGATTCTTTGAGTCAATAAGCAGTAATATTTTCATCATCTGAATTGTTCCCTTGCAGTTTCAGGCTACAAAAAGAAAATATACTAGTGAATGCATTTAATTTTATGTCTTAGACCATCTCTCAGAAGGTCTTAGGTTTGATCTAATCTCAAGATGTTTTAGATTTGGGAGAGTTAATGATGGCGATTTTTCATTGGTAAAACAACAGAAAAGTAATTCATTCCAGGGTGGATTTGGCATATCTGTGTAGTATAAGGGACTTCCCTGACAGCTCAGTTGGTGAAGAATCCACCTGCAATGCAGGAGACCCCGGTTCCATTCCTGGATCAGGAAGATCCACTGGAGAAGGGAGAGGCTACCCACTCCAGTATTCTTGGGCTTCCCTGGGGGCTCAGCTGGTAAAGAATCTGTCTGCAATGAGGGAGACCTGCGTTCGATCCCTGGGTTGGGAAGATCCCCTGAAGAAGGGGAAGGCTACCCACTCCAGTATCCTAGCCTGGAGAATGCCACGGACTGTATAGTCCATGGGGTTGCAAAGAGTCGGACACGACTGAGCAACTTTCCCTTCACAGAGTAGACTGTTGCTAGGATTATTGTCTGTTTAGTGTTCTCAATACTATGATCTAAAAAACAGGAGGATATGCCTGGAATCCTACCTTTCAACTTTCTTTTTCTTCCTAGCAAGATTCTCATGCTGTTCTCATGGAAAGAAGATGATGCTGCCTATGAAAGGCATGAAACTGGCAGAGATGTAGCATTTCCCAAGATTTTTCTTGCACACCTGGGCTTCCATGATGAGGACACTATTCTGTTCATTTCTCTTTCCCTCCACCTCTGAAACTGCTGGCAGTAATTCCAAGAAACACACCCAGGAAATCCAGAGACTATAATTACAATACTGGGGACCACCTGTTTCATGGGATTAATATTTTAAAGGGATGAGTGTGAAATGAGGCACATTAGTTTCTTTAAGAATAAGTCTTAAATACTCAGAAATGTCCACAGATTACTAGCATTTAAAAGAATGAGGAATATTATTTTGTAAAGTGTGGAAATGCTACTTTCCAAAACAAAATAGAAAAGAGTTACAGAGAAATCCAGATGGAAACAGGGAGACAGACAACTACATAGTCTAGTAGAATCATTTTATACACTTTCCACACACATTTTTTTCATTCAATTTGTTTTGAGTGTGTCTGTGACTGAGACTTTGGCTGATTTAGGGCAACAAAAAAATAAGAAAAGAAAAGTGAGTTAAGTTTGAAGTTAAATTGGAGTTACTTAAACTATGTAAATATGCAACTCTTCTAATATAGTAGATAATACTCAAGAGTGAGCAATGATGGAGAATGCTTTCCACAGTTTATTATTTAGGAAAATGGAATTCGATGGTTAAATATTTATGCGTTAGAATGAGACAGACAAAGGCCATAATTTCAGTACAAATTCTCCAAGCGTGGTCTCTTGATAATAGTTTCTTCAAGGTTATATTTTGTTATGATAACTGTTAAGATGATGATAAAAATACGTTAGAGGAAGTCCTGTCTTGCCCCAAGACTAGGCCATTCCCTTTCCTTAAGAACTTATTTTTATTGCACAGGTCAACTCTGATAATGTGAGAATAGTTAAGTCAATTTTCTCATCTTGAGATCCAAAAAGAAGAAAGATCCTCATGTTATAACTCTGGTTTACTTGTCTGGAAAGTGGAGAATGTACTAGTGCTGATGTTATGAGATTTATGTGAGAATTAATGGTGAGATTATGTGAGAATTAATTCATGATGTACTAACAGCGACATGCCTGGTACATAGTCAGATCTCAATAAACTATCAGTATTATTATTTGTACAGAAAAAAGATTTGTCTAATCCTTGTCTGACATGGGCCAACAGAAAGCACCGATGCTTGGGGTCCCCAGATTAATAGTAGGCACAAAATCTTATCCACTGGATTAATTATATTTTTAAAATTTCAATATCGTATGATTACTTTACTTTTTAACATTTTGCAGTGCCTTGTTTACTGGGGAGAGACTGCCCCTCTAGCTAATTCTTAGAGATGGTAAACAGCTTTTATATCAGCCTATTTTTCATATACAAACCAACCACTCCTGAGTCTATACCCCACTCCCAACCAAGTCTTTTATCTTACTTTCATACATAAAGCCAACATTTTCCCTGCCCTAAATCAACACAGGGACAGATACCAAACAATTAGGAACCAACCCTATGCCCCAAAGCCCACTTGAATTATTCAAACTAGCCAGTCGTACAGTGTTTACCCTGCCTTCCTTCTTACTCACAGAAACCCCAATAAAGGTGGTACCCATACCTTTCTCTTGATCCTCTGTGCCCTTGACTGACTGTTTCCCCTTCTGTACCAGTGTGATGTGCCTTCCCTCTCATTTCTAGAGGAACTGTGAGTAACATTACATTTGTCTGTCAATAGCACTGACCTTTGGAGAAGGCAATGGCACCCCACTCCAGTACCCTTACCTGGAAAATCCCATGGATGGAAGAGCCTGGTAGGCTGCGGTCCATGGGGACGCTAAGAGTCGGACGATTGAGCGACTTCAATTTCCCTTTTCACTTTCATGCACTGGAGAAGAAAATGGCAACCCACTCCAGTGTTCTTGCCTAGAGAATCCCAGGGACAGGGGAGCCTGGCGGGCTGCCGTCTATGGGGTCGCACAGGGTGGGACACGACTGACGCGACTCGGCAGCAGCAGCAGCACTGGCCTTTTCATATCATCATTCAGTCATCTATAAAATAAAACCCCATGAGTTCACTTTGAGATGCTCACATCTTTCACACTCAAATCTTCTTAGATATTTATCTGGGCTTGGCCATATTGGCCCTTCCCTGTTAGTAGACTGCCCTGAGATCCTCAAGCTAAATGGAAGCTGATCTATCCAGAGCAATGAGACACACTGCACTTCGTAGAGAAGAATCAAGGCATCCCAGCGAACAGGTGACACCGACAGACGAGTGAGTGAGTGATGTCATTTTAGAGCAACCAGTCTTTCAGGCCATATCTGACTTCAACTGCGCCAGTGAGCCCAGTGATCTGCAAGTGAAATCAGCAGAAGAATTGCCCAGCAATCCACAGAATAGGAAATGAGAAATCATTGTTGTTTTAATTAACCAAGTTATGGAGTAGTTTGCTATACAGCCATCCAAAAGTGAGGACACAAAAGAAGCATGAGGGTAATTATATGTGTTATCAAGTTCCCTATACACACACTCATGCAAACACACACACACGTTTCTACACACCGACCAGCTAATATGCAATAAGAGACAAATTGTGAAATGTTCCAAAGACATATATATATAAGATATACATATATCTATATCTATATATAAAGACCAAATGGTCTCTTTACTAGCAGCATAATTTTGGTTAGTAAAATTCAGGGAAGGGATTAATCCAGTTGAGTACCAGAGAGCCTTGTGTAAGATCTTATGGCATTATAACATTACTTTCCCTCATAGGGTTGTTTTGATGCTTAAATGAGGTAAAATGCAGACAGCATATAATTCAGTATCCAGCATGTGTTAAATACTGAAATACAGTAGCCATTACTGATACCACTTACCTGAGATATAAATATGATGAAATTTCTATAAATCAATAAGAAGAGAAAACAACCCAAATAAAACACATGGAAAAACAAACTGAATAGACATTTCACAAAAAAGGTGTCCGTCAGCTTAGGCTGTCATAGCAAAACAAACAAACAAAAATTGAAAAACAATAACAAATACACCACAGATTAGATAACTGAAACAACAGGAATTTTTTCTCACATTGCTATGAGAAGAAACTTTTTCTCACACTGTTCTCAAACCAGAAGTTTGAGACCAAAGGTGCCAGCAGGGCTGAGGTCTGGTGAGGGCTTTCCCCTTAGGTTGCGATTCGTTATCATCTCTCTGCGTGCTCACAGGACCTTCTCTCGGTGCCTGCCTGTGGAGAGAGGAAGAAAGAGAGAGAGAGAGAGAGATGACAAGAGAGAGTGCCTTGGTGTCTGCTCTTACAAGGACTCTAATCTTACCCTAACAGCATTTCACTTTTATGACTTCATTTAACCTTAATTACTTCCTTAGAGGCTCATCTCCAAATACAGCCAAGTGAGGGCAGAGACTCAACATATGAATTTGGGGGGACACATTCAGTCCCTAACAATATTCCTGTGAACAGTAAGTTCGTGAAATAATACTGAACATCATTATTTGTAGGTAAATGCAAATGAAACCCTCAAAGATATAGCACGTCATACAACTGGGATGACAAAAACTAACAAAAATGTCTTGAAACACTAGATGTTGACTTCAAGGCAGTGCAACTAGCATTCTTGTTCATTGGTGGTAGTAGTGAAAATGGAAACATATTTGAAAAACTTTTATAAAGGTAAGTATGAATATATACCAAGATACTTTTCCAAGATAAATGAAAATTAATATTCATAAAAAAGTGGTGCAAGAATACGTATTGTAATGGAATACATACTCAGCACAATGGAACGATTCTGAGCAATAAAAAAGCATTGATACTGCTCTACACAACACCATGATAAACTTTAAAACGTTATATTAAGCAAAAGAAGCCAGACACAATAAAGTATATTCAACATTATTTTATTTATATGGCATCCTAAAACAAGATATATATATATATATATATATATATAAAACAAAAATATATAAAGAAATATTTTGTGTGAGTTGGGGCATAACTGAGTGATAAGGGGCACAAGTCAACTTTCTGGCATGATAAAAATTTAAGCATTTTAAAAATATTGAATTTTATAGGCTTCCCTTGTGGCTCAGTGGTAAAGGGTGAGTGAATGAGTGAAGTCGCTCAGTCGTGTCTGACTCTTTGCAACCCCATGGACTGTGGTCTGCCAGGCAGTGGTAAAGAACCTGCCCGTAATTCAGGATATGCAGTTTCAATCTCTGGATTGGGAAGATCCCCTGGAGAAGGAAATGGCAACCCATTCCAGTATTCTTGCCTGGGAAATCCCATGGCCAGAGGAGCCTGGCGGGCTACAGTCCATGGGGTTGCAGAGTCAGACACAACTTAGCGACTAAGCATGCAGGCATGCATTGAATTTTACACTTAATATGTATGAATTTTATTGTATAACTGCAAATGTTTTACCAAAAAGGAGGGAAAAAAAATCACAAGTAGAGAATTCTAGTAGGTTTATTTCTTATCAATGGTATGCTTCCTGTTATGAGACCACCTTCATGTATTCTGCTGCGGCTGCTGTTGCCAAGTCACTCCAGTCGTGGCTGACTCTATGCGACCCCACAGACGGCAGCCCACCAGGCTCTGCCATCCCTGGGATTCTCCAGGCAAGAACACTGGAGTGGATTGCCATTTCCTTCTCCAATGCATGAAAGTGAAAAGTGAAAGTGAAGTTGGTCAGTCGTGTCCGACTCTTCGCGACCCCATGAACTGCAGCCTAGCAGGCTCCTCCGTCCATGGGAGTTTCCAGGCAATAGTACTGGAGTGGGGTGCCATTGCTTTCTCCGTCGTGTAGTCTAAGATTGTGCAAATAAGTAAATATATAGAATGTAATGGGGAGCCATGGTTCTCATTTCTGGAGAAAGGAGCTGTAAACTGGAAGAGGAAAAAGAATACTTCAATGTACCATATTATTTTGGATTGGAATCTGAAATATTATTATATATAACAGATATGTTTGTATAAATGCATATATGTATATACACATATACATAGATATACACGTGTCTGTGAACGTGCACACATACACACAAAGATACCTAGTAGAATCTGCCCAGCATGAGCCAGAATGTAATCGCTCTGAAACACTGCAGCCTAAGCTTTGTGACAACTATTAAACAGCTTCCTAGAAATAGAAGCCAACTATCTAGAGAGCCGTCTTCAAGCTGCCTATCTGTGACCTAGGTGACCCTGCAGATCTTCAAGCTGCCATTCAGCCTGAATGCTTTAATTTCCTCTTATCTCTGGTCTATTTACTGCAAATCCAAACCACTTCAGCCTGGCCAAATCAGGAACCTTCTCTGCTATCCACTGGGCTGAAACATACCTTCTCCAATGAGATCTGAATTCCTTCCAAGTTTATACTTGCATAAGTACAAGCATAAGTACTCTCCTTCAGCTCTCGAGTATCAGACAGATTTTCCTTACATCTTATAGTTACTCTTTTATGACAACTAACAATTCTTTGTGTTAAAACTCTCATGTTTAATCCTCTAGCATTTTACATCTCCTGATCAAGCTTACACTTCTATTAATATATTATCAAAACTAACACATATCACATAATATGAAAAGCTCTTCATATCAACTACTAGAAAGAAAGATTTTCTTATGCAGGTAATGAAACCAACCAAGCAACCAACCAACCAACAAAAGCGAGCCTTGCTTATCTTATCGTGTCTTCTATAAGAAGAACAAAAATTAACCTCTTAAAAAGTAGAAATGAAAAAAAGAAATCCCTTGTACAGAGCAATTGACATTCCTTGTTATTTTTGGCTCATTTCACACATTTTAACACTTGAGATTGGAATCATTTCAGCTAAAAAGCTTCTTTCAGTTGAGAAGCCTAGATTCATATTTATTATTAGCTTGGCAGCAATGAAACCTGGCCCAGCTTTAACATGAGAAACATCTTTTCCCTCAGTCAAGGCAATGTGGGAGGACATTGCCTCAAGTTAGGTATGTCAGGGACTCTCCTGAAATCTGCTAAGCTCAATATATTGAATACCTACAATGTGCGGTACTAGATACTTCTGGTGGGTGCAGGGAGCGGGGAAATCTCTGCTTTTAACTAACTTAACAGTGAAAATGTATTAATGGTTTTTAGAAGGTAATACAGAAAGTAACATGTGATATAATTCAAATGAGACAAAGAAAGATTTGAGGATTCAGAGAAAATAGCCATTAGAGCCACCTTAAAATCCATATTCAACAAAAACTCAATGGATATGGTATTGTTAGTAGCATGACCTTGAAGTCTGGGTGGGATTTCAACTGAAAAAAAGGACAAAGAAAAGATAATGAGTTGCGTTTGGATTCATGGATATGATAGGACTGGCAAATAATGACTCCATTCTCAGGAGACAGTCTGTTCCGTTTAATTAGGAAGACAGAAATTAAGAGTAATAGACTCAAATATTTAATTAGAATGCCTTTGGTATATAGAGAGTACTTACAACTAATTATAATCCAAACATCCACCTCATAAGTCATGAAAAAGTGATTAAAATCATGAGCAGGTAAGATTTTTACTTGCTTTACTAAGTTCTAAATAGTCCATAACTACATTATAGATAGTTCTGTAGTGTGAACTAGAAACTCAGATTTATATTGGGTGTCATTGGCAGTAATGTCCTAGATGGTAAGCAAATGCACTATTCATTCTTTATAAAAGTAATACCATCAACCTATGTTCAATAAGTCATATGATATGAGACTCTGCAGGAGTTGTGGCACGCAGCCAGCTGGTCCTCTTTTAACAAAGACCCACAATCACATCACGGTCATCATAGGAGGGAGTCTGGAACTTAACAGAAACTGGTTAACCCATGAGGCCACGGGACTGGTCCACCAGCTAGCCTTTGAGCTCTAGTATCCAGCTCATGCTGAATGAAATAACTAATGGCCACCGACATAAGCATAATGCTTTCAAGTATTTGGTCACATAATGATGACCTTTACTCCATTATTTTTCTTCTTTGTTATTTTCACTGAAAAGATAATACCTCTGAAGGCCAAAGGCCAGTGAGAGGTTAGGATGACAAGGATAACTTGGAATTGATTCAAAGTGGACCTTTATTCTTAGGATCAGATATGATGATTTAATGAAATGGTTGGCACACAGTAAGAGAGAATTAAATGAGAGTATGAATATTATTATCTTCCTTTACTTAGTATTTCCCTCTTATGTCCATAAAGTCCCTCTGCATTCCTTCCTTCCTATACTATGGTCTTCAAAAATTCCACATTGATTTTGAATGTGTCTCACTCCTTAAAGTCCTTCAATGGATTCACATGTAATATGGACTCAGGGCCTCTATAATCTGATGTTGCCCATCCTCTACATATACTGTCATCATAGTGACCCTGTTCCACAACCCTCCTCTTAGCTTTTCTCTTCACCACCTGACCACCCCCATTTATCCTTCAGGTCTCAGCTAAAGACCATATTCTCAGGGAAACTCTCCCTGATCTTCCTTACTAATTATCATAAACCCTTATATCATCACCTGCCTCTTCTTAGAACTCATCAAAATTGTAAATCTCGACTTCTGTGATCATTTGACTAATACCTGTCTTCCCTACCAGACTATAAATTCCCTAAGGGCAGGGACAATGCCATTTCTTTTCAATATTATATCCCAGAACCTGGTACAGTTTTGGTGCATTGTAGGCTTCACAAATATTGTTCTATCCCTTACAGAACATTATAGAATATTCCCTTAGGCAAATGCAAATGTATTTAATATAAAAGTTAATAAAACAGTTTCAGTCTTTCACAAAGGAAAGTTCTCTTGTATGACTCATTTTTTTGTGCACTATTACAAAATTCTAGTTTCCCAGGGACTACAAACTCATTTATTTAGCCAGAACTGCTTTTGAGACACCAAAACAGTAGTGGAGAGTTGTTCAGCCTTCTAGGAAAATCAACTTAGGGAAATAATTATATCTATATCTCTGTATCTCTCAATATAGAGAGACAGCTATAGATACATGTGTGTGCTTGCATGGTTAGTCACTCAGTCATATTCGACTCTTTGTGACCCCATGGATTGTAGCCCACCAGGCTCCTCTGTCCATGGGATTTTCTAGGCAAGAATACTGGAGTGGGTTGCCATTTCCTTCTCCATTATTTTGTATTGGAGTATAGCTGATTAACAATGTTGTGATGTTTCAGGTGAAGAGTAAAAATACTCAACCATACATACTAGATATACATAATTTAAAGATGCCTATTTAAATTATGTGTCATGGCATAGCTATATCATATCTGGTAAAGAAAAGCTACCCCATTGACTGTAGCCTGCCAGGCTCCTCTGTCCATGGGATTCTCCAGGCAATAATACTTAAGTGAGTTGCCATTTCCTTCTCCAGGGGATCTTCCTGGCCCAGGGATCGAACCCACATCTGTGTCACCTGCACTGGCAGGCAGATTCTTTATTCCTGAGCCACCTGGGAAGCCTCTATGAAATCTTACCTATATGGAAATAATAGAGCTGAAAGATCGAATGTTAGCTGAAATAGAACTTTATAAGCTAGGCTTATTTATGTCATTTTGGAAGTGTCTAGAAAACAGTATGATTTAGAATGAAAAATAAATAATTTCAAATAAAATATTTTAAGGAAAGATTTGTTTTCATTAACATGCTTGAAATCATCAATTTGAGTGTTTATACTCATAATTTGTTGAACTGTGGAACATCAAACAATACTATAGGACATCTGCCTTAGGCATGGAATTGTAAATATTTCATAGCTTTATAAATGTCTGATGATTAAGTGTGCCTTAGTGGTCAACTGAAAATGTTTTACAGCATCAAAATAAAAGTTTCTTTTTTGTCTTTACCTGGAAACTTAAAAATATATTTAAAAGTTTATTTATTTATGTGTTAGAACCAAACCTAAAATTCTCCTATGATACCAAAGAGGGAGAATCCTGGAGTCACAATCCACAGTTCTTCCCTATTATAGAAGAAAATACTGCAAAATTTTTGATTACTAATTCTCAACTAGGCTACACATTTGTTTTGATACTTATGACAGAATGGTGTCCCCCAAAGAGGTCGATATCCAAATCCTTGAACCTGTTTTATATGACATGCCAAAACGACTTTGCAGAAGTAATTGCATTAAAAATCTTGAGATGGCATTTGATGATGGGAACAGGGGTGGTAATTAGACAGACAAGTTGGAAGATGATATGATGCTAGCTGGAAAACAGAGGGAGAAGACAAGATAATGAATGCAGGTAGCCTCTAGAAGTTAAAGTCAGGAAAGAGATTCTCCTTGCAAGCCTATGGAAGGAATACAGTCCCGCTAACACCTTGATTTTAGTCCATTGAGAACTATTTCAGACATTGACCACCAGAATCACAGAATATTAAGTTTGTTTTGTTTTAAGCTACTATTTGTGGTAAATAGTGACAAGAGTAGTAGGACATTGACACAGTAATAAATGATACATATTTGGTAATCAGAGTTTCTATTAGTCTATTAATAATGAGTGAAGTAATTTTTAATGTTAAAATAGCTTCAGAATTCAAACACACAAAAAACCCTCTACAAATATCTTCAAACATATTATTTTAGTCTTCTTAGTGGTCAAACATACCTATTTAATCAGTAAGTCACTTGGTCTTCTGGGACTGTGTACGTGAACTAAGTGAAAGTCGCTCAGTCATGTCCGACTCTTTGCGACCCTGTGGGCTGTAGTCCATGGAATTCTCCAGGCCAGGATACTGGAGTGGGTAGCCTTTCCTGTCTCCAGGGGATCTTCCCAACCAGGGATCGAACCCAGGTCTCCCGCATTGCAGGCAGATTCTTTACCAGCTGAGCCACAAGAGAAGCCCAAGAATACTGGAGTGGGTAGCCTATCCCTTCTCCAGTGGATCTTCCCAACCCAGGAATCAAACTGGGGTCTCCTGCATTGCAGGCAGATTCTTTACCGACTGAGTTATCAGGGAAGTCCCAGGGACAAAGCCCTGGGACTGTGTAAATATAGATAAATTCACCTTGTACACCTAATTCCATATATTCATATTAAAGGAGTCTGATTCCCTCTGGCCTTCAACAAATAGAGCTGTTTAATACAGGTGATAAGGCAGGTTCAGAAAAGATTATAATGCAGGAGAGAAGTAATATGGCTACAAATATGTAGGGTATTCAGAGAAAGAGAGAGAGAGACAGAGAGAGTGTGCTACTGACCAATTATGGAAACCCAGAAATGATTCTTGGAAGGATGGCAATTGTAGAGGTGAAGATAACTAAAGACAAAATAAATAGTTTGAATAAAAATGTGATGTTAGAAAATCATGGAGCGAAAACATAGAAAATTTGTAGTTCTGAGGATAAGAGTGGCAAGAAAAAAAATAAATAAATAGAAGACCCTGAAAAGCCAAGTTCGGGATTTTGATTTTATTCTGCGGGCAATGGAGAAATTCCCCAAATTATATAACATAAAACCTTTTCCTTGTCATCTTACACTAATGTTCAAACAAGCACTTCTGTTTCCATGACAGAGCTTGGAAAGGAGAGAAAATAAACTCGTTTCCAAGTGCTCTTCCCAACATCTCACCATTTGGAAGAACCTACAGCAGCAGGGAATTGTCAGCTCTGTGATGGAGAAGTTACACACATGCTTGCGGTTGTGAGAAATTAACTGGCTTCTTTGTAGAAATGAAGACCTAAAGGGGTAGAGATAATCCTTCAGTACTTCATGCTTTACTCCATCCTTGACAGGAAGTACAAGACCACCGTGAAGAACAACGTGGGCTGGTATGACTGTGACACACAGTTTGCCATTAGATGTAGCCAAAGACTGAGCTTTAGTCACGGGATTTAAAGAAAGTGATCAGGCCATTTCCAGAAACAGCTCATACCAGAAATGCACATGCCTACTCCTACATCAACTTTATTTACCTCTGGCTGAATCAGACCCACAAAACCACAATGATCTGGAAAGCTATATACTGAATGTGACAGAGGTTCCCAAGAAGGAGATGTGGACTTGTATTTGATAATCACCAGGGCATCTATGATACAGAGAATAAAGTAATAGTTGTCATTTCCAACTAGAATGCCCCAGTATGTTTTGCTGAATAAGGTATTTGAAGGTGCAGAGGCCGGGGGTTAATCCACTTATTACTGGGTGCCCAACAATGATTAGTTTCACTTTTCTCAAGTAGCATATTTTCATCTATGTTATGCCAAAAGAACAAAATTGTGGGAATGAAATGTTCAGCATGACATCAGCTACACTGTTGTTCTTGTTCAGTCCCTAAGTCTTGTCTGACTCTGTGACCCCATGGACTGTAGCATGCCAGGTTTCCCTTCCTATACTATCTCCGGGAGTTTGCTCAAACTCTTGTCCATTGAATCAGTGATGTCAGTCAACCATCTCATCTTCTGTTGCCCTCCTCTCTTTAGTCCTCAATCTTTCCCAGAATCAGGGTCTTTTCCAGTGAGTAAGCTCTTTGCCTCAGGTGGCCAAAGTATTGGAGATTCAGCTTCAGCATTAGTCCTTCCAATGAATATTCAGGGCTGATTTCCTTTAGGATTGACTGGTTTGATCTCCTTGCTGTCCAAGGGACTCTCAAGAGTTCTCTCTAGCACCACAGTTCGAAAGGCACTCAGCCATTTTTATGGTCCATCTCTCACATCTGTATATGACTAATGGAAAAACCAGACCATTGACATATTATATGGATCTTTGTCAGCAAAGTGACGTCTCTGATTTTTAATATGCTCTCTAGGTTTATCATAGTTTTTCTTCCAAGGAGCAAGTGTTATTTTAATTTCCTGGCTGCAGTCACTGTCCACAGTGATTTTGGAGGCCAAGAAAATAAAGTTTGTCACTGTTTCCACTTTTTCCACATCTATCTGCCATGAAATGATGGGACCAGATGTCATGATCTTCGTTTTCTGAATGTTGAGTTTTAAGCCAGCTTTCCCACTCTCCTCTTTCACCTCCCTCAAGAGGTTCTTTAGTTCCTATTCTATTTTTCCCATTAGATTGCTTTCATCCCCATATATGCAGTTGTTTATATTTCTCCCTGAAATCTTGATTCCAGCTTGTAAGTCATCCAACTCATCATTTCACATGATGTACCCTGCATATAAATTAAATAAGCAGGGTGACAATATACAACCTTTATATACTCCTTTCACAAATTTGAACCAGTCCACTGTTCTTTGTCCAGTTCTAACTGTTGCTTCTTGACCTGCATACAGGTTTCACAGGAGACAGGTCAGGTGGTCTGGTATTCCCTCTTTAAGAATTTTCCACTGTTCCTTGTGATCCACACAATCAAAGTTTTTAGTGTAGTCAAGGAAGCAGAAGTAGATGTGTTTTTTTTTTTGAACTCTCTTTCTCTTTCTATGATCCAAGGGATATCGTTAATTTGATTGCTTTGTTCCTCTGCCTTTTCTAAATCCAGTTTGCACATCTAGAAGTGTTTGGTTCACATACTGTTGAAGCCTAGCTTGAAGGATTTTGAGCATTACTTGCTACATGTGAAATGAGTGCAACTGAATGGTAGTTTGAACATTCTTTGGCATTGCCCTTCTTTGGGACTGGAATGAAAACTGATCTTTCTAGTCCTGTGGCCAGTGCTGAGTTTTCCAAATGTGCCAACATACTGAGTGCAGCACTTCAACAGCATCATCTTTTAGGATTTGAAATAGCTCAGCTGGAATTCCATCATCTCCACTAGCTTTGTTTGTATTGATGTTTCCTAAGGTCCACTCGACTTTACATTCCAGGATGTCTGGCTCTGGGTGAGTGACCACACCATCGTGGTTATCCGGGTCATTAAGATAATTTTTGAAAAAAAAAAAAAAAAAGATAATTTTTGTACAGTTCTGTGTATTCTTGCCTCCTCTTCTTAATCTTTTCTGTTTCTATTAGTTCCTGGCCATCTATGTCCTTTATTGTGCCCATCTTTGCATGAAATTTTCCATTGGTATTTCCAATTTTCTTGAAGAGATCTCTATTCTTTCCCATTCTATTGGTTTCCTCTGTTTCTTTGCATTCTTCACTTAAGAAGGCTTTCTTGTCTCTCCCTGCTATTCTCTGGCACTCTGCACTAAGTTGGGTGTATCTTTCCCTTTCTCTTTCGTCTTTTGCTTCCCTTTTCTCAGCTCTTAGTAAGACCTCCTCAGATGACCACTTTGCCTTTTGCATTTTCCCCCCTCGGGGTGGTTTTGGTCACCGCCTCCTGTACAATGTTACCAACCGCTGTCCACAGTTCTGTGGGTACTCTGTCTATCAGACCTGCTTCCTCACCTCAATCCATCATCTCCATTCTACAATCATAAGGGGTTTGATTCAGATTACACCTGACTGGTCTAGTGGCTTTCCCTACTTTCTTCAGTTTGAGCCTGAATTTTACAGTAAGCAGCTCATGATCTGAGCCACAGTCAGCTCCCAGTCTTGTCTTTTTTTTCCTTCTTCTGACTCCATAGACCTTCCCATCTTCAGCTGCAAAGAATACAATCAGTCTGATTTCAGTACTGACTGGAGATGTCCACATGTAAAATCATCTCTTATGTTGTTGGAAGAGAGGGTTTGCTGTGACCAGTGTGTTCTACTGGCAGAACTGATGTTAGCCTTTGCTCTTCTTCATTTTGTACTCCAAGGACAAACTTGCTTGTTACTCTAGCTATCTCTTGACCCTGTACTTTTGCATTCCAATCCCCTACGATGACAAGGACACTTCTTTTTTTCTTTTTTCTTTTTGGTGTTAATTTTAGCAGGTCTTATAGGTCTTCATAGAACCATTCAACTTCAGCTTCTTCACATTAATGGTTGAGCCACAGCCTTGAATTTCTGTAATGATGAATGGTTTGCCTTGGAAATGAACTGAGATCATTCTGTCGTTTTTGAGATTGCACACAGGTACTGCAGTTTAGACTCTTTTGTTGACTATGAGGGCTACTTCATTTATTTATTCTAAGTGATTCTTGCCCACAGTAGTAGATATAATGATCATCTGAATTAAATTCACCTATTTCTGTCCATTTTAGTTCACTGAATCCTAAAATGCCCATCTGCTCTCTTGCCACCTTCTGCTTGACCATGTCCAATTTACCTTGCTTCATGGACCTAACATTCCAGGTTTCTATGCAATATTGTTCTTTATGGCATTCAGACTTTACTTTTGACACCAGACACACCCACAACTGAGTGTCCTTTCTGCCCTGGCCCAGAGTCTTCATACTTTATGGAGCAATTTCTCTACTCTTCCCTGGTAGCATATTTGACACCTATCAACCTGGGGGTTTCATCTTCTGGTGTCCTGTCTTTTGCCTTTTCATCTTGTTCCTGAGACAAAAGTACTGAAGTGGTTTGCCATTCCCTTCTCTGGTGGGCCACATTTTCTCAGAACTCTCCACTATGACCCATCCATCTTGGGTGGCCCTGCATGGCATGACTCATAGCTTAATAAAGTTATACAAGGATATGATCCATGTGATCATTTTAGTTAGCTTTATGATTGTGATTTTCATTCTGAAAGCCATGGGATTCTGCTCTTTTTTCTTCTGTCTGCCCTCTGATGGATGAGAATAAGAGGATTGTGCAGGCTTCCTGATGGGAGAGACTGGCTGTGGGGAAAACTGAGTCTTGCTCTGTTGAGTAGGACCACGCTCAGTTCAGTTAAGTTCAGTCACTCAGTCGTGTCTGACTCTTTGCGACCCATGGACTGCAGTACACCAAGCTTCCCTGTCCATCACCAACTCCCGGAGCTTGCTCAAATTCATGTCCATCGAGTGAGTGATGCCATCCAACCATCTCATCCTCTATCATCCCCTTCTCCTCCTGCCTTCAATCTTTCCCAGCATCAGTATCTTTTCCAATGAGTCAGTTCTTCACATCAGGTGGCCAAAGTATTAGAGTTTCAGCTTTTTAACATCAGTCCTTCCAATGAACACCCAGGACTTATTTCCTTTAGGATGGACTGGTTGGATCTCCTTGCAGTCCAAGGGACTCTCAAGAGTCTTCTCCAACACCATAGCTCAAAAGCATCAATTCTTCAGTACTCAGCTTTCTTTATAGTCCAACTCTCACATCCATACATGGCCACTGAAAAAACCATACCTTCGACTAGACAGACCATTGCTGGTAAAGTAATGTCTCTGCTTTTTAATATGCTGACTAGGTTGGTCATAGCTTTCCTTCCAAGGAGCAAGTGTCTTTTAATTTCATGACTGCACTCACCATCTGCAGTGATTTTGGAGCCCCAAAAAATAAAGTCTGTCACTGCTACCATTGTTTCCCCATCTATTTGTCATGAAGTGATTGGGACCGGATGCCGTGATCTTAGTTTTCTGAATGTTTAGTTTTAAGCCAACTTTTTCACTCTCCTCTTTCATTTTGATCAAGAGGCTCTTTAGTTCTTCTTTGCCTTCTGCCATAAGGGTGTCATCTGAGTATATGACCATGCTCAGTAAATCTTTACTCCAACTGTCTGCTGATAGGTGGGGCTGTGCTCCCTCCCTGCTACTTTTTGGCCTGAGGCAACCGAGTCCTGGAGTCTACAGGCTCTATGGTGGGGCTAATGCTAACCTCAAAGAGAACTTATGCCAACACATGCCTCCCAGAACTGCAGCTACCAGTGCCCCTGTCCCCATGGCAGGCCACTGCAGACCCATGCCTCCACAGGAGACCATCAAATACTCAAGGCAGATCTGGCTCAGTCTCCTGTGGGATCACTGCTCCTCTCTCCTTGGTACTGGTGCACACAAGATTTTGTTTGTGCCATCCAAGAGTTTCTGATTTCTCCAGTCCTGTGGAAGTTCTGTAATCAAACCTTTTTGTCCTTCAGAGTCAGATTCCCTGGGGATTCCCAGCCCCTGTGATGGATCCCCAGGTTGGGAAGTCTCATGTGAGGCCTAGAGCCTTTGCAACAGTGGGAGAACTGTTGATATTTCTTTGGTATTATTCTCCAATTTGTGGGTTGTCCACTCAGTAGGTATGGGATTTAATTTTAACATAATTGCACCCCTCCTACTATCTCACTGTGGCTTCTCATTTGTCCTTGGATGTCAGGTATCTTCTTTTGGTGGGTCCCAATGTCCTCCTGTGGATGGTTCTTCAGCAGCTAGTTGAGATTTTGGTGTTCTTGGAGGGGAAGATGAGTGCATGACCATCTACTCTCCATCTTGACCATCTCCTACATCGCAGATATTTACGCCCAACTCCCAGAAAGAATCACCTCTATTGAAGAGGCCCTGATGGTCATACATCTGTTTTTCCTCTGCATCTTACAGCTAATTATTCTTTTTTAAGACTAACTCAGACTACATTATATTTTAAATCTGCTACCTGGATACTTCTAAGCTTGCCCTCTTTTTTGTAAAGGAAACAATCAAGCTGCTTGTCCCTGAAGGAGCTCTCGCTGATCTGATCTACCTGCCCAACTTTTCCCATCATGCTCTCAACAACTCAAAGATGCCTTAGGTGATTGTCTTCTTACAGATCGCCTTGCTTCCTGAATGCCCAAAGCATTTATTGCTTCAATTGTGTATTTTACTTAGTAACACTTACTTTTTATATATACTAATTCTAGCTCCAACTTATTTCAAGGAAGGTAAAGTTTAAGTAGTTATATAATGTATTTTGAAATGTCTTAGATGATTTGTATAAATATACATAATATACACACACATCCTCCCACAATTTAATCACTCTTTGCTTAGAAGCCTTTTATAGTACCCTATAGCTAATTTGTTGTTGACCCCTAATTAACCATTTTCCACTGATTTTCTTTTTTTGCTTACCCCTGATTATCCATTCTCCCCTTCTTAGATAAAAATAGTTTTATGAATACTGAAGAATCCTTGCATCCCTAGGATAGAGCCCACTTGGTCATGATCTATGATATTTTCAATATGTTGTTGGATTCTGTTTGCTAGAATTTTGTTGAGGATTTTTGCATCTATGTTCATCAGTGATATTGGCTTCTAGTTTTCTTTTTTTGTGGCCTCTTTGTTTGGTTTCACCCTAAAATTAGGGTGAAGGTGGCCTCATAGAATGCATTTGGCAGTTTACCTTCCTCTGCAGTTTTCTAGAAGAGTTTGAGTAGGATAGGTATTAGCTCTTCTCTAAATTTTTGGTAGAATTCACCTCTGCAGCCATCTGGTCCTGGGCTTTTGTTTGTTGGAAGATTTTTTATTACAGTTTTGATTTCTGTGCTTGTGATGGGTCTCCTAAGATTTTCTATTTTTTCCTGCTTCAGTTTTGGAAGATTATACTTTTCTAAGAGTTCATCCATTTCTTCCAAGTTGTCCATTTTATTGTCATATAGTTGCTGGTGGTAGTCTTTTATGATTCTTTGTATTTCTGAATTGTCTGTTGTGATTTCTCCATTTTCATTTCTAATTTTGTTGATTTGATTCTTCTCCCTTTTTTCTTGATGAGTCTGGCTAATGGTTTGTCTATTTTATTTATCTTCTCAAAGAACCAGCTTTTAGCTTTGTTGATTTTTGCTATAGTCTCCTTTGTTTCTTTTTCATTTATTTCTGCCCTAATTTTTATGATTTCTTCCCTTCTACTAACTCTGGAGTCCTTCTTTTTCTAGTTGCTTTGGGTGTAAAGTTTTTGATTTTTCTCTTATTTTTTTTATTATAAAGTATGCTTTGTTAATGCAAAGAAAGGGACTATTTGCTTCAAGATTCTATTTTTTTTTAAGTTATTTAATTGGCGGCTACTTACAATATTGTAGTGGTTTTGCAATACATTGACATGAATCAGCCATGGGTGTACATGTGTTCTCTTGTTTCTTGAGGTAAGCTTGTATTGCTATGAATCTTCCCCTTAGCACTGCCTTTACTGAATTCCATAGGTTTTGGGTGGTCGTGTTTTCATTTCTGTTTGTTTTGATGCATATTTTGTTTTCTTCTGTGCTTTGTTGGTTATTTAGAAGTGTATTGTTTAGCCTCCATATGTTTGTATTTTAATAGTTTTTATTCCTGTAGTTGACATCTAATCTTATTGCAGTGTGATCAGAAAATATGCTTGAAATAATTTCAAATATTTTGAATTTACCAAGGCTAGATTTATGGCCCAGGATGTGATCTATCCTGGAGAATGTTCCATGTGCACTTGAGAGAAAGGTGAAATTCATTGTTTTGGGGTGAAATGTCCTAGAGACACCAATAAGGTCTAACTGGTCCATTGTATCATTTAAAGTTTGTGTTTCCTTGCTGATTTTCTGTTTGGTTGATCTATACATAAGTGTGAGTGGGGTATTAAAGTCTCCCACTATTACTATGTACTGTTAATTTCCCCTTTCATACTTGTTAGCATTTACCTTACATGTTGCAGTGCTCCTATGTTGGGTGCATATATATTTGTAATTGTTATATCTTCTTCTTGGATTAATCCTTTGATCATTATGCAGTGTCCTTCTTTGTCTCTTTTCACAGCCTTTATTTCAAAGTCTATTTTATTTGATATGAGTATTGCTACTCCTGCTTTCTTTTGGTATCCATTTGGATGAAATATCTTTTTCCAGCCCTTCACTTTCAGTCTGTATTGTCCCTTGGTTTGAGGTGGTTCTCCTGTAGACAGCACATATAGGGATGCAAGGACTCTTCAATATTCACACATCAATTAATGTGATACACCACATTAACAAATTGAAAGAAAAGACCATATGATTATCTCAGTAGATATAGAGAAAGCCTTTGACAAAATTCAACATCCATTTATGATAAAAAAAAAAAAACCTTCAGAAAGCAGGCATATAAGGAACATATCTCAACATAATAAAAGCCATATATGATAAACCCACAGCAAACATTATCCTTGATGGTGGAAAGTTGAAAGTATTTCCCCTAAAGTCAGGAATAAGACAAGGATGCCCACTCTCACCACTACTATTCAACATAGTTTTGGAAGTTTTAGCCATAACAATAAGAGAAGAAAAAGAAATAAAAGGAATCCAGGTTGGAAAGAAGTAGAACTCTCACTGTCTGCAGATGACATGATCCTCTACATCAGTCAGTTCAGTTCAGTTGCTCAGTCGTATCTGACTCTTTGCGACCCCATGAATCGCAGCATGCTAGGCCTCCCTGTCCATCACCAACTCCTGGAGTTTACTCAAACTCATGCCCATCGAGTTGGTGATGCCATCCAGCCATCTCATCCTCTGTTGTCCCCTTCTCCTCCTGCCCTCAATCCCTCCCAGCATCAGGGTCTTTTCCAATGAGTCAACTCTTCGCAAGAGGTGGCCAAAGTACTGGAGTTTCAGCTTCAGCATCAGTCCTTCCAATGAACACCCAGGACTGATCTCCTTTAGGATGGACTGGTTGGATCTCCTTGCAGTCCCAGGGACTCTCAAGAGTCTTCTCCAACACCACAGTTCAAAAGCATCAATTCTTCGGCACTCAGCTTTCTTTATAGTCCAACTCTCACATCCATACATGACCACTGGAAAAACCATAGCCTTGACCAAATGTACCTTTGTTGGCAAAGTAATGTCCCTGCTTTTTAATATGCTATCTAGGTTGGTCATAACTTTCCTTCCAAGGAGGAACAGTCTTTTAATTTCATGGCTGCAGTCACCATCTGCAGTGATTTTGGAGCCCAAAAAAATAAAGTCTGTCACTGTTTCCACTATTTCTCCATCTATTTGCCATGAAGTGATGGGACCAGATGCCATGATCTTAGTTTTCTGAATGTTGAGCTTTAAGCCAACTTTTTCACTCTCCTCTTTCACTTTCATCAAGAGGCTTTTTAGTTCCTCTTCACTTTCTGCCATAAGGGTGGTGTCATCTGCATATCTGAGGTTATTGATATTTCTCCTGGCAATCTTGATTCCAGCTAGTGCTTCATGCAGCCCGGCATTTCACATGACGTACTCTGCATATAAGTTAAATAAGCAGAGTGACAGTATACAGCCTTGATGTACTCCTTTCCAGATTTTGAACCTGTCTGTTGTTCCATGTCCAGTTCTAAATGTTGCTACTTGACCTGCATACAGATTTCTCAGGAGGCACGTCGGGTGGTCTGGTATTCCCATCTCTTGAAGAGTTTTCCACATATTTTTGTGATCCACACAGTCAAAGGCTTTGGCATAGTCAATAAAGCAGAAGTAGATGTTTTTCTGGAACTCTCTTGCTTTTTTGATGATCCAGTGGATGTTGGCAATTTGATCTCTGGTTCCTCTGCCTTTTCTAAATCCAGCTTGAACATCTGGAAGTTCACAGTTCACATACTGTTGAAGCCTCACTTGGAGAATTTTGAGCATTACTTTACTTTGCTGTGAGATGAGTGCAATTGTAAGATAGTGTGAATATTCTTTGGCATTACCTCTCTTTGGGATTGGAATAAAAACTGACCTTTTTAAGTCCTGTGGCCACTGCTGAATTTTCCAGATTTGTTGGCATATTGAGTGCAGCACTTTCACAGCATCACCTTTTAGGATTTGAAATAGCTCAACTGGAATTCCATTACCTCCACTAGCTTTGTTCATAGCTATGGTATTAAGGCCCACTTGATTTTGCATTCCAGGATGTCTGGCTCTAGGTGAGTGATCACACCATTGTGGTTATCTGGGTGATGAATACAAATGAATGACGGGCAATAAAATGATTAATATGTAGGTAGGTATAAAAATATTATATTTATAAAATTAAAAAAATTGACTACTGAAAGCAAAATTAATTACTAATTATGATTTATAAAATATGCAACAACCACTCAAAGGAAGTCATGGAATAGAACATATGAAGGTTTCAAAATATACATGAAATAGTATAATATCATTTGAAGACTGTCAGTCATGTCTATTAGAAACCATAAGGTAATTCCCTGACAGTCCAGTAACTAGTATTTGGCACTTTCATTACTGTGGGCCTGAGTTCAGTTCCTGGTGGGGAAACTAATATCTCACATGCCACACAGCCACACACAAAAAAATTAGAAACCATATTGAAATAGCTAATAAAAATTTAAAATGACAAAAACGGCACAGCTGATAAACCAATACTGAAGTTAAAATGAAATACTGAACAATATAATCAACCCAAACGAAGCTAAGGAAAAAATCTAGATGTATTCAAACAAATAATGAAAGAATTGACTGAAAACTAACTAGGTTGATAATTACATGAAATATAAATGTTCTAAACACATTAATTGCAAGATAGATAGTATTATACTGATGACAAAAAGAAGAACCAAGTATGTAGTCTGTCTAAGAAGCACTTTAAATACGGAGACACTTACAGGCTTAAATAAAAAAGGCTTAGCAATAATATATTTGAAAACACAGTACCTTTTTTTACATACTGCAACCATATTATTATCATTTAAGTATACTTTGAAACAAGATACTGGGAATAAAGGGTATATGGTTTAATAATAAGTAAATCCATTCAACAAATAGATTTAACAAGTTTAAATGTGTGTATACTTAATAACAGAGCTTCAAAAAACACAAAATCAATGGTAATAAAACTAAAATTGCAGTAGATAAATACAAAATTATTGTTGGAGATTTAGATACTTTTATCTTAGTTAGTGGCAGTGGAAAGAAAATGAGTGTATGTGTGTGTTAATCATGCCCGCTTGACTCTTTGTAACCCTATGGACTAAGGCCCACCATGCTCCTCTGTCCATGGAATTCTCCAGGCAAGAATACTGGAGTGGGTCCCCATTCCCTTCTCCAGGGGAACCTTCTGACCCAGGGATCAAACCGGGGTCTCCTGCATTGTAGGCAGATTCTTTACTGTCTGAGACATCAGAAAGTCCCAGCAAATGTATAGCTGCCTTCAATAGGAAAATCAAACAATGTAATATAAGAGCATGCTCAAGTCACAAACAATAGAAGAAGCACTGCTTTCCTGTGCTCACAGAACATTCACCAAGATAGACTACATGTGTGTGTGAAGTTGCTTCAGTTATGTCCAGCTATTTGTGACCTCATGGACTGTAGCCAGCCAGGCTCCTCTGTCCATGGAATTCTCCAGGCAAGAATACGGGAGTGGGTTGCCATTTCCTACTCCAGGGTATCTTCCCAACGCAAGGATTTAACACATGTCTCTTAAAACGTCACCTGTGTTGGCACGCGGGTTCTTTACCACTGGTGCCACCTGGGAAGCCTAAGATTCTACTTTGGGCCATAAAACAAGTCTCAATGAACTTGACAAGATTGAGAGCATACAAAGCATGCATTGCTTGAATCAACAGTATCAGATAGTGGATGGCACCACCTCAAATCAAGCGATCACGTAATTCTGAGGATAGAACAACAGTAAGCAGTGCCCACGAAATCCACAGTCCTATAATATACTGTTGGCTTAACAGAGGTTTGGGATGGATTTTTAAAGTAGCAGCTAAACTGACAATTTGTAGATGATATCTTATAAGGCAGAGTTATGTCTTTCAGGATGAAGTATGTATTTTAAACATTGTCTCCTCAGTAATTAGAAAACATGAGTCTGGGAACCAAGGGTGAAAGTAGAAATGGACCTATTTACCATCATTTTTAGGGTACTATTCAGTGAATTTGTGCTTCCCTTGTCTGAGCAGTATTTTCCAACAGAAATATAATGCAATCTATGTAATTAATTTAAACTTATCTTGTGTGAAAATTGCTCAGTCACGTCTGACTCTTTGTGAGCCCATGGACTATACAGTCCATGGAATTCTCCAGGCCAGAACACTGGAGTGGGTAGCCTTTCCCTTCTCCAGAGGATCTTCCCAACCCAGGGATCGAGCCCAGGTCTCCTACATTGCAGGCGGATTCTTTACCAGCTGAGCCACAAGGGAAGTCTAAAATTATCTAGTAATCATATCTAAAAAATAAAAAGAAGTCTGTGAAACTAAGCCTAATAATAAATTTTATTTAATCAAATATACTCAAAATATTACCTAAACATGTAATTACATGTTGAGTTCCTAACAATGTATTTTGCATTCCTTTTTCCCAAATTAAATCTTCAAAATCTGGTATGTATTTTATTTCTAAAGGACATTTCAATTTGGACATTAAATCTTCATCAGAGATATCTGATCTGGATTTAAATTTTATAAAATTTAAAGTTGAAAAAGTACAGTGACCCTTGAACCATATGGGATTAAACTGCATGGGTCCACTTAAACACATCCCCTGCCACCTCACCCAAAACTATACAGTGAACCTTGTTATACACATGTTCTGCATCTGCAAGAATCAACCAACAAAGGATCATGTACTATGTTTATTGCCAGTGGTTGGTTAAATCTGCAGATGTGGAATCTCTGTATACGGAGGGCTGACTATGGCACTCGAGTTATCTGTGGCCTTTGGTTTCCTCAGTGGTTCTGGAACCAGTCCCACATGGATACTAAGGTACAAGTCTAGATTCTTACAACCAAGTTCTTCTTGACACACTTAAAATGTTTTCAGTAAGTGCATCAAGGAAAAAAAAAAAATTCCTTCAGTGTTTTTTTGCATCTACATTGACTATAATTCATCTTGCTTTCAAAAACCTGATTTGACTTTGAAGAAAATGTTTGTCAATTCCAAAACTATATCTATTTATAAACAAAACTACTAATTCTTGCATAAGCTTGTAATAATTAACATGAAAATCAAAGGATATGCTATAAATTGAAAAGCAACTCTAAGCTTACATATATTAACAAAGTATTCTTCAAATTTTTCTTGTAGTTTTTAAAACCATGTATATAACATTCGTGATTATAGTTATAGCTGTTATAGTCTGCACATTTATCTATGTCATAAAATACATAAAGTAATAATTTTTATTGATATGAAAAGTTTATTCCTAACAAAAATTATCACATTTGTCTGGGGAGTTCACAAATAAGCTCTTTCTTTCATTGAATATTCAAATCTGTTCTTACGCAGTGTAATACCAGTGAGAAAAGTATAAACCATATTGCCAGTTTTGTCTTTGATTAGTGGGTATTTGGCAAACATTACTACTATGGATTTATTGTTTGTGTTCCTTTCAAATTTAGATGTTGAAACCCCAGTCCACAATGTGATGCTCTTCAGGGGTGGGGCCTTTGTAACACATAGTTAAGGCATAACGGGTAAGATTAATTTCTGAGAGTGAGGCCCTCACAATATGATTAATGTCCTTATGAAAACAGCCAGACCTTTCTGACTCTCTCTGTTGGGCCTGTGAGGACACAAGAAGAAGCTGGCTGTCTACAAGTCTACAAGTCAGGAGGTGGGCTCTCCCCAGTTACCAGGTCAGCTGGTGTCTTGATCTTGGCACCAGTCTCCAGTACTTTGAGAAACAAATATCTGTTGTCTACCCAGTCTATAGTATCTGTTTTAGTAGCCTGAACTAAAAGTTATTTATCTTTCAAATATCTTGAATTGGAATAAATAGAGTGAATCTTCATGAAATTATTTCATTAATCTACCAGTTGACATTAATGGGGCAATAAGATTATTAAATGAATTTGCTTTTAACTCTTATAAAAGTTCTACCAACTGGTGATAATGACTCATGGCACTTGCACTTAAACAGTGAGCAATTTTAACACCACTATATCCATGATATTTTTCATATAGCTTGCTTTAAAAACCTGTATAAATCATAAATGATTTAAGTGTGTGTCATTCATTGGAATAATACAATAAGGAAAATAGTCTCTTATTTTAAAATCTAATACATCTGGACTTTAGTCCTAACAAAGTTGTAGCACCACTTATTGTGAGAGAATCAACCATTTTAAATATCAACCTGAAATTCCTTTTTTTGACCCGTGTAAAAGATTAAAATATACCTGAACTCTGAGTTCATTTTTTAGGCCTCAAATTGACAAATGACAGATAATTTCCTTGCAAACTTTGAAGCTGTTTGAGGCAAAATATACCTAAACTATTAATTGCACAACATCTACTATGTCACACAACTCATTTAATGCTAAAGAAAAGGATCTTCACTTCCTCAGGTATGAATAGTCTTTGATATTTTCAGACAGACCTGGTATTTTATGAGCAACTGTTTGGTGGCCCAAGTGAGAACATTTTACTTTTTGTGAAATATTTTCTAGTCTGCTTTTCACAGATTTTCAACAAAATTTCTGTAACAGAAACAATAATCTTTCCATCTAATTTGTGTATGTGTGTGTTCAGGCATCAATACAATTTTAAAGTTGGTCAAAGCTATAATTTTGGATCCTGTTAAAAATCATTTAAAAATTTGGTTTTGGATATTTAATTCTGATGTCAGTTTTCTAATTTTGATTGCTTTTTTTTAATGACTTGACAAGAAATTTCTCAAATTTTACTATGGATTTGCCGAGAATGTCTCAACATTGTTCACTTCATTGTAATTTTTTTTTCAAATACACAGAATAAACAGATTTACTTTGCTCTATGGCAGAAAATTACAATTGTCATTCAATATGAAATCTATGACACACTTTCTCCCAGTTTCTCTTTTTTTTAAAAAGAAAACTGCTAGTTATGGCTCTGGCTCCACTGTATTCTGCATATGTCAACATTTTAAATGTAACATTTCATTCATATTTATTTTTAAATATAAGATAATTTAACTATATTGCAATGAAATAATAGGTGCTTTAATTTAATTACCAATTACAATGCACATAGGTATCTCTTAATTCATGCTGTCTGCACAACATATTAAAATAAGTACATCAAAACGTTACATCAATGTGTAGGAAAAAATACTAATTAAATCAATCTGTTGAGATCATCTAGATTGTTAATGTGTTTATGTATAACACAGGAAATTACACACAAAACTTAAAAATGTACTTTAATGAAATGATAATATCTTACATGTTTCACTACTAAATTGAAATGCTACCACCCAATTTGTGTTTCAAATAGAGAAAGGAGTGCATCAAGGCTGTATACAGTCACCCTGCTTACTTAATTTATGTGCAGAGTGCATCAGGAGAAACAGTGGGCAGGAAGAAGCACAAGCTGGAATCAAGATTGCTGGGAGAAAATATCAACAACCTCAGATATGCAGATGACACCACCCTTATGGCAGAAAGCGAAGAAGAACTAAAGAGCCTCTTGATGAAAGTGAAAGAGGAGAGTGAAAAAGTTGGATTAAAGCTCAACATTCAGAAAACTAAGATCATGGCATCTGGTCCCATCACTTCATAGCAAATAGTTTGGGAACCAGTGGAAACAGTGTCAGACTTTATTTTTTTGGGCTCCAAAATCACTGCAGATGGTGACTGCAGCCATGAAATTAAAAGATGCTTGCTCCTTGGAAGAAAAGCTATAAGCAACCTAGACAGCATATTAAAAAGCAGAGACATTATTTTCCAACAAAGGTCTGTCTAGTCAAGGCTATGTTTTTTCTAGTAGCCATGTATGGATGTGAGAGTTGGACTGTAGGCTGAGTGCAGAAGAATTGATGCTTTTGAACTGTGGTGTTGGAGAAGACTCTTTGAGAGTCCCTTGGACAGCAAGGAGATGCAACCAGTCCATCGTAAAGGAAATCAGCCCTGAATAATCATTGGATGGACTGATGCTGAAGCTAAAATTCCAATACTTTGGCCACCTGCTGCGAAGAACTGACTCATTTGAAAAGACCCTGATGCTGGGAAAGATTGAAGGCGGGAGGAAAAGGGGATGACGGAAGATGAGATGACTAGATGGCATCATTGACTCGCTAGACATGAGTTTGAGTAAACTCTGGGAGTTGGTGATGGACAGGGAGGCCTGGTGTGCTGCAGTCCATGGGTTCGCAAAGAGCTGGACACAACTGAGTGACTGAACTGAACTGTGTTTGTGTTTCACACACACAATTTACAGTTTCAGTTTTTAAATTTAACCTTAAATTTAATGAAATTAAATAAACTTTAAATTCTGTCTCTCAGTTGTACTAATCACATTTCAAAGGCTCAAGTCACATGTGGATAGGGGTTACAGTATTGGACAGGGTAGGAGAGGTCTTGATTGCATGAGTAGGGAACTTGCACCAAGAGATACACCATAAGTCTCACTAAACTTAAAGCAATCACTGCTACCTGATCACTTTGATCTTCTCATGACTGTTGACCAGCAGGCAAAGAAGAGAAGCACAATCCTAATGGGAGTAGTGGACCCTCATCCTCATGAGGACATAAGAGTTGTTGCTACAAGGTGATAGGAGGAATAAACTATCCAGATGATCCATCTGGGGTCTCCTAATACTTCCTTAATGGTTTCTTCCTGAGTGGGTAATTACAGTGCACACAGCCTGAGAAGGGAATAGTAACCTGGGGTTTAGATGCCTCAGAAATTAAGGTCTGTATGGTGCCATATGATCAGTCACCTAGCAAGAGAGTCAATTCCTAGGCAGGTTGATAAGAAGTCCGGGAGTCCCGAGGAGAGAGGGATCTGGGGTTCTCAAGGAGGAGGAAATGTCCTTTTATTTTCTTCTCTACATTACTTAGTCTTAGTCACATAAAATGGTTTTTTTTTTTTTTTTTCTTTAAGCCTGGAATTGATGATTACACAACAAACAACTCAGTTTAAACTCTGTACTAAGGATTATATAACAACAATGTATCCTGCTTTAAGACAGTTTCTCCTTCCTGAAAGTTCAGTTCAATTCAGTTGCTCAGTCATGTCCAACTTTTTGCCACCCATGGACTGCAGCATGCCAGGCCTCCCTGTCCATCACCAACTCCCAGAGTTTACTCAAACTCATGTCCATCAAGTCAGTGATGACTTCCAACCATCTCATCCTCTGTCATCCCCTTCTCATCCCACCTTCAATCGTTCCCAGAATCAGGGTGTTTTCAAATGAGTCAGTTCTTCGCATCAGGTGGCCAAAGTACTGGAATTTCAGCTTCAGCATCAGTCCATCCAATGATTATTCAGGGCTGATTTCCTTTACGATGGACTGGTTGCATCTCCTTGCTGTCCAAGGGACTCCCAAGAGTCTTCTCCAATGCCACAGTTCAAAAGCATCAATTCTTCTGCACTCAGCTTTCTTCACAGTCCAACTCTCACATCCATACATGGCTACTAGAAAAACCATAGCATTGACTAGATGGACCTTTGTTGGAAAATAGTGTCTCTGCTTTTTAATATGCTGTCTAGGTTGCTTATAGCTTTTCTTCCAAGGAGCAAGCATCTTTTAATTTCATGGCTGCAGTCACCATCTGCACTGATTTTGGAGTTCCCCAAAATAAAGTCTGACACTGTTTCCCCATCCATTTCCCATGAAGTGATGGGACCAGATGCCATGATCTTAGTTTTCTGAATGTTGAGCTTTAATCCAACTTTTTCATTCTCCTCTTTCACTTTCATCAAGAGGCTCTTTAGTTCTTCTTTGCTTTCTGCCATAAGGGTAGTATCATCTACATATCTGAGGTTATTGATATTTCTCCCGGCAACCTTGATTCCAGCTTGGGCTTCATCCAGCCCAGCATTTCTCATGATGTACTCTGCATATAAATTAAATAAGTAGGGTGACAATATACGGACTACCTTCTGACTAATCCTGATATCTCAGAATGTATATTATGGGAGAGGGTCTGGTAGGATCTTTCTGTTGTTAAGTTCTAATCCTGTTCTAAAATATAAATTGTGTGAGTGGGTCTGGAAAAATTTTTACAACCTTGAGACATTCTTTTGATTTATTGTAATAACTGATTTAAAAAGTATATAATTCCCTTGCTAAAGACTAGGTAGGGGGGCATTCTCCGTCCCCCTTCTGATGTCTATGTCAGAAGCTTTCTCTGTCACTTTTCTTACTTTAATAAAACTCTGCTACACAAAAGCTCTTAAGTGATCAAGTCTGGTCCCTGGTCCCAAAGCTAAATCTTCTCCTTCAGAGGTCACAGATCTGACATCATTCACTGTAAGCGATCACTAGGCCAACAGGCAAAGAATAAATGGAATGTGAAATAGGTCAGCTAACTTAGGGAGAGCATATGAATACCAGTTACATCCTGGAGATTAATTACTGTGTCAGGGGTGTAGTCTTGCTAAACTTCCTTTTGAAAATTTCCCTCAGAAATGGTAGGGAGTCTTGAAGATGCATCATGGGACAGAGTTAATGTAATGTAAGAAAGGAGTGTATTTTTGTCGTGTTAGGTGGTAGACTATAGTGGGTGTTGGTGGTGTCTTGCTCATATTCTCTTATATTTAGGGATCTGGTATTAGAGATCCTCTCTGCCTTATTTCTCCACGGATCACATCCCTAATAAATTATTTGGACACAACTCTTCATCTCAGGAACTGTTTCAGGGGAACCCCATTTAGAAACACAAACATGCACAATCTTTTATTTTCATTTTCACCTCTCTTTAATGTTTTCAGTAAAATGTGTCTATTATGCATTCTAAAAATGCAATCTAGTGAAGAATAGACCTAAAGGCTGTTCCTCTTTCTGTCTAGTCTTCTTTTTGGATAGATCACATCTGGTAAGCTGGTGCAGATAGAAGGGCTGGAATTAACTTATTTTTTCTCTGAAGAGACCACAGGTCAAAAGTGTGTGTATGTGTGTCTACATAAACACAGCGATAGAGACAGACATAGAAGGAGAGGAGGAGCAGAGAAAGGTAGACAATCAACAGTCAGAGAGGGGCATACATATTGCATCTATTATTTCTAATGATTTTCAACATGTAAACTTTTATATGACCCTTTACTTTTTATGTGAGACAAAAATGAATGAATTACACAATCTTCTGAGAACTGATTGTATAGTAGAGAAAAGATACATAACCTTAGGTAATTCTAACTTTTAGCACTCTGTGAAAAGTGCTCTGATGAATGTAAAAAGTTTCATGGTGACTGTAATAGTGAAAAACAGTGGTCAGTGTGGGCTGCCTACAGTATTCTTGGGAGTACAGAATTTAATATGGACCTTGAATCCCAAAGAATTATTTCCATAAGAGCAGGGCAGGTGAGGGACTCCAGAGCTCTGGTTGTTGTACCTCACATGTCAAGTAATATCTTTTACTAATTTCTTATTTATACCTGATACTTTTCAGTAGCCAGTGTGAAGTTTTATCAATGTTTCTGAGTCATTTCCTGAGTTTTCAGTCTGACTATAAAATAATGACATTGATTTATTTTAAATCATCAACCATGATTTGTGTAAAAATAGATATTTTTTATCCATTTGTATAAATATATATATATTTTATAATTGTTAATCTCTTGGATCATGTTTTCTCTGTAAAACAGGGGATATAAGACCTTGTCTTGCAAAAATATTGGAGCTTGTGCTTTACTGAAGTTTGTGCTTTACTGAAGTCTGTAGCTCAATCCCTTGTATTTAATCTCAGCAAATTTTTGCTGTGCTTTCATTATCATTTCACCATTCTCAGGGTTAATGAATAGTTAATTATATTTTAAGGAGTTATTATCAACAAAGAAAACAAATGCAGTCATGTATATCAGGGTAGTGCCAAGTCATATTAGAGCCTGAGGCGAAAGACAAACCACTAATACTGGTCCTGTCTTTAAAAAACTTCATATCTTGTTCATCAAAGTTTTTGCATTAATTGATTAAAATTATTGGACTACAGTATTATTTTCATGCCCCTTAAATTTTTTTCATGAGGCCTTATGGTCTCATCCCGGTCCCAGCGCTGAACACATTCTCATTATCTTACAGTTGTTCCTATTCTGATGGTGGCTGTTGGGATGTGTCTACACTCTCCTGGTTAAGGATTGGAGCAGTCATTGTCTCAAAGGCTGACAGCTACTGGCGGCTCATCACTGGGACTCCTCCGGAGACTATCCATCACTGATGGTGATGGATATCCCACATACGAGGATTGGTAGATGTGTGAGATGAAGGTCTGATCCCCTTCCCCCAATCTGGGAAAGCTCTATGACCACCAGAGTTTCCGGGAGGACTTTCTCATGCCTTTTCTTTGTGACTGCCTCACAGCCCAAATTCTCCTCTGTCCAGTCTCACGTCTCCACCAGAGCTAGTTCCCAGAGTACCGCCCTATACTTCTCCTGTACTCCAATCTCCATCTCAGACTCTGACTCCCAAGAACAAAACCTGTGACCACTGTGTCCAGGAGTGGTCTGAGAGAGAAGGCCCTCCAGCGAGAGTTTCTGGAGCTGAAGCACCCATTAGCAGGGTGACAATGAGAACCTCGTCTCTGGTGTGATGTGGATCAGTGATAGGCCCTGGGATAAGAGAGCAGGACAACTTTAAAACTTTATTCCTGATAAACTGAGATGCTACTGTAAAAATAAATGCACTAGCAGGTACCAGATACAAAAATCATTTGAGAAATATTGGGAAATAGGAGCCAGAAGGACACTGTTCCTCAATGCAGTAGATGTTCTGAAGAAAGATAATGAAAGGCTGAGGGCCAGCTGACCAGCAATTAAGAGCTAAGAATGAAAGCCAGAGGACCTTCTAAATAGCATTAAATAGATTCATATCTCCTGTGGCTGGAGGGCTGAAAAAGATGAGGACAAGTCCCAGGACTTACTCAGAAGACCAATAGAGCTTCATAGAGTGTGGGATCTCAGACTTGATAGGTTGGCTAAGCAAAGGTCAAGATCCTGTTTGGAAAGGAATAGGATCCTGAGAAATGAGATCAGGTTAATGAACTAAAAAAAACAAGAAAAAAAAAAGTTGATTCATTAGATTCGTTCAGGTTATCTGTATCTACAAAAGTGTATCACTTCTCACTGCTAGCCCTGCCCCCACTCTTATCTGAAGATTATGTAGAAGACTCTGCCTTGCTAATCAGAACCTCCACACTTGACTACTTGATCAATAACTAGGGTCAATGCATGACATAAACCAGCCAGGGAATGCTGGGGTTATTAAGGGAGGAAAGAAACTACATTTTAAAAGACCTGTATGATCTATTAAGCATGTATAGGCAGAAATTGGGACAGTATATAAGGAACAAAGTTCTGAGGTGCTGGATGAAGGGTGGCAGAATTAATTGGGTTGCATTTTGGAGACTTTATTGAGATGAGAATACTTTCTGAGGAGCTGGAATAAAGAACTGCCTGCACGTAAAAGACATGCCAGAATTTTTGTGGGAAAATGTAGACGAAGGACTCAAAGGATTCAGAGAAGTAGGTTTGTTAGAGTTATATGCATATAAGTCTTAAAAATCCACCAGATGAATATTATTCCTTGGAAAGACTTGAAAGACAATCTATTTACCAAAGCAATGAGGAGTGTGCTGATGAGCTGGGAATTAGCCTCACTGAGAAGCTCAAAGATCATTAATCTCTCCTACCCTATGTTATTACGTAGTCTGAGGAGACCCAGGCCATCTGGACACCCCACAGAGCATGACTCAAATGAACTTATTTGTGACTTGAGGCTAATTAGACCAGATAAGAAAGAAGTGACAAGTTCACTGGACGACTTGGTAAAAGACACACATGTCAAAGAATAAGAGATAAAGCCCATGAATATTCAGGATCTTGCTACATCAGTGAATTATTTAGGGATCCAATGAGGCGTGCCAGGACATCACTTCCCAAGTAAAGGACCAACTACTGCATCTCACGGTGCTTATGGTGAAGCAGGAAGTGCGATGTCTGCTGGACCGTTTTGGAGGCAGCATCTTCGACCTCTGGGAGCAATGCACTGACCCACAGTCACATCCGATCCCATCAAGGCATCAGGAAGGGGCCCTGTAGCAGGACCAGGGTTTGGGGCAAGAAGCCCTGCTGCTTGGTCTATAACACATGCCAGGCCCTATGTATCAGAAGTGGTAAGAAAAGACCTTCAGAATATTCTGGTACACATAAATAGAAGATTCACAATGTATCACCCTTGGTTCTGAAGCTAGACCTTATAATTGGCAGTAATGGATTAACCTTTAAAAACAATAGCCCTTGGCTGATACTCAGTGACTTTGGAATTCTTGAGAGACCAGCAAGCAAGGGAAAGAGTCACGACAGTGGTCATGTCCCTGTTCACTGGGAGGAAGTGGAGATAGTTTTCTACCTTGGAGGTAGGGAGAAATATGATTTTCACCCTACTGATCCACATAAGAAAAGACCCTGATGCTGGGAAAGACTGAAGGCAGGAGGAGAAGGGGATGACAGAGGATGAGAACACCAACTCAATGGACATGAGTCTGAGCAAGCTCCCGGAGTTAGTGATGGACAAGGAAGCCTGGGGTGCTGCAGTCCATGGGGGTCACAAAGAGTCAGACACGACTGGGTCAATTGATCTGATCCACATAGGTGTCTTTTGATACTAACGTTGGTAATTAACAGACAAGCACAGTAGCCACAGCCTGAGAAGTATCTCAAGTCCTAAAGAATAAGGATCTGTGTTACTCTACTTAGTATGTCACTTGGACAAGTAAAGGGAAATCTAGAATTGATAATAGAAGAGGGAGATGACAAGTATATTTGTGACCTTTGGACAAGCAGTGGTAGGGGTTTACTGGTCCTATTATCCTTCCTCTTTTGAGCTGACTTTGGGGAAAGCAGTCACCGGAATCCTGAAGGAGCAGCTTCCAGGACATAAATGAAGGTGGATACAGGTGACTCAAGGTGGAAGCTTCCCCAGAAACCACACTGTATCTTCCAGTTCCCCTACTTCTGGGCCAAAGTCTTTGTTGCTTCAGTTGCCAGCACTTTTGGACACTGAGATTTTACAGCTGAATATCCCCAAGATCACACTGTAGGCCGAATAGAAATATCTTTCCCAGTGTCACATCCTTTCCCCTGGGGGTTGAGATGGGTATATGAAAGCCCAGCACTTTCTTATCCAAAACTGAAAGAACTCTGCAGGGTTATCTCAGTCCAGGGTCCTGCATAAGATCAGCTGAGTCTTTTATTATGACTGCATCCCAACTCATTTTTTCCTTGAAAATTTTGCTTCCTTCACTGTTGACCTAGTAGTATGCCTTCAAATATTTCCTGTACAGTCTGCTTCCTGGGTGCCCTGTCCCTTGACAGGTTATATATGAGATTCTCTCCAAATACCATCCCCACCTTAAAACTCACTAACTCACTCTATGCTCTAATTCACTTACATGAAGGTTAAATTGTCCGAAATTCCTATTTTTATTATTGCCTCCCGACTGTGAGGAGTTTTTTTTTTTTTTTGGTCATACTTTTTCAGTTGAGTAAACTTGCCCTCTGCAATTAATTCCAAGGTTGAAGTCCCTGTCTCCAAGCCAAAGTCAGAACATGGTGTGTGTTATTTGCCTATTTCAATAATGTCAAACCTCTTGCACCTGATGTGTTTGACGGATTCTAAATTGAGAAGCATCTGAATGGAAGAGACCTGAGCCTTGTAAATGTACTTGTCACTGCCAAGACATCCTTCGCAAAGACGGTGTGAGTTCAGAAAGCACAGAGGGCACACAGCCTAAGCAAGATGAGCACGAAGAGGCATTTTGAAGTTTTGCTTTGTGCATTCATAAATAAGTCAGTCCAATTTAGCTTATGTGGTAAAATGAAATAAGGGGGAAAGAAGCAAAATATAGCCTGAAGTCCTCACGCGGAGGAGTCACTCCACGTTTCTCCATGGAAAGTCTTGAAAAGATTTTAAAAAATAACTATTAATTTTCTCCTGCATAGTCCACCACTATCACCCAGGGCAGGCCCACCAGTCATTGTGGCTGACATCTCTTCTCATACAGTATTTAGTGAAATTAAACTGTCAGTCTTCATTTCTCCTGATGGCTTCAGTACTGCACCAATTTCTGACTAAGAGGTTTTTTTTTTTAAAACATTAAAGACAGTCTTGGTGGATTGAAAGCCCTTATTTTCAGTTTGGCATCTTCACATGAGATACAGAATACTGAAGACAAAGACATCAGGACAGATGAAGGTTGGCAGCATAAAAGCAAAAGCAAGCATTTTCCCCCTTTACCGACTTGACATTCTCTCATTTGGAAGCTTGAGAGAGTCCCAGGCCCAGAAATGGCCTCATTGTTGGTGACATGGGGTGTGGAACAGGGCCTGGGCCCCAAGATAACATCATGAGAGAGCTTCACACCAGGGAGGCAGAGAAGCTGGCAAATAAAATCCATCACCCATATGGTCACCTCCCTGAAATATTCCACCAGAGGCAACCCTGGAGGTGGCATTGTGTCACCCTTCTTATTGCTTCAGCTACCTGAATTACATCACAGAGTGTGCTTCATTGATTCAGGATCTGACATAGCCTTCCAATCAATCACTTTCTAGAAATACTTGAAACTACTGCTGCACTTACTCACCTTCTCACTAAATCTCCCATTCAGCTTGATATTGATTAAATCGCCCAATAAGCAAGTTTCCTATTTGAGGGCTGCCTGGTTCAATTTCTTGTTTTTTTCCTTACCTCTCATGTTTTTAGCTACCCTGACACTCAGGGAACTCCTTGCACTTTACATAATGCCACCCCTGACCCATACTCAGTTTCCCCTTTGTAGGAGAACAAAACTCCACTACCTAAAATTTGACATGAGGATTAATTTAGGTTATTTTTAAGAAACAGAAGACTCAAGAGATGTTTCTTGCTATCTTCCCTTTGACTGCCTAAAAGAATTTAGGTAAATGGCCTCTTTCTGGAGCAGAGCTTATCACCAGAGATATCTGCAAAGAATATGACCTAGGATGGTGAGGGAAACTCAGCAAGACCTAGAAATAAGAATTGACTTTGTGTCCCTTTGAACACTAAAAACAAATAGAGGAAAACAATAGAATGGGAAAGATTGGAGAATTCTTCAAGAAAATTAGAGATACCAAGGGAACATTTCATACAAAGAGGAGCACAATAAAGGACAGAAATTGTTAAGGACCTAACAGAAGCAGAAGATATTAAGAAGAGGTGGCAAGAATACATAGAACAACAGTATGAAAAAGGTCTTAATGACCCAGATAACCACAATGGTGTGGTAACTCACCTAGAGCCAGATATCCAGGAGTGTGAAGTCGAGTGGCCCTTAGGAAGCATTACTACAAACAAAGCTAGTGGAGGTGATGAAATTCCAGCTGAGCTATTGCAAATCCTAAAAGATGATGCTGTTAAAGTGCTGCACTCAATATGCCAGCAAATTTGGAAAACAGCATTGGCCATAGGACTGGAAAAGGTCAGTTTTCATTCTAATCCCAAAGAAGGGCAATGCCAAATAATGTTCAAACCACCACACAATTGCACTCATTTCACATGCTATCAAGGTCATGCTCAAAATCCTTCAAGTTAGGCTTCAACAGTACAAGAATTGAGAACTTCCAGATGTTCAAGCTGGATTTAGAGAAGGCAGAGGAACCAGAGATCAAATTGCCAACATTCGTTTGGATCACAGGAAAAGCAAGGGAATTCCACAAAAACATCTACTTCTGCTTTATTGGCTATGCTAAAGCCTTTGTGTGCATCACAACAAACTGTGGAAAATTCTTAAAGATATGGGAATAGCAGACCACCTTACCTGCCTCCTGAGAAAGCTGTATGCAGGTCAAGAAGCAACAGTTAGAGCAGGACATGGAACAACAGACTGGTTCAGAATCGAGAAAGGAGTACAGTGAGGCTGTATGCTGCCAACCCGCTTATTTTACTTAGATGCACGTACAACATGCTAAATGCAGGCCGGATGACGTGCAAGGTGGAATCAAGACTCAGTTCAGCCTCTTGGTTGTGTCTGACTCTTTTCGATCCCATGGACTGCAGCACGCCAGGCTTCCCCGTCCATCACCAACTTCCGGAGCTAGCTCAAACTCAAGTCCATTGAGTCAGTGATGCCACCTAACCATCTTATCCTCTGTGGTCTCCTTCTCCTCCTGCCTTCAATCTTTCCCAGCATCAGGGTCTTTAAAAATGAGTCGGTTTTTTGCATCAAGTGGCCAAAGTATCACAGTTTCAACTTCAGCGTCAGTCCTTCCAATTAATATTCAGGACTGATTTCTTTTAGGATGGACTGGTTGGATCTCCTTGCTGTCCAACGGACTCTCAAGAGTCTTCTCCAACACCACAGTTCAAAAGCATCAATTCTTTGGTGTTCAGCTTTTTTTATAGTCCAACTCTCATATCCATACATGACTACTAGAAAAACCATAGCTTTGACTAGATGGACCTTTGTTGGAATGGAATCAAGATTGCTGGGAGAAATATCAATAATCTCAGATACGCAGATGACACCATGCTTATACCAGAGAGTGAAGAACTAAAGAGCCTCTTGATGAAGGTGAAAGAGGGGAATAAAGAAGCTAGCTTAAAACTCAACATTCAAAAAACTAAGATCATGGCATCTGATCCCATCACTTAATGGCAAATAGATGGGTGAAAAATGGAAACAGTGACTGATTTAATTTTTTAGTACTCCAAAATCACTGCTGATTGAGACTGCAGGCTTGAAATTAAAAGACTCTTGCTCCTTGGAAGAAACGCTATGACAACCTAGACAGTGTATTAAAAAGTAAAGGCATCACTTTGCCGACAAAAGTCCGTATAGTCAAAGTTATGGTTTTTCCAGTAGTCATATACGATGTGAGAGTTGGACCATAATGAAGACTGAGCACTGAACAATTAATGATTTCAAGTTGTGGTGCTGGAGAAGACTCTTGAGAGTCCCTTTGACAGCAAGGAGATCAAACCAGTCAATCCTAAAGGAAATCAACTCTGAATATTCATTGGAAGGACTGATGCTGAAGCTGAAGCTCTAATACTTTGGCCACCTGATGCAAAGAACTGGTTCACTGGAGAAAAGCCCTGATCCTGGGAAAGACTGAGGGCAGCAGGAGAAGGGGGAGACCTAGGATGAGATGATTAGATGGCATCATGGACTCAACGGACATGAGTTTGAAGAATCTCTGGGAGACAGTCAAGGACAGGGAAGCCTGGAATCCTGCAGTCCATTAGGTCGCAGTGTTGGACACGACTGAGTGACTGAACAACAACCCACTGTCTCTACAAAGCCCAGCAAACGTGTGTTTACAAAACATTTCCCTTTCCATATCCATGTAAATTGCCTTCCTCTTTGAAATCTGAAGCCACAACCATCAACATCCTCTTTGGTCTTTAGCTGAAGATGGTATTTAAGGTGAGGGGTTAGGTCATTTTGGTGAGCTACTTAGTTTTCCTGAGTTTCTCCCAGATATACTTGTTGTCAAACATCTTTTTTTTCCTCCTGTTAATCTGTATTATGCCAATTTAATTCTTAGATTAGCTAGAAGAACCTATAAGGTAGGGAAAAAACTTTTCCCTCCCTGACACTGTAATATTGTGATGTCCTATAACTCAAAACCATAACCCTTTACTTTCCTAGCAGCCAAATTTGCATGCTCTAAAAGAGGATGTCTTCAAAGTGCTACAGCTACACCTCTGTATCAACTCCAAGAAACCAATTTAGCTAAGGCTTAGAGGGAATTTAACTAATTAGAGAGATTAAGTTGAGGTAATTATGAAGTTTTAAATAAAACGTGTGCATTTCACATTCAAATGCTAAATCACTTTGGTCATGTCCGAGTTTTTGCAACTGTAGCCCACCAGGCTTCTCTGTCCATGGGATTCTCCAGGCAATACTAGAGTGGGTTGCCATGCTCTTCTCCAGGGGGGTCTTCCCAATACAGGGATCAAACCCACATCTCTTGCATTTCCTGTATTAGCATACAAGTGGGTTCTTTACCACTAGGGCCATCTGGGAAGCCCACTTATGGAGTATTTACTTTCTAAATAAGAGCACATGCTAACCAAAAATGAGGTTCCCTAAAAACGTCTCTCTGTCATACTCACGGTTCTGTGTCATTTGGTATTTACTATGCTGCCTTTTCCAGTAGTCATGTATGGATGTGAGTGTTAGACTATAAAGAAGGCTGAGTGCCGAAGAATTGATGCTTTTGAACTGTGGTGCTGGAGAAGACTCTTGAGAGTCCCTTGGACTGCAAGGAGATCCAACCAGTCAATCCTAAAGGAAATCAGTCCTGAATATTCATTGGAAGGACTGATGTTGAGGCTGAAATTCCAATACTTTGGCCACCTGATGCGAAGAACTGACTCATTTGAAAAGACCCTGATGCTGGGAAAGATTGACGGTGGAAGGAGAAGGGGATGACCGAGGATGAGATGGTTGGAAGGCATCACTGACTCAATGGACATGAGTTTGAGTAAACTCCAGAGTTGGTGATGGACGGGAAGGCCTGGCATGCTGCAGTCCATGGGGTCGTAAAGAGTCAGACATGACCGAGTGACTGAACTGAACTGAACTGGCACTGCCTTGAGTAAGTGGGGAGTTCAAATACATATTGAATTTGCTATGATCACACGAATTTAGTTACTGAGTGAAACTCTATGGAACACACTTCATTTGGCTGCTTACCTTTTTTTGTTAAAATCATAAATGTTGAGGTCAGAAAGGCTCAGACTCCAGCTTTTGCCTATCATGTACTTAGGGAAGTGTGTTTTGTGGGCAAATTATGTGGCATTGCTGAGTTTAAATTTCCTCATGTGTAAAATGGGAATGATGGCATTATATCTCTCATAAGGTTGCTGAGGGGATTACAGGAGATATTTTTCAGGTGCTTTGAACAGTGACATTCATATAGGTAGTGCAAGCTAATAATAATAACAATAACAGTAGTAGTAAAACAAAAAATTTGTTTCTAATTCTCATGATTGTGGACTTAACAGTTAACTTAGTGGGCTAACTCTCACCTACTTCTTTGCTTCATTTGAATTGCAAGAAAAAACTATAACATTTAAACTCCCAGAAATAAATATTTTATTTATATAAATAATGTAAGGGAATAAGATCATTATGTCTGAAAGTGAAAAGAAAGTGTTAGTTACTCAGTTGTGTGCAGTTACCTGCCACCCCATGGACTGTAGCCCACCAGGCTCCTCTGTCCATGGATTTCTTCAAGAAAGAATACTGGAGTGGGTAGCCAGTCCATTTCCAGGGGATCTTCACAACCCAGGGATCAAATCTGTGTCTCCTGCATTGCAGGCAGATTCTTTACCATCCAAGCCACCCATTTCTGTAAATAAAATAAGGGAATAAGATCATTAATGTCTGAAGCTCCTTAGAACAGAGAAGTTGGCAAATTTTTCCTATAAAATGCTAATAGTAAATACTTTAGGTTTTGCAGGCAAACTATGATCTCTGTCATAACCATTCATTCAACTCTGCCATTGAGTCATAAATGAATGAGTGTAACTATGTTACAATGAAACTTTATTTACAAAAACAGGTAGTGACCTGAAGGAGGCAAAACCAGAGGAAAACACTGAGTGAGTGAAGTTCACCATTGAGTGATGCTTCATTTGAGTGCCTTTTAAAGGCTTGTTTTCCATCCAGCATTCATGAGATACCACTGCATCTTTGTAATACACAGCTCATGTGGGTTTATAAAAAATAAAAAAAAAAACACATACAAAATAGAAGAGGCACTTGGCTGGATTACGTCTCCAGGCTACAGTGTACAAAGAGTATCTGATGTCACAGTAGAAGAAGTGAATCATAGCGGATTCACTATAATTTCCACCGAGAACCAACAGAGTTGGGGGCATGCTTTAGAGGCCATCCTATCCCTTCATAGAATCACCTGGTCATATCTAGGACTACATTCTTGGCACAGAGGCTAATGAGAAGTACATTTCTAGTGCAGGTAGTAAAAGCAAATGGATTTGATAATGAACTTTTAGTGATTTATCAACCTACTGTTTTCACGTTCTCTTTCTTTGTTGACAAGATGGTTGCTTAGGAAATCAGTTACCTCAGTGGGCTTACAATTTTCATCCATGGACCTTAAATGGAAAAGAGAGAGTAGAAAGGTTTTGCTGTTTTATTTACACAGAAAAATAATGAACTTGAAGCCAGGGAGGATAAAGTCTGTATCAGGGGCTACTCTCTGGTTGTGGTGCACAGGCTTCTCATGGATCAGTAGTTGTGTCTCCCAGGTTCTAGAGCAAAGCCTCAATAGTTGTGATGCATGGGCTTAGTCATTCCACGGCATGTGAGATCTTCCTGGATCAGGGACAGAACCCTAGTCCTGTACTGGCTGATAGATTCTTCACTACTGAGTCACCAAGAAAGCCCTGAAGCTGTGTTTTTTAACTGAGATTAAAAGGCTGGAGGAAAAGATGAGGGAGGTCAGTGGTACAGCTGAGGTCTCCTATGTCTCTCCTCAGTGTTACCAGAACAACAAAGGAGCCTGTGAACCTGGGAACCACAACTACCGAGCCCATGTGCTGCAACTACTGAAGCCCGTGCAGCCAGAGCCCGTGCTCTGCAACAAGAGAAGACACTGCCATGAGAAGCTGTGTGCCACAACTACAGAGCAGCCCCTGCTCACTGCAGCTAGAGAAAAGCTCACACAGCAATGAAGACCCAGCACAGTCCAAAATAAATAAATCAATTAAATTAAGAACTTTATTAAAAAATGCAGCTTCAAAATAAGTCATTTAGCCCCCAACTCACTTCCTAGCAGATACTACCCACCTTTTTAAAAAAATCAATGTCACCAACCAAGAAAAATGGCCACAGTAGCCAAAATGGGGCCATCAACAATAGATAAGATTCCATCATCTCTGATCAGTCTGAGAAGTAATTTAAAGGGCCAAATTTTGAGCAAATTACTTCTCAAAGGTTATTTATACATCCTCTTACACTAGCTCAATTTGAGTTTGATGATGATAATAGACTGAGCATGAATATAAATTATTCAACCTTACTCAACTCAACCTAGCCCTAGCTTAGTTTGTATATTCCTATGACCAGATGACAGAACATGGGTTAGTTTTCCTCTGAAAAATTTGAGGCTGTGCTTGGGAACACAAATTGCCAAACAAAATCAAATTGTACAAGCAGTCCTATCATAGCTTTCAGAAAATCATAAAGGACATTAAACTTGAATGAACATTATAAAAGCTGAAGCCCAGCTTGAACTGATGCATTTTCATTCCAATTGCATTTGATTATTCTTGTTATGTTATTACCATGTTCATAACTGTTGCAATTTGTCAGTATGGAGCAATTTCTTCCCAAATGTAATATGACTTGAAATAAAAATGCTAATGATTTGCTGTGTGCACCCATTTTAGAGGCCATTGCTCATACAGTATTTCATTCAGGAAACTGAAGGTAGTGTGTTGGTCAGAGTTTAAATACACAACTGGGGGAAAATACCCTGTAGAGAGAGCACTGAATTTGAACATAAGCTTTGTCTTTAAATATTTGCACGACCTTGGGCTGATGCTCCAAACTATATAATACCACCTGGCCTTTGCACAGGTGTTATCTCTATTAAAAATGCTGCCCTTCCTTTTCCCCAAGGTCATCTTGATGAATTCCTCCTCTTTCTTCAAGTTTCATATCTAATATGCATTCCATCTGATTTCCCTATGTAGAGGTGTTTACCAAAATTCTTGAATAATAATACTGTAACATTTATTATTTTCATGCATGTAAAATGCTATAGTGTTTTAGGGTTTGTATGCCATCTTGTATTTTAATTTAGTTTATATATCTATCTTCTGCAACAGACTATTAATTTATTAAGGGGGGAAATGTGCTTTGCTCGACTTTATATTTGCAGCATTCAGAAGAGCGGTGCCACAGAGTAGACATTTAATAAATATTAATTAAAAAGTTTCTATCTCTGTAAAATGAAGATAATGGTGCCTCTGCTTTCCATCTTAGACAGTTGTTGCAAGAATCAAATGAAATGATCTGTATAAAAATTCCGTGTCTACTAAAATATACTTTATACATATCAGAATCTATGATAATTTTCCAACTAAGCAAATATATTCTGTATGAGAAACTGCAAAGATGCCCATGAATATAACTGGGATCTAGGTATGGTGAGAAAGCATGTTCATTACTTCAGCTGCTCAAGAACATAAAAATTTAATGCATCCTGTATTAAGAGGGGGAAAAAAACATGTCCATATATTGTTTGTATTAGGAAGATGAAGAGTGTGGAGATACGGGATGTGGCATGAAGATGAGATATTTTGAATACAAATTTTCATTACAAATTTATTTACGTATGTTTTTTTCTGCAACTTGTACTTTGATGCACAGATTTGATTCTAAAATTCAGGATCTTTCCCCTCCTCTGAAGGACTCAGTAGAAGAGAGAACGATGACAAGGACTTGCTCCTCTACCATGATGTCTGAGAATGTACACCAGCTTCAGTGTCTACCCAAAATGAATGATGAAGTAAACTATGATCTATAGATGCAGTGATGTGCTGCTACACAACAAAATAAACTATTATTAACAGGATAACTTAAGTGACTCATACAGACATGATATTGAACAGATCAGCCAGTGCCTTCAAAGAAAACACACTATATGATTCTACACAAATGAAATTAAAGAACAGGCGAAGTACTGCACATTAGGTCCTTACTCGTTACCTATTTTATACAGAGTGGTGTGTATCTGTGTCCCAGTCTCCCAATTCATTTCATGCCCAATCCACTCCATGCCTTTCTCCGTGGTAACCCTAAGTTTGTTTTCTACATCTGCGACTCTACTTCTGTTTTGTAAATAAGCTCCTTTGTACCATTTTTTTTAATTACACATTTAAGAATATCATATATTTGTCCTTCTCTGACTTACTTCACTCAGTATGACAATTTCTAGGTTCAACCATATAGCACAGGGAAATCTTCTCAATACTCTAGTAAACTATATGGAAAAAGAATCTAAAAAAAAGGGTGGGTATAGGCATAAATAATACACTTTGCTATACAGCAGTAACTAACGCAACAATGTAATCAACTTTAAATTAAAAAAAAAGAATAGGCAAAAATAGTACGTGTTGGATATCAAAACAGTGGTTAATTCATGTTGTGTTTTGCATGGGAGAGCCTTAAGGATACTGGAAATGTCTTATACAGATATGAAATATTACTGAGCTGCCCATTTAAGATCTGGGCACCTTCTGCCATGTATGCAATTCCTCAATAAAAAGTGTAACAAAACCAAGGAAAGTAAAACTCTTGTTGGGAGATGGGGCTCATAAAAGATATGTGTGTGAAGTATACAGATTCACTCTCCTTTCCTATTCTGTTAGACTGTGTGCCCACAGAGGGAAGATACGACAGCTGGCTTAGATAGCTCTGTGTCACTATTAACATGCATGTTCCTATTTTGGGAAACATTTTTGGCTGTTTTCAATTTGCAGTATTAGAAATAGAGCTTCTATAAACATTATTTACATGCCTTTAAGAAATGTGATCATATGTACCAATCATACCAGACCACCTTACCTGCCTCCTGAGAAACTTGTATGCAGGTCAAGAAGCAACAGTTATAACCGGACAAAAGGACCAGTTCAAAACTGAGAAAGGAGTACGTCAAGGCTGTATATTGTTACCCGGCTTATTTAACTTATATGCAGAGTACATCACGTGAAATATTGGCCTGGATGAAGCACAAGCTGGAATCAAGATTGCCGGGAGAAATATCAATAACCTCAGATATGTAGATGATATTACCCTAATGTCAGAAAGTAAAGAGGGATTAAAGAGCCTTTTGATGAAGGTGAAAGAGGAGAGTGAAAAAAGCTGGCTTAAAAAAAAAAAAAGCTGGCTTTAAAACTTAAAACATTCAAAAAACTAAGCTCATAGCATACGGTCCCATCACTTCATGGCAAATAGATAGGGAAACAATGGAAACAGTGACAGACTTTATTTTCTTGGGCTCCAAAATCACTACAGATGGTGACTGCAGCCATGAAAGAAAAGACGCTTGCTCCTTGGAATAAAGTTATGACAATCTAGGCAGTGTATTAAAAAGTAGAGGCATCATTTTGCCAACAAAAGTCCACATAGTCAAAGCTTTGGTTCTTCCGGTAGTCATGTACGGATATGAGAGTTGGACCATAAGGAAGGCTGACTGCTGAAGAACTGATGCTTTCAAATTGTGGTGCTGGAGAAGACTCTTGAGAGTCCTTTGGACAGCAAGCAGATCAAACCAGTTGATCCTAAAAAAATCAACCTTGAATATTCATTGGAAGGACTGATGCTGAAGCTGAAACTCCAATACTTAATGACCACCTGATTGGAAGAGCCAGCTCATTGGAAAAGACCCTGATGCTAGGAAAGATTGAGAGCAATAGGGGAAGGGGGCGACAGAGGAATGAGATGGTTGAATAGCATCACCGATTGACTCAATGGACATAAGTCTGACCAAACTCCAGGAAATAGGGAAGGACAGGAAGCCTGGCATGCTGCAGACCACAGGGTCGCAAAGAGTTGGTCATAACTTAGTGACGGAACTAGAGTGGCATATAAAATAAGTAAGTGAGGAAATGAATGGATAAATTATCTTTCAAACAGTTCATGCAGAGAGGCGGGAACTTGGCTGTGTTCAGGGGGAAAGCATTGCAGGAGAGAAGAGACAGTATGGAAGGAATGAGACGTTGCTTCTGCAGAGGAGAGGGAGGGCATCAACAGCCCAGGGACTGATTCCTCCTCTGGAATAATATTCACTGAAGCTGTCTTTATCCAGAGATTCAGGTTGGAGCAAGAGGGATCAACCAGAGTCAGCCAGCCCGGATCTGCCCAGCAGCCATCTGTGCTGTCTCGCTATTCCTGGGTGAGTCAGGGGAAGAGTCCCAGAGTAGGAGAAAGAGGAACCCAGCTTCAGCTCTGCCCATAGACACTGTGTAGTCTGGATAACTCACTGTAGTTTTCTGAGTCCCCTTTTTCATCATCTCAAAATTGGAAAGAGGCAGCTTAACTCTACTTTCCTGACATATCCTGATAGAAGAAAGAAGTGAAGTGTGGGGCTCAACCTAAGCAACTTACAACAATAAGTAACATTTCTTGCAACATTGACATATTTTTCAAACATGCAAATTGCTCACTTGAATTTACAGCACATTTTAATATTTTAATATAAAAATAATGTTTATCTGCAAAGGCCTTTAAGAGCATAGAAACAAACCTGGAAGCTGAGCTATGTTTACCCTTGTCATGTCCCCTGCATTATCATCACATAACTTGAATGCTGGTGATATCAGAGCCCGAAGATCTCCAATTTCTCAAGTTAAAATAGATGACTCTTTCCCATCATCTCGCCTCCTCTTTCTCCCTACCCACCATCCCACAAAAAATAGACTTGTCATTAGTTCTCTTCTAACCGTGATTTTTTAGTCTAGAAATTGAGTTCAGTAAGTACTGACTGATGATATCATGCCTTTCTGGTCATCCTGCATCTTAAAACCTGTGATTAACTAGAGTAGACATCATTCAGTAAGACATTTCTCCAGTTTAAAAATGATGCTATGATCATTTCTTTGTGTTTATAAGTTAGGCCACTTGCTTTCTGACAATGAGCTGTTAAAAAATCTCATTTAAAATTTATTATTTCATTGTTTTAATATCTTAGTAATTAGATTCATAATTGCAAGACTTGCTCTGACACTGGTAAACAACTCTGTTCGACATTTAAGAAGAATGCCTGGGATTCTGAGATTAACAAATGATAACAAGTGACTGGGTTGTATAGGAAAATAATGCATTCTACTTCTACAGTTCCTAGGAACACTCAGCCATCTTCCCTCCATCTGCCCTCATATGCTCAGAAAAACCTACTACAGACCAAAAAGAAATTCTCCCTATTTTGCACTTCTTGGAAGAACACTTCCAAAAGGAAGACAAAGATATTACAGAGGCCTTAAATCAGAATGCTGTCTTAAATGCTATCTTAAATCAGAAAGCTATATCTACCACTTGGGACTAGAAGGGAGGAGGCCTATTCCCAGGAATGTGCATGAATTTGCTTAAAAAATTTTAAAAGCAAGAACACAATTCTCAGTTTGAAGGACCATCTCAAGGACACATTTCTTAGTAGTTATAGGTGACAAATGTATGACACAGAAAATAATTTTTCATCTCCACAAAACCAAATCATCAGTATGTTGTCTGTTGAGAGAAACATTTCTACATGAGAAATGGGAATTAATCTCAAGGGGAAAATGTAGTGTTATCCTTTGCATTTATATTTACATGCCATAATTACCCATATGGAAACAATTCCCCAAAGCCTACTTATTTCTTATGTAATAGTGTCTTACAGTGATAATAACCACTGCTATAGCAAAATACCATAGATTGGGTGGCTTATAAACAACAGAAGTTTATTTCTCATATTTTACAGGCCAGAAAATTCAAAGTCAAGGTGCTGGCAGGTCTGGTGGTATCAGAAGAGCTGTTTCCTAGATCTCAGACAGCCATCTTTGTGTTGTGTCCGCACATGGCAGGAAGCACAAGAGGGATATTTGTGATCTCTTTATAAAAGCAATAATCCCACTCATTATGTCTCTATCCTCATGACCAAATCACCTCCCAAAGGTCCCATTCCTATTTTCACATTGAGCATTAGCTTTCAACATGTGAACTTTGGAAGGGACACAAGCATTTAGTCTATAGTAAATAGTAATCTATAATTATGAATCATTGCTGACCCACTTTTTCAACTACATGGATAGACTCTCCTTTGCTGAATGGAATGACTTCTTAGAATCAAAATTACATATTTTTTGCTTGAGTTGACTCAAAGTAAGTAAAATCATGAGATGGGCACCAATTATTTCTAGACTTCTGTAAATCTAGAACACGATGTCTAAAATTGAACTAAAGGAGGTTGGTAACTTCTTGGTTATATTTAAACTAGAAATTTAAATTTTATTTATGAATTTGAATCAGTAACTAATTATTTTATGATAAACATGTGGAGACTATATCCAAAATAGGAGTTATTTGCCTCCAATTACAAGCTGGAATCATATTAAAAATAACTATAGTTATATAAATACATATATATAATATATGCAAATATATGTATATATACGCACAAACTTAAATATATTGTTAAGGAGGAAGAAATTTTTTCTACACTTTTAAGTTCTTCAGGCTGGTCTAAGAAATAGATTGACATGAGACAGCTCAACGGGAGAAAATCAAACAAAAGTTTAACAGCATGTACAGACATGAGAGACCCAGAAAAATTGAGTAACTCTCCCAAATGACCGAAACCCCCACCGTAAATACCATTTTTAGCTAAATACAAGAAAGAATGTCTGGGATAGTGGTTTGGGCTTCAAAAGGGAGAAGGGCAATTCACATGGAGATGAAAGCAAGCCTTTGGTAAACAAGTATTTGCTGGGCCATGCAAAGACAACAGGGCACAGAGTAATCTCTGATCCCTAGGTCTTGCTGTTTCCCCACACTTAGACCATTTATTTGCAGATATCTCTGGTGATTTCAAGAACAGGACTTTTTTCTACATTTTCTAAGGCAATGTAACAAGAAAAAACCTCCAGAATATACTGTTTCTTAAAATTAACAGCCTAAATTAATCCCCATGCCAAAGACACACACCCTGGGGTAGCAAATTTTGCTCCCCTATGCCTCCTTTTTCTTTCTTACGTGGATATGAAGTAAGAGTTTAGATTCCCATAGGCTCTCACAGCCATATGGTCAGGCACATCAAGTAACTGGAAGGTTGGGAGTTAAAATTTGAGACATTTGTATAGTCATGTCTCTCTTTCCAAAAGTTATAGTATCCACACTGGCCAACAGGGGATACAACAGGGTCTTATTCCAAGATGGCTTCTTAAAGCACGTCTTCCCCTACAAATGTATATGTCTGTGACTTCCATTCATAGTATTCACATCATTCCCATGTTTTCTTGAGACTGAATTCTTTCTACAAGTAACTGACATGTGCTCCTGAAGAAAAATGCATCCCTGTCTTCATGAAAATGCAAATTAGGAAATTAATTCCCAGCTTCACAGGCTGGACATATTCTCAGGCAATAAAGCATGTCAGAGCAGTATAAAATTAGCAGGAAAAAAAACAATATGAGTCTTGAAATAACACCCAGACACCTGAGTGCTTCTTTCAGAAAATAGGGACTCTAAGCCCCATGCTTAAAGGTCTTAGAAAACCTAAAATGTCCCCAGTTCTAAAGAACGATTTATCCTTGTTATAGTGCTGTAGCAGATTTCTCATATGCAAAATAAATATTTACACAGCCTGAAAAACTAAATGTTTTATACCTGAAACCACTGCCTGCATCTGCTTAGGCATTTCCACCTCCAGCTTCTCTAACAGTCCCTGAACAGTGGTCCATAGTGTTCTCTATGTCTTGTACAGAGATCTTTACAGATGTAACAACTGATGATAGAAAGGGGTCATAAATGAATACCTATGTTCTGGCAGGCACTTACTATTTATCGTTAATGATTTCACGACAACCATATGAGGCACGTAGCATTCTAATTTGCTTCCAAAGACAAGGAAGAACCTGAGACACAGGAAAAGCAAGTATTTGATTTCAATTTTACAAAGTTAGGAAGTTGAAAAATTAGGTTTGAAAAGAAGACATTCTATTATATGAAGCCTGAAGTGTTTGCCTATCTAGAAAGCCAATTTAGTTTTCACAAGGATAGCCAGTGTCTGAAGTTTTGAACTTTTTGAGAGGAAGGTCCTGTTCAGTGTGTAGTGTCCTGGACCTAGTCCAGTACTTGGCATAGGCTAGGTACTCATTAACGAATGGTTTAATAAAAGAGGAGGGTGAACGGGGAGGATATTTTAGGTAGTATAGGATGTTTCAGTGTCCTACTCTCTTAACTTATATTCAAATCTGACAGCTCATTTATAAACTGTTGTCGATTATCACCAAGGAATTAGAGGTATTCATTTTCCTCATGGCAGACTGGAGGTACCAGATGATTTCCTTTCATTGAATACTCGCTCTCAGGCCAAGAAAGTAACAAAAATATGTAACTATTTTTGTATTTTTACCTGCTGACTTTGATTTGCCTCCATTGCTAAATCAGTGCTTATAGGAAACTATAGCTTTAAATGGGGCTTTCCAAGTGGTTCAGTCGGTAAAGAATCCACCTGCATTGCAGGAGACTCAGGAGACATGGATTCGATCCCTGGGTTGAGAAGATCCCCTGGAGGAGGGCAGGGCAACCCACTCCAGTACTCTTGCCTGGAGAATCCCACGGACAGCCTAGTGGGCTACAGTCCATAGGGTTGCAAAGAGTCAGACACAACGAAGCAACTGAGCACGCATGCACTTATCTTTAAACGCTTATGTCAGAAAAAGAAAAAAAAAAATCTAAAAGTCAGTAATTGAGACTCTCACTTTTAATGAAGGAAGGAGAACAAATTAAACCCATAATAAAGAGTAGGGAGGAAATAATAGAAATGTAGAAACCAGTGACATAAGAAAGATTTAAGAAATAGAGAAAACCCAATAAAATCAACATCTGGATTTTTTATAATACTAGTAATCCTATAGCCAGAATAAAGAAGTAAAAAGAAAATACATATACACATTACCAATATCAGAATGAAAAGTGGTGTATTAGTACAAGTCCTATAATCTTTATAGGATAGTAAGTGAAATTGCTCACCCCTGGAACTGCTGTGGGAGATCTGTGGACCCACTCCCCAGTGAAAGAGTCATGTGTGCTAAGTCACTTCGGTCATGTCCGACATTGTGCAATCCTATGGATTGTAGACCACCAGGCTCCTCTGTGCATGTGATTCTCCTGACAAGAATGCTGGTGTGGGTTGCCATTTCCATCTCCAGGGAATCTTCCTGGCCCAGGGATCAAACCTGCATCTCTTAAGTCTCCTGCATTGGCAGGAAGGTTCTTTGCCACCAGTACCACCTGGGAAGCTCAAAATTTTTATTATTTATAAAAAACAACAACAACAACAACAACAACAATTTAAATTCTATGGAACTTATCCTATGGGCATATAGCAATGGGAGAAACATTTATTCAAGAAAATCAATCAAATCTTAGTAAGGACAACAAGTTTGTGCTTCTTGAGCTATGACCCTTCTGCTCCAGCCCCATCTCTTGTTCAGCAGGAAGAAACACTTCAGATGATGTGTGACTGAGAAAGCAGGTTTCTTCTCTGCTAGTTCTCAGTCAAAGGATTCGGTATCTCATTGGGAAGGGCAGATCTCCAGTATGTCACACTATCTTCAGCTGCAAGGTGCAGAGACTATATTCCTAGAAAGTATGGCTAAGAGTTGGTATCTATAAATTACTCACTTTAAAGACTCACATATGCTGAAAGTACAAGGTTGGAAAAAGACATTTATGCAAATAGTAACCAAAAGAGATCAGGATGTCTATATTTATATCAGACAAAATAAACATTAAGTCAAATACTGTCACAGGAAACAAAAAAGGACATTATATAAAGATAATGGGTCAAATCTCCCAGAAAGATATTACAGTTATAAATATAAATACACACACAGTATCAAAGCATCCAAATATATAGACATTGACAGGACTGCAGGAAGAAGTACACAGCAACACAATAATAGTGGGAGACTTCAGTATCTCACTTACAGTAATAAACAGAATAACCAGATAGAAAAATCAGTAAAGACAAAGAAGACTTGAACAATGGCTGGATGAATCACAAGTTGGAATCAAGAGTGCTGAGGGAAATATCAATAACCTCAGATATGCAGATTACACCACCTTAATGGCAGAAAGTGAAGAGGAACTAAAGAGCCTCTTGATGAGGGTAAAAGAGGAGAGTGAAAAAGCTGGCTTAAAACTCAACATTCAAAAAATGAAGATCAAGGCATCTGGTCCCATCACTTCATGGCAAATATATGAGGAAAAAGTGGAAACAGTGACAGATTTTCTTTTCCTGGGCTCCAAAATCACTGCAGATGGTACCTGCAGCCATGAAATTAAAAGATGCTTGCTCCTTGGAAGAAAAGCTATGACAAACCTAGACAGTGCATTGAAAAGCAGTGACATAACTTTGCTGACAAAGGTCCATATAGTCAAAGCTTTGGTTTTTCCAGTAGTCATGTATGGATGTGAAAGTTGGACAATAAAGAAAGCTGAGCACTGAAGAATTAATGCTTTTGAACTGTGATGCTGGAGAAGACTCTTGAGAGTCCCTTGGACAGCAAAGAGATCAAATCAGTCAGCCCTAAAGGAAATCAACCCTGAATATTCATTGGAAGGACTGATGCTGAAGCTGAAGCTCTAATATTTTGGCCATCAGATGCAAGGAGCTGATTAATTGGAAAAGACCCTGATGCTGGGAAAGATTGAGGGCAACAGTGGATGAGATGGTTGGCTGGCATCAGCATCTCAATGGAGATGAGTGTGAGGAGACTCCAGGAAAGGACAGATAGGCTGGCATGTGCAGTCCATGGAGTTGCAAAGAGTTAGACATGACTTAGGAACTGAATAACAACAACAGAACATACAGATCTTACAGACATACATACAATATTCAGCCCAACAGCAGCAGAACAAGTCATGCTTCTCAAGTATATATGAGGTATTCTACACAATAGATCATATAATAGGTCACAAGGATTAACAAGTTTAAGAAGACTGTAATCATACTATGTAGTTTTTCTAACCAGAATGGAAAAATCTAGAAGTCAATAGCAAAAGGAAAACCAAAAAAATTGCAAATATGTCAAAATTAAATAGAACAGCTCTGAACAACCAATGTGTCAAAGGGAAAATCAAAAGGGAAATTAAAAAAAAGTTTAAAGCAAATAAAAATGAACACACATACCAAAGTCAATGAGAGGAGGCAAAAGCAGCACAAAAAATTCATAATAATAAACATCTACATTAAAAAAGAAAGATCTCAAATAAAGAACATAAATTCATACCTCAAGAAACAAGAAAAGGAAGAGAGAATTAAGACTGAAGTTAGTATAAAAAGAAAATAATAGGGATTAGATCAGAGATAATTAAAACAGAGAACAGAAAACAATAGGAAAAACATCTCAACAAACTTAGGTTTGTTATTTTTTTTGGAAAAAAACATAAAATCAACAAACTTTTAGTTAGAATAACAAAGAAAAAAGTGAGAGTACAGAAACAAAATCAACAAATGAAAGTGGAGCTATTACAACTGATGCCACAGAAATAGAAAGTATCATAAGAGATCACTATGAACAATTATACACCAAAGAACTGAATAACTAGAAAACTTGGATACATTCCTAGAAATATACAGAAAAATAACTGGTAAGGAGATTGAATCAGTAATCAACAACCTTCCAAAAAAGAAAAATTCAGGACCATATGGCTTCACTGGCACATTCTACTTAACATTTAAGGAATTAAAGGCAATCCTTCTGAAACTCTTTCACAAAATTGAAGAGGAGGGAACAGTTCAAAACTTAGTTTATGAAGCTAGAGTTACCCTGTTACCAAAACCAGACAGAGACACTACAAGAAAAGGAAATTACAGGCTAACATTCCATATGAACACAGATGCAAAACCGAATTCAACTGCACATTCGAAAGATTATACACCATGACCAATTGGGATTTATCCCTGGGGATGCAAGAAGGATCAACAAACAAAAACCCATTTAATGTGATATACCACATTAAAAGAATAAGAATAAAAACTGCATGATCATCTAATAAAAGCTGAAAAAGCATTTAGCAAAATCCAGCAGTCTTTAATCATAAAATTAACAAACTAGGAATAGCAGGGGATTAAATAAACATCTATCTATCTATATTTGCTCAGTCATGACCAACTCGTTGTGGTCCCATGGACTATATCCTGCCAGACTCCTCTGTCCATGGAATTCTCTAGGCAAGGATACTGGAGTGGGTTGCTATTTCCTTCTCCAGGGGACCCTCCCAACCCAGGGATCAAACTTGGGTCTCCCGCATTGCAGGAAGATTCTTTACCGTTTGAACAAAGTTTACATATAAATAGCCCAGAGCTAACATTGTCAACAACAAAAAACTGAAAGCTTTTCCAGTGAGATCAGGAAGACAAGGTTGCTTACCCGTGCCACTTATCTTAGCATAGTATTGTAAGTTCTAGCCTAGGAATGAGGCAAGAAAAATAAGTAAGAGGCATAAAAAAATCTCAAAGGAAAGAGTAAAATTGCCTCTATTTGCACATGACTTGAATTCATATATGGAAAACCCCCAGTCTCCATCACAATACTGTTAGAACTAATAGATGAATACAGTAAAGTTTCAGGATACAGAAATCAAAATATCAAAATTATTAATAATAATAATGAAATATCTGAAAAAAGAATTACAAAAACAACTGCATTTATAATAGCATTAAAAATAATAAAATAGTTAAGAATAAACCTAAGGAAGTGAGACACTGCACCCTAAATGTTACAAACCCTGATGAAAAGAAATTAAATGAGATGCAAACAAATTGAAAGTAATTCCATGTTCATCTATCAGAAGACTTTATATTGTTAACATGTTTATATTACCCAAAGTGATTTACAAATTCAATGCAATCCTTATAAAAAATTCCAAAGGCATTTTTACAGAAGTAGGAAAAACGACTATTTTTTTGCTTGTTTGTTTTACTTTTTGGCCCCACCTCATGGCACATGTGCCCCCTGGAGTGGACTAGAAGTGCAAGTCTTAACCACTGGACCAGCAGGGAAGTTCCTAAAATTTATATTAATTTTAAAATTTTAAACAAAGTGCCTCTAAGAGTAAAAAAAAAAGAAAAGAAATTCTGAAAATGGACAATTGTGTAGGCATTACACAGCCTGATTTCAAAATATATTACTAAACTGTAGTCACTAAAGCATGCTATCAAGATAAAGACAGACATACAGATTAACAGAACAGAACACAGAGTCTAGAAACAGCCCCACACATGTGTGGCCAACTGATGTTCTACAAGAGTGTCAAGAATGCACTATAAGGATAGGATACTATCTTCAATAAATGGTGTTGGGAAAAATGAATATTCACATGCAAAAAAAATCAAACTGGGCCTTTATCTTATACCAGAAACAAAAATCAGCTCAAAATTTAAAGACTCAAATATAATATTTGAAACTGTAAAATTCTTAGAAGAAAATATAGGGGAAAATCATGGAATTTGTCATGGAATTGTCTTGCCAATGATTTCATGAATATTCATGATTTCACCAAAATCACAGAAAATAAAAGCAAAAATAGATGAATGGGACTGCGTCAAACTAATAGGCTTCTACTCAGAAAGAAAATAAGCAAAGTGGGTAGATCATCTATGGAAAAAGCAAAGATACTATAATCCATATATCTGATACAAGGTTAATTTCTAAAATATTAATATTAAAAACTGCTATAACTACAAATGAAAGGAAAATTAATAATATGATTTAAAATGGACTAAGAATATGAGTAGACATTTCTCTAAAAAGACATACTAATGCCCGACGTATATGAAAAGATGCTCAATGCCACTATTTATCAGGGTAATAAATTCAAATCAAAGCCACAGTGAGACAGTGCCTCATACCTGTTTGGATAATTATTATCACTAAAACAAAAGATATCAACTGCTAATGATAACGTGGAGAAATGGAACTCTTGTACATTGCCGATGGGAAAGGAAAATGATGTAGCCACTAAGAAATACAATGCAAAGGTTCATCAGAAAATTAAAAACATAACTATTATATGACCTAGAAACCCCACTTCTTGGCATTTATCCAAAAGAGTTGAATTCAGCATCTTAAATAGTAATTTGTACTCTTATGTTTACTGCAGCACTATTGACAATAATCAAGATGTGGAAAGAATCTAAATGTTTATGAATAGGTGAATGGGTTATAAAAAGGAGGTATACACACAATGCACATCATTCAGTATCAAAAAAGAAAAAAAAAATCCTGCAGTATTGACAACTTGAGTGAGCCCTGATGACATGCAAAATGTAATAATCAAGTCATAGAAAGACAAATGGTGCATGATTCCATCTATATGAGGTATCTAAAATAGTCAAACTCGCAGAAGCAAAAAACAGACTAGCAGTTGCCAGTAGCTGGGTGGAAGTGGGTAGGCGGAGTTGTTAATCAAGGAGTATAAAAGTTCAGTATTCAAGATGAATTAGTTCTAGAGATCTGCTGCACAATATTCTACCTATAGATAACAATATATTGTACACTTAAATCCTTCAAGAGTGGACATCTCATAAGCGTTCTTACCACAATTTAAAAAATAAAGTTTAATCTCTCAGGAAGATGTAATAATTATAAATATATATGCAGCTAATAACAGAATCCTAAAATCGAGGAAGCATAAAAACTGGCAAAATTGAAAGGGGAAACAGACAATCCAACAGTTACAGTTGCAGACTTTAGCACCACTTTCAAAATGACAGAAAAATTAATCAGAAGATCAACAAGAAAATGGAAGCTTTGAACAATACTATGATCCAACAAGGACTAACAGACATCTACAGAACATTCTAAACTGCTATATGAATATTCATGTCTACAAAGAAGTTATACAACTGTCCAATAAGCAAATGAAATGATGTTCAATAATACTAGCCACAGTGAGATACCATGTCACACATACTAGGATGCCTAAAATAAAAAAGACAGGTTAACAAGTGTCAGCAAGAATGTGGAGGAACTGGAATCATTCATTGCTGGTAGGAATGTAAAATGTTGCAACCCATTTTGTAAAACGGTCTGGTTCTTACCCAAATGGTTAAACATAAAGCTACGATGTGACCCAGCAAATTCCACTCCTAGGTATTTATCCAAGATAACTGAAAATACGTCTACACAAAAACTTGTACACCAATGTTCATAGAACCACCGTTCATAATAGGTAAAGAATGTATACAATCCAAATGTCTATCAACTAAGGAATGAACAAATTAAAAGTGGTGTATTTGTACAATGGGATATTATTCAACAGTAAAAAATGAAGCTCTAACACATGCTACAACACGGATGAAACTTAAAAATATTATGGAAAGTGGAAGAAGTTAGTTACAAAAAAATATGACATCATCCATGATTTCATTTATATTCATTTATATAAAATGTCCAGAATAGGAATATACATGGACAGAAATTACATTAGTGGTTGCCTAGGACTGAGGTTTGTAGGAAGAAGTGCACAGCAACCTCTGATGGGTACTGGAATTCTTCCTGGACGGACAAAATGTTCTAAAACTGACTGTTGTGGGTTCATAAGGAATCGATAAAATTTCCAAAATGAAACAAGACAAAAAATTTTTGAATTGTACATTATATAGGGTTGAATTACATGATATGTGAAGTATATCTCATTAAAGCTGCTATTTAAGTGGGAGAAAAACTGAATATTATAAAGAAAGCCATGTCAATAAATTAGACAGCTTAGTTTTACTGTAAAAATTCCATAAAAGACACAAATGATGAAAACTAGCACAAGAAGAAAGCAAATTCCACTTAATTCAACTGGCTTCCCTGATAGTTCAGTAGGTAAAGAATCCGCCTGCAATGCAGGAGACCCTGATTCGACTCCTGGGTTGGGAAGATCCACTAGAGAAGGGATAGGCTACCCACTCCAGTATCAAAGAGTAAGACATGACTGAGCTTTCAACAATATATTATCTTCACTTTCAATAATATATTAAACAATATATTTATTTATATATTAATTTATTTGTTATATATTTATAATATTAATTTATTCATATATGTAATATATTTAAATAATTAGGCAATATATTAAAATGATATATTAATATATTATTTTCATTTTCAACAATACATTAAGCTTCAAAAATCCTTTAGGTATATTCTATCAAACACATAAAGGGGAAATAATATAAATTCTACACTAACTCTTTCAGAACATTAAGTAGAAAGAAATATTGCCCAACACATTTTATGGGACCAAGTTTATCCTTATTCATAAAATAAACACTATAAAGAATAAACATTACCAACCAATTTTCCTCATGAAATTAGAAAAAAAATCTTTAAGATAATATTAAAAAATAAAATCCAATATGTAAAACTGATAAAAATAATGACTGAGCAGAATTTTTATGAGGAAGCAAGGTTCTTTTAACATGTGAACAGCAATCAATTCTATTTACTTTACTAATGAAATAAAGGAGAAAAATATAATTATTTTATATATGCTGAATTTGTTGTTGTATAGTCACAGCCCCATAGACTATAGCCCACCAGGCTCTTCTGTCTATGGGACTTCCCAGGCAAGAATATTAAGTGGGTTGCCATTTCCCTTCTCCAAGGAAAAAATGTGCTGAATAGCATTTGCCAAAAGTCAACACATATTCATCGTACAAACTAAATAAAGAATAGAAAATAACTTCCTAAAACTGATGAAGGACATTTATGAAAAATCCACAGCTAAAATCATGTTTAAAGGTAAAACAAGGAATACCACTTGCCTAAGACTGGGAGTTACAGGTTATATACACTCACCACTTTTATTCAGTATTGTACTAGTGGTCCTATGTCAAATACAAACAGTGTTGTTTTTTTTAAAAGGTGCAATTTGTTAAAATACTTTGTGAAAGCATAAATGATTTAAAATGTACAAAATAATCTTGAAAAGGCTGGGAGCCACACTACCTAACAGTATTTAAGACAATGTCATATTTGCATCAGACAGATAGATTAACTGAACAGAACAGTAAGGAGAGAAGTAGAAATACACACATATACCCAGTTGGTTTTCAGTAAAAATGTCAGATGTCAAGATAATTCAGTGTGTGAAAGAATAATCTTTACAAAATGCAGCTGAAAAAACTGAATATCTATTTAGGAATTAAAAAAAAAAAAACACAAACTTTGACCCTTACTGCACACTAGATGTAGAAATTTACCCAAAATGGATTATTTAACTCAACTAAAACCATCCAACAAAAATAATTATAGGAGAAATAATCATGGATTTTGGGAAACCACAGTTTTCTTAGGTGGGTCCTAATTTGGAAGAACTACAAAAACAATTTGATTGGATTTTATGAAACTTAACTTTTGTAAAAACTTTTTAAAATTTGCATAGACTCTCCTCTTAGCAAGGAGGGTAGGAGCTACCCGGAGGGGTGTTGTGAGTCTAAGGGGGCACAAGACAGGGGCTTTGGCAGTAGTATTAAAGTTCCCTGAGGCTGGAAAATATATTTTAACAGAGATGACAAACATTAGGATTTCATTTGCCATCCTTATTTATATAGCATTGATAAATTTAAACATTAAGGGCCCATTTATTTTGTTCAGGTGTAGGAGGGCTGGGGGTTTAGAACTCAGTATTTTCATGATTATTCAAAGATGGAAGAGGAACTTTCTTCCTAATTGCTGTCAGCATGAATATTACTTGTTATTTACATAATTACTGACCTTGCAATCAAAACCTGAGAAAAGTGACAAGGTTATGTTCAAAACCTGAGAAAAGTGACAAGGTATATTAAACAGCTAACAAGCTTAGGCACAGTGTTATGTGATTTATAAGTATCAAATCAGATAATCTTATGGAAATCCTGTGACATGGTAATGTCCTTAATTTATAGCCAAAGAAGCTGAGGTTTAACTAGGGCAGCTCCAGTGTTATGTGACTCACCCTATAATTGGTCCCATGTCATTCATTCTATGTTTGTTTCATTATAAATGTTTATGAAATTAGCTGGCTAAAAAAACTCAACTCCATCCATCAATCAGTAACTCAGATCTGATCAAATCAATGCCATATGATAGAAATAGCAATGAATCAGGCCTATTTCATCCTTGGAAAGTTTCAGGATTATGTAAAGTACTTATTTCCCTTTGGCAAAACTTTGGCAAATTAAAATCCCTGTAATATCTTATAGAATCACAATTTAGCTGAAAGAGAAATTGATATTTCCTTTTAGAGATGAAGGGCCTGATGTCCTGAAGTGTGAAGTGTAAAATGTTTTTCCAAAGTGATGTTGGAAGACGACAGCTTTAGATTACCAAATTCCAAATTCTGCCCTCTCATTGTTATTCCAAGTGTCTCCAGGATTATGCTGGATATAAAATCTCAGGAGGATCAGAATGTACAGTGAATCAAAGGAAACACGCAATCCTGGTGGCATCCCTGACTCTTCTTAATGCACACTGAGAAGAACATCAAGAATGCAACAGAAGAACAGCAAGGATGCAACAGGAGTTGACAGCAAGGCAGCAGGAGCCTGAAGTATGGAGGTGAGTGAACCTAAAGGCAAGTATCATTAGCATCAGATGTTGGATGGACAACTTATTGATTTTCTTTTCACTTTAGTCACGATGCACATCAGTAAATATCAGATCATGTCCTGGGAGCCAAGTTGGAACATTGGCAACACTCAGGAAAACTAAAGCCTTGAAAGGGAGGCTATTGTCGGAAACATCTCATGTCCATAATCCCTCATGAGCAGTCTTATGTCAGAGAAGGTAACCTATTCTGGCATTTTTCCAAGAACTGCATGGTACCACAGCTTCCTGCCTGTGGTTCTACAGTTCTTTCTAATATTCACAGTTAGATAAACAGAATAGTAAGGAAGCCTGTTCATCCTTTTCCTGGGAGGAGACTACAGCAGGTATACTTTCATTACCATGTGGCAAATGAAGGGTGATTCTGGAAAGTCTATGAATCCTCAAGTACCCCATCATAATCTCAGCCCTACAGACCCAATGCCTTCCAAGAAAAAAAAAAATCTTGGACTCTGCAAGCTCAGAGGTATTCATTTCCAGACAGCAGTAGTGCTACTACATTGCCCCCAGAAACTGCCACCCATTCTTTCTCAGCTTCTCAGACCATCAGGCAAGGAAAGGAGTCACTGCCATGACATGTGTATTTAGAGGGAGTTCAGACTACTGTTATAAAACAGGGTAGGGAAACCTGTTTGACATCTAAATGATCCATTCAGGAATCTGCTGACTGGCTATGATGGCAAATGAACAAGCATAGCATCCTGATTCAAAGACATAAACCTTGCTGACTCAGTCAGGAATGAGGGGTTGTCACCATCCCCCCCGCCCCGGGGCAATTCACCTGTACCAGAAGATAGGAATCCGGAATCAATGGTAGATGAAGATAGTAAGTTTTGGTCTAGAATGCAGCTGAATAGTTAAACTCTAATACCATAAATATTCTCCTTATACAATTCATCCAGGGCGGGGAAAAAAGTGTACCAGAATCCTGAAGGAGTTGCTCCATGAACTTTCAAGATACAAGTACAGACATGCTTCATTTTATGGTGCTTCACTTTGTGTGTTTGTGTGTGTAAAGTCGCTCAGCTGTTGTCTGACTCTTTGCGACCCCATGGACTGTAGCCTGCCAGATGCCTCTGTCCATGGGATTTTCCAGGCAAAAATACTGGAGTGGGTAACCATTTCCTTCCCCAGAGTGCTTTACTTTACTATACTTCAAAGACAGTGTTTTTGTTTTTAACAAACCAAAGGTTTGTGGCAACCCTTCCTAAAGCAAGTCTATTGGTACCATTTTCGCATTAGCATTTGCTCACTTTGTGTCTCTGTGTCACATTTTGCTAATTCTTGCAATGTTTCGAGCTTTTTCATTATTATTACATTTGTTATGGTGATTCATGATCACCGATCTTTGATGTTACTATTTTAAGAAGATTATGACTCCTTGAAGGCTCAGATGAGGATTAGCATTTTTTTAATAAGTAGCATATTTTAAAATTTAGATATGTACATTGTTTTTTTAGACATAATGCTATTTCACACTTAACAGACTACCATATAAACATAACTTTCTATGTACTGGCAAACCAAGTTCATGCCAGTCACTTTACTGCAATATTCATTTTACTGAGATGGTCTGGTCTGAACCCTCAACATCTTCAGGTTATTTCTGTAGATCCAAGTACCTAAGAGGTAAAACTGTAATGGACATGGCGTTGCACTGCCCAGATCTACCCTCTTAGGGACTGAAACATTCATTCAGTCAACAGCTCTAGTGTTAACAGCCAACAGCACAAAACTTGGTTTCTCTCCATATTGTTAGTGAAAGTGGGGTCCCATTGCTTGCTGCTCAAAAGTCAATAAAGAGGCAAGGATGGTGGAAAGGAATGCTTGCTTTATTTTTGAGGTTGGCCACTAGGAGCAATGGTGGACTAATGCTCAGAGGCCAACTCCATGTCCTCCCATCTCCTCTTCTGACAACCATTGGGCAAGAAATTTTGAAGAGTTAAAGGGGAGTTTCCAAGGGGAGGGGCTATTAGGTAGAAGGAGGGAGTTACATGGAGAAACATCATCAGTTCTGACAGTCATCTTGAAGTTGGTTATGCAGTGGTCTGATCAGTGATCTTGATTGTCTTAAGTACAGTTAATCTTCATTTCCAAGATTGGTTCATTCTCATTTTCTTTAGGCCAATTCCTGGAATGGTCGCAACTTATGTCATATAGCCTGAGCATCATGTGGTCAAACTTCTTCCATCAGGTGGGCATTTTAGTATATACAGTGCAGCTCAAAGTATATGGGTCAGAATACTATCTATAGCCCTTGAGGAGGAATTTAAGGTCCTTGACTTTGCTTAATGACTGTTTTTATTTTGTCCTATTTGCTCTCCTTTGTTTCTGCATTTTCTCACTTCTCTGATTAAACTGACTCTCTGGCTATAGTTTTTCTACAGACAAAAGGCAGACAGAGGACATGAGGGGAAAGGGCCATAGCATTTTGCTCCATTTCAATACCATTTGTCCTTGGTTGAAGAAAACTATCTTGTCCAAGATCACTTCCCCCCATCACCCCACTTCCTGGGGCAAACTTCATCTAGTGAAGGGAGGACAAGAGAGTAGAAGGCCACAGAGCATTAACTGAGAACTTTGTTTTTACTGTTTGGTAGCCAAATGCCTCTACCCAATCTTGCTTCTTTTACTCTCCAAAAGTGTTGGGGAACACACAATACAGTGAAGTTTCCATATACATCCTAAAAAGCTAACCTGGGACATCCTCATTTTTACCTTTCCTGTGTGCTTCTTTTTCTTCTTTTGGCAGGGGGGGATAGTTCCATATTTATATCTGGGATAATTATTTTTAAGGTTTTGGTATATTTTATAGGCAATTTCTATAATTTTTAGCTTGATAAATTTTCATGTTTTAAGTTTTTTGCTTACAGTTCTCTTTCTTTTTTTTAAATGTATTAATTGTAATGATTTTAAAGTTTTTTCTGAAAATCCTGATTTTTAAAAAATCTTTTATTCCTTGTTTTCTATTGATTCGATGTCCCTTAATCTTTATTTTTGCCATGTATGTATCATAATTTATTGATTGGATCCTGGATTTACGAACCAAAAAAAAAAAAAAAACAAAACAGGAAATCTTGATGATGTTTTCTTTCTGTGAAGACACATTTTCTCTTGTCACAAAGGTAGTGTTGCAGTAAATGATCTTTGTCCTTTTAAGGACAGTTTTCAGCTTTATTGATCTATGTTAGTTTTGTGTTTAATCCTAGGAATCATTCTCATTGTTAATGCCAAGTCCTTCTGGGGTCTCAGCAAAAATCCCCAGGTATTTACTAAGGACCCTCTTGGCAGTGTTTGAACTGTATCCCTCATCACCCCGGCTCTGAGTGACACCAGAAATCTGTGCTCTGTTCTTTGATTTACTAAACTTTTGTGCTGGGTTTCATGGAGTTTTCCTGTTGTGTGAAGGATTTGGAAGTTATCCAAAGACTTGAGGATATTTGTATGCAGATTTTTAGACTTGTTTCTCTGTGAGTCTCTCTGTTCCAAAATGTCACTCACATTTTCGCTATTGCTGGCCTGAGGTTTGGTCTCTCTTTAGACTCTTCTGTTCGCTAAACTGACACTTAGGGCTTGGGGCTCTATTTCCTGCACTGCCAACCAGAAAATGTCCCCAGAAAAACTCAAGGTCAGTGTGTCCTTCATCTTGTGTATTACCCTTATTTCAAGTACCATGCCCCCTCAGGTGCTACTTTAGTTAGTGCTCTTCAATACAAACATCTAACTGTATATATCATACATGGATATATTTGTGTATGTGTTTGTGTGTTAATGTGTATCTATAGTTCTTTTCTATAGGAAGGTTAATCTAATACATGTTTTGATAAGCTGTATCTCTGCTCTCTTGGTAACTTCATTTTTTAATTTCTATTTCAATGCAGCCTATATATCAGTGTACTGAAACATTTACTATTCTCTGAACGTTGCGCCGCCTTCTTCTTCTTATTTTTTTACATACTGTCTTCCCTCTTTCTTTTTGGTACCATTCTCTACTTAATTGACTCTGTTCATGTCTACTTGTCTTTCCAGTTACTACTCAAACATCCTTGACTGTCTCTTTTTCCTGACCATGGTGATTTGGTTAATTCTTGCATATGATACCTTGAAACATCCTTAATTGTCCCCTTACCATTTTCATAATACATTATAATCAGACATTTATATTTCTGCTTTCCCTCCCAGATGGTGAGTTTGTTTGTTTGTTTGTTTTGGTTTTGTTTTAAGACAGAAAACTGTACATTTCAATATCCTCAGGCTTTCCGGTATAGTGCCTGACATATAGCATACACTATACCATGTCTCAGTGGCCTTATGAGTAAGTATTTTCATCTCCATCATCACAGACTTTACAGTCAGAGTGACTGTTTTAAAGAGGTGAGTCTTTGAGCCCAACTATCCATGAAGGGAAAAGTTGGTGAGGCGAAAAATCTGTCACTATAAGTCCAGAGACTCTCCCAGCTGACACTAACCCCAAACCTTTGTGTGTGTGTGTGTTCATTCACTAAGTGGTGTCCAACTCTTTGTGACCCCATGGACTGCAGCATGCCAGGGTTTCCTGTCCTTCATTATCTCCCGGAGTTGCTCAAACTCATGTCCATTGAGTCAGTGATGCTATCCAATCATCTCATCCTCTGTTGCCCCCTTCTTCTCTGGCCCTCAACCTTTCCCAGCATCAGGGTCTTTTCCAATGAGTCGGCTCTTCACATCAGGTGGCCAAAGTATTGGAGTTTTCAGTTTCAGCATCAGTCTTTCCATGAATATTCTGGGTTGATTTCCTTTAGGATTGACTGATTTGATCTCCTTGCTGTCCAGGGACTCTCATGAGTCTTCTCCAACACCACAATTTGAAAGCATCAGTTCTTCAGTGATCAGCTTGCTTTATGGCTCAACTCTCACATCCATACATGACTACTGGAAAAACCAGAGCTTTGACTAGACAGACCTTTGTCAACAAAATGATGTCTCTGTTTTTTAATACATTGTCTAGGTTTGTCAAAGCTTTGCTTCCAAGGAGCAAGTGTATTCTAATTTCATGGCTGCAGTCACCATCAGCAGTGATTTTGGAGCTCGAGAAGATAAAATATGCCACTGATTCTACTTTATCCCCATCAATTTGCCATGAAGTGATGGGACCAGATGTCATGATCTGTGTTTAGTGAAAACTGAGTTTTAAGTCACCTCTTCACTCTTTTCTTTCACTTTCAACAAAAGGTCTTTAGTTCCTCTTCACTTTCTGCTATTAGAAAGGCATCATCTGTATATCTGATGTTGTTGATATTTCTCCCAGCAATCTTGATTCCAGCTTGTGAGTTATCCAGCTGGTATTTCACATGATGTACTCTGCAGAGAATTTAAATAAGCAGGGTGACAGTATACACCCTTGACATACTCCTTTCCCAGTTGAATTAATGTCAAGTTCTAATTGTTGCTTCTTGATCTGCATACAGGTTACTCAGGAGGCAGCTAAGGTGGTCTGGTATTCCCATCTCTTCAAGAATTTTCCACATTTTGCTGTGATCCACACAGTCAAAAGCTTTAGTGTAGTCAGTGAAGCAGATTTTGTTTTTTTGCCTTTCGTTTGTTTTTTTCTGGAAATCTCTCGCTTTTTCTGTGATCCAACAGATGTTGGCAATTTGATCTCGAGTTCTTCTGCCTTTTCTAAACCCAGCTTGTACATCTGGAAGTTCTCGGTTCACATACTATGGAAGCCTAGCTTGGAGGATTTTGAGCATTACCTTGCTAGCACGTGAAATGGGCACAACCTTTATGTTGGTTGAATTACTTGGACACATTAATTTTGGTTAGATTACTTTTCCCAATATCAGCTTACCTCTTTAATGCCTATTTACTACCCACCTCATTTGTACATCTCTAAAAAATGCAACCTAGTAATTTCATCTTAAATAACACTGTTTACTCTCCTATACTGTTCCTTTCTCCACACTTAGGCAAATTCAACATATTTGCCTTTCAAGGGGCAGACTATATTTCCTCCGTTCCATGAAACCTCTCTGGTTTTCCCCATGCTTTTTTCTTCCTGTGTCTGATTTACCATCTGAGCCTCTCAGACTCACACTCAATTTTTTTTTGGGGGGGTGGGGGCAAATTTTCTGTGGACTTTATCTTGCCTTCACAATAGACTATTTGTTTCACGACGATGGATAGTAGGTGTTTTATCTTCCCCTGTGTTTTCAAATATTAAAGGAACCAGCACATTGGTGAGTTTGTAAGAGAAATCACAAGAAGTACTGCTTAATTAAATGTATAGTCATCTGTCTCTTTTAGTTGGAATTATTGCAATTATATTGATTAATAAAGGATTTTTCTCTTTTTAGAGAGTATTCTCATAAGAGCTTAATAACTTTTGCCTTATCCAAATTACTATAATTTTATCACACATTTACTTAGCAGTACTTTCTGACATTGTCTTCAAATTCTTTCCTTCTCTGTCTCTGTCTCCCCTAACTTAGCCTCATTGAAAATATAAAATTATGAGTTAAACATACCATTTAAACTTCATTTTTCCCTGATATCTGTGCAAAAATATTTTAAAAATATTTCTCTGTATTATCTCAACTCTCCTGCAAGTCACCAAACTATACTGTTCATATGGAGTACAGGTCAGCCTTAGTTTATTTTCTTGTTTATTATATTTTATCTATCTTAATTTGTCTTCTTAGAAAGACATTGTTTCATTATAATTACATGTCATCTTGGTGCCAATCAGCTTGGGGAATGAATCCAGGCTCTACCTCTAAACTTCTGCCTGTTCTGCTTCGGCTTTTATCTCTTTGGGCTAATTTTTATATCATTAGCTTTGAGTCCAAATTCTGTCTGTCTAAAGCATTTAGACTGATAACTCGGTTTCGCAGTCTGCCTGGCCTTTTCACTGGGCTCCTTCTCATTTTAACCATGGATCTCCATTCACTTTCCCTGAGCCCAGTCCTCATTCATCATAGTAGTGGTTATGAAATGGGAAGGGCTTGGACACATATGGCTCAAAGAACTCACCAACTGTGAAAACCAGTCTTGCCTTCTCACCCTGCCCAGCAGCAGCAGAAAGTATTTGCTTATGAATCAGACCCAGGTCTGTGTGCATATAATCTTCAGAAATATACTTAACTTCTTGAAGCTCAGTTTTTTTCATCTGAAAAAGATGTCAATATCCATACATGCCTGCTGGGCCGATGTGATGATTAAGTGAGAACATGAATTAATGTTTTTATTATTCCTGTCACAGCAACCTTTTCTCAGGGAACCAAAGACAAAAATTGAGAATTTTTTTTTTCCTGAGATGAATCTTTGTTAAAGATAAAAAGAGTGGATCAGTAATACAGAAATTACTAAGTGGAAAAAGAGATATACAGTAGATTAGAGACACAAAGCTACATGGGCAGGTGATCAAAGCAGAACCCTTCTGCTGGGGAGACATGAAGAGTGACTGTAGAGCAGTTCATCCTTGAAGGATGACTGACTGGAGGTCTGATTTACTTTCTTACTCAGGCATGCTCTCTTTCTAAGCAGTGTTCATGCTATTCAGAGTATTCATTCCATGTCCACCAGTTTGCTATTTTTACACTTGTCATCCTCTAGGGCAGGGCTGTGAGGTTTTTGATGGTTCTGTATGGTTGGTAGAAGAAACCAGTCAGTTGTAGGAGACAGCATGCTCTTGCTTATGACAGTGGGATGGTAGACATTGCTTGGACCTTCCATTAACTTGAATCATTCATAAGCTGTTCCTACCTACACATGTGCTTTCTCAGAGCACGTGGGAAAGCCTTTAAGTAGTGTGACCTCGTAGTAATAGAACCTGATTTGGTCAGGGAGCCAGAGACAGAGAGTCCTTTAAACTGATGATGATGACGATCAGGTACAGAGTTAACTTATTTATCCCAGTTGCATAAAATCCAAAAGAATTTTCATGAGAGATATCCTAAAGTGATTTAGCACAGCATGCAACCTTTGCTACATCCTTGAAATACAGAGTTCAATTTGCCTGAGACCTCAGGCTTGGGCAAATTAGAATTTCAAGCCTAGGAGGAAAAAAAAAAGAGAGAGAAAAAAGAGTCAAAGAGACATTTTAAATCTCAAGCAGAAACTATGACATCTCTCTCTGTCTGGATTTATCTGTGTCTCAGTGTGTGTCTTTGTTTTGGATAATACGAGGTTACTTTGTAAATGAGGTCTATTTCAATTCGTTGGATCTCAAAATTATTATCTACTTCTGGATATTGCTTTAATACCAAAGACCTTTCTGTGTCATCCCTTGGATGGTTGTAACTATAGCATCTTTAATATTCCTCTTTTTCAGTCAGTCCTGGGGAATGTCTCTCTTGCAGAATTAGGTGGTAGAGTCTACCAAGAAGAGTAAAGACATGACATCAGAGCTACTATCTATTAAAAACAATTGTAGTTGAAGATTTGTGTATATGAACTGTTTATTTTATCAATGTATTGGAGTATAGGACTTCCCTTATGTCTCAGCTAGTAAAGAATCCACCTGTAATATGGGAGACCTGGGTTCGATACCTGGGTTGGGAAGATCCCCGAGAGTAGGGAACAGCTACCCACTCCAATATTCTAGCCTGGAGAATTCGCAAAGAGTTGGACACAACTGAGCGACTTTCACTTTACTTCACTTATCTTGTGCATTAAAGCTGTTTGCAAGTAGACAAGCACTAATTGCTTCTGGGGTACTGGTTAAAACACTGTATTTATGTTTGTGGTTGTTTGGCCAGGCATATACAGAGGATTAGGGTAAGAGGCAGTGAGGATTAGCAATAAAACACATCTAAATATTTCTCAGGTTCCAAAGAAACTTGGGAAGGGCAGAAAATATCATAGAAAAAAGATAGGGATTTGATTTATTGATCTATATTTGAGTTTCAGCTCTGTCTCTTACCAGCCATGCAAGATTGACCAAATTATTTCCCCCAAATATAAAACCTAAAGCTTATAAATAGGATATAATTCTTCAGGTAGAGATAATAATAATAATATCTACTTCAAGAAGCTGTTTTGCTATTTAAGTGAAAGGATGCTTATGAAAGAGCCTGTATTAGTTTACCATTGTTGCTGTGGGCAAGAATCCCTTAGAAGAAATGGAGCAGCCCTCACAGTCAACAAAAGAGTCTAAAATGCAGTACTTGGATGCAATCTCAAAAATGACAGAATGATCTCTGTTGGTTTCCAAGGGAAACCATTCAATATCATAGTAGTTCAAGTCTATGCCCTGACCAGTAATGCTGAAGAATCTGAAGTTGAATGGTTCTATGAACACCTACAAGACCTTCTAGAACTGACACCCAAAAAAGATTTCCTTTTCATCATAGGGGACTGAAATGCAAAAGTAGGAAGTCGAGAGATACCTGGAGTAACAGGCAAATTTGGCCTTGGAATACAAAATGAAGCAGGGAAAAGGCTAACAGAGTTTTGCCAAGAGAACACACTGGTCATAGCAAACACCCTCATTCAACAACACAAGAGATGACTCTACACATGGACATCATCACATGGTCAATACTGAAATCAGACTGATTATATTCTTTGCAGCTGAAGATGGAAAAGCTCTATACAGTTAGCAAAAATAAGACCAGTAGCTGTGGCTCAGATCATGAACTCCTTATTGCCAAATTCAGACTTAAATTGAAGAAAGAGTGAAAACAACTAAACAATTCAGGTATGACTGAAATAAAATCCCTTATGATTATACAGTGGAAATGACAAATAGATTCAAGGGATTAGATCTGATAGAGTGCCTAAAAAACTATGGATGGAAGTTCACAACATTGTACAGGAGGCAGTGATCAAGACCATCCTCAAGGGGGGAAAAATGCAAAAAGGTTGTCTGAGGAGACCTTACTAATAGATGAGAAAAGAAGAGTAGCTAAAGGCAAAGGAGAAAAGGAAAGATATACCCATTTGAATGCAGAGTTCCAAATAACAAGGAGAGATAAGAAAGGCTTCCTCAGTGATCACTGTAGAGAAATAGAGGAAAACAACAGAATGGGAAAGACTAGAGATCTCTTCAAGAAAATTAGAGATACCAAGGGAACATTTCATGCAAAATGGGCACAATAAAGGACAGAAATAGTATGGACCATCGAGTCGGTGACATCATCCAACCATCTCATCCTCTGTCGTTGAAACTACTGCAAAATTGCACTCATCTCACACACTAGCAAAGTAATGCTGAAATTTCTTCAAGCTAGTCTTTAACAGTACAGGAACCGAGAATTTCCAGATGTTCAAGCTGGATCTAGAACAGGCAGAGGAACCAGAGATCAAATTGCCAACATCCGCTGGTTCACAGAAAAAGCAAGAGAATATCAGGAAAACATCTACTTCTGCTTCATTGACTTAAAACCTTTGACTATGTGGATCATGACAAACTGTGGAGAATTCTTAAAGATGGGAATACCAGACCACCTTACCTGCCTCCTGAGAAACCTGTATTTAGGTCAACAAGCAATAGTTAGAACCGGAGATGGAACAACAGACTAGTTCCAATTTGGGAAAGGAGTACATCAAGGCTGTATATTGTCAACCTGCTTATTTAACTTCTATGCAGAGTACATCATGTGATTTCAGACTGGATAAAGCACAAGCTGGAATCAAGATTACAGAGAGAAATATCAGTAACCTCAGATATGCAGATGACATTATGGTGAAAGCGAAGAGGAACCAAAGAGCCTTTTGATGAAGGTGAAAGAGGAAAGTGAAAAAGCTGGCTTAAAACTCAACATTCAAAAAATAAATATCATGGCATCTGGTCCCATCACTTCACGGCATATAGATGGGGAAACTATGGAAACAGGGACAGATTTTATTTTCTTAGGCGCCAAAATCACTGCACATGGTGACTGCAGCCATGAAATTAAAAGATGCTTGGTCCTTGGAAGAAAAGCTATGACTAACCTATACAGTATATTAAAAAGCAGAGACATTACTTTGCCAACAAAGGTCCATCTAGTAAGCTATGGTTTTTCTAGTAATCATGTATGGATGTGAGAGCTGGACTATAAAGAAAGCTGAGCACCAAAGAATTGGTGCTTTTGAACTGTGGTGTTGGAGAAGACTCTTCAGAGTCCCTTGGACTGCAAAGAGATCCAACCAGTCCATCCAAATGGAAAGAAGTCCTGAATATTCATTGGAAGGACTGATGCTGAAGCTGAAACTCCAATACTCTGGCCACCTGATGCGAAGAGCTCACTCACTGGAAAGGATCCTGATGCTGGGAAACATTGAAGGCAAGAGGAGAAGGTAATGCCAGAGGATGAGATGGTTGGATGGCATCACCGACTTGATGGATATGAATATGAGTAAGCTCTGGGAGCTGATGATGGACAGGGAAGCTTGGCATGCTGCATTCCATGGGGTTACAAAGTGTTGGACACGACAGAGAGAATGAACTGAACTGACTGAGCACGTGAGCACATATATACACACATACAAAATAACATAACAGGATCCAAGATTAGGATGTGGACATCTCTGGAGGGAACATTATTTTGTCTTCCACAGAGTTCCATAAACTATGAGAGCTATGCATATGGTACTTTGGCTTATCAAAATACAGTATTTTTTTAATTGAAATTTTTTGGAGGGATGAGGGCTATACTTACCATACTTTCATCATTGTCATAGAAAGCCACTTCACCCTTCCTCGGACCTAGACTGCTAGGCAACAGGGACACTGATTTACCTCAACACCTGGATGTGTGTAGCTCACATAATTGGGGTCACAAAGTTTTCTTTACTGTCATGTATTGCTGGTTTGGAGCTGTCGGATGAGGAGACAGTGGGTTAAATCGGAAGTTAGCAATCAAGCCTTTCTTCCCTTCTGAGACAGAAGGGCCAAGAGATTAAAAAAAAAAAAAAAGCATCAGCTTCACAATGTTCCATTTTCCTCATAGAAAGGGCCCTGGGTTGGCTCAGATGACATGAAGCACATAGGAGGGAACCGTCTCATTACGGAGGAGCTCTGCAGAAAAGGCTCCTGCCTTTTAACAAGACCTAGGATCAAAGGGAGGGAAGAGGTAGGCATGAAGATAATCTCAGTCAGAGTGAGGAAAAGTACTTAAGCCAAGACCTCTGATGAGGAGGTGTTGGCAAAATCTCCTGGGAAGTGCCTCAGCAAAGGCTTCCGACATGGAAACCTCTGAATACAAGTTCCTAGGCCTGAGTCCTTGCCTACAGCTCGCTCCAGTACTTGAAGGAAATGCCCTGACAGTGCACCAAGTCTGCTTGGGATGGACAGCTACCTTCCCCTCCCCCAGGGCCTGCCAAGCAAAGCTCTGGGATTGCCAATGACTAGGCTGAAAGATCACATAGAATTTTGGTCTGGAGCCAGACTTTCAGCTGATATATACTAAAAAACAAAGAAATAAATACATAAATAGAGTAATTGCTATAATACCTTGCAATCAGAAAACAGTTTTTTTGTGTGTGTGTGTGTGGACGAAAGCATTACTGATTTGTGGATACAATTTTCAGGAAGAGATGTATAATATAATTAGGTACATTTGTAGAAGTGTTACATACTGACCTTTCCCATATCATTTCCCTAGAATTGCTACAGAATTGGGAACAGGCCCGGAATTAGAACTTGGATTTCAAATTTTTAACTGAGCATCTATGCTGTTTCTTGATCATTGAAGGAAGAATTGCTTTTTCCCCTAGTATAAGGAATGTGGCAGCTGTAAAACAAGAAATTTTTTGTCTATAGATATAATAGCTGATTTTGGGCTTCCCTGGTGGCTCAGACAGTAAAGAATCCATCTGCAATGCAAGGGATCCGGGTTTGATCCCTGGGTTGGGAAGATACCCTGGAGAAGCAAACAGCAACCCACTGTAGTACTCTTGCCTGGAGAATCCCACAAATAGAGAGGCCTGGCAGTCTACAGACCATGGGATGGCAAAGAGTCAGATATGACTGAGCAAATAAGCACACTTATAGCTGATTTTAGCAGGGGCTTCAGAATTCAGCCTAGAGAAAAACTGAAATGAGGATAGAAGCTAAATCTTTTATGTTCCCTTTCTTCATTCTCATTTGGCTGAAGCTCTGACAGTCCTGGTAGCACATTTTCCATGACTCTTTGTCCAGTTGAGTTTTAAGTAATGCAGATGACTGCCCTCTTACTATACCTCCTAGGATTCTATTCTATCATATAATGGAGCTGACTGTTAGGGAGTTCACGATATGATATTCTTGTATTGAATTCTGCAGACATTTCCCTTTTCACAATTTTACCACCATAAAAAAATCAGTAAGAATAAAAATTTTGAAAGTCAAGAAACAAAGCAGAAGCGGCATCTAGTGAAGTGAGGAAATTTTTTTGTTTTGTTTGTTTTGATAGGAGGAGGCAGAGAGGAAGCTGGTAGTACCAGGACACATTGTAAGAAAGGATGAGTTCAGAGTAAACAAAAATAAAACATGTCCCCAATACCCAACAATGGGGCTGAGGAGGCAGCAGCAGCAGCCAAGAATCAATAGCAAATCTCCTGTCTAATTCCTCTCCCTCTCGGTGTGAAATGAACCTCAGGCTGCTGATTTAGGTAATTTCTATGGATCTGGTCAAGTCTCAGGTTGTTAACTTTAAACTGATATTTAACCACTTAAAAACCCACTTCTATCCAGGTTAACACTCACCACAGAACTTTGAGCATTTGTGCTAGAGGGGTTGGGAAATCTTGGTGAGAAGCTAACCGAACTCTCCTCCAAATTCTAAAACTGGAACAAATCTGTTGTTTTGTCCACAGACAACCACTTCCCTCCCATCCCCCACCCCCAAAACATCTTCCTCTCCATTAGTTTTGGAACTCTGCATTCTCAAAGTACTGGATTCCTGCAACTAATAAGAGGCTGGCAGGTAGCACTCAGGAAGTCTCTATTGTTCTCAGAGACAAAAAGCATCAGCTCTCCCCCAACAATCTGTCAGGATAGTCTAGAGAGTCCTGTCCAGATGGACACCATGAAGATAAAACCATCTGATGATATTCTTAGCATTTTGGCCTTTTTTTTTTTTTTTGGTAAAAAGATGCCCAGAAATAGGAGTGATGCTCAAAGAAGTATTTCTTTATATCACCCCCAAAGCAGAAATGCACTAAATGGAATCAAGACCTGCTTCATGTTATGTATATTTAATGCCATATTTTTGAGATCCTCAGGGGACCTCTCATCATATCACTCTCCCGTTTACTTTTCCTCCAACTCCAATCCCAATGACTATCCTACTTCTTGGAATAAAATTCAAATTCTAGGGTACTATCCCCCAGACACTTCCTGATCTGGCTTTTCCTCGTCTCTCCAGCTTCATCTCTGGCCTTCTTCCCTTCTCTGTCATTCTGTCCACAATGGTCAACTTTCTAAAATGTGTCACCCCTCAATGCCTTGGAGATTGACATGTGCTACAGTTCCCTTGGCTTTTACTGCACCTTCCAATACTCCTCTCTTTTTCTAATTAAATTCCATTCAAATTTTGTGTTATTGTTTAATCATCACATCTTCAGAAAGCTTCTACTTGCATTCTACACCAATTTCCTGTCATGAGTTCTCATAACACCCTCACATTCCTTTCACAGCAGATATGACCACACCACTGCGGAGGTAAATATGCAGCCATATCAGTATCACTGTTCCTCCCACTTGTCCACTTCCTTCTCTATTTCACCAGTAGTTCTTTCTGCAGTACTGGTAGAGTATGTTATATAGATCTTTGTTGAATAAATCACTCTGTACATTACATCCTGGAGAATGAACAGAGAGTAACCATCCAAATTCAGAGACCTGTGGGTGGCTGTTCAAAATACTTGAACTGAATAAAAAAGTGTTTCCAACACGGAAATTTAATTGCTGCCATTTTAACTCATCAAAGCAATATTTTAAACATGTGCAAATACCTTGTAATAGACTTCTGTTTTTCTTATTAAACGTGATAATATGCACAGCACTTTCCACATACTAAAATATCCATACTAATAATTACCTTTCCACTGTGAACTCTGAAAAAAATCCTTATGCTTTTACACCTTATTATAATATATATGAGCATATGCATATTTTGTGTGCATATGCTCTTTTTCCTCATTCAAACTGTAAACCCATTGAAAAATAATGACACCTTTATTTGGTTACAGCAAAAAGTGCATTGTTAAATAATGCTTATTCACTGGTGTTGTTGGAACCACCTCATATGGGCTCAGAAGAGCTGATTTTAAGCTTCTCTTACTAATTCTGTGTTCAGTCATCTCAAATATGCAGCTTTAAGTCAGATGTGGTGGGACTGTTTACACCATGGAAATCAGTAAATAGTAGAAATCAGGACTGTTTACCTGGAGAGCTGATTGTTAAATATTTACCAGCAAAAACTGATGATAATACTATTTACTAGTTAAGGATAACAACAACTGACTATATCTTGAAAAAATTAAGAGGCTTTCAGAGCAGTTCCCTGTTAATGGCTCACTAACTGTGTTATGGCTAACTGTGATATTCTAATTCACATCGATATAACGACTGGCTGAGAAGAGTGAAGAGATTCCTTATTATAGGTAGGAACAATTCCTCAATCATTCAGAAGCTGAATCACTCAAGGGTATGAATAAATTGGCAGTGGTAACTTTAAAATCCAGCATTTGCCGGTGTCAGTGTAAAAAATAAGTGATACTAGTAATCTGGAGGAAAGAAATCTATTTCAGAGTTATTGCTGGGGTTAAAAAAAAATAGATGGACATTTCTAGAAATAGGAATAAATAATAATGTTTGATGGCCTTTGTTAGGAAGACACAGGAGCCTGAAAATCATGTAAGTAGAAAAATATAAACAATCAGTGTGCTAAGTCTGGGTTGATAAAGAGTATTCCACATAGACTAATCATTTGAAAGCACAATGAGGAAATCTCAGAAACAGTCTTAGGGTCACGATTTGTAGAAAACTTCCTAATTGGATTTAAGTGTTTAACAAGGATACTACCAAAACAACCTATGTTGAACTATCAGGGTCAGGACCCAAAGATTCCAATAGAAGGTAATCAGAACGGGAGTGCAGAACTCAAGTCAAAATGGTGGGGCCTGGGAAACCCTCCTTCGACTCCTCAATCCCAGTGACCTCTGTTGGCTGAAACTCTAATGCACTCACTGCCTGTGTCTCTCACAAATCATTGAGGTTTTGATGATTCTGGCAATAACCATCTTTGAATATAGCATCTAGAGCCATTCTCTTTGTTACCTGTATGCATGGTACAAAACATGGTACTTACAGATGTCTCAAGTCTGAAAACAGACATTTCCCACATCTAAGTCGCAAGCGTCATTCCCACATACGGTGCTAGCAATCACCAGGCTCATCCTCCAACTCACTACATATTTTGGTCCTAAATCTGAACTGCCAACTGCACAGCTGTAAATTTTCAGGCGTAGTTACTTCATGAATACACCCTCTCATGGGACATTAGAGCAAACACAAACTATCTCTCTTGGAGCTAACTAGAGCTTTGATTTTTTATTTTTTTCCCTTTTTCTCTTTTATTCTACCTTTTTTGAACAAATTCTAGGTCTCAACAATGCAGGTGGTCTGGCTTTGTGCACTGCTATGTGCTCTCATGAAGTCTGTTTCTGGATGACACTGCTGGTGGCCTGCTGAGTATTGCTGGGTCCTGAGTTTTGTGGGGGTTGTGGGAAGGCCTTTCTATTCTCTTATTGGGTCCTGTGGTGGACCCTTCCAAGATTATTGGAGTTTAGAGATATTTGGGCTCTATGAATGTGTTTAGTTCATACTGATTTCTGAAATCTATTCACAGTCATTTGTATTTCTGTCTCCTGACTACAAAACTTTAGATTTAATATCTAAGTACATCATCTGGAGCCAAGAAGAAGCTGGAAAAATAGACCATTTTGTTATTATTATCTTTGTTGTTTATTGTTCTAGTTTTTGCTGAAATTAGCAGAAAACTAATCAAAGCAATTTGTAAGTTCTTCATTTTCAGACACTAGTTTGGATGACAAAGTGAAACATGGGGTAAAATAGAGTATAACATCAGTCTTGTCACCACTAGCTGAATGACCTTGAGCAAGCTGCCTCATCTTTCCAGTCGTCTGTTCCTTCATCTGGAAAATGAATGACTCTAAGGTTTTTTCTGGTTCTAATATTCTATGAAGACATAGCACAGGAGCCATAAAGCCCTGGAGAGGGAAGAACTGTTTTAGTCCAGTGAATACCTGGGTAAGACTGAAGATCAATAGATATTAAAATGTCAAGAGGTAAGGCCTTCATTTTCCCCTAAAAAGGTATACCGCCCATAGTGTATCCATTCATATATAATGTTAGTGAAATAAAGCAAGAGAAGAGAAGATAGCAGAGGAGATAAAAACAAATCTTTTTGCCAGACACTTTGCTAACCTCTTTGCATATATCATCTTCTTATAAAACAATAGCTCTAAGAAGTAGATATTATTATCACTACCTTAAATATGAGCTTTAGAGAGGTTAAGCAATTTGTTTCATGTCAGACCACTAACAAATTATGTATATTGTATAACAATTCAAATCTTCTTGAAGTAAATAACACTGCCAATCCAAGAGGGAAGAAAACTGGTACCAAACCATATTCTTCACCAAGTTGCTAGGTTTAATACTTGGATATACACTGGAGGGCAAAGGCTAAGAGAACGCACTGGTCACAGCAAAACCCTCTTCCAACAACACAAACGAAGGCTCTACACATGGACATCACCAGATGGTCAACACCAAAATCAGACTGATTATATTCTTTGCCGCCAAAGATGGAGAAGCTCTATACAATCAGCAAAAACAAGACTGGGAGCTGACTGTGGCTCAGATCATGAACTCCTTATTGCCAAATTCAGACTTAAACTGAAGAAAGTAGGGAAAACCACTAGACCATTCAGGTATGACCTAAATCAAATCCCTTATGACTATACAGTGGAAGTGAGAAATAGTTTTAAGGGACTGGATCTGATAGAGAGCCTGATGAACTATGGACAGAGGTTTGTGACATTGTACAGGAGACAGGGATCAAGACCATTCCCATGGAGAAGAAATGCAAAAAGGCAAAATGGTTGCCTGAGAAGGCCTTACATATAGCTGTGAAAAGAAGAGAAGCGAGAAGCAAAGGAGAAAAGGAAAGATATTCCCATTTGAATGCAGAGTTCCAAAGAATAGCCAGGAGAGAGAAGAAAGCCTTCCTCAGCGATCAATGCAAAGAAATACAGGAAAACAAAAGAATGGGAAAGACTAGAGATCTCTTCAAGAAACTTAGAGATATCAAGGGAACATTTCAGGCAAAGATGGGTTTGATAAAGGATAGAAATGGTATGGACCTAACAGAAGCAGAAGATACTAAGAAAAGGTGGCAAGAACACACAGAAGAACTATACAAAATAGATCTTCACGACCCAGATAATCACAATGGTGTGATCACTCACCTAGAGCCAGACATCCTGGAATGTGAAGTCAAGTGGGACTTAGAAAGCATCACTACGAACAAAGCTAGTAGATGTGATGGAATTCCAGTTGAGCTATTTCAAATCCTGAAAGATGATGCTGTGAAAGTGCTGCACTCAATATGCCAGCAAATTAGGAAAACTCAGCAGTGGCCACAGGACTGGAAAAGGGCAGTTTTCATTCCAATCCCTAAGAAAGGCAATCCCAAAGAATGCTCAAACTACCTCACAATTGCACTCATCTCACACGCTAGTAGAGTAATGCTCAAAATTCTCCACGCGAGTCTTCAGCAATATGTGAACTGTGAACTTCCAGATGTTCAAGCTGGTTTTAGAAAAGGCAGAGGAATCAGAGGTCAAATTGCCAACATCTGCTGGATCATTGAAAAAGCAAGAGAGTTCCAGAAAAACATCTATTTCTGCTTTATTGACTATGCCAAAGCCTTCGACTTTGTGGATAACAATAAACTGTGGAAAATTCTTCAAGAGATGGGAATACCAGACCACCTGACCTGCCTCTGGAGAAACCTGTATGCAGGTCAGGAAGCAACAGCTAGAACTGGACATGGACCAACAGACTGGTTCCAAACAGGAAAAGGAGTATGTCAAGGCTGTATATTGTCACCCTGCTTATTTAACTTATATGCAGAGTACATCATGAGAAACGATGGGCTGGAAGAAGCACAAGCTGGAATCAAGATTGCTGGGAGAAATATCAATAACCTCAGATACGGAGATGACACCACCCTTATGGCAGACAGTGAAGAGGAACTAAAAAGCCTCTTGATGAAAGTGAAAGAGGAGAGTGAAAAAGTTGGCTTAAAGCTCAACATTCAGAAAACTAAGATCATGGCATCTGGTCCCATCACTTCTGGGAAATAGATGGGGAAACAGTGGAAACAATGTCAGACTTTATTTTTTTGGGCTCCAAAATCACTGCAGATGGTGACTGCAGCCATGAAATTAAAAGACGTTTACTCCTTGGAAGGAAAGTTATGACCAACCTAGATAGCATATTAAAAAGCAGGGACATTACTTTGCCAACAAAGGTACATTTGGTCAAGGCTATGGTTTTTCCAGTGGTCATGTATGGATGTGAGAGTTGGACTGTGAAGAAAGCTGAGTGCCGAAAAATTGATGCGCTTGAACTGCGGTGTTGGAGAAGACCTTTGAAAATCCCTTGGACTGCAAGGAGATCCAACCAGTCCATCCTAAAGGAGATCAGTCCTGGGTGTTCACTGGAGGGACTGATGCTGAAGCTGAAACTCCAATACTTTGGCCACCTCATACGAAGAGTTGACTCATTGGAAAAGACCCTGATGCTGGGAGGGATTGAGGGCAGGAGGAGAAGGGGACGACAGAGGATGAGATGGCTGGATGGCATCACTGACTAGATGGGCATGAGTCTGAGTAAACTCCGGGCATTGGTGATGGACAGGGAGGCCTGGCGTGCTGTGATTCAGGGGGTCACAAAGAGTCAGACACTACTAAGCGACTGAACTGAACTGAACTGATACACTGGAGGAACTCCACAGGCCAACCATCTGAGGAAAGACTATAGGTTTTGTTCTGCAGTGGGTAAAGAAATCTAGAACTCATGTATTCCTGTCAACAGTGCAACTTTGATTAAAGAAGAAAAAAAATCTTATTCATGTCAAGTAGATGCAAAATGGAGCATCCCTCTGCTTGTCCTTTCCCAAGACAACATCTCTGCCAACAATATCCCCAAGGACAAGACTCTTTAACGTGCCATCTGGTTTTCTGAGGAAGTGGAGTATAGGTTGCAGCAATAGGATAAATTGTCCAGAAAAAAAAATTTTTTTTACCCCCAAGTTGTTTGTACACATAATTCAGTCTTTGAAGATGATGTGTACAAAATAAACTGATTTTGCTTCCTGTTCATTCTATGGCTTACCAATCCCTTTTTTTTTTTTTGCTCACATTATAAAAAGACAATAAATCTTGAGTTAATGTGCTTACTCTGGACCCTAAAAGAAGGTCCATAGCTGATGCCTAGAAATCATCATGCTCTTCTGGAAGGGCATATACACTTTGACTTGTTTGTGCGGTGCGGGCTTATATTGAGACATCCTCACTTTTGGGTAATCTCCAAGAACACTCAACACGTGTGAGTGTGACAAAGGCACAGATCCTTCAGGATAGCCATACACCTTGAAAGAACCTCTTCTAGAGCTTCTAAGCTAGAAGGGACTCAAGGAATCAGCGATCTGGTCTAGTTTCATACACCACCAAGCAAGTCTCCAACACCAGCTGTGTGTCCTATTTTTGTGTGTGCTCACTTAGTCATGTCTGACTCTTTGCCACCCCATGGACTTTAGCCCACCAGGCTCCTCTGTCCATGGAATTTCTCAGGCAAGAATACTGGAGCAGGTTGCCCAATCCTCCTCCAGGGGATCTTCCCAGCCCACGGGTCAAACTCGAGTCTCTTGTGTCTCCTGTATCAGCAGGCAGATTCTTTACCACCGCACCGCCTGGGAAGTTGTATGTCCTGTAATTCAACTTAATTTTGACCCTGCTATCTGTGGTGTTGCAGAAGACTATTGAGAGTCCCTTGGACAGCAATGAGTTCCAACCAGTCCATCCTAAAGGAAATCAGTCCTGAATATTTGGAAGGACTGATGCTGAAGCTGAAACTCCAATACTCTGGCCACCTGATGCGAAGAACTGACACACTGGAAAAGACCCCGATGCTGGGAAAGATTGAAGGCAGGAGGAGAAGGGGATGACAGAAGATGAGACGGTTGGATGGCATCACTGACTCGATGGACATAAGTTTGAGTAAACTCCGGGAGTTGGTGATGGACGGGGAAGCTTGCCATGCTGCAGTCCATGGGGTCGCAAACAGTCAGACACAACTAAGCGACTGAACTGATCTGCATCCAATCTCACAAGTAAAGGGCTCAGTCCTACTAGACTCCCTCCCATAACCACTTCAGAGGCTATCAAAACCTAGGTCATCACCAGTGCTTCTGACTTACCAGATAAAGACTGGAGGTTTCAATGACCCCCATCTTGGGTTTGTTTAATTTTTTAGAATGGCTCAAGATCTCAGAGAGACATTTTTCTTACTAGATCACCAATTGATGATAAAAAGAAATAGCTCAGGAATAGACAGATGGAAGAGATGCCGAGGGCAAGGTACATGGAAAAGGATTCAGTGCTTCCATGCTCTCTCTGGGTGTGCAGATTTCCCTGCATCTCCGTGTGTCCACCCACTTGAAGCCTGCAAAACCCTAGCCTTTTGGGCTTTTAAGGAGGCTTTGATACACAGACATGCTTGATAAATTATTGGTCATTGGCATCTGAACTCAATCCCCAGCCTTTTTTTCCCTCCCTGGAGGTTGGGAGTGGGACTGAAAGTTCCAAACCTTAATGAAATGGTTAACTTCTTTGGCAATCGGCCCTGCTTCTTTGGTTACCTGAGGTTAGGTTACAGAAGCCATCACATTAACATAACAAAAGATACTTTATCTACTCAGTTGACAAATTCCAAGTGTTTTAGGAACTCTGTCAGAAATGGGGTTGAAGATCAAACACATATACCTAAGTTAAAAATAAAACTGAACTATATTTTAAGGTTAAGGAAAGGGTCTCAAAGAAGCAGAAGAAAACTTCTGAGCTTCAGGAAGGAATTAAAAGCAGGAAAGGGAAAGGTGTCAAGAACCGAGGGAGTCCTCTGTGCCTCTCACACTTTGTTTTATGCAGTGGTTGTTCTGCTTCATTCTGCTCTCTTTAGATTAGCTTTTCCCCACCCTCAAATTCAATTATATAGCAGAAAGGACTGCCCTTTAGTTCTTTAGCTCAAAAGTAACTGTTCAATCTCAATAAAAGCTACCTGATTGGCCTAGTGGGTTGGAGTCTATGGTAGATTGCACTACTGTTCCTGCTCCTGCTGCTAAGTCGCTTCAGTCGTGTCCGACTCTGTGTGACCACATAGATGGCAGCCCACTGGGCTCCTCTGTCCCTGGGATTCTCCAAGCAAGAATACTGGAGTGGGTTGCCATTTTCTTCTCCAATGCATGCATGCATGCTAAGTCACTTCAGCTGACTCTGTGACCCTATGGACAGCAGCCCTTCAGGCTCCTCTGTCCACAGGATTCTCCAGGCAAGAATACTGGAGTGGGTTGCTATTTCCTTCTCCTATTGCTGTTCCTAGAATTTTTTATTTCTCTATAGAAGAATAATAACATTCACAACTTTGTGATGGCTTCATGGTGAGCAGAGACTCCTCCTTGGGCATGGCATGTAATGTGTTTTGGCCAACGGAATTTAAATTGATATGACAGAAGCAGAGGTTTTAACTGTGCTCAGAAGTTTGTCCTTCTATGCTTCAGTGATTTGTTATTAGAAGAACATGCTCTGAATAGCTACTGGTCCTTCCATCTGAACCTCAGAATAAACATATATGGGCTTGGAGCCTGGAGCTAAGTCAGTCTCCATAAGGTAAACTGTAGGCAGTGTACAGACTCATAAAATAAGAATAGGTACTGGTTGTTGTAAGCTGTTGATACTTGGGAAGATTTATTAGGCAATGTTATTGTGCATTAGCTGACTGATACCGAAATTTGTATTGAAAGTGGTGCATTACCGTAACAGAAGTCTAAAATATTGTCTCTAGAACTGGTAATGAACAGTGAGAAAACACTTAGAGGATGCTGGGAATGTGGCAACCCAAGTTATGCAGTGGCAACATATTTGGCATGTCTATCACCTGGGGTAGCTTGGAATACACAGGATGTTATTAATTATCTTGAACCTTCAGCTAAATAGTTTTGAGTTGTAATATTGAAAGTGTGAGCTGGTGGCTACTAGGTGAATTTGATGAGTTCAGATAAAAAGATCTGCAAATATAACTGACAGGGTCTATATACAGCCCAAACATTTCAAGCTTTCAAAACAACAATCAAATTTTTCAATCATTTCAAATATTTGTCCCTTCAAATAAAACTTTAGGGCAAAGCCCAAACTCTGGACACTGCCATTAAGATACAACGTAAGGACACAGACCTGTAGAATGTGCCTGTCACATTCTATCTTAAGAAACTCTGAAAGGATTAAGGTGATACAACTTTACTTTTTCAGCTGGGCAAATGGATTATTAGAAGAATTAAAAACATGACCCCATGAAAGCCTAATAAACCTGAAGTTTTCTTTAATCAAGTCTAAACTTTAAAGAAAGAATGAGACATGTCAGAAATGAATTGTGAATTTTTGGCATCTCATGTACCCTGGAACTCGACAGAACACATTTACAATAACTGCAGACTTTAAATCCTTTACATCCAGATTAAAAAAAAAAATTGGCATCTCAAAATTGCAATTGGCCAAAATGTTTCAGGTGAGATCTACTGAGTCTTTATTCACCAATTCTTCCCAGCCCTCTTTCTGTCACCAAGTCTGACTTGTGTTTTTCTGACCCAGGAAACTGATGGGCACAGCTAAATTTCTTGACCATACCCAGTCAGAACCCCATCTTTGCTGAAGTGTCTTTCTCTTAGGCCTAAATATATTAGAAGACGGTGAGAAAGAGAACAGGTGGGGTGAAATACCTGTAAGCTTCTAAGAAGGAGATGACTCTAAGACAGAGGAGACAAAATCTTGGGATTTTGTTGTATTCATAAAAATCATCAGATTATCTAGAGAGACTTTTAAATAATAATGAGTTCTGGCTAACAAAATGCAAAACAAAGCATTAATGAGAAAGTTCTCATCAATGATTAACGCTTCCAAGTCAACTCCCCACTTGATAAAAGCCTGCCTTGGGGACCACAAACATTTGATTGTAAATAATAGGCAACAGGATGCTCTTGTGTTTTCACATCAAGGCTCCACTGATCTGATATCAGATAGCTGACTTTGGGGTACAATGATCTGGGATGTGAACAATTAACAAACAGAAACTTCAATTATGCAGAGTCAGAAAACCAGCACTCACTTCCAGTGCTTAGCAGAGCCACCAGGAAGAAGGAATATTCCTCTTTGGCAACAGTTCAGCCCAACAGTCAATGAAAAGACACATATTCCTTGCTTAGTATAGCAGTCCCAACTTTCTTTTCTATGAAAGAGTTCTCCTTCCCTTGCTGTGTAGGGACTTGCAAGTGGCTTGCTGTGGTTGCAGACCCCAAACTCCAATTGTCCACTGATTCTGAATAAACTCATTTTTTGTTTGTTTGTTTGTTTTGCTTTGTTTTTGTTGGAGAAATAACAGGCAATCTATTTATTTTTGAGCTCAGCAGTAAAGAATCCACCTGCAATGCAGGAGCCTCAGGAGACTCGGGGGCTTGATCCCTGGGTTGGGGAGATCCCCTGGAGAAGGGAATGGCAACCCACTCCAGTATTCTTGCCTGGAGAATGCCATGGAAAAAGAAAAGTAAGTGATTATCAATCCATGCCCCGGAATCGCCAAGGCTGGATTATAGTTTTGCCCATTGGATATGAGAGATGACTAAAGGCAGAGAAGATAGAATTCTGAACCAAGGGGATTATTTGGGAACTAGCAGGAAATAAGACAGGGTCATTAGACCCCAAGCATGTAGTTGGAGTTAGTAATAAAATTACTTGATGGGGATATGTTAAAATCTATAGAAGAGAAAACTGATAATTTACTATCTAGGAACACAATTTAGGGACACTGGAGGCATTTTAAAGTGGGCAGTAGAGCAGAACATGCTATCCAAATGAGTCCAGTCAACTCTCCTCTCCTAGCAGTTATCAGAAACTAAAATAGAACTTTTTTTTCTTTCTTAGATTTAAAAGAAAAATGTAATTTACAGAGGACAGCTAACAATATGTTTAAAACCGATTAAGTACTCCAACATAGAAATTTGAAGGCAAAAACTACCAATTTTAACTGAAGGATTGAAGCAAGAGAGGGATGACTGTCTGATGTCCAGTGAGATGTTATGATTATAAGTGATAGGAGCAGATATTTTTTTTCAAAATGTTCCAGCAGCCAAATATCACAGCTATTTTGTTATAACATAAATGTATTCAAAACAAACACCTGTTGCTTTTTGGATCTCATGACGTGTAGCCAAACCTAAACTGCACCCTTTCCCCTTAGTAACCATAATGCAGGGTTGCTTGCTTCCCAAAGCACAAATTAAACTACTGCAAAATACCGAACAGCGAGCATTTTGCACCTGCGAGCTTTCCCACCACATGTGCTTTGCTTTCCTTGTGTGTTTGTATGTTCTTTCTAAATGTTCTAGAATGATTTCAGTACACTTTTTTTTTTTTTGCCACCGTCCCATAGAGTTGCAAGGTCTGTTAAAAAAAAAAAAAAGTAAACAGGAATTTCATTTCTTAACATTGCCTTCAAAAATGGAATTCAGGTAAACAGATATTTGTCATCAGTTCTGAATTACATTACTGCATTTTACTGTACCTTCATAATATTGTTCAAGTTTTTCCATTATCTTTTCTTTGTCTTCCCAACAAAATACTTATTTTAATAAAAATATATATTAAGTTTCAGGCATTTTGGGAGGTGTAGAGTGATAAGAACCCAGTCAATAAACTTACAGCACAGCACAAGAGAAAACTATTTTATAACATATATCTAGTTATTTCATCCAAAGCTGCTTATAATGCCCAAATTTGAGCAAACAAATCTGTCTGCTCACAAGAGCAATCATAGCACCTTCATCGTCTCTGGCCTCCAGCATCAAGGACAGTCCTTGGCACAGAGCAGATGTCCAGTTGTAGCTGTGGTTTTTGGGTTGTGTGTGTGCTCAGTCGCTCAGTCGTGTCCAACTCTGCAACCCTATAGACTAGCCTACCAGGCTCCTCTGTCCATGGGATTCTCCAGACAAGAATACTGGAGTGGGTTGCCCCTGGAACTATCATATAATTCTGCATCCAGACAGAATGCAATTGTGTATGCAAAGATGCAAGCCCTGGGCTGCATTTAGTAACCCTCACCACAGTTCCACTCCTTGATCATAATAAACCAAAGATAGTTGTCCCCCGCTCTTTTTCTCAAGACATTTTTGTACCTGACTGGGAGAATATTCTGCTTTCACCAAAAAGTTTCATTCTGTGAGCAATAAACATTTCCATACCCTCTTGGTGAATGTGTAGCATCCAAATCAAATGTTGACATTCAAACCAAACGTTGCATCAGGTGTCCGTTCCATCTCTGCAAGATGGCTATAAGCAAGGGCATTTTGCTGAGCAAAAATAGCCAACTGCAAAAGTGACATGGTATATGACTCCATTTATATGACACTGCAGAAATGACAAAATTATAGTGATAGATATAAGGTTGGTAATTGGGGCTATAAAAGGGTAACATGAGGTAGTTCCTTTGTGATGATGGAATCATTGTCTATCCTAACTGTGTTGCTAGTTACATAAATCTATACATGTGATGTGATTTCATAGTACTACAGATACAGACATACACACACAGTGCATGTAAAACTGATGAAACCCAGTCTGTAGTTTAGTTAGTGGTATCAAAATAAATTTCTTGAATTTGATAATGTACAGGTGTTTATATTATGGAAAGCTGCTTGAAAGGTATACAGGAAATTCAAAGCATTTTTGAAAAAAATTAAAAGTAAAACAAAACAAATGTATATATATATGAATTTTAATTTATACATTTAATTTATATCTTTATAAAATATATATATTCATCTTCAATGAGAAAAAATGGAGAAACAAACATTTCTCATTTGTTTAGAAGAAAATCTGGAACTAGACCTTGGAGTTTCTACATGATCTGTTCCTATCTTCCTCCCTAATCTCATCTTCCGCTATTTCTCTGTCCTCTAGCTGGGACATGTCAGGCTTATTCATACTTTAGGGCTTTTAAAATAGCTTGCCTTTTTGTCTGGAATATTACCCCCTTAGATTTGCATTTAGTACTGAGAAAACAATGCTAAAAATGCATGTATACTTTCAGACTCCTTATTTACAATGGAGAGGAAAAGATGGCCATTGATAGAATGATTCCAGTAAGAAACAAATGGTAAATGCTATAGGGGAGTGGTGCACAGAAACTTGAGCACCAAGAGTAGGGAGGTTTGCTCCAGTCTGGGAAGGCAGGGAAGTCTTCCAAGAAGAAGTGACATGTGAGCTGAGATGTAAAGGCTAAGCTTGATTTTACTATGTGATGAGCAGTCAAAGAGAGTTCTAGGTGAAAGAACACATAAAAAGACCCTGTACTGATTGGATGATGGTTTGAGGGGGGAAAAAAGAAACATCACAGTAGAATATAGGGTCTGAAACCTGGGGAGAGACAAGATCACTTAGGATCTTAGAGATCACATCAGGGGTGATTTCACTGGATCTTGGACAACTACAGACTTCTCACAGGTTAAAGTGAAACTAAATTCTACTTTTAGCAATTAATGCTTTTAGACCTACGGTTTACACACAGATAAATCCACTGACATCTCAGTGTCAATGATGTCTCTGAGAGCAGATTGTACTGGGAAAGAGGTAGATGGATTCTCCTGTGAGAGCCTTGAGTGAAAGAAACAAAATTACCAGGGGGAGGGTGGGTTATTTAATAATTTTATCTTCATAGGCCCTTAGAGCAATGCCTTGATAAAAGTGGCAGAGCAAAATAGCTCTCATTTGCTCTTACTCGCCGAAGCCCTCCTCTTCTCCAGAGGCCAAGGGGCTCACTGAGGGGATCTGTGGGTCAGGAAGGAGTAAGCCAGAAGCTGTCTCTCTGGGGCCCAAAGAACCAGCTGAATGTCTGACTAGCTGCCCTGAAGTCTGGGTTTTTGTGGGTTTTTTTTTTTTTTCATTTCTACAAATGACAGGGAGAAAAACAGTGATTTCTTAGTGATTCTGAACATTTGAAAATAAGAATGACATTAGATTTGAGTCAAGTCTGCCAGACTGCTGAGCAATTTAGATACAATATGCCTTCTGATTTTAACTTCCCCTTTCTCTTCTGATTCCCTGACTTGAAGAGTTCAATTTCTCTTTTCTTTCACTCCTCCTGTCCCTCCTGTTCTTCCCCTTGCTTTCCTGTTTCTTCTAATCTTCCTCCTGCCCTCTCCCCTTACACTGAAAAGGAAAGGCGTAGGAGTTTGATAACTCAGTGTTCACCGTACATTTCACAATCCCTAGTTTGAGCATCAGTTTTCCAAGTCTTACAGATGATCCCTGTTACAAGGATCATTTATACTTTCAGGAAGAGCTGGAAGCTTCCTTCTTTCAGTAACCACATGAAATACAAATCTCTTCTCCTCTATCATCCCACACAACTGTTTTTCCAAGTCTCAGCTTTTTTATACACTTTGAGGCCTCTGATGCAATGATTAAACTCATAACTGTGCCATGAAAACCAGTGGCAGAGAGAGGCTGTCCCTCACTCCCTTGTCCCAGACCCTGTAGTTCAGGGGGATGAGTTGGCCGGAGGCCAATGGCTCACTTTAATGAGCAGGATGTATTTCCCAGTGATTGATCACTTCCTCTATAAATTAAGGAATAGCACCTCTGCTGAGGCCAATGACTTATTAAGAAGTCTTTCAAGCAGTAAATCCCCTATCTCTCCATTCTCTAGGCAGTAATGGCATTCCTTAAGTCACAGAGAAAGGCAGGGCTAACCTCTGCTGAAGTGATAACATCCTAAAAAGCTAAACTTTTTGCTAAAGTCACAGCAGGGAGGACTTTGGGCAGGGCCCACAACTTCCATCAGCTACATCTACCTTAGTTATCATTTAGCAGAGACTCTTGAGTGACCCAGAATGGGATCTAGACTGGGCTGTTTGGGAAAAGAAAAAAAAATTTTTTTTTGGAGAAATGACTCCTGAGGGCACTCAACTGCATAAACTGACATGCATAGATTTTGCTTCATTAGGTTTTGATTTGGGCAGGAAGTTACTTAATTGTTGCTTCCCAGGTGGCTCAGTGGTAAAGAACCTGTCTGCCAATGCATGAGATGTGGGTTTGATCCCTGGGCTGGGAAGATTCCTTGGAGGAGAAAATGGCAACCCACTCCAGTATTCTTGCCTGTGAAATCCCATGGACAGAGGAGCCTGTTGGGCTACTGTCCATAGGGTTGCAAAAGAACTGGACACAACCTAGTGACTAGACAAATATATGACTGTCAGCTGATGTGGGAGGGATGGAAAGAAAGAGGAGGACGCATCCCTTTGTCCAGTCAGTTGGTGCAGTTTTGAGGACCAACTAAGGTCCCTGAGGAGAGAATGGTTAAGAGAGATGGTGAGGGAGCTATTTTAATGGTAGCCACATGAGTCTATAGACCAAGTAGTGTTAACATGGAGTTTAGAAGACAAAAGGCTGTGAAGAGCAGGTAAGGACAATCTCCCCCATGCTGTAGAGAAACCTGCCGCTCCCTTCAGGGCTGATGAACTTTGGAGCACAAGAGGCTGGTACTCCAGACACAGACAATGGTGTTATCATAAAGACATTAAGTGGATGAAATTAAGAGCAGGAAAAGATATCTGAACAGATATACTGGCTAATAGATAGGGGCATTCCTGGAGACTCCTAAAGATTCTTGGGAGGACTCTCATGAGGTACTCTATCTGCTTCATTGTTTTATGTGGAAGCAATAATGAGAACCTGGGTGAGATTGAGCAGAGCTTGGGGCTCTACTATAGTAAGAACATAAGCAAAAAGACCAAAACTTCAGGCTAAGTTTCTTTTTTCATTAGTAACAACATGCAAGCTTTTGCATAAGTAATATTCTGGGGGTGGGCAACAATTTTATCATCTTAAAATGAAAAATTTGAGGTGAAAGGACCTATTAACCACCTCCAGTTCCAGGAGTCTTTCTTGACTTCTTAGCTAAAAGTTTCCTTGAAAATATTAAAAGCCTCCAGATTAGGTTGTTTCCATGTTTAAAACTGTTCAATTATTTCACATGGAATCTGCATACGGGATGAAACCCAAGCTTGAGTCGTGATCTCAGGATTCTTCCTATCTGGTTCTTGCCTCCTCTTTCCGTTTCCTCTCCGAACATTTCTTGTTACCAAAAGTCTTTTGCTTTTCTAAGCTTGTTCTCACCTCAAAGACTTTCAATTTGCCTTCTTCTCTTCCTGTAAGCCTCTTCACAGAGATTTTCTCAAAGCTAGGTTCTTACCATTTAGAAACAGTTCAGTTTTTTTTTTTTTAAGCTTTCCTTAAGACTTCTAATTTCATTAAAAAAAATTTAACTGGAGTATTGCCGCTTTACATGTTGTATTAGTTTCTACTGTACAGTAAAGAGAATCAGCTATATATATACATGGTGGTGGTGGTTTAGTCACTAAGTTGTGCCCAATTCTTTGTGATCCTATGGACTGACCCTAGCACCAGGCTCCTCTGTCAATAGGATTCTCTAGGCAAGAATAGTAGAGCCAGCTGCCATTTCCTTCTCCAGCAGAATCTCCCCAACCTAGGGATCAAACCCACGTTTCCTGTGCCTTCTGAACTGGCAGGCGAAGTCTTTACCACTGAACCACCTGGGAAGCCCGCGCTATACAACAGCTTCTCACTGTGTGTTGTGCGTGTCTTCAGTCACTTAGTCATGTCCGACTCTTCTGCGGCCCCATGGACTATAGCCCTCCAGGCTCCTCTGTCCACAGGACTTGCCAGGCAAGAATACTGGAGTGGGTTGCCATTTCCTTCTCCACGGGCATCTTCCTGACCGAGGGATCGAACCAGCGTCTCTTGCATCTAATGCATTGAAAATGGATTCTTTACCCAATGAGCCACCAGGGAAGCCCTAAGTTCTCATTAGTTATGTATTTTATACATAGTATCAATAGTGTATGTCACTCCCCCTCTTCCAATTCATCCCACCCCTTTTTCTACCTTGGTATTCATGTTTGTTCTCTTCTTTAGTGTCTCTATTTCTGCTTTGTGAAAACTAAAAATAGACTGATTATGTAACCCTGTGATCCCACCACTGGGCATATACCCAGAGAAAAACCATAATTCAAGAAAACACATGCACCCTAATGTTCACTGTAGCAGTATTTATAATGGACAAGTAATGGAAATGACCTAAATGTCCACCAACAGAGGCATGGATAAAGAAGAAGTGGTACATATATGCCATAGAATATTACTCAGTCATGAAAAGAAGCAAAATCGGGTCATTTGCAGAGATGTGGATGAACCTAGAGACTGTCATACAGAGTGAAGTCAGAAGAGAAAAACAAACATTGTATATTAACGCCTATGGTGGTGGTTTAGTCGCTAAGTCATGTCTGACTCTTGCAGCCTCATGGACTGCCAGGCTCCTCTGCCCATGGGGTTCTTCAAGCAAGAATATTGGAAATATGTTGCCATTTCCTTCTCCAAAGAACATATATACATGAGTTCAAATATTTATCAAAGAAGCTCATCAATAAAATTATATCCTCCACCTAGACATTGTCTCTCAGTTTTCTGATTTAGTTCACAGCTCTCTTGAATTTCTATAATGATCTTCTTTTGCTGTTTATTCATTCTGACTATTATTAGAATTGAAGCCCTTCAAAAGCAAGGGCTTTTGATTTTTCTTACTTAGTACTCTGAACAGTCCCTAGTCTACAGCAGTTTTTAAAAATAATGTATCAAATAAATTAATAATACTAAACATCCTGATTGTCAACTGGGTATGAGAAAGTCTCACAAGTGGTAGAATCCATAAGACTTGAAAAAGAAGCCTTCTGAGCTATACCTCATATCTGAGGATACCATTTACTTGGGTTTGGTAACAGCACAGGAAAAAGTTGACTTATTCACCCAGATTCTAGCCAAAGTGAAATCTGAAAACAAGGGAAGGTTTTGTAATCAGATTGATAAAAGCAATTTTGTTGATTACCTACTTCAACCAGGCCCTGTGCAAGGTCCATTAGGAATGTTACTTCCTTTACTCCTCATAGCAAACTTGTCATTTAGATGGCTTCATTCTCATTTTTCAAATGAGAAAACTTGGACTCTGAATCCATAAGTCACTTGTCCAAGCCTCACTGTCAGTAATTAGCAGGCTGAGAATTAGAAATCACGGAAATTCAAGACTTTGAGTCTCTATCACCTGGCTTTCTACAGACTTTCTATGTTGCTGTTACCCCTGAAAAAAAACACAAAAATGGTTTGGTGACATTTTAGATCCAAGTAATCTCTGTTGAGAAGACCAATTTGCCTTCCCCTACTTCTGGCAGACAACTGGGAGAAGGGAGGTGTTGTCATTTAGAGGACACATAAAATCAAGGTCTTTGCCACTTATAGTCAATAAAATCTTCACGATGCATTTTCCATGGCTGTTCTGGATAAATTCCAGTTGGAGCGATTAGCTTTAACGTCTCGAAATGTCTCCAACACTTTAAGTTGCTTAGCATATTCCAAGTGTCCAGCTAATTTTCAATACATTACTGACTGTGAACTGTGAATGTCAACGTCTCTCCTAAACCCCAGAAGAGAACACAGCCCAAGGATAAAGAAATACATGTAACCAGTATATTGTGGTAAGCATGAAGGATAAAAACTCAGGAGGGCAGAAGAGAGAGAGAGGATGAAGGAGCAAGATACAAAGGAAAGGTGGGAAAGCTAAAGAAGGAATAAAATACAGTCATTAAAATAATAATTATCATCATAATATTCACTTACTGAATTTGAATCCTTATTATATTCTAAGTATTGTTCTATTAATTTTTAAGCATTAATTCATTTATTTCTCAAAACAATCAATGAGTTTGGTAATATTTTCTCTAGTTTGCAGGTATGCTAAGTGAATTACAGAGAATTTAACTAACTTACTCAGAGTCACTGATCTATTAGCAAGGTGAACAGGGCTCAGAATCCATAAGCACTGGATCCAGAATTTGTATTTTGAAAAAAAATGATATAAAATCAGATGGCATGTTTAATCCTAAATATGTGTCTTTGGAGTGGAGAGATGGGGAGATAAATGCTTTCCTATGTCTATGGTACCTCAACTAAGTCTCCTAGCCTCAAATTTCTCTCACACTAGTCTACTAGTATAAACAAAATGTCCTTTAAGTTGTTTTTCATTGTGATAACTAAGGGTATTCTTGTGTGGAAAACATTCCAGTCCATTGGGCTGCAAAGGGTTGGACACGGCTGAGCCGCTAAGCCTACATGCATGCAAGGGTTAACATCCTATTTCACGGTAAACACTGTTTAGTCTGCTTAGTTTGCTCTGCATATTGAATAGTTTTGAGTATCTCTGCTCTTTTCTGGGTTCTAAAAATCAATGAGGATAAAGGAGATACACCAATAATAGTATACCTGAAATGGAGAGAACCCAACTTTAGATCAGAGGATGGAGGAGGGCTTTCTATTGCCACTGAAATGGACTGAATCATCACTGAGTGATCTAATGAAAGCCTGGTGAGATGCTGAAGTCAGTCTACTCAATCAGTCCAGCCTCAATGAGAGACACAGCCAAAGAAGATTCCTATGGTTTCCCACTCCATAGAGCATGCAACAAAGGCAGGGGATTAAAAGTCAAGTGATTGAATATACCCAGGTAGATAAATCACTCTCTTGTAGAAAAACAGTGAAGTGGGAGCCTGGCGAGTCACAGTTCATGGGGTGGCAAAGAGTCAGACACAACTGAGCAAGCACACACATGGAGCCATGGACAATGAGCAAGACATTTTCAATATGTTTTATCTCATCATTGGAAATGAAAGAGCAGGATAACTAACACTCTCCCCATGAAATCCACCGGTTCTTTTCTATTGACCTCCATCTAAGAGACGATAGCAATGAGTATACATATAACTAAAGTCAGAAAGAGTAGGTGTGGAGCAATGTAAGATGTCCTGCATGTGAATACTGATTGGAGAGGCCCGGACTGTATGTGGATCCTCTTTGGGTGTCTAAAACACAACATGAAGGCAATATTTGGCTGTGATGTGTCTAAATGTGATACCACATGGAGAAGCTTTGAAAGGAGAATCTGGGAAATGCTGATGATAACCTTATCTTCTTAATTTCACTGGTGATATCTGACTCTAGGATACAGAGTTGACCTAAAGGATCACATGATATGAAGAATAACAACTTCAGCAGCTACATTTTTTATATTTTTCTAAGCAGCAACTCACATTTAGTTACTTCTGTATATGGACACTAAAACATCTGTTATAACAATCAAATAAGTAATTAATCTGATCATTAATAATTCTCAAGGTACTTGTCATAATATTGTTAATATATTAGGTACTTTTGGTGGCAGAGCACCCAGGAGATAATGTATCATTCCCTAGTATTCCACTGTCAACTTAATGATAAGTAACTGAACTGAGTACAAAACATGAATATTCCAAGGTTGTTTATAATAGTGATAATGAAAATAAGCTAAAGTCAGTATTGTAGATAGTAAATGTTACTCAAATAATAAAACTGTCATGAACACAGGAAGGCTAAGTTACCTCATCACAAACATATTGAGCTTTTATTTTCAGATAGATTTTGTAATCTCAAGTGGTGAATCATTTCACTAAATATTTTTGATTATTAGGTGCTGCTTAGACATTCTGTTTTAGGAATTTATATGCACTGATCATTTTGAGATTATATATACAAATAAGGCCAACTGGCACTTTATTTTTCAGATCAACAATGTCACATATTTCCTGAAAAGTACTGGTATTCCTATCTCGATGAATTTTTTAGCTGGAATAATAATTTTGGAGGACAATGTATGGATGAGTTAATGTGGCCACTCTGTGAAATTACAATAGTGTCTTCTGGTATTTACAAGCTAACAAATGTTCAGACATTAGCTTTTCTCTCTCTTTCCCTTGACTTATGTGGGCAATATGAATTAATTTCACACTTGGCATCCCAGTTAATGGGAATGTGGGTTCTGTATGCTGAATTTCATAGAGAAGGTGGAATGGAGACATGTTTGTCTTTTCACCACATGATTACTAGAAGTTCATGTAATAACAAGGCACTGATTAAAGCTATTTTATTTTTATCCATTCTATTAGCAAAATTTGACTCTTTTTTCTCATTTTCTTCTTCTGTTCATCTGTAGCGAATGGACATGTGGACACCATCGGGGAGGAAGACCATAGCACTGATGGAGACAGTAGCACCAACATATAAACACTAGTATGTGTAAAATGAAGAGCTGGTGAGAATTGCTGCATAACAAAGGGAGCCCAGTCGGGTGCTCTGTGCTGACCTAGATGGGTGGGGGGAAAAGGCAGGGTAAAGAGGAAGGGGATATGTGTATAATTATGGCTGAGTTGCATTGTTGTACGGCAGAAACCAACATAACATTGTAAAAACTAAAAAGCAAACAAAAAAATTCAACACAGATTAATTAGAGGATTGGCAAACAAACAGAACCACAAAATGCTAGGTTTTTAAAAAATTTGGAGACCAGCTTCAGACCTGTTTCTTCAGGTTGCAAAACCCTCAGAGTAATTCAAGGTCACATTTTAAGTTAGAGGCAGAATGGAAATTAGGACTCAGTTCTCTGGACTCCAAAGTATTTCCATTATACTATTTTTTAAGACTATTTATCAGAAGGCAAAGTAGGAAACATGCATTTATTCATATCACTAACCCCTATCGTGTGCCAAGAACTGTGCTAGAATGTGTAGTCAGAGCTGGGGTCCAGCCAACAGACAGTACCACGTTTCAGGGAACCATTCCACCAGTGTTTCTGAAAGAAGAGAGAGTGTGGCAGGGGAAAATACAAACAGAGATGGTGAGGTTATTCAGCTGCAGACTACAACCTCACTAGCTTCCTCTTAGATGGAAGCTCTGGGAATTTGTTGCGGAGAGAAGTCAGCGGTGCTTTGTTTCAACAGATAGTTTTATTCTAAACATCTGCAGGAAGCAAAGCCATTCTTCCCTCCCAAATTACGAAGACCCTTATTTATCTAGCTTTGTTACCACTTTTTCCACAAGAAATTGGAGGCTGTTGTTGGGATATGGTGTTTACTTTCTACATTTGTTTTTCTTATAAACATTCTTACCTCTCTAATTCTGTACCTGAAGGTCAAAGAAATGATTTGGGAGCACAGAAAACCTGTTCTGACAGGAAGTCATGAACAAGACTAACTACAATGCTTAACTACATATCACCATTTTCTGGTATCTTTGGGGAATTTGGCAAAGATCTTGTCTAATTTTCTGAACTCTAATTCATGATGGTTTGATACATAATGTTTCTGCCCCAGACCAAGAAACTTTATGGCTATTGTTGCCAATTCTATGGCTGATTCATATCAATGTATGACAAAAAAAATAAATAAATAAATAAATAAAATGGATGACCAAAAAATAAATAAATAAATAAATAAATTTATCTGCCTAGAAGTCCATGTTCTCCTTTGGCTGGGGGGGTTGTTTATTCTCTCCAATCCACCATTTTTTTCTTCAGAAAACTCTCTTTTCTCTAAGCAACCTGATCTCTTCACTTCCTGATCTCTTTGTCAAAATTATTTAATTTCTTCTTTATTTAGAGACCAAATTTACTTGTAGCTAACAATACACACGTATTTGTTGTGGAAAACCGTCCAGTCATTAACGAGCCCATGTGGCGGCCAGTGGCTGGCTGTCCTTATGGGCCATGCTGAGCATCCACTTCACGTCACGTGATACAGTGCCTTCCAGGCGAGTGGCAGTGAGGAGAAGTGTGCTTTCTCTATCGCCTCTCCGTTCCCCCACCTGCCAGCTGGATGATGGCAGCATGATTTCCAAATCATGTGGTGAACACAGTGGAACCACAACCTGGATATCTGTGGTCTCTGACTCCTCAGGAGTGTTACACAGTCAAAAACATCGATGTTAGATGTTTCATATACAACGCTACAAAAACTATTGTCATAGGACTCTAATACTGGAGACTGTTTGATACAGAAATAGCCTACTCTGAAAAATGCCGTGTATTTCAATGTTGAGAGAGTGAACTGATGCTGTCTCTCAGATTCTTACCCTTAATTAACTGAAAAAAATTAACTCTACTCCCTAAAAAGCAATTGTTAATAGAGTCAGACAAGGAGAGAGGCAGAGAATGATGCAGTAGTAGTTGTAAAACTTGTCTGCTTATTAGAATTTACCAAGTAATTTTTTTTTTTTTAAAGAGGATGCTCACATCTCAACCCAGATCCATTTTCTGAGAAACAGAACCTAGTATTTGCAGTAAAAAAATAAATTCCCAAATGAGTCTCATGAATCTAGGATTTAGAACTGAAATTGGTAGTCTTCAAAACCAGGTGAACACGAAAGAAACAGATTCTGGAGTGAAGCCGGGAGCTACAGTGAGACTTTGATTCTTGCTTGGATCCCCAGAATCCCAAACATTCTCAGTGTATCAATAAAATTCTGAGAATTCTTACTAGTTACACCCAACTGGGAAAGAAGCACAATTAATATTTATACGTTTCACCTTTTTTTGACTTAAAAGAATCACAAACTTGTGAAAGAGGGAACAAACAGGCTGTCTCTGACAAAACAGTGAAATTTTAGGGCGATGCAGCTAAAGGTGGAACTGATAAAATTTCCAAGAATTCCCTAGATCAAGTAAACTAATTGAAAGAAAAGGAAGAAAATAAAGACATGCTGAAGAATAAAAACATTCAGATCTAAATAAAAAAAAATACATTTCAAGGAACACAGGGAAGTTGCTTGTCTTTTTTTTTTAATTTGATGTTAATACATTAAAAATACTTTTAAATCATTAAAATAAGAACTGATCACTGATAAACACAATTGATAAACACATTCCAATGTAAGAATAACCAGAGTATTTGAGAAAATATTAAAGAGAAAATTCATTTAGCTACTTAAAACATATCCTAAAAAAACCTGCATCCAAATATTGGGTCCAGTATATCTAAATATTGAAAGATTGTGAAACTGTCCATGAAAATTTGATACAAAATATACAAGCTACTCTTTAAGCTCTTTAAGAATAAAGAAAGACACTTCAGACATTAAAAAAAAGAAAAACACAGAATAAAAAAAAATCTGATAGACCTCAGATTCGTCTACAGAAACAATGTTCTGAAGATAAGAAAGTATAATTCAAGAATATTCAAAATCAATAGGCAGGCAGTCTGAAACGTGAAATATCTCAGAGAATAAAACACCTGTGAATCCTTCTTGAATTAAAAAAGTTCTAATACTGTGATTTAAGATATTTTAAAAACCTCTCAGGAATAGAAAAACTGCACCAAAGGACTGATGGTGAATAGTTAATAAATTTATAGGTCAGACTATATAAAAAAAATTACGCTCTAGAACAGACTTAGAATTGACAATGGAAAGTGAAGTATCAGAAGGTAAAAGGGAGGACAGGGAGTCAATTACCCTTGTCTCTCACAGCAGGAGTGAACTGATACTACAGTAAACAAACACAAAGTTAAAGAAACATTGTGTTCTTACCCTCATTTTTTTTCCTTAATCTTTTATTCCTTAGAGTTTAAGCTACAATTTAGGAAATAATGTCTCTATGGTAATGCATCACATGTTTTAAATTCAAGAGCTGCTTTAGTTTACTCTCTTCTGTTATACTTTTTTACTAAAAAAAGCATTAATTTGCATTATGAGGACACACTTGGAAAATAATCCTGTATATATACCTAGGGGTCTCTTTGTTTACAGTCTTAAGAAAACTTTTTGGAATGATGTACACCTAATATAAAATATACTTGCTTTCTGAGCTGTGTGCTATGGCTGGTTATTTTCACTTACCTGTGTTGTTCTACAGTGTTTAAGATTTTTATAATAAGCATGCATTATATTTTTGAATGATTAAATGGAAGCAAAAAGCAACAGTTAACAGTGGGTGATTATCAGTGATAGTAATATGAATGCTTGTTTTTTTTTTTTTTTCTGTATTTTTAATTCTCCCTCTTAAAAATAAAAAGGGAGAGATTACATAGCCTAAGCCCCCTTTGTAAGGAACCCGCTTGTCTCCATGCAGGAGACATGGGTTCAATCTCTGGTTTGCGAAGATCCCCTGGAGAAGGGAACAGATACTGACTCCAGTATTCTGGCCTGGAGAATTCCAAGGACTCTATAGTCCATGCGGTCATAAAAAATCAGACATGACTGAGTGACTTCACTGTCAAGTCCCCTTTGATGACATTAAAATCTTTATCTCATCCTGAGACACTCGTTGTTACCACCCAGGTGTTTCCTTCTAGACCCTTTTTCAACGTATGTCCTAGCATATTTATTAAACACATATTTTAGTTATACTTGTGTATGTGTAATATTTTGGTACTGCATATTTTATTTTGCTCTTTTAAGTTGCTGTTTTGAAGATTTAAAAATATAGTAAATATCTACCTTATTCTTTGAATTCTAGTATAATATTTCCTAATAGACATATCACAATTTAACTATCTCTCCATTCTTTGTCATTTAATTTGTTTCCAAATCTTCACAATTTGAATAAATGCTAAAAGGAGCATCACCGTGCAGGCATTTTGAGGTGTAGTTGTTTCTCTAAGGTAGATAGAGAAGTGAAATTGGTGGATCATTAGGAACACACACTTTTCTTTACATTGCTATCCAAAGTGTTACGAATTTTCATCCTCATCAGCAGAATTGTACCTGTCTAAATGAGTTCTTTTTGTTCTTCAATGCTTACTCCATATCACCTCTCTCTACTTCAACTTACATTTTATAGATTTTATACTAAAAATAAATTGATGATACATTAAATGTTTAATTTTCTCTCTGTCTCTCCTTCTGTATATAGTGGTCTCCAGGGAAATAGAAATACTTATAAATAAATAACTTAACCATCATGTGATGAATGTTCTATTGATGTTCAAGAGAGGAAAAGTATAAAAGGAAATATTCGACTCAAATTTTAGAGTATGTCAAAGCATGGCTGAATCATCTTTAAATATAAGAATGTGTTCTCTGAGCGTAGCAAGAGGATGGGCCTTTATAGCAAAGAAAAAAAGTGACATTTGGAAAATGTAGGCTGTGATCTTAAGAACACCGAGGGGCAAGGCAGGTATTATAAACAGTTAAAAGTTAGGCAAAAATAAGAAAAACAGCATCAGAAAGAAGATAATGTCCTGGTCACACTGTTGGGAGACAACAGGGAGAAGTGGGGCTAGCAGCAAATTGGAGGAGAGCTTTAGACTCGCCTCTGGAAAGAAAGGTTTCCATTCAAATACTTACGAGGTTTTGAAGGCCCCATGTTGCCAAGCATGGTTTTACAAAAGATATTCAAATTCTAAATAACTATGTAGAATTCCTCTATTTTAATATGTGGGATATTGATTCAAGATATCTTTTTTTTTTTAATACTGTGTAGTTCAAAGAAAAAAAAAAAATAGAGTGACCAACTCATCCTGACTTGCCTTGGATAGACCCAGTTTTAAAACTGAAAGTCCAAAAAAAAAAAAAAAAAATCCATGCTGAAAAAAAAAAAAAAAACTGAAAGTCCTGCATCCAGGGAAAACTAGAACTGTTGGTTACCCTAATTAAAAAACCTATATATGGCCTATATCCAGCCCAAGGTCTGCCATCCTGTAACCTCAGAAAACAAATACCTCTCTTTTTAAGGGAGTATAGGGGTTTCATCTACATTGTGAAGCATTAGTGGAAAGTATTTTAGGTTGGAGTCAGAGATATTGATAGAGGAAAATTCACATGAGTCTATTATTTGTCACTTAAAGAATTATGCCCTGGAAAATCTGACTAGTCTGAAATTTAACTGCAACTTTCAAACGTCTTTTTATCTTTCAGTAGTCCTCACTCACCACCTATTTAATTGGTTCACTGCTAAAATTAAAGAGGTAAATTGTCCCAGAGTTATGGAAAATCACTGATCCTTTGTAGAAAATTATTTTTCAATTATTAAGAGTGCTACTACCTTGTACTCCTTTGTCTCTGCCTCTCCTTCTCTTGCTGCAGGGGGTTTCAGCATGTGTTCAGAGGCTCAAGTACTACCAGTCACCAGTTCATAGGTTTCTCTACTTTCTACAAGATGTAACAGGAACAATAACAATTATTTTTGATGAGAACAGAATTCAGCACTTCTATCCGAGCATTCAAGTTGCACTGATCACCATAGTAACCAGACAAAAATATAATTTGTATAATGTATTTGAAAATGATGTGGTGCAGAGGCCATGCCTGAAAGAAACAGAAGAAAAAGGGTAGGAGTGGGAAAAAAAAAAATCAGTAGAATAATGTGAAGAACTGAATTATATAGTACTAGTTTTGCATCAAGAGTTCATTTCACAATGGAAGAAAATGACATCTTAGAGATGTTACATGACTTTTTCAAGATCACTTAGTAACTAAAGCTGGGGCCTTTCCCCCAGTCTTATAAACTCAAGCTTTGCTTCTTTTTTTTTAATGAACAGTTGCCATCAAAGGCATGATAAATGCATTTTGTGACATATAGTTTTTTGTTGTGTTTAAAAATATATGAAGCAATACTGCATATAGCACTCTGCTTAGTGTCCCTCCAGAAGCCAATTTTGACATAAGGATTCTATCAGAGGTGATTATAAGATACTCTGGTAGATAAGTGGGGAGAAGCTGTAGGTAAGTGGAGGCAATTAATAGAAGATGCACATGAAGCAAGGTACCACTGGCTGTACAAGGATTATTACTTTTGGACAACTCTTGAAGCTAGTGCCATGCATGTGTCTCAGATTTATCACACCCAACAAATGAGAGAGCATTTGTATATTACTATCCATTCCTCGTTTGTTGAGGGTTGCTCCAGGCGATACTGACTCTCTGGAACGTTCAGCATACTTGACATGTAGGCAAAGCTGGTAGAAGTGACCTTCACGCACAGACGTGCAGATGAGGATAACCGGAGGAGAGCACAGTTCAGGCAGTCCAGGTGCTGAGCAGCACAGTGTCTGCTACAGTCCGTCTTCCTCACCATACATCCGCTCAGCACCATATTAAATTCAGCTCGTCATTGATACTCCAATGATGTATGGCCTATTACATTTAAAAGGGAGAGAGACAGAGATGGAGACACAGACAAAGAACATAGTTTCTTCTGCAGCACTTGTGGTTGGGATACCCTCTGCTTTGAACACCCTGTTCTGTACCAAACATTCTAAAATCCCCTTAAAATTGGTCCTGCACTTTGGCTCCTCTTGATTGATTATCCGGTGGAATAAATCAGACGTGTATTCCTACAAGGTCTGATCTACTCATTATGCCCTTGTTAAGCTCTGGTTGTAATTGCCCCTTCAGGGCTATTACTGGGGATAGAAGTACCAAAATATATCCCAGTGAATACCCTAAATTACAGGCATCTCTTTTGTCAGGTTTAATAGAACTCTCATTTCATTTCTTAGTGGAAGCATCCTCATCTTGGAAAACTGAACTAATACAACGGAGAAGAGAGTTCCCAGATTTATCTTTAAGAATGGCGGTGAGTGAATACATTTCTGAATCCATCTTCTGATTTTCTTACCCACACTTTTTACCTGTTTGGGAAACTACCCCACATAAAGACTGTTGTTTCAAAGTATAACATAAATTTTAAAGGACAACACCTCAACTCCTCAGAGGGTCAGCCTCACCCTGTGCCTCAGATAAACTTTAATGAGGTTCTCTCAATACTCCATTAGCAGGTAATGTCTGAGAGGTAGTATACGGCACAATGAGTGGGTCTTGTGGTCAACTGCATTCTGCTTACCTCCTTCACAGTAAAATAGATACCACAACAACTCAGGACATTAAAGACAGCGCCAATCATGCTTTCTTGATAGGCTATGGTCAGCTCTGCTTAATAAACACAAGATGAGGTAGTACAGCACTTGCTTCATTCATTTATTCATAAATTCTTACTTCTCTTTTTCCCTTTGTTTAAATGAAAGACATAGTAAAGTATCTTATGTACATAGCTCAATACATTTTTCATATGTAATCACCTGGGTAAACACAAAAACATCAAGGTATAGACTATTTCCAGATCCCCACAAAGCTCCGACGTCTAAGACAGTACTTCCACAGAGGTAATCTTTTTGAGCTAAAATTCTAATGCACAGATTATTTTAACCTGTTGTTAAGCATCATATAAGCAGGATTGTATGGCATGTATCTGGCTTCTGTAACTGAACATAAACTTTGTGAATTTCTTCGATACTGTCATGTGTATCAGTACTTTGCTCTTTCAATGGATGTACACAAATTTATCCATTCCATGGCTAATGGACATGTGTAATTTGTAGGTTTGAGCCATTAAGAATGAAAGTAAATTCATATTTTGGTGGATTTATGTTCTTATTTCTCTTGGGTATGTTTCAATGCACTTATATGCAGAGTACATCATGGGAAATACGGGGCTGGATGAAGCACAAGCTGGAATCAAGATTGCAGGGATAAATATCAATAAACTCAGGCATGCAGATGACATCACCCTTATGGCAGAAAGCGAAGAGGAATAAAGAGCCTCTTGATGAAAGTGAAGGAGGAGAGTGAAAAAACTGGCTTAAAACTCAACATTCAAAAAACTAAGATCATGGCATCTGGTCCCATCACTTCATGGCAAATACATGGGGAAACAATGGAAACAGTGGCTGACTTTATTTTTTTGGGCTCCAAAATCACTGCAGATGGTGACTGCATCCATGAAATTTAAAAGATACTTGCTCCTTGGAAGAAAAGCTATGACCAACTAGACAGCATATTAAAAAGCAGACACATACTTCGCAGACAAAGGTCTGCCTAGCCAAAGCTATGGTTTTACCAGTAGTCACATATGGATGTGAGAGTTGGACTATAAAGAAAGCTGAGTGCCGAAGAATTGATGCTTTTGAACTATGGTGTTGGAGAAGACTCTTGAGAGTCCCTTGGACTGCAAGGATACCCAGCTAGTCCATCCTAAAGGAAATCAGTCTTGAATATTCATTGGAAGGACTGATGATGAAGCTGAAACTCCAATACTTTAGCCAACTGATTCAAAGAGCTGACTCATTTGAAAAGACCCTGATGCTGGGAAAGTTTGAAGGCAGGAGGAGAAGAGGATGACAGAGGATGAGATGGTTGGATGGCATCACTGATTCAATGGACATGAGTTTGAGCAAGCTCCGGGAGATGATAAAGGACAGGGAAGCCTGGCGTGCTACAGTTCATGGAGTTGCCAAGAGTCGGACGTAACTAAGTGACTGAATAACAGCAACAAAGTGCCCATCATATATTGATTCGTTTTGGGATTCTATTATACTCTCTCTGCCCACTTGTCCTCATTTTCTGCCAATAGAACACTGAAACGATTATTGTGTTTTATATTGATATCTAGTAGCACAATTGCTCTTGCTCGTCTTTAAGATTGTCTTGGTTCTTACAGATATTTTTTATTTCCATGTAAATTTCAGATCCAGAATGCCAATTTTCATACATTTACAAAACGTTATTTAATTATATTTACTGCTATAAATTTGAGTGGAATGGTTTAAACCTATAGATAAATGTGAGGAAACTGACATCCTAACATTGTTCAGATTTTTGGTTCATGGGCATTACTTATCTTCCAAATTATTTAGTTATTCTGTAATTTCCCACAGCAATATATTCTAAGTTTCAGTGTAGAGGTGACTTATTTTTTAGATTTATTTATAAATATTTATTTTTATGTGGTAAATTCCATTTATTGAAATTGTATTTTCCATTATTTTTGATTGCTAACATGTAGAAATACATTTGATCTTACAGTTGGAGATGTATTCAGGAACTTTGTTAAATTTGTTTATGATTTTCAGTTTGTTGGTAGATTCCTTTTTAAAAAACTTTCAACATAGAATCTTTACAGTTGATTAATAAAGGTTTTTTTCTTTACTTACTGACATTTACTTTTATATCTGCCATCTATCAGATAGTACTCTAGCTTATTGCCATTGTACTGGCTAGGACATCCGGGGCACTACTGAAAAGAAATTCCCATCTATTCTTTTTTTTTTTTTGAAATTCCCATCTATTCTTAACTTGCTGACAGTTCTTGAATGGGTGGTGAAATTTATTGAATGTGTGTCCATCAATTATGGTAATATATGTCTAAAAAAACCTTTGATGTGTAATGCAATGAAGCACTTTCAAATGATTAACCATCACATTGCTAAAACAAATCCCATGTGATTGTTGTGCATATTAATATTTTAACTAAAACTTCCTTATAGTAATTTTGAACCTATGTTAATACAGACTGAACCTTGTGATATTGTTCTACTGTTATAATTCTACCAAGTTTTGATATCAAAGCTATGTCTGCCTCCAAGAAATGAGAAGTGTTTTAAGTCTTTTTCTTTTTCTCTGAACTTTTTATATAAAACTGGCATTATTTATTCATTAAATAAATGGCAGAATTTAGAAGTATTCTTTCATTTGACAGCTGAACCAGGTAGTTTTGAGAGAATTATATTATTTAATATTAAAATACAGATTTACAGTTTTAAATAAAGGACTATGCAATTTCTCATTACTTCCTATCACTTTTTTTGTTTTTCAAAATAAATCTGTACACTTTAAGTTTTAAAATTTATGTGCACATAGTTTTTCAAAATATGTTTTTATTTTATTTGCAATGTTTACAGAATCTGTAGTCTTATCTACCGATATGTATTGTTAATTCTATCTCTTTCTCTGTCCATTTCTCCTTGATCAGAATTTTAAGGCTTTATTACTTCTTAGTCCCTATGAAGAAACAACTTTTGGCTTTTTTGACTTATCTGTTGAGTATCTATGTTAAAACGTACACTATTTCATTGTATCTTTTTTTAACTATTTTATTTATTTCCATTTCATTTTTATACTTTACTTAGTTTAATTTTTTTCAGGTTTTTTCCACAACTGGAAAGTGAGATACTTGATTTTCACTTTTTTTTTCTTTTCTAAAATTTGAATTTTGACTATACATCTCTTCTAGTCACTCTAATAATATTTCCAACATTTTACTATAATTATTTGGAAACAAACAGTGATGATCAAATATTTTTGCAGTGAACATCACTTCATGCACGTTCAGATTTTACTATTCACATTTTTCTATATTTTGTCTGATAACATTATTTCTATTCTTTCTTCCCTCCCCCTTCCATTTGTTCCTTCATTCTTTTTTTTTTCCTTTTCCATTATGATTTATCACAGGAACTGAATATAGTTTCCTGTGTTATACAGTAGGACCTTGTTGTTTATCTATTTTATATGTAGTAGTGTGTTTCTGAACAGTCTTCTCTAAATGGAAAAGCAGGAATGTACAGAAGAAAGAAAATCATAATTGGAATGCTCCTTCATTCTTAATCTCCCCCACTCGGCATATACTACTAGTTCTGGGAGTCTGACAAAATGAGGGATATGAATGGTGACCTCACATGAAGTAGTTGGCTACCAGACAACTGGTAGCTCAAGATTTTGCTTGACAATTGAATAAGGCAAACTAGCTGGGCTGGTCAAGAGCAATATTATGAAGTGGTGAAATGTAACTTAAGGGTTTTCTATTTCCTTTCCTGATTTTAGTTTTGATTACAATTATATGAGGCATAAGGTTGATTACTAAGGCTCCTACCATTACAAAAAATGTATGATTAGTACACAGTTGCTAGTACCTACTGTGGTTATAAATATTAGAAGTAGTTGAGGTTAGCTTTCTTCTATATTGTTTGATTGTACCACAGCATTATATGCGGATGTATCCAAAGTCTTCCTGGTTTTTTGTTCATGTAGCAAAATCTACTGTTTACAATGGTGAGTGTATATTCTACTCTTGCTTATGCTGTTACAGTCCCCTCAAGATTTTGCCATTTTTGTTGTTTTAGATATTCAATAAAATTGTATATTTAACTTCATATTGTCTATATTCTTTCTTTGTTACTTTTTCATTCTTCCAGCCCCCCAAAGGAGAACATCATTACTAGTATTATGGGCATCAAAAAGAAAATAAATCCCTTTATGTTATGAACAATTTATGCCAATATATTTAATAAATTGAGATACAAGAAAATACTCAGAAAATGAAACTGACCAAACCTTATAGTAAAATGAATAGAACTGAAGATTCTTAAATTTGTGGAAGTTGAGAGTGTTATTTAAAAAATATACCTCCTCTGAAGAAGAACCAAAAATTCATATGAATTCACTGGTAATTTAAGAGAAGCACTTAAGACAAGGGTATCATCAATCTTCAACAGACATTTCCAAAAAGAAAGGAAAAAAATAATGCAGGGCAAATTCTTAACTGTCCTTTACTGAGGCCAGCTAACTTTGACTCCAAAATGTGACAAGGACATTACACAGAACAGGAAATTGCGGAGTGTACTGGAAGTCCTAACTAATGTCACAAGAGAAACAAACAAAAGGAAAGCACAAAGTTTAGAAAACCCCAAAAAACCTGTCATTATTCTCAAATGATTTGATTTTTGAATCAAGAAAATACAAATACAAATCTAAAAAGAATTAAATTTAATAAGTAAATTAATGAGGTCTATGGATTCAAGGTCATTACAGAAATATATAATGCATTTTATTCAGAAGCCTAAAGACAAAGGAAAATGAGAAAAAGAAAAAGATTCTCAATTTCACTTAAAAAATCTTTCAATTATAGAATAGTTTTGAATAGACCAAAAAAAAAAAAAACAAAAAAAAAACCCCACACACCTACAGCAATAGCACAGAAAATTCTCAAAAATCCAACATCTTACATTAGTATGGTACATTTGTTACAATTAATGAGCCAATTCTGAAGCAATATGACTATTGAAAGACTACATCTTATTCTGGTTTCCTTTTCTTTGTTCTCTTTTTAACTTAATGTGCTCTTTTCTTTTTCCTGTTTTGAATCCCATGCAGGTTACCACACTCCATTACACTGAATTATGATTTCTCCTTAGGCTTCTCTGAACTATGAGAGTTCTTGGACTTTGCTTAATTTTTTATGAGCCAAATAATTTTGAGGAGTTCTGATCAGGTAGAATGTCTTGCAAACAGAAATTGCATGATATTTTTCTCATGATTAGACTGGGAATGGGTTTCTCTGATGCCTCAGTGGGTATAGAATCTGCCTGCGATGCAAGAGATGGGAGTTCAATCCCTAGGTCAGGAAGATCCCATGGAGGAGGAAATGGCAACCCAGTCCAGTATTCCTGCCTGAAAAATCCCATGGACAGAAGAAATTGGCGGGCTATAGTCCAAAGGGTCACAAAGAGTCGGACACAACTGAGCAACTAAGCAGAGACTGGTATTATGAGTTGGGGGCAGAAAGAAGAAAATTGAAATAAAGGGTCATTTTCATTAAATTGTATCAATGATTAACATGGCTATCATGGCTGACATTGACTTTGATCACTTGGCTGAAGTCTTGTCAGATTTCTCCACTGTAAAATTGTTCTCCCCTCCTCCTCTCTCCTTTACATACTGGACTTTTTGGAAGAAGGTCATTATGTGCAGCCCACATTTAAAGAGTAGAAAGCCATCTCACATCTGGAGAGGACAGAGTATGCACATAAATTATTTGGATTCTTTTGCTTGGGAGATTTGCTTCTTTTTTTGTTTATGTACTTATTCAGTCATTTATGTCAAGATGGATTCATGATATTTATTTTATACTTGGGGTTGTAATCCAGAACTACTTTATCTTGTTGCCCAATTGTTCCTGCTTTGGCCACTGAACCCTGTTTTCAGCTGGCTTCTAGGCATTAGAGATCAAGTAATAGGTGAGTCATGGGCTTTCTATCATTTCTAAGCCCTCCCAGATGACAGAGCAAGGAAATACATGTATATATTAGGTTGGCCAAAAAAATATTATGGAAAAACCTGAAGGAACTTTTTGGCCAGTCCAATACTAACCCATTCATATACTCACATCTGTAGATGTTTCTGTATGTAACCATTTGTATGATGTTAACCTAAACATTACTGTACACTGAGCTCTCCAATACCAATCCATTAACACACAGATCAGTCTAGCTTCTCCACCTTGCTTACCTTTAAATTTCTACTCCAACACTGAGAAATTTTGTTTCTGTCAAGCATGATCCAATTTGCTAATTTTTAAGTTCCAGTAAACATGTATAGTGGTATCAAATTGTGAAGTCATACTCCCATGGGAAGCAGCTTTATCAGCTAAAGTATGGCGCTTATATATTGTTTCTTTTGCTTTCAGTGTTACAGATATCACTAATTGCAAAAGTTACTTGGATCAGCCTCTTTCCCCCCAAATTCTTCAGAAAAGGTGATTCACATGTTTGTAATAAAGTTACATTGTTTACCACACCTAGAGACAAATGAATATGAAAACACGATGATTCAAAAGCTATGGGATGCAGCAAACACAGTTCTAAGAGGGAAGTTTATATTACATTCTTTATTATGTCATGGGATCACCAACTTCTGAAATGACTAACACTGGCATACATTAAGGCTTAATCTTTGTGCTATAAAAGTCTATGAGTATTGACAATTATTATGCATAGCTTCATGTATCTGCTATTACAGAATTATAAAGAATGGTTTCACCACCCTAAAACTTCCCCTGTGACTCATCTATTTAACCTTTCTTCCCGCTTACCTCCATACGGGTTCCTAACATTCTGTGACCTTTTTGCCATATCTGTACTTTTGCCTTTCTCAAGATGTCATGCAACTGCTATCATACAGCACATGGACTTTCCTGGTTAGCTTTTATATATGAATGTACTAAAGTTTATCTATTCTACTATTGAAAGTCAGTTTGGCTGATTCCAGCTGTGATTTTATTTTAGTATTAAAAATCAATCAACCTAATCAATCAACTCTCCTAATACTTGTACAAGATATCTATCCCAAAAGTTATAAAACATAAATAAGACAAATTAAAGAAGACAAAAATAAAATGAAAAACAATCCCTGTTCATAGATGGGCAGACTAAGTACCGGAAAGATGTCAGTTCTTCCAAAATAATCTATAAATACCATATAATTACAATAAAAATTCTAGTAATTTTCCTAGAAACTAACAAACTCTTTAGAAAATGTATATGGAAATGCAAAAGGTCAAGTATTGTCAAGATAGTCATGAAGAAGAACAAAGCTGATGGACTTATACTGAAAGTATCAAGACTTTAAAAAATCTATTACTTACTATAATAACACATCATTGTCTTGGCACAGAATAGATAAAATAAACAATGGAATGAAGTAGAACTCCTAGAAATTCACTCATTTTTACTTGGTAACCTAACATACAACAAAAGTGGGAAAGTATGGTATTTTGTATACTGATACTATCTCTGCCAATTAGGCTAGTTGCAAACCTACATTAAGAAGGAAAGATAGAAGTTTTAAACGACAGCATCAGAGAAAATGTTGTGGTTGACTAGATTTTCTTAAGCAGGATAAGCAAAGAATTAACAATAAGGAAATAATAAATTTTTTCTGTGTTAAAATTGAGAATGCTAGTTAACTAAAAGATGCAAATTAAAATAGAGAAAATGCACCCTGCATGGAGTAAGAAAATTTGGGTGAGAGGGGTTAGACAGACTAATCATATTTATTATTAACTCCTAAAATTCAATAAGAAAAATACAGAAATAGTTCAGTAGGAAAGATAGACGAGATGATGAGACACATCAGAAAGTAAGATATCCAAGGGGCTAATGAAGCTATGAAAAGTGCTTAGATTTATCACCAGAGAAATGCAAAATTAAAACAATAATAAAATAGCACTAAAGAATCATCAGAAGTGTCAAAATGATAAAAATGGAAAAATATCTGGTTATTATTTGAATATTCAATCAAAATTCTTATATACTTATACTTGGAGGGTATTGGTATAACTACTTTGAACATCTGCCTTATCTACTCATGTTGAGCATATTTCTCCTAGTTGTATGCTCCCTGTCTGCAGGGAACTGTAGACTGAAAACTATAGTTTTTAGTTGAAACTCTGTCCCCATTAATCAGGAATCCCTCATTCCCCTCCCCAATCCCCCACCTGGGCCCCTAGCATCTACCAATGTACTTTCTGACTCCACGACTTTGACTATTCTAGGTATCTTGTATAAGTGGAATCATACAGTGTTCTACAGATTGTACTTTCTTTCACTTTTCACTAATTATCAGGGAAACGCAAATCAAAACTACAAATGAAATGAAATGCAAATGCAAATGTATAATGTATTATTTTTAGTCCCTGTTAATTTTTTTCTTACCCACATAACACTCAACTCTTCTGTTCTCTGTACTGTTCCCTTCTATGTGGAGAAATAAGGTTTGCACACATCCAGACATGATTTTAAATGAAGCCATTGTCTTTATAAGGGACCCCCAAGCCATAAAAATCACCCTAGAGACAAAGAACTAATTTATCCACAATAGGATCTTCATGACCACGACTCTCTGTAGACAGCAGGAGGGAAATGGAAGCTGGCTTTACCAGCCCCCTCCACCAGTCTGGTATAGTTATTGTTCTCTCTTCAGACAAAAGATACTTGAATTTGGGGGTGGGGTGGCCCCTGATCCTTATCTTCACAGATCTTCTGACATTTTTCCCAATACCTCTTTCCCATAACCTACTTGTGTTCATGTGGTGACAAATGAAGGATGTTTCACACCCTCCGCCAGGAAACCATTTCTTCACACTGTGAAATATACATCTAAGTTGCATCGCCATTACTAACATAATTCATCTTACCTCAACTATTTATTAATAGTACAATGTGTAATCCCCAAATGCCTTGGATGACACTGCTCTGACTGAGTGTTATTTAAAAGCATGCTTTAGGAAAAAATGCTATAAATTATGCCTCCTCCGTTATTTTAATTTTCTTTTATTGCATCTTGGCAATGCACAGGAAGCATACATTGAAGTAATGAGACATTACACAGCATGGATTAATTACCACAATATTAACAGATCCTGTGGCTATGGCTGTGGCTGTGCCCTTAGAGCTTACAATGGCCAATGGGGGCAAAATTTGAAAATAAATTAAAAAATAAATTACCTGGCTTTTTTTCCCTCCAAAACAGAACAGATATTATAAATATTTACCAAAGATTGACATTCTTTTATTTTTCATGCATTTCCTTCAGTTCTTCAAAGGGAGCAACTCTTAAAAGATGTGATGTGTGTGTATAGATACAAATATAGATATATGTGTGTATATGTATGTATACATATGACTCAAAAACTATTCACTATCATTATACTATTGCCAATTATGGTAGTACTGCATAGTTGGCTTTCCTCCGTTTATGGAGGTCTCCTTTGCCCTACCCATCTTGACATGCACATCCCTAAGAGCCTTATGATATTCTTCTCCAGCCCCTTTTTAAGTTAGTGTGTCAAAGTACTTACAAATGATGTTCTTAATTTCTTATTTATTGTTGTAATTCAGATGGTTACTGAGAATCTCATGAAGTATCCAAGGCAATGATAATTTAAAACTAAGTTAATTTAAAAGTAAAGTGAAGTGAAGTTGCTCAGTCGTGTCTGACTCTTTGCGACCCCGGGGACTGTAGCCCGCCAGGCTCCTCTGTCCATGGGATTCTCCAGGCAAGAATACTGGAGTGGGTTGCCATTTCCTTCTCCGGGGGATCTTCCCGACCCAGGGATCAAACCCAGGTCTCCTGCATTGCAGGCAGATGCTTTAACCTCAGAGCCACCAGGGAAGCAATTGGATATATGTGTTCTGTTCTAAGATTTCCACCAAGCACCATGGAGCTTCAATCCTGAGTTACTTCTGGTTCTGCATTATCAGTTCAGTTCAGTTCAGTTGTTCAGCTGTGTCCGTGGTTCTTCATAATGAATAACCACATTTCTGCTTCTCTGTGTGAAAACTCTTTCCCTAAGAACTATAAATTTGACAGGAGACTCAATGCCTTCTTGTGACTTCTAGATGATTTCTTTCTTTCTTTTTTTTTTTTTTCTGATTTCCAGAGAGAACTTGAAAGGGACATAGTTCACATTATGTCTTGTATAACTTTCTACCACATTTTTGGCTCTGCCCTTCTCTGCCAGTTTTAGCTTTCTTTCCACTTTGTTCTGGATAATTCCCAAAATTCAGAATTCTTCTCTGTTTTCAGGGCAGTATTTCTTCTCTGTCTGATATCTTAATACTGTCACCCTCTATTCCCTTCTATTCAACATAGTTATCAAGACACTCTTTTCCAGATAAAAGACAATGTTTGCTTCAACAGAACATCAAGTATCAGCTATTATGATAACACTATTTTTCCTGTTGAGAATGTATGTTTGGAAAACTATGCATACATCCCCTCTAGACAAAAAGGTAAACTTAAAAAAGTATAAAGACACTGATTTTGTTTTGCTTTGCATTCAAAATCATCAAAAGTTTAGTTTCCCCTAATCAACTTAAAAATTTTGTGTGATCCCAAAGAGAGTACTGACAAAGATTTTATGGACCTAGAAAGTTGATTCTAAAATCCATAAAGAAAAATAAACATATAAGAATAATTAAGAAAACATTGAAAATGAAGAACCAGGAAAGAGAATTACTCTAAGAGCTATTAAAACATGGTACAAAGACTTTCTGTGTAAATGCTATGATACTGGTGAATGAATGGGTAGGGGAATGTAATAATACGGAATAGAGCAGAAATTTGAGAAATATAACCAACTTCCTTTGGAAATCCAGGATGTGAGAAAGATTGTATCTAAAATGAATGAATCAAGGATAGACTTTAAAATAAATAATAACAACTATTTTAAAATATAAAAAATTAGTTACTGTCCATAAATCATTTGCTGTTTGTAGTTGAGTGGCTAAGTCATGTCCGGCTCTTTGCTACCCCATGGACTTTAGCTTGTCAGGCTCCTCTGCCCATGGGATTTTCCAGGCAAGAATAATGGTGGGGTTGCCATTTCCTTTCCAGGGGATCTTCCAGACCCAGGGATCAAACTTGTGTCTCCTGCTTGGCAGGAGGGTTCTTTACCATTGAGCCACCTGGGAAGCCCCTCTTATATTACAGAGAAGTAAAAATGTGAATCTATGCAATACTGGGAGAAAATCCAATTCCTTTATAATTTAAATATAAGGAAAAGCTCTCTAACTATGACCCAAATTCTATACTAAATAAAAGTAAACATGGATAAATTTGACTGCATAAAATAAAAATAAAAATAAAAATGAATGTTTCATGAGAAAATCTTTACAAGCAAAGATAAAATAGAAATTAAAAATTAGAATAAAATATTTGCAACATATGTACAAAATAAATGTTAATATTCCTAATATAAAAAAGAACTTTTATAAATTGAAGAAAAATACCAAAAATCTTGTAGAAGAAGGGCCATAGACTTAAAAAGTTGGCCACAGATGCAAACAGCTAATTTACCATAAATATATAAAATGGTGATTAAATTTACAAGATGTACAAACGTAAATTAAAACTATATTGAGATATAGTTTCTCAACTATTATACTGGCAAAAAATTTAAATGTTACTGCAGCTTTGGGTACAAAATTCAGCAGTATCTAACAAAGCTGCACATGCATTTACATGTTATCAAAGAAATGACTTCTAGGAAACCACTCTGAAGAAAAATCCTCAAAAATAAGAATTTCATGTGGAAAAATTTCAGGATTATTTGTATTGCCAAATATTGCATGCCTAAGTATCTAGACAGAGAAATTGAGTTGAATACACCATGGCGTATTTATTAAATGAAGTACTATGAAGTTGCAACTAAAAATAAAGAAAATAAAATAAAATGGTGTGATTTTTGGTATGAAGAAAGCAAACAACAGATCATATATAGTATGCAAGAAATTAATGGAAATAATTATAAACATATTAAATATAATGTAATATATAAAACATTTTACAATTATATATTTATAATTTTTTCTTTACCAAAAAAAGAGGAAGGACAAAGCAGAAAATGTTGACACAAACACCTATCAGGAGTTCAGGGCATGTGTGGGAGAAATAAATTAAAAGACATTATAAAATACAAAAGGGATGCATTTATACAAAGAGATGCCATGGTATCGCTTTTGATTCATGGAGGCATCCGATGTTCTAAAACAAGACAAAATAAACAAACCAAAAAATTCCACTAAGTCCATTAAAGGGAGAGAACTAAAACAAATCATACCAAGACAAATATACCCAATTTAATCCAAAATAGACAATATGGCCAAATTAAAGGAAAAATGAACAAAATAACAAATATAAGTTAATATTTGTTATAAAATAAATAAACAATAAAATAAATAATAATAAACAATAAATAAATATAAATATAAATAAATAAATAAACAACAAAAATAACTTAATTCAAGTGAAGTGCTATGCACAGAATTTGATTCATTTACCTTTTTATGCTCACTTGGGATGGGAGGAAATTAACTAAGCTCTTTGTCTTAAGTTTGTTTAAGTTGTATGGGTGAAGCAATTCTGAAATTATTTTAGTGTAATGTAAGATTGTGCAAATAAGGAAAAGTGCTGATACTGATTAGACTGAGTTCGCACTATGGACAAAAATGGACACAAACATGGAATGAAGGAAAGCAAGGAAGAATTTTGTGGAGATGAATCAAACAAGAAGTTTTAACACTTCTGCTGGGAAGAGGGTCTCTAAGTAACAAATGGCCCCAGAATAAGTATTAATTATCACATGTAAAGGACTTCCTTGGTAGCTCAGCTGGTAAAGAATCTGCCTGTAATGCAAGAGACCATGGTTCGATTCCTGGGCCAGGAAGATACTCTGGAGAAGGGATAAGCTACCCATTCCAACATTCTTGGGCTTCCCTGATGGCTTAGATGGTAAAGAATCTGTCTGCAATAAAGGAGAACTGGGTTTGATCCCTTGGTGGGAAGATCCCTTGGAGGAGGGCATGGCAACCCACTCCAGTATTCTTGCCTGGAGAATCCCCATGGACAGAGGAGCACGGCAGGCTGTAGTTCACAGAGTTGCAAAGAATCGGACACGACTGAGCGACTAAGCACACATGCACACTGCATGTAAAACTTGGTCTTATGGTAGAGGTACATCAACGGCATGGTTATAACATCTCTTGTTAAGACCTCAGAAATGTTTATAGTGCTGTTTTGTGCATACTCTCAGGTAGAAAATTGGGAGGGCTACCAGTAACATTAAGCATAATGACCCGCAGCACACACGGACAATCCCAAGTCAGAGAGGGACCAGTCTCCAGGATATTAGTGAATGTAACTTTTATGTAAGACATAAATTATAATTTGATGCTTATAAATCCTATAATATTTTCATGAAATTGTTAAAGTGACAGAGACAGTTCAAAAAGAAAAGGGTCTTCTGAATTCCCCATCTTCTGCAAGGAGGCACCAGGCTATTCAGTAGCAACACAGGTCTTCCCTCACGGACAAGGAATAATGACTTTGATGGGGAAGAAAAGTTCAGAGCCCAGGAAAAAGAGCTGCGGAGAACTGCTTTGTGTATGTGTGTGTGTGTGTGTGTGTGTGTGTGTGTTTATGTGTGCACACGTGTTCTTGCATCCATTTGGGGAGATGGGGAAAACAGTCCCTTTCAAACATGTTGTTTCTGTTTGATTTGACTTCTCCCTGCCACAGTCATGTACTTTCCTAACATTAAGAAAATAGGAGAAACTGCCACTTGTCTGTCATTAAACACCTAAAATATTAGATCTTCAATCTTAAATATTTTCCAGTGACTATTATTGAACAGATCTAAAAGGTAACATACAATTACACTGTATTCTCACATATTTATAAAAGCAAACCATTAAACTGTTCTTTTAAAAATTAGTCAGGAAATATGCTGTTTAATTATGTAATTATTTGGATTAGAATACTGGGAGTCATGCTTCTCTTAAATTGAAAAATGTAAATAAAAGTGGATTAAAAACCTAACTAGGATAGGATATTCTCTCTTTCTCTCCTCCTTTTAAAGATTCTTTCCCATACACTTAATCATACAGACCAGACACTGTGTATTTCACATACTATTTTATACATATCATAATATTTAGTTCACAAAACTCTAGTATTAGTTATTGGCTTAGATTTATAGATGGTGACTACACGTCTCTGAGAAATCAGTTTATTTGTACAGGATTACTGTTGTAGGCATGAAATTGAGATTTGATTGTCTGATTCGAAAATCCACTTTCACAGTTGACGGGGAATTCTGTGGAAAAAGTGCCAAGTTCCTGTCCCTAATATCCAAGTCATTAGGCCCCCTTGCTCCATATCTTTTGTGTGTACACTATGAAAACAAGCACCCCTTCTGATGGTATCCCAAACAAGAACAAAGTGAGAAAACGATAGAACCAAGTGCCCAAGTTTATCAACCATGCTGGCTGGCCTTTCGAGGTGACTGTAATGATCATAATAGTCCACGAGGTCACCTCCTCCAGGATCTGTAGAAACAGGAGCCTCCTCCTTACTGCATTATATTTATAAATATGCCCTCCTCTCCTGTTTTATGTCCTTTATGTAACTTCACAAAGACTGTTTTGCGAAAGAAAATAAAATACACATTGATTAAAAAAGAAAAGGAAAGTGAAGTCACTCAGTCGTGTCTGACTCTTTGTGACTCCATGGACTGTAGCTTACCAGGCTCCTCCGTCCATGGGATTTTCCAGGCAAGAATACTGGAGTGGGTTGCCATTTCCTTCTCCAGGAGATCTTCCCAATCCAGGGATAAATATGACCTCCTCTCCTGTTTTATTTCCTTTATGTAACTTTACAAAGACTGTTTGGGGAAAGAAAATAAAACACACATTGATTTAAAAGACTGTGCAATTTTGTTTCGTTAAGGTTAATTTTAAATTTAATCAACAAACATTGAATGGCAATAGAATCTAATACTTCTTACTGGATTTTATAACCCCCCAATTTGACCTACCTAACCCCTATACCACTGTTCTGAAAAAATATAGCTGATTATAGTGATTCCTGGCCCTTCTTTCACTTTATTCCACTAACTCTCTATTAGAATTTACCTGTCACATTAGAGTCTCAAAATGGACATTTGTGTCTATCCTTTGCCATGCTATTTCCTCATCAACCCAATGTTTAAAAACTTATTTTGTATGAAGAGAAACAGATGCTAAACTACACTGTCTTTTCAACTCTACTCTCACATACATGTAAAAAGAAGACTTGAAACTAAATTATAATGGCAGCATTATAAATTTGGACAGAGGTGAAAATAGCAATGATGTTTCCTAATTCATGACTGAAGAAGCTGTAAGAAGCCAGACATACATTCCTAAGATACTTAGAAAAGTAAGTTTCCTCACTGTCAGCAACAAGTAGAATAATAAAGCTCCAGAATGACTTCTGAGAGTTTTGCTAAGTTTGATAAATAGTCATATCTTATAATCATAGTTACTTTAAATACTTTATAGAAATTACTCAAGTAGTATTCTAAACTATTAGAAATGTCTCAAAGTTTTCTAGATATCTTTCAGTGTATGTATTATCACTGTAGATTGTTATAAGAGGTTTGAATGATACAAAAAGCTCAGATAATTTTTCTGAGGATAATTTAAGTTTTAACATTTAGTTTTTATTTTTCTATATGACTCAGGTTGGTTACAAAATTGTATACCCTTTTAATCAAAACCCATTGAAATTACACACTTTAAATTGTTGAGTATTGTATATGTTATACTTCAAGTAGGGAAAAAAAGAAGAGGCAATTATTCAGTCACTAGATTATCAGCTAACTGAAGAACTCATGAATACAATATCAACCAGTTCCAACAAAAATCCCCATAAAGAATTATGTAGAGAATTATAAAATGTACAAGATGAAAATCGATCAGATTTGGGCTATATAAAAAATGTATAAGTGGAATTATAGAGAAAAGAGAGTGGAATTTGATATCTGAAAACAAAATCCCTGAGAAAGTATTACACTATTAAAAGATACATCTAAAAACAAAAGGAGCTCATCAAACACTAAGCAGGACACACATACATACACACACAATGTGAACTTTGGTACATCATGCAAACAATGCTGATAATCAGAGAGAAAGAAATATTATTAAAAGCAACACAAGATCAATAATAGACACTATCTTTAAAGGAAAAAAAATAACTAAGTTAATTTTCAAGTACATATGGTCAGGATAAGAAAATAGTCAAAATGTAGTTAAAGAAAATAATGTCTGACTTAGCAGATAATCCATGGAAGGCAACTTAAAAATGAGGAAGTACATACTGCTTTAAAATTTAAAAGTTAAAATACGAAGAGTAAACGGTAAAAGTAATGATTTTCATTAGGTTGTAATCAGTCTAGGATGCATTCTATCATTTCTAAAATACATAATAAAATTTACAAACTAATGTATTAGTTTGTATTAATGTATTAATAAATTAAATGTATTAATAAAATACATGTATTAATGTATTAATTAATGTATTAATGTATTAACTAATGTATTAATAAAATAAAATAGATTAATTCAAATGAAGAAAAGAAAGAATAACAAAAAGTATCAGAAAACACAAGACAAATGGAAAATAAAGATGGGAGCTATAAACCTACTATCTCATTAATAATATTGGGTGAATTATTCCAGGTGACAGTTTTCAGATTTTCAGGTTATTTAAAAGCAAAAATCAAATATATGCTATTCTTAACTAAAGACGAACATTGTATGTTTAACATTACAGCAATGACCTCAGGAAGAAAAAGGTCCACATTCCCTCATGCTGATCAACAATCATTCATTTCTTATAAGAAAAGCAAAACAAAATGAAGCGAATAAACAGAATATCAACTAAAAAATGCTTTGGTTTATCTGAAGCAAAATAATAAGATACAACTACATTTTCTTTCAAAGTTCATTTGTTTACTTCCTTGGAGTATTTATTTATTTAGGCATTTACTTACTCTCTTCTTTTAGATATTTAAAATTCTCTTGACAGGAAAACCCATATGACACGCTATGAAGGCATTAACATCCCCATCACTTATTTCCCCAGCGTTTCAATGTTCCCTTCATAAAAATCTTTTTATAATTTTGTTATATTAGCAAAAACAATTTTATATGCAACTCAGAGGATAATTTGAGTTCCATTTTGAATTTAGCATGGTAGATCAAATTCCACATGAAATTTAAAAACTCAATTTATATAACCAGGTGACCAATTATAGAGTAGCTTTCAACAATGAAATCTGGCACCTTTTCTCTTTCACTATACCCAGATCAGACAAAGTCTCTCTAATAAAGGGCTTAACAAGTGGGAATTACAGCTTATGATATTTGTAGGAGAATGCTAACTTTTCTCACGTTTATCTATGCAATTGGCTATAAATGAAAAATAAATTTCTGATGTCCTAGTTCCAGCAATAGAGAGTTAGATGCATTGAAAATTATTTTCCCACTAATGCTCTAACATGTTTTAAAGTTACACTGATGAAAACAAACAAAACAACTGCAGCAGCTTTTAAACTAATAATACAAACCCATGGATAATTTCCTCTAACTAGCTCAGAGATGTGAATGAATATATCATCAGTTCAGTTCAGTTTAGTCACTCAGTCGTGTCCGACTTTGCAACCCCATGAATCGCAGCACGCCAGGCCTCCCTGTCCATCACCAACTCCCGGAGTTCACTCAAACTCATGTCCATTGAGTCGGTGATGCCATCCAGCCATCTCATCCTCTGTTGTCCCCTTCTCTTCCTGACCCCAACCCCTCCCAGCATCAGGGTCTTATTTTCCAATGAGTCAACTCTTTGCATGAGGTGGCCAGAGTATTGGAGTTTCAGCTTCAGCATCAGTCCTTCCAATGAACACCCAGGACTGATCTCCTTTAGGATGGACTGGTTGGATCTCCTTGCAGTCCAAGGGACTCTCAAGAGAATATATCATAGCAAGGAACAATTTCACTCAATGAGTTCTACCTGCTGGCATCTCAATTCATTACAGATTGAGTAAGAGCTTTTATTTGAAGTAAGACTCTCAAACTGGCTCTTGAGCAAACCTAACCCTGAGAGGAGACAGCTGTGAATATATGCAGAACTTTTCATTCTCTGGGATGGCCTGTGTTCCAAACATCTGCCTTCTATGCACAGTTACTTGGTGCAGTATTCCCATGACATAAATGATTTCTTACAATTCTGCACAGGTTTTAATATCCTTACTGTGGTTTGGCTTTTTCCTGAGGAGCTACCATCACCCAAACATTATAACAATATCCCCTTCTCATTTTATCTCTGTCTTCTCTCTGATATGGCACAGATATATGAGTGTCTGTCAGTTAAGTAAGGAACCCTAACAAATTAAATGCCTCAACTCCCCAGAAATTTGCAAAGAGAAGTTAAATGCAGCCCAACTCCAGAGAACTTTTTGTATCTTTGGCTGCTTTTGAAATATTTTCAAAAAAATTATAAAGAGACTCTTGCTTTTACACCAGCATTAAAAAGTAATATGTGAATCTCTCTTCTCAAGTTAAAAGAGAAATGGGTAGTTAGTACTGTTCACTGCTCATTGCCTCACTGCTCCTTCACTTGACTGATGTCTGAGGCAGGAACAAGATACCTTCGATGAGGAACTTAAGATTCAGGGAGGTCAAATGATTTATACAAAGTTAAACCTAGACCTCCCAGTTTCAAGATTCTAAAGTAAGTCTTTTAATGTTGCCTCTACATTTATCAGTTTATGCTAAGTCTTATCGTGCCTGGTATTCTTGTATTTCCTCAATAATCATGGTTAGTTTCCTATGGCTGCTAAAACAGAGCCACAATCAGTGAGACTTACAACATTTATCATCTCAAATTTCTGGAGGCCAGGAGTCTAAAATCAAAGTGATAGCAGGGCCAGGCTCCCTTAAGCCTGTAGAGGGAGCATCCTTCCTTGTTTTTCCCTGGCTTCTAGTGGAGGACACCAGTCTTGTTGGATGAAGTCCCACCCTAAAGACCTTATCTTAACCTGAGTAAATCTACAAAGAACCTATTTCCAAATAAGGGCAGATTCACAGGTAATGGGGGTTAGATCTTTAACATATCATTTTAGGGACACAGTTCAACATGCAACAAATCATGAGTCCATTACAGACAAAGGAGCTGCTCTTCTCCTCTTCTGTGTCACCTGTGTGTTCTCTCTTGTGTCTCTGTGTGTATGTTAAGTCGCTTCGGTCATGTCCACCTCCTTGTAACGCTATGGACTGTAGCCCTCCAGGCTCCCCTGTCCATGGGATTCTCCAGGCAAGAATACTGGAGTGGATTGCCATACCCTCCCCCCAGGGGATCTTCCCGACCCAGGGATGGAACCTGCATCTCTTATGTTCTTGCATTGGCAGGCGGGTTCTTTACCACTAGCGCTACCAGGGAAGCCCATGTCACCCACGTCTGTTACCATATTGCTGATCACATATTTGATATTTGAAGCACTACAGAATATCAATTCTGTAGTGAAAACTGACTTATGGCAGCAAAAGTGACTCACAGATAGAAAACTGCTTTGGACAGGTGAAAAACAAGTTCAGGGAATGCTCAAAGATATAATAAGGAGCATCTGTTAATGGGAGAACCAGAGACTCAGACAAGAAGTCAAACTATTTGGCTGTGGCCCTATCTGTGATACTGACTAATTTCATGACCATATAACTGTTTCTTCATTAATTATAAGAGATAGTTTCTCTTCTGCCTATCCTACTTAGATATTGTAGATGCAGAAGACAGTGGATGTAAAAAACATTTGATGCCAAGCAAATCCCAGGCATCGGTACTAACATGACTCTACACTACCGAAGTGCTCTCTGGGTGCCAGAAAAGCCACAGAGGTGCAGCAGATGCTCTTGGTGCTCTTCCCAGATTCATTCTAATCCCCTTTACTGCTCCCCTGAAATCGTATTTGAGCTTCTGTTAGCTTTCCTGTTAAGGGCTTCCACCAACAACTTTCTTTAGAATATGCCTTTGGGCTACCAGGGGCACTTCGTTTTTACGAAGTTCTAGAGATTTCCATGAGTCATCCCACCCACCCTGTTTCACAACAGCTCACGACCAGTAAAGATTTGGTAAATAATACAAAAGCTCAACTTTTATCGACGTAGGACGAATTCTGAATTGTTTAGATTCTGATGCTTCTTGTGAAATCAGATGGAGAACAGGGCTTCAACTGAAATTGAATTCTAGCTTGGCTTTATTTTCATTGAGGTACTTTCCCCACCCAGTTACTAGTTTCTCTGTGAACATTTACTTAATAAATCCACTTGAATACATACTCTAAATTTGGGCGCTCCTTTTAGAAAATCTGACCTAAGACAGCTGGTTCTTCTAAGGAGAAGACTCCGGATGTGAAGCACTCTTTGGCTAGCTGGCAACCAGGCATCCATTACCAGTGGAAAGTGGAATACTGGTAAATAACTACTGGCCTGCAGTGGCACTACAATGGCTAAGGCTTTTATCTCTGCCCAACTGGGGCAAGATACTGATGGGAGGAGTTGTGCAGTAACCTCCAGGATTTGACAGGTACGGGAAAAGTAGTAATCACAAGGGCCTCAGAATAGGGTGATTACAGCTGAGCACCACTGAAACACTGAAAAGAGAAATGACAGATGTGACCAAATAACAATTTAAAGTAATATATGGAATGACAGAATGTACATAGCAGTATTACTTGTAATAGCCCCAAACTGGAAACTCAATTGCTAATCCATGGTTGAATACGTAAAGACATATACACAATGATATTGATATTTATTGAACTAAAGAAATCACATGAAAGAGTAAATAGTCCATAGTTATACTCTAATGTAAATTTCAAAAACAGTCAAGACTATACATGTTGTCAGCAAGGAGGCTACATTTATACAATAGGGACCAACGTGGAAAAGATCATAAGGGAAAGGATGCTGGTGCTGGAGGAGGTCTGTTCTTAGTCTGAGTGTTGACTGCATGGGTATGTTTGGTTTAGAAAAAAATCCATGAGCTCTGCACTTTACATGGGCATGCAGGTATCTGGATAGTCATTACATGTCTGATGTGTATGTATAAAGATTATGTGAAGTGAAGTGAAAGTGTTAGTCGTTCAGTCATATCCAACTTTTTGTGACCCCATGGACCTCTTTGTAGCCCACCACTCTCCTCTTTCCATGGAATTCTCCAGGCAAGAATACTGGAGTGGGTAGCCATTCCCTTCTCCAGGGGATCTTCCAGACCCAGGAACTGAACCCAGAATCTTTTGTAAGGTAAATCCAATACTGGACTGTATTACCCAGTTTTCTTTAAGTGTAAAAAGCACAGTCATAAACTGGCTGCAATCTGTTATTATGAAGCTAATGCAGTTAGTGTGGTTCTTTCTCTTACAATATGAGCTTCTGTGATGACACAAATCTGCCCCGCAACAAATGTTCAAGTGTCTGAAGAGCAACACTCTCAGATCTTCCTTTTCCCTCTAGTCAAAAATCAGAATGACTAAATGCACCTCAGTATTTCCTCCCACTGTACATTATAAAGTGAAGTTAAATCTGCCATCTGCCGTTCTTTTGTTCTGAACTAGATCATTTTCATATTTCTTCTGATTACTGCTCTTATTCATGCTTTGCTGCACAGATGACATTTAGAGATGAGAAAAAAGAGCTATTATTTCCCTAGAAAGGGGGTAAGCAAGATCTATATGGATATATTTCTTAACAGGAATTTGTAACTGATGAATTCTGCATGCAGTAAGGAGCTTACCCTCAGTAAGGAAAGCCATGGTTCTTATTTTCTGGCTCAACAGAAATGTTGAATTTATTCCAAGTTTATTTGCTTAGAGAATCCTCTATCATTGGCTGACAACCATTAATAATGACCCTCAAATAATTTTTTCCAATAGACTTTTTAATAGGTATGTAGAAATTTTCAGAGCCTTTAGAATATTAATGGTTAACCTCTAAGCTATGGTTTTTCCAGTAGTCATGTACAGATGTGAGAGTTGGACTACAAAGAAGGCTAAGTGCTGAAGTATTGATGCTTTTGAACTGTGGCACTGGAGAAGTCTCTTGAGAGTCCCTTGGATGGCAAAATCGAACCAGTCACTCCTAAGGGGAATCAACCTGAATATTCATTGGAAGGACTGATGCTGAAGCTGAAGCTCCAATACATCGGTCACCTGATGCAAAGATTCAATTCACTGGAAAACACCCTGATTCTGGGAAAGATTGAGGGAAAGAGGAGAAGGGGATGACAGAGGATGAGATGGTTGGAAGGCATCACTGACTCAAAGGACATGAGTTTGAGCAAACTCTGGGAGATAGTGAAGTCTGTCATGCTGGAGTCCATGGGCCATGCAGAGAGTCGGACACAACTTAGTGACTAAACAACAACAAATAATAGATACAAGGGATACTGAATACATTTTTCCCCCCAGATATGTTCAGTAGCTCAGCTGGTAAAGAATCTACCTGCAATGCAGGAGACCCCAATTCGATTCCTGGGTCAGGAAGATACCCTGGAGAAGGGATAAGCTACCCACTCCAGTATTCTTGGGCTTCCTTGGTGACTCAGCTGGTAAAGAATCTGTCTGCAATGCAGGATACCTGGATTTTATCCTTAGGTTGGCAAGATCCCCTGGAGAAGGAAAAGGCTACCCACTCCAGTTTTCTGGCCTGGAGAAAAGTTGCAAAGAGTTGGACACGATTAAGTGACTTTGATGACACAACTCTTTCAGGTGTTTCTGTATCTTGTCAAACATATGTTGAAAAACACTTGTCTAAGCTAACCCTATTAATATGTAAAACGGGACATTTAAGTATAGTGAAATGGAATTATTTATCCAAGGTCACTCAGTTGATTAGTGAATGACACCAGACAGTAGGGAAAGAGGGAGAGCACTTACTGACTAACATTCACCCAAACATTACCTATGAAAAATTGCAGTCATTTTTTATTTTTTAAATTTTTATTTATCTGAAAACAAGTTAATATCCAATGTATATAAACAGTTCATATAACCCAATAGTAAAATCCTCAAACAATCCATTTAATCTTTGTCTGGCTTTAGTATCTGGGTAGTGGCTGCCTCATAAACTGAGCTTGGAAATGGTTCTCTTACTGTTTTCAAAGATCTTTTGTGTCTTTCATTTTTCGACAGTTTGACTTTAATATGTATCTGTGAAGTATTTTGGGGTTTAGCCTCATTGCATATTTCTTATCTTCATGGACCAGGATGTAAATATATCTCACCAGATTTGGGAGATTTTCATCCTTTCTTTCATTCTCTCTTTCTTGGTCCTGCTGCTTGACTTGAACTCAGGCCCTGGGAGTGAAAACAGGCCCTTGGCAGTGAAAGCAGAGTCCTAACAACTGGACCACCGGGTAATTCCCATTCATTATTTCTTTAAACAGACTTTCTGCCTCTTTCTCTCACTCATCGTCTGAGACTACCATTATAAGAATGTTAGCTCTGTTGAAGGTGTACTATAAAATCTCTAGGCTTTCTTTTGCTTGATCTAACCTACTGCTAAGAGTCTCACTACTGCATTTTTAATTTTATTCATTGTATTCCGAGCTCTAGAATTCCTGATTTTCCTATGATTTCTATTTTTTATTGAACTTCTTTATTGAATACATTTTGTTCACATATTGTTCTTTGATTTTGTTGAATTTCTATCTGTGTTCTCTTGAAGCTCACTGAGCTTCCTTAAAACAATTATTTTGAATTCTTTGTTAGGCAAATTGCAGATCTCCAGTTCTTTCAGATTGGCTACAGGAACATAATTTTGTTCCTTTTGTGTCATTGTTCCTAGGCAAATTGCAGATCTCCAGTTCTTTCAGATTGGCTACAGGAACATAATTTTGTTCCTTTTGTGTCATTGTTCCTTGACTTTCCATGTTCCTTGAAGTCTTTAATTGCTGCCTTTGCAACTGAAGAAGCAATCATCTCCCTCAGTCTCTACGATTTAGTTTTTGGAGAGAAACACCTTTACCAGCAGACTGGACAGGGATCTAAGACTCTCTTACATTTCTTTCTCATACATCAATGTGCTCATTCCACATTTCGTGGGGGATTTTCTTCTTAAGACTAAGTACCTTCTCTATTCTACAAAGCAAGAATGTGTGTTGATAATCTCATTTCTTTTCCTAGGGAGTTGTGATTTGCTCAGTTTTGTGTACATTTTCTCCATCACACAGAGCCAAGTTGTCTGAGATACCTGTTCTCAGAGTCTGCAGGGGTGTACTTGGATCCAACCTTGGAGAGGGAGAAAGTGAGGGACACAAAGCATTTGACATACTCATGCATCATGTGGGATGGGTTCACGACCAAGGTGTCCCAGGTAGCTCATGGGCAGGTTTCCCATTGGAGTCTATGGTGGAATGGGTGTGTGTGTGTGTTAGTTGCTTAGTCGTGTCCGGCTCTTTGCAGCCCCATAGGCTGTAGCCCACTAGACCCCTCCATCCATGGGATTCTCCAGGCAAGAACACTGGGGTGGGGTGCCCTTTCCTTCTCCTAGTGGGACTGGTAGGATGTACAACTTCTCTCCCCTGGTCTCAGCCTCTCCCAATGACTCAGCGGTGCTGATCTCCTCAGTAACTGAATGAGGAAAGAAGGGAGTGACATCTTGGACAGTGTCTGTAATGGCCAGGTCATCCAGGTACTCATTCACCCTATGCTTTCACTTTCACTTGTGGGAGAAATTACAGGCTAAGAAGGTCTCTCTAGGCACTGATCTATGCTACCTTGGAGAAGGGGTGACAAAAGTAAAGTAAAACTGTTCTTCTTATCCTCTTTGATGCACTGATTCCCAATTTTTTTTGCTCCAAAGTTGTGCTGTAATTTCACTGCTGGACTAGATAGTCCACAAAAGTATGAATTTGAATTTCTCCAAAGAAGACATACAGATGACCAAAAAAGACTTGAAAAGATGTTCAAAACCACTAATTATTAGAAAAATGCATATCAAAACTACAGTGAATTATCACTTCACGCCAGTTAAAATGGCCATCATCAAAAAGTCTACAAACAATAAATTCTGGAGAGGATGTGGAGAAAAGGGAGCCCTTTTACATTGTTGGTGGGAATGTAAATTGATACAGCCATTATGGAGAACATTACAGAGGATCCTTAAAAAACTAAAATTAGTACAACTATATGACCCAGCAACCCCACTCCTGGGCATATACCCAGAGAAAACCATAATTCAAAAAGATACATTCACCCCAATGTACATTGCAGCACTATTTACCCAGTACCCAGTACATGGAAGCAACCTAAACGCCCATCAAAAGAGGACTTGATAAAGATGATGTGTTATATATATACAATGTAATATTACTCAGTCATAAAAAGGAACACAATTGTGTCATTTGCAGAGATATGGATGAATCTAGAGGCTGTCATACAGAGTGAAGTAGGTCAGAAAGAAAAACAAAAACAAATATATACTAATGCATATATGTGGGATCTAGAAAAACGACAAAGATCATTTTATTTGCAGATCAGAAATAGAGACACAAATGTAGAGAAGAAACATATGGATACCAAGGGGTAAGGAAGGTGGTGGGAGGAATTGGGAGGTTGAGACTGACATCTCTCAGTCGTGTCTGACTCTGCGACCCTATGGACTGCAGCACGCCAGGCTTCCCTGGAGTAGGTCTGTCACCAACTCCCGGAGCTTGCTCAAACTCATGTCCATCGAGCGGGTGATGCCATCCAACCATCTCATCCTCTGTCATCCCCTTTTCCTCCTGCCTTGAATTTTTCTCAGCACTGGGTCTTTTCCAATGAGAAAGTTCTTCTCATACAATACAAATATACATATACTACTATGTATAAAATAGATAACTAATAAGAACCTACTCTATAGCACAGGGAACTCTACTTGGTCTCTGTGGTGACCTATAAGTGAAGGAAATCCAAATAAAAAGGGGATATACACACGTATGGCTGATTCACTTTGCTTTACAGCAGAAACTGACATAGCAGTGTAAAGTAACTATACTCCAATAAAAAAAAAAAACTTATACTTCTGTTGAGTGGTAGTGGTAGCTCACATTCTATCATCTTACTGACATTACTTCTTGATTCACATTTCAACACAATATTCAATGACTGGTCACTAGGTAGATTAAAAAACTGGTAAAGACTTTCTGGTTCTAACCTTAGTTTTAGAATGGCCACCATCTGACATAAGGCAAAATCATAGTCTCTCTAGACCTCAGTTTCCTCATGAAATATCACTAATTTATGAGGATGTCATAAAATAAAAATGTAAAAGCATGTGGCATATAACTCAAAATTAAATAGCTTCTCACGAAGCAAAAATGAAAGCTGAATGAGCAGCTGGGTCCGAAGCTATCACAAAGATGGGCGGCTTAATAACATAACCTCGGATGGGCTCAGTGGCATCAGACATTTTTGGGAGAATTATTAGGACACTGAAATATCACAACATTGAACTTTCTTTGCCTCTCAAACTAGATTATTTAATTATCCAATGCATATCCTACATAAACAATGAAACAATATCAAGCACAACAAATTGTGGGGCTTAAGGAGATTCATCGAAGACAATGGCACATCAATTTTTAAAGGTAGCCAGAGATGTTATAACAGATATAAGTATAGATATCAGTATTGATAGGTGCTCCCTGGTGTTCTAGTCATTCCTTTAAGTGGTAAGTAAATCCTGTTTATATAATCCTTCAAAAATGGTTATCAAGTACCCAGAACTCTCCTATAGTAAATCACTTGGTTATCCACTAAGAAGAAAGATATCTTCTGGTATAAATATATATCTTCATAAATAAAAAGTTCTTAAGGTAGAAACACAGTTACAAGTACTACCTTACACAGGATATCATAATGACTGATTAATACAGCTCCTATCACTGATATACCTCTAAGAGAGTTGTGATATTTTCATGAAAGACATACCATGAATGAAAATCACTCGGTGCAGGATTGTAGGGCACTGTAAGAAACATCTGAGGTAACAGAGGAGCATGAGGCGTTGCGTTCATGGATTGCGCTGCATCCTGGGGAGCAAAGTGAAGGACGCACAGAGGGTCCTACTCTTCCCATGCTCTTGCTTCACATTCACACATTCTGTTAACTCCATCCGGGTCCTTGAGAGACAGCCTACACTATGTACTAGTGTTTAAAGCTGCATCTTCACTTTATACACAGGTTCTCCTACATAAACCTTCCAAAAGCATCACCAAGAAAAAGAAATGCAAGAAGGCAAAGTGGTTATCTGAGAAAAAAAGAGAAGTGAAAGGCAAAGGAGAAGGAAAGATACATGCAACTGAATGCAGAGTTCCAGAGAACAGCAAGGAGAGATAAGTTTCTTCTTAAGTGAACAATGCAAAGAAACAGAAGAAAACAATAGAATGGGAAAGACTAGAGATCTCTTCAAGAAAAATTAGAGATACCAAGAAAACATTTCATACAAGGATGGTCATGATAAATGACAGAAAAAGTAAAGATCTAACAGAAGCAGAAGATATTAAGAAGAGGTGGCAAGAATACACAGAAGAACTATACAAAAAAGGTCTTAATGACCTGGATAACCATGATGGTGTGGTCACTCACCTAGAGCCAGATCCTCGAGTGTGAAGACAAGTGAGACTTAAGAAGTATTACTATGAACAAAGCTAGTGGAAGTGAGAAAATTCCACTGAGCTATTTCAAATCCTAAAAGATGATGCTGTTAAAGTGCTACACTCAATATGCCAGCAAATTTGGAAAATTCAGCACGGCCACGGGATTGGAAAAGGTCAGGTCTCACTTCACTCCCAAAGAAAGGCAATTCCAAAGAATGCTCAAATTACTGTACAGTTGTGCTCATTGTGCTAGCAAGGTAATGCTCAAAATCCTTCAAGCTAGGTTTCAGCAGTACATGAACCAAAAACTTCCAGATGTACAAAGTGGATTTAGAAAAGGCAGAGGAACCAGAGATCAAATTGCCAACAATTGTCAGATCACAGAGAAATCAAGGGAATTAAAAAAAAGTCTACTTCTGCTTCAGTGATAATGTTAAAACCTCTGATTATGTGGATCACAACAAACTGTGGAGAATTCTTAAAGAGATGGGAACCAGATCACCTTATCTGCCTCCTGAGAAACCGATATGAGGGTCAAGAGGCAACAGTTAGAACTGGACATGGAACAATGGACTGATTCAAAATTGGAAAAAGAGTACATCAAGGCTATATACTGTCACCCTGCTTATTTAACTTATATGCACAATACACTGTGCGAGATGCCATGCTGGATGAATCACAAGCTGGAATCAAGTTTGCCAGGTGAAATACCAACAACTTCAGAAATGCAGATGATGCCACTCTAGTGGAAGAAAGCAAGAGGAACTAAAGAGTCTCTTGAGGAGGCTGAGAGGGAAAAGCTGGCTTAAAACTCAACATTCATAAAAACAAAGATCAGAACATTTAGTCCCACCACTTCAAGGCAAATAGAAGGGGAAAAAGTGGAAGCAGTGACAGATTTTATTTTCCTGGGCTCGAAAATCACTGTGGATGGTGACTGTGGCCATGAAATTAAAAGACACTTGATCCTTGAAAGGAAAGCTATGACAAAACTAGACAGCATATTAAAAAACAGAAACATCATGTTGCTCACAAAGGTCCGTATAGTCAAAGTTTTTTCAAGTAGTCGTACGGATGTGAGAACTGGACCATAAAGAAGGCTGATATTTTCAAATTGTGGTACTGGAGATGACTCTTTAGAGTCCCTTGGACAGCAAGGAGATCAAACAAGTCAATCTTAAAGGAAATCAATCCTGAATATTCATTGGAAGAACTGATGCTAAAGCTGAAGCTTCGAAACTTTGGCCATCTCATGTGAAGAGCTGATTCATTGGAAAAGATGCTGATGCTGAGAAAGGTTTAGAGCAGGAGGAGAATGGGGTGACAGAGGATGAGATGGATGGATAGCATCACCAACTCAACGGATCTGAGCTTGAGCAAAATCTGGGAGACAGTGAGGACAGGGAAGCCTGTCAGGCTACAGTCCACCGGGTTGCAAAGAGTGGGCACGACTTAGAGACTGAACAACGACTACTATACAAAGTGAAAGAAAGTGTTAGTCGCTCAGTCATGTCTGAATCTGTGTGACCCCAGGGACTGTAGCCTGCTGGGCTCCTCTATCCATGGAATTCTCCAAGCAAGAGTACTGCAGTGGATAGCCATTCGCATCTCCAGGAGATCTTACAGATCCCGGTTCACATCCCATCTCCTACATTGCAGGCAGAGTCTTTACTGTCTCAGCCACCAGGGAAGCCCAACATAAATCTTACATTATTGTCTTAATTTTCTTGTTGGTCTTATATTTCCCAGACTAGATAAAGCCCTTTGAGAACAAGGGCCATACCTTATACTTCTCTTGTTTCTCTTAGCATGTAAGAGGCTGATTTTAGACCTAAGCTCTGTTTTAAAATGTATATATATATATTTATATATATATATATATATAAAATCTACGGTACATATATACAATGGAATACTCAGCTAGAAAACAATTGTGTGTATGTGTGTGTGTGTGTGTGTGTGTGTGTGTGTGTGTATATATATAAAATATATGGTACATATATACAATGGAATACTCAGCTAGAAAACAACTGTGTGTATGTGTATGTATATATATATATGTATATACACAGGTATATAAATATATAAAATGAGTGGATGGATAAATGAGTTTATTAAAAATCATAATTTCATTTTTCAGATTAAAGTTTTACTATTTCCCAATAAAATATATCAAACATATAAATATTTGTAAAGAATTCTGTGAGTTACTAAATACACATCATCTAGACACCTAGATAGTGAAAATATACATACATCTCCTTTTGTATTCAGTAGTAACTATTATATTGAACTTGATGTTTTCATTACTATTCATATTTAATGTGTTTATTTCTTATTTATGGATGTCTAATAACATGACTCACTGTTCATGTTTTTAAATGTTGTACAGTAATTGCATTGTGCTTTTCTGTATTCTTCTGTAACTTGCTTTTTGCTTCAACATTATGTTAGGAAATGAAATCACTTTGATGCATGTCTATTCTGGATGTTCTGGTATGCTTATATTTTCTTTCAGAAATCTCAGAACTGAGCCACTCAGGAATTGGATGTGCTTGTTGTCTACTGGTTGCTCTCAGTTGACACCTTCTCCAGGGATTGCTTTTTCCAGGAACTGACCTTAGCCAAAGGTGGGTATCTGCCTTGCCCCAGGTCACACTTGACCAGGAGCAACTATCCAATAATTAAGTCAATAAAGGTACAGAGGTCTGGCCCTCATCTGGATTTTGGATAACACTGAAAATTGTCCCCATGTCAGAGTTCCACATGGGATTAACTGTGGTCTCTGTTATGACTGTATCACAGCAGAAGAATTTTCTGTCCAGTTCTGCTTCATTTATTCCCTAACAGATGTTGTTCCCAAGAGCAACCCCCAGTAAACTTCCTGTGTGAAATGTGACTTGGAGTCTATTTTCTAGGATATCCAACCTGAGACGGTGCTCTTTTACTTCCCTCATTTTTGCTTCTGAATAGTGCTTCAATGTATGACCATACTACAATTTATTTATCCATTCTACCATTGATTAGAATCTAGATTGCTTCACTTTAAAAAATTATTGAATGCTCTTATAGATATCTGTGTGTGAAAATGTGAGCAAGTTTCTCTAGGGATAGCCCCAGAGTGTAATTGCCAGGTAACAGATTTTCTTATTCTCAAATTTTCAAGGTATTATGAGGTAATATTTAAAAAGTGTTGCACAATTTGCTTTCCTATCAATCCTCATAATACAAATTTTAGTTTTCTAACACCATGTCTTGGAACTCTGGGCACTGACTTCTGTAAGTGGATACTTTTGGCTGCTTATCTTGTCCAAGTGCTGTGCCTCCATGCCCTTAATTAACTTCGGTATCTGTTCAAGGATGGGGCTTCGTCCTGACTTTATGCAGAGGATTCCTATTCATCCACAACAGTTGCATGATCTGAGACTACCATGGTTTCTATGTGTCTGGGTATAAGAATTTGTTTCTCTTAATCTTCAACTATTCATATATATATATATATAGTTTGCTTGTTTGTTTTAGAAAGATGATAATATAATTGATTTTTGCCTTTAAGATAAAAATAGGGTGCTTATCTAAATGCTGTCTTAACAGAAATTTGTGGATCCAGTTCATATTCTCCCTGTCTTCCTGTTGTCTGACACCCTTAATATCCTGTGTTTTTATGTTGTGGAATCATAGCATCCTAAGCAATAACACTGCTGTTAAAATTCTGTGGTCATTGTAACTAACTGGGTTTCAACTTAGTGCTTCTTATCTCTATTATTATTCTGGCATTCAGAATAAAGTTTATTAGATCAATCTGAACTCTGTAGTGGTCAGGATGTATTTCAAAGAGAAGCCTATGTTAAATGATTATTTAAAAATCTATTGCCTGCAGTAGCCCACTCTATTTCAGAGCTAAGGGTATTAATGATATTCCTTTCTTTACTAATTATTAATTTTATTTGCAGAATTCCTATACCAACTGGTAATCTCTACAAACAAAATGAGAATTCCTAGAGGGTTTGAACAAATTATTTTTACCTTTATCTTCACATGTATTTACACTGATCTTTTTTTTTTTCAAATAAGTTTTTAATCTTGCTAATAATATGTCTGAAATTTAAGCAGATGTAAATGTGAATTGGGCTTCCGAGGTAGCAGTAGGGGTAAAGAACCCTCCTGCCAATGCAAGAGACCTAAGAGATGCGAGTTTGATCCCTGGGTCGGGAAGATCCCCTGGAGAAGGAAATGGCAATGCACTCCAGTGTCTTTGCCTGGAGAACGCCATGGACAGAGGAGCCTAGCAGGCTACAGTCCATGGGATCACACAGAGTTGGACACAACTGAAACCACTTAGCACACACAAATGCGAATTAAATAAACGATTCCTTCTATATGTGACTCCACTGAGACCCAAAGGGAAGAAATCTTCCTTACTGGGTCCTTCCATGAGATAATAGAAGATTTAGGAACAGATCACTGGCCTTCTGATGCCCTGTGTGTTTTAAATCTGTTGTGTTCCATTATCACTCTTCTGACCTTCTCTTCCACTGAAACGTAACTCTGATCCTTGAAATGGCACCACTTTGCTTCTATACTATGGAGGCCAAGTCTATCCCATTTCCACTCATGCTGCATCACTTCCTTGTCTGGTGTCTCTCTTAGAAAGGAACTATCCTTCTGAGAAGGATTGATACAGCATTTAGTACTTTATGGATAAGGAGTAAAATATGGGAAAATAAAACCTGATGATAATTTTTATTAACTGATATGATAAGAACACTATACAGTGTTTTGCTACATGTCTTTTCTGAGAAAAAAGAATCAGACGTGTCAGTTATGGGAAAAAAAAAAACAAGCCTTCAACAACTTATCAGGAAACAGAGGATGTACAGCATGCTCAATTTTTCTGGCCCCAAGCAAAGCTCTTACTGTGACACCAACCTATGAATATTTTGATTGAGAATTCAATAGAGATAGTACTAACATTTCAGAGAGAGAAACTAGAATCTTAATCCCAATTTTACCATGTATGAGCTGTGTTATCTTAGACAAGTAAACTTAGCTCTCTAATGCTCAAATTCTTTTACTGGAAGACATATTTACTTAAAAGTACATGGTTAGTTACAATGAGATACCACCTCACACCAATCAGAATGACCATCATCAAAAAGTCTACAGACAATAAGTGCTGGAGAGGGTGTGGAGAAAAGTGAACCCTCTTGCACCACTGGAGGGAATGTAAATTGATACAGCCACTATGGAAGATGGTATGGAGATTCCTTAAAAAACTAGGAATAAAACCACCATATGACCCAGCAATCCCACTCCTAGGCACATACCGTGAGGAAACCAAAATTGAAAAAGACCCATGTACCCCAATGTTCACTGCAGCACTATTTACAATAGCTAGGACATGGAAGCAACATAGATGCCCATTGACAGATGAATGGATAAAGCAGCAGTGGTACACATACACAATGGAATACTACTCAGCCATAAAAAGGAACACAGAGTCAGTTCTAATGAGGTGGACGAATATAGAGTCTATTATACAGAGTGAAGTAAGTCAGAAAGAGAAATATAAATATCGTATACTGACTCGTATATGGAATCTAGAAAGAGGGTACTGATGAACTCATTTTCAGGGCAACAATGGAGAAGCACATAGAGCACTGACCTCTGGACACGGGGGAGGGGAGGAGGGAGAGGGTGAGACGTATGGAGAGTAACATGGAAACTTTTAATACCATATGTAAAACAGACAGCCAACGGGAATTTGCTGTGTGACCCAGGGAACTCAGAGAGGGCCCCTGTAACAATCCAGGAGGACGGCATGGGGAGGGAGATGGGAGGGAGTTTCGGGAGGAAGGGGCCTTGGGTGTACCTATGGCTGATACTTGTTGATGTTTGACAGAAAAACCACAAAATTCTGCAAAGCAATTAACCTTCAATTAAAAAAAAAAGTGGCAAAAATAGTACATGGTTGGGATTAATGATAATATATGAAATAATTTATCCCAGTGCTTTACTCATAAAAGTGCATTGGTAAAATAGCAATATATCTAAAACTAATCATATGAACCCAATTATTTGCAATGCTTTTATGAATATCCTAATTTTATCTTTGAAACTCAAACAGGATCTACTATTCTCCATTCTTGGCAGTTATCTCAAATAAGATGGTATAAGCAGTGAGGGCCATTTCTCATTTCCAGCAGGGAGATTCAACTGACAGAAAGAGCAATCTATTCCATGAAAACAAGGAATGATGAGTGTGCCATGTCTCTGGGAACACTGGAAAAAAAAAACAACCCTCATGGAACTGTGAACAAAAGCCATGCTTGACTAGAGAGCATACTGAAAAGATGTCCAAAATCCTCTCTGAGTGGCTCCTACCTTCCGAGAATCAAAATGGCAGCCTGACCTGCTAGGCCTGCCAACACTTTCCTGTAATCCTATTGATGTGTGGGCCTGCACAAAGTTCCACAGAAATGTCTGCCTGCCAGAGATGGCTCTCTGCTGAGTGACCCTATAAACTCCTGAATCAAGTCACTGAACAGTTACAGATTTTGTGTATGAACTCCTTTCCTTCTGTCCTTTTTTCCTTTGTTACCCGCACCTCATCACTGACTCGATGGACATGAGTTTGAGTAAACTCCGGGAGTTGGTGATGGACAGGGGGGCCTGGCGTGCTGCGATTCATGGGGTCGCAAACAGTCAGACACGACTGAGCGACTGAACTGAACTGAAATGAACCCTCACCTCACCCTTCCTGACTTCACAATTGCACTCTGGGTTCACATGTCTATTAGAGGCCCAGCAGGAAATCAAGAAACCTCAAAGTGGACATAAACTCAGCTGAGAAAGTTGATAGGAACTGACTGGAGTGACAAAGCTATATTGGATCACATTCAGGGAGGAAATATCCATTTCCCACCTTGCCTAGCCCTGCTGTGATTTCTCTGGGACCTAACTCACAACCCAGAGAAGGGTGATGCTGTGAAAGTTCAGACAGCTAAACTGCTGCTCTTTGCTTTGGGTACCTCTTGGTCCTCAACCGATTTCAGAACAGACCGGGAGCCTGGAGTATTTCTGAGTATTTCCTGTGTGAAGTCTTCATCTGCTAAGAGTTTCACCTCTACCTCCCACCATTTTCTCCCACTTTCCATAACAGAGTGCCACTTCAACACCAATAATTTTCTTTTCTTAAAATTGTGCCCATTCACACACAACTGCCTAATTTATTTTTATTTAAAGGACACTACCTTGGATGTGGAGAAGGCAGTGGCACCCCACTCCAGTACTCTTGCCTGGAAAATCCCATGGACGGAGGAGCCTGGTGGGCTGCAGTCCATGGGGTCGCTAAGAGTCGGGCACGACTGAGCCACTTCACTTTCACTTTTCACTTTCATGCATTGGAGAAGGAAATGGCAACCCACTCCAGTGTTCCTGCCTGGAGAATCCCGCGGACAAGGGAGCCTTGGTGGGCTGCCGTCTATGGGGTCGCATAGAGTTCGACACGACTGAAGCGACTTAGCAGCAGCAGCAGCAGCCGCCTTGGATGTGGGTTCTGGCATGGATTTTAGTTCTCTCATTCACTTAATCTATATGATCCTGGGAAAGTCATCACTCAGCCTTTCTCTGAATCTCACTTTTCTTATCTTTGAAACACCAATAAACTCTCACCCCCAAGGTAGTAGGGGGTATAAATGCTGTACATGAAAATGTCTGCTATATAGGAAGGAATTCATAGGAATTATTCAATGTTAATGTCATGTCACATTTCTGCTCAAAGGCCTATGTGTTAATTGCTCAGTCATCCCCAACTTTTTGCAATCCCATGGACTGTAGCTTGCCAGGCTCTTCTGTCCAAGGAATTCTCCCAGGCAAGAATAGTGGAGTGTGTTGCCATTCCCTTCTCCAGGGGATCTTCCTGACCCAGGGACTGAAGCCTGGTCTCCTGCATAGCAGGCAGACTCCTTACAGTCTAAGCCACCAGAAAAGCCCAAGGGCCCATTTAGTGACTTATTACTTCTAGGTATGGACCCAAATTCCTTTGCCTTCTATCTTCTGAAACAGACATCTACAATCACAGCTTCCCTCTTGGTAGAAGATGGCTTTATTGACTCATTTTTGTTAGGGGTTAAGTGCAGAGGTGAACTCTGAGGGCCTGATGCCAAGTGATGGTAATATTCAACTCATAAACAAAAAAGGACTTAAAACTCCCAAGACAGCCCTAGAGGAGGAGACAAGGAAAGAGATAGTAGGATAGAACTTCCAGGGATATCAGGCTGAGTGTGTACTCAGAACCCTTCCTTTGATTTTCCTAAAATACCCAGTAAAGTATATTTTACTTATACATGTGAAGTGTGAACAGTGTTCCTTTCTTATGCTGCTGGTCAAGAACCACTGACCTTTGAAGTATCATAGATTTGTTTCTAAAATGGTGAGCTGTGATAAACCATGGGAAGACTATCGAGATAGGTGGTAGGGTGGCCCCAGCAATTTTGTGAAGTTACGTAAGTTTGTTCTGGGTTATTTGTTTCCATAATCATTATCCACTCAGAAATGACCACTGCCATATATTTGTTCAATGTAGCCTCAGAAGTACCATGGGCACCATATTTATGATTTTGACATGTCATCCCTCAAAACTTTCATAGGTCCTGTGATTTGGTTCCCACCAATGGCAAGTACAGAAGATCTAGTAATTAGGATTCCCATTGAGCATTTAAGAGCTATCCCCAAATTCCTGGGACACCCTTCTAAGGAGTAGAGTTGACCCTGGAACAACACACACATTAGCGGCACCAACCCTACACAATCAAAACTAAAAAATCCACAATGGTATGATCACTACTAAGGGCCAGACATCCTGCAGTGTGAAGTCAAGTGGGCCATTACTACAAACAAAGCTAGTGGAGGTGATGGAATTCTAGCTGAGCTATTGAAAATCTTAAAAGATGATACTGTTAAACTGCTGCATTCAATATGCCAGAAAATTCAGAAAACTCAGCAGTGGCCACAGGATTGGAAAAGATCAGTTTTCATTCCAATCTCAAAGAAGGGCAATGCCAAAGAATGTTAAAACTACCATACAACTGTGATTATTTCACATGCTAGCAAGGTAATGCTCAAAATCCTTCAAGCTAGGCTTCAACAGTATGTGAACTGAGAACTTTCAGATGGACAAGCTGGATTTAGAAAAGGCAAAGGAACCAGAGATCAAATTGCCAATATCCACTGGATCATAGATAAAGCAAGAGAATTCCAGAAATTCATCTATTTCTGCTTCATTGATTACGCTAAAGTCTTTGACTGTGTGGATACAACAAACTGTGGAAAATTCTTAAGGAGATGGGAATACCAGATCACCTTACCCGCCTCCTGCAAAAACCATATGCAGGTCAAGAAGCAACAGTTAGAACTGGACATGGAACAAAAGACTGGTTCAAAATTGGGAAAGGCGTATGTATAGGCTGTATATTGTCACCCTGCTTATTTAACTTATATGCAGAGTACATCATACAAAATGCCAGGCTGGATGAAGCACAAGCTGGAATCAAGATTGCAGGGAGAAATATCAATAACCTCAGATATATAGATGACACCACCATTATGGCAGAAAGCAGAGAGGAACTAAACAGCTTCTTGATGAAGGTGATAAGAGAGAGTGAAAAATCTGGCTTAAAACTCAACATTCAAAAAACTAATATCATGGCATGTGGACTCATCACTTCATGGCAAAGAGATGGGAAAACAATGGAAAGAGTGACAGACTTTTTCTTGGGCTCCAAAATCACTGTGGACAGTGACTCTAGCCATGATATTAAAAGACACTTGCTGTCTGGAAGGAAAGCAATGAAAAACCTAGACAGCATATTAAAAAGCAGAGACATTACTTTCCAAAAAAGGTCAGTATTGTCAAAGCTCTGGTTTTTCCAGTAGACATATACAGATGTGAAAGCTGGACAATAAAAAAAGGTTGAGAACCAAAAAATTGATGCCTTCGAACTGTGGCGCTGGAGAAGACTCTTGAGAGTCTTGTGGCCTGCAAGGAGACAAACCAGTCAATCCTGAAAGAAATCAACCCTGAATATGGACTAATGCTGGAGTTGAAGCTCCAATACCTGGCCACCTGATGTGAAGAGCCGACTCACTGGAAAAGCCCGATGCTGGAAAGGATTGAAGGCAGGAAGAGAAGGGGACAACAGAGGACAAGATGGTTGGATGCCACCATCAACTCAATGGACATGAGTTTGAGCAAATTCCGGGAAATAGGAAGGACAGGGAAGCTGTCGTATTGTAGTCCATGGGGTCACAAAGAGATAGATGTGATAAGCAACTGAACATCAACAACCTAAAATATTTAACAGATGACTTTTTAAATAGAGATAAAAATAAGTTATCAAGAATGTTATGGGGTGGATTTGATGTTTCAAATTTTATTAGAGAAGAATAGGGAGAACCTAAATATGTTTTATTTTATATGACAAACTTCATTTTAAATAGTAGCAGATGATGAATTTGGAGAAACTCAGTTTGGGGAACTTTGGGGAAATGAGCTTGAGCAAGCTCCAGGAGTTGGTGATGGATAGGGAGGTCTGGTGTGCTGCAGTCCATGGGGTCACAAAGAGTCAGATATGACCGAGCAACTGAACTGAACTGAACTGAATTTGGGGAAAAGTCCGATCAGACAGGATTCTGTCTGCCAGTCCTTGTAAAGCATTAAATTGGGCTTCAGTAAATGCAAAACTGGTGTATGTCTTCCTTGCCACCTACTTCTCCTGCATCTCCCTCAGCTTCATCCTAGGATGTATATATTTTATTTCTATCTTAATTGCTGCCACTGCAGGCAAAGCCACTATCCCCTCTCATCTAGACTAGTCCAGCAGCCTCCCAGCTGTTGTCCTGTAACCACTCATGAACTCCCTAATCTACCCTCCTAACTGGGACTAGTGTTACCTTTTCCAAACATAAATATGATTATAACAGGAAGAGTCTGCTACAAAATCCCTCCATGACTTCCCATAGTTCTTAGGATAAAATCCCTATCCTTAATAAACTCTCCAAAACTCAGTATTATCCCTGTGTCCATTTGCATCCTGAAATTGCACAAAATTTTCTGCCATCCATTAACTTCTTTTTTTTAATGTCTTAGAGGACCTTGTTCCAGCCTCCACATGACCTTTGCAAATGTTTTTCCTCTGTTATCAGGAATACTTTTGATTTACCCTCTCCACTTCCTCTTTACATGGCTATTTTTCTCTTCATTCTTTAGATCTTTGTTCACTCTTTTCCCAGATAAGCTTTGGCTTAATCTTCTTTCTAGGTCACATCCCAATTACACACTCTTTTAATATTTATAAGATATTTACACATGTACATTTCCTAAAAGTAACACACTTCTCCTCTTAAAGGCTATAATCTCCTTCAGTGCAGGTACATGTCTGTTTGTCCTCACCACTGAGTCCCCTTTACCTAACACAATGGCTAGCACAGAGAAGGCATTCAATAAAGAATCATGGAAAGAATGAAACTCATCTTAGTCCTCTCATTGGCTTTTTATGATAATTGGCTCATTGTCCTCCTACTCTTGGTGTTTGAGAGAGACTTGAGATTAAGTATAACCTCTCATAGTAACTATTCCTAGTTCTGTTATTCATTAACTCAAAATATGCTTTCTAAAGACATGTATAACAAGCATCCTTTCTGCCCATAAGGCATTCCCAACTTCATACTTACTGGCAGAAGACAAGTTTCACTTCCTACTATCAGGATGAAAATACTAGATGCTCACTTCCCCAACTTCTTTTATGGATAGGATGCAGGGCTGTGACCTAGATTCTCAAATCAATTGCATCCACATACTCAACTTTGACTCTTAATATAGAGTCACAATAACAACACAAGTACATTTTCAAGTCAACTTCATTGAGGGCAGCAGCAGAAAGAGCCACATTCAAGGTTCAGAAGTGGGCATGCCAGCAGTGATGACAGTTTAGCTCACTGTGTAGCATCAAAACACAATGGTATCATCACAGGACGAGTGGTATGACTTTGGGCATTTTGTTTCTGGAAGAGAGGGTAAACATTTCTCATCCACCCACTAACCCACCTGTGAACTGCAGAGACTAAATTCCTGGTGAGAGTGGCTCCTTTCTCCTCCCACAAACACAGTAAAGACTCTACATTAGGGATAAAGTCTAACAATATTAGGGCCACAACTGCCCTTCTGCAGCTCACTCATAAGGGCAGGGGCTCCATACCAATAGTGGCAAGTAAAGAAAGCCAGAAGCTACTGCTCCCAAAGTACTCCCTTGTTACAAAGTGGGTGTATCTACAAGAAAAACAGACTGCTGCTCTGAGCCTTTGGCTCCAGATCAGTGGCTCTGAGAATTTTTCCAGGGATGAAGGAAGTCCATAAGAGCAGACAACACTGAAGCTGTCCTCAAAGAAACTCACTTTATTTGAAACAAAGTATGGAGCAATTCAGTCCTAAGGGAACTCTATTTCCCTCCCCAAAATGGATATTATGATGATCAGCAAATAAGAGGAGGCATGTAACTTCCTGAGAATAAGAAGCTAAACCATAGGCTAGCTAGTCTACCCATGAGAAGTCCACCACCAGGTCAAAACAAATCTCAAAGACTGGTCTCAAAAACTAGTTCAGTAAAAGGTCACAAATTTAATTGGCTCAGGTTGTATGGAAATATCAACTGAGCACTATCAATTGTGGCATTGTAAATATCAATTGAGCAATGAGCCAGAAAAGAATAGAGACTAACAGGCAGGTGTCATACTGAAAAAGAGAATTTAACGAAAGAAAGAAAAAGAAAGAGACCGGCTACAACCACTGTCATTCTGGCGTGATCTTGCACAAGCCCAAGGCAGTGCCCTCTAAAGATTAACTTTAGAGGCTCAGTGGCTTTTGTTTTAAGCAACTAAATTTAGGATGGTTTGTTTTGCAGCCACTTATAAAGTATAGAGCATTTGTGAGATTAAACAAATTTTATAAAGCATTTAGCAGAGTGCCTAGCACAGAGTAGGTGGTCAGTAATGTCCACTGCTCTCAAGTCACTGAAATAAAACAGTTTATAGATTTAATAACAGATATGTAAACTTTTATCTATAAATATATGCCATACATTATGCTGAATCCCAAAGGAGGAGAGAAAAAAAAAAAGTTTTGTTTCTATCCCCTAAGAGCACAGATTCAATCCAGGCTGGAAGTAAATGCAGTTTAATACAAAATGATAATCACAAAGGCAGAAGTACAGAACAAAATGGAAACATGGGGAAGAGAAGAAATACACTGATCTGGGGATGGGTGACTTGTAGGAAGGATTTAGTGAAGTTCTGGAACTTGAGTTATGCAGAGGGTGCTGTCAGACAAAGATGGAAGACACTTTTTTTTTTTTTTTAACCCAGTTTTGATCCCACCTCCAGGGGATCCAAATGATCATTGAAATAGGTTAGAGCAGGCAGAAATCAATAAAAGGAAGGATTTCATAAGAAAATTGGAGGCTGCATCCTCATGCCTATAGTGTGTTTTGACTGCTACTCATTTATATCCCTACCATTTCCCAAAGATTACAGCATTTAATGTGGGCCTCACCAGAATAGAAAAATCCACTCACTACACACTTCTTTCCAGGAATCACCCTCAGGAAGCCCAAATACTCTTTAAATCTGCAAAGAATTAACTCCTATTTCTACTCCTTAGTTTTCATACTGCTCATCTTCCAATGATTAGGAGAGAAAATACAGAGGGACAAACGAGACTGTCAAACATAGCCCTTACATTTGCTAACATACATGGAGAAAATGGCCTTTGTGCTGCTATTGGTCTTGCTCAGGCCTGAGATTCTCAACCTCTGATTGTGTAGAGCCCTATACAGAGCTATCATTCTCCCGTGACGGGAAGAGATGGGGAGGGTGTTAAAGAATTATTAACTATTCTTCATTCTATATGATGAGTATAACCATCAAAATAGTAACACAAGAAATAAAGATAACTGCCAGGAACTATGCTAGGTTCATCAAATATACTCCTCCTAGTTCAAACTTCAAATAAATATTATATTTGCATGATTTAAAAGGATTAGGTGTTTGTATTAGTCTGATTTCCCTAGGAGCAGACTCTGAAACAAGGACTCTAGGCAAAGAATTAATTTGGGATGTTATCCTAGGGAAGTGGGGAGTGAGACAGAAAATGGAATACCACATATGTGTTTACTACACCTTATTGTATATAAGGATTCAATCATGAATAATCACCCATCACATATATTTATCTATATTCATATCTTTCAACATACTATGTTTATAGATATACCTTGTCTATATATACCACATAAAACACACAAAACTCTGTTTTTAGGATATGTATTATTATTATTCTTACTCTCATCTAATGTCTTGGAAAAACTGCAAAGAGAGGTGAAGTAGCTTGATAATTAGTAACAATGAAAATTATCTGAATCAGGAAAATTTTGTGGTTTTTCAATTCATGAACCTCCTAGTTATGAGAGTTTGAACTAAATCTCACAACCACTAGAATGGCCACTTTAAAGAACAACAAAATGACAAGTGTTGCTGAAGATGTGGAGGATTTAGACCCATGGCCACTGTTAGCAGGAATGTATAATTGGAATGGAAATTTTCCATGGACTATGGAAAACAGTATAGCAGTTCCTCAAAAGAATTAAAACAGAATTACCAAATAATTCTGAAATCTCACTTCTGGATAATATAAGTAAAATAAGTGAAAACAGGATTTCAAAGATACACTTGCATGCCCGTGTTCATAGCAGTATATTGACAACAGCCAAGAGGAAGAAGCAACCCAAATGCCATTAATGATAAACACAATGTGGTATATACACACAATGGAATACTATTCAGTATCAGCAAGGAAGGACATCCTGTCACCTGTTGCAACACCGATGAAAGTTGAGGACACTATGCTAAGTGAAACAAACCAATTACAGAAAAGACAAATAGTAGGATTCCATTTACGTGAGGCATTTACAGAAACAAAAAAAGAATGGTGATTACAAGATCTGGGCAGAAGAAGAGGGTGGAGCGTTGTTTGTTGGATATAGAGTTTCAGTTTTGCAGGATGAAAGTGCTCTGTAGAGCTGTTGCACAATTGACTGAATACTACTGAATTATACAACTAAAAATGGTTAACATGGCAAAATAAACATATCAGATAATTTTAAGCATCAGAGTTTATCATATGTAAATTATACCTCAATAAATTTATTATTAAAAGTTTAAACTAATTTTCTGGTCAGCTTCTTAGAATTGGATGAAGCCTTGCTCTGCATCTAGTCAAATCACCCACTATATGCAGGAATCTTTTATAATTCACTGCCTACAAAGACAAACAAATCTATTCTGGACAACTCCAATTATTTAAAAATATAGTCACCTTACACTGAGCTAAAATTTGCAAGCAGTTGCTAATTACCACTCACATGAAGAACTAGAAACAGTGCCATAATCCTTGCTGCATATTAAGGCTGGTCCTGTCCTAATCTCACTTTAGAACACATCTTTTGTTGCATGGAAAATCTCCTATACTAAGACAAACATATACGGGAGTAAAAAATCATAGATGAGATAGTTGACCACAGTTTAAGGCTGTTCAGAAACAAGATATCTCCCCCATACAATAATGTATCATAAATGAACCCAGAAATGGGGGGAGGAAAGAGTATGCAGGCTACATGTTTCTCATAAGCAAGTTTGTTGTCCTTGTTGCTGTTCAGTCGCTAAGTGGTGTCCGACTCTTTTGCGACCCCATGGATCAAAAGCTGCCAGGCTCCTCTGTCCATGGGATTCTCCTAGCAAGAATACTGGAGTGACTTGCCATTTCCTTCTCCATGGAATATTCTCGACCCAGGGGATCGAACTTGAGTCTCCTGCCTGGCAGGGAGATTCTTTACCACTGAGCCATATTGGGAAGGCCCGTACAGCGAGTTAGTGAGAAATTAATAATCCAAAGGACCAGTGGGATGCACAGGGCGCCGATCTGATGAAATGTTAGGTAACAGAGTCTGCTGCTTGTTGTTTCCCAGTCTTTCATTTAATAAATCTGTCTCTACTGGAAAACATTATTTTTATCAGCAGGCCATGACTTCAACCCTAAGTCCTCAAAGTTGCTTTTTATATCCCATGCCTCAATAAAATTGATATAATATCTATGTTCTTAGTACAGTGAGTGTTAATTATAACCTGTAGAGTACAAGACCTTTTTCTTAAAGTCATGAGCCATATTATCACTACTATTAAGCAGTTGAAAAATAAAAGCAGATCCTTCCTTTAGTCATTTCTACAGAAGATTGCTGTTTACAGTTCTACAGTGCTCATGATAAGGTGATAACATGAGCAATCCAGGAACAAATTTTATTATTATTTTTATTCTGGAATAAAGATTTAGCTTCTTTAGGAACAACATGAAGTTAAAATGAATATAATTTTTTTAATATGTCAACTCCACATAGTTTGAATCAGGAATTGTAGACTTTTAAAAAAATTTTCCAATTCTCCACAGACAGAAATAAATCAAGATAGAGACTAGATATCTTTTGTATCAAATATATTTTATTATCTAATCTTAAAGGCTGGAAGATGATTTGTATCAATGTGCAACAAGTTATACCAATTGCAAAAGGTTCTCTGTGTGCTGAGAGGAACTGGAAATGCAATGTTATAGTAGGATATTACAAACCAATTGAAAGCCAGAAACTGATCAAAACTTAACACCCCTAAAAGTACTGAGGCCAAGTTTCTACAATTTTGTTGAAAATTAGGTAATATTATCAGCGTGATTTGGGGCAAGTTGCATAATCTCTGAAAACTTCAGTTTTCTCAAACTACTCTCATTCATGTAAAAATCAATTGAGAAAATGCTTGCCATGGTCCAAGAAAAACTCGGTAATTGTTAGCTATTACTGGGGAGCAGTTTATGATAGTGGTTACAACGACTGGTTCAGAAGTTTGTCTCTTCAGATTCAAGTCTAAGTTATGACACTTGTAAGTGGTGTGGTCCTAGGGAGGTTATATAATATTCTTGCCTCCATTTTCTTTTCTATGAAGTTGAATAGTGATTTGATGACAAAATTAAGTGAGGTGTTGTTGATTCATGAACCTTCTTAGGAAATTATCAGGTGTAAAATGAAACAGACTTCCTTCCTTATGCAGAGGGCAGGGAGAGAGCAAAGAAAGCAGCAGCCGTGCTTCTTCAGATTTGTAAATGGCAGGTTTAACGAGCAAGGGAACTGACTTTCAAGGCTTGTTTTGGGTGGCCCTAAGGTGAGTGCATTTCTGCATCTCCTCCACTCTCAGAATTTTAAAATTTTATATAGAGGCCTTAAGTGGGTTCAGAACAGTCCAGATAGTCTCATTAACCACAGTATTATCTCAAGGCTCTATCCTTAGGGAAACTTCTGGGAATGGAAAAGGCAAATGAAAGGCATATTCTAAGGACAGGAAAGAGGGTGATGAGGCTCCAGTTGTCCAGGTCCAACTCACAGGTCAAACTCTTGGTCACATCTTCTCAATGGCTTCCCCCAACTGGCAGCATGTGGACTGAGCTAGAATAATGCCTGACACACAACAAGCACCTGCGTATTTGTCATTGTTATACTGCCATCATAGCATGACAAGTGTACTTTTTCAGGATAAATAAGCTATGGTATTCTATACAGTCAAACAGTTATCCATCAATTAAAAAACACTATTTTGATATACATGATATAGATGAATCTCAAATGCATTATTCTAAGTGAAAAATTCAGACTCAAAATGTTGCTTCCTGTACAATTTTAATTATACAATAGTGAAAAGCAAAACCACAGGAATGAAAAACATCTCAGTGGCTGCCAGGGACTAGAATAGGGTGGAGGAGATTGAATATAAAAGGGCACAACAAAGGAATTTGGAGGGGGTGGAAGAACCGGTCTGTATTTTTATTATGATAGTAGATAAATATGTTGGTAAAAACTCATGTTAGTCTATACCAAAAGCAGTGAATTTTACTTTATGTAAATAAATTCTAAAAATCAACTTAAAAAGAGTAAAAAGAAATGTCAATTACTAGTATACTTTAGCTCAAATGAGAGTCTTTCAAGACATGCCTTTCAGTATGTTTTAAAAATGAACTTATAACAACACTTTATTAGAGAGAAAACTCTCTCTTGTAAAAACAGTATTGCTACTTTCCTAAATTCTTTGCAACTGAGCTGTTGACTATCAGGGTTCCCAGTACCAGACAGTAGACACTTAATGCTGCTCTCTGAGTCTCTCCAATGTCTCACATTGGGATTGAACTATTCAAACAAAACTTTTAAGATGGGAGGACTCTCAGGTTATGGCACTTCATGCATTTAGTGATTTAGCCATTTTTAATATAGAAGCTCCTAAATTATTAACATTTCCCAAAGTGATATTTGATGGCAAAAGTAATATCTTTGTGAAGTATTAAGTGATTTTATGAAAAAGTTGAAAAAGCTGACATAGTAATAATTACATTGTCAAAAAATACAAGATTTCATTTTCTCAAAGTCATCTATATTGCCTAGTTTCAGTTTCACATGCTGTCATCAAGATGGTAAAATTTATTTCTCCTCTAATTACATCATGGCAGCTAGTTTTATGCAAAATATATCCACGGTGTCCACTTTTTCAGAAGAATGTGAAATCCATGGTGTTTCTTAAGTAGATGATCACGCACACAATTAAGACAATGGCTTGCGTGCCATGGACCTAGAGAACAAAACCTTTACAGAGCCCTGGGGTGCTGTTCAGATGTTTTGAAATATAAAACAACTGGTGATTTATTTATTAGTTGGAAGATGAAAAGAATGCTCCTTCTACAATAGTTTTTCCGGACTGTAAGCTCAAAGGACCTGCCCACCAGAGATGCGAGTATGACCTCGTTTGTGTAGCCTAGTCTTATAACCTTGGAAATTTCACACATAAATCATTAGAGAAGTATAATGATTTGGTGCTTAGAACCAGGGATTATAGTCAATAGAGTTGACTGTGACCTTTGATTTGCCACTTGTGTCACTGGATAACAATTTGGCTTCTCTTTAAATGCTCATTTCTTTTCAGTATAAGTTGTTGAATGGAATTTATGTGACACCTATAGGTAACCTGATGAAAGTGAAAGAGGAGAGTGAAAAAGTTGGCTTTAAGCTCAACATTCAGAAAACTAAGATCATGGCATCTGGTCCCATCACTTTATGGGAAATAGACAGGGAAACAGTGGAAACCGTGTCAGACTTTATTTTTTTGGGCTCCAACATCACTTCAGATGGTGATTGCAGCCATGAAATTAAAAGACACTCCTTGGAAGGAAAGTTATGACCAATCTAGACAGCATATTAAAAAGCAGAGACATTACTTTGCCAACAAAGGTCCCTCTAGTCAAGGCTATGGTTTTTCCAGTGGTCATGTATGGATGTGAGAGTTGGACTGTGAAGAAAGCTGAGCACCGAAAAATTGATGCTTTTGAACTGTGGTGTTGGAGAAGACTCTTGAGAGTCCCTTGGACTGCACGGAGATCCAACCAGTCCATCCTAAAGGAGATCAGTCCTGGGTGTTCATTGGAAGGACTGATGTTGAAGCTTAAACTCCAATTCTTTGGCCACTTCATGCGAAGAGTTGACTCACTGGAAAGACCCTGATGCTGGGAGGGATTGGGGGCAGGAGGAGAAGGGGATGATAGAGGATGAGATGGCTGGATGGCATTACTGACTCGATGGGCATGAGTTTGAGTAAACTCTGGGAGTTGGTGATGGACAAGGAGGCCTGGCGTGCTGTGATTCATGGGGTCACAAAGAGTCAGACACGATTGAGTGACTGAACTGATCTGAACTGATGGGTAACTTGTTTTGGACTAAAAACTTGGGGGGACACACTGAGGCATATGATATGACTTAGTCTGAAGGATACTTCCAGAATATCATTTGAGAAATAATACGTTTATGAAAAATTGAAGGATATGATAAAACTCTTGAGCTGTCCAGTGCTAAATTGAAAATAATCAGGTATGTCAGTGGGTGGCACAGTAGAGCTTAAGTTACTCGAAGTGCAGTTTTCAGCATCAGCATTCTTAGGTCTGATTATGAGTTTTATCTCTAACGAGTTATGTGGCTGTGAATCAGTTAGTTAAGCTAACATTTCTTCATCTGTAAAATTAGGATTATATTACCTGTCTCATAGGCTGTTGTATAATTAAATGCAGTTTTCCCTGTTATGAACTGGAACAGTGCCTAGGATTGCTCTAATTTAGACTATGGATGACTTCCTAACTGTGTACATCCTATCACTTATAGGAGCATCATCATTTGATTCCTTCATTCACATCTGGTAGTGTGGAATTATTCCTACTTCTGAAGTACACTTTAATACACCTCTTAAATCATTCTCACCTATTAACCCTGCAACCACTCTGACCATGACTTCCAAATGTGTTTTTTTATATTCCTCTTTTTCTCATCTTGAATACTGGCATTCTCCACAGTCCACTCTAGGTTATCTTTCCTTCTTGTCTATTTAGTGTCCCTGAGTAAACTCATTTGTAATGATTACATAAAAGAGGGACTAGAGATATGGCTATTCAAATCAATATTTACATATATCCGTATCTCCAGGCCAGAGCTCTTGCCCTAGAAATAAGGATACTCAAGCACTCTCTGGGCATCTTTACCTAGGAGCTTTAGAGTGAAATCTAACTCAACATATTCCAAAAGTGCTTTCCATACCCATAACAGACTGCACTGTCTTTGATCTTACCTTTCTCAGTATGTGCTATTTCACCCATCATCCAGTGATGCAAGCCATCAAATTGTGATCCATATTTCATTTTTTTTCATGCCTTTCTCCACAACAAATCAGTTATATAGTGTAGCTGATGCTGACTCCTCGCTGATCTTAGTCCAGTGTCTTCCTCTTAAATCTCCTCTCACAGGTGCCACCACATCACATCCTCCTAATCTTAGCTGCCCCTCCAGACCCCACTCCTTTGTAGTCTCTACACAATTAATTTAGTGGAAGCACTCATCATTTCTACCCAGGCTACTGCAACAAACTTCTAACTGAGCTTCTGTTTCCTAATATTGCCTTTTTCTGTTTCTTTCTGCAGAACTACAGCTGATGCAAAGATCTAAGATTCCCATTTTAAAATATTTCAAAAGCTTCTTACAGTTTTCAAGACAAAGAGAAAGAAAAGTCTTTCATATTATAGTTCCTGAAATTTTATAAACTCCCCGGGTAAGCAAATGTATTCCTTACTTTAGTTACAATACTCACAGACTGAGTCTGAAATAAACATTTTGTTGACTGTATTAGAGAGTGAATGTCAACCCTTCAATTTATTTCCTGTCTCCTCAAATTTCACAATGGGCATCCTTCATTCCAGCCGTAAAAAAACTACTTGTAAGCTTCTTACATGCTTTACTGTTTGTTTCCCCTTCGCGGCTCTGCATACACTACATCTTCATTTATTCAATACAGTTTTATTAAGTGTTATACCATATATTGGGGACTAATGAGTAAACAAGATAAGCACAAATGTTGTTCTCAGAAAGATTACAGTTTACTGGGAGAAAATTAAACAAGTACTTAAAATATAAGTGGAAATAATGTTTCCTACAGATTTGGTTACAAAAAAGGGAAAAAATGTTAATACCCTAAATATTAATAACAAAATAATTCCAGAAACTACTTGTACTGAATAAAAATGATGAAATTCAGTAACTGACACAGTAAGATGTGAAATGTTATTTGGGAAAAACATTCGGCTATTAAATATTTACTTCCCTATCCCTGCCCCAAGTTACTTACCACTACTCATTTTTTAAAAAGACTTTGACAACCACTTTCTCTTGGAAACATTCCCTAATTATCCAAGTCATCCTTTGTACCCTTGCCACACTAATAGAAAATGTAATGTATAATTTAAAATAAAAATTGTATTTTTGAATAATTTTAGATTTATAGAAAAGTTGTAAAAATCATATAGAGAGAAGCCTGTATACTCCTTTACCAGTTATCATCTTAAATTATCCTGGTGCATTTATCCAAATAATACTAGACATTGATGTGATGTTGAGTGATGAACACTGTTAAAAAAAATGGTTGGAGTTCTATGAATTATTGATGTAGCATAGACACCACCACATGCCCCTCCCGCCTTTCACACCCACCCACACCCCTCTAGTGCAAAGTTAGCCTGAGGTTGGTGGTCCTTGAGAATGCAAATGCTTCCCCACCACTGGGGTCAAGTCACTTTTGTTGTTGTTGTTCAGTCACTAAGTCATGTCTAACTCTTTGTGACCCTATGGACTGCAGCAGGCCAGCTTTCCCTGTCCTCCACCATCTCCTTGAGTTTACTCAAACTCACATCCATTGAGTCAGTGATGCCACTGAACCATCTCATCCTCTGTCTCCCCCTTCTCCTCTTGCCCTCAATCTTTCCCAGCATCAGAATTACTTTAGAACATTTGCTTTTCTTGACCTCAGTTAAATGTTTCTTTAACAAGTTGTTGTTGTGAGTTAAGTAGTTTACAAGTCTCTGCCTCTTTTACCACATTTTATAAAGGGGAACACCAAGGTCTACTCATAAGTGAACCTTATCTGAAGAGATAATCATTGAGATCATCTCATTTTTGTCCCAGTCAAGAGCCTGGACATTTACTTCTGTTGTCCAGTTCCCTAAGTACTGTATTGATCACCAGCCGTTTTCAGACTTTTCTTAAAAATAACAAAAGCAGTTAAAGTCAAGTCATTTGAGGATACCTGAAGGGTCAGCGCATATTCAAGACCTTGTGATTTCAAGCAAAGCTTTCATACAGTTTATATAGCATCTAGTTTTAGTTGTCATTTGCTTTATTTGTATATACATGTTTGAATCAAGTTATTCATTCTGATTTTTGAATATAATATGGATGTTATACTTGACTTATACCTAACTGGGCTTCTGAGCCCATGTTTTCCTATGGTCTTTATAAATCAGCTACATAAGCATTTAACAATAATGACGGAGAGCACCTGCTCTGTGAGGAGCCAAGCACCAGGTGCTGGGAAAAGTCATCTTAAGCAAAAAAGGTCCTGCCTTTGAGCAGAAAGCTAAATGCTAGCAATCACTAGGTTTGCTGACATTGAGTATCTTATTCTGTTCATTGGGAATTTAAAAATCCACTCTACTTACTTCATAGTATGTTGTTGCAAGAATTACATGAACTAACATGTAATACTGATAATAGGTTTAATACAAATATTAATAGCAGCTAAAATTTATATAGGACTTGCTATGTGGCATGATTTACTTCAAGTATATTGTGCATATTAATTGACTTAATAAGAAAAATATCTGTGAACTTCCAAATATTAAAATTCAAAATGTGATTAATATCCCTGAGTAAGAAAATAATGTCAAGCAGAAGCTAACTCTTCAAGGTGAATGTGTTTCTGAAATGAATTTTGTGGTGGTACATATTTTCATGCTGGAGAAGGTCAGAGATAATGGAGGCCAAAGAAGCCTGGAGAAACTGGTCAGGCCTCAGTGCTATATTTGGGATATAGAGCTAGAAGGTCCCGAGTCTCCATGCAAAGTCATTTGTAACACTATCATTATTCCCTTGTCATTGTCATCCCTCAGCACCATCATTACCTTTGCTTCCACCATCAAGGCTCTTTCCATTTCAAGAGCACCTACTTCATGTCCATTACTTTGCATGCATTATTTCATTTAATCTTCACAAAAATTCTGGGAAGTAGATACTATAATCCTCATTTTATTGATGATGCAGAGAGAATACTCTGTTACACAAAATTATAAAGTTACTGAGTATACAACAAGAATTTGTAACTGTACCTGGACGACTTTGAATCAAGGTTTTTTCCCCGTATCTTAGATAGACTTCTATTAAGAATACTTAGTAGGAGGATGGAAAAGAGGTTGGGAATGGCTTTCCAAAAAGTTGACATATTAAATTGAAGATTAAGGCAAGTTCAGTGAAATGGCAATTCCTGTATTAACACAGGAGTAAAGGGTGCAAAAGGAAATATATAAAGAAAGCTGTAAAGTCAATCACAGGTTAGATGACAATAATATTTATAAACCAAGTCAATGCATGTTTTGTAAGCTGGAAAGTGGCTCATAATTGAGCTTTGGTAAAACTTTTTGGCCATGATGTGGAAAATTGACTGATTTATGGCAAGATTTGAGCCTACAAGACTTGTTCACAATTTGTAGCAGGAATACAGGTAAGAGAGGCATTATGGCCTCATTTGAGATGACAGCAGTTGTGGGAATGGGGATGTTAGAAAGACTTGATAAATACTACGAGGGAGGAAACGAGAGAGTTTGGTGATTGATTAGCTGTGAAAAACAAGACAGATGGGAAAGTCAAGGTAAGTGCTCAGGTTTAACGGCTTCAACTCCAAGAGAGATGTTAGAAATCAATGGTGAAAGGGGAAGCTTGTTGAAAAAAGGCAAGGGCTGATGTGATGATTTGGAAGTGAAGATGCCTAATTGATGGCCATTTGGAGATGCCCAACAACGAAGTAGCGTGACTTGTCTGAAATCAAGTAAAGAGGATGGAACTGAATCTATAATTTTAGGATCTATCAGAACATATATTTTAATTAAAGTGAAAAGTTTAATAAAATTTCTCAGCATAGGGATATTGAGAAAGAAGAAAAGGAACTGAAAATGAAACCTCAAAATATTTAAGCAGAGGCAGTGGAGAGTCTCACTGAAAGGATTCTTAGAAGGAAGACGAGTACGAAATCATGGCAGCCAACCACACAGAGTCTACCAAGAGGCAAGAAGAAAAACAAAGCAATTTAGAGAAATCAATGAAGGATATTTAAAAGTTTGTATATTATATGGAAAGATAAAAATGCAAAATAGCTGACATAGTATTGAAGGAGGACATGGTGAAGGCTTGAAACTACCTGACATCAAGAATCACAATAAAGATATAGTAATTAAGACTATGTCGTATTGGTGAAAAAATACACAGTAGATTAATGGTACAGAGATCAGAAATAAATCCACAAAAATATAGTCAACTAATTTTGGCAAACAAGCAAAAGCAAAGCAGGGCAAATATAGTCTTTACAAGAAATGGTGCTAGAAAATTTGGATATCCATATGCAAAAAGAAAAAAAAAATTAGACGCAGATCTTATACTCTTCACCAAAACTAACTCTAAACAAATCATAGACATGAATGTAAAACATACCACCATAAACCTTTTAGAGGATAGACATACAAAAACCTAGATGATTGTGGGTATAGGGGTGGCTTTTTCAATGCAACGCCAAAGTCAAAATCCATAAAACAATTAACTGATAAGCTGGACTTCTGCTCTGTGAAAGACAGTATCAAAAGATGATAAGCTACACACTGAGAGAAAACATTTGCAAAAGATATGGGATAAAGACAGGTATTCAAATTATACAAGAAACTCTAAAGTCAACAACAAGAAAACAATAACAAATGGATCAAAAATCTCAACAGACACTTGTTCCAAGAACATATAAAAATTGCAAGTTAGCATATTTAAAGATGCTCTACATCATGCATGTGTCATCAGGGAAATGCAAATTAAAACAACAATGGGATAGCACTACATAGCTACTGCTACTGGAATGACCTAAATCCAGTACAATGACATCACCAAACACTGGTAAGGATGTGAACCAGCAAAAACATATTCTTACCATATGATCCAGCAATTACACCCTTTTGTATCTATTTAAAGAAGCTGATAAATTACATCCACTAAAATGGACAACTTGGATGAAATAGACAAATTCTTAGAAAAGTATAACTTTCCAAAACTGAACCAGGAAGAAATAGAAGACCTTAACAGACCCATCACAAGCAAGGAAATCGAAACTGTAATCAAAAATCTTCCAGCAAACAAAAGCCCAGGACCAGATGGCTTCACAGCTGAATTCTACCAAAAATTTAGAGAAGAGCTAACACCTATCTTACTCAAACTCTTCCAGAAAATTGCAGAAGAAGGTAAACTTCCAAACTCATTCTATGAGGCCACCATCACCCTAATTCCAAAACCAGACAAAGATGCCACAAAAAAAGAAAACTACAGGCCAATATCACTAATGAACATAGATGCAAAAATCCTTAACAAAATTCTAGCAAACAGAATCCAACAACATATTAAAAAAATCATACACCATGACCAAGTGGGCTTTATCCCAGGAATGCAAGGATTCTTTAATATCCGCAAATCAATCAATGTAATACACCACATTAACAAATTGAAAGATAAAAATCATATGATTATCTCAATAGATGCAGAGAAAGCCTTTGACAAAATTCAACACTCATTTATGATTAAAACTCTCCAAAAAGCAGGAATAGAAGGAACATACCTCAACATAATAAAAGCTATATATGACAAACCCACAGCAAGCATCACCCTCAATGGTGAAAAATTGAAAGCATTTTCCCTGAAATCAGGAACAAGACAAGGGTGCCCACTCTCACCACTACTATTCAACATAGTGTTGGAAGTTTTGGCCACAGCAGTCAGAGCAGAAAAAGAAGTAAAAGGAATCCAGATAGGAAAAGAAGAAGTGAAACTCTCACTGTTTGCAGATGACATGATCCTCTACATAGAAAACCCTAAAGACTCTACCAGAAAATTACTAGAGCTAATCAATGAATATAGTAAAGTTGCAGGATATAAAATTAACACACAGAAATCCCTTGCATTCCTATATACTAACAATGAAAAAACAGAAAGAGAAATTAAGGAACAATACCATTCACCATTGCAACAAAAAGAATAAAATACTTAGGAGTATATCTACCTAAAGAAACAAAAGACCTATACATAGAAAACTATAAAACACTGATGAAAGAAATCAAAGAGGACACAAACAGATGGAGAGACATACCGTGTTCATGGATTGGAAGAATCAATATTGTCAAAATGGCTATTCTACCTAAAGCAATCTATAGATTCAATGCAATCCCTATCAAGTTACCAACGGTATTTTTCACAGAACTAGACCAAAGAATTTCACAATTTGTATGGAAATACAAAAAACCTCGAATAGCCAAAGTAATCTTGAGAAAGAAGAATGGAACTGGAGGAATCAACCTGCCTGACTTCAGACTCTACTACATAGCCACAGTCATCAAGACAGTATGGTACTGGCACAAAGACAGAAATATAGATCAATGGAACAGAATAGAAAGCCCAGAGATAAATCCACGGACCTATGGACACCTTATCTTTGACAAAGGAGGCAAGGATATACAATGGAAAAAAGACAACCTCTTTAACAAGTGGTGCTGGGATAACTGGTCAACCACTTGTAAAAGAATGAAACTAGAACACTTTCTAACACCATACACAAAAATAAACTCAAAATGGATTAAAGATCTAAATGTAAGACCAGAAACTATAAAACTCCTAGAGGAGAACATAGGCAAAACACTCTCCGACATAAATCACAGCAAGATCCTCTATGACCCACCCCCCAGAATATTGGAAATAAAAGCAAAACTAAACAAATGGGACCTAATGAAACTTAAAAGCTTTTGCACTGCAAAGGAAACTATAAGTAAGGTGAAAAGACAGCCCTCAGATTGGGAGAAAATAATAGCAAATGAAGAAACAGACAAAGGATTAATCTCAAAAATATACAAGCAACTCCTGCAGCTCAATTCCAGAAAAATAAATGACCCAATCAAAAAATGGGCCAAAGAACTAAACAGACATTTCTCCAAAGAAGACATACAGATGGCTAACAAACACATGAAAAGATGCTCAACATCACTCATTATTAGAGAAATGCAAATCAAAACCACAATGAGGTACCATTACTCGCCAGTCAGGATGGCTGCTATCCAAAAGTCTACAAGCAATAAATGCTGGAGAGGGTGTGGAGAAAAGGGAACCCTCTTACACTGTTGGTGGGAATGCAAACTAGTACAGCCACTATGGAAAACAGTGTGGAGATTCCTTAAAAAACTGGAAATAGAACTGCCATATGACCCAGCAATCCCACTTCTGGGCATACACACTGAGGAAACCAGATCTGAGAGAGACGTGCACCCCAATGTTCATCGCAGCACTGTTTATAATAGCCAGGACATGGAAGCAACCTAGATGCCCATCAGCAGATGAATGGATAAGGAAGCTGTGGTACATATACACCATGGAATATTACTCAGCCGGTAAAAAGAATTCATTTGAATCAGTCCTAATGAGATGGATGAAACTGGAGCCCCTTATACAGAGTGAAGTAAGCCAGAAAGATAAAGAACATTACAGCATACTAACACATATATATGGAATTTAGAAAGATGGTAACGATAACCCTATATGCAAAACGGAAAAAGAGACACAGAAATACAGAACAGACTTTTGAACTCTGTGGGAGAATGTGAGGGTGGGATATTTCAAAAGAACAGCATGTATACTATCTATGGTGAAACAGATCACCAGCCCAGGTGGGATGCATGAGACAAGTGCTCGGGCCTGGTGCACTGGGAAGACCCAGAGGAATCGGGTGGAGAGGGAGGTGGGAGGGGGGATCGGGATGGGGAATACGTGTAAATCTATGGCTGATTCATATCAATGTATGACAAAAAAAAATAAATATATTAAAAAAAAAGATATTCAAAAAAAAAAATCATAAAAAAAAAAAAAACCAACACATATATGGTTACAGCAGCCTTCATCATAATTGTCCAAACTTAGAAGCAACCCCTACAGTAGATGAGTGGATAAACTGTGAAATATGGTGACAATAAAACATTACTTGGTACTAAAAAGAAACTATCAAGCCATGAGAGATATGCAGAAACCCTGAATGTATATTAACAATTTAAAGAAACCTATCTAAAAAGACTATTTACTGTACTATTCCAACTAAACGGAATTCTGAAAAAGACCAAAGATTGTCAGATGTTGGAGATGAGAGGAAATACTAATAGGCAGAGCCCAGAGGATTTTTAGGACTGTGAAAACACTCTGTATGACACTATAGTGATGGACACATGTCATTCACATTAAACCCACAAAATGTACAACACCAAGAATGGACCATAATGTAAACCATGGACTTTAGGTAATTACAATGTGTCACTGTTAGTTCATCAATTTCTAGGAAATCTCTATACCTTTTTTCAATGTTGCTGTGAACCTAAAACTGCTTTAAAAATGGTCTTTTTAGAAAAGGTTATCTACCTCGGTGAGCAGTGAAAATTCAGTACTGCTCTGACAGGTGGAAATGGAATAAGACAGGGAGGGAATCTATGTAATTGAAACAGGTTGACCAGAGGTGAAGAGGAAAAGAGAAAAGCATCCTTCAAAGTTTCTCAACTGACTAGCAGGCAGTCCTATTGAATGAATGATTTGTTGACAAATTAATTGATTCTAAACTAAAACAGGCAACTTCCCATTGTAAACACTAGGCTTACAACCCACCATCACATGCAAGAATATCTTTTACTACAAATCTGTTTCAGTTCCACACAATTAAAAAGTTCTGAAATCATACACTATTGGAAAGGTAATCTGCTATTAGCATATTCCAAAATTTATCAGAAGTCCCCTAGTGAAGAGCAGTTTCTCTGTAAAAGTAACTGCTGGTACTATTCATGGGTTGGAACTTGCTATTACTATTCCGAGGTTTATATTTTAGAAGAAAATGCCAATTATGTTCAAGTGATTTTAAAAATTTAATTTAAAGGATTTTGTTTCTAATCCAGATTCTACTCCTCAAAACCTTTCAACAGCAACTTTCCCTTGAATTGATTCAGTTATAAAGATAACTTACTTCTTAATAGGTCTTCCTGAAATCATGATTACGAGATCAGTGATTTCCATTAATAACTGTGCTTTTCTTCTTAGCTACAAGGTGTTCATTCCTCTGTTGTAATGTGATTACCTGAAAGTATGAGTGTGTGCATGAAAACTTGGTTTATAGAAATAGGATCAAATTCTATTACAAAGCAACTCTGACAGGTACTGGGCAAGATCTGACCACAGATGGCTACTGTTTAGTTTACAAGATTCTGGCCAGCACGATATTTAAAATTATTTTCCAGTAACTTTAAGTGCATTTAAATTTAGGATACAAAGCTCTGGATTTCCGGCTTCTTATGAAAACTGTGGGGACACAGGGACATGAGCTCATGCCTCCCTGGTAACAGTTGGCTGGCAGGAACTGAGTCAGCCTTTGGTGTGAAGTCTCTGGTCTGTCACTTTCTCCATCTCTCCTTTCCCCGAAATCCTGAGTTCCAGTCATAGTTGTCCTTTTTTGTTACAGCTGTGCTTAATTTTTCCACTAATGTTAAGAGAAAAGTGAAATATTCGTTGGACATATGCTTAGCAGGCATGGATAAATTGAGCTAGTGTGAGAGCATTACACGCTTCATTAAAAAGCGGAAAGAAATAATGGACAATAAATAGAGGGAGATCACGTAAATCTATGGAAATAAAAGACTACTGTGTGTTTACTACACAACTCAAATGTAAATATGCAAGAATAACAATTAGACCAAGCTTACTTCAGTAATTTATATTTCTGTATTAATCAGGAGCCAGTAGAGGAACTGGAAATTATACACCTATAAGCAGTTGCCACCCCTGGTGCTGGGAGAAAATCAGGAAAGAGACTGTACTTGTTAAACCTGAAGCTCTGTGGGAGGGCCCCTGCAGAGATGAAATCAACCTCTGAGGCTGCAACCTGGACTTTTGCAGAAAAGGGTATTGCCTTGTGTGGGTGTCTGGAGGAGGTATGATGAGACAATCTGCAAAAGTTTGACAATCTGCAAGCTGGAATTAACTGCTAGTTCTGGAATCTACTGTGGTTACTGAAGTGGAGAAATGCTATGCTGGTAGTGATAAAAACAGAAATGCAGAAGTAGGAACAGAACAAAAACAGGAATTAAATTAAAATACGAAAAGGAAGCAAAATAAAAAGAGTAAATTATTTGACCCTCCGCTAGCCTCCCAGTATCCTTTTGTTGCTTCTGTAGACTGAGTTTGCAGTGGCTTTTAAGCTAAAATATTGTTTTCATAACCGAAGGTTACAAAACAGTGTAAAGAAAGGTGGGTTGGAAGTTAAGAATCAATAGCTTAATAGCTGGCACAACTACCTAACTGGTCCTTTAAAGACTAGACCTCATGATCCTTGCCTTAAAGACAAAATCGAAATGGTATTTTAAAAACCTTTATATTTTATGTAGTAAATTATAGTCTATAATGACCTTCCACATTTTTTTGGTCAATTTAATGTATTCCAACTCCACAATTAAGACAGACAGAAATGGTGGATATGATCATCTCAATTTTCCACATGAGAAAATTGATGTAAATAGAAGGCCATTGATATATCACAATCATATGTGTCACAAAGTCAGAATCAGAAACAAGACACCCTGTCTACCAGTTCAATGTCCAATCCCTGCAGCAGGTGACCTCTATAAATTCACAGGTAACCGGATTCCTAGAATTATGAAGTCCATGAATCTCACTGCCTTGAGGCAAAGAACTCTGGTGTTTGGCATGGCTCACTGTCTCAGGTCAGAGATGAAACCCATCTGTTTGCTGACTGGTTTTATTATGATTCTAAAGGAGAGAAAGAAAAAAAAAAGTGTCTCTAGTTGAAGGTATTGGGGTATGTGAAGGCAATTGAGTTTAATGTTTCCTGGAAGACCAATTTTATGTCTTTCAAAAACCCTCAAGGAATACAACTCAGCTTATTACCTTAAAAGAACCATGTCCTGGTTTGCAGAATTTCTTCCACTGCCAGAGAAGACCATGGCTCTAAAATGAGTGGTGATATTTTCACTGCATCTATAAAGGGTGAATTTAGGTGAGTTGTTGGGGGGAGGCATCCCGACCTTAAGAAATTTTATTGCCATCTGCCGGAAAATTGTTGTAATAGCTACACAAATTTAGGAGAAGAGAAAGGCAACAGTCATCCTCAACTTGCACAGTGTACAACTTAAGCAACAGTAAGCGGTAGCTTGTGTCTCCTGACAGTAGTCCCATCGCCTACTAAAAAGCTGTATATGGGGAAATCAGTGATATATAGTTATGTTTAACGAGTGTGCTTTGTTTCAAGTTTTGTACTTGCCACATCCTTTAATAAGCTAATGGGATTTATAGATGTCCAAACAAGAGGACAATTGTATTCCTCAGTTTTCCAGACCAAAGGATGAGGGGGCAGGGGAGGATAAAATTTTTTCCTCAGGGACTAATTCCAGGGAAAATGTTCTGTGAAACAGATATGGAATAGCAGTTATCTAAAGAAATAACACCCTCCTCTCTCTTGATATTTACTATCCTTTACTATCTGGTCCCATCACTTCATGGGAAATAGATGGGGAGACAGTGGAAATAGTGTCAGACTTTATTTTTTTGGGCTCCAAAATCACTGCAGATGGTGATTGCAGCCATGAAATTAAAAGACGCTTACTCCTTGGAAGGAAAGTTATGACAATGTAGATGGCATATTAAAAAGCAGAGACATTACTTTGCCAACAAAGGTCCCTCTAGTCAAGGCTATGGTTTTCCCAGTGGTCATGTATGGATGTGAGAGTTGGACTGTGAAGAAAGCTGAGCGCCCAAAAATTGATGCTTTTGAACTGTGGTGTTGGAGAAGACTCTTGAGAGTCCCTTGGACTGCAAGGAGATCCAACCAGTCCATCCTAAAGCAGATCAGTCCTGGGTGTTCATTGGAAGGACTCATGCTGAAGCTGAAACTCAATACTTAGGCCACCTCATGCGAAGAGTTGACTCACTGGAAAGACCCTGATGCTGGGAGGGATTGGGGGCAGGAGGAGAAGGGAACGACAGAGGATGAGATGGCTGGATGGCATCACTGACTCGATGGACATGGGTTTGGGTAAACTCCGGGAGTTGGTGATGGACAGGGAGGCCTGGCATGCTGCGATTCATGGGCTCACAAAGAGTTGGACACGATTGAGCGACTGAACTGAACTGAACTGAACTTCAGTTTTGCTACGAGAGGAGTCTCACTCCTTCCCAAGTGATGATGTGTGAGTTCTTGTTGAGACATGGGCGGGGGAGGAGGGGAATTCTCACGCTTCATGATTTCTGGAGGAAAATTTTGTTTCAGCTTTCCAAATCTGCACACATTTGCACACTCCCAAACACAATGCACCCCAAAATTGGCACTTCTGAGAGAATATTCTATTTCATTTGCCAATTCTCTCAGTTTCTGATCCTTCTAAAAAATCTATTAATTTAAAAAGAGATGCCGGGGAGAATCTAACATCAACAGGGTTATTTAAACAGGAACGTGTACTGAACTGGAATCTGGGGAGTAGGGGCCACCTACTTTGTTTCTTTCTCTTTGAGTGTTGAGTACCTGCCCCAAATTACAGAGCCCTGTGACCAGTTCCTTTCACTCTTTTGTCCTCCTCCCACAAATGCAGTCAACCTACCATCCCAAGTCTTTTCATTCACTTATGATCTGACAGGTAAATTTAAATTAAGTTCTGAGGTGGGAAGCCATAAATGATTTTCCAGTAATAAAATGAATGCACCTCAACTTAATTTCCATTAGATGTCTATTTTTGATTTTCAGTTACTAATTCACTGACACTAAGATTGGTGACTGTAAGATTAGCCCACCTAGAAACTCAAGAGGATCTGTTGGGTTTCAACCTCACTCTGGTTATAAAATAAATTTTCTACCCTAGAAATGTCATAGGCTTTCTAGTAAAGTTGTTAGCTCCCTTATCACTGAAGAGATTACAAAAATAATGAGCAAGTGCTTGTCAAGTACACTGCAGAGACATTTCAAATTTTGGATGTTGAACTAGGGAACATTAAAAGTTGTACATAATTCTAAAAACCTGTATTTGCAGATAAATTCCCCTAAATTTTAACCCTCAAAGTTCCAAATAAATATATTGATGAGAGCCAGGATGCATAGCACTTAAGATAATGAGCTTGGAAACAGACAGTCTTGTGTTTGGGTCCTAGTTCCACACATATTTTCTTTGATACTATAAGAAATTTACTTTATTTCTCTTAGTCTCAGTATGGCCTATGAGATGGGGACAATAACAATATTACTACATAGAAAAGTTTTGAGAATTAAATGTAATAATTAAATTATAATTTATTAATTGTAAAATTAAATTGTAATTTTAATAATTATATGTAATTATTAAATGTGATGATTGCCCACTGCTTACCATATTGAAAGTGAAAGTCCCTCAGTTGTGTCAGACTCTTTGTGACCCCGTGAATTACACAGTCCATGGAATTCTCAAGGCCAGAATACTGGAGTGGGTAGCCTTTCCCTTCTTCGGGGGATCTTCCCAACCCAGGGATCGAACCCACGTCTCCTGCATTGCAGCTCGATTCTTTATCAGCTGGGCCACCAGGGAAGCCTAAGAATACTGGAGTGGGTAGCCTATCCCTTCTCCAGCAGATCTCCCAGACTCAGGAATCAAACTGGGGTTGCCTGCACTGCAGGCGGACCATACTGAAAGCACTCAACAAACACTAGCTGTTATTATCACTGCCAGTTTTATCGAAGGTACTCAAAAGCTAAAGGGACAATAAAAATTTATCCAGAAAACAAAGACGTAAACAAAATGGAAGCAAGGTTCTTTTAAGAAGCAAAGGAATACAGATCTTTTCTTGTGTTGGAATGTAGAAATTTGGGAGAAGACTGTCACCTTGGCTTAATGTGTTTGTAATATTCACCCATATTTATAATCTGCACACTACCCTGCGTTCCTTGTTCTGCAAACCTACAAAACTCTGTTGAAAGGCCTTTCTCTAAGCACCAAATGAGAGTTATGAAATCTGAACCTAAATACATACCAACCATTAGTCATCTGTCCCCCTTGAACAAAATATTTATTAATATTTATTAATATCTATGTAACAGTCAGTGGACTAGGCACTAAAGACCAATAGGAAAACACTGTAGGATTGGTCCCTGTCATGGTGTAATGTTACCCACATCAAAAGTGGTGGTAAATAGGGAGACAATACACAGACACACCTCTCTACCCTCCTTCTCTTTCTGTATATTTAGCAAAACTGGAAACATTTCTTTGTAATGTGCCTTTGCAGTCCCTCTTAATAAAAAGGGGCATCTCTTATTCCACTGTTAATCTGGGCTTGCCCTGTTAGTTGATTTGGTCAGTGGGATATTAGAAGAATGGTTCTCACACACAGACGTGTAGACTAATGTGCCTTGCCATCTCTTGCTGCTACTGGGAGCCTTGCAATATGTGTTTACAGAAGTCAGAATAGTACTTACCTCTTTGAGCAGAAGTGTATTGACTGGGAAGTGGCACAAGAGAGACGTCTGAAAATATTCTATATCTTTGTTTGGATGGTCATAACATAAATGTGTGCATATGGAAATAAATCACTGAATGGAAGTGCAAAGTATTTACTTTTATGCATATTGTCCGTACTCCATATACACATCTGTGGGCATATGTATGTACATGTGTGTGTGTGCGCACACATGGACTAACGGAATGGTCCATGAGTTATAAAAAAATTGAATGAGTATAGTATCACAGAAGTTAGAAGTAGTGATGGTCAATTATGTGTGTTGAATGTGGTCAAAAGATTAAGATGGAAATTGAAGTCTGTACTGGATCAAGCAACATGGAGGTTGTTGATATATTATGAAGAGAGTAGTTTTCATGGAAACAGAGAGTTCCCACTTTATAACAGGTCTAATGGTTAATAACAGGTGAGGATTTTGAGACAGTATCATGTTTAAATGACTCTTGAAAACTCTATTAAGAATAATAGAGAAATGAATTAGTAATGAAACTTAATCCAAGAGACAGTGTTTAAAGATTGAGGATACTGACATACACTTGGAGACAAGAAGAATTTGAGATAGCAAAAGAGACAGTAAATGGAGAGAATAAGTAAATAGAGAAAAAGGTATTTTTCTCAATTATAGACTTTTAAGAGAACCGGCCTTCATATTACATAAGTATTGGCTATTTGTTCTATTAATAAGGTTGGTGCAAAAGTAACTGCAGTTTCAGAGAGCACATTTTAAATCATTATAACTAGGTTCAAACAAATCTTTATTAATCAAAATATGAACCATTACAATCAACATATTTTTGCCAACAAGAAATGTTTGTTTATTGCTGTAGCATAAAAATCCATGCTTTGGGATTTGACAAACTCTTGGAAAGCATTTTCTGTGTCCTGCTGGTTATGGAATTATTTTCTCTGCAAAAAGTTGTCAAGATGTTTGAAGAAGTGGTAGTCGGTTGGCAAGAGGTCAGAAGAATATAGCAGATGAGGCAAAACTTCATAGCCCAACTCGTTCAACTTTTGAAGCACTGGTTGTGGGATGTGTGGTCAGGCACTGTAGTTGAAAAGGATCGGGCCCTTTCTGTTGACCAGTGTCGGCTTTAGGCGTTGCAGTTTTCAGTGCATCTCATCAATTTGCTGAGCATACCTCTCAGATGTAATAGTTTCACCGGGATTCAGAAAGCTATAGTGGATCAGAAGGGCAGCAGACCACCAGTGACCATGACCTATTTTTTTGTGCAAGTTTGGCATTGGGAATTGCTCTGGAGCTTGTTCTCAGTCCAAACACTGAGCTGGGCATCACCAGTTGTCATGTGAAATCTACTTTTCATCCCAAGTCACAATCCAATCAAGAAATGGTTTGTTGTTGTCCAGAATAAGAGAAGATGACACTTCAAAACCAAGCTTTTTTTGATTTGCCATCAGCTCATGAGGCACCCACTTATCGAGCTTTTCACCTTTCCAATTTGCTTCCAATGCTGAATGACTGTAATATGGTCAAAGTTGAGTTCTTTTGGCAACTTCTCGAGCCGCTGTAAGAAGTTCAGCTTCGGTGTTGCTCTCGGTTGGTGGTTGGCAACTTCTGATGGCTGTCAACTATGCTCCTCATCTTCAAGGCTCTTGTCTCCTTTGCAAAACTTCTTTTTATTTTGTTAATATAAATTTATTTATTTTAATTGGAGGCTAACTACTTCACAATATTGTAGTGGTTTTGCCATATGTTGACATGAATCCGCCTCGGGTGTACATGTGTTCCCCATCCTGAGCCCCCTTCCTACCTCCCTCCCCATCCCATCCCTCTGGGTCGTCCCAGTGCACCAGCCCCAAGCGCCCTGTCTCATGCATCGAACCTGGACTGGCAATTTGTTTCACATATGATAATATACATGTTTCAATGCCATTACCCTAAATCATGCCACCCTCATCTTTCTCCCACAGAGTCCAAAAGATTGTTTGATACCTCTGTGTCTCTTTTATGCTGTCTCGCATACAGGGTTATCATTACCATCTTTCTAAATTCCATGTATATGCATTAGTATACTGTATTGGTGTTTTTCTTTCTGGCTTACTTCACTCTGTATAATAGGCTCCAGTCTCCAAAGAAGACATACAGATGGCTAACAAACACATGAAAAGATGCTCAACATCACTCATTATCAGAGAAATGCAAATCAAAACCACAATGATGTACCATTTCACGCCAGTCAGAATGGCTGCTATCCAAAAGTCTACAAGCAATGAATGCTGGAGAGGATGTGGAGAAAAGGGAACCCTCTTTCACTGTTGGTGGGAATGCAAACTAGTACAACCACTATGGAAAACAGTGTGGAGATTCCTTAAAAAACTGGAAACAGAACTGCCATATGACCCAGCAAACCCACTACTGGGCATACACACTGAGGAAACCAGATCTGAAAGAGACACGTGCACCCCAATGTTCATCACAGCACTGTTTATAATAGCCAGGACATGGAAGCAACCTAGATGCCCATCAGCAGACATATGAATAAGAAAGCTGTGGTACATATACAAAACTTCTTAACCACCACTGCACCGTACGTTTGTTAGCAGTTCCTGGGCCAAATGTGTTGTTGATGCTGCAAGTTGTCTTTGGGGTTTTGCCACCCATTTTGAACTCCAATAAGAAAATTGCTCAAATTTGCTTTTTGTCTAACATCATTTCCATAGCCTAAAATAATTACAAAATAAACAGCAGGTAATAAATCATTAGCAGAAAAACATAAAGTAAGAAATGTGTGTTAAAATGATGCATAACAAAGCACATTTAAGAATGTATTCCAATATCAAGTGGCAAATTTCAACAATGCAAAAACCACAATTATGTCTGTACCAACCTAATAACAGGGCTTTAATACACACAGTACATGTCCTCATTTTTATTAGTCCTGATGCACACCTTAGTGACTGGGGGACATAGATCCAGTCAACCCCTCGATAACTCCTGTTAAGGAAGAGGCTTGGCATCAAGATCTCTTAAATCTATCACAGAGCTACCAACTCTCATTTCTTTTTTTCATCTTGGTTACTATGAGTAACATGCAACCATTTTTCTCATAAAGGCCATAAAAGAGTACAGACAGAAAATAGGCTAAACAGCTCCCCCTGGAAATCTAAGAGTTTTCTTAGGGTAGAATTGTCTTTCAAGTTCCCCAAAAGGCCCTGTGAATCTTCAAGTTTCAATCTCTCACTTTCATTCCCACAAAACAAGTACATTTCCTCTTTTCCCTGTAAAATTATCTTGTCACTTGTGACGTTAAGGTACAGAGGAAATTTGTTAAAGGCAGTCCTCACTTCTCTTCATCTTGCAGCACACTTCAGCTCAGACATCCCTCAAGTGCAAAGAGAGATAAAGGGGGAGAGAGTATAGGCTTTGCTTTCTGGATTTCAAGGAGGCTAGGGCAGGGATAGAGGAAGGGTAACTGGCCAAGATGCTGCTATCTTTTCATTTCACACTACTTTCTCTTACCTGGATCAAAGAATATTAGAGGGAAGGTACTTGGGGGATCTTCTAACCTACTCTCCATTCTTCTATAGATGAAGAAACTGAGTGGAGAGGTGATGTGCCTAAAGCCTCAGCTTGTTGACAGAGGAGGTCCCAACCTCTTCTCCTATACCTTGTTGTTTACTCGTTGGAAATGTTGCTTCAGGAGGCTGGACTGTGATGAAATGCAAGTGATGCAAATTAATGGTTCCCAAACTCAGATGATCATCAGACATATTAACAAATCTTTAAAAAAACAAGGGTAGTTGAAAATATGGCAGGAGAGTTGATATGACTTTACCTACCTCATATGCCTGGAATACTTCTGGGACTACATCACTACTCAACCCATAAAATTTGGCACGTTCATAAACTTTGTGGTTATAAAACACAAACAGGCTCTTAACACCACTCCTCTCTCCTATTTCAATGTTTCTTCTCGCAAAACACCCCTCTTCTGTGGTGGTTATTTTGAACTTTATCTACTTGCCTTGAAAGTCCATCTCAACCTGCTCAGAGAAGATAACTAGTCCTTGTACTCTGGCTACCATTCTCTTTCGCTCTAGCGACGGTGGAGCCAGAGACCCTTGTGCCCAAGGCTAATCTGGCCCGTGCTCTGCATCCCATCTTCTCCTGCCTTATCATGGGTCCCTACTATCACATATTTCACTGTCTCACTTGTTCACAAACTCTCCATGTGTACTAGCTATTTCCCCTCATATATGAATACTGACTTCCTTTTCATAGAATAAAATGTAAGCTCCATGAGATGACACTCGGTCCTGTTCCCTACTCTATTCATTATGTCTACTATAGTAACTGACGAAAGAATTAACAAAAGCTAGGCTGAGTGAATGAATGAGCTGAGTATATTAGAGTGAAGAAGAATCACCCAGGAAATGGGAATGGTAACACAGAAGGCCTTTCTGTTATTTGGGTATTGTACGTTTTACAAGGAAGACATAAGGATAATTATGGAAAGGGGATCCAGGGCAAAATGCTGGGCACAGGTATAAAAGTACATGCATTTAATGTCACTTCTTTCACTGTAGATATGACAGAATAAAACTGGATTAGAAATCTCTATTCAGGTACAATTATTTTCCAGAAATCTGAGATGAGAATAGCTTTCCTCCATGGCATCTTGTCATTCAACACTATGACCAGCAACAAAACTCTTTTACAAGTATCTACTGCATGTAAAGGAATCCCAGGGTCAACCAAGTACTAAGGAGAAATGTAAGTAGTAGTTCAGTCGCTAAGTCATGTCCAACTCTTGCAACCCCATGGACTGTGGCCTGCCAGGCTCCTCTGTCCATGGCAAGATTTCCCAGGCAAGAATATTGGAGTGGGTTGCCATTTCCTTCTCCAGGGAATTGAACCCAGGTCTCCTGCATTGCCGGCAGTCTCCTGTATTACAGCGAGATTCTTTACCAATTGAGCCACCAGGGTAAGAAGTAGTTTTAAAATGTGGGCTCTGAGATTAGACAGCCTGGGATCAACACTCAACTCTACCATCTTACTAGATGTGTACTTTGGGCAACTCCTCTCTTCTTCTATTTTGTCACAGGTTGAGTTATTACAATTATAAGACCAGATAATCCATGCAGAGCATGTACAACAGGGATTGTCAAACAATGAAGGCCCAATAAATGGGCACTATCATTATTTATCATACAAGACACTATTAATTATGCTGTGCTGAATCAATCACAATGCCAAGAAAGATTTTTCTTTTTAATTTAAAGGTATTATTCAACATATATTTTTTCTTAATCTTAATAATACTTGCTAGGTGGCAGCCTATACAATGTAGGTAACAAAAAATTAAAATGACCTTTCCTTTTCTCAGGGAGGAAGCAATATGGGTAGGAGAGTAAGACTTGAGTACATGTTAATGAAGCACAAGCAACTCTATGTACGATCAACTGCCAAACAATCTGAATAAAAATTTGGGCTTAAAATTTAAAGGAGAGATTGGTGTGAGCTAAGGATGGATCATATGTGGGGAAAAATATAAATTATTCCTTACAGGATGAATACATCTAGCTTAGATTAAAGGAGGGAAAATAAATTCCAAACCTAGTAATAAAATATGCAGTATATAGCATTTGAAAATGTAGGTTTATTTAACTGTCAGTGAGTAAATCTTATTGGGTGGAACAGATTCCTCTTGTTTAGATGAGAGAATAAGAGAATAGAAGAGAGAATAAGGTAAATACTGGAATTTGGGCCTAGAGGAATGTTTGAGCAAAGGTGAAGAATTTTGCCAAAGGAAAGAGTTGAGATTGTGAAGAGAACTCAACACCAAAATCATAACAGGGATATCCAGAGTTGGCTAGAAGAGGAATGAATGACTTCTAACATTTTTCTCAAGCCCAAGTTCTGTGGCTGTGCTATGTAAGTCCCACAAAAGTGGGTATATTGGTCTAAAAAATCAATTTCTAAGCTCTCCCTCTCATCATTCCATGGATATGTTCCTTTCCCTGTCTAGTGAGCATATACAGAGCAGACAATATGGATAATGTGGGGTAAATTTCCCCTCTAGTATCTCTCTCACTTTAATGGCTGTGAAGATTAGTTTCTAGGCATTTCTATGGAACTGCCTTGCAAATTGTCATGGAGAATGTCAATGCAAGATTGACAGAAGCAGAATACATTTGATATTTTAAACTCATAATAAGTTCTGGACACAAGGCAGTAGATAAAGCCAGACTTCAATCTCCTGTAAACTTCCTTTCCATTCCAGCTCACACACATCATCACCTCCATTTGTATGTGCACCCTCATTTCATTCTCCTTCTCTTCAGTCACAAAATACTGTGACATGTTTATTTACCTCCTCCTCCTCCCAAATCTTCTATGAAGTAGGCATTATTTTTACCTCAGTTCTCGGATGAAGAAAATGGTACTGAGGTAAGACATGTAAACAGCCCAAGGTCATTGATGACATGGCCTTGAATCTACTGGATGCCAAAGTCTGGCTACAAAGTTTTGCTGTAGGGCTTGTACGGCTACACCACAGAGCCCCTACAGCCAGAGGCCTGATTCCCACATGCTGCTCCTTGAGACGTGGCGTCAGTGTACTCAGAGCTCTCCACTGTGCTATCTTCCTTCCATCTGCCTCGTCTTTGTGCCACCCAAATATTACTTTCTCGGTCAACTGCATGTTCCTTTGAAAACTTAACACAATCATGTCCTCTTCTCATTGACAGAAAAGACACAGTTACAAAATAGAACTTTCTGGAATAAGTGGCCTTGTAGGATGGCACTCGAAACAGCAATGATGGGACTCTCTTGAGAGCAGCTTTCAGCTTCAGCTCAGGTACTCACTTGCTAAGTTCCTTCAAACAGATAGTTTAAACTCTTTGGGCCTCAGTTTCTTCATCTAGAAAAGAAGAGAATACTGCCTGCCTTCCTTATTCATCAGGGCCACTGTAAGGATGAGGTCGGATCATCTATATGGTGAGAAATCTTAAACTGTAAAGCACTGAACAAGTGGAAAGTGTTATTTGACAGGCAGCTTTGCTGTAGAGAAGCAATTAGATTAACAGGAGCTGAATTCACCTCTGACGTGATGCCACGTATTGTCAGAGTAAGCTTGTGCATGTCACTTCAAGTGCCTAAGTGTCAGCTTTCTAAACTGAAAAATGGGGGCACAAGGTTTCTCATGGGATTTCTGTGAAGATTAATTAGGGTGTTTGCTTAGAAATTAGTTGTTCATAAATCATTCTAATATTTACCATAATTGGTAGTTGGCGGGAAATAAAGTATAAAATGCAAGTAGATATACATGAAGATTAGAGATGAGTAAGATTTGCTGAAAGGACTTCAGGCTGCTGGGGATCTTTTGGAGGCTGTCAAAGCAGCCTGTATAAAAATGGAGTAACCTGGCCTAAATGATTAGACTGCTTCACAGTCTGAGCAGGCTACTAAAAGGTCAACTGTCTGAGATGAAAACTTCCATTCAGCAATGGGGTTTAAGAAGACTTGGTGGATGAAAAACCCTTGACTATTACTAATAATGTCACCTTGACAGGCAAATGAGTTGGGCAGGTCCCTGCTGTTCCTCTTGTCAAGAGGAGGGCGCACAGCAGATCTGCTTTCATCCTCCTCAGTCTCCTCAGCCTCTTAACTCTGGGAGAGTAGATGAAGCGGTGTCTTGCTGTGTAGGGTGAGCTGGGCAGACCAAGAATCTGGAACGTCCCTAATGTCTGCGGTGTCCAGTTCCTTCGTTTCTGGCTGCTCTTAAGCCTTACTCGTTGGTTGTAGTTTGGAAAGGGACAGTCTTATTCCTAAAATTTAGATTCTAGAAATAATGATTTTGGTTAACAGCTATGACTTTCTCAAAGAAAGAAGCAGTATAAAAAGTGTAAACAAGTTACACTTGTGTTTAACATGGGGTTTGGGACTGGATATATTAGGCATAAAATCGAGTTCCTGTTCACTGTCTTTATATTTCTAGACAAAAGATCTATTCTTTCTGAGTCCCAGTTTCATCATCTGTTAAAAGGGGATAATAATGCTAGCCTTTCTGGTTTGCTGTGATTAAATGTTATTAAATGAGAAAATGTAGATAATGAGAGGAGTACTGTGATGGACACATACTTAATGGTCAAATATGAAAGCTATTTCTTTGACATTTTCCTCTTTGGGGAACACAGATAAAAACACAAAATATGTACTGTGCTTCTGCTTGCTTGTGTCAAAATGAAGGCCTTTGTTTAGTACTAATCTCAGACAAGGCAGTTTTCTGGAAGCTGTGGGGAATATAAAGATGTTCGCTTAATAGTAGCCCTTGTCCTTAAATATTTTCCAAGCCAGTGGAACATAAGTAGGAAAAAAATGAGTTGCAAGAGGTTTTATACACATGGGACCTAATAAATGATCAAGATAGTACATGCTATAGGAACTCACATGAGGAAAATGCATGTTCTTACATAACATTTCACTCACACACACACACACAAACATGTTTCATTTATCTGCCAGTTAGTCGTCCAATCCCTAATATTAGTGAATGGCAATACCATCCTAAAAACTGCGCTAGGGGTCATGCTTGAGTTGGACTTTGATGGAGAAGTGGGAAAGACAGAGAGGAAAGAGAAATCGGGATTCATCACTTCATGTTTTTAGGCAAGTAAAGCGAAAAAAAGAATTCCATTTATTTTTTCCTTAGCTGTGGCTTTAACTACCTACTGGCAATTACTGTATGTTTGCCTTCACTCCCAATTCTTCTCACTGGTTTTAGGAGTGTAGCTCTTTCTGGATATCCTAATAGTATCTCAAATTCAATATATTCTCATATATATACTGAAATTATTCAGTTCAGTTCAGTTCAGTCATTCAGTCATGTCCAACTCTTTGTGACCCCATGAACCGCAGCATGCCAGGCCTCCCTGTCCATCACTAATTCCTGGAGTTCACCCAAATCCATGTCTATCCAGTTGGTGATGCCATCCAACCATCATCCCCTTCTCCTCCTGCCCTCAATCTTTCCCAGAATCAGGGTCTTTTCAAATAAGTCAGCTCTTCGCATCAGGTGGTCAAAGTATTAGAATTTCAGACTTTTCTTAAAAAATGAGCACTATGTAGTTCTCATCTCAATGAACTTCATCACTATCTGTTAGGAGAGGCTGCCTGTCATGGCCCTGATGTTCTTATTCATTCTTCATGGGTATGCCAAACCTCAAGGCCTAATTATCCTCTGATCCTGAGCCATTTCTGCTGCTAGTTGTGTAGGCAATTAGTCCGGCCAAGACTGAGGTAGCAGGACTTTAGTTCTACCATTTACTCCCTGGAGACTGGGGACTGTCCTATTTATCTGCCCGTGGCCCAGATGCAGTACAATCCACGCAGTGTGTAAATGCCATCAAGCACATCACATCACTCTGTGAACCTTGCGGGTAGGAGATCAGTGCTACTGTGTTCACAGCCTGGCTATTTCCTTGCTGTGCAGTGATCAACTTCCTGTCTTATTCAGATCTATTGAGTCTCATTGTCTACTTTTTGCACCCATGCAGCTAATGCAGGCCAGCCTGCTTGCTGGCTTATCCATGTTCTTATTCCTTCTTGCTTTATGAAGTTGGGGATCTTCTATGATACCATCATTAAACAGTTCTAGTTCTAAACATAAAATGATCCCCACTTCTCTCCTCTTTCTGGAACCTGCCACCACACTGCCATATAATTAGAAAATCAAAATCTTGCAACTCTGAAGTTATACCTTGTTTCTTCACATTGTTCCTAAGTTTCTTCTCCTTAGCTGAGGTCTGTTCATTTCAGAAGCTCTTCTAATTTAGTGATTCCATGTGGGATCTGAAGAAAAAGAGTCTGGATTTGAATCTCGTTAACATTATTTGCAATCTTTACGACACTGAACAGTGTCCTGACATTTTAATGTCTTATTTTCCTGATATAAAATGGGGTGTGTAGAAATAACTAATTTACTGGATTGTATGATGATTACATGAGTTAAAACATGTAAAACACTGTAACAATAGCCAGACAACAGCAGAAGTCCAGTATTTACTGGACTTCATGATCAGTATTTACTTCATGATCATTATTCTTATTTTCATCATGAACTCCTAGCCACCATATAGTCTTCAGAACCAGATCACTCACATACTTAAAAGCCTTCCTGCTGACTTGACTACAGATAAGAAGGAAAAATTCCAAAACTTTGGCCTTTCAGTGTTTGGATTCATTCTTCTTTTTGTTAAATCCCTTCTACCTTCATGCAACATTTAATATTTCTTCAAAAGTGACACATTTGTTTCCTTTATATGAACCCCTTCTGAGTTTTTTTGGTTTTCTGAGTTTTTTTCCCCCTTTGTCTTTAACTGCCTATTATTGGTCTATGTCTCAGCACAGTGAAAAAAACACTAAAAATTTAATAAATAGATCCTTAATCAATAGGTGGACAAAAAAGAAAGAACTTTAGAACAGCCTGTTAAGAATTTGCGAATAGAGTAAGAATTATTTTCCAGAAGATCACAATGACTTCAGAGTTTCTTATGGTCACTGTCCTCATAAAAATTCACTGATATATATATATATACACACACATATATTCACAAAATATTTTTATATTAGGAGGAATAAAAACCTCATTGGATAATACTTTAGTTCTTCATAAGTGTTATCATACTTATCATTTTCATACTCATAGATCACTTTATTGTTGTCTATATTCTAAAGAGACAAAATGAGAACTGGGTATTATCACTGGGATTTGAATAAATAGTTTCTGTATAAGTTCACATCAAAAAGTTTTATTTATATGTAGGAGAAAATATGCCCAGCTTTGCCCAGGAAAGTCATGGTTTATGAATGCTATTCAGGGTAATTATTAACAGCTATTTCACTCTCAAAAGTATGTATATATAAAAAATAATAAACCATACTGTCATACTAATCATAAGGAAGATGTATGATTAAGATTGTATATGAAATAAAAAAATTATAGTCATATATTATTTACATGGTGTGAGATATATACCTGATCCATCAAAAACATTTATTGAGTGTTCTCTATGTAATAGCTCAGTATTATATGTCCCTTTGAATGATGACCAGATAGGAAGATATCCTGCTCCACACATTTTCTCTTCTCATATTTAACTTTATCTGGAACTAGTTTATCCAACCTGGATAAAAAGTTAGGGGTGTGTGTGTGTGTGTGTACGTTCAGTTGTGTCTGACTCTCTGAAACCCTGTGGACTATAACCTGCCAGGTTCCTCTGTCCCTGGAATTTTCCAGGCAAGAACACTGGAGTGGGTTAACATTTCCTACTCCAAGGAACGTTCGTGACCCAGGGATCAAACCCAAGTCTCTTGTGTCTCCTGCATTGGCAGGTATATTCTTTACCCCTGAGCCACCTGGGAAGACCAAAAAGTCAGGTAAAAAGGTTCAAGTCATTTATTTTTATTCTGATTCTCAGAAAACTCCACTTGCACTTTCTTGAAAGAAAAGTGGACATAGTGCCTACATCAATAAAATGTTCAAAGCTGCTTCAATCCGTAATAGTTGGCTTTGTATGTTCAAATACTGTTATCAAGAAGCTATCTCTATGTCTCAGTTTTGCTTTCTACTATGTTAGCACCAAAGAACGTGCTAACCATCTAACAACTGCACTCATCTCCCATGCTAGTAAGGTCAAGCTTAAAAATCTTGCATGCTACGCTTCAGCATTATGCAAATCAAGGACTTCCAGATGTCCAAAATGGGTTTAGAAAAGGCAGAGGAACTAGAGATCAAATCACCAACATTTGCTGGGTGATAGAAAAAGCAAGGGAATTTCATAAAAACATCTATCTCTGTTTCATCAACTATGCTAAAGCCTTTGACCATGTGGATCATGACAAACTGTGGAAAGCTCTTAGTTCAGTTCAGTCGCTCAGTTGTGTCTGACTCTTTGTGACCCCATGAGCCGCAGCATGCCAGGCCTCCCTGTCCATCACCAACTCCCAGAGTTTACCCAAACTCATGTCCATTGAGTCAGTGATGCCATCCAACCATCTCATCCTCTGCCATCCCCCTCTCCTCCTCCCCTCAATCTTTCCCAGTATCAGGGTCTTTTCTAGTGAGTCAGCTCTTCGCATCAGGTGGCCAAAGTATTGGAGTTTCAGCTTCAACATCAGTCCTTCCAATGAACACCCAGGACTGATCTCCTTTAGGATGGACTGGTTGGCTCTCCTTGCAGCCCAAGGGACTCTCAAGAGTCTTCTCCAACACCACAGTTCAAAAGCATCAATTCTTCAGAGCTCAGCTTTCTTTATAGTCCAACTCTCATATTCATACATGACTACTGGAAAAACCATAGCCTCGACTAGAGGGACCTTTGTTGACAAAGTAATGTCTCTGCTTTTTAATAAGCTCTTAGAGAGATGGAAATACCAGGCCACCTTACCTGTCTCCTGATAAACTTGTATGCAGGTCAAGAAGCAACAGTTAGAATGTATGGAATAACTGATTGGTTCAAGATTGAGAAAGGAGTACAACAGGGCTGTCTGACAACACCCTGTGTGTTTAACCTGTACACTGAGCACATCATGAGAAATGCTGGGCTGGATGAGTTACAAGCTGGAATCAAGATAGGTGGGAGAAACGTAAACAACTTCCAGTATGTGGATGATACCAATCTAATGGAAGAAAGCGAACTAAAGAGCCTCTTGATGAGGGTGAAGGAGGAGAGTGAAAGAGCTGTCTTAAGACTAAATATTAATAATAAAAAAAAAACACTAAGATCATGGCATCTCGCCCCGCCCCATTACCACATGGCAAATAAAAGGGGAAAAGGTAGAAGCAGTGACAGATTTCCTCTGCTTGGGCTCCAAAATTACTGTGGACAGTGACTACAACCATGAAATCAGAAGATGTTTGCCTCTTGACAGGAAAGCGATGACAAACCTAGAAAGTGTGTTGAAAAGCAGAGGTGTCACTCTGCTCACAAAGGTTTGTATAGTCAAGGCTATGGTCTTCCCACTGGTCACGTATGGTTGTGAGAACTGGACTGTAAAGAAGGAAGAACACTAAAGAATTTATGCCTTCAAACTGTGTTGCTGAGGAAGACTTCTGAGAGCCCCCTGGATAGCAAGGAGATAAACCAGTCAATCTTAAGGGAGATCAATCCTGAATACTCACAGGAAGGAATGATGCTGAAGTTGAAGCTCCAGTATTTTGGTCATCTGATGCAAACAGACAACTCATTGGAAAATTCCCTGATTCTGGGAAGACCAAGGGCAGAAGGAAGAAGAGGGCATCAGAGGATAAAATGGCTGGATGACATCACCAATGCAATGAACATGAACTTGGGCAACTCTGGGAGCTGGTGAAGGACAGAGAGGCTTGGTGTACTGCAGTCCATGGGGTTCACAAAGAGTCGGACATGACTGGGCAACCGAACAGCAGTGTTAGCTTCATTATCAAGAAGATCCAGCTTGACATTCTTGTAACTACTTAGCCATTGGAAAGATTCATTTTGACTGAACCCATTTTTTGATCACGAATCCCTATATAACTAAGACGCTGAGAGACTGAACACGCTGACTCTACAGGTCTGAGTCATATATCACTCCTGAATATGGAGGATGTGGGGGTCCACTGATCCAAATCACATCGAATGAGGTTTGGGATTGTTTTCTAGGAATAAAGAGGACTTTTAAGCCAACCAGCAAGCAAAAAACAAAACAACACAAAAACGAAGAATGGCAAAAACTGGATGATCATGATCAACCCATGAACCATGCTGGTCAGGATTACTATCAACTATTCTATAATCCTATATTTGTCATGGCAGACTAATTTCTGTCCATTTTCAATTTCTTAACAAAATGAAAGCTGATTTCTTATGCAATCTACAAGCAGAGAAAGGTTTTCTGAGTGCAAGTGACTAGACATGTCTGTTTCTAATTTTTTTTCCTTTTTTTTTTTTTTCCCTGAATGACTCTCCTTAAGGAGTAACTCAAGATTCTAGGCTTCTGTCTTGAGACTCACCATTTCAAATTTTTCTCCAATCAGCCACAGCTAGGGAAGGTATGGAGGATGGGAGTGTGCATGAGGCTGTATTAACATGCAAGCCTGGGGGTCATATACGACTTCCTCTCCCCTACATTTTATTGGTCACAACTTAAGAATATAGCTAAATCTAAGTGCAAGGGGAAATGCAGCTCATCCCTGAACACAGAAGGAACGTGGATTTCACTCACTGAATCTAATAAGTTATTTCTTTTGGGTTCCTGGGGGTGGGTGGGGGGAATCTGTGATCCAGTCTGCAAAACCAGCTTCTTGCCTTGTTCTCTTTATCTGAATCCCAGTCTTTATTATACTTTTAGTACTTTGAGACAGGAAAGTCTGTAGCTTTAGAAAGAGTCACTCAGCTACTATTTGTCTAGGGACTAGCTCTTAGACCCCCATATTGCAAAATATGTCAGCTTGCACTTCCAACTGATCCTTGTCTTATTCTGGAGGTCATGTCTTCAGGCCAGGGTGAGTCTGTCCTCACAGGCCTACCCTTATCCCAGTTCTGTCCCCAAACTGACCACAGTAATTCTTATTATGTTGGTTGCTATTTATGCACTTATTTTTTACTGCAGGAGCCATTAAGTATTTACTCTCCCATGTTCAGCAATTCTTATGACAAAATTTCTAGCCTTGCTTTAGTTAACAGGCTGTCAACCCCTTGATAACAATCCCAATTTATCACTCAGCTGTAAATACTGTCTCCCGGCAAAGCTTGGCCTACATGGTCTGTGCCCTGGAGCAATTTTATTTTTACTCATTCTAAATAAAACCTGAATTACTTAGAGTGTGTGGGTGGGTGAACTGAAGAGGAGGGTGAGAAAGGAGGAGGAGGGGGTTTCATAGCCTTGGAAATCTTTCAAAGAAGGAATAGGAAAAAAAGGATATGACCTCCTGGCAAAGGATTAGGGAAGTGAGAGAATAAAACAGGAGGAAAATAAAATAGAGAACCAAGAAACAATGAAGGACAAGTCATAACAGAAAATGTACAGAGAACACATTATTGAAAGAATTAAAAGATGGATCAAATAAGAAGCCTGTGAAAGTACATGTCTCTGGTTTCCCATTTTCTCTTTTTCACCAGCCACCATGAATTGATCAACAAGCACTGCTTGAGGACTTACGATTTGCTGGGCATATATGTCTCCACAAATGTATATTTTGAGGTACATATGCCATCTGTGCAATGGTAGGTAAGTGGCAAGTGTTTAAGACAGAATCTCTGAAGAGGAAGCTGTCTATGCCAGCTGGAGAACTAAGGAAAGGATTCATGATAGAAATGTGGATCTGTTGATTCATGAAGTCTGAGCATCATCAGAGAAACAGAGACAAGGGCAGAGGGCACTCTTAACAGGTAGAGAAGTGTAGAGACACAGAAAGTCTGGGCTCAGTCAGGAAACCCACAGTCCATGAGCTTCAATTAACAGAAATATTTGATGGAGCAGATTGAGAAAACAGATGAGATAAAATAAAGAAAAATAGAAAAGAAGAATAAGAAATTAATGTAGACAGAGTGAGGAGAAAAGGAATAAAAGAAAAAGACATGGGTAGAGAAAATGACAAATAAACTTTTAGAAGCTTCAGATATTTACTTTTGAATTTACATACAAAAGAGGAAAAATTATAATAGAGCAAAACTAATTTTTATGAAACAAATGTATGAATCTAGCACCAAAGTCAAATTTATAATATTCTCATAATGAAAAGTCTCATTTTCTTTGTCTATCCACTGCCTGCTCCATCCCTACAACCAAGAGTAATTATTACATTAACTTCCAGTATTATAGATTACCATTGTCTGTAATCATATAGTATGTACATTGCTCAGTATTTACTATGAGATGCACTCATATGGCTGTGTACAGTTATAGCTCACTCATTCTTACTGATGTTTAGCTCAAGGTAAAAATATACCATGATTTATTTAACTATTATTGGAAATTCTTGCACAGATCTTTTGAAGTTTCAGAATTTCTTTTGGGTAGATACCTAGGAATATGATCATTACTTTATAAAATATGCACAGATTCAGTTTTGCTTGCTGCAAAGTGTTTTAAATGATGTTTTAACCGATTTACACTCACACCAGCAGTAAGAGAGTTTCTAGATTCATTATCACCCATGCTTACTATTATATGTCTTTATCATTTTAGTAATTTTGTTTCGTACATGTACAGGTATTTCACAATAGTTTAAATTCACATATCACAATGACTTATGAATTTGAACACTTTTTTTTATGCAGTTATTTGCCATAACTCATTCTGTGAAGAGGTGCTTCAATTATTTTATCTATTTTCTATTGGTATTAACCTCTAAATGATAACTTTGAAGGAGTTATTTATGTATTCTGGTAGCAAGCCATTCATTAAATATATTGAAAAATTTTTTCTCCTTGTCTGTGATTTTCTTTTTCATTATTAATAATGCTGTTGAAAGAATAAAAGTTCTTAATTACTATGTCTATATTATTAGTATTTTATTCTGTGATTTGTCCTTTTCATGCCATAATAGCTCCGTTTCCTTCTTATATTTTTTAAGTGTGATTTTGCTATTCCTTTACTCTTAAAATGAAAGCACTAATCAAGGTCATTTCTAGAAAGTTTTCCATTTGCCAAATGCCTGACTCCTTTCACTTCTGAATGGTGCCAATCCTGGATTCCTCTCTGCTGCCAAACTTCTCAAATTCCCATCTTGCCTGGACCATAGTCTTCAAGTTCTCTAGCTTTTTCAAGACTGATCTCTCAATTCTTTCATCTGGATGTGTCCTCAGAACCCAAAGTATTTATGTGTTCAGAGCAGCCTAGCCCTTCCTGCTGTAAACTCAGTTTCTAGCCACGCCCAAAAGTAAGTACAATCCAATCATTATCATCATGATAGAAAGGCAGACTCCGAGCACTCTTTTTTCTTAAAGCTAAGCATGACTTCTACCTCCTCCGTCTACTCCAAATTATGAGTTCTTCTATGAGTGTACAGACAAACACATGGAATTGATTATGAGCAGGGCTGTGCTGAGTGCTTGGAATATACAGTGAGTAAAGTTAATGTCTGGCATAGATGAGATGCCTCAAATAAAAGAATAAAAGAGTGAATAGAAGCCTGACTGGAAGGATATGAAGGTATCTTTTTGTGCAAACATTTATTCATTTATTCAACCAACACAATATGAGTGCATGATGAGAGCTCAGCTTCAGACACAGAAAGTGGAAAAAGGTAAAGTATGTATAAATATGTACAAGATGCAAGTTTTTTCTTCAATTGATTTACTATTCAATAAAAAGGAAAAAGACTTACATATAATATATTGTAACATGAGAATATTGCAATATGGATGATATAAAATATGCATGATGGCAATAAGCATATTCATTTATATGTAAGTCTTATATTTAATCAATTTGATTGAATTCCTAACCTATGTGAAAAACTGTGACTATCACTGTTGCAATGAAAGAGTACAGAAATACCCATGACTTAATCCCTGGCCTAAAATGACTTAGCATCAGAATAGGAAGAAAATGTGTGCTCCCAAGAAACGTAAGGCATAAAAAAATGTGCTATATCCATATACTTATATGTGCTATAACTAAATAGCTATATGTAAATATATAGATATACCTTATGTGCTATATATTAGAGTCTATCCATTGATTTGTTAATGCAACTAGCTTTCACTAGGTCTCAAGTTACATTGGATATATATGCTAGGCACTAAGATATTCTATTCATCTGAAAAGAAAGGACTCTTGCTTCTGGAGGCAAGGCAATCAAGGTTCTGGGAGGCAATATTTGATAGGATACGAGCTACATAAGCAATATGAAAAGAGAAGGCATTCAAAGTAGAATAAAGGACATATGTAAAACCGCAGAGACAGAAAAATGTAAATGCCCTGATACATATGTTGTTTAATTTGCATGTGGGATAATTATAAAACAAAAAGTAACAAAGGGAGTTTCAGAGTAAGAAGAAAGATTGTTAAGATACCAGTCTTTTCATCATTATAGAATAATTCACTTTACAGTTAATTTACCGGCATTCATGGCACTGAATATTTTCAGATCAGTTAAATTCAACACAATCCAATATAAACAATATAGTACAATTTGATCAAGTGCAATATTTTTTTAAAACAATGCTGTCATAATGCATGTTTTATATTACCTGCTTAGCAATTAGCAGTTAGCATTCTCAGGCCAGTTAGTACAAGCTGAGCTATGACTTTCACTTAGGTATTTTTTCATAGTGACACAAAATGAAGGAGAGCTATCTACAAGGGACCCTGAGGCCACGTTGCCTCCATTCTGGCAAGGAAATTTTTCTGGGAGACAAGATGCTCAGAGAGTCATATTTCTTCCATTTGACCAGGTCTTATATGATAGAAGAACAGACTTAAAGGAGGATAGTTTTTGAAGTCAGAATGTCACAGAAAGACTCTTTAAGTGTTTGCTCTGTATCAGGAAAGAGATGTGAGTGGGTGTAGAATGACTCACGATGAAAATGAATATGACATTTCTATTGTAGCTCCCATACAAGAGAAGCTTTGATTTCTCTCCAATTCTGGACAGCCCATGGGTGGGTACCATGACCCCAGTAGGAAGCAGGAAAAAAACAATTCATGAATTACTCAGATAAACACATTTTAATTCTAAAAGCTAGATATTAGCTTGACTAATTGGCTCTTGGTTGGAAAAAAAAGTTTAAGATTCTAGATTTCATATTTGTTAGCCAATTGCAAGCAGTAATTCCAGCAAAACCTAACTAGAGAAAAATATCTTAAATACTCAAAATCTTCATTGATATGTACTTTGCATAAACTTATGTATGCATTGAATGGAAATTTTAAAATATTCATAAAGCAGAAAATAAAAATTATTCTTAAACACACAATATAAAAATAATGTTAATTTTGATATGTAAGCTTCTACACATTTTTCTCTGTAATTTTTCTTTAAAAAGTGGACTTATAAAATAATGTAACTTATAAAAGTAACTAAATATAAGCCTATTTCTAGCTCCATAAATATATTTACATAACATCATTTTAATAGCTTTATCATATTCTATTGTATTGATGCCATAATTTAAGTAACTACTTATCATTGGACTGTATTTTGGTGCAGATTTTCTAATATAATCAACAATGCTGTGATGAACATTCATATACACAATCATATATATATATGTGTATATATATATTTTTTTATATATATATATATTTTTTTTTTGTTACACACTTCTCCAGTTATATCCTTAGGGTAAATTCCTAGGTAGAATCATTGGATCGGAAAGTATAAAACATATATTTAATTAAAATTTCAGTTAACTAATACTTTAATACTTTTTTTATTTCCTTTTTTTTACCATATGCTAACTCTGTATTTTTAACTCATGGCATGAGTTCATGCATAGATATGCAAAAACATGAAGTAACTGAAAAATATAAGACTAAACATTTAATTTCTGTTTTCAAATTATGAATAATCTTGGTTAATTCACTTCTGACATTCATCTCTCTTTGCTAAATTGATGAGATAATCCCTTCCTACTAGCTGCTGAAATAAGCAGTATTTGTGATAGGATTTGGACAAAAGGAGATTTTAAAAAAACAAAACAAAACTTTGAGAAATCACTACTTAAATCTGGACCACAGATAGCTTGTGACTCACATTTTAAAGAGCTGCATGAATTTGAAATTTCTGTTTAGGTATTAATACAAAACTCATCTAGAATTAATGAATTCCTAGATTCCTGGCAGGAGAGATTTTAAAACTCAGTAGACATCCATGAGCACATGGACCAACCACAGGAAAACAAAACAAAATACATCACCATAGGGTTGTTTCCCAAACTTTCTGTTTTTGTAAAATGCACAAACATAAAATTAACCACATGAACCATCTTTAAGTGTATGGTTCAGTGACATTAAATACATAAAAATTATTCTAACATTACCACCATCCATCTCCACAACTGTCATCTTGTGAAATTTCAACTTTATACTAATTAAACAAGAACACATCAGTCTTCCCTTCCCCTCAGCTCCTGACAACTACTGTTCTATTTTCTGTCTCCATGATTTCCACTTCTCTAAGTACCTCATGTAAATGGAATCATATAATACTTACCTTTTTGTGACTGGCTTATTTCACTTAATGTAATGTCTTCAAGGTTTATCCATGTTGGAGCATACATCGAATTTCTTTTCCTTTTAAGACTGTACAATATTCTACTCTGTGTATATACAAAATTTTATTTATCCATCCATTCACTGATGAACACCTGGGTTGCTTTCACAACCTTATTATTATTTTTAAAAATAAAAATATGTTTAAAATGAGATGGGATTAAAATATAAATATTAAATAGAATTTATAGAATAAAATCAATCATCCTTTGTAATAAATCAAAAAAAAGTAAAAGAGATTAAAAAATAACTATTATAATTTTCAAATGAATAAGAAGACAAAATTGCAAACAGCTATAGAAAAAATAAAGTAGTTGAAAGAATTGTAGAGAAATCTTTAATAGTACAATTCAGGAAGAAAAAGATGGTAAAGACAACAGAATGTAGGAAGAAGGGAAGGAGGGGAAATGAGATAAATGATGAAACAAAATAATAAAATTAAAATATAAATGCAATGGTAAGTTAATAAACTTAAATTGATTCCATTTTCATGTTTAAAAAAAAGTGTTCCAGATTTTAAAATAATCATTTCATATACAGATTGTAAGAGATATACCAAACAGAAATAATGCAAAAAATAAGCCAAATAAATATTAAGCAAAAATTCAGTATATTAGTACTGACATCAGAGAAAACTGATTTGAATATAAAGTTTTCCAATATATGATATGCATTATGAAGTTGTAGTTGATGTTCAAATGCACTCTTTGGTCCCAGAGATCCTGATATAAAAGTATAGACTTATGAACATATCTGTACTTAAGGATAGCCACCTAATTGCATTTTACCAGTAATAGTCAATCTATAGGGAAATACATTACGCACTTCAGGAACATTGCATATTGGGAAACCAAAATTGAAGAAAAAAACATTAGAGAGATCCACTGCACCAAGAATGAGGGACAGACCCTTTTGATGACATCTAAGTGGGTCAGAGGTTAAAGCATTTGCCTGCAATGCAGGAGACCTGGGTTCGATCCCTGGGTCGGGAAGATCCCCTGGAGAAGGAAATGGCAACCCACTCCAGTATTCTTGCCTGGAGAATCCCATGGACGTAGGAGCCTGGTGGGCTACAGTCCACAGGGTGGCAAAGAGTCGGACATGACTGAGCGACTTCACTTCCACTTTCAAGTATTCCACCCAGCCTAAGAATTCTTACATAGGAAAATATCTCAGGTCAGGGATGTCACAGGAAGCTGTTGTCTCTATCTTGACTCTGATTCTTACATAGTATTATATCTCCACAGCACTTAAAATAGTGCCACCAACATAAACCTTTGATCATTCATTCATTCACCTTTTTAATCCTTTGTTTATACATCTGGAGCCTTGGCTGTGAATGACTATTAAAGTTTTGTTTTCTTCAGAGGTGACAGTAGGGATTTAAGATGCAGCCGTTCTGCAGAAATTTCTAGCAACAGAAAGGATAAATGATTCACTCTGAATAAGATCGGGTAATTTGTCTAGTTCAATCTCCTTACTTTACATATGGGGCAAAATTCATATGTAAACCTTCCACTTAGCCTCTCCCTTACTGAACCACATAGCTGATTTGTAGCCATGTGTGGAAAGATCCTTATTACAAGTTTAATGATGCACATAACGGTTAAGAGTTTGAACAATGAACCCAAATTTAAAATCAATGACTTGAAGCTTGCTTTGTGACTTCAGTCATTATGTTTATTTCCATTTTTCAGATTTGTAATTGGAGTTTCAAGAAATTAAAACATTTGCAAAATTCACAAGGGAATGATGAAACAAGTTGAGCTTTCAAACAGTCTCTAGCACTTGATAAATGAGAACTATTGTTAATATCATGATTATTATTTTATTAACATTACTACCAAGACATCAGCTGCCATCTTCCGTTGGTTTAACTTCTTCTAACTATCACAATTCAGTATTTCCTTTTTGTTCCTTCTCACATGCACACTGGAGAATTCTTTTTCAGCTTGATTTCCATTTCTGAGTCACATTCACTGCCTTTTAAAGTCAATTCCACTTGTGCCCCCAGCATCAGCTCCTGAGCTACTAAGCTTCTTGGGGGGCTTATGAATTTTGCTTATTAGATGCTAAATTACTGCCACCAGAAAGTGACAAGTCTTAGTTTGCAACCTCTTTGCGGCAATAAAACTCACTCAAAAACAAAAGGAGTCGTAGAGATGCAGAGTTTCAGGGATCATAAAGAATATCTATCAGTTTGAAGCAGTTTGTGTTTAGAAAAGTGACAGCACTGAGTGAGTTAGTGTTAAGAAAACACACAGCTTCAGTTAATAAGATACATTATTTAGGAAAAGAGAACTGTCACTATTACTTGTCATGTAAAGCGATAGATTTGTTACTTTTGATTGCTGGCTGCATTAGCAAATGCATCATTTATTCATATTGAGATGTTCCCCAGAGTTGCACTTCGGTTAATAAAGATAAAACCCTTATGGTGGTTGTTAAATGTTATCTTCCCATCCTGGGAACCCTTCCAACAGCAACCTGGGCATTTATTCTCTGAGATGACTTGCTTATTGTGAGATCGTCATGTGTATTTCAGAATCTGGGTGGGTTCTCTTAACTGATTGTTGGGGGTACCACCTATGAAAACCAAAAATCCACATCTGGGAGGTTTGATAAAGCAGGGAACTGAACTAAATGGAGAAAAAAAAATTAGAATCTCAGACCCAAAGAAAACTTACATGTTTTCATTGAAAAATTATCCAACTTTAATCTCCCATTTTCCTCCTTTCAGCCAAACTTCCCCCATTTGCCTCCACTTGCTCACCTCTCCCTCACTCCCCAGCTTTTATGGAGTTCAAGAATGGGACCTGTTTAATTAAATCAAATGAATAGTTTTGGTTCTTCTTTAATTGCTTTATTAGGATTACTTGACACTATCCATACATTCCTGCTTCTTTCAAAACTACAGCCAATTAGTTTCCATGGCACCATGCTATTCTAGCTTCCCTCTTACATCTTTTGCCAAGCTTACTCCCCTCCACCCAGGCATTTCATGCTGCTGCCCCTCAAGGCTAAATACAAGCTCTGCTCTTTTCCTCCTATTATATTCACTCTCCCTAGAGGATCTTACCTACCAACACCTTTGAAAACCAACTATTTCCAGGCAACTCATAAGCTGGCCTGCATCTCTGACACACACATCTCCTTGCACTCTTGATTCATTTGACTAGATGTATCTTTGACATCTTCCAAATGCTGTCTCAATAACTTTATAAATTCTCAAAATGTCCAGTCCAAATGCTTGAATTTCCTCCCCAAACATAGTGAAGTGAAGTGAAATTCGCTCAGTCATTTCCAACTCTTTGCAACCCCATGGACTACATAGTTCATGGAATTCTCTAGGTCAGAATACTGGAGTATTCTTTCCCTTCTCCAGGAGATCTTCCCAACCCAGGGATCGAACCTGGGTCTCCAGCATTGCAGGTGGATTGTTTACCAGCTGAGCCACAAGGGAAGTATGTTTTGTTTTCACAAGCCAGAAACTCGAGTGTCACCCTAAAAATAGCCTCCTTATATATCACATATGATTTATAAAGATGTACTGTATGTTATAGCACTTAAATATTGTTTATAGCTATCTGCATCTTTCTACTTCTAGCCCAGAATCTAGGGCATGACACACAGAAATAACTCGAGTTAAATTTTGAATTAAAGAATCTATATCATAAACACACCAGTAAAAACTTTGCTTGGGTCAAGAGTTTCTGAATGGATTACCTCAATTCAAGTATGCCCCATTCTGAATATAAATTGGCACAGCTACTATGGAAAACAGTACGGAGTTTCCTCAAAAAATTGAAAACAGATTGGCCATGTAATCCAGCAACCCCACTCCTAGGCATATATCCAGACAAAACCATAATTCAAAAAGATACATGTTCCCCTATCTTTGTAACAGTACTGTTCAAGGCAACCAAGACACGGAAACAGCCTAAACACCCACTGACAGAGGAATGCATAAAGATGTGGCACACACATACAATGGAATACTACTCAGCCATAAAAAGGAATGAAATAATGCCACTTCCAGCAACAGGGACAGACCTAGAGATTATCGTACTAAGTGAAGAAAAAGAAAGACAAATACCATAAGCTATCACTAGTATGTAGAATCTAAAATATGACACAAACGAATTTATCTATGAAATAGAAACAAGTTCACAGACACAGAGAACAGACTCGTTGCCAACTGGGAAGGGAAGTAGGGGAAAGCTGGATTGGGAGTCTGGAAGTAGCACATGGAAACTATTACATACATAAGATGGACCAAAAAAAAGGTCCTACAGTATAGCACAGGGAACTACATTCAATATCCTGTGAAAAAGCATAATGGAAAAGAATATGAAAAATAATGGATACACATGCAATAACTCAATCACTTTGCCATATAGTAGAAATCAACACATTATAAATCACATAGACTTCAATATATATATTTTTAAGTTAGTCCCACTCTATCAATTCTTCATTTGACAAATAATCTGGTCGCTTACAAAGCAAAACAAGATCATGTCATCTCCCTTTCTTCACTTTAAATGATTTAATTTTTGCTTCAAGTACCACATCAATTAGCCACTCTCTCTCTCTACAGGCCCCTCACATACCCCTTCTGCCCTTTCTCTCAGGTGACAACCACCTAGTATGTCTGCCTCTGCTTCTTATAATCACTGTTCTCCACAGACACAGTGTCTTCTTTTTGGTCTACAGTTCTACTCTCCCTCAATCATCTCCTAATTAACACACACTTTAAGTCAAAGCTCATTTGTTACTCCACTAAAAATAGTCACAATACCTTTGCTGACAAGGTCAATCATCTCTGATTATCCCCATCACTGTATCCTCAGGAATGACCAGTTTAATAAGTTTAAATATAAACATTTATGGTTACATTTATCTAATATTTAATATTGCAGCTTACCTGTCCTGGAAGTGATGGGCCACGTCCAGCCCTGCCTGCAGAGGGACTTCGGCCTGGCCCTGTCAAGGACGCACTGCAGACACTGGCCATCGGACCATGACCTGGCGGCTCAGCAGAACAAACCTGTGAGCAGGAACAAGCTGGGCCACCCCAGCGGCGGGAGGATGTGCCCTGGCCTGTGGCCCGCAGCAAAACCTCGCTGGGGCGCCTAAAACAGGCCAGCCGGGCCACCCCAGCGGCGGGAGGATGTGCCCTGGCCTGTGGCCCGCAGCAAAACCTCGCTGGGGCGCCTAAAACAGGCCAGCCTGGACAGGGAGCTAGGAGTCCCCAGCAGCTCCACAGGAGACCAAGGAAACTGTCAGCTGCACGCAGCCCGCCTCCTCACGCCCTCCCGGACGACCCCGCCCACCAGCACGTGGCGGTTCATGTGCCCCGTGACTCCACGCGCTCCCAGCAGCCCCTCAGCTAGGGGAAGCGGAAGTCGCTAGGAGGCGGAGGCCTGAGGCCGCTGGCGGACAACCCCGCCCACTAGCACGTGGCTGTCCACCTGCCGCGCAACGCCTCATGGTCGCAGAAGCTCATCAGCCAGTGGAAGAACGGGTTGACGAGGCCAACCCTGGGCACCTCTGGGCACCTGCGGGTGCCTGCAGAGGCTGGGAGTGGGGGGTGGGAGGCACGGGGAGGAGGAGGAGAGAAGGGAAAGGGGTCCAGCCCCAACCTCATTGTACTTCAGGTCTAGGCACCGCTGGGGATTGGGCCCTGTATTAAAAAATAAAAGTTTAAATGTACATGGCTTATTTTATTTTATACATGTGTATGTAAAATGTATATACATGTGTGTGTTTATCTGTTTTTATCTCCTGAAATAGGGCATGGCAACCCACTCCAGTATTCTTGCCTAGAGAATCCCATGGACAGAGCCTGGCAGGCTACAGTCCGTGGGGTGGCAGAGAATGGGAAAAGACTGAGTGACTAACACAGCTGTTTCTATACACACACATTATATATTGATTTTGGACAATTTGGTCTCCTTGAAGCTCAATTTTCCCATCTGTTTAGCAGCATTAGTCATTATATTTGAGGTCTTTTCATGTCTAGATGCAGTAGAATAGAATATTAATTAACAGCAACCTAATAATTGAATGGCAACATTTTCTTATATCCAAATTAAAAACACAGGTGAAAACAAAATTGACAATGTATATCTCAAATGAATTAATATTCTTAATGTAAAGAACTCTGAATATCAGTGACAAATTGCCCAAATTATGACAGAGAAGAGGCAATATACATTTTCAAATAATTCTCAGGAAATGTATAAGGATATGAAAATATATTTAATCTCTCTCATACTGGCAAAACAGAAAATAAAACTGTGCTGGGTTACCATTTCTCATATATCAGATTGGCAATAATAAAATAAATACAGTGATAGATAATGGGCTTGTGAGATGGCTCAGTGGTAAAGAATCTGCCTATGATGAAGAAGATGCAGAAGACAGCTGGGGCGGGAAAATACCCTGGAGGAGGGCATGGCAACCCACTCCAGTACTCTTTTTTTTTTTATTAGTTGGAGGCTAATTACTTCACAACATTTCAGTGGGTTTTGTCATACATTGATATGAATCAGCCATAGATTTACACGTATTCCCCATCCCGATCCCCCCTCCCACCTCCCTCTCTACCCGATTCCTCTGGGTCTTCCCAGTGCACCGGCCCGAGCACTTGTCTCATGCATCCCACCTGGGCTGGTGATCTGTTTCACCATAGATAATATACATGCTGTTCTTTCAAAACATCCCACCCTCACCTTCTCCCACAGAGTTCAAAAGTCTGTTCTGTATTTCTGTGTCTCTTTTTCTGTTTTGCATATAGGGTTATTGTTACCATCTTTCTTTTTTTTTTTTTTTTTAATTTTTTTATTAGTTGGAGGCTAATTACTTCACAACATTTCAGTGGGTTTTGTCATACATTGACATGAATCAGCCATAGATTTACACTTATTCCCCATCCCGATCCCCCCTCCCACCTCCCTCTCCACCCGATTCCTCTGGGTCTTCCCAGTGCACCAGGCCGGAGCACTTGTCTCATGCATCCCACCTGGGCTGGTGATCTGTTTCACCATAGATAGTATACATGCTGTTCTTTTGAAACATCCCACCCTCACCTTCTCCCACAGAGTTCAAAAGTCTGTTCTGTATTTCTGTGTCTCTTTTTCTGTTTTGCATATAGGGTTATCGTTACCATCTTTCTAAATTCCATATATATGTGTTAGTATGCTGTAATGTTCTTTATCTTTCTGGCTTTCTTCACTCTGTATAAGGGGCTCCAGTTTCATCCATCTCATTAGGACTGATTCAAATGAATTCTTGTTACCGGCTGAGTAATGTTCCATGGTGTATATGTACCACAGCTTCCTTATCCATTCATCTGCTGATGGGCATCTAGGTTGCTTCCATGTCCTGGCTATTATAAACAGTGCTGCGATGAACATTGGGGTGCACGTCTCTCTTTCAGATCTGGTTTCCTCAGTGTGTATGCCCAGAAGTGGGATTGCTGGGTCACATGGCAGTCCTATTTCCAGTTTTTAAAGAAATCTCCACACTGTTTTCCATAGCGGCTGTACTAGTTTGCATTCCCACCAACAGTGTAAGAGGGTTCCCTTTTCTCCACACCCTCTCCAGCATTTATTGCTTGTAGACTTTTGGATAGCAGCCATCCTGACTGGCATGTAATGGTACCTCATTGTGGTTTTGATTTGCATTTCTCTAATAATGAGTGATGTTGAGCATCTTTTCATGTGTTTGTTAGCCATCTGTATGTCTTCTTTGGAGAAATGTCTGTTTAGTTCTTTGGCCCAGTTTTTGATTGGGTCATTTATTTTTCTGGGATTGAGCTGCAGGAGTTGCTTGTATATTTTTGAGATTAATCCTTTGTCTGTTTCTTCATTTGCTATTATTTTCTCCCAATCTGAGGGCTGTCTTTTCACCTTACTTATAGTTTCCTTTGCAGTGCAAAAGCTTTTAAGTTTCATTAGGTCCCATTTGTTTAGTTTTGCTTTTATTTCCAATATTCCACTCCAGTACTCTTAAGTGGAGCATCCCATGTACAGAGGAGCCTGGCAGGCTACAGTCCATTGGGTTGCAAAGTGTCAGACATGACTGAAATGACAGCACGCGGCACCCACGCACAACATATAACACTTTGCTGGTGGAGATGTGGAGAAGCAGTCACTCTGATACTCATGTGATGCTATTTGAAATAAACTTTGCTAATAAACTTATAGAGGAAAAATTTTCATTTTCAACAAAAAGACATGTATGTTCACACTGAAGTGGAAAAATCCAATTTCTATGAATTTACTCTGATATATCTCCTAAAAAAGGAAAATTCATATGTAAGGGGGTATCCATTGCTATGTTGATTAAAAATGCAAAATACTGACAATATCCTATGTGCTAATACATAGAAAAAAACAGTTCAGTAATTGGTGGTATATTCACAAAATGGAGTAAAATATAGTCAGAATAAAATAATGGGAATTAGAAAGACTTCTGTAACATGGAATAATTTTTCAGATAAACAATTTAGTGAAAAAATCAAAATACAGATAACTGTATGAAGTATGCTGTTCTTTGTGTAAGACAGGGAAATGAGAAAATATGCCTGTATCTTTTAATCATACATATCAAAAACACAGGAATATAAACCACAGATCCATAATTCCAGTCACTTACATGACATGGGTGAGAAATCTGGAAAGTAGAAAAGTGTAAGACGGGACGTGATGCTTCTCTGAGCATACTATTTTGAACACTGCATCTTACAACACTGTGAATGTTTCAGATTCTCAAAAACAAAAAATAATGTGCATGAGGGGATTTCTGAAACATGGTACAACTAGAAGCATTTTACAGGCTATATTTGGAGAAATAATGTAACCACATTGCAGAGAGGGAAAAAAAAATAATCAGGTAACTTTTCAGCTTTTCAGTATTTAGATTATATGCCTCAGGCTAAAGACAAAATTAGTTCTAAAACATGCTGGACTTTGGTTAGGTTTCTTTTTCACAAAGTGATGGGTTAACAATTCTGAAAACAACTTTCTGTGTTTTCTGAGGCCAAGCAAGTTAAGCGACTACATTGTAGCGAATTGGAGGCAGGTTTCTCATTGTCATAAGAAGTGATTGAAAGGGAGAACGTTATGAACTCTAATTTCATTGGAATTGGTAGTATCAGTATGAACCTATGATTTTCATATAAACAAAGAAATAATTATAGATGTTTTAGTTCAGTATGCATATTCATATATATATATATATGCATGTGTGTATGTAGGCTTGTATGTATATAGATACATCAATAAATATAGATACACTGAGAAATACATAGAGGTATAAATGCATGAGTGTTTATGTACCTGTGTATACATATTTGTAAGTACATATAGTTGCTAACTCCATGCATTAAGAGAGCTTAGAAGCAGTGATCCCCAAGTAACACTGAGCACTGATCTTGATCTCTTATACCATTTTCTATTTAAACAATCTAGGATTACTAACTAATAAAATATTGTAAAGCAACTATACTTCAACAAAAATTAATTTTAAAAAGAATCTAGGAAACTTTGGAGAAGTGGTTGATTTCAGAGATAGGGTAGAACAGAACATGATATGCCTAGAATATTATCTTGTGCCATAAAGTAAAGAGGTCTTCAAAGAGTGCCAGCTTCATGGGCACCATTTGCTAAATCTGAGACCATTTGAGCATATTTAAAAATATAATGATAGTAAAGAATTGCTAACCCATATGCTAAAATAATTAATGAATCCACTTCTATATAAAAATATAAATAAATGAAAAATTCTTTCTCATTATATAGTAAAAATCTAAGTAGCAAGTATAGAAAATTGTCAACTGGAAATAATCATCATAAATATTTTTTCAAGCAAAATTCATTAATAGATGGTAAAACTGGTGTGTAAAATAGTGGTGAATAAGATGTGTCTGTGAGATAGACTGTCTTAGATTTCACATACAAATGAAATAACACAGTATTTGTCTTTTTGCCTCTGACATTACACTTAGTGTAATGTCTTCCAGGTTCATTCATGTTGTTGCAAATGGAAGAATTTTGTTCCTTTCTAAGGTTGAATAATGTTCCATCATAAATACAGATATAGATAGATCTATATCACATTCATCCTTCCATCAAGGGACACTAAGGCTGTTTCCATATCTCGGTATTGTGAACAATGATGCAAAATCATGGGAGTGCAGATACTGATTTCATGTCTTTTGGATATATACCCAGAGGTGGGACGACCAGATCATATGGTAGTTCTATTTTTAACTATTTGAAAGTTTAAAAAGAAATACACATGCATAAGCATATGTAGAGATAGATTATAGACAGATGTATAAACATGTGAAAGAGAAAGAGAAAGAGAAGAGAGAGAAGGTATGGCGGAGGGAGGCATGAAGAGGGAGCAAGTAACAGTGGCAACACAGTTGTATGTGTATGCACACAGAAAGAGAAAACAAGAGAGAACATATTAATATTTGGGAATGATATATACACATTCCTCGTACAATTCTTATAACTTTTTATAAGCCTGAAATTACATTAGATTAAAATTTAAAAGAGCACAAAAATATCCTATGATATTATGTATTAGTAAACAGCCTTCCAATACTGATTAAAGCTCAAATGGTAATATCAGTTCAGTTCAGTTCAGTCGCTCAGTCATGCCCGACTCTTTGTGACCCCATTGACTGCAGCATTTGAGGCCTCCCAGTCCATCACCAACTCCCAGAGTTTACTCAAACTCATCTCCATTGAGTCGGTAATGCCATCCACCATCTAATCCTCTGTCATCCCCTTCTCCTCCTGCCTTCAATCTTTCCCAGCATCGGGGTCTTTTCAAATGAATCAGTTCTGCATATCAGGTGGCCAAAGTATTGGAGTCTCAGCTTCAGCATGAGTCCTTCCAGTGAATATTCAGGGCTGATTTCCTTTAGGATGGATTGGCTGGATCTCCCTGCAGTCCAAGGGACTCTCAAGAGTCTTCTCCAACACCACAGTTCAAAGCATCAATTCTTCGGAGCTCAGCTTTCTTTATAGTCCAACACACACATCCATACATGACTACTGGAAAAACCACAGCTTTGACTAGACAGACTTTTGTTGGCAAAGTAATGTCTCTGCTTTTTAATATTCTGTCCACGTTGGTCAAAACTTTTCTTCCAAGGAGCAAGCATCTTTTAATTTCATGGCTGTAGCCACCATCTGCAGTGATTTCGGAGCCCTCCAAAATAAAGTCTGTCACTGTTTTCACTGTTTCCCCATCTATTTGCCATGAAGTGATGGGACCAGATGACATATCTTAGTTTTCTGAATGTTGAATTTTAAGCCAACTTTTTCACTCTCCTCTTTCACTTTCATCAAGGGGCTCTTTAGTTCTTCACTTTCTGCCAAAAGTGTGGTGTTATCTGCATATCTGAGGTTGTTGATATTTCTCCCAGTAATCTTGATTCCAGCTTGTGCTTCATCCAGTCCAGGATTCCTCATGATGTACTGTGCATATATATAAGTTAAATAAGCAGGGTAACAATATACAGCCTTAATGTACTCCTTTCCTGATTTGGAACCAGTCTATTGTTCCATGTCCAATTTTAACTGTTGCTTGTTGACCTGCATACAAGATTTCTCAGGAGGTAGGTCAGATGGCCTGGTATTCCCACCTCTTCAAGAATTTTCCACAGTTTGTTGTGATCCACACAGTCAAAGGCTTTGTCATAGTCAATGAAGCAGAAGTAGATGTTTTTCTGGAACTCTCTTGCTTTTTTGATGACCCAGTGGATGCTGGCAATTTGATCTCTGGTTCCTCTGCCTTTTCTAAAACCAGCTTGAACATCTGGAAGTTCACTGTTCACATACTGTTGAAGACTCACTTGGAGAATTTTGAGTATTACTTTGCTAGTGTGTGAGATGAGTGCAGTTGTGCAGTAGTTTGAACATTCTTTGGCATTGCCTTTCTTTGGGATTGGAATGAAAACTGACCTTTTCCAGTCCTGTGGCCACTGCTGAGTTTTCCAAATTTGCTGGCATATTGAGTGCAGCACTTTCACAGCATCATCTTTCAGGATTTGAAATGGCTCAACTGGAATTCCACCACCTTCACTAGCTTTGCTCGTAGTGATGCTTCCTAAGGCCCACCTGACTTCACATCCCAGGATGTCTGGCTCTAGGTGAACCACCATCGTGATTATCTGGGTCATGAAGATCTCTTTTGTGTAGTTCTTCTGTGTATTCTTGCCACCTCTTCTTAATATCTTCTGCTTATTTTAGGTCCATGCTATTTCTGTCCTTTATTTTGCCCATCTTTGTATGAAATATTCCCTTGGTACCTCTAATCTTCTTGAAGAGATCTCTAGTCTTTCCCATTATATTGTTTTCCTCTATTTCTTTGTGTTGATCACTGAAGAAGACTTTCTTATTTCTCCTTGCTGTTCTTTGGAACTCTGCATTCAAATGGGTATATCTTTCCTTTTCTCCTTTGCCTTTCACTTCTCTTCTTTTCATAGCTATTTGTTAGGCCTCCTCAGACAACCATTTTGCCTTTTTGCATTTTTTTTTTTTTTTTTTGGAGATGATCTTGATCACTGGTAATATCACTTCACCATTATCAGACAATTTGTTAGAAACAAAGGTTAGTGTAGAGACCAGTCTTGGGTGTTCTTTACATTCAATAATACATTCTTACTAGCCAATGATATAAGACATCAGCTTCCACTCCTCCATTCTTATGCCTATGGTAGAACTTGATAGTCAATTGATGGATTCCTTCATCCCTGCCCCACCTGGGACATAGTCTCCTATCTTCCTCAGTACATTACCCCAGGTAGCCTTTAGTGATCAGTGGAGGCATCCAGTTTGAAATCTATTTCCCATTCCAAAGATCAGATATCACCCACTCTAATTCATATTCAAATGGGAAGACCACATACCAGAAACTTTAGAGGAACATTGCTTATGGGGTTGACAAAAATAGAAGAAATAAAATTCTCTACTTTGAAAGTAAGATGTGAGCTATAACTAAATATAATAAATTTCAGTAACTGAAGACCAGTCTCTTCCCTGCAAGTAGAATTATGTTGGTGTGAATGCATGTGAAGAAGCCCTTATCTTGTGCCACTGATGGAGCTGTGTCAACACAGGATTCTCCTATTTCCCACTAACGAATCAGAGAAAATAGACTAATGTTCCTTTAAATTTTGGCTTATAGTTCTAAGAGAGTAGAGATTGTTTTGAGAATAAGGGATGCCTAAACATGGAGTCCACTCTAGTACTCTTGCCCGGAAATTCCCATGGATGGAGGAGCCTGGTGGGCTGCAGTCCGTGGGGTCGCTGAGTTGGATGACTGAGCGACTTCACTTTCATTTTTCACTTTCATGCATTGGAGAAGGAAATGGAAACCCACTCCAATGTTCTTGCCTAGAGAATCCCAGGGACGGGGGAGCCTGGTGGGCTGCCGTCTATGGGGTCGCGCAGAGTCGGACACAACTGAAGCGACTTAGCAACAGCAGCAAACCTGGAGTAATCCTTGATAATTGATCCTTGAACTTCCTTCAAACATTTTACTCTCCACCAGGAACCCCACTTTGAGTGTAGAAATAACCTCAGAATCTCTCTTAATGAAGTACCCCAGATCATCACCACTGATTTCAGTTGACACTCATAGTAAAACTCATGCTTTCACAATGATTCCACCTTCCCAACTGAAAGTCACGATACAGGATAAGGGCTTCCCAGGTGACTCAGTGGGTAATGAATACACCACGAATGCAGATTATGCAGGAGATGTGGGTCCAATCCCTGGGTCGGGAAGATCCCCTAGAGGAGGGCATGGCAACCCACTCAAGAATTCTTGTCTAGAGAATCCCATGGCCAGAGGAGCCTGGGAGTCTACAGTCTGTGGAGCTGCAAATTGTTGGACACAACTGAAGCCACTGAGAACGCAGCGCACACACGGGGTAAATGGCTTATACTAGATCCTTCCTTGGTGTGTTTTTTCAATTAGAAGTAGGAGTGAGGATGGGTTTCCTCGGTGGCACTAGTGCTAATGCAGGAGATGTAAAAGACCCCTGGGTTGGGAAGATTCCCTAAGGAGGGCATGGCAACCCACTCCAGTATTCTTGCCTGGAGAATCCCATGGACAGAGGAGCCTGGAGGGATTGTTTTTTGATTGATGTAAAGACCATCACTGATGGTCAGGAATAGGAAATCTGAGAAACGTGCCTCAAAATCCCCCCCAAATCATCTGCTGGTTTTATAATATATTAGGGTGTCTGTGGTAGAAATCTCCCTTCACGTCTTAAGATCCAGTTTAGAATTAGCCATCTTGGATTAGGGCACATTTTTGCAGCATAATCTAGCCTCAGGCAAAAGGCAGATATTTTGCTCAAGTAATCAAACCTTAAAGCAACATGTAATAGGTTTCTGTCCTGCTTCACTGAAGGTCATATTTTGGCTGCCTCAATGGAACAAGGTTATGGGTTGTTTGCATGCATTCGGGCCAGTGCAATGCTACTTTCATGAAAGGGACTGGTCCTTAGCTAAGAAATTTATTTAATAGCAGCAAAAATCTTGCAAGGGAGTCAACACATTTACCCATTAATCCTTTAAGTGGCAATCTCAGTCTCTAGAAGCTTTAGAAAATGCAAATTGGCAGTCCTTACAACTTCAATCCAATTTCTCAATCTAATTTCCCAAATTCCCTCCATTGGCAGCTGCAAGTGCCCCAGGGTGCATATTTCACATAATTGAGCTTATAGTTGGAGCCTGTTCTGAGAGGGTCAGCTGCCTGCATCCTATTGAAAATGCAGAGAGAAGAGGAAGTACTTGGCTGATTCACACTGTGGGATGCTCAGAGCCTGCCCTGGCTGCTCCACAGTTTGAAACAGCTCATAGAGAGACTTTAGTTTTGTGAAGGAAAATAATCAAAATATAGGACACCACATTCCTGAGGATAGAAGCAGAGCACTGGTTAGGACCCACAAAGTGTGAAAGGCTACTCTCCCCTCTTCTGAACCTTTAGTACACATACCATCTGAACTAGGGGTCACATAAATTAGTGTTGTCAAAGACTGCCTTATATTTACAGTAATTTCATGTATCTTACCATATTTTAACTTTAGGACAAGGCTGTAACTGATTCACTATTTCTGCTGATTTTTCATATTAGAAAAATGAGATTTAGAGAAACCGTTGCTTATTCTGCATCATCCCCCTACTAAGATGATTATAAGGTCAGCTTTTGTGACTATAAACTGAGTGAGTTATATTACTACACTGCTTAATAATTTTGCTTTTCTTTACTCAATATATTTCTCTCTCTCTCTCTCACACACACACATACACACACACATCACCACTACCACCACACACTCTACACAGATTATAATCTTCCAAGGTACAAGAATAGCATCCAATGACCCCACGTCAGATAAGATGCTAGTACAAGGCTGGTGGTCTTAGATTAGAGAAATAAAAACTTTAAAACTGGGACAAGTGACTAATATCAGAGAAGAGACATCAACAGACAGAAGATCTAGTTATCTCTAACTTCAAGGCTGATGAGATGGATCTGGGTCCACAGATTTAACTAAATCTTGGATGAAGATAGTCTCCTGAAACACTAAGTGTTCTATATCCCCAGGACATGGCAGCCCCCAGCGAAGATGGTATTGAAGAAATCAGAGAGATTACCAACAAAGCACTAAAGCCAAGATTTGCTATTTAAAACCCAATATTAACTGAAGCCAAACTTTTTTTGAAAACACAAAATAAAGATCTATTCACTGTAACAGGAGTAAGAATAACGGGTTGTAGCTGTATAGGTTTAATCCTCCATGAGAAAGGCACGCTGGATCGTTATGGCACCTCTCTTATCCCCATCCTCTTGTCTCACTCTAGCTCCCCCAAGAGGATCACAAACTGTCTTCTGGGGACAGTAGCTTGACTTTAAAGTTGCACAATTTTTATCCTTTAGGGTACACCAACCAAGGATGTATATGTGTGTGTATGTGTGTGTGTGTGTGTGTGTGTGTGCATGCATACGTGTGAATGCTAAGTTGCTTCAGTTATGTCCAACTCTTTGCAACTCTGTGGACCATAGCTTTCAAGGATCCTCTGTCAGTGGGATTCTCCAGGCAAGAATACTGGAGTGGGCTGCCATTCCCTCCTCCAGGGGATCTTCCTGACCCAGGGATCGAACCCAAGTCTCCTGTGTCTCTTGCCTTGGCAGGCAGGTTCTTTACCACTAGGACCACCAGATTGTTTACCATGGCTGAGGACTGAAGAATTGATGCTTTTGAACTGTGGTGGTGGAGAAGACTCATGAGAGTCCCTTGGACTGCAAGGATACCAAACCAGTCAATCCTAAAGGAAATCAACTCTGACTATTCATTGTAAGGACTGATGCTGACGCTGAAGCTCCAATACTTTGGCCACCTGATGGAAAAAGCTTCATTAGAAAAGACACTGATGCTGGGAAAGACTGAAGGCAGGAGGAGAAGGAGATGATAGAGGACAAGACGGTTGGATGGCATCACTGACTTAATGGACGTGAGTTTTAGAAAGCTTCGGAAATTGGTGAAAGGCAGGGAAACCTGGTGTGATGCAGTCCATGAGGTCACAAAGAGTCAGCCGTGATTGAGAGACTGAACAATAATATAAATTATAATATAATATAATTACCATTTATAATATAAATGGTAAAGAATATATAAATAAATATATATATTATGTATATGTACTACATATACATAAGCAAACACATAAAACACTTTACTAAATATATATATATATATGTAATATATATATACAAAATTTACTCAGACAGTGAAATCTTGTTGATGGTGAATGTTTCTAGACTGAGGGGTCATCCTAAATTGTATTTATTATGTTCCTTAATTTCACCTATGTCAAGAGCAATTAAAGTTGAATTAGCAGCTAAAAAAGGCTAACTCTCAGGTAGATGATTGTAAGAAACATTTCAGGGGCTTTTTATTTGATCCATGCCAATAAGTCCCACAGGGAAAAATCAGGCTGATAGATTTATGGGACTTCTCCACTTTGAAAAGAGACTTCACTGGGCCACAGGTGGCAATATAATCTACTCAGTTCTCACACCTCAGGGCCTTATTTTATACTACAGTAATAGGCTTTAAAACCTGAATCTCATTTTATCCATCATGGTAATTCACTAGCACAATTCAATATTTGAGGGGAAATTGCAATGAATATTCTGAACATTTAAAGGCTTATTTTGTTTCATTTTTTAAGCAGTTTACTGAGATATAATTCACACACCATACGTCATTTCAATGGCTTTCAATATATATCCACACAAACAAGCATCCATCACCACAACTAATTTTAGAACATTTTCATTGTCCCTAAAATAAATGCTACACTACTTGGCCTTCAACCAAACCTCCTCAGCCCTTCTTAGTAATCTATTTCAGTCTCTATAGATTTGTCTGTTCTTGATATTTTACATAAAAGGAATTTAAAATATATGCTTTTTTTGTGTTTGGCCTCTTTTACTTTTTATGTTTTCAAGGTTCATCCATGCTGTAGAATCTATCAGTACTTCACGTTTTTTTTAAATTACCAAACAATATTCCATCAGTGGTTATACCACATCTTACTTATTCATTCATCAATTAATGGACATTTGAACTGTATAAAGATTTTGGTTATCATAAACAATGTTGCTATGGACATTTATGTACAAATTTTGGGGTGGACACATGATCTTATTTCTCTTGGGAGTACACTCTGTTGAGGAATTTCTGATTTATATGATAATTATATGCTTAACTATTTAGGGAAGTTACAAATTATTTTCCAAAGCAGCATACCACTCAACAATCCTACCAGCAGTGTATGAGGTTACCAATTTTTCCACATCCTTGTCAATACTTTTTACTTGTATTGTTAGTACTTTTATATTCTGAAGATGAATGGCATTAATATTTGGATTTAATTGTACAAGTTTAGATTTTCACATTGAAGTCAGAGTGCCTCCTTACTATTAGACCTTACTATCAGATCAGTTGCGTTCATTTACAGGGTGGGGGTTGGATGATAAGTAATAGTTTCAATTTATGGTCACATGTTTACTTGCAGAAATGTCATCCCTTAAGTTAGCATTAATGGAAGGCTTCCACTCCCCTATAGGAAACAGAAAGTCACAACTGAAAATCATGTGCATGCATGCTCAGTGGCTCAGTCATGGGGACTCTCTGTGACCCCATGGACTGTAGCTCTGCCAGGCTCCTCTGTCCATGGAATTTTCCAGGCAAGAATACTGGAGCAGGTTGCCATGTCCTAGGTGATCTCTTGTGTTTCTTGCATTGGCAGGTGGATTCACCCGGGAAGCCCAGTTGAAAATTGATCCCACTTTAAAAACAAGAACAAGTCCCATGCATGCAGGAACCCTGCCTAAATTTTATTTATCTCTGTGAATTCATCAGGCAGAACTGGGACTGTTAAGGCAGATTGGAAAAGGCACAAAATAGTCAACTCAAAAGAGGCAGTGGAACCAGGGACCCCAAGAGAAACACGGTCATGTCAGAGCAGAACAAAGTCCTGTGTCCTCAGTAAAGAGCCTTGACCAGCCCTGAAAGCTGGGTCCATCAAAGCCAGCCTTAGGCAAGAAGGCCTTATGTGATTTTAAGAAACTGGTCCACTCTCTGAACCTCAGGTGGCCTGGGACCTTAGAATAGTGCAGTTTTGCAGGAGGGCTGTGATATATAGGAACTAGTTCAGTTTACATCCATAGTAGGAGACTGAGCCAAGAGTGAGTGGGCTGGTAGACTGATTTGGGCCTGAAAATCAATTACTGAAAAATATCTCTTATGCAGCCAACGAGATGTGCCCAAATGGATCTAAAACAGGGCATGTGGAGGCTGTACAAGGACAAGCCATAGTCCTTCTCTCATGGGCTCCTGGTCAGAGGGAGCATGTGGTCAATGGAACAAGTTTTATCAGAATCTCTTTTTAATTAGAAATCATCTTTTAAAGAAATGCTGCAAGTATTGGAGATTGAGGGGGCAGAGCAGTATCCCTTTATAACTATTTTGATGAAAATTCTGCTGAATATATTTGTTCTTATTTAGGTGGTACTTAATGGTAAAGAACCCACCTGCCAGTGCAGGAGACTTAACAGACACGGGTTCGATCCCTGGGTTGACAGGATCCCCTGGAGGACAGAATGGCAACCCACTCCAGTATTCTTGCCTGGAGAATCCCATGGACAGAGGAGTCTGGCAGGCTATAGTCCATGGGGCCGTGTAATATGACTGAAGTGACTTAGCACACACGCAAAAGGTGTAAGTTGCCCATGATTATAAAAAGATATAACTGCGTAAGCTTACAAAAAATAGGAAAAATATAGAGGAAAATGAAGAGTAAAGGGGCTTCTGCTCTGGGCCATGATAATAATGACTGTGCACAGTGGAATTTAGCCTTGGATTTGAATCCTAAGGATCTGAATAACTATCTATTTCTTAATGACAAGTGATTCAGATACCAGGAAAAATGTTCTCTTTGGTCAGTGTTTAAACATTCTGTGTTTAATGTATGAATATGTGAATATATGAATATGAATATTCGTATACCTAAATATATGAACATGTCATATATATATGCATCACAGAACACAAAAGCCACTTTTTCATGTAATTGAATGTCTATTTAATCACTGAAATCTCTTTAGACCTTATATTCTCATTAACATTTTTTTCAGAATTCCTTTAGAAAACTCCATGAGTTAAACATTCAAGAGGTTTTAGCAGTCAGCAAAATATTTTAAAAATTAGTGGATTGAAACAATATCATTTGCTATTGCTGAAGAGACTAGGGGCCAGTGGGAGGTGCCACAGGGCTTGGTTATACTGCGGTTGGTGTTTCAGCTGCTGGCTAGCTGCTTTGGAATGGCCTTGGCTTGGGCAGCAGGGACTTTGATCCATATCACTTTTCATGCTCCAACAGACTAGCCTGGACTTCTTATCATGGTAGTGGTGATGTTTGAAGAGACAGAGAGTAGAAGTATGCAGCACATCTTGAAACTTCAACTCGGAACTTGTGATGACTTCTATCATCCAAAGTAAGGGACGATAGCCCAGATTTAAGGTTAGGTACTCCTAATGCAAAGGAGAAAAGGAAAGATTCCCATTTGAATGCAGAGTTCCAAAGAATAGCCAGGAGACATAAGAAAGCCTTCCTCAGCCATCAATGCAAAGAAATAGAGGAAAACAACAGAATGGGAAAGACTAGAGATCTCTTCAAGAAAATTAGAGATATCAAGGGAATATTTCATGCAAAAATGGGCTCAATAAAGGACAAAAATGGTATGGACCTAACAGAAGCAGAAGATATTAAGAACGAGGTGGCAAGAATACACAGAAGAACTGTACAAAAAAGATCTTCATGACCCAGATAATCACAATGGTGTGATCACTCAGCTAGAGCCAGACATCCTGGAATGTGAAGTCAAGCGGGCCTGAGAAAGCATCACTACGAACAAAGCTAGTGGATGTGATGGAATTCCAGTTGAGCTATTTCAAATCCTAAAAGATGATGCTGTGAAACTGCTACACTCAATATGCCAGCAAATTTGGAAAACTCAGCAGTGGCCACAGGACTGGAAAAGGTCCATTTTCATTCCAATCCCTAAGAAAGGCAATCCCAAAGAATGCTCAAACTACCACACAATTGCACTCATCTCATATGCTAGCAAAGTAATGCTCAAAATTCTCCAAGCTAGGCTTCAGCAATAAGTGAACCGAGAACTTCCAGATGTTCAAGCTGGTTTTAGAAAAGGCAGAGGAACCAGAGGTCAAATTGCCAACATCCGCTGGATCATCGAAAAAGCAAGAGAGTTCCAGAAAAACATCTATTTCTGCTTTATTGACCACGCCAAAGCCTTCGACTGTGTGGATCACAATAAACTGTGGAAAATTCTGAAGGAGATAGGAATACCAGACCACCTGACCTGCCTCTTTGAGAAACCTGTATACAGGTCAGGAAGTACAGTTAGAACTGAACATGGAACAACAGACTGGTTCCAAATAGGAAAAGGAGTACGTCAAGGCTGTATATTGTCACCCTGCTTATTTAACTTCTATGCAGAGTACATCATGAGAAACGCTGGGCTGGAAGAAGCACAAGCTGGAATCCAGATTGCCAGGAAAAATATCAATAACATCAGATATGCAGATGACACCACCCTTATGGCAGAGAGTGAGGAGGAACTAAAAAGTCTCTTGATGCAAGTGAAAGAGGAGAGTGAAAAAGTTGACTTAAAGCTTAACATTCAGAAAACTAAGATCATGGCATCTGGTCCCATCACCTCATGGGAGATAGATGGGAAGACAGTGGAAACAGTGTCAGACTTTATTTTTTTGGGCTCCAAAATCACTGCAGATGGTGCCTGAAGCCATGAAATTAAAGGACGTTTCCTCCTTGGAAGGAAAGTTATGACCAACATAGATAGCATATTTAAAAGCAGAGACATTGCTTTGGCAACAAAGGTCTATCTGGTCAAGGCTATGGTTTTTCCAGTGGTCATGTGTGGATGTGAGAGTTGGACTGTGAAGAAAGCTGAGCATTGAAAAATTGATGCTTTTGAACTGTGGTGTTGGAGAAGACTCTTCAGAGTCCCTTGGACTGCAAGGAGATCCAACCAGTCCATCCTGAAGGAGATAAGTCCTGGGTGTTCATTGGAAGGACTGATGCTGAAGCTGAAACTCCAATACTTTGGTCACCTCATGAGAAGAAGTGACTCATTGGAAAGACCCTGATGCTGGGAGGGATTGGGGGCAGGAGCAGAAGGGGATGACAGAGGATGAGATGGCTGGATGGCATCACTGACTCGATGGGCATGAGTTTGTGTAAACTCTGGGAGTTTGTGATGGACAGGGAGTCCTGGCGTGCCGCGATTCATGGGGTCACAAAGAGTCAGACACGACTGAGCGACTGAACTGAACTGAACTCCTAATGCAATACTTTGGCCACCTGATGCGAAGAACTGACTCATTTGAAAAGACCCTGATGCTGGGAAAGATTGAGGGCAGGACGAGAAGGGGACGGCAGAGGATGAGATGGTTGGATGGCATCACTGACTCAATGGACATTCGTTTGGGTGGACTCTGGCAGTTGGTGATGGACAGGGAGGCCTGGCAAGCATGTGGTTCATGGGGTTGCAAAGAGTCGGACATTACTGAGCAACTGAACTGAACTGAACTCCTACTGCTCATGATGATAGGAGGAGGTACAAAGGGACACAGATATATCAAATGCTGGGAGGAGAAGACCATTGGAGCCATTTAAAAAAAATCCTGTGTATGTTATCATCATTATTAGGTAAGTGGATATTATCATCATTATTAGGTACTAATGTAAGCAGATATAGTACTAAATATTCCAGTAGTACAACCTAACCTTTATAACGTATCAGTCATAATGTGTGGCATTTAACCTAAACACCCATCTTATGATTAAATTTCTTCTCTACATCTGCACTAAGGCAATCTCTCCTAAGGTAAAAAATCTCAATACATCCTGGGTCATTGCACAACTGAATTCTAAACCCATATATTCCTGCAAATATCTTTACACAGATGACCCAGAAATTTCTCTTGACCTGGAAAAAATGTAAACATTACTTCCTTCTAATACTGTCCCTCTTCTTCCGATAATCCATATTTTGATAAATGACACAATTATCCAGTTGCCCAAACCTGACACCATGGAACCATCCACAACCCCTACTCTCACTCACCTCTCTCCACAGTTGTTCCACAAGTCCTATAACTCTACCTTTAAATGACTAAAGGAGATCAGTTCAGGGTGTTCATTGGTAGGACTGATGCTGAAGCTGAAACTCCAATATTTTAGCCACCTGATGCGAAGATCTGACTCATTTGAAAAGACCCTGATGGAAAAAAAAAAAAATGACCCTGATGCTGGGAAAGATTGAGGGCAGGAGGAGAAGGGGATGACAGAAGATGAGATGGTTGGATGGCATCACCGACTCAATGGACATGGGTTTGGGTGAATGCCGGGAGTTGGTGATGGACAGGGAGGCCTGGCGTGCTGTGGTTCACAGGGTCGCAAAGAGTCAGACACGACTGAGCGACTGAACTGAACCGAATTCTTGTTTAATCTCTACAATCCACAACCCCTGATTCACTTAGGTCCTCTTTCTTTTTAACCTGGATTAGATGTCAACTTTTGAACTTGCCTCCCTGTCTCTGGTCTCACCTGTCTCTAATTCAAATATTCACAACTTTCTTGGAATAAATTCAATTAAATGCAAATCTGAACTTCTGGCTAATATCATTCTTTTGGCTAATATCACACTTCTGGCTAATATCATCAAACCCTAGGCATACCTGTATAAATAATATGTATTATACAACATAGAACATTCAAAACTCTCAGACAACTATAAGTAAGCATAATGAGGGGAGGGATTGTGCCTCATTTAGTTTTGAGTCCCTCATACCAATGACTAGTTCAATGAATATGAGCTTTTCTTGTGAAGTTAAGGAATATCAGGGTTCAGCTTTACCTGGAATAAATACATGTAGTCACGAATCCATAGTTGCTAAAGGATTGAAATTTTTTAGTTCAATGAAATTATTTACTCTGTCAGCTTCTAGATCATATTCTGGCACCTGAGTACTGACTAGCACAAGAGCTGATAACTCAGACCTGCCTCAAGAACCTTGTATCAAAACAGCTGTGATCCAGCAAAACCTTGGCTCAAGAAATCCATGGCTGATTCATGTCAATGTATGTCAAAAACCACTACAATATTGTAAAGTAATTAGCCTCCAACTAATAAAAATAAATGAAAAAAAAAAAGAAACAGACAGCTGATTTTTTTATTCTAAATAATTCGATTGATTTCAAACCCACAGTCAGTCAAAGAATCATGTATAGGTTGATTTATGATGAAAAATATCAGAATTGAGAAATCAAGATGTTGGGAATTTATCATCATCAACATCTGATGGGAATATAATGTCTACATTTTGTTAAATCTGCCAGTTTTCTAAATTTCCAAGAGCAATAAGCATGGGAATGAGGCCCATTTCCTATCTTAAGCTCACAGGCTTTAAAAGCAGTCCTTATTAGTTTGACTGCTTTGTTCTTTCTAGAAATATCACCATTTTTGGTGTTAAGACTATGCTGTTTGACCTTGAGACAGTATTTACAATCTGTAGAGAAGATTGTTTTCCCATATCTTTTGTTTTTATTCAAATCCCCTAAACTTGCTCATCGATCAGGGAATGCACAAGAGGGCCAGAATTTTAACAATACATTCCACTTCCAAACTTCCTATCTGTATTTTTCAGCCTGATATGTTTCATTTTCCTAAATCCTTGCTTTTGAGTCCAAATTATTTCTGTGACTCTTCCTCCTGTTTGCTCTGGGTTATCTGGCAATTAATGATATAATTATTTGTAGACACAGAAACTTGAGAGAAGTCCAGAATTTCTGTCTGCCAATTTGTAGTTTGATTTTCTAAATCTAGTGCTTTGCCTTCCTTCTTATTTATCTCTCTTAAAACCTTTCCAGGCCAGCTCATTTTCTCTATTTGTCTTTATTCCAAAGAACATGGTTTATATATACCATTTAACTATTGCAAAAACACTTCTGACTCCTGTATTTTCTTCTAGAAGGAATAATATTTCATCATCTCCAGTAAATTTTTGTGGACTATACAGGAAGAATAATAAACAGAGAGTGAGGAAATGAGAATTTTGTGTGGTACTACTCTTTTTGACTGGATAGTCAAAATAGTTCTATTCTTTTGACTATTGCATTTGAGTTCCCAAATACTGTTTCACTATGAAAGATAAGCCATTTAGAAAAAGAACGCTTAAATGGCAATTTCTAAAACCTCTTGTTACATAATATTTTTGTTTTATGTTTGATTTTCTCACATAATTATTTACTGTATTATTTTGAATTATACTTAACAAAATGATTTTATAACAAATGGAATGAGAATTTATTTGATTTGGAGTAATGTCTACACAGATTAACCTGCTATTTAAGCCCAAACACTATGGAATAGTTGAAAATATGAAAATACTTATACATATATATACCTGGACTATTCTGCATACACATACAAATCAAGGTTTTCTTAACTAAGGTAGGTGGTTTAGTTGTTAAGTCATGTCCGACCCTTGCAACTCCATGGACTGTAGCCCGCCAGGCTCCTCTGTCCATGGGATTTTCCAGGCAAGAGTACTGGGGTGGGTTGCCATTTCCTTCTCCAGGGGATCTTCCCAACCCAGGAAACGAACCAGGCTCTCCTGCACTGCAGGGAGTCTTTACCAACCAAACTATGAGGGAAGCCCTTAACTAAGGTAACAGAATAGTAAAACCATACTGACACATATTTTACCTTCACACTGTATGTAAATGTTGGGTTGGCCAAAAAGTTTGTTCAAGGTTATCCATGTTTTTGGTTAACCCAATAGAATATATAAATGACTACATTTGCCTTTAAGGACCTCCGTCTATAGTTCTGGCACTCTGAGGTTTATAACATTGTACAGGAGACATGATCAAAACTATCCCAAAGAAAAAGAAACGCAATGGTAAAATGGTTGTCTGAGGAGGCTTTACAAATAGCTGAGAAAAGAAGAGAAGCAAAAGGCAAATGAGAAAAGGAAAGATATACCCATCTGAATGCAGCATTCCACAGAATAGCAAGGAGCGATAAGAAAGACTTCCTCAGTGATCAATGCAAAAAAATAGAGGAAAACAATAGGATGGGAAAGACTAGAGATCTCTTCAAGATAGTTAGAGATACCAAGGGAACATTTCATGCAAAGATGGGCAAAATAAAGGACAGAAATGGTATGGACCTAAAATAAGCAGAAGATATTAAGAAGAGGTGGCAAGACTATACAGAAGAACTACACAAAAAAGGTCTTGATGACCCAGATAACCACAATGGTGTGATCACTCAGCTAGAGCCAGACATCCTGGAATGTGAAGTCAAGTGGGCCTTAGGAAGTAATACAATGAACAAAGTTATGGAGGTGATGGAATTCCAGCAGAGCTATTTCAAATCCTGAAAGATGATGCTGTGAAAGTGCTGCACTCAATATGCCAGCAAATTTGGAAAATTCAGCAGTGGCCACAGGATTGGAAATGGTGAGTTTTCATTCCAATCCCAAAGAAAGGCAATGCCAAAGAATGTTCAAACTACCATACAATTGCACTCATTTCACAAGCTAGCAAGGTAATGATCAAAATCAAGCTAGGCATCAATAATATGTGAACTGTGAACTTCCAGTTATATAAGCTGGATTTAAAAAGGCAGAGGAACCAGAGATCAAAGAGCTGACATCCGTTGGATGATAGAATAGGAAAGGAGTTCCAGAAAAACATCTGCTTCTGCTTCATTGACTACGCTAAAGCTTTTGACTGTGTGGATCACAACAAAGTGTGGAAAATTCTTAAAGAGATCAGAATACCAGACCACTTTACCTGCCTTCTGAGAAACCTGTATGCAGGTCAGGAAGCAAGAGTTAGAACCAAATATGGAACAATGCACTGGTTTCAAATTGGTAAGGGAGTACATCACGGCTGTATATTGTCACCCTGCTTATTTAACTTGCATGTAAAGTTCTTGCTATTCAGGTGCTCAATCGTGTCTGACTCTTTGCGACTCAATGAACTGCAGCACACCAGGCTTCCCTGTCCTTCACCATCTCCCAGAGCTCACTCAAACTGATGTCCATTGAGTCAGTGATGCCATCAACCATCTCATCCTCAGTCTTCCCCTTCTCCTCCCGCCTTCAATCTTTCCCAATATCAGGGTCTTTTCCAGTGAGTCAGCTCTTCACATCAGGTGGCCAAAGTACTGGAGCTTCAGCTTCAGCATCAATACTTCCAATGAATATCATGTGAAATGTCAGCCTGGATGAAACATAAGCTGGAATTAAGATTGCCAGGAGAAATACCAATTACCTCAGATATGCAGATGACATCACCCTAATGTCAAAAGTGAAGAGGTACTAAAAAGCTTCTTGATGAAGGTGAAAGAGGAGAGTGAAAAAAGCTGGCTTAAAACTCAGCATTCAAAAAACTAAGATCATGGCATCTTGTCTCATCACTTCATGACAAATAGATGGGGAAACAATGGAAACAGTAACAGACTTTATTTTCTTGGGCTCCAAAATCACCACAGATGGTAACTGCAACTATGAAATTAAAAGATGCTTGCTCCTTGTAAGAAAATCTACAACCAACCTAGATAGCATGTTATAAAGCAGATATCACTTTGCCAACAAAGACAAAGGTTCATAGAGTCAAAGCTATGGCTTTTCCAATAGCCACGTATGGATGTGAGAGTTGAACCATAAAGACCACTAAGTGCCAAAGAACTGATGCTTTCATACTGTTGTGGTGGAGAAGACTCTTGAGAGTCCCTTGGACAGCAAGGAGATCAAACTAGTCAATCCTAAAGGAAATCAACCATGAATATTCATTTGAAGGACTGATGAAGCTGAAGCTCCAATGCTTTGGCCACCTGATGCAAAGATAGCTAACTCATATTTATAAAATTTGGTATATAATATTATTATATATACATATTTATCCTTGAAAGGCTACAGGAGGAAGGGAGTTTACTTAGGAACACTTGAAAGAAATATTTTGTGTTCCAGAAGCCTCCTTCCATTATAGCATGGGGGGTATGTTTCAATGATTTAACATTCACGTGGGGCCAATTTAGGTGTGAGGGTATTTTAACCCAAGCACAATGTCAGCTTCAAATGCTAGTTAATAAACCTATTTTTCTTCCTTTTCTATTTTAGCACAAAAGATGTAGGTTGTCTAGTACCTACATGTGAACAACTTTATATGCATATTTTTCGTACATGCTTTATTTGGGTTAGTATGACACATTATATTTAAGTTACTTGAATCCTGTGCATTTGCCTAATATGTGTATGTATTACTGCAGCTTTGTGAATTAAGGAGGGCTTGTGTAAATAAGGTTATTATAGATATGCAAATAACATATGTAGTATTATAAAAAATTTTTCCAATGATACAATCACAGCACAGGAAGGATCAGCACGTTTGAAAACAGTTAATATAAATTATCTAAAATAAAACAAAAGCAGAAAAAAATGTGACGGAAGTAGCAAACCGTCGTGGGACAATATCTTACATCGAACATATGTAATTGGGGTCCCAAATGGAAAGAAAGGAGAAATGTTTGCTCAAGAACTGTTTGATGTGATAATGGTCAACAACTTTCTAAAATTAATAAATGATGACAAATCATGGAACCATGAAATTCAGAAATCCTTATTCAGAATTTTAAAAAAGACCAAATTAAAACAGATGCACACACATTAGCATGTCATACTGAAACTTCTGAAATATAAAGGTAAAGGAATAATCCTGAAAGTAGTCAGAGAAAATAAACATGAAATACAAAAGGAAAAAATACATGGATTGCCATATGTCTCTTTTCAGAAAGTGTGCAAGCTAGAATACAAAGAAGCCACATCTTTAATATTTCAAAATACTGAAAGGGAGGTAAAGCAAAGAACAGAAAACTATCTGGTCAGAGTTATAATTTATAAAAAAAATTCTTTAAAAAATAAATCAAGTAAAGACTTTTTCAAACAAGCAGACCTAAGATAACTAATTGTCAGAATAACTTAGCAATAAGACATATGGCAGGAATCTATTCAACCATATGATCATTTCAATATTTGCACAAGTGCATTTGAAAAGCTCAAATTTTACCCATTATAAAACAAACAAACAAACTCTCAGAGGCTAAGAATAGAAGAGAATTTTCTCAATGTAATTAAAAAAGAATATATATAGATACAGATATATATAAACCCACATGTGTGCTAAGTCTCTTCAGTCACGTCTGACTCTGCGACCCTATAGACCCTTGCGATCCTATAGACCCAGGGATCGAACCCCTTTCTCTTGCCTCTCCTGCATTGGCAAGTGGGTTCTTTACCACCAGTGCCACCTGGGAAGCCTTCCTAACGCTTAACTCCCAGCTAACATCATATACCAAATTGTGAAATAGTGACTGCTTTGTCTTTAAGATACAGAAACAAACACACATGCTTCCTCTTTCCTCTTCTGTTCAACATTATACTAGAGGTCAATCACTGACATGAAGAAATAAAATCATTGACACAAAGAAATACAATCAATGAAATAAAAAATAAAATAAAATGAATAAAAGAAATTTCCATGAGCAGTTTTACAAAATTTGCAAAACAACTGCTAGAAGAGGCAAATTAATTTATCAAAATCACAAGGTAATATTAATCTGTAACAATCAAAGTGCACATGTGTGCGTGCTAAGTCGCATCAGTTGTATCTGATTCTTTGCAACTCTATGGACCGCAGCCCCCCAGGCTCCCCTGTCCATGGGATTCTCCAGCAAGAATACTGAAGTAGGTTGTCATAGGTTGGGATCTTCCCAACCCCAGGGATCCATCTTGTGTCTCCTGCATCTCCTGCATTGGAAGGCAGGTTCTTTACCACTAGCACCACCTAAAATCAAAATATATATATATATAATAGCATATATGTAAACAATGAAACAAAATATTTATATAGATTTGAGTAAAAATGCAGTATGCGTCCACTTAATACTCTGGTTAGTAAGGAATGATAAATGGTAAAGCACACACAGTAAAATATTTGTGTCAGAACATAACTGAGTCTACTGAGGTTCAGAGTAAGCTTGAATGTGATGATGTGTTTACCAAGTAGGTGCTTTGAAGGACCTAGTCTGTGAAGGGCTTCACCACTATGGTTGTAATAGTAGCTTTAAGGACTATAGGAGCAGTGAGGCTATTTGTGACTGTACTGTAGAGATCACAAAGAGAAGATCACAAGCTCTGACTTTTAAACCTCTAGTTTAAATGATTATCAAGGGATTAGAGTGGATGTTTGATGTTCCTGAAAGATTCTCTAATTCTTTATCTGCAAGGATGACTCTACTGATAATTATATTAAAAATACATTTGTTTGAGTTGCAGAATTACAATGTAAGTTGAATTCACAGATTTGAAGAGTCTGTTATGTGATAATCAAGGCATTACTAAAGATGAAAGGGGTAATGAAAGTTGGTAAGAAGAGTGAATAGATTTGAGTGAGGCTAAGAGTTATGAAACATTGAGTCTTTTTCCTTAGTCTCTCAGTCTCTTCATAAGCATCCTGACTTCCAGTATCAAAGGAGGCTAACCTCCTCTTTCTCTGCCTAAATATCCTGTAATAAATTCACACTGTTGAAATAAGTAGTGGAGTTTTAATTCCTGATAGCATGCTGACTAATACACAATTCTGATATATCTCTTTTTTATTCTTCATAAAAAAGTATTGAGATGTGGGAAAAAGTGATAATAATAATTATTCATTTCCTTCCTAATGTCTGGATACTATTTATACTGTATTTCCAGACCACATTGCAAATCACATTTTACTAAAGAGTCCAGTATGTTGAAAATATAAAATGTCACATTTCTTAAATATAAAGATCATCTTTTGATATAACACTGTCAACACATATTTGTTATGATCTCTTTTATGTTTTTTTCTTACTTGCAGCAATAACAGTTATTTGCAGAGCCAACTTATCCAATTAAACTCATTACCTTTCACCCACTTTGAAACTGCTTCTTGTGTTTCTTACCATCACCATTACAAATATGCAGAATAGATGTCAGCAAACATCCCATGAAGTCCCATAGGGCAACTATTTTAGACTTGTAGACTTGAAGGTCATATGGTCTTGGATATGACTACTCAAATTTTGCCCCTGTAGCACAAAAGTGGCAAGAGACCATATGTAAACAAAGGGGTATGCCTGTGTTCCAAAGAAATGTTATTTACGAAAACAGGCAGCTGGCCTCTGGGAAATAGTCTGCCTACCCCTGATGCAGGCACTATATCTGGAAATCATTTCTAACTTCTATGTCTACTCAAATTCCAAATTTAAATCAGTTTAACAAACATTAATAGCGTACATGCTATTTACCTGCTATGGTAAATGGCACAAATCTTATCTGAAGCAAGTTTCAAATATCTACCTCACACTGTTATATTATTTAAACAAGGAGACCATCAGACTGAGGTTGCTTGAATATTTTAGGCAGCAGTTTCCTTATATAAGTAAACCAAAACCCATCTGTAATACCTCAAGGAGAAGAAATGAAAATCTACAGACAACCAATCACAGCCAACCAGGCTTTCTCAAATAAAGTAACTGCTTAAGCTACCACCAATCAAATAATTTCCTTGATTTGCTTCTGTCTCTTTTCTAGGGAGTATAGAGTCTCTCCCCTAGCTCCTGTCAATGGAGCACCTCCAAGCTCTTCTGATTTGGGACTGTCCAATCCAAATAGCTTTTTGCTCAAACAAAATCTTAAAATTTTTAATATGCCTCAGTTAATTTTTCAACAACACTCTTCACTTCATTTCAGTTCAGTTCAATTCAGCTCAGTCGCTCAGCTGTGTCCGACTCTTTGCAACCCCATGAATCGCAGCATGCCGGGCCTCCCTGTCCATCACAAACTTTCGGGGTTTACTCAAACTCATGCCCATCGAGTCGGTGATGCCATCCAGCCATCTTATCCTCTGTCATCCCCTTCTCCTCCTGCCCCCAATCCCTCCCAGCACCAGGGTCTTTTCCAGCGAGTCAACTCTTCTCATGAGGTGGCCAAAGTACTGGAGTTTCAGCTTCAGCATCAGTCCTTCCAATGAACACCTCCTTTAGGATGGACTGGTTGGATCTCCTTGCAGTCCAAGGGACTCTCAAGAGTCTTCTCCAACACCACAGTTCAAAAGCATCAATTTTTTGATGCTCAGTTTTCTTCACAGTCCAACTCTCACATCCATACATGACCACTGGAAAAACCATAGCTTGACCAGACGGACCTTTGTTGGCAAAGTAATGTCTCTGCTTTTTAATATGCTATCTAGGTTGGTCATAACTTTCCTTCCAAGGAGTAAGCGTCCTTTAATTTCATGGCTGCAATCACCATCTGCAGTGATTTTGGAGCCCAAAAAAAATAGTCTGACAGTTTCCACTGTCTCCCCATCTATTTCCCATGAGGTGATGGGACCAGATGCCATGATCTTAGTTTTCTGAATGGTAAGCTTTAATTCAACTTTTTCACTCTCCTCTTTCACTTGCATCAAGAGACTTTTTAGTTCCTCCTCACTCTCTGCCATAAGGGTGGTGTCATCTGCATATCTGATGTTATTGATATTTTTCCCGGCAATCTGGATTCCAGCTTGTGCTTCCTCCAGCCCAGCGTTTCTCATGATGTACTCTGCATAGAAGTTAAATAAGCAGGGTGACAATATACAGCCTTGACGTACTCCTTTTCCTATTTGGAACCAGTCTGTTCGTCCATGTCCAGTTCTAGCTGTTGCTTCCAGACCTGCATACAGGTTTTTCCAGAGGCAGGTCAGGTGGTCTGGTATTCCCATCTCCTTCAGAATTTTCCACAGTTTATTGTGATCCACACAGTTGAAGGCTTTGGCGTGGTCAATAAAGCAGAAATAGATGTTTTTCTGGAACTCTCTTGCTTTTTCGATGATCCAGCAGATGTTGGCAATTTGATCTCTGGTACCTCTGCCTTTTCTAAAACGAACTTGAACATCTGGAAGTTCACGGTTCATGTATTGCTGAAGCCTAGCTTGGAGAATTTTGAGCATTACTTTACTAACGTGTGAGATGAGTGCAACTGTGTGGTAGTTTGAGCACTCTTTGGGATTGCCTTTCTTAGGGATTGGAATGAAAACAGACCTTTTCCAGTCCTGTGGCCACTGCTGAGTGTTCCAAATTTGCTGGCATATTGAGTGTAGCACTTTCACAGCATCATCTTTCAGGATTTGAAATAGCTCAACTGGAATTCCATCACCTCCACTAGTTTTGTTTGTAGTGATGCTTTCTAAGGCCCGCTTGACTTCACATTCCAGGATCTCTGGCTCTAGGTGAGTGATCACACCATTGTGATTATCTGGGTAGTGAAGATCTTTTTTGTACAGTTCTTCTGTGTATTCTTGCCACCATTTTCTTCATATCTTCTGCTTCTGTTAGGTCCATACCATTTCTGTCCTTTATTGAACCCATCTTTGCCTGAAATGTTACCTTGATACCTCTAATTTTCTTGAAGAGATCTCTAGTCTTTCCCATTCTGTTGTTTTCCTCTGTTTCTTTGCATTTACTGTCTCATTATAAAAGGCCTCCAACTTGGTTTTCTATCTCATCTTTTTCTATGCCATCCAGATTACATTCAGTAACAAAATATGAAGATAGTTTCTCTTGATATCTCACAGATACTCTGCACGTCAAAGATTATGTCAACATGGCCCAGTTCATAAAGAGAACTATCACCATGTGTCAGAGCCCTTCTAATTTCCTTTGTTGTTGCAGTCTTATTTCTGAAGAACATCGAACCTAGGTAAACAAAATTATACTGTACAATTTCCCAATTGCTATTTCCAGAAAGGTCAATCTCTAGTGTAAAAGTATTATTCAAAACATTGAAATATAGTTATAATGCTATTATATGAGTATATGTGTGTGTTCAAGCTGTCACTTCAGTCATGTCCAATTCTTTGTGATCCCAAGAACTGTGGCCCACCAGGCCCCTCTGACCATCGAATTCTCCAGGCAAGATTTCTGCCATGGGTTGCCACTCCCCTTTTCCAGGGAATCTTCCCAACCCAGGGATCAAACCTGAGTCTCTCACATTGCAGGCAGATTCTTTACCGTCTGAGCCACCAGGAAAGCCTATATACACACACACACATATATATATATACACACACACACATCAGTTCAGTTCAGTCACTCAGTTGTGTCTCACTCTTTGCGACCTCAAGAACCGCAGCACGCCAGGCTTCCCTGTCCATCACCAACTGCTGGAGTCTACCCAAACCCATGTCCATTGAGTTGGTGATACCCTCCAACCATCTCATCCTCTGTTGTCCCCTTCTCCTCCTGCCCTCAATCTTTCCCAGCATCAGGGTCTTTTCAAATGAGTCAACTCTTTGCATCAGGTAGCCAAAGTATTGCAGTTTCAGCCTCAACATCAGTCCTTCCAATGAACACCCAGGACTGATCTCCTTTAGGATGGACTGGCTGGATCTCCTTGCAGTCCAAGGGACTCTCAAGAGTCTTCTCCAACACCACAGTTCAAAAGCATCAATTCTTCGGAGCTCAGCTTTCTTTATAGTCCAACTCTCACATCCATACAGGACTACTGGAAAAACCATAGCCTTGACTAGACGGACCTTTGCTGACAAAGTAATGCCTCTGTTTTTTAATATGCTGTCTAGGTCGGTTACATACATATATAAAATTGTACATATTTACATATATAAAATTGGCCTTTTTCTTGGCTGGCTTTCTAGGTGGCTCAGTGGTAAAGAACCTGTTTGTCAATGGAGGAGATGCAGGTTTGATCCCTGAGTCAGGAAGATCCCCTTAGAGTAAAGAAAACTCCAGTGTTCTTGACTAGGAAAATTCCACGGCCAGAGGAGCCCAGCAGGCTACAGTTCACGGCATTGCAAACAGTCAGACATGACTGAGCATGCATGCAAAGCTGGCCATGTATGATTCTGGTAATGTAACACGAGCCTCTCTTGGCCCTGCTGATGGCATCTGCCAGAACCTCCATTTGATTAAAAAAAACAAAAAACAAAAAAACAAACAGCTTGAAGCAACAATACTGGATGCTGGTTTTTGTTGTTAATGAAGAAAGAGCCATCACATGTGACTGACCTTTACTTATCTAGAATTATTTTTAATTTAGCAAAATTTGTTCTGCTTTGGATTGAAAAAAAGAAAAGTCTTTCTTATTTTTGTTGTCCTATCCTGGAGGGAAAATGAAACTAAAGAGTTTCACAGAGCCATCTGATCATCATAAGTTGCCCTTATTGGCTTTCTGCTGCTGCATCAGATATGGAAATCTGTAATGCCATGAGCACTGCCCCTCCTCTGAAACTGGTCACCATGACTGTGTTTGTTATTGAGTATGCTTATATATTCACCACATTCCTGCTCAATCAGCTCCTTTTCGGAAAATTCTATGTGCCTCTTAGTGAAGATATAGGCAAGCAGCCAAGGCATTAACCAGATAAATATCATTGAATTTGGAATATCTTTTTTCCCCCCAAAGATTCTTCTTTTGCAGCTTCCTTGGCTATTCTTGTCCTTTGAATTAATTTCATTCATAGGCTATGGCAGGGTCTGAGTGCTCTAGGGTGGGTTGGGAGATAGGTAATCATGACTGTTCTGGGTGAGGCAGAAGATTTTACATGGGCCATAGCTAGGTGTTACTATCTTCCTGGAGTCACCTCCTTTCTGCGATTCCAGAATCCCTAATCCCAGGGGCAACTTTCTTCCTAAATACAGCGCAGCATGCCTTGGCAGCAGACGCAGCGGTTTCCTGCTCCGTCACTGCGCTGTGCTGTGTTGTGCAGCTCAGTTGTGTCCCACTCTCTGTGGCCCCATAAACTGCAGTCCACCAGGCTCCTCTGTCCATAAGCTCCTCCAGGCAAGAATACTGGAATGGGTAGCCATTCCTTTCTCCAGGGGATCCTCCTAACCCAGGGATCATCCTCAGTTCCCTGCATTGCAGGTAGATTCCTTACCATCTGAGCCACCAGGGAAGCCATTGCTTATCCTGAACACAAGTTCTAGGCTCCCCCTAGACCTATTGAATCAGACTCTCTTATAATTGCATGTTTCAAGATCTTGTTGATTCTGATGAGCAGTCAGGTTTGTAAACAGGCACTACATTCACCCCACCTTTTAATGCTCAAATGCCTCGTTCAGCAGTCCCAATGTTTGTTCCTCTAGCTTTGCTTTATATATTTTTAGTGACAGTGACTATTTCTTGGCACAGACTTATCTACATGTCATACTTTTGAGAAGTGCTTCCCTTTACCAAAACTTTGAATCAATACTAACTCTAACCCTTAGATCTATCAAGGAAAAATTTGAATCTTCTCTCCATTAAAACATCCTATAGCTAGTTGAAAACACTTAACTTCCTGAGTCTCCTCTCCCATATGGCTATGCATTCTGACAAAATCCTTTACCTAGAATAGTAGCTTCTTTTTAAACAATTTTCTTAAATATATTCCTACTGGTAGAGTTTTAGTGACCTTATTCTTACAGTTCTCTTATAATTTATGCCTGAGACGGTTTAATTTTTTTTTAATATTTTATTTCCACTTGCTTCTAACAGGTAGGGAGTATGTTCTTTCTGTGAGTTTTTGCAAAAGAAATTTCAGATCAATTTTATCAACTTTGTTTATGTGATTTCCATATACTCAATCATATTAATAAAGTAAGTTGCTCAAGATCAAGGATACAATTTCTCATATTCTATAGAATATGAAGACTTAGAATGGTTTAGAATTGAAGATGATAAGAAAATATACATTGAAGATACCTCACACTCAGATCCATTATAGGGACAAGACCTCAGAGATCCTGGTTGGCTAAGAGATTTCCTCCTCTCTTCCAGTACAAAGCCTACTTCTATGAATAAGGCTACATTTGTGTAATGCATAGAAGTCAGGCTAGCATTCTAGATAATTTTTTTTAATTTATCATAGTCTTTTTAGTTAAGTTTAAAATTCAAATATTTCACATACTTTTCCAGAAAACAACATTAAGAGATCTTGCAATTTTAGATCAGTATTTCCACATAGTCATAATGGGTTGGAGGTAAATGCTTCTTACCTTTGAACTGGAATTACATCCTCCATATTATGTGTCAGGGCATTGTAGGCATTTAACTTTACCTTGCCTCTCTTGCATGATTTGTTCTACTTGAAATATAGGTTAGTCCTATTCAGTACTCAGAATATAGGTGCCCATATATAATATAGCATACATATAGAATATAGCACACAGGTACCCATATATAATAGGTGTATATAGATTAAGTTATCTGAGATCTCTAAAATGTGAAGCAATTACACAATATTTTAGTAGTTTGATGTAATCTCTGAATCAGCCTGCCTGCTTCAAATCCCCATTTTACCACTTAGAAGCTCTGCACTATTAAGCAAATCATTTAATCTTCTGTAACATGGTTTCTTCAGCTGCAAAATGGACCATGGTAATTTTGTTGGAAAACTCAAGTGAGAAAATGAATAAAAACTTTTAGCAAAGGGTCTAACAATGATAGCTATCGTTAGTTTATAGAGACTGGGCATCAGGACTCGTGTCTCTTGGAACCTGCATGGCCCATTGGCATTGTAATCATTCTGCTACCATTCTCCTGAGCCTCCCTGGTCCATACTCTCTGGAGCTTCACAATGAAAACCTCACTGGAGCTCTTAGTGGGCACTGGATGAGCCACTGAAACATCTCAACTTCCTACTTGACCCCCAGTGCTTCTTATAGGGTAAATAAACATGACCTGTGAGATGACCCCACTCCACCCCGATTTGTGTTTCTAAATGGTCATAAGTAATCCAATCCAATTCATAATCATATTACATGATTTCTTAGGCAAATGATAGCCCGGAATTCCAGCTAATATTCTTTGAAAATTCTGATAGTGTTGTGCAACTGACTGGCCATCCAAGTATATGACTCTTCTCTGTGACCCCTTCCATCAGGACAACTCAGTTGTGAGAAGAATTTAGGTCACTCAGCATCTACAGGCCCAGAGGCAGAGAGGTGGTGTCTTTAAACTTCACATTCAGAAGATAAATCTCTTCTATTTTCAGGCTTAGCTCTTTTTAATGCTTAAAATTTGGGGGGTTGTGCAGCTGTGTAGATAGCAGGATGTTCTCTCTCTCTCTTTTTTTTTTTCAGGACAACAATTTACTAATGACTCAGGAATACATTGGAAAGAATAAATTAAAAGTTTCATATAAACATTTTTTCAGAGTTCAGTCTTGACTCATGAACCTCAGAATAATTTTGGTTAATTTTATGAAAAGGAAAGTACAGCACCTGAATCTGTCCAAGATCTTCTGAACTGAAATCGCAGGAATGTGTCGTTTTCTCTTTTTTGATCCCCCTGGATAATACTGAAACACATCAAATTTGAGAATTAAGAAATCAGTAGTTAGAGAAATGTGATAATGTATAAGGAAGTAATTGGGGTCACGACAGCAACAAATGCCATTATAATGAGGAATACAAAATTGTGGAGCCAGCTCTTTAGGTGTGTGGAGGTGGCCCTGGCTCTAAAAATGTAAAAACTAAAACAAAAAAGCACAAAAAATACACAAGAAAAAAATTCATGATTAAGTATTAAAATGAATCATGCTGATGGTTGGGAAGTTCCCCTGGAGGAGGAAATGGCAACCTACCTCAGTATTCTTGCCTGGGAAATCCCGTGGATAGAGGAGCCTGGTGGGCTACAGCTCATGGGGTTGCAAAGAATTCAGACACGACTGAGTACTGTAAACATAAGTCCTATAGGGTATCAGTCATCAGCTATCACAGATGCTAATGGTTTGAGAAGGAGGGGATATGATGTGAGGCAGGTCTTAAAATGTGATCAAGATGTGGATTGGATGGATGAAAGAGAAAGAGATATTGTGGTAGGAAAAGAAATGGTATGAATAAATCTGGAGTTGTAATAAAGTTTAGATTAATGGAGAGTTGAGAGGACGTATTTGGCTCAGTGATAAAGAAGCTGCTTGCCACGCAGGAGATGCGGGTTCCATTTCTGGGTTGGGAATATCCTCATGAGAAGGAAATGGCAACCCACTCTAGTATTCTTGCCTGGGAGATCCCATGGACAGAGGAACCTGGTGGGCTACAGACCACGGGGTTTCAAAAGAGCTGGACATATCTTAGCGACTAAAAACAACAATTGAGGATGAAGAGCATACACATTTGTGTAAGTGCTTCCAAAAGTCATAATCACAAGATCTGAGACGCAGTGATTTCAAACGGCATTGGTTTTTGAGTAAAGGTGGTCTCTTGATCCAACATAGAGAACACACACATCTTTTTAAAGTAGTGAAATCTGACCATGCATTTGACCAACAGAGCCTCTTGTCCTCACCTTGAACCTGGTCTGGAATTATGTGGACCAGCTTCATTTTGGGCAAAAGGAGATAGTAAATCTATCCAAGGCAGAGGAAGCACCTGTGAGAGCAATGTGACCCTATTGAAAAAGAATGTGGATTTGAAAAAGGGAAAAATAAGTTGATAGCCAGAGATTTACCTGCCTCTTCTTGATTCTTCAGCTGCATCTCAAAGGACCACTCCTCTGCTTTGGAAACTCGAGCGTACCTCTCTGGTAATCCATGTGTGCAAGCAGGATCAATCTACAAAGCAGAGCTTTATAAAATATTGTTGCTGAAATGGGAACTGGCAGCCTCATTCATTTTAAATAAGACTAAAACATAGATTCACATTCTGTTTCAAGGTTTCAGATTGCATTTAATATTTCTTATGCTAAATCCCAGATCGTGGTTGAAAAACCCACAGAAGATTAAACTCATGTTCTTTCTTATACTCTTGTAACGTTAGAAAAATAACGTTTTTGCTCTTCCTTGTTTTTTTTTTTCCCATCCTTTAACCAGGTTAGTGTCACTCATCCACACTGCTCTGGGACTGTGCTAGGTGGCCAGACTCACTAAGGCACGATGTGCACAAGATTGGGTTGCTAAGAAATTCGGTTGAAAGGAAAAGGAAAGTGAAAGTCACTCAGTCATGTCCGACTCTGTGACCCCATGGACTATACAGTTCATGGAATTCTCCAGGCAAGAATACTGGAGTGGGTAGCTTTCCCCTTCTCCAGGGGATCTTCCCAACCCAGGTATGGAAACCAGGTCTCCCGCATTACAGGCAGATTTTTAATTCATTTGGTTGAGATCCTATTCAAATACTTCTGTGGCAAGAAAGATGTTGTGTGCATAAAAGACTCGCATGTTGTAGAGGGGTCAAAAGTTTCCATAATCTTAGAAAGGTATTATCAGCCTTCTCTCATGCCTTGGCCTAGGAATGACACTGATCCCTATTCCACACCATGGTTTAAGATAGAATATTCATGTATGTGCTGTGTTCTGCAGTGAATGTCTATTATTATTTCAGCCATGCAACTTAGAATCCCCCTTTGGTAAAAATGTCATTTTCCCTTGGAGGAACTGTAATTTTTATTATCTCAAGTGCCATGCCCTGGCAGGGTCTGAACCCACTTCCAGCTCCAGAGAGAGGCATGTGATGTGTGATTTAGGATTAAACTTCTCCCTTAGCCACAAAATTGGATGCACAGATAGGGAACAAACTTAGAACTAATAAAACTAATCTTAGGATGTATTTGGAATGAGCAAGAGAGGGATGTTGTTTGTTTCTTTTGGAAATTCTCTAGCCATCTTTCATCACAAAGTAAGAGTTTGTTTGCAATGGGGTCAATACAGAGACGAAAGTGGCACCCACATATAGGGAGAAAACTAAATTGATAATATTTGCCTCTTGATGTATATGGCATATGAAGATACATGTTATCTTTGATTTGTGTGTGTGTGTGTGTGTGTGTATGTTTATGGAAAAATATATTTTATTTCAAGTCATTAGGATAAGACTCAGAGGTATATTGTTAAATGTCAGTGGTATGCTGACAAATGTTTGTAACTGGCTCTGTAGAGAGGGAGAGAAACTAGTATGGGAGTGGAAATAAAGCTCCAGTTTATAATATTTGCCAATGGTAGAACAGTGTAAATGTTGTACCATGCCAATTTCAAGCTACCAGCCTGATGCAACTAAACATGGACCTGGAAAAAGATATGTATAATTGGCTCTTGCAAGCTCGTAAGAACTGGCTCTCAAACATCACACTTTTTTTTTTTTTTTTCAATCTGAAAAATGTTGCTATGACAAGATGATGCCTGGAACACTTCCTTCTTAGTTTGTCAGTCGAGGATGAATAATAATATCTCCATTAAAACTGCACTGGCAGTAGATTTAGAATACTCGAAATAATTCACCAAACTTACATTAATGGAAGGTAGTATGTGGCAGATGCACAAGCATAGGGGTTGGTCAGACTCAAACTGTGTGTGGCATTTAGATTTCTCGGTCACTGTAGAAACCTGGGAAAAGTCAATTAAATTCTCTGAGTCTCATTTTACACATCTATAAAACTGGGATGTACTAATACCTAAAACATGGAGCTGATAGAACTAAAAGTGGTGTTCTATATGAAAGAGCTTTAGTATAATGCCTAGAACATGGTAAGTTCTTAATGCATGATAATTATTGTAACTCCCAGTAAGCAATCCACTACTTTTCCCTCCTCTTCTTCTAGGGGTTCTATTATATACATGGTAAGTCACTGGTACTCATCTCCCAGGAAATTGAGGCTTTGTTCATCTATTTTTCACTCTTCTCAGATTAATTTCTGCTGATCATTATCCCAGACCCTATCTTCTTTTGTAGTTGCAATTGACTATTAAGACAATTGGTCCATTTTTCCAATTCAAATATTTCACTCTGAGATCCTAGAATTCCCATTTACTTTGTTTTACAAGAATTAACCTGCTGATTTTTCACCTTGAGATCACTTCTTTTCTGCTAATTTGGCAACTCTGTCATAGTGACACTTTTTCTATTCACTGATTTTTCTCTCAATCCTAGCTAAAATAGTTATTTTTTCACATTTTTAAAAAGTTTTGACTGTGCATTGGACATTTTAAATGTTACACTGTAGACTCTGGCCTCTGCTATCTTCCTGTGAAGTGTTCATTTTATCTTAGCAAACAAATTATTAGTTCATCACATTGAAATTTTGCATTGCTTATACTTTGTTAGTTTTTTTTTTTTCTTTCTTTCTTTCTTCAGATTTGCCCTTAGTCTTAAGGTGAATTCTTAGTCCTGGGATCCAGTCTCTATTTCTAAGGCTTAACCTCTCTGATGTTTCAATGGAAACCTCAGTGTTCTTACAACACCTGTTTAATTTGTAGGATTCAAACTCCAAACTCTCCATTTACTTTCCCCTGTTGTGAGTGAGTGAAAGTCCCTCAGTCGTGTCCAATTCTTTGTGACCCCATGGACTATAGCCCATCAGGCTCCCCTGTCCATGGAATTCTCTAGGCAAGAATACTGGAGTGGGTAGCCATTCCCATCTCCAGAGATATTCTCAACCCAGGAGTTCAACCAGGGTCTCTTTCATTGCAGGCAGGTTCTTTACCATCTGAGCCTTCAGGGAAGCCCTCCCCTGTTGTAGTGAGCAGCTAAGATTTCTACTCAGTATTTTCAGTTTTTCCATGATTGCTTTCTGTTGAGTTTCTGGAGTTTTTCCTGTACATGTGAAATTCAGGGATGGGCTATGGATTTGAGATTAGTTCATATGTAAATATTGGAGCTGCCCCAACTGTGGCTCTTTCCTTTTTTGAGTTATTCTCTCAATTTCCAGTCACTATGGCAGCTGCAGTTTCTGTCATCTACCACATCACACCTATAATCCTATAGTTTTCTAAAGTAGAAGTATATCATAATAATGTGGAGTGCCTCCCAAGGATAAAATCTATAAAACAAAGATGTCACACAGTGTTTTTTCCTTCATTCGAAGCTCAATTAATCTCACATTTTTGCCTGCTCTTTCTAATTCTATAGTACTTGCAAATGTATTTTTATGATTTTTTCTAGAATTTACAATTTTTATTTAAGGAGGTTTAATATAATACAAAGCACTCTGGTGTTACTGAAACTGGAATCAGCCCTTTCCCTTTTAATTTCTAACATTACTAGGAAGTTTATTTGTTACTGATCTACTGAGCTTTGTCTTCATTGTATTCAAGAAACATGCTTTCAGAAATATTATCTTTTGCATTTCTGGGATTGAGAGTAAGTGAGACTATAGCTTATGCTTAGCATTTTAGATGAATAACACATTTCAAATATAGTTATTAAGTAGCTCTGTTTCATAAACATTGCTTCTAATTGCATTGAAATATTTTTGTGATAATAAGTTTCGTTTATATAAGTATCAGTTTTTTCGACTACTAGAAAAAAAAGTCATATATTTTTATTGTGACCTAGGGTCCTTCTAACCATTTCCTAAAGAATGATTTCTTAAGGATTTTGAGAGGAGTAATGACTTCACTTTTACTATCCAGGGTACAGAAGTAAGGAGCATCACCTTGTGCATGCCGTGCTAAGTCGCTCCAATGGCGTCTCTTTGCAAGCCTATGGATTGTAGCCCGCCAGACTCCTCTGTCCATGGGATTCTCCAGGCAAGAATACCAAAGGGGCTTGCCAAGACATCCTCTGGGAGATGGCCCCTAAACAGTGATCAAACCTGTGTCTCTCATGTCTCCTGCATTGGCAGATGGGTTCTTTACCACTAGCACCACCTGCTAGTCATGACTTATTCCTTGCAATCAGAGACAGCTGAACCTTCATATAGATGATCATCCGAAAAGAAAGACAGAAGCCAGTTTGGATGCCCAGAAAATAGGTGACATATTGGATGGTGTCAATCAGGCCTCCTTTTATGCAGATTAGAGTTTGGCTTGTGCGTTTCTATCAGCCTAAGCTTCTTCAGTCACCCTCAGTAAACCTAGGCTCTGCCCCAGCTGCCTCCAAACCTGCCAAATATAAAATGTAAATCAGTTCAGGCTGCTAAAAAAAAAGAAAGAAAGAAAAAAAAAAAACCCAGCCACTAAGAAAATGAGCAGAAGAAACTTCAAAACTCTCCATCCCACTGACTTATAAGAAGCTTCTAGGATGAAGAGCTACAATATATTCCACATCCCTTATTATGTAAAATGATGCATCAGGCCTACACTGAGTAAAAGTTCAATTATTCAGACTAGAAGGGAAGTTCTTATTTCAGCTGTAATCTTAATTAAGATTGATTTGAAATCTAGCTTAGGGTTTTCCTTGACAAAAGGTATCAGAGAGTAAGGTCCAGAGGTACAAAGAGATTCTTGGTCTAGAATTCCTTTCCAAGTTTCATCAGCAAGGGGAAATCATCACAGCTTTATTTCCTTATGGTTTGTTTATAATCCATTTTGTAACACTTCGGTTACAAAATATAGACTCAACTGTGTCACCTGATTTCCTTCAAATTCAGAAGTCCAAATTAATATTGTTCAGAATGCCATGTGTCAACTATGATTTGAGTTTTCATCCTATGGTTTCAGAGAATCCCCATAGTCACTGTAGATACTTTGTGCTTTCCAAGTAAAGAAAATTGAGATATTCTGGAGACAATAGGCAATGGGTATGTAATCACAGATACCTACACTCTCTATGGCATCATCAGGTGTCCTGGTTACAGAGTTTATTTAACATTTTGTTGTTTCCTTCAGACTGCAGCTGAGTTAGCTGTAGGTGAGCTAAAGTATGTTAATGTGGGCATATGACTTTTAAATCCACCAGTTACACATGTTTACACTGCACATCACTCTTGCCATTCATTAATTCATTCACATTTAAACAATAAATGAAAGTATAAGATGTAACTTGTCTTTCAGTTTCTAAGTTGTGTCTGACTCTTTGTGACCTTTTAGGCAATAGCACACCAGGCTCCTTTGCCCTCCACTACCTCCTGGAGTTTGCTCAAACTCATATCCATTGTGTCAGTCATGCCATCTACCTCATCCTTTGCCACCTCCTTCTCCTTTCACCTTCAATCTTTCCCAGCATCAGGGTCTTTTCCAATGAGACTGCTGTTTGCATCAAGTGGCCAACGTATTCAAGCTTCAGCTTCAGCATCAGTCCTTTCAGGGTTGATCTCCTTTAGGATCTCCTATTCAGGGTTGATCTCCTTTAGGATTGACTAGCTTGAGCCCCTTCAGCCCAAGGGACTCCCAAGAGTCTTCTCTAGCACCAAAGTTCAAAAGTATCAGTTCTTCGGCACTCATTCTTCTTTATAGTCCAACTCTCATATCCATACATGACAACTGGAAAAGCCATAGCTTTGAATATACAGACCTTTGTCAGAAAAGTGACAACTCTGCTTTTTAATACACTGTCTAATTTTGTCATAGCTTTCCTTCCAAGGGACAAGCGTCCTTGAATTTCATGGCTGTAGTCACCATTGACAGTGATTTTGGAGCCCAAGAAAAGAAAATCAGTCACTGCTTTCATAGGTAACTTGTAACTTTGTATGTAACTTTCACTATGTAACTAGGGTACATCTAAATTTGATTAGAAGAGATAGCTGGGTATGAGATAAAAAGTGTAAGTAGTGTCAGACAATTTCCCAAATCAAACAATTTTCCTCTAATAGTCTCCCACTGGGACCAGATTTTGTCACTGGAATTTAGTTTTCAGTTAAGTCATGGCCCCTTTGAAAGGGCATATTTTAGACTGTGTGGTAGTGGAGGATTTGAAACAAGGAAAAGGCTAATTTTATTTTTGATATCTATTCTGAATTATCACTAGGCCATGTCAGGTGGGTATATTGTTCTGAATTAGGGGGACAGATTGGGGTTAGAGACTTGAGTTTAGAAGGGTCTGCCTATACAGCATAGCAGAGGTAATATATAATTGGCCAAGGAGAGGTTTAAAATGAAGATTAGATGCTTGCAGAAAGCCTTTGAGACTTGTAATATTATTGCATTTTCAACAGAAGAAAATGAGTCCCATGGAGTTTATTTAATTTTTACATGATCAGTAAGTTGTGAAGCCAATAACAGAACCAAGTTTCCTCTCTATCAATCCCAGAGTATTTTTATTAAGCCATGATCGCTTTCTTGCCCATGAATATATGTAGTGGGACTACCACATACTCAGCATGTGTAAGACACTATACAGATAATAAAACAAGAATAAGTCAGGAGTATTTGATCTGCCACAAATTAAAATGGGGTTTTTAAAAATGAATTTAGAGTCAATCTCTTTATCTTCATTTCTGGCACTCCTCTCTTTTAGGGCTTTCATGGTGCCACTTAGAGCTTTCCAGTAATTATCTTTCCCAGACTTGGTCACCTCTTTCCAAGTGATTGTCTGAACCATCCTACCATAATTATCTTCTGAAGATGCCAAATATTTTATTTTTGTTAAAGAGAAAATTTTTAACTCTTTAGCCCAACATTCAAGGTTCCCTTAGTCTGGTCTAACATACATTCCAGGTTTATTTTACTTTTATCCCCAGCATGATATATATATATATATATTTTTTTTTTCCCTCCAGCCACGCTGTTCCTGTCACTATTCTCCTATTTTAGCTATTTATTGCTATGCAATAATATACACAAAACTTAGAGGTAAGATCAAGACTTCAATATCATTGTCTCTCATGGCTCTTGGTGCTGTCTGAACTAAGCTAGGCAATCCTTGCTTGGCATCTTTGCAGTTAAAGACAGGCATCAGCTGGGGCTGATGCTGCCTCAAAAACTTCTTTATCCACAAGTCTGGTACATGAACTGGGAATACCCAGACCTGGGGGATGAATCAGCTGGATATCCCCAGGCATTTTCATCTTTCTCTAGTAGTTTATCCATGTGGTCTCCCCAGCATAGCAACTTCAGAGCAGACAGATTTCATTTTTTTTTTTTTTAGACAGATTTCTTACATGGTAGTTTTGGGTTCTAAAAGAGAAAGCTAGGCAAAGGCTTTTAACATATTTTATGATCTAGCCTTGAAGGAAGTTGTGAGGCATAATTTTGCCACACTCTATTTGCTATAAGCAAGTCACCAAGGTCAGGATATATTCCAGGCATGTAGAATAATTAGACACCAACTCCTATCTGTAGAAATGTAAATGTGTTATGTGGTTTAGGTGGTTTAGTTGCTAAAGTCATGTCCACCTCTTGCGATCCCACGGACTGTAGCCCCGCAGGCTCCTCTGTCCATGGGATTTCCCAAGAAAGAATACTGGAGTGGGTTTCCATTTCCTTCTCCAGGGGATCTTACCAACTCAGGGATCAAACCCAGGTCTCCTGCATTGCAGGCAGTCTCCTGCATTGCAGGTGGATTCTTTACAGACTGAGCCACTAGGGAAACCAAAAATGTTATACCACCAAGCAAACATTTTTTTATGCTTTCAAAATATTTAATAGAATATTGCTGCTGCTGCTGCTAAGTCGCTTCAGTCGTGGCCGACTCTGTGCAACCCCACAGAAGGCAGCCCAGCAACTTCCCCCGTCCCTGGGATTCTCCAGGCAAGAACACTGGAGTGGGTTGCCATTTCCTTCTCCAATGCATGAAAGTAAAAAGTGAAAGGGAAGTCGCTCAGTCATGTTCAACTCTTAGCGATCCCATGGTCTGTGGCCTACCAGGCTCCTCCGTCCATGGGATTCTCCAGGCAAGAGTACTGGAGTGGGGTGCCATTGCCTTCTCCATAATAGAATATTAGGACATTAATATGACATAAATGCTCTATTTTGCATTAATAGAGGTTTTATTTACCATGACCACATAATTTTTTGACACTCATCAAAGTCCTATTTATTTTATTTATTTATTTATTTATTTTCAATTATTTTTATTAGTTGGAGGCTAATTACTTCACAACATTGCAGTGGGTTTTGTCATACATTGACATGAATCAGCCATGGAGTTACACGTATTCCCCATCCCGATCCCCCCTCCCACCTCACCCCCCACCCGATTCCCCTGGGTCCTCCCAGTGCACCTGGCCCGAGCACCTGTCTCATGCATCCCACCTGGGCCGGTGGTCTGTTTCACCATAGATAATATACATGCTGTTCTCTCGAAGCATCCCACCCTCGCCATCTCCCACAGAGTCCAAAAGTCTGTTCTGTACATCTGTGTCTCTTTTTCTGTTTTGCATATAGGGTTATCATTACCATCTTTCTAAATTCCATATATATGTGTTAGTATGCTGTAATGATCTTTACCTTGCTGGCTTACTTCACTCTGTATAATGGGCTCCAGTTTCATCCTTAATATTGGTTAACTGCCACTTTTGGGAAATCTTCACTTATCACTGCAGCCACTGGTGATATTAGAACTACTTTATCCAATTCTTTAAAAGCATACAGCACAAGGTAATGTCTTGCATGTGCATGTCCTATTTCTTCAAGTAGAAAGATATGTTGTTGTTTAGTCGCTAAGCCGTGTCCAACTCTTTTGCAACCCCATGGACTGTAGCCCTTCAGGTTCCTCTGTCCATAGGATTTCCCAGGCCAGAAATACAACCCAGTAGTGGGTGGTTATTTCCTTCTCCAGGGGATCTTCTCAACATAGGAATCAAACCCACATCTCCTGCTTGGCAGGCAGGTTCTTTATAATGAGCACTTAAAAGAAAATACCATCTTTGAATGACTAGTTCAATGATTCAGAATATCAAAGTGTCAGTTATGATATCAATAATCGAAACAGAAGTCACTCCATAATTGATAAAAACACAGAATTTTCTTAATTCCCTGGTTGAGTGGGGCTATAGTAGAACAGATTTGAAGATGAGGAAGCCTCAGTTTTAATTTAGAGACTTTTGACAGAGCAAATCCCATCCACTCCAAGTCTCAACTCTACATAATCATAACATTCTAATAAGATCCCTTGGGCGGCAACTTGGAGAAAGGAAAAATTAATTATCCCAGACTGCAGTGTAATTTTTTGGTATAATATCCTTTTGAATCCAGCAATCTTGGATCTGTTACAGAGTTTAGACCCTTCAGCCTTTTTTTTTTTTTTTTCATGGTAACTGGGTGGCAGTAGCCTAGAAAAGCCTCTAGTCTTGGCAAATACTCATTAAAATAGAAGATCGTGCAGAGCCCCTGGAGGAACGCTTCATCAGGAAGCCAATTTGTTTAGATTCAACCCTTGACTCTGTTTAGAACTTTAAAACCGCTACCTTATTTCCTATTTTATTTTCTTAACCTGTAATTAATTACTGCCTATTATAAATTCCCATACTACAGGAAGCATTTATCTGCAATATTAGCTCATGTGGAAGGAAGTTAGATCTGTGAAGAGAGGATGCTGAGTGATTACAGAATCTCAGGACATAACATGCTAACTCTAGAAATAGCTCCCTGACTTGGGGTATGACCTGAGACATCCATCCATAGAGAACACTTCCATCAGAAATGTGTGATCCAGTGGGAAGCAGCAGGTGCTCCTGGACCAAAGGTGGCTACCAAGACTGGACTCTAGGTGCTGGGGAGTTTGTCAGGTCTTGGCTTTGATTCTAAAGTGAGTACAGTTCTCTCCCACCAACAAAGAACTAAGTAAAGACAGATACGTTTATATTCAGGTTTATGACAGAACAGACTAATCTTTGTTAAATAGTGAATTTTATTCAAATTTGATTTCTGAATCTTGGCATCTTAGAATATTAAACCTTTTAGAGTTTTTATTTCTTATCCCTTATCTTACATACAGATCAGACTATCGGCATTCATTATTTTAAGACTCACCATGAGGTATGTATTGTTATATCATATTTAAGAGGAGAAATGTGAGGTTCAGAGAAGTTAAGTAGTTTTTCTTAGGCCTAGATTATCAGTGGTAGACATGTGGTGGTAGAACTTAGGTATGTCTTTCCAAAACATACATTCTTTCAACTGCACTCTAGTTTATAAATATTTACTTGCTAATATACAAAATAAATGTGTTACATGAAACACTTGTTCTAGAGAACAAAAGGAAGACTGAACTAAGAGGGAATGTTCTTTCGCAGACATCAAGGAATCCTGCTCATATTTGCTGAAAAAACTAGTACTCAGAGAAATGCACTAGGAAAAGTTTATGTCAGTCATTTTATTTCCGGCTTGATCGTCCCTTTCCCCAATTTATTCAGTAGATGTTTAGATATGCTCCACTGCTTTGGTCTTTAAGAGTTTTGTGATATGATAAAATGGATATAATACCCATAAGCTGCTCTCCCAGGAGAGGAGCATAAGGACAGCTGAAATTGAAACCACATTGTCTTACTGGTGTAAACACTACTAATACCCAGATTCATATGATACTTTCTCCTATATATATTTACTGAATGAGTAAATGAATAAATATTATTTTTCCTCCTTCTTTCTCTTCTCTCCTAAGTACATTAACTAGTACCTACGCTGTGTTGTGACTATAACAAATAAGGCCTTATCTTTGGCCTCAATAGTTGTACAGTCTAGGGAGGAAAGACAATGTGAAGGACTGTCTCAGGATTCAACATACAAAGGAAAGAATGATTCTGAAGGAGGTTAAGAGCAGGGAGTGATCATGACAGTGTCCTCACAGAATCCTGAATTAACTTTCAGCTCAATCAACCAGGAATATTATCCCCATTTGTTAGATGAGGTGACAGAGGCATAGAGAGACTAGAGAACTTTTCCCAATCCAAAGTTGATTAAAAAAACAAAAGTTGATAAAGGAGGACTAAAATTCCTTCACCTGCCTTCCACTTTGTGCTACATATTCTTTATAAAAGAATAGAAAATTAAAAAATTCCAGTATAAACAGAAAAATTCTAATGTTCAAGTATCTTATAATGTAACAATGAATACATAATGGTAGCTCATATCTGGTTAAAATATTCAAAGTTGATCAAGTTAGACTTATGAATTATGACTCAGACAAATCTATTAACACTGGGATAATTTAGAACTTTAGCATTAAGAATTTATTTAACTGAAAGCAAGACTCCTTCCCTCTTCCCAGCTTTTACATCGTTTCACATTGCAGCCAAAAGGGAAAATTAACCTTATGAAGATATCAATATTTGCTCAGACTATAGATGATATAGCTCAATCCCAGGCACCCTCTCACTTGTAACCCCACTTCAGGATTTCAGTTCTGAGAGTTTCCCCAGGTCTGCGGTATGAAAACACAAAGTGCTCAGCTTTTAACAAGCCAGGGCATCTGGAGCCCTACAATGCTGTTGACTCTTTCATAGCAGATATCGTAAGGAATTCACCAAATACACAGCTTTACCCCACTTTCAGAGCAACTCTACCTCTCTAGTAATGAAAATTACTTGAACCCTTTTTCATAATGCACAAAATAGGGTAAGTCAATTAAAACGTATTCATGCTGTAAATATTTCATCTTGGGAAATATTTAGAAGAAACAAATCCTGCTCTCAGGAAACTCTCCACTGGTAAACAAATGTGTAAGATCCTGGAGGTCAAGGAATGAAGATTTTACTTCCAAATCCTCCATTTCCAATAATCTGGGATCAATAGTTAATTACTGAATAAATGGACAAATGATTCAATGCATTCATTTAATATTCATGTATTCATTCATTCAACACATATTTATTGGATTTCAGTACAGACAGTGGCAAAATAATAGCTATGGAAGACAGTGTAAACTGCAGGCTGGGCTTATATGGGAAGAATTTGCTGGGGTCTTCCAGGAGAGGTAGAAAGAAATAGATTAAAGGAGGGAACAGAGAAGGCATAGAAGGAGAGACTATTTTACATAATGCATGAGAAACCAGTTTAAGCACAGATATATATGAAGAAAATAGTCCTCTGTCTCTGCTAGGAATTTAGAACCACTTTGCTGGTAGTAAATGGTATTTTCATTTGTTTCCCCATTGATATTTGATTCTATCCATTTCTTTGAACTGTTGAATGTTTTACCATCCAGATAATTCAGTGTTCCTTCCTCAGAAACATGTAGTCTTGAATATTTCCACTAATTGTTGGAAACCTTTTTCATCATTCACTTTTGCTGGTAAGGGGAGATAAGTTAAAAAGAAAAATAGGAAAGAGCCAATGACAAAAATGTTTCACCATATACTTGCCCCATCAAACTTCACCTCCAGTCTTTCTTAATTTCTTCCCATTGCCAAGACCTCTCTCCTCTTCCATATTAATGCAGTGGTGCACTTGTACTTCTTTTTCAAGACTCACATTGCCTACATCCTTTTCATGGCTGACCCTGGACAAACACTGCTCTCAGGGAAGACATCTCTGGCTCCCTGAACTCAGCCTGGAAAAGAAGTCTCTCACCCTTTAGCATCCTGTGCTTACACATTCTCCATTTATAGCTGGATCTAAGGGCTCAAATCATGCCAACAAAATCTGTTCCCCTGCCTTTTATCCCAATGTTAGACACATTCTGGGGAAAAGTTCTTCCTATGTTAGATTCTGGGCCGCCATCTCTGAAGGAAAAGATGGTCTTCTTGAATTTGCTATAATAAAAAGATCAACAAAAGCATTAACTGGCAAGAGACTGAATTATGTGCTTACCCCTAGGACCGGGATATATTGTTTACCCAAACTGAATGAACTGAATGTGGAAAAGTGATGATTTCTCAAGTGTACATTGGAGGGGACCAGAGGGTAAAATTATGTAGAAAGGGCAAGTTAAATAATTAGAGGGAGCTAAATGGATTGAAGGAAGAATGACCTTGAAATTATTGGACAACCCTACTCGCACCCAACACACACACATACATGTACATATGAAAAAAAGGAGAAATACCAGCCTTGATATCACTAGTATTCAACAAAAAAGAAGCCATATTTCTCCTATAGAATGTTTCATTTGGCAGTTAACCAAAGGTCTTTGCTGAAATGATGGATTTGGGACTCAAATTAAATCTTAGTTTCTGCTGGGAGCTACTGGACAGTAGTGAACTGGCTTTTGCTGAACAACCATGTTGATTCAAACATTTAGCCGGAGTACTGTGGACATTATCTCATTTAAGCAGAACAACAATCTGGACTATCATTATCTCTGCTTCATAGATGAAGAAATAATCTTTAAAATTTTAAGCAACCTACTTGAGGGTCTCACAGATGGTGAATGATCAAAAGAGGATTGATTCTGGCTCTGTATGCAAAATAGCCCTTGCTTATTCCACTATGTCGTGGAGTATTCCCTCTCTCCTGACTGGTAGGTGGGCGAAGTTCTGGCTTTCCACTTGGCACATTGACAGATCCCCTTTCCTCTCATTTCTCATAGATAAACCTTTCTGATTCTAAAAAACAAACAAAAAAAAAGATAGTACAGAAAACGAACCCCTTTCCTGCCAATTGAGGCTTCTTTCTCTGATGCTCTCTGATGTTTCTCTGATGTGGAGAAGCAGTCATGCTAATAATAGGCTGAAGTCACATAGTACTGGGGAGAGTGGTTGTTCCCAGGGGAAGTGATATGGAGGTGTGCATATGCAATCAGCTCTTATGCAGAATTTTGGCTTTATTACCAAGATGCACTAGTAATAATTTGAAGGCTATTTACATGGTTTGTTGCCTACTTTTGTGAACTATTGACCATCTGTGTGTGTTGCCAAGGAAATGGACCGGGAAAGAGGAGAATAAGATTTATTTGTGCTGGTCATAAGCAGAAAAGAGATGTTTCCAAGCAAAGGTTTGATAAAAATAAATCAACCTGTAGCAAATTCTCTAGACACAAATTACATAGAATAATGAAAACAGGTTGATGGAAGTTTTTGCTAATACTATAATTTTTATGAATTTGTTGTCTTTCAAAATAAAGCATAAATAACTGATAGATGAGAATTATAAACACAAATGAGTTCACAAAATATTTACCTTCAACAAAGTGGATTTGATACTATTTGACAATATACATAAACACAGAAACCAGAATTCTTTTTAACTTGTTCCTTTAGCTTTTCTTCATTGAAATATACCATTGCTGAGACTTAACAGGGACTTGCAAATGCATCTGCACTTATGATGCTATGGAACCCTTCTCCAAATGCCAATATCTTAACTAAAGAGCAAAATATACTTGGAGCTCTCCTTATTTAGGGTTATAGTGGTCACTCTGCTGAGTGTTTTCAAACCATCCCAAAGGTGCACATTTAAGAGTAATTACAACTATCCCCTAGGGTTTCTGTGGAAGTCAAAGAGACAAGGAGGGATGTGAATTAAGTCAGCAGCGAGGCCGGTGGGTGTGCAGGAGCACATAACGGAGCTCATGAAAGTCTCTGCCCGACTCTCCTGCATCTGTGTCCCGTGCATGCTGCGCATGCTAAGTCACTTCAGTCGTGTCCGACTCTTTGTAAACCTACAGACTGTAGCCCACCAGGCTCCTCTGTCCATGTGATTCTCCAGGCAAGAATACTGCAGTGGATTGCTGTGCCCTCTTCTAGGGGATCTTCTCAACCCAGGAATCGAACCCTGGTCTCATTGTTTCCTGCATTGGCAGGCGGGTTCTTTACCACTAACGCCACCATCAGCATTGATTCCCTACAATCTGGGGCCCATATAGCACAGGGGTTAAGAGTACTAAATTCAGACTTCCTGGCCTAGATTCCCAATTTCACTATTCCCTCAGATGCCTGGTCTATAAAGATAATAATACCTATTTCATACAGTAGTTAGTGGACAGAGAGAGAGATAGAAAGAGAGATTGGGTTGAGCATAATTATGCATCAATTGTCAATCATACTCCAAGTGATTTAATGCCAATATAGAAACAACACAGAATTCTTTACAACACATATTCTTAAGAGCATTATTAATCCATTATTAAATTGAGATATAACCAATTTTCCAATCCTATGCTGAAATTATTCTGAACTGCTGCTCAGATAGTTGAGCTGGAGGAAGGAGTAGGGGCTGGCTAAGATACTCAGAAAGAGGACAAAGACTGTCTGACACCCCTAGAGCTTCTGATCAACTCCTCCTGTCACTCTTCATTAATCCAGTGTGGTGATTTACAAGACCTTAAAATTACCTAGTTTTGGAAATTTATCAATGCATATGCTAACATAATAAAAGTTTCAGATTCATATAGAGGCTTCCATAAAAATGACAGTAGAATTTGTCTCTGCAACTTAGGGTGTGGAGAAGGGAAAATGTAGAGAATGTCATCTGGCAGTATCTTTACTGAGTGGGGAAATACCATGAAATTTATTCTTTCACTTAACAGGAAAGTTGATTAACCATCAATACTGATAATTACTGGACTAATGCTTTTATATTAACGGGATTTGGTGCATTCACTCTAGCTATGCTCCTTTATTTGAACAGGAAGTCAGGATAAATTTCTCTTACCCTGACTCCCCAAGAAAATTCTTAGCTTAAACTAAGCAATAAATACATTCTGATGGGAAACTGAAACATGACAAGAGTGGTGGAAAAGTCTGGTTTGCTCTATTATTCTGACTGGCTGGCAGAGGAAAACTACATTGAATTTCTCCCTTCTGACTTGGTCCAATTGAGCATTGCTTCTCTTCCATATGTCCACCTCCCATCACTTCACATGAACCGAGTCAATGAGTGAGAAGAACAGTCTCTCACTAAGTGCTCTTGGTAACATGGGAAACTGGCCCTATCTCTTTAGGCAATACTTGCTTATTTATGTTTTGTACTAACTCATACTGTTTTCCTTGACTACAGAATGACCCTGAACCTCTGGAACAGTAGATTGAACCACCCATTGGTCTTTGAGGTGGGTTGAACAAACATTGCCTTCTCTCCAATAGGTGTTCTGAATGCAGACTCAGGGATGATTTGGACAGAGTGAGTTGTTGCTTTTGTGTGGAATTACAATATGCACATTTCGGAGTCGCGGGGGTCTATCTTCTTCAATCATATGGCTTCCATAGCAGACAAAAGGGATCTGCAAAGAGATAAGGGAGAAGGAGAGAGAGAGAAAGAATCAAGGAGAAATAGCTATGAGGAATAACAGAGAAGGTAAATAGCCATGTCCTGGGTTCCCAGAAGTTAATTTTCTGGGAACTGAAAACTCCTGGAAATCTGGCTGCATGTTTAGTCAGGAAGACAAGTCAGAATGAATTTGACAGGGGCAAACACTGCTTGTTAAGGTGATTATTTGATAGCTTTGTTTCTTACAATTTCTTTGCCTTTTTTTAACAGGATAATCATGCTGGTAGTTGTCAACATGCTCACCGGTTTACCCTGTTTTTTCCCACCATTTCCAACATTTAGACAGTAATTCCATTGCTAATGAGAGGTGTTCCTCAAGCTTTAAGTAACATGTCAAAGCAATTTCTGCATCTTCTATTCGGGGATTGATAATCGTTACCTGAACTACTCATTATTAATTTGATCCCCATAGCCTAATTCAAGAGGCAGCATTAAAATGACACATACTCTTTTCATATCCTCTTCACATAAATTATCCCTCTCTATGACTGAGTTGTTCTTTTCTGGGCATTATAAATAGTCCTTTTAAAAAAGCCACAAAGTAGATCATTTCCATTTGCAGATGTACAGACTGAAGCTCAGAAACTAAAATGGCATATCTAATGCAAAGTGCTGGTACATCAAAGGTTTGGAATAACTATGTCCTAAGCCAAAGCTCTTTCTAGGACCCTATATTTGTCTCTTGTTTTTCCTCAGTATCAAGAATTTAATCTTGGGTTGTCTACTTAATTTTTATGAAATATTGTAACGTTCAGTGGCAAGAACCATGTCAAGCACTTCTGTATTTCATTCTCCATCACAATCACAAGATAAATGTCTTTACTCACATTTAAAAGATGAGAAAACTGAGTCTCAGCAACATTCACAGACTTGGTAAAGCTGCAGTATTTATGATATTTATACATTTTAATGCAGGATATCCCACCCAGGTTTATCTCTCTGTGCTCTCAATCTATACCATTTACTTCAGATCTTTCCTGCTTTCATTATTTTCAGCTATAATTAGTATGTATCAAACTGGGACATTTGAACCAACCATGTGGTTGTCTCATGATCAGAGTATTTAATGCACTAATTTAGAGAAAGAGAAAAGAGAATAGAGGGAGGGGGAGGAAGAAAAGGGTGCTACTAGCAACAGATTACAAAAAGAACCAGGACTCATGCAATTAACAAGAAACCCTCCAGGTCTAAGTCATGGTCTGACACCGAGAAAAAACTAGGATGACTGACTGCAGCAACATCCCTTTTCTGGTTTTCATGCACTCCAGGTCCCATGCTGAAAGTTGCCACTGTAGTAAGTTTCCTATTCTTATTCTCTGAATTCTATTGATAGTCATTTCAACCTGATTACACCTGTCCTGCAGGCCACTAAATGACTGACACATGTGCCTTAAGCTTTCTTCCAGGCTTCCCTATTCCTTGCTTCTTATCATGTTTCCATGTTCATTCACTCTTTCTTCCCACCACCTGCCTCATTCTCTGCTCTCTCTCTCTTCTCTATGCTATGAATTAGAGGCAGAAAGAGGAAGAACAAATCTATTTCTTCTTATGCCTTTTTCTCAAACATATGCCTTAACTTAGTTCTGTAATTAATGAGAAGTAAAGTTCCATCTAGTCAAGGCTATGGTTTTTCCAGTGGTCACGTATGGATGTGAGAGTTGGACTGTGAAGAAAGCTGAGCACCAAAGAATTGATGCTTTTGAACTGTGGTGTTGGAGAAGACTCTTGAGAGTCCCTTGGACTTCAAGGAGATCCAACCAGTCCATCCTAAAGGAGATCAGTCCTGGGTGTTCACTGAAAGGACTGATGGCTGAAGCTGAAACTCCAGAACTTTGGCCACCTCATGCGAAGAGTTGACTCATTGGAAAAGACCCTGATACTGGGAGGGATTGGGGGCAGGAGGAGAAGGGCACAACAGAGGATTAGATGGGTGGATGGCATCACCAACTCGATGGACATCAGTTTGAGTAAACTCCAGGAGTTGGTGATGGATAGGGAGGCCTGGCATGCTGTGATTCATGGGGTCGCAAAGAGTCGGACACGACTGAGCAACTGAACTGAACTGAACTGAACTGAATCTTGTGAGGACATTGTGGGATGTTTGTTTGTTTTTCTTTTTTCTTTTACCACGAGCAAGAATCTCTCCAGTCCAGACCTGGAGAGATGTAGCTTCTATTACTACCTTTTGGCCTCCATTCTGAAGTCTTTATCTACCTGTTCAAGTGATTTTACTACTGCCTCGCTTAACTCCTTCTAGGTGCAGACCCAGCTCATCCCCTCTTGCTTAGACATCAGTGTTTCTTAAGTTTAGTGACTGAACATTTTTTTCTACATAAGAGGAATTCATGTTGAATCTGAAGCCTTTCTCGGAGATCTATTTTGTCCTTTATAATAGCTGAGATAGGCCCCATCAGTTGCATGTATACATTTTTGAGGACACTTGAGACAGAACTGGCCAACAGCTGGAAGTCTCAGCATACCTCCTCACCTAAGATTTCTGAAACAGCTCCTTGTCAACAAAGCCTACATAGTTGTTACAAGCATAATCTGAATCTAACTGCAATCTGTTACTAGAAAACTTATGTTTCTATGAATCATGAGAAGCTTACTTAATTACTGCCTACCCAGAGCACAAAATCCACTGGGAACAAGTAAAGGTTCATCCTCTTTATAAACTCAAATTTATCTGTAAGCTACCCATTACTTCAAATTTTATTAGAATAAGTCATGACCATAAGAAACCACATATAATGACTAAAGCTTACTTATGTTTAAGGTGTGAAGGTAGGCAAGTCACCACTTTTTGTTTTGGTGTGGGTCAGGAATAAAAAATGTCATTTGGGGGTAAATAAAAATAACTCAACCCCTTTAGAAGATAATTTTCTAGGTTTCTTATCATTTTCCCAGGCAATGCTAGTGATAAATAATCTGTCTGCCAATGCAGAAGACAAGCGACTTGGGTTTGATCCCTGGGTTGGGAAGATCTCCTGGAGAAGGAAATGGCAACCCACTCCAGTATTCTTGCCTGGGAAATTCCATGGGCAGAGGAACTTGGCAGGCAAGTTCCATGGGGGTCACAAAGAGTCAGACACAACTGAGTGACCAAGCACACTCACCCCGTTTGGAGTTCGATCCTCTTTCTCAGATGGAAAGTGATGAGGAAGTGAAGGAAAAAAAGAACAACGGTCATATAAACTTACTGGTAAAGGGATACAAGTGATGAGAGGGGTGGAGAAAAGGGAGGTAGTGCTCTCTTGAAAGTAGCAGTATGTGAAATTACTCCCATGAAAGAAATAATAAACCAGCAGCACAAGTTAAATAAATGATGTTTGGTGATTGAAAAATGCATCTTTCCCCAGCTTCTGATACACTTTAATATGTCTAAATAAGACAAAGGAGAACAACACACATTGTGAATGTTTTATAATAAATATTAATGTTCTCCTGATTTAATGTTTGTTTAGAGATCCCAAAGTCATTCTGCCCCTTGTGGTTAAAGCTATGAAATTCTCCTTCATGGAAAGATAAAGAAAGGAGCTGAAATTATACCTGTGAGGAGGGCTGCGTTTGGTGACTCCTTTACATCACCAGAATTCTGTCAGGTTCCTAGCGCTGTGGCTGCTGCTTAGGTTCTGACTGAGGTGGATCCTGTCCTGGGGCAGTAGTCCTGACTTCCAGCGGCTGCACTGCTAGGTGGCCCCTAATGCCGAGGATCACAGAGGCTGTCCATTCACTTCAGTCTTCAAAACGGATGCTATTGGCTGAGCTGGTGCAAACTTTCCCTAGGAAAGAAATGTGGAACATCCCCCTTGGTTAGCAGCCACAGCAGAATCACAGGGAGGGGAGGGGAAAGTTCAAAAGAGACAAACAGTCTATAATACATTGTTTTCTGAAGAATTCTCCCAGATTATATGTCCTTCCTTTAATTAATATTAGCCCTTCCTTCCTAATATTAGTATTGATAAATAATACAAATCATTAAACTCACAATGTTGTTACAACATTTCTCCACCTGAATGTCTGCTTGTGCTGTTGTCACCATTGGAAAAGTTGTTCCCTTATACTATTTCCACTAGCTCTCCCCTAAAACAACTCCCTTTGCCTAGAAACTCTTTTACTGCTGGGGATAAAATAGTATATTTTGTGTTATTTACTGATATTTCATATAACACATTTTTCCAATGATCCCACAAATTTTGTTTTTATTATCCACTGTGCCTAACACACTGCATACATACAACATGTATCCTGATTATATGTTCAAAGATTGTACATTTTGTATCAATGATTTTATATCAATGATTGATTGAATCAATCATTGAGTTAACCACCACATGGAGATAATACTGACTTGTTAGGGCTTGTGGGAGATGATGTCTCTAAAGCACTTACTATTTAGCATGCACACAGCTAATAAATGGTACACACACATATGCATCCATAATTGTTTGACAAATTACTCAAGAGTAGGGCTTTTAATAGGTGGCCTCCACTGGGCATTCAGTGCATGTATATGAGTGCTTGATTCTGACACATAGGTTCTGCTCCTTTGCCACGTCCCTCACGGTGATAATATAGATGATGGCCACTATAAATATACTTCTGAATTTCATTCTTCAAAACAAAGAGAAGCTTCCAAATTTTATTGGATTGTCAAATATATAAGTCAAGGTCACAGGAAAACATTTGGATGTACATCAAATAAACATAGGCAAGCAATATATGCAAAGTCTTTCCAACAGTTTTCCCTCTGGTTCCACAGTCTCTGGAGATTAATTTAAGATTCCTCTGCAGTTGTTTGTGAAACTATTTGCTTTCCTCATCTTGTAGTGGTGCCTCTAAGGAAATGACCAGCTCCATTTTTTTTTTTTTGTAAAAAAATGCAACTAAAGAACTAAGTATGACCAATTTCCACTTTCAAAGGTTCAGTGCAAGGGAAAAAAATGTTTGTGGGTCTTGTTCCAGTGTCTGTTTAGAGGTTGACAATATAAGTACACTGTCATTCTGAATTTTGGCCTTTAATTTATAGATTACTGTGACTAAATGTACTCATATTTTGAATATCCAGAATCAGGGTAAATATATGGTATATTCAGAATACATATATACATATTTGTAGCACAGAAATTAAGGTCAGTAGTTTCTTAGTGAAAAAGATTTAAAATTGAAACATATGTATGGGAAATACTTTGAAACTATAAATATTGGAAACAATATTATCAGGTTTCTGAGATTATCATTGGATAAGGTAAGATACAGAAGTTTGGTTTTAAAGAACATAGTGGGAATATATTGATTGGGATAGGAGTGATCAAGAATGGAAAACTTGTCCTTCTTATATTTCTGGACCTTGTAAAGAATCCTGAGAAGGCCCAGCTGTTGCTTGCTCTTACTCTGCATGTAGAGGGGAACAGAGCTGGTAGAAGAGAACATGATCTTTGCATCACATGCCGTGCCATGCCATGCTAAGATACTTCAGTTGTGTCCGACTCTTTGCGAACCTATGGACTGTAGCCTACCAGGCTCCTCTGTCCATGGAATTCTCCAGGCAAGAAAACTGGAGTGGGTTGCCATGTCCTTCTCCAAGGGATCTTCCTGACCTGGGGATTGAGCCCACATGTATTGCAGTTCCCGCATTGTAGGCAGATTCTTTACTGCTAAGTCACCAGGGCAGTCCTGAATCACATAGACCCAAACCTAACAAAGATTTAATAATTTCCATGTTATGGGAACTTGGGCAAGCTCCCTTCAAGTTTCAAAGCTTTTTGTTTGCTTTGTTTAGTTTTAATGTCAGTTGTAAAATAAGGATAATAGTACAATTCTTACTGGGTTATCTGAGGAGGGTACTAAATAAGGGAATGTATGTCTGACATATCAAAAACACTCAATTAAAGAGAACAATAATGACAATAATAATTCTAGACATCATACCTTCAATATCACACACCACAAAGATTTTTAACGGAGTGTATAAAGTTCTCTGAAAGCTTCTGTCAAAAAAGTTTCATGACAAATTACATACAGGTACTAAATCCCAGGGGGGGAGAAAAAAACCTAAAACTGGAAAAACCCAAATCCAACATTTTTATTTACAAGTGTTCAAATTGAGTATCAATAACTTAGTTACCTCGACAAACCTAGACAGTGTATTAAAAAGCAGAGACGTCACTTCGCTGACAAAGGTTCATATAGTCAAAGCTATGTTTTTTTCTGTAGTCATGTATGGATGTGAGAGTTGGACTATAAAGAAAGCTGAGCACCGAAGAATTGATGCTTTTGAAATGTGGTGCTGGAGAAGACTCTTGACAGTACCTTGGGCAGCAAGATCAAATCAGTCAATCCTAAAGGAAATCAACCCTGAATATTCATTGGGAGGACGGATACTGAAGCTGAAGCTCCAATATATAGGCCACTTGATGGGAAGAGCTGACTCATTGGAAAAGACCCTGATGCTGGGAAAGAATAAGGGCAGGAGGAGAAGGGGATTACAGAGGATGAAATGGTTGGATGGCATCACCAATTCAATGGACATGAATTTGAGTAAACTCTGAGAGACAGCGAAGGACAGGTGAGTCTGGTGTGCTGCAATCCATGGGGTTGCAAAGAGTCAGACATTACTGAACAACTTAGTTACCAGCATGCATGATTCTAGACAATCAGTCCTGTAAATTCTGTCACATTCAATATCCCCACAAGTTTCCACCTTCAGCCGAAACCAAGAGATCTTTTCAATATGGGTGAACGTGTGATACCACAGGCGGACACAGTACAGACAGAAACCACAGGGAGAAAAGAGAAGTTTAGGAGCAATATGCAAGTTAGCAGGCTCTCTGCACTGTGAAAAGTATTTTGAATACTCAGCTGCACATGCTGGCTACGAGCAGAGGGAATACATTCATTTTTTTGAAATTTAAGTTAATAAATACAAGACTGCTAAAATATATTTCATGGATTACTAAGTGTTTTCTACACTAGTAGCTATGAGAAAGTTTCAGAATATGCTATTTTTAAAAAATCTGTATTCCTGATTATAGAGAAGTAAGTCTTGGTTTTCAGAGATTCAAAATAATTTATGTATTTCTGCCATTGGCAATTACAGTCCTGAGAGGAGACTCACTTGATTGATTAATTTGGTGCCAAAATGCCCCAACTTTCCAGCCTATGGCATTTTCCAAAGTGACTTGCATATTTCCATACCTCCCTATTCCCACCAATAAAAGTGGAATTTATTGCCACACTTTTAGGCTTCTTGTAAGAAGACGTTTGTAATTTGGTCAAAGGAACGTAGTGTGGCGGTGTGCCAGGTCTGAGCCTAGACCCCAAGCAGTCTTTTTAGACTCTATTTCTGACTCTCTGACCTCTGAATCTGACACGGGGACAAGTCTGAGCTACTTTGCTGGAGAATGAGGTACTATGAGGAGCAGAGCAACGTTGCCTCGTCCGAGATTGTCCTAGTCTAGTCACCCACACTGAGAGAACTTAACATTGCCCTCAGCTCACCTCAACTTTAGACAGGCTTCTTCCTGACTTGAGATCCCTGACCTCCCTTTTCTTAAAATACTTTCTTTAGAAAATTTGCAATTGTAAATTCTTAATCTGTCTGCTTCAGACATAAAGTTTTTTTAAAAGCCTCTTGCTAGCTTTACATATCCTTCTCAAGAATCTGAGAATCATTTCTGTGAAATGTAATCACTAAGGAAGAGAGAGTCCTTCATCTCACAGTCTCTAGGGGAGTAAAAGCTAAACTTTCATGAGGGCCTTTCTCCAAGTTGTAAAACTACCTTTTGTCATAAATACCATGGTCAATATCACTCTTCTGGAGAAGGAAATGGCAGCCCACTCCAGTATTCCTGCCTGGGAAATCCCATTAACAGAGGAGCCTGGTGGGTTACAGTCCATGGAGTCATATAAGAGTCAGACACAACTAGCAGCTAAACAACAACAACATATCACTACTCAGCAAACACCGTGAGACACAGAGGGTCATGCCACTAAAATGAAAGTGCTATGAGGCCAGGAATTTTTTTCTTTTTCAGTGTTGAACACCGAGTGAGCTATAAATAGTATAAGTACACATATATTAAATAAAGAGGCAAAAAGAATGAAATAAGAAAGAAAGAAGGGAGGAATAAAGGAAAAAATGTCAAGAGGGAAGAACAAATTTAAAAAGAATGAAATAAGAAAAAAGAAGGAAGGGAGGAATAAAGGAAAAAAGTGTCAAGAGGAAAGAACAAATTTATTACAAACCAATTATGTGAAGCAGTGACAAAAGCTAAATCTGGTAGCAAAATATGACTAACAATTCTAATAAAATAAAAACAGGCCCTTTTTCTTGAGAGGCACAGGGGATGGAAGGATTGATTAACATTTGTTGAATTTAGAATGATTTCTTATAAAGCTTTGGATATAGGATATCTGACTAGATAGAGAATATCACAAGGAAGAGAAGGTAATTTCACACTGAATGAAAAACATTTGTAACATCATTATGGCATTGGTGGACATAGTATAGTTTTGAAAAGGACAATGTGTGATTTTAGCTATGGTTGAAATATCAGGTTGGGGCAGAATGCTGAAAATTTTAATTTGACAAGCCAAAAATTTGGAATGTAATCCACAGACAATGGAAAGACAAGATTAAGTATTGAATTATGGTAGAAATCTACTGTGTGATATTTAAATGTGAGGCCATTGTGCACATAATCTTGTTTAGGAGTAATGTGTCCTCTGAAAAATGGTGCATGATCTTTCTGATAGAGTTACTTAATGAAGATCCTAAATTGAGCTAGAGAGGAAATCAAGATACACACTACTCTGAGACTTTTAGGAATTCATCTTCCTTCTGTAGCTGTAAGAAGGGATGGGGGGTCTGGCAGAGCCTCCAGGGCACCTGGTCCACCTGACGATGCATGAATCATGCTCTCATTGCTGGGTGTTCTTTATCATGAAAATGACATTCCCGACCTTATCATGAATAAATCATACACAATGATTCCCTTTTCCAGTAAGATTAAGGCCTCATGCACTGACCTAATATGCTCTCTCCCTTCATTCACACTGTGATAAAATAATGCCACTTGACGAAATGACAAGTAAAATTTAGGTGCAGCCCAAGGACAGGCACTAAAGTTAACTAGGACACCCAGGAACCAAATCCTTCACTACAGACTGCACTGAGCACCAACCACGGACAACTTAATAGTTATAATAGGCAATACTTTTTAGTCCCTTTGACATGAGTAGGTGGAGAAGTACCTGATCCAATCAAGGATGGCTCTGTTTCCCCACCACACAGCTGACAAGCAGCAGGGAGAGCAGAGACCACAACTTTCCTTGAGATTCAAGATAGAATTGTTGCATGAGCTCCTGAAGAACAGAGCCATTTTCAAGTTCTAACCTTGTGAAGTAAACATAAAAAAGAAGCTCTGCTAGGCATGTTTTAGCGATACATTTCTCCCTGATCCCGATGGTATTCCTCTATCAGCCCACCTCATATGTCCTGTTAGTTCCATGATGAACTAAGCCACTCAAAATGTCTCAGCCTGCTTCTCTTTTATCATGGAGACTCCGTGGTACTTGACAAAATGCATCAGCGAATTATGATGACCTCGGTAGGCGTCCCTTGCTGCTTGAATGCTCTCTCACACACAAAAGCAAACAGTGTTAAACGGTACTGAAGGAGTGAGCGACTTTCCCTGAATGATGGTCATGTAAAGTAACGGAGATTCTCACAGAGGGCACTAGAGGTGTGTTAGCTGACCTCAGAGGGGCAAGGAGTACATACCAGGAAGAGCAGTGGAAGAGAACCTGGAGTCCCAGCAGGAGGGCTGAGTGCTTTGTTTAGGGATAGAGGTTAGAGAAGCAAAGTGCCAACTCATTGAAAAGACCCTGATGCTGAGAAAGACTGAAGGCAAAAGGAGAAGCAGGCAGCAGAGGACAAGATGGTTGGATAGCACTACCAACTCAATGGAAGCGAATCTGAGCAAACTCTGGGAGACAGTGGAGAACAGAGGGAATCAGGTTAAAAAGAAGCTACCAGAGAAAACAAGCAAAGCAGAAAGATGCAAAAGGACCACCCACTAATAAAATGATCTGAGCCCCTGGGTCCAGACTTGCTTGCTGTTCAGTCATTCAGTCCTGTTTGACTCCTTGAGGCCACAAGGATTGCAGCACACCAGGCATCCCTGTCCTTCACAATCTCTGGGAGCTTGCTCAAGCTCATGTCCATTGAATCGGTGATGCCATCCAACCACTGCGTCCTCTGTTTTCCCTTCTCCTTCTGCCTTCAATCTTTTCCAGCATCAGGGTCTTTTCCAATGAGTCTGCTCTTTGCATCATGTGGCCAAAGAACTGGAGCTTCAACTTCAGCATCAGTCCATCTAATGAATATTCAGGGTTGATTTCCTTTAGGATTGACTGGTTTGATCTCCTTGCAGTCCAAGGGACTCTCAAGATTTTTCTCCAACACAACAGTTCAAAAGCAACAATTCTTCAGTGCTTAGCCTTCTTTATGGTCCAACTCTCACATCCATATATGACTAGTGGAAAAACCATAGCTTTGAATATACAGATCGTTGGTGGCAAATAACGTCTCTGCTTTTTAATATGCTGTCTTTGTTTGTCATAGCTTGTCATCCAAGGAGCAAGTGTCTTAATTGCATGGCTGCCGTCACCATCTGCAGTGATTTTGGAGGCCAAGAAAATAAAATCTGTCACTGTTTCCATTGTTTTCCCATCTATTTGTCATGAAGTGATGGGACCAGATGCTATGATCTTCGTTTTTTGAATGTTGAATTTTAAGCCAACTTTTTCACTCTCCCCTTTCACTTTCTTCAAGAGGCTCTTTAGTTTTGAGCATCACATTGCTAGTGTGTGAAATGAATGCAATTATGCGGTAGTTTGAGCATTTTTTCGCATTGCCTTTCTTTGGGACTGGGATGAAAACTAACCTTTTCCAATTCTGTGGCCACTGCTAAGTTTTACAAACTTGCTGGCATATTGAGTGTAGCACTTTCACAGCAACATCTTCTAGGATTTGAAATAGCTCAGCTGGAATTCCATCACCTCCACTAGATTTGTTCATAGTGATGCTTTCAAAGGCCCATGTAGCTTTGCACTCCAAGATGTCTGGCTCTAGGTGAATGATCACACCATCACAGTTATCTGGGTCATTAAGATTTTTCTGGACAGTTCTGTGTATTCTTGCCACCTCTTCTTAATATCTTCTGCTTCTGTTAGGTCCATACTGTTTCTGTCCTTTATTATGTCCATCTTTGCATGAAATGTTCCCTAGGTATCTCTGAGTTTCTTTTTTTTTTTTTTTTTTACAGAGAAGATTTAAATGTTTTTATTGAAAGACATTTCTCTCTCTCTCTCTTTTTTTTTTATTAGTTGGAGGCTAATTACTTCACAACATTTCAGTGGGTTTTGTCATACATTGATGTGAATCAGCCATAGAGTTACACGTATTCCCCATCCCGATCCCCCCTCCCACCTCCCTCTCCACCCGATTCCTCTGGGTCTTCCCAGTGCACCAGGCCCGAGCACTTGTCTCATGCATCCCACCTGGGCTGGTGATCTGTTTCACCATAGATAGTATACATGCTGTTCTTTCAAAACATCCCACCCTCACCTTCTCCCACAGAGTTCAAAAGTCTGTTCTGTACTTCTGTGTCTCTTTTTCTGTTTTGCATATAGGGTTATCGTTACCATCTTTCTAAATTCCATATATATGTGTTAGTATGCTGTAATGTTCTTTATCTTTCTGGCTTACTTCACTCTGTATAATGGGCTCCAGTTTCATCCATCTCATTAGAACTGATTCAAATGAATTCTTTTTAACGGCTGAGTAATATTCCATGGTGTATATGTACCACAGCTTCCTTATCCATTCATCTGCTGATGGGCATCTAGGTTGCTTCCATGTCCTGGCTATTATAAACAGTGCTGCGATGAACACTGGGGTGCATGTGTCTCTTTCAGATCTGGTTTCCTCAGTGTGTATGCCCAGAAGTGGGATTGCTGGGTCATATGGCAGTCCTACTTCCAGTTTTTTAAGAAATCTCCACACTGTTTTCCATAGTGGCTGTACTAGTTTGCATTCCCACCAACAGTGTAAGAGGGTTCCCTTTTCTCCACACCCTCTCCAGCATTCATTGCTTGTAGACTTTTGGATAGCAGCCATCCTGACTGGCATGTAATGGTACCTCATTGTGGTTTTGATTTGCATTTCTCTAATAATGAGTGATGTTGAGCATCTTTTCATGTGTTTGTTAGCCATCTGTATGTCTTCTTTGGAGAAATGTCTGTTTAGTTCTTTGGCCCATTTTTTTCTTGATGAGATCTATAGTCTTTTCTATTTTATTGTTTTCCTTTATTTCTTTGCATGTTTCACTTAGGAAGGTTTTCTTATCTCTCCTTGCTATTTTTTGGATCTCTGCTTTCAGCAGGATATATATTTCCCTTTTTCCTTTGCCTTTTGCTTCCCTTCTTTTCTCAGTTCTTTGTAAGGCCTCCTCAGACAACCATTTTGCCTTTTTGCATTTCTTTTTCTTAGGAATGGTTTTGATCAGTGCCTCCTGTACACTGTTATGAATCTTTGTCCATAGTTCTTCAGGCACTCTGTATATCAGATCTAATTCCTTGAATCTATTTGTCACTTTCACTGTATTATTGTAAAGGATTTGCTTTAGGTCATATCTGAATGGCCTAGTGGTTTTCCCCACTTTCTTCAATTTAAGTCTGAATTTGGCATTAAGGGGTTCATAATCTGAGCCGCAATAAGATCCTGGTCTTGTTCTTGCTGACTATATAGAGCTTCTCCATCTTCAGCTGCAAAGAATATAATCATCTGATTTCGGTATTGACCATCTGGTGATGTCCATGTTTAGAGTTGTCTCTTGTGTTGTTGGAAGAGGGTGTTTGCTATGACCAATGCGTTCTCTTCACAAAACTCTGTTAGCCTTTTCCCTGCTTCATTTTGTACTCCAAGGCCAAACTTGCCTGTTACTCCAGGTACCTCTTGATTTCCTACTTTTGCATTCCAGTCCCCTATGATGAAAAGGACATCTTTTTTAGTTATTAGTTCCAGAAGGTCCTGTAGGTCTTCATAGAACCATTCAACTTCAGCTTCTTCAGCTTTATTGGTTGGGGCATAGACTTGGATTACTGTGATATTAAATGGTTTGCCTTGGAGATGAACAGAAATCATCCTGTTGTTTTTGAGACTGCACCCAAGTACTGCATTTCAGACTCTTTTGTTGACTATGAGGGCTACTTCATTTCTTCTAAGGGATATAATGTAGTAGATATAACGGTAATCTGAATTAAATTCACCAATTCTGGTCCATTTTAATTCACTGATGCCTAAAATGTTGACGTTCATTCTTGCCATCTTCTTGCCATGTTTGACCACTTCCAATTTATCTTGATTCATGGACTTAACATTCCAGGTTCCTATGCTGTTCTTTATAGCATCGGACTTAACTTTCATCACCAGACACATCCACAACTGGGTGTTGATTCCCCTGGCTCAGCTTCTCATTCCTTCTGGAGTTATTTCTTCACTTTTCTCCAGTGGCATATTAGGCACATACTGATCTAGGGAGTCCATCTTTCAGTGTCCTATCTTTTTGTTTTTACATACTCTCCATGGGGTTCTCAAGGCAAGAATGCTGAAGTGGTTTGCCATTCCCTTCTCCAGTGTGCCATGTTTTGTTAGAAATTTTCACCATGATCCATTCATCTTGGGTGGCCCTACACAGCATGGCTCATAGGTTCATTGAGTTAACAAGTCATTTGTCTAATGAGTCACCTTGTGGGTTTAAACCAGTTCTGATTAGAGTTTTATCACTTGCAAGGAAGAGTTCTGCCTTACACAAAGTGTTAAGGTTTTGGTTTTAGGCTAATAATATCTGAAACTCACCCATACACCCTATAAATCATAGTCTGAAACAAGGCTGTGTGCAGCCTGTTTATTCTGGTAATTGTTCCCAAGGAACAAAGGTGAAATAGGGATGGAAGAGCAACAAACTCAACAGTGTGTTGTCAAGTTTTTCACTGCTAGGAGCAAATGGGGCTGGATCCCATAAGGGATTTTGTGAGACTCCACGTAGAAAGACCCTCAATACTTTATGTGCAAGGAAGAGGAAAGGAGAATATTTACTCTGGGTCACAGATTGCCTCGTTGAGTTTTAACTTCTTTCCATTTTCAGACTTGCACAGGTATTCGAAATGGCTAAGTAGGTCCTGCAGGTGTTCCATTAAACAGTCACAGGGAGTTCCTAATATAGTCCATCCCTTGGACTGCTCAGATCCACTAGCATTTACATTAAGACCAATTCATAAGAAGGCTCTTAAGCTACGACAAACCATTAACCTCTTCAAGAGACATAATACACCAAGGTTAGCGGAACAAACTACAGTAATAGTTGCCTCTTGAAGGCACAGCTGAGGCACCAGATTGTGTTGACTTTCAGTATTAGGCAATATTTTTTAAACTTAAACCAACAGTAATCACACGGTATTAATGTTACTATAAGTAGAATATACAAGTCTGGGATTTGTGGGGTAAAGATAAGAGTGGCCTGCTTCCAACCCTCCCAGTGAACCACTTGGGAGCATTTTTGCATAGTGTTCCCATGGATATAGAGGCTTTTATTTCCTGATCAGGGAATACCTTAACTAAGGCTAGGGTGACCAACTTGTCTGGTTTGCATAGGACCATATAGGTTTTAAACAGAAAGTCCTGCTTTTCAGAATCGTCATCAGCCCTAGAGAAACTGGGATGGTAGTTCACCCTAATTAGGTAACATGAGTTCCACTAACCTTAAAATCTGAAGTTGCACTTGGTCATTTCTGCCTCCTCAGTAGGAAAAGAAAAAAAAAAATCATAGAGGTGTTGTTACTTTACCCTGATCATCAAAAGATAGGTGCTACTTCATTAGTGGATACAAAAGACTGTGTTTGATACTCATTAATATCCTGGAATATACATTGCTACCTCTATTCCGAAGTTTAACTGTAAATAGGCAATTTCAGCAACTGTGGCCTGATAAATGAATGTCACTACTGGCCCAGACAACTCAGAAATCAATGTATGGGTTGCTTGTGGCAAAAATATAATTCAAATTGGCTTTAGAACACAATGTAATATTTTGGTCAAACCAAATGTGAAACCTAAACAAGTCTGAATCCATGGTCAAATAGCTGTATTAGTAATCAGTTTCTTTCCACATTTCCATTCTGCTTTTATGCTGTGATGACTTTGTTTTGGAGCAGATTCCCCTGCAAGGTGGTCCTTTGCAGGAACAGGTGTGCAGCAAACAGTGCCAAGGTTAGCAGTGAGTGATGTTCTCTTTCTCAACAGTTTCCAACAGAAGATCTAGAAAGGAGATCTGTCTTAGGGATTGAAGCATTGGTCACAGACTAGAGTTGCCTCAAACAGCATAGCCTAAAAGGAGGGCTATTGTGTGGATACTTTACTTTGGGAAGTCATCTCATTGAGTAGGTGTGGAGGACTTGTTCATATTCCACTAAGAAGTCAATGGTAGGGTTTTGCCAAGGGCAACATCTCAATTACGTACTCGGGTCCTAGGGTGTGTTTTTAAATCTACTAAACCTACCAGTACTCCACTTGTGATCTGACTTCTGTAAATCCACACTGTATTGGATTCTACTTTGGTTGAACCAAAGCATTAATTTCAATATTAATTCAGACTTCTTACCAAAAGCCAATCAGTAACGATGGGCATAATTCTTTCTCTAGACTACAGGCTTTCTGTAAAAGTCATTACAAACAGTCGTTTGTAAACGACTACAAATCCCTAAGAGAAAACAACAGACTATTATATATCATGGGCTTCCCAGGTGGTGCTAGTGGTAAAGAAACTGCCTGCCAATGAGGGAAACGTAAGAGGCGTGGGTTCAATCTCTGGGTTGGGAAGATTCCCTGGAGGAGGGCATGGCAACCCACTCAAGTATTCTTGCCTGGAGAATCCCATGGATGGAACAGCTTGGCAGGCTGTGGTCCATACAATCACAAAGAGCTGGACATGACTGAAGCGACTTAGCATGCATGCATTATATATCGTATATACAGGTAATGACATTAGAATCCTTCCTAAAGGGGACACAGTCTTTCTTTCAATCCATGAAAACTGGTTTTCCTTTGAAAACTCAGTGACAGCATAATTTTTCATTTTGACACCTGCAGTGAGCCTTCTGTTCACCAGCTCTCATGTCTATCTTCTGCCCAGCATTTTGTTTAACCTCATTGGTCCAACATCCTCAAGGTTCATCCTAACACATGCTCCTCTTATTTTCTTCCAGTAAACAATAGGCAGATATTGCATTATTGGTGGGGGGAGGAGGATATAAACTGTGTTTTCCTAATATATGCACTGTATTTCTCTATTTGGGCTGAGTTGAAATGTAATCATATTATCAGTGTGACTGCGATAAGGGAAGGTGAGTACAATACTGAAAAAAGCAGATGTTAATTTTTTTATGCATCTGACACAGAGGAACTACTGGCTGTATCTCAAGGCCACTTGTTAAATGGAGTGTATTGCTGCTTCTTCTGGCCATGTTACTTAGGGGAAAATATAGGCTTTGACTTTACTTATATTGATTTATTAAATATCCTTTTCAAAGATTTCAGTTTCCTCCCATACTTTTCTTTATAGTGTATCAAACTTATTGAGGCTTTGCCACTCTCTACTTTGTAGCTCTCCTAGCTTTACAGCTAAATCCTGAGCTTAATATTTAGCACATTCACCCTGACACTGCCAGAGACCTGGATCTATTTAAATACTACCATAAAGCCACTCTAAGTCTCATAGCACAACATGAGTTGATAGCTGTCTAACTGTGAGCATGTTGTATTCATTATTCAAGACTTCTAAAGCTGTCGATCAACTTTAAAACATTTATAAATGAATGATTCCCCTTTTAATGGTTGTTTAAATATCACCATTCAATATGGTAATACCTTACCTTCTTCAGTTTAGTTCAGTTCAGTTCAGTCACTCAGTCATGTTTGACACATTGCGACCCTAGGACGGCACCACGCCAGACTTCCTTGTGCAGCACCAACTCCTGGAGCTTGCTCAAACTCAGGTCCATTGAGTCAGTGATGCTATCAACCATCCCATCCTCTGTTGTCCCCTTCTCCTCCTGCCTTCAATCTTTCCCAGCATCAGGGTCTTTTCCAATGAGTCAGTTCTGAGCTTCAGGTGGACAAAGTTTTAGAGTTTCAGCTTCAGCATAAGTCCTTCCAATGATTATTCAGGACTGATTTCCTGTAGGATTGACTGGTTGGATCTCCTTGCAGTCCAAAAGACTCTCAAGAATCTTCTCCAACACCATAGTTCAAAAGCATCAATTCTTCGGAACTCAGCTTTCTTTATAGTACAACACTCACATCCATACAAGTCTACTTAGAAAAACCACAATTTTGACTATATGGACCTTTGTTGGCAAAGCAATGTCTGTACTTTTTAATATGCTGTCTAGGTTGGTCATAGCCTTTCTTCCAAGGAGCAAGCATCTTTTAATTTCATGGCTGGAGTCACCATCTGCAGTCATTTTGGAGCCCCCCAAAATAAAGCCTCTCACTGTTTCCATTTCTTGTCTTCTGTGAAGACCTACAAGGCCTTTTACAACTAACATCCAAAAAAGATGTCCTTTTCATTATAAGGGACTGGAATACAAAAGTAGGAAATCAAGAAACACCTGGAGTTACAGGCAAATTTGGCCTTGGAGTACAGAATGAAGCAGGGCAAGTGCTAATAGAGTTTTGCCAAGAGAACGCACTGGTCATAGCAAACACCCTCTTCGAACAACACAAGAGAAGATTCTACACATGGACATCACCAGATGGTCAACACCAAAATCAGATTGATTATATAATTTTCAGTCAATGATGGAGAAGTTCTATACAGTCAGCAAAAACAAGACCGGGAGCTAACTGTCGCTCAGATCATGAACTTATTGCCAAATTCAGACTTAAATTGAAGAAAGTAAGGAAAATCACTAGGCCATTCAGGTATGACCTAAATCAAATCCCTTATGATTATACAGTGGAAGTGAGGAGTAGATTTAAAGGACAAGATCTGATAGAGTGCCTGATGAACCATGGATGGAAGTTCGTGACATTGTACAGATAACAGGGATCAAGACCATCCCCAAGAAAAAGAAATGCAAAGAAGCAAAATGGCTGTCTGAGGAGGCCTTACAAATAGCTGTGAAAATAATAGAAGCAAAAAGCAAAGGAGAAAAGCAAAACATACCCATTTGAATGCAGAGTTCCAAAGAATAGCAAGGAGAAATAAGAAAGCCTTCCTCAGTAATCAGTGCAAAGAAATAGAGGAAAACAATAGATGGGAAAGATTAGAGATCTCTTCAAGAAAACTAGGGATACCAAGGAAATATTTCATGTAAGATGGGCTCAATAAAGGACAGAAATGGTATGGACCTAACAGAAGCAGAAGATATTAAGAAGAGGTGGCAAGAATACACAGAAGAACTGTACAAAAGTGACCTTAATGACCTAGATAACTGTGATGGTGTGATCACTCACCTAGAGCCAGACATCCTGGAATGCGAAGTCAAGTGGGCCATAGGAAGCATCACTACGAGCAAAGCTAGTGGAGGTAATGGAATTCCAGTTGAGCTATTTCAAATCCTGAAAGATGATGCTTTGAAAGTGCTATACTCTATATGCCAGCAAATTTGGAACACTCAGCAGTGGCCACAGGACTGGAAAAGGTCAGTTTTCATTCCAATCCCAAAGAAAGGCAATCCCAAAGAATGCTCAAACTACCACACAATTGCACTCATCTCACATGCTAGCAAAGTAATGCTCAAAATTCCCCAAGTCAGGCTTCTCCAGAATGTGAACCATGAACTTCCAGATGTTCAAGCTGGTTTTAGAAAAGACAGAGGAACCAGAGATCAAATTGCCAACATCCACTGGATCATCAAAAAAGCAAGAGAGTTCCAGAAAAACATCTACTTCTGCTTTATTGACTATGCCAAAGCCTTTGACTGTGTGGATCACAACAAACTGTGGAAAATTCTGAAAGAGATGGGAATACCAGACCACCTGACCTGCCTCTTGAGAAACCTGTATGCAGGTCAGGAAGCAACACTTAGAACTGGACATGGAACAACAGACTGGTTCCAAATAGCAAAAGGAGTACATTAAGGCTGTATATTGTCACCCTGCTTATTTAACTTACATGCCAAATACATCATGAGAAACCCTTGACTGGATGAAGCACAAGCTGAATCAAGATTGCTAGGAGAAATATCAATAACCTCAGATATGCAGATGACACCACCCTTATGGCAGAAAGTAAAGAACTAAAGAGCCTCTTAATGAAAGTGAAAGAGGAGAGTGAAAAAGCTGGCTTAAAGCTCAACATTCAGAAAACTAAGATCATTGCATCCGGTTCCATCACTTCATGGCAAATGGGGAAACAGTGGAAACAGTGATAGACTTTATTTTTGGGGGCTCCAAAATCACTGCAGATGGTGACTGCAACCATGAAGTTAAATGAGGCTTACTCCTTGGAAGGAAAGTTATGCCCAACCTAGACAGCATATTAAAAAGCAGAAACATTACTTTGCCAACAAAGGTCTGTCTAGTCAAGGCAATGGCTCTTCCAATAGATATGTATGAATGTGAGAGTTGGACTGTGAAGAAAGCTGAGCACCGAAGAATTGATACTTTTGAACTGTGGTATTGGAGAAGACTCTTGAGAATCCCTTGAACTGCAAGGAGATCCACCTGTCAATCCTAAAGGAAATGAGTCCTGAATATGCATTGGAAGGACTGATGCTGAAGCTGAAAGTCCAATACTTTGGCCATGTGATGCAAAGAACTGACTCATTTGAAAAGTCCCTGGTGCTAGGAATGATTGAAGGTGCAAGGAGAAGGGGACCACAGAGGATGAGATGGTTGGATGGCATCACCGAATCAATGGACATCACTTTGGGTAAACTCTGGGAGTTGGTAATGGACAGGGAGGCCTGGCATGCTTCAGTCCATGGGCTCACAAAGAGTCAGACACAACTGAGCAACTGAACTGAACTGAACTATTTCCATTATTTCCCTGTCTATTTGCCATGAAGTGATGGGTCCAGATGCCATCATCTTCATTTTCACCAACTTTTTCGCTCTCCTCTTTCATTTTCATTGAGAGGCACTTTAGTTCTTCTTTGCTTTCTGCCATAATGGTGGTGTCATCTGCATATCTGAGGTTATGGATATTTCTCCTAGCAATTGTGATTCCAGCTTGTACTTCATCTAGCCTGGCATTTCACATGATATACTCTGCCTATAAATTAAATTAGTAGGGTGACAATATACAGCTTTGACATACTCCTTTCCCTATTTGGAACAAGTCTGTTGTTCCATGTCTGGTTCTAACTATTTCTTGACCTGCATACAGATTTCTCAGGAGGCAGGTCAGGTGGTCTGGTATTCCCATCTCTTTCAGAATTTTCCACAGTTTGTTGTGATCCACAAAGTCAAAGGCTTTGGCATAGGCAATAAAGCAGAAATAGATGTTTTTCTGGGACTCTCTTGCTTTTTCAGTGATCCAACGGATGTTAGCAATTTGATCTCTGGTTCCTCTGTATTTTCTAAAACCATCTTGACCATCTGGAGGTTCACAGTTCGCATACTGTTGAAGCCTGACTTGGGGAATTTTGAACATTACTTTGCTAGCATGTGAGATGAGTGCAATTGTGTGGTAGTTTGAGCATTCTTTGGCATTGCCTTTCTTTGGGATTGGAATGAAACCTGATCTTTTCCAGTCCTGCGGTCACTGCTGAGTGTTCCAAATTTGCTGGCATATAGAGTATAGCACTTTCAAAGCATCATCTTTTAGGATTTGAAATAGCTCAACTGGAATTCCATCACCTCCACTAGCTTTGTTTGTAGTGGTACTTTCCAAGGCCAACTTAGCTTTGCATTCCAAGATGTCTGGCTCTAGGTGAGTCATCACACCATCACAGTTATCTGAGTCATTAAGATCTTTTTCATATAGTTCTTCTGTGTATTCTTGCCACCTCTTCTTAATGTCTTCTGTTACTACCTTACCTTCTTATGTCGTCTAATTATAATGCACTACTAGTGACAATCTGGTTTATCATGATGATTTCATATGCCAGGTGTTATCATCAATCCACTTATCATCAGCATTTGGGAGCCTTTTGTCGCTGAACTGTGAGTGGTCCAGTTTCAGAATCCTGTCCTGAAGGTCTTTTTTCTAGGCCACTTCTCATTCAAACTATCTTAAATTAGATTCCACTTCAAGCATCAGATGAATACTTGCATATTGTTTAGTTCGTTTTTAGAAGGAATACCAGGGAATTTGATATTGGGTCTTCTAAGAGTGAATGATAGAAGGAAAGAGAACTAATTCAAGAATGACTTACTGAGTTTACTGTAAGTGACTAAACCTCACTGTGAATCTTCTGAAGTACCATGATTTTCCAACAAAGGGACAAAGAGGGACTATTATGTATTAGTTTCCTTCATCATAGATGGCAGGATTTTCTGGGTTATTAAATACCTTCCATGTCTAGGTTTGCACATGCATCAAAGTGGTTGAGTGGATTTCTACAGGTATCCAATTCAGAGTCAATGGCAATGTCTGGGACAGAGACAAGCAGCTCAGTGTAAGTGCTATCAGCTTACACCTGACTGTACCTGTAGGTGCTGCAACAACCAGAATAAAACATGAACCAAGAAGTTGCAAGTTTGGATAAGAGTAATATCCCATAAAACATTCACTCCTGCCCATGTGTAGATCATTCAGGCACGTGCTTTTCCCTTCATGTTCTTTTTAATTGAAATTCTCAAGGTCTATTTCAGAAACTTATAATAGCCTACAGGATGTGAGATTAAGGAACAACTCTTGTCTCTACTGTCTAGATTCTCCATTTCACTTTGTCAAGATATCCTTCAAGATTATTGACTTTCCTCCAGCCATTTTCGATTTATCCATTAATAATTAATGGCTATTAATCCATTAATATCCACTATCCATCATTGATTTAACCATTAATAATTTCTATCAACAATTATTTATGGTAAGTCTTTGATGTGTAATGATATTGATGATGTAATAATTATCCAGAGATACAAGCCACCTTCACACCGCTTTGAAATAACTGTGGAAAAATAGGTATCAGAATGTCCATACTGTTTTCTCATTCTTAGCTCTGGAAGTAATTTTTACACATTTTAGTTTAAAGCACAAACTTCCAGGGTTTCAGAGATGAAAGAGGAAAATAATTTGGAGTCAAGGAATCAAAACATGTTTAGCATCTCAGAAGTCTAATATGGCAAAACAGGGATGGAAAACTTTGGGATACTATGCTAGTAAGTTGGAGAAGAGAATGATGAGGTCAAAGATTAAAAAAAAAATGTCTTGAACTAAAACATGCAGTGTCTCTGGGAGAATGTTAGTGTAGAGGTGGACCTAATTTAGGTTTGGGGGCAAATGGTCTTAGGCAATGGTTTTAAATGGTAGAAACATGTTCTTTTCAGAGGTGACATTTGAAGTTTCTACTATGGTCAAAGTTCTGACTATATAATAAAGACTGAAATTTTGTGAGACAGAAAATTGAATCCTAAATTCCACTGAGTGACACGTAAGAAAGGGAAATGGGCTAAAGAGTAGCCTCACCTGCTGCACAGTACCTACAATGAAACACACAAGAGATAGATGGAGGACTTAGTTCTTCGCACTTTTAGAAAGCAACTGATTCCAGAAAAAGAGGCAGAGGACATGTTAACACCAGAATAGAGGAAGGGATCATAAGGCAAGGAAGGTTAATATGTGCCAAATAATAATGAGGGATAAATCTGGACTTTATAATGAGAGGGTTTGTAAGGCCATTCCTCAGCTGAATGTAGGAGAATTCTGTGATTCAGTGGTGGGAAGAGACGTGAGAGCAGCACATGTGACCCATAATTAACATCTTTTAAAGGAGAGAAATGCTGTCTTAGTGTGTGTTGTGTGCTATGCATATTCAGTCATTTTTGACTCTGCAACCCCAGGCTGAGTCTGTAGCCCTCCAGGCTCCTCTGTCCATGGGGATTTTACAGGCAAGAATACTGGAGTGGGTTGCCATGCCCTCCTCCAGGGGGTCTTCCCAACCCAGGGATCAAACAAGGGTCTCCTGAATTGCACATGAATTCTTTAGCAGCTGAGCTATCAGGAGCTTAGCTGAGCTATCAGTCTGAGTATGGGTTCCCCTTAAAGCTGAGCATGAGATGAAACTTTCTGAGAATGTAGTTTACTTTTTAATGTAACCCCATAGCACAGGTATGAAGGACAGGGGAAATGAAATGAAGCCAATACAGGGACAAGTTATTGATTTGGCCACAGTTAGGTTGATTGACCCCAGGATGACTTTTGAGAAGGTGTGAAATGGCTCTCTAAATTTCTTGCCCAGGTAATGAAAAGGGAAGTGTACATTTCTAAGCTCCTCACCCAGTGGCTAAGGTAGTTCCATGGTCCTCAATGGACTGAACTTTCCCACTGTGCATGCAGGAATGCCAAATAAGGTCCTATCAGTTTCCTAGGCCACAGCGTCATTAAGCAAAGGGTAGGTGCCCTCAGATCTGGAATTTGAGCAAAGTTGTTCAGAGTCTGAGTTAAACTGGGGACCGTAACTCTTCTGAAATCAGATGAAGGACTGAGAGGAAAAAGTGTTGCATAGGAGATGCTTGATACATATATCTGACACCATGTTTTATACTCCTATTTTCTGCAAGTCTATGCTGGCTCTACAAATGAAACTCGACCAATCTCACCAATTTAAGGGGTATGCACACAAACTGTGACCTTCTGAAGAATGCCATTGTTTGAATTTTGTCCACGTTCAGATTTAATCTTTGAGTAGTAGATCATGCCATTCAAGCTAGGACCCAGCTGTTACAAAGGCAACAGTGTCAATGAAATAAAATTAACAGTGCATCAAGTTAATAAAATGGGGGGAAATCCCTGTATTCCTTATGAAAAAAAAAGATATTAGCCTGATCCACGTTTATTTATTCTTTTCAGCAAAAATTAGTTTTCCCAGAAGCTTTTGAGAAGCACACCAACAGTAATGAAGCAGAAAAATGATGGATGTTAAGAACTTAAGGTACTCCAGAATGGGTTATAAACTTGTACCTCTTTGTTGCCCATGCACTTTTGATGAGCTTGCAAAGTTTTAGACCTCTTTAATTTAAGATTGAACAGTTTTATTTCTTCCAACTACAGTGGAAATAATTTCCTTATCTATCATTAGAATGGTTTAATACTTTCATTAATCCACACATCATAAAGCAGAGAGTGATTTTTATACCTACTCCAATCAGTCATCATGCCTGTTTCAGAATGGAAAATGGTTGTTTTCTGCTGATTCCAAAGATAGACTGAAGGCCAGTAACTTCATGAGGCATCACAATTAGAAGGGCAAGACCAAGATGTAGAAATGCTGTTGTTACCACCTCCTTTGGCATAATTGGGTTATTGCTCTGAGCAGCAGAATGTCTGCATGCATACAAGAGACTCTGGATTTTTGAGGCATTACAGAAACATGAGACATAGGGAGGCACCAGGGCTGCCTCTAGAACACAGAGTTTTTTTTTCATCACATTTACAGGAAACCTGTGGGTTTGCATATCTTACCCTCCTGTTCCACCTCACAGTGGCCAAGAAGATACACCAGGTTTGAAAACAGATAAACACATCTTAGCCCAGGAAGTTACAGCTACTGTTCACAGATAAGCCCTTTCTATGTTCCTCTTTCTACTAAACACATTCAGGATTCTCTCCCCCTCCCTACACAGAATACCTGGTTTCCATTCAAAATGTGCAAGAAAGAGAGAAGAAGGATTCACAGTGTTCTTTTAGTAAATTGTCAGTCTCCAGAGATGTGAATCCCAGTAAGATTTTATCACTTCACGTGATCATTTAGTGTGCTATAATGTATTCTTTACTATCTGAGCCACAAGGGAAACCGTAATATAGAGCGTACACTATGAGGAAACAAAACAGCTGCCAGAGGGGTCAGAATTCACAACAGCAAGGTTCTGACTCCTGAGACACAAACCATGCTAATGAAATCCTGACTGTGTGATTCCCAGCCTTACTGGGCAATTGTGAGCAATGTACCCTATGTATACTGAGAAACAATATAGGTCCTAACACTAAGGAACAAGAATGAAGAACTTAGACAAAGGGGGAGAGTGGAAAGAAGATAATCTAGGAAAGAGTAGATGCACAGCACTCTGTTCTACTCGCAGCAAAATAGTATATACTTATCCCCAAGCCCCCAATATGCTAAATCCTAGTTCTTGTCTTCAGCAAAGAATATCCAGATAAGAGTCATCACATAAACTACAAGAATATTTCACCTTGTCCATTTTTAGAATACTCCTGGATTATACCATGATTTATTAATTTAAAAATGTGCTAACTTGTGTGTTTCCATTTTCATGCCTTGATAATATTTTAGACACATATGATAATTTAAAGATATTTTTACATAAATCACCTGTTTGATTTTTACAACCACTCTGTGAACTAAGGCAGGTACTATTTTTCCCATTCAAAGATTAAAAATAAAGCTCAGAAAAGTTAAGTGACTTTTCACATTTTAAAAAATTCATGTATTTAGGAACTGGAGATGCTAAGCTGAAAATTTGGATCTCTAATCAGAGACTTGGCTTCTATGTACTATTTGTGTTGAATTAATTGTCCAAGATTGATTTAGAGAGGAAAAAAAATATCAGCAGCTAAAATAAGGTTGGAAATCATGAAAATAAGTTATTTCAAAGTTCCTTTCCAATCGGAGACTAGAGAGACTATAGAAGCACCTCCCAGGCTTTCTGCAGTCTTAGGTGTAACCTATTTAAATTTGAAAGCAGCCTTGTGTAATGTAGGAAGTCTCCTGCGTGTGTGCGTGCTGTCACTTCAGTTATGTCCGTCTCTGCGACACCTTAGACTATAGCCTGCCAGGCTCCTATATCATGGGATTTCCCAGGCAAGAATACTGGAGTGGGTTGTCATGCCCTCCTCAAGGGGATCTTCCCCACCCAGGATATCAAACCAGCATCTCTTACGTCTCTATGGTAAAGAATCCACCTGCAATGAAGAGACCTAGGTTTGATCCCTGGGTCTGGAAGATCCCCTGAAGAAGTGAATGGCCTCCTACTCCAGTATTCTTCCCTGGGAAACCCCATGGACAGAGGAGCCTGGTGGGCTACAGTCAATGAGATCACAAAAAGTCGACAGGACAGAGGGATTAACATAAAGTCTGAGGTGTAACTTATTTGGATTTGAAAGCAGCCTTGTATAATGTAGCAATCTTGTCCCTAGAACGAACAATATCTCAGAAAATTATATAGTAATGCACCATGGGAGAAAAAAATACTTTCCAATTCTCCAAGGCAGTAGCTTTTTTCACTGAAACCTGATTACTCTTTTAGCTGACTTAAATAGAATGGATATACATGAAAGTAGACACCAAGGTAATACCTGGTGTTGTTAAAATTATGGAACACGTTCCACATAATCATGGCCTGCACATATGTACCTTGTATAACTGAAATGCACCGTGCCATTGGTGGGCTCCATGTTGGGTTATAGACTCAAAGCAACTGGGGTCAAAATTCATGAGTTACTGTCTGTCTCAGATTTATAGCTGAATACTGAAATCACATGCTCAAAGTTTTTGGTAGAATGAAATGACACTACATATTCTACAGGAGAAAAAAACAGTTCAAAAGAAAGCGAATCGTTAAATCTAATAGGGCTTCAATGTTCAATGAAGTCTCACTCTGTTGAAGGCCTTAAATCCCTTTAGTTTGTCACAATAGAAGCAGAGCTATATTGAGACACACCTTTGCCTGACCTCATCCAATGAAACTTAATTATTAGTATCTATTATCGAACATACGTTGTATGTGCACTGTGCTAGTTCTCTGTGTACCTTATCTCCTGAAATCATCAACAACTTGTGATATGGTCACTTTAGGTCATTCAGGTCATTTCACAAGAAGTGTTTTGAGACAGTACAGTACTTTCACCCAGTTGTTGACTTAATGTGGTAAAGAACCTGCTTGCCAATGTGGGAGATGTAAGAGACGTGAGTTCAATCCCTGGGTAGGGAAGATCCTTAGAGAAGGAAATGACAACCCTCTCCAGTATTCTTGCCTGGAAAATTCTATGGACAGAGGAGCCTGGCAGGCTACCATCGACGGGGTTCACAGAGAGTAGGGCACGACTACGCTTACTCCTTGGAAGGAAAGTTATGACCAACCTATACAGCATATTAAAAAGCAGAAACATTACTTTGCCAACAAAGGTCTGTCTCGTCAAGGCTATGGTTTTTCCAGTAGTCATGTACAGATGTGAGAGTTGGACTATAAAGAAAGCTGAGTGCAGAAGAATTGATGCTTTTGAACTGTGGTGTTGGAGAAGACGCTTGAGAGAACCTTGAACTGCAAGGAGATACAACCCGTCCATCCTAAAGCAGGTCAGTACTGAATATTCATTGAAAGGACTGATGATGAAGCTGAAACTCCAATACTTTGGCCACCTGATGTGAAGAGCTGACTCATTGGAAAAGACTCTGATGCTGGGAAAGATTGAGGGCAGGAGGAGAAGGGGACAACAGAGGATGAGATGGTTGGATGGCATCACTGTCTCAATGGAGATGAGTTTGAATAAACTCTGGGAATTGGTGATGGACCGGGAGGCCTTGCAGGCTGTGGACCATGGTTCTCAAAGAGTTGGACAAGACTGAGCGACTAAACTGAACTGAACTGAGCTCACACACACACACACACATTGACAATGAGGGAAAGACAACTTTGTCTCCATATTACACAATAAATTTAGAATCTGTATGTATTATGAAAAGAGTCCTGGGCTTAGTATAGGCAGACCAGGATACTGAGGGTGAGTTAGGAAGGAAGAACTAAGGTTCTAAAGGTAAGGTAACTAAAATTAATAATGAAGCTGAAAGAAAATGGAAACAAATTAATCTGTGGCATCAAGGTTTTAAACAGTCTGTTAGGTTACATCCTGGCTAAAACTATCTCTTAAATTATAGACTAAATAAGACCAGTGAGATTGTTTTCCTGGCATTAAAAACTATTTCCAGAGGAGGAATCAGAGCCAGACCCAGAGGAGGTCCAGCATGTGCCCACGCGCGCGCACACACACACACACACCCCTCCCTCCTCCCTGACCCTTTCAATGGGCTGAAGAATTTACTCAAATGTTGTAACCAGACACGCAAGACCATTTGCCAACAGTCTTCCCTTCTGTCACTTTCTATTCCCCGCCCAACACCCATGCTTCAGTCCAAAGGGACATGCTGGGAAACTAGTTGCTCAGAACACTAACCTATACAGAGCACTAAAACAGTACACAAATTGTTACAATAAGGAAAATATTTCACTGACTACATTTCATTTGGGGGGAAACTTTATACTGGCTATTAAGTAACATTTTGCGTCCTGGACTGTTTTGGTTACACATTGAGACATCTGAAACGCAAGCCTAAATTTCATCATCTGGTCATTACAATTCAATCTGAGACACTAACCAGGGAACAAAAGATGAGCTAGAGGTGAAATTAGGGTAGAGGTGACCTTTTCACTATAGTAGAAACCAAACAGTTTCACAATGATCTTTTTCCTTATCTTTATCTCAATTGACAGTAAACCACTCTTTAAAAAGTAAATGAATATTTGCAGGTGTATGTGCATGTACTTACACTGATATCTATTTATTTATAATGGTCTAGAGGGACACCAATATATTAGCCTGCTTGTATCCCTACCGGCAGTTTTTGGATCCCACTCTAGGTATGTGCAATGCCCTCTGGCCCCCTCAGTAGGCTAGGCACTTTTGAGTCCTTGCTCATTCTCTTCCCTGAGACTGGAAAACATTTAAATGCTCCTCTGCTCCCCTCTGGGCTTTCCTGGTGCCTTAGTGTTAAAGAATCTGCCTGTAATGCAGAAGATGCAGGAGACATTGGTTTGATCCCTGGGTTAGGATGATTCCCTGGAGGAGGAATTGGTCACTCACTCCAGTATTCTTACCTGGGAAATTTCATGGACAGAGAAGCCTGGGAGACTGCAGAACATGTGGTCTCAAAGGGTTGGGCATGACTGAGCATGAGCACTGTTCCCCTCTGGCTCATAGCCAACACCATAATCATCCTCCTCAATGACTTAGAATGGAAGTATATACACTAATATAGGCAAATAGATAGCCAATGGGAATTTGCTATATGACTCAAACTGGGGCTCTGTAATAGCTTAGAGGGGTGGGAATGGGTGAGAGGTGGGAGCACAATTCAAGAGGGAGGGGACATATGTACACCTATGGTCAATTCCTGTTGATATCTGACAGAAATCAAACAAATATTGTAAAGCAATTATCAATCAATTAAAAATAAATAAATATTTAAAAAACACTCCAGCTTTTCCTTTTAACTCAAAATCATTTTCTTCCCCCTCTGTAATTTCATTGTGCTTGGTTCAGATCTCAGTTTTTTTTACCATGCTGACTGCAAAAATCTCTTTTCTGGAGCATGCTTTCAGTCTTTCTGAACAAGAAAATGTTTATTTTAATGTTTAATTTATTAACCTAATATTTGGTGCTGGAGGGGCTCTCCATTACTTTTGTTAACTTACCTCTTAAATTTTTACTGTGGGTTCTAGTCCTGAATGAGATACTAACTAGCTGTTAAAACTTGGAAAAGCAGCACTCCAAGGTTAGGTACTTTAGAAAAATAGGAAAATGCCTGTCCATGTCACATGTACTTTGAAGCATCCATTCCAAATTCGAATGAAACATTTTATAAGCAGAAAAGTGAGCTGCAACCTTTCCACTGACGTGGAGTAAAACAGAATAGAGCACATCAGTGGAGATCAAGATTCAGGCTGGTGCAGAACACACTACTGTAAAAGCTCAAGATTTAATTAAAGGTCCTGTCTCCTGACAAAAGGCAATATAAAATTCATCAACAGCACAATTTGGAATCTTAGTTCTTCTAAGGACATCTCCAAAGGGTGGCATTCATTGTCAGTAAGTGTGTGGTGTTTAGAGTCTAGCAGTATTTCTGTACCCTAGCATTCTTTGTGATACTGTGTAAAGTGGAACAAAATCTTGGGAACTGGACTTTTAAATTAAGGCTCAAAATGGCAAAATATGCTAACAGGATGAATATGAAGAGAAATGGCATCAAGGAAGGTGTTTACATATCCTCTTTCGAAATAGTGCGTTCATGCATGCTCAGTCATGTCCATCCCTTTGTGACCCCATGGACTGCGATCTGCCAGGCTCCTCTGTCCATGGAATTTTCCAGGCAAGAGTACTGGAATGGGTTACCATTTTCTACCCCAGGGGATCTTCCTGACCCACAAGTCGAACTCACATTTCTTGTGTCTCCTGCACTGATTCATTACCACTGAGCGACCTGGAAAGTGCCTTTGAAATAGTACATAAAGTGAAATTCTGCTCAAAGTACACATTGGTTCAAACAAACATTCTTTGGTTTATTATTTACATTCTCTATCTCCAACCAACTCACTTAAAAATTTACAAAGCAAATAAGAAATCACACCTGTTTCACTCCAATTATTGTATTCTTTGTCCAATGGTGGTGCATATATAATTTTTTATATGCTCCAAACTGCAAATCACAAATTTCTTTCTGGTTTAAATTTCGTTGTAGCAAATTAACAACCCTTCAACTCATTTGCTTAAAATAGTCATTTTATTATTATTGTAGAGTCTACAAGTTGGGAAATTGATTATTATTCAGTTGGGTACCTTACTCTTCTTCATGATGTGTAGGGCCTATGGTGGGTAGTCTCAGAAATTGGAGGTGACACTATAGTTGGAGGCTAGAATCATCAAAGTGATAATTCACCTGCATTCACATGATAGGAATGACTCAAAGATTAGTACTGCCAACCTGAAAATTTACATGTGATAATTCTATTTGGCTTGGCTTCTTCAAAGTATGGGTGTTTTGGGGTAGGTAAACACTTTACATGGCTTCTTCAAAGTATGGGTGTTTTGGGGTAGTAAACACTTAGATGTTTTGGGGTAGGTAAACACTTTACATGGTTTTGGGGTAGGTAAACACTTTACATGGTAGCCAGGCGACAAAGACAGGTGTTCCAACAAATCAGGTAGAAGCTGTACTTGACCTAAGAGTCACGCAGTGTCTCTTCTGCTGCACTTTGTTGATTATATACAAGTTATCTGTTTACTTAGATTCAAGGGAGAGTGGGCATCTCAGTGAAACAGTGTGAGCACCATCTTGGGGGAAACAATCAGTTTACCCTTAGTAGGATATGTCCAGAAATCTGACATTTCATTTTTATCACTCATGTCAAAATTAATCTCCTTCCTCATCCCTGGCAGATTCCTTTGAAATGAAAGCATTGAAAGTGAAGATTTTCCATGAATATGAAAATTAAGCAGTTGGCATTTTATCTCAGAACATATGTCCTCCAAAGTACTGTAAGTAAATTAGAATTTCTTATATTTCTCATCTCACAGCCTCACTTTCTGGTATCTAGTCATATTTGCCTTTGATTTCCTTAACATTCAGAACTTTGCCTCTCCTAGGTTTTCATCAGGTGGCTTCTTGAAGGTGTCTGTTTTAGGCAAACTCTTTGGTATTTCATGGATTCTTCTGATAATATGCTTGGAAATGGAAGTTGGAAAGTTTGCAATCACATCATGTATTCCACTACTAAAAATGCTCTACATAATTACAAATGCAACTGAATACATTTAAAAATAAAACAAGTAGATTATTTAAGACCTTGACTAAGAAATATTTGTATGAATTTTTAAAATATGTCATTACATAGAAATTAATGCACATTGGTAATTTTGTGAGATGAGTTTTCTTAAGCTGTTATTAAGAATATATTTAAATTAAAATGCACATATTAGGTAGAATAGAGAAACCTAAAAAGTCTCATCTGAGTGAAAGCATCTAATGGAAGTAGTTTTTTCCTGCCTAGTTAGATATGGCTAATGGCATCTAATATACTGTACTAGATGGAAAATAACAAAGTGTGCATTGAGAACACTGAAACTGATGTTCCTTTTCATTTGGAGCCTGCTTTTATTTCAAGCACCGTGAGAAAGGAAGGGCTTCACTTTCTAAATTTAATTTTTTAAAGTATTCAGAAAACTTTTTTGTCTTCTCTAAGAAAATATCCTAGTAATTTACAGTGGTGTAACATAGGGAAAATTGAAAAGAATTTGTATGGTTTATTTGGGAGATGAAGTGGTGGAAGAAGATATCAAGGGAGAATGTTTGAAACAATATTAGATTCTCTATAAAAACTAAAGTTCTAACCTATTACAATTATTATCAACATTATCATAATTAGTTACTAAGCTATTTAACTTGTATAAAGTATTTTGACCTCAAAGTAAAGGGAGAAAATAAGAGATACTAAATGAAAGAGATTGGTAAAAACTCCTTGAAAGGAAAACTATGACAAACCTAGACAGTGTTTTAAAAATCAAAGACATCATTTTACTGACAAAGGTCTGTATAGACTACTGTATGGTTGTTCCAGTAGTCATGTATGGATGTGAAACTTGGACTATAAAGAAGGTTGAGCACCAAAGAATGATGCCTTTGAAATGTGGTTCTGGAAGCTTTTGAGATTCCCTTGGACAGCAAGGAGATCAAACCAGTCAATCCTAAAGGAAATCAACCCTGAATATTCATGGGAAGGACTGATGCTGAAGCTCCAATACTTGGCCACCAGATGAGAAGAGCTGATTCATTAGAAAAGACAGTGGGGCTGGGAAAGATTGAGGGCAGGAGGAGAAGGAGATGACAGAGGATGAAATGGTTGGATGGCATCATCGATTCAAAGGACATGAATTTGAGCAAACTCTGGGAGATAGTGAAGGACAGGGAGGCCAGCTGTGATGCAGTCCATGGGGTCACAAAAAGTTGGATACAACTCAGTGACTGAACAATAACAACAACAGCAGAAAACTATAACTGTACTGTCCCTCATGTCTATGGCCATGCATTTAATTTGGTGCTAAAATGTGAGATGTTGATAACAAAATTCAAAATGATAGACACATGAAAATTAGAATTGTCAGAGGTCTTGCTAGAGCTCCTAGGACTTGGGCTGAGTGCTGGTGACTAAAAAAATTTGAATGAGTGGAAGGAAGAAAAAGAGAGGGCCTAAAACACACATGAAGTTTGGACTGAGCACGGTATGAGGTAGAGGGGAGTGAGGCAAGAGTTTAGAAATGATCATGTTTATGTCAGACAATGTTCCCAGAGCCTCAAAGGAGCAAGAAGGGGGTGAACAAATGTGTTTGTTTTCAGTGAATATAGTGGGAATCAATACTTTAATCATACTTTCCAAATTCCTGAAAACTAAATGACACTAATTTCCAGATTGAAAGAGCTAACTATTATTTCAGCACAATGAATAAAAATAAATTCAAATCTAGGAATATATTTTGGAATTTCACAACACCAGGAATATAAAGAGCAGACTGTAAAATATTCCACACTAGCTGAAACAGTACAAAGACCAGAATATCAGCAGGGTTCACAACAACAGCAGGAGGTGTCAAAGGCATCAGATCCATAGCTCCAGTAATATTATGAGGGAAAATCACTGTATACTAGAATTATATATCCAACCAAAATGTCAAGCAAGTATGAAGATAGAACAAAAACCTTTTAAAATATGCAATGACTCATTTTTTTTTTTCCTCCCAGAATTCTTTCTGAAAAAGTTAATGAGGTTGTTTCCCAACAAAACGTGGGGAATAAATCCACTAAAAGGAAAAGACAAGTTTCAGGAAGCAATAACTCTGGAGTAAGGCAAAAGAGCAACACATACAATGGCTGGTGAATGTAAGCTCCAGGAGGGAAGGTTCTAGGGAAATTATATTAAAAAAAAAAAAAAAAAGACCTTACACATTCTCTGAAAGATTTAACCATGTTCAGTTTAGTTCAGTTCAGTTCAGTTCAGTTGCTCAGTTGTGTCCGACTCTTTGCGACCCCATGAATCACAGCACACCAGGCCTCCCTGTCTATCACCAACTCCCGGAGTTTACTCAAACTCATGTCCATCAAGTCGGTGATGCCATCGAGCCATCTCATCCTCTGTCGTCCCCTTCTGCTCCTGCCCCCAATCCCTCCCAGCATCAGGGTCTTTTCCAATGAGTCAACTCTTCATATGAGGTGGTCAAAGTATTGGAGTTTCATCTTCAGCATTAGTCCTTCCAATGAACACCCAGGACTGATCTCCTTTAGGATGGACTGGTTGGATCTCCTTGCAGTCCAAGGGACTCTCCAGAGTCTTCTCTAACACCACAGTTCAAAAGCATCCATTCTTCAATGCTCAGCTTTCTTCACAGTCCAACTCTCACATCCACGCATGACCACTGGAAGAACCATTCTCTTGACTAGAGGGACCTTTGTTGGCAAAGTAATGTCTCTTCTTTTTAATATGCTGTCTAGGTTGGTCATAACTTTCCTTCCAAGGAGTAAGTGTCTTTTAATTTCATGGCTGCAATCACCATCTGCAGTGATTTTGGAGCCCCCAAAAATAAAGTATGACACTGTTTCCACTGTTTCCCCATCTATTTCCCATGAAGTGATGGGACCTGCCATGATCTTAGTTTTCTGAATGTTGAGCTTTAAGCCAACTTTTTCACTCTCCTTTTTCACTTTCATCAAGATTCTTTTTAGTTCCTCTTCACTGTCTGCCATAAGGGTGGTGTCATCTGCATATCTGAAGTTATTGATATTTCTCCCAGGAATCTGGATTCCACCATGTGCTTCTTCCAGCCCAGAGTTTCTCATGATGTACTTTACATATAAGTTATATAAGCAGGGTGACAATATACAGCCTCGATGCACTCCTTTTCCTATTTGGAACCCATCTGTTGGTCCATGTCCAGTTCTAACTGTTGCTTCCTGACATGCATACAGGTTTCTCAACAGGCAGGTCAGGAGGTCTGGTATTCCCATCTCTTTCAGAATTTTCCACAGTTTATTGTGATCCACAGTGTCAAAGGCTTTGGCATAGTCAATAAAGCAGAAATAAATGTTTTTTTTGAACTCTCTTCCTTTTTTGATGATCAAGCGGATGTTGGCAATTTGATCTCTGGTTCCTCTGCCTTTTCTAAAATGAGCTTGAACATCTGGAAGTGCACGGTTCATACATTGCTGAAGCCTGGCTTGGAGAATTTTGAGCATTACTTTCCTAGAGTGTGAGATGAGTGCAATTGTGCGGTAGTTTGAGCATTCTTTGGCATTGACTTTCTTTGGGATTGGAATGAAACCTGACCTTTTCCAGTCCTGTGGCCATTGCTGAGTTTGTCAAATTTGCTGGCATATTGAGTGCAGCACTTTCACAGCATCATCTTTCAGGATTTGAAATAGCTCAACTGGAATTCCATCACCTCCGCTAGCTTTGTTTGTAGTGATGCTTTCTTTCTTTCTTTTTTTTTCTTTCCATTTATTTTTATTAGTTGGAGGCTAATTACTTTATAATATTGTAGTGGTTTTTGTCATACACTGACATGCATCAGCCATGGATTTACATGTATTCCCCCATCCCGATACCCCCTCCCACCTCCCTGATGCTTTCTAAGGCCCCCTTGACTTCACATTTCAGGTTGTCTGGCTCTAGGTGAGTGATCACACCATCGTGATTATCTGGGTGGTGAAGATCTTTTTTCTACAGTTCTGTGTATTCTTGCCAACTCTTCTTGATATCTTCTGCTTCTGTTAGGTCCATACCATTTCTGTCCTTTTTGAGCCCATCTTCGCATGAAATGTTCCCTTGGTATCTCCAATTTTCTTGAAGAGATCTCTAGTCTTTCCCATTCTGTTGTTTTCCTCTATTTCTTTACATTGATCGCTGAGGAAGGTTTTCTTATCTCTCCTGGCTATTCTTTGGAACTCTGCATTCAAATGGGAATATCTTTCCTTTTCTCCTTTGCTTTTCATGTCTCTTCATTTCACAGCTATTTGTAAGCCCTCCTCAGACAGCTGTTTTGCTTTTTTGCATTTCTTTTCCATGGGGATGGTCTCGATCCCTGTCTCCTTTACAATGTCACGAACCTCCGTCCGTAGTTCATCAGGCACTCTATCAGATATAGTCACATGAATCTATTTCTCACTTCCACTGTATAATCATAATGGATTTGATTTAGGTCATACCTGAGTGGTCTAGTGATTTTCCCTACTTTCTTCAATTTAAGTCTGAATTTGGCAATAAGGAGTTCATGATCTGAGCCATAGTCAGCTCCCGGTCTTGTTTTTGCTGCCTGTATAGACCTTCTCCATCTTTGGCTGTGAAGAATATAGTCAATCTGATTTCAGTGTTGACCATCTGGTGATGTCCATGTGTAGAGTCTTCTCTTGTGTTGTTGGAAGAGGGTGTTTGCTATGGCCAGTACATTCTCTTGGCAAAACTCTATTAGCCATTGCCTGGCTGCATTATGTACTTCGAGGCCAAATTTGCCTGTTACTCCAGGTGTTTCTTGACTTCCTACATTGCATTCCAGTCCCCTGTAATGAAAAGGACATCCTTTTTGGGTTTTAGTTCTAAAAGGTCTTGTAGGTCTTCATGGGAGCAAAAATGAAACTAAGAATTATAGTAAAACTACTGATATCCACATATTAATAGTGACAAAAGTAAACGATGTTAAGCACACTATAGAGTATGTAAATAAAAAATAATCACTATTAATTCTAGGAAACCCCAAATATTCCCTCAGAGAAGCCCATGATTATTTGGTATTATTCATCTATTTAGTGAGCAGATGACATGCAACAAAACAGACACCTAACAATTCAGATGAGCAACAGATGTACAATAATATAAGCCATTTATGAAACAATTTAAATGGTGATTACACATTTAGCTAAAACATCTGATGGGGCTTCCCAGGTGGCTCAGTGATAAAAGAATTTGCCTGCCAACGCAGGAAACACAGGAGATGTAGGTTCAATCCCAGGTTTGGGAAGATCTCTGGGATAAGGGAATAGCTACCCACTCAAGCATTCTTGCCTGGAAAATCCCATGGACAGAGGAGCCTGGTGGGCTACAGTCGATGGGGTCATAAAGAGTTGGACACAACTGAGCAACTGGTACACATACACAACATTTGATACAACTTTATTAAGAGAATGGGGAAGACGAGATATAGTGGTGTGTTTAACAGTGATAATTCTACATAAGTAGAATTAAGTAAGTAGATAATGTAGAAACTCGACAAACCAAGAAAATTAAAACATATCAATGAACATAAATTAATTAGAAGTACCAACATAAGTGTCTCTAAATCATTTAAAAGAAATTTCCTCTGGGGAGCAAAACTGGAAAGGAGAGAAAGTGTTACAGAAATGTCACAGAAAAGTTGATGTAAGCTCTTTTATGTTTGAATTTTAACTTTAAAATTCAAAGACATTTTTTAAATTTGGAAATTGAAGACATTTAAGATTCTAGAGTTAGAGAACATTTCCAGAAGAGTAACAATGATCCTCTGTACTGAAATAAATCAAATGATCTCCTAAAGCTTGAAAATACTGCATGAGGGAGCTTTACTGATGTATCATTGACAAATAAATTTGTATATGTTTAAAGTGTGCAATATGATGATTTGACATGCATAAATTCTGTGAAATGATTACCACAATCAGGCTAAATAACAAATCAACCACCTCCTATATTTACCATTATTTCTGTGTGTGTGCAGTGAGAATGCTTAAGGCATACTCTTTAAACAAATTGCAAGTACATAACACAGTATTATTAACTTTAGACCACTTGCTCCATATTAGTCCCCTGGAGTATATTCATTTTATAACTGAAGGCCTCTATCCATTGACCAGAATCTTCTGATCAACCACATTCCTCAGCCCCAGGTAAATCAACATTCTATTTCATGTCTATGAATCAACTTTATTTTTTTAAGATATAAGTGAGATCATACAGTGTTTGTTTGTTTCTCTCTGGCTAAATTCACTTAGCATGATGTATTCTAATATCAATCCTTCCCACATTCATTGGAAGGACTGATGCTGAAGCTAAAGCTCTAATAATTTGGTCACCTGATGTGAAGAACTGACTCACTGGAAAAGATCCTGATGCTGGGAAAGATTGAAGGCAGGAGGAGAAGGTGATGACAGAGGATGAGATGGTTGGATGCCATCACTGACTCCATGGATATGAATCTGAACAAGCTCCAGGAGTTGGCGATGGACAGGGAAGCCTGGTCTGCTGCAGTCCATGGGGTTGCTAAGAGTTGGACATGACTGAGTGACTGAACTGAACTGAACTGAACTAAAAGTCTTCTAGGTTTATCCACAGAAAGCAGATTCCTTCTTTCTCATGGGTAAATTATTTCATTATATATATATACATACATATATATAATATTCTTTATCCATTTATGCCTCAATATGCACTTAGAACGCTTCCATACGTTGGCTCTAGTGAACAATGCTGCAGTGAACACGACAGTCCAAGTATCTCTTTGAGATGCTGACTTCACTTTCTTCACATGTATATCCAGAAGTAAAATCAATTTAAATTCCTATCAATAGTGTACAAGTGTTCCCTTTCTCCACAGCCTTATCAACACTTGTTACCTCTTGTGGGTTTTTTTTTTTTTTATTTGAATTAGCTCTTGTCTTTTTGATAAAAGCCATCCAAACAGGTGTGAGATTCTATTTGATGGTTTTTGATTTGCATTTCTCTGATGATCAGTGATGCTAATAACCTTTTCATGTACTTGCTAATCATTAGTATGTCTTCTTTGGAAAAATGTCTATTCAAGTGCTTTGTCCAATTTTAAATAAGATTTTTTTTTTTTTTTTGCTATTGAGACGTATACCCCTTTTCTACATTTTTTATATTAATCCTTATCACATATATGCTTTGTAAATATTTTCTCCCCTTCCATTGATTGTCTTTTCATTTTGTTGATTGCTTCCTTTGCTTTTCAGCAGTTGTTTAATTTGCTGTAGTCCCATTTGCTTATTTTTGCTTTTGTTTCCTATACTTTAGATATTACATTCACAAAATAATTACCAAGACATAAAATTTCCCCCTGTGTTTCTTCTAGAACTCTTATGGTTTCAAGTCTTATATTCAAGTTTTTAAAACACTGGAGTTAATTATTTGAGTAGTGTAAATAGTTGTAGTTAGCTATTTTTAAATAACCTGGACAATTGGGTTGAAAATGAAACTGTATATAAGTTTACATTGTGATATGGTTTTCCAAAGTGTTGATAGAGTCTTAAGAAACAGTAATTGCATTTTCTATCCTCTTGATCATTGTTATTCATGTTACATCAAAAGTAGGATCATGGCACCCGGTCCCATCACTTCATGGCAAATAGATGGGGAAACAATGGAAACAGTGACAGACTTTACTTTTCTTGGGTTCCAAAATCACTGCAGATGAGCGGTGAGCAGTCATGCTCTCATACTGCAGCCGTGAGATTAAAAGACACTTGCTCCTAGGAAGAAAAGCTATGGCCAACCTAGACAGCATATTAAAAAGCAGAGACATTACTTTTCCAACAAAGGTCTAGTCAAAGCTTTGGTTTTCCAGTAGTCATATATGGATGTGAGAGTTGGACCATAAAGAAAGCTGAGCACTGAAGAACTGATGCTTTTGAATTATGGTGGTGGAGAAGACTCTTGAGAGCCCCTTGGACTGCAAGATCAAAGCAGTTCCTCGTAAAGGAAATCAGTTCTGAATACTCATTGGAAGAACTGATGCTGAAGCTGAAACTCTAATACTTTGTCCACCTAATGTGAATAACTGACTCATTGGCAAAGACCCCGATGATGGGAAAGGTTGAAGGCAGGAGGAGAGAGGGATGCCAGAGGATGAGATGGTTGGATGGTATCGTTGACTCGATGGACATGAGTTTGAGCAAGCTCCAGGAGTTGGTGATGGACAGGGAAGCCTGGGATGCTGTATTCCATGGGGTCTCAAAGAGTCAGACACAACTGAGAGACTAAACTGAACAGAAATCCAGTTCTTAGTACCTGCTGCTTTTCTTTAAGAAAAACCAACTTCACCAAAGTTGTATTTGCTAAAGCTTCAACCTCTTGGGGCTTCCCTGGTAGCTCAGACAGTAAAGAATCTGCCTGCAATTCAGGAGGCCTGTGTTTGATCCCTGGGCCAGGAAGATCCCCTGGAGATGGAAATGGTGACCCACTCCAGTATTCTTGCCTGGAGAACTCCATGGACAGAGGAGCCTGATGGGCTACAGTCCATGGGGTCGAAAAGAGTTGGACATGACTGAGCGATTAACAATTTCAATTTCACTTTAACATCTTTAGATGCACATTAAGTGTATTCTTTGATCTTTCATTAATCTTCTCCATGTTATTAATGTTGTTTTTAAAGAGTAAAAAGAGCTTCTCCTTTGTGTTAGTATCTTTAAGATGAAGGAGGTCTAAAATATCAGAAGGTCACACCAGTGAAAGATTCCTTAATACTGCTACTTTCTCAGCACCTTCAGATTCCTATGGATGTTCACACTCATGACAGGAGAGAGCATTAGGAATCCACTTTTAATCAAAGGTCATACACACAAGCACATAACACAAAACAAAAGCTGGAGCTGGGTAAGACATCAGAATGAGAAGTGCTAAGGGTTGAATTTGTCCCTGAAACTCCACAAGGTGAGGTGCTTGGAAAAGTGAAAGCTAAAGTAGAGAGAGTTAGTTGCTCAGTCGTGTCCAACTCTTTGCGTTCCCATGGACTGTAGCCCACCAGGCTCCTCTGTCCATGGCATTCTCCAGGCCAGAATCCTTCTCCAAGTTAAAGTAGATGGTGACCACAAATATCCTACATCTACCATGCTAACACAGGGCTATGTCAGGAAGCTGATTTAATAAATATGCAAGAATTACCTCCTCCCTTGAGTGATATAGTTCTTAGAGTCAGTCTCACATCCATACATACTCCTCTGCCCAGGGCAGGCTTGTATAACCACACAGGACATTTAGGGATGCCAGAATAAATATTAGAGAGGGAAACAGATTTCAGGAAGTCCATCGGAGAAATGTAGAAAACCCAGGATGTCGCAAAGAGCTATCTGTAATGTAATGGCATTTACCAAATTGACTAAATCAAACTTTAGGCCTAGAAAAATGAAATAAATCAATCTTAAATAAATAAAGGATATAATCTAGGTCCCTCAAATCCCTTTATTTTGTAGATGTCATAAGCAGTGATTGTTTACTGGTGCTTTACTAACTCAATATAATTTTCAGATAATTTGAGTTCCTTAATTAAAAAACCTCTCCCACATAGTTGAAAAGAAATACATTAGATGTTCAGTTCAGTTCAGTTTAGTTGCTCAGTCATATCTGATGCTTTGCGACCCCAAGAACTGCAGCACGCCAGGCTTCTCTGTCCATCACCAAATCCCAGAGTTTACTCAAACTCATGTCCATCGAGTCAGTGATGCCACCCAACCATTTCATCCTCTGTCGTCCCCTTCTCCCCCCACCTTCAATCTTTCCCAGAATCAGAGTCTTTTCAAATGAGTCAGCTCTTCATATCAGGAGGCCAAAGTATTGGAGTTTCAGCTTCAGCATCAGTCCTTTCAATGAATATTCAGGACTAATTTCCTTTAGGATGGACTGGTTGGATCTCTTTGCAGTCCAGAGGACTCTCAAGAGTCTTTTCCAACACCACAGTTCAAAGGCATCTCACATCCATATATGACTACTGGAAAAACCCAAAATTCAGAAGTTGTAAATAATTTGCACAGAGCTTTTAGTGATAACTCTTCTTTATATAAACTCTTAATATAACTTCTTTTTTTAAAATATAACTTCTTAATATAACTCTTCTTTGTATAAAATATGGGAGTCCACATGATTCTTGAACATGGGTTAGAACTTCATGGGTCCACTTATACACTAATTTTTAAAAATAGTAATTACTAAGACTACAGGATCCATGATTAGTTGAGTCAGATGCAGATCTGAGGATGGGGAGGGATGGAGCATATATATAGATCACACGTTTAAAATATAAGTTTTCTATTCTGCAGACTGCTGGCACCATTAACCATCCCACTATGCCTGATGCTCAAGGGTCAACTGTATTGACATTCTCATTACTACCAGACACTACATTGGTCACACCATTTCTATTTTTCACCCACTTTTCCTCTTACCTCTTCCTATTGAGGAGTCTATAAAAGGTAAAACCCTAGACTCCTCGACTGTCTTGTAGTTAGAGAAAGGCCAAAAATACAATGCTGGCCAAAAAGACACAAAGAAGGTTATTGATTCTACCCCTTTCCAAAAATCTCCCTTCCTGCCCATCTGAGACCTAGATCACAGAAATTACCAAAAAAAAAAAACAGGAGAAAAGACAGAAGAAATCTATACCTCAAATGCCATCACTTAGAAGTAACCCCAGTTCTGGATCCTCTGTACCTCAATTCTTAAATGTGGGGAAATATAAGATATGTGCTAAAGTGGGATTTGCACTAACATGGTAAATATGATGTGTGTTTATATGTTGTTGTTCAGTTGCTAAGTTGTGTCTGACTCTTTGCAGCCCTATGGACTGCAGCAGGCCAGGTTCCTCTGTCCTCCACTATCTCCCAGAGTTTGCTCAAATTCATGTCCATTGAGGCAGTGAAGCTATCTAACCATCTTATCCTCTGCCACCCCCTTCTCCTTTTCCCTTCCATCTTTCCCAACATCAGGGTCTTTTCCAATGAGTCAGGTCTTCCCATTATGTAGCCAAAGTACTGGAGCTTCAGCTTCAGCATCAGTCATTCCAGATGAATATTTGATCACAGTTGGACACGACTGAGCAACTGAACTGAACTGAAGTCCAAAGGACTCTCAAGAGTCTTCTCCAGCACCACCTTTCAAAAGTATCAATTCTTGAGTGCTCAGCCTATTTATGGTCCAAGTCTCACATCTGTACCTGACTACTAGAAAAACCATAGCTTTGACTAGATGGATTTCTGTTGGCAAAGTAGTGTTACTCGTTTTTAATATACTGTCTAGGTTTGTCATAACTTTCTTCCAAGGAACAAGTGTCTTTTCATTTTATGACTGCAGTCATCATCCAAAGTGATTTTGAAGCCCCCCACCCTCCCCAAATGGCAGGGTAGTAAAGAATCCACCTGCCAATGCAGGAGACACAAGAGAGGTGGGTTCAATCCCCGGGTAGGGAAGATGCCCTGGAGGAGGAACCAGCAACCCAGTGAACCAGTGAAGTTGCTCAGTTGTGTATGACTCTTTGCAATCTTATGGACTGTAGCCTACCAGGCTCTGGCAACTCACTCCAGTATTATTGCTTGAAATACTCCATGGACAGAGCAGTCTGGTGGATTCCAGTCCATGGGGTCACAAAGAGTCAGACACAACTAAGTGACTGAGCATGCATGTATGTGTTTATATGGGCTGTGTGCTAACTTGATATGTAAACTAACATGGGACATGCATTAACGTGGACACACACTAAAATGATACTTATGCAAATATGAGGTATGCATTAAAAAGGGATAACATGACAAGTACACTAATATACACTAACAAGGATTCTCACTTTCATAGGACATACACTAAAATGGAACACACCTTACCATGAAGTGGGCTGATATATGATAACACAGACTATTATCAGGTGTGTGCTGACATGGGGTATACACTAATGGACATGCACTAATATGAGGTGAGCATTAAACCTGAATTACCCGCTCCTGAGGGAAAAACCCAGGTGAAAATACTGAATTCCTACTACATAGAAACAGTCTGTTCCTACTACACAGAAACCAAAATGACCTTGCAAGAATAATTTGAAAAGTAAATACTCGGGCAAGGGCAGCAATAATTTCCCTAATACAGTAATTTGGGTAAAAAGCTTCTAAGTAGGTCTAAGAAGAGTGCCAATCCTGTCAGAGTGAACGAGCCTCAGTTTCCTGGCACAGAAGTCAGAGAGTTTTGCTTTTGCTGGAGTTGGAAAATAACTGCATCTTTCAAATTAGTCTTTTTCGGTAGGTCAGCAGCCGCTAGCACCAATTCCTAGCACACATAGTGTCTTGCATATAACTGGTACTCCATCAAACATCTGTTGTTAACATTGATGCAAATGGAATGAATCAGATTCATTAGCTTATTATGAATCATCTTAAAAAAATCCTGCAAATTTGAGTATAGTACAAAATTAAGCAAAAGTTAAGTAAATTTCTGTTCTGTATTTCATCCTAAACTTTCTTAACATAAAAAAAATAAATCTTTTATTTGGACTATAATAAGACCAATGCATATATAATGCATTTAAACCAAAGTAATTTAATTCTTTGACCAGGTTGCTGGCTAGAGAAGTTACACTTGGACATCCACTTCCATTTTCTGCTTCAAACTTTGATGGTTTTGTAAAAAAAAAAAATTAGTTTAATAATTTAACAAGGATGAGCTGAATATTTTCTTCTGTTATTCTGCCAGAGAAGCAATCATTGCTGTCTTACTTTAAAATTAAATCTTAACTATATTTTCTGTTCTGTGCTTTCTGTTGTTCTAAACAAGACTTTTATACAAGTCATTGAGCAGTCACCACTAAGTAATATTGATTCTGAATATGTCTCAACCAACCCCTCCTTGTTTTTATATTTTGAAAAACAAAAAACAAAAGTCAAAAAAACCACTGTCTTTCAAAGTTCAATTTAATATTACTTTTAACCAGGAGAGTCTTAGACTCAAAAAGGTATCTTTCATTTTTGGAACATAGAAGTAAAAGAAAGGAATTTTTCCTAAGATAATTTTATGAAATGAAAAATCTAAAACTCATTTGGAAAAAAAAAGGAAGCATTTTTCTGTCCTTGGGTATATCATCTTTGAGGAATAGGTGGTGCTCATTATGTTTGAAGAATTTCATAGTGATTATTTGTTCAAAATCTTAATCTAAAAAGAAACAAGCCACTGGGGATATTTTTAAATCTTATTTATAATAACTATTATTTTTATATGTGATTCAAATGCAAGATGCTTTTCTATTTTCCCCATAAAGAAACATCTTTTCATATATTATTTCTTAAATAAAATTTTAAGACATTGACATTTTGCTAATGCCCAGGGAAATTTTCACCGTAGTAAATGTTCACACACTACAAGGCAATAGCCTATCATTTTGCATTGCTATTGCTATTCAGTTGTCTGTCAAATATTTACTTAGCACCTCCATGTGTTAAGTGCTCATCTAGGTCCTGTTTACTTTTACTGTCATATTTATTTTTACAATCGTCCTTTTAAATTTACTCCTTTCCCAAACCAACTTTATAGTGTCTTTCAATAATATCTTTAAAATGAAAATATGATTATATTGTTATAGATACTTGAGTTAAAAATTAAGTTAAGCATGATATTTCCTGCTAACCATATCCATTCTAAAAATTCTTCAGGAAATTAGTATATAAGTGCATACTACAAAGTTTGCATCTAAAATGATTTTCTACATTTATTAAGTAAGTATTTTAAAGCAAATATTAATAGGAGTATGCTCTGATCATGTCTGTAGTGGATTTCTTCAGATAGTTTTTAGTGCATCTCTATCTGGGCATAGGAGTTACCTCATAATTTTGCTTTCAGGCTTTCAAGTTGGAGCCTACAGTGGTGTCTTATAGTTGTCCTTTGTGACAGACACCAAATCCTTTTATAATAAGGTAGGAGAAGTTTAATGGAACAATTGACTTTGCCTCTTATTAATTTACCCAATTAATAAATTATTTCTCCATTCCTTCACAGTAGTTAGCATGAGCCCTACAGCAACCTTCCTTGAATTGCATATATGCATGTGTGTATGTGTATGTATATGTGTGTGTGTGCGTGTGTGCAGGCATACATGCTCAGAGGTGTGCACATTGAGTTGCACAGAGGGTTAGAATCTTAGTTGTGAAATAACAAAATAAGCCTCTATTCGAATCCCTTCCAGAACATGATTTGTAAATTCCTAGGTCCTCATTCTCTACAGTTGTAAAATGGATAGCATTTCAACGTCTTACAGGATTGTTTGGGGTATCACAAATTTCAAGCATTGAGCCTAATTCTCCTCAGTAAATGGTAGGTGTTTTTATACATGAGTAGCAAACTCTGTGTAATCTCAGTTTTATAACTGACTTGATATGTGTGAGGCAGGAGGGCTGATTCCCAAAAACACAGTCAAGATATAATAATAGTTGTTGAGTTAAAGTATTTTACTTAATATTCTATGTAAAGAATTCTCAGCACTCCCAATATCAGAAATAACTCCACTGATTACCCAATTACTGAGGAATGTATAAAATATGTTTTCAACCAACACTGACACTTCACCTTTCATAATTCTTCCTGGGAGAAGACACTCCAACTCTTTGAATAATTGCCAAATGATTTCAGCATCTAGACCTAATTTTCCTTAGTTCATTAATGATAATATAGGGATGATGTCAGTCTAAAAAATTAATATTTATAACAGTGAATTCAGCAAAATTGTAAAAATCATTTGGACATCTCATTTAAAAAATATTGTGCAAGGACACATATTTTTATTCCATGCTTTTATTAACTTGCTCTTCTTAACATTATAAGAAGAAAAAAATACTGTCAAACTATCTTGGTGTAAGATTGAAGCAAATTACTCTGTCATACTTAATCAGAAGAGACGACATTTTGAAACATGTTGTTTGTTTTTCAACCTCAGCCTGACATGCTGATGAAAGCAATTAAGCAACAAGCCCTGCTACTAAGAACAGCAGTCCAGCCCAGGGGACACTGCACTTGTGGGGACCAAGTTACTGACTATACTCCCGTAATTTCCATGTAACCAGCCCATGTTCTCGGAAATAAAATACACATGTAAATTTTTTTTCAATAATGAAGCTGTCTCTATTTCTTAAAATATCAAACTAATAACCTAGATCATTATATTCAACATGGTCGGCCACAGCCAATAGACAGATTACAGTAAGATTCCCAGAGGTCAGTAAGTGTGAAGCAAAAGCAAACTTGAAAAATAATTAAACAAATTAAAAATGTTCTCTAGTGAACAAAAAATCAACAAGTGATAACAGATGTGTCATTTTAAAATTCCCCAAATTTTCAAGTATTACTGGAGCTGTGCATGAATTTACCCTGAGGAAGATACCTGTTTATTACAGGATACTGGGAGAAGCAATTACCTTCTTTCAGCTAATCTCAATACTATTTACAAGAGATAAGTTGGAGGCAAAGAGGTAACTAAACCAACACAAAAGTCACAATTTAGTCATGTGGCTATTATTGTTTTAATGATGCTCCCTAGACCACTGAGTGTTGCTGACAAGAGTCAGGAGACAATGAATAGCATTTCCCAATTTAGCCATGTTTATATTAACTACAGCCCACCCAGAGGACCAATTACAGGTGTTAGAGCCTGCCTGTCTCAAATGTCAGAGTTGAATGAGCCTTGAGTTGGTTCTAGACTATTATTTTGTAATAAGGTATGCTTATATCCTGAGATATGTAGATGATACCACTCTAATGGCATAACATGAAGAGGAACTAAAGAGCCTCTTGATGAGGGTGAAAGAGGTGAGTGAAAAGACTGGTTTAAACTCAACATTCAAAAAACTAAGATCATGGCATCTGATCCCATCACTTCATGGCAAATAAAAGGTGAAAAATTGGAAACAGTGACAGAATTATTTTCTTGGCCTCTAAAATTACTGTGGATGGAAACTGCAGCTATGAAATTAAAAGATGCTTGCTCCTTGAAAGAAAAGCTATGACAAACATATTGAAAAGCAGAGACATCACTTTGCCAACATATATCTGTAGTCAGAGCTATGGTTTTACCAGTAGTCATGTATGGACATAATAGTTGGACCAGAAAGAAGGCTAAGCACCAAAAAAAATGATGCTTTTGAATTGCAGGACTAGAGAAGACTCTTGAGAGCCCCTTGGACAGCAGGGAGATCAAAACAGTCAATCCTAAAGGAAATCAACTCTGAATATTCTTTGGGAGGACTGATACTGAAGCTGAAGCTCCAATACTTTGGCTACCTGGTATGAGAAGAGCTGATTCATTGGAAAACACCCTGAGGGGAAAGACTGAGGATAGGAGGAGAAGAGCGTGGCAGAGGATGAAATGGTTTGATAGTATCACTGACTCAATGGACATAAAAATAGAGAAAACTCTGGGAGATAGTGAAGGACAGGGAAGCCTGGAATGCTGCAGTCCATAGGATGACAAAGAGTCGAAAGCAACTTAGCAACTGAACAACAGCAGCATGCTTACATCTCAGAGGGCATGCAGTTTCCTGTCCAATCCTTTCTAGTGCTCACATTTTCCTTGATATTATATCTACCTTAATCAAAATTGTGTGTTTTATGTAAGTTCAGAATAAATAATAATTCATACATGCTTCAAAATTAAGTCATTCCATGTACTTTTCACAGATCAGCTTCATTTATTACCTCTAAAATTTCCTCCATCTCTTAGAAATTAAGAAGAATGTATCACCTTCCTTCTAGCATTGTTGGAAATTAAACATGGTATAAGAGGCAGTAGGGTAAGAAACCCACAAAGTATATAATGGGCTCAAATCAGAAAGATTTCAGCTGTAATTATTGGAATAGTCCAGTTAAAATTGAATTAGAATATGTAAATCTATTTTGTCACTAAGCAATACATAGAGGGTCTTCCTAGGGTTTATTTATGAAGCATCACACTGCCACCATCAATAACCAAGTGCTTCCATCTTTCTCCTTAGCCATCTTTAGCTTGTTGGCTTCAACCCCCAGGTCTGTGGCCCTCCAGAATCTGATCTGTCACTGGTATAGGCATGCTCCCATATGTCTATGCTCAGTGGGAGCAAGGGAAATATATTCTCATGCATTTTTTCCATTAATTGATTGCTTACCTCTCCCATTTTACCTCCTGCCACATTTGATCTCTCCTAGTGTTTACTCTTTAACCTATTCTAGCTCCCATTGACCTACTTTGGTGGTGGCGGTTTAGGGTTTAGTTGCTAAGTCGTGTACAATTCTTGCAACCCCATGGACTGTAACCTGCCAGGCTCCTCTGTCCATGGGATTCTCCAGGCAAGAATACTGCAGTGGGTTGCCATTTCCTTCTCTAATTGACCTACTTGAGGTACCAGCTAACCTCAAAGCAGGCTAGGAAATCAAATATATTGTCTGAATTTTCAGTCTTTATGGGCAATAAAGAGAACAAAGAGACAAAAGCCATGACTCATTCAGTTCAAATGAGTACAATCTCTGAGCTTTAACCATTCAAATTCCTGCAGTCTCTCTAGGGAATGGTATACATATATTGACGTAGATGGGACAGGGATTGGGGGAGAAATAGAAATGCAGTATGGGGAAGACATGAAGGAATTTTTATGCAAAAGCTTTTCCCATAATCTGATTTTATCACTGAGCATCCAGGAACTAGCCAGGTGCCAAATGCCAAAATATGTCTGGAAAACTGCACTGAAGAATGCTCAGAAACCATATTATTTCATGTGGGAAACCAAGGAAACAATTTAAGCAAATAGCTGACCTTCTTCAAGATAAATTTTCATTTAATGTATTTCATATTTTGCTTTTCCAAGGAGCTTTGGAAATAACTTCAGTATGAATGATGATAACTGATGAAATTTGTTGGGACCATGATCATTACTCAATAGAGAGGGTCACACTTTTTCACCCCATCACAGGAAGAATACTTTCTGTAGTAGTCCATCAAGACTGAAGCTCCATCTCTTCCATAACAACCCTGCCTACCTTCTTAAATCTAATCACATTTGCCTTCCTCTGGATGATACATCTGCATTCTTTCTGTTTTTAAATGCACCAAGATCATGTCTTCCCTGGGTTCAAACTGATATTTTGAATTCCTTTCTTTCCACCTCATTTATTCCCATATTCAGAATAAAATTCACATCTTCAGACAGGGTGTCTTGAGAGCCCAATATAAATTAAGTCCTCTTGCTTTTTTTTCTTTATAGTAGTTTGGACTATTTCTTCAAAAGAATTTGATACTGAATGATTTATTTGATCGAATATTAAATGTTTGCCACTTCATTAAACACTGGCAGTTTAAGGAAACAAAGTCTTGTGGGTTTTACTCATTAATGTAGTTGCAGAATCTAGCACAGTGGCCAGGTCAGGGTAACCACTAATATTCATTGAATCAGTATATAAATAGATACTGTGAGCTATTACTTCCTAATTTTCCAACTGATAGAACTGGTTTGTTATGGTTGTCCTGTTACCCCTTGTATTCTGTAAGCTCCATGAAAACAGAGATGCTATTTTTAAGTCTTTTGGAGATTAACATTATGTCTTTCTCTTAGAAGGAAGCATTAGTATTTGTTGATTGACGTTTGGAATGGTTGTTACATGTATAAACCTTAAATATCTCATAGAGTAAGCTTATGAAAATGACATGAGAATTCTGGCTCCACTTAAGATATTAATAGCTGATGGATATGCAATATGATATAGCTACATTCAGACAGAGGGAGTGGAGACTTTCTGAGTTTATATGAGTAATATGACCTTAATTTACTGTAACTGGCATGGCTAGCTATTGGCTTATCTGATCTATGTGTACAGTGGTGACAAAAGGTATGCTACAGGTAAGAAAAAACAATTTATACTTCAGGAAACTATAATTCATTCTTATAAAATTGAAATGGAATTAAAGAAACATTTGGGTAAGACATAGAGCTGAAGAGAAGCTGGGGGTAGATATGGAGAATCCGAGATCAAAAATAGAGTCAAGGTTTGCAACTGGCCCGCACTTCCACATCTATGGCAAAGACTCTATACTCTCTCCCCACCTTTCTCACCCAATCTTTTCAAGGCAGTTTCTAACTCTGGATTATGGGGGTTTAATAAGGTGCAGGTCAGTGATTCTGCTGTCTCCCTGGGAATGTTCCTCTGCTGTGAATAGTAATGAATCTGCAGAACAATTTACCCAGGTATTTGCATGCCAATTGTAAGTCAAAGGCACTCTGATGGAACTGCCAGTGATGAAGTGAGATTATTTTTCCTCTCATAAATATATTAAAAATGAAATAGGAAAAACACTAGGTCTATTCATATGAAGCTGAGATTTTTGTTCAGTGATTTTAATGAATGTGTGGACTTTCTTTAACTACCAGCCCCAGCCACTGATTGCCAAATGTGATCCCTTCCAAATCGCTCCAATATCCAGGTCTCCAATTACACACACACACACACAAAGGATTCCATTTCTGTTTTTGTTTCATTGATATGACATTCCAATGCTTCATTAAGTAAACACAGAAGCTGTATACTTATAAACACATCCCAGCATTGTTGGGTTTTTCCTCTCACAAAATAATTCACCCCTGGAGACACTGCACTAGGCTATCAGCCATGTACAGTTTAGAATAAAATTAATAAACTAAAATGGTAGGAATGTGCAGATGAAAATGACAAGATTAAGTACTATTTGAAAATAATTTTGAACTGATAGTATAACAGAGGTTTCTGTATTTGTCTTCCTGCTTCATTTCACTGAAATTAGCATAAAACAAGCTTTGTTTCTCAAATACTTAGGGGACATTGGGAAAAGATGTTTGGAAACAATATTATGCCAATTAAAGGCAAGGCTGGAGTTTCCGGCCCCTTTCTCTGAGATGTAATTGGTTTATTCTCTGTAGACAGCAGCCTGCAAAGTCGTAACTAGTGTGAGACCCTTGTTGATATTATAGAACCAACACAATTACAGATCCCTGCTTGTCCAGAGCAACAGAACACATGTATTCCTCAAAAGATTCCATGTCTACTCTGTATCTTAGCATCAACCCAGTTTTGGTCTTAGGCGCATCTGTTGATAGTTACCTATTTTAAAATAGTTCTTTTAGAACATTGATAAGTAAGATATCTGTATTTTTAAAATACCAAGAACCTAACAATCTTATAAATTAGGCTTCTTCTGATTTCAAATTTAGTTGTTGTTCAGTCACTCAGTCAGGTCTGATTCTTTGAGACTCCTTGGACTGCAGCATGCAAGGTTTCCCTGTCCTTCATCATATCTCAGAGTTTGCTCAAACTCATGTCCATCGAGTCGGTGATGCCACCCAACCATCTTATCTTCTGTCATCCCCTTCTCCTCCTGCCTTCAGTCTTTCCAGCATCAGGGTTTTTTCCAGTGAGTCAGCTCTTTGCATCAGGTGGCCAAAGAATTGGGGCTTCAGCTTCAGCATCAGTCCTTCCAATGAATATTCAGGATTGATTTCCTTGCTGTCCAAGGGACTCTCAAGAGTCTTCTCCAGTGCCAATTCAAAGGCACCAATTCTTCGGTGCTCAGCCTTTTTGTTGTCTAGCTCTCACATCTGTACATGACTTATTGGAAAAACTTGGACTACACAGACTTTTGTAGGCAAAGTAATCTTTCTGCTTTTTAATACGCTGTCTAGATTAGTCATTGCTTTTCTTCCAAGGAGCAAGCATCTTTTAATTTCATGGCTGTAGCCACTGTCCATAGTAATTTTTAAGCCCAAGAAAATAAAGTCTGTCAATGTTTCTACTGTTTCCCCTTTTATTTGCCATGAAGTGATGGGGCCAGATGCCATGATCTTTGCTTTTTGAAAAAGAAAATATTAAAATTTGGCTTCCATCCTTGTATTACATTGGAAGAACCACTTCCTTTTATTATGCAATAAGAACTCTGTCATATGTCCTATTTCAGTTTTTACTTTGATTCTAGGAAAATCATTACTGAGTGTTATATCTAACAACCTTGCAGTCCCTAAACTTAGATTTTCTGATTTCACCCCATCATTATTACTCATTATCACTTAATTCTTCCTTTTCCTTTGGTGGTTATATTTAGGTATATTTGAACTTTGTTGTATTGATTTGGAATTTTGGGTTAGAGAGTTTCACCCTGTTTTGATATTTGTACATTTCATTAACATAATTTCAAGCACTTTTTGAAAGCTCTTGGGGAAAAATAGCTAATATTTATAAACACATTAGACATTCCTGAAAGCAAGAATACTTTCAGATATGAGAGTTCCACCAGGGAGTTTCACTCTATCTGCTATCACAGGTAATGTGCTCTTTGTGTCTTTTATAGTGCTTTCAAAACAGGAGATATCTTCTATGATTTTTGTTTGAATCAGATCACTTGGATGTGAAGTGATGGGACAGAAAGACCAAAATACCCCAACTTGATGACTTCATAAAGCTCACACATTTTCTTCATGGATGTTGTGTGAATGTTACAATCCACAGTGAAATCTGTATCTATGGGATGTTTTTTAATGCCAAGATAGAGGTGAAAATGGTATACAGCAGGTAACATGTAGAGTCAGATTTCTTGGGTGAGGAGCCTCAGCTCTTTCACTTGTTGACTGTGAGACTGCTGAAAAGGTGGATAACATTTCGGAACCACACTGGCCTGAGCTATGAAATGGAGATTGTGGTAGAATTTGTGCTGAGTCTTGTTTTCAGTCAACAATAATTTAGTAGTTACCACTGCAAGGTAATTTCACTTATTAGTAGCTCATTTAATCTTTCTATTAGTCCTGAGATTTTCATTAAAACAGTAGAGGAAAATTGATACTCAGAAAGATTAAGCAATTGACAAAGACCACATAGTTAAAACAGCACATCTACTCTGAAATTTCCTATAGCTTAATTGGCATGATAATCAAAGCCATCCTTTTGAAATGTAAAGTGTAAGTGTTTCTTTAGAGGGTCCCTAATCTGGAAAAACTGCACTCATTGCCTTCCTGGGAGGTCAGCTGCCCTTATATTTAGCAGGCTGCCTGTGGTTCTCCACTCACAGCAGAGACCAGATTGCTGGGCAATCATCCGGGGTCTGTTTCTCTCACTGGACCATAATATACTTCAGTGGATGGGCTGTATCTAACCTTTGTACCACTATTATAATATCTCAATCAACATTTGCTTAGTGAGTAAATGAATATATAAATGAACTAATAATATTTGCTTCATGGCTTAGATTCCTCCACAGCAGAAGTTCATCTGAATAAGACCATGATAGGAGCAGACATGGCTCATTGTCTTCAGGATACCCTTTCTACTTTTATTGTCTTTTATATAAACTTTATTTATTTTGGTTAGTGATGTGCCTAACTAATTTTTAAATTTTCTAGTTTCTCTTGAATGTAAGAAAAGGCAAATGACACAGCGTTGCTTTAGTTCAGTCACCCAGTCGTGTCCAACTCTTTGCGACCCCATGGGATGTAGGGCGCCTGGCCTCCCTGTCCCTCATCATCTCCTGAAGTTTGCCCAAGTTCATGTCCATTGCATCAGTGATGCCATCCAGCCATCTCATCCTCTGATGCCCTCTTCTCTTTCAGCCCTTACTCTTTCCCAGCATCAGGGAGTTTTCCAATGAGTCATCTGTTTGCATCATATGACCAAAATACTGGAGCTTCGGTTTCAGCATCAGTCCTTCCTGTGAGTATGCAGGATTGATCTCCCTTAAGATTGACTGGCTTGATCTCCTTGCTGTCCAAGGGACTCTCAGGAGTCTTCTCCAGCACCACAGTTGGAAGACATCAATTCTTTGGCATTCTGCATTCTTTATGGTCCAGGTCTCACAACCGTACATGAGCACTGGGAAGATAATAGCCTTGACTATATGGACCCTTTTCGGCAGAGTAATGTCTTTGCTTTTCAACACACTGTCTAGGTTTGTCATAGCTTTCCTGCCAAAAAGCAGAATTTCTGATTTCATGGCTAGAGTCACCATCTACAGTGATTTTAGAGCCCAAGAAGAGGAAATCTGTCACTACTTCCACATTTTCCCCTTCTGTTTGCCATGAGGTAATGGGGCCAGATGCCACGATCCTAGTATTTTTAATATTTAGCCTTAAGCCAGCTCCTTCACTCTCCTCCTTCACCCTCATCAAGAGGCTCTTTAGTTCCTCTTTGCTTTCTGCCATTAGAGTGGTATCATCCACATGCATGAGATTGTAGAGTCTCCAGCCTATCTTGATTCCAGCTTATAACTCATCTAGCCCTGCATTTCTCATGATGTGCTCAGCCTATAGGTTAAACAGGGTGACAGCAGACAGCACTGTTGTACTCCTTTCTCAATCTTGAAACAATCAGTTGTTCCATAGAGGATTCTAACTGTTGCTTTTTGACTCACACACAAGTTTCTCAGGAGACAGGTAAGATGGTCTGGTATTCCCATCTCTATAAGAGCTTTCCATGATTTGTTATGATCTACACAGTCAAAAGCTTTAGTATAATAGATGAAACAGAGGTATATGTTTTTGTGGAATTCTCTTGCTTTCTCTATGATCCAGTGAATGTTGTCAATTCGATCTCTGGTTTCTCTGCCTTTTCTAAACCCAGCTTGGACATCTGGAAATTCTTGGTTAACATGCTGAAGCCTAGCATGCAAGATTTTAATCATGACCTTACTAGCATGGGAGATGAGTGCAATTATCTGATAGTTAGAACATTCTACCCTTCTTGGGAATTGGGATAAGGACTGACCTTTTCCAGTCCTGTGGCCACTGCTGGGTCTTCCAGATTTGCTGACATATTAAATGCAACATCTTGATGGCATCATCCTTTAGGGTTCTGAATAGTGCTACTGGAATTCCACTGCATCCACTAGCTTTATTAACAGCAGTGGTTCTTAAGGCCCACTTGACTTCATACTCCAGAATATCTGGCTCTGGGTGACTGCCTACCCATTGCAGTAATCTGGTTTGTTAAGGTCTTTTTTGTACAGTTCTTCCGTGTATTCTTTCCATCTCTTCTTGATCTCTTCAGTGTCTATAAGGTCTCTACTATTTCTGCACTTTATTGTTACCAATTTTCCTGAAAAGATCTCTAGTATTCCCCCTTCTGTTGTTTTCTTCTAGTTTTATACACTATTCATTGAAGAAGGCCTTCTTGTCCCTCCTTGCTATTCTTTGGAACTCTGCATTTAGCTGGATGTAACTTTCCCTTTCTCCCTTGTTCTTCACTTCTCTCCCATAAAGTATAGCAAATACCTACTGGTAATTTCTGGAAAGGTTTTGCTTTGCTAATGCAACCATTACAGTTCCTTTTTACTTCTTTCTTCTACCTGAAACAGTCACTGAGGCAAGGAGGAGAGAAGCCTTTTTTCAAGAAAGAAAGCCAGAAGGACCCTGGTTTCTAAAGCAGTTGCAGAAGCCCAGGACTACTCAACTTTTGATTCCTATTACATGATGAGCATCAATAATCTCCATTTGGCTAAGACATTATCATAGGCTTTCTGTTACATACAGTCTAATATAATCCATAGCTAACAGTATTCAAAAGATTACTTGAACTAATTGCCTTAGAACAAATTTATAAGTGTAAAACCGTGATAGTGAATAGGTAATTGTCTCTTTTAGTTGCAAAACTTAATTACAGTATCCATTTTTAGGAAGAAATGATAAACTTTGTTGTGCATTTTGTTGGGATGCAACTTCATCATCTGTCTGACATTCTCAAATGCAGGCATGCCTATACACTACTCTGCCAGATACTTTTAATACTCTCTTCAAGGTTTTGTGTTTTAAATATGCACAAATTCATGTCTAATCCTAGTTCTAATTTGAAATAGATATGATATATCTTGAAGACGGCAACATTGGACTAAAAACTTGAAGTCGTCTATGCCAGTCTTAATTTTTGCCATTTGATGGCCAAGTCGTATAACTTTAAAATGAGTTTAAAGTCACTGTAGGGAAACAGTCACCATCTGTCTCTTATTTTCTATTGTAATTGTGACCTAAGTATGAAATTAAAACTGTTTCCTCATTTATCTTTCCAACTGCTGCCCACCGAGACTCATGGAATTGGCATCTTAAAGGAACCCACACACCCTTTCACATTCCTGAACACCCATGCCAACCACGCCTGCTTTCTCACAATTGTTCCCCAGGCCTGCTTTTCCTTAGTTGTCACCATTATTCATGCAACACCCCACCAGGTGGGGATCAAGAGAGTGACTGAGCTTGCTCATGAGTAAGCTGAGCTGTAAACTCAGGAAAATTGAGCTTCACAGAGAGAGACAGCCCAGAGTTTTACAAACTGTACTTCTGAGAAGAATCAGGATGGGCTGCATTCTCTTTGTTCATCATTGTTGAAAGATAAAAACATCCTTTGCAGATGACTCTACAGAGGACTTAGCTGCAATGTCAGCCTTCCTCCTCATCACTGTCTAGAGAGCCAGTGCTCTTACTCACATAGCATATCTAGGGGACAAACTCTCAATGGTAAGTGCCTTGTAAATTATAACTGCAATTCAGATGCTTGCTAGAGCTTCTGATCCTGAAGATCTAGGCAAAATTGCTTAAGTACAGCACACACACAATCCCATAGCTTGTGGGAGTCTGCAGCTCCCCAAAATAATTCTGTGAATTTCATTTGGGCCTTAATTTCCTTGACTTCTCCTGTTTTGTGGGATGGGTGTCCTTATTTGTTTCCTAGATCCTAATGTTCAGTCTTTCAATGCTTAACCCATTAATGCCATAGCCACACACTTAATTCACTAACTTTTATTTCAGTGAAGATTTGGGGGTTTTTAAGGGAAAAAAAGACTTAGAAGTCATGAAGAAAGCATCAATCAAATGACAAACCATATAGTAACCAATTTGCTAGCATTCATATTTTTCCTCCTGAAATCTTTTTTAGCACCCTACAAATCAGAATCAGACCCAATCTCTCTCCTCTGCGAACTTTTCCTTTGTCTTCTCTAGTCAGCTTTTCTCTCTGTTATAGACTCATCAAAAGATAAAATATATACACATTTAGGAAGTATTCTGGGATGAGAACACTGCAGCCAGGCAACACTGCTGCTGCTAAGTCACTTCAGTCGTGTCCGACTCTGTATGACCCCATAGATGGCAGTCCACCAGGCTCCCCAGTCCCTGGGATTCTCCAGGCAAGAACACTGGAGTGGGTTGTCATTTCCTTCTCCAATGCATGAAAGTGAAAAGTGAAAGTGAAATCGCTCAGTCGTGTCCGACTCTTAGCAACCCCATGGACCGCAGCCTACCAGGCTCCGCCGTCCATGGGATTTTCCAGGCAAGAGTACTGGAGTGGGTCACCATTGCCTTCTCCAGCCAGGCAACACTAGATCTCCAAAGATGCATATACCCCAAAATTCTGGATGTGTGTATGTGTGTGATAGGTGTATAAAAAGTATCAGATATTCGAATATGCTGGCATCCAAACCACCTTCCCTTAATTGACTTGAATGACATCAAATTTATCATTAGAGCAAAGTTTTAACTTTAGTCCAATCATTGGCAATCTTTCTGAAGCTTGTACAGAAGGTACAAAGGTACATTAGGCTTGTGCCTTAGCTTTATATGGAGATACAAGGTATTTGAAGTTATGTTTTATTGTATTAGCATGCTTTATTGGAACACGAGTCATTTTTTCTATAGTCTAAGCTGGTATACAAATAGTCTGCTTTTAAGAATTTATCCAACACAAATCTCAAAACTTACATACTGAGGAAGCTGATACACAACACATATTAATACATTTATCCACCTTAGTGGAGTATTTAATGTTTTTCATTATATACCAAAGAATATAACAATATATAATATGAACATGTTATGATGTAGTCACATATATTATAATATTAAAGCAGTAATTTTAGTGCCTACTCTGTGCTAGGTATTTTCCTAATCTTTCACAGGAATTATCTCATTTAATGTCACAAGACAATGAAATACTCTTATCATCCCTATGTTTTAGATTAGAAAACTGAGGGCCAGAGGTATTAGTTTATGATATTATTTGTTATTGTTTAATTAGGCTCAAACATATCTTTATTAATCAAAATAGGAGCCATTACAATCAACACATTTTTGCCAGTGATAAATAACTTTGTCTATTCCTGTAGTGTAAAAATCTGTACTTCAGGATTTGACAAACTCTTAAAAAGCTTTTTCTGGCTCCTGCTGGTTGTGGAAGTATTTTCTCTGTAAAAAGTTGTTGAGATGCTTAAAGAAGTGGTAGTTGGTCAATGAGAAATCAGGTGAATATGGCAGATGAAGCAAAATTTAGTAGCCCAATTTCTTCAACTTTTGAAGCATTGGTTGTCCAATGTGTGGTTGGGTGTTTTTGTGGAGAAAAATTGGGCCCATTCTGTTGACCAATGCCAGCTCCAGGCATTGCAGTTTTCAGTGCATCTCATTGATTTGCTGATATATAATTGTTTCGTCAAGATTTAGAAAGTTATAATGGATCAGACTGGCAGCAGACCCCCAAATAGTGACCATGACCTTTTTTCTGGTACAAGTTTGGCTTTAGGAAATGCTTTCCAGCTTCTTGGTCCAACCACTGAGCTGTTCATTGCCAGTTGTCATATAAAATCCACTTTTCGTCACACATCACAATTGAAATAAGAAATTGTCTGTTGTTGCAAGTAATAAAATAAGATGACACTTCAAAAGGATGATTGTTTTTTGCTTTCAGTTAGTTCATGAGGCACCCACTTATTGAGCTTTTTCACCCTTTCAATTTGCTTCAATGTCGAATGACCACAGAATGGTCAACATTAAGTTCTCTGGCAACTTCTCATGTAGTTGTTAGACGATCAGCTTTGATGATTGCTTTCAGTTGGTTATTGTCAACTTCCAATGGCCAGTCATTATGCTCATCATCTTCAAGGCTCTCATCTCCTTTGCAAAACTTCTTGAACCATCATTGCACTGTATATTTATTATCAGTTCCTGGGCTAAATGTACCTATGATATTGCAAGTTGTCTTTGCTGCTTTACCACCCATTCTGAATGTTAATTAAAAAAAACTGCTCAAATTTGCTTTTGGTCTAACATCATTTCTATAGTGTAAAATAAATATAAAATAAACAGTAAGTAAGAAGTCATTGGGCTTCCCTGGTAGCTCAGCTGGTAAAGAATCCATCTGCAATGCAGGAGACCCTGGTCAGGAAGATCCCCCGGAGAAGGGATAGGCTACCCACTCCAGTATTCTTGGGTTTCCCAGGTGGCTCAGATGGTAAAGAATCCCCCTGCAATGTGGGAGACCTGGATTTGATCTCTGGGTTGGGAAGATCCTCTGGCAGAGGGCAGGGCACGCCTGGAGGAGGGCAGGGCAACCCACTCCAGTATTCTTGCCTCAAGAATCCGCATAGTCAGAGGAGCCTGGTGGGCTACAGTTCATGGGGTCTCAAATGGTCTGACACAACTGAGCGACTAAGCACAGCACAGCACAATAAGTCATTAACAAAAAAACATAAAGCAAGAAATGCACATTAAAATGAAGTGTAACATAACCACATTTGTTTAAGAATGTATTCCAATATCAAATGGCAAACTTCAGCAATGTAAGATCACAATTACTTTTGCATCAATGTAACAGATCAATAATCTAAAGTCATAAAAGTAAAATGTGAAAAACTTAGATTTGTATATAGATCTCTATGAATATGTATATTAAATATAATATTCCCAAGATTTGGTTTGCATGTATTTTTAGTGGATACAACTATTGAATAAAGGTGACCCATTTGGTCAGATAACAAAGGATGTAATAACCAAGAGAATTAACGAATGGGATTAATTAATGGGTTATAGGTTCAAATAAAGCTAACGACTATGTTTTCAGTAATAACATTCCCATTTTTTTATAACCCTTACCAATATTGACTATTCATAGGCCAGATGAGTTCCTAATCCAAAGTGAAGAAACAATAAGTAATCAAAAATTGTATGCTTTTTGATCCTTAGATTCAATCTTTAGCAACCACTCCAAACAAAACCAACCAGCAACTGTACTATTCTAGTGGGGAAACCGTTAGGATGTAATAGTCCATCTGTTCACTTGAGAATAAAGCACCTATTTGTTCCTAATCCAACGTATATTGCTTTTACAACATTAAATACAGCACCAGAGGTAGGCTCTGATATTTCCTCCAGTCTTTCTGGCACTTCTAGTTGAAAAGAGACTCTAAAATGTACTGTAATAAAGTTTATTATCCATCTGCATCTCAGATGCAATATGCGTTAACTAGAAAATGCATAAAGATTTATAAGTGTGACTCTGTTTGATAGCATGGCTCTCTGAGAATGACTAGTAGATCATATCTAAACGAGCGCAGGTTACACTTTGCTGCAACTACATCTTATTTTCTGAAGCCTTCACTCCACACAGGCCCTCCTCCTCTGCAGCATTCAGCTGGGCAAATGCCCTCTCCCTCCCCCCATTCTGTGCTCCTTTTGTAGGAGAAGCATTGTATTTGAATGTGCTTTTTGGAATAAAAAATATGCAGCATCCCATTAATGAGATAATGTATTTATTTGTTATGACAATAAACACAGCTGCAAAATGGACCATAAAGAAATAGATGACTTGCAGGTTTCTGTGCCTGATATGTCAACTGTAATTGAGAAATAAATTAAATGATCCATCTGCTTCCCATCAGCTACTCCTTTCTTTTTGTCAGGATCCATGGTTTTTAAAACCAGTCAGAACTATTTATACTAATTACTTACTAAAAAAAATCCATATAGAAATTAAATGACTTCGTAATGCAATTTTGCCAACCTCTATCATACTGTGCTTCTTTCCAACACTCAGATCTAATGACTATGATGAACTCTTTCTACTTATTAATAGTTTTCACTTTATCATGCCAATATTATTGTATTTTCTCTTTATTACTGTCTTATAGGCCCTGCTAAAATAATATCTCATAAAATAGGCTTAACAGTAATTTAATCCATTACTCTGGCAGTGTTTGCCAAGGAAAAGGAAAGCAAACAAAGAATAAAAAATAAAGCAAGTGAAGAAAAGAAAATAAACCTGTTTTACATAGGTTGCAACACAAGATTCAGTCTGCCTGCTAATAATATTCATAAATGAGGGATAAAATAGCCAACAGCCACTGGAACTAATTAAGTATAAATGAACTATTTTTTCTTCCTACTTCATTGTTGTAATCGTCCCACTGAGAAACAAGTCAGTGTGAGGAAAAGCTGCAAAACCTACTTTGTTTTCTCAAACATTTTCATGTTCGTGCTTCTCCGCTCTGGAACGTTCATTTTTTTTTTTTTTTTTTGAGGCCCCAGGAACATCCCTGAGATAGTACAATAAATTATTTTCAACATTTGGGGTGATGTAGAGGGGAATAAAAATGTTAAGCTCTCTTTCAAAAGTTCTTTATTGACTTTTTTTTTTTAACTACAAATAGAATTTGTGTTCAGTGTTAAAAAGGGGGGGTGTGGTAGGCAATAAGGGTAGAATGAAAGGAAACCAAAAAGAAAACAAAATAGAAATCATCTATACTCTCAACAAGCAAATATAAGCCAAGCTAATACCTTGTTTGTTCTCTCAGCATTTATGCAATGTACTGTACTCATATTTTTAGACAAAACTGAAGTGTTATGTTGCTGTAAGAAGCAACAGTTAGAACTGGACATGGAACAACAGACTGGTTCCAAATCAGGAAAGGAGTATGTCAAAGCTGTATATTGTCACCCTGTCTACTTAACTTATATGCAGAGTACGTTATGCAAAATGCCGGGCTGGATAAAGCACAAGCTAGAATCAAGATTGCCAGGAGAAACATCAATTACCTTAGATATACAGATGACACCACCCTTATGACAGAAAGTGAAAAGGAATTGAAGAGTTTCTCAATGAAAGTGAAAGAGGAGAGTGAAAAAGCTGGCTTAAAACTCAACATTCGGAAAACTAAGATATGGCATCCAATCCCATCACTTCATTGCAGATAGATGGGGAAACAATGGGAACAGTGACAGACTTTATTTTTGAGGGCTCCAAGATCACTGAAGATGGTGACTGCAGCCATGAAATTAAAAGACGCCTGCTCCTTGGAAGAAAAGCTATGACCAAGCTAGACAGCATATTAAAAAGCAGAGACATTACTTTTCCAACAAAGATCTGTCTAGTCAAAGCTATGGTTTTTCCAGTAGTCATTTATGGATATGAGAGTTGGGCCATAAAGAAAGCTAAGCGCCGATGAATTGGTGTTTTTGAACTGTGGTGTTGGAGAAGACTCTCGAGAGTCCCTTGGACTGCAAGGAGATCCAACCAGTCCATCCTAAAGGAGATCAGTCCTGAATATTCATTGCAAGGACTGATGCTGAAGCTGAAACTCTAATACTGTGGCTACCTGATGCGAGGAACTGACTCATTGGAAAAGACCCTGATGATGGGAGAGATTGAAGGCAGGAGGAGTAGGGGACGGTAGAGGATGAGATGGCTGGATGGCATCACCGACTCAATGGACATGACTATGAGCAAGCTCCAGGAGCTTGTGATAGACAGGGAAACCTGGCGTGCTGCAGTACATGGGGTCACAAACAGTCAGACATGACTAAGCGACTGAACTAAACTGAAGTACTATGAGACTGTGACCTATTTTTTCCAATTAACAAGATAGTGCATCTTTCCTTGTCTACAGATTCACATCATCATTTTAGTGGCTGCATAAATACAAGTTATGCTGCCATCTTTCCATTAGTGTATAACTCTGTGCGTACAGCATGTGTTTGGTTCAGTTTCTTTCTGATCACTCTCCAATCATCTACTAGGAGGGCTGGTACAGGACTTTCCTCTAAGAGGAGGATGCTTTTGACCCATGTTAGAGGCTTCATGGCTCAGTGAAAGGAATTCTTCTACCCAATCTCAGAAGGCACTTTTCCCCAGTTTTACTGAAGTGTGATTGACAAATAAAATTATACATGCTTGAGGTATATAATTTGATTCTGATATATGTATACATTGTGAAATAATCACCATAATCAAGCTAATTAAGATATCCATCACATCATAGTCACTATTTTCCTTTTCTTTCTTTCCCTCTTCCTTCCTCTTTCTTTCCTGTGAGAACACTTAAGTATTTCCCTCTTAATCAAATTTCAAGTATGCAACAAAATATTGCTAACTAAAGTCACACTGTACTACAAAATTTGTTATGCCAAATGAGTATTTTCTAGATGACACTTTTTTTTTTTATAAACTGAAAAAAGCCAAAAGCAGAGTTCTTTTTAAGAGTTTCAGGATACATTAGCTTTCCTATGTCTCCAGTCTCCACATTTCTTGTGGCACAAGGTAACTTCTCTGCCCAACCAAAGCCTTGAGACTTGTTTCTATTACATGGGGCCATTGTGATGGTTGTAGGGGGTGGAGGAAGTAAAGTCATTTTCCATTTGCCTCTATGTCCTTGCCCTTACCATTCCTATTACCTCATCCTGGATCTGCTGCAGCAGAGCATGCCCACTCATGAACTGTGTAATTTGGAGCAAATAGCTCCAAATTGGAGATTTGGAGCAAATCTCCCTATCCCCTGTTAACCATTTGTTACAATGGAATAAAAGTAGTCCCTACAATATGAGGCGCTTATAACAAATGAAGGAATTCGTAAAGCACTTACCAAAGTGCCCTCTTTCTTAGAAAGTATTAAAAAACATGTCAATTAGCATCACTTCAGCCCCAAATATCCCCATACTTCAAATTCCAGCTCGGTCATCCCCTTTAGTAAACATTTACTGTGTCCTCAGCTGTATAAAATTATTCTCTCTTCTGACCTCACATTTCACAAGGATTTCTCTTGCATTTATTCTTATAAAGCACTGTAATTAAATGTGTTAATAAAGTGGCCACCTTCAGAAAAAGAGAGAGATCTTCACTTCCTACTCCTCAAAAGCTGTAAATACTACTTTATAAGGAAAAATGGATTTTGCAGATGCAATTAACTTAAAGATCTTGAGATGTGGAGATTATACTGGATTATCCAGGTAGGTCTTATTTAACCACAGTAATCCTTACAAATGGAATGCAGGAAAGCAGAATGAGTAATAGGAGGCTGAGGACAGATAGGACAGACTGGAGGAATGTAGCAATGGATGAAGCAATGCCAGCAGCCTCTAGAAGTATAAGAAGCAAGACACAGAGTCTTCCTTGCAGCCTTCAGAAGGAACTAGCTGTGCTGGCACCTTGATTTTAGCCCTGTAAAACTCATTTCAGACTTTTGACTCCTGGAAGTTTAAGAAAAAATGGTATTGTTTTAAGGTTGTGGCAATTCGTTACATCAGTGATAGAAAATTAATGCACTATCTAGCAGGAAGACTAGCACATTGTAGGTGCTCAATAAATATTTAATGAATAAATTCATTGTAAACACAGACAATAAAAAGATAGTCTATTAAATCATGTCAACTAATCAATCAGTTCATAGGAAAAAGAAAGAAAATACCAATTTCAGAGCTATATTTTCTCTCTGGGAAATAAAACACATTTGAAAACTGGAAGTTAAATTATAATTCAGTTTCATCTGCCTATCACTTAGAAGTCAGGGTGGATTTTACTGTGGTGCTTAATTTATAAAACTGGAAAAATAAATCACAACAAATAAGAAGGCACTGACTAGTGTTTCGATTTATTTTGTTTTAATGGTACCACAACCCTCCAAGAAAATGTGACAATTGATTCTGTGCCATGTTTAGGAAACATACCTCAGCTCAAAGGAGCCAATACTTGAACAAAGGAAAATAACTATTGTCCAATCACAAGATTCTCTACTCCCTTCTCAGCTTCTTGATTTAAATATCTGTTCAGGGCATACACACACAAAATAATTGCCATGCTAAGATGGCAAGCTGGAAAGAATGACCAGGAACAGCTTCTGCTTTTTGATTTATGAAATATTCCTCATTCATCCACATGGAAGCTCTGAACTGTAAGTGAAAGGCACCACCAATTTCTAAGACTAGACCTGGTCATATTTCAAAATAAAAATCAGGATGATGTTTTCACCCTAGAGGCAGAATTGGCCAAATTTTTCTTTCTGTCCTTGTTTCCTATTCTTCCTCTCTGCTGCTTGGGATTTGTTTTCTCTGGAGTCACACACTCAGCCAATTACTTTGAACTTGTCAAGTGACCAAGAGCCAGCATACCACCTACCTAGCATTGCAGATCTGCTATAATGCATTGAGTCAGAAAGGGTCAGTTCTCAGATAAGATAGGAGGTAAAAATGAAACACAGTTAAGGGCAGAAACTATATTCTGAATGCAGCTCTATTCCAAGGCTATCTAAAGATTCTAGCACGTTATTTCCTAAGCATTACATCTGTGAAATGGGTATCCAGGGAAACAATACTTTCCATCAGCTTAGGCCAGACTCGCAAATTGCACTATTTCCCAGCTAGAGGCAGAGTTCTTCTTTCTCACTAAATGGAAAAACCTCTTGGAAAAACCCCTAAGTTGGAAAACAATAAACCCATATACTCCATTCCTGACTCTGGTCACTAACAGAGATGTTTTTGGCTACAAATAATAGAAAACCCTACACTACTGGCCTAAAGAGTGAACACATTTACTAAATGAAGGGTTTGACAATTCATGGATTATTAAAACAGAAGTCTGATAGCAGCATCTCGGTTGTGCTCTTTTCATTTATGCTTTTCCAGACTCATTGTGTTTGCCTTATCCATCAAGCTAACTCCACTAAGGGCCACACATTATCTGCTATAGCTATATATGTCCCATTAATATGAAACATCTCAGCAAGACACGGGAAAAATGTTCTCTCTTTTTTTTTCAAGATCGAAGACATTTTACTCAGAGACCCCTTCAGAAGATCTCTTCTCACATTTTCTTAAATGATGTGGACCATTTATAAAGTCTTCATTTAATTTGTTACAATATTGCTTCTGTTTTATATTTTGGGTTGTTCTTTTGGGTGTGAGGCATCTGGGATCTTAGTTCCTGGACTAGCGGTTGAACCCACACCCCCTGTACTGGAAGGCAAAGTCTTAACCACTGGACCACCAGGAAAGTCCCTTCTTATAGTTTTTGAATCAGTCACATGGATCATCTTTAACTATTCACAGCAGAAAACTAAAAATAAAAAGAAATAAGAAATTAAAAGAATATTGCTAAATTTTAAAAATACATAATGAAACCTTAGTTAATATCTTATAATCATGGGGTCAGTCAGTTCAGTTCAGTCGCTCAGTCAAGTCCGACTCTTTGCAACCCATGCACAGCAGCACGCCAGGCCTCCCTATCCATCACCAACTCCCGGACTTTACTCAAACTCATGTCCATTGAGTCAGTGATGCCATCCGACCATCTCATTCTCTGTGGTCCCCTTCTCCTCTAGCCTTCAATCTCTCCCAGCATCAGGGTCTTTTCCAATGAGTCAGCTCTTTGCATCAGGTGGCCAAAGTACTGGAGTTTCAGCTTCAGCATCAGTCCTTCCAATGATCTCCTTGGATGATCTCCTTCAGGACTGATCTCCTTCAGGATGGACTGGTTGGATCTCCTTGCAGTTCAAGGGACTCTCAAGAGTCTTCTCCAACACCATGGTTCAAAAGCATCAATTCTTTGGTGCTCAGCTTTCTTTAGAGTCCAACTCTCATATGCACACAAGACTACTGGAAAAACCATACCCTGGACTAGACAAACCTCTGTTGGGAAAGTAATGTCTCTGCTTTTTACAATGCTGTCTACGTTGGTCATAACTTTCCTTCTAAGGAGTAAGTGTCTTTTAATTTCATGGCTGCAATCACCATCTGCAGTGATTTTGGAGCCCTCAGAAATAAAGTCTATCACTGTTTCCATTGTTTCCCCATCTATATGCTATGAAGTGATGGGACCAGAAGCCATGTACTTAGTTTTCTGAATGTTGAGCTTTAAGCCAACTTTTTCACTCTCCTTCTTTCACTTTAGTCAAAAAGCTCTTTAGTTCTTCTTTGCTTTCTGCCATAAGGGTGGTGTCATTTGCATATCTGAGGTTACTGATATTTCTCCTGGCAATCTTGATTCCAGCTTGTGTTTCATCCAGCCCAGCATTTCTCGTGATGTACTCTGCATATAAGTTAAATAAGCAGGGTGACAATATACAGCCTTGATGTACTCCTTTCCCTATTTGGAACCAGTCTGTTGTTCCATGTCCACTAAGGTCATTTAATTCAACAGATCTTTACAATATATCTGCTAAGTACAGGCGATCAGACTAGGTCTGCAAAGGCATCAAAGATGACTAACACACAGCTTCTCCTCCTAAGAATGGTAAAAATTTGTGAAGAATCTAAAATAAGTGCAAGAACAACTATAGGAAAGGCTTCTTATATAAATCTAGATGAAAAAGTTTACATTTAACTTGACCTAAATTGTGAAGGGCATCCAATGCAGGTAAGAGAATGGGTGAATGGGTCAAAGTCAACTTCATAGAGGAGCTGATACTGTAGAGAGACCTGCAAGTTTTGGATGGATTCAATAGCTGCAGTTGGTGAGCATAAGTGTGATAGAAAGTTGTTGCCTCTGCCTCTTGGCATCAGGTCTCTATTTTCTTAGTAAAAATAAGTTGTTTCTATGGAAGCATCTGTCCCACTTTCATGCTTTTTGAATCCAGATGATTCCACACACAGCCTTGCTCCAGGAGTGAATGTGTTTCCAGGCACATGATCTTGGCCCACTGTTTATATTTTCCTGTTCACAAACATTGCTTCAAATCCAGTCGGAACTAATCCTGGAACTTTTTTCTAATTACTGAAAATATAAGCTTCTTTGTCACTGGATTTGAACATGGGAATATACAAGCCTAAAAAATCTTATAGAAAATTTGCCATTGCATAGACCTAAGACTGAATCAGCTTAGAGTCACAAAATAGAGATATTGAAACCTGATGGCATAATTTGGTCCCCTGGTTTAAACATCATCTGAAGTCAACCACCATGGTCTCTTCTGTTACTTGGGCTAGAAAATTTATTCCTTGGACCAAGACTTTAAAAAAATGTATCTGTAGATCTGATTTTAGTCAGATTTTCAGTCATTTATACCATAAAGAATCTAACTGATTATGAACATATGTATAAACTTTAGACAACACTAAGGTTTCATGCAAAGATGGGCTCGATAAAGGACAGAAATGGTATGGACCTAACAAGCAGACGATTTCAAGAAGAGGTGGCAAGAATACACAGAAGAACTGTACAAAAAAGATCTTCATGACCCAGATAATCACGATGGTGTGATCACTTACCTAGAGCCAGACATCCTGGAATGTGAAGTCAAGTGGGCCTCAGAAAGCATCACTATGAATAAAGCTAGCGGAGGTGATGGAATTCCAGTTGAGCTATTTCAAATCCTGAAAGATGATGCTGTGAAAGTGATGCACTCAATATGCCAGCAAATTTGGAAAACTCAGCAGTGGCCACAGGACTGGAAAAGGTCAGTTGTCCTTCCAATCCCAAAGAAAGGCAATCCCAAAGAATGCTCAAACTACCGCACAATTGCACTCATCTCACACGCTAGTACAGTAATGCTCAAAATTCTCCAAGCCAGGCTTCAGCAATATGTGAACCGTGAACTTCCAGATGTTCAAGCTAGTTTTAGAAAACGCAGAGGAATCAGAGATCAAATTGCCAACATCCGGTGGATCATCGAAAAAGCAAGAGAGTTCCAGAAAATCATCTTTTTCTGCTTTATTGACTATGCCAAAGCCTTTGACTGTGTGGATCACAATAAACTGTGGAAAATTCTGAAGGAGATGGGAATACCAGACCACCTGACCTGCCTCTTGAGAAACCTATATGCAGCTCAGGAAGCAGCCGTTAGAACTGGACACGGAACAACAGACTGGTTCCAAATAGGAAAAGGAGCACATCAAGGCTGTATATTGTCACCCTGCTTATTTAACTTCTATGCAGAGTACATCATGAGAAATGCTAGGCTGGATGAAGCACAAGCTGGAATTCAGATTGCCGGGAGAAATATCAATAACCTCAGATATGCAGATGACACCACCCTTATGGCAGAAAGTGAAGAGGAACTAAAAAGCCTCTTGATGAAAGTGAAAGAGAGTGAAAAAGTTGGCTTAAAGCTCAACATTCAGAAAACTAAGATCATGGCATCTGGTCCCATCACTTCATGGCAAATATATGGGGAAACAGTGGAAACAGTGTCATACTTTATTTTTGGGGACTCCAAAATCACTGCAGATGGTGATTGCAGCCATGAAATTAAAAGACGCTTACTCCTTGGAAGGAAAGTTATGACCAACCTAGACAGCATATTAAAAAGGAGAGACATTACTTTGCCACAAAGGTCCATCTTGTCAAGGCTATGGTTTTTCCATTGATCATGTATGGATGTGAGAGTTGGACTGTGAAGAAAGCTGAGCACTGAAGAATTGATGCTTTTGAACTGTGGTGTTGGAGAAGACTCTTGAGAGTCCCTTGGACTGCAAGGAGATCCAACCAGTCCATCCTGAAGGAGATCAGTCCTGGGTGTTCATTGGAAGGACTGGTGCTGAAGCTGAAACTCCAGTACTTTGGCCACCTCATGCGAAGAGTTGACTCATTGGAAAAGACCCTGATGCTGGGAGGGATTGGGGGCAGGAGGAGAAGGGGACGACAGAGGATAAAATTGTTGGATGGCATCATCAACTCAATGGACATGAGTCTGAGTAAACTCTGGGAGTTGGTGATGGACAGGGAGGCCTGGCGTGCTGTGATTCATGGGGTCGCAAAGAGTCAGACACAAGTGAGTGGCTGAATTGAACTGAACTGAAGGTTTCAGAGAAAAAAAAACAAAACTGGTAGAGAAAAAAACTCTCTGGAGAACAAAAAATTATTGCAATTTTATTTGTATCCAGTGTGAACCTACACTTCACAATCCCATGAAAAACCAACTTTCATGATTAAAGGTGACTGAAAAATTATTTGCTACTTTTCCTAGTACCTAGAAAATATAATATAATTCCCTGATATTGAACCTGGTAAACTTGCTTGACCAAATATATACGGAGAACTGATGTTTTGAGGTATCTGATGCTAGGTCATTAGAAGCCATATAGCTCTCACGCATGGCTTTTTAAAAAACTCTCTGAGAGTGTTGAGCCGCGTAAGAAATCCAAACCTAAAATCTCCATAATGTCCACACCAAGTCACAAGGGATGTGAATGAAGCCATTTCGGACCCTCCAGACCCGCTCATCCTGCAGACAAATGCATTCCACTGATCTACATTTATTCTGTTTGAACAGAAGTTTTACACAGCCCTAGTCTTGCCCAAAGCCCTGAACTATAATGCTTATAATTTAAGCCACTAGGTTTTGGAGTAGTGTTTTACAAAGCAATTGCTTATTGGAATAGAATTTGGTAGCTAGTATTGGGGTGCTATAAACAAAAAAAACTTTATGAAATGTGGCACTGAAATTGGACTAGGTGGTAGACATGTTAAAAAAAAAAAGTTCAGGCAGACTTATGGTGAAGGCTGGAAAGACAGAGAAGAAATTAGTACTAGAGTGTGGATAAAAATCACCCTTGTAATATGGTGGCAAAAAGCTTGGCGACAACTTTGTCACCTGGGGTAAAATGGAAAATATAAAATACATGTAATGAACTGGTGATTTGGCTAAGATGATCACTAGGTAAATCATTGATTGTGCCATCTGGTCTCTTTTGGTGACTGATGATAAAATATGGACATCTATCTATCTATCTTTCTATCTTGAATGTAGATACATAACTATTCGGATTGTGGGCAACATTTATATGAAACGTAGATAAGTTTGGCTTTTCTAGATTTAAAAATAAACCTATTTTATCATTACCATACTATCCAAAAGCCAGATTCCTCTCTCAAAGTAAAAATTGTCAACAGGGTAAATAATATTTAAAAGTTTTAAAACCAAAATCTTTTGTTAAGATTTTGATAGAATTTAAAGCCATGCTTCATAGGTGCTGCTAACAAGATATAGAGGCTTTTAAGAATCTTAAAGAGTATTGTCTTCCCGCATTCTGGTTCTCAGCCCAAGCAGAGAGGAACCTGTCTTGTAAAGATTTGCAGGTGTGAGTTCTTCTAATAAACTGAACATCAAAACATTAAGAACCCCATGGACATTTTAAGAGAATTGCAATGAAAGGAAAAAAAGATTCAGAGAACAGAACCAAGAGGTGAGAACACAGACCTAAGAGCTTCAAAAAATCATTCTTAAGTGGTGGAACTGAACCATAGTCAAGGAACAAATATGTTTCCAGCCAGATTTCTGAATCCCTATGGTCCGATGACTGCTCAGGATAACCTATTTCAGCTCTTATTCTTTCTGTGAGTCTAAAATTCCTTTTCTTCCCATCAAGAAGGGCCACTTGCATTGGTAGAGTTTTGGCTGAAGGAGGAGGAAAAGGCTTTTTGGAATTAGAAGTATTGTTTTTCCATCTCAGCTCCACCACTTACCAATTCTGTGTTAGAGAAACACACGTGAGCCTTGGTTGCTAACTGAAAGGGTAATAACAAGACCTATCTTGTTATTTGAATTTCCATCACTCTTTCTCTTCTTCATGAGTTTTAAGGACTGATGTAAACACTTTGGTAATTGATAGATCACAAAAGTTATTAAGATAGTGAATCTTAATAACTCACCTTACCCTTACTTAGGTTAGAATGATTGAAGAAATCATGCCTGTTGCTGTGATGCTTGGGTTTCCCTGATAGCTCAATTGGTTAAGAATCCGCCCGCAATATAGGAGACCCCAGTTTGACTCCCGGGTTGGGAAGATCCGCTGGAGAAGGGAATAGGCTACCCACACCAGTATTCTTTGAGTTATTAAAATTCAATGAGTGAATGTTTAGTTTTAATAACCTACTACATCTATAAGATAACAAAAAATTTGAGAAGATATGCAGGCTCTGCTATTAACATAAACACAACTATTCTTGGATGAGCAACTTTCCTTGGTGCAGAGAAAATCTGTGGCCTTTTGAGGAGGGTTGCTGTAATTTATGTATTGCTAGCTGGTACTTTTTGATAAAGCAAACTGAATGTTGCCAACAGAACTGTGAGTTCTTAATAAGAACAGCCCAGTGAAAAACTTTAAAAATAGGTTTCTAAGGTTAAATAACTTTAGAAATCAATGCATATATTATAGTTTTTCTTAAAGAGCCATCATGAGCACAAACATTTTAAATTCAATGAGAAGTCTTGCTACATGCATTTTTAACTTAGAGGAAAACTAGCGAGTACTAATAATACAAACAAACTTATTTACAATACATAAATGGATTCACAGACATAAAAAAAACAAGATTATTCAATGTAGGGCATAAATTAATTAGGAATATGTGATTAGCAGATAACACCACTATGTATAAAATACATAAAGAAGAAATATTTTTTGTAGAGCACAGTAACTACATGTAATATATTATAAAAACATATAATAGACAAAAATCTTAAAAATAGGTATACATATAATGGAATCACTTTGCTGTGTACCTATAACTAACACAATATTGTAAATCAACTATATTTCAATTTAAAACAATAATATGAATAAAAGTTTTTATCTAAAATAAAATTTCACCCATACTTGGCTGTGGTATATAGCTTTTGAGTGGGATTCAAAACTGATTAAACCATACTCTAGTACAGTGCTCTCTAACAGACTTCTCTGAGATGATGAAAATTTTCTCTATTGCATTGCCTAAAATGCCAAGCAGTAGTCACATGTGGGTACCAAGCCCTTGAAATGTGACTAGTGAAACTGGAGAACTAATTATATACGTATACATATTTGTGTACTTATATAAACCTATACTTGAATGCCAGCTAGTGTTTCTAGTGCTGACCAACACAGAGAAAAGGAAAGGGGGATTAGTTTAAGCTTCTTTATTCTGCTTCCTTAGTTGTTATACCTTACTTACTCCTGTCATCCTCACCATGATTAAAGGGCATCAGTCATTTAATCAAAGGAATGCTAGATGAACAGGCTAAAAGTGATTATCTGAATCAACTATATGCCAATAAAACTAAAATATTTTCAAAAGGTGGTTATCTGTTTTTAACCCTCTCTCTCTCTCTCTCTCTCTCTCTCTATATATATATATATATATATATATATATATGCCTTTGCTGAAGTAGTAAAATAACATTTTAATTTTAAATCCTTTGTCTCTAGTGGCTGCTGATCTAAGAATCCACATTAGAGGGGTGCGGTATAGAGATAGCATTTACTAATCAGAATATTAGATTATTATTAGAATATTATAATAACATAATATTCTACTGTATTGCTGTTTATTAATCAGCAACATTTTTAAATTTAAAATTTTTGTAGGAAACTGATAGACGTTAACTGATTAATCCCATTATTTCCCCACATCAATTTATTAGCTAAATAAAAGATAAATATTGTATTTCCTTTCTTTTATGTAATACATATTCATTTATTTTACATGAACTTATTATGATATGAATAATATGAATTAGTCAACTGTGGCCTGCAGTTAGAAACAATCAAATATGAAGTTCAGCATTTATTAAAATTAAAGTTATAACATTTGACTCTTTCCACTACTGATTCAAATAGTAGGTTGTCTTTGTTTTTGTTCATTAATTTATTTTCCCTGAGTATACATTAATATTAGCCATCTGATATTAGCTTAAGACTTGTCAGGTTTGTCTGTGTTTATAAAATTTATAAGACTGCTGTTGATTTTTGTGAATGTGTCAGCGTAATATTTTGCTAATCTTCTATACCTAAAAGGAAATATAATCCCTAGCTTTTCTGTTCTTCCAAATCACGGTCCACTCAAGAGCAGTTTATTCCCTGAAGTGAGCATGAAGTTCTTGCTCATGAATAGTTATTTCAGACTACAACTGAGCTGTGTCTCTTATATCATTATCACAGTCTAACTGTAGGTAAAATTATTTTCTCCAAAGAAAGTATCTTTAGATATTATGGTTGACAGTAACACAGCTCTAAAACTAGTTGTAACCAGATGCCTGTGACTGATTAGTTATTGGACTATTGAGGCAAGGCATGCTGTATGTTAAATTCTACTTTATAGACAAAAAGAAGAGGTGGGGATAGAGAGAGACTACTTACTCTAGTTTTTTGTGTGATGTTGTATCTCAGGATAAGAGGAAAATTCAATCTAACTCATGAGAGAGATCTCTTAGTTTGGCTTGGACAGAGGTTGCCTCTTGATAGCAGTTTTCTTAGAGTATAAGACAGGACAGAATAATGTAAAATTAATACAGTGTCACATTGAAAGTATTTGCCACTAAATTGGATTCATTAGCTCTTCCTTGTTTACTGTCTTGGTTACTGGCCATATAGCCACAAGCAAGAAAGATGAGTTTTCTGCTTTGATAAGTCTGCATTCTAGAAGAAGAATTCAAAACAGGCATATGATTGAAATCTGTTACCACATTACTTCATTCCTATGGAGCAATTTACTTTTCAGATATTTTTTGCTATGTAACAAATTATACTAAAATTCATTAGCTTAAAACAATCACTTTTTTTTTTTACTCACAATAATGGGGGAGTCAGTTGAGAGTTCTCTGATTGATTTAAGCTGAACTTACTATAAGTACAGTCTAAGAAAAAAATCACATTTACCAAACGTGATTGTTTCAATATTCAACACATGTAAAGGCATACTGTGGTCTTAGATCGGAAGAATCAGTATTGTTAAAATGCTATACTACACCAGACAAGCTACAGATTCAATGAAATTCCTATCAAATTACCAAAGGCATTTTCATGGGACTAGAAGAAAAATCTTTTAAAATTTATATGGAAACAAAAAAGTCCCTGAATAGCAAAGATAATATTGAGAGGGAAGAAGGAAACTGGAGGAATCATGCTCCCTGACTTCAGATTATGCTACAAAGCTACAGCAATCAAAGCAGTATGCTAGTGACACAAAAATAGATTGAAGATCAATAGAATAGGACAGAAAGCCCAGAAATAAAGCTACATACTTATGGTCAATCACTCTATTACAAAAGAAGTAAGAATATACAACGAAGAAAACACAGCCTTTTCAATAAGTGGTGCCGAGAAAATTGAACAACTACATGCAGAAGAATGAAATTAGAACATTCGCTAGTACTATAGAAAAATAAACTCAAGTGGATTAAGTAGTTAAATGTAAGACCAGATACTATAAAAATCCTAGAGGAAGACATAGGCAGAACACTTTTTGACACAAATTGCAGCAATATCTTTTTGGACCTGTATCCTAGGGTAATGGAAATAAAAGAAAAATAAACAAATGAGACCAAAGTAAACTTAAAAGTTTTTGCATAACAAAGGAAACCATAAGCAACACAAAAAGCCAACGGACAGAATGAGATAAAACGTTGACAACAATGCTACTGACAAGGGATTGATTTCCAAAATATACAGTTTGTATAACTCAATATCAAAAAGCAAACAACCCAATCAAAAAATGGGTAGAAGACTTAAACAGATATTTCTCCAGAGAAGACATACAGATGGCCAACAAGCACATGAAACACTAACCAACAGTGCTAATTATTAGAGAAATGTAAGTCAAAACTACAATGAGGTAATACATCACATCAGTCAGGATGGCCATTATCAAAAAGTCTACAAATAATATATGGTGGAGAGGGTGTGGAGAAAAGGGAATCCTCCTATACTGGTTGTTGGGAATGTAAATTGGTACATCAATTATGGAGAACAGTATAGAGGTTCCTTAAAAAAACTAAAAATATAGCTACTATATGATCCAGCATTCCCAATTTGGAGAAAACTCTAATTTGAAAAGATACATGCACGTCCATGTTCACTGCAGCACTATTTACAGTAGTCAAGCATGTAAGCCACCTAAACGTCCATTGACAGATGCATGGACAAAGAACACATACACACACACACACATACATAAATACACTATGGAATAATACTCAGCCATAAAATGAATGAAAAAGGTGCCATTTGTAGCAGCATGAATGGACATAGGGGTTATCATACTAAGTGAAGTAAACCAGACAGAGAAAGACAAATATGTGATGTCACTTATATGTGGAGTCTTGAAAAAATTGTACAACTGAACTTATTTATAAAACAGAAATAGATTCAAAGACATAGAAAACAAACATGTCTAACTAAAGGGAAAAGAAGGGGACATGAATTGGGAATTTGGGATTAACATATATACACTACTGGAAGAAAAGCCTGTAGTCTTTTTGGGGGGGGTTTTGGGGGGGATTAATATATATACACTACTGGAAGTAAAGTCTGTAGGCCATAGGTAGCAGATTGACTAGCAGTTGGGTGAGGAAGAACATGTTCACTCCCAACCTGCATTTGGAAGGTTGTCAACTTTGGCAAAAGTAGGAGTCTATAAGCCTCAATTTCTTCACACAGGGGTGTAACAATACAAAAGCACCAACAGCTGGAGCTGCAAGGTATCCTGAAGCCTTGACTATGAACTTGCACAAGGTCATCTTTGCCATAGACAAGTCAAAATACCACAGCACTGCAGAACAGGTAGGGATTGAAATCTCATATTTAAATCAGAGGTATTGCAAAGTATTATGGCCAGGAGAAATATCAATAACCTCAGATATGCAGGTGACACCACCCTTATGGCAGAAAGTGAAGAGGAACTAAAAAGTCTCTTGATGAAAGTGAAAAAGGAGAGTGAAAAAGTTGGCTTAAAGCTCAACATTCAGAAAACTAAGATCATGGCATCTGGTCCCATCACTTCATGGGAAATAGATGGGGAAACAGTGGAAACAGTGTCAGAATTTATTTTGGGGGGCTCCAAAATCACTGCAGATGGTGATTGCAGCCATGAAATTAAAAGACGTTTACTCCTTGGAAGGAAAGTTATGACCATCCTAGACAGCATATGAAAAAGTAGAGATAATACTTTGCCAACAAAGGCCTGTCTAGTCAAGGCTATGGTTTTTCCAGTGGTCATGTATGGATGTGAGAGTTGGACTGTGAAGAAAGCTGAGCACTGTAGAATTGATGCTTTTGAACTGTGGTGTTGGAGAAGACTCTTGAGAGTGCCTTGGACTGCAAGGAGATCCAACCAGTCCATCCTAAAGGAGATCATTCCTGGATGTTCATTGGAAGGACTGATGCTGAAGATGAAACTCCAGTACTTTGGCCACCTCACGCGAAGAGCTGACTCATTGGAAAAGACCTTGATGCTAGGAGGGATTGGGGGCAGGAGGAGAAGGGGACGACAGAGGATGAGATGGCTGGATGGCATCACCGACTTGATGAACATGAGTTTGGGTAAACTCTGGGAGTTGGTGATGGACAGGGAGGCCTGGTGTGCTGCGATTCATGGGGTTGCAGAGTCGGACACGACTGAGTGACTGAACTGAACTGAACTGATGACTATTTTCATAATCTACTGCAGTCCCATTTGCATATTTTCAGCATTCTGAAGCCATTATTTACTACCAATTATTATTTTTATTCACTCTCAAATGCTGATGCTATTTTTAAATTAAGAAATGAAAACAATAAATTATGTTTCTATTGAGCATTATGTGCATGGGAGAGGAAATGAGCTGGCAAATGCCCAAATGGCACATAATCATTTCCAGACAGATTAAGAAAACCTCAGCAGGTGTTATTTTTAAAACTAAGATGCTCTTCTGTGGCAACAGACCATGCTGCTCTGGGGATATCTTCCAATAAAGAATATTTCCATCAGAAAAGGATTTTCAACCAATGTGATTTTGTCCCCAGAAAAATGTACTCCAGGAGCTAGGAGGCCCTAAAGACTCTGCTGTTTCTGCTCTCTGTTTACGCTCTTAATACATCCGCAAGGAAGGGAATGCACACACATCACAGAGTGTAACATTTGTATGGCACTTTGGAGCAGCACTTGAGGAACATTTAATAACATAAGTTTCATTGACTCTAGCTTGACTTCTATGGTGTAATCCCTGACAGAAATCCCATCATCAGCCACCATTTAGGAAGAAAAATTTATTCAGTTAGCCTCTAGCAAGGGGGCCTCTTACCACAGTTCTGGGAAACCTAAAAATTCTGAAATTTATGTAACAGGGTGAGATGATCTGAAAGAAGAAGAAAGAGAAGGACTTTTTAAGTGTCTTTAAGCCATTAATAAAATGTTCATCTCATGGCCCTGTGACAAGAGGTTCAGCTCTCTCATCTCACATATCAAGGAACTTCATGTTTTGAGAAATGCTTCACAGATGGCAGGACACTTGTATAAAATGTAGTCAAATTATAGTCATAAAGTTAATGGAACGCTACAATATAATGGTCAGAATAGGCAAAAATCTTACCAATCATATAGTTCAACTTCTATCTGATGCTAGCTTTCTTGTTATAAGATCCACACTGTGTAATCATTTGGGAGATGTAATCATTTCGGCAATATCTCCAATGATGGAGAACTCTCTACTTTTATATTTGAAAAATTCTAAACTTTTTCACATATGAGTGTATGTAATTTTAGATAATGTATACTCCTTAGCTGTCACTCAGCTAGCGAGGGAAGCATAACAGTGGTCAAGGGATATGTGATTCCTACCCTAGAGAGGCAAGAATATATTGAGAGATAAAATTAAACCAGCAAAGACAACATAGCATTTTTCCTTATTTGGAACTGTACTCTCCTGAGTCAAATCACACTTACTGATCTGGGATAACACTCTTAACACCAAACACAACAAATAATTTTTTTTCCTCCCATTGAGCGTATCCATAAGGAATTTGAAAATAACTGGCAAGTCCAATTTGCAAGTTAAAATTTTTCATTGACATTCATTTCCTAATTCATTAATCCATAAGTCAATTTCTGATCTTGAGCATGTGGGGATTTTCAGCTCTGGGGATACAACAGATAAGAAATGTAGAGGAGTAAACTAACACCACGTTGTAAAGCAACTATACTCCAATAAAAATAAAAAAAATCTAGGAGAGTAAAAAATTTTCCTCGACCCTCTCATGGCCCCTGTCTGGGTCAGAAAATTAAACTGAAGAAGACATAATAACAGGAGAAAAGCATATACATTTATGTAATGTAAGTTTTGTGTGACATAGGAGCCTCATAAGGAAACAAAGACCTGAAGAAATGGTTACAGTGGAGTGTTTTATGCTCAGTTTGATGGAGAGCGGACTGTTGTGGAGAAATGTGATAGGACAGAGTATGAACTAAAGATTGTAAAGTGAGAGGAATTTAACAGTGTCTGTTCTGTGGGTTCTTCTCAGAGTACCTCAGTCTTAGAGATAAGGATGTTTCTTCCCTCTTCTATTACAAGGAAGGCACCCATCACATGAGGGTCTCAAGACCTGTTTCAGGGGAGAATGGCAGAGAGAAAGGTCAGAGAGACCTCCTTGCTTCTGCCATTTTCTCAGGCTCCTTAAGCTTAAAATATTCAGTATGACAAGGTGACATACTCTGAACCCCATCAGAAAGTAAATACAATTTCCTCCTTCAAGCTGTCATGCCAACCATTCTTGCATATGCCATTGCTCTCATAGAAGAATGCTCATCCAAATATCTCTCCATTTTCTGTTTAAAATACTACTGAAGATCTATGCTAAAATTTTCTTTACATTAGTCTTTCTTAGCACAGGGACAATTTTGCCCTTACAGGATATTTAGCAGTGTCTGGAGACATTTTTGGTCGTCACAGCTGTGGAGGAGAGATGCTACTAGCATCTACTGACTGGAAACCAAGCATGTGGCTAATCATACTATAATGCATAGGACAGCATCTCACAACCAAGAATTATCAGCCCCAAAATGTCAACAGTGCCAAAGTTAAGAAACCCTGATTAATATTTCAAAAGTATGTAACATAAGCTTTGCTTTGAGGAATTTATATCCTGGGTATGGAATCAAATGTCTATCTGTGCCATTTGTCATTAACCTACCAAGATAATGAGTTACATAATATTACACTGAAAAGAAAGTGAAAGTTGCACAGGTGTGTCCAACTCTTGGCGAGGCCAGAATACTGAAGTACTGGACTGGGTCACCTTTCCCTTCTCCAGGGGATCTTCCCCACCTGGGAATCAAACCGTGGTCTCCTGTATTGCAGGTGGATTCTTTACCAGCTGAGCCACAAGGGAAGCTCAAGAATACTGGAGTGGGTAGCCTAGCCCTTCTCCAGGGGATCTTCCCGACTCAGGAATCGAACTGAGGTCTCCTGCCTTGCAGGCAGATTCTTCACCAACTGAGCTATGAGGGAAGCCTTCATATTACACTAGATTTTATATACACTAGATTTATATATTTTCCTTTATTGAACACAGATAATATGTGGATATATGGGGAAATATCCTTGTGATAAAATTTAACTGATATATTGTAAAATAGATGGGGAAACAATGGAAGCAGTGACAGACTTTATTTTCTTGGGCTCCAAAATCGCTGCGGACAGTGACTGCAGCCATGAAGTTAAAAGATGCCTAGCTTCATCTCCTCAACCCAAGAAGACCACCAGGCTCTCCCCGGGGATCCCCTCACTGTGTTCTGACCCATGTGTGTTCTCTCCCGGCAGTAAGCTGTTAATCATAGTCACCCTCGTCCATTTTCAGAGATCACTGTCCTCAGGTTTACAATGTCTTGAAAGCTGTTGTTTCTTTTATTTTCCAGTTTTTAGTTATTTGGGGCAGTAAGGTAAATTTAACCCTTGTTACCTGTTCTTGGCTAGAAGTAAAAGTATCCTCTATTATTTTTTTAATGATTTCATCAATTCTAAATAGTCCATGACATTCTAAAATCACAGTTCTGTGGAAACATCAGAACATATTGAATTAGAAAATAGTGTAAAACTAAAGAATAAAAATTAAAATGCAAAGGAAAAGTTACTAGTTGGTTCACAATTTGGAAAGGGAACAAGGTAATGTTTTAGTATTTTTTTGAGGTCTCAGTTCTGATTCTCTAGGGAAAGAAGGGTAAGTGAAGTATTTTGAGAAGAAACAGTGTGTGCCCTGGTGCAGAGTCATTTGGGAGCATGATATTTCAAATGTGCACAGAACCAAAGGGTATGAGTGGGAAAGACTAGCATATAACACGAGAAAGCTGACAGATCATGAAGAGGCTGGTATGTAATTTTAACCAAGGAGGTTGAGCTTTATACTCTGAGATGTAGGAAACCATCAGGGAATTTTAAACAAGGAAGAAACAACATCCCATTTGTATAGTAGTAAAATTGTACTAGTGACAGTGGGGATATGGATGATAAGGGACAAAAACTAGAGTCAACAGCTTTGTGAATCTTGCAGTAATTCAGCTGGAAAAAATACACTGGGAAGTTCTGTAGTTGGCAAGGTGTTGACAGCTTGGGAAATAGCACTGAATGCAAAGTCAACAACTACTGGTGACAATTAGATCTAAGTTTAAGAAAGTAGAAAATGGAAAAATATCTATGCTTTGATTGAAAATGAGATAGTGATATCATTTACCAGGATGATGAATATTGAAAGAGAAGATTGTTTGAAGAAGCGAGGTTCTGGGGAGGGCATGATGATTCTAGAAGCTAATGAACTGTCTGCAGAAGAGGAACAGGCGACAGTTAGAAATACCAAGTAGAGATGCTCTTTTAAGACCCCAAACAGTCGAATTCTCCTAATAACAGTGTTACATACTTCACAGAAGAGACAAAGCATTGGGGAGGGGTCCTGCTGGTTACACAAAATTGGGAAAGATCACAGTTAGAATAAGAAGAAGAGGGACACAGTGCAGACAGGAAGGGGGAGAAAGACAGACAAATGAAGAAATTGCATGTTTCACAGGACTTGCTCTGAACTATCAGGTTTTGGAGGCTGTAAAACAATTTCCAATAACTGCCTTGTTCACACTAGGAAATCTCTCTAATTGGAATCTCACTTTCTTTAGAATCTTGGATTTCAGATTAACAGTATTTTAGAAAAGAGAACAATTAGTTTGGGTTATACAAAATTAATAAACAGAAACCTTAATGAAATAAAATCAATATACCAGAAGGGGAAACTGTTACACTCTGCAATAATAGCAGAACCCAACAGGAAGAAGAAAGACCCCTCTTTTATCCTGAAAGAACTCAGCCAATAAAATACCCTGAACTGTTTGTTTCTGTAATCCTTCCAATTTTCTTTCTCTATTAAAGTGTTCTCTTTCTCTTGCTGTACGTGCTCTTCCATGTGGTTCGCCATGGTTGCATAGCCTGAATTGCAATTTAATGCTGAATAAACCCATTTTTGCTGGAGAAATATCTTATGGTCTATTGTTTATGATCAACATTGTGATGGCTTATACAGGGACCAGAGAAGATCCCTTCCTGCCCCCGCAAAGGCTCCAATGCTGCTGAGCAAAAAGATGTGGTGCCCACAAATTGAGCCCACTGAGCTCACTGCTTTTCTCACAAACTTTGGAATTTGAGTATTTCTCTTTGATTTGCCCTCACACCCTTTGCATTTGAAACTCTCCAGGCTTTATTTGGAGTTATTTTAGGTTGTGTTCCTTCTGGTTAAGGCACTTTGTTATGATTTTGAGATCAGAGTGTTTCAAACAAAGCTGGTTGAGATGCTCTCAGCCCATTCCTTCAGGAGTAGGTTCTTCTTCACTGAATGGTGCAAATTCAGCTGTCAGCCCACTCCCTTAGAATTGGAATCTGGCTGAGAAGCTTGTGGCTTGGCTTCTCTGGGACCAAGCTGTTTCCTAAGAACTGGCTGGTGTTAGACCTGCAGACTGTATCTATAGCAATTTGTTTGATTTGAGTTGTTTGAGCTATAAGCTGTTTAAAAATCATTCTTTTACTCTATAAAAATAATCTCTGAGAAATGGACCCCAGTTATCTAAATATTTTGAGGGTGGCACCTTCCCCTGCACAGAGACTCCAGCTTATGTTTAAAAACTGTGGTCCTTCCTCATATACAGTTTTCACTAAATTGACCAACCTGAACAAAGGCAATTTAGATTATCATTGGCCATTATGGGGAAATTCAAATACCCAAATTCAACTTTCTTAAAACCAAACTGTATTACAATAACTCAGAAAATTCTTGAATTCAATGGAATGCCTATTCTGATTGATACTCTGAGGCTTCTCTTCATTATCAGTAGCCTAAAATCACCTCTCTGCAAAGTAAGATTTTTAAGACTAACCAAAACAATCAGTTAAAGAGATAAAATGGCTCCAGGAGCCTCAGGCTCTTACTCCTTTGCTTCTTGCCTCAGACTGCCTCGCACCAGCTTGTTTTTCTCCCTAAGATCCTCGCATTCAGGCTCCATCTCTGGTGTCATCTTCCTCCTTCCCTTTTATTCTTCAAAGCTTCCATACTCAGAGTTCCCCCATAATAGTTCTTTCTTGGTACTTCTTTTTTTCTCTGAAACTCTCCCCATTTCCTTTTCCTCTGAATTTATCAGAAACTATCCCTTTAAAATTGAGTCTTATTAGGATCCAAAGGCTAAATCCTTAATTTCTTATATCCCCTGGATTAAAGCTGAACTGCGAGCAACAGTCAAAGATTTTTCCAAACCAAGTGAAGAAACTCACAGAGTAGCTGAGGAACTAAGTATAGTCAGCCAAACTTATGAACCTGGTTTCTCTGACTTATATCAGATGGAGATTTCATCTGTTGGGAAAGACACCTCCAGAAGACCTCTCTTCAGTCTCACTGGGAAGTTGCCTATCAGGTACTGCTAATGAGTTCTTGCGCTACAAAACTCCAAGGAATAGATTCTTGTATTCATGTGACATATCTAAGGGAAATGCCAAACACCTGACTCAACCTGCACATTATCTGGCAAACTGAAAGTAAAATTTCCTTAAACTGAAGCAAATAATACTAGATGAGACAATTTCCCCAAGGTTTCTAGAAACTAGAAAACCTGACTCTTGATGAGTGATGTTTTCAGAGAAAGATCTTGATCCAAAAGGAGAAATGTAAAAATTTAATAGGAACCTTAATTAAATAGAGGTCACAGAGAAGAAAGGGGAACTCTCACACCCTTTGTCAATTTCAGAGGCCAACAGGAAGAAAAAGCACACTTCCCCCACCCCCCGCCCCACCCCCTGCCTCTGCCCCAGCAAGAACTCAGCCAATGGAAAGTTTGGGATTTTTGTTTACTATAGCTCTCCTGACTTCCTTTCACCCTCTGTAAAAGCATTTTTCTTCTCTTGCTTTGTGGGCACTTAACCATGGTTTACCATATTTGGCAGACCCTCATTTGCAATTCTCTATTGACCCCCAATAAATCCAACTTTTTCTTAAGAAATATCGGACTCTCTATTTGTTTTAAATCAACAGAGGCAACTATTTTATTGTCCCCAAAGGCAGGTACCTTGATTCCTCATAATGGTCCCTTATGCCTGCCAATGAGCAGCACAGAATATAGATGAGAACCTCTATCGTAAAGTTTGATCAGCAGTCAGATATAGCTCAGTGATTAGGATTAAACCTCCATAAAAATCAAAACCTTAGCATACCACACTTCCTATGCCACCCTCCCACCTACAGTCTTTTTTTATGTGCTCAGTTGTATGTGAATTTTTGCAGCCCCATGGACTGTAGCCTGCCAGGTTCCTTTGTCCATGGGATTGATAGGCAAGAATACTGGAGTGAGGTGCCATTTTTTTTCCTCCAGGGGATCTTCCCAACTCAGGGATCGAACTCAGGTCTCTTGATTCTCCTGCATTGGCAGGTGGATTCTTTACCACCAGCACCACTTGGGAAGCCCTCTGAATCTTTTTTTGGACTACACCATTTGGAGCAAGTCCAGCAAACAATGCTGGAACACAGAACTCTTGGGGACAATCAAGCATGTCTTCATGGAAAACCAACAGCTCATAAAGTCATGGAAAATGATCACAGAAAGTCACAATCATTACAAATGGTGGGTAAAGAGTAAAGGGGCAGATTTCTTGCCTCTCAGCCACAGCTGGTATATCAGTCATCTTGCAGCTTTCCCAGAAAGCGTGAAAAGCAGCAATGACAACTATACTCAACCATTTAAATGATCTATTTTCTAATTTCAACTTTAAAATAAGAACTTTCTACAGAATAAATAAATCACAAGATTCATATGTACCCTTTTTAGTCTTCTTGGTTTGTTGGCTAGCTGAGAGTGATGTGAGGAGGGCATATTGCTTATGAGCTGTGCCAGGAGGCATAACAAATAGAAAAACATAAACCTCTTCTTTCCTTCCTTCCTTGTTTCCTCCCTTCCTTCACTCCATCTCTTTTTATTCCTCGCTTTCCTTAATTAAAAATATTATACCAAAAGGTACTGAAGTAAAGTCTGCATGCTTGTAAGTGTGGCATAAAGTTATACTCTGAATTCCTGTAGTGAGTATAGTGAGAAAAACTGGTGGTCTTTGTAATCTCCAGTAGAATAAGGTACTATGTTTTAAAATCTAGTCCATCTAGAGACAAAGAGCTGCAGTGTTGGCAAAAAGAGTGAGACACTTTACATGTATCCTGAAGTCTGCATGATAAAATAGAGCAGAGCAGGAGACAAATGAGAACATGTAGCAATAGGCATGCATGTTTAATACAAAAAAGTGGTAAAGGGGAGTTGATTCTGAGCTTGCCTTCAGCCAACTAGAACCCATGCATCAAATCAGCTAAATCCACAGACTTTCAAATAGCATTTCTGAAGAATAGTTACATAAGAATAGCGTAGAAAGAATGAGTCAAGACCACCAGCCTCTTAAGCTACACAAAGACTGGTGACAAAGGCATCATAAATATGTGTTATAGGCAGAGATCAATAATTATTTCAAGCATGGAGCAGAGAAATACAATGGCCAAGTTCATTAGGCACATTTCTATCCATCAAGAGTAATATTTGTTAACAGCGTGATGGTCTATCCTGATTGTCATGAGTGGCCATTAATATGTTTTTTCTCTTCTCAATTCTGTTTTAACTGTGTATATTTTATTAGTTTACTTTAGGACTTCTCTTAAGTTCTGTTTTTATGATTAACTCTGACCAAATGAAAATTGAATTGCCTTTCACGTTAAAAGCATAAGCAGACCCCTACTTCATTAATTTGCTGAACTTTTCTTTTAACCCTAACTCATTTATTTACCAACTATTTTTGACTATAAGTGTTGGACAGAGTTTTATCTTCAGCTTCAATACTTTGTGACATCAAAATATGTATGAACTGATTTATCTGTTACTGAATAACGGTTGAAAGTTACTCAAGTTGTTCTATTTTAGAATACAGAAACAAAATATATCTAATGAAAAACAGTTTGCATGTCTTCTATACCTTTATTAAGTAAGTGCTTAACTAGCATTTTTAGCACTCCAGGCAATTTATATTCTCAAGCACAATTTGTTGCCCTTTACATATATCTTTATAATGAAGCATTGGACAGTATTGTTGGTTGGATTTCTTGGAAACTTAATCAGGGTGTTCATTATTTCCTGTATAGTCACTATTTTCTATGCTTGCATTGTAGAAATGCATTTTAAGGGAAAGAATAAGAGTTGAGTGTTAGCAGTAGTAAAAATGCAAAGGGTCACCGAGCTATTGATAAGCAAAAGGCCTTATTACTACAGACGTTGTAGACTGGTCCTCACCATTCTTTCCCCTGGCCTGTTGTCTCATCTTGTGTGAGTGAAGTGTCTCAACTACCTTCATTCCATTGGGAAAATATAATCTAAGTGTAGTGATGATAACTGAATCCTAGCTCCCAGGTATACACAAAGAATCAATGTCATTAAACAATGGGGCTGTACTGAGAATGTAACCCATTCCTCACTGAGTTTATATCACATCGATTGTTTGCAAAAATTATTATTATATTGAAATATTCATGGAAGACAGAAATTCCAGAAAGACCTACTCTCTTTCCAGTCTATAGAAAATTTTGATGTACTATACCTTTAAAAAGATAATGGCAGGCCCAAAATGGAGGCATTTATGCTTGGTTATGCTACCAAATGGGGGCTTAATACCTCACCTAACTAAAGCTTCACCCTCCCCCAGAAATGTAGTTTTAGCCAGTAAATCAAGAATTTTCTGCTCAACACCAAAGAGGTAATCTGCCACATAGACCCCTTTTATACCCCATAGATAGATTATTGAAGCCAATATAATTTTTTTGTTGTTTATTACTTTTTTGTCTTGATTTTAAAATCCTTTCCCCTTGTGTAGCCCTTTGGAACTCCTCTCTATTTTCTGGGATGTTGCCTGATTCATAGATAGCTCTATAAAGCTAATAAGATGTTTAAATTTACATGGTTGAACTTTTGTTTTTAACAATACAAAGGATGTGTGTTTTTATTTATATTTTCTGATATTCTCATTTTATGAATGTTACAGAAACTAAAAGAGAAAAAAATGAAGATGGACTTCATGACCTTTGTTCATGACCATTTTTTCCTCTCTCCTTATCTAGGCAGCATAGCTTTCATCAAAATGGAGCTGTAGCGTCCAAGTCATCTTCCTTGTTTCCATCCTCTTCATGAATATTTCAGTATTTACAATACTGATTAATGCACTAGGATGGATAACACTATACCTTGATAGATAGCAACCTAGTATCCTCTGCTACTGACATGTTTACTCTTCCTTCTAATTTTCTGTTATATCTAAAGTTCATTTCACTGCTCAGGTCCTTAGAGAATGCTCATTTTTCAAATATCCATTCTTCTAAGATTATATTTTCAGGAGAATAGCATTTACTCAGAGGAATTATTTCATTAGTAGAAACAGTGTGATGTTTCAAATGCTGCAGCCTGCTCAGCTTAGTCAGTTTCCACTTTGCTTTCTCTCATGTAAGATCTGTGAGTTCATCATGACCTGAGAAAGAATTCAGACAAGCTGTACCACAGTTTGGAGCTATAAAGAAAAACAGAGAGGAAGAGAGAGTGAAAGATAAGGAAAATGAGAGAAACTCCCTTGGTGAAAAGGAATGCCTGTAGAACACTCAAGACCATCATTTTACCAAGCAACTCTCATTTTTACCATAACTCTTCAGTTAAGAAAGCAAGATGCATACCTAAAAATAAATCCACACACACAGCACACATGCATTAAAATCTAAGTTTGTGAACACTGAAGTAAAAGACAATGAAATGTACCAGTGGCAAACCTAAAGACAAGTGAAGGGTAACAAAGACAACAATATTCTTTAGACAATTCATGCCTTGGAGGACATGAGGAGTCACTGAAAGGAACAGTTTTAGGGGATGTAAGGCAGAAGCAGATGCCTGGAGAGAAGACCTTCAAGAGCACTAGTGCCATCAGTGATTGGCAGAAACAGAGAGCTCTTATAAGTGTTCATATGTGCATGCGTCATGTTTATCTTTCATGGTATCCTTTACCAACGGTGAGATGATACAGAGGTACATAAAGACAAAAACTAAGGAGATGGATAAAGGTACAACAGGCAAAGGAGAAGACACAAGAAACTAGGCACAGATATTCCTACTGGCCAGGAGTAACTTAGCAGTCCCCTCAGCTATACTATTTTGGACAGGATGTTTTTCCTGCCTCTTGGCTCATAGTTTCCCATTTCTTAGAGCATTTCCTATGGAAAACCTGTAACTATAAATCATTTGTCCACCCCTTTGAGGTGTAAATCTTTTAGAAATGATTTTTGCCAGTTTGCAATCTAAAGTGTCTTTCTCAAGGACCTGGGAGCTATCTGTTTGAAATGTCATCATCGATAAACAGAGTGCCCCTAGTTCCTAGTTTCTGTGGGAGGGTAGAAGACAAACTTCCCCTAGGGTGCCTCACCCTTAAGTAGTATAACTGTCTCTTTTGTCACGAAGATATGAGAAAGCTTACTGTCCCTTTGGGTAAAGCCAGCTAGCAAACACAGATGACCCGAGATCTCTCCTCCCAGGTCTTTCAGAATTTGTATTTTGATATAACAGAGTATGGAAGAATGTTGAATAGAAAATTGGTAGGTATCTCTGCTGTGTAAGACACAAGCTGTGTATCCATAGACAATTTATTTAATGTCTTTGAGACTTCCTCTTTTAACTCATAAAGTGAACTATCTTTTAGTGTTTGATAAGAATAAGTGCAAAATTCCTGGCACAAACATTAAATAGACCCTGGCTACCTCTTCATTTAGCAACTGTGTTCTGTGCCCCAAGCACATGTTTTAAATGTAAGTCTTCATAAGTATCTTTTGCTGTTGGTGATATCAATGAGGCATATGCTGACAACAGAGATTTATTGGGAAAAAAAATACATTACTCACAGGACATTGTCTTTAGAATAGATCCAGTCTTAAGAGATACTGTCTGGAGTGAGCATTGCCTTATTATCTGAATATCATATAGAAGTTAAGCACATGTGGTTAATAAAACACTAGCTCCAAATAAAATTTGGCTTCTGTCTAGTTTTTTCTTTATGCTGTATTTTACTTTGCCTATATATATGTATGTTTATGGTCTATATATGTATACACACATGCATGCATACGTACTAAGTCACTTGAGTCTTGTCCGACTCATTGCAACCCCATGGACTATATATATCCCACCGAGCTCCTCTGCCCACATGATTCTCCAGGTGAGAATACTGGAGTGGATTGCCATGCCCTCCTCCAGGGGATCTTCACAACCTAGGGATCAAATATGCATCTCCTGCAACTCCTGCATTGCAGGAGGATTCTTTACCCTGATGTAACTGGGGAAGTCCATATATATGCATATATTATCTCTATATAAGTATATATGCACATACACATATCATATATACATATACACATACACACATGTATGCATATATGTGTGTGTGTGATCTGAAAAGCAAAGTAAATTAGCTGGTTATGATAGTGGTCCAAAAGCTAGCATGCTGATTTTGTGTAAGAGCATGCATGCTTAGTCAACTGCTCAGTCATGTCTGACTCTTTGCAACACCATGGACGGTAGCCCGCCAGGTTGCTCTGCTCATGAACTTCTCTAGGTAAGAATACTGGAGTGGGTTGCCATTCCCTTCTCCACGGGATCTTCCTGACCCAGAGACTGAACCCGGGTCTCCTGCATTGGCAGGATTCTTAACCATCTGAGTCACTTGGGAAGCCCAAATGTAAGTAAATAACTCTAGATTGTACAGGTATAATGGAGCAGGCCAATTTTTTTCAGTAGGAGATACAGAGAAATAGTTATAGTATCATCTCTACATGGCTTTTTATTTTTCTTTACAACAGTTTTTTCCCTAGGTAAATTTTATGTAGCTTTTGTGAAAGGAACCACTCTTTCTAGGACATCAAATGGTGGCATGGTGTTTAGCCAGGAATATGTTGGGGGTTGGTGAAATAAGCCTGGTTGTTATAGTCTTTTACAGATTATTTAGATCAGTTTGACATTCATATGTTGAATATCTACTGTGTATTAAGAGTTGAAACTCTTCTCTGAGTTGCCAGCTATGCCTATATTTATTACATAGTTTTTCACCTATATGATGCCCTGATTCTGTTACTAGGTATGAACTCAGGGACCAAGGTGTCTTTGGGTATAGAAGAGGTTCTGTGTCTGACTCTTCACCAGGAGAAATTTGAAGAATTATCTGGAAGTTTTCTGGGAGCCCCAGAATTCAGGTAGCTGCATAACTATCCCTGGCTGTAATTGATCTTTGAGCTGGGTTGTGGGGTGCACATACCATGACCACAGAATATCTGGGCTCTGGGAGCAAGTGACTTTGCGTCATACTTTATGGTTTTAACAGCACCCTTAAGGAAAGAAGAGGGGACTGAAGACAGAGAAAGAAAATATCAAGTGTATCTGAAGTTAATATCTGTGTAGCCTAATAATCAGCCTGGTTTGGAAAACTTTCCGATTGTACTCCCTGAAGATTATTTTTAAAGGAGTTACTGAAAGCATTCATCTCCCTTATGTACTATCATTTTCCTGAGGTTTAAATTTGGTTGGAGTCCCAGGGGCCACAGCATATATTTACATGTGATTAACATTTTTAATGAGGCTATTATTAACTCTATCCACGCAAAGATGTCAGAACGGCATGGCAGATAGTAGCCCCAGCAAATTACTCCTTCCACCCTTTCAGGTATTTAACTGATGCAATTAGCAGATCAAATTTTTTTTTTTCTGGTGGAAAAGTAAAATTATACAGCTCAATAGCAATGGGCTGAATAAATGTACATTGCAATGACAAAGAGAAACACTTATTAAAAATTAAGTTGTAAGATTCCCTGGTAGCTCAGATGGTAAAGAAATTACCTGCAATGTGGGAGACCCAGGTTCAATCCCTGGGTCAGGAAAATCCCTTGGAGAAGGGAATGTCTACCCACTCCAGTATTCTGGCCTGGAGAATCCTATGGACAGAGGATCCAGGTAGGCTGAAGTTCATGGGGTCACAAAGAGTTGGACACAGTTGAGCGACTTTCACTTCACTTGTAAGAGTCCACCTAAGCCTTCATATCGGAGAAAGCAGTGGCAACCCACTCCAGTACTCTTGCCTGGAAAATCCCAAGGACGGAGGAGCCTGGTAGGCTGCGGTCCATGGGGTCGCTAGAAGTCGGACACGACTGAGCGTCTTCACTTTCACTTTTCATTTTCATGCATTGGAGAAGGAAATGACATCCCACTCCATTGTTCTTGCCTGGAGAATCCCAGGGACGGGGGAGCCTGGTGGGCTGCTGTCTATGGGGTCGCACAGAATCAGACACGACTGAAGCGACTTAGCAGCAGCAGCAGCAGCAAGCCTTCATATGATACTCCTTGAGAGTTTTTAACACTTCATGACTTCTTTCCTTCTTTTCCTTGCTATTGTTTCTCTTCCTACCCCTCTCTTCCCCACCTCTTTCTTCTACTTCTCTAATATACTGATAAAATGTAAATGTGAACTATATACTAAATACAGCATATACTAGGCTAAGCATTTTACTGATATCTCATTTACTGCTCAGAAAAATTACTGTGAAGTAGGTGTTACCATAGCCTACTATATCCTACTATAGTATAGCCTACTATATCCATTATCCAAATGAAAATAAAGCATTCTGCAACTTGCAGAATGCTAAAATGTTTGCAAATGTGAGAGATGGAGCTGTCTTTCTAAATCTGGAGTTTGGATCTTTAACCATAATTGTATATCACCACTCATCTAAAAGCATTTCCAAACTCTGATGCACAGGGTTTGGTACATGCTAAAGTGATTAATGAACTTCATGTATTATCCTCAAAAATAGCAGCATTAATGTATAGAGAATAATATTTGGTTATTAATACACAGAAGAAATTTTTCTTAACCAAAAGCAACAAATCAGTGTCAATACTGGAAAGAAAGCCCAGGGAACTGATGGCTAATCTCTTTTAAGGAACAGATGAAACAGAGAAAAGTGCTTTTGGAAGGCTTGATAAGATGAGGGGAAAGGTTAGGCAAGAGACTGCTGCTTTTGCTATTACTGTTGCTAATAAATCTTTCGGTGCATTTTAAAATTTCTCATTACATGAAGCATTTAGGGAAAAAACAAGGAATTAAAAATCAGCTAGGAGGGATTGGAACTTTTGATTCCAACTTTGATTCTGTAACTGGAACTGGACTTATCTTCTTACTTTTAACAATAAAAAAGTAGAAACAAACATGTGAAATAACTGTTTTCAGATATTGACAAACAGGCAGTGCAAAACTATGGTCACTGATAGATGGGAAGGCAACAAATGTCAGTCCTAAAATTGTCCTGGCTAGCAATATTTTGAAGATCACAGTTTGAGTGTGATATTTCAGTACTTCAGTACTGAATTCTGAGACCCACTATAGACCAACTAGATCTAAGGGACCCCTTTACTCAACAAAAGCAGGATTCTCCAGGATAAGCCATATATTGGGCTGTAAAACAAATCTCAGTAAATTTAAAATGCTGAAAAAAATATGTAGTATGTTCTCTAATCACACTGAAATATAATTAAGAAACAAAAACAAAGGAGAATTTGAAACATTCACAAATATGAAGAAATCAAACAACACACTGCTATGTAACCAAAGATTTTAAAAGGGAATCAAAAGGAATCAGAATACTTTGAGATAAACAGAAGCAAAGATACAATATAGCAAAATTTTTGATATAGCAAAAGTGGCACTTAGAATGAAATTTATAGCTATACACATATACGTTAAAAATAATAAAATAATCAAAATCAATTCTTTACTTGTACCTTAAGAAACTAGAAAAAGAACAGTATACTAAACCAAAAAAAAAAAAACTGAAAGAAAAGGAATAATAAACATTAGAGAGGAAGTAAATAAAATAAACTATAGAAAAACATATAGGAAATTAGTGAAACAAAAAGTTTGCTTTTTGAAGAAATCAGTAAAGTTAATAAACCCTTAACTAGATGAAAGAACAAAAAAATAGAAAAGATTCAAATTACTAAAATCAGAAATGAAAGAGGAACCATTGCTACTAACCTTACATATATTAAAAGAATTAAAAAGGAATATTCTCAACAATTGAATACTCCAAATTAGTTAAACTAAGTGACATGGAAAAACTCCCAGAAAGACACAATGTACCCAAACTATAAGACTTATATTCTGAAATGTATAAAACTTTGTAAAAATAAATTAAAGACATAAATAAATGAAAAGACATATCAAGTTCATAAATTAGGAGACAATGTTGTTAAGATGGTAACAGTCTCCAAAGTTATCTACAGATTTATGTGATGCTTATCAAAATCCTAAGAGCCTTCAATTTTCCATAGAAATTAAGAAGATAATCTTAAAATTCACATAGACATGCAAGGGGAAGAATAACCAACAGAATCTTGAAACAGAACAAAGTTGTAAGACATACACTTCCTGATTTCAAATTTAATAAATTCACAATAATCAAGACTGGCATAATAGCATAATGATAGATACAGATATAAAAATGAGTTCACAAATAAATCCATATATTTTTATTCAATTGATTATTGACAGGAGTGCCGAAAAATTCAACAGTCCTTTCCCACAAACGGTGTTGGGAAAATTGAATGTCCATTAAAAAAAAACATTAATGTTGAACTCCAACATCACACCATATAAAACTTTGCTCTAAATGAATCAAAATCCTAATTGAAAGCTCTAAAATTATGAAACTCTCAGAAGAAAATATAGGCCCAAATCTTACTGATACTGCATTAGACATTTCTTAGCTGTGTCACCAAAAACATATTCAACAAAAGAAAAAAAAAGATTAAATGGACTTTATCAAAATAAAACCGTTCTGTGTTTTAAAGAACGCTTACCAAGAAAGTGAAAGGAAGATGCATGGGATGGATGAAGATATTTGTAAATCAAGAATGTGATCAGAGGCAATCATCCAAAGTGTATAAGGAATTCTTATAACTTACTAATAAAAATGGGTAAAATTTTGAATAGACATTTTTAAAGAAGATATACAAATGGTAAATAATCACAAAGAAATGATCATACTGTTAGCCATAAGTAGGATGCAAATCAAAACTACAATGAGATACCACTTCACACCCATTATTAGTACTAAAATCTAAAAACATACAGTAATGAGAATTTTGAGAAATTGAAGCACATACATTTCTGGTCATAATATAAATGGTGAATCATGTTGCAAAAGAACTGGCAATTTCTCATAATGTTAAAGAGTTACCTTATGACCTAATACCCAAAATTAATTAAAATGTATGTCAGCATAAAAACCTGTACATAAATGTACATCACATTATTGCTCTCAGTATAAGCCAAAAAAATTGAAATATCACAAATATTCATTAATTTGTTCATTGTTCAACAGATGTGTTATAACCATACATTGGACTATTATCCAGTCATACAAATAAACTATTCATGCTTCAACATGAATGGACATTGAAAACATTATGCTAACTGAAAGAAATCATACACAAAATGCAACAAATTGTATGATCACATTTATTGGAAATTCCAGAATAGGCAAATCTGTAGATACAGAAAATAGAATGGTGGTTGCCATGGGTTAGCAGGAGGGGGAATGGATAGTGACTGATAATGGGTATAGAATTTCTTTTACAGAATATTTTTGTTAGGATGGAATTTTTCTAAATTTAGCTTGATTAATTTGGAGCTACAGTAGGTTCTCATTCTTCAGAAACTTATCTAAGGAAGAAATACTTCTATGCTCTGTGAACTTTTACACATTTTGGGAACTATTTGTTAAAGCAAATGGCCTATCCTATAGTTAATATAGCCCAAACCTATGTTGGGACTCTAAGATTGCCCAGTCATTGTGCATAAAGTATGAATATATTGACCAGTAATAAATAAATGTGTACTAAATATTATGTGCTATGTTTAATTGAGTACATTTGCACCGAACACATTTGTACTACTTTTTGTAACTATGATTTGAACTGTGGTGTTGGAGAAGACTCTTGAAAGTCCCTTGGACTTCAAGGAGATCCAACCAGTCCATCCTAGAGGAAATCAGTCCTGAATGTTCATTGGAAGGACTGATGTTGAAGCTGAAACTCCAACACTTTGGCCACCTGATGCGAAGAGCTGACTCATCTGAAAAGACCCTGATGCTGGGAAAGGTTGAAGGCAGGAGGAGAAGGGGACGACAGAGGATGAGATGGATGAATGGCATCACTGTCTCGATTGACTTGAGTTGAGTAAGCTCCAGGAGTTGGTGATGGACAGGGAGGCCTGATGTGCTGCAGTCCATGGGGTTGCAAAGAGTTGGACATGACTGAGTGACTGAACTGACTGATGAATTAAAATTAATCATAATTTTCAGACCAGCCTATTTAACCAATTAATTGAGAGTTGTGAAACAAGTATTACTTAAAGAAATCACTCTATTTCTGTAACAGAATGCCCTCTCCACCTGCCCAAATTTAACCCATCCTTTTAGTCAAGCTCAAGCTATGTCTGTCTTCTTTAAGAGGAAAAATAAATTCCCTGTATTCTCTGATATACAGAGTTCTTTGTCTCTTTCAAAACCTACAGCATGGAGTCTGTATATAATCTTTTACACACACAGCACGTACGGCCATCACTTTTAGGCGTCTCTCACACTACTTCCAAGGAACTTTGCTGTACACCAGATTTTGCATCTGACCAAGACACGGTCCCTTTCATTCAAGCAGATTACAATCTAAGTTGGAAACAAATATATATAGGCATTGTATCTTTATAACAACCCTGCAGGATAGGTGCCATCTGAATTTCCATTTCATGGATGAAGAAAGCATGATCTTGAAAAGATAGACAGCTTGACTAACATCATATTTGGAAAGTAACAGAGCCATGATTTGAACTCAGGTAGTCTGAGTGGGCTTCCCCACAGTTCAAGATTAAAGAATCTGTCTGCAAGAGACACAGGAGACATGGGTTTGATTCCTGGGTCAGGAAGGACCTCCTCCCTGGAGGAGGAAATGGCAACCCACTCCACTATTGTTGCCTGGAAAATCCCATGGACAGAGGAGCCTGGCAGGCTATAGTCCATGGGGGTCCAAAGAGTTGGACACAACTGAGCATGCACACACTACTGAGTCTGACTGTAGAGATACATGCCTCTCATAACTGAGCAGGGAGAAGGCAATGGCACCCCACTCCAGTATTCTTGCCTGGAAAATCCCAAGGACGGAGAAGCCTGGTAGGCTGCGGTCCATGGGGTCACTAAAAGTCAAACACAACTGAGCGTCTTCACTTTCACTTTTCAATTTCATGCATTGGAGAAGGAAATGACAACCCACTCCAGTATTCTTGCCTGGAGAATCCCAGGGATGGGGGAGCCTGGTGGGCTGCTGTCTATGGGGTTGCACAGAGTCGGACACGACTGAAGCGACTTAGCAGCAGCAGCAGCATAACTGAGCAAATTAACTTTGGTCACAGAGCTCAAGGGGAACAACATTAAGATCAGAGATACTGGGAAGCTTCTGTCATAATCTGGATAAAAGAAATTTAGGATCTAAACAACAGTTCTGATGATGGAAAGAAATTATACTCAATAAGAGGCCGGAATAGTGTCTTCAACTATAGTTCCTACCAGCCCTTCACATAAACTTTGGCTGACTGATTGGTTTCAAAAATCACAAATTGCCAACCTCCCAATGAGATTTTTTTAATCTGTAAATTTATTACTGAATAATTTCTGTTCTTAGTAAGGTCATTTCCTCTTAGTTCCGTATTTAGTTACTCTGCAAGATATCTCCTTTATGTATAAAATGGATTCTTCTATCTCTGAGCTGCTAAGTAGTATTCTTCTTAATAAAATATTACAAATTGCACAATAATTTATGGTGAAGAATATACCCCATTAAGGCATTCCCCCACTTATGAAAATAAAAAGCCCTTGCCTTTTCTCAAGGCTTGGCGAGCGGGGCGGGGGGCGGGGGGCAGCGGCGGTGGGTTTCCTCTGATTTTAGAGGCCTTGGGGCATAACTAGACCTGCCCAGGAATAACTATTCCTGCTGTAAACATTTTCTTTGCATTATGACTTCATTTTTTGCTGCAATATAATGTGTACACACCAATTTTCAATTTCTCTGGGAACATTATTTGGTGCCCAAACTTAGTGTAACCGCCAAAAGAATTAACAACTCAAGAACCAAGGTACAATTTCCTGCTTAGAGTATTCAAATCATAAAACTAAAGGCAAATAGGACTGGGTCTTCTTTGTCTACATTTCTCACTCATGTCTACTGCTATTCCTCATTCTCATTGAAAAGAAAAAAAAGTTCTTCTGTTTGTGCAACTCACTGGAAAAAGAAGGTGCTCACAAAACATTTCCTAATGACTACAAAGCTCCATATCAGTGGTATAAATACCTTGTGAGTACCCCCAGGATATTTTAGCTGAAAACAAATAAATTGGCAGTTAAAAAAAAAAAAATAGAGGGGAATCATTAAAACAAAAGAGTATTTATAGCCAAGATTAAAGATCCAGGACCTCTTTTTAAGATTGCTTTAAATGGTTGTATAGTTTATTTACTGCAGAAAGACAATAGGTTAAGGGTTTGGTGAGTAGGAGCTGTGAGGCACTCTGTAATCCCGTTGATAAAGTCTATGCTCCTGTGGCAATCAGAGGAGGTATCTTTATTTTAATTTGCACAATGGTGCTATATGGATAAGCACAGGCTGAACTTTGCATTTCCAAATCAGTTGGTAATTTCCTGTCTTAGTCCTCGTGGGCCACTATAACAAATGTCAGTGACTAGGTGATCTGTAAACAACAGAAATATTTCTCACAGTTGTGGAGGCTGCAAATCCAAAGACAGGGTGCCAGCATTGTCAGGAGAGAGCCCTGATCCCCATGGCAGTTTTCTTATAGCCTCAGTTGGCGGAAAGGGCTAGGGGGCTCTGTGGGGGCCCTTTTATAAATGTTTGAATTCCATTTATGAGTGTTCTGCCCTCCTGACCTAATCATCTCTCATAGTCTCCACCTCCTGATATCATCATCCCGGTAGGTTAAGAGTTCAACATATGAATTTTGGTGAAGACACACATATTCAGATCTGGGTCTCCTGCATTGCAAACATATTCTTTACCATCTGAGCCATTAGGGAAGCCCTATTAAGACCACAGCGTTTACTAAAGAATAATTTAGCTTTTTCTTTGTTTTTTATTTGCAAGCCCTAAAACAGTAAGCTGAGAACAAGACTACCATTAGATATTAGACCTAACAGAACCATCAACATGCTTACGATGATCTCTCTTTCTCTGTTCCCCCCCCACACCAAACACATTCCCCTTTCTGTATATCAGTCTCATCCTTCCCTCCTACCTCAGAAGAGCTTTTTACACATGGTCAACCCCAGATTGATGGGCGTTTTCAAGTTTCACATCGTACAGATGTAAATAGAAAAACTGACCTAATGATCTCCCTTCTTCCAAGACCAAAAATCTTGAATATGAATAGGTGACTCATTTATTAAGTTCAGGTCAAGGTCCTGTCCAGATCCAATCAAATATAGGCAGCAGGTATATATATCAATAGGATCCTAGGGAAAGGGGAAAAAAAAATCCCTTTAGAAAATAAACAGTTTGAGCTTAGGAGGAACATTCCAAGGGGAAGTAGATTGCTATTCCAATAAAGATTAAAGATTGGAAAAAACAATTAAGTATCACTGAAGCTGCATAAATTAGGAATAGCCCAAATCACTGACATCCATGGATTTACCTTCATTAATCAAAGGACAAAAAAGACTAGCCTGCCTTACTCACTCATCCAAAGACATCAGTAGCTTTGGCCTTGAAGTTGCACTTTGCAACCTAAATCTGAAATCTGTCTTTTTACATTTTATTCTACTTATATCCTAGTCATCCCCACCCCCAGTTTCAAATCAAGTCTCACCTTCTATAAATATTATATTCAATCATTTCTCCATTCCCATAAAACTAACAGCTAGATTCTCAAATCATTTTCCTTAAACATAGACGATCTTGTATTTTTCATTAACAGTTTGGAGATTATGGTTCATCTCTCCTACAAGACTGAAAACTCCATAAGTCTTTGATAATGACTATTATTGGTACACTAACAATTAAAATTACCACCATTCTGGCTCCTGCAGCTTATAGCACAATGCTGAATATGCTCCTGGTAAACACATGAATAAGAACAAATTTGGGGAAGATAAAGTTAGCCCTAATTAAACAAAGTACATTTAATATCCTAAAAGGAAGCAGAACAGATGAGTGTCAGGGGCATGATCTCTTTCTTGAGACATAAATGGCGAATAAACACTGAATTATACTGTTAAGAGAGAAACACAGAATTGGTAAAACACTCCATTAGTAATGAGCTCAAAGTGAGAAACCAGTATTGTTTTTCCTCTTTCTTATTAAGCAGAGTAGTTAATAAATTTTCAAAGATGATTTACTTTCTAGAGGAAAACGAGTTTAAACCTTAACACAAAATCCCAAGTCTGAGACTTGTCAACTCAGACCATGAAAATGGCTGGCATACAAATTTATTAATTCAGACTAACTGAAATGAACAGCAATTTGAATTGGGGAAAGTCCCAATTATGAGGTATATTTAAAAGCTCCAAGTTTGAATTAACAAAATATTACAAAAAAAAAAATCAAGGAAAAAAATCTTTCTTAGCGAACTAACCATTGATATTTGCACATGGAAATTCATTGCTTAGGATATAATTTATGTTCTAAAAATGACTAAATACAACTTGCATTTGGAAATAAGAGACACTTTATTTTACACTTATTTACACTAATTTTTGTTAAATTGGTTTACTGACTGTTATCTCACACCTGTATTTCATATTTTAAAAATCTATTCACATTTATTCATGAACCCATTAGTAAAACTAAAAAAGTGATTATGACTCCTTTTCAAAAGCAAAGCATGTAAGCTTAAATATTTCCTGGCACTGCTTGCAGTATGAATAGAGTGCACCGGGACCAGAAATTCATAAACACAAGTTCAGTTCAGTAGCTCAGTCATGTCCAACTCTGTGACCCCATGGACTGCAGCTCGTCGGGCTTCCCCGTTCATCATCAACTCCCAGAGCCTACTCAGACTCATGTCTATCACGTCGGTGATGCCATCCAAACATCTTATTCTCTGTCATCCCCTTCAATCTTTCCCAGCATCAGGGTCTTTTCCAATGAGTCAGTTCTTCGCATCAGTTGACCAAAGTATCATAAACACAAGAAGTCTTTCTAATACCTCTAATGGGGTAACTACTGACCTAAACAGTACAATTCCAAGTCAGTAAGTTCTGAAAAAATAAGATTTTACTATATTTTGAGATTTTCCAATAGAAAAATTATGCTGATGTGTTAGCAGAAACACACTGACTGAAACCACCCACCTGACCAGGCACCATAGTAACCATTTGTGTGAGTTATTCTACAACAGGAGGTCCTGGTAGGGAACAAGCCACCACCAACCGGAAGAATTTGGGAAAGGTCAAAATGAGACACCACATGTCCTACTACCCTCCCAGATTCCTCCTCACTGGAATCCATCTTGGCTGAGCAATGCCTGTGCCAGCAGAAAAGTCTGGAGTCAGAATGATTGGCCAGGGACAACCTGGAAACTAATCCCATCACCATAAAACCCAAAACTGTGAGTTACGTGTCAGAGCGACTCTCCTGAGTTCCTTTATCTTGCTGTCCTCCACTCCGGTGCCCCTTCCCAGTAAAGTCTCTTGTTTTGTCAGTATGTGTATGTCCTCAGACAATTCATTTCCCATTATTAGACAAGAGCTCACTTGGCCCAGAGGGGAAACATCTAGCCAGACAAAAGGCACCTCACCTCACCTGGATTAATGCGCATAGATGTTAAATGCAGTCTTTGGGGCTAGAAAAGAGGTGAAGCCCCTCTCAGATTAGGCCTGAGCTTGACTGCAATGTTAAAGTTATGCCTTTTTATTGTTTACATGTTCTGTCTGCAAAGATATTGCAAACATACTCCGGAACATCTTATGGAAAAACCCAAATGAACTTTTTGGCCAACCCAATATATAGGTGTTAGATACATGGATACATTCTCTCTCTTTCTCTTTCCCTCCTACTCTCTCTCCTGCCTGAACTGACAGGATTACATATTCGAAACCACATGGACAAATGGATAAGCTTTGGGAATTACACTGAAGAATCCTCCCTGCATCCCCTTTAATGAACATCACTTTAGAAAAGTGATGTTTATGGAGAAAATCAGATTTACTGTGTGCATTCAGCAGTATATTTAGCTTGTGGCTGTCTGTGCAGGTCCAATTAACTCTTTTAACAATATGGGTGAAATGAAGTTATTGGATTATGTTTGTAGCCAATTATAATTGTTTTGCTTGAATACTCCCTCTTGTAGCCTTATTTACAGTTAAGAAAATAGCACTGAAAGATAGTTCTTAGCATGAAAGGAAAAGGCCTAGGGAAAAATTAGAAGAACAATTTCTTTTCTCTGGCTCATGAAATATGACATGTTAGCTATGTTTGGGCATAAAGGAAAGGCTGCATCTGAAGAAATAAAAAATAAAGATGACATATGTAATACTTTGAATATACCTCATTATCATTATTATCTCTATCTCATCATGAAAAGTAACATTAATAGGATACAACGTGATAAGAAGGAAGGAACACAAGGCTGGGACCATGTCGATCAGAGTTCTAATGTTAACTTTGCTGCCTAGTGAGTCACAATGTCTCTAAACTTACTGTCTTTCTCTGGACAGTGGAAATAATGTGGCAGATGCCACAATGATCAAATGAAGAAATAACACATGATGGGCTTTACAAAGTTAAACTCATAAACTGTTGATTATGAAATAGTGTTGAATAATAGGTATTCCTTCTGAAGTTATTTTAAACTACAGTACAAGGAGATTTTATTCCATATATTAAAATTCTTCCTAAGGCAATGATAAGATAATTGTTTTAACTAGTCATCCCTCTTCCTTACCTCTTGCAAATATACTGTGAATGTGAATGGGGTTTTCCAAAGGCATAAATAAGTCCATGAAAATTGGAAAAGCAAATTGTCACTTTGATTGATTCTGTAAGAAACCAAAGTCAAATGTCAAAGACCAGGCAAATGAGGGATTCTGAGCACCAGGACCTGTTTTAAAATGTCGATTTTATATTCAGGTATGGTCAGGGCAACAGATAAGGAGAAAATTGCCATTAAAAATAGTTTGTTGCTCACAGCCCAGGAGAAGGGAACATGCCACATACCTCAGGGTCACAGGCAGAATCAACAGGGTCAGTCAGGGGCAAAGGAGTCAATCTTAGAAATAAACACAGTCTCTCTCAATCTCTCTCATTTATGCACATACAAGCCCAATTTCTTTCTGAAATACTTCGAAGGAATTTGGAGATAAATTCATTTACCTTTAAATGCATCAGGATACATTTCTTAAAAGAGGGATATTCTATCACATGACCAAAGCACAACTAGCACAATAATGAAATGTAATATTATGTAATAATATTATTTATTATTCAAGTTCAGTTCATATTCAAATATCTTCAACTTTAACAATGATTTTATTTATAACTCTGTCTGTGTGACTGTTCCCTGATCCAGCATATAAACCAGGATTGCAAACAGCATCTAGTTGACCTGGGTCTTTGGTGTCCTTTATTCTGCAAAATTCTTCACACCACCCTGTCTTTCCTAAACTTGACTCTTTGAAGAGACTAGTGCAGTTAATTTGTGTTTGATGTTTCACTCATAAATAGATCCCTATTATGCATTTTTGACAACACTGTGTTGGTAATTATTGTCCCTTTCAGTGCACCATGTCAGAAGCTATCTGATACGGATTTGTTCCATTTTTGATGATATTAAATTGTTAAGATGGTTTTCAAAACTTCTTTCCCATTTGAAAGTTCTTATTTTCCTGCATTTTATTTAATAAGCAATTTGTGGGGAGATATTTTTTATTTTACGTGGACATTCTGTTCCTAATCAAATTTTCACCTACAACGAACGCTTAGACAGAAAGTATATTTTTCAAGTCATGTCTGAATCTATTTAAATAATATTGTAGGACTCTATTTCTCAGTGAAAAATTAATCTTAATCCAAAACAACAACAACAAAAAAAATGAAACCTTTCCCAAGCAGAAAAAATAATAGCTAAAAAAATTTAAACCCCATTAGATATGTCCCAGAATCAATTACAAGACAGAGTAAAGCTGGATAACATTTTATATTCCTTAGAATCCTAACATATTACAAAATTCTCCAAGTATAAGAAAAAAGAATCTAGTATCCCAGGTGGTTTTTTTTTCACTGTGTGTGTGCATGTTTAGTCACTCAGTCATGTCTGGCTCTTTGCAACCCCATGGACTGTAGCCCTCCAACATTCCCTGTCCATGGGATTCTCCAGGCAAGGGTACTGGAGTGGATAGCCATTTCCTACTCCAAGGGATCTTCTTAACCCAGGGATTGAACCTGGGTCTCCTATACTGCAGGAGAATTCTTTACCATCTGAGTCACCAGGGAAGCCCTTTCTTTTCACTAATTGTCACATTTTCCCTACCTAATGCATTACCATGTTCATTTAACTATATTTATAATCCATCAAGTCACTAAATCTACATTATAAGAGATGTAGATAGTCAATGCCCCATCATCATTTTAACAATTCTCCTACCCTCCTATATTTTAGGACATTGAGAATGCAAACCATGCTTACTCTCCTATGTATCCCTTGTACCTATCCTAGTACATGGGCCCTAATTAGCTCTCAATAGTACCAGGTGGTGCTAATGGTAAAGAACCCACCTGCCAATGCAGGAGACACAGGAAATATGGATTCAATCCCTAGGTCAGGAAGATCCCCTGGAGTAGGAAATGGCAAGCCACTCCAGTATTCTTGACTGGAGAATCCCAAGGACAGAGGAGCCTGGCAGGCTACAGTCAATATGGTCGCAAAGAGTTGGACATGACTGAAGTGACTAAGCACGCAATGAAGGAATAAACAAAGTTAATAACTTCATAGTGTTACCCATTTTCATGTCTCTAGACACAGACACGTGTCTTATCAGACACGCATGTCTTACCAGACTTACCAGAATTTTAAACCCATAAATCAATTATGAATGCATCATAAAGTGCAATACAACATGATAGGGATCTCTTAACATTCAAGAAGGAGACATAAAGAAACCTTAAAGAGATACTAGATCTGGGGACACCATCAATCAACAAGGTTTCTTTGGCTCTTGTCCCCACCCATTGACACAGACGAAAATGTCAGTTCCTGTCTACGTTTCATTCATTTATACCTGGAAATTCCCAGTGGAGGCCTCACAAGCCCTTGAACAAATTCTGCTACAACTGGTCTTTCATCTTGTTCTTTGCTACCTAGGAAGTTGCTTGAGTGGCTAAACATCTCTCTTCTCTCCACAAGGACAATATTGTTCACTGGGTCCACTGCTTCCAGGACCTTCAAAGAATACATTTTTTTCTCCTGGCAGCTCAAGGCATAGACCACATGATCTCTCCTCTCAGGCTCTGCAGTCAAAATATGATATGCTTCAATCCTAGAGCTCCTGGAATTCTGGAAGTCATAAAGCAGGGTGGGTCCTGGGCACAGGGATTTTATTTATGCTAAACTTTGCCACATGGTTATCAATGGAATCTTCCCTTACTCCACAATGTCTTACAAAACATGTCATGTAAGCAAATCATCTTATTTTTGCTTAAAGCACATCTCTATTTAGGACCCAGATATGGTCCATTAGGGCTGCACCAGTGGGCTACAGTCCATGGGGGTGCAAAGAGTCAGACACGACTCAGCGACTTCACTTTTAGGGGAAAACTACATAGTAAAAACCGTGTTAATCTCTGCATTTACTGTCTTCCCTGAGAGTTCTCTCCTTGGATGCATATATGGTCTCATATATAAACAGGCAACTGTTGAGATGCCCTGCACATCAGCCACCCATGTCTAGTACATGTTGGAATGTGAGTTGTTGGACTGACTTCAAACTCAAATTGAAAACATTTCTACTTATAATTTAGTATTTTTCTATGTCAGAGGGCTTATAACTATTGATTAAATTATTTTATTAAGAAGCATCATTCTGTCTTAGCAGAATTCTATTGGCATTTGCCAATTGAAGGATATGGGAAACCAGAAAATAACAGATCTGTATACTTCTGTGCCAGTCAAATCCTGGCACCAGAGAAGCCAAAGAGATAAAGGCATAGAGCCAAAGTGAAGCAATATTGAAGAATCTGGCCTAAGATGTGACTAAGTAATATCAAGGGGTCCAACAGTTTCCTCCACTCTTGAACTTCTGACATTAGCAAGCATTCTAATGCAGAAGGCACATGTCTATCAGCCACTGGCATTAACCCATGAGTTAAGAATTGTCCAGCTGTGTCCTCTAAACTATTGATTCCATCCAGTGCTTCTTTCTATATGATTCCCTACTTAGGAATTTCACTTTATGATAAGTGTTTCTAACTTTCATCTGACTTTGATGAATCATATAGACTCTTCTCTTGCCAGACTTGATCTATTCTCACTTTAGCTTTTTGCCCCATACTCTGAACAGCTTTGGCTAAAAGGCACTCTTGGTCCAGCCTTGACATTTGCAGCTGTCACATTCTTTTCTGCACACTTACCAGCTAAGAAACATGGATGGGGGTATTGCTATTTATATTAATGCTGATAATGTTATCTATGGGAAAGTCCACATTGTCATGAGCTCCTGAAGGTAATGCGGCTCTCCACAAGTAAGCATACAGAGGCCCCTCTAGAATCTGTATCCTCTGGCCCTGCTGACCTCTCTAGCTACAGCTTTCCCATGCCGCTCCTTTAAACTTGATTATTTTGCCATGCTGAGCTACTTAATGTTTCCTATTATGTTATAATCTCTTTTGTCTCTGTGGTTTATATTTCTCACTAGAAATCTTCACCATTCTTCTTACTAATCTGAGCTTCAAGTTCTCCTCTTCCCATCAGAATTCTCTAGTTTCCTTGATGAGGTCACATCCCCACCCAGCTTTCTCAGTAGCACTACGTCTTTGGTAATTGTGCATTTCTTTTCATCTCTGGTCTGTGAGCTGCTGAAGGAGCTAGTATCCCCCAGTTTAGGTGACTGCATAAGATACAAAGGCACAATGGATATGAATAAAAAATTATGCTTTTATAATGCTATTGCTCCTATAATTTCTAATTAACCAGGGCTTTTTGTTCCCTCTATTCCATACTGCTATTCCTTTCCATAGGTGTTAACAGAAAATAAATTGCTAATAATGTGATTGTTATGTATAGTGTAAGACTAGCCATTAAGCTTAGCTCCATGCCAACAAGGTTTAAGTACAGTGAACTGTAGGGAAGAATTTCCAATAAGTAAACTAATTATTACTACATGCTTTGCCTAACAATATTTCTGCTTTTCTTTGCCCTATGTTTCAAGTGGGTCTCTATCTTTAATGCACAACGATCACTTGCACACCAATTATTTGTTCATCTGATAGTTTGGTTAAAAATGCAAACAAAAATGAATTTGAGAGTTAATGAGAGGCTTACAATTAGGTAAAAGAAAAGAGGGGAAAAGGGAGAAAGAGAAGAAGGAAAAAGAATTCAAAAAGTAGTGAAAAGTGAGCTGACTCTGCCATTTAAATACACATACATGTTTATGATAAATCATTTATTCACTGACTTTGGGAAATTCAGCTAAATGCTCTTTCAAGACACCTAACCAGCCATTCCAGGGACAATCCTCTCCTGATGAAGAGGTTCTGTGACGAGAAAGACACCCAGCGTTCTTTTATGTTACCTGGTTACAGAGTCTTCCAGTCCCTCTATTTCTAGAGGAATTTCAGATTGAAGTCAGTGGTTGCAGTAAACATCATTGGACATGTCAACATAAAGACTTTCCTTGAACACAGAGCTCCACCTTTTTATGGGCTGCAAAAATTGCTGAAGAACAGATTTCTACATGTAAATAGAGTATAGCTCCAGTGCTATGGATGGATGTAGCATCTCTTGTGTGTGTTTGTGTTAGTCACTCAGTCATGTCCGACTCTCTGTGATCCCATGGACTGTAGCCCACCAGGCTCCTCTGTCCATGGAATTCTCCAAGCAAGAATACTGGAGTGGGTAGCCATTCCCTTCTCCAGGGGATCTTCCTGATCCAGGGATTGAACACATGTCTTTTTTATGGTCTGAGCCACCAGGGAAGCCTCTTAGCTGCTTTATATGGGGTGGAGTGCTGATCCTGGGGCCAGTGAAGACAGTATGCTATGGTACAGAGTAGTAAATACTTACCTTAGTTTCATAAATTATATAACAACTCAATGTAGGTTCCTGTGCAGAATATCAAGTTTCTAGACCATGAAGTTCATCAGAGACTAGAGGTCTGTGCTGTGTGCTTAGGATCAAGTACATAAGTGAACACTCTATTAATATTTAATAATTATAAACTGAATTAACTTCCTGTGGTGGCCTTGACTTTATAAGGGAGAGGTATTGACCCTGAAAAATTGATCTGTGTAGATGCTTTGTTCCTTTTTACCAACTTTATCCACAATACTGCTTGATGTCACCACATTACCAATGTGGTCATTTTATTGTCAGTGGTAAGAGCTGAAAAATCTCTCAACAAATCACATTATTTTGGGATTGACAATCATATTACAGAAAAATCCTCTAAAAGCCTTGGTGGGTCAATCAATGCTAAGCAAACCAAAACAGAAATCCAGAGCAGGCTGTGGGCACTGAGAGGGGTGACAGGCTCATCACAAGACAGTTATTGCAGGATGATGGGGGAAAAAAAAAATCAAAGCAGAGGCTAAAGCTGCCATTGTATTTGTGTAAAATGAATTTCTACTACTGTGAATATAAAAAGAAATTCTAATCTGAGTATTTGCTTGTTCATGTGAGGCCCTCTATCTTTATCTTTTTTTTCTCCTGGCCAGTTCTATATCTGCCCATTGTGTTTGCCTCTTCCATGGGTCCATCCCATGATTTCCCATTGCTTCATTATTTAATACTTAGGGCAATCATATAATTCATTAGCTAAACTAGGAAATTTGAGATTACATAAGGTGTTATTAATAATTACTGCAAGGAAACAAGGGTAAGCCATTATTGTTTCTGGACAAACTTAAGCATACAGCCCCTATTTTCCATAGAAAAGAGCAATACATGTGGAATATATATGCAACACCTTGTTTCTATGATCTCTTGATTTTTGATTACCATTTCATATATGATTGACTTGGGTCTCAATCTAACATGTCACCGTATACAAATTGTTAGATAGCATCACTGACTCAGTGGACATGAATCTGAGCAAATTCCAGGAGATAGTAGAGGACAGAAGAGACTGGCGTGCTGCAGTCCATGGGTTTGCAAAGAGTTGGACACAACTTAGTGACTGAACAACAACAACAACAGAGAATAAGACCTGGTATCATTCCTTTTGTTGTTCCAATCAGTGCTTAACATTCTGCTAGCAGGTACAGAACAGGTACACAGTGAATGTCTAGTGTGCAAATTTAAAACAATATAAATGATTCATGCTGATGGCCACATACCAATCATTCTTAACCTTAACTATCCATTAGAATAACCAGAAAAATTACACACACATCTTGATCCCAGCTCCAGATATCAAATATTCTGATTTAATTTGTCATGGGTTTTGGCTTGAGTGTCAGGACTTTTAATCACTGTCAGGTGATTCTGATGTCCAGCCAAAATTGTGGACAAGCCCCAGCAAGGTCATTTGTCAAGCACTGTGGTGATGAAAACACACACTTTGTGAATGGAAAGGCCAGGAAAGGGCAACCCTACAGAACCGTATAATATTAGACCTAGAAACTATGCCAGAATTGCAGCAATATTGTTAAGCACTTAGACTTTAGAGCCAGATAAATGCAAATTTAAATTACTCGAATAGGACAGAATCTGCTGGATAGAATGACAAGGAAGGAATAATCCAATTCACTCCCCCTTAGAAAATATTAAAAGGTGATAAATTATCCCAATTTCCTCTAATTATTTAAATTTAAAATAAGCTTGTTTAGGGTCAAACATAAATCCAAAATTCCTCTGAAAGCAAGATCATCAAAGTCCTATACATCCAGTAAATCATTCTATTGCCCCCGTGATGGTATGACTTTCCTCCAGATGTTAGCACAGCGCAGTGTGGAAAAATGGCTGCTGTGAAAATGGCTATTTTTACTGACTGCTCATCATGGAGATGTTAAGAAAGCAACAGAGGCTAAAGTTCTTGCTTAATGTTTAAATCCACTTGTTTGCTTACCACTTATTTCATTTAATGATCCACTTAATGTTTTCCACTCTAACCATGCCACCTGACACCCCTCCCCCATATACATTTTGGCCACTTATTTGCCGTTCCATACTTCTTCCTACTTTTGCCAAGGAAACATTCCCTTCCTGTCCCAGTTATCCTTGACTTAAGCTGACCGAGATATCTCTTGTAACATTTGTCTCCCCATATTATCATCTTTGATGTCCATATCTCTTTACCCCATACAGTGTGAGATTTGCAAGGGCAGAAAACATGTTTAATCCCCTACATTTTGAATGACTAGCAGAGAGCTGGCCTATAGTAAGTGATCAAGTATTGAACAAGCAAAAGAAAGAATAAACATTCATTATGCACTATTAAAAGGAAGAGCAAAATACAACTTGACTTTCTCACAACTAAGAGAAAATAATATGTCTGCTTATTGATGATAATAAGGAAAAGATCCCATGCAGAAATATAAAATATTGATATTTTTTATTTTATTAGTTGATACTTTTATTTTTTCCCTTTGCTTGAGAAGAAAGCAAAAAATTGCAGAAAAATGGCTCTCTCACAATACAAAAGGTAATTTATTGCTCATTTGTATGAATAAAGGGAATAAGTTTGCTTAGTGGAGAAACGTGAAGTCCTCCTGCTGATACAGAGGATGCAGAAACATTTAGTTTCTGCTGAGAGCAGACAGGAAGGAGAACACAGCTTGGAATCTAGCAGTCTTTACCTGTAGGCTGTTGGAAAATTTCAAATATTTCTGCACTTCTATTTTCTCATTTTTAAAATGATTATAATGATGCTTTCTTCATTTGTCTAAATTCTAAGTGAAGTGATCAGAATAGTTCAACACATGAGGCAGATAAATCTTTTGTTTTCTTGTCTCCTAAATCATAAGAGAGCAAAGCCAATTTGGAAGAAAACAAAACAAAACAGAAGATCAATTTCTTTATACTCTGTGATTATGTTGCTTAATTAAAATGTCACCAAAGTACTTATGATTACAGTAAATAAGTATGTCAAGTGAATACCAAGTGAAAACATTTTTAATCAAATTTTATACTAAAAATAGATCAATTATATAGATAGATAGATCAGTGGATCTATTACAATAAAAGACAGTGCTTTTCTCTGCTAAAAAATATATATATATACATATATATTTTCTTCTTTATTTTCCTGTTTGGTCCAATATTTAATTCTGACCATTGAGGAGAGATCTTTATTATTTCCTCAAGATGTGTGGTTCTTATGAGTCCTGACTTTAATTCTTAAAGTACAGCTAAAAGGAATCCAAAGACTCTAGTTCCCCTCACAAGGCAAAAAGGAAAAATGAATCTCATCAGAAAAGCAGGAAGAGAAAACTCAATAAATGAAATGTCTCCCAAAGTCTCTAAGTTGGTAGGACTGCCATCACAAAGTACCCTAGCCTGGGTGACTTCATAGAAATCTGCCTCATGTTCTGGGGATTAGGAGTTCATGATCGAGATGTCAGCAAGTTGATTCTTTCTAAGGATTATAAAGGAAGAATGTGTTCCAGACTTTTCTCTTTGGCATGTAGATAATTTCTTTCCCCTATACCTTTCTTCTATATGTCTAGGTCCAAATTTTCTCTTCTCATAAGGACAACAATCATTTTTAATTAGGGGTCATCCTAATGACCTCATTTTAACCTAATAACCTTTATAAATACCCTAAAGCCAAATAAAGTCACATTGTGAGTTATAGGGAGCTAGAATTTCAATGGTGGCTCAGGCAGTAAAGAATCTGCCTGCAATGCAGGAGACCTGGGTTTGAATCCTGGGTTGGGAAGATCCCCTGGGGGAAGGCATGGCAATCCACTTGAGTATTCTTGCCTGGAGAATCCCCATGGACAGAGGAGCGAGGCGGGCTACAGTCCATGAGATCATGAAGAGTTGGACTCAACTGAGTGACTAAGCACGGCACAGAATTTCAACATAAACTTTTTGGGAGAAACACATTTGGTCCATATATTAATTTTCTTCTTTTCATTTAAATTTAGGTCATTAGCAAAGTGTGAGGATGTCATCAAATGCAGTTTTTAGTCATTTTCATCTTAGTGTGAAAAATTTTATTCAAATAAATTTAAATAAATATAATTTTGGGGGCTTCCCAGGTGGTGCTAATGGTAAAGAGCTTGCTTGCCAGTGCAGGTAGATATAAGAGACACGGGTTCCATCCCTGGGTCAGGAAGATCCCCTGGAGGAGGGCAGGGCAACCCACTTCAGTATTCTTTCCTGGAGAATCCCATGGACAGAGGAGTTTGGCAGGCTGCAGTCCATAGGGTTGCACAGAGTTGGACATGACTGAAGTGACTTAGTGTGCAGCATGAACTTAAATAATTATTTTTTGTAAATATAAATGTAAGTGAATGAAGTTTTGTCTTTTAAAAGATAATTTGCATTTAGCCATGGAAAAGATTTTATCTCTGCTTAACCTGAGACTGTGAAATATAGAGATTTTATTTCTGCTTAATCAAATAGCTAAATGATAAATAACATTACATGAAGTGTTCACTGTATTTTGAACACTGTGAAAAATCACTTTTTAGGAATCACCTCAGTCATTTGTGTGCTCACAGGAACAATGAAATGTTAGTGGTAGTTTTAGGGACACCTCAATCTATAGAAACAGAGTTACAGAGATGGGAAGCACACATTCTCTGAGTGGGTCACTGAGGCTCACATATAGTGGGGTTTCTCCTATATCTACCCCTTGATTGCTAGATGCTTACGTTCAGCATTAGGGTAAATAGCATCATATAATGGTCAATACTCTGTAAGACTTTTGTATAGTTGTGCTTCAGTTCAGTTCAGTCGCTCAGTCGTGTCTGACTCTTTGCAACCCCATGAATTGTAGCACACCAGGCCTCCCTGTCCATCACCAAATCCTGGAGTCTACTCAAATCCATGTCCATCGAATTGGTGATGCCATCAACGCATCTCATCCTCTGTCGTCCCCTTCTCCTCCTGCCCCCAATCCCTCCCAGCATCAGGGTCTTTTCCAATGAGTCAACTCTTCGCATGAGGTGGCCAAAGTACTGGAGTTTCAGCTTCAGCACCAGTCCTTCCAATGAACACCCAGGACTGATCTTTAGGATGGACTGGGTGGATCTTCTTGCAGTCCAAGAGACTCTCAAGAGTCTCCTCCAACACCACAGTTCAAAAGCATCAATTTTTTGGCACTCAGCTTTCTTCACAGTCCAACTCTCACATCCATACATGACCACTGGAAAAACCATAGCCTTGACCAGATGGACCTTTGTTGGCAAAGTAATGTCTCTGCTTTTTAATACGCTATCTAGGCTGGTCATAACCTTCCTTCCAAGAAGTAAGCACCTTTTTATTTCATGGCTGCAATCACCATTTGCAGTGATTTTGGAGCCCCCCAAAATAAAGTCTGACACTGTTTCCACTGTTTCCCCATCTATTTGCCATGAAGTGATGGGACCAGATGCCATGATCTTAGTTTTCACAATGTTAAGCTTTAAGCCAACTCTCCCCTCTTCACTCTCCCCTTTCACTTTCATCAAGAGGCTTTTTAATTCCTCTTCACTTTCTGCCATAAGGGTGGTGTCATCTGCATACCTGAGGTTATTGATATTTCTCCCAGCAATCTTGATTCCAGCCTGTGCTTCTTCCAGCCCAGCGTTTCTCATGATGTACTCTGCATATAAGTTAAAGTCGTGCTTGCTAAGGCTCTATAGGCAAGGAACCACAAACCACACTTAGAATGTGTGTCAAATTTATCAAGATGAATTGATGCACTTTTCAGGATGGACTGAACTCAATCTAATCGAATTGCCACCTAGTGAATGATTTATATCTTTGAAGGCTGGTGTGATGCTGGAGCTCGCCATTTGTTTCTATTGCAAATTGGACGTCTGTTGCAGTGGCAATAGCTAGATAAGTTTTGGTGAGTGCAAGTCCATGCTGTTGGGTCTGTGTGGTCGTCATTCCTGTCATTATAACTTCTCTACTCATGTATCTTTTATGCTAGCAATACTGTGATCAACCAATTGACTTTTGTCCACTTGGTTATTTAGTGATTTTCGAATGACAGATGCATTGCAACAGATGCTAGTTTGTGATACAATGGTCTTCATATTTCTACTTTACAAAGTCTATGTGCAGACCCCTTCCCAAGACTTCTTATCTGCAATTCTCTACTCTTTCTTCTTCTAGGCCCCTAATCAACCATTTGGTCCACAATTTCATACAACCACATCTCAGGCCACATCATTTCATTAAAAGTGTATTATGACACTATATATCTATTATGATGACCAAAATCTGGAATGCCAACATCAAATGCTGGGGAAGATGTGGAATAACAGGAAACTCACTCATTGCTGATGGAAATTACAAAATAGTGCAGCCACTTTGAGACAGAGTTTGGTGATTTCTTACAGAATTAAATATACTCTTAGCATATGATCTAGCAATTGTGCTCCTTGGAATTTACCCAAAGGAGTGAAAAACATATGTGCTCACAAAAACCTGCACATGGATGCTTATAGTAACTTTATTCATAATTTCCAAAACTTGGAAGCAATCAAGATGTTCTTTAGTAGGTGAATGGATAAATAAACTATGGTACATCCAGACAACGGAATTTTATTAGATGATAAAAAGAACAATCAAGCCACAAAAAGACATGGATGAACCTTAAACACATTATTACTAAGTGAAAGAAGCCATTCTGCAATGGTTACATATGACATAATTTCAACTATATGACACTTTGGACAAGGCAAATCTATGGATACATTAAAGTTTCCAGTAGTTTCTATAGGTTGGGGGCATGAGGAGGGATGAATAGGTAGATCACAGAGGATGCTTAGGCCAGTGAAAATACTCTGTATGATACCATAATGATGGATACATGCTATTACATATTTTTCCAAACTCTTAGAATGTGCAACACTAACAGTAAACCGTAATGTAAATTATAGATTTCGGATGATTATAATCTGTCAATGTAGGTTCATTAGTTTTAACAAAGCACTAATCTGGTGGGGGATGTTGACTGTGGGGAGGCTATGCATGTGGGGGGGTGGCTACATGCATACATGGGAAATCTCTGTATCTTCCTTTCAATTTTGCTATGACCCTAAAACTACTCTAAAAAATATAGCTCTGAATTTTAAAAAAAATTGATTCTAAGCTATATCTCTTATAACTTTACCAGTGTGAATAATTCCTCTTCACTTACATATCTTTTCAGTTCACTGTTGTGAGTCTGGAATGCATTTAAGAAGCATTTCAGTATGCCTCAATATACTGAGCTAACTTGCCCGTGGATTAAGTGAGTACTTTTCTTTATTTGTTGACTGGTCATCATAGGTATTAGCAGAGAGTGAGGTAATATAGCAAAAGTGGTAGATAACACGGGTGTTACACTGCAGGTGGAGTCTTTACTGCTGAGCCTTATTAATCTGCTTACTGGTGCCTGACTCCTGCCTGATCTTGTATATACAATTGTTATCTAATAATGCTCACACTTGTTGCTGAGTCAGAGGGAAATCAGCTCATGACCAGTAGTTATGACCATGTGGTTATGTAATGTCATTTATATATATAAAGAAATATATATAAATAAACATTTATATTTAAAGAAATATAGGGGGCCTATGCTTTGGTACTTTTACTGAATCTGAGTATAAAATCTATGTGGTTTATTTTTCTATTGCAGGTAAATGTAATACTAAAAGATAGGACAGGTCATATGGTAGAACTTACACCACATCCTGAATTTTATTCAGGGCCTTTATGCACACTAGGACCCACTGTAGTTTTTATGTCACTTGGTAAATGTACTGAACTAATTTTGTTACATGTGAAATATGGTGCTTGCAGTACCTGAAGAGGACTGTCATGTTGTAAGTATTTCTTAGTGGTAGCAAGTGGAAGAAACAATTTTTTGTACTTTATTTTGAAGCAGATATACTGTCATGTCCCCTACAGCCCTGAAAACTTCAGTTTTGTGTTGGTCCCTAAACTGTAGACTATACCTACCTGTTTGGAGTATATATGGCTACCAAAGTTTCCAACATTTTTGCTGCCTCTTGTTCATCTGATATGGTTAACAACATAATAACATAATATACTAGAAACAACATGATATTCTAGAAAATCCAGACAGTGAAGATCGTTTGAAATGATATTATACCAAAAGGGTATTATAACAAGGGATAAGAGAACGAATGTAGCCCTAAGGCATAAAGGTGAATGTATACCGCTCTTTGGGCTTACCCAGTGGCTCAGCACTAAAGAATCCACCTGCAATGCAGGAGCCGCAGGAGATGCAGTTTCGATCCCTGAGTTGGGAAGATCACCTGGAGGAGGGCATGGCAACTCACTTTAGTATTCTTGCCTGGAGAATCCCATGGACAGAGGAGCCTTGTGGGCTGCAGTTCATAGAGTTTTAGAGAGTTGGACACAACTGAAGTGACTAGCACTCACGCACACATACTTTTATTACCCTGCATGAATGTAAAACATTTCTGATACCTCCTCTTGGCAGGGATAGGGAAGCGTGCATTTTCCAGATCAATGTGATACTATGTACCTGAGGCTTTTCAATCTACTTTATCAAAAGTACCTCATCTGGCATAGCATCTTCCATTGAACCTATTACTTTGTGGAGCTGGAACACCTCACTGCCATATTCCCATACCCATCCATTTTTAATGGGGCCGTTAAAAATGGATAACATTGGAACCATCTCCCCTGAATTCTTTAGTTCTTTCAGGATCATGGTCAGGGCTGGGAAGGATAGTCTTGAAAGTATTTTCTTAAATTTTTTCCCCTAGGTCTCTAGTTTTCTTCACCCTAGTCCTGGTCCTACTTGAAACACAATACTGTTTTTAATTTAAAATCTTGGTCTGATTCTTTTTCCTCACTCTGGCATCCCTTACCCCACACTCTAATGCATTAACAGAAGGTCCTGCCAACAACCACACTGTTCATTCTATCCATACATTTGAGGACCAGGGAATGGTCAGTGGGAATGAGTCATACCTTTCTCTACAAGGAGCACTATAATGACAGTTTTGATCCTTAGACTTTAATGTCAAAGCAGACCTACATCTAACATTCCTCAAAAAGCCTTGGAACTCTTCATCCAAATGAAAAGTTATCCGAGTTTATGGTCTTAAGTCTTGTTGAGAACAAGGGACTCTGTTACTGTATATATTTGTGATGTTACATGAGCCTCTTTCCTTGGACTCAACCTCTTCACCAGTGTGTGATATATCTGAAAATCAACTCAGTTTCATAAACTGGGCAAAGAACTGTGGTTTGTGACTAGTATCTCTTCCCTTAGCCCCTTGATTGTCTTTGATCTCTTCTGATTGTACAGATTGAGCATTGCCCTTTTATCCTGCCTATCCTTTCACCCCTAGAAATACTGTGTTTTACTAATATTAACTTCTTCTATACTTCTCTATGAGTTAGGCTGCCTTGGTTGTCATTCAGACCTTATAACTCATTATGATCATTGTGTTTATCTTCCTAAAATTTCAGTTCTGCAGCAATATAGTCCCTGTGATTTTGATAGGTTATCATTCCATTGCTATTAGGCAGGTCAGTTTCCTAATAGTGTCTCCTATCATAGCCTTAAACAACAGACAACCGACCATGGGTGTGAACTTTTCAGTAATGACCGGGTTCCTTTCACCAGCACATTCATTATCTGTTTGGAACACAAAGTCCTCTAGCCCTCTCACAGAACAAAACCTGTTGCTTTTTTAATGGCCTTTCATAGAATCTGTACTTTAGTATTTCCACATCTTTGAACATTTTAATCTATTTTTCCCAATGTCTACCTCAGCAGCCCTGACATTTCTACTTCCATTATTACAAGAATGATTACATTCTTCAGACTTTCAAGAGCCCTTCTAGATGCATGTTAGCACTGTCTCCCAGAATCTTTGTTAGGGTGTGAAATCAAAACAACGTTCATTCTGGTCCAACTCTGTGTTCTGTCCCTAGATGAAGATTCCTCATCATCTAGTCCCACATGTAATTTCCTGGCTACTGTCAGTTTGAGCTGGCTTGGTTCTGCAACTCCTGCAGCTCCATGGGGTAAAGTACTTTTCCCACTTTTAGCCTAGACTTCCCTGACTAGTGAGTGTTGTGATTAACGTTACACATTGGTCCTGTGGCCAGTAAGGGTGGTGAAGTTCAGTTCTCACAGGGTATTTATATTGTCTTATAGAGGAGAGGCTTAAAGCTCAACATTCAGAAAACTAAGATCATGGCATCTGGCCCCATCACTTCATGGGAAATAGATGGGGAACAGTGGAAACAGTGTCAGACTTAATTTTTTTGGGCTCCAAAATCACTGCACATGGTGATTGCAGCCATGAAATTAAAAGACGCTTACTCCTTGGAAGGAAAGTTATGACCAACCTAGATGGCATATTAAAAAGCAGAGACATTACTTTGCCAACAAAGGTCCATCTGGTCAAGGCTATGGTTTTTCCAGTGGTCATTTATGGATGTGAGAGTTGGACTGTGAAGAAAGTTGAGCACCGAAAAATTGATGTTTCTGAACTGTGGTGTTGGAGGAGACTCTTGAGAGTCTCTTGGACAGCAAGGAGATCCAACCAGTCCATCCTAAAGGAGATCAGTCCTGGGTGTTCATTGGAAGGACTGGTGCTGAAGCTGAAACTCCAGTACTTTGGCCACCTCATGCGAAGAGCTGACTCATTGGAAAAGACCCTGATGCCAGCTGGGAGGGATTGGGGGCAGGAGGAGAAGGGGACGACAGAGGATGAGATGGGTGGATGGCATCACCGACTCGATGGACATGGGTTTGAGTAAACTCCGGGAGTTGGTGATGGACAGAGAGGCCTGGTGTGATGCGATTCATGGGGTCTCAAGGAGTCGGACACAACTGAGTGACTGAACTGAACTGAACTGAATAGAGCAGAGGACTCGTCTTTGCTTTTAAATGATTAGGTACATTGGCCTTTACCAGAGAAAGGTGTTCTATTCTGCAGTTTAGGTACTTGTGTGGATCCAGGTTTATGAGATTGTGTAACCAGATAACCCCAGCCTAAAACTGAGAGTCTTACCAGTTTTTCGGTCAGGGCTCTGCTCCAGCAAAGCAGACTTGATATTTTTGAGAATTCAGCCTTCTCTGGAATCTTCTGTTTCCCTTATATTTGAGTAGCAGACTTGATCCTTAGTTTTTTTCTGTACTCTAATTGCAAAACCAATGGTCCTTATCCTCAAACTGGTGATTAATTGCCCTCTACATTTCATTTTGCTGTCTTTCTACAACACGTTGAGTAGCCCTAACCACAACCATCCTGTCTCATCTTTCCTACAGTAACTGCTTTGAATTGCTCAAATGCCAGAGGTATTCAACCTGCCTGTGCATTCCCTTTCACCAATGTACCGTCTCATTTCACTACCGGTGATGTCTTTACATGCACTGCAAAGATAGCAAAGAGACTAACAGCATTCCACCCTCCAACAATGATGGAGTTTCCACTGCCTGCTGGTGGTGTATCTGTTCCAAAATACCATTTAAGAGTGTTCCCTAGGACTACTTATGACTCCCTCTACTTCAAATATCAAAGTCAGAAACTAGGGTTTGTGGTGTAGACTGGCATGTTGGTATTTTGTTTGGGATTGTGTTTTAACAAGAACATCTATATGGGAGTAAAGGGTACAGGAAGAGACAGGAAGAAGTTGAACTAAGATTCAGTTACAATAGAAGCCACAGCTAATTCCACAGATAGCACTGAGTTTAGAATAGCCAGAGATAACCCTAACTGAAGCAAGGGCCAGACATTTGTTTCTGTGCATCAACCTGTCATTAGATGAGGGGTGCTGTAGAAAAGGGGTCTAAACCTGGGTGAAGCAGTTTTTTTCGCCCAAGAGCATTTTCTGGGGAGAAACTTGGCTGAGATATATCAGCAGCAACGGTCCTGAAGTTGGGATAGTAAATACCTTTGTCTTGAAGGTGTTACCTCAGTAACATACCAGCAGTATGTAAAATAGATTGCCTTACATTTTCCTTCCCCACTTCTCCAGAGATCTCATGCTTAGTGGAGGATAGCAAGGATGTGAAATAGAATGGGGAAAAAGGTGAAATGTGTTAATTCTTAAACAGTTTAGTTCCTGAAATAGATACTCCATACATGGTAATGCTAAAGGGAAAATAGAATGTGGTAAGGCTAAAAGGAAAACTGAGCCTCAGAATCTTGGAAACCTAGCTTTGACTTTTGTGCCAGATATACTGGGCAAGTAACTGTATCTCTAGGTCTCAGTTTCTCCCCCTATACAAGATGGTGTTTGTACTACTACTTCTCTTAAAAAGTTAGAAAATTTGCCTGGGGCTGTGGATCTGAAAAATCTCTATCTCAACATTTCCTGCTACTTTGGCAGGAGGGACATAATACACTGGATTTCTCCCTACTCCACCCAACAAGCAGTCAATCTGCCAACAGTGTGCGTTGGTTTGGACTGAATTATCTATTCCTTTTCAAACAAGTATACTCAGAAAGAACATAAAGAACTCTTGCTTTGACTAGATACGCAAGCATTCTGTGCGGGTAAAATAAGTTTTTCTTTTTTTATCCCTCTAGGTAAAGGTATTGGCCTGGGAAAAATTCCTCTACAACTGCAGATTCACTATCTGAATGATCAACTAATCACCCAAATGATCTTTGTTAAGGTCACCAAAACTTTAATAGTCCAGAACATGCAGGCATGTATTACAATTTTAGAATCACTAATGACGTGAGAAAATTATGAGGAACAATGGAAGAAAAAGAGAGCTGACTCAGTTTTGGATCCCTACCAGGTGTTCCAGGAAAGCCAACTGTTTTCTGAGTAGGTCACACCTGTTTAATTAGCAATAATCAGAGCCTTTAGATGATCACAGAGAAATTAAATAGCTAAAGATAAATGACCTAGGAGGGTTAACAATTTAATCCCAACTAAAGAGCAAACAGAATGCAATCTAAAAACATGACGGCAAGCAGAATTGTAGGTTAATGACCTTGCACTTGATAATTTAATGGAGCACACATAGTGGCAGGCTGGAAGTAATGGGTTATAGGAAATAAATATATATACTGGCATTTTATGAATAAATTATTCTAACACTAATTGCAATTAAATTACCTTGTTTTAATATGATATACTAATTAAGCCACAAGTGACTTGCTGCCTGGTTCTTGCCTGAAAAGGAACCAAACAAAAGTATTTGACTCAGCTAAAATGTTTGTGAATATATCTCCAAACTTTTTCTTTCATTAGGGTGGAAATTGGTGGGAATATTAATTATTTGCTAAAAGGATTACCTTGTTCATTTTTTCCCCTTTAGGATGCGCATCTGCATAGAGAAAGCATCAATCAATCCTAAATGAAATCAACCCTGAATATTCATTGGAAGGACAGATGCTGAAGCTCCAATACTTTGGCCACCCGAGGTGAAGAGCCAACTCATTGGAAAAGACCCTAACGCTGGAAAAGATTGAGTGCAACAGGAGAGGGGGCACCAGAGAATGAGATGCTTGGATGGCATCATCTACTCAATGGACATGAGTTTGCACAAACTCTGGGAGATAGTGAAGGACAGAGAAGCCTGGCATGCTCTGGTCCATAGGGTCACAAAGAGTTGGACACTACTGAGAAATTGAACAACAAAGAGAAAGCATTATTAGAACAAGAAGGGAAACCTGTACTGGGCCCTCTTTCATGAAAGACACACTGCCAGTGCTGACTCAACTCTCTCTCCAAGAGGTGATGGATTTCCAGTCATTCAGTTTCATCTATCATCTATTTCAAGTGTCACTCTATAGTTAAGAATCACAAAACAACTATCCCCATGGTTCTAGTTATGTCTAGCTTTATACACCATTCTCACCACATTCCAATCATCTGTTCATGTGTCTGCTTATGCGGGTTTCTATGCTCTGGATCATAATTCTCTATTCTTTTTCATCCCCTAATGTTGGAATACACTGGGTGTTCAATAAACATTAATTCATGGAAGGAAGGAGAGAAGGAACAAAAGTAAAGAGAAATGGAAGGAGGGAGGGAGGAAGAAAGAAAGTAAGGAAATATAACCTATAGTTTGGTCAGATTGCTGCTTGTGTATTTGCATTGTTTTTAAAAAAACAGGGTCTGGCTTGTGCAGAGATCTATAAGAATCAAAAGATAGAGTTAAATACACACATACACAGAGAAATAGAGGTAAAGGAAATTCTGCCCTTGATAACTTAAGAGTTCATTTGACAAAACAAGGTTTATACACACAAAACAAACAGCAAGATGACTTGCTAATCACTACAGTGATAATCATATTCATGTGTTTCTTCTCACTCTAAGTCCAGGCAATAGGTACTATTGTCATTACCATTTTATAGATAATGAAGCTGAGGTACAAAAAATTTAACAAATTTCCCCAGGGCCTCTCAAAATATAAGCAACCGAGTCTACTTTCTAAACAAGGTAATCTGGTTCCAGAGCCTGTACACTAACTGCAACATAATACAATTGTCAAAAATATGGATGTTTTGCATTCAAAGGAAGAAAAGGTCATTGCTTTTTTTTTTTCAGATTTTCCTCAAGCATTTTATTTTATTTTTTTTATTAGTTGGAGGCTAATTACTTCACAACATTTCAGTGGGTTTTGTCATACATTGATATGAATCAGCCATAGAGTTACACGTATTCCCCATCCCGATCCCCCCTCCCACCTCCCTCTCCACCATTGCTTTTTAAGAATTGTAGTGACTTAAAAAAGTTGTCACAAAAATGTTAAAAAATGTTAAGGTTCAAAGTTTTACCCTGCTTTCAAGCTAATGAGTTATCCAGCCAGAGTTTAATGGACACTGGTAGGGATTATGAAACTCCAGGGTCAGAAACAATGGGAAGTTTATTACAGCAAACAGCACTTACCTTGGTTCTTCAATCTCGAATATTTATAGGAGTACAGAAACACAGTAAGAAGGGAAGCCTTAAGTTTCGGGAATGCAAATCTGTTATAATAGGCAATAAGAAAACCATCACCTTTGTTTCAATGGGAGACAGTATTCTTGTCTTCTGAGGCTGTAACTAAACCTCCCTTTGCTATTTGTATATTTTGCATCTGTTCATTATGAAGAATCTTTGAAAATAAAGTTCAGAAGAAAAGGCAGTCAAGAGCTCAATTCACAAGACAGGTAGGAACACAAGAGATCTTCAGAGAACTGCCTCCTAATAACCTGGAACAGATTCAAGGGATTAGATCTGATAGAAAGAGTGCCTGAAGAACTATTTGACAGAGGTTCATGACATTGTACAGGAGACAGTGATCAAGACCATTCCCAGGAAAACGAAATGCAAAAAGGCAAAATGGTTGTCTGAGGAGGCCTTACAATTAGCTGAGAAAAGAAGAGAAGCTAAAGGCAAAGGAAAGATACAGTCATTGGAATGCAGAGTTCCAAAGAATAGCCAGGAGAGATAAGAAAGCCTTCCTCAGTGATTGATGCAAAGAAATAGAGGAAAACAATAGAATGGGAAAGACTAGAGAGCTATTCAAGAAAATTAGAGATGCCTAGGGAACATTTCATGCAAAGATGGGCACAGTAAAGGACAGAAATGGTATGGACCTAACAGAAGCAGAAGATTTTAAGAAGAGGTGGCGAGAATAAACAGAACTATACAAAAAAAGATCTTCGTGACCCAGATAATCACGATGGTGTGATCACTCATCTAGAGCCAGACATCCTGGAATGTGAAGTCAAGTGGGCCTTAGGAAGCATCACTACAAATAAAACTAGTGGAGGTGATGGAATTCCAGTTGAGCTATGTCAAATCCTAAAAGATGATGCTGTGAAAGTACTGCCCTCAATATGCCAGCAAATTTGGAAAACTCAGTAGTGGCCAAAAGACTGAAAAAAGTTCATTTTAATTCCAATCCCAAAGAAAGGCAATGCCAAAGAACATTCAAACTACCACACAATTGCACTTATCTCACATGCTAGTAAAGTAATGCTCAAAATTCTCCAAGCCAGGCTTCAACAGTACATGAACAGTGAACTTCCAAATGGTCTAGCTGGGTTTAGAAAAGACAGAGGAACCAGGGATCAAATTGCCAATATCCGTTGGATCATCATAAAAGCAAAGAGTTCCAGAAAAACATCTCCTTTTGCTTTAGTGACTATGCCAAAGCCTTTGACTGTGTGGATTACCATAAACTGTGGAAAATTCTGAAAGAGATGGGAATACCAGACCATTTGACCTGTCTCTTGAGAAATCTGTATGCAGGTCAAGAAATAACAGTTAGAACTGTACATGAAACAACAGATTGGTTCCAAATTGGGAAAGGAGTACGTCAAGGCTGTATGTTATCATCGTGCTTATTTAACTTATATGCAGAGGACATCATGTGAAATGCTGGCTGGATGAAGCAAAAGCTGGAATCAAGATTGCTAGGAGAAATATCAATAACCTCAGATATGTATATGAAACCACCCTTATGGCAGAAAGCAAAGAAGAACTAAGGAGCCTGTTCATGAAAGTGAAAGAGAGTGAAAAAGTTGGCTAAAAGCTCAGCATTCAGTAAACAAAGATCATGGCATTGGTCTCATCACTTCATGGCAAATAGATGGGGAAACAGTGGAAACAGTGGCTGACTTTATTTTTCTGGGTTCCAAAATCACTGCAGATGGTGATTGCAGCCATGAAATTTAAAGATGCTTACTCCTTGGAAGGAAAGTTATGACCAACCTAGACAGCATATTAAAAAGCAGAGACGTTACTTTGCCAACAAAGGTCCGTCTAGTCAAAGCTGTGGTTTTTCCAGCAGTCATGTATGGATATGAGAGTTGGACTATAAAGAAAGCTGAGCTCCAAAGAATTGATGTTTTTGAACTGTGGTGTTTGAGAGGACCCTTGAGAGTCCCTTAGACTGCAAGGAGATCCAAATAGTCAATCCTAAAGGAAATCAGTCCTAAATATTCATTGGAAGGACTGATGCCGAAGCTGAAACTCGAATACTTTGACCACCTGATGCAAAGAACTGACTCACAGGAAAAGACCCTGATGCTGGGAAAGATTGAAGATGGGAGGACAAGGACATGATAGAGGATGAGATGGTTGGATGGCATCACTGACTTGATGGACATGAGTTTGAGTAAGCTCCGGGATTTGGTGATGGACAGGGAAGGCTGGCGTGCTGCAATCCATAGGGTCGCAAAGAGTCGGACATGACTGAGCAGCTGAACTGAACTGAATAAGCTAGGTATAGAGTCAGATTTATTTTTCTGGGCTCCAAAATCACTGCAGATGGTGACTGCAGCTACGAAATTAAAAGACGCTTACTCCTTGGAAGGAAAGTTATGACCAACCTAGAGAGCATATTAAAAAGCAGAGACATTACTTTGCCAACAAGAGTCCATCTAGTCAAGGCTATGGTTTTGCCAGTAGTCATGTATGGATGTGAGAGTTGGACTATAAAGAAAGCTGAGCACAGAAGAATTGATGCTTTTGAACTGTGGTGTTGGAGAAGACTGTTGAGAGTCCCTTGGACAGCAAGGAGATCTAACCAGTCCATGCTAAAGGAGATCAGTCCTGGGTGTTCATTGGAAGGACTGATGCTGAAGCTGAAGCTCCAATACTTTGGCCACCTGATGTGAAGAGCTCACTCACTAGAAAAGACCCTGATGCTGGGAAAGATTGAGGGCAGGAGGAGAAGGGGACGGCAGAGGATGAGATGGTGGGATGGCATCACCGACTCAATGGACATGGGTTTGGGTGGACTCCGGGAGTTGGTGATGGACAGGAAGGCCTGGCATGCTGTGGTTCATGGGGTCGCAAAGAGTTGGACACGACTGAGCAACTGAACCGAACTAAGAGTCAGCTGAATTTTAAAAGGTCCTGCTTCAGTCCACTTAGTTGACTCTGGGCGACCCCATAGACGGCAGCCCTCCATCCCTGGGATTCTCCAGGCATGAAAGTGAAAAGTGAAAGTGAATTAGCTTAGTCCTGTTGGACTCTTAGTGACCCCACGGACTGCAGCCTACCAGGCTCCTCCGTCCATGGGATTTTCTAGGCAAGAGTACTGGAGTGGGTTGCCATTACCTTCTCCTTTAAAAGATGAGACAGATTTATAAAAACAAAGGGAAATAAATGAAGAGATAGTATGAGAAAAAGCAGCATAAAAGATCATAATAAACATGAGAAAACAAGCTGGACAGATCTCATGGGGAAAACTTAACTGCCATGCTAAAACAACAAAACAAAACTTAGACATTCCAAGCTCTTCATGCTGTTTGCATGTGTCCCTCACCCAAAGCTAATCTCCACAGGTTGATCACCCTTTCTTTTAGGTGTAGGAAGTAGGATTACCAAGGAAACCCAATGTACAAATTGGATCCACTTGCCTTTAAAATCTTGGTCAGGGCTCCTCTTCCCTACAAGAAATGTTTGTGCTAATTAAAAACAGTTCCATCTGCAGATGGGCTAATGGCTTGGCGAGAATGGGATGCCCCTTTACAAACTAGAAAAAAGGAACACCACTGAGCAGAGACAACCCAAAGTAAAGAGTTTGGTGAGTCCAACACTAGTTAAGACTAAATCCGACTTCCTCCCTCACCCAGAAGACTTTGAGTAGTGTGAAAACTATAAAACTGCAGAATAGCACTGATCTCAAAGAAAAGCTTTGTAAAAGTTGTCCTGTAAAATTTAGATTTACATGACTTTTATATTTATAAAAATTACTGATGGATATCCACGCTTAGGGCTTCTCAGGTGGTGCTAGTGGTAAAGAACCCACCTGCCAGTGCAGGAGACATAAGAGACATGGGTCAATTGCCTGTCGGGAAGATTCCCTGAAGGAGGGCATGACAACATACTCTGGTATTCTTGCCTAGAGAATCTTATGGACAGAGGAGCTTGGAAGGCTACAGCCCATGGGTTGAAAAGAATTGGACACAACTGAGCGACTTAGCATGCACACATGCACGCACCCATCCATACTCAAATTTGATGAAAGCCTCATCAAAGAACAAGGAAAGGAAGTGGCTGCAAACATTGTGATAAAAGCATTAAAAAATGACTAATTACAGTTAGAAGTAATTTTAACCCTGTATCTCCAGTATGGGAATAAATACTAATGAAACACTTTCTCTAAACTTCAAAAAGCTGTTATACATACAGATATTCAGGGTAGTTTATAGACAGATTGGAAGTGATAAACTATTGATTAGTAAATCCACTGGAATATTCAAATAGTAACAATTTTACTTTTTGTTTGTAATAACATTAAGAAATGTCCATATTATGATATTTTATTTAACTATAAAATTGTATCTATATAACTTTAAAAACTGATGTATAGCTGATTTACAATGTTGTGTTGCTTTCAGCTGTACAACAAAGTGATTCAGATATATATGCATGTGCTCAGTCACTTCTTGTCATGTCCCACTCTGTGCGACCCCATGGACTGTAGCCCACCAGGCTCCTCTGTCCGTGAGATTCTCCAGGCAAGAGTGCTGGAGTGGGTTGCCATGCCCTCCTCCAGGGAATATTCCCATCCAGGGATTGAACCCACGTCTCTTATATCTCCTGTACCACTAGCACCACCTGGGAAATGCTCAAATATATGCATATGTGCGTGTGTGTGTTTCTTTCTTTACCTTTTCTTCTTCAGATTCTTTTCCCTCATAGGTTATTGCAAAATATTGAGTGTAGCACCCTGTGGTTTACAGTGGTAGGTCCTTTTTGGTTATCTATTTTATATATAGTAGCGTTTCTAACTTAGTTTTAAATGTGTTAAAATACAACAGCAAATATGGTATCATATTATTTCTATATATTCATATTTTCTACATTTGTATGTATTGCTTGCATTACTGCAAATAATAGTAAGAGATCCCAAGGGATTTCATGGTAAATATACGTTTATTATGGGACTTCCCAGGTGGCTCGATGTTAAAGGAACTGCCTGCCAATGCAGGAGACGTGGGAGATGCAGATTTGATCCCTGGATTGGGAGGATCCCCTGGAGTAAGAATGGAACCCACTCTAGTATTCTTGCCCAGGAAATCCCATGGACAGAAGAGCCTGGTGGGCGACAGTCCATAGGGTTGCAAAGAGTTGAACATGACTGAGCAACTGAACACACACACACACACACACACACACACATTTATTACACAATTACTTTTTCCCTGGCATTCTGCTAGATTCTCAAAAGATTAAAGGGAAAAAAAAACATGTTTCTTGCCTTTAAGGAACTAACAATTTGATGACTAAAGCCAAAATCATAATTTTCAAAAGTTTTTATGTAGCGTGTTCTCAGAAGTGAGTGGAAGGAGTTGACTGGTTTAAAGAAAGAGTAAAAGAAGTAGCTCTATGTCTTCAGGGCCTTAAAGGAAGAACCGGCTGCCACGTCCTTTATGGTAGGGTCTTCAGCTGGGGAGCACTGAGGTCTCTGACTAAACACATGAAAAGATTCCTGATTTCAAGTAAGACTGAAGGAAAAGCAAATCCTCTCTTTCATGAAGAGTATATATATATATATATATATGTACACACACACACACACATATATATGTATGTATATATTTAAAAAAAAGAATTGGAATTTTAAGGAGAGTAGGCTGAGAAGGGAGATTCGGCAGAGGAAAGAGAGTTTATGATTTATGAGGAGAGATGCCAGTTTACTCTTTCTCTGGGGGAAAAAGAAAGTTATCAGTATCTAATAAAGTAGGTGTTTTTCCAAACAGAGTGAATGGGTGGAGGTAAAGACATCAAATAAAGCACATTTTTAGATAAATGCTCTTTTATGATAAGTGAATTTGATGATGGAAGGAATAGCCAATAAAAGGTGTTAGGATTTTTGGACGCCCAATAATAAAAAAACAAAACAAAAACAAACAAAAACATCCTCTGCCCTACCTGGGTTCTGAAAGAAATAAGCAATGAAGGAAAATAGCAAGGCAAATAAGAGCTCAAAATATCATCCTCATTATAAAACAGGCTGAATAGGAGAATAGAGCTGATATAGTAACCTAACAAAATGAACTACATGAATAGAAGGAAGAATTAGGCATATTTATAATCCATATATATATATATATATATATAATATATATACACACATATATAACATATATGTGTATATATATAATAATATATATACACACACACATATATAATATATACATATATATAACATATATGTATAATATATATAATAATATATATAATATATATATATAATCCATATATAATCCAATTTATAATTATATAGGGCATGGAGAAAGAACCTGCCCCAGGAGGAGAGTCAGGTTCTCCCAAAAACAAGAAAATGAGGTAAGCCAAGCATGCCTAGTGTATTCTTGGCCAGTCGAAACACCTATTATTCTGTATCACTTGAGATGGAGTAAAGGGGCTGGGAAACGAGTTCAAAAATTTATACTACTGAACTCTTATCATAGTGAAAGGAATATTATCCATCTTCAATGCAAACAAATTACCTTCAAGGCTTGTTTAAAAGGCAGATTCATAAGCCAAACCCCCAAGTGACTCTCATTCAGTAGATTCTAGGATATAGCTCACGGATTTGCAATTTTAACATTCATCTCCCTCAGTAACTCAGTCATTTATTATCATTGGCTCTTGCACCATATTTTAGAGACCATGAACCACCTCATGTTGCTGATTTCTAGTGTTTTTTTAAAAGAAGACCTAATAAGATAATGAAAAATGAAATATGTATTTACATATTTATTATAGCTACTATTGTTATTATTAGTTCATTGAATTGTGATGTTGCTTACATTCTAGTTCAAAGTAATTATGCTTTTGAAGGAAATTTTCTTGCCTTCATTTGCTTCAAAGAATGTTTAAGTCATATATTCAAAATACAAAGTACTTCATGACCATTCAAATGAACCGAAATGCATTTATTTAACCTCTGCAGTAGTGGTTACTGGAAACATTTGCCAAAAGTCTGTAGCTGTTACTTCTGCAAGTCTCATAGGCCATTTGGTCATGTCTGAAACATCCATCGAGACACACCAAAAGGTTCTTGAAATCCTGTCTTGTCTAAAACATCCATGAATATATTTGGTCCATGATGAATGCTTTTTGACAGGTTCAAGGATCTTTGGAATGGATTAAATGTCTTATGTCTCATGAACCAGATGTCTTATGGATGTTTTTAACAAGACCAATGTCTGCTAACCTTCAAAAGCTCCTTTCCCTAGCTAAGATGACAGAAGAGTCTTTCCAACCATGGCATTCATATAACCCTTAGCTCTGGTGTGGCAGGCAGGATTCTAAGATTCCTAATAACTGATATATAGACATCTTTCCCCAGATACCCAGTCAACACTAATATAGATAATAATATAAAGGGATTTGATAGATGTAATTATGACCTTCAATCAATTGACATTTAGACACAAAAATTATCTAGGTTAGCCTGACAAAATCAACATGAGTCCCTTAATTCTAAGTCTAGAAGTCAGAGAGAAAATGTCAGAAATTACAATTGTAAGAGGGATTTAACACAAGTGAATTCTTCTGCTGGTATTGAAGATGGAAAGTGTTGTGTATCAAGGAATATGGCTGACCTCTAGGAGCTAAGAGTGGATCCCTGCTGACAACCAACAAGGAAACAAGCACCTTGGTCCTACAGCTGCTAAGAACTGAATTCTGTCAACAACCTATGTGAAAAGGAAGCGCCTCCAGACCAGAATGCATCCTGACACTTGACTTCAGCCTGAACAAAAAAACTAGTTACACTGTGTCTGAATTTCTGACCTTCAGAACTGTGAGCTAATAAATGAGCCTTGTTTTAAATTGCTGAATTTGTGGTAATTTTTTACACAACAACAGACTAACACACTACTTTCTTGGCCAAGTGTACACTTAAATTATAACATTTTCTTCTCCCCAGGCCTATCAATTGTTTTTTCTAATAATACTTGAGAAGCAATTAGATAAGTGCAGCCCCTCTCCTTTCTTACTCAGCAACACATTAAATAAAAAGAAGTTTGTTCCAACTAGGAGCCACAGGACTGGGTATCTGCCCATTTTCCCCTTTGTAGAAGTCTCATAAGGAATATTTTGTTGATTGACTGATGTTTAAGTTATCAATATCTGGTTGCTTTAAGCAATTGTGACATCATGCTGCAGATGAACCAGGAAGAGAAATGCTTAGATGCTCATCTCATTTTGTCAGTACAATCCCCATTCAAAGGAAATTAGCTTGTCCCCAGATGAAAGTAGGAATCAATAGCCATTTTAAGCATTACTGTTTTACTTAACAATATATTTCATTAAATAAGGACAGTAGATGATGGAGATGTCCTTGAATCTTATCAATTATGAAGAAGCTGTTTGAAAAAAAAAGGGGGGAGGGTCGGCAGGTCCTGTGGTGGCAGAGACCAGCCAGATTCTGCATCTGGATGGACAGGCTTTCTGAGTTAGCCAATGATCAGATTTAACTCTGCTGATCCAGGCGCCAATCTAATGCAGTCACAATATCCTGGGCTAAACCTGACTCACTGGGAGGACAGCTCCCTGTGAGTCCAGCCCTGACCTTCTGGAAGTCCCTGGGGAAACTGGGTGAGAAAAACTAAACAGGACAAAAATATACAGAACTAAATGAATGATAGGAGCTGGTTAGATGTCTGGCACAAAGAAATATCTTATTATACACAAACAATATCACTAATTATATCTATGAAGGACAGTAATGTTATTGTATTAGCCAAGATTTGAAGGGTATGTCTTCTGAGCCAAGCACTGTGCTAAGTTATATATTTCACTTAATCCTACAACAGTGTTGTGCTGCTGCTGCTGCTGCTGCTAAGTCGATTCAGTCGTGCCTGACTCTGTGCGACCTCACAGATGGCAGCCCACCAGGTTCCTCTGTCCCTGGGATTCTCCAGGCAAGAATATTGGAGTGGGCTGCCATTTCCTTTTCCCACAAAGTGTTGTGAGCAGGATATTATTCCAAGCAACATTTGTTTGGATAACGAAATTGAAACTTAGAAAATTAGCGACAACACTGGGTAATATGACTAGCAATTGATGCAACAATTTAAGCCCAGGTTTTCCTTATTCTAAAGTTTCATACAATCTTAACATTATATGAAACCCTGCTATTAATAGTTTCATACAATCTTAACATTATATGAAACCCTGCTATTAATAGTTTCATGGTCTACTAATCCACATTAATGGAATACAGTTGAACCCTGTTCAGATGAGCCCATTTCTTTGCTGTTTGGGACCCTGTTCCATGCACAAACTAATCAGCAGCTAGTTACTAACAACTTGAGGAAGTATCTACATTTCACTTGGTCTCAAATCTACCCTACATGCTTTATATGGGCCCAAGATCGCTTTGAGTTACCATGGAAGACTGTGTTCAAATTCAGCCTGTGGTGAGTGTGGGCATGAAGAAATAGTGAGAAAAGGAGAGAGAAAACTCACTTAACCATCCACAGAGGTGAACTGCTTCTTTGGACTCTTCCCTGACATCACTTACTACCTGACAAGTTTGAAATAAGACAAAACAACATGGAGAGAAAGAAAGTGCAGATCTCAGAGCACTAAGTAAAATGCAAATGTGAGAAGGGCAGGTCTGTTACTTCTTGAGATTTCAGAAAGTCAAGATTTGTCTTAGTTGATTAAAAGGAAATTGACCTCTCTCCCACCTTAAATTGCTCTTAAGGTCCAGGCATGCTATTCATATAGTTTATATAATTTATGTCTAACAAATACAACAATAATAGACAAAGTAGTATTTGTGTAGCTGTTGAACATTTTGGCATATGTCATCCCATTCTGTTCCTAGAAAAATATGTAAGAAAAATAAGAGTGGGTATTTTCATTTTCTTTCTGAGGATGAGGACATTGAGGTTAGCATGGTTTATGTCTCATCTATTGTTGCATAGTCCAAAATTAGTAGAGTCCGTTCCAAACTGGACATTTAGCTATGAATAATTCTTCTTAGAAAAAATGTAGCCCAAGAAACTGGAGTAGATTGATGTCACCTCTGAAGGCAAAAAGTTGGAGAAAGATATGAACTTTGCATCTTTAAGTCTGGGACAGATTTCCTGTTTATACTTAGATCTTGTAATTTGGGGGAATAAAAGAATGTGTCTATACAACTGTGATAATTTCAAAACACAGCCACACATTCTTTGATATTCCTCCCATTAGGATGTGAAGTCCTTGTCCTGAAATCTACATAGATATGTAATGCTTCAACCAATTGAGTGGGCAGAAGTGACATTAATATGACTTTAGGTCACGTAAGACCTAGACAATAAAATATCTTTATTGTTTATGACAAACTCCCTCTCAGAGCCCTGAGACACCACATAAATCTAAATAACTTGACACTGTCATGCTGGAAGGACCATCAGTGGGCCCCTCGGTCTGCAATCCTACCAAGCTCAGTATCTCAGCCTAAAGTACCAGACATGTGACTAAACAATTATGTACCCTCTAAACCAGATTGTCTGAAAGTTGTTTACCTGAAGTGACTTCCACTGATGCCACACAGTATGGAAGAATCACTTACACAATGGCTGCCTGATTTCTTGGTCTACAGAAGTGTGAGTTATAATTATGTGGTTGTTATTTCAACTACTAAATTTCTCAGTAACAGCATAGATGCCTGAAACAACACTTGTGGGGAGGGAGCATGATATGGCATGTTGGGATATAGAGGTATAGATAATTGTGATGCTTTCATCTGAGTCACAGAAATTGGCTTAAAGGAGCTGGGGATATGCCATTATTTTGTTTTTAGAATGTGGCTCAGAGCTATCCTTGGATTCCTTTTCTCATACATCTTGGTCAATATAGCCCAGAATGACCTGAGGAGTTTTCTGATCACCTGACTGAAGATGAGGAGATTAGACGAGATTCAAAGCAGTTTGCCTTGCTTTTATGTTTGTTTGTTTTAAATCACCGTTAGTGATAAAAGCATGTTATTAACATCTGCCTTTAAATCAGATGGTTTAAAGTGATCAATATTTCATGATGGAAGTGACAGATGTCAGGTTTTTCACTATGCAGAGTTCCATTTACATGGGAGAAGGAATTCAGAGATTTTTGCTAGGACCAAATAATAAAAATAATATATTATTATTATTATCAACACCAAATTGTCATCATCATGATTATCAACATCAAATATCTTAAGTAAATCAATCATCAGAAGAGATCAATGAGCCATGTAATCATACTTAATTGTAAAAGTGCTAACTGCTTCAAAATAAAACCTATGCTCTAGGGAAGTCCAATCATTGACAGTTAGTCTAAAGCTCACAGAAACAGCTACAAGCCTTCTTCTAGGAAAAGAGAGGAAGCTGAGCAGAAGGCACATACACAAACATGTACATTCACCACCACACACACACACACACACACACACACACACACACACACTCATTATAGTAAAAGCTTCCTTCAAAGGTGATGGAAGCAGATGTATAGCACAACTCCCATCAGATAAGATTTTGAAAACTTGATTTGTGCCTCCAAGTAGCCTAAGACCACAAGACATTAAGGCTAAGAAGGTAGACAACTCTTCAGTTCAGTTCAGTCCCTCAGTTGTGTCCGACTCTTTGTGACCCCATGGACTGCAGCATGCCAAGCTCCATCACCAAATCCCGGAGCTTACTCAAGCTAATGTCCATTCCTTCGGTGATGCCATCCAACCACCTCATCCTCTGTCACATTTTCTCCTCCCACCTTCAATCTTTCCCAGCATCAGGGTCTTTTCCAATGAGTCAGTTCTTCGCATCAGGTGGTCAAAGTATTGGAGTTTCAGCTTCAGCATCAGTCCTTCCAATGAATATTCAGGACTGATATCCTTTAGGATTGACTGGCTTAATCTCCTTGCACTCCAAGGGACTCTCAAGAGTCTTCTCCAACACCACAGTTCAAAAGCATCAATTATTTTGTGCTCAGCTTTCTTTATAGTTCAACTCTCACATCCATACATGACTACTGGAAAAAACATAGCTTTGACTAGACGGACTTTTGTTGGCAAAGTAACGTCTCTGTTTTTAATATGCTGTCTAGGTTGATCATAGCTTTTCTTCCAAAGAGCAAGTGTCTTTCAATATCATGGCTGCAGTCACCATCTGCAGTAATTTTGGAGTCCAAGAAAATAAAGTCTCTCACTGTTTCCACTGTTTTCCCATCTATTTACAATGAAGTGATGGGACAGATGCCATGATCTTAGTTTCCTGAATGTTGAGTTTCAAGCCAGCTTTTCCACTCTCCTCTTTCACTTTCATCAAGAGGCTCCTTTGTTCTTCTTTGCTTTCTGCCATAAGGGTGGTGTCATCTGCATACCTGAGGTTACTGATATTTCTCCTGGGATTCTTGATTCCAGTTTGTTCTTCATCCAGCCTGGCATTTCACATGATGTCCTCTGAATATAAGTTAAATAAGCAGGATGAAAATATACAGCCTTGATGTACTCCTTTCCCGATTTGGAACCAATCTGTTGTTTCATGTACAGTTCTAAATGTTGCTTTTTGACCTGCATACAGATTTCTCAGGAGGCAGGTCAGGTGGTCTGGTATTCCCATCTCTATCAGCATTTTCCAGTTTGTTGGGATCCACACAGTCAAAAGCTTTGGCGTAGTCAATAAAGCAGAAGGAGATGTTTTTCTAGAACTCTCTTGTTTTTTTGATGAGCCAACGGATGTTGGCACTTTGAACTCTGATTCTTCTGCCTTTTCTAAATCCAGCTTGAACATCTGGAAGTTCACGGTTCACATACTGTTTAAGCTTGGCTTGGAGAATTTTGAGCATTAATTTGCTAGTGTGTGAGATGAGTGCAATTGTGTGGTAGTTTGAACATTCTTTGGGATTGCCTTTCTTTGGGATTGGAATGAAAACAGACTTTTTCCAGTCCTGTGGCCACTGCTCAGTTTTCCAAATTTGCTGGCATATTGAGGGCAGCACTTTAATATCATCCATTATCTTTTAGGATTTGAAATAGCTCAACTGGAATTCCACCATCTCCACTAGCTTTATTTGTTGTGATGCTTCCTAAGGCCTACTTGACTTTGCATTCCAGGATGTCTGGCTCTTAGGCAACTCTTAGGCACGTTAATACCTGGAGGAATGAATGTGTTGCTGCTCACCCACAGCAGATTCAGTGTGAGGAGTCTTCATCTGGTATTCAGTCACAGATCAGGGTAGTGTGGTGCATCAGGCTGTAGAGTTTGGATTTAAATCTCATGAGCTTTCTAGTTTCCAGGTTATTTTGGATATTATATCTCTCCAAAGCTTATTTTACTCTTCATAAAATAGAGATAATGATATTGGACACCACAGAGGGTCTTTTTGAAGATTAAATGAGTCAGTGCTAGAAAAGAACTAGACATAGTGTCTGACTTAGGTAAATGTGGGATAACACGTAAGACAAACAAAGGTAAAACTGTAAGCCTAGGTATAGGCAGATGGAGTTCAAGCATCCAGATGAGAAGCTGCATCTTAAGGGTGTGCCAAGAAGGTCATCTGAAAATTGATGGCTGGTCCAAGGAGGCTAGTCAAGAACTGAAATTTAAACAGGTTAGTCCAGTGAAGCTGGAGACATCTTAACTAAGGGAACTGGATGTTCAGGGAGGTTTTAAGCAGAGGGTCAGAATCAGAGCTTAGCATCATATCAGATGTAATATGCAGATGACTGAGGGCACTATTGGTTCCAAGCCACCAGTCATAAGTGGGACTAGAGTATTTAAAGGGGTAGTACAACTCAATGGACATAAATGTGAGCAAACTCTGGGAGATAGTGCAAGATAGAGGAGCCTGGCGTGATACATTTCATGGGGTCCCCAGGAGTTGGACACGACTTAGCCACTGAAAAACAACAATTAGTATGGGCACCAAAATAAAAAACAGATGACCAGAACCCACCTAAATCTAACAGACCCTCTATTCTCTTCATTCTTACTCTAAGACTCATCAATATTTATTCTTTTATCACATCAAACATTATACTTGAAATAATACTTTAACTATTATAGCCTTTGCCATGAATTGGATCTGTCAAAGACCCTTCCTAAGTGTAAGATCAGTTCAAGAATCTAGAAAGTACATAAAATTTATTTCAGGAAACTACCAATCTATGCCCATTGACACGGGCTCCCAACTCTTGGCACCCTGAAGCACACGAACCCCAATCCTAAATCCTTTCCCCCAATAAAATCTCTACAGAAACCAGGTCCACCAAACATAATAGGAGAAGATGCCTGAGTAGGATGGAAAAAGTGGAAACAAATTAAGTCAATGGGATGCCCAAGGTTGGAAATTTGAATCAGGGTACTCAATTAAATTTCAAGCTGTGGATGTGAGAGTAGCTGCAAAGTCAAGATCAGGCTCACAGTATTAGAAGAGGTGCACATATATTTATGAAGAATTAGTGACCAAAGGAAGCAGATGAGGGAAACAAAATGGAACATGTGAGGGAAGAGATCCATAGAAGCCCAAGGACATAAATTCAGGTCTTTAGCATTCAGCTTTTCTTCTGTTCCCTTGGGACATCATCGTGGTCCTTTCTCTCTCTGCATTTGAACGTTTTAGTCTTTCTTGCCACAAAATGATTCTTGACTAGAAGACAGCCCTGTGTTCCTTCTGTAAGTATGAGGGGTAAACTTTTTTTTTTTTTTTTTAAGAGTTCATGCATAGCAGTTGTGGAGAAGGCAATGGCAACACACTTCAGTACTCTTGCCTGGAAAATCCCATGGATGGAGGAGCCTGGTAGGCTACAGTCCATGGGGTCACTAAGAGTCGAACATGACTGAGAGACTTCACTTTCACTTTTCACTTTCATGCACTGGAGAAGGAAATGGCAACCCACTCCAATGTTTTTGCCTGGAGAATCCCAGGGATGGGGGAGCCTGGTGGGCTGCTGTCTATGGGGTTGCACAGAGTTGGACACGACTGAAGAGACTTAGCAGCAGCAGCAGCATAGCAGTTGATGCTGTGAGAGTGATTTGGGGAAATAAGAAAAATAAAAGATTCTATAACTGGCTGGGGCAGTTGCAGAGATGTTACTTTTTATCCATTTTATCTCAGGCATGACACAGGACTTTCGCCTAGGAAACCATTTCTGAGGTCAGTATAGGACTTAGGACCCAGTGGAATAAGTCCAGAGCTCTACAATGGCATAGACAAGGAACCAAAATCCAACATGTCCACCTACCAGCCATGTGATTCTAGTTAGTTGTTTCATTTCTCTGAGTTTCACTTCCCATATTGCTGGTGTGAGTAAGTGAATAAGTACTTTGTATGAGCTTTGTACACAGTCTATAGAATGTCTAGTCTGTTCCTGGCACTTCTGTTTGCTCATATGTTGGTATTTTTGAATAAATTAGAAAAAGGGGCCCCTTCTTTTGGGTGGCTAAGTTGGCAAATAAAGTACAGTGAGGACTCCAGATGCTAGTTTTATCCCTGACTGGGTGCACTTATGTAATGAACAACCTGCACAGCAGTATATGGAGGACTTGCAAAGTCAGTAATCCTTAGCTCATCACTATTCTGATGTCTTTGCAGATGGCATATATCCAAATACATTTCCTTCAGGAAGACAGCATAGAAAAGTGTGTAGAACTTGTACCTAACATGTTTTTTTTTCCCACTGTACAAATTGTTTTATAAGAAAGAGTAATAACACAGGTGAAAATAAAAAGGTTTTCAGTTGGATTGGAAAATCAATGCAATTCAAAGTGCTGCCAATATCACCAATTATGTCTCATTGGACATGGTCAAAAGTGGTTCACGCTCACCTATTATGGATTATTTTCTTAATCAGTTGCTTGGTCACTTGTCACCTGAACCACTGAATCAGAAGCAGGTTAAAATGAAAATAAAATGCATCCATGTCTCCTATAAGTGTGACTACCAGCTAGGAAGTAGTTTATCTATAACACAGAGTAAACCATTCAAATTAAAATTAGATGAAAAAATGACTTTCTTTCTGTCATGTACATGCAGTGTTAAGCTGCTAACAGATTTATGAAATACAACATGCTGACACTTTCACCCACAGACATTTTTAATTCACTTCCTATTGAGACAGGAAGTCTGGTTAATCTTCAGGCTCTTTGAATGATCTTTCCCTGGGTCTCAACAGACTTTAAATCTGAGCAACTTATTCACGCTGATTTGATGCTACAAATGGTAGTTGTCTGAGATGCTGAGTTGCAGCAGCTCTAGAAGTGACAAGGACTTTTCCAAGTGGCATTTACAGGGGTCAAAACTGTAAAACAGGCTTGTGACACACAGCCTCAGACAGCGAGGACACTGCTCAGCCATACTGTGTTCTCTCTTGGTTTTTTCTTCATGGGGTGGGTGTGATAGTAAATAGAACTCAGAGCCATGAGATACTCCCACTTCCAGATTAAAAAGGACAGTAGTTAATAATAAAAAAGGGACCTCCAAGTCCATGCTGAGAATTTAGGAGTATCATTTGGGAGAAAATGTAGGGGCAAAACATTTATTCTAAAGTTGAAAACTCCCAGCTGTGTATGTAGAAGCATTCTAGAGTGGAGAGGTTCAGGAGTCTTCTGTCTAAATCCTACCTTTGGGCAATGACAGCAACAGGAAAGCCAAGAAGGGCAGTTTCTGCAAAGTCAGTTCTTTCATGTGTCTTTCCATCTATCCACCTTATAGAGCAGTGTTTCAAAAGTAATGAATTTTCCGTAAGTCTAAAAGTGTCTAGTACACAGTAATTGCTCAAAAAGCGGTTCTCCCTCACAAAGAACACACTGGTCTTCTACTAGAATTGAAGGGAAAAGTTAACTCTGCCCACAGAGGAGATGCACCTGCAGATTCTGGGACAGAAAACTGCTCCCTCAGCAATAGCCTCACCTTGCCACCTCATCTCTAGAAGCCAGGTAAATTCTCACCTAATGGGAAGAAAATGTTACCCTTGAGAGTGAGGGCCCAATTCTCTCTCAGAGACACCTTTGCCTGTAGGCAGAAGGTGTGGTACTTCTGGTTAATCATCACATGGGAGACTTTCCTGTCAACATGGCCCTCCAAGCAGGTAGACCTCAGTGGTTAGATCCTAGTTGCAGTATGTAGAAGCAAACAGATCAGAGTTTGAGATACTGTGGAGAGGGTTTATTATCTTGTCTGAAAACCAGCAAGCACATTAAAAAAAGAAAAAAGATATTGTCACTCCAATTTACTTAAAATTTTCCCACTAGAGAAACATTTCTTTAATTCAAACACCACCTTCCTTACATCATTGATATGACATGCAGTCATATTAATGTAAATTCCCCTGATAGAGTTAACCTACTAAGTTATGACACCAGGTATGAAACTATACCCCAGATCACCTCCCGACAACAGGGGAGTTGCTTAGGAGACCTAGAGCATCCGGAGATAAGAGGGTAGAGGAAAGACAAACAAGAGGTTGAAATTTTCCAAATGTCAATGAAATTCACATTCTTTATACAAAAATATGAGACCACTTGACACTTGACTGTGCCTTATTTCATAAGTAGGTAATTAAATAGCAACACTCCCAAGACACTTAAATCCTATTAAAATAGGGGACATAAAGAGATGAATTATAAACTCTGAATTCTAAACTGAACAGGGAAAGCACAATAATGAGAAAGTGGTAATTACTCTTAAAAGGAAAAAAAAAAAAGAAAATGAGGAGGGAAAAATGAGATGGAGAGACAAGAGAAATGTTTCCCTAAGGATAATGTCTTGACTTTAAGTATCAGAATAATTTGAGTGCACAAACTGAATCATAGATGGCACTGCCTGTTTTCAACGACCAGCATAAAATCCTCTTTTTGATTGTGAGACTCAAGTGATTTGAGGTGGAATTAAAGTCCACAGTTAGTTGCTTTGGAATTTATTTTGCTTGGGTCCGAATACTAGAATAAGACTTCCTAGAAGAGCAGACAATAGGCAAGTCAACTGAACTTTCCAAATTTCATCTTCTACCTCCCTAAAATTTAAATAATATTAGCAATTAACCCAAAAGGTTTTCTGAGGAGTAAAGAAGATAACATATGTAGAGTACTTACATAACTTGCTGAGTCATATTTATTATTCTATTACTATTGCTGCTGTCAATATTATTATATCATCATCATGATCATCATCATCACCACTTAAACACAGAAACTGGAGGAGTCATGAAAGGTTTTCAATGGAAAGGTATGGAAAAGCACCATAATCTACTCTGCATTTCCCTAGATTGCTATCATCTAGGGGTTGGTCAATTAAAACTTGGGCATCCAAGAAAAGTCTGGGACTATTTAAAGGGATAAGAGGCTATAGAATTTGCAGCCAGAGAACTCTCAGTGGAGAAGCTGCCCTAAATAGAAGCCCCTCAGTGAACCAAATAACCCTAGGGCATCATTCAAGTCTCCACCAACAGAAGATGACTGATCTAGAGTCCCTGACCCCAAACAGCCCACCCAGATGGTCAGAAGACTTGGGTTAAAATCCTCAGCAGGGGAAACAAAGGCTCTATGAATAAATGAATCATCAAACCACACAGGGCAGGCAGCTGCAGGCTTTCATGAGCATTAATTTTGCTTAATATTATACATTTAAACGGCTGCAAATACATACAAGCATAACAAATAGAAAAGCACAAAGTAATCATTAGGGTTATAATGTGTGTGTGAGTATGGAATCAGAATAGGCACATTGCAAATAAAGTACAATATAAATGCTAAATACCTCACCATTTGCTACTACAATAATGTGTCATGTGGCTGGAGTTCTTAAGTACTTTATGTTCTCTGCTGGTATGAAGTCATTAATCCCATTTATACCATTAATGAGGAAATCCTGGGTCCAAATTAGGAGCCCGAGGAAAAAAACTGAAATGAAAGACAAATAATGGTTCATTTTTCTCTAAAGCTCTAATGATTCTTAGCAAATAACACATATTTCCCTGAACCCTGCTTTAACCACTGCACAATACACCCTGAAAAGAACTGATTATTACCACAATATTAATTATTTTGAGTTGGATGCCCCACACATTGCCACTACCCAAAATGAACCTGGGTCCTTCAAAAACCTCCTTTAACACATTCACATTTCAATCACTCTTTTGCTACAAGTTGAATCAGCGATTTTCCAAGTGTCAGTGAAATAGGATAGTCAGTGAGAGCTTCCACTCTGCAAGGTTACCCATTTTTAAATAGTGACTCTTTCATCACAGGACACAGTCTTCATGGTGAAGGGAATGAGCTCTGCACCCAGACAGGCCTGGTTTGAACTTCAGCTCCATATCAGGGTCAAAAACCTTTGGGCAGGTTACTTAACATATTTGAGTCTAAGAGTCTTCATATTTAAAGTGGACTTGATACTACTATCTACTTTTAGGGTTATTGGCCAGAGTATTTATTTTTATTAACAACTGAATAAATTCAGAAGGAGAGGGGGGACAAAAGTAGAATGCAAAGAAAGAAAAGAAAAATCTAGGCACATCTTTTAAAAAAGACCTAAAATAGGATAGTCTGAGAGAATCCTTCCCACAATCTGAGGTCTCGTTGAATCTAACTGAAAATCTCTCAAACAAGGAAACTGTGAATTTGAAAGAGATAGAAACCACCTTCTGGAGTCCTGAACCTCAAAGGCAACCAGGGTAACAATAATCTACTCTTTAATTGATGTTGATATATTTATTGGTGCTGATGGTATTTGGTGTGTGTGTGTGGGGGGGGGTCAAAAAACATCAACCTCCCCAGAGAAAGGACTGAAGGTGTGGAACCTTGACTGTTCTTTCCAAGCAGAGAAAGTCTTAGGTTGGGAGGACTTCAAAGAAAGTCTTTGTCCTTTTCGTGCAATTACAAGGCATAATTACTAAGGAATTTGCAACAAAGGAGCCTAATACAACTTAAGTGACTTTTATTCGCCACTATGACCACACATATCCTGAGAACCATTAGGAAAAGTATCTTACTTCTACTCGGGTCTGTGGGGATCCCTTCTCATTAGGTAGCTAGTTTTAGAGGCAACTCTTCTCTCCATACTCCATAGAAATGAAATGGGACAACTAATTTGGTGCCCAGAGAGGTGCTTGGACCCTGTAAAGCTATATTTCAGTAAGAGCAGAAAAATGCTAAGATGCCACCCAGATCTCCCCTTAATAAAGACTCTGTTGTCCAACTGCTATCAGCAGAGGGACTCTTCAGTAATTCCTTCAGCAGGGGACACCTATTCCACTCAAGTCATGCCCCTTTCAAGGTGGCCTATATCCAAGAACTTGTCAGTGCATCTCAGTCCCTTGGATGACTCTTAAGGGTCACTCTAATTCCAGGTTCAGCCAGGCTAATTCAGCTCAGTTTCTGCCTAGTTCTGTGTCTTCCTCTTTTTTCCAGAGGTGGTGATTACAAGGGCACTTCCATGTAAATATCTTGCACATCAAACCTTTTACCAGAGTCCATCTCCAGAAGAACCCAACCTACTACAGGGACCATATATTTATTTTTCAAATAAGGACAATTTAGAGAGAAACTTGTTGTTAACAATTTTGCTGGGACAATGGAGTTCAACTAATGTCAATCTTGGCAAAGAGAAAACTTTTATAGTAAGTAACCCCAAGTTGTTATTGTTCAGTTGCTAAGTAGTGTCCAATTCTTTCTGACCTGATGAACTGTAGCACACCAAGCTCCTCTGTCTATGGGGTTTCTCCAGGCAAGAATACTGGAGTGGGTTGCCATTTCCATCCAAGGGATATCTCTGGCCCAGGGGTTGAACTCATGTCTCCTGCATTGTCAGGCAGATTCCTTCACTGAGTGACCCAGAAAGCCCAACACCGAGTTATCATACCTGAAGCAGGAAATAAATTTAGTTAGGGTTTCATACTGTGGAAACCCATGTAGGGGGCATAATAGGAACTCTTCATTAATTCATTTTTGCCTTTGAAACCAATCTTAAGTCTTGCCTTTTAAAAATTTTTACATCTTCAAAAAAGTTAATATGTTCACTGTGAAATTTTAAGCTATGCAGAAAAGTAAAAAATTAGGCAGAAGAAAGTACTCAAAATAGCCCTTCCCACCCAAGAGGAAAATATCATTATTTTGGTTGGATGAAAATTATTCTAGCTATGTTCAGAAGGAATAAATGGATAGATGAATGAATGCATGTGTATATAGATTGAACAATTTTATAACAATAGGAGCACATAATACAACTTTTTAAATTATATATAATTAATTATATATGAAGACATGTTTTTATATATATAATGTGTATAATATATATATATATATATATATATATATATATATATATCTTTACTTGTAATGTGAAATTAAAGGAAATTGCAGATTTCAAATAGAGGCTTCTTCATAGGAAGATGAATTCCTCTTCCCCAAATCTCCTGGGTATGGCAAAGCTGGAGATGCAAGCATACTTTGTCATGACTCTGGGTGTCAGGATGACTTAAAGAGAGGTCTGCTTTTAGCTAGAAGGAGGCAGGTAGCCTTGGTGTTGCCACTGAAAGAGTACCAAAGATGCCTCCTGTCCCATACAAACCTACTGCAAGATCTGGAATTTCTACCTTTAGTCACCTATGGGGGAAATGTCCCTCCAAGCAGGTTGTTTCAGACAGGTAGTTTGATGCAGTCAGCAAAGCACTCCACTCAGAGCACGGGACTCAGTCCTTGTCTGGGCCTGCAACAACCTGAATATCTCTTAAGCATTTTGAACCTAGTGTTTCATCTTCCTCTGAAGGTTGTTGAGAAAGTCAGAGGAGAGACTATATAAGAAAAGTTTAATAGCTCGTAAAGCCTGACATTAATGCAGAGTATGGTTAAGAGAGTCATATCTGAGTACAATGACAACATGTCCTGTTTTGCCTGGGATGGTTCCAGTGTATTCCTCTTGTCCAGGCATAATTAACAAAAGCTACCTATTTAACTTTCAAATGTACCATTAAGTCATTGTCTGTATTAAGAAATCTTGCCCAAATTAGGCAGCAGTTTAAAAAGAGCAAATGTATGGACATAGTTGTATGCATCATATGTCTGTGACATTGGCCAAGTTATTTATATTTTGGGAGCCTCAGTTTTCATATCTTTAAAATGGGGGATACAAGTACAACATTCCTCATAGAATTATAATGAATATTAAGTGAGACTTCCTATAAAAAGATTGTAGCACAGGGTCTGACCTATCTTAAGAACTCTCTGTCTCTCTCAGACTCTCTGTGTCTTTGTCTCTTTCTCTCTATAGTAATATATATATATATGTGTGTGTGTGTGTATGTGTGTGTGTGTGTGTGTATGAACAAAAACACAAAATCATAAGTTTTCAAGATTAGAGGAAGTCATGGAAAGCACTGGGGCACTTTCTGGAATGAACAGAGTTAAATGGACAGGGCATCCCTAAGATGGCATTATGTCAATCTTGTAGGGAAGTGCGGGTTCTGATCCTCACAGCTCTTATTGTCTCGTAGGGTTAGCAACTCTGGAGGAGTTTGTGGTGCAGGATGCTCTGGCACTTTTCAAGCTTTTTACTGCCTCAGATCAAAAAGGTCTGAGTGTGAAACTACTATCCAGAAACATCTGTCTCTCTAAATGGCAAGAAGGTTGGGTTTTCCAGGGGATATTTGTTTGTCATTCTCCTCCAAGTAAATAAAACTCACCGAGTTTGCAGAAAACTCATAGCCCTGAGGACTTGCTTTACCTCTGTGAATTTGCAGCAAATAGTTCCCAGGGCAGGAAGTCTGCTGTGTAGAGGGCACTGGTGTTGTATACACGGCTATGTGCTCGGTTGTTCAGTTGTATCCGACTCTTTCGCAACCCCATGGACTGTAGCCCACAAGGCTTCTCTGTCCATGGGATTTCCCAGGCAAGAATACTAGCGAGGGTTGCCATTTCCTTCTGCAGAGAATCCTCCTGACCCAGGGATCGAACCCAGGTATCCTGCATTACAGGTGGACACTTTACAATCTTAGCCACCAGGGAAGATCTCAGAATTGAAGAGGAGAGGGATAAATCTCCTCTGCCACCTTCTACTTTTTTTTTAAATTCATTTTTACATTATACTGGCTTCTCTCATCCCTGACTTGGCTTCACTTTAGGGAAAAAGGAGTACTGCCTCCTTGTATTTTAGGGGCCAGTTACTTTAAATAAATAATTCAAGGAACACCAACATTTGCCCCAGGAAGTTTTTCTATGTTCTACATCTTCAGAACCAGGGGCTTCCCAGGAGGTACAAACTGATCACTAAAGTATTTCTAGGTCTTGAACCTAGAAGTGGGCAGAAAAACAACCAAGGTGTTCATGTCAGAGTCCCTTGAACCTGTGAATGTGTTAAACTCCCTGGCAAAGAGAAATTAAGGTTGCAGATGGACTAAGGTCACCATTGCCAGTGAAGTTGCTCAGTCGTGTCCAACTCTGTGCAATCCCATGGACTGTAGCCTACCAGGCTCCTCCATCCATGGAATTTTCCAGTCAAGAGTACTGGAGTGGGTTGCCATTTCCTTCTCCAGGGGATCTTCCTGACCCGGGGATCAAACACAGGTCTCCTGCATTGCAGGCAGACACTTTACCATCTAGCTATGGATTTGAGATGGGGACATTATCCTGGAGCATCCAGGTGGACTTCATGTAATCATGAGGTCTTTAAATATGGAGAAGGTGGAGAGTGTTTCTCTGTTTCTCAAAGTGTAGCCTGTGAACCATCAGCGTAAAAACCACTTGGAGAACTATTTTCAGTGATAATTCTTGCTCTGTTTCTCCTACCCAAGACTGGTCTGAATTAGAGCCTCAGAACTCCTTTTAACAGTAAGCATCCCACTTAGTCCGTTAAATATTCTCATCATTCACATGTGTAGGCGCAGTATAACTATATGGGTTGATAGATATATTAATCTACTTGATTGTGGTAATCATTTCAAAACATATACATGTATAAAAATGCCACTTTGTATACCACAAAAATATACTACTTCTATTTCCCAGTTCTGCCAATTAAAGTGAAAAAAATGTGAGAAAGGGAGGCAAAAGTGTTAGAGTGATGTCACATGAGAAAGACTGGGTTGCCCATTGTTAGCTTTGAAAATCAAAGGGGCCACAAGCCAGGGGATATGGGCAGCCTCTAAAAGCTTAGAGAAATGGACTCTCCACCAAAACTTCCACAGGAAACATAGTCCTACCAACACCCTGACTTTAGCCCAATAAGACTAGTTTTGAATTATGATCTTTAAAATTATTAGGTTATAAATCTGTGTTGCTTAAAGCCACAATGTTTATGGTAATTTTTCTTTAATAGCAGCAATAAAAATAAACTAATACAAGCCCCTGGGTGCCTAGAACTTTCATAGAGGCATCAAGGACTCAGTAGCTAAGAACAGGCTCTGGAAGGATACTGCCCAGGGCTGAATCCCAATGTTACTCATTATTCGCTGTGTCTCTGGGACAAGTATCTCAATTTTCTGAGCCTCAATTTCCTCTTCTCTAAAATAGGGATAATAACAGTACTTCTATCATAGAGTTTCTGGGAATATTAAGTGTAAGGATCTATAAAAATCTATTTATTACACTACTTCTTTTAAGGACTGAATAAATTTTAGGTATCTGGAAAAATAAAGCCTTCAATTCATGTATGGGACTCCCAATCACTGGTAACTTGTCAAATAAGCAATTATGAAGATTGGCAAAATGCTTTAAAAGAATTGGAATAGTATCTGGAAATAGATAAAGGAATTGTCACATGGTTTTCGGTAGACTCTCAAGCAAATGGAAGACATTTCTATGGAACTGTCTCACTTCACTGCATCCGAACCAAACATATTGAATATGTTACCCAATACTGTGCTGATTATTCTGTATCAGAGGATACACATCTTGTTAAAATTTAATTAAAGGGGAGTTTTTTTGAGGCTGTAGGCAAGTGACCATTAAGCTCTTAGAGCTAGGTAGTACTGGATCATCTCCTTTCCACAAGGGGTGTTGGGCATGGGGAACAGCCCATCAACATAATGACATCTTAGTCTTGAGTTCTCCCGGCTCACTGCTGTCAAAGCCTAATTGGAGGCCTGGGGTTGCTACTGGAGAACAATCATCTCTGCCTGGTAGCACAAAGTAGGAAACAGAGGGATTCTCCTGAAGACAGTTGAAAGGACTAACGTCCTTAAGTGGACTCAAGTTATGTGTGAAAGTTGACTGTCCTCAGCCGCATCTTGTCTTCTATTGGGTTGAGCTATGTATTAGAGCCTGGAGGATTGTTATCAATACTTTCCCACTTGCAAAGTAGAAATAATAAAAACTGCTTTGACAATGATCCTACCAGGCTCCAGATTTCTAACACCTGTACTTATACACTTATAAATATTTGCTTAATATCTGGCTTCCATTAGACAGGAGATCAGAGACTATATTTGCTTCATTCATTGCTGAATCCTAGTCCTGAGCAGTATTTGGCATTCAATAGGAACTCGATACATATTTGCAAAAGTGAACACTATTAGATAATACATAATGTGAGTAAAGCAGGAAGAAATGCAAATAAAGTTAAAAGTTTATTGACCTTGACACTGGATTTTAAATAGAGTTCAAATATTCACCAAAGAGAATATCGGGAAATCTGAATTTTCATCTTAGCCCTGACACTGACCAGAGTTACAACTTTAGTTAATTAGTACATTTCTCTGACCCTCAAATTTCTTACTATAAATATTATATAGAGTAGGTGATTACTGAAATCCCTTATAGAACTAACCTCATAGACCTACGGATGATGCCTTTCCAAACTACTATATTTCATTGATCAAAATTCTGATGCACAATTGTTGCTCTAGAGTTACAGAGTATGCTTATAAATCCTAACACTTGACTATTCATTTCCTCCCTCCTTCCCTCATTTCTGTTTTTTCATGTATTTATAGTTATTAAATGTTTGCTCTGTATGCTGCATTGCAGGCAGATTCTTTACCATCTGAATCACCAAGAAAGCCCTATGTACTTGCTCTAAGGAAGTTTAAAAATAGATTATATACCTGTCTAGAACTAGGCATGCATATTTTGACTGAAGTCTCTATCTTTGATAAGATTCAAATTCTATCCATGTGTTCATTTCATTAAGTGGTTTAAAAAGCTATTTTCCGACCTTGATGCATTATGGAAATGACAGAGACTAATTTGCCTTGAAGAATAATCTTCTCGAAATCAGAACTTTGATCTCAATGATGTTGCCAAACACACACTGGAGAAAGGACTCCAAATACCCCTTTAACTAAGACTTTTGTGCTTCTTTTTTGCTTGAGTTTACTTTCCTGACAAATTTCTTTGCCTTCAACTATAAGTCAATATTTTCTATAGCAGACTGACTTCCATGATGTAAAACAATATTCAACCACATATTACTGCTTTCCCCTCACTATTTGTAGATATCATAGCCTATTCTCTGGTTTTCAGTCATTAACACAACAGTGGTCAAATAGAAAGACCTCAGGCAGAGACCTGACAAGAGCAAGGAAACAGATTATTGTTGGAACTCATTTGAGATATAATAGTATTCCAGCATACTGTACATTTTTGACCTTAAGCAAGGGAAAGCTGATGACTTTAATAGAGTTTTCTTTGTAAACCTTTTTCTTTCTGCTTCAAAAATGCTGACTGTTTTAGCCCTTCCTTTCCTACAATTGCTTTCAAAAGCATATTTCTAAGTTTCCAAGCCAGAGTTCACCTCAATAATGCCTCGGTTAATTGTACGGGTACTCACACTTGATGGGAAGCCAAAGGCTCTCTTTGACAGGATAAAATATAGCCCTGGAATGCCTGTCCTCTCTTTCTTCCACAGAAAGCACTCTACAAAGAAGAGAAAGTGCTTCTAATGTTCCAATTCTTTCAAAAGTAACCCAATAATTACATCTTACACTATCTCACCAAGAAATGAGACATTTCTGTTAATACAGATCTGCATTCAAACACCAAGGCTCAGTTTCCCTTTCTTTCAACATGATTGATGATATAGCATCACTGAGATAATAGAGATCCTGAGGTCCTCGTATGTAACATGTACTTCGTAAACAATAGTCATGGATATGTACTTGTTGAATCTGTTACTGTTGAGTGGGCAAGGAAGTCTTTGGTTTTTGGCTGAAGGCAGTAACCAGATCAATAACAAAGGGAATTCTGCAGTTTGAGACATGATAGGGCCTGCAGTCTTGGGTACCTTCCCTAACTTCCTTGTCAGCCTGATTTCTTATATTCCGAGCATCTCTTAACTTCTTACAACTCCTGCATGTACTTTCACACTCCCTTCCTCCATACTGATATTACTTAGCGCACTGTCTCCCTCTCTCTCAGTATCTCTCATCTATTCTAATCACCAGCAAGGTAAAATATGAAATATGGCTTTCTCCCTCATGAACCAGGGTAGAAATAGAAGTCCAGCTACATAACTCTAAAAGAACCCTAGATGTCATCTGTCACTCAAAGAGCTTAGCTATTAGAAATTCTTCTTCCCCAGGAAAGCCTTTCTGGCAGTGTTAGATGAAACAAAAAAAAAAAGGAATATGGACATCTAGGTGCTAAATCAAGATGTCAACCCTGACCTTTGGGGGTCAGAGACTTCAAAGGTCTCTCTGCCTTCAAAGGTGAAGTAAACATTTTTTATAAATTGAAGTCTCAAGGAAGGGAGGAAGGTGTGTGGATAGGTGTAGGGCAAGAGGTCAAAGGCATTTAGTCAGCTCTCCATCCTCTCTTCAAGCTAGCATCACATAATTATGCAAGTTTAAAATACTGATTAGACTGTGGTTTTGGTTATTTATTCGTAAGCTTTTTAGCAAATTAAATTTACATGACAGATTTTTTTTTTTAATGCATTATTGCTAGAAGTCTTCCAGGAAGTTTTGGGAAAAGCTAGAGAGTCATACAAAGTATTCCAGCATAGTCTTCTTGTTTTCACCTGAAGACATTATGTGATTTTTCTACCAGTCCTCAAAGTACATTCAGGGGGACAACACAGATGAAAGACTTTCACCTCAAGTAACTTCACTTGCCAAAACTGCCCCACAGAATAACAGAAACACCAAAGTCTTTTCCTGTTATGTGAGGCACAAAATCAAAACTCCAAAGTCAACATTTACTTACTATTTTGCTCCTATGATCTACCAGGTCTTAGGAGGGAGCCCCATATTCAGTATTACATCCACCTCAACTCACCATATGCTGATAAAATACAAGGTAGAAACTTCTAAGGGCAGGGGAATTGATTTCCCACAGCAGGAATAATGATTACTTCTTAAATGCTTCATAAATAAAACTGTGTTAATGCCCTTATCTGACTACCTGGTTTATATATTTTTTTTAAATAGAGATTATGTGAGTCTCTACCTTTTCAAACTTTTAATGGTTCCCTGTTACCTGAAAATTCTAAGCAAACGTCATTCTTGACCTGATGCCAATTTACCTTCCCAAATTTAGTTCTCCTTGCTCCTCAGTAAGTATTCTATATCCCAGTTAAACAAGACTTCTACCTGTGTGGGAAGTTTTCTGACCCTCTACCTTTTTCTTTTTTTTTTTCGTTTTCCTATCCTAGGATGACATTTAAAGAGGACATCCCAACTACTAGTGACCATCTCAAATACTTCCTTTTCCACGAATGCTTTCTTGCCTAAATCTTTCACAAACATACAAAATTATTCCTTCTTTTGTACTTCCATAATATTATCACTCTGTATATTTTGAGAAAAGTATTTTCTCCTAACATTTATTATTAGGAGAAAAGGCAAATGGTTGTCTGAGAAGGCCTTACAAATAGCTGAAAAAAAAGAGAAACGAAGGCAAAGGAAAGATATATCCATCTGAATTCAGAGTACAAAAGAAGAGCAAGAAGAGAGATGAAAGCCTTCCTAAGTGATCAGTGCAAAAATAAATAAATAAATAAATAAATAAATAGAGGAAAACAATAGAATGGGAAAGAGTAGAGATCTCTCAAGAAAATTAGAGATACCAAGGGAACATTTCATGCATATATGGGCACAATAAAGGACAGAAATGGTATGGACCTAACAGAAGCAGAAGATATCAAGAAGAGGTGGCAAGAATACACAGAAGGACTATACATAAAAGATCTTTATGACCCAGATAACCACGATGGTGTGATCACTCACCTAGAGCCAGACATCTTGGAATGCGAAGTCAAATGGGTCTTAGGAAGCATCATTAGGAACAAAGCTAGTGGAGGTGATGAAATTCCAGTTGAGCTATTTCAAACCCTAAAAGATGATGGATGCTGTTAAAGTGCTGCCCTAGATATGCCAGCAAATTTGGAAAACTGAGTAGCAGACACAGGGCTGGAAAAGGTTAGTTTTCATTCCAATCCCAAAGAAAGGCAATGCCAAAGAAAGCTCAAACTACCGCACAATTGCACTCATCTCACATGCTAGCAAAGTAATGCTAAAAATTCTCCAAGCCAGGCTTCAGCAGTACGTGAATCGAGAACATTCAGATGTTAAAGCTGGATTTAGAAAAGGCAGAGGAACCAGAGATCAAATTGGCAACATCCACTGGATCATAGAAAAAGCAAGAGAGTTCCAGAAAACCATCTACTTCTGCTTTATTGACTATGCCAAAGCCTTTGACTGTGTGGATCACAACAAACTGTGGAAAATTCTTCACGAGATGGAAATACCGCACCACCTGCTCTGCCTCCTGAGAAATCTGTATGCAAGTCAAGAAGCAACAGTTAGAACTAGACGTGGAACAATGGACTGTCTCCAAACTGGGAAAGTAGTACATCAAGTCTGTATATTGTTACCCTGCTTATTTAACTTATATGCAGAATACATCATGTGAAATGTTGGGCTGGATGAAGCAAAAGCTGGCATCAAGATTGCCGGGAGAAATATCAATAATCTCAGATATGCAGATGACAACATCCTTATGGCAGAAAAGAAAGAGGAACTACAGAGCCTCTTGATGAAAGTGAAAGAGGAGAGTGAAAAAGTTGGCTTAAAACTCAACATTCAAAAAACTAAGATCATGGCATCCAGTCCCATCACTTCATGGCAAACAGATGGGGAAACAATGGAAACAGTGACAGACTATATATCTTGGGCTCCAAAATCACTGCAGATGGTGAGTGCAGCCATGAAATTAAAAGACGTTTGCTCCTTGGAAGAACAGCCATGACCAACCTAAACAGCACATTAAAAAGCAGAGACACTACTTTGCCAACAAATGTCCATCTAGTCAAGGCTATGGTTTTTCCAGTAGTTATGTGTGGGTGTGAGAATTGGACTATGAAGAAAGCTGAGCACTGAAGAACTGATGCTTTTGAAGTGTGGTGTTGGAGAAGAATCTCAAGAATTCCTTGGACAGCAAGGAGATCCAATCAGTCAATCCTGAAGAAATCAGTCCTAAAAATTCCTTAGAAGGACTGATGCTGAAGCTGAAACTCCAATACTTTGGCCACCAGATGTGAAGAACTGTTTCCTTAGAAAAGACCCTGATGCTGGGAAAGATTGAAGGCTGGAGGAGAAGGAGACAACAGAGGGTGAGATGGTTGGATGGCATCACTAACTCGATGGACATGAGTTTGAGCAAGCTCTGGGAGTTGGTGATGGACAGAGAAGCCTGGCATGCTGCAGTCCATTGGGTTGCAAAGAGTCAGACACAACTGAAGTGAACTGAATATTTATTATAATATTGACCTACTCTTTTAATTCTGTGTTTGTCTATAAGTTTCTTGAAAGTTGGGGTTGATCTTAAATATCTTTGTTGGTCATACAATGCCAAGCAGAGTGCTATGCCTTGCTCACAGTGGATATAGAGTATATATCTTGTAGAATTGACAGAATTTAAAAGTAGGAATACATAGCTGAGATTCCAAACAGAGTTTAATGAATATGGAAATTACTAAAGTACAATAATATCCAATATGTTCCAGTGTCCAATAAATGCTAAATTGTATTAAATGGTGGTTTAAATTTAACATGACAAACCCGAGTAACAAAAGTTCAGGAGGCTTCTAAATACATCCAGTTTGCTCTAGATTCCTTGATTCTAGGGGGAATTATAAATTCGGAAAGAATAGAGGCTATATATTCAAAAAGAAGAATTCTATAAGGATCTAAGTCAGTAAAAACAGTTAAGCAGAGAGTGATCTGTAGCATAGGGAGTATAACTCCAAACTGGCACTTGCCAAGAGCTGCCAGCGACTGAACAACAACACGGGCAATTGCCGTCTACCTCTGTGGAGATGAGCGCTGTGCTGCTGCAGCTGCTAACCTTCAACACCCACTGCGGGGAATTCAGAGTGGAGAGTGAGGCCGTCTGTGCTTCAGGGAAACTGGCGGAGTAGGTCTTTGGATAGATACTTTCAGGAACTGATTTCATGATCCCCATCATTGCATTTCCTCATATCTAGGAAAGCACCAAATTCCTTCATGTTGACATCAGCTCCTTGTGACTAGCAGAAAACCTTCTGCATAATAAACACCTGATTGCATTAAACTTTCCCTTCACCAAAATCTTATATGTTGACCTTCCCCCACGGCCTCTTTTGGAGTAGTCTCTTTGAGCTATTTGAAGTGCTATCGCCCAGGCTGCAGTCCTCATTTTGCCCCAAATAAAACTTAACTTGCAATGTTCACGTTGTACATCTTTTTTAGTTGACAGGGAGGATTTTTTTTTAATTGTGAACTGGGGTTGAAGTAACTGGATGTGTATTTAAAATCAAATAAATTTGGATGTATATGTCATACCAGAATGTACCCACAAATGATCCAAGGTTTAAATGTAAACAATGAAGCCTAGATATTACTGGTAACAAAACATGAGAAGGTATTTATAATTATTTTTTAATCTCAGTTTCATAAAAGAAAAGTTTGAACTTCTGAATTTTCTGTCATATTTAGAAAAGTCTGCTTAATTATAACAAAAATAATAGTAAGGTTAAATATCAGAAACTGCTATAGACAAAGAAGATGAATGAATAGCAAATTGGAAACAAAATTAAGACTGATATTTCAAACAGCCAATTTTCATGATATGGAATGACCTTTATAAGAAAAATACCAAATATTTTTAAAAATAAAAAAAATTAAAATATTTAAATTTTAATTAAATATAACAATTAAAATTTAACAAAATAGGAATTGGAATGGCATTAAACATGTTAAAATATTTCACACATGATAAAATACATGCAACATAAAATTATACTAAAACTATTTTTCATTTATAAGACTGTCAAACTTAAAAAAAGTCATGTATTGTCAAGGCACAGATTAAATGAATAATCTTTTACGTTGCTGGAGAAGTATACATCTGTACAATTCTATATAGCATGTTATATAATCAAACATGCATCAGAATTAAAATGCACATACTATTTTGTAGAAAATTCACTTTTATGAGTTTAGCCTAAAGATTCCTTCTAAATGATATCAGTGGAAGGATATTTACTGTTTTGCCATTATCAAAAAAAAAAAAAAAAAAGACTGATTAAAAACAAATGTCAATCCACAGTGAACTGAGTAGACAAATATTACATTTAAAAACAGAATATGCATAATAAGAATGAGTAATCAGTCCATGAACTGATATGGAATGATTTCCAAGATTTACTGTTAAATGAAAAATAAGTGTAAAGCAACGTTTATTTGTGCAACATGAGAGAAAATAATATGTGTCTAGTTTTGGTTTATTTACAAAATGTTTCTGAAAAGATAAAAAGAAACTGATAAAAATAGTTGCCTCTGGGAAGGAAACTGGCTGTTGAGAGGTCAAGAGTAGGAAAGAGAAATTCAAAAATAAACAAACAAAAAATAAATAATGGAAAAAGGATAGTGTGTCCTTTTAATAGGATGCCAAATAAAAATATATATTCAATGGCCATTAAAAGAACAAGAAAGAAACATTGTGAACAACTCAATGCCTACAAACTTGATAACAGATGAAATAAATTTATACCTTGAAAGAATTAAAAAACTCACAAAAGGAAAAAATGGATAATCTAAATAAGTCTACAACTATTAAATACTTTTAATCAATAAATAATAATCTCTCATTAAAAGAAAGTAACAGGCACAAATGATTTCACTGGTGAATTATACCAAACATTCAATAAGAAACATTTAAGAAATTCTCTATAGTCTCTTTCAAAAAATACAAGCAGAAAGGAATATTTCCTAACTTATTCTATGATGCCAGCATTATTCTAATAAGAAAACAGATAAAGACATTAAAAGAATGAAAAATTACATACCAGTATCTCTTAAGCATATATGCCAAAATCTCAACAAAATATTGCCAAATTGCATCTAATAGTGTATTAAAATAATTATGCATTATGATCAATTGTGCCTTATTCCAGGTATACAAGACTTATTCAAACTTCAAACACAATTTAATCATCACTTCAACTGGTTGAAGAAGAAAAATATAATGATACTATGTGATGCAGAAAACTGTTTGACAAAGTTTATCCATTCATGATAAAAACTCAACAAGGTAGCAATAGAGGGAAATTTCCTCCATTTGTAAGTAACATCTATAGAAACATTCAGCTAATATTATACTTAATGATTACAAACTGAAGGCTTGACTGGGGACAAAGTAAGGATGTACCCTTCTTTGCCTGTGATGAACATTGTAGGTGGAAGACCTAACTAATTCAATGAGACAAGAAAAGGAAATAAACAATATGCAAATTGCAATTGAGAAAATTCAGCTGGTCTTGTCTGCAGACGATATGACTGTCTATGTTGAAAATCCCTGGGGATCAAGGAATAATTCCTGCAACTAATGAAAGTTTATAGCAAGGCTACAGGACAGATGATTACTATTAAAAAGTCTATTGCTTTTAAATCAGCAAAAACTAATTGTAACTTGAAATTAAAATACACAATGTCATTTATATTAGCATCCAAAATGAAATATTTAGTATAAATTTACACACTATTTTTAGGATCAGTATGTATGAAGCCATAAAACTCTGGTAAAGAAATCAAATAAGAGCTAAATAAGTGGAGAGATATCCTATAGTCATTAAATTGTAACACTCAATGTTGTTACAATTTCAGTTATTCCCATCTTGGTCTATGGCTTCAGTTCAATCACAATCAACATCCCATCAAGCTCTTTTGTAGATGTCAACAAACTGTTATTAAAATTTGTATGGAAAGGCAGAAAACAAAGCAAACTAACAAACTAACAAAATAACCTAGAAGAAGAATAACAAGGATGGAGGACAAACTACTCAATTTCAAGACTTACTATAAATCTAAAGTGATCACAGAGGCTAGAATTGTTGAGACAATAAACACAAACAGAATAGACAGTCTAGAAATGGATATACAAACATCCTCAAATGAAAGACCCCTCCTTCAGCAGAATAAAAAGTGATGATTGAGGGAGACTGAATTAAGAAGGCAAACTGGGCTGATATATCCTTCTCATCCATGAAATTACAAAAATTTATTCAATTATAGAAAACATGCTAGACAATGAAAATCATAGCTGCCAAAAGACACAAAAAATTAAAGTGATTCTGAAAGTAAGACAGCATAGGAAATGAGATCTACAGAAAAATAACTAAAGAAATTATGCAAGAGACTACTCTGAAAATGCTTTTTAAAGCAAAACAAATGAGTAAACAAACAAAAAGCACTAAGAATTACCAAGTAATCAGGAAAATACAAATCATGAAATGGAAACATCAAACTCAATAAGCAAAAAATAAACTTCCCTAAAAAGACTTGATAGAATAAATTGAAATGGGACATAGAATAAAAAATATAATACTCTTACAACTAGTTCAAAGTCAGTGACTGCGTACAGTAAGATAAGATACCTTGGGGTTTACATTCCTAATTTTCATAAGTAATATGAAAGAATACTAGAATTTAATACAAACAAAAACATCAAGATAGGAAACTATAGACTCCCAAGTTAAGGGTGGTGAATATTCAAAAGATGGGTGAAAGATCATGCTCAAATTCTAGATGGGCCACAGCTTGACTTTAAATTTGCCCAATAACCAAAGAAAAGAGAAAATATGGTTAGCTTGTGAATTATAGAGTTCACAAGATTTAAAGTTGAACAACATTTAAGAGATTTAGAAGTAGGTCTCACAAGGAAAGTTGCAAGAAAATTTCCCAATGAGTTTTTAAAAAGGGGATGTATTCATCACCATTTCTTAAATTAATGTAATAAATCTATTAATAGAAAAGTTTGTTATGTTCCTCAGTGGCAGGAATTATAATAATTTTTGAAAATGCTTTACATTTTTTAATTTTCAGGAAGACTAATGAATTTTAATTTCAATGGCTGGTTAGAGGGAAATTCCAGTGGTTTTTACAGAAACACAGGATAAAATATTGATTAATGTAGCATTTCACAAGTAAGTAAAACATGGTTCCTCAATACCTGGAGCTTAATTAGGAGGCAACCAAAGGTTCTGTCTTTATCAAAGAGGATTGTTTTTTATTATTTGTTTTCATCATAAGGAGAGAAACCTGGGAAGGGGTGATGGGTTTGACTGGAAACAGTTTTGAAATTAAGAGTATTCATAAACTATAAACACTGATTATTATGTCTAGTTTGAATTATGGCTATGCATATTTGATTACTGAATTCTACATAATGGTATAGCAATGAGGTGTAATTACATTTTCTTCAAAGTACTATTACAAGATAGAAGAACATTGTTTAACTTTATTATGTGTTCCTTTTGTATTATATTTCTAGCAAATCAAGATTTGATTAATTATTTAGTAAGAGCTGGCAAACCAATCCAGCAATCTTTGCACATAAAGTAATTCTAGTTCCAATAAATGTGTTTTTGTCAAATGACTTCTGCTCGCATTATTTATATCAACATATGAAATGGGCCTACAACAGCAGAGTAGTGGGCTTCTTTTTTACTTTGTCCTGTCTTTGTAGACAAAGAGGAGAAAAGCAAAAACTAAAACATATTTAAGAAAAGGTTGAAAAAATATTATGTTTGTGTTTAGTTGACAGCATATAGATCAAACAACAGAAGCAATAAAGGCACACAATGCTTACTTTTACCTTCAATCATGGAAATTCTTTATGTCTACTGAAGAAAAAAAAGCACCACTAGTGTTGAGTATATTAAACTGTAAACCAGAAAGCTTACATCATGTTGTAAACTTAGTTCCAAGCAGTTCCAGTCAGTTCAGGTTTAAAGGCCACGGCAACACTGGCGTTGATGAACTAGGAGCAGTTTGGATGAAAAGTGCTGCAGCTGAAAAGTGGATCGGCTTACTTTCTTGACCACCATTTTCAGATTTAGAGCAGTCAAATTCTGGAGGTTTACATGTGTTGAAATCCTTCATCAGCTAATAGTTCTCTGTACTGTGGGAAAAGTGCACGATTGATTGAAAGCATATGTTAAAAAGTTCATTGATATATAATGTGACAACAATTTCAGTCCAGCCCAGGAAGTAACTTATGAGAGTTTGTCACTGTAGCAACCCAAAAATCCACATGGAGGCAAATGCTGTATGACAATGCAATAAATTAAAAGAGTAGGCTATATATTCTCATTCACTCAGTCAATTAAGGATACACTGAACACATTATTAATGACAGGTATTCTATCAGACACAGGATGGGAAAAGCTTCTGCCCTTGTGGAATATACAATACATGGAAAAATAGCCTAGGATAATGATCACACAAATCAATGAAAATTGAGCTCACAAAGGTTAAAATAGAATAATGTACCTCCTGATGAAAACACATGAGACCACCTGGGTCACAGTTCTCCCAAAATATCAAAACCAAAGAGAAAGGAATATGTTAAATGTTATTATAGGGTGCAGTGAGAGAATTGGAGAAATTAACATGGCAAATAACTCATGATTCTTCAAAAAACAAATGCAAAACCAACAACAAAATAAAAGAATCATGTATAAAAACATATTTTAAAAAGATGCCAATCCATTGTAAAGTGTTCTTCTTTTCTGGTTCATGTTTAGAATCCTGATTCAAATAAACTGGGATGAGAGAGAAAAAGGGGGGTCAGAGACAAAGAAATAATGACTAGGTATTTTATAATACTATGAAAATATTGAAAATACTGTAGATTTTTATATGTGATAAATGGCATAATATAAGGAACTTGCAATATACATTTTGCAATATGTATAGAATTTATGTCAAAATAGTAAAAGAGAGGGAAGGGGGGTATTAGGTATCAGCTCAGTTGTCGCTCAGCTGTGTCCAATTCTTTGTGACCCCATGAATCGCAGCACACCCGGCCTCCCTGTCCATCACCAACTCCCAGAGTCCACCCAAACCCATGTCCATTGAGTCGGTGATGCCATCCCACCATTTCATCCTCTGTCATCACCTTCTTCTCCTGCCCTCAATCTTTCCCAGCATCAGGGTCTTTTCCAATGAGTCAGCTCTTCACATCAGGTGGCCAAAGTATTGGAGTTTCAGCTTCAACATCAGTCCTTCCAGCGAACACCCAGGACTGAGCTCCTTTAGGATGGATTGGTTGGATCTCCCTGCAGTCCAAGGGACTCTCAAGAGTCTTCTCCAATACCACAGTTCAAAAGCATCAGCTCTTCTGCGCTCAGCTTTCTTTATAGTCCAACTCTCACATCCATACATGACCACTGGAAAAACCATAGCCTTGACTAGATGGACATTTGTTGGCAAAGTAATGTCTCTGCTTTTTAATATGCTGTCTACGTTGGTCATAACTTTCCTTCCAAGGAGTAAGCATCTTTTAATTTCATGGCTGCAATCACCATTTGCAGTGGTTTTGGAGCCCAGAAAAATAAAGTCAGCCACTGTTTCCAGTGTTTCCCCATCTATTTGCCTTGAAGTGATGAGACTGGATGCCATGATCTTAGTTTTCTGAATGTTGAGCTTTAAGCCAACTTTTTCACTCTCCTCTTTCACTTTCATCAAGAGACTCTTTAGTTCTTTACTCTCTGCCATAAGGGTGGTGTCATCTGCCTATCTGAGGTTATTGATATTACTGCCGGCAATCTTGCTTCCAGCTTGTGCTTTTTCCAGCCCAGCATTTCTCATGATGTACTCTGCATAGAAGTTAAATAAGCAGGGTGACAATATACAGCCTTGATGTACTCCTTTTCCTATTTGGAACCAGTCTGTTGTTCCATGTCCAGTTCTAACTGTTGCTTCCTGACCTGCATACAGGTTTCTCAAGAGGTAGGTCAGGTGGTCTGGTATTCCCATCTCTTTAAGAATTTTCCACAGTTTGTTGTGATCCACACTGTCAAAGGCTTTGGCATAGTAGATGAAACAAAATTGGTCATTTTTGAATCTGGATGATGAGTGTATGCTGGCTTATTGTATTATTTTCTCTTTTGCGTATGTTGGAAATTTTCTCTATAATAAAGAAACCCTTTCTCAATAGTGTCATAGAGGAGTAAAAGGGAGTATAATATATATGAAAGAGAAATATCAACCTTAGGACACAGACTCATGAAAGGCTCTTCCAAGAAGGTGACATTTATTTTATAACTAAAAAATAGGTAGGAGCTATCCTCTTGATATAAAGTAGAGAAAAGTGTTTAATTCAGGGTAACAATATATATGAAAATCTTTGAAGTGGAGAGAAGTTAAGTGGATTATCAACAGCAAAAAACTCCCAAAACACTCAAACTGAAGCTGAATAAAGCAGGGTAAAGCAAAGAGTGCTGCTAATCAGCCTATCTGCTGAATCACACAGAGATTTAATGCCTTTTAAAAATATTATATACATATTATAACGAAAAATTTCGAGCTATAAATAAATCAGATCAGGTAAAAACATTACTTATAAGATACTAAAGTACTATACACTGAATATTTGTGTCCCCTTCCAAAATTCATGTATTGAAATCTAATCCCTAGTCTAGTGGTCTTAGGAGGTGGAGACTTTGGGAAATGGTTAGATCATGAAGGCAATGAGATTAATGCCCTTATAAATCTGACCCTAGAAAGGTCCTTCACCCCCTCAGCCTGTGAGAACACAGTGAAAACCAGGAAGTGGGCTTTCTTTAGACACCAAAGTTACCAGTGCAACTTGATCTTGGATTTTCCAGCCTCTAGAGCTCTAAGAAATAAATGTCTGATGTTTATAAGTCACCCAGTCTGTAGTACTCTATTATAGCAGCCTGGACAGAGGAGACAAACACTTGTCACAATTGCGGAACATCAAGAACAGAGGCAAGAAGAGCTACGTGGCTATCACAGAAGTTGAAGTGAGCAATGATGGAAGCAAGGACCAGGAGGAAGGTATATACACACAGAGAACTGGATGCAGTGAAGAAATACGGTAAAACGATAAAGGCTTGTGATGCCCCAGGGGCGTATAAGTGAAGGACAAGTCAAAGAATACTCCCAGGCTTCTGGGCAGTGAATGGAAATGCTACAAGCTGCATAATGCCACTATTCACCAAAACATGCAAGAGCCCACGTAGGGGAAATAAGCATGTGTTTAATTTTGGACTTGAAAAGTTTAAGGTGCTTTGTAATGTAACAGAGGCCATTTTATGAAACAATATTGAGCTCAGAAGATGGATCTTGTCTGGCAAAATAAATGTAAATGGCTTGTAAAGATGCGATCAATAAGGAAAAATGTATAAGCAAAAGAGCATCAATACTTAAGTCCCAAGAAGCTCCAAACTTTAGTATCCTAGCAGATGCCCTTTGCTTCCATGTAGATGTAGAAAGTTGAATAAGCCACCTAATATACCCATTACAACAAACAGAAAAATCTGTATAGACCAAACAAATCATATTTCAAAGAAACCAGAGCACCATGTGAACCATAGGCACAAACGAATTGAAATCTCGGAGGCAAGGGGGCCCATCCAAACTGGGTTGGCTATCACTGGCCATGTTCAAGACTGAGGGCTTCGTAGAGTTGGTCATAGCATGCATGCGTGCTAAGTTTCTGCAGCCGTGTCTGACTCTTTGTGACCCCATGGACTATAGCCCACCAGGCTCCTCTGTCCATGGGATTCTGCAGGCAAGAATACTGGAGTGGGTTGCCATGCCCTTTTCCAGGGGATCTTTGCAACCCAGGGATCTAACCTGCGTCTCCTAAATTGGCAGGGGGGTTCTTTACCACTAGCACCACCTTGGAAGTTCATCATGGACTTAGTATCAATTTTGGTTCACACATATTTAATAAAATAATTGAAAAGATCAGCAAACTCTTGACAGAGAAATAAAACACTTGGAAACAGATTGAAAACTTACAAAGCCTTGAAAAGGCAGCCAGGGTATGATCAGGAGGTTTAAGGACTAGAAAGCATCTTCCAAAAGGCAGAAGAGGAAAAAAAAAAACCTTCTATAATCTTTTAGTGCTTCATAGGCAAAATCTTGCCAGAGAGAGAGACCTACTTCAAGAACATATTTTGGATCTCCCTCAGATTGCTTACTGAAGTTTCAAAGAAAGAGGCTACAGAGCAAAGTTCAAAATGCAAGGGTGGAGCTGAATATCCTTTATTCTTTTTGGAGATGAGGAAATAGAGATGCTCCAGGATTGAAATAACAAGTCAGGGAATTCCCTGTATGAGAAAGAGGGACAAACCAGAAGTGGCCTTACCCTTACTAGAACATCAAACATAATTCTTCCAGTCTTAAAAGTCTAAGATCAAGATGTTATCAGGGCTGATTCCTTCTGATGCCTCTTTCCCTGTTTTAAAGATGACTGCCTTCTTGCTATGTCCTTATCTGATATTTCCTCTATGCTTACATGTATCTGTACCCATATTTATCTTCTAATAAAAGAACATCAGTCATATTGGATTAGGACCCACCCATAGGACCACATTTTACCTTATTGTCACATTCAAAGTACAGGAAGTTAGTACTTCAACATATGGATTTTGAAGGGTTAAAATTAAGCCCAGAACTATATGTAATTTATATGTCAATAAGTAACAAAAACATGTAAATCAAAGGAGAAAATTTAAAGGTGAGTAGGAAAAAAAAAATCAGAAATTGAGACCAAAATGAAACAAGTTCGAAATAGGAAAACCAAGAGTTTGTGAATTAGCAGATCCAAATAAAACATGATTTTAAAAGGATGATGTTCTCAAATGAATCAAATGTTCTTGAGATATTAAAGTGAGGATCCAGAAATGTATTTTGTCTTTACAAAAGGGAAAGCCACTGTTGACCTTTGTGAGGGCAGTTCTACTGGAGTAGAAAGGGTTATATATATATTCAAGTAGGTTGAGGAGGGAATGGGTGGTGAAAAAGAAGAATAAGAATGAGGACACTTCATTTGAGAGATTTACCTGAGAATAAGAAATGAAATAGAAGTAGCTGGAAGGAAGTATGGGCTTGAAAGTAGTTACTATGGTTTTAGTTTTGACTGAAGTTTACTTTTAATAAAAGATGTAAAAGATTTTGCATGTCCTATTGCTGGTGAAATGTGGGGAACAGTGAGGCAGTAGTGGAAGATACATAGAGGAGATCCATAAGAGCTGAAAGTGAGTTGGGATCCAGAGCATCAGTTGAGTAGTTTGTGTTTGAAGAGATGGTCAGCTCTTGCATTGTCTTATCTAAGTATATAATAAATTATTACTTTTACCATTTTTCCAAAAATAAAAATATTTTTACAATTCTTACAACATATCTTAAAATTCACAATCATTATCCTTATAGTTTTAGACAACCTGTATTTATTTAGGTTTACTTACATTTCCCTCCCACCCCCACTTTATATTTAATTTGCTTCCTTTTTAATCTGGGATTATTTTCCTTCTAGTTAAATGACTTCCTTTTGTATTTCTGTTATTGTGAGTTATTCTGACACAGGCCTCTACATCATAGCCAGAAGCAAAAGTCTTAGCCGTTGGTCCTTCATTATTGTTGTTGTTCAGTCGCTAAGTTGTGTCAAACTCTTTGTGATCCCATGGACTGCAGCGTGCCAGGCTTCCCTGTTCTTCACTATTTCCCAGAGTTGGTCCCTCATCTTGAGTTCAATAAATCTTAATTGGGTACAGCTCTTTTTCTCACTGAGAAAGATGACGGGGAAATGAGAAAGAACTGCTAATAGCAGAGAAAGGATAAGGACCTGCAACCAACTGTTTGTATTCGAAGTTGGAATGTGTACTGAATAGAGGCAAAAGTACATTTGGGCAAAGATAAACAGAGGGAGGAGTAATAATGATAGGTGATAAAGGACGATGAAGATGATTGTTGATTCTGGTATCTGCAGATTTAAGCCCAAATTCCAAGTCAACCCTCATAAACTTGGTGACAATAAGGGTAAACAAAACTTGTATAAATTTCCAGTCCCAGTCCTAAAATAAGAAAAGTAATGCTTTATTTTATGGAATGGATATAAAGATTAAGATAATAATATATTCAAAATTAGGATATATAAAGCCTGTTATCTAATAAAAGTTTTATAAATTCTGCAATTATTAAAAATTCAAGAAGGGTTTCATGGACATTGTATGATGTATCATTGTAACACTGTATTATGAAAAATAAGTAGATCTTCAATAGGATGTTATTAATAGACTCAGTAATCTGCCTGGTAAAATATCAGCAAGAACAATGGATGGAGGTATGAATGAGACTACCATGTTCATGGCACAGCAAAGACAAAAATTGCTGGCTCTGGTGCCCTGAGATATCTAGTACAGCACAATTTTGGAGGAAGGTGTTTTGTAGCATCATCACAGAAGGCTTTGGGTGCCATGAGAAAGTAGTAATTCATAAAATAAATTGGAGATGTGTCCTGAGTAGATTAAACATCATTATGGATAATGTGCCGCAGTTATTAGTTGATCATCTTACCAAGCAAGTTCAGACTTTTTAAAAATATATAGTTATAAAATGCATGGTATAGAAAGAAGGATCATCCAGGTCTTCTAGTTCTACAATTGTCTGCCCACATCTCCCACTTCCCACTTCACTGCTAAGCTACCTTGGTAGACTGATCAGCGAAAAAAATTCTCACCAGGAATAGAATATTTCATTTATTTTTCTCTTAGAAGATTTTAGATTTTCTTTTTTTTTTTTTAACCCTAGTTCCCAGTTTTTCTTTTGCAACACAGTTAAAGCGTCTGCCTGCAATGTGGGAGACCTGGGTTCGATCCCTGGGTCGGGAAGATCCCCTGGAGAAGGAAATGGCAACCCACTCCAGTATTCTTGCCTGGAGAATCCCATGGATGGAGGAGCCTGGTAGGCTAGAGTCCACGGGGTCGCAAAGAGTCGGACACGACTGAGCGACTTCACTTTCTTTCTTACTGCAGAAACCATAGAACAGACATTCTTTCTTCCTTTCCTCCATGTCCCCCCTGTCTTTTTAAAAAGTCTGCATCCTTGTTTGTACATAATACATATATATATTACATATAGATCTATATCAATCTATCTATCTATATACCTGCCACAGCTGTTAGAAACACAACTTTGCAAATCAAAGAATCACCAAGGAGATTATGCTTTCTGCTTTGCTAAACCAATAGATAGTATATACCATGAAATGATAAATTTATCACATCTGGTGCTAAGTGAAATTCTCTGGAATCAGAATATGACAATCCAGATACACGGCTTTGGGTGTGGAGTAGAGGTAAAGCCTTGTGCATGTGTGCATTAGTCACTCAGTCATGTTTGACTCTTGCAACCCCATGGACTGTAGCACACCAGACTCCTCTATCCACGGAATTCTCCAGACAAGAATACTGGAGTGGGTTCCTATTTCCTTCTCCAGGGGATCTTCCTGATATAGAGATCGAACCTGGGTCTCCTGCATTGCAGACAGATTCTTTACTGTCCAATCCACTAGGAAAGCCCTAGAGGTAAAGCTTTAATACATGGTAACAACTCAACTTTTGTAATTTCTCTGCTCCCTCCCTCTACCACTGACCACCTTTCAGAATTATGACATATCTCATTCAAGTATACTTGAAAACCATTTCTGAGAGGGATTTTAGGTAGATTTGACTTGGTTATATGATTCTGGATTACTCAGTTTCTGATGGAATGAGTTTATCCTCTTCATGTCAGGCAATGATTTGAAGGAATCCACAGAAAACCACTCATTTCTTCAAGTTCTAATTTAGGTTGATTTCTTACTATTTTGTAAATGCACTAAACTAAGTGTTCTCAGGAAGTATACTCACAGAAGGTAGCAGTGGATATGGGTGTAAAAATCATCAGTAACCCTGCTCTACTAGGAGCACTTAAGAAGACACTTCCTGAGGCTGACAGATTTCAAAGTATCATGAAAAAGATGGTCAATAAATATATTTAACATACAGAGGGCCATAGGGAGGAAGAAGTTGGCTTGTTTACTATTGTCAAAAGCCATAGTACAAAAGGTATTTATTGGTAGATATCATCACCTTTGACTATGTAGATCACAACAAACTGTGGAAAGTTCCTCAAGAGATGGGAATACCACACCACGTTACCTGTCTCCTGAGAAACCTGTATGCAGGTCAAGAAGCAACAGTTAGAACCAGACATGGAACAAAAGACTGGTTCCATATCGGGAAAGGAGTACATCAAGGATATATATTGTCAACCTGCTTATTTAACTTATACACAGAGTAAGTACATCATGCTAAATGCCGGGCTGGATGAAGCACAAGCTGAAATCAAGATTGCCAGGAGAAGTATCAATAACCTCAGATACACAGGTGACATCCCCCTTTATGGCAGAAAGTGAAGAGGAACTGAGGAGCCTCTTGATGAAAGTGAAAGAGGAGAGTGAAAAAGCTGGCTTAAAACTCAACATTCGAAAAACTAAGATCATGGCATCTGGTCCCATCACTTCATGGTATATAGATGGGGAAACAATGGAAACAGTGACAGACTTCATTTTCGTGGGTTCCAAAATCACTGCAGATGGTGACTGCAGCCATGATGTTAAAAGACGCTTACTCCTTGGAAGAAAAGCTATGACCAATCTAGACAGTATATTAAAAAGACATTACTTTGCTGACAAAGGTCAGTCCCTTGGACTGCAAGGAAATCCAACCAGTCCATCCTAAAAGGAATCAGTCCTGAATATACATCGGAAGGACTGATGTAGAAGCTGAAGCTCCAATACTTTGGCCACCTGATGCGAAAAACTGACTCATCTGAAAAGACCCTGATGCTGGGAAAGATTGAAGGCAGGAGGAGAAGGGGATGACAGAGGATGAAGATGGTTGGATGGCATCACTGTCTCAATGGACATGAGATTGAGCAAGCTCTGGGAGTTGTTGATGGATAGGGAGGCCTGGTTTGCTGCAGTCCTTCGGGTTGCAAAGAGTCAGACATGACTGAGCGACTGAGCTGATGGTCAGCTTGGGCTTCCCTGGTGGCTCAGACAGTAAAGGATCTGTCAGCAATGCAAGAGATCCAGATTTGATCCCTGGGTTGGGAATATCTCCTAGAGCAGGGAATGGCTACCCACTCCAGTATTCTTGCCTGGAGAATTTTATGCACAGAGGAACCTGGTAGACTACAGTCCATGTGGTCCACAAAGTATAAGATATGGTTGAGCGACTAACACTTCACTTGCATTGTCAGTTTAGGTGGACAGCTGGAGTTATGTACAAATGGACAGACATGTAAGAAATTACCCAAGAGAATTTCAGCCAATTTTACATGGCCATTCATTTGTGATGCTGTAAGTGATATCAATACATTTTATACGACCAAATCACCTTAGAAGTCCCTTCCAACATGAAAGCACTGTTTTAAAACCAAGGTGTACTTTGGCACATGTATGAAATCCCTCTTCTATTATTCCTAAAAACATCTTTTACTGTCCAATCACCTCTTAATGTTAGAAATTTCTAAAATCCAGGAAACCCTTTAATTGGCACCACTTGAGATTTCTCAAGCCCCAGTGCAATTGTTTTTCAAAGTATGTTCTTAGATTCCCCTACAGAAAAATCACAGAAATAGCTCATTAAAAATATACATTTTAATATCCCACCACAGATATACGGAATCAAAGTCCTTAGGGATGGTTACCAGAAATATGCATTGAAACAAGCCCTTTTCTCTGGGGTAAATCATAAAACTGCTACTGCCAAGAGCAAGGAAACTCAGCAAGACAGATCTGTGGTTCCCAGTCTTGGCTCCATATAGACATATCATTGAAACTTCAAAGCAAATACCTAAGCTGGACCCTACAACAGGATAATAAATTGAAAGCTCTAGGGATGACATTGCATTTTCTTCCTTAGGAGGACCAATTTGAGTATCACAACTTTTGTAACTCCACAGCACTTTGTATAGAATGTTATTTTTGTACTAATCACATTTTTGTAGTTATTTCTGTTTTAGTGTCTTCATCACACTGCCCCATGATCACCTAGAGTGGGAATAACAACTTTAGTATACACAGTAGGCACCAAGGACATACACATATTTAAAGGTAAGTGAAATATTGTAGCAAAGTATAGAATTTGTACATGCTCTCAAATAATTTGTTGAATATCAAAGTTTATTTTATGCTTCCTGGGAGAAAATTTTTGAACATATATTTTGGTAGTCTATTTCTCCATTTCTGAAGCTAAAGTATCACTCTAGCATATTTTAGACTACTCAGAAGTAGTACCATATTTTGACTACTCAGAAGCAGTCTTTTGACTAAACATTAATAAAGTTTCTAAGTCATAAACAAACTAAGATTTATCACTTGTCCGAGGGTTGACATTGTCATTACTCTTAATTACTCCTTAACTTTCACACCTTATTCACTGTTTCCCCAGAGAAGGGAAATGAGTAGAGTTCTGCTTTAATAAAAAATAAATTCTTCCTGAGGTTACATCTTGTATATTCAAAATAGCTACCATATTTGTAGATGGATCACATTGATCTCTTTTAGGGGTCACTGAATAGGCAGAAAGGGGGTAAGCAAATATATACACACACATGTGCATCAGCACCCACACATATAAGCGCCTGACAGGCAGGACAGCAACTCAAAATCTACGGGTCTAATTTTTTAAAAAATATTTTAAAACCATTTAAAAGCCAATGTCTCATAGTCACAACTTGACACCTGGCCCAAAGACAATGCATGTGCAAATCTAAAGCCACAGAGGAAACATCAGAGTTTCATCTTCAAAATAAAGTAGAAACTCTTCAATGCAGTGCCTGGGGGCTTCTCTACATCTTACTGGAGCTCAGCAGTGAGGGAACTTGGATGAATGGACTTCTGCTCACACTAGATTGAAGGCTTCCTTGGGAGCAAGAATCCCATCAGTTTTGTTGGCTACTGCATGACGAGAGCTTAACACAGTGCCTGTTACCTAAATGCAGTTCAGTGTTTATTAATGACTGGATGAAAGTCATGCTCATGAAGCATTGCACTGACAACTGATATATCAGAGCTCTGTAAAATAAGAATATGGAAAAAGTCTTTCTAGTTCCTAAAGCCAAATGTTTCTTAGAGGTTATTCAAAGTTGCTTTAGAGTTTACTTCACAAATAAAATATAACCTGAAGGCTTACTATAGTAAAGAATGACCAAGAACTCCAGACAAAAAAATATTAAAACTTAGTCCTTTAAAATTGTATAATGAGTGTAGAAGCAAAGATGCTTCTTAAAATAATCTTAAAACCCTACAACAGAAGTGGAGAAAAAATTATGTTAGAGAATAATTTTTGATGGATTAGAGTTAACTAATTTTCTAGAAATCAGAAAGGAAATACAGAATTAGTTCCATAACATCTGCCATCCAACTATTTCAGTCTAATATTCCTAACACAAAACATGTATCAGGCACAAGAGGTGATTCTTCCCACATTACATAACTAAGACGTTGACTTTGGCAACAATTCTTACATGTAGTATAAAACAGATTACCCGTTTGCAAAGATGGATGCCTCAGATTCAAAGAGAAAGGACATTTCTGTAGCTGAAAATTGCATGTAGCTTTCCCAGAGGGAAAAATCCATCTTTAACTGCAACTTTTAACACTATTTACATGACCTAAAATACATTTATAAGAGCCAGTTGGTGTTTTCATGCCTTTGATTTGGGGTAATTATTTTTCTAGCTGGAAGATTTCTAACATCTTTCATATTACTTTTGCTATAAACAGAAGACTTTCGATTTTCAGCTTCCTCTCTGCTTAAGAAAAAAGAAAAGAAGAGGTATTCTCTCAAAAATCATTTTCACAGCGAAAAATGATTCCCCCAAGATAATTAGGCAAGAGGATGGTTAATTAACACAGCTTGAGGAAGTAATCCCATATCTGACATAGCCATGGGTCAGAGTCATTTAGACCCATTAGTTTCATGAACATTTATCTCCCACAGATTGGCTGGGTGCGTGTAGCTACTACCTAGCGACTACACAACACAACAGCTACAGCTCCATGAATGGTCTCCTTGCTTCCATTCATGTTGATGAAACCCGTTCTCCAAACAACAGCCAAAATGATCTTTTACACAGAATCCCTCCCAGTGATTCCCCCTGACATTTAGAACAAAACAAAAATTTTACTCCATGTTCTACAAGGTCCTAATGATCTAGTTAGGATTATATAGGAAAATTTTGAGACAGAGAAAGTATAAGCTTTAGATGTATGTAGTTTAACAGGTTTAACAGGTTTGACCTGTTAAACTACATTTAGTTTCAGTATGCATTTAGGGGCCACTATTCAACCTACTGCAATCATCAACCAGATTTGAGTGAAAAAAATCTCACATGTTGCTTACAATATTATAATATATTCATCTTATGTGTAAAGTTGAAAGAAAAGGAATTAAAAATGATAGTATCATATAAACACTAGCCATTTTCATTCTATTTTTCCCCTCTGTTCCTGTATTTAGACTACTCAGTTGTATAAATTTTAGTAAACCTTATTTATATCCCCTCCTAACTAGAATCATCCCAAGTTTCTGCAGCAGAAACACAGACTCTGCTACTGAAATTGATTTATGGAGACCTCAGGAATCTAAAAGAAGTATCATTTTCACTCAGATGGTCTTTGTTTTGGATACCTTTGCTTTTGCATCTCAACATTAAAAATTAAAGCTTGGGCCAACATTATTAAACCTGTATGATTCTTAGAGGTACATCAAGAGCAAAAAGGAAATCATTATCTATAGATATAAGAAATCAGCCTGGAGAGGAAGGAAGAGTCCAGAAATGGGCATCTCAGAACTGGTTGCCCAATCTGGTTGCCTATCACCTGGCAATTCAGAGGCTCCTCTCATAGCCTCAATCTCTGTCTCCTTTTCAGTTTCACCTTGGAGTCATCATATTATTAGCCTTGGTAGAAACAAACTTTGGGATTTTTTATAATTATTGATATATTGTTTTTCAGTTTCTGCTTCTACTAGTATTATTTCCTTTCTTCTACTTTTTTGGGATCAAACCAGTCAAACCTAAAGGAAATCAACCCTGAATATTCATTGGGAGGACTGATGTTGAAGTCGAAGCTCCAATACTTTGGCCACCTTATGCAAAGAACCGAGTCATTGGAAAACACTCTGATGCTGAGAAAGATTGAGGGCAGGAGGAGAAGGGGGTGACAGAAGATGAGATGGTTGGATGGCATCACTTATTCAATGGACAAGAGTTTGAGCAAACTCCAGAAGATGCTGAAGGACAGGGAAGCCTGGCATCCTGCAGTCCATGGGTTCACAAAGCATCAGACATGACTTAGTGACTGAACAACAACAATCTTTAATAATAATTCTTGTCTTAAAATCTGAATTCTCTGATATAAATTTACTATAGCTTTTTTTGGCTAGTGTTTATATGATACTATCATTTTTAATTCCTTTTCTTTCAACTTTACACATAAGATGAATATATTGTAAGCAACATGTGGGATTTTTTTCTCTGAAATCTGGTTGATGATTGCAGTAGGTTGAATAGTGGCCCCGAAAAGCATACTGAGTTAGCCCCTTTTCCCTACTCCTTTATGATGACTAGTATATAGGTAAGATTTTTGGAGTTCCAGATATCATTTTGAAACATAAGGCATCTTAAAGTTAGAAGATATGTGATACAAGTTGAAGGGAGGAAAATCATAAGAAGACTGGATTTCCACTGAATGCTAGTCCAAATTTCTGGCTCTTTTCTTCTATATTCTTAAAGTTACTATTATTCCCATACAATATTATGAAGAGCTGACTCAAAGTCATATCTGAATACAATTTCAGAGAACTATTAATACTTAAGTAAATCTGTTATCCTTATTCTGATATAAACAGACTTTTGTGCATCAGCCAATAACAGATAATATTAAAACTCAGTACATAGTTTTCCACCAAAATATCTCACCAAGTATTAATATAAAGGACTTCCTAGCATCAAAACATACATTGATTGGAAGAACGCTTATGTAAAATCAATTTGGATTTTATTATATTTATCTACTGTATTACTTGCTACTTCTACTAATATTTCCATTCACAATTTTGCTCTCTTCTTTTTTCCTTTTTCTGTCATATTAGGTTTCCTTGGGGTTCTATAAATATTCCTTCTACTAATGATATGAGTTGTGTGACAGTTAACAGCTTACATTATTTACAGTCTTTGCTTTTTAGAGTAAAACAGGAACCCATCAAATGCGATAATTTACTCAGCTGCAGAACACAGGGTACTCCAGTCCTATTGAAGAGAAATAATTGTTATGATTATTTAGTTACATACACAATGCCTGTTATTAGCTATTTATTGATATATGACTACTTGAGATCTACTGCCTCTCATGTAAGTGAGAACACTCATTTTTCAATCAAATGTAATTTCCAATGCTGGTACATGGAAAGAAATTTAACTCTTCCCATCAGATTTATTGGATAGCACCATTCTTGCCAGATTTCATATTGACATGTAATCTATCTTAATGTCAAGGTTTTATATTTATAATTGTCAGATAAAGCCTAACCTCTAACATGTCAATAGCAGGAAAGGATACATGTTGAAAATAGAAATTTACATATTAGTTTTGAATCCTTCTCTGGAGAAATCAGTAACCTGAGGTGTGCTGCAACTTGGTAGTATTCTTTGTGGTCTTGGAGGAACAGTTACCACAAATAAAGTATAAAACTTATAACTTCTGAGAGTGCCTGCATTCAGTCTTTACTGCAGGGTTATCAAATGAGAATATGGGAAAATGGAACAAGGTAGCTGGGCAGAGTATCTAAGCTATCCCACCATCATATTTGGGACTTAGATGCATATATACTCTAGCTGAAGGAGAACAAAACCATCCTTTAACCACCAATATCCTTTTGTAATTAGTGAAAATTACATTCTATACTGAGTGGTAAAGGACATCAAGAAAAAAATCAGAATTAGGTTCTCACATTATCACCTTAGATATTGAGATTCCAGAAAGCGCCATCCCTCTGTTAGGGATGTCTTCTAAAAGAGATTCACTGGGGAGATCTGTATTGCTTTCTGGTGGGTGGGGAAACTACAGAAATGTACAAGGCTTATTCGTGCTATTTTCTTCCACCACAAAGTCCCAGCTATTTCAGTTTAGAGCTTTATTTTTTGTTTGTTTGTTTTATCACTGCTAAATCTTCCCTGATATCTCTTTGTTGTTGTTGTTGTTGTTCTGGTTTTTTTTTTTCCATTTATTTTTATTAGTTGGAGGCTAATTACTTTACAATACTGTAGTGGTTTTTGTCATACATTGACATGAATCAGCCATGGATTTACATGTGTTCCCCATCCTGATATCTCTTAAGTGAAGTGAAGTCGCTCAGTCATGTCTGACTCTTTGCGACCCCATGGACTGTAGCCTACCAGTCTTCTCCGTCCATGGGATTTTCCAGGCAAGAATACTGGCGTGGGTTGCCATTTCCTTCTCCAGGAGATCTTCCCAACCCAGGGATTGAACCCCGCTCTCCCGCATTGCAGGCAGTCGCTTTACTGTCTGAGCCACCAGGGGAAGTCAAAATGCATGCTCAGCACGGTTTGTGGCTCTCTGCTCCCCAAAGGGCCCCACGAGAGCCCTGTTTTCCTAAGGAGAGTGAAGCAGAGGAGAGCATGTTTGGAACCACAAGACTTCAGATAACTTAAAAACCCTCCTCAGCAGTTCTGACTTCATTCAGCCAGGCTCTTCTGTCCATGGAATTCTCCAGGCAAGAGAGTACTGGAGTAGGTTACCATTTCCTTCTCCAGGGGATCTTCCCCACCCAGGGATCGAACCCAGGTCTCCTGCATTGCAGGCAGATTCTTTACCAACTAAGCTACTCTTAGCTCTGTTAATTAGGAAAAAAATTTAACTATTTTAGGCTTCATTTTTTTTTCTGTTAAATATGGAGCAATAATAGTATTTATTCCAAAGTGTTACTGTGAAGATTAAATGAATTATATGACATTTACTTAAAACAGAGCCTGAGCGACAAAGTAAAATCTGAACATTAATGACCATTCCCATTACCATCATCATGCTGATTACCATCACAGTTATCCCAGCATTCATCACTGATCCTTAACCTTGAATTCTGAGTTTTATATAGTTTACATATAAAAGTGGAGGACTCACTGCATCAGGAAAGCATCCCTGATATATTTCTTCTTGACTAGGTGGTGGAGCCTTATTATTTCTGAATGTATTGAGTGAATGAAACTAATCCTGCTGGCCCTATTCACAAATGGTTGGACTAGGAAATGGTTATGAGTTGAAGATTGAAAAGAATCATATATTATGGAAACAGATACACACACATACAGAGAGAGAGAGGAGCCCAGATTCAGTAACCCTCTATCTCATTTCCTTTTTCTCTGAAAACTCGTTATCTAATCCTCTTTTCCTGGCATTTCTACTTGTCCACTGTCCGATTTATCCATTAGCCTAAATCTACAAGCTTGAACTCTGATATAATGAAAATAATTATTACAATAATATCTCCTTGCTCCTACAAGAGATCCTGCATTTAAAGGCTCCTCGTTAGCTCAATCTACTTAGGCTGTCAAATATTATTTCTTAGAAAACAAAGTTGCCTCATTTAGCTGATTTGTTATCTCTTCCTTGGGACAGTGTTTTTTGTTTTTGTTTTTCCCTTTAATAATGAAGACAACACTCCTTGTTTAAACACAAATTTTTAACCCCTGGCCTCAAAATTTAATTCATATGCCTTCAACCAGACCTCACTGGCTCAACATAGGAAAAAAAATATATGTATGTGTGTGCGTGTATATATATATACACGCGCACACATATGTATTATCCAGAAGCCTAAAGATGCAATTCACTGAAGGGTAGAACATTGTCAACCAACTATTTTGAACGTTAGAGAAAACACGTTTCAGATTAAGAATTAGTTTATGTAAATTACTTTCTCACATGTTACAGACAGTCATTTATCTCTGCAACTATTTACTTTAAGATACAAATTTAATATGGATTAAAACTTATTTTTAAAAAATGCTTCTTGGAGACACCCCAGTTGGACCTGAATTGAGCTTTACATGATATGTCATTTCTATTTCTTTACTTATTTAATCCATCACTTGGCAGATGCATTCTCAGGAAGCATTTACACTTCCCCTAAATGCCTTAGAACTTGAACGAGAGAAGGCACTAGAATTTTAAGTCACATTTGGACACCCACACAAGCTAACATGGCACCCAACCTTCAAATGTGGCAGAAGAGGGAAAGCATAATGTATCAGAGAACAGCATATACAACAGCATATGGATTACTGGTGGTTATATCAACAAGGCAAGGTAGTTGTCAGCTGTGCTGTTTCTCAAGATGGATTGCAGGGATCAAGACAATCCCATGACATGAAATGTCACAACTTAGCTTTTATTCTTTCACTAGCCAGTAGGAACAATTATAAAAAAAGAAAAAAAAATAGAATTTGGGGATTATGTTATTGCCTATTAAAATGCTGCAGTCAATATGCTAGCAGATTTGAAAAACAGCAATGGCTACAGGACTGGGAAAGGTCAGTTTTCATTCCAATCCTAAAGAAGAGCAACGCCAAAGAAATGTTCAAATTACCGTACAATCATGCTCATTTCACATGCTAGCAAGGTAATGGCAAAATCCTTCAAGTTAGGGTTCAACAGTATATGAACAGAGAACTTCCAGATGTACAAGCTGGATTTCGAAAAGTCAGAGGAACCAGAGATTAAATTGTCAACATCTGCTGCATCATAGAAAAAGCAAGAGAATTCCAGAAAAAAACATCTACTCCTGCTTCATTGACTACTCTGAATCCTTTGACTATGTGGATCACAACAAATTGGGGAAAATTTTCAAAGTGATGGAAATACCAGACCACCTTACCTGCTCCCTGAGAAACCTGTATGCAGGTCAAGAAGCAACAGTTAGAATCAGATGTAGAACAATAGTAGTGTTTGTTCCTCAGTTGTGTCCAACTCTTTGCAACCCCTGGACTATAGCCCGCCAGACTCCTCTGTCCATAGCATTCTCCAGGAAAGAATACTGGAGTGAAAAAAAAAAAAAAAAAAGAATACTGGAGTGGGTTGCCATTCCCATCTTCTCAACCCAGGGATCGAACCTGGATCTTCTGCATTGCAGGACGATTCTTTACCATCCGAGCTACGGGTGAAGCATGAACTGGTTCAAAATTGGGAAAGGAGTACATCAAGGCTGTATGTTGTCACCTGACTCATTTAACTTCTATGCAGAGTGCATCATGCAAAATGCTGGACTGGATGACTCACAAGTTGGAATCAAGATTGCAGGGAGACATATCAACAACTTCAAAATGCATATGATACTACCCTAATGGCAGAAAGAGAAGAGGTACTGAAGAGCCTCTTGATGAAAGTGAAAGAGGGGAGTGAAACAGCTGGGTTAAAACTCAACACTCAAAAAACTAAGATCATGGCATCCAATTCCATCACTTCATGGCAAACATATAGGGAAAAATTGGAAATAATGGCAGATTTTATTTTCTTGGGCTCCAAAATCACTGCAGACTGTGATTGCAGCCATCAAAATAAAAGATGCTTGCTCCTTGGAAGAAAAGCTATGGCAAACCTAGACAGGGTATTAAAAAAAAGCAGAGGCATTACTTTGCTGACAAAGGTCCACATATTCAAAGCTGTGGTTTTTCTAGTAGCTATGTATGGGTACGAATGTAAGAGCTGCACCATAAAGAAGGCTGAATGCAGGATTGATGCTTTCAAACTGTTGTGCTGGAAGAGAAGTCCCTTGGACTGCAAGGAGATCAAACCAGTAAATCCTAGTGGACACCAATCCTGAGTATTCATTGGAAGGACTGATGTTGAAGCTGAAACTCCAACAGTTTGACCACCTAATGCAAAGAGCTGATTTATTGGAAAAGATTCTGATCCTGGGAAAGATTAAGGACAGGAAGAGAAATAGGTGACAGAGGATGAGATGGTTGACGTCATCACCAATTCAATGGACATGAGTTTGAGCAGACTCCAGGAGACAGTAGGGGACAGGGAAACCTGGCCTGCTGCTGTCCACATGGGTGCAAAGAGTCGGACACAACTTAGTGACTGAACAATAACAACAGAAGTAGAAAAGAATGCTGTGACAGCAATCTGTAAAAATTATCTATTGAGTCAAAGATACAGAAATACTTTTAAAACAACTGTTGTGCTTGCTTTTGCTGTGCTTGGAACATGGAATAGTCTCTATTTTCAAGTAGAAACTAGCCAGCTTGAAGTGACAAGACTAGACTATGAAAACAATTGGGATTCAGTACTGGTGCAACAGGTTGAAACTGCGCCATCATTCTAAGATCATCTTATGCAGAATATCATGGTTAGAAAAAAAGAGTGGATTCAGATTTAAAGAATCTGTTTTTTCTGACCACCAAGGGCAGTAAAGTCAATCTAAACTGCAGTCAGCAATATGGTTAGTTCTATGTCAAAATGGTTCTCTAGAAAGAAGGATGCCTGCGTCAATTGCTACATAATTTTAGTTACCATGTGCTGTATATGTTGCTAGATTTTATTGATTCTGGAGCTTTCACACCTGTCAGCTCTCTAGAAGGAACTGTTCCTATTAAATCTTCGTCCACACCTTTAGGGGTCCCAGTCTCCTCACCTGGAATAGCTTAGTCATTTTTTCCAACCATCCAACTTCTCATTCTTCAGGGCACATTCAAGTTCTTCTTTAGTGGAGCTTTCTCCAGTAGTAGTTATCTTTATTTTTCAAGTGTTTGAGGGTTAATCTTGTCTCCTTCCAAGTATATTTTAAAAATTTCCAGTTTATCAGATGTTTCAATTGCACTAATGATCACAAAGGAAACGTGAGTTGTGGTTTGTTTGTTTCTTTTCATTATTGTGCAATCATGTTGGAAGTTTGGCCAACAGAATCATAGAATGGACATGAAAGTAATAGACACATTTATAGACAGGGTCCTAATTAAAATATAAAATCCTATTTATGATTCTTCTATCTCTTCCATTCCAGGGTAACATCTGAAGCTCTTGTAAAGGATATTTAGGACCAAGCTCAAAGACTGGAGCCCCAAGTCAGAACCTTTAGAAGTGCTGCATAGCAGACTTATCCAAACAGCAATATCAAAACTAAATCTTATGTCAATGAAAAATAATCTCATATTTTAAAACAATTAAAGTTTTTTTAATTACAATAAAAAGTTAATTACCCTGAGTGATATACTGCTTCCTCTATTATTCATTATACAATTTAATACATGCTTGACACTTAGAACCATGCTTGGCACATAGTAATACTTAATAATGCTAGTTGCTATTATAATTACTACTACTAATATAGTTCTACTAATGTAATCCTTTCAACTAAAATTCAATGAGTACTAACTAGGGAATAAGCATGTTCTAAGCACTGTAGAAAAATTAAGTTAATAAGTAAACTGCCTTTGTTCTTAAAAAGTTCACAGTTTATTAAAAATAATAATTATAGTAATAAAATATCTGGCATCTATTGAACAAAGCCTCCTTAAAATAACAACATATCACAACTCATTTACAGTTGTAAAAACTAAGGCACAAATAGATGAAATGCAGTGCCTGATTGTCACAGAGTTGATAATTGGAAGGCCAGCATTTACATCTAAGTTAGAAAGTCTAGCTTCAGTGCCCATGCTTTTATTTTTCCATGCCACTCTGCCAGTGAGAATTATGTGACTTGATGGAGGAGCTGTGTAAAGAACATGAAGAAGACACTTCAGGGAGAGGGTGACACTAGAATGCAATTTGACAGATGAGCAGAAATTTGCCAAGTGCATTATAGTGTTAAGGATACAATGTTTAATTAATAAATTATTTACTGTGGGTTCTCATTGATTAATGAAGCTAATTTTAGGAACCATTGGACTAGACAGTGTAACAGCTCTTAATTGGTAATGACTCTTAATTGTAAGAAGGAGAAATCCAGCTTAAACTGTACTTAGGAAAAAGGAGGGAAGTACTTATGAAGTCACACGAGAGGCTCAAATGATATAATCAGGACAATGCCCCTCTGTCTGCGTTGATTCTTATGAAGACCTTCCCCCCATATTTGGGAGGAAAAAAAAGTGGACAACATTTACTCAGGGCTTATATTTTATGGGTCTATTAATCATTACAGAAAAAGTACTGAGATGGAGACATTTTCACTGCATTGATTCTTTCTCCTAGGCACGCAGGAAGGCCCATTTTCTAGCAGCATTTCCATTTTGTTGGAGTCATGTAACTGAGTTCTTGCCAATGACTTGTGGGAGGAAATTATCTAAGTTCACTTAGGCTTGGTTCTTACACACTTTTCTGTGTCTTCCACCACCTTTCCCTGGTGCCATGATCTTGACAACCACGTTTCATATGGTGAAGTTACAAGAAAGAGTATAGCCCAAACCAAACAGGATTCTCCTTGACTTATAAATATATCTTTATTTTGTTATGTTGCTAAAATGTCAGGGTTAATTTGTTACTGTAGCATATCCTAGCTTATGCTGGTTAAAACAATACCTGATTGATGTGAGTTTCAGAGGTAAACCTTGGTGGACTAATTTGTCTTGCATGCTAATCTCTGAATTACATAACATGCAAGAGTTCAGAACAATCCAAATGGCCAGGTTTAACTTGGAACTGCTTATTTAACTTATATGCACAGTACATCATGTGAAATGCCAGACTGGATAAAGCACAAGCTGGACTCAAGTTTGCGAGGAGAAATATCAATGACCTCAGATATGTAGATGACACCACCCTTATGGCAGAAAGTGAAGAGAAACTAAAGAGCCTCTTGATGAAGGCAAAGAGGACAGTGAAAAAGCTGTCTTAAAACTCATATTGAGTTCAAAAAAATAAGATCATGGCATCCTGTTCTATCACTTCATGGCAAATAGATGGGTCAACAATGGAAACAGTGACAGACTTTATTTTCTTTGGCTCCAAAATCACTGCAGATGGTGACTGCAGCCATGAAATTAAGATGTTTCCTCCTTGGAAGCAAAACTATGACAAACCTAGCCAGTGTATTAAAAAGCAGAGACATTACTTTGCTGACAAAGGTCTGTCTAGTCAAAGCTATGGTTTTTCCAGTACTCATGTATGGATGTGAGAGTTGGACCATAGAGAAGGTTGAATGCTGAAGAATTGATGCTTTTGAACTGTGGTTTTGGAAAAGACTCTTGAGAGTCCCTTGGATTGCAAGGAGATCAAACCAGTCAATCCAAGAGGAAATCCATCCTTAATATTCACTGGAAGGACTTATGCTGAAGCTGAAGCTCTAATACTTTGGCCACCTGATGGGAAGAGCCAACACATTAGAAAAGACCCTGATGCTGGGAATGATTGAAGGAAGGAGGAGAAGGGGACGACAGAGGACAAGATGGTTGGATGCCATCACTGACTCATGGACATGAATTTGAACAAGCTCCGGAAGATGAAGAACAGGTATGCCTGGTGTGCTACAGTCCATGAGGTCACAAAGTGTTGGACACGACTGTGCAACTGAACAACAAACTTGGAACTACCCAAAAGTAAAACAAAGAGAATGTTGAGGGAGTCAGAATGCAAAGGACCAGACATGGGAAAAAATTGTGTACATTATACATTCTATAGTCTTTAGCTTATGGTAGGTAACTCATAGTTAACATAGTTTTTGATTAACTAGAAGATTAGTAATTACATATGTATCTACCAACATCTGAAACAATCTTACTGAGAATAAAGCTCGGTGGTCTAGTTCCACAAATTATCTGTTCAACTTCTTAACTTGATAACCAAAAATTTTTTTCTGCCTGAAATTTTTCTACTCACTCACATCTTATTTCATGTCTAGGAGTTAAAGTTAATTCAGTCATCTTATTCAGACAGAGATAGGCTTTATGTACATTTCTTATTTTTTGCTAACATTATCATCTGACTTTGTTTTTATTAAATATTAATAAATTAGTCTTCAGGAATAAGACTAAATTTCTTTTCTTGCAAAACCTATGGAAGCAGAAAGTAAAATTGAAGGGATCATGGTTGGTATGGTGCTTGAGGGAATCTCATCTACATTAACCTTATTCTGGAACCAGTTTTTTTTTTTTTTTTTCACAGATAATATCTGTGCACTTAGGAAATAAAAAGGGAATGCTAGAATTCTGAGTACACAGAAGAATCTAGTCTTTCTTTGTACTGTGAGTTGTATAATGCAATCAGAGGAATCTTTAAAGGAATATGACTTTTCTCACTTAAATTTCAGATTTTTTTGAAAACTACTTTTACAATTGGGCACAATCTTAAAGAGCAATTCCTGACATGTGTAGATTACTTTTCTTAAGCTATCTTTTTTCCTTATGCTCTAAAACCATATTTGGCTTCACACTACCAGTTGGCACTATACTGCATTCTTTGAAGGATTTAGAGTAATCAGGCAGGGAAAACAAGAGTTCTACATCTAAATGCCTAGATCAGTAATATAAGTAATAAGTTAATTCGTAACTAAGAAAAAATGCTAATCTCAACTGAGAAGTATACCCTTGATAAATATGAATGAAAAGGGATTTAAAATGGCACAAAGAATGAGTCTGTCCAAGAATAAAAGTTTTAAAATAATAAGGTACTCTTATTCGAGGCATTCAAGTATGAATTGAGAAAAAAAATGTGTGCAAGTTTTCTTTGGAAAGATATAGACATCACATGGAGGACTGGGCTAAACCATTATTAATATCATTATCATCACCATCATCCTCCTCCTCATCATCATCATTGGAAAATGTATTCTCAGCATTCTTGTACAAATGTTCTCTGTGATTTAATATTAGCTAACATGTATTAAATAGTAACAATTTATCAAACATAGTAATAACTTCACATAGACAAGCAGGTTTGATGCTCATAACAAGCCTATGAGGTAGAAACTGCTATTATCCTAACACATGCATATATTCAGAAATTTTTCAGACCAATAAAAAAATTAGAAAATAATTGCAGGAAACACCCCATATTTACTAACTGCTCCATGTCTCTCCCTAGGTCTAGGCTCCCTAGGTAATATACCAAACCATGTGAAGAATGGGTACATCCAATAGCAACACTTCTGCATGTGCATCTCAAGAACAAGAATATTGGAGAATCCATCTCTCAGTAACAAAGACATTCCCCTACAGAACCACAATACTACTATTTTACATGAAAATAGACTTTGTTTTAGAAATAGATTTTCTAAAGTCTATTTCTTGAAAACATACTTCTATTATTCTCATTAGCTCAAATAATGTTTTCTCTCTCCCTCTTCTATGATTATTCTTCAGTCTTTCCTGTGGAAAAGGTGTCTTCTTTTCTTGTACAATGGAAGTATGAATAGTCATTAACTGCAGTGCACAATTGAAGACCCTTCTAACATATAGAAATATACAAATAATATTTTTGAAATAATTAAAACACAAGAGCTTCCCTGCAGGTTCAATGGTAAATAACCTGCCTGTCAATGCAGAAGACATGGGTTTGATTCCTGGGTCAGACAGATCCTCTGAAGAAGGAAATGGCAACTTACTCCAGTACTCTTGCTAGGAAATCCCATGAATAGAGGAGCCTGGCAGGGTACAGTCCATGGAATCACAAAAGAGTCAGATATTACTTAATGACTAACCAACAAGTGAAGCCCAACTTCACTACCTATTTAAGGTTTGCTTAATTACCTAGTAAGTTTAAATTTAACAATGAGAACCAAAAGGCAGATTTCTTTATGGCAAGGCTAAGGACTCCAAAATAAATTCCAGATAAATTAAATTAAAAAAAAACACTGTAAGACACTTGCCAATATGTAGGCAAATAGTTTTCATAAATATGAAAAGAGATAGTCTAAAAATATGTGCAATTAAATCAGAAAAGAACTAAAAAACTTAAATGCAGATATAATAATTTTCATATCAAAACATAAACTAAATTAAAAGGCAAACAAGGTCAAGGAGAATCTTTGCTCTCTAAAGAGCTTATATATTAATAAAAATTACACTAAAATACCAATGGGTAAGTAGGGAAAGGGGATAATGTGATTTATAGAAAAAGGTATTTATTAATAATATTTATTTAAAATGTTTAATCATATGAATATCTAAATAAATTAAAATTAACAAAACAATAAAATACTTATCCAGCAAATGTTCAAAGATATTTAAAAAATCAAGTGTTTGCAAGCATGCAAGCAAATGATACTTTTATTCATCCACTGTGTGAATTTAAATATTCCCATTGCTCTTTAAGAGACAAAGTAGAATATAGTATCAATAACCTTAAGAATAAGTCTATACCATTGACTCATTATTTCATCTTACAGGACCTATCCAAAGAATGAGAAAATCTACCAAACAAATATATAGAAATATATTATGCAAATCAAAACAAATAATGATTAAACAAATTCTAGTGTAGTTATAGAATGGCATTATATTTTACTATTAAGAAAATTATTAAAGTATACCTTAAATGGGAAAATTATACTAATAAAAAATAAATAACTTAGAAATGATGTTTTATAAAATTTATATAAATTATTTATATGATAAACACATGATGTGAAGTCACTCAGTCGTGTCTAGCTCTACTTTGTGCGACCCCATGGACTGCATCCCACCAGGCTCCTCTGTCCATGGGATTCTCTAGGCAAGAGTACTGGAGGGGGTTGCCATTTGCTTCTCCAATGATAAACATATAGCATGATATTAACTATGAATTATAAACACATTCTTTTTTTTTTTTTTTTTTAGTTGGAGGCTAATTACTTAACAACATTTCAGTGGGTTTTGTCATACGTTGATATGAATCAGCCATAGATTTACACGTATTCCCCATCCTGATCCCCCCTCCCACCTCCCTCTCCACCCGATTCCTCTGGGTCTTCCCAGTGCACCAGGCCTGAGCACTTGTCTCATGCATCCCACCTGGGCTGGTGATCTGTTTCACCCTTGATAATATACATGCTGTTCTTTTGAAACTTCCCACCCTCACCTTCTCCCACAGAGTTCAAAAGTCTGTTCTGTATTTCTGTGTCTCTTTTTCTGTTTTGCATATAGGGTTATCGTTACCATCTTTCTAAATTCCATATATATGTGTTAGTATGCTGTAATGTTCTTTATCTTTCTGGCTTACTTCACTCTGTATAAGGGGCTCCAGTTTCATCCATCTCATTAGGACTGATTCAAATGAATTCTTTTTAACGGCTGAGTAATATTCCATGGTGTATATGTTCCACAGCTTCCGTATCCATTCATCTGCTGATGGGCATCTAGGTTGCTTCCATGTCCTGGCTATTATAAACAGTGCCGCGATGAACATTGGGGTGCACGTGTCTCTTTCAGATCTGGTTTCCTCGGTGTGTATGCCCAGAAGTGGGATTGCTGGGTCATATGGCAGTTCTATTTCCAGTTTTTTAAGAAATCTCCACACTGTTCTCCATAGTGGCTGTACTAGTTTGCATTCCCACCAACAGTGTAAGAGAGTTCCCTTTTCTCCACACCCTCTCCAGCATTTACTGCTTGTAGATTATTAGAGAAATGCAAATCAAAACCACAATGAGGTACCATTACACGCCAGTCAGGATGGCTGCTATCCAAAAGTCTACAAGCAACACATTCTTTTATTAAGTAAATATTCTGAGTTTAACTCTGAAAGTAAGTTAAAAAAAACACTGAGTGGGGTTTTTTTTTTTTTTTTTCATTTTTGCTTTCCTTTTTTGTATCTTCCAAATTATTTCCAATAATCCTATATACATTACACTTGAAGTTTTAAGTGTGTATAAACTTTAAAAGTATATGCTGCATTCAGATGATCTTAGTGGTTGGAAAGTGACTTCAGGTTAAATGAGGTGAATAGTTATAAGTAAGGTATAATGATTTCATACACTGATTTGTCTTTTGAAAGCAGCAGCAGGTGCATCATATTTTCTTTCCATCCTCTGTTGTTTAAGTATGCTGACACTTTACTGGGTCTCAACCATATGGATGTGCTTACTGGCACAGTAACCTAGTGTGCATTTGTCAGCCTCAGCAAAAGCCTCAAAAGACAGCTTGGAAGCTTCTTGACATTCATATCGAAGTCAGTCCAAAGCAGGTAGCCCATCAGTGATTGATTATCTCTGGGAACACTGGGGAGTTTTACACTTTATACATACTTCTCTCCCCTTGGGATATTTGGCATTATCTGTATTCATGTCTATCTGGCACAAAAAAGACTCACTAAATACATCTCAAAATTGTCTTCATTTGCAAAATGCACACATTTTGTTCATCTTAAAATTGAGGGTATTTTTGGTTAACTCTAATGTTTTGAGAAACTCAGTTGTATACTCTCTATACTCTAATTTTGATACTTACACACAATATACACAAAGGAATAGCTTAATACTTACTAAAGAAATAGAGTTTGTATTCAAAAGCTTCACACAATTACAATTCCCTGCCTGGATGTCTTAATCAGAAATTTGTATTAAAATTTTTAAGAAGAAGTAATGCCAATTAAACTATTTCAGAAGTTAGAGGCAGCATTTCTAACTCAATTTATGAGGCCAGAATAATCTAATAATTCTGATACCACAACCAGAACAAAGAACAATACAAAAAATAAAATTACAGACTAACATTCAGCATGAATTTAAAAGCATAAATTTAACAAAATGTTAACATTATACAATAATGAGAAAAAACAAGGAAAATTTATACCAGGAATGCAAAGTTGAGTTAATATTTATAATTAGATAAATATAGTTCACCATATTCATAGAATAAAGGCTACATAAAAGTATAATCAGATCAGTAGAAGTGGAGAAAGAACTTGACAATGTCAATACACATTCAAAATTTTACTTATTTTTAAAAACAACAGCTTTATTGAAATATAAGATAAAATTCACCCATTTAAAGCACACAATTTAGTGGGTTTTAGTATATTCATTAAATAGTGCAAGCCATTACTTTAATCAATTTTAGAAGATTCTCATCACCTCCATTACAGGAGAAATTGTACACAGATTAAGTGTACAATTTACACTCCTCCTTTCCCTTAATCCCTATGACCAGCCCAGGGCAACCACCAATCTACTTCATGTCTCTATAGATGTGCCTATTTTTGATATTTAATATAAATAGAATCTTATAATATGTGGTCCTCTGTGACTTCTTTGATTTAGCATGTTTCAAATGTCATTCATGTTGTAGTATAGATCAGTATATCATTCCTTTTTATTGCCAAATAACATTCCATTGTATGGACTATATAATACTTTATTTATCCACCCATCATTTGATGGAATGATGAATGATTAAATAGATTTGTGTTATTTCCCACTTTGGCTACTACTACTAACATTGCTATGAACATTTTTCTGTAAGTTTTGTGTGGATGTAGGTTTTCATTTCTCTTGGAAATTTATTAAGGAGTGGATTGCTGGGTTTTCTTTGAGCCCCTTTTTGAAAAGCACACAATTTAGTGGGGTTTTTTTTAGTATTTTCATTGAAAGTGAAAGAGGAGAGTGAAAAAGTTGGCTTAAAGCTCAACATTCAGAAAACTAAGATCATGGCATCTGGTCCCATCACTTCATGGCAAATAGATGGGGAAACAGTGGAAACAGTGTCAGACTTTATTTTTTTGGGCTCCAAAATCACTGCAGATGGTGATTGCAGCCATGAAATTAAAAGATGCTTACTCCTTGGAAGGAAAGTTATGACCAACCTAGACAGCATATTAAAAAGCAGAGACATTACTTTGCCAACAAAGGTCCATCTAGTCAAGGCTATGGTTTTTCCAGTGGTCATGTATGGATGTGAGAGTTGGACTGTGAAGAAAGCTGAGCACCAAAAAATTGATGCTTTTGAACTGTGGTGTCAGAGAAGGCTCCTCAGAGTCCCTTGGACTGCAAGGAGATCTAACCAGTCCATCCTAAAGGAGATCAGTCCAGAGTATTCATTGGAAGGACTGATGCTAAAGCTGAAACTCCAGTACTTTGGCCACCTAATGCGAAGAGTTGACTCATTGGAAAAGACCCTGATGGTGGGAGGGATTGGGGGCAGGAGGAGAAGGGACGACAGAGGATGAGATGGGTGGATGGCATCACCGACTCGATGGACATGATCTTGAGTAAACTCCGGGAGTTTGTGATGGACAGGAAGGCCTGGCGTGCTGTGATTCATGGGGTCACAAAAAGTTGGACACAACTGAGCGACTGAACTGAACTGGATTGCCGGGTTATATGGTAGCACCTCTGTTTAATCTTTTGAAGAATTGCTAGATTGTTTTCCATAGCAACTGGATCATGTAAGGTTATTTTGGTTTGTCTGTCTTTTGTTTTTGTTTCCCTGTCAGCACTTTGGTATTTGGTGCCAGTCCCTTTTAGCCTTTAAAGTTTCTGCTGAAAATTAGATTATAATTTTATGGGGGCTGCCTAATACCTATTAGCATAACTAGCTGCTTGTCTCTTGATACTTTTAAGATTCTCTCTTTTACCTTTTGACATTTTAATTATAATGTCTCTTGGTGTGGGTCTCACTGATTTCATCTTGTTTGAGATTCTGTGCTTTGGATGTCTGTTTCCAACACCAGGTTAGGGAAGTTTTCAGCTATTATTTCTTCAATCCATTTTCTGTCCCTTTCTCTTTCTCGTCTCCTTCTGGGACCCCTATAATGTGAATGTTATTATGATTAATGTTGTCCCAGAGTTTCCTTAAACTAAATATTCATTTTAAAAATAAATTGTTTTCTTTTTGCTTTTCTGATTATTTCCACTACTCTGTCTTCCGGATCACTGGTCCATTCTTTTATATCCTCTACTCTGCTGTTCATTTCAATTTTGTATTCTTCAGATGTATTTTTTAAGATCTTTTTATAACTTCATTGATGTTCTCATTGCATTGATTCATACTTCTGATTTTGTTGAGCATACTTATGATTAATACTTTGAAGTCTTTTTCTAGTAAATTTCTGATCTCTAGTTTCTAAGTCCATTTTCTGAGGTTTTGTCTCCTTCTTTTGTGTCAAAGTATCTCATTCTGCCTAACTCCCTGTGTTTTTTCTATGTATTAAGTGTATCAGCTACATCTCCTGATCTTAGAAGAGTGCCCTTATATAAGAGGTCTCCTGATGGATCCAGTGGCACAATCCCCCTTGGTCACCAAGGCCGGGTGCTCCAGGAGCATCCCCTGTATGTGCCATGTGCATGTCCTGTTGTGGTTGTGCCTCAATTACTTCAGATAACCTGACGGGCAGGGCTGGTTCCTGGCTTGGCTGTTTATAAGGCCTCGCTGCTGCTGCTATGGGTACACTGATGTGCAGGGCTGGCCCCTTGTGCATCTGGCTGCCAGATATGGTCATGGTCATGACTATTATGGGAATAATGGTGTACAGGACAGACCTGTAAAGCAAGAGCCACTTTGAGAGGGCACCGATATCAACTGTGGATTCCTGTTGGGTGGTATGGGAACCACTTTGGAGGGGTTTAAATAGTGTTGGCTAGGTTGATTTAGAGGGAAAGAAATAGTGTCCATGAGTACCAGTCTAGTTGGATGGAAGGAGAGTAAAAAACAAATGGCACCCATCAGTGCTGCTTTCATCTCTGAGGAAAGTTTCATCAGATCACTGCTCCTCTGGAATATGCCCTAATATTCATCAGTAAATCTTCTACTATCCTTCTACCATGACCCAGTTGCTTTTCAAGCTGATATCTCTGTGCTGGGACTGGAATCAACTGAGTTTGCATGTGCGTCTTTCAGGAGTTGAGTCTCTGATTCCTATAGTTCTCCAGATATAAGCCTTGTTGGTTTTCATAGCCAGATGTTATGGGGACTCATCTTCCTGGTGGAGGTATCCTGGGCAGGGGACCCCAGTGCTCAGACCCCTTGCTCCTCAGTCGGGGACCTCTGTGGTTATGGTATCGCTTTTATTTCAGGCCAACCACCCAGGGATATGGGTCTGACTAGACTGCATTTCTGCTCCTGGTCCCCCTCAATGTGATCTTTTTTTTATATCCTTAGTTGTAGAAAATCTGTTCCGCTCATCTTCAGGTTGTTCTTAGAGACAGTTGTTGTTCTATATGTAGTTGTATTAATAGTTTTGGTGTACCCGTGGGAGGAGGTGAGCTCAGAATCTTCCTGTTCTGCCATCTCGATCCCAGCAGGCATTTTTCTTTTTTTTTGCAGAAACTGACAAGTTTATTCTAAAGTATATATCATAACATAAAGGTACTAAAACTCCCAAATTAACCTTGAAAAAGAAGCATAAAGTTGGAATACTTACACTATCCAATTTAAGATTCCTATAATGCTACAGTAATCAAAAAATTTGTTAGTATTACAAGGATAGAAAAATCGATCATTGGAACACTGAGACTAAACCCACTGTCATTGATTTTCTTCTTTTTTTTTTTTTTTTGTTTGGCTGCAGAATGCAGCAAGCAAGATTTCATTTCCCTGACCAGGGATGGAACTCACACCCTCTGCATTGGAAGCATGGAGTCTCAACCACTGGACCACCAGGGATGTCCCAACCCACTGTCATTTGATTTTTAAAGAGGTGCCAACAAATTGTCAGTTGGCAAACTGGTCCCCTTATACCATGGGCCAGAGAGATGGGCTACTCCAGATAGGTATGAGCAAGGGAACTTACTTGTAAGGTTTGTATTGGGTGGTCACAAGAGAAGAAGATCACTGACCCTGCCCATGAGAATCTTAAAAGTTTATACATTTGTCCCTTGATATCTACAGGGGATTGGTTCCAGGACCTTTTGCAGACATAGAAATCCGAGGATGCTTAAGCCCTTTATACAAAATGGCATAGTATCGTCCTATATCCTGTGCATACATTCCTGTATACTTTAAGTCATCTCTAGATTATCTATAATATACAATATAAGATAAATACAGTGTAAATACTGTGTAAACAGTTTTTGGCACACAGCAATTAAAGTTTTGCTTTCTGAAATTTTCTGGAATTTTTAAGAAAGTGTTCTCAATCAGCATTTTGCATCCGAGGATTCAGAATCCACAGAGGGCTGACTGTATGGAGGCCTTACTAGGGTTCGGTCAAGTATTCATTCAGATGGTTGCAACAATACCTTACTCTCTCAAGGCTAGGTCCTTAAAAATGACTTCTATCACAGGAAGAGTAGGCAGAATGCACATTCCCAGGACAGGGGAGTTGGTGAGAAGCCTACAATTTGGCTGGGTCAAGCTCTTATGTCAACTGGTGGTCACTTTGATCTCCTCCAGTGATAATTCAGGGGAGAGTATTTTTTAACATATGATTCCAGAATAACTGAGTAAACCTCAACCACTATCTCATGTTTCATACAAAATTAATATGTGATGCATCATATACATAAATATAAATGTTAACATTTTCAACATCCAGAAAACTATAAATGAAAACATGTATGTTTATAATAGGACACTGCCAGAGCTATCATAAATTTAAATAAAATAAATTGGACTTCAAAGTTAAAACATCAGCTTTGCAAAAAAAAAAAAGCATTAAATATTCATAGACAAGACACTAGAAAAGAAGATAAACATCTGTCAAAAAGCTGTCATCCAGAACATATGTAAAGCACTCCTACACATCAGTGAAGAAAAGCAAACCACAGAATTGAAGATGGAAAAAAACTTGAAAAGACAATTTAAAGCAAAATATTCATATATTCCTACACAAAATTTGCCAAAAACAAGTGCACGAAAAGCTACTCAACACCATTAGTCATCAGTGGAAACACATTGTGATTCCACTACACTCACACACACGCACACAGTGATTAAAGTTAAACGTCTGACACCAAATATTCAAAAGGATGCAAATCATCTAGCTATCTTATTAGCTGGAATTATTGAGTAGATACAATTGCCACAAAAAAAGGAGCCAAAGGAGAATATGCTCATGGAGTTGGGATTGGGAAAGAAGCCATACAATGAGACAGAAAAGCAGTCAGAGATGGAGAAGGATGCTCCATGACAGCATATGAACACGTCTCAAGGAAACCAGGTACAAAGAGGCCAGTCAGCATGCGCTCTGATCGAAACAGTCTTGGGAGTTTCCCTTTTGGAACGTAGTGTGACTGTCAAAATATGAATTATCATAGAGGAGTGGAGAGAAAAGCTGCAGTGAAAGTAAGAGGTTAATGTTAAATGGACAAGAGAAAAATAGTTTAGAAAACTCTTCTGAAAAGTATACATTACAGGAAAAAAAAGAAAGCTAAAATTATAGCTTGAGTTTATATGCAACTGAAGAAAAATTTTGTGTGGGTAAAAAAAGTCAAATTTGTTTATAGTTGTGGGGAAACAGCCAATAAAATAGAGTTATGAAGATAAAGGACATAATATTGACAAATGCTGGGAAAAACTTTCAAAGAAGTCAGGAATAAGCAAGTCTAGAATCATACATGAGTAAGTTTAATGAGGAGTTAATGAAGCAGAAGCAGCATTTTGAGGCACAAAAAAAGGAAGAAGAGCTTCATGTTATTTGAACTTGATCCCAAAAGAGATGGAATTGAGGTTATTTTGTGAGAATAAAGAGCTCAAAAGTGGAAATGATAATTGCAGAATAGTAGGAAACATTTGTAATAGCAATTATAAAGAAATGGAAAGTTAAGAAAAGGTGAACAGAAGGATAACAAAGCAGCAGTGATAGACTAAAGTGAATTAATATGAACTTACAAGTAGATATTGAAAAGGCTTATGACTGCATGTAGCAATATAGTAGTTTAGGCATACTTATATAGTTGTTTTTCCTCTTGAGACTATTTAATTATTAATATTATTATAAATTAATATTTATTAATATTTGTATTAATTCACATCTATGGCATCACTGACTCGATGGACTTGACTTTGAGTAAGTTCCAGGAGTTGGTGATGGGCAGGGAAGCCTGATGTGCTGCAGTTCATGGGGTCTCAAAGAGTCGGACATGACTGAGCGACTGAACTGAACATTTATATCCATAACCCTATACCTGAGAGAGTCAATTCTTAGGGAGGTTGATAAGAAGTCTGGGGTCCCTGAGGAAGAGAAGGGGGCCTGGGGCTCTCAAGGAGGAGACAGGGGTCTGAGGTTCTCAAGAAGGAGAAAAGGACAAACATTTTTTTTTCCTTCTTTAAGCCCAGAGCTAATAATTACACAACAAAACAGCTCATCTTGCTCAAGGATGTTTTTTTCCTTAAACTCTGTACCAATGATAATATAACAATAATGTACCATTTTTGAGGACTTGTTTCTCTTTCTTAAGAGCCTTCTGACTAATCCTGTGGTCTTAAAATATATATTATGGGGGTGGGTCTGGTAAGATCTTTACAATCTTGAGACATTCTTTCGATTTACTGTAACAACCAATTGAAAAAGTATATAACTCCCTTGCTAAGACTAGCAAGTGGGGGCACTCTCTGTTCCCCTTCTGATGTCTATGTCAGAAGCTTTCTCTGTCCCATTTATACTTTAATAAAACTCTGCTACACAAAAACTCTTGAGTGATCGAGCCTGGTGCCTGATCCTGAAGCTAAATCTTCTTCAGAGATCACAAATCCGACACCATTCACCATAAGCTATCATACCTATCTATATTTCCACCTATATGTATGTTTTGTAGTTTAGCCTTGTGATATGTATTTCTCTATCTTTCCATCTATATTGAACTAGTGAACTCATCATATGTTTATAATAGACATGACTGGGGTGGGAATAAAAGGATTAAAGCTACATATCAAGGACTTCAAGAGTTTAGGAGATATGAGAAACAAATCAAATGTGAACTCCACTGTGACAGCTTTTTCCAAACCTGTGTATGGTTAATCACTAATAGCAAAAACAATGCCCTAAGTGGCTTACACCATCTTATGGGAGAAAAACATACCTATCTCTTTCCTGCTCCACATTTAGTGATGTGATTTTTGGTAGCTTGCTGTCTTGCAGAGAGGGTATTCACAACCTGGAAATTGGTAAATGTCACATAGTTTGTTTTTTTTTTCCCCTCTGAGATCTGGTACCCCAAGATTCCACTGCTTCTATCTTTTTTGAGCTTCCATTGCATAAATTTTGTTCCATACTACAATGATGGGTTTCCACATTGATCTTTTCCTATTATATTTTCATATGCAAAAAATGTCTATTTCTTTTTATCAAAACCCCAGTTTCTATTCAAGTGCCTGACACATGTTTTCCTTTCAGAAGGAAGGTGGTAAGAAAGGATGAAAGGGAGGATGTAGAGAATGAGGCAGAAAAGGAAGGAAATTGCATTGAGTGATTCTACATTTGAGTCTGTGATAAAAAAAAAAAAAAAACAACTTAAGTTGTCCTAAGGTAGAATTGTGAGTTTAATTGACCAAACTAATATGGATGCTAGATTCTCAAAAACAATGATGACTGGTAATACAAGGGTGGGAGGAGAATATGAGATTTTCCCTCAAATTGGTGAATAATAACAAGACAAGAAAGACCATTTTTAAAAAACAGGATACTGATCTTCATTCTCAGGATGAAAGGTGTTAATATCCTGCCCCAAATACAAAGCATCCTAGCCTTGCAGTTATATGGAAGTACATGTTAGATCATTTTGCAAGTTGAGACAAACTATTTTTGACTTATGGCTTTTTTCTCTTACTTGAAGCAAGTCCACAAACAGCTCGGCTACAATTCTCTTCAAGAGACAACAGCAGAACCCCTTATCTAGGCAAATACAAAACATGAAGGATGAATTCCACCATTAATAAGGCAGTTTCTGAAGTCAGACTACTTGGGATCAGATCCTTGCTCTGCCATTTATATCTGTGAACTCGTATGTTACTTATGTGTAATTTTCTCATCTGAAAAGTGGGATCAAAAAAACTTTATTCGTGGATTGTTACGAGACTCAGATGAATAAATAAATCATTTATTATAGTGCCTGACACGTGCTAAGTACTCATGAAACTAATAAGGTGAAAATGCAATTAATATTATGATTTGAAAACACAGTGTTAGTCATTCAGTTGTGTCCGACTCTTTGTGACCCTATGGACTGTAGCCCACCAGGCTCCTCTGTCCATGGGATTCTCCAGGCAAGAATACTGGAGGGGGTAGTCATTCCCTTCTCCAGGGGGTCTTCTCAACCCAGGAATTGAACCCAAGTCTCCTGAATTGCAGGCAGATTCTTTACCATCTTCGCCACCAGGGAAGCCCCAAGCCACCTGGTTGGCTAAACAGGAGCCAAACCTCTAGATCTCTCAGTCTCTGTTTCCTGTCCACAGGAACTTAAGCAAAGAATGGTTGCCTTTAAAGTTAAGATCATGTAGGCTTCTTAGGAACATCCATGAGAGCTCACTCATATCTCTGTTCTTCCCTTTTCAATAATTGCTCAAAATAAACTGTAAGATTTTGTTCCTCCTAAAAATCTTAAGAATTCAATCTCTGAGTTTAATAGGAAATTTACCAAAATACCTCTGTATCTGGTCTAAAATTTCACACTTAAAGAGCAAGAGAATTTTTCACAAATACCTACACTCTCTAGTTTCATTCTCCTTTGTTCAAAAGATGCTTGCCTTACTAAATGTTAAAAAAAAAAAAATTAAGAAGTCCCGCTATATTTATCAATGACCTCCAAAATAACTGTCTAAGTACTGTAAATGTTCAAAATAATTGGGATTGACATACACACTACTGTGTGTAAAATATATAACTAATAAGGACCTGCTGTATAGCACAGGGAACTCTTCTCAATACTCTGTAATGACCTATATAGGAAAAGAATCTAAAAATGCTATATATAAAACTGCTAAATACACACACACATACACACACATATATATGTGTCTATGTATATATATATATATATATATATATATATATATATATAACTGATTGCCTTTTTTGTATGGGAGAAACTAACACAACATTGTAAATCAACTGGAGTGGGTAGCTATTCACTTCTCCAGGGGATCTTTCCAACCCAGGGATCGAATCCAGGTCTCCCTCATTGCAGGTGGGTTCTTTACCAGCTGAGCCACTGGGAAGCTCAAGAATACTGGAGTGGTTAGCCTATCCCTTCTCCAACAGATCCTCCCGACCCAGGAATGGAACCAGGGTCTTCTGCATTGCAGGAGGATTCTTTACCAACTGAGCTATCAGAGAAGCCCTATAACTATAGTCCAATAAAGATTAAAAATGAAATAAATAATTGTTCAGTGATTATATTGCTTTAATGATTTCTAGCATATCTGGAAGAATTGTTAATCTCTATAATAAGAGCCTGAGTCAACCAACTTCTTATGGACTTCATACTCAAAAGTTACAAATAACTGTACTTCAGAGAAGATTTTTATATGCTTTACTCTGATTCTTTTTCTAAAGTTTGAAAGATTTTTCTAAGATTTTCCTCATTGAAAGTCAAATATTAAAAATTATTTATGCTTTAACACACTGTGTGGCACAAGTGGAATTACAGTGATAATAATAAAGCAACTTTTATTGACTTTGATTTTTAATCCTCTAGAAATCCTTTCTCTTCCCCAGCCAATCATATCTGGGATCTTCAAAGAGGTTAAAAACTTATTCTCACAAACAAATCAGTTTTTCTGTTGGTTCCCACTGCTACTACTCCATTGAATTCTTTAGTGCCTTATACAACCTGGTGGATTATCACTTGCCCACCAGGTGCTGCTGTTTCCTCTAAGAACACCCAGATCTCTCTCTTGCGCAGTTGAAACTGTAGGGTATACTATCCTGAGAAAGGTAGTATTTCCTCCTCTTTGGGGTCATATTTTGTGAGAAGGGCACTCAAGAAATGCTGCTTGTGTCCCAGAGTGTTTCAGAGATTGCAATACAATAATTCCTTCTGCTTCATTTTGGTTTTGCTCTTGTTTTTAACTTGAAAACCTTTGCTTCACATTCAATTTAGAGATGAGCTGTGCAAGAGGTAGACCAGGAACACAGCCGAGTGATGGGCACTGTGCCTCTCCAGAGAAGCATCCCTCTTCTCCCACAGAACAGGTCCTCTCTGTGGAAGCTCTGGAAACTTCATGGAAAAGAGACATTACAGTTCCTGGGTGGGAGGCACATATGATTCTAAGTCAGAGGTAATTCTCACCTGCTCTTCCCTCCAATTGCTCCCATCTCCTCACGTTCAGTACTCTTGTTTCTCCACTACTTAATCACTAAACACATTCTTTTCTCATCGTCATTCCCCATGTAAACCCTAACTTTGCTATTTTAAATCTAAGGCTAGTCAACTAGGCTACTATGTGGAGTACCAATGAAACAAACATCGTTACTTCAGCTGCTTCTCTGACTATAACCCACAGATTAGGTGACATTTCTTATTCAGATACCACTTATAGAAAATACAGTGTTCTCTAGACAGTTCCAAGGATGCCTGATCTTTAAATGAAGCCAATTTTACTCATCGTGTGACATGGCTTTCTCTGCTACTCAGTAGTTTTCAGTTTCTTGGAATGACAATTTGTTACCTATGAGATTTCAATCAAGAACTGTGGTTAACAAAAAACCAAACATTTAATTTGTTATAACAGAGTCTACCATAGAAATTCACTGGGAATGATAATAGCCATGAGAAAAATTCACAGAGGGTAAGCAACAGAGCTGACCCTTAAAATATTAATATAAATTGCTTGGAGGGAGATGTAGCTGTTCTGAGTGAAGAAATGACACTTTCATATTACAAATACTTTTCACTGATCCTAATTCTACTGGTGGGATCTCATCATCAGTGATAAATTTCATGTAATATAAAAAGTAGCTTTAAATGGGAAAAAGAGAACAGTTTCCAAGCAAATGATGGGAAAACTATCTGCCATTTAGAAGCCAGGGATATAAAAAAGAAACTCAACTCTTTCTATTCCATTTTGGCAGTAGAGATTTCCCTAAATTACCCATTTTCACCCCAGTTTAAGACAAAATTTCTTATCAAAATGTGAACTTCCTGCATAAAGTGCATGAGCCTGCTAAGAATACCAAGTGTGAAATAAAGCTCTTCTAATTTTAAATCAAATTAGTTTGACTTCAGCTAGAAACTTGAGCTTATGATCTTTTAGTTAATATTATATAATCTTATGTATTCTCCTCAATAACCCTGGTGTTTCAGCAAAATCAAGGAAAACACAGATTATTTTAATAAATTCTTGATTTAGCAGGCCTTAAACACCCTAATAACTTGCAAGAATAAGTCATTGTTGGGTTGAAACCAACAATATAATTAGCCTTCTGTATCCTTGGCTTCTTTACCATAGAAGTGACTACTTCATAAGGCTTAAGAGAATTTAACATTTCAACAACCATAAGAGACTTTCTGTGGAGAAACAAGCTGTTTTTTTTTTTTTTCATTTATTGTCTCTTTTATGAATATGGATTTCTTTTGAGTACATGCACTATATGCCATCCTGAGCTTAAAACAATTTTGGTAGTTTTTCTCTTCTTACTAATTCCATTTTGTGCTCTTACTGTTTTACCACATGATGAGGATGGCATGAAACATGGAAAATTCGACAGCCTCCCACAATATGATCACATCTATCTACCATCTATCTATATATTTATTATTTCTTTAATTTTTGTTTCATTTATTTTAAGATGGCACTGTAAATGACAGGAATAGTTAAAATCATTGAAAAAAAAAGTCCTCATCTTTAGAATTTGTTTCAATTAATGAATCAACATAAAATGAAAGAAAGAAAACAGATTTGAGTTGTAAAAGCCTGATAGACCCTGATAGAAGTAGTTGCTTCATGAAATTTGTAAAATAGGGAACCATCAACAATCTAGACACTTAATGAGAATCATCCTACAATACCTGGAATATATGCTAGGTGGATTTTAACCTTCACTTTGGAAAGGGGTAAAACACTGTTTAAAAGTCCCTAACCTATTCATTTTGTGTTCTAATTGCTTTCATTTTATGAGAGCCTATTATATGTCATCACTGTGCTAGATATATTACATCGCCTCACAACAACTTTAGGTGGAGGTGCTGTGATCATCGTCATTGTGTTGATGAGGAAACCTGTATTAAGAGCAGTAAATTACCAACATCAAACCACTTATAAATGACAGAGCAGGGATCTAAGAAAATAAATGGATTGTATAACTCCATTCTTTAGTACTATATCACAGTTGAGTCACAAGGAGGGTAAATAATTTCATTGTTGTTCAGTTATTAACTTGTGTCCAGCTCTTTGCAACCTCAAGGACTGTAGCTCACCAAAGCTCCTCTGACCTCCCCTATCTTCTGGATTTTGCTCAGATTCATGTCCATTGAGTCAGTGTTGCCAGCCAACCATCTCACGATATGCTGTCCCCTTCTCTTTTGCCTTCAGTCTATCCCCGCATCAGGGTCTTTTTCAGTGAGTCGGCTCTTTGCATCAGGTGGCCAAACTGTTGGAGCTTCAGCATCAATCCTTTCAATGAATATTTAGGGAGGATTTCCTCTAGGATTGACTGGTTTGATCTCCTTGTTATCCAAGGGAGTTTTGTCAGCAAAGTGATGTCTCTGCTTTTTAATATGCTGTCTGGGTTTGTCATAGTTTTTCTTCTAGGCAGCAAGTGTTTTTTAATTTCATGGCTACAATCACCATTTTGGATTTTGGAGCCCAAGAAAATAAAGTTTGTCACTGTTTCCATTATTTCCCCATGTATTTGCCATAAAGTGACAGGACTGGATGACTGATCTTTACATCTCTGGGTTAAATCTGACTTGATCATAGTATATGATCTTTTTAATGTGTTGTTGAATTTTGCTGAAGATTTTTGCATCTATATTCATCAGTGATACAGGCCTGTAATTTTCTTTTTTTGTCATATTCTTATCTGGTTTTGGTATCAGGGGTGATGGTGGCCTCAGAGAATGGGTTTGGAAGTGTTCCTTCCTCTGCAAATTTTTGGCAGGGTTTGAGAAGGACAGGCATTAACTCTTCTGTAAATGTTTGACAGAATTCACCAGTGAAGCCATCTGGCCCTGTGCTTTTGTTTTGGGGGGGGGGGGGGCGGGTGGTGATTTTTGATAACAGTTTCAATTTCAGTCCTTGTGATTGGCTTATTCATAATTTCTATTTCTTCCTGGTTCAGTCTTAGAAGGTTGAACTTTTCTAAGAATATTTCCATTCTTCCAGGTTGTCCATTTTATTGGCATATAGTTGCTCTTAATAGTCTCTTGTGATCCTCGGTATTTATTGCATTGTTTGTTGTAACCTCGCCTTTTTCATTTCTAATTTTATTGATTTGATTCTTCTCCCTTTTTTCTTGATGAGTCTGGTTAAGCATCTGTAAATTTTGTTTATCTTCTCAAAGAACCAGCTTTTATTGATTTTTACTATTGTTTCCTTCATTTCTTATTCATTTATTTCTGCTCCGCTCCTTATGATTTCTTTCCTTTAAATAACTTTGCTTTTTTTTCCTTTCTTTTTCCAGTTGTTTTAAGTGTAAAGCTAGGTTGTCTATTTGATGTTTTTCTTGTTTCTTGAGGTAGGATTGTATTGCTATAAAATTCCCTCTTAGAACTGTTTTTGCTGTCTCCCATAGGTTTTGGGTCATCGTATTTTTGTTGACATTTGTTCCTAGGTATCTTTTTATTTCCCTTATTTCTTCAGTAACCTGTTCATTATTTAAAACATATTGTATAATCTCCATGTGTTTGTGTGTGTTTTTTAAGTTTCTTCTCCTGTAAGTGACATCTAGTCTCACAGCATTGTAGTCAGAAAAGATGCTTGATTTGATTTCAATTTTTTTAAGTTTACTGAGGCTTGATTTGTGACTGAATATGTGGTCTATCCTGGAGAATATTCCATGTGCCCTAGAGAAGGAAGTGTATTCTTCTGCATTTGGATAAAATGTTGTTAAGATTTCAACTAGGTCCATTTGGTCTGTTAAAGGCTTATGTTTTCTTATTAATTTTGTTTTGATGATCTGTCCTTGGTGTAAATGGGATGTTAAAATCCTCTAATATTTATTGGGTTACTCCCAATTTCCCTTTCTGTGTCTGTTAGTGTTTGCCTTATGTACTGAGGTGCTCCTATGTTGGGTGCATAAATATTTACAATTGTCATATCTTCTTCTTGGATTGATCCCTTAATCATTATGTAGTGTCCTTCCTTATTTCTTGTAATATTATTTATTTTAAGGTCTATTTTGACTGATATGAGAATTGCAACTCTGAATTTCTTCTGATTTACATTTGCATGAGATATCTTTCTCCACCCTACACACACTTTAAATCTGTATGTGTCTCTTGGTTTGCAATGGGTCCCTTGTAGACTGCACATATATGGATCTTGTATTTGTATCCATTCAGCCAGTCTGTGTCTTTTGGTTGGAGCATTTAATGCATTTACATTTAATTATTTATGTATGTTCCTATTGGCATTTTCTTAATTGTTTTGGGTTTGTTTTGTCTTTTGCTTCTCTTGTGTTTCATGCCTATAAAAATCCCTTTAACATTGTTGTAAAGCTGGTTTGGTGGTGCTAAATTCTCTTAACTTTTGCTTGTCTGTAAAGCTTTTGATTTCTCCATTGGTTTTGAATGAGATCCTTGCTGGGTAATCTTTATTGTACATTTTTCCCTTTCAGTACTTACATATATTCTGTCATTCCCTTCTGGCCTGCAGAGGTTTTTTTCCCTGAAAGATCAGATCTTAAAGGTATGGGGTTTCCCTTCTATGTTACTTGTTGCTTTTACCTTGCAGTTTTTAATATTCCTTTTTGTGCTTAATCTTTGTTTGATTAGTATGTATCATGGCATGTTTCTCCTTAGGTTTATCCTGTATGGGACTTTCTGCACTTCTTGGATTTGATTGACTATTTCCTTTCCCATGTTAGGGAAATTTTAGACTATAATCTCTTCAAAAATTTTCTCAGACTCTTTTTCTCTTCTTCTGAGAACTCTATACTTCAAATATTTGTGTGTTTAATATTATTCTAGAGGTCTCTGAGACAACCCTCAATTCTTTTCATTCTTTTTCCTTTTATTCTGCTCTTCAGCAGTTATTTCCACCATTCTATCTTCCAGCTCACACGTTCTTCTGCCTCAGTTATTCTGCTATTCATTTCTTCTAGAGTATTTTTAATTTCAGTAATTGTGTTGTTCATCCCTGTTTGTTTATTCTTCATTTCCTCTAGGTCTTTGTTAAAAGTGCTAATTGATTCTTATGCTTTCTCCATTCTATTTTCAAGGTTTTGGATCATCTTTACTATCATTACTCTGAATTCTTTTTCAGGTAGCTTGCCTACTTCCTCTTTATTTATTTGGTTTTCACTCATGAGTTTTTACCTTGCTCCTTCATTTGTGTAATATTTCTCTGTCTTTTCATTTTTTAATAACTTACTGTTTTTGAGGTCTCCTTTTCTCAGACTTTAGGATTGTATTCCTCCTTCCTTTTCTGCCCTTGATGGGTAAAGCTGGCCCAGTGGTTTATGTAGGCTTTGTGTTGGGAGGGACTTGTGCCTGTGTTCTGGTGGGAGGAAATGAGGGGTTTTTTTGGTTGTTGTTTGTTTTTTTCCTTCTCTCTGATGGGCAGGGCTACGTCAGGTGGTATGTTTTCAGGTGTCTGTGGGAAGTATGTCTGCTAGTGATTGGGTTTATTTTTGTCTTGCTTGTTGTTTGGGTGAGGCATCCTGTATTAGGTGCTGCTTGGCAGTTGAGTGATGCCAGCTTGGATACAGGTGGAGGCCTTCATTGGAGTTCTCACTAATTAATACTTCCTGGGGTCAGGAGTTCTCCGGCAATTTAGTGTCCTAGACTCAGCACTCCCACTCCAAAGGCTTAGGACCAATATCTGGCCAAGGAACTGAGATTCAACAAGTCATTTGTTATAGAATTCAAGATGATTAAAACACATACACAAAAACCAACTACCGAACAAATCAAAATGCAAGAATAATATTTTTCTCAGATCTCAGTTGTCTGCATCCTTCCCATCATTGTAAGTCACAGTCCCCCTCTGCCTCCCTTGGATGCCCTCTAAGACTGGGCTGGTCTCTGGACCTGCTGTGGAGACAGCTCAGACTCCAATCTGGCCCTCCTCCTGCATGTTCTTGCCTCCAATGTCCACAGCTACAGAGCTAGTTTGTTTTCTTTTCTGGGAACTCTCACTGTCCTTTTGTATATTCCATAGACACAGAGTCGGCCTAGTTGACCATGGAGATTTAATCTGCAGCTTGTACAAGTTTTGGGAAGGTTTTAGATCCTCTTCCTTAGCCCCACTGCCCCTGGGGTTCAACTGTGGTTTTACCCTCATCTCTGCATGTAGGTCATCCACAGAAATTTGCTCCTGAGGCTGTCCTGGAGGACTTGTGTCTGTCCCAGTGAGGAAAGGGTGTGAAGGTGACACAGTTACTTGGATTTCAGGGACCCTGACAGTGCCAGGTATGCAGGGGAGCTGGTGTGCACAGAAGCAGGAGACATGGTCTTCTTAGGGTTTTTTCCTAGCTTTTGGCAGCTCTGCCCCAGTGGGAATAGAGTGTGGAGGTGGCACAGCTTGGACTGCTTGGACTCTGCAACACCAAGTGTGCAGGGATGATGGTGGCCTCAGGCACAGGAGCTATGGCACTTTTACTGTCTTCTTCTAGCCTCTGGCAGCTGGCATTCAAAGGGCCTCCCTGGCTGATCCTTCTCTGTTGCTTGGCACAGCAGGCACTTAAACGGCCACACTCTGGAGTCTTTACTGGTCAGCTGCTGGGTTGGTGTGTAGGGAGAGAGAGGCTACAGTGATAGCTCCATCCCCTGTGTGACTCAGCAGTATCACCTTGCCTCCACAGCAGCCTGTCTTTCCTCCAAAGGCATTCCCCACTGCAGTTCCCTCCCTCACATCCCCTCAGGCCACCTCCCCTCAGTCAATAGCAGACTTCGCCCTGGGATTGCTTTATAATCCCTATGTTTCAGCTCCTAGCTGCCACATGTTCCAGGGTACTTGCATCCCTGTCCGGGGTATGTAGGGCTACAGCAAGGATTGTCTGTGTGGTTCTCACTTCATTCATACTGTCACAGATCAGCTGTTGGACTCTTAAACAGCACCAAATGCTTCTCCTCTGTCCCAGACAATTGCTCCAATGTTGGTATCTGACCCCTGCTTCAGTTCTCCCAACCCCCAGGTGCAGGTCCAGTCCTGCTCATTCTCTTCTCTTCTCCTTCCTTCCTTCATCCTACCAACTTTTGTGTGGATCTATATATTTCTTTCTGGTGGCTAGGGACTCCTGCTCACTTTCAGCTGATGTTCTTCGAGATTTTCTGCATCTGATGATATATTCCTGACACATCCTTCGCGAGAGATGTACTCCACATCCACCTATTTCTCCACCATCTTGTCTTCAGAATGAAAATCTTTAAACCTCGCCTTTGTTCACTTGCTCATGCACAGCGAGCTTGGTCCCAAAAGAACTTTACTTTAATATTGCTAGTATAACTGTATATCATCCCATAAGATTCATTGCTTCCTTTATTTTTTTAAAGCAACATTGTTTTGGATGCAACGGTAAATCTCCCCATTTTGCTGCCAACTAGCATGTGACATTTATTCCGTAAGCATCATTTATTATGCTTACCAGTACAACTACAGATTTTGGAACATGAGGCAGCCAGTAAAGTAAGATTTAAAAAAATGCATACTCAAATTTGAAACAAATTATTTATTCAGAGCTACACATTATGTGGTCCTTTATGTCCTTTTATATTTAACCAGAAATCCAAAATACTTAAGATTGGATGTTCCAGTAGGTCCTCAGGTTTATTTCCTGTCTAGTCCTTTAAATATTCCTGAACACTCTTCTTTCGTGTGTGTGTGCAACATCTGTGTCTCAGCCTACCTGTCTTAACTCTTATTGGCTCATTTCCTAAATTTTCTGTTAGGAAGAAGTTGGTTTTGAGTTCATACTAGGTTTAGAACACTCAAAGAAATTCAAAATACTGAGACATCCTACAAAATGCCTTCAAGAATACTACTACCCAGTTACACAACATGGCTCATGAATATTAAATAACAGAAGGGCAATAATAAACCACTGTAAACAATTTAAAACAAGACACTATAATTCAAATATATCAGTGTGCTCTTAATTATGTCTTTATGCATTCTTTGTGATTTTGTCCTACCCCATGCTAGGTAGCTCATCTAAAATTTACAGAAAGCTTCAAGGAGAGTGGCTAAATATAACATGTATCAAAACACATGAGACTTTTATCAATAATGAGAGCTTCACTGCTTTCCTTATTTGTGCAGCAGGTGATCATTAAAATTAAACCCTTCTTTAAAATGAAGGTAATCCATCTTGGGTTACATCTTATATACAGGGGAAATGACTCATGAATAGTCATAGGGTGAAGTTTTTGGGGATAAAATGTAGTATTAATGGGATGATCATAGTAATTAAGTGGAAGCCAATCTTGGATATCAATAGCCACTCACAGACTTACTCACAAAAGAAATGAAGGAATTATAACTATCATGAATATTCCATATTAGTCTTTAATTACTAAGGCAGGAGCCTAAGCCTTGATGATTTTTTAATGAAAGGTAGGATGATTTCCTAATTTAGCATTTTTCATTTTAAAAGTTCATTCAGTTCAGTTCAGTTCAGTCGCTCAGTCATGTCCGACTCTTTGCAACCCCATGAACCGCAGCACGCCAGGCCTTCCTGTCCATCACAAACTCCCGGAGTTTACTCAAACACATGTTCACCTAGTCGGTGATGCCATCTAGCCATCTCATCCTCTGTCGTCCCCTTCTCCTCCTGCCCCCAATCCCTCCCAGCATCAGGGTCTTTTCCAATGAGTCAGCTCTTCGCATCAGGTGGCCAAAGTATTGGAGTTTCAGCTTCAGCATCAGTCCTTCCAATGAACACCCAGGACTGATCTGCTTTAGGATGGACTGGTTGGATTTCCTTGCAGTCCAAGGGACTCTGAGGAGCCTTCTCTGACACCACAGTTCAAAAGCATCAATTTTTTGGTGCTCAGCTTTCTTTACAGTTCAACTCTCACATCTGTACATGACCACTGGAAAAACCATAGCCTTGACTAGATGGACCTTTGTTGGCAAAGTAATGTCTCTGCTTTTTAATATGCTATCTAGGTTGGTCATAACTTTCCTTCTAAGGAGTAAGCGTCTTTTATTAGCCCACACAAAAAGTATGTAATGAGATGTATATGTTAATTAGCTTGACTATAGCAATCATTTCACATGTATGCATATTGAAACACCATATTGTACACCTCCATACATACAATTTTTTTTTTTTTTAATTTTTTTATTGGTTGGAGGCTAATTACTTCACAACATTTCAGTGGGTTTTGTCATACATTGATATGAATCAGCCATAGATTTACACTTATTCCCCATCCCGATCCCCCCTCCCATCTCCCTCTCCACCCGATTCCTCTGGGTCTTCCCAGTGCACCAGGCCGGAGCACTTGTCTCATGCATCCCACCTGGGCTGGTGATCTGTTTCACCATAGATAGTATACATGCTGTTCTTTTGAAACATCCCACCCTCACCTTCTCCCACAGAGTTCAAAAGTCTGTTCTGTATTTCTGTGTCTCTTTTTCTGTTTTGCATATAGGGTTATCGTTACCATCTTTCTAAATTCCATATATATGTGTTAGTATGCTGTAATGTTCTTTATCTTTCTGGCTTACTTCACTCTGTATAAGGGGCTCCAGTTTCATCCATCTCATTAGGACTGGTTCAAATGAATTCTTTTTGATGGCTGAGTAAAATTCCATGGTGTATATGTACCACAGCTTCCTTATCCATTCATCTGCTGATGGGCATCTAGGTTGCTTCCATGTCCTGGCTATTATAAACAGTGCTGCGATGAACATTGGGGTGCACGTGTCTCTTTCAGATCTGGTTTCCTCAGTGTGTATGCCCAGAAGTGGGATTGCTGGGTCATATGGCAGTTCTATTTCCAGTTTTTTAAGGAATCTCCACACTGTTTTCCATAGCGGCTGTACTAGTTTGCATTCCCACCAACAGTGTAAGAGGGTTCCCTTTTCTCCACAGCCTCTCCAGCATTTATTGCTTGTAGACTTTTGGATAGCAGCCATCCTGACTGGTGTGTAATGGTACCTCATTGTGGTTTTGATTTGCATTTCTCTAATAATGAGTGATGTTGAGCACCTTTTCATGTGTTTGTTAGCCATCTGTATGTCTTCTTTGGAGAAATGTCTGTTTAGTTCTCTGGCCCATTTTTTGATTGGGTCATTTATTTTTCTGGAATTGAGCTGCAGGAGTTGCTTGTATATTTTTGAGATTAATCCTTTGTCTGTTTCTTCATTTGCTATTATTTTCTCCCAATCTGACGGCTGTCTTTTCACCTTACTTATAGTTTCTTTTGTAGTGCAAAAGCTTTTAAGTTTCATTAGATCCCATTTGTTTAGTTTTGCTTTTATTTCCAATATTCTGGGAGGTGGGTCATAGAGGATCTTGCTGTGATTTATGTCGGAGAGTGTTTTGCCTATGTTCTCCTCTAGGAGTTTTATAGTTTCTGGTCTTACATTTAGATCTTTAATCCATTTTGAGTTTATTTTTGTCATACATACAATTTTTATTTACCAATTTTAAAAATAACAAATATTAAAAACATGGAAATATATTTAAAATAAATAACAATTTAGTTTTCAATTATAGCACTTATATTCCACAATGCAACAAGACTTGAACAAAAGAAAAAACAAAGCCAGAGGAGGTATTCAAGTTATATTTGAAAGAGTGAAAGTGAAAGTTGCACTGCCATGGTCTCTTAAGCTTTTGCTCTTTTTAATCCTTCCTCTGAAACTTGCAGGCAACACTAGATTTTAAAATTACATTACTGTGGACTTTCATTCTTCGTGGCAAATACATTAAAGGCAGCCACTATTAAAATTTCTTTTCATATATATTGAAAAAGAAATGAATTACCACGCTATTAGACCTGCTTTAACGTTCTCTAAGCATATTATTTGCCCATTTAATTGTAAGCCATCAGTAAGAAATCTCTGGATTGATTTTTTTCAGCATGAATAAATGAGGTAGGGATATGTTTTTAATTAAGACACCATGCACTGTCTATCTTAAACACCAAAAAAAAAAAAAAAAGCATAATTTCATATACCCATATGATAAGAGGAATTTGGGAATAACTATTTTTTCCTTATTAATTTCTATTTTTATAAGGGAGATAGATTGAGAATCTTCTCTAGAGGTTATACTTTTAAATAGTCAGATTAAAAGAAGTTGTGATAAAGCTTCTTTGGATGCAATTGGAGCTCATTCACAGCCCCTTTCCATCAAAATAGGATCTTAGAAGTGAGCACAGGGGAAACAGGACTGGTTCAGCACTTGATGCAATGTGGAACTGTTTTCTTCAGTAGTATCTGTACGGTTTTGTCCAGACTGGAAAGACCCCCATAAATTATTACCTTATTATTTTTAACTTGAAAACCTGTTTCCTAATAGTACCATAGCCTCTCCCCTACATCTTATTCATATGTTTCAAGACATACAGTGGGTGCCTGAAAATGTAGATAGTATTGAACTTTCTATATACTATGTTTTTTCCTATACTGACCTACACAGGTACACATCTATGATAAAGATTAACTTATAAATTAGCACAGTAAGAGATTAATGACAATGACTAATAATAAAATAGAAAAATTACAATATACTGTAATAAGTTTTATAGGAATGTTATTTCTCTCTCTCTCAAGTTATCCTATTGTACAAATGTAATGCCTTTTCCATCTTAACTAAGCACTTGCCATGCACTGTGGCCATAACTTTTGCAGTTTGAGGGAGGACAGCAAAACTAGCACACATTTATGTATCTTTCTTTACAATTTTACAGATAAATGATTTGTTCTTAAACAGATCTTGGCAACCTCAGAATATGATTTTTTTTCTTATTAAGTAGAAAACTTTCACCTTTATACTTAAAGGAAACACTTTATGACTTCTCTTTGACAAACTTCTCCAGGTTACCACTCTTGCCCTGTGGGGCCATTATTATGTAAAACAGTTACTTGTATGTAAGGACTCTGACACCAGGACAGCACATTGGTAACTACCATTTCCACCATTGTGAGGGCAGGAGAGAGCAGGTCAGAGAGAGTTCATCAAGCTACTCAGAATGGCATGCGATTTAAAATGTATTATTTGCTTGCTTCTGGAATTTTGTATTTAATATTTTTGGACCACAGTTGACTTTGGTAACTGAAACTGTGGAAAGCAAAACCGTGGGTTAGGGGCCACAACTGTAGTAATGACTCTTCTACCAAACCCTTCTCTCTGACTAAAAAGTAAAAGAAAAGCAGTGTGAGATGAAGGAAAAAGGGTCTACAGGTCCTAACCATAATAAGGCAGTATCTGAGATAGCACAAATGTTTTTTTTTTTTTTTTATTCCGAATAAGTGCTGTTCACTGGAACAGACTTTTTTTTTTTTTTTTAAATGGAGGTGAGACAATAAGAAGAAACCTGAGGAAGCTAAGAAGTAGCTTGTATGATCTGTGTGAAAGGTCCCTGGAATTAAAGTGATGTGTACCTGTCCATTAGGGTTACTGGTGGAAAAGACCATTTCTCTTTGAGAAAGAAATGGAATTGCTATCGTGTTTTCTACCATAGCTTCCACATATTGTTGTGACTTAGATTCACTGCCATAAGTTAGTCATAATAATTCTGCCTTGGAAATTAAATTATTGGGAAAATAAAAACCCAGAAAGTACTATGGAAAAATATGAGAGCTTAATACAGTGTACTCTAGCAGGACTTTTTAATACCAGTTCACATGTAGTACTTGCTGGTGCTACTTCCAGAACAGAATAACTTAGTTCAATTGCTTTCATAAACTTCAGCTGATTTTAAATTCCCACTTGCTCACAACCCCAAATGAACATCTCATATAATCTGAGTGATCTCTGACCTCCATTGTGCCAAAGAGGACACTGAGGAAGAGCGGAACAGAGGGGATAAGAGAGATCTGTGTAGAGGTATCAAGAATCACTGATCTTCTTGTACAAGCAATGTAGATAACATTCACTATGAGTAGGAATCACCATTTGTAATAGTTTCATTTTGGAATTCTGAGTTTAAAGTCTTTTAAATACATCCTTTAAAGTTTGCATTGTTCTAGAATCCAGTGGCAAGTATATATAGAAATATTTTGATGACACATGTAATAAACACATACAAGGGCTTCTAAAATTAACCAGAGTGACTTTTAAGCAAGAGAGCTTCTAGTATGGCTAGAAAGTTGGTGGGGGTTGGCCATCTAATTTTAAGATAAAATATTAATATGATATTTTTGTATTTGAAGTCTATCATGCTGGAAATATGAACTACTATATACAAAAGAGATAATTAATAAGAACTTGCTGTAGCACAGGGAACTCTACTCAGTATTCTGTAATGGCCTATATGGAAAAAGAATAAAAAGAAAAAAAAGAATGGATATAAGGTACCTGTGTAACTGATTCATTTGCTGTACACATGAAACTCACACAACATTGTAAATCAGCTGCACTCCAATAAAAACTTAAAAACCAGAATGGATAAACAACAAGGCCCTACTATATAGCACAGGGAACTGTACTCAATAGTGTGTGACAAATCATAATGGAAAAGAATTGAAAAAGAATGTATATATATATCTGTGTCACTTTACTACATACCAGAAACTAACACAAGTAAATCAACTATACTTCAATAAAAATAAAAGTTATATTAAAAAAAAACATAATAAATATATATCTCTGATTACTTCTGGTAGAGAGTAAGCTCTTTGAAAGCAAAGATCCTGCCCTTTTTCTTAATATCTCTCTATCAACCATAATAATTAGTGAAAAGTCAGAGTTCTATGTTAGGTATTAATGGATGAATGAGATTAAATGCTAAATGTATACCAGATTTGTACACATCCCTACAATGAGATTCAACCATAGGAATTAAATAGAGTAATTGTTTCCAATTACTGACAGTTATTTGAGTAAACATCATCAACTCAGTAAAGTTTATGTGATTCAGGCTAAAATTTGTACATCCAAAAGAACAAAAGAAATGAAACTCCTTAAATCAAAGAAAAGAACAATAAAAAAATAATTCAAAAATATGATTTGTCATCAACACAAATATCAAGTTTGAAGTCAGTTTTAAAAACAAAGCCAGGCAGTTTTCCAAAGTATCTCTAATTAAGGTATTTTATTACCTGGGTGTTAAAAGTATCATTAAAAGGTAATATGGTTTAAAAAAAAAAAAGAAAGAAAGAAACTACACACACACACAAAACTGAGGGTTTGTTGGGTTTTGTTCTTTTTTTTTTTTTTTTTTAAGAAAATAGCTCAAGGAGAGGACAGAAACTAGTTTAAAAGAGTAAATGTACACACATTTAATTATTTTTTAAAAAAACTGTCAGGAGAGGCCTGAGATTCCCAGGATGCCTACTCATGTAATAACAGAGAGCAGTTTAATTGTCATCTACAGAGGGTATGTACGCAGGACTGGTTTCTTTGTTTGTTTTTTCTCTTACTGAGAAAGGAATGCACATTTGGGAAAGAGGTGAACTGGTCAGAATAATGGAGAGGGATGGATGATCCCTAGGTTATGCCCTCGCTTCACATGCTTGCCTACACAACACTCCATCTCTCTCCATAAAACACAGTTGAACAGATATATTAAGAATATGAGAAAAAATTGCTGATCCATATACTTGAATTCTACTTTGCCTAGACATGCATAAATTATAGCTAGGTGAATGAGTCTAAATGAATTGATGACCACTAATTTTGATCCACTCACAGCCTAAAAAAAGTAATCAAGGAAGACTTGTGTTATATGGTTCTAATTTGAAGCAAGTTAGCAAAACTGAAGCTCCCCCATACCCCTTCAGCTCAGGCCTGCTTCACTGTCTCCTCCTTCTTTCTTCAACAAAACTTTCTACATCAAAATAAGTTTTGGTATTCTCTGCTTTTGTTCCCAGAAAAATCAAGAAAAGAATAATAATAAATATAGAAATACACTCATTAGTTACCTTTTGTTAATGTATCTATGGATAGAATCAACTTAGGGACATAGGCTGGTAGAAGCTGCTGCTTCATAGCTGAGAGTGACAGATGAAGTTTTCCAGCAGAGAACTTTGTGTGTGTGTTGAGGATGGAGGCGGCAGTTAGGTATAACTGAAAATAGCTGTTAGAAGTTGAAAGGTTGCAGATGATTTTACCAAGTGATGAGGGTTTCAGTTATATTTAAAGCATTGCCCAGGAAAATGAGTCATTCTGGTGATGAGGTAGCAGCAGCATTTTTATAAAAAAAAAAAAAAAACATGGGTGTAAAACATAAGAAAAATGTACCAAATGGTAATTAGTATTTGTGATTTATCTTCAGGGCCTTGAAAAGCTTATTTTTCCCATTTCAGAGAAAATAATCAGGAATGAGAATCAATGTATTTAACAGCTGAAGGGTTTGGACACCACTCACTCAAAAAGGATACCAGCCCATAGGTTTGAGTGTAATCACAGGGGATCTTTAGGTAATCAACTAAGATTTAGGACAGTGCTGTACTCCAAAAGAGTAAGCAGCTTAGACAACAACAAATATTTCACTATATTATTCCTCTGTACTAGGAACTCTTCTAGCAGAAGAGAAAACAAAACAAACAAAAACACCACACTCACTGCCCTCATAGAGCTCAAATGGTAGTAGAAAAGAAAGATAATAAAATAAAAATATCTAGTATATTGAATAATGGTGAATGCACACATACTCCATTTCCAGAGGTGTCAGAATAACTGAATCTGAACTTGTAGTCTTGTCATAAATAAGTATAAACAGGACAAAATATGCAAAACAACTCATAGATATCACACAACAGGAACCTCAGGATAGTGATCCCTGAGAGTAATAAATGAGGGCAAATAAGCTAAATCCTGCAATTTTCCCTCATATTTTTCTACAAATTACTTTTACTTACTGTATACAGGACACTTTCTGGAGAAAGAACAACAAGGGACCCGTGCATTTAAAAAGAACTAACTGGATCAGGGAGAACTTCAAGGTCCTAGCTGCCAGAGAAACAACTCATAAAGCACCTATGGGTTTCAGAAGAGACTTTAGAAGCTTCAGATATTTTTTAGCATAGATAAATTAGCCTCAGGGTTAAGGTTAGTCAAGATAAAAAGCTTTCGAAAGCTTTTAAAAATCACACTGATTAGTATGAAATTTAACTCCTAGCCAAAAGAAAAACTAGCATTCTTTAAAGAAAGAAAATAAACTTCATTTGAAACCAGTATTCACAATACCCAGCATGCAATAAAAGCATGCTAGACATGCAAAGAGAGAGGGAAAAAAAAAATGACCCTAGTAAGGAAAAAAAAAAAGTATTAAAGGAAACACAAAGGACAGAAGTATTTGCACTAGCAAGTAAAGATTTTAAAAGAGTCATTATAAATATGTGCAAAAAATTAAAAGAAAACATGATTAAAATAAAGAAAGAAATGGAAGATATATAAATGAAATTTTGAAGGTTGAAAAATGCCAGGAGATACAGCATGGACTTTAAAACAGATTAAACATTTCTGCAAGAACAGATTAGTAAACCTAAAGACATAGAAAGAGAAAATGTCCAAACTAAACCACAGGAGAATGAAGTGCTCAATGATGACCAAGAACTTGTGACATAATTTCAAAGGGTCTAACATATGTCTAATTGGAAGAGTAGAAAAATATTTATACAAATATCAGCTCATTCAAATATCTGAGTTCAACAAATCAAAAGGCTATACCATAACCAACTGATAATAAAATGAAAATTTTAAAGCAGCTATAGAAAAATAAAAGTCAATCTGTCTATAATGGTAAAAAGAGGCATAACATTACTTTAAACCTTGCAATGAAAACAATGCAAATCAAAAAAAAAATATGTAGCAACATTTTAAAGAGTTGAAAATAAAATTTAAAAAATAACTTTTTATTTTAAATCCAGTAAAAATAATCTTTTAATAGAGAATAAAAAAATAAAGATATTTTCAAAAGTTAAAGTGTAGACTTCCAAACACTCACAACATAAGGAATTCCTTTCTCTGCCTGCAACAACCATGTCTAGGCATGGCAATTTAAATACAAGGTTAAAGTAAAATCCAATTTCTCCTAACATAATACTAAAAATCTCCAGAATTAATAGTCACTCATGTTATCAGGAACCAAGGAAATCTGAACTTAATTTTTTAAAAAAATCAATAAATATCAAAAGTGAAGTGATGGACATGATAGGATTATCTAACAATGATTTTAAGGCATCTCTCACAAAATTGTTTCAAAAGACAAAAAAAAAAAAGTGATGATGTGAATAAAAGGGATCCCTGGTGCATTTTGGTGGGAATGTAAATTAGTGTGGCCACTTTGGTAAATAGCATGGAGATTCCTTAAAAAAATAACAAATAGAATTACCATATATACTGCAACCCCATTTCAGAATGAAGTGAAGGTGAAGCGAGGTGAAGATGAAATGACTTTCTCAAGGAGATATCTGTACTCCCATGTGCATTTTATATGAACATATGTGTATATATATACATATATATATACACACACACATACATATATTCAGCCATAAAAAAGGATGTAATTCTGTCATTTGCAATGACAAGGATAGATCTTGAGGGGAGTATGCTAGATGAAATTAATCAGACAAAGAAATACAAATGCCATGCAAATTCACTTCTTGTGGAATTTAAAACTTATGGAAAAAGATAGTATAATAGTGCTTTTCAGGGGCTAAGGGGTGGGGAAATTGGGATATGTTGGTCAAAGGGTACAAACTTGCAGTTAATAGATGAATAAGTTTTGGAGAGCTGATATACACTATGGTGACTATAGTAACAACACTGTATTAAGTACTGTATAAGTACTGTATCAAGTACTGTATACTTGAAAATCACTGTGAGAATGGAACTTTAATGTTCTCCCCATAACAACAACATAAATGGTAATTATGTGAGATACTTTGTACTCAGTCATGTCCAACTCTTTGCAGCCCCATAGACTGCAGATTGCTAGGTTCCTCTTCTGTCCAACGGATTTTCCAGACAACTCCCAACCCAGGGATAAAAATATTTTATAATAACTAAAGTTCCTGTGGTGAACATTTCATAATATATATGAGGATCAAATCATCACATTATACATCTTAACCTTATATAATGGTATATGTCAACTATATCTCAAAGCTAGAGGGAAAAACCCAAGTAGGTAGAAACATACTAGAAACAAAGTTTTAAAAATCTAAGTTCCCAGCAATAAACAGAAAATGTCAGCAAAGAAGTAGAAGTTACAGAGACCAGTGAATAAAAATTTTGCAACAGAAACATATAATAACTGAAATCAAAGTGTAATAGGTGATCTCAAGACAAGACTTAAAGAGAGAAAAGGATCAGTGACTGTGCAGAGAGAACAATATAAATCACACAATCTGAGAAAAGGAGAGAGAAAATCAGCTTAAAAAAAGAATGGTGTCTCAGATTTGTGAGATCTTACCTGTAAGATCTACATTTCTTTATTGAAGTCCCAGGAAACAAGAATCAGGGTAAGACTGAAATTTTATTCTAAGAAATAATGGTTAAAAGCATCCAAAATTTGGTAGAAGACATGAACCAATAGATTCAAGAAGCTAAGCAAATGTCAAACAGGAAACTCAAGAACTCTACACCACGACATATTGTAGTCAGATTTCTGAGAACTCGGGACAATAAGAACACTTAAAAAGCTATGAGTGAAATGACACCATGTCTGTAGTGAAAAAACAAATCAAATGAAAATATTTCTTACAGAACATTGTGACGGTGAAAAGGAGAGACACAACATTTTTCAAGTGCTGGAAAACGGTGCTATCAATCTAGAATTTTATATCCAGTGAAAATATTTCAGGAAGGAAGAGCAAATCATGACATTCTCAAAAGAAGAAAAACTATGAGGACTTGTCACCAGCAAATCTGCCCTTAAAATATGGCTAAAGGAAACTCTCTAAACATAAAGAAAACAACAAAAGAAGAAATTTTGCATTATTAAGAATGAAGAAATAACACAAAGTAAAGAATATTAGTACAAATAATATATTTTCCTTCTGCTTTTGAATTTAATAAATAATGTTTGGATCTTCCCTAGTGGCTTACTTGGTAAAGAATCTGCCTGCAATACAGGACATCCAAGTTTGATTCCTGGGCTGGGAAAATCCCCCGAAGAAACAAATGGCAATCCACTCTAACATTCTGACCCAGAGAATCCTTTAAACAAAGGAGCTTGGATTGTAGTTCATGGGGTCGCAAAGAGTAAGACACAACTGAGCGACAAACATTTCACTTTCAAATAATGTCTGGTGCTGGAAGCAAAAATTACATCTCCTAATGTTCTCCTGAATTTGCATAGAGAGAATAGTTAAGACAATTATATTATAAATTGAGAGTGGTAGAGAATCATAAACTTCACCTAAACTGGAAAAATGGTTACATGAGTAGACTTGATGTTATGTGCAGTTGATACTTACAACAACAAATTAAAAAAAAGAAAAGAAAGATACACTAACATATACAAAAACACTATAGGTAAATTAAAATGAAGTTCTGATACAAGTACAAGAAAATCAAAAGAAGCCTGGGGAAGAATTAGTAAAATAATGAAAGGAGAAAAAAAACACATAAAAAGTAAAATGTCCAACTTAGGTCTTAACAGGTATATATGCTTAATGGACCCAACTATAGGCTTTAAAGATATGACCTAGCTATAGGCTACCTATAAGAAACTAAATTCAAATGTAGAAATATAAGTATACTGAATGTATAAGAAAATGGGTATATCACATAAACTTTAATCAAAGAAAACAGTAGTAGCTATATTAATATATGATAAAGTGGAATCCAGAGCTACATCTATATTTATACCTAGAGAGAGAAAAGGGCATATTTATAAAAAGACAATCTACCAAGGAGGCATAATCTTAAATATGCATGCACTATAGAATATATGTGAGGCAAAAACTGGTAAAACTAAAGGGAAAAAAGAAAAATTCATAATCATATTTGGAGACATGCATGTCCCATTTCACGAACTGATAGAAAAACTACATAGAAAATCATAAGAAACATAGAATAACATAACACCCACTGAAGAATCTAATTGACATTTATAGAATACTCCACCAAATAGCAGAGTATATGTTTTCTTCAGGTGCTATTGAAATATACCAGGTCATATTTGGGCCATATAGGTCATATTTGGGCCATAAAACATTCTTCAGTGAAGTCAGCAGAGGAATTGAAATCAAATGTGTTCTCTGGCCACAGTGGAAGTAAGCCAGAGATCAATAACCAGAAGTTAGAAAAATATCCAAAATTTTGGAAACTTAGTAATACTTAGAATATTTCATACATTAATGAGGATGTTTCAAGGGAAACTGCATATTAAAAACACATTGAGCTGAATAGAAACAGAACATATCCAAATTTGTAAGACATAGCAAAACATGTTGGGCAATAAATTTAAAATACTAAATGCATATATTATCAGAAAAGGGTAAAGTCTAGAGTCAATAATCTAAGTGTCAATCTCAAGATTTATAAGAGTAAAATAAGTCCCAAATAAGTAGAATGAAAGAAATAATAAGGATAAAATCAGGAATCAATTAAATTGCAAATAAAAAAAGAATTCATGAAACAATAAGCTTTTGGAAAAATTCAAAAAATTGACATATATCTAGGAAGACTAACAAAGGAAAAAAATCAGAGAAGACAAAATCAACAATATTAAAAACAGGCAGTGTTGGTGGGAATTTAAAATGCAGAGAAGTAATCAGCATAGTGACAAATTGAGTTTATTATTTCCCCCTACTTATAGCTTCATCACAAGTGTATTCTCCAGTAATAGAGGAGAGCAGAGTTTAGCTACAGCTCCATTAGCAACCAAGCCAACTTTATAGTCAAAAGAAGCATAGAAAGCAGATAATGAAAGCCACTGGATGAAGAGAAACCATAGGTGGGGGAGTCGGAGAAAATGATACCTAATTCTATGTATTATTTGTAAGACTATTTGAGGTACCCTGGACTTCAGTCCATCAAGTTCCTCTGCCCATGCAATTTTCCAGGCAAGAATACTGGAGTGGGGTGCCATTTCCTAGTCTGGGGGATCTTCTGAATGCAGGGATTGAACACACATCTGTTGTATCGGCAGGTAGATTCTTTACCACTAGCGCCACCTGGGAAGCTCAACTCTATGTATGGATCCACACAATTTCAGTCTGATTACTGAAACTGGCAAACAAAGATAGCTGCAACTCCATAGACTCAAGGTTTTAAAAACTAAAATGAGATTTGTACCACTCTGCCTAGTCTGAGGACTTGCCTAGTGACTCAGTTGGTATAGAATCTGCCTGCCATGCAGGAGACCCAGGTTCAATCTCTGGGTGGGGAAGATCCCTTGGAGAAGAGAATGGCAACACACTCCAGTATTCTCGCCTGGAAAAATCCCATAGACAGAGGTGCGTGGTGGGCTACTGTCCATGGGGTTGCAAAGAGTAGGAAATGACTTAGCGACTGAACAACTGCCCAGTCTGAACATAACTAATTTGTTTTCTAAGACAAAAACATCAACATCTTCTAGCGGGTTATAATAAAACCCTGAGTTTGTACAAGATATCATTTAATTCCTTTTAAATTTTGTCCAGAGGTATATTTGTAATTAGTTGAAGAAATGACATTTAAGGGGAATACACTGAAATATTATAACTGGAAACATATTAGTATATTTTGATAATAAAGGGATTGTATCATGTATCAGATATTGATTGTTAAAGAGAAAGGAGGCACATGTATTTGTGGATTTTGGCCTGACAACTAGGCTAACACTATTGCTATTAGCTAAAAAATGAAATATTTCATAAAGAAAAGATTTATACTGGGGATGTAAAGAAGTTCAGTTTGAACAAGGTAGAGCTACTTACTACATTTACAAATGAAAATTTTAAGTAAGAAGTTCATTATACAAGTCTTTATTTCAATGGCTATGTCAAAATGAGATAATTTTGTGAATCATCAGTATATAGATGATATAAAAAGGCATGGAAGTGAATGAGATCACCAAGGGAGTGGGTGTAGATTGAAACAGAACAGACCAAAAGAGATCCATAGGACGAGTCCTGACTCACTTAAGCAATTGATAAAATGTGAAAACATGCTCAAAGTAATACATAAAATGGAATAATGAAAATAAGTAACTAACCCAGTTTGGGTTCCATACAGTTCAGTTCAGTTCAGTGACTCAGTCGTGTTCGACTCTTTGCCACCCCATGAATCGCAGCACACCAGGCCTCCCTGTCCATCACCAACTTCCGGAGTCTACCCAAACCCATGTCCATCGAGTCGGTGATGCCATCCAGCCATCTCATCCTCTGTCGTCCCCTTTTCCTCCTGCCCCCAATCCTTCCCTTAAATGAGTCTAAATATATTAGTAAAAGTTAACCAAGGAAAGGAAAGGGAAAGAAAGGATTAAGGGCATTCTAGGAGATAAAACCATAGTGAGCAAATTCAGTAGCACTAAGGAAATAGTAGGGCAGCAGTAGTAAATGTGTTAAGAGGAAAGAATATGATAAGTCACCACAGACTTATTTGTCACGTTAAGAAAACACCCTTTATCATAAGAGTTTATGGTTTTAAACTATTTCTGAAGATATATTATTTCATTTGAATAACCCAAGGAAGAACTTTAATTCATAAAAAGTTTCTCTGTTGAAATTAGTGTATCTAGAAAAAGGAAGGGGCCATTCTTCACATTATGCGCACTCCAAGTGGCAAGCCCTAAGACACTCTGAAAAAAGTCTGTAAAATGCATACTGTGACATACATGGAGGGAGCTAGTTAAGGGGCTTTCAATGATATTATCAAGCTTCAAATATTTTAATTTTTTCTATTTTTTTTAATTAAAAAATTTTCAACATTGTATTGGTTTCTGCCATACAACAAATGAAATTCAGCCATAATTATACATACATCCCCTTCTTCCACAGCCTCCCTCCCCTCCCTCCATCCCATCCCTCCAGGTCCTCACAGAGCACCAGACTGGGCTTCACAGCATATTATGCTACACATCAACTTCTCACTACCTATTGATCTAACACCGATAGTGTATATATGTTGATGCTACTTTCTCCATTCATCCCACTCGCTCCCTCCCCCAGTGTGTCCACAAGACCATTCTCTACATCTGCATCTCCATTCCTTCCCTGCAAATTGTTTCAATATCATTTTTTTTAGATTCCATACATATGTATTAATATATTTTCTTTTCTCTGACTTACTTCACTCTGTATAATAGGTTCTAGGTTCATCCACCTCACTAGAACTGACTCATTCATTCTTTTTATAACTGAGTAATATTCCACTGTATATATATGTACCACATCTTTATCCAGTCATCTGACAGTGGACATCTAGGTTGCTTCCATGTCCTGGCTATTTTAATTAGTGCTGCTATGAACATTGAGGTACATTTGTCTTTTCTGATGATGGTTTTCTAAGGGTATATGCCCACTAGTGGGATTGTTGGGTCATATGGTAGATTCATTCCCAATTTTTTTTTTTATTCCCTGTTCTCCATATTTACTGTATCAATTTATCTTCCTATATACTATCGTTTATGTGGAATGAATTTAAGGGAGAGCAAGATCGGGCTTCCTGTGCCACACAGCAACTTCTCACCAGTCATCCATCTTACACCTGATAGTGTATATATATTGATGCTATGTTCTCCATTCATTCCATTCTCTCCCTCCCTGACTGTGCTCACAAGTAACACTGGCAAACACAGGGAAGGAGGAGGTCATGTTATAGTCCGTGCAAGAAACGACAAAGACCCAGTAGGAGTAGGTTCTTTAAGAAAATTCTCCGGATTCTTAAGGGTAACAAAGTCCAGGAACTATATGGTGAGATGTTTTCTTTCTTATAAACCAGAATCTAGTACATAACAATGTATACTCTTCCATTCAAGTTAAACATTTTTTTTTAAGAAGTTTAATTCATAAAATAGAGGCAAAGGGAGTTTCTCTTCGAAACTGAGGTTGAATTAAGATGTACTTAAGTGGATAAAGAGACCCTTCACAGTATTCTTACTCACAGTGTCAACTCCTATGTCATTTTCAGGGACTTTCAAGAATACATGTGAAAGTGAAAGTGGGTCAGTTCTGCCCGACTCTTCACAACCCCATGGTCTATACAGCCCATGGAATTCTGCAGGCCAGAATACTGGAGTGGGTAGCCTTTCCCTTCTCCAGGGGATCTTCCCAACCCAGGGATCGAATCCAGGTCTCCTGCACTGCAGGTGGATTCTTTACCAGCAGAGCCACAAGGGAAGCCCAAGAATACTGGAGTGGGTAGCCTATCCCTTCTCCAGCAGATCTTCCCAACTCAGGAATCGAACTGGGGTCTCCTGCATTGTAGGCAGATTCTTTACCAACTGAGCTATCAGGGAAGGCCACTGGCATATAGTAAAGTTTACTGATAAACAGTGTGCAGTTTTATACGTTTTTTAGAAAACACATCAATCAACACAATCACTGTCAATAAAAATATGGAACAGTTCCACTACTGCCCAAATGTTTTCCTTAGAACTTTGCAGTTAACCTTTACCCTAAACTCCTGTTAAATCCTTTAATAGTCATTGATATGTCATCAGTCCTTAGAGTGTTGTCTTTCCCAGACGTTATATAAATCGAATTGTACAGTTTATAGCATGTTTTAAACTAGCCTCTTTCATTTTAGCATAGGGCATTTGAGATGCATCCATGCAGTTGCATGTAACAGCCATTTATTTCTTTGTAGAACTGAGTACTCTTCCATTGTGTGGATGCACCAGTTTGTTAATCTGTTCCCTAGCTGTGGGACATCTGTATTATTTCCAGGTTTTGGTGATTATAGATAAAGCCAATAAATCATTTGAGTACAGATTTTTTTGTGTGAACATACATTTTTATTTCACATGAGTAAAAATCTACAGAGGAAGGAAAGGAAGGAGATTATTGCAATGAATGGCAAGTGGATATTTGACTTCACAAAAAATTGTGAAACTGTTTCTGTATTGTTTAGAGGTGCTTTTGCACAACAACAGCAAAGATGAATTGTGCTGAGACAGATTTATAAAGCCTAAAATATTTATTATTTTGCTCTTTATAGAAAAAGATAACTGACTGTTAGCTCAGAATATGGTGCGGCTTGGTGAGTGTTCCATGGGCATTTGAAAAAAATGAGTAGTTTTCTGCTATTGGATGAAGTGTTTTATAAATGTCAATTAGTTCACATGCACTGACAGTGACATTTAAATCTTCTATAGCCTACTAATTTTCTATTTACTGGGTCTATTAATTACTGGACATGTAGGATTGAAGGGTGTTAAAGATTAAAGATTTCAAATATAATTTTGTATCTGTCTCTTTTTCCTTTCCAGTTTTTTTATCTACTTTTGTTTTATACATTTTGAAGTTTTGTTGTTAGGTGCATACCCATTTAAGGTAATTATGTTGACATCAACATTTTATCATTTTTGATACACTCTCTTCTTAATCCCTTGTAATATGTTTTGTTCTGAATTCAATTTTGGCTGATAATGAATAAATTGGAAAAAACAGTATTTTTAGTTTGCAAAAGAGATTGTAGGCATATCTCAAATGAAGTATGACTTAAATTGGATCTTGGCTGTTGGACAAAATTTGAACAGAAGGATACAAAGAATTGTAGAACAGAGTATTTTGTAAATAGAGTGTCAGGTAAGTTCTCAATTAAAGAAACAGAAGTCAACTATAAGTAGCATAAGCAAAAAAAATGATAAATTATTTTGATGGATATGGAGTAATTCATGAAATATGAATAAATTATTTGGGTGGATATGGAGTAATTCATGAAATCAAGAGAGCACTGAATGGGGAAGACAGGTACGGTGACAGGCTCAAAAACAGCTTCATTAGTGTGATCCCTTTTGACCATTTTCCTGTGGTAGTCTTCTCAAGATTAAAATTCCTCAAAAAACTGCTTGTAAATTAAGAAACATGCTTCTAAACAATGCATGGGTCCAAAAGGATATCACTATGAAAATTAGAAAGTATTCACAACAAAATTAAAAGTGTGACATCTAAATCCACTGGATACAGTTAAAAAATGTGTTTAGAGGGACATGTTTAGAATTACATTAGCCTGAAAGTTAAGTATCTAATATTCCATCGCAAAATCATATAAAAAATGAACTTAAGGGAATAAAAGGATTAACTAAAAATAAAAGGATTAAAATATTATTGAAATAGAAAAAAACATGAAATATGGAAAATCTACAAAGATAAAATTGGTTCTTATCTTCTACTTATTAATTAGAATTAATTATTTAATTAGAATAATAAAAAGGGGGAAAATACAAATTATTACTAACATGAATAGAAAAGAGGATATGCCTCAAACCTGTAAACATCAAAATATACAGTGAAGATGTATTATTAATAATTTTATTCTAATCATTTTGGGAATTTAGGTGAACCAGATAAATTAACCAAAACACATTAAATAAATAAAGAGGAAAACGTATGACAATCTGAATAGCTGTCAAAAAACACTTCCTAAAAGTTAATATTTCATGACAAAAAATTTCATCAAATTAGAAATACAAAATAATTTTTTACTTTCTTATTGAGGTTAGTAACACTGCAAGCATATCTCACACTAGTTTTAATTGACATTTTCTTAAATATGCCAGCCACTATAATGTATAGTATTTTATATAGCAGCAACAAATAATAGAAACTAAAAGATAAAATCCAATTTAAAATACTACCATGTAACCATTAATAAATCCAGAAAAACATATGCAAGACTATTGAAAACTACAAAATATACAGTGAAAATAAAGAAGAGGTAAATAAAAAGAGGGATATACCATATCTATAGTGTGCAAGACTCAATATTTCATTATGGCAATTCCTCTTTACTGATCTATAGAATTTTTAAAAAAATGTTCCAAGGTCTCAGTTATTTATTTTTATGTAAGTTGAGAGATTGATACTAAATTCTATATGAAAATATGAACAAACTAGAATAGCCAAGACATTCCTATAAAGAAATCAACATTATGGGTTTAAACTACTGAATAACAAAATACATTATAAAGTTTCAGTAATTAAGATGATATAAATGTTGGACTAAGGATAGCAAAGTAGTCCAATTTAATATAATTTTCACAAGTCAATATACAGAAGCAATATATGACATCACTTGATCTGTGACAGAGGTGCCACTGTAATTTAATAGGGAACAGGAATTTTTTTAAATAAGAGATACTGGTTTACACAGTATACAAAAATTTTTAATTTGAGACGTGGGTTTGATCCCTGGGTCAGGAAGATCCTCTGGAGAAGGGCATGGCAACCCACTCAAGTATACTTGCCTGGAGAATCATATGGGCAGAGGAGTCTGGTGGGCTATGGACCATAGAATTGCAAAGAGTCAAACACAACTGACATGACTTAGCATGCCTAGATTTAAATGTGAGCGGTAAAAAAAATAAACCAAGAAATCAGCATAAGAAATTACCATCACGACTTTGGGAGTAGGTATTTCTTAAACAGAACATAAAAATTAGTGAAAAAATTAGATAAAAGATAAAATGGATGTTACTAAAACTGAGAATTCCTGTTCCTCAAAAACAACAATGAAAGAGTAAAAATGCAATCATGTTTTGGGAAAAATAACTGCAATGAATATTTCAGTAACAGACTCATTTCTAGAATATATAAAGAATTCTTAGAAATTATTAAGACAATGATTGAAAAAAAAAATTGCAGGAAATTCTTGAATAGATATTTCATAAAAGAAGATTCCAAATGGCAAAAAATCATTAAAAGTATCTCAACATAAGAAGTATTCAGGAAAATAACAAAGAAAAGTCATGAGGTATCACTAATTTAAACTCATATGCAGCAATAAAAAGCCTAACAATATCCAGTATTGCCAGGGATGTAGAACAATTGTAATTCTCATTCATAGATGGTAGAAATATAACTTCTTGGGAAAATTCTTTGGAAGCATTTATTTTAAAGATAATTTTCTGTACACAATGGTCTATGATCTAGTGACTCAACTCCTACTTATATACTAATGGAACTGAATGCATTGTCTCATCAAAAGATATGTACCATAGCATTCATGAAGTTTTATTTAAAATGAGCAAATCAGTATGTTTACCAATAGCAGGATGGATCAAATATGTTATCTTCCTAAAATCAGGTTAATACACAGCAATGAAAAACAAGACACATACAATATGGATGTACTTCAGACATACTGTCACCAAAAGAGAACACCAAAAAACAAAATGATATAATATATATTATAATTACAGTAACAGTAACTTCAAAAATATACAAAACTATCTTATGTGGATAGAAGTCACAATACAGGTTACCTTATCAGTAGTGACTAGGAATGGCATGAAGCATGTTTCTGCAGTATAGGAAATATTATTTATCTTTGAGTGGTTCCATGGGTTTATAAGGGTGTAAAAATTTTGGACTCTTAATAATTGTGTAGTCTACCGATTATTAATAACTCATCAATAAACATGTTTGTTTTTAAACTACTTGGAATGATGTTCTCATTAGCTAGGAGAGTCTCATGCTCACCCTCTGGCTTGGGCAAGACAGCGCAACTCAAGCACAGATTTTACAAAATCACATTAAGGAGGATTTTCCCAAGGAAATTAAAAGAATTATCACTGAGTAAGGATGTGGGATGTTGTAGTGGGTACCAAATATAGTAATGACAGGGTATTAATAATAAATGACACTAATATTTGACATATTTTTATTTCATTTAACCTTAACAATAATCTTATAAGCAAGTGCTACCATTATTCATATTTTACATGCAAGGCCAGAGAACATTTAAAGGCATATTTGGGATTTGGTATTTGAATGGACTTCGCTGGTGGCTCAGCCAGTAAAGAATCTGCCTGCAATGCAGGAGACCCGGGTCAGGTCCCTGGGTCGGGAAGATCCCCTGGAGGAGGGCATATGGCACCCCACTCTAGTATTCTTGTGTGGAAAATTCCATGAATAGAGGAGCCCAGTGGGCTACAGTCCATGGGGTGGTAAAGAGCTGGACACAACTGAGCCACTTTCACATTCACCTTTTGGGATTTTAATACAGATTATCTGTCTCAAGGGTCTTGAACTTTTATGCTCTGCTGTTTCTGTAATGTATACTATATGTTTAATGATTCTGAAGTAGACAAGGCAGAATGGAACAAAGAAAAGCAAAGATATGGATGCATTAAGCTATTTAATCATTCCATTTCATTCTGCTATGGAAAAGGTTTTCAAACATTTATTTTAGAAAACAAGCAAATTTATGGCTGCAAAATCACCAAAGCCTGGGCAATTATAAATACACATTCATACACACAATGCTTTCATTTTAATGATTTATAACATATAATTGGAAGTTAGGAGTCTTTGTCCTTTCCAAAGATCAGTATCATCTTTATCAAAATTAGGCGCTTCGGTGTTTGTTACCAAAAAATTCATTTTGCTATTCATTCAAAAATTACAACTTCTACCTGTAAATGGATAAGATAATTGAGAAAATGTCATTCAGTTCTCATCATAATATTGAATAGGGCCACATAATTGGAGAGTTTTAAGCATAGCAGGTGTTTCAGGTGGTGGTACAATCAGATACCATGGTTATCTTCCTGCTTACAAACCCAGGTCATTTCACAATGGAAAGGATACCAGCCTCAAAAGGTACAAAGAAAAAGGTCTTGAGAAAGAAATCATTCTGCAATGGCAAGTATACCAATGCCCTCAGGAAACTAGCACCAATCAGGGTTTAATTCAACTAAAGCAAACACTGCAGGACACAGGAAGGTAATGTCAAATAAGAGGCTTTATTGGATTGGCCTCTGAAACAGATAAATGTGCAAATGCAAACCTCATGAAAAGAAATGTTTGCTACTACCCATTAAATGGATCAATATCAATCTGCTAACTCTAATCTTTTAATGGCAGTTTTCATTATAAATCAAGACCTGTATTTTTTTAACATTCTACCATCAAAAGTCTAGCTTTGAGTGAAATTAAGGGTTACCTTCAAATATTATTAATGTACTTGCCCCTGAGTATTAACTCAAAACGAATTTGTCATTTCCCTCAAAGGTTGAGCAACTTCATGACCTTTCAAGATCCTTATATTTGCATCATTCTATTCAGCTTTCTGATCTTTTAAAAGATGGTCAGAAATCATAACAGAAATATATGAGCTTTTGCAGATCTTTACAATTCAGATGAACTCTTGTGTATTCCTTTACATCAAAACAGGTTCTCAAAGTCAATTCCACGTTGCTGTCAAGATTTTCATTCACATCCACTTGGAGATGGCAACTTGGAGAAAAGTGCCAACAAATGTTCACTAGGAGAAAAGGGCCAACTTGGAAAAAAGGGCCAACAAATGAACAAAAATATAGAAATCTTCTATAAGGAACTACAATGAGTAATAGAAATGAATGAAAACAGAAGGAAAAATTACATAATACATTTAAAACATCTTATCTCATTGAATATTGGAAAAGCTTATCTAGTTCAATAAAGAATGGGAATTTTTGCCAACATAATTTGATCCATTCTTTCCATTCTCAGATGTAAGTTTCTCATGTGATATTTTCTCCAAAATAGAGATCAATAGCATATCTTATTTATTAAAAAGAGAAATTATTTTATATATAAGTAAAGTATTCCATTAGTGTGGAAAAGGCCATGATAATGAACCACTTTTATATATTTCAACTTGTTTTGAGGCCAAGATAGTTTTCCTTCCTTAATCTTTGAAGACTATTTCTATGATGGTGCAGATCTAAAAGAACAGAAGCCTTGGGAAGGAAGATCCTGCATTAACCTCCAAATCTGGGAAGGAAGAGGGAAGAAATGAAATTCTAAGACAAATTATCATAAAACATACATAAATTACAAAAGAACCACCTAGAACCAAAAAAATGCAGCTGAGCTGTGAAACAAAGGTAAGCTAAGACAAGAGATAACAAACACCAACAAACAGAGTAAACAGATACTGAAACAATTATCCAAGGAAGTTTCTTAAAGCCACCAAACAAGTTATCAGATGTTAACATCAGAGCAAAGAAGTATCAGGAATGAATTAGCGAACCATTTTTAACATCACACAACATATAGGGGACAACAGAGGATGAGCTGGTTGGATGGCATCACCGACTCAATGGACATGAGTTTGAGTAGGTTCCGGGAGTTGATGGACAGAGAAGCCTGGCGTGCTGCAGTCCATGGGGTCGCAAAGAGTTGGACATGACTAAGTGCCTGAACTGAACTGAACTTATGAGTGGCATCTTAGAAATTAAAGGAGGAAAAGACAGAAGGAGAGGAAAGAAGGGATGGAGAGAGGGAGACGGAAAGAGAGACAGGAAGGTGAGAATCATCTTCATCATAAAAATGACAGAAAAAAATTGAGGGGACTACAGAAATGTTCAAACACACATTTTTTTTTCTAGTACACATTCACCAAATTCATAATGGAATCTTATATATGATAGAAACTGCTAAATTATGAGACGCAAAATTTAAACCACTATACATGATCTCAAAGAATTATAGTTCAGACTCTAATATTGCTTTAAAAGACAAGAGGTCTAGAATTTGGATACATGCAGTCCTAAGCAAAGGATGGGGCAACTGTTCTAAGAGACTTAGATGGGAATTTGTCTCAAAATAAAAACTAACCAGAGAAGCCTCAGGATCCCTCTGATTTCATTATTTCTTAAGAGGAAACGTGATTGCAAAAGAATGAAATACGAGACATTTTACCAATCAAATCTTTTTGAGAGTTTAAACATTCCGAAATTAGTATTCCACATATAGCACTTGAACACGATGGTATTTAAATAATTAAGTCCTAACATCCCTGCCTTGTTCCTCCTGTTTCTGTTCATTTTTAATTTTGAAACAGGCAAATTTGAGTAAGTGTATGTATAACCTAGATAGCTTTATTTTATATTTATTTTTTTAGTTTTATTTTAAATTGCATGCAAAATTACATATATTGGTGGAGTGGAGGGAGAGGATGAACACATGCTGAGATAAGACAGATCTGAAACTTAATCCAAGTTCTCCTCTTATTTAAGTACAGAACTTGACAAAGTTGTTTAATTCTCTGCATATTCAGTTTTCTTAGCTGTAATATGGGGGTAAGAAAACTATGATATCTGAGTCAAATATAATAATGTATGAACAGACCTAGCCCAGTGTCTATGATAGAATAGGCCTTCAAAACATGAATATTAGCTAAACTCACTTGAACAATTTATGTATTTCAAATATTATGGTAAGTTTTGCATATTTAGTATCTCCTTTATCCCTCAATACAAGTCTATACAATAGTATTATTTTCCCTAATATTATATATAGAGAAAGGCTACTCTCCCCCACCTCATGCCCGGAGCAGGAGACTTTTCTTTTTCTTTTTTCAGATTTTCACACTGAGAATCTGATGGGCCTCTTGTTGGGGTCTAGATGGATCAGAGGTGGGGGGAGGTGTAGAAATAAAGTAAAAAGATCATTTAATTCTTGTAAGCATACCCTAGAAAGGTAAGCCTCAGGCAGGGGAAGGTGTTAGTTTCTTTTTCTTTCACAGGTGGGTAGGGTCACATTATCTGCCTGAGAGCTAAACAAAGGCACTTAAGTTTAGGGGTCAGGCAGAGGGGCAGGGTTCTCTGAGGCAGGCCATTTTATGTGATTAAAAAAACAAACATGTCTGTTTAGTTCTTTGGCCCATTTTTTGATTGGGTCATTTATTTTTCTGGAATTGAGCTGCAGGAGTTGCTTGTATATTTTTTGAGATTAATCCTTTGTTGCTTTGTTTGCTATTATTTTCTCCCAATCTGAGGGCTGTCTTTTCACCTTGCTTATAGTTTCCTTTGTTGTGCAAAAGCTTTTAAGTTTCATTAGGTCCCATTTGTTTATTTTTGCTTTTATTTCCAATATTCTGGGAGGTGGGTCATAGAGGATCCTGCTGTGATTTATGTCGGAGAGTGTTTTGCCTATGTTTTCCTCTAGGAGTTTTATAGTCTCTGGTCTTACATTTAGATCTTTAATCCCTTTTGAGTTTATTTTTGTGTATGGTGTTAGAAAGTATTCTAGTTTCATTCTTTTACAAGTGGTTGACCAGTTTTCCCAGCACCACTTGTTAAAGAGGTTGTCTTTTTTCCATTGTATATTCTTGCCTCCTTTGTCGAAGATAAGGTGTCCATAGGTTCGTGGATTTATCTCTGGACTTTCTATTCTGTTCCATTGATCTATCTTTCTGTCTTTGTGCCAGTACCATACTGTCTTGATGACTGTGGCTTTGTAGTAGAGTCTGAAGTCAGGCAGGTTGATTCCTCCAGTTTCATTCTTTTTTCTCAAGATTGCTTTGGCTATTCAAGGTTTTTTGTATTTCCATACAAATTGTGAAATTATTTGTTCCAGTTCTGTGAAAAATAGCATTGGTAGCTTGATAAGGATTGCATTGAATCTATAGATTGCTTTGGGTAGTATAGTCATTTTGACAAAATGATTCTTCCAATCCATGAACATGGTATATTTCTCCATCTGTTTGTGTCCTCTTCGATTTCTTTCATCAGTGTTTTATAGTTTTCTATGTATAGGTCTTTTGTTTCTTTAGGTAGATATACACCTAAGTATTTTATTCTTTTTGTTGCAATGGTGAATGGTATTGTTTCCTTAATTTCTCTGTTTTCTCATTGTTAGTGTATAGGAGTGCAAGGGATTTCTGTGTGTTAATATTATATCCTGCAACTTTACTATATTCTTTGATTAGCTCTAGTAATTTTCTGGTAGAGTCTTTAGGGTTTTCTATGTAGAGGATCATGTCATCTGCAAACAGCGAGAGTTTCACTTCTTCTTTTCCTATCTGGATTCCTTTTACTTCTTTTTCTGCAGACATTTCTCCAAAGAAGTTATACAGAAGGCTAACAAACACATGAAAAGATGCTCAACATCACTCATTATTAGAGAAATGCAAATCAAAACCACAATGAGGTACCATTACACACCAGTCAGAATGGCTGCTATCAAAAAGTCTACAAGCAATAAATGCTGGAGAGGGTGTGGAGAAAAGGGAACCCTCTTACACTGTTGGTGGGAATGCAAGCTAGTACAGCCACTATGGAGAACAGTGTGGAGATTTCTTAAAAAACTGGAAATAGAACTGCCATATGATCCAGCAATCCCACTTCTGAGCATACACACCGAGGAAACTAGATCTGAAAGAGACACGTGCACCCCAATGGTCATCACAGCACTGTTTATAATAGCCAGGACATGGAAGCAACCTATATGCCCATCAGCATACAAATGGATAAGGAAGCTATGGTACATATACACCATGGAATATTACTCAGCCATTAAAAAGAATTCATTTGAATCAGTTCTAATGAGATGGATGAAACTGGAGCCCATTATACAGAGTGAAGTAAGCCAGAAAGATAAAGACCAATACAGTGCACTAACGCATATATATGGAATTTAGAAAGATGGTAACGATAACCCTATATGCAAAACAGAAAAAGAGACACAGATGTACAGAACAGACTTTTGGAGTCTGTGGGAGAAGGCGAGGGTGGGATGTTTCGAGAGAACAGCATCAAAACATGTATATTATCAAGGGTGAAACAGATCACCAGCCCAGGTTGGATGCATGAGACAAGTGCTCGGGGCTGGTGCACTGGGAAGACCCAGAGGGATGGGGTGGAGAGGGAGGTGGGAGGGGGGTTGGGATGGGGAATACATGTAAATCCCTGGCTGATTCATGTCAATGTATGGCAAAAACCACTACAATATTGTAAAGTAATTAGCCTCCAACTAATAAAAATAAATGGGGAAAAAAAAAAAACATGAAACAAAGGACTAGTTCAAAATTGGGAAAGGAGTACATCAAGGCTGTATATTGTCACCCAGTTTATTTAACTCACATGCAAAGTACATCATGCGAAATGCCGGTCTGGATGAAGCACAAGCTGGAATCAAGATTGCTGGGAGAAATATCATTAACCTCAGATATGCAGATGACACCACCCTAGTAGCAGAAAGCAAAGAGGAACTAAAAAGCCTCTTGATGAAGGTGAAAGAGGAGAGTGAAAAAGCTGGGTTAATACTCAGTATTCAAAAAATGAAGATTGTGGCATTTGGTCCCATTACATCATGGCAAATAGATTGGGAAAAAATGGAAACAGTGGCAGACTTTATTTTCTTGGGTTCCAAAATCACTGTGGACGGTAACTGTAGCCACAAAATTAAAAGATGCTTGCTCCTTGGAAGAAAAGCTATGACAAACCTAGACAGTGTATTAAAAAGCAGAGACATCACTTTGCCAACAAAGGTTCAAAGAGTCAAAGCTATGATCTTTCCAGTAGTTGTGAATGGATGTGAGAATTGGACCATAAAGAAGGAGCACTGAAGAATGGATGCTTTCAAACTGTGATGTTGGAGAAGAGTCTTGAGAGTCCCTTAGACTGCAAGGAAATCAAACCAGCCAATCCTAAAGGTAATCAATCCTTAATATTCATGGGAAGGACCGATGCTGAAACTGAAGCTCCAATACGTTGGCCACCTGATGCCAAGAGCCAACTCATTGGAAAAGACCCTGATGCTGGGAAAGACTGAAGGCATGAGAAGAAGGGGGAAACAGGAGATGCCCCCTTGGATCAACGACTCAATGGAGGAGTTGATAGAGGAACTCCTATCCAGGAAATAGGGAAGGATAGGAAAGCCTGGCGTGCTGCAGTCCATGGGGTTGCAAAGAGTTGGACAGGGCTGAATGACTAAACAACAACTTAATAACAAATGTTGTTAAAGATACAGATCTAGTATGGAAGAGTCAAAATTGACTCCTCCCAGTTACAAGACCACTAGTCACTTTCCTCCCATCCACTGGGATTCATGGAGACAAGTGTTTGTTCTAAGGAGAAGATGAAGTACACCTCCATTTTCATCCAAGATAAGGTGGTTTCCAAATGTAGCTCAGTTCAGTTCATTCAGTCGTGTCCAACTCTTTGCGACCCCAATGGACTGCAGCATGCCAGGCCTCCCTGTCCATCACCAACTCCTGGAGTTTACTCAAACTCATGTCCATGGCGTTGGTGATGCCATCCAACCATCTCATCCTCTGTTGTCCCCTTCTCCTCCTGCCTTCAATCTATCCCAGCATCAGGGTCTTTTCAGATGAGTCAGTTCTTCACATCAGGTGGCAAAAGTATTGGAGTTTCAGCTTCAGCATCAGTCCTTCCAATGAATATTCAGGACTGATTTCCTTTAGGATGGATTGGTTGAATTTCCTTGCTGTCCAAGGGACTCTCAAGAGTCTTCTCCAACACCACAGTTCAAAAGCATCAATTCTTTGGCGCTCAGCTTTCTTCACAGTCCAACTCTCACATCCATACATGACTACAGGAAAAAGCCATAGCTTTGATTAGATGCATCTTTGTTGGCAAAGTAATGTCTCTGCTTTTTCCTGGTCATATAGGAAGCAAATGTGGAACAAACTTAAATAAGGAAACAAAGCCTTTAGAAAACCGTCTAGTGTTGCTATTGTTATAGTAAGGATCATATTTGCAAGCTTGCATGAAAACCATACAAAGGAGAGTAAACAGGGAACCTGAAGCATTTTCCTGGAAAAGAAGTTTAAGAATAGATAAATTTGAGATCTGCGGGAATGTAGAAACTCTGTCTTGTTTGTCTGTACACACATAACAAGTTTGAATAATAACTTCTAGGGGCAGGGTTAGTCAAAACACTGCTGGAGCAAGTGCCCATCTCTGCTGATCTGTCAAAAGAAGTTTCAGTGAATAAAAATGCAGAATCTGTCCTGCTACACAGTGTAAACATGGGTTCCTTTCAAAAGTGATAGGAATACTTTGCAGTTATACACAACAGACAAATAACTTTTGAAGGTTGGCTGGATGCATGTTATCCCAGAAATATAACTGAAGAAGAAAGAAGACACAATGATTGAGGGTCTCAGCATGCATCTGAAGCGGTCCCTTCTGTTTATGAATTTTTATTATACATCAGAAACTATTTAGCACTTTATGCAGGATTTCTACCACTTAATCCTCATAACAATCCTATCAGAGAATTACTATCCTTATTATAAAGATGAAGAAATTGAGCTACAAAGTATTAAGTAATGGGGTCATGGTCCCCTTGCTGTTTAATTCTATAACCAGATCTGCATTATCTCAAAGTTTATGCTTTTAACCCACTCTGCTCACCTCTAAGAAAGACACTTTTTGTTAACACTGTTTTCTTATCAAAATAGTACCTGTATCCTCTAGCAGGGGCAGTGCACTGAGAAGACATTGAAGGTGCTCATGTTTTAGAGGAGAGGTCTCACTTACCAAACTGAAAAGCAGAGGATTAATATTGAAAAAAAAAAAATTCAACATAGTAAATGTGAAGATCTAATACATTTTATTCAAAGATTCAGGAATCACACAGCATCTCATCTAGTAATTGGAAGGGTCCTCCCTGGGACTGTATACAATGAAAGTCTTCTACTGAAAGGAGGGTGGAGCAAGGAAGTTATTAGCAAAGAAACAAAAGGGATATTTGGGACCTAGAAGTCTTTGGGGGTGCAAGAGAATGGCATGGGTCTTTATCACACAGATGTTCTTGTCTTCCTCTGGGGGATGTGATAGTTACCTTGTTGGGATCAACCTACAGCTGCTGCTAGGTTACTTAAGTCATGTCTGACTCTTTGTGACCCCACAGACTGTAGCCCACCAGGCTCCTCTCTCCACGGGGTCCTTCAGGCAAGAATACTGGAGTGAGTTGCCATGACTTTCTCCAGGGAATCTTCCCCACCCAGAGATCGAACCCACATCTCTTACACCTCCTACATTGGCAGGCAGGTTTTTACCACTAGTGCCACGTGTGAAGCCTCTGGTATTGACCAGAAAATTCTAAATGTTTGACTAAGATTACAAGACCTCCTAGAACTAACTCAAAAAAAAAAAAAAAAAAAAAAGTCCTCATCATAGCGGATTAGAATACAAAAACAGGAAATCAAGAGATACCTGGAGTAACAGACAAGTTTGTCCTGGGAGTACAAAATGAAACAGGGCAAAGGCTAACAGAGTTTTGAGAAGAGAACACACTGGTCATAACAAACACTCACCTCCAACAACACAAGAGACCACTCTACACATGGACATCGCCACATGATCAGTACTGAAATCAGACTGATTATATTCTTTACAGCTGAAGATGGAGACGCTCTATACAGTCAGCAAAACAAGACCTGGAGCTTACTGTGGCTCAGATCATCAGCTCCTTATTGCAAAACTCAGGCTCAAATTGAATAAAGTAGTGAAAACAAGTAGGCTATTCAGGTATGACCTAAATCAAATCCCTTTTGATTATACAGTGGAGTTGACAAATATATTCAAGGGATTAGATCTAGTACAGAGAGTGCCTGAAGAACTGTGGACGGAGGTTCATAACATTGTACAGGAAGTGGTGACCAAAGCCATCCCCAAGGAAAAAGAAATGCAAGAAGGCAAAGTGGCTGTCTGAGGAGGCCTTGTAAATAGCTAAGAAGAGAAGAGAAGTGAAAAGCAAAGGAGAAAGGGAAAGATATACCCAACTGAATGCAGAATGTCAGAGAATAGCAAAGAGAGATAAGAAAACCTTCTTAAGTGATCAATGCAAAGAAATAGAGGAAAACAATAGAGTGGGAAAAACTAGAGAACTCTTTAAGAAAATCAGAGATATCAAGGGAACATTTCATGCAAAGATAGGAATAATAAAGGACAACAACAGCAAGGATCTAACAGAAGCAGGAGAAATTCAGAAAAGGTGGCAATAATACATAGAACAGTACAAAAAAGCTCTTACTGACCTAGATAACCAGGATGGTGTGATCACTCACATAGAGCCAGACATCCTGGAGGATAAAGTCAAGTGAGCATTAGGAATAATTACCATGAAAAAGAAGACATACAGATGGCTAACAAACACATGAAAAGATGCTCAACATCACTCATTATTAGAGAAATGCAAATCAAAACCACAATGAGGTACCATTACACGCCAGTCAGGATGGCTGCTATCCAAAAGTCTACAAGCAATAAATGCTGGAGAGGGTGTGGAGAAAAGGGAACCCTCTTACACTGTTGGTGGGAATGCAAGCTAGTACAGCCACTATGGAAAACAGTGTGGAGATTTCTTAAAAAACTGGAAATAGAACTGCCATATGACCCAGCAATCCCACTTCTGGGCATACACACTGAGGAAACCAGATCTGAAAGAGAGACGTGCACCCCAATGTTCATCGCAGCACTGTTTATAATAGCCAGGACATGGAAGCAACCTAGATGCCCATCAGCAGATGAATGGATAAGGAAGCTGTGGTACATATACACCATGGAATATTACTCAGCCGGTAAAAAGAATTCATTTGAACCAGTCCTAATGAGATGGATGAAACTGGAGCCCATTATACAGAGTGAAGTAAGCCAGAAAGATAAAGAACATTACAGCATACTAACGCATATATATGGAATTTAGAAAGATGGTAACGATAACCCTATATGCAAAACAGAAAAAGAGACACAGAAATACAGAACAGACTTTTGAACTCTGTGGGAGAAGGTGAGGGTGGGATGTTTTGAAAGAACAGCATGTATACTATCTATGGTGAAACAGATCACCAGCCCAGGTGGGATGCATGAGACAAGTGCTCGGGCCTGGTGCACTGGGAAGACCCAGAGGAATCGGGTGGAGAGGGAGGTGGGAGGGGGGATCGGGATGGGGAATACGTGTAAATCTGTGGCTGATTCATATCAATGTATGAAAAAAAAAATAAAGAAAAAAAAAAAGAAAAAAGCTAGTGGAGGTGACAGAATTCCAGCTGAACTATTTAAAATCCTAGAAGATGATGCTGTGAAAGTGCTGCACTCATTATGCCTGTAAATTTAGAAAACTCAGCAGTGGCCATAGGACTGGAAAAGGTCAGTATTCTTTTCAATCCCAAAGAAACTCATTGCCAGAGAATGTCCAAATTACTGTACAATTGCACTGATTTCACATGTTATCATTCATGCTAATCTTCAGCAGTATATGAACAAAGAACTTCAAGATATACAAGCTGGGATTAGAAAAGGCAGAGGAATCAGAGATCAAATTGCCAACATATGCTGGATCATATAAAATACAAAGGAATTCCAGCAAAACAAAACATCTACTTCTGCTTCATTGACTCTGCTAAAGACTTTGACTGTGTGGATCACAACAAATTGTGGAATATTCTTAAAGAGTTGGGAATACCAGACAACATTACATGCCTCCCAAGAAACCTGTATGCAGGACAAGAAGCAAAAGACCTGGCAAGGGAAAAATGGACTGGTTCAAATTTGGGAAAGGAATATACCAAGGCTGAAATTGGCACCATGCTTATTTAACTTATATGCAGAGTACCTCATATGAAATGCTGAGCTGGAAGACTTACGAGCTGGAATCAAGACTGCCTGGAGAAATATCAACATCCTCAGATATGCAGATTATAACACTTTATTGGCAGAAAGCGAATAGGAACTAAAGAGCCTCTTGATGAAGGTGAAAGAGGAGAGAGAAAAAGCTGGCCTAAAACTCAACATTTCAGAAAACAAAGATCATGGCATCCAGTCCTATCACTTCATGGCAAATAGATGGGAAAAAGTGGAAACAGTATCAGATTTCATTTTCTTGGGCACCTAAATCAATGCAGATGGTGACTGCAGCCACAGAATTTAGACACTTGCTCCCTGGAAGAAAAACTATGAAAAACCTAGACAGTGTATTAAAAAACAGAGACATCACTTTGTCGACAAAGGTCCAGATAGCCAAAGCTATGCTTTTTCCAGTAATCATATATGGATGTGAAAGTTGGACCATAAAGAAGACTGAGAGCTGAAAATTTGATGCTCTCAAACTATGATGCTGGAAAAGGCTCTTGAGAGTACCTTGGACAGGAAGAGATTAAACAATTCAATGTTAAAGGAAATCAACCCTGAATATTCTTTGGAGGGACTGATGCTGAAGCTGAAGTTCCAATACTTTGGCCACCTGATGGGAAGAGCCAACTCATTGGAAAAGACCTTGATGCTGGGAAAGACTGAGGGCAAGAGGAGAAGGGTGTGACAGAGGATGAGATGGATTGGATGGCATCATTGATTCAATGGACATGAATTTGAGCAAACTGAGTGAGATAGTAAAGTACAGGGAAGCCTGGCTTGCTGCAATTCATGGGGCTGCAAAGAGTTGGCCATAACTTAGAGACTGAACAACAACAAAGATTACATTTCTGGCCAAGGTCAAAATTGCAACAAGGTTAGTACTAAGTGTAATTTTGGTATAATGGACTTTAGGACAGTAACACTATTGGGGGCTGTGGTTTTCTCTTTAACAGTGTGTTATTATTATTTTTTAATCCACTTTGCTCTTTATGGACATATGGCTTTTAGCCATGTCTTGTTAAAAAATATATCACATCTTTCTGGGTTATCAGGATCCATTTAAGTATGCAATTGAGCTTTGTTTTTATTTTATTTTTGACTATCAGCTCCACCTACCACACACTCTACTACATTAAGGCAAAACACATTAGGCTTAAGATTATATGAAAATGTCTCTCAGAGCAGATGAATCTGATTATAATGAACAGAAATGGAGTCATTTTCTCCTTTATGCATTCTCTTTATTAGCTAAATCTCTTCCTGGAAGGTACTGGAGCACCATGCTTTCTTTGGGTCCTTTTGAATTATAGAGGAGTACAGAGAAGTGCGGTCATGGGTAAGGTAATTGCATACTTATATACTTATATCCAAGTAAAGCTCACAGGAAAAAGCCTCAAATTTGCAAATCTCACCCCCACACTTTGTTTATCATGGGTTGATATCTCCACTTTTCCCCTACTTTGTTCTCCCAAAATTCCTTTTCATCCCCTCAAGGATTTATAATAGTGCTCACAGGAGGCTTGGTCTATCCAAGTTATGCCACCATTACTAGTATTAAAAATTTCCGGAAAAATTTTTATAAAAGTGAAAAATTGGTTTTTTATTTGTTTTGTGTTTTTACTGCATCTGGCAAAAGTGATGGCATACATAGGAAATAATTCTTGGAAGAGAGAAGAAGGACCCTGAGAGCCTAAAGGGAAGATGAGAGGCAACATGGAGAGAAAGAAGAGGCACAGCAGAGGGCATGGAGACAGGAAGCTTGACACGAAATTTGTTTCATGCTTAACCCTTATGAAGACTAGTCCCAGATGTGGCTTTGCAGCAGGAGACCACCTTCATCTTCTAGCACTGTACTTAACCTGATCTGATCCCTTGATCCCCTTGGAGTCTGTCTGCAGACCTGCATTTCTATTACTGCTCACTTCTATTTTCAGTAGCTTCTGAACTGTGGGGTCAGTCCATTCAGTGCTCTGATTTCGTGAAACATAAGAGATCCTAGTGCATTGCCCAGTCAAGCCAGAACTTTGGATGCACTGTCCAGTTCACACTTTTGTTTCTATCTTGAAGCATGCACCCTAGTTGGGGGTGTGGGGTCTACCCAATTGCTCTGCCTTGGGCTACAGAAGGTGAGAGGCATGGATTGGCATGCCAAATGCTGCACAATTTTCTACCTCTTACACTGGAATCCCTTTTTGGTTTTACAATGGCTTGGGTGCTGTGGCTTTTAAACCATTCTCTAGAGTTCTCAAAGAGGTATTCTTTTCTATATATTGTTAGCTCTGTGTTTCTGTTGAGGACAGAGGGGCTGTAACTACCTGGTCCACAATCTTGTTGACATCTGGTGACTATAACGCTTTTACAGGGATTCAATCATTGGTTTACAGTAATTAAAGTTGATTTAGGCTAATATTACATGTACTTTATGTGTTCTGAGAACTCACTGAGAGTGGAAATGATCTTTACGTTAGATGTTAGAAATAGTTTAACCTGTCATTAATTTTACTGTGTGTATTTGAGAGTTAACAGTATATTGAATTCAAATCATGCTTTTGTTCTAAGACTCATAAGTAAAGATCACACAGTAGTTTCATTCAGATTTCCAGGAACTCAATCTCACCTTAAATACTTATTAACTACATATTCCTCAGCAGCTTATTTAAATTACATTAGCATCAGTTCCTTATCTAACATATAGGATGATATAGTACTTACCATGCAAGACTTTTGTCAAGATTAAATGAGGAAATGCATGTGAAGTCTTTAGCATACTATGCTCTGCTCAGTGTTCAGTTGTGTAGACTCTGCAAATCCACGGACTGTAGCCCACCAGGCTCCTCTGTCCATAGGATTTTCCAGGCAAGAATACTGCGGTGGCTTGCCATTTTCTACTCCAGGGCATCTTCCTGACCCAGGAGTCAAACCTGTATCTCTTGCATCTCCTGCACTGATAGGCAGATTCTTTACCACTGTGCTACCTGCGAAGCCCCTTTTAGAATACTGCCTGGTATATAAGTGTTTAACCACTTCTAAACAACTTCCTTCCTGATAACTTGGAAGCTAAGGAAATGTAGCTAAGGACTATGAGGGTCTTTATATAAAATAAAATGTCCTCATATCACTATTAAGTAGATCATGAAACTTAAAAGTGCAAATAAACTTTTCACAAGTAGCCAAAGTCATGAGTAGCATTCTTACTTATTCCATTACATCTTAAAGAAATTCGAAGCATACAATGCAGTCTTGTCCCTATTTTTCCCCAAATGGCAAAATTAAGGCACAAAGATAACAGCGAAACTTGACCTAAGTTATGTAACAATTACATAATTTGTGTCAGAATTGAATGTAGTCTCTGGTCAGAGGTGTACCAGCTGAAATTATCATTGATTGAAGATGAATCCTGAGTTAGCCATTCATAAGCCATTCATAAGCACAGTCACAATTTTTCACTCTTTTGCTAAGAATAAATATATATTTCTTAAATAAAGGGATCTAAGTGACAAAAATACAAGATGCAGGCACCCCACTGTTTATTGCAACACTATTTACAATAACCAAGACACAAAATCTTTTCCATGCCGGGAAAGATTGATGGCAGGAAGAGAAGGGGACAACAGAGGAAGAGATGGTTGGATGGCATGAGTTTGAGAAGCTCTGGGAGTTGGTGATGGACAGGGAAGCCTGGTGAGCTGCAGTCCATGGGGTCGCAAAGACTCGGACACGACTGAGTGACTGGACTGAACTGAAGACACAAAAACAACCTAAATGTCCATCAGCTGATGAACAGATAAAGAATTGTGGTGCATGTATACAATGGAATATTACTTAGCCGTAAAAAGAGTGAAACAACACCATCTGAAGCAACATGAATGGACCTAGAGATCATCATACTAAGTGAAATTAGCCAGACAAAGTCAAATAATATATGATATCACTTATATGTGGAATTTTTTTAAAAAGATACAAATGAACTTATTTACGAAACAGAAATAGAGTCACAGACATAGAAAACAAACATGGTTACCAAAGAGGAAGGAGGGGTAGGGATAAGTTAGGAGGATAGAATTAGCATATACACACTATTATATATAAAACAGATAATCAGCAAAGGACCTACTGAAGAACACATGGAACTGTACTCAATATTTTGTTATAACCTATAAGGAAAAAGTATCTGAAAAGAATATATATGTGTGTGTGTGTGTATATATATAACTGAATCACTGAGCTGTACACCTAAAACTAACATGATACTATAAATCAACCATACATCAACTTAAAAAATAAAATATTATGATTACTAGTAGTCACAAGTAACAGGATTAAATGTCACTTTTAGTGTATTCAAATTTTAACATGTAGATGAGTGTATGTTGTGCTTGCTAATAACTGCTCTTTCCCATAGAGAAAAGACTTAGGCATTTGTCAATATACCAAAAGCTTAATTTACTCATATATTTTAGTCTGACAATTCTCCATATAGAGATTTATTATCTTATATATGTAATTACAAATACATAAATATTTATAAACATTATGAGTTATGAAAAACTTGAAAAAATTGAAATTTCAATAAGAGCGTGTTGGCCAACTAAAATCAGTAATTAAGAATGATGGATAAAAATACTGGGCCAATAAAAATCAAGTTTCATAGGAATAATTAATTGTAAGATAAAACAGTCACAAATCACTGAGGAAGAAAGTAGGTTAAATAACAGATGTTGTATGACTCAATTTTGTAAAGTATACATAAAAATGATTGGATGAATAAACAAGAAAATGTCATAAGTTTTCAATCTAGGGCATGAATTATGAGAACATTTTACTTTATTATTTGATACTCTTATTTTCTAAACACCATTGACAGGCATAGGGAGTAAGAGGGGATGAGAATTATTACTCACCACCTGCTCTGCAATAAATTTCAACATAAGTGTTCTCAAAACTGAGTCATGAAAAAAGAACACATTTCTTGGATATGCCTGTAACTGTGGACTTTAACTTAATAAAACTCTTTTCTCTAACGCTTCCTTTCAGGCAGAAATGGCATCTGTCAGATGATGTGAAGGAATACTTAGGAACAAAACATTTAGTTCACAACCTGAGTATAACTCAAGTCACTGGGAAATTTAGCACATGTAAGAAATTTAAGCAGTTTCTTAGCACACATATGCATATAATTCTTTTATTACTTGGTGATTTTTTTCTTTACTTTGGGGAATTCTGTCCAGATTCTTCCTAAGCTCTTTCCTCTAGATCGAGGTAAACTTCATATTGCATCATTCCTAATTACTTTTTATAAGTAATTTCCATGGATAAGTGGACTTTTACATTATACTAACATTACCAAGTTTATAGTGATCACAAACAAGCATAATGGGGCTCCCCTCACAAATTTATTTCTCACAGTATTAGTAAAAGATACATCTTCTGGACCTTATCTTCTGAGGTCTTCAACATTCCCATCTTCTGGCATCTTTGAGTTCCTTACTCTTCATTAAACCAACACATGTCCAGCATTTTCAGTTTGCTCACCGGGGACCACTTTTTGGTCCATGCTCCAGCCAAACCACTAAACTATTGAAAATTTTCCTACCTACCTGAGTAACAATGTTAAATGCAGGACCTCTGTTGAGTGAGCTCATGTCAATAAATTCGGCCTGATACAACTTTATGCACCTACCATCATTACCCCACAATACTATTAGTGTTTGTTCCTACAAGTCCCAGATTTGTCTGTTTAAATAAGACCCACTTAAGTGGTTCCTTTGGAGTGCTGCACTCCAACATGTTATCTCACATCATACCTTACCTTTAGGGGCCTGCTGGGAATTGAGTATAGTTATAGGTCTAGAGGCAAAGAGGAATCTAGGCAGATCCTGTGGAGAACCAGCATTGTCTCAGTAGTGATTACAGTTTCCTTGAGAATTCAGGGTCAATTTCCTCAGATGGCCATGGAAAGGCCAATACTACTGCTGGTGAAGAGGCTGATACCATCTGAAGTATGGAAATTATTTCTGCTGGTGATGGGGAAGCAGCTTCCTTCCTTAAGTGGGTAGGTAAGCCTTCCACTAGCAAAGACTTATCAGAATTTCGGGGCTCAGTGTCCCCAGCGGCATCAGCGTCTTCCCATAGTTTCTTTCACTAACTTACAAGATTCCATTCTTTCCCACTTAATATCCTCCCTCTACAAGTGATGTAGAGGGAGGAAAAGAAGTCTACAAAAATAAACATGTTTGATCTTCTGTTAAACCTTGTGTTAGAAACAACCCTTCGAGGGAAGAGAAACACCTATCTCTTGCACATCGCTCAGAGGTTCTGCTTTCGAGAAATGTAATGCTATATTATAAAAATGTCTAAATTTAAGATTATCAGATTTTGGTTCTTCCTTCACAAGAGAGTTGTGTGATTTGGAGTTGTTATATCACCTCAGCTTTGTTGTTGTTGCCATTCAGTCACTCAGTCGTGTCCGACTCTTTGCTACCCCATGGACTGCAGCACGCCAGGCTTCCCTGTCCTTAATCATCTCCCAGAGCTTGCTCAAACTCATGTCCATTGAGTCAGTGATGCCTTCCAACCATCTTGTCCACTGTCGTCCCCTTCTCCTCCTGCCTTCAGTCTTTCCCAGCATCAGGGTCTTTACTAATGAGTCTTCACTCTGCATCATGTGGCCAGAATATTGGAGTTTCAGCTTCAGCATCAATCCTTCCAATGAATATTCAGGATTGATTTCTTTAGGATTGACTGGTTTGATCTCCTTACAGTCCAATGGACTCTCAAGAGTCTTCTCCAACACCACAGTTCAAAAGCATCAGTTCTTCAGTTCTCAGCCTTCTTTATGGTCTAACTCTCACGTCTATACATGACTATTAGAAAAACCATAGCTTTGACTATATGGACCTTTGTTGACAAAGTAATGTCTCTGTTTTTTAATATGCTGTGCAGGTTTGTCATAGCTTTTCTTCGAAGGAGCATTTTTTAAATTCATGGCTGCAATCATCATCTGTAGTGATTTTGGAGTCCGAGAAAATAAAATCACCTCAGCTTACTCTTCAGAAATATGGGGATAATATTAATTTTCTTTATTTCCTTTAGGGATGTCATCAAAACACTTATAAAAGGAAACATGGTATAAAAATACAAGAGATTATAGTTATAAAATTTTTCTATAAGGTTGTTAAGATGAAGATTCTTGGCTAGTAAACTCACTACTTATAAGACCTACTCTTCCAAAAGATAATAGTTCTTTTACTATATTGGTGATCAATTTGTTCTTAAAATATTAGGTAATCTGGGCTCAAGGATCCATGTTTCCTTCATTAACATACATAATGTAGTTGTTTTCTCATAGTAAATAAAATGTTCAGGAGCTTTCTTTCATTAGCTGCTGTGATCCATCATTGGTTTACACCCTAAAATTTTCCTACAATATCTGCAAAGGTAATAAACCAACTATGAAAGCCATCTGGAACTAGAAGAAATGAAAAAAAATCCTGCTCCAAATAACTGATACTATAATAGATGGTATGTCACACACAGTGATGACACAAACTCCACTATCAGTAAAGGAGAGAGAACAGAGTTTTACATAAATGAAATACTGATTGCTTATTATCAGTCATGGTAAAGTTCCATGGTAATACACTCCTGAAAGTCTGAGCAGCTTTGCCTATTGCTTACCTATCCACATGCGTAGGACCCTAAGCCCATTTATCACAGAACCAGCAGAGCTCAGCTGCCTGCATGAATGAGGACATATTTAGAGGTCTTGGGCAAGTTATCTAAGCTCTCAGGGAACTACAATCCTTATTAAAATTTAGAAATCTTGCCATTAACCCATCCTATGGACTTAGACGGATTACAGGGAAAAATGACATCATGATTGTTCTAACACTGAACTTCATTATCCACACATAGTTCAAAAAACAAAGGGAAAACTAAACCCACAATTCAGAACGTGTTACTAATAATCCTTGAATTTGTTAATCCGTTACTGCTCATTCTCATCTCAGTCACTTCAGTCATGTCTGACTCTGTGTAAACCTATGGACTGTAGTCTGCCAGGGCCCTCTGTCCATGGGATTCTCCAGGCCAGAATACTGGAGTGGGTAGCCTTTCCCTTCTTCAGGGAATCTTCCCAACCCAGGGATCGAACCCAGGTCTCATACCTTGCAGGCAGATTCTTTACCAGCTGAGCCACAAGGGAAGTCCTGTTAAATATGGGGCTAAGTTAAATGCTTTGTTTGGTGTCTCAAATATTCTCTTTTATTGGGAAATTGGCTTCCCTGATAGCTCAGTTGGTAAAGAATCCACCTGCAATGCAAGAGACCTTGGTTCGATTCCTGGGTCGGGGAGATCTGCTGAAGAAGGGATAGGTTATCCACTCCAATATTCTTGGGCTTCCCTTGTGGCTCAGCTGGTAAACAATCTGCCTATGATGCAGGAGACCTGGGTTCAGTTCCTGGGTTGGGAAGATCCTCTGGAGAAGGGAAAGACTACCTACTTCAGTATTCTGGCCTGGAGAATTCCATGGACTATACAGTCCAATGGGTCGCAGAGTCAGACACAACTGAGCAACTTTCTCTTTTTTCACTTTCACTATAGTACCTCTTTAGGCCTCGTCTCAAATCTTGTGATGAACACATTATATGATTTTAGTTAGAATTCAAATATGTAACTCAGAAATCACTTCATATATCTTAGTACTGAATAAAAGCAAAGTTTCATTATTCCATTTTATATTTATTTTATTTCATTTGTTGTATATCTAAGTCAAGGAAGGCATTTATCTTTCTTCTTTTGACATATTCCTCAAATCTCATAATTAACCATAAAAATACTATGAAAATTGGACACAATAAATAGTAAGTTTAAAACAAAAGGAAACCATATCCTCTCCCCTTGCCATCTCAGTTTATAGAAAATTCTTCAGACTAGGAGATCTTCCCTCTAGGTCTGTCCTGGATACATATTGTTCTTTGGATAATGGGCAAGTCAGTTAATCTCCTTTAGGAGGTTCAGTTTCTAAACCACAAAATAAGAAATTTGTGTTTGACCTGCACAGTTCACTAGACATGTGTAAGAATTACAGATGGATATTCACAGGAAAAATTCTATCAACTTAAAGCTTACTATTCAGATCCTTTAATGTGGTAATCCCATTTCTTGAACTTTATCCTTAGAAAATAATTCTAAAGTAAAGTGAATTGTATTCCAAAATGTTTACAATGGCATCTTTAAATGACATTTGTACACATTTCTAAAGTTAGAGAATTTTGAATAATTATGTAAACAGTAAATAATTTCTACCTTCAGTATAAGAGCTTTTTCACAGATCTCCCAATCTATCCATAAATTTATCCAATTATAGATCCATTTTATTTTTTGATACTTGAGATAATTGTATAGCTGCTATTTTTGTAATTCTCTTACTATGGTAAGCTACACTGACTGATTTTTGTATTCCTAAAATAAATCCTACCTAATAATATATTATCTTTTTTATATGATTCTGGATTTATCTTGCTAATAATTTGTACTTTACTGTAAGTATTTTTGTCAGTGTTTGGTAATAGTCTGTTCTGGTCTCATAAAACAAATTGGGAAGTGTTCTCCATTTTCTAAAAGATTTTGTGTAAGGTGGGTTTTATTTCTTTCTTAAATATTTGATAGAACTCATCTGTGTGTACATATATACACATATACATACATTTATGACCTTCCCTGGTAGCTCAGATAGTAAAGAATCCGCCTGCAATGTGGAAGACATGGGTTCGATCCCTAGTTTGGGAAGATCCCCCGGAGGAGCACAAGGCAACTCACTCCAGTATTCTTGCCTGGAGAATCCCCATGGACAGAGGTGCCTTTATGGTGGGCCACATACAATCCATGGGGTCACAAAGAGTTGGACATGACTGAACAACTAAGCACAGCACAGCATAGCATATATATAGATGTGTATATATATATATACACACATACATATATATATATACAATACACACATATATGTGTGTATATATTTATACATACCTATATATTTCCATTCCTATTGGTCTTCCATGCCCTTCTACAGGGGCTCTTCCCAACCCAGAGACTGAACTCCTATCTCTTACATCTCCTGCATTGGCAGTTGGCTTCTTCACCACTAGCTCCACCTGGGCAGCCCCTAATATTGCAGAACAATTTGCTAAATCTCTTAATTTTTAAAAATATTTCTCTGTTTTGCAGTATATAATTTCTATTTATCTCCATATTAACAGACCCTTTCCACTGCAGTCTAAAATATATTGTTAAGTCCATGAAATGATTATCCCCCTTTAAGAAACTGGCTTTTTTTTTTTCAGAGGAGAATTAGAGCTTTTATTTTTTTTGATGAGATTTCCCATCACTTCATTCATTATTGTCACATTTTCTCTGAGTCTTTGAATATTAATTTTAATGGTGGCTTTAAAGACTTTGTTTTCTAATTTCAATATGGGGTTTATCTTAGATACTTTTTCTAATTATCAAATTTTCCCCCTGAGTCAGGGTCATATACCCTTGCTTCTTTCTAGATTAGTAATTTTTTTTTTTTTGCATATCACATGTTATACATTATATATTGTAGAAAATCAGAAATATGCCTTCCTTTATGGGATTTTAAATTTTTTAATCAAATAGTTCAATTCATAGCAATTATATTATCATTCATAGGTTTTTTTCTTGTATATTGTCACTTTGTTGTTTTCTCTCTTCGCCCCAAACTTCCCCCCTTATTCTGAATATAGTCTTCCCCTCATTTGGTCTTTCTGGAGAGTCAGCTAAATGCCTGAAGTCCTCAGGGATTTGGTTTGGTTACAGTTTCAATGTCTTCCAACACTGCTCAGTCTCTGGAAATTTTCTCAAGCTTAGTCACACAGAAACAGGTCCCTGCTAAGCCTCACAGTGCCCTGCCTGCCCATCTGTAGCTCATTTCCAGCCCAAGCCCTTTCAAGGAATCATGGTACTATTTCCTGTTCCTCATTCCACATAACTTTCTCTTCTCTACAATTTTTCCCAGAGTATACCAGCTGCTTAGTAATCTCTCTCTCTGCTTCTATTTTGTGCAACAGCATCTGCTCTGAATCATACCTGCCCCGTATCTCACTGTGGAGGCTCACTCAATGAAATGAGAGGCTCAGTTGGGCAATAATGCCACCCTTCTCCCTTTACTTCCCTTGAGTTGGTTTTCTTCTGTTTACCAATTTCAGGTCTACTATCCTCCACGTCTATTTAGCCCCACCTCCCTTTCAATATCAAAACTGAGTTAAAGAAGAAAAATTTTAAATAATCCAGCTTTTCAAAAATAAACAAATGGGACCTAATCAAGCTTACAAGCAATGTAAGCTATAGACAAAATGAAAAGGCAATCGATGGAATGGAAGAAAATATTTGCAAATGATGCACTCAACAAGGGTTTAATTTCCAAAATATACAAATACCTCCTATAACTCAAAAACAAAAAATCAAACAACCCAACCAAAAAATGTTAAGTCCTGAATAAACATTTCTTCAAAAAGACATACAAACAGGCAACAGGCACATGAAATGATACTCAACATCACTATTGGAGAAAAGCAAATTAAAATTACAAAAAGGTAATTAGGTTGGCCATCATTAAAAATTTTACAAGTAACCAATGTTAGAGGGTGTGTAGAAAAGGTAATCCTCCTACACTATTGATGGGAATGTAAATTAGTGCAGCCATTATGGAAAACAATATGGAAGTTCCTCAAAAACTAAAAAATAGAGTTGCCATATGATTCAGCAATCCCATTCCTGGCTATATATCTAGATAAAACTAATTCAAAAAGATACATGCACCCCTGTGTTCATAGCAGCACTATTCACAACAGTCAAGACATTGTGACAGATACATGGATAAAGAAGATGTAGTACTTACATACAATGGAATACTATAATAAAATAATGCCATTTACAGCAACTTGGATGCAACCAGAGATTATCATACTAAATGAAGTAAGTCAGAAAGAGAAACATCATATAATATTACTTATATGTGGAAGCTAAAATATGACACAAATGAATTTATATATGAAATAAAAACAGATTCACAGATGTAGAGAACAGACTTGTAGGTATCAAAGGGGAGAAGAGTTGGGGAGGGATGGATTGGGAGTTTGGGATTAGCAAATGCAAACTATTACATATAGATGGATAAACAACAAGGTCCTACTGTATAGCACAAGGAACTATATTCAATATAAGAATATAAAAAAGAAAATATATATGCATTGCACATATGTGTGTGTATATATATATATATATATATATATATATATATATATATATATATATATATATAACTGAATCATTTTGCTGTATGAAAGAAAATAAAGTGAAAGTGAAAGTCACTCAGTCGTGTCTGACCCTCTGCAACCCCATGGACTATGCAGTCCATGGCATTCTCCAGGCCAGAATACTGGAGTGGGCAGTCCCTTCTCCAGGGGATCTTCCCAACCCAGGGATCGAACCCAGGTCTCCTGCCTTGAACGTGGATTTTTTTACCAGCTGAACCACAAGGGAAGCCCAAGAATATTGGAGTGGGTAGTCTTTCCCTTCTCCAGCAGATCTTTCCTACCCAGGAATTGAACTGGGGTCTCCTGCATTGCAGGCAGATTCTTTACCAAGTGAGCTATCAGGGAAGCCACTTTCCCAATAAAACAGGCTATTTGAGACACCAAACAAAGCATTTAACTTAGCCTCATATTTAACATCTCCCTATTACTATGAACTAGCAGTAATGGGGGGATTCCCAGGTGGCTCAGCGGGTAAAGAATCTGCCTGCAGTGCAGGTGATGTAGGAGACATGGGTTTAACTGAGCTTCCTGGGTAGCTCAAACAGTAAAGAATCTGCATGCAATGCAGGAAACCTGGGTTCAATCCCTGGGTTGGAAAGATCCCCTGGAGAAGGGCATGGCAACCCACTCCAATATTCTTGCCTGGAGAATTCCATGGACAGAGGAGCCCCGAGGGCTACAGTCCATGGACTTGCAAAGAGTTGGACATGACTGAGTAACTCACACAGAAATTAATAAAACATTGCAAGTCAACTGTATGTCAATAAAATACATTTTTAAATAAATATAAAATCCAGTTTCCCACCTACCACCCTCACCTAATTCAGTGCATCATAATTAAGGTTAACTTCCTGTGAAACTGATCATGGATATTGTGGTCTCAGGGTGAACTGTGCACTTCTGCTCTCCTCAGACTTGCTCTTCACTGCTGCCTTGACCCTGAGATGTATGGCCTCTGATTCCTCTCAAGGTATTCTTCTGTGACTTCTCTATTGTGATCCTCAGATCCACTCACTCAAACTCTTCAGCTATATCTCCACCCCCACATTGTAAAGAAACCCCATTTCCAGTTCTGAGCTTCTTCACAGATCCTTTTCAAAAAGGAGACCCAGGCACTTTCAGATTTCTAGACACAGCTTTATTCATTAGAGTGTTGAATCAAATGGAGTACCTCAGTTTAAATATGCTTATCCTTTAAATGAGTTGTTAAGTTGTTTGGCTCCACAAGCACATCGAATATTTTCTTTTTTAATTTGTGTAGTCTTAAAGCAAATGATCAATGTTCTTGGTATCTATATAAACCAGCTTTGAGTTTATGACTGCAATTTTGATAGTTTTAAATACACTCAATAAAACTAAAGATGCTTTTTTCTTTTTTTCTCTGATTATAAAACAATCAAAATATGTGCTATGCTTCCATATAGATGGTTATATTGCATTTCTTGGGATACAGAAGGAAAGCATACCATAATTTCTACCCTTGAGATGGTAAACTAGTATGGGACTCAAGACCAACAACCCTGAAATAATGGTGTTCTTTCCAAGAAACAAATTTGAGCATTTATGTGGCTCAAATTATACAGGGTTTAAAGTTTCAGAAGACATTACTCTTTAGGTGGCAATTTACTAAGAATAACCTGGAATGAGGTAATTTTTCCATAAAATGTTCAATATCTACAAATATCTGTATATCTGTTGATATTAAATATAAAAACAATAATCTAGAAATAGGATGGGGAAAGTATTTTATTTAACAATGAAGAAAGTGAGGCTCAGTGTAGTGTGGTCAAGTGACTTATCGAAGGTCACACAGATAGTTAATTATCCTACCACTCTAATTTGGCTCCTTCAACACAACTGAGACATCAAGACACTTCAGTAAGTTTAAGTGTTTGATCAATAATTCAAGTAGCTACTAATTGAATGGGCAACGTTTTTGGATACATTAAGGCGTATTGCTTCTCCAAGAGGCACTCTCAAAGGTCATGTGTTAGCTGCAGCTCAACCCACCTTGTCATAATCATCCTTCTAAATAAATTATTCAGATTATAAACTACATGCCCATTAGGTTTAGGTAAAATGCTGATAAGCACATTTATTTTCAAGCTGCTCATCAAGCACATTAATATGTATTTTCTCAAATATAATAAATAGATACAAGTCAACCACAAACAGGTGAAGGCATCAGAACAGTCCATTCAAGAACAGGGAGAAGACAAATAAGTTTGCTCATTTCAGCAAACCTACACTGTTGGGACTGTACTTTCAGCATGTCATTTCAGAATAAACATTTTTTAGGAGGAATCTACACAGCAGCTTTCACAGCTGAGTTAGGCACGCCTGATGCTGCTATCAATGAACAGCAGGTATGTGCTGATGAGCTTGGATCAGTGACTTTAATTCCAAAAGTAAAATGATCTTTGAAAAAGAAAAAAGTCCAGTGTTATCAGTCACGTTTGTGAAGTCCCTGCACACTGTAACTAACCGTGTGTGAGAACGAGCTGCATTATGAATGATGTGGAAGGCAGGGACCACAACATTTGCTCACTTGTGCTGTGTGAATAATTTTACCTTTTCTAGAAAATCTTATGAAAGAAAAGCATACAATCTTCAAACTCTCAAGAAACTGCTTTAAGCTTAGTTACATGCTTATGGGTAACCAGACAGTGGAGAAAATGAAACAAAAAATTCTTAAGTGATTAGAATGTCTTTCCATTTAAAACTAAATTAAATTAAAAATGAATTGAATATGCTGATTTAAAGCAACAGAAACCAATAAAGAGTAAATTAACAAAGCATCAATGTTATTCTTCAAACCAAGTACTTAACATAATATTATTCTTAACTAAGGAATTATGTATCATTAAAACTGTTTGGGATGGGAAAAGAAATAGTTCCAATTCTTGAAGTCTATTAGATCTAGATTTAAATATCTAGCAGCTGCTCAAAAGCTGTGGAGACTGTAGAATACACATTAGGTTCCTTTGGTCACAAAAGAAACCATCCTAAACAAATAGGGAAGTGTATTTGAGTCTAATAAATAATTGGTTCAAAAGAATACATTCACCCCATTGTTCACTGAAGCAATATTTACAATTGCCAAGACACGGAAGCAAACTGAATGTCCATCAACAGAGGAATGGATAAAGATGTAGTACATATATATAGTGGAGTATTACTGAGCCATTGAAAAGAATGAAATAATGCCACTGCAACAACGTGGATGGGCCTGAAAATTATCGTACTAAGTGAACTAAGACAAAGACAAATATCAGATGATATCACTTATAAGTGGAATCTAAACAATGATACAAATGAACTTATTTATGCAACAGAAGCAGACTCACAGACTCAAGTGTAAAAATTTATGGTTATGGGAGGGAAGCACAGGGGGAAGGATAGATTGGGAGTTTGAGATTGACATGTGTATACTGCTATATTTAAGATATAGTGTCTTTCTATGAAAAAAAATCATGATAATAAATTCTTGGGAAGCATCAGAATGCAGACATTTAACAGGACCTCAGCAATAAAAACAAGGGAATTTTTCTCTGAAACTCTGCCATTATAAGTTGCAATTCCTGTTGGAGGTCACAGTAATGTTTATGTGGAGGAGAGACCAACATTTTGAACCTCTTTCTAAGCTGAATGTGTTGAGATGAAGCTTGTTTTATGGGTCAAGCTACCTTAGGTCCACATAACAAGAAGTGGTAAAAGGTCTACTGTGGGTGGGGATGCATGCTCACATTAAGAGCATCATTTTTTTCCCCCTCTATAGCTGATCAGCTTTCTCCCCAGGAGAACTATCCTTCAGGGACACGATATGAATCCTTTTTTAAATTATTCCCAATTACCTTCCTCTACTATTTTTAACTTTTTATTTTTTTACTGTGACCAAAATGCCAAGCAATATCCTTCTTCTCACATTTGTGCAGAAAACTCTAGCCAAAAAAAAAAAAAAAAGTCGCCCCTTCTCTCAAGGAGTTGAAGGTGCACTAGGTTCTGCTTGGGAAACTTTTAGAAGCCAGATAAGCTCATGTTAAGAAACAAACAAGCAAATAAAACACACACACACACACACACACACACACACACACACACACCCCACACACAAAAACAAGTTATGACATGACCAGAGAGAGCATTCGGTAGTTATCAAAAGTGATCAAGAAATATGCATAATGCTAGAAGTTTATATGATTTTAAGCCTGCATTGTTTGTGATCTTGATTTTGTCCAACCATACCAACCCAAAGATGGTTTTCTTCTTCTGTAAAATACGAAGAAATGTGTAATAGTCACTCCCTTCCTCCACTCGAGGTAGAGAGAAAAGACAAAGAGATAAAATGGTGGAAGCTCGTTGATCCTCTCCCCCCTGTGTATCATAAATCAGCTTTACTTATCTCAATATGGGAAAGAAAAAAACACTGATTATGTACATTTCCACACTGATCATGCATTCTTTCAAAGTAGTAATCTGAGGATACAGGTAAAAACCTAATGCTAATTTTCATGACTGCCTGGTATACGCCTTTGAGGGGATCTTTTATTCTTTCACCCTTAGAATATTTCTATCATTTCAATAGTAGATACCAACCAAGTCAGGGAAAATTCGAGATCAAACAAATAAGAATGCCACAGATAACTCAATTTAAAAACCACCATTTTTGTAGTACTTTAAAGTAAGATTTTTATCCTTCCTCTTTTCCACTATAATGACTTGTTACTGGTGCTGAAAAGCATATTATTTCCACACATTGACTAAGTGCAAAAAGCAAGACATTTAAAAGGGTCATTAGCAGATTTCTGACTTGATCCTAACACAAGTTGACTAGAGTCCTTGTCAGTTCTTTTCCTCTGGTTAATACTACCTCCTTGAAGTCATCCAAACCAATAAGATAAGACAAGGTGTTGTGATTTCAAGCACTTACAGGTAACAAGAAAGAATGAGGCAGCTTGAGTATAATCAAACAGGAAGACTATGGAAAACCAAAGAGTATATGATGTTCTACAGGATCAGAAGTTCACAGAGGCCAGGTTTTTCTAATTTTAAAGGAAGCTCGAGTTTGAATTAGTAACTAAAAGATCCTGAGTTTAAAACTTGTGTACAAACTATTTTTAAAAGCTTTAGACACTTTGTCAGTAAAACAAAATACAACTTTGACCTGAGTTACATTTATGCTCTGCAAGTTTGTAATTTCTGTGAGACAGATACTCTTGAGAACAGGCAGGTGGTTTCTTTCCTTTTTGAAGGGTTCCTTACAGCCTCTGCTCAAGTGTGGGTTCCCAGAGGCCCTTCCAAAGAAACCAACAGATGAGGAAGCAGATAGAAGCTATCTAGGAAAAGATCAAAACAAGATAGAAATATGCCATTATGACAGAGTCCCCTGATCCGCTCCTTGCTGGAGGCTGATTTGCATTTGCACTACCGGGCAGAAGGGCTCAAGGGCATCAGGACCACGGCTTTAGAAATGAGAAACCACTTCTTGCCCCAAATGAGAGTAAAATCTAGGACACAGAACATCTATGTACAACAGTCGTAGCTTCTCCTTAGTAGACATCACTACAGAGGTCTTGGATCTGGTTTAGAGTTGCTTCTCCCTATGTGTTGGAGGATAAAACAATTTATGGTAATAGTAATCTGCTTAATATTCTAGATTTATTAAGTCATAACTGCCTGTTAAACTTTTGAATACACTACCAAACTTTTACTTTGCATAAGTCAAGTATATATTTGGCTTCAAAACTGGAAAATAACACTAACACTGGCTTAAATATTTGCCTCATGAAAAAAGAAGCCCCATGGAAGGTAATTCCCGGTTTATATGGCAATCCAGCATGCTGCCAAGGACCCAAGTACTTTCCATGTTTCTACTGTCATTTTTAGTGTATGACTTTCTTGTTCATGGTTGCATTATGAATGCTGTACCTCCAAGCACTGTATCTGTGTCCCAGGCAGGAGAGAAATGGACAAAAAGATGAAAAATTATACCACCTACTCTATTTATCTTAAACACTTTCTTGGAAACTTTATCTAAAGGCTTCCACTTAAAACATATTGGCAAAAACTGTGTCATATGGACAAATCTAACTGCATGGGAGTCTTAGAACTTTGTTTCTCTATATAAAAGGGAAAAGGGGAAAGGCAAAGAATGTTAATGTCTTTAATATCTGTTTCAGGGTTCTCCACAGATCCTTGTCAAGTTGCCTTTAATCGGCGCTCTTCAAATTATGAGAAAAGTCTAATGACTCAAGATATATCAAACTAAAATGAAATATAATAATGATATTAAAATAAATGAAGAGTCTTAACAGGTAAAGATAGTGCCAAAATGGATGGATGAGGTACTATTAAATCCGTTTCTTGTACATTATTTCTCCCTTACTGACATTTTTGTCTTTAGCTTTACCTTTCTATCCCATAGACATGTTTCCCCCACAGGATAAAGAATACAAACAAATGTAGCTGCAAGGGGCAGCTATCTATAATTACACCACCAAAGAAGGTCTAAGGAAGAGCATCACATATCCATCCTTGTATCAATTACCACAACCAATGGGTTGCATGTCTGGTTGGCTTGTCCTAGGTCATAGATCAGCTTATCACATCCAAAGTAGTATCTTTTGATTAGCAGGTTTACTATAATAGATCTGATTGATAAAGGAGACAGAACCCCAAAAAAGTCCAATAACCACATCAGAGAGATATATTTAGTTAACTATTTTACAGATAAGGAAACTGAAGTTAAGGCAATTTGGTAAATTGTGGAGGATTACCCATGTATAATTTAGAGAGCAAGATTTGATCTGAGGTATGGTTATGTTTATAACTCACTGAAAGGGCTATTTTTAATATGGTGCATGCTTTATTCAGTACAACCAGAATCTTCCCATCAACACTAGAAGTGAAATATATAGAGTATTTGAGCAGAATAAGAATGATAAAAGACTTCTTGGAAGAAAGTTATTGTACATAGTTAACAGAATGGCAGAGAAATGCTACTTAATTAGGTTTAACTAAAACACATTATCCTCAATGGTGAAAAAATGAAAGCATTTCCCCCAAAGTCAGGAACAAGATGAGGGTGCCCATTCTCACCACTACTGTTCAACAGTTTTGGAAGTTTTAGCCACAGCAATCAGAGAAGAAAAAGAAATAAAAGGAATCCAGATTGGAAAAGAAGAAGCAAAACTTTCAGTGTTTGCAGATGACAGGATCCTCTACATAGAAAACCCTAAAGACTCCATCAAAAATTATTAGAGCTAATCAATGAATATAGTAAAGTTGCAGGATGTAATATTAACACACAGAAATCCCTTGCATTCCTATACACTAACAATGAGAAAACAGAAAGAGAAATTAAGGAAACAATTCCATTCACCATTGTAACGAAAATAATACAATACTTAAGAATATATCTACCTAAAGAAACAAAAGACCTATATAGAGAAAACTATAAAACACTGATGAAAGAAATCAAAGAGGACACAAATAGATGGAGAAATATACCATGTTCATGGATTGGAAGAATCAATATAGTGAAAATGAGTATACTACCCAAAGCAATCTATAGATTCAATGCAATATCTATCAAGCTACCAATGGCATTTTTCACAGAACTTGAACAAATAATTTCACAATTTGTATGGAAATACAAAAAACCTCGAGTAGCCAAAGTAATCTTGAGAAAGAAGAATGGCCCTAGAGGCATCAACCTGCCTCACTTCAGGATATACTACAAAGCTACCATCATCAAAACAGCATGGTACTGGCACACAGACAGAAATATAGATAATGGAACAAAATAGAAAGCCTAGAAATAAATGGACATCTTATCTCTGACAAAGAAGGCAAGAATATACAATGGAGAAAACACAATCTCTTTAACAAGTGGTGCTGGGAAAACTGGTCAACCACTTGTAAAAGAATGAAACTAGAACATGTTCTAACACCATACACAAAAATAAACTCAAAATGGATTAAAGATCTAAATGTAAGACCAGAAACTATAAAACTCCTAGAGGAAAATGTAGGCAAAACACTCTCTGACATAAATCACAGCAGGATCCTCTAAGACCCACCTCCCAGAGTAATAAAAATAAAAGCAAAAATAAACAAATGGGACCTAATTAAACTTAAAAGCTTTTGCACTACAAAGGAAACTATAAGCAAGGTGAAAAGATAGCCTTCAGAATGAGAGAAAATAATAGCAACTGACAAAGAATTAATCTCAAAAATATACAAGTAACACCTGCAGCTCAATTCCAGAAAAATAAATGAACCAATCAAAAAATGTGCCAAAGAACTAAACAGACATTTCTCCAAAGAAGACATACAGATGGCTAACAAACACATGAAAAGATGCTCAACATCACTCATTATCAGAGAAATGCAAATCAAAACCACAATGAGGTACCTTCTCATGCCGGTCAGAATGGCTGCTATCAAAAAGCCTACAAACAATAAATGCTGGAGAGGGTACAAAGAAAAGGGAACCCTCTTACACTGTTGGTGGGAATGCAAACTAGTACAGCCACTATGGAGAACAGTGTGGAGATTCCCTTAAAAAACTGGAAATAGAACTGCCATATGACCCAGCAATCCCACTGCAGCATACACACAGAGGAAACCAGAATTGAAAGAGACATGTGTACCCCCAAGTTCATCACAGCACTGTTTATAATAGCCAGGACATGGAAGCAACCTAGATGTCCATCGGCAGACGAATGGATAAGAAAGCAGTGGTACATATACACAATGGAATATTAGTCAGCCATTAAAAAGATTACATTTGAATCAGTTCTGATGAGGTGGATGAAACTGGAGCCTACTATACAGAGTGGAGTAAGTCAGAAAGAAAAACACCAATACTGTATACTAACACATATATATGGAATTTAGAAAGATTGTAACGATGACCCTATATGCAAGACAACAAAAGAGACACAGATGTATAGAACAGTGTTTTTGGACTCTGTGGGAGAAGGCGACGGTGGGATGATTTGAGAGAATAGCATTGAAACATATATATTATCATATGTGAAACAGATTGCCAGTCCAGGTTCAATGCATGAGACAGGGTACTCAGGGATGGTGCACTGGAATGACCCTGAGGGATGGGATGGGGAGGGAGGTGGGAGGGGGGTTCAGGATGAGGAACACATGTACACCCATGGCTGACTCCCGTCAATGTATGGAAAAAAAAAAAAAAACACTACAGTATTGTAAAGTAATTAGCCTCCAATTAAAATAAATAAATTAAGAAACAACAAAAAAAAAAACCACAATTTTTTCAAAGTTTTAACATTAAATGAAATTTTGTGGAACTTAAAGAGAAATTGGTTTGCTTTTCTTATAGTTAAATTAGAAGGCTAAGAGTTAAAGAGAAGCAGGGTCAAGTCCAGGCTCAGCTGCTGACCCCACATATGATTTTGGACAAGTCATATACACCTGTAAGCCTCAGGCTGCCCCTCATCTATAAAGTAAGAATACTACTGGGACTTCCCTGGTGGTCCAGTGACTAAGACTCCATTGCCCCCATTTCAGGGAAACCAGGTTCCTTCTTTTGCCAGAAACTAGACCTCACATGCCGCAACTAAAGATCTCATATACCACAAATAAAGATCCCAAATGCCATATCCCAATTTGAAGGTCAAAGATTCTGCATGCCTCAACCAAGACCCAGTACAGCCCAATAAATAACTAGAAGAACACTATCCTGCCACATTATTTCACAGAGTCTCTGGAGATTCATACTGGGGAGGAAATTTCAAAGTATATTAAAAATCTAAAAGCGCAACTTAGATGGCATTATTATTATTTTATATTTGCTTCCTTATAGTCCTGTTATATACTATTGTCTGCTGATATAATTTCTAAAATCAGTAAGAAAGTGAGTATTTATCATTATAGTAGTTTTATAACTTCGTAACTAAAGAGGAACATTTTGAACCAACTAATTTACCTTTCAATTTTCATTCTCTTCTTACCTATCACTATTATTATATTTACTCTGGTTAAAAATAAATTTTTAACTAGCCAAATGGAACACAGTTCTTATGGATCAAGTGTTGTGCCCCCAAAAATGTTTTATTTTTACGCAAATTATTATTTTTTGCAGTTATTACTCATCAGCAAACAGGGATATCCTAATGGCTGTCTTCATACTGGTCCTTCATTTATATTCCTTGGCACTATTTCTCCTGAAACTTTTCCACTAAAAGCTAAGCAGTCCTGAAATTCACTTTTCCTTTGAAGAAACTTCTCTGCCTCCCAAACATCTCCAGTCATCTTCAGGGCTCTTTTCCTATGTAATTCTAGATAAGAACAGGGTATTGATTTATAGTGAGTCTTCATCCACCGCTGTGAAGAAACAAAGTGAAGTGCTACGTCTTGTGAATAATTACTTTAGAAAACCAACCAAAAATGTAGCAGGATAAAGCAATGGAATTCATGCTTCATCTCATTCATTTTGACATTTGCAGGAATCCAAGTCCAATTGTGCTGCCATTAAAACTACAGACAGAGCTAGCAAAAAGGAAAAGGCATGTTACTGTCAAAGCAACTCTCATTGCAGCTGAAGGACCATTAAATTTTGCCTGAGTAGAGCACCAAGCTACTTTCTGGTTCTTGGCAAATTAATGACTAGGAAGGGAATTCTGAATGCTTTTCCATGTATAACCATCAAATAAATAAATAATCCACTAACAGCTGTTACGTACAGACAACATGTTTCCATTGATACCCATTTGCGATTCCTCCAGGCTGACCTTTGTTCTCAGGTCAGGACTCCCTCTAGCCAGGGACAAAAATTTTCTAGAGCCTCGAGATGTAGGAAAGGAACAAGCAAAGGTTATCTTTGTCTTTGACTTTGTCTCTCTTGGGCACAAGTTTGGGATAGAAAAATAATTAAAAGTTTTCTGCAAAGATGAGATGAAAAACTATGATGAAAAAGAAGTAAACAGTGCTACAAAGAAAACTATTACAAAATAAATATATGTCTAAATTTAACAAACTAACATACAGATTACATACATGTTAACATAACAAATTAACATACATATATTATTAACATAAATATAATAATATTTCTGAAGACCTATGATTTAATGATCAAAAACACTTAAATGTTTAAAATTAAAATCTATAAATTATTAAATCTCTTCAGAGAGTAGGAGTACAGACAAGCGGCAATGGGGTGAGAAATTGTTGCTTCTGATAAAAAATACAGATTTCTTTTTACTATGCCACACCTTACTCTGACAAGTATAATTATTAAAGATACTATAAAATATGGCTATAAACAAAAATGATTTTAGATAGAATGTGAACTAGGTTAATTAATTGATATAATAAACATTCATGCTTATTTTCTAACTGAGAAAAAAATAATAATGATAATAATATAGGAAGGTCAAAGTTTATTGCTCCATTTGTCAAGTAAAAAAAAAAAAAAAAGATTCAAAGCCAGTGAGAAAATCCTCCAAGATTACTCATAAGTCAAGGACCTGGTGATGAGGAGAAAACCCAGATTCCTGACTCAGAGGTCAGCATTCTTCCCATCTTCCGCTCAACCGACAAAGGGGATATTCACAAAGACTAGTCAGGAGAGGCAAATGACTATAAAGCAAACAACAGGAAAAGAAAGCTATTTTTACCCATACAGACACTGACCTCAGATTTAAAACAGATTGAAAATACAAACTGATTGAATATTGTTCTAAGATTTTTTATGCATATGCATACTTTATTATAAATATTATTTTTCTACATTTCAAGAAAATCAGAAGCTTTTCTAAGATTTTTTAAAAATAATGCGTAAGTAAGCCATTGAGCCACAACATGATAAGACATCAGACATGAGTGGGACACAGTCCTAATGCTGTAAGGGTGACAGATATGCCATTCCATTTATTATCTCTGACAGAAAGAGAACCCTGGAATTAGTGAACCATAGTCAGGTGTGCAGTAATGCCAAGATTTAGGGAACAGCAGAGCCAAGGAATATATGTTTCTTACTAAAGCCGGGCCAGAGGAAAGGATTAAGAAGGATGCAGACCAGAACATGGACAGATAAACAGCAGGGCAGACCTGGCAGCCCAGGCCACTCTCCTATCATTCATCACAGCTTTCTTACTGGAGAAGAGAGGCATCCATTCCATTCAGAGCTTTTCTGACTGTCATGATTTCTGTGAAATGTAAAGCCTGTTGCATCGAGCTGCCTGCAGTGATGCTTGAATAGCCTCTCCTTGGAGATTAATTCAGAATATGACTGTGCATTAGTTATTCTCTGTCTCTCCACCTCCCTCCCTCCTTCCCTCTCCCTCAATGGAAATGAGTCTTTGGTGGGGAAGTCAGAGTTTAGATCTCTTGTGCTCTGTGTCTTATCCCCATCTTGTCTCTGTGCATCTCTGCCCTGGGTTTATAAACCTCTGTGCAGTTTATGCTTTTAACAATAATTTTATCATGATGTTTTTGGATGAAAAGTAACATGAAAGTAGAAATAAGAGTTTAGATAAGCCATTCCCCTGCAATCCACTTTGTTACCCTGCTGCTGAACACCGGGGTGGGGGAAGTTGCGGAGCTGTTGTGGAAATATGATTCCACAGTTAAAAAAAAAAAAAAAAAGGAAGAAAAAATAATTTTGATTACCAGAATGGTACACAGACACACACACACCCCTCATATCCCATTTCCAAGGTTCCCACCCTAAGTGAAGTGATCTGACACTCCATTTCAATGGAAGACTCAGTTAATCATTCAGCAGATTACAACAGTCCATCTCCCCTGATATGGTATCTATAACTGTGGTTTGGTCTAATTCTAAAACATGAAACGGAGTGTCTGTGTATGTGTGTGTGTGTGTGTGTGCACATGCATGCGTGCTGGGAACAGTGGGGGTGATAAAATTAGTAAATGCACTATGCACTTCAGTTCGAAGTATCAATCCTCTCTGATGCAGGTTGTCACCCCTTTGTATTTTCATAATCTCTGTCAGCATCCGCTGTCTTGAGATCCACACTGGAAATTAAAGAAGGAGGGGAGAAATTTCCAGAGTTTTCAGGGGGAAAGTCAGAGGTGATAAATAAAGCAAGAGACTATGAACTTTTCACTGGAGATCTATCTGAAACAGGAAAAAGCATCACTTTTCTCCTATCCCCTGGCATTATGGGGGTGACAGTTAAGCAAACAAAGAGTTTGAGATGTAGGAAGGTGCATAGGTACAAGATGGGACCACCAGCAGAGAGCAGAGGCCAGAAAGAAAGAGAGGAAGGCACAGAAAACATGAGGAGTAGATATGGATATAGAGAGGGAGAGACAGCTACCAACCACACTGCTGCAGACAAAGGCAGACCCAAACTCAGGGATGTTCAGAGGCCCCAGAGTTAGGGGTAACTTTTAATTCACTTCAGTCATTCTTATCACACCTTCCTGGTGTTTGAAATATCCTTGATTCATCTGTATTATTACAGTTCTTGATATTTTCTTTAAATCAGATTATTTAAATACTATTTAAATAAACATTTTAATAGGACCACCTAAGAGAAGCCAATATCACTTTTAAAATTTAACAACTAGAATAACAACACTACAAACTATATGATGACATTCCAGCTAAGTTGCTGCCCATAGGAGGCTCAGAGTTTCAAGTTTTTGTTCTTGTTGTCAGAAAAAGAAGAAGAAGGAAGAAGGAGGGGTGCAGGTTGTTTTCACCTTTTCCTTATTGTGATAATGCTACTATGATCGCTGGTGTACAAGCATCTGTTTGAAATTCTGCTTTCCATCCTTTTGATTACATATCTATTTCCTTCATGGGTCATATTCTTTAACAAAAAAAAAAAAAAGCAGATAAAATTGTTTTAAAAAAAAGACAATTGTTAAATATTGTGTCACCAGGACATACATCTTGTGATAGAAAGCACAAAATAGAAACACAAAACTTGGGCATACCAAATTACAGTAGGAATAAAAGGTACAGCACAGGTGAAAAGTTAAATTAAGAGAGTGTGTATGTGCAATGTATTTGAAAACAAAGAGAAATTATGAAACACCTAGAATAAAGGATAGAATAGAGGGAAAATGAGATTACAGGGAGAGGCAAGGAAGTAATCCTACTCACTTATTGGCCTCATTAAGATTTTCAAATCTTCCAAATACCCACAAGTCATTACTTCACATCATTCAGTTCCCTTAATTCAAATGTCACAGTCACATTCTCACAAACAGGTCACTCTCACTAGCTTCTAATTTTTATATTGTTTTATTCTTTCTTTATAGTGTTTATAAAGAACACTATATATGTTCATTTTATATATATATATATGTTTATATATATGCATTTGTGTTTCTCCCCCTTAGAATGAAAAACAGAGACTGTGTCCTTTATTTCACTGACACATTTCAGGACCAAGGACAGCAGCACATAAGTGAGCCATAAATATTGGTGAAATTAATGAACGAAGGTGTTCATTTACTAGCTTACTAGCTTTATCAGCTTAAATAAATTATTTCCTTTCCTAAATTCAGGTACCTCATCTGTGTAGTCATGTGCATGGAGTACTATGTGCATAAAGCTACATAGTTCAGGGAATATAATGGAATATACTAAATGTCCAAAAAGCATTAGCTTATAGAATTTAGAGAAAGGGAGATAAGTATCACAAAAAAAAAAATACAGGAGACTAAATATAGAAAGACAAAACAAAACTACCCATCCGTTATTTCTATTTTGATGAGCATTCCTTCTTTGTTTTAGATAAACAAAAGGAAGCAAAACAAAACAAAACCAACAACACAAATCTTAGACTGACTCTCAGGAAAAGATAATGAAATAATAAGACTTAGGTTGATTATCTGCAAAATTAGAATTTAGACTTTTATTTCATAGAACCCAGTATTAGTTCAGACATAAAGTGTGTTTTCTCACAATTATCTACCAGTTTCTACATTCTCGGGAGTGAGTGAGGGTGTGCATACATGTTTGAGTGTACTGTGTATGTAAAAAAACATATACATCAAAACACACAGCATAGATATGATACATGTAGAGTAAATACTAGCAACGTGACTCAGGTGAGTATACTAGTCACAGAAGTACACTAGTTATTCTCTGGTTCACTTACAGTCCATCTAGAGGTCTAGAATCATCAGAACAATTAAGACATTTGAAGGTATTTTTTCATCCACCCCTCTAAAAACTTTACTCTTTACTCTTGGATATTGAAAATAAAGTCATAGACTATACTAGTGCTTGTTTCTAATTTAGTGAAAAACAAAAATCAATACAGTCTTGATGAACATGAACCCTGGGGTACAAGAAAATCACATCATGCAGGTGTTAAAACACATATAAAGGTGGAGATAATAAATAAGGTGTTTTAACTGTAGCTTTTGGCTTGGGACTGATAAGAGAGAACACTCTCCCACAGGAAAGGCTTTCATTTCACGCCTACTCTGTGGAGCTGGTGATAATTCTGTGGCAGGTTTCAATGACTGTGACTCACTTTGCCAATTTCATGGCTACTCTTAGATCTGAAGAACAGAGGCTCAACACTCCTTTTAGAGTTTACTGAGTTGTCGTTGATGTCCTAATTTTTTTTGTCCTAATTTACTTATTAATAATTTATATCTTTCTGCTTACAAGAGGAATCTGCAATGTTTGAAAGCACACTTGTTTCTATACCTTGCAGAGATGTTTTACCATACTCTTGGTTTGGAATGGGGGAGGAGTGAGAGTTACTTCTGTTGAGTTCCAGCAAAAGAGAAATCTGGAATATGGTTGGGGGAAAGGAAAGGGATTTTCATCACTATATCAAAATGAAAAAAAAAAAATTTATTTTGAAAATTTGATTTTTATCATTCCCATTTAAAACTACCACTGCAATAGTTATACACTAGGTCAGTGCTTCTCATACTTACATGATTGCTAGGATTGTGTGGGAATCTTGTTTCTAAACTGGCTTCCCAAGAACCACCTCCAGACCTTTTGCTATGAGTCTGGAGTCAAGTCTAGGAGTCTTAATATTTAACAAGGTAAGTCTGCTGAGCTGGGAACTGTATTTTGAGAAATCACATAGTAATCAAAACTTGCTGATTGATTTGTTAATATTCTGTGCATGACCTGCTAGTTAATTCCTGTTCCTTTCTCCCGCAAAGCCTAATTCCTACCCTCACTGTTTATTTAGGGAGGTTAAGCTGTTTACTTGGAAAAGACCCCTATAAGACAAAAAAATCCATCCCTGCCTCTCCCAGCAATTAAATGACAGTGGTGAAAGTAACAGACACAGAATTAGAAAAAGAGACATAATGATATTGCTTCATTGTCTGAATGATTCAAGAAGATCCACATTCTAATTTACTGCAGATGCCCTTTTAACAGCTGAGGAAACTGGAAAGAAAAATGGACAAAGCCAATGTCAGAGTGAGAGAAGTAGGAAGAACACAAAATGGGTGGGTTCTGTGACAATGGATTTTTACAAGAGAAAATGATTATTCAGAAACTGTGTTAAATCACATGTCATTGGAAAATAATAAAGAAAGAAGCAGAAATGATTATTCAGAAACTGTGTTAAATCACATGTCATTGGAAAATAATAAAGAAAGAAGCAGAAAAGTTAGGTTTTGTCACCAAAGTCACAATGGGAAAGCCATTGAGATGTAAAGGATGAAAGAATCAGGTGAAAACATAAAGATTTTGTTTCTCTTTACCACAGGCTATGTGGGAGGTGTGTGTGTGTGTGTGTGTGCGTGCACGTGCGCACACGCATGTGCATGTGTGCATGCACAATAAATGATCAGGAAAGGAGATTAGTAAATTCTCCATGCAGAGAACAAGCTGAGTCAGTGTTGATCAAAGGTTGATAACCAACATATGACCTCCATAATTAAACCTACTGTTTGTATATCTGTATTAGAGAGTGGTTTCTCAGGTCACATGTATAAACTACATGTCATTCTAATTTCCAGTCCTCAGTAACTGCCACATCTTCTTGTTGCATCTCAAAATCAATTTGCAATTTAATGTTGTAGGATCTGCCAAAGAAGTTAGATTCTGTCACTAAAGCTGCAGGTAAAAGTCATTAAATGTGTGAAGCACTAACAATCAAGATGAAGCCAGTCTGATTTCATTTCTATCCACAATGAGGCTATGTGGGAGAGAGGACCCAACCCAAGTGTGTGTGCATGTGTGTGTGTGTTTATAATAAACCCTTAGGAAAGGAGATTGACATCATCTACACAAAACAAGTTTAGTGATGATCAAAAGCGGCTACCAGACATGTGACCTCAAAAATGAAACCTGCTCTCTGTAAATTCCCTTTAACGAAGAAGTAGCTTCATTATCAGTTTCCTAGGAACATGTGTTCGCTCCATGTAGTTCTAATTTCCAGCTTTCAGTCACTCTCCAACAAGTCTTTTTTCTGCTACCTCAAATTCAATTTGCAATTTAATGCCATGGGTTCTGCCAGTGATGTGGTCTTCCATGTCCTCAGTCCCATGGAAAAACATAAGAGCATTCTGTACAGGAACGCTGTCCATAAAACACCAGTGGCATTATGCCATCACATTGAAAGAAAATCACATTTCATAAATTCTAAGTTTAATCTATATGTAAATTTAGCCAACATTCTTAAAAGAATAATAACTCACGAGTATTGATGTTTACACTGCTTGGCAATGTTTTTTTACTGCTTTAAGTAATGATCCATATTCAAACAACATTGTTTTATTTTATAAAAATAAGCATTGGTTGTCTAAAGAGATGCAGACCCATCTCTTACTTTTAGGCAAAAACTAACAGCACTGGAAGGTTTCCCAAGCTCACAAAGAAGAGTGTGATACTAAACACAAAGTTACCAATTGTTAGTAATTTTTGTTCAAATTCTACTAAGGAAATGTAAAGTTTCCTCTGAATGTACATTTATTTTCCTAATAATTATATACTCTAAATCAACAACAAAAATAAAAGCAACCAGTGACAACTGAAACATTAAGGTTGTTCACATACAGACTTATGTTTCAAGAACCAAACAAGAGATCTCTTTACTGTTTGTATCTTAAGAGTCTAGCATACAGATTGTGAAGGAACAATACTGTTCACCAAGGAGCTTTTAATAAATCCTGGCTTTTTGGAGAAATCTCACCTTCTAGAACAATTAGTAGAGTAACACCAACTACTGTAAGAAGTAATTGCCAACTTTTCTCTAACATAAAATATTAGAAACTTTTTTCTCACTTGTGTAATCTTTTTTCTTATTCATATAATGACAAACCAACTTCTTATCAACTCAATGCCCTAGATTTGTTTCTTCTATGGCTCTAGCATCATGTAGGGCTTATTGTTCTCTGCCTAGGTGAGCCAAAGTGAAAAGATTTGACTTCTTAGAAGCAGTCCAGTTCTGACAACATCACTTCCATTTACAATCCATTAGTCAGTACTAGTTATGTATTTATATCTGGCATGCAATGTGCTCACTGGCTGACCAGTCGCTTCCCAGCAAAATAATCTCTGCTGTAAAAGGAAGATTGAATGTTGTGGCAGACATCCAGCCCTGATGTAATGAGAATCACAAACTCCTGTCTAATATAATCCCTCTCAAGCATGCCTGTAGATCAACATCACCAAGACACTGTGTGTTGATTTTAAAATATAGATTTCCTGACCTGTGAACAAAGACACTGTAATTCAATAAACATGGTAGGTCCAGAAGTATCCTGGTCAGAACCACTGAGTTCCAATTCACCCTCTACCTCCAATTCAAAACACAACCATATCCACACTGAAATAACCACACTAGTCAGTAATATGACATTTACATCAAAATTCTGACTTGATGTTCCATGAATCTGCATTGTAATGATTATCTGGATGATAAGAATGGCTGTGTGTGTGCATGTTAAGTTGTTTCAGTCATGTCTGACTCTTTGCAACACTTTGGATTGTAGCCTCTAGGCTCCTCTGTCCATGAGATTCTCCAGGCAACAATACTGGAATAGGTTGCCATGCCTTCCTCTAATAATGCCTAACTTACCCTTTTTTGACCATCTGCTAAGTGCCAGTAAGTGCTCTGAAGACTTTATATAAACCAACTTATCATCAACATTTTCTCATGTTATCCTCAAGAAATTCAATACGGTAACCATTACCTTCATTTTACAGAGAGAAAAAAAAAGTGCAGGACAGAGGCTAAGTTGCTCAAGTTTATTCTATTTCTTTTGGTTGGGGCATTCAACCCATTTACATTTAAGGTAATTATTGATAGGTATGGTCCCGTTGCCATTTACTTTGTAGTTTTGGGTTCGCGTTTATACAACCTTTCTGTTTCCTGTCTAGAGAAGATCCTTTAGCATTTGTCGAAGAGCTGGTTTGGTGGTGCTGAATTCTCTCAGCTTTTGCTTGTCTGTAAAGTTTTTGAATTCTCCTTCATATCTGAATGAGATCCTTGTTGGGTACAGTAATCTGGGTTGTAGGTTATTCTCTTTCATTAGTTTATTCTAGAAAGTGTCCAAGTTGATTCAAAATAAAAGAGTGGGAATTTCAGAGCTTCCATCTTCCTTACTCCACTGTACCTAGGTGACTCTGATGCATTTTAAAGCCTGAAAAACTACTGAGTTATGAGATAGATATGCAAGAGTTTCTGACATGAGTAGTCTGAAGGACTCATTACGAAACACTTAATTTTTAAAATGTTCCTTACTTTTGCTTTCAAACTTACAGTCCAGACATCTCTTCTTAACCCCTTATCTGTATATTCAAATACCTTTTCTATATGTCTCAGTCCAGCCCTTGAGGTCCTAGAACAAATTCAGAAAATTAGCTGCTCATTTCTCTTTCTCTAGTGCCCTCTGCCAACTTCCACACAGTTGAGCAGTTCTGAAAACCTGGCAATCATCCTGATACCTGTCATTCCCTCATCATCAACCTTCTTGGCAATCGATAACTGATCTCTATCACTCTCCCTATTAAATCACCCACAAATGAACTCTCCCTTTTTGGGGTCCACAGGATTCCCATCACTATGATTATCATCAGTATCACTGTCATGATCCTCCTCCTCCTTATCATCTCCATCATCATCATCTCCCAAAACATCTGCAGTATCCTAGCATCTTTTCACCCACTCATTTCCTCTAAGCAATTATTCTGTGTGACAAGAGTGATATTTTCAAATCACAGTGACTGATGCCCCAGATCCTTAACACTTCCAGAAAAATCCCACATGCACCATCCTTCCTACCTCATGGCCTCAGCTCAAACCATTTTCCTTCCATCCTTGTACCCCAGGCAGGGTTTTTTATGTACCACTCCCACCACACTTTAACTTCACATTTTCACATGTGTCCCTTTGTCTGGAATGTTCCCATTAGAGGAGCATAAATTAATGAATAACCCCAGGCCTCAGCTGTCTCATCTATGAAATGGGAATATAAAAACTTTAGATTAGAGTTGAATTTAAAATTAGATTAGAATTGAACAACTTTAGACTGCAATGAATTTCTGAAATATGCTCATTTTAGATATTCTCTAATATTCATCATAAGAAAACATGCTAAATAATATAGCCATTTCCACCATTTCGATGGTTGTAATTTCATAGAATTTCAAGGTTAGACATATCCTTTAAAGCTGTGTTTATCTGATTTCAGAAATTCATTACAATTATCACAAATCTTTTTGAGAAGATTCTCCTTGCAATTTTTAATTACTGTCTATTTAACAATATCCTTTAGAATACTGCAATTTTTCAAGTGTGGTATTGGATAGTTATAATTTTCAAAATTACTACTTTGTTCTACAATCTATTTAGTGAGTTAGTAAAAACAATTAATGGAATTTACATACTTTCACTGGCCCTGACAGAAATAAAAAAAGAAGATTCTAAAAAAATGAACAAGTAAAGGAGTATTAATTAGCATTCAATTTGTAAGAGCAGAGTGCAGTGCTCAATAATTTGAAAAATAATTGAATTTTATATTGATGTATAAGGTAAAAAGCATAGCCAAGTTCTTGCTGAGATAAGATTAATATTACTGTAATAAAAACTCTTAAGAATGTTAATATGTTGAAGTAACAAATATATATTACTTATAGTATCATATGTTTCTGAAATACAGAACTACAGGTAGAGAAAGAGAGAAGGGAAAACCTGAGCAAATGTTGACAAATGAACAATAGCTCTGGATTAAGGAGTTATATGATTTTTTTTGCAATTTTTTTCTGCAACTTCTTTACACATTTGAAATTATTTCAGAATGACATTTGTGGATTCTGAATGCAGAGTTTTTATCAACCTTCTCATAAGCATAAAATTATTTCATATAATTTTAAAGGGCTTCCCTGATACCTCAGTTGGTAAAGAATCTACCTGCAATGCAGGAGATCCTGGTTCGATTATCTGGACAGGAAGATCCGCTGGAGAAGGGGTAGGCTACCCATTCCAGTATTGTTGGTCTCCCCTTGCGGCTCAGATGGTAAAGAATCTGCCTACAACGTGGGAGACCTGGGTTTGATCGCTGGCTTGGGAAGATCCCCTGGAGAAGATCCCCACTCCAGTATTCTGGCCTGGAGAAGTCCATGGTCTGTATAAACCATAGGGTTGCAAAGAGTCAGACATGTCTGAGCCACTTTCACTTTACAGTTTTAAAAAACTGTATCTTGTCTCTGAAGCACATTCATCTCTGTTCCATTCTTTTCCTGCTGTTTAACAGTTAAAGTTTTAATTTATTATTATCCATTTTCTTTCACTAGAATTTAAATTTCTGAGGCTAAGGATTTTTTTTTCCATTTTATTGGCAATGGTACCCCGAGCACCTTGAATACTGTTTCATTATAACAGGCATCCCAAAACTATTTTGAATAAATGAATGAATGGATAAAATGAATCCATGATAGGGTGGTAATAACAGGATCAGCATACCATATTTACATTATGTATACATGTGAAGCACTTAGCAGAGTGCCTTTAAGCACTTGATAAAAATAAATGATTTTCACCAAGTAGTTCAGTGTGGCTAGAGTCCCTGCTGTGCAGTAGTGAGATCAGCCTGAATGTATAGCAACAGACTGGTTCAAAGTTGGGAAAGGAGCACGTCAAGGCTGTATTTTGTCACCCTGTTTATTTAATTTATATGCAGAGTACATTATGTGAAATGCTGGGCTGGATGAATCACAAGCTAGAAACAAGACTGCCGGGAGAAATATCAATAACATCAGATAATGCAGATGACAACACCCTTATGGCAGAAAGCTAGAAGGAACTAAACAGCCTCTTGATGAAGGTGAAAGAGAGGGGAAAAGCTGGCTTAAAACTCAACATTCAGAAAACTAAGATCATGGCATCTGGTCCCATCACTTCATGGCATATAGATGGGGAAACAGTGGAAACAGTGAAAGACTAATTTCTTGGGCTCTGAAAGCACTGCAGATGGTGACTGCAGCCATGAAGTTAAGACACTTGCTCCTTGTAAGAAAAGCTATGACAAACCTAGACAGCATATTAAAAAGCAGAGACATTACTTTGCCAACAAAGATCTGTACAGTCAATGCTATGGTTTTTCCAGTAGTCATGTATGGATGTGAGAGCTGGACCATAAAGAAGGCTGAGTACCCAAGAATTGATGCTTTCAAACTGCGGTGTAGGAAAAAGACCCTTGAAAGTCCCTTGGACTGCAAAGGAGATCAAACTAGTTAATCCTGAAGGAAATCAGTCCTGAATATTCATTGGAAGGATTGATGCTAAAGCTGAAGCTCCCATACTTTGGCCATCTGATGTTAAGAGCTGACTCAATGGAAAAGACCCTGATGTTGGGAAAGATAGAAGGCAGGAGGAGAAGGGGATGGCAGATGACAAGATGGTTGGATGGCATCACCGACTCAATGGACCTGAGTTTGACCAAGCTCTTGGAGACGGTAGAGGATAGGAAAGCCTGGTGTCCTGCAGTCCACGAGGTCTCAAAGAGACAGATATGACTGATCAACTGAACAACAACAAGCAACATGGATGGACCTAGAGATTATCCTACTAAGTGTAGTAAACCAGACAAAGAAAGACAAATATCATATGTTTTCCATTATATGTGGAATTGAAAAAAAATGATACAAATGAACTGTATACAAAACATAAACAGACACAGAAAACAAGCTTATGGTTACCAAAAGGGAAAGCAGGGGAGGGATAAATTAGTTTAAGATTAGTATATATATACTCTACTTGTTGATACACACACACACACACACACACACACACACACACATATATATATATATATATAGATAGATATAGACAAAACAGATAATCACCAAGGACCTACTGTATAACATAGGGAACCATACTCAATATTTTGTAATAGCCTATAAGGGAAAAGAATCTGAAAAAAAAAAGATATATGTGTACAACTGAATCACTTTGCTATACACCTGAAACTAGCACAACATTGTGAATCAATTATATTTCAATTTTTAAAAAATCTACACATAGGAAAAAAAGAGAGAGATAGGCTGAGGCTGTAGACAAGGGCCATGTCAAGAAGTGGCTTGTGGCTCATTGTAAGAAGCTCGTATTTTTCCATAGCCAATGAGGAGTGGTTTAATCAGATATGTTCTAATGAATTTCTGTTATGGACTGAATTGTTTCCCCCCAAAATTCATATGTTGGACTCTTCATTAATCCCTAGTTCCTTCAGAATGAGACCTATTTTGGAGATAGTGTCTTCACAGTTAATGTTATAAATAAGGTCATCAGGGTGTGCTGAAATCCATTGTGACTAATGTCCTTATAGAAAGAGGATATTCAGAGACAGACTCACATACAAGGATTATTATATCATGTGTACATATCATGTGAACATGAATAAAGCCATTGACGGCCCAAGGAAAAAGATCTAGAACAGGTATTCCCCAAGAGTCCTCAGATTGAACCAACTCTGCCAAAGTTGGGTTTCTGGTTCTAGCCTCTAGAACTGTAAGACAGTAAATTTCTGGGTTTTTTGTACAATAGTAAAAGATGTTTATCAGTTTTCACCATTAATAGCCAGACAAAATATAAAAGATAATTACAATTGCAAGCCATAACATGAACATGATTCACCTAACAATACAGAATAATTACATAAAATATGTGGAGTCAAACAGAGCAATGTGGTAAGTAGAAGTGCATATATTCACATGTTTTCATCCACCCAGCCAGTCTATGTCTTTTGGTTGGTGTGTTTAATCCATTTGCATTTAAGATAATGATCAATATATATGATCCTATTAAGGTTTTCTTAGTTATTTTGGGCTTATTTTCTGTATTCAGCACCACCAAACCAGCTTTACAACAAATGCTAAAGGAACTTCTCTAGGCAGGAAACACAAGAGAAGGAAAAGACTTATAGTATACTTCAGTTTTTATAAGTCACCCAGTTCGTGGCACTTTGAGTACTATGTCAGGACATCCCTAGGAAACTAATATAAAACTTCTGGCCATTGTTAGGGGGATGAGTGGGAGGAGTGAGTGACTAGAGCAGGGCAAGTTACTCAACCCTTCTGAGCTCCAGTTTCCTCACATGTAACATGGAAATGACACTTGATAACCAAATCTCATGATTCTACATGAAAGAGAAAATGTAAAATTGTATAAGCGGATGTGATGATAAATATAAAGGAACACAAAGAATAGAGCACATAGTGTAAATATATAGGAGTTATTTTATTTATTGGGATGTCTTAGAATATTCATCACAAGAAAGCTTCTTTTCCTAAGGAGAATTTTGCTCCCTGGTATCATTTCCAGTGGCTAACAGACCATCAGTGAAATGTGATGTGGATAAAGAATGATATCTCTATGGTCAAAATGCATTTTTCTCCTGCAGAACCTGTGAAATGTGAAAAAGTTTGTCCTGAAAAATAACTGGCAGTGAAAGTGGGAGCAACCATCATCCTGCTCTTGTATGGACACATATGATTGAAGGCACTGATGAATGAAGGAAACTGCCCCAGGGAGACAAGATCCTTAAAAAACCCTATGGGCACATGGGACTCAGCTCAGTGTTACATAGCAGCCTGGATGGGAGGGGCGTTTGGGGAAGAATGGATACATACATATATAAGGCTGAGTCCCTTCGCTATTCACCTGAAACTATCACGACATTGTTAATCAGCTATACTCCAATATAAAACAAAAAGGTAAAAGTAAAAAATCCTATTGGCCCTTGATGGTCTGAGAGCCAGTGAACCTTATTGTTTTATATAAATGAGCATGGTGCTTACAGCCTGATGTAGCATAACAAATCAGGACTTTAATCTTCAAATTAAACTAATGCAAGCAAGCCTTCCCTTTCCCAAATCTATTAGTACCCCACAATTCAGTCCTCAACGGAGTTTCAATAGCTGAATACTCTTTCTTTTAAGGAAAGTAAATTGTTGACAGTTCACTTTTAGGTTAAATGTTGTTAGCCTTTTACCTAAATTGTGACCTTGCATGGCTGAGTATTGAAATACTTAAAGAGAAGTGTTTCATATGTTTATGTCTAATGCAGGACAAGACAAGGCAACATCAGCAAGAAAAGATTTGGGTTATGAAAGGATCACAAGAACCTGAGTTTCTTAACATGCATATAAGTTCTAAACATGCAGGACTATGCCTTATTTAAATATTTCCTCAAAAGACATTAAATATGAGGGATATTTTAGTATTCCTATCTCTGAATTACATGATAGAAACATACATATAGATCAACAGGGAATATCTGAATATAAAGAGAAAAGCAGAGGGAAAATGTAGAGAAAGAAAATTAGCCTCTGTCACTTCAAGTCTTTGCTGTCAATATCTTTATGCCTGAAACCTCCCTGCCCCTTACTGCCTAGGGTTCTTTCATTATTTCTTTTCCTCTAATTACCATTCCATTAACATTTGTTCTCAAGATGGAATCTGATACTCCTGTGCCAAAGACTATAATTGATAAGTTAACTTAATGAGCACCATAGAATCTTAAGAATAAAATTCTTAATTGAGCTAGACAGTTTTTGTTGTCACAAATAGGGACTGGTGGGTAGGATGTTCTTGCAACACTGAGGAGTGGCCAATGAATCTGTTAAACATCCTACAATTCACAAGGCAACCACCTCCCCGAAGTAGAAGGAGGGGAGGGCTGGGGAGAAGGAAGGAAGAGGACAAGGAAAGAAAAGAATTATATGAGTGCAAATGTTAGTAATGACGAGGTTGATAGAGTTGAGAAATTCCAGACTAGGGGAATAAAACACTAAGCAGTATAATTCTCAACATAATTGGCAGTGAGGAGAGTTAAGAAAGAATACTTGTTGAGAAGAAATTAAAGCTCTTCTTTGCAAGAATCACAGTGTATAAAGACAGTGGCATTCTCCTAGAGAGGCTGTCTAAATAAGCGCCTTCAGAAGGAAGAGTCAGCATGGCAGAGCGAAGATTGCCAGTGGCTGAGCCTCCTGTGGCTATCAAAATCTGATTTCAGATTGCAGCACTGGTATTGTTTTCAATGCTGGCATCCTTGGCCTTGGAATCACATCTCTTCTCCCCCAGTTTGCTATTTCCATAGTGCAAATCCTAGGTACTTGCTATCTCCATACTCTCCAATGTCACTTATTCAAGCGGCTTATGTAAGACTTCCATATCTTTTTAAGCATAAGCTATCTCACCTATGAAATAGGAAGTAGCCAACAAAAATAAAAGCAATTCAAAGAGTGGGTTGAAACCTGAAACTTACCTGGAATAGAGAAACTGAGAACAGCATCTCAAACCTAGAATTTACTACCTATTTCATTTCGAGCTATCTGCTTAACCCTCACTGCTCTCATTTTTTTGGCTCAATTTCACTTACATCATCAGGGCACTCTGAGGATTTTATAGGAAAAAGAAAAACATTGAATTAGGGTCTTGCCACACTGAAAATGTTTAAGAAATCATGTTGTTAGTGGTATTGTTGTTGTTACCACTGATATCTTTTCTCTGGACAATTTTTTTCCCCCTACCCATTCACTGATTCATAGATCAGCTCTTTCATTTGTTCATGAAGTATTTATTCTCTTGTTCATTTACTTGACCAAGATCTGGTACGATCTTGACATGTTCTAGGCATTATACATACAAGCTCCTTAGAATGTCTCTTTCTTTGCCACAAATACTTTTTTATGCTCTAAACTTGAAACCAGTAGGAGAGCCAGCAGATGTGGGGAATGAATGAAAGTAATCTCTCTGTACCTTATCTATTCTCAGATATCAAATCAAACGTTTGTAATCCACACTGGCTTCCTCTGGGCTCTATCTTTCTGTTTTGTTGCCTTGGTTGTTCTTTCTGGTGCTTACTTCAGCACAATATGACATGCTTTAGTGCAAAAAAGCTTTACCATGCTGGCTCGTGTTAACAACCCTATTAAACCTGATTTAGGCAAAAGAAAATGGCTAGAGAAAGGAAACCTAATGAAAGAAGAAAATAACACTGTACCTTGGTATTAACATGCTGTGATGACAGAAAATGTGAATCCTGGGGTGGCCACACCCCTCAAACACTTCTACCTCCACTCCTAATTTAAAAAGGTAGGCATTTGAACTTTATCGCTGCATAGGCAACAAGCACCAATAGTAAAACACAACAGCACACATTATTTCTCATGGTGTGGCTCAGCTTTAAGTGTTTTGGGTTGCAGCCACTCGACATTGTGCTGCAACCTTTGGTGAGTAGTCACTTGAGGCAGTCCTGATTCACATGAGTTCATTCTGGGCCCAGACTGAGCGGGTAAGAGATACCCAGGGAAAACTATTCTCAAGGAAATGACAGGAATAGAAGAGGGTAAATGGAAACACCCCAGGTCTTTTAAGGTCCAGACTTAGAAATGGAACTCTTCTACCTCTTCTCATGCTCCATAGGCCAAAACAGATCACAATACCAAGAACAAAGGCAAACAGACATGAAAAATACACTCCTCATTTTTTGGCAAGAAGTGGAAATATGCAATACAAAAATGGAAAGGAGAGGAAAGAGAGAAGGAAAAAATATATCAAGGAAGGGACAAAGAATAGAGGCCAATAAAATGACCTTGCACATAACAGATGGTCTGCAATGACTTGGGAAGGCCCAACTGATATAATTCAACATGTCAGTCCTGGCCACTATTGATTTGTTTCATTAGATCAACAGGAAATGGCAGGTTAGTTTACAGTTTTCAAAATGGAAGAGCTTATCCAAATAGCTCTAATCCAAAGAATAATAACTTGTCTTGTTGTTGTAGTTAATATTTTTGCTGAAAACCTATAAAGTGGAAATAATCATACTCCTTAATTCACAGGACTAAATAAGACCATGCATAAGCAATTCTTAACATAGAGCTTGACGTATCATAAGTTCCGGATAAATGTTAGCCAATAAAAACAATGATTGATGAAATAGAAACATTTATTCAACATATATTCTATAAGCACCTAACATATATGTATAAAAGGCGGTGATCGACTGCACCTGAGACAGTAAACTTCTGCTCTGAGGCATGCTCCAAAATTAGAAGGTGGGGTTAGGGTGCTCTTACTAGTTATCTGGTTTTAATGTCATGTTTAAGCAAATATATGCCATCTCTTGTTTTCCCTTATGCCCATTTCAGTGTTCCAACAGTTTGTAGTAAAATAGCCTTGACTAATAGAGAGAATATGCTGACTCTCCTACTGAAGTGATAGGCAGTAACGAGATAGAGTACTGACTTAGGTAAGTCAGGTACAATGTCCCAGAGGAGGTGACATTCAAGGCAGAGTAGGGTTTTCACATGCAAGTATCAGTGAAGAAGTGCTCTAGGCAGAAAAAATACATGGACAAAGCCACAGTGACCTGAAAGAATAGCCTGTGTTCACGGCAAGGAGGCCAGTTGGGCCAGAGCACAGGAGAAAAGACTGACCCATCCCTCCCACAGATGTTGAAATGACTGACTCTTTCATATCATACTTTGTCAGTTAAGATTTCATCTCTCCAAAATGGCCTTGCCTGAGCACCCTGCCTAATGTCCCTAGTTAAACTGTATTTTTGTTTTACAGGTCTTAAAGTACTTACATTTGCTGAAATTCTTTCATTTGCTTGTCATTGTGCTCATGGTTTGTCTCTGGTATGTGAGTTCCATGAGAACACCACCCTGCTCTGTATTGCTCCCTCTCAATTTCAGTGCACAACAGACTGCACAATGGTGTTTGCACAACAAAGTTTACAGTAAACATCTGCTGACAGGAGAGGTAAATAGATGAGGGAGGGTAGAAAGTAAAGCTGGAGTCAAAACTCAGAAGCTGCACAATACCAAAGGCAAGATCCACTAAAGAAATAATTGAGAGGCTAAATTTCATTAACATTAAAAATGTCTGCTCTGAAAAAATATTTTCTCCTCAGGAGAAAATACATTATCTCACATAAGCAAAATACATTATCTGATAAAGGGCTTGCATCCAAGATATACAAAGAACTCTTAAAACTCAACAATAAGGAAATGAATAACCTGATTAAAAAAATAGGCAAAAGATCTTAGCAGATTCCCCACCAAAGGATATATACAGATAACAAGTGAGCATAAGATGCTCCATGTAATTTGTCATTGTTGTTGTTTAGTCGCTAAGTTGTATCCAACTCCTTTGAGACCCCACAGACAGTAGACCATGAGGCTCCTCTGTCTATGGGATTTCCCAAGCAAGAATACTGGAGTGGGTTGTCATTTTCTTCTCCAGGGGATCCTAGGAAAACGTAAATTAAAATAACAGTAAGATACCACTACACACCTGTTAGAATGGCCAAAATCTAGAACATTTTCAACACCAAAAGCTGAAAAGGATGATGTGGAGCAATAGGAACCCTCTCATACATTGCTGGTGGAAATGCAAAATGGTACAACCACTTTGGAAGACAGTTTAGCGGGTTCTTATAAAATTAAACATAATCTTACCATTCAATCCAACAATCATGCTCTTTCATTTATACCCAAATCAGTGGAAAATTTATGGCCACAAGAAAACCTGGACACAAATGTTTATAGCAACTTCATAACTGTCAAAACTTGGAAGCAATCAAGATGCCCTTCAGTAGGTAAATAGATAAACTACAGTACATCCAGACAATGGAATATTATTCAGTACTAAGAGAAATGAGCTATCAAGCAATAAGAAAAGAAGGAAACTTAAATACGTATTACTAAGTGGAAGAAGTCAATCAGAAAATTCTTCATACTGTAAAATCCCAATTATAAGACTTTCTGGAAAAGAAACAAAAATTAAAATAGTAAAAAAGATATGTGATTGTGGAGGTGGGGGGTATAAGGGTACTCTAAACTTTCTGCTCAGTTTTGCTGTGAACCAAAAACTGCTCTAAAATATAGTCTATTTAACAGGGGAAAATGTCAGAGAAGGCAGGTTCTGGACTCTATTCAGAAGATAATAAAGATATGGGATATTTTGAAAAGGGAAATGAAATTTTCAGAGCTCTGCTTTTGGAAGGTGTGTATGTATACACAAGGCAGAGACCAGGCATAGATAAAGGGTAATAAGAGCAGGAAGGTCATTGTAAACCTCTGAACAAAGAAGTAAAGTTAATCTAATTTAGTGAATAATTTGTGGGTGCCCACATCTTTCCCTCTACAGGATGTCCGTACCAAAGAGAACAATAACTGATGTTTCTGTTCCTCAGGACAGGCTGCAAAGACTCTTGTTTCTTCAGGTAAATTTTCTGAAACTAGAAACTACCTCTTCCATGTGAATCAATGATGGATATTTTCTCTCAAGCAGTAGCCTTGAAAAGAAACCTTGCCAGTAGTTACCTGATCAGACAATGAAAGCACAGCAACATTCAAAGCTTCTCCAACAAATTTCCCCTTTCACATACAGACTTCCCTACTCTAGGCCTCAGTGTACCTTGGATCACATGTTGACAACCTTTCTCCCTTCACATAAACATATTTTTTCCCTACACGTTCCTCACCAATCATGTTACTCACTCTTTTATCTTGTATGTTTTTGTATTTGGTAAGTTATCATACTGTGTGTACTTGTCTGCATTTTGATTCTAGAAGGTTTTGGAAACAGCTAATTTGATATGTGCTGTATTAGTACAGTTACATTAATAATCATATAGGTTTTAATTTTGTGACTCTATCACAATTTATTTATTACCTTTGATGCTGGAAATCATTTAAGATGTTTTTAATTTTTTCCTAATCACATACAATAATATAAAGGGCATTTAAGTATACATCTTCTTTTTCACATGTGTGAAAATTTCTTCAAGGTTTGTACCTAGCATAGAATTGGTGGGTTAAAAAGTGTATAAAAAACACAATTTATTAAATATTATCAATTGCCTCCAAAAGAATGTATCAACTCCCACTCCCACACTATATGAAATATCTAAGTTTGCTACATCTTTACCCAGCCTTTTAGAGTTACTTGACTTCAGATTTATGTGAGTATCATTGGTATGGGATAATACTTTATTATTGTTTTAATTTGCATTTTCCCGACAACTTGTCAGATTGAGCATATTCTCATATAAGTACAGGCCATTTGTCTTTTATTTTTATGAATGATATTTTCATATATTTTCAAAATATATTTCACATATTTTACTCATTTTTAGTGGGTTATCTTTTTTCATTTCAATTTGTAGAAGCTCTCTGTAAATTCTGCATACTTAACTTTTTTCAGTTTTATGCATAAATAGCTTCTTAAAATACATTGCTTACCTTTTTACCTCATGATACCTTTCGGTGAACATATGTTTTTCATTGAACTGATTCAAACTTACCCACTTTCACTTTTATGGTGTGTCATTTTGTATGTCATTTAAAAAGGAAATTCATTGCAAACCTAAGATAATAAATACAACATTTACATTTTATTCCCAACATTTAAAATGTTTAAAATATTACTTTGTGGAACTTCCCTGGTGATCCAGTGGCTAAGATTTTGCTTTCCAGTGCAGGAGATGTGGGTAGATCCCTAGCTGTGGAATTAGATCCCACATGTCTCCTGGCCAAAAATCAAAACGAAAAAACAGAAACAATATGGTAACAAACTAAGACTTTAAAATTATCCATATCCAAAAAAATATTATTTTACACAGATAGTCAAAGGGCCTCCCCACCTTTATTCCCCCATTCAATCCTAATTTGGTATAAGACACTTATTTCCCACTTTCCTTATGAAGCCATCTATGAACACTCAAACCTTTGCTAACTTTTCTTTCCCTAGACTGCTAAACAGCTGTTTCTGATACTGTAACTAGTTTTCTCTGAATCCTGGGAATGTAAATAGATACCGACAATATCCAGAAAGGCAACACAAATAAATGAAATGGGTAAGAATAAATATAATTAAGAGCTGGAGTGTGGAATGCTGGAGACCGTGGCGGATGCAGCCTACCTAATGGACGAAGGGGCTACCTGGGATTGGCCAATTATTGCTGTAGGAACCATGGGCTCAGAGTTGCCAGATCTTCTGATTTTTGTTTTTTAAAAAAACCAGAAACTTAGCTTTCTATATAAAATCTCTTGATCTTTAAAGTCCATAACAATTTTAAATGTTTAAATGAATAAAATGCTGATCTGTGATGTATGTTCTAATGCTGTGTTCCTCAACTTTTGTGTCATTATCACCTCCCTAAGGAGTCTTAAGCATTTTTTTCCTCCTAATCACTTACCCACGAAATTAAATACTAAGGAATATGATTTTATCAAATAAGGTTGAGATCTGAAGGAAGGATCACAAATCATTGTAATATCTAAGAATTTTATGCCCCCCCCAAGAGCTAACTCTTGCCTTGTTAAGAATGGTATAATTGTTTCTAATCATTTTATATCATGTAATCATCACTTTTCCTTCATTTAATCATTACTTTTCCCTCAATTAATCATATGCTGATTGGGAACAGGAACTCTTACTTCGTATACAGAATATAATGCAGGGTGAAGCACCTAATATATCTTCAATAATTGTGGAATAACAGGGAATTTTATAATAACATTCAGATTTTGAGGAGAGAATTTAAGAGGAAATTCTAAAATATGGTCAAGATGGCTTCCTATTTCATTACAGCCAGACCCAGACTGTGAGAAAATGGCAAACAGACAAAGCTTCTTTCTAAAGTCAAGGCCATACCTCCATTCTTGTGGCTAGGATGCAATCCCCTCCAAGAGATTTTTGAGATGTCACTGGTCTGAACATCAGGAAGAGCAGTTTCACCGTCCTCAAAGCAGCAACAAAGGGGCACAGAAAGAATTGGAAACTCCTCATTGTCTTCTTGGTACAGTATCAAAGAATCTGCCTACCAATGAAGGAGATACAATAGATGTGTGTTCCTGGGTCGGGAAGATCCCTGGAGTAAGAAATGGCAATCCATTCTTGTATTATGGCTGGGATAATTCCATGAACAGAGAAGACTGGCAGCTACAGTCCATGGGGTTACAAAGAATTGGACACAACTGAGCACAAACACATACACAATGTCTTCTAGGGGGATCCAGGCTCCTTTGAAGGATGTACAAGGCACAATCATTGCCCTTTCAGTTCAGTCATATTTCCTAAGCGTCAGTATCTTCACCTAGTCTAGCTCACATATAGTTCATAGAATGGTCCAAAGGCTCTTTCCTCTGTTGAAATCACCCCTGGAATAAGCATCAGGATACTAGATTCAAGTCTTGTGTGTGTCCCTGGAAGCTTGACATAAAGAAATTAATCTCCTCAGTTTTCTCATATGAAAAGACATATAAGCCATAATATAAACTCCAAGCTTAGTATTGGCAGAGACTATGCCACCAGCTTGCCAAGAGTACTGTGTCTCAGTCCATCAGACATGATTTGAATTCCAAGCAAGAAATTTAGTGACACCAGCCTCAAAAATGTTACACAGCCTTTCTTGGCATTAATGTCCACAGGAATGCTTATAATAATGATTCTTATTCACTTGGTTGCTCTGCAGATCAAATGAAAGTGAAAGTGGCTCAGTCGTGTCCGACTCTTTGTGACCTCATGGACTACAGAGTCCATGGAATTCTCCAGGGCAGAATACAGGAATGGATAATCTTTCCCTTCTCCACGGGATCTTCCCAAGCCAGAGACTGAACCCAGGTCTCCCACATTGCAGGTGGATTCTTTAACAGCTGAGCCACAAGGGAAGCCCAAGAATACTGGACTGGGTAACCTACCCCTTCTTCAGTGGATCTTCCTGACCAGGGATCAAACCAGGGTCTCCTGAATTGCAGGCAGATTCATTACCAACTGAGCTCTCAGGGAGATCAAATGAAATTACACTAAATACCTTTGTGCCATGACTAACTGACTTAGTAGGTTCAAAAGAACATCAGTTCAGTTGGTGCATGTCCGACTCTTTGTGACCCCATGGACTGCAGCACGCTAGGTTTCTCTGTCCATCACAAACTCCCGTAGCTTGCTCAAATCATGTCCATAGAGTCGATGATGCCATCCAACCAGCTCACCCTCTATTGTCCCCTGCTCCTCCTGCCTTGAATCTTTCCGAGCATCAGGGTCTTTTCCAATGAGTCAGTTCTTCACATCAGGTGGCCAAAGTATTGGAGCTTCAGCTCAGTCCTTCCAATGAATATTCAGGACTGATTTCCTTTAAGATTGACTGGTTTGATCTCTTTGCTGTCCAAGTGACTCTCAAGAGTCTTCTCCAACACCACAGTTCAAAACCATCAATTCTTTGGCTCTCAGCTTTCTTTATGAATTAACTTTCATATCCATATATGACTACTGGAAAAACCACAGCTTTGACTATGAGGACCATGGTCAGTAAATAATGTCTCTGGTTTTTAATATGCTGCCTAGGCATGTCATAGCTTTTCTTCCAAAGAGCCAGCATCTTAATTTGGCGGTTGTAGTCACCATCTGGAGTCAAAGAAAATAAAGTCTATTAATGTTTCCATTGTTTCCCCATCTATTTGCCATGAAGTGATGGAACCAGATGCCATGATCTTAGTTTTTTGAATGCTGAGTTTTAAGCCACCTTTTTCACTCTCCTCTTTCACTTTCATCAAGAGGCTTTTTAGTTCCTTTTCACTTTCTGCCATAAGGGTGGTGTCTTCTGCATATCTGAGGTTATTGATATTTCTCCAGGCAATCTGGATTCCAGCTTGTGCTTCATTCAGCCCAGCATTTTGCATAAGGTACTCTGCATATAAGTTAAATAAGCAGGGTGACAATATACAGCCTTGACATACTCCTTTCCCAATTTGGAACCAGTCCATTGTTTCACTTCCGGTTCTAACAGTTGCTTCTTGACATGCATACAGATTTTTCAGAAGGCAGAGAAGGTGGTCTGGTACTCCCATCTCTTGAAGAATTTTCCACAGTTTGTTGTGATGCACACATTCAATGGTTTAGCCTAGTCAATGAAGCAGAAGTAGGTATTTCTCTGGAATTCTCTTGTTTTTCTATGATCCATAAAGCAGATGCTGTCAATCTGAACTCTGGTTCCTCTGCCTTTTCTAAATCCAGCTTGAACATCTGGACATTCTTAGTTCATATACTGTTGAAGCCTAGCTTGGAGAATTCTGAGCATTACTTTACTAGAGTGTATGAGATGAGTGCAATTGTGTGGTAATCTGAACATTCTTTGGCATTGCCTTTCCTTGGGAATGGAATGAAAACTGACCTTTTCCAGTCCTGTGGCCACTGCTGAATTTTCCAAATTTTCTAGCATATTGAGTGCAGCACTTACCCAGCATCATCTTTTCGGATTTGAAAGAGTTCAGGTGGAATTCCATCACCTCCACTAGCTTTGTTTGTAATGATGCTTCCTAAGGCCTGCTTGACTTCACACTCCAGGATGGCTGGCTCCAGGTGAATGATCATATCATCCTTCTTATCTAGGTCATTAAGATCCTTTTTGTATAGTTCTGTGTATTATTGCCACCTCTTCTTAATACCTTCTGTTTATGTTATATCCATACAGTTTCTGTCCTTTATTGTGCCCATCTTTGCATGAAATGTCACTTCAGTTCAGTTCAGTTGGTCAGCCGTGTCCAACTTTTTGCAACCCATGGACAGCAGCAAGCCAGACTTCCTTGTTCATCACCAACTCCTGGAGCTTGCTCAAATCGCCCATCGAGTTGGTGATGCCATCCAACCATCCCATCCTCTCTCGTCCCCTTCTCCTCCTGCCTTCCATTTTTTCCAACATCAGGGTCTTTTCCAATGAGTCATTCTTTGCATCAGGTGGCCAAAGGATTGGAGCTTCAGCTTCAGCCTCAGTCCCTCCAATGAATATCAGGACTGACTTCATTTAGGATTGACTGGTTTGATCTCCCTGCCATTCAAAAGACTCTTGAGAGTCTTCTCCAACACCACAGTTCAAAAGCATCAATTCTTTAGTGCTCAGCTTTCTTTACAGTCCAACTCTCACAATGATACATGACTACTGGAAAAACCATAGCTTTGACAAGATGGACATTTGTCAGTAAAGTATTGTCTCTGTTTTTTAATATGCTGTCTAGGTTGGTCATAGCTTTTCTTCCAAGGAGCAGGCATCTTTTAATTACATGGCTACAGTCACCATCTTCAGTGATTTTGGAGCTCAAGAAAATAAAGTCTCTCACTGTGTTTCCATTGTTTCCCCATCTATTTGCCATGAGGTGACGGGACCAGTTGCCATCATCTTGGTTTTCTGAATGTTGAGTTTTAAGCCAGCTTTTTCACTCTCCTCTTTCATTTTCATCAAGGGGCTCTCAATTCCTCTTCACTTTCTGCCATAAGGATAGTGTCATCTGCACATCTGAGGTTATTGATATTTCTCCTGACAATCTTGATTCCAGCTTGTGCTTCATCCAGCCCGGCATTTTGCATAATGTACTCTGCATATAAGTTAAATAAGCAGGGTGACAATATACAGCCTTGACATACTCCTTTCCCAATCTGGAACCAGTGCAGAGTTCCATGACTGTTGTTCTAATTGTTGCTTCTTGATCTGCATACAGATTTCTCAGGAGGCAAGGGAGGTGGTCTGGTATTCCCATATCTTGAAGAATTTTCCACAGTTTGTTGTGATGCACACCGTCAAATGCTTTGGCGTAGTCAATTCAATAAAGCAGAAGTAGATGTTTGTCTGGAATTCTCTTGCTTTTTCTATGGATCCAGTGGATGTTGTCAATTTAATCTCTGATTGCTCTGCCTTCTTTAAATCCAGCTTGAACATCTGGAAGTTCTTGGTTCACATACTGTTGAAGCCTCACTTGAATAATTTCGAGTATTACTTTGTTAGTGTGTGAGATGTGTGCAATTGTGCAGTAGTTTGAACATTTTTTGGCATTGCCTTTCTTTGGGATTGGAATGAATACTGACCTTTTCCAGTCCTCTAGTCACTGCTGAGTTTTCCAATTTTGCTGGAATATTGAGTGCACTTTCTCAACATCAATTTTTAGGATTTAAAACAACTCAGCTGGAATTCCATTACCTCCACTAGCTTTGCTTGTAGTGATGCTGCCTAAGGCCCACCTTAGTTCACATTCTGGGATGTCTGGCTCTAGGTGAGTGATCACACCATTGTGGTTATCTGGGTCATTAAGATCTTTTTTTTTTTGGTATTGTTCTTCTGTGCATTCTTGCAACCTCTTCTTAATATCTTCTGCTTCTGTTAGATCCATACTGTTTCTGTCCTTTATTGTGCCCATTTTTGCATGAAATCCCTTGGTACCTCTAATTTTTTTTTTTAAAGATCTCTAGTCTTTCCCATTCAATTGCTTTCCTCTTTCTCTTTTCATTGATCACTTAGGAAAGCTTTCTTATCTCTCCTTGCTATTCTTTGGAACTCTGCATTTAGATGGGTATATTTTTTTTCCCCCTTTCTCCTTTGCCTTTAGCTTCTTTTCTTTTCTCAGCTATTTGTAAGGCCTCCTCAGACAACCATTTTGACTTTTGGCATTTCTTTTTCTTGGGGATGGTCTTGATCACTGCCTCTGTACAATGTCACCAAGCTCTGTCCATAGTTCTTCAGGCATTCTGTCTATCAGATTTAATCCCTTGAAGCTATTTGTCACTTTCACTGTATAATCATAAGGTCATACCTAAATGGTCCATTGGTTTTCTCTACTTCCTTCAATTTAAGTCTGACTTTGGCAATAAAGGGTTCATGATCTGAGACATAGTCAGCTCTTGGTTTTTTTTTTTTTTTTTTTTTTTTTTTTTTTTGACTGTATAGAGCTTCTCCATCTTCAGCTGCAGAGACTATAATCAATCTAATTTCAGTATTGACCATCTGGTGATGTCCACGTGTGAAGTCTTCCCTTGTGTTGTTGGAAGAGGGTGTTTGCTATGAGCAGTGCATTCTTTTGGCAAAGCTCTGTCCTCTGTTAGCCTTTGCCCTGCTTCATTTTGTACTCCGAGGCCAAACTTGCCTGTTAGTCCAGTTATCTCTTGACTTCCTACTTTTGCATTCCGGTCCCCTATAATGAAAAGGACATCTTTTCTTGGTGTTAGTTCTAGAAGGTCCTGTAGATCTTCATAGCACCATTCAACTTCAGCTTCTTTGGCATTAGTGGTTGGGGCACAGACCTGGATTACTGTGATATTATGGTTTGGAAATCAACAGAGCTCATTCTATCATTTTTGAGATTGTACCCAACTACTTCATTTGCAGTCAACTACTCTTGTTGAATATGATGGCTACTCCATTTCTTCTAAGGGATTCTTGCCCACAGTAGCAAATATAATGGTCATCTGAATTAAATTCACCCATTCCAGTTCATTTTATTTCACTGATTCCTAAATTGTTGATGTTCACTCTTGCCATCTCCTGTTTGATCACTTCCAATTTACCTTGATTCATGGACCTAACATTCCAGGTTCCTAAGCAATATTGTTCTTTACACCATCAGACTTTACTTTCATTACCAGTCACATCCAAAATTGGGTGTTGTTTTTGCTTTGGCTCTGTCTCTTCATTCTTTTTAGAGTCAGTTCTCTACTCTTCTCCAGTAGCATATTGGGTACCTACTGACCTGGAGAGTTCATCTTTCAGTGTCATATCTTTTTGCCTTTTCCTACTGTTCATGGGGTTCTCAAGGCAAGAATACTGAAGTGGTGGACCATTCCTTTCCCCAGTGGACCATATTTTGTCAGAACTCTCCACCATGACCTATCCATCTTGGGTGGCCCTACATGGCATGGCTCATAGTTTCATTGAGTTAGATAGACAAGGTTCTGATCCAAGTGATAGGTTCGGTTAATTTTCTCTAATTGTGGTTTCCATCCTATCTGCCCTCTGATGGATAAGGATAAATGGCTTGTGGAAGCTTCCTCATGGGAGGCACTGGCTGTGGAGGAATCTGGGCTTTGCTCTGATAGGCTGGGACATGCTCAGTAAATTTTTAATCCAATTTTTTGTTGATGTGTGGGTCTGTGTTCCCTCCCTGTAGTTTGGCCTGAGGCCAAACTGTGGTAGAGGTAATGGCAGTAATGATGACCTCCTTCAAAAGGGCTTATGCCAGAACTGTTGTATTCAGTGCTCCTTACCCCACTACAGGCTACTGTCGACCCACACCTCCCCTAGAGACTCCTGGACACTCACAGGCAAGCCTGGCTCAGTCTCTTGTGGGGTCACTGCTCCTTTCTCCTTGGTCCTAGTGTGCACAAGGTTCTGTTTGTGCCCTCCAAGAGTCTGTTTCCCCAGTCCTGTGTAAGTTCTGTAATCAAATCCTACTGGGCTTCAAAATCAAATTCTCTTGCAGTTCTCAGTCCCTTTGCTGGGTCCCCAGGCTGGGAAATCTGGTGTGGGCCCTAGAACTTTTGCAACAGTGAGAGAACTTTTTTGGTATAATTGTTCTCCAGTTTGTTGGTTGTCTGCTTGGTGGTTCTATGGTGGGGCTCACACGCAGTGCCTCCCAGGTCTGCTGCAGCCAGAGTCCCTGTGCCCATGGCAGGCCACTGCTGATCTGTGCTTCTGTAGGAGGGAGCACATACACATAATATAGTATGTTCAAGAGAACATACTATATTATAAAAGGCCGCAGAGACATTATTTTAATTATCATCATTACAGGCTGTTTGTTCCACTCTCTGGGTCTCTGTCAGCATCCAAACCTGAGTTTACTTGATTCTCCAACTTTCAGGTTCCCATGAGAGCAATACATTCATTAACATCTCCTTTTACAGCAAAATGTGTATAATTCTCTCTTTGGAGTTTATAATTCCAACAGTGCCTTCCACAAGACCCACCCAGACAAAGGGCCAGGGAGCTTGCTAGTGAGCCCAGCAAAAGCACATCTTCCAAGAGGCAGCAAGTAACATCACAACAGCACTCCAAGAACCAGAACAAAAACACACAAGTAAGATAGATCAAAACACTACTAGAGGAGAATTTTTGCATGAGTATCTCCTCTTATATCTTTGCCTGCTGGATGTCTATGCACATCTCAGTGAATTCTCTTAATCTTTCAGTAGCTTTATTGAGACAAAATTTACAAACCATGAGTTTAATCCTGTGATTTTTCTTGATTTCCTTTTGAGAATCTCTGATGGTCTTCCTGTGTATATGGGGCTAAGTTTATACCCACATCCTTCTGAATGCATCCCAAATATTTATGTGTTTGTATTTTTTTCTGTCTCTGTGTACCACTACATACATCTGTGTGAACATGTATGGTGGATTACTTTCCTGTGGGATCTCTGTGCCTGCTTATACCTGAGTGTATATGTCTATGAGCCTGTTTGTAGGTTATAGGAATGAGTCTGGATGTCTGCGTGTGTGTTAATCTCATGCCATTTCTAAACATTTTAGGATTTGCCTTTGTGCCTGGTCTATGTTGTATGTTGTGTTGGGTCCATATCAGATCTAAGCGGTTGTATGAGCATTTATGTTACAAAACAGAAGGTGGGACAACTTATTTGGTCCATTAGCATTACTAAATTATTCAAACAGGCATGGTAGCAAACATATGCCAATGGCTTTAAATTCTAATATTTATCACACTGAGATCAATACCTTACTCTTTAAATTGAATTTGAAAGGATGCTGAATGCCTGGTGATTGGTCTTTGGCATGGCCCTAGTCATAAGAACTTGTAAAAGTTCCCCAAGTGATTCTAGCATGCAACCAGGGTATAGAACCTCTACACAGTAAAGTAGGTAGGTCTCTGCCATTCTTTGGAAAATATGAAACCTGTTTTTCCTTAAATTTGACGTTAAGTATGTCACAGTTGGGAGGGAGATTAACTTGAGTACTTTACTGAATGTGAGAAAGACGATATCCTCTCCTCTCCCTTGGAGCAAGGAAATGCCCCAAGAGAGTTTGGAGTCTGTACAATACAGCCCCTAAATTAACCTAGGAAAACAGCTGAGGAGGGGTTTCCCTCCTGCTGAGTCCTGCTTGCATTTCAGCAGACATCTGTCTCCTTGTATGAGTACATCTGTCTATCACTAAGTCGAGTCCGACTCTGACCCCGTGGACTGCAGCATGCCAGGCTTCCCTGTCCATCACCAACTCCCAGAACTTACTCAGACTCAAGTCCATCGAGTCAGTGATGCCATCCAACCATTTCATCCTCTGTCATCCCCTTCTCCTCCCACCTGCAGTCTTTATGTCCCCTAATTTCCATATAAATTTTCCAGACCCGCTGAGAGTCTCTGGCAAACCCAAGGAGAATTTATTAGTATAGCAAGCAGTATCATATTTTTTTTTTAAATTCATGTTTTGCAACATTTCTCCCATGGAGAGAGGTAAAAGAAAATGCGAGGAGTAATGCAGATTAGAGATCTAAACTTAAAAGAGAGGGAGGATCCAAAAAGAGGGAAAGGTGAAAAGTTCCTGGAGAGCTTTTCAGGTCCTGAGAACCTGAATTCTGGCACTCACAGTGATGAATTCAGATAGGCAGCAGACTTTCATTCATAAAGGCTAGAGGAAAGTTAGATTCCTTAATATTCTCACTATTCACTACTGCAACAAGAAGTTTACAACATACAGTAAGTGCTCAATAACCATCTAAAGAATAAATAAATGAGAGGTCTGGGTTTGACAACCTAATAGATCTGAATAGGCTACCGAGGTCCCCTTTTCAACAGAACGGAAAGCAAATAATCAGTAAGAATACTCTCCTAGGTCTCTAAATTTCTCACAGGGGAAATATTATGGGAAATAAAGTATTTCTAAAAAAACAAAACCTAATAGGACAAAGATAAAAGTATAGAATTTGAGTCATTTTACTCTTAAAAGGAAAATCAAATAGGAAAAATACCTTAATACACTACTTTATAGCTCCTAACTCAGTTAAAAGTGTTTGGATGGGTTAAAACAATAGCGAAAATTATGTACAAGCATCATAATTTACACAGAATGTCTCAGTTCATATTCTCATTTACTTCAGTAGGTCAGTTTAGTATAGTCATACAGGTGAGAAATGTAAGTCTCAACAGGTTAATGAGTTCACGTGACTAGTAGGAGAGAATCTAGACTTTTAAATCAGATCATTGACAACAGAACCCATATGATTAATTACTATCCTATTTGATTTGCCATTTCTTGATCACAGCAATACCAGCTACCAACCATTCTCACATCCACTGAAGACTTGACTGGCAATACAATTATTGAAAATGGTAAAGGAGCTTGAATGGGGGCTACTTTGAATGTATATGATTCATGTTCCTTAAATGCTATATCCTAAGACATTTAGGTACAGCATAGGCATATATTGTCCCCACAAGTTTAGAAATATCTTCTTGTGCAAAGGATGATATTGTTTTATTTGACAATTTTAAAGATAGGAAAGATGGTTGTCTCATTGAATTGTATAGTTATCCTCATAGTTATCCTCGTGACTGTTCAGTTCTATTTCTGTCATTTTGTGGTCGAGGAACCTGATGCCCATAGACATGGAGATATTTTTCCAGTAAAAAACTGGAAGAGTAATAAAACTAGGATCAGAATTCAACCCTGTCAATCCCCTAACTACAGATCTTTTGATGATTTTAGATGTTTAATCTTAAAACATTTCAGAAGGTAGGAAGACAGATTTATAAGCCTTACTGATCTCTGACTAGACTAAAACAGCCCCAAGAGATTTCCAAAATAAATTCTTAACAGAAAGATCAATTTCTTCCTCAAAATGAGAACCAAGAAAGACTCTCCTGTTCTCCAGACCCTGCCATTTATAATTCATGGGAAATAGTTACAAGTATTATGCAATTATTTTCCTAAAATGAATCCTTAGGGATTGTGCCTGCCATTATTTTGGCCTCTGACAAAGTGACAGACTCCTGGAATATTGGCAGGGGTATTTATCCTTATGTTAACAACATCAAGTCTCTGAATCGTAGTCTTCAACAAAAATCAAAATAAAAAAGCAAACAAACAGGTTTTTCTAATTGTGGTTTCCCCAAAGCTTCCCAGAAACAACCAAAACTTGAGAATTTTCATGCAATATAATGCAGTCTTTTAAATCAGAATTTGCTAAATTGATTCTATTTTCAATTAGACCCAGCTTTTTTTTTCTCACCAGTATTCTGTTACCTCTTATACACAACAGTTCCTTTCTCCTTGACACTACCTTCAGCTACTTCACTTTAAAACATAATGAGTTTCAACTTATTGATGAGAAATGTCCTTTGGAAAGAAAAAGATAGGGTCTTAAGACAATGGAGATGAGAAACAGCAAATTTTAGGCTAAAACAGCATGGTGTAGTAGGTACTAATATGGAAGAATCTATTAGATAAATGATACAAATGTCTTGCTCCTGAGCAGGCAGATAAAGAAACAGTAGAGTGAAAATGAGGAAACAGGAAACATAAAAAGAGAGGGAAAAACTCCTCAAAAACATGTCTACTCTGCACTTAGCACTTTGAGAGACAGTTCATTTCTATGTAGTCTTTTATTCACAACTACACTGTCAGGATTCAAAGAGACCTGAATGCTCTTTATTCTGAATATTACTCTTTTGGGAGTCCTCTGGTGGCCTAGTGGTCTGAATTCCGGGCTTTCACTGCTGAAGCACAGGTTCAATCCCTGACCAGGCGACTGAGATCTGGTAAGCTGCATGGTGTGACCAAAAATAAATAAATAAATGGGAAAAAATTATTCTTTGTCTTTGACATATTCCACCAGGTAGTTGTTTAGCCTGTGTTTAAATAACTACTGAAGGGTTACATGTATGGCCTTGTTCATTAGTTCATTCCTACTTTAAATGTCCTTATGATGCTTCTTCTGCAGAAACATTTCAGTGGGATTCCCAGCTATTTAAATAAACATGAAACAATGTCATTTTCACTAGTAATCAGAGATTTGCAAATTAAAGCAGTGAGATGTCATTTTATAAAGGGTAAATTAGCAGAACATGTTTCTCAATGATGATAACCTGTGCAGGCTCACAACTTTTCTTGATTCTATCAGAAAGCTGGGATTTCAAGGTAACAAACTGGTAAAAGAAATATATATATATATATATATATATATATATATATATATATATATACATACACATATTTATAACATAATATGAGATATAACATACATTACACATATACAAGATATCTTCAAGGAAAGACAGGATGCAAACACTGGCTTACGTGGTACAAACACAAGTGGATTCCAGTAATAAGAGTTTAATTGGAAAATTGGTGGAGAATAAATGTGCATGGATGAAAAAGCCCCTGAGGATGAGTGAAATTAGAAGAGTCAACATGCTCTTTGAGTTTCTCTATAGTAATCTCAACAGGTGCTCACATGAAGGTTGTAGAGTCCTAAGAAAAAGTTTCTTGTGGTACAGAGAGATCTGGGAGAAAATAGCAACTACTACTAGTGAGGCACACAATTTCACTAGGACTCTACTCATCTTATGCACCTCTACCCCAAATATATGTCCATGCTCTGATGTCTAGCCACTCTGATGATTACCTTCTATTGCAAAGATGTGATTAAGGATTTTGAGAAGAGGAATTTACCTTGGATTGTTTAGGTGGGCCCTAAATGCAATAACATATATTCTTATAAGATAGACACATGGAAGAGAGGATTGGTGAAGGAGAGGGTGATATGAACATAGAAGCAAAGATGTGACCACAAGCCCAGAAATGCCAGGGCAGTCAAATACACTGGAAATTCTTAATGTACAGTTTTTTAATTAATTAATTAATTAATTTTAATTGGAGGCTAATTACGTTACAATCTTGTAGTGGTTTTTGTCAAACATTGACATGAATCAGCCACAGGCACACATGTGTTCCCCATCCAGAACCCCCTCCTACCTGCCTCCCCATTCCATCCCCCAGGGTTATCCCAGTGCACCAGCCCTGAGCACCCTGTTTCATGCATCGAACCTGGACCAGCGATCCACTTCCCATATGATAATATACATTAACATACAGTTTTATGTAAAATATTCTGACAAGAATATTTATGTAAAATATGCTAACATTAAATATGCTGAATACAATGCTTCTCAAATCACAAAAATGCTTTTGCAATAAATACAACCATCATTTAGAGTTAATTTGGACAATATTGGTAAGCTTTCTCTCATAAGACTGGAAACCTAACCCTTATTTTCTATAGACAAAATTTCTCTACCAAGGATATTTCAATAAGTCCACCGATATTTCAGCTCATTGCTAACAGTGCTGTTTGTCAAAATTATTCGTGTTTTTCTTTATTTTTTCAGTTCAAGCAATTGGATCAAGTTGGATTGAGTAAGTCTTATTCTTCTTCAGTTAACAAGTCCAGATAGGTTTTAGCAAGTCAAACAAATATGTTAAAATATGACATCTTGAATTATAATGTGGGAAAATAAACACTATGTGATGACATTTAAGAGATTATGAAAAAGTAGAAATGGACAATTATATGCTGTGATTATTAAAATAAAAATTGCATTTAACTCACTTTATACATGACTATTTTTATATACCCTAGCTCTGTTTTAAGAAAAGAGAGAAGCCTAGACTCAGAGGATCTACGACGGTATTTAATCGCACGCCTTTCCCCCACTTCCTTTCCTCTCCAAATCTTACTGTTCAGTGTCCTGCAGTAGGCAAACCCCAGATAAATCAGAGTCTGAAAACTAAAGATGAGCTATGCCTTAGGGCTCAGTCATATTGACCCCAATTCTCATAACGTGTGTGTTAGTGGACATTATATGTGTTCTCTTCTGAATATTCTAACACAACAATGCAAGGCGTGGGAGAGGGGTAATACAGTCATTTGCTGACACACACAGGAACAATCACAATCAAGCCAGTTCAGTTAAACAAATGCTTAGCTCAGAAGTGAAAATTAGAAAACGTTAAGAATTAACACACAACTAAAGAAATCCCCTTGTACTTCAAAGACTCTTTAGAAGATATGACTTTGATATCTGATGAATAATCTATAAATGACAGGTTTTATTTTATTTTTTTTTAAATGACAGGTTTTAATAATACACACCAAAGTAACCAGAATGCTTTACCATGACTGGTAAACTTCTTTCCACAAATATTACACACAAACCAACTGCCTGTTAGGAAAGTCAAAGACTTAAGACCTAGCTGCATTTTACTATAAATTGTGACTACAATAAAAGACACACATAGCTAAGTTTCACAGTTAATATTTCTATATTAACATACACACAAGTGCTTTTCTTGCTGCTCTTTCCCTCTGTTGGGTATTACTCTCAAACCTCACCCTGGATGCTACAGGATAATAGCACACACAGGGGTGGAAACCTTGGTGACTGGGAGAGATTCAGTGAACACAGTTCAGAAAGAGAATTCCTGAAGAGTCTTTAATGGAATACGTGCTGTGTATTCATTCGCTCAGGCATATCTGATTCTGCAACCCTATGGACTGTAGCCCGCCAAGCTCTTCTGCCCATGGGATTCTCCAGGCAAGAATACTGGAGTGGGTTTCCATTTCCTCCACCAGGGAATCTTCCCAACAACCCAGGGGATAAACCAGGGTCTCCTTAATCTCCTGTATTGACAGGCAGATTCTTTTACCACTGAGCCACCTCAGAAGTCCCATTAATGGAATGCTCACCTGGAAATGGCCAACTTTCTTATCCACTTCTACCCCACCAGAATATCCACATCAATTCTATCATTCCTTCTAATCTTATGTTATCAAATGCAACTTTGGAGCATCAAATCTTCTTGGAATCCCTGCCATATTCCAGGTCCTCTGCATCTGTCTCTTCCATCCCCATCTCCCCCAGCCCTCCCCTGCAAGCCTTCCTAGCACTTGCATCAGGAAAATTAAGAGACACATTCAAGGATGCCCCCTGCTACTAAGTAGAAAGGATCATTTTTAAAGAAAGGTTCCTCTGACTGTCTGACTCCAAGGTCCACCCTTTTTCTTAATTTCCTCAAACAGAAATAACTCTCTGATTCTGCTCCCCTAGTAGGAGGTGAAGTTGCAGATCCTGATCCAAGCAGTCTAAATGCAAAATCCACACTTTGCTCCTGGGGCCTGCAGACAGCACTCTGGGGTTGGTGGTCAGACTGTTTAGTGAAATCCACCTGCTTTCACATAACCTAGAATCACTGCAGTGTCGGTGAAGCAAAGGGAGAGATATTGTGGAGAAGATATGAGGAAAAGAAAAGGCCAATAATCCAGGCACCTCACAGTAATGTCTTTCTATATGTCAACTAGTGGCTTTACTGGCAGTTTCAAATCAACACTTTGGACATTTCCCAAGCAAGTGATCACTATAAAGAGAGATTCAAAACCCAATCAAGTTTATGAGGCAGTTTACACATTGACATCACTGTGACATATTTGTGTGAATAAAGGATCACGAAAGCAGCTCGATTTATTTCTGGAAAATGCTAGCTTTTTAACAAAGACCAGCTATTTTATGGAAGGCACAAGATACTAGGAAATCCTTCTTTAAGAGAAATCTCAATTCATTTCCTGCTTAGAGTGACTAAGTTTAAAGAACACCGAACCTGGAGTCAGACTGGCTGGCCTCTAGCCTTTAACAAATAGCAAATTCCTTTCCCTCATTGAACCTAATTGTCTTACCCAGTAAAATGAGGGTGCTGCTCTAGTATTCAGGCCAACTAGGGGTCAAACATATTTTAAATCACAGTCTATACAGATTGTTTCATCTATATGTACCCCTAGAATCATTAGCTATCACATTTTCAGATTAAAAAAAACAATTAGAGTGAGGATTTTAACAATTTACTTAGAAATATCACTTGGAATTTGGTACTGTCACTGCCATTGGATTTAGTTGTCTCATGGGAAAGTGACCTAGCAAACAATTCACATAATAGTTTTAATTCCTCATCATTCCTCCAGCATCACCTCAATTAATCCTTATCATAATATTTAATGCATCAGTTAATTAACCTTTAGAAGCATTTAGAGTATCCCAAGGATATTTTTAAATTAAAAAAGGTATGAATGAAACTGATTTTCTCAGTGGTGAATTATAGCTCAGTATTCCAAGTATGGGCTTCCCAGGTGGCACAGTGGTAAAGAATTCACCTGAAATGCAGGAAACACTGGAGACGCCGGTTTGATCCCTGGGTAGCAAAGATCCCCTGGAGTAGGAAACAGAAACCCACTCCAGTATGCTTGCCCGAACAGTCCCATGGACAGAGGAGCCTGGAAGTCTCCAGTTCATGGGTCACAAAGAGTCAGACATGACTGAGCAACTGAGCACAACAACAACACAATTCAAAGCATACTGTTTCCTTTTTAATTTTCTGCAGAATCCACAAGGTATACTCCAGTCCACAAGATCTCTTTCCACTCTCTAAAAGGACTCCCTCCCTCCTCTAGACTCCCAGTCATCACCTAGTCATTCAGTTGTGTCCGACTCCTTGCAACACCATGGTCCGCCAGGCTCTTCCATGGGATTCTCCAGGAAAGAACACTGGAGTGAGTTGTCAGTTACTTTTCCAGGGGATCTTCACAACTCAGGAATTGAACCCAGTCTCTCACATTGCAGGCAGATTCTTTACCATCTGAGACACCAGGGAAGCCCCCCTTTGCTTATTCTTGTTGTATAACATTTATAATCTGCCTTCCTTTAGACTCTAACACACTACAAATTCCATGAAAACATCTTTAAGTATATTTATCTTCATGGCCTCTAGAAAGAGTCTAATTATATTGAAATACAATTATTTTGAAAGAGAAGTAATTCAATATAATCTTACTAAATGAGACTATGTTCAAAGTTAGTACTGTGATAACTAGCATCATTTCAGTGATTAAACATCACCTTAATAGTCTGAACCATAGAAAATGGAATAATCACATCACAATCTTTAATATCACACAGCCTTAGACTTAGATTCCACGTCTGACAACTACTATCAAAAAGAGCATGGGAAACAGTTTAGGTTTTACAAGTCTACGGTTTTCCATCTGTAAAATGGATGACATTAGTGCAACATAGTTCTTAGGGTTGTTATTAAAAAATACAACATCTACTACATAAAAGACCAATGCTTGTTCATTATTGACATTTGGTTAAGTAAATCAGTACATCCTCTCTGCCCTTACTCCTTCCCCGAGCCCCCATCTCCCTGAATCTCTCCTTCTCTGTCTAGGTCAGGAAAACTTAAGGCAGTGATTTTCAAGATGTGGATTCTGGACTCACAGCATAGGCATCACCTTGTAGCTTATCAGAGATCCTCAGATCCCATACCAATCAGGAACTCAGAAACTCTGGAGGAGGGCTCAGCAATCAGCTCAAAAAGCCCTCAGGGTGATTCTGAAAAACATTGACATTTGAGAAGCCACTCAGATCTCAGTGGCTTAAAACACTCATTCATCCTTCACCATCTATGCATTATCTGGAAGCTCTGCTTGAGGGTCAACCTCAAGGGAGACCTAAGATTCAGGGCTTTCTCTAGCACAAGTTACTTCTATTTCCATTTCACTGGGCAAATAAGCTGAATGGCTACACCTGATTTCTAGTACAATCCTACAACATGTCCCTCAAAAAAAGAAAATTATTTCATCTGGACAGTCCCAGGGGACAATTACAGTTAATTTTAGTTTTTTGGTTTCTTCCTATGGTGGGACTGGAGCTCCTGGCTAAGTCAAATGCCAATATTTTGACCTCGCCTCAGAGGACAGAGGATGTTATCAACCTCCATTCATGTGGAAACTTGACAGATATTCTGCTGATAGCATTTAAAAAGGGGCTGTGTGAGCTTAGCTGCTCAGTCATGTCTGACTCTTTGCAGCCCTATGGACTGTAGCCCACCAGGCTTCTGTGCCCATGGAATTTTCCAGGCAAGAGTGCTGGAGTGGGTTGCCATTTCCTACTCCTAGGAATCTTTCCGACCCAGAGATCAGAACTGCATCTCTTGCATCTCTTCTCCTGTATTGTTCAGTTCAGCTGCTTAGTTGTGTCCGACTCTTTGCGACCCCATGGTCGCAGCATGCAGCATGCCAGGCTTCCCTGTCCATCACCAACTCCTTGAGTTTACTCAAACTCATGTCCATTGAGTCCGTGATGCCATCCAACCATCTCATCCTCTGTCGTCCCCTTCTCCTCCCACCTTCAATCTTTCCCAGCATCAGGACCTTCTCCAATGAGTCAGTTCTTTGCATCAAGTGGCCAAAGTATTGGAGCTTCAGCTCCAGCATCAGTCCTTCCAATGAATATTCAGGACTGATTTCCTTTAGGATGGACTGGCTGGATCTCCTTGCAATCCAAGGGACTATCAAGAGTTTTTTCCAACATCTCAGTTCAAAAGCATCAGTTCTTTGATGCTCAGCTTTCTTTGCAGTCCAACTCTCACATCCATACATGGCTATTAGAAAAACCATAGCTTTGACTACATGGACCTTTTTTTGGCAAAGTAATGTCTCTGCTTTTTAATATGCTGTCTAGGTTGTTCATAGCTTTTCTTCCAAGGAGCAACTGTCTTTTAATTTCATGGCTGCAGTCACCATCTGCAGTAGTTTTGGAGCCCAAAATAATAAAGTCTGTCACTGTTTCCATTGTTTCCCCATCTATTTGCCATGAAGTGATGGAACCAGATGCCATAATCTTAGTTTTCTGAATGTTGAGTTTTAAGCCAAGTTTTTCACTCTTCTCTTTCACTTTCATCAAGAGGCTCTTCAGTTCTTCTTCACGTTCTGCCATTAGGGTGGTGTCATCTATATATCTGAAGTTATTTATATTTCACCCAGCAATCTTGACTCCAGCTTGTGCTTCATCCAGCCTGGCATTTCACATGATAAACTTTGCATATAAATTAAATAAGCAGGGTGACAATATATAGCCTTGACATACTCCTTTCCCTATTTGGGGAATTCTTTACCACTAGTGCCACCTGGGAAGCCCTAAAAAGGAGCACTTTAACCCAACTGTCATAAGGAAACTGAATTATTGGGTTAATTATTTTTTCAAGGTTAAACCTTTCTTTCACAAGTATTTAATCCTTAAAGCTTGATTGAACTTGCTAAATTTGGATCCAATATAAGATGATATCTGATGTAGCCTGAAATGTTTTATATTTGTAGCAATATTCCAGTACATTCTGTTGAGGCTTCTGTAACCTCCAGGAACTCTACCTCAGCCTGGTGACAATATCTGAACATCACCCATCTCACCCATGCAACCTCAAATTTTCAACAACTCCCAAATCTCAAGTGGCAGGACTAAAGACAGTAGAAGCAGAAAGGCCTTCTCATGAGCTCTCCACAACCAATCACCAAATCACTGAATGATTGTATACACTGTGCAGTTGTGCACTGCAGAACATTAACAATCTAAAAGGCGCCAGCATGTCACCAACATCAGGTATTTGTATATTTATTAAGAATCATTCACACAGCCCGCAGCATGATGTCTATTTTTCTTTAACAAATCAGTTTATTTTGCCAAAGAAAAGTAAACTGTCTCGTCTTAAGAAAAAAAGATGACTTTTTTTTTTTTTTGTAAAACAACACCAAGGCAGCTTAAGGCTTAGAGATGATCTGTGTACTATTTCAACCAAGTTTCTGCTTGATGCATTGTAATGTGCCTAATGCATTTCACAATCTAGCTATATTCTTAAGAAAGCTATTTATAGAAATTGAGCTTTAGCAAATAGAAATTCTCTTACAAAGAGAGGCTAACAATATACAGTGTGATTATAATGATTTAAAGTTGGGTCTTCTAGTAGCAGTAACAATTCCCACACTGACATATACTTGATAGATCTTCTCAAATCAACCTATTTGGATACACACACAGACACAAACACATTCTCACACACACAGACACACACACACAAATGTATGCATAGTAAGTGAGGGTATTCTGTTTCAGCTCATTTAAGTCTAATAGAAAATTTTGCAAGATAATAGAGAATAATATAATTACCAATAATTATTTAGAGAGAAGTCCCTAAATGGGAGGTTTCATGTCCAGTTAAAGTTCTGGGAAACATTTTTTTTTTTTTTAATTTTGTAAACAGCGTTTGAATTCCTGACTGTTATATTTGGTTCTACACTACGTTGTGATCACACTTGGGTAAATGGATCCCGCTTAGCAGTCAACACGTGAATTCTTAAGCCAACCACATTCTTAAAAGCATATATGAGTGGGAGATTCATGATGAGAAAAACACTCAGTCTGGTATGAAAACTACACATGTGTGTTGATGTAAATTAATAGAAGTGATGTGTTAGAAAGCAGCACTTTCTGCTCTCAATCATTATTGCTGAAGTGCAGTGCCTGCCTCCTTCCTGGGCCATAGCCACTCCTGCTGAACTCTTCCACAACCACCTAGAGCTTAGTCAAAAACAGAAGCTTGAATGTCAAATAATCTGCAGATGTACTGAATACCTCTTGAGTAAGTCCTGGTGCTTGCGAATGAGCCTATCTGAGAGTAAATCAGACAAGATATTTGAGGAAATAATCTTCTTTGAGCCCCTTAGAGAGAGAATAAATTGAGAGAATGAAACAAGACCTTAATCTGGGAACTTAATTGGAGAAAACACAATCACAACTTTGAAAACTGAAGCCAGTTCTTCAAAATTGTTAGTCCCCCTTTACATTTATCTAATTTACCAAATTTTACTTTTAGTATATTCTCTGTTGCACCAAGCAAGCATTTAAATCAACCTTTCCTCCTACCAGCAAAGGTAAGCAGAGAAAGAAAGAATGCAGAGGAAAAACGTAGCTTACCTCTTCCTACAGACTGGATGTATTGCTTGTAAAAGTTGTGACACACGTGGTTCAGGCCTGGAACACTTTAATGCAGCCCTTAACTAAAGATGCATACTCCAGACATAGAAAAGTAATTACAAAATGATTTAGATCTCTTCATGTACTTTTTTCTTTCTTTTCTTTTCTTTTTTTTTAATACTGTGTTGAAAACATTCATCATGAGATCAACCTTCTTAATCAATTCTCATCTGTATGATACAATACTGTTAGCTGTAGGTACAATGTTATACAGCAGATCTCTAGAACTTAGTAATCTTATATAAATGAAACTTTATGCCTTTGGGTTAGTAACTCATTTCCAGAATATGTAAATCAAAACCACAATGAGATTTCATGTTATACCTGTCAGAATGTTTATCATCAAAAACAAACAAAAGATAGTAAGTGCTGGTGAAAATGTGGAGAAATCGGAACCCTTATATACTGTTGGTGAAAATACAAATCGGTATAGCCACTATGGGAAACAATATGGAGGTTTTTAAAAATTAGAAATAGAATTACCTTATGATCCACCAATCCACTTCTGGGTATTTATCCAGAAGAATTGAAATCACGGTCTTAAAGAGATATTAGCAACACAGTATTCACACAGCACTATTCACAAAAGTCAAGACCTGGAAACAACCTAAAGCATCCATCCATCAACAGATGAATAAATGAAATGTGATACATATGCAAGAGTGTATTCACATACTTTTAAAACACTTACTACAGTAACCTTTGCTTTGTCTTCTTAAAACCCATTTAAAAAGCCCCCAGCCCTATAAAACTAAATAGCAATTTTAACTCTATGTACCAGTGACAAATAATTTTGGAAAAAGAAAACACTTTTTTTTTTTTCTACTTTACTATTGCCCTCCTCCCCTTGCCCTTTGTACAGATACTTCCATGAAGCATGAGAAAGAAAAAACGATTGAGAAGTGCAATATCTCCTTTAAAGTTCATGGGGAAATGGGAAAGAGGAATTCTAGAAATCTCACTTGATCATTTCTATCCAGCACATATAATTAAAATGTAATACTTGACCCATATTTTTCAAGAGCCCCATTTTCAACTGTCTTTAGGTCCAATAGCAGGTTACCTATAAGCTTAACATACAGTGAAAATTCTTTTTCTTTTTAACTTCTACTCTCTTTTATGTAGTAATATCTAGGACTTAGCAGGCATTACCCAAATTTAGTGCTGACCTATCAAAATAGACACAGGAATTTAAACTTAGGGAACACAAAAGAAAGGGAGGGCATAAGTTTCCTTTTTGCCAAAGTGCTGGTAGTTGTTTAAAGAACACTATTGGATCATTTATTTTAATAGCTTTTCATTTCCTGTTTCAGTTTGTAATACCTATGGGGCTTAGGAAAAAAGTGCTATTCTAGACAAGTTTCCTTTGGTAAACACTGATCCACTTGCTCTTATTCTAACTGGAACTGAAATAAACTGTTTTTCCCTATATTTATTCCCCATAATTTCAGATGGATGTCCTGAGCCAACCTGAACCAATCACTGTCATGCCCTCCGGAATTTCACTTTCCTATTTCAGAAAGGAGTTAAAAAAGGAGAGCTCATCCTACTTTCTTATGCATGGAAAACAAACAACAAACTTATTTTAGGAAAACTCATCCCTTTAGAGGAAATGGCACAATTATTTGTTAAAGTGTATTGATCACTTTTTTGATAGATCGACTTTTAAATCATGGGCAAGTGACTTCATTTCACCACACCAGTTCCTACATTTATAAAATGGAGTTAACAATAGTACTGTCTTCAGAGCATTATTCTGAAGTTTCAGTAAGGCAATGCTTAACAAGCAGAAGATCTCGGCAAAGTCATATTTACTTAGTATCTATGGACTCAGTTCAGATCATGCTATTAGAAAAGATACCAAAAGAATATACTATGTGTGTGTGTTTACACATACACACATGTGTGCATGCACACACACACATATGCATACCTGGAAATGGAAAAAAGATAATTCACAGTGCACATCCACTGTTGACTCTAACAGGAAGTATTCTCTAAGGGGAAAATATTACCACCAAGCATATTCTAAGAGCTGCTTTTAAAAATACATATCCAGCAACATGTCCTGGGAGAAATGAAGGCAATAAGGACAGGCTATTTCTACACAAAAGCATATGAAATGTATGCTGAGAGAAAAATATCAAGCCTATGCAAATTTGCTGCTTCTCCCACAGTCCATTAAGGCCTACATAACAAGAGTTTTATTTTCTTTGTAATATTTTAATTATGGGATACTTCAAAGTTATTCAGAAAAGAAGAGAGTAATCATGAACTTCTGTGTACCTTAACTCATCCTTAACAACGATCAGCTCATTTATTTAAATCTATACTCTCTACTCACTCCCACCCCCCACACACCACTCTTTTCTACTCCTACGCAGTAGGGAAGTGATAGGGACTGGGCTATTTGTGGCAAATAAATCTTTTTCCTGTTGTTTAAAGAAAACCTGAAGACCCTAAGGGCAGTAATGTTTTCCCCTTAGAAAATTGGGATGCAGAGGGCATGAGAAGAATCAGAAATCCCCTAGGGAATGAGGGTCTCATTAGTTATTAACATAAAAGTTGGAACTGGCTTCCAGGAGATTACAAGTTTCCTCTGTGTTCTTTTGGAACCCTAGAACAAAAGGAAGTCAGAGAAACAGACTCACTGGGAATAGTGTGTGGTATTCAAAGATGCTTTCTGGAGCCACAGTGGTAGAAAAGGTTGTGTTGAGATTAATATGGCAGCATCTTCTGCTCTCCTCCTGGAGGTAGCTTCTGATCTCCTGTTCTTTTTCTTTAGCTTAAAATGCAGCATATCACATGCCTGAGAACCCTTGAGGGCCTTGTTTGAACATGAGCCACTATCACCGTTAAGGCATTATTTCTTAATAACTGGATGCTTCCTTGCCAATCAATCCATTCAGATATCTATGAATGTGAAAAGTCCCCAAAGTCTCAATTTGTATGGTTAATTTTTTTGATATCCATCTTTGCTAAGAAAAATTATGAGGTGAAATTTCATGACCCTCTTTTCAGGGCTTTGTACAAAAATTTCAAGAGAAGACATTTAAAAAATGAGTCTGGCCAGAAGCTTGTTCTCTAAGTCTTTGAATCTCTTTCTGTTTTGTAAATAAGTTAATTTATTCACAGCAATGAATAGTATATTAAGTATCTACTGCTACATAACAAATATCCCCTGTAGCCAGCAACATAAAAGAGCAGTGAGTAATTTTCCCAAAGTTTCTATGGAACAAGACTATGGATGTGGTTTATTAGGGATCCTTTGGTTCAAGACCTCTCCTAGGTCTTCAGTCCAGCCTCAGGCTGGGGCTACAGTCGCCTCAAGGTTCACTGGGGGGAGGTCCCCTTCCAACCTCACTTGCATGGTCTTTGTGAGCACTGAGTTCCTCCCAGGCTGTGGGACTAAGGACCTCAGTTTCTCACTAGGGAACCACCACAAACAGTTATGAAAAGAACCCTTGTGATTGGTTTTATTAATATTTTTCTTGTTTCATGTTTGATACAGTGAAACCTATACATGTATTATAAAGTTAAAATCTGTCTGTCTGTGGAACCTACAAACCCTCAAAGTTTCCCAGTGCTTACTCTGAGATCCATCACCTTGCCAACTCACTACTTACTCATTGCATCTCAACTTAAATGGTTCTTATTCTGGGAACTTATCTTTGTTGCTCCAGATGAGGTTAGTTGTTTCTGTGATTTGATCTCATGTCACCCTTCATGGGACTGATCCCTCATAACTGATAAGGATTTAATGTCTCTACCTCACCTATGTGACGAGTACTATGTTAAGCAGCACATATATCTAACTTATTCACTTCCCCCAAACTCAGGAGACATGTGTCATGATGCTTATGCCACTAATGGGGGAACTGACCCCAGAAAGGTTAAGTGACTTAATATTACTCTAAGTTATTACATGGCAGTAACTCTCTGATGCTTTTAAACTCCACCAATAATCTATCTCTTTTCTGTGCCTTTATTCATCTTACCTGTAACACATATGGGGTAAGGAAAAATATTTGGAACAAAATCTCAACTTTGCACAAAGTTTTAGCTAATACTCCTACTAATTATGAAGGGTTAGTCTCAGCCAGCAACACACCCTGCTGAGATGGGAACTCAGGATGAGGACTCATGAAGGGAGTAATGTGTTGAGTTAAAAGGTAACATTTTATGTGGTCCCTTCTTGGGTTGTAACTACACTCCCTTTAATGCCCTTTCATTTCTCATTCTCAGAAGTGCAGGGTAAGAAAGAGATTAATTACAGTGAGCTCATGCTGCTGCCCACTGACAGAACGTTTCTCATAAACTGCAGGCTAGGGATAGATGTTCCTATAAAAAATGAAATGAGAGGCCATTCCTCCTCTGGAAAAGACTGAAAATGGGCATTACTCTACTTGCGTTGAGAGGTGCTCAGACTGTTTAAAGGCACTTTCTAAAAAAAATAAAAATAAAAAAATAAAGGCACTTTCTTTTTTAACAGTACCCACATCCCTTGAAATGACAAGATCATCTTTCCCTCATTCTAACGCTATTTCGGTGTGTGTATGGATGCACACATGAAATCATTCTAGATATAAACATTACATACATGTGGACTCATACACATGTATTCACACACATATTGAGGCATACATGCATAAACACACACACCTACACACACACACACACACACACACACACACACACACACCAAACTCCAGAGAGAAGAAATCAAGCTGACTGAATCTGACAGGTTGCTCCTCAGATTTTAGTTCCATCATGCATAATCTGTAAAATTTAAATGTTTTTTCCTCTCTGAAATTCAGTTTTCCACATTTATAAAGTAGGTATAATGCCATCTCTTTAGGGCTTCCCACGTGGTGCTAGTGGTAAAGAACCCACATGCCAATGTCAGAAAAATGACATGCATGTTCAATCCCTGGGTCAGGAAGAGCCCCTGGAGGAGGGGATGACAACCCACTCCAGTATTCTTGCCTGGAGAATCCCATGGACAGAGGTGCCTGACAGGCTACAGCCCATAGGGTCACAAAGAGTTGGACATGACTGAAGTGACTTGGCATACACACATGCATCATCTCTTTAAAAGGTTTATTATAAAAATTGCATTAAAGGATACAATGCATGAAGATGTAACTTACTACAGGGTCTGACATGCAGTGAGCACTGACGGAATGCTTTGGAGAGGAGGTACATTCCTAGGACACAAATTAGTTCTTCTTGTTTGGGGCTTCCTTGGTAGCTCAGACGGTAAAGAATCCACCTGCAACGCAGGCAACCTGGATTCGATCCCTGGTTGGGAAGATCCCCTGGAGAAGGAAATGGTAACTCACTCCAATATTCTTGCCTGGGAAATCCCATTGACAGAGGAACCTGGCAGGGTACAGCCTACATAGTTGCAGAGTTGGACACGATTAAGCATGCACACAAAGGCACAAGGGCTTCTTGGTTATTATACACAGTAGTGTGTGTATAATCCTAAGGGAACAGAATTAAGACAGGTTTTGTTATGGAAGGATCCTAGGCCTTCTTTGGATCCTTCTAAGTTTTTGCAGTGAAGTAAAGAGAAAAGGAGAAATTAAAAGAAAGAAAGGAAACAGAAAGACTCCTTAGAAGACGAAATAAAAGATTAATAATTTTGGACTTAACCAAGAGTAATTAAGAAAAAAATTAAGGTGGGGGGAGGGAGGGTGGAGAAAGAGCATCAGCATCAAAATGACCTGGAATCTGGTCCAGGCTTTACCACTGGCTGACCTGTGACATTATTCAAACCACAGTCCAATCCTGGGCTCCATAGTAAATAAAAACTCAAATATTTAACGAGATACTTTATAACATCTTTCAAGTTGATGGTCTGTGATTTTGGTTCTATTGCTATGAAAGAGTATGGATATCCAATGTTTTATTAAACATGAGCCAAAACAGGTAAACAAATACAAGTCAAGAATGCAAATGAATACACACAATTATCAGCTAATTCTAATAATAAAACATGGACTTATTTCACCTACTACCTTTCAAAGACAGTTCTCAAAATTCCACAGCTAATTATTCAGATGATAGTTTGCAAGTCCCTGGAGTGAAGGAAAAGAGGAAGAAGGATAAGAGGAAGGGAGAAAAGAAAGACGAAGAAAGGAAAGAAGGAAGGAACTAGGGCAGTTCAAGGAGGGAAGGAGAAAAATTAGATATGATCTTTAGGAGTCAGCATGAATTATACTGTTAAAATGAGAAGTTATCCGTCTCTTTCTTTGTCACCTGTTACTGTGCAACCACATGATTTTGAAATGCACTCAACAGGGAATGAAGAAGAGTCAAGTAGGGAAATGAACTATGTATTCTTGTATTAGCATTTAAAAAATGTTGCTGTTTTAATAATTTTAGAATATAGGGAAAAAATCCACTGCAGAAATTATTAGTTGTTGAATCTAATAGAAACTCTTCATAAAATAATAGTTTCCTTGAAAGAATATAAATAACAGTTAAGGACACATTTGATATATACACACTTGGTGGATGCTCTCAGTTGTTCAACGGGTTAATACAGATATTCATATCTAGAATTCTGCCAGATATTTTTACTTGGATCCCTTTAGTTCATTTTTTATAGACTTAGATAACTGCACAAAAGAATCATTTATCTCATTTAGAGATAATACAAAATGAGGGTAAAGCATCTGCCTGCAATGCAGGAGATCCGGGTTCGATCCCTGATTCAGGAAGATCCCCTGGAGAAGGAAATGGCAACCCACTCTGGTACTCTTGCCTGGAAAATCCCATGGACGGAGAAGCCCGGTAGGCTATAGTCCAAGGGGTCATAAAGAGCCAGACACAACTGAGTGACTTCACTTTCACTTTAGGTGACATGCCCTAACGATTGAAAAATGATCAACCATTGTATATCTTTGCCTCCTTTGTCAAAGATAAGGTGTCCATAGGTTCGTGGATTTATCTCTGGGCTTTCTATTCTGTTCCATTGATCTATATTTCTGTCTTTGTGCCAGTACCATACTGTCTTGATGACTGTGGCTTTGTAGTAGAGTCTGAAGTCAGGCAGGTTGATTCCTCCAGTTCCATTCTTCTTTCTCAAGATTACTTTGGCTATTCGAGGTTTTTTGTATTTCCATACAAATTGTGAAATTCTTTGGTCTAGTTCTGTGAAAAATACCGTTGGTAGCTTAGCTGCCATATGACCCAGCAATCCCACTTTTGGGCATACACACTGAGGAAACCAGATCTGAAAGAGACACGTGCACCCCAATGTTCATTGCAGCACTGTTTATAATAGCCAGGACATGGAAGCAACCTAGATGCCCATCAGCAGATGAATGGATAAGGAAGCTGTGGTACATATACACCATGGAATATTACTCAGCTGTCAAAAAGAATTCATTTGAATCAGTCCTAATGAGATGGATGAAACTGGAGCCCATTATACAGAGTGAAGTAAGCCAGAAAGATAAAGAACATTACAGCATACTAACACATATATATGGAATTTAGAAAGATGGTAATGATAACCCTATATGCAAAACAGAAAAAGAGACACAGAAATACAGAACAGACTTTTGAACTCTGTGGGAGAATGTGAGGGTGGGATGTTTCAAAAGAACAGCATGTATACTATCTATGGTGAAACAGATCACCAGCCCAGGTGGGATGCATGAGACAAGTGCTCGGGCCTGGTGCACTGGGAAGACCCAGAGGAGTCGGGTGAAGAGGGAGGTGGGAGGGGGGATCGGGATGGGGAATAAGTGTAAATCTATGGCTGATTCATATCAATGTATGACAAAACCCACTGAAATGTTGTGAAGTAATTAGCCTCCAACTAATAAAAAAATTAAAAAAAAAAAAAAGAAAAATGATCAACAAAAATATTATTTTAGATCAGCAATTCCAATTCTAGCATTTTATCCTAAAACAAAAATTAAACAAATGTCATTGAAATATAAGATACCCAAAATAGAATAGCGTTTCATAAAATATTTTTTATTATTTAATAAGCCCTGTGTGAGTTATTTCAGATAATTATGATAGAACCATTCAATGAAACATTTGATAACCACATTTAGAAGAAAATGTACTCATACCCCAAATCATGATACTATACTGATGTGTATATGTGAGAGGGGTACCATAGAAGAGTATTATAGTATAATAACATTTTTAAAGGCCAAATTACTTCTTAAACTTGCAAGAACATACACTGAAAAGTTAAAAGTAATTGTTTGAAAAGTGAAATTATGCCCAATATATTCCACTATATTCCTCTTTCACATTTGTTTATAATGTGTGCTTATAAAGTTTTTAAAGACTTTTAAAAGGCTTCTCTTGGTTTGGAAATAAAAGCTTTATCACTGAATATAAATGATCATATGTGTGGCTGAACTAAGATGAAAGGGCAAAGATGTGAGGTAACAAAATTTTGTCTCAATAAGATAAAGAGTTTTCTAAGTATAGGAACATCCAACAAAGGAGTGCAGTACTTTATAAAGTAGTAAGTGTCAAACTGGAGGCTAAATCATCATTAGAGAATATAGCAGAAGATCCTCCCTCAGGTAAGAGACTGACCTAGGTGGTGCCACATTACAAATAGTTCTCACCAGTAATCATGGAAACTCAGAAAAGGGAACTAAGCATTTCACAGCCATTGGTTAAAACAACTTAATAGGTAGGAGCAGTCTTACACTCATTTAACCTTGACCATTAGAGAATGACTTTTGAATCTTCAGAATATGAAGAATTTAGTCATTTTGCCATGGCACACATTTGAAATGTGCATTTAAAGTGATTAGTATTAGATATTGAGTGGATCTAACTATCAAATTGTGTAAAATTTAGTTTGCTTATCTTCTGTTTATTATGTTTTTGAAGTAAGAGTGTGCTCTATCTTGGTGGTATTTTTGAACTTTGGGATTCTAAAAATGTTGGCATTAATTCTTCAGAAAAATTAAATCATAGTAACGAATGGTAAGAAGATGAACAGTGCTGGACTCTATAGCACAGTGAGACCCACTGATAAAGGACCTTGGAAGGCTTTCTCCCCTCCTCCTTTCTACATTTTCTAGAAACAGTTGCCTTCACTGTGTTATGTGTTGTGAAGGATACTATGGAGAAAGAATTACCCTGGTGTTCAAGGAGGCTTGAACATTCTTGGGGGAAAGCACTCCATTTGTTCAAATAAAGCAGGTGCAGAAATGAGAGTTAATGACAATACTTTAAAGTTTCATGACACCTTGACCTATGTGGGTTAACCTGAAAATGTTCGAGTGAAATTTTGTTTTATAGTAATTATTTGTATTGTGTACAGAAAGTTTTGTATGCCCATTTTAGAGATTAAATATTTAACTTTATACCTGCTATTGGCAGAAGTGTATCTCCCCAAAAATCATATGTTGAATCCCCCACTCCCTTTGTGATGATATTTGATATGGGGGCATTTGAGAGAAAATTAGGCTCAGATAAGGTTATGAGAGTGAAAAGTTTTTGACAGAATTAGTTCCTTATAGGAAGATAAACCACAGAGCTGCTCTCTGAGCACACAGTGAGAAGACAACTGTCTGTAAGCCAGAAAGAGCCCTCACCAGACCCAACCATGATGGCATACTGATCTTGGATTCCTCAGGTTCCAGAACTGTGAGAAATAAATTTATTCTATTTGAGCCACCCAGGACATGGTATTTGTCATGGCAGTCTGCATATAAGTTAAATAAGTCAGTCAGTTCAGTCAGTTCAGTTGCTGTGTCGTGTCCAACTCTTTGCAACCCCATGAATCGCAGCATGCCAGGCATCCCTGTCCATCACAAACTCCCAGAGTTTGCTCAAACTTATGCCCATTGAGTTGGTGATGCCATCCAGCCATCTCATCCTCTGTCATCCACTTCTCCTTCTGCCCCCAGACCCTCCCAGCATCAGGGTCTTTTCCAAAGAGTCAACTCTTCGCATGAGATGGCCAAAGTATTGGAGTTTCAGCTTCAGCATCAGTCCTTCCAATGAACACCCAGGACTGATCTCCTTCAGGATGGACTGGTTGGATCTCCCTGCAGTCCAGGGACTCTCAAGTCTTCTCCAGCACCACAGTTCAAAAGCATCAATTTTTTGATGCTCAGCTTTCTTCAGAGTCCAACTCTCACATCCATATGTGACCACTGGAAAAACCATAGCCTTGACCAGACGGGCCTTTGTTGGCAAAGTAATGTCTCTGTTTTTTAGTATACCATCTAGGTTAAATAAGTAGGGTGACAATATACAGCCTTGACATACTCCTTTCCTATTTGGAACCAGTCTGTTGTTCCATGTCCAGTTCTAACTGTTGCTTCCTGACCTGCATACAGGTTTCTCAAGAGGCAGGTCAGGTGGTCTGGTATTCCCATCTCTTTCAGAATTTTCCACAGTTTATTGTGATCCACACAGTCAAAGGCTTTGGCATAGTCAATAAAGCAGAAATAGATGTTTTTCTGGAATTCTCTTGCTTTTTCGATGATCCATTAGATGTTGGCAATTTGATCTCTGGTTCCTCTGCGTTTTCTAAATCCAGCTTGAACATCTGGAAGTTCATGGTTCAGGTATTGCTGAAGCCTGGCTTAGAGAATTTTGAGCATTACTTTACTAGCGTGTGAGATGAGTGCAATTGTGTAGTAGTTTGAACATTCTTTGGTATTGCCTTTCTTTGGGATTGGAATGAAAACTGACCTTTTCCAGTCCTGTGGACACTGTTGAGTTTACCAAATTTGCTGACATATTGAGTGCAGCACTTTCACAGCATCATCTTTCAGGATTTGAAATAGTTCACCTGGAATTCCATCACCTCCACTAGCTTTGTGTTCATTGGAAGGACTGATGTTGAAGCTGAAACTCCAATACTTTGGCCACCTGATGGGAAGAACTGACTCATTTGAAAAGACCCTGATGCTGGGAAAGATTGAGGGCAGGAGGAGAAGGGGACAACAGAGGATGAGATAGATGGATGGCATCACCGACTCAATGGACATGGGTTTGAGTGGACTCCAGGAGCTGCTGATGGACAAGGAGGCCTGGCATGCTGTGGTTCATGGGGTCGCAAAGAGTCAGACATGACTGAGTGACTGAACTGAACTGAACTGAACTGAACATGGCAGTCTGAGCAGACTCAGTGTAAATAATTATGATAAAGACAAAGTGCACATAAACAGTTCAGAGAGGAATACTTTCTCATGAATTTGTCTGAAGAGTTTTAAGGGGAAGTACAGGATTTGAGGAATCCAGATAGGGTAAGCCATATAGATAATAAATTACATGAAAACAAGGACTGTAATTGTCTTGTATACTAATATATCTTTATCACAAAAAATAGTCTGACAATTGGAGGTACATTAACTTGCCCAGTAAATGCTGAATGAAAGAAAAGATGGATGAAATAATGTAGACTGACGGCATGTGGTCCTACAGTCCAAGGCCCATACTACACCCTTTAGTCCTAAATATCAACAAACAGCTCGATCCTTGGATGAAAAGCTGTGAGAAACCAAGAAAGTATATTAAAAAGCAGAGACATCACTTTGCTGACAAAGGTCCATACAGTCAAAGCTATGGGTTTTCCACTGAAGAATTGATGCTTTTGCACTGTGGTGTTGGAGAAGACTCTTGAGAGTCCCTTGGATTGCAAGGAGATCCAACCAGTCACTCCTAAAGGAAATCAGTCCTGAAAATCATTGGAAGGACTGATGTTGAGGCTGAAGCGCCAATACTTTGGCCACCTGATGTGAAGAGCTGGCTTACTGGAAAAGATCTCGATGCTGGGAGAGATTGAGGGCAGGAGGAGAAGGGAAAACAGAGGATGAGATGGTTGGATGGGTGGCATCATTGACTCAATGGACATGAATTTGAGCAAACTGTGGGACATGGTGAAAGACAGAGAAGCCTGGCGTGCTGCAGTCCATGGGGTTGCAAGTTCAGCTCAGTAGCTCAGTCATGTCCGACTCTTTGCGACCCCAGCATCAGGGTCATTTCAAGTAAGTTGGTTCTTCACAGCAGGTGGCCAAAGTATTGGAGTTTCAGCCTCAACATCAGTCCTTCCAATGAACACTCAGGACTGATTTCCTTTAGGATGGACTGGTTGGATCTCCTTGCAATTCAAGGGACTCTAAAGAGTCTTCTCCAACACCACAGTTCAAAAGCATCAATTCTCCAGCACTCAGCTTTCTTTATAGTACAACTCTCACATCTATACACGACTACTGGAAAAACCATAGCTTTGATTAGATGGACCTTTGTGGGCAAATCAATGTCTCTGATGTTTAATATACTGTCTAGGTTGCAAGCATCTTTTAATTTCATGGCTGTAGTCACCATCTGCAGTAATTTTCCACTGTTTCCCCATCTATTTGCCATGAAGTGATGGAACCAGTTGCCATGATCTTAGTTTTCTGAATGTTGAGTTTTAAGCCAAATTTTCTACTCTCCTCTTTCACTTTCATCAAGAGGCTCTTTAGTTCTTCTTCACTTTCTGCCATAAGGGTTGTATCATATGCATATTTGATGTTATTGATATTTCTCGCAGCAATCTTGATTCCAGCTTGTGCTTCATCCAGATCAGTGTTTCTCATGATGTACTCTGCATATAAGTTAAATAAGCAAGGTGACAATATACAGCCTTGACATACTCCTTTTCCTATTTGGAACCAGTCTGTTGTTCCATGTCCAGTTCTAACTCTTGCTTCCCGACCTGCATACAGATTTCTCAGGAGGCAGGTCAGGTGGTCTGGTATTCCCATCTCCTTCAGAATTTTCCACAGTTTATTGTGATCCACACAGTCAAAGGCTTTGGCATAGTCAATAAAGCAGAAATAGATGTTTTTCTGGAACTCTCTTGCTCTTTCGATGATCCAAAGGATGCTAGCAAATTGATATATGGTTCTTCTGCCTTTTCTAAATACAGCTTGAACATCTGGAAGTTTATGGTTCACAAAGTGTTGAAGCCTCACTTGGAGAATTTTGAGCATTACTTTACTAGCATCTGAGATGAGGGCAATTGTATTGTAGTTTGAGCATTCTTTGGCATTGCCTTTCTTTGGAATTGGAATGAAAACTGACCTTTTCCAGTTCTGCTCAGTTTTCCAGATTTGCTAGCATATTGAGTGTAGCACTTTTACAGCATCATCTTTTAGGATTTGAAATAGCTCAACTGGAATTCCATCACCTCCACTAGGTTTGTTTGTTGTGATGTTTCCTTAGTCCCACTTGACTTCACAGTCCAGGATGTCTGGCTCTAGGTGAGTGATCATACAATCATGATTATCTGGGTCATGAAGATCTTTTTTGTACTGTTCTGTGTATTCTTCCCACTTCTTCTTAATATCTTCTGCTTCTGTTAGGTCCACACCATTTCTGTCCTTTATTGTACCCATCTTTGCATGAAATGTTCCCTTGGTATCTCTAATTTTCTTGAAGTTATCTCCAGTCTTTCCCATTCTGTTGTTTTCCTCTATTTCTTTGCTTTGATCGCTGAGGAAGGCTTTATCTCTCCTTGCTGTTCTTTGGAACTCTGCATTCAAAAGGGTGTATCTTTCCTTTTTTCTTTTGCTTTTCACTTCTCTTCTTTTCACAGCTATTTGTAAGACCTCCTCAAAGAGCCTTTTTGCTTTTTGCATTTCCTTTTCTTGGGGATGGTCTTGATCCCTGTATCCAGTACAATGTCACGAACCTCTGTCTATAGTTCTTCAGGCACTCTGTCTATCAGGGGTCTCAAAGAGTCAGACATAATTCTGCAACTGAACACAACAACATAGACCAACTGGAGACCAGTTTCAAGTTTCCTGAACTAGCTTCAGTTCAGTACACACTGTATGAGAGCTCTAAATGGGAAGAAAGGTTTGTATTTCTTTCATTTTACTTTTATAAAATGTCCTTCAACAGCTAAGTTTGTCTTAGCTATCCTCATAATTAGATCCAGTTTATGGCTTTTTTTGTAAGAATGCCAGAAGTGGGATGTTATTTGCTTTCAATGCATACTGATAAATTTTTGTCCCAATATTGGTTATGTTAGCTTTGATAACAGGATTAAGGTGGAGTCTAGTTTTCTTTGCTATGAATACATTCTTTTCTTCTTTGTGGTAACTGAGTAATTTGGAGAACATAATTTGAGACTATGAGATACCCAGCAAGGACATAATAGTCCTAAATGACATTTTCAAGCATCTTGATATAGATAATAGAGATATTCTTTAAAAGTTCTCCACGTGATTATAATATTTTACAAACTATTATCCTAGAATTACTGACTTCAGAAAATGTCAGTGCAAGGAGAAGAACTGTATCGAGACTGATTATATTAAAAAGAAAGAAAGAATGAAACAATTGCCAATCTAGTAATGCCTACAAGCATAGAAAAAACAGACATGTTAAAAATCTGAAAAATGGGAATTTGATAAATTTGATAAAGATGGCTAGTACTAGGTAAAGAAATGTTCAGTATAGTATTCACTATTGTTTCTTGCATGCTCATAATATCTCATGACACTATTTCAAATAATATTTAAAAATCTATATAAATACCTAAAACATTAACACAACATGTTTCCCAAAATTGGAAATGAAAAATAACCATCATTTACAAATTTACACTTTCATATATTGTTTCAAGTTGTTTCAAAATATGTGTAACGTTTTAGTAAAATGCTGAACTCATTACAGTGTGTATGTAATTACATAAATCTCATAATCTCATCTATATCCAGCTAACCTGTGAACCACCATTCAAGACACTTTCTGTCTTTTTTGTTTGGTTGTCTTATACTAAAGCAACCCCTAGGAAGTTTCTTAGCTTTTTGAGCTATTCTTAGTTGATTTTATATAATACCTCATAGTTGTTTGGGTTATGATATAAAGAATTCTGAAAGTGGGTTCAACATGCATCTCTCCAAGCCTAAAGGAACCCTTTCTCACAGTCCAGGAATGAGTCCTGCTCTAGATACCATCATGCTTGGCACTTATCCCACTGAGATGTTACCTTTACCACTTTTCACACCATAGTATCTAAATGCTGCAGAATGCATGAGACAGGGTGCTTGGGGCTGGTGCACTGGGATGACCCACAGGGATGGGATGGGGAGGGAGATGGGAAGGGGGTTCAGGATGGGGAACACATGTACACCCGTGGTGGATTCATGTCAATGTATGGCAAAACCACCTCAATATTGTAAAGTAATTAGCCTCCAATTAAAATAAATAAATTTATATTTAAATAAATAAATAAATCTAGAGAGAATTGTGAGAAATCAATAAAAAGATTCAATGGGAAGACTGGGACCAGGGACAGATACCTGAAACACGTCTCTAGAATCTTTGTCATGCTACCTAGAAGGAACAAATAAACTAGATCACAATTAAATGCATGCAATTATATAAAAATAATCACCTAATAACAAAAAAAATTAGTAAAAAAAATGTCAAGACTGTGAAATACCCATGCATTCAGCCAGTGCTGGCAGCAAAATAAGCTCTTCCACCTTTCAAAAAGGCAATAATCTGAACCGGTGACAAGAGCCATAAAAATGGTATGCACTTTGACCTAGATATCTCAGTGCTGGGAATTTATCCTAATGAAAAAATAATAGTAAAGCAAACAAAGACAGCAAAACTAGGTAACAATAGGAGTTTGTAAATTTCAACGTGTCAAGTCTATAGACCATTATATGCTGCTCCTGCTGCTGCTGCTAAGTCGCTTCAGTCATGTCTGACTCTGTGTGACCCCATAGATGGCAGCCCACCAGGCTCCTCTGTCCCTGGGAATCTCCAGGCAAGAATACTGGAATGGGCTGCCATTTCTTTCTCCCAGACCATTATATAATCATAACAAAAAAGCACTCTGAAGTCCATGTAGATTCTCAGAGAAGTTGATGTGAAATCATAGCAGGGAGAGTCTTTAGAAATAGCCAGATTAGTCATACTCTAAGATGCTCAGTACCAATCTGAGAGCTTGCTAATGCAGATCTGAACGTCTGAAATCTCAGTTGCTCATTGAGGCCAAGCCAGAGCCCAGGCTTGGCTCCCATGCTTGGCACTCCCTGACCAGCTCTTTGCCATCTCATTATCAAATTGTGTTTCTGAGATATCAGCAGATAATTGTTATTGTCCTTCAGAGGTCTAACTAAGGAGACTCTTATAGTCTCCTAGGGTACAAACCAGGAGGAACACAGAAGAATCATCCAGAACATGAGTTTACAGCTGGTAGTATCAAGCTCTGGTAAACTCCAGTTTTCTCCTGCCAGCCACCCAGCTTGCCAAAGTGTCTAATGGAAAAAAGGGGGTGTCAAAGAAAAATTGCACTATACAGAGTTTAACTGGCAACAGAGATTTTATTCAAGACTATTGTAAAAGGAGAGGCAGAATGAGCTCAACTGCGCTAAAATAAAAGGCAAGAGAATTTTTAAGTACCTGGTGAGCTCCTAGATGACTTTAGAGAGGAATCTGATCAACGTGATTAGACCAGCTCTGTTTGCTAATTGGTGCTCAGCAAAACCAATCTCCTACTCTGCCACAGAGACTGTGAAATTAGGCTGCTTTCTTGATATTTAAAGAAACACTTCCTCTGTCTTTAAGAAAGACACCCCTGGGTTATAAAACTGGCAAGGGCTAGGAGAAGATTTATATCTCAATGAGGTAGAAAGATATTTGTAATTCCAAGTTTTCTAAAGTATTAATAAATGCCCTAAGAAAATTGAAGTCAGGGAACTATGGTCAAAGTAGACTTGTCTCAACATTAGTCAAGCTGAAGGGAATATTAAGGCAATCTGGTCAGGAGAGAACATCCATGAGAAGACAGCTGGTTCGGATCATATTTGTTTGGGAATCATATCTTCCGGGACTGCCTTGTTTCAATAATGGTATCACACTGCCATCAGTTTTATAAGCTTATGCTAATGGCTGGGTAGATGTGATGTATTTTTACATGGTCAACTCCTTATCAATGATGTCCGTGACAGGTCACGTGAAAGCAGATTCCCGCAAGCTGACTTCACAACAGAGATTTGTGTGCCAGAAGCTTACTGGCAAGTGTTCTTCTCTGGATCCAACTCTGTGAGGGAGAGAAGAAGGAAGTTTTGGGGAAGGAGAAGTAGAAATGTGTTGTAATCTTAGTGAAAGTCTCAGCCAACGTGTGGGGAATTTTAGAGCTAGGAAGGCCATCAAGGCTGTATTTTATTAGGATGAGGTAACCAGGTCTTTGTCTGCTTACTTGATGATTCATGACATGTAAACTCCCTCACAGCCCCCTGGAAGGAAACGTAGCCTTGGGCGAGGCAGTTTTTTACCTGAAGGCAATCACTAAAGAGGAAACTGAACTGCTAGGTGATTACACAATTTAAAATATCCCATTCAGAAATTGCTGCATGACTCAGGAAACTCAAATAGTTCTCTGTGACAATTTAGAAGGTGGGATGGGGAGGGAGATGGGAGGGAGGTTTGGGAGAGAAGGGACATGGTTGTACCTATGGCTGATTCTTGTTGATGTATGACAGAAAACCATAAATTTCTGTAAAGCAATTATCCTTCAATTAAAAAAATAAACTAAAAAAATCCCATTCAGACTCTCCTTATCACCATTATACATTTTTATGTATATCATTACCTGAAACTGTCATGCTCAGTTGAGTAATTGTTTGTTGTGCTTCTCCTTCTATCTAGAGTATAAACTCCATGAAGACAGAGTCCGTTTTATTTAACCTTGTGTTTGCCACATGTATGTAGCATGTTTCATAAGTTATAGTAAATAGTAATATTTGTTGACTACATTGGTAAATGGATATGTCAATGCTTTCTGTGTATGAACAATTAGAAAGTTCTATGAGAGATTTTTGACCCTATCTACAGACGATTCATTTTAAACTCTGGTCAAGAACTCCATCTCCTGATGCTGGTCTTCTCTGTATCTTACTTTAGGGAATTACTCTCCATTAGGGTGTAGATTTTTGTGCATCCTTTTCTCTGTGGCATTTACAAAAATGTCTGGAACTTAATTGGTGTTCTGTATAGGGCTTCCCAGGTGGCACTAGTGGTAAAGAAGCCACTTGCCAAGGCAAGAAACATAAGATATGCAGGTTTGATCCCTGGGTCGGGAAGATCCCCTGGAGGAGGGTATGATGACCCACTCGAGTATTCTTGCCTGGAGGATGCCATGAACAGAGGAGCCTGACAGGCTACAGTCCATAATGTTGCAAAGAGTCGGACACGACTGAAGTGACTTGGCATGCATATTATTTAATAAATAAGTGAATGAATGAAATGATAAATAGATCAATCTTAACACCTGCCCTTGGAGCCACATGAAATTAATCTGACACTCCTTTATGCAACTCCCTTAGTCACTGAAACTCCTAGTCTGCTTCTTCTTAATCTCTCTAAGACAGCATCTCTGAGGTCTTTTCATCATTCCTCATATGAGCAATTTCTAAACTCCTTCAAAACACTGGCCTACAGCTCTGGACTAAAACCAAGGTGTTCCAGAGACTTACTCAAGCTTTACCGACTTATATTTCTCTCCATAACTAAGATAGAAGAACATGAGAGCAGACACTGTGCCCTGTTCTTCTCTCTGATCTCCATGCTACCTAATACAACACTTTACAACACAGCATATAATAAACACTTAGTAACATAGCAAATGAAGTTATTAGCCACTTTCAAGATTTCAAGTTGAAAAAGTCAAGTCTAACTAAGCTGATTAATGACTAAACATCTTTCCCTTTGCTTTTTTCTCTCTTTCCTTCCCTCTTTTTTCCTCCTTCTCTCCTCCCTTCACCCCCCGCATTTGTGGAACTTATCCAATCTAATTAAGGTTATTCAATAATTATAATAATTGTCAGAAGACACATCATGCCTTAGATTCTAACAGTAAGTACTTTCTTAAAACCAAGATGACTCTTTGCTCATAAATCTTCCAATTTGTATAATAATAAAATCCATAAGAGAAAATTATAAGCATCAATTGACAAAGTTCGAGAATATGGGGGCAAGAGCATGAATTTACTGCAAATAAGGCAAAAATAAAACAGAAGAACATACACTGGAGAAAAAATCTACAGCTTAATTACTAATACTCTGCATATTTAATGCAAATGGCCTCATTCCAACAACTCTGGAAATAATTTGCACAATTCATTAGTCCATAGAAATCCACCATCTACCAGCTGTGCATGTCTCATAATTACCACTAGAACTTTTTCTCCTCAGTCCCTCCTGTTCATCTGTATATTAGTTCACACTGTGTTAGAAATGGTGTTTAGTACCAGGCATCCAGTGGTTGATAAGACAGACAAAGCTCTGAATTCTTTCATTCTACCATGGAAGATAAATGTTAACCACAATATTACACCACTGATTAACTACAGTGATGCCACATCTTTCTGGTTAGACTTAGGCAGCAAATGATTATTAATTTTCCCATTTTAAGATAAGGATACTGAACCTAAGAATGTAACAAATAATGCTGATATCATCATCTAAAATGCATTGATCTTTTCTGATATTGCAGACTCTTATGTACACTATTCAATTACCCTCACGGATATCCCATCAGGCTGAGGAAGCTCAGAGATGTTAAGAGAATTTTCCAAGGTCACACAGGCAGGACTCAAAAGGTAGATTTTAATCTACTGCTAGATCCTGTGTTCTGCACCTCAAGCTGTACTGAAGACTTCTGGGCTTAAACTGAAGCTTAAAGAGGGAGAGTGATGGGCCCAGAATCATATGCTTGATAAGTAAAAGAAGATTTAACTGATCATAGCTGACTCCAAAGTGTATCTTCTTACTACAAAACATGAAGGACTGAATTCCTGTGTTCTAAGTTGGGGCCTGAGGACTTGGGTAAGTCGGGCCTCAACTTTTCCAATATAGAACCAGGATTGCTCCTCACACAGTAGAGGAAATAGACATCCTGCACACCAGAACAACTGTCCCTTTCTTTTCGGACAATACTTTTGCCTTTCCTCTTTCCATTCTCTCTATAAAATGCCCCTTCTTTGCACATCCTTCACACATTTTGCTGCAAGGCTGATGAGCAATCCCTGCTCTGCTTCCTCTCAGCACTGATCAACTCCATGGGCACTTCATTAATCTGCATATGTTTATGTTCTGCTCTGAGAATGTTCTTAAGTCATTTTCAAGTGTGTGCACTCTTTCTCCTCCATTCAGTTCTACATTTCTGCAAGGCAGGATTAGAGTTGTTTATGGTTTTTGCAGTGACCTCCATAGAAGTTTCAGTTCCTGCAAAGAACAGGATGAATTAAACCAAGCCACCCCCACCACTTCCCTACCTGGCATGCTTATGCAAACTGACAATACCGGATGACAGATACTGGATGATGTTACTGATGATAAAGGATAAAGGACAAAGAGACAAGAAGACTAAGCATTTGTAAATGCTAATCTTGTGGGGAAAATAATTGTATTCAGACAGAAAACAAGGCAGAACGTGTTGCACCTACTGGAAAGAGGAAGACAGTATCTCAGAGGAATACATGGGATGGAGCTAATCCTTCCATTTTAGGGGTAGAGAGCAGTCAAAGTGAAGATGACATCTGAGTTGAACTCCAAAGAAGGGTATTAATTGGACATTTAGAGAAGGGAGAATACTGAGATGGATGGAACAATGAAAACAATGTCTACAATGAGGTAGTTGAGTCAGACTTGAGGAGGAGGGAAGGAGTCCCTTTGGCTGGGCCACTGGGTGCAAAAATATGTACAAAAGAGAAACAATGTTTGAAAGATAAGAGAGGGAGAACTTGAGTAGCAGGAATTAAGAGTTTGAAATTTAACCAGTAGACAATGGGGGAATCATCAGAGGATTTCTTACTATCAAAGAATCACATGATCAGAAATGTGATTCAGGAAAATTCAACTAATTTACCAAAGACAGTAGATGGAAGGAGGGCAGGTTGTGGGCAGGAAAACTAATGATGAAGTTATTCTACTAGATAAGAAAGAAGGAATATGTTCTCAGCCTATGGAATGATTTACTTTTGTCTGTCCTATTTAAGTCAGATGGAGCTACTTGAAATCTGCAAATTTTCCATGTTAGAGCAGTTACCCAAGGAATTTAGTCCTCCTCCATTTCCATGTGTTGGGATGACAAACATACAGACACCCATGGGCTGCTTGTAACCCTGACAGAAAGAGCTGCTGGGCTTGTGGAGCTACCGATTTCTCTTTCTTGTTTCTCTCTGTAGTCTTTGTCCCTGGCATAATTTCCACTCTAAGTAAATTAAAACAAGTCTTCTACATAATGTCTATATTTAAAATGACAGAATTGTTACTTCTTCATTTGGTTGGACAAAAAGGAATAAAAGTCTGAGCTAGGGTAAGGGTGATATGAAGGTAAGGGGAGTGTTTGTGATGGTTTCAGAAAGGACAAATAACACAGGACTAAGAATAAATTCTTATATATGTGAAGGATAGACGGAGGAATGAATGCAGGGCCAAAATATCTAATCTAGTGCCTGAGGATAATAATAGCCAACATTCTATGGTTCCTTGCACGGCTCCAAGTACTGTGCTAAAGCACCTGGTATACATCTAACTCACTGAATCTTTACAATAACTGCTTTGAAGTAGGTCATACCTTTGAAGATAGTTATGACTATAAACCTCATTTTATAATTATAGTAGCCAAAACAACAATAAGTAAAATGACTTCTCCAAGTTATTTGGAGTTAATCCAGCTATTAAGTGATAGAGCTGAGATTATGGATGCATGAGGTCAGGTTGCTCAGCCCACAGCTTAATAATAAGGCACTACTGTAGTGACAAATACAGAAACCCTAAACATGGCAACCACAGTGAGTGTGCTGTCAGTAAACGCTCAGAGGACAGATGAATCTCAAGAAACTTTATCCTAGACAAGAAGGCACTGTATGGAACTCAGAGGTAGAGTCAACAAGGAAGATGCAGTGAGAACTGGCCTGACCTCCTGCTAACTCTGTGCCAGGCCCTGAGCAACATACTTTCAATAATTTTCTCGTTGATACAATGCAACTCCATTAATACTAGTTTCTTTTTACAGATGAAGAAACTAAGAATGATTAACGAAGTTGCTTAGGGTTAGACATCTCCTACACAGGAGAGCTAGGAATTGATTCAGAGCACTATGTCAAAGTCTATGCTCAAAATCACTATACACACATGCCCAATGTGACAAGTGTCAGTGAGAACAAGGTCTGAGTAATGACCATTTATATTGTGACTAAGAGATAGTCTTGACCATGTACTTTAGTCTCCAGTCTGTGTGATTTTTGTAAATTTAAAACCAGGGGTCCACAGATGGCTTCACAGGTGAATTTTACCAAAAATTTAGAGAAGAGCTAACACCTATCCTACTCAAACTCTTCCAGAAAATTGCAGAGGAAGGTAAACTGTCAAAATCATTCTATGAGGCCACCATCACCCTAATACCAAAACCAGACAAAGATGCCACAAATAAGGAAAGCTACAGGCCAATATCACTGATGAACAGATACAAAAAGCCTCAACAAAATTCTAGAAAACAGAATGCAACAACATATTAAAAAGATCATGACCATCATGACCAAGTGGGCTTTATCCCAGGGATGCAAGGATTCTTCAATATTTGCAAATCAATCAATGTGATACATCACATTAACAAATTGAAAGATAAAAACCATATGATTATTTCAGTAGATGCAGAGAAAGCCTTTGACAAAATTCAACATCCATTTATGATAAAACCCATCCAGAAAGCAGATACAGAAGGAACATACTTCAACATAGTAAAAGCCATATATGATAAACCCACAGCAAACATTATCCTCAATGATGAAAAACTGAAAGCATTTCCCCTAAAGTCAGGAACAAGACAAGGGTGCCCATTCTCACCACTATTATTCAAAATACTTTTAGAACTTTTAGCCATAGAAATCAGAGAAGAAAAAGAAATAAAAGGAATCCAGATTGGAAAATAAGAAATAAAACTCTCAGTGTTTGCAGATGACATGATCCTATACATAGAAAACCCTAAAGAAACCACCAGAAAATTACTAGAGTTAATCAACAAATATAGAAAAGTTTCAGGATATAAAATTAATACACAGAAATACCTTGCATTTCTATACACTTACAATGAGAAAACAGAAAGAGAAACTAAGGAAACAATTCCATTCACCATTGCAATGAAAATAATACACTACTTAGGAATAAATCTACCTAAAGAAACAAAAGACCTATATAGAGAAAACTATAAAACACTGATGAAAGTAATCAAAGATGACACAAATAGATGGAGAAATAAACCATGTTCATGGATTGGAAGAATCAATATAGTGAAAATGAGTATACTACCCAAAGCAATCTATAGATTCAATGCAATCCCTATCAAGCTACCAATAGTATTTTTCACAGAACTAGAAAAAAATAATTTCACAATTTGTATGGAAATACAAAAAAACCTTGAATAGCCAAAGCAATCTTGAGAAAGAAGAATGGAACTGGAGGAATCAACCTGCCTGACTTCAGGCTGCTACAATGCTACAGTCATCAAGACAGTATGGTACTGGCACAAAGACAGAAATATAGATCAATGGAACAAAATATCAACGCACCTATGGACACCTTATCTGTGACAAAGGAGGCAAGAATATTCAATGAAGAAAACACAATCCTTTAACAAGTGGTGCTTGGAAAACTAGTCAACCATATGTAAGAATGAAACTAGAACACTTTCTAACACAATACACAAAAATAAACTCAAAATGGATTAAAGATCTAAATGTAAGACCAGAAACTATAAAACTCCTAGAGGAAAACATAGGCAAAACACTCACTGAGATAAAGAGGATCCTCTATGACCCACTTCCCTGAGTAATGGAAAGAAAAGCAAAAATAAACAAATGGGACCTAATTAAACTTAAAAGCTTTTGTACAATGAAGGAAACTATAAGTAAGGTGAAAAAGCCTTCAGAATGGGAGAAAATGATAGCAAACAAAGCAACTGACAAAGAATTAATCTCAAAAAAATACAAGGAGCTAATGCAGCTCAATTCCAGAAAAATAAACAACCCAATCAAAAAATGGGCCAAAGAACTAAACAGACATTTCTCCAAAGAAGACATACAGATGGGTAACAAACACATGAAAAAATGCTCAACATCACTCATTATCAGAGAAATGCAAATCAAAACCACAGTCAGGCACCATCTCACACAGGTCAGAATGGCTGCTATCAAAAAGTCTATAAACAATACATGCTGAAAAGGGTGCAAAGAAAAGGGAACCCTCTTACACTGTTGGTGGGAATGCAAACTAGTACAGCCACTATGGAGAACAGTGTGGAGATTCCTTAAAAAACTGAAAATAGAACAACCGTATGACCCAGCAATCCCACTGCTGGGCATACACACCAAGAAAACCAGAATTGAAAGAGACACACGTACCCCCATGTTCACTGCAACACTGTTTACAACAACTAGGACATGGAAGCAACCTAGATGTCCATCAGCAGATGAATGGATAAGAAAGGAGTGGTACATATACACAATGGAATATTACTCAGCTATTAAAAAGAACACATTTGAATCAGTTCTAATGAGGTAGATGAAACTGGAGCCTATTATACAGAGTGAAGTAAGTCAGAAAGAAAAACCCCAATTCAGAAAGATGGTAATGATGACCCTATATGTGAGATAGCAAAAGAGACACAGATATAAAGAACAGACTTTTGGACTCTGAGGGAGAAGGAGAGGGTAGGATGATTTGAAAATAGCATTGAAACATGTATATTACCATATATGAAACAGATCACCAGTCCAAGTTCAATGCATGAAATGGGGCACTCAAAGCCAGTGCACTGGGACAACCCTGAGGGATGGCATGGGGAGGGAGGTGGGAGGGTGGTTCAAGATGGGGGACACATATACATCCATGGCTGAGTCATGTCAATGTATGGCAAAAACCACTACAATACTGTAATTAGCCTCCAATTAAAATAAATAAATTAACGTAAAAAAATTAAAACAGGGGTCCATTAATATGAGTTTCAGGACCGCTTCTAACTATCCCATGAAAATTAGGATGTAGGGACATCCAACCAAGAAAACTTGGACATCCTTCAATAAAACAGTGTCCACAGACCAGTGCAAATAACCATGGATTACCATGGATTGGGGGGTAAGACTGGACATGAGGAGAAGAAAGAATGAATGACTACCTGTCTTCCTTAAACAATTTGAAGATATAAAGAAATAACTCAAAAGGGAATCTGGACTTGCCTGGTCATGGGCTGGGCTTGCAGGTGCACACATGATGGACACCCAATACATATTACTCACTGTTAGGAACAAAGAAAGGGGCTACTTTTGTTTGTTTTGCTTTTTTTTTTTTTAAATTATGTTTGCTAAGACATGGGGATATTGAGCCTATCTGTAAGGAGAAGGGCAGGGGACCCACTAGAAAGAAAAAGAATGGCTGAAGAGCTTCAAGAGTTCAAGGAGAAAAGTTTTTCTTGAAAAAGAAGGGAAAATATATTTTCTTAAAGAGATAATAAAATGACCAATCAATTTATAAGTATGATAGAGGTAAGCTAACTATCAAGAGGCATCCAGTTCCCTGGCTGAAGACAGGTAACAGCAATATGCATTCGAGGTCTTACTCAATAAGTATGGAATGAATGTCTGCCAGGTACAAGCACCTGGACATGCACCTTCCTGGAAGTTGGGCCCTGCCTGGTAGAGATGCCTTCAGCACAATGATTATCTCAGGATGAAGGGGCCTGCACCATGGCAAGGACCCTGGACTCAGCTGAGGAAGCCTGGACTCCATGCTCAGCTGAATCACTGATTTGCTTCATGACTTTGAGTTAGATAGTTTCCCTCCCAGGTCCTCACTTTCCTCATCTGTCAAAAGGGAAACCAAATCAAATCAGTGCTTTCCAAATGCCAAGTGGGTCTATACAGGGCTTTAATGACATAACCTTTATTTTTGTTTATCTTAACTGAAGCAGAATACACCAAAAAATACATATAAAATAGTGTAAATCTTGCTGAATTTTTCACAAAGTGAAGTGATGCATGTAGCATTACTTGGATCAAGAAACAAAAACATTACTGATATCCTAGAAATGTGCCCACCCTTATTACTTTCCAGATAATTCCATCTACCCCTTGATGAAAACCCACTGCCTTAACCCAGAGCAGCAGAGATCAGTTTCTCCTGTTTATATCACTTCTATAAATGGAACTATGCAACACAATCAATTTTGTGTCTAGCTTCTTTCACTCACTGTTAAATTTGGGAGATTTATCTTCATTATAGAGGGTAATGCTGATGGTTTCAATGAGGCATGTTTTAAATGTAAGAAAAAATAAGAAAATAAAGTATGTGTTTTCCATAAAACTAAATTTATTCAAAATAAATGATCATCCTTTCATTTGAGATTATATGCTTTCATCATTTTGGTGATAAAAACATCTTTTTGAATTCCATTGTTAACTGCTGGAAGTTTGGTTTTAGTGTTTTATTTTTTGTTTTGTTTTAATTTTAATGTACTAACTTGGCAAATTCAGCCTTAATTTTTATCACTCTCTGTAGTAAATAAAATTTGAATGGGACTTGAAATCCCTAAGTATGCAGGGTCCCTAGGGCTAGAAGCCCCCTTAGTCTCTAGGCTCTGATTACAGACCACTCGGAGGCATCGGGTTTTGGTTATAGCCACATTTAATGGCCCACTCTTAAGCACAGATTCTCAGAGATGGCCACAAAACCCCCAATTATTGATTTTTCTTGAAAGAGATAAAGGAAGCTTTTTTCCTTGCTTGTAATCTTTGTGCAGACAAAACAAATAACAGCATCAATTTTCCTAAGTACCAGGTCAGATTACGTCTTATCAGAAGGCTTCAAGAATTGCCTGAAAGAGTCGCTAGCAGGGGGTTCATCAGTAGGAAAGGACAAGAAAACCAAGATATCAAGCATGGGATTTCTGTGTCCCAGTTTTCTGGAAAAGAGAAAATGTGTCCTGGGTTGGTGTCCCTCAAGGAAATCCTTATCACAGTAAGTAGACTTTAAAGAAAAATAAAGAGGCACTTAGCAGGCACTCAACTAACAAACATGATTCCTTGAAAAAGAGGATAAAACCAATCATTTTAGCCAGAGTTGAAATCACATGCATCTTACAAAGAAAAATCACACACATGCTCAGACAGAAAGAAAAAGAAAAAAGAAAGGGATGCCAGAACATTCAGTCCCTAAAGGCTAATTGTCTGGTTGAAGTGATGGGATCTGTGATGAAATCTTCCATCAAGGTCTATTCAAGAGAGGAGCTTCCTGCTGGCAGAATTCAGAATCCTTTTCCCCAGGGGATCTCAATTACATATTCAGCCTCTTTCCCTTGGAGAAAGCCATTATAGAACAATTCAACTTTTAAACAAAATCAATCTGTGGCTCTGTTTTTCATTACTAGCTGTGAAGAGATGCAGCGCCCAAATTATTACAAATAAATGGTTACCCTTTTATAGCTGAAATAAGAAAGCTTTCCAGAAATATATGCATTATATAAGGCAAGATACACACATGCACATTATATATAGTTCATATATATATATATATATTTTTTTTTTTTTCTAGAAAAAAAATTTTTGTTTGCTCCTGACTTGTTAACATTCAACCCTTTACCTCTGTTTCCATAGCCTGCCCATCTCTTATTTGGGTAATTTTCCAAAGTGTAATTTGGGTAATTTGCCAAAGTTCTTGGCAGAACCTAAGTCCAACCTCCCTCTGCCACCCCTCGCTGATGAGAGTCAAGGAGGAATTATTGCTTCTCTTACATCTCCTGGAAAAGCCAAGATGTGAGTTGGTGTCCCATGTGTTGGTCAATTGGATCTTCTTTTTCAGGACTTTGACTCTTGATTAATGATACTAAGAGTAAGGGAATGTCTGAAGCTCAGAAGTTCATGAACCAGACTGTTGCTTTGGTAGAAATTCTGTTGAGGTTCCTGCTGCCTTCTCCCCAGTAAATCTCTCTCCTACATTTTAAGTAGAGTTAATTTCTGTGACTTTCAAACAAGAACAGTTTCTGAAGCAAGAACTGGTGACCACACATGAATCCTAATATATTTTAATTTTTGAAAGGTAAAAAAATCATTTTCTATATATGTAATAAAGCATGTGTTGGAAAAAATAGTTTTCATACCCTGAAATTGCCAAAAGGCAGGGAAAATTATTACATGACCTCATATCCCAAGAATTTAAAGCTAAAGATGAAGTTTTCTGAAGAGAGGCAAATAGAAGCATCTTAAAATCTGCTTGAATGATTATGTTTTTAAATAACGAAGTTTTGATATTGAAGTACAAGCACAGAAATACATACACTACGTTTCTGCTTCAAGAAATACTATTCCTGATGCCCTTATTTAATTTACAGTCACTGAGAGGAATTATTTTTAATCAAACAGTATTGTTTCATATAATTAGGAGGGAAGTTTCTTCTGGTTAGCAACAAATCTGGCCCTCATACACATATCCTCTAGCTTCATATGCCACAGGGCAGCGGGTAGAGTCCAAGAGAGGGAAGGGCATGTGGCCTTGTCTTCCCCTTTATATCCAGAAGGTGCTTCATTCTTCAGTGCTCGTAGACTTGACCATAGGAATCCAGTAACCTCTTTGTCATTTGCCACAGTGCACCTGAAACTCTACTGATTTTTGACCCCTGAGAAAACCCTAACAAGGTCCCAAATTTGATCATTTGTGAGCACAAGTGTATTAATAGCTCCTTTCATAACAGAACCATGGTGACCTTTTCCCCTCAGCTCCCCAGAACTTCTCCAACACATCCAGTTTTCCTGAGAGTCTGTGTGAGTCTGAAAATGACTAATGCCCATCTGAGGATGTATTCAACTGGAGGGAAACAGAGAACTGTGGTGTCTCACTATCTGAGGTTACATACTGACTCTGCCACTTAGTAGCTGTAGAATCTGTGATTTACTTAGCTTCTTGAAACCTCAGTTTACACATATGTAAAATAGTAATGGGCCGCACTGATTCATCCACATTGTCCCTTACCTGGTTGCCACTGATTCCAGTGCCACAAAGGAGAGGCAGTGTGTCTCAGGACGTTCTTGCGAAGGGAAAGAGATCACAGCATGCCCATGCATCCATCAGCAACACATTCAGTTAGAGAAACTGTGTCACAGTGTAAGATGAGCAGTGGTAATCTAGGTTGGTGGTCCCTTCAGGGAAATTCATCACAAAGGAGAGTGCCCCATCACAAGGGAACACAGACACTTGTCATTTGAGAGGGAGTAAATCTGGACATTTAGGCAGATGTTTGGCATTAAGGTGTGGTAGCTGTACCCAGGCCCAGAGAGAGAAACTCAGGATTTAAAAAAACAACCCCCCCTCAAAAAAAAGAACAGAAAAGAAAAAACAAAGAAGAATGGGAAGTAACCTCTTTATGTCTTGTCTTTATGGAAAGTTGCTGTTCCTGTTTCACCATACATTATAAAGCAGTATTACTAACCACCACCAGCAAATCTTTAGCAAAGAAAAGAACTGAATTTCAAAACCAGAAAACTTAGTCAAGGCCACAAGCTTATTATAGAGTGGAACCAGAATTTGCTCCTCCTGGAAGCCACAAGAGGTCGGGGCAGGAAATCAAAGCTTTATTTCAGGTAAGGGGAATAATTCAGTAGCCTGATTCCCAAGGTCAATAATTCAAGGTACCATCTTAGACATGGACACAAGGAAGGAAGAGGAATCCCCTGGCAGAAAGAGGATCCAAGATAAGCTCACCACTCAACTACAGTATCCCAATTTTTCTTGACTGATAACCTCTTTCTTCTGGGATTTTGCTATGAAGGGACATTCAGGATCCCTGTAGTGCCACCAATTTTTCAAACAGTTTGGGGAGATGGTTGCAGTAACCATTGGAGTCTACATAAGGTGTCTATAGAATTTGGGGTTTCATTTTTGAAAGAGCATACGCTTTATCTTCAGCAGAAGAAGATTATTCTGGAATTAAGGGTAGGATTCAACCTAGAGCCTGTTTTGGTCCAAAATAATATAAAATAATAAAATTAAAGTACTGACTTTTTTGTGATATTTGCAAATATCCATTACAAATCTGACTGCCCAATATTAACCCCTTTAGCCAAATCTACCAAAGATTATAAAAGATTGAGATAATAGAATAAAATAGTAATTTGTGTCTGTGTAATGTACAAACCCTAAGGAAACATAAAAAGCAAAACATAAATGAGTGTCTTTAATTGTAGTATTTAAACTCTCCCTGTCTGTTCCAACACCATTTATAGGCAGCTTAATTAAACACCATCCTAATTCAGCACAAGGAGACCCGAGGGGACATATTTTATAACCTCAAACTGTAAGTGTGAAAGAAAGCTTTGTTTCTTAAGCCTTTGTCCTTGTACTGTTAAAGCAACTCAGAAAATATTCCTGAGTCACCCAGTCTGCTCCTCCTTGGTCATCTAGGAGGTCAAAGAGGACAGTGTTGACCTGCTTTAACAAAGACTACCTTTTACCACACATTCTCCAGGTCCTATTGTTCTTTAGAAATCCAAAATTCTTATTTTATATTGTATCATGCTGACAACCTCCATTTTTACAATATATTCTGGCTCCAAAGAGTTGGGTTCTAGATACACTCAAAAGCATCAACCATCCTGAGGATTTTTGATAACATTTTCTACAATAAGCATAATTTCTGCATTTTGGCATCTTTAAAATTGAGGATGCATCTTAGAATTGATGGATATAATAGTCGATGTCAGGTGGCAATTATAGTGCTACTGAGTGAAAACTTTCTATAGATGGCTTCTAAAAAATTCAAGAAGGGACCTCATCTAAGTACCTTGGAATCAATGAAATGAGTGTCTACAGCTAACATATACTGACCACTTTCCATGGCAGGTGTACCAATTATGTGATGTCTCATTAATGCTGTCTAACAAACAACCATGAAACCTCAGTGTTAAATACCAATGACATTTATTATTTCTCATGAATCTGTGAGGTTACTGAGCAATTCTGCTGATCTAGGCCAGGCCTAGCTGTACTTACCATGTGTCTGTAGTCAGCTTCAGTAGTGTGTTTCTGCTGATCTTGGTTGGGCTCCCTCATGTTTAGAAATCAGCTAGCTCAAGGCTGGTTGTCTAGGATACATTTCCTTCCTCTTGTGGTCTTCCATCCTCAGGCAGGTTAGCCTAAGTTTGTACTTATGGTAGCAGGATTCCGAAAGAGGAATTCATGCAAGCAGTTTTTTCAAGATTCTGCATGAATGATAAATACTTTTGAAACATTCTATTGGCCAAAGCAAATCACTTGCCTAAGCCCAAAACAAACCTGAAGATGTTCAGCTCTTTCTTGCACTCTGTTTGGCATAGTGTAACATTCAGCTGAAGACGGACATCTGCTGCCCCCTTTAGGTGATCACTTTTTAGTCGACCACCTTCAAGGAGCCATATCTGCTTGACATCTGTGGCCTTACAGATGATTCATATCTACACCTGTAATATCTTAATATCTACACCTGTAACTATCATTGTAACTAAAAACAATAGGGCTTTGAAAATAGCCAAATATATCTCCCTCTCAAACTCATCATCTATCATCCACAAAGTTCAAAGTGCTAAAGCTGTTGCTAAAAATTGTATCAAAACAAAATGACTCATATAGGATCCTTGCAGGAATTCATTCAGATCCCCCCACCCCAGGGAGCTGGAAACTCAACTGTTGAACACCAAGGCCAAATCATGTTTAAGACTGGTGATCACTATCTTACTTTTCTTTAAATCAACCTGTCTAAATTCCTCATTCTGAATCAATCTGATGAGAATGACTGTACTATCACTTGTTAGTAGACTGTACTATCACTGCTATACTCATATTAATTGCTGGTGTTATAAATAAAACTTTAAGGACAAAGTAGTAAGCCAAACATATAGGGTCTGCTCATCTGGATTTACTGTGCAACTGTGGCCTATTGATTGTTTTCTCTAAATAATTTTGAATAATTTATATGAAAGTAAAGAACATTTCTTTCATGCCACATTTTTATCTTCAAACCATTCTTTTGAGACCTTGTGTATAACAATTTTATTGTAGTCTTCAATCTTCATGGAGCTATCTCACCAAGTTTATTTCTAACTTAAATGCTAGCGGATGGCAAGATCCAAGAAAAAAGCTTCAGACAAGTAGAGCACCTGGATATTTTTATTTTTTGCTTGAACAATTAAATAAAACTTTGCTCTGTGGGCTGCCTTGGGAAATGACAGGCTTAACAGCCTGCTGAACAAACAGTACAGTTGCCGTCACACTTGAGTTACAGTCCATTTAAACTCCAAATCAGCTACAACCAAGGCTTACATTTCTTGAGCAGGTGGAACGGAAGAGGCTTCAGGATATCACAGAGACAACTGCCTAAATCCTGAAGAGGAGGTTTCCAGGATTTTAAATGATACACCAGACAAACAATAAATTAAAACTCTTCCTGAACGCTCAAGGAAAACCCTCCTTTGAAGTCTAATCTTACAAATTACATTCAGTTCAGTTCAGTCGCTCAGTCGTGTCCGACTCTTTGTGACCCCATGAATCGCAGCTTGCCAGGCCTCCCTGTTCAGCACCAACTCCTGGAGTTTACTCAAATTCATGTCCATCAAATTGGTGATGCCATCCAGCCATCTCATCCTCTGTCGTCACCTTCTCCTCCTGCCCCCAATGCCTCCCATCATCAGGGCCTTTTCCAATGAGTCAACTCTTCCCATGAGGTAGCCAAAGTACTGGAGTTTCAGCTTCAGCATCAGTCCTTCCAATGAACATCCAGGACTGATCTCCTTTAGGATGGACTGGTTGGATCTCCTTGCAGTCCAAGGGACTCTCAAGAGTCTTCTCCAACACCACAGTTCAAAAGCATCAATTTTTTGGCACTCAACTTTCTTCACAGTCCAACTCTCACGTCTATACATGACTACTGGAAAAACCATAGCCTTGACTAGATGGACCTTTGTTGGCAAAGTAATATCTCTGCTTTTTAATATTAGAGATGTGAGCAAGTATAAATCAAAGATATCCAGAGATGGTCTGTAATCAGTCAAAATTTAGACTTCTATTGTGAAACATTCTACATTTCCCTGGCTTGGTTACAAATGTAACTGACAACTAGAAGAATGTTAAGGTTCCACTATGCTATTTTGCGGAGAAAGCAATGGCAATCCACTCCAGTACTCTTGCCTGGAAAATCCCATGGACGGAGGAGCCTGGTAGGCTGCAGTCCATGGGGTCCGGAAGAGTCGGACATGACTGAGCGACTTCACTTTTACTTTTCACTTTCATGCACTGGAGAAGGAAATGGCAACCCACTCCAGTGTTCTTGCCTGGAGAATCTCAGGGACGGGGGAGCCTGGTGGGCTGCCGTCTGTGGGGTCGCACAGAGTCGGACACGACTGAAGTGACTTAGCAGCAGCAGCAGCATGCTATTTTGAATCAATGGTTCTTAGAAAACACACACACACACACAGAGACACACACACACATCTATCTATCTATCAGACTAAGTTGTTTTAGGTATTTATTTTAGAGTGGCCTTATCTAATTCATGCAATCTAGTTTGCTGCTATTTATGCTGGTATATTTGACAACTGTCACCCTGAGTGATAAATATAGATTGGTTTCCTTTATTTTCTATATCTTCAGCTTGATCAAGTAATATATCACCATCTTTGATTTGGTGGTGGGTGGTGAAGAAACTGTGTGTGCGTGCGTGTGTGTGTGCACGCACGCACACACACTCAATTGTGTCCAACACTTTGCAGCCCCATGAACTGTAGACCACCAGGCTCCTCTGCCCCTGGAATTGTCCAGGCAAGAATACTGGAGAGGGTTGCCATTTCCTCCTCCAGGGGAATCTTTCTGACCCATGGATTAAACCCATGCCTCTTGCATTTCCTGCATTGGCTGGAGGATTCTTTACCACTAGCACCACCTGGGTGCTTTTGTTTGTTCACTTTTTAAAATCATCCAAATTAAAGATACACTTAAGAATTAATGAGGGTTCTTAATCACATCCAGAGAATAGACTCTTGCAGCCATTAAACAGGAAGAGGTAATATTAGCATTAGCATCAAAAAAAAAAAAAAAGAAAGAAAGAAAGAAACCTGACAGACAAACCAAACAAAAAATGTTTGAGTTATATAGGGAAAATTATAAGACTATGTTGAAAGAACTCGAAGGAAAACTAGAGAGATAATCTATATTCATGAATAGAAGGACTCAATAGCGTTAAGAGGCTGGTTCTTCCTGATTTAATCTATAGATTCAGTATAATTTCAGTCAAAACTCCAGTAAGTTATTTTGTGTATATCAGTGCATTGATCCTAAAGTTTGTGTGGGGAGGCAAGAGACCAGAATAGCTGACATAATATTGAAGGAAAAGGAAAAAGTTAAGAGGACTGATACTTCTTGACTTTAAGATTACTGCAAAGTTGCTATAATCAAGGCAGTGTCGTATTGGCAAAAGTTTAAACAAACAGATCAATGGGAAAAACCAGAGTCCAGAACTAGATGCATATACATAGAGTCAACCAATCTTTGATAAAGAAGCAAAGACAAGTCAGTGGATACAGGAGCCTCCCAACAAGTGAGGCTGAAACAACTAGAAATCCACATGACACAGAGCTTATACCTTTCATAAAAATTAACTCAAAATGAATCGCAGAACTAAACGTAAAACACAAAGCTATAAAATTCCTACAGGAGAAAACCTAAATGATTGAGCTTGGAAATAACTTTTTAAATACATCACCAAAGAAAGGATTCAAGAAAGACTAAATTCACTTTGAAAGAAAGTTTGGCATATTTTACAAAACTATAGGTATCCTTATTATGTAATTCAACTCTCACATTCCTTAGTATTTAACCAACTTAGCTGAAAAATTAGATTCACACAAAAACCTGCACACATATTTTTATAGCAGCCTTACCCATGAATTCCAAAATACAGAAGCAAGGGAGATATCCTTCAGTAGGTGAATGGACAAAATTATGGTACATCCATACAATGGAATATTAGTCAACATAGAAAAATAAATCAACTATAAAGTCACATTAAGGCACGGAGGAGCCATAAATGTATATTGCAAAGTGATACATGCCAACTGGAAAGACCATGTACTATATGTTTCCAACTATAGGACATTATGAAAAGACTAAAATTATGAAGACAATAAAAAGGTCAGTGGTTGTCAGGAGTTTATTGTAAGAGAGGATGAAGAGGTGGAGCACAAAGGATCTTTAGGGCACATAAACTATTCTGTACAATAGTTTATAATGCTATAATAATGAGAATATTAATATTAATGTTATATTATTAATGCTATAATAGTGAGAATATGTCATCATACATTTATCAAAACCCACAGAATGCACAAGAAATAATTCCTAATATAAACTATGGTTGGTAATGGTGTGTTAATGTTTGTTCATGTAACAAACGTACCAATATGTAGTGGGATGATGAATGAGGGGAAGGCTTTGCACATGAGTAGAATGGTTATTCTCTGTTCTGGGTATTCTCTGTTCTTCCTGCTCAATTTTTCTATGATTCTAAACCTGAAACATAAAATCTATTACTAAAAAAATGATATATATCTGCATGGATTGATAAGGAAAAAATGACTCAAATCTATCGCCAATGAAAAAGAGGCCAATTGTATAATCTGCATTGCATGAACTGAACTCTGTGTGCATGTTTGTGTATTTAAATATTATTTTATAAATAGATATACAATCATTCTCTATATCCATGAAAGCATCAAAAAATAACTGAAAAATATATAATAGTTAATGGTGATTATCCACAAATGTCAGCTGAATAATGGGTGATAGCCACACTAGATTTTTATAGTTTATGTTGCTTAATATTTATTATATCTTGTATGTATTGCCTTTCTAATCAGCAACAAAAAAAATGTGCTATAAGAAATGAAAACAAAGTTTACGGTCAGTTTAGCCAGGAAGATTGAGGAAATAATATTGGAGTTCTCTCCAGAACTTACGATAAGCTGGGGAGATGTGTTCTGTCTGCAAAACTTCTCCAGAAAGACCCCATTGATAGCAAATTCTCCAACATGCACACTTTGCATAAAAACTAGTTTATCTGACAATGGTGGAGCCAGCACTGTGGCAGAAATTCACCTGTGAGAGAGTATACCTGTTCTATCGTGTTTATTGATCAGATGAATGGTGTCATAAAGTCTAGACCATCAAAGAGTAGTCACTGTTACATGGGAGCACTGACTGTTTTACCACAACTGGCCAGAGTTACGTGGCTTCCAAGGGGATGTACCCATCGAAATGTTAGCCCTGACTGAACAGTTAATGGAGTCATTTTATGCTTGGAACATGCTAAACAATCACAAAAGAAAAACAGGAGCAAGAAGTTTGCAGAAAAATATGAAATAAATATTTTAGTTGTTATTATGTGCCGTTTTCAGAGTATGAAACTCTCCAAAAAGTTCAGGAGTAAGGAAGGTAAGGAAAATAAGAGGATGTCAGGACTCAGATGTTAACCTTTTTCTCCTTTAAGCATGTTTTTGAAAATGTAGAAATATGTCAATGCTCTGTGGAGGTGTGTCTGGTCCTTGTTGAGAGCTTCCTGCTGCTGTAGTTCTTCACATTCCTTTGAGCACTTCTTAGAGTGGCTGGGGGACAGGTCTAGCATCCACTGAGCAGAGCTTTTCTGAAAGACATCTACATGTAAGGGACACTGCAACACCGTGGTCACAAACATGAAGAGACTCGAGGGAGACAGCAGTCTCTGCTCTGCCAACATCTGCAGAGCTTCCAGGAGGGGATCCGCAAGCTGTGTTTCCTTAATCCCTCATGGATGTTTTTATTTAATGCCACAAATAAGGCCCAAAAGTGGCCTAAACTCCAAACCGTACCCCAGCTCGATGAAGTAAACAAAAGCTCCTGGGATAAATGAAACAAGCGGCTACTCACTTTGAAAGAGACCTCTTATTCTGGGCCTCACCGTGCTCTTGACCTGTCTTTTTTACATCTGACAGTCATTGGCTTTTTAATGAGATTTAGGATTACCTACTTTGCTCTGCCTCTGAAATTTTTGTCCCTCTGACTCATGTCCTCCTCTGTGGGCCCCTTCAGTCTGCCAGCTGGGCCCACATTGCTTGTACCCATGGTTCTGCTCCTACTTAGAACATGTACCTGTTCCCTCAGGCCCTGCTCCAGAGCAATGAGCCTGCAATGTTTTCAGCATCTACATACACCCTTTACCTAAAGGGTCTTTGAGACCTATAACCCTCTGGGCTGGACTGGCACCCAGCCCAGGGAGAGACCAGCTGCTCTGTAAAGGCTTTCATGGATTCAGCATAGTTAAGAGATAACTCATAGGGGCCATTCCCGCCTCTTTCCTCCTCCACAGGAGAACTCAGTACACACTTAAGAAGCTTCCTTCTCATTTCTTTAATGTTTCAGGAAACATACACAATGGACAAATCGCCTTGAGTTCATCTGCCTTTCTGTAGGAGGCAAAAGTTCAACGGAGGGATGCTCCCAGTTTACTGTGACTTCTGTTCTGCTGGAACCAGATACTGACATCTCCCGCCCAAAAAATCCAACAGCCTCACAATACTTGGGGAACAGGAAGCATGAATGCTCTTTGCAGGTGGCCCAACAAAGAAATGAGAAGCTATTATTTTCAAGTAGCCCAGAACTCTCAGACTCAGGATACTCAACACTTTTTTTAACGTGAAAAGTAGAAGAGACTGGCCATATCTCTCGCCCACTATTGCTTCCTATAAACTCTCTTTCCTGAGTTAGGACCCAAGTTAGAGGTTTCAAGACCTGGTTTCCCTGACTGTTGAAATTATGCCACTGGAAGGGGAAGAACATAGAACTTTCAAACCTGTTCACTGCAGCCCACCACTATGAGGACCTGCCCACCAGATATTAGCACCCTTACTACTAGCAACAAGACATCATCTTGGTAATTTGACTTTTCACCCTTCCTAATAAGCACATGTGGTACACAACTTGCAGTTTTTCAGTTGCACAATCAGAAACCTGTGACATCATAAAGCTCTGAGCAGCATGTGGGAAGCATCCTAGCAACCAGACCCAATAAGGTCAACGCTTCTCTGGGCTGGAGAAACGGCACAGATGGAGTGAAGCTGTCTCAGCTTAACCTTTTGTAATAAGTTTTGAGAATTCTACCCGGGCTAAATAACCAGAAGTTTCTGTTTGGTTTTATTTTTGTTTCAACCGTCAACCATATGCTACTGCATCAAAGCAGCCAGTCCCCATAGGTGGTAACACATAGTTTTTATCCATTCCACAAGGGTGGGATTGGCACGAGATGAAGGGATGCGGCTGGTTCTCTATTAGTGGCAGTGCCTTTCGGGAGATGTGGGCTGCCTCTTTCAGAAATGATGTTTTAATTGGAAAAAAAAAAAAAAAAAAAACCCCTTTCACCACCCTCACTATAGGTTTATGAAACTTCTTCCTAATCGTGTGATTTTGATAATCACAGATGAAATCCAAAGTAAAGCTCAATATCTTAGATGTTATGTCTTGTTAGAAATACAGGTGTGGAGGCAAGGCAATTCTTTTTCAGGCTAAACTGATGGCCTAGATACCTTTTTCTGTGCTGGGTCACAGTCCATTTCTTAAATTTACCTGACAAAATTCACTTGGGAAGTTTGTAAACAAGAAGACTCCTGTACCCCTATCTTGGTGACTGGTTCTGCAAGTCTGCAGAGAAGTGAGGGTACTGCCCCTTAAACAATGATCCCAGATGACTGATGTGATTATATGAGAGCAGAGCCTTCCTTCTTCCAGAGCTATGCTCTAACAAACAAGAGAGTCCCAAATTATGTTAATAGAAGACAAATCTGTGATACTTTGATTCTAGCTCTGGATTTAAATGCATTCAATCCTGACAATGAAGGAGAGTAATTCTCTGATCCTTGGATTTCTTTGATTTCCTTAATCAAGGGAAAATCCTTGATCGCAGAAAGAGGCAGTTCAAGCCCTTCTGGGGCGGCATTTGTATCAGTAAATGAAACAAAACCAAACATTCTGTTCATCACAGAAATCATCAGTATAACATTTTAAACTTGAATTTGCGAAGTGAGGATACACATTCACTAATGTGCTCAGTCATAAATACATATGCACAAATCAACCTGCTTTTTTAGCTTTCCAACTGATCTCCAAGTCCTGATCTGATCTCCATATCCTGTTAATTCTGCCCACAGGAAAAGTAGAGCAGAGCAACGGGATTACACCAGCATTTGGAAAATAAAATCCTCCTGTGAAAATCCAGAGGTGTTGCCTTCTCCCTTATTCCATTTCTCAAAGAGAATAGCTCTGAAGCTCCTGGAAACTGGCTACAAATCAGGGATTACCATAGAGGGTTCATTAAGTAAATTATAGTATATATTCATTATTATGATGCAACCATTATGATGATACTTATAAATAACTGATAATGACATGGGAAAATACAATACAATGATCCATAAAAGAACAAAATGTATAGGCACGTAACAATATTACATAATTTCACCGATTACACATATATAATCACTTATGTGGAAACATGACTAAGGTGTAAGGTATAAAAATATTTCATTTTTTTAAAAGTAAATGGGCAACAAATAAGTTCCATAGTATTCTTTAGATTTTTTCTAGGTCTTTTCTATTATTAAATTTAATGCATCTTTATTATTTTTTAGAATAAAGCATGGCTTCCCTGGTAGCTCAGCAGTAAAGAATCCACATGCAATACAGGACACCTGGGTTTGATCCCTGGGTAGGGAAGATCCCCTGGAGAAGGAAATGGCAATGCAATAGAGGGGGAAATTACTTCCATGTTAAAAATAATTTAAAGCATGTTAAGAAACATGGTTTGCCAATCATGGCTCTAGGATTTGAGCAGACTCGCTATGGGTGGGGACAGTTACCATTAGTAATAATCAGACTTGCTTCCAGGGTCATCAGGGAATGTTTTATTACCGATGCTACAAGGACCCTTGAGAATGTTCGGGAACACCTGGCACCATGTTCTGTTCCATGCAGTCAATCCAGGTCAGAACTCCAAGAGCAGAGGAGGCAAAGGAGCTGAAAAGATTACTTGATAGCCAGCTTAAAAAATAATGGTACTTTTTACAGTAGTCTTCAGGATACAGAAGAGTTTAAGGTTAAATGCCCTGTTATCCAGAGATGACAGAAACCAGCAGGCAAAAGTTACTGGAGGGTTCAGGTTTGAGATTAGCACAAAGAACAACTTACTATCTGAGCTCCTGAGGAGGGCAGCTTCCCAATCCTTCAGAGCTCAGTCTGACACTAGAGGGTCATCTGTCCAGGAGGCTGATGAAGGAATGGTCATCATCAGCACAAAAGCTGTGTTAAGTAACACACAAGCTTCCTACTCAGGTAGGGGACCCTAAGGTATCAGATATATGAAGCTGAGATTTTATTTGACCAGCCAAGCAGACAGACATGACTACTCCCATCATAAAGAGGAGAAAGTTGAGGCTCAGAGAACTGAATGCCCAAGTCATAGAGCTAGAGGGTAGTAGAACCACTAACTTTAAATCAATGCTGTGAGCAGCAGTATATGTACACAAATACCAGGGTATATGTATAAAGTCAGGATACCAATAACTCTACAAAGGATTCAGGAGATAGATCCTTGAGTGGTAAACAGGAAGGAGAAATGGCAACTTCTTCCTCAACCTTTGGCCTTCATGACAGCATTACAGCTTGCACCTTCTTGCTTCATCCAACACAATAGTTTTCTAGGAGAAAGAGAGAGTCATAGCAGAAGTCACAGTCAAATCCAAAGCTTTATTCTCTGAAAGGCTCTCTGAATTGCCTGAGACATGATCCACATAGCAGCCACACTTGTCGTGACTGGGTCTGAGGCTGGGACAGTAGCTGCTGAGGCAGGAAGGGAAAGGCTGTGAACTTCACCAAATAAAGACATGCTTGGGTGCTGAGTGAGAATATGAGCCACAAGGGAGCAGGAGCCTTCTGCCTCTGGTTCCAAGAAAACTCCTGTGCTCTTGGTTACAGGGCTCTTGAAGAAATACATGCATTCCTGTCAGAGAAAACCCAGCAGCACAGAAGAGGACTGGGCAGGAGGAGTGGTCTTTCTTATCCATGGTTTCTGGCCTTTGGCCCCTGATTGTAGTTGTTGTTGGTGTTGTTGCTCTGCCACAAAGAGACATCATCCCAAGAAAAAAAAAAAAAACAGAGAGAGAGGAGAGAAAATGCTAGTAAAATAAAACTGGGAGCATTAGACTGGTTTTTATTTCTTCTTTCCATAAAATTGTCAAGGCATTAACATGGTACTCAGCATTCCGATTTCTATGACTGGCAATTTTACTCAAGTAAGTTCTAGGAAGAAGGGAAAATCATTCCAATGAATGTTTATTGAGTACATACCATGAAAGAAGCACTCTGCTAGAACATTTCCACGTGTTGAATCATGTTAGCCTTGTAAAGATCTTCTGAAGTGGCTGGTATCACTGTGCTTACTTTACAGATATAGAAATATACAGAGAAATGGCACTAACTTGTTTGACGTATTATTCTTATAGACCAGGTGCAGAAACTGAATGCTTAAGGAAGGTTGTGAGACTTGCACCCAGATTCCACAACAAATGCAGGACAAATCTGAACTAAAACTCCAATCTTCTGAATCAGGCTGATGATTTTCTCCTCACCTAAAAAAATATCCTGGACTAGTGCTCACAAAGCATGACCATGAATATCTTATGAAACTTCCTGGCTCATAGAAATTTCCTGAGTAACCCTCTTAAATATCAACATATATAGTTGAACCAAAATTTCCCTGGACATGTACAGTGAGTCAGACCCTCACTCCGTCAGATGCTCTCATGGCTGACTTGTGAAATGGTATTTTTATCTCCTTTTTAATGGAATATAAGTGCCATATTTGAGGTCTCAGAGCCAGTTCGTAGCAAAGAAGGAATGTGAAGCAAGTCTTCTGACCCTCAGCCCACGTCTCTCCACTTTACATCTCAGATTAACTTCCCAAATGGAAGAGAGTTCTTGAAACAACACAACAGCTAAAACCATTTAAACTTGAATCTCAGCCACTTTGACCTTAATAGCATGCTTTAAAAATTTTCTCTAAATGTCTTAGCCTTTAATAATTAATTAAATTGAGCTCATAAACAGGGTAATCCTGACTTTACTATAATGAGGTGCTTTATTCTCCCTCATATAATTTTACTGATAACTGCGATCACTTTCAACCAAAGTAATGCCCTTCTCAAGGAAGAGAGTTGACATCTCTAAGGTTTGGTCTATATGTTACCTTCTCACAATGAGGAACCCAAAACCACGAGATCAGGTTAAAACAGGTAAAGGCAAATCTTCCCAAAAAGAAAAGACAGATTCATTTTAAAATCAAAATTAGTCTTTGGGGATACAGAAAGAAATATATCTACATCTCTACAGAGAATGGCTATGTATCACTAAGCAGCCAATATGGTAGGAATGAACTCTGCTGGCCCTTATGAATTAGCAATTTTACAGAGATGCTTTCAGTGAAGCTCTGAAGTCAGAAACATGAGGATCTATAACACCAAGAGACTGTGAAACAGCAGTGTTTCCAGAACTGAACTTGAGCAGGAAGACAAGCAATCATGCTAGAAGGGCAGGGAGTTCACCAGACAAGAGACCCGAGGGATACAGAAGTGCCAACTCTTGAAGCAACCTCATCATACATTCGGAAATGGAAAATAATACCTCCTTAGATTCTGTTACTAGAGATCAATGAAAGAATGTCCCTGCCATTACATAAATAGCCCTAATACTTTTAGTTGACTATTGCAATTAAAAGAAATCTACCAAATTCAATCAAAAGTTGTGTTTTCTACAGAGTCAGCTAGGCTAGCTTCTTAATTAGGTTACTCCATTAACCAACTTCATAACTTCTAGAGGGAATGGAACATTAGAATTTGTTGCTCTGATGCATTGGCCAAATCCTGAACAACCACACATTCTCTATGCTCTTTATACGTAATTTCTTACATCCTCTCAATCTCTCCATCAAGACCCCATTCCAAACTCAGGTTCTCTCTTGACATGCTTAAATGAAGGACAACTTTGAGGAAGCAAAATGTGAGAGAAGAAAATAACAATCAAGCAGCAGGCTTAATTCTTCACTTATTTATCAATTCATTATAAATTTATAAATACACCTCTCACTTCATAATATCCCTAGGAAACTTGTTGGTGGAGAGGACTGACTTATAACTTATTGCAAGGGGGCAGAGGGATTTGAATGGCTCCCCAATTTTATATTTTATATAAAAACCCTCTTTGCCATGGAATTAGCATGTGCATCTTACAGCCTTTATGAGAATTCAGTCATATGAGGATATTTCAAGAAAGGGTGGGTAAGCAACAAAAATGATTCCATTAGCAGCAAACTTGGAGGATATACAGCCTGCTGAATAATCTCTGGTTAGGTTGCACCAACTCAGTTCTCTTAACTCATTTAAGGTTTGAAGCAGCTTAGACTCATATACTTTCCCTGGCCTTCTGAATTAATAACATACACCTTATTCAGGAGGCTTCCAAGACGTGGTCATGTGATACAATGAATCTGAAGTGGCATCTCACCTCTCTGCTTACATGAGATGATGATGAGCTTAAAGTGAACCTCAGTGGGGTCACCAACCTTGGGAACAGCTTTGCTTATGAAAGATCCCTAATTTTGTTCAGAATGGACTTGCAGGAAGCCACATGTGATTTGTATTTGTAGCCTGGATGAACTTTTTAGGGAAACACGTAGTATTTACATTCAGCACACAGGACTCGATTAACCAACAAAAGATTGAAGGCTTAACCAAGCAATGGATGTTCCTTCATAGAAGAAGCTTCTGTATGGCCACTGTTGATCTAAAATCCTACACTGAGGACAGAGGTTAGAACAACGTGTAAGCAAGTATAGCCAAGCTGAAGTCCTGTGTGCACCTGTGTGAATGCATACACACACACACAGACACACATTTACAATCAGAGTAGTGCAGACTTTCTTTCCCTAATTGGCAACCCCATATCCTGCACCACTTATTTGTCCACTCTCACTATATATATATATATATATATATATATATATATATATACATATATATATATACACACACACACACACACACACACACAATATATACTATATATATAATACTACACACACATACTGTCAATAGCCACCCAACTACCGTAGCTGGAAACATGGCCATTGCCTTCTTTGGCTCTCTCTCTTCCCACCAGCCTTCCTAGATCCCCCACAGTTACTGGCTGTGTAGGCTAAAATTTGTATCAAATCTTTCTATACTCACCCATCTTTATAAGTAATATGCTAATTCTGATCACTATAACTTCGTGCCTAGATTGTCCTTCTAACTGTTCTCCTTGCCTTCATTCTAAGAGATTTATATGTCCAGTTTGCTTCACAACACATTTGCTGAATTCTGAGGATGTACAAGAACACAAAGAGTCAATCCTGCCATCTCACGGTGCTTAGAAAACAAGACCCATCCAGAGGAGGGGGAGGCAAGGACCCAGTATAGGGGACTGATTAAAGTCCTACAAAGAAGGGTGAATTGATAAGGAGAATCTAAATCATATTTCACAATGTCCTAATATTGGGCAAAGCTAGAGTCTGAGGACCAGCCTGGATGGTTGGCAGAAAACTACAGTTCCTTAGCTAAAAGAAAAACTAGCAGTTATTTTTCACATTGCTTGAGTGATGAGGTTGGAAGTTTAGTGGACACCAAACCATCACAATTTTCCACACCCTCCCAAAAGGGGGAAGAGAGTAGTACAAAGCTAAGTTGAACATCCATGATGAGAAATGAATTTCTAGCTCTTTTCCTAAGCTTAAGACACTAGAAACACCAACACTTCAATAGAATATAGAGAATCACATCATGGCAGCAAGGAATAACCAAAAAAGACTGACTTTTGCCAAAGCTGAAATCCAGATAAAACCTAGATCAGTCTCTCGTAAACTGAGGTGGTCAACTCCCAACCCTATGATCCTAAAAGACAAAAAGACAAATTCTCTTTTGGAAGACAGTATTATTTGTATTCTCTGTGATTCTTTTCTATGCTAGCTGGCATACAATGGCATACAACAGAAGATTGCTAAACATGTGAAGATGATGAAACCATATATTAATATAATATTAATACAAGGAAAACTAACAAATGGATCTGAATAGAGTCCAGAAAGACACCTGACAAATTTACAGTCCACAAATTTGTAACAAAGATCACTATGCAAACCAGTGGAAAAAGAATAATCTTGCTAATGAATAATCCCGTGTCAACTGTATAGCCATAGTGAAAAATCATGTATTCGTGCACCTTCAGTATTACATATCATATACAAAAATCAAGATGATCACAAATCAAGCTGTGAATGGTACAGTCTAATAAATATTTAATAAGAAAATTTAATAGGAAAATGTTTTGATGAGTCTGATGTAGGCTGGTTTCCTTAACTCAGAAGTTTTGAACAGTAACAATTATATAGAAGTAGACTGCAATTAAAAACTTTTGCACAATACAAGAAGGCACTAAGATAGTGAAAATATAAATAACATAGTAGGAATATATATAAATGTATACATGACACATGTTGAAGCCCAATTAGATATATCACAAATATAACAAACACCCAAACTTCCAAATATCAGTAAAATAAAGACAGGTAAAATAACAGAATAAAAGTCAAAATATTTGAATAAACAAACAAACAAAATGAAAGCAAACTAAGCTACAGAGAACAAATAGTGTTACCAGAGGGGAGGGGGTTGGAGGTAGGGAGGAACAAAGGAAGGGATTAAGAGGTACAAACCTCAAGCTATGAAATAAATAAGCTACAGTGATATAATTAACACACAGCATCAGAAATATCATCAATAACACTATAATAACTTTGTATGAGGACACATGGTTACTAGACTTGTCATGGTGATCATTTTATAATGTATGTAAATGTCAAATCACTCTGTAGTACCCCTGAAAGTAACATAATATTGTATGTCAACTATACTTCAAAAACTAACACTTAATTCAAAGAAAATAGCTAAATGAATAATGGATTCTAGTAGTAAACTGGGAAATACTTATCAAAACTAGTACATGACAATATTTCATAATTAAAGGATAGATAACATGAATAAGGTAGAAAATATCAAGTGGTAATATATGTGCAGTAATCAAATTACTCATTCACTGCTGATGAGAGTATAAACTGAGATAATGACTTTGGAAAAATATGTAGCATATCTACCAAAGCTGAACACAACTATCCTGAGAACTGGAGACATGTCTGTATGTTCACCAAAAGACACATATGAGAATAAATCTCAAATTATATGGCTCAAATAATTCACATATAAATAGAATTTATAAGAAATTAAAAAACATAACACTGAACTAAATAGCCAGATATAAAAAGGACACAGAACTGGATTCCATTTATATAAACATTATGAAGTATAAAACCAATTGAAACCAACCTATGCTATTTGAAGTCACATCACAGGTTACCCTAGGGGAGGAATCTGACCAGGACAGGTATCAGTGGGGTGGGGCCTCTGGAGCGCTGTAACAACAGGAGTGCTGGCTACACTCATATGTGGGGGGTGTGTGTTCATTTGTGAAAATCCTACAAGCAGTGCAGTGATAATTTGGCACTTTTTAATGTCTGGTGAAAATGAAAGTCGCTCAGTCATGTCTGACTCTTTGTAACCCCCATGGACTGTGGCCTGCCAGGCTCCTCTGTCCATGGAATTCTCCAGGCAAGAATAATGGAGTGGGTAGCCATTCCTTTCTCCAGGGCATCTTCCCACCCCAGGGATCGAACACAGGTCTCCCACATTGCAGGCAGATTCTTTACCAGCTGAGCTACAAGGAAGCCCTTTTAATGTACAGTTACCTTAAAAAAATTAAAATATCCATAGTAGGAAGAATAAATGGACAGGAGTCTTTGGGAAAAAAAAAATTAAAGTCTAACATGAGTTAACTTTATTCTTCCAGAGCAGCTCTGAGAAAGCTGTTAAGATAAAAATCATGAGCTATGCATTAAACTAATTTAGGTACCCAATCCCTCACATTTGCATGTATATATTAAGTTAACCGTGGATATGGTGTTATCATTCCCTCTCTCAAATATCACATTACCTAGAGAAACAATATTGCACTAACAGAAAATGACTACTGACTTGTCATAATCACCTCGACAACCACACTGATTCAGGCCACATTCCCAAGAAAATGACAGCATCACCCATTTCTATCCGGTACAGAAGAAGCAACACAACAAATATGAAGGGGAAACTGTCACAACTATGCTAGTGGAATTCTACTCTGAAGAGATAAGAGCAATGTTTAACATTTAAGGCAAGTCTTAATCTTTTGGGAGCTCAGATTCCTTGGTTTAGTCATCATGTCTCTGACATGTCTGAGACAAGATGCATAAAAGGAAAACGGAAACCAAACATTATATTTAAAGACTGTTAGTCAGAGTTCCAAATGGCATGGAGATGGAGGAGACTAGAAAGGAAGAATGACATCACATATTGTTACATGTACTAAGAAACATGAAGGTGGACCTAATTCTCTTAAGAAAGAAGGGAAAAGGAGTACAGATTGTCTCTCCTCCTCCCAAACATCCCTGGCTTGGCAAATTCCTAATCCTATATAAATAAAGGCCAGCTCCTCAATTACTTGTAAAATCACTTTTTCCCTCTGCCAGGAGGATGAGTTGACTATCCACCCATTCGTATCCTCATAGAACTTTTAAAAATTCTTATTATATTTATTATGCATTTAAAATTCTAAATAGTGATTTTTCTGTTTGTGCAAATATCTATTCCTACTAGTATGTGCAACCTCAAGGGAAAAGGCTACATCTTAGCATGTAGCACAATCACTTAAGATGTTCTAATAGCTTTACTACAAAAGCAATACTTACACATGGCAAAAATTCAAAATAGTACAGACAAAAATAAAAGGAATGGTTAAAAATTCCCTCACATGATCTAGACCAGTGGGCAGCAAACTGTTCTTGTAAGGGTCCAGACAGAAAATATTTTAGGTGCTTCAGGACATATGGTCTCTGTTACGACTACTTAACTCTGCTGTTGTATCACAGATCACAAAAACAGATGATATGTAAAAATGAATGAATGGGGTTTTTTCCCAATAAAAATTATATGAAAGTATAAGTTTATTTTATGAAAGTAAGATTTAACTATAAAGCAGTAATACGCAAGATGATGTGCTTCTCCCTAAGAAAAACAATATAAATAATTTTGAAAATATAGGAAATTTATAAATATACCTACATATATATGGTCAGGGTTTCCCAGATGGTGCCAGTGGTAAGGAACCTGTCTGCCAATGCAGGAGACATTAGAGACTCAGGTTCAATCCCTGGGTCGGGAAAATATGGGCATGGCAACTCAGTCCAGTATTCTAGCCTGGAGATTCCCCATGGACAGAAGAGCCTGGTGGGCTACAGTCTATAGGGTCACAAAGAGTCAGACATGACTGAAGTGACATAGCACACACGCATGCACGCATATATGGTCAACTGTTTACCAAGAATGTTACAAAGACAAATTCAAAGGGTAAAGGATGGTCCCTTAAATGCGGGGGCCTGTGGAGAAAGCTGAGCACCAAAAAATTGATGCTTTTGAACTGCGGTGTTGGGGAAGACTCTTGAGAGTCCCTTGAACTGCAAGGAGATCCAACCAGTCCATCCTAAAGGAGATCAGTCCTGGGTGTTTGTTGGAAGGACTGATGCTAAAGCTCAAACTCCAGTACCACCTGATGTGAAGAACTGACTTATTGGAAAAGACCCTGATGCTGGGAGGGTTTGGGGGCAGGAGGAGAAGGGGACGACAGAGGATGAGATGGCTGGATGGCATCACCAACTCGATGGACATGAGTTTGAGTAAACTCCGGGAGCTGGTGCTGGACAGGGTGGCCTGGCGTGCTGTGATTCATGGGGTCGCAAAGAGTCGGACACAGCTGAGTGACTGAACGGAACTGAGTTGAACTGAGGATCATACCTGAAGGTAGTTTTGTTGTCAGTGAGAAAGCCCATGGCTGTCCAGTTCAAAATCCCTCCAACCACTGGGCAAAATTCAGGACAGGTCAGGTGGAAATTAGAGACAGCATTTCTAAGCCAGGGTGACAAATGCCCTTTTCATAATTCTAACTGAAAGTGGTGGAAAGTAAAGAACTAAACCAGAGAAAGATGTTTTACTTTATCTAAACAGGCAAACCCTGGATTAGATGGACCATGAGTTTGGATTCCCATATCCTCTGTCATCTGAGTTAGGGAAGGTGACCAGAACCCTCAAACCTTTGACTCTGGGCAAAGTATGATACACCAATTACCTGATAACTTAACTCAGTAGCAGTATCTTAAGGTGAGTGTCCATGGTGTCTGTACTACTTCTTTAGGATCAGCAGCCAGCAAGGAGAAAGCAAATGACAGCTTCTGTACATCTTCCTGGGTAACAAGCTAGAGACAAAACACATTAGTGATGTTACATGAATTATTCGCAGGGATAAATGGAGGTCATGAAAGGAATAAAACAGGTCAGCAATCTGAGAACATGGTGACTTGGAAAGGAGCACACTTAAGATTTTTCCCCTCATGCCAAAGGGTCTCCCTATCATCACTCTAAACTGACTTATAAATTCTCTAAGCAACCCCCAAATAAACCCATCTATGGGGTGGTGTGATCCAGCAGAAAGAGCTTTAGAGTCAAAGTCAGAACAAAACTTAAATCCCTGATCTGTCACTCTGTAAGTAACTTACTGCAGGTTTCTTAACTCCTCTGAGCCTCAGTTTTCACAGGGTTAGAACAAAGACAACACCAACTTCACAGGATTGTTGTGAGGTTTCAATTAAATAACACAGTGATATTCTGCAATGTTATTACAGAGAATTGCTCAAAAGGTGTGGCGATTTATATCACTGTTGCTAAAATTCAGCTTCTGTTATCATGTGATAGCATACTGTTCTGAAAAACCTCTCTGCCTTGTCCCCAAACCCCAGCCTTGATTAGTCACAAGGGCAAAAGAAGGGATCGATGACTCATTTACAATGGTGGGAACACTTATATCAACAGGCAATGGCACCTCACTTGGAATACATCTTGTCAATGATGGGCATGGACACTTTTTAAGGGCTTATAATGACCCACAAATCAACCCAGACCAGGAAAACTGATCTAAAGCCCAACATGTGTAATTTGTATAGGTTCTTCTCAAACCCAGGAGCTCGGTGCCCAATCTCCATGCTTCTCTCCAACCACTGAGGTCCCTGACAGACAGTGCAGGCTACAGTCAAAACAAAAGTTCTCTCTCCAATCTGTGGCAAAAAAAAAGCCTGAGCAAGTCGAGGGATCAGTGGAATGCTGGGTCCAAAATTTTAGCCCCTCTTCCTCCAGTAACTGAAGTGTAAATCACAGGGCAAAGTTCCTATTTCATCTCCCACAAAATGTAGATATAAAGATATCTATCCTTCTGATCTCTCAGGACTATGATGAGAACAAAACTGAAGTGATGGGACAAAATTCTTCAAAAGTGAGTCATTTTGAACAGTGCAAAGGTACATTACTGATCCAAGGTAGTACTATAAAAACATTCAGCAGATCTCAGCAGAGAGAGAGACACGAGCCCATTTAAGCACATTTAAAAGTTCACACCAGAGCATTTAGGTCCTTTTATTCCTACCTACATTTTAGAATAAGCTCTATTCTTTCAGTATACACCTTACATGGTAGGATTTCACTTTTGTTTCTTGTCAAGCTTTTAACTATTGCCTCAATCTGACCTGCAGACTCAAGCCTGCCCTCTACAGTAACCATTACATTCTGAGGAGTCTGGGTCCTCCTCACATTGGCCAAGCTTCATTTAGGCCATCATCGTTGGCTACTGTGCAGACACTGTTTGACAAATTTCCCTGGTGGAAACAAAGATGCAGTCTGCATACTTTCTAGAGGTGAAGGAAAATAATTAAGATTCACATAAAGGTAGGTCACATCTGTATATAAATGTAAAAACATAAAGTGGCACTTTGGGCAGCTTGGCTGAGGATGTCTCTGATACAGTTTACTAAATAAATGACAGTCTTTTATTTTTTGAAAACTGCACTTGAGAAATGTCATGATAAAAAAAAGCAACGACATCCAAGGTGAGATTTAAATGTGCAAATAAAGGGCAATCAAATTTCTAAGGGATGGCATATTTTTCCTTTTCTTGGCATAGATTTTTTAGTTTCTCATTTGGCAAGCCTTATATCTATAATTAGGGCTTCTCTGATAGCTCAGTTGGTAAAGAATCTACCTGCAATGCAGGAGACCCCAGTTTGATTCCTGGGTCAGGAAGACCTGCTGGAGAAGGGATAGGCTATTCACCCCAGTATTCTTTGGTTTCCCTTGTGGCTCAGCTGGTAAAGAATCCGCCTGCAATGTGGGAGACCTGGGTCGGATCCCTGGGTTGGGAAGATTCCCTGGAGAAGGGAAAGGCTACCCACTCCAGTATTCTGGCCTGGAGAATTCCATGGACTATACAATCCATGGGGTCGCAAAGAGTCAGATACAACTGAGCGACTTTCACTTCACTTATCATATCTATAATAATTCAAAAGTGATGTCACAGATTAAATTTTAATCTCTTTTCTCTCCACATTAGCTCTTGCAGTTCTTTTGCCTACCACTATGGATTGTCATCTCAAAACTCCCCTTTTAAAGTTCTCAGTACTATTCACGGCCCAGTGCAAGCACCACCCTTGCCCCAGCCCTCATGTTCACCCCAGCCAGAGGGCTCCACCTCACATTTACTTCTTGAGCAGTTCTGTCCTCAGATGACAGGCATCTTCTACTGCCTTATACACATGTTCATAACTTTTGGTACCAGTTCACATACACCTCCTAGTCAGTGTCTGGAACATACTAGGTGCTCAGCAAATATCTGTAGAATTAAAAGTTGATAAGATAATGTATATAAGGTTGTTAGCTTGTCCCTGGCACACAGATTTTGCTCCTTGAATGTTAGCAATTATTAACACCATAGATAAAGACATGTATTTTGTACCCAGTTCTATTGTACTCATAACTCTAAAAATGTGAATCATTCCCAGGTCAATATTTAGTTTAATTAAATTGACAAAATTTAATCTAGATGGTACTAGCAAATTTCAAAAAGGCATTTTAATTTATACTCTTAAATTATGTGTTTTGTAGCTACAGATTTCACATTTACCAACACAAAGATAATGTAAAACAAACTACTACACCTTTATATCTTACTTCAAATACCAGTACCCAATTTAAATAGTGGCATTCAAATCTGTTGAATTTTTATAAACACATATGTATAAAAACAGCAGAGACACACCTAATCATGTAAAATATAAGATTTGCTCACTCTCAAGTCAAGGGCATAGATCAATAAGCCATCTTTATTTCCCCAGAGCTTGACTCACAAATACAAAATGTTCAACACTCTCAAGTTGAAGATACTAAAACATTGTGTCAGACCTGAGTGAAATGTAAGAGAAACAATCAACAATGTATCCTCAAAAAGCATAAAGCAGACAATCTCCCTACTTTAAAGATAGCTAGTAAGAAGATCTGAGATTAAAACCAAAGTCCATCTACCTCCACATATGCTTTGTTTTATTCAGTAGCATCTTGCCTTCCAGACCACATTATATTTGCATTCTTCATCAGGACCTGATGGGAAAAGTAAAAATATAAGTTTGCTAAAGATAATCACCTCTATTAAAATTAAAAAGGTCAAGTGAAAACATCTTACAGAAATGATCACCAAACCCAGTTTTCAAAGTCAATGTAAAATAAAACTACATCCTGTTAACTCAAAAATGTATTAAACAAGACCAGATACCAAAATTTGCCAATGACCTTATGCTCAATAAATCATCCAAATGTTCATTTTAAGATCCTCTAAAGATGAAGATGAAAGTTGGGAAACAATGCAGTCTCTATTGGAGCTAAAGAATGAAATGTACCAGCACATGTTAACAACATTCCTTTTTCTCAAAGATAGAGAGCTCCCATAATCAGGATTTACCGCTTCTCATCCTTCTCTGAAATCAACTCAAGATGAATAATTTTATAATCTTAAAAGGTTCTGATTTCCAAGTTTTACTGTAAGTTAAAATTTGTAAGACAGGAATAGATTTTGGAATCAGATTCAAACAGGTATGTTCTGTTCTACACCCCCATAACACCTTAGCCAAGTCACTTATCCTTTCTGAACCTGTTTGCTGATTTGTGCAATGGGAGTGAGAATTTGACTCCTACAAAACTAGTATGAAAACTAATGATGACAATAAGGCATTTTACCAAAGAAAAAACCCCAAAGAAAAATGACCCAGCTTAATTACCAAGGTTGTGTGGATACATCTCAGGTCTAAAAATATCTGAGGAAAAAGACAGGGATGTCAAACAGTCAGACAGTCATGCAGCATTTGATACAAGTAGCATTAACACCATCGTAATAATATAATTTAAATAGCATATTGCAGATGACTGTTTTTGAGAGACACTGATATTAAGAAAGAGACAGGAGGATGAGAAACCAAAGTATTTGAATCATATTCGGCATAACATGTGAGAAAGAGATATTAATGCTTACTACTACCTAATAAGAATTTCACAAGGATTAATCAGCTAATGCTGGTTAGCTTTTTGGAACTAAGTGGAAGAAAAAACATACACACACACACACCACAAGGCAGCAGATTTCATCATAAAAATCAGATCATGTACAAAATAAGTTGCAAAGAAGCAACATGTTCTTGCTCCTGATAAACTATTTGCACTTAGCATTCTTGAAGTCACAGGATTCCTTCATTTGGTTCAGATCATGCAAAGACTTCCATCAAGAAAGGCTGTCCTGTATGACAAGATGTTAATATCAGTGCCTGGATTTAAAGAATGACTCTCAAATTTGGGGAATTACTCTGAACACACATAAATTACACTCAAAGAATAGGGAAAAGTCTCACTGAGTGCACAGCAAAAACTACATCTACCAAAGGCTGCCCCAAGAGCATCAGCAAAAAGCACAGGAAGGAGATGGGAAGAATAAGGAGGGAGGCGAAGAAGTCACTCAGAATTCTAGCCAAGTTATAATGGGCAGTCCATAATTACCATAAATTAATATCTTTTAATTCAGGTGTTATTATAATTGTTAGTCTATCTTAGCCTTGGCATTTAGTTAAAGATCAGCCAGGTCCAAAAGATGTGTGGTGCCTGCATCCCACCTCTTTCTGGGGGAGGAAGTGTAAGTGACAAATTTTGAATTTGACTTTCTCTTCCTATTTAGGGTTGATGAACTGTTCCTTTAAATGATATGAAAGAACAAAGTGTTAGGAATGGCAGTGACACACATGTGTATATGATTTTACAGTAACAATGCCCTTTTCACCTGTATCAAGATACAAGATTCTGTCAACTAATCCTGATTGGCACTGACCTCACTTTACAGATGAAGAAATTCAAACTCAACAAATTATTATTCAGAGTTGCCAAACATGTGTGATAAACAGAACCAGAACTCAAATCTCCATTCTTGCTTTTCATGTCAAGTCACCTTCATCCAAGAAGTTTCCTTTGATTTCCCATATTCCAATTTACAAAAATAATAACATTAAATGTTACTGTCTCCATAATGCTCAGATAAATTTGGCTAGATGAAACTGATTAGCTCTGTTATTGAGGACATATACATACATACTAAAAAAGGGGTGTGTGTGTGTATATGTGTGGGGAGGTATGTGTGTAAGGAGTTGGCGTTAAGAAAATGAAGACTTCAGACAAGAGAGAAAGCTCACTAATTAGAAAATTATGGGTGCTCCAACATTAATAATCACCACCCCTATTACTTACTACAATAAGTAGCCTTAGTGGACTATCTATATGTCACCCATCCATGATTTCACCCACAATGTCATTATATAGCTAGTAAGCATAAACATATAGGCACGCATGCAACAGACACACACACACACACAACCTGACAATATATTTCAGTCATTTCTTAAATGAACAAGCATCTGATTTCTCAGAGATATGTTTTTTACTCTTTTATTCTGAATCAACTAATTGAAGAAGTGCAGAAGTTTTAAAAATTCAAATTTAAATGGGATGAATAATTTTAATGATAATGATGTTAAAGCTGTGATTATTAAAGAAGGGTTTGAGGGCAAAGATCTCCAGGCGACTGATGAAGAGAATCGCTGTTGCAATTATTTTGGCAAACTTATACATGAGCAACCTACAAACCAGAAGCTGTGTCCTTAATGCTAGACATTAGGCAGGTAAACGCACTTGGGATGGTGCTGTGAATACTGAGTGCTGATATCATGATTTGCATCAATACTATCTATACCTATGTACCAACATAATTCCTAAAGAGCAGGTATTTATTTTAAAATGTTCAAACTTATTTCAAAGCTAACAATGAGTATAAGTCTATGCCATGTCTCTGGGGAGGTTTCTGGAAATTCTATCACATATGGAGACATGGTAGAAGTAACTGGGCTGGATAATCTGTGTATATTTCAGAGCAAACTCTCAAACTCTTGCTTGAATCCCCTCTTAACTATGTATGCATTTACTTTTTGTCTATCCTTGGTTGTAATTTTTCAAATTTCTTTCCGGTGGCCTAGTGAACTTTCACACACTTTTTAAATGGTCTCTAATCATTACCAGAAAAGCTGTTGTTTTACTATTTCTGCCAACAAGAATTTCCCAGTTCACTGTTAAATTGAAGAGATTGAAGACAGATTGAAGAGCTGCAGATTTATTACTGCAGCTCTAAAACCTCTCCTGGCATGGCCCCAAATCACTAACTTTCACGCTGAATGACCTCATTGTGTCCAGCAGAGCCCACCACACACCCTCTGCCCCTAAGTACCAGTCTCCTACAATCTATCAATCTCTTTCACCTTATAAGGAAAGGGCAGTACTTCCCAGAGCGTGCTCTTCACTATGGCAGGTCAGGCAATGGGGGAGATCAAGGGTTGTTATCAGAGAGGGTGTTGATGTTTCCAGGACTAGATCACACTGGACAACAAACAATAACTCACAAATTGCGAAGCTCCAGCTCTACACATGCACACACACACACACACACACACACACACACACACACACACACACACACACACACACACACAGGGCCTTTAGAACGTAATACAGGCTCTCTGTAACTTGCATCCATAGCAGTTCTCATCCACTTTAAACTTAACTAGAGACATCAGTAAGCTTGGAGCAAGTAAAAGGGAAATCACTTCAGGGAAACATCAGACTACCCTAAAAGTTAACCCTATGACCCCCAATATCCCACTCTTTGCCTGGTCTTAAACTCCACTGACCACTGTGACAAGAAGTAGGATTCACACGCTAACTTGGCATTTCCCCTCAGGGCGGGTGCCTGGAGAAAGAGATGGAAGTCCCTGAGGGAGGGATGCACCTCCTCTGGAAGGGGGGCAGAGGCTCTATGTTGCACACTTTCCAGATCAGAAGGCTCCTACGGGCTTCTCCGCCCGCCCCTGCAGCCGGCTTTAACGCCCACCTCCCCGCACCCTTCACTCTGTGACCCGCCCCCCAACACTTGACTCACCCGGCTGGCGGCCTGGACAGCGGAGCTGCCTCTCTGCAGCGGGGTCCCTGGCGCCGCCACCGCGCTGTCAGCCTCGCTCCTCCATCCGGGCAGCCTGTGGCTTCTTCTCACGCTCGCTCTAGAGTCTCCGCTCCCGCCGCCCAAAGTCCCCGGGTCTTGTACCCCTGCTCCATCTGCTCCTGCTCCCCTTGCCCCGCTCCGGGACGGGGAGGCGGGGCCAGGAGCCCGTACTCGCAGCGACCGGTGAGAGGACCCCGGGGAAGGAACTCTGGTACCACAGGACCCAGCAGAGCCGCCGCCTCAGGCGCCCGCGTCGCATATGACCGAGAACCCCGCACCGGCTAGGAGCGCGCTTAACTGGGATGAGGAGCCGCCTCCTCGCCAACTTTTCGCGTCGCGGGAGCGGATAGGAGCGGAGTGGGGGATCCCGGAGGCGAGGCGGCGGCGCGGGTCTCTCCGTTGGCCGGTTGCAGGGGCCAGGCGCTCAGGACCTCAACTCCAGACAAGTTGGGCCGCTGTGGGGGCGGGCCGAGGCGTCGCGGGTAGGTGGCGGCGGGCGAGGAGCGAAGCGCCGCCACGCGGGCTGGAGTCTCGCGATACCACCAGGGCGCAACCGCCCGCGGAGCCCTCGCGTGGGGCCAGCAAGGGCGGGGCCCGCGCACCGAGAGCGCATCAGCTGCGAGTGCTGGCACTCCCAGCCGCTCTCCGCACCCTCCGCTCGCTGTTTCTTTGACTCTGTAAAGGGGCATTTGATCTAAACCGCAGCACAGGCAATGTGTCTTGGTCTGGGAGAGATGCCAGAAGGGTACCACAGGACAGGGGTGGGTTGTGTGTGTGTGATAGCTCAATAGATTGATCTGTCTTAGATATGCCTATTAGTGCATGAGAGCTAAGTCGCTTCAGCCGTGTCCAGCTCTGCGACCCTATGGACCATTGCCTGCCAGGGTCATCTGTCCATGGGATTTGCTAGGCATGGATAGTGGAGTGGGTGGCCATGCCCTCTTCTAGGGGATCCTGCCAACCCAAGGGTTGAACTCCTATCACTTACCTGCCCTGCATTGGCAGGCGGATTTTTTACCACTAGCACCACCTGGGAAGCCCGAGATATATATATATACCTGCTCCTGGGAACTTCCCGACCCAGGAATGGAACCGGAGTTTCCTGCATTGCAGGAGGATTCTTTACCAGCTGAACTACCAGGGAAGCCTCAGATATACCTGTAAATACAGATACATTAGTTCTTCCTGCCTACCAATCTACCTACTTACCTACCTATCTGTCCCTCTGTCTCTCCAATGATAGCGATACTATGTGTATTTAGGGGTTTCTGCATAAGTTGCCATGCTTTGCTCCCTTTCCCTCACCTTCTATACCACTCACGCTGTCTAAAACCAGTCTTTTTGCATAGTCATATGTGAAAGAGTACTTTGCTACTAACCATGTTTTATGTGTTTATATAGGCATACACTTCCGTGTCCTCCAAAACACTACAAAGCCCTGGGGGGGGGAACTCAAAAAGGAGCCCAAACTGTGGGCTTGGGACCATTTTTATTTCTGCATACTATTGTAGTCCCAGGGGGTTAGCCCCAAACCCAAGACTCCATAGGAAACCAGTAATCTATTAGAGATATAGATTATATGCATCTGTTGTGTAACTGTTGCATAAATCCACCAGTTTACTTGTATCAGCCATCACTCTTCTAGGAGGCAAATGCTTTCTCAAAGCTTGGGATGAATTCTCCATACAGTTAGCAGTCTTTTATTTGTGCTCTGCCACTAACTTCTTTGAGATCTCAGGAAGAGCCATGCTTGGTTGCTGAAACTTGAAAATGAATGGGTGGCAAATGAGGAACACTCTACAAAATAAGAAACAGGTACAGTTAAAAAAAATACTAGTATCACAAAAGGCAAAGAAACTGAAGAATTGCCTCCAATTTAAGAAGATGCAAGAGACAAGGAGACAAAACATGTGATCTTGGATTGGATCCTAGAACAGGAAAAGAGCATTAGTGGATCAATTGGCAAAATTTAAATAAGGTCTATAAATCAGTTGACAGTATCATATCACACTTCATTTCCCAGTTTCGAAATTGCATGGTGGTAATATAATATTTGTGGAAGCTAGACAAAAGGTATATATGAATTTCATTTATGCATCATTTTGTAGTCTGGTGCAATTTTGAAATGAAAAAAAATTGTATGATAAAAATATAATAAAAGGTTTGGATTAAATGACCTTTACAACATTTTTGAACCTAGAATTCTCTGATTGTATAACTATTATATCTACCAAGCCAGTTCTCCTGCTGCTGCTGTTATGAAGTTCAAATGGAGATGTGGGGGAGGAAAAACAAGTTTGAAAATTGCTAAGTATTTCTTAAAATCCAAATCGCTGCAAGAAGACAGTTTATTTCTAGAAGGGTGAAATGTCTTCAGATTCCTTTGTAGTTTTCACAAAACTAGTTAACACTCTTGTATGCACATGTAGGTACTCAATATTCAATAAATGAGTGCTAGAAAGATAATAGCTATAATAACACATTTTTAAAGTTCCTCTTCTAAATATATTATTTGTTTCTTCCATGGTAATTTCATTGAAAAATACAATGTCTGGATCTGTGATGGTGCCACTCTGAAGATAACAAAGTAACTCTTATTCATTAATAACTAAACATTTTCTAACATGTTCTCTTACACAAATTTTCTTGTAAGATGTGTTTTTAAAATAATCTTCTGAGTTATTCCTTACAACAATCTAAAATAAGAGCAAAAACAAGCAAAGCAGTTATCTCACCCATTAAATTTCAATGTTTCCATGAATAAGATAGTGTTCTAAATAGTAGTTGAGTTCACTCATTGAAGAAGCTTGGGATATTCTTCCAAAAATATCTTTATTACCCATAAGTAAGGGCTTATCCATGGAAAACCAAGTACACAGCTAATACAGCAACATGCCCACCAGTTGTGGTCTATACATGTGACAAAGGAAGCCGTGGTCCTCTTCCGTCCCCAAACCACTAATGCTATTTGTTAAAGCCCATGGGGGCTGTTTCTCTTTACTCTCACAATGATTTTAGAATTTGCAGAAGTATTTGTTTAATGCCTTTTCTTTTTTTTATTTTATTTTATTTTTTTAAAATTTTTTTATTAGTTGGAGGCTAATTACTTCACAACATTTCAGTGGGTTTTGTCATACATTGATATGAATCAGCCATAGATTTACACTTATTCCCACACTTATTCGGGATGGGGAATAAGTGTTTAATGCCTTTTCTAAAAGCTTTCCTAAACCTTTCTTCCCATGCAGAGTGGAAAACACAATTACAAAAAACTAACCAAACTGATCACTTGGATCACAGCCTTGTCTAACTCAATGAAAGTTTGAGCCATGCCATGTAGAGCCATCCAAGACAGACGGGTCATGGTAGAGAGTTCTGACAAAACATGGTCCGCTGGAGAAGGGAATGGCAAACCACTTCAGTATTCTTGCCTTGAGAACCCCATGAACAGTATGAAAAGGTGAAACGATACGACACTGAACGATCAATTACCCAGATCGGTAGGTGCCCAATATGCTACTGGAGAGGATTAGAGAAATAGCTCCAGAAACAATGAAGAGGCTGAGCCAAAGCAAAAACGACACCCATATGTGTATGGGACAGGTGATGGAAGTAAAGCCTGATGCTATAAAGAACAATACTGCATAGGAATCTGGAATGTTAGATCCATGAATCAAAGTAAATTGGAAGTGATCAAATAGGAGATGGCAAGAGTGAACATTGACCTTTTAGGAATCAGTGAACTAAAATGGCCCAGAATGGGCGAATTTAGTTAGGATGACCATTATATCTACTACTGTGAAAAAGAATCCCTTAGAAGAAATGGAGTAGCCCTCATGGTGAACAAAAGAGTCGAAAATGCAGTACTTGGGTGCAGTCTCACAAACAAAAGAATGATCTCTGTTTGTTTCCAAGTCAAACCATTCAATATCACAGTAACCCAAGTCTATGTCCAACCATTAATGCTGAAGATGCTGGTGTTGAATGGTTTTATGAAGACCTATAAGACCTTCTAGAACTAACACCAAAAAGAGACGTCTTTTTCATCATAGGTCACTGAAATGCAAGAGTACAAAGTCAGGAGATACTTGGAGTAACAGGCAAGTTTGGCTTTGAAGTACAAAATGAAGCAGGGCAAGTGCTAACAGTGTTTTGCCAAGAGAACACACTGGTCATAGCAAACACCCTCTTCCCACAACATAAGAGATGAAGCCACACATGGACATCACCAGATGGTTAATAAGGAAGTCAGATTGATTATATTCTTTGCAGCTGAAGATGGACAAGCTCTATGAAGTGAGCAAAAACAAGACTGGGAGCTAACTGTGCCTCAGACCATTAATTCCTTATTGCAAAATTCAGACTTAAATTGAATAAAGTAGGGAAAACCACTAGGCCATTCAGGTATGACCTAAATCAAATTTCTCACCATTATACAGTGGAAGTGACAAATAGATTCAAGGGATGAGATCTGATAGACTGTCTGAAGAACTATGGACAGAGGTTCATAATATTGTACAGAAGCTGGTTATCATAACTATCTCCAAGAAGAAGAAATGCAAAAAGGCAAAATGGTTGTCTGAGGAGTCCTTACAAATAACTGAGAAAAGAGAAGCAAAAGGCAAAGTAGAAAAGGAAAGATATACCCATTTGAATGCAGAGTTCCAAAGAATAGCAAGGAGAGATAAGAAAGCCTTCCTAAGTGATCAATGCAAAGAAATAGAGGGAAAAAATAGAATGGGAAAGAGTAGCAATCTCTTCAAGGAAATTAGAGACACCAAGGGAACATGTCATGCAAATATGGGTACAAAAAGGACAGAAATGGTATGGATCTAACGGAGCAGAGGATATTAAAAAGAGGTGGCAAGAATACACAGAATACTACAAAAATATCTTAATGATGCAGATAACCACGATGGTGTGATCACTCACCTAGAGCCAGAGATCCTAGAGAACAAAATCAAGTGGGCCTTAGGAATCATCACTATGAACAAAGCTAGAGGAGGTGATGGAATTCCAGTTGAGCTATTTCAAGTCCTAAAAGATTATGCTGTGAAAGTGCTGCACTTAATATGCCAGCAAATTTGGAAAACTCAGCAGTGGCCACAGGACTGAAAAAGGTCAGCTTTCATTCCAATCCCAAAGAAAGGCAATCCCAAAGAATGCTCAAACTACCGCACAATTGCACTCATCTCACAAACTAGCAAATAATGCTCAAAATTCTCCAAGCTAGGCTTTAGCAGTACGTGAACCAAGAACTTCCAGATATTCAAACTGGATTTAGAAAAGGCAGAGGAACCAGAGGTCAAATTGCCAGCATTCCTTGGATCATAGAAACAGCAAGAGGATTCCAGAAAATCATTTACTTCTGCTTCATTGACTATGCTAGAGCCATTGACTGTGTGGATCACAACAAACTTGGAAAATTCTTCAAGAGATGGGAATACCAGACCACCTTACCTGCCTCCTGAGAAATCTGTAAGCAGGTCAGGAGGCAAGAGTTAGAACTGGACATGGAACAACAGACTGGTTCCAAATAGGGAAAGGAGTACATCAAGGCTGTATATTGTCACCTGCTTATTTAACTTATATGCAGAGTACATCATGAGAAACACTGGGCTGGGAGAAACACAAGCTGGCATCAAGATTGCCAAGAGAAATATCAATAACCTCAGATATGCAGACACCACCCTTATGGTAGAAAGTGAAGAAGAACTAAAGAGCCTCTTGATGAAAGTGAAAGAGGAGAATGAAAAAAGATGGTTTAATGCTCAACATTCAAAAAATGAAAATCATGACATCCAGTCCCATCACTTCATGGCAATAGATGGGGAAACAATGGAAACACAGTGAGATACTTCATTTTCTTGGGCTCCAAAATCACTGCAGATGGTGATTGCAGCCATGAAATTAAAAGACGCTTGCTCCTTGGAAGAAAACCTATGACAAAACCAGATAGCATATTATAAAGCAGACATTACTTTACCTCCAAAGTTCTGTCTAGTCAAAGCTATGGTTTTTCCAGTAGTCATGTTTGGATGTGAGAGTTTGACTATAAGTAAAGCTGAATGCCAAAGAACTGATGCTTTTGAACTGTGGTGTTGGAAAAGATTCTTGAGAGTCCCATGAACAGCAAGAAGATAAAACCTGTCAATTTAAAGGAAATCAGTCCTGAATATTCATTGGAAGGACTGATGCTGAAGCTGAAGCTTCAGTACTTTGGCCATCTGATGTGAAAACCTGACTCACTGAAAAAGACCCTCATGCTGGAAAGATTGAAGGCAGGAGGAAAAGGGGATAACAGAGGATGAAATGGTTGGATTGCATCAATGACTTAATGGAGATGAGTTTGGGCAAGCTCCAGGAGTTGGTGATGCACATGGAAGCCTGGAATACTGAAATTCATGGGGTCTGAGTCAGATATGACTGAGCGACTGAACTGAACTGAAGACTGTGAAAATTATTCCATGGGCTGAAAACCAGATTAAAAGTCAAAATGCGAGTAGATTCCTATACAAATACAGAGAACTGGATAAAGCAAAGGAGAAAGAAAAGAGGGCCTAAATGACTTTAAAGGGTAAGTAATAAAGTATATTTTGAAGTAGTGTCCTTAACATTCTAGCCCTAGATGTTTGTCATCCTGCTAGCATTAAAGAATAGATATCCAGACTGAAATTGGTAAGAATACAGATACTTTGGATTTTTTTTTTTCTTCCATATAAATGTTACTTTTCGCAAACACTCAAATATACTTTCTTAGATGATTTAATTGAAGAGGTGGTCCAAGTGATTTATTTATGGGAATTCACCCATAATTTTTTTCCACACATTGAAAAATTAAACTACTTTTAGAGTAGTTTGGATTTACAAAATCAAAAATTATTGTGAAGATAACTACAAGAAATGGGTTCTTAAGCTGGAAGTTTTCAGTGAAGTTGTTGATCTGAAGTAATCTAGGGCTATTCCCCATCCTGCATCAACTGAGCATTCAACAACTCATGGTGTAATTTCAGTCCTAAAAAAGCCAACCACTGTCTCCACCTCTAGTACCAGACGAGTGGTTAAGATATCTTGTTCACAGGGAGAGGCAGGTAAAGAGAACAGAGATCTCTAATTCTATCTTCAACCCTGAAGGAACTGATTTCAATTGCGATGAAGTACTAACAAGTTCATGCCTAAAGACACCTGAAAAACAGAGCATATTATGAGGCACGGCAATTTGAAAAAGATCAATGGATTCATTGACAATAAAAGCTGCTTGGGAGTTTGTGGTTGTCCTCTTTTCAGCGGAGAGAAACAAGGACAGTGCCAGCTGTGAAGATATCTCTTGGTAGGGACAAATATCAAACTCTGACCTCAGGAACTATACCTTCAAAGGAGCCCCAATTAGATTGGACTAGTCTCTAAAGGATTCTGTGACCCAAGACATTGTTGAAAACAGCAGAGCAACTGACTATAAAGTTAATGGAGCAAGAGCTCTGTGTGATCAAGAAAAGAGAGCCAAAGAGAGCCCTGCAATAATCACTGTCATCCTAGACTGTGGTCACATCCAAGTCTATGTCTTGTGTGGAGTTAAATCAGAGGCTTCACACTGTGTGTGTGTGTGTGTGTGTGTGTGTGTGTGTGTGTGTGTGTGTGTGTGTGTGTGTGTGTTTACCACTGGGGGCGGCTGCTGATAGACTTCACTAAAGTAATTTGGACCCTCACTAAACAATCAAGCAAGGAAATAATAATAAGCAGCCCTGGAAAGAGATGAGTAGTAAATAGAATTATTACAATATATTATTCACATAAGAAAAGAAAGATAAAGAAACAGGAAGTTGTGATCCATACACCAGACCCCCCCCCCCCAAAAAAAAAACAAGTTATATGTATAAAAAAAAATTACAGAAACTTCCTGTGAGAGCAGCCAAAGTCAAATTTAATAGACTTAAAAGCAGTCATTATAAATATGCTCAAATAATGAAAGGAAACTGTAGTTAAAGTAAAAAAAAAAAAAAAAGCTTGTGTGATGATAATAATATATCAAATAGTCAATATTAAAAAAATGAAATTATAAAAAGGAACCAAATGGAGATTTTGGAGTTGAAAAGTGAATATAATTAAAATAAAATTTCACCAAAGGGCACAAAGGTAGATTTGAACTGACTAAAGAAAGCATTAAAGAACTTTAGATAGATCTAGGAAGATTATGCAATTCCAAGAACAGAGAGAAAAAGAAGAAAGAAAAAAATGAACAGAGCCTCAGAAAATGTGGGACACTAATTCTGGACATACACATAAAAGAGAACTAGAAAGAGGAGTCAGAGAAGGAGCAAACGAAATATTCAAATGGCAGAAGATTTTCTAAGTTTGTCAGAAAACTGGACACATCCAGGAAACTCAACTTTATTAGGTTTTCCAAAATATTTCTCCTGGGACTTCCCTGGAAGTACAGTGGTTAAGATTCCATGCTTCCACTGTAGGGTGCATGGATTCCACCCCTTGTCAGGGAAGTGAGATCCTGCTTGTCTCACACTTCAGTTCAGTCACTCAGTCGTATCCGACTCTGCAACCCCATGGACTGCAGCACACCAGGCCTCCCTGTCCATCGCCACCTCCCAGAGTTTACCTAAACTCATCTGGGATGAGTCAGTGATGCCATCCAGCCATCTCATCCTCTGTTGTCTCCTTCCCCTCCTGCCTTCAATCTTTCCCAACATCAGGGGCTTTTCCAATGAGTCAGTTCTCCACATCAGGTTGCCAAAGTATTGGAGTTTCAGCTTCAGCATCAGTCCTTCCAATGAATATTCAGGACTGATTCCTGTAGGATGAACTGGTTGGATCTCCTTGCAGTCCAAGGGACTCTCGAGAGTCTTCTCCAACACCACAGTTCAAAAGCATCAATTCTTCGGCGCTCAGCTTTCTTTACAGTCCAAGTCTTAGATCCATACATGACCACTGGAAAAACCATAGCTTTCACTACATGGACCTTTGTTGGCAAAGCAATCTCTCTGATTTTTAATATGCTATCTAGGTTGGTCATAACTTTTCTTCCAAGGAGCAAGCATCTTTAATTTCATGGCTGCAGTCACCATCTGCAGTGATTTTGGAGCCCACAAAAATAAAGTCTGTCACTATTTCCACTATTTCCCCATCTATTTGCCTTGAAGTGATGGGACCAGATGTCACAGTCCTAGTTTTCTGAATTCTGAGCTTTAAGCCAACTTTTTCCACTCTCCTCTTTCACTTTCATCAAGAGGCTTTTTAGTTCCTCTTCACTTTCTGCCATAAGGGTGGTGTCATCTGTATATCTGAGGTTATTGATATTTCTCCCGGCAATCTTGATTCCAGCTTGTGCTTCTTCCAGCCCAGCGTTTCTCATGGTGTACTCTGCATATAAGTTAAATAAGCAGGGTGACAATAAAGAGCCTTGATGTACTCCTTTTCCTATTTGGAACCAGTCTGTTTTTCCATGTCCAGTTCTAACTCTTGCCTCCTGACCTGCTTACAGATTTCTCAAGAGGCAGGTCAGGTGTTCTGGTATTTCCATCTCTTTCAGAATTTGCCAGAGTTTATTGTGGTTCACACGGTCAAAGGCTTTGGCATAGTCAATAAAACAGAAGGAGATGTTTTTTCTTGAACTCTCTTGATTTTTGATGATCCAAGGAATGCTGGCAATTTGATGTCTGGTTCCTCTGCCTTTTCTAAATCCAGCTTGGACATCTGGAAGTTCATGGTTCATGTACTATTGATGCCTGGCTTGGAGAATTTTGAGCATTCATTTACTAGCATGTGGGGTGAGTGCAATTGTACGGTAGTTAGCATTCTTCGGCATTGCCTTTCTTTGGGATTGGAATGAAAGCTGACCTTTTCCAGTCCTGTGGTCACTGCTGAGTTTTCCAAATTTGCTGGCATGTTGAGTGTAGCACTTTCACAGCATCATCTTTTAGGATTTGAAATAGCTCAACTGGAATTCCATCACCTCCACTAGCTTTGTTCATAGTGATGCTCCTAGGGCCCACTTGACTTCTCATCCAGGATGTCTGGCTCTAGGTTGATGATCACACCATTGTGATTTTCTGGGTTGTGAAGATCTTTTTTTATAGTTCTTCTGTGTGTTCTTGCCACCTCTTCTTAATATCTTCTGCTTCTGTTAGGTCCACACCATTTCTGTCCTTTATTGTGCCCATCTCTGTCTCACAGTGTGGCATATATTTATATAATGGTAAAAATCTTAAAATAATTAGATCAAATAGCCTTGAAATCATTCAACATACTTTATTTTAGTCTTGTCATTTCATACATTTGTCTTGAAATGGATCATCCTCAACCAACTCCTACAGTTTTCTAACATATTAGTCCAGGTTAAAAAGAAAATGATATATGAAATTTAAAAACTGATTCTAAAATTTATAAATGATGAGAATGAATTGGAAAGCCCAAATTGTTTATTATAATTTATTTGGTATCATCAGCTTGAGGATGGGCAGCAAGAAAAAAAAGGGTATCTTTCCAAAGTTCTCTGATGAATAATGAGAGGTCACATCAGCCAAGAAAGCATCAGCTTTCTCCATATAACATCAAGAAGCCTATCCAAAGATGAATGAGGTTAATTGAAGGTAGATGCAGTCGATCTAGGGCAATTCTATTCCAACAGAATGTATGTATATAAGTTGAATAGTGGTCCTGATAGTAGCAGAGTAGAAGCCCCTTTCTCACTGTAGGTTTGAGTCAAGATAGGTAGTGCTAGTGGTTAAGAATCTGCCTACCAATGCAGGAGATACAAGAGACATACGTTTGATCACGGGGTAGGGAAGATCCCCTGGAAAAGGAAATGACATCCCACTCCGGTATTCTTGCCTGGGACATCCCATAGATAGAGAAGCCTGGCAGGCTACAGTCCATGGGGTCACATACTGAGCACACAAAGACAGGCTACAGCTGGGGGCACAGAGATTTCAATGCTAAATTAACTTCAAACTTTTGATTAAAATTGGATTGGGCATCCTAATTTCTACTGTGAGATTGATTTATGACTTAAAATAGAATTTCCTCTTACCAAAAAGTGAATGTAAACATCATGGACCTAAGAAATATCTGCTCCTAAATATTTTAAAGGAACAGTGGGTGATAACATTGTTTTATATTATGAGACATGCTTAATCAATATATTGGTTTCACACATGTTGCATCTTAAACAATTTGTTTCAAATTCAAGATGTTTAATGAGCCAAAGCTGAGCTAATAGAGAGCCTGTGCATGGAGGAATGTCAGATTTTCAAGGCAACATCAGCTGTGTTTAATTTTTAAAATGTTTGGTAATGATATGGAGTAATTTTGCAATAGCAATTCAGTGTAGTGAATGAAGATTTTTTGCCTTTCAGTCTAGGCCCTTTTTTGAAATCCTGTCGGCCACACATTAGTTGTGCTATATGCAACATATTACACATTCCACAGAATTGTGTAATGAATGACTAGTCTGGGTGATTTTTAATATTTATGGGATGCAGTTCTATAAAATTATCCAAGGGTAGTAATATGCAAATAAAATCTGAATTCCTCTTTCTGTTCATATACTTGTACATGACCTTTGGCACATTGTTACTTTCTCTAAACCTGTCTTATGCTTCAAATGACTGGCTCACATTCCTACAGAGTGTGTGTGGACTCAAAAATATTAATATATGAATGTCCTTGAAAAATGTAAAGGGATCCAAAGGTTATCAGGCATATTTGTTTCCTCCTTCTCACCCTATTCTTATCCTTAACTAGGTGCTTTTTCCTACATATCACAGCACAGATATTCATGAAAAAACAGAAATATGAAATCTAGATTCTCAAAATCCATTTCATTTTAAACAAGGAGTTTAAAACACAAATAATGATATTTTTGTTATCAGTGAAGTTACCAAACATTACTCTAGTGAAAAATCTCCATGCTAACCATATTTTAAATTTATGTCAAATGACTTTTAATTCTTATTTTTGACTGTTCAAATTTATGCAAATAACTAAGGCAAATGTCTTCCAAGTATAAAATTAAGTTATCAACTATTTATAGTACAAATAATAAATGACATTGCAAGTACAAATATATATCATTTAAGATAATATTTATTGGGAGTAAAATTTTATTTTTTCAGGTATGATTTTTCACTTGAAAATTGACATACTGTAAGTTCAGAATACCTATAACAGCTTAACTAACACATTTATATTTTTATATAGGTCTGGATGCTTTTATACAGTACATGCCTCATTCAATTTGGAAATCTATACATTAGAATGGGACATGGAACAGCTGACTGGTTCAAAACTGGGAAAGAATTATGAAAAGGCTGATAATTTTTATGTAGTGTACATCACTTGAAATACTGTGCTGGATAAATCATAAGTTGGAATCACAATTGCCTGGAGAAATATCAGCAACATCAGATATGCAGATGATACCACTCTAAAGGCAGAAAGGAAAGAAACTCTTGATAAGGGGGAAAGAGGAGAGTGAAAAAGCTGGCTTGAAACTCAACTTTCAAAAATCTAAGCTCATGGCATCCAGTCCCATCACTTCATGGCAAGTCAGTTCAGTTCAGTTGCTCAGTCATGTCCAACTCTTTGCAACCCCATGGACTGCAGCATGCCAGGCCTCCCTGTCCATCACCAACTCCTTGAGTTTACCCATACTCAAGTCCATTGAGTTGGTGATGATATGGAACCATCTCATCCTCTGTTATCCTCTTCTCCTCCTACCTTCAATCTTTCCCAACATCAGGGTCTTTACCAATGAGTCAGCTATTCACATCAGGTGGCCAAAATACTGGAGTTTCAGCTTCAGCATCAGTCCTTCCAATGAATATTCAGGACTGATTTCCTTTAGGATGAACTGGTTGGATCTCCTCGCAGTCCAAGGACTCTCAAGAGTCTTCTCCAACACCACACTTCAAAAGCATCAATTCTTTGGTGCTCAGCTTTCTTTATAGTCCAACTCTCACATCCATACATGACTACTGGAAAAACCATAGCTCTGACTACACAGATCGTTGTTGGCAAAGTAATGTCTCTGCTGTTTAATATGCTGTCTAGGTTGGTCATAACTTTTCTTCCACGGAGCAAGCGTCTTTTAATTTCATGGCTGCAATCACCATTGCAGTGATTTTGGAGCCCCCCAAAATAAGGTCTGCCACTGCATCCACTCTTTTCCCATCTATTTGCCAAGAAGTGATGGGACCAGATGCCATGATCTTTGTTTTCTGAATTTTGAGCTTTAAGCCAACTTTTTCACTCTCCTCTTTCACTTTCATCAAGAGGCTCTTTAGTTCTTCTTCACTTTCTGCCATAAGGGTGGTGTCATCTGCATATCTGAGGTTATTGATATTTCTCCCAGCATTCTTGATTCCAGCTTGTGCTTCATCCTTCTCCTGATGTACTCCGCATATAAATTAAATAAGCAGGGTAACAATATACAGCCTTGACGTACTCCCTTTCCCTATTTGGAACCAGTCTGTTGTTCCATGTCCAGTTCTCACTCTTGCTTCCTGACCTGCATACAGATTTCTCAAGAGTCAGTTTAGGTGGTCTGGTATTCACATCTCTCTCAGAATTTTCCACAGTTTATTGTGGTCCAAACAGTCAAAGGCTTTGGCATAGTCAATACAACAGAAGGAGATGTTTTTCTTGAACTCTCTTGCTTTTTTGATGATCCAAGGAATGCTGGCAATATGATCTCTGGTCCCTCTGCCTTTTCTAAGAACCAGCTTGAACATCCGGAAGTTCACGGTTCACGTATTGCTGAAGTCTTGCTTGGAGAATTTTGAGCATTCATTTACTACTGTGTGAGATGAGTGCAATTGTGCAGTAGTTTGAGCATTCTTTGGGATTGCCTTTCTTAGGGATTGGAATGAAAACTGACCTTTTCCAGTCCTGTGGCCACTGCTGAGTTTTCCAAATTTGCTGGCATGTTGAGTGTAGCACTTTCACAGCATCATCTTTTAGGATTTGAAATAGCTCAACTGGAATTCCATCACATCCATTAGCTTTGCTCGTAGTGATGCTTCCTACGGCCCACTTGACTTCACACTCCAAGATATCTGGCTCTAGGTGAGTGATTGCACCATCATGATTATCTGGGTCTTGAAGATCTTTTTTGTACAGTTTTTCTGTGTGTTCTTGCCACCTCTTCTTAATATCTTCTGCTTTTGTTAGGTCCATACCAGTTTTGTCCTTTATTGAGCCCATCTTTGCATAAAGTGTTCCCTTGGTATCTCTAATTTTCTTGAAGAGATCTCTAGTCTTTCACATTCTATTGTTTTCCTCTATTTCTTTGCTCTGATCACTTACGAAGGTGTCTTATCTCTCCTTGCTATTCTTTGGAACTCTGCATTCAAATGGGTATATTTTTCCTTTTCTCCTTTGCTTTTTGCTTCTTTTCTTTCACAGCTATTTATAAGGCCTCCTCAGACAGCCATTTTGGTTTTTTGCATTCCTTTTTCTTGGGAATGGTCTTGATCCCTGTCTCCTATACAATGTCATGAACCTCCATCCATAGGTCATCAGGCACTCTGTCTATCAGATCTAGTTCCTTAAATCTAGTTGTCACTTACACTGTATAGGGAAAAAGTAGAAACCGTGGTAGATTTTATTTTCTTTGACTCCACAATCACTGCAGAGGGTGACTGCAGTCATGAAATTAAAAGATGCTTGCTCCTTAGAAGGAAAGCTATTAGAACCCTAGACAACATATTAAAAAGGAGAGACATTACTTTGCTGACCAAAGATCTGTATAGTCAAAGCTATGGTTATTCCAGTAGTCACATACACATGTGAGAGTTGGACCATAAAGAAGGCTGAGCATTGAAGAACTGATGCTTTTGAACTGTGGTGCTTGGAATGCAAGGAGATCAAACCAGTCAATCCTAAAATAAATCAGTCATGAATATTCATTCAATGGACTATTACTGAAGCTGAAGCTCTAATCCTGTAGCCACCTGATATGAAGAGCTGACTCACTGGAGAAGACCCTGATGCTGGTATAGGTTTATGGTAAAAGGAGACTGGGCCCAGCAGAAGATGAGACAGTTAAATCGCATCACTGCCTCAATGGACATGAATCTGAGCAAACTGGTAAACAGTAGAGGACAGCGGAGACTGGCGTAGTGCAGTCCATGGAGTTGCAAAGAGTCAGATATGACTTAGCCAGTGAATAACAACAAGGGAATCATTGCTCTGTTACTGAAAGTAAGGGCCGCTGGAAACATAGAAAGTAGTCTGGAAAGAGAATCTATACGGTGTCATAGCACTTTTCCCAGTCCTCTGAAGGTATGCTTTTTTGGTGGAGCTGAGGGCAGGCCATGTTCTTCTTCCAGTTTGTTCACCCTGACTTGAGAATCATTTGGAAACCTTCAAGGTCACTCCTTTATGTTTATCCATAGTTCCTATCATCTGACATTCTTAAGATAGGCACAATGATATTAATCAAAACTTTCTGAGAGATGATGTAAGACATAAAATAAAACGCATTGCTGTTCTCTTGAGTAGAAGCTCCAAAGGGACAAATGCAGTGAGAGAGATATTATTGTTAACTAAAATAATTCAAAGTCATAGGTACTGATGCCAAAAAAAAGTTCTGAGGTTGGCAAGTTATATCTTACTACTAATGAAGGCTTGCTCTCCTCAGAAAATGAAAGTGTTTTATACTTGCCTCTATAGAAAAGATTATTTTTATCTAAGTGTGTGTTTTTTGTGGTGGCTGGTACATACCTGATCACATGGATACCTTTCCACAAAGTATACTCATTATGTTCTATTTCAAAATGTTGTCTCATCTTAGTTCTGATGATCAATAGCCAGTGAATAGTTAAAAAAGGTTTGGGGCCACATAGGAAGACTGTAAATGTAAATGGCATTTGCCATTTGTAAATGGCAAAGCTGTGTGTGTAAGTATATGTGTGTGTCATGTGAAGAGTTTCTTTTTCTACCAAATGATTACCACAATTCAACAGATAATTAAGAAAAGATGTCTTCCCTGTGACCAAGAATATAACTATTTCAGAAACTAAACCACCTGTGCAAATGTGAATAAGTTTGGCCAGTATTTTCTGTGCCATGGGATGAGGTGATAATTTTTACTAAATTAGTCAAGTTACTAGCAATATTGTTAGTAATCATTGGCATACTAATAACAAAGAGAGATTTTGAAAATATAAAAATAACCTAACCATGATGGCTGATTCAAACCTGACCATGTCTTAAGCCACATGAAATTCATGCATCAATCAAATACATATTTTTCATCACAAAAGAGGAAAAGTAACTCCCACCTGTGGTAGATAGAATTCTTTGATGGTCCCAAGTTCCACAACCCTGAGTATAATTCTCTTCCCTTCCAAGGCAGAACCTGTGAATATGATGGATAGATACTGCCTTGATTCAGTTATGTTATATATGGCAAATGGAGATAGAACAATCACTCCCATCATTATATTATGTTATCTCCTCTTAGGAGATTAGGGAGGAATTAAGAAGTCAGAGAGATGCTATCCTGCTTCCAGGTAGCAAGAAACTGAGGTCAACTTCCAGGAGCAGAGAGCTATCTCTGGTTGATAGCTGTAAAGAAAATGTGATCTTAATAATACAGCTGCAAGGCAGTACTCTTTAACAACAATCTGTGACCTTTTAAAAAGATCCTGAGCCACAGATGAGAATTAACCCCTTGGACAATATCTTGATTTCAGCCTGGTGATTCCCTGAGCAGAATATCCAGCTAATGTGTATCTAGACTCCTAATCCAAAGAAATTTTAAGACAATAATTGGCTATTTTCTAAATCACTGAGTTTGCAGTAACTTGTTACACAGCAATAGGATACTAGAGGCTTCCCAGGTAACTCAGTGGTAAGATAATCCACCTGGAATACAGCAGACTTGGGTTGGATCTCTGGGTTGGGAAGATCCCCTGGAGAAGGAAATGGCAACCCACTCCAGTATTCCTGCCTGGGAAATCCCATGGACAGAGGAGCCTGGTGGGTTACAGTTCATGGGGTGGCAAAAGAGTCAGAGACAACTTAGCGACCAAACAACAATAGGATACTAACAAACCATTTAGTGACTTAATAAGCATTTACTGGGAAACTACTACATGCATCACCCCAATGCAAATGAGAAAAGATTTTTCATGAGGAACTAGGTCACCTGTTCAAAATGAAATAACTGCCTGAATTTCTCAGAACATTGTCATCTGTTTGTTAGGGATAAATATGTAGATTTAGATTACAAAGGGGATAACTAGATACACTCAGACTTCAAAGATGGCCAGGTTATCACAGGATTGAAAATGATCCTTTCATGTTACAACTCTTTTTTTTTTTTTCTTTTTCTGTCCAAGCCAGAAACAAAGGCAGAAATTCTTTTATGAAAAATATATTTTTATGAGAAAGATATTTATAGAGTAAAGAGTGTTCCAATTTTCTGAGCTATTAGCCTTGGAAAAACATCCCTTTTTCTCCCAAATGTCCCTGACTCAATTGGCCTCAGGGCCTCCAAGGTGGCTAAGTGGTAAAGATCCCATCAGCCAATGCAGAAGACACAGGGGGACACAGGTTCCATCCCTGGTTTGGGAAGATCCTTGGCGAAGGAAATGGCAACCCACTCCAGTATTCTTGCCTGAGAAATCCCATGGACAGAGGAGCCTGGTGGGGCTACAGCTAATGCGATTGCAAAGAGTCAGACAGAACTGAGCAGGCATGCAGAACTAGCAGAAATCATCTGTGGATTCCTGGTCTCAGCCACACGGGGCTTGGGAGATCCAGTGAATAATAAATGACATACGACTACAGAATAAAAAGTTGAGGCAACTCTACGATTTGCTCATTCTAGCTCAGGCAGAAAATAGCCCCGCCCAAACAGCGTCATTTCCTCACACCTACACACACAATCTATTTTCATTGTTTCACACCTCTGCCATTCCAGATGGCAAAACTGTAAGTATTTTCCTTATACTAGAAGTGTTAAAATCCAATTTAACTTGTATAACCTGAAATATAATTCATCCCTTTGGAAGTTTATTTTTTCTCACTCTTTCAGCTTCTTCATTTGAAGGGACTAGGGGAATTTTCTTGTTCTGTGATGAGACTAATGGTCCAAACCAAGAGACTGAGAGAGAGCAAAAGAAAATGAGAAGCAGAGGGGTAGAGAGGGAGGGAGGGTAGGGGGTAGGAGACAGAGAAACTGGAGGTGGGTCCTTCCGCATCACTTAGCAGCCGCCTTATGTGCAGGAGACTCAGTGTGGGACATTGACCGGGACCCAAGACTCACCTAAGCTTTGATTTGCTGACATGGCACCCTGGGAACAAGCAGTTCCATCTTGGTCCTAGAAATTCATTTCAGCAACACTAATGCCATTATTAATGTTTGAACATGTGTTTACCCTTGTATAAGAAAGTATTTTTTTTCCTCCCTGTCACTGCTTATTTGTTGCTATTGTTATCGTTCAGTTGCTCAGTCATGTCTGACTCTGCGAACTCACAGACTGCAGCACGCCAGCTTTCCCTGTCCTTCACCATCTCCCGGAGCTTGCTCAGACTCCTGTCCATTGAGTTCATGATGCCATCCAACCATCTCGCCCTCTGTCATCCCCTTCTCCTCCTGCCTTCAGTCTTTCCCAGCATCAGGGTCTTATCTATTAGGATAGATTATCTGCCATGTAAATATTAGAGTTAACTTAGGTTAAGCCCTTAGTATAATCCCTGTTATAATTATTATTATCACAGTGTGCAGCATAGATGTCCCAAAATAAAAAAGAAATTAGAAAAATATTTTGTAGATGATTCTGCCTGTGACCCCACAGATGACTTCATTCACAGCGTGGAGTTCTTCTAATTATCCTCAAACTTAGTTAAATACAAGTTTAAAACGCCTGGCTTTCCTAACTTTATCCTCCTCCCTCACAAAGTAGATTCCAGTGTTCTGTCTGCAGAGCTGATTTTGCTTTCTGTTTTAAGAAAATTTGGCCTATAAAACTAATTGTAAGATTTCAGATTTTGTCTTGAAAATAAAACTAAAACATGCATGTAAATAATCTTTGGCCCATTTCAATTAGGTCAGATCTCTTGCACCCCGAGTATTTGATAAATTAAATTGAGGTGCCTCTAAATAGAGAAGGCATGAGCCCTTTATATGCACCTGCCAGTTTTGAGGCAATTATTCTTTATATGTACCTGTCACTTTTGGAAGACTATATGAGCAGTGATGTACAGAAGACACAAGAGCCACTTTAATAAACAGAAGGGTCACTTTAGGGTTTTAGGCAGTAGTAAATAAAGCAATCCGTCTCAGTCTGCTGTAAGGAGACCTGGGAAAAAAGAAAAACCAAACAAACAAAACCTGGAATTCTTACCCAGAAGTGTCCCTCACAGTTTCTCCATGTAAAATCTTATAAAGGTATGTTTTAATATTATATTTCTCCACCATAGTCCATTACACTCAATCCAGGCAACCTACCAGTCAATGGAGCTGACATCATTTTGCTTGTAGTATTTAGAGAAATTAAACTGTCAGTCTTCATTTCTCCTGATGTCTGTATCACCATGTCCCATTTTTGTTTAACAAGCTTATTTGAATTTAAAATCATCCTGGTGGCTCAGAGTCCTTACTTTCAGATTTCTAGCTTCTGATAAGACTCCAGATACTGGAGTCCAAATCATCGATACAAATAAAGTTTGACCACATCAGAGGGAGATGGAAGCAGTTTTCTTCCTGTCTGCCTTGAAATTCTCTAATTAGCAAGCTCAGAATTATTTCAGGTCTAGAGCTGCCTTCATTGTTGCTGAGCTAGGAGGAGAGAGGCCTATGAACTATGTCCCAAGATTATAGCAAACAAGTGAAGAAAAATCCTCTTGTCTATGAAGCTGTCAGTACAATGACTCCCCCAGCCTGGCAATCACCCCAAACCTGCCCTACTGAGGACTAAATTGGAAGTGGCATTGTGTTACATTTCTTGTCATTTCAGAAGCCTGAGCTCCATCAAATGGAGACTTTGGAGATTCAAGACCTCGCACAACTATGTAATCAATGAAATTCAGCACCCCTCCCACCAAAAAAAAAAAAAAGCAAGAAGGACAATAGAGAAACAGTGGGCACTGATGTCCACTGTCCTTCTTGATGCACTACATGTCTAGCTCTAAGTTAAATCCCTTTATGGGTGAGCTTGACTTTGAGGGCCACTCATGTACATTTGTAGATTCTATCATACGTTTGCTGTCCATTCACTCAGCCTCCCAGCAGTCTTTCATTGTTTTTTATCATTCCAAGCTCCCAGCCTATATTTAGATCTTATCCTACTTTGTGATGCTTGTTAAGCCATGACTCCTCCTTTCCTTATGTAGAACAGTGACATTTCTATTTGCTTCCCTGCCTTCAGGAAGGGCAAAAGCCAGCAGTCATTCAACAACCCATGGAGATCAGTTTAATCAGCTAACAGGCAAATCAGCAGTTCTCAAAGTGCATTCCGAACCAGTAGCATTAGCCTCACTGGGAAACTTTGCTAGGGACACAGCTTGTCAAGCAACACAGCAGATTTACAGAGTTGAGGGTAGAAGGAAATCTTTGCAATTCATGTTTAAGGAGCTCTCTGGATGATTCAAAGGCATCATGAAGTATTTGAACTGCTAAGTGAGAAGAACTCAATCTGATTAAACTTATTCACCTAAAAATATGAATGGCTGCTAAATTTCTCACTTAATATCATTTATTTTAATAGAGCACATTTTAACCTAAAACAAAACACTTTGGGGAAATGGCTCTTTGTCTGTATGTTCCAAATGCTCAATCTCTTCAACAGGCTTCCAATTTGAGGAACAAACTTCTGTTTGTTTTCCACAGGTACGTGAAGGGTGTGAAGCCAGGAGGGAGATATCAGATCCCAATTTGTTGGTGTAAATTGTCACAAAGCCTGAGTATTGTCTCTAATTTGGTTCCATGCAGGATTTATACACAGATGCTCAATTACAGTAAATGATTAACCACCAGGAAGGTTCACTACATTCACTGTGGATAGAAGGAACATTAACCAGTGTTGCTATGAGTGACTTGGGGATTTTCTAGTTCTCCCATTCCATGCACCATTAGTTACCTCCCAAACCATTTCAAGTAAGCACTCAACATATGTACCGTATCATGTGTAAAATGGATAGCTTGTGAGAAGTTGCTATATAACACAGGGAGCCCAGACTTGTGCTCTGTGATGACCTAGGTGGGTGGGGTGGGGACAGGGCAGGGAGGCTCAGAAGGGAGGGAATCCACGTATTGTTATGACTGATTCACACTGTTGTTCAGCAGAAACAAACACAGCATTGTAAATTCTAAAAAAGCAAACAAAGAATAATTAAAAATAGTATCAGATATTCAAATACACTTCCAGAATAATCGTTGTAACCTCACTGACAAGCCTAGTAGATGCTGTCTGGATAAAAATAATGTGAAATACCAAAGGAGCTGGAACTGAACCATAAAAAGGCAAGAGACTATTCCATCTTCCTCGCTTCAGGAAATTGAGAAAATGACTATACTGTTGAACTTCTCGTTTAATAAAGGTGATTTACACACAATTTTACAGTAGTTCAGCTTTGGCCCAAAAGTGATAATATTTTTAATATACTTATTTATAAATGACCTGCCTTCACTACTTTAGCTCTAGCTTGGTTTGAATATAATCTGATTTTTTTTTAAAAAAAGGTCTGATCTGCCTTCCTTTTGAATCTGTAGGGTGAGGGTAATACTAATTGCTAAACTAAATGATATTCAGAGGCAATCTTTCATAAATTCTAGGTTATCCAAAAAAGGCATTAAAATTAAAAGTACAATAGCAGAAATGCAGGCTGGAGTGATGTATTTTTATTTGAAATGTCAATTGCATTTGATTATTCTTACAATATTATTACTATGATCAAAATTGTTTCATTTTGCCACTACAGAATGATTCACCCAAGGAAACGTGGCTTGAAATCAGTATCAAATATTATTTTCTTGAGAAGACAATTTGGAGGCTCAATGTATTATGCAGAGCCCAGATACTTAGAAATGGGGAGAAAGATGTTATGCAAAGAGCAGTGAAATTGACCATAAGCAATGGCATTAAAATATTGCATGATCCTAGAGAGATCATACTTCTCTTACCACAAATTAGTGTGAAAGGCACTATGATGCAAACTACTGAATGTTGCCATGCCTTCATACAAGTTGTTCCTTTTGCAGGAAAAGCATTCCTCCCTTTTCTATGAGATCAACGATATTATTTATTTTCCTGTAATTCTTCATTCAAGCAGTAAATCTTTTCTGGCTTTTTTTAGTTAGATTTGACTGTATAAAATATTGTCAATAATAATGACAACTTCTACCATTTATATTGTGTATACAAAATGTTATGGCAGCAATAGTTTTCACTAACCACATTCTTGAGATTTTTTTGTCTACATGCTTGCTGGCCCTATCAGATATGTATCTTAAAAACATAGATTTTGCCCTGCCCAATTTTGATTTCATGCCGTCCATATCACCCATCATACATTTACTCCTAGACATTTAGTAAAACAGTTGAATAATGGCCTTCCCCTCAGGAGCATGAGATAATGGTGACTATGCCCTCCATTTCACAGAATATTAGATCAGTGAAGTAACTGATGGATAACAAAAATACAAATAATACTTTTAACATATCATGTATATGTCAGGAGTTATTCTAATCTCCCAAACAAAGAGAATTTTTGTGAGAAATTATATAACTGCTCATCCACAGAATAGGAATCTAGCATAACCTCAAGCTACTCATCAGGAGATAAAAACAAACATCATAAAATAAATCAAAAGGAAAAGATGAAGACATGATATCCATATTTATTTGTTTATTTATTGTTTGTTGTTTTCAAGTAAGATACTGAGTATGGAGAAATGTAATACATAGCAAAATGGAGATACATTTTGAAATGAAAGCCCCATTTAAAAATATTTAAAAACACTTGTTCTGTCCAAAGGCTTTACTTTACATGTTAAGTATGCTTCAGAAATCTAGAGCCATTTCCTTCTCCAGAGGATCTAGGTGAATAACTTTGATTTCAACAAGGTACATGTCCCTTCAATATCACAGAGGATCACATGAAGCATTAGAAAGACCACAGGGTTGGGTTTGACTCACAGAAGCAGCCCAAGGAGAAAAATCTCAATGACTAGGAGAGCAATGGGTCACCTCTATTGGGGCTTGTTAGATAGTTACCCTGGCTTTGGTTGCTAATATCTGTCCTTTGCACATAGGGACCCAGCTTAGAGGCAAGAGGAGAGAACACACTGTCAAAGCGCAAGGGGATCCATGGGAACAAGGGAAAACAAGAAACAAAATGGCACTGAATCTTGGTTGGACCACCAATACTACACTCAGAAGGCTGATTACTGATAGCTACATGTTTGCAAATACAACTCATTTCCACAGTTTCAATTCTGTATTTATTGTGGATGCATTTTATGGATACAGGGACAACATAAAAACTAGCAATTACTTTCTCTGGAAGGCTTGAGGAGGGGTAAAAGGCCCTGCAACAAGAGTGACTAGGCCATTCATACCTTGCCATTAAAATTCCTGCTGGGGTCAGGATCAGTTCAGTTCAGCTCAGTCGTGTCCGACTCTTTGCGACCCCATGAATCGCAGCATGCCAAGCCTCCCTGTCCACCACCAACTCCCGGAGTTTACTCAAACTCATGCCCATCGAGGCAGTGATGCCATCCAGCCATCTCATCCTCTGTCGTCCCCTTCTCCTCCTGCCCTCAATCTTTCCCAGCATCAGGGTCTATTCCAATGAGTCAACTCTTCGCATGAGGTGGCCAAAGTACTGGAGTTTCAGCTTCAACATCAGTCCTTCCAATGAACACCCAGGACTGATCTGCTTTAGGATGGACTGGTTGGATCTCCTTGCAATCCAAGGGACTCTCAAGAGTCTTCTCCAACACCACAGTTCAAAAGCATCAATTTTTCGGTGCTCAGCTTTCTTCACAGTCCAACTCTCACATCCATACCTGACCACTGGAAGAACCATAGCCGTGACTAGACAGACCTTTGTTGGCAAAGTAATGTCTCTGCTTTTAAATATGCTATCTAGGTTGGTCATAACTTTCCTTCCAAGGAGTAAGTGTCTTTTAATTTCATGGCTGCAATCACCATCTGCAGTGATTTTGGAGCCCAAGAAAAGAAAGTCTGCCACTGTTTCCACTGTTTCCCCATCTATTTCCCATGAAGTGATGGGACCAGATGCCATGATCTTAGTTTTCTGACTGTTGAGCTTTAAGCAACTTTTTCACTCTCCTCCTTCACTTTCATCAAGAGGCTTTTTAGTTCCTCTTCACTTTCTGCCATAATGGTGGTGTCATCTGCATATCTGAGATTATTGATATTTCTCCCGGCAATCTTAATTCCAGCTTGCGCTTCTTCCATTCCCGCATTTCTCATGATGTATTCTGCATATAAGTTAAATAAGCACAAAAATATTTGTGCTCATTCTTCTCTCCTGTTAGTCTAGACAATATAATAAGCACTATAAAACTTCTCTCATCTAGCACAGAGCCCAACACATGATGGGTAACTCACAAACAATTGTTTAATAATAATAATAACTGAATGTTCTTACTAGTGACATAATCAAACAGAAATGTACCTTGGGTCTATTCAACAGGAATGTATTTCAAGGGTGAATAAACGGAGTCTAAAATCTGAGACAGGGCAACATTACCCTAGAGATCAGTATTCTGATGAAAGGACATTCCAGAAAATGTGTTTAGACTGCAGGATCCAAGAGTGGGGCAGATGTGTGGTCAGGCACTTAGCTCTCCCATTTCTGCTCAGCACCCTCCCAAAGCCACAGCAGGCAAAGAGCCCTAGAGATACATGGGGATCCAGGTCAGATCCTGCTACTGTCAGTGGCATAGCCTGGGCAAGGCATTTTGGTTTTCTGGGCCCCACTTTTCCTGATCTAGAAAATGGTGAGGAGGCTGGCGGTTCACTCTGTGCTTGTAGAGCAATTCCTCTCAGATAAGCCTGATGCCAAAAACCAGTGAAAGTCTAAACCAGGCACAGCCTATGGATTCTACAATGATCAATGTGCTTGTACAATATCACAAATTTTACTTTTTGAAATTCAAGCACATCCCTCATTTAATTCAAAATCTACCCATGTTTGTTCTAATGTAAAATACAATTTTATGTATAAAATCTTCTAAGTGAAGATAAATCTTCTCGAGAGCTGAGGCAGTTTTAGTCTTTGATTTCTAGTAGCCCCTAGCATACCACCTCATGCCTTCATGGGGACTGCATTTCAGTTGTGAAAGTACAAAGATAAATGATGTTTAGTTTCTCTTTTATATTAAAAATCTAACTGTAAAATAATTTAAAAGATTACTCTCCCTCTTTTCCTCCATACTTGACACAATTTAGTTTTTCTTCTACTCTATGATATTTGAAACTAAAAGTATCCTTTGATTAGTAAATTTAGGGACCATTAAATCTAGGAGAACCATTAGTAAATCTTTAAATTACTTAAGCATCCTTTGTTGACTGATAAGAATCACTGGTTCTAAAAAAAAAAAAAAAAAAAAGAATCACTGGTTCTATACCTCAACAAATCAAGATATATATTAAATATCCAGTAAAAATGTCTCCCTTGTTGAAAAGCTTGTTGTAAATGTCATAATATTTTGTTTGTGTTCATGTCAGTTAGCTCACTTGCTTCTTGATCACATGTGATTGAAATTCCTACAGATAGCATATTTGTTTCCTTAATTTTGTTGTTATTGTAGCAGTTTTCCTTTCAGGGTTATAATTTTTAGACCTGTTTTATTTGGGGCAAACTACTGTATTTTGTGTTTAAGAAAAACGCATGGGTTTCTGAGGGATAAAATATACTAAGAAATTCCAAGATTATTCGGCAAGAGCATGTTCTGTCTCTGATTTTCCTGGGACAATAAACCAGATTTTCCCCACAACGTCCTTTCAAATTGAGTAAAGTCTGCTTAAATGTTAGGAGCACAAAAGAGAGACTCTATTGGCAGCAGTCCTTGGAAGGATGCTTGTGTTATGCCAGCAAAGGATTAGTGGTGTTTTTAAAACAGAAGTATATATTCAAACTTTGGGATAGGAATCCAGGGACTGCCTCCTTATAAGTTAAATTTATTAGCACCAAAGACACATGTCCAACTATGAAGAACTCTCCCAAGATACGTTTCTCAGTTACCACATGTGACAATATATATCACAAGAAGAATTTTCCAGCATTCATAATAATCAAATAATCAATTGCTTTGATGAACCAGTTCAATACAAATTATCTTAATGGGGAAAAAGCATCATTACCTTTACAACAAAATATGTATTTTTTTTTAATTTTTAACATTCCATATCATAATCCACATTGAAATGCATCCACAAAGCTAATTTGACTCAAATGTAACTATAACATATACTCATAGGTTGTTACTGATCCAGTATTTCAACTACTTGGGTAGAACCTCCCTTGCTAGACTGAAACATTTTTTGGTTTCAATATATTGTATAATTCAAAAAATACACTTTATGCATTCTGAGCCACCTAAAACAAGTGAAAATAAGAGATTTACATCACTTATTCCAGGTGCTCAGGCTTCAAACACTCCTGAAATGTGATCAGGGAAACAATTTGGGAACTTTACCTTTTGCAAGGTAGAGGTTTCAATTTTATCCATGGCTGTGATTCAGAATTAAGTGGTTTGTAATAAAGTTATCAAAATGGGAGGGTTATGTCTACCTGCAAGGTATATTAAAGATTAATTCATAACAAGTACTTCAATAGTTTGTTAATTAACTTAACAATTAATAGTGATTTAAGAGGTTAAAAAAGAAAAGGAACCAAGAACCTGGAGAGAAATTATTCAGGTTTCATTGAAAAAGAAATCAGAAGACAGGTCTGCAGTTTTCCAGGGTTCAGTTCAGTTCAGTCGCTCAGTCGTGTCCGACTCTTTGCGACCCCATGAACCACAGCATTCCAGGCCTCCCTGTCCATCACCAACTCCCTGAGTCTACCCAAACCATGTCCATCGAGTCGGTGATGCCATCCAGCCATCTCATCCTCTGTCATCCCCTTCTCCCCCTGCCCCCAATCCTTCCCAGCATTAGGGTCTTTTCCAATGAGTCAACTCTTCGCATGAGGTGGCCAAAGTACTGGAGTTTCAGCTTCAATATCAGTCCTTCCAATGAACACCCAGGACTGATCTGCTTTAGGATGGACTGGTTGGATCTCCTTGCAGTCCAAGGGACCCTCAAGAGTCTTCTCCAACAACACAGTTCAAAAGCATCAATTTTTCGGCGCTCAGCTTTCTTCACAGTCCAACTCTCACATCCATATATGACCACTGGAAGAACCATAGCCGTGATTAGACAGACCTTTGTTGGCAAAGCAATGTCTCTGCTTTTAAATATGCTATCTAGGTTGGTCATAACTTTCCTTCCAAGGAGTAAGCGTCTTTTAATTTCATGGCTGCAATCACCATCTGCAGTGATTTTGGAGCCCCCCAAAATAAAGTCTGACACTATTTCCACTGTTTTCCCATCTATATCCCATGAAGTGATGGGACCAGATGCCATGATCTTAGTTTTCTGAATGTTGAGCTTTAAGCCAAATTTTTCACTCTCCTCTTTCACTTTCATCAAGAGGTTTTTAGTTCTTCTTCACTTTCTGCCATAATGGTGGTGTCATCTGCATATCTGAGGTTGTTGATATTTCTCCAAGCAATTTTGATTCCAGCTTATGCTTCTTCCAGCCCAGTGTTTCTCATGATGTACTCTGCATATAAATTAAATAAGCAAGGTGGTAATATACAGCCTTGATGTACTCCTTTTCCTATTTGGAACCAGTCTGTTGTTCCATATCCAGTTCTAAATGATGCTTCCTGACCTGCATACAGGTTTCTCAAGAGTCAGGTTAGGTGGTCTGGTATTCACATCTCTTTCAGAATTTTCCACAGTTTATTGTGATCCATACACTCAAAGGCTTTGGCATAGTCAATAAAGCAGAAATAGATGTTTTTCTGGAACTCTCTTGCTTTTTCGATGGTGCAGCTTATGTTGGCAATTTGATCTCTGGTTCCTCTGCCTTTTCTAAAACCAGCTTGAACATTTGGAAGTTCACGGTTCACGTATTGCTGAAGCCTGGCTTGGAGAATTTTGAGCATTGCTTTACTAGCGTGTGAGATGAGTGCAATTGTGCGGTAGTTTGAACATTCTTTGGAATTGCCTTTCTTTGGGATTGGAATGAAAACTGACCTTTTTCCAGTCCTGTGGCCACTGCTGAGTGTTTCAAATTTGCTGACATATTGAGTGCAGCATTTTCACAGCATCATCTTTTAGGATTTGAAATAGCTCAACTGGAATTCCATCACCTCCACTAGCTTTGTTCGTAGTGATGCTTCCTACGGCCCACTTGACTTCACATTCCAGGATGTCTGGCTCTAGGTAAGTGATCACATCATTATGTTCCTTAAATGCCATGAAATAATTGGTTAGGCAATATTTTTTTTCTATTTTATAAATGATATTTTCTATCTGTTTATGTATAAATACAGATACTATTTATATATAAAGTATGTTCACAAAAGTATACACAAGTGCCCAAGATGAAAATTAAAAGAAACTGAACATACCATGTAATCAGCATTCAGACCAATTAATAGAACATTATTAGCATCCCTGAAACTTTCTTTTTTTTTCCAGTCTCCATTCCCAGAAAGGTATTATGCATGACATTATAGATTCACTGTATAATTTTTCTCCTTAATGTAAATGGGTTGCTATAGTATGCCTTCTATTATGTCTGGCTTCTTTCATTTAACACTGTCTATGAGATCCTGCTCTCTTTTTGCATGCTCTTCTAGACAGTTCATCCTCAGTGCTATAGAGTTTTCCATTGAAAGACTATGCCGCAGTTATTTACACATCTTAACTTCCATGGATTTTTTAGTAGCTTGCTTAGGTTAATTTTAAATGTTGGCATAGACTCCTTATAATTCTCCTGTAAATCTATGCTATTCAAGATACAAAATCATAATGGTATACTAAAATAGGCCTTGAAAAAAAAACCTGTAGGGAAGTAGTCAAATGCTACTATTAACATGATTTCTCTTGTTATTTTACTATATTTTTATTCAATTTGTACTTAAATTTTTTTTTCCAAATTGATATTTTATTTCAATTGTAATAAATTCTGCTGGAGTGGGGTGCCATTATTGGTGGGAATTAACATAAATACTTTAAGCCCCACTAAATCTATTTAGTCAAAAATTATTATCCCCTACTAATTATTGAAACTGTACTAAGCTAAGTATATAGCACAGAACAGAACCATTCTTCTCTGAATGACATCCACCAAGGTGCAAAAATTGAAGTCAGCAAACAAATGACTATTTGCTTACCTGATGCTGCTAAGTCATTTCAGTCGTGTCTGACTCTGTGCGACCCCATAGACAGCAGCCCACCAGGCTCCCCTGTCCCTGGGATTCTCCAGGCAAGGATACTGGAGTGGGTTGCCATTTCCTTCTCCAATGCATGAAAGTAAAAAGTGAAAGTGAAGTCGCTCAGTTGTGTCCGACTCTTAGAGACCCCATGGACTGCAAGTCTACCAGGCTCCTCTGTCCATGGGATTTTCCAGGCAAGAGTGCTGGAGTGGGGTGCCATTATTTGCTTACCTAGGTACGTGAAATTTACTGATTTGATCAGTCTGAGTTTCACCTTGGGGATAAGAAGGCGATCACTGATTCTCAAGTCCTCCAGCAGAATTTATTACAAACACAAACCTGTAGGTTGAGAGACATGTGTTCTCATACTGACATGTTTTCATGTCAAAGGTACAGTCCTTATAACAGAACATATTGGACAAAAGGAGAAACACTCACTGGAAGCATATCAAACTCAAAGTTTCTGTTTAAATTTCTGCAGGGTTATTTGGTTCCTGCTGCCCCTGACCACGTGGTAAAGAATTCGCCCGCCAATGCAGGAGACATTAGAAATGGGCTCTGATCCCTGGGTCGGGAAGATCCCCTGGAGGAAGGCATGGCAACCCACTCCAGTATTCTTGCTTGGAGAATCCCATGGACAGGGGAGCCTGGATGGTTATAGTCTGTAGGAAAGCATAGAGTCAGACACAACTGAAGTGACTTAGCAGGCATGCATACCCTTGACCATGTAGAAGTGTTGCAAATTTTTTTTGTCTTAATTCTCCAAGCCCCCTCATTTTTGATGAACTGGAAGGACAGAGTTCTCAGTCTTCTTTCCTGAAGAATGCTTTATATATATATATATATATATATATATATAACTTACATTGTATCTACCTTCTCATCATTCCCAAATTGTTTTTATTAAGTTTACCTGAGACCCTAGTTGGAAGAAATGTATTATGATTCATCCTACAACACACAGTGTTTCTGTGTGGCCTCCTTATCCATTTCCCTCACTGGTAAATCTCCACCATCTGCAGAGGAAAGTTCCTGGAATACTGACAGCTTTCAAGCTCTGTGTGTTTCCACTTTCCTGGATAAGAATTTCATGCAGTGAAATGAGAGTTTGCTCAGCAATGTGCAAAACAGACCAGAACTAGAGGACATTTAACACACTCAAGGACAACCCTCAACCCCAGTTCCCAGCTGTCCCAACAGGATGGAAGTCCAGCTGCCAACAGTGGTGACTCACTCATCAATCAACATAATTTGCTGGCTTTTACTCCCACCCCTTCTTCATCTACTCCCCCACTGATGCTCTGCTCCCTGAGATCATTACCTCCTAAATAATTCATTTTATTTAAGCTTTTTTTGGTCAGGGTTTGTTTTGGAAGAAACTGAACCCAGGCATCTCCTCTCTTAAGAACTTTAAGTTAAAGTTAAAGTTATAGTTCCTCTTAAAGGAACTATAACTCCTTTATAGTCATAGTACATACATCAACTCTACTTTAAAACTCCAATTCACAGAGCTGTTACGTTAATAGGTATTTTTCAAGAGCATGATTTAAACAGGTGTTTTCACTTAAGCATTTACTAGACATTTAAGTGAATTGGCCTACTCCCAGAAGAGGCAGACATTATTAAAAAGCATTTAAATTTATTTGATCAAAGAGCTCCATTTGTTGTATATTCATCTACCAGGTTGCCACTTGTTCTTAGATTGCAAACTTAGTAAATGGTTATGAACTTCAGAACTCAAATATGTTTAAAAATCCAAGCACTTAATGGAAAAAAAGAAGTATCAATGAGGTGAAGGCAATTGCAAATAGGCAAGTGCAAGTATTCTGTAGATGCACTGGGTTCTACTCTTGCTGTTTGTGTCCAGTCCTACTGACCATCCTTGATCCTCACTTGCAGGGAGCTCTTCCCCAATCCATTGTAGTCCTTAGTCTTCTCAATTATAAAGTAAATGTTATGCGTCAGAGGGCTTCCCAGGTGGCGCTGGTGGTAAAGAAGCCACCTGCCAATGCAGGAAACAAAAGAGAAGCATGTTCAATCCCTGGGTCGGGAAGATCCCTGGAGGAAGGCACTGCAACCCACTCCAATATTCTTGCCTAGAGAACCCCAAGGGCAGAGAAGTCCGGCAGACTCCGGTCCACACGGTCACAAAGAGGCGAACAGAGTCAGACAGACTTAGCACGCATGCATGCACATTGAATCAGAATATAGTAGGTTTCCTTATAATTTTAACATTATATAACTGTTATGGATTGATATAGTATTTTCCTGTGGAGATTGAGTCCACCAAAAGTTTCCTTGGGTCAGAGTTGATCAAATAAACTACTTTCTATTGCACAAAATAGAAAAAAATCAACTAAATGATTATAAGTTTAGAAAGCTTACAATGGCTAAAGGAATGACTTAAAATGGGGCTTGAAAAATGTCACTGAGACCCAGTTTACTCCATCTCTCTTCTCAGCTCTGTTTCCTCCATGTAGGCAGGTATGATACTCATCTTACAGCTTCACTTCCAGCTTGGAAGAGTTTATCTTTTCCTCCAATCAGACAAATGTGCAGGGTTAGCCTTTCATAGGTTGAATTAGATTGAATTCCTACATCTGAAACAATCACTCTAGGTAGGGAGGTAAGCACTCCAATGGTTGAAAAATCAGCCTTTGGACATTAGAATCACCTGCAGAGATTTAAAAACTACTTCTGCTGGGGGCCAGCTTTAGACTAATTAAACCTGTACATCTGTGAGTGAAAATCAGGCATTAGTATATTTTAAAGCTCCCTAATGATTTCAGGGTTTCTCCAGAATAACCACTGCTTTAGACCTGGGCTATAGTGATTCACGTTTATATAGTTCACCTGGGAAATATTTCAAAAGGCAGATTCTGATTTAGTAGATATGATGCAGGGCCCAAGACCCTTCCTTCCGTCCTCCCTCCCTTCTTTTTCCTTTCTTTCTTTTTTTTTTTTTTTTTTTGGACATTGGAAGCTTTATTTTTAAACCTCATGCAGACAGAAGACAGAGGAATGGATGGCTGAACATGGGGCCAAAGGAGGCTTGTGCACCCTTGAGCTTGGCAGGCCTGCTCCAAGGGACAAACCGCTGGGCTGGCCTGGATATCTGTCTATCTATCATCTGTTCAGCGGCCCTGCCTGCCTGTCTCAAGGGAAAGCTGGCCACCCTGGGCTTCAGACTCATGGCACCACCCACAGTGGGAAGACAGCGCTACCCAGAGCCTTTGGCAAGTGAGGGTTTACATTTCTGTAGGTCATTTTGGAGCTTAAATTGTAGCTTTCTAGATACTAAAAACAGATTTATTAAATCCCTGGTGAGATCACTGGGTTAATTAAAGGACATTTGAAACAATTCCCATTTTGAATCCCTCTTAATATCTGACAGATGCCACCAAGAATAAGTGTTAAGGCACAAAAATATCACATATGTATATGTAGGGGTGTGTGTGTGTGTGTGTGTATATGTAAAACAGCAACAGAAATAAACCACTTTCCTAAAGCAAATGTAATGTGCAGAGGACACTATATAGTTTGACTCAAATGCATTTTTAATCCTGGCATCACTTCCCACTCTTCTCAAGGAAAAAAAAAAACTTAAATATTTTAAATAAAAACCACAAGGTGATATTTACTGCTTAGGAATTAAAAAGGGTGGAACATTCCAGCACTTTACCAAGCATGCCTGGTGTGGTCCTGAATATCCTTCCTTGAAGTCTGTTCACGGTTAGTCAGTTCATTTGGTTACAAAAGGAACTCAGATTTTGCAGAAGACCAATAAGAAAAGTCCTAAAAGTCTTGGTACTAGTTACCAAAGTTGTCAGGGACCACTGGTAAAAACGCTTCAATACCTCCGCAAACAGAGTACAAAACCGAAGTGGTCAAATCAAAGGAGCAGTCACAGTGCCTCAAACACACAAAAGCTGTAAATGTAAGTTGAACATACACTGAAGTGGGGCAGAGGAATTTTAGGAGCTTCTCAGGGTCGGAGAGCATCTTTCAGGAAGGGGCGGAGGCTTGGGGAGGACCCGGGGGAAAAGGGAGCCGCTGGCTCAGGCCAACTTCTCAGTAAACGGTACTCACTCCTCAAGGACGGTGCCAGCCAGGCCTTGGTGGGTTCCCTGAGGACCCGGCCACAGGGGTCAGCTGCTTCAGGCACCTGGGGAGTCAGGCCGCGAGCAAAAGCATGTAACCCGGGCCTGGACACCACCTGGGGCCTGCGCTGGGCTGGGAGGCGGCAGAGCACCAGCAGCCTGAGGGCCGCACTTTGTCAAGCGCTTCCTTGGCACCTTGAGAAGCGTTCATGTCCGCTGTGTACCAGCGCGGACGGCCCCAAGCGCGGGGGTGCACAAGGCGGTCCCCTCAGTCCAGGCTGCGAGTCCGCGCGGAGAGGCGCCAAGGGAGGTCCAGGTGAGTGGTGAGCGGCTGGGCCAGACCATGCTGAGCCCAGCGCACTGGTCGGGGGCTCCCGGTCGGGGGGAGGCTGAGGTCAGGGGAGGGGGCCCCACCTCAGCGACGGCCAGCCCCCTTGTCCCCAGTCAACCCATACTTGTGGCCACGGGACTCTCTTCCACTAAAGGCGCTTCCGAGGTGGCCAGGAAGACTCACACCATGATGACCACCCTGAAGACCCTCAGACGCCTGGAATGGCAGGTCGGGCCCATCGGCCAGTCAGGTTAGAACTTTGAAAACCAAAAGTGTTTTGCAAATGCTTTACCCTTTGTTTTCGAGCTAAGGCTGTGCGGTATCACAAGTCAAGACACTTCTTTTCCTTTCTTTCCTTTCTTCTGTCCTTTCCTTTCTTCTGTTTTGTAAATAAATTCATTTGTATCATATTTTATATTCCACATATAAATGAAATCATTTGGTGTTTATCTTCGGCTTACTTCACTTACTATGATGATCTCTAGGTCCATCCATGTTGTTGCAAAAACTATTATTTCACTGCTTCTTTATAGCTGAGTAATTTTCCACTGCATGTATATATGCTACTACATTTCTAATAGGTTTCCAAGTGATACTCATGATGTGGCTCACTGCCATGTTTCAAGAAGTAGGTTATATACTATCAATATCTATTCCTAAAGCTTTGAGTTAGGTCTGTTCTAAACAAGATAGGATTCACCAAGGGAAAGTTTGGCTACTTCTGATGGAATTTTCTGAATAGACTATAGTTTATAGAACCAGTTTTTGTTATTATGTATAACAACTCATATGCATCTTAATATCATACCTGTGTATTTAAAATTCTATATTTTGAAAAGAACAAATCCTATACTGTGGTGAATGAGGAGTATCATTTGAACAGAAATTGTCTGTTCAAACCAGGGTCTAGCAGTCTGCCAGTAATCAACAGCCAGGAAGTGTTAATTTTACTTTAATCTTTTGTTTCCTTGGGGTATAATAAAATTGGGCATGATTCTTAAAATATAAATTAAAAAAAGTTCTGTTTAAAATGGACTTCCCTGGTGGCTCAGACGGTAAAGTGTCTGCCTCCAGTGCAGGAGACCCTGGTTCAATCTCTGGGTCAGGAAGATCTCCTGGAGAAGGAAATGGCAACCCACTCCAGTATTCTTGCCTGGAAAATCCCATGGATGGAGGAGCCTGGTGGGCTGTGGTCCATGGGGTCACAAAGAGTCGGACACAACTGAGCTACTTCACTTCCTTTCTGTTTAAAGTATCTAGACACTAGTTATTTACTGATAAAGGGTTAGTTCAGTGGATAAAAAATTGTGTAAAATAAGTTTCCAAAATATACTTCTATAGGTAAAGATTATCTCTTAGTAAAAGAGCAGTTATCTATTCAGTTCAGTTCAGCTCAGTTCAGTCTCTCAGTTGTGTCTGACTCTTTTTGACCCCATGGACTGCAGCACACCAGGCCTCCCTGTCCATTGCCGACTCCTGGAGTTTACTCAAACTCATTTTCTTGAAAATTCGCTGAAGTCATGGGACATTTTTCCTTGGTAAAAACTTTGCTCAGTGTGCTTAAACTCTGTGTGTGTGTGCGCCTGTGTGATATTAAGTCATCTTGTTATTTTAGAGACATAAACAGCAGTGCAAGAAAGGAATGATGAGAATAAGACACCAGCCCCCTTGAGAGGGTCAGACTGAGCACAGGTTCTCTGTGTGTGAGGTCAAGACTGACCCAGGAGCCTTGATCAGCCTTTTTTCTGTGAGGAGAGAGTATAAGGACAACCTGGGTAGAGGTGAATCTTCCACCAGGGTGTGGGGTGGGGGGAGGGGCAAGATATCTGGTCCTGTTTCACTCGGGAGCTGGTGAAAAAGGCCAGAGGACCCATAACACTCTAGATGAAGAGTACCCCAAGCTGGCTTCTCTGTGCCTGAGCTAAAGCCATATTCTAGAGAGGAAACTATGGCACCCTCTGGTCACCAGGATGGGCCAGATGTTCAAGAACAGCCTGCATTAGGCCCCTCTGGTTCAGTTCAGTTCAGTCGCTCAGTTGTGTCTGACTCTTGGTGACCCCATGGACCACAGCATGCCAGGCCTCCCTATCCATCACCAACTCCTGGAGTTTACCCAAACTCATGTCCATTGAGTTGATGATGCCATCCAACCATCTCATCCTCTGTCATCCCTTTCTTCTCCGGCTTTCAATCTTTCCCAGCATCAGGGTCTTTTCCAATGAGTCAGCTCTTTGCATCAGGTGGCCAAAGTATTGGAGTTCAACATAAGTTCTTCCAATGAATACCCAGGACTGATCCCCTTTAGGATGGACTGGTTGGATCTCCTTGCAGTCCAAGGGACTCTCAAGAGTCTTCTCCAACACCACAGTTCAAAAGCATCAATTCTTCTGCATTCAGCTTTCTTAATAGTCCAACTCTCACATCCATACATGACTACTGGAAAAACCATAGCCTTGACTCGATGGAATTTTGTTGACAAAGTGATGTCTCTGCTTTTTAATATGCTGTCTAGGTTGTCCATAACTTTCCCTCCAAGGAGTAAGTGTCTTTTAATGTCATGGCTACAGTCACTATCTGCAGTGATTTTTGAGCCCAGAAAAATAAAGGCACCTACTGTTTCCACTGTTTCCCCATCTATTTGCCATGAAGTGATGGGACCAGATGCCATGATCTTAGTTTTCTAAATATTGAGCTTTAAACCAACTTTTCCACTCTCCTTTTTCAGTTTCATCAAGAGGCTCTTTAGTTCTTCTTCACTTTCTGCCATAAGGGTGGTGTCATCTGCATATCTGAGGATATTGATATTTCTCCCAGCATTCTTGATTCCAGCTTGTGCTTCCTCCAGCCTAGTGTTTCTCATGATATACTCTGCATATAAGTTAAATAAGCAGGGTGACAATATACAGCGTTGATGTACTCCTTTTCCTATTTGGAACCATTCTCTTGTTCCATGTCCAGTTCTAACTGATGCTTCCTGACCTGCATACAGATTTCTCAAGAGGCAGGTCAGGTGGTCTGGTATTCACATCTCTTTCAGAATTTCCCACAGTTTATTGTGATCCACACAGTCAAAGGTTTTGGCATGGTTAATAAAGCAGAAATAGATGTTTTTCTGGAACTCTCTCTGGTTAGCAAGCAGTAGTTTCCTCCAGACCAGTTATGCCTGCAGGAACTTCAAGAGCATCCATGGCAGCCTGATTTAAAAATAAGAATTTAATGATAAAAATAGATGTCAACTATTTCAAGCTGAACAAATTTGTGCCTTTCTTCATCTCTATATCACCATTTCATCCTCTATGTGGGCATGAGGTATGTGGGCTTATAGGGCCAGATGGTGCAGCAGCTAAACAGTCAGAGAATGAGGAGAAATCCAAAGTTAACCAGAGAGTCATGTCTTATATTCTCTCAAGAAGTTATATCCCCGCCATGTTATCAGATGATGAAATGTTGTCTTTCCTCCAGGGGACTTTTTGAGAGGTTTCTCTCTCCCTTAAATTCTCAGTTTGTAAATATTAGCCCCAGAATGAATCCCTAAAATTTCCATGTTCTCTTAAAATACAGTGGCTTTTATAGTCAACGGATCTGTTCCCTTTTCCTTCTGTGTCCTCCAAAAAGTATCCCAAGGTTCACAAAATTTTAAATGAAGATATTAACTCCTGTTCTGTTGCATTGGCCTCATTCCGAGGTACTATATCATATTAAAGTGACATGAAACAATAAGATTAAAAGCCTGAGGCTCTGACTGTGCAGTAGAAATCCATGCTTAACTCAGTATCTCAGAAGTTCTAAAGTTGAGATCAGTTCTGAAGAGCCTGCTGAGAACCCTACAAGGATACCTTAGGTCATCCTTAGTCACACTTGATGACTCGATATATTTTGGATCATAGTAAATAAATCCCAGCTCAGTCCTGAATGCTAAATATTTTATATTTAAACCAAAGTCAATTAAGCCTTAGGAAGCATCACTACGAACAAAGCTAGTGGAGGTGATGGAATTCCAGTTGAGCTATTTCAAATCCTAAAAGATGATTCTGTGAAAGTGCTGCACTCAATATGCCAGCAAATTTGGAAAACTCAGCAGTGGCCACAGGACTGGAAAAGGTCAGTTTTCATTCCAATCCCAAAGAATGGCAATGCCAAAGAATGCTCAAACTACCGCACAATTGCACTCATCTCACATGCTAGTAAAGTAATGCTCAAAATTCTTCAAGCCAGGCTTCAGCAATATGTGAACCATGAACTTCCAGATGTTCAAACTTGTTTTAGAAAAGGCAGAGGAACCAGAGATCAAATTTCCATTGTCCCCTGGGTCATCAAAAAAGCAAGAGAGTTCCAGAAAAACATCTATTTCTGCTTTTTTGACTATGCCAAAGCCTTTGAGTGTGTGGATCACAATAAACTATGGGAAATTCTGAAAGATACGGAATACCAGACCACTTGACCCGCTTCTTGAGAAACCTGTATGCAGGTCAGGAAGCATCAGTTAGAACTGGATATGGAACAACGGACTGGTTCCAAATAGGAAAAGGAGTACATCAACGCTGTATATTGTCACCCTGCTTATTTAACTTCTATGCAGAGTACATCATGAGAAACGCTGGGCTGGGAGAAACACAAGCTGGAATCAAGAATGCTGGGAGAAATATCAGTAACCTCAGATATGCAGATGACACCACCCTTATGGCAGAAAGTGAAGAAGAACTAAAGAGCCTCTTGATGAAACTGAAAAAGGAGAGTAGAAAAGTTGGCTTAAAGCTCAACATTCAGAAAACTAAGATCACTGCATCCGGTCCCATCACTTCATGGTAAATAGATGGGGAAACAGTGGAAACAGTGGCAGACTTTCTTTTCTTGGGCTCCAAAATCACTGCAGATGGTGATTGCAGCCATGAAATTAAATGATGCTTGCTCCTTGGAGGGAAAGTTATGGACAACCTAGACAGCATATTAAAAAGCAGAGACATTACTTTGCCATCAAAGGTCCATCTAGTCAAGGCTATGGTTTTTCCAGTAGTCATGTATGCTTGTGAGATTTGGACTATTAAGAAAGCTGAATGCAGAAGAATTGATGCTTTTGAACTGTGGTGTTGGCGAAGACTCTTGAGAGCCCCTTGGACTGCAAGGAGATCCAACCAGTCCATCCTGAAGGAGATCAGTCCTGGGTATTCATTGGAAGGACTGATGCTGAAGCTGAAACTCCAGTACTTTGGTCACCTGATATGAAGAGCTGACTCTTTTGAAAAGGCCCTCATGCTGGGAAAGATTGAGGGCAGGAGGAGGAGGGGATGACAGAGGATGAGATGGTTGGATTGCATCATCAACTCAATGGACTTGAGTTTGGGTGTACTCCAGGAGTTGGTGATGGATAGGGAGGCCTGGCATGCTGTGGTTCATGGGGTCACGAATAGTCGGACACAACTGAGTGACTGAACTGAGTGACTGACTGACTAAAATTGCATTCCTGCCTGAGTTCCTTGAAATCTCCTACCTCCAGTTGCTCTAATCATATAATTCTCTGAATTTCTTTCTTCTTTACCTGCTCTGCATTAAAGTCTTTGACAGGAATGTGTGACTAGTAGTCATTTGTGCTGTTAAAGAAACTGAGGGTCAGAGAGATTGCTCTTTCTGCATACAGATTGTTCTCAAAGCATACAGATAAAAGGGCTCATTTGAACTCAGGCCTTTTCAACAAACCACAAGTAATACGTTAGCCTTTCCATGAGCCAGTATTCCTTCCTGCCGGGATAGTCACTGTCTCAGATTTTGAAATCTTGGAGAGCAGTAGTTGTATCTCATTTGTTCCCAAGTGTTCTGTACCAGATGCAATGTGGCCAAAATGGCTCTTCATAAAATGTTTATTGTATTGGGTTGGCTGAATGAACTTTTTAGCCAATCCAGTATCAAACAGCTGGGCAGTAAGTGTGAAGATACTTTGGTTTGGGAGGAAATTTTGGCTCCCCCTAATTCCTACTCAAGTTAGCAGCTTCTTCTCTATCCTGATATACCTTCAACAAGGAAACAGAAGTATCCATTTGTGTGGACAGCACAGGCATACCTGAGCACTCCCTGATTTGTGCTTTCAAGGCAAGAGTCTGATAAGAAGATACATGGCACTTACAATTACTTCTGCCTTCCCATTCTCTCCTAGCTGACTGAACCATGACCACAGTATCTCTATTGCAGTAGTCAATGAATAGGAGAATCTTAATTACTTCTTTGACTAGTGGCATTTTTTTTTTCCCTTAAGAAACCCCTTGAACCTGGTAATACTAGATACTTAAAAATACTTGAGTCATAAAATCTCAGAAGATGATTAATGACAAAAGGGAATTAGTCTAATCCCTGTGTGTTATTGATGATAATATAAAATCAAAACGAAGGGGAGTTACTTGATCTTAGTTATCAAAGCAACAGATTTTTGCTAGCTTGACTGAACTGAGATAGAAAATGACTTGCCCTCCCTAAAATCTATTATCCAAATGGAGATTGAATATAACTGCTCTGGAGAATGTCTAGAGCAGTTAAGCATTTGACCCAAAGAAATTCAAATTAAATATGAAAGTGGTGATAGGGCCCTTGAGGAAATACTTCTGCTGGACTTGACACCCCTGACCTGTTAAAGATCAGCTACTCATTGGTTAATGCCCAGGGTCAAGATTATAGATGTCTAACAAGAAGGGCTACAGGGAAATGCTTTCTCATCATGAGCCAAGGTTAATGTGGGTATTTATAGGAAACTCAGGAGGCTATAATATCAGTAGTATTAGTCACACAGCCTGGGTTTTGTCACTTTCAAGATTAAATAACACATGATGACTGAGAGGCTTAATGTATAAGGTAGGGACACATATCTTTCAATTTTCTTTAAAGGTTTATGTGTGTTAATAAAAATGAAGTGAAAGTGAAGTCGCTCAGTCATGTCTGACTCTTTGTGACCCCATGGACTGTAGCCTACCAGGCTCCTCCATCCATGGGATTTTCCAGGCAAGAGTGCTGGAGTGGGCTGCCATTTCCTTTTCCAGGCGATCTTCCTGACCCAGGGATTGAACCCAGGTCTCCCACATTGCAGGCAGACGCTTTACCATCTGAGCCACCAGGGAAGTTTGTATTAGTAAAGGATAATACAAATATGTATCCCAATGCAAAGTATATTCAAATGTTGACATAATGGAGAATCACTGGATGATATTTAAGAAATATAAGTTGTTCTAATAACCACAATTTAAAAAATCAGTAAACTAGTATATCAGTAAACTGTCAAATGATAGTATTCATCATGTTGCATCAAAAATTAAGGATTCTATCATCCTAAACATATACTTCTCAAACATAATTTGTTGCATAGTATTTCCTGAAAAATATAAAAAGTAATTTATTTTACTGTCTATGCATGTTGCAGGAGGAATGCCATTAGTGTTTTCCAATGATTTTATATGTCTGAATCCTGAGGCAGAGAACTTGAAAGGAAGAGAGATTCATTCAACCTAAGTTTTAACAAGCACTATGTTTTAGAAATGGATAATTACTGATCTTATAAGACTTGGCCAGCTTCAATGTTAAGGAAGGAAGCCAATAAAACGAATCAAGAAAAAACTAGACTGTCATGAGTGCAGATATGGTCCAAGCAGTGTGCTTAATTCTTCACACATATTATCATGTGATCCTCATGATAATTTTGGGAATAGGTATAACCATCTTAATTTTTACGGATGAAGCAAAGAGAAGTTAAATGATATAAGTACATGACCTATGACAAAACCTACATTTGATCCCTTGATTTTCTGACACATAAAGCCATACTCTTTCCTTAACCCCTGGTGTCTAAGATTTGCTGACTGTATGTACACAAATAAATCAATGACCCATTAATAGGGGTATTAAGTAGTTGTCACATCACAATAGTAGTGAAACTAAAATAGTCGGAGCACATTCTTAAGAATGGCCCAGTCATATTTAAGGTGCTGAGCTTCTCCTAGCAAAACTGTTGTGAGGAAAATGAAATTTATTGACATGTATGCAATCATAGATTCAGACATTTTTTTATCTTGAATACTTCTTGAGATCTTTTAATCTAACTATTAATTTTACAGAGGAGAAAGATGATATCCAGGAGGTGGCATGCTTCACCCAAAGTAAGGAAGTAGGAAACTGAGACCTCAAGACACCTAATTATAATCCTTGTTGTCTTATGACTATTTCACAATTCTTCTATTACCCAGACAGTTTCAGAACATAGAGAATCAATTCCAAGTGACATTTTCTGAATTCCATTACTTTACTCAGGGAAAGAATATCAGGGGGCTAAGAGTCATGCAGCTAGAGCCTGGAGTTTAGAGGATGTGGGGGAACCAGAAGTAAAATAACATTAGCACTGGACACTGGATGGACAGATTGTTGAGTTCCCTTCGCCCTTATTCATGAAGGGCATCAGTAAAGAGTGGAATATATCATGAGTATCAGGCTAAATTCTGATAACATTGGGAAGTAGCAGACAACTTGGTGAGGTTCCTGACTGTGTGGCAAACATCTTCCATACATTGAGCTGGCCTTTAGATTTGAGCTTGCCTGAAAATATATTCAGGTATCCCATTAAGTACTGTGAAGAAGCAGCATGCTTCCTGCAGTATGTTCTAATATTAATAGTTAGGGGGAAGAAATGAGAAACTCAGTTATCTCCTCTCTGGGAAAGGAATGGAACAGCTAATTTTACTTCTGTTTATTAGATGTTGGGACCTGTGGTCAGCCTGGTTAGTTGGATGTTCATCAAGTTTCAGGTGCTTATCATGCCCATAGGAATAGGTCTCAATGCATCATAAGGGAAACCAAGCCCTTTGACATGAACACAGATGATGACATAAGGGCTGAAGAGAACCACATGCTATCAGAACAGAACAAGGTAAACTGTCTGTCAGATGGCTTGGCTGCAATCTTTGCTAAAGAAAGATACTCCATAGCTGAATAGCAATATGGCACAATCAAAATTTCTTTGTGGATGGCATAAAAAGCACCTGAGCTCAAATATTTGACCTCCTTAAATATAAGGGAATGTCTTGATTCATAATGAGAAAATACATACTGAACAATTTTAAGACAATATGAGCCATTACCACAGCAAGGCAGTTGTTACTACAAAGCAGTTTATACTACAAATGAGGGGTAAATATGGGTGGACGTTTAAACTCTTCACAGAATCTTAGAAAATTCATAGTTAGAACTACTTTTAAATGACATAAAACTATAAAGAGGAGAGAGATATGTTTCCCAAAGTTGTTTGAGACACAGCACTTTTAAAATCAGTATCCAATGTAAATACTAAAAGCTTTTAATCTTAAGCCACAAGTGTGTGTTAAGTTACCTCAGTCATGTCCGACTCTTTGTGACCCCATGGACTGTAGCCCGTCACATTCCTCTGCCCATGGGATTCTCCAGGAAAGAATACTGGAGTGTGTTGCCATTTCCCTCCTCCAGGGTATCTTACCAACTCAGGGATCAAACCCGCATCTCTGTAACTCTTGCCTTATAAGCGGATTCTTGGCCACTGAGTCACTGGGGAAGCCACGACTACCATTTACTTAATTTTAAACCAATATTTTAAATCATCCTTGACATGTATATTTATGATCTCTAAGACTTAACTTCAAAACAGTAACTTACTATGTTGTTTCATAGTATCATCAGTCTTCTTAACAATGATACTCTAGTTGATTTGCAATTGCTGAGACATATCCCTCAGAACAAAAACCAAATGTGTTTAAATTTCTAGTCCTGTTTTAATTTAAAAATATGATTTGACATATTTTATAAGCCAGAGGCCATAATGTTTATGAATGTAGGCTCTAGAGAGAAATAGCCCATGTTGAAATGTTGATTTTTCTAGATCATAGTTGTTGAAACTTGCACTGTTGTCTCCTCAGTTTCCTCATCTGAAAAATGAAGTGATAATATTAATAGCATCTGCCTCACAGAACTAAAAGAAAATCTAAGTAAGGAGCACAACCTTAAGCATTATTAGCACTTGATGATTTGTATTTTTATTAGCATCCCAAGCTAATAACGGTTGACACAATTTCACAATAATGTGCTTTCCCTAGATTATTTGCTTGTTAGTTTTGTTTTGTTTAAAATAACTGAGTGTGTGCTATATAGTAGGTCCTTATTGATTATCTGTTTTATATATAGTGGTGTGACTACGTTAATACGAATCTCCTAATTGAGAGCTGTATTCAATATTTTGTAGTAACCTATAAGGGAAAAGAATCTGAAAAAGAATATATATCTGAATTACTTTTTTTGTATGCCTGAAACTAATACAGTATTGTAGATGTATATTTCAATAGAAAAAATGAGTAAAAAAAACTGAAAGAGTGTCATAATTGCAGATAATTTATAAGCCTTCAAAAATCAACTTCCTATTTTATGAGAGATATCAAAGAAACTTCTACCTTCAAATTTTTATATCTTCAGTATTAAAGAATAAAGAAAAGAAAGTAATCAGTGCTTTGGCTTCATCATGAAAGAAGCCAAACTATTTCTTTGGGCTTTTGCCAAGGCTTGCTATTATCCCTCACAGTTAAAAGGCCATGGCCACAGTAACCTCAAATTTATTTCTATGACTCCTTGCAATAACCTTCTCATTGAAAGTATCCAAAAGAATATTTTTTATTACAAATCCTAGAGTATGTTTAACGGGAGCAAAACAAAAAAAATACTCAGTTCAATTTTAGCAAAGTCCAGAGTATATTAATGACAAGATTAGGTTATGAACCCTTATCTAACACAGAAATATAGATGCCCCACTACTATTCTTGAATTGAGGAGAGAGATCAGCAAATATACCTGCAGAAAAGCTCTAAATCGCTATGCTGTATTTGCTAAGCAAAGGAAACTTTGGTTGCAGAACTCAATCATTTAGACAAACCAGGGAACCAATTTTATACAGTATTTTGGGGATGCATGGGTTCAGAGATTGCCTGACTTAAAGGCACAGTGATGGAAGGTTGGTTTAGAGATTGGCTGACTTTCATAAGCAAGGTAGAATTTAAGGTGGATGGAGTAAGATATGGTCATAAGATCTAGGGCTAGAGTCTATGTCATTAAAATTGTATTTTGTTCAGTGTGGCTTTTTTGCAGTAATTTTGAATTTTAAAAAGATATTGCTTTATAATATAGGCAAGCACCAGAGATATTGATCTGGATTTGGTTCCAGATCACCACAGTAAAATAAATATCACAATAGAGTGGGTCACACAGATATTTTGGCTTCCCCCTGGATATAAGAGTTATATTTACACTATCTTGTAGTCAATTTGATGTACAATTGCCTTGTCTTAAAATCAACACACATTCCTTAGTTAAAAAGTACCTATTACTAAAAAATGCTAATCACAATCTGAGCTTTCAGGGAGTTGTCATCTTTTTACAGTAATAACATAAAAGATGATCGATCTTCAGTTACCATAAAAGTATAATGATAAGTTTTAAATATTGTGAGAATTACCAAAATGCGGCAGTGAGATATGAAGAGGGTAAGTGCTATTGATAAATAAGGTACCAATAGGCTAATCAGTCTATTGCAGTAAATACAGGGCTGCCATAAACTTTCAATTTGTAAAAACCAAAACCAAACAAAACACAATATTGGTAACGTGTGGTAAAGCAAAGCACCGTATAAGAAGGCGCGCCTTTATTTGATTACTGTGTTGTTTGACGCTTCCTGAAATTTTGTGTCTGAGTTGAGTGCCTTACTCTCCTCACCCTAGTTCTGCCTTGTCTGAAGCAAGGATTCCGAAGTAGGGCTGACATTGACTGAGAGGGGTTGGTTAACATCCAGTTCTACTTTTACTTGGAGTTAGAGTCAGTGAACAGTCAGTATGTTTTTTAAAAAGGGTTGTAGCATTTTATTCTCATTATATTACAATTATTATAAAATCTGAATGATTATCTACTACTATGTTTCAATATTTCAAGCCAGATATTGAAATGTTGAGAAGAATAAAAGGAAGAGAGCATGCTTATAGTCCCTCTTTATTCTGCTCAGTGTCTGTTCTAAACCTTCTCTACTTTCTCTAGATCTTCGGCTTACCCCCTCACCTCCTCTTTCTTGAACAATTTTAAGCATGCTGTCTCTTCTGTGTCTGTTTGCAGTCTATCCCTGTCTACATTGTCAAAGGAATAGAAGGCTACATTTCTGTCCAAAACTAATTATTCCACAAGGCATTGAATCCCATGCTCTTCTATCTTTTCTTTTTATATTTTTGTTTTTCAATTATATTTTGAACTCAGGGATGGTTCCGCAGATCTGTCTATAAAAGTAGCGTTCATTGAGAACCTCATGATTCTAGTTTTTAAGCTTGATTTTTTAACTTTCAAACTTATTCCAACATTCATTTTCACAGTTTCTATGTTTCGTCTCCATGTCTGCACCATGGTTCACTGTAGTCATTTTTACCATTTCTACCCACATTACCAATTTAGCTTCTCTTCACTCACAAGCAACTCTGACAACAACTAATATCCAATTTCAATGGAAAAGGTTAGATCTGTATTTTACTTGAACTTTGCAAGTTTAATACCAAATATCACTGACTGTTTAATCTTTAGAACTCTTTTGCCTTGACATTACCATTTGGATGTTCTATTTGTCCTGTGTGTGTATGTTAGGTCATTCTAGTCATGTCCGACTCTTTGCAACTCTATGGAATGTAGCCCGACTGGCTCCTCTGTCCATGGAATTCTCTAGGCAAGAATACTGGAGTGGGTTGCCATGCCCTCCTCCAGGGGATCCTCCCAACTCAGGGATCGAACCTGCTTTCTTATGTTTCCTCCTTTGGCAGGTGGGTTCTCTACCGCTAGGACTACATGGAAAATTCTCTATTTTTCTTACCGTTTCTCTTTGTTTTGCTTCCTCATTTTCTATTACTTTGCTCATTCTTTGTACCCCTCCAAATTCTCACTCCTAGCCTTCTTTTTCTAAGTTAAATAATATCTCTGGATAATCTTTAACATGGCAATGGCTTAAAATATGTTTATGCTAATGACTCATAAGCTTGCCTCACCAGCCAAGACATCTTCCAGGTGAATCACACTCATACTTGCACATTTCACAAGATATATAGGAGGAAGACAATTAGCTCATCTTTAAATGTTTTGAATTATTGGATCATCTAGTTTTAATTATCTTAGTGAAGATGATCAGCAATAACCCTTAACTTTTCTTTTACTGCTTTCCAAAGTCAAGTATTAATTAGTTACTATTAATAGTCATTGCCTCCTTTCTCTATTTCTCTGCCTTCATCACTTCTCACTCGGCCTATTTAAATAGCTTCTGGAGCACATATCTGACTCCAGCTCAATCAATCCTCCGGAGATTCAGCAAGGAGTCTTCAAAATGCAAATGTAACCAATTACTTGATTAATATACATATTGGTGATTTCCATTTCCTGTAGGACAAAGTCCTACGCATAAATGAAAAGGCCTTTCATAATCTATTCCTTCTCTCATATTTGGAATACGCAATACATTAAGTAAGGTGCATAAATCTTAGGTATAAAGCTCAATGAATTATTACATGCATATACCTTGTGTAACCACCTACAAGATATAGACTACTTGCAGTATCCAAAAAAACTCTCCTGGACCCTTTCCCAGTCAGTGTTTCCCCAGAAACTTCTGACTTCAATCACCTTACTTATTCTTGAAGATCTCTGTACAATTGTACAGTGTGCACTATGCGTCTTTCCTCTCTTATTAAATATAATATCTGTGACATTCATTTCATTATTGTGTATGTAAAACTAGTTCATCTTGACAATGGAGAAAACATCTTACTGTAGAGGTAACTTTTTCTTTTTGGCTCTATTCATATTGGGCTTCCTTGATAGCTTAGTTGGTAAAGAATCTACCAGCATTTCTTTTGTCATCAGTTTATTTAATCTTTTTCATTTTTAGGATCAGGATTGGTAGCTTCTGATGATTCCCTGACATAAGCAATGAATTCCAGACAGTTGCAAATATCCTGTGCTCATACTTAGTAAAAATACATATTGCCATCTCTATCTGTTGAGACTAACCAAAAATATTCATTGTTTCTTCACTTGCAAACTTTTTTTTTATCAAATCACAGTGAAACATGTGATGATCTCTGTTATAGTGGGTGAAGGAAATTGTTTAAGGAAAGTAGGGATCAGAGCATCCTGTAGAGTGATCAGACAGAAGATATTAAGTCCTTGGCCAATAAGGTGAAGGGCTAATTTACTTCAACCAAAAGGCATACAGTTCAAAGGAGTGTACATTATTTCTCTGTAAATAAGAAATAAAATACTTGCAAATAAGTCTCTTTTTTTCTGAGCCATTTATTATAATACTGTATATATTTATGTGTGTTGCTTTGGAACAGAATGTATAGATGAGGAAACAGGAGAAAGAAAGTGTAATTCACATATACAATTTGCGATCTGAATGTTTTTAGACAATGAAACCCCCAAAATGTTTGAGAAGGGCAGATATATAGAAGAACTTTGAATGCAAGCGGGTTTGAGTTTGGATTTACTCTCACTCTGAACAAACCATTCCTCTTTCTGAAGTTACTTTTATTCATTTTCCATAAAATTGATAATAGTATTCACTATTCAGGGTTTTCCTGAGGTTTCGATGAAAGGATGCCTGTTAAAATGCTCCATAAATGAGGAATTCCATTTAATTACACTATTGATCAATTGAGCCATAATGGGGTGTTTATTAAAGATGCAGAGTATATATTACACATAATTTAGGTTAGGGTGATTTTATGGAATGTTCTTCAAGGCTGGTATATACCATCATAATAATCATAGACTTAGTAATAGTGGTGGTAATAGTATTAGTCAGAGGAGTAGTAGTAGTAGTTAGAACTAGTAAATGGATAGGAGAGAAATCACCTTAATCTTTTAATGGCAAAAAGATACTAATTTAAGATCACTTACACTTACTCCTTGGAAGGAAAGTTATGACCAACCTAGACAGCATATTAAAAAGCAGAGACATTACTTTGCCAACAAAGGTCCGTCTAGTCAGGGCTATGGTTTTTCCAATGGTCATGTATGGATGTGAGAGTTGGACTGTGAAGAAAGCTGAGTGCCGAAGAATTGATGCTTTTGAACTGTGGTGTTGGAGAAGACTCTTGAGAGCCCCTTGGACTGCAAGGAGATCCAACCAGTCCATCCTAAAGCAGATCAGTCCTGGGTGTTCATTGGAAGGACTGATGTTGAAGCTGAAACTCCAATATTTTGGCCACCTGATGTGAAGAGCTGACTCATTTGAAAAGACCCCGATGCTGGGAAAGATTGAGGGCAAGGGGAGAAGGGGATGACAGAGGATAAGATGGTTGGATGGCATCACTGACTCAATGGACATGGGTTTAGGTGGACTCCGGGAGTTGGTGATGGACAGGGAGGCCTGGCATGCTACAGTTCATGGGGTCGCAAAGAGTTGGACATGACTGGGCAACTGAACTGAACTAAACACTTTTTGGTTGACAAATTACATGGACACTGCATAAATGATAAATAGTCAAACCAGTTTATCAGATGATGTTAACAGGACTCAAGTACTTGTTTCCTTACAACTTTTTTCTTTGATCACACAATCAGAAATAAAGCTAAAATTAGGATGCAAGTTTCCAAACTCTGAGTTCAGATATTCATTCATGAGTTAATGATTTTTAGTACCCTCATCCATCTTTGCTTCCTGTTCTTGATAAATTTGTCATCAGAAAAGTGGAGACTCTTGTTGTCTCTTAATATAATTGATAAGCAGAAATTATAGAATTCAGCTTAGAGAAAAACTGAGCAGAAAATCCTTTTATGATCTTTTGTGTTTTTAATTCTCTTGTGACTGAAACTAGGAAATTCCTGACAGCACATCCACAAAAACTTTGTCCAGTTGAGTTTTAAATAACTTACTTTGTTGGTCTCTTACTGTTGCTCCTGGGAACTTGTTCTGTCATGTAATAGAACTGAAGGTTAGGAAGTTCTTCTTGATATAACGTGTTATACCTAGGCTCAATTTTTGAGAAAATTACCTCTGCACAATTTCACCTCCATAAAGAAATCAATGGAAGTCAAAAGGAAAAAGAAAAAAAAGCACTTGGCAGGTGGATAGGATTAGGGCATTGTGGAGGGAAGCAGCACTGATAGAACACCTGCCAGGGAATAAAGGAAGTGGGTGAAGTCAGGTTGCACCCAAAGAAAAGACTGTTTGGAGAGAAAAATAGTTCCAGTTGAATCTTGAAGAGCAACGCCATCATTGGAATCAGTGGAGAATGCTGTCCTTAATTGATGCCACTTTCTTAGCTGAAATGATCCTCGAGATGCTGACTTTAGCAACATCTAGGGGTACATTTAACTTTCAGATTTTTAACCTCAAATTAATATTTAATGCATTTAAATATCCATTTCTATTCAGGTTAACAGGCATAATATGGCTGACATCAGCCATGGGAACATTTGGAGTGGGAGTGGGAGAAACAATTGAATTCTGCTCCAGGTTTTAATACCTATTACTTTCTCACTGAGACCCACTTATCTCAACCACCCTCATCATGTTTCCATGATTATCGTCTTTGAACTTTTAGTACTCAACCTCAAAGCAGTGCATTTGGAAAACTAGTGTCTTAAGAACAGACATACAGAAGACAAGATGGCTCTAAGGAACCTTTTTTTTTTCTTTTTTTCTTTGCCTGTCTATTCTGGCAGTCAAGGACAATTTCTCTCGATGAATTTTATAAAGATAAAAGTATGAGATAAAAATTTAGGGTACCTTTGGGAAAGACATCTACAAAGGAGAGAAAATTCACAGTATTATTCATGCAAGCCAGTTTGAGGTATGCTCTAATTCAAAGCTAAGTCTTGCTATATTTTATATACATAATGTGCTGAAGTTTCCAAACTCCAGCAAGTTCAAATGCAAAGGGTTACATCACTTTGGGGATAAAACTCAAATTTGTCAATTTGATGAAGGGAGCACTGCATGATCTGGCTCTTGTCTGTCTCTCCAGCCTGACCTCTGACCAGTCTAACCTGCCTTCTGGCCATACTGGCCAGTGTGGACTTCGTCAAATGTGCCATGCCTTCTCCTGCTGCAAGAGTTCCACATACTACAGTTCTCTGGATTTTAATGACTCCTCCTCTTCGCTACTTCATCCTCTTTCTTTTCTACTTACTGTTCGGAGCATTTATAATTTTCATATTCTCAGGAAAATCACCATCACATCAGGTCCCCTTATTTTGTGAGTGAGTTCCCGTATCACACAGAACTTTTCCTAAAATAGGTGTAATAAAATATGCTCCCAGTAGAAAATGTATAAATACATCCCTTATACTTTAAGCTCCATGAAGCCGAAGTCCTCCTCTCATTTGTTCATTACTATAGCATTAGTGCCATCTTAGTACCTACTGAATGCTTTTGTTGAATAAATATGCATATTATAGCTTAGAATAAAAAAGTGCCTATTTGTCATAAGATGTGACACATCTGGGGATAGCTGAATAGAACTTTTAATAGCTATCTGTTTTGAAATGAGTAAACAAAACCTTTCCCATAAGTAAATTAGTTTGCTGCCTGCTTGAGTCATCAAAAAAAGTGAAAGTGAAAGTCTCTCAGTCATGTCCAATTCTTTGTGATCCCATGGCCTGTAGCCCACCAGGCTCCTCTATCCATGGAATTCTCCAGGCAAGAATACTGGAGTGGGTAACCATTCCTTTCTCCAGGAAATCTTCCTGACCCAGGGAACATACCTTGGTCTCCTGCAAAGTAGGCAGATTCTTTACCTTCTGAGCCACCAGGGAACCTGCTTGAATCTTCAAACCCATATTCCAAAAATAAATACACATACTTTCTTCCCTATAGCTAAACAAGCCTCAGTTCAGTTCAGTTCAGTCACTCAGTCATGTCCGACTCTTTGCGAACCCATGAATCGCAGCACACCAGGCCTCCCTGTCCATCACCAGCTCTGGGAGTTTACCCAAACTATGTCCATCGAGTCGGTGATGCCATCCAGCCATCTCATCCTCTGTCGTCCCCTTCTCCTCCTGCCCCCAATCCCTCCCAGCATCAGTCTTTTCCAATGAGTCAACTCTTCACATCAGGTGGCCAAAGTATTGGAGTTTCAGCTTCAACATCAGTCCTTCCAATGAACACCCAGGACTGACCTCCTTTAGGATGGACTGGTTGGATCTCCTTGCTGTCCAAGGGACTCTCAGGAGTCTCCTCCAACACCACAGTTCAAAAGTATCAATTTTTCGGTGCTCAGCTTTCTTCACAGTCCAACTCTCACATCCATACATGACCACTGGAAAAACCATAGCCTTGACTAGATGGACATTTGTTGGCAAAGTAATGTCTCTGCTTTTAAATATGCTATCTAGGTTGGTCATAACTTTCCTTCCAAGGAGTAAGCATCTTTTAATTTCATGGCTGCAGTCACCATCTGCAGTGATTTTGGAGCCCAGTAAAATAAAGTCTGCCACTGTTTCCACTGTCTCCCCATCTATTTCCCATGAGGTGATGGGACCAGATGTCATGATCTTAGTTTTCTGAATGTTGAGCTTTAAGTCAACTTTTCCACTAGCCTACATAATCATTTAACTTCTCCTCAACATTCTTTCCATTTACACACATACCTATGTGTATAATATACATATACATATGTATATATAAAAAATATATATCCATTTTATAATATAAAATGTAAACATGTTGAGACAGGACTGTACCACAGGAGTCAGTGCACTGTTAAATAATGCTTCCAATACTATTTAAGGATAATAGCTTCAATATATGTCTTGGGAAATGAAGAGGCTCTCAGAATACTTTTATCTTTGTAACTGCTAGATAGCTGTGATATTTAGATTCAAATAGCCAAGTGCGTTACAAGACTAAAGAGATTCTCTGGTAGTTCATAGATATATAAAAGCCATATATATCTTTTAGAAGCCCTTTTTTCCCCCCAAAATTATGAGTAAAGGGAAAAGATCAGTAGAATTTCCACTGGCTTATGTAAAAATAAGCGATCCTAGTTTGGGGAGGAAAATAACTGCTCAAGGGGCATTATTCGGATAAAGGCACCTTAAAATGTGGAGAAGTGAGAATGAGTAAAGAATGACAAAGCCCCCAGGGGGAAGACAATAGGGCTTAGCATGTATGCAAGTAGGGGCACAATTGTCACCATGCTAAGGCTGAGTTGAGGAAGAGCTTCTAGGACCGATATTTGAACACTCAAAATGGTAGATATAAAAACTGGAGCTTACGGTTGCAACTTTTCTAATGCCTAAAGATGAAATATGATGTTCAGCAGTAGTTAAAAAACATACACCCCAAATTGATTATCACCAATACTAAATTGAAGGGTTCAAGAAGGGGGTTCCAGTGAGAGTGGGCTAACGGAACCAGTTTATGAGTACTTCCATAATTCCCCCAACAAACAGAGATCCCTTCAGTTGGATTCCTCTTGTATTCACTGTTTGTTTTACTCAGATGGTAATGACATTTTGATACTTCAGGTGATGATTATCTTTCGACTGTAGTCAGCCTCATCTATCCAACAAGGTTAAGTAGACAAGGGTCAATGAGACTGTGGGCCACCTCCCATTATTCTGCTGGCCAACATAGTACATGGCCCAAAACATAGTGCTTATAAAGGAATATTAAGTTTTAAAATAGCCTTGTTCTATATACATCCAAGTAACAGTCATTCCCAAGGTCTAGAATCCTGTTCCGGATGGTGTTTTTCCTAGTGTTGGACGTGCAGCAGAATCATTATTTTCAGATCTAGCTGTGTGGTGCAGATACTCTCTGGTGGAATATCATAGCAGTCACAGCATGTTTGTCATAAAACTGTAATAGATGAATTATCTTTCTTCTTTCTTCTCTCTGCTTTGAAGAAAAATTGGATCTTGACAGTGCAGGTAGTCTAGATTTGCTCACTAGTGTTTACTCAAGTAGTGTTATTTCTAGGTTTTACCTTTGGTTTTCTGCTAGGCATTCCTGGACCCTAGGGTATATGAGAACTCTGAGAGGGTATTTTCATTTTCACATTGAAACTTGCTTTTTTAGAAGTTGTGGAAGCAATGGATTTGTTTTACTTTGTACTCGTGTCTGAAAGAAACTCATAATCACCCCTGTACCTGCCTCCTGTTTATGAGACTTGAAAGTTAAGCTTAGGTGCATGAAATGGAGTTAAAAGTGAGAAAAAATAAATCAAACCCTTAATCCACTTATGTTACTGTGAAATAATTATTAGGAAGTCAACTCATAGAAAATCCTATCTTTAATTTCAGCACCTAGGTTAGATGGCTTCCTTCGCAGCTCATTTGGTAAAGAAACTGCCTGCAGCGTAGGAGACCCAGGTTCGATTCCTGTGTCAGGAAAATCCCCTGGAGAAGGAAATGGCAAGCCACTCCCGTATTCTTGCCTGGAGAATCGCATGGATAGAGAAGCCTGGCAAGCTACAGTCCATGGGGTCACAAGAATTGGACATGACTTAGCAAAAAAACCACCACCAGGTTAGATGGCAGAACACAAGGTAAACTGTAATTAATTCTATAGCCATTAGATTTTGTTTTTTAAACAAACTTCCCTATGACAGAATGACTTAAAAAAAAAGCAACAACAGAAAAACAAAAATAGCTTCTTATATTGGTATGAATTACACATTACATGTCTGACTTACTGGGTTATTGCTTAGCTGTTTTGGGATGAGACCTTGGCTAGGATGACTGGAATGTCTGGAATACCTGGGATCACTGGTGTCTCTCCCCACATAGTCTCTTATTTACAGTAGATGGACTTTTTTATATCTTAGTAGCAAGATCCCAAGATACGTACGAATTGATGGGATAAGACAGTGAAATACTGCCTTATTTTTTTTAGGAGGGATCCCTCCACGTACTTGAGCTTCCAACTTAGTCACTCAATCATGTCTGACACTTTTGGGCTGTAGCCCACCAGGCTCCTCTGTCCGTGGGAATTTTCAGGCAAGAATCCTGGAGTAGGCTGACATTTTCTTCCTCTAGGGCATCTTCCTGATCCAGGGATCAAACGCATGTTTCCTGTGTCTGCTGCATTGCAGGCAGATTCCTTACCAGCTGAGCCATTCCTTACCAGCTAAGCCCTCAACTTCCAATGCACAATTCTTCTTGAAGCCTATTTATATGCCAGATTTCTATTGTCTAATTGCCCAAAGCAAGCCACATGTCTAAACCCAGAGCAACTGTGACAGCCTACTGAAGGACGTAAGCATGGACATAGGGAGGCAGCAACAGATGAGTGTCATTACTGCAACAGTCTGCCAGAGATTCTACTTACAGCTGTCACTCCCCAGCTTAATTCCCTTGAAAAACATTTCACACTGTTTTTTGAGGTCTTTGTTTCTTCATTTATAAAGTTAAAGTTTACACTAGATCAATTAGTTCTAAGACCTTTTCTAACAGAATTCAATAAACACATGACTGAAAAACTCAGAGCCTGATTGGGAATAGACCTGACCTAGTCTAGTAAATATCCATATATGAATGAATGAAAGATAAATGCCATTGGGTAATGTACTTAATTTCTACCTATAAAAATTAATTTTCAACAAGGATATAGTCATATGCAATGCTAATTACACATTAAATAAAATATAATAAAGTAGTAACTGCAAAAGAAGTATTTATTATAGCCAGACACTATGTTAAAAAAAATTCCCTTAGTGTCTTATCCTTAAAACAGTTCTAAAAAAAGGCTTATTATCTCCTATTAACAGATAATAAAATCAGACTTAAAGTGAAAAGGCTAGTAAGTCATGCTCTTATATTCAAACTCATATTTTTCCAATTTTGAGGCCACTATTCCTATACTTGGTATGGAGTGAACTAACCAAGTAGAGCACTTGTGTTTTCTACATTAATTCAGGAGATTCTAAAACTACTAGAAGAAACATTGTATAAGAACAGTGAAATGTTGACTTTTTTTTAGTAATATTTCATTATTTTTGTGGCATTTTCAATTTCATTCTGTCTTTGTGATGAGAAAAGTTAATCATCACACAATCAGTGGGTTCTATGCTATTACATGGAACTCCCTGCCTATATTGCTTGGCAAGTATAATAGGATCGGTTTTCTGACATTTAGACCTAGAAAAAGAAATTTTCTGTAAATAGTGAAGTGTTCCTTGTAGGAATGAAAGTCTCTAAAGTGCACATCAAAAAAAAGACACATTCTAAAATTTGGCTGCTAGGATTCTGTAGATAGCAAACTTCATCAACCCCATCACATGCACATATGCACACACATGACAGGTTCATTAGTAAGTATACTTAAGCTGACTCTGACTTCACGGCTCTTGCACTTAGAATCTTTGGAAAGTGCACAAAGGGCTCTGCCCAATCCAAGACCAAAGAGAACTACTATCACTTAAGGTAAGATAACTTGAGGATCCACTCTCTCCACTACATTATACTGCATTAAGTTATTGGGTTTAATGTGATGAATACCCAGTGAGTGACTCCCTAACCCATTGGCCTAGGAAGGACTGCAGAAATGTTCCTGTAAGGATGCATATCATTAAAGGATTCAGTCAACCCCAACCTCAGCCTGCAGTGTTTTTATAGATATAATCTTTGCTACCTGTAAAGCCCATTTGAACTTATTGAGTAAACTATTTTTGTTCCCTTTTTATTCTATGACTTTTTCTTGCTGTTTTTCATACAGAAGAAAAATTCAATAATCTTGAAGTTAACATGCTAGATCTAGACCCAGAAAGAATAGACTCAATGTATGTTTAACAAGTTGCTCATGTTCCTTGTAGGGTGTGCACTTTGAATTGTTTTTCTAGTAATGGAGTGGTGGTATCTTTAATTATTCATTCACCCTTGGGTGGTCTTCACATGCTATTGTGTGGAAGATACCAATTCCCCAAGACAATGGGCTCACTCAGAGACTCTCTCCATTGAGTTTCACAAGTAAAGCAAATTAAAGAGACAAAGTAGTTTGATTGCCTGGGGCTGGGAAGCTGGTCTCTGGGAATTGTTGACTGGCTTCAGTAGCACCCTGCCTTTCTACATTAGTTGAGCACATTTGGTTTCAAGTTATATTGTATCACTTGAACTAGTTAAAGATTAAAAATTACGATATATAGTAAAGATATAGTTGTTTCAGAGACAAATAAAAGCAGCTTCAGTTTTCTTTATCTATAGACCGGCTCCCTTTGCTCAAATCTCATGTGGAGTGGTTGTGTTCTGCTGTATAGATGATATTGTCAAAAGCAAGTTTTCAAGTCTCTGTTCTCAAGGATAGCACTTTGATTGACCCAGCTTGGGTCTAATACAATGGTAGGCTAATTATTTATCTTCCATTTTATTACTACTATGTAACAGATCCACACTTTCTCCTCACTGCCATGGCCACAGGGTTTGCAGAATGTAAATCCCTCTCCCAACTGAGTTTGGACTTCACCATGTGTCTTGGTTTAGCTAGTGGCATACTAGCAGTCATGACAGATAACAGTGTGAAGGCAGAAATGTGCCATATGAACATAAAGTATTGTACGAGGGAGTCTCAAGGCAGAATATTGAAAAGGTAAGCTGTTACTAGCTGAATTTGATAAGATTCACCAAAGCAGAGATAAGCTCAGGAACAATTCTATTTACAAACAGAATTGAAATATAGAGAGTTCAGAAATATGATGGTTGCAATATTATAAAATGATACTATCTCTAAACATTTAAATGATATGGCCTTTAGGACCAAACCCAAATCCTGTGTTTCTGAATATAGATACTGCTTGTTCTGATTTTATGACATTTTATTTTTGCAAGAAAATATATATTCAGACTCGTATTTTGTAAAGTTGCCCTTTAATACAATGTTACTGACAAATCTCTTTAAATCTCTGTGAAACATTTATCTTGATAGGTAATTTCTCCTGATTGACACTTAATATGTGAATTATGTAGATTTTTTTTTCTAATATCCACACCAAAAGTTAATTTGCTTAAAAATGTTTAGGGCTGCCCATGTTTCTAGTGTATTTAAATGACCTTTTTGAGTATGGCTGAGGGAATTTCTATATGGTTTTTGTTGCATAAATTATGTAATGGATCATCTATGATTCTAATTACTTTTTCTTTAAAGTAAAATAAGAAATTGGACAGTGAAAAAATTTGCAGGTGTTTTTATCATGTCTTTACAAAGTACATGGCAGTTTATATACCAACAGTTCTCTTTTCATAACTTTAGATCAGTACAATATTAACCACATAATTAAAATAATAAGTGCATAATTGTTGTGGCAAATAGACCCTAGAATGTTCCACCTTAATTATTCCCTCATTCCAGGTATTCACATTCTTGGGTAATCTTCTTTCCTGTAGTATAGTCTAATGACTTGCTTATAACCAATAGAACATGACAAAGGGGATGGAGTGCCACTTCCGTGATTAGCATACAGAAGACTGTGGCTTCTACCGTGCTATCAGAATCTTTGTTTTGCCCACCAGGCATTTACACTTTGATGAGGCAAGTTTCCATACTGCCGAAGTTCACATAGCTAGAGACTTTATGAAGCCTCCAACCAACAGTCAGCGGGAATTAAGGCCCTTAGTCTAACAACCCTCGAGGTACTGAATCCTGCCAACAGCTCATTGAGTTTCAAAGTAGATCTGTCCTCAGTTAAGCATTTAGATGAGACCCCAGACTTTGCTGCCAACTTTATTGCAACTTGTTAAACATTCTAAAGCAGAAGATCCAGTTATGCAATGCCCAGACTCCTGATATTCAGAAAGTGTGGAATAATAAATGTGTGATTTTTGAAGCAACTTCAAAAAAAGAAAAAGGAATCCAGAGCACTACTGTTAAGATCAAAGACATCATCAAGAAACCAAGGATGTGACTAGCATACTTTTTCTGATATCTCTAAAAGTATTAAGGTGGCATCTTGCAGATCCCTGTAGTTGTACAACTACATCCAGTTGGGCTTTAGAAATATTGAAAATGAAGTCTTGCAGAAGCCTGATACTTACAGAATCTAGAGAATCATGTATGAAAAAGTTGTAGTTGAGGTCTTTGTAATATAGAATAGACTTACATTAGTTGTGTAAATAAAAAGTCATTCAAATTTTTAACCATATATACAAAAGAGAATAAAACTGAGTAACTCCAAAATGTAACTGGCAAATGAGATATAAATAAGATATTACTCACAAGTTTCTTCCAGACATGCCTGCTTTTCATAGTTTATTCTGGGTCTCCTCTGTCACCTGAAATCTGATACATTCTTTACTTACTCTAAATTCCAGTTCCTGGGCAGCCTTGCATTGCTACAATCACCACATTGTATAATTCCTGCTTCTATCAGGCTCAAATAGATATGGAAGAAAATTGCATGGTCAAGTTACAAGCTGCCAAGGACAAGACTGTTAAAAGACAGAGAAGACAGGATGACTCATCATTTAATTGTGTTCATGTAGATTATTTGATGCCCTAGAGAGAACTTTAAATAAAAAATGAGCTCTGATCATCAAAGTACAAAGCAAAGGAAATGGAATCATCTTCCTTTTTACTTTTCTCCCCCTCTTCCTTCATTAAATTTGAAAAGTATGGCATCACTGAGGAGAGTCTCATCAATGCTTAATGTTTCCAGGTCATTTCACTGCTTATGAAGGGACTGCCCTCAGCTAGGAGACAACAGTGGATATGAGCATATAGGACAGTCAATTGGGCGATTGTGACACCTCTGCACTCATGTACTGCTACCTGAAAGCTCAGTCCTTGTGACTTAGACCATCACAGGACTCTGCAAGTTTAGATGTTCACAGGGCTCTGAAGATTTAGCCTGCGAGTCCAGGTGGATATCAGCGTGCACACCTTAGTCCTGAACTAAGAAATGGACTATGTATGTACCTATGAATATAAGCAGACCAGTTGATGAGCTGGATTTGGAATCAAGACATGTTTGCTCTGCAACTGACTTAAGAGGGCAAAACACACGCAGTGTTAGTTTTATTTTCCATCTATCAAATGGGGTTAAGGAAGTAAATGCTTTAACATTAACACAAGTGAGAAATTTTTATTCCCACCTCATAACTTCATGTCCAGTCATTCAAAACTTCACACTTTATGCTGCTCATGAAATCTGTGATACAGTGTCTTCTTGGCTAGGTTCGTTTGGAAAATTGGATCCAGAAGAACACACTTTCAAAGCATTAGTGAGCAATGGAGAAGGAGATGATACACTTGGGCTGCAGGGGGTTGGGTGTGGATTGCATTACACATATTGCCCCCCAAAAGAAAATCTAACCACCTAACCCCTCCTTCTTCTCATGGACTTGCTATACTTTTGGGCAATTCTGTTAACAGCATCGCTTTCTCTGGCTTTCTCCAAGGCAACACAGTAAGATCCTCCTTAGCTCTTTTTTTGGCCTTATTTTGAGGTTCTCTCCTATTTTCTCTTCTTTTTTACCCTTAATGTCAGGATACACAGATGATATGTCTGTTATAGCAGAAGAGATGAGGGTATCTAGCTTGCAATTCATGTCTTACTTTTTATTCCAATTCATAGACTTTCACATATTTGTAAAATATTGGGAAATCATGTATCTAATCATATCTAGTAAGGAATTAATATGTAGAATATATAAAAGACTGACACAACTCTACAGCAAAAAAAAAAAAGAAAAAAGAAAAGAAATGCTGAGTAAGAAATGGGCAGAGCATGCAAATAGATATTTTTCCAAAGAAGACATACATATAGATGGCCAACAGGCAAATGAGAAACATGAAAAATAATGTTTTCAAATACATATAACCTGGAGTGGAGGTAAGATGATAGAATAGAAGGAATTGGAGCTCAGTTTCTCCCAGAAATACATCTATATGTGGAATAATAGCTCACAGAATAGCTACTGAACACTGGCAGATCTCATAAACCTGCAAGAAGGATCACCAAGTAACCAGGTAGGACAAAAGAAAAAAAAAAAAGTTAGTACCTCTGCCCCTGGAGGGAGGGAGCTGGAAAAGAGGAAAGATTCTTCCTCCCTGGGAATCTTCTTCCCAGCTGGGAGATCAGCTGGGATAGGGAGGGAGCTTCAGAGGCTCAGAGAAGAGTGCAGCAGCTGATTTGCAGAAGGCAAAAACAGCACAGATAATCCTGGCTACCTTGCTGCCCTCCCCAGACAGAGATGTGCATCTATGGTGCATATGTGAGCTGGTGCCGAAACTCTGGCTTCAGCAGGGAGACCCAGGGAGAGGACTAGGGTTGGCTGAGTGGAGACAGCATAGAGGGACTGGAGTGTGATCCAGGCTGTAAGTGGGTATGTGCAGAACAGAGCCGGCGTCAGCCATAGAAGCTCAATTAGCAGCCTCATTCTTAGCCTGCTTACAGTGGGCAGGTCTCTACCTCTGTAATATATGTCCAGAAAGGTACTCCTGGTTTAATAACTAATAGCTATGCAACCCTGGTAGCTCAGCTGTATAGAATCCTCCTGCAACGCAAGAGACCCCTGTTTGATTGCTGCGTTGGGAAGATCCGAATAGGCTACCCACCCCAGTATTTTTGGACTTCCCTGGTGGCTCAGTCAGTAAAGAATCTGCCTGCAATGCAGAGACCTGGGTTCGATCCCTGAGTTGGGAAGATCCCCTGGAGAAGAGCATGGCAACCCACTCTAGTATTCTTGCCTGGAGAATCCCCTTGGACAGAGGCGCCTGGCAGACTGCAGTCCATGGGGTCACAAAGAGTCGGATACGAATGAGTGACTGGACACATGTAACCGTTAAATATCATCATGACAACCAAATTAAAAAATGAGCAAAGGACTGGAATAGACATTTTTTCCAAAGAAGATATGCAGATAGCCAGAAAGTACATGAAAACATCACTTGTCATTAGGGAAATGTAATTCATAACTACCATAAGATATCACCCCCCTACCCATTGGAAGAGTTACCAAAAAATGAAGTTATATATGGTGGTAAAGAAATGAAGAAACTGGAACACTTATTCATTGCTGGAGGGAAAGCAAAGTGATACAGTCACTGTGGTGAACGGTTTAGTGATTCCTCAGTGGTTTCCCAGGTGGTGCTAGCAATAAAGAAACTGCCTGCCGATTCAGGAGACGTGGGTTTGATCCCGGGATCAGGAAGATCCCCTGGAGGAGGAAATGGCAACCCACTCCAGTATTCTTTCCTGGAGAATCCTATGGACAGAGGAGACTGGCAGGCTACAGTCCATAGTGTTGCAAAGAGTCAGACACGACTGAAGTGACTTAGCACAGTGCAAAAAGTTACACAGAAATTACTACACGATGCAGCAGTTACACTTCTGGGTAATTTCCAAAAGAACTGAAAGTAAAGACTCAAAGAAATATGTATCAGTGTTCATGGCAGCAGCATTCACAATAGCCAGAAGGTGGAAAGAACTTGAATTTCCATAAGCAGATGCATGGAAAAACAAAATATTATATATGCTTAAAATGGAATAGCATTCAGCCTTAAAGAGAAGTGAAATACTGATGTATGTTACAATATGGATGAACCTTGAGAACACCATGCCAAGTAAAATAAGCCAGACACAAAAGGACAAATACTGTATGATTCCACTTATATGAAGTATTGACAACTGGCAAATTCATAGAGACAGAAAGTAGTGTAGTGGTTACTAGAAGCTGAAGGGGATGAGGAGTTATTGTTTAAAGGGTACAAAGTTTCTGTTTCAGATGATGAAAGAGTTTGGGAAATGGATTATGTTGATGGTTGTAAATGACTAGGAGCGTTGTAAATGTGCTTAATGGCACTGAATTACACACTTAAAGTGATAAATTTTATATTGTGTATGTTTAAATCATCACAAATAAATAAATCATCACAGCCATCTATATTCACTGACATGAAAATATCCTTATTCTATCTTATTAAGAAAATAAGTCATACAAAGCACTTTTCCATTCCATTTTTTGTGTGTGTGTGAAAAAGAAACTGTAAATGCAGAAGGAAAAAATATTGAAAGTTCCTACAGTAGATTGTATTTCTAGAGACAGCCAGCCAATACATCTTATCTCACTGTTTAAGAGGGGCTGTAACTATGACTAAATTGACAGTGTGACTTCCAAGGCTAAAATGTAAAGGCAATACATAAGGTAACATAGAAATAATTGCTGCGGGAAAGATCCACCAATAAATGCCAAGTTTAGAGGGCAGAGTTTAAGGAGAAATACCATACTTCCATAGCTTCAAAGTATCTTTCCCAAACCACTTGTTAACCACAAAGGGAAAAGTAGTGACTTTACAAAACAGAAACCTGGCAATCATCACCTGATATATGTTACAAAATGTATGAATAGCATCAGCTCTTTGATATTATGTGCTGAGAAAGGCGCAACACCCTTGTGTTATCCTTTGATAATGAATAACCTCAATTTAACCTTCCTGAGAAGGTAGAGAAAACCAGTTTGAGGGATATTCAACAAATTACCTGACCAGTGCCTTTCAAAAGTATCTACATCACAAAATACAGAGAAGAACCAAAAACCTATTAAAGATTTTAAGAGACTAAGTAGGCTGAGCAGATAAAGATAACGTGGTATCCTGGATTGGATTCTGGAAAAGAAAATAAGACAGTAGAAACCCTTGTGTAGTCTGAATAAGTTTAATGTTGCCCCTGAACACAATTATTATGCCATAAAGAAGTCAAACAGCTACATAGAAAGGACATGTAGTCTGTTCAGCCACAGCTCCAGCTTACGTGCCAGAAACAGAGAGAATCCAACATGTGAGCAAGGAGGTCTGCCAATGGTTCCAGTCCCAGCAGTCAAAGCACTCCGAACCATGGCATTGAACAAAGAGGAACTGAACCCACCATCAGCCTCGCACACATTGCAGACTTTTAAATGTTGCAGCAAAATAAATGTTGTCGTTGTTTCAAGTCACCGTGGTTTATGGTGGTTGTTTATACAACAATGATAATTGGAGTATACCTACAAGGAACGCTTCAGTTCAGTTCAGTCACTCAGCTGTGTCCGACTCTTTGCGACCCCATGAACCACAGCATGCCAGGCCTCCCTGTCCATCACCAACTCCTGGAGTTTACTCAAACTCATGCCCATCGAGTTGGTGATGCTATCCAGCCATCTCATCCCTTGTCGTCCCCTTCTCCTCCTGCCCCCAATCCCTCCCAGCATCAGGGTCTTTTCCAGTGAGTCAACTCTTCGCATGAGGTGGCCAAAGTAGTGGAGTTTCAGCTTCAGCATCAGTCCTTCCAGTGAACACCCAGGACTGATCTCCTTTAGGATGGACTGGTTGGATCTCCTTGCAGTCCCAGGGACTCTCAAGAGTCTTCTCCAACACCACAGTTCAAAAGCATCAATTTTTTAGCGCTCAGCTTTCTTCACAGTCCAACTCTCACATTCATACAAGGAACTCTTAGGGTTTGTTATATCTGGGTGACTACTATTGTTTTTCTTAACTATATTTTCTGTTACAATTGCAGTGAAATGATATATTTCTATAAAAAGCATGTGCAAATACAGCATTGCATTCTCATTGTCTCACCAAAATGTTGCAAATAATTTGCTGGACTGAGACATGAATATGCCTGGGGGCTTAAGGGAAAAATGGTTTTAGCATTAAAGAAAGGGTTAATTTTTCAACTGATTAAAAAAGAAATACTAGCTGTTTTCTCTTAGCTGATATATGCTATCTCATTGTGGGATTCTTAATAATGAGGAGAAATGTGTGATGTAGTTACTTCAGTCCAGTAACACTCACCATTAAACCAAATTAGCACAAAGTTTATACTGTATGATTTAACACACATGAAACACATCTATTTGTTTTCCACTTCCTTATTTGTTTCTAGTCTCTGAAGTCATAACCATAGTAATAGATTAGATTACTATTCCATTTATTACTCAAAAGCCTGTGAGTTACCGACACAGATAAAACCTAATAGTATAAGTTGAAGTGAAAATACTGTTAATGATCCAGAGAGTTCATATACTCATTAGATTTCAGTGTATTGGAAACAACAACAACATTATGTTAGGGATTGGCAAAATCACATTACTAAGTCAGTCAATATCAATGTGACATTTTTGTTAGTGAAAAATCAGTGTAAGTAATGCTGACTTCATTTTAAATATCCTAAGTACTGAGGACAACAGTAGAATCAATGGTGGAAAGCAGATGGATCTTTTAATTTATTTCTCAATTACAGCTGACACATTAGTTACAGAAATTTTCATGTCGTTTATTTTTTATGGTCCATTTTACAGCTGTGTTTACTGTTGTAATAAATAAATACATTATATTCCTCTTGTTAGAGCAGCAATAGAAATTTCTTGTACCAAAACCCTCACACACTCATGGGACACAAAGACCCCAAATGGAACTCCAGTAAGGGAGGATGTTTCCCCAGTGGGGAAGAATAAAGTCTCTGTGTGGTTAAAGCTGAAGAAAGCAAAATGTAGTCATAGAGAAGGGTAATAGTTTTCATTGTACACAGTGGTATTAAAACTTGAGAAGAATTTAAATCTCTCAAATCCTTTGAAAAATATGTCCAAATTTATAAATCTGTGTCTATGTTTCCCAGCAATAGGTGATGTTGCAAACTTTCATCCAGTTAGATAAGTCATTACCTCCATTTTAAGTTCTCCCTACAACCAGCAAGATCTAACAGGCCAAGTGGAAGTATGCACATCAAATTGATATTTCAGAGCTTCATTCATTGCATTAGGAGAATGGGGTCTTTATTTGCAGACAAAGAGCTAGATTGTTTTATTTTCTCAGAGACTCCCTATTAGAATAAGGCAGGAAAACTTCGATTAACCAAACAGCACATACTTACTGAACACCTATTTCTCTCCTAATGCTACTACTTGGTTCTCATCTGATCTACTTGTATTCTGTGTTTACAGTAATTTATAGAGATAGCAGTGCAATTTGGAAAGCATATTCCTTGGTTGTTTGGCTTATTATTCAAACCTACATCAATGTGGACGTTATACCTATTTATTATATTCCTCAGTAGCTGTAACCATGACTAATTGTCCACTTGGGTCTCCTCTTGTTCATGATTTTTGTCCTTTAAAGTTCTTGGCAAGCAGTTTCAGGACCTATAAAGGACTTCAAATATTTGAGTCAGATATAGATTAAAATCCTAGTTCTTCCAAAGGTTAGATATATGATCTCAGGGAACTCACATTTTTTGTGCCTTAGTTTCCTCATCCAAATTATGAGCATATAAATGGTATCTGTCTCATAGGATAGTAAGATCATATGAGATACTAACTACAAAGGACCTCATAAAGTTCTTGGCATATACTATGTGTTATAGTATTACATATTTTTATTACATGTAATTGTGGTACAAGTGATATTAATGCTAAAATAAGGATACACATGTTGCTCTTATGGGAGCACAATGTGCAGAAACCTGTAAAAAGAAAAAAGGAGGTTTCTGAATGAACACTTAATGAGCAGGAGAAATCATGTTCCTTTTTAAACTGTGTGACTTTGGGCATATTGCTTCAGCTTTCTGAGCCTCGGTTTCTCTTCTCTGTAAAGTGGATGATACCAAGCCATGCAGCTGATGTGAAGACTACATCAGTTGATGTATGTGATAGACACTCAATAAATGCTGATTGAATGAAACCTGAATTCATTTTGATTATATTACTGAATTCATTTTGCAGGTGAACAAATTTAAGTTTATAGAGGTTAATTACTCAAAGATCTCACAGCTAGTAAGTGATGGAGATAGAACCTAAACCTAGGCATTATTAAGACCTCCAATTTCAGCTATATGCCCATCTCTCTTGAGTTTTTGACAAATTTTAGTGACTCTATACTGATTCAAATATGCAGTTATACTGTAAAGAAGAACATGGGACATACCTGAGAAATCAGTAATTTAGGCAATCTATTCTGTACCTCCCTTCATCTCACATGCCAAGGCAATGAAATGATGGTGTAATTTTCAATTTCAAGTCATGGCTGAGCTCTTACGATGTATAAGCCACTACAATAGATGTTGGGCTTGATATAAATGTGAGTTACACCTAATGTCATCTTTCAGGAATTTTGTTTGTACATTTACTTTATGCATATTTTCTATGAATTTATAACTCATTTATAAATATTACTTATTTCTTAAATAACACTTCAAAATATTTGAAAGACCATTTAATAAATGCCCAGATATTAAGGCAAAACATCCAACAAACCAACCAAAATAACTCCACTACCAAGGATAAGGAAGGAAAGAATATTCAGACAGATCATAATGTGAAGCTTGGAGTTTAAGCAGAAAGAAGGGGAAGAAAAGGAGCGGAAGGAAAAGCAGAAAACTGAAGTATAATGATAAAGTGAAAAAAATACTCTCTCAGAAAATTAAAGCTTAGGGAAGGTATTCTCACCAAGTGAAAAGATAAACTGAAACTCCTGAGAATCAAAAGAAAAGTGAAATGCAATATTTTACAAAGAACTTACAAGGAAGTTCAGACAGGTTTACTCACAGAAATATGCATTTGTTTTTCTTATGGGAACTGGACATCCTAACACACAAGATTGTTAAATCTTAAGTTTTTTTTATTAAAATTTCAACCTGCCTGACTTCAGACTCTACTACAAAGCCACAGTCCTCAAGACAGTATGGTACTGGCACAAAGACAGAAATATAGACCAATGGAACAGAATAGAAAGCCCAGAGATAAATCCACGAACCTATGGACACCTTATCTTTGACAAAGGAGGCAAGGATATACAATGGAAAAAAGACAACCTCTTTAACAAGTGGTGCTGGGAAAACTGGTCAACCACTTGTAAAAGAATGAAACTAGAACACTTTCTAACACCATACACAAAAATAAACTCAAAATGGATTAAAGATCTAAATGTAAGACCGGAAACTATAAAACTCCTAGAGGAGAACATAGGCAAAACACTCTCCGACATAAATCACAGCAGGATCCTCTATGACCCACCTCCCAGAATATTGGAAATAAAAGCAAAAGTAAACAAATGGGACCTAATGAAACTTAAAAGCTTTTGCACTACAAAGGAAACTATAAGTAAGGTGAAAAGACAGCCCTCAGATTGGGAGAAAATAATAGCAAATGAAGCAACAGACAAAGGATTAATCTCAAAAATATACAAGCAACTCCTGAAGCTCAATTCCAGAAAAATAAATGACCCAATCAAAAAATGGGCCAAAGAACTAAACAGACATTTCTCCAAAGAAGACATACAGATGGCTAACAAACACATGAAAAGATGCTCCACATCACTCATTATTAGAGAAATGCAAATCAAAACCACAATGAGGTACCATTACACACCAGTCAGGATGGCTGCTATCCAAAAGTCTACAAGCAATAAATGCTGGAGAGGGTGTGGAGAAAAGGGAACCCTCTTACACTGTTGGTGGGAATGCAAACTAGTACAGCCGCTATGGAAAACAGTGTGGAGATTTCTTAAAAAACTGGAAATAGAACTGCCATATGACCCAGCAATCCCACTTCTGGGCATACACACTGAGGAAACCAGATCTGAAAGAGACACGTGCACCCCAATGTTCATCGCAGCACTGTTTATAATAGCCAGGACATGGAAGCAACCTAGATGCCATCAGCAGACGAATGGATAAGGAAGCTGTGGTACATATACACCATGGAATATTACTCAGCCGTTAAAAAGAATTCATTTGAATCAGTTCTAATGAGATGGATGAAACTGGAGCCCATTATACAGAGTGAAGTAAGCCAGAAAGATAAAGAACATTACAGCATACTAACACATATATATGGAATTTAGAAAGATGGTAATGATAACCCTATATGCAAAACAGAAAAAAAGACACAGAAGTACAGAACAGACTTTTGAACTCTGTGGGAGAAGGTGAGGGTGGGATGTTTTGAAAGAACAGCATGTATATTATCTATGGTGAAACAGGTCACCAGCCCAGGTGGGATGCATGAGACAAGTGCTCAGGCCTGGTGCACTGGGAAGACCCAGAGGAATCGGGTGGGGAGGGAGGTCGGAGGGGGGATCGGGATGGGGAATACGTGTAACTCCATGGCTGATTCATGTCAATGTATGACAAAACCCACGGAAATGTTGTGAAGTAATTAGCCTCCAACTAATAAAAAAAAATTAAAAAAAATAATTAAATTTCAGATGACCTATATATAATTCTTCTCTAAGAACTATTTTAAAAGAAGCAGCACTTACATAGATACACATAACTAAAGCTAGTAAGACAGACCTTTTTGCAGAATATTTTAGGCTCAGAAAGAGAGTTCTGATCAAGACAAAGGTAGATGTTAACTTTACATTGTTTGCACTATCTCAGGGAAGACAGCATTGAAAGTAACTAAAAATGTGATAAAAGCTCCACAGAGGAGTCCCTGAATTTGTATATATATTGTATACATTCATACAGGTGAATGTTACTTTCAATGAGACAATGTTTTAACAAAGACATGAAGGCTGTAATGGAATGTATTAGTGATGAGGACTGAGGAGAAGAAGAAAGTGGGGACTCTAGTTTTAGAAAAGAGTGTACAAAGGCCATGTGGCAAGGAAAAGCAGGGTAGCTAGTAGAAACTTAGAGAAAGCCATTGTGTGTGTGAAGTGTGAAAACTGAGGTGTATGGAAATAATGCTGGAGATGTGAGGATTGCTGGAGCATGAAATGAAATAATGCCTATAAAGAAAGTGAAGTTGCTCAGTCACATCCAACTCTTAGCGACCCCATGGACTGTAGCCTACCAGGCTCCTCTGTCCATGGGATTTTCCAGGCAAGAATACTGGAGTGGGTTGCCATTTCCTTCTCCAGGAGATCTTCCTGACCCAGGGATTGAAGCCAGGTCTCCTGCATTGGATTCAGATGCTTTACCCTCTGAGCCACCAGGGAAGTCCAATGCCTATAACAGGGTTGGTAAAGAACATTTGGACTAAAGAGTGTCCTCACTCTTATTTCTATCACAGACATAAATAAATGAGACCTATTCACAAAAGTCTGGTAAATAGCAATTCATCTTCCTTCCACAAAAGTGAGTTGGTTTAAAGAAGGGAAAAGCAAGAGTAATTTGAGGCTAAGAGAGAGGAGGAAGGGAGCATTCCCCGTGAGACTTCTATAGGTCTGGACAGTTCTTTGCCAGGATTTTATCAGTTCTTGAAGACCATCAGGCACCAGTGCATGGTGGGCCCTTCCCAGCCAGCTCTTTGTAGAAAGAGCCTGGACCAGTCAGCTGTGACTTAGTATAAGAAATGGGATATTTCTAAGTATCTACTTCAAATATTCTTGGCTCTTTGAGAAACAAAATTGGCTGAATTCCAATTTAATTGAGCTGAGTCAAGAAGATAAATACATGAAATTGTGATAAATTGTCAGAATTATTTCCAAGTAAAGTTTTGTTTGACTATTTTCATTTGGACATTTTTGTCTCTTTTAAGTACATATTTGTTTATTTTGTTAAGATCTCTGGGTGCATGATTGCCAAGTCTAATGCCGATGCAGTAAGCTACATTACTGTGAGTTAAAGCAAAACGTAATGATTTCTGAACACGTTTGTTAGGTGTACAGGTTGTGTGTTATCTACACAAAGGATTGAGATGTCATACCAGTGAAAAAGAAGTGGAAAGACAACTTTCAAGTCTGTATTGGAGGACAGGATATTGCGGGGATTTGAAAGGAGGCTGTTTATGAATCAGTGGCTCAGGAGGAAAAGTCAGCAGAAGTCTTAATTTTCATTAAGAGCAACTACAAAAAGGGTACTGAGCTCCTGGTTATGAGCTTGCCTCTGATCCCTCCCTATTTTGACTGTCTTTGTTGGTATACAACTTCACTATAACACTGACCATTCTGTGAATGTAGCCTTAACTTGCAATGTGCATTCAAACATCTGGCTAAAATATTCAGCAAATCCATCATTATTCAGAATGAGTAGGAGCTCTCCTGAGAGGAAAGGGGAGAGTAGCATCACTGACTTGAGCCCTGTAAAACTGTAAAATCAATATAATCAAGAGTCAGAAATTGCCTTTAAGTGAAAGGGTAGATGGAAGGAAGGCTGTTTCTTGTTTATGTGAAAAATTAGGAACCTGTGGCTACTCTGGAGCCCTGGTCTCCATTTCTGCAGCCACCACCTCTTAGGTTCTTCATGTTCTCAGGTAAGCTATTCTCTAGCTACATATCAGGTTGCACAGTGACATTTGTAACTACCATCTTACTAAGAAGAAACTGCTGTTATTTTGCATCTGTATCTGCCTTTTGTTTCCCATCATTCATATATATTGAATCAGCATGCACTTTTTTTGAAACTGCATATTGGATGCATTGCAAACTCACATTGTACTGCAGGACCTGTAGCCCCAGAAAAATAGTATTAGTTATTCCGCCCTATGTTTGACTCTTACCTATTCTAGTTATCACTTCTCTATGTATATTCTCCTAATGCCCAACTCACAGTTGTCATTCATACCTTATTTTTTTTTAAAGAAAGACTAATGGCTCCATTTTTTAACATACCTCAAATAGTATTAGTATCTTATATTGCTATCATATTATGAAATTTACTGCATTTTCTGCATGTTTATAGATTATTAATTCTAATTATGCCCAGTGTAAGTCTAAGGAATTCCATAAAGTCAAAGAGACATGACTTAAACACAGCTATAAAAACTGACTTTCATAGCCAGTTTCATGTATGTTTTTTAAAAAAGCCCTTTGTGGAAGAATGTCTTAATGATTCCAGATGAAAGATGAAGAGACTGGGGCCCACAGTTGTACAACCAGTGATAATTTAGAGATTCTGAATTTAAATCTTTCCACTTTTTTTTAATGGGTTTTATAATTTAATTGCCATCTTTATGTCAAGAACAAGGATTGGTTCATACAGTTACCTAGTAAATACATGTGATTGAATTATGAAAAATATGTATGTATATTAAGCTCCATAGTTAATTAATAAGTTTTACTTACTGTAGATACAATGATAATGTATAATATAGATACAAACTGTTCTATCTTTGGAACAAACTGTTTCTTCTGCCATCATAATCTTTGCAGACTGATAGAATCATGTAGATAACCTTTAATATTAAACTATAAGGGTAATTAAAGGTCATAAAAATGATGTGTGGATTACAGATAAGGTTAGCACTCATGCCACCCACTCAAGAGAATTAACCAGGGCTTCACCAAAGATGTTATAGTCCTCTGGGATTTGATGGATTAGTAGGACTTGCTGGATGAGTAAAGATAGCTCAAAATTTGTTGCAGAAAGAACAGCAGAGACAAAATATACAGAATTGAAAACTTTTCTATGTGCTATGAGAATGATGAGAATCTTATTGTGCCTTAAGTTTAGTGACTTGGTGGGGAAGTAATTTATTAGAGGAGACTGAGGAGCTAGATAGAAAACAGAGGTAAGAAATTTTGCCTCAAGCCTAAGACCTTTGCTAGGTACATTTATTAAACAAAGGTTTTACAGTGACACTTTGAGATAAAACACATAATTCTAAATTTTTATATAGCCAAACTGAGGCCAAGAGAAGTTAAGAATTTGTCTTTTGTTGCAGTGCTGTAGGTGGTAGAATTTGGTTCTCCCCTGGGATCCAAGTCAGAAACTTCCTAGGGGTCTGTTGGCAACGAGGAGGGGATAAACACTCATCACACAAACATACAATGAGACCTAACTGTGTGGTACTTCTAAATAGTGGTAAACGTGGTGAGAAAATTAGTTATGCTGCAACAAACTTGAACAACCCTAACAACCACAAGACGAAACTGACATCCAATATTTCATCCAACAGCAACAGAATACACATTCTTTTTAAGTGTACGTGGCACATTTACCTGGACAGACTGTATTCTGGATCATAAAATGTTTTCAACTGACTTAAAAGGATTGAACTGAAATTACACAGAGTAACTTCTTTCACTTTAATTGTGTTAGAATGAAAAAAAACAACAAAAATATATGAAAGATCATCAACTCTTGGAAATTAAACAACACATTGCTAAAGAGTCAAAGAAATCACAAGCAAATGAAAGAATACATTGATTTGAATGAGAAGAGAGGCAAGATGTCAACATTTTGGGATGCAGCTAAAGCAATGTTTATAGGAAATCTGTAACTTTAATTGTTTCTACTGGAAAAGAAGCATAGGCACAAAATAATGACCTAAACTTCCACTGTAAGACACTAGAAAGCTAAAAGTAAATTAAACCTAAATTAATCACAAGATATAAAATTATAAAGATAAAAGTTGAAAAAAGAAGGGAAATAAAGAAAATAGAAAAAGGCACTAATTTCTTAAATTTAAAAATAAAAACAATAACATACTGATAATGAACAAAATAAAAACAAAATTATCAGTATTAAGGATGAAAGAACTGAAAGTCTCCTCATATTGTAAAATAATAATATAAATAAATTGATGCCAAAAACTTTAAAAACTTCCATAAAGTAGAAAAATTCCTAAAATGACACTAACTACTAAAGCCTAATGAAGAATACATAATTTGAATTGTTATTTTTTTGTACTTTTATTTTCTTAATTTTTTGTAGTTAAAAACATTCTCACAGAGAAAACTATAGGCATAAATGGAATTAATGGGTAATTTTATTTAAAACAGGATACCAGGTATACAGAAAATTTTTTTTTCTTTCAGAAAAAATATTTCCAAAGTCACTTTATGAAGCCAATAATAACTTGATATAAAAAAGACAAAAGAGAAGATGTAACAAATAATACTGTATGACAATATACATTACAAACATAAATATGAACATTTTAGCAAAATTGTAATAATTTAAATCCAGTAATATGTAACACTTAATCATAACTGTGGATCATTTTCTATCATGCTCCCAAAGCCATCAATAGATTCAGTGCAATCCCTATCAAAATTCCCAATGAATTTTTTCACAAAGGTAGAAAATATTTCCATGCTCTACAGTAAATCCTTGTTGTTTACCTATTTTATATATAGGAGTGTTTATCAACTAATCCCATACCCCTAAATTATCCCTGCCCCTCATTTCCCCTTTGATAATCACAAGTTTGTTTTCTATGCCTGTGAGTCTGTTTCTGTTTTGTAAATGAGTTCAATTCTATCATATGCTAGATTTCACATATAAGTGGTATTATGTGATATTTGTATTTTTCTGATTTGCCTCATTTAGTATGATAATTTCTATGTCCATCTATGTTGCTGTAAATGAGCATAAAATTGTTGCATATTTTATAAAGTCTACCAAAGTATCTACACTCAAAAAAGTTACTGTATCTTTTTATATACTAAATGAAATTACATACTGGCACCATATCCCATTTTATATGTATCATAATTTATTTTGATAGATGTGTAATGTATTCTTTTCATGAAAGTGCTACAATGAACATCTTTATGCATTTTTTATATGTTTGTCTAGAATTATTCTTACGAATTATAACTGGTGGCAAAGAAGTTTCGTGTTTCCTCAGTCTCTTGCCAACCATTACTACAGTCTAGACAGAAAAGATTCTGTGGCTTACTTCAGTGAAGAAATATTCAAAATATGCAAGAAAATGACTGTTAGTTCAAAGTGACCTGGATATGGGCCTTATTGACATTATAGGGAAGGCAGATTAACGTAGTTGACAGCACATTGTTTCAAAACCTGATACTAGCCATAGACAGTTCACCGGCCAGAATCACTCCTGACCATTCAGCATCTTAGCCATGGTAGAGCAGGGAGAAAACCACATTGAATGATTCTCCGATTCCCAGCACAAAGTGAGGAACAGGCTATCATGGCCATTACATAAACACTTAAATGGGAAATATAAATGAAAGGAACAGTAATGACTTTAGCTTTTATTAGATAAAACTAGGAGATTTTTCTAGGAGCCCCGTGAACGAGGTAGGTGTTTAATGCTCTTGGCTTCAGGGTTGAATACTTTTGCACCTTCTCTTTAACCTATTCTGTAATCTATTAAAATTAATCATCTGGTAACAAGGTTTATTTTGTCATTCTCTTTGTCTTACACTCTTGTATTTCTTCTAGTTGATTTGTTAAAAATTTTTACTTTATATTGGATTATAGTTCATTTAGGGCTTCCCTCATAGCTCAGTCAGTAAAGAATCTGCCTGCATTGCAGGAGACCTGGGTGCATTTCCTGGGTTGGGAAGATCCCCTGAAGAAGGAAATGGCAACCCACTCCAGTACTCTTGCCTGGAGAATCCCATGGACAGAGGAGCCTGGCAGACTACAGTCCATGGGGGGGTCACAAGAGTCGGACAAGTCTTAGTGACTAAACTACTAACTGATGCTGCTGCTGCTAAGTAACTTCAGTCATGTCCGACTCTGTGCGACCCTATAGACGGCAGCCCACCAGGCTCCCCCATCCCTGGGATTCTCCAGTGACGAGCACTGGAGTGGGTTGCCATTTCCTTCTCCAATGCATTCATGCATTCTAAGTCACTTCAGTTGTGTCTGACTCTGTGCAACCCTATGAATAGCAGCCCACCAGTCTCCTCTGTCTATGGGATTCTCTAGGCAAGAATACTGGAGTGGGTTGCCATTTCCTTCACCAAAATTACTAACCACTACTACTATAGTTAATTTATAATGATGTGTTAGTTTCAGGTGTACAACAGAGTGATTCAGTTATACATATATGTATATCTATTCTTTTTCAAGTTTTTTTCTCACTTAGGTCATTACAGAATACTGAGTTCTGTAATAATAGTTCTGTAATAATAGTTCCCTGTGCTATACAGTAGGTCCTTATTAGTTATCTATTTTATATATAGTAGTGTGTACGTATCAATTCCAATCTCCCAATTATCCCTCACCCCCAACTTTCCTCTTTGGTAACCATAAATTTGTCTCCTACATCTGTGCATCTTTCTGTTTTATAATTGAGTTCATTTGTATCATTTATTTAGATTCTGCATTTAAGCAGAATCTCTCTTTCTCCATCTGCCTTACTTCATTTAGTGTAATAAACTCAACATCCATCCAGGTTGCTCCAAATGGCATTAATTCTTGTTATTGACTGAGTAATATTCCATTGTATATATGTGCCACATCTTATCTATTCATCTGTCAAGGTCAGTTAGGTTGATTGCATGTTTTAGCTATTGTAAACAGCACTGCAGTGAACATTGGGTTACATGTATCTTTCAAACCATGTTTTTCTCTGGATGTATGCCCAAGAGTAGGATTGCAGGGTCATGTGGTAGCTCTGTCTTTAGTTTATTAAGGAATCTCCATACCGTTCTCCATAGTGGCTGTACCAATTTGCATTCCAACCCACAGTGTAGAAGTGTTCTCTTATTCCACACCCTCTCCAGCATTTATTATTGTAGACTTTTTGCTGATGGCCATTTTGAATAGTGTGAAGTGATACCTCATTGTAGTTTTGATTTGCATTTCTCTAATAATTAGCAATGTTGAACAACTTTTCAGGTGATTTTGACCACTTCTATTTATTCTTTGGGGAAATGTCTAATTAGGTTTTATGTTCATTTTTTTGATTGGATTGTTTGTTTATATTGAGCTGCTTGAGCAGCATGGTACATACACACACACACACACATACACACACACACAATCACATATGTACAGAAACACTATAAGATGGAGATTTCAGCAGTTATCAGAGTAAAGATAACAATGGCTAGTTCAGTTCAGTTCACTTGCTCAGTCGTGTGTGACTCTTTGCGACCCCATGAATCGCAGCACGCCAGGCCTCCCTGTCCATCACCAACTCCCAAAGTTTACTCAAACTCATGCCCATCGAGTCCGTGATGCCATCCAGCCATCTCATCCTCTGTCGTCCCCTTCTCCTCCTGCCCCCAATCCCTCCTGGCATCAGGGTCTTTTCCAATGAGTCAACTCTTAGCATGAGGTGGCCAAAGTATTGGAGTTTCAGCTTTACCATCAGTCCTTCCGATGAACACCCAGGACTGATCTCCTTTAGGATGGACTGGTCGGATCTCCTTGCATTCCAAGGGACCCTCAAGAGTCTTCTCCAACACCACAGTTCAAAAGCATCAACTTTTCGGCACTCAGCTTTCTTTATAGTCCAGCTCTCCCATCCATATATGACCATTGGAAAAGCCATAGCCTTGACTAGACGGACGTTTGTTGGCAAAGTGATGTCTCTGCCTTTTAATATGCTATCTAGGTTGGTCATAACTTTCCTTCCAAGGAGTAAGCTCTTTTAATTTCATGGCTGCAGTCACCATCTGCAGTGATTTTGGAGCCCCAAAAAACAAAGTCTGACACTGTTTCCACTGTTTCCGCATCTATTTCCCATGAAGTGATGGGATCACATGCCATGATCTTAGTTTTCTGAATGTTAAGCATTAAGCCAACTTTTTCACTCTCCTCTTTCACTTTCATCAGAGGCACTTTAGTTCTTGTTCACTTTCTGCCATAAGGGTGGTGTCATCTGCATATCTGAGGTTATTGATATTTCTCCTGGCAATCTTGATTCCAGCTTGTGCTTCTTCCAGCCCAGCGTTTCTCATGATGTACTCTGCATATATGTTAAATAAGCAGGGTGACAATATATACTCCTTTTCCTATTTGGAACCAGTCTGTTGTTCCATGTCCAGTTCTAAATGATGCTTCCTGACCTGCATATAGGTTTCTCAAGAGGCAGGTCAGGTGGTCTGGTATTCCCATCTCTTTCAGAATTTTCCACAGTTTATTGTGATCCACACAGTCAAAGGCTTTGGCATAGTCAATAAAGCAGAAATAGATGTTTTTCTGGAACTCTCTTGCTTTTTCGATGGTGCAGCTTATGTTGGCAATTTGATCTCTGGTTCCTCTGCCTTTTCTAAAACCAGCTTGAACATCTGGAAGTTCGCGGTTCACGTATTGCTGAAGCCTGACTTGGAGAATTTTGAGCATTACTTTACTAGTGTGTGAGATGAGTGCAATTGTGCAGTAGTTTGGGCATTCTTTGGGATTGCCTTTCTTTGGGAAATGATGGCTAACTTATAGAAGAAATGAAATCATGAATAATAATGAAAACAGACCTCTAAGTTTTAAAGTTCTTCTGCAATGAAAGTTTGGAAAGTGTTCTTTGATTCTTGCTAAGGACAATTTTGTCTCAGGTTGTGTGAGTTCTATATTTTAAAGCAAAATATGATGTTAGCTAATTTTCCAGTAACTGGATGGAAATAAATTCAAAACCAACAAACTAGAAACTCTAATATGGAAAAACCCAGAATATTATTTCCATTCATATTTGGTTAAATAATTCTTAGTTAATTACTAACTATAAACAATAGTGTTATATTAACATGGGCCATATTTTAAATTTTAAAATAATTATTACTAATGCTGGGAAAGATTGAGGGCAAGAGGAGAAGGGGGCAGCAGAGGATGAGATGGTTGGATGGCATCACCAACTCAATAGATATGAGTTTGACCAAACTCTGGGAGATAGTGAAGGACAGGGAAACTTGACATGCTACAGTCATGGGGTTGCAAAGAGTCAGTCATGACTTAATGACTGAACAACAACTAATGCCTCATATATATTGTGCCCAAAGGAATTATCTAAAGCAGTGCAAGCTCTTTAATCATGAAAAATTGATTAAAGTACCACCTACAAGCCCTGGGAATAAGAACATTTTTCTTTGTTTCAGAAAAGACAATTGTAAAAGTATGTATAGAATTAAATAGAACTTATAATTTCTCCTAGCATTTAGTATGTGTTTAGTGAATTATTAGTAAAAGCTTGAATGAATGACAATGGCATAAATTATGCTACTGTTCTTTAGTAGCATATTATGTAGTAGCATATTTAGTAGAATATTCACTAGGATTAAAATTTTATTGTACACAAGCAAAATATCTATTTCCTGAGATCTTATTTCAAAATGTGGTTTCTAATGATTGTTTTAGTTTGTAAGCAAAACAAATGAATCTTACATTTTAGCTATCAGTAAATTCTAGTTTTTAGCAAATAACTGAAATTATCCTGAGTCTGTTTCACTTTTGATTGTTTTGAGTAAAAATAAACAGAAAGCCTCAAGAAGATTCATTGCTATTTCTTCAGAGAGGAGTTATTTGAGAAAAGAATAATTCTTCCTTTTCCATATGTTTCTCTTAGAATATTAATTTTAAATAATATTGTATAAAAAAGATTCTTTTAACTCTTATATTTGAGAAAAGACTGAGATTTGTTAAGTATCTCAAATACTCTATGCGGAAAAAGATGTCTTAAATTGAGTTTTACTAAGACACTGGTTTCATTAACTGACAAAAAAAAAAAAAAAAAACAAGGGATGTTTGCTTTAGAGAGATTCAGAATCAATTGTATTTTAATGACAATTGTTCAGTGGCTTGCAGAAAATAAATTTGTCTTGTTTTGGAACAACACTAAGTACACAGGAGAAAATAAAGTTAAGTTTGATTCTAAAGTAAGACAATAATACTGCCTAGCCAGCAAAATAATGGAAGAAAACATTCAGCTCAGATTTGTTATATTATTAAACTACTTCATTTTTATTGAATTGTTAATATATGTGGCAGAAAGAAGGGTAATCATAGGCTGATTTCTGTATTCAGCAGCCCAGCTGAAGAATGAAATTACCTTGTCTCCGAACATGATTTGTTTGCTTATGTTGCTTGTAGTGCAAATAAGTTTAACTTTTCATTTAAATGAAGCTTAAGCTTCAATATTTTAGAGATTCAACATATTTTCCTACTTTTAATAATTCTGTAATAATAAAAAAATTTTAGGTGAGTCAACATAAGTTGCAGAAACTATATAGTCTATTTAATTTGCATAAATTTTAACAGCAAAGCTTTATTGATTTTCAATGGCATGTAAGCATCATGCAGGCTAGTAATTGAAAATACATGGAAAACTTGTTCTTGAGTGGCACTGAACCTACTCAGAAAAAAAGGAATTTGTGTGACAAAAGATAAATAGCAGTGCCAAGAAAGTCCTAAGAGCCAAGTTGAAAGAAAATTCTTTAGCTTCTGCTCTGGGGAAGTACACTGACTTGTCCATCGTGATAGGGTATGGGTCCTTGCAGTCTCCAGTTAAGAGCACTCATTCCAACTATTGTTTATCAAAGTAACTATCCTACTGCTTGCTTTTGCATATTTATTTATTTTTGAAATTCCTCTTGCAACTGTATTTTAGCATTTTGGTCTTCTTCCAAGTAATTATTGTTTAGTCCTGAGAGCTTAACTTTTGTCTCTTCAGTACACTTACACACAAGTTTAGATTACAATTCAAATAATATTAGCATATTTTTGTGGCTTCTGATTGTGATTGAGCATGAGACTATATTAGAAAAAAGGATAATTGCCTTTGAAAGACCAATTAAACCTTAAAAAATGAAAATTATATATGGGTGTATGTTCATCTATAAAGATCCTAGCCACTCTGAAGAATAAATAATAAGATTTTTAAAAAGATTGGGGCCATATAAAATGAGTCAATAGGCTGAAAAATGCCAGCAGTTGTGTTTAATGTTAAGATAACTCAACACAATAGTCAATCCAATGCTTTCACTGACTGTGGAAGAAGCCCACCTACTTTGCTAACTTAAGTAGAGATAAATAATGTATGGAGAGGAGTAGATAGTTTAATCAGTTTCCTGACCCTAAAACTACTTTTCTCTGGGAAATCACTGTGACTCCTTAAGTCACACCTTGTAAAAATGCTTCTACATTTACCAGCCTTTAAGGAGGAAGGGTTGATTATACTGAGGGAGATGGCAAGATTAATGTACTTTGTTGTTTCTTTTATATGAATAAATAGTAAAACACAAGTCAATCCATAAGAAAAGAGTGGAGAGCAAAGAAAAGTGAAATCTCCTTATCAGTATTTGGGGAAAATGGAATGTGTATTTTTTAAATAAAAGAAATTAATATTCAAAAATCTGATATAAATACATTGCACACATTATTTTTTAAGGACAAGAGTCAATCTCATTGATCTCAGAAGTTTCGAACCCCTTAGAATCAAGCTGATGTGACTGCTTGGTGATGCCTAGGGACAGAGTTTTTCCTTATTGCCATTCTTCTAAGATAATTTGGAGATTTTTCTTAGCAAACTCAACTCCTCTGAAAAAAATATTTGTTTGTCAAAGTCTATGCCATCTCTCACTTATGACTTCTCTCATGAGAAAGAATCTGAGTCTCTTGCTCTCAAGTTGGTTATTTACATGATTCTATGTTCCAGATCACAATTCTGCAACTCATTGTTTGCAATTATATGGTTTATCCATTTATCTAGTAGACTCTCTTCTCTCTGTGTTTGTTCAGATGCGTTCCCTACGATATGTGTGTCCAAGCTGGTTAGGGAATTCATGCACATGCACTCCTTCAGTGCACTGACGTTAATGGAAAGGTCTGGATTATGCAAGGACAGGAATTTACTTCTGCTCATTAGGTTGTCTTCCAAAGAAAGTTCTGTCTCTACTTTGAGTCTGCAGGGCATTTGTAGTTACCAGCTTCTCCAGTAGTGCCGTGTGAGGTTGCAGCCCTTGACTCAACTGAAAGGTACTCCTGCTGTCCTTGCCACTTTTAAATTCTATGCTGTGGCCTCTTTCACGAGGTGCCTCCTGCCTCTTTCCAGCTTTTCTTCCTATGTTCTCTGCTGGTGTTTCTGTACTGAAATGAAGAGTGGACTCCTATTTCTACCATTCTACTGTCTTAAATTTAAATATTAATAAGAATGCAATGGTTCTGAGAACCAAGAAGGGTATTTTTCCCCTCTTGCTTGGTCCTTTGGTACTTTGGACTTCTTTTATGTCTGAGACACAAAGGGGGAATAATTCTGCTATTTTAAGACAAAACTAAAATCCATAAGAGACAATACAAACTTTATGAAAATCATGGGATAACTTTGTGAAGATTTTAACAGCTAAATACTGTTATCAAAACTTTGATATAGTTGTTATTTTAACAATATTAATGGTCAGGGTCAGAGATTAAGTGCTGGAGCAGGAGGCAGTTATACCTGTAGATTGAAGCCAATTCAGTAATTCAAGGTATAGACAAAGTCAGCTGGTTCTTTTTCCTCATGTACAGTCTCTCCAGTTGTCACACTTTCTCTCAATACCCTGTCTCCAGCTGTACATTCAAGGCATGTCCTTTCTCCAAGTCTTCATATGTCTCCCAGGAGGCATTCCATTAGGAGGCCCTGTTTATGACTCCACATTAGAGTTAACTTGAAGCTTAAAAACATAGACAGTCTCTGTGTTTGCATTAGAGGATATAGAACCTAGGAAGTTCTTGCAATGATTAGAGATTGAAGTTGGCTGTAAGAGAAGCAGCCAGAGATGGTGAAAGAACAAAAGCTTTGGCATCAGAATAACCAATGATCAAAACCTGACTCCAGCCCTTTCTGTCTGTGAGTCCTTGAATGATTTACCTGTCTGTGAACCTCAGTTTTCCACCTCTAAAATGGAGAATATAAGACCTACAGTGTAATTTTATTTGAAAAGATTAATTAATGCATCTGGAGTTGTAGATTACATGGTATAAATCTATCTCTGTATCTCTTTAGGTCTCTATCTATCTGTCTATCTCTCTCTCTACCTATCTAATCATCAATCTCCAGACTATGGCCACAGAAAGCTCAGTATTCAGATACATTACAAAAACACTTGAACAGAAGGACAGGTGTGATTTTAATGTCTGTTTACTTGCTATTCACTATGTACTGAGGGGAAAAATCATCTGCTTAATGACTGCATCGGAGGAGGAAATGGCAGCCTACTCCAGTATTCTTTCCTAGAGAATCCTGTGGACAGAGGAGCCTGGTGGGCTGCCGTCTATGGGGTCGCACAGAGTCGGACACGACTGAAGCGACTTAGCAGCAGCAGCAATGACTGCATACTGGAATCCTTTCCTTCTTCCTGTGACACTGTGGAGATTTTTTTTTTTTAAAGATATCCATCATTTTTTGTGGTTTTCATTTGTGATTCAGTAAGTAGCATTTTTATTACTAGATTATGTGTCTTATTTCTTTCATCTCACTTTTGATGTGAAGTTCATTGTAGATTTAATTATTAGTTTATAATCACCATGTTATGGCATTCATTGATATCACATCAAGTCACTAACAATGTTATTCTGCATAAAATTCATTGCTTCACTGTGATCACACATGGTCCATAGTTGGCCTATGATGCCTCCCTCTCTTCTCTGGCTATTATTGTTTTTTCCTCTTTAACAGATTTGAAAGGACTTTTTAGTAGTTTGTGTACTCAGTTGCTTAGTCATGTCCAGTTCTTTAGTGACCCCCTGGACGATAGCCCATCAGGTGCCTCTGTCCATGGGATTTCCCAGGCAAGAATCTTGGAGTAGGTTGCCATTTCCTTCTCCAGGGGATCATCCAAACCCAGGGCTCGAACTCATGTCTCCTGTGTCTCCTGCACTGGCAGGTGCATTATTTATCATTGAGCTACCTGGGAAGTCCTTTAATAGCTTAGTGCCCTTAAATTATTTTCTTCTTACAGTAAGATCATGTATCTACATTGTTTTATGAAGCTTACTCTCTTATCCACAGCCTTCTGTCTCTCAAAAGACATTGATTACTCTCCTCTTACTAGTAGCCGCAGCCCATGGTCAGGAAACTGACCTGTAGGTTGAATGTAGCCAGTGGCCTATATTTGCATAGCCTTTGAGCTAAAAATGATTTTTACATTTTAAAGTGTTTTAAACAAATAACTAAAATAAAGAATGTGGAACAGAGAGCAAATGGTGCCTGCAAAGCATACAGTAGTAATTTGATCCAATATTGAAAAAAGTTTGCTAAGCCCTGCACTAGGCTTATTATTAGACTTTCTACTCAAGGGAAGCCAAAGGGAAAGTATCAATTCCAGAACCATAGTTCTGTGTTCTCCTTCAGGACTGGAGGACTGGACTTTTGTCACAAACTGTTCATCTCTATGTTATTTATTTTATAGTTTTAAAATTTATATCTTAGTGTCTTTTGCTCTTTCTTTCTGGATTGAACTCATGTTAAAGCAACAATAAGTAGGAAAATGGTGTCTGACTATATTTAAGGAGATTTGATTACTTGTTGGATCTCCTTTTTTCATGTGACTTTGAATCCAATCCATACTTCTGGTCCTTAGTTTCATCATCTATGAAATGAAGGAGCTTGACAGATTGGTGTTGAAAGTCCTTTACAGCTCAAATATGCTAGAACTGAATAGAGTAAAATGCAAGAAAATTGAAATCACTTAGAGGCTAGAACAGCCCTATTTCTGTACTGGGTGAGACCTGGGAGTTTTGGGATCTCTTGAGTAACTACAAGGACAGAATGCTCAGACCTCTTTTGTCACATTGCTGTTCAGTTGTTCAGTTGTGTCCGACTCTTTGCAACCCCACAGACTGCAGCACACCTGGATTCCCTCTCATTCACTATCTCACAGAGTTTGCTCCAACTCATGTCCATTGAGTTGGTGATGCCATCCATCCATCTCATCCTCTTATACCCCTTTCTCCTCCTGCCCTCAATCTTTCCCAGTGTGAGGGTCTTTTCCTGTGAGTCAGCTCTTTGCATCAGGTGTCCAAAGTATTGGAGTTTCAGCTTCAGCATCAGTTCTTCCAGTGAATATTCAGGGTTGATTTTCTTTAAGATTGACTAGTTTGATCTCCTTGCTATCCAAGGGACTCTCAAGAGTCTTCTGTAGCACCACAGTTTGAAAGCATCAGTTCTTCAGTGCTCAGCTTTCTTTATGGTCCAACTCTCACATCCATACGTAACTATTGGAAAACCCATCACTCTGTCCGTGCCTTAGTCGGAGAAGTGATGTCTCTGCTTTTTAATATGCTGTCTAGGAGCAAGCATCTTTTAATCCATGGTCACAGTCACTGTCCACAGTGATTTTGGAGCCCAAAAGAGATTTCCTATGATGGACACTATTGCACATAATGTCCATCATAGGAAATCTCTTTGTTTTATAAAACTGCTATCAACCTCACTGTAACTTCTATCCACTGGTCACAGTTCTATATTTTCAAGACACATAGAATTAATATAGGCCTGAAGATGTTAGAAGCCAGCTAATAAGTGCCACCAGATGTTTCTTCTACATTTGAAGCAGCCTTCATTTCTTTGAACCATTCAACAAATGATGATCTAGAGACCTCGCTGTTACTCTGCTCCAGGGACACTATAATGTTTACATCTTGAACCTTTTGATAGGTGCTTGGAAAGATTGAAGGCAGGAGGAGAGGGGGATGACAGAGGATGAGATGGTTGGATAGCATCACCGACTCAATGGACATGAATTTGAGCAAACTCCAGGAGTTGGTGATGGACAGGGAAGCCTGGCATGCTGCAGTCCATGGGGTTGTAAAGAGTCAGACACGACCGAGTAACTGAACCTAACTGAACTGAATGAAGTCTGTATAAATCAGCTTCTCAAACCATAATTTACATACAAACTTCAATAAGTCCACAGACAAATTTGTACAATTATGCAACTGTTGCCACAATAAGGATAAAGAATATTTCCTCAATCCAAGGAATTCCCTCAGTGCCTTGTCAGTTAATGCTTTCCTTTCCATGAATTTAAAATATTCAATGTGTACTATTTTTAAGTTCATTTAATTTCACTTGAAATTACAAAATTGTAGAGTAGTGCTTATATAATGAGATTCATTTTTTCCAAAACCTCTTTTATTGGCACTTTAACAGAAGAATGCATGAAGCAATGAGGGGTTTCCAAGAGCAGAGGCTTCAAGTAGTTCCCTAATGAAGAGCCAAGGGGTACATTTCATCACATACAAGTAAGGCATGTAAATGCCAACTGCCTAATTTTTGTATTTTCAGCATTTTCTCACTTTCAGTAACTTCAATTTGAAGCACCAGGGAGGATGCTGCTGAGGTGAAAGAGGAATGATTTGTTGGACGTAAGGCATAAAAATGGAATACCAGATTTCTAGATCTTTATAACCCTAAGAACAAATTCTTTTTCCAAATGACCTTGGTGACCCAGGATGAAACCAATACTCTATGCGGAACAAATCTCTCCTTATGGCAATTCTCAGATGAAGATCAGGCATGCCTGATTCATAGGCCTCTCCTGACTCACATGAATGTATCCCATGAGAAAAGACAATGAAAGAATGATGTTCAAGAAAGTAGAAAGTAGTGAGTTTAAGTCAGCCTCGAGAAGCAAAGGCTTAAGAGTCTGAGATTAAAATAATATCTAACACTTTTTACTGTACTTGCCACATGCGGAGCGATTTACCTGTATTAGCTTACACATATCAAGTGCTTTACATATATTAATTTTTGTTCTCACTGCTGTTCGTGAGGTAAGCATCTGACTGTGATCCTTTTTTCACATTTGAAAGTAGTTGAGGCATAGAAAGATTAGGTTATTTGCTTCAAGCTACACAGATGGTAAGTAGCAGAGCTGAAGTTTAGGAACAGGAAATCTGGCCCAAGAGGCTGGACAGCTAACCAATAACCTCTACAGCCCTCTGTGTTTTTGTCAGTTATGGAGTGCTACAGGTTAATTTGTTATCATTATTAAAAATTTTTGGTGTGTGAATGATTTCAGTTTGAATCAGTGCTCTCTCAGAAATCTCTCCCACTGAATTGCATTTTTAACTTGATGTCTGCTTATTTATATGTACATTGAGGAAGAAACAAGTCTTGAACTTAATCAAGACCCTCCAATTAATTGACATCTTCAAGAAGATGTCAGTTAATCCTGTCAATCTAGAGGAGTGTTTCTCCAACCTCACCGGGCACATGAATGCTCTAGCATAATTGTTTAAATGTAGGTTACTCAGTCCTAGCTTCAGAGATTTAGATACATTAGGTCTATTCTAGGGCCTGGGATTTGCATTCAACAAGATCCTAAATCTTCCCCTCCACTCCGAAATAGTGGCTTTAGATCAATCTTTAAAGCACTTGACTATTAGAGAACCTCACTGACCACCCTCTTTCAGAGACTGGGTTAGGTGTCCTGAATATTATACATGAAGAATCCACTGTAAATCCCTCTCAGCACTGACCACTGTACAGTAGTTGTCTATCACTCCTTCTGTTCTGAAAGCCTCTTGAGGTTGGTTCTTGTTTATATTTTATTGCTATGTTATCTTAAATCTTCCGGGTTTCCCTGATGGCTCAGACAGTAAAGAATCTGCCTGCAATGCAGGGGATGCAGATTTGATCCCTGGGTTGGACAGATCCTCTGGAGAAGGGAATAGCAACCAACTCCAGTATTCTTGCTTGGATAATTCTATGGACAGAGGAGCCCGGCAGGCTGCAATCCATGGGGTCACAGAGAGTTGGACAGGACTGAGCGACTAACACTTTATATCACTTTTACTTTTATATTAAATCTTCCACTGCTATTCACATATAGTTGGATCCCACAAATAGTTGTGGAATAATGAATGGTTGAATAGATGAATGCACGAATGAAAATGAGGTCATTTCAGATCATGCAAAACATAATCAGATGGCTGAACTCAGCATGCACAATGCTACATTTACTCGAGTATTCGCATAGAATAAGTGAAAAAGTACTTTAAGTGAAAAAGGCTACCCTGGGCTCAGCTCATCTTTGAAGGTCATAGAATACATGTAGACCTGGGCACAGCAGCAACAATGGTAGACAGTGCCCGGGGGCTTGTCTTCCCAAGAAAGTTGTCAGCAGCATGGGATTAATACTGTGATCTCTGTTCACTTTCTATCATTCACTGTGGCCTGATGATTAATCATGAAAATAGAGCACTGTGGTCTGAGTGTTTGTATCTCCCCAAAATTGGCATTTTGAAACCAAATCCCCAAAGGTGATGGTGTTAGGAAATGGAAACTTTAGGAGGTGTATTGGCAGAGCCTATAAGAGCACAGATAGGATTTGTGCTCTTCTAAAAGAGGCTTCAGAGACCTCCCTTGCCCCTTCTGTCATGTTTAAGGATACAAGGACCTGGAAGAGGGTTCTCAACTGACCATGCTGGCACTATGATTTTTAATGGACTAAGACCTTAGCATATTCATCATATGAAAGCTTGCATACCTGTTACCTATTGACACCATAATGCTATTGCTTAATAAACTTCATTACAGGGTGATTGCTTATAATAGCTACTATTTAGTTGGCTCAGTATTCTGTGGGTCAGAATATTGGACTGACCCAGATGAGTGGTTCTTACCTTTTCTTCTTTTCTTCCTGCATCTTTGTTGAGCTGACTGCAAAGTCTGTGTACAGAGGAACACAGAGAATTGAAAATTTTTATAATCAGTCTACAACTGCTTGTTATGTCTCCCTTCCTCTGTAATCTCTCTCTCTCCCTTCCTTTCCCCCCTCCTTTCTTTCTTTCTTCTCTCTGTGTGTGTTTTTATGTATATGGTGGTAAGGGGAGAGAGAGAGAGAAGAAAGAGAGAGGGAGATAGAGAAGTAGGGGGAGAGACTTCTTTTTGCATTTTATTTTTTTACAAATATGCTTTGTATTTAGTGTTTCAAGGAAAATATCACCTTCTCAAATTAATTATATTCATCTACAGAGTCACTTATTGAAATATTTTTTTCTTTCATATAGGAACATCAGGTCTCAAGGTGCATGTAGTTCTTTTCTGGTGCTTGTTTTTAATGTCATCCTTTTCATGGAAGTAAAACAAAGCACTAATTGATTACAGTTTTCTGAAACAATACTACGGATATTGTTAAACTTGCATTGAATTTTTCACTTTGATACTTCAGCTCTGCCTGTAACTGTGATTTTGCTCTTTCCATTAGATAAATATCATTAGGATGTGAGTTTTGGAGGAAGATTTAATTTGGCCTACATTATGGTATAGTAAGAATTAAAGATGGACCACCTGCTTCTCTGGGCACTAGTATTAATTATTATAACATATTTGACACTATAGAGGAATTTTATTGAATGGTATAGGTTGTCATTTTTGAGGGTGTGCTTATAAAGAGCATGTATTTTTTAATATTTCTTAAAAGGAGATTTTTTTTCATAAAGAAATTGTCTTTCTATTGCACTTCCAACTTGTCCACACACACAGTAAATTTCAGTTTTCATTTTGATACTCTCTTTCAGATTTGTTAATTATAATTTTGTTCTAGGACATTGGACATTTCAGGGTATACATGAAGAGATATCCTTCATGGGGAAATGGTAGTAACAGAGTGTGGAGGCTCTTGATTTTTGCCTAGAGTAAGTACACCATTTTTCTGGGATCTCAGAACACCACAATCATTACACTGTTAATTCTTCATTCAAAAACTCTGCTATGCTAAGCAATATTTTAAGTGCTAAATGCACACAGCAGATATGATGCATGAGTCAGATAGATTTGGAAAATTATGTATATTGAGGTCCTATTATGTACAGACATTTGATGTGCATTATTCCATCTTTGAGATAAATTTTATTATCTAAGTCGGTGAAGACTCCAGGTTAGAGAAAGTAAGTAACCTGCTGAAGATTGCACACATGAAAATCAGTAGAGCCAGGATCTTGGTCTGGAATGATTGTCTGTAAAGCTGGACACCATTACACTCTATCACATGATTTTTTAAAAGGTCTTAGAATCTAGTTAGAGAAAAAAAAAACATATGCATAAAGAGTAGTGATGTAGAAATATTCGTGTACACTGGAATTTCTCTTCGAATGAGCAAGGCAATTTTGGCAGAATGCTTGACAAGATTCCAGGGATTGTATATGCTCAGGAAAAAAAAAATATATAGTGTAGATTGTGGTTATCATGCTGTACTTTACATCCTCATGATCCATTTCTTTTATAATCGGAAATTTGTAACTTTTGACTCCCTTCACCCATTTTCCCCACGTTCAACCTGCCATTTCTAGCAACCACCAAGAGGGTGACTTATTGAATTCTTCATTTAAGGAATATATTTTAAGTTGTTTTATTATGCTACGAATTCTGGGATCATTGTTTTTGGAGAAAACTGTGGCTTAGAAGAGAGAGGACAATTTATTGATTTTGATAATAGGTCTTTTCTAAGATTATTTGCTTACAGTGTCACAGCCAATGATGCAAAATATATGAGGGGATAGTTAAGCTGAACATTGTTCCTGCAAATTTAATAAGTCTCAGTAATTTCCTGGTATTTAATAGCATTTGTAGCCATTGTATTTAAGACAAGCTAAAATAATTAAATAATTTTTTTAAGTGCGAAAACAAATGCCTGAAGTTTGAGGAGGTAATCTCCTTTCCATGATGGTATGTCATTGTATATTTTTGTGGTTGCTCTACTCTTAGAGTTTTGATGTATTATTAATGCTGGTAGATTCTATCAGATAGAACTGATAGATTAAACTAGGTGGTTTACAGCTCTTAAATAGCAGGTTAAAACCCTCAAGAAAGCTAGGAAAACCTTTCTAGGCTTAACCACAAAATCCATAGGTGCTGTTTTGGGAAGATGTGTTATAAATAATTTATTCCTATAGTTTTCAAAGTCACTATATTAGCTAACTTTTTTTAGACAGCACCTTGAGACACATCTCCCAATATGCAAAATTAATGAAAAACAACTACTTTGAAATTCTAACTTTCAATTGTAGTTGTTCTTGTTACTACAAAGAATCTAGGGGTGTTTCTTAACTTCTTTCATCACCATGTTTTTCTTCTTAGAATGGGAAAGGAATTATGCTGGAATATTTTTCCTTATAGCATGGTTATAAGCATCAGAAATAGTAATTCATGTGGAAGTCTTTTTATAAACCATCAAACAAAATGCATCTAAATACTTTTACTAGAGAAAGGGATCAGTTCTCAAGGTAGTACATTCATGGGGCTTACCAGGTGTCTCAATGGTTAAGAATCTGCCTGTCAATGCAGGAGACTCAGGTTCTCCTCAAGATCTGGGAAGATCCCCTAGAGAAGGAAATGGCAACCCACTTGAGTATTCTTGCCTGGGAAATCCAATGGACAGAAGAGCCTGGTGGGCTAGAGTCCATGGGGTCTCAAAAGAGTGGGACATGACTGAGTGACTAAACCAAAACAACAGTACATGCATGACTAAGTGATAAATGGGGATTTAGACAAGAACCATTCTGAAGTTAAAGAGTAGGAACATTTCTAGGTAGTTTCTGTAATAATCCTTTACTACTTATTCAAAATGTCCCAGTGGATTAGGGTATGTTATATTTACAGTATTTGAGATAATATTGATTATGGGCATAAATCATCAGAGATGACGAGTAAGATTGTCCTTAAAGTTTTGGTTGTGTTTGCATGGAGAGTTTTCTTCACACAAATTTTGTGGCTTTATTAACGTTCAGAAAGTACAGTCTTTTATGATAAACTGATGTTTTCTGCCGTGTGAGGGAAATTGGTATGGTGGCATTTGTATCCTGTATTTTCCATCCATGTCATAATATAACTTCCTTTGATCTTTCTCTCCCCATTTCTCTTGCCTGTGTCTTCAACCCTGGGTCCTTAGTGTTAAGACTCACAGTATTCCTTAGAGCAACTGAGACACTGCATTCCCAAAACTTTTAATTGAGGATGGAACCATGTGTTCAAACTTTCCATTTCACCCTATGGTTTAGTCTTCTGAACTTCATCGTTTTAAATTCTGGCCAGTTTTCCAGCCATCAGAGTTCTTTATTGTGCACTCTCTCTTTTATACTGTCACATTCTTAGGAAAAAAACCTTAAATGAGGAAGCTTCAAAGAAACCCACTTCGTGTAGGAATTTGTATATTTATTACTAAAGCATTTTAAGTAACCTTTGCCTTTTGAAGACAAATTTTGTATAAGCATCCAAGTAGTCTTTGTAGGGGAACAAATAAAACATACTGGGTTATACCTCAGGTGGTAAAAAATCTGCCTGCCAGCACGGGAGATGCAGGAGACATAGGTTAGATTCCTGGGTTGGGAAGATACCCTGGAGCGGGGGCACAGCAACCCACTCCAGTATTCTTGCCCAGAGGATCCCATGAACAGGGGAGCCTGGCGGGCTACAATCTGTGGAGTCTAAAAGAGTCAGAAACGACTGGGCACGCATGCACACACCTAATACTTAACAGGATCTGAAATTTTCTTGATCTTGATCTGTGAATTTCAGACATAATCCAGCTGCTCAGCAAATGATAATTTTTTCCAGAGAGTTAAGGAGCAAGAAGTGAAATGAGTAACTCCTCAGGGTCCCTATGTGCCTGAGGAGGAAATCTTTGTGCCCTATTGACTGCATCAATGGGTCACAATTTCATGTGTCTTTATGCTGCAAAGTCAAAGTCTTTACCATGCCCATATGCATTCTTCTACCTGTAGCAACAATTTTAATCATGCCAAAGAAGAGATGATATCAATAGCAACTCTGACTTTAAATCCTGCCATGTAACTGCAATGGCCCATGAACACATTGGTCTTAATTCCACCTTTGGAATCAGCAGAAAACAGCTGTTTTGCCTCTTGGATTAAGTAAAATGATAGATTAGAGTAGGGATAAAAATCATTTCCTGCTTTATGATGCATGGATTAATGAAAGTATGAAAATGTTCTAATAGTAGATAAGAAAATTACTCCATTATGGCTGAAAAAAATAAAACTATTCTCTCTTAAATTAAAAAGTTCTAGAACTTTGCAAGTTCATTGAAAATGTATGGACAACAAAGGTACAAATTTATAACCCATTGTAGAGTACCTTCATAGCTCAACATTTATTATATGCCTTCTTTATTATCACTGTACAATTCTTTAAAATCTTGTGGGAATCATATTTTTCCAGAAAAGAGTAAGTATATATATCACGCTAATTCCTTTTTTATAGGGAGTGCTGTTTTATCCTAATTTAGTAGCATGCTGCATTGTTAATTTTATGTCATTGACATTGTTTCCTGTGTTGTAGCTATATCTTAAGTTTGAATGGCATGTTATACTGTGTCCAGAGATTAAATTTGAATTTGAACTAAATTATTAGACTGTAGATCCAAGGAATGCAATTTCTGAGTAATTTATAGTAGTTGTATAGTTTGTTTAAATGGTGACATTTGAAGGAGTTTTGAAGAAAGAGTCAGTGCTGCCTATAACGGAGATAAGCTCTAAAAAAAAAAGTGGATAGAAGTCTGTATCACCTCTTCTGTACAACTTCATATTCTTCTAGCTCCACATTTTACACAACTAACTGCAGTGTATTGTTCCTTATAATCTTGGACTTGCTTTGTCTAGGTAAAAACTGCCAGAGCCTCATTTCTTGCCCCACACAACAACTGGGTCATCTCTGTCCAATGGCTATGGGAAACATTTGTCAGACACTTTCCCTTTTCATTCTTCAGGTGACAATTCCTAAGGTGTATTTCTGATGTCTTCATATAATGCTCCCTAGGGTCATCGATAAGTATCCCAAGACAGTAGGCAACTCAGTGACGCCTTTTATATTGACTTTCTTTCTTTAACTTCCTTGTCATCCTTTTTCTAGGATCACATTCCTGAATTAATGGCATGAATGAAAGCTTTGATTTATATTTTCCTTATGGTGATAACCAAGAAAATATAATATCCCTATTACACTTTGCTAGTGACAATGACTGCAGAACTCCTGTGCTGAAACTAACTCTCTTTACCCAACATTAATCTTTGACACTGAGACAAGACATGGCCTCAGAATCTGTTTCAAAATGAGGTCCTAGGGAAATATGGTGAATAGACAGGATTGGCATGCTTGCTGCAACCCTGCTGTCTCTATACCAGCTATGACCAGAGTTCATTCTGTATCCATTCTGGTGTCATTCTGAAATCAGTTTTTTTTTTTTCATTAATATGAAGAATTAGTGGAGTCCATGTCATTTAAGATTTAATTTTGTGCCTCAAGAAACTAAGCATTGGACTCTGAGTCAGTAGAGAACAGTAGAAACTTCATTTTTTGACTGAAATATCTATGTGTGTGTGTATATCTGTCACTTTTTATCTGTCATATAAAAAGTGCTTGAGGACAACTGTGCCTTGATGTAATATAGCCCTTCATTTATTATTCTACTCTCTCAGGTGACTTAAAATTTTGAGTCATAGGCATTTGCATGTCTTGAACACCTAGTTTAGTTCGGTTCCTTTGGTTCATGACAGGGCTTGCCCACTCAGACTTGTAGCTCCATTATCAGGTTCTGCATGTTCCCAGCTGGAATGTGCTGTGACTTAGGTTCAACATGCCTAACTACTTTTGTAGAGTTCTCTAGAGCAACCTGGTTACAGAGGGAAGATCATGCTTCTCCCAGGGCTGCCTGTGAATGAAAATACCCTGGTCTACTGGTGCCAGAGCTTTGGAGGAATGACTTGACCCTGATCCTGAACTTTATTCTGACTGTTGTCCGGATCATATTACTTTAGTTCTAAAGCTAGTGGCCAGCAGGGGAGGTAGGAGTGGCACTCAAGCTGTTTTAAGGGAAAGAGATCTCTGCATCGTCTTCCATAAAAGGGAGAAGGATAGTTTTAAAAGGAATGGGAATGCCATTTCTGTAGACTCAAAATGTTCAAAGGATCAAGATCTTAGGGATCATCTACCCATTTGTCCCCTTCCAGTGTGTCAGAGAGATTTTCCTAATCAAGGCCTACCGTATGGCATGTGAAATCTGTCCTGCTTGAGTTTTTTATGTCATTGATATTAAGCCACAATCTTAGCCCTCTTCTTTCTTTGTCTACTTACTACAGGAGATAAAATCTTTTTTTTTTTACAAAGCAAATTCTCTTTTTTTTTTTTAATTTTTTATTTTATTTTATTTTTTTTACTTAGTTGGAGGCTAATTACTTCACAACATTTCAGTGGGTTTTGTCATACATTGATATGAATCAGCCATAGATTTACACGTATTCCCCATCCCGATACCCCCTCCCACCTCCCTCTCCACCCGATTCCTCTGGGTCTTCCCAGTGCACCAGGTCTGAGCACTTGTCTCATGCATCCCACCTGGGCTGGTGATCTGTTTCACCGTAGATAGTATACATGCTGTTCTTTTGAAACATCCCACCCTCACCTTCTCCCACAGAGTTCAAAAGTCTGTTCTGTATTTCTGTGTCTCTTTTTCTGTTTTGCATATAGGGTTATCGTTACCATCTTTCTAAATTCCATATCTATGTGTTAGTATGCTGTAATGTTCTTTATCTTTCTGGCTTACTTCACTCTGTATAAGGGGCTCCAGTTTCATCCATCTCATTAGGACTGATTCAAATGAATTCTTTTTGACGGCTGAGTAATATTCCATGGTGTATATGTACCACAGCTTCCGTATCCATTCATCTGCTGATGGGCATCTAGGTTGTTTCCATGTCTTGACTATTATAAACAGTGCTGCAATGAACATTGGGGTTCACGTGTCTCTTTCAGATCTGGTTTCCTCAGTGTGTATGCCCAGAAGTGGTATTGCTGGGTCATATGGCAGTTCTATTTCCAGTTTTTTAAGAAATCTCCACACTGTTTTCCATAGTGGCTGTACTAGTTTGCATTCCCACCAACAGTGTAAGAGGGTTCCCTTTTCTCCACACCCTCTCCAGCATTTATTGCTTGTAGACTTTTGGATAGCAGCCATCCTGACTGGCGTGTAATGGTACAACCTCTTTAACAAGTGGTGCTGGGGAAACCTGGTCAACCACTTGTAAAAGAATGAAACTAGAACACTTTCTAACACCATACACAAAAATAAACTCAAAATGGATTAAAGATCTAAATGTAAGACCAGAAACTATAAAACTCCTAGAGGAGAACATAGGCAAAACACTCTCCGACATAAATCACAGCAAGATCCTCTATGACCCACCTCCCAGAATATTGGAAATAAAAGCAAAACTAAACAAATGGGACCTAATGAAACTTAAAAGCTTTTGCACTACAAAAGAAACTAAAAGTAAGGTGAAAAGACAGCCCTCAGATTGGGAGAAAATAATAGCAAATGAAGAAACAGACAAAGGATTAATCTCAAAAATATACAAGCAACTCCTGCAGCTCAATTCCAGAAAAATAAATGACCCAATCAAAAAATGGGCCAAAGAACTAAACAGACATTTCTCCAAAGAAGACATACAGGTGGCTAACAAACACATGAAAAGATGCTCAACATCACTCATTATTAGAGAAATGCAAAGGAGATAAAATCTTTGTAGGCAACCAGAGAGTCCTTCTGGATTCAATTGCCTGCTCCTCTGTCACATTCCCTTCTGTTCCATGTGCCTTTGAGAAGAATTCTGCTATTGTTGAACAGAGTGTGTTCTAGATATGTCTGTTATGTCCATTTGTTCTATGATTTTGTTCCGATCTGCTGGTTGCTTATTGACTTTCCGTCTGGATGATCTAGCTATTGTTGAGAGTGCAGTATTAGATTCATATTCTTCATTTTTCCTTTTAGCTGAGTTTGTTTTTGATTCCTATATTTAAGTGTTGCAATGTTAGTTTCATAAATATTTACAACTGTTATATCTTCCTGATGAATTGATCCTCTTATCATTATGCCCTTCTTTGTCTTTGTTTTTAAACCATTTTTAGTTCAAAATCTCCTTTGTCTAAGTATAGCTCGCATGCTTTGTTTTGATTACCATTTGCTTAACATATTTTCCCCTTCCCTTAATTCTCAGTCTTTGTGTGTATTTAAGGCTAAAGTGAATCTCTTATAGGCAGCATATTGTTGGATTCCAATTTTTTTTCTTTTTTGATTCGTTCAGGCGTTCTGCATCTTCTATTCAGAAAATTTAATTTGTTTACATTTAAAGTAACTATTAATAGACCAGGACTATTGATTGCCATTTTCTTAAATGCTTTCTGGTTGTTTTGCACATCCATTGTTTCTTATCCTGATTTTTTTTTTTTTTTCAGTTTTGCTGTTTGGTGACATCAGTTATGTTTTGACTTCTTTTTTATGTTCTTTTGTGTAATTACCATAGGAATTTTCCTTGTGGTTACTCTGAGGTTTACTTAAAACATCTTAAACTTATAATGTTGTTTTTTAGTTGCTCAGTTGGCTCTGACTCTTTGCTACCCCATGGACTTTAGCCCACTAGGCTCCTCTGTCCATGGGATTTCTCAGGCAAGAATATTGGAGTGGGTTGTCATTTCCTACTTGAGGGGACCTTCCCAACCCATGGATTGAACCCTCATCTTCTGCATTGGCAGATGGATTCTTTACTGCTGAACCACCAAGGAAGCCCTTTAATACCCCCATTTAAACTGATAACAGCTTAATTTCAGTAATATTTGTAAATTTCACATTTTTTCTTCTTCTTCCCCTCACATTTTCGGTTATTGCTGTTCAGTTCAGTTCAGTTCAGTCGCTCAGTCATGTCCGACTCTTTGCGACCCCATGAATTGCAGCACGCCAGGCCTCCCTGTCCATCACCAACTCCCGGAGTTTACTCAAACTCATGCCCATCGAGTTGGTGATGCCATCCAGCCATCTCATCCTCTGTCGTCCCCTTCTCCTCCTGCCCCCAATCCCTCCCAGCATCAGGGTCTTTTCCATTGAGTCAACTCTTCACATGAGGTGGCCAAAGTAGTGGAGTTTCAGCTTCAGCATCAGTTCTTCCAATGAACACCCAGGACTGGTCTCCTTTAGAATGGACTGGTTGGATCTCCTTGCAATCCAAGGGACCCTCAAGAGTCTTCTCCAACACCACAGTTCAAAAGCATCAATTTTTCAGCACTCAGCTTTCTTCACAGTCCAACTCTCACATCCATACATGACCACTGGAAAAACTACAGCCTTGACCAGATGGACCTTTGTTTGCAAAGTAATGTGTCTGCTTTCTAATATGCTATCTAGGTTGGTCTTAGCTTTCCTTCCAAGGAGTAAGCGTCTTTTAATTTCATGGCTGCAATCACCATCTGCAGTGATTTTGGAGCCCAAAAAAATAAAGGCTGACACTGTGTCCACTGTCTCCCCATCCATTTCCTATGAGGTGATGGGACCACATGCCGTGATGTTAGTTTTCTGAGTGTTAAGCTTTAAGCCAATTTTTTCACTCTCCACTTTCACTTTCATCAAGAGGCTTTTTAGTTCCTCTTCACTTTCTGCCATAAGGGTGATGTTATCTGCATACCTGAGATTATTGATATTTCTCCTGGCAATCTTGATTCCAGCTTGTGCTTCTTCCAGCCCAGTGTTTCTCATGATGTACTCTGCATATAAGTTAAATAAGCAGGGTGACAATATACAGCCTTGACGTACTCCTTCTCCTATTTGGAACCAGTCTGTTGTTCCATGTCCAGTTCTAATTGTTGCTTCCTGACCTGCATATAGGTTTCTCAAGAGGCAGGTCAGGTGGTCTGGTATTCCCATCTCTTTCAGAATTTTCCACAGTTTATAGTGATTCACACAGTCGAAGGCTTTGGATAGTCAATAAAACAGAAATAGATGTTTATTTGGAACTCTCTTGATGATCATCTTTTGATGATCCAGAGGATATTGGCAATTTGGTCTCTGGTTCCTCTGCCTTTTCTAAAATCAGCTTGAACATCTGGAAGTTCACGGTTCACATATTTCTGAAGCCTGGCTTGGAGAATTTTGAGCATTACTTTACTGTTACAGGTTACTTTTTTCTCATATTGTGTAATTAATAACATTGCTGTAGTTATAGTTTTTAGACTATGCTTTATTTTTATCTTTTAAACTCTAGTTGTAAATAAAATATGACCACTATTGCCATATATGAGAATCTAACTATAGCTATATGTTTACCATTATTAGTGAGATTTATACCTTTTTCTTTTATGATGTTAATTAGCATCCTTTTACTTATACCCAAAGAACTCTCTTTAGCATTTCTTATAAGGCAGGTCTGATGGTAATGAACTCCCTCAGGGTTTGGTGCATTCCTATTACAGGAAACATACCAATTTAAAATCTTTAAAATTATCTTTATTTAAATTTTTGTTTTTAAAAATTGAGTTCTCTTTGAGAAGTCTCTCATTTTCAAGAAATATAAACAGGCACCTGTGAATCATCCATTGCTATTACATAAAATTCGTACCAGTTCTTTTCTATTAAGAAGGGTGAATTATTTGTTCCACTAAGAATGTTTCTTATCCAAGATATGGAAGGACAGTAGTGCCTTCTGTGAGTACAGTAGTTGGAGATTAAGAAACTTGAATTTAGCAGAGGTCAGTTTCCAGACTGCAGGTTATCAGGTTTGTTTTGGAGAAAGAAAAAAAAGTCTCAGTTGCCAAGAAAAAGTAGATGAAGATCAAATATTTAATTCATTAAGTGAAGGCATCATAGTACGGGGACAGGAAGCTTAATCTTTAGAGGAGGCTGTTGGCAGTCAGAGGCACTTAGAGATCTGGAAGAAGATGATAAGAATGTAGAGGGTGGATATCCTGGTAAATAAAGTAAACAATTTCAAGCAGCTTAGAGGAAAAGGGTAGTTTTCTGACTTCATAGTATGAGGAACACTGTGTACTGCTAAAACATACTGCACACTTCACAAGTAAGGATATGGAGGGAAAAGCATCCTTTATATGGTTCAGATATTGATGGGAAAAAGTTCATAAATTCTTGTTAGAAATATGGATTCAGGTGAAAATGACAGAAAACTTACATAATAGGTTTAAGCAAAATTAAATGTATTGGGTCATCAAATTAGAAGTTTAATACAAGGCTTATCTCAAAGACTGAAATTACATTTTGATTAAAATCACTTCCCTCCATATTGCTTTTCTACATTTTGTTTTGGCATTCTTATATAGTTCACTCCTCTTTTATGTTGATCCCTGCAGCTAATGGTTTTCATCCTGTTAGTTTCAAGCTAGCAAAATAAATGCTCTGTTTCTCAGTGGTTCTAATAAAGGTTCATAAAATAACTCTCATTGACTCAGGTTATCTGGATTTGGGTCACATGTTTATGCTTCAACCAACTAGATTTGATGTTTTGATAGGCCATTTATGAATCACAGGCCAAGCCCTGGAACTAAGGATGTGGTAAACCTCTATATGTCAACAACGTGATTTACAAGTGGCAGGTGTGTTTTTAAAAAAGAAACTGGGGAAAGGATGAGTGCCAGGCAGACAAGAACAAGTGTTCAATTTATACTTTAAATTTTTTGATTTTACTTGCCAAGAACTTTGCCAGAATTTAAGATTGGTACATCCTGCTTTTCTGCCACCCAACCCTTTGCCTCAAAACCACATGCAGAAGCTTCCTGATTGGCTCACGCCTCATTTACCCTGTTCTCCTGGCAAATACACATCTCTTTGCAAACACATCATTAGTTTTGATGTTTGCCTCAGAGCTCTAATGTATTTGAAGGGTTTCTTAAAGGTTCACCGGCATTTCCCCTGAACACTCTCTGTGGGCTTTTTACATTTCCGTATAGGCTCATCACTCTCGGGACACTGCTGGCTGCCTCAATATTTATTAACACTGTTTGACATGTTCTTCAATATTTGTTAACACTTTGTGCGCATTTAAGCAGTGAGAGAGACCTATCGAAGTCATCAGAATCTTGCCAGTGTTTTGTGTCATGTACTAGGGAGTCTTTATAATAAACAAAGTGATAGACAGCGACTTTCTGATTGCCAAATTTATCATGGAACTAATAGGAAAGAAGTAATGAGTGATGTTAGATTTACTGAAGCAAGAGAAAAGGAGTGAGTTATTGAATATGTATAGGGGAGTCTTAATTTTCATCTAAGTGGCAGAATATCCAGTCTTCGAAACTGGTGTAATCAGAAACTTCTATCATCCTTAAGCACCTTAGGTAAAGAGAGTCCTCAGAATCTATCCTGCCACCCACTAGCTGTAAAGAGGATACTTTCAAATATCCTTGACTACAGCAGGTACTTGTGCATTAACTCATGGTATCAGAACTGCACAGTTCTGCCTCAAATATGCTATTAGAGATTGAAGGTGATGTAATTCTGAGTCAACAATGAGGGTGCTAATTGTTGTGGGACTCAGTTAACTTTATATTATTCTGTACCCTAAGGCTGTAGATCAAATCCTCACCAGTCATTTTTAATGTAGGGTGATTGTTCTATGAAAGAAAATGGAGGAAGAAAGCATATTTGACTCATTACAGAAGGATTTGCCCTGTAGGAAAAGTCCTAAAAATGAATGGCTTATTAACAGAGTCAGAAGCATAATTTCAAATATAAAGCACATCTGTTAATACCATCGAGAGCAGGAATGGTATATGAGTGGATAGTCAGCCTTGTCCAAGCCATAGACAGTTGACTGGAATTCCTCATCACATGATAACTACAGCAAGAAGATAGATTCCTAAGAGATTTTAACATCTAATCTTGTGGATTTTTTTCCTTCCTGTCTTCCTGCAAGATTTTCGTTACATACCATATTGAGTAGAATATATCATCTCTATGCAATTACTTTTAGAAAAAGTGATAATTCTATATTAATGAACTTTTAATGATGTGACTATGTTTTAATCTCTGACTTTTTATGTCTAAATTCAGCATAATTAGCCAGGGAAAAGAAAGGTAAAACTTCTGCTGTAAAGACTGAATATGATCTCTTTGGGAGAATTATGCTCATTCTCCTGACCGTCTCAAGCCAAATAAGTTTCTAAGTTCACATTTCTTCTTTTAGAACTCCCTTCTGGGTTGTGAAAAGGTCTATACTGGCTAGGAGACTGAAACTTCTGTGGAGGCCAGGAACCAGGCATGGAACAAAATGCTGGAATATAGTAGGTACTCAAAATCTGTGAAGAGAATAGAAAAAAAAACTCCCTGTCATCATAGTGTTTACATTCTTGGCATAAGGTGACAAAAAATGAACTATAAATAAGTAAATATATATAATATGTTAGTAAAAAAATTATCTGAAGAAAAATCAAGTTGAGAAGGATGGCAGGGAGCAGAGATGGGGGTCAGATGCAATAGGACAGTTGGAAAAGGCTATTTAACGAAGAGCTGAATGAGGTGAAGGTGAGAGTCATGCTTGCTTGGAGGGGGAATAAGAGGAAACACAAGAGATACTAGGTAGGGTCGTTCTATTTGTATCTTTATGTATGTGGAAGGTTTATTTATATTTCTCGACCTTGGAAAAGTGGCCCTCTATAGGGGATGTCTTATTTGTCCCAGGAGTACACTCCCCCCTCATCAGTATAGGCCAAGGACTAGATGTCCCCAGGGTAGGTTCTGAATTGTTTGGAGCTCACTTCTGCAAGCTCCCAGCTTTTATTTTTCTTGCTTCTGGTGCCTGCCTCTTGGTGTTTGAGGGTAGTTTAGAGATTTGTGCAGGATTCCTCTTGGGAGAGGCCTGTCCCTGCCCGCTGGTGGGTGGGGCTAGGTCTTGGCCCTCTGGTGGGCAGGGCCACATCAAGGATTGTGTCTAGAGGTGGCTGTGGGTTCAGAAAGTCTTTTGGTAGCCTACCTGGTAAGGTGGGCATGTGTTCCCACCCTGTTCCTTATTGCCCAGAAGTGTTCCTACACTGGCTATTGGGTGGGTCCAGGTCTTGGTGCCAAAAGGACAGCCTCCAAGAGAGCTGACACTAATGAATACTCCCCAGTACCTCTGACACCAGTGTTCTTGTCCCCACAGTAAGCCACAGCCATCTGCTCACTTCTCCAGGAGGTCCTCCAAGATCAGGATGTAGGTCTGGCCCAGGCTCTTATGAAATCACTGCTTTTGCTTTCATCCCAATATGCATGACACCTTTTGTGCACCCTCTAAGAGTGGAGTCTATTTCTCCCATCTTGTGGGTCTCCTGCACTCAAGTCCTGATGACCTTCAAAGCTGAATGCTCTGGGCGCTCTTCCTCCCAATGCCAGACCTTCAGACTGGGCATCCTGACATGGGGTTAAGAACTCTCACTTCTATGGGAGAACTTCTGCTTTATATTTGTTCTCCAATTTGTGGGTCACCTATGTGAAGGTTATGGGATTTGACTATATTGTGAGTGCACTCCCCTTATTGTCTTGGTGGGTTTCTTCTACATGTCTTTGGATATAGAATATCATCTTTTAGTAGGCTTCAGTTTCTTGTTTTTTGTTTTTTTTTTTTTTAAATCAATATTTGTTCTGCAGTTAGTTCTGATTTTGGTGTGCCTGCAAAAGGAGGTAAGTTTAAAGTCCTTTTACTCTGATATTTTAAGTCTTTCCCCACTATATGCTATTTTGCAAAATTGTTAGTAGATTCCTGAGCATTTTATTCACTTCTAGTGATTTCTAGATCTGAAGAACCTTTTGTGAAATTTGTGTTTCCCATAAAAAAAACTCCTTAAGACCATACTTTATGTGTGAAATCTGATATTGTTGTCCTTGCCAGCTTATTAGGTGCTTGCTGTGTGCCTTATGCTTTCCCAAATGCTTTACATATATATCTTGTTTAATCAGTTTAATTTTAAATTATTTTGATATGAGATACTATTCATATCTCAATTTTTAGAGACGAGATAACTCAAAAAGGGTTTGCCCACAATCAGTTAGGAAGTGCTAGACTCAAGTCTCAAATTCATCTATTTCAAAGCCCATGATTTATATCTTTGTGCTACATTTGCTCCTATATGGGCATCAAAGGAGTAATAAAATACTGGCACTTTTGGTGCCTTTTACAAAATCATTAACCTTTCAGGGAGAATGGATTTTCCTCTTCAGATAACCATTCTCAATCTGTAACCTCATTATAAGCCCCATCCAATGAAAATAGCCTCAAAGAACTGTCAGTGTTAAGGCTTTCGCTTCCATGGTTTCACTTAAAATGTTTTCCTTAAACATTGTCAGTCTTTACTTTTTAAAGAAGCTTTTGGATCTCTCCTCTATTTCTGTGCTGCAAAATAGTCTATTTTGTTAAATTTAATCCTCAGGTTTTTCAGGGCATCAAAAATTTCAAGGAGTCATTAAAATGTAATATTAAAAAATGCAGTTTTCTTGGCATTCTGGACTCCTGTTCACTCCTTTTCTCCCTCCCAAACCCCTGGTTTTTGCTAACATGCATGTTTCGGAAGAAATGGAGAGAGTTTTCATGTGTTCTGCAACTAGCATATGTTTACACAATGTGCTTCCAAACTTATCCCTATGACCTTGGGTTATACATTCTGAAATAAATAATAAAATATTCAAATGTCTCTCTCAGCTTAAAAAAGGGAATTTAATTCTGAAAGGATGTATTTATGTTGGCAGTCACACTACCTTATGTGCACTGTTAGGAAATTGGCAAGAGAAAAACACTCAGTGTAACAAATGGACAATGATTTGCACCTATTGGGTTTCCTAGTTAGCACAGTGGTAAAGAATCTGCTTGCAGTGCAGGAGCATGGGAGATGCAAGTATAGTCCCTGGGTTGGGAAGATCCCCTGGAGGAGTAAGTGGCAGCCCACTCTGGTATTCTTGCCTGGACAATCCCATGGAGAGAGGAGCCTGGCAGTCTACAGTTCGTGGGGTTGCAAAGAGTAGGACATGGCTGAGCAACTGAGCACATACACATGCATGCACAATGCAACTGTTAAGTGCTTGCTGTATGCCACTTCTGGCTTTATATATCTTAGAATGATAGGGAAAAGAGACAATAGATGTGGACTCTATCCTTAGGAATGTTATTAATATATATATACATATAATTGCATACCTACTCTAGATAAGCGCTTGTAAACATTAATTTCATTATTGCTCCAACTGAATAGACTATGCAATAAATACAAAATATTTATGATCCTTAAATGTCCACTTACTGTAAACAGTGTGCACTGCATGAACAAACTGAGTGTGGTTGAGGCAGTGCATGGATTTATTGTCTGGTTGAGAAACAAAGGAACAAACTCATATAAAATGTCAGTAACTTAATGGGGTCTATTATTAAGCAAAGAGTTGTGTGATGCAGGTTGTTTCATGAGGTTACACGGATGCAAAGACCAGTTAGAAGACACCCAGTAGGGTAAAGGCCCGTTTCCAGGCAAAACAAAACACTAACGTAGGGAAAGCAGCCAGCCACATGGTAACTTATCCAATTAGAGTTATGTACTACATACTAATGTTAGAAGGATGCAGTTGGAACTAGGTCAGTTCCTGGAAAAAATCTAGAATCCTGTTTCGAAATTGAAATGCACTTTTCTTATATGGGATCATAGATTGAAAGGATCATTCAGGGCTGAAACTTTTGGGGATTATCTTGAAACCAGCAGAAGAGCAAAGATCATAATTATGGTTTTGAATACCTGTTTCCAGAAATATCCTTTAGATTTCCTTTTAATTATTTTTAATTTTAAAGTATTGTAACTTAGATCTTTTTTTTTTTGTCACTAGTAACAAAATGAACCATGGCTAACAAAGCACAAAAGAATGGAAGGAAAAAGAATTGATTAAAGTGTAGGGACTCTCTGGCAGAGTTGGGGGAATTATTAACAAGGACCTAATTTTTTCACATTTACAAAGAAAAAACTCATTTGACCTTAATAACCCACTCTGTACATATTTTGATTTATCTTCATTAATGAGACTGTAAAATTCTAGCTTTGCCAAGCAAACTTTGTGATCTCTAGGGGAAAGATAATACAGGAGAAGGTGAATATTTATTATTTAGTACCCGAGACCAGTATTGGTTCACCTTATTTATTTAAAGATATTAAATTTTGGTAGATATTGGAAAGAAATGCATTTTTCAATAACCAAACATCATTTATTTAACTTACACTAGCTGCAATATAATTTATTTTATTAGTCAATTCACAAACTGCTGCTTTCAAAATAGACAGTCTCCCTTACCTGCATTCCTTCATCCTCTCTGTCCATTTGTTAGTCTGCATTTCTCTTTCTTCCCTTTTGTCTTGCTCCTTATGAGACGCACACATAGAGAGAAGAAATAAGAACTGGGTCAATGATTTATAGGTAAACTGTAAATTATTTTATGACGGGAATATCATGATGTTTGGGCTGCTGTGTATCCACTAAATGGCACAGTTTCCATTCTTCATCCCACTCATAAACCAAAAGCAAACCATGATTTGCTTGGCATTGCATATTAAATGAAAGTAAACTTTGCTGAAAAGCTCTGATTTCTGACGGTCATATCTTACTCTAATAAAGGTTGATGTAATCAGTGGAAGGGAGCTAAATTTGAGTTTATAATGAGGATGATCTTTTATCATTCCTGACAGATTCTGTGCTGTGAGTAGGAGGTAATGAAATAAGAGCCTTAGGACTTATAAAAGCATAAATAAGCCTCCCAGTAACAACTTTATTGTAATTTTGCTGGGATTAACCCAGAATACCCAGGTAGGTTTCTTGTACCAAAACTTTTATGGAAATTACTCAGGTGGGGAGGAGACTAAAAGAACAATAATCGTGTCCCTTTCAGGGGGCAAGTCTTCCCTCAAGTATTGAAAGGTTACCTCAAGATAAAAGGTTGGTCAGTAGAGTCTAATGGGCAAATGTTTAAGAAAGGGCAAATTTAGCCACACATTAAATAAAAACATCAGCTGGAATTCTCTGAATTAGTCTTTGTCTTATCCCCAGTTGCACAAATGAGATCTGCCATTTTGAGATTGCATATATGATGATATATGCAATCATATATCAGAATATGATTGCAAACCTTGTAAATCTGAATATATCAGAATATGATTGCTTCTTGGCAGGAAAGTGATGACAAACCTAGATAGTGAGTTGAAAACCAGAGACATTATTCTGCTGACAGAGGTCTGTATAGTCAAGGGTATGGTCTTCCCAGTGGTCACGCACGGCTGTGAGAGCTGGACCATAAAAAAGAAGGCAGAACTCCAAAGAATTGATGCTTTTGAACTGTGGTGGTAGAGAAGACTCCTGAAAGTCCCTTGGAATGCAGGAGATCAAACCAGTCAACCTTAAGGGAGCTCAACCTTGAATATTCTCTAGAAGGACTGATGCTGAAGCTGCAGTATTTTGATCATCTGACATTAACAGAGGACTCATTGGAAAAGTCCCTGATGCTGGGAAAGATCAAGAGTAGAAGGCATCACCAGTGCAATGAACATGAACTTGGGCAAACTCTGGGAGATGGTGAGGGGCAGGGAGGCCTGGCATGCTGCAGTCCATGGGGTTGCAAAGAGTCACACATGACTGGGCAACTGAACAACAACAGCAACATGATAGGGGAAGGACTTAGAAGATGTTCAAAGGAATCATCGTCATTTTAAAGTTGTTTTTCTGTCCATCTGGGATTTCCCTGGTGGCTCAGATGGTAAAGTGTCTACCTACAATGTGGGAGACCTGGGTTCAATCCCTGAATCGGGAAGATCTCCTGCCGAAGGAAATGGCACCCCACTCCAGTATTCTTGCCTAGAAAATCCCATGGACGGAGGAGCCTGGTAGGCTACAGTCCATGGGGTTGCAAAGAGTCAGACATGACTGAGCGACTTCACTTTACTTTTTACTTGCCTCATCTCTCTTTTCCAATTCAACTCCCTCTCAGCTGTGATTAAGAGTAATGGCATCAGGCTGATTTTCCATGAAAGGGATGTCAAATGGGTTACCTCTTCTGTGATCTAATCTCATTATCATTTGTATTGGAAAGGATTCTAAGATCTGACCTGAGCTCAGGAAGGTTGCTAGGACTAAATAGTGATGACCACTGTGGCCATGAGGTAGGAGAGAGACACTGGCCCTTATCATTCTTTAGGTAATCCACTCAGACACCTTTGCAAATCCTCAGTCTTTGTTAACAGTCCTTAACATATACCTAATCATTGCTATGTATCAGACACCATTCTAAGTTCTTTATATATATATTCTTTTTTTTCATCTTCAGAACAGCATTGTGAAGTAGTATTAGTGCTTTATAAATAAAGAAGGAGACCTAGGGAAGTGAAATAACTATTCTTGGTTACAAAACATGATTAATGATTTTGCTGTTAAGTAATAGCACTAACTGAGATAAATATGCAGGATGGCTGGGTAAGGATGGTCACCAACTCATATATTGCTCTTTTATATCAATCTCAGTACCAACTCATTCAGATTCTGACTAGGCAATTTATGTGCACTGTCTCATTTCACCTCTGTGATGATTCTATTGGGTAACTGAATATTCCAAAACAGTGCCTGGCATCATCAAAGGCACATAGTTAAAACAAAAAGTATGCACACAGTAAGAATTAATTGTAGTCCCAGTTGTCTGTCTAAATCTTTCAGAACCTGTCTCTTCTAAATCTTTCCTTTAACAGATTATCTTTTTGAGAACTGAAGAACAAGCAGGCAACACACTGGAGGTCCATTTATATTTCCTGTAATGGAATCCTTCAATAAGATCATACTCAGGTACCAGTATAGAGGAGATTGGAAAGTAGTGGAATGCTGTATTTATGTCTTTTCTATAAGATAATATCAAATACAGGTTCAATGCAGATAAACATTTTAGAAATTGTTGTTGTTCTGTCGTTAAGTCATGTCTGACTCTTTGCTACCCCATGGAAGCACACCAGACTTCCCTGTCCTTGACTGTATCCTGGAGTTTTCTCAGATTCATGTCTGTTGAGTGGGTGATGCTATTTAACCATATCACCTTCTGCCACTCTCTTTTGCCTTCAATCTTTCCCAGCATCAGGGCCTTTTCCAGTGAGTCGGCTCTTCACATCAGGTGGCCAAAATAGTGGAGCTTCAGCTTCAGCATCAGTCCTTCCAATGAATATTCAGGACTAATTTCCTTTAGGGTTTACTGGTTTGATCTTGTGGTTCAAGGGACTCTCAAGAGCCTTCTCCAGCACCACAATTCAAAGCCATCAATTCTTTGGCCTTCGGCTTTCTTTGTGGACCAGCTCTCACATCCATACATGACTATTGGCTTTTTTTTTTCCCACTGGCTTTTATATTTCATTATATACCTCATTTCTTTCTTGCCAATTTTATATGGTTTAAAAGCCAAAACCAGTAATGAAAATTAAAACATTAGCAGAGAGAAGCCGGAAGATCTTCTATCAGCTATGCCTCTACTCTCTCACTCAATTGTCTTTTGAAAAACTAGCTTAGGTTGATTTATTCTCATTGAACTTTAAAGTGCCATTTCTGTTTTTGATGAGAGAAGTCAAATCATGCTATGCTTTACCCTCAGTTCTTTTCCCAGAAGTCTCACTTCCATATGGTCAGTAATTCATTCAGGTAGGCAATGGACCACATTAAAAATCCTACAAATTCAAACAGTATCATTATTAACAGAGTAATGGCTGACTGTCCCACTGTTTTCCACACATACACTCTTTGGCTGGCAGAAACTACACTCACTAGTTCCTGTAATTTTTCTGCTCTTTCATCTGAGAGGCAGTGAGTGTCCTGGGAAGAAGGCTCAATTGGCAGTCATTTCCATACTGCGTTTCTAGAAAGAAAATGTTGTGTAACCAACGCATGGCAGAAAAGAGCATAAGGCTGATGTACCACATGGAAAGCATCAAAATACCTAGTTATAACTGCAGCTGTAAACAGCAAAGAAAACAAGCGTGAGCAGGCACCATGCTTTAGTGAAGGAAGCAAGGACTTTGTGTTTCCATAGACTCAGGTTCAAATCCTGTGACCACTTCTAACAAGATAGGTGTCTGGACATATTTCACAATATTGCTGAAACTGCTTGTTTATCTGTGAAACTGACACCTGCCTACCCAGGGTTATAGTGATCAGTACATGTGTACAAAGAAATGAGATACATAATTATTTATACAAACAAGTGAGATTTATAAAATATATGCTTTACTAGTTCAGTAAGTCAGAGAAGGCAATGGCAACCCACTCTAGTCCTCTTGCCTGGAAAATCCCATGGATGGAGGAGCCTGGCAGGCTGCAGTCCATGGGGTCGTGAAGAGTCGGACATGACTGAGTGACTTCACTTTCACTTTTCACTTTCATGCATTGGAGAAGGAAGTGGCAACCCACTCCAGTATCCTTGCCTGGAGAATCCCAGGGTTGGTGGAGCCTGGTGGGCTGCCGTCTATGGGGTCGCACAGAATCAGACATGACCGAAGCGATTTAGCAGCAGCAGCAGTTCAGTAAGTACTAGTTCTTTCCTAGCACTGCCCCATTCCTCAAAACAAAATATGGAATTTATTTTTTCTACAAATCTTTATCATTTCAGGGAAAATCTCTTTGCTTATCAAAACAAAGACAAAAAAAGCGAAACAAAACTTCCTGCACATGAAGGAGGTATAATAATTCTTTGGTGATGTAGGTTGATGTCCATTTAGGGTATAGTAGAAGGATTGTCATATTTCTTACTTTTCCAAGATGACAGACAGTCAATTAATTTTGTCCCCTCGAATGATTGCCTCTCATTTTTCCTTGATTACTGAAAATAAATGTCTATTTAGAAAATATTTCACCACACATATATCTTTTTCCTTTTTGCTCAAATGGTTTAAGTGGATTAGATTTCAGTTACTCATTCTGGGATTAGGAATATGCCAAAGCTTGTATCATGAACATGAACTCCTTATTGCAAAATTCAGACTTAAATTGAAGAAAGTAGGAAAAACCACTAGACCATTCAGGTATGACCTAAATCAAATCCCTTATATTTATACAGTGGCAGTGACAAATAGATTCAAGATTTAGATCTGAGAAAGAGAGTGCCTGAAGAACTATGGACAGAGGTTTGTGATATTATACAAGAGATAGTGATCAAGACCGTCTCCAAGAAAAAGAAAGCAAAAGGGAAAGATCGGTGTCTGAGGAAGCCTTACAGATAGCTGAGAAAAGAAGAGATGTAAAAGGCAAAGAAGAAAAGGAAAGATATACCCATTTGAAAGCAGAATTCCAAAGAATGGCAAGGAGAGATAGAAAGCCTTCCTAAGTGATCAGTGCAAATAAATAGAGGAAAACAATATAATGGGAAAGACTAGGATCTCTTCAAGAAAATTAGAGATAACCAGGAAACATTTCATGCAAAGATGGGCACAATAAAGGACACAAATAGTATGGCCCTAACAGAAGCAGAAGATATTAAGAAGAAGTGGCAAGACTACACAGAAGAACTATATAAAAAAGATTGTCATGACCCAGATAACCACGATGGTGTGATCACTCACCTAGAGCCAGACATCATGGAATGCAAAGTCAAGTGGGACTTAGGAAGCATCACTAGAAACAAACCTAGTGGATGTGATGGAATTCCAGTTAAGCTGTTTAAAATCATAAAAGATGATGCTGTGAAAGTGCTGCACTCAACATGCCAGCAAATTTGGAAAACTCCATGGTGGCCACAAGACTGGAAAAGGTCAGTTTTCATTGCAATCCCAAAGAAAGGCAATGCCAAAGAATGTTCAAACTACCACACAATTGCACTCATCTCACACTGTAGCAAAGAAATACTCAAAATTCTCTAAGCCAGGAATCAGCAGTACCTGAACTGTGAACTTCCAGATGTTCAAGGTGAGTTTAGAAAAGGCAGAGGAACCAGAGATCAAATTGCCAACATCTGTTGTATCTTCAAAAAAGCAAGAGAGTTCCAGAAAACATCTACTTCTGCTTTATTGACTATGCCAAAGCCTTTGACTGTGTGGATCACAACAAAATGTGGATAATTCTTCAAGAGATAGGAATAGCAGACCACCTTACCTGTCTCCTGAGAAATCTGTATATAGGTCAAGAAGCAATAGTTAGAACCGGAAATGGAACAACAGACTGGACCCAGATTGTGAAAGGAGTACGTCAAGGCTGTATATTGTTTCCCTGCTTATTTAAATTATATGCAGAGTACATCATGTGAAATGCCGGGCTGTATGAAGCCCAAGCTGGAATCAAGATTGCATGGAGAAATACCAATAACCTAAGATATGCAGATGACACCACCCTTATGGCAGAAAGAGAGGGAGAACTAAAGAGCCTCTTGATGAAAGTGGAAGAGGAGAGTGAAAACGTTGGCTTAAAGCTCAACATTCAGAAAAATAAGATCATAGCATCTAGTCCCATCACTTCATGGCAAGTAGATAGCATACTAAAAAGCAGAGACATTACTTTGCCAACAAAGATCTGTCTAGTCAAAGCTATGATTTTTCCAGTAGTCATGTATGGATGTGAGAGTTGGACTATAAAGGAAGCTGAGTGCAGAAGAATTGATGCTTTTGAACTGTGGTGTTGGGGAAGACTCTTGAGAGTCCCTTGGACTGCAGGGAAATCCAGTCAATCCTAAAGGAAATCAGTCCTGAATATTCATTGGGCGGACTGACGTTGAAGCTGAAACTTCAGTCCTTTGGCCACCTGATGCAAAGAACTGACTCACTGAAAAGACCCTGATGCTGGGAAAGTTTGAAGGTGGGAGGAGAAGGGAATGGCAGAGGATGAGATGGTTGGATGGCATCACCGACTCGATGTACATGAGTCTGAGCAAGCTCTGGGAGTTGGTGATGGACAGGGAAGCTTGGTGTTCTGCAGTCCATGGGGTCGCAAAGAGTTGGATACAACTTAGCCACTGAACTGACTAAACTTGTGTTTAGGAGCATGCTTGCTCAATTGCTGAATCCTGTCTGACTTTTTGTGACCCCATGGACTGTAGCCCACCATGCTCCTCTGTCCATGGAATTTTCTAGGCTAGAATACTGGAATGGGTTGCCATTTCCTCCTCCGGGGGACCTTCCTGACCCAGGGATCGAACCCACATCTCCTGTGTCTCCTGCATGACAGGAAGGTTCTTTACCACAGAGCCATCTGGGGTCCCAAGCTTGACCAATGACAAATTTCAAGAATATCTTATTTGAGATGTTGTTGTCTTGTTGTTTTCTTGTCTTGAGCGACATCAAGGAAGAAATTATTTTTCTTCAGAGATGATAAGCCAGGGGCCATCCTATGGTAGCATTTTCTCCAAGAAGGTGTCCAACACAGAAATAGGTGTAACATACACCACCCCCCACACTGCCTGCTCCACACACACAGAGGGAATGCTATAGAGACATAAAAGAAGAGTGTCTAAGCCAACCCAGATTCAGGATACCACAGAAACTTTCCAGGAGTGAGGGTCTGAGTTAGCTGGAAAAATAATGATGATAGAACACACCATAAAGAGGAAAGAGCATGTGTACAAATATTGTGGATTCATGGAAGAGATTCAAGGTTTTGGAGGTGGAACAAAATTTATAATGGTGTAAGCCACAGAGTCTCATGGTTTGTGAGGTTGCAAGGCTTCACATAATTTGTTTGAATTTATTTTTAGATCCATGTCGCTTAACTGCAAAAGAGAGTTGTGATGGCAACTGCAAATAAGTAATTCAGATAATAGGAGTTTTAACTTGCAAGGAAGGAGAGCTAATCTTTGAATAATATGACAATTTAAGGAAATAGAATGGAATACAATTAAATGAGGGATGGTGTTGAGTAGAATCTACTACCAGACAGATAGATCCACAGTCTTAGTGAGTAAAGAAAGGCAAATATTCTTGGTTATATAATGTTTGCTTAGACTGTCCTCTTGTATGTGTGTAAAATGCCCTCCAGCACTTCTATAATCTTTCCCTTGTTAAAGCCCTTTGAGTTGACATCCTATGGGCTTCCCTTGTGGCTCAGCTGGTAAAAAAAATCTGCCTGCAATGCGGGAGACCTGGGTTCAATCCCTGGGTTGAGCAGTCCCCTGGAGAAGGGAAAGGCTATCCAATCCAGTATTCTGGTCTGGAGAATTCCATGTACTATATAATCCATGGGGTCGCAAAGAGTTGGACACAATTGAGGGATTTTCACTTTCACTTTCACAGAGTTATAGGTAGGTAATTTCTTTCTACCTGAGCCTAACTTACTATTATGATTTGTGTGTTTCATAAATATAGTTTTTAAATTTTATTTATTTATACACAAAAAACACTGAAAAATTGATGCTTTTGAATTGTGGTATTGGAGAAGACTCTTGAGAGTCCCTTGGACTGCAAGGAGATGAAACCAGTCAGTCCTAAAAGAAATCAATCCTGAATATTCTTAGGAAGGACTGATGATGAAGCTGAATCTCCAATACATTGGCCACCTGATGCAAAGAGCCTGCTTATTAGAAAAGACCCTGATGCTGGGGAAGATTGAAGGCAGGAGTAGAAGGGGAGACAGAGATCAAGATGGTTAGATGGTATCACCAACTTGATGGAGATGAATTTAAGCAGCCTTCGGGAAACGGTGAAGAACACAGAAGCCTGGCGTGCCAGTCTATGGGGTCGTATGGAGTCGGACGCAACTGAGCAACTGAACAACAATATACAAAAATGCCTTTAAGTGAAGAAGCTTCCTTTAAGGAGAAGAACTCTATGTGTTTGAGAAGATGACCTCTTCAGGGCCAGCCTTACCTGGGACCCTTGGATTGTATGAGTTCAGTTGATGTATATCCTGGCCACAAAGCATTTCTTCATTTTCCATAGTTTCTCAACAAATATTTATTCACTTTTTATTTTATTGTTTCATAGTAAGCACAGATACAGGTTCAAACAGAGATAACCTTTACATAATTTCCAAATTGAAAGCTTTTATCTTCTATATCATCTTAAAATTTGTGTTATAATTATTATTAATGATGCTGTAGTAAAATGAACAGAGGTTTCAGAAACAAACAGTCCTCAGTTCAGATTAGAGGTGTAACATTGATATATCTGTGAACTTTCAGTGTTTATTTAACCTCTTCAAATATCAGTTACTTTATTTTAAAAATGGGAAAATAAGACTGACATTACAGTGGATGTTAAACAAAATGCACATAAATTACCATGTCCCTTACGCAGAAGTGAGGTACAAATATTGGCTTTACCTTCCTCCTGCCAACCTGAATATTTCTTGACAACAACAGCCTTTTGTTTGTGATTTGATCTAAATATCTTTCAACATTCCTGGCTGAGTGCTAAGCAAATAGTAAGGATTCAGAAAAAGTGAAGGGATGAATAGTAAGGACTATATTCTTAGGAGGAGTAACTTAGTTATTGAAATTTTCAAATAAATGGAAGAGCTGAAAGCACAGAAGGTGAATAATGAGGTAGTATCGCGTATGTGGGGGGTGTGTGTGAGAGAGAGAGAGAGATGGATGATGAAACTTAATGTCAAATGAAACCAACTCTCACTATTTTGCTAAAGAACTATTCTGTCATAATTTGAAATGAGTTTATGAATTGCCTTCTTCTGCTGTTTGGTGAAGGGAAGAGGGTCATATTTCTTACAGGATCAAAACTAGCATCTGGTTGCAACCTTAGAAACCAGATGTGACAATGACACTTGTTTCAGGAGCCCAGGAGCCCATGCTGTCCTCAGCTGGATCACACAGCCATGGTAGTATGACATGCAAACAGAAGGTCTTTCTTTGATCCTCAAATTAGAGGCATGTCTCAGACAATTGAGATATTCTGCTTGAGGTGCTGTAATTACTCAACATATAATCTCCCTAGAATATATCTTTCTCCCAGGTGCCCTGATGCTTCCTGTGGTCATGGAAATTATATGTTTCAGTAACTAATTACAGGTTATAAAAATGAAAAGACTGCTAGGATAGTAGTCTTAGAGCAACTGCTGAGCAGAGTCAGGGGTGGACCTAAGCTAATTGGCTTCCCGATAGAGTTCTTCTCCAAGGTCTCCAGGCTGCCCTTTATTTTCACAAGTGTTTGCCAAGATTAGAGGTGTCTCAAAACCTCAAATACAGTATAGATTATCTCAAGAGAATACACTCTGTGGTGGCCCTAAGGTTTCTGGGCTCAAACAAGATATTATCCAAGAAGGTCCTGGGTAGTTTAACTTCAATTATTTTACTTGCTCAGTTTCTTCCGTAACTAGGAAGAAGTGGCCTTATTTGCATTTTATGGATAATATGAAGCAATGGCTCAGAAATATTTACTCAGTCAGGCAATTCTTTGATTGAAACTAAAGTGCCCCAATGCCTAACCCTGTGACTCTTAAGTTTAATATCTCATAGCCAGGTCATTAATAAACAGATTGTCTTAATTACTCATGGAACTTATACTGTATTCAATTCTATCATTGTTCTAGTTCAGTGTGTTAATGTGTAAGTTTTTTTTTTTTAATTTGACAACTAATCAGATAAATGGAAGAGATTTTACTTTGAAGAGCTTCTTACCCTCCAGCTGCCCTAATAAAAATATTCATTCAGAAAGATATCTAGCAATATATTCTAAGTTGAATGAGTTGTAGAAAGCAGGTGTACAGAGAAAAGTAATGGCTGTCTTTCTAAGGGACATGCTTTCAAAAGATGTGACCCTTAAGCAGAATATTTTAAACTAGTGATTTAGATGGATAGGGAAATGGAATAAGGATTACTACTGATACAGAATCTTGAAGAATGGACTGGGAAGGATCAATTTGGCTGCTTTGGAAGCTTCATCTTAGGATATAGAGGGAAATAAGAGTGGACAGCATGGTTATAGGGCTTCCATGGTGGCTCAGTGATATAGAGGATCTGTCTGCTACTGCAGGAGATGTCAGTTCAATCCCTGGGTCAGGAAGATCCCCTGGTGAAGGAAATGGCAACCCACTCCAGCATTCTTGCCTGGGAAATCCGATAGACAGAGAAGCCTGGTGAGCTACAGTCCATGAGGTTGCAACAACAAGCTTGGTTACGCCAGATGAGGAATGCATTGATTTTGAATGGAGGTTGTTGAGTTTTTATCACATAGATAAAGGGGAGTGATTGTCAGTAGGAGGGACAACTTTATAAGATAAATTTGACTTAAGTCCACTAATCATGAATTAAAATGAAGAAGCCAGTTCAATATGAATGAACAAGGCTTCTCTAAGAAATAGTAAATTTCTTTCAGTCAAGATATGTAAATGGTGATTAAAGTAACACTTGTTAGGAATATTCCAAAATGCATATTAGCTTTAGGCATAGTGGGAGAAGGCAATGGCACCCTACTCTAGTACTCTTGCCTGGAAAATCCCATGGATGGAGGAGCCTGGTAGGCTGCAGTCCATGGGGTCGCTGAGAGTCGGACACGACTGAGCGACTTCACTTTCATTTTTCACTTTCATGCATTGGAGAAGGAAATGGCAACCCACTCCAGTATTCTTGCCTGGAGAATCCCAGGGATGGGGGAGCCTGGTGGGCTGCCGTCTATGGGGTCACACAGAGTCGGACATGACTGAAGTGACTTAGCAGCAGCAGCAGTTTAGGCATAGTGAGTGAGGAATAGGTAATGAGAAACTAGAGATTAAATCTCCTTAACTTTTTCCAGTCCATCCAAATTTCCCCGTTGCAAGTCTGAGTACCCATTGGAATAATGCAATAAGTAGGTTCTCCTTAAAGCCCGTTCGAGCCCAGAAATTCTCTTTAAATTATTTAATCTGGTATAGTTATTGTGATATTTCTCTTAATATTCATTACAGTATCTTACTTTTATCCCATGTTAGAATTTACAGATTAGAAAAGTGAGGCTTTGAAAGGGTATGTTGCTGGCGTGTGATGTAGCAGAATTTTTATTTTAGATAATTTTGATTTCAGAGCCTCTCAATCATAATAAATACTACATGTGGTATCTTTCTTTGGCCTATAAAACATGGGGTGTTCTTGTAGACTGGATAAACTCTACGACCCTAGGGAACTAATAATACCTTTGACAGGTTTGGTGCGGGATTCCTTCGTAGCTCAGTCGGTAAAAGAATCTGCCTGCAATGCAAGGGAAGTGGGTTTGATTCCTGGGTGGGAAAGATACCCTGGAGAAGGAAATGGCAAACCACTCCAGTATTCTTGCCTGGAGAGTCCCATGGACGAAGGAGCCTGGGGGACTGCAGTCCATGGGGTCTCAGGAGTCAGACACGCCTTAGTGATTAAACCACATATTCTTGACAGGTTTGTAAGCAGAACACTCAAAAGGAACATTTGAGATTGTCAGGTTCCCAACCTGGCCCTGTGATCTTAGCTGGCTTCTGTGAGTTTATGAGTAAAATTAATTCAAGAATCAGGGACAAAGGGGCAAGGGTGAGAAGGCGAAAGAAAGTCTAAGAAAAATATATTTTAAAAATGTAATGATATTTATCCAATATCCAATTACCCCAGGCTGCCTGCCCATGTATAATGGAACCCTATCTTCAATCCATTACAGAATGCTCTCAAAATGAGCTGGATGAGCAGAAATGTGATGAACATGTAAAACAACCCAGTAATATTTATACAAATGCAAACAGGATGACCATCTCCAGAGGAATGAGCCCTTGGTGCTGCAAATTTCAATTTCCCATGTCTCCACATCAAAGTAAGGCTGAGTGGCCTTTATAATTAACAGGAAGCTCTGCTTACTTCTTTATTCCTTCCCCTAGGATAGGAAAAAGGAAATCAGAAAATATTATTTTCTTTATTTTTTTCCATTGCCCAAGCTGACTGAATTTTTCTAAATTAAAATGGGATCTGGATAAGTAAAGGTCAGTCCGGCTTTGACACTTTCTTCATTAACAGTAAATTGACATCTAGCTGTCTTTGCTCCTGGCTTTTTTGCTATATCAAAATGCTTGCAAATGCCATCAGTCTGGGCTAGTGAAGCATAGAATATATATCCAGAATTGTCAACAGCAGAGGCAGGCAAGAGGCAATTATTATTTACTTCAGCATGTGTTTATTTGATATGCATAACAGCACTGTAAATATACTCACTTGATTTAATACCATACTGTTAACTCTAGAGATAAGGACTTTCTGCAGAAAACAATGAGACAATTGTATTGTACATTTCTGCTTACTAAGGGGCTTTGGTTCCTCCAGATACAAAAGTGTGAAAAGTCACACAGTCCCTATGACATGCTATTGTATTTCCCTCCTTAACTAGGTATTTGTCTATAGTGATACCTTTTTATGGCCCAAATGTATAGGTTCTCTAGAGAGATTGTATAGATTTCTTTTAATAAATATGGTCTGAAGTGAACAAGAAGAAAGGAAATAGTAGAACAATTTAGGGGACAATTAAAATGGAGCAGGAAAAATCTGACAGTGAATCATGAATCAGTATTTGGGCCTGGCCTGTTTTAGGAATGTAGAAGGAACTGATTACATATTTAACCACTAGTAGAATCTGGCAACTAATTGAATGAAAGTGAAAGTGTTAGTCGCTCAGTCGTGTCTGACCCTTTGTGACCCTCTGGACTGGAGCCCACCAGGCTCCTCTGTCCATGGGATTCTCCAGGTAGGAACACTGGAGTGGGTTGCCATTCCCTTCTCCAGGGGATCTTCCAGACCCAGGGTTCAAACTCTGGTCTCCTGCATTGCAGGCAGATTCTTTACTATCTGAGCCACCAGGGAAGACCTCTAATTGAATGAAGAAGAGTTTAATTCTGAAAACTTATAGGAATATCATATTTAGGATGTGGGATACAAGTAAACATAGTTGAATCTATAAATGCATTTATGTATTACCGAAACCAGAACAACTCAACATTAAGTGTGACTGGTAGTGAGTATATTTGTGAATTTTTCCACAGATTAAAAAAAATCTCTTTTTGTTATTTACTCACTTTTTATTATAGAAGAATTTTGGATTTAGAAAAAAAAATAAAGTACATAACTCCTGTACCCAGTTTCTCTGATTATGAGTACCTTGCTTTACTATAGTGAGTTTGTACAATTAATGAACTAATATGTATACATTACTGTTAACTAAAGTTTACTCTTTATTTGTATGTCCTTACTATTTACCTTATGTCCTTTCTTCTGTTCCAGGGTCCCATTCTGGATACATTATATTCAATAGTCATAACTCTTTAGGATCTCCTTGGCTGTGACAGTTTCTTAGATGTTCCTTGTTTTTTGCTGGCCTTGAGAATTTTGAAGTGTACTAACCAGGTGTTTTGAAGAATGTCTCTCAATTGGGATTTGTCTGCTGTTTTTCTCACTCTTAAGTGAGATTAGTGTGTTTGGGGGAGGAAGACCACAGACACAATGTACCATTTTCATGACATCATGTCAAGAGTAAATACTATTAACATGACTTATCACAGTTGATATGAACATTAATTGTCTGACTGAAGTGGTGTTTATTAATTTTCTCTCCTGTGAAGTTAGCCTCCCCACCAATGGAAGTCACTTGAGGACTACGGAGTTTATAGGAAGACAGAGTAGCTACATAAATTAATTTTTTTTTCATTTGAGATTTAAGGGATTTTATTATGATGAGAATATCACTATTTTGGTTTTATAAATTGTACTTTTGATGCCAAGTTTAAGAATGTTTTCTTTAGCTTAGATCCTGCAGAATTTCTCCCATGTTGATTTCTAAAAGTGTTGTAAATTTCATTTAAATTTGAGATCTATTTTGTGTTATTCTTGTGCAAGGTCTGAGCTTTAAGTCAGGTTTATATTTTTAGTCTGTTGATATCCAGTTGCTTCAGTACCATTTGTTGAAGAGACTATTCTTCTTCTATAGAATTGCTTTTGGACCTTTATCAAAATCCAGTTGGGCATATTTATGTGGTCTATGTCTGGTTCTCTATTCCACTATATTGATCTGGGCATCTATACTTCTGCTATTATGACATTCCTCTGCTTACTGTAACTGTCTAACAGACTTTAATATTGGATAGAATAATTTCTCCCATTTTTTTAAAGATTGTTTTAACTGTCCTAAGACCTCTGCCTTTCCATATAACTTTAGAATTAGCTTGTCTATACCACTAAACCAGGGCTTCCCCAGTGGCCCAGTGCTAAAGAATCTGCCTGCAATGCAGGATACACAGGAGATTCAGGTTTGAACCTTGGGTCAGGAAGATCCCCTGGAGTAGGCATGGTAGCCCACTCCAGTATTCTTGCCTGGAGAATCCCATGGACAGAGGAGCCTGGTGGGTTGTAGTCCATGGTGTTGGCAAAGAGTAGGACACAGCTGAGTGACTGAGCATGTGTGCATGCACATATCACTAAACCATGCTGGGATTTTTATAGGAATCACATTAAGTCTAGAGATCAATTTTCAGGAGAAATTGATATGTTTACTATGTTGAGTCTTCCAATTCGTGAACACAGTATGCCTCCCCATTTATTTGTCTTTTTTGATATGAAAAAAATTTTCTTAAAGATTTTGTTGTTTATGCCTGTTTGCAGTTCTGTAGTAAAGGTTTTTAAAGTGCCATGTCCTATTTTTGGGAGGCAATTAGGAACCCCAGAGAACCCAGTATATCTTTGTTTTTTTTTTCACTTTTTGAAGTCTTTCCTTGGTTTTGTTGTTATTCTCAGAGATTTTTAGTTGTAAGAGAATGGACCAGGAAATGAGAATACTCCTTCTTGGCAGAACCAATATGTACTTTTTTTAACTAAAAAAATGTAACAATTTGAAATTTTAAGCTGAGTTTGTTACTTAGCTTCTGTCAGCCCTGTAGTGTGTAAGACATATGGATTATTAGCTTTAGCCTTCCCCACCACACACTCATGCTTAATGGTCACACACAGTAGACATTTGCTTCTCTCATGCTTTTATTCGGTAGACAATCAGAATTAATAAAAAGTAGTGATTTAGTTCATCATGAGTCTATTGCATGACTTAGATTTTCAGTATCCAATTTTGTATTAGAAAGAAACTCCACACTGTGTGTAAAGCCAAGGCTATTCCCAAACCATTCCCAGTATCTTACCTTTGATGCTATAGTCCCTAAATCTGTTCTTCATATGATCACACTTTTAAAATCCGAGGACAGTCAGCGTAGAGGCCTGTGTGTTAGTAGATCAGATATAGTAACTTCATTATTTACACATTAGGTGTCCCTTTGGTTCTCATAACTTTTTATTTGAATTAAGAACAACGAGTCTTTTAAATCTATTTGTCTACAAATTGGAGAGGGATATGTAAATATAAGCACAAGAAAGCATCTCAGGAATCATTCAGCAGTGGAGCTATAGGACCAGAGAAGGAATGGATCTAAGTGTTTTATATGCTCTAGTTATATAAAAATGTGTAACAACAACAAAAAAAGCCATGTTTCAGAAAATTGTTAACGTTCTTTGAACATAAATGAGGAAAACCTACCATGTATGAATATTTTGTATCCTTATCTATGTATGGTATTATTTGGAGTTAAATAGAAACTTAAATTCACATTCGCTTCTTCCCTAAATCATATTGATTCTCAGTTTTTATATAAGTCCTTCAAGGATATAAATATAACAGTGCAATATAATAAATCATTATATAAAAAGTCATCAAGTCATCAAACATAAACCTAAGTGTAAAACTGTGAGGTAGTGAGAACTTACTGAGATTGCCTTATAACAGCTTTTTCTTTCCTAAAAGCATTTCTTATTTATAATAAAATGTTGGATTGTTATCCACATGCAATAAGCTATTTGATTAGTGTATACATGAAGAATAGAGTAGAGCCATTTTGATTTCTCTTTTGGATATTTCATTGTGTTTAGTATAAACACCATCAAAAATATTCTGCCACTGGTGATATACTACTGTTATATAAACAGTAGTACAAATATCCATTTGCAGAAGTAGGAAGGATTAGATCCATTTTTGCAAGAGTTAAGTATTATATCTCACCCATGTTCTCAGAAATCAAGATTAAGTTGGAAATAGGATAGTTCAGGAAAGGGTTTAAGGAGGATGAATAAAATGGGAAGACATGACTTTAGAGCTAAAATCACATACTGGGTCTCTCAAGTCTGTGTGTCTTCTGATGGTTGTACCAGCTTTTGTCAGGTTATTCTGAATCATCAGAAAGGTTGGATGCAAAATTGTTGGCCTGAAAAATCAAGTTTCTGAAAATGAGCCTTGGAGTATTGATAAATCTTCCTGGACATATTGGAAGATAACCATACTTTAAAGATTCATCCCCTTGGTGCATTGCCTTTATTCTTGAGCAAGTTGAACCAGAGAAACAGAAAGTGGTATACATAATACATGTACAGAGGCATCTCCTATCTATCTATCTATCCATCCATCCATCCATTTATGGAGGGGGGATTTTGAAGAAAATGTCTCTCAAGATTTTGGGGATTGGCTGGTCTGAAGTCTATAAGACAAGGTGTCAGGCTGAGGACAAAATTGATGTTGCCATCTTGATATATAATTTCTTCTAGGAAACATTTTTTTTTTGTTTACTGTTAAGGTCTTGATACCTCACACTATTGAGAGTTATTTCCTGTAATTAAAATTAGTAATTGAAGATGTTAATCACATCTGTAAATTGCCCTCATAGTAACACTTAGGTTAGTATTTGATGAAATAACCGGGAGGGCACCAGGCATGTCATTCAGCTATGTGGAGTGGCTGAAGGGCATGTTCCTGCTAGTCAGGACCTGATAAGATATGGTCCACTGGAAAAGGAAATGGCAAACCAGTATTCTTGCCTTGAGAACCACGTGAACACAATGAAAAGGCAAAAAGATATGACATTAGAAGATGAGCCACCAAGTTGGTAGATATCCAATATGCTAATCAGAAACAGTGGAGAAGCAGCTCCAAAAGGAATGAAGAGGCTGGGCTAAAGCAGAAATGTCACTCAGTTGTGGACATGTCTGGTGGTGAAAGTAAAGTCCAGTGCTGCAAAGAACAATATTGCAAAGGAAACTGGAATGTTAGGTCCATGAATCAAAGTAAACTGGACATGGTCAAGCAGGAAATGGCAAGAGTGAACATCTTAGGAATTGTTGAACTAAAATTGATTGGAATGGGCAAATTTAATTCAGATGACCATTATCTGAATCTACTGTGTGAAAGAATCCCTTGTAAGAAATGGAAATGTCCTCATAGTCAACAAAAGAGTCCAAAATGCAGTACTTGGGTTCAGTCTCAAAAACAACAGAATGATCTTGGTTCATTTCCAAGGCAAATGATTCAACATCAGAATAATCCAAGCCCATGCCCCAACCACTAATGCAGAAGATGTAAAGTCTAAAAGTTCTTTGAAGACCTATAAGACCTTCAAGAACTGACACCAAAAAAATGATATCTTTTTCATCATAGGGGACTGGAATGCGAAAGTAGGTAGTCAAGAGATACCTGGAGTAACAGCAAGTTTGGCCTTGGAGTACAAAATGAAACAGGGCAAAGACTAACAGGGATTTTCTAAGAGAATGCACTAGTCATAGCAAACACCCTCTTCCCACGACACAGGAGATGACTCTACACAAGGACATCCCAGATTGTCAATACCAAAATCAGATTGATTATATTCTTTGTAGCCAAAGATAGAGAATCTCCATACAGTTAGCTGGAGAAGGAAATGGCAACCCTGGAGAATACTGAGTACAGAGGAGCCTGGTGGGCTGCTGTCCATGGTGTCGCGTGGAGTCAGACACAACTGAAGGGATTTAGCATGCATGCATGCATTGGAGAGGGAAATGGCAACCCACTCTAGTATCCTTGCCTGGAGCATCCAAGAGACAGAGGAGCCTGGTGGGCTGCCATCTATGGGGTCACACAGAGTCAGACACAACTGAAGCAACTTAGCAGCAGCAGCAGCATACAGTTAGCAAAAACAAGACCTGAAACTAACTGTGGCTCAGATCATCAGCTACTTATTGCAGAATTCAGGCTAAAATTGAAGAACATAGGGAAAACCACTAGGCCATTCAGGTTTTACCTAAATCAAATCCCTTATGCTTATACAGTAGAAGTGAAAAATAGATTCAAAGCATTAGATTCCATCTTCAGGCAATCTGGAGGTTCATAATATTGTACAGGAGATGGTGGGCAAAATCATCTCCAAGAAAAAGAAATGCAAAAAAGGCAAAATTGTTGTCTGATGAGGCCTTACAAATAGCTGAGAAAAGAAGAGAAGTGAAAGGTAAAGAAGAAAGGGAAAGATATACCTTACTGAATGAATTCCAGAGAATAGCAAGGAAAGAAAGTGAAGAATTCTTAAGTGAACAATGCAAAGAAATAGAGGGAAACAATAGAATGGGAAAGACTAGAGATCTCTTCAGGAAAATTAGAGATACCAAGGGAACATTTCTTTCAAAGTTAGGCACAATAAAGGAAAGAAAAGGCAAGGACCTAAGAGAAGCAGAAGAGATTAAGAAGGAGCGGCAAGAATACACAGAAGAATTGTACAAAATAGGTCTTAATGACCTGGATAACCACAATGGTGTAAACACACACCTAGAGCCAGACATCCTGGAGTGTGAAATCAAGGGGAGTTTTGGAAGCATTACTATGAACAGAGCTAGTGGAGGTGATGGAATTCCAGCTGAACTATTTCAAATCCTAAAATATAATGCTGTTAAAATGCTGCGCTCAATATACCAGCAAATCAGGAAAACTCAGCAATGGTCACAGGAGTGGAAAAGGTCAGTTTTCATTCCAATCTCATAGATCAGCAATGCCAAAGAATATTTAACCTACTGCACAATTTTACTCATTTCACACTCTAGCAAGATTATGCTCAAGATCCTCCAAGCTAGGATTCAGATGTACATGAACCTAAAACTTCCAGATGTACAAGCTGGGTTAGAAAAGGCAGAGGAACGAGAGATCAAACTGCCAACATCTGCTGGATAATAGAAAAAGCAAGGTTATTCCAGAAAAACGTAAACTTCTGCTTTATTGATTAGGCTAAAGCCTTTGACGTGTTGGTCACAACAAACTAGAAAATTCTGAAATAGATGGGAATATCAGACCACCTTACCTGTCTCCTAAGAAACCTGTATGCAGGTCAAGAAGAAACAGTTAGAACTGGACATGGAACAATGGACTGGCTCCAAATTGGAAAGGAGTCCATCAAGGCTGTATATTGTCACCCTGCTCATTTAACTTATATGAAGTGTGAAAGTGAAAGTGAAGTCGCTCAGTCATGTCCAACTCTTTGTGACCCCATGGACTGTAGCCCACCAGGCTCCTCCATCCATGGGATTTCCCAGGCAAAAATACTGTACATCATGTGAAATATTGGGCTAGATGAATCACAAGCTGGAATCAAGATTGCGGGGAGAAATATCAGCAACCTCAGGTATGCAGATGATACCACTCTATGGCTGAAAGCAAAGAGGAACTAGAGAGCCTCTTGATCAAGGTGAAAGAGGAGAGTGAAAAAGCTGGTTTAAAACTCAACATTCAGAAAGCTAAGATCATGGCATCCAGTCCCATCACCTCACTGCAAATAGATGGAGACAAAGTGGAAACAGTGACAGACTTTATTATCTTGGGCTCCAAAATCACTGCAGGTGGTGACTGCAGCCATGTAATTAAAAGACAGTTACTCCTTAGAAGGAAAGCTATGACAAACCTAGAAAGCATATTAAAAAGCAGAGACATCACTTTGCGAACAAAGGTCTGTATAGTCAAAGATATGTTTTTTCCAGTAATCATGCATGGATGTGAGAGTTGAACCACAAAAAAGGCTGAAGGCCAGGAACTGATGCTTTTGAAATGTGGTGCTGGATGACTCTTGAGGGTCCCTTGAACTGCAAGGAGACGAAGTCAGCCAATCCTAAAGGAAATCAACCCTGAATATTCACTGGATGTACTAATGCTGAAGCTGAAGCCCCAATAATTTGGCCACCTGATGCAAAAAGCTTACTCCTTAGAAAAGACCCTGATGCTGGGAAAGATTGAGGACACGAGGTGAAGGGGGTGACAGAGATTGAGATGGTTGGATGACATCACTGACCCAATGGACATGAATTTGAGCAAACTCAAGGAGAGAGTGAAGGACGGGGAAGTGTGTTATGCTGCCATTCATGGGATCACAAAGAGTCAGACATGACTTAGCAAAAGAACAACATAACTTAATCTTGTTAGTACATAGAACTAACTGCCAAAGGTTTTAATATAATATCCTTAACTATGGCAGTGTAATTGTGGTAGAAGAGAAACGTTAAAAAACTGGTAAGGGGCTGAGTTTAGAGCCACTTTGACAAGATAACATCTTCTACAAAAGTGAGAAAATTATATCTTGACTTGATGAGGGTAGCCTCTCATATCTGCCCACATGTTGACTTCTTAGGGGCTAGATATTCAGAGAAAATTCATAGTTAGTGTTTTTCTCCCCAGTTAGGATTCTGATGAAGACTTGTTTTGGAATTAAGCGAACAGCTTAGAGTAAAATCAGCTGTACCTAGTCGGACCCAAGTTTGATTGCATCCCAGCTTTTTGATCTAGGGACCTTGTTTGATGCTCAAGTTACAGGTTGTTCAATGTAATCAAAGCAGTACCAGTAGATTACACATTTCAACAACTGACCTGGAAGCTTATGAGTAATTAACCTCCATCAGTCCTAGAAATTTCGGTCTCCTAGCAGGCTTCATATGCTGTAATTCACGGGGTCACAAAGAGTTAGGCATGACTTTGCAACTGAACAACAACATGCTCATCCCTAAAAAACTGTACTGTTTTTCTAATTTCATATGGGAAGGTCATATTTATTGAATATCTGTAGTACATTAGATGTTGGCACAAGTGAGTTATCCTGAATGAACCATAGTTCCTACTCTCAGATATTTATAGTCTTTGTAGAAGGGGTGAATATAAAAATGTAACAATATCCTCTATACATTGAGTCATACAACTGCATGCCAATTTAATTATAGAATTATAGCTTAGGAAGACAAATTGATTGGGAGAAAGAAGGCCATTACAAATGATATCTTTGGCAATGTGGTATCTGAATCTTGAAATATAAGTAGTGATCCATAAGATGGACAATCAGGAATATTAATAATAATAATAGCAAACATTCATGGAATGCATACTTAACCTCAAACACAAGTTTATGCTCTATGAGCATTACATTGTTAACTCTAAGAGGTAGTTGCTGTTATTATCCCACTTTTACAGCTTAGGAAGTGTGACCTAAGAGAAGCTAAGTGGGGAATCAAACATTTAAACCCCCACAGTCTGCATCTGGATCACCTATTCTTGTTGTCTGTGAATCCTGCCTTACTTATAAAAAACATAGAAGACAGTCTATAATATGATATAAGAGGACAACCTGTGCAAACAGTGTAAGGGAGCAGAACTGAGTAATAACAAGTACAGGAGGGGCCATGTAATGAAGAAGCTCAGATAAAATTTAGATTATATCGAGAATACAATGGAGAACACTGAAAGATTTCAAGAGTAGGGAGGCATTTTCAGACATGCCTTGTATAAAGTTAGTGTGGCAGTTATGCAGAGACAGAGGGTGTAGGCTAGTGAAATAAGTTACGTAGAGACAAAACAGACTGATACAAGATGAGGTGAGAAATAAAAAAGCAGGAAAAAGAAGCAGTGAAATACAGAGGGCAGACAAGAATAAAGAGTCAGTTTGAAGGTAGAGAATTTCTAGGGTTGGATGACAGATGGCAAGCAGATGGCAAGTTATCTCTGGGATGACTCCAAGATTTCTGGAATGGATGAATGATTGTAACTTTCATTGAGATGGGGAATAAAACAAGAGAAGTAGATTTTTCAAGAAGGAGTAGGACTTCAGTTTTCCTTATTCGTTTAAATTGGATGGACCTCTGGCCCTGTGCTATCCAATATGGTAACCATTAGCCATACACAGTTATTTAAATTTAAATTCATTAGAATTACTTAAAATGGAATCTTAGGACCTCATGCTCACTAGCCACATTTTAGGTTCTTAATAGTAACATGTTGCTAGGGGGTGGTCATTATATTGGACCATAGATTATAAAACATTTATATTATTGCAGAAAGTTCTATCAGAAAACATTGCTCTAGATCGTGCAAGTAAAGATATTTGTTAGAAACTTGAAAATTTTTTTCTGGGATTCAGAGTGCCATTAAATGTGTTGCCTCAGGAAGTAATCCTTTTCTAATCTTGGAAGAGATATCTTGAATGAGGATGTCAGATGAATGTTTAGGTTATTACATCCACAAGTGCCTTTGAATGGGTTCCCACGGCTGCATTGTTTGTTAGGTTAATACATACAATGATTATTAAATATGATAATAAAGATGATTATGATGGAATTGCTTTGAGAAAAACAGTAGTCACTTTTTAAATATTAAATTTATTTTGATACATTACTTTAAACTTTTCAAAGCAAAACCCATCAAAATAGTGCAAAGTTTTTAGTATTTTTAAATATCTGTGTAGTTATATGAATACGTAGTTTGTAGGTATTAATATACATTTGACATTTTTGGCTCAGCTTTGGTTTGATGTAGATAGAGAAGTAATTCATTTCTGCTTTTACAAACATTTGGATTATAACACAGTTATTTAATTTAATCTTATGCTTTTCAGATATAATTTACATACCATAAAATACACCAATTTTAAGTGTATAATTTCAAAGATTTTTAGAAAATTTACAGTTATGCAACTTTTACCACAATCCAATTTTAGAACATTTCCATCTCCCCCCCAAAAGATCCCACATGCCCATTTGCATACACTTCCCTCTGCCACCTCTAGCCTCAGGCAGCCACTCTTTACATTTTGTTTCTGTAGATATTCCTTTTTAGGACATGTCATATAAACACAATTGTCACCATAAGTGGTTACCATGATGAGTTTATATAATATTTAACTCTTTCAGAAGCTATCAAAGTAACTGTATCTTTTATATTCTCAGCAGAGGGTTCCAGTTTCTCCAGATTCTCTCAAACATGTCTCTTTATTTATTTTTTTTAATTTTTAAAATTTTTATTTGTTTTTTTTAATATGCAGTTTTTGTTAAAAATTTTTTTTTAATTATTATTATTTTTTCCCAATTATTTTTATTAGTTGGAGGCTAATTACTTTACAATATTGTAGTGGTTTTTGCCGTATATTGACATGAATCAGCCATGGATTTACATGTGTTCCCATCCTGAACCCCCCTCCCACCTCCCTCCCCATCCCATCCCTCTGGGTCATCCCAGTGCACCAGCATGTCTCTTTATTTTAATCATTCTGGTAGGTGTGAAGTGGTATTTAATTGTGACTTAAATTGCATTTTTCTGATGACTTATGATTTCCAGCATCTTTTCATGTGCTTACTGGCTATGAATAGATTTCTTTGATGAGATGTTTTTTAAATATATTTTCCCATTTTCTTTCTCTGATACTCTTCACTTAGTGAGAATATTGTGGGTGTGCAGGTGCAGGTTGAATGTGAAGTTCTGTCCTCTACATTCTCATTATTTGCATGTCCAAGAGGGAGAAGTCCTTTGCTTTTTACTTTTTTCCTGTGTGTTTTTCTCTTTTTATAATATGATGTGGGAACCTCTCTTTAGAGTCAGTGGGCAACTTACTCAGAATACTTATGTATGTATACACACATAAGATGATTTACCATGTAAGCAGATATTAATATAAAGTAATTTTTTGACCTACCTCCTTGTTTCAGCCATTCAACTTAGAAAACATCCTAATAAAATATAATAACATCATGACTAGTGGCATTTCCTGCCCCAGTAGTCCTCGGAAACCAGATCATTGAGTGAAGCCCTGAGAAACTTCCAGGATCTCTGATTCACTTATTTGGACACATATGGTTGAAGGTAAGAGTTAAGTATAAAAGGTATTACACTGGCTATTCCTTCTGTAGTAAAAGTTTTTCTTTTTTTTTTTTTTTTTTAAGTCCACATCAGTCTACCAGCCCATACACTTGAAGTCCATCCATATATTGAACACTGTTACATCAGTTAGGAACATTAAATATACAACCCATGACTTCAAGGAGTTGCCATAACCACCTATCAGGAAAGGTATCAAACATTTTGAATGGAACTAGCCTTAAATAAAGCCATTCTCAAATTGTGAGATAATCTTAGGGTCCAGGTATCATATGGCCCCAAAAGCTGGGCCTTTATTTCCTCCTGAAGTCAGCACTGCCAGGCCTCTAGGTTGAAATTTTCAGTCAGTTGTTCTTCCTAAGGCCCTGGGGTGGATCCTCTGCTCTGCTCTGCTCCCTACCGTTGCTCTGGGATTCCAGAGAAAATGTTCTCTCTTGCTTAGAGGTAGCTACCCATCCCCAGCACCCACCTTCCCAGTTGCCAGCCTGGTTGACAGGATTTACAAAGGTAAACAAATTATAGGGCTTACAGAGCTTATGCAAAAGAATCAGGAATAACTGAAGATTCAAAACACTGGGTGTATATATATATATACACACACACATATATTTATATATTTATATTTACTTATATTTATTATATATATATTTATATATATATATATTTGTAACTGTTATGGGTTTGTCAAAAGGAAGTATTGGGTTGGCCAAGAAGTTTATTTGGGTTTTTTCCATATGATGTAATGTAATGTAATGTTTGAAGCTGAAACCCCAATACTTTGGCCACCTCATGCTAAGAGCTGACTCATTGGAAAAGACCCTGATGCTGGGAGGGAGGGGGGGCAGGAGGAGAAGGGGACGACAGAGAATGAGATGGCTGGATGGCATCACCAACTTGATGGGCATGTGTTTGAGTAAACTCCGGGAGTTGGTGACAGACAGGGAGGCCTGGCGTGCTGCGATTCATGGGGTCTCAAAGAGTCGGACACGACTGAGCGACTGAACTGAACTGAATGTAATGTTTGACCAACCCAAAATATAGCATAAATGCATTTCACATTGGCTGGGAAGACTCACTGTCTGTCTGGATGCAATTGCTGCTTCATGACTGCCTGAAGCCCACAATGGTTAGAAGAAAGGCCCTTTCTGTGAGGTATCATCCTCCTCTGGCAACTGATGATGAAACCATACAGGAGGGGAGAAAGCACACATGATCTGGGATAAATCTGCACCCAACTCCCAGCTTCTCTTGTTGTTGTGCAGTTGCTCAGTCATGTCTGACTCATTGTGACCCCATGAACTGCAGCATGCTAGACTTCCCAGTCCTTCACCATCTCCCAGAGCTTGCTCAAACTCATGTCCATTGAGTCAGTGATGCCATCCAACCATCTCGTCCTCTGTCATCCCTTCTCCTCCTGCCTTCAGTCTTTCCGAGCACCAGGGTCTTCTTTGAGTTGGCTCTTCGCATCAGGTGGCCAAAAGTATTGGAATTTCAGCTTCAACATCAGTCCTTCCAATGAATATTCAGGGTTGATTTCCTTTAGGATTGATTGATTTGATCTCCTTGCAGTTCAGTGAATTCTCAAGAGTCCTCTCCAGCACCACAATTCAAAAGCATCAATTCTTCAGCGCTCAGCCTTCTTTATGGTCCAATTCCCAGCTAGAAACTGATTTCTCTTTTTGATGTATCGTGGGGTTGGGGGCGAATTTATTAAGTGTATTAAAGATGTGCTGTTTCATATATGATTTTTTTCTAATACTATAATCAAAGTATAAAATATTTTCTTTTTTGTTCAACCTTCAATGTCAGGTATGGTCCACAGTATCCTTGGCACATTTCTTGAACTCTTATGCTGTTAAGGATACTTTGCATTCTTCATAATGGATTGGTGGAAATGTGACCCATTTCAATAGAAATCTGTGTATTTATGGTTGCACAATTCTAAAATAATAAAAAAAATTCTACAGTGGTTTTCTCTGTTTAGAAGTTTGTTCCATAAATAAATCTTACTGCCAACTATTCATTGAATAATTTGTACATGATAGTTTTCTTAGATATGTTTTTTTGGGCATCTTTCTATGCTCTTCTTTTCTCTTTTGTCTATTTTTTCCCAACAGAAGCAAATAATGTAAAAGTCAGTAAGTCTAACAACTGGCTTTGTGTGGTTAGTTCTTAATCCCCCTCTAGTGTCTCTGATGCTTTCTTTTGTATGAGTATGTTCTTGTCCTATCACAGTTGGGAACCAGGATATTTTTGTTGATGTGATAGTAACAGCGATTCTGCATTGCTCTCAAACCATGGTAAATAGGTGTGCTATTGGCTCCATTTCAATCTACTATCCCAAATATAATCTATAATATGAATATATGAAATATTTAGCATGATATTAACAGTGATGCCAACTGAAAATAATCACATTTCAGGAAAGAATCTCAGTGGGTACAAAAGAAACGAAGACTTACCTTTTAAAATGAAGGATCTCATAAATATTAATGAACTAAACTGACCTAAAAGAAAACCATAAACTACCCTCCTTCAATATGAAAATGCTAACTGACACAAACAATGCAGCAAGTTTTCACAAACTGTAGTTATTCACAAAATCAAGGATTCTCTGACATTCCAAGGGATACACTGCAGGGTTTCTTCAAAGACTGAATTATTATTGTGTATTTTAAGTATAATTCAATTTTTTAAATTCTAAATCACCTACAGCCTTATAGGAACATACTTATTACTCTCATATAAATTCAGATTCAAATGACATTAAAATCTGTAGCCCAGTATGGTGGCTGCTCTAAGAAAAGAAGTACTATAAAAACACATGTTATTTTTCATCATTAAATGTTCTTTGTGAAGTTAATGTGCAGCCCTGGGAGTGTTCCCACTAGTCACTTGCCTTCAGGTCAGACTTTTAGAGCTGTATTTCTTCCTCTAATGGCCCCAGATAGAAAGAAAATTCTTGAAGAGTTCATTTACAATCAAGGGTGATAATAGGGGAGTTCAGGGTCCCCATATCACTCCAAGAGGACAGTCTTTGAAGCTACTTGAACTTTATTTCTTGTTTGTTATATTGTTCAGGTGTTTGTTTTAGGCTATCATTTTCTAAACATGATGGAAGCCTTTGCTCATCATCCTTTTATACCTGAGCAAAGATATCTCGATGCTGCTGGCCCAGAAAGGTTTGAAGAAATACATCAGAGTGAATGAAGAACTGTTACCATCTCTCCTGCTACAATTTTCAGTGGGTTAAATTATGAATGTATGCATCTAAGCAGTTTACATTAAAATATATTCACTTTTAAAATGTATGATGTTCAGTTCAGTTCAGTCGCTCAGTCGTGTCCAACTCTTTGGAACCCTGTGAATCACAGCACACCAGGCCTCCCTGTCCATCACCAGCTCCGGGAGTTGACCCAAACTATGTCTATCGAGTCGGTGATGCCATCCAGCCATCTCATCCTCTGTCACCCCCTTATCCTCCTGCCCTCAATCCCTCCTAGCATCAGGGTATTTTCCAATGAGTCAACTCTTCGCATGAGGTGGCCAAAGTATTAGAGTTTCAGCTTCAGCACCAGTCCTTCCAATGAACACCCAGGACTGATCTCCTTTAGAATGGACTGGTTGGATCTCCTTGCAGGCCAAGGGACTCTCAAGAGTCTTCTTCAACACCACAGTTCAGAAGCATCAATTTTTTGGCACTCAGCTTTCTTCACAGTCCAACTCTCACATCCATATATGACCACTGGAAAAATCATAGCCTTGACTAGATGGACCTTTGTGGGCAAAGTAATGTCTCTGCTTTTTAATATGCTATCTAGGTTGGTCATAACTTTCCTTCCAAGGAGTAAGCGTCTTTTAATTTCATGGCTGCAATCACCATCTGCAGTTATATTGGAGCCAAAAAAAAATAAAATAAAGTCAGCCACTGTTTCCACTGTTTCCCCATCTATTTCCCATGAGGTGATGGGACCAGATGCCATGATCATAGTTTTCTGAATGTTGAGCTTTAAGCCAACTCTTTCACTCTCCTCTTTCACTATCATCAAGAGGCTTTTTAGTTCCTCTTCACTCTCTGCCATAAGGGTGGTGTCATCTGCATATCTGAGGTTATTGATATTTCTCCTGGCAATCTTGATTCCAGCTTGTGCTTCCTCCAGCCCAGCGTTTCTCATGATGTACTCTGCATATAAGTTAAATAAGCAGGGTGACAATATACAGCCTTGATGTACTCCTTTTCCTATTTGGAACCAGTCTGTTGTTCCATGTCCAGTTCTAACTGTTGCTTCCTGACCTGTATACAGGTTTCTCAAGAGGCAGGTCAGGTGGTCTGGTATTCCCATCTCTTTCAGAATTTTCCACAGTTTATTGTGATCCACACATTCAAAGGCTTTCTCATAGTCAATAAAGCATAAATAGATGTTTTTCTGATACATGATGTTATAGCAGTATAAAAATTAATATGAAAATGTCTATTTTAATCTCCTTTTTAAACAAAGGGAAAAGTATTTCAACAGAACAGAAGAATACTTTTAATGGGAAATACATATGTAGTGGATAATACTGTGAGGACTTACCCAGAATGTCTACAGAAGTTCTTTTTTAGGTGGAGGGAGTATGATTGGTTTTTGTGTTCATTTCCTCATTGATTTTCATGTTCAGATTTTCTTTCAACAAATTTATTTTAAATATTCAATACACTGATTTGAGGGAAAAAAGTTGTTTTGAAGTTTCTTTTCTTATGACAACACTATTTTTAACTGAGGTGAGTTTTTTTGTTTGTTTGTTTGTTTTTGTTTTCCCTTGAGATTAATGATTATTATCAGGAACTCACATGTGAAAATTAAAGTTTAGATTTTTTTTTTTGTATTTTACCACCAAGAGTTAATTAGCCAAATTAACTAGCTATGGTAATTTAAATGTGAATGGAAAGGGGAATTTTAAATTCTATCAGGGACCACTTCTCTGACTGGAATATGTGCTCATCTATAGCCTAGAAGAATTGTGTTCGCTTGCAAGGAGCTGCAGCTCACTTTTCCTCATCCTTCCTCGGAAATAGTGAAGGTGCATGTGATTATTGCAGAAAATGTTCTTTCTCTCTGTTCCCCTATAAAATATGGCCTGGGCACATGGAATCAATGTGACATTCTGAACAACCATCTCACCAGAGGAGACTTTCCTGTTCTGAGAGAAGACAGCCTGTCTTCGAGGTTCTCAAGTCCACCTGGGACAGTTTCCACTCTCCTGTCTTGGTGGATGAGCTTGGAGACGTAACTGTGTGACACTAACTGGATCAAACCACAGGGACATCTAAGTCTCTCAAAGCTCATTATCAAACCCAAAGACTGACCTCAAATGAACTCATTCTCTAACAGTGGGACCTTATACCAGTTCTTATTTCAACCTCCTTTTCTTGCCACCTTCTCTGAAATCTTCTGCGTTTGGGTTGTACCAGACATTGTTCTCTCCTGCATTCCCATCTTCAGTCAGTCTTTCTCCTGGGGTGTTCTCCCCTCCCCTTTTGCTTATTTAAACCTTCAGTTCAGTTCAGTTCAGTTCAATCGCTCAGTCGTGTCCGACTCTTTGCGACCCCATGAATCGCAGCACGCCAGGCCTCCCTGTCCATCACCAACTACCGGAGTTTACTCAATCTCATGCCCATCGAGTCTGTGATACCATCCAGCCATCTCATCCTCTGTCGTCCCCTTCTCCTCCTGCCCCCAATCCCTCCCAGCATCAGGGTCTTTTCCAATGAGTCAGCTCTTAGCATGAGGTGGCCAAAGTATTAGAGTTTCAGCTTCAGCATCAGTCCTTCCAATGAACACCCAGGATTGATCTCCTTTAGGATGGACTGGTTGGATCTCCTTGCAGTCCAAGGGACTCTCAGGAGTCTTCTCCAACACCACAGTTCAAAAGCATCAATTTTTTGGTGCTCAGCTTTCTTCACAGTCCAACTCTCACATCCATATATGACCACTGGAAAAACCATAGCCTTGACCAGATGACCTTTGTTGGCAAAGTAATGTCTCTGCTTTTTAGTATGCTATCTAGGTTGGTCATAACTTTCCTTCCAAGGAGTAAGCGTCTTTTAATTTCATGGCTGCAATCACCATCCACAGTGATATTGGAGCCCAAAAAATGAAGTCTGACACTGTTTCCACTGTCTCCCCATCTATTTCCCATGAGGTGGTGGGACCAGATACCATGATGTTAGTTTTCTTAATGTTAAGCTTTAAGCCAACTTTTTCACTCTCCCTTTTCACTTTCACCAAGAGGCATTTTAGTTCTTCTTCACTCTCTGCCATAAGGGTGGTGTCATCTGCCTATCTGAGGTTATTGATATTTCTCCCGGCAATCTTGATTCCAGCTTGTGCTTCTTCCAGCCCAGCGTTTCTCATGATGTACTCTGCATATAAGTTAAATAAGCAGGGTGACAATATACAGCCTTGATGTACTCCTTTTCCTATTTGGAACCAGTCTGTTGTTCCATGTCCGGTTCTAAGTGTTGCTTCCTGACCTGTATACAGGTTTCTCAAGAGGCAGGTCAGGTGGTCTGGTATTCCCATCTCTTTCAGAATTTTCCACAGTTTATTGTGATTCACACAGTCGAAGGCTTTCTCATAGTCAATAAAGCAGAAATAGACGTTTTTATGGAACTCTCTTGCCTTTTCGATGATCCAACAGATGTTGGCAATTTGATTTCTGGTTCCTCTGCCTTTTCTAAAACCAGCTTGAACATTTGGAAGTTCTCATTTCACGTATTGCTGAAGCCTGGCTTGGAGAATTTTAAGCATTACTTTACTAGCATGTGAAATGAGTGCAACTGCGTGGTAGTTTGAGCATTCTTTGGCATTGTCTTTCTTAGGGATTGGAATGAAAACTGACCTTCTCCAGTCATGTGACCACTGCTGAGTTTTCCAAATTTGCTGGCATATTGAGTACAGCACTTTAACAGCATCATCTTTCAGGATTTGAAATAGCTCACCTGGAATTCCATCACATCCACTGGCTTTGTTTGTAGTGATGCTTTCTAAGGCACACTTGACTTCATGTTCCTGGATGTCAGGTCAAGTTCTGTGATCACACCATTGTGATTATCTGGGTCGTGAACATCTTTTTTGTACAGTTCTTCTGTCTATTCATGCCACCTCTTCTTAATATCTTCTGCTTCTGTTAGGTCCATACCATTTCGGTCCTTTATCGAACCCATCTTTGCCTGAAATTTTCCCTTGATATCTCTAATTTTCTTGAAGAGATCTCTAGTCTTTCCCATTCTGCTGTTTTCCTCTATTTCTTTGCACTGATTGCTGAGGAAGGCTTTGTTATCTCTCCTGGCTCTTCTTTGGAACTCTGTGTTCAAATGGGAATATCGTTCCTTTTCTCCTTTGCTCTCCTTTGCTTTCGCTTTCCTGGAGCAGCTGTGAAGAGATACCCCATGTCCGAGGTAAGAGAAAACCAAGTAAGATGGTAAGTGTTGCGAGAGGGCATCAGAGGGCAGACACACTAAAACCATAATCACAGAAAACTAGCCAATCTGATCACAGGATCACAGTCGTGTCTAACTCAATGAAACTAAGCCATGCCGTGTGGGCCCACCCAAGGCAGTCGGGTCATGGTGGAGAGGTCTGACAGAATGTGGTCCACTGGAGAAGGGAATGGCAAACCACTTCAATATTCTTGCCTTGAGAACCCCATGAGCAGTATGAGAAGGCAAAATGATAGGATACTGAAAGAGGAACTCCCCAGGTTGGTAGGTGCCCAATATGCTACTGGAGATCAGAGGAGAAATAACTCCAGAAAGAATGAAGGGATGGAGCCGAAGCAAAAACAACACCCAGTTGTGGATGGGACTGGTGATAGAAGAAAGGTCCGATGCTGTAAAGAGCAATATTGCATAGGAACCTGGAATGTTAGGTCCATGAATCAAGGCAAATTGGAAGGTCAAACAGGAGATGGCAAGAGTGAATGTTGGCATTCTAGGAATCAGCGAACTAAAATGGACTGGAATGGGTGAATTTAACTCAGAGGACCATTATTAAACCTTGCCCCAATCCAAATATCACTTTTTCAAGAACCTTTCCTTAAAAAGAAGCTTTGCTTGATCATCTCATTTCATCTTTTGACAGCAACAATCCTTTAGTGCCATTACATGAGGGGTTCTTTATCCAAAGTAATTGCAGAAAGGAACCAATAAGCAACTCTTGTACTTTGTGTTCTGAATAGCTAATAAGACTTTGACCTAACATGATTTTGCCCCAGGGTCATATTTTTCCCCCCTTCTCTTCTTGCAGAGTAGGCCTTGTGACTATCAAGGATATCTTAGGGCCCTTTCTCCACTCCACACTAGAACCTTACATGGTCTCTTTCACTGAATAGGCACTTAATACAAATCATTTAAATGAAATAGTAGGCAAAGAAAAAAAGGAATTCCTATACAATATGTTTCAAGAAAAAAGGAACTCCTATACTATATACTGAAAGATGAACTCCCCACGTCAGTAGGTACCCAATATGCTACTGGAGACCAGTGGAGAAATAACTCCAGAAAGAATGAAGAGATGGAGCCAAAGCAAAAACAACACCCAGCTGTGGATATGAATGGTGTTGGAAGTAAAGTCCGATGCTGTAAAGAGCAGTATTGCATAGGAACCTGGAATGTTAGGTCCATGAATCAAGGAATACTGGAAGTGGTCAACCAGGAGAAGGCAAGAGTGAATATCAACATTTTAGGAATCAGTGAAGTAAAAAGGACTGAGATAGGTGAATTTAACTCAAATGGCCATTATATCTAATACTGTGGGCAAGAATCACTCAGAAGAAATGGAATACCCATCATAGTCAACAAAAGAGTCTGAAATGCAGTACTTGGATGCAACCTCAAAAACAACAGAACAATCTCTGTTCATTTCCAAGGCAAACCATTCAATATCACAGTAATCCAAGTCTATGCCCCAACCAGTAATGCTGAAGAAGCTGAAGTTGAATGGTTCTATGAAGACCTATAAGACCTAGAACTAACACCCCCCAAAAATGTCTTCTTCATTATAGGGGACTGGAATGCAAAAGTAGGAAGTCAAGAAATACCTGGAGTAACAGGCAAATTTGGTCTTGGAGTACAGAATGAAGCAGGGCAAAGGCTAACAGTTTTGCCAAGAGAACACACTCATAGCTCATAGCAAACACCCTCATCCAACAACACAAAAGAAGATTCTACACATGGACATCACCAGATGGTCAATACCGAAATCAGATTGATTATATTCTTAGCAGCCAAAGATGGAGAAGCTCTATACTGTCAGCAAAAACAAGACCGGGAGCTGACTGTGGCTCAGATCATGAACTCCTTATTGTCAAATTCAGTCTTAAATTGAAGAAAGTAGAGAGAACCACTAGACCATTCAGATATGACCTAAATCAAATCCCTTACAATTATACAGTGGAAGTGACAAATAGATTCAATGAATTACATTTGATAGACCAAGTACCTGAAGAACTATGGATACTGGGCAGGAGGCAGAAATCAAACCCATCCCCAAGAAAAAAAGAAATGCAAAAAAGCAAAATGGCTCTCTGAGGAGGCCTTACAAATAGCTGTGAAAAGAAGAGAAGCAAAAGGAAAAATATACCCATTTGAATGCAAAGTTCCAAAGAATAGCAAGGAGAGATAAGAAAGTCTTCCTCAGTGAACAGTGCAAAGAAATAGATGAAAACAATAGAATAGGAAAGACTAGAGATCTCTTCATGAAAATTAGAGATATTAAGGGAACATTCCATGCAAAGATGGGCACAATAAAGGACAGAAATGGCATGGACCTAAAAGAAGCAGAAGATATTAAGAAGATGTGGCAAGAATACATAGACGAACTATAAAAAAAAAAAAGATTTTCTCAACCCAGATAATCATGATGGTATGATCACTCACCTAGAGCCAGACATCCTGGAATGAGAAGCCAAGTGGGCCTTAGGAAGCATCATTATGAACAAAGCTAGTGGAGGTGATGGAATTCCAGTTGAGCTATTTCAAATCCTAAAAGATGATGCTGTGAAAGTGCTGCACTCAATATGCCAGCAAATTTGGAAAACTCAGCAGTGACCACAGGACTGGAAAAGGTCAGTAGTCATTCCAATCCCAAAGAAAGGCAATGCCAAAGAATGTTCAAACTACCATACAATTGCACTCATCACATGCTAGCAAAGTAATGCTCTAAATTCTCCAACAGTACGTAAACTGTGAACTTCCAAATGTTCGATCTGGATTTAGAAAAGGCAGAGGAATCACAGATCAAATTGCCAACATCTGTTGGATCATCAAAAAGGCAAGAGAGTTCAAGGAAAACATCTATTTCTGTTTTATTGACTATGCCAAAGCCTTTGACCGCGTGGATCACAACAAAATCTGAAAAATTCTTAAAAAGATAGGAATACCAGACCACCTGACCTACCTCTTGAGAAATCTGTATGCAGGAACATACAGGAAACAACCGTTAAAACTGGACATGGAACAACAGACTGGTTCCAAATCGGGAAAAGAGTATGTCAAGGATGTTTATTGTCACCCTGCTTATTTAACTTTTATGCAGAGTACATCATGTGAAATGCCAGGCTGGATGAAGCACAAGGTGGAATCAAATTTCCCGGGCTCAGGCCATATTTGAAGCAAGGTGTCCGTGGAATTTTGACTTGTAGAAGCATATAATCTCCCTTTTCCCCAGTGAGTAAGTATATTGGTTTTCCATGGTTGCTTTAATAAATTGTCAGGAACTTAGTGGCTTAAAACCCTCAGATTTATTCTCACTGTTCTAGAGATAAGAAGTCTGAAACCAAGTTCCCTGGACTAAAGCCAGAGTGTTGGCAAGGCTGGTTCCTTCAGGGAGCTCTAAGGAAGTACTGCTTTCCTGCTTTGGTCTTGTGATGAGAGGCTGCCTGCATCTCCTGGCTCACTGCCCCTTCCTTCATGCTGAAAGCCAACAGTGCAGCATCTTCTCTCCTCTCTGACTTCTGCTTCTATCCTTGTATCTCTTTGACTCTGACCCTCTTCCTTCCCTCTTATAAGGACCTTGTGGTTTTATTAGGCTATGCAAATAATCCAAAATAATCTTTTCATCCTTAAATTATTCAAGTCTACAAAGTCCCTTTTGCCATGTAAAATAATGTGTACATATTTTGTGGGAATTGTATGTGTGCTCAGCTTTTCAAGATCTGGACCCAGCCACCCTTCTCTTTCAAAATACTTCCTCCATCTTCACTTAATCCAAAAGAAACAGTGAATCTCTTCCCTTCTGCTAATATGTCACTTTCTCAGACCTTTCAAAGAGGACCCCCCTAGTTCTTCATCCTTTTTCAACTAAAGTTCTTTATATACTTATGTCATGGCCATAATTTGTATATGTCCTACCACTGTAGCTAGTGTGTATTAAGTACTCACTAAATATTTACTTAAAAAGTAGATGAATGAATGAATAAGTATATTTAATATCTGAGTAGTTTCTAGAGGAATCCTCTATAGTAATTGTTTTCCCATCATTTTAGACTACAAAAAAGTCCAATAACTTAAATAAGCCTCAGAATTATTTTCATAATCAGGAGGGGGAAAAATAGTGACTTTGTTACATACTTACATTTTATTTTCTAGAGTACAGAAATAAGTCTAAGTTCATCTTTCCTGGAACTTGAACAAGTTGGCTTAGATTACAGATTGTCACCACATCTCATTATAAGTAAAGAAAAGTTGTATCCTGGCTTCCCAGGAGAGTCCCAATTTATGCTTGTTATTCTGTATTAGATTTAAAAGAACCTTCCTTCCCTTTCAAAAATATTCTGAGTTGGGTGATAAATTATAATGTCACCCTAATTATAAGGAAACTTTACTTTTATGGTTACAGGGATATTAAATGGTTGTATAGTAAGGGTGTTCAAAGGTAGTTAACCTTGTCTACAGACTATCTCAAGAGCATACTAGCATAATTTACATCATATGCAATATACACCTTATCTTTCAAAAATGTTTATGGGGTGTCTCCTGAAACTTCTGTTTTATACCCTTCTACATAATGGTCTGCTTATTTCCTGCCCCATGTGCATTCTCTTTCCTCTTATTCCTGCAGCTCAGGCCATGACCACATTCTATATACAAAGGTTCTGTAAGATTTAAGAAGCACAAGTTAAAAATTTAGAACAACTCTTTACTGTTTAAGTGATAAAAATTTAAATCATTGACTATGGTGAGCTGAAAAATGTGACACTCTCCCCTCTTCTAAGGCAAATCATCTCCTAATTCGCAGAAGCTCTTTGGTTCAGCAGTAAAGAAACTGCCTGCCATGCAGGAGACATAGGTTTGATATCTGGGTTGGGAAGATCACCTGGAGGAGGAAATGGCAACCCATTCCAGTATTCTAGCCTAGAAAATTCCATGGACAGAGGAGCATGGTGGGCTACAGTCCATGGGGTCACAAAAAGTCAGACAGGATTCAGCAACTGAGCAGGCATGCTCCTAAACATAAGCTTAGTCAGTTCAGTGGCTAAGTTGTGTCCGACTCTTTGCAACCCCATGGACTGCAGAACACCAAGCTTCCCTGTCCATCACCAACTCCCAGAGCTTGCTCAAACTCATGTACATCAAATCGGTGATGCCATCCAACCATCTCATCCTCTGCTATTCCCTTCTCCTCCCACCTTCAATCTTTCCCAGCATCAGGGTCTTTTCCAGTGAGACAGTTCTTCCCATCAGGTGGCCAAAGGATTGGAGTTTCAGCTTCAACATCAGTCCTTCCAATGAATATTCAGGACTGATTTCCTTTAGGATTGACTAGATCTCCTTGCAGTCCAAGGGATTCTCAAGAGTCTTCCCCAACACCACAGTTCAAAAACATCAATTCTTCTGCGCTCAGCTTCCTTTATAATCCAACTCTCACATTCATACATGACCACTGGAAAAACCATAGCCTTGATTAGATGGACATTTTTTGACAAAGTAAAATCTCTGCTTTTTATGCTGTGAATATTTCATGCAAAGATGGACACAATAAAGAATAGAAACTGTATGGACCTAGCATAAGCAGAAGATATTAAGAAGAGGTGGCAAGAATACACAGAAGAACTATACAAAAAAGATCTTAATGACGTAATGGTATGATCACTCACCTAGAGCCAGATATCCTGGAGTGCAAACTCAAGTAGGCCTTAGGAAGCATCACTATGTACAAAGCTAGTAGGGTGATGGAATTCAAGCTGAGCTATTTCAAATCCTAAAATATGATGCTGTGAAAGTGCCGCAGTCAACATGCCAGCAAATTTGGAAAACTGAGCAGTGGCCACAGGATAGGAAAAGGTCAGTTTTCATTCCAATTCCAAAGAAAGGCAATGCCAAAGAATGTTCAAACTACTGCACAATTACACTCATTTCACATGCTAGGTGGAGAAGGCAATGGCAACCCACTCCAGTACTCTTGCCTGGAAAAATCCCATGGATGGAGGAGCCTGGTAGGCTGCAGTCCATGGCATCGCACAGAGTCAGATATGACTGAAGCGACTTAATAGCAGCAGCACATGCTAGCAAAGTAATGCTTAAAATTCTTCTGGCTAGGCTTCAACATTATGTGAACTGAAATTTCCAGATGTTCAAGGTGGATTTAGAAAAGGCAGAGGAACCAGAGATCAAATTGTCATCATCTGTTGGATCATATAAAAATCAAGAGAATTCCAGAAAAGCATCTACTTCTGCTTCATGGACTATGCTAAAGCCTTTCACTGTATGGATCACAACAAACTGTGTAAAATTCTGAAACAAATGGGAATACCAGACCACCTTACCTGCCTCCTGAGAAATCTGTATGCAGGTCAAGAAACAACAGTTAGAACCAGGCATGGAACAATGGACCGGTTTCAAATTGGGAAAGGAGTATGTCAAGGCTTTTACCCTGTTAATTTAACTTTTATGCAGAGTACATCATGCAAAATGCAGGACTGGATGAAGCACCAGCTGGAAACATGATTGCTAGGAGAAATATCAATAACCTGAGTTATGCAGATGACTCCACCATTATGGCAAAATTCGAAGAGGAACTGAAGAGCCTCTTGATGAAAGTGAAAGAGGAGAGTGAAAAAGCTGGCTTAAAACTCAGCATTCAGAAAACTAAGATCATGACATCTGGTTCCATCACTTCATGGAAAATAGATGGGGAAACAATGGTAACAGTGAGAAACTATTTTCTTGTGCTCCAAAATCACTGCAGATGGTGACTGCAGCTATGAAATTAAAAGATGCTTTCTCCTTGGAAGAAAAGCTATGACAAACCTAGAAAGCATATTAAAAAGCAGAGGCATTACTTTGTCGACAAAGGTCCATCCAGTCAAAGTTATGTTTTTCCAGAAGTCATGTATGGATGTGAGAGTTGGATGATAAAGAAAGTTGAGCACCAAAGAATTGATGTTTTTGAACTGTGGTGTTGGAGAAGACTCTTGAGAGTTCCTTGGACTGCAAGGAGATGAAACCAGTCAATCCTAAAGGAAATCAATTGTGAATATTCATTGGAAGGACTGATGCTGAAGCTGAAGCTCCAATCCTTTGGCCACCTGATATGAAGAACTGAATCATTGGAAAAAATCCTGATGCTAGGAAAGATTGAAGGCAGGAGGAGAAGGGAATGACAGAGGATGAGATGGTTGGATGGCATCACCAACTCAATGGCCATGAGTTTGAGTAAGCACCAGGAGTTGATGATGGACAGGGAAGCCTGGCGTGCTGTGGTCCACGGGGTCTCAAAGAGTCAGACATATATGAGCAACTGGACTGAACTGAGCTTATCTTTTGAGCAGCTGTTTGCAAAAACATAGGGTGAGAAAATAATTAGAACTGATTTTAATGTTCATGATTTGGGGCTATTGGATGTATCAGGATGGGAATTGAAATAGAAATTCTAGGTCATGGTTTGTACGAAAGAAAGATAATGTCCCCAGCTTGGAGTATATTGAGTTTGAAATTCCTGTAGAACCCGCTGATAGATGGACATGCTCAGAAGTTTTAGTTAGGGCTGGAGAGTGTAGAGAGATGAACAAAATAAGGTAAATGCAGCCAAGGAAATGAAGACAATGTGTAATAGTTAGATTTCTACTTATCCTCCAAGGCCCAGCTCAAACCTAAATCTGAGCACAGTTTATGGAACCATATGAACATTCAATGAGAGCAGCAACTTGACTCACTGACTAAAAGAATTAATTTCTGCGAGAAACTTTTCCAACAGTTTCATCCCACAGTGAGTGACCTTTCCCACATCTCAGTGCCTGTAACATGCGCCGCCTGGGCCACTCATTAAGCACCATATGTATCTCCTTCTATTGGATCTCACTCTCTGCTTATGCTCTGTCTTACCAGCTGGCTAGGCAGCTACTTAAAGACAGAGCCACCATGTAAGCATCTTTGTATTCCCCACAGCTTCTAGCTAATCCTCTTGCCTGACATCAGTGCTAAAGAAAACTCTTCAGAACAAAACAGCGCAGCCAGAATCTTGCTGTAAAGTCCCCACATACATTTATAATCTGCAAAAGGGAAGCAACAGTAGTAAAAGCAATTGTAGTTGAACACACAAAATGAGTTAATTGCTAGGCTAATTTCTTTATCCATTAACTCAGGCAATTCCTGGGACAACCAAGACAGGCTGCTATTATTTTCCTCTTTGAACAGATGAGGAAACTAAAACCCAGAGACTTTAAAAATAACCCTAAAGATACAAATCTAGACAGTGATGAGTCTGACCCCCAAATCCATTTAAGACTCATAAACCTATGCTTTCTTAAGTGGGACCACCTGTTTTCTCTTTGGCTACTTCATCCCTTTCAAAACACCCAATGTTCCTCATCATTTTTCTGGAGTCGGGAATCTGGAAGTACAGGGGACCACAGGCATACGAAGGGCCATCTTCACTGCATTCCATGCAGGATAGGGGCCTTCAGGTCACAGCAAGCCTCAAGCCTGGGTACATATCAAAAGAGAGGGTAACACAGATTGCAAGAAAGTCTTGATCTTGCTCCAAGAACGTGGTTACCAGGGCCCCTCACAGAGAAAAGCTGCTGCTGCCACTCTTCCAAGAGTGAAAAGACCAGGCCTGATGAAAGCAGACCTACACTTCCTGCCAAGAGAAACAGCAGGAGCTGGCCTAACCCTTGCCCAGAGCAGACCGTGTCAGTAATAGTGGCCATACTTTAAACCTCCTTAACCCTTCTATCCCTAAAAGGAGGTTTTACATCTTAGGCTGCTGTGTCTTCTCCCACCCTCCCCTCACCCCTCAAGTTAGGTTGTTTGTATTTTAACAGCCTCCCAAAGAAATCTACATATCTTGAGTCTGTTTTCTAAGTCATAATGAGCCCAAATACTGTTTTGTATTTTTTAATACTTTGGGAAAAATTAATATGCATAACTGCTAACAGTAATCAGTTATAGTATTTATTAGAATAGTGTGTTTAGATCAGTTTTAGGCAATTTTTCTATTTTTAACTTTATAACCCCACTATAAAAAGTAGGTTTTATATCCCCTATTATCTGATTACAAAAATGATGTTCATAGAACAGAATCCTGGATAATATTCTAGAGTTTCTAGTGTCATGTCTGGACTTGAATTCAAGTTCAGTTTATCCATATTATTCCATTATACCACAGATGCTGTTAAAGAACAATGGTTAGTATGGTAGAACTTTAAAGCTTATAAACCTATTCCATATGCATTATCTAATTTTATCCCTATAGGAATTCGAGAAAGTAGGAATGGCAGGCAGTGTTCTCTTTTACAATTGAAGAAACTGAGGCTCAAAGCAGTTAAACTATTTGTCTGAGGAAATGTGGAAAGTTAGTGGCTGAGTCAAGAGTCAGGAGTTTCTTGTGGAATGTTCTGGAATGCCTCCTTCCACTGCATCAAGATAGGCCATCAATAACCAAAGGCCCATTTAATAAGTGCTTCTGTTCTCTCAGTGACAGGGAGATGCTTTAATCTAGTTTTATTATATGAACATATTGACAATCCAAAAGGCAAATTGGAGGCACTTAGAAGCCACGACGTTAACACAGGAGAAAAGGGCAGCAGTGGGCAGCCCCGGGTACCCTGAAATCCAGGTCCTAAAGACCAGCATGTAGGTAGCCAGCCCCTGGCTTCAGGGTCCCTGAGGTGTAAACTTGGAAGTTCAATGTGAAAGTGGTTTATGACACAAGTTTTAGCATCAGAGAAACCTAGGTTGGGTTCTAGGTCTGGTTTGGTCCACTGTGGACCTGATGGCCCTTGGCATCAGATTTCTGGTCTGTAAAGAAGGATACCCATAGTGCTCAGTTCATGGGGCAGCGGTGCTGGCTAATGGAAATAATACCGATAAGGCATTTAGCTCAGTGCCCAGCATAAACAAAGAAGGTGATTAGAGGTATTGACAGACTTGGGGCTAGGAGAGAAAGCTTGGGGCTAGACAGGGGGTGCTGAATGTTTGCTTTTTGTTCTGCTTTTCGCTCAAAATTGATTCTCAGTGGGTATTATCAAATTTATCTAATTTTCCTTACCCTTTCATTGACACAGCCTCTGACAATTGACAAGGTACTTGTCACAGGAATTAGCTCATTGAATCCTCATAGCCAGTCTTAGAGAGATGCTGTGAAGGAAGGAGAGATCTGAGAGAGGGGGAGGGGCTTGCCCATGGTTACACTTTGAATATCTGGCAGGACAGAGGCCAGAAATCACCTCTTTCATCTTGTTAGTCCATTCTGGTAGCTTGTCCTTGGCTCCTATGACAAGCAAAGATAAGCCACAAATAAGAGTGTCTGAAAGACATCAAAGGATACCCACCCATCTCCCAATCATGACTAAGACTTTCCTATGAAAATTTTGGCACTGGGGAGCTCCCTGATATGTGCATCTTACCTTTATCAGTTTCTCTTTGAGGCAAGAAGTTGCCATCTTCCTTTCTATAACACCTTTATCTTATAGTCCAATGCCTGACGCATAGTAAAACTGTCCATAAATATTTGTTAAGTGATTTGGTTAAATTAGAATATTTTATTCATTGGAGTTACTTTTAATTTACTCCAGAATTATGTTTCTATATTCTTCGTTATGAAGTTTCCATTTATTTGTTACCCATTACTCATAGTTTGCTGAGTATTCCTCATGCAGTATGTGATCAAAAACTTGAAAAAAATTCAGTGTTGGAGATATCACATCTTCTGTCATTGTTCAAATGACTAAACTGAGGCATAGAGAAGTTAAATAACTTGCCCAGATGTATATACCTGGTAAAATGATGGAGTCAGGCTTTGGTTCCAGGAAGTCTCATGTCAGAGCTCATATTCTTACCACCACTTTATATTAGTTCTCAGTATTTGGTTGATTCTGTCATCTAATCACACAGAGAAGGTCCACAATAAGGAAGTTTTGTTCTTGATAATAATGATGGCTACTAATAATGTTGACTTGTGAGATGCTCAGAAGGAAAGCTGTTCTCCCCTCAAGGTCCAGGAAAGTGAATTGTTTCTAAATGTATAATTCCTGCCACAGTTTAGATTCTACAAACTTTCAATGAAAGAGAAGAAAAATTACAGACTTATGACAGAAGTCAGATTTCTGCTACTGGTTTGTTGTGTTTAAATTGCATCTTTTGGTCTGTGAGATCTGAAAACCCTTTTCTGTCAGTATAAGCATGCATACCTTTCAAACATGCAAATACTTCAGGGATCTCATTAGAATTTTATTAATTTTATCTTCCATAGTAGTTCACTTCTAATTATAATTGGCCAGTTGGTAAATGTCCCTAAAGTTTGCCTTGTATATATATTTCTTATCTGTACTAGAAAGATCATTTGTCTTTTATTCTCATAAAAACAGGTGATATGGCCCAACAAAGAGAAAGAGAAAGAAATAGGAGAATCTATTCTACATAGCGTGAAATAGATTTTAAAATGCATAGCATCTGTTTCTTCTCTAAATGTTTCAAATAGAGCTTCCAATTATTTTGGGGTCCATGTGTGGATCAGACTTTTAGCTTTGTTTTGTTTATGCTTTATTTGCTTGTTTTTAATTACATAGAAGTTCCTCTTTCATCTTGGCATATTTGAAATTTAAAATGCTGTTTAAAAAAAGAGGCATTGAATTTCCAATAATTTTATTGAAGGGTTAAAGATCTTTTCTCCTAATAATTAATTGGGCTTTGATATGAACCGAGAGACAGGTCATTGCACATCAGCTTTCATAATAGATATGACTTGAAAACAATTAAGCAACTTCCCATAGGTCACCTAACAAAGTCTAGCTAGATGTAAAGTAGTAACCATACCCTTGACTCCACCAAGGAAGGTCCATCTCTTACACTAACTTACAGAATAAAAACAAGTCTGGGACAATGAAGTTATATCTTATAATTCTCAAACTCCATGGTCTTTTCCAGAGTTATCCAACATTTATGATTTCAGACTCACTGGGACAGACTTTAGATTATAGAAGAACAGACTCTATGAGTTAGCTATCACAAAGTTTGGGGTGGGACCTGAAAGGCTATAGGTGCAAGAGAAACCCAGGTGAATCTGATGATTAACTAGGCTTGGGCATCATTCATTACAGCTACGTGCAAATCATTCCAGGCTAACTCAGCTCTTAACTGACTAAACAGCATGGACCAGGGGAGAGGGTATCAGACAGCTCAGTTTTACTTTCGCTTTAGATGCTACCTGGTGAGCTCTGGACAATTCAAGCCCCCCACACACACCCTTTTCCTTCACTGTATCAAGATAAGTGTTGCATGACCTTTCTAGCTGTAATATCCGGTGATAGGAGAAAGCAGTTTAGAATGAAAATATGTAATTATCTTGGCCAATTCTGTGCTCCCTTTTCTGTTTCCATTTTCTTTACCATCCAGAAAGCAAAGCTCATAGTCACCCTCAAATATCTTCTGCCTTTGAGGTAGGCCTGTGCCAAGGAAGCCTGCAAATAAAGTGATCTAAATGCCAGTTCTTATAGACTTCTCTCTACATTCATGTCACAGACAATAAGCTCGTTTTGAGAGAGTGGAAGAAATATCCTGGGTTTGTAGGAAGAAAAGAGAGAGATGAATATTTGAGGAGCTGAGAGGGTCTGTTATGGAATTTTGAGATAACCTTTACCCTTTGAAACAACTCTGCTGAAAAATATGAGATTTTGAGAAGGTCCCTTTGGTGTATTTTTGGTCTGTAATTTTGTGCGGGTTTTTTGTTTGTTATTGTAAGAGAACTGAAGCTGTGTACTAAGGAGCAGAAGCAATCTGTGTGTGTGTGTGTGTGTGTGTGTGTGTGTGTGTGTGTGTGTGTGTGTGTGTGTGTGTGTGTGTGTGTGTGTGTGTGTGTGTGTGTGTGTGTGTGTGTGTGTGTGTGTGTGTGTGTGTGTGTGTGTGTGTGTGTGTGTGTGTGTGTGTGTGTGTGTGTGTTGGGAACAAAATGGGAATTAAGAAAAAGAAGAAAGAAAACGAAAGTAAGTGAGTTTCCGAGCAGATCTTCAATAAGAATTAAATAAGGGTGTTGGAGATAGGACCAAGGGGTGTTATTTCCTTAAATATATGTTTCTCCAAATCAGTTTCATGGACTAGTAGCATAAATCTCTGCAGACACTGCTAAAAACGCTTATCTGTATTTTGACACACAAATTTGGATAATAAATAAAGGAAGCCCCATGGTTCACATTAAAATAGTAATGATACTGGTAAGTTCCACAGTTACGGTAAATACTTGCTAAATTTAATTATCAAAATACATCTTCTGCCCCTCCACCCTGAAAAAAAAACTCAACAGTTATCAAGGACCTACCTAACTAGTGTTCGGTAGAAACCAGGCTGTCAGTTAGAATTGGTTGAGCTGTATAGTGCGCAAATGAAAAATGTTCCTGGTTTCCACTAACCTAGTAGTCATTGGAAAAAATGTATCTTCTAAATCATGTTTGGTTTTGGCCAATAGCAAAGAGGAATGCTGTTAACTGAGGAAGAATTTTTTTTTTTTTTAACCTGAAGTCACAGTAATTTACTCTATAGTAGTTGAGGGAAATACTTTAAAGCAACTAGAATGTGTACCCTTAACAGGCAGCAGGGTGGGGGCAGAGTGATGCCTTTCCTAGAGATATTGAGGTGCTAAACTGAATTGTATTCTTCAGGTGTTTTTAAAAGGCATATAATTGATCCAAGCAGTCTATCCTAAAGGAGATTAGCCCTGAGTGTTCATTGGAAGGACTGATGTTGAAGCTGAAATTCCAATACTTTGGCCACCTGATGCGAAGAACTGACTCATTTGAAAGGGCCCTGATGCTGGGAAAGATTGAGGGCAGGAAGAGAAGGGGACCAAAGAGAATGAGATAGTTGGATGGTGTCACCAACTCAATGGACATGAGTTTGGGTAAACTCTGGGAGTTGATGATGGATAGGGAGGCCTGGTGTGCTACAGTCCACGGGGTCGCAAAGAGTCAGATACGACTGAGTGACTGAACTGAACTGATAATTGTTTCAGTAAATAGTAGACAATTGCTCATGGATGTCCCATATCTTCAGCTGAAATTTGCAATTTAGAAGGTCAGCAGGTGGTTACCATTTGTGATTTAGGGCATTTCAAACATCGGGCTTTCTGTTGTTGCAGAAGAGTGAGAGTCACAGGATAAATTAGCCTTAAGAATCCAATTGCCTGTTGGATTTCCATCTTTTGATTACTCAAACAATGAAATGAGTTGCTAGATTATAATGCTGACTCTTCCACTCATATGATGTTGGATATGTAAACCAGTTCCTACATGTACATAATGGATGTTCTCATGTCTGCTCTGTGAAGGTCAAAAATACTAAATAACATGCATATTTGAAAAAACTTTGTAGATCAAAACACTAGCGATTTCTAGTCAGGCAACTCCTATTTAGTAGAGTATTATCTCTGAGCTGGAGCTGGAACCCATTCCATAGCTCTGGTTTGCCAGCTGATTCCTGTTAAATCTGGTAGGGAATAGTAATAAGGGACTGGAAAGCTGACGTAAAAAGGGTTTTCTCTGTTTTGCCTCTTATTATCGTTTTGCTTCTTCTCTTTTTCAACTTGCTATCCTGTTAGCAACACCCCAGCAATTTCTTCACTCTGGTGGTGACAGGTTAAAGTGTCAGTAGTTGATCTCACAGAGCTTTCCCATGGGTTGTATAACTAGTATTTCTGGATCCCTCAGACTCTAGCACTCTCCTGCTAGTACCTCTTCAGAGTTCTAGATCCTGGACAAGTGGGGCACTTCAGCTTTGAGAAACCAACACTTCCAAGGAGTAACCTCTTCTCACAGGTCTGAATTTCTTTTCTGCAGGACTAAATTTCCAAATTTAAATAATTCCAATCTCTTCCCATTGTTCCTCAGCCTTTGGGTCGGTAGCTGGTTTTGATAGCTGTTTTGTGTGTATGTATGTGTTTTGATTGAAGTATAGTTGCTTTATAATGGTTTGTTAGTTTCTGTTGTGCAGCAAAGTGAATCAGTTATGCATACACATATGTCCCTTCTTTTTTGGATTTCCTTCTCATTTAGGTCACTAAAGAGCACTGGAAAGAGTTCCCTGTGCTATAGAGGATGTTCTCATTAGTTCTCTGTTCTATGCATAGTAGTGTGTATATATCAATCCACCTCTCTCAATCCATCCCACCTCTTGGTATCCATGCATTTGTCTTCTATGTCTGTATCTCTGTTTATTCTTTGAAAATGAATTCATCTATGTAGCTTTTTCTAGATTCCACTCATATGCATTAATATGCAATATTTATCTTGTCATGTCCTATCTTTTCAATTCATCAGTAACTAAATAGTAACACTCTGCCTAAAAGAGCATGAAGTTTTTTTCTTGGACCTTACTGATAAAGTGAACTTATAAACCAGGATCGTTTCCTTTCTCCCTACCCGCAACATACTCATGTTTGCTTTCTACATTTAGGCACATAGGCATAGTCTTAACTGCTACAGAAAAGTCTGGTCTCTTGGTTCATCATTATAAAGATCTTATTCATAAACATTTTATTCTCTTGGTCTATCCTAATGCTCACACTTTTGCTGGAGATATAAATCAAATATTTTACTTTGCTTTTAAAACTACAGGATACCTCATTTTATTGCCCTATGAAGATAGGGTGTAAGTTACAAATTGAAGGTTTGTGGCAACCCTGTATGGAGCAATTCTATTGGTGTAATTTTTCCAACAGCATTTGCTTGCTTGGTGTCTCTGTCACATTTTTTGTGAGAATTGTCAATTCTCACAGTATTTCAAAAATTATATTTGTTTGGTGATGAGATGTTTGTTACTATTTAAGCATTTTTAAAACAAGGCGGTGCTTTCTAAAATAAGATATATATATTGTTTTAGACATAATGCTACTGTACACTTAAACTGCAATATAATGTAAACTCTTAAGTACTGGGAAACCAAAAATTTATGTTATTCACTTTATGGCAGAATCTGATTTATTGCAGTTGTCTGGAACCAAACGTTTGATATCTTCAGGGTATGCCTGTTCTTGAATTTAAGTGTAACAGCTATATAAGATGAAAACCATATCTTGGCTTCAAAGTTGAGAAGTAATCAGAAGTAGTAGCAGTTATGAAAACTTGAAAGTGTACTCTAAACGGTGTCAGATCCAGAAATGGTAAAAATTAAAACCAGATTGGTAAAATATCACTTGTTGTCTACTCATAGAACAGTTTGAACTGGACGTCTTCACATTCCAAACTGATATGAAGCTCAGAGGCATAATGTTACAGGATGTATTATAAAGTGAAAATGAAAGATTCCTTTAACCTTTGCAATGACTGGAAATTATAGTTGGGGTTTCTAGATAGCAGAGGAAAAAAATGATTTATCTTTTGCTATTTTAGAAAGATGAATTAAATATATTTTTTGATTATCAGAGGCATTTGCAAGAAATAACCTAAGTTACACTTATGTTCATGAAATAAGATAAAACTAGATTTGCTTACATGGCTTAAGTAGTTTCACTGCTCAGAATTTGTTTAGTCTCATTTTGTACTGTATTTTAACAGGGGTAGAGTTACCAGCAGCAAGTTTATGTGCCAAATGCATAGTGAGGCCAAAAATGTGGAAACATTGGCTTTGGAGTTCTTTCTGGTTATAGGCAATATTATTTTACAAAAGATGTAGCGCACAGGCAGTAAAGCACAAAAGGTAAAGTAAAAATGAACAGATCTAATAATGGAGTCAGATTTGTTCTTCCCTACACAATACTGATTCCCTGGTAGCTCAGCTGGTAAAGAATCTACCTGCAATGCAGGAGACCCAGGTTCAATTCCTGGGTTGGGAAGACCCGCTGGAGAAGGGAAAGGCTACCCACTCCAGTATTCTTGGGATTCCCTGGTGGCTTATCTGGTAAAGAATCTTCCTGATATTTAGGAGACCTGGGCTCGATCCCTGGGTTGGGAAGCTCCCTTGGAGAAGGGAGGCTACCCAAACCAGTATTCTTGCCTGGAGAATTCCATGGATGGTATAGGCCATGGGGTTGCAAATAGTTGGACACAACTGAGTGACTTTCACTTCCTTTCATTTTCGTACAATAGTTGGCCTCTTATTATCTATAGCTGATTGCTAATATGGGAAAATGTAGGCTCAATATTTGTATTTTTAATAAACATTCAAAAATTTTTATTTGAATCTCCTAACCTGATGCAAAGAGCTGACTCATTTGAAAAGACCCTGATGCTGGGAAAGATTGAGGGCAGGAGGAGAAGGGGACAGTAGAGGATGAGACTGTTGGATAGCATCATTGACTCGATGGACATGGGTTTGGGTGGACTCCGGGAGTTGGTGATGGATAGGGAGGCCTGGCGTGCTGTGGTTCATGGGGTCTCAAAGAGTCAGACATGACTGATCAACTGAACTGAACTGAATCTTTAAATATTGGCCACTTTTTAAAAAATTAAATACTAAGAAGGCTACCTTTGTGAACCTTTCCTCAGAACCAGATTTGGTCCCCTGAGCATCAGTTGCTAACTTTTATTTTAAACAATCTCAAACCTTGACCATCAGTCTGGTTTGAATGCATATGATATGATATTCATATTAGTAGCAGAAGAGGAAGAAAAAGACTCTCTAATCAAGAGGAGAGACTCAGTTATGATTAGAAGTAATTGATCACTAATCATGATTTCAAAATGTTTTATTGCTGAGTAAGTACTCTCTATTTCTGTAACAACTTGGAAAACTATAACATTGCAAGAGTCCCTGTTGAGAAATTTTAGGAATTTAGAATTAGAAGGATATTCTTAATTATATTTAAGTAATTAAAATAGTTTTAACACTTCCCTCTTAAGATAGACTTTGAAATACTAAAATCTAGTTTTAGACAAGTATATGGTATTAAAAAAAAATATTTGTAACAATTCACTGCTATTCTCTAGGGTATGCTTGATAAGGTTGGGTTTAAGTTGTTGGAAGGAAACCCAGAATGGCCTTTAGAGAAGCATGCCTTGAATTCTCCAGATGAATGAACTTGGTCAGAAAGGATTAAGATATATTCTTGCATATGGTGGCAGATGGTGACTTTAGTATTTATATTGAGGAGATTCCTATTTGACATGTAAAGAAACTTTTAATTGTTACATCAAATTCCTAATGTTACCTGCTTGGGGGAACCACCAAACACATGCTATTCATTTACTTTCTTTGCATTTGCACAATTGCTTCCATATGTGGGCCTGGATAGCTTCCCCTCTATCCATATTATTAGTTCCTATTTTTAGAGGACAGCTTCTAACCTCCTAAGAGGCCTTTTCAGACTTTGTTAATAAAAATCCGTTATTTATCTTTCTATCACAGCATTCTGTTTATAATTTCATGGCTCCATATTTGTTCTTAAAATATTTCAAGCAAGACTTTCTCTGTTGTTTGTTTAGTAGCTAAGTTGTGTCCGACTCTTTGCAACTCCATGGACTGTAGCCAGCCAGCCTCCTCTGTCCATGGGATTTTTCAGGCAAGAATACTGGAGTGCATTGCCATTTCTTTCTCCAGGGGATCTTCTAGACCCAGGTCTCCTGCATGGTTGGCAGATTCTTCACTGACTGAGCTATGAGGGAAGCTCAACTCATGACTCGGGATTACAAAACTAAAAACTGATATCTACCTCCTGAGCTACACATTGGTAATACTTACCCTACTATGGTGCTTATTTGCCACACAGGCATGTTCAGAAAACATCAACTGCAATTGTTTCTATTTTACACAAGCCTTCACTTCTTCAGTGGTTTCTATGTCAACAAATGGCATTATCATCTAACCTGATAAAATCCATGAATCCAGACATTCTTCTGATGGAAAAAATTTTCATGTATTGAGGTGTGGGGAGTTCATTCTGGTTTATGCTGGATTTGGCTTGAACTTAACTAAAATGACATGTCTTATGGCCCATCAAACAGACATTGTACATCTGCTTTAACCACTAAAAAGATGCATTTATAATTCAAAATGTAGTAACTGTGGTTTAGGCATTGAGAATGGAGCTGGATACATTGTGAATGTGCTTTCAGGTCCATTGTTGCATTTCTAAGAATTTCAGTTTTCTTTTTGCTCTCAAACTTGAGGACATGACCAACCATTCCCAAAACAGTATCTTGCTAGCAGCTGCCGGCCATAACTTTATGGTCTCAAGTTAACTTTATGCAACAATTTCAGACCCTCTCCAGTCCTTGCTTAGCAAACACCCTTAGTTCTTGCCAGCTCCAACTATAATTGTTAAATAACTCCTGTAACTAACTGTACCCGTGTGGTTTATAAACCTCTCTCTTTTCATAGTCCAGTAGAACAGAATTCAAGTGCCTCTTGAATGTGTGTTTCCCAGGCTGTAGTCTCATTTTGTTTCAAATAAAACTTTTATATTCTTATTGTCTATGGATTATTTTAATCTATGCCTCCTTCTTTTTATCCAAAGGTAATAAGTCGCAACATTGGGAATTTCTCAGATGAAATCCAAAAGACTGAACAAAGTGACAGGCCATGGCAGATAAGTAGATGGCAGGGTTCATCAAAGGAATTTATTTGGCTTGCCCTGGGTGGCCACAAAATTAATGGATCTCTTCAATAGCCCACCAGAATCTTAAAAGCTTATACAGAATCTTTAACTTGGTTCAAACACATATTTAGTCTAGGTGATCTTGTCAATACCTTATTCTCTCAAGGCTATGTCCTTGAACTAGCTTCTAGAATGGGAGTGGTGTAGGCAGCATGTATATTGCAAGGACAGAGAGGTGGGGATGAGCCTCTAGTTGCCTGAGTCCCGTTTAGGTCAACTTTAAGGCACAACATGTACATGAACTCCTCCCTTGGTCTCCAATTCTGCTGCCTCCTCTTAGTATCTTAAATAGGAGGGAAAACTGTCACCAAGACTTAGAGATATGTTAACCACATGCAAAATGGAGCCTTGTTTGGTTCCTGGTTTGAAGAAACAACTGTTTAAAAAAGACAATATTGGAGACTCTGAACAATGACTGGATGTTAAGTGATACTAGGAAATTGTCAGTATTTTTCAGTTGTGATAATGGTTATGTTTGAAAAAATTCTTTTAGAAAATACTTAAATATTTATAGATGAAAAGATAAGTATGGTTTGCTTTAAGAATCTCATGGGATGAGAAGGAGCTGGGAATATAGACAACAAAATATTGAGAAACACTTCTTAGTATTTAAGAATATGTCATTATTTCTAAACATGACCTACTTGACATTCCCAGTGGTAATCACCTTAGTTCTTCCCATTCCCACTGTGGAATACACCAATTACCTCTTACCTATGTTCCTACAATAGTTTTGAATTGGTCTTATGAAATTTATCTTCAAAATAATTATAAATGTTTAATTCTAAACATTAAACTTTTTTTTTTCTGAAAACATGTTTTATCCATTCCCCTGCTTAAAATCTTCTGTGTCAAATAGTTTGAACTTTGTGTCAGTCTTCAAAGGTATTTATTATCTGGCTTCTCTGACTCTGTTTCTTTACTACCCATGTACACTTCACTTCTGTAAACAGAATTTTCATTTCATTGAACTTTGACATAATCATCTGTCTCCTGTCATATCAACTCATTTGGGAAGCCATTCCTGATCTCTAGCCATTTTCCAGCATGTATTTAGTATTTTCATGCTTTTCAGCTATTTGCTTCTTTGTTATTCTAGTTAGACTCAAGGATGTTAAAGAGGTTATAAGCCATTTGCCAGTTTCTATAAGTTGGCAGTATTTGCATGAATCTGTGAGAGGAATCTGAGTCTTCACCTGGCTCAGTGGGGGAGAGGTGTGGGGGTGGGATATGCTATGAATGATTGAATGTCTACAAAGGAAAAGAGTGGAAGGGAGTGACTGAATGTTTGCTGTTGTGATCCCTGATCTGTTTGAAAATAGTTGGTGTGTTAGACCCACGATGTCTGATATTAACCTTAAAAGGTACATAAAGAACAATGAAGTTACTCATTTAATCTTTATATAAAGACACAGAGTACAGGGCAGTAACCACATAAACCTGTGTCTATTTAACTTTGGAATTCTTGCCTCTTTTAAGAGAATAAAGCAAATATTCAATGGCCAGTGTTCTTGAAGGTATTTCCCCAAAGTTTAGAGTATCTAGTCTGAAATTTATAAAAGTAGGATGTAAAAGAAGACTGTTTTGCATTCAAACTAGAAGCTATTTTGAAATGTGACATAAAACATTAAATAACTGAAGAGAAATTAAGTGCTGGACTATGGTCTATGTTCATAATTGTTTTGGGAAAGCCAGTTAGAAATGGATAAGAATTTGGAAATTGATGTTGAACTGAAACAGACTGCCAAATAGTTCTCTAGCGAAAATGGGTTTATTTGAAATCAGCAGAGAATTGCAACCAGAGGTTTGTAATTATGGCTAATCAGTCAGGGCAAGGGAAGGAGAACCCATTTCCAGAAAGGAAAAGAAAGCTGGGAGGGCTCCAGTAACAGTGCCCATGACTTTCCATTGTCTGAGTCCTTGCCAAGAAAGAAGAGTCTTTCTTCTGGTTTAGACTCTGCTACATTCACAGGGTATGTGTATTCTCCCTTCTGGTCTCTCGTCTCTATTGAGGCTTCTGTTTATTAATTTGTATGTCTCTTATTTTTACCCACTTGTATGTCGGCCATGATTTAGCCCTGCTTTGCTGCCAAAAGTGAAGTGATTCGCACCTTACATCTCTTTTTGGGGCTTATTGTTTTTTGGATATCTCTCTATCATGTTGCCTTGTAAATTCAGTTCTCTTGGGCTCCAATATGTATGATTTTATTGACTGTTGAGTTTGTTTTTGTTGTTAGACTGCATCACGGACTCAGTGGACATGAATTTGAGCAAACTCCAGGAGACAGTGGCAGATAGAGGAGCCTAGTGTGCTGTGATACACGGGGTCACAGAGTTATACACAAGTTAACTATCTGAACGATAACAACAAACATTTCTCTGGAGCATTCATTCTATAGCCTACGCGAAAGCAGAGCAGCTCTGGCTTTCCCATTTTGCTGCAGCTGTGACTAGCAGACCTGAGATCCTGGTGACACAGATGGAGAGACTGAGTATTCTCTCATTGGAGAGTTGAGTCCCTACAAAGGCTTTTTCTTAGATTCATGTATACTAATCTTGCTATTTCTAGTAACAGGTGCCTCTAAAGAAAAAAACAGAGATGATAGTTCCATCTTTACACTTGCTCTAAAAGTCAGGTTATGTGTAGGGGAATTCCGTGAAATCTTAAGTCTGCTAATATGGACACAAATCCTGATTTTATTTTTCTACTTATCTTTGTGAATTTGGAAAAACTAATTATTTAGTCTGAACATTATTTATGACATTCATATAGAGGGAGGGACAGTTCTAACCAACTTTGTGGTGTGTATTAGATGTGTCCAGCACAAAATAGGTACTCAGAAAATATTAATGGTAGTGGTGATGAGGATGGTGGTCATGATGCCAGTGATGGTGGTGGTGATGTTGCTGACAAGTAACTGAAGAAGATAGCTCTAAGCCCTCCATTTGTCTGTTCGTACTATGCACAGATCTGTGGATCAACATCTCCATTCCTCTTTAGTCTTCTTGTCTCTGAACCCCTCTTTCAAGTAATGCTGCTCTTTTATAGTTATTGTTGTGTACCCATGCTGAAGCTATATCATGTTCTAGCTTAAAAATATTTAATTCCTTAAAATACAGAAATCATCTATTAGGAAGCCTGGCACATAGTAAATACTATTAATATATATGTATTAGCAGCTGTTAATATTACTATTTAAATTGTATAATTAAGCATCTATTTCATACAACTATTATACTTTAAGTTTGGCCTCATTTGTTCCCTATAAGTCATCTGCATAATATCTCTAGATTTCTCAATTGTTTCTCCTGTGGCCAGGTTTCTATAACTTTCACTAGCATTTTATATGTAAACTCTTAGAATGTTAGGCCTAGAATTGACCCTGTTGCTATTATTCTAAACAAAATACATATCATGTATCTTTTACTTCCCTGAAACAAAGTAATGTCTTAAACTCATGTAATTTAGCGTGACTCCGTAACTGGAATGCTAACCCCTATGTTATGCTGCCTACTCCATGTAAGCTTGTCTCTCAGTATTCTAATATGGTTCACAGTCTTAGTGTCATTTATCAGAATAGGAAAGTAGAGCTATCTCCAAGTTTTTCAAGGGCTTATAAATTGTTAAATATTTTGGTTCTTTTTTTCCCTGTCCCATGGAGGTCTCAACACACATTGACCATGATGACAACTTTCCCCCTTAACTATGGTTTGAGTCTTCTCACACCATCTGGCTTCTGCTTCTATAGGCCAACCTAATTTTATACAGAATGATGTTCTTTCCTGATAGGGTTGTCATTGAAAAAGGAGGCTGCGTGTGGCGTTTATGGTTTTGAGTAAAATTTACATATTTGAACAGATTCTGTACTGAGCACTTTACATAGAAAATTGAATTTAATCTTCACAAAAGCTTATGCCATGGACAGGAAAACCAGATTTAACTGAGAGGTAGTAGTCAAACTGCCCAGGGCCTCCAGTCAAGCTAGTTGGTGGTAAAGTGAGAATTCTGATGTAGGAAACCTGATTCTGAATACTGCCCTGTTCTAAAGGTTTTACTAAAGGATTCACTAACACATGTAACTATATTCAAGTTAGCATATAATTATAAAGTTGTATCGTTGTATCTTGTCCTCTATGTGTGCTGAGTCACTCAGTCGTGTCTGACTCTTTGTGACCCCATGAACTGTAGCCAGCCAGGCTTCTCTGTCTATGGGATATTCAGGTAAGAATACTGAAGTGGGTTGCCACTTCCTTCTCCAGGGGATCTTCCCAACCTAGGGATTAAACATGCATCTTCTACACTGTTGGGCAGATTCTTTACCTCTGAGCCACCTGGGACACAAGTTTACTTCTCTAGTGTTCATCTAAGCACTCTGAGACCTGGAATAGGTCATATGCTTTCTGCATATTTCCCCAGGATCTAGCATCAATTCTATGTGCTTCTGAATTCCATCAGATTGGCAATATTGACCAGAAGGGAACACTTGAGGAACTAGATAGAATGTAGACTAACCACAGCATCCTATAGAAACACAAATAATAGAACTAAGAAGAGGAGTCAGAAAGGATTTTTTTTTTTTCCAGTGGGTTTTGTCATACATTGATATGAATCAGCCATGGATTTACATGTATTCCCAATCCCGATCCCCCCTCCCACCTCCCTCTCCACCCGATTCCTCTGGGTCTTCCCAGTGCACCAGGCCGGAGCACATGTCTCATGCATCCCACCTGGGCTGGTGATCTGTTTCACCATAGATAGTATACATGCTGTTCTTTTGAAATATCCCACCCTCACATTCTCCCACAAAGTTCAAAAGTCTGTTCTGTATTTCTGTGTCTCTTTTTCTGTTTTGCATATAGGGTTATCATTATCACCTTTCTAAATTCCATATATATGTGTTAGTATGCTGTAATGTTCTTTATCTTTCTGGCTTACTTCACTCTGTATAATGGGCTCCAGTTTCATCCATCTCATTAGGACTGGTTCAAATGAATTCTTTTTAATGGCTGAGTAATATTCAATGGTGTATATGTACCACAGCTTCCTTATCCATTCATCTGCTGATGGGCATCTAGGTTGCTTCCATGTCCTGGCTATTATAAACAGTGCTGCGATGAACATTGGGGTGCACGTGTCTCTTTCAGATCTGGTTTCCTCAGTGTGTATGCCCAGAAGTGGGATTGCTGGGTCATATGGCAGTTCTATTTCCAGTTTTTTAAGAAATCTCCACACTGTTTTCCATAGCGGCTGTGCTAGTTTGCATTCCCACCAACAGTGTAAGAGGGTTCCCTTTTCTCCACACCCTCTCCAGCATTTATTGCTTGTAGACTTTTGGATAGCAGCCATCCTGACTGGCGTGTAATGGTACCTCATTGTGGTTTTGATTTGCATTTCTCTGATAATGAGTGATGTTGAGCATCTTTTCATGTGTTTGTTAGCCATCTGTATGTCTTCTTTGGAGAAATGTCTGTTTAGTTCTTTGGCCCATTTTTTGATTGGGTCATTTATTTTTCTGGAATTGAGCTTCAGGAGTTGCTTGTATATTTTTGAGATTAATCCTTTGTCTGTTTCTTCATTTGCTATTATTTTCTCCCAATCTGAGGGCTGTCTTTTCACCTTACTTATAGTTTCCTTTGTAGTGCAAAAGCTTTTAAGTTTCATTAGGTCCCATTTGTTTAGTTTTGCTTTTATTTCCAATATTCTGGGAGGTGGGTCATAGAGGATCTTGCTGTGATTTATGTCGGAGAGTGTTTTGCCTATGTTCTCCTCTAGGAGTTTTATAGTTTCTGGTCTTACATTTAGATCTTTAATCCATTTTGAGTTTATTTTTGTGTATGGTGTTAGAAAGTGTTCTAGTTTCATTCTTTTACAAGTGGTTGACCAGTTTTCCCAGCACCACTTGTTAAAGAGGTTGTCTTTTTTCCATTGTATATCCTTGCCTCCTTTGTCAAAGATAAGGTGTCCATAGGTTCGTGGATTTATCTCTGGGCTTTCTATTCTGTTCCATTGATCTATATTTCTGTCTTTGTGCCAGTACCATACTGTCTTGATGACTGTGGCTTTGTAGTAGAGTCTGAAGTCAGGCAGGTTGAATCCTCCAGTTCCATTCTTCTTTCTCAAGATTATTTTGGCTATTCGAGGTTTTTTGTATTTCCATACAAATTGTGAAATTCTTTGGTCTAGTTCTGTGAAAAATACCGTTGGTAGCTTGATAGGGATTGCATTGAATCTATAGACTGCTTTGGGTAGAATAGCCATTTTGACAATATTGATTCTTCCAATCCATGAACACGGTATGTTTCTCCATCTGTTTGTGTCCTCTTTGATTTCTTTCATCAGTGTTTTATAGTTTTCTATGTATAGGTCCTTTGTTTCTTTAGGTAGATATACTCCTAAGTATTTTATTCTTTTTGTTGCAATGGTGAATGGTATTGTTTCCTTAATTTCTCTTTCTGTTTTTTCATTGTTAGTATATAGGAAAGCAAGGAATTTCTGTGTGTTAATTTTATATCCTGCAACTTTACTATATTCATTGATTAGCTCTAGTAATTTTCTGGTAGAGTCTTTAGGGTTTTCTATATAGAGGATCATGTCATCTGCAAACAGTGAGAGTTTTACTTCTTCTTTTCCTATCTGGATTCCTTTTACTTCTTTTTCTGCTCTGATTGCTGTGGCCAGAACTTCCAACACTATGTTGAATAGTAGTGGTGAGTGTGGGCACCCTTGTCTTTTTCCTGATTTCAGGGGAAATGCTTTCAATTTTTCACCATTGAGGGTGATGCTTGCTGTGGGTTTGTCATATATAGCTTTTATTATGTTGAGGTATGTTCCTTCTATTCCTGCTTTTTGGAGAGTTTTAATCATAAATGAGTGTTGAATTTTGTCAAAGGCTTTCTCTGCATCTATTGAGATAATCATATGGTTTTTATCTTTCAATTTGTTAATGTGGTGTATTACATTGATTGATTTGCGGATATTAAAGAATCCTTGCATTCCTGGGATAAAGCCCACTTGGTCATGGTGTATGATTTTTTTAATATGTTGTTGGATTCTGTTTGCTAGAAAATGCTAAAGGATCTTCTCTAGACAGGAAATACAGAAAGGTTGTATAAACGTGAACCCAAAACAACAAAGTAAATGGCAACGGGACCACACCTATCAATAATTACCCTAAATGTAAATGGGTTGAATGCCCCAACCAAAAGACAAAGATTGGCTGAATGGATACAAAAACAAGACCCCTATATATGCTGTCTACAAGAGACCCACCTCAAAACAAGAGACACATACAGACTAAAAGTGAAGGGCTGGAAAAAAATATTTCATGCAAACGGAGAACAAAAGAAAGCAGGAGTCGCAATACTCATATCAGATAAAATAGACTTTCAAATAAAGGTTGTGAAAAGAGACAAAGAAGGACACTACATCATGATCAAAGGATCAATCAAAGAAGAAGATATAACAATTATAAATATATATGCACCCAACATAGGAGCACCGCAATATGTACGGCAAACGCTAACGAGTATGAAAGAGGAAATTAATAGTAACACAATAATAGTGGGAGACTTCAATACCCCACTCACAACTATGGATAGATCAACTAAACAGAAAATTAACAAGGAAACACAAACCTTAAATGACACAATGGACCAGCTAGACCTAATTGATATCTATAGGACACTTCACCCCAAAACAATCAACTTCACCTTTTTCTCAAGTGCACACGGAACATTCTCCAGAATAGATCACATCCTGGGCCATAAATCTGGTCTTGGAAAATTCAAAAAAATTGAAATCATTCCAGTCATCTTTTCTGACCACAGTGCAGTAAGATTAGATCTCAATTACAGGAAAAAAATTGTTAAAACTTCAAACATATGGAGGCTAAATAACACGCTTCTGAATAACCAACAAATCATAGAAGAAATCAAAAAAGAAATCAAAATATGTATAGAAATGAATGAAAATGAAAACACAACAACCCAAAACCTATGGGACACTGTAAAAGCAGTGCTAAGGGGAAGGTTCATAGCATTACAGGCTTACATCAAGAAACAAGAAAAAAACCAAATAAATAACCTAACTCTACACCTAAAGCAATTAGAGAAGGAAGAAATGAAGAACCCCAGAGTTAGCAGAAGGAAAGAAATCTTAAAAATCAGGGCAGAAATCAATGCAAAAGAAACTAAAGAGACCATAGCAAAAATCAACAAAGCTAAAAGCTGGTTTTTTGAAAAAATAAACAAAATTGACAAACCATTAGCAAGACTCATTAAGAAACAAAGAGAGAAAAACCAAATTAACAAAATTAGAAATGAAAATGGAGAGATCACAACAGACAACACTGAAATACAAAGGATCATAAGAGACTACTACCAGCAGCTCTATGCCAATAAAATGGACAACTTGGATGAAATGGACAAATTCTTAGAAAAGTATAACTTTCCAAAACTGAACCAGGAAGAAATAGAAGACCTTAACAGACCCCTCACAAGCAAGGAAATCGAAACTGTCATCAAAAATCTTCCAGCAAACAAAAGCCCAGGACCAGACGGCTTCACAGCTGAATTCTACCAAAAATTTAGAGAAGAGCTAACACCTATCTTACTCAAACTCTTCCAGAAAATTGCAGATGAAGGTAAGCTTCCAAACTCATTCTATGAGGCCACCATCACCCTAATTCCAAAACCAGACAAAGATGCCACAAAAAAAGAAAACTACAGGCCAATATCACTGATGAACATAGATGCAGAAAGGATTTTAAACCCTGGTGCTAAGCACTAGATCACCATGTGTGTCTAGTGATTTATGTATGAAATGTCTGTAGTTGAGAGGAGGTCACTCAGACATTTAAAGAGCCATTAAGGTTGAATAATTTGTGCTCTATATTTAATTCATGAAAATGCAAACCCTAAAAATTGGTACAAAAAGGTCAAATTCCTCATATTCAGAGCAGTTTTTCCTTTGAGCTCCAAATAGGTACAAAATTAAGTTGAAGGAACAGACTGTAACTACTGATGATTTTTTTTCCATTAAGGGGAAGGTATATGTTCCAAAACATCTGACCACACTCCAAAGTTCCAAAAAGTTACTCCTTTGTGGGTACCTCTCCACTCAGGCATCTAAGCTATTCTAATAACTGTGCACCTAATTCACTAATAATCTTCTGACAAATGGTTTTCAGAGCTTTGTCTTCTATAAAACTGGCTGCTGTAGCACAGTTAGAGGAGAGCTGGTAAATCTTACAGTTTGGATGACAGCCTGTGAAATCCAAATCAAGGGCTATAAAGGTCTTAAAGAAAAAAATTATGTATTCTTTGACAGCATGATTACTGTTCTGTTATTTTGGGAGGCTGTTTCAAAGAATCACTTAACATTTCATGCATACATCACTTTTACTACCAAATATAATTTGGTGACATTAGTTAATTAAAAACTGTTAGTTAATATGCCATTTTTTAAGTTTAATTCAGGAGATGTCATTAACTAGACAGGTTATCCATGTTGAAAACAAGTATAAATATTTCTGTTGGAAACTGAAGACTAACAAAATTAAGATGACTGTCTTTGATAGATTTTATTACTTGAATGATCTGGTAAGACCCACAGATGAGATGAGTAACACAGAAAAGGCTTTGCTATTCAGTGTTTCATAGAGGAGGGAATATGCCATGACCTGGAGGTAAAGAAGGGGTGGTACCTCTGGACAAAAGCCTTCCTTGTAGGTTCTTTGGTAAAGAATGATAAAACAGAATCAACAACTTTAGAACTGAATAGCCTGCATAATTTCAGAGTGCTCTGGGGCAGAGAAGCTGTCCCTAGTTGTCTGATAATTGGTCCTGGAATGAGCTGGGCAGGTAGATAGTGGCTCAGTGAGAGAGCACCATCAAGGAGGTGGCTATGGGTATAGGCCCTTGACTAGTTTGTTTGCATTTGAAAAGTACTGTCACTGGGCAGACTATTTACCATCTCTCGGAATTTTTCTGGCCCTTGGAGGAGGAATTCTTCCTGGGTCAACAAAACTCCACCTGTCCAAGCATTTGAATAGAGAAAACAGAAGGCATGGTTATTACAATGACGCTTATCAAGACTTGAGAGCCAGAGCACTAAAATCACATTGGAAATGTTCAGAAGAACAATGCATTTTTTTTAAAGAGGAAATTTCCCTTCTAGCAATACTCATCTTTACTTTATGGTAAACTACTAACAACTTTGAGGTATGACACACACATAGCACATATTTACATGTAAAATTTAACTTTGACACATGTATGCACCTATGGAACCATCACAGTTAACAAAATGCACATATTTATAAATTTCAAAAGTTGATGTGTACCCACTTGTAGTTCATCAGTCTTGACCTTCTCTATTCCCATTTTCTATTTCCCAGTAACCAACTAATATGATTTTTGTCATAACGGAATAGAATACATTTTATAGAATTTTCCATAAAATGTGATTTTTTTTGATCATGCTTCAACTCAACACTATTATTTTTGAGATTTATATCTACTGTTAATTTTTTTAAAAATTAGTTTCTTTAATTGGAGGCTAATTATTTTATAATATTGTAGTGGTTTTTTTTGTTTTGTTTTTTTTACCATACATTGACATGAATCAGCCATGGGTGTACATGTGTCCCCCATCCTGAGCCCCCTCCCACCTCACTCCCCATCCTATACCTCAGGGTTGTCCCAGTGAACCAGCTTTGAGTGCCCTGTTTCATGCATCAAACTTGGAGTGGTAATCTATTTCACATATGGTAATATGCATGTTTCAATGCTATTCTCTCAAATCATCCCACCTTCACCTTCTCCACAGAGTCCAAAGGCTGTTCTTTATATCTGTGTCTCTTCTGCTGTCTTGCATATAAGGTCATCATTTCCATCTTGCTAAATTCCATATATATGTATTAATATACTGTATTTGTGTTTTTTTTTCTTACCTATTCACTCTGTATAATAGGCTCCAGTTTCATCAACCTAATTAGAACTGATTCAAATGCATTCTTTTTAATAGCTGAATAATATTCCATTGTGTATATGTACCACTGCTTTCTTATCCATTCGTCTGCTGATGGACATCTAGGTTGCTTCATGTCTAGCTATTGTAAACAGTGCTGTGATGAACATTAGGGTACACCTGTCTCTTTCATTCTGGTTTCCTTGGTGTGTATGCCCAACAGTGGGATTGCTAGGTCATATGGGAGTTCTATTTCCAGTTTTTAAAGGAATCTCCACACTGTTCTCCATAGTGGCTGTACTAGTTTGCATTCCCACCAACAGTGTAAGAGGGTTCCCTTTTCTCCACACCCTCTCCAGCATTTACTGTTTGTAGACATTTTGATAGCAGCCATTCTGATCCGTGTCAGATGGTACCTCATTGTGGTTTTGATTTGCATTTCTCTGATAATGAGTGATGTTGAGCATCTTTTCATGTGTTGCTAGCCATTTGTATGTCTACTTCAGAGAAATGTCTGTTTAGTTCTTTGGCCCATTTTTTGATTGGGTCACTTATTTTTCTGGTATTGAGCTGCATGAGCTCCTTTTATATTTTTGAGACTAATTCTTTGTCAGTTGCTTCATTTGCTATTATTTTCTCCCATTCAGAAGGCTGTCTTTTCACGTTGCCTAGAGTTTCCTTCATTGTGCAAAAGCTTAAGTTTAATTAGGTCCCATTTGTTTATTTTTGCTTTTATTTCCATTACTCTGGGAGGTGGGTCTTAGAGGATCCTGCTGTGATTTATGTCAGAGAGTGTTTTGCCTATGTTTTCCTCTAGGAGTTTTATAGTTTCTGATCTTACATTTAGATCTTTAATCCATTTTGAGTTTATTTTTGTGTATGGTGTTAGAAAGTGCTCTAGTTTCATTCTTTTACAGGTGGTTGACCAGTTTTCCCAGCACCACTTGTTAAAGAGATTGTCTTTTCTATATTGTATATTCTTGCCTCCTTTGTCCAGAGGACACATCTGGTGTGTGGATTTATCTCTGGGCTTTCTATTTTGTTTCATTAGTCTATATTTCTGTCTATGTGCCAGTACCATACTGTCTTGATGGCTGTAGCTTTGTAGTATAGTCTGAAGTCAGGAAGGTTGATTCCTCCAGTTCCATTCTTCTTTCTCAAGATTGTTTTGGCTATTTGATGTTTTTTGTATTTCCATTCAAATTGTGAAATTATTTTTTCTAGTTCTGTGAAAAATACCGTTGGTAGCTTGATAGGGATTGCATTGAATCTATAGATCACTTTGGGTAGTATACTTATTTTCACTATGTTGATTCTTCCAATCCATGAACACGGTATATTTCTCCATCTATTTGTGTCATCTTTTATTTCTTTCATCAGTGTTTTATAGTTTTCTCTATATAGGTCTTTTGTTTCTTTAGGTAGATTTATTCCCAAGTAGTGTATTATTTTCATTACAATGGTGAATGGAATTGTTTCCTTAATTTCTCTTTCTGTTTTCTCATTGTTAGTGTATAGGAATGCAAGGGATTTCTGTGTATTAATTTTATATCCTACAACTTTACTATATTCATTGATTAGCTCTAATAATTTTCTGGTGGTGTCTTTAGGATTTTCTATGTAGAGGACCATGTCATCTGCAAACAGTGAGAATTTTACTTTTTCTTTTCCAATCTGGATTCCTTTTATTTCTTTTTCTTCTCTGATTGCTGTGGCTAAAACTTCCAAAACTATGGTGAAAGATAATGGTGAGAGTGGGCACCCTTGTCTTTTTCCTGACTTTAGGGGAAATGCTTTCAATTTTCACCATTGAGGATAATGTTTGCTGTGGGTTTATCATATATGGCTTTTATTATATTGAGGTATGTTCCTTCTATGCCTGATTTCTGGAGTGTTTTTATCATAAATGGGTGTCGAGTTTTGTCAAAGGCTTTCTATGCATTTTTTATCAAGTAGATTTTGGCATTTTGGTTTCCTGTAATGCTGCTATGAAGTTCATATATAAGTCTCTGTATGGACATGCTTTCATTCCTCTTAATTGATAATCTGGGAGCAGAATTGCTGGACCACAAGATGTTGTCAACTGAAATTAAAAAGAAAAAAAAGACCCAACCTAAAATTTGAATTATGTTTTATTCAGTGGACAAAACTGAGGGCTTAAGTTTGGGACATACATAGCATCTCCAATAACTCTGGTTGCTATTGAAATGTTGGGGAGTCAGGATATATAGGAGTTTTTCAACAAAGAGGAAGGTGGTCAGAACTTCAGAAGATGACTTAATTAAGGAAAACCAGAATATCTCAAGTTAAGGAATTTAGCATGTTTCAGAATATGGGAAGATGCAAGAGCCTAGGCTCACTGAAATCACTCCTTTTGTATGCACCTGAGCTACCTGGAGCCAATATCCTGTGTTTTCTTGTCCTGCATTTTATGAGGGTGCACCATGGGGGAGAGGGTGACTGCTGTCTGATAAATTGACAGCAGGATTATATTTTTATCCTGAGTTCTCTCAGGGCTTACCATCAGGGGAGGCATAACATGATGGCCCAATGGCTGCAACATCCTTTGTTTACTAATATGGCAGGCAATATTTTTCATTTACATTATCTATGTATTTTTTTAAAGAAATTATCTGTTTTCCAAAGTGGTTGAACCATCTTGAATTGCTATTGGCACTGTGTGAGAAATCTGGTTCCACCATATCCTAAACAATTAGTTTGGTAGTGTTATTTTTCTTTTCAATCTGAATTGAAGTGGCCTTAAAATGGCCTTAAAAAAAAGCCTTAAAGTGAATTTTTCTTAGTTTTTACCCCTCTGAACAGAACCTCCAGTTTAGTGGAGAGGTGAATGCTAGTGTAAGTACCCTGTGGACAACAACAGATCATATGTTCTCTATGTACCATCCCTAGAACCTAGCACAAAACAAGCATGCCATAGGTGCTTTCTGGGTAGTCATTAAAGAGTTTGTAAGAGAGTCTTCTCTACCATGGTCAGATCTGTGATGTGGGGAGAAAGCTTTTAGTGTTCTCTGAGGAGTGATTCAGGTTGTGCAAGAAAGTGAGGGGCCACATAGGAGACCAGTCCAGGCAAGAAGCAAGGATGGCTTTGGGTGGTTATCAGGATGTGTTCAAGCAAGCTATCAATAACAAAGGTGGGAAATGAAACCCAGCATTATGTCTGGTACACAAGTGGAACTCAAATACTTGTTCTGAGTGGTGATGAAGGAGGGAAGGGGAAGAAGAATCAAAGTTAAATTTTACATGTAAATCAAAGAATCAAAGTTTTATGCTTTCCCAGTGGTATTAGTGAGAATCCAGATAGACTATTGGAAACCCAGTCCAGTATTCTTGCCTGGAGAATCCCCATGGACAAAGGAACCTGGCAGGCTACAGTCCATAAGGCCACAGAGTCCAACACTACTGAAGTGACTTAGGTAGACTAAATTTCCTCCCAAAATGTGTCGGCTCCTACTTAAAATAACTCTGGACACATAAAGTCATGTATAGTTAGCAGTATTTCTCTCATAAAACTGGATGATTCCATTTTGATCAAGTAATATTCATGATAATTCCTTTCTAAACCCCCTCTAAAATTCATTTCTATATTTTAGGTGTAATAATCACTATCAAGTGACAAATGTCCTGTCCATAATTTTTTAAAATAACATCAGCTTAAAATGATCAATTCTGAGACATTTCTGAGAAATGAACTATTTCATTTGATGTATGCTATAATTCCTTAATTAGGAATAGACAAGATAATTGAAATGGACTAATAAGGTCTAGTTTATAAGCTTAAACTTGATTTCCCTGGCACAGATCAGATAGAGTTGATTATTCAGTGTGCAAAAGATAGGATTGAGCAGGTTTTCTGATTGTGATGCTGGTTGCCTATGTAATAGTAATCTGCCCTTGTCTGTGTGTATATTGAGAGTGCAATTCACAGGAAAAAGGAAATGCCCTTGAGACCAGCTGGAGGTCTCAAGTCTAATCTTATTGGCTAAGAGTTATATTCAATATCTGACTGATAAATGAATATTTCCTGCCACATGAGTAAACAAGAATGTCACAGTCCTCAGCAACTGCAGCCTTCCCATGTGAGCTGGTGGAGAAGGAAATGGCAACCCACTCCAGTATTCTTGCCTAGAGAATCTCGTGGACAGAGGAGTCTGGTGGGCTGCTGTCCATAGGGTCACACAGAGTTGGATATGACTGAAGTGACTTAGCATGCATGCATGCATTGGAGAAGGAAATGCCAACCCACCCCAGTATTCTTCCCTGGAGAATACTAGGGACAGCACCCTGCTGTCTACGGGGTCGCACAGAGTCTGACACAACTGAAGCGGCTTAGCAGCAGCAGCAGCAATGTGAGCTGGTAAATCCTAAGGGCACTCAAAAAGGAGAATACCTGTGATCTAGTAGCTATCATTCCACCACAGCCACTCCCTAAAGTGAGTGCCAAGGAAGCTCAGGATGTGAAAACGCGGGATACTGGCCCCACATAGCTAAGATGCACATAAAAGGAATGATTTCAATGGGCGCAGACTCTTGTATATCCCCATTCATAAAAAAACACTAAATTCCTTAATTTGGGATATCTGGTTTTCCTTAATTAACAATAATCTTTTGATGTTCAAACTGAATACCTTTTGTTACAAAATTTCTGTATAACCTGGTCCTCCCCTTGCCTCCTTGAAGCAGTTCTGTCAGGGTTACTGGAGATGTGTCTCCCGGGTTTGAAGTCCTAAACATTCCCATCAAAAAAGATATAACTTTCAACTTTAAGGCTGTGAATATTTTTTAAGTCAACAAGACACTGTGCAGATTAGTGCTTTGCCTCTACAGTCTTCTAGCAGATCACAGAAATCTGTTGGCAAAACTTGTGAGACTATTTCTAGAGACAGCAGACATTTATGGTATCTCCTGTATTTTAAATACTTCTGTCATCTGAGCCCTCTTATAGAGATGAGAAAGTATTAATTTCATTAGCATAAGATAATTGGGAAAATATGAGTTTTAATTGACTAATATTGCCATGAAGAACATAGATGCTAAAAATAGAGAACAATGGCCCTTAACTGAGCTTAATATGTAGGACATTAAGGGGACTTGACCAAGGAAGTCTGTAAAACAGGGAATAAAACAAATAGCAGATTGTAAAATTTTAATGTTTGTACTGAACCATACTATACCAAAACTTTGACCAGAATATTTAGAGAGCGGCATCATGGAAATGGCTTTGGGCTTGAAGTTAAGAAATATGAATCTATGAGATGTCTTGGTAGGATAGGTTGTATAGAAAGTATATGTGGAATATTATTGAATCCAGATTTTTACTGGAATATTAGCTATGCAGAACAAAGAGGACTGATGTGGAAGCATAGGGTTTGGCCAGGGAAGTGGAAAAAATATGACAGCCTTACCAAGCGTCAGCCTTTGGGGCACAGAAGAGCAAAGATTACCTATTAGAAGAATTCCATGTTTGGTGAAATTGTACAGTTGATTTACTCAGTCATTGGTTAAAGTGAAAGTGAAGTCGCTCAGTCGTGTCCGACTCTTTGCGACCCCATGGACTGTAGCCTACCAGGCTCCTCCGTCTGTGGGATTTTCTAGGCAAGAGTACTTTAGTGGGTTGCCATTTCCTTCCTCAGGAGCTCTTCCCAACCCAGGGATCGAACCCAGGTCTCCTGCATTGCAAACAGACGCTTTACCATCTGAGTCACCAGGGAAGCTCCATCATTGGTTAGGACCATCCAAGTAAGACTTGCCCTTAAGTATCACTGTCTTGTTCATCAACTGGCTAAGATCATCACATACACAATAAAACCTCTGTTCAAAAATTAAGATGAATCCTGAAGAAGTTACTAACAAAAGGTTCCAGGTACGTACTCCTTGCAGCTGTCTTAAATTGTCCTTGCTTGAAGAGAAATTTGGTGCATCCACAAACATTGTGATACCAGCATATACCAACCATGAGTGCTAGTTTGATTAGGACTATAGACTGATATAAGCCTGATTTTTAGTTTTTTCTTCAGATAAAACAATACACATTAACATAGCTGTATATAATTGCATTACAGAGGGCACTGGTCCACTAGTTTTTTTGTTACTGTTGTTTTGTTGCTGTCGTTTAGCCCCACAATAGTTAATTTAGAAGGATGACATCATGCTATGGTATTGAGTCAGGAGGGTTACTCTATAATAGATTAGTAGGAATACTTTTCTCAGACAAGATAAATCAAAGGATGCTCAGGAAAGGGGATAGGGGTAAACAATGGCACCAGGTGAATGAAATTCAGGTGGCTAAATGTGACATTTTCCACAGTGATGTATTCTGTAATACAACTAACCAGAGCCCCAGAGTCTACAGCTTGTGGTGGGCTTCTATGAATTCTCAGGTGCTCTGGACACAGCTGCACCTCCAAGGCAGAAACAAAGGTCCAAAAAGATTGGCTGCTTGTTTCAAATCCTTCTGTGTGACCTGCTTCTGAGCATGGACCTGCCACCAGCTGGAGCATATAGGATCTTGAAATGTATAAGTGCCCAAAGAGGGAGAAGCTGTAATAGTGGAGAGTTTCTTGGGGTAGAAGTCCGCCAACCAGAGTGGAGAATCCAATTTTTTCTATAATGCAAAGGTAATAGAACATCATTCAACATATTACTGAATTTCTCACTTCTTTTAGATGGAAGTGAGTGTGAGCTGAGTGACTATTTGGGATATAACTGAATGGACACAGGAAGGGCATCAGGAGGTCTAACTTTGTGCTTAATTCTTATTCCATCTTCTTTTATGACCCTAAGTTAATCCTTTTCTCACTTGATTTCATTAGAAGCTACTTGTTCTATTTAAACAAGTATTTGATTATAAAGTCTTTTAATTTAAGTGATAATAGTTAACCTTGTAGGAATGTTTAGAAGAAGGCTCAAGAACACTTCCAGGGTTTGGTGATGTTCACTTCATCTGAACAGCAATTACATGGATGTATTTACTTGGGTGAGAAATTCATCAAGTTATATCTGTGTTTAAAGAAAACAACAACAGCAGCAGTAGTCTAGTAACCATGTTAAATCCTTACTGAACAAAAGGTCAAATAAAAGGATATTTCTGTCTCTCTTGCTTTGTGGTCATAATAGTAGGGGTTATCCGTTTCCAGAAGAAATCTGAGATGAAAAGTAACTGTTACTAGAAGAATAACAATAGTAACCTCAGCATTAAACCAGAATGGGTCCTTCTTCTAGTTAATCCTTATTAAATAATGATTTAATGTGGATTTTTTCTTAAATTAGGCCTGAATACTTCATTGTTAAATTGTGTTGAGGCATTATGTATTTAATAAATTTGAGGCATTAGCAGAAAGCTATAGTTAGTTATCAAGACCTTAGAATCTTAGCAGCTATATTATTGCTCTGTGGTGATATTATTTCACATCACCATGAAACAGCTTATTAAGCTTGTCAGAACACAGAGAGACTAGAGCATATGAACCAGATTGTAATCTATCCTGTTAGAACAGATCACATTTAGATAAACATAGCCCTTCATTTGTCATTAAACCAAACTTTCAATTATAGTAGGGCTATGTTTTAAAATGCTGCTGCTGCTGCTAAGTCACTTCAGTCGTGTCTGACTCTGTGTGACCCCATAGACGGCAGCCCACCAGGCTCCCCTATCCCTGGGATTCTTCAGGCAAGAACACTGGAGTGGGTTGCCATTTCCTTCTCCAATGCATGAGAGTGAAAAGTGAAAGTGAAGTCGCTCAGTAGTGTCTGACTCTTAGCCACCCAATGGACTGCAGCCGACCAGGCTCCTCTGTCCATGGGATTTTCCAGGCAAGAGTACTGGAGTGGGTTGCCATTGCCTTCTCCGGTTTTAAAATGAGAGTGTTCAAAATAGTTGAGGGTTAGGAAGAGGGAACTCATATGTCTTTGACACTGAACTCTTGTGGTTTCAGGCCATGATATTAGAGTTGGGATCCTCTGAAATATGGTGATATTTAATCCCTCCTCTTGAAGAAATGGAAGAATGAATTGGCAATTTTGAGATATAGTCCTTTGAACAAAATTGACAACAAAGAATATCCTACAAATATCAGTGCCAAAAGGGCTGTTAGACTGCTGTTTTAGAAAAGGAATCATAAGGGTATAAATTATACAACCATTTTGGAGAGTTATCTGGAAAAACTTAAAAAATGAAGTTATGTGCAGGCTAAGAGTCAGCATTTCTACTAGTAGACATGATGTACATCAAGTGTACAAAGATGTTTCATTCCAACATGGTAGTTATAATGGAATTAGGGTTATTTCTAGTTTTCACTGAAAACAAAAAAAAAATTGTGTGATCTTAAAAAGGATACTAAAACTAGTGGAAATGAGTGAAATAGAAAGACATGACTGAACATGAGTTTACCTCACAAACATTTATTGGTGAGAAAGCAAGTTGCAGACACTGGATAAAAATATTTTCTAAAGCTTAAAAAACATGGAAGAGGAATGTCCTGTATTACAGGAATCCACACATGAGTGGGAAAGAGATGAATGGGAATGATAAACATCAGACTAGTTATAGCAATTACCTCTGAGAAACTGAGGGATGGGTGCACAGTTTTGCAGTGAGTCCAATGTATTTGGTTACTCATTAGTTGTTTTGCTTTTTTGTTTATCAAATATTTAGAAAATCTGGAAAGATCAAATTTATATTTCTTTACTTATCCATTTACCCACATACTCATTCATTAAGTATTTGTAGCTTCTACTTTGGGTGTGTACCTGTGTGTGTGTGTGTACACGCACACTCATTCACTCAGTCGTGTCCAACTCTTTGGGGCCCCATGACCTATAGCCCCTCCAGGCTTCTCTGTCCATGGGATTTTCCAGGCAAGGATATGGAAGTAGATTGCCATTTCCTACTCCAGGGGATCTTCCGAATCCAGGGATCGAACTCACATCTCTTGCCTCTCTTAGATTGGCAGGTGGATTCTTTACCACTGCATTACCTAGGAAGTCCAGTTTGGATGAGACCATCATATAAAAGCTAAGAAAGAGGAAAATTATAAGCCATCTCCTTTTCCTCAAAGAGCTTATATTTCAGCTGGGAGTATAAATCTATTAGAAATGGGTATTTAATAATATCTAAAGTATCCAATTATTTTTAGAAACAAGCTTTAGTTTTTAGAGTATTTTCAGGTTCACAGTGTAAGTGAGCAGAAATCACAGGAAGTTCCCATATAGCTTCAACCCACTCACAAACACACAGCCTACCCCATTTACACATCCGGCACCAGGATGGCATATTTGTTGTAATGGATGAACCTGCACTGTCATGCCTTTCCCGTAAGACATGGTTTACTTTAGGCTTTACTTAGTATTGTGTATTCTATGGGTTTTTACAAATACATAACACTTCTCTGCCATTTTGGTGTTATAGAAAATGTTTTCACTGCTATAAAAATCCTCTGATCTTCCTATCCATCCCTCCCCTTACCCACAACGTCTGACAATCACTGGTATTTTCCCTGTCTCCTTAATTTAACCTTATCTAGAATATCATGTAGCTGAAATAATACAGTAGAAAGTCTTCAAATTGGGTTGTTTTGCTTAGGAATATGCATTTAATATGCCTCCTCATCTTTGCATAGCTTGATAGCTCATTTCCTTTTAGTGCTGAAAATAAGTCCATTTCTTAGATGCACTACAGTTTATTTAGCCATCGACCAGATGAAAGAAATCTCGGTGTATCCAAGTTTTGACAATTACAAAGCTTCTATAAATATCCATGTTTAGGTTATACGTGGACATCAGTTTTCAGCTCACTTGGATAAATACTAAAGAACATGACTGCTGGATCTTATGATAAGCATAGTTTTAACTTTGGAAGAAATTATGGCAGTTTCTTGCAAAGTGTGTACCACTTTGCATTCCCACCAACACTGAATGAGATTAGTATGTTCTAGATCCTCATCAGAATTTGGTTGTCTGTTTTGAGTTTTGCAATTCTAATAGGTGGGTAGTGCATTTTATTGTATTTTTATTTGCAGAACTCTAACTGCAAATAAATTACATATGGTGTTGGGCATTTTTAATCAGTATATATTCTGTAAGGTGTCTGATCAGGTTTCTTTACCTTTTAAGTACCTGATTGATACCTGTGTTGAATTAAGAGTGTTTGTGTATGTTAAATAACTATCATATTTCACAAAGATTTCTCCTAGTCTGTGGTGTATCTTACTTTCTTGGCTGTTTCTTTTGTAGAGCAGAAGATTTTAATTTTGATGCATTTCAGCTTGTCAGTTTTTTCAAGAATTATGCTATTTTGATTTGTACTTAAAAGTCACTGGCATATTCAAGGTCATCTAATTTTTTCTCCTGTGTTCTAGTAGTCTTAAAATTTTGTGTTCTATGTTAGATCTATGATCAACATTTAGTTAAGTTTTTTGAAATATGAGATCTATGTCTATTTTTGTTCCTTTTGCAGGCAGGTAGATGCCCACTTCTTCTACCAGCAATTATTGAACTCTTATCTTTGCTCCATTGTACTGACTTTGCTCTTTTTGTCAAAGATGAGTTGGCTACATTTATATGACATTTTGAGCTCCTTATGTTGTTTAAGTGAACTGTTTGTAATTTTTGCCCCTGACATCACAATTACTGAAGCTTTATACTAAGTGCTGAGGTTGTGTGGTGTCAGTCGTCTTTGTTCTTCTCCATTAATATTGTGTTGGTTATTTTGGATCTTTTGCTTCTCCCTATTAATTTTAGAATTGGTTGGTATCCACAAGGTAATGTTCTGGGTTTGATTTGCATTGCATTGAATCTATAGGTCATTTTGGAAAGAAATGACATCTTTGCAATATTGAGTCTTCCTATTCAGTGACATAGACTGTCTCTCCATTTCTACAGAAGGAAAAGGCAACCGGCTCCAGTAGTCTTGCCTGGGAAATCCCATGGACAGAGGAGCCTGGTGGGCTACAGTCCCCTGGATCGCAGAAGAGTCAGACACAACTTAGCAACTAAACAACAAACAAAAATCTTTCCATCTGTTTAGTTACTTGCTTTATTTGATTAGTTTTATGGTTTTATTGTATGTTTTTGCTAGTTTTATACCTACATCATTGATGGGGAATGTTAATGTAAAGGGTAATGTGTTTTTTAGTTTCAAATTCCAGTTGTCCATTGCTGGTATATAGGAAAGCAATTGATTTTCATATAGTGCCCTTGTATCTTGTATCCCTGCTTTAATTTTTGCTTAGTTTTAGGAATTTTTTGGTCATTCTTTCAGATTTTATGTGTAGACAATCATATCACATGTGATCAGTTTTGTTTCTTCTGTATTAATCTCTATACCTTGCATGTCCTTTTCCTATTGCATTAGTTAGAAGTGCCAGATATTCAAGAGTTGTGTGAGGGAACATCTGGCCTTTGTCTTAATCTTAACAGGAATGCTTCTAGTGTCTAACCATTAAATAAAGTGCTATTTGTAAGTCCTTGGTAGATATTTTTATTGTGTTAAAGAATTTTCCTTCTATCCCTAGCTTGCTGAGAGTTTTTCATGAACAGATTAAAAAAAAAAATGTCAAATGTTTTTTCTGTATCTATTAATATAATCATATGATTTTTCATCTTTAGCATCTTGATATATTGTTTTATATTGATTTCCAGGTGTTGAACCAACCTTTCATAACTGAGATATTCACACTTGATCATAAAATATAATTCATATACATTGAATTCAATTTGTTGTTATTGAGGATTTTTGTGTCTGTGTTCATGAGCGATACTCATCTATAGTTTTCTAGTTGAGAAATTTCATTTTTGTTTGTTTTTTGTATCAGAGTAATGCTGTCCTTGTAGAAAGAGTTAAATATTTCCTCTGCTTTTATCTTCTGAAAGATTATAGTGAAGTGGTATAATTTTCCATAGAATTCACCAGTAAGTTAATTTGACATTTTGCTTTCTCTTTTGGAAGATTATTCCGCTTTTTAATAATCTCAAGGGGACTATATTTCTTTTTTCCTTTCAGATTTATTGAGATATAATCAATATACATGGCTTTAAATTTAAAGTGTACAATTAAATAATTTGACTTACATCAGGAAATGATTACCATAATGGGTTCATCTCAAATAGGTACAACATTAAAGAAACAAAATATTTTTAATTGTGGTGAGAATTCTTAGGATTGATTCTCTTAACAATTTTCATATGTAGCATCCAGCAGTGTTATCTTAATTGTGTTGTATATTACTACTACTTCTACTTTACTTCTCTTGTTTTGATATATTTCCTTTTAAGAGATTGGTCCATTTTTATGTAAGTTATCAAATTTGTGTGCATAGGGCTGTTCATAATATTTATTATTTTTTTAATGTCCATGGGATTTAAAATAATGTTTTTCTTTTACCCTATTTTATTAATCTATCTAGGGGTGTATCAATTTAATTGATATTTTCAATGAACTCCCTTTGGATTTCGTTGTATTTTTCCTGAATTTAGTCTTCAACTTCATTTCTGCTCTAAATTATTTTTCTTTTCCTTGCTTTGAATGTAACTGTCTCCTTCCCTAAGGCAGAAGTTAAGATTATTAAATTTTAGTTCATTTTTTTTTCCTAACATGCTTTCAGTGGCTCCCACAAATTTTGATAAGTTGCACTTTTTTTTTAGTTCAAAATTTATTTCAATATATGTGTTATTTACTAGTTTTTTGTTTAATCTCCACGTATAGTGGGATTTTCTATTTATTGTTCTGTTATTGATTTATAGTTTAATTCTATTGTAGTCTGACAGCAGACATTCTGTCATTTCTTTTCATTTGTTTAGGTGTATATAGCCCAGATGGAGTCTATCTGGTGACTTTCCATATCAGCTTAAATAATGTATGTTCTACTTTTTGGAAATAGTCCATAGATGTCAATAATATACAGTTGATTTGTGATGCTGTCAAGTTCAAATATATCCTATGATTTTGACTGATATATACATTTCTAATAGTTAAAAGTCTCCAACTATGATAGAATTGGAGAAAAATAGATTTCCTACCATTAGTTTTTGCTCCATGTTTGAAATCCTCTTGTTAAGGATTGTTATGTCTTTTTGGAGATTTAAGAACTTCATCTGTATGTAATGCCCTGGTTTATCCCTGGTAAACTTTCCTTTTGTGAAGTTGTTGCTGTATCTGAAATTATTGCAAACTACTTGAGCTTTCTTTACTAATGTTAGCATGGCAAAGTTCCCCATTTTGTTTTTTAATATATGTATTTTTAAGTTGTGTTTCTTATTGACAATATGCAATTGTCTTGTTTTTTTTTTTCAATTCAGTCTAACAATCTGTATTAATTGGAGTATTTATACCACTCCAGTTTAAAGTGACTATTGATCCAGTTGGATTAATATCTAACATATTTATTACCATTAGCTATACTTTGCTCTTTTTTTTATATTCCACTTTTCCCACTTTTGTTTTTAATTAAGCATCTTATGATTGCTTACTCTTCTTCAGCATAGCATGCTCAGTCATGTCTGACCCCATGGACTATAGCCTGCCATGCTCCTCTGTCCATGAGATTTCCCAGGCAAGAATACTGTAGTGGGTAGCCATTCCCTTCTCCAGGGGATCTTTCTGACCCAAGGATTGAACCTGTGTCTCCTGTTACTCTATTCAGAGTCTATCACTATACTGTTTTACTACTTTTTTTTTTTTGGTAGTTACCCTAGCATTTTCTATATTCACTTATAACTAACCCGTTTCCTTTCAAATAATACTATGCCTCTTTACTAGTAGTGTAGATATACATTTTAATATAGTTAATACTGAAGTATTCCTAACTTTTTTTCTTATTCCTTATATCTTTGTTGTTATTCATTTCACTTATATAAAATCATCCATACTTAGGTACACATACATATAACATACATAATTGAATACATTATTGCTGTTATTTTGAACAAACTCTGCTAAGAATATGAAAAAAGAGAGGCTAACCATTACTTTTTATCTTCTTCCTTATTAAGTGTTCTTCCTTTTATATCTAAGTTTCTGACCTATATGATTTTTCTTCAATCTGAAAAGCTCAATATTTCTTACTGGGAAAGTTTACTTGAAATAAATTCTCTCAAATTTTGCCTGTCTGAGAATCTTTTATTTTCTTTTTTACTTTTGAAGGATAATTTCTCAGGATACAGAATTGTTTATTTTCCTGTTAATTCTTTAAATATTTCACTTCAGTCTCCTTGCTTACAGGGTTTCTGAGAAGTCTGATGGAGCTCTTTTCAGTTTTGATTGATTATTTTCCTTGTATTTTGGATATGCTACGCCTAAATGTGTATTCTTGTTATTTTTGCCTTTTCCTTGTTTGGTGTTCCCTAAGGGTCCTGGATCTGTGGTTTGGTGTCTGACATTAATTTGGAGAAATTCTCAGCCATTATTACTTCAGATAGTTCTTTATTTCTCCTTCTTATATTTCCATTATGTGTATGTAAGAACTTTTTCCCAGTGTTCTTGGATACTAACTTTTTTCTAGACATTTTTTTTATTTGTTTTTCAGTTTTGAAAGTTTCCACTGATGTGTAATCAAGTTCAGATTCTTTACTTAGCCACATCCAGTCTACTTTGAGCCTATCAAAGGCATTCTTCACTTCTATTAGTGTTTGTTTTGTTTTGGTTTTTTTTTTTTTGGCATTGTTTTTATTTATTTACTTATTTTGATTTTTGTTTTTCATCCCTCTGTTTCCATCATCTTTCTGTTCTAGGATATTGTCCATATTGCCCATTAGTTTACTTAGGGTATTAATCATTATTTTTGTTCTTTAAAATCCTGAAGTATTCACTCTAACATTCTTGACATTTTAGACTTTGGTTCTGATGTGGCTCAGTTTCTTTGGACTATGCTTTCTGACTTTTAGCATTCTTTGTATTTTTTTCCCCAATAGCCAGACATGATGTACTAGGCAAAACTATAGTAAATATGTTATTTAATGAGTCAGCAAAAACAAGACTGGGAGCTGACTGTGGCTCAGATCATGAACTCCTTATTGCCAAATTCAGACTTAAATTGAAGAAAGTGGGCAAAACCACTAGACCATTCAGGTATGACCTAAATCAAATCCCTTATGACTATACAGTGGAAGTGAGAAATAGATTTAAGGGACTAGATCTGATAGAGTGCCTGATGAACTATGGATGGAGATTTGTGACGTTGTACAGGAGACAGGGATCAAGACCACCCCCAAGAAAAATAAATGCAAAAAGGCAAAATGAATGTCTGAGGAGGCCTTACAAATAGCTGTGAAAAGAAGAGACACTAAAAGCAAAGGAAGCATCTGAATGCAGAGTTCCAAAGAATAACAAGGAGAGGTAAGAAAGCCTTCCTCAGCAATCAATGCAAAGAAATAGAGAAAAACAATAGAATAGGAAAGACTAGAGATCTCTTAAGAAAATTAGAGATACCAAGGGAACATTTCATGCAAAGATGGGCTCAATAAAGGACAGAAATGGTATGGACCTGACAGAAGCAGAAATATTAAGAAGAGGTGGCAAAAGAATACACAGAAGAACTGTACAAAAAGGATCTTCACGACCCAGAAAATCATGGTGGTGTGATCACTCACCTAGAGCCAGACATCCTGGAAGGTAAAGTCAAGTGGACCTTAGGAAGCATCACTACAAACAAAGCTATTGGAGGTGATGGAATTCCAGTTGCTGCTGCTGCTGCTAAGTTGCTTCAGTCATGTCCAATTCTGTGCGACCCCATAGACAGCAGCCCACCAGGCTCCCCCATCCCTGGGATTCTCCAGGCAAGAACACTGGAGTGGGTTGCCATTTCCTTCTCCAATGCATGAAAGTGAAAAGTGAAAGTGAAGTCGCTTAGTTATGTCTGAATTTTCATGACCCCATGGACTGCAGCTTACCAGGCTTCTCTGTCCATGGGATTTTCCAGGCAAGAGTACTGGAGTGGGTTGCCATTGCCTTCTCCAGGAATTCCAGTTGAGCTATTTCAAATCCTGAAAGATGATGCTGTGAAAGTGCTGCACTCAATATGTCAGCAAATTTGGAAAACTCAGCAGTGGCCACAGGACTGGAATGAAAAGGTCAGTTTACCTTCCAATTCCTAAGAAAGGCAATGGCAAAGAATGCTCAAACTACGGCACAATTGCACTCATCTCACATGGCTAGTAAAGTAATGCTCAAAATTCTCCAAGCCAGGCTTCACCAATATGTGAACCTTGAACTTCCAGATGTTCAAGCTGATTTTAGAAAAGGCAAAGGAACCAGAGATCAAATTGCCAACATCCGCTGGATCATCAAAAAAGCAACAGAGTTCCAGAAAAACATCTATTTCTGCTTTATTGGCTATGCTAAAGCCTTTGACTGTGAAGATCACAATAAATTGGAAAATTCTGAAAGAGATGGGAATACCAAACCACCTGACCTGCCTCTTGAGAAACCCTGCAGGTCAGGAAGCAACAGTTAGAACTGGACATGAAATAACATACTGGTTCCAAATAGGAAAAGGAGTACATTAAGGCTATATATTGTCACCCTGCTTATTTAACTTATATGCAGAGTACATCATGAGAAACGCTTGATTGGATGAAGCACAAACTGGAGTCAAGATTGCCAGGAGAAATATCAATAACCTCAGATATGCAGATGACACCACCCATATTGCAGAAAGTGAAGAGGAACTAAAAAGCCTCTTGATGATAGTGAAAGAGGAGAGTGAAAAAGTTAGCTTAAAGATCAACATTCAGAAAACTAAGATCATGGCATCTGGTCCCATCACTTCATGAGAAATAGATGGGGAAGCGGTGGAAACAGTGGCTGACTTTATTTTTTTCAGCTCCAAAATCACTGCAGATGGTGACTGCAGCCATGAAATTAAAAGACGCTTACTCCTTGGAAAGAAAGTTATGACCAACCTAGAAAGCATATTAAAAAGCAGAGACATTACTTTGTCAACAAAGTTCCATTTAGTCAAGGCTATGGTTTTTCCAGTAGTCATGTATGGATATGAGAGTTGGACTATAAAAATAGCTGAGTGCCAATTAATTGTTGCTTTTGAACTGTGGTGTTGGAGAATACTCTTGAGAGTCCCTTGGACTGCAAGGAGACCCAACCAATCCATCCTAAAGGAGATCAGTCCTGGGTGTTCATTGGACGGACTGATGCTGAAGCTGAAACTCGAATACTTTGGCCACCTGATGCAAAGGGCTGACTTATTTGAAAAGACCCTGATGCTGGGAAAGATTGAGGGCAGGAGGAGAAGGGGATGACAGAGGATGAGATGGCTGGATGGCATCACCGACTCAAAGGACATGAGTTTGGGTGAAAGAGAGTTGGTGATGGACAGGGAGGCCTGGCGTGCTGCAATTCATGGGGTCACAAAGAGTCGGACACGACTGAATGACTGAACTGACCTGGTGTAATGTGTGTTAAGGGTGACAGGGGAAAAGAAGTATTCTGCAATGTTGTCATTAGGTCTTAGTGTTCTAGTGAGCCTGTGCCCTTGTTGTGTAAACTTCAAAATATTTCTTAATACCTGCTACCTCCCATTGGACAGGATGAGTTGAAGGGCTAAATTTGTAGAAGACTCCCATGTAGAAGACTAAAGGTAGCTGGAGTGGGCATTTCCTTTCCTCCACTCAGTCCAGCTGATTTAAAAAACAATGCCAGTATGTTAGGTGTTGGTAACATTTACCTTGACTGCATTCTCTGTTAAGAGCAGCCCTGGGGTATTTTAACATGACTATCTTCCTCTTCCCTTGGCTGGAAGCCAGAGAGGAGTTTTCTGATTGTCACGTGAAGACCTAGTGGAACCCTTGGAGCGAAAACTCATGAAAATGTGGGGACCACTCATGACTGTGTCCCCCTGGAATTTTTAATGGTCACATTGAACTTCAGTAATATATCAATTACAACTCAGGGTTTCCTGCCTTGTTACTATTTCCCACAGAGGTTTCTGCTAGCGGGTTTCTTCTTTGGTAAATTATACTTCTCTGTATCCCTCCTATCTTTCCCCATTTGGACGGATGGGGAATGGTTTGTATTGTGATCTCACTCTTCTGATTGATCCTTAGATGACTTTTTTTTCCTACTTTCTTTGGCCATTTATGTGTTGGGGCAGAGTAACTTTGAAGCTTCTTACCTGACAGAAATCAAAAGTCCTCTCAGCTATTCAATAAAGGTGTTAACTTTCTAAAAACCACTAAGCAATAGCATACAAATAACCAGTATCCTAGAAACATCGCAAAAAAAATGGGGGAGATATAAGGAGTAAGGGATTTCCTGGTGGCTCAGATAATAAAGAATCCACCTGTAATGCGGAAGACCTGGGTTCGATCCCTGCATTGGGAAGATCCCCTGGGGGAGAGCCTGGCAAGCCACTCGAGTATTCCTGCCTAGAGAATCCCCATGGACAGAGGAGCCTGGTGGACTATAGTCCATGGGGTCGCAAAAAGTTGAATAGGACTGAGTGACTAAGCACTGCACAGCACATAAGGAATAAAGCAAAACCAACATTACAAGCATAACTATCTTTACTTAGACACCTTGCTTGTTTCTCCAGGCTGTGGTAAAATTATTAAATTGACAAGCACTCCTACTCAATTCTAGATTATTTTATAAATTCTCAATAACCACCAAAATTCTACAAATAGTGAAATTTGTTATGTTGACTGCCTTTTTATTATGTCTTGTTCTACAGAGTATATTTTCAGATAAGTAAATTAAAGCATGGAGGTATTACAATTTGCCTAAAGTCCCTAGTGGCCAATTTCAAGTCTGAGTTTAAGCCATGGAGCCAGATACTTGGCCTCTAGCCTAATAATTTTATGTTTTTGGAGCTAGCCTAGCTTATTAGTTTATGTACCAGTCTGATAATGTGATAATGGAGGAATGAGGAAGCTCCCCAGGATATAGGTTCCTGAGTTCACTGTACATTTAATTCTGTCAAGAGCTGTCCTTCACAATTTCATAAAATTTTCTACCTCAAGAAACCCTGGAAAAGGTCTATTCATCTATTCTGAAATTCCTTTATATATCCCTAGGCAATTCTCTGAGGTTGTTTGTCAACTACCGTTACTCAAATAAGATTTCATGAATACATGTATCCAGGATATACTAGGTTAATTAAAATGAATCAGGTTTCCATTCTGCAGGATTTTCAATCTTTCAAATGCTAACATGATAGCACATCTGAGAGAAGATGGAGTTTGCAGCACTTCCTGAACAGTTTCATCCATAGAACCATATAGGTCACACTGTTTTGTTTTATTGCAAATAACTAGTCCTATCTTGGGAAGTAAGGGTTTAATGCAAACAAAAGTTTTACTGAAGAGATGTCTAGGGCAAAGAGGTACAAGGATTTATTGGCGGTCATACAGTTGATGAGTGGGTGATAGAAGAAACTGAGGGGAAGCAGCTCAGGGGGAACATTGACTACAGATTTTACTCAAAGAGCGGCAACATGATGCAATACTTCACAGCTTGCCTAAGGATAACAAAAGTAAATTTGATGGCAAAACAAACTAGGAAGTGAGGTGCATAAATTATGTTTCATACTTTTAAAAGTTGCCCCTCGTAATATTACAGACCATATGGAAAGCTCACACATTGTTTTTGGCAAAAATGATAACTCTTGCATTAAATTTCTATTTGACATCTGGAATACAAAAGAGATTTACTTAGATGGTTATTCCCGTATTGTTTGTTCAGTCACTCAGTTGTGTCCAACTATTTGTGACCCCATGGACTGCAGCACACCAGGCTTCCCTGTCCTTCACCATCTCCTGGAGCTTGCTCAAACTCATGTCTACTGAGTCAGTGATCCTTCCAAATGTCTTGTTCTCTGTCATCCCCTTCTCTCCTCACATAGACATGTTTTAATTTAACATGTGTTAAATTATACTATAGGTCCAGATTATTAAAGAAGTTCAAGCTGCTCTACCCAAACTTGGCATTTTCTAGGGGGGCACTAAACAGAGACCCATCTGGATTAAATAGCAAAGGTCTCACAATTTTGAGTGGATGTGTTTGTGTATGTATGTGGCAGAGCTGGGGCAGGCACCTAGTTCTCTTTATTCTTGCAGCACAATACTTTTAATCCTGTTGTTGACACTGATATTACAATGTCAAATTTTTGGCAATGACAACACTATATTTGTAGTTCAACTTTATTTTTGTAGGAAAGAGGGATGATCCTAGAATACAAAACACATACACACACACACATACACACACAATACATTGTTCCCTGTTCTGCTATTGCAGGCTGTGTCTATTACATGCTTAAAGTTCCTTAAATTCAGCTTGTTTAAAACAACTATATCACCAGTAACTGCTTCTACCTGTCATGGGCCAGTATTGAACAAAGCCATTTGTCATGAATCTGTCATTAACGTGCTCAACACTCCTGGGGAACAGGATTGACCCTGAAGCAGAATAAACATATTCTGTGTCTGCAAGGACAACACTCCTAACAAAATCAACGTAAGGCCAGATGTATATTTGAACCAATAAAGACTCAGGGAAAGAATACTAGCTCTGTATTAGAATCTGACTTCCTGTGTAATAAGTGATCTTGTAAAATTTTATAACATTCGAGTTTATCCCAGGAGGCTTTTTCTTATTTCTCAGGTTGGAATCAAACTAAACAAAGAAGGTAGATAGGCAAATAAAGGAGAATAGAATTGCCTGATTAAATTTCATCCTATTTTAGCTGAAAATAGTTTCATAAGAAATAATTAAATTAAAAACCCTTCAATTAAAATATGCCTTATTAGCTTTAGTGTTTTATTTCTAAATTTATCCCAAGCTAGAATGTGTGTTTTCATTTTCTATTCTAGCTTCACAAGAACTGATAATTTGTCTTGAATTTTTTCCGTCCAGTACCTATGTATCTAATATACCCTGAACCTCAGAAACCACTGCAAGGGATAAGGTTAAGATTAAGATAAGGTAAGGTTAAGATAACTTGCAAGATGGCAACTTATCAGTAAAAGCCAGTTCACATTAAGGGAAAGAAACTTCGAGAAAACTTTAAAACCACATAATCAGTAGTTCCCTTTACAAAATTTCTGTGTGCAGAAAGACATTTAAAGCACAGGAAATAATAGAAAAATAGAAAGGTCTAAGTATATTTGCAGCTCTCTCAGCTTCAGGGTTTAGACTTTTGTTCAGAACCAGCTTCAGTCTTATTTTAATTGAAAGTTGTTAACATGATCTATGAAGCAGTAAGATTCCAGCAGGTAGAATTCATTGAAGGAAATAGTTTCCTGCAATAATAATGTGATTTATCCACTAACATCTCTGTGCTACATAGAGGAAATTATTCATGGGGTTGTCATTAGTTTAAAAGCTGCTGCAGTTTTGTCAGTATAATTTTAAGCCATTTAAGATCGTTAGTTGGAAAAACATATTTGAATAGGTATATAATTGTTTCCAAAGTAACAGCCTCTTCATTTTCTTGCTCTTTATTTTGATTTTTTAAAAAAATATGTTATTGGAGTATAGTTGATTTATGATGTTGTATTAGTTTCAGGTTTATAGCAAAGTGAATAAGGTACACACACACAGAAACATATATATCCCTCTTTTTTAGATTATTTTCCATAAAGGCCATTATAGAGTATTGGATTGAGTTCCCTACTGCTATACAGTAGGTCCTTATTAGTTATCTATTTTGTATATACGAGTGTGTATATGTCAGTCCCTGCCTCCCAGTTTATCCCTGCTCTTCTTACCCCTGGTGAACTTAAGTTTGTTTTCTATCAATACATCTGTAACTATTTCTGTTTTTTAGGTAAGTTCATTTGTATATTTTAAGATTCCAGATATAAGCAATATCATGATAATTGTCTTTCTTTGTCTGACTCAGTTTACTTAGTATGATTATCTCTGGGTCCATTAATATTTCTGCAAATGACATTATCTCATTTTTTATGGCTTATATTCCACTGTATATATGTACCATATCTTCTTCATCCATTCCTATGTTGCTGGACAATTTTGTTGCTTCCATGTCCTGGCTATTATAGACAGTGATACAAGGAATTTGTGGTGAATATATCTATTTGAATTATGGCTTTTTACAGATATATTCCCAGGAGTTGGATTGGTGGATCTTAATGCAATTCTATCTTTAGTTTTTAAAGGTACCTTCGTACTGTTTTCCAAAGTGATTGTACTAATTTGGAACCCTGCCTTTTCATTTGTAACTAGTTACACTAAAACAGAATCAGCCCTCTCCTACAGATGTGAAAAACAAGCACCTTCCAAGTCCTGCATTAGAAAAAAGAGCACTTCAGACCCAGTTTTGCCTGGCCCTGAGTATGAGAGAAAGATCTTAATTTCTCTTTAAATGCTTATCTAATTGATTATCTAAAAGTGTCAGTTGAGTCTCTGAGATTCCTATTGTTTTGAGATATTTCTCCAAATTTTTTATGGAATGATTTTATCCTAAATAATTCTTGCTAAAATTTAAGCATGACGTGTTTGTATTCAAGGAAACTTCCTAAAACATATGCAAATATATACACACATATGTATAAAATAGCAAAAAGAAAATCAGAAGGGGAACACTCAGAACACTTGAAATTTAATTAATAGAATATATTGTATTTTTCTTAGAGCAATTATTAAGTGTTCAAAACATTATCAAAAAAGTTGGAGATAAAAGTAGCCCTTGAAAGAGAATTACAAATACCAGGGTACATCAGGAATATCAAAATAATTTGCTTTAGGTTTAAAAAGCAAAAGAATAAGATGGATTTGTTTACCTATATGGGTAAATTGTGTATATTTCTGTTTCACAGGGTTATGGGTTCATACACACTGCAGACCAAGAGACAGTCATGCTGCGTTTCAACATAAGTTTCTACCTGGAAATTTTCTGGACTCATCTTTCTGAGATATGCCTAAGTCAAGAATTGAGTGAGTGTCATGTTTTCCCCATCTGCCAGCCTCATTTTTCTGAAGTGGGTAGGCAAAGCAAAGTGAAAAGTGGTATATTGTTACTTTAGGGGAAATACATATTTTAAAGGCTCTCAAAGTTTTTAAATATGTGTACTAAGCCTTGGTTGGGTTTTTCACCATTTGTCCAGATGTGTGAGATACTTTTTCTCTTGTAGCTGGGCCATTGCGGCACTTAGGAACAGGTACTGCTATAGCCACTATCATTACTTGGCAAACTCTGTTTGCTGAAAACCAACTCTACAATTAGGACTGCACCAGGAAACTTACAAGTGCCTCATATACTTGCAAGGCAAAATAGGTACCCTTGTTTCTTGATGCAGTCATTGCTTAATATACTAGCCCAGGGTCTTTGAGAAATTATTTTACTTTCTGAATCTCTCTCTTTTTTTTTTTTTCATGTGTATAGTGAGTCTTCTAGTGTCATTGACCTATAGGCTTTTTTAGTATTCAAGAGTACAATACATTGCCTGAAACACATGGTATCTGATAAGGCTTTAATATCTAGAATATTTTTCAATGACCAAAAAACAACCTGATTCAAAATGGAGAAAGGGCTCAAAAAGGCTTCTCTCCAAAGATGTGTAAGTTGCCACTAAGCACATAAAAAAATGTTCATCACTAATCATTAGAGAAGTGAAAATCAAAAACTACAGTGATATACCACTTGATTCCAACTAACATGCATCCAATTAAAAAATAAATGCTGGTTTAAAACTAAAAAAAAAAAAATCAAAAAACTAAAATCATGGCATCTAATCCCATTATGTCATGGTAAATGAATGGGAAAAAGTGGAAACAATGGGAGATTTTATTTTCTTGGGCTCCAAAATCACTGTGGACAGTGATTGCAGCTATGGAATTAAAAGATGCTTACCTCTTGGAAGAAAAGCTTTGACAAACTTAGACAGGGTGTTGAAAAGTAGAGAAATCACTTTGTCAAATGAAGATCCTTTTAGTCAAAGTGATAGTTTCTCCAGTAGAGTTGGACCATAAAAAAGCTGAGTCCCAAAGAACTGATGCTTTCAAATTCTGGTGCTAGAGAAGACTCTTGAGAGTCCCTTGAACTTCAAGGTGATCAAATCAGTCAATCTAAAGGAAATCAACCCTGAATCAACCTTCCAATTCATTGGAAGGACTCATGCTGAAGCTCCAATACTTTGGCCACCTGATGCAAAGAGCCAACTCATTGAAAAAGACCCTGATACTGGGAAAGATTGAGGGCAGGAGGAGTAGGGGTGTAAGAGGATGAGTTGGTGGACATAAGTTTGAGCAAACTCAGAGAGACAGTGAATAGTGAAGGACAGGGAAGCCTGGTGTGCTGCAGTCCACAGGGTTACAAAGAGTCAGACATGACTTAGCAACTGAAAAACAATCCAAAACAAAAAATATTGGCAAGTATGTGGAGAAACTTGAACCCTTGTGTACCATTGGTGGGAATGTAAAATGATGTAACTCCTATGCAAATCAAAATGGTGGTTACAAAACATTAAAAATAGAATTATCATTTTATCCAGCACCTGCATTTCTGAGTCAAAAGAATTGAAAGCAGAGTCTTGAGGGTTTGTTCATAACAGCATCATTTGCAATAGCTAAAATGTGAGTGACTGAAGTTCTGTGGATACATGAATTAATAATCAATATGTGGTACATATGCACATTATTCAGTCTTAAGGAAACTCTAACTTGCTACACAACATGTGATGCTTGGGGGTATTTAAGTGAGATGAACCAGTCACAAAAGACTAATAATGCATGACTTCAGTTGTGTAGGGTATTCCGAGTAGTGAAAACCATAATGACAGAAAGTAGAATAGTATTTGCCAGGGGCTGGGTGAAAGAGGGAACAAATAGTTACTGTCTAAAGGGTATAGAGTTCCAGTTGTGCAAGGTGAAGAGTTTTGAGGATGGAAGGTAGTGGCAGTTGCACAACAATATGAATGGACTTAATACCACTGAACTGAATGCTTAAAAATGATCAAAATGGTACATTTTGTGTATTTTCCTACAATAAAAATTGAAAGAAAAAATCATATCTGATTCTGGCTTCAGAACTTTGCTAATTCTGCTACCTACAGCACTTTGTACACCTTGAAGGCTGCCTGTGTACCTATCTCTACCAATTTTAAGCATTTGGGGAAAGACTTTTACTCATCTTGTATCATTTTTAAGTTAATAGATTGTTAATTCAATAGTAACTTATTAAATCCCTTCTGATATGCTTGAAACTATGATAAGCCTAATTTATCTTCCAAAATATTCATAACATATTCTTTAAATTTTAAAATTTATGATCCATTCATTTTGCTTTATTTAAGAAAATGTTTTGCATTATTTTAGTTTTACCTTTTGGTAGTTGCTTCTGTGTAACTTGTCTGTTCAAGGACAGCACTGTCAGTGTGTTACCTGTCTTTGAGAGATTCTCTTTCTGAGCCTTCATTTTTATCTTTTTTTTTTCCTGTTCTGAAGAAACTTAAAAAAATGTATCTAGTTTTTATTTTTATTTTTCTGCAATTCAAATGCTGCTCTTGAAAGCCTCCAATGTGAATTGTTTTGTTTCCTAGTTATCTTTTGTTACTTCACTTACATGCTTTTATTTCTCATTTATCCTTTTACCCTGTTTCTCTTTTTATCCTTTTGAATTTATATTTCACCCATGTATTCATTAATTCCTGAAATTCCTTTGGGTTGATATTATTTTAGTCATCTTTCCAATACTGTTCTTTGCCACAATCTGCATTTTCATGCATTGAACTTATTTGTATTTTCTTTAGTACAAGTGAGAACTTTTATAAAGTGGCATATAAGTGACTTTTCTTGCTCCATATCTGTAGCTGTAATTATCAAATTCCTTAATAGGAATTTAAGGGATGATTCAAATAATATTTTCTGATGCCTACTTTACAAGCAATAAAATTAAGGTAATATGAAACTTGCATAGGGAAACACAGCTAGTGTTAGGCAGAGTTAGGCAGTTAGCTTATACCCAGGCATTGCTTTTAGAGTTAATGGCATGTGCCCCTGTCAAATACTTTTATTTTACTATTTATTTACAAATACTATAAACAGAGAAATGCATATACATCATATGTTTACTGCTTAATGGATATTTATAGATGGAACATACTTATATAACCAGCCCCTAAAATATGACCAGCTAATCAGAAGCTTGCTCTTTTTCTTTTTCCTCTTCCAGTTTTCTACCAGACCCTGTGGTTTATCAGGGTCCTACTTTTTAACAGTAAAGAATAATTTGCTTGTTTTTATACCTTATAAAAATGGAAAATACAGTATCTACTTTGCTTTATTTCTTTCTTCAGTCAGCTCAGATCAGTCACTCAGTTATGTCCAACTCTGCAACCCCATGGACTGCAGTATGCCAGGCTTCCCTCTCCATCACAAACTCATGGAGATTACTCAAACTCATGTCCATTGAGTCAGTGATACCATCCAACAATCTCATCTTTATTATCTCCTTCTCTTTCTGCCTTCAATCTTTCCAAGCATCAGGGTCTTTTCCAATGAGTCAGTTCTATTCATCAGGTGGCCAAAGGATTGGAGCTTCAGAATCAGTCCTTCCAATGAATATTCAGGACTGATTTCCTCTAGGATTTACTGGTTGAACCTCCTCACACTCCAAGGGACTTTTGAGAGTCTTCTCTAAAACCACAGTTCAAAAGCATCAATTCTTTGGCGCTCAGCTTTCTTTATAGTCTAACTCTCACATCCAAACATGACTGCTCGGAAAATCATAGCTTTGACTAGACGGACCTTTGTTGGCAAAGTAATATCTCTGCCTTTTAACATGCTGTCTAGGTTTGTCACAGCTTTTCCTTCAAAGAGCAAGTGTCCTAATTTCATGCCTGCAGTCACCATCTGCAGTGATTTTAGTGTCCAAGAAAATAAGCTCTGTCATTGTTTCTATTGTTTCCCCATCTATTTGCCATGAAGTGATGGAACTGGAGGCCATGATCTTAGTTTTCTGAATGTTGAGATTTAAGACAACTTTTTCACTCTCCTCTTTCACTTTCATTAAGAGGCTCTTCAGCTCTTCTTCGCTTTCTGCCATATGGGTGGTATCATCTGCATATCTGAGGTTATTGATATTTCTCCCAGGAATCTGGATTCCAGCTTGTGCTTCATCCAGAACAGCATTTTGCATGATGTACTCTGCATATAAGTTAAATAAGCAGGGTGACAATATACAGCCTTGATGTACTCCTTTCCCTATTTGGAACCAGTCTGTTGTTCCATGTCCAGTTCTAACTGTTGCTTCTTGACCTGCCTACAGATTTCTCAGGAGGCAGGTAAGTTGGTGTGGTATTCCCATCTCTTTTTAAGAGTTTTCCACAGTTTGTTGTGATCCACACAGTCAAAGGCTTTGGCATAGTCAGTAAAGCAGAAGTAGATATGTTTATGGCATACAGTCCATGGAATTCTCCAGGCCAGAATACTGGAATGGGTAGTCTTTCCCTTCTCCAGGAGATCTTCCTAACCCAGGACTGAACCCAGATCTCCTGCACTGAAGGTGCATTCTTTACCAACTGAGCCAGAAGGGAAGCCCATTTCTTTCTTAAAAGATATTTATCATATCTGTCTAGTAATTTTTGTTGCTATGCAATATTGCCATTGTGTGGATATTCTTCAATTTTTCCATTCTAATGCTGATATGAATAGTTGGGTTTTTTCCTATAACAAATATTGCTTTATTCCTATATTTTCATTTTGCTTAACATTTCCAGTAAGTATAACCATGGGCTTCCTCCACTATATCATGTGTTTTATTAGATTACCCTGAATAGTGTAATGGATGTGCAAATTAACTCACCAACAGTGTGCTAGAGCTCTGTTTTATTGATAGCTTGAATGATATCTCACAGCCAGTGGTTGGCGCTTATCTTTTAATTTAAGCCATTCATATTTTATTTTTCTATGATGTGTAAAGTTGAACATATTCATAAATTTGTTGCCTGTTTTGGTATGATTTTTTTTTAATAAAGAGACAAGCCTTTTTTCCATTTTTTTCTGTTGGGTTCTGTGACTTTTTCTTAATGATTTGTAGATGTTCTTCACAAGTTGTAAGTTGCAATGCCTTTGTCATATATACTGCTGCCAGTATGTTCTGCCAGTCATTTGCCTTCTACTCTCATATTAATGTCCTGTAGGGAACATTAATATTTGTTTTAGTACGTTTTGATATGTTTTCCTTCTTGTTATAGTTTTTGTGTCCTGTTAAAGGGCTTTACTCACTCTACAGTAAAATGATGATCTCTATTTTTTGTGTTCAAAAAAGATTTTTTACCACTTCTTGTATTTATATCTGGCATCAATTTGGAACTTATTTTTAAGAAATGAAATTAATGTCTCTATACATCTTCTAGTCTGAATTACCTAATTGTGATGACCATTTTCCACCACTCTACTGCTGTTCACTTTGTCAGTGTGAGAAGTCTGACATAATTTTTGTTATTTATGTGTATTACTAATTCTAGATGTTTGATTTTGATTTTTTTTTTATAATTTAATGCTGTTGTAAATGGTATCATTTACAATTTATTTTTGTTGTCTGTGTAGAATAACATTTTGGAGTATTTAATCATGTATTCTGTGACTTTGCTACATAGACCAATTAATATTAATGTTTTGCCTGATATCAGTTTGATTTTCTAGATAAGCAGACTTGTCTTTTATAAAGTATAATTTTATTCTTTTAAAAGCCATAGGGTGTTTTTTCATTGTTTTATTTCATTTGCTACTACTCCTAGCATAATATGAAATAGAAGTTGTCATTTCTGAACTTAAAAACACACAACAAGAGAGGAGTGGGCTTAGTTTTATTCAGTGTCTTACTGAGGACTGTAGACTGGGAGACAGTTTTTCAGTAAATCTGAGTATATTTCTATGAAGAGGTAGGGGAAGAGCCAGTAGATATATGAATTTGGGGGCTTGGGAATGTGTGTAGTCAAGCACACATCTAAAATATTACTGCTAAACACGAAGAACAGATATCTCAAGTTAATGATTTTAGTCTTTTTCTGTGTATGGGAAGATGTAAGAATCTGGGGTCACATAGAAATGCTTCCTGAGATATACATTTTAAGTATCTAGAGGTCTATTTATCTGAAGCACATGATGTTTCATCCTGTTTTTTTCATCCTGAGCTCCAATCAGAGCATACTGTAGGTGGGTTACTGTAGAAGGTTTCTACTTAACTCTTATTTAACTGGATTATGAGTGACAGTCTTTGTTCTTTTTTAAATTCACATACAATAGAGATTATTTTCTGTTGCCTACTCTCAAGGGGGAAGCTTTTCAGTGTTTAAGTATTGTGGGTGAACAGAGATCACCTGTCAAGTGGTGGCATTCACATCTGGGTCTGTGTGTGAGGGTAGCAATCTTCTTCCTTCCTATCACTTTTTTTTTTTAAATAATCTATCTCATGTTTTCACTAACCATTCTGTGGCTGTGTCGTTAACATTGTCATCATTGTTACACTGGTTATTCTTTTTTTCTGTAGTGAAGTCACCAATCCAGATTCCATGGAGAGATTCTAAGGGAGGGTATTTCCTTCAAGATGATATACAAAAGTACAAAGACCTCAAGGTTGAGTTCAAAATTTGTTTCTAGACAAATTGATGGCCAAGACACATTATATACTCCTTAGGTCTTGCTCTCCCAGTATCCACCAGAATAATATGGTATCCTCAAACACTTCCTAACCCAGTGCCACTCAGCTCTGTGTCCACTGCTTTGGAGGGTTTCCTGGGGTCTTCCCTCTCTAGTTGGTATGAAATTTAAATTGTGGCGATTTCCCAGAACATTGATGTTCACAATGTTTTTTATTTCTTTGGAATAAGAGTGGCATCTTCAGCCTTAACTAGCTTCCTGGATTCTCTGGCTGTTAAAGGAATTGATATTTTTAACTCCAATATCTTCTGTCTCTGAGCTCTTGAAGAGATTCATCTGATCTACTATATAATGTCCAAGTCATTTTTTTGCCTCATTCAAGCCAAGAGTTGCTCTTATTAATAGAATTCAAATCAAATCTGAAGCTAAGGAACATGTATATAATTCACATTCTGAGTAGGGGAAATTTTGCAAGCAGTCTTTAAAATTCTGCTTCTTCACAATTTGCCATTGTTCAACTCAGAAAACAAAGCTGTAGAATCTCTTAATATTGTGGTAATTAATACTCAATGTGTGACGTCTCATTTTATTCAATTTATACTTAGTGTGCCCTGCCAAAATGTAATAAAGAAAACACTTAAAAAGCCACAAAGGCATAAATTATTAAAACATTTTCTCCTGAAGCATGATTTTAAATGATACTCAGTGCAATGTCATCTAGGGCATATGGAGATTATAGTTTACCAATAAATATCTTGGCTGAGGTTCATTCTGAAGGCAGGGATAATGCAAGTTAGATGTATCTGTCTTTAAAGGTGAATAGATGCCGGCACAGGAAGGGTGTTGGGTGCCTTTCACCTGTCCTAAGAAAGCTTGGTTAGTGAGACTTTCCGGAAAAATGTCTGAAGAGAGTAGTGAAGGGTGGGAACTAGGGGCGTCCCTAACCCCAAATCCTTTCAGAAAGGATACTTGCTGCAGGATAAGGATAAGCAGAGAACAAGTAGAAGACATGTTCTCAAAATTTGTTAGGATAGGGAGAGAAGATATGGACAATGCTAGAGGTAGAGAGATGCTAGCCTCTGCAGAGATCAGATAGTAGGAAAGAAGAAAACCAAGCGTCATGGATCATGGTTTTTCCTGATTTTTTTTTTTAATCTCTAGACATGAATAGAATGCTCTTTTTAATAGTTTCACAGCAAAAAGACTGTGTTTCCCTAAATCACTTAGTATTTTTCCTACTTTTCTGATCAAAATGAAGAAATATTAAATGTTCCAATGATACTGGACATAACAGAAACAGAAAAGACCTATTTATAATGTCATATTTTGTTGAAATGCTTTCACAGGTCCCAACTATAAACCCCATACAGAGCCCACAGGGGAAACAAAAAGGAAAGGTGATATGAAGTGCTTTAGCCAGAGTGAGCCTTTCTGTAGCACAGGTACTGAAGTTACTGTTTACAAAAGGCATGAAGTTGTTCTCCAGACCGGGACATGTACAGCAACTCTTTATCCCCTTTGAGGCTGTTTTTAAGGATGTGGCTCCACTCTGCCTGGAGCAAATATCTTTTCTGAAAGGCTCTCTAGGAGCATCCTGGGAAATTCTGTCATATCCAAATGTGACTTCCTGGTTGGAGAGGAACTCAGAGAGAGGACTCAATTAAAAGGAGCTTTACAGCTTACAACTAAAATATAATACTCCCAAATGCATTCTCTATTTAAAAATGAGTGTGTCAGACTTGGTACTTCAACATTCCATTGCCTTATCCTTTAATTCCCCCTATTTTTCTATCCCTTCTTTAGGTTCATTCTCCCTGGAGACTCTCTGTTTCAAATCATTTTGAGATATGTAACAAAAATAACTTTTGTGCCTACATGCTTTGGTTCTTGTTCCAGTTGGAACTTGTTAAAAAAAAAAGTGGGATTAGTTCTCACTGGTTGAAGCTTAGTTTTTCTACTGTGTTTAAAGTGAATAGAGGGACTTGTAACTGACAGCTTGTCTTATTTTAAAGTTTGAAACTTGGTACAGGAAATATTTAAGATACTTTTATTGTAACATTTTTGTCATAGGAAAGAATAGGGAATAACTGAAACTACCAAAAATTAAAGAATGGCTGTATAAATGATGGTATATCAACATTGTATTAATGGAATGCTATGCAGTTGTTCAAAAGCATGAGATAGAACTACATAATGATATGGGAAGATTTATAAGTCTTAAGTGAAAAAGGAAAATTACAGACTAATATGAGCAATCTGAAACTATTTAGTAAACTCTCAATAGTGTATACACACAAATATAAGACACACATACATGCATGTGGAAGTAGATCTGAAAGAGTAAGCATCAAAATGATAACTATGAGTACTTCTGAGAATGTCCCAGAACTGTGAATGGAAAAAGACATAGATAAAAGAGTATTATGCCATGTGTGATAAATATAAATAAATACAAAGATGATAATAATCTATATGGTACCTCTGAGAATTAACCAGAGTAACATCTTGTCTATTTGTTTTTGCTCTTTTTGGTTAAAAGTTGCATGCTAATTATAAAGATCTTAAACAATGATGAAAAATATCAAAGTGAATTTGAAAGTTAAAGTAAAGCCTAATCTTTATATTAGGTGAGTATGATTCCAGACAGCTCTAAGTATGTAAATATGCAGATACATATTCATTTAAAGTAATTAAAATCACAATTCATAAAATATGCATAAATGCCAAGTTCACTTAATTATAAGGGGAAGAAACTGAAACAGTTGCTGAATTTCAAGTAAATGTCTCCTGATTATAAGATGTACCATTTCTTAATTTATTCTTTTAAAGTTAAGATAAAGATATTAAAGATGAGGGATAGAGTCATTATGGGTTTCTTGTTTTGGTTTTCATGTTTATTTTTACACTAAGTTTTTTCTATGAAAGATGAATATTGTTCTTTCACATCAGTTCCTGTAATCCCTTCCCTTTAACTAATCTGATTATTTTTGCTAGCTATGCTAATATTTTACTGTTTTTAACATTTTGTTCTGTGATCATCAATTCAATTTATTACAGAATCTAAATAAGAATGGATGTGCTTCTCACCATCAGCTCCCTTTCTAAAATCAGTTTCTTCAGTCCTGAGTTCTTTGTTTATACTGCTATACTTTAGACAGATTTTGAAAGATATTTTTTCCCCAAAAAATGAGTTTATGGTCATTTTATTCACCGAGGCATTCATATTTGGGCCTGTTAAGTAGCTGTTATCCACACTTTCAGAACACAGATGTTCATCTTTTATTTTTTGATATTGACTTTTTATGTAGGGAAGTCTGAGACTTGTTATATTTAAGAGATTTCTGTAGAAAATCTAATTTTTCTTCATATATGACAGAAAATTTTGTTCTTATTCTTGAATAAAGTAGCATAACTGGTATGAGTTAGGACTAAGTGCTGATTGTCAAATTTTTGACAATATGTTCCTCTAATATTCAAGTTTTAAAAAACAATTTTAGAGAAATATAGCTATTTCAATTTCTTGAACTCTTTCTAACTGGCACCAAATTTTACCTGGGGACTTCTTTAAAATGTCTTCTAATTTTATGATCTCTACTTACTTCTTTATATTTGAACAAGTGATATTTTTAATTTAACATTTTAAAAAGTTTTTATAGTAACATTTTTATATTAACATTTTTTAATATTTTTAATTTAACATTTTAGTGGCAACTATGTTTCATGCTTTTTACAAGTTGTTCATCAAGTCAACCTTGATACTGAATTTATCTGAGGTTTATACTAATCCCCCTCATCTACTTCTGTTGTCTTTTCCTCTTGTCTTTAAGGTCCTCTTTCATATATGGAAGTTTTTATTGGTGTTTTTATTATGGTGAGACTCAAGGAGATCTAATTAAATATAAAACCTCCTCTGAACCCAAAAATCCTCTCCAAAACATTGAAGAGAAAGAAAGTCTTGCTATTGGATAAATATTAAACCAGAATGTGACATACTTCACAGGCATTGCTTCCCTCATGTGTGCAATAGGATAACAATAGTAGGTAACCTTTCCCAATTTTTGCCTTGGTCCCTACTTAAAGCTAATTGATTGACATTCAGCAGTGCATTTTGTTCTCATAAAATCTTTATAAGGTGATTTTTAAAAAGTTCTCATTTTACAATGAGGCTCAGAAATAAGAGTAACATATATTGTCACACAACTGGTGGAGACTGCATTTAAGCTCAGGTTTCTCCAACTCTAAAAAGCCTATTCTAACCACTTTGTCTTATTGCTTTCTTCCTTCCAAAGTTGTTTATGATACATCAATAATGCAACTTACATTAGAATATATAAATATAAAAACAGCATGTCATTATTTTATTTTTGTCCTCACATTAAAACCTATGTGATGTTTCCTTTGTCACAGAGAACTCTCTGAACTTTGTAAAAGGAAGCATTATACTGAGCATTATAAAAAGAAGGTTCCTACTGTAGTTTTTATCTTGAATATGATTAACTTCCTTATTCATTTTACACTTATTCAATAAAATTTTTTAACTCCCTTACATGACAGAAACCTTCCTACATGATAAGAGATTATGAACTAATAAAAACTCCCCTCAAATTCCACTGGGAGTGATTATAAATAAAAACATTAAAATTAAAGAAAACATATTTAAGAAGTAAGGAATGTAGAAGATTTTCTTTAAGAAAAAAAGACGTGGTATTTCAAGAGGTGATTTTAGAACAGAAATTTGAATGAAGTGAGGGTGAGAGAGATGTTAAGGCTGAAGGAGTTAAGTTTCCAGGTCACCTAAAGGCACATTTAGAGGTCATGACAGTTCAGTAAATAACAGGTTGAGTTGAAATGGATGTAGAAATGCTTTGCAGATTATGCCTGGAAATTTTTTTAAAAATCTTTCATATTATATTTTTCTTTATTTTTTGTTAGAGAACACTTAAATTCTTGATCTCACCTGCAAGTTATTAAGTCAGAGTGACTTAATGATGCTAGCAGATGATATGCAGTTAGAGTTTATACATTATATATGCCAAGTATATAATTGGCATATTTTCAAGCTCTAGTTTTGTGGAAAATAACTCCCATATCACCCTTATTCCATTCTCATCTATATGATTACCAATAAGGAAGTAGCCATTTTGAATTATATGAACCCTGATTGCTGAGAGGCCTCTGATCCAAAATTTTTGCATGTTCCTTTCAATAATGTATTTAGCACCGAAAAAAGGTATCAGAGCTGTTTTCTTTTTTTCTAATTACTGAAGGAAAAAAGACAATGCTGTGGAATCCCTTCTTGTTCCTTTATACCATGTGGAAATTGTGTGTAAAAGAGAAATAAAATGAAGAACTATAAAGAGGAAAATATACATGAGTGGTATGAGAAAGTACTGCTAATATGTATTCAATCCCTATTTCCATTTCTTCCTGAAGTCTTGCAGTCTTCCCATCACTGAATTACCTGAGATACTACAATAATATTATTTTGATTTTTTTCCTTTTGATTAAGGTATTTTGGACTGAGTTTATTTAACAAAACTATATTACTGCTTTTTTACACATACAATTTGATCTGATTATAGAAATAAGTGTTAGTTGCTCAGTCATTTCCGATTCTTTGTGACCCAATAGACTATAGTCTTCCAGGTTCCTCTGTCTATGGAATTCTCAAGGCAAGAATACTTGAGTGGCTTGCCATTCCCTTCACCAAGGGATCTTCCCAACACAGGGATTTAACCCAGGTCTCCTGCATTGCAGGCAGATTCTTTACTGTCTGAGTCATATAGCCCTATATGAAAAGGCATTGTCTTAAGACATTTGTATCAGATTCCTCATCTATAAAGTCTGAATGTCTTTATAAGATCATGTAAGTAGTAAATTGAATACCTTCATCCAGATAGCTAAGGGAAAGAAAATCATGTAGGAAAAAAGTGATGACAGATTTAGTGTATAGGACTTGCATTACTGACAATTTCTTTGACTTTTTATACCTAAAGATTGAAGGCAAAAGGAGAAGGGGTTGGCAGAGGATGAAATGGTTAGACAGAATCACTGACTCATTGACCACAAATCCCAAGAAAGTCTAAGAGACAGTGAAGGACAGAGGAGCCTGGCATGCTGCTGCCCATGGGCTTGCAGAGTTGGGCACGATTCAGTGACTGAACAAGAAAAATAGATGGCATGGGAATTTAATTCAGATGATACTGACCTGCGGGGTTACAGTTGGGCGTATTACACTGCATGCCAGTGAATACAGGAAGGGAACTGAGGAGAGATTCAGATGAGCACATGTTCGCTGCCCGTTGCTGTTCAGTCACTAAGTCATGTCTACTTTTTGCAGTTGCTTCATTATCTTGTGGTTCTTGATCATGGATTTGGTTGGTTTTCTAAGGACAATGGGCTTCTCTGGTGGCTCAGTGGTAAAGACTCTGCCTGCCAATGCAGGAGACCCATGAAAGGCAGGATCAACCCCTGGGTTGAAAAGATCTCCTGTAGGAGGAAATGGCAACCCACTCTAGTATTCTTGCCTGGAAAATTCCATGGACAGAAGAGTCTGGCAGGCTATAGTCCATGGGGTCACAAAGAGTTGGACATAACTGACCACACAAACAGAAGCAGTTTGTCTCCAGTTTAGGTACTCACCCATGTTTGGGCTTCCCTGGTGGCTCAGCTGGTAAAGAATTTGCCTGCAGTGCAGGAGATCCTGGTTTGATTCCTGGATCAGGAAGATCCCCTGGAGAAGGGATAGGCCACCCACTCCAGCATTCTTGAGCTGGTGGCTCAGACAGTAAAGAATCCACCTGCAATGCAGGAGACCTGGGTTCGATCCCTGTTGGGGAGGTGCCCTGGAGGAGGGCATGACAACTCCCTCCAGTATTCTTGCCTGGAGAAACCCCATGGATAGAGGAGCCTGGCAGTCTACAGTCCGTGTGGTCACAGAGTTGAACAGGATTGAATGACTAAGCATAGCAAAGCTAAGTCCAGTAGGTTAAAATTCAGCATGTTTGAAAGAGGAAGTTTGGTTTTAGAGAAGGAATGGCATCAGTTGCTAGGATAGTAGAAGTGCAGACAGACTGCACTAGAAGGATAATTTTTGAGTATTTTTTATTTAAATTCTCTGGCTCATTACTTCTACTAACTTCCTACTTATAAATTAACCTCCATGGGTATGTATTGTCTTAATTTTCTCTTCTGTTAAAATGAAAAATGTGCCACTTAAATCTCATTATTCTATTGTATATCTCTACTCATCCTAGCCTCCTATTTAGAAATTCTGCTCTCTTGGTTAGACCACATTCTTTCCTATATTTTCACTTCTCAAAAAAAAAAAAAAAAAGTAATTTTCTTCAAGCTCCTGTCTTGTTTCTAATTTCTCTTTATAGAAGAAATATTTTGAAGAGTGGCATATGTTGGCCCTAGTAATCATTTCTCATCAGTTTTTCCCATGGCCACAAATACTGTTCTATGATGAAATTCCAATTGATTTTTCTTAATCCTTATTATCCTCAAACTCAGTTCAGTTCAGTTCAGTCACTCAGTCATGTCCGACTTTGCGACCCCATGGACGGCAGCATGCCAGGCTCCCCTGTCCATCACCAACTCCTGGAGCTTACTCAAACTCATGTCCATTGAGTGAGTGATGCCATGCAACCATCTCATCCTCTGTCATCCCCTTCTCCTCCCACCTTCAATATTTCCCAGCATCAGGGTCTTTTCAGATGAGACAGTTCTTCACATCAGGTGGCCAAAGTATTGGAGTTTCTTCTTCAACATCTATCCTTCCAAAGAACATTCAGGATTGTTTTCCTTTAGGATGGACTGATTGGATCTCCTTGCAGTCCAACGGACTCTCAAGAGTGTTCTGCAACACCACAGTTCAAAAGCATCAATTCTTCTGCACTTCGCTTTCTTTATAGTCCTACCCTCACATCCATACATGACTACTGGAAAATCCAAAGCTTCGACTGGATGGACCTTTGTTAGCAAAGTAATGTCTCTGCTTTTTAATATGCTGTCTAGGTTGGTCATAACTTTTCTTCCAAGGAGCAAATATATTTTAATTTCATGACTGCAGTCACCATCTGCAGTGATTTTGGAACCCCCCAAAATAAAGATTTGGATTAAAGATTTACTGAACATGGCCCCATCCATCAGAACAAGACCCAGTTTCCCCCTCAGTAAGTCTCTCCCACCAGTAAGCTTCCATAAGCCTCTTACCCTTCTCCATCAGAGGGCAGACAGAATGAAAACCACAGTCACAGAAAACTAACTAATCTGATCACATGGACCACAGCCTTGTCTAACTCAGTGCAACTAGGAGCCATGCCATGTAGGGCCACCCAAGACAGATGGGTCATGGTAGAGAGTTCGGTCAAAACATGGTCCACTGGAGAAGGGAATGGCAAACCACTTCAGTATTCTTGCCTTGAGAACCCCATGAACAGTATGAAAAGGCAAAAAGATAGGACACTGAAAGATGAACTCCCCTCAAATTCAGGGTAGCATTTAACATTGCTGAACATTTTTTCTTCCTTAAAATATCCTCTTTGTTTTTCTCCCAACTCTAAACCATCTCCTCATTATTTATAATTGATCTCATTTTAAAAATTACAACCAATCTTTATCTTTCTCTCACTCTGTACACTCTCTTGAATCACCTGTACTTCCATGGCTTATGTGGCTGTTAGTATTCTGATCAGTCTGCATTCCATTTCTCCATCTAGGCTTAGCTTCTCATCTACATACTTAAATGTATCCTTTTATGAGTGTGACACCACAAATGAGACTGATATCCCCCCCCCACACACAATGAATATCAATACCATCAACAAAGTTTCTTAAATCAGAAAATGAGAAGTCATTCTTTACTCCGTGTCTCCATTGTCTTTACAAGTTTAAGAACATTAGGTTAACCATGCAGTTATGTCCCTACTCTCTCTTCATCTCCACAGTTATTGATATCTTGAGGCACCATTCAAGTCTCTTCTTCAGAATTTAGTCACTGTTCTTTTAATTTCCAGAGGTATTGCCTGATGCTAGCTCCCATGAGTCTCTCTGTTGTAACTATCCCCATTTGAGGGGTGTAATTTCATTCAGTGTTAAGCTCCTCCCCACACACAGCCCATAGCCTACGACAGGTCCATTTGCTTTAAAAAGGAAAAACTCTTGCCTCAATGTGAAATTGCCTCAGGGATTCCCAGGTGGCGCTAGTGCTAAAGAACTCATCTGCAAATGCAGGAGATGCAAGAGATGTGGGTTCCATCCCTGGGTTGGGAAGATCCCCTGGAGGAGGAAATGGCGGCCAACTCCAGTATTCTTGCTGGGAGAACCCCATGGACAAAGGAACCTGATAGATTACAGTCCATAGGGTCACAAAGAGTCAGACAGGACTAAAGTGACTTAGCATGCAGGATTTTTAAGGGCTATTTGAGACCTCTGTTTTATCAGCAGCATAATTTAATCTCTTCCTCTGCCCAAGCCTTCTTCACTCACCCAGGTTCTCCAATAAAGGCCTGCATATTGATCTCTTTGTAAGAATCTGTTGTGAGATTAACTATCACTTTTTCCTGCACTAGATTCTCTTGCTTGCCTCCCTGACTCTACTTTTGTTCTTCTGGTAAATTTGCCACACTGCAGCTAAAGTGATCATACTAATATCCCACTTGGTTCTGTGGAATCTTTGCTAAAGACAATAATATAAATTCCAATTATAGTTAGGAAAGATTTTAACATCTTCTACTTTACATGATAAATGTGAGATCAAGGAGTATGCCTGTCTTATAAATTCCAGAATTCCAAATTCCTGACATTTAGTAAAGTACTTAATATTTTAATATAAATAAATGATTGGTTATCTACCCTATGCCTGAACTCCTTTATCAATAATAGTGAGAAAAAAAAACAAACAGCAGACTAAATAATCTAATCCTACCGTCTACTTTACCTTGAATTAGCTACATGAGGTCACTTTGGAAGAATTTTGCAACCAATGTAATTAGGAGATTTTTCAGATAGCTGATTTCCAAGAAGTCTACAAGAATGATAGTATGCAATGTTTATGTCTATCAAATTATTTATCAACCTGTGTCTGAGTTCACAGGTAAGCAAGTGAAGAATGTAAGAAAAGTTTACAGTGATCAATAAAGTATCATTTTTACTTGTCTGAATTATTTATATTGCCCTTAAAATGAGAAAATGCTCCCCTACCTCTGTCCCTGTCACTCCTTGAGTACTGAATTGGGCACCCGGAATACATGTGCTAGGTATTCAATACATGAGTACTAAGCAGAGGTTAACTAATGTCTCCAGGATAAAGCAGAGCAAAGATTAAAACAAAACTGTGTAGATTTGGGTTAGCTTATAATCACTAAGATGTACTTTGTAGAAGGTCACAGTGGTCAAACCATAATTGCAATGTGAGACTATTTTTCTTGCTAAGTAAGTGAGTCAAAATGTAAATGTTCATATATTTGAGGAAATATTTGTGAATTTCATGTTTAAAAGAAAAGAGCACTGGTTGGCCTTACTTGTGTGTAATTTTACAAAACAGTAAACTCCTATTGAAAAATTTGGACACCATCTGCTATGCAATAAATGTTAAATCACTAAAAATCTCTCTTCAGTAAACAGAATTTCAGTATCCTGGTGTAAATCTTCTAGAGTCAAGATGGTTTCCCTTTCCTAATTTAGTAATTTTTAATGTAACAGACAATTTTAGGTAATATTTTATTTTTAAAGTTTAGTAATAAACTTATATTGCCACAAAAATATATTGATAGAATTCCAGGAAGTGACATACTCCCTCTGGATACCTTGACTCAGTGGAGCCAAATATATTAAGGCTGCTATGATTAATGGTTTCAGAACTGTTAATGATCAAAATAAATGCTCATTGCCATGCTATGACAGATGTGTTAGTCTCCGAATACAGTAGTAACTGTGTTGATTGCTGTGGTGACAAAGAAATACAATCACAGTGGCTGGAGGTGTTACTCTTAATCATGGGTGTAATCTTTCTTGTCTACTTTACACACACGAGTTGAATGTTAGGGGGGAGGTTGTGGTAGAGAAAAGGTGACCTTCAAGGTTTCCCCACTTAACTTTTAGAGACTTGATCTCTGTGCAAAATGTAAATAAGACATGCAGATCATTTAACGGGATTGTATATTGTTAATGTCTTGGCTTCTGTGATTATATTTGGTTATATAAGATGTTAAACATTTGGGGAAGCTGGTTGAAGGGTAACACAGGTACTCTTCATTTAACAAAAAATCTGCAAGATTCAGCTCTCTTATTGCAAAATAAGATAAGGGTGACTTTGGACCAGACATGTATAATAATTAATCTCTGGCCCTGTTACTCTAAAGGGTCATCGCTTTGACCCTGGATCAGTCTGTTCATCTAGGACACTGTGCTCCATTAGGGCAGAGTGTCACAACTTCTGAGTGAAACTGAGGTTGTTAGCTCATCTCAAAGCATATCACAGTGGTTTTAGGAAGTATAAGTGCTTTTAAGAAAGGAATCACCTCTGTAAACACTAGACTTCTATTTCTTTGAAACCTGAGCATTGCCATTACTGCCTGGAGAATGGGATGAGTGTAGAGTATTTACAGCTTGAAAGGCTTCGTAATAGATTATTAACCTCAGCAGAAATATGTCAACCTAATTTATGGACAAAATGACACATCACTACGTTTTCCCTGTTAAAGTGAGTCATAGGCCTTCTGTCTGCCCCTTCTGGTAAACTGAATGGTCTAGGTTGAGGAGACTTGAAGTTTCATCAACCTGTCAGAGGCCCTAAAAAAACTGAAGTTTGAGAAAGCAGAAGACCTTGTGTATATGGTTTTGTGTTTGCTTTGTGAGCGTGGCAGTATTGTTCAGTCGCTCAGTCATGTCCAATTCTTTATGACCCCATGAACTGCAGCACGTCAGGCTTCCCTGTTCTTCATCATCTCACAGAGCTTGCTCAAACTCATGTACATTGAGCCAATGAGGCTATACAACCATCTTGTCCTCTGTTTTCCCCTTCTCCTCCTGCCTTCAATCTTTCCCAGCATCAGGGTCTTTTCCAATGAGTCAGCTCTTCACATGAGGTGGCCAAAGTATTGGAGCTTCAGCCTCAGTTCAGCATCAGTCCCTCCAATGAATATTCAGGATTGATTTCCTTTTGGATTGACTGGTTTGATTTCCTTGCAGTTCTAGGGATTCTCAAGCTTCATATTTCAGTGCATAAGCCTTAAGAGAGAGAAGCTTTTATTTGTATTTTGGCTGATGAAGTTAATGAATCCTGTATTCATGGCAAGGTATTCATCTACAAGGTTTGGATATTCAAAGTTAATGGATAGCCAGATGTCTTTGGAACACATAAGACTTTGGCTCTCAAATCTCTGTTTTATGTTTCATAGAATAAGGAAAAGGGCAGATGGAAGACTAAAGGAAAAATGATCTCAGAAAAATAGGAAAGATGATATAAATAAAAGAATGTAAAATAATAGTTGCTAAAAGTAAATTATAAGAAATTAAAATCTGAAATCATGATCTTTCTGTAATTGCTTGGTTGTCTACTCCTGGGGCAGTATCTAATATGATGCTTATTTTTATTTTTTGGGAGGGAATTATTTGAGATGCATCTGCTCTATCTCCTGTAATTTAAGAAACTAAAAAATCCCAAACATTCTGACCACCTGACAGGCATTTCAAATCACATTGGCCTTAGGTCCCTGTGATTGTTCTGACCTTCCTAAAGCAGCTCTGGGGTCTCAGCTTGCCTGGCTCATAGGCCTTATGCATCAGTTTCTTGACTTCTGAGGAGAAGAGAGAGATTATCTAACATGAGAAGTTGGGAAACAGTCTCTCAATTTTCCCTGGAGAGATGGCCATACAGTCTGTCTCAGTGGGTTATGTTGTTGAGTGCTCTGTCTTCTCCCAAGTCATTGATTAACTCTGGGGTCTCTTTAATGACTCTATCTGAGAAACCTTCCATTCATGCTTAGTTATAACACTTATTACTATTATAATCTTCTTTGCTACTGGTGTTCTCATGATTCAGAACATCTTCCTTCTCTTTTAGATCATTGTCACTCCATGATGGTGGTTCTAACTCTGAAAATTTAAACCAGGCTATCATTTCTATAGGCAATACTCACATTCCCCATAAAAGAGCATTTTGAATGCTGACGATTGATTTATCAAATATTTATAGAGCTCTTCTCTTTGCTTTTGCTCAACTCACATTCCTACCTCAGCTTTCTTATCCATTAAAGATCCTGCTTTCCATTTTGCCTCCTCCTACATGGTAGTCATTTCTTCCCAGCATATTCCTTTTCCTATCCAACTGTGAACACCTTGGAATGGTAGCTAATTTTAAATATTTCCTCTAGTGTAAGAGACTTTTGTTGACACCCACAATTTTCTTCTTACTTCTTCCATAAAATCTTTCTTTAAATAATCAATTCTCCAAATATAAAAATTTCAGTATATATTTCCAATTTTCCCCTCAAGAATGACTGATTGTTAATGATAAAGCTTAGTTTTAATGTAAATGAACTATTTGTATAGTATGCATACCTGCTCAGTTGTTTCAGTCCTGTCTGACTCTTTGAGACCCTGTGGACTGTAACCTACCAGGATCCTCAGTCCATGGGATTCTCCAGGCAAGAATACTGGAATGGGTTGCCATTCTCTCCTCCAGAGGATCTTCCTGACCCAGGAATCAAACTCCCAAGGCCTATATTGAAGGTGGATTCTTTATTAGTCCCTGGGGAAGCCCCTTTGTATAGTATGAAAAATAGCAATTTATTTCCTATAAATGCAACTCTTAAGATATTGAATATGCTTGTTCAAGCTATATATATTTCTACAGACTGAAAGCCATCATTTAAGAGACTACTACTCAACAAGTAGCATGCCCCCTTTGGCACTAATGCAGCATTGGATGTCATTAGAATTACTGCAAATTTTAATGAAGAAAAACAAACAAAAAACAAAAAAAACCCACCAATTTCTACACCACACCATTTATTCTATGGCTGCATTTTACACAAAATTCTTTGGTAATCTGTCCATGTATTTCTTTTGCCCTACCATTACTACTCAGTAGTGGCCACAACACTGGAAAAGGTGTTTTTATTCCAACCCCAAAGAAAGGCAGTGCCGAAGAATGCTCAAACTACTGCATAATTGCACTCATTTCACATGTTAGTAAAGTAATGCTCAAAATTCTCCAAGCCAGGCTTCAGCAATATGTGAACCGTGAACTTCCAGATGTTCAAGCTGGTGTTAGAAAAAGCAGAGGAACCAGATCAAATTGCCAATGTCTGCTGGATCATCGAAAATGCAAGAGTTCCAGAAAAACATCTATTTATGTTTTATTGATTATGCCAAAGCCTTTGACTGTGTGGATCACAATAAACTGTGGACAATTCTGAAAGAGATAGGAATACCAGACCACCTGACCTGCCTCTTGAGAAACCTGTATGCAGGTCAGGAAGCAACAGTTAGAACTGGACATGGAACAACAGACTGGTTCCAAATAGGAAAAGGAGTAAATCAAGGCTGTATATTGTCACCCTGCTTATTTAACTTATATGCAGAATACATCATGAGAAACACTGGACTGGAAGAAGCACAAGCTGGAATCAAGATTGCCAGGAGAAATATCAATAACCTCAGATATGTAGATGACACCACCCTTATGGCAGAAAGTGAAGAGGAACTAAAAAGCCTCTTGATAAAAGTGAAAGAGGAAAGTGAAAACATTGGCTTAAAGCTCAACATTCAGAAAACTAAAATCATGGCATCTGGTCCTATCACTTCATGGGAAATAGATGGGGAAACAGTGGAAACTGTGGCTGACTTTATTTTTTGGGCTCCAAAATCAGTGCAGGTGGTGATTGCAGCCATGAAATTAAAAGATGCTTATTCCTTGGAAGGAAAGTTATGACCAACCTAGACAGCATATTAAAAAGCAGAGACATTGCTTTGTCAACAAAGGTCCATCTAGTCAAGGCTATCGTTTTTCCAGTGGTCATGTATGGATGTGAGAGTTGGATGATAAAGAAAGCTGAGCACCAAAGAATTGATGCTTTTGAACTGTGATGTTGGAGAAGACTCTTGAGAGTCCCTTGGATGGCAAGGAGATCCAAACAGCCCATCCTAAAGGAGATCAGTCCTGGGTGTTCATTGGAAGGACTGATGTTGAAGCTGAAACTCCAATACTTTGGCCACCTGATGCAAGGAACTGACTCACTGCAAAAGACCCTGATGCTGTGAAAGATTGAAGGTGGGAGGAGAAGGAGACAGCAGAGGATCAGATGGTTAGATGGCATCAACAACTCGATGGTCATGAGTTTGGGTAAGCTCTGGGAACTAGTGATGGATAGGGAAGCCTGATGTGCTGCAGTCTATGGGGTCCCGAAGAGTTGAACACAACTGAGCAACTGAATTGAACTGAACAGTGGTAGAGTGAGGATTTGAACATTTATCATTCTTGATTTTTGGCTCTTGGTCTTTTTGAAATTTGTGATGTTCTATTGCATTGGAATCCTTTCAAATTTCAGATGACCCTTCATGATTCCTAATAATCATAATGGATGAGTGAAACTTATTGCATTTAAACTCATCATGCATTTATTCAATTTTGGCCAAATGTTTATCAAATATTTATCATAAACTAGTAGCCAAGATAGATGTTGGAAGTGTTCTTAAAGAATTCAAAGTCCTATAAGGGACTCAGAGGACCACAACAATATTTTACTAATATATTGGAAAACTTACGATTATGATAGATTTGTTTTCAGACTTCACTTTCATATCTTAAGAAATTACAGATATTGGCCAAGATTGTAAATCAACTATATTAAGACCTTAGGTGATGGACTGAGTGGGGTGTTGTTCCTTGAAAGAAAGGAAGTTCATTGGATGAATGCTATATTCAACCCAAATGTCTACTAGGGACAGTTCCCAATTGTGCTATGTTGGAGCATGAGCAGAGAGCTATAGATGTATAGCCAGGTTTAGAGAAGTCAAGATAACTTCAGTTTGCAAGACAGGGTACCCTCGAGAAGTACCTGAAATTTTCTTGGGACTAATTCCTTTGTCCTTTGGTAAATTCTAGGTGTCATGTGGGCAGAGTGAGTTCACACAGGTTCTAGCAGAAACTACATGAGGGGTTGAGATCTGGAAAAAAATTTCAGATGTTGCAGCGACCTGGGGATATGTTGAAATTTTGAACTAGCTAAAATGAAAATGATTTAAAGAATAACATGAGTTTTCATTTGGGATCCTAGAATGGCAGTGAATTTGTACCTTATTAAAGAGGAGAGTAATAAACTTTTATTAATAAAACCAAAAACTAATCCTTGAAAGGATCAAATCTAATAATTAAACTGTTTTTCTTTAAAAAAATGAATACACATACAAACACACAGTATAGATGTTTATACAGCATATATGTGCACATAGATATATATGAAGTATTTGTATATATACACACATGGTATAGAATAAAGAATATTTTCAAAATATAAAGCAGATATGAATATACACAGAAAAATATAGTAGAAAAAAATCATTAGTTACAGATATATGAGACAGACATTGGAATTGGCATACATTGGAATTTAAACCATACATAAATGGTTTAAAATTGTTGAATTTAGAGGAAATTTAACTAGGTAAATATAAACTTAAAATGTTCACATAAGAATTCTAATTCTTAAAATATTTGAAATTTAAAATCCAGTGGATGCATTTAAAAACAGATTGTATGTAACACAAGTTTAAAAGTAAAAACAAAGATGGATGAAAAAAATCATGCAAAGATAAAAAAGAATATGATAGAACTATGAGAAAATATCAAACATTTTATCATACATATAATAGTAGTCACAAAATCAGAAGAGAGAAAATGCAGCAGAGAAAATGTATCAAGAAATAATGACTTAATGATATAAGTCATATTAACCCAAGGATTCAAAAATTTTAGTCACAAACAATAAATGAAACTAAAACCTAGGGCATCATAGAAAACCTGCTGAAAATCAAAGTATTACAAAGAGAAAGATAGACAATAAACAATGGACTTAGGTTTGATTCTTCAGGAAGACAAAAAATCCAAAATGTGTACTCATCCTACAATATAGTTTCAAAAAAATGGAGAAAATTGACATAGAAAGCAAGTGAGGGTGGGGTGGGGTGAGAAGAAGGGATTAATGGACAAAGCACAGAGGATATTTTAGGGCAGTGAAGATACTGATACTGTAATGATGGATACATGTTATTCTACACTTGTCCAAACCCATGGAATATAAAACACCAAGAATGAACCCTGATAAGACTATGGACTTCGAGTCATTGTCATGTGTCAGAGTAGGTTAATCAACTGTAACAAATATACCCCTCTGAGAGATGTTGATAATATACCTTTTTTTTTTATCTTAAAAAAAATACGTTGAAGAAATGCAAGATGCTGATCACTTACATAAAACTCACTTATGGGGTTATATTCTTTTTCTTTATATTTTTTCCCAATGAAGTTTTAATTAAAACAAGAACAGCAAGTACTTATGGAACATTCAATACTCATCTCAAGGTAAAAGATAAAATAGAAACACAGATCAATGGAAAATATAGAATCCAGAAATAGAAAACTTGAAGAAAACATAAGAGAAAATCTAGGTGATCTTTAGTTTGGCAGTGAGTTTTAATATACAGCATCAAAAGCAGGATGTATGAAAGAAATGAAATTGATATGTTGATCTTTATTTAGATAGAATCCCTGGGTCACAGCTTTGCCAGTAGAGGGGTCCCACCTGAGCAGAAATGACCAGGCACTGGTACACTCAGCATGCTTAGTCACTGGTTGGAAGCTGCCTGAGGAGTCTATAGTCTTGAATGAAAAACTCAGGTATATTGTACAGTTGCTAGCACTTGGAGGTTGCTAGTGCCAGCGGCACTTCTTGAAACTGAATGGAAAATTCTTTTCTTAAATTAAAAAATATGTATATATACTGGAGTATAGTTGACTTATCATTCTTAGATGGATATCTGAGCAGAAAAAGCAGGAAGAAAGTCAGCCAGTGACACTTATGGCTCTGTTTGTAAGGTGTCTTGTAATGTTTCATTTATAAGTAGATCACTACCCCCATCAGGCCATGATTCATGACCTGTACACTTTTTACATAATTGATAACTTGCATTCTGTTTGGATACTGAGTTGTTCAAAAATGTTCAAAAAAACAAAGACAAAACCCCTTACTGATTACCTACTCTGGTGCCAGGCACTAGAGTACTGTTTTGATGCTGGACAAATAATGAGAAAATATAGTCCCTTTTCTATTTCTGCATGCAGCCTCAAATTTGCCTCAGTGTAAGTGAATAAAATGTTAAGTTGTCATGTTGCTAACATTTCTATGCCAAGCATGCTTTACTGGGAACCTCTGAGGTTACCGACTGAGACCTACTTAACTCTGTATGTCTTTGACTTTCATAGGCACTTAATAGTCATCTTCAAAAGGTTCATCTTGCTGGGAAGATAAAGCATAAATATATTAAAGAGTTAAACATTATTGTATATTCAGTTCAGTCGCTCAGTCGTGTCCGACTCTTTGCGACCCCATGGATCGCAGCACGCCAGGCCTCCCTGTCCGTCACCAACTCCCAGAGTTTACTCAAACTCATGCCCACCGATGGCGATGCCATCCAGCCATCTCATCCTCTGTCGTCCCCTCCTCCTCCTGCCCCCAATCCCTCCCAGCAATAGGGTCTTTTCCAATGAGTCAACTCTTCGCTTGAGGTGGCCAAAGTACTGGAGTTTCAGCTTCACTGAACACGCAGGACTGATCTGCTTTAGGATGGACTGGTTGGATCTCCCTGCAGTCCAAGGAACTCTCAAGAGTCTTCTCCAACACCACAGTTCAAAAGCATGAATTCTTCGGCGCTCAGCTTTCTTTTACACACACACACACACACACACACACACACACACACACATATATATATATATATATATATATATGTTGCATTAATGAAACAATACAAAAGGGATTACAAGTAATTCATTTTTAACAGATACTTGTTAAATGAAATGGATTTTTGAGTACAGAAGAGAAAAATAGAACACCTAGCTATTTTGCCACAAATACTCCACACTTTCTTTCCAAAAGTAGGAAAAAAAGGTGGGGAAAAATTATAAATTATTTTGGAAATAAACATGCAAAAACATGGGAAAAAGAAGTGCAAGGAGAGTGTTGGAAAGGTAGAGATACAAGATGCTTTTTCAGCCCAGTGTTTACCGTCGTATAAATTGCTGTTTAGTAAGTTGGTAGTTGGTAAGTGAGCACCTCAGATTAAGGTGAATGAGTGTGAATGTGGGGTTGAGGGTTGGGTGACAGACTCATAATTTTGGAAACAATAACTGGCCTGCAGTAGGCACCTCTTTTGAATTCACGGTCATGGTTTTCACATGTTGAAGAATTTTGAAAATATTCTGCTCCCAGGATAAATGACCACAGCAGGTCACTGGGCACCGAGGAAGCTATTTTCTCTCATCTCTTCACTTAAAGTTGATTGTTTTTACCTTCAGTTTACTATCTTAGTGTTCTCGGTAGTTTTATGCATTTGTTAGCTTTTAAAAAAAAATCAACCATTTATTTTAAAAAGAAATCAAAACCATCTCCAGATTTAGTTTTTGCTGACAAGTAGGGTCAAGGTCAATGATTGAGTATGTTTTGCTCTACTGCCCATTTAAGACCATCCCAGTAACCTTGGCTGGTAAATCATCTGTGTGCTGTTCTGCAGCTTTTAGAAATAAATAATTTTTTCATCTAATTTTTCTATTTCCCTTGAAGAATAAAACCCTGAGATCCTATCTCAGTTCATGGAGCTGCAAAGATATTAATCCTTTACACTCTTTCCAGAGAATTCTACCATGTGTGTTTCTAATTCCCATGAAATAGGCAAAAGCAGTGAAAGATGTTGACTTTGCATCTAATATTCTCTTTGTGGCCTTTCTGAGGGCATTACAGAGAGTGGGGAGCCTGGGTGTAGACAAGGAAGGTAAGGAGCTGCTCTTAGTGTGTATTTTTATACTCCCTGCAGTTATTATAAGAACAGCTTTTGTGTGAAAATAGGGCAGGAGAGATCCAGGTTTTGTGGGGCCTAAAATGTGTGAAGTTCAGGCACTCTCTATTTTAAACAAGATGACATAAATACAAATTGAGGAATAATGTTTCAGCTTCATTAGTTCCCAGCAATTAGTATTTTATCTCCTGTAGATAATGCAAAGCTACAGAAATTCAGCTCCTTGTGAGTGAAATTCATAGAGCAGTTAGACTTCAGAAGAGACTCTGATAGGCATGTGGGGAGTGGTGAAGGAGGGCTTCACGTAGGAGCAAAACATGGTTCAGTTCACCCAACCTACCTGGACTCAGCCTGACTCTCCCTGTTTGAAGTCTTTCATGTTGGGCTTTTTGGGTCTTGAGCCTGACAGTTCAGGGTAAGCCATTATGTTAATGTCCACTGTTGAAATTAATGTTCAACTCAGAGGGTTCAGAAAACTTGAGAACACAACCTTGTGTTTCTGATTCCGCCTTGTGTCTTCCACTGTCTACCCTAATCTGTGTGAGAAACTTCACCAACTTAACGTTAACACGATGATAATAGTTATAGTCCACCTTATGTGTTTTCCAAGCCCCTGTGTTTTTCTCTCAGGACATCATTACAATAAGCTTACTTTCGTTTCTGCCAGCATTTAAATGTTTTTCTCCTGTGGTGCCTCAGGAACTGTTTCTTTTCTCTCAGCTGGAGTCACATCCTTCGTTCATTGCAGAGACCTGCAACCAGTGGATTCTTTATGCACCAGTTCCATTTGTTCATGACTTTGAATGATGCACCTTCTGAATGATTGATGATTTCTGCCTACCTGTCTAATGCCAGGAAATCTCTTCACTCTAGTAATCCAAAAGTAAACTTGAACTTAAACATCAATTAGAAACTTGCTCTGTAAGGGGAAAATGTTAAACGAGGGCCTCTTAATTTGTTATAGTGTTGGTTCTCAGGTGTTAATGTAAGCATTATTTAACAGTGCACTACCTGTGGGGAAAGACATTTAAACAAAGATGTACATTGCAGCTTAGACTTTGCGCTTTGTAAAGATGTATTTGCATTTCCAAATATGTATGTGTGTGTGTGTGTGTGTGTGTGCACATGCACATGCGAGTGCACTTCTATGCATTCTTTATCTATTTCTGTCTCCTCACACTGAGAATCCAGGGAAAGCCTAAGGGTAAACTGGAAAGAATGACCTGGAAAATAGTAGCTACTAGATCATTAGTTAGTGCTGTGCTCTGTGTATATAGGAATGTGTGTTAAACAAGTCCTATTACAAAATTCAGAGCCAGTTAAGAAGGCACTAGTGAAACTCTTAGAACATATTTGATTTATACTTTTTAAAAAATTTTTTTCCTCATGTATGTTTTTTATTTTTTTTCCATTTATTTTTATTAGTTGGAGGCTGATTACTTTACAATATTGTAGTGGTTTTTGCCATACATTGACATGAATCAGCAATAGATTTACATGTATTCCCCATCCCGATCCCCGCTCCCACCTCCCTCCCCACTCCATCCCTCTGGGTCTTCCCAGTGCACCAGTCCCGAGCACTTGTCTCATGCATCCAAGCTGGGTTGGTGATCTGCTTCACCCTTGATAATATACATGTTTCAATGCTGTTCTGTCAAAACATCCCACCCTTTCCTTCTCCCACAGAGTCCAAAAGTCTGTTCTGTACATCTGTGTCTCTTTTTCTGTTTTGCATATAGGGTTATCGTTACCATCTTTCTAAATTCCATATATATGTGTTAGTATACTGTATTGGTCTTTGTCTTTCTGGCTTACTTCACTCTGTATAATGGGCTCCAGTTTCATCCATCTCATTAGAACTGATTCAAATGAATTCTCTTTAATGGCTGAGTAATATTCCATGGTGTATATGTACCACAGCTTCCTTATCCATTCATCTGCTGATGGGCATCTAGGTTGCTTCCATGTCCTGGCTATTATAAACAGTGCTGCGATGAACATTGGGGTTCACGTGTCTCTTTCAGATCTGGTTTCCTCGGTGTGTATGCCCAGAAGTGGGATTGCTGGGTCATATGGCAGTCATATTTCCAGTTTTTTTAAGAAATCTCCACACTGTTTTCCATAGTGGCTATACTAGTTTGCATTCCCACCAACAGTGTAAGAGGGTTCCCTTTTCTCCACACCCTCTCCAGCATTTATTGCTTGTAGACTTTTGGATAGCAGTCATCCTGACTGGTATAAAATGGTACCTCATTGTGGTTTTGATTTGCATTTCTCTGATAATGAGTGATGTTGAGCATCTTTTCATGTGTTTGTTAGTCATCTATATGTCTTCTTTGGAGAAATGTTTGTTCGGTTCATTGGCTCACTTTTTGATTGGGTCATTTATTTTTCTGGAATTGAGCTGCAGAAGTTGCTTGTATATTTTTGAGATTGTACAAAGATGCCACAAAAAAAGAAAACTACAGGTCATTATCACTGATGAACATAGATGCAAAAATCCTTAACAAAATTCTAGCAAACAGAATCCAACAACATATTAAAAAAATCATACATCATGACCAAGTGGGCTTTATCCCAGGAATGCAAGGATTCTTTAATATCTGCAAATCAATCAATGTAATACACCACATTAACAAACTGAAAGATAAAAACCATATGATTATCTCAATAGATGCAGAAAAAGCCTTTGACAAAATTCAACATCCATTTATGATTAAAACTCTCCAGAAAGCAGGAATAGAAGGAACATACATCAACATAATAAAAGCTACATATGACAAACCCACAGCAAGCATTACCCTCAATGGTGAAAAATTGAAAGCATTTCCCCTGAAATCAGGAACAAGACAAGGGTGCCCACTCTCACCACTACTATTCAACATAGTGTTGGAAGTTTTGGCCACGGCAATCAGAGCAGAAAAAGAAGTAAAAGGAATCCAGATAGGAAAAGAAGAAGTAAAACTCTCACTGTTTGCAGATGACATGATCCTCTATATAGAAAACCCTAAAGACTCTACCAGAAAATTACTACAGCTAATCAATGAATATAGTAAAGTTGCAGGATATAAAATTAACACACAGAAATCCCTTGCATTCCTATACACTAACAGTGAGACAACAGAAAGAGAAATTAAGGAAACAATACTATTCCCCATTGCAACAAAAAGAATAAAATAATTAGGAGTATATCTATCTAAAGAAACAAAAGACCTATACATAGAAAACTATAAAACACTGATGAAAGAAATCAAAGAGGACACAAACAGATGGAGAAACATACCGTGTTCATGGACTGGAAGAATCAATATTGTCAAAATGGCTATTGTACCCAAAGCAATCTATAGATTCAATGCAATCCCTATCAAGCTACCAACGGTATTTTTCACAGAACTAGAACAAATAATTTCACAATTTGAATGGAAATACAAAAAACCTCGAATAGCCAAGGTAATCTTGAGAAAGAAGAATGGAACTGGAGGATTCAACCTGCCTTACTTCAGACTATACTACAAAGCTACAGCCATCAAGACAGTATGGTACTGGCCCATAGACAGAAATATAGATCAATGGAACAGAATAGAAAGCCCAGAGATAAATCCACGAACCTATGGACATGTTATCTTCAACAAAGGAGGCAAGGATATACAATGGAAAAAAGACAACCTCTTTAACAAGTGGTGCTGGGAAAACTGGTCAACCAATTGTAAAAGAATGAAACTAGAACACTTTCTAACACCATACACAAAAATAAACTCAACGTGAATTAAAGATCTAAATGTAAGATCAGAAACTATAAAATTCCTAGAGGAGAACATAGGCAAAACACTCTCCGACATGAATCACAGCAGGATCCTCTATGACCCACCTCCCAGAATATTGGAAATAAAAGCAAAAATAAACAAATGGGACCTAATTAAACTTAAAAGCTTTTGCACAACAAAGGAAACTATAAGCAAGGTGAAAAGACAGCCCTCAGAATGGGAGAAAATAATAGCAAACAAAGCAAAAGACAAAGGATTAATCTCAAAAATATACATATTTGATTTAAAAAGGCAGCAAACAAGTTTTCACATGGAAACTTTTTATCTTGGAGCAGATAAGAGGTAATAGTTCCTATAGTTTAGAAAATCTGTCTACACACCTCTGAATTCAAGCAGTTTCTATTTGATTCTTTTCAGCGCCTGATAGTTCGTTATGATGAATCTGTTTTCAACAACATACACAGTCATTTACCTGACAAAAGTGTATAGCATCACCACTAGGTACCAAGTACTAGTCTAGGTACCAGAGATAGGATAGTAAACAAAAGAGAAGGTTTCTATTCTGTTAAGAGTTTATAGTCTAACTAGAGCAACATATTTCTGTGTGTTTGATTATAATTGCTGTAAACAGTAAGCAATGAGGAAGTCCAAGGGAATAGCTACCCACTACAGTATTCTTACTGGAGAATCCCAAGGACAGAGGAGACTGGAGGGCTACAGTCCCGGGGTGTCAAAGAGTTGGACACAACTGAGCGACTAACACTTTAATATGACACAAAGCAAGTAATATTTACAATGATTCTCCTATTTGGAATTCAACTACCAAAGGACCTGAAAAGATGCATCTAATGTTTTTTAAACATATGATAGAGCACCTGACCTGCCTCTTGAGAAATCTGTATGCAGGTCAGGAAGCAAGTTAGAACCGGACATGGAACAGCAGCCTGGTTCCAAATAGGGAAAGGAGTATGACAAGGCTGTATATTGTCACCCTGCTTATTTAACTTATATGCAGAGTACATCATGAGAAACTTTGGGCTGGATGAAGCATAAGATGGAATCAAGATTGCCGGGAGAAATATCAATAACCTCAGATATGCAGATGACACCACCCTTATGGCAGAAAGTGAAGAAGAACTGAAAAGCCTCTTGATGAAAGTGAAAGAGGAGAGTGAAAAAGTTGACTTAAAACTCAACATTCAGAAAACTAAGATCATGGCATCTGGTCCCATCACTTCATGACAAATAGATGGGGAAACAGTGGCTGACTTTATTTTGGGGGGCTCCACAATCACTGCGGATGGTGATTGCAGCCATGAAATTAAAAGATGCTTGCTCCTTGGAAGAAAAGTTATGACCAACCTAGACAGCATATTAAAAAGCAGAGACATTACTTTGCCAACAAAGGTCTGTCTAGTCAAGGCTGTAGTTTTTCCAGTGGTCATGTATGGATGTGAAAGTTGGATGATGAAGAAAGCTGAGTGCAGAAGAATTAATGCTTTTGAACTGTGGTGTTGGAGAAAACTCTTGAGAGTCCCTTGGACTTCAGGGAGATCCAACCAGTCCATCCTAAAGGAGATCAGTCCTGAATATTCATTGGAAGGACTGATGCTGAACCTGAAACTCCAATAGTTTGGCCACATGATGTGAACTGACTCATTTGAAAGGACCCTGATGCTGGGAAAGATTGAAGGCGGGAGGAGAAGGGGATGACAGAGGATGGTTTGGATGGTATCACTGACTTAATGGACATGAGTTTGAGTAAACTCTGGGAGTTGGTGATGGACAAGGAAGCCTGGTGTGCTGCAGTCCATGGGGTCACAAACAGTTGGACAGAACTGAGCGACTGAACTGAACTGAATAGTCATTTAGAATTTCTGCTATTGACACAGTATAAAGGATGATGGGGGGAAAAAAAAAGCAAACAGCTGTTTGGCTCTGGTGACTATAGAGAACTCTTGTGGGCTACCTGCCCCTTGTTGTTAGTTTTTGTGTATATGTGTGTGTGTTTGTGTGTGTGTGTGTATGTGTATATATTTTTTTCCTGAGGATCCAGGGTTCAAAAACTGATAACCATTGAGGAAGGCAGAAATGAGGGCAGAGGGTATGGGAGTCTTTAGAAAAGCAACAGCTTTTTACAATGTGGGGCAGATTCAAACCATGTTCTTGGTTCACTTGGCTCAACTGCCCTCCCACCTGATTTTGTTCAAACCTTGGTTATGTATGGAAATACATTATGGATAGCAAGGGATATTTTTAATGGGTTAAATGTCAACTACCTTTGCTTTTGAAAGTAATATTTATTCTGCTTCTGTCAGGTAAAATTTTCCATAGTTATCTTTTGTGTCTTGCTAGTTTACAATGTTGTGCAAGTCTTCCACTTTCTTACTGATACTCTGACTAGATTGTCAGTTATTGCAAGTAGGTATTGATATCTCAAACAATATTGAATATTTTTAATTTCTCACTTCAGCCCAGTCAGATTTCACTTCACACATTTTAAGGCTCTGCTGGTAGGAGTTTATCTGTTTATAATTGCTATCTTACATATGGATTGATGCTTTTTATCATTATGAAATATGTTCCTGGTGTCTAGACACATTTTTTTCAAATCTTTTTTGTTTTTTCTTATTTATTTTTATTGAAGTATAGTTGCTTTATAATTCTAGACACATTTTAAATGTACTTTGTCTAATATTAATATTGCTACTCCAGCTCTTAAGTTTTCTGTGCAAATTTTATTTTAATCCTCCTGTGTTCAATGCATTTTTGTCTTTGAAAGTGTTTCTTTTATAAAGCATACTCTTGGATTTAAAAGAAAAATCTGACAGTCTCTGTGTTTGGATTGGATTGCTTAGTCCTTCAAATTTAATGTTGTTATTTGTATGATTGGTGTTATTTCTGACATTTTGGGTTTACTTTCTATGCATCTCATATCTTTTTGTTCCTCATTATTTTTTATTGCCTTGTTATTGCTAACTGCATATTTTCTAGTGTACCATTTAAAAATTATTTTTATTGGAATGTGGTTGATTTACAGTGTTCTTAGTTTCAGGTGTAGAGCAAACTGAATCAGGTATACATACACATATATCCACTCTTATTTGGATTATTGTCCCATATAGGCCATTAGAGAGTAGCATTCCCTGTGCTACACAATAGGTCCTTATTAGTATTGTGTATATGTCAATCCCAGCCTCCCAATTTATTCCTCTCCTCTTACCCCCTGGTGACCATAAGTTTGTTTTCTACATCTGTAAACTATTTCTGTTTTGTAGATGATTGCATGTGTACCCTCCTTTTTTTTTTTTAGGTTCCACATATGTGTTAGTTTCTCAGTCATGTACAACTCTGTGATCCCACGGACTGTAGCCTGCCAGGCTCCTCTGTCCATGGGATTTCCCAGGCAAGAATATTGGAGTGGGTAGCCATTCTCTTCTCCAGAGGATCTTCCCAACCCAAGGATTAAACCTGGGTCTTGAGCACTGCAGGCAGACTCTTCACCGTCTGAGCCTAGATTCCACATTGAAGTGATATCATATGATGTTTGTCATACTGAATGAAGTAAGTCAGACTCAGAAAGACAATTGCTAGGGCTGTCCATGTTGCTGCAGCTGGCATTATTTTGTCCTTTTTTGTGCCTGAGTAATATTCCAGTGTATATACGTACTACATCTTCTGTGTCCATTCCTCTGTTTATGGGCAATTAGGTTGTTTTCAGGTCCTGGCTGTTGTAAATAGTTCTGCAGTGAACTCTGTGGTGCATGTATCTTTTCAAATTGTGGTTTTCTCCAGATATATACCCAGAAGGGGATCACTGGATCATAGAGTAGCTGTATTTTCAATGGGTTGGCCAATAAGTTCATTCTGATTTTTCCATAAGATGTAACAGAAAAGCCGGAATTAACTTTTTTGGCCAACCCAAGAGTTTAGTTAGAAAGCATAGGCAGAACACTTTCTTCCATAAATTACAGCTAGACCTTTTTTGATCTACCTCTTAGCATAATGAATATAAAAACAAAAGTGTGATTTAATTGAAATTAAAAGCTTTGCCTAGCAAAGGAAACAAAACAAAAAGTAACCATCAGAATGAGAGAAAATATTTGCAAATAAACTGAACAAGGGATTAATCTCCAAAACATACAAGTAACTCATGCAACTCAGTATTAAAGACAAACAAATATACAAACAAACAAAAAACCCCACAAAAGTCCAGTCAAAAAATGGTCAGGAGATCTAAAGAGACATTTCTTCAAAAAAGACAAATATATGGCCAAAAAGCTCAGAAAAAATGCTTACAATCACTAATTATTAGCGAGATGCAAATCAAAATACAATGAGGTATCACCTCACATCTGTCAGAATGGCCATTATTAAAACCTTTGCAAACAATAAATGCTATAGAGGATGTGGAGAAAAGGGAACCCTCTTACAGTGTTAGTGGGAATGTAAATTGGTACAGTCACTATGGAGAACAGTATGGAGTTTCCTTAAAAAAGTAAAAACTAGTTTAAATTTCCTTTTTAAAATTTACTGTATTTGCTTTTTAATTAATGCTTTTCCTAGAAATTATAATTTTTTTCTTAAACAAGTGATTTGAAATACTACAGATCATTTTCAATTTTATACAAAAATTTTTCTCTAGCAAGGCTTTATTCTCTCCCTCTTTTGTGCTATTACTGTCACAGAAATCATATCTTTATAAATGTCTACATAGTATTATAAGTTTTCTGTATTCAACTATCTTTTAAATATCTTAGAAGAAACAAACAAAATTATAATTTATAATATTAAATTTACTGATATATGTACTTATGTGTATTTGTGTGACTATACAGTTACACTTTATTTCAGTCTAGAAGATTTTTTGTTTTTGATATATTTTGTATCTCAAATCTGTTAGCAACAAATTGTCTCAGTTTTTATTTATCTGGGAATCTCTCAGTTTCTCACTCCCTTTTTAAGATAGTTTTCTCATATATAAAATTCTTATAGTCATATTTTTTCATCTTTTTGTCTATGTCATCCCTCTGCCTTTTCAACTCCATGATTTCTAATATGCTACTTATTATTCTTATTAAGACTCCTCCTAGTACAAAATGAATTCTATTTTTCTTGCTCTTTTCAAGATTTTGTCTTTTGCTTAAAGTTTGTTTATGACATCTTTAGGTGTGATTACATTTGAGTTTATCTTCTTTGAAGTTTATTGAGCTTCTTGGTTTATAGATTATCTTTTCCAAACTTGGAAAGTTTTCAGAAATTATTTATTTAAATAGTCTTTATTCCATTTTGTCTCTATCTTTTCCTCTAATACTGTGTTTATGCAAATGTTGGGATATTTGATGGTGTCCTTCAATACTGAGTCGTCTTCTTTTTTTTTTTTTCATTTTTTTCTATTTCTCAGACCAGGTAATCTCAAGCCTTTTTTTTTTTTTACCTACCATCTCAAATGTGCTCTATTATTTTAAAAATCAAAGCTTTTGTACTTTTTAACTCTAGAATCTGTTTGGTTTTTAAAATCATATCCACCTCTTTTTTGATAGTCTATTTGGTGAGACGTCATTCTCATGCTTTCTTTAGACATGTCTTTAATCCTTTGGATTTAAAGTTTTTGTTTAGTAAATCCAACATTTTCAGGGATAGTATTTATTGAGTTTTTATTCCTAGAAAAAATAATAAACATTATTTTATATTTCCTTTTTCTTTAAATGGCATGTCATCTTTTGTTAAAATCTCTCCAGTCATTTTTTTTTTTTTTTTGGATAAAGACTCATCAGATTTTTGAAAGTTTTGGTTAGTCTTCAAAGTTTAGAAAATTTTATTTTACTAATTGTTTTCCAGTGTTCTCATTGCTTTTATGGAGACCTATTTTCCATGTTCTTAGCCCATGCTCTGGAATTCCTTTTTTTTCCCCCTAATCATTTTTAAGCACAATATTCTAGTTATCTGAAGGACAGAGATGTGTGAAGATTTCCTCTTTTTATGTTATTTTTGTTATATCCAGGGGGAGTTGTTGTCTTTATTCACTAGCATCCTTTCTTGCCATCAAAGAATATTCTTGTAGGCGGACGCACTGAATAACTGTTGATATATCAATATGAACTAACATTATGTTTATTTGAAATTTTCTTAGTGATATTGTTGCAATGTGTTTGACTTTGGCATGCAATGCCAAAAAATATATGAATAGTCAATTTTAGGGACAAAGATATGTTTCTCTTCATATCTCTTCAAATCCCACATCTGCTGTGGGATGATTCCTCTAAAAGGCAGTATATTGATTAGGTGGTCTTTCAGTATTGAAAGTGAAGGTATTAGTCACTTGGTCATGTCTGGCTCTTTGCGCCCCATCGACTGCAGCCCTCTCCATGAGATTTCCCAGGCAAGAATACTGGAGTGGGTAGCTTTACCTTCTCCAGTGGATTTTCCCAACCCAGGCATAGAACCTGGGTCTTCGACATTACAGGCAGATTCTTTACTATCTGAGTCTCCTGATTCTTTACTGTCTGAGCCATCTTCTGGTATTAGCACTTTCATTTCTGTAAAATCAAGTTGTCACATGAAATGCCCAGGAGTTGCATCCTTGAGATAGTCCTTTCACCTGGGGATTTTACCTTTTTTTTTTTAAACAATGTTTAGGTGAATTCAGTTTTCTGAGGCTATAAATCATATCTTCCTGCCCCAGGTGTCAGGTTTTTCTTTAATTTCAGGTCTTCTATGACTTTATGAAGTCAAAACAAAAGTTCATGCAGTGATATCAAACAAAGGAGTCTTTTCCCTTAAATTTGGGAGAATGTAATAAGGAATTTTAGTTAATTATTTCCATGGACTCTGAAGCATTATTGGTGCATCATAATCCTGGAACTTGAAAATAACAGCATCAAGTTTAGTGTAAAGTTCTGTTTAATTTATAGCTATAAAGGATTGCTTCAAAAATGAAAAATGCATTTATTTTCTAAAGACAGTATTATAGTAATTAATACCTATTTTAGTATGTAAAAAGGAATTTAATTGATGTAATGTTTGTATCCCCACTGTTATTCTAGAAATAAACTAGCTAATATGGATATTAAGATATAATAGTGGTATGTTCTTTGATAGTGAAAGCAAAATATGTGGATCAAATCTTTTTTATTTAATACTTTAGAATGATGTTTGATCCTTAGATCAGGCATTTGAAAGTGGAGTAGCCAGGAATCAAGGAGATTATTGTATTGGGAATTACTGAAGTAATTTGAATAATCTAGTATAGCCTTAACTCGTAAAATAATAATGTTCATACTGGAATGTCATGGAAGACGAGGGATTGAAATATGGGTCTATTTAAGGGAAAAATGGGAGGAGTTGTCACATTCAAATTTATTAAGAACAATCATGAGATATTTCGGATCTAGAGGAGACCTGAGATGATCGAGCACTGAGCTTCCCCACATTCTTTCTAGATAAGAAGTGTTAAGATAGCATCACCAACTCAATGGACATGAATCTGAGCAAACTCCAGGAGACAGTGAAGGACAGGGAAGCCTGGCCTCTTTGGGGTCACAAAGAGTCAGACACAACTTAGAGACTGAACAGCAACAGCAAGGCTGGATACCTTATACCTCTCAGCCACCAGGAGGTTTTGTATGCTTTTAGACATTTTGTATAAAAGCATAATTAAGCAAGCACTCATCAAAAAGCTCAAGGAGCAACTTGCCTAAATTGGATTGATATTAATATGTCAAAAAGACACTGACTAGTATAGTTAATTTAAATCTGCATATAAACCCATTTGCCTTGATTCTTCCCTGCAGTCAAGTGTACACCAGTGGTAAGGTTTGATAACCACTACTTAAGCTGCTTGCTTCCTTGTCATTTTTGAGGTTGGGAAAGTGGAACCCAGAAAACTCAGGCCATGTCGACAGAGCCAGGACAAGATTCTACTTGAAACTCCAGGGTACTTTAGCCCTGGAGTACCTTAGCACTGGAAATCAAAACCAGAGTTCAGTTAGGCTGAGCTCTAGAAATCAGCCTAGTAAGGCTGAACCTGGAGATATAAGCCTATGTGATTTCACCTGTTCCAGCATGTCTCCTCAGATAGAAACAAATTCTTGCAATGCTTTTTATTGTAAGAAATTGAACTGAGTTAGTGATACCTGGTACTCTCCTAAGAGTCAAATTCCATCTCTTCCATTCTCTTTCTCTACCCTCTTCCTACGTTTTTCTTTCACTCATTTTGATTCAGCAAATATTTATTGACTACTATGTGACAAATTCTAGGGTATAAAACTTTATTAACATAGGTAAATAATACTGACACCATCTTTCAGGGAACTTGTGCTCACGAAAGAAGATAGCTACTTTTTTTCTATTTCTGTTTCTCGTCCTACTAGATATGTTTACAGTAAATGACAGGAATAATACTCTAGAAATCAGCTATTTTGTTAGTACTTGGAGACTGATATTATGAAAATAGTCAGTTCTTAGAAGATCTGTGCTAAGGCTGGATTCATCATCTGTATGTGTCCTGAGTATTTCATATCTTTTGTTTTTGACAGTGTGTACGCTGCTTTTATTCACCTCTGTATTCACGTGGAACATGAATTAATACTGTCCGAAGCCTTTGAGGCTTGAAATAGTAGTAAGAGATAATGACCCATGAAGTAGTGGAGCCTTTCTTTCCCTCTGCTCTTCCTAAAAACTAACCCCACAATCTTTGGTTTTCCTGATGCATATGTTCTCCTACACTGTTGTGAAGGAGTTGCCAGCATGCCATTTCACCTTTGTGTGTAAATATCTTAGAAAAGCAGAGGCAAGACCAGAAAGTGGATTTTCTTTGATGAGTGTGCTCTATGAAAACAGAGCAAGGCAGCTGGCCCTCTGAGGGGCGGGGAGGGAAAAACTATCTCAGGAAAGGGTGAAGAGTCTGGGTTTTAGTTATGTAAAATCCATATTTATCCAGAACAAACAATGTAAATAATTTTTTAAAATTAATTAATTAATTTATTTTACTTTACAACATTGTATTGGTTTTGCCATACATTGACTTGAATCCTCCATGGGTGTACATGTGTTCCCTATCTTGAACCCCCCTTCCACCTCCTTCCCCATCCCATTCCTCTGGGTCATCCCAGTGCAGCAGCCCCGAGCACCCTGTCTCATGCATTGAACCTGGACTGGCGATTCGTTTCACATATGATAACTTACATGTTTCAATGCCATTCTCCCATATCATCCCACCCTCGCCCCCTCTCCCACAGAGTTCAAAAGACTGTTCAATACATCTGTGTCACTTTTGCTGTCTCGCATACAGGGTTATCGTTACCATCTTTCTAAATGCCATATATATGCATTAGTATACTGTATTGGTGTTTTTCTTTCTGGCTTACTTCAGAATGCTTTGAAGTTTGAATTCTTTCTGCTTAGTTCTGTTTAATAGGCTACCGTTTCATCTACCTCATTAGAACTGATTCAAATGCATTCTTTTTAATGGCTGAGTAGTATTCCATTGTGTATATGTACCACAGCTTTCTTATCCATTCGTCTGCTGATGGACATCTAGGTTGCTTCCATGTCCTGGCTATTATAAGCAGTGCTGCGATGAACATTGGGGTGCACGTGTCTCTTTCAATTCTGGTTTCCTCAGTGTGTATGCCCAGTAGTGGGATTGCTGGGTCATATGGCAGTTATATTTCCAGTTTTTTAAGGAATCTCCACTGTTCTCCATAGTGGCTGTACTAGTTTGCTTTCCCACCAACAGTGTAAGAGGGTTCCCTTTTCTCCACACTCTCTCCAGCATTTATTGCTTGTAGACTTTTGGATAGCAGTCATTCTGACTGGCATGAAATGGTACCTCATTGTGGTTGTGATTTGCATTTCTCTTATAATGAGTGATGTTGAGCATCTTTTCATGTGTTTGTTAGCCATCTGTATGTCTTCTTTGGAGAAATGTTTGTTTGGTTCTTTGGCCCACTATTTGATTGGGTCGTTTATTTTTCTGGAATTGAGCTTCAGGAGTTGCTTGTTTATTTTTGAGATTAATTCTTTAAAGTTTATTTTGTTTCAAGGAATTCTATCCATTTATCTAAGTGCTGTGCTGTGCTTAGTCACTCAGTCATGTCTGACTCTTTGCAGCCTCATGGACTGTAGCCCACCAGGCTCCTCTGTCATGGAGATTCTCCAGGCAAGAATACTAGAGTGGGTTGCCGTGCCCTCCTCCAGGGGATCTTCCCAACCCAGGGATCAAACCCAGGTCTCCAGATTCTTTACTGTCTGATCCATGAGGGAAGCCTCTATCTATCTATACTCCATGACAAATACAGTCATTCTTTTAATTATTTAACCTTAGATAAAACAAGTTTTTTTCTGTTCTGCAACTAAATTAATTTTTTTTTCCAGGACAAATATTCCCATTTTAATAAGCTTGTCATTTCTACAAAGACTTAATAAGGAGCCATGAAATTTTTCACGTAGATTTGATTTTTCTAGATGAGAGATGATAATTTCTGATATTTGCATAGTACATTAGACATGACAGACTTTAATATTGATACATACCATTTTATTACAGACTCAAAGCCACTCAAAATGGAATTCTTTAATTCCATTATGGTAAGTAACATTCTTTGTATGATTTTAATTCTTTTATATTGTCAAGATTTGTTTTATGAACTAAGAGAGGGTTATCTTGTTTAATGTTGCATGCACACTTAAAAAATTCTGTTTTTTTTTCTATTTGGGGGTAAAATATCCTATAAAAGAGATTAGAACCCATTGGTTGATTATATTATTTAATTATTTTGTATCCTTTGAGGATTTTGTCTATAAGTTTTATTTATGACTAATAAAAACTCCACCACTATAAAAACAAAACAAAAAACCAGTTCTGTGAAATGGAGGCCAGAAGAACCATTACCCTTATTTTACTTTTTGATAGAAACATATTCACATAATATTGAGTATCTACTATGTATTATCAGCTTCCCAGGTGGTGCTAGTGGTAGGGAACCTGCCTGCCAATGCAGAAGACGTGACTCATGGGTTCCATCCTTGGGTTGGGAAGATCTCTTGGAAGAGGTCATGACAACCCACTCTAGTTTTCTTGCCTGGAGTATCCCATGGACAGAGGAACCTGGCAGGCTGCACCCCATAAGGTCACCCTGTGTGTTATCACTGTGCTATATACTTCATATACATATTTGAAGAATGCATTTCTTGCTTGTTAGAAAGTTGCATCTAATAGGACAATCAAGCATGTGGACAAATAATTAGAATATGATAAACTGATTCTGTTAACTCTGTATCATCTTACATGCAAGATACTAATGAATGTTAGAAATTGCCATTATTATCGTCAAGGATCTTATGTTTCCAGTCAACTCCAATGGGGAAATAAAGGGATAGTGTATATTTGTGCAGTAATGCTTGAGCTGAAATATAAGAAGACAATTTTACCAGGAAGACATTGTTAAGAGGGAGGAAAGCTTTCTCTAAAAAGTGATAATTTTATGCAAAAGTATGACAGCGGGCAATAGTTTAAAGTATTGTGTTTTCGTGTAACTTCATAGGAGGTGACATGCTTTTTCCAAGATCGTGCAACTCTTCCACAGTAGACATTTGGTTTGAATTCACTGTCCTTTTCATGGCATTCCTTCTCTCCAGTTGCAAATGGCCAGACTCTGCCTGTCACAATGCTTTGAGAGTCTTTAATAGAGTGGTGCCAAACCTCCCTCAAATGTGAGCTCAAAACAAATCATCTTGGATATTCTGATTCCATGCAAAATTTTTTTGCCAAGAGGAATACCTCTTTAGTAGAAAATTGAAACAGCTGTGCTCATGGAATTATTATCACAGGAGTAATTAAATATAATTGAAAAAAGTAAACCAATTTGCCATAGGTTTTAGCTATTGCATTGGATATTTAAGCTTAATGAGCTTCTTGATTCCCTAGAAGTTCTAGTAGACTGCCCTCTAAAATATGGTTTTGCTTGGCAATTTATCTCTGTTCACCTCTCCAATTTGAAAGGGAAACCAACCAAGTTGCTCTAATCAGGACTAAAATAATGAAGGCTGGTCAATTTATAATCAAATTATTATTACTGTTGGGTCCAGATTAATTTGGTGTAAATTTATGAGCGAGTTACCTTTGAGCAATAATTAGCTCATCATCTCAGAACTTATTATCATGTTTCTGAAGCTGGTTAGAGGATACAGTCTCTTGCTTAGAGTCAAGAGTCTTATTTCAGATGTTCTGGTAATTTTTAGTAGTATGGTTAGAAACAGTGAATATTTTCATATACCTGTTGGCCATTTGTATGTCTTCTTTAGAAAAGTGGCTATTTATGTCTTCTGCCCATTTTAATTGAGTTGTTTGCTTTTAATATTGAGTTATATTAGATTCTTATATATTTTGGATATTAACTTCTTATTGATACTATCTGTAGATGGTTGTTGTTCAGTCACTAAGTCATTTCCATCTGTTTGCAACCCCAAGGCCTGCAGCACCCAGGCACCTCTGTCCTCCACTATCTCCCAAAGTTTGCTCAGATTCATGTCCATTGAGTTGGTGATGCTAGCTAACCACATCTCATCCTCTGTTGTCCCTTTGTTCTGTTGCCTTCAACCTATCCCATTATCAGGATCTTTCCCAGTGAGTCATCTATTTGCATCAGGTGGCCAAAATATTGTGAGCTTTAGCTTCAGCATCAGTCCTTCTAATGAATATTTAGGGTTGATTTCCTTTTGAATGAATTGACTTCCATCTGAATGCAGAGGTCCAAAGAATAGCAAGGAGAGATAAGAAAGACTTCCTCAGCAATTAATGCAAAGAAATAGAGGAAAACAATAGAATGGGAAAGACTAGAAATCTCTTCAAGAAAATTAGAGATACCAAGGGAACATTTCTTGCCAAAATAAGCTCAATAAAGGACAGAAATGTTATGGACCTAACAGAAGCAGGAGATATTAAAAAGAGGTGGCAAGAATACACAGAATTGTTCAAAAAAGACATTAACGACCCAGATAATCATGATAGTGTGATCACTCACACTCATCTAGAGCCAGACATCCTGGAATGTGAAGTCAAGTGGGCCTTAGGAAGCATCACTGCGAATAAAGCTAGCGGAGGTGATGGAATTCCAGTTGAGCTATTTCAAATCCTGAAAGATGATGCTGTGAAAGTGCTACACTCAATATGTCAGCAAATTTGGAAAACTCAGCAGTGGCCACAGGACTGGAAAAGGTCCATTTTCATTCCAGTCCCAAAGAAAGGCAATGACAAAGAATGCTCAAACTACTGCACAATTGCACTCATCTCACACGCTAGTAAAGCAATACTCAAAATTCTCCAAGCCAGGCTTCAGCAATAGGTGAACTATGAACTTCCAGATGTTCAAACTGGTTTTAGAAAAGGCAGAAGAACCAGAGATCAAATTGCCAACATCTGCTGGATCATCAAAAAAGCAAGAGAGTTCCAGAAAAGCATCTATTTCTACTTTATTGACTACGCCAAAGCCTTCGACTGTGTGGATCACAATAAACTGTGGAAAATTCTGAAAGAGATGGGAATGCCAGACCACCTGACCTGCCTCTTGAGAAACCTGTATGCAGGTCAGGAAGCAACAGTTAGAACTGGACATGGAACGACAGACTGGTTCCAAATAAGTAAAGGAGTATGTCAAGGCTGTATATTGTCACCCTGCTTATTTAACTTATATGCAGAGTACATCATGAGAAATGTTGGGCTGGAGGAAGCACAAGCTGGAGTCAAGATTTCCAGGAGAAATATCAATAACCTCAGATATGCAGATGATACCACCCTTATGCTGGAAAGCAAAGAAGAACTAAAGAGCCTCTTGATGAAAGTGAAAGAGGAGAGTGAAAAAGTTGGCTTAAAGCTCAACATTCAGAAAACTATCATGGCATCTGGTCCCATCACTTCGTGGCAAATAGATGGGGAAACAGTGACTGACTTTATTTTTCTGGGCTCCAAAATCACTGCAGATGGTGATTGCAGCCATGAAATTAAAAGACGCTTACTCCTTGGAACGGAAGTTTTGACCAACCTAGACAGTATATTAAAAAACAGAGACATTACTTTGCCAACAAAGGTCTGTCTTGTCAAGGCTATGGTTTTTTTTCCAGTGGTTATGTATGGATGTGAGAGTTGCACTATAAAGAAAGCTGAGCGCCCAAGAATTGATGCTTTTGAGCTATGGTGTTGAAGACTCTTTTTTTTTTTCTTTTTCTTTTTTTTAATTTAATTTTATTTATTTATTTATTTTTTTATTATTATTATTTTTTTTCCAGTGGGTTTTGTCATACATTGATATGAATCAGCCATGGATTTACATGTATTCCCAATCCCGATCCCCCCTCCCACCTCCCTCTCCACCCGATTCCTCTGGGTCTTCCCAGTGCACCAGGCCGGAGCACTTGTCTCATGCATCCCACCTGGGCTGGTGATCTGTTTCACCATAGATAGTATACATGCTGTTCTTTTGAAATATCCCACCCTCACATTCTCCCACAAAGTTCAAAAGTCTGTTCTGTATTTCTGTGTCTCTTTTTCTGTTTTGCATATAGGGTTATCGTTATCACCTTTCTAAATTCCATATATATGTGTTAGTATACTGTATTGGTCTTTGTCTTTCTGGCTTACTTCACTCTGTATAATGGGCTCCAGTTTCATCCATCTCATTAGGACTGGTTCAAATGAATTCTTTTTAATGGCTGAGTAATATTCCATGGTGTATATGTACCACAGCTTCCTTATCCATTCATCTGCTGATGGGCATCTAGGTTGCTTCCATGTCCTGGCTATTATAAACAGTGCTGCGATGAACATTGGGGTGCACGTGTCTCTTTCAGATCTGGTTTCCTCAGTGTGTATGCCCAGAAGTGGTATTGCTGGGTCATATGGCAGTTCTATTTCCAGTTTTTTAAGAAATCTCCACACTGTTTTCCATAGCGGCTGTACTAGTTTGCATTCCCACCAACAGTGTAAGAGGGTTCCCTTTTCTCCACACTCTCTCCAGCATTTATTGCTTGTATACTTTTGGATAGCAGCCATCCTGACTGGCGAGTAATGGTACCTCATTGTGGTTTTGATTTGCATTTCTCTAATAATGAGTGATGTTGAGCATCTTTTCATGTGTTTGTTAGCCATCTGTATGTCTTCTTTGGAGAAATGTCTGTTTAGTTCTTTGGCCCATTTTTTGATTGGGTCATTTATTTTTCTGGAATTGAGCTGCAGGAGTTGCTTGTATATTTTTGAGATTAATCCTTTGTCTGTTTCTTCATTTGCTATTATTTCCTCCCAATCTGAGGGCTGTCTTTTCACCTTACTTATAGTTTCCTTTGTAGTGCAAAAGCTTTTAAGTTTCATTAGGTCCCATTTGTTTACTTTTGCTTTTATTTCCAATATTCTGGGAGGTGGGTCATAGAGGATCTTGCTGTGATTTATGTCAGAGAGTGTTTTGCCTATGTTCTCCTCTAGGAGTTTTATAGTTTCTGGTCTTACATTTAGATCTTTAATTCACGTTGAGTTTATTTTTGTGTATGGTGTTAGAAAGTGTTCTAGTTTCATTCTTTTACAAGTGGTTGACCAGTTTTCCCAGCACCACTTGTTAAAGAGGTTGTCTTTTTTCCATTGTATATCCTTGCCTCCTTTGTCAAAGATAAGGTGTCCATAGGTTCGTGGATTTATCTCTGGGCTTTCTATTCTGTTCCATTGATCTATATTTCTGTCTTTGTGCCAGTACCATACTGTCTTGATGACTGTGGCTTTGTAGTAGAGTCTGAAGTCAGGCAGGTTGATTCCTCCAGTTCCATTCTTCTTTCTCAAGATTATTTTGGCTATTCGAGGTTTTTTGTATTTCCATACAAATTGTGAAATTCTTTGGTCTAGTTCTGTGAAAAATACCGTTGGTAGCTTGATAGGGATTGCATTGAATCTATAGACTGCTTTCGGTAGAATAGCCATTTTGACAATATTGATTCTTCCAATCCATGAACACGGTATGTTTCTCCATCTGTTTGTGTCCTCTTTGATTTCTTTCATCAGTGTTTTATAGTTTTCTATGTATAGGTCCTTTGTTTCTTTAGGTAGATATACTCCTAAGTATTTTATTCTTTTTGTTGCAATGGTGAATGGTATTGTTTCCTTAATTTCTCTTTCTGTTTTTTCATTGTTAGTATATAGGAATGCAAGGGATTTCTGTGTGTTAATTTTATATCCTGCAACTTTACTATATTCATTGATTAGCTCTAGTAATTTTCTGGTAGAGTCTTTAGGGTTTTCTATATAGAGGATCATGTCATCTGCAAACAGTGAGAGTTTTACTTCTTCTTTTCCTATCTGGATTCCTTTTACTTCTTTTTCTGCTCTGATTGCTGTGGCCAGAACTTCCAACACTATGTTGAATAGTAGTGGTGAGAGTGGGCACCCTTGTCTTGTTCCTGATTTCAGGGGAAATGCCTTCAATTTTTCACCATTGAGGGTGATGCTTGCTGTGGGTTTGTCATATATAGCTTTTATTATGTTGAGGTATGTTCCTTCTATTCCTGCTTTTTGGAGAGTTTTAATCATAAATGAGTGTTGAATTTTGTCAAAGGCTTTCTCTGCATCTATTGAGATAATCATATGGTTTTTATCTTTCAATTTGTTAATGTGGTGTATTACATTGATTGATTTGCAGATATTAAAGAATCCTTGCATTCCTGGGATAAAGCCCACTTGGTCATGGTGTATGATTTTTTTAATATGTTGTTGGATTCTGTTTGCTAGAATTTTGTTAAGGATTTTTGCATCTATGTTCATCAGTGATATTGGCCTGTAGTTTTCTTTTTTTGTGGCATCTTTGTCTGGTTTTGGAATTAGGGTGATGGTGGCCTCATAGAATGAGTTTGGAAGCTTACCTTCATCTGCAATTTTCTGGAAGAGTTTGAGTAAGATAGGTGTTAGCTCTTCTCTAAATTTTTGGTAGAATTCAGCTGTGAAGCCATCTGGTCCTGGGCTTTTGTTTGCTGGAAGATTTTTGATGACAGTTTCGATTTCCTTGCTTGTGATGGGTCTGTTAAGATCTTCTATTTCTTCCTGGTTCAGTTTTGGAAAGTTATACTTTTCTAAGAATTTGTCCATTTCATCCAAGTTGTCCATTTTATTGGCATAGAGCTGCTGGTAGTAGTCTCTTATGATCCTTTGTATTTCAGTGTTGTCTGTTGTGATCTCTCCATTTTCATTTCTAATTTTGTTAATTTGGTTTTTCTCTCTTTGTTTCTTAATGAGTCTTGCTAATGGTTTGTCAATTTTGTTTATTTTTTCAAAAAACCAGCTTTTAGCTTTGTTGATTTTTGCTATGGTCTCTTTAATTTCTTTTGCATTGATTTCTGCCCTGATTTTTAAGATTTCTTTCCTTCTGCTAACTCTGGGGTTCTTCATTTCTTCCTTCTCTAATTGCTTTAGGTGTAGAGTTAGGTTATTTATTTGGTTTTTTTCTTGTTTCTTGATGTAAGCCTGTAATGCTATGAACCTTCCCCTTAGCACTGCTTTTACAGTGTCCCATAGGTTTTGGGTTGTTGTGTTTTCATTTTCATTCATTTCTATACATATTTTGATTTCTTTTTTGATTTCTTCTATGATTTGTTGGTTATTCAGAAGCGTGTTATTTAGCCTCCATATGTTTGAAGTTTTAACAATTTTTTTCCTGTAATTGAGATCTAATCTTACTGCACTGTGGTCAGAAAAGATGACTGGAATGATTTCAATTTTTTTGAATTTTCCAAGACCAGATTTATGGCCCAGGATGTGATCTATTCTGGAGAAGGTTCCGTGTGCACTTGAGAAAAAGGTGAAGTTGATTGTTTTGGGGTGAAATGTCCTATAGATATCAATTAGGTCTAGCTGGTCCATTGTGTCATTTAAGGTTTGTGTTTCCTTGTTAATTTTCTGTTTAGTTGATCTATCCATAGTTGTGAGTGGGGTATTAAAGTCTCCCACTATTATTGTGTTACTATTAATTTCCTCTTTCATACTCGTTAGCGTTTGCCATACATATTGCGGTGCTCCTATGTTGGGTGCATATATATTTATAATTGTTATATCTTCTTCTTTGATTGATCCTTTGATCATTATGTAGTGTCCTTCTTTGTCTCTTTTCACATCCTTTATTTGAAAGTCTATTTTATCTGATATGAGTATTGCGACTCCTGCTTTCTTTTGGTCTCCGTTTGCATGAAATATTTTTTTCCAGCCCTTCACTTTTAGTCTGTATGTGTCTCTTGTTTTGAGGTGGGTCTCTTGTAGACAGCATATATAGGGGTCTTGTTTTTGTATCCATTCAGCCAATCTTTGTCTTTTGGTTGGGGCATTCAACCCATTTACATTTAGGGTAATTATTGATAGGTGTGGTCCCGTTGCCATTTACTTTGTTGTTTTGGGTTCACGTTTATACAACCTTTCTGTATTTCCTGTCTAGAGAAGATCCTTTAGCATTTGTTGAAGAGCTGGTTTGGTGGTGCTGAATTCTCTCAGCTTTTGCTTATCTGTAAAGCTTTTGAATTCTCCTTCATATCTGAATGAGACCCTTGCTGGATACAGTAATCTAGGTTGTAGGTTATTCTCTTTCATTACTTTCAGTACGTCCTGCCATTCCCTTCTGGCCTGGAGGGTTTCTATTGATAGATCAGCTGTTATCCTTATGGGAATCCCTTTGTGTGTTATTTGTTGTTTTTCCCTTGCTGCTTTTAATATTTGTTCTTTGTGTTTGATCTTTGTTAATTTGATTAATATGTGTCTTGGGGTGTTTCGCCTTGGGTTTATCCTGTTTGGGACTCTCTGGGTTTCTTGGATTTGGGTGGCTATTTCCTTCCCCATTTTAGGGAAGTTTTCAGCTATTATCTCCTCGAGTATTTTCTCATGGCCTCTCTTTTTGTCTTCTTCTTCTGGAACTCCTATGATTCTAATGTTGGGGCGTTTCACAGTGTCCCAGAGGTCCCTGAGATTGTCCTCATTTCTTTTGATCCTTTTTTCTTTTTTCCCCTCTGCTTCATTTATTTCCACCATTTTATCTTCTACCTCACTTATCCTATCTTCTGCCTCCATTATTCTACTCTTGGTTCCCTCCAAAGTGTTTTTGATCTCATTCATTGCATTATTCATTTTTAATTGACTCTTTTTTATTTCTTCTAGGTCTTTATTAAACAGTTTTTGAATCTTTTCAATCTTTGTTTCCAGGCTATTTATCTGTAACTCCATTTTGTTTTCAAGATTTTGGATCATTTTTATTATCATTATTCTAAATTCTTTTTCAGGTAGATTCCCTATCTCCTCCTCTTTTGTTTGACTTGGTGGGCATTTTTCATGTTCCTTTACCTGTTGGGTATTTCTTTGCCTTTTCATCTTGTTTAGATTGCTGTATCTGGAGTGGGCTTTCTGTATTCTGGAGGTCTGTGGTTCCTTTTTATTGTGGAGGATTAACCCAGTGGGTGGGGTTAGACGATTGGCTTGTCAAGATTTCCTGGTTAGGGGAGCTTGCGTCAGTGTTCTGGTGCGTGGAACTTGATTTCTTTTCTTTGGAGAGCAATGGAGTGCCCAGTAATGAGTTTTGAGATGGGTCTATGTGTTAGGTGTGTCCTTGGGCAGCCTGTATGTTGATGTTCAGGGCTATGTTCCTGCGTTGCTGGAGAATTTGCGTGGTATGTCTTGCTCTAAAACTTATTGGCTCTTGGGTGGTGGTTGGTTTCAGTGTAGGTATGGAGGCTTTTGGATGGTCACTTATTACTTAAAGTTCCATGTAGTCAGGAGTTTTCTGGTGTTCTCAGGTTTTGGGCTTAAGTTTCCTGCCTCTGGATTTCAGTTTTCTTCTTCCTGTAGTCTCAGGACTTCTCCAACTATACAGCCCTGATAAGAAAACTTCTAGGTTAATGGCTAAAAGATTCTCCCCCGTTAGGGACACCCAGAGAGGTTCACAGAGTTACATGAAGAAGAGGATAGGGAGGAGGGAGATAGAGATGAACAGGAGGAGAAAAAGGGGGACTCAAGAGGAGAGAGACAGATCTACGCAGCTGTCTGTTCCCAGAGTGTTCTCCGTAGCCCAGTCACCTACAAGGATTCACAGAATTGGATTGGGAAGAGAAGGGGAAAGGAGGAAATAGAGGTGTTCTGAGGTAGAAAACAGAGAGTCAAGATTGGGAGATAATAATCTTCGGTTTAAAAATAGGGCTTCTCTTCTTCTTCTTTTTTTTTTTGTAAGGTTATAGTGTATTGAAAATGAAAATTAAGGAGTAGTAGAGGAGTACTAGAGGACTTTAAAAGAAATAAGAGAAAAAGAAAAATAGAAAATAGAAGAGAAAAAGGAAAGAAAAAAAAAAAAGAAAGAAAGAAAAAGAAAAAAAAGAAAAAAAAAAAAAAAAGAAAAAAATTTTTTTTTTTCCCCCCTAATTAAAAAAATCGTAAAAGTCTGTGGAAATGAAAGTTAAGGAGTAATGGGGGAGTAATAGGGGATTTTAAAGGAAAATAAAAGAGAAGAAAGAAAAAAGAAAAAAAAGAAAAAAAGAAAAAAAAAAAAGAAAAAAGTAAAATTATATCTAGGAATTTCTCTGGAGCTGTTGTGGTCAGTGTGGGTTCGGCTCAGTTTCAGATAGCTCCTCGTTCCAGCTTACGCTTCTCGATATCTACAGGCCCCTCCGGTGTAGTCAGCGTTTCCTAGAGGGATTTTAATCTGTTGCACCAGTCCCTTCTGAAGCGGTTCCCTTTGTTTATTTGGCTTCTGTTTGCCGGTCTCTTCAGAGCCTCATTTCCGCCCTGACACAGGCGGGCGGAGGTGGACTCTTATTCAGGTAGCTAGTTCCGTCGCTCTGCGGGGCAGGGAGGGGCTGGCGCTGCAGGGAGAGGCTGGCGCTATGGGGACGGGCTTGCGCCGCGGGGATGGGCTGGGGCTGCCGGGAGGGGCTGACGCTGCTTTCTCCGTCTGTGCTGCTCAGGCTCCCGGCTGTTCTGTATGGAGCGCGCCCCGCGCTGCGCGAGGTTCCAGCCCTCGGGTGTTCCACAAAAGCGCGGAAGGAAAAGCTGCACCTGCTCTCTGTGCCTTCCCGGTCAGAGCGGTCCAGGCAGCCAGGGGCTTGGTGGGCGCACTCTACCCAGGTGTGGCGCGCCCCCTCCCTTCCGCGGACCCAGTCTCAGTTTCCGCTGGCGCCAGTCGGGCGCGCGCGCCTTCCGCCCTCCGCGTCCCCATCCCCAGTCCCCGCCCGCGCCGGTCGGCTGCCTGCGCCCTGTGTCTCACCGCGACCTTCCCCTCCCCCCTGCCTCCTGCCTCCGGCGGGGCTGGGCCGGTCCGCAGCCTGCGAGCTCCTCTCTGGACCCTCTCGGTCTCTTTGTTCTGCGAACGCCCGGCAGTGTGTTCGGGCCGGTTAATTTTCTCTCTCTCTTTTGGTCTCCCACAGTTCAAGTTGGCAACTCACAGAAGTTCCCTCCGATTGTCCTCAGGGCACTCGGGCCCGGACCCTACCCCAAGCAATGCCGCCTAAGAGCTCCCGGGATGGATCTCCGTCCTTAGCTCTTTTGTCTCACTTTTTATCTTTTATATTTTGTCCTACCTCCTTTCGAAGACAATGGGCTGCTTTTCTGGGAGCCTGATGACCTCAGCTAGCAATCCGAAGTTGTTTTGCGAAGTTTGCTCTGCGTTCAGTTATTCTTTTGATGAATTTGTAGGAGAGAAAGTGGTCTCCCCGTCCTACTCCTCCGCCATCTTGGCTCCTCCGCCGAGAAGACTCTTGAGGGTCCCTTGGACTGCAAGGAGATCCAATCAGTCCATCCTAAATGAATAAGTCCTGGGCGTCCATTGGAAGGACTGATGTTGAAGCTGAAACTGCAATACTTTGGCCACCTGATGCAAAGAGCTGACTCATTTGAAAAGACCCTGATGCTGGGAAAAATTGAAGGCAGGAGGAGAAGGGGATGACAGAGGATGAGATGGTTGGATGGCATCACCGACTTAATGGACATTGGTTTGGGTGGACTCTGGGAGTTGGTGATGGACAGAGTGTCCTGGTGTGCTGTGGTTCATGGGGTCGCAAAGAGTTGGACACGACTGAGCAACTGAACTGAACTGATTCCCTTTAGGATTAACTGGTTTGATCTGCTTCTTGTCAAGGGTCTCTTAAGAAGCTTTTCCAGCACTGCAACTCAGAAGCATCAGTTCTTTGGTGCTTGAGTTAGTTCAGTTCAGTCGTTCAGCCATGTGCAACTCTTTGTGATTCCATGGACTGTAGCATGCCGGGCTTCCAGGTTCATTACCAAATCCCAGAGTTTACTCAGACTCATGTCCATTGAGTCGGTAATACCATACAACCATCTCATCCTCTGTCTTCCCTTTCTCCTCCCACCTTCAATCTTCTCTAACATCAGGGTCTTTTCCAAAGAGTTAGTTCTTCACATTAAGTGGCCAACATATTGGAGCTTCAGCAATCATCAGTCCTTCCAAAGAATATTTCAGGAGCAATTTCCTTTAGGATTGACTGGTTGGATCTCTTTGCTGTCCTAGGGACTCTCAAGAGTCTTCTCTAACACCACAGTTCTAAAGCATCAATTCTTCAGTGCTCAGCTTTCTTTATATTCCAACTCTCACATCCATACATGACTACTGGAAAAACTATAGCTTTGACTAGACAGATCTTTGTCGGCAAAGTAGTGTCTCTGCTTTTAACATGTTGTCTAGGCTGGTCATAGCTATTCTTTCAATGAGCAAGCATCTTTTAATTTCATGGCTGCAGTCACCATGTGCATTGATTTTGGAGCCCAAGAAAATAAAGTCTGTCACTGTCCCTATTGTTTCTTCATATATTTACCATGAGGTGATTGGACCAGATGTCATGATCTTAGGCTTTTGAATGTTGAGTTTTAGGCCAGCTTTTTCACTCTCTTTCACTTTCATCAAGAGGTTCTTTAGTTCCTCTTCTTTTTCTGGTGGTGTCATCTGCATATTTGAGGTTATTGATATTTCTCCCAGAAATCTTGATTCCAACTTATGCTTCATCCCACCCAGTATTTTGCATGATGTACTCTGCATATAAGTTAAATAAGCAGGGTGATACAGCCTTGGCATACTCCTTTCCCAATTTTGAACCAGTCCATTGTTCCATGTCTGGTTCTAACTGATGCTTTTTGACCTGAATACAGATTTCTCAGGAAGCAGGTAAGGCAGTCTGTTATTCTGATCTCTTTAAGATTTTTCCAGTTTTTTTGTGATCCAACAGTCAAAGACTTTAGGATAGTCAATAAAACTGAAGTAGATATTTTTCTAGAACTCTCTTGCTTTTTCTATGATCCAATGGATGTAGGCAATTTGATCTCTGGTTCCTCTGCCTATTTTAAATGCAGTTTGAACATTTGGAAGTTCTTGGTACACACACTGTTGAAGCTTCATTTGGAGAACTTTGCTAGCGTGTGAGATGAGTGCAATTGTGTGGTAGTTTGAACATTCTTTGGCATTGCCTTTCTTTGAGATTGGAATGAAAACTGACCTTTTCCAGTCCTGTGGCCACCGCAGAGTTTCCCACATTTGCAGGCATGTTGAGTATAGCACTTTCACAGCATCATCTTTTAGGATTTGAAATAGCTCAACTGGAATTCCATCACCTCCACTAGCTTTGTTCATAGTAATACTTCCTAAGGGTCACTTGACTTCACATTCCAAGATGTTTGGTTATAATTGAGTAATCACTCTATCATGGTTATCTGGGTCATTAAAATCTTTTTTGTTTAGTTCCTTTGTGTATTCTGTTTATTTTGTATAGTTCTTCATTGCTGAGCTTGCTTTACTTGCAAATATTTTCTCCTGTTCAATAAGTTGCCTTTTTATTTCAAGAGTGGGTTTTTTTCACTGCATAACAGATTTTATTAGGCCTCATTTTTTTTTTTTTTGTTTCGGTTTTATGCCTCTCTCTTTTGATCCAAAAATATTGGTATATGTCAAAATGTGTTCTGCCTATGCTTTTTTCCTAGGAGATTTATGGTTTCTGGTCTTACATTAATGTCTTTAATCAATTTTCAGTTAATTTTTCTATATGGTGTAAGAAGACATTCTAATTTCATTCTTTTATATGTAGCTGTCCAGTTTTCCCAGCACTACTTAGTCAAGAGACTGTTTTTGTCCATTATATATTCTTCCCTCCTTTGTCATCGACTAATTGCCCATAAATGTGCAGATTTATTTCCAGCCTCTCTGTTCGGTTCCATTGATTTGTTTTGTGCTAGTACCATGCTAGATTTTTAGTGTTGTCTGAATTCAAGAAAATTTACATGTCCAGCTTTGTTTTTTCCTAAAGATTTCATTGGCAATTCAGATTGTTTTGTTGGTCCATATAATATTTAGAATTATTCTAGTTCAGTGAAAAATATCATGGAAATTTTGATAGTTCAGTTCAGTCACTCAGTCATATCTGACTCTTTGTGACCCCATGGACTGCAGCACACCAGGATTCCCTGTCCGTCACCAACTCCCAGAGTTTACTCAAACTCATGTCCATCGAGTCAGTGATGCCATGCAATCATCTCATCCTCTGTCATCCCCTTCTCCTCCTGCCTTCAATCTTTCCCAGCATCAGAGTCTTTTCCAATGAGTCAGTTCTTTGCATCAGGTGGCCAAAGTATTGGAATTTCAGCTTCAACATCAGTCCTTCCAAAGGATTTTCAGGACTGATTTCTTTTAGGCTGGACTGGTTGGATCTCCTTGCAGTCCAAGGGACTTTCAAGAGTCTTCTCCACCACCACAGTTCAAAAGCATCAATTCTTGGGCACTCAGCTTTCTTTATGGTCCAACTCTCACATCCATACATGACTACTGGAAAGCTATTACATAGCTTTGACTAGACAGAGAAAGTATTGTCTCTGTTTTTTAATATGCTGTCTAGTTTGGTCATAGCTTTTCTTCCAAGGAGCAAGTGTCTTAATTTCATGTCTGCAGTCACCATCTGCAGTGATTGCTTTGGGTAGTGCGGATGTTTTAGCAATTTTAATTCTTCCCTTTCAAGACAATGGGTTATCTTTCCATTTCTTTGTATCATTTTCACATTCCTTCTTTAATGTTTTACAGTTTTCAGAGTTTAGGTCTTTTACTTCCTTACTTAAGTTTATTCGTATGTGAAAGTTTCCTATTGTTCTTTTAGAGTACATTATTTGGGACATAGTGTCTCCCTGTCCCCAGTGGCTTTAGTGAGAGTGTTGGATTTTATGAGAATGCAAGTTGCATCTTGTGCTTTCCTCATGGCTTAGCTAGTAAAGAATCTGCCTGCAATGCAGGAGACCTGGGTTCAACCCCTGGGTTGTGAAGAGCCCCTGGAGAAGGGAAAGGCTACCAATTCCAGTATTCTGGCCTGGAGAATCCCATGGACTACACAATTGCAAAGAGTTGGACACGACTGATCGACTTTCACTTCTCAAGTTGCATCTTTCTTCAGGGTGTGCTGTCAGCTGTCACCTTGATTGGAGGGGCTACCAATTCCAGTATTCTGGCCTGGAGAATCCCATGGACTACACAGTTGCAAAGAGTTGGACACGACTGATCGACTTTCACTTCTCAAGTTGCATCTTTCTTCAGGGTGTGCTGTCAGCTGTCACCTTGATTGGAGGGCCAGAGCCAGATGTGAGCCAGAGTTTCACCTATGTTCAGTGGCTGTACTCACTCCATCAGGGACAGTGTCAGGCCCCAAGTTACTGTAGCAGAAAGCCCTTGGTTGGATTTCAGTGTGTTCAGTTTCTTTCAAGTGTGTGCTCTTTCCCTCCTGAGCACTACACCCTCAATCAAGAGCAGTGCTGGCACGGGCACTCGGCGCAGACCAGGGTGTGGGCTGTGACGGCGATGCCCTCTGGCTGCTGTTGGTATTCTAGACTGTCTCTGATGCGCCACCTGTATAAACACTAGCATTTATGCCCCACCCTGCTCAGTTGTCTCTTTGGGTTTGAGCTGCATCAGTGTCTCATAGCCAGAGTCTTTCCTTGATCATAGCAACTTTCAGTCCAGGGTGAAACGAGCTGAGGCAAGCAGGGCTGGAGTATTTGCTCAGCTCGGGCTGTGGTGTGTGTGGGGGCTAAGGGCAGTGTGGGATACCAGCCAGCCACCTTCGGGTTTAAATGTGCCCTCCATGCACTGCCCAGGGAGCAAGTAAATGTTCATGCATTCCTCATGAAAAGAGTCCAGGCTTTTCTTAGGCCTCCTGCTAGTCCCATAGCCCTCCAACCAGCCAAGTGGACTTATCTTTTCTTTGTTGGACCCCTGGGCTGGGGCACCCAATATGTGGCTGAAACCGCTCACTCCTCAGGGAAGATGTCCATTCATACAGTTTCCATTTTCCTCCACGCCCTCTCCCAAGGGAAGGGGTCCTGAACTGATGGCTTCTGTCTTCTTCTTGCACATGGACCTTTCTTACAGCCTTGGTTATGCAGGAAGTCTTTCTCTCAATCTCCAGCTAGTTTTCAGTGAGAATTTTTCTACATGTAGATGTGTATTTGATATGTTCCTGGGGATTAGGGGTGATTTCTGTGTCCTTCTGCTCTGCCATCTTGACCTGAGTTAATCATGGTCCCACTTTAATAATAGATTTCTGGTTTTGAATTTAACTATGGATGTTTACTGACCTCATCTCTTGAGGCCTCATTTGCCTCAGTGAGATGCTTGTGCTCTTCGCTCCTCTTCTCCATTGAGAGAAGCTGTTGAGCGATTCAGGCTTGCATCTTTGGGATGGTCCGGGGTGCCATGGAAACCATCACAGTGAGGACCCAGGTGTCCACATTCAACTAGTTTCTTAGAGAAAGTGAAGTAAAAGCTCCTGTGCTGCCAGTTTGAGCAAAATGCAGTAATTTCCAAGAGGGAGTTGGCTGTAGCTTTTCCTAAGGTGGTTATGGCCAAGTCAATGCAAACCCAGTATTTTTTTACTCATGCACATTTTAAAACATTAAGTTAAAAATGACAGGAATATTTTAACTATCACATGCTGGATGCAGTTCGTAAAATATATGGGAAATTAGTATAGATATCTCTGCTTGGAAGAGCAGGGTTCCTAAGATCCATAGTGCCATGAGGCATTATCTTGCTTATGAGCAGTCAGCGGTCATTTTGTGTGAATGTAGGAAGTTTCTGTCCTTTGGCAATTCATCATTAACCCCACAGATAAAACCCCTATACAGAATTCTCTGTTTTGAAAAATACTTTTGGTTGCCAATACCGCAGGATCAATAAAAACATTCAAAATGAGTTGTTAGCCAGCTATTTTACATTCACAATATGAATTGAGAATTTATGTGCACAGAGTGGAGTTAAGTGGTTAAGGATGCTGCATGGGCCATCTCCTTAAACCCCACCCACCTCATGTGAAATCTTCTTATAAATAAAGGAAGCTGAAGCAGAGAGAAGGTAAGTCCGCACAGTGAGTAAGTGGAGCAGTAGATTGTAAATCTGGGAGGATGTGATTCCAAAGTTCACACTCTCAATCTTCGTGCTTTCCTGGCACCTGCCAGGTATGGTGTTCATAATCAAGCACCAGAGGAAACATATCCATCCTTCTCACTTCTTCATTTCTGCAAAAAGCATGGCTCTCTTACCAGGCACCCCTAGTGCGTGTATGACTAACCACTTTCACAGTTATTGATCCTACTCTCCTGGTGGGGAACATGCTGAAATTGGGTCTTATAGACCGGCTGCTGCTGTGAGGGGGCTTTGAATCGACCTGGGTTTTATCTCCTCGTAGTTACCTCTCAGAATAAACTACTCACTTTAACTCTGGTATCAGGGGATAAAGAAAACATCTTATGTTACAGTATGTCTAGGTAATTTGGACCACAGAATAAAGGGCAGATCTTTATCTTGGCTCTTGGCGGCATCAGTCATCTGGCTATCTGTAAGCTTTTCAGTCGAATCCTTAACTCTCCTCTTCGTCTACCATATACTGCAAGTTTATTTGGATTACCACATGGCCAGGAGACTAGAAATGATGTTCTAAAGAATTAGGTTCTTTAGTTCCCAACTACACCTGTTAAGAGAGTAAGAGGAATAACATTTGTCAAATATAAGTGTTGGTTTGCTGATGAGTCCAATGCTTTCCGAACTTATTAACCTATTTACAACAATGAGAAGAGGTTTGTCATCATCTAATACAAAAAATAACTTCTTTTATGAACTAAGAATTCTATGCTACTTTTAACCCAGTAAAGACCTACTGTATATCACACAGAACTCTGCTCAATGTTATGTGGCAGCTATGGATGAGAGGGAAGTTTCAGGGAGAATGGATACAGGTATATGTATGGCTGAGTAACTTCACTGTTCCCCTAAACTATCACAACATTGTTAATCAGCTATACCCCCCCAAAAAATAAAGTTATGTTTTAAAAAGGAATTCTATGCCCTTTTTATGGCACTGGAACATTAGGTGACCAAGACCCAGGAGGCTATTCTTATATCCTGAGGAGAGCTTAATCTTACTTCTACTGTGAGAGACCTAGAATTAGCTATTGACTGAAGTAACCACTTTTTACTTTTATGCTTTGAAACATTAGACACATAAACCTGTAATCACAGTAAAATTTTAAAGTCATAAAATATTTACCATGCCATGTCTAAGACAGATGACATATAGTGTATTACTCAACAGTTTAGTAAATTGTAGATACAGACACTTAAATTGAAGTTTTCAAGTGAAAACAAACCTTTCCTTAACAATAGTCCTTTTATCTGGACAGTTTTTATTTTTATTTTGAAAGGTGTTTTCTGCACATCTTTTAGAAGATAGACATAAATCTAGGCTATAATACTTTCTGACAGGCATTTGTAGATATTCTGTCTTTTGACTGTATCATTTCTCTAGATTCCTGCTGTTCCTTACAGAGTGTGGCTGCCTCATAAGAGGCTGTTTCTAAGAACCTATTTGCTAAATGAATAAACTATTTTTAAAGTGAATTTCTCAAAGTTCTGAGCAACTCCCCTACTGTTTTGGTGTTTCAATGAAAGGACTGGCTACATCAATACATTCCTAGTCTCTGAGAAATAAGTACATAGCTGTAGGCATTGCTAAAATATGAACATGTCAGTAACTTTTCCTTTGTAGATTACTGAAACTGTTTACTTGCTTTTCTGTTTTATTCATTTTCTCTTTTTTTTTTTTTGGGGGGGGGGCTCCCCCGGGGCGTCGACGACCTGCGCCCCTGCCACCCCGGGGCTGCTCCCCCATTTTCTCTTTAAATCATATTGTGTCTGCTACTTTTTCCTTGTTCTACAATGATTTCTTTTCTCTTTTTCTTTCTTGCAGTATCCACAGTTATCAAAGTATTTATATGTGTTTAATAGTACAGAAGCTTTAGAAGAAAAGAAAAATATACTTGCAAAGAAGAAAGTGAAAGAGTTGAGAATTTTGGATCCCAAAGCAGCACAGAATCTTTCTATCTTCCTAGGATCATATGGTATGCCATATGAAGAAATAAATAACCTCCACTTATTCTGGAGGTTAATGAAGACATGCTGAGTGAGCCCTTAATTCAAAATCTTGTAAAACATCTTCCTGAGAAGAAGGTACTCAATGAACTAGCAGAGCTAAAGAATGAATATGATGACCTCTGTGAACCTGAGCAGTTTGGAGTTGTGATGAGCTCAGTGAAAATGTTGCAGCCTTGTCTCAATAGCATTCTTTTCAGGCTCACATTTGTAGAACATGTCAATAGCAGCAAACCAAGCGTCATAGCAGTAACACTGGCCTGTGAAGAATGGAAGAAAAGTGAAAGCTTTAACAGACTTTTAGAGTTAGTTCTTTTGGTTGGAAACTACATGAACTCAGGCTCAAGAAGTGCCCAGTCTTTGGATTTTAAGATCAACTTTTTTTGTAAGGTAAGAGAACATCTTATAATGTCAGTTTACAATAATTTTCTCATCTATGAGAGGGAAGTCACTTTAAACACCAATAGTATGTAAGCCAAAAAGTATGCTTTAAAAGGATGACTTTTATGGCATGTGAGAACTGAGTTCAATACCTGAGTTGGGAAGATCCCCTGGATAAGGGAACAGCCACTCACTCCAGTATTCTGGCCTGGAGAATTCCATGGACAGAGGAGCCTGGCAGGCTGGGTCACAAAGAGTCAGACATGACTGAGTGAAGTCATCATCAATAGATATTTGTTTACTGAAAATAATTTATAAAACTGTATAATTGTATTTTAGGTTCTGTGTTGGGAACTAGATAAAAAATAATGAGGCTTAAAAATGTTCTCTGCGAGCTCATGGAGTTCTCAATATTGTGAAAGTGACAATTCTTAGTCAAATTTTCAAGCATAACCAATGGGCAACTATTGAGCACCATTTTATAAAGCAGAGTTCAGCAGACTTTTTCTGTCAATTGCTAGATAGTACATACTTTAGACTTTGCAGGCCATACACAGTCTTCATCACAACTGATACTTAACTCTGCCGTTGTAGTAAGAAAGTGGTCATAAACAATATATGAGTCAATTAACATGGTTGTGTTATAATGAAAACTATTTACAATAACAGGCAACAGGGCATACTGGTCCATGGTTATCTTTGGCTAATTCTTCCATACAAACGAATGAGGACAGCATGGTTTGTGGTAAGAGGAGTGAAAAAAGTAGCACATAATGTTAAGTTCTCATTTACTGATCCAATCACTTACTCTGTGCTAAGCATTGTAAAATTGACACTTCTTTTCTTAAAGTTCACTGCATACCAGCTCCAAACAGATACTCTGCAACCTGATCTTTTGTGTTGTCCCTCAGACCCTGAAAGATACTACCTGTACTCTGCAAATAATAGGACCAAAGTTGGAGAAAATAATTTTTGTAATCTAAAACAGTAGAATTTGTAGAAACAGAATGATGGTTACCAAAAGCTAGGAATTTGGGTGGACTGGGGAGATGTTAAAGGGTACAAACTTGCAACTAGAAGATGTACAAGTTCTGGAATGCTAATGCACAGCATAGTGATTATAGTCAACCATACTATATTATATACCTCATTGCTAAGAGACTCCATCTTAAATGTTTTGATCACATACACACACACACATAGAAATGATAATTATGTGGCATGATAAAGGTGTTAGCTTAAGTGATGGTGTTAATCATATTGCAATATATAAATGAATCAAATAAACATATTGCACATCTTAAATTTACATAATGTTATATGGAATTTATATCTCAGCAAAAGTATCATGGATCATCAGAAAATAATTTTCATAAGTGAACACACATTTAAGAGTTTGTTCTGTATCTATGTGATTAGTTTACACATTGAGGCAGAATATGAACCTTAGAAGACCCCCTGGTGATCAATTCTGTTGCCATCTGGTTTTACCAGTTTCACAACCTGTACCATTCCCAATTATCATCTTGACTCTAGGTGACTATGATAGGATTATTCACATTCCTTCAAATACCTGGGTAAGCAACTTTTATACATCAACAGCGTTATTTTTGCAAAGTAATAAATAGTTTTATTTATTCCTCTCTAGGGCTTTAAAATTATACTGGTCCATCACTAAAGCACTGGACTTGTGTTTGTACTATAGAAATATATGATATAGGAGGCAGCTTCACATGTAATAATCTTGTATACTTGCACATTAATCATCATTGCATGATGATTATAAGATAAATGTTGACTATCCTTTGATTTATAGATACCCTAAATGTTCAAAGTATACTAATAAGACTGAACTTATTATTCATTTTATATATGCCAAATTGAACAGAAGTGGTAGTCTAATTGTTTTCCAGATATACTGTATTATTGAATAGGTTGTATATAAATGCAGTTCATTAGCTTTCTGTAATCATCTCTTAGAACTGAAACTGACAAAATTTTTGATATCTTTCTAATAATACCCATCTCATTGAGCTTTTCCTGATTACTATCTCTAAATTGACTATTTTTTAATTATATAAATCCTTCAAATCTTTTATTCATTTTAAAGATTATCACATTTTGGCTTTTATGACAATCTCCCATTCTAGTACACTCTAGGTACCATATGGGCAAGAATAGTTATTTATATACTAATTCTCTGAAGTACTTAGCGTGTTAATTTTTTTTTCTCAATTCATTATGTTTAACTGTGACTGAGCTTTGGAAGGTCCCTGACAACCTTAAACCTGGAGCCAGGTCCTCCCACATTGCCTTGGTAATGTGAGAAAATATCATAATTGAGACTATTTCTGTAGTATAGTCTGATCTTGGTCTCTGCTGTCAAGTTAATAACATGAATCGAAACTTCTCAATTGAGATAGGATTTATAGTTAAGAGTATTTTAATTAACATTTATGAAATGTATAAAAATAGCTAAAGATACTAGGTCAATTTTAATTGTAGTATAAATGTTTCTTTTTCATTTTTTATTAAACAGTTTCTTCTGTTATATAACATAATAATGTTAAGGATCAGATTTTTTGTATATATATATATATATATAATATGCCCTATATATGTGGCATTGTATATGTGGGTGGCATTATGTATGTATATATATGGCATTGTTAGAAATTACATGCATGAATCATATATATAATAATGGTTATAAGATCATATATAAACCATACATATGACATTGCTGGAAATGAATGAAATATGTCATACTAAAGGAAAAATAATTTGCATAAACTGTAATCTAATGTGTCATCGGCATGTAGGCTAACAATTCTCAGATTGAAATATAATGTAGACTGGATTTGAACAACAATGTGTGGGTGACAGATATTGGGAACCAAGCTTCTCATTATAAAATATAAATTAGAGATAAATAAGGGAGGAGGCTGGAATAATACATATAATTATGGATGAAAGTTGGAGACATCAATATGAACCATGTTTAGCTTAATATAAATATAGATGATTACATAAAAAAAATATATATATATATATATATATATACATGTGTGTATACATGTGTTGGCATGCACAAATACAAATCTTTGTTTTGTCTGATGAAATGGCTTAAAGAAACAACACCCCAATAACAAAGAGCATACCTAACATCCAGATCTTGATTTCTAAACTGCTCTTCAATAAAAAGGAACAGGATTCTTTGAACACAGAGCTGATTCTAGCACTGGAACAAGACATAGACTAGACAAGTCTCTAGTATCTTATAGTGCCAAAGAATATTTTGAAAAATGAAAAAGGACCATTGATGGGAACATGTTATAGGGGCATAGGAGTCAACTGAAAGATGGAAAAAGATAAGAAACAAAATAAAGTAGTATTGATTTATAACCTAAAATATAGATCCAAGAGTCCACAGTGATAAAAATAATTAAATAAGTAAGTAGCGGAGAAGAGGTGGATCTCTTATTCAGATAAATTCCACATAACTATGGTAGATACTCTGCCCTAAAGGATAAGAGTATGATTTCCCATTTCTCAAGTCACATTGTGACTGACTTTCTGCAAAGAGTACACAGTGTGAAAAGGGGGTGAAGAGAGTAATTGTCACACTGCTTATTTAACTTATATGCAGAGTACATCATGAGAAATGCTGGGCTGGAAGAAGCACAAGCTGAAATCAAGATTGCCGGGAGAAATATCAATAACCTCAGATATGCAGATGACACTACCCTTAGGACGGAAAGCAAAGAAGAACTGAAGAGCCTCTTGATGAAAGTGAAAAAGGAGAGTGAAAAAGTTGGCTTCAAGCTCAACATTCAGAAAACTAAGATCATGGCATCTGGGCCCATCACTTCATGGCAAATAGATGGGGAAACAGTGGAAACAGTGTCAGACTTTATATTTTGGGGCTCCAAAATCACTGCAGATGGTGATTGCAGCCATGAAATTAAAAGACGCTTCCTCCTTGGAAGGAAAGTTATGACCAACCTAGACAACAAATTAAAAAGCAGAGACATTACTTTGCCAACAAGGGTACGTCTAGTCAAGGCTATGATTTTTCCAGTGGTCATGTATGGATGTGAGAGTTGGACTATAAAGAAAGCTGAGCGCCGAAGAATTGATGCTTTTGAACTGTGGTGTTGAAGACTCTTGAGAGTCCCTTGGACTTCAAGGAGATCCAACCAGTCTATCCTAAAGGAGATCAGTCCTGGGTGTTCATTAGAAGGACTGATGTGGAAGCTGAAACCCCAATACTTTGGCCATCTGATGTGAAGATCTGACTCACATGAAAAGACCCTGATGCTGGGAAAGATTGAGGGCGGGAGGAGAAGAAGATGAAAGAGGATGAGAAGGTTGGGTGGCATCACTGACTCAATGGGCAACGGTAAACTCCAGGAGTTGGTGATGGACAGGGAGGCCTGGCATGCTGTGGTTCATGGGGTCACAAAATGTCAGACATGACTGAGCGACTGAAGTGAACTGAACTATACCCTGGCTCTTTAGACTGCTTGGAATTGAAGCTAACTGTTAAAAGCTCAGTGTGCAATAAACCAACGTGTCAGTCAATCATGACCCAAACCATATTTTAAAATAACACATGTATAACTTTGTTTTTGTTTCTCAGCATTCTTTCTAAATGTGCACAGTAGGTGATCTTATCTGTCCCTAATTGAAAACTCTCCCAGGTTTGGTATTTTTATCCTGACGTCTTAGTTTTTGGAAAATTGTACAGAACCATTCAGTTCAGTTCAGTCGCTCAGTCGTGTCCGACTCTTTGCAACCCTGTGAATCGCAGCACGTCAGGCCTCCCAGAACCATTAAATAATGTCATTTCATTAATTTTATTTCCAATAGTTTTGCCAGAATGTTGAAATAAATTCCTATGTATTGAAGAATTCATTTGAATCAGTTCTAATGAGATGGATGAAACTGGAGCCCATTATAAAGAGTGAAGTAAGCCAGAAAAATAAAGACCAATGCAGTATACTAACGCATATATATGGAATTGAGAAAGATGGTAACAATAACCCTATATGCAAAACAGAAAAAGAGACACAGATGTACAGAACAGACTTTTGGACTCTGTGAAGTATTATTCAATTTTAAGACATTATTTTTATTAGAAATTTGTTATACATTATTATGCTAGTCTTTCAGTGGTTATTATAGGAATTACTATACATATCCTTGATGTATTATAGTCTACTTAATACTTTATAAATGATACAATAGATTTATCTATGATAAGCTTCACTTCCTCTATAACTATGATCTCTGCACTATTATTAACATATTTTTCTTCTATGTGTTATAAAGTTTATGGCTCATTGTTGTTATATTTGTGTTAATCTTATAATTTTCTGTATAGAACCACAAATTCAACATTTCTTCCAGTATTAGGCTTTATTCTGGAAATTCTTTCAGCCTATACCAAGTTCCTTTGCTCTAAATTATACAATATTTCTTGTATGATGACATCTAACAACATAAGATTTGCCAGGAAATATTATTATTCCGTCTTATTTTTGAAGGACATTTGTATGGAATATTTAAGTCTGGTTGCTAGGTTTGTATTTTTTTTTTTTAATATTTGCTTTTTGCTTTTTAAAGTCTTGTTCAGTTGTCTTCTGATATCTATAGGGTGTGGTAAAGAGGCAGTCATAATCTTATTGCTAGTTAAATTAAATTGTCTTTATTTTATATCCATTATTATGACTTTCTATTTCTTTGGATTATGGGAGTTTGTACTAGAGGTACTTTCCTTTGTGTTTATCTAACATGGGTTTTACTGAGTTTATTTAATCTGGAATTAATGTCTTAGTTTTATAAACATTTCAGCTATGATTTTATTAAAAAAAATATTTATCCTTTATCTTTTGACTACTTTTCCTTTCAGAAGTACAAGTCAGCATATATTTTTATCTTTGACTATTTTTTCCACATGTTAAATGCATTGTTTTGTTTGCACCATTTTTTTTTCTGTTTACATTTTATACTGATCTGTCTTGAAATGCACTAATCTTTCTACTCCATCCTTATACCCATCCAATGAATTAATTCTACATACTTTAAATTTCAGGATGTTCATTGTATTCTTTTTTAAAAGTTTTATATCTCTGAAGTTCTCTACCTTTAAACGAATCTATCCATGTTCCCTCTATTTTCTTATTATGAAAGTGAAGTGAAATTAAGTGAAAGTGCAAGTCACTCAGTCATGTCCGATACTTTGTGACCCCATGGACTATATAGTCCATGGAATTATCCAGGTCAGAATTCTGGAGTGGGTAGCCTTTCCTTTCTCTAGAGAGTCTTCCCAACCCAGGAATCGAACCCAGTTCTCCTGCATTGCAGGCAGATTCTTTACCAGCTGAGCCACAAGGGAAGCCCAAGAATACTGGAGTGGGTAGCCTATCCCTTCTCCAGTAGATCTTCCCAACCCAGGAATTGAACCAGGGTCTCCTGCATTGCAGGCGGATTCTTAACCAACTGAGCTACATTCTTATCAAGGGTATTATGTGCTACATAAAGTATATGTGAAAATTTTTATAATGTTCACTAAATCTAGTATCTCTATAATCAGTGAGATTATTTTTTCATTAAATAATATAATTTCTCTGCCTCCTTACTCTTCAAGTATTTTTAATTTTATGAAAAATGTATATAAAAAGTAAATAATGGTTTGATTTTACTCAGGAGAGATTTTTTTCCTTTAATTTTATTCGAAAATCTAGTGAGAAGCTGATAATTTCAGTCTATTCAGGTTCAGATGGGATTGCAGCTTTCAATGCATATATCTCTGGTTTCTATTGTCTTATATAAAAAACTTCTTGTATTTTTCTTACAGTAGCCACACACATCTTTGTTTTCTAAGCACTACAGGTTTGTAGAAATTTTGCTCTGTATAGTAGTGGCCAGCTTTCCAGACTACTATGCCACTTTGTAATTGAGTAATAATCCTGTGGAGAAATCCTCCAGTGCTTCAATAATAATATTTTATTTTTTATTTATTTGTAACATGTCACAAACTACTATTTTCCTTTTATTTTTTTCACTAGTGAAGATTTTTCTACCATTGACATACTTAATCCTCAGTCCATGCTCAAAATCTGAAAATGCTCTTGGAGAAGAAAGCAGCCAGAATTCTCAGCTCACCTATGAGGGACTCTTCCTCACTGAAGTTTTAGTTCATCTAGTTTTATTTGTGTTAACAGCGCTCTGATAACTTTTGTATGAACTTTCATTTTATCTACTTTTATTTTGCTTGCTATCGTGAGATTGATGATCTGCCGTTACCTGTCTTCTACCTGGAAGTGGAAGAAGATAATGCTATTATGTCATGTTTTACTTCTTTACTGATTATAGAAGTTATTTAAAAACTTAGTTGATATTTATGAGATGATCATACCAAGTAATATTACTGAACAATATATTGAGAAAGAAATTATATTGATTTGGCTGGAAGGCTGAATCTATGATGTTGGGTAAATGTCTTTTTTCTATGAAATATAGATAATGCCTTCTCCCTCCTTATCTTTCAGAGAAACTCTGAGAGTTTTTAAGTTAGAAAAAAAAATCCAGATTTTGTTTAGATCTAGGATGAGATAGAAGTTGCATAATGCAGGGAAATATTTTTTGTATTTCATACAAAGTTGTTCATAAAGTGGACAACTTTTACAACATTCTTATAAGTTTATTAGAGAGTCTTAGCCCACTATGTAGAGATCAAAGGACTTAATCCTATTTTTAAGCCACTTTAAGTTGGTGTATGTGTGTACCACAGAGATACTGTGGGTTTAGTTCCAGAATACTTCAATAAAGTGAATATTGTAATAGAGCAAGTAACACAGTTTTTTGGTTTCCCGGTGCACAGTTTACTATGCTCTGTTAAGTGTGAAATAGCATTATGTCTAAGAAAACAATGTACATAATTTAATTTAAAGTACTTTATTGCTAAAAAGAATGGTAGCCATCAACTGACAATGCAGTGTTGCCACAAACCTTCAATTTGTATAAAAATAATACCAATATTCAATATCTATGAGCCACAGTAAAGCCAGTGCAATAAAATGAGGTATGACTGTATAATCGGAGATTAGTTCCAGGTCTATGCCAAAATATGTTGATTCTTGATGATATTTTAAAGGAAAGTCCCAGGATAAGAGATAAGAGAAAAGAAGAATCAACAAATTTGCTCCACCTAGCTTTTTTGTTTTACTTTGTAATAAAAATGACCTAGTATAGAAGGTTTCTTTCCCGAATGGTATTTGAGAGAGCATTTTGAGACCTGATAAGTCATTGTTCTAGGCTATATTTCAAAGCAGTAGCTCTTTAAAACAGAAGAATTTAAATCAAAAACAGATTTAGTCTTTCCCTTCAGCCACTCTAACATAGCTTTCTTATTTCCAGAATTGGTTGCTCAAATAAATTATGTTATCCAAAGTGCTAATATGAGTGCCCATATCATAGCCTATGTTGAATACACACACACACACACACACACACACACACACACACACACCTGTATATATATACACACACGTGCATGTATGTATGTGTACACGTGTATATGCATGTATATACACATGTGCGTGTGTGCATACACACATTTGTATGCATGTGTATATGTGTGTGTGTGTGTGTATATATGTGTGTGTGTGTATATATATATATATATATACTATTTCAAATTGATTGAGAAGAGTTGTATAAAACATTTAATCTTGTAAAAGACAGTCTAATTTCAAAACCCAGTTTCCCCACTAACTAGATGTAATCCCATTGATCCCATTAAGAAGCATACTAGTGCTGGTGCTCAGCTGTGTCTGAGCCATGACTCTTCACCATCTTATGGACTGTAGCCTGCCAGCAGACTCCTCTGTCCATGGGACTTCCCAGGCAAGAAGACTAGAGTGGGTTGCCATTTCCTTCTCCAGGGGATCTTCCCAACCCAGAGATGGAACCTGAGTCTCCTGCATTGCAGGGGGATTCTTTACCACTGAGCCACCAGGAGAGCCCAAGGATACTAGTAATCTTCGCCTTAGAAAATCTTTCAAGCATATTTGTTGTGTATGCATGTGTATGGACACATATTCACCGTTATTTTTTGTTGCTACCTTGCCAGGGTATCACCTCATGCCAGAACCTCAGAGCTTGAGTTCTGAGAATCAGGTCAAGGTTTCTGATCCTGGAGGCTAAGATGGCAGAGTAGACGCCTCCTCACCTCCGATCTGCAGCAGAGGGCAGACCTCTCTCACCAGAAAGAGCGTACCAGCTCACGGAAGGGACCTGAGGCTGCAGTCGGAGCAGGAGGCTGCAGGGCCTGTGCTGCCGGGGGCGCCATCCCTCAGCCCTGGGCGCACGGCTCAGCTCAGGATGCGCTGCTCTGGGCCGTGGCCGCACCTGCCTCACTGCTGCCTTCAGCGCGGCCCCCTCCTGTGTGAATTACTCGGGCTGAGCCTGCATGAGGCAGCAGCCCAGCCCAGCCTAGCAGCTTCTACCTGCCTGGCACTGCCTCTACCCAACATGTTTGATGTTTCACTTTATTAAGTATGAAATAGCATTATGTCTAAGAAAACAATGTGTATGCTTAAAAAAATACTTTATTGCTAAAAAATGGTAACCATCTTTTTCCCTGACAGTGAAGGATTTAAAATTGGGTACCTGAGCACCTGACCCCAGTGCTGGCCAGCAGAGAGCCCAACACCACCAGCTTCTCTCATGGATTCCATGATGGGAAAAGTTGGCACTGGTGGGGGATCTGAAGGGGTATTGGTCCCTACATCCTCAGCTTCTGTGTCGGTGGCTCCTGCTGACTCAGACCTGTACCCACAGATTCTGACTGCATGGGCTCCCCTCACTAGGGCTTATGGGGCAGAAATCCTGCCAAGCCCTTGCCACGTTTGTAGGTGCTGCCCTCTGCAGCCAGAGGGAGACTAAATAGGAAGAGAACAAAGACGGGGTGGAGGCAGGAGCACCAACACCTTGGGAGGCTCTTGGAGGGAGAGCACGAGGATTGTAGCTCCAGAACATGACTTGGGCAAAGCCACCAGTTTTCAGATGTAGAATTTGAGGTGATGTTGTACACAATCACCCATGGTCCACTGGTTTACCTTAGCATAGCAGAAGGAGCTGTGAAGCTCTGGCAAGTCTAGGATAAATAGATAATCAAAGCAGGTTGAGTGATCTGTTGGAGAGTGGACATTGATGGGGCTTCTGGACCATGGAAGTGCTGCAAATATCTTCCCATCTTCTGAGAAATATAACTTCACAGTTTTGTGCTACAAAACTGCCATGGTTTCTTCCGGACAAATCCCTAAGTCTTGATTTTTTGGCCAGAATTTGTGGAGGTAAAGACCAGATTCAAAGGAGAAGGGGTCAGTTTATCATGTCTGGGGTTTGGTGGTGAAGGGGTTACATTTTCACATAATCTGTGCCCTTAGCGCATTATTTTTTAGAGAAACTGTCAATGTATGTTTTGTGATAGAACAGTTCCATATTTTCTAAAAGATACCCTGTGTCTGTGTGTGTAGCTAGAACTTTCCATCTTACGTGGTATATAGATCAGATACTTCAGCAACAGCACCCCTCCTTTCTTTCATTACCTATCCTTCTCTGGGGAAGAGTATAAATAAAGACTTCACCTCGCCTTTATGAAGAAAGGAGAGAAATTGCCAGGTTACAGGAGGCTGCCACTGGAGTTTGAAAGTGAGCTTTTGGTTTAATAAAGCAGATTGTTAATGGTGAAAGCCAGTGATGTTGACTACTTCCAGAAAGGTTTTTGGTTTTCCAGAAACTTTTACATCTGCAATCTGAGAACCCTGTTCTAGTTTACGCTAAACTTGGAAAACAACTTTCCCAAAGAGTAAGGAAACAACTTTTATGGAAAAACTCAAGACCATTAACAAAGTATAAAAAAAATCTCCAGCCTGTCTCAGTAGGCAAGAGACCATTAAAAGTAAAGGTGATTAAAGCTTTTAAAAAAGGAAACTCAGTCAAGAAATTGAGAAATTTATTGTGATATGCAATGATTTTCTTGCCTAGTAGCTTTTATAATGTTGCAAATGTAATTTATTTGCCAAAATCTTTTCCAGAGAGGTACACATTAGTAGAAGTGCTTGCTACTATATTTTTAATAATAAAAGTCATGAACATTAAAAATAATCTATGGATTCTCTTGGTATGCAGATATAGACTGTAGGAGGGCAGACAGGGCAGTGTTTATTATTGATGTTTATATCATCAAAACATCCACAGGATTTCCCATGATATTCAGTCTTCTTTTCAACAGTGGCCATCAATACATGAAGCAAAAAATTGTTCCCTCAGACTGAAGAGTTTGTTCTTATTTCCTACCTTATCTACTGTAGTTTTCATGTCATGACCATGATAATTAATTCTTCAATTTGAACTTGAATATTACTGAATTAATTGAATAACCATCCCTTTTCTTTAAATAATAATGCAAAGCTTTTGACATTAAAGGACACTTTTAAAAATAGGCATGTAGTTATTGTCAGACAAAGAAGCAACAGACTTAGAAGCTGTTTAAACTGTAAATTATCACTCATGCATTATTACCCCTTTCATCTAGTTGATTTCTTAAAATATATTGGAAAGATTGAGAAGATTATATTTTGGCCTAATCAATAATACCACTTTTGAATTGCTCTAAACAATTTCTACCATTTTTGTCCATCCTCAGTTGCTTGTAAATAGAGTAGAGTTTAGTGGCATTACAATTTATAGAGTGAAAGACAAAGAATTCTAGGGTAATTCAGTAATACAGAGGTGGACTACTAGATGATTTAGAGTATCCTAACATATTAAATACTCTATAGAGTCATCTTTTCCTTAATACTCCTTCACTCAAGACTTCCCTGCCCACCCCCACAACATGCACATCTTAAATTTTCAGTATTTACACATGGATTGAGGAGGGAGAAAATTGTTATTACCCAAGTCATCGAAAAACTAATGCATTCAATTTCCTTGAGTCTTCCTGATTTGGTCCACTTTGATAGGAAGCTGTATACAATATTTGCATTATTATATTTATATATAATACTTATATATTTATATATTGAGTTTGTAAATAAACCTTCTTTGAAGGCAACTTGCCAAAATAAAAATCAAAGTGAATTAGTAAGTTCTAGTTCAATTTATTTGTATGTGTGACCTTGGCAACTTGCTTATGATTTGAGTCCAAATTTTTCCATCTTTAAAGTGGATAATATCTTTCTGGATTAGTTTACTTTGAATCATACACCCTCAAGTGAAGAAGAGTCCAATGATACCACCAAGTTCTGTTCATACATACAGTATATTACTTCTTTCCCGCCACAAATCCCAAGTCTGAGGACCCACTTGGGAGCTTTTATGACTTAATTTAGTTTTCCTCTCTTATTAAATAAATTCTTCCCAAATCTTTAGGGCAAAGTTATCACACTCCCACTTAACCTATGCAGCCTTGAAAATTGAAAGTCTTTTCCAAGAAGGTCTGCTGATCTCAACAACATTAGAGATATACATGTATGATACTAGTAAGCTGCCTTACTAGAATTTTTCTCAGGAATTCTAAATGGTGGTCCTTACTCCTTCCCTTTTCTATCTTGTTCCTCTATAGATAGATCTACGACCGATGTGTCAATTAAAGTCATGGGTAAACTGGGACTCCATTGCTCTGTAGCCTTAGCTGGCCTATTTGGAACCATTGACAGAGTTGGGAGAACATGTGCAGAATCCTTTGGTCTGAAAGACAATGTGTATTCAGTATTTTTCATGTACAAGACTGTTTACTTCTGCCCACTCAGGGATGATGTGCTATGCCTGACTCAATCTTATAGAGTGATACTTAGTGTGCTAATGCAGGTGTATGTGTGTGCATGTGTACATATGTATGTCTTTAGTGTGTCCTTACTTCTAGGAGTTTCAAAGTACCACACCATCAATAGTTCATTAATCATTTCAAAATTCTTATTAGATAGAGGGCAATCACTGTTGTCTCTTAACATATCTTTCTCAGATTTTTATCCTGGGTTTAATTTAAAAGTTTTTCACTGACAATGCATTTATAAGAAATGATCATCAAAGAAAATAATCTTCAATAGTTTGCATGACTTATTTTAATATTATTATATTCTTAGCACTGTCAGTATGAAAAGACATGACTCTGATTATTTTCCATGTATGTCCATCTTTGAGTAGACATGTACCAATCTTTCCTATTAAACTAAGGGCCCAATCTGGAGCATTTTAAAATTTGGTCTAATCTTTTAGTACTATACTTATGACCTCATTTAATTTTTGATTCATCTGTGGCATAGGTGTTATAATTCCCATTACCTGAGAAAAAGAATGGAAGTTTAGAAAGGGATCAGTGATTTGGCCAGGTATATACAGGATATAAGGCCCTTCCAGATGCTTCGATAGTAAATAATCCACCTGCCACTGCAGGAGATGTGGATTTGATCCCTGGCTCGGGAAGATCCCCAGAGTAGGAAATGGCAACCCACTCCAGTATTCTTGCCTGAGAAGTTCCATGGACAGAGGAGCCTGGTGGGCTATAGTCCATGAGGCCGCAAAAAGTTGGACACAACTGTGTGGCTAAGCGCACACACGCACATACAGGATATAAACAGCAGAACAAAAACAGGAAATCCACTTGACTTGTTACTAAAACCTAGAGAGTGTCTTATGCTTTAGGTTTTAATATTTGATGGAAGAAATGTATTTTGAAAAATAATGTATTTTAAGCAATTCAATTTTGGGTATATTTCATTGAACAGTGGGAGCAAGATAAATCATTGATTTGGATACTTCATCTGCTTGTAGAAAAATATGTTAATGTGTGCCTGCCACATTATATTCCTTATCTGAAATGGTGACTTAATGGTTCTTTCATCCACCCATCTCTTAATTTATAGTTGTGGAATATGTACCTGGTAACTTATGATCATTCCGAGTTTTCACAGACTGTTTTATATATCTGTGGTGCTTCTGGGTTTAGAGTCCTTCTCTGAGTTGTCAATGGAGTCTGATTCTGTTGCGAGTTTGGAGATAAAGAGTTGAAAGTTTGTGTCAATGCTTTTTTAAAAATATATTTTATCAATTATTTATTGTAGTGATTGTCAATAGACAACTAACAGTGAATTATTAGTCTATGCAGATTTTATGTTAAGCACTTCAAATCCGTGGTCTCACTGACTCTTTTCTTAATTATTTATTTTTTTTCTTTATTTTATTTTATTTTATTTTATTATTTTTTTTTTCAGTGGGTTTTGTCATACATTGATATGAATCAGCCATAGATTTACATGTTTTCCCCATCCCCATCCCCCCTCCCACCCCCCTCTCCACCCGATTCCTCTGGGTCTTCCCAGTGCACCAGGCCCGAGCGCTTGTCTCATGCATCCCACCTGGGCTGGTGATCTGTTTCCCCATAGATAGTATACATGCTGTTCTTTTGAAACATCCCACCCTCACCTTCTCCCACAGAGTTCAAAAGTCTGTTCTATATTTCTGTGTCTCTTTTTCTGTTTTGCATATAGGGTTATCGTTACCATCTTTCTAAATTCCATATATATGTGTTAGTATGCTGTAATGTTCTTTATCTTTCTGGCTTACTTAGATGCCCATCAGCAGATGAATGGATAAGGAAGCTGTGGTACATATCCATCATGGAATATTACTCAGCCGTTAAAAAGAATTCATTTGAATCAGTCCTAATGAGATGGATGAAACTGGAGCCCATTATACAGAGTTAATTATTTATTTTTAACTGGAGGATAATTGCTTTAAAATGTCGTGTTGTTTTCTGCCGTATAACAACATGAATCAGCTATACATATATTCATGTCACCTCGCTCTTGAACTTCCCTACCACTTTCCACCCCATCCTACACCTCAAGTTTGTCACAGAACACCAGAGTTGAGCTCCCTGTGTCATACAGGAAAGTTTCACCAGCCAGAAAAACAAACAAGCAAATTAAAAAGTGGGCAGAAGACCTAAACAGACATTTACCCAAAGAAGACATACAGATGGCTAATAGATAGGTGAAAAACGCTCAACGTCGCTCATTATTAGAGAAATGCAAATAAAAACTACAGTGAGGTGTCCCCTCACAATGGTCAGAATAGCCATCATCAAAAAAAATCTACAAACAAGAAATGCTGGAGAAAGTGTGGAGGAAAGGGAACTCTCAATACTTTTTAGTAAGATTCTTCACTTGATTTTTTTTTTTCCGTAAAAAGGTAGGGAACAAGATTATTTGATTTTTCACTTCCAGAGGTGCCAACAGGAGGAGTTAGTAGACATTTAAGAATTACTTGGTTGTTTAGAGGAGAGAGAGATTTGAAAATAATCGTACCAATCTTACTTCATTTTTCTGGACCTTATGTAGACCTCAGCCCCAACTGAAAGCAAATCTTGAGCATTTTCTTTATGTGTATGCATGTATATGCACATATACATACGCACATATACTCTTTATAAAAGTATAAATGACTTATTTTAAAGTACCGCTGATTCATTTACAGCAGATTTGAATATTTAGGCTGATTTCTTCACAATAATTCAGTATATTTCTGTTTTTAAAGAAGGAGGACCATGATTATTTTTGTCATCTTTCTGGTAAAGTAGAATAAATTGAGGTGTGTGATAGAGTGCTTTATGCCAAGTTAATTGGTAGCCACTTTTATTATTGAATATATTTGTTTCCTGCAAAGTGCTGTCCTTAATATACTAGGTTTATGCATGGAAGTAAAAATGGTTATACAAATTAAATCAATTGCTATCTCTCAACATTTTAATCTTCATAGAGGTTTATATATAAAAAGAACAGTTGTTATTAATTTCATTACAGTCATTTGAGGCATATAAACTGATAGTTTGAAGCAGTTCAGGGAGAAACACTGAATCTCTGAGTTGAGCATCACAGGTAGCTTGATAGGGTGACCTCCTAGCTTGTTGGGTCAGGGAATTTGAGGTCACACCTAATCAGAATCAGTGACCCTTTTCCACATGTTATTGATGAAATATAAATGATACTGGTTCATTGTTCTACATTTTCTCTTCATAATCACCTCCCTTTGATTAGCAGCTAAAAGGAAAGGGGCATTCTTATTATCAAACCTTATTAATATTGTCCTCTCTATAGTGGATAGGTTAGAAAAAAATGTCCATTTAAGCTTGGCTATGTTATCAACAAGTAGAACCTGATGAGTCAGTATAAAAAAGTGCAGGATCAGGAATCAGACAGCCTAGGTTGATGTCCTACCTTTTAGTGAAAATGTGGTGATGAACAAAATTCATTAGTATTTCTAAGCTTTAGTTCTCTGGGCTGTAAAATGATGCAAAAGATAGTATCTGCATCTATAGTGGTCGTGAGGATTGAACAAGTCACCCAAATAAAGTATTTATCGTAATGCCTAGGATATACTAAAGACATCAGTAAAAGTTATCTCCTTGAGTTAATAACTTGTTTTAAAATTCTGTTAGTAATACTCCGTGTGCAAGAGCTACTTAGTGACACCCAAAGTTTATTATTCCTGGGGAGTAGTAAATACTTTCATTCATAAAATATGGGGGAACTCACACTGCAATGGGTGCTTAAAGCATTGTGTTCCCTGTGTCATCAGTAGAGGAAGCCTCCTTGTCAATGGAGCTCTGATGATGAAATGTTCTCCATGAGAGGCAGTACACAGTGCACTTATCCTTCTATTGGAAGGCAGTCTTGCTGGCTTGATTAGATGGGTGGCTGGGCAGGAAATCTGAGTTGCTGTGTTCAACTTATGGCAATTTCTTTCATTAATTGGTTAAAATATCTCTTGGTGGGAAGGGAAAGATCCAATTCACTGTGCAGTCATCCACAGTAAAGTACATGGAACATTTTTACTTCCTGACAGAATCCATTAAATCAAGTCATTTTAAAATTCCTTAAATGAGAACCAAGTTTGTCCAAGTTCCTTCACCTGTAAAATGGAGGGAACCTGGCTTCCACTTTAGAGGTCCCTGGTGTCCTAAGGACAGAGAAGCTGGTAATGGGAACCTTGATGCATTTATAACAATCCAGATACCCAATGGATATTTCACATTTGGTTTTGGTAGGCTGTCAATTCCATTTTTCACACTTTTGGTTGGGTTGGTCATATACCCAGTGTTACTCTCAGACTTAGTATGGTTGGTTTTAGACAAAGTTGGAAGGATCCAAAGGTTGTAGGGAAGGAAACTAACATTTCCCAAATCATCTATTTACTTATTGATCTCAGCATCTTACTTGGTGCATGTCTGACCTTCTGCCACAACAAGCTTTGGATGATAGAAACACAAGTAGGGGACCAAGACTTGGGAAAAGGAGTGGGGAGGAAGAAAACGAGGCATGCCTTTTCCTCTGGATTTTATTTGTCATCCTGATAGAGATTGTGGACTAAAGGTTGTGTGTGTGTGTGTGCGTGTATGTGTGACAATGCCTGTAATTTTAGCTGGACTACACCTTCTCACATGACTTTATTCTTTCCCAATACATAGATCCTCTACAAACTATTCACCAATAGACTGCAGAGCAGTCCTTTCCAATAGAACTTTCTGGAGTTGTGCTCTCTTATGCACAGTAGCTTCTGGCCACATGTGGCCTTTTGAAATATGCCTAGTGCAGCAGTGAAACTGAATTTTTATTTTTTAATTTAAATTATTAAAAGATTAATAGCTATATGTAGTCAGTGTCTAGAATATTGAATAGTGAAATTATATACTCACTATTGATTGACTTAATCTGACTGCCCTATACAAAATCCAGGTGGTCTTTCATAACCTTTGAGTGATTCTAAAGCCTAATGCATTGATCTTAAGTGAAAGAAACTGGCTATACTGTGCAAGAGGCCATCCTCAAATTGGATATTTCCTCTATGGCTGATTATATACTCCTTACTCTTCTATGGTTGCTGGAAGTGCTTCCAGCTTTTTGCATCATCATATCTTGTATTTGAAACCCTGGAACAGAGTGTTTGGTCAGCCAGATTCCCAGAAATGCTTATCAGCCCAGAGCAGCCATTTAACCTGAAGGGGTCCTTGAGGCTGCCTTCTTACTGGGAAGTGAGAATAAGAATTTAGAGGCAAAGACCTTTAGAAATTATGAAGTTCAGTATTTTCTAAGTGTGTTATATGTAATGCTATGATGTGTGAGATGATTTTAGTTAGGTGGTACAATAGTATACTTTGATATGATATTTTAATTTCAGTAATTAAGCTTATTTTAATGTGTATTTTTTAGTTAATATTTACATGGTATCTCTTTTTTCCTGGTTCTTTTGTCTTTTGTAATACTACCCATACCAACTTAGTGACATTATAGGGAAAGAGAATCACTTTGTGTATGTGTTTCCCCCCTCCCCCACCTTGGCCATGTTGTGTGGCTTTTGCAGGATCTTAATTCCCCAACCAGGAACTGAACCCGGGTCATGGTAGTGATAGTGCTGAAGCCTAACCACTGCACCACCAGGGAATTCCTGAAAGACAGTCACTTTTAAAAATACATTTTAAATTTTGAAAATTGTATTCTAACATGAAAGTATCTGTGACTCACTTGCTTTTCAGCACTTAAATCATTCTACCATCTGTCAAAATGGGGAAATAATTCACATTATTTCCTATCTGGAAAGAAATCGAATACATCTGATGGAGTCAGGGCTGAAGGAATGAGCTGGAGGTTTGGCTGGAACCTGGGACTGCCAGAAATGTGGATTTGTAATTCACAGATTTGTTTCTTTGTTCCCAATCCCCATGACAAACAAGCTCAGTTTTTTAAAGTAGGTTCTACAGTCCTTTTTTTTTTTTTTGAGTCCTTGATTTGATTGAGACATATATTGACGGAGATATAAAGAAATATGTTATCACTCTTTCCTTTGAGCTCACTGTCTGGTTGGAGAGATAAGTTGACTGGTTCTTTGAATAGTAGGAGAGTAAGAATAGTTGAATTAATTAGTTTAATTACATTTCTAGGGCCAGTCTTTGAGGCTCTGTCCCTAGATGAGGTAGAGCTCATTGACTCAATAGAACAATGTGAAGCTGGCTTGCTATAAGTCCCAGCCATCTTGTTGAAATACCATAGATGCATTTCTGTTCCACAAATGACTCTTGGACATAATTGTGTATTCCTGGTGAGGAATTGACTCACATTAAGGAAAGCAGGCTTTTTGGAATCATTTTAGAGGTTTACAGTGCAGTTTATCCACTCTCAGCCTATTATTTGCAACTGCGATTTTCCTGTGCCCTTGTGAAATGAGGGATTCATTTATTCAAATTTGATTAAATAACTGAAAGAACAAAAATGGATAACTACTGCTTAATTTCTTTATTTTTTCTTGCATTTTTTTTTTCAGTGACCTGTCATAGATTCAGGGAGAAGAATCGAGGGTTAGAAATGGGTCTTGATATGAAAACCAGTGAGAGACAGAGAGCAAGAACAGGTGTATAACTGGGGAAGGAAAAGAGTATGTGACTGACTCTGTGAATGCTTTGACAGGTGGGCCAGAGCCATGACTTTTAGTGTGAAGTCAGCACTGTGGCTGAGAGAAAACCTACCTAATTAAGAGCTGGTTTAACCAATTATGTGGAAACTACAGCTTCATCACTGCATGAATGGACTTTTAATAGTAACAGCTTCAGCTCAAGATATTCAGGTCATTTAGGTAATTATATAAACTTTTGTTCAACATATGGATTATATAAAGATGTCAAATATCCTTTCTGTTGCCGGGATCATGAATGCAAATGTCGTAAGTGAGGTCACAGCATGCAGTGTCCTCAGGTCTCTCTGCCTCTTAAGTCCCTCCCTTCCATGAAAACAGGAATTGTATAGCTCTATCCACTCTGTCCAAAACCCAGTTCTGTTTTTCTTTGAATCTTGAAGCTATAAGTGCCTGCCATTTGGTTTTAGGTACAGCCTCTTCCAACAATTGAATTACCCATCAAAGCCAAAGAGTGTGGGTCAGAGGCTGAGATCATTTCTACCACACTGGGCCACCCAGTGCAGTTAACAGTTAGTTTTATTTCTTTCTTCAAAAGAAACTTATGTTGACTTAAAAACAAAAATTTTATCTTTTTTTGGTGGAACTGGTATATTTGACTGTGTATTTTGGGGACTCTCCCACCCCAGGCTATAGAAGGCAAGGTAGAGACAAAGCCTCTGAACTCTCTCAGCATTCTTAAGCAGAGCATTACTATTACAAGACAAGTTTGTAGGAATCAGTAAAATTATATGAAGGGCAGTAAAACAGCTTATTAGTGTAGAGTCAGGCTTATCCACTTTATGAGGTCTGTATAATTAATTATTAAAGGGTAAGACATTTGCAGAAATTGTAAAAGCATTCCATTAAGGTCAAGGTGATTAAGATTCAAGTTTAAACATCTCCAGCCTCTGTCTTGGTACAGAACGCTCTATTCCACGATGAGGATGAGGTGAAGGATTCTTCTGTGGAGTATCTAGCCTAGATTGAAAAAAAAAAATCTTTCTTCTTTTAAACACAGTTTCCTACTTACAGACTCCACTTTCTGAGGTATCTTCATTCGTACACTCTTAACTGGCATACACCACTCAGATTCTGATATGTTCTAAACTGAACAAGAGAAACCTGAAACCACAGACAGGAGATTTGACCCCAGGTCTTATCTGCTACTTACCAGCTCCAAGACCTGAAATCAGTCACTAATCTGCTGTGACTTCTCTTCCCATCTGTGAAAAATTGCTATACTCCTGTCCACTTCCTTGGTAGGTTGCAAAGGTGTCAGATATATATGAGAGCAGCTGGCACCCAGGAATTTCTGCCCACACAGTGTTCATGGGTTGAATCTTTATGTGTGTGTGTGTGCTAAGTTGTTTCAGTCTTGTCTGACTCTTTGCAATCCTATGGACCATAGCCTGTCAGGCTTCTGTGTCCATGGGATTCTTCAGGCAGGAATAGTGGAGTGGGTTGCCGTCCCCTCCTCCAGGGGTTCTTCCTGACCTGGTGATCAAACCCATATCTCTCAGGTCTCCTGAATTGGCAAGCAGGTTCTTTAGCACTTGTGCCACCTAGGAAGCCCGAATCTCTATGTAATTTCTTCAAAATATTACTTTCAGGCAGTGTCCCCAAGTGAGAAGGGTCTCATATTTGCAAACAAGGCAGACCTATGATTATCAGCTCATCTTTCAGCTGTGTATGTGAGCTGGTACCGTAGAGAAACTTGGGCTGAATGTCTAGGATACCGTTCTTATGTTAAGGAGGGAGCACTAGACCAGATTTAGGAGAATGGGGTTTTATTCTGACTCTACTCCAGATTAGCAGTATGATTTTGAACAAATGGGATAACGTTTCCAGCAATGATTCCTTATTTGGGAAATAACCACATAACCATGTGAGTCAGACCTCTGGAGTAGAATTCTAGCTTGGTTGCATGCTGTGGAACCTTAGAAAGGGACATGATCCCTGTGCCTCAGTCTCCTTTGCAAAGTGAGCAAAACAGTCATACGTACTGCACATTAATTTATCCAGCACAAAACCTTCCATTGCTTTAATGTGCTTTGGGGTTACATAAGGAGACAGCTCTCTCTTTACCAATTCCCTACCTAGAAGATTTGGGGAAGCCTGTCTGATGGTGCTTTTTAAAATTTCCCTGATTATCTCTGTGGTAGAGCGAAACACTGAAATACTTTATGAATATAATGTATGCTGAGATGCTGGGGATGGAGTGCTAGGAAGAAAAAAAGACAAGAGAAAATGGGAAAGGAGAAGGAAGAGGAGCAGAATGAGAAAGGGGGAAAGGTGGGAAGGAGGAGGAGATGATGATGAAGGAATAGATCCATGCTCTGATAAGTAGCTGTGTCCTTGTGCATTTTTTTTTTTTTGGAGGGGGACAGGAATGTTGCACGTGTGCCTTCAGAGTCCACACAACCATGAGTGCAGAACACTTCTCCTCACCTGGCTTCAAAGTTAGGTGGCCCTTCCTACACCAGAATTGTTTTCTAAGTCATGGAATGCTCTCTTTTATTGTTTTGAGTGGAAGCAGGTTCTTTCCCTCCTTGTGTCAGCCCCTAGCCGGCCTCAGACCAGCCAGACCAAGGGGAGGAACTGCACGGGGTGATTGAACTGAGATGTCTGTCTAGGGACTTAGCAATGGGATGTGGTCTCAGTAGTGCATTCTTAGAAATTATGATGTTGAATGAAACATGAGTTCATGATCATGGAGAGAGAAAAAAAATTGGCCACGGAGTCCAAGCCCATCTTCTGTGACTTTCTTCAATACTAGCTAAGTGCCACCTCTCTTCATCTTTGCTGGGTTTTCTTTTGTGGACTTTTTGGCATTGGACTTGTAAGCTTTGGTTTAAATACTATTAGATGGAGCATTGGGCTGAAAGTTAATAAAGTGTTGACTGGTCCAGGTTTTGCCACTAATGGCAAAGATGGGAAGAGTAATAACTATCTTATTGCTTGTGATCTTGGATATTAAATCACAACTACATTACACTGGAGTCAAATTTGAGAGAGTAGATGTAAAATGATAGGTCATCTAATGCAGCCATGTGTGATCCCTCCACTTGTTAACATCTGGACAATTGAGACTATAGCTTGTCTAGGGAGCACACTGACTCAGGATACAGCTAATCCTACATTTGGGGAACTCTTGACTGTTATAAAGGTGGCACATGGGGTTGATTTTAAAAGGTAAAAGATGCTTCTGGAAACTTAAGCCTAAATAGCTGTCAGGAACCAATAACAAAGTTCACCCAGAGCTCAGGCATGCCTGTGTCAGACCCGTGCGTTCTGCTCAGCCCAGGTAGACATTCATCTTGTTGGTCCCAGTGCAGCAGTCCCCTACAGATGCTGTTCATATTTTCTTGGTAACACAAGAGCAGAATCTATGGATAATTGGATGTCAGTCATGTACCTCATGTGCTTCTATACTTGGTGAAACACCCTCTATTGGTTCCCATTTATACCTATCCTCTGTTTTAGACTGAAAGGAGTTCACATCTGGTAAACCTGCTGCTTCTTAATATATTTTCTTAGTATATTCTTAATATAAGCCTTTTTAATGTGCTTTTTAAACATATTCTTTAGTATATTTTCAAAACCAGAAAATGCTGATGTTTGAATCTTTAACTTTGATTTTACTATAGAACACCATGATAGTGGTGGATTTTCATATGGGGAAAGGTTAGAAGAAAGCTATGTGGATACAGGTTAGCAATGGAGGGGAGACATGGTTCTCCACACCATTTTTATTCCATTAAAAATTTTAAAGATCCAGCAAATCAGTTAAAACTAACAGATCTCGTTGTTTCTTAGGCCATCATCTAGAGAGAATCTTTCTCCCCAGCCATTATGGAGCTCTTAAATTTTACAGCAGGGAGTGGTGAGTGATGAGGTGCAGAAGAGAAGATGCCTGTAGGTGGCTTCACTGAGGCATATGTATCAAAAATAGAAACATGTGACTTTGCACAGAAAGCCAGATGGGCACTGAGGCCTCCTGACACTGTATATGAAAGAGTCTTAATCTTCTGGTTTCCACGAAGCGCTTAGGAACTGAGAAGTAGAGCTTACACAGGGTGCCAGTTCTGCCCCAGACAAGGAGAGTGGGGTACTCTCTGAAGGCCACAGTGGCCACACAGAGGAAGACCAAACCAGGGGACCAGGGGCCAAGCTTTGGTCAGTGTGCAAGTATTCAGGATGCCAGATGAGGGGGTCCAGGGACCTGAAGCAGTGCTTGAAGGATCACAAAGGTGCTTGATCAAGGTTAGATCAAAGCCATGGGCCACAACTGGCAGAGACATACACAGCACAGAGTAGAAAAGTTGAGTCCCGAGTCAGGCAAAAGCAGCCATATGGACACTAATTCCAAATGACAGAGCAAGGCAGGTGGTAAAAATTCTGGGAAAAAGTCAAATGTCTGGCAGGAAGTAAAGGAGCAAAACTGAGTAAATAGATACTCCTGGAAAAATGAAAGAAAAACAAGGTCTTTGGTTATATGAGGGAGCGAGCCACTTCATCCCAAGTGGTATGTGTGTACCTCTTAAAGTGGGGTTCTATCCTCAACTGGGGCCTGATTGGAACTTTTGAGGGGTAATAAAGATGCCTGTGAGAGATGAGAGGTAAGAGGACACTTCAGTTGTTCTCTCCTGCAGCCGCAATGGATGAATTCTCCCAGCTGGAAACCCTTTTGACTTACCTGGCTCACTGACGGTGGCAGAGCAAGCTCAGGATATTGGCTCCTGATGCTTTCGTCATTTCAGTGCCCAGATGTGTTTTCAGTGCGTCAGCTGCAGTGATTCTGGTAAAGATGTGCTGGTGAATACTGGGTCTGCTCTCAGCCCCTCTGCAGTGTCAATGACCAACAATTAGGGTCTCCCTAGGGATGTACTCTGGAGAAGGCAATGGCAACCCACTCCAGTACTCTTGCCTGGAAAATCCCATGGACGGAGCAACCTGGTAGGCTGCAGTCGATGGGGCCGCGGACAGTCGGACACGACTGAGCGACTTCACTTTCACTTTTCACTTTCATGCATTGGAGAAGGAAATGGCAACCCACTCCAGTGTTCTTGCCTGGAGAACCCCAGGGACGGGGGGAGCCTGGTGGGCTGCCGTCTATGGGGTCGCACAGAGTCGGACACGACTGAAACGACTTAGCAGCAGGGATGTATTCAGAAAGAAACTGCAGAAACAGTGCCTCCAGGAGGTTATCGGTCCCTCATTAGAGAGAACAAGGCTATTTCCAAATATCACCCGTTTTTTGATGTGATATTCTGGGGAAATCAAGTCACAAGCAAGCATCTTGGCATTGCATACCCTTCCTTGGCTTCTCTCTGGCGCCTGTGTTTGTGCTGTTATTGTTCTGATTTTCAGACTCTCAAAAGAACCCCCAAACCTCTTTAATACTTTTTTTTTTTTTTACAAATTTGATCTTCTTATTTTAATTGTTGGAGAATAATCCAAAAATACCATTGCTGCACTAAAGGCATGCACTGCATGAAGCTGAAAACTGGCAGGGAATTCCCCCCACTAGAAGCCAGGTTTTTCTAACCAGTAATGGCAAAGCTATCATTGTATCACATGATCAAATTCCAGCTGCTAGACTAGTATTCAAGACATCTTTATTGTTATGAGAATGCATTTATTATTGGTGAATAAAAATATCAAAGCTGTGTGCCTTCCCAGTCATCTCTGTCTCCCACAGAGCTGCTTCTCTTTGTGTTAGGCGAGCTGTTTCCAGGCCTGGGGGCTGGAAGTGCTGGAGCAGCTGCTATTGATGAGGCTTCCTGAGGAAGCCTCAGTGGCAGGGGATTGTCTGGGCAGAGGCCTCCAGAATACCAGCACTTCACCTGGATTTATTGTAACATCTTTTCTCTTTGCATTATAAACATAATTTTTGGTGAATACTTTTTGTTGCATTTTTACACTGACAGTTGCATGAATTTAAGTTTCAAAATGCATATAACTTCCCATTAGAAATAAAAATTTTAAAGAAAAATGTGCATAATATAAACAAATGATATGTAAAAATTTTAATGTGAAAATCTTTAATATATAACTTATAGGTTTTCCTGATTTTTTTCTGTCCATGGATTAACATATGGCATGTGAACATGTATGTTTAGATTTATATATATGCACAAATATACAAATTGGGTCATAATATACACGTACAGGGCTTCTCTTGTGGCTCAGCTAGTAAAGAATCTGCCTGCAATGTGGGAGACCTGGGTTCAATCCCTGGGTTGGGAAGATCTCCTGGAAAAGGGAAAGACTTCCCACTCCAGTATTCTGGCCTGGAGAATTCCATGGACTATATAGTCCATGGGGTCATGAAGAGTCAGACACAACTGAGTGACTTTCATTTGATATACACATACAATGTAATCTTTCACTTGGTATTATTTTTTAGTCATCTTTCCATGTTGATAATTATAAGTCTACCTCCTTCTATTTAATGACTATATACAATTCCATTTGATAAACTCATTTATTTATTTTCATTAAACCATCAACTCTATCCATAATTTGAATTACTTTTAAACCAAATGAACCAAAGCTTACCTCTGTTCATTCACTAAAGCAAGATCGACCATGTCTGTTGCTTTTTCCAACTGGAGGACTAGAAAGTGAAATAAACTAATCTAGTAGAAGTTCAAAAATCAAGAAACATGGAATAACCAATAATTTTAAACAGCATGTTAACTGCACTTTGAAATGGTATGCTCAATCTGTTTTTCTTCAACCTCTACCTTTTAGGTATTTTTAAATTTAAAGCCAGGTTGTTCATCTGAAAAAAGCCCTGTAAAGAAGGTACAAAAAGTCTGGAAACACAAGGGCAATGTACTGCAGATCAAGTATGTTTATATTAGAGCTGTGATGAGTAACGGAAGCAATATCGGTTATGCTAAAAATGTGAGCTTATTAATATTATATAAATACTTACATATAATCTAGCCAAAGTTTTTGTTTCCCTTTTTTCAAGAATCCTTAATTCCAACTTGCAGATTAGGTGAAAGAAAGGTTCAGAGCTAGCTAGTTTCAGTTATATTTGTAGCCAGGACAAGGAAGAATGGAAATGATACTTCAAACTTGCAGAATATATTTGATTCACTAGAGATTAGTTGTTGGATGCTTTTGGTTCATAATTTCTTGTATTTCTAATTTGTTCTGTTAAAAGTGGGTTTAAAAAAAAAAAGCATTTCTCCTTGGATAATTAGACATATAGGAATCATGTCATTCATTCCTGTCTCCTTCTCCATTAAGTCTAGGGACTTCCTCCTTTGAACTCAGTGGTTATCTCCTCTGGGATACCTTGAAGATTTTTCTCTCTTAGAAAATGGAAGCTATGAATTTCAGTTGATTTGTAGTTTAAACAGACCATAACTCAAGTGTGATGGCAACTCCAATGTTTGTTCAACAGACCATTAAGCCTGTCACTTCCCAAAGCAGGTTTCAGAGCAGAGTTTGATTTAATTGGCCAAGCACAAGAAACAAAAATTTCCAAGTGCTTTATGCTTGAGGCTTCATGCTTGGGTTTGCCTTGGCTTTTGGCATTTAAGTTCAAGAGATATAAACTAGGCAACATGGCCTTATGAAGACTGAGAACCAGAATATAAATATAACTTCATAAGAACACAAAGGGAAGATTGGGTAATAAAAATGTGAGTCAAAATAAATGGCCTTTTTCACTTTTATATAAATGATACAAATATTTGGATGGAAAAAGTAGGTACTAGGCTAAAGTTCGGAGAAGGCAATGGCACCCCACTCCAGTACTCTTGCCTGGAGAATCCCAGGGGCGGGGGAGCCTGGTGGGCTGCCGTCTATGGGGTCGCACAGAGTCGAACACGACTGCAGTGACTTAGCAGCAGCAGCAGCAGCAGACTAAATTTAGAGAGTTACATCATGAGGGTAAGATTTATTTGATTTGCTTTTTTTAATCTTTTTTGTGAAGTCTGTCTCCTTTACACAAAGGGGTTCAGATATGAAGATACATTCCTTCAGCATACAAGTTAACTAATTTTGGAGTAGTCTTTTCTGCTTAGGTAGAAAACAAAACGAAACAGAACAGAACTTCTCATCCATGAAACGTAATGGTGAGTGGTTATTCCTTCCCAAAGCCTTCTTAATTATTGCTTACCCAGCTAGAGCAACAGAGTCATTTATGAGAAATTGGGTAATTTTTAAATGTTGGTAGCAACTCAACATTTAAAAACTGAGTAATGTAACAGTATAATCCGTGACCTTAATTTGACCCATGGGCTCCAGGTTATATAAAACTCTTAGATTATAAACTTCTTGAGGAGGTACATAACCATCCCCTCTTCCCCAAGGCCTGTTATATATGATGTTGAGTGAATATTTTCCAAATGAGTAGATTGTTATCAAGAAGCAACCAAAGTAACAACTGAAGTTGTCATTGGTAGGTAACCACTACTTAGTCATTCCCATAACAGTACCTTTGAAAGGATACACTGATCATAATCTGTCTCAAAGTAGAGGAAATCTTTTTAAGCCAGGATGCCCTGTGTTCTGACTGCAGTGTTGGTCTCTAAACAATAGCGTGTTCTGAAGTTGAAAGGGAACCTGCGTATCATTTAGCCAATCTCCTTATGTTACAGATGAGAAAACTGAGGTCAGGACTGCAGATACAGCTAGATGTCATGTTGATTCCTGGTCCCCTGGCTCTAAATGCAACAGTCCGTGATATCCATTTGGCCCTAAAATACTCCAAATCTGCTGTGTAAGCAGATGCCCTCTCTGCCTCTCATCCTCCTCCTGAAAGGCTGCCTAACCCTGCTTTTCCAGATCCTTCCTGTGTAATCTACATCCACTCTCAACTTGTTTGTTTGAAATCTCTTCTGAAAATTAAAACTCACTCTCCTAAATCTCTTTAGCATTTACTTTCCTTTTGAATCATAACTGATAGTTCCATTTTTTTATAATGTGTTTCTTTTTTTTTTTAAGTTTTCCCAGTGATAATAGTAACTCCTTGGGTAACATGTTAAAGATACTTAATAAATAAGTAATTATTAATAAAAATAATGAACAAAATTCCTAACATATTTGCAGAATAGAAGGGAAAGTGTACAGAACTGCCAACAATTAGTAGCTGTGTGATGCTGGGCTAATAGCTTAAACATCTCTGGACTTCAGACATTTAATTTGAAAAATTACATAAGAATAGTACCCATCCTAGTGAGCTATAGTAAGGATTAAGTGAAATGAAATGCTGAGTGGCAGGCCTGACCTTTTTGAGTAGAGTGAGTTAGGCTGGTTGAAAGGGCCTTGCTTATCCCATACATCACAAGGGCGAAAGTCTCCATATTTGGGCTTCCTTTCACAGTTTGTAGGTACAGTCGGATAAGATAAAAATAGCCCCCCTAGGGTCCCGGTGCTGAACTAGGTTAGTGTTGAATTTAGCAGCCCACCAAAACAAACTTGGGTTAGCCAGGAAGAATTTTAATGCTGCAATTATAGTCACTTATATTTTATGCTTCTTTAGGGTTTGCAAGCTTCCCAGAGTAAAGTTTATATTTTGCTCAGATTCTTAGTCTCCCACGGTCCTAAAAAGAGTTGTGGAAGTGGGTTTAATCCTGGGCATTGTTTCCTTGGTGTGACTGCTGAATAGTTAAAAACAGATTTGGAAGAAGGATGGGAAGTAGGGAACAATAGTACCTCCCATACAGAATCGATATAAATAGGTTCAAAAGTAAAGTTTCTAACGTAATCGGCACGGCGCCTAACACAGTAAGAGGAAATCATTCCTCTTTGTCTCTTGCTTCGGGAAATCTCTTGGCTCTGATGACTTCCCACAGTCTCCTCTTATCTCTGTGACATGTCCTTTTCTCCCTTTCTGTCACCTGCCACTTTCTCTCTGTTTATCTCTCTGTCCTCTTTGTCCTTGGCTGTGGCAGTTATTTTTTCTTTGTGTGTGTGTGTGTGTGTGTGTGTGTGTGTGTGGTGGTGGGAGGTAATGTGTGTGCGTATGTGTGCACGTGCATACACAGGGCCACGGTTAAAGAACAAGGCCAGAGCAGTCTATATTGGTACAAATGAACATCAGTACCCCAGCAGTTGATGAGAGCTGAGGAGATGCAGAGTAGTGAGTGTCCAGCCATGTGCTGAAAAGGAAGGAGGCTGTCGTGCAGAGGAGAGAGGGCTGCGAGGCAAAGAGATGCAGAGACTGACAGAGGGGGGGGAAGATCTGAACTTCAGGTGAGAAACCTGAGGCAAGTGGAAGTCATGCCTATTTTTTTTTAATCTGCTTGTGAGATGAGGCCCCAGGCTAGAGGTATTCAGGGTATGAATGAATCAAAATAGGAATATCTTTAGTGTGTACCTTTAGAATCTGGAAGAAAATAATCTTTCCTGGGTATGAGGGGGAACAGGGACTTTAGAATCAGATGGTTCTGGGCTCAGATTTTCCTCTGTTTGGGATTATAGGATCAGATCTGGCCTTTCCAAGCCTCAGGCTTTCATCTGTGCTTAAAAATAGAGACTTGGAGTAGTTTGACTTGAGTTTGTATTCTGGCTTTCCTCATTGACAGTGTTGTGGCCTGTTAAGTGGGATAATAATAGTGCCTCCCTGAACAAGATGACTGTGAGATTGAATGAGATGGTGTGAGTAAATGCTTGGCTTATCTTACAGAGTTGGCAGATCTTAGATTCTATAAATATCTTTGTTACTGATGTTATTATTCCATAGTATTCTGAAACTCAGTTTTATTGTCGATAAAATGGGAATGAGAATCACTTTTTAGAGATGTTGGGTGGATTTATTGAACAACTATTTGTAAATGCCAGGTACATTAAGAGTCAGTAAATAAATCACAAATTTAAAGAATTCTAAAGCAATGTATAATGGGGTTGATTAAATTTACTGTCACTAATCACATTATTTGTATACTTGTCCTCCTCATTTTCCTCCCTTCCTTTCTATTTCAGGGTTCGTCTCTCCTCTATCCTCCTAAAATACAAACTCCAAAAGCTAAGGACTGTGGGTGTCTTCCCTGCCTTGCACTTAGCATAGTTCCTGGTATATGATAGATGCCCAACACCTGTCAATTGAATTAGCATAAAAAAAGAGGAGTGAGAAAGAAAGCTCAATGGAAATTGTGGAATCAAAAATGCAGATTTAGTGACTGGTTAAAAAAAAATTGCTATTGAATGAATGTTGTGAATTATTTGAAGAGTCACTAACATGAAGCTAGGCTGAACACTCTTCCTGAGTCATAATCCAGCCACCTGATACCAAGTTACTGGTTGATACAGAGATGCAAGTTATCATTGAGGTCCAGGGTTGTTGAACTAATTTGTCCTGGTTGGAAGATGACTATGGTGATTGAGTCATGGTAAAGGATGTGAGCTTACATCTGGCTCTGGGAAAGCCTGTGGAAAGGTGTAATGCAGGGTTAATTTGTGGGTTAATGTCGTGGATGCTGGGTTTATCTAATGTTGTATAATTATTTTGCACATTATCCTAGCACATGCTGCTGAAGTCTGTCTAGGAACTGATTGGCTATTTGATGTTAATGATAGCAAATTCAGGGTTCCCTGTTTTGTAGATAGTATGTTTGGTCTACTGCTTTCATACTGAAGTATCTCACAAAAAGACATCTATTTGTGTCTTTGTGCAAAGAAAAGCATGAAGTAGTTACTGAAAGAAGACCCTTATTTGGTCTAGAGGATACAACTTAGTTGCATAAATTGAGTTAAATGATTCATTAATTCGTTTTGATGCATATATTCTTCAGAAGGCATCTTTGCATTCAGTTGTGCCCTGTTTCCCTCATCCCCTGCCCTTCAAAATCTCTGCCTGTGCTTTAAAAACAAACAAAAAAATAAAATACTAGTGAGAGAAAAAATTACACTTATTTTGGTAGGAGAGGCATAAAAGTCTGATTTTGTTCAAATTTTTGGTGCTTGGAAGACATTTGTCCCTGGAAATTAGGATTTATTAGAAAAGGTATGTCCAAAAAAAAAAAAATAAATAAAAAATAAAAAAAAAAAAAAAGAAAAGGTATGTCCAATGAGCAAAAATATAACTGATTGTGACATTCCAGTTTTCTTTGTCCCCTACCATGTAAGTGCAAGCTGCCTATAGCCAAGACCCCACATCTCTTATCCCTGTCTTCAAGTCTGATTGCTTTCAAGAAAAAAAAGGAATAATTACAAACAGAATGCTTATAAATGCTGAAATATGAGCTAGTTGGCTAAACTTGCTTTTAACAATCTCTGACAGTGGCTTGTTTTTCTCAACTTTATTGTTCATACAATAGACATCTGTCAGATCATGTTCTAGGAACTAAGGGGATGAAATGAATAAAACAGGTATGGTTCCTGCCCTTATGGAACTGATTGAGGGTAGTGTTTCTAGGCACTTCTGTCCCCCATCATTTATTCCCTACTTTATTCTCCTTTCTTTCTACCTTGTCCTGTGGCTTCTCTGGGTTTTCACTTCTTCTTTATAGCATCTGAATTAGGAGTGAATGTTGTTCAGTCGCTCAGTCGTGTCTGACTCTTTGAGACCCCATGGACTGCAGCACACCAGGCTTCCCTGTCCTTCACCACCTCCTGGAACTTGCTCGAACTCATGGCCAATGAGTTGGTGACGCCATCCAACCATCTGGTCCTCTGTCATCTCGTTTTCCTTCAGTCTTCAATCTTTCCCAGCATCAGGAACTTTTCCAATGAGTAGGCTCTTCACTTCAGGTGGCCAAAGTATATTGGAGCTTCAGCTTCAGCATCAGTCCTTCCAATGAATATTCAGGATTGATCTCCTTTAGGATTGACTGGTTTGATCTTGCAGTCCACGGGTCTCTCGAGAGTCTTCTCCAACACCACAGTTGAAAAGCATCAATTCTTCGGCAATCAGCTTTCTCTATGGCCCAACTCTCACATCCATACATGACTACTGGAAAAACCATAGCTTTGACGATATGGACCTTTGTTGGCAAAGTGTAACACCTCTGCTTCTTACTTAATACACTATGTAGGTTTGCCAAAGCTTATCTTCCAAGCAGCAAGCATCTTTTAATTTCATGGCTACTGTCACCATCTGCAGTGATTTTGGAGCCCAAGAAAATAAAGTCTGTCATTGTTTCCATTGTTTCAGCATCTATTTGCCATGAAGTGATGGGCCTGGAAGCCATGATCTTAGTTTTCTGAATGTTGAGCTTTAAGCCAGCTTTTTCATTCTCCTCTTTCACCTTTATCAAGAAGCTCTTTAGTTCTTCCTCACATTCTGCCCTAAGGTTGGTGTCATCTGCATATCTGAGGTTATTGATATCTCTCCCAGCAATGTTGATTCCAACTTATGGTTCATCTAGCCCAGCATTTTGCATGATGCACTCTGCATATAAGTTAAATATGCAGGGTGAAAATACAGCCTTGACGTACTCCTTTCCCAATTTGGAACCAGTCCATTGTTCCATGTCTAGTTCTAACTTTTGCTTCTTTTTTTTTTTTTTTTTTTTAATTTTTTTATTAGTTGGAGGCTAATTACTTCACAACATTTCAGTGGGTTTTGTCATACATTGATATGAATCAGCCATAGATTTACACTTATTCCCCATCCCGATCCCCCCTCCCACCTCCCTCTTCACCCGACTCCTCTGGGTCTTCCCAGTGCACCAGGCCCGAGCACTTGTCTCATGCATCCCACCTGGGCTGGTGATCTGTTTCACCATAGATAGTATACATGCTGTTCTTTTGAAACATCCCACCCTCACATTCTCCCACAGAGTTCAAAAGTCTGTTCTGTATTTCTGTGTCTCTTTTTCTGTTTTGCATATAGGGTTATCATTACCATCTTTCTAAATTCCATATATATGTGTTAGTATGCTGTAATGTTCTTTATCTTTCTGGCTTACTTCACTCTGTATAATGGGCTCCAGTTTCATCCATCTCATTAGGACTGGTTCAAATGAATTCTTTTTGACAGCTGAGTAATATTCCATGGTGTGTATGTACCACAGCTTCCTTATCCATTCATCTGCTGATGGGCATCTAGGTTGCTTCCATGTCCTGGCTATTATAAACAGTGCTGCAATGAACATTGGGGTGCACGTGTCTCTTTCAGATCTGGTTTCCTCAGTGTGTATGCCCAAAAGTGGGATTGCTGGGTCATATGGCAGTTCTATTTCCAGTTTTTTAAGGAATCTCCACACTGTTTTCCATAGTGGCTGTACTAGTTTGCATTCCCACCAACAGTGTAAGAGGGTTCCCTTTTCTCCACACCCTCTCCAGCATTTATTGCTTGTAGTCTTTTGGATAGCAGCCATCCTGACTGGCGTGTAATGGTACCTCATTGTGGTTTTGATTTGCATTTCTCTAATAATGAGTGATGTTGAGCACCTTTTCATGTGTTTGTCAGCCATCTGTATGTCTTCTTTGGAGAAATGTCTGTTTAGTTCTTTGGCCCATTTTTTGATTGGGTCATTTATTTTTCTGGAATTGAGCTTCAGGAGTTGCTTGTATATTTTTGAGATTAATCCTTTGTCTGTTTCTTCATTTGCTATTATTTTCTCCCAATCTGACGGCTGTCTTTTCACCTTACTTATAGTTTCCTTTGTAGTGCAAAAGCTTTTAAGTTTCATTAGATCCCATTTGTTTAGTTTTGCTTTTATTTCCAATATTCTGGGAGGTGGGTCATAGAGGATCTTGCTGTGATTTATGTCAGAGAGTGTTTTGCCTATGTTCTCCTCTAGGAGTTTTATAGTTTCTGGTCTTACATTTAGATCTTTAATCCATTTTGAGTTTATTTTTGTGTATGGTGTTAGAAAGTGTTCTAGTTTCATTCTTTTGCAAGTGGTTGACCAGTTTTCCCAGCACCACTTGTTAAAGAGGTTGTCTTTTTCCATTGTATATCCTTGCCTCCTTTGTCAAAGATAAGGTGTCCATAGGTTCGTGGATTTATCTCTGGGCTTTCTATTCTGTTCCATTGATCATACATGCTTCTCAAGAGGCAGGTAGGTGGTCTGATATTCTCATCTCTTTAAGAATTTTCCACAGTTTATTGTGGTCCACACCAGGGCGTTAGCACAGTCAATGAAGCAGATGTTTTTCTGGAATTCCCTTGTTATTTCTGTGAATTCACTTGCTTTTTCTAGAATTCCCTTGCTTTTTCTATGAGTGTAGGGGGTCCTAGGAATAAAACATCTGAGTCCATGAAAGGATATTATATTGTATCTACTTATGCAGCTGTGTTAAAAGTTCTAATCTCTGAAAAGGAGGCAAATTGAATTCCTCCAGGAAGACCAGATGTGGTCATGGTGACCAATGAAAGGGAGGCTTGAAAAAGATAAGTTTATGAAATACAAGCCATCACCTGCATGTAGTGGCTTTTCAGTACATGTGTGCTGAAATGAGGGGCTTCCCAGGTGCCACTAGTGGTAAAGAATCTGCCTGCCAATGCAGGAACCATAAGAGATGCAGGTTCGATCCCTGGGTTGGGAAGATCCTTGGAGTAGGGCATGGCAAACCACTCCAGTATTCTTGCCTGGAGAATCCCATGGAAAGAGGGGCCTGGTGGGCTACAGTCCATAGATTCATAGAGAGTGGAACAGGATTGAAGTGACTTAGCATGAACACATGCTGAAATGAAGCTGGTTCAGAAAGCAAGAGAGAGTTCCTGTATCAAGACCTGCAACCTAATACTTTGCCATAGTTTCTCTCTTTTGAAACATAACCCAGCCTTTGTTTTTTCACACATGTAGGAGCCTGTCTCTTCGTCATTATTGTCTAGTTTCTAAGTCATGCCCGACTATTTGAGATCCCATGAACTGCAGCATGCTAGGCTTCCCTGTCTTCCAGAGTGTGCTCAAACTTATGTCCATTGAGTTGGTAATGGCACCCAAACATCTCATCCTCTGTCACCCACTTCTGTCCCTGCCTTCAGTCTTTCCCAGCATCAGGGTCTTTTCCAATGAGTCAGTTCTTCTCATCAAGTAGCCAAAGTATTAGAGCTTCAGCATCAGTCCTTCCAGTGAACATTCAGGGTTGATTTCCAACAGGATTGACTGGTTTGGTCTCCTTGCAGTCCAAGGGACTCTCAAGAGTCAACTCCACAGTTTTAAAGCATCAATTGTTCAGCACTCAGCTTTCTTTATGGTTCATCTTTCACATTTGTATATGACTACTGGTAAAAACATAGCTTTGACCATATGGATCTTTGTTGGGAAAATGATGTCTCTTCTTCTTAATATGTTATCTAGGTTTGTCATAGCTTTCCTTCCAAAGAGCAAGCGTCTCTTAATTTCATGGCTGAAGTCACTGTTCACAGTGATTTTGGAGCCCAAGAAAATAAAAATCTGCCACTGTTTCTACTTTTCCCCCCATTTATTTGCCATGAAGTGGTGGGACCGGATGCCATAATCTTAGTTTTTTGAATGTTGAGTTTTAAGCCAGCTCTTTAATTCTCTTCTTTAACCCTAATCAAGGGTCTTTTTAGTTCCTTTTCAATTTCTGCCATCAGTGTGGTATTATCTCTTCATTGGGAGTCTAGATGCTCATACAGTCTAAAGAAAGCATTTGTTAGGGATCACTCATTACCAGTTTATGTGCCATATATTCTTTGTTGTCATGCATTCTTTTAGTTAACTAAGTCCTCATGGCCACACCAGGAGGTTAAGCATGTTTCGTCCTTATTTGAATAGATGGTAAATTCGAATCCGAGAGAAAGTTTCTTCCAAGATTGCACTGATAGTGTATGAAAGAACGAGAGTTTGGACTTTAGTCTGTTAGCCTGAGACTCGCCCCACTCCATGCTTCAATGCTTGATTCTTTTATGTTTACGTTTTGGGAGAGGATGCCTAACAGTGTTTTTTCTTTTCCAAGATAAAATTAGGGTGCTTGCACATGGTGTACATATGAATGGGTTTGTGGTTGTTCCTGTGTATGTGTGCATGCATACAATTTCATGTGTGTTCTAAAATAAGAGACATGATAGTCTCCGAGAATGTAGCTTTTGGCCAGGAAAGGAAATTTCCTCAGAGTAATTTGAGCATATCTCAAATAACTAGTTGGAGACTTGTTACCCAGTCTTCTCCGGGGAGTCATGGTATCTCATTTCATTTTTTTTTTTTATAGGGACCTAGCCTGCAGTTTATGAGCATCATCTTTTCAGCAGGCAAGAGCAGGCTTATATTAATGAATTCCTTCTCACTCCAGCACCTTCAAAGGTGAGGAATGGGAAGGCATTACAGGGAGTAAAGTTACAATCCAAGAAGGGACCATGTGAAATAGACACCTTGTTACTCATCTCAGCTGCTCCCTGGTATGTCTTACTCCTCCATCTCCCTCAGTTATGAATTTCATTCTTGACGACATCCGAGTGAGACTCTTATGGCCATGGTTTTATTTTATAAACTGGTATGAAGAGTCAGGGAGGTAAAGCCTTATTTCATTCCAAAAGCCTTACTGGAGAATATTTTTTTAAATGTTTTAATGGGCTTTCTTAGCTGGTAAACATGAATCCAAAAGCAGATAATGGCAGAACAAAAATAAATGAACTATTTCTAGAATGTAGATTTGAGGAATAGAGAAAGCTAAGTATAGATCCTGGCTCTGGTTTTTACAGAACCTGGGGAAGGCTTAAGTCATAATCTTTTTGAGTCTCCATTTTCTCACTTGTACTATATTGATAATACTTAAGTCATAAAGTTTTAGGGAAGATAAAGTGAGTTAGATGCTTAAGTGTCCAGCGTATTACTAGGACCAAGTCAGTACTCACTAGTAATAATGAACATTAACAATAATTTCTAGCTGTACCTAATATTTTATTGTTTACCACACACATTGATATCTTGTCATTTCATCTTTACCATAGAGAGACATGTGCAATTTTATTTACTTAATTGAAACACAAGATAGAATAGCTAATTTGCTTTGATTCTCATGATTGTGTCCCCCCCCTGCCAAAATAGACTTTTGTCTTCATTAGACTCAGAGATGAGCCTGAACACTGTATTTGAAGCAGGTTCTGACCTTCTAAGAGAGAACCAAATATCTTAGGGAAAAGTGATCCTTTCTGAGCTCCCAGCTCATCAGTGGTCCTTGATCAAGGACCTTACAGAACAAGATATCAGCATAAACCATTCCACCTATGGCAAATGCTTACTGCATATCATAGGTCTGCATTTCTTATTCTAATTTTAGGGCATTGGTTATCATCACTTTTCTGATGCATTTTAAAAGACCAGTAGTTCTATTTACCTTTATACATTTCCAGCAGTTCTCTAGAATCTGGAGAGTTTAGGTGCCAACCACAGGACTATGTTTTTTGTCTCTAGTAGGGGATGGGTTAGATACCATTATATGATTTCAAGACTTTTGACCTTTGAATTTTTACCTGGAAAAAACATCTGTGGAGGATTTGCTCTCTGTCAGACAATGAACTTCAGCCTAAAGAGCCATTGTGTCTCTCTGAAGAGAGAAGATGTAACATATATAGAGAAACTAAAGAATGAGCAAGGACAGAAAACATATATTTCAAAGGAGAGCAAAGTACTTCAAAGTTAGAGAGAGTTTGAGTTTCAAATGAGAGGGAGATTATCACATTCCCAGAATTTTGCCTGGAAACTTTATTTCAATGGCAAATGAATTTTACAATCTGGATTCTGAATCACTGATATTTTGGGGTAGTGGGATAAGAAAAGGAAAATTGGTTGAAAGCATTGGTTTCAAAAGTATTTTGCTGTTGTTCAGTTGCTAAGACACGTCCAACTCTTTTCCAACCCCAAGGACTACAGCCCTCCAGGCTTCTCTGACCATGGCACTTCCTAGGCAAGAACACTGGAGTAGGTTGCCATTTCCTTTTCCAAAGAATCTTCCTGACCCAGAGATCAATTCCATGTCTCTTACCTTGAAGGTGAATTCGGTATTGATAAGCCACTGGGAAAGCCCTCAAGAAGATTAGGGGACTGGAAACATAGAAATGGAAATGAAGTATCAACTTTGACAGTATTTATTGCAATCATGGTGTCAGGTATGGCTAGAGTCTTATCTGAAGTGCAATCCAAAAAATTTTCTCCCAAGCTTGCATGATGTTGGCAGCATTTAATTCTTACAAACTGTAAGAATGAGGGCCTCATTTTCTTGCAGACTGTTGGCCAGAGGCTAACCTCAGTCCCCTGTTACAAAGCCTTCTCAGCACGAATGCTTCTTTCCTTAAAGCCAGCCAGGGAGAGACCCTGCTTTTACGCTGGCTATTATAATCTTATGTATTGTATACAAGCACACATAATTATGGACCTTGCTAGGTGGTGCTAATGTAAAGAGTCCACCTGCCAATGTGTGGGATACTCAAGAGACTCAAATTCAATCTCTGAGTTGGGAACATTCCCTGAAAAAAGGAAATGGCAACCCATTCCAGTATTCTTGCCTGGGAAATCTTGTGGACAGAGGAGCTTGGTGGGCTACAGTCCATGGGGTTGCAGCACATAATTATGTGCATTTTGTCACTTTTACCACACATTGCATCTGTTAGAATCAAGTAGCAGGTCTTGCCTATATTCTAGAAAGTAAAATTATACAAGGGTGTGAATACTAGGAAGCAAGGATTATGGAGGGCACCCTGTAATCTCTCACAGATTTTAAAGTGTTGATCTTTGAAATATCTTGTTTTAAAAAGAATGCAGTGAATTAGTTCTATTTTGGGGGATCTTTTCCCATCAAAGTGGAGGCTGCAGAGATGAACAAATCAGTGTGTTTTTGAAAAGCTTGTAATCTGAGTAAAGAAGATAAAATGTAAGTAGGTAACCCGAGGATGAAGCATGTAGGACATGAATCAGGACAGGGCAGTGGTCTTTGGAATTGGGAATGGATTTCCTCTGGAGGGTAGAAGACTTTTTAATTAGGATTATAGGACAGATGGGATTTTGAGCAACAAAGAAAGAGCAGCATGATTGTGAAAATGTACCAGAGACATTTTGACACAGCCTTGAAGTTAGGTTTGATCCCAAATATTGTCATGACATGAAAAAGTTGGAGGACCTTTTCTTTTCTGAAAGTTGATTAATAGATGTATTGATAACTAACAGAGCTATTAGAGAGAAGAAATGAGGCAGTGCCAGAGTCTTAAAACAGAATTAAAAGCTTTGCAAGGGATTTCTTGCTAGGCCAGTGTCCTGAGAGACCAGTGACAGTTCAAAATTTTTTATGCAATCCTGTGAAAGTTTCTTAAAACCCTATTCTAGTCTCAGACACAGATGTTAGAACCCAAGAGAGTGAACCCAGATGAAATCTGTTTCCACTCTTTAGATTTAAAATGTGGCTTGACTTGAGCAGTGGCTTTGCTGCCTTCATCAAGGAAAGTAGGTGGAATTTCCCTCAGCGAGGCCTCATCTGTCATCTTAGTGCCCTTCAGAAAATAACAACTTGTTATTTGTTAGGAAAAAATATAAAGGATGCTGTTTCCCTGAAGTATTTTGTCCCATGAAGGTCTCTCTAGGAGAACAAGTTGTCAGTTATCAGCATGGTAGCACTGTTAAGAACTTTGATTTTGCTTCTTTCTTTTCCACCATTTCCAAATTATAGCAAAATTGAGAAAATAATGCAACAAAACTTCCCATAACCTAGATTCTGAAACTCTTGACATTTCCCACCTTTTCTTTTATAATTCTCTAAATCTGCCATAAATATAGGTGTGTGTATGTGCAAATTTTTGAACCATTTAAGATTAAGTTATAGACATGATCCTTCATCACCCTAAATACTTTCATGTGCGTTCTTTACATCAGAGGATTTGCCTAAGTGTCCACAAAACATCAAAATCAGGTACTTAACATTAATAACTGCAACTATCAAATATATAAATTCTGTTAATGATTCAGACTTTTTTCATTTTTTTTACAGGAAATACCGTAGATATTTTGACATATCCCTCAGTATATATCATACAGAGTTTGTCATTGCCCTAAAACTCCCCTGTCCTCCACCTATTTTACTCTTTCTCCCCATCTTTCCCAATAAGCACTAATCTTATTAAAGACTGCAGAATTTTCTTTTATCAGAATATCATATATTGGGTAGGCCAAAAAGTTCATTCAGGCCTTTCTGTATCTTATGAACATTTTGACCATCCCAGTAGCTGGAATCATATAGAATGCATTCTCTTGAAATTGGCTGCTTCCCTGGTGGCTCAGAGGGTAAAGCATCTGCCTGCACTGCGGGAGACCCGGGTTCAATTCCTGGGTCGGGAAGATCCCCTGGAGAAGGAAACAGCAACTCATTCCAGTACCCTTACCTGGAAAATCCCATGGATGGAGAAGCCTGGTAGGCTCCATTCCACGGTGTCACAAAGAGTCAGACATGACTGAGTGACTTCACTCACTTCCCTTCCCTTACTCAGTAGTATGCATGTTAAGTTTCCTCTATGTCTTTTCATAGCTTGAGAGCTCGTTTCATTTTAGTGCCTAGTAAAGCACTCCCTTTTTTAGATGTACCACAGTTTACCCACTCATGTACTTAAAGACATTTACTTTGCTAACATGTTTTGACAATAATAAACTACTGTAAACAACTTTATGCAGGTTTTTGTGTGGGCATAAATCATCAGTTTCTTTAAGTAAATACCAAGGAGCTCAACTACTAAATGGTATAGTAAAAGTATGTTGAATTTTGGTGGTGGTGGTTTAGTCGCTAAGTTGTGTTCAACTCTTGTGACCCTGTGGACTGTAGCCTGCCAGGCTCCTCTGTCCAAGAGTACTGGAATGGGTTGCCATTTCCTTCTCCAGGGGATCTTCCCACCCCAGGAATTGAACCAAAGTCTACTGCATTGCAGGCAGATCCTTTACTGACTGAGCTATGAGGGAAGCCCTGAGTTTTGTTAGGAATTGCCAAAATGTCTTACACATAGCTGTACTATTTTGCATTCCCACTAGCAGTGAGTGAGAGTTGCTTTTCCTTCATACCCTAGGCCAGGATTTTGTGCTGTCAGACTTTTGGTGTTTTCTGAGCTTTCTGTATCTGTGGCTTGGTGTCTAACAATAATAGAAAAATTCTCAGATACTGTTCTAAAGATTTCTTCTGTTCCCTTCTTCTCCTTTTGGTGTTATTGCATGCACATGTTATTTTGTGTGTGTGTAGTTCTCTTACAGTCCATTGATATTTTCCTTGTTTTTGTCTTTTTTTGATATATCTTCTAACACAGAAATTCTTTCATGTCCAATCTACTAATAAGCAAATCAAAAGAGTGCTTGTTTTGTTTGTTATTATATTTTTGATCCTTAGCATTGCTTTTTAGTTCTTTCTTAGTATTTACGTCTCTATGAACATGGTGCTTTGCTGCTCAGTCTTATCTGACTCTTTGTAACTTCCTGGACTGTAGCCCACCAGGCTCCTCTGTTTATTGGATTCTTCAGGCAAGAATCCTGGTTTGGGTAGCCATTCTCTTCTCCATGGGATCTTTGTGACCCAGGGATTGAACCCAGGTCTCCTACATTGCAGGTGGATTCTTTATTATCTGAGCCACCAGGAAAGCCCCTCAGAAAGCCTGTCTGTTATCACATGCTGTTTACTTTATCCAGATACCCTTAGCATATTAATTATAGTTTTATATTACTGGTCTGATAATTCCTACATCCTTTATCTGTGTTTGGATGCTTATCTGTCTTTTCAAACTTTCTGCCTTTTAGTATGCTTTGTAAATTTTTGCTAGCTGGACATAACCTGGTAAAAGTCACTGTTGTGAATAGGCTGTCAGTATTGTTTTGGTGAAGTGCTGGGGATGGGGAAGTGTTCTGATCTGGTCTTAAGTTCATCTGGAAAAATTGGGATGCTATGCCCATTAAACAATAACCCCCCATTCTCAAGACTCCCAGCCTCTGATGCCAGATTAAAAGAGTTCTGGAAATGGATGATGGTGATGGCTGCATAGTAATGTGAATATACTTAGTGATTCTGAACTGTACACTTAAAAATAGGATGGTGAATTTTATTTTTATTTTATTGTAATGAAGAATAAATAATAAAGCAACTTACTAGTAATTTAAGTGGCATTTAGATATTTATTTTTATTTATTTATTTTTTTAACCATTTTAAAATATACAGTTTATTGGCATTAAGTACATTCACATTATTGTGCAGTCATTACCACTGTCCATCATCAGAACTTTTTCATCATTCCAAATTAAAAGTTCTTCCCCATTAAACAGTCACTCTCCATTCTCTCTCCCTCCCACTTGTGGCAACCACCATTCTACTTTCTGCTTTTGAATTTGTGAAGGTATTTTCTTTTTCTTTTTTTTTTTTATTTAAAATTACATTTTATTATCTTCTTTCCAATTTACTATTTCTTTTTTTTTCTTTTTTTTATTTTATTTTATTTTTTTTTTTTATTATTATTATTTTTTTTCCAGTGGGTTTGTCATACATTGATATGAATCAGCCATGGATTTACATGTATTCCCAATCCCGATCCCCCCTCCCACCTCCCTCTCCACCCGATTCCTCTGGGTCTTCCCAGTGCACCAGGCCCGAGCACTTGTCTCATGCATCCCACCTGGGCTGGTGATCTGTTTCACCATAGATAGTATACATGCTGTTCTTTTGAAATATCCCACCCTCACCTTCTCCCACAGAGTTCAAAAGTCTGTTCTGTATTTCTGTGTCTCTTTCCTGGGCATACACACTGAGGAAACCAGATCTGAAAGAGACACGTGCACCCCAATGTTCATCGCAGCACTGTTTATAATAGCCAGGACATGGAAGCAACCTAGATGCCCATCAGCAGATGAATGGATAAGGAAGCTGTGGTACATATACACCATGGAATATTACTCAGCCATTAAAAAGAATTCATTTGAACCAGTCCTAATGAGATGGATGAAGCTGGAGCCCATTATACAGAGTGAAGTAAGCCAGAAAGATAAAGAACATTACAGCATACTAACACATATATATGGAATTTAGAAAGGTGATAACGATAACCCTATATGCAAAGGCATTTAGATATTTAGAAAAATATATTTTCAGGCCATTTATATATATATGTCCGATCATGAGAATGAGGATTGATATTACTGATTCCTAGGATGTCATGATATCCGCTTGGAAGTTTTAGACTCCTGTTTAGCTAGAGGTTTCATATTCCAGGACAGTGCTTGGTGGAAGTTGGGTAAAAGAAAGAAGAGGGAGGGTAAAGGAAGACATAAAAAGCATAAACTGATATAGAGTTTCTGGAATATCTTGCTTTTCCTTTTCCCCTTTGAACACTCTTGGCTGAGTTAGGTTTTATGCAATGGTCCTGCTTTAAGTCATTTCATCGAAAGCTGCTGTTGAAACAACATAACATCAATTGCCATCTGCACTTTTTACAATCCCTTCAAATCCCACCAAATGCTATTTATTTCCTTTTTTGTAACAATTCAAGATGCCAGCAACTTGATTTTCAGTCTTGCCTTTGCTTAAACTCATGTATTTTTGTCAGAGGCCCTTTTATGTGGATAAATGTGAGACTGCTTGCTCATTGCTGCCTGATTTATACCTTGTTTAGTCTGGAAAAAGGTTAAGTGCAAGGCAAACACAACTTGATAAACAGCACTATTACCATTGAGTTAAAACATCCTTGATATCATTAGAAGATCTTTTCTTAGCAAGTATTAGATATTCAAGCAGTAGCTTGTCTACTTTCTTTCGGGAGGGTATGATTTACTAATCTTTCAATATTGTATCCTAAAATTTTGATTTTTAACTTTGAATTAAACCATGCATGCTATGGTCTGGATCATTGTGTCTTCCAACCCCAAAATTCATATGTCAAAACCTATCCTCCAAGGTTAGGAAGTGAGGGTTTTCAGAGATGATTAGGTCATGAGGGTGAATCCCTCCTGAGTGGAATTTGTGCTCCAGTAAAAGAGGCCCAAGAGAGCTTTCTCACCCCTTCTTTCATTTGAGGTTGCAACTAGAAGGGACTGGTTGTGAATCATAAAGTGGGATCATACCAGACACTGAATCTGGTAGTACCTTGATCTTGGACTTCCTAGCTTTCAGAACTGTGAGAAATACATTTATGTCTGCAAGTTACCCAGTCTCTGGTATTCTGTTTGAGCATCCTAAGCAGACTAAGAAAGAAAACGTGTACTGAGAAGTGGAGATGCTGCTGTAATGAACACCTGAAGTGTGGAAGTGGCCATAGAAATGTGGAATGGGTAGAGGCTGGAAGAATTCTGAGATGCATGCTAGAAAACATTTTCATTGTTGTGAAGAGACAGTTAAGGGTGATTCTGATGAGAGCCCAGAAAGAAAATAAGCAAGCTGTAGTAAAAGCCTCCATTTTCTTAGAGAGAACCTGTGTTCATGAACGGAAAGTTGGTAGATATATGGGCAGCAAAGGCCATTCAAATGAGATCTAAATGGAAATGAGGAACATATTATTGACAACTGGAGGAAAAGCAATCCTTGTTATGAAGTGGCGAAGAGTTTGGCTGAATTGTGTTTGTATCTTGGTATTTTGTGGAAAGTGAGTGATGAAAATGATATTTGAATGGGGAAATTTCTAAGCAAAACTTTGAAAGAACAGCCTAGTTCCTTCCTTCTGAATGCTTTAGTAAAATGTGAGAAGAGAGAAATGATTTAAAGATGCATTGTTAATCAAAAGGGAAGCAGAAATAAAATTTTGGATTACTCTCAAACTATCTCTATTGGATTAAAAAAAAAAGTGAGCCTGTTTCAGATAGTACATTAAAGATGTGGCTAAATTTGATAAGGATATTAGTCAGCCCTCTAAAAAGAAGTCAGTATCTCTTTTCTAAGGGAATGGAAGATTGATCCTAAAGGTAATTTGCAGTTTGTCATGGTGACCACCCCAACCAAGGGCCAGGGTTGGATGCAGGATGATTTCAAAGGCAGGGTTTGTCTATGACAATGTTTTTGGCAGCCCAAACTGACTAAGGCACATTCCCTAATTTCCTAATATGATCTATTGTCGGGGGGAGATCTTTTTAACTTTATACTTCTCTGAGGAAGAATGACATTTCCATATATGTGTTTACAGTTGAGGATTCCACTGATTTTCTGTTCAGGAAGCAAGAATGTATGATACAGGCATGTAAGAACGGGGTGGGAGAAAATAATAGCAAATGAAGCAACAGACAAAGGATTAATCTCAAAAATATACAAGCAACTCCTGCAGCTCAATTCCAGAAAAATAAATGACCCAATCAAAAAATGGGCCAAAGAACTAAACAGACATTTCTCCAAAGAAGACATACAGATGGCTAACAAACACATGAAAAGATGCTCCACATCACTCATTATCAGAGAAATGCAAATCAAAACCACAATGAGGTACCATTACACGCCAGTCAGGATGGCTGCTATCCAAAAGTCTACAAGCAATAAATGCTGGAGAGGGTGTGGAGAAAAGGGAACCCTCTTACACTGTTGGTGGGAATGCAAACTAGTACAGCCGCTATGGAGAACAGTGTGGAGATTTCTTAAAAAACTGGAAATAGATCTGCCATATGACCCGGCAATCCCACTTCTGGGCATACACACCGAGGAAACCAGATCTGAAAGAGACACATGCACCCCAATGTTCATCGCAGCACTGTTTATAATAGCCAGGACATGGAAGCAACCTAGATGCCCATCAGCAGATGAATGGATAAGGAAGCTGTGGTACATATACACCATGGAATATTACTCAGCCGTTAAAAAGAATTCATTTGAATCAGTTCTAATGAGATGGATGAAACTGGAGCCCATTCTACAGAGTGAAGTAAGCCAGAAAGAGACCAATACAGTATACTAACACATATATATGGAATTTAGAAAGATGGTAACGATAACCCTATATGCAAAACAGAAAAAGAGACACAGATATACAGAACAGACTTTTGGACTCTGTGGGAGAGGGTGAGGGTGGGATGTTTTGACAGAGTAGCATTGAAACATGTATGTTATCTATAATGAAACAGATCACCAGCTCAGGCTGGATGCATGAGACAAGTGCTCAGGCCTGGTGCGCTGGGAAGACCCAGAGGGATTGGGTAGACAGGGAGGTGGGAGGGGGGATCGGGATGGGGAATACATGTAAATCCATGGCTGATTCATGTCAATGTATGACAAAAACCACTACAATATTGTAAAGTAATTAGCCTCCAACTAATAAAAATAAATGGAAAAAAAAAAAAAAGAAAAAGAAAGGGATGGACTGCTGAGCAAAGTGAAATGTACAGCATCCCTGGATTCCTTTAAAGTGATGCTTAACAGCTTGTGACATTGTAAGAGGAAGGGGATTCAAGAGGGGATACAGGAATAAACAGCCCCCGGGTCATTTTCAGTTCTGAGAATTCAACAATTCCAGTTGGAGGAAAGGCTCCTCACACACATGCTGTATCTAAAGAAAGTGTTGAACTTAGAGTAGAAGAATCTTCAAGGTGACTTTTCCCCTTTTTGTGCCTTGCCTTCATGCCCTGATTTTCTTTTTCTATTTGACTGCTTCATAGAGGATTTAATCTTGATAACATTTCTCTAATGGTCACTTTCTGATTAGCTCTCTTAAGCTCAGCCAAGACTTAACTGGGCATTTACTTCCCTTCATCTCCAGAGTCTGGAGATCTTGCATTGTTGCTTCACAAAGCTGAATATCTGTAAGTAAGTGCCTTTTTGAAGGCAGGTAGCAATAAGTAGAGATAAGTAAAGGGGGACATGTGGTGTGTAACAGATAACTGGAAATATTGGTCAGATAGAAGGCTGCTAACTCCCCTTGGTAGCAGGGCCACTTTCATAGTTTGCTTTACTAGATACAGTGGTAACACAATTTAAAGGTACACATATTGAGAGAAATAATGTTTCGTTATTTCAAACTGCCTGGCCTAAATATGTATTCCTAAATATGAAATGCTTTGTTTGATTTGTTTTTCCTTTACACTCTTAGGAAGAGGTCAGAATGCATCATAGTTCAAGGGCGCCTGGCTTATCTCAATTTTCCAACAGGGCCCTCTCACCCAAACAGTGATGACCCCCATCACAGAGCATTCATGCTAAATCTTGCATGTGCATGTGTGTGAGCATTTTCTCCATATTATACATGGTAGGATCTAGAGAAAGGGTTTTTTGGTTCTTACAGAAGAAATTGGTACTTTTACTGAAAACAATTGTGGTTAATCAGATTCTCTTGGGACTGTAATGGCCAAATAATACTGAAGTCAAGAAATATGTCTCACTCTGCGCAAATCTTCCAAAGGAATAGGAAATAGTATGACCTGGGGAAATAAGCAGGCGATGAAGAATATGTAGGCCTCATCCTGGTTCTGACTCTGAGTTGCTAAGTGACTCAGTGCATGATTCCATGTTTCTTGACACCAGTTTCCTCAACTGTCAAATGGAAAGCCTAGCCTGACAGTATCTAGGACTACTTCTCACCGTAAAATTTTGTTAGACATTATCTTTCATAACTTAAAACAGTAAGCAATGCAATCCCACATCTTCACCATGAAGTTGCTACTAAAACTTGTGGGATCAGAAGACTTTTTGTGTTGTTCCTAAGCAACATAGTCTATAGAATACAAAAGAAATTGTTTGTACAATTTCTGGGTGACACTTGTCTATGAGTTTCCACATTTATCAGTTGCTCTGGCACCAGTGATAATACCTAACTTTTCTGTGGTTGAACAGCTAAACTCTACACTGGATAATCATGTGGGTTCTGAAATCATATAACCTAGGTTAGAATCCTGGCTTATTTACTTGCTAGTTCTGTGGGCCTAGGTACTTATTTTACTTCTTCAATCTTAATTTTATTCTCAGCTGGGAAATTTGTGGAATTTATATCTACTTAATTAGGTATACAAGAAAATAAAATGTAATAGTAATATGAAGCCTAGTAACATGAAAACAATGTGTTGAGTACATATTGATGATTCAAGAAATATTAGCTAGAATTTTTATCTGTCCAAATTGGTTATATATTTTTGCTTCACAGATCACTTCAAAATTGAGTAACTTTGAGCAATGATCATTCGATTTTCCCCTGTTTTTTGGGGTCAGGAATTTTTGAGGTACCCTATCCGGTGTCTCAGGTCCAAGGTGTCTCATGAGACTTCGGTTCAGGTCAGTTACTCAGTTGTGTCCGATTCTTTGTGACCCCATGGACTGCAGTACGCCAGGCTTCCCTGTCTATCACCAAAGCCCAGAACTTGCTCAAACTAATGCCTGCTGAGTTGGTGATGCCATCCAACAATCTCATCCTCTGCCATCCCCTTTTCCTCCTGCCTTCAATCTTTCCCAGTATCAGGGTCTTTTCCAATGAGTCAGTTCTTTTCATCAGGTGGCCAGAATATCGGAGCTTCAGCTTCAGCATCAGTCCTTCCAATAAATATTCAGGACTGATTTCCATTAGGATGGACTGGTTGGATCTCCTTGCTGTCCAAGGGACTCTCAAGAGTCTTCTCCAACACCACAGTTCAAAAGTATCAGTTCTTTGGCGCTCAGCATGAGACTTCAGTCAGATGTTAACGGAGCTCACTTACATGGCTGTCAAGTTTGTGCTGATAGGTTAGTTTTTCTCCATGTGAGCTTCTCCTCGGGGCTGCTGGAGTGTCTGTAGCAGCTAGCTTCCCCTATAGCAGGCAACCCCAAGGGCCAGGGCAGAAGGTGCAGTGCCTTTCATGACTTAGACACAAAAACCATATACCTTCATAGCCACCTTCTTGTAATGGGTATACCATCAGTTCAGATTTAGTGCTAGGGAGCATGAATTTCAGTAGATAAGGATAATTAGAAGCTATTTTTTAGGCTGGGCTTCCCTGGTGGTTCAGCAAAAAAGAATCTGCCCGCCAATGCAGGAGACATGAGTTCAATCTCTGGATCAGGAAGTTCCCTTGGAGAAAGAAATGGCAACCCATTCCAGTATTTTGGCCTGGGAAGTCCCATGAACAGAGGAGCCTGGCAGGCTTGTGAGGTCACAAAAGAGTCAGATAAGACTTAGGAACTAAACATCGACTGAGTGCCAAACAATTGATGCTTTTAAACTATGATGCTGGAGAAGACTCTCGAGTCCCTTGGATAGCAGAGGAGATCAAACCAGTCAATCCTAAAGGAAATCAACACTGAATATTCATTAGAAGGTTGGTTGCTGAAGCTGTAATACTTTGACCACCTGGTTCAAAGAGCCTACTCATTAGAAAAGACCCTGATGATAGGAAAGATTGAAAACGAAAAGAAACAGGGTGGCAGAGAATGAGACAGGAGATAGCATCACTGACTCAACAGAAGTGAATTTGAGCGAACTCCAGGAGATAGGGAAAAACAGGGAAGCCTAATGTGCTATAGCTCTATGTGCTATAGTCCTTGAGTTCACCAAGGGTCAGACATGACCTAGTTACTGAACAACAACAACCTATAGACTGACTCTCAGTCTGCCTCTGGCCTCAGTGATGTACAATCTCCCATCATGAAAAGTGCACTCACTCCATCTCAAAGCCTCCAATCTCCTCATCTCAGTCTAGCATCACTGAAAAATCCATGATTGCATCATCTAAGTCAAGTCCTGGTGTAGAAATTGCTTATCAGCTACAGTTCTTCAACATGGCTCCTGCACATCTGGAGAATTATGAACCAAAGAAGCTACATTCCCTCACACAGGCAATACACATGCTGTGAAGCAGATAAAAGCTGATCACCATAGGCCTTTTCATAGCAAAGAGACTATGGGAGCACAAGGAGCTATTAGATAATAGCAATTTTGAAATCCAACAGAGGATATGTTGGCAGTTACTTAATAAAGAATAACTTCTACTGGTAAAAGAATCCACCTGCAATGCAGCAGACCCAGGCTTGATCCCTGGGTTGGGAAGATCCCCCGGAGAAGGAAATGGCAACCCACCTCAGTATTCTTGCTCGGAGAATTCCATGGACAGAGGAGCTTATCAGGCTACAGTCATGGGGCCTCAAGGAGCCGGACACAAGTAAGTGACTAACACTTCTACTACAAAGAATTATGTGCCAAAACTCTCAGCTCTGCCTTCTGAGTTCCTGGTTCTCATACTCAGACATATTACTTCTTCCATAGAAAATGGCTAGTATCTAAAATTAACAGAGGTGCTCCAGCTTTCTTTTGATTACGATTGGCATGGAATATCTTTCTCCATCCCTTCACTTTTAGATTAGCTAAGGCTTTATATATATAAGGAGTTTTACTTATTTTTTTAATCTGGAAAATCTCCCTAACATTTGGTGAGTATAAACCATTTAAATTGATTATTGATATACCTGCATTAAAATGGGCTATCTTGCTCTTTTCTGTTTGTTGTATTCATTCTTTGTTTCTTCTTCCTCCTTTTCCTGTCCTCACTTATTTTATCTAAGTCATTCATTAATTAAGATTTCCCTCATTTTTAACCTTTTTGTCTATTAAGAATCTCATCCAAGGTACCATATTTCATTTTGTCATCATGATGCCTTGTGTTCCTCATGAGTATCTCATGCTTAGACTAGAGTTATGGGTTTTGCAGAGGAAGATCTTTCAGACAAAGTGTCACTTTTGTAAGATCATTTAAAGATGACATATTAATTAACCTGACTTATCACAGTTAATGTTTGCCTTGATCACCCAGCTAACATAGTATTATCAGGTTTATCTACTGTAATGTTACTCTTTTTTTGCTTCCAATTTTCTTACTGTGCTTTGGGAAAGAAGTCAATATGCACAGCCCTCATGTAGGGAGAAGAGTGTTATGATCCACCTCCTTGAGGGCAGGATGAAAGTGAAATGTCTCTTCCTCCCTTCTGGATTCTTCTGCATAGGATAAGAATAATTCCTCATAAATTACTTATTTAATAATGAATTTTATTAATAAGGATTTAGTCTTTAACCACTAACATTCCATTATATGGAAGTATCACTGTTTATCCATTTGATTACTGACAGATATTTGGTTGATGCCAGTTTGTGGCAATTATGAATAAATATCCTGTAAACATTTGCATGTGAGCATAGCTTTTGAAGTCAGTTAAGTAAATATCTATGAATACAATCGCTGGAATGTATAAGATTAGGCTTAGTTTGGTAAGAAACTGCTCTCTGTCTTCCAAAGCAGGTATATTCTTTTGAATTTTCACTGGCAATATAAAGAAGGTATTATTGCTCTGCATCCTCTTGATCAATTGATGTTTTAATGTTAGGCATTCTAATGGCTGTGTCATAGTTAAATAAACTTTAAAAATTAATTATATTTGTTCTATCGGCTGATCACATACTTCTTGTTAGACTTTTTAGTACTTGTTCTCATGTTTACAATAAACTTTTAAAATAAATCTAAAACCACTTTCAAACAATACTATGTTGTCTCATATGTAGTGAAGATACCATATAGCAGAATATTTTCAACTCCTCCATCCTTTGCCTTGTGACGTTGCTATTCATTTCAGTTTTATGTATATTTTAAACAACCTATATGCTGTTAATATTATTGCTCTAAATATGTGTCTTTTATGTAGATTAACAATAGGAAGCATTAAAGGTTATATTTGACTTCATTCTTCCTTTTTTGAATGTTCTTCAAGATTCTCGCGTTGATCAGTTTTCTTCTAACTGAAGAACTTGACGTTTCTTATATGATAGGACTTTGGGAAAATCTATATTTCTCTTCACCTTTGAAGGAACCTTTCTTTGGATTTAGAATTTTTGCCTGGCATTTTGTTTTTGCTTTTGTTATTGTTCTTTTTTTCTTTTTTCTGTAGGCACATCAGACTTTGATTCTCTTGTTCTTTTTGTTGTATGACCCCTACTTAAACGTTGGCTGTAATTGTTCTTTTTGTTTCTCTGTAGGTAATGATTCATCCACATGGCTACCTTCAAGATTTTGTCTTTTTTCCTGTAACTTGTATGCTGTGTGCCTAGTGTTTTGTTTTTCATTCTTAGTTTAGTTTATTTTGTCTTTTTATTCATCTTATTAGCATTTTATGAGCTTCTTGGGTTTACTGTCCATCACTAATTTTAGAAGATGTTTAGCCATTATTACTTGGAGACTGCTGATGAACCCTGGCATGATAGTCTCCATTTCTGTTACTATGTCACTGATATCCCATATTTCCTTTGATTCTTTGTTATATTTGCCATCTCTCTGTTCATGTTACTCATCTAACCTTACATGTCTACATTTTACATTAGAGCCTTTAATGTGATCATATTTATTTAAAAAATTCTACTTTGATATCTGATTCTGGTTCTGATTAATGCCTTTCTACCTGTGGCTTTCTTTTTCCCTTGCCTTTCAACTTGCCTTGCAGTTTTACTGTTGTTTTATAGAGAAATAGATGCTGAAGCAAACTGGCATTTAGTGTGAGAATTTTTTTACCTGGGCCAAAAGTTGGTCTGTGTATTATATTTGTTGTATATATGGGTGCCAAAAGCTTGAAATTTCTTTAGTGACCTTATCCTGTTTCTCCTCTTGGCTTTGGAGCTTCTCTTTGTGCTTCTTCTTGGGGAGACTGTGTCTCCCAGCTATAATCCACTCCCCCAGGTGTAGTCTCTCCCAGCTGTAATCCACTATTATTTTTACAGTAGGCTTATTAACCTAATGATAGAGAAAGGAGAAGTGGGGAGGGTTTTCTAATCTGAGTAATTCTCAGTTATTTTGAGTGAATATCAGGTCTCTGTAAGAAAGATGTGGCATTCACTGTGTTTCTATTTATTCTCTAGGAAAATAACCCTCCCCTCACCCCATCCCCATGCTTCTTAATCCCTTTTTATCTGCAGTATGTCTCCAGTATCCTGTCAGTGTTCTAAACCTTTCTCCCCTGTAGATTATTACGTTTATATCATTTTTTTCTTATGTGAAACAGGGAGGCTGAACTGGGGCTGGAGCAGTGCCTAGCAACATTCCATTCCTTTAGGTGGGATGGAATTTCACTATTGCCCTCGGCAGATTTCCGTCCTGAGATAAAGTATGATGTTCTGTAGAAAGTTCGAGTCAGATTTCACAATGGTTATTCTTTTCCTCTCTTTACCCAGCTGCAGTCATGGGAAATGCTGTCTTCAGATTTGCCCATTTCTCACTGTGAGAGGCTGGTGGAGTTTTTGTAATAAAGCTTGTGAAAGTGTGGAGACCTCCCTTGACTGCAACTCCCAGTACTTTCTTCTTACACTAGAACACACTTGGGCAGTAACCATTTATCAGTATTTTTTATTTTTATGTACCTAAATGTGTCCAGAATCCAGATAGGCAACTCGTGGGCCCTGTGTTTCCCTAGATGTATCTGTCTTTCCAAATTTTGGAGTGATAATTTACCCTAAAACCTCAGTTATCTGGTGGAATAAATAAGAGTTTTTGTTCTTCCATTTTTATAACTTTTCTCATTAAAAGAATAGGAATGCTTACTTCAGGGTCTTTACAACTCTGAGCTTAACACAAAGATTCTTGATAAGCTTTTAAATAATTTTCTCTGTAGTATACTGAAACGGGTATGACATTTCAAATTTCTTTAATATAGGCCGTTATAGAGGTGAAATTTCATTCAACTATTGAAAAAAACTATTAGAAACATTCCTCAAAGCATTTGAGCAACATATTAAATCTAAATATCGGTTTTATGAGCCCAGGTTTATCCTTTTCCAACATAATATCTCTTTATTCCTAATCCAACATCTTTAGAATTTATTTTCACACACATTTTCTGGGCATTTTATATGTAAAATTTCAAAGTAATGCAGTTTATTTGGCATATATTGCAGCTTCTCAGGGGTCATACTTTGAACCTTACACTCACAGTCTGCCGAGACATGTTATAGGTCTTAAAGCAATAGGGGCGATAATGCACTGAATAATCATTTCCTTGTACTATACCTACTTCATAGAAGAGTTTTAAAATTTTTTAGGCAATGGTAAGAGTATTGTACTCAGAAAAGGAAGATCTGCTTTGAATTTATAAGTCAAATGCACTTGCTTCATTAGATTCTTCCCATGTAACCCCATCTTAAATTCCAGGGTCCCCTTCCTCCCCAGTGGACACCTTAACTTTGACATAAAAAACATTGCAAATTTGGAAATTCAACATGTTGTCATTTAGCCATCTGCATGATTAGACTTTGAGTTTGGTTTTCAGAACTCTCAATCCTGTAGCTATAGATTATAAGTTTTATTTGGGGGCAATCACAGAAACTTCTGAGTCTCTAGAACTGCTCTTGACCTGGAAATTTAAAGCCCTGAGTTCATAATATTATTCTGAGATTTCCAGTGAATTGAAAGTAACAAATCAGCCATAATTACTCCTTATTTTCACTAAAATGTTTTGTGACAGCATCTGCTTCTATAGGTATTTGATTACAATCATTAATAGATGATCATTTAATTAGTTTTTTGGCCACTGCATGTCAGAGACCAATGCTATTTCATTTACTACTGAGAGCAGATTAAGTTAAAGCCTCTAAATTTAATCATATCAGGGAATAACTTTCATATCATCCATAATTAATTATGAGAAGCTGTCCTTAAAGTCCTTTTCCTCTGAAACTGTTTCCAGCATCAACTCCAGAGTTCAGAGAAAGGGAACCATCAGGGATGATATAATACAATGTGTTGTTATAACAATTTGGTCACACAGAATTTTGGAAGTTGGTAAAATGGTCTCAATTTGTATGTTTCTTCTAACTATGGTTATGTCCTATGAAAGACATAGGACAAGTTGTTTGGATTGACGATATGTTTGAAATGAGGTAAAGAAGTTTCAACTGGATCATGTGAGGAAAGAGCAGGAAACTGAATCTGTCTCTCTCACTGGTACATGTGTTAGCCTCTTCCATTTCAAGCTTCCAAATTTACTGCCACAGTTGATATTCCAAAGAAGCTGGAATTCTTGCTATTTACCCACCCTAGGATCTAGCCCAGGGTTTAGAAATAGTAAAGCAAGAGATTCCATATATCCTGACCAACTAATGACTGTTAACTACGGCAACAAGATAAACCAGAACATCTGCAAAACTGTATATAACTTGCAACAGGTCCTGACCTTTATTGACCTTCTGAGAGTATAAATGACCGCTGCTTTATTCCACCTTCCAAAGTTCTTACATAGATTTTTCTAATAATAAGATGAACCAGGAACATGCAGGGATTGAGATTCTGAGAAATAAGGAATGTAATGTAATTGTATTAATCACTGAATGGGAGTACCTGAAAGAATACTAGTATTAAGTTTTGGTTTATTTTATTTTTATTTTCTTCCCTGGTGGGTTAAATATCAGCAAGTGCTGCTAATTATCACAGATCTGTGTTTGCTACCTCTAATCTCTTAGTGATTTTCCAAAACTGCTTTGTTCCAAGGAATGTTCCCTTGCTGACAGATTTAGAAACAAATCTTTCTCCTTGGCTCTTTGGCATCTTATCTGTTGTGACAGATCTATTATCCAAGTTGCCTTTTCAGATCCAACTTGTCATTGAACATCAACACATTTATTCAATTATATCAGTACTTGATAGACATGTATCAGAGACATGGTAGGAGCTTAATAAATACCAAGAAGCATTTTTAAGACCTACTGTTTTTAATACCTAATAAATGTGACAGAATCTAAGTCCCCAGACTTCTTAGTGTTCTTTGAAGGTATAAGCCAGATTTGGGGACTAAAGAAGTGTCACATGGGCACCCAGACAGCCTGACCTGCTGATCTTGCCATCTCGCAGCACAGCAGGAGGCCCACTGCCAGCAACACTCTTCTTGTAGGCTGGCAGAAGCTGAAACTCGAAAAAGGCAAAGCAGTTCTCCAATTTTCACAAAGCTGTGTTAAGGACTGGAGACTTGCATCTCACACTTGAAGTATCTGAGATTTCCTTCTGTTCTCTTGGATTTTAACTCTGCAAGGTTAGCAGTTTTGTCTTGTTTCCTATCTTCCTCTTTTTGTTTCTCTGCAAAGAATGCTGTGAAACACATTTAAATTTTATGAAGTATTTATTTTATTATACCCATATATACTGTTTGTCAAACACATACAGTGGATATAAAGCATTTATATGGACTTTAAAGCAGGGCTATAGTTTCTTAAATTAGGCATCCTATAAATGAAAGGGAGACATGTTTTAGCTGAAATGAAGGAAGGTTGGCTGGAAGGGGACTTTCTCCTCTGTTTCCTTGAGTTAATCTGGAGATTGTTGAGTTATAGGCTCCTTTGATGGATCATCTTCCTCTTGAGCAGGAAGAGAGTCAAACCTCTTGCTAACCCAGGTAAATTAATTACTGTAAGTTATCTTCTGAAATTAAAACCCCACAGAAATGAGTCAAGTTTCATGTTTTCCAGTGAAAACAGTAGAGGTCTGGCTTTTTAACTGCCTTGGCAATGAATTCCAGACAAATGTTAGAATGGCCTAGAAAGCTTTTTAAGCAATGATGATGTCTGGGACCCTAATTCCTAACATTTTCTAGTCTTTCAAAATATTTAAGTGTAATATCTTAGATATAGTAATTTTTTAAAGCTCCCAGGTGATTTTTTTTTCCAGCCAAGATTAAGAGCCACTGGTTTGCCTTTTCCAGAGAGCTTGATAATAATCTAGAGTAATTTAGACGTATCATTGGGCCCAATTGAAGTTTCTTGATTCTTTTCATTGTCAAATAAGCATCAGGTATAGCCCAGAGATATAGCCACACTGAGATACACACACACACACACACACACACACACAAATGTATTACAAGAGATTCAGACAATAGAGATACATGCACATCCACAAGGAAACACATGTATAGGTATAACTCTTGGCACACACTGACATGGACAAACAGTATCACAGAGAGGTTCATGCTGAAACAGAGATGCTGATATATGACAGAGATATATTTTACTTTTCTTATTTGAGTGGGGTGAATGATTAACCTCACTCTCATGCCTTTTCCACCCTTGCTCCACACTCAAAGAATACTGACTACCTGCACACAGTCTCAGCATGTAGGAAGTTTTTCCTAACTATTATGATACGTATCACTTTTTTATATTTTCACATATTAATTTATAATTGTTTGAAATCCTCTCTCCCCTTTCTATGGGCTTCTCTGGTAGCTCAGACAGTAAGGAATACACATGCGATGTGGGAGACCTGAGTTTGATCCATGGGTTGGGAAGATTCGCCTGGAGGAGGGCATGGCAACCCGCTCAAGTATTCTTGCCTGGAGAAGCCCTATGGACAGAGGAGCCTGGCGGACTACGGTCCAGGGGTCGCAGCAAGTCGGACTTGACTGAGTGACTAAGCTCCCCTCTCTGATTTATTCTTCAATAGAGCAATTCATGATTTCCACAGGAGGGGCGAGAGGAGCTACTCCACATTCAAGATCGGGAGGCAGGGGGCATAAGGAGATACCCGTCATCCAAGGTAAGGAGCAGTGGCGGTGCTTTGCTATAGCAGCTGTGAAGAGATACCCCACGTCCAAGGTAAGAGAAACCCAAGTAAGATGGTAGGTGTTGTAAGAGGGAATCAGAGGGCAGACACACTAAAACCATAATCACAGAAAACTAGCCAATCTGATCACGTGGACCACAACCTTGTCTAACTCAATGGAACTAAGCCATGCTGTGTGGGGCCACCCTAGGCGGTCGGGTCATGGTGGAGAGGTCTGACAGAATGTGGTCCACTGGAGAAGGGAATGGCAAACCACTTCAGTATTCTTGCCTTGAGAACCCCATGAAGAGTATGAAAAGGCAAAATGATAGGCTATTGAAAGAGGAACTCCCCAGGTCAGTAGGTGCCCAATATGCTACTGGAGATCAGTGGAGAAATAACTCCAGAAGGAATGAAGGGATGGAGCCAAAGCAAAAACAATACCCAGTTGTGGATGTGACTAGTGATAGAAGCAAAGTCTGATGCTGTAAAGAGCAATATTGCATAGGAATCTGGAAAGTTAGGTCCATGAATCAAGGCAAATTGGAAGTGGTCAAACAGGAGATGGCAAGAGTGAATGTTGACATTCTAGGATCAGTGAACTAAAATGGACTGGAATGGGTGGATTTAACTCATATGACCATTATATCTACTGCTATGGGCAGGAATCCCTTAGAAGAAATGGAGTAGCCATCATGGTCAACAAAAGATTCCAAAATGCAGTATTTGCATGTAATCTCAAACAACAGAATGATCTCTGTTCATTTCCAATGCAAACCATTCAATATCACGGTAATCCAAGCCTATGCCCCAACCAGCAATGCTGAAGAAGCTGAAGTTGAGCTGTTCTATGAAGACCTACAAGACCTCTTAGAACTAACACCCAAAATAGACGTCCTTTTCATTATGGGGGACTGGAATGCAAAAGTAGGAAGTCAAGAAACACCTGGAGTAACAGGCAAATTTGGCCCTGGAGTACAGAATGAAGCAGGGCAAAGGCTAATAGAGTTTTGCCAAGAGAACACACTGGTCATAGCAAACACCCTCTTCCAACAACACAAGAGAAGACTATAAACATGGACATCACCAGATGGTCAACACCGAAATCAGATTGATTATATTCTTTATAACCAAAGATGGAGAGGCTCTATACAGTCGGCAAAAACAAGACTGGGAGCTGACTATGGCTCAGATCATGAATTCCTTATTGCCAAATTCAGACTTAAATAGAAGAAAGTAGGGAAAACCACTAGACCATTCAAGTATGACCTAAATCAAATCCCTTATGATTATACAGTGGAAGTGAGAAATAGATTTAAGGGACGAGATCTGATAGACAGAGTTACTGATGAACTATGGACGGACGTTTGTGACATTGTACAGGAGACAGGGATCAAGACAATCCCCACGGGAAAAAAAATGCAAAAAAGCAAAATGGTTGTCTGAGGTGGGCTTACAAATAGCTGTGAAAAACAGAGAAGCGAAAAGCAAAGGAGAAAAGGAAAGATATTCCCATTTGAATGCAGAGTTCCAAAGAATAGCAAGGAGAGATAAGAAAGCCTTCCTCAGCGATCAGTGCAGAGAAATAGAGGAAAAGAACAGAATGGGAAAGACTAGAGTTTTCTTCAAGAAAATTAGAGATATCAAGGGAACATTTCATGCAAAGATGGGTTCGATAAAGGACAGAAATGGTATTGACCTAACAGAAGCAGAAGATATTAAGAGGTGGCAAGAATACACAGAAGAACTGTACAAAAAAGATCTTCACGACCCAAATAATCATGATAGTGTGATCACTCACCTAGAGTCAGACATCCTGGAATGTGAAGTCAAGTGGGCCTTAGAAAGCATCACTACGAACAGTTAGTGGAGGTGATGGAATTCCAGATGAACTATTTCAAATCCTGAAAGATGATGCTGTGAAAGTGCTACACTCAATATGCCAGCAAATGTGGAAAACTGAGCAGTGGCCACAGGACTGGAAAAGGTCAGTTTTCATTCCAATCCCAAAGAAAGGCAGTGCCAAAGAATGCTCGAACTACTGCACAATTGCACTCATCTCACATGCTAGTAAAGTAATCCTCAAAATTCTCTAAGTCAGGCTTCAGCAATATGTGACCTGTGAACTTCCAGATGATCAAGCTGGTTTTAGAAAAGGCGGAGGAACCAGAGATCAAATTGTCAGCATCCGCTGGATCATCAAAAACGCAAGATAATTTCAGAAAATCATCTATTTCTGCTTTATTGACTATGCCAAAGCCTTTGACTATGTGGATCACAATAAACTGTGGAAAATTCTGAAAGAGATGGAAATACCAGACCCCCTGACCTGCCTCTTGAGAAACCTATATGCAGGTCAGGAAGCAACAGTTAAAACTGGACATGGAATAACAGACTGGTTCCAAATAGGAAATGGAGTACATTAAGGCTGTATATTGTCAACCTGTTTATTTAACTTGTATGCAGAGTACATCATGAGAAACTCTGGGCTGGGAGAAGCACAAGCTGGAATCAAGATTTCCAGGAGAAATATCAATAACCTCAGATATGCAGATGATACCACCCTTATGGCAGAAAGTGAAGAGGAACTAAAAAGCCTCTTGATGAAAGTGAAAGAGGAGAGTGAAAAAGTTGGCTTAAAGCTCAGCATTCAGAAAACTAAGATCATGGCATCTGGGCCCATCACTTCATGACAAATAAGTGGAGAAATACTGGAAACAGTGTCAGACTTTATTTTTAGGGGGCTCCAAAATCACTGCAGATGATGATTGCAGCCATGATATTAAAAGACGCTTACTCCTTGGAAGGAAAGTTATGACCAACCTAGATAGCATATTTAAAAGCAGAGACATTACTTTGCCAACAAAGTTCTGTCTAGTCAAGGCTATGATTTTTCCAGTGGTCGTATATGGATGTGAGAGTTGGACTGTGAAGAAAGCTGAGCACCAAAGAATTGTTGCTTTTGAGCTGTGTTGTTGGAGAAGACTCTTGAGAGTCCCTTGGACTGCAAGGAGATCCAACCAGTCCATCCTAAAGGAGATCAGTCCTGGATGTTCAATGGAAGGACTGATGCTGAAGCTGAAACTCCAATACTTTGGCCACCTCATGCGAAGAGTTGACTCATTGGAAAAGACCCTGATGCTGGGAGGGATTGTGGGCAAGAGGAGAAGGGGATGACAGAGGATGAGATGGCTGGATGGCATCACCGACAGGATGGACATGAGCTTGAGAAAACTCCGGGAGTTGGTAATGGACAGGAAGGCCTGGGGTGCTGCAGTTCATGGGGTTGCAAAGAGCTGGGCTTGACTGAGCGAGTGAACTGAACTGAACTGACTAATGTCAGATCCTGGATCTTTTTTATTTTTTAATAGTGCAGAATTTGGGAGTTAAGAAAAAAGCCAGGAGCCTAAGTTGATATGATGACGAATAGCTGTGCCGAAGATTGAAGAAGGCAGGGAGAAAACATACGAGCCTGCTCATTTGGTGCTAAGTTATAAAGAGATTTTTTGGTCCAGAATTAATTGAAATAAAGGAAAAGAATACATTGAGGATATTCCACAATAAGTATACAAATTTAATTATGAGAGAGATTAAAAAAAATAAATTTTCTGAGTGGTTTCAATAATTCATATTGATATTTACAAGGAGACTACAAATTGAGTTAAATTAATTTGAAGTCACTTTTGATTGTCATAATGAAATCTCTTAAAGTGTGATTCAATGTCAGGACTGTAGCAAAGATCTGCTTAGTTTGACATGATCGATTTAATTCTTGGGGATTTCTTTTGTTGCCCCTAAACCTTTCCCCCAAAGATATTATTTGTGTCTGAATAGCAGAGACTCCGCTCCACACCTCCTATAGTAACTGTTCACTGCCTTAGATGTATTATTCACTCTGTAATCATCTGTTGGTATAAATGAGTGTGTTTTGTATATTATCATATCATCACCTTCTTAACTAGCTGATAATGAGTACTGTATGTAAGGCCTATGCTAAGATTGGTAAATGTCTTATTTAATCCCACAAATCAGCCTAGGCTCATGAGGGATTGCTGCAGTAATCCATGCTAGAGATGGCCAGTTAATGAGCTAGGCCATAGTGTAGCTCATAAAACTTAGCCTTAATCCCCTGTATAATTTTATTCATTGAATATTCATTGGAAGGGCTGATGCTAAAGTTGAAACTACAATACTTTGGCCACCTGATGTGAAGAACTGACTCTTTGGAAAAGACCCTGATGCTGGGAAAGATTGAAGGCAAGAGGAGACAGGGACGGCAGAGGAGAGATGATTGGATGCCATCACTGACTCAATGCACATGAGTTTGAGCAAGATCCAGGAGTTGGTGATGGACGGGAATGTCAGGGAAGCCTGGCGTGCTACAGTCCATGGGGTCACAAAGAGTCAGACACAACTGAGCAACTGAATGGATAATATTATACTTATTTATCTTTTGGGCAAATGTCGATTGAGCACTTGTTAGCCCTTATTCTCCTTCAGACATGACTGCTATCCTATAGTTACTAAATGGTGGATATTAAATTTGAACCCAAGGAGCATGCCTTTGGCATTTATACTCTTAATCAGTGCACTGTAAATTTTGTGGGTGTGTGTATTTTTTTTTTTTTTGTAAATTTTTTAAAAAGATATATAAAAGAACCCAAGTGGGAGGAAAGATGTATATGGCCAGGCAGAAAGCCTTGCTGATCCTTCAGAGACGACCTCAAATAAGCTGTTGTTATCCAGACTTAGGGTCAGTTAACAGCTTCCTTAAAGTCCCTCTAGCTCTCACCTTCCTATAAGGAAGGAGAAAAAATTTAACTACATGAAATTTCTACTATATGCTATGCCTCTGCAACATGAACTGTCTTATTTAATGTATAGAAAGTAGTACCACAAAAAAGTGGTACTTGCTAACTTTTTACAAAAGGCGATGGAGGCTCACTATTGTTGGTCACAGTAATATTTTCTGCAGTTGTAAATGTTAGGAGAAATACAAAAGCCCAATAATAATAATAAATAGTTATATAAACTATTGTATAGCCCATTCCGATAGCAGTTCGAAGGCGATTTAATGTCATATGAAAATGTTCAGGGTATAATATTCACTAAAAAAAAGCAAAGTACCAGCTTATTTGCATGATATGATCTGTTTTATGTATAAAAATTACACACTTGGAACAGGGAAAATGAAATGGACCTAAAGTAAGGAGCCTCTGGTCAAGAATGAGTGTTTCATATATCCTGAGCAGTAAAAACTACAGTATTCTCTGCCCTTTGGAGTGTTGCTCATTAGATATGCTGCTCCCATCAGGCTCAATCTCTGGCTGACATCCGTAAATTCAGGATTTTGTTAGCAACCAGGCCACCTGCCAGAATCTTCCTGCCAGTGTCCTTGGCTCTGTCTAGATCTTTTCTTCTAGTTTGCCCTTGCCTCATCCTACACTAGCCTGACATAATACATGTATGTCCTTTTTCTTCTTTCTCATACTCTTGTTTGACGGAGAAGCAGCTAATGATTTAAGCCCAAAATTGCTGACTCTGTAGCAGAATATACTTGGACAAATGTGCTCTGTGTCAACACCCTCCATGAAAAACTAGGACAAACCTCAACTTAAAAAAAATAACCATTCATTCTCAAATTGTGTCCTTCCTTTTGGCCATAGGAAAACACTTTCACTTTGTTCATAATTCTCATTTCTTCTTATCAAGATATAATTGATATATAACACTTCAATTTCATGTGTACACCATAATGATTTGCTATTTATATATACTGTGAGTGACATATTGTTTTGCCTATTAATACTGTAAAAAGATATAACACATGCTTTTGAATTGTGGTGCTGAAGGAGACTCTTGAGAGTTTCTTGACAACAGGGAGATCAAACTAGTCAATCCTAAAGGAAATCAACTCTGAATATTCATTAGAAGGATTGATGCTGAAACTCCAATACTTTGGCCATCTGATGCAAAGAGCTGACTCATTGGAAAAGACCCTGATGCTGCGAAGGATGGAGGACAGGAGGAAAAGGGGGCAACAGAGGATGAGATGGTTGGATGGCATCATCGATTCAAAGGACTTGAGTCTAAGCAAACTCCAGGAGATAGTGAAGGACAGGAAAGCCTGGTGCAGTGCAGTCCATAGGGTCGCAAAGAGCTGGACATGACTGAGCAACTAAACAACAAGAAGTATACTGTGAGATGATCACCATAAATCCAGTCAATATCCATCAGCATACATAGTTACAAAATTTATTTTTCTTATGGTAACTTTAAGACTTATCTCTTGTAACTTTCAAATGTGCAGCACAGTCTTATTATAATAACTATATATGGTCATCAGTGAAATTGCTCAGTCATGTCTGATTCTTTGGGACCCCATGGACTGTAGCCCACCAGCCTCTTTGGTCCATGGGATTTTCCAGGCGAGAATACTGGAGTGGGTTGCCATTTCCTTCTCCAGGAGACATTCCTGACCCAGGGATTGAATCCAAGTCTCCTGCATTGCAGGCAGACGCTTTACCGTCTGAGCCACCAAGGAAGTCATGCTGGACATTATATCTGGTGACTGTTTTATAACTGGAAGCTTGTTCCTTTGATTTTTTTTTTTTAAACACATTTTGCCCACCCCCCACCCAAGTCTGTTCTATCTTTGAGGTTGGATTTTTTTCTTTTTAGACTCCACATATAAGTGAGATCATATGGTATTTGTTTTTCTCTGACTTTTTCTCTGACTGTTGTCTCATATGGCAAGATTTCACTCCTTTTATGGCTGAATAATATGCCGTTGTGTGTTTGGGTATATATATATATATATATATATATATGGGTGCCACATTTTAAAAATAATTTTATTCATTTGTGGGCATTTAGTTTATATCCGTATCTTGACTATCTTAAATAATGATGAAATGAGCATGAGGTGAATATATCTTTTTGAGAAAGTGTTTTGTTTTTTTCTGTTAAACACCCAGAGGTAGAATTGCTGAATGTTATGGTAGTTCTATTTTTAATAGATGTACCAATTCACATTCTCATCAATAGAGCGTAGGATTTCCCTATTTTCCACATCCTTGCTAATACCTGTGTTTGTCTTTTTGATGATAGCCATTCTTACAGGTGTGGGATGATATCTCACTGTTGTTTTGATTTGCATTATCCTTTGCTCATTGTATACTACTGATTCCTTTGTGTGAATTAATTGACCATATTTGTGAGGTTATTTTTGGGCTTTCTGTTCTGTTCCATTGATCTGTATCTTTTTATTCCACTACCGTACTGTTTCGTTTCTGTAACTTTATAATATAGTCTGAAATCAGGGGCCATGATCCCTCCGTCTTTGTTCTTTCTCAGATTGCCTTGGCTATTCAGACTGTTTGGTGTTTTCATAAGAATTTTGGAATTGTCTGTGAAAACACCATTGGAATTTTGATAGGATTACCTTGAATCTGTAGAATGCTTTGGATGGTATAGATATACAGAAAATATTTCCATTTATTTTTGTGTCCTTCATTTTCTTTCTTTTTGTAGTTTTCAGTATACTGATTTTGCCTCATTGCTTAAATTTTCCCCAAGGTATTGTATTCTTTTTGATGCAATTGTAAATGGAACTGTTTTCTTAATTTTTTTCCTGATAGTTTAGTATTAGTGTGTAGAAATGCAACAGATTTCTATACATTGTATAGAATGTACCTATGCAATGTACCTATACATTGTATAGATATTCTGCAGCCTTGCTGATTGATTTATTCTTAATTCTCGGGTGGCATCTATAGGGTTTTCTATATATGATATCATGTCGTTCTGCAAATAATGACAGTTTTACTTCTTCCTTTTCAATTTAGTTTCTTTTCTTTCCATTGCCCAATTGCTCTAGTTAGGACTTCCAATAATATGTTGAATAAAAATGACAGGAATGAGCATCCTTGTCTTCTTCCCAATTTTAGAGAAAAAGTTTTAAGCTTTTCACCATTATTACTGTGAGCTTGTCCTATATGGCCTTTATTATGTCCCTCTATACCTATTGATTGAAAGTTTTTGTCATAAGTGAATGCTGAATTTTGTCAAATGTCTTTTCTGCATCTTTTGAGATGATCATGTGATTTTTATCCTCTATTTTGTCAATCACATAAATTGATTTTGCAGATGTTGAATCATGCTTGCATCCCTTGTAGTGACTTTTGATTTTATATCTCATGCAATTATAGAAGGTCCATACTAGGAATATGCAATGGAAGCACACAAATCACAAATGTATTATACATATGTAATTTAAAATTTTCTAGTATATGAATTAAGATTTGTGGCTACTTTTGAGGTAAATGAAATAAAAAGAAGCCAGTCATCTTAATAACACATTGTAATTCAATTATCTAAAATATTAGTTCAACAAATAATAAACATTGAAATGGAAGTACTTCATATCCTAGGTCTTATGCTCAGTTACAGAATTCAGTTAGCATTTATTCTTAAAAAATATTTCAACTTGGACTAGTCATATTTCAAATACCAGCCTGGCATATTTGGCTACTAGCTACTGTCTTGTTTTTGTTGTTATTTAGTCACTCAGTGGTGTCTGACTCTTATGCAATTGCATGGACTGTAGCCTGCCAGGCTCCTCTGTTCATGGGATTTCCCAGGCAAGAATACTAGAGTGGGTAGCCATGCAGTTCTCCAGCTACTGTGTAGGATAGCAGAAATCTGTACCCAATATTCTTGCTTTTACTGCTCTGTTTACCTAATTTAAATTTGGGTGTAAGGTTAATGAGCACTCAATCTAAATGTGAATTGTCAGAAATCTGTTTTTCTTAATGGAAAATTTAGCCACAGAGCCTCTGTTAATGACTTAATGGGCAAGAGATAATATATTTGGTAAGGGGCAAGTTTTCCATCTGTTTAATTAAATAAAGACAGAGGTTAAAGTTACTGATACTTGACTTACTTCAAGAGGTAACTACAGGAGCCTTCACTGTTTCTCTGAAACACCAGAGCAAAACCTTGCTAAGAAGAAATAACAGCCACCCAAGTCAGTGGCAGGGCTTTCCTGCTGGCTCACTGTTAAAGAATCTGCTGCCAATGCAGGAGATGAGGGTTCAGTCCCTGGATTGGATCGGGAAGATTCCCCTGGAGGAGGACACGGCAACCTACTCCAGTATTCTTGTCTGGGAAATTCCATGGACAGAGGAGCCTGGTGGACTACAGTCCATTGAGATTGTAAAGATGTCAGACACAACTGAGCAACTAAACAATGACAGCAAAGTCAATGGCAAGGGGTCTGCTGGGCATTTTCAAAGCCTCTCTGGGGGCAAGTTTCCCTTCTACAGTGATTCTTAGAAGTTATTTAGGCAAATGTTTACACAGTTCTGCAGAGTTCTGGGATGACCTGCATACCAGCTGTCAGTGATTGCACAGGGTGGACTTTTCCTTTTCTTTCTGTATTCATTTTATACATAGAATATGCCAGTATAGTCATAGTTTTGTAATTGTTATCTTATATCACCCATAGAACCAGTAGGCAGCTGAAAGTGGGAAGGGATGGGCTTATTTACTACTGAATATTTTCCTTTGTTTCAGAGCTACTTGCTCATAATCTGTAAGCAAATCTGGTACAACATAATATCATTACACATCCAACATATTGATCCTTGCTCTTGAACTTTGTATCTGTTAATATCTTTTCTTATACATGGCATTATTTTCTCTGTTAATTCCTTCTTTGTGAATTATATTAGGCACTTGTCTTTATTTTACAGATGAGGAAAGCAATATTCAAGAGGTTATGAATGGCTTACCCTATGTTTGTTTATCACTTTGCAAATGATCTTCCACACTATTGCTAGGGTGATGCCATGTGGTAGAAAATTTGTGTATGTAATACCCTAACCAAAAGATTCCCTGTGGCTATTTGACTATAATATAAACTCCTTGATTTGACCCATGCATGCCTCTTTGATCTGACCCTTTATCCCTTTCTTAAGCTTAATTTCTCGCCTCTGCACACTCAGAAGGCTACTCTATACTAGCATATGGAGAATAATCATAATGGATGTTACTGAGTGCTTGCTGTATCCTAGCTATTATTTTGAATGGTTTCCATGTATTAGCTTATTCATTGACAGCATAGGAAGTACTTAGTATTCTTATCCCAACTCATTTTAATTAGTTGTATCAGCTGTGGGTAACCACTATAGAAAACAAAATTTTTATATTTCTGCCCCTTAGGAGTTCCCCTTTTGCCCCATTTTAGCCAATTCCTCATTAAAATGAGATTTCAGATTTTAAGAGCTCTGCTTTTTATTGTATGGTATTTAAATTTTAAAAGGATAACACAGGCATAAAGCATATTGAGTTCATAAGTGCCCCCAGCAACTGGATTTCTTATTCAATTTCTTACTCAAGTTTCATTCTCCATTTTCCCCCTCTCCTCACTCCTAGAATTACCTGATTCTTAGTCAGACACTGAAAAATAATCTGGGAATGATATATTATGGCCAAATTCAATTACTTACCATCTTGACCAATTTTGGACAAATATTCAAAGATTTGAAACAAATATCTTTTAAATACTGTGTGTATCTATCCTGCACTTCCTGGTTGTTAGGCACACTTACTGTGTAGCAGTTTATGTAAAGATCAAGGTCAAGAGTGTAAGTTTATGGTAAAGGTCAAGACTGTGGGTTTTGGGGAAACACAAATCCAAACCACAATGAGTTATTACCTCACACCTGTTATTAATAAAATCAGTTCAGTTCAATTCAGTTGCTCAGTCATGTCCGACTTTTTGTGACCCCATGGACTGCAGCACGCCAGGCCTCCCTGACCATCACCAACTCCTGGAGTTTACTCAAACTCATGTCCATTGAGTTGGTGATGCCATCCAACCATCTCATCCTAGGTCATCCTCTTCTCCTCCCGCCTTCAATCTTGCCCAGCATCAGGGTCTTTTTAAATAAGTCAGCTCTTTGCATGAGGTGGCCAAAGTATTGGAGTTTCAGCTTCAACATCAGTCCAAATAGCTATCACTAAAAAAGACAAGTGAGTTGGCCAGGATGTGGAGAAAAATGGACACTTGCACACTGTTGGGAATGTAAACTGGTACAGCCACTATGGAAAACAGTATGTTTCCTCAGAGAATTAAAAACAGAACCATATGATCCTGCAGTCCCACTTCTAGGTATATATCTGAGAGAAACAGAATCACTATCTCAAACAGAAATATGTGCTTTCATGTTCATTTCCACATTCAGAATATTCAAGACATGAAAACAACCTCAGTGTCCAGAAAGAAATGAATGGATAAAGAAAATGTGATACCCACACACACACTCATATATTCATACAATGGAATAAGATTCAGCCATTAAAAGAAAAATATCCCATATTCTACAACAACATGAATAAACTTGAAGGACATTATGCAAAATTAAATAAACCAGAAAAAGAAGGACAAATGGTGTCACTTATTTCTGGAATCTATTAAAGCTGAACTTAAAGGAACAAAAAGTACATGGTGGTTGCCAGCGGCTTGGGTATTGAGGGGAGATGGGGAGATGTTGGTCAAAGGGCATAAACTTCAGTTATAAAGTGTGTAAGTTATGGAGATCTAATGTAGAGTATGATGACTATAGTTAGCAATATTACATACTTGAAAGTTGTCCGGATAGTAAATCTTAACATTCACACACACACACACATGCACACAAAAGAGATAATTGTTAGGTATAGAGGTGTTAATTCACCTTATTGTGGTAATCATTTGTAATACGGAAGTGAATCAAATCATCATTTTGTATACCTGAGACTTACATAATGATATAGGTCAATTATATCTCAATAAAGCCAGAAAAAGAAGGAATATAGCCTTTTCGGTGACACTTCTTGACTTTGAATATGGCTCTCTGTTTTATGTACTTTATCACATCCTTATAATAGTGCCATAGTGAAAGTGAAAGTTGCTCAGTTGTGTCCGACTCTCTGCAACCCCATGGACTAGACAGGTCATAATACTGGAGTGGGTAGCTGGTCCCTTCTCCAGGGGATCTTCCTAACCCAGGGATCGAACCCAGGTCTGCCACATTGCAGATGGATTCTTTAATAACTGAGCCGCAAGGGAGGCCCATAAGCATGTATTATTACCTCTATTTAACAGATGAGGAAACTAGGGCTTAAAAATATTAGGTAATAAGGTTAAATTACACAGCCAACCAGAAAAAAATGGAGGGATCTGGCCCAGATCATCCTGAAGACAAAGTCCAAGCCCTCAGTTGAAGGGACTGTGACAGAACTCAAAACTGCTGGCTCAGATCCCTTTATCTTTGTAACTGGCATCTCTCTTGATGACTCTTTCCTGCTAAAAGCAGAATGCTGTTTGCTAGAACAATTCAGATCATATATAGCTGAAAATTATAAGAGCTCTCTTAGGGGTAATTTGATATGCTGCTGAGTGAGGAATTTATTTCATAAAGATGCTCAAGATGCATTTTTAAATTTAGTTCTCATATACCCAGGGTTTCTATTGATTAAAATCAAACATTTATCTCTTGATTTTTTAACATTGCTGATATTTTAATAGAATTTTTAATAATGCTAAACTTTTCAAATGACATCATTGCTGCTGCTTTAAATATTTGTTTTTTTATGTTCATAACCACACTGTACTTCTACATTTCACAGGCTTATGGAGTTGTTTAAACGTGCGTCCTTCTTGTGGTAACAGTTGATTCTATCCTGATACTGACATTCTTTATAAAATTAAACTTTTCTTTTTAACAAAACAGATTTTTTCAAGAGTTTATATATTAGCGTGACATTAATCTTACCTCAAGAAGAATTTAGGTATGCTTCCACCTTGTATATACATTTACAAAAGTTTCCATTTATTTTACAATGATTAAGCACTGCACTCTGCTATTACTAATTAGATGATAATTAATGTCTTTTGCTTGCTCATTTATTTGCAATCTTCCTTTTCATATCAGGGCTCCCAAAACTGTAAATTTCATTAATGGCTTTATCTGCTCTTTAAACAGATTGTGAAGCAAGGTAGTCATTCTGAAAATTATAGAAGGCCAACATTTATATTCGATAAAAACACAAAATTCTAAGGGATATTATTAACTTGACAGCAATGAACAGTTTCAGTGAAAATGCTCCGCAGCAAGGTGCATTATGAATTTCTTAGCTGATGTAAATCAATCCTTGAAGTTTTGCCCTGAACATTGAGGCTCTCAGAAACTACAAGGAAAAGATTAAAGAACAAAACTTAAAATTCAGAACAAAATATTTAAAAACTAACATGTATTAGGTATATGCTTATTTAATTTCAACTTTAAACAGCCCTGATAAATGGCAGATTAGTCCCTTTTTATAGAGGAGAAGATTGAAACTTTCAAGGTTTATGTGTTGGGTTGGAGGGAGAAGGCCAGTGGACAGGGTGGCAAGTGCAAAGGTCCAGAACTCACAGAAACATGGCAAGACAGTGGCAATGAAGGAAGAGCTGAGCAGAAACCACTGTTGCAGGCAGCACTGACGTATCCAAGGCCTCTAGGGTAAGGTTCCAGACTGGTGACTCATCTGTTGTCTCCTGGGAAGAGCTCTCTCACCACCACAGTGTGAAGGATGAATTTAAAATGATAAGAGAGGAGAAACTTTCAAGCAATAAAGAGATATATGATAGCTCCTACAAGGATACTGGTGAACAGGTATTTTTTAAAATTTATTTTTAATTGACCGATAATTGCTTTACACAATTGTGTTGGTTTCTGCCATATGTCAACATGAATCAGCCTTAAGCATACCTATGTCCCCTCTCTCTTGAACCTCCCTCCCACCTCCCTCCCCCTTCCACCCCTCTAGGTTGTTACAGAGCCCTGCTATGAGTTCCCTGAGTCATAGAGCAAATTCCCATTGGCTGTCTATTTCACATGCGGTAATGTATATGTTTCCATGTTACTCTCTCTGTTCATCCCACCCTCTCCTTACCCCACCCCCTGTGTCCATAAGTCTGTTCTCTATGTCTGTGTCTCTATTGTTGCCCTGCAGATAGGTTCATCAGGTAGTTTTGAGAAACATTTTCAAAGTAAACTGATAAAGCTCGTGTACAGATCGGGTGAATTGGGCTCAAACTGAGGGACAAGGAGGTGTTGAGTACAGTTGTTCAGGTGTTCAATTTCCAAAACTGGGTAGAAAGTGAAACTTTTTGTTCAAACAAAGAGCTTTGGAAAGGAAAAACAAAAACAAAGGAACTAATGTAAGTTGGGTTGACAAAAGAAATAGACTCTGAGGCTGTAATTTGCTTGTAGGAGTTTTGTTGGGGAGTCTTTCAAGAATGTGTACCCCATTAGAACTGATTCAAATGAATTCTTTTTAATGGCTGAGTAATATTCCATGGTGTATATGTACCACAGCTTCATTATCCATTCGTTTGCTGATGGGCATCTAGGTTGCTTCCATGTCCTGGCTATTATAAACAGTGCTGCGATGAACATCCCTCCAACTAACAAAAATAAATGGAAGAAAAAAAAAAAAAAAAAGAATGTGTACCTGTAAGTGAGTGAGGAAAAGGACCCTGCAGAGAAATATGGTGGATGGGATGTAGTTGCAACACGGGCCTCATCCATTCCTTCAGGGAGCCTGACACTGGGGTACCTTTTCAAAGACGTTCCAATTTGAGGCAAACATTGGCCAATAATCAATAGGAGATTCCTCTGTGGGGCAAGGGTCTAACCTCAGGTGAGTCAGTTCCCATCAGTCCCTGAGGAGGACTCACCTGAAGTTTCAGCAAGCAGTCCTCCTGTCAGCTGAAAAGGTAGGTGAATTGATCCTACAGGGGCTGTGGGCAATGTATAATATGTACTACATTCTTTCTTTGCACCTCTAAATTCCACTGGAAACAGCTTCTCTAGGATTCTCATGGGACTTTTGCTGGGGAAATTTTGAACAGAATGGATATTGAGACAGACCATACCCCTGTGACTAGAACTGGTGTGGGGACTGGCATTGTCACTGAACTTTTCTTCTATTCTGCATTTTAAGACTTCCCTCACTCTTGTGTGAATCAGTGGCTCACCTGGTTGGGTGATCTGATTCTTCCCATTGAGGTGTGAGAACTCCTGATAACCACAGTCTTCTCATGGCCACTGGCACTTGTTAATTTAACATCAAAAATTGGATAGGGGAGAACCAAGAACCACTGCAAGGAAACATTGAGTTTTCCTACTTCATCATGACAGAAATCTAAGCTCTTCTTCCCATCCCTGTTGTGTAACAGAAACACCACATCTTTCTGGTGTTTGTGGTTAATTGCTGCTCCCAGATGAGTAATGTCTTTGTCTACTGGTATCTCCACAGGAGTACCTTACAGTGCCCAGGCAAAATCCAAACCTTAAAGTTTGTTGTCTTCTCCTCTGGTGGAAGATTTCTTCTCTTTAAACCAGAACATCTCTTTTTCTGCCCTAAATGTATAGGAGTTAAGTCTCATTATATGCTGCCACAAAGACCCTCTTACTTTTAAACCTCATTTTCAATTGTCTTCACAATCAATAACCTGGTTTTATAATATATAGCAATACTGCTTTTTAAAACACAAGTTAAGACTCATAAGAAGCATTGGAGTCAAGCAGTTTAAACCTAACTACCTAGGGATTTTGTGTTGGCCAAGAATGAATATAGGTTAAACTTGAATTTTGTAATTTTTTCCTGCTCATTTTGGGTAAAAATGGGATTCATGTTTTACAGTTGAGGTGCTGGATGAAGCACTCTCATTGTTCTGTTTATTGAATACAGTAAGCCAATCACCTAAGGTGAAATTCAAATTGATTTTTAGAGATAGACAACAGATATGTCAAGAGAGTGACCAAGGCTTGAGGTTAGAATGACTTGGAGTTTTTTCACATAATCTGAGAAGCTTGTAATGTACCTGTCTCTTTTCAGAAGAGAGGTGTAGACAGCAGGTTGAATTATTGAGGCTGTATGTCAGAGGGCAGGATTTGATAAGCTTCAACTCAAATTTTTCTTTGCTTGAAAATATGCCAAACTTCGTTGCTGTTTCTCTTTCTCTCTCCCTGTAATACTATGTGTAACTTAACATCAGTAAATAAAAGACCAGACCTTGTATTCTATATTTTTACACTTTGAATGGCTTTTACTTATGAGTTTGTGAATAAAGCTGTTTTTGGTAATTTTGTATTCAAAACCATGAAGTATGTAGCAGAGTCAAGTTTTAGATATAACTCTAAAGAACTGATTTTGTGAATTTGTGAAGAATTGTGGTGCTAGGGAATACTCTTGAGAATCCCTTGGACTCCAAGGAGATCAAACCAGTCAATCCTAAAGGAAATCAACACTGAATATTCATTGGAAGGACTGATGCTGAAGCTGAAGCTACAATACTTTGGCCACCTGATGCAAAGACCCGACTCACTGGAAAAGACCCTGATGATGGGAAAGATTGATGGCAAAAGACGAAGAGGGCAGCAGAGGATGAGATTGTTGGATAGCATCACCAATGCAATGGGCGTGAATTTGAGCAAACTCTGGGAGATAGTGAAGGACAGGGAATGCTGGTGTCCACGAAGTCACAAAGAGTTGAAGACAACTTAGCCACTGAATAACAACAATGACAAAAGAACTGATGATCCATCCATTGTTACCTAGAAATGACCCCTCAAATTGAAATCTCAAAAGCCTCCACTTCTTGATGACATTTACAACCTGTCCTCCTGTAACATTATACAACTTTCTCTACTGTCCCTCTGTCAGTGTTTTTCCTCTAACTCTTAACTGTGGGACCTGCCATAGTAACTTGAACTTCATATACATCACTTTAACTATAAAAGAAGGTCAAACATTTCTTCACAGACTATTGTAAAAATAATAAGATAATCTTTTTCTTTGTCTGGACCTATTTTTTCTATCACTGTCACTTCCTTTTTGGGAAGATCTCAAACTGGACAGGCCTTTCAGGCTTGCAGAATACCATTTCCCTTTGAAGAAAATTTGAAAGTAAAGTGACAGTGTTAGTTGCTCAGTTGTGTCTCACTCTTTGACCCATAGACTGTAGCCCAACAGGCTTCTCTGCCCATGGGCTTCTCCAGGCAAGAACACTGGAGAGGGTTACCATTCCTTTCTCCAGGGGATCATCCCCACCCAGGGATCAAACATTGGTCTCCTTTATTGCAGGCAAATTCTTTACTGTCTGAGCCTTCAGAGAAGCCCAGTATTTCTCAATATGTGGGTCCCAGCTACCAGATTTACTTCAGATGATGGCTAAACACTGAGATTTTTCAGCTTTACTCAAGATGCATAGAATCAAATCCAGTGAAGATTTCCTTACAAACTTTTTTAGAAGCTTTGCTAAACCTTGCTTCTGAGGCTCACAAAATTGTAACAACAACCAACCTACTTTGTGCTTATTGCTATAAGAGCTTTAAAGGGGAAAAAATAGAAAAAAGTCTTTCTAGGCTTAATGCATTTTTAGTTTTGAAGGAGTAACTGACAATCTTTGTCTACCCTTACTTACACCACCCAGACCATCCACTCCTGCAACCATAGCTACACCTGGTTGGGATATATGGACCCAGCTTAGCTCTCATCCAAGCTGCAAGCATGGTACACAGGCAGTGCTCCTAAACCACTTCAAATAAACTGAGTGTATCTTATAAATAAATGCATCATAAAAGTAACCACTACCTTATGTGCTCCAAAAGGAGCCTCAGACTCCAATACTTAGATCCACAGGCATCCAGAAACTCAAAAACATCAGGTCATACTCACAAACAGCCTCCAAAATATCACCAGCTCTGCAAAACAGGTATAAAATGAAAACTTTCTCCTGCCAGATAAGATAATCTTCTCATTAGCTCCAAGCCAATAGCAAAAGTGAAACACCTCATTAAAAATTCTCACTTTTATATGTCCTCTAACACCTGTGAGATGTGTTTTTCTTTTGCTCCAGGAGTCCAAACTGACCAACATTGCATTATTGATTATCTTTTCATTTGATAAGAACCATGCAACAAAAGAGCACATAAGCATGTTCTAAATTATTTTAAGCCAGGCATAAAATCTTTTTGGAAATCAAGAGTGAAAACTTCTCATTTTTTGATAAATATAGTCTTAAAAAGAGCAGTTGGGGATTTAGAGGGTTGCTAAATAGCCCTTCTTGGCCACTTTCATATTAATACCATATGCATCTCCACAGATATTTTTTCAAGCACACACACATACCTTTTTGGTGGAAGCTGAGAACTCATGGTAAGGAAACAAAATTTGTGACTGGACACTCTGATTCCTGATTCTTGAGATAAATAATTCATTAGTCTATTCTCTTTAATTTTACTGGAGAGTAAAAAGATCTAAATGTTCTTTATGTGTTGGCTTCTTACTGTGTATTTGTTCTTTCTTCTTACTTTGTGTCTGCTTTTTGGTCTACTTCTATGCATTTCTGTCTACCTTCCGACCTCTGTGTCTGTTCCCAGGGAATAATCACTATTTTCATTCTGTCTATGATAGATACTTGTTGGAAAACTTAACAACTTCTTGCCTAAATCATCACCCCTGTATTCTTTTCCTCCCCAAAATTGTATAATATGGTTTGTGTGTGGAGGAGAGTTTTATTATTTTTAGATTTAGTTGATATTTTATGTCAAATTTAGTTGCTTTTGTCTATAACCATATTTTAAATCATCATGAATATAGTTTTTATCAATAGCATGCTTACCTATAGTAATTGCATGTGTGTGGGGGGGGGACATGCATTTGTTGTTGTTCAGTCGCTAAGTTGTGTCCAACTCTTTGTGACCCCATGGACTGCAGCATGTCAGGCTTCCCTGTCCTTCACTGTCTCCTAGAGTTTGCTCATGTTCATGTCCATTGAGTTGGTAATGCTATCTAACCATCTCATCATCTTCCACCCTCTTCTTTTGCTTTCAATCTTTCCCAGCATCAAGGTCTTTTCCAGTGAGCTTGCTATTTGCATCAGGTAGCCAAAGTATTGGAGCTTCATCTTCAGCAACAGTCCCAGTAGTTCATACTTTAAAGCATTGCTTTTCCATACCATTGCTTCCAATCTACAGTCCCACCCATTAATGCAACCAGCATTAATCATTTCTGACTCTAGTGCCATGGTAGTTAACACGTAATTGTTTATCATATGCCCCATCTCCATATATTTGTTTATCCACTAATGAACCCTCTTTATATTTTGCTCAGCTCTCCTCCTCGTTATTTTTCATTTGATATTGAATTCAAAGAGAGAAATCTGGTGAAAGGCAATGAGGAAATGAGGGTCCCTGTGCCTCTCATTTCAGTGTTCTAGTGCCCTTAGGATTAATGTCTGCCCAAAGAAAACACTGATCCAATACCAAAGGTCATTCAATCATCTCAAGGATGGGGGCTTATGGAAATGTAGGGTTCCATGTGTCACTGCTTTTATTCATTTATTCCATTGTGTGATAAGACATGGAAAATCATTCATAATCCTTTGCATGACCGGCAAGCTCAGGCAAAATTAAACAATCTTTGAGATGTTGTGAGAACTGCCTTGACAATGACCTGTCTTTCCTTTTCTCTGCTGTCTGCCTGCATCTTAATGGTATCACATGTGTAAGCAGACATGGAGTTTTACAATTGTCAAGATAAATGAGGTGCAGCATAAATCCCATTGTTTTATCCTACTGTAATTGTGGTTGATTTTCTAGATCAATTATTAAGAAATATGGCATTATTGCCTTGTCTCCTTAAGGCAATGGATGAAGGTTTACTATAATTCAGTGCCCACATTTCTTCTGGAATAAGCCTGTGGTTGATTGAAGATGTTAGAGGGAAAGAGTTCTTGTAAGGAAAAGTGAAGAGAATCGTTTAAGTTGGTAAGAAGGAAACTTCGTAGAGAAAGTAGAGAAGAATATGCGTTAATGGCTAGTGTGCAGAAAACCAATAGAATAGCCTTGTCAACGAATATCTAATCAGAAGGAAACTTTGTAATTTGGATGTAAACAAAACCATTCACTGAGCATAGAAGATTTAATCTGAGACTTTTACTTAGAGGACTAGATACCAAAGACAGTCTCATGAATTTTAATAATGAGAGGAAGAAATAAGAGAAGGTGGTTGGGGGAGGACAGGAAGAGGTTGACAGCAGCAGCAATGACAACTTAACAAAAGAGGAATTGAGAGGTAAATTAGCTGCAGTAAAATCTGCCTGCTTATAAAATTGCTATAATAATATGGTCTTCCTTTCCCTCTGGTTTTTAGAAAAGTATCCATAAACTACAATCACATACTTTCTACATAGAGGACATAAATATTACAAAATAGTAATACCATCATTTGGGGGATTTTATTAGCTTTCAAAAATCATTGATGTTTGTTTTGTGACTTTAATCTTGAATAACTGCATAAGATAGGTGGTTAGGAGGTTTAGGTAATCTACAGAATGTGCATTGCTTGTATTGAACCTTGGCTTGAGCTCCCTTCTCTTTTTCAGTTTTTTAATTGAATTATTGTTCATTTACAGTGTTGTGCTGATCTCTGCTGTACGAAAAAATGGCACATTTATACACATACTGTTGTTGTTCAGTCGTTAAGTCATGTCTGACTCTGTGACCTCATTCACTGCAGCACACCAGCCTTCCCTGTCCTTCACTGTCTCCCAGAATTTGCTCAAACTCATGTCCATTAAGTCGATATACATTGTTTTTTACATTCTTTTCCATTATGGTTTACCAGAGGAATACTCAATATAGTTCTCTGCACTGTATATTAGAACCTTGTTGTTTACTTCATTCTAAATATAACAGCTTGCATCTACCAACCCCAAACTTCCAGTCTACCCCTCTCCCCCTTGCCTACCACAAGTCTGTTCTCTTGTGGACTTACCACAAGTCCGTGAGTCTTGAACTCCCTGCACTTTAATTCTTTAGTTCTTTTAACTAAATGTCAAGATTCAAAATGGCTAAAACAAAAACCCTGACTGTTAAATATATTAATAATGTTTTAAAGATAGTATTTCCCTCTTTCTGGTTAGCAAATTCCAAACCCTTCTTCAAATACACCTGTTTCTTTCTTCAAAAATATTTCTTGCCCTTATTATATATTGTATATGCCCAAAACTGAAATGAAGAGTATGAAATACACACACACACACACATGCACACACATGCTTGGGCATGCACACACACACTCACACTTTCTCTGTCTCTCTCACACTTTATCAATAGTCCTCCCAGTATACTAAGCTCCAAGTCAAAATTTGGAAATACAGTTCAGCCTATTAATTTAGAACATGGTTTTTTAAGTCAATCAAATCTGGATCAAATCCATCACAAAACTGATACAGGGATGATGTTAGGCAAATAACCTGACTTCTCTAAGCTTTATTTCCTCAAATGTAATATAGTGAAGTAATAAAGCCTCGTTGTTATGAACACATGACATTTTTTCTGTCACTTTTAGTATTTTTCCAAATTATTCGGTTGTGGTGGTCAACAATAAAGGGACTTTCTTCCTGGACCTCCAGGTCTGCCATGGGAACCAGAATAGACCAACAAGAAAAAGTCTTCCCCTGAAATGATGACACTGGTTTAAAAATGAACATGTGACCCAAGGCAGATCAGTTATTGTTCTTCCTTGGCACTTCTCAGCTAGAATAAGTAGGAGTACCTATAACTTGTGATAGGTGACTATATCCCCACTGTGTAGGAGTCATGTTCTTAACAGAAGAGAAAGATACCAGATCTAAAGGGAGAGAATGAGAGAGAAAAATAAAATACATAAATATTCTCGGTATCAGACTGACAGTTGTCTTTCAGTGTTTTGAACTGCCATCATATAACTACATATACTTTCTTCAACCTTGAGTTGAAGTTTCTAATGGCAATTGCAAGAATCCTGATTAATATAATACCTTGAAAGATTGTAGGGTTACAATGAGCATTAAATGAGTTAACGCATGTAAAAAGATTTAGTGTATTGTCTGGCACACAGTAATTATACAGTAAAGGTTTGCTAAGATGATGATGACGGCAAGGACAGCAGAGCCTTCTCTTCCTTAAGTCATTCCTGGTGTTTCCCAGAGAGCACCATGTGAGTAGTTGGTACTCCCTCTATTCTGTCTGGAATTCAGAAGGAGCTAAAGAGTTAAGACTGGAAAAGAACTTTGAATGACATGAGTGAATAATCAGTTTCTGTTGTCAGATCTAACGACCCCTTGCTTTCCATCACTTTTATTTTCATTCATTCTTATCATCGTCAACTCAGATGGAAACCTGAACTCGGGCTTAGACTTGAAAAAAAACTAGTTCAATCTCAGCTCCATATGTTTCTATTTGGAGGAGCAAATGCATTTGTTATCTCGTGGACACGGTAACTGTGTGGGGCTGATTACAACTGGCTGTCATTTTGTGAATTGAGTCCTAGATCATTTTGTTCATTCTCAAGTGTTCTCTGCATCTGTCTTGAGAAAGGAGACTCCAAAGATAGTACAGGGTGGAAAATTTTTGTGAAATTACAGAAAAATAGCATTGATAACAGTTAATTCTTAAAGCCTCATTAAGATGATGTACAGATAAGGGAATCTGTGTTAGAAGGGTTTGAAACAATTTGGGAAAAATGTGATATCCATCACATCACACTTAGCACTTTTGATCACTAGTTATCATTGTCTTCATCTGTGCCCACATTATCAATGATAGTATTGTACTTAACCCCTGAACCCTAACTTTGGAACATACAAGTGCATTTGCATTGCATATCCAAGAGTCTAATTAATAACTTTTAGGTAAGGACTTTAAACAAAGCAAAACCTCCATTGAGATCAAAGAATGAGTCATCTCTGAGAATAGAAAATAAAGGACAAATTCCTAACTTTCATCTCTTTACTGTGGACTTTAGCCATCATTTGGAATTTAGATTATGTGATTACTCTGGGGAATACATAAGCAGTATCTAAATGAAGGGTTGCCTTAGGAGTTCATTTTAGACTTTCCATATCTCTGTGAGGAAAGCTGTCATGGAAAAACTAAAATGGGTTAAGGAAGCAAATAGCTGTTTTAATATGTGAGTATTATCCCAACTTTTTGAATTATAAATAACTTTTATAATCGGGACAGATGCTCACTGACATCCACATCCGCATAGCTAGTCCATATTCCTAAGATCCTTTCCCCTTGGACGTGGTGATGAGACTAAATTCTGGTCCATGGCAGGTAGGCAGAAATAATATAGTCCACTTCCATCCTTTCCCATTTCCCTTGCTCTTTTTGCTTACCAAAAGGGATTCTGCACAGGAATATAAAGAAGGGAAGAACCTGAAGATGGATGAAATCGGAATCTCTATTAGGGCTATGGAAAAGTAGGCAACAATGAAAAATATGGGGGGCTCACTGGGGATATATTATTCATGCATTTTTAATAGATTATTAATGCATTTTATTGTGTTAAACAGTGAATGATTTGGCAGTATGTTTATATAGCAGATAAGGATACTTTCACTAAATAACATAATAGTAGTATGTAGGTAGGCCCTGGAGCCCCTTAAGAATTACTTATTTACATTTTAAATACCATCTGATAAATGTGTTTTATATTGCTAACTATATTATTAAAATTGCGTTGCAAATCAAATACAAAATACAGTGTCCTGTATTTGTGACATTTAAGACCGTGTTTTAACTTACCATTATTAAACAAATAATGCCCACTTTTTAGTTTAAGTATATGATATTTGCCAATTTCTGTAATTTATATTGCATTCTAATGGTCTTTGGTTGAGGCAGCCTAGTGTGAGGTTTATTACTTAGTCGCTAAGTCGTGTCAGACTCTTGCGACCCCATGGACTGTAGCCTGCCAGTCTGCTCTGTTCATGGGGTTTCCCAGGCAAGAATACTGGAGTGGGTTGCCATTTCCTTCTCATATTATTCAAGGACCAGCTACTTACCTCAATGGGTTGTTGCTAGAATTATTAGCTGATACATATAAAAAGCAGAATCATTAAAATTACTCTACCATATTTTCACAACTTGGAAATTTTCACAACTGCAGCCTTTGAGACAAGATGATAATTTTTCACATCAGTAAGGCTGCCTGTAAGACTTTGAAGAAACTTAAAGGAGTTCTATGGGGTTTTGGAGAGCAACTCTGCCTTCCACTCCATCCCCAAACCTTAGCAGCTAGGATAACATTTGTAAAATGCAAACCAGATCATGTAATTTCCTGCACAACACCTACCCACCTATTGTCATGCAATATATTTCAGTGACTTCCTGTTGCTCTCAAAATTAAATTCTCTACTTGGGTTACAGAGCCCTGTGTGGTCTTATCTCTAACCATGACTCCAAGATCACTTTCTCCACATTCCAGACTCTTATTTTGTGGGGAGAGGCCTCTAAAGTACACAATGTTTCTGAAGCCAGAGGGCCTTTTCATTGATCATTTCTAAGCTGGGAATATTTTTCCCTCATCTCTTCACCTAGTTACATTTTTCAAATCTTAAACCTTTCCTGAGGAAGATAAAATTATCTTACTTCTCAGGCTAGGTCAGATCCTCCTGTAATATGCATCCATAGTGTTGGATAATATTGTTCTTAGTACCTATCACAGTCCATAATTGTGTAACCAGGCTATGAACTCTTGGCTGAACTACTCAGATTCACTCTCAGGACAAAAGTTATGTTGGGGGGGTTCCCTCAAATTTTAGTCTTATTTATACATGCCATGCCTGAAGAAAGTCTACTTGCTAACTGTGATATCTTGCTTCTAATGACTGCCTGGCCCAGAGGTTGAAAGTTCAGCCTGCCTTGCCCAACTCAGGAAATCTCAGGAAAACTCAGGAAATCTTATCTCATCTCAGGATGAGATGGTTCAATGGCATCACCAACTCAATGGACATGAGTTTAAGTAAACTCCAGGAGTTGGTGATGGACAGGGAGGCCTGGCCTGCTGCAGTCCATGGGGTTGCAAAGAGTCAGACATGACTGAGCAACTGAACTGAGCTGAACTATCTCACTGCCAGACTTCCTCATGGTGATGACTGAGGCCTTTGTTGATCCTGTATTACAACCCAGAGAGAGTGAGAGCGTTATTTGCTCAGTCATGTCTGACTCTTTGCAACCCCATGGACAGTAGCCCACCAGGCTCCTCTGTCTGTGGAATTCTCCAGGCAAGAATACTGGAGTGGGTTGCCATGCCCTTTTCCAGGGAATCTTCCCATCATAGGGATCGAACCCCAGGTTTCCTGCATTGCAGGCAGGTTCTTACCACTAGGCCACCTACAGCTCCTATTTACAACTCAATTTCTACCCAGTTTTCCTTCTGCTTCTTCCTTCACACAGGTGGTGGTCATAAAACAAAATTTCATTCTAATTTCCATCTCTGAGTCAGGTTCCTGAGGAACACAATTTACAACAATCTCTAAGGGATTTTCTGGACTGGTATTCATCCCCTCTCATTTTCAACTCCATGCGGACAAGAACCATATCTGTTTTTATCAGCTTCGTATCTTCAGTATCAAGCTTAGATCCTAATACATCAAAGGCCCTCAAAAATATATTTCATGAATTAATAGCATCAAACTTTATACTTTATGAATGTAGGAAACTCTCTATAAGGCCCAGATGATTAACATGTTTCCTCTGCCCCACCTCCCCACCTATCCTGTTTTTTTCTTCCTTTATTCTTCTCAGGGAAGAGCTCATACAGCCCTGTCACTAGGAAGAAATATCATTTTTATTCTTTGCAAAAGGCAGCTTTCCCACTCTCAGGTCAAAAAAGTTGCTGTGTCCAAAGTGACTTCTGGTGAGTGGCTGAAAGTCTGGAAGTATTGATGCTAACCGAACATCATCCTCTGATCTATGGAACATTCCCAGAGAACCCAAGTCCAAAAATACATCATTCTGACAGTAGTGAAAAGAACTCAGCTAACACCAGTATCCTTCAATACCCTTTGTTCAGACTTCACAGGTGGTGCTAGTGGTAAAGAACCTGCCTGACAATGCAGGAAACTTAAGAGATGTGGGTTCAATCCCTGGGTTGGGAAGACTCCCCTGGAGGAGGGCATAGCAACCCAATCCAGTATTCTTGCCTAGAGAATTCCATGGACAAAGGAGCCTGGTGGGCTACTGTCCATAGGGTTGCAAAGAGTCAAACACAACTGAGTGACTTAGCACACACACACAAACCCTTTGTTCACCATCACTGCTAAGTAAGAAGAAAATATTTCAAAGGACTAGAGAAACATGTCAGGTGCTATTTGTTCTCCATATAATTTAGGGTGCATTTGAAGCTGCAAAAGATTTTAATAAGAGGTTCAACATTCAGATTTTGAATTTGAAGAGTGACAGTTGATTTGTTTTTCTTACTAGTTCTCTCTTTTCCCTTGTTCTACTTCAGAAGTGATATAGTAAGAACAAAATTTGTACCTTTTGAATTGCAAGTTCAGTCTTTGGTGCCAAAACAAGTATTTTTGTAGAAAAGTGTTGCAATTTGGTTCAGGCTTAGGGAGTATACTAGGTGTGCTTGTGTTTAATTTTGTGTATGTGTGCCCTGTGGTTCTTCAAAACATGTCCCTTGTTGAACTTCCAACGAAGGTTAATGTCCAGCTGCCATTTCAACCACACTGAGTAAATAGTTACTTTTTGGATGGCACAGTTAAAGAGCGTAAATGCTGCCATTAGAACTTAATAGTCTATATTCAGTTACATATTGGCTTTACTACTTGCTAGTAGTGGGTCCTCAGACAACACAGTATTTAATATCTCTGAGCTTAACGTAGTATATGACAATGATAGTGTGATAGTGAATTTTAAATGATCTAGTAAATATATCAAGGTCTCTGTTAATGCCAGATGTTTTAAGAATTATGACACATTTGGCCTCAAGTACCCTAAGCACTTCACTCACACCTTTCTTGCAGCCTCATCAGTAGACTGAAAGAACAGAAGGAGAAGGAAAGACCATGTCTTTTTAGTCTTTAAATTTTTAGAACTAAGTCCAACTAACTAGCCTGGTTGACAAATAGCCTCTTAATAATTGTTTACTCTCTAAATTTATGAATTTAAGTTTATAATGGGTCCTGTCTTCATTAAAGGTGTGATTAGGCTTGTATCCCTATAGTTAATTAATGTTCTCAGAGCCTTAAAGATGATAAATAAACATAGCATTAAAATAAAAATTGAGTTTCACATGTGCAGTCTCCCGATTTGTTAATCAGTGACAAACACTTGATAATTCACAATTTTGTGTGGGGGAATATAAGTGTTTAGATCTATTATAAACAAGGATTAAGGCAAGAAGAGGTTACTGGTTCTAACTAGAATTAACTGCTTGGATTTTCCAAAACAATATCCCTTCATGGTGTCGTTATCTATTGCTATATAATAAACCACCTCAAAATTACACCACCAAGTTATTACTAGCTCTAACAGTCAGGGGTACAGACTGGACAATTCTCATTGGGTTATCTCATGAGATTCAGCTATGATGCACATGGTACCCCTCTGTGCCTGTCTCTTGCTCTCTCTGTCTCTCTCATCTCTCTCTCACCCACCTAACTGTTTATCTATCATATCCCTTTCTGTATTGTCTCATCTTCCAGGGTTCTCCACACAGACAGGGCTTTTATACTATATTGCCCTCATAAAATCTATACTTCTAATGCAGCAAATGTTGTCACATGGCCAGAAGCAGAATTTAGGCCAATTGAGGGCTAAGCCCAGGACTTGCACAGAATCTTAAAGGAGAAAACGCTTAAGCATATCAGTGAGGTAATTTTTCTATCATGTGGAAGTAACTGCAAGATGCTTGTTTGTATGAAGAAGACTCAAGATGAAACAGTACAGAACTTGGCTACTTTGAGATTCTGTCTGCCTTCTAAACTAAAATTGCACATGACAAGAGAGCCTCTAGACTACTCTTTGGGAAAGAAGTCCAAAAGACTTGCCCTTGAATTTTCACTTGAAAAAGTTCAGGATACCAGACCCAGTGATAGCTGTTGTCTATACCTCTTATTTCTGGAAACTGTAACCTATGAAAACATAGGTCATAGTAATAAGTCTATAAGCATGTCAGTACCTTGATTCTCTACTGATAGAAGCTAGGAAACAGCCCTGAATATTGAGGTAATCACTGTTCCTAGATTAGTCTAGAATCTCCAGAAACGGGACACTCTTTCTTCATTTTTAAGAGTTACCTCCAAGTAATTCTAAGGCACAATGAGGAGTTAAAGATTTTTATTCAAGTAAGTTCTCAAACTTTTGTTGGTATCAGAGTACTCTGGAGAGCTAGTTAAAATTCAGATTACTAGGCTCCATCATTAGAGTTTCTGATTTGTTAGGAAAGTTGCGGGCCCTAAAATTTGTCTAATATGTTTCCATGTTACTTGTCTGTGGACCACATTTTTGAAATCATTGCTGTAGAGCAGGGATCAACAATTTTTTTCCTAAGGGTCTGTATCTTTGAAATCTAAATAAGCACTTCTGGCTTATCCTCCTCTTTGGATTTCCCAAATTTGTACTTCACCAATGTATAGGATGCAAGAGCGCATTAGCTATCCCCAACATGACTGGGCAGTGTCCCTGGCCCTGCTCCCGGGCCGCTGGGCCTGCGCGACAGGGGTCATCCCCTTGTGGACCAAGCGCTGCACCCCTCCTGGACCAAGCCTAGGCAGTCAGTTGTCCTTACCAAGGGCGGGGCAGGTCTGTCTGGCCCAGGTGATCGCCTACCCCCTTCCTCAGTTCCTGGGTTTCCCCCGCGCATCGTCCCGCGCCAGGCACCTGGCACACCCAGCTCCTATGTTCGCTTCCCTTCGGTTATCCCAGGTGGTGCTACTGGTAAAGAAGTTAGTTCCCTGGGTTGGGAAGATCTCCTGGAGGAGGATATGGCAACCCACTCCAGTAATCTTGCCTGGAGAATCCCATGGACAGAGGAGCTTGGTGGGCTACAGTCCACAGGGTCACAAAGAGTGGGACATGTACTGAAGCAACTAAAACACACACACAATGTATATGAACAAATTGTATTAATCCTCTTCCTCATCCATGCATGAGCTTTTTGGACTGTTTAATTTTTGACAATCTTATGTCTTCTACTTTTTTATGGACCACTATCTCTGAAAGTTCAATAGTTTCTGTGCTTTTTCCAATCTGAATGAAGTAAGCCAGTTCTAAATACCTATGCTGAGAATAAGAGGGATGACAAACTTGACAAATCATCTTCTTGTCAGTCCTGAGATCACCAGTGTCAAGAGTAGGCAAATAGGAATTGATCCTCTGTGAAAAACAGGATATAGAAAAAGGTTTCTCATCCTTAGGATTATTGCTTGTTGGGGCCTGATAAATCCTATACATCGTAGGATATTCATGGATATTTCTGGTCCCTAACTACTAGATGTCAGTTGCAATCCCAACTAGGTTGTAGCAAACAAGAATGTCCCCAGATACCGCCAAGGGCTTCTCAGTTCAGTTCAGTCGCTTAGTCCCAACTCTTTGCAACCCTATGGACTGTAGCACACCAGGATTCCCTGTCCTTCGCCAACTCCCAAAGCAAACTCAAACTCATGTCCATTGAGTCAGTATGCCATCCAACCATCTCATCCTTTGTCGTCCCCTTCTCCTCCTGCCTTCCATCTTTTCCAGCCTCAGGGTCTTTTCTAATGAGTCAGCTCTTTTCATCAGGTGGCCAAAGATTGGAGCTACAGCTTCAGCATCAGTGCTTCCAATGAATATTCAGGACTTATTTCCTTTAGGACTGACTTGTTTTAATCTCCTTGGAGTCCAAGGGACTCTCAAGAGTCTTCTTCAACACCACAGCTCAAAAGCATCAATTCTTTGGCACCCAGCTTTCTTGGGTCCAACTCTCTCATGTCCATACATGACTACTGGAAAAACCATAGCTTTGACTAGATGGACCTTTGTTGGAAAGGTTATGTCTCTGATTTTTAATATTCTGTCTAGATGTATCATAGCTTTTCTTCCAAGGAGAAGTGTCTTTTAATTTCATGGCTGTAGTCACCATCTGCAGTGATTTTGGAGCCCAAGAAAATAAAGTCTATCACTGTTTCCATTGTTTCCTCATTTATTTGCCATGAAGTGATGGGACCAGATACCATGATCTTAGTTTTCTGAATGTTGAGTTTTATGCCAGCTTTTTCACTCTTCTCCTTCACTTTCATCAAGAGGCTTTTTAGTTTTTCTTCACTTTCTGCCATAAGGGTGGTATCATCTGCATATCTGAGTTTGTTGATAGTTCTCCTGGCAGTCTTGATTCCAGCTTGTGCTTCATCCAGCCCAGCATTTCACATTATGTACTCTGCGTATAAGTTAAATAAGCAGAGTGACAGTACACACCCTTGATGTGCTGCTTTCCCAATTTTGAACCAGTCCATTGTTCCATGCTTGGTTCTAACTGCTGCTTCTTGATCTGTATACAGGTTTCTCAGGAGGGAAATCAGGTGTTCTGGTATTCCCATCTCTTTAAGGACTTTCCACAGTTTACTGTGTCCACACAGTCAAAGGCTTTAGTGTAGTCAGTGAAAGAGAAGTAGATGTTTTTCTAAAATTCTCTTGCTTTTTCTATGATCCAATGGATATTGGCAATTTGATCTCTCATTCCTCTGCCATTTCTATATCCAATTTGAACATCTAGGAGTTTTCAGTTCATGTACTATTGATGCCTAGCTAGGAGAATTTTGAGCATTATTTTGCCAACGTGTCTGATGAGTGCAATTGTGTGATAGTTTGAGCATTCTTTGGCAGTGCCTTTCTTTGGGACTGGAATGAAATTTGAAATGGCCTCCAGGAGACAAAATTGCACCAGTTGAGATCCACAGTTATCAGTTCAGTTCAGTCGCTCAGTCATGTCCAACTCTTTGAGACCCCATAAGTTGCAGCATGCCAGGCCTCCCTGTCCATCACCTACTCCTGGAGTTTACTCACACTCATGTCCATTGAGTTGGATGAGATGCCATCCAGCCATCTCATCCTCTATCGTCCCCTTCTTTCCCTGCCCCCAATCCCTCCAAGTATCAGGGTCTTTTCCAATGAGTCAACTCTTCGCATGAGGTAGCCAAAGTATTGGAGTTTCAGCTTCAGCATCAGTCCTTCCAATGAACACCAAGGACTGATCTCCTTTAGGATGGACTGGTTGGATCTCCTTGCAGTCCAAGGGGCTCTCAAGAGTCTTCTCCAACACCACACTTCAAAAGCATCAATTTTTCGGTGTTCAGCTTTCTTCACAGCCCAACTCTCACATCCATACATGACCACAGGAAAAACCATAGCTTTGACTAGACGGACATTTGTTGGCAAAGTAATGAGTCTGCTTTTTAATATGCTGTCTAGGTTGATCATAACTTTACTTCCAAGGAGCAAGCGTCTTTTAATTTCATGGCTGCAGTCACCATCTGCAGTGATTTTGGAGCCCCAAAAAGTAAAGTCTGACACTGTTTCCACTGTTTCCCCATCTATTTGCCATGAAGTGATGGGACCAGATGCCATGATTTTAGTTTTCTGAATGGTGAGCTTTAAGCCAACTTTTTCACTCCCTTTTCAGTTTCATCAAGAGGCTTTTTAGTTTTTCTTCACTTTCTGCCATAAGGGTGGTGTCATCTGCATATCTGAGGTTTTTGATATTTCTCCTGGCAATCTAGATTCCAGCCTGTGCTTCCTCCAGCCCAGCCCAGTACTCATGATGTACTCTGCATATAAGTTAAACAGGCAAGGTGACAATGTACAGCCTTGACGTACTCCTTTTCCTATTTGGAACCAGTCTGTTGTTCTATGTCCAGTTCTAACTGTTGCTTCCTGACCTGCATATAGGTTTCTCAAGAGGCAGGTTAGGTGGTCTGGTATTCCCATCTCTTTCAGAATTTTCCACAGTTTATTGTGATCCACACATTCAAAGGCTTTGGCATAGTCAAAGCAGAAATAGATGTTTTTCTGGAACTCTCTTGCTTTTTTGATGATCCAGCGGATGTTGGCAATTTGATGCACAGTTATAGAACATAATAATTGTTTTTCATTTCCATCAGTGACTGTCATGACTGTGTCCTTTCCCAGAGTGAGTGCTGTGAACTCCTAACTTATGAGTCATTCTTTATTAAAGGCCTACTGTGTCCACTATTTGGTGGAGGCTGCACTGAAAAGAAAAGAATCATACTTTCATTTTCAGGGAGATATGCCTCACTGAAATCAGAAACTAGAATGCTTTTGAATCCAATTTGAAGGAAAACTACTTTATTTGGCTCATGTGGTTTAAAAAACATTTTGAACTATCTTCCAACATGTTAAAAATGGGGATATCAGATTGTGAGATTTCAAGTTCCCTTTTAACTGGAAAAATCTAGTGACATTGGACAGCAAGGATATCAAATCAGTCATTCCTAAAGGAAATCAACCCTTAATATTCATTGGAAGGACTGATGTTATTGCTCCAATACTTCAGCCACCTGATGTGAAGAGCTGACTCTTTGGAAAAGACCCCGATGCTGGGAAAGAGTGAGGGCAGGAGGAGAAGGGGGAACAGAGGATGAGATGGATAGATAGCCTCACTGACTCAATGGATATGAGCCTCAGCAAACTCTAGGAGATAGTGAAAGACAGGGAAGCCTGGCATGCTGCAGTCAATGGAGTCACAAAGAGTCAGACAGGACTAAACAACTGAACAACAACAAATAATGTTGGATTTGAATTCCTTCAATGATTAAAGATTCTAGTGGCTGACTTCATAGATGGGCTTGTGCTTTTCAGATTACTGGAGTCCCTATTCATCTGTTTATCCTCACTCTCCCATTCTCTTTGTTCATAGATATTTGAGGTGCAACACTTTGTCTTTGATTGTTGCATTTGAATGTTTCAAGATGATTCTAGTGAGGTGGGACTAACCAAAGGAGAGAATTGACATGAACTCCAATTTACAGGTAGATGTGACAAATCAGAACCTTGTCTTTTTAAAAGTTTTGCTTCTTTTGCAAAACTAATTTAGCCATCTAATTCTGAATAATGAAAAAAAAATCTTTAAGCACTATTTAGTTGAGGATGAAGTGTAGAAACAATAAGAAAATGATGTTATAAATGTCAAAATAGGTTTGTTATTTGCTTATTTATTGGTAGGTAATCTGACTCAGTGTCTGCTGTTGAAATGATGGAAACATATTTGCAAAAAAAGTTGAAATGATTTCCTCCAAGGCAGAACAGTGGCAGTTATAAATAATTAAAATTAGTTTTACACTTGCAATTGAAGATTTCCTCTTTGAAATAATGCTCGAGCATTGGCAAAACAAAGTGTGCATTGTAAGTCACACTTTCTAAGTACATAAAACTGTTTATGTTGTAGACAAGAGTATAGATGTGTTACCTGGTATTATATCTCATTATCAGATCTCTGTTCCTTTTGTTGAAACAAGGACTGCTTATTAACACAGTGTCTATGCATCATAGAATGTGACACTGTTTTGGAGATGAATGATAACTGCATCATATAGAGATCAAGAACAGTGAAGGCTTAGAAAGCATGTAAACCCACGTGTCTCTGTTCATTGATCACTGGTAATGTGACTAGTGTGAGGGAAAACATGAATTTATAATTGTATTCACTTAGCTTCCTTATATCTACATTTAAAGAACCACATGTAACTAGTACCTACCCTACTGGACAATTCAGATCTAGAGCCTTTTGGTCACATTCCACACTGCAGGTTGGTTGTCAGAGCAGTATGAAATGAATGACAGTGATTTATAAGGAGTTTAGAACAAGGTAACGAAGGGCTAAAAATTAAGTCAGCTTTCTTCAGTGAAAAAGAACAAACATGGTAGGGATATGTATGTGTGTTTGGAGAAAGAGAGAGATTTACTTATTTATCCATTTATTTTAAGAAATTAGTTCATGCAATTATGGAGGCTGGCTAGGTCCAAAATCTGCAGGGAGGCTGTATGGTGGGAGGATCGAGAACTGAGAAAAATTTGTAGTTCAATTACAAAGGCAGTCTACTAGCAGAATTCATTCTGTCCAGAGGAGATTAGTCTTTGGTTGATTAAAGGCTTCAACTCGTTGGATGATAATCATAAAGATAATGATAATCTCCACCCACATCATAGAGAATAATGTTTTACTCAAAGTTCACGTGGTTAAATATTAATCTCATTCAAAAATCACCTTCCTAGAAATACCCAAAACAATTTTTGGCTAAATTTCTGAGCACTGTAGCCCAATCATGTTGGGATAAACTGTAACCATCACAACTACTCTAAAGAGAAGAAAATCTGGTCTTCTATAGAGGAAAGAGAAAATATTGAAATCTTAGACCAGTGCAAGAGGAGCAAACATGGAATGGATAGCCATCTAAAATCTTTGTGTTGTTCCTTTCATTTGGATCCTTTTTTTCTAGTTTCAAGAGCAATTGATATTTTTAAATTATTACAGAAATATGACTTAGAAAAGCAAATGTGTGTAGGATTGTGCTATATCAGTTAAGACTGAATGAAACACTTTTCTGAATATTCTTCTCTGTATAGTTTTGTGTTCAACTTGGGCAAAAAAAAGGAAGTTATGCAAGATTTGAAAGACAGTAATACAGAAAGTAGTATGCCTCTTGGGAGGCATCACAGTTAGATATATGATGAGGTGATGCAGATATCAACTTCTCTTTATTTTCCTCCTCTCCATGTTCATCATGTCTTCCCATTAGCTGCTTTTGCAGACTAACAGTGACCCCCAGCCTATCAGTCGATGGATAGCTGAAGATTCACAGAGGCATGAGCCATAGGGTGGCATTATCTCCCTTTGCTCATCTCCATGAATCCCACCACCATCCCATTTACTCTCTTAGACATGGTTGGCTCCTAAGATTTCCCTACACATTTCAACATATCCACCCACATAAATGTTTTAGGAGACTGGTTAGTGATTCTTTTCCTGATCCACTGTCCCCTGCTGCCCTTTTACGCTTCCCTTCTCCATCTTCTCCTATGTTTAATAATGTCTAATGATCTTTATCTGTCTCTTATTCACACAATAAAGTGAATCTACTTCTATAATTGGGGCTTCCTCAGTGGCTCAGTGGTAAAGAGTCTGCCTGCAATGCAGGAGATGCAGTTTCGATCCTTTGATCTGGAAGATCCCCTGGAGAAAGAAATGGTGACCTGCTTCAATATTCTTACCTGGAAAATTCCATGGACAGAGGGCTACAGTCCATGGGGTCGCAAAAGAGTGAGACATGACTGAGCAATTAAACAACAACTTCCATAACTAAGCCTCGACTGAGACAAAGCCATCTCATGTTTCACTCTGTTATGTTCATCTGTGCTGCTATGAAGCTGTGAATCCCTGTGATGAATTTATGTAGTTGCTTATTTTGAACCTCAGTGGATAATTTGGCAGTTATTCTGGTTAGATTTTGTTCAAGAGATTAAGAACATCATTTGATTATTTTGAAATGATTTGAGTTGCTGGCTCAAGTGATTCTTTCAGTTTAGCAAGGCTGTCATCCATAAGCAGGCAAACAGCTTTAGGAAGTGAGCTCATAGACCAGTAAGGGAAGAAGTAGACAAATGTCCTGTCCTGGTATGGATAAATCAAATACTGGGATCAGTGGGACGTGGGTAGATTGTAATGATACAATCTTGTGGATGAAAGACTACATGGAAAGAGTGGCTCTAAGAATGTGGAGAGATTGTTCTGACTTTAATCTGATCGCCAATTAAAATGTGTATGTTACACACACCAATAAGCATCTCTCAGACACCACCTAGGTGTCCTACAATTCAACTCAATTCTTTCCTGAAGACAGTATCAGATCCCACAGGTTAAGAGTTCAGGCCTGTAAGACTTCCTCCTCATACCAGCACACTCACTCCCAGTTCTAACGGCAAGTCCACTTGTTATCAGTATCAGTGCTTTTGACCTAATGGCTATAAATCAGAAGTTCCTATGACTCCCTCATCGTGTTTGATTACTTTTTTAGAAAGGTTCACAGGACTCAGGAATCTAATTTATTCACTGTGTGCTTAGTCACTTAGTCATGTCCGTCTCTTTGGGACCCATGAATTGTAGCCCACCAGGTTCCTCTCTCTGTCCATGGAGATTCTCTAGGCAAGAATACTGGAGTGGGTTGTCATGCCTTTCTCCAGGGGATCTTCCCAACCCAGGTGTCGAACTCAGGTCTCCCACATTGCAGACGAATTCTTTACCATCTGAGCCACCAGGAAAGTGTATAGTTTATTCACTAGATTATCAATTTATTTTTTAAGGGCATAACTCAGAAACAGCCAAATGGCAGAAATGCACAATACAAATTACAGGCAAGGAGCAACGCACTTCTATGTCCTTTCCAGCATACCACTCTCCTCATGTCTCCACGTGTTTATCAACCCAGAAGTGTTCTGAGTTCAATCCTTGTTTTTTAAAGGAAGCTGTATTATACAGGCATGATTGAATAAATCATCAACCACTAGCAGTTAAACTCAATCTCCAACTTTTGTACTTCCCTGCCTTCCATGGAGGTGACATTGAAAGTTCTAACTCTCTAGTCAAAGATTGGTTCCCTTGACAAGCAGTGCATCTCTTCCCTTCCCATCCTGAGGTTATATATGGGCTTTCTAGGTTATCTAGGTCACCTAATTAACATAACAAAAGACACATTAGCATCCCTCTCATCAGTTACATTCTAAGAGTTCTAAGAGTTTTTAGGAGTTCTGTTTAAAAAGCTGGCTTAAATTAATATTCAAAAAACTAAGATCATGGCATCCAGTCCCATCACTTCTTGGCATATAGATGGGGAAACAATGGAAACAGTGAAAGATTTTATTTTCTTGGGCTCTAAAATCACTGTGGACAGTGACTGCAGCCATGGAATTAAAAGATGCTTGCTCCTTGGAAGAAGAGCTATGACAAAACCTAGAGAGTGTATTAAAAAGCAGAGACATTACTTTGCTACAAAGATCTGTATAGTCAAAGCTATGGTTTTTCCAGTAGTCATGTATGGATGGTGAGAGTTGGACCATAAAGAAGGCTGAGTGCCAAAGAATTGGTGCTTTCAAATTGTGATGTTGGAGAAGATTCTTGAGAGTCCCTTGGACTGCAAAATCAAACCAGTCAACCCTAAAGGAAATCAACACTGAATATTAATTGGAAGGATTGATGCTGAAGCTCCAATACTTTGACCACCTGATTTGAAGAGCTGACTCACTGGAAAAGACCCTGATGCTGGGAAGGATTGAAGGCAGGAGGAGAAGGGGATGACAGAGGATGAGATGGTTGGATGGTATCATCAACTTGATGGACATGAGTCTGAGAAAACTCAGGGAAATAGTATAGGATAGAGAGGCCTGGCATGGTGCAGTTCACGGGGTCACAAAGAGTCAGATGTGGCTGAGCAACTGAACAGTAGTAAAGGAGTTCCCTGCCAAAAAGAGAGGCAAAGACCAAACATTGTGATTTTTGATAAGAAATTATCACAGAATCCAGGGGCTTCCCTGGTGGCTCAGATGGTAATGCGTCTGCCTGCAGTGCGGGAGACCCGGGTTCGATCCCTGGGTCGGGAAGATCCTCTGGAGAAGGAAATGGCAACCCACTCCAGTACTCTTGCCTGGAAAATTCCATGGACGGAGGAGCCTGGTAGGCCACAGCCCATGGGGTCGCAAAGAGTCGGACACAGCTGAGCGACTTCTCTTTCTTTCTTTCTTTCTTTCTTTCTTATCACAGAATTCAGTGTGGTGATATTTCCTCTACTTCCCAATTACTAATACAGTTCCCCTTTTGGAAATTTTTTTTTTTTAACATTCTAGTATTAGAATTCCCATTTATCAGATTTTCTAGAAATGTTAAATCATTAATGACAAAGAGAAATTTTCTGATTTCCCTTTCCTTCTTCACACAGATTGGAGCTGATGCTCATGTCTAATTAGTTCTTTGGGTTCAGTGATTCTCCAAGGGTGTCTGATAACAACAGTCTTTTCACCACTGCAGATCATGTTGGGAACTGAAACCTCAGATCCCAGCTCACCTGCAAACATCTGTTTTTCACTGATAACACCACTAGGCACATATTTTAACTGTTTTTTTTTTTTTTTTTTTTCCTGCTCTGTGAAGTGCCTCTCAAATGCCTCAATTTGCTGAGGAGGCTTAGTGACTTGAAGTTATGATGTGAAGCTATTAATACAGGGTTGTATTATAAAGTGAGAACTGGTTTGCATCACTAGCTAGTTTTTTTCTTGTTTAATTCCAAGGTGACTGGTTGAAAACATAGTACCAAAAGAGTAGTTTTATGGAGACCAATAAGCCAATTTGAGACTTTTCCTTTGTTAAAATCAACTTTCCTGGTGCCTTCTCCTAGTCAGGGATTGAAATGTATAAGCACATTACATTTGGGAAAAAAATATTAATGTTCTGAGCAAGTAGCTTGAGAGGAATGTGTTTATTTGCATTTATTGCATAGTCCAAAGGCTAATGGACATAGCTGTCCTATGGTCCAAATAATTCACTTGCAGAAATATTTAAGATAGTGTGGGTTGAGTTGTATCTGTTATAAGAGCTTTTATATTCTTAAAGAAGTGATTAATTTAAATATATGTATACACTATGTGTCCTGTTCAATAAGTTATCTTGTTGAATTATTAATCAAATACATCAATTGGCTAAGAAGGCTTAGTGACTTGAGGTTATGATGTGAAGCAAGTAATATAGGGTTGTATAATGAAGTAAGAACAGGTTTGCATCACTAGCTAGTTGTGTGACCTTTATTAAGTTATATAACCACATTAGACTTCAATTTTCTCCTTAGTGAAAGACCTTACCTGTGCCACACCCACATCTTCTTCAGGTTGCTGTCCTATTCAAATATAATGTCATATATAAAAACCAGTTGGAGGCTGAAATGTATCCCTATTATCCAGGACAGTTGTCATTTTTTTTAAATAAAAGAGAAGCTGATGAAGAAGAATGGAACTAATTTAGTGACTTTGGAGTAGTTAACATGAAAGTTAGACTTTTCTGGATGGTAAAACCAGTTTCAAGGACAAATTGTCGTGTTTCAGTCCATGTACTATTAAATTCTGCCATCTGAAAACTCTTCTGACACTAATCACTTTTAGAGTGGGCAATATACAGATTATATGGTTTAGTGCAGTGATTCTTCACCTTGTTTTCTCATGATAAAAGCTTGTGGCCCTGTGAAAACTTACCATCTTTATCTGAATCAGAATCCCTGAAGATGACCTGTTCTTTGTATTATTGGCATATACTCAAAAATATTAATGGATCGCCAGGAATCAATTTGTTGGCTTAGAAATGGCACAAGCTTTTGAGTCAGATGCACCATTGTCCAGTTGTATGACCTTGGGCTAAGAATTCTATAAAGTATGACAATAAGTAGTATATTTCCAGGCTGTTGTGAGATTAGAAAGTTACATACGCAGGACATTTAATTCAGCAAGAACTCAATAGTGAAAACATTGTGATTCTATTCTGCCATATAGTCTGTACTGTTGTTTCCCAGGTCTTTGCCTTGGGGCCTCAACTTCATTTTAAGAGTTCCACAGGTGCTCTTTGAGGGTGAGACTATGATTTACTTTTCTTATATATTCTCTGCATCACTTAATAGAAAGTTTATTATACAGCCTGTAGAAAAATTCATTGGCAGAAAAAGTAATCAGAGTTATTCTCTTTGTCTAGTGTAATTAAAACAAAAAAAAGGCATTCTGGTCTATTAATCAGAGTTTGAAATAAAATTCTTGGAACATTTTCTCATCTGCAACTAGACCACACAGAAATGCTTTATAAATCCATCTATGAAGCCCTTGGTTGAGAGATTGTTTTTACAGGAAAGTTTGTACCAAATCCTTCTATTGGTTTAAGAAGTGTCAGACTGTTTTGCATACATTTTTTGGACAGTGATTGGGTAACATTTCTAAAAGTAGTGATAAGAAGCTGTAATTAGGAAATAGGGTTAATGGGACAACTTAGGTGGAGAGGGTTCAGGGTATAATTTTTAAGAGTTTGGGTACAGAATCAGTTTAAAGGTTTGATGCAGACCAGAGAAAAATATGAGGACCTGAAAGGCATATATTGAAGGGTATGGATGACAAGGATTGTCCCTGGGAAGAATAGGAGTCCTAGCGTCCACCCTGGGTCCTGCATGATTGTCAGTCAGGCCAAATAGAAAGAAGGCTGGAACTTAAGGTGCAGTGAATTTGGGGAGGAGTATAAGAAGGAAAACTAAAGAAAATAAGGTCTTCTCTACCTCCATCCTAGATGTCTTACATAAGGTAGAGTTCTGAGCCCACAGATGAAGAAAATGGTTTTAGTCATGGTGCTCTAGAAAGAGCTAAAGGGAAAACTGAAGTAGGGGTTAGCATTCCATCTGGACTGAGCATGCTGTATCGCTGTGTGACCATTCTTGATGCTAACCACACCAAGCAATGTAAAGCATGTGTGTGACTCAAAGACATAATTCCTATGATCTTTTATTAGCTGAGATTGTTTTAAAAGGCTACTTCTGTCAGATGCTTATTTTGGTATTCAAAATCTCTGTAATGTCATTATTTTTGTGCTACATTTCTGGTCTCTGTGGGCATTCAATCTCACAAACTCTAAGTAAAGTTATGTCAAAAGCTGCAGGTCTTCACTGTAGTCTCTCTATATCATTCACCTTTCATTAAACATTCTGTGATTCAGTGTTATGCTGGTTTGTGATTTCTTTCCCATATCAAATGAACAACTGGACCAAGACATTCATAGCTTTGATGTCTTATTCTGCATTACTCTGTCATAGATGTGCATTGGGTTGGGGATCAAGGAAGTGGTACAGAATCCTCTGGTTATGAGAGATCAAAAGAAGAGGCAATCCTGAAGTCAGAAAAGCAAAACTAGGTTTGGGGGCAGCCCCAAGTCAAATATTAATAATGAAGGTTAAAACTACAAAGTTTCTAAAAAATAAATCAAGCCAGTAACCCAGCCTTTTGAGCACATGACATAAACCAGAAATAGAGATGATACCTGCCTTGGACAAGTTTCCCATCTACAGTTCTCTCTACCAGGTAGAAGGGGTCCAGGTTTGAGATGACTTGAGATGCAGCTTTGATAGTATTTTTAGCTGACTGAACAAGGCTGTCACCACCTCAAATCAAGATGTATTTCTAATGTAAGAAAGTAGCTACTCCTACTTTTTTCTCACAGTGCTCAGGGAAAACAACAAAACAAAGTTTTGTGAATCAATTAATCAAACAAGAGGATTCTGATAAGAAAGAAAACATGGAAGGTTACTTTGAAGTTGATGATTGCATGAGCAAAATTACTCTCACTAAGTGGAATTTGGAACTTACAACATATTTGGAAACATTCTGAATTTGGGTTTTTGTTTTTCTTTGTTTTCCCAAACACAAGGTTATTTTATTAATATTTCATTGTCTTTCACAAATAATACTGTGACCTGTTGGGGTCAGCTGGTGGTAAAATTAAATACTTTTCCAATGATTCTAGTATTCTGAAGACATGAGTTAATTTGTCCAAGGTGACTGAATGAGTCATCAGCCAGCACAGTCCCACTTAGTCCATTAGATTGAACCACTTCCTGTGATGAATAAACTAAAGGCCCCAGATTTGACTCAGTAAAGCAAAAGGGATGAAACTTTTCTTGTTTTAGCAGCAGATTCTCATATGATTCCACTGTGCCTTGTCAGGGATAATTGTGATTTCCTTTAGGTAAATCTCTTTCCTCCTCCTCTTAATGAGAGTAGTTTTGTTAATATTGTTGTGGATCTGACATGCCATCTATTATGGTGACTGTTTTGTTCCTCTGCTCTTGTTCCAGATGGTGTCCATAATTACCTTTGCAGGTGTTGTAAGGGGACTTCAGTAAGTAAGTCAATAGTGAAACTCAGCAGGTAATAAAATAGGCTTTTTCAGGAAATCATAGGAAAACAAATATATCCTTTTTGTCATAATCAAGTACTGAAAGTCCAACATTTCTTAGATATTAGGAAATGCATTTTCTTTAATTTATGATCAGAAATTATTACTTGTTGGTAATTGGAGTTATGGAAATAATTTTAATAGGTAAGAATCACATACCTCTGAGATAATTAAAAGAAAACATCTTACATGATTATAAATTTTGCATTTTATTTGAATTTAGAGATTTGAATGTATTTTGTCAATAATCTTGGAAAGAAAGACAGGTGTTTTTATCTTCAGGTTTCTGGTGAGGAAGCTAAGGCTCAGATGGATTATGCCTCTGTCTATGGTTATGAAGCAATCCAGTGGAGAAAGCAACCAGCCTCTCTGTTAATCTGGTCTCTTTTTCTATTTTCCAGAAACACATTTTGTCTTCTAGATAGCAATGGAGTGGGTTGCCATTTCCTTCTCCAGGAGATCTACCCAGCCCAGGGATTGAACCTGGGTCTCCCACATTGTAGGCAGACGCTTTACCATCTGAGCCACCAGGGAAGTCTCTAGATAGCAAACACCAATAGAGATGCATGAACTAGATATTGCATCTCCTTCCTGTAACTCTATCTTTATCAGGAAAGCAGAATGAGGTTTCTGTGAATTTCTTTAGGATAAGATAACAGATTCTGGCATCCTTTATCCACAAAAGAAGTCAGGAAGCAACTATTCACAACAGTAATCCCAATTATGTAATTTGGGGTGGTTCTTGAAAATCATTAAACTTAAACATCCAACCCTTTGTACAGAGCTCTCTGGTCCAGGTTCAGAGAATTTTTAATAAACCCAAAGTTAGTAAAAATAACATTTGATTTGCCTGTATATCTGCATTTTGGGCAGAATTTAGGATTTTATTCCACTCAGATTCAACAGGGTATATCAAAGACTGGGAGAGAAGCATAGAGAGATAGAGGGAGGGAGGGAGGGAAAAAAGAGGGCGAGGAGGTTCTATGACCTTTTTAACATTATCTTGGAAGTAGAATACCTTGATATCTCTCATAGTCACAGACTTGCTGATTTGTTCACAGTCAAGGAGAGGGAACAGAGACCTCCACTCTCAATGCAGATGTGATATTATCCTGAGAAGACCATAAAGATTAGGATGCATGAATACAGTGCTCTCCTATAGTATCTCTGATAGTTGCTCATTTTAATTCAGACTGAATATTTTTATAGCTCAGTTGATTTATTTCATTTTTGTGCAGTGCTTAAGTTAAAGAACATTTCTTGTTAGAGTATTTGAAATCAGTCTCCTTCCTCCTATAAGTTAGCCTTAGGTCTGTCTCATGCTGAGCACAAGTACAGTTTTGTTTGTTATAAATAAGGAAAGATTTTGGTAATTTTGGCTTCCCTGGCAACTCAGACAGTAAAGAATCTGCCTGCAATGCATGAAACTGGGGTTCGATCCATGGGTCAGGAAGATCCCCTGCAGAAGGAAATGACTGCCCACTCCAGTATTCTTGCCTGGAGAATTCCATAGATAGAGGAGCCTGCCAGGCTAGTCCCTAGGGTCGCAAAGAGTTGGACATGACTGAGCAACTAACACTTTCACTTGGTAATTTCAATGTTCTGCATCAAATATTCTACTTAGAAATGCTTAATATTAGAATAAATATTATTATAAAATATTTTATCTTTCTAAATATTTTACTAAAGCACCTTGAATTTCCAGTGCATCATCATATTGAGATGATTCCTGGATGTGTGTTGTGTTGGTCATGTTCATCTGTCAGCATCCTTAAAATTCTCCAAAAGATAATAACATTTAATTTCTCTCAAAATGTCTGCTGTTAGTGTAAAAGTAGTAATAAATGTCATCTAGAGAGGGGATAGGGATTTTTTTCAGTAGGATGTTATTAAGCAGCAGATTAATGAGATATTCCAGTTTCATCATGATTAATTGGTAATGTTGTTTATGTGGTGGTAGGAGATAAAATTGTAAAACTTCACAGTGAATTGACTGATGAGTGGAAAGGATAAAGAGAATTGCACTCTAACTCCTAAAAACACTGTAATATAAGTAATCTAAATGGGAATTTATTATATCAAGGGAAAAATAATTAAGATGTTTGTATGAATAAATTAAATTGACTAATAATACAAAATCTTATTGAATAATGGATGGTATAAGGAGATTGTAAAATTGCTACATTCCTAAAAACACAAGACCAGGGCAAGCCAAGACTTCATTTGGAGTCCATCAAATTACATCTGAAGTCTTTATTCATATTGAGTGATATATGTTCCATACTTTGTCATTTTCAGGAGTATCTTACACCTGATAACAATTTTAAAAGATACAACTCAAAGAGTACCCAGTGACATCTGGAGGGACAATCTGGAAAAGTGTTTAGTATGTATTCATGCAACTTAAGGATGAGATAACCAAGAAACAATGGTTTTTTAAGAGTTAATGCATTAAGGAATTTCCTGGTTAGGGCAAGCCTCTTTTATTTTCCATGGATCTTAGTTGGGCCTATTGGAAGCAATATTCTAAAGGTTTTGGGCATCTGCTTTACATTAAAAGTGTTATTTTATATCTTTACTACATTGAAAGAAATCAGAAAGGGAGCGTCCTTTGAAATATTCAATATCTACAAGACTTGACCAAGATGGGCAACTTTAATTCTGACTCAGAGTTGAAAACACTTGAGTTAGATTTGTTAACTGGGATGAAGTGACTGTATTAAGTTTACTACAGAGTGGCTATATTAGAAGAGCAATAATTGTGCTCCCCAAGTCCTACAGACAATGGGGCTAGAAAAAATATTGGCTATTTTTAATTATACTTACATATATAGAAACTGTAGAAATTTGAAAAAATGGAGAAAAGACTTTTAAAAAATAATTGTAATGCATGTATTTTCTATGTGAAATTATGTTTTCTTGATTTAGATATAGCTATATTTTGCAAATTTGGAGCTATACTACCTCTATTATCTTTTAAAATCACTACCCAGTATTAACTGATGTTGCTAAAAATATATAATCTTGATTTTTAAAGGGCCATATTGGTCAGTCACTTTTTATTTGGTCAGTGATCTGTTATAGAAATTTAGACTTTTATTTTTCCGTTTTTATGGCCATGTATTTATGAATATTTCTTTCAGATAGTTTCCATGGTTGGAAATAATTAAGTTAAAGTCATGGATATGCCTAATCATTTGAAATGTGTTGATGAGTGTATATTTCCTTATTGAATGAGCAAAATGTCATGTATATATTTTTGTAAAAAATGAAATTTTCAAAATTTGGTGGGCTAAAACTTGTCTTTGACACTGGTTTTCTTTCATTAACGCACACATACATACACACACATTTGAGTTCTGCAATTGTTTTTTCTTTAGTTTTCCATTCATCATCTTCTAAATTACCTGTCCATGCCTTTTTGAATTATAATACAGTTTGACTTCAATTTAGTGCTTATATTTTGGATTTTCTGGCAGTTAAAACCCTAGATCAGACTTGACGTCTAGGTTCAGCCACAGCTTTGACACTGGGTAGCTACATAATTTAGACTGAGGTCTTTTCCTTTCTGTGCCTTGATTTCCCCATTTAAAGAATGGCTATAATACTTCAGTATATTTCATCAAAATGTCATGATGTTAAATGAGATTACGACAGAGCCTCGGATGTCTCTTAGGTGACTGATTGAAAGGTGAATTTATATCTTCATTGCTCTGTGCATTAGTTATTTTCAAGTTATTCCTATTTTAGCACTCCTTAAGCTTATACTCTTAGAAGTTTGAAGGTGGTTAAGGCATTAGAGATCATTCTTAACTTTCCCGTCTTACCAATATACAAGCTGAGATAGCGATATGACAAAGGAATTAAGTCGGACACGACTTGATGACTGAACAACAACAGCTACACAGACTTAACTAGTTTAGGTTCTAATATCACAAAACTGAAAATGATATAGCACATTTCAATAGTGGGAAATTCAGAAATAAATTATCAGTTCAGTTCAGTTACTCAGTCATGTCTGACTCTTTGCGACCTCATGGACTGCAGCACGCCAGACCTCCCTGTCCATCACCAACTCCCGAAGTGTACTCAAACTCATGTCCATGATGATGATGTCCGTGATGCCATCCAATCCTCTCATTCTGTCATCCGCTTCTCCTCCCACCTTCAATCTTTAGAATATAAATAAAAGAGAATAAAATCCTGTCATTTAAAATTATTGTATAAAACTGTTTGACCTAAATGCATGTTCATGATGACTATTATTAAAAAAAAAAAACAGCTGATCACAAAATAGCATATATAGCATAGTCCTCTGTGTTTGAAATTATATACATGCATCTATGAGGGGACTGAGTATAAGCAATGTCTGTATTTTGTTGAAATTTTACAGTATGTAATTTTCTGGTGAGATAATGATATTTTAATTTTTTTAAACTTTTCAAATATTTATAATGATTATTTATTATTTGTACAACACCAAAAATAATGCTATTTAAAATAAGAGAAAAATTCTGATTGTATGTGTTTTCTTTCACTGTTCATAGTGGTTTTTGTTAAATTCTCTAGCTGCCCTTTTCAATTCTCATTCCATATGTAGTTCCTGATGATCCTAGTCAGAAGACATTCTTTTTTTTTCCATTCATTTATATCTTTCTAGGTAAATGAAACCCTGGAGTTTCTTGTATTTTATTGTAGTTAGTAAACGTAAGTTTGGGGAATCATTTTCTTAAATTTAAACCACACCGTTATACGGCCAGAAACACTGTTCAATAATTGTCCCTCCCAAGAGAGATCTTTTATCTTCATACCCTTGACTGAGGATGTTCTCTGATTTTATGGCAATGTTATCTGTTTAGATGTATGAATGACTTGGGAGTAATCATGCTTCTGAAGAAACAATAGTAATTGTCAGGCTATTCAGCAAGTGAAATGAGGTCTTAGAATGCCAATTTTAAACACATTTCCTTTGTGTATTTTTATAAATAAAGTGTCAATTTTGGGAGAATATGTCATTTCTCAAAGTTAATATGAAGGGGGAAAGCATTCAAATATTTGCTTTATGAAGGACAACTTATTAGAATGGACTGAACTTTCACTAAGAGATAAGTTTGATGTATGACACAGGGAACCCAATGCCAGTGTTCTGTGACACCTCTAGGGATGGGATGGGAAGGGAGTTGGCCTGCATTGGTGGGCAGTTCCTTTACCTCTAGCACCACCTGGGCATGGACTTAAAAAGAAAGGTGGTTTATTTTTATTCCTAGTCTGACTTTAGTACATTTTGTTATATTTGTGCTTGTTTTTATGTAATATGTTATATTTATGCTTATAAGTATTCAGCACTGATAGGCAAATGAGAATAACAAGAACTATCAGTAACTGAGCATTTAATGTGTATAGTCCATGCAATATAATATTTTAGTTGCATTTTAAAATTTGATTTCCATAGTGATCCTTTAAGTTTTAAAACTGCAGTGACCTCCCATTTCTCTATGAGTGCATTGATAGTTAGAATTTAGCAACTTTTCCTAGACTGAAAAAATAGCAAGTATTAGTAGTAGATGTTATACTTTGACTCATATTACCTAACAATAACATCCAAACTCTTCATCATTGGGCTAATATTTCCAAATAATGTTTTTTGGACTTACTGGCCCTTTGTTTTCTTACATTTGTTTATGTATGTTATTGAAAAATTTGGTTTTTAAAAGAGCCTGACCTTGAATGACTTTGATAATAGATTAGAACATGTGCTGTCTGCTTTATATTTAGCTCATTGACAGTCTCCTAAAACACACTCTGTTCAACTTGCAGATAACAATTTTTCTCCATTTTATGCAAAATTGATTCTTATGCTTGTTTCTGCTTTAGCAATGGAAACTCATAGGCCCGTCACTGTCGCCAAATGACATTTTTTGTTGACAATGTCTGGTAGGGTCCATCACAGTATATCCCAAATATTAGCAACCAGTTAAAAATTAAAATGAAGCTCCAACTAATAAAAAAAATAAATAAATAAAAAATAAATAAATAAATAAAATGAAGGTTCTTATCATGAACCTCAAAGTGTGAGCTGAAGAGTGCAGGGCCGACAAGATCTCACAGACTCACTCTGGGTGCTCATGTTTCATTCAGGGCTGGTCTTGAAAACAGTAGGAGGTAAATGAAATTTATCACCAGGTGTGTTTGGTCCTCCTCTCTACACGTTCCAGCCTCTCCTATTTTTTGTGTTCTTATTTCTCCAGGGTTGCTTATTTTCTTCCCTTCAGGTCTTTCAAGTCCTGCTGCTCTCTCTGAATAATTACTGTTGAGCACCATAGACTCTGCTCAGTGTTCCAAATTTTGTCCAATCCTGATAGCGACCCTTCAAGGCTGGAAAAGATTAAGTGATTTTCAGGGTCACAAACTCATGAAAGGGTTAATATGAGTTCTTAATTTAAGATTACCTGATCGTAAAGGCAGTATTTTGTTTTTATGCAATACTTTTTTTTTTACTAAGCCTCCCACAAGTATAACACGTCCTCAGGAATTATTCTGGCTCCAGGTATTTTCCTAAGATGTAGATTTCAGTAGTGATATGGTTGCTGTCCTCTCAGAGGGATCTATTTATATTTTGAAGTTTCTATCTTACTGATGAATGTGAATTTGTGTTTCCTCTGGATATTTTATGTAGTGGTTGACATTTGGAAGTAATACTTTTTGGGTTAGCAGAACTCTCCTGTGCTTTTGAAGTGGCCTCAAGTAAAAAAAGCCTATTTTATTTTTGTATAACAATACCATGTTTTGTTATCATGATAATAAATAGGGAGGTTTACATTGGGCTTTTTCCTACATAAAAGAGATCTACCTTTTCTTGGGAAAAAAATGTTAGTCTCCCCAAGGATCTTACAAATGGACAAGTTATAGTGTGACCACTTAGACTTTTCCTTCTTCTGGGCAATTTGCTTGACAATTCTATACCTCGAGATATATGTATGAGAGGGAAGAAATTTATTTTATGTCTGTGCCCCATGCATGTGAAGTATCTATGGATATGCACATGTGTGCAAGCAGTATGTCTTTATTATGTTATGCTTTGTAAACTGGTAAATAAAAGCACCACATTATTAGAAACTGAGAAAAAGAGGGAAGCTCATAAAGAAATAAGCTTTATGCCAGCTTTGCTTTTTTCTTCTGTCATTTGTTAGTAAAGAAGTCAACAGAATCTGCATAATTTTAGATAGATCATCCTGGCACTTCATAATTGGCATTTTCAAAAAAGTCAGGGATGATCTCTCATCTGTTGATTTGAGTTGCTTTGTTAAAGACTATAAGAGACCAATCTAGGTTGGTCCTTAGGTTGAATAAAAAATCATTTGAAAAGGATATAATTAGTATGATCTAATGATAAAAATGTGCAGCAACATGACCACAGAGTTGCTATTAAGCAGTTCTGTGACTAACCTATCCCATTTTGTAAATTACTTTGTCTCTTTATGTAGGGATATGAGAGTTCTCTGAGGCCAACAAGAGGGTAATTCAGGTCTGAGGCAATGTTTCATGCAATTGTGGTTTTAGGGGATATCTTTGTGAAGATCTAATTATTCAAATATATTTATATCATGAATGAGAAAAGCACATCTAAGGAAAGTCTCCTTGGATGTTTCTAGTTTTCTTACAGAATTATTTTGGCTGAAAAGAAAAGGAAGCCATCTCAGAATTGCTTAAACAAGGTTAGAAGTAGGGTGGGGTTAAGACTTCATCCAGTCAAGGTGACATTTTTTTTTCCTGAATCCTCCCCTGACAACTCCACACATACATATACCTAACTATCTCCATGTGCTGGTTTAATTCTCAGGATGCTTTCCTTGTGGTTGCAGTGTACTTACACCAGAGACTCAAGTATGTTCCTCCTTATTTAAACCTGAGAGTCATAGAGATTTGTTTCTTAAAAATATCAAACAGAAGTCCTGAATTTTAACATAATTATAAAGAAAAAAAGTATGGTCGGGGTAATGCAATGGTCTGATGGCCTTAGCCCTGCATCACAAATCTCTTAAACTAGCATTGTGGCAAGCTACATGAAATTACAGTAATTTCTTTTAACTATCACCCAGTGAAAATTCTGAGACATATGAGACAAGTGGAAGAATGGAAATACTGGATAGGCAACAAAGCACCACCCATTACAATATATATATATATATATTTTTTAAGTTATTTCTTTTGTTTCATAGTCTTCTGTATTACTAACTAGCTTCCTTCCTTCCTTCCTTTGTTATTGTGGTAAAATAGAAATAGCATAAAATTGATCATGTTAGTTCTAAGTGTTGAATTCAGTGACAAGAAGTATTTTCGCAGTATAGTGCAACCGTCACCACTATCAATTTCCAGGATGTTTCCTCAACTCAAACAGAAACTGTGCCCATTAAGCAATAATTTCCCTTTCTCCTCTCCCTCTATCACCTGTCAGCCTCTGTTATAATTTGTCTGTGAATATGCCTATTTTAGATACCTCATGGAGGTGAAATCATGCAATATGTGTCCTGTGTGTCTGACCTATTTTACTTGACATAACATTCCCAAGATTTTGTCTGCATTGTAGCACACACGACAGTGTCATCATTTGTTAAGGTTGAATAGCATTCTATTGCAAGTATATATCAATATCATGTTTTGTTTATCTTTTCATCTGTCATTGAACCTTTGGGTTGCTTCCACCTTTCAGCTTTTGTTAACAATGCTGCTATATAGGCACTTGGTTGAGTCCCTGCTGTCAATTCTTTTATGTATATGTACCTAGAAGTGGAATTGCGGAATCATATGGTTTAACTATTTGAGGAGTCACCAAAGTGTTTTCCACAGTGGCTATACCATTTCACACTCCTACAAACACACACAAAATTTGCCTACATCCTCACTAACACTTGATATTTTTCTGTTTTGTTTCTTTGATTTTCTTATATAATAGCCTCCCTAATGGATATGAAGTGGTATCTCACAATCATTTTAATTTGAATTTCTCTAATGGTTGCTGATTTTGAGCATCTCTGCATTAGCTTATTGGCTTCTCTTTTTCTCTCATCCTCTTTTGTTTTTGCCTTCCCTTTTCAATCATTTTCCCATATTTTTCTCTCCTTGATCTTCCTTCCTCTTACCTTCCCCCTTCTTCTTTCCTCCTTCCTTCCTTCCTTGACGAACATGGTGAAACATGAGTTGATTCCGTATACCCAGGGCTTTGTTCCTTCTCCATTCAATCAAAACCCTAACTAGCCAAGAGTTGCATACCTGGTAGATAGAAATCAGCATTCATAATTGTGTGTTTGACTCTGACTTCATAGCTCTTAAATATATGTTTTACTAACTTAAACAGGAACCTCTGAGATTTATTTCAGTTCAGGTCAGTCGTTCAGTCATGTCTGACTCTTTGTGACCCCATGAACCACACAGCACACCAGGCCTCCCTGTCCATCACCAACTCCTGGAGTTTACCCAAACTCATGTCCATTAAGTTGGTGATGTTATCCAACCATCTCATCCTCTGTCATCCCCTTCTCCTCCTGCCCTCAATCTTTCCAAACAACAGGGTCTTTTCAAATGAGTCAGCTCTTCACATCAGGTGGCCAAAGTATTGGAGTTTCAGCTTCAACATCAGTCCTTCCAATGAACACCCAGGACTGATCTCCTTTAGGATGGACTGGTTGGCTCTCCTTGCAGTCCAAGGGACTCTCAAGAGTGTTCTCCAACACCACAGTTCAGAAGCATCAATTCTTTTGCACTCAGCTTTCTTCACAGTCCAACTCACATCCATACATGACTACTGGAAAAACCATAGCCTTGACTAGATGAACCTTTGCTGGCAAAGTAATGTCTATGCTTTTTAATATGCTGTCTAGGTTGGTCATAACTTTACTTCCAAGAAATAAGCATCTTTTTTTCGTGGCTGCAATCACCATCTGCAGTGATTTTGGAGACCAAAAAAATAAAGTCTGTCACTGTTTCCACTGTTTCCCCATCTATTTTCCATGAAGTGATGGACCTGGATGCCATGATCTTAGTTTTCTGAATGCTGAGCTTTAAGCCAATTTTTTTCTCTCCTTTTTCACTTTCATCAAGAGGCTCTTTAATTCTTCTTCACTTTCTGCCACAAGGGTGGTGTCATCTGCATATCTGAGGTTATTGATATTTCTCCAGGCAATCTTGATTACATCTTGTGCTTCTTCCAGCCCAGCGTTTCTTATGATGTACTCTGCATATAAGGTAAGTAAGCAGGGTGACAATGTAAAGCCTTGACTTACTCCTTTTCCTATTTGGAACCAGTCTGTTGTTCCATGTCCAGTTCTAACTGTTGCTTCCTGACCTGCATATAGGTTTCTCAAGAGGCAGGTCAGGTGGTTTTGTATTCCCAACTCTTTCCACAGTTTATTGTGATCCACACAGTCAAAGGCTTTGGCATAGTCAATAAAGAGAAATAGATGTTTTTCTGGAACTCTCTTGCTTTTTTGATGATCCAGTGGATGTTGGCAATTTGATCTCTGGTTCCTCTACCTTTTCTAAAACCAGTTTGAACATCTGGAAGTTCACAGTTCATGTATTGCTAAAGCCTGGCTTGGAGAATTTTGAGCAATACTTTAATAGCATGGGAGATGAGTGCAATTGTGTGGTAGTTCGAGCATTCTTTGGGATTGCCTTTCTTTGGGATTGGAATGAAAACTGACCTTTTCCAGTCCTGTGGCTACTGCTGAGTTTTCCAAATTTGCTGACATATTGAGTGCAGCACTTTCACAGCATCATCTTTTAGGATTTGAAATAGCTCAACTGGAATTCCATCACCTACATTAGCTTTGTTTGTAGTGATGCTTTTATTTACACACTGTTAATATATGACTACTGTGTTTCAGGCATTGTTCTAGGTGCTAGGGATACATCCTTAAATAAAAAACAGTAATCTCTATCTTCTTAGAGCTCACTATATAGTAAAAGTAAAAAAAAAGTAGAGATTTCAATGCATCTTCTGAATAATAAATATTGTACCACTTCTCTATGGACCTCAGTTTTGTCAGCTATAGAATTGTAACATTTTACTATCAGTTGGTAAAGAATCTGCCTACCATGCAGGAGACCCTGGTTTGATTCCTGTGTCAGGAAGATCCACTGAAGAAGGGATAGGCTACCCACTCCAGCATTCTTGGGCTTCTCTTATGGCTCAGCTCTAAAGAATCTGCCTGCAATGTGGGAGACCTGGGTTCGATCCCTGGGTTGGGAAGATCCCCTGGAGAAGGGAAAGGCTACCCACTCCAGTATTCTGGCCTGAAGAATTACATGGACTGTATCGTCCATGGGGTCACAAAGAGTCCAACACGACTGAGTGACTTTCACTTTCACTATAAGTTATCATATAGCCGTAGCATTCTCTGACTATGAAAAGAAAGTGAAAATGTTACTTGCTCAGTCGTGTCCAACTCTGCAACCCCATGGACTGTAGCCCACCAGGCTCCTCTATCCATGGGATTTTCCAAGCAAGCATACTGGAGTGGGTTGCCATTTTTTAAAATGCCTTTCCTTTTTTTTTTTTTTTTTTTTTTCAGTTTAATCCCAATCCAATCTATCTTTAGGGAACCTTTAGTTCCTTTAAGAGCTTTCAATGCATTTCATTTTGTACTATTTGTCATAGACTCTCATTGGCCACGTGGAAAAGCAAAAAAGGGCAGATTTGCCAGGTGATCAAGCTGCAGCACTGTGTTGGCTTGGTAGCAGCAGTATTCTGCCAGCTCTGCTCCACCCACCTTCCCCCTCCTACCTGCACCAGGCTGCTGCTGGCTGGTGGCCTGCCACCATGCCTGAGGGCTCTCTGCCATTCTCACAGATGGGTCCAGATGACGGGGTCAAGGCATCATGTGTCAGAATCTAATGAAGTCATTAGAAATTATTGTCAACATCTGTTCCTGGATTTTCATAAAATGCAATGATCCTCCCATCAGGGCCTCAGAAGAGCCATGGGTCAATATGGTTGATTTCCTAAGCAACGTGCTATAATTTAGGCATTTAAAATAGTTTTTTCCCCACAACTAAAAGAACATGGGACATATTGGAATTGGTGATAAGATTTGGGGTGTAAGTTTGCCACGTGATTTTTTTTTTTTTTGGCTGAAAATGGTTGTTATTTGATACCCATTTCAGTTTTCTGCCATTAATTTTCAACAAATAGTTTACTCATTCACTTTTATACAGTGATATATTTTAAGACTCATATTAGAGATATGTATTATCAATAAAATTTCCTTAAGGAGTTCACAGGACTTACAGATATATAGGGCTTAAGTGATTTTTCTCCGTTTTGGATTAAAAAATGGTATGGTATATAACAACAAGAAATCTAGATTTTCAAAAGTGAACATGCAGATAAAAATGGTGATACCCAAATAAAAGCCGTGTTTTTGGTAGTTAATTATGTATGAAATATTTAAAGACGCCCAGTTTCAGAGGGAAAGAGCCAAGAGCTCGCCTTTATGGGTGAGCAAATAGAGGAATAGAAGGTATTGCTGTCTGCAATTTTGTTGACTTTGCACATCCTGACAGTTCAGACCTTGTTATGTGTGGAGAAAATAATCTTGTTGATTGGTCTCACTTATACAGGGGATGAATGGTTCCAGTCATATGCAAAGACGTGCTGTGATTCCTATCAAATAAGACCCAACTAGCCAGCATTCTAGCATTCATTTTTCTTCTTTCTTGAGCAAAACACTCCCCTCTCCTCTGTTTTTAGGAATCTGATGTATCATTGGGCTGCAAAGAAGTAACTGATAGTAGCAAGATAAGACTTTGGCTTTCCAGGGCAGTTGAAGATTTTATAGCATGTCTAAAACACTTCATACTTCCTAGCAGATGAAGCAACACATAACTAAGTAAATTGCCTTAAGAATAGTCCTCAATATACATTAAGTGTACATATATTCTGTCCAGTTCACTCTCTAAAACTTCTTGGTTGAATGGTACATTTCATGATCTACTGTCCATATAACCAACAGATCTTCTTTGCATTATCTCTGTGAATTCAAATCCTAAGACAAATAAAGTCCAACACTTTACAGAAAGAGATTTGACCAACAAGGAGGAACATGTCATAACAGAAACTCTGTGTCTGTTCCCTGTAATTAAATTCTCTTGACAACTCAAATACTTTTATATACTCCAAAGCCAACTAGTGTGATATTTGCCTTATTGCTTTAGAGAAAGGGGTGGTGGAAGTTAGGCAGAAATAAAATGACGATAAAACTCAATTGCTTGTTTAAATGGATTCCCATTTCTGGCACAGAAGGATGTGATATGTATTTAATAGGCCATGGCTGAGCGTTATGTGGTTGTGAACAGCAAATTGCTGAAAATAGCAGAATGGAACATTCTTTTCCAGGTTGGTAAGTATGGCTGCTCCTAGGAGAGCTTAAATAGTAATTCCAACAAGAACCAGAAAGGTATTTTTAAGAAGATGGCATATAAATAAGATAATGAATTTTGAAGTAATGTAGACGTGTCATTAAATAGCTATGCAATCTTAGGTCTCATGCTGATTAATTAAAATCTCAATTTCCTCATCCCTATAAAGTGTGTAATATTCCTCTCTTAAAAGCTTTATGAAGATTGAATGAGATCATAGATATAAATATATGCACATACACATATATAATAGCATAATTATATAGTACATATATAGTATAGATGTAAACATATATATGCTGTGTATGTCTACATATAATATGTTAAAGAGTATCTCATATCTAGGAAAAGCTAGTACATTTTATATTAGTGCCACTCCTCTATTTGGAACTAAAGACCTGTGTTACCTCTCTTTCTCTGTGTTTTTCTTCCATGTTTTAGTCTTATCCAGGTTCTGATTGTGCATGCCGGACTTTATTATTTCTTTGCTGTGTATAATATTAAAGCCTTTCTGTTGCTCTTTGAAACAGTCTGTGCTTACAGTATATCCAAGGTAGCCTTTCTACATTTTTGTCCCTTTGATGTCTCCATTCAGTAAAGATGGGACAATTTACTTGTGCCGTGTTATCAAGTTTTAGTCTTGTGTGTGGGTTTGTTTCCCAATAATTATTATTCCATGTTTTCCTTGGACACACGTGCAAGAGAACATTTCTATATTTCAGAGGCTCTTTGCTTTGTCTGTTCCTTTGTTACAATACACTTAAGGTCCCTCTTTATCCTCCTTGGTTGGAATCACACCTATAATTGCTGGTGTTACCACAGCAACTTCACACACTAGTTTTGGAAGGTTTTATTTCTTCATCATATAACATCATGTTTGCTGAATCCAGAAATCAGAAGCTCTCATGTCTTAGGAAAGATAACAAATGAAGACTGGAGAAATAAAGAACTATGTAAGCAAAATAAGTAAAAACTAAAGGGTAGAGACAAATTGCTTTATTTAATCTCTTAGGATTCAAGACAGTACAAGTCTTTCTGGAACATGAGGGAAATGGAAAAAGGTAGCAATATAATGGTGTGTGGGTATACACACATTATGTATACACCAAGCACAATATAAAACTTGTGTTACCTCTTCCACTTCTGGACATATAAATACATGAATTAAAATGATCTTTGTCTGCTTTCTCAGCCTGTGATTTTTGGCAATTCACTTCCCTTGTGGTCTTTTTTCTTACATGTAAAATGTGGATGATAATTCTTACCTTACTAGATTCTGTGGAGTAAAAAAGATAATATATGTAAGATTTATTAGAGTGTTTGGAATAGAAGTGCTCAGTAAATTTTAGTTATGATCAGTAGTATTATGGGTTGTGTCTTATTTTGGAAACTTAGTCCATTTTACGCATTTTTCTATATTTGCAATAAAATGGTTGATGTTATCACCTCCAAATCAAGATTAAACAACTAAATATTCCAAGAGCTAAGCAACATACTCATGTAAAGAACAGAACTAGATTTACTCTTATTTGTGTGGCTCCAAAGGCTTTCTTTTTTTAACATAAGACATCTAATATATAATAAATACATTATTGTTAGACTTACAGTAACTCTGAAAATGGGTTGGCCAAAAATTTGTTGGAATTTTTCATATTATGTAAAACCGGAATGAACTTTTTGAACAAACCGATGACTTAGCATGCATGCACACAATATATGTTTATTGAAAGAAACATCCACTTATATAGAGAATTAAAAAAAATAAAAATAGCTGTGAGCATTTAATATTTTTAAATAGGAAGCACTCCAAATAGTATGTGTGTGTGTGTGTGTGTGCTCAGTCGTGTCCAACCTTTGCAACCCCATATACTGTAGCCTGCCAGGCTCCTCTGTCCATGGAATTTTCTAAGCAAGAATATTGGAGTGGTTTGCCATTTCCTATATCGTGCTAATTGCAGAAGGGTAATCTCTTCCAATTTGGGAGAGGGAAAGCTCCAAAATGCAGTTCTTATCTAATGTTCCCAGAGCTTGGGGAAACACGACTGTACAAAAGACAAAAAACAAAAAAAATTTCTGCTGCCTCTTAGTATACATTCCAGTGAGGAAAGACAGGAGATGAACATGATAAAGAAACTTAAAATGTGTATTTTAGAAAATTGTAGGCTTTTTAACAATGATATTAATAACAGTGTAACAGAGAAGGCATGTTTGGAGAGTTATTACCCTTCCAGATGTTCAATTCAGTTCAGTTCAGTCTCTCAGTCATGTCTGACTCTTTGCACAGCAAAGAACTGCAGCACGCCAGGCCTCCCTGTCCATCACCAACTGCTGGAGTTTACCCAAACCCATTGAGTCAGTGATGCCATCCAACCATCTCATCCTCTGTCATCCCCTTCTCCTTCTGCCCTCAATCTTTCCTAGCATCAGGGTCTTTTCAAATGAGTCAGCTCTTCACATCAGGTGGCCAAAGTATTAAGAGTTTCAACATCAGTCTTTCCAATAAACACCCAGGACTGATGTCCTCTAGGATGGACTGGTTGGATCTCCTTGCAGTCCAAGGGACTCTCAAGAGTCTTCTCTAACACCACAGTTCAAAAGCATCAATTCTTCAGAGCTCAGCTTTCTTTATAGTCCAACTTTCACATCCATACATGACTACTGGAAAAACCAAAGCCTTGACTAGGTGGACCTTTGTTGGTAAAGTAACGTCTCTGCTTTTTAATATGCTGTCATGGTTAGTCATAACTTTCCTTCCAAGGAGTAAGTGTCTTTTAATTTCATGGCTGCAATCACCATCTGCAGTGATTTTGGAGCCCAGAAAAATAAAGTCAGACACTGTTTCCACTGTTTCCCCATCTATTTGCCATGAAGTGGTGGGACCAGATGCCATGATCTTAGTTTTCTGAATGGTGAGCCTTAAGCCAACTTTTTCACTCTCCTCTTTCACTTTCAGATGGGATCTCATTAAAGGTGATGTTTGAGAAAGAGTTTAAATAGGTAAATAAGTAAACTGTGGTGGGTATCTGCTGACAGGACGTCTAAACAGAGCAAATAGTCTGTAAGAATGAAGCAGCCAGTGTGGTGCATTGAGGGACCAAAGGGTAAATGGGCTGAGCTGAGGTCAGAGAGATTGCAGTGGGCCAGGTCCTGTAAGGTCCTGTCATACACAGGGCCAGGTCCTGTAAGGACACTGACTTTGCATAGAGAAGTGAGGAGACCTTGGAGGTTTAAGTGCGAAGAAGCATGACCCAACTTAGACTTGGTTTAAATGTTCTGGTTTCTACAGAACACGTAGACTCAGCTGCATGGTTTTCTCATTCCACTGTTATTCCTATTTCTCTTCTGTCATGCCTGCATCTAGAACCCAGACCACTCCTCCCTTAAGTCTTAGAAAGGGGAGGGTTCATGGTGTGGACTGTTAACCCTTGAAAAGAGAACAGAATTCCTCCTATCCTACCAATTGTTCAACATTTTAATAATATATGAAGTAACTAAGTATTGCTAAAACAATATGGCAGAATAAACACTTCAAATGAAAAGATAAAAATTAGCCAGGAGAGAAGACAGAAAAGTTAAAATCAAGTCTTATGTAATATTTATTATAAGTCAGGTTCATCCCCTCTCTGTGTTGAATCCCTAGAATTCAGATTTGCAAAAGACTGAGAAAAAAAAAAACTTTTTGTGTTCTTCTGTTTGTTTACCCTTTCCAGAGAAAGGGAACACTCAAATCTATTGATCATATTATAGAACTAAACTATCTATCCACTGTGTTATGAGAAATAATTAGTCTTTAAAGGCAGATTATGCAATGCAGTGATTAACAATCTGTTATTTTTATAATTGATGTTTAATTTAAATGAAATAAAATACAGATTTAGTTTTGATTGCAGCTACCACCACAATATGTAGAACTATTTTTTATACTACCACAGGAAACTTTTTTGTCCCATTGGTACTATAAATGTAGATTAATTTCATTGTTCTAAAATGAAACTGATTCATCTAAATCAAATCACACAAAATGTGCACTTTTGTGCCTGACTTATGCCACTTACCATACTGATTTTGAGATGAGTTGTTGTAGATGGCAGTCGTTCATTCCTTTTGTTGTTGCTATTGTTTAGTGACTAAGTCATGTCTGACTGTTTTGTGACTCTGTGGACTGTAGCCCACTAGGCTCCTCTGTCCATGGGATTTCCCAGGAAGGAATACTGGAGTGGGTTGTCATTTCCTTCTCCAGGGGATCTTCCTGATCCAGGGATTGAACCCCAGTCTCCTATATTGGCAGGTGGCTTCTTTACCACTGTGCCACCAGGGAAACCCTCATTCCTTTTCCCTCATTTTTAGTGAATGTATTCCACTAAAGGATATATGACTTTGTATTTGTTTATTCTCCTGATGATAAATATTTGGATTGAGCCCATTTTTTACTATTATGGATAAAACAGCACTGAATACGTATAACATATGTTACAAACAAGTTTACATTTCTCTGTTTAAATCCCAGTAGTGGAATCATTGGATCATAGAGTAAGTGTGTATTTAACTTTATAAGAAACTGCCAAAGAATTCTCCAAGGTGGTATGACATTTTCTATTCCAACTATGGCTATAAATGAGTCTATTTGTCTCATTTGTTAATAATTTTTCTACTTTTTCTTTGTTTTGAAGTTCGTATTAAATGTGTCAACATTTAGGACTGTACTCTTGATTTTCTACTTCACTATTTTTGAATTATCACTCTATATATCTCATAATACTCAGTGTTTGAATAGAATAAATTTCCTCATCTCTTACTTCAAATTTTATTATGCTTTTATGTGAACAGTGAATCGCTTACATACAGCACATATTTAGATATTGCTTTAATTCATTTATAAAATCTCTCCCCTTTAATTTTAGTAAATAGTCCATTTATGTTTAATATAATTATATATTTGTTTTTTTTCTCTCTTTTAACACACTCTCTTGCCAGTTTTCTGTCATTATTATTTTTTTATTTTTTTGATTCTTCTTTCCTGTATTGTTTCACATCATTTATTTCTAGCTATTAATATTTAATTTTACCTACTTTATTAACATTTTGCCAAAACTCTTTGCATATTGTTATTAGTGTTGCTTTAGTGGTTACAACATGCATTCCAAATTTATTCAGTCTATCTTGAATTAATATTATACAACTTCACCTAATATAGAGGAACCTTCAAATGGTATAATTTACATCCTGTTTCCATCTTCTATGGCATTTTCACACAGTTCTATATATGTTATAAATCTGAAAGTATATCCTCTAAATTTTTTATTTAAAAAGTCAATTGTAAATTTAAGACTTTAAGGAAAGAGAAAAAATATATTTAACCATGTATTTATCATTTTCACTTGTCTTATCCCTTCTTGTAGGTTCAAATTCCCTTTCAATCTTACTTCTATTCAGCTTAACAAACTTGCTTTAGCATATCAGGTATAGTTCACAGAAGCTGGTGATGGATTATCTAAAGTTTTATTATTCTGAAATATGTTTTTTTTAAATATTTTTACTTGATATAGAATTCTAGTTTGACTATTGCCTACCTCTGCACATCAATTCTTTAAAAACGTTATTCTATTGTTATTTAGCTTCTGTTGTTTCATTTGAGAATTCAGGCATCATTCTAATTGTATCTCCCTTGTGAGCTATGGGTACTTGTTTTCCTGCTGGCTCATTTTAAAATATTCTCTTTATCTCTGTTTTCCAGTGGATTTAATAGGCTTCTCAGGTGTGGTTTAATGATTATTGAATAAAGACATAAATATTTCTGCTGTGTAACAATTCTTTTTTATGTAAATGATTTTTCTCTTGCTTTTTCCCTAACTCCCAAAATACCTCAGAAATACTCTGGTTGATTATAAAGTTTAAACATTTCTAAAAATTTCTCTACTATTTATTAGCTAGCTCAGTGACTTAATGGATCTTCTTGTGAACAATTCAACATGTATTTACCCAAATGTAAAAGAGCTTATTTTTAGTCTTCCCTTTCTCCATGTTTTTCTTGACATTTTTTAGCCTGTTTTATTTTCACTAGTGTCTATTTTTTGGTAAAATCTATTCCAAAAATTATGCTTTTCTCTTCCTCTGACTTCTCAATCTTAAGTTTTAATTCAACCTCTTTTTTTTTTTTTTTTTGCTGTTCCTTTTTCAGTTCAGTTCAGTCACACAGTGGTGTCTGACCCTTTGCGACACCATGGACTGCAGCATGCCAGGCTTCCCTGTCCATCACCAACTCCGGGAGCTTGCTCAAACTCATTTCCATCAAGTCGGTGATGCCATCCAACCATCTCATCCTCTCCTTCCATCTCATCCATCTCAACCATCTCATCTCAACCTTCTCCTCCTGCCTCCAATCTTTCCCAGCATCAGGGTCTTTTCCAAGAAGTCAGTTCTTCTTATCAGGTGGCCAAAGTATTGGAGTTTCAGCTTCAGCATCAGTCTTTCCAATGAATATTCAGGACTGCTTTCGTTTAGGATTGAGTGGTTTGATCTCTTTGCAGTCTTTGTAGTAAATCTTAATGCCAAACAAGACCTTTGACCTACAACTGTGGAAGAGAAAGTATGGTTTGACAGAAACAGCTTTATGATATTTCATCATAAGTGTGGGAATTTAAAAAGATCATCCAGGTCTCTACTAAAATGTTTCAACCATAAAAGTATTCTAAAATAAACTGAATATAGACACTTATTATGTAAATATATTGAAAATTCAGAAAGTTGGAGTAGTCTTTGAGTTAAAGGACAAAGTCATGTTGATATAATGTTACACTTTTCAATTAGTGATACACATATCGATGTTAGTGTGAAAAATAACTATTTCATTCAAACTTGAGTAGTAGAATGCCCCAAATGCAGGTCACAAATTATAATGAAAACTCACTGCTAGGAAGACTGGGCTGATAGATCATTGATCTGTTCAATGGTTAGCAGAAAACTAATACTACATCAGCTCTGCTATTGTACATTTGTCTAATTTTGGAGTCCAATACAATAAAAATTTCTTATTTGATGTAACTTTCTTATATCATGTGGCATGCATCTTAGGGTGACTAATTCTAATTATCACTGTATCACTTGCTGTCTGGGTATCACTGCCACACTGTGAAGTCTCCCTCTTAAAGGTTTCATTTCCTTTGCCTATTTCAAGACTGATCAGTCCTATCCACTCTATTTGCAAGCACAATGTCTTGATTTACAAATACAAGATTACAAGTAGGATGGTATTTGATTGATTACACCATCAGCTGCTAATCACCTGTTACGTATCACTAAGCTTCTAATTATTTGGTTCTATTCAGTATTGTGATGAGATATGTAAAATGACATTGTTTTAGTAATCTCACCTTATTCATAGGGTTTCTAATATTTGAATAAGTATGAAATGAAATATTTTGATAATATTTAAGCATTGAATCCTCTATATTTTCAATGACAAAATAGTGGGGTTTTAAAAGAGCAGACCCCATACTCCCAATTATGTCTGGTGTGTGTGTGTGTGTGTGTGTGTGTGTGTGTGTGTGTGTGTGTGTGTGTGTGTGGTGTTTGGATTCGTTTTCCAGAATTTTTTGAAATGGAGGTTAAGAATTTGCTTCTGACCTGTAAAGTAATGTTTAAAAAGTTTTTTCCATAAATAGACTAATTTGTGGGTATATAGTTTGTGTATGTGGAATTGCATATTGTATTTGTACCTCTTGTCTTCTCATTTACCTTTCCTCCAGACTTATTTCTTTCACTTCCTTGAACAACTATTTCACATTTGAAAAGCAGGATAAAATTGAAGTCAATTCATCGTAGAGTCTGGAGTCAGGCAGCAAGGAGTAATGTTCCAGCTCTGCCACTTAATAGTTCTGTAACCTTGGGTAAATCACATAGCCTCCCTTTTCATATAAAATAAGATTGATATTAGTACCATTCCTCCTAGGGTTGAGTTAATATTTTAGTGTGAAATGGCATTGAGTATTAGCCATTATTATATTATTTCATTGTTATTAACCATGTGTAGTGGACTCCAGTTCAGTTACTTTTTGACTACCTCTTTCTCCTTATTTTGATAACAATCTCTTAAATTTCCTTTGGAGCCACCTCTCCATTGTACATGGCTCTCAGAGCATCATCAGTTGAGATCCCTTTCCTCCTCTAGGCAAAGGTGAATGAGTGAGCATCTTAGGCAAATCAGAACTTCTCTCTCAAGAGGTTGAATCTTGGGCAGTAACACAAGGGCAGATTTTGAAAGAATAGGTTGAAGCTAATATATACCATGAATGGTATTCTTAGGAGAATGTACCTTAGTCCTTGCCACTCAGATTTTCACAGTTTTCCTATTATGGCATTTCCCTTTTAAGGGACTGTTTGTTCAGATTCTCCATTGTTTTCTCTAAACATCATATCCTTCCAATATATTCCTCTGTATCTTTAGCCCAAATTCTTTTCTCTTCTTGTAGTCAAAGGACCCTAACTGGGCCAATACTGTTCATGATATTCCATACTTTGTACCTGTAATTATCTCTTTATTTATACTCTACCCTTTCTTTAAGCTCTAATTTATCCTCTTTCCTGTTCAAGAAATTCCTGACAACCACAAGACTCCATGACCTCTTCTATTCTGAAGAGTATTACTTTTTTAAAATCTGTATACTTATTCAAGTATTATATATTCCCCTATATTATTAGCTTTCTTTGTATATATTTATCAATTATAAAAACTGCAGCATAACCAAAAACTGAATGTTGGTGTAACTAATTTTTTTAGCTCTAGATTTGGTAGATTGGAAAATTTGACTGGGCTTCTTTGAGATGTTGGTGATGTCCTGGACTCAGTCATGCCTTTGCATCCAGATGTCAGTTTAGCTGGAGGATGATTCTGATGGTGGTAGTGAGGATGTAGAGCTGGAGTGGCTCATTCTTTCCAGGTATTAGCATCAGTGTCCAGCAGGGTAGCATGGCCTTGTTTACACAGTAAGGAGTCCCAAAAGCAGCAAGAGAGGACTACCTCAAGTTCTTTCCAAGTCTCTACTTGGAAATCTCATTGACTGAACAAGTCATATGACCAAGTCCAGAGTTGGTCTGTAATGGCAACTAGACTCCATGCCTTGATAAAGGAAACTATAACATACTATAGAGATTGTTACAGTGTAGTACATACATAGACATGTTGAGATGGAATTTATTAGGAGTACTCAAAGATGCATTTCTTTATATAAGGGGTGCTGAAGAGATGACCAACCAGCTTTTGTGAAATACTTCTATTAATTACAAATTCACTTCTTCAAGAAGAAGCCATTCACATTTGACCAAATCTTTTTTGAAGCTCTAATTTTCTTAATTAGAAAAACCCTAATTCTTACATGTGAGTTCTAGTTTCTGGATGGTTAGAGTAAGCTTGCTCCTTTTTCTCATGGAAAAAAATTTCAGATATTTGTAAAGAGCTATCATGTATGTACTGAATATTTTCTTCCCTAATCTACTTTTTATTCTATTAATTTTTTTCATGTAGGAGAGAGTTTCTTGTCAGCCCTGTCACAGTCTCTGGATACATTCCAATTAACTTATCTTTCCAATTAACTTGAAAATGATGGAGGAAATATGTTACAGTAGATCTACTACTTAACATTCAGGGACTATTTTAACTTTGTAATTTTGAAGAAATCATTGTGTAAGCTTTTGAAGTGAGTGAAGTAGAAGGAAGTATTATAAAAAATGAGATGTCTAGCAGTGTCTTTCCAGGAACCCACTTTTAATAATCCAAATTTCAATCTTGCTTGCACTGTGAATGGGAATCTGAGTATATGACATCTTGTTCTTTTGATCAAATGAACTCAGTGGGTTGGCTTCAATGTAAAAAGAAAGTTCCCTATAAAAATAATTTATGAATTATGTAATTTAGGAAGAGATAATTTATCTCCCCAAAGGATGTGCCATAACCTTCTTCAGAGTTCATTAAAAATATTTTGTATTCCAAAAATCAATTTAGGTGAATTTCAAGACTATGTCATGCATTTATTATATGAAATGAAGTATTCCAGTAATCATTAACGTGATTCAAGATTGGAATCTCAGTATGATGGATTCATTAATCAACTATATAAGGAGCCAACCTCTAAATTCAACAGTATCATTGTGCTGTATTGTGAAAGGGCTGCATCAGGATGGCTGTGGGGAGAGGGGCAGTGAGTCAGGAGAACCTCAAGTTTGAGTCTAGGTTGGGGTCATTGTTGAGATTTAGATGTGTTTGAATATGACTAAAGATACGGTGAACTGGTGATGTGACTTGGATTCCTTTATCTAGCAGGTAATAGAAAAGATACATGATACATACTTTTCAAAGTGTGAAACAAAATTTATTGATCAGAAAGGAAACTTAAAATTTACATGGTAAAATTTACAGCATTTTAAATTTCTTATTGCTTGATTAGAAGTGTTGCTAAGTCTAGTTCTTGTTATTAAGTATAATGAATTATTATTTTCACTTAAGTGAGATTATGCCAATCTCACGTAAAATTGTATTATCTTACACTAGAACTTAAATGAACAGATTTTCAAATTAGGATTTCCTGTCATGGAAGATATGCACAGTTTGGCCTTGAGCAGTCTGGACTTTATATTAACACAACTAATATGAAGACTCAGATATTCATATATAGACATCATAGATTGGAGCTGTTTAAGATCTGAAGGGCTTTTCCTAACAAATAAAAGATTTTAAATATCAAAGGAAAGATGTATTGTCTTAGTTTTTCACTAAATAAATAGGTAAAAGATATAGTATAGAGTTGAGGCTGGAGCCTGCCGGGAGGGTGGCTCTACAACCTGTGGAGCTGTCGGAACCGCTGAGGAGTCCGGGAATCTTACCGGTCTCAGGCTGGTTCCTCCGGTTGCCATGGTGTTACTAGCTGGCGGAACCATCATCCAATACGGCGGTGGGGGAAGCTCATCTCCTTCAGGGTCCTGTAAAATTTCCTTCTCATCCTTGGTTATCTTTTGGGCCATCAAGATTTTTCCTTCCCCACCATGAGCGTAAAAACGGGCCCATTTGGGGGGATCTTGGGCTATTCCCAGCCAAGAGTCTAGTACGGGAACTGATCAGGGTGTCTGGGCTTTCCCGTAACTATAGCATAGACTGCCTTTATGAGATTTAAGTCCATAGTTCCCTCTGGTGGCCAGCCAACTCCCATTGAAGGCCATTCGACTTCACAAAGGGTACGGAGCCGGCGGGGTGTCATTTTCTTCCCATAGTCTCCATCGAATCCTTTCTTAAAATTCTTAATCATATTCTCCAATACAGTGGCCTTAGATCCGCTTCCTCCCATTTTCTTACCTCTGGATTCCCACGTCCCAGTGCCTTCCTGAGAAGCCAATTTACCTGTCTCCACTGGCAGGGGAGATGATGGGCCACACAGCAGATGGCTACCTCCTGGGGGAGGGCAGAATACCAAAAAAAAAAAAAAAGATATAGTATGCCCCAGGTTCTTAACCTCTTTGACTAAAACACAACCAGAGCCTCCTACTTTTCTATTTGCAATCATATCAATCATATTTCCTTCAAACCCATGCCACATGATCAACAATGGGAGGTATCAAAAAATAATTTGACTTCGCCATTCACTCCGTAGACAGCATTTTTACATGATAAATATCATGTTTCCCTACCACACACACCAATTCAACAATAGAAGCTGTGTGTTTTTTTTTTAAAAAAAAAGTTTTATAAACTGGAATTTTGTATATATTTTACTAGATCAAAATTCTGAATAGCAACTTGAAATATATATTTTTACATAACAAGTTAAGTGTGACTTGACTTTCTTCTCCCCCCATCCATAGCCTATATTTATTTCTCCTCCTTAATTGGCTTGCTGTGCTGTTGTTAATTTCTGTGTCTTTGTTCATTACATCGCCATCTTCTAGACATGTTCTTTATGCCCTTCCTCATCCAGCTAACTCTCAATTATACTTTAAGATTTAGATTAGGAGGCATCTATAGGGAACATTTGCTTATTCCCAAGGAATATTAGGTGTACCACCTCATTATTCTCAAAGCATATTTCTGTGGCAAAACTTCCATAAAATATTTTATGTTTCCTTAACAGAAAAATCTCTGAAATGTACTAGAGTCCCAGGGCAAATATGAGTGAGACATCTTCTAATAAGAGAGCCTGTTGTTTCTTCACATTCTAGGAAGGGTCCAGAGCCCAGAGAAAGTTATATTCTGACTTCTTGACCAGTTTGGCTCTCTATCTTAATAGTGAGAATAAAATTTTATTCTTATCCATATCTTTCACTTCTAACACAATTTTGGTATTTGCACAGTGTGAGCATAATGCTGTAGAATGCCTGAGGAAAAAACTTGTTGCATGATATAATTCAATGAGTTTGTGGTTATTCATGCTGTTCCTCTTAGCCTAGCTTTGCCAAGAAGTATTTTTTTAGTATGAATCATACCCATTTCTCCAAAGGCAGAATTTCAGTTTGGACCATGGAGATGCCATTAGATGACTAGAAATATATTCTTAACAGTTAAGTCTCTACTGTTGAGAATAAACATTAACCAGTTGCTTCCTAAGTGGAATGGTCTCAGAGACAGCTTCTACCCAGGCTTCTGTGAGACTTAGGGTCCCAGAAGAACCCATAAATTCAGTTTAATTCCTGCTCCCTAACAATCAAAATATAAGTAGCATTTATTTGGTGAAAAGTGACTACATATTTTAAAGTATAAAAAATAAGTATGCTGGTATAAGTGAAATAGAGCTTCCCCAAAAGGAAAAAAAAAAAAAAAAGAAGGAAAATAAAGAGGATTGGCTCTGCCAGATATTAAAGGAATATTATACTGTAAAACTAATGGATACATCCTTGAGATAAGGCACCAAACCTCTTTGGAAAACTTGAAACATAGATGGGAATAGAGGTTGTGATAAAAGGAATAACATATACTTCTGCTAAAGAATTCCTCCTTACCTATTAACCAAAATTCAACCTGGTCCCTTCACAATGTATTTTCAGGAACTGATATGAAAGAGAACATTCAGTTTAACCTAATTTATCACTGGCAGAAGATCAAGTCTATAGCTTATGGAAGGTTTAATCTGCTTTTCTTCTACTCAGCGAAATTACCAAAAAAAAAAAAAAAAAAATCTTTTCTCACTCTCTGTTAAGAACAAGGGCTATTATCTTTTTAAGGAAATCAACAATTTTATTCACTTTGAAGTGGTTAATACACTGTTTCACCCATAATTGTTATTCAAATATCTGTTATAAACACCACAGTATCTGCAACCAAAAGATGCAAAGGGTTGCTATTTTAAAAAGGCATTTGAGTTATTTAAATTCAACCCAAAAGAATGAAAAAAAGAAATTCTAACCAGATGTTCCCTATTTTTTTCTTTTTTGACCACTCAGAGCATGTTATGTCTCTCCGAGGAGATAGTATGGTCTCATCATATGATGAGATGATTACACTTGGCAGAGATGAAAGAGAAATAAAGCAACTCATTTCCCATTGTTCTTTCTCTATTCTGATTGCTACCCCCAATAGCCCAACTCAATATCAGGAATGTGAATGGCACATAAGAATAAATGAATGAATCCATATAGCTAGTATGTGACAAGGACTATTAAATTTTGAATACTTGTCATATGCCTGGTATTATGCTATATTCTTTAAATATATGTTTTTCCTACACAACCCTCTAAGTACTATTGTTAGTCTCATGAAAGTTGAAGAATTTGGAGCTCTGACTTGGAAGTCATGCTTTGGGGGTAGGCTTTGCAATTTCTGAAAATCTCTAATACTGTGACTATGAAGCCCATTCTGGTTGATGTCATATAACCCATTCAAGTCCATTTCCCTACCCTTTAACCCCCTCCCTAGTGCAAACTACTCTGCATAGACTCTGCAGATGCAGAACTGGAGCAAGACTCCTTGGGAGGAGCATATGCCCCTGCCTTCATAGCTCTTTCAGGCTTTGTTATTCTGGTACTTTGACAAATAGCACAGAAATCTTCTTTATAAGGAACTATCTCCTGTGGTTCTGCTTTGTGATGCCCTAAACCTTAATGATATTTCTATCTGGTTTCTGTCATCTTGGGAAGTATTTGTGTATGTGTGAAGTAATAGTATATCATGTAAAGAACACAGTTTCTAGACCCTGGTCACTTTTCTCTGATTCTTTGTTTCCCTTTGACTTCTCAAAAAATAACACTGGCTCAGAAATTGGTCCTTAAGATGCTATGCATGAAAAAAAAAAATGCTACGCATGAAAAAAAAAAAATGCTACGCATGTTGTTTCTCACTTAGTAGTTGATTAAACTGTATGTTTTGGAGGCAGTGGATCTCTAAAGCTAAAATTTGAAATTAAGGTTAAAGAAATATATTGAATTGGAATACAGAGGAAAAAGAATAACATTTTTGTTATCAAGCACTTGACTCTTAAAAAGTAATGACTAGATTTACCAAAAGATCACCAGCAGCTTGACAGTTGATATTTGACTCCTGGTTCTTTGGGTTTTATGTATGCATGCAGGTGGGCTAAATGGCTTCTGTTGTGTCCGACTCTTTGTGACAATATGGACAGTAGCCCACCAGGCTCTTCTGTCCATGGGATTCTGCAGACAAGAATATTGGAGTGTTCTGCCATTCCCTTCTCCAGGAGATCTTCCTTACCCAGGATTGAACCTGCATCTCCTGCATTGCAGGTGGATTCCTTACCAGTAAGCCATAAGAGAAGCCTGGGTTTTATGTATATCCTGAAGATAATCCACATCTTATGGCCTCACATATGCTTGGCTGTGAGAAGAGGTGGTGAGAATAAGGTTAAAAAAGAATTGAAAACAAGAACACATGATGTATTATCAAATAATTACTTACCTATGCATGAAATTTTTCATACAATCTTCCTAACATGATAGAGTTTATACCAGTATCTTATATTATTAGAAAGGAAACTGAAATGGTAGGTGCACCTCACAATTGAGATGAAAGCCAGGATTTGCTGCAGAATTTCTGATTGCAGCATCTGGGTTCTTCCCTCTTGTGTTACACTGTTCTTTTGCTGTTATCTCTGGAGGCTATGAGCTATATCTAAACATTAGAACCTAGTTGCTATTTGATAATAAGGACTGAGACCTCATTGCTCAGTTCAATATTCAAATCATTGTAGCTTACTCTAATTGAGCATTTATTATTTATCAGGTATTTTTTGAAAACATTTTGTGTTCATAATAAGAGTTAAGGTACTGTTGGTCTTTCCTGGTGGCTTGATGATAAAGAATCCCTGTACAATGCAGGAGACCTGGGTTTGATCGTTGGGTCAGGAAGATGCCCTGGCCTAGGAAATGGATTACCACTCCAGCATTCTTGCCTGGGAAATTCCATGGACAGAGGAGACTGGTAGGCTACAGTCCACAGGGTCACAAAGAGTCGGACAAGACTGAATGACTAAAGCTACATTATTGTTGTATTTCTACTTTTCAGTTTAGGAAACTGAATCAAAAAGATCTAGAAACCTAAATCAGTTACTTAGTTTAACTGACTGGTTTCAGTTCAATTCAGTTCAGTCACTCAGTCATGTCCGACTCTTTGCGACCCCATGGACTGCACCACGCCAGGCCTCCCTCTCCATCACCAAATCCTGGAGTTTAACCAAACTCATGTCAGTTGAGCTGATGATGCCATCCAACCATCTCATCCTCTGTCGTCCCCTTCTCCTCCTGCCTTCATCTTTCCCAGCATCAGGGTCTTTTCAAATGAGTCAGTTCTTCACATCAGGTGGCCAAAGTATTGGAGTTTCAGCTCCAACATCAGTCCTTCTAATGAACACCCAGGACTGATCTCCTTTAGGATGGACTGATTGGATCTCCTTGCAGTCCAAGGGACTCTCAAGAGTCTTCTCCAACACCACAGTTCAAAAGCATCAATTCTTCGGTGCTCAGCTTTCTTTATAGTCCAGCTCTCACATCCATACATGACCACTGGAAAAACCATAGCTATGACTAGACACAACTTTGTTGGTAAAGTAATGTCTCTGCTTTTTAAAATGCTGTTTAGGTTGGTCATAACTTTTCTTCCTAGCAGCAAGTGTCTTTTAATTTCATGACTGCAGTTACCATCTGCAGTGATTTTGGAACCCCCCCAAATAAAGTCTGTCACTGTTTCCAAGGTTTCCCTACCTATTTGCCATGAAGTGATGAGACCAGATGCCATGATCTTAGTTTTCTGAATGTTGAGTTTTAAGCCAACTTTTTCACTCTCCTCTTTCACGTTCATCAAGAGGCTCTTTAGTTCTTCCTTGCTTTCTGCCATAAGTGTGATGTCATCTAAATAGCTGAGGTTATTGATATTTCTCCCAGCAATCTTGATTCCAGCTTGTGCTTCATCCAGCCCAGCGTTTCTCATGATGTACGCTGCCTATAAGTTAAATAAGCAGGGTAACTATATACAGCCTTGACGTACTCCTTTCCCGATTTGGAACCAGTCTGTTGTTCCATGTACATTTCTAACTGTTGCTTCTTCACCTGCATACAGATTTCTCAGGAGGCAGGTCAGGTGGTCTGGTATTCCCATCTCTTGATGAATATTCCATAGTTTATTGTGATCCACACAGTCAAAGGCTTTGGCGTAGTCAATGAAGCAGAAGTAGAAGTTTTTCTGGAACTCTCTTGCTTTTTCAATGATCCAGCGGATGTTGGCAATTTAATCTCTGGTTCCTCTGCCTTTTCTAAATCCAGCTTCAAATCCGGAAGTTCACAGTTCACGTAATGTTGAAACCTGGCTTGGAGAATTTTGAGCATTACTTTATTAGTGTGTGAGATAAGTGTAATTGTGTGGTAGTCTGAGAATTCTTTGGCATTGCCTTTCAACTGATTGGTTTAACCAATTGGTTTAAAGCTCCAAACTGGTTAGAGTTAAAGTTAACTGGTTGGAGAGCAGATTCAAACCTATACAATTTGACTGCAGTCTATTTATGCTCTTGACTGTGCTGCCGCCCTTGCATACTCTGGTATCTAGAACTTAGGGGCTATTGGCTCCCTGGCTTCCCTGATTAATGTTATTAGTCATGCTGGTGACGTTTAGTGTTGCTGGGGTAAGCTCTCATGTCAGACTAATAGTGTTTTAGTTCCTGAAAAGACTGGAAAGTTTATATTATCAAGATACTAAACTCTACTACTAGAGGAAGCAACATAATATTCCAAACAGCCCTGCATAAGCTCAGATCATTAAAGCATCCATGTTTAAATTAATGTCCATCAGCCATTTGAAGCCAGTGCTGGTTTTGCATTTAGATGCTCCCTGTCTTGACACAGATTGTTTTGGCATGGTTATAGCACAAGTCCACTTGGAAACTGGGAAAATGGCTTATTTTTTACCATGTTACATAAAAGAACCCCGCATAAAAGCACAGACATGCGCATATGCACAACCCCCCCAACACACACAGAGCACTCTTTCTTCCACTTCCCGTCTATCACTGCTCTCATTCCCTTGATTTGTTGTTTGTATTCACTGCCTTTCCATTTTCACCTCCTCCTGTTTTCTCCTGAGTATTCTTCAATTTCCAACAATCCTCTGAAATCATTCTTATCACAGTTACTAATGATTTCTACTTTGCTAAATGCAATGATCAGTTGTCAGACCATGTAAGTTGATCTATAAATAGTTCAACTATCCATCCCATTTTTCTTTGGACAACCTTGGTTTGTGTCTATTATCTTGTTTTAATTATTTATAGCTTCCACTTAAACTCTCTAATGCATCTGAGCATTTGGATAATAAATTATATGATCACTATCAGCAGTTTATGACCCAATCAGTCTTCCACAAAACATTTTTTATACTTGTCTTGCAAGTCACCACAAGCCTCCCATCTTCTCCTTGTCTCTTTGACTTCTGTTAATCTTTGCTGATTGTTCCTTGTGTATCCTTCTAAATACTTTAAGACTCACTAATTGGGACTCTTCTCTTCCCTATATATCTGTTTACCCTGGTGGTGGCGGCTTAGTTGCTAAGTTGTGTCTGACTCTTGTGATCCCATAGAGTGTAGCCTGCTAGGCTCCTCTGTCCGTGGGATTCTCCAGGCAAGAATGCTGGAGTGGGTTGTTACCCTATATACTCTCATTTAATTTTGTGACTTTATGTTAAATTCCAAATTTCTACCTTTAATCCAAACCCTTCCCTATAACTCTAGAGCCTTATACCTAATGTTCTACTCTGTGTTTTCAGTTAAACGTTAGCAGACATCTCACGTATCAAGCAAATGTTTATCACCAGTTCACATTTTATCCCTGTAAGCCTTCCTCTGCAAATATGTTCAGTTAATGATGACCTCATCTTTTTCAAGTTTTCAAGCCATGTAAATCTTGGATCATCCTTTAGTGATCTCTTTTTTCCACGATACACAGTGTTTAAACACCTTTGTCAAGACAATCAGATTTTTTTCTCTGTTACCTGTTTAATGCCTGAGAAGCCTTAACTGGCCCACTGTTTCCTCTGTTAAATGAGTGTATGTATTTTGATCCCTGTGGGCTGATGCATAGCCAGAATGCCTAAACATGGCTGTCCTGTATTTGAAGTATGGACATATACCCTTGATATTTGTTGTAGTCAATCCATAAACTCAGTCCTTCACTCTTCTACTTATAGTGCCCGGTGGCCGTCTTTGCCTCTCCTTCTTAGTCTTCCAACCTCGCTGTAGTCCAGTGTCTGAAAGCCCACAAGTCTTCACTCCAGAGATGTGGGCTGGCAACCCTTTTGAACTCCAGCCATTCTGACTGTAAACTGTTTTGATTCTGTCTTACTGCTGCTTTTCCTTCAGTGGGATCAGCAGAAATGAAGTGCTCTGATTGACTGTAAAGAAATTCCAATGTTGATTACTGTGAGATAAACTTTAAGTTCTCTTTAACTCACTTTTGACAAAGTGCAACTGCCACTTCATCATCTGAATGATTGATTTCCCTTGGCCATACACTGTGATGTTTTTAAAAATAACTTAATTCTTTTGTGACTCAGTAACATCTTCTACATTACTACAAACAGATAGTTTCATTTACACTCAATTATTTCTGCCTCTGTTGATGAACCCTCCTCGATCTGCCATTCTTAGATACAGAATAGCAATAACCATCTTTGACTCTAATACAGTTTCTGTTTTTCTTTTGGCTGTTTCTTGGTAACAGAGATGATTAAGAAAAACATTTTTGAATTAAATAAGGTTATATTTTTTGTGTCTAAAAGCAAGGGAAGAGGGGTACAGGAACTAGGTCAATTTAGGTCTTCTTGTGAAGAGAAGAAGAGCATGATGAAGTGGAGCTCTGAATAAAAACTTTTGAAACAAATTCTCATTGACTTGTGCATTTGCCATAAATCTGTTAAAATTCTTGTCCAGTGCCTGTCTATTCATTTAGATGTTCATTTAGCAAAAACTCCTGAATATTATTTACTTTATACTATTGGGAAGATCAGAAGTAAAGAATCCTTCTGCAATGCAGAAGACACAGGTTTGATCCATCGGTGGAAAAGATCCCTTGGAAAAGGAAATGTCAAACCACTCCAGTATTCTTGCCTGGGAAATCCCATGGACTGAATAGCCTGGTGAACTATAGTCCATGGGGTCTCAAAGAGTTGGGCACAATTTGGTGACTAAACAACAACAATTGGGAAGATCCAACAGAGATGTGTACTCATAATCTGTCAACTGCCTCAAAGTAATATCTGTAAACTAGTTGTCTAAAATTTGTAAAAAAATTTCAGAGAACATTCAAATGACATGTTGGGAGAGACCTAGAAATTGGAACCTGAGGCATGCATTAGACACTTCTTTGTTGTCCTGAGAAGTTCAGCTCTGCCAGAAGTTTGCATACGCCTCCAAACAAAATCAGTGACCCACAGTGTCTAGAACCAGCTGCCCTAGAAGCCAGTTTGATGAGACTCTGATGTCACCTATTAGTGCTTACCTCCTGAAGTCTCAAGGCCTGCCCAAGGTAGAATTACACTGGATAGCTCTTCCAACCATATAGAGTGCTCTCCTTGAGGTAAAATTTTCTTACTCCTTTTACATTCCCCAAAATGTAAGGGGAAAAAAATTAGGTTTCCTTCCTAGTTCATTTCCTCCCACACTTTGATGATAAATAACTTGCATTTCCTTGAGTGCATGCAGGCTAGCGGAAGCGATACCTGAATACTGCCCCACAGCGGACAGAAGCTGGCCTGCTGTTAAGAAATGACACAGGTGAGCCATGAAAGCAAACGCCGCCCCTCAGGATGTTATCCAGGAGTATTGACTGTGTTTATTTCTAACACTGGAAATTCAGCCTCAGCTTATTACATTGATCCAACCTCATTTTTCCCTGTCTATTTGATATAAACAGTTTTACCTCTTTTATTCATAGACTATTATCACATTTTTACCTGAACTTCTTTACCCCAGTAAGCATCTGCAAAGGAGAGTGAAGACATAGTTTGACTGAAGATATTTATTACATGTATTATCTACAAAAATTTTCAAGTGAGATGAGATAGTTGATATTCTACAGTAATGTAAATATAGATGTGTTAATGTAATACATGGGCATTAATTCAACAATAGCTATTTGAAGCTTTCTCTATATTAAGTTCTATACTAGGTTTAGGATGCAGTGATGAACAAAACTGTCCCTATGCTAGAAGGAGTTTGGGGATAAAAGGGATCCTATTAGTAGTTTGTTATTGAACTCACAATGTCTGCCAGTGCCATCAGCTTTTCTGCTACATTTTAGCCCTCCCTCCCTTGTATTAAAATGTGTCCTGGTCATTTCTTGCAATTTTTCAACATCCACTTAGAAATGCCTTCCAGATATTTCTGAGCATTGTCTTCACTGCACTGTACTAGCTCAAAAAGAATTTAATTTGACAAAAGAATTTATACATGGACTATCTGGGGGAGGGAAGGGGAAACTAAAACAGAAAGGCCTACTATAATGAATGTCATCCAAAATGCTTATTATGTGGTATTCACAGATTTATTTTGCCTTTGCCCCTATCTCCTTTTGTGCTTCCCTGTCTTATGTGTCTGCTATATTGCCATGGTGGTGTCAACCAAAAACCAGTGTGAGAGGCTGCAAGTAAGAAAAGAACTTATTTGGGGTCTTAAATTCAATCAATACAGATTCCGATAAAACTGAAAGAGTGTTCTGAAGAAGATAGAATTCAGGAGCTCATAAAGACAGAAAACCATGAGGTTGTTGAAAGTTGCCTGGCAAGGGAAACAAAAGTCTAAGTAAACCAATAGGACAGTTTACTTTTAAAAGGAAAGAGTCATAGAGACAGATAACAAATGAGTGATTAACAATGGGGAAGGGGAAGGCAGAGGAGGAAATAGGTGAGGGAATTTAAGAAGTACAAACTTACAGTTGGAAGGTAAATGAGCCCTGGATATGAAATGTAAAGTATGGGAAATATAGTCAGTATCTCTCTATATTTTGTATGGTGATAGATCGTAGCTAGACTTACCTTGGTGAACATTTTGTAATATATAGAAATATTGAATTTCTGTTGTGTAACAGGAGCTAAAATAGTCTTGTAGGTCAATTACCTTTCCAAAACCAATAAACTCTTAAGAAAATAGATCAGATTTGTGGTTACCAAAGGTGGTAGCCGTGGGGAGAGAGGGATTTGGATAAACGCAGTCAAAATGTATGAATTTCTGGTTAAAAGATATATAATTACTAGGAATGTAATGTACAACATGATGAACATAAATAACACTGCTGTTATGTTTTCTATGAAAACAGAGAACTGAGTAAATCTTTAGTTATCATCACAAGGAAATACTATTTTTTCTGTTTCTTTGATTTTTGTATCTATATGAGATGATGAATACTCATTTAACTTACTGTAGTAATCATTTCATGATGTACATAAGTCAAATCTTTATGCTACATACCTTTATCTTATGCAGTGTCCTATGTCAATTATAACGCAATAAAACTTGAAGGAAGAAAAAGTTGCTTGGCGAGAACTGTGATTGACTAGCTTAAATCAGAAAATATTTATCCTTAAGGAACCATGATTTATTTTAGAGAAGGGTTTTTATAAGTTATTTTGGGGTAAGGGTTTGATAAATATCTTGAATTTCTGGCAGATATTTTGGATGACTACATTAGGGCAATATGTGATCAAAAAGTTCCAATTTGAACAAATCTGAGAGATGCGTAGGTAATACTTATTTAATGGCCTCCTGGCTCCAAATTAGGGAGTTCTCTTAGGAATTTTGATTTTTCTTTCACAGTGGAGAGGGATCTCTCATTTCTAAAGTTTTGTATAGAAAAAACAAAAACAAAAAACAGAAATTGATGGCATACAGAGTAATAACAGCAGAAAACTTACCTTGGTCATGGCCAGGTTTTCAGAAATCTTCATGAAAGACGTTGATTCAGATTATAATATTATTGTATGGTACTATCTAGAATTATTGTTTTTCCCCCAGCTTAATTACCAGTGAAGTCATCTTGGCAATTGGAATCTTATTTGTGATAAGATCTCTCTACTGAATGGTATGATATCAGGAAGATATGCCCCCAATCTGCAGGTCTGTTTTTGGCAGAAGGAAAAGTGGTAGTCTTTGGAGATGAGACTCATTCAGTCCATACACTTTGCTTTCTAACTTCCTCACACTGTACCTTATTTTCCCAGCTCTTCTTTAGAACAATACCTATTGCATCATCTGAACTGAGGCACACATGCATTTGTGTACTCTCAGCTACCCCCTTGATATTGTCTAGTTTGTATAAGTCAAATCCATTCTATGCTAAGTCATTCAATAAATTACTTTCTTTGTACTTTATAATGGAAGATAAAGGAGTAGTAAAAAGGGTCATTATTTCTGAAAACTACAGCTACATAGAAGATTAGGTGGAGAAAAGGAATACTGAGATCAGTGTGCCTCCTTAAATATTTAATCATTTTAAACCAGTTTCAGTTTAATCAGTTTAAACCCTTCAGACATGACTGTAGGGAATACTTGTGCATTGACTATAGATGGGCTGTGCAGTACTGGAGCGACTTTGAGGCATACCCCACGTCCAAGGGCAAAGGAGAAGCCTGAGCAAGACGGTAGAAGAGGCAAAATCATGTTTAGAATGAAACCCCATACCTGCCAGAGATGCTCAGAGGGCTCAAAAAAACCTTGTGTGCACCAGGACCCAGAGACCCTACAGAGACTGAGACAGAACTGTGTTTGAGTGTCTCCTGAAGAGGTATGGGCCAGCAGTGGCCTGCTGCAGGGACAGGGGCCCTGGGTGCAGCAGACTTGGGTATGGCATAAGCCCTCTTGGAGGAGGTCGCCATTAACCTCACCACAGAGCTACCAGAACTTACACAGGACTGGGAAATCAACTACTGGAGGGCTCAGACAGAACCTTGTGTGCACCAGGACCCTGGAGAAAGGAGCAGTGACCCCACAAGAGACTGACCCAGACTTGCCCATGAGTGTCCAGAAGTCTCTGGCAGAGGCGAGGGTTGGCAGTGGCCTGCTGCAGGGCTGGGGACACTGAATGTAGCAGAGCATGCATGGGACCTTTTGAAGGAGGTCTCCATTATCTTCCTTACCTCCACCATAGTTTGTTATTTGGCCTAAGGTCAAATAACAGGGTGGGAACACAGCACCAACCATCAACAGAAAATTGGATTAAAGATTTACTGAGCATGGCCCCACCCATGAAAACAAGACTCATTGTCCCCTCAGTCAGTCTCACCAATCAGGAAGCTTTCGTAAGCCTCTTATCCTTCTCCATCAGAGGGAAGACTGAAAACAACAATCACAGAAAACTAACCAATCTGATCACACGAACCACAACCTTGTCTAACTCAAAGAAACTATGAGCCATGCCACATAGGGCCACCAAGACAGATGGGTCATGATAGAGAATTCTGACAAAATATGGTCCACTGGAGAAGGGAATGGCAAACCACTTCAGTATTCTTGCCTTGAGAACCCCATGAACACTATGAAAAGGCAGAAAGATAGGACACTGAAAGATGAACTCCCCAGATTGGTAGGTGCCCAATATGCTGCTGGAGATCAGTGGAGAAATAACTCCAGAAAGAATGAAGAGCTGGAGCCGAAGCAAAAACAACACCCATATGTCGATGTGACTGGTGATGGAAGTAAAGTCCTATTCTGTAAAGAATAATATTGCATAGGAACCTGGAATGTTAGGTCCATGAATCAAGGCAAATTGGAAGTGGTCAAACAGGAGAGGGCAAGAGTGAACGTCAACATTTTAGGAATCAGAGAACTAAAATGGACTGGAATGGGTGAATTTAACTCAGATGACCAGTATATCTACACTGTGAGCAAGAATCCCTTAGAAGAAATGGAATAGTCATCATAGTCAACAAAAGAGTCCAAAATGCAGTATTTGGATGCAATCTCAAAAATGACAGAACGATCTTGGTTCATATTGATCTTGATTCAATATCACGGTAATCCAAGTCTATGCCCCAGCCAGTAATGCTGAAGAAGCTGAAGTTGAAGGGTTCTATGAAGCACTACAAGACCTTCTAGAACTAATACCCCTAAATGATGTCTTTTTCATTAAAGGGGACTGGAATGCAAAAGTAGGAAGTCAAGAAATACCTAGAGTAACAGGCAAATTTGTCCTTGGAATACAGAATGAAGCAGGGCAAAGGCTACTCGAGTTTTGCCAAGAGAACGCACTGGTCATAGCAAACACCCTTTTCCAACAACACAAGAGAAGATTCTGTACACAGACATCACCAGATGGTCAATACCGAAATCAGACTGATTATATTCTTTACAACCAAAGATGGAGAAGCTCTATACAGTCAGCAAAAACAAGACCAGGAACTGACTATGGCTCAGATCATGAACTCCTTATTGCCAAATTCAGACTTAAATTGAAAAAAGTAGGGAAAATAACTAGACCATTCAGGTATGACACAAATTAACTCCCTTATGATTATACAGTGGAAGTGAGAAATAGATTCAAGGGATTAAAGCTGATAGACAGAGTGCCTAAAGAACTATGGAAGGAGGTTCAAGACATTGTACAGGAAGCAAGGATCGAGACCATCCCCAAGAAAAAGAAATGCAAAAAGGCAAAATGGTTGTCTGACGAGGCCTTACGAATATCTGTGAAAAGAAGAGAAGTGAAAGGCAAAGTAGAAAAGGAAAGACATCCCCATTTGAATGCAGAGTTCCAAAGAATAGCAAAGAGAGATAAGAAAACCTTCCTCAGTGATCAATGCAAAGAAATAGAGGAAAACAATAGGATGGGAAAGACTGGAGATCTTTTCAAGAAATTAGAGCTATTAAGGGAACATTTCATGTAAAGATGGGCACCATGAAGGACAGAAATGGTTTGGAACTAACAGAAGCAGAAGCTATTAGGAAGAGGTGGCAAAAATACACAGAAGAACTATACAAAAAAGATCTTCATGATACAGATAACCATGAAGATATGATCACTCACCTAGAGCCAGATATCCTGGAATGTGAAGTCAAGTGGGCCTTAGGAAGCATCACTTTGAGCAAAGCTAGTGGAGGTGATGGAATTCCAGTTGAGCTTTTTCAAATCCTAAAAGATGATGCTGTGAAAGTGCTGCACTCAATGTGCCAGCAAATTTGGAAAACTCAGCAGTGGCCACAGGACTGGAAAAGGTCAGTTGTCATTCCAATCCCTAAGAAAGGCAATCCCAAAGAATGCTCAAACTACCATACAATTGCATTCATCTCACATGCTAGTAAAGTAATGCTAATTTTCCCCAAGCCAGACTTCAACAGTACATGAACCGTGAACTTCCAGATATTCAAGCTGGATTTAGAAAAGGCAGAGGAACCAGAGATCAAATTGCCAACATCTGCTGGTTCATCGAAAAGGTAAGAGAGTTCCAGAAAAACATCTACTTCTGCTTATTGACTACGCCAAAGCCTTTGACTGTGTGGATCACAACAAACCAAGGAAAATTCTTAAAGAGATAGGAAGAACACATCACCTGACCTGAATTTGAGAAATCTATATGCAGGTCAGGAAGCAACAGTTAGAATTAGACATGGAACAACAGACTGGTTGCAAACAGGAAAAGGAGTATGCCAAGGTTGTATATTGTCACCCTGCTTATTTAACTTATATGCAGAGTACATCATGAGAAATGCTGGACTGGATGAAGCACAAGCTGGAATCAAGATTGCTGGGAGAAATATCAATAACCTCAGATATGCAGATGACACCACCCTTCTGGCAGAAAACAAGGAAGAACTAAAGAGCCTCTTAATGAAAGGGAAAGCAGAGAGTGAAAAAGCTGGTTTTAAAACTCAACATTCAGAAAACTAAGATCATGATATCTGGTCCCATCACTTCATGGCAAATAGGTGGGGAAACCTTGGAAACAGTGACAGATTTATTTTTCTTGAACTCCAAAATCACTGCAGATGGTAACTGCAGCCATGAAATTAAAGAATGCTTGCTCCTTGGAAGATAAGTTATGACCAACATAGACAGTATATTAAAAAGCAGGGACATTACTTTGCCAACAAAATTCTGCCTAGTCATAGCTATGGTTTTTCCAGTAGTCATGCATGGATGTGAGAGTTGGAGTATAAGAAAGCTGAGTGCCAAGGAATGGATGCTTTTGAACTGTGGTGTTGGAGAAGACTCTTGAGAGTCCCTTGGACAGCAAGAAGATCCACCCAGTCCATCCTAAGGAGAATCAGTCCTGAATATTCATTGGAAGGACTGATGTTGAAGCTGAAACTCCAATACTTTGGCTACCTAATGCAAAGAACTGACTCACTTGAGAAGACCGTGATGTTGGGAAAGATTGAAGGTAGGGGGAGAAGAGGATGACAGAGGATGAGATGATTGGATGGCATCACCAACTCAATGGGCATGAGTTGAAGTAAACTCCAGGAGTAGAGTTGGTGATGGCCAGGGAGGCCTGGCATGCTGCAGTCCATGGGGTCGCAAAGAGTCAGACACAACTGAGTGACTGAACGAACTGACTATAGACTATTGCTGGAGTAAGTGACTTACTAAAACAGGTCTCCATCATTTATGTGTAAAATACCATTATAAGAGAAATGAGTTGGTTGCCTGAGCTCCAGCTGAATCACATGTTCAAAAGTCATTTTTTAGCTGCTTTGAATCTGGCCATTTAAAAGTATATTCTCCAGATAAATTTTGTTATCTACTTCCATTAAAGAACTTGTGATTGTTAATATTAAAGGGACAATTATTCCCATTAACTCTTTATCACAAAAACATCATGAAATTATACCTCTCGGGTATTTAAAATATATTGTGCATGATTCTATAAGTATACCCATGCCTTTTGTTTTGTTTTGTTTTCATTTTGAAGAAATCTTTCCAGGCAGATCTTATTCATTTTTATCAGCAAATATTCAAATAATATGTTTAAGGAGCATTAAAACAATTCTAATAGAGTACAAATATATTTTATTTTATATACTGTATATTTGTAATATATGTATATGTCATTACAACTTTAGTAAAATTAATGAAAAAGTGAATGAAGTAGAAAGAATGAAATTCACACTAATGAAGTGTTTCATGAAAATTTTACCTGGAGAACTAATATGAGCAGAGTTCAGGTAGCAACAACACTTGGTAGTACTTTAACTGAGACTTTAGTGATGACTGTCTCCTCCTGATAAATAATTTTTCTTAGTCTTCCTCCTCCTGTTCCTCTTCCTTCTTTCCTTGTCTTCCCTTTCTTCCTCCCTCTTCCTTCATTTATTCAATGTTGATGGTAACCCATGTGTATATATTGAGTATTTTGTGTGTGTGTGTGTGGAATCAGAGAGAGACTCTCTCTCTCTCTAGGACATGGAATATTGGAACTCTTATTTTGGATAATGCTGTATCATTTTGCCTTTGGTCATCTTGTCAAATCCCAAAGTCCAAAGATTTGTAAGCAGAGTAGTAAAACCTCTGAATCCTTGAGGCAATAGACTCAGCTTATGCTCTTTCTCAGTTGATTTGATATCTCAGAGTTGGCTGCAACCAAAATAGTCCCAGTGCCAAGTAAAGTGATAGAGTTCTCTATCTGAGGGAGGCATTGCAGGCTAGTATATTACTGCATAGTGAGAACAGAACAAATGGGCATCCAGCACCAGCTATTGGGTAAGAGAAATACTGGCAAGAAAAAATGAAGCAAATGCTGAGAAGGGCTTCTATTGAAAATATAGTTAGGATAGCTCTACCACTTTACTCATTTGGACGATCCTTTACACTGTGCAATGTTGTAGCTAATGAGTATTTAAAATGAAAAATGCTAAATTAGAAAAGGATTCTACCCTCTATTAAAAAAACATCAAAGCCCAGGTTCCTGCTTTGGTAATTAAACCCTAGTACAGAATATTCATTAGGGAAACAGTCCCTTCATTACCCTTGCCTATGAGTCTGTGAATGTCTGTTGATACCCAGAGGTTGACTTCAAGTACATTATTGTGATCTTCTATTAAAAAAAAAAAAAAAAAAAAAACACCTTTCCAAAGAATCACTAAGCATGATATAAACATTAGCCTCATCACTATTCATATCTCTAGAGCTCTGAGTAAGATGTACCCTGAGATGAATTACTCTGAATTTTAACTTATTAAGAATTTATTTTAATAATCATTTACTGAACAGATAGAATAAAAGAAACAATGAACTAATTTGCATTGAAATAAGTCATATGTGTCTCTGCAGGTTGTTACCCACTCTGCCTGAATGGAGTTAACATAATGGTAGGGAAAAACCCTACAAGGATAGCATAAAACCTACAAGGATAGCATAGAAGCATAATTAATTGACCCACTTATGTATTCAATTTAGAGTGCCTTATTTTGTTTCATTGAGAGTTGCTTTGTAATTATCCTTCTATTGTTTAATGTGAATGTGTCTAGTTCCACAAACATGGTGCAAGCTCTTTGAAGGAAATCTTCATGCTATCTCAGTGTTTAAAAATTCCCAAGGGTATTCCAAACTTAATACAAGTACAGTAACAGACTTCTTCACTAACTGAAGACCAACTTCAAAGTCAAAATTATTGTATTAATATAACTAAAAATGTGTTGTAAAGTATATAAGAATAATAGGTGGTGCTCATGGAGAGTTTAAGTATTAAGAAGGAATAAAAGTAGAAAGGAGGCAATAAGCTGATTCATTGGTACATCTTGCTAACAGCACAATTACAGTTTTTCAGTGTATGTTCAGCAGAGTTTATGCTGCTAATATTTAAGCCTGAGTAAGTAATTCATTTCAAAGACCAACATACATGTTTTTTCTTTCTTTTACCATATTTTACTAAATTCCAGTTATGCCAAGACCTATAGCATTGCTACTAAGTGTAATAAGTGATGTAACAAAAATAAATTGCCAGCTGTTGCTTGGTAGCAAATGTAGCTATTATTTTACATTTAAGTTCTTGAGCTAATCACTCTTTATAAAATGAAAGAGCGTATTTTAGTAACTTTTTTAGTCTGTATGAGATATATCTAAGAGTAGAAAGCAAAGCTGTTATGGGAAAATCAGAGACAGATTTTTAAAAATTGGTAATTCTTCCTTCTCATGTTCTTCAATGGCTTACAACACTTGACATACCCAAGAGGAATGATTAAATATCTTGTCTAGATGTCTTAGACCTGGTAACCTGGGAATGTATTTATGTTTGTCAAAAAGTAAGATGAGAAAAATATCTGAGATTTTTGTATCCCAGATCCTCTGAGATTGTTGTAATTTCTCAGGTTTATTCCTAATGATGAAGCTAAATTTCCCTGGTGATACAAAAGCTGTTGAGGAGTGAGAATATCCTGCATTGCAGTTCTTTCTAATTGCCTGAATTGTCCCTGAAGCAGACCATTAGTACAGGGAAATTGGAGAACATGAAATGCTCATTAGCTGCTAATAAGGTATATAGATCCAGATCTAGGACACACAGGGAGGATAAGTTTCTTTCACAATTGTTTTCACCTTTTGTCCCCTGAACTTCATAGCTGTATTGCTCTGAAACTCATTAACTGAGTTCTAGTCCTAGGACCTCACCAGAAGCTAGAGAGAATGTTAAAGTCAGAGGGCAGCCAAGTTTTCTGTAAATGAGAAAAAATCACCAATCTGTGTCCATCACTGCCTCTTAAATAATAGTTACGGAGGCTGAAGCTTGCACTATTGTAATAGCAAATAATTTCTACTAGTGGTATTCCTATTTGTGATTGTTATCATACAGCTCTGCTCTGTGCTCATTTGGTTAATCCACTAGTACTTATTTTCTGAGTATCAACTATGAGCCTAGAGTGGTGGAAGGTGTCAGAATTATATATAAAATAATGTGGTTTAATTGCTAAGAATTCTTGAGTTTAACAGACTCAGAATCATCTATGATGCTTACTAGTGATGTGAATTGGGATAGATTATTCTATACCTCAGCTTCCTCATTTGTGAAATAGGTTTTATTATTTTCTCCTATCATAAAAGTGTGTGGTATTTTTTAAAATATATGCCTGTAAAGAAGTTAACAGAGCATGTAAATGTTTGAAGATTATTAACTGTTGTAATAATTATTTTTAATGGATGTCAAGTGTGTTAGGCCCTATGCTAAATGCTGGAACAACATGAATAAATAATTTTGTCTTGAGAATTAGTGAGAATTTGACATTTTAAATAATAGCAAAAAAGAAAAGAGAGGGGAGATGGAAAGAGAAAGAATTCCATGTGACACGTGGGGTAGAAGCACAAAGGGATAAAGTAAATAGAACTTATGTGGATATGAGACTTATGAATGGCTTCACAAAGAAAATGGTATCGGAGCTGTCTCTTGAAGGATGGTATAAATCTGCCCCTTGTTAGAGTTATGTGGAAAGGCAAAAGGAATAACCCAAATAAACACAACTTAGCTGGCAAGTATCAACGGGGTTACAGGGTCTGAACGCAGAGCCAAGGATCTTTGTTCAAATAAGAGTGAAATCCCTGGGCACCAGAAGGACACAGGTAAACCCTGAATTTGTCTGGGGCCATTGCAGCTGCACACAGTCAGCAAGGTCAGCGACGCACCTCTTGTGAATGTAGTGTTTAAACCTAGGCACCTCAGTTTTACCATGCAGATCCTTACCGTGGCTTAGAGTTAGAACCGTCTAGAATTTCAAGGTCCTCAGTGCTGAGATCATTTGGAGCCATCTCAGAAATCACATAAATTTTAAATAAATTGAATTCTTTGACTCTCTTCTTCCTATGCACAGTTATTCCGACTATTCAATATCATTTGCCTTTCCATATACATTTTAGAAGTTGTTTTTGCTGTATCTACCAAAATCCTGCTGGAGTTTTAATTATGATTGCATTCAATCTGTGGGTCAGATTTTGGAGAATTGACACTGTAATAGTACTGAGTTTTACAATATAGGATCATGGAATAAAGATTTATTTATTTGGGTCTTATTTTTTGACAAGTGTTTTATGTTTTCAGCATATAAATCTTGCACATACTTGCTTAGATATGTTGGTAAAGAATCTGCCTGCAGTGCAAGAGACCTGGGTTTGATCCCTGGGTCAGAAAGATCCCCTGGAGAAGGAAATGGCAACCCACTCCAGTATTCTTGCCTGGAGAATACTATGGAGAGAGGAGCCTGGAGGGCTACAGTGCATAGGTTTGCAAGAGTCGGACATGACTTAGCGACTAAACCACTATAATATTGTAGTAACATTATATATTATATTTTAACATTTACTTTTCAATTGCTATTGCTAGTAGATAGATACACAATCTATTTGTTTCTCTTGTTCTTGTTCCCTTTAAACTGACTTATTAGAATCTAATATTTTGTAGGGTACTTGGGGATTTTCTACACAATCATATTATGTTCAAGTTATATTTCTTGCTTACCCATCTAACTGACTTTTTTTTTTTTTTTTTCCGATCCCCCCTCCCACCTCCCTCTCCACCCGATTCCTCTGGGTCTTGCCAGTGCACCAGGCCGGAGCACTTGTCTCATGCATCCCACCTGGGCTGGTGATCTGTTTCACCATAGATAGTATACATGCTGTTCTTTTGAAATATCCCACCCTCACATTCTCCCACAAAGTTCAAAAGTCTGTTCTGTATTTCTGTGTCTCTTTTTCTGTTTTGCATATAGGGTTATCGTTATCACCTTTCTAAATTCCATATATATGTGTTAGTATGCTGTAATGTTCTTTATCTTTCTGGCTGACTTTTTAATTATTTTTCTTGCATTATTGAGATGATAGGTCTTCCTGAATGATGGTGAATGTCAGAGAATGAATATACTTTCCTTGTTCTGGATCTTTGGGAAAAGCAAAATTTTTTGCAGTTAAGTAAGTCATAGCTATAGTTGTTTTGTTGATTCTCTTTATCAGTTAGAGGAAGTATCCTACCCAGTTTGCTGAAACATTTTGTCATACCAATGGATGTTAACTTTTTTCAAATGTTTTACATCACTGTTTTAAATGATCATCTGTTTTTTTCTTTTTCATAATGTGGTATGGTGAATTACATTATTTTTTATATATTAAACCAAACCTGCACTTTCAGAATAAATAGTACAGTCATGATATATTACTTTTACATGCTGAATTTAATTTGCTAACATTCACTGAGAATTTTTGCTTTTATATTTATGGGGGACATTGGTGTGTAGTTTTCTTTCTTGTAATAATGTCTTGTTTGGTATCAGGGGAGGCTGGCCTCACATAATGAATTGGAAATTTTTCTCTCTTCCAATTTATGGAAGAATTTATATAGGATTAGTATTTGTAAAAGAGGCCATATGCCTGGACTTTTCTTTGTTGGAAGTACTGAGATACACATTCAAATTCAATTTATTTAATATCTGAATCTGTGTGCTAGATATAGATACAATACTACTCAGATTTTCAGTACTTCTTAAGGAGACTTTAATAGTTTTTAATATTGCCTTATTATCTTATTGGGCTTCTCTGGTTGCCCAGATGGTAAAGAATCCACCTGCAATGTGGGAGACCTGAGTTCGATCCCTGAGTTGGGATCCCTCCCCCTTGGGGAGGGCATGGCAACCCATTCCAGTATTCTTGTCTAGAGAATCCCCGTGGACAAGGAGCCTGCTGGGCTCCAGTCCATGGGATCAAAAAATGCTGGACATGACTAAGTGACTGAGGACACCACAGCACATTATCCTATGAACACTTGTAGGGTCTGTAGTTTTACCTCTGTTTTACTCCTGATACTGGTAATTTTTCTATTTACCTTATTTTAGTCAGCATATAGAGTATGCTATATACCCCATAGAGCATATGGGGTATATCTAAATTTTACATTTCTGTCCCATGTAGTCTTTCCTTTTTCTCCTCTTTTACTATTTTCTGTTGTATTAAAGTGCTTTTTAAAAAAAATTATTGAATCCCATCTCCAAACACACACATTAGCAGTGATTTTGTGGTTTACATAATTAACATACAATTTAACTTATCATAGTCTATGGTCAAAAATATTATATATCTTCATTCATAATGTAATAAATTTACAACAAAAAAATTACATTTATTCTTCCATACTTTTGACATTATTACACTTTCATACATTTTTTTTAATATTTAACTACCTTTTAAAGAGCCTGATAATACAATGAGAAAAAATATTATATACATATACATTGAGTATTTCCAGTATTCTTCATGTGTTTGTGTAGATCTATATTTTCTTTCTGTTCTTGTTCACTTCTCTTTCAAGAACTTCATTTAACATTTCTTGTAGTACAGACATGCTGGTAATACAATGTCACTTTTTTTTTCTTTAAAGCATTTTACTTTTTTTTATCTTTGAAAGAACTTTCCACTGGATACAGAATGCTAGATTGACAGTTGGAAAGATTTTGTTTTGCTTTTCCATCAGCAATATATTAAAAATATTTCTTTTTTTCTTGTACCCTTTTTGAAAAACATTCTGCTATCAGTCTTACCTTTAGTCCTCGGTACATGTTAGTAACTTTTGTTTTGCTTGTCCAAAGATCATTTCTTTTATGTTAGTTTTTAAATTTTTTTTTAATAATTTGATTATAAGTGCACTTGGCATTGTTTCTTTGTATTAAGTTGGCCTGTGCTTCACTTTGTTCTTTGGTTGAGAGTCTATCTTGGTGATTAACAAACTTTCTGTAAAGGATCAAATAGTAACTGTTTTAGGTTTTATGTCCCTATATCTCTGTCACATATTCTTTTTCTTCAGCCTTTTAAAAATGTAAAGTTGATTTATAGATAAACGGGTCATAGAAAGCAGGCCACATGCTGAATTTAGTCTTCAAGGAGTAGTTTGACAACTCCCAGTTTATAATAAAGTTACATTATAGCTTTTTTCCTGCATAAAAATAAAAAAATGCTTTTTATTTTTACAAATATTTTTACTGTCTTCCCCTAATTTTCTGCTGTTCCAGTTTCATGTAAATTTTATCACAAACTGTTGTCTTACTAGTTATTGGTGCTTTATTCATTTAATTTTTTTCCTGTTTTTTAAGATTTACTTAAGCAATACTTAGGTAACACAACAATTGCTGTGTCTTAAAATTTTAAGGTTTTTGTTTTTAAAACTTTCCTATATAGAATTTTTTATTTTTCCAATCTATTTTCAATATACATTTTGCCACAGAGTTTCCTTTGATCTTTTTTGCATTTTTTCTTTCTTACTTTATCATGTTTTAATGGTTCCCTTTGCTCTCTTGAATGTAGATGCATATTTATAATTGCTGCTTCTGTTATTGGTGTCACTTAATGTCGTCATCATCTTCATTATTTCTGTATCCATTTCTATTGAATGATTATCTTTCATAATTAAAAATTATGCAAAGAATCTGGAGAATATAACTAGTAATTTTTAATTAGATAATGAGCATCTTAAAATTTTAGAATGAGAATTAGGTTTTGTTGTATTCCATCAAAGTTGGCTTTTGTTGTCAAAAACTGAGATCTTGGAATCAAATTGCCCCTTCTAAGATTAAGGCTTGCTTTTAATATTTTTAAGATTAGTTAAGATTTCTCTTATTTAGGGCTTTATTCCACAACTAATTCAATATTTCTCTGAAGATTTTACCTCATGTCCATTTATCATGTCTCACAGTTGGTAGACACATCAACTATCTCCAGTTATACTTGAGTCTTGAGAAGAGTAAATACATTCTGTTCTTGTGGTTATTTCCTCTCACAAATTTGAAGTTCAGTACTCATTCAAGGGTTCAAGGAGGGCCTTCAGATAATCATAACTTTCCAAAGGATTTCTCCCTCTACAGTAGTCTGGCTGATGTATTCTACCTTCACTGGACTCTCTGAACTCCAAATTCTGTTCTTCTAAACAAAGACTACATGGCTCTATATAGATTCCCCTTTCCTCAACTTCAGTTTGAAAACTGCCTCAAAGCAGTTATCTGGACAATCCCAAGGCTGATCTCATGTTTTATCTTTACTTAGGAATCATAGTAGTGCACCAACTCGTATTCAGTTTCTGAAAACCTTTGTTTCATATGTCTTGTTTGATTTTTACTGGTTATTTAAGACAGAGGGCCAGCAATGAAAACACACACATAGTAAATAAACACCCAGTTTGGGAGCCTTTCCATCATGTGTGCAGATGGTTCTACACCCATTAGTACTGATGTTCTTCTGCCTGCTCTGGTTAGTATTGTGAGATGGGATCGTCTATAACATGCTCATCTGGACTTCCTGGTTGAACTCTTGAATCTCTTTCAGGCCACTATTGCAGTTGTATCTATGAGCTTCCCAGGTGGTGCTAGTGGTAAAGAGCTTGCCTGCCGATGCAGGAGACATAAGAGATGTGGGTTTGATCCCTGAGTTGTGAAGATTCCCTAGAGGAGGAAATGGCATTCCACCCCAGTATTCTTGCCTGGGATATCCCATGAACAGAGGAGCATGGCGAGATACAGTCCATAGGGTCGCAAAGAGTCGGAGACGACTGAAACAACTTAGCACGCATGCACAGGTACCCAATAGTGGAGTTCATCACCCATGATATCCACCAAGTTCAGTAAATTCCATTACCATCTTAATAAATTAAAGTAATAATTACTATTAAAAATTAGGGGAGACTGTTGCTGGAAAACATTTACTCATGTTTTATATTATTATAACTGACTTTGTAAAACAAAACAGTGACAGTATTTAATGGAATTATTAATGGGAAGAGAAACATTCTTGCTAAATTTTATATACAAACATGTTGGTATAACTGTCTTTACATTTGGATTCATTATAGTTTACCAAACTGTTTCTGCCTGCAAAAATGATGAGAGTCAATACAAAGTCCATTGAGAAAGTTCTGTTCTTCACTGGAAGCTCTCTTTTGATGGTTAAAATTATCCTGTGTCACACCTCATAAAATGACTTCTCAATAATTAGAAGCGCCTGGGTAAACCAGGCTAATTATACTGTTGATTTTTGTCTAATAATGATGTGTTCTTGCAATGTATTAGTGAGTTTATCTGATTGCTAAATAAAGAATGCATTAAATTGTTTTTCCTTAGTTTTGCCAAAGCACAGGGGCTATAAAGTAAGATACTTCAGGTGAAAAATGTTAAATAAGGGATTATAGGCTTCAGTTCTCTGCAGAGCAAATCAAGTGGATGTAAAATTTAGAAAGCTTTGCTTTACACTTTAAAATCTTAGTAAATCAACTATTGCTTGTTGAGAAATTGTTCTTGACATGAGAAGAAGCACATTTAGAGTTGGAACAAGAAAGCACAAAATGTGGAGAAATCATTAAAGCTCAGATAACATAAAAAATGATGCTTATTCTATAGCTCCTAGCTCTTAATTTTCAAGCTGCTTGCCCCTTTATTTGACAAGGGTAAGACTTTCCACCTTGGTCCTCATGGACTTTTTAACCTACCTCATGGACATTTTAACCTACTTCTCCTACTGCCTAAGATATATCACCAGAAATAAATTCTCATCAAGGAAATCTGAATCAACAGATATTTTTAGAATATGTGTCATTTTCTTCTCTTAGCTTATGTATCTCTACCTCTTGTTTACCTAAATATGATGCCTACTTTAAAACCTTGCTCCCGTCTGCAGTATGAAAAATTTCCATGACTACTCCAAATTTTGGCACATTCTCATAGAATGAAAATTTGCTGTAACCAATTAAGTACTTGGTTCTCTGCTACTCAAATGTATTCTCAGGGGTGATAATTTGTCCTCCCAACTGAACTGAAACTTGCCACATAGCAGAAATATTGACATAACAAATCATTGAAGTTGTATTCTATTAAAATATTGTACATTTTTGGAACTAAGGAGCTACTGTCTTTTCTGGTTTCTATTTTGATCAGTCAGTCACTTCTGTAGGATGCCAGCTGATTTTATCTCCATGCCTTAGGCTTGTGGTCTATTTCCAAACTTGGCTGAATAAACCATTTGATAGTTAATGACAAAGAGTTTCCTTCTTTGGTACCTCTCTCAAGTTAACTGACTTAGCTAGTCCCATATTTAAGAGAGCAATAATAAGGTTAATGGGTTTAAATAAAAGCTAGGCAAATATAGTAGCTGTTTTATTTTTGTTTCTGGGGAATGTGAGTATTAGAGGACAGTAGAGATTAGAAAATTGGAAAATAAGCAGTGAAAGTCTTAGATTCAGATGTTCCTTCCCAATATGTTATATGGACCTGCCAAAATTTTATGTTCATGACTCTTCAGGGGCTCCCTGTTCTAAAGGAAAAATAAAAATCTCAGTCATGCCTGACTCTTTGTGACCCCATGGACTGTTGCCCGCTAGCTCCTCTGTCCATGGGATTTCCCAGGCAAGAATACTGGAGAGGGCCACCATTTCCCCCTCCAGGGGACCTTCTCTACCTAGGAATCAAACCCCTGTCTCCTGTAGCTACTGCACTGGGAAGTGGATTCTTTACCTCTGAGCCACCTGGGAAGCCTGAGGGAAGAATAATTCAGAACAAAGTCTTCATTGTGTTAAGATTTTAAGCACAGCTGGAGTTTGTCACTCATTTTATCCAGTTCCCAGTGGACTCTAGCCTAACTTAGATATAAAGCAGGTGTTTAAAAGCAGACAGAAAGCAAGCATTATTACACTAAAAAATCTGTAGTGTGGTAGAGAACAGTTCACAGTCCTTGAATTTACCTCTAACAGTACAACCATAGAGGATATAGACATTGTTCTCATTCTCATCTTAATATGCCTTACAATTTGTGTATCTCAAAGGAACTTGTGTCTTCAGTGTGTTGTTGTTATTGTTCAGTCACTCAGTTTTGTCTCTCTCTGCGACCCCATGGCCTGCAGCCTGCCGGGCTTCCCAGTCCTTTGTCATCTCCTGGAGCTTGCTCAAACTCGTGTCCGTTGAGTCAGTTATGCCATCCAACCATCTCATCCTACGTCATCCCCTTCTCCTCCTGCCTTCAACCTTTCCTGGCATCAGGGTCTTCAGTTAGAAGTCAGAAGACACATTGTGAGTTCAGTTGCTTCAGTTGTGTCTGTTGAGGGAGTTTGTAATTTCCTTGGTTCTGTCTCACCGCTGCAGCAAAAATTTGAAGTGATGGACGGATCAGTGTTTCAGCTCCATGTTACAGCTCAGTTTTATTTGGCAAGCAAAGGAAAATACATCCTGGAGTCATGAGGGCGGGCTGACCCAAAAGACACAAAGAGAAGAAGAGAAGCCCCCAGCTCAATTTTGGCTCCTTTTTTAATATGTTTTTTTCTCCTCCCCCTGAGCCTGCCCTATGTAAATTGGGCTAGCTAGGAGGACTGTTTGTTTTACCTGAGGTTCTCATTCTGTCCTCAGACCTTTGTTTGTTCTATTTTCACAGGTTTTTCCCTTCTTTGTCTTTTATCCACCACCATTCTGGACTCCTTTTTCCTATTCTAACTACCTAACATGTCTGACTGTTTGTGACCATATGGACTGTAGCCCGCCAGGCTCCTCAGGCCATGGGATTCTCCAGGCAAGGATCCTGGAGTGAGTTGCCATTTTCTCCTTCAGGGGATTTTCCCAACCCAGGAATCACTGTGGCTCCTGCGGCTCCTGCTTTACAGGCAGATTCTTTATCATTTGAATCCTAACTGACCTGGGGGAAGGGAAATAGTCAGTTCCACGCTCATCTTACCTTCTTTTTGCTAGGTTTTTATCAGAAGACTTGGCAACTTCCAGTAAAAACCTATTAAAAAAGTAAGGTAAGATGAGCCTGGATTTGGCTATTTCTCTTCCCCCAGGTCAGTTAAGGTCCATACAATGCTTAGGCCTGGTTAGTTTCCCCTGAGGTCAAGGCTTGTTAAAAACTGAGTGTTCTGGCATATTTGAAAATGGTTAAATTTCCCCTTCCTGTACTGGAACTGTACTACTTGCTGTGAGAAGCTACTTGATCTTCTGGAGGCAAATATCACAAAATTTTGGAGGCTGCCTACGACTGATTGTCCCTGGTGACTCAGATAGTAAAGAGTCTGCCTGCAATGTAGGAGCCCCACGTTTGATTCCTGGGTTTGGAAGATCTCCTAGAGAAGGGAATAGCTACCCACTCCAGTATTCTTGCCTGGAGAATTCCATGGACAGAGGAGACTGGCAGGCTACAGTCCATGGAGTCTCCAAGAGTTGGACTCAACTTGAGTGAATAATTGTTTCTTTTTTTCCCCTAAGACTGGAACTCCCTGGAGTTTTTAACTCTCAAGAACTGTCCACACCTCAGTCTTTAGCAGTTTGTCAATTAAAATTCAGGTTTTCCTGCTCTGTCACTAGTTCCTGATGTTCTTTCTGCTCTTGGGTCTCTGCTGTGGTAAATTGTGACCATATGTATTAGCCTATCTGTCTCTTAAGTCTTGAGGGCAGGTGTTGGCTCTGTGTCTGCCCTTCTCTTACATATCCAAGAAAAGTTGATTTTTCAGTCTATTCAGCTTCTTGATAGGATGGAGTAGTGACTTTCAAGCTCCTTATATGTGGAACCATAATGCCATCATTTTTGCTGGGAGGAAAATTATGTCCAGACATTAGTTCATTATATACAAATGTTAATATTGCTGGCTTTCTCCCCAAAGAGTTCTGAGCTTAATAGCCCATAGATGCTCTTCTATTTCCCACTAATCTAAACACTAAACACTATAACCTAAACACTAAACCTAAACAGCCTACTATCTTTAAAGTGCCTAAGAAGGCCTGTCAACAAATCCTTTCATTAACTGTTCTGAGTTGTTGAGCTTGGAGTTGTCTTTATTTCCCTTAAAGCAGACACCTTCATCAAGCAGAAAACACACTTCAGACCATTTTATGCCTCATTTCTTTCTTGAAATTCAATATAATTCTGGTTCCATTTGAAATGATCTTACACAAAACAAATTCTTTTAAATTGTAAACTGATTTATTTAACTGATAACATTTTGTTTCTGGTGTCTTCTGCTTGACTTGACTCCATTATAGCATTCTATCATGATAGGCATTCACAAAATAATTAAAAGACCAAGAAAGTGCACCTGCAGTTAATGGGGTTAATCAACACAATCAATAGGGACTTTCCTTTGAGAAATTATGCAAGATGAATTTTCCAAAGAAATCTCAAAATCAAAATGAGAGAAACTATCTGTGTATAACGATCTCTATGATTATGTTACCTAATTCCTAGTATAGAGAAACTTTTTTTTATGCTGTGCTCTTGAATACATATATTCCCTGAACTGTTTCTTAAATGGAAGCAAGATTTTCTGTAATGAAAATTGGCCCCAGAATGAGATTAAAGTTAATGAGAATCCTCCAAATAGGATATCAATGATAAACCCTGAAGTCTAACTTTCTACTTTCATAGGATTTCCAAGGAAATAAATTTATTTCTCCTTTAGACAGATGTGTTCATTTTAATAAAAACCAATCCAGATAAGAGTGTTAGTAGAAAATAAGGATTTTGCATAATGCACTCCTATATTTGAGGGAAAAATCTCCACTAAATTGAGTAGTATTACCATCTAGTCATAAAAGAAGGATGGGTTAAAGGAAAACTGTGAGGTGAAAATTTCAAGTTGTTGACTTATAAAACTAATCTGTGTGAAAGAAATAGACCAAATAAAAATCTTACCTAAGAATAATTGTTCTTAGAGTTTTGGACTTGTGCCAGCAACTACTCCCAGCAATTTCCACTTAAACACAAAAGAGTTCACCTACCACAAGATCAGATATAGCCATGGAACGTCTAGAAGATGGTCAGGACCTAGTTACTATTCTTTAAGGGAATGATTGCTCTGAACACTGTACATGATTTGTTTCTGACTCGTCCAAATGGGGTATGAAACCTATCTTGACCCAAGAGATTTTTCTTTTCTTTTTTTAAAATTTATTTATTTATTTTTTTCCAGTGGGTTTTGTCATACATTGACATGAATCAGCAATAGATTTACACTTATTCCCCATCCCGATCCCCCCTCCCACCTCCCTCTCCACCCGATTCCTCTGGGTCTTCCCAGTGCACCAGGCCCGAGCACTTGTCTCATGCTGTTCTTTCGAAACATCCCACCCTCACCTTCTCCCACAGAGTTCAAAAGTCTGTTCTGTACTTCTGTGTCTCTTTTTCTGTTTTGCATATAGGGTTGTCGTTACCATCTTTCTAGATTCCATATATATGTGGTAGTATGCTGTAATGTTCTTTATCTTTCTGGCTTACTTCACTCTGTATAATGGGCTCCAGTTTCATCCATCTCATTAGAACTGGTTCAAATGAATTCTTTTTAAGGCTGAGTAATATTCCATGGTGTATATGTACCACAGCTTCCTTATCCATTCATCTGCTGATGGGCATCTAGGTTGCTTCCATGTCCTGGCTATTATAAACAGTGCTGCGATGAACACTGGAGTGCACGTGTCTCTTTCAGATCTGGTTTCCTCGGTGTGTATGCCCAGAAGTGGGATTGCCGGGTCATATGGCAGTTCTATTTCCAGTTTTTTAAGAAATCTCCACACTGTTCTCCATAGCGGCTGTACTAGTTTGCATTCCCACCAACAGTGTAAGAGGGTTCCCTTTTCTCCACACCCTCTCCAGCATTTATTGCTTGTAGACTTTTGGATAAGAGATTTTTCTATACTCTAGTCACAGTTTATTTCAGATATGGTCACATCATCTAATCAATTTTGGAACTTAGGCTAAAGTCATTGGAGAAAGGGTTTTGTATTAATCAGATCTGGCTAACCTAAGTCGAAGTAACAAGTAAACTCTCAAATCTCAGTGGCATTGAATGCTGAAAGTTTATTTTTCAATAATGCAAAGGATTGGATTCATGTATCTTGTAGCTATATTACTGGAATATATACATACCCAAGGATACCACAGCATTGGATATAAAGAGCTGATTGTTCCAGCAAGCTCTTAAGACTGGGCTTGGTCCCATTACTTCTAACTACATTTCAGTAGCCAGAATTAATTGTAACCCTGAACTTGCTGCTAGGGAAGCTTTAAAATTTAACTGTCTATTGTGGCAATGAAAAGGACACAGTAAGGTCTATACATGGCACCATACCTGGCTCTTATACTAGGATTGCTAATCTCATAATACATAAACCCAGTGTAGCCTATGATCCATTTCATAGTCCATAAAGAGATTACCTCTGAAGTAATAGCACAGTAAGTCAATAATAAAATCAGTGGAATAAAATATTCCATTGATCTCAGATATTTGAGTATTTAGCGTTGCACTGTTGTCATTCAGTCACTAAGAAATGTCTGACTCTACAAACCCATGGACTGCAGCCTGAAAGGCTCCTCAGTCATCCTTTATCTCCTGAAATTTGATCAAAATCATGTCCCTTGAATTGGTGATGTTATTAACCATCTCATCTTCTGCTGCCCATTTCTCCTTTTGCTTTCAATCTTCCCCAGCATCAGTGTCTTTTCCAAAGGGTCAATTCTTCATATCAGCTGGCCAAAGTATTGGAGCTTCAACATCAGTCCTTCCAAAGAATAGCAGGGTTAATTTCCTTTAGGATTGACTGGTGTTATTTCCTTGCAGATGACAGCACTCTCAAGAGTCTTCTCCAGCACCACAATTTGGAAGTATCAGTTCTTCAGTGCTCAGCCTTCTTTATGGTCCAACTCTCACATCTGTACCTAACTACTGGAAAAATCATAGTTTTGACTCTATCTGTCAGCAAAGTTATGTCTCTGCTTTTTAATGAACTGTGTAGGTTTGTCATAGCTTTCCTTGCAAGGAGCAGGTGTCTTTTAATTTCATGGATAGAGTCACAGTCCACAGTGGTTGGGGAGCCAGAGAAAATAAAATTTGCCACTGCTTCCAATTTCTCCCCTCAATTTGCCATGAAGTGATGGGACTAATTGTCATCATATTGATGTTTTGAATGTTGAGTGTTAAGCCAGCTTTTCCACTCTCCTCTTTCACTCTCCCCAAGAGGTTCTTCAGTTCCTCTTCACTTTCTGCCATTATGGTGGTATCATCTGTATATAAGAAGTTATTGATATTTCTCCTGACAATCTTGATTCCAGCTTTTGATTTGTCCAGTCTGACATTTTGCAAGATGTATTCTGCATAAAAGCTAAATAAGCAGGATGAAAATATACAGCCTTGATGTACTTCTTTTCCCAATTTTTAACTAGTCAGTTGTTCCATGTAAGGTTCTAATTCTTGCTTCTTGACCTGTATGTGGGTTTCTCAGGAGACAAGTAAGGTGGTTTGATACTCCCATCTCTGTAAGATTTTCCCATTGATTGTTGTTATCCACATAGTCAAAGACTTTAACATGGCCAGTGAAGCAGAAGTAGATGTTTTTTCTGGAATTTCCTTGCTTTCCTCATGATCCAAGTAATGTTGGCAGTTTGATCTCTGGTTCCTTTGCCTTTTCTAAACCCAGCTTGTACATCTAGAAGTTCTCAATTTATGTACCACTAAAGTCTAGCTTAAAGGATATTGGGCATAATTTTTCTAGCATGTGAAATGAGTACAATTGTATGGTAGACTGTACATTCTTTGGCACTACCCTTCTTTGGGATTAGAATGAAAACTGACCTTTTCCTGTCTGTGGTCACTGCTGAGTTTTCCAAATTTCTTTATATATTAAATGTAGCACTTTAGCAACTTCATCTTTTAGGATTTTAAAAAGCTCAACAGGGATTCCATCACCTTCACTAGTTTTGTTTGTAGTAATGCTTCCTAAGGCCCAATTGACTTCACACTCCAGGATGTCTGGCTTTAGGTGAGTAACAATACCATCATGGTTGTCTGGGTCAGTAAGACATTGGAAGAGACCCTGATGCTGGGAGGGATTGGGGGCAGGAGGAGAAGGGGATGACAGAGGATAAGATGGCTGGATGGCATCACCGACTCGATGGGCATGAGTTGGAGTAAACTCCGGGAGTTGGTGATGGACCTGGCGTGCTGCGATTCATGGGGTTGCAAAGAGTCGGACACGACTGAGTGACTGAACTGAACTGAACTGAACTGAAGACATTTTTCTACAGTTCTTCTATGTATTTTTGCCACCTCTTAATCTCTTTTGCTTCTGTTAGGTACTTACCTTTTCTGTCCTTTATTGTGTGCATCCTTGCATGAGATGTTCCCTTGATATCTCCAATTTTCTTGAAGAGGTCCCATTCTACTGTTTTCTTCTGTTTCCTTGCATTGTTCACTTAAGATGGCTTTCTTATATTTCCTTGTTATTCTCTAGTACTCTGCATTCAGGGGTATATCTTTCACTTTCTCAGTTGCCTTTTGCTTTTCTTATTTCCTCAGTTATTTGTAAAGCCTCCTCAGACAACCATTTTGCCTTCTTGCCTTTCTTTTTCTTTGCAATGGTTTTGGTCACTGATAACTGTGCATGTTACAAACTTCCATTCATAGTTTTTCATGCATAAGCAAATAAATTAATTAAATAAATAAGTCAATAAATCTGGTAGATAAATCTGTCTACCAGATTTATCCTTTGAATCTATTTGTCACCTCTACTATATAATCATAAAAGATTTGATTTAGGTCATACCTGAGTGGTTTAATGGTTTCCCTACTTATTTTCAATTTGAGAGTGAATTTTACAATAAGGAGCTCATCATCTGAGCCACAGTCAGGTCCATGTCTTGTTTTTGTTGATTATATAGAGCTTCCTCATTTTTGCCTGCAACAGGCATAATAAATTTCATTTTGGTATTGACCATCTGGTAATGTCCATATTTTGGGTTGTTGGAAAAGGCTATGACCAGCATGTTCTCTTAACAAATTCTGTTAGCTTTTGCCCTGCCTCAATTTGTACTCCAAGACCAAACTTGCTTCTATTCTGGATATCTCTTGACTTCCTACTTTTGCATTCAAATCCCCTGTGATTCAAAGGATATCTTTTTTGATATTAGTTCTAGAAGATGTTTTAAGTCTTCACACAACTTGTCAATTTAACTTCCTTGTCATCAGTGGTTGGGGCACAGGCTTGGATTGCTGTGATATTGAATGATTTGCCTTGGAAACAAACTGAGATTATTCTGTTGTTTTTGAGGTTGCACCCATGTACTATATTTCAGACCCTTTTGATGACTATTTCTTCTAAGAAATTCATTTCTTCTAAGGGATTCTTGCCCACTGTGGGAGATATAGTGGTCATCTGTGTTAAATTCGCCTATTTCCATTCATTTTATTTCACTGTTAGTTCAAAATGTCAATGTTCACTCTTTGCCATCTCCTGCTTTACCAGGTCCAATTTACTTTGATTCATTGATCTCACATTCCATGTTCATATGCAATATTGTTCTTTACAGCATCAGAATTTACTTTCACTGCCAGAAACATACACAACTGGGTATCCTTTCTGCTTTGGCCCAGTTGCTTCATTCTTTATGGAGCTATTTGTTATTGCCCTCTACTCTTCCCTAATAACATATTGGGCACCTTCCTACTTAGGGGGCTCATCTTCCAGTACCATATCTTTTTGCCTTTTCATACTGTTCATTGGGTTCTCTTGCAAGAATACTGGAGTAGGTTGCCATTTCCTCCCCCAGTGGACCATGTTTTGTCATAACTCTCCACTGTGATCCATCTCTCTTGGGTTGCCCTGTATGGTATGTCTCACAGCTTCGTTGAGTTACACAAGCCTCTTCTCCAGGACAAGACTGTGATCCATGAAGGGGTTAGAATTTCATGTGCATGCTAAGTCACTTCAGTTGTGTCTGACTCTTTGCGACCCTATGGACTATAGCCCATCAGGCTCCTCTGTCTACGGGATTCTCCAGGCAAGCTAATAAATTGGTCTGTGTGTGCGTGCATGTTCAGCCATGTCCAACTCTTTGTGACTCTTTGGACTTTAGTTTGCCAGGCTCCTCTGTCCATGGGGTTTTTCAGGTAAGAATACTGGAGTGAGTTGTCGTTTCCTCCTCCCAGGGATCTTCCTCACCTGGGAATTGACCCCTCATCTCCTGTGACCCCTGCATTGCAGGTGAATTTTTACCTGCTGAGCCATGGCAGAAGGCCTTTTAATAAATTGGTATTGTTCCTATAACTTTACTTTCAAGTTAAGCCAGGTTGAGTCAGAGTTATGCCTCATGAAACCATGAGGTAATAAAAGGGACTGACTCTCTTTCCCAAATAAAACTCTTGTTTCATGTCTGAAATAAGACCTTGTTTTATTGAAAATACTTCAAAAAAGTTTTTGGAGTCTCTGGTGTGTCTTACCTCATGAACTGGTCAGAGCCCATGCCGTGGAACATTGTATAGATGGCTTATTGAAGGTGCCATGAGTGGAAGGGTGTGGAACAGTTTGGAGGCCTTGACACCTATCTCAAGGAGAGCTCCTGATCAGTGCTGTCAGAAGATTCAGGCAGAATTAGTTAGCCTGGGTCCCCCTGAGCTCTCAGTCCCCTAACCAGGCTTTTCAGATATTAAGTAAATTTCCAACCTCCTATAATTCACTCTTTCTCCCTTGATTAGCTTTGGGATAATATTCTCTATGAATTTTTGATTAATCTTTTCCTTCTCCTTTTAAACAGAGAAGGATCTAAAATGTGAAACTTGATATGAAAGAGACCAAAATTCTTTCAGTTATACAAAATATTTACTAAAGGACAGAGGCAAAAAGACATCAATTCTCTCTTGTAAATATTGGGTTGGCCAAAAATTTAGTTCAGGCTTTTTCATCAGATGTGATGGAAAAACCCAAATAATCTTTTTTACCAACTCAGTATATTTTGAATCTTTTGACTAATGTTATAAACTGAAATTAGGTATGTTTTTTATTGGAAAGTCTATGTGCAGTTTTAAGGGCCAATGGCTTATTTTCCCTCTTGAGCTCTAGGCAATCATCACTACAGCCTATAATTTTCTGTCTCCTATATTGTGTGTGAAAAGCATTAGTTGGGTTTATTTTATTAGAGAAATTAATGAAAGAGGAGCTATCTACTGTGTAGATATATGTTGTATTATTGATAATAGGCTGATATTGTATAATTAATCAGTATTCACCTCAACTTCCTATCATAAAAGGTAATTTAATTTCTAGTAATTATTGATCCAACTCCTCTGTAAGGCTTTTAAGGTTATTTAAAAACAAACAAACAAAAAAACATACTTGTGATTATAGGCTTCATGGGCCATGAAAAGCCAGGTTCCAGTCTTAATATTTTCTCTTGGATTCTTCATTGTTCTAAGAAAGTCCTTATCGTAAGTACTGGCACATGGTAAGTCATGATTAAAAAGCAATGAATATAAATATTACTTACTGTTAATATCACAATACCATAATCCTCTCTTTTCACAGTAACATCAATGGCATAATCTTTGGTAATTGTAAAGGATACCAGGCCATTTGAAGATATTAGATTAATAGAAACTGGTTTAAAATAAAAGCAATATCAGAAAATCTTAAAAGTATTTTCAGAACAACTAGACAGAAGATCAGCAATGAAACAGAATACCTAGACAACTCTGTCAACTAACTTGACATAATAAGCATCTATATAACATGCTACTCAGCAACAGAAGAAAATACATTCATGTTAGGTGTGCATGGACTATTATCCAGAATAGACTATGTTTTAGGCCATAAAAGAAACCTCAGTAAATTTTAAAATAATTAAATTAGAAATTAATAATACAAGGAAATTTAGGGATCTCACAACTGTGTAAAAATTAAACAGTATATGTACAATGAATTGATTAAAATTACAAGAGAAATTAAAAATACTTTGAAATAAATGCAAAAGCATATCAAAATTTAGGATATTTAGTGAGAGCAGTACTTAGAGGGAAATTTAAAGTTGTAAATGCCTATATTAAAGAAAAAAAAATATTTGGCTTATTTAGCTAAGTATAATACATTCCAGGTCCATCCAAGTTGTCACAAAAGGCAAAATTAGATCCTTCTTTATGTTTAATATTCTGTTGTGCATGTGCATATGCATGTGTCTGTATATCTCACAATTTTTTTATCCATTCTTTTTTGGGCACTGAGGTTGCTACATATTTTGGCTATTGTAAATAATGCTGCTGTGAACATTGTTCATGTGTCTTTTTGAAGCAGTGTTATATTCTATTCAGATTAATATCCAACAGTGAGATTGCTGGATTTGTTGCTCTATTTTTAAATTTTTTGAGAACACTCATATTATTTCCCATACTGTCTGTACCTATTTACATTCTTACCAACAGTGCATGAGAGTTTTCAATTCTCCACATCCTTAGCGACACTTATTATATCTTGTCTCTTTGACTATAGGCATTCTAACAGATGCGATATCTCACTGTGGTTTTGAGTTCTGTTTGCCTGATGTAATATACAGCCCAGGGAATATAGTCAACATTTTAATAACTTTTCATGAAGTGCTGCATATAACATATCGAATTATTATGCAGCACATCTTAAACTAATATAATATTTTGAGTGAATTATACTTATATTAAATCCAGCAACATATAGAAAATATTATATATAGTGACCCAGTGACATTTATCCCAGAAATGTAAGGTTGATTCAACATACAAGATTACTAGAAAAAAGAACACAAACTGATCATTACAATAGATGTATTAAAAAAAAATTGGGAAAAAACATTTGAGAAGACTGCTAAGACAATTTAATGAGAAAAGTAGAGACTTTTCAATAAGTAGTATTGGAACAAAGGAGAGAAGGAAATGGCAGCCCACTCCTATATTCTTGCCTGGAGAATCCTATCAACAGGGGAGCCTGGTGGGTGATGGGGTCACAAAGAATTGGACATGACTGAGTGACTAAACAACAACAGTAATTGGAACAAGTAGATGTCCACATAAAGTCTGACCCTTATCTCACCCCAAATAACAAAATTAACTCAAAATGATTTGACCTAAAAGTAAGCACTAAAACTATAAAACTCTTAGAAGAAAATGTAGGTAGAAATCTTTGTGACCTTGTATTAGGCAAGATATTCTTAGATATGACCCCCAAAACAAAAGAAAATAGAGTAAAAAATGAACTGAACTTCATCAGAAATAAAATACGTTGTTCTACAAAGTACATGCTCAAGAAAGTGAGAGAGAAGCCACAGAATGAGAGACCTGCATCTATTATAGGAGTAGCATCCACGTTGTATAAAAAATAATAAACACAGAAAAAATACAACCTAATTTAAAAAATGAACAAAGGATCTGAATAAACATTTCCTCCAAATAGATGTAAATATAGCCAACATGTACATGAAAAGAAACACTGATTAGAGATATGCAGAATAAAACAAATAAGACCACTTCACATCTATCATGATAAATAAAATAATAGAAAATAAGTTGACAATGGTGTGGAGAAATTGGAATCCTCATGCATTTCTGATGGTAATATAAAGTTGCCAACATCTGTTATCATAAAAAGCAAGAGTTCCAGAAAAAAACATCTACTTCTGGTTATTGACTATGCTAAAGCCTTTGACTGTGTGCATCACAACAAACTGTAGAAAATCCTTAAAGAAATGGGAATGCCACATCACTTTACCTGCCTCCTTCAAACCCTGTATGCAGGTCAAAAAGCAACAGTTAGAACCAGACATGGAAAAATGGAGTTGTTCCAAATTGGGAAAGGAGTATGTGAAGGCTATATATTGTCACCCTGCTTATTTAACTTATATACAGAGTACATCATGAGAAACGCTGGGCTGGATGAAGCACAAGCTGGAATCAAGATTGCTGGGAGAAATATCAATAACCTCAGATATGCAGATGACACCACCCTTATGGCAGAGAGCATAAGAACTAAAGAGCCACTTGATGAAAGTGAAAGAGGAGAGTTTAAAAGCTGGCTTAAAACTCAACATTTGGAAAACAAAGATCATGGCATCCAGTCTTGCCACTTTCATGGCAAATAGATGGAGAAAAAATGGAAAGAGTGACAGAATTTATTTTCTTGGGCTCCAAAATCAGTGCAGATGGTGACTGCAGTCACGAAATTGAAAGACATGTGCTCCTTGGAAGAAAAACTATGACAAACCTAGACAGCTTATTAAAAAGCAGAGACATTACTTTGCCAACAAAGGTCTGTCTAGTCAAAGCTATGGTTTTTCCAGTAGTTAAGAATGGATGTGAGAGTTGGACCATAAAGAAAACTGAGCGCTGAAGAATCAATGTTTTTGAACTGTGGTGTTGAAGAAGACTCTTGAGAGTCCCTTGGACTGCAAGGAAATCCAACCAGTCCATCCTAAAGGAAATCAGTACTGAATATTCATTGGAAGGACTGTGCTGAAGCTTCAATACTTTGGCCACCTGATGCAAAGAGCTGACTCATTAGAAAAGACCCTGCTGCTGGGAAGGATTGAAGTCAGGAGGAGAAGGGGACAACAGAGGATGAGATGGTTGGATGGTGTCACCAACTCAATGGACATGAGTTTGAGCGTGCTCCGGTAGATGGTGAAGGACAAGGGAGCCTGGTGTGCTGCAGTCCGTGGGGTCGCAAAGAGTTAGACACGACTGAGTGAACAACAAAAATATATATTTATATATGTATATACTATATATATATTTGTATGTATACACATACCCAGGGATTGAACCCAGGTCTCCTGTATTGCAGGCAGATTCTTTACCAGCTGAGCCACAAGGGAAGCACATACACACACACACACACACACACACACACACACACACACACTCATCCACTCACACATATAGTCATATACATATACATGCATGTCTGTGTGTATATACTTTCAAATGACCTCAAATGCAAGGTGCTTTGAGGATTTTATTTTTCACTTACCTCTCTTATGAGCTCTGCTTTTGTATTTACATTCCATTTCCAATTCACTTTTGCAATGTGATGTCTAAAAAGCACATTACTTGCAACAAATCAAAACTACTATCTTAGTCTATATTGCTCCAAACATTTGTTTCCAATGTTACAAATCCAGTGTTTTAAATCCTTATTATGATGACCAAACTTAGAAGCCATCTTTGATAACCTTTGTACCTCTTTCTCCCCGTATCTAGTATTATCATCAATTCCTGGCAATTCTATCTAAGTATCTCCTGGTTGTATTGCTCAGATAAATAACTGCAAACTTTTGAGATGTAGTAGTTCTGTGATTCCAAACCTCATATGAGAATCTTTTTTAATAGTAGTTAATGCTACAGTGGTGGTGCCCTCTAAGCTGACTGTGGCCTTTTAAAGTTTATCAAGAAGAAAGTGCTTTGTATTACAGTTTAATAAGCTCAATTAATTCTAATGATGTATCTTCTCCCTTTAGCAATCGAAGATAATTTCCATGATTGTAGAGTCAAGTATATTTTATGCTTCTTTATTGCCTTAGCTTTAATCTCTATTGTTTGAGACATACTGTCAGTTGAACACAAACCCAATTGTCCCCCTACTTTCCTCATAGGAATGAATTATATTTTCTTATACTCAACTCTCAACCTGCCACTGAAGGACCAAATGCAAAACAAGCTGATACCATGCTGGTTTAGGGCCATTTCACATTACATTGATAAATCACGCAGGCAACAAGTCATTTGTCAAAAATACATTTACTTGAATCAAATTTGCTTTGCGTGCAGGAGGTGCTGGATTCATATCTAGCTTTCACTAAATAATTTATCAAACTGTGTTTTGAAATATAATACAAAGTCCTTAATAAAATTAAACAAACTTTTCTTTACCTAGGAATTGTATATTGGGTGAAATATACAGCTCATCACTGTATTACAATGTCATTATGCTGATTTCAATAGTTGAGAGGTTGGCAATGTATTGCAAAGTAGACAAATTCAATTTAATATATGTTACAAATTACTGTTGATTTCAAAATGCTTGATTTTCTTCACTTTTTCATGTGTTTCTACCCACTCATGCCTCTCTTCTTCTATGAAATGGGGAAAAATTACTAATCTCATGCGCTAAAAACAGGGGATTTGCTTTTTTCTTTGGTCTGTGAACTTCAGTACTTGAGGCAGTATTAGGTCTAGTTCATAAATGAAACATTCTCATGTATGAAGGGAAAAGACAGTATTTACTATTTATAAAACTTGAAGGCCTTTTGGGGTTTTGAGAGAAAAAAAAGTATATTTGCCTGTTTTGAAATAATGGGTAGAGGGAAGTCTGGGCCCTTTGAGCTGGTGAGTGTGGGATGTTTCCCTGTCCCCAGCCAAAGGTGTCCCAGGAAGTAGAGAGGTCACTAAAATATAGTGGCTGACTAACTCTATAGGCTCTAGAATGTAGCAGTACACCTTTGAATCATGGTTCTGTCATTATTTTAGTTGTCTGATCTTAAATAGCTTACTTAACTTCTCTGTTTTTCAGTTCTCTCGTATAGATTGGGCCATTATGGTATCTATGGATTAGACTAGGTGGGAGAATTAAGTCACAGAATCACTCAAGAAAGACTGAGAGTAACTCCACCAATATAATTTTTTTGTCAAAAAGAATATCAACTCAGCTCCTACTTCATTTGGCCCCTTTCAAATGAAATTGAGCCTTTCTAGTTTCTGCCTGGCCTTAACTAATTTCTGAGATTTTTCTGAGCAGCTGGAATTTAATGATCACTTCTGGTATGCCAGTTCATAGGGTATGTGTGGTGGTGTGTCATTTGGGTAGTCGGAATATAGATGTATTCATAAATGACTACTTTCTCAATCTCATCTTTTTGCACCCTTGGTTCTGCCCATAAAACTGTTGGCATCTTTACACTGTACTCAATTTTCCAGACTAAATTTCTGAATCCTGGCCTACTTGGCAAGGCTGGTAGATGAAAGCTTATGGTGTTCAGCAAACAATGAGAGCCAGATTTGTGGTCTCTGAAGAAGATTTAATTTAGGGACCAAAGACAGTCTCAGTCACTCAGAGCTTTGTGTAGTAGAAATTTTATTAAAGTGATAGTGACAAAAAAAAAGCTTCTGGCGTAGACCTCAGAAGGGTGTAAAAGATTACCCGCCTTGCTAGTTTTAAGCAGGGTGTTATATACTTTTTCTGTTAGCTGCAGAGAATAGAAAAAAAAAATACCTCGGGACTGTGAAAATTTTGCCCAGACCCTTTCCCATCGCATACATCCTGGGATGACATCAGCATGAGATTAGTCAGAAGGAACAGGTTAACCCAGAGTTCAAGGCTGTGGAAATTTTACCCAGACCTTCTCCCATAACATAGCTCAAAAAGTCAGAAAGTCATGTCCCTGAGCAAGGGATACAGCTGCCTATGAGGCCTCCATGGCTAAGGCAAAAGAATATGAAAAAGAAAGAATGTTCACCTCCTCCTTAGATACCTTGGACTTGAACTCCTTATCAACCTGCCTAAGTTAACTCTCTCAGGGCCCTTGACATTCTGTCTACCCTGATCTTGCCATCAAGCTCTCCTGCAAGGATGAATTCCCTCCCCTATATCATCAGCCATAATCAAGTTTATTGTGGTAAACGGACTAATGACCCAGAGCCACAGTAATCCCATGCATCTACATTAGAGAAAGACCTTCCTCTTGAAATTTCTGAAATAGATCTATGTGAATATTGGAACATATCTGAAACTCTTCTTTTTGCCATACCATTGGACTTACATTGCCAAATGCTATCAGCAAGAGTCAACCCTTCGGTCTTCTCATTTTTTTTTGGTTCAGGTAAGGCTTCTTCCTTCTTACTATGGGCTGGAATAGTAACATTCTAGCTTGCTTTTCAGTTAAGCCACTTGTAGTCAAAACAAAATTAAAGGATGCTGAATTTTCCTTTGATTATCACAAATGGTTTTTAAAATTTTTTAGGCTATATTGAAATAAGTTGGATTATGGCATCTATAAAGTTTTGGAGAACATTTTTCTTTTATTCTCTTTCTGTGTGCCACAAAATCTATCAATGAGAATTCTAAATGTCAAAGAATACTTTTTCTACATAGATAGCTTCAAGTAGTATACTTGTATAATTGCAGTTGATAGTTTTTTCAGCATCTGTATTTCTTTATAACTACTCCAGCATTTATTATTTGTAGATTTTTGATATTAGACATTCTGACCAGTGTGAGATATCTAATTGTGGTTTTGATTTGCATTTCTCTAATGATTAGGAATATTGAGCATTGTTTCATGTGTCTATTGTCTATCTGCATGTCTCCTTTGGAAAAGTGTCTGCCTGATTTTGATTAAGTTGTTTTTCTGATATTGAGTTGTATGGCATGTTCATATAATTTAATATTAACTCCTTTTCAGATGCATTGTTTGCAAATATTTTATTTTATTCTGTGGGTTGTCTTTTTGTTTTTTTTTTGTTTTGATGGTTTCCTTTTCTGTGCAAAAAGTTTTCACTATGATTAGGTTATTTTTGTTTATCTTTGGTTTTCTTTTGCCTTGGGAAGCTGATCTAAGAAAACATTGCTATGATTTATGTCCAATGATGTTTTGCCTATGTTTTCTTCTAGGAGTTTTATGGTGTCACAACATATTTAAATCTTAAAAGCATTTTGAGTTTATTTTTATATATAGTGTGAGGGGAGTGTTCCAATTTCATTGAAAAATATACAGCTGTCCCACTTTCCCAGAACCACTTGTTGAAGAGACTACATTTTTTTATTGTATGTTGTTGTCTCCTTTCTCATAGATCAATCAACCACAGTTGTGTGGGTTTATTTTTAAGCACTCCATTCTCTTCCATTTAAGTGTATGTCTGTTTCTGTGCTGGTATCATGGTATTTTGATTATGGTAGTTTTATAGTGTTGTCTGAGTCTAGGAGGGTTATGCTTCCAGCTTTGTTCTTTTTCTTCAGGATTGCTATGGTAATTTGGGTTCTTTTGTAATTCCATATAAATTTTAGGATTATTTATTTTGTTGTTTGGTTGCTAAGTCATGTCTGACTCTTTGCAACTCATGGACAGTAGCCCACTAGACTCCTCTGTCTGTGGGGTTTTTTAGGCAAGAATACTGGAGTGGGTTGCCTTTTCTTCTGCAAAAAATTTCTCTGGCCCATACAGGGATTAAACCAATGACCTTGGTGTTATTAGCACCACACTCTAACCAACTGAGCTTACCAGTCATATTATTTTAGTTCTGTGAAAAATAACATGGATATTTCGATAGGGATTGCCTTAAATCTATAGACTGCTTTGGGTAGTATGACCATTTTAACAATATGCTTCCAATCTAAGAGCATGGTATATCTTCCCATTTCTTAGAATCATGTCTGATTTCTTTTATCAATATTTTATAGTTCTCAGCATACAGATCTTTTATCTCCTTGGATAAATTTATTCCTAGATGTTTTTTGATGTGTTGTTTAATATAATTTTTTAAATGATAAAGTTATATCATTATTAGTGTAAAGAAATGAAACAGTTTTCTGTATATTAATCTTGTATCCTGCTTCTTTGCTGAATTCATTTATTGGTTCTAATAGTTTTTGTTTGGAGTCTTTCAGTTCAGTTCAGTTGCTCAGTCATGTCCAACTCTTTGCAACCCCATGAATTGCAGCATGCCAGGCCTCCCTGTCCATCACTAACTCCCAGAGCTTACCCAAACTCATGCCCATCGAGTCGGTGATGCCATCCAGTCATCTTATCCTCTGTCATCCCCTTCTCCTCCTGCCCCCAATCCCTCCTAGCATCAGGGTCTTTTCCAATGAGTCAACTCTTTGCATGAGGTAGCCAAAGTACTGGAGTTTCAGCTTCAGCATCAGTCCTTCCAATGAACACCCAGGACTGATCTCCTTTAGGATGGACTGGTTGGATCTCCTTGCAGTCCAAGGGACTCTCAAGAGTCTTTTCCAACACCATAGTTCAAAAGCATCATTGGAGTCTTTAGGGCTCTCTATATAGAGTATTATGACATCTGCAGATAGTGACAGTTTAACCACTTCCCTTCCAATTTGGATACTTTTTATTCCTTTTTCTTGTCTGATTGCTGTGGCTAGGACTTGCAACATTATGTTGAATAGAAGTGGTGAGAGTGGGCATCCTTGTCTTGTTCCTCAGCTTGGGGGTAAGCTTTGTCTCTATTTATGTCCTTTGTTTTAAAGTTTGTTTTTCTGATATAGTATTGCTGTCCTGCTTTCTTATCATTTCCATTTACATAAAAAATATTTTTCCATACTCTCACTGTCAGTCTGAGTGTATCATTTGCCCTGAAGTGAATCTTTTGTAGGCAGCATATTGCAGGTTCTTGTTTCTTTTATCCAATCTTCCACTCTGTCTTATGGTCAGAGCATTTACTGCATACTGATATTTAAAGTAATTATTTCTAGGTAAGTACTTATAGACATTTTAATCCTTCTTTTCTTATTGTTTTTGTGATTCTTTGTTCATTTCTTCTTTTTTGTTTTCCTTTTGTGGTTTGATCTTTATGTCATTGTTGTTGTTGTATGCCTTATTACCTTTCTTTTTGTTTTTCATGAATATACTGTGTGTTTTTAAGTTGTCATTACTATTGAGTTCAATTATGCTAATCCATACCTGTATCTAGTTGCTTTAAACTGATAGTCATACAAGTTTAAAGACATTCTTAAATACCTACATTCTATATTTTATTCCCCACATTTTGTGATTTTGATGTCTTCTTTTATGTTTTCATTTTGTTTTTCTATTGTTAATTGTAGGTATAATACTTTTATAATTTTTTGTTTGTTAATCTTTGTACTGACTTAGTTACATGATTTTCAATTCTTTTATATATTTTCCTTTCCAAGTATGATTTTCTCTTTTCTAGAGATTCTTCCTTTTCTATTTAGATAAAATTCTTCAATATTTCTTTTACTATAGTTTTAGTTTTGCTTAATTATTTTAGTTTTTGCTTGTGTGAGAAATTCTTAGTTTCTCCTTCTATTCAAAATGATAATCTTAATGGGTAGACCATCCTGAGTTGCAGAATTTTTCCCTTTCAGGACTTTGAATATATTATGTCACTTTCTTCTGGTTACAAAGTTTCTACAGAAAAGCTGGCTAATACCCTTATGTGGGTTCCTTTGTAACCAATTATTTGTTTTTTCTTGCTATGTTTAGGATCCTCTCTTTATCTTTAAATTTGCCATTTTAAGTATGATATGCCTTTGTGTGAGTCCGTTTGGGTTCATCTTGTTTGAGACCCTTTCTGTGTGTCTTGTAAATGGATAGCTTCTTCCTTCTTTAGGCTTGGGGAGTTTTCAGCCATAGTTTCTTCAAGTGCATTTTAAGTCTCCTTCTCTCTCTTTCTTCTCCTCTGGCACCCCTAATAATGTGTAGGTTGGCACACTTTATATTATTTCATAGATCTCATGTTGTTTTCATTTGTTTTACTCTTTTCTGTTCTAATTGAGTGATTTCCATTATTCTGCCTTCCAGGTCACTTATTTATTTTTCTGCATTATTTTGCCTGCTGTTTATTGTTTCTAGATTGGTTTTTATCTTGGCAATGAAGTTGTCTGTTTTTGATTGTTTCATCTTCATAGTTTCTAGTTCCTTGTTACAAGGATCTTTGTTTTATTGATAGTCTTTCTTAATTCCTTTAGCATTTTTCTTACTTCCTTTTTGAATTTGAGGTCTGGATGAGGTCTTTTTCATTATATTTTTATTTTAGCATATTTCTCTTGTTTTATTAATTGAGAGTACTTCCTTTGCTTTTTGCTTGTTAGTTTGTTTGTTTTACTTGAATTTCTCTGTCTCCATGCATGTAGAAGAAAAATTTATCTGCTTTGGTCTTGAAGGTGTGTTTTAATGTGGGAGCATCCCTGAATAAACTGTGTCTAGTGTTTCTGGTGCTATGGTTGGATCCCAGCCACATATTTTCTCCAAACATGCTGACTATTATCCTTTTCTTAGAGGGAGTGATTGGCATTTGTAGTGTCTAGAGCCTGTGCTGACTGTGAGCCTGGGGTTCCTCTTTGCTCTGTGGCTGTCTCTGCCTTTATTTCACAGTTTTGAAGCTAATGTATGTAGTATTAATTTTAATTGCTGATTGTTACTTAGATATAGAATACAACTTATTTTTATATATTGGTCTTGTATGCTAAAATCTTGCTAAAATCATCCCATAGCTGTGTTAGTTAGCTAGAACTACAACAAAAAAAGTACTAGAGACTGAGTGGACTAACAAATGTAAATTTATTTTCTTATAGTTCTGAAAGATAGAACTCTAAGACATGATTTAGGTAGGTTTCAAGTCTTAATGATACCTGTCTCAATAACTTGTAGATGCCACTTTCTTTCTGTAGACCTAGATCTTTAGTGTCTCTTTGTGCATCCAAATCCCTCTTTTTATATGAACACCAGTGAGATTGATTACAATCTACCCTAAGGACCCATATTTTTTACTTAAATCACCTCTTTAAAGACTCTGTTTATAAATAGTCACACTTGATGTACTGAGAGTTAAGGCTTTAAATCTGAATTTGGGAGAAAAAGCATAATTCATCCTGTAACAAAAATTTTGTTAGTTTTTATACAGATTCCATTAGGTATATGTAGATAGTCATGTCATAAGCAAATGAGAAGTATTTTTTTCTTTTATGATTTATATTCTTTTTTTTCCTGTAGTTATAAACAAAGAATTATCTGTTATTCCCTGCTACTCCACAGTGGCCCAGGTAAGGAATTATGTAAAATTATTCTGCCCAGGACTCCTGGAGGTAATCAGAATTGATGGAAAAAGCTGTTTTAGACTGCATCTTGGCTTCCCTAGTGGCTCAGATGGTAAATAATCTACCTGCAATGTGGGAGACCTGAGTTCAATCCCTGAATTGATAAGATCCCTGGAGAAGGGGACAGCTACCCACTCAAGTATTCTTGCCTGGAGAATTCCATGGACTGGGGAGCCTGGCAGGCCCCACCCAGTCCCTGGGGTCGCAAAGAGTTGGGCACAACTGAGTGACTTTCACACACATTGCTAGAGAGAGAAGAATATCAAATAACATCAAACATTAACAGAAATGAGAGTAGATTAACTATAAAGCAAACTTGGGACTTTGTGAAATGGGACTATGAGAAGACTTGATCACAGATATATATAGTCTGTATATACATCATGCTGAAAAAGAACAGGGTATTATCTTGTTAATAGATCTTATTATGGGAAAAAAATAAGGTTAGATTTTTCTATGCCTTTTGTTTGGTTGCCATGAGGCAACAAAGAATTTTGCTTTTGCACAGGATGACAAAAGATATACACAAAGAGTAGGATATGAACAAAAATGTCCATATTGGCATTTATAATACTGAGAACTTGTTTATAGGTTAGGTTATAGATATTATTTTTATATCAGTTATACATATGAGGAGGCTAAATCTTGTCCAGAGTTTTATCTTTATAAAATGGCAGCTGTGAGATTTGAATCTAGGTCTATAAGATTAAGTATTAATTATTTTATTGAACATTTAAGCTATTATGTCAGTCAAATTAATTTTTGAATATATAACTATTATTTATAAAGGAGAAGCAGAATTTTCAGAGTTGTATTTGGTGCATTCAATAAATTATCATGTGATTTTTAACAATGTTGGGTGTCCATAAGGGTAACTGGGCAGTATCAAGATGAACCCTGATTATGAATATGAGTTGCATGTGAGAAAAATGAGTATCACAAGTACAATGTTAATAATTTTAAGATAGAAAGCTTAAGGGAAATTATGTTCTTGTTATCACTTTTCCCTTACTTCAGGTAAAATTTAAAAACACCATACTGGAGTAATATGATATTAAAAAATGAGGTTCAGCAGTCATGTATTTTCTTTTATTGTGTTTATGCCTAAGTACCTTTTATTTGATTATTGTTTTATACCAGTGAACAAGAACATTAATGGTCATATATCAGTGAACAAACTGGTGTGAGGACTGCAGGATCTGCATATTTGAAAAGAGAGTTAGGTAGATATAGATAGATACAGGGTGAAAGAGAGACTGATTTTTAGGTGTTATACTTCATAACAGTCAATTTGGCAAGGATGACATTGATGAATGGTTGAGGGCAAGGGAGTCTTTGGGGAAAATAAATACAATAATATCAATCATTCATGGAAGTATAAAAGAACAAGGAAAGAAAGGTCAGTAGATGTATACACCCCCCCATGTAAGTTTTGCTATCATGTCACTATGATCTATTTTAAAATAAATACACAAAACAAATTAGTTTCCTGTCATTTAAATCAAGTGTCATGGACTGTGTACTTAAGAAAGTCTCATAAGTATTCTATGCAGTAAATTAGTGGTAGTTTACCATATTTTCATAATATCAAAAGTTGATGTTATTGGATGAAAAAGTGAAAGTTAAAGCCACTCACTCTTATCCAACTCCTTGTGATGCCATGGATTATCCAGTCCTTGGAATTCTCCAGGCCAGAATACTGGAGTGGGTAGCCGTTCCCTTCTTCAGGGGATCTTCCCAACCCAGGGATTAAACCCAGTCTCCTGAATTGCAGGTGGATCCTTTACCAGCTGAGCTATCAGGGAAGAGTTATTGGATGAAAGGGTGACTAATTCAAGGCAGGGATGTAGAAGGATATAATTAAATTTTAGAACTTTTGAAATTAGCACCTAGAGTAAAAGTGTCCAGTAACCTTGAATACATGAATTAAAGGAAGGAAATAAAATGGTAAAAGGTTGAAATGGATAGTTTAAAGGGTCAGACCTCATACACCTGTTCCACAACTTTAGAGCAATCATTTTATATTTAAATTTTGGTGAAATTATATTGCATTTCAAGCCAGATACTTTGGTAGACCACACATCTAAATCACCAGTTTTAGTTTGAATAGCATCTTATATATCATTCATCATAGTCCATATTTTCCAAAAGAGAAAATTGGGCTTCAGTAAAGTTAATTATTTGAGATGCTACCATTCAGTAACAGGAGAGCTGGAATCACAATTTAGATTTTCTAACAGAATATCACAAGCCTGAGTACAGACTAGCACAAAGTCTGGATTTGTACAGAGGATCCATGAAAATAATGATTAGAGTCATTAGTAAATGACCTGAGTTTCACACTATGGCCACTGGAAATGCATCAAAGACATATAACCAGGTTTTATTGAATTAAACTCAGGTCTGCTCACCCAACACACAGCAGAGTCAATCTATTTTTATCACCTATTCAGTACATGGTATGCTCTGTTATATATTAAACCCCAGGAAATGAAGATAAATAAAATTCTGATACTTCTCCAAAGACATACAGATGGCCAATAAACACATGAAAAGATGCTTAACATGGCTTATTATTAGAGAAATGTAAATCAAAACTACAATGAGGTACCTACCACCTTGTAACAGTAAGAATGACCATCATCAAAAAAATCTGCAAACAATAAGTACTGGAGAGGATGTGGAGGAAAGGGAATGTTTGCGCTCTGTTGGTGGGAATGTAACTTGATACAGTCACTAGGGAGAACAGTATGGAGATGCCTCAGAAAAGCTAGGAATAAAACTATTAATACCATTGTTGTTTTTCAGTTCTACAGTCCTGTCTGATTCTTTGTGACCCCACGGACTGCAGCACATCAGGCCTTGCTGTCCCTTACCATGTCCCGAAGTTTGACAAAGCTCATGTTCATTGCAGTGGTGATGCCATCTAGCCATCTCATCCTGACGCCCTCTTCTTCAGTCCTCAATCTTGACCAGCATCAGGGAGTTTTCCGATGAGTCAGCTGTTTGCATCAGATGACCAAAATAATGGAGTTTCAACTTCAGCATCAGTCCTGCCTATGAGTGTTCAGGGTTGATTTTCCCTTAAGTTTGATTGGTTTGATCTCCTTGCTGTCCAAGGGACTCTCAGAAGTCTTCTCCAGCACCATAGTTCAAAGGCATCAATTCTTTGGTGCTCTGCCTTCTTTACCATCTAGCTCTCACAATCATAAATGATCACTGAGAAGACCATAGCCTTGACTATACGAACCTTTGTTGGCAGAGTGAGGTCTCTGCTTTTCCACACTCTGTCTAGCTTTTCAACACTGTTGTCATAGCTTTCCTGCCAAGAAGCAAATGTTTTCTGACATCATCGCTGCAGTCATCATCTGTAGTGATTTTAGAGCCCACAAAGAGGAAATCTGTCACTGCCTCACCTTTCACCCCTCTATTTGCCATGAAGTAATGGGGGCAGATGCCATGATCTTAGTTTTCTTAATATTTAGTTTGAATCCAGCTCTTTCACTCTCCCCTTTTTACCCTCATCAAGAGGCTCTTTAGTTACTCTTCATTCTCTGCCATTAGAGTGGTATCATCCACATATCTGAGGTTGTTGATGTTTCTCCTGCCTATCTTGATTCCAGCTTGTAACTCATCCGGCCCGGCTTTTCTCATGATGTGCTCAGAGTATAGATGAAACAAACAGGGTGACAGCAGACAGCCCTGTCATACTCCTTTCTCAATCTTGAACCAATCATTTGTTCCAGATAGGGTTCTAACTAATGCTTCTTGACCCACATACAAGTTTCTCAGGAGACAGGTAAGACGGTCTGGTATTCCCATCTCTTTAAGAGCTTTCCACAGTTTATTATGATCCATACAGTCAAAGCCTTTGGTGTAACTGATGAAACAGAGGTAGATGTTTTCTGGAATTCCCTAGCTTTCTCTGTGATCCAGTGAATGTTGGCAATTTGATCTCTGGTTCCTTTTCCTTTTCTAAATCCAGCTTGGACATCTGGAAGTTGTTGGTTCACGTAATGCTGAAGCTGAGCATGCAAGATTTTAATCATGACCTTACTAGCTTGGGAGATGAGTGCAATTGTCTGATAGCTAGCACATTTTTTTCTTAGTTAATACCATATGACTGAGCAATCTCACTCTGGGCATATACCCTGAGAAAACCACAATTTAAAAAGCCACATATACCCCGGTGTCCACTGCAGCACTATTTACAATAGCTAAGACATGGAATCAAGCTAGATGTCCATTGACAGATGAATGGGTAAAAGTTTGGTACATATATACAATGTGATATTACTCATCGATAAAAAAAGAACCAATTTCAGTCAGCTGTAGTGAGGTGGATGAACCTAGAGTCTGTTATACAGAGTGAAGAAGTCAGAAAAAGAAAAATAAATATAGTATATTAAAGCATATATATGGAATCTAGAAAAATAATATGGATGAACCTGCTGGCAGGGAAGGAATAGAGAATGGACTTGTGGACACAGAGATGAGGATGGGACTAATTAAGAAAGCAGAGTTAACATATATACACTGCCATGTATTAAATAGATAGCTAGTGGGAAGCTGATACAAAACATAGGGAGCCCCACCTGGTGCTCTGTGATTATCTAGAGGGGTCAGATGGGGGGACTGGGAGGAAGGCTTAAGAGGGAAGGGATATGTGTGTGTGTGTGTGTGTGTGTGTGTGTGTGTGTTTATAGTTATAACTTACTCATGATGTTGTATGGCAGACACCAACACAACATTTTCCTCCAATTAAAACAATATTAAGTAAAAAAAAAAAATTTCTAATTTTATTTTATTCATGTTTATATACATATAATGTATTCTCTATTATAATGAATTTTTGAAATATTTATTAAGAACTTACTGCATGTCACCAGGAAATGACCAAGTACTTGAGTAAGAAATGCATGATCTCTACTCTTATAGAGCTTGTGTGAGGCTGGTATTGAATTAAAAAAAAAAAAAAACTACAAAAGATCTTTGAAAATAGGAGTGTAGTAGGCTTCTTGGCCTACTTGAAGTTTTAATATCCCAATTTTAATATATGTAGACATTGAAACCCTTCAATGAATTGTTATGGACAAGAATTTGAGAAATTTTATTTCAACTCCAGTGTTCCCGTTATTCCATCTATCTTAAGAGTTTTTACAGGACCACTGGCTTATATAGGTTCTTAACCATTTTAAAGAAAATTAGATTACAATGAAAATCTGATGAAAGCTATAGCCATAGACTTGCTTCCCAGAAAAATACATTTATGAATTGTAGTGATTTCTTGTCTTAGACTGTGCAATGTCCCTCTCCACTTCTGGTAAAAGTAGCTTGATTTTCTTTTCAAGAAATTCTCTCTCTACTTATGTGTCAATGTGACTTGGTTCAGGAATATTCTCAGCTTTCTGGCCATAGTGATTGTTTGAAAATGATTTTTCATCCAAGTTGGCAAATTCTGGAGATACTGTGAAAGAGAAGTCTGCTCTTTCTGCTGAATTCACAAAGAAGATCCTGTAAGGTTACAAAAAGGAAAGAAGCCAGAGAAACACTGAATCAAGAATTTGATAATATCCTTTGAGTCTATGGATCATGCCTAAAGCTATTACAGAATTTTACTTCTGAAAGTACTTTTTATAGAAGCAGCTGCATTTCCATTTTTGCTAAAGCTAATGCAACTTCAGTTTTCCAACACTTGTGACACAAAGTGTTCTCCTTATCTGTTATCTAAACTGTACAGTAGAATACCCACTATGAGAATCTCACTAGGCTCTCCTGTGAGATGCTTTCTAGAAGGAAAAATTTTCTCAGAACTGTCTTGCTTTGGAGGAGACTGAACTTTTCGGAAGGCTATAGAAAGTATGAACCAGTTAGCAACCAACAGATAGTCACAGAAAATTACCATGAAAAGAGCTACTGTCACAGTTCCTTGGAGCAAAGAGCAGGGAAATCACAGTTTTATGAACCTAACAAGAGACACCACAAACATTTATAAGCACTAATTACATGAAAACCTAGTTTTTGCTAGTTTGATGGAAAGAGTCAAAATGATCAGACATGGCTTCTATTCCAACAAACCTTGTGGTCTGAAGGGAAAGAGAACATATAGATGTAAAACCATGCAAAACAGAAGTAAGGACCACATGAGTGGAACTGATAAACTTCTATGTAGGAAATGGGAGTAAAGAGTAAAGCAAATTCAACGACACTTCATAGAAGGGGTGGCATTTGAGTAGGACCTTAAAGGAAAAGCAGTTTTCCAAATTTTGAAATTTTTGAAATAGAGGTAAATATTATGAGAAGATGACCAGAGACAGATGGTCACAATCCTAAGTGTAGAGGAGCACAAAGTATGAAGTTGTACAGAGGAGCCATGGAAGTAGCCATTATAGTCATTAGTAAATGACTTGAATTTCAAACAGTGGCCGGTGGAGATGGTTCAGAGATATGTAAACAGGTATTATCAAACTCAACTCAACTCTGCTCACCTGACATGCAGCCAAGTCAATCTTCTGACAACAAGTTGTGGTGAAGAAGAGTTTGGTATTTATTTGGAGAGAGCCAAGAAAGGAGAAAGTGTCAGTCACTCAGTCATGTCCAACTCTTTGCAACTCCATGGCTGTAGCCTGCCAGGCTCCTCTGTCCATGGAATTCTCCAGGCAAGAATACTGAAATGGGTAGCCATTCCCTTCTCCAGGGGTCTTCCTGACCTAGGGGTCGAACCTAGGTCTCCCACATTGCAGGCAGATTCTTTACCATCTGAGCCTCCAGGGAAGCCCAAGCAAGGAGAATCATCAACTACTGCTCAGAAGACCCCAACTCCCTGCTTGGCACCCTGCTAATAAACACTCTACTGTCCCTCATCACAACACCCTGTCAGTTGACTGGCTTTGCTGTGAGTCCAGCAAGTGGACTCGAGTTTAGTTCAGTGACACACGGAAGTGTGATGTTCTGGGTAGTTTAACTGGTATCAGGAGACCCTAACTGGAAAGAAAAATAATATATATAGCTCCATACCTGAGTTTGGGGAAAGAAATTAGAAAGAAAAAGTTATTTTATTTCTCTTGAAATTGGGTTAGCACATGTTACCTAGTGCACTAAGCCCAGATCAACCTCTGATGATACTTCTAAAAAGTACTTTATTTCAGATTTTCATTATTGTTTTTTTCAAAATTAGGCATGCAGCTGACTTTGTACTAACAATTCCATTCCTGGGAATTCATCTTCTAGATTATATGCCGTGTGTGAAATGAAATGTATACAGAGAGTTTCATGGTAGCATTACCTATAATGCCTATCAGGTTAAATTAAAATAAACCTAGTGTTCATTAATAGAGGACTAGTTAAATAGCAAATAAATAATAAAATAAATGAAGGTTTCCATGAACATAATATAAAGTCCTATAAAAATATGTATCTAAAAATATGTGCAGAATAATGTGCACCATCAGTTCAGTTCAGTCGCTCAGTTGCGTGTGACTCTACAACCCCATGGACTGCAGCATGCCAGGCCCCCCTGTTCTTCACCAACTCCTGGAGTTTACTCAAACTCATGTCCACTGAGTCGGTGATGCCATCCAACAAGCTCATCCTCTGTCGTCCCCTTCTCCTTCCACTGTCAATCTTTCCCAGCATCAGGGTCTTTTCCAATGAGTCAGCTCTTCACATCAGGTGGCCAAATATTGGAGTTTCAGCTTCAGCAACAGTCCTTCCAATAAATATTCAGGATGGACTTTAGGATGGACTGGTTGGATCTTCTTGCAGTCCAAGGGACTCTCAAGAGTCTTCTCCAAGACCATAATTCAAAAGCATCAATTAGCTGGGACTTAGTTTTCTTTATAGTCTAACTCTCACATCCATACATGACTACTGGAAAAACCATAGATTTGACTAGATGGACCTTTCTGGCAAAGTAATGAGTCTGCTTTTTAATATGCTGTCTAGGTTGGTCGTAACTTTTCTTCCAATATGTAATCTTTATTTAAAAGATGTAGCAATCATTTATATTTGCTTCCATTTGATAAAATTAGAAGGAAAACATCTAAGGAACTAATCAAAGTAGGCATCCATAAAGAGGAAGTTAGAAAGTGAGTGAGAAAAGAAGGGAGATAATGAATCATTTCTCTGTATAGTTTCAAAGTTTTTTGTACATATTTGTCTAATTTTCAAACCACGTAAGTATATTATATAGTCAAACATAAACTCTAGGAAACACTAGCAAGAAAACTGTATTAAGCTGAACTTGAATTGTATATGTGGTTGGATTCTGATTCACAGCTCTCATAAAAGCTCTGAAGAAAAACTGAGGAGCATCTACATCCATGCATACCGGGAGTCATTGACATCAGTAATCCTTGTAATTTTCTTTTGGACAATTTGTCTAATTCTTTCCCTTTATTATCAAACAAAGCTCAGTGCTCCCCTGAAGTTTAATATGTGCCCCAAGGAGGCCTTGACCATAGAACACTGGGGTAAGTTCAGTGACTATCATCAGAGACCACTTCTGAGCTCTGTATCCTTGCCTGTAGTGTCAGAGGTTTTCTCTCCACTGTGCTTTCACAAGGGTACCAAGTTAGGAGAGGAAAACATAGTAAGCATCATTTATGAAGTTGTCTCGTGTGTGTGTGTGTGTGTGTTGGTATGAAAAATCACAAGGTTACAGCCATGATAAGGATTATTGAGTCATAGGTACCACTTGAATGTAAGACAGACAGGGTAGATAATTTATCACACCATCCCCAGCTTCTAGCACACTATCTAATATAAAGTACATGTTTGATAAATACTGATTGAAGGAATAAGTAAGTGATTTTGTAATTTGATTATTTTCTATCTTCTAGGCCCATCATTTCATGTATATTAGCATTCCTCCTCATCTGTCCATCCATTTGTAATATGAACTCCATGAGGGCAAGAAATTATCAATAGATGTGGTAATAAGAACAGCATTAATAAGTAATTACACCTGGTAATAGTCATTGTGGGAAACATTATAAATACCATCTTTCTCTCCTTCTGACAGAAGAAACAGGTTCAGAAGGTTAAGTGACTTACTGTAATCACACAGAATGTTCATGGCAGATCATCCAAAATCCGTATTATCAATCACATGCTACTCTGATATTGTAAATCTCACACAATGCTTAGCGGGACATTAAACCCTTGTGTAATTAAAAAAATGTCTGACATTAGGGCAGCTCCCCTTTACCAAAGTCCCTTTAGGTCTGCCATGTTCAGGAAATAACCCAACCCTGCACTGCCTCAGACCTCTTCTCCTCTTGAAAACTTGTTGTCTTTTATTTTCCTGATATTTATTGATTGATTTTGGTAAGCTGAAAGGGATGCTCCATTCTATAGACTGTCTCATAATTCTAACAGTAATACTAAAGATAAGTTCTATTATTGTCTACTCTTTAAAGATACAAAAATTAAGTCTCAGGGAGATTAAGTAACTTGGCCAAAGTCAAAGAAATATGACCAATTTACTTCTGTGTATTAATACTTATTTGGGCCAAGGTCCAAAATATACTATGATAACTTTGGGCACTATTCTAACCATATCTTGTATTTACTGATTCAAGTGGTTTTGTTTGTTTGTTTTCTCCATGCATTACTTCTCATTTATCTTTATACCAAATTTCTAAGGAGAGCAAAGCATGGAGTCTCAAAAAGCTTATGATATATTGTAATGTCATTGCAGGTCTTGGGTTGGTGCCTAGGTCTTCTGACGCTTTGCCAAGTTATCTTTCACCGCAGGAAACTAATCTTTACAAGGAACACTAGTGAATTTTAGCATTGACTATTCTGCAAATCAGCAGCTGAAATTAGAAATTGCAGACCCCACAGTAGCATCATAAGGGTAATATTTGGGGGATAGGGACTATGTTTGGTGTTTCTCTAGTCTAACCACCTTACTGTCTACCTTGTTACCATTAAAGACCTACATTCTCTTTCATCTAAGTTATCTTGATGTCAGACTGGTGTCATATTGTAGAGAATTGGTGGTTTTGGAAATTGGAGCTCATCATTCTTGTGACGAAAGAACATTTTGCTTTACTTTAATTTTTTTTCTCTATCATGTGAGTTTAATACATTTATGCAGATTCCTAATCACTGGACTACCAGGGAAGTCCCTGTATTCTCTTTTTTAGATGACACAACATGTTCAACCAATGGAAAGGACATGCTTGCTTCCTTTTTATATGGATGTATATCAAGTGAAGTGCCAACCAAATTCACTCCCTGCTTCTGCTGAATAGCTTATCCTTAAGATGGCCTGAAGACCCTTTCTGCAGAGAGCAGTCTAAATCACTGGAACTTCTCTTCTGGAGAAATTATTCACAGGATCATGTTTTATTTTCAAAAATATCCTAATAAACACAATAAAGTACACAATTGCCTTATGTGTTCTGAAGCAGGTAGCTGCTGTGTTCTATTAAATTTAAGCAAGATTATTATCCGTTGCTTTAAATTAATGGGTGACAAAGTGTCATTCCATATATTACATCTTAGACCCCAAACAGTGAGAAGAGCTGTCTTTAAAACTAGTGACTTTTCCATTATGCTACAATTTAAGCACACAATAGTGAGAGAAATTACCTATAAAAGTGCCAATAGCCAATGAGAAGTGATAATAACAGACAAAGGCTGGGTGGTGAAGTGTTGTCCCTTACAGATCTAAGGAAATGCACAGTTGCATACTGGCTTATGATAGTCACTTAAATTTCATAATTCTATGTTGCTGTGATTGAACCTTTCCTTAAGAAAACTTGAATAGTTATATTTTTAATCATCCTGCACAGACAAAAGTATTTCGCTTCAAGCTCTCCAAAATCCTCTGTATTTCTTACTCTCTGGGAAAATCCATTTTCTTTAAAAATGCATACACAAACACATATGCATACATACTCACGCAATTTCAAAACAAGGACAGTCTCTCCACTTGATGCTCTCTGGTATACAGGTTCCTGGAAGGAGGTTGTTGGCGTTTTCTTCATATTTACATTTTTCTTGATGTTTTCAATTAAGTTGAGAGAATACCAAATAGCTCCTTTAGTAAATATTATCAACCATAAGAAGAATGTATTCTAACTTGGCTTGTTTTATGAATTCTAAGCAAAGAAATGGTTTCAGAGTCTTTCATATCTTTTATTTTGCCTTTCTTTCTGTGTTTCTTCTTTCCTTTGAAGGTAGTATTTATTATTAGTAATAACTTCTCTTCCAAATAACTGTGTGAGTAGGTACTATCGTTATCTTCAGTTTACTAAGTAGGAAACTTAGGAAGATATTGTAATTTATCAACTATGAGTTGACTGGGATCAGCAGTGGAGTTCATATCAGGGTGTCAATTCCAGCAGTAGCTGGTACATTTATCTAAAGACTTTAGGATATGAAGATCAAGACAGTTTGTTCACTTACCTATCTGGTGCCTCATTTGGAGTGGGTAAAACAGTTGCCTTCTGTTTACCCATTTCACTTTATGCACAGCATCTCTGAGTGATTAGCTTGGGCTTCCTCAAAGTATGGTGATCTCAAGGTATCCATACTTCTTTCCTACAGGCTAGAGAAGAAGCATTTCAGAAAACCAAGACATCAGCTGAAAATACTTGCCTTGAAAGTCACAGGGTACCTCTTTTGCCATGTAGTATTGTACAAAAGATACAGGGCTGGCCAACTTTCAAGTGAAGGGAATTATACTATGACATAGGTATTGGAATGTATAGTTCCTGAATAGGTCATGTTTGGAGATTATCTACTTAAAAATATAGAGAAAAATAATCCCCCTTACCTTTAATTCTGATTCGTTTCCTTTGGTTCTAATTTGGATCTAGGAATTCTCTACTACTGTGTAAATTGAATTATTTATATTGTCAGAAGAAAACATGAAATAGCTAAGAAAGGGCTTCTGCAAGATGACAGTTGTAAAGGTTAGAAGCATTTAGCATCTTTAGTGTGTTTTTCATATTTTGGGAGTTCTGAGAATTTATTTGAGCCTAAATTTTAATCCCAGGTAACACTGTATGCACTTCGTTTGTCCTAGATATGTTTTTGCTTGTATGAGCAAAATGAGTGCTCATTAAAATCTACAGTTGCCTGTCTGTGGGGTCTGGTGTTTTGTATATTCATGAAGCACTTGCCTCTCCTGCTGGGGAGACAGGTGGAATGATCTAGAAGTCTCTTTGTGTTTAGGAGTGCTGGAATCCCTGTCTTCTGTTACTGGGGAGTTAAATTCTCCCCTAATTATTCTTTGGCTGATTGAGGGACTTCTATTTGGGCAGTTTCTCCCCTGAGAGGCCTTTGTTTCTGGCTGTATTCCTTTTCCCTTGGCTCTATTTTCATAGCCTTTCAGCACTTCTGAAAAAGCTTAATCATTTTTTTTTAAAGTATCTGAGCAATTTTGCTAAATCTTAGCTGCAGGTTAACTAATTCGGAATAATGATGGTAAAATAGAATCTGGTTGCTCTGAATGCTGGTTTTTTAACCACTCTCCACTGTGAAGCTGTGTCCAACATACCTTTTTTTTTTTTTTCCAACATACCTTTTGAGGGATTAAATTGTATTACTGTCTATTTATTGCTTTACCATTTATTGATTGATGACATACATATAAAATTTTGGATAATTGCATTTTATCATATACTTGTCATATAAATCTATGTGGTTCTTACTATAATTTTTATTCACATATCATAGATGAGGAAATTGAGGTTTAAAGAGTAAAAGATGATTTATACCATAGGCAGTGCTCAGTCTGGTACCCAAAACCAAGCAATGTATTCATAGCATGTACTTCTAGCAATATGCTCTTTGCATTCAAATAAAATATTTGGAAATGCCAGTATGGGAAAATGTTATAATTAATAGATTATTTTGTTTATTTGTTCTTACTGTGTTTTTTAATGAGCTATTTGGGAAACCTCAGCACACTCAAATTGCCTTGATAAACAAAGCTAAGAGACAATTGTCTGGTTTGTCCATTTACTTTTCTTTTTCTATCTTTTTCCTTCCAGAGGGAAATGACTAGTGTACCAGTTTTTGAGATTTATTTTTTTTGTTCAATTTATAATGTTGAGTTATTTTTCCTGCTAGTACTATAAGCTTTAGATATATATTTTATTGAAGCATATTTGATTTGCAATATTGTGAAAGTGATGTCTTTATTTTAACATAAATTTATGATAATAAAGTAGCAGTCATCACATGGACTTTTTTCACCTTAAGGAACAGGAAAATTTTGTGACTTGGGAAATTCTGCAACATTTAGCAATTTGTCATAGGACACTCCAGAGTGTTGTTTGGATTTGTAAATTTGTTTATTGTAAAATAGAGTAACTGTTCTTACCAGTCATCTCCCTGCCCTTGAACATTCATCTAGCAGTCTATTAAAATGATTTATAATGAACAATTGATAATTTATTATAGCACATCCTCAGGGATAATTGAATTTAAAAGTAAGACTGTGAAGTGAGAGGAAATTTTTACCTTAAAGAAACACATTTCCAGTGATATTTGTATTAGTTTCCCAGATAAACAAAACCAATAGAAAAAAAATATATATATATATATGTATATATACATGTATACTTATATATAATAGATTTATTATATGAAGTTGGTTCACATGATTATAGAGGCTGAAAAGTTCAGATCCAGGAGAATCTATGGTGTCCATTTGATTTCAAGGGCAGGAGAAGACTGATGTTTCACCTTAAGTGTACCTATGTAGAGACAAAAAAAAAATCTTATTCAAATCTTATTTTCTATTCAGTCCTTCAGTAGATTGATGGAGGCCCACCCAGGTTAGGAAGAACAATCTGTTTTATTCAGTGTGTGAATTCAGATGCTAATCTCATTCCAGAAAACCCTCACAGACACACCCTAGAAATAATATTTAACCAGATATTTTGGTGCCTTGTTGCCCAGTAAACTTGACACATAAAATTACTCCTCCACAATATTTTAAGTTGAAGTATGACCATTGATCCTTTTTATGCATTTAGTATGCCAACTTTTAGTCCTCACCTCAACCTTATAAAGCTAATATGTTTATCCTCATTTCACTTAAAAAACAAACAAAAAAAAGAAATACACAAAATCACTGTAGCTCAGAGAGGCTAACTAGGTTGCCCTGTATGATAGAGCTGGTAAATAGGGCAACATGATCTACTCCACCTATTTTTTAACCTAAAAACTAAAATAGTCAGCAGAATGGGTTTCTTCAGGAGCAGCAAAAGAGTGCAGTTCAGGACATGCAACTGTGGTGAACCCCATGCAAGTCTAGTGAAGCAAAGAAGGGGAAGCTCCTTCGTAGAGTAAAAAGGGAAAATTGAAAGAGGCTGTTATAAGCAAAGTCTACTGGAGTAAACTGGGAATTTGAAGGATAGTGACTTTTTGTTGGCGGAATGTGAAAATCTCTCCTTGTCTGAGCAATTTCCAGCCAAGAAAAAAACCTTCCTTCCTCCTACTGGTGATAGTGAAGTCATGTCACTTCCAATCAGAAATACAGGTGCATCTCTTCCTTTGGGGTTCTTTGTTGATGTCCAGTGGTCTGTGCATGAGAGCTCCCACTTCAGGCCTCCTGACTGTTTTTAGTGAGTTTTTTCTTTATTAATTTCCACACAGGCAGATTGAACACCCTAATGGAGGAGAATCTAAAGAGTGATGATAAAAAAAAAAAAAGAATGATGATAGTCAGCTACAAGTATCACTTATTCTACATACACACAGGTTTGTAGAAAGTTAGCTAGGATTCCCCCTGGATTTGCTAAGGCTATAATATTTCCTTCCTTTTGGGGGTGGGAGTGTAACTGATTTATTAAACAAAGGGTTAAACTGTTTCTTGAGTATTGATTCCTGCTGAAAATGACGTTTCTATCAGTGACTCAGATAATCTTCAGGTCCAGTTCTTGGACATAATTAGAACCTTCTTTTCTATTATTCTCAGTAGGGACATCTCAGGCACAAGGGAAATAAGGTGGCCTTTATTTTGATAGAGGGTGGTCTCTTTTATAGAACATCCACTTAGTAAGTGCTAGGAACTCTTAATCAAATGTATTTCACAAAAAGCAAAACCTTTTTTTCTTTGATCAGGGTTTGCTGTCTAGCCACTGTTTGGGGCATAGGATGGATAAAAAGCAAAACATTGATAATGTAAAATATTATTGTTCAAGGAATTTTTATGACCTTAACCAGACAATAGAGGGTATTAGAGGAAAACTGTCCTCAACTTGAGAAGTTTGTTGGTGTTCTTCAATCCCCTAGATAGAAGCTTCAAACTGTGAGAACAAACATATCTTTAACTTGTTTATTGGATGATAATTTTTAAACCAATTTTCATTAATTTCTCAAGAGACTCTTTGTAGCTATCATAATGAGCATCCCCCTTGTCCTGGAGATGTACAGTCACGTGATGATAAGTTCCTTTATTTCACTCTCACACGAAGGTGAGGTGAGAGAGGAATACGGTGTGCATATGTCTCTGTCCACGTGCCCTGTATTTTGTATCACTTGGCTGTTTTAGAGGATGAGTTTTTAAATAGGCGCAGGAATTGCAAATGTCATCTCAGCCACTTTTTAATTGGGGGTCCTGGGGATTATTCAACCATGAGGACTTCCAGCATAAAATGCCACCTTCAGTGGCAACTGCAAGTCAGAACCTCAGACTGCTAGTTTGAACATTGAGTCAAATTTAGTGCGTTTCTCCCTGACAGATTTAGTGTCCATTAGGAGCTGGGGAAAGCATCTGACAAGCCTCAAGATTAACTGTGTTCTAAGGGAAACGAGTGAAAAAATCTCAACAGAGGAGTGTTTCACAGGTTGAATCACATAAATTTGTCAGCGAACTTTACTCTCCGTGTACATGAAATTAGGCAAGGCTTTTTAACACCATTTTGAATTATGTACTCTGCAATATAGATATTTACATCACCTGTTCCTTGTTTGTTAGTCGATCATGGAAGACAAGGATGGATTACAATTCCATGTCGATCTGCTTCCAGCTCAGTATTTAGGGTGACATATTCTCAGGCATCACATTAAAAAAGGAGCCCTAAGAGTAATCTCCCATTGAGATATAATTGGTTCTATTGACAACACTCTGGATTGAATCGAGTTTTTTACTTCATAACCAGAAAACTTTTAACATACTTTCTTTTTTCCTTTCATTTTCCTAACTTAGCAATTTTATGTGGAGTTTTGAAATAATCTCTAATGAAAATCTATATTATTTATAGTTTAGTCATGTGTATCTAAGTTGTAATGTTGAATTAAACTTGGACATCATCCAAAACGATAATGTAAAATTTCCTGCATTAGCTAAAGTCATCCTCATAAAAGTTCTAAATATCAACTAATCATCCTTATATTTTTTTACACACGATGAAATGAACCTTCACAGTGTTAAGTAACTTATACACAGAAGCACAGTTAATAAATAGCCTGCATGAATGCAAACCTACTTCTGACTGGATCCTATACAGTATGCACCATAATATAGTTGTTAGTGGCAAAGAACAGACTCTTATCAGCTAACACTGATTGTATTTCCTGACACACCACCCTGTGTTTTTCTTCAATTATTATAAACGTCTGAGACTTAGCCCCTCTTCCTGAGTATAAGTTTCTTATGTGCAAGCACCATAGCACATGAATCTTGGATAGCCTCGTTAAACATGAGTTAAGCTCTCAAATACTTGAAGCCTAGCCAGGCCCATGATTGAGTTCAGCCTTCAACCCGCATCAGAGACAAACTGCAGCTCTATTGTTTCTTCTCATTTTAAGACTGGCCTTCCAAAGATAAAAGATTTACACTTTTGTGTTTCTGATCAACTGGCAATGATGGGAAACTCCATAACAGGTGTATTCTGAAGGCACTGCCACTCTTAGAAGCAGAAAATGTAATTATATGGCCCCTGGTTTGTTCTGGTAATTTGCATCACTTACAGTGATTTGATTATCAAAAAAGGAGATTCCTCCCCACTGACATCTCTGTATTTTGCCCGTCCTCAGTCCACCTGCAGAGATCACTGGGTAGTTTAAAAACCTGCATCTTCCATTTCCACCCACAAAGCCTAGTTTGTTGTCTCTGTTAAAGGAAGACTGTTGAAACAGCGCTTTATCATTAGTGGTCAAATGAAACGAGAGCATCGTTTATTCTCTCTGGTCACCCCGTGCTCCCTCCCAACCAAGTGAGTTGAAAAAAGAATGTTCAGATCATGCTGTTTCATCTGTACGAGGAAAATAAGAATGATTTGGGGCCAGATGTAAATGTCAAACTCTAGGTCTGTCCCAATAGTAAAGACCTGTGTCTAGGAGGAGGCCATTAGGATTAACTACACATTCACCTTTTTGCACATGCATGCACGCACACATTCAGGAGTTCCTTTTATTCCAAGTCATGAGATTTGCCTATATTCTGGAAGCAACCCAGAGAGGGAGCCAGTCCTCAGCTTTCTGTAGCTTGTTACCCTTAGGGCCCCTCCTTTTTTTCTTAATTTTCCCCTGAGCCCCAAGGGAAATAACATCTTGAGCCAGTTTCTTCTTGAGCTACAAAAAGGATTGATAAGGCTCACTCTGTTCCCATTCAGTGCTAAATTGATCATACTATTTACATAATTGTTTATTCCATACCTGATCAGTGAGAACAACAGACTTATGGAAAGCATATTTTTTTAGTCCACTAAGACAGGTCTTTTTCTCACGGAGCTCCCTCTTCTTTGGCCCTCCACCACCACATGGAAACAAAACAAACCTATTTTTCTTTGGCACCTTATTAAATACCATGCATGAAATCTGGACCTACTTTTTCTATATGCTGGTTTGCCTTATTTTTCAGGGTCTTACACAATACCTGAAAATACTGTTTTAAATCTGGTGGTGGTTCAATCATTTCTCACACTACTCTATATCCCCCCTGACACACAACAATTTGAATTTCAACAAAAGCCTTCAAAGAGACCATAGATCCCAAATCTTACCACTAAACAGCTGCTGATTTTATCTGTGTCTCTCTAAAAGGAACTCAGATTATCTGATACAGGTTCCCCTGTACTCCCATTAACCTGGGGCATTAGAATGCGCACTGGTGAGACAGATCACGGTAGGTTAAGACAATGAGCTTTTGAAACTGACAGATTGGTTTTAAATTCTAGCACCAACAGTAAATGGGCATTTGGCCTTCGAAAATCACTTTACCATTCTAAAACTTAGGTTCTTTACCACCACAGAGCAAGAAACATAGACATGGTTATAATTTATTTACACTTTACAAAGTTGTAATGAGTATCAAATAACTCATCCAAGGTCCTGGGACAGTAAGGTTTTTCAAATTGTAGCTATTGCCATGCCATCACTGATATTATTACAATGGTAATATTAACCTGGGCTCATGGGTAAAGAATCTGCCTGTCAATGCAGGAGACATGAGTTTGATCCCTGGGTAGGGAAGATCCCCTGGAGAAGGAAATTGCAACCCACTCTAGTATTCTTTCTTGCCAGGGAAATCTCATGGACAGAGGAACTTGATGGTCTACAGTCCATGGGGTTGCAAATTGTCAGATATGACTTAATGACTAAACAACAACAGCTATGTTTACCTAAAATAATTAAAATATTTGTTCATCCAGGATACACAGTTAGGCCCTGTGTTTAACCATCCTCTCTGTGACCATGCCAAACTTCAATTTCTCCCAGGATGCTGAGATCAAATGGACCAGAAGGCCAGTCTCTGCCTTGTAGAGAGTTGCCTTCTTCAGTCAGTCAGGCTGAGCACAATGAATTGCTAATTGAATTAGATTAGAACATGAATCAAGGCCAGAGCTGATTGCTAACTCAGAATCCCTGTAGCTGCAAATGCAGGAGCCTGACTTGCCAGTCTCTGGATATGGAGGGCCTATCTTGTTTGCTTTAAAAAGGAAGTCATTCATAATTGATGAGAACTGAGTATATCTCCATCATCCACCACCCTAACTTAGTTAAATATCTAGTGCCTGAAATAGCTGTAGATTTCACCTTTCATTTGGGGGCAAACTAATTTCCTATGGACAGGAAGTGCTTTGGGGCTGGGGGATTGCACCAACACAAGGAGATGTACTCCCAAGCACTAAGTATTGTGGTCCATCCTGGCTTCCATTAGTCAAAGCAGCTGGACATTGACTTCATAAGTATTCAAACCAAGAAAACCTGTGAAATGTCTGCAGAGGGGAAACTGGGCAAACCCCAAAGCCTGTGGCTCCTTTCTGGAACCCACCTCCTTTCATCCTCTGAAAAAATTAATGTGTAAGGTTATGCATTAAAGAAGTGGCAGATATTCCTTTAAGGATGAATTTGTTTTGTACCCCTCCTCTAGCTTCTGATGATAGGTGGCAATCCTTGGTGTTCTTTGGCTTATAAATACATTATTCTAACTTCTGCTTCCATCTTCTCATGGTGTTTTCCATGTCTCTGCATCCTCTTCCCTCTGTGTTTATCTATCCAACCTTCTTCTTATAAGAGCAAAGTCATATTAAAGTAGGACTTAGTTTCATGGCTTCATCTTAATATGATAAAATCTGTAAAAATACATTTCCAAATTAGCTCATATTGAGATACTGTGATTAGGTCTTCAATGTATCTTGTCTGGGAGATACAACTCAACCTGTAACAAGAAGTGGTTATGGATTTGGTACACTGAACATGCTCATTAATATTGCTTAAGACTAAGTAAGAGCAATAAAATTTCCCCATAAGCCATATTAGAATGTAAACAGAATAATAGTTTAAGGAATGATGGTTGGCAGTAGGATGTGGTGTCAGTGCTAAAAGAATGACCTCTAACAGATAATCTGACTATAATAGATCCTCAAGATGAAGTTGATTAGAAATATTTCAGATGCAGATTTATCATAGCTATATGTATACATATATATATATATTTCACATGATATACAAATGTATATACATATGTATGTATATGATGTATGTATATGATGTATATGTATATCATATATGGTATATATGTCCTTTATATCAATAAAGGACAGAAATGGAATGGACCTAACAGAAGCAGAAGATATTAAGAAGAGGTGGCAAGAATACACAGAGGAACTATACAAAAAAGATCTTCATGACCCAGATAATCTCAATGGTATGATCACTCACCTCGAGCCAGACATCCTGGAATGTGAAGTCAAGTGGGCCTTAGGAAGCATCTCTATGAACAAAGCTAGTGGAGGTGATAGAATTCCAGTTGAGCTGTTTCAATGCCTAAAATATGATGCTGTGAAAGTGTTACACTCAATATGCCAGCAAATTTGGAAAACTCAGTAGTGGCCACAGGACTGGAAAAGGTCAGTTTTCATTCCAATCCCAAAGAAAGACAATGCCAAAGAATGCTCAAACTACTGCACAATTGCACTCATCTCACAAGCTAGTAAAGTAATGTTCAAATTTCCCCAAGCCAGTCTTCAACAGTACATGAATCACGATGTTCAAGCTGGATTTAGAAAAGGCAGAGGAATCAGAGAATAAATTGCCAACATCCGTTGGATCATTGAAAAAGCAAGAGAGTTCCAGAAAAACATCTACTTCTGATTTACTAACTATGCCAAAGCCTTTGACTGCATGGATCACAACAAACTGTGGAAAATCCTTAAAGAGATGGGAATACCAGACCACCTGACCTGCCTCTTGAGAAATCAGTATGCAGTTTAGGAAGCAACAGTTAGAGCTGGACATGGAACGACAGACTGGTTCCAAATACAGAAAGCAGTACATCAAGGCTGTATATTGTCACCCTGCTTATTTAACTTATATGAAGAGTACATCATCATGAGAAACGCTGGGCTGGATGAAGTACAAGCTGGAATCAAGATTGCCGGGAGAAATATCAATAACCTCAGATACGCAGATGACACCACCTTTATGGCAGAAAGCAAAGAAGAACTAAAGAGGAGAGTGAAAAAGGTGGCTTAAAACTCAACATTCAGACAAGGAAGATCATGGCATCCAGTCCCATTACTTCATGGCAAATAGATGGGGAAACAATGGAAATAGTGACAAGCTCCAAAATCATTGCAGATGGTGACTGCAGCCATGAAATTAAAAGACGCTTCCTCCTTGGAAGGAAAGTTATGACCAACCTAGACAGCATATTAAAAAGCAGAGACATTACTTTGTCAACAAAGGTCCATCTAGTCAAAGCTATGAGTTTTCCAGTAGTCATGTGTGGATGTGAGAGTTGGGCTATAAAGAAAGCTGAGCACCGAAGAATTGAATCTTTTGAATGTGGTGGTGTTGGAGTGGTGGTGGTGTTGGAGAAGACTCTTGAGAATCCCTTGGACTGCAAGGAGATCCAACCAGTTCATCCTAAAGGAAATCAGTCCTGAATATTCACTGGAAGGACTGATGCTGAATTTTGCTCCAATTTTGGCCACCCGATGTGAAAAACTGACTCATTTGAAAAGACCTTGATGCTGGGCAAGATTGAAGGTGGGAGAAGGGGACAACAGAGGATGAGATGGTTGGATGGCATCACCGACTCAATGGACATGAATTTGAATAAGCTGCAGGAGTTGGTGATGGACAGGGAGGCCTGGTGTGCTGCAGTCCATGGGTCACAGAGAGTCAGACATGACTGAGCAACTGAACTGAACTGAAGTGAACCCTTCATTTCTGGAGAACATAACAGTTAACAGACATCTCTGTGTTTCCTCCAATCTGTCTCTCTCTAACCTATTCCATATGATTGGCGTGACAACTGTTGAGTTTTCTAATCACTTTTTATTTTTGTTGTTGTTTCACAGTGACATAGAGTAATCTGGAATAATGCTCTTATTTTTCAAGAAATTGATAACTACTCTTTTCCTGTGTGAATTTTCCCTTCATCAAGTCTCCTAACCTTTTCTTTATCTCTTTCAATTGTCCAGATTCATTTATCTTTTTACTTATTTTGCAGCATGCACAAGCTCAATTATTCTTCAAGTAGGATCATATTCTCTATCTTCATTGGCTCTTTCTTTAAGCCTTTTTAATAATTTATTTTTAATTGACAGATAATTGTGTTACAATATTGTGTTGGCTTCTGTCATACAACAGTGTGAATCATTGGCTCTTAATTTATTCATGTCAAAGGACAGGACTGTGGGCCTTACCCACCAGCCACTCAGGAAAACTACCTACTCGGCTACCTGCATACAGAGAGGTGGCATTGTGGAAAAGGAGAAGGGCCTTCTAAGGCCCAGAAGAAGAAGTACCACTCCCATGGAGCTTTCCTCTTCCATGTTGCCAGCCAAACAATTGTTTCTTCTAGTCACTCATCATATTTTGTTACTTGGATCTTTTTAAAAAAAAATAATTTCCTTTCACTTTAAGTGCATAATTATTTCTAATTCTTTTCACAAAATTAAGATTTTTTTCAGAGCATGAGTCATATACTTTTGCTGTCTACAGTCTACATTCTAGCACAATGCCAGATGTTGTTTTGTTTGTTTTTGGTAAGTGCATATGCTTAAGTGAATGTCATTGGGATATTTTCTTTTAAGTAATAGAAATTCATGCCATTGTAGAAAATTCTGGACACACAGAAGTATAAGGATGATTTTAAAAAAAATAGTACCACCATAAATCAACCTACTTTAATTTTTGTTACTTTTAAAATTCACTTGGAATAAACATGGCTGGCTATCATAAATCTATTTGTGATTTACTACCTTTTATAATGCTAATATTATGTAAACACCTCTCCCATGAAATTGCAAACACAAAATGTAACTAATTTAATAGCTGCTGTATTATTCCCTATACAAATACAAAAATTAATTATATATTGTTTCCAGTATTTTAGTATAAATAAATACCTAAATTAATAAGAATTTAAGTATATAATAAATATGAAAGTATATAGTAAATACTTAAATATCATTATATGTATAAATATATATAAAAATATATAAATATAAATATAAATTTATATATAAAATATAAATATAATTTTAATATAAGTATATTAATAAATATTTACTATGAATAAATATCTAAGTAACTTAAATTTATGTAATATAACTAAATACAATATTATGGTGAACATCTTTGTGTATAACATTCTCAAGTTGATTTAAAAAATTCCTGAGAATATATTTCCATAAACAGAATTCCTGAGTTAAGGATTATTGTATAGTAATACTTGTTTTACTAAACATTACTTTATTTATTAATTATTTTCTTTAATTATTTAATTAAATTAATTTTTAATTAATTAAATTAATTTATTTTAATTAAATTAATTTAATTAAATTCTTTAATTATTACTTCTTTTCCCAAACACAGTGTAAGAGTTTTTATCACCAGCTTTGAATATGTGTATAGTATAGTATATATATACACTATCTTTGTAACTAAATATTTGAAAATTAGAGGACATAAAAAAGAATAAAAAAGTCAGCACTGTGATCCAGTCTGCTATATATAGTTCACGGCATACTGAGCCCATGAAGGCGTGGTGAACAGATGAGTGCCTGAAGTCCAGCCTTTGTCCCATCAGCCAAGCTGAATAGCTGAGGCTTTAACTGCCCAAGAACCTTCTTTAGTAACAGATATCATCTGTTCAATGAGCTGTGTACTCATCTGGAAAGAGTGCCTTTCTCTGCTTAACACAAGCTTGCCTATGAGCCAGCTGTGGGGTTGTTGGATTCTTCAGAGGAAGAGGGTACAGCCTCAGTCCTTTGTCTCTCTGCAGATGTGGCTTTCTTGAAGTAGCAATATCATCCTGTGGAGCTAAGGCATAGCCAGATGTGGGGAGCAGCACCATCTCTCTGGGATTTGTCAAAGATAAATGCAGCCAGTCATTAGTAAAAGCAGTGAAAACAGATTTGATTCAGTAACTGCTGACAGTCGGGGGAAGGGCTGAACTACAAACTGTTGGGTGCACAGGTGATTGGGCATTTTAGAGGGAGAACTTGGGAGTGGGGAGGGGAAGTTGTGGGATTGGGGAGGGGAAGTTGTAGGGGCTTGAGCAGAGATAGGAAAGTGAAAAAGTACAAAAAGTGGGAAGGGGGTTCGGGCCATGTGAAGCCCATGTAGGTTTGCTTAATAGCACTTATCACAGTTAGACTCTATCTTCCCACAGACATTAAGAGACAGGAGCCTGGTGGAAGAAACAGTACATTCCTTTGGCAGTCTTGAGTTTTCTCAGGCATCAACTTTACAGGGGGCTAGGGTCATCCTCAGAACACACCATGAGTTGTTAGAAACTCTGTTAGTGTTTGTTGAAATCTTTGTAGTCCAAGGTTGAGGCCTGGTTGAGAAGAAGGCTCAGAGTAGCCTGACTCAAGTTTAGTCAGGGAGAGAATCTTTATCAGATGCTTGTGTGGCAAGACCTCTGAATATTTTTCACTTGGCAGTCAAAGCTGGACAAGCTTTTCTTTTCAGCCTCACTGCACTTTACCTGAGGCTCCTCCTCCAGCTCACACATTCCTGGTAACTTTTCTCTGCTCTCCTTAGTGGCTCCTCTTTGCCCATGTAAGTCTTCCCAACTTTAAAGACTTAGTTCACCATCTCTCTCTCTCCTCTCAGACTTTCTCTGGTCTAATTCTTGATTATCAGTGACATCAGTTTGTTTGAATCCATAGCATTTATTTGTTAACAGTCACATAGGGTGACTGTTCTAAGTACAGACTCTGGAGCCATTTGGTTTAGATTTAAATGTGATCTATAACTTGCCTACAAAGAGATGGTAATAAGATTTCCTAATCTGGGCCTCAGTGTCCTCATCAGGAAGGTGAGATAATAGTGCATTATACCTTAGAGCTCTGATAAGGAGTAACATGGGCTTCCCGGGTGGCACTAGTGGTAAGGAACCTGCCTGCCAATGTAGGAGACATAAGAGATGTGAATTTGACCCCTGGTTTCGGGAAGATCCCCTGGAGTAGGAACTGGCAGCTCACTCCACTTTTCTGGTCTGGAGAACACCACAGATAGAGAAGCCTTGTGGGCTACAGTCCATACACAGAGTCGGACACAACTGAAGTGTCTTAACACAGCATAGCATAAGGAATAACATCTTAATATTTAATTTAATGTTGCATCTAGAACATAGTGTTTCTGTTTGTTGGTTGATTTTAATATTATATTCCTTTTTAAGCCAAATGATTCTTCATGTTTTGAAAGGAGAAAATGTATCCTAAATATTTGGTTTTTAGTCTTGGAGATTACCCTGTATAAAAAAGGCACTAAATATTTGTTGGTTAAGTGAATAAATACACATTAGATTTTAGTGGTTGACGTAAGCCCCAAATTTGACGTAGTCCTTTCTTTCCTTTTTTTTTTTTTTTTTTGGCTACCCATTATTTCTAGAGCACATGCTATTTTTCAGATATTAGGAATGCCAAGAGGATCATGGTCCTGGTCTCGGGAATCCACATAAACAGGCGCATGAATGAATATGGTAAGAAAAACTCTAGGAGGAAGCTGCATACAGAGAAGTCTGAGAGCCCAAAGGAAGGACACCTGCCTCCTACATAAGCCTGGAGAAAGTTTACACAAAACCAGAGTCAAGCTCACATTCTGACCAGGAAGGCATCTACCTAATAACAAAGAAGAGATGAAAGTTGAAATTGGAGGATATAAAAGTTTTCCTAAAGCCTTAGCAATAACCACCATCTTAGATGGTGCCAAGTGAGAACTCATCATGTTTCTCACAGAGCAAAAGAGGCTCAGGTTTACCCAGCCCCTTATAGTTCTAGTCTTCTCTTATATATGTGCAAACACACAAAAATGAAACAAATCAAAAACAAACAAACAAAAAATCTTTTGTATATAGTTAAGTATGCTTGGCATACTACCCTAATGAAAGAAAAGTGTGAAGCTACATTCATGACATTGTTAGATAAGTTAGTTGTGCCTGATACCAATTTACGGGAGAGCCAGGCCCTGAATAAGTATTGTATCATTACAGGATCATATTAAGGAAAGGCAATTTAATTGCAATTAGTGTTGTAATAATTTATTTATGAAATGCTAGAGTGTGCATTTATAGCCTATCATTCACTTCCAGTCTGGCACTATGTGTGCCCCATTAAATTACAAAATACAAGTTTATTAACCTGCAATTCTGCTGCAATCATGGTATTAGATTGCATTCTGTTCCTCTCTGGTACAGCATCGTTAACTCTTTTTGGGTCATTTATCTGTAGCTATTTAATTCCTCTGTGGTCATCTAAAGGTTCTTATCACTGCCAATTAAGCAGGTGTGACCTGTGCTGAAAGCAGTTGGCTTTCCCTGATGATCTGGTGGGAATCCAAAATTGAGTCAGACTATTTCCATTTTCACTAGTTTTTCATACATGCCTTCTGTAAATAGTGATTTAGGACACATGAAGCATGTTGCCATGCTCTAGATCAGCAACAGTTTGAGGGTCTTTACAGAGGGCACTTGAGAAAGTATACTGTGAGTAGGCTTTGAAAACAAAATTGTGAAGCTGTGATACCACTTAGCCATCTGTTTATCTTTCTGATGCACTGGTTTTAAGAGGAGAGAATTTGACATAAATCCATTTGCACAGTGACTGAATGACTAAGAGTAGGGAATGGAATAGAAATACTGTTTATTGAGTTATTTTCATGTTGCTGTGAGGAATATTGAGCTGGGATTTTTCATATTCATGGTCCTAGGCAAAGTCCCCAAGGATACTCTACTTAATTTTGCAAATTAGCTGAACTCTGAAGCAACTATCAGAGTTTGCTCAAGATAGTTGAGCTGGGTTTTAAACCAGGATCTACTGGGCTCCAAAGCTTTTTGGGATATCCCACACTTCAGGTGTCCCTATAGCATCACTATATAGACAGCTGATTCTTGGTTTTACAGAAACTGATTATCCTGTCTGAGGATTAAGTTTCTTGCCTTTATCTTCCTCCTCTCATAATGGTCTATTATTAATCACTCGTTGATTGCTAAAGTCATCCACATAGAGGATAATCAGGAGGTAGATGAAGAAATAAAAATAATTATGAATAAATTCAACCATTGATAACTCTTGGGAAGTGCATGTGTGTTCTAAAGAGTTAAACTGGCATCAGAGATTAAACAGTGTGCTGACATTTAAGTATTTGAATTATGTGTGGGTTTCACAGCCCATTTTGTCTGAACCTTGCCTCTTTAATTTATCCATCTTGATTAGAACAACACATAGTGTACATGTTTCCAACAGATAGTGAGCCTGGCTATGATGCTTTTACAGACTTTGATTTTATGTTTTATTAAATGGGGAAAAGGTATGCTGGGTCAATGCTATGTCAAATAGACCCATCATTTGATCTATTAATGATTGGTTAGGATTCAACAAGACAGCACCACATCTGTCAGTAATGAGAGTTTGTTGTCCTCTGTGGACATTAGAAAGAAATGATTGATTATTTAAGTCCATGAGTGTGCTGTTGGATTGTTTTTTGGTTTTTTTTTTTTTTTTTAATTTTGGTTCAGAATACAGGGAAGCATTTTTTGTCGTTCTTTAATGTGACAGATTGCAGCAGTTTAAAGGTTATATTATGATTGCAGTGCAGTTGAATATAGAAAGCATTAAAGGAAATAATAAAACATCTCTTCATGTTCCACATACATCCTTTGCCTGCACAGCACCACAGCTTGAAGATGGAGAGTGTACAGGAGCACTGGGTTTATGCAGTTAATGTTTATTTAGAGTTAAGGGATACTGTAAAGACACATGCTGTCTGTGCATTCTGAATTCCAGGGATGAATTCAGCTAGTTTACAGAAAGTTGTCACTGTTGGAGGCTGAGTGATGGCCAGATGACAGAGTGCCTGACCCCTTTGTATATTGGGTTGGCCAAAAAGTTCATTGGGTTTTACTGTAACAGTGTATGGAAAAATTCAAACAAACTTTTTGGCCAACCCAAGTAAAACTATCAGTTAAGTTCAGTTGCTCAGTCATGTCTGACTCTTTGCATCCCCATGGATTGCAGCATGCCAGGCCTCCCTGTCCATCACCACCTCCCAGAGTTTACTCAAACTTATGTCCATTGAGTCGGTGATGCCATCCAACCATCTCATCCTCTGTCATCTCCTTCTCCTTCTGCCTTCAATCTTGCTCAGCATCAGGGTCTTTTTAAATGAGTCAGTTCTTCGCACCAGGTGGCCAAAGTATTGGAGTCTCAGCTTCGATATCAGTCCTTCCGATGAATACCCAGGACTGATCTCCTTGCAGTCCAAGGGACTCTCAAAAGTCTTCTCCAACACCATAGTTCAAAGGCATCAATTCTTCACCAATCAGCTTTCTTCATAGTCCAATTCTCACATTCATACATGACTACTGGAAAAACCATAGCTTTGACTAGACAGATCTTTGTTGGCAAAGTAATGTCTCTGCTTTTTAATATGCTGTCTATGTTGGTCATAACTTTTCTTCCAAGGAGCAAGCATTCTTTAATTTCATGGCTGCAGTCACCATCTGCAGTGATTTTGGAGTCCCCCAAAATAAAGTCTGTCACTGTTTCCATTGTTTCCCCATCTATTTGTCATGAAGTGATAGGACCAGATGCCATGATCTTAGTTTTCTGAATGTTGAGTTTTAAGCCAAATTTTTCACTCTACTTTTTCACTTTTATCAAGAGACTCCTTAGTTCTTCTTCACTTTCTGCCACAAGGGTGGTGTCATCTGCATATCTGAGGTTATTGATATTTCTCCCGGCAATCTTGATTCCAGTTTGTACTTCATCCAGCCCAGCATTTCTCAGCATATACTCTGCATATAAATAAGCAGGGTGACAACATACAGCCTTGACATACTCCTTTCCCAATTTGGAACCAGTCTATTTTTCCATGTCCAGTTCTAACTGTTGCTTGTTGACCTGCATATAGATTTCTCAAGAGGCTGGTCAGGTGGTCTGGTATTCCCATCTGTTTAAGGATTTTCACAGTTTGTTATGATCCACAGTGTCAAAGGCTTTGGCATAGTCAATAAAGCAGAAATAGATGTTTTTCTGGAACTCTCTTGCTTCTCTGATGATCCAACAGATGTTGGCAATTTGATCTCTGGTTCCTCTGCCTTTTCTAAATCCAGCTTGAACATCTGGAAGTTCACGGTTCATGTACCGCTGAAGCCTGGCTTGGAGAATTTTGAGCATTACTTTACTAATGATAGACACTTTCTTATTCAGTACTTTATAGATGCTTTACCTTCTCACTCTCATTCCAGCACCCTATCGCCCCAAGGCAGGCTTTCAAAAATGAGAAAATTATATTGTTTGGTTGTATGTCTTCTTCTTGTCCTCTTCTACCATATTTGAGGAGGAGGACACTGGAGGCTGGAACTGTGCTGTGTCCTGAGCGACTGACCTGAACTGAATGTATCTTTCCCTGGTGTCCAGCACAGTCAGGTACATAGCAGCAGTGCATACATGCTATAGTTTAGAAAAGAAAATGTTTGGAGCTTAGAGTCAGAGAACAGGATGACTTACAAGTCAAAACAGACTGAGCATAAGCTCCCTTATTTGTAAGTGGATACAATCGTCACCTTCTTCAAAGAGATAGGATGAGGATTAGGCAGGAATAAATATATCTTGATTATTTAAAAGTGCAGTGTAAACGTGGGCTAGTTATGTGGTTGTGCAATTATTATCTCACTGAGGGAAACCTGGGTTCAAATATGTTTGTTTATGTATTTTCTAGTGCTACAACTTGGACTTCCCTGATGGCTTAGTGGATAAAGGGTCTGCCTGCCATGCGGGAGACATGGGTTTGATCCCTGGGTCTGGAAATTGCCCCTGGAGAAGGAAATGGCAACCCAATCCAGTAGTTTGCCTGAAAATTCCATGGACAGAAGAGCCTACTCACAACACACACACACATACACTTACTAAGTATGAAGAGACAGTGTGGAACTTTAATGATGGGAGGTTGAACAATACTACATTGATTCTCTATTAGTTTGCGTCTGTTTCTTCTGTTTGTTTTACTTGTAAGAAAACAGTTCCATACAAAAGTGCCACAATGTCACTCGCCTTATTTTTTACACTTACCTCTGTTGATGTTTCTGAGGTTGTCCTAGCAGCACAAGTGATGGTGGAGAGCCCAGAGTCACCTAGAGCTGAATGATTTTTATGTCCTGGCTCTATCCTCTCCTGGCTATTTGGCTTCATTAAATTATTTGCTATCTCTTTGCTGTAATTTTTCAGCTATGTCATGGATATGGGAATAATATCACCTACCTCATATGGTATGGCTTAGCATATTTTAAGCATTTACAACAATGAATGGGATGGAGTAAGTGCTCTATATATATGAACTGTTATCTCTATTATTAGAAGCAGTACCTGAGTTATCCTTCTCCTTTTGCATGGTATGTTCATACCACTGTGTGGCAAGTGTGAAGATAAGCTGATGCATCAGTCTGAACATGTGTAAAACATGTTTATCAGGGATAAAGCCATGGCAATTTTCTCACAGTAAATAAAATAATTCCATTCACAATAATAGTAAAAACAATAGTTCCATTTGCAAATTACTAGATATGTAGCAGGCACTGTGTTAACGTGTTAACTGTATTAACATGAGCATAGTTTATAATCCATATGCAGACTTTCAAGTGCCATGTTTTTATCCTTATTGTATAGTTAAGCAAACTCAGGTTCTAATAGGTTAAGTCAATTATCCCTGGTCCCCAGGACACCATGTAGCTGGTATTCAAACTCAGATGTTTCTGGTTTCAGAACTTGTGCTTTTTCTTTCATATCAAGGTTCTCATCCTAGGAAAGTTCCTCAAAGCAAGTAATATATAAAAATATCCTCTCTTTTCAAGATGTTAAAGGAGAGAGGTTAAAAACTTAGTCTTGGGAGACAGGCTTTTGTTGAACTTTTTCTGTTATTTCCTTATGTTCAAGAATGGAACTGTTGTTGAACTATATTGTAAAACCTTTGAAAGCTTCTGTTTCCTCAAATCTGTAAGCTTCCTCAAGACTTCTTGCCTCATTCTGCCCTCATAAGCATAAAATAACTGAAATTTTTATTTCATTTTCATGTTTAACTTTCACAAAGTCAAGTCAACACTTAGTGATTTTTTTTAAATAGCAATGACTAATTTTGAGATCTTCTAACAAAAGTAAAGAAGTCTGAGGCAATGTTTGTCCCTGTCTGATGAAGTATGTGTGGGGAATGTTGCCAGTGGAAATAGCACATTTGTTTGTGTCATATACACAATAAGAATTCTTAGAAGTTCATGAACTCTTTTTGCTTCATGTAATCTGAAAGATTCAACAATGCTCTTCCCATATCTCCATTTTATTCCACAATCTGGCCCTTATAAAAGCCAAATCTATTCTGGAAAAAATCAGTGGATCACCACAAATTCAGCCAGGTAGTAACCTCAGTTCCATTTGTAGTGGTAATGTATTCAATAATATTTTTGCTGTAGCAGATTATCATGAACCCAGTACACGTAAGTTAAGGCTGTTCATCTGGAAAGCACATCATTTTTTATACCTGTCAGTAAAGAAACTCAGAAACTGTTCTCATTCATGTGAAATGAACAGTAGGATTAATTTACAATCTTCCCCAAGGGATATGCTAACTGTATTGCCTTCTGTTGTAACATAGTCCAAAGAGACCTAGGCCAACTGATAATGCCCAGAACATTGCATTGGTGTACTTTATTGATGACGTGTTGTTATCATATTATATGCTCAAGAAATAACAATATATTGAAGAATTTAGCAATGTGCATGTGCTTCAGAAGGAGAAGAAGAATAAACTTCAAAAGATTGAAGGACATTCCACATTTGTGATATTTTTAGTAGCTCAATAATCTGTAGTTTACCAAGATATTGCTCCAAAACAAAGGACACATTGTTACTTCTCCCGTCTCCTTCCACAAGTGAAAGTGAAAGTTGCCCAGTTGTGTCTTTTTTGAGACCCCATGGACTTTACAGTCCATGGAATTCTCCAGACCAGGATACTAGAGTGGCTAGCCTTTCCCTTCTCCAAGGGGTCTTCCCAACCCAGAGATCGAACCCAGGTCTCACGCATTGCAGGAAGATTCTTTACCAGATGAGCCACAAGGGAAGCCCAAGAATACTAGAGCGGGTAGCCTATCCCTTCTCCAGCAGATCTTCCTGACCCAGGAATTGAACCAGTGTCTCCTGCATCGCAGACAGATTCTTAACCAACTGAGCTATGAGGGAAGCCCCCTTCCACAATTAAAGCATCAAAATACCTCAGGTTTTAGAGACAGCACATTTTGCTCCCAAGGAAACTGTAGCATCTCATACGCTAGATGACCCCAAAACTGCAAGCATCAAGGGAGGCCCAGACCATGGAAAGCTGCAAAACAGAGTTAGACTGTGGTTCTAGTAGCCCTGCTGACAGTAGCCACTGGGTCTGTGTTATGACGTATCTATAAGACTTAAATTTAGACTTCTAGACCAAGGCCATGACAAATCCAGTGTAGATTTGTACACTTTTCTGAAAAGGGTGTTACCAGATCTTAGTAAAAATGCACTATTATGAAATGGGTTCTGCCCTACCCTCTGAACCATATAGAAAGGAAGACAAAGCAGCAATTTATCATTGACAGACTGAAGTGGGATATCCAAGGTCTGGCCCCAGGAACTGCAGAAGCAAATGCCCCTGACCCCACATCACCCAGCATGGTTGCACCAGCATCTCTCCATCAGCTAACATCTGTGTGACCAGCTGAGGAGGAAAAACTCTACTTCTTAAAAATTGAAATGCACATAAAGTGCTCGACACAGAAGCACACAAATAATAATAGTTCCATAAATGCTACCCATTCAATGTTGTTCATTTCAGCCTGTGAGAGTGGATCTCTCCTCCCACTTTAAAAATAATTTATGTTCTTTTCACCTTTTTCCTTCAGTTAATTGTGTTTCATTTCTTTTCTTCACAGTGTCAGAAAACATTGATCAAAGCAGAAACTCTGCTGCACATTGCTTTTGTGTCTGATGAGAGGCTAGGAATAAACCAAGGCATTGTCCTGGGCCATGGTCTAGATTATTCAGAAGACTCAAGTATTCCTCCGTCCCTCTCATACTTGACTGACATGGCTTAAAGTTGGTCCAATTGTAGGTTCATGAAGAAGTTTCCTTTTTTCCTTTAGGCTATTTCTATTTAAAAAATGAAAGCATCTGTTAGCATTATAATTAGTGTTATATTTCCTTTTCAAAGCCAGAAAATCAATTTTTGCATGAAAAATGTTACCTTTGTATTCCAATTTGATTTTCTTGCTTTTATCTTATAAAAACTGGCTTTTAATGAAATTTTTTTACTTCCCACTGAGAGTCTACAACCTGTCATGGGTTTCTATCGTGGTTTGTTCAGCATTAATTGGCCCACCACAGGCTTTGAGAAAACTCTCGAATGGTGTGATGGTTGATCCCAGTGGAGGATAGTTTCCTGAGAGATTTGCAGCTTTACCATTGAGTTAGAGATACTGACACCGAAGAGCGCTTTGTACTTTCTACATGAAAACTTTGTCAGATAAGTTCTGGGGCTGAAAGATGCTTCAGCTACATTCCCAGGGGGCTGCAGGATCCATACTAACCCAGTCCATCAACAGCGTTTTCAGTTTGTGTACATGTGGAGCTGTGAGGTCAAGTACAATTTGTTTGTGCATCTCCAAAGAAGCTCAATGGGTATGTTTGCTTCATTGACTAACATCAGACATTCCCACAGGAATTGGAAAGGCCAGAGGCAGGTGGACTCTGTCCACAGCGGGGAGAAACAATTGAACACACAGCAGTTGCACTTGTCATAGTTTATCTCTTAGGACAGAATGGTGGCACATATATGTCAGCCTTTGAAATCCAAACTTCATGGGCTTCAAGAATGTGATTATCCCTTCTAAAGTCTTACAGATGCTATTTCTTCACTTTTTTTCTCTTTTTATTGTAAAGCCTATCCTGAGACCTTAAATAAGACTAGTTTCTTTTCATTGCCTTCAATGTTTTAGGAATTGAATAGTTTCGATATGTTCATTGCTTGTTTTCCCCAGGTCACAACTACCTGGTACTTCAAAGGTAACAAAACAAAACAATTTCTCTGACTCTATTCTTTAACCCTTACCCCTACATATTAGTGTTAACATGGTAGCACTCTTCAAACACTAACTTATGTCAGAAAGTCTCTTTTTAAAGAGGATGATGGCTATGTGCATCTGTGTGATACTACGCATTTCTACAGTTTCATGGGGGCGAGGGACATTGCTGCTCTCTAAATGATAAGCAGAGAGAGTCTCTAGATGTGAGTGTCAACTGGCTCTCCATTTAGACCATCACCTTCATGATTCTGCCATAAGAACTATGTCATTATCCCTCTCTCTCAAAAGGTTTCTCAACTCTGGGTTTCTTGCCTTAGAACACTCTGCACCCCCCCCCCCAAATTGTTGGTTCATTGTTAATAATTCTTCATGTCTTTGCTTCAAAGTTATTTCTTTCAGAAGGCTTCCCAGATAACCCAAATGTGCCATCTGTACTTCCTCCCTCAAGACCGCTATGTCTTCTATAAATGTCTGCTTAATTGTTTCCATTTCTGGTTGATGAAATTTTTGAAGACAGAATACAGTGTTGCATATCTTTGTATCCGCTATGCTCAACACAAGTGCTCAAGATGTAGTTAAAACCACACAATGCACCTGTGTTGAATGAATAAATTAAGCACTCCTTACTCCAGCTTATTGTAATTTCTGATGGCATAATTTTTGTGGATAAAAAAGAAAAACAAATTTCAGGACTCCAGTGAGGGCACTGAGGAAACCCTTCAAACATAAGTGAATGAAACAAGGTGAATTGTGAATACAGTCAACCCTTGATTAACTGGGCTAATTAATTACACAGGAGAGATGACAGTAGGAAGAGCAGCATTTGTGATCCAAAGACATGCAGTCAACGTTTGGATGTACCACTCATTGAGAATTCAAATGGGAAATGCAGCCTTTATAGCTGTAGCTTATTTATGAACTGGTGGTGTTAATCATAGCTGTCATCTAGGATTATAGTTGAGATCAAATGAGAAAACTGAAAGTACTATGTAAATGGTGGTTATCTTTCCTATTCACATGATAGGGGTTGGTGTTTGAAATCTGGTACAATTACTTTAAAGACAAATCACCAACTCAATGGATATGAGTTTGAGCAAACTCTGAGAGATGGTGAAGGACAGGGAAGCCTGGTGCACTGCAATTCATGAGGCCACAAAGAGTCGGACATGACTGAGTGACTAAACAACAACAAAAGACCCTAGTGTCATGTGCCTTCTTTGAATAAGTTAATTTAGCTTTAACCATGGGAAAAAAACAAAAAAATGACTATTTGCCATGAGATGATGGAACCAGAGGCCATGATCTTAGCCTTCTGAATGTTGAGTTGTAAGCCAAATTTTTCACTCTCCTCTTTCACTTTCTTCAAGAGGCTTTTTAGTTCTTCTTCACTTTCTGCCATAACAGTGGTGTCATCTGCGTATCTGAGGTTATTGATATTTCTCCCTGAATTCTTGATTCCAGCCTGTGCTTCATCCAGCCCAGCATTTCTCATGATGTGCTCTGCGTACAAGTTAAATAAGCAGGGTGACAATATACAGCCTTGACGTACTCCTTTCCTAATTGGGAACCAATCCCTTGTTTCATGTATGTTTCTAACTTTTGCTTCTATACCTGTATACAGATTTCTCAAAGGAGGTCTGGTATTCCCATCTCTTGAAGAATTTTCCACAGTTTGTTGTGATTCACACAGTCAAAGGCTTTAACATAGTCAATGAAGCAGAGGTAGACCCACAATCTGGAGAACAATTATACCAAAGAAGTTCTCACACTGCTGCAAAACTTCTAGAGCTCACAACAGATTTCCCAACCTGGGGATCTAGGAAAGAGACTGAGAATCTGCAGGGAATTTGACTTTGGAGACCAGTGGGATTTGACTACAGAACTTCCACAGGACTGGGGAAACAGACTCTTGGAGGGCACAGATAAAACCTTGTGTGCACCAGGACCCAGGAGAAAGGAGCAGTAATCCCATAAGAGACTGAACCAGACTTTTCTGTGAATGTCCAGGAGTCCCACAGAGGCATGGGTCAACAGTCAGAGGCACTGAATACAACAGCCCTGGGGACCGTGACTTCTGGCATAAGTCCTTTTGAAAGAGGTCACCATTGCTGCCATCACCCCTACCATAATTTGACCTCAGGCCAAACTACAGTGAGGGAACTGTCAGAAAATTGGATTAAAGATTTACTGAGGACAGCCCTGCCCACCAGAGCAAGACCCAGTTCACCCCACTGCCAGTCCCTCCTATCAGGAAGCTTCTACAAGCCTCTTATCCTCATCTGTCAGAGGACAAAAAGAATGAAAACAAAAATCACAGAAAACTAACCAAATTGGTCACATAATCACAGCCTTGTCTAACTCAATTGAACTCTGAGCAATGTAGTATAATGGTAACCTTTTCATCTGCATGAGCTTCAGTAAGCAAAAAATTACAGGGGTCACCATTATTGTTCTCATTTTGTAATTTTGAAAATTTTGGATACATTAAAGGAATTATAATGTTCATATCAGTTCACACAACTGATTAATTTTTGGTGGAATCTCAACCCAGAACACTATGTTTCCAAACTTAATGATATTAATCAACTTACTTCTTCCTAAGTATTTACTTTAGAGGAACTGAAGCAGCTTGCTTGCCACAATAAAAATATTCATGTTAATATGTGGAAACAATTTATTTGAACAAGAATAAGCTAACATTCTGGATAATTTCCAGACTTTCAGAATATCATAGAATCTTATGAGTAGATGACATTTTCAGGGTTATTCAGCCCATCCATCTTTTTGTTTCTACTTGATTCTGGGAAAAATTTAAGGTCTAATCTTGACTATTTTTTTTTTCCCCCAAATTTCTTCCTTTGTCTGTAGCTCTTTCTGATGCCCTACTTCCATGATTTTCTTTACTTCCACTTTGTGGGCAATTCAGTTCAGTTTAGTCACTCAATCATATCCGACTCTTTGTGACCCCATGAACCACAGCACTCCCAGGCCTCCCTGTCCATCACCAACTCCTGGAGTCCACCCAAACCAATGTCCATCAAGTCGGTGATGCCATCCAACCATCTCATCCTCTGAAGTCCCCTTCTCCTGCCCTCAATCTTTCCCAGCATCAAGGTCTTTCCCAGTGAGTCAGCTCTTTGCATCAGGTGGCCAAAGTATTAGAGTTTCAGCTTCAACATCTGTCCTTCCAATTAATATTCAGGACTGATTTCCTTTAAGATGGACTGGTTGGATCTCCTCACAGTCCAAGGACTCTCAAGAGTCTTCTCCAACACCACACTTCAAAAGCATCAATTCTTTGGTGCTCAGCTTTCTTTATAGTCTAACTCTCACATCCATACATGACCACTGGAAAAACCATAGCCTTGACTAGACAGACTTTTGTTGGCAAAGTAATGTCTCTGTTTTTCAAATATGCTGTCTAGGTTGGTCATAACTTTCCTTCCAAGGAGTAAGCGTCTTTTAATTTCATGGCTGCAATCACTATCTGCAGTGATTTTGGAGCCCAGAAAAATAAAGTCAGCCACTGTTTCCACTGTTTCCTCATCTGTTTGCCATGAAGTGATGGGACAAGATGCCATGATCTTAGTTTTCTGAATGTTGAGATCTAAGCCAACTTTTTCACTCTCCTCTTTCACTTTTATCAAGAGGCTATTTAGTTCTTCTTCACTTTCTGCCATAAGGGTGGTGTCATCTGCATATCTGAGGTTATTGATATTTCTCCCGGCAATCTTGATTCCAGCTTGTGCTTCATCCAACCTAGCGTTTCTCATGATGTACTCTGCATACAAGTTAAATAAGTAGGGTGACAATATACAGCCTTGATGTACTCCTTTTCCTATTTGGAACCAGTCTATTTTTCAATGTCCAGTTCTAACTGTTGCTTCCTTACCTGCATAAAGATTTCTCAGGAGGCAGATCAGGTGGTCTGGTATTCCCAACTCTTTAAGAGTTTTCCACAGTTTATTGTGATAAACTGTTAAAGGCTTTGGAATAATCAAATTGTGAGCAATTAATTGTGAGCAATTAATTCCCCCATAATTTTTAAAAAAATAAATTTGTTTCAGTTGAAGTTCTTGCATTTGTGACACTTTCTGTTTAAACATGTCATTCACTTTCTAGCTCTGAGTAAATAAATTTCCCAAGAACATTCAGTTAATTGACCTTAAGCTGGGAATAGAACTTTTTCTTTCTTAAGATCCCAACATGAATTTGATGCCTTAATGGTTCCTGAATTTACCTTCTTTAATACTGCCATTTTGATTTTAATCCTGGAAATTTTTTACCTTTGTTTTTCCTATTCAGATCGAGGATTATGACAAATTTTCACTGATTGAAATATGTCCTAAGTAATTCAATGCACACACACACACACACACACACACACACATACACACACATATATAGCCAGCGCCTCTATGGGGCATTGGACATCTGTATGAGTTTTCATAACCAGCACTCCAACCTGCCAGGAAGGGGCCTAGAACTTGACACTGTATTATGAGTCTCTCAGACAAGTTCTACATTATTGCACGTGCCTGAGATCGCAACATCTTCTGCCCTTTTGTTGAACAAGAGAAGATAAACACACCCATGTTTATTTTCAGTGGCTTTCTGACATGATGATATATGTGTCCTGCAGAGACTTCCTGCTGTACTTGGTCTAAGTCTGTCAGCTCTGGTGAAGCATATTATAAGTCCTTATTGTGGCTTTTAATAAGATATTTTTAAAATAGGAAGCTATTAAGCCACCTGAAAATACATTTTAAGCTTCATTTTAAACTTCAGTTTGTGGGTTTGGGATTTTGCTGAGATTGAGTTTTCCTTTATCTCTCTTCAGCAGATCTGTTATATTTTCCTGATTAATTGTAATAGCTTTATTTCCTGATTCAGTACATTTATAATAACATTTCACATTCATGATCATTCATCACTCAAGAGAGAAGGGGCAACTTTCTTTTTCTAGATTGCGCATTATCAATTTAGCATAGTAAATAATCTGATATTCCTTCATTTTCAGACATATCTAGATAAGAAGTTAGATTGGCAAATTTCTATTTCCTCATTTCTACTGAGGCATGAGTAGGAAGGCTACTTGTATGTATTAATATTTGATTAATACATCAAATATTTGGATTCTTTGCAGGGTAAAACTTTTTTTCTGATTGGTAAATATATTTATTTACCAGACCAACTCTCAAGATTTTGCTTGGCCATGAAAGTTTTTGAAGGGAAAAAGGAGAAACAGTCTCAATTACTGAGTGCCCCATCAAGGTCAGAGAAGCCCCAGGAAGATGGTAGGTGCTGGAGCGGTAGCTGTGTGGCACTGAAACTTCTTTGAGGAGATACCCCAAGTCCAACGGCAAAAGAGAAACCCCAGCAAGACAGTAGGAGGGGCGAATTCGTGTTTAGAATCAAACGCAATTCCCGCCAGAGAGGCTCAGGGCTCAAACAAGCCTTGTGCACACCAGGGCCCAGAGACCTCACAGAGGCTGAGACAGAACTGTGTTTGAGCATCTCCTGTAGAGGTATGGATCAGCAGTGGACTGCCACAGGGGCAGGGGCTCTGGGTGCAGCAGACTTGGGTATGACATAAGCCCTCCTGGAGGAGGTCGCCATTAATCCCACCATAGAGCTGCCAGAACATACACAGGACTGGGAAATAGACTCTAAGAGAGCACAAACAGAACCTTGTTCTCACCAAGACCCAGGGGAAAGGAGTAGTGACCTCCACAAGAGACTGACCCAAACTTGCCTGGGAGTTTCCGGGAGTCTCCAGAAGAGGTGTGGGTCTGTGGTGGCCTGCTACAGGGTTGGGGGCATTGAGTGTAGCAGTACATGCATGGAACTTTTAGAAGGAGGTTGCCATTATCTTCATTACTTCCACCATAGTCTGGCCCCAGGTAAACAACAGGGAGGGAACATAGCTCCACCCATCAACAGAAAATTGGATTAAAGATCTACTGAGCATGACCCCACCCATCAGAACAAGACTCAGTTTACCCCTTGGTCTCTCCCATCAGGAAGCTTCCATAAGCCTCTTATCCTTCTCCATCAGAGGGCAGACAGAGTGAAAACCTCAATCCAAGAAAACTAACCAATCTGATCACATGGACCACAGCCTTATCTAATTCAATGAAACTATGAGCCATGCAATGAAGGACGACCCAAGACGGACGGGTCATTGTGGAGAGCCCTGACAAAATGTGGTCCCCAGGAGAAAGGAATGGCAAACCACTTCAGTATTCTTGCCTTGAGAACCCCATGAACAATATGAAAAGGCATAAAGATAGGACACTGAAAGATGAACTCCCCAGGTCAGTAGGTGCCCAATATGCCACTGGAGATCAGTGGAGAAATAAGTCCAGAAAGAATGAACAGATTGAGGCAAAGCAAAAACAACACCCAGCTGTGGATGTGACTGGTGATAGAAGCAAAGTCTGATGCTGTAAAATGCAATATTGCATAGGAACCTGGAATATTAGGTCCATGAATCAAGGCAAATTGGAAGTGGTCAAACAGGAGATGGCAAGAGAGAAGGTCGACATCTTTGGAATCAGCAAACTAAAATGGACTGGAATGGGTGAATTTAACTCAGATGAACATTATATCTACTATGGTGGGCAAGAATCCCTTAGAAGAATGGAATGGTCATCATAATCAACGAGAGTCAGAAATGCAGTACTTGGATGTAATCTCAAAAATGACAGAATGATCTCTGTTTCCAAGGCAAACCATTACTATCACAGTAATCCAAGTCTATGCCCTGATCAGTAATACTGAAGAAGCTAAAGTTGAAAGTGTCTATGAAGACCTATAAAACCTTCTAGAAGTAACAGCTAAAAATGATGTCCTTTTCATTATAGGGGACTGGAATGCAAAAGTAGGAAGTCAGGAAACACCTGGAGTAGCAGGCAAATTTGGCCTTGGAGTACAGAATGAAGCAGGGCAAAGGCTAATAGAGTTTTCCCAAGAGAACAGACTGGTCATAGCAAACACCCTCTTCCAACAACACAAAAGAAGACTCTACACATGGACATCTCCAGATGGTCAATACTGAAATCAGATGGATTATATTCTATGCAGCCAAATATGGAAAATCTCCACACAGTCAGGAAAAACAAGACCAGGAGCTGACTGTGGCTCAGATCATGAACTCCTTATTGCCAAATTCAGACTTAAATTGAAGCAAGTAGAGAAAACCACTAGACCATTCAGGTATGACCTAAATCAAATCCCTAATGATTATACAGTGGAAGTGAGAAATAGATTCAAGGAATTAGATCTGATAAACAGAGTGCCTGAAGAACTATGGATGGAGGTTTGTGACATTGTACAGGATACAGGGATCAAGACCATCCCCAAGAAAAAGAAATGCAAAAAAGCAAAGTGCTTGTCTGAGAAGGCCTTACAAATAGCTATGAAAAGAAGAGAAGCAAAAAGCAAAGGAAAGAGATACCCATTTGAATGCACAGAATAGCAAAGAATAGCAAGGAGAGATAAGAAAGCCTTCCTCAGTGATCAGTACAAAGAAATAAAGGAAAACAATAGAATGGTAAAGACTAGAGATCTCTTCAAGAAAGTTAGAGATACCAATGGAATATTTCATGCAAAGATGGGTACAATAAAGGACAGAAATGGTATGGACCTACCAGAAACAGAAGATATTAAGAGGAGGTGGCAAGAATACACAGAAGAACTATACAAAAGAGATCTTCATGACCCAGATAATCTCAATGGTATGATCACTCACCTAAAGTCAGACATCCTGGAATGTGAAGTCAAGTGGGCCTTTGGAAGCATCACTCCGAACAAAGCTAGTGGAGGTGATGGAATTCTAGTTGAGCTCTTTCAACTCCTAAAATACGATGCTGTCAAAGTGTTCCATTCAATATGCCAGCAAATTTGGAAAACTCAGCAGTGGCCACAGGACTGGAAAAGGTCAGTTTTCATTCCAATCCCAAAGAAAGGCAATGCCAAAGAATCCTCAAACTACTGCACAATTGCACTTGTCTTACACTCTATTAAAGTGATGCTCAAAATTCTCCAAACCAGGCTTCATCAGGACACGAACCATGAGCTTCCAGATGTTCAAGCTGGATTCAGAAAAGGCAGAGGAACCAGAGATCAAATTGCCAACATCCACTAGATCATCAAAAACGCAAGAGAGTTCCAGAAAAACATCTATTTCTGCTTTACTGACTAGCCAAATCCTTTGACTGTGTGGATCACAACAAACTGTGGATAATCCTTAAAGAGATGAGAATACCAGACCACTTGACCTGCCTCCTGAGAAATCTGTATTCAGGTCAGGAAGCAATGGTTAGAACTAGACTTGGAACATAAGAGACTGATTCCAAATAGGGAAAGGAGTACATCAAGGCTGTATATTGTCACCCTGCTTATTTAACTTATATGCAGAGTACATCATGAGATACGCTGGGTGGATGAAGCACAAGCTGGAATCAAGATTGCCAGGAGATATATCAATAACCTCAGATATGCGGATGACAACCACCCTTATGGCAGAAAGTGAAGAAGAACTAAAGAGCCTCTTGATAAAAGTGAAAGAGGAGAATGAAAAAGTTGGGTTAAAATACAATATTCAGAAAACTAAGATCATGGCAACTGGTCCCATCACCTCATGGGAAATAGATGAGGAAACAGTGACACGCTTTACTTTTGGGGGCTCCAAAATCACTGCAGATGGTGACTTCAGCCATGAAATTAAAAGACAGTTACTCCTTAGAAGAAAAGTTATGGCCAACCTAGACAGCATATTAAAAAGCAAAGACATCACTTTGCCAACAAAGGTCTGTCTAGTCAAGGCTATGGTTTTTCCATTAGTCATGTACGGATGTGAGAGTTGGACTATAGAGGAAGCTGAGCTGAAGAAATGATGCTTTTGAAGTGTGGTGTTGGAGAAGACTCTTGAGAGTCCCTTGGACTGCAAGGAGATCCAACCAGTCCATTCTGAAGGGGATCAGTCCTGGGTGTTCATTGGAAGGACTGATGCTGAAGCTGAAACACCAATACTTCGGCCACCTCATGCGAAGAGTTGACTCATTGGAAAAGACCCTGATGCTAGGAGGGATTGGGGGCAGGAGGAGAAGGGATGACAGAGGATGAGATGGCTGGATGGCACCACCGACTCGATGGACATGAGTTTGAGTAAACTCCGGGAGTTGGTGATGGACAGGGAGGCCTGGCATGCTGCAATTCATGGGGTCACAAAGAGTCGGACATGACTGAGTGACTGAACTGAACTGAACTGAAACAATCTGCCCCTGAGATTTGCAAGGTACAGAGACTATTCAGAGGGAAAGTTTGCTTTAAGTAGTCAGGCTGATGCTCAGATGGGACACAGTGGTACTGTCTTCCTTGGCCCTCCCCACTAAGGGAATAACTGGAGGCAGCCAGGTCACCAGCTCCCAGTACAAGGTCCATCAAAAGACTACCAAGGCCTGCCTCTTGCCCAGTGAAAGGATTCTTTCACTAGTGTTTCCATTATAGCTTTTCTGGGTCAAGGGGCTGAGAGCAGGAGGCAGGAAATCATGGTCTTTAACATGTTCTGGGAGCTCCCAGAGTCTGGCTGTGGAGAAACCATCCGTCCTCGTAATTTACTATCTTGTGTGAAGAAGGCAATTTAACTTATTTAGGGGGGGAAAAAAAACCCTAATATCAAAATAATGAAGCTTTCTCTCTTCCCATTTCTGAGCAGCCAGATGAGATAAAATGTACTCTAGCCCTGGAGGCAGAATGTCTGGTTTCCAGGCTGATTCCACCACTGACTCCTCTGTAAAGTTTATCAAATCAGTGGTCTTCTCTGTTTTCAAAACTACAAAATATTCTGTAAAGTATTTTCCTGATATTGGTAATATTTGAGGGGGGGTGCGGGTAATACATCTTTCTCTATTTTTCTGTTTATGCGACCTGATTAAATACCTGATTGGATACCATATTCAATGAGAAACATAAGAGATTTCCCAGGTAGCTCAACTGGTAAAGAATCTGCCTGTAATGCAGGAGACCTGGGTACGATCCCTGAGTTGGGAAGATCCCCTGGAGAAAGGCATGGCAACCCACTCCAGTATTCTTGCCTGGAGAATTCCATGGACAGAGGAGCCTTGTAGGCTACAGCCCATAGGGCTGCAAAGAGACAGGGACAACTGAGTGACTAACACTTTCAAAACACTAACTTTACAGAAAGAAAGAATTCTTGCCTTGCTAAAATGCAATGGAAATGGAAGAACATGAACTTCAGAAACAGACTAGGAGGGTTTAAATCCAGTTCCTCGCTGAATGACTTACAAGCTAGTTTATCTTGAAAGTTAATTAATTAAGGTCTTTGCTTCTCTGTTCCTGAGAAAATAAGGGTATCAGTTTCATCGTCTGTAAGATGGGATCTCTTTTTATAATGCTATTGTCACCTGCAAAGAGGGTTCAGTTTAGCATTAACTACTTAAAAACACCAATCTCTTGATTCAGTTCCATAGTGTATTCTCATAGGATATTTTGAAATGAAGATAACATAGGAAAAGTGTGGTACATATGGATTTTTAAGGAAAACTTTCAACATTTATGTATTTATGTGAAGATGGGAGCTTTTTCATGGTGAAATCTAAATTCTCTTTGGGTTTAAACAAATGTCAAATGAGGTAAAGTTAAATGTGAGCAAGTTTTCAATGGGAAAGATAAAAAGGAGATTAGCAATGGAGATCTGCTTTATTTATTTATTTTTCTTCTAAGCAATGTGAATTTGAGCCAAACATACAATAGCATTGAACCTCAATTCTCTTCCTCATAAATTGATTCTAGGATGTCATTTCCAAATCTTTGTGTTGAATAATCAATGTACCCCTCCAAGAGGATACAGATTGGATACTAAAACCCAGTTGGCAATATGAATTATTGAGCATTGGTTCAGCCCCACTTCTTTTTTCACTGAAATAGACACCTAGCAGTGGTCACCTCATCAGGCCTCTATCAAATGGATCACTGAAGGTACATCATGCCTCAGCAACTTGCTAACACTCTTCCCATTGACTGACCACTCCTCAAGGGGTACTTATTTGTGGTTTTCTCTTAGTTGGAAATAATCATTAGGAAATTTGTGTAATCTACTCACTAGGACCAGTGAACAAGAAAAGCAATTATAAACTTCTCTGTCACTGAGAACATAAGACTAAAACTGACCTGTAGCATGAACAATTTCCTAGAGCATTGGCTCAAAATTCTATTAAAGAGGAATTTCTTAATGCACAAAGAGTTTTCTTATTTTTGACAGTACTCATTGGGGTAGAAAATGGCACACTTTCCTCTAAGTCAGGAGTCTGGCCTTAGGAACTCCTAAGGAACCAGGCCATGCAGCAAGAGATGAGTGGTGGGCAAAGGAGCTAAGCTTCATCTGTGCTGGTAGCCACTCCTCACTGCTCTCATTACCGCCTGAGCCTTGCCTCCTGTCAGATCAGCGGCAGCATTAGATTCTCATAGGAGCGAGACCATGAAACCCGTCCCTGGTACAGGGTGGAGTGATTGAATTTCTGTCTCGTTAAACAAACAGAAAAGAGTCCTAAAACAGCCACATTATAGCAACTCATTCCTTAGAGGAGTAGTCAGCATGTAAATATATTCATCCTTTTTACTCACCAAGATAGTCTTAAAGATCCCATTAGCTTGAGTCAATTCTAGACAGTTTTTTCCAGACTATAAAACTTGTATTTGTAAAGGCTTTCTCTGGCCCTTTGAGAAATAAATATTTTATAACCCAGGAATGTGTTTTTCAAGGAACTGGAGCTATCTCTTTGAAATATAATTATGCAGGTAGATAGCAGCTCTATCTCCCAGTGTCTGTGGGAAAGTAGGAACCTCACTTGGATCTGCATCAATTAGCAGACACAGCTGGCCTGAACACATTGGCCAGACTCCCTGTGAAGGCCCTCCAGGACTTTGCCACTAGCTTAACCTGGCACTGACAATCCCGCCTACTTTTTGTTTCAGTGGTGATAACTTCAGTCTTCCTTCCCTCTTGTTTTACTTCCCTCTTCTATTACTCTCAAATAAAGTGCTCCTTGACTGTTTGACTAGTGGGATACATGTTTTCTTTTGCAATACTTTATGGCCATTGTAGTCCAAAGAGACAATACTTTAAAGAGTCCAAAGACTTGGATTTCTGCCCAACTGCTTAGGATCTATCCTAAAACAAATTGGTTAAACTCTGCATACCTTTTATTTCCTCATTCACAAATTGAAAGCCTCAAGAAGGATATAAAGAGAAATGTGATTCTTAAGTAAGTATATCTTTTAAAAAGCCAAAAACAAGGGATTTGTAGATATAACTTTAGACTAAAAATCATTCTGTATCTCAAAGACACCCTGAACAAAATGTAAATAAACAAATGACGGGGACATTATCCAGAATATATAACAGACTACCATAAGTAAATACAACCTAAAAAAAAAAAAAGTCATAGGATGTCCCTGGTGGTCCAGCAGTTAAGACTCTTTGCTTCCACTGCAGGGGGCACAAGTTTAATCCCTGTTTGGGGAACTAAGTTCCCACATGTCTTGCGGCACAAGACATGTGGGATTAAAAAAAAAAAGAATTCAGTAAGAACCCCAATTTGAAAAAAAAAAAGGAAAATTTTAAAAAAGTAGTGATGGAAGTTGATGTGTAATGAATGTGTGAAAAATTCTTAGCTTTATGAGGAAGCAGGGTAATTGTCAGTAAAAAAAGACTGTCAGTGGCCGAGTGTGTACAATGGCTGGGCACCCTAGATATGTTTAACTTAATGCTGACTTAAGAACTTCCACTTCTAACCACGCACCCCACTTCAAACCATGCACCTTCCTCCTGTCACTTCAGAGATCTTAAGATCAATGCCAAAATACATGGATAATAACCATTATTGTCATGACAAAAGAAGTTGCCAACCTTGAAAACAAGAGTCAGTGTACTTTCCAAAAAATACTGGACATGGAGATCTCATAAAACAAAATTTAGATTTAAAATTTGAAAAAAATATCAAGCACTTCTAAGTGTCAGAACTGTATCAGGTATTTTGATGCATTATTAATTATCACAGAAATAAATCTATTGGTATGTTTTTCATGTAAAGCAGAGTAGTGTGATTGCCATAGCCAAACATGAACATTTTATTAAAATTCCCCACCCATCCACTTCTCATATTAGGTATTTGAGTGTTAAAAACAGAATAACTTGTGTTCTTAGACACCAGTGTCTTAACCTTTTGCATCGATTATAACCAAACACTACAGATTGGGTGGCTTATAAGCAACAGAAAGGAAATAATGCAGACTTTGTAGAGATTGCCAGCGCTGGCTGCTGAGGTATAGAAACTGATAGTAGTATATAATAACTCTGTGGCTGTCAACAAGTTCCTTGAACTCTTCCATGAGACATAGTGAGCTGAGCTTTCTCTTCTGTGGGCCGTGGGAAGGTCAAGAAGAAATACACATGACTGACACTATTTATCTGCCTGGAGTGATCTATGTTTACACATTTCTGGTAGATCTGGAGATAGGCTTTAGGGGATTTTGAATCATAAATAGCATATGTAAGTTGGAGCCTGAGAAAATATTATTTACTAAATACTTTTGATCAAAAATTTTAAAAAAATTGTCTTAAATAAGGAGAAAAGGTAGTAAAATTTGTTTTTTTAAAATCATTTAACTATTAGCCCATGAGTAGTAGAATTAACATTTGATTCATTTTTCCTAGTAATTGGGGTGAATGTGCTTTGATTCATTCACATTTTCTGGCAGAGTCCACTCTGTGATGCTGTCTGGAATTGGATGGAATTGGATACTGTCCCAGCATAAGAGCAAAGGGAAGTGGTTCATACAAGGATCACATTCAGAATGCTGGCTTTATAAGCATCTTTATTTTTCCCAGTGGGGAAACTAATAACTCATGGACTAATAAATGTCACAAGTGAGAGAGCTTCCAGGCAAAATATTTCTAGTGTTGTTATAGAATTTCCTAAAATTGTCACTAACTAGACTCATTTGACTCTCTCTATCCTTACTGCTGGCCTTAGGCACAGGCATTTTCCAAGCTGTTTGGATAAAGGATCTTCTTGTGTTTGATGGTAAATTGGGAAATATCTAATTAGTTTTATCTGTGGGAGAGGCAAGCTAGGACTTTTTTGATCTGGTGACCTGGTGAGTGGATTTACAGCTAATGATGCTGCAGAGACTGTGATTAGCTTTGTCCTCTCTAACCTCCAAACTTCTCCCACACACCAACCAGATGTTTAGGCAGATGACATCCTGAGCTGCTCAGTGACCCCCTTCTATAGCTCAGCCAGCTCCCACTGCCAGGTGAGGAATAGAAGAAGCCCAACTGCCGCTTGGTCTTACACCATCTGTTTTATATATGATGGCTTGTAGAAGTTGACTATTCTCTTCATAAGTAAGCAAGGGGCAGGGTACTAAGTAAGAAAACAGATCATTGCTAAGCATAGGCAAGTTACAAAGGAAAAAGCTTATCTCCGTTTTGTAAAAGAAATAACTGATTCTTAGTTCAGCCTTGGGAGTAGGGGAAAAAATAAGCCTGCACCCCCCAGGTAGAGTCTGGCTCAAATTCTATCTCTTTAACTTACTAGCTGTATGATCTTAGAGAGCTTATTTAATCTCCTTGGACTTCAGCTTTCTTCTCTTTAGAAATGGGGATTATAATAATCCAGAAGTGTTGTTAGGAGGATTTTCTATTTCTATTATCGGATAAAGACTGAGCCGCAATTTCATTTAATACGGATGAGTGATGGGAAGCCAAGAGCTGAAGTGTTTAGTTTTCCTCTGTTTACTGTCACTCACTTAGCCTTTGGCACGACCTTTGGTTTTCTTAAAAACCCTCTGTGTTTCTGTCGATCCAGCTAAGCACTGTGACTGTTTTTCACAAGATCTGGGATTTTTACCCATTTATGTTTACAAAATGTAGCAGCAGCAGGAGAAGCTTAATTGTGCAACTTCACACTTAAAGTGTGGTTTGGTAAACAAAAATTCTATCTGAAATTTCATTCTTGGCAACAACAGTATTGTGGAGAGCAAGGCTTTTGTACTTTAAAATAATTTCAGAAGAATTCCTTATTACTCTAATGTCATTGTTTATGCTTTGCAATTTATGATCTTCAAAGTGCACAGTGTTTATTACCTATTCAATCTTTATCCAACAGGATAATTACTTACACTTCTCAGATGAGGAAAAGGAAGTTCAGAGAGGTTGTGACTTAACCAACCATGGAGTTCATATTTGGATGTGTCTACTGATTTCCAACCTTGTATTGAACTGTCCATACTGAGCTCCATAAAGATGATACCGCATCTTAAGATTTGGTGATAAAAAGGTCAATAATACCAATTAGATGTCTTCCAAGTTCATCCCCAACATTTTCCTGGTGTTTTCAAAATAACAAGAATAAAGAAACATTTCTCTTTATCTCTTAGTATAAATGAGTGATCATATGTTAACACTTCCTTATCTAAAACAAATCAGTTTTATCTTGAGTTCTCCTTGCCATTCCATATAGTAGTTTTAGATACATTTTTTTTGAATATGTTTACAAGAAGTAGTATTTCACTAAATCAACTCTCTAGTAACATAATCCAATAACCTCATTTCACTTGTATTGTTAGAGGAATTAATTGGACCTGCACAGCCACCTACTAAATGTGTTGGTTTATGCAAAGAGTAAATCCAATTTCCTCTATAAGCATATCTACAGGAGGAGAACAGACAGGATACTGCATGCAAATGCAAAGTGTAATTAAGTCCAATTATCTGCTCTCATGAGGTAAATAATTAAGAAAATGCCATTAATTTATTTAAATATAAATTATTTTGTATGTATGATGCAAATGTTATATATTTATATAATCATACATGATACAGCATATATGGATTATATATGCATATTTGTATACATATATATAAATTTATGTATGGCCTATAAACATACATATGTATATATCATATCAAGAAAAAGAAACATGATAAAATGTTTAGCACAATTGAGTTCAGCCCAAATCAACAGAATGGACTTCACTTGCTCCTGGCCCATAATGCCTCCTATACATTATCTCTAAGAACTTAATTAGTCTAAGAATAAAGGAAGATTTTTGCATGTTTGATTTCATTCTGTAGTTTTTCCTGTGGGTACTTCAGCATAAATCTCTGAAGTATAAGATAATATATTCAGATAGCAATGCCTTAAAATTGGTGCAGCTGAGATCAGTAGGTACTTTGTATAGTAGAGTAAACTTGAGTCTACTGATTTTTTGTCACATCCTGTGATTCATTGGTTTTAGATCTTGGGAAAGTCATGAAATAACTGTAAAACACACATTTTTGTTTGTGGAAAGCTAACAATTGTGTTTATTTATCTGATAGTAAGTAAAGGGCTTCCCTGGTAGCTCAGACAGTAAAGAATCCTCCTGGAATGCAGGAGACCTGGGTTCCATCCCTGGGTTGGGATACCCTGGGGGAGGGCATGGAGACCCACTCCAGGATTCTTTCCTGGAGAATCCCCATGGACAGGGGAGTCTGGTGGGCTCCAGTCCTTGGGGTCACAAAGAGTTGGACACGACTGAGCGACACAGCACAGCACACATCAGATAGATAGGTCATGCAAGGTTTAAATGAGAATTTACTTTTGAACTGCAAAGCATTACACATAAAGGAACCAGTTTGAGGTTAAATTAAATAAAAATAATGTTACAAGTATAAAAGAATATGTTGATTAACTTCAGTGAAAAAGCTGTTTTCCATCATTCTGGAACATTGCACCCTAACAATAAATATGCTAATGACAAATCTTCAAGAAGAGTTCATTAAACAAGGTACTTTCTGTGGAGCATTTTCTTATAACATTTTGTTAATTAGATTCTAGTTATTGTAACTTTTAAATATGCCTCAAAAATTGGCCTTTCCAGCAATTCAATTGATTGTCATTTTAATTAATCTAAATTAGTGAGCTAGTGTTCTAATCATTTCAGTGCCTGATTTGACAAGCTTCAGATCTAGAAACCTATGTTGAAATATAAACTCCTCTGCCTTCTAGAAACAATAAAAGGTACTCCTGTAAATTTGGTGAATTTCTTCTTTCTCTAAGAAATTACTTTAAGTAAAATGTTAGAGAGATGAAGCAATGGTCTTTTTTGGGTTTCCCTGGCAACTGGGCATTAATGAATCCACCTGCTAATGCAGGAGATGTAGGTTTAAACCCTGAGTTGGGAAGATCCCCTGGAGAAGGAAATAGCAACTAACTCCAGTATTCTTGCTTGGGAAATCCCATGGACAGAGGAATCTGGCTGGCTACAATCAATGGGGTCATGAAGAGTTAGACACAACTTAGCAACTGAGCAACAACAATGGTCTTTTCACTTCGTGCTCACTTATAGCAATGTATGGGAGACAAATTCCTGTCATTTATACTACATGCACTGGGTCTGCACTTGCATCATGGTGTATATATATGTGTGTGTATGTGTGTGTTATATGTATTTGTTGTTGTTCAGTTGCTAAGTTGTGTCTGACTCTTTGTGACCCCATGGACTATAGTGCACCAGGCTTCCCTGTCCTTCACCATCTCCCAGAGCTTGGTTAAACTCATGTCCATTGAGTCAGTGCTGCCATCCAACCACCTCATCCTCTGTTGCCCATTTCTCCTCCTGCCCTCAATCTTTCCCAGCATCAGAGTCTTTTCCAATGAGTTTGGCTCTTCACATCATGTGGCCAAAGCATTTTAGCTTCAGCTTCAGCATCAGTCCTTCCAATGAATATTCAGGGCTGATTTCCTTTATCAACACATATATCAGTGAGTCTAAGTAAGGAGTATATAACCTTGGCACTTATCTTTGGAGTTTGTTATTCAATGTTTTTCACATAAGTGATGCTAAATACCACCTTTGTAAGACCTATTCCCAGATTGTGTTTACAAAGAGTGCATCGAGCATTGTGGCTCAAGTTTCAGGTACTAGAAGGAAAGTTATTGTTAATTCATAGTACTGAATATCATAATTATTATGACTGTTTTACAAATGTTAAACTCTACTTAAAAAATTTTAAACAATGCATAATCAAAGGAGGTAATGTGTGGACAGAAGGAGACAAAGGAGATAACAGTGGACAGAAGAGAACTGGTGGTGAAGAATATTGTACTAGTGCAGGCATATTATAGGAGGAGATATAAATTGAGACTTGGTAGTTCATAGGATTTAAACAAGTTAAAATGTAGGAGAACCATTCAGGTTGAAATTTAGGGGTAGACATGTTAATGGGTTTGGTTAAGTATGTTTATTTTGCTTCTCTCTTCCTTTAATGTTTTTTTTTTTGTTTGTTTGTTTGTTTTTTTGGTAGAAAGTTAAATCCAAATCTGTGATTACACATATGGAACTCCTTCACTTTCCTTCAACATTTCATAATTTTTTTTTTTCATTCTCCCAGAACAGTCTTGTTCTACTCCTCCCTCTGTGAATATCTTCCTTCTCTGCACTTCCAGCATGAAGATGAGGCTTTGTAGAGGCCAGGGATTAAAGTCTTCAGAATTGAAAAATCCTGAGTTTTAATCATGGCCTTCTACTCACTCACTGGTGATCTTGGAAAAAACATATTAATTTTATGTGCCTTAGTTTTTTTATATGTAAAGTGGGCTTAATAACTCAACATTAAGTAAGATAGTATACTCGAGTGCTTGCACAATCACTAGTACATGTTAACGGCCTAAGTGAGTAAAACTTGTTATTATTACCCATAAAATATCACACTCCTTATTCAGGAAGTCATTCCTGAATATTCACTGGAGAGACTGATGCTGAAGCTGAAGCTCCAATCCTTCGGCCACCTGATGCAAAGAACTTACTCATTGGAAAAGACCCTGATGCCCTGATGCTGGGAAAGATTAAAGGCAGGAGGAGAACGAGGTGACAGAGGACAAGATGTTTGGATGGCATCACTGACTCAATGGACGTGAGTTCGAGCAAGCTCCGAGAGTTGGTGATGGATGGGGAAGCCTGGCATGCGGCAGTCCGTGGGGTCTCAAAGAATTGGACATGACTGAGCGACTGAACTGAACTGAACTATGCTGAAATTAAAAGCATAGTGAAGTATCTTATGTACATACCTCAATACATTTTTCATATGTAATCAACTGGGTAAACACAAAAACATCAAGGTATAGACTATTTCCAGATGCCCACAAAGTCGCGATGTCTGTTTAAGTCAGTACTTCCACAGAGGTCGCCAGGGAACCAGAAACAGAGCATAGGTGCTTTTGCGACTCCTGTGCTGTGTGTCCTGTCTCATCTCCCCCGGTTAATACAGAGCTAGAGATCCGAAACTCGTCCAGCTGCTATTGTGTCTCTATCCTCAACTTCAGCTTTTAAATTCTGGACCAGGTATATATTTAGCTTTGTGATGAAGGGCACAACCTTCTGCAGTAAACCAGTGTCATAGAAGGTGGAAGCTTAGAGGCACTGAGAGACTAACATAGATTCTAGTTCCCAAGGGGTACCAAGCTCAGCCTTGAAGGTTCCTACCTGCCATTTCTTACTCCTTCAAGTTATGCCTGACCCTGTGGACTTCAGTTCCCAACACCTGACACAGAAATAACCACCTCATAGCACTGTTTAACCAGTTCCTATCATCCATCATAGCTCAGTTGGTTAAGAATCTGCCTACAATGCAGGAGACCCCGGTTCAATTCCTGAGCCGGGAAGATCTGCTGAAGAAGGGATAGGCTACCCACTCCAGTATCCTTGGTCTTCCCTTTTGGCTCAGCTGGTGAAGAATCCACCTTCAATGTGGGAAACCTGTGTTTGATCCCTGGGTTGGGAAGATCCCCTGGAGAAGGGAAAAGCTACACACTACAGTATTCTGGCCTAGAAAGTTCCATGGACTATGTAGTCCATGGGGACCCAAAGAGTTGGACACAACTGAGCAGCTTTCACTTTCATCATCTCTTAAAGTCAAACTCCAATCATAAATTATTTGTGAGTGAGTGTATATATATGTCTGTGTTTGTATGTGTGTATTTCACGACGTCTAGTAGTTCTGCTTCTGTGTTCTAATCCTGACATATAAATAGTAATGGCAAGGTAGTCTTAGGCTGAGGGCTTAATGCTTAGACTCTTAATAATATAGGATTTCATAAAAAGCAGGAAACCACACATCAGAAAATTAAGAGAAAGACTCCTGAAGGAGGGAAATTTGGAATCAGGCCTTGGAATGTGGGAAAGAATTAAGGTATAGAGAAGAACCAATGACACAATACAACAGAGATGCAACAAGGTTGCAGTAATTATTTTGTGTGTTGTTACTAGATTTTTTATTGAGGTATAATTGATGTAAATTTAGCAACTGAACAACAGCAACATAGCATAAAATATGTATGAGTTATAGATATAAACATAGTCATTCACAATTTTTAAAGGTTATACTCCATTTATAGTTATTATAGTGAAAGTGAATGTCACTCAGTCCTGTTTGACTCTTTATCCAGGACAAAATACTGGAGTGAGTAGCCTTTCCCTTCTCCAGGGAATCTTCCCAACCCAGGGATCGAACCCAGGTCTCCCACATTGCAGGTGGATTCTTTACCAGCTGAGCTGCAAGGGAAGCCCAAGAATAATGGAGTGGGTAGACTATCCCTTCTCCAGCGGATCTTCCCGACCCAGCAATCGAACCTCGGATTCCTGCATTGCAGGCAGATTCTTTACCAACTGACCTATCGGGGAAGCCCATAGTTATTAAACATATTGGCTATATTTCCCCATGCTATAAAATGTATAACATATCACAGACTCGGAAACAACTGAGCAACTGAACTGAACTGAATAAAATATATCCTTGAAGCTTTAGTTTAGTTCAGTTCAGTCACTCAGTCATGTCCAACTCTTTGAGACCCCATGGACTGAAGCACACCAGGCTTCCCTGTCCATCACCAACATTTGAAGCTGGCTCAAACTCAGGTCCATTGAGTCAGTGATGCCATCCAACCATCTCATCCTCTGTTGACCCCTTCTCCTCCCGCCTTCAATCTTTCCCAGCATCAGGGTCTTTTCAAATGAGTCAGTTCTGCATCAGGTGGCCAAAGTTTTGAAGCTTCAGCATCAGTCCCTCTGATGAATATTCAGGACAGTTTTCTTTTAGGATTGACTGGTTTGATCTCCTTGCAGTCCAAGGGACTCTCAAGTGTCTTCTCCAACACCACAGTTCAAGAGCATCAGTTCTTCAGCTCTCAGCTTTCTTTATAGCCCAACTCTCACATCCATACATGACTGCTGGAAAAACCATAGCTCTAACTATATGGACCTTTGTTGGCAAAGTAATGTCTCTGCTTTTTAATATGCTATCTAGGTTGGTCATAGCATATTAGCAAAAGATTGGTCCTTTTCTTCCAAGGAGCAAGAGTCTTTTAATTTCATGCCTGCAGTCACCATCTGTAGTGATTTTGGAGTTCAAGAAAATAAAGTCTGTCACTGTTTCGATGGTTTCCCCATCTATTTGCCATGAAGTGGTGGGCCTGGATGCCATGATCTTAGTTTTTTGAGTGCTGAGTTTTAAGCCAGCTTTTTCACTGTCCTCTTTCACTTTCATCAAGAGGCTCCTCAGTTCCTCTTCGTTTTCTGCCATCAGGATGGTGTCATCTGCATATCTGAGGTTATTGATATTTCTCCCAGAAATCTTGATTCTAGATTGTGCTTCATCCAGCCCAGCATTTTACATGCTGTACTCTGCATATAAGTTATATAAGCAGGGTGACAATATACAGCCTTGATGTACTCCTTTCCCTGTTTGGAACCAATCTGTTGTTCCATTTTTGCTTCTAACTGTTGCTTCTTAACCTGCATACAGATTTCTCAGGAGGCAGGTCAGGTGATCTGGTATACTCATCTCTTGAAGAATTTTCCACAGTCTTTTGTGTTCCACACAGTCAAGACTTTGGCGTAGTCAATAAAGCAGAAGTAGATGTTTTTCTGGAACTTTCCTGCTTTTTCTATGATTATACCTAGTAGTTTGTAACTCTTGATACCTTAGCCCATCTGTTCCCTCCCTCCTCCTTCTTCCTACTGACAGCCACAAGTCTGTTTTCTATAAGTCTACTTATGTTTTGTTATGCTCACTATGTTTTACTTTTAGATCCCACTATAAGCGATATTACACAGTATTAGTCTGTCTTATTTCACTTAGCAAAATACCTTCAAAGTACATCCTTATTATTTCAAATGACAGATTTTCATTATTTTTTGTGACTGAGTATTATTCCATTGTGCATAAGTACATATATGTGTGAATGCCGAGTTGCTGCTCTCATGTCTGACTCTTTGCAGCCCCATGTACTGTAGCCTGCCCTGCTCCTCTGTCCATGGGAGTCTCCAGGCAAGAATACTGGAGTGGGTGCCATACCCTTCTCCAGGGTGTGTGTGTGTGTGTACATAGCACATATTATTTATCCATTCATCTATTGATGGTCACTTAGGTTGTTTCTATATCTTGGCAATTACAAATAATGCTGCTATGAACATTAAAGTTCAGGTATCTCTTCAAAATAAGTGTTTTTATTTTTTTCTGGATAGATACCCAGGAGTTGAATTTCTAGATCAGGTCATATGTTAGTTCTATTTTTAGTTTTTTGAGTAACCCCTTTGAGTGTGACTCAGCTACTAAACAACCACCACACTGTTTTCAATAGTGACCGTACCAACATACATTCCCACCAACAAAGTATGAGGATTCCTTTTTCTTCACATCCACACCAATAGCATTTGTTATTTGTTTTCTTTTTGATGATAGCCATTCTGACAGGTATGAGGTAATGTTGCACTGTGGTTTTAATTTGGGTTTCTCTGATAAGTAAGTGTTGAGTATCTTTTCATGTTTCTATTGACCATCTGTATGCATTCTTCAGAAACATTTTCCTTTAGGTCTACTATCCATTTATAAATAGTTTTATGTTGAATTGTAAGAGCTTTTTATACATTTTGAATATTAACCCTTTATCAGTCATATTTGGAAAAATTTTCTCTCATTCAGTAGGCTGTCCTTTACCTTTTAGATGGTTTACTGTAATATGCAAAAGCTTTTAGGTTTAACTATGTCCCATAGTTTTTGAGACCTCATAGTTTTTGTTTGCTTTTGTTTTTATTTCCTTTGCTTTAGAAAATAGACCAAAAATATTGTTATGATTTATGTCAAAACCACTACAATATTGTAAAGTAATTAGCCTCCAACTAATAAAGATAAATGAAAAAAAAAAAAGTGTTCCATATGTTTTCTTCTAGGAGTTTTATGATTTTAAGTCTTATATTTATGTATTTATTCCTCTTTGGGTTTACTTTTGTGTATGGTGTGAGTTCATCACGGGAGGACTTTCGTTAATCATGTCTAAAATTGTAGCACACGATTTCTGCTGTCTTCATTGTTCAGAACTCAGGCACATGGTCAAACTTACAGCAAGAGGGTCTGGGAAATAAAGAGTAACTTTACATCCAGGGAAAAGAAAAAAAAGTGGTTTTGCTGAGCACCTAGAACCTGTGCTTCTCATGATATCTTATTTTCATCAGTGAATCCTTTTACCTCATTCTTATTTTTTTAAATTTCTCTGCTCCAAATGAGCATAAAAGTTGTCACAATTATTCAAGATCAAGAACTCCACCTTTTATACATCACAATCAAAACATTAACTGTGTTTTTTTCATGGACATATTTTATCCCAAGAGTAAAATTGATTGCACAAGCTACTATAGCTGTTTGCTGATCTGAGACTGAATTTTGTCATATTTCAAAGAAGAGTTGTCATCTGATCTAGGAACAGTTTAACTAATTTGCAATACATTTGTATTTTTCTGAAAATGCAGTACCTGTTATTAGTAATAGTCTTGCTTAACCACTCTTAATAAATCCCTGAATAACAGTGATCTGACTATAATCCCTTTATTTATCAATTGCATGCCTTGTACTTCACTGGAACTTCATTTTACACATAAATCTTAAAACAAATCAATGAGCATGTGCTGTTTTTTTTTTTTTTTCTATTTTAATGTTCAGTGGCCCAGGAATTTGAATCATTTTTTAGCTTTTTAAATCACACTATTTATGCAGACAATAATTAATTCCTTTCATACCTTAGTGGACAGGTTTTTTGGGTTTTTTTAACGTCATCATTATAAAATTTCTTCGGTCACCCTAGACAAGCAATTTGCATATTTTTTGTTACCTGAACAGTCATTGATATGAGAGTCGGTATTCATTATATATATATCAGCCTTCCCAGGTAGCTCAGTGGTAAAGAATCTGCCTGCCAAAGCAGGAGACTCAGGTTCAATCATGGGTCAGGAAGATCCCCTGGAGGAGGAAGTGGCAACCTACTCCAGTACTCTTGCTTAAAAAAATTACCATGAACAGAGGAGGCTAGCAGGCTACAGTCCATGGGGTTGCAAAGAGTTGGACATGACTGACCACATACACACACAAATTCATATATATCCAAAATGTGTGGCACAGTGAGATTTTATGGTTATGCCCTCTGTAAATGAAAAGTACATATTTTGTATGATTATTTGGCCTACTCTAATTAATGAGCTTTAATAGTTTGTGATTTATAATTGACAAGATAGGAAAGATGGAATTAATAATTTCCCTGGGTAAAAAAAGAGAAGGTTTTGTTGTAACCCCAGAAATGAGTTGGAATTATTGGTCTTCAAAATGCTAATTAAAGTTATGTTAAGGAGTCAGAAAGTAATATGTCTATTTTTTCTTCAGAAAGTATTTTCATGAGTCCTTTGTTAATACCTATGACTTATCACCGAGGTAAGGTGACATTTGAAGATTCTCAAATTATTTGTGGATTATTCTAAATCCAAACAAGGTTACACATTAATTAGTAGAGATATCTTAATTGAATTGATAGAAAATGCTCATTCATCAACTTTAATCTTGGATGCCATTACTGAAAAACACTGTGGTGCATGATAAAATAAATTTTATTAGTCCTGGATTTCTTCTGACTAAGACAGTTGCAGTACAATATTTGGTGTGTGTGCCAGTGTCTGTAAAAAGTATTATTAGTAAAATGTGAATGTATAAAGCCCATCACAATTTTGTAGGCCCGTCTGGACAATTGATTAAGTTCCACATTCTGGCATTCACAGGAAGTGGAGGTTGGGTAAGCTTATTCTGACCACTGAGAAGTCCTGGTTTTTCTAGACACTTGGAGGTACTGAAGGGTGTTTTGTCCATGACTTTCTGTCAAGTGTAGATGTACTCTTGGTGCCCTGGAAGCAGCACAGCTGCAGGACTGCCCGGGGCTGTGGTTGACCTGTGAGCTGGGCTGCTTGGTACATTTACTGTGGCCTCAGGACATCTGGGCTGAGAGAGAGGGTCTCTGGTCTCACACTCTCTGGATCACTGCCACATTGTACAGGGGAAAATGGGACCCTGAAGATAAAGAGCAAAAAAGCTCTAGTACATCATTTGACTTTGCTAGATATCTACTCTAATAACCAATCTGCTTTTAAAAATATTCTTATATGCTTTCTAAAAATAAACTCTTTTTAAAGAACTACTGTAAACATTCATCTGTTTTTATTAACTCTATTGCATTTCCTGGGATTTCACCTCAGAGGAGTTTGGGGGCCACAGTAAATAGTTGAATTTCTAAATGACTAAATATGTGTTGAAACTATCATTTTTGGCCCCACATGAAGGTGACACAATTACCCATTGTGAATTCACAGTGAATTACTCTTAAAATTGTGATTAATACATCTAATTATCTTTTGGGGAGAAGTAAATTCCTACTATCGGAGAAGGAAATGGCAACCCGCTCCAGTACTCTTGCCTGGAAAATTCCATGGATGGAGGAGCCTGATAGGCTACAGTCTATGGGGGTCACAAAGAGTTGGACATGACTGAGCGACATCACTTTCTTTCTTTCTATAGTTCCTTTTGGAGAAGGACATGGCAACCCACTCCAGTGTACTTGCCTGGAGAATCCCATGGATGGAGGAGCCTGGTGGGCTGCAGTCTATGGGGTTGCAAAGAGTCAGACACGACTAAGCAACTAACACACACACACAAATTCCTACTGTGCACTCAATATCAGTAGCTTCCTAATTATATATGAAACTTCTAGGATTCCACCAATAAAAGATCCCCTACAAGTCTCACTTAAGGGCAGGGCTATCTGTATTTTGGAATGAATGAATCTGGGACCTTAACCACTATTATTTTTCACTATTCTTCTGAAAATATCTTGAGACTTTTAAGAGATCTCAGGTTCTGCTACAGCTACAATTTATAAATTAACATGTCCTTGTGGCATATTGTTAGTTGGGTTCTTACAGCTATTAATGTTAATTTGTTGTTGTTGTTCAGTCACACAGTCTTGTCTGACTCTTGATGACCCCATTGACTACAGTGCACCAGGCTTCCCTGTCCTTCACCATCTCATGGAATTTGCTCAAACTCATGTCCATTGAGTCAGTGATGTCATCCAACTATCTCATGTTCATTAATGACTGTTAACACACAGAACATATTTTTCTCTAGTAAATCAGTCCTCAAAAAATCAACTTTTCACAGCAAATCAGTGTCAAGTTGGGAAGGAAAGTCTAGACTCTAATGACTAAGATCTGTGCTAAATTGATTAGAAATTGTTGCTACCTTCAATGTTTCTTTTTTCTTTTCATTCACCAGTTTTCACTACAGGAGAAGAATGTTTGGTTCATGTTCATGTTTCAGTTGTTTGTTCTCTGTATCATTTGTTTTATATGCTTTACATTTGCTTTCATAGAAATCATGGCATCTAGGTAATACTATTCTCATTTTGTGAAAATGTGTATCTGAGGCTCAGAGATATCAAATCACATCCCAAAGGTCACCATTATCAGCATAGCAGAGTCCGAATTCAAAGCAAAACCAAGACTTCAAAGCCCCCCTATTGCCTTTTGGCCCAGCTATAACTGGTGATTGCCCACTTCATGTGGAAATCTGAATCCATGTTGGGTTAAAGAAGAATGGCTGAGAGAGAGGGTAAAAGTGGAGCTGAGGAAGAAATGAAATGCCATGTCCAAATGATGATAGAGAGCAGGGTAGAATGCAAGAGGAATGAAAGTAAGGGCCAATGGCTATATAAAGTCTACCTGTCTTATTTACCTAATGCTGCCTTGATGAGGACATGGAGAAAGAAAACTCGTTTGATGCAGTGCTGCTTGTTTCAAACCTTTCTGTGCTCTCCTGTATTCTCTTGTTCTCTGTATTTTAGGTTATTACAACAAAATAGGGATGAATGTTATTAAAGAAAAACTGCACTGAACAGAGTTAAACAGGCAAGGAAGATGTTATTCGTGACTACTGCAGTAGGCAAAAGAGATTGAACTCAGTTTCACTGAAACAAATGGTAGTAGGGTTTTTAAGTGCTAGGGTAGCTAGTGGAAAAGTACTGGGGGCAGGGGCATGAAGATAGGAAGTTGGTCAATGTGATCAAGATCATCTGTGTTTGCTCATTGGTATTTATCAGTTATTAGGTTCCTGTCTTTCCCTGGATACTGGGAGAGAGAGACTGTATCTTTCTCAAGGATTATACTTCAAAAGCTAACTACCAAGTCCTTGAGCTAGACCTTCCTGGGTTGTAAAACTGGGCAGATCCTCTAAACCTCAAAGCAGTACAGAAAAAATTTACATTTGCAAATTTTCTAAAGTAAATGTTCTAAGAAAGGAGAGGCCAGCGGTTTTCTGTCAGGAAGAAATCGGTTTAAACTTTCATCAAGCTGAAGAGAATGTTAGGCCAGAGTGACCAGCATCTTTCAGCACAATGCTGTTCTTGTCTTGAAGACTGAAAGGACAGATGATAATCATAGAGAAATTTTATTTTAAATAGTTATGTCAAAAAAAATAAACTACCTTATTGAGTTGAAAGGGATTATCTCCAGGGAAACAAAGTGTGAGGAGGAGAGAGATGGAAAAGGAAATAGCTAAGATTGTTACTGTTTTGATTAATAAAATTGGCACAATATACCATTTAAAAATAAATGCTTGAAATAATTTGATAAAAAGTTGTAATAATACTAAAAAAAATAACAACTGTTAGGCAGTTAAAATGAATACAGAACACTGTCAAGGGGAAGTAATGGATCCTAGCGGCTCTTGCCTTGAGATATGAGCGCTGTATCATGTCCAGAGTCCTGGTACATTGTGACCATTCTGAGATGCACCCACAGGAAGGTTCAGCTCCTGTCACGAGTGAATTCTCAAGATGTGACTACAGGACTTAACTTATTCCCCTATAGCAGTAAGTCATTGCCAGGCTAGTTCTCCCACCATCTAATATATTTGTGGTCAACCTTCAACCATTTCAGTTACATGACAATGTCTAGGAATAAGAATTGATTTTAGACTAAATAGAATGAAATCCAATTAGGAAAGTAAGTCATCTATAACTAAAATAAGTCAAATAAAAAGGATTCCCCTGAATCTAACAGTTCCCATCAAGTAGATGTAAGCCTGTGGCACCATGGTTGTCAGATTTGGAATCAATGAATCAGGAGTCCATTTCTGGCTCCTTAAAGGAAAGTGGTGCAGTAGAGTATAATAAGCATGAATGTTGATGAATTACACAACAAAGCACACCAATTTAGAACTGGTTATCTGAGTTTATCATGTATAATATGTCTTAGTTGGGTTACTCAGAAGTATGCCTAGACCAGAACTTCAGGGCAAAGTGTTTATTTGGAATATTAAAGAAACTGGAGGAAACTGAATTGAATGCATGCAGCATTGTAATCTCCTGCTGTGCAGTAATCAAATAATCCCTCTGGGTAAACGCTGTTACCTTGAAAATATTATACTGGAAGATAGATATTTGAAAAATGATCTATAAGGATATGAGCAGTGAAAATGAACTTTAGGTATTATAGGAAAATTAGAGCAGAAAGCAAACATCCCAGGGACTGGGGAGCCAATATTGGTATCTATCAAGAGGCAATGCTATCCATCTCAGTATATTAAGCAGAAGTATAAATACTGAAACATTCATGAAGAGAAAGGAAAGCAGAGAAGCCCAGTTATAACTGAGAGCTCTAGTTGGTATGTATACTGTGCTGACAGGAGAAAAGGGCAAGTAGAAAAAGATACACACAAGGACAGTTTTTTATGTTTACATTTGTTTTCTTGTGTTTATAAAGTTTCACTTACAACATTACAATACCAGGAAATAAAAAAATAGAACCATACTGTATTTCATATATTTGAACAAGCAAATAATAAATAGAAACAGCAAGAACTTGGAATATAAACAGGAACACATGAATCTGTTTCAAATGAGCAGTATAAACAGATTAGAGATGGGGAATAATTCTGGAATACAATACTTGGTTTACCCTCAGGCGAGATGGGGAATAATTCTGGAATACAATACTTGGTTTACCCTCAGGCTAAAGACAAAAAAAAAAAGTATGTGTGTGTGTGTGTGTTTAATGCCTCTGGTTGCTAGATTTGTTTTCCTTAAGAGCATGCGTTAGTTGTTCTGAAATGACATAGTGTATCTCTTAGAATTGAGCATTTAAGTGACTCTATTGTGAGAAAGGAAAATTAGTCTCATTTTGTCAGAAAATAAAATTTTGGAAAGTCAGAAGTTAGAATAAGTGCTATGGTATGGGAATAAAATTGAAGGTATTAGTGTGAATATGTGTTTTTGAACATCTAGATATAGATATGTGTATATATATATATTTAAATTTATGAATAAATGGGCATATTCAGAAATATAGATATATATGTGTGTGTATACACACACACACACATAGAGTTTAATACTTACTGTTTTAATCCTTTTCAATCTTGCTAATAATGTTATTGGGCTTCCCTGGTAGCTCAGTGGTAAAGACCCACCTGCCATTGCAGGAGACATGAGTTTGATCCCTTGGTCAGGAAGATCACTGGAGAAAGGAATGGCAACCCACTCTAGTATTCTTGCCTGGAAATCCCATGGACAGAGAAGCCTGGTGGGCTACCATCCATGCAGATGCAAAAGAGCTGGACATGACTTAGCAACTGAATAACAGCTACAATAACATTATTGCACAAACCCCAATAATTTAACATATATTTTCTAAAATCTCTGTGTTCCTCTATTCACTCATTCTCACAAACACTTTATTTCATTTCTTCCTTGAGTCCCCTTTCATTTCTTCCAGCTGAAGATTTAAGAATTCTTAGGGCAGCCTTAGTGTTCTGAAGGCACCAGTAAAAATTGATAAACACTTTGTAAACCAACAGGTAAGACAGAATGAAATGAGGAAATTTTCAGTTTTTTCCACATGACCCTAATCAATAGATCTCTCAGTGTTACATGGGGAAGGGGTAGGCAGGGAGGACAGAAGGAGAGGGAGATGGTTTATAGTATTTGAAGTATTTGATGCAGTACGTGACGCACCATGAGCTGAGTGTGTGTGTGGACTGTGGAGGAACACAGCATACTGTCTTGATGAAGCCTTATCATATTTTTATTCTGAAGGTCATATGCAAGATTAGAATCATCCAAGAATAGTTTTCTCATTTTTGTTTCTATAAATGCTTGACAAGTCTGCATGTGCAAAATGCCAACATAGGCATCATAGTTTGTAATTTTAAAAAGCAATAACAAAGATCCACTGCAACTTGTAAAATATTCAATACAGGCTTTTGAATAAGATTGAAACATTGAAGGAAAATTGGTATTCCCAGCAGGCAAAATATTACTGACACTTTTTAATAATAATGAAATATAAGAACTAGGTAGGGCAAGACAAAAATCCATTTTGCATGTCAAAGACTTGTTTGCAACAAATTTGTTTAGGCTACTTTGTTAGATTCTGTGACTCTAATGGAATAAGTTCAAGGTTAAGAAACGTGAAATAAATGTCTAAATGATTTTGTGGAGGCTAGCTTTTCCAACAAGTCTCTGAAAGATGAGAAATCTTTATGCAAGAAATGACTTCATCTTTGCTTCATGAATGTGCGTTTGTTTCACTTTCAAGATGAAAAGGAAATCAAAATATCTGCCAATTTGGTTTTATATAATCTATGTTATCCTGGTCCTGCATAAATTTAAGTATTTAGTCCCAGTTAGTTGTTGTACCTGGTAAGATTTTCCTACTCATCTCATTTTTCAACTGTTAATGAAAAATACTAATTCAAGTGCCCTAAAATTAAAATATTTGGTAGTTTTTTAAAACACATTATTAAAGCCTCCTACTGTGGAAAGTGGTAAGAAGTTTAGCATGAAATAGGCTCCAAAGAGCAGGGATTATGGTTGAAGAAACACATTAGTGAACTTTGGTTGGCTTGAAATAATGGAGTTTAAAGTTATTTTTAAACCTTTAATGTATAAATAAAAGATTAATCATCTTCTATTTATGACTAGTTTGCATCAGTTGCCAGTCAAGGGCCTTCTGGTAATGATGGATATGGGGGGTGGGGTGGGGAAAGCTACCATTAACACTCATTTCCAGTTAATTCCAGAGTCTTTTTGATTTAAAGAAGGTCTTTTAAAGTGATTGATGCTTAAAATATTATTTCTACTTAATGTTTAATTAATGTAACATGTAAGCATGCTTAATATAAGCATGAGTTCCTTTGGGGAAATGATTCAATTGGTTGTGATAGGCTTACCAAGGAGGAACTGAGTTTTACAAGAGCCTATACCTGTGGACAAATAGTCTCCAAAAATTGCTCTTTGTTCCATAGACACAACCAACTATCCAAATTTTGATCAATATTTTCTTGAATCTATAAATAAAATAAGATAAATAGACATATTGGTAGTATTGATTTTTCCAGTTAGTGAACATAACGTATCTCTTAGTTCTTCATTTTTTCTTAACAATATTTTGTAATTTTCAACAAGTTTTACATTTCTTTGGCTGTATTTTTTTTTATAAACACTTTTTCAAATTGGTATTTTAATTTTCCACTTGTTCTTTGATGGCATATACAATTGCTTTTTGTATATTGAGGTCATGTATTGTGCTTATGCGAAATGCTGGGCTGGATGAAGCACATGCTGGAATCAAGAGTTCTTGGAGAAATATCAATAACCTCAGATAGGCAGATGACACCACCCTTATGGCAGAAAGTGAAGAAGAACTAAAGAGCCTCTTGATGAAAGTGAAAGAGGAGAGTGAAAAAGTTGGCTTAAAACTCAATATTCAGAAAATGAAGATCATGACATCTGGTCCCATCACTTCTTGGCAAATAGATGGGGAAACAATGGAAACAGTGACAGACTTTATTTGGGGGGGGGGGCTCCAAAATCACTGCAGATGGTGACTTCAGCCATGAAATTAAAAGACGCTTGCTTCTTGGAGAAAAGCTATGACCAACCTAGACAGCATACTAAAAAGCAGAGACATTACTTTGCCAACAAAGGTCCGTCTAGTCAAGGCTATGGTTTTTCCAGTGGTCATGTATGGAGGTGAGAGTTGGACTGTGAAGAAAGCTGAGTGCTGAAAAATTGATGCTTTTGAACTATGGTGTTGGAGAAGACTCTTGAGAGTCCCTTGGACTGCAAGGAGATCCAACCAGTCCATCCTAAAGGAAATCAGTCCTGGATATTCATTGGAAGGACTGATGCTGAAGCTGAAACTCCAATACTTTGATCACCTGATGCCAAGAACTGACTTATTGGAAAAGACCCTGATGCTGGGAAAGATTGAAGGCAGGAGGAGAAGGGGACCACAGAGGATGAGACGTTTGGATGGCATCACCTACTCGATGGACATGAATTTGAGCAAGCTCCGGGTGCTGGTAATGGACAGGGAGGCCTGGGGTTCTGCAGTCCATGTGGTTGCAGCGAGTCAGACACAACTGAGTAACTGAACTGAACTGTGCCACATACTGTTTAATAGAAATAGGGAAAGGAAGCACTCTTTTTGGTCCCCAATCTTAGCAGGAAAATATTCATTCTTTCTCCTGTATGTATGGCTGAAGGTTTTTGTAAGCAGCACTTTGGAAGTTTGAGAAAGTTTGCATCTGCTTTTAGCAAGAACATCTATTGAATTTGATCAATTGTTTTTCTGACTTTATAGAAAGCATTTTCTCATTCTCTTTACTCATATTTTTTATTGTGATGTAGTATATTAATTAACTGTTAAATATTAAAACAAACTTGCATTCATGCAGTGAACCCTTAAAACCTACTTAATCAAGATGCTTTCTCCTTTAAGATATATCTTTGGATCAGTTTGTTAGTATTTTGTTCAGAATTTTTAAGTCTGTGTTCATAGACAGTAATTATTTTTTAATAGTATTTTCTGGTAATTATCAAGTTTTAGTGCCAATATTGATACTACGAGTATTATTCTTAAGTAATAAAATGCATCAGGAAAGGTTTATTCTTCTATTTGCTGAGATGCTTTATCTAAAATTACTGGAAAAGGTCAGTTTTCATTCCAATGCCTAAGAAAGGCAATGCCAAAGAATGCTCAAACTACCACACAATTGCACTCATCTCACATGCTAGTAAAGTAATGCTTAAAATTCTCCAAGACAGGCTTCAGCAATATGTGAACCATGAACTTCAGATGTTCAAGCTGGTTTTAGAAAAGGCAGAGGAATGAGAGATCAAATTGCCAACACCCAATGGATCATCAAAAAAGCAAGAGAGTTCCAGAAAAAACATCTATTTCTGCTTTATTGACTATGCTAAAGCCTTTGACTGTGTGGATCACAATAAACTGTGGAAAATTCTGAAAGAGATGGGAATACCAGACCACCTGACCTGCCTCTTGAAAAACCTGTATGCAGGTCAGGAAACAATAGTTAGAAGTAGACATGGAACAACAGACTGGTTCCAAATAGGAAAAGGAGTACGTCAAGGCTGTATATTGTCACCCTGCTTGTTTAAACTTATATGCAGAGTACATCATGAGAAACGCTGGGCTGGAGGAAGCACAGGCTGGAATCAAGATTGCCAGAAGAAATATCAAAAACATCAGATATGCAGATGACACCACCCTTATGGCAGAAAGTGAAGAAGAACTAAAGAGTTTCTTGATGAAAGTGAAAGAGGAGAGTGAAAAACTTGGCTTAACTTGGTCCCATCACTTCATATCAAATAGATGGGGAAACAATGGAAACACTGACAGACTTTATTTTTGGGGGCTCCAAAATCACTGCAGATGGTGATTGCAGCCATGAAATTAAAAGACACTTACTCCTTGGAAGGAAAGTTATGACCAGTCTAGACAGCATATTGAAAAGCAGAGACATTACTTTGTCAACAAAGGTCCATCTAGTCAAGGCTATGATTTTTCCAGTAGTCATGTATGGATGTGAGAGTTGGACTATAAAGAAAGCTGAGTGCCGAAGAATTGAAGCTTTTGAACCATGGTGTTGGAGAAGACTCTTGAGAGTCCCTTAGACTGCAAGGAGATTCAACCAGTCCATCCTAAAGGAGATCAGTCCTGGGTGTTCATTGGTAGGACTGATGTTGAAACTGAAACTCCAATACTTTGGCCACCTGATGCGAAGCTGACTCATTTGAAAAGAGAGGTCTTGGGAAAGATTGAAGGTGGGAGGAGAAGGGGACGACAGAGGATGAGATGGTTGGATGGCATCACCGACTCAATGGACATTGGTTTGGATGGACTTCAGGAGTTGGTGATGGACAGGGAGGCCTGGTGTGCTGTGATTCATGGGCTCACAAAGAGTCAGACACGACTGAGCAACTGAACTGAACTTAAAATAAATGGTTTGTAGAATTTAAGACTGAAGCCATCTGAGGCTACAGAGATATTTTTGGAACAGGGTAATTACAAACTATGATTTTCACAGTCTTAGTGGTATTACACTTTCTACTTTTCGATCAGTTTTGTTTTGTGTGTAACAAGGACAAAGTCCTTTTCATCAAAGCAGTCATATTGATATATTAATGTCTACGACATATGAGCTGATGTCCTTTCTTATATTCCTGATACAGATAATTTCTATCTCCTCTCTTTTTTCTTTCTTTCTTTCTTTTTTGTTTTTTTGTTCTTTGGTTACATAGTCTATCCAAAGATTTATCAATTTTATTAATAGTTTTAAAGAAACTGATTTTTTTATATAGGTTTTTAAATTCTTTTACTTCATTGATTTCTATTCCTTCTCTATTATTTTCTTTTTTTCTACTTAATTTGGGTTTAATTTTATCTTCTACTTCTAGATACTTGAAGAGGAAATTTAAATCACTTAACATATCTATTATTTTCTAATATATGCCTTTAGCTATACATTTTATATATTTCCTTTTACGCTTTCCACAAATTTTGTTGATATTCTTTATCATTGATTTAAAGTATGTTAATATATTTCTGATCTCTTCTTTGACCCATCAGTTTGCATAAAATGTATTGTTTAATGTCATATTGGCATATTTTCTAGGCACCTTACTGCTATTGATTTCTAATCTAATTCTCATATAATTCCATTTCAATAAGAGAACTTATTATGTGACATTTCAGTTAAAACTTATTTTGTCTTGAAATACATGTTGATGATTGTTTTATGTGTGCTTAAAAAGTATTATGTTATCTGAGTTATAGGCTCCTTCAATATATGTCAGGCCATATTGATCAACAAGGTTGTTCAAATCTGTTCTATCAAATACTTCAAGGAAAGTATTAAATTTCCAAATATAGTTCAGGATTTTGTCTACTTTTCATTAATCCTATAAGGTTTTCCTTCGTATTTTTTTCAGTTCTTTTACAAGTGGTGAATGTTTTATGCGTTGTTGTGCCTTTTTGATAAGTTAGATCTTTTGCTTGATATAAATATAGGCAGCATTTATTGTATTTATTGTGGTAGCTCAGACAGTAAAGAATCTGCCTGCACTGTGGGAGATCTGGGTTTGATCCCTGGGTTGGGAAGATCCCCTGGAGGAGGGCATGGCAACCCACTCCAGTATTCTTGCCTGGAGAATCCCATGGACAGAGGAGCCTGGTGGGCTGTAGTCCATGGGGTCGCAAAGAGTTGGACATGACTGAAAAACTAAGCACACAGCATATCTTTTTACCATTTTTTGCCCTGTGTCTTTGTTATTTGTCTCTTGCATGTATAATTTCACCTTTCTTTTTCTCCAGTCTGAAAATATCTTTCTAAAAACTGTAATATTTAGTTCATTTATATTTATAATATTCATTATGGTAGGATTAGAAATTCAGTAGTGCTATTTGTGTTTCATTTGTGTGTCTAAGTAATTTTTCATTTATTCTGTCTTTGTGTTCCTCCTTTACTAACTTGTTTGGGTTGTCATTTCCTTTTTTTATTTAATTTTCATTTTAAAATCTTGATTGTCTTTCTAACTATACTGCTTTGTATTATTTTTATTGTCTGTATGACTATACTAAGTATCTTTAAGTTGTCACAGTCTATTCAGAGTTAGCAGTGTACCATTTCATATAAAATATAAGAACCTTAAAACAGTAAAATTACATGTATTACCCACATATTTGTGTCATTGTTATATATATATATATTAATATATACAAAATAAATGTCAAAATTCCATACTATTATATTTGCTTTAGCAGTTACCTTTCAAAAAAAATAATTTTAATAAAAACAGTCTTTCATAAAAATTCATGTCTTTACCATTTCTAATGTATTTCATTATTTCCTAAAAAATCAAGGTTTTGTTCTATCAAACTCCAGGAGATGATGAGGGACAGGGATGTCTGGTGTGCTGCAGTCCATGGGGTTGCAAAGAGTTGGACAGGACTTGGCAATTGAACAACAATGATTTTCCTTTATGCTAATGAAACCCATTAACCTTTCTTATAGTTTAAAAAAAACTGCTGTTAAGTTAAATTCATGTTAAGTAAATTCATGAAGTAGAAACAGAGCATGAAGGGGTGTTGATAAGTGCAGCAATTAGTTTTTCTCAGGGAAACAGGGCAAGGATTTACCAAGGAGATCTCAGTTTTGAGTTATTATAGAATGAGAAGAGTTTGCTGGGTGAACGTACAGGAATAGACATTGTATGCAGAAAAACAGTATGTTCACCAAGACCTGGAGTTATAAAAAGGCATGACAATACACTCTTGAGAAGGGTGAGAATAGCAGTTTGTCTGGAGCCTAGAGACCTCACGGGGAATGACAATATAAGGAAGTGAGACTGGAGAAGTAAGCTTGGGCAAAGTAGTAAATGATATGTCCCAAGTAAAGGAGCTAATGCTGTAAAATCCAATTTTTGAAACTTTCTTTTCTACCAGGGGAAGCTACATAACCCACATTTAAGATATTGTAAGAGAACTTCCAGTGACTGTTGTTCAGTTGCTCAGTCATGTCCGACTCTGTAACCCCATGGACTGCAGCACACCAGGCTTCCTAGTCACTCACCATCTCCTGGAACTTGCTCAAACTTATGCCCACTTAGTCATTGCTGCCATCCAACCATCTCATCCTCTGTCATCCCCTTCTCCTCCTGCCTTCAATCTTTCCCAGCATCAGGGTCTTTTCCAATGAGTGGTTCTTTGCACCAGGTGACCAAAGTATTGGAGCTTCAGCTTCACTTCACAGAGATATAATTCAAAGATACATTTTGCCCATTTAAGATGTTCAGTGTTGTTTTAGTGTCTTCAGATATATATGTGATCCTAACCAACCATTAATCTAATTTCTCTCTCTATAGATTTCCCTATTGTGGACATTCATATCAATATAATATGTGCAATTTTATAGCCAACTTATTTCACTTACCATAACGTTTCCAAGATTCATCCATGTTATGGCATGTATAAAATTCACTTGTTTTTATGACTGAATAACAATCCATTTTATTGATATATTGCATTTTGCTTGCCCATTTGTTCATTGCTGAACTTTTGAGATGGTTCCATCTTTTGGCGGTTATGTATGATGCTGTTATAAATATGCATTATAAATTTTTGTGTGCACCTATTTTTTTATTTCTTGTGGTTATATACCTTGAAGTGAAATTGGCCATTTGTGTATCTTCATTGCAGAAATTTGTATCCAACTCATTGGCCTGTTTATTAATTGTTTGTCCTATGATTATACATTTAAGAATTATTTATATATTTGAGATGCAATTTCATTATCAGATATATGAATTGCAAACATTTCTGCCATTATATTTATGAGTTGTATTGTCATATTCTTTATGGTATCCTTTGAAGTACTAATTCAGGTATTTAAAAAAATAATGAGGTTCAATTAATCAATTTTTCTTTGTCCTTTTCATATACTAGCTAAGAATTATTTGCCAAATCAAAGTCAGAAGTCTATGACTTTGAAGAATTTAATAAAAAGGCTATGGAGGAATTTAATAAAATAGTACTTAGCATTATAGAAGAAGAAAGTTATGTGAAGAGTTTTCAACATTGATGGAACTAGCTTGTTTTATAAGAATGCTGGTAAACAAACCTATAATGTAACTGAATAATGTGTTGTAGTTGACAAAAACACTGAGACCTGAGGCTCATAGACATCTGAACTTGTTTTTCTTTCAGGAGCTGCTGCTGTTCAGTCACTCGGTTGTGTCCTACTCTTTGCCGCCCCATGGACCACAGCACACCAGGCTTCCTTGTCCTTTACTAACTTCCCAGAGTTTGCTCAGATTCATTTCCATTGAATCAATGATGCCATACAACCATCTCATCCTCTGTCATTCTCTTCTCCTCCTGCCTTCAGTCTTCCACAGCATTAAGGTCTTTTCCAATGGGTCATCTCTTCACATCAGGTGACCAAAGTATTGGAGCTTCAGCTTCAGCATCAGTCCTTCCAATGAATATTCAGGGTTGATTTCCTTTAGGATTGACTGACTTTATCTCTTTGAAGTCCAAGGGACTCTCAAGAGTCTTCTCCAGCCCCATAGTTCAAAAGCATTAATTCTTCAGTGCCCAGCCTTCTCTTTGGCCCAGCTCTCACATCCATACATGACTACTGGAAAAATCATATCTTTGACTATATGGACCTTTGTCAGCAAGGTGACGTGTCTTTAATATAGGAACAGTAGTCCAATATTTGTTAATTCATTTTTCATGATGACTTTTTAGAGCATAACTACCATGAATAACAATAATTAAGTTATCCACAGCATTCTAACTTCATTATTTCTGCTGAGAAGTCAGCTGTTAATCTTATTAGGATTCCTTTATAAATAAGGAGTTCTTTTTCACTTGCTGCTTTTAAGATGTCTTCCTTGCCTTTTAACTTTCAGTATTTTTACTGTAATGTTTTTTTTTTGTGAATCTCTTTGTATTTATCTACCTTGCAGTATTTTTTTAGCTTCCTGGATTTGTAGGAAATTATTTATCAATAAATTTGGGGAGTTTCCTGCAATTATCACTTCTTTTCACTTTTTATATATTTTTCTTCTCTCATTAATCTCTCTCTCTCTCCAGAGCCTCTGAGACTCCCATTATGATTACATTGGTGTTTTGCTGGTGTCACACATTTCTCTGAAGCTTTTTCAATTGTTTTCATTCTTTTATTTCTCTGTTCTTTGACTGAAAGTCTCTATCACTCACCTTCAATTTCACTAATTCTTCTGAAATTCAAATCTACCAATTTGAGCATGTCTAGTAATTTTTTTTTAATTAGAGTTATTTTACTTTTCAGCTCCAGAACTTTATTTTTAAAGCATTTATTTATGGAAATGTTCTTTATGAAAATATGGAAAAATGTTCTTTAAATCATGTTCTTTATGGAACAAAGAAGGGAGCTCTCACCTTTTAAATTCATTAAGGACATTTAAATTCAGGACTTAGTCTCAACAGCAGGTATTTGGAGACTAGATGAGGGATTGTGAAGTCTTACTTCTTCTAGGAAGAATACTCTCTTGCTTGATACTAGAGGGAGTGGATGCTATAGGTTCTTGGCTCCAGTAATCTGGAGTGGTCTCTCCTTTGCTGATCTGAAGGCTAGGTGAGGAGAGAGTCTTCTTTGTTCACATGCCACAGATTATTGTTTTCCTTACTGAATTTGCATAGATATTCTTGAATAAATGTTTCTTCATTTGCTCTTTGTCCTTACTACCATTTGCAGAGATTTTCAGGGTTTTTCATTATTTATTTAATAATTTTCACAAGTTTTATGTAGGTGCAAATCAGCAGAACTCTTCTTGCTGAGATGCTGATAGTCAAACCTCTTCTGACCCCTTGTTCTAAATTAGAGCCCTTTGTAAAGCTATTCATTTATCCCTGTTAAATTTCCTTTCTATATATTATTATCATTACATAATTATAAATGCCATGATTTTAAATTTCAATTAAATTATAAATATATAATTTTATACCTGTTTTATAATGGGATTTCCAGGCAAGAATACTGGAGTGGGTTGCTATTTTCTCCTCCAGGGGATCTTCCCAATCCAGGCATCGAACCCAGGTGTCCTTCATTACAGGCAGATTTTTTTTTTACTATCTGAGCCACCAGGGAAGCCCTATTTTATGATATCCTGTTTAATTAACCCTGAATTCTTGAGGCCATTATACTAACATTGATAAAATAGTTCCTGGCTCCTCAAATATGTGTGGAATAAATAGCAGGACACAATAATTAGTGTGACTAGACACTGTTGGTCATTGAAACAGGTGTATGTGGCAGAAGTGTGGAGTGTGGATTTTAAAATGAGTCCAGACCTTCAACCATGATAGACAGGATGAAAATTGAGTCTCTTTAAGTGTGATAGAGAATATTGAATATCCTACCTGTGGTGAACTTCTTTAAGTCTGAACACTGAGAAGAATTTTCCAATGTTACCATACAGCCTTTACTGTTAAAATTTCTTTTTCAGAAGAGACTACATTGAAATTCCAGTTTTCAGAATGTCCTGGTTGAGATAAAAAGAGATCATTCATGATATCATTCATGTTGTCTTTGTCAGGGTGGGTCTTCCCAGAATAAGGGGCTTTTCAAGCATTGAAGTTCCTATTTCCTTGGCATACACAGTCCCCATGTCAGTTTGGAGATTCAGAGATCTGCATTATCCACTTTTGACAAGGGACCACAGCTGAGGGACAGAAATCAGCAATCTGTGTAAGAACTAGGACTGGAAAATGAGAATGGTGTTTAAATCCAAGACATGGCGTTAAGCCAGAGTCTTTGAGTTAGGGTCAAAATAAGAATATGGATAGAAATATCCACAATTTCTGAGTAGAAAGAGTTTGGGAGCACAAAATAATAATTCTATCTTATTTTGACCTCAAATCCATTGGAGGCCTGAATAGAACTGAAAGACTGTGTCAGGAGGATTTGTTCTCTCTGCCTGTCTTGAGTTGGCACAACATAAGTCTTCTCTTACCTTCAGACTTACACTGGTACTGGAACTTACATCATTGGTTTTCCTGGTTTTCAGGTCTTCAGACTCAGACTGGAACTATACTATCAGTTATCTTGCATCTTCAGCTTCCTGAAGGCAGATATTGGGATTTTCATCTCAAAAACTATGTGTGTGTGTGCAAAATTGACCCTTGAACAACCTGGGCTTGAACTGCACAATACACTTATACACTTATAAGTGGATTTATTTCAGTAAATATGTATCACAGTACTACACAATTCCTGATTGCTTGCATCTGTGGATGTGAAACTGTGGATGTGGAGGGCTGACTGTGAAGTTTTATGCAAATTTTTGACTGTACACAAGATTGGTGCCCCTAATCCGTGATTATTCAAGGGTCAACTGAATTTTTTTTCCTTTGTCTCTATTTCTTTGGAGAATCCAGACAAATTCAAATTTTACTTGATGAGAGGAGTGACTGTCCATTGTAAAATAACTTTAATGCTAGCTGGTCCATAGACATGGATCCTGTAGGATGTGCAAAGCAGTCATTTATCTGTAAGTCTGACTTATATCTTCATGATCGTATATACAGTTACAGCTTCAAAAAGGGGCATCTCCTGCCATCCCTATTAAAAATGATGTCAACAACAATAACAGATCAGTAATAATAATTTTATGTCCAATTTATGTTTCCTTTATATCCTGTAACTTTGACATTGCTATTTTGAGTTAAAATAATTCACAGAGCATTTAGTTATAGGAACTAGGGAGCATTTGTTTTGTCAGGGCTCCCCCCAGAACTATCCTCAGTGATTCACTACAATGGCATACAGGACTCACAAACTGTTATACTCATAGTTATGGTTTATTATAATGAAGGAATACAGATCAAAATCAGCAAAGGGAAAAGGCACATGGGACAATGTCTGGAATAAGTGAGGTACAAAATGCCAGGGGAATTATACAGAACAAGCAAAAATACACTATGCAATTGTTATGAAGCAAAGTGTAAAATCCTAAGAAAGAAATACTAAAAGAATATTGTTTATTTTAGGAATAAGAATATCCCCTCAGAGGAAATGAAGCTTAATGTAAAGGACACAAAGTGACCTGTTTGATGAAGGAAACGAAGGAGGAAAGTTATGGTTTTGAGTCAAAGGGAAGAACTTTCTAGGGAGAAGGAGTAGCTTGTGCATAGGAACTAAGGAGAAAATATGTTTGAGACATTCAAATAGCAGAAAGAAGAGCAATGTGGCTGGTATGGAACAGAGAGACAGAGAGGGAGAGAGAGGGAGGGAAAGAAAATATTAATGAGTATCAGGGAAGTAAGACAAGGTTGGGGTGCAGTTTTGTGGAAGAAGCAGGGTTTGAAATTTGATGCTATACTGAATGGCATCCTTAATATCATGAGGTTGGAGAAACTTGACTGACTCTCACCCTTAGGATGAAGCATTAAATTATTTTCTCCTGCAACAACTCAGAGTTCAGCAGTAGCCTGTAAGCCAAGCAAATTTTATTCATGAGTTATATTCTACCCATCCTGAGAAAATTTCACAGAAACCTCTTGCAAAGGCAGAATATGAAAGAGATTAAATCAAAATATTTCTCAGAGAAGGTCAGGTGTGTGCTTATAAATCTTCCTGAGCTTCTCACATGAAAGAATATTTCAGATCATTTTCCTTCAAATTCTCTTGTTCAGGGCAATATTGTTCTTGGTAAAAGAAAGGCCCGGCGGGGGTTATAGAAGTTGGTTTTTGCAATATCCAATTTTTCAAACCTCATGTAAAACTGTCAGTGAGTTGATTCAAACTTACAATTCCTGGGCACCAGGACTCAAGAGTAGAAAAAGGGCTTTACATGGACTAATTTATTATTGTCCAACCATCACCACCCCACACCTCCAGGAAAGACTGAATAGGAGTGTCACATGGATCTGGAGAGCTTCCCTCCTGGTGCTGTCTGCAAACAACCCATTATTCTTCAGGCACCCTGAGAGCATCTCAATTGCCCTTGCCTGCCTGAAAGTGACAGGTTTTGCCTGCAAACAATCTTCTTGAATTACTTTTATAATCTTTTTCTTTTTTTACAACTACAGTTCGTAAGTTCTGCAGTGGGAGTATTTTTACTTTTTGGAATCTGTACCCTGAACTGGCCTAGGCTGGCTTTGATTAGGATGTTGGTGGTATCCCTCTTTGGAAATAAATGAGAACTTGTATTTATGATTTGCTCCCATTAACCATGACAATTAGCTGTTTTCAGTTCAGATAAGGGGGTCACTTTCCTGACCACAAGTTAAAAAAAGCCCTAAGCTGTTAATTTATCTTTCAGTCTGGAGAAAGTGCTATTCATGAATTCCTCCCAATGGTTCCATTCAGATTTCTCCGGAAGTCCAAATTTTTCTCCAGAGATTCAGAAGTTATTTCAAGCTTGAGTGGAGTGTGATTCTGGAAGGAAAGAAAGAGGTGCTGTACTTTGGTGTTAATGTTGGAGGGTAGTGTGGCCTTCCAGGTTTGGGTTAATGATTCTTATCACAGACTTTACCTGTCAGCTCTTTCAGGGTTCATTTCCTTTGCTCAGATCATCAATGTTACTTAGCAATAACCATCCAATCTTGTTACTCTTATAGCTACTATTTCCTCCATAGCCCTACACGTGTAATGCATTCTACTTGCTTGCATATTCCCTCCATCAGTCCAAACTCTCAATTTATTATCAGACCCTTTCAGGGTCTGTGCCAGATGCTGGTCACTTACCTGTGATCATGCCTTTCCAGGGTGACCTGAATTCAGTCACTCAACAGGGCAGGGATACGGAGGGATGTGTAGCTGACCAGGATCCTCTGATGGGGAATGTTTACTCCAGAGCTGCCTACTGGGTTGGCCAAAGCTTTCCTGGGCTTGCATCACTATTTCTTCTGTGCGGCCCTGTTTTTCTTCTCTTCATTTCAAAGGTATTAATCTCTGACTAATATTTTATGGGCTTCCCTGGTGGATCAGTGGTAAAGAACCTGCCTGCCAATGCAAGAGATTCAGGTTCAATCCCTGGGTCAGGATGATATCCTGGAGAAAGGAACTGTGACTCACTCCTGTATTCTTGCCTGGGAAATCCCATGGACAGAGGAAGTCTGGCGGACTACAGCCCACGGAGTTGCAGAAGAGCCAGACACAACTTAGCGACTAAACAATATCTTACACTTTAGGCACTATTTCAGCTTTTCTTTTTTTTTTCCCCTGGCCTACCCAAACTACTTCAGTCAGCAATGAAAGTGCAGCGGTCTGAGAAAGCAGGTAATATGATGAGATTTTAGCAGGGAATCACTCACTTCTCTGCTGGTAGTGAGGATCCATTCACTGGTAGTTGCTGGAGCAAAAATGTTGGTTTAACTGTTACATTTTCACTGATAATAAATGGAGAGTTTGGACTGATGGAGGGAATATGCAAGCAAGTAGAATGCATTACACATGTAAGGCTATGGAGGAAATAGTAGCTATAAGAATAACAAGATTGGATGGTTATTGCTAAGTAACATTGATGATCTGACCAAAGGAAATGAACAGCTGAGGATAAGACTAGACTTTTGAAAACCAGATATGAAAGCCTCTTTTATTTGCGTGCCAGAAAGCTCTCTTCCTGCAGAATCAAGGCTGAGAAAGTTGAAGGTTGGACCTCACATCTAACACTCTGAGTAGAAACATCTCCATTCAAAAGAGTTAAAAAGTCAATTAAGGAAGGTCTGTTATATCAAACTCAGTCCCTCTTTCACTTTCTTCAAGAGGCTCTTTAGTTCCTCTTCACTTTCTGCCATTATGCTGGTATCATCTGCATATCTGAAGTTGTTGTGTATCAAGGGTATAAACTATCGACACCATTTGTGACTGATAATGTTAAGCATGACCACAAGACTAGAGTGGTATTTTTTTTTTCAGCTCCCTCCACTGCAGTGATCCTTCCTCACCCTTGACCCCTGTTTGCATCCTGTGTTCTCTGGAGGGAAGTCACTCTGCACAGACCACACCTAAGTGCTAGTCTCCACCTCCTCAAGGGCAGAGTGTCCACCTACATCATCTTCTAGGGAAATATATTCTTCAACATTTGTCTCTTTGATCATTCATTTATATTATTATAAGCATCAAATATTATATTTTGGATTGTAATCAAGTATTACTTTGTCTTATTGTTCAAATTCTGTTTGACTTGGCTCTTAGGAACTCTTTCAGCTGATTCCTGTATCTCTATGTCATGTCTCCATCTGTTTGTGTGTGTGTCTGTGTGTGCACACGTGTATGTGGGTATGTATCTGTGTTTCAAGTGCTTCTTTAATTTCTGATGCTACAAGGACCTGAGAACTCATCTTGTATATGCCCTGCCCCAGTGTATTCAGTAATTCTCCAGGATTCTTGGTTACTTTTGTTGGAGAATGGAATTAAAATTCAAGATCCGGGTGTAACTTGTATTCATTCCTAAAGGAGCATCATTGCTTCTGGGCCCACTCAGCTAATAGGACAAGGCAATGTGTATATATTAATATATATAAATACATATATCTATAAATATTTCTATATTTAAATGTCTATGTCTGTATCAAGCTAATGTATAATTTATACTGATATCTCCAGCTTTAATGCATTACCATATGGATCACTCTAGCCCTCTTTTCTCTCTTATCTATAACCTCCTATTACAACAGTGAGAAAACTGGCTACAGGTATCTGCTATCCATTTATTTAATTGTCCAATTCCAGTGTGTGTGTGTGTATGTGTGTGTGCACATGTGTGCATGCATACATACATGGTGTGTGTGTTTGCGCATGGGTGTCTATGTTGGCTTCCGAGTGGCTTACCCACACCCACATGATATGGGAAACACCTTGACACATAGAGTGCAGTGCTGATATGCAGTTCATGCTACTTTTTGATTTAAAGACTTTATTTAGACAATTGACCGGAGTCAGGACCCTTTTTCCTCACACTTTCAGTGGAGTTGTTCCATACATTTGTGATACAATTACACTGTTTTATCATAATCAGCATTTTGTCCTGGAAGTCCTCTAATACCTAAATTATTTTTCCATTTGCATACATTGATGGTCAAGGTCCAGTAACCACAGTGAAGTTACTGCAGTACTAAGAGATGACACTTAAAGTCCCACTGACGTCAGCTTGGACACTTTGATTTTTTAATGCCTCAGAATTTGGAACCCAGAAAAGGAACCACCATATGAGTAATGGTTCATATGAGTATCTTGGTTCGTCAGCAGAAAACAGAGCTACACAATAAGTTGACAGATAAATAAACATGTTTGAGACCCAAGTAACCCATTTTAGTATGTTAGTATGTCTTTATCTGTTTGAGATGTTATGGATAGGCGTAGCAACCCAAGCCTAGGAAGAGCATGTTGACAGGGTATTCTGAGCCCTTAGAAGTGAAGGTCTGGCTCACACTTCAAGGTAAAGCCACTGGTAGCATTACAAGTACTATCTGAATGTGGGGAGAATCAAGGATTTATAGTAGAAGAGGGAGAAAATGACATCATCTGCCTTCCTGAGATAGCTGCCCTGGCAGGGGCTCTGCTGCAATCCCACTAATGTTCTTATTTAAGTGATCCCTGGGGAAAAAAAGCACCAGATCATACAGGGGCTGCTTTTCAAGCCTATATGGTGAAGTCCATTCAAGATGGACAAGAGTGCTGGAGTGGGGTGCCATTGCCTTCTCCAATGGCTTGATGAGGAATGCTGGTATCTTTAGGAAAAAGACTTTGGGATTTAGCCTGACAGCAGTAATGTGCTTGTGGCTTTTAGGCTTGTATCTGGACACATACATTTTAGCTGCTGGCCAGACTGACCCTCAAGACCAGCTGAACTTAAAGAAAGCACACTGACTATTGCCTTACTCTGTAACAAGAAGTGATGATCAGGTCATATGATAATTTGGTTCTTAATCACAATCTAATTTGGCTGTCTTTTTGTTTTATTGATGATTTCCTTTGCTGTGTAAAAGTTTTAAATTTGATTAAATCCCGTTTATTCTTTCTTTTGCCTTAGAAGATTGGTTTTAGAAAATATTGGTACATTTTATGTCTGAGGATGCTTTGCCTATATTCTCTCTCAGGAAGTTTATGGTGTCATTATCATGTCTTATATTTGGATCTTTAAACTATTTTGATTTTATTTGGGGGCTTCCTTGATAGCTCAGTTGATAAAGAACCCACCTGCAATGCAGGAGACCTGGATTTGATTCCTGGGTCAGAAAGATCTGCTGGAAAAGGGATAGGCTACCCACTCCAGTATTCTTGGGTTTCCTTTGTGGCTCAGCTGGTAAAGAATCTGCCTGCAATGTGGGAGACCTGGGTTCAATCCCTGGGTTGGGAAGATCCCCTGGAGAAGGGAAAGGATCTTATTTTTATATATAGTGTTAGGGAATGTTCTAATTTCATTGATATACCTATAGCTATCCAGCTTTACCAACATCACTTGCTGAAGAGACTGTCTTTTCTCTACTGTATATTTTTGCCTCCTTTGTTGTAGATTAACTGACCATAGGTATATGCATGTGTGCTCAATTGCTAAGTCATGTCCAACTCTTTGCAACCTCATGAACTGTAGCCTGCCATGCTTCTCTGTCCATGGAATTTTCCAGGCAAGAATACTGGAGTGAGTCACCATTTCCTTTTCTAGGGGAACTTCCTGACCCAGGGTTTGAACCTGAGTCTACTGTGTCTCCTGCATTGGCAGGCAGATTCTTTACCACTGAACTACCTGGGATGCGGGCCCATAGATGTATAAATTTATTTAAGCATTTTATTTAATCTTAAAGAATCAATTAAACATACTTTCATGTTGCCTTGGAAAATAAGTTATATTTGATTTTAAAAGGAAAATTGTGAAAATAAACACTATTCTTGAACTAAACAGGATCTAGAAAAGTGCATAGTACTTATTAGTTGCTTAATTTTTAATGAACTAATCAATTAATGTCAACTCAATATATTAACCTATATTTGTAAAGTATGCAGAACACTTATTAATGTTCAGAAGTTAAATGGATATAGATAAAACATCAATATCAATATTATCATGTTTCACTTAAACACATTGTTTGTAACATTTTATGCTGGTAAGAATGGAATGAAAATATTCTTACAGATGAGTAATTCTTACATGTGCTGCTTTTTACCAATCAATATTGACAATATTCTCTATGGAACCACACAGAAATAACCATTAGCTTGTATTCCCCAAGGAGAATTTAGGGGAAGGCAGAGTAATGATTCTCTTTACGTGAGTTCTTTTTAGGATATTTAATTTTCTAAAACCATATAAAATGTGCTTCAAAATTAATGGATTATTTTAGGAGCCTAAGGCTCTCTAAAATATTCATAAATTGAATTGTATAAGAGACTAATTTTATAAACACTGATAAAGAACAAAGGAGTGGTTGCTTAAGAGATTCAAAGCGAGCATATTTCAGTAGCTACTACTCAGTGATTTGCATGAAATAAAATTAGTCTTATTTTGAAACAACAGGAAGTAGACAATAGAAAATGAGGTTAAGGTTGATTTAAAAGTAAGACAGCATGACTGATAAAATAGCTAGCTGATAAAATAGTGAAAGAAAATGCCCAGCTTTTTATGAATCATTAACCTAGTTCTTTTTTATAATCTTGTTAATGTTTTGGGAAGAAAGGTTGGGTAGGTATCAAACCTGGAATTTTGGAGTCAACAGCTTGGTCGAAGAGTGAAAGTGTCTTGCCTCAGGATGTGATTTGTTAGCTTAGGAAGTGTGTAATGCAACTGAAAGTTTTATTTATTTTTTTATTTTTTTAAGTACCAGAGATTTTTTGTTATGAAATATGTTCTAGTGTTTTAAAAACCAATATTTTCATATTTATTTTACAATTCCCAAATCACTAGTTTTCTTACTGGATGATTGAAATACATCAAGAAATACATTAAGAAATAGTCTGTGCCATTTATATAAACTTGATTAGGAGTTCCTCATAAAATATGGACTATACTGAGAATCATGTGTACTTAGGGGGCTTTTAACTTCAAAAGGAGAGAAAAAAAAAAAAAAGGACTGTTACTTACATGTCTAAAGTGTGGACTAGGACCCAGAGGAGAGGTAACATTATTCTCTTGGACCTACAGGAGAAAAAAGTCCCTGACCTCTCTGGGGAAATGAGGTATTACCCACTATTCATAATTATGGGTCCTATTCAATACTCAGAAGAGATTTACCCAAAATCTTGTTATCTAACATAAAAAACTTTCTCCTTGCTTTTGTGAACTTATAGTTAAAAATACTCCTAGAAGTTGCATGTGTGCATGTGTGTGTGTGTGTCCTTGGTTCTGCCCCAATAATCAGAACTTGGATATATATCACCCGAATTCTCTGTAGCATACTTGTGCCCAAATTTAGCTTAAAATATAGTGAGAATCATTTATATCTTTGGCTCCTGAATTTGACTGAAGATGGTTATAATTAATTATAGCTGAGAAGTGAGAATGATGTATGTGTGTATAAAATTGAAGTCCATTCCAAGACAAAAGCACACATAATACTGAGATTTCAGCCACGAAAAATAAATGACCAGGATTCAGTGTACCAACTGTTATACTTTATTTTAAATGAGTAAATACAATTAGTCCACACCTTACTTGCAGTAATCTTAAATAAAATCCTACTTGACTGTTTATCTTTGCATGATACAATTTTACTTTGACATTATCCATTCTCAGGGGTTTTTGCAATTTATTCCTCTGAATGGCTTAAGAGATTAGGTACAGGCAAAGTTGTCTTGTTCAACGTCCCCACTCTGCCCTCCTCTTCAAATATATCACCTATAAGAGACAGTGTAATTGGAATCTCTGTTGGAGGCTTAGTCTGGAGCTTTATGAACCAATTTGATATCCAATAGCCAGGAGTGGCCATCAAGCATTTGAAATGTGGCTAGTCTTGAGTGTCCTATAAATGTAAATTGTACTCCATATTTCAGTAACTTTGTATTTATTACATGTCGAAGTGGTAATATTTGTAGTATAGTATTAAATAAAGCATTATGTAAATTAATATCACCTGTATATTTTTATTCTTTTCAATGTGACCACTAGAAATTTTTAAGTTATGTGTGCATCTTATTTGATATTTTAAATGGATAGTGTTGGTCTAGCCTCAGCCATTTAATTTAAAGCCAGAAGTAGTTTACTATGTTTGCCTCCAAGTCAGAGAAGCTTTCTTAAATAAAAGAGGGGGGAAAATGTCAGGAGGAGATGCAGCAGGAGATGCTAGGAAAAAAAAAAGTTTTGGTATCAAAGTGACCAAGGTTTAAATCTAGACTCCACCACTTTCTGCTTGCCAACTGTGAGCAAATTACCTCATCTCAGGGACTCTTGATTTTCCATCTCTGAAACTAGGACATGGTATCTTTTGCTGGGTCCTTAAAAATATTCAGTGAAACAATTTGCAAGAAGTGTTTAGTGCATGCATGTTTTAATAAAGGGTAAAGCTAAGGAAAAATCTATGCCAACAGAAGACTCATTGGAAGACATGCTACATCCATATCTCTATTTTATAAGAAAAAAAATCTAATTTTCCTTAATAATAAGGATCAGTCACTCCAAGTAGTACGGTTACTCCGCTTGTTGCTTATGGATTCATCAGCATGAAAAACCCAAATTTGTTAAGTGGCAGCCTCATCATCTGGTTAATAGAATAATTTTATTTTGTCACCTGTTGGAAGTATTCATCCACTCTGGACAAAATTTCTAAAGCAGAAAGCCCAAATCTGTATATTTATAAGGAAAATTTTTCTAATGGTGCATTGTGGCCATAGTTAGAATAGCACTCACCATTTTCATGCCTTGATCCCTGGATCCATGGATTCTGGAAGTAGGAGAAAGATTGCTGTATATTTGTCAGAGACTCAGAGACTATAACACCCTAGAAGATACAAACTTCAATGTCTTGAAGTGTTTTCATGCTCTGTTGTTTTCAGGGCATCTTTAAAATACTGTCTTCTAATCTGTCAAGCCAGCTGTCTCATGATGGTGGGAAATGTTGTAAGAGCAATGAATTGCATTTGCTTTAATCTACTTGTTGTTATTGATTAGTTGCTAAAGTGGCAACTCTTTGGCGGCCCCAAGGACTGTAGCCCGCCAGGCTCCCTCTGTCCATGGGATTTCCCAGACAAGAATACTGGAGTGGGTTATCATTTCCTTCTCCAGGGGATCTTCCCCACCCAAGGATCTAAGCCACGTCTCCTGCATTGGCGGGCAGATTCTTTACCACTGAGCCACCAGGGAAGCCCATTTGATCTACTAGTTTGCATTATTTTCTATAAAATGAACTCCCTAGTGAGAAGCAACACTAAAGTGGTATGCATAGCAATGTCGTCAGGTGGGGGTTTTGGTAGAATCACTGTATTCAGGAAACAAAATATATAATAAAAACAAATGCCAATTTCAATGAGAATAAAGTACTGTTTCTTTCATGAGGATTCTCCAGGCAAGAATACTGGAGTGGGTCTCTTGCCCTCCTCCAGGGGATTTTCCCAACCCAGGGATTGAACCCAGGTCTCCTGCATTGCAGGCAGATTCTTTACCATCTGAGTCACCAGGGAAGCTCATAATAGAAACAGACTAATGTAACCAATTAACCACTTAGTGGCTGGTTGGTGGCCCTGGTTAATTGTAGATTCTTGTTAATCTGTGCCATTGGCAGTTGGGTTCTCATCAGTAGCTGTAGCCGTATCAGCCTTGAAGAAGTGAAATCCAAGTTTCTGAGCCCATATGTGAACTTAAACCCTGTCACCATGGCCAGCTAGTTCATAAGGCCATTAAGCAAGGACAAGAGGCCTGGGGAGAGAGGGTAACTAACATCCATTAAGTCTTTTATTTTATGTACCTGATTATTGATACTATTGCAAGTCTCTCTTAGGTGAGGTTATTACTGTTAATGAGCATTGGCATACTACTTCCCATATCCATTGTCACTAGTTTTCCCATTGTCTTCCAGCAAAATATTTGAGCATCCAAACATACCATTAGTCACTGTTCACAAATTAGAATAGTTCCATATCTTTGGCCATCTCTCCTTAAAGGCAAAATTTATTGTCCTCTGGGTTGAACACCTTCTATTATAAAGCAACTCAAGTATCCTAAGTTTGAGGAAATCTCTTCAGTAAACCATGTACATTCCAACATCTCAGCTTGATTCAATACAGACCACATCTCAGTTCAGTTTTCAAACATATAAGAATGCTTTTAGACCTGCACCATACTGTTCAGTTTATTAAAACCAGCAATTTTGGAAGATAATACCCAAGTGGAACAGTTGAGTTCAGTTCAGTCACTCCGTCACGTCTGACTCTTTGCAACCCCATGGACTGCAGCACACCAGGCCTCCCTGTCCATTACCAACTCCCAGAGTTTACTCAAACTCATGTCCATTGAGTTGGTGAGGCCATCCAACCATCTCATCCTCTGCCATCCCCTTCTCCTCCCGCCTTCAATTTCCCCCAACATCAGGGTCTTTTCAAATGAGTCACTTCTTTGCATCAGGTGGCCAAAGTATTGGAGTTTCATCTTCAACATCAGTCCTTACAATGAATATTCAGGATTCATTTCCTTGAGTGGAACAGTTGCTTTTACTAAACAATATGTTCTTTCCATTCTGATCCAAAATCCTCATAATTCACTTTCATATGTATTCCAGTTCTGATGAAGCAAATTAGCAAAATCTTGTAATTCTACTAATTTCCAGCTTTTTCTCAGGGCTCACATTCCAATCCATTCTCCTGGGGCCTGTTTATACTAAATCTGATTATAAACCTAGATGTCATGAGATATTATATAGATATGTCTTGAGCAGTAGTGAAGTGAAGTGAAAGCCACTCAGTCACGTCCAACTCTTTTGTGACCCCATGGTCTATACATTCCATGGAATTCTCCAGGCCAGAATACTGGATTAGGTAGCCTTTCTTTCTCCAGGGAATCTTCCCAAATCAGGAATTGAACCCAGGTCTCCCACATTGCAGGCGGATTCTTTACCAGATGAGCCACAAGGGAAGACCAAGAATACTAGAGTAGGTAGCCTATTCCTTCTGTAGAGGATCTTCCTGACCCAGGAATCTGTCTTGAGCAGGATCCCTGTTAATTCACAAGGCAACTATTCCAAGAGAACCTGTTATAAGTTCTTCAGGAAAAGCAAAAAGAATCCATTCATGGGGAAGACTGAGCTGCTTCTACTGGTAATTGAGATTTGGCAGAACTTCAAAGTGCTCAGTCTCATCTGAGTTCCACTGTATTTTCATTACAATTTCCAGTGTTCCACTCGTTCACAGAATATCCTAATATTGATATAAAATAATCTACAATGTTTGTCTTGATTTTTAGATTTTTAAGTCTTAACACTGAGACTAGAAGAGATACAGGTTACTTTCAGGGCAGAATAGAAGTGTTCTGGTTTATTATTCAAATTTTTATTGGGAATTTGACGTCCTAAGCTCCACATTTTTCATCCTATATCAGTTTAGAAGCAACTACAAACACCTGTAATTATTATACTGTTTACTTCCACTAAGTTGTTATTTGGCTCTGTGGTAACAGTTAGTTGATTGCCCACAGCCTTGCCTTCTGAAAGCATTTTACTCCAAGTGGCTAAAGATCTTAATTTTAGTAACTCTTGCCAAGACATAACAAATACTAGGAATGTCCTATTTATCCTCAGCAGTGGTCTCATTAGCCCAGCTAAATCTTTTCAGATGGATAATCCAGTTATACATTTCTATCCTTAAGTGTCTCTTTCCATGGAGCCATTGCTGATAACAAAATCTTTATCTCTGAATCTTTAGACATAGACTAAGAGTAGAGTCCTGAGTGTTCCTCAGAAGGACTGATGCTGAAGCTGAAACTCCAATACTTTGGCCACGTCACACGAAGAGTTGACTCATTGGAAAAGACCCTGATGCTGGAAGGGATTAGGGGCAGGAGGAGCAGGGGACGACAGGGGATGAGATGGCTGGATGGCATCACCGATTCGATGGACATGAATTTGAATAATCTCTGGGAGTTGGCGATGGACAGGGAGGCCTGACGTGCTGCAATTCATGGGGTCGCAAAGAGTCAGACACAACTGAGCGACTGAACTGAACTGAACTGAAGAGTGGAGTATTATGAGATTAAAGAACTGATTTCAGATATTAGATCTGTGACAATAGCTGGAGAAATAAAGGTCAGAAAGTAAGAGAGAATTAGAGGAAGTATCATGAATTGCTCCTCTGAAGGACCAGCACAGCTGAACAAGTCAGAGCTTTTGGTGAAATCTGAAAAGCCAACCAAAATCTAGCAGTTAAAATAGAACTATAAAGGTTAGCTCAAGGGGACAGTGACAGGAAGGTGTGCTATTACATAATTACCACCTCTGTGGTTCTGCAGTTGTTCATCTTATAGAGGGTTGATAGAAGTTAGGTCTGTAGTCTGGGAAATAATCAAGATACAAAGCAGGGGACATCAAAGACAAGTTGGACAAGCTGATCTATACCTGTTTGTAAGCATATCTGCTCAAGAGAGCCTTTTAATATTAATGACAGTTGTTTTTTTTTCTTCCAACTCTCACGTATCTTTCTCTTTTCTTTAACCCTAACCTGGTATCATACAAAGGTGGGCATTCTGTGATACACAGCTCTAGCTTAGCTAAGTTCTCACCTTAACCAAGTTAGCCTGGAAACATCCAGCATGTATATAATAATGTTTAGTTAAGTAACTAGTCACTGTTTACCTTGGTAGGTCCTGTAGGCACTGCTCAGTTCAAAGTAAAGCTTTCTGTGAACTGTATCTGACCTCTTGTATGCCAGTCAATATTTCTGTTTCCGAATTCAGAACTGTATCTTAGAATCTATTGATTGCAATTTTATTCTCCTGGAGATCAACATTCTGGAGACTTCTGACCTCCTACTGAAAAATAGATTGGTTTCTTTATGTTTTGAATGAACTGAGTATGGCTGTTGTTTCCTGGATTCTGATCTCTTAATCTTTGTTTGTCTGTTTATTTGTTTTGTTTAATCTTTGTGATTGGATAACTTCTAGGTCAGTAGTTTCCTGAGGAAAGATATGTGGGGGCAGGGGGGAGGGGAGGAAGAGAAAATGGAAATGGAGAGGGAGAAGAGAGATTGTGCATGTCTGATATTTCTCTTTGCTGTGTTGTCACACTGAATCTGGAGATTTGCTGGATATATGATATTAGATTCAAAGTAATTTTTATCATAATGTTATTGAATGCTTGTATCTTATGTTTTCTCTCACTAATAAGCCTACTGAGATTCCCGATGGCATTTTATTTTCTATCCTATTTTAGTTTTCTGGAAATCTTTATGATCTTTTTACTTTTTGAATTCCAAAAGTTAGTCAGGTATGACTTTGGATCCCTTTTTATTCATGTATGGAATACTCAGCCTACTACTTATTCAATCTGGAAATTAATCAATGATTTCTTTATGTTTCTCTCAAGCTAGTATTTTAAATAAAAATCCAGATTAAACTTAAAAAAAATTCTTAAAATGAAACAGACTCAATATTCATTCAAACCTACTTTTCATTGTTTGTTGCTGTAGAGACCATGATCAGCATGATTTTGATGATCACAAAAATTACTGTTAAGTGCCTCCTATCCTACACCATGTTTCTTACAATTTGCACAGGTTCATCCTTTTTTTTTTTTTCCCCCGACTACATTCATTCAAATTGTACTAGTATAAGAAGGTTCAGTGCATATCCCTTGTCTTTTTGGGAGACTTCTGAATGTTATATTTATTTTCTCTTTTTCTCAGTATTCTTGAACCCCACACTCTAGCAGTTTTATATACATAGTAGTAGGCAACTGAACTGAACTGAGGCAGAAGGCATTATACTATTTGAGATAATATTTTTTTGGATCTAGGATAGTTCAGTTATTCTGAATATACTTAAGTAAATATTTCAGAAAGTTTTAAGATAGATTATGGTATTTTTTTTTCATTTTATTAAAGACTATTTTTTAGGGCAATTGTAGGTTTACAGTAGGAATGAAAGTACAGAGATTTACCATATTATTCTCCCTGGCCCAATACATGCATACACTCCTCTATTACCACCAGAATTGCACATTTTTAAAACCAAGGATGAAGTTAAATTGACATCACAATCACGGAAATTCTTAGTTTAGCTTAGGACTCCCTCTTGGCTTTGTGCATTCTATAGGTTTGTAAAAATGACATATATCTATCATTAAATATCATACAGAGTATTTTCACTGCACTTAAAAATCCTCTATTAACCTGCTTATTCATCCCCAAGTCCCAGCCATGGATCCTTGGCAGCCTCTGATCTCTTTATTGTCTCCATAGTTTTGCCCTTTACAGAATGTTATATACTTGGAATCATATAGTATGAAGCCTTCTCAGACTGGCTTATTTCACCTGGTAATATGCATTTAGGTTTCCCAGGTGCTGCAGTGGTAAAGAATCCACCTGCCAATGCAGGAGACACATAAGATGCGGGTTCTATTCCTGGTCAGGAAGATCCCCTGGAGAAGGAAATGATAACCCATTCCAGTATTCTTGCCTGGAAAATTGCATGGATAGAGGAGCCTGGCAGGTTATAGTCCATGAGGTTGCAAAAGAGTCAGACACGACTGAACATTCACACACAATATGCATTTAAGTTTCCCTCATATATTTTAATGGCTTGATAGCTCATTTCTTTTAGCAGTGAATAGTATTGCATTGCCTTTGTGTAGAAGTTTATTTATCCATTTATCTACTGAAGAACATTTTGGTTGCTTCTATGTTTTGGCAATTATCAATAAAGCTGCCATAAACATCCCTGTTCAAGTTTTTGCGTGGTCATAAGTTTTCAATTCTTTGGGGTAAATGCCAAGGAGCACAGTAGAGGGATGGTATGATAGGAGTATATTGAGTTTTATACATAATCACCAAACTGCTTTCCAAAGTAACTACACCATTTTGTATCCTACCAGCAATGTATGAGAGTTGCTATTGCTCCCCAATCTGGCCAGAATTTAATGTTATTAGTTTTTTCCTTTCTAACAACGTCTTGCTCTTTTCCTCTGCATTTTCTTGGTGACATGTGATGTGGGACTTAGTTTTATATGCTTATTTGGCATCTGGATATCTTCTTTGGTGGGGTACTTGTTAAAGTCTTGGTGCCATGTGATGTGGGACTTAGCTTTATATGCTTATTTGGCATCTGGATATCTTCTTTGGTGGGGTACTTGTTAAAGTCTTGGTGCTACTGATTAATTCGGTTGTTTGTGTTCTTATTTTTGAGTTTGTCTTTTGCAAATATTTTATCCCAGTCTACATCTTGCCTTCTCATTCTCTTGATGTGTCTTTGAAGAACAGAAGTGTTGAATTTCGGTGAAGTCCAGCTTATCATTTATTTCTGTCATGGATCATGTCTTTCCTATTGTGTTTAAAAAATATATCAGCATACTCAAGGTCATCCAGGTTTTCTTCTTTGTTCTATGAGTTTTAAAATTTTGCATTAGGATTATATTCAGATATTTGTTTCTCACCAGTGTCTAGTCTGCTAATGAGCCTATCAAGAACTCTTCACTTCTGTTACAGTATTTTTGATCTCCAGCATTTCTTTTTAATTATTTCTTAGAATTTCCATCTTCCCATTTACATTATCCATCTGTTTTTACATGCTGTCTACTTTTCCTGTGAAAACCTTTAGCATACTTATCATAGTTTTTATAAATTACTGCTCTGATAATTCAAATATACCTGTTATGTCTGCCTCTGATTATGGTGTTCATTCAGTCTCAGAAATTTGTTCATATTCCCTTTTAGTATGCTTTGTACTTGCTATTTTATTCAAAGGCAGACATAATGTTTTAGGTTAAAGGAACTGTAATGAATAGTCTTCAGTAGTGTTGTGTGATGGGGAGGTGAAACATTCTATGTCCCATGATTAAGTTTCAGGCTTTTGGAGAGCTTATGCCCCTAGACTGTGAACATCACCTGTGATCTTCTCAGTATCCCCCCCCATCTCTCTTAAGTAGGGATAGCTGGAGAGACTGGATTGTGTATTTCCCTTCCCTGATGTAGAAGGCTTGCGAGCTTAGAGTTGGGTAGTTCTCTTCCCTCAGGTGAAAAATCAGAGCTGACTACAGTTGGATATCTGCCCCCTACCTTAGTCTGATAAAAACCCCAGCAGGCTAGGTTACAGTAAAATAGTTTCTCCTGAGAGTAAGTCTCGGTAAGGAGAAAAGAAATGCTCTGAGGTATTTCAAAGTGGTTCCTTTCTTTCCTCCTCCCCCTGCTGGAAGTGAGAGGAGATTTTTATCTGATACTCACTGTGAGCACCTTTTAGAACTCAGAGAAAAACTCACAAAAGTGTAAAGCCCCCTTTATTAGTAGATTCTCTTGGAGCTTTTAACTCTGACTTGTCCCTGCTGAGCCTCCAGCAATTTGTTTTACTCAACATTCAGTTTCCTCACCCTGCCTCTAATTCCTGCGGAAGTTTCTGCTCCTGAGTTTCTGCCAGGAAAGTCACTGCCGGTGAGTTTTGATTCTCTCCATCTGCTGTGTCACTCAAATATGGAAGCAGCAGTTTTTCTCTGAGACCTCTTCTCTGCCAGATCTAAGAAAACTTGTTGATTTTGTTGAGCTTTTTACCTGTTTTTAGCAGAAAGTGGCAATTTTCAAGTTTGCTAGAGTCTATACAAAAAACCAGAAGTTCATGTACCTTACTTCTTTCATTTTTATGAAATGTTGAAGATTTTTTTTTCAAAGATTTTCCAATTGGAATGATCTATAGCAATTTCATTTCTAGTTAAAAAATTACTTCTAACTCCTAACTTTTTAATTCAAAAAATGTAACCATTTTTAATGACTTGGAAATATCCTTTGTAGAGAAAGCAAACAGGTTTTTTTTTTAATGCTAATAAAAGTCTTATTAGGAAATTAAATTCTCACTTGCTCATGCTGAATGTAATAAATTTTGCTCTAATGAAAAGAAGCTTAAATCAATTTTGGTATTCTCATTGAGCTGCAAACATTGTTATTTTTCCTTCAGCGTAATATGGATACCAAATGCCATGCCTAAATGTGCAAAAGGCATTTACTTCCATTATTAGGTTTTACTGAACCAGATGAGACTTTTAAGTGATTATGTTATACCTTATAAATACATTTTAATTTAAATGTATTTTAAAATATAGCTTTAATCTCCTTACTAGCTGACCAAAGTGGTTTAATTTCTAAATTAATAAAATATTTTAAGAATCTTTTTAGATGGTCTTAGAGTCTTTAAATAGTCTACTTGTATTATGTTTAAGCTTATTTAATTATACTGTAAGCTTGTGAAGTTTCAGAGTAGCTGCGAATAGCATATGGTTATAAATTTTCCAGGCCTCATTTCTAGTCTCATTATCAATTGATTTCATAAACAGGTTGGTTTCCAGAGAAAAAACCTTTAAGAGACCAAACAGGGAAAAGCTAATATATACAAACATCTGAAAGTTAAGGGACAGAAAGGTAAATTTAATCATATGTAACTACCCTGGAGGTGTGTGGAGTGGAGCAACAGAGTAAAATAAATCTGCTGAGGTTTTATATAAGCTTTTTAATTTTCATTTTCAAGGTAAACTGTCATTTCCAATGAATTCATTTGAAGGACTGGGTAGTATACTATTGAAAAAGAAGATAATTATTTTCTGGGTACATGCTATATAAATAAAGCATCAGATTTATTGCTCTATCTTATCCTAAGGAAAAGTAAACTGATTAATTCCCTCAAAGTCTGTGCTGAGCAAGGATGTGAGCAGTTCCATTTGGGGAAACAAATCTCTCATCTGAGCATCTTTCAGATGAGAAAACAACTGACTTCTGTGAAATGAAAACATATTCCAAATATAAATATTCCATTAGAAAAGACAGCAGGGGCATTATCAATAAGGAGAGGATGATGAATGATGAGTATTAACATAGATACTGGCTTAGACTTAGAATGAGTAAAATGAGTAAAAGTCAGGTGAATAATAACATTGTTGTTCAGTCACTAAGTTGTGTCAGACTCTTTGCAACCCTATGGACTGCATCACACCAGGCTCCCCTGTCCTTCACTATCTCCCAGAGCTTGCTCAAATTCATGACCATCGAGTTGGTGGTACTATCTAATTGTCTCTTCATCTGCTGCCACCTTCTCCTTTTGCTCTCAATCTTTCCGAGCATCAGGGTCTTTTCCAATGAGTCAGCTCTTTGTATCAGGTGGACAAATATTGGAGCTTCAGTTTCAACAACAGTCCTTCCACTGTATATTCAGAGTTGATTTCCTTTAGGATTGACTGATTTGACCTCCTTACAGTCAAAGGGACTCTCAAAAGTCTTTTGCAGCATCACAATTCAAAAGTATTAGTTCTTCAGTGATCAGCATTCTTTATGGTTCAACTCTCACATCCATATATGCTGGAAAAACCATAGCTTTGACTCTATGGACTTTTGTCATCAAAGTAATGTCTCTGTTTTTTAATAAACTAAGTTTGTCACAGCTTTCCTTCCAAGGAGCAAGCATCTTTTAACTTCATGGTTGCAGTCACTGTCTGCATTGATTTTGGAGCCTAAGAAAATAAAATCTGCCACTGTTTTCACTTTTTGCCTCTGTTTGCCATGAAGTGATAGGACTGTATGCCATGATCTTAGTTTTTGGAATGTTGAGTTCTAAACCAGTTTTTTCACTCTCTTCTTTCACTCTCATCAAGAGGCTCTTTATTTCCTCTTCATTTTCTGCCATTAGAGTGGCATCATCTGCATATCTGAAGTTGTTGATATTTCTCCTGACAATCTTGATTCCAGCTTGTGATTCATTGAGTCTGGCATTTCACATTGATGTGCTCTATATATAAATTAAATAAACAGGCTGTCAATATACAGCCTTGATGTACTCCTTTCCTATTTTGAACCAGTCCATTGTTCCATGTCTGGTTCCATTGATTCTTGGTCCACATATAGGTTTCTCAGGAGACAGGTAACGTGGTCTGATATTCTTATTTTTTTTTTTAATTATTATTTTTTTTTCCAGTGGGTTTTGTCATACATTGATATGAATCAGCCATGGATTTACATGTATTCCCAATCCTGATCCCCCCTCCCACCTCCCTCTCCACCCGATTCCTCTGGGTCTTCCCAGTGCACCAGGCTGGAGCACTTGTCTCATGCATCCCACCTGGGCTGGGGATCTGTTTCACCATAGATAGTATACATGCTGTTCTTTTGAAATATCCCACCCTCACATTCTCCCACAAAGTTCAAAAGTCTGTTCTGTATTTCTGTGTCTCTTTTTCTGTTTTGCATATAGGGTTATCGTTATCACCTTTCTAAATTCCATATATATGTGTTAGTATGCTGTAATGTTCTTTATCTTTCTGGCTTACTTCACTCTGTATAATGGGCTCCAGCTTCATCCATCTCATTAGGACTGGTTCAAATGAATTCTTTTTAATGGCTGAGTAATATTCCATGGTGTATATGTACCACAGCTTCCTTATCCATTCATCTGCTGATGGGCATCTAGGTTGCTTCCATGTCCTGGCTATTATAAACAGTGCTGCGATGAACATTGGGGTGCACGTGTCTCTTTCAGATCTGGTTTCCTCAGTGTGTATGCCCAGAAGTGGGATTGCTGGGTCATATGGCAGTTCTATTTCCAGTTTTTTAAGAAATCTCCACACTGTTTTCCATAGCGGCTGTACTAGTTTGCATTCCCACCAACAGCGTAAGAGGGTTCCCTTTTCTCCACACCCTCTCCAGCATTTATTGCTTGTAGACTTTTGGATAGCAGCCATCCTGACTGGCGTGTAATGGTACCTCATTGTGGTTTTGATTTGCATTTCTCTAATAATGAGTGATGTTGAGCACCTTTTCATGTGTTTGTTAGCCATCTGTATGTCTTCTTTGGAGAAATGTCTGTTTAGTTCTTTGGCCCATTTTTTCATTGGGTCATTTATTTTTCTGGAATTGAGCTGCAGGAGTTGCTTGTATATTTTTGAGATTAATCCTTTGTCTGTTTCTTCATTTGCTATTATTTTCTCCCAATCTGAGGGCTGTCTTTTCACCTTGCTTATAGTTTCCTTTGTAGTGCAAAAGCTTTTAAGTTTCATTAGGTCCCATTTGTTTAGTTTTGCTTTTATTTCCAATATTCTGGGAGGTGGGTCATAGAGGATCTTGCTGTGATTTATGTCGGAGAGTGTTTTGCCTATGTTCTCCTCTAGGAGTTTTATAGTTTCTGGTCTGACATTTAGATCTTTAATCCATTTTGAGTTTATTTTTGTGTATGGTGTTAGAAAGTGTATTAGTTTCATTCTTTTACAAGTGGATGACCAGTTTTCCCAGCACCACTTGTTAAAGAGGTTGTCTTTTTTCCATTGTATATCCTTGCCTCCTTTGTCAAAGATAAGGTGTCCATAGGTTTGTGGATTTATCTCTGGGCTTTCTATTCTGTTCCATTGATCTATATTTCTGTCTTTGTGCCAGTACCATACTGTCTTGATGACTGTGGCTTTGTAGTATAGTCTGAAGTCAGGCAGGTTGATTCCTCCAGTTCCATTCTTCTTTCTCAAGATTACTTTGGCTATTCGAGGTTTTTTGTATTTCCATGCAAATTGTGAAATTCTTTGGTCTAGTTCTGTGAAAAATACCGTTGGTAGCTTGATAGGGATTGCATTGAATCTATAGACTGCTTTGGGTAGAATAGCCATTTTGACAATATTGATTCTTCCAATCCATGAACACAGTATGTTTCTCCATCTGTTTGTGTCCTCTTTGATTTCTTTCATCAGTGTTTTATAGTTTTCTATGTATAGGTCCTTTGTTTCTTTAGGTAGATATACTCCTAAGTATTTTATTCTTTTTGTTGCAATGGTGAATGGTATTGTTTCCTTAATTTCTCTTTCTGTTTTTTCATTGTTAGTATATAGGAATGCAAGGGATTTCTGTGTGTTAATTTTATATCCTGCAACTTTACTATATTCATTGATTAGCTCTAGTAATTTTCTGGTAGAGTCTTTAGGGTTTTCTATATAGAGGATCATGTCATCTGCAAACAGTGAGAGTTTTACTTCTTCTTTTCCTATCTGGATTCCTTTTACTTCTTTTTCTGCTCTGATTGCTGTGGCCAGAACTTCCAACACTATGTTGAATAGTAGTGGTGAGAGTGGGCACCCTTGTCTTGTTCCTGATTTCAGGGGAAATGCCTTCAATTTTTCACCATTGAGGGTGATGCTTGCTGTGGGTTTGTCATATATAGCTTTTATTATGTTGAGGTATGTTCCTTCTATTCCTGCTTTTTGGAGAGTTTTAATCATAAATGAGTGTTGAATTTTGTCAAAGGCTTTCTCTGCATCTATTGAGATAATCATATGGTTTTTATCTTTCAATTTGTTAATGTGGTGTATTACATTGATTGATTTGCGGATATTAAAGAATCCTTGCATTCCTGGGATAAAGCCCACTTGGTCATGGTGTATGATTTTTTTAATATGTTGTTGGATTCTGTTTGCTAGAATTTTGTTAAGGATTTTTGCATCTATGTTCATCAGTGATATTGGCCTGTAGTTTTCTTTTTTTGTGGCATCTTTGTCTGGTTTTGGAATTAGGGTGATGGTGGCCTCATAGAATGAGTTTGGAAGCTTACCTTCATCTGCAATTTTCTGGAAGAGTTTGAGTAAGATAGGTGTTAGCTCTTCTCTAAATTTTTGGTAGAATTCATCAGTGAAGCCATCTGGTCCTGGGCTTTTGTTTGCTGGAAGATTTTTGATGACAGTTTCGATTTCCTTGCTTGTGATGGGTCTGTTAAGATCTTCTATTTCTTCCTGGTTCAGTTTTGGAAAGTTATACTTTTCTAAGAATTTGTCCATTTCATCCAAGTTGTCCATTTTATTGGCATAGAGCTGCTGGTAGTAGTCTCTTATGATCCTTTGTATTTCAGTGTTGTCTGTTGTGATCTCTCCATTTTCATTTCTAATTTTGTTAATTTGGTTTTTCTCTCTTTGTTTCTTAATGAGTCTTGCTGATGGTTTGTCAATTTTGTTTATTTTTTCAAAAAACCAGCTTTTAGCTTTGTTGATTTTTGCTATGGTCTCTTTAGTTTCTTTTGCATTTATTTCTGCCCTGATTTTTAAGATTTCTTTCCTTCTGCTAACTCTGGGGTTCTTCATTTCTTCCTTCTCTAATTGCTTTAGGTGTAGAGTTAGGTTATTTATTTGGTTTTTTTCTTGTTTCTTGATGTAAGCCTGTAATGCTATGAACCTTCCCCTTAGCACTGCTTTTACAGTGTCCCATAGGTTTTGGGTTGTTGTGTTTTCATTTTCATTCATTTCTATACATATTTTGATTTCTTTTTTGATTTCTTCTATGATTTGTTGGTTATTCAGAAGCGTGTTATTTAGCCTCCATATGTTTGAAGTTTTAACAATTTTTTTCCTGTAATTGAGATCTAATCTTACTGCACTGTGGTCAGAAAAGATGACTGGAATGATTTCAATTTTTTTGAATTTTCCAAGACCAGATTTATGGCCCAGGATGTGATCTATTCCGGAGAATGTTCCATGTGCACTTGAGAAAAAGGTGAAGTTGATTGTTTTGGGGTGAAATGTCCTATAGATATCAATTAGGTCTAGCTGGTCCATTGTGTCATTTAAGGTTTGTGTTTCCTTGTTAATTTTCTGTTTAGTTGATCTATCCATAGTTGTGAGTGGGGTATTAAAGTCTCCCACTATTATTGTGTTACTATTAATTTCCTCTTTCATACTCGTTAGCGTTTGCCGTACATATTGCGGTGCTCCTATGTTGGGTGCATATATATTTATAATTGTTATATCTTCTTCTTGGATTGATCCTTTGATCATTATGTAGTGTCCTTCTTTGTCTCTTTTCACATCCTTTATTTGAAAGTCTATTTTATCTGATATGAGTATTGCGACTCCTGCTTTCTTTTGGTCTCCGTTTGCATGAAATATTTTTTTCCAGCCCTTCACTTTTAGTCTGTATGTGTCTCTTGTTTTGAGGTGGGTCTCTTGTAGACAGCATATATAGGGGTCTTGTTTTTGTATCCATTCAGCCAATCTTTGTCTTTTGGTTGGGGCATTCAACCCATTTACATTTAGGGTAATTATTGATAGGTGTGGTCCCGTTGCCATTTACTTTGTTGTTTTGGGTTCACGTTTATACAACCTTTCTGTATTTCCTGTCTAGAGAAGATCCTTTAGCATTTGTTGAAGAGCTGGTTTGGTGGTGCTGAATTCTCTCAGCTTTTGCTTATCTGTAAAGCTTTTGAATTCTCCTTCATATCTGAATGAGATCCTTGCTGGATACAGTAATCTAGGTTGTAGGTTATTCTCTTTCATTACTTTCAGGACGTCCTGCCATTCCCTTCTGGCCTGGAGGGTTTCGATTGATAGATCAGCTGTTATCCTTATGGGGATCCCTTTGTGTATTATTTGTTGTTTTTCCCTTGCTGCTTTTAATATTTGTTCTTTGTGTTTGATCTTTGTTAGTTTGATTAATATGTGTCTTGGGGTGTTTCGCCTTGGGTTTATCCTGTTTGGGACTCTCTGGGTTTCTTGGACTTGAGTGGCTATTTCCTTCCCCATTTTAGGGAAGTTTTCAGCTATTATCTCCTCGAGTATTTTCTCATGGTCTTTCTTTTTGTCTTCTTCTTCTGGAACTCCTATGATTCGAATGTTGGGGCATTTCACAGTGTCCCAGAGGTCCCTGAGGTTGTCCTCATTTCTTTTGATCCTTTTTTCTTTTTTCCTCTCTGCTTCATTTATTTCCACCATTTTATCTTCTACCTCACTTATCCTATCTTCTGCCTCCGTTATTCTACTCTTGGTTCCCTCCAAAGTGTTTTTGATCTCATTCATTGCATTATTCATTTTTAATTGACTCTTTTTTATTTCTTCTAGGTCTTTATTAAACAGTTCTTGAATCTTTTCAATCTTTGTTTCCAGGCTATTTATCTGTAACTCCATTTTGTTTTCAAGATTTTGGATCATTTTTATTATCATTATTCTAAATTCTTTTTCAGGTAGATTCCCTATCTCCTCCTCTTTTGTTTGACTTGGTGGGCATTTTTCATGTTCCTTTACCTGTTGGGTATTTCTTTGCCTTTTCATCTTGTTTAGATTGCTGTGTCTGGAGTGGGCTTTCTGTATTCTGGAGGTCTGTGGTTCCTTTTTATTGTGGAGATTTTTCCCAGTGGGTGGGGTTAGACGATTGGCTTGTCAAGATTTCCTGGTTAGGGGAGCTTGCGTCAGTGTTCTGGTGCGTGGAACTTGATTTCTTCTCTTTGGAGAGCAATGGAGTGCCCAGTAATGAGTTTTGAGATGGGTCTATGTGTTAGGTGTGTCCTTGGGCAGCCTGTATGTTGATGTTCAGGGCTGTGTTCCTGCGTTGCTGGAGAATTTGCGTGGTATGTCTTGCTCTAAAACTTATTGGCTCTTGGGTGGTGGTTGGTTTCAGTGTAGGTATGGAGGCTTTTGGACGGTCACTTATTACTTAAAGTTCCATGTAGTCAGGAGTTTTCTGGTATTCTCAGGTTTTGGGCTTAAGTCTCCTGCCTCTGGATTTCAGTTTTAGTCTTCCTGTAGTCTCAGGACTTCTCCAACTATACAGCTCTGATAAGAAAACTTCTAGGTTAATGGCTAAAAGATTCTCCCCCGTTAGGGACACCCAGAGAGGTTCACAGAGTTACATGAAGAAGAGGAGAGGGAGGAGGGAGATAGAGATGAACAGGAGGAGAAAAAGGGGGACTCAAGAGGAGAGAGACAGATCTACACAGCTGTCTGTTCCCAGAGTGTTCTCCGTAGCCCAGTCACCTACAAGGATTCACAGAATTGGATTGGGAAGAGAAGGGGAAAGGAGGAAATAGAGGTGTTCTGAGGTAGAAAACAGAGAGTCAAGATTGGGAGAGAATAATCTTCGGTTTAAAAATAGGGCTTCTCTTCTTTTTTTTTTTTTGTAAGGTTATAGTGTATTGAAAATGAAAATTAAGGAGTAGTAGAGGAGTACTAGAGGACTTTAAAAGAAATAAGAGAAAAAGAAAAATAGAAAATAGAAGAGAAAAAGGAAAGAAAAAAAAGAAAAAAAAAAATTTTTTTTTCCCCCTAATTAAAAAATCGTAAAAGTCTGTGGAAATGAAAGTTAAGGAGTAATGGGGGAGTAATAGGGGATTTTAAAGGAAAATAAAAGAGAAGAAAGAAAAAAGAAAAAAAAGAAAAAAAGAAAAAAAAATTAAAAAATTAAAAAAAAAAAAAAGAGAAAAAAGTAAAATTATATCTAGGAGTTTCTCTGGAGCTGTTGCGGTCAGTGTGGGTTCGGCTCAGTTTCAGATAGCTCCTTGTTCCAGCTTACACTTCTCGGTATCTACAGGCCCCTTCCGGTGTAGTCGGTGTTTTCTACAGGGATTTTAATCTGTTGCACCAGTCCCTTCTGAAGCGGTTCCCTTTGTTTATTTGGCTTCTGTTTGCCGGTCTCTTCAGAGCCTCATTTCCGCCCTGACACAGGCGGGCGGAGGTGGACTCTTATTCAGTTAGCTAGTTCCGTCGCTCTGCGGGGCAGGGAGGGGCTTGCGCTGCAGGGAGAGGCTGGCGCTCTGGGGACAGGCTTGCGCCGCGGGGATGGGCTGGGGCTGCCGGGAGGGGCTGACGCTGCTTTCTCCGTCTGTGCTGCTCAGGCTCCCAGCTGTTCTATATGGAGTGCGCCCCGCGCTACGCGAGGTTCCAGCCCTCAGGTGTTCCACAAAAGCGCGGAAGGAAAAGCTGCGCCTGCTCTCTGTGCCTTCCCCGTCAGAGCGGTCCAGGCAGCCAGGGGCTTGGTGGGCGCACTCTCCCCAGGTGTGGCGCACCCCCTCCCTTCCGCGGACCCAGTCTCAGTTTCCGCTGGCGCCAGTCGGGTGCGCGGGCCTTCCGCCCTCCGCGTCCCCAGCCCCAGTCCCCGCCCGCGCTGGTCGGGTGCCTGCGCCCTGTGTCTCGCCGCGACCTTCCCCTCCCCCCTGCCTCCTGCCTCCTGCGGGGCTGGGCCGGTCCGCAGCCTGCGAGCTCCTCTCTGGACCCTCTCGGTCTCTTTGTTCTGCGAACGGCCGGCAGTGTGTTCGGGCCGGTTAATTTACTCTCTCTCTTTTGGTCTCCCACAGTTCAAGTTGGCAACTCACAGAAGTTCCCTCCGATTGTCCTCAGGGCACTCGGGCCCGGACTCTACCCCAAGCAATGCCGCCTAAGAGCTCCCGGGACGGATCTCCGTCCTTAGCTCTTTTGTCTCACTTTTTATCTTTTATATTTTGTCCTACCTCCTTTCGAAGACAATGGGCTGCTTTTCTGGGCGCCTGATGACCTCAGCTAGCGATCCGAAGTTGTTTTGCGAAGTTTGCTCTGCGTTCAGTTATTCTTTTGATGAATTTGTAGGAGAGAAAGTGGTCTCCCCGTCCTACTCCTCCCCCATCTTGGCTCCTCCCCCTGATATTCTTATTGCTTTAAGAATTTTCCAGTTTGTTATGCTCCACACAATCAAAGGCTTTAGGATAGTCAATGAAGCAGAAGTAGATGTGTTTCTTGAACTCCCTGGTATCTCCATGACCCAACAGATGTTAGCAATTTGATCTCTGGTTCCTCTGCCTCTTTGAAATTCAGCTTGTACATCTAGATATTCTTCTTGTACTGCTGAAACCTAATTTGAAGGATTTTTTAGCACAACCTTGCTAGCATGTGAAATGAGTGCAATTGTATGGTGGTTGGAACATTCTCTGGCATTGCCCTTCTTTGGGACTGGAATGAAAACTGATCTTTTGTAGTCCTGTGACCATTGTTCAGTTTTCCAAATGATGTATTGAGTACAATACTTAAACAGCATCATCTTTTAGAATTTTGAATAGCTCAGTTGGAATTCTATCAGCTCCACTAGCTTTGTTTATAGTAATTCTTCTTAAGTTTCACTTGACTTTATACTCCAGGATGCCCAATTCTAGGTAAGTGACCACACCATTGTGGTTATCTGGTCATTAAGGCCTTTGTTGTGTAGTTCTTCTGTGTATTCTTGCCACCTCCTCTTAATCTCTTCTGCTAGGTCCATACTATTTCTGTCCTTTACCATGCTCATCCTAGCATGAACTGTCCCCTTGGTATCTCCAATTTTCTTGAGAAGATCTCTAGTCTTTCCTACTCTATTGTTTTCCTCTATTTCTTTTCATTGTTCTTTTAAGAAGGCCTTCATAGACCTCCTTGCTATTCTCTGGAACTCTGTATTCAGTTGGGCGTTTATTTCCCTTTCTCCCTTGTCTATCACTTCTCTTCTTTCCTATTTGTAAAGCCTCCTCAGACCACCTCTTTGCCTTCTTGGATTTCTTTTTCTTTGAGATTTTTTTTTTTTTTTTTTTTGGTCACTGCTTCCTATACTGTGTTATGAACCATAAGTGGCACTTGAGATGTGATAGTGGCTATTCTATGTGTTTTATACAAACTAATTTATTTAGTCCTTATAATAGTTCAAAGATGTAGAGTCTCCTATGTTTCAAAAGCAAATGAACAAAAATAGAAGAAGCTGGGAAACTGAATTTAAGTGACCTGCTCAGATAGTGCTCAGCCGTGGGGCAAAGAAACATAGTATATAATCAGGCATGTGAACCATTAACCAACACAGGATACTTTTAACTGTGTTATGGAGTAGGTGTCAAGTAGTTTGATAAAATTATAGTTTGTGTTTAAAGTTTCGTTTTCTATTTTGTTCATAACCAAGTCACAGTTGATAGATTTTCTCAGTGATTTTGTTCTTGTTATAGCATAGTAGTTACCTGTGCATAGTATTTATTGCCAGTCACATATATAGCGAGAAGAGTAAATATCCTATTTCAATATATTTTTAAAAATTGCCCTGAAAAGTGAGAAGAGTATTTTTCCACAAGTTATTATTGTGCAGTTATCTGTGTTAGTCTCTCAGTTGTGTCATGGCCCTATGGGCTATAGCCCGACAGACTCCTCTGTCCATGGAATTCTCCAGGCAAGAATAGTGGAGTGGGTTGGCATTCTCTTCTCCAGGGGATCTTCCCGACTCAGGGATCAAACCCAGGTCTTCTGCATTACAGGTATATTCTTTACCATCTGAGCCATCAGAGAGAATTATCTGGGTATCTCTAATCTTGGCATCTCGAGATACTATTTATGAGATAGAATTGCTGACTTGGACAGAGTAGTTGTTCAGTCACTCAGTGATGTCCGATTCTTTGTGACCCCATGGACTGTAGCCTGCCAGCCTTCCCTGTCCTTCACTATCTCTTGAAGTTTGCTCAAACTCATGTCCATAGAGTCAATGATGCCATTCAAATATCTTATCCTCTGTCACCCCTTCTCCTCCTGTCCCCAATCTTTCCCAGCATCAGGATCTTTTCAAATGAGTTGGTTCTTTGCATCAGGTGGCTGAAGTACTGGGAAGGGTAATCCTTAATTACAAATAGGCTGTATGTAAGACCTCAGGAAAACTAGGAAGACCATTCTTAGCTGTCACCAACGTATTCTTAGCTGCTCTTCTTGGAATGGACCTTAATAATAATTTTAATAATGATTCATTCTTAAACTTCATTTTAGCCACTGATCTTAAATAATCAGTCTCAAAGTTTATATATCAAAAAGGTAGTTGCTTTGTTTATTCTTCTGTTTATTGGTTTGCTTTTACTTTTAATAATTTTGAAATATTAGTAATATTGAAACTCACCTTGTTTCACCTTATGTATTTGTTGTGAGGTTCAGAAATATAATATGTATGAAAGAATTGTGTACAATTTAAAATATCATATGCACATGGTAATACATGCCAAAGTGACAGATACTAGATATTCTAAAATGGTGAAAGGAAACATTTCAGGTATGAAAATACAAGCTATTTTCTTTTTAAACTCACTTTTAATGCTCCCTCCATACTTGGCATTATATTGGGGCTCAGAATGTGAGACAAAATTGTATATGGTTATAGATCAAAGATTACACATAGAATTCTATTTGAAACATTGAGAATGTTTGCTTAGAGGTTTATGTTGCTGAAGGTTTTGAGATTTTCTTGGTACTTTACATGAAAGAGTTCTTTAGTATATTAATAATACTTTAGGATAGAAGATAGGAGTGCTATGCATTTTCCATTCACACTATAGGTTATATTTATTATTTGATTATTTCTCTTTGATTATTTCTCTTCTTTCCTCGTTATTAAATTCTTAATCCCTTGATTATTTCTCTTCTTTCCTCATTATTAAATTCTTAATCCTACATTCTTGGTGTTCTGCCCCATATTATTTCATGAGACGGCTAGAATCCATCATTTCCAAAATTGTTGATGAGACTAAATTATCAGGCTTTCTTTTGGCACAGAATGTTCTGAGCCTCTTTTAAACTACGGTCAGTGATCAGTCTCCCATTTCATCAGTGACTTTTTCTTCATAGTACATGCTTTGCTTCCTATTACAAAAATTTTAGAAACTCACCCAAATTTTAAAATTTACTGAGGTCTGTATCATTTAAGGACTGAATAATTTTTATTACAGTGTTATAAATGACTCTTTCCTCTTTCCAATACATTTTGAATACAAAGAAAAGATGCTCTGTATAGGGGACAGGATCTTTTGAGGAGATACTCAATAGATGAAAGGAGTAAGGTAATCGTCGAGCTTCCTCTGGGAACAATGACTCAAATGTCCTCAACTCTGTTTTAACCTCTGACTTTCATACCTAGCCCATATGCTCTTCTCATGAAAGGTTTTGCCATTGAGAAAAGAGGCAAGGGATGACGGGAGCACCTCTGTATGTCTCCAGTGTATTCTGTAACAAAACAAGTTCCTTTCTCCCAGGAGTCAACATTGCAATGCGGGATGTGTAACAGTGGAAATAAGCAATGTGCTTCTGATTTTTTCCAAAGCCTAACAAATCCCTAATCATGGCTATAAAGAAAAAGTGGTGACAATAGAAGCCCTGTCTCTGTATCTTCCCACTCTGATTGTGATGGATCATGAAGATACTAGACTTAAGCCTACCTTTGGAATGAACAGAAAACAGTGCTTACTGTTCTGGAGCAGAAACTGTGAATGATTGGAATAGATATAAAATGCACTTTCTGCTTTATGATGTGTGAATTAAAGAAAGTATTAAACTATTCTAATGATAGATAAGGAGATTATATCTGCTGTTGCTGAAAGAACTAAGACTGTTTCATCATAAATTAAAGTGATCTAAAATATTGCAAGCTCATCTATAGGGCTTGGACAACAAAGAAGTACAATTTTATAACTCGTTATGAGGCACCTTAATTTCTTAACATTTGCCATTTTTTTATGCTTCATGTCTCTTGGTTTTATTCTCTAAAACTTATGGAAAACACCAACTTTTGTAGAAGGCAAGAATAAATGTGGGTCAGGCTTTTATCATTTTGAAGAAGAATGCTTGGATTTCCCCATTTTATTGGGCGTTGCATTGTTAATTTTTATTTCCTTGCCTCTCCTCTAGAGAGCAGCTGTACTCTAAGCTTGAAAGATATGATATTGCTTAAAGATTAAATACATATTTGTAATACATACTTAGATATATTTTTAAAGTATCACAGCAGGAGTGCTACTCCTTTGTCTTGGTAAAACCCTGTGGAATTTATTGACTCACCAACACAGGGTATTATAGATTATAATTTCATCAATTGTGTGTACTGGGATATTGATTTAACTTCTCTTGTCTATGATGTTATATCATCTCCATAGCTGTGATGACGACTATGGTAACAAGCTTTCTGATGGTGCATCCTCATAGTATTGGGTTGGCCAAAGAGTTTGTTTGGATTTTTCCATCATATGTTACAGAAAAATCTAAATGAACATATTGGCCAACCCAATACGTTGATCCAGACCTTGAGCCATATATTTCTCACTTCTTGCCTTGGGGCTTCTCCAGTGCCAAGATGCAAGATGCTTACAGGACATCATGTGTGTTGAATGTATAAATGCTACTTGGAATTACAGGAGAATTAGCACACTGCAACTACTCTTCAATGGCTGCGCAGCACTGGGGTGGTGGCCGTGCGGTGCTGGAGTGACTGAGGAGATACTCCATGTCCAAGGGCGAAGGAAGAGCCTCAGCAAGATGGTAGGAGGGACGAAATCACGTTTAGACTCAAACCCCAAACCTGCCAGAGACGCTCAGAGGGCTCAAACAAACCTTGTGTGCACCAGGACCCAGAGACCCCGCAGAGACTGAGAGAACTGTGTATGAGTGTCTCCTGTGGAGGTACGGGTCAGCAGGGGCCTGCTGCAGGGACAGGGGCTCTGGATGCAGTAGACCTGGGTATGGCATAAACCCTCTTGGAGGAGGTCGCCATTAACCCCACCATTGAGCTGCCAAACTTACACAGGACTGGGAAACAGACTCTGGGAGGGCACATACACACACAGAAGAAAAAAAAAAAAAAAACTTGTACACACAAGAGAAAAAGAGCAGTGACCCCAACAGAGACTGACCCACACTTGTAAATGAGTGTCCAGGTGTCTCTGGTGGAGGCGTGGGTTGGCGATGGCCTGCTGCAGGGTTGGTGCATTGCCTGCAGCAGTGCATACACGGAACCTTTTGAAGGAGGTCGCCATTATCTTCATTACCTCCACCATAGTTTGACCCCAGGTAAATAACAGGGAGGGAACATAGCTCCACTCATCAACAGAAAATTGGATGAAAGATTTACTGAGCATGGCCCCGCCCACCGAACAAGACCAGTTTCCCCCTCAGTCAGTCTCTCCCACCAAGAAGCTTCCATGAGCCTCTTATCCTTTTCCATCAGAGGGCAGACAGAATGAAAACCACAATCACAGAAAACTAACCAATCTGATCACATGGACCACAGCCTTATCTAACTCAATGAAACTATGAGCCATGCTGTGTAGGGCCACCAAAGATGGATGGGTCATGGTGGAGAGTTCTGACAAAATGTGGTTCACTGGAGAAGGGAATGGCAAACCACTTCAGCATTCTTGCCTTGGGAACACCATGAACAGTATGAAAAGGCAAAAAGATAGGACACTGAAAGATGAAATCCCAAGATGGTATGTGCCCAATATGCTACTGGAGATCAGTGGAGGAATAACTCCAGAAAGAATGAAGATATGGAGCCAAAGCAAAAACAACACCTAGTTGTGTATGTGACTGATGATGGAAGCAAAGGCCGATGCTGTAAAGAGCAGTATTGCATAGGAACCTGTAATGTTAGGTTCATGAATCAAGGCAAATTAGAAGTCATCAAACAGGAGATGGCAAGGGTGAACATTGACATTTTAGGAATTAACAAACTCAAATGGACTGCAATGGTGAATTTAACTCAGTTGACCATTATATCTACTACTGTGGGCACAAACCCCTTAGAAGAAATGGAGTAGCCATCATAGTCAACAAAAGAGTCCAAAATGCAGTACTTGGATACAATCTCATAAATAGAAGAATGATCTATATTCATTTCCAAGGCAAACCATTCAATATCACAAAAATGCAAGTCTATGCCCTGAACAGTAATGTTGAAGAAGCTAAAGTTGAATGGTTCTATGAAGACCAAGAAGACCTTCTAGAACTAACATACAAAAAAGATGTCCTTTTCATTATAGGGGACTGGAATGCAAAAGTAGGAAATCAAGTAACACCTGGAGGAGCAGTCAAATTTGACCTTGGAATACAGAATGAAGCAGGGCAAATGCTAATAGAGTTTTGCCAAGAGATTGCACTGGTCATAGCAAGCACCATCTTCTAACAATACAAGAGAATACTCTACACATGGACATCACCAATGGTCAATACCGAAATCAGATTGACTATATTCTTTGTAGCCAAAGATGAGAAGCTCTATACAGTCAGCAAAAACAAGACCAGGAGCTGACTGTTGCTCAGATCATGAACTCATTATGCCAAATTCAGACTTAAATTGAAGAAAGTAGGGAAAACCAATAGACCATTCAGATATGACCTAAATCAAGTCCCTTATGATTATACAGTAGAAGTGAGAAATAGATTCAAGGGATTAGATTTGATAGAGTCCTTGAAGAACTATGGGCAGAAGTTCATGACATTGTATAGAAGGCAGGGGTCAAGACCATCCCGAAGGGGAAAAAAAATTGAAAAAAGGCAAAATGGTTGTCTGAGGAAGCCTTGCAAATGGCTCAGAAAGAAGAGAAGCAAAAGGCAAAGAAGAAAAGCAAAGATACACCCATTTGAATGCAGAGTTCCAAAGAATAGCAAGAAGAGATAAAGTCTTCCTCAGCGATCAATGCAAAGAAATAGAGGAAAACAATAGAATAGGAAAGACTAGAGGTCTCTTCAAGAAAATTAGAGATACCAAGGGAACATTTCATGCAAAGATGGGCACAATGAAGAACAGAAATGGTATGGACCTAACAAAAGCAGAAGATATTAAGAAGAGGTGGCACGAATACACAGAACTATAGAAAAAAGATCTTCATTGACCCAGATAATCACGAGGGTGTGATAACTCATCTAGAGCCAGACATCCTGGAATGCAAAGTCAGGTGGGCCTTAGGAAGCATCACTATGAACAAAGCTATTGGAGGTGATGGATTTCCAGTTGAGCTATTTCAAATCCTAAAAGATGATGCTGTGAAAGTGCTGCACTCAATATGCCAGCAAATTTGGAAAACTAAGCAATGGCCACAGGACTGGAAAAGGTCAGTTTTCATTCCAATCCCAGAGAAAGGAAATGCCAAAGAATGCTCAAACTACCACACAATTGCACTCATCTCACATGCTAGCAAGCTTCCCTTGTGGCTAAGTTGGTAAAGAATCTGCCTGCAATGTGGCAAACCTGGGTTTTATTCCTGGGTTAGAAAGATCCCCTGGAGAAGGGAAAGGCTACCCACTCCAGTATTCAGGCCTGGAGAATTCCATGGACTCCATAGTCCATGGGTTTGCAAAGAGTCAGACACGACTGAGGTACTTTCACTTTCACATACTAGCAAAGTAATGCTCAAAATTCTCCAAGCCAGGTTTCAACAGTACATGAACTTTGAACTTCCAGATGTTCAAGCTGGATTTAGAAAAAGCAGAGGAACCAGAGATCAAATTGCCAACATCCATTGGATCATCGAAAAAGTAAGAGTTCCAGAAAAACATCTATTTCTGCTTATTGACTATGCCAAAACCTTTGACTGTGTGGATCACAACAAACTGGAAAATTCCTCAAGTGATGGGAACACCATACCACCTGACTTGCCTCCTGAGAAATCTGTATGCATGTGAAGAAGCAACAGTTAAAACTGGACATGGAACAACAGTCTGGTTCCTAATAGGGAAAGGAGTACGTCACGGCTGCATATTGTCACCATGCTTATTTAACTTGTATGCAGAGTACATTGTGAGAAATGCTAGACTGGATGAAGCATGAGCTGGAATCAAGATTGCTGGGAGAAATATCAATAACCTGAGATATGCAGATGACAGCACCCTTATGGAAGAAAATGAGAAGAACTAAAGAGCCTCTTGATGAAAGTGAAAGGGGTGAGTGAAAAATGTGGCTTAAAACTCAACATCCAGACAAGGAAGATCATGGCATCTGGTCCCATCGCTTCATGGCAAATGGGGAAACAATGGAAACAGTGACAGACTTTATTTTTTGGGCTCCAAAATCACTACAGAGGGTGACTGCAGCCATGAAATTAAAAGACGCTTTTTAGAAGAAAAGTTATGACCAACCTAAACAGCATGGTAAAAAGCAAAGACTTTACTTTGCCAACAGAGGTCCATCTAGTAAAGGCTATCTATGGTTTTTCCAGTAGTCATGTATGGATGTGAAAGTTGGACTATAAGAAAAGCTTAGCACTGAAAAATTGATGCTTTTGGACAGTGATGTTGGAGAAGACTCTTGAGAGTCACTTGGATAGCAAAGAAATACAACTAGTCAATCCTAAAGGAAATCAGTCCTGAATATTCATTGGAAGGATTGATGCTGAAGCTGAAGTGCCAATTCTTTGACCACCTGATGCGAAGAACTGACTCATTTGAAAAGACCCTGATGCTTGGAATGATTGAATGCAGGAGGATAAGGAGACAATAGAGGATGAGATGGTTAGATGACATCTCTGACGCAATGGACATGAGTTTGAGTAAGCTCCAGGAGTTGATGATGGACAATGGTCATTTAATCGCAAACAGTCAGACACGACTGAGCAACTGAACTGAACTACATATGTCAAATTCAGAATGAAAGCTTTTACAAAAATTCTCCCCTCTCTTATCCCTGAGATAATATCCCTCTCAGCCCTTTTTCAGGAAGGCAAGTAAAAGATATGTCTGCTAATCCTTAACATTCTCTCATCCTCTGATGAAAGATGGAGTTATTCTTCACAGTATGGCCTCAGAAACTCACATAAATCTATGTTCTAAGCAGGTATTCTCAACTGATCAGAGTTAGTATCATTGTCTCAGCTCTTTTTCCATGTTACCTAAGAAAATTTGTTTCATGGGTTTTCTTTTATTCATTAATTATGGATTCCTGTTATACTTGAATAACTAAGACTGCCCAGTTGAAATAGACAATAAATTCACCGCTGCAGCATAGAAGCTGGAGAGTTGCCCATTTACTTACTGATTCCTCCTATACTAATCTCAAATTTGTGTCTCATTGTAATTATAATCACTTATCATGAGGATAAGTTGAAAACCCAGTGTTGATTGTGCAAATTACATAAATCTACCATGTAAAAGATACTCAAGGGTGATCATGGCTAAAGTAAGACCTAGCTCTATGGATTTTTTTCCCTTGAGTGACCAGATCTATTAAATTCAAAATTGCTTTGAACCATTGACTGCTCTCTTTCTCCTGTTTTCACAGTTTTGAAAAAGAAACTCAATAGTGATTGTCCTATGTTTACCCTACCATTGTATATTGAATGTATGGTCAGTAGCTACTCTTATTCCACTTTTTGGATGAGCAGTACTGGAAATGTTCTTAGCAGCATTGATGACCAGTGGTCCATGGAAATGTTAAATTTGGTAACACATCTTTAAGTTAACTTTCCCTAATACTCAATTACTATCTTGTTGACACACCTATTCATTTTAATTATTTCCTTAGATAAATTAACTGTATACAAGGCTATACAAGAGCTTTTTTGTTAGATTCTGTATTTTAAGAGAAATAAGCAACTCAGATGCTTAAAAATTTGTGTATATAATGACTATTTTGAGGAATGTCGGTGATAGAAATGAAACCCAATTTTGTTGTTTAGTTGCTAAGTCTTTGTGACCCCATGGACTGCAGTGCTCCAGTCTTCCCTGTCCTTCACTATCTCCCAGAGTTTGCTCAGACTCATGTCAGTTGAGTCAGTGATGCCATGAACACAAACTAATTCAAAGCAAAAGTGACTATTTGCTCCTATATGTTAATAATATAGGGGAAATGAATAGGGGGTTGGCAGCTTTATTAGTAATTGCCTTCTCTTCATCTTTTGGATCTGCACATGTGTGCATATGCACTGATATGTATATATATATCCTTGCTTCATTCTTAAACGTGGTCTCCTCTTAGAGCCACAGGTTTGAACCTTGTTCATTTCTTTCTTTTTTTTCTTTTTTTTTTTTTTTTATTAGTTGGAGGCTAATTACTTCACAACATTTCAGTGGGTTTTGTCATACATTGATATGAATCAGCCATAGATTTACACTTATTCCCCATCCCGATCCCCCCTCCCATCTCCCTCTCCACCCGATTCCTCTGGGTCTTCCCAGTGCACCAGGCTGGAGCACTTGTCTCATGCATCCCACCTGGGCTGGGGATCTGTTTCACCATAGATAGTATACATGCTGTTCTTTTGAAACATCCCACCCTCACCTTCTCCCACAGAGTTCAAAAGTCTGTTCTGTATTTCTGTGTCTCTTTTTCTGTTTTGCATATAGGGTTATCGTTACCATCTTTCTAAATTCCATATATATGTGTTAGTATGCTGTAATGTTCTTTATCTTTCTGGCTTACTTCACTCTGTATAAGGGGCTCCAGTTTCATCCATCTCATTAGGACTGGTTCAAATGAATTCTTTTTGACGGCTGAGTAAAATTCCATGGTGTATATGTACCACAGCTTCCTTATCCATTCATCTGCTGATGGGCATCTAGGTTGCTTCCATGTCCTGGCTATTATAAACAGTGCTGCGATGAACATTGGGGTGCATGTGTCTCTTTCAGATCTGGTTTCCTCAGTGTGTATGCCCAGAAGTGGTATTGCTGGGTCATATGGCAGTTCTATTTCCAGTTTTTTAAGGAATCTCCACACTGTTTTCCATAGTGGCTGTACTAGTTTGCATTCCCACCAACAGTGTAAGAGGGTTCCCTTTTCTCCACAGCCTCTCCAGCATTTATTTCTTGTAGACTTTTGGATAGCAGCCATCCTGACTGGTGTGTAATGGTACCTCATTGTGGTTTTGATTTGCATTTCTCTAATAATGAGTGATGTTGAGCACCTTTTCATGTGTTTGTTAGCCATCTGTATGTCTTCTTTGGAGAAATGTCTCTTTAGTTCTCTGGCCCATTTTTTGATTGGGTCATTTATTTTTCTGGAATTGAGCTGCAGGAGTTGCTTGTATATTTTTGAGATTAATCCTTTGTCTGTTTCTTCATTTGCTATTATTTTCTCCCAATCTGACGGCTGTCTTTTCACCTTACTTATAGTTTCTTTTGTAGTGCAAAAGCTTTTAAGTTTCATTAGATCCCATTTGTTTAGTTTTGCTTTTATTTCCAATATTCTGGGAGGTGGGTCATAGAGGATCTTGCTGTGATTTATGTCGGAGAGTGTTTTTCTTTGCCCAGCAGAAAAAATAGTTCCCTTTTCAACATAAGGCATAGAATTAAGTATCATTTTCTATGGTTGTATATTATTCTACTTACATACTAGGGCCAATATGATATGATATTCTGGTTAGACATATCTGAGCTACATGTAATCTCCATAGCTAATGCCTACCCACCTAACAACACAGTTTGTTCAACAAATAAACTCAGTAGATAATCTCTTAAGAACCAAAGATGCATTTGGGACAGACACAAATAACAAATGACACTACATACTTCAATCATTTCATTCTGATGTCACAGCCTTTTTGAGTCAGGACTTTATGAGTTTGTGCTTTCCCAACCATACCTCTGTACTGTAAAAACCACTCTATAAATCCCCTGTGTATTCTCTTGCCTCATTTACTTGTTTTCCCTAGCTATTCTTTCACAGGCATTTTATTAGCTTTGTTATTTGGCTCAGTGCTTCAGTATATTGAAGAGTTTATTTATGATTAGATGATATCTTTCAAATGTTCACTGTGACTGTTACTCTCCAAAATGCACTTGCATTATCAATATTATATCTCATGGCTGGTTTTATTGTGACATTTAGGCACTGAAGGGAGCTTACTGAGGTCATCAGAATCTCCTTGATAGTTTCACGTACTAGAGTGTGTTCATAATAAACACAAGGGTAGAATATGGCATTCTGAATGCTCAGGTCACCAAGGAACTAACAAGGTATATATGGTGGGATACTGGTAGAGGCATTGGTGAGAGAGAAGAAAAAATTTGTTCAATATCCCAAGACTGTTCTCTTACTCATTATCTCTATGAAAGAATATCAGCACCTCGTTGGGAACTTATATGATCATTTTAGATTGAATTACAATTTAATAGTAAATAAATAAAGCATTCAGGGTCCATTGGGTCACTGTATGTTGATGTAATGGTTGTACTTTCATAGATTCTAGATTGTCTCAGATAATTCTTTGGTGACTCAGATCAAGAGAATTGCAAAATTATGTGCCAAAAATGCTATTAAAACTTATGTTGACCACTGCTAATGCATATTATGAGATCCATAGGGATGTATTAAATTCCTGGGTGGCCTAATTAACTTTAGCTTTTTCCTTCAAAACAGGATTTAGCTCACATCCTTACCATTTAGATTTAAATCTGGTATGACATTATCAGCACAGAAATGGAAAAATAGAATACACTGAGCTCAAGGCAATAGGATCTGTTAAGGTAGGATAGCTATTCAGTAAGTATGCTTTATAGCAGATGAGTTGGAAGAGATATTTTCAAATCTACAGAAATATAAACAGTAGATTAAGATTCAGTCTGGGTAGATGGCTAGCTTTGGCCAAGCACTAGCTATTGGCCAGAATATCACATCCTTTTATGTTGCCACAGCAAGAAGATGGATTTCTAAGTAACTTTGATAGGTTATATTTTACGTCTAGTTTCCAAAAAGGCCTCTGTCAATTACCACCAGCAAGTATACCACACCTTTTTGGAAATCATCCATGCCTATCACCCTCCTCTTTTACTCTTTCCAGACAAGCTCTCACTACTTCTAAATAATGAGATGTATACATGGCCAGCCCAGATGTGTCTAGTCATGTCCAGACCTATACAAAGACTTTCTCGGTCAAAGCTTCATAGAAATTTCTGAATCATTATATGAATGATTGACTCAACTTGAACTTAGTGCTTCCTTGTCGTCCAATCATCTGTGGCAGGTTCAGCATCAAAACAGTAGCTTTTTCTATGTCTTCAATCCTGTGGTTTAGGGGACCATTCTGAGATGGGCAGATATTTTAAGTTATTAATAATGAAAAGTTAACTATATAGATATAAGTGACAACAAGCCTACCCTTTTCAGCTATCGAAAGAACTATTGGTGAGTATGTGGCAAGTTATCCCCCTTGTTGACTTGGTACAAATCAAGTGGGTTAAGTTGGAAGCACTGGAAATAGTGAATGTAAACTAGAGTCTCATTATCAAAAGTCACCCAGTACTTTTTTCCACATTTAATTATGACACAGGATTATAGACCTTTCCATCACTTATACTGTAATTTCACACCTAAATAGTCAATTTTTAATTTAAGAGCAAGGTATTTTCTCTTCTCCTTGTTTTCAAATCAAAGGCCTTACCCAAAGGCTATTCTCCCAATCAAGTTACCTAAAATATATTGTGATCATTTTTGTTCTATAATTATTACACTAAGTGTTTATTAATCACCCCATAAATTGTTGAAGAAATGGAGCAACATTTCTCCATATTTTAAAGAAAGATGACATCTCTCACTCTTTGCATTCTTTCTTCCACTACCCAGTTGTAAGATAAATCCTTCTGTCAGTTTTACTTCAGCACCTGTATGAATCTAAGTATTTTATTATCCAAACCTTTCCATTGACAAATTTTGAAAATGAGTTAACTTTATGTTCTTACAAATCATCTTGCTGGGATAATAAAGATGTGTGTTCACAACAGGAGCAGCCACAGCAGGTGCTATAGGGGACATCAGTCATTCTTTGTTCTCTTTCTACCCAAATTTGTCATCTTGACTTCATCAAGTCCATAATTTCTGAGTCTCATATGCTGGTTCTTATCAATTAATTATGGTTGTGGTAGGCTTAATAATAACCCCAAAGATATTCATATTCTATTTTCTGGAACATCTTCCAGTGTTAAATGACAAAACACACTTTGCAGGTGGGAATAAACAATGGGTTTTGAGATGGGGAGATTATCATTAATTATCTGGATGAGAACTAAAGATAATCACAAGTATCCTTAAAACAGGGATACAGAGAGATTTGACTACAGAAGAGGGAGTAGAAGACAGGTCAATGGAAGCAAGAGTGATGGGGACACAACCAAGGAATGTCATCAGCCAGTAGAAGCTGGAAGAGGCAAGGAACAAATTCTCCAGTGACTCTCCAGAGGTATCAGCTCTGCTGACACCTTGATTTTAACCACCCAAAATCTGAACTTCTTGTCTACAGAACAATAAGAGAAAAAAATTGTTCCTTTAAGCCAACAATTTTGTGGTAATTTTTTAGAGCAGCAACAGTAAACTAATACAGTCTTCATTGTGTTGAGAAGTACTCTAAAGACATTCCAGAACTCAGAAATAGTTTTGGGATTTATTGATCTTAGTTTGGCATGAGTTAGCAAGTAGCGTAGCAGCATCTTTAATGTTTAACTTCTACCTATTTTTAAAGACACTGCAGGATGGGCAATAGTTTGGTATAAAACCAATTATAGAAATTATATCATGAAATATAGAGCCTGTTGTCACCATGCTGGCATTTACTACATGAATAGTTGACCCTTGGCTTCCTGGAGAGATATATTCAGACATTTCTGCAAGTCACTAGCTTGGTAACACTACTCAAAATTTCCTAAGCCCATTTTATGTAGCATTCAGTATTCTGAATACTTTAAACATGATCTCTCTCTTTTTTTAAGTATTCACAGCATGAACTAGGTGTAATTACTATAACCCACTTAACCTATAAGAAAACTGAGGCTTAGAAGAGTTAAAGTGTTGATGATTACGCAGGTAGTAACTAGTGAAGCTGGGATTCAAGTCCAGGCAGTCTGACATGACAAGTCTGCACCCCTCTGCTCTAGGGTCTCCAACATTTAGGGGAGCTAAAAGTCATTGAAATGGGAAGGTAGAACCACTGTGCATTACTCATTAGCTACTTAATTTGCTCCCTCACAAGCAGGCTTATGATTGTTTTTATTCATCCTTAGTTGGTCTCTCTATTTTTGTACAATATCTTATCTAATTTCCACATCAATCTTACAGCTGTGATTTTTTTCCCCTAAATGTTTACTTTCAGAGTATGTAGAAAATTTTAAAAATTCTTAAAGAGTAAACACCAGAAGACTATTGTAGCACCAAGCGCCTTCCACCACCACATCATTTAAATATTAAAAGATTAACATTTGACAACAGAGCAGTAAAACTGATAGGCAAAGTCATGATTATTTCCAATGACAGAAAATTTCAGTAAAAATGAAAAAAGCAGAAGTCAAGGTACAGAGAATGTGGATGTATGTTGTAGAGTCACATTCATCTTTCCTTATGCTCACATAGCAACATGTTCCACTTCACTATACATAACTTGTTTGTATTCACACTACATTATATGTATCTAATTTCTTTTATGCAAAGTATTTATTGTTTAAAGGATCAAATTAAAAATGATGAAAATACGGAAAAAGCTGCACAAGGGCTCCAGAGCTGGACTCATGTGGTAACACATGGGCCTGAGTCACATCATTCTCTCTGTAGAAATATATTGATGTATTTATGGAATATGTAAATACTCCTCCAAGATGCAATGCGGGATAATATAGAGGAAAAAAGGGAAGAGGATTACCTAAGGGGAAGTAACAATTTTTTAAGGTTTAAATTGTCTCTTCATTAACAGAGTTGTCTGATTCATAACTCAAATATTGAACTCAGTTTCAAATTTGTAATTGGATGTAGGCCAGCATAATTTGTTCATTGCTATATTCTGAGATCTAAGCATTAGCATTTGTCTGCTTATTGTGTTGTGTTTTCCTTATATTTTTACACCTCCTCTTTTTTTTCAGAGGAAATTTGGAATAGTAAATTAATGATCAGGTGATGAGATTTTAATCCTGATTCAGTGTTTAGTTTTATAGTTTTATGATCTGGGATGATTTATTTAGTTTTTCTGCTTCAACAACAACACCAGCCTTGTCTAATATATATGTGTGTGTGTGTGTGTGTGTGTGTGTATAGACAGAGAGAGGGAGAGAGACAGAGAGAGCATGAGACACAGGCCCAGACAGATTGTAAGCATTTCATGAGATGATGAGGTGTTTGTTTCCTATTCTAAACTTATACAAACTATACCTTTCCTTTTTTTCTGTGCCACAAACAGTCTATCATTTTGCCCTTTTTTTTCTCTATAGGAGTGCATGTTCCTTTATGCTCCTTTGAGGGTAGGGGAGAATCTTCTTTGTTATATTTTCAGCAGGGCATATCACATAGTAGGTTATTGATAATTGTGGTTGAAAAAGAGACTTCGAAGTTGTAATTAAGTTGAGGATTATCCTGAAATATCCAGATAGGTACAATGTAATCACAAGGGTGTTTAAAAGGAGGCAAGAGGATAGGAGTCAGAGGTACGATAATGGAATCAGAGGTCTGAGTGATGATGCCAAGAGCCAAGGAATGTGGGCTGCTCCTAAATGCTGGAAAATGCAAGGCTCCCTAGAGCCCCCAGATAGAACACATATCTGCTGACACCTTGATTTTAACCTGGAAGACCCATATGGCTCCCTGACCTCTAAAACCATAAGATCATACATTTATGTTGTTTTAAAGCACAACTTGGTGGCAATTTGGTACAGTAACAATAAGAAAATAGTACAGGGAGGAATCTATACATTAGAGAAAAACAGGTTTGTGGAGAAAATAAACACACACAAAAGGTGTCATTCTGCTGAAACTGTTTCTTCATGCCCCAATGACCAACTGATAAAATTTTTGCTTTGTAGTTTGTACACTGCTGACCTGAGTTTGTCCCTTAAAACAATTTCCTGGAGCATGGAATACCACTCAAAAGATTTTCTTAAGCTTGCCATTTCCAATCTTGATTTTGTGGAGCCACAAAATGATTCCAGATAACCTTGGAATTCTTGGTAGTAAGTTAAACTTCTCTAAAACTGAAAACAAATGTCTTATATTGTTTTTATTATTTATACTGATTTTCTACTACAAATATAGCATCAGTTCACTTCAGTCCTAAGTCATGTCCTATTCTTTGTGACGCCCATGGACTGCAGCACGCCAGGCTTCCCTGTCCATCACCAACTCTCAGAGATTGTTCAAACTCATGTCCATCGAGTCGGTGATGCCATTCAACCATCTCATCCTCTGCCGTTCCCTGTTCCTCCTGCCTTCAATCTTTCCCAGCATCAGGGTATTTTCCAATGAGTCAGTTCTTCCCATCAGGTGGCCAAAGTATTGGAGTTTCAGCTTCAACATCAGTCCTTCCAATGACTATTCAGGACTGATTTCCTTGAGGATTGATTGATTTGATTTCCTTGCAGTCCAAAGGACTCTCAAGAGTCTTCTCCAACACCACAGTTCAAAAGCATCAATTATTGAGTGCTCAGCTTTCTTTATAGTCCAACTCTCACATCCATATGTGACTACTGGAAAACCATAGCTTTGAGTAGATGGACCTTTGTTGACAAAGTAGTGTCTCTGCTTTTTAACATGCTGTCTAGGTTGGCCATAGCTTTTCTTCCAAGGAGCAAATGTCTTTTAATTTCATGGCTGCAGCCACCATCTGCAGTGATTTTGGAGCCCTCCCAAAAATAATGTCTGCCACTGTTTTGTTTCCCCATCTATTTGCCATGAAGTGATGGGACTAGATGCCATGATCTTAGTTTTTTAAATGTTGAGTTTTAAGCCAACTTTTTCACTCTCCTCTTTCACTTTCATCAAGAGGCACTTTAGTTCCTCTTGGCTTCCTGCCATAAGGGTGGTGTCATCTGTGTATCTGAGGTTATTGTTATTTCTCCCAGCAATCTTGATTCCAGCTTGTGCTTCATCCAGCCTGGCATTTCTCATGATGTACTCTGCATATAAGTTAAATAAGCAGGGTGACAATATACAGCCTTGATGTACTCCTTTCCCATTTTGGAACCAGTCTGTTGTTCCATGTTCAGTTCTAACTGTTTCTTCTTGACCTGCATACAGATTTCTCAGGAGTCAGGTAAAGTGTTCTGGTATTCCCATTTCTTTAAGAATTTTCCATAGTTTGTTATAAACCACAGAGCTAAAGGCTTTGGCATAATCAATAAAGCAGAAATAGATGTTTTTTTCTGGAATTCTCTTGCTTTTTCAATGATCCAACGGATGTTGGCAATTTGATCTTTGGTTCCTCTGACTTTTCTAAATACAGCTTGAATATCTAGAAGTTCACAATTCATGTACTATTGAAGCCTGTCTTGGGGAACGTTGAGCATTACTTTGCTAGCGTGTGAGATGATTACAATTGTGTGGTACTTTGTATGTTTGTTGGCATTGCACTTCTTTGTGATTTGAATGAAGACTGACCTCTTCTAGTCCTTGACCACTGCTGAGTTTTCCAAATTTGCTGGCATATTAAGTGTAGCACTTTCACAGCATCATATTTTAGGTTTTGAAAAAGCTCAAATGGAATTCCATCACCTCCACTAGCGTTGTTCGTAGTGATGCTTCCTAAGGCCCACTTAATTTCACATTCCAAGTATATATATTTATATATACACACCCATATAGAACAAGTAAATATCTAACAAGATTACACTTATTGTTGCCTTTGTGCTCTGCAGTACTCTGCCTTGGGATACATTAAGACAATGCATAAATATGATCTATCTTGATGGATACATATGATTTAATAATGTTCTGGGACTGTGTTATATTAAGGCAAACATGAACCTATCAGATGCTTATACATTAATTTACTATATGACAAAACACAATATAACCCCCCCTTGTTTTTGAAGAAAAAGTCATAATCTTCAGAGAAATATTATGCTTTCCATATCAATTCAAGTGAAGCTTCTATTTCCACCAACAAATTCTCAAGACTGTTATGGAGGGAGTGATTTCATTTCGAGTAATATATTTTATTCAAACAATATTTATCTCCTTATTTATGCAAATATAGGCAAATGTCTGATACTCCACCATCAGATTTGTGTCCCTTTAAGGACTCACTGGAAAAGACCCTGATGCTGGGAAATATAGGAGTCAGGAGAAGAAGGGTACAACAGAGGATGAGATGGTTGAATGGCATTGCCTACTCTATGGACATGAATTTGAGTAGGCTCCAGGAGTTGGTGATAGACAGGGAAGCCTGCCGGCTGCAGTCCATGGTGTCCAAAGAGAGGGACATGACTAGTGACTGAACTGAACTGAACTGAAGGACGTTTACACTACCCTTTTGTACGCATTTGATTCATTCAAATTTTAGTATACACTGTTCTTTAAACTCAATCTGCAATTTCCCATCTCAGTACCTTTTATTCATCTTGGTCCAGATTCCATGAAATCACTTCTATCCTCTTAGCTCTTGATTTGTGTCTGTTCTCTGGTGGCTCATATGGTAAAAAATCTGCCTGCAATACAGGAGACCCAGATTCCACCCCTGAGTCACGAAGATACCCTGGAGAAAGGAATGCTACGCACTCCAGTATTCCGGCCTGGAGAATTTCATGGACTGAGAGCCTGACCAAAGAGTGGCACATGACTGAGTGATTAACACTTTCACTTTTCATTCTTTAAAACCAAGCTCAAATTCTACTTTTTTCATAAGGCTTTTCTAAATATTCCTTTCTCCTGTTACTATAAGCAGGGGCATTCACTCAACAAGTGTCTGTTAATTCCCATCTTTATACCAGGTTCCATGTCAGGTATTGGCTACACAAATTTGAACACAGACAATGTTTGAATGATTTCTTTTACGACATTTTCCCATCTCATATAAATAACTAATTATTTCCCTTGTATTATACTTATTTGTAAATATATGATATAATTTAAAAATAATTTGGAGTAAGGCACATGTGTTAGCTATATGAGGAACAAGCCTGTAATATTTAAAAGTCATTCAAGCTTTCTCAGCCTCACTCTCATCCTTACAGTAACATCATTGTGGCTTTTTAAATAATGTATATCAGTAATCTTTCATGCCAAGTAGTCATGATCAAAAATATTATCTCCCTTGCTTCCTACCATCTTGAATATTTCTTAAGTTGTTCAGTTACTAGATCATGTCTGACTCTTTGTGACCCCATGGACTCAGCATGGCAGGCTTCCTTGTCGTTTACTATGTCCCAGAGTAAACTCATGTCCATTGAGTCAGTGATGCCATCCAACCATCTCATGCTCTGTCCCCCAGTTCTCTTCCTGCCTTCAATCTTTCCCAGCATCAGGGTCTTTCCAATGAGTCGACTTTTCACATGGTGGCCAAAGTATTGAAACTTCAGCTTCAGCATCAGTCTTTCCAATAAAAATTCCTGGTTGGTTTCCTTTAGGATTGACAGGTTTGATCGTCTTGCTCACCAAGAGACTCCCAAGAGTCTTCTCCAGCAACACAATTCAAAAGCATCAATTCTTCAGTGCTCAGCTCACATCCGTACCTGTGTATTGGGGAAAATCTTAGCTTTGACTATAGGGACCCTTGTCACCAAAATTATGTCTCTACTTTTTAATGCGTTCTCTAAGTTTGTCATAGCTCTTCTTTCAAGGAGCAAGCATCTTTTTATTTCATGGCTGCAGTCACCATCCTCAGTGATATTGGAGTCCAAGAAAATAAAATATGTCATTGTTTCCATTTTTCCCCATCTGCTGTGAAGTGATTGGACTGGATGCCATTATCTTAATTTTTTGAACGTTGAGCGCTAAGCTAACTTTTTCACTCTCCTTTTTCACCTTCATCCAAAGGTTCTTTAGCTCCTGTTTGCTTCCTGACATCTAGGGTGGTATCATCTGCATGTCTGAGGTTATTGATATTTCTCCCGGCAATCTTGATTCCAGCTTCTGATTCATCCAGCCTGGCATTTCACATAGTGTACTCTGCATACAAGTTAAATAAGCAAGGTGACAATATAGAGCATTTACATGTTCCTTTCCCAATTTTGAACCAGTCTGTTGTACCATGTCTGGTTCTGTTGCCTCTTGACCTGTATTCATGTTTCTCAGGAGGCAGGTTGTTGAGGAAGCATTCTTAGATGGTTAATCACCATGCATATATACAGCTAAGGATCCAAGCAATTTCTTTAGGAGATGAATCTACATGTGTAGATTCTACCTATACATCAGTGCCTCAAGCACCACTGATCACATTTCCAGAACTCTGTGAATAATGTGTGTGTGTGTGTGTGTGTGTGTGTGTGTGAAGTCACTTCAGTCATGTCTGACTCTGCCCAATTCTCCAGGCAAGAATATTTGAGCAGATTGCCATGGCCTCCTCCGAGGGATCTTCCCAACCCAGGGATCAAACCTACATCTCTTTCATCTCCTGCATTGACAGCTGGGTTCTTAATCACTAGTGCCACCTGGGAAGTCTCTGTTAATAACGGTACTGCCTTCATTAGGAGATGAAAAAAGAAATAGCAAAGACTATTTTTTCCTGATTTTTATGAAATAGAAAAAAAGAAGAAAATGTATTAATCTTCTGTACCGTTTCCAAGCTATTTAGAGTTTAGCACCAAAATCCTGAGAAATTATATAATTCTGCATTTTAGAGCTTATTAAAATGGATGACTTTTCCAATTCCTGTCCTGTTTTAGCAGCATTTTATTGTGTTAAGTTTTGTGTGTTAATCTTCTTTTACATATATACTCCCATAAAAATGGCCCTCTGAGTCCCAGCTAGAGATGAGCAGAGGTAGGTGAATCTCTGCTTCATCTCTGTTCTGCTTTATCACTTTGTCCAGTGCCTAGTGGAGTTTTGATTGCTGTCTCAAGGGCTTCATTCTGTTCTGTCTTTTCCCCCACTGCTTTAGGTCCAAAGTAGAAATGATCCACTCTGATGGAGGAGACTTTTGGGTCAAATGTCTTTGTTGCACACTGGGTACTCTGCAAGCTGGATCCAGAGATTTGCATTGCTACAGGCAACTATGGTGCAGTATGAAAGTATTCTTGACATGAGTATTTTTGGAAACAGTACATATATTCTTGTCTATTTATTCCCATTTATTCACTTCTTTGCTTATCATCCCAAAACAACACATAGGAGCATCTCTCTATTCTTCCATATTGTCCATCTCTACATGGAAAATCCTGCCTTATTTTGCTTTTTCTTAATATCTTGACCAGATTTTTAAATGTATCACAAATCATAACACCTTCCTTTATAGAGTATTCTGGTTTATTTTCAGATCTTCATAACTGAATTCAATATGACACATACTGTCTGCATTACCCAGTTTATGACTTAATCATTAGCATCTGCTTCTATTACACATAAAGAGGTTAAGTAAAGAGTACCCTCCTAATAGGTGGGTTCAGTAACTTTGAAGTCCCACTGATGCATGGTAAGATGTATTACTGGAGGAATACCAATCGTGTGTTTCCTCTGTGTATTTTCTTAAATCTCAAACAGTTCTTAAGTTCTCATAATTAATTGAATTATTGAATTACTGATTAAATCGCTCAGAAACTCTCATAGTTCTATGTGTATCAGTTTCATCAGAGATGTATGTTAAAAAGGCAGATTCCTGGGTTCTTCTTTCCAGACTATAATTTTTTTTTCATTGCAAATCTAAAATATTTCTCTTTCCTTCCCTTTTCTCCCTCTGTTTCTCCTCACCTCCTCTTTTATTTATTTTTTTATATATGGTATTATATTTGTTGCTGTATTTACAATTACATCAGGTAATTATGAGGCAGATGAGCCAAGGAACAAGCTCTAAAAAGCTAATGCTTCTATGCACGCTTAAGACACTTTCATCCATGAAACTCCAGAGGCTTTAAAAAATACTGTCTCAAAAACAAAACAAGAGAAGGTAAACCTCTGCTCATTGATTCTGAATTTTCATATACAATATTTAGTCATACCACTGTTAATGGTATATTAAAAATTTAGGGTCAAGTGTGTTGACTGAAAGCTGAGTATTATGGGTGAGAATTTTTAGAACTTCAAGCCCAGGAGGCAGTATATCAAGTAACCCTGAAAAAACTGCTCTAAGGAGGCAAGGGGGGAGCTCATAAGACTACTGTTAATTTAAAAAACCAGATATGTCAATTTAAGTAATTTAATGCTTTTCTGTGTATGGGAAGATGCAAGTGTCTGGAGTCACTGAAATCATTCCTTTGTTATATGCCTCAGCTATCTGGGGCTGGTATACTGTGTTTCCATAACCTGAGTTTCCTCAAGGCTCACTGCAGGGAGTGGCTGCAATCTGATGGCTGCTAGATGGCAAGTATTCTTTTCTTCCTGAGATACTCACCAGCTCACCATAGGCTGTGGCTGCAGTTGCTGATGACTGTGACATCCTTTGCCTACTGATATGGCAGGAAATATTCCCTTTCTCAAGTGCCTAAAACTAGAGAAAGAAGATGGAATACTGAGAATGTGATGTCTGGCTACAAAATCTGTCTACTCCCATCCCAGCACCAACAACCCCTCCCCCGTCATAGGGCTGAGTATTCTGAATTTGGTGTAAATTTCATACATTGCTGATTTTACAGAGGTAAACCGCCCACTTAGATGTCCAATGACTTGTGGAAGACTGTTAGCAACATTTGAAAATGGATTAAGCTGCACTTCCACAGCCATTGATTTACTTAGTGAAGCATGAAATTTGATTATCCTCTTTTTATTCTGTAACAATCATGGATAATTGGACATAAAATCATCTAGTCCTATTCAGGATGAAATTAAATATATGACTCAATGAGCCCCACCCACAAATCAAGAGTTTCTATATAAAAATCTTTGCGGGTGGATGTGGTTAACACAGAATGTTGCAAACCTTCAGTTGCTCATTAAGTGCTTGGATAGGAGACCTTTCAGAATCTCGCCATTCCACAAAACTTTTACTTTGGAAAGTGACAGAAATTAGGAACTAGGGAGGCACCTAAGAAATGGTAGATGGGAAAAGGGCTCAGAGTAGAAAAAATTATGCTCTAGAAGTTAGGAGATCTTGGTTCCATTTCCTAGCCTACAATAATGTTCAATATAAATATTTATCAAGCGTCTTTTCTAAAAGCTGCTGTCATATTCACTATACAAATGAGTAAGCAATATCTCAGTTTTTAAGTGACTCTATCAATGTTACATAAGCTGCTAAACTACTAGGAGTTTTAGATTCCCATAATAAAAGTAATGGTCTTAGGCCTGATTACAATGAGGAGATAAAAACTCATTGATAAAAATTACATGAGAGACATCTAATGGCATCTCATAAGACAGTGTTCTGTACTTAGAACTCAAAAGAAGGAGTGATTATAATAAAACATTGCAAAATTCAAAGCTGGCCCATATACCAAGGAACAGAAGGGTGAACAACAGATTTTCCCACAGTGGTGTTATATTTGGCAGGCATTTAAAAATCAAGAGGGTGATACTTCAGTGTGGAATAAATCATCCTATAGAAAGAAGACTAAAGGGGTAGTGATAAGTATTTTCAAATACCTGTAAGGTTTGCAAAGAGAGGAGAAAATAAATTTGATTAAGCTCATATCTGAATGGTCTAGTGGATTCCCATACACTCTTCAATTTAAGTCTGAATTTTGCAATAAGAAATTTAGAATCTGAGCCACACTCAGCTCCAGGTCTTGTTTTTGCTGACTGTATAGAGCTTCTCCATCTTCAGCTGCAAAGAATATAATCGATCTGATTTCAGTATTAACCACTGGGTAATGTCCATGTGTAGAGTCATCTCTGGTTGTTGTTGCTATGACCAGTGCATTCTCTTGGCAAAACTCTGTTAGCCTTTGCCCTGCTTCATTTTATATGCCAGCACCAAATTTGCCTGTTACTTCCTTACAATTATATAGTTGAAGTGACAAATACGTTCAAGGGATTAGATTAGATATATAGAGTGCCTGAAGAACTATGAATGGAAGTTTGTGACATTGTACAGGAGGCGGTGATCAAGACCATCCCCAAGAAAAAGAAATAAAAAAGGCAAAATGGTTGTTTGAGGAGGCCTTACAAATAATAATAAAGAAGAGAAGATAAAGGCAAAAGAAAAAAAAGGAAAGATATACCCATCTGAATGCAGAGTTCCAAAGAATAGCAAGCAGAGATAAGAAAGCCTTCCTCAGTGATCAATGCAAAGAAATAGAGGGAAAAAATAGAATGCAAAAGACTAGAGATCTCTTCAAGAAAATTAGAGATACCAAGGGAACATTTCATGCAAAGATGAGCACATTAAAGGACAGAAAGTGTATGGACCTAACAGAAGCAGAAGATATTAAAAAGAGGTAGCAAGAATACACAGAACTGTACAAAACAGATCTTCATGATCCAGATAGCCACAATGGTGTGAACACTCACCTAGAGCCAGACATCCTGGAGCATGATGTCTAGTGAACCTTAGAAACCATCACTGTAAACAAAGCTAGTGGAGGTGATAGAATTCTAATTGAGCTATTTCAAATCCTAAAAAATGATGCTGTGAAAGTGTTGCACTCAATATGCCAGCAAATTTGGAAAACTGAGCAGTGGCCACAGGACTGGAAGAGGTCAGCTTTCATTCAAATCCCGAAGAAAGGCAATGCCAAAGAATATTCAAACTACTGCATAATTGCACTCATCTCACACGCTAGCAAAGTAATGGTCAAAATTCTCCAAGCCTTGCTTCAACAGTACATGAACTGAAACTTCCAGATGTTCAAGCTGAATTTAGAAAAGGCAGAGGAACCAGAGATCAAATTGCCAACATCTGTTGGATCATAGAAAAAGCAAGAGTTCCAGAAAAACATCAACTTCTGCTTTATTGACTATGTCAAAGCCTTTGACTGTGTAGATCACAACAACCTGTGGAAATTCTTAAAGAGATGCGAATACCACCACCTTACCTGCCTCCTGAGAAATCTGTATGCAGATCAAGGAGCAACAGTTAGAACCAGACATGGAACAATGGACTGGTTCCAAATTGGGAAAGGAGTACATCAAGGCTGTATATTGTCACCCTGCTTCTTTAACTTATATGCAGAGTACATCATGAGAAATGCCAGGCTGGATGAAGCACAAGCTGGAATCAAGATTGCCGAGAGAAATATCAGTAACCTCAGATACACAGATGACACCACCCTTATGGCAGGAAGCCAAGAGGAGTTAAAGAGCCTATTGATGAAAGTGAAATAGGAGAGTGAAAAAGTTGGCTTAAAACTCAACATTCATAAAACTAAGATCATGGCATCTGGTTCCATCACTTCATGGCAAATAGATGGGGAAACAATGGAAACAGTGAGAGACTATTTTTGGGGGCTCCAAAATCACTGCAGGGATGACTTCAGCCATGCAATTAAAAGACACTTGCTCCTTGGAAGGGAAAGTTATGACCAACCTAGACAGTATATTAAAAAGCAGAGACATTACTTTGCCAACAAAGGTCCGTATAGTCAGTGCTGTGGTTTTTCCAGTAGTCATGTATGAATGTGAGAGTTGGACCATGAAGAAAGCTAAGTGCTGAAGAACTGATGCTTTTGAACTGTGGTGTTGGAGAAGACTCTTGAGAGTCCCTTGGACAGCAAGGAGATCAACCCAGTCAATCCTAAAGGAAGTCAACCGTTAATATTCATTGGAAGGACTGGTGCTGAGGCTCAGTTCCAATCCTTTGGCCATCTGATGCAAAGAACTAACTCATTAGAAAAAACCCTGATGCTGGGAAGGATTGAAGGCAGGAGGAGAAGGGGACAACAGAGGATGCCATGCTTGGATGGCATCACCAGTTTGATGAACATGAGCTTGAGCAAGCTCAGGGAGTTGGTGACGGACAGGGAAGCCTGGCATGCTGCAGTCCATGTTGTCGCAAAGATTTGGACAGGACTGAGCAACTGAACTGAACTGACTGATTTTTTCATTTCATTGTTGAATTTTCAATTCTAGAATTTCTGTGTGGTTCACTTTCTAAAGATCTGTGTATTAAGTAGTGGCCAAGACATCATTCTCATACTAAACTCAAACTAAACAAAAATAATTTTAATATTTTTGATGTGGTTTTCTTTAGTTATCTGAATTTATTTAAATAAGTTATCTTGTCTAATAAATCCAATGTCTATGTTTCCTCTGTGGTGGTTTCTGTTGACTGCTTTTATTTTTTGAGCATTGGCCGCATTTCTACTTTCTTTGTATATCTCATATTGATTGCTGTCGAAAACTGGACATTTTACATAATACAATATGGCAACTCTGGAAACCCTCTTGGTCAGCAAATAATTTAACAAATATTCCCTTCAATGTCTAAAACCCATAAGTCTTCTAAATGAAAAAAGATCTGGTGTTGGACATTTCAGTTTCTCAGAGGTAGGAGTATCAGGCCGCTCTGCTCTCTTCACCTATTTAATTTACTTATTTCTCCAATATTAGAAAATAGTAATGTGAAATTCATTTTTAACATTAAGCACACCAAATTTTGCTACATGAAAAAGATTTTGAGTACATAAAGGTCAGCCTGGCACTTTTTCTTCATTATCAGCAAATCAACAGAAAACTTTTATTTCCTTCAGCTCTTTTATCAAACAGAGAAGCTTGGAAATGCCATCAGAAGTGATCAATGATGCATATATTATATTATAGAATTGCATATATTTCTGAGGCAAAGTGAATTATGTAGAACTTATATAGATACGTAGAGAAATAAGTATATAGATATATTTGGCATGATGCTGTAAATATTATACCATTAAATCTAGAGATAGAATACTTTTAGAAAGAAGATGAACTGTTGTGTTACATAATTCTGCATATTTGAATATTCTACATCTATCAACTACTGTTATATTAAAAACAAAGTAAGTCAGATGGCATGTAAGATAGGGCATATGTTACTTCTTCATGTACCACAACCTTGGTCTAAGTTGATGTCTTTTTATGTTATAAATTTTATATAGGCTTTTTAGAGATGACAGTGAGAATACTTCCAATAAACACAATCTTTGTGAAAAAAATAGAAATGAGGCACAAAGCCTGGTAAGGGAATTGTTAAGGTGGAGTAGAAGGAATGGATAGGGTTACATAGGCTTAATGTTTGCCTCAGGTTTGCGCCTTGCACCATACTTGACACCCAGTTGTCCTAAAATCTTTGCTGAGCTGAAATGAATTTGGCAATTAATTTGATAAACAAGAAGTTAAACCTGGTAGAACAAGAAAAGGTGCAGGTTTAGGGTAGGTGGAAACTGTTAAGTTTTGTTTGAAGTAGTTGGCCTGGCCAATAGCAACTATCACTGCAAATTGAAGGGGGAAAAATAGAAAAGATGTGAAAGAAGTCAGAAATTTGTATACTGTGAGCTGTTATTATATCATAACATGACCTCTGCATTGAAAAATATGGACATTTTAAAAAATATTTTCATCTATTATGTTGTTTAGAAAAACACAGAGTTAAAACTTAGTGATAATGGATAATGATTATTATCAAAGTTCACTATATTTTAAGGAAAGTAAAAATGTGTAGGAGAATATTATAATAGTCACAGTCCACTCAGAAAAACAGAAATCATCTTAGTATTTAGCAAAATGAATTTAACATAGGCGATTAATGAAGTTATTGCAAAGAGTCAATCAATACATTGTTAGTTTCCTCAGAGATAGGAGGGCAGGCAGTTTTCATTTTCAAGAGAGATACTGAGAGTTTCTAAGGTTTCAAGATGTTCAGCTTCTAATCTCTTCCAGATGTCTCTATTCCAAGTTTCAGACTCTGCTTTCCAATGCCCTAACATTCACATAACAGGATTTGTATCTGTAAATCTCATTGCCTAGTGACTATGCAACCTATACAATAAAAATTATTTTTCAGAGATGTTTTCCTATGGCTAGAAGAAAGATTAATTTCCAGTCATCTTTGGAGCTAGAAGCTGTTACTTTTACGTTGAGTTGATCTCAGAGATTAAAGTCTCAAGTCTATTACTTCTTTTAGAAAGTGTTCTGATGCAAAATGGCCCTGGGCATCTTACAGCCCTTATGATGCTTCTAGCCACCATGACTGTCAAATGCAGTCACTCTCTAGTGCTCACAGCATTTGGGCATTTGCTCTAGTAGAATATTTGCCTCCAGGTGATAATTCACTTACTTGTGATGAAACTGTATGCTGCAGATTTCCAGTTTCCCTTGTTCCTTTATTAAAGTATTCAACATCACATTCAGTACCAAGTAACTGCCAAACCATTTCCAGAGATCTTAGTTGGGTGGTTCTGCTGCCTTTGAAGAAGCACAGGCAGGATGTTTCAGGGAATAATAAGAGAAACTGGATCCTTTAGCACTGCCTGTCATAGGGTGAAAGCTTATTGTGGATAAAGGCAATAAACACCAGAGGAAGGAGCAATTGCTTCTCCCTCTTGATTTCTTTGTGGCTTTTCTTATGGGACTTTAACAGGAAGTTATCTGATGAAGCAGAAGGGGAGTTTGCAGTCCCAGGTCCAGCATTTTAAAGCAGAGCAGAGAGGATACATTTTGCAGGAAATGGAATAACTCAGTGATTGGCAGAGCTTTGTTGGCAGCCACGCAGAGCACTGAAGGAGACGGCTTTCCATTAGGAAGAGGCTCTTCATTATTTTGCTTTGTGTACTTTTTGCCTTTTACCAAGTGAGATGCTTGGTTTTTGTTTGTTTGTTTGTTTGTTTCATATCTTACTATGATAAGCACAATAACAGAAAAAATAATGACGACACTCCATGAAAACAAACAACAACAAAAAAAACGATTCTGTTTTCTTCACTCCTGCCCCATCACCTTTTCTCCCTACTCCTCCAAATAAGGTTTCTAATCAAAGAGGCTGCAATGATTGCCCAGGAATTTATTGGCCCAAGAATCAGAAAACAGGGCTTTCGTTTGGCGTTCCTACCATGGCCTTGGTTCAGAAGTGTATTTTCTAAATCTTACTTACAAAAAAGATGGGAAGTTGTTTGCCTTAATGAATATTTTGCAGTCAAAGTTTTCAAACTCAGAGATGTCAACAAAATAATCAGTTTGGAGCTCATCCCAGTGCCTGTGTGTGTATATGGGGAGGGGCGGGACAGAATTTGAAGAAATTTTCAGACAGTTGCAAGAGGACCCATCAGGCAATGTTTAGAGCATTTGAGCTGGACTAGACCTTAAATTTTGCTGCCATTCTGACACTATTGTTAGACCCCAGGCATCCTCTGGCCCAGACAACTGATCATTATTTCCTGAAATGGCATAATTGTCTTCCTTTTGGAGGCTGGCACTAACCGAATCCTGCTTGTAATTTCATATTTCCAGATAGATACTCAGGGTTGATCTTGTTTTACTCTGACCCTCTGTCATTGGTTGGGCTCCCAGAGATGTCTCCCTTTGGAATTAATTGCCCATTTCTAGCATATAACTTCACAGTTCTAGAACTATGAGGCAGTCAGAATTATACAATGACCCCCAGTATTGCCTACTTTTTGATATTTATGGCCTTCTGCAGTCACCTCCCCTTAAGTAATTTGGTTTTTACCAAAATAATACAATAGCATTGAGATGTGCAATTCCACAAGTAGGCTAAAAATATTGGGCATCTGTCTTGCTAATGTACTCTTTTCCCTCTTGGCTGGCATGCTTTAATGAAGACAACTGGCATTTTGAAGAGGAACTGAAGGCAGTCTCCAGCCAACAACCAGTTCAGATCTAAGGCCCTCAATCCAACATCCCTTGAGGTACAGATATGGCAAACAATCATAGGAACTTGAAAGTAAATCCTTCCCTGGGCAGTTGTTCAGATGAGACCCTAGCCCCGGCTGCCACCTTATTTGAAATTTTGTGAGAGACCTTAAATGGTAGACCTGGTTAAATCATGTATAAATTACTGGCCCACGAAATGTAAGGTAATAGGGTGTGTGTGTGTGTGTGTGTGTGTGTGTGTGTGTGTGTGTGTGTGTGTGTGTGTGTGCTTGGGTTGTGGTAAAACATACAACAACATAAAACTTACCATTTCGACTTTTAAAATGTAGAATTTCATGGTATTAAGTTATACTCACATTGTGTGTAACCATTACCACCATCCACCTTCACAACTTTTTCAGCTTCCCAAGCTGAAACTGTCATTGAGCACTAGCTTCCCATTCACCTCTGCTCAGCTGCTGTTCAGTTTTCTGTCTCTTTAATTTTGACTACTCTAGATTCCTCATACAAACTGTATGATTATACATTATTTGTTTGAGTTATTTCACTTAGAACTACTTCTTCAAGGCTCATCACATTGTACTATGTGTCAGAATTTCTTTCCTTCTTAAGACTGAATGGAATATAGTCCATTATATGTGTATACCACATTTTGTTTATCCATTCATTCTTGATGGACACTTGGATTGCTTCTGTTTTTGGTTGTTATGATAATGCAGCTATGAACATGACTATACAATATCTGTTCAAGTCCTTGTTTTCAATCATTTTTGGATATATACTTAGAAGCAGTAATTTTACATATAATTGTTTTGGGTAATCTTTATACTGGTTTCCACTGTCTGTACCATTTTACTAGACATTTGTTGTTTTAGGTCACTAGGTGTTATGGGAATTGGATGCACAGTGATAACTAAAAGGGATAACTGTTAAGACACACAAAAGTGGGGGAAAAAAAAAAAAGACATGGTCCTTGCATTCATGGTGCTTATAGTCTAGTGGAGGAGAAAGAAATAATCAAATACCCATGACATTGAATGAGTATATTCACAACTTCTATGTGTATTAAAAGAGAAGTGTATGGTATAATAAGATTCTGTAAAAATTGATTTCTATCAGGCTTGGGAATCAGGGTACCATCAATTCAAGCAGCAGGGGTAGTTTCAAATGAGCCAGCTGGCTAACAGCCTGTTGCCCAGATTCAACAAAGAAAACTCCTTGCTTTGAGATTTCATCCTTCCCTTGTGTAAGAGGATTCAAACCATGTGAAGAGAGGAAAATCGCTATCAAGACCTCATCTGTGACCAACTGTAATTCCAACTGTTAACCTTCTCTTCTAGTACGCAAGCTGTTGCAGAGAGACAGATAGTTATTTTGCCTTCATAGAAAATATGTTTTCTAGCCTGTGTTTTACAATTTCCTTTGTTTTCTTTATTTAAATTTATTTAAAAATGAACAGTATTTTTGCATTGTTAAGGGTTGGGAAGATCCCCTAGAGAAGGCAATGGCTACCCACTCCAGTATCTCCCACTTGCCCAGAGAATTACATGGACAGAGGAGCCTAGAAGGCTACTGTCCATGGGGTCACAAAAAATTGAACACAACTGAACAACTAACATACAAGCCTTAATTAACAGACTTGGATCGTAGTAACTCTCCAAGCAAAGACCTAGAAACATTTACTATTCCATGAGTTGAATGTGGAAATGTGAGCAGGCATTATTAGACTCTCCTGCTATTAAGACCTTGAAGTTTCTGATTTTGTAGCCTTCATTTTCTTGGTATTCCCCAAGACTGTTCCCCTGACACCCAGGAGACAGATACTCAGTAAGTTTCTGGGATGCATTTCTCAAAAAATGTCCTTCCACAGAGTAAGTCACAGCAGTGTCTTCTTCATCCAAGTCTGATCTTAGTCTTAGAACTAAATAAACTAGTGCTGATAAACCAAGAAGAGAAGGGCAAATAATACCAGTTTTATTTAGTTACAGGAAGATTAGCACCAATTCTATGGGAGACTCTCTGAGTAGAGAAGTAGGCAGGAATGTACGGGGTGGAAGAGACAGAATGCAGTCCAGAAAATTCTGATAATCAATTTGACTTGTCAGAAGAGGGAAGAGAAAGTAAGGAGTTAACTGTTTGTCTTACCACATCATACAGCTTTACATTTGACTCTACTTTTCTGGGATTTCTACCTCTAGCTTCCCTATTCTCTAAGATTTTCTAAGATCACATCTTAAGATGTCACTGAAGTAGACTTGGGACACACCTCAGGGTATTCACTTTGCTTCTGAGATGCAAGTAAAGCCACTGCAGGAGGCAAATCATCACAGGTCTTAAGTGTCCAGTATCTCCTTAACCCAAAGTCAGGAAACCGCTGAAAGAGTTCTGAGGAGTATCTCAATAAGAATAAATGATACCTCTCTTTATGTAGCCAGCATTCAGCAATAACAAATCCATTATTTTATGGGTAAGCAAGAGTGCCATTCTGTTTTCCTAGATAATATGACTCATTAACTGAAGCTGTCCACTTCCTTAACATTAACACACTTGATCCTCCAACTTGAAAAATACAAACTATTTAGTACAGTGTATATACAAATATATCCCATGTGATTTTCAAACCATGATTTTCTATTCTTGATTTTATAGAATGAGTTTCATGATGCTAAAAAGTTTGCAAACCTTCACTTGCCACTTTCTCACAGCAGTAATTTAGCAGCTAATGGGTCAAAAATCATAAGCAGGAAAATGCAGAAGTTGGACCAGTGATAATGAAGCACAAATGGGTGAATTTAAAAAAGAGAAAACTGAAGCTCAGAAATGTGATTTATCCTGAAGAAACATGCCCCAGTGTGTTTGGGAAAGAAACAAAGAAGGAGCTTTAAAGGCAAATTAGTGATTGATATTGATTGACTACACTAAAGATAGGTGGTTGATGTTTTGATGTCCTACAACTCGTTATTACAATAATGATCATAATGTTGTTGTCTCTTCTGTCAATTGCCATGTACTGTGATACCATACATCGTGCCAAGGGCTAAGTAGGATGACCTCATCTGTGCAAAGTTCACATTCTGTGTATACAGTGAAGGCTATATACTGGAGAAACTATTTAACTTCCCTATACATTAGTTTATACATCTTCAAAGTGTCATTAAAGTCACAAAGCTAGTTTAAATTAGTAGACATAGACCTTACAGTTAAGTTTAGAGACTCCTGAGAGCAAACCTTTTGCTATCTCGCAGAATTTGACTGGATAATAAGGACATCTGTGTCATTCATATGACCATGAGAGAACTGTGTGATGCAGAATCAGAAACAAAAAGCGAGTTTTCCTTCCATGAAAATTTCTGTAAAATCAAGAGTCTGCCCTATGTGATTTCTCTGCTCTTCTCCAGAAATAATATTTTACCATTCTCCTCACTGAAAACTATAGAGAATCTTCTTGATTTCCTTCTGTTGCCACCAGGCAAATTAAACCCTAAATAGGCTTTCTCTGGTTGTAGACCAGAATGAATATATGAAGGAAAGAATGACTAAGAATCATTGTTCACACTGCTGTTGCAAATGCCACAAGAATATAGAGAGGTGTGAGGTGTGGAGTCAAAATCAACCTTTCTCTGATGTCCCTGGCCTCTTGGGTGTCAGTCCCACTATAGGACACTTATTCTGGGAGGAATCCACAGGTGTCAAGAAGAATCAGTCTCCAAATGCTCTTGCTGCATGAACCGCCTGGATTTTTTCTTTCATCTTAATTTTCTAGCATCCAATTGAGTCTGGAGTCCAGAAAACTCACCAGTTTGTGCTCAGGGATAACCAACCTACAGTGGAAGAGGAGGATATTTGCAGGACCTCTTTACCCCTCTTCTATTGCATGTGATCTTGGCTGCTGAGGGAGGTAGGTCAGCTGGTCACAGCAGCAGAGAGTGATGGGCTCTGCAGTCTATTTTCAACTCACACCCCCTACCAACATGTGAACTCTGCTGTTTCCCAGGCAAACAGTTCCTGCAGGAATACTGAGTGACAGACTGGGTGGAAAAAAAAAGCGGGAATCTGCTAGGACTGACTTATTTACAGTGGCCTGCAACTAGGTCAAGAGAGAAATAACCCAAGGGATTTTTTAAAAAATTTTATTATTGGAGTATAATTGCTTTACAATGTTGTTAGTTTCTGATGTACACAACATGAATCAGCTGTATGTAGACTTATATCCCTTCCCTCTTGAGCCTCTCTTCCACAACCCCTCCCACTCCTCTAGGTCATCAAAGAGCACCGAGCTGAGATCCCTATTTTATATCACAACTTCCCGCTAACATTTTATACATGGTAGTGTATTTATGTCAATGGTAATCTCCCAATCCGTCTCACCCTCTCCTTTCCTCCTCCCCTTGAGTTCACATGTCTGTTCCCTTCATTTACATCTCTATTCCTGCCCTGCATATAAGTTCATCTGTACCATTTTTCTAGATGCCATATATTCTTGTTTTTTTTAAAATCTGTTTATTTTTGGCTGTGCTGGGTCTTCGTTGCTGCATGGGCTTTTCTTTAACTGCAGCGAGAGGGACTTCTCTCTAGTTGTGGCACACGATTCCTCTTTGCGGTGGTTTCTCTTGTTGCAGAGCAGGGCTTGGGCACTCACGCTTCAGTAGCTGTGGCATGTGGGCTCGGTAGTTATGGCTCCTGGGCCACAGGGCACAGGATCAATATTTGTGCACGGGCTTAATTGCTCCGCAGCATGTGGGATCTTCCTGGAGCAGGGACCAAACCCATGTCTCTTGCATTGGCAGGTGGATTCTTTACCCCTGAGCCAACGAGGAAGCCCTAGATTCCATATATTCTTACACAGACATACTTGTTTATAGAAAATAGAAATATTATCCTTATAGAAGACTTTGCACTTTCTACCCAACTCCTCCCTGAAGCCAAACTGTACCACCACCTGCGTGGTCCTCTCAGAGCTGTACATTTTCTTCAACAAATTAGGCCTGTTCATCCACCTCTTTATATCACTATACTATTAAAACATGAGAGTGGTTTGGGGTCCTAGGTGATCTCATTCTTTCTGACTATAACTGTAATGCTGCTTGGTTATTTTTTAGTTGTATGCAAATCAGATTTACTTTTGAGATGCAGATGAACAAATTTACTTTTTTTCTTTGTGTTTTATTGAAATATAGTTGACATATAGCCCTGGATAAGGTTAAGGTATACAGCATTGTGATTTGACTTACATCATGAAGTTATAATGATAATATAACTAAATATGTAATTGCATATAACTAAATAATATAATTAAAATACAATAATAAATATTACATAAGTTTAGTCAATATCCATCATCTCATATAGATACAAAAAGAGAAAATTTTTCCTTATGCTGAGAACTCTTAGGATTTACCCTTTTAACAACTTTTATACATGACATACAACAGTGTTAATTATATTTGCCACATTGTACATTACATCTATAGTACTCATTTATCTTATAATTAGAACTTTGTACTTATTGATTGCCTTTATTCAATTTCCTCCCCTCAAACCTGCCTCTTATAACCACAAATATGAGTTTGTTTAGTTTTGAAGTATGCTTAACCTACAATACTCTCTAGGTCCTGTTACACATGAGAGTGAGCCTATATTTCTATAAATGCCAAATAGTTCACCAGAGTCTACTCATAGTATGTCAACATCTATTTACTTTTCACAAAGTATGTACATTTTTTACGTGAAGAATTTATTGAGAGTTCCAGGTGCTCACAGTTGCATTTCTATGTGTTATGTTGAAGAGACAATTTAGTTTTGATCTTAGAAACAATTTAATTAAGCCAAACATCGACAATTTAATATATTTTTGTGAATTTTATTAACATTAACATCAGCATTTAGGATTTTAAAATAATTCCTATATTATCTCAATTAATATTTTTCTCGATAAGCACTTTTTTGTTGAAGTTTAGTTGATCTGCAGGACTGTGTTAGTTTCAATTGCACAGCAAAGTGATTCAAGTATACGTACATGTCTTTTGAGATTATTTTCCTTTTAGGTTATTATAAAATATTAAATGTTATTCCAGGCCTTAAATAGTAAATCCTTGTAGCTTATCTATTTTATATATACTGGTATGTGCCAGTTAATCCCATATTCCTAATCTATCCTTCTCCTCATCCCTTTTACATTGCCTCCCAATGTTAATCCCAAACTCTCCTCACCATCCTTCCACTGTGAGTATTTTATTTTATTTTGGCTGTTTCTTATTTTTTTCGCTTTTTCTTTTTATTCAAGACTCTTTTCTATTTGTATAGTTTGCGAGTTGATTGATTTTGATAAACTTTGAATTTTATTTCACTGCTAGTTAAAGGATGCTCAATTAAATGGGTGGCATGTTTACTGTTGGTCAAAGGAAAGAATTAGGAACACAGAATATTCAACTACTTTGCAGCCAAAACATCATGAATCTTTTCCTCCAGCTTTTAAATATATGTTAAATATTTTAAAATAAAATGAAAGGTATTTTTGTAAATAACTTCCATATATTATAGTTAAGCTAAGCCTGTACCACTTGGCCATTGCTAGAGAGGCTGGGATTTGGAAGAGAGTGAATCAAGTTCTCATTGACCATTTTGGCTTAGTTCTTCAATTTTGTAAAAATGTATAATGTCGTCCTCCTTCCATAGACCCATGGGCCTCATCCAGGCCACGGAGGAGTTCACAGCTCTGTATGGCTCTTCTCATCAACTGCCTTTCTCTAGACGGTGCTGGTAATTCCTCACTCTGTGAGAGGCTGCTGTGTACTTGTCCCGGGCAGAGTGGAAGTGGGAGACCTCTCACACTTGCAGGGGGCTTTATTTTCCTCGCATTTCCTTCTTTTTCCTTTCATTTAAAGACATTTGTTAGTTTGTTAAATTGAAAAATTTGTTTTTATTGGGCTTTATTCTGACACACTTAGCAGAGCAATTTGAACTTGCCCGTTCTCACAGGACCATTTACCTCTTCCCTCCCTCCCCGTCACCTGCTTACCCCGGTCCCATCCACCCAAACAACACCATTGCAGATACAGGTAAGCACCTGGTAAACCTTTACCAGAAGGTGATGTTTACCTGTCTGGAATCGGAAAGTATTTGGAAATTAATATTTTATTTAGACATTGGGCTGGTGGATCTGTATTTTCTTTAGTTTCCTTCTGTAAGGAATCAGTGATTTTACAAGCAAGGTGCGAGATTTTGGGATTTCTGAAAAGTCAGCTGTGGATTGAGTAATTCTTCCCCATCTACTCCCTTTCAGAAATTAACAGATTCTGAAAGGATGGTGACTGGAGCTCTTTAACCTCTCTTCCGTTAGGTCTTACTAGATACCAATCTGTAAAATGAGGCTAGAGTTAAAGCATTTAAATCACCTAAGATTTGAGGCTCTGAGAATTTAAGATAATCGACTACCTAAGATCACATGCTGATAGGAACCAAAATTTAAAACCAGGCACTTTGACCCTGGAGACAAGAGGCTTACTGACTCTGCCACACTATTTTCCTAGGGCTTATTTCTCCCCTCATAAGATTAGTTGAAAAATCACTTTAAAATTGTAAAAAGATCACTATGAGTGCATAGATATCTGTATATGAGTGTATGCTCTGTACAGCTCTCAGGGACGATGTCCAAACCCCACAGTGTGACTCTACAGGAGTGATGTGTTTTTGCCAGTCTGTGATGTTTGCTCACCTAGTACCAATCTATAAAGATTCATCGACAATACAGTGGTCTTTTTTTGAATTCCTCTGTGCTTTTTCTTTCAAGTTTCATCTCTTACTCACTCACTGTCTGAGTTCATCTTATTTGGAGAAAGTAAATACAAATAAAACTGCTTCAAAACTCAGATAATGTAGGCAAGCTTTGTAGAAAAAATATAACTTATAATTGGAATTTATTATAGAGAGGTTGACAGACTGTAAACTGAAGGATTGCTGGGTCTGTTTTCCTAAGAACTGCTGCAGTAAGAGAATAAATACTTAATGGGCACTATAGTAAAAATAACTCAGCAAACAGAAACCATGTGTAAATGACACCATGTTCAATTAGGGGATGGAGTTGGGATATAGTTATGCAGTAGGATAGACTCTCACTGACCTGAAAACAGGACTACCAGAGTTGGGCAGAGATAGGGAATTTAGATAGGCAGTTAGCAATGGCCAACCTGACAACTGATCCTGAATCAGGTCTTATCAGAGGGTCAGGGAGCCGTGATTCCTTCTTCTTCCTTAAGGTACTTAGAATAATGTAAGGGCAGAGACTCAGACATAGAAAACAAGACAAGTAGCGGGCTAATATAGCAAAATATTTCACTAAGGAAATCAAGGAGAAGCCAGTTAGTAATTTTAAGCATAGGATGAGCGGTAGAGACTGTTCAGCAAACCACGTTCTTCCTCCATTGGACACAAAGGTGAGTTAAACTTGCTGGCGTCTTCACAGCTCCTCATAGTACAGAGGGAAATAGTATTAGCCACTTCCAGACCTTCCCATAAAGCCATCATATACATGATTTTCTACTTTTTTCCCCTAGCGGATGAAATATTGGATAGTTCTTTAATGATAATAAATTGTAGAGCTGTAAGATGAGGGAGGCTTGAACCATCCCCACCCCCGCCACTTCCTGCTTGGAAGGGAGATTTTCAGAACTCTATCCAAAGACAATTCTATGAGGGTTAATTATGAAACTTAATTTGGTTAAGATCCTGAATCTTATCTTGTTGCTGTGGTAGTAACCATGGAACCTATGGTCTCCACAGCTAGTTCAGGGTCAGAGTGCAGTTGACAACAAGGCTGACTGTGATGGATGTGGGTTGATTATGACTGCTTAACATCACCTTTCACCTATTCTGAAAATCACAGTCCAGTATTCCTAAGAAATCACTCCTGATCTCAGATCATGTGTCTTACATGGTATTGGCACAATTCCTCTCCAGATTCAGAATATATGACCCAAACCTAGCTACTTAGCATATTTCACCTCACCTCTACCCAGCAACAATTAGATTTAACCCAATTTGGTCTCATAAGAGTGAATGCTGGTATTTTTATTGGAGTTTCCAAGGAGGAAATAATCACTCTTCATGACCTGTCTCCACAAGATTGCGTCTATAGCTTCTGGGGTCTTGACAGGAGACCATACCTGGAAATAAAATGAAAATAATGGAAGTCAGAGTTGAAAACCACAGATAAAGAAGTTTGTTACAGCATTAAATGAACCTTAGGATCCAGCAGTGCCTGAAGTGAGGCTATATTTATAGTTTTCAGTTTTGTGTAAAAATATTACTGTCAATAGGAATTGAAAATCTATAACTTAGACCCAAAGCAGTTTCTGTGATCTCTTAAGCCTTTGCTTTTCAAACCATTCAGTCCATGCATCTGGTAAAATCTGAGTAATATGAGAGAAGAAAGTTGTGTAGGAGTAAAAAGAAAAGATTATTAGGCAGACAAAAATATGATTGTTGCTTCTATTTTATCCAGAGGCTCTATTACACAGTAAAATTCATAAAATATTTTTGATTAATAGGATTTATGACATGTATAAATAATAACACAATAGATTTGGGATATCATTTTTAGTAAAGGATTTGCTTTGTTTGGAAGTCTTAAACCTACTCAAATTGATTCTTTCTACCACCTCAGAGGTAAAAATAGCTTATAAGATAATGCCACTAATATGTAAGGCAGAGTAACTAACTGACCACCTGTAAAATGCCCTTGGTAAACTGAGAACCATGGAACAAGGGCCAGTTCTTGACACACAGTGAGGCCAGATCATCAGAGTTTGGAGCAGAGGAAGCTTTATCAGAGAGCCATGCAAGAAGATGCATGACTCATGCCCAAGAAAAAAAAACCCTGAAATTTCTGAAGACTTTCAGCAAAGCATTTTGCAGGCAAAGTGAGGGAGAGGTGTGGTTCAGTTTAGTTCAGTTCAGTCACTCAGGCTCAGCTGTGTCAGACTTTTTATGACCCCATGTACTGCAGCATTCTAGTCTTCCCTGTCCATCACCAACTCCTGGAGCTTGCTCAAACTCATGTCCATCAAGGTGGTGATGCCATCCAACCATCTTATCCTCTGTCATCCCCATCTCCTCCTGCCTTCAATCTTTCCCAGCATCAGGGTCTTTTCCAATGAGTCAGTTCTTTTCATCAGGTGGCCAAAGGATTGGAGTTTCAGCTTCAGGATCAGTCCTTCCAGTGAATATTCAGGACTGATTTCCTTTAGGATTGACTGGTTGGCTCTCCTGGCCATCCAAAGGACTCTCAAGAGTCTTCAACACCACAGTTCAAAAACATCAGTTCTTTGGCACTCAGCCTTCTTTATGATCCAACTCTCATATCCATACATGACTACTAGAAAAACCATAGCTTTTATTATACAGACCATTTTAGGCAAAGAAGTGTCTCTGCTTTTTAATATGCTGTCTAAGTTTGCCATAAGGACTTCCTTGTAGCTCAAATGGTAAAGAATTTTCCTGCAATGCAGGAGACCAGAGTTTGATCCCTGGGTTGGGAAGATCCTCTGGAGAAGGGAATGACAAGCTACTCCAGTATTCTTGCCTGGAGAATCCAATGGACTGAGGAGCCTGTTGGGCTACACTCTGTGGGGCTGCAGAGTTGGACACAACTGAGTGACTAACATACAGGTTTGTCACAGCTTTTCTTCCAAGGAGCAAGCATCTTTTAATTTCAAGGCTGAGGTGTGGTTAGTTTTTTCAAGTTTCTTGGTGTCCGGATTTTTGTCCACCTCTGTTCAGGTTACAATGTTCTTGTAAACCTCCAACAACAACAAAAATGTTATTCTCTGTTCTACAACTTTTTATCTTCATTTGAATGGGCTCTTAGAGATCAGAGCCCTGGTAAAAGGCTATTATGTATATTTCAGGGTATAGAAAACATTCTTTTACAAAGGTGCAGACCCAGACTGGGTGGGATCAGCCTGGGGTCACAGAAATGGGCAGAGTCAGCATGACTACACACAGGTAACAAAGAAAATGGTTGAATAAAAAGGAACATATCTAATATGGGAGCCTGATTTGTTCTTCCCTATTGCAGTTCTACTAATAACAAATTGTTTTATGTAATCCAGTGCCTGAACCAACTTCTTTGAAAGCTGAGTTAGATTTCTATTGCTCTGTAACCAGTCACCACAAATGTAGGAGCTTAAAACAATACCCATATATCATCTCACAGTTTCCATGGGTCAAGCATCTGGACACTTTGCTCAAGCTCTCTCTATGCTAAAATCAGAGTGTTGGCTGAGGCTGTGAGCTCACCTGAGATTCAGACTCATTGGTTATTGGCAAGTTTAATCCTTTGTAGTATAAGCACTCGCCTGGGGGGTTACTATCAACTCTTAGAGATCACCCTCAGGCCTTAGCCAAGTAGTCCTCTCATAGCAGAGGCTTCCTTCTTCAAAACCAACAGAAAATAATCTTCACAGTCTTCTTCACTGAAGCCTTATATAATTTAACATAATCAGGGAAGTGATTCTTCTGTCACCGTTATCATATAATGTACTGAAATCAAAGGGAAGATTATCCCATCATATTCACAGTTCCATCCTAAACTCAAGGGAAAGAGATTATACAAGAACTGTACACAAAGGGTCAGGAATCTCAAAGGCCATTTTATACTCCTGTCTGCCACAGAAGGGATACACTTAGTCTAAATTATGCTTTGCAAAAAAATAAATAAATAAATAAACAATAAAGCCACAAACAAAAATTAGGATGTTTGCTTGAGTAAAAACAATCACAATTTAGTGCCTAGTGTGCTTTACTCTTGAGAGGAGAATAATTTGGGATTTCTAAAAGATATATTTTAGCTTTTCTTAAAAACCATGACTTTCGGAAAAAAAATAGTTTTTGATGATAAGTCCTTGCTAAGAAATAATTTTTTACTTCATGTGTTAGTTGGTCAGTCATGTCCAACTCTTTGTGACCCCATGGACTGTAGCCCGCCAGGCTCCTCTCTCCGTGAGATTCTCCAGGCAAGAATACTGGAGTGGGTTGCCATTTTCTTCTCCAGGGAATCTTCCTGACCCAGGGATAGGATCAAGGTCTCCTGCATTGCAGGCAGACTCTTTACCATCTGAGCCACCAGGGAAGCCTTTTTTACTTTATAGATCATTAACACTGACAAATTTGGTGTATTCCTTCATTTAGTCATTCACTGATTTATTTATTGAGCTTCCCTGGTATCATTTACTGAGCATCAACTGCATGCCAATCACTAGCTCAGACAAAAGTTAGACACAAATATTACTCTAATTTATAAAGATAAGCTCAAAATATGTTTTTATGATGTAGTGAAATTGGAGTAATGGCTGAGGTATATATTTGATTCTCAGGAGGAAGAGAAAGGACATACAACAGCATGAATGGGCACAGATAGGCCTTCTGATAGGTATGGAGAAGTAAGGGACACTTATTTTCCCTTAAATATTGGGTAAAGTTGAGGAGTACATGTACAGAGAAAGATTAAGTTGGGTAAAGATCTTGAAGGATCAGGACTGAGAGGGAGAGAGAAAGAGAGAGATGGAGGGAGGGTGGGAGGATAAGTGAGAGGAGTCATGTATAGCAGTGGAAGTTATTATGGGAAATATGGACAAAGAAGTTTGAAATGTGGATCTTTTCCCCACTTTGCACCCAAGACAGATTCTGTGCTGTGAATATCAAATACATCCTTTTTATTATTATTTGTAATCCTATATTAAAATATCCCAAGACCATATGACTGGAATTAGCTCATTGAATCTTGACATAAAGATGCTGGGGTGAGAATAAGGATCACAGATAGCGTGAAGGAATTGCCTGTGATCAGAGGTGAGGGGACCTGAAATAGGGCAAGGGTCACAAGTCACCTCATTCATTTCATCATTTCACTTCCCAGACCCTCAACTGCAAACATGGGTAGGATCATGGAATATCCCTCTGAGATGGAATATCAAAAGTCTTCTACCTGTTTCCATATTGGTGTAGGAGTTTTCTATACCAAATTCTAAGCTGGCAGCTCATTTCTGTGGAAAGCCTATCCTTAAATATTGCACTAATTTCTAAGACGTAAATCCAAGGTTTAAGCTTTCAAATTAAAATGTAAAAAGAAAATTATGAATACATTTTAATTTTCCATTGTCACTATAAGGATTTTGAGGAATGGGATGTAGCATATGCTGACAGCTTACTGCTGATACGTTTTAGCACAAAATGAGACACTAACCTTGTACCTTCTGCTGCTGCTGCTGCTGCTGCTAAGTCGCTTCAGTCACGTCTGACTCTGTGCAACCCCATAGACGGCAGCCCACCAGGCTCCCCCATCCCTGGGATTCTCCAGGCAAGAACACTGGAGTGTGTTGCCATTTCCTTCTCCAATGCATGAAAGTGAAAAGTGAAAGTGAAGTCACTCAGTCATGTCCGACTCAGTGACCCCATGGACTGCAGCCTACCAGGCTCCTCTGTCCGTGGGATTTTCCAGGCAAGAGTACTGGAGTGGGTTGCCATTGCCTTCTCCATGTACCTTCTGAATCTCTTTCAATTTGTGATATTAAACAAAAATAGCCTTGAGGAGTTGTAATAAGTGCTGACAAACTAGGTTGACATGAAATGACACAAGGTGCTGATCCAATACTAAGTTCGTCCTCTGACCCTTTGATCAAGATTATTGTCAGTCTCTGTATGATTTGTGTGTGAATTTTTGATGCTAAAAGGGGAGACTGCTCACCAACCCTGAAGCAGTCACAAAACTAACATTCCTTAACGGGTAGTTGTTCTGCACTTCAGTTGATGGGAAAGCTCTTTTGGAAAGGTGTACTTTGGGTCTTCCCACTATTACTAGATCATCATCGTTATCTATGTTCTACATCTGGCCAGTACAAGATGACTTAAACCCCTGTTCTCCCATTCCACCGGAATGCAAGCCAGCCTCTTAACTGGGCACATGAGTGACTTTATAAGTAATGCCATAGATTTAACACCCTTCTGAAAGCAACCCCTGCATATTCATTTTTCATACAAGTCTGCCATGGTGCAGTTAAAGGAGGAATAAGTCTTACCATCTTGATGACAGCCTGTGAAACTGAAACCATGCAGTAGAGATTTCTCTAAGAAAATGGAAACTTGTATTCTTTGACAGTGTAATTATTACGCTCTGTCAAATTACTTGGCTTTTTTTAATAGAAATCATTTAATACTTCATGCAGATATTACTTTTGCTATCAAATATCACTTTGGGGAAAGTTAATAATTCAGGAACTTTTATATTTAAAAATGGCAAATCCAGTAGATGGATGAAATGCCGTAGTCGGATAGCCCTTAAACCCTGATAGTTTTGTGTGATTGCTTCAGGCTTAAAGTACAGTAGGATTCTGGAGAAAGCAAGGGGGGATGCACATTAAGGAGACTCTGAGTGCCAACAACAGTATTGGGAATAATTTAAGAGGGAGTCATGACTTTTATTTAGAAGAGAGGCATTTCTTCTCCAGTAGCCGTCTCTTATTTTATGACATTTTAACTGAAAGCAAAGGTCTAATTTTTGCAAAGTGTATAGTCTTTGAGTTGGCATTCACTGGTAAGTGAATGCATTTTTATTCTTATGACAGCAATTATAGTAATAATGATCATTTTAACTGGCACTTACTAAATGATTAATACATGCCTGACACTTCTAGGTTCTTTACACATACTATCTTGTTTAATTTCCTTAACAGTGTGAGACAGGTTATGGCATTACCCCATTTTCCAGAAATGGAAATGAAAGTTCAGCAATATTAAATAACTTTCCCAATGTCACAAAACTAATAAGTGTCCTCATGTGAATTTGTAATCTCACAGTCGAAGTCTGGACCAGTCATTGTAATCATGAATCTTTAATGCTTTCCTGTAACAACTGTCACTGACTGAGTACTTGCTCCTAAACACATGGTAAGTTTTTTCATTTGAAGCTTATAATACATTTAGATAAGTCTTCTCGATTCTCCTTTATAGATGAGGAAACTAAGGTTTTTTTTTTTTTTTTTTTTTTTGCTTTTTTAAGCCATGTTTCCTCAGTCGCTCTGCTAAAATGAATTAATTTTGAAACACACTTTTATATCTCAGTCTCAAAAGTTAAAGGATGTCAAATTGTATTTATTTTTTTTAACATCAACACTATCTTCTTTCCTTGTTGATTTCTTTGTTTCCCATCCATCCCAAGGGGAACATAACTTTTACAGAATGACTTGTTAGACACAAGTAGAGACTTTCACATTCCAAGATAATGAAGGAGATATAAAATATATTCAGTAGAAAAAGAGATTTTATCTTTATCCCAACTTTTTCAACATTGATTTTTAAGGGTTGAAAAAATATGCACTCAGAACTAATTGCATGCATTTGACATGTAGAAGGAAATAGTATATACATTTTAACATCAAGTTGTCACTTATGATTGCATCTTTTTCCAAGGATGAAGATAAAAATTTGATAATGCTAGATTGCTTATGTTAATGCTTTTTTTGTGACCTCTACACAACTGGAAGCATCTACTATCTAGGAGAGACATATAAAGAGAGGATTTGTTCGTTTTCTTAAGTGTATTTGTGATAATGATACTTTGACTCTTGTGTCTTTAGTAAAATTCCTCAAAGAATTTTATGTAAGTTTTTCATTAACCCTCATTGTACTACTACATAGATACTAAGTTTTATTGAGGCAGAAAGTGTGGGAAACAATTGTGAGGCATTAGTGTCAGATCCATGGTGTGATGCAGATGATTTATGATTCATTCTAGTGGAGGTAGGTCTGTGAGAAGATGGAATAAAGAACAACACTTAAGAAATTCTAATGTCTGATGATCTCCCAGAAATAACTAACTTTCACAAGTCCCAGTTGTCCTTTATTTGGTCAATTTCTTAATGCATTTCCACATAAGAAAATATCATGATTATTTTCTCTACCCTACTTCCTGGACTGGAATATGGTCTTCAACAGAACAACAGTATGGTAAGGTATGAAGGAGTTTTCCCATTTCTGAAGGACCCCAAAATTTTCAGTCTTGTCTCAAGCCATTTCCAGGTATACCCTTAGGTACCTGCAGTTAGATTCACCATACATGTGGCCATCATAGGGTTTTCACAGTGGTGTCTTATTCTTGAATAGCTGTTCATTGATCATCTTATTAGGAGGGATGAAGTCAGGAATGATCAAAGTCACCATCTTGGTTTTGTCACTTTGTTTTTCCTTACAGAAACAAAGCCTTGTTGAGATTTTTTCCAAAACCACGCTTCAGTTTGAAGCTGTTCTTTCCAACCCATTTTCTTCCTTTTTCTGCTTTTTCAGGTTTCAGACCTCTGTTGTGAAAGTTACCTTTGCCAACCCCTGGCTTCTTTCTTTTCACCTCTCCAAATACTAGGGCAATTTTGAATCTTGTTAGTTATATGGAGTGGGGAGCATTAAAGTGGACATTGTAGACATGCCCAAGTTCCAATGAATCCTCTCAGAACTTCCCAAATCCTTTACTTTTTAACAAAATTTTATGACAGTGGACTGTTTCAATAATGCATCTCTGTAAGGAGAATTAGATGGCAGAATCTATGGACATTTAAAGCTTAGAGTAAAAGCCAAGAAACCCCCAATTCCAAGCCAAGTTCCAAGGTAACCTTTCAATTACTGAAGGGATTTGATCTCGAAGCATAATAACACAGCCTTCCCTCCAGTTTGCCTTTTCATTCTGAGAACAAAAGAGCTATGAATGACTGAAGTTACTGCCCCTTTCTTTTCTTAATCAAGGTTTCCAGGATGACACTAATGAAGGGCTGGTATCTACAGAGTGCTGTAAGGAGGCAGGGAACATGCCTGATTCTCTGCTGGGGAGTTTGAGAGAGAAGCTAGCATGAATTATCAGGTATATTCAGCTGGTAAACAAGAGGCAACCTCATCTGCATCTCATCACAGGAAAAACTAACAACTCTACACTGATGCGCACTGACCACAGCAATGCCCTATCTAAACTCTGCTATTAAGTAGAAAATCAAACAACAATAAAAAAATGTGGTGCTGCCTTAATTTCATGCCATGTCAGGTTACAACCACAAAATATTGAGGTATTTCTACTTGATAGCAATTACCTTTGCATCAAGCTATGGTTAATTGCTACTATTCCTGGCTCCACTGTCTGGTCTAGTCAAACCTGTTCCCCTGCTTTGCCTCAATAAGGACCAATTTTGTCCTTGCTCACTGTGAGCCATGTAATGCCTTTCTCTTCTTTATCATCCTTCAAACCCAGTCTATTCTCTAAACTCAGTGCAACCTCTACCACTTGCATAGAGAATTCTTTGCCTCCTTTTGGCCTCCTCTCATTCTACAAAATACAGTAGAACTTTACCTACTGATCCACATTAGTTACCTGATCAATGCAAAGAAATAGAGGAAAACAATAGAATGGGAAAGACAATAAATCTCTTCAAGAGATACCAAGGGAGCATTTCATGGAAAGGTGGGGACAATAAAGGACAGAAATGGTATGGACCTAACAGAAGCAGATGATATTAAGAAGAGGTGGCAAGAATACACAGAAAACTGTACAAACAGAGCTTCATGACCCAGATGATCACAATGGTGTGATCACTCACCTAGAGCCAGACGTCCTGGAATGCGAAGTCAAGGGGGCCTTAGGAAGCATTACTATGAACAAAGCTATTGGAGGTGATGGAATTTCAGTTGAGCTATTTCAAATCCTAAAAGATGATGCTGTGAAAGTGTTGCACTCAATATGCCAGCAAATTTGGAAAACTCAGCAGTGGCCACAGGACTGGAAAAGATTAGTTTTCATTCCAATCCCAAAAAAAGGCAATGCCAAAGAATGTTCAATTTCACATGGTAGCAAAGTAATGCTCAAAATTCTCCAAGTGAGGCTTCAATAGTACATGAACTGTGAACTTCCAGATTTTAAGCTGGATTTAGAAAAGGTAGAAGAACCAGAGATCAAATTGCCAACATCCGCTGGATCATAGAACAAGCAAGAGAGTTCCAGAAAAACATCTGTTTGTCGTTTATTAACTATACCAAAGACTTTGACTGTGTGGATCACAATAAACTGTGGAAAATTCAGAAAGAGATGGGAATACCAGACCACCTGACCCGAGAAATCTGTATGCAAGTCAAGGAGCAACAGTTAGAATCAGACATGGAACAATGGACTAGTTCCAAATTGGGAAAGGAGTACTTCAAGGCTGTATATTGTCACCCTGCTTATTTAAATTATATGCAGAATACATCATGAGAAATGCCAGGCTGGATGAAGTACAAGCTGGAATCAAGATTGCCAGGAGAAATGTCAATAACCTCAGATATGCAGATAACATCACTCTTATGACAGAAAGCGAAAAGGAACTGAAGAATCTCTTAATGAAAGTGAAAGAGGAGATTGAAAACGTTGACTTAAAACTCAACATTCAAAAAACTAAGATCATGGCATCTGGTCCCATCACTTCATGGCAAATAGATGGGGAAACAGTGACAGACTTTATTTTTGGGGGCTTCCAAATCACTGCAGATGGTGACTGCAGCCATGAAATTAAAAGACGCTTGCTCCTTGGAAGAAAAACTATGACCAACCTAGACAGCATATTAAAAAGCAGAGACGTTACTTAGCCAACAAAGGTCCATCTCCTCAAACCTATGGTTTTTCCAGTAGTCAGGTGTGGATATGAGAGTTGAACTATAAAGAAAGCTGAACACTGAAAAATTAAAGCTTTTGAACTGTGGTGTTGGAGGAGACTCTGGAGAGTCCCTTGGACTGTAAGGTGATCCAACCAGTCCATCCTAAAGGAAATGAGTCCTGAATATTCATTGGAAGGACTGATGCTGAAGCTGAAGCTTCAATACTTTGGCCACCTGATGAGAAGAACTGACTCATTGGAAAAGACCCTGATGCTGGGAAAGATTGAAGGCAGAAGGAGAAGGGGACGAGAGAGGATGAGATGGTTGGATGGCATTACCTACTCAATGGACATGTCTTTTAGCAATCTCTGTGAGTTGGTGATGGACAGGGAAGCCTGGCATGCTGCCATCTATGGGGTTGTAAACAGTTGGACATGACTGAGTGACTAAACTGAACTAAACTGACTAGTTTCTTTCTCTTTTTCCTCAAGCACTATCTCATCTACTTAACTAGACTATTACTTATTTGATCTCTAAATACCTATCTAAAGCAGAATCTATCATGGTGGGGTTAATTAATATTTGTTAGTTTATTCACGTGACTTTTGTATAAATGTATTCAACAACATTTTAGAAGATTAGGACCTTGAGTGTAACACAATAAATTAGTGTTTCCTTGGATCTAAAGAACTCAGGATTTCAAAGATAGAGGAAAATTAGGATTTTATTATCTAACTTTCTTGCTTTTCAGGGGAATAACCTGAAGCCCAGATGATGAAGTGCCTTGATTAAGACTGCACAGCTGACTGTGATGTAGTGGTTTTGTGTTAATTATCTTGATTGTGTAACCATTTCATAATATGTACATATATCATACCCCCATACTCTGTATGGTTTCAACATCAGTAGCTGCAGGGGGGAAGTGGCTAACTCATAATGCTTCTGTGTAAACAACATGCAGGTCAGTGGTCATACAAGGGGATTTTAGACTGTACCATGCTGCATTCATACAAGGCACCATGATAATTGTTACTGGGAACAGTCATAATAGTAATGTCCATGGAATATCATCTAAAAATGCCCTCAAATACACCATGATTTCTCTCCCTTAAATCTGTGTACAAACTTGGTTGCTATTCACAAAAAATGTTTTATTTAATAATACGTTAAAATTTGAAAGATTGTGAAATACTGTAGGAGTAATTTGTTCAGTATTATACAACACATACATATAAAACATAATGCATATAAAATACAAATGACAGTTGTCAGAATACCAGTAACTTATCAGTGGAGGTCATCTACTTCCTCTTCTATCACTGATGTAACTATAGAAGGCAATACCCTAGTGTGCAATTGTTGTGGGAGTTATTAGGACTTAGCTGAGCACAATTCTAGTATAAACAGACTTCCCACATTTAGACGTGTTGCTCTCTAATGCAGTAAGTATCATCATCATTAGCATCACTATCTTTGAGACTGACATGAGGGCCTCTAAGGATGCAAGTTTTCTATTGTACATAACAAATTGCCATCAAGTTAGTGGCATAAAATTATAGACATTTATTATCTCACAGTTTTTGTGGGTCAGAAGTGCAAGCACAGGTTACTTGTGTCCTTTTTTTCAGAGTGTCAAAAATTTAAATTAATGCTTTGGTAAAATGGAATTTTCATCTGAGGATCAGAATCTTCTGTCAACTGCGTTCAGGTTGACAGAATTCAGTTTCTTGTGAGTATGGGACTGAGGAGCTCATTTGGTTTTGTTTTGTTTCATTTTATTGGTAACCATTGGCCAGGGGTCATTCCCAGCTCTTAGAGGCCACTCTTGGGTCATAGTCATGTGGCCATCTCATAATATGGTAGCATCCTTCCCCAGAGCTGGCAGGAAAATCTCCCTAGTCTCCTACAAGATCTAATGTAACATGAGCAAATTACGGGAGACTGACTGTATCATTACAGGCAGAGGTCTCATCCACACTCAAAAAGAGGTGATTAAAGGGAGTATGCATGGGGAAGCAAGAAGTTTGGGCTGCATCTCAGAATCCTGCCTACCACCGAGGGCTTCTATCCTGATGTGCCATGGATATATATACTCATAAGTTAAAGAAGACATACATCTTCAGTTAACCAGGAAAATCAGTTATCAGATCTGTCCATGCCCTTGTTCTTTCAGCCCCTTGGGTGAAGATACATACTGAGAATTGCTCTGCCCAGTAATCAGAAGACCAGAAAGACTTTTAACTTCTGCTTCAGAAGTCCCCAGGTATCTGAGTAATACACACTTATTCAATCCCCCTGGGTCTTAATTTTCTCATTAAACACCAAGACCTAATACATCTTTTTCCTTCTCTCTCACACACACACAAAATGTTGAGGAAAAAAATGAAAAGTGAACTAATAAAAGTGATGATGAACTTGGAAAGTTTTAGAACAATGAAACACTATGTAATTATAAAATATATAGAGAAATTAGCCAAAATTATTATAAAGTCATTCATTTGGGCCAGATGCCCTTTTTATCACTTTACATAAAAAGTACATTATTGACTAGTTATAACAGGGAAGAGTAAATTTAATAAAAATTTATCTGTATGATTAATCACATTGTAAAGCCAAAATGTCAGCACTTTTCACCTCTTGCATGAACCTCTCCATCTCAGTAGCAGGATAGGATGTAGAACTATTGTTGCCAAGACTTATATGATGTGTAGGAAAAGCAGGGCAGATTATTTTACCTCTAAAGAGACTTGAATCAGTGGCTTCTGATCTCTGTAGTTCTCATCAGAATAAATTGTGCAAAGTCTCTAACTTCAGATTCAATGTTCAAGGTGGGCTCTTCTGATTGGCAGAGCTCAGATCAGAAATCTGTAACCTGTAGAAGAAGGTAGGTGCATATCTTGTATTCCCATCTTCTAGAGACAGAGGCAAACTCTGTCTCATACCAATACTCATGCATTAAAGGAAGCTGCCAGAAATAGGTTGTGGTTGTTCAGTTGCTAAGTAGTGTCCAACTCTTTGTGATCCCATGGACTGCAGCACTCCAGGCTACCCTGTCCTCCTTTATCTCCTGGAATTTGCTCAAATTCATGTCCACTGAGTCAATAATCCAATAATTTCATCTTCTGTCACCCCCTTCTACTTCAGTTCTCCATCTTTCCCAGCATCAGGGTCTTTTCCAATGAGTCAGCTCTTCTCATCAGGTAGCCAAAGTATAGGAGCTTCAGCTTCAGCATCAGTCCTTCCAGTGAATATTTAGGGTTGATTTCCTTCAGGATTCACTGGTTTGATGTCCTTGAAGTCCAAAAGACTCTCAAGAGTCTTCTCCAGCACCACAATTTGAAAGCATCAGTTCTTCTGCTCTCAGCCTTCTTTGGGCTTCCCTGGTGGCTCAGATGGTAAAAAAAAAATCTGCCTGCAATGTGGGAGACCCAGTTCAGTCTCTGGGTTCAGAAGATCCCCTACAGAATGGAATGGCAACCCACTCCAGTATTCTTGCCTGGAGAATTCCATGAACCAAGGAGCCTGGCAGGCTATAGTCTGTGGGGTCACAAAGAGTCGGATATGACTGAGTGAACCTCTGTCTCTCTGTCAGCCTTCTTTATGGTCCAACTCACATCTGTACATGGCTACTGGAAAAACCATAGCTTTGAATATACACACCTTTGTCAGCAAAGTGATGCCTCTACTTTTTTACTATGCTGTCTAGGTTTCTCAGAGATTTACTTCCAAGGAGTAAGTGTCTTTTAATTTCATGGCTGTAGTCACCATCTACAGTAAATTTGGAACTCAAGAAAATAAAATCTGTCACTGTTGACACTTTTTACCCATCTGTTTGCCATGAAAAGGTAGGGCTGTATGCTATATTCTTAATTTTTGTAATGTTGAGCTTTAAGCCAGCTTTTTCACTCTCCTCTTTCACCCTCATCAAGAAGCTCTTTAGTTCCTCTTCACTTTCTGCCATTAGAGTGGTATCATCTGCATATCCATTGCTGATTTCTCCCAGCAGTCTTGATTCCATCTTGTGATTCATCCAGTCCAGCGTTGTGCATGATGTACTCTGCATAGAAGTTAAATAGGCAGGCTGACCATATAGAGCTTTGTCATACTCCTTCCCAATTTTGAACAAGTCTGTTTTTCCATGTCCAGTTCTGTTGCTTCCTGACATGCATACACGTTTCTCAGGAGGCAGGTCGGGTGGTCTGGTATTCCCATCTCTTTAAGAATTTTCCACAGTGTGTTATGATTCATACAGTTAAAGGCTTTAGTATAGTCTATGAAAAAAAATATATTTTTTTTTTCTGGAATTCTGTTGCTTTTTCTGTAATCCAGTGAATGTTGGCAGTTTGACCTCTGCTTCTTCTCTGTCTTTTCTAAATGCATCTTGTATGTCTGAAAGTTTTCAGTTCAGGTACTGTTGAAGCCTAGCTTGAAGGATTTTGAGCATTACCTTGCTAGCAATTAAATGAGCACAATTGTTCCATAGTCTTAACATTCTTTCGCACTGTTCTTCTTTGGGATTGAAATGAAAACTGACCTTTTCCAGTCCTGTGGACACTGTTGAGTTTTCCAAATTTGCTGATGTGTTGAGTGCAGCACTTTAACAGCATCGTTTTTTAGGTTTTGAAATAGCTTTTCTGGAATTCCATTACCTCCACTAACTTTATTCATAGTAATGCATCATGAGGCCCACTTGACTTTACACTTTAGGATGTCTGACTCTAGGTTAGTGACCACACCATTGTGGCTATCCAGGTTATTACAACTTTTTTTGTATAGCTCTTCTGTGTATTTGTGGTCAAGCAAGAGATGGAAGGCTTCCCAGGTGGCTCAGATGGTAAAGAATCTGCTTGCAATTCAGGATACCTGGGTTCAGTTCCTGGGTTGGGAAGATCTCCTGGAGAAGGAAATGGCAACCCACTCTTGGTTCATTTCCAAGACCAGATATAGGAAAGGGATGCAGGTGTTGGGCAGTGAAAAAGTGGTACGTGTTTATATAGCCAAGAACTAAATCTTTAACACATTTTTATTCCCAGGATGTATCATAGTTTCTGGTGCATAAATGACTCCCATAAAATACATAATGAGTGAATGGAAGACAGAAATATCAATACTTATTTTACTCTGATTTTAATAACAAGTCCCAATAAATGATGAGCACCATATATATAACTGTAGAGTAGAAGAGGAGAGTACATACTTAACCTTTAATGTTGATACCAAGGATGATGATATCTTCCTAAAATACATACTTTGAGGGCTTCCGAGCCAGTTATTACTAGTAGTATATTTACATCCCCATCTTAAAAAGCCCCATCTTAAAAGCCACTTGGAGCCAACATAACACTAATTTATTCATTCATTTTGAAATTCCTTCTATTTATTCATATTATTACTTTTATGCATATTTTATATTTTTGCCACTATATTAATTTAAAAGGTGAGCAAAAACAGACTGAACCTGCCCAAATGCAGTGTACAGTGAAGTTCTGGACACAGTAATCCATGAAAAAGGAAAAAAGCAGTTACTGTAATCTTATAAGCTATCAAAGAGAGCAGCTGGTGCAAAGGGATTATATAATGAAAGACATGACCTAAACACAGGGTTCAAAGCAAGGTTTCTTTGAAGAAGCAATGGTTGAACTCAGATTAAAAGAATTAATAGAACATAACCAACTAAAATTCAGAAAACTAAGATCATGGCATCTTGTCCCATCACCTCATGGGAAATAGATGGGGAGACAGTGGAAACAGTGTCAGACTTTATTTTTTGGGGCTCCAAAATCACTGCAGATGGTGACTGCAGCCATGAAATTAAAAGACGCTTACCCCTTGGAAGGAAAGTTATGACCAACCTAGACAGCATATTAAAAAGCAGAGACATTACTTTGCCAACAAAGGTCCGACCGAAGCTGGAACTCCAGTACTTTGGCCACCTCATGCGAAGAGTTGACTCCTTGGAAAAGACCCTGATGCTGGGAGGGATTGGGGGCAGGAGGAGAAGGGGGCGACAGAGGATGAGATGGCTGGATGGCATCACCGACTCGATGGGCATGAATTTGAGTAAACTCCGGGAGTTGGTGATGGACAGGGAGGCCTGGCGTGCTGCGATTCATGGGGTCGCAAAGAGTCGGACATGACTGAGCAACTGAACTGAACTGAACTGAACCAACTAAAATGGGTCAAGGCAAAACATATGCAAATACCTCAGAAGGGCAGGTATATAGTATTCTTCGTATTAAATATTTCACTTGTATCTGAAGGACAAGGGGACTCCTTAGAGGGTCTGAATCAGAAATGAGCTTCCTCTGCCCTGGTCAGATTTGGCATTTGGGAAGGTAATGATTCTTGTACTACAAAAAATGATTGCAGGGTAGAAGACTGGAGTATGAGACCAGCTAGCACACTAGATGAGAGATGAATGGGGGCTTTGGCAAAGACTGTGGTGGAATTGAGATGTAAATCCTTGATGACAAACTGAGGGCAAAGGGGCAGGTATGAAGAAGAGGGAAAGGGGAAAGGAGGAAGGACGAGCAGCAACTTTGTCTTAGTCCCATTACAACTCTCTATTGCACAGAATGTTAGAGAAGACCCAACCACGTTAGATTCCCTTGAAAATTCGTCATGTGACCTTATTGAAAATTAGCTCTATTAAATCCATAATCCAAATGCAATTAGTCACTTTTTTGCCATAAAGCTTGAAACTTTCATTTGACCTAGTTAAACTTTTTATTTTCCTTCTTTTAAAAGCCATTTTATATGTTCAAAGTAAAATAATGACCTCCTAGTGAAAAATGTATTCCTAATTCCACAATTACTTTATTAAAAATTGCCAGTTTAAATACTTAAAGTCTGAGATTGGTCTAGGAAATAAATTATTTAATACATATTATAACTTTCTTTCAAATAATTACTTAGAGATTGTGGAGCAAGGGAGTTGGGCTGAGAAGTTCCAATGTAAAATTTTAGATCTGATCTCCCTGGCACAAATCAGGCTACACTGTTTGTTACGAAATGAGGGTTGTACTTCTGGTTTCCTCTGAAGTGTGTAATGCATATATCTCAGGCTTCCCAGATGGCTCAGTGGTAGCCTGCCAATGCAGGAGACATAAGAGACGTGGGTTTGATCCCTGGGCCAGGAAGATCCCCTGGAGTAGGAAATGGCAACCCACTTCAGTATTCTTGCCTGGGAAATCCCATGGACAGAAGAGCCTGGTGGGCTACAGTCCATGGCATCACAAAGAGTTGGACATGACTAAGAATACACATACTCCGTATTCATGTGTGTGTGTATGTGTGTGTGTTATCACATTTTATCGTGAACAAGGAGGTGTCTTTAACCACCAGGAAGCTCCATTTTTAGTCTCAACGGTCAAAAGATTGTCTGTGTAGGGAATTCCTTACCACACACAGCCACCACTGAAAGCTTCCTCTCCATAACTCTATCCCACCACCTGACATGCATATTTGAAAGCTAAGACTTCCTACACAGGCAACATGGAATACGTTAGTCTGCTATTAATGACCGAAGGGGAGTATAATTACCAAATTATCTGTATTTTCCAACAAATGAGAATAAACACCAGGATTAATGGAAACTGTGATGGAGGGCAGTCTGGAATCATATACTCTGAGCACCTGATCAACAAATGCAGAGCACTAGGAACTACTCAGGAGGGATTTGGGCAACAGGTAACCAGAAACCAACTTTGACAAGTGATCAGTATTTCTGGGTCCCAGTTCTGTCTCCTAAGTGAATCACATTTGAATATTATATGTTTTGTTCATGTATTCCATGTTTCCCAAGGCTTCACTTTGCTTACCTCACTTCACAAAAATATGGCTTTCTTGTACCTCAGGCACGAGGCCAAACCCTGGGCACTGTCTATAGAGTGGCATAATTTGGAACTTTAGAAAGTTCCCACATTTCAGTCCAAATGTCCCCTTTTATTGGACTCTTCTAGAGAAACCACACTACCTATCTTAAGTGAATTAGGCTATGGTGGAGTGAACTGGGGTGGACTTTGTACTTTCAATTCTCTTTTTCTCCATCTTCTCTCTCCTCCTGACCCTTTTTTTCTCTCTCTCTCTCTCTCTCTTCTCTTGACTCTGATACATGAGAATATTAGCATGTCAAAAGTGTATCCATTTTTACTCTGTTTACTTCTGTTCATCCTTCTGGCCTCAATATAAATGCCATTTCCTCTGGGAAGTTCTGTCTCCTCTCAGCAACCCACTCCTCTAGCTTCCTATTCCTCAGACTACACTTTATATTATCAGATATAATGCCTGTGTGCTCAGTTGCTAAGTTTTGTCCAACTCTTTGTGACCCAATGGACTGTAGCCTGCCAGGCTCCTCTGTCCATGGAATTTCCCAGGCAAGGATACTGGAGTGGGTTGCCATTTCCTTTTCCAGGGGATCTTTCCAACCCAGGGATCAAACCTGTGTCTCCTACATTGGCAGACAGATTCTATACCACTGAACCACCAGGGAAGCCCATTTGACATAATACATACTGGTATTTATTCTACACTAAATTGCTGATCTGCTTGTGTAATGTCAGCTAGGGTCAGTCTTGCCTCTTGAAATCTGGATAAAATTGGGTTGAACCTCTTGGTGCCATGCCCTGAGAAAACATGTCCCTCCACAGGTTGATTGCTAATTACAAAGGTGAAGCAAAGCGGTTGTGAGTGGCATTTATTCTGCTGGCTTAAAGCTGGTAAGAAAGTGAGAGATAACTGTACTATGTTACCTGGGCCCAGAGTTGAAACCCATACCAGAGCTCAGTTGTAACATCAACAAAACAGCAAGAAGCATTTATGTGTATACCATATTTTATTGAAGACTTTTTGAGGGATATTTTCTGGGAATGGCTCACAGGCAAGGCATATTTCTGCTCATCTCTTGTCTCTCCATCTGGTCTTAGAAAGTCAAAAGTCAAATTGATCTCCCTTATTATTTAAAGCATCTTTCTCCCTGTGAAACTTGGCCCATGGGGAGGTCCAATTTCTGAAGTTCTTACCCAAATATCTAACACATTTCTCTCTGCAAGATAAATCCTAAAATTACTGCTAAATTAATGGTTTTCTCCAATCCATTCCATTTGCTTATCTTCCTCAGTAGATTATAGGTTACATACAAAAAGTGACTATGTTCACCTTGCTTATATCTGTGTTCCCAGAAGAATGTCTGGCACATGGAAATGGCTAAACAGAATTTGGTGAGGGAATAAATAAATGGGAGAGACACCATCCACCTATGGAAATTAACAAAATGATTGAAGCCTCTGACTTTCCAGTCTCTTAGTCAAGGAACTATAAAATTAAGATTTACTAAATCATTTTTTACTATTAGAGTGAAATAAGAATATTTGCAGGGGCATATAAATTGATTATATCTTTGTTCTGAAAAAAAGTATGGTGACAAGATGCAGAACACACCTGTAATAATTAGCCAATTAATAAGTAAACATATCTTTGTCTGTAAGACAAAATAAATTGAATGAAGTAGAGAGTGGAAAAATAGTTGCTGGGGCTGAGCTGGAGAGGAAGAAATGGGGAGTTGTTCAAGGCATAAAGTTTCAGTTATGCAATATAAGAAAGTTCTCAAGATCTGCTCTGCAACATAGTGTGTATAGTTAACAATATTATTGTACACCTAAATTTTGAGAATTTGATAATTTAATATTAAGTGTTCTGACCATTATAAATAAAATTTTTCAGAGAACATACTAGGGTGCTGGCTGAACTATTTCAGTGGACTTGTATGGAAAGGTAGGAACTTTTTAAAAAGTATATTTATTGAAGTGTAGCTGATTAACAAAGTTATGTTATTTTCAGATATACAACAAAGTGACTCAGTTATACAGACATTATCTATTTTTTCAGATTATTTTCCATTATAGATTATTACAATACTGAGTATAGTTCCCTGTGCTGTAGAGTAGGTTCTTGTTGGTCATCTGTTTTATGTCTGTTCATGTTTTATGTGGGTGTATGTTAATCGCAATCTCTTAATTTATCCCTCCTTGTCTATTCCCTTTTGGTAACCATAAATTTGTTTTCTGCGTATCTGTTTCTGTCTTGTATGTAAATTCATTTGTATCATTTTTATTTTTTTTTAGATTCCACATATAAGTGATGAAAGCAAAAGTGAAAATGTTAGTAACTCAGTCATGTCCCACTCTTTTCGACCCCATAGACAACTGAAGCCTGCCAGGCTCTTCTGTCCATAGGATTTTCAGGCAAGAATACTGGAGTGAGTTGCCATTTTATTCTCCAGACATATAAGTGATATCATATGATATTTGTATTTCTCTGCTTACTTCACTTAGTATGATAAAATCTATGTCCATCCATTTTGCACAACTGACATTATTTAATTTTTTATGGCTAAGTAATATTCTGTTGTATATATTCTTTATCCGTTCCTCTGTTGATGGACACTTAGATTGCTTCCATATCTTAGCAATTGTAAATAGTGCTGCAATGGACTTTGAAGGGCATGTATCTTTTCAAAGTATGGTTTTCTCCAGATTTATGACCAGGAGTGGGATTTGAGGATCATATAGTAGCTATATTGTTAGTTTAATAACCTCCATAATTTTTCCCATAGTGGCAGTTTGATCTGGGTCTTGAAAGATGGGCAGGATTCAGACCAGAGGTGAGAGTAGGGTGGGATGCTTTCCTGCGTGGTGGGGATCAGGAGTCAGAATAGTTCCACTGAAATGAGTTTGGAATGTATAGTTGACAATTAGAAGAATTTATCCTGGGAGGAAGAGTGTATATGGTAGAGAGAAGTGAATCTCAGATAATATAAATATTCTGTGCTTGAAGACACCAGGAAAAGCCCGGCGGAGACCTTTGAGTTCCATGCTTGTAAGTAATAAAAAGCCACTATAGGATTTTGAGCACAGAAGTGACTCGATTGGTGTTTCCTTCAGGTACTTTTTAATGTGACAGACTGTTACATATTAATAATTTACACCTTATAACTACGCAGTGGGTTGAGACATGTCCATATTTCACAGATAGATAATCTGATACTCAAAGAGGCTGATTAAATTCCCCACAGACCCACATCAAGCTACTGATAGAGTTTAGATGCATTCCTGATCATCAAACTCCACATTCAGGCTCTTTTCATTTTGTTTTCCTAACTGTAGAAGGGAGGTTACAGGCAGAAGATTATGAGGAAGTACGAGTTTCAGAGAGAAGGATGGTGATGGTCTGAGGAGGCCCTCTCTTTCCTGAAAGGGAAGGAAATCTGGTTAGACGAAAATGCTTAGTAGGTGAAGAGTCCACACAGCAAACACTGAGAAATACCTCAGGCTCTCAGTATAGCCTGTACTGAGTCCCAGAGGCAGCTGAAGCACCCAGAATTCAACAGTTGGTGGGGGCCTTTTTGAACTCTTGCAACACACCCCTTCTCTGGACTGTGAATTGTGCCCAGAGACACAGCAGGGCTTGCCTAAGCATCAAATGAATATCCCAGCTCAGACTCAGTGAGGAAAATGGTGCTTTGTCATTCTAGTCAGTAACTAATAACTTTCTTGAGTATATGTCCATTTGGATGTTTCCTGACTTTCTTTGACCTCCAGCCAGCCTGTGGGTTCTTACACAAGAGTGTAACAAACAGGCTTGTTTGTTACAAGCCTATTTTAAGAGTGTAATTCTGAAGTGAGGGAGGCTGCGAGGTGAGGGAAGAACAAGAAAAATTAAGAAGTGGTCTGTGTACAAAATATCTGTGACCAGTGACCTGATTTAGGTGTTTGTTTATATAGACAAAAACAGGGAACCATCTTTGAAAATTAGACATTACCATAAGGTCCTGAGGAGAGTGTTGAGGGCCCCAGCACATCAGGCTTCTACTTGGGATTCAGGTAAGTGACCCTTAAACCACTCAGAGCAGAAACTGGACACAGCCTCTGAATGCTCACCAGCCAACCATAGCTTTTTTTGACAGTCCTATGAAGGTGACTCCCTTCAGCGTCTCCAGAGGAATTGCCCATTCATGCTTTAGCCCATATGTGAAATTCCCCTGCCTTGCCATCAGCTGAACCCTCACCTAGAGATGAGAAACTGTCCTTGCTACATGCCTGTAGGGCAGTATTATTGTTTGTCTAATCCTGGATAATATTATCATAAAAGATATTGATGCTAAAATTAGAGAATGTTAGCATTATAGTAAGTTTAGGATGTGAGTTTGAAATGATTGCAAGGGAGATGAGTATTCCCATTCTAGATATCAAATAGAGCTTTCAAGTGCTGAATGCTTTAAGGCATCAAGCCCTGAGATTACATTCTCAAGAATTCTATCAACAGTGCTCCAAGATCAGTTATATTCTCATTATTCCAGAGATGAGATATAGAATGCAAAATTCTATAAATGCAAAACTTAATGAGCTAAGGTAACAAAAGATATATGTAGTGAAATTTGAATTGAGCTGGTCTCCAATATTTCATGATCATTGTGTTGCAAAACAAAATAAGTCAACATTCTCTAGAATATTAAGTAACTGACATATGATATTATGGAATAGTTTTTTGGCTTGAAGATAGATTCTGGTTGAATTGAACACATCCAAATTTCATCACAGGTTCTGAAAGTTGTTAAGTCTTGGATTATGTAACTGATGTGTGATTTATTTCTGTTGTAATTTCTCCCCGGCTGTTTGAAGGTACATGTAGCAATGCAGTTCTGGTGCTGATGCTTGTACTCATGTGACCTTGCATAAATTATTTCTTCTGTCTGGGTTTTCCCAATATCATACAATATGAAAGGTTTATTTGATGTACAGTATGCATTTAAAACCCAGATAAATAGTTCATTTGGAGGTTGGAGAGTACCTGGAAAAGAGAGCCAGGGAGTCTCTGAAGGTGTGCATGTGAGGCTGCCAAGGTTAATACCATGACGGGCGGCCTGGACCTAAGTTTTAGCTTCCCCCGAAATGGTAAGATTCCCTACCCCCATCAGGTAACCTGGAGCCAGCCAATCAATATGCACCCAGTAAGAACAAAGGGAGAGCTGAAAAGCCCACGAAAGTCTGTACCGATAGAATTACTTTGCAAACATGTAACCAATCCGCTTAAGCCAGCTACTAACCGCTTTTGCATATCTTATAAATCTGTGTAACAAGCTTGAGCTCAGCGCTTTCTGACCCTGCACCACTGTGATGTTTGTGGCAGAAGGCCCTGGCTCGAGACAGTAATAAACTTCCCTTTTTGCGAGTTGCATTGTCTTGGAAGCCTTCTCTCTCTTCCCGCTCGGGGATTCGGACATCGGGCATAACATTTGGGGGCTCGTCCGGGAGAAGGGAACGCTTACAGGACAAAGGGGAAGGATAAATAATAACACCGGTGCTCAGGAAGCAGGGAGGTATCTGGCACAGAAAGAAGGCCTTTTATAAAGGGGGAGCCAGACGGCGTAAGGCCGGGGCCAGCGGACGCGCTGGGCGGCAGCCGACTCCGCGAGAAGGCTTTTTATAAAGGGGGAGCCACACGGCGTAAGGCCGGGGCCAGTGGATGCACTGGGCGGCAGCCGACTCCGCGAGAAGGCTTTTTATAAAGGGGGAGCCACACGGCGTAAGGCCGGGGCCAGCGGACGCACTGGGAGGCAGCCGACTCCGCGGGAAGAAAAGTTCCTCTCCCGACCCCGAGTCTGGTGAACAGCAGACGCCATTCGGTAAGGTGAATCTGCTACCGGGAGGCAAGAAAATTCAGGGGGCCTGAAAACCCAGCGCTGTGTCATCGGCCGACGTTTGTTTGTCCGTGTGTTTGTCTTTGGCTCTGCGTGTTTTTGTGTGTGCCGGCATTGTCTCTAGTCTCGTTCTCTTCTGGTGCATCGTTCTTTCTCACTTCTGACTTATTCTCTCTCTCCCTTACCATTTATTCTTTGACCATGGGGCAGGGAGAATCTACCCCACTTTCTCTCATGACTGACCATTTTTCGGATGTCAGGGCCAGGGCCCATGACTTGTCTTTGCTAGTCAAAAAAGGTAAATTAATAACTTTTTGTTCTGCAGAGTGGCCCGCCTTTCAGGTTGGATGGCCTCTGGAAGGCACCTTTCAACCGTCCATCATACAGGCTGTGAAGGAGAAGATTATGGCTCCTGATCCCTGGGGCCATCCGAGTCAAGTCCCCTATGTCATGGTCTGGCAGGATCTAGTGGAAAATCCGCCTAAATGGTTAAAACCTTTTGTTTACAAACTTCCTAGTTCCTCCAGTTCACAGGTCCTGGTGATGGAGACCCCCCCGGAGGAAACCAAAAAGAAAGAGGACCCAAAACCTGTCCTTCAGGAATCATCTTATCCAAACCTGATAGATCTAGAAACAGAGATAAGGCCTCCGCCATATGTGCCCTCCTTGCAATCCCCTCCGAGGAGAGAAGCTCCCACAGGTGAACCGAGAGGATTTAGTTGGCCAACGGGAACCGACCGTGAGGGGGGACTGGCATTGGGGACCGGGGGAAAACTAAGGGAGATAGGGGTAAGCAAGACCCTGGGGACCCAGAGTTACCTTCATCCACTGTTCAGGCGCTCCCCGTCCGAGTGGGACCAACTAACCCGGACGGAGAGCGAACCTATCAGTACTGGCCCTTTTCCACGAGTGACCTGTACAATTGGAAGACCCAAAACCCTCCTTTCTCAGAGAAGCCCCAAGGCCTCATTGACCTCTTAGATTCCATTTTGTTCACTCATAATCCCACCTGGGATGATTGTCAGCAGCTGTTGCAGGTGCTCTTCACCACGGAAGAACGGGAGCGAATTCTGGCAGAGGCACGGAAACGGGTCCCAGGGGTCGACGGGAGGCCAACCGCCCAGCCTCATCTTGTGGACGAGGGGTTTCCTCTGTTGCGGCCTAACTGGGATTTTGAGCGGGTGGAAGGTAGGGAGCGTCTCCGAGTGTACCGCCAGACTCTAATGGCTGGCCTGCGGGCTGCAGCAAGAAAGCCAACAAATCTGGCAAAGGTAAATTCAGTAAGGCAAGAGCCCACTGAAAGCCCGGCAGCCTTCCTAGAGAGGCTGATGGAAGCTTTCAGGCAATATACACCTATGGACCCCCAGGCTGAGGAGTCACGCGCTGCAGTTTTGTTAGCGTTTGTGAATCAGGCAGCCCCAGATATTAGGAAGAAATTACAAAAGGTAGAGGGATTGGGAGAACAGACAATACAGGATTTACTGAAAGTAGCTGAAAAGGTATTTAATAATAGGGAGACCCCAGAAGAAAGGGAAGAGCGAATTCGGCGGGAGGAAAGGGAATTAGCGGAAAAGATCAGGAAAGAAGAGAGGGAACATAGGGCGAGGGAAAACCGGAAGAACCAGAAGGAGCTAGCCCAGATTCTTTTTGCGGGGTTAAAGGCCGGAACAGAATTGAGGGAACCTCGAGACCCCCAGACGGGAGAAAAAGAAAAACCAAAAAGGCAGGCCCTAAAGAAGGATCAGTGCACCTACTGCAAAGAACAGGGGCACTGGAAAAACGAGTGCCCTAAGAGGGACTCAAGGAGAGGAATGACCCAGAGAGAGAAAATCCCCCCGGAACTCGAGTTCTATATGCGGGGGAAGACAGTGACTAGGGGAGTCGAGACTCGGCACCCCTCCCCGAGTCCTGGGTAACCATACATGTGGAGGGGAAACCCGTTGGCTTCATGGTAGATACTGGCGCCCAACACTCTGTTTTAAATAAAAAACTGGGACCAATGTCTAAGAAAGCCAGCTTAGTGCAAGGAGCCATGGGGACAAAAAGATATTGTTGGACCACAGAATGGAAAGTAAATCTGGGGACCCACCAGGTGTCCCATTCGTTTTTGGTGATACCAGAATGCCCAGCCCCTCTACTTGGAAGAGACTTGTTGACTAAAGTTAATGCTCAGATCCATTTTGACCCCGGGGGAATGTCAGTCACGGATGGACTTGGACAACCGATACATGTCTTGTCCCTCGCCTTAAGGGATGAATACAGACTTTTTGCGCCTAAGTCCTCAGAGACCATAGCACTAGATGTACAACCGTGGGTCCATAAATATCCATTGGCCTGGGCAGAAACAGCAGGAATGGGACTAGCTAAACAGAGACATCCGGTCGTCATCGAGCTAAAGGCCGAGGCAATTCCTGTGAGGGTGAAACAGTACCCTATGAGCCAAGAAGCTCGGCGGGGGATCACTCCCCACATTCGACGGCTCATGGAGGCCGGAATTCTCAGGCGATGCCAATCCCCTTGGAACACCCCCTTACTGCCGGTGAAGAAGCTAGGGGGGACAGATTACAGACCTGTCCAAGACCTGCGAGAAGTCAACAAACGGGTGAGTGACATACACCCAACTGTCCCTAACCCGTATACCCTCCTGAGCAGTTTACTGCCTGAGTACACTTGGTACACTGTGCTGGACTTGAAGGATGCCTTTTTCAGCCTACCCCTGGCAGTCCAGAGCCAGGAGATATTTGCCTTTGAGTGGACTGAGGGGGAAGGCCAACCGGTAGTACAATTAACTTGGACCCGCCTCCCACAGGGGTTCAAGAACTCCCCTACCTTGTTTAATGAGGCTCTGAGTGAGGACCTCTACGAATATCGGGCTTGCCACCCAGAGGTCATTCTGCTACAATATGTAGATGACCTTATGTTGGCTGGAACCTCAGAGGAAGCTTGCGGCCGTGCCACTGGGGACCTATTACAGACCCTAGGCATCTTGGGGTATCGCGCTAGCGCAAAGAAGGCACAAATAGCCCGGCAAGAGGTCACCTATTTGGGGTATAAGATCAGGCAGGGGCAAAGGTGGCTAACCCAGGCCATGAAAGAAACAATATTGCAGATACCAGAGCCCAAAAACCCCCGCCAGGTGAGAGAGTTTCTGGGGACTGTTGGATATTGCAGACTGTGGATTATGGGGTTTGCTGAGAAGGCCCGGCCCTTATATGAGGGAAGTAAAGAGACCCCAAAGTGGACTTGGACTGAGCCAATGAAACAGGCTTTCCAGACACTCAGACGGGCCCTACTAGAAGCCCCAGCCCTTGCCCTGCCTAACCCAAATAAGCCATTCCAGCTGTTTGTAGATGAAAAGCAAGGAATAGGAAAGGGGGTCTTGACTCAACAATGGGGACCCTGGAAGCGGCCGGTAGCATACCTTTCGAAGCGATTAGACCCGGTGGCCGCTGGGTGGCCCCCTTGCCTTCGCATCATTGCAGCTACAGCCCTCCTCGTCCGCGACGCTGACAAGTTGACGTATGGACAGCAACTCTCGGTTTACACCCCCCACGCCGTGGAAGGGGTTTTAAAGCAGCCGCCTGGTAAGTGGATCTCCAATGCCCGCTTGACACACTACCAGGCCTTGCTGCTCGATGCCCCACGGGTGCGTTTTCAGACCCCTTGCTTCCTAAATCCGGCCACGCTCCTACCCAACCCAGAGAAGGACAGCCCTCTCCATGATTGCAGTGAGATACTGGCTGAGGCCCTGGCGGCATGAAAAGACTTAACTGATGTACCCCTAAGCAACAGTGAGCTAGTATGGTTCACCGATGGGAGCAGTTATGTAAAAGATGGGCAAAGGAAGGCGGGAGCCGCCATAGTTGATGATTCAGGGCAGACGATATGGGCTGAGACACTACCCCCAAACACTTCTGCACAAAAAGCAGAATTGATTGCCCTAATACAGGCTCTGGAGCAAGCCAAAGGGAAGAGAGTCACCATTTTTACTGACAGCCGATATGCTTTCAGCACTGCCCATATTCAAGGTCCCATATACCAAGAAAGGGGATTTCGGACAGCTGAGGGAAAAGAGGTCAAAAATCTGCCTGAGATTCGCAGGCTTTTGGAAGCTGTCCAACTACCCCGGGCAGTAGCTATAGTACATGTCCCCGGTCACCAGAAGGGAGAAGACCCTAAGGCGCGGGGCAATCGTGCTGCTGATGCGGCCGCTCGAGAAGCGGCTAGCCGGGACTATGCCGCCCCCATATTAGCCATGGGACTTCCACCCCCTGGTATGGGGACCTTGCCACCAGTTCCCGAATATTCCCTCCCTGATCTCGCCTGGATCAACAAGGATACCACCCTCCAGAAAGATGACCAAGATGGATGGTACCGAGACCAAAACAACAACCTGATCTTGCCTGCCACCCTGGGTCGTCACCTGTGTGAACACCTGCACACAACTACACACTTGGGAGAAAAAAAGACCCTAACACTTCTCCAGACGGCCTGCCTGAGGTTCCCTCGACAAAATGCAACTGTACGAGAGATAATTCAAGCCTGCGAAGCGTGCCAGCTGATGAGGGCAGAGAAGAAGCAGCACTCGGGAACGAGGTACCGAGGGGAAAAGCCAGGGCAACATTGGGAGATAGATTTCACCGAGGTAAAGCCAGGCAAGTATGGGTACCGCTATCTGTTGGTACTGGTAGATACCTTCTCGGGGTGGGTAGAAGCTTTCCCTACTAAGGGAGAGACAGCGATAGTGGTTGCTAAAAAGATCTTAGAGGAGATAGTGCCTAGGTATGCTGCCAGTGACTATGGGCTCTGATAATGGACCTGCCTTTGTGAGCCAGATTGTACAAGGGCTGGCCCAAGCTCTGGGGATGAAATGGAAGTTACATTGCGAATATAATCCCCAGAGCTCAGGACAGGTTGAGAGAATGAATCGGACCCTAAAAGAAACTTTGACAAAGTTGGCAATAGAGACTGGTGGGGACTGGGTGACCCTCCTCCCCTTTGCATTCTTTCGGGCACGTAACACCCCTTATAAGCTGAATCTTACTCCTTTTGAGATTCTGTATGGAAGACCCCCTCCTGTGTATCCTATTTTCAAAGGAAAATGTCTGCCACCCCCTACTTTGGGACAATTCCAGCAAACTCTGATAGCATTAAGTAAGGTGCATAACCATGTTTGGAAATTGATTCGAGAGATACATGAGGGCCAAAACAAGAGGGCCCTCCCCTCACATAATATTAGCCCAGGTGATTGGGTTTGGGTAAAACGACACCAATCTAAAGTATTAGAACCTAGATGGAAAGGCCCTTATGTCGTTCTCCTTACCACTTCTACCGCTGTCAAGGTCGACGGGATTGGACCCTGGGTTCACTGCAATCACGTGCGGCAAGCCACATCGGAAGAACAGGAAAAAGCGCGAGCAGAATGGAAGGCGAGTCCTCACCCGTCAAATCCTTTGAAACTGAAACTCGTCCGCTGGGAGGCCTCCTAATTCTCCTGCTGATGGCAGCTCTCATCGACCCAGGAGCGACCAGTCATAACCCCCATCAACCTGCTAAGATCACATGGAAACTCAACGACGGGCAAACTCATGAGCTGCTCAATGAGACCTCAGGAATCCACCCTCCAAACACCTGGTGGCCGGACCTGAACTTCGACCTCTCAAGCCTCTTCGCAAAGCAGGACGGTCTCTATGATAAGCACTATAGGGATGGGATAAAAAACCATAGGTTGGGGTTTTGGGCTTGCCCGGGCTATGTAAAAAATAACTGGAAAACCTGTGGTGGCATAGAAAGCTATTATTGCAGGAGCTGGAGTTGTGTGACCTCTTGTGATGGACCCCAGAGGTGGGATGTCGGAAACAAAGATCTAGTTAGCTTCACCTTCAAGGTCCGTAGACACCAGGGGCCTCAGGTACGAGTACGATTTAACCAGGAATGGGCGAAAAAAGAAAACCGCTGGACCTCAGGACTGACTTGGGGTTTTCAGCTTCACGTAAATTGGCCCGGCCCCTACCCAGGCGAGCTTTTAATCATTAAACAGGTTTTTGAGCCGGTGCAGGTACATAGTTTAGGTCCCAATCTGGTCAGAGCATTACAGGGGCACAAGGCGACCCCCAAGCCAACCCCCTTCAGACCAAGCTTGCCAGGAACATTTAACATCTCCTCTACCCCGAGCCTCAGAGGAAAACTGACAGAAACCCCTGGCCCTCTGGCTGTTACCATTAGCTCAGCAATTCAGGACCCCCTATGGGCCTTAGTGAATGCAGCCTTTACGGTCTTAAACCATACCAACCCTAATGCAACCCAGTCCTGTTGGCTTTGTTATAATCTTCACCCCCCCTTCTATGAGGCCATAGGCCTCAATGTCTCTTACCACTTATCTTCAGGCCAGAACCCACCCCCATGCCGATGGGAAGAACGCAAGGTTGGCCTCACAATGAACGAAGTTTGGGGACAGGGACTCTGTTTGGGCACAGTGTCACGTGATAAAACTTCCCTCTGTGCCCGGACTATTAGTAACCTACGCTTATATGGCAAAAATTGGATTGTGCCAGAGGTTGGGGGCTGGTGGATTTGTTCACATACTGGGCTAACCCCATGTTTAAATGTGAAGGTTTTTAACCAGAGTCAAGAATTCTGTGTCCTGGTTGCTGTAATGCCAAAAATCTTATACCACTCTGAAGAGGTTATGTACTCACATTGGGACCGAGAATTGCTAAGACAAAAGAGAGAGCCAATCAGTGCAATCACCATGGCAGCCTTGTTCAGTCTTGGGCTGGCAGGAGCAGGGACAGGAATAGCTTCACTATCTCTGCAAGGCCAAGGGTTTTCTTCCCTACGAGCCGCCATAGATGAAGATATAACTCGCATAGAAGAATCAATCAGCCACTTAGAGAAGTCTCTGACTTCCTTGTCTGAGGTGGTCTTGCAGAATAGGAGAGGATTAGACTTGATTTTTCTCCAACAGGGTGGGGTCTGCGCGGCTCTGGGAGAAAAATGTTGTTTCTATGCAGACCATACAGGAGTGGTAAGAGAATCTATGGCAAAAGTAAGAGAAGGGCTGGCACAACGAAAGAGGGAACGGGAGGCCCAACAGGGATGGTTTGAGTCTTGGTTTCAACGCTCCCCCTGGCTGACCACCTTAGTTTCCACCCTCCTGGGCCTGCTCATAGTGCTATTATTAACACTTACATTTGGCCCTTGTATTTTAAACCGGCTAATGTCATTTATTAAAGAACATCTAAATACCATTCAGATTATGGTATTGAGGCAGCAATATCAGATGGTAGCCCAGGATGAAGAGAAAGATTCCTCTACAGGAACAAGAAGACAGGGGGGAATGTGAGGCTGCCAGGGTTAATACCATGACGGGCGGCCTGGACCTAAGTTTTAGCTTCCCCCGAAATGGTAAGATTCCCTACCCCCATCAGGTAACCTGGAGCCAGCCAATCAATATGCGCCCAGTAAGAACAAAGGGAGAGGTGAAAAGCCCGCGAAAGTCTGTACCGATAGAATTACTTTGCAAACTTGTAACCAATCCGCTTAAGCCAGCTACTAACCGCTTTTGCATATCTTATAAATCTGTGTAACAAGCTTGAGCTCGGCGCTTTCTGACCCTGCACCACTGTGATGTTTGTGGCAGAAGGCCCTGGCTCGAGACAGTAATAAACTTCCCTTTTTGCGAGTTGCATTGTCTTGGAAGCCTTCTCTCTCTTCCCGCTCGGGGATTCGGACATCGGGCATAACAGTGCATACTGTTCTATTTATTGATCTATGCTCTGATCACAAACTACATTGGGAAAAATTTACTGACCTCTATATTTATGAATTTTTCATTTCTCTTTAGTCATGTTTTATTGAGTAAAAACATTTTCTTTAAAGGCAAATAGATAACAAGAAAATCCCATAATTTAATCTAAAATCCTCATTGTTTAAAAAGAAGAGGCAGGTATAAATGCATAGGAACTAAGCAAATAGACAACAAAGATGCATAAAATTTTAAATGAACTCTCATTTCTTTTGAGAGGATACTGAGGAGAAAAATAAGTGTAGGGCGAGAAAGACATTCCAGAAGTGACCATAGCTCTAAATGGGTTGTTCTTCAGTTGTGTCTATTTGTGACCCCATGGACTGCAGTATGCCAGGCCTTCCTATCTTTCACCAACTCCTGGAGCTTGCTCAAACTCATGTCCATCGATTCGGTGATGCCATCCAACCATCTCATCCTCTGTCATTCCCTTCTCCTCCTGCCTTCAATCCTTCCCAGCATCAAGGTCTTTTCTAATGCGCTGGCTCTTCGCATCAGGTGGCCAACGTATTGGAGCTTCAGCATCAGTCTTTCCAATGAATATTCAGGGTTGATATCCTTTAGTTGGATCTGGTTTGATCTGCTTGCAGTCCAAGGGGCTCTCAAGAGTCTTCTCCAACACCACAGTTCAGCTTAATTAAAAGATTACTAATGCAAGCTTCCCTTTGAAATATGGCCTTTTTTTTACATATATGGAAGGAAATATGGTAATCCTATGAAGGTGACTCCCTTCAGTGTCCATAGGACACTGAAGACAAAAATATTCAAATGAATATTTTAATAATATTTTTTAATTGGCCTTGAGTCAGAGACACTGTGATATCTAATAAGTTGAACATACAGATAGTAAGTATAGTAAATTGAAACCTGCAGTGACCAAAACCTCAGCAGTCATGTTGCCGCCTTGTGGTGCTTTTATCCTACAGCACAATGTAACAGGATACCAAAGCTCTTAGAATCCAGGAAGCTCAGAAATGCAATCAGCTCTGTTAACACAAATCAATTTAGATAAATGCAAGGCTTTCTTTGTCATTAATGGTAAACTTCAATTATGCTGGAACCTGTGTTTACAATAAGAGGGCTACAAACAGTTGAGGATAAGGAGGAAAGAAATTTTAGCCTCTGGACACAGCACCGCTGGGTCTTCATTGTTGTCTGAGTTGTCATTAGAACCCATTCAGGAAAAAAAAAAAAAAGAACCCATTCAGGGGATGGCAGATCTGATTTCATTTTCTTAAACATGCAGGAATTTATTTGGAGCTTTGAGACACAACTACTTGAGAAAGCCTGGGAGCAAAAAATATCTTCTTGGAGAAGTTGGTGCCCCAAAAGCTATAGGGTTGGAAAACTGAAATTTTATAAAATGAGGATTCATAGTAATATAAATTGAATGAACATATTGAAGAGACATTTGGAAATCCTGTATAAAGTTGAATATGTGTTGCCTTATGGCTCAGCAATTCTACTCCTAGGGCTATTCCCAAAAGAAACCCACTTATTTGTGCAATCTAAAGTATGTGTACAAGTGTACATAGCGGCATATTGTCAAAAGTAAGTTGGGAGGCAAACCCAAATTTCTATTAGAATGACCTTTGCTATATTTTTACAATAAAATACTATTGAACAGTTAAATGTATTAGAATCTCTTGAGTAAAAGTAAGCTGCATTTTGTCCCACCCTCTCCTAGATTATATATATATATGCATTAATATAGATATTTGTTTTTCTCTTTGACTTACTTTACTCTGTATGATAGATTCTAGGTTCATCCACCTTAGTATAACTGACTCAATTTCATCCTTTTTTATGGCTGAATAATATTCCTTTGTATATATGTCCCACAACTTCCTCATCCATTCATCTGTTAATGGACACCTAGGTTGCTTCCATGTCCTGGCTATTATAAATAGCGCTGCAATGAATATTGGGGTTCAGTTCAGTTCAGTCACTCAGTCGTGTCCGACTCTTTGTGACCCCATGAACCACAGCATGCCAGGCCTCCCTGTCCATCACCAACTCCCGGAGTCAACCCAGACCCATGTCTATTGAGTCAGTGATGCCATCCAACCATCTCATCCTCCGTTGTACCCTTCTCCTCCTGCCCTCAATCTTTCCCAGCATCAGGGTCTTTTCCAATGAGTCAGGTCTTCACATCAGGTGGCCAAAGTATTGGACATCAACATCAGTCCTACCGATGAACACCCAGGACTGATCTCCATTAGGAGGGACTGGCTGAATCTTCTTCCAATCCAAGGGACTCTCAAGAGTCTTCTCCAACACCACAGTTCAAAAGCACCAATTCTTCTGCACTCAGCTTTCTTTATAGTCCAATTCTCACATCCATACATGACCACTGGAAAAACCATAGCCTTGACTAGAAAGACGTTTCTGACAAAGTAATGTCTCTGCTTTTCAATATGCTGTCTAGGCCGGTGATAACTTTCCTTCCAAGGAGTAAGTGTCTTTTAATTTCATGGCTTCAATCACCATCTGCAGTGATTTTGGAGCCCAGAAAAAAATTCAGCCACTGTTTCCACTGTTTCCCCATCTATTTCCCATGAAGTGATGGGACCAGATGCCATGATCTTAGTTTTCTGAATGTTGAACTTTAAGCCAACTTTTTCACTCTCCTCTTTCACTTTCAGCAAGAGGCTCTTTATTTCTTTCCCACTTTCTGGCATGAGGGTGGTGTCATCTGTGCATCTGAGGTCATTGATATTTCTCCTGGCAATCTTGATTCCAGCTTGTGCTTCCTCCAGCCCAGCATTTCTCATGATGTACTCTGCATATAAGTTAAATAAGCAGGGTGACAATATACGGGTACATGTGTCTTTTTGAATTATGGCTTTCTCAGGTGAGCATTGACGTATATACACTACCATGTGTAAAATAGATAGGTAGTGGAAAGCTGCCGTATAACAGAGAACTTGGCTTGGTGCTCTATGATGACCTAGTGGAGTGGGATGGGGGGGTGGCAGGGAGGCGCAAAAGGGAGGGGACATATGTATATTTATAGCTGAGTCATGTTGCTGAACAGCAGAAAGCAATACACCATTGTAAAGCAATTAGGTTCATTAAGATGAATTTTTTAAAAAAGTAAGCTGCAGATGAAAATATATTTTGAAAACATAAGAGCAACACGTAGGTTTTAGAGATTGATTTATAACTAGTAAATATGAAATATACATAAATGATGAAATGAAGTTCAGTATGGGGTTACCTCTGAAAAAGTTTATATTTTAAAAAATTATTAACTAAAAAATTAGGATCTACTTATTCATATGCCCACATTTTCATACAGCCAGTATATATTTACAGAGCTTCTTTCTTGTTCTACTGTCTTTTATGAGGGCTGAGACCAGCAAAAGAATAATATGATATAGTCGTTGTCCTCAAAAAACATATGGCTTAATTGAAGGTTCACAGGGCAATTTAGAACATAGGGTCAGCATTTAATAGCAGAGAAAAACACCTAAAATGAAAATACAGCTTGAAGCAAAAGTATATACAAAGCCTAACTCCCAGAGTATGGCTAAGGATGGGAGAAATAATGTGTGGGGGGAAAAAACAGAGAGTTTTTCTTTGAAAGCAGAGAGTATAAATCCCTGCATTGGATTCTTTATTTTTCCTTCCAGGATATAGCGAAATCCATTGATTTGACAAATGATCCCAGTCAAGTCCAGTTTTTCAAAAAATTACAATAGTCTAAAGTTTTACACAAGTGTGTTTTGGGTTCCATGGTGTGTGTATGTTTTTTCTTTTTCTTTTTTTTTATGTGTGATGACTCTCCTTATAAAGTGTGACTAATTATAGGGGTCATTTTGTATCAGTCATTTTGTATTTGGAGAACACAAGTACTTTCTGCAAAGTCCTTTATTAAGGAACACAGTGGAAGAGAAAGGAGCAGATTCTCCCCCTCAAGAGAAAACAAGGGATGTATTACAGGGAGATGCATTATCCTTCTTGAGGACACTTGTGTCAGGTTGTTTAGGGGATATTAAGAGACAGGTTTAGGTTACATCAGCTGGAAGGACTTTTTACAGATATGAGACTCTGTAGCTTCAGCCTCTGAAAACTGAGAACCTTCTTTAAGTATTAACATATATTTTTAAGACTCTATTATGGTTGTGTCATCTTTCAGGGTCTGCCATCCCTTGTTTAAGCTGTACTATCATCATTTATTTTAGTTAAGTTACTGCTTGGATGATTTGGAAAATAACAAGCTTGATGCAATTACTTCATTTATTTCTATCCTATAATTATCTCTTGAAATTCATAGGGGACTCCATAGGTGTTGTATTTTAGAAGTTAATGTTTAAAAAAAGACCGAGTTCTTCTCATCTGAATGTTTTATAATTTTTAGTTTTAAACAGCTCTTCGTCCTGCCTGTATTTTTCTAGGATAAGAAGCTATATGCTGTTGAGTCCAGTTTTACACATTTTATTTTTAATATCCTTATAAGACATGGCAGCACTTACTGAATTCATTTTACAAATAAGAAAACTAACAAATGGAGAGGTTAATTTTTGTGGAATATCATGATGACCAGACAATCTGAAGAGATATTTTTCAACCTTATATAGGAAAGTTTTATGCAAACACTCACATACCCTGATGAGAGTGGGTAGAGAGAAAAAGGCTATATAAATGATTATACTTTTTTTTTCTCCCAAATTAAGGGAAGAGTGGGTAGAGAAGGGCGCTCTCATAATTAAGATTTAAATGTGCTTTTCCAAAATTGGGTAATCTCGTATTACAAAAACACCATACATATTTTTTAACGCAAAACTTTTTTTAAGAGCAGTTTTGGGTTAGCAGCAGAATTGAGGAGAAGGTACAGAGATTTCACATATGCCTTTATGCCCCCACACATGCATAGCCTCCTGCATTATCAACATCCCCCACCAGAGGGAAACATTTGTTACAGTTGATGAACCTGCATCAAAACATCTCATCACCCAAAGTCCATCCTTTATATTAAGGTTCTCTCTTGGTACCGTCTGATAGGTCAGTTGGGAAAGAATCCGCCTGTAATGCAGGAGACCCCGGGGTTCGATTGCTGGGTCAGGAAGATCCCCTTGGAGAAAGGATAGGCTACCCACTCCAGTTTTCTTGGGGTTCCCTTTTGGCTCAGCTGGTAAAAAATCCACCTGCAATGCAGGAAACCAGGGTGTGATCCCTGGGTTGGTAAGATCCCCTGGAGAAGGGAAAGGCTACCCACTCCAGTATTCTGGCCTGAAGAAGTCCACAGACTGTATAGTCCATGGGGTCGTAAAGAGTCAGACACAACTGAGCGACTTTCAATTTCACTTTGTATTGTGCATTCTCTTGGTTTAGTTAAAAGTATAATAACATGTAACCATCATTATAGCATCAGACAGAACATTTTCCCTACCCTAAAAAATCCTCTTTCAACACTGTATTTTTTAGTTTGTTTTTGTTAAAGTATAGTTGTTTTATAATATTAGTTCTGGTGTACAAGATGGCGGGCTTCCCAGGGGGCACTAGTGGTAAAGAATCTACCTGCCAAAGCAGGAGACACAAGAAACTTGGGTTCGATCCCTGGGTTGGGAAGATCCCCTGGAGAATGGCATGGCAACTCACTCCAGTATGCCTGCCTGGAGAATCCCATGGACAGAGGAGCCTGGCAAGCTACAGTCCATAGGGTTGTACAAAGTCAGACACAAACTGAAGCCACTTAGCATACATAGCATGTACAACATGGTGATTCAAAAACTTTATGGGTTATAGTCCATTTATAGTTGTTATGAAATAATGGTTATATTCCCTGTGTTTTGTAATATTTACTTTTAGCTTAGTATTTTATACGTAGTAGTTTTTACCTCATATTCCCTACCCATATGTTGCCCCTCCCACTTTTCCTTTTCCCTACTGGTAACCAATAGCTTGTTCTCTACATTTGTGACTCTTCTTCTTTTGTTATATTCATTAGTTTATTTTTTAGATTCCTCATATAAGTGGTAACATATAGTAGCCATCTTTCTCTCTCTGACTTATTTCAATAAACACAATACCCTCCAGATCCATCCACGTTATTACAAATGGCAAAAATTCATTCATTTTTATGGCTGAGTAACATTCCATTGTGTGTATCTGTGTGTGCGTATACACACACACAAATATATATATATACACACACATATATACACACATATATACATATATGTATGCATGTATATACACATGCATATATATACATATACATACATATACATATATATACATATATACACACACATATATATACACATATATACATATATATACACATGTATATGTGTATACACACATTCTATTGTGTGTATCTGTGTGTGGGTATACACACACACAAATATATACATATACACACACACACATATATACATATATACATATATATGTATATATACACATATATATACACATATATACATACATATACACATGTATATATGCACATATATACACACATGTGTGTATATGTATACACACATATATATGTATATATATGTATACACACAAATATATATATATACACACACACATATATATACACACATATATACACATATATACACACATATATACACACACACACCACATCATCCTTATCCATTCTTCTATTGATGGACTCTTAGTTTGCTTCTGTTGTTGGCTATTGTAAATAATGTTGCTATGAACCATGGAATACATGCATCTTTTCAAATTAGTGTTTTTGGATACTGTTAGGTACAGGAGTGGAGTTGAAGGATTATATAGTAATTCTGGTTTTAGTATTTTGAGGAACCTCCATACTGTTTTCCATAGTGCCTGTACCATTTTACATTCCCACAATAGTATCCAGGTATTCCCCTTTCTCTCTAATCTCTCCAACATTTGTTACTTGTGGGCTTTTTGGTATTAGCCTTTCTGAAAAAAAATGTGAGGTGATAGCTCACACTTGTGGTTTTGATTTGCATTTCTTTAATTAGTAATTTTCAAGTGACTTTTGACCATCTGTACGTCTTCTTTGGAAAACATCCATTCAGGAATTCTGCTCCTTTATTAATCAGTTTTTTTTTTCTATATTGAACTTTATGAACTATTTATATTCTTTAGATATTAACCTCTTATTGATGATATAATTTGCAAATATTTTCTCCCATTGAATTAATTGTCTCTTCATTGTGTTGATGGTTTTTTTCTTCTGTGCAAAAGCTTAGGTTTCCTTTATTTTTGCCTTTGTTTCCTTATGTTAGGAAACAGTATCAAAAATATATGGATTTATGTCAAAGAGTGTTCTATGATTTCTTCCAGATGTTTAATGATTTCTGGTCTTATGCATAGATCTATAATCCATTTTTAATTTATTTTTGCATATGGTTTGAGAAAATGTTTTAAATTTATTCCTTTACATGTAACTGCCCAGTTTTCCCACTACCAATTATTGAAGAGATTATATTTTCTCAATTATATATTCTTGCCCCCTTCATTGTAGATTAATTGACCATACGTGTGTGTACTTATCTTGTGTGCTCCGTTGATCTCTGTGTCTGGTTTTGTGCTAATACCATACTGTGTTGATTGCTGTAGCTTTGTAGTACAGTCCAAAATCAGGGAGCCTTGACTCTCCAGCTGTGCTGTTCTTTCTCAGGATTAGTTTGGCTATTCTGTATATTTTGTATTTCCACATAAATTTTAAAATTATCTGTTCTAGTTCTGTGAAGAATGCTCTTTTTGTTTTGATAGGGATTGCAATGAATCTACAGATTGCCTTGAATAGTGTGGTCATTTTAACAATATTAATTCTTCCAATCAATGGACATAGCATATAGTTCCATCTGTTTTTGCTGTCTTTCTTTCATTACTACAAACAACCATATGCCCCCCAAAATGGACAACCTAGAATAAATGAACAAATTCCTAAAAATATACAATCTTCCAAGATGGAACCAGAAGGAAGTAGAAAATAGGAATAGACTAACAGTAACAAAACTGAATCAGTAACTTACAAAAAGAAAAAAACTCCAACAAGCAAAAGTCTAGGACCAGATGGTTTCACAGGTGAATTCTCTCAAACATTTAGAGAAGAGTTATCACCTCTCCTTCTCAAACTGTTACAAATAATTGCAGAGGAAGGAACACTTCCAAATTCATTCTATAAAGTCAGCAGCACCATGATATCAAAACCAGACAAAGATATTACAAAAAACCATGAAAATTACAGGTTAATATCATTTATGAATATAGATGGAAAAATTCTCAACAAAATATTAGCAAACTGAATCCAACAGTATACCAAAAAGAATCATAATCATGATCAAGTGACACTGATTCATCCCAGAAATTCAAGGGTAGTTCAATATCTGCAAGTCAACTAGTGGGAAGAGTATATTAATCAATTGAAACACAAAAACATACAGTCATCACAACAGATGCAGAAAAAGCTTTTGACAAAATTTAAAATCTATTTATCATAACAATTCTTTCAAAAGTGGGTTTAGAGGTAGCATACCTGAACATAATAAAGGCCATATGTGATATACCCATGGATAACATCATACTCCACAGCAAAAAACAAAGACATTTCCTCTAAGATCAGGAAGAAGGTAAGCATGCCCACTTTTGCCACTTTTATTCAACTTGGAAATATAGGATCTTTAGCCACAATAATCAGACAATAAAAAATAATGCAAATTGGAAAGGAAGAAGTAAAACTGTCACTGTTTGCAGGTAAAATTATATCACACATTATAGAGAATCCTATGGAGAATCCTATGGATGCCACTGAAAATTCAGTGAAAGTGAAAGCTGCTCAGTCATGTCCAACTCTTTGTGACCCCATGGACTGTATAGTCCATGGAATTCTCCAGGCCAGAATACTGGAGTGGGTAGCCTTTCCCTTCTCCAGGGGATCTTCCCAACCCAGGGATCAAACCCAGGTCTCCCACACTGCAGGCAGATTCTTTATTGTCTGAGCTACAAGGTTCAGTAGAATTCCTCAATGAATTTGGTAAAATTATAAGATACAAAATAATATGTGATGGCCCTTTATTAATTGCTGTGATTCAGAAATAATTTTATAGTTAAATCTGGGGTAAACTGAGAAAATCAAACAAGTTTATTCCCTGTCATACTTCTCAGAATCTCTACTACATTGATGTGAAAGCCAGATTTCTAAAAAGAAACAGGAAATACAGCATTTTCCAAATATTTGACTGCATACTAATTTTTTGATACATTTAAAAAACTCATTTTTTTGAAGCATTACTCTAATCCAACACTATTCTTTTCAAAAGAGGAAACTAAAATGTAGAGAATAATCCAAGAATAAACAGCTGGTAAGGGAAATTAAGCCTGAGAAATGGAAGCAAGATCATTGAATATAAATTTTCCCCAAAATGGTGAATACAGGTAGATACTACTTTAGAATCTGCATGTTAGTCACTCAGTCATGTGTGACTCTTTGCAACCCAACAGACTGTAGCCTGTCAGACTGCTCTGTCCCTGGAATTCTCTATGCAAGAATACTGGAGTGGATAGCCATTCCCTTCTCTAGGGGATCTTCCTGACCCAGGGATCTAACCCAAGTCTCTTGCATCTTCAGGCAGATTATTTACCCTCTGAGCCACCAGAGAGGATCCTGTATAATGGAATAAAATACATGTTTTCTCCAGAAAACATTAATTAGGAAAATATGTAATATATATATACACACACACATGTGTATATAGAACTTCTAAAAGCACCTGTCATTAAATCATATACAGAAGTCATATGATTTTATTTCTGCAGAAATAATACCACTCATGCATTATATACCTGTTAAACATCTGAGTTACCAATAAGAACTGAAGAACATCACTAACATTATCCACAAATGGAAATGCTCTGATGATATTATGCAGGAATGTGTTAATAATACTTCATGGACCCATGGATAGATCCTTGTGATTATAAGGACAGGATCTTCAGCATCATTTAGGCTGACCCTCTCATTTTGAGTAAACTAAGGCCCAGGTTGGACAAATAGCCAAGTTAAACACTTGGCTTCTGGTGGCCATGGCCCAATACGCTGTATTTCCACAACAGTGTTTTCAGTCTTATATAAGCATGTATAACCATGCCAACTTTCTGAAGATGGCTCATGGAGCACCCCCATTCCAATCTCATTTAAATTTCTATTTGTGTTTATAAGATAGAGGAAAATTATGAAATAAACTGATTTATCATTCCTGAATGAACAGTTCTGTTTAGGTAGAACAAAGTAAGGACATACTTTCCCCTCTGAGAAGGATGAGAGGTGCTTAATACACACAGGATTCGTTAGTCATACTTCCCCTTGTTCAGGATTGCCTGCCTTATTTATAGACATGCACTCTTTTCAAGAAGAAAAGCCTTGCTTCCTTGTCTATAAATGTCATCTGTGCTGCAAAGCATTAATAAGAGCAGTGAAGGCAAGAAATGTGATCATCTTTTGGGGGGAAAGAGCTTCCCTATGAGATACATAATGGAAAGAAGGTGGTACAACTTGCTATTTTTTTCTGTTTGTCATTTGGTAGACTCTGCCATTACAAATGCGTTGGCATCTCATTACTTATGTCGGAAGCCGTCATTTACTATTTTTCTTTAAACATTGTACATTTAGGTTTCCAACTTTGGAGTCCAAGAAACTCCTACCCAGACATAGAAGTGTCCAATACCTACACATGTAACTCCAAGTTCTCTTCTGTGTGAGGTGCTTCTTGAAGCTTAATATTTCTGTCTTGTCTGGTAACCTTGGGTTTGTATCTCTCTCCTGTGAACACAGGCCTTGAGCACCCCCTTTTCCTGATGTGCCAGACCTCAGATTTAGATCCTCCTGCCTAGAAGAGCTGCCTGTGCCTTCTTCCTTACTTTACTCTTCATTCTCTATTCTCTATTACCTTTTACTCTGTTCCACGTGGTCCCTTTGGATTCTCTGAATTGTAGACTATTGTTTGGAGACTTTCAGTGTCTACTGGAAAACTCTAGACCGCTTCAATTCTTTGTCTTAGCTCACATGGTTAGCTCTATTCTATTACTGTGATAATTTTTGGTGAAACATCCCAGCTGGAGGCTGTGGGACGCTCCAGTTTGTCTGGGATATCAATACAGATAAGTACCTAGATGTTAAAGATTATACTTTTACTGAGGTTGCTTGATCTTGGCAAAACCAATGTTCCTAATCACCAGTTTTGCCAATGAACATCATAGAGATAAGATTGTTTTTGCTTTCTAATAAATAGAGGCAATATATAATGAACTTCTGAATTAAAATCAGAGTCTTTGACATCAGCAATAGGTAGGCTACTTTCGAACTCATATCCAGTAGTCATGGCATTGCTGCTATTATTGATGTTTTAATCCCCATAGAGAAGTAAAATAGAACCATTTCTCAGAAACCAAATCCACCTGGATTTTTTCTTATTTCTCACTCCCAGTCAGATAATTTTGGTTCTTAAATCTCAAAATGTACCTGAGAATCTGAGGCAGGAAAGGAAAACAAAAAAATTATGTGACTTCATGGTTTAGCGCCTCCAATACATATTAGTATAGGTTTAGTGTTTTTTGTTTTAATTAATTAGATATTAAAAAACCAAGATTTGTGACTCTGGCTTTACTTTCATTTAAAACCCCAATCAAAAGCTGAATATCATGGCTCCACTGGATGGACCACAGAGTGAGGACTTTTGAAGTCCTCCAAAATTCCTGTGAACATGACTGGTCATCCCTACCACATTGATGTACAAGGAGCATCCTTATCTCAGGAGAATATAAGGAGCTCCCTTGTTGTCTAAAATAAAGATCAAATTTTTTAACACAAAGAATCGTAACTCATGCCCTTGAATGTTGGTCCTTTGGGATCACCTCAGTCTTAACAAGTGGATGATGACTTGCTGGTGAATCATACCTCTTGAAAGAATAAAGGAGCGACTCTCAGACCATCAGAGCCCTTTTCTAGCTAGCTACCCTACATAAATTGAGTTGCAATGAAATTTGAGACACAAAAAATGCAGCACCTGCTAAAGTAACTCTCCTGCCAGTTCCTGGTAAATCTGGAATGTGGGTATTAACATACATAGATTTTTATTCATAGACATTTTTATTTAAAATTCAAATTGATTACAGTGGAAATGGGGTGAGATACAGAATATAATGGTTTGGCTCAACTAAAGTTATTCCACAACAAGTCTTTCTAGCTATTCATCTTGGGACAAATTCCTCAATTTTGTGAAGTTTTATGCCTCATATTTGAACAAAAGACAGTCCCAACTATCAGCCAGGATGAATTAAAGATTAGCTACAATAACACAGTTAGAATAAGCCCTGGTTCTGGAATCTCCTCTTGTAGGCAAGCAAAAGAAACACTGAAGTGTGGGCTCTCAGGCTTTGTACCTTTATGAATTCTTCTATCCAAAGAACAGAGATGAGTAGTGAGGCAACTTAGTAGAGAGTCTGAATCGAGACTATTGAAATGAAAACAGAAAGGACAAGTTTATTTAGGCCTTAGAAACACAGATAAAGACTTTAGGGCAGTGTCAGAAGATGTAAGAACATACTGTGGGCTCTCTACTGTCTTTGTAATCCAAAGCTATTTTCAGCCTAAGTATTAATACCCCAGAGGGAAAGGACCTGGCCATCCCTCAGCCTCATAATGGCCAGCTGCACCTGGCTTGTAATACTGTGCTAAGCCTTTATGGAGGGCAGGTTTGTGGAGTAAAGCACCCAGTGGATCCAACCTGACACAGGAGACAGTGGCTTTTTGTCAAGGCGGTTACATTTCTTGTATCTCTTTACAAAAATGTAAACAACTGTGCACACATATGTGTCTGCATTACTTACAGGTTGTTGGGTACTTACCATGTACTTGTTTCTTTAAATTCTTTTTTCTATTATCTAATTTAATTCTCATGCTCACTCTGTGATGTATGCACTTAGTATTACCCATTATGCGTGGGCTTAAGAAACATATTACAAAAGGGAAAAGAATGATTACTCAAGACAAGTTGGACTGAAATGACAGTTTTTTGGGGGCTAGCATTACTGCAGGCCACATAAGTTCGAGAGAGCTAGCTGGAGAGTCTAACCCTGCCCTGACACACCACCAACATCACCAACAGAAACTCTGAACTGGTACCCACAGAACCACAGCTTGTAAAGAATCAAGCAGTTAAATGTGGATATGATTCCTGATCCCATAGAACATAAGGCCTCTGTGCAGGAGGGAAGCTGGGATATAAAAGAGGTAGGTGCTTAACATAGGTACCAGGCCTTAACGGCCTTTGCTCATTCCTCATCAGCTATGTGACCTAGGAGAGTTTCATAACTTCTATGAACTTCAGATTCATCCTTTGTAAAATGGAATAATGAAGTCTCTTGTAGATCAGTGAAAATTACTTAAGATAACACATACATTTCTTGGGCAATGAAGTAAACTTTAAATTATATATTTAATTCATTATTATTACTATTGTAGTTGTAGTAGGGTTGGTATTACTTCTACCAAACTATGATGAATTACTGCTATATATTAAGTGTTAAAAGTACTGGTGGATGCTGGATTTTTAAAAGCTTGTATTTCTAAATTCTTACAAAAACAGACACCATAATACATATCAACTTTTTACATATTTCAGTTTGCTCTCTTGCCCCCTCTGTTTTACAGCATGTAAAAACCAGCATAATTATTTTAGGCTCTGATTATGGGCATTTTGGAGACATTAACATGTTGGCATTGCTCATCTTTGACATCTTTCCAACTTCTCAATGGAGCAGTCAAAACTAGTATCACTTCTCCTTGGTTAATGAAGTTATCTAACCAGTGACATATTGGAAAAGGAACCAATCCACAGATTGATTCCTTGCCACACAAACTCTGGTTACGCTATTACTAACACAGTCTATTCTATTATCCTCTGCCCCAAAACTTGTGCAAATGTAGTAAGATAATCTGTAACTACTTTCACCAATCATAATTCATTCTTGAACAAAAGCATTCTGCAGGGCTCAGCATAGTGCTAGGCAAGTCAAACCTAGTTCAGTCAAAGCATACCTATACTATTAATATGCTTAAAATAAGCTCACATATGATGTTCTGGTAGATGTGGAGGAGGTAGATAGATACATGATAAATGGTCTCTGCTTAATTCAAGGAAACAATTTTGCAATAAACAAAGTAACAGTGCCTAGAATGTTTGGTAATATTTTTCAGTATTTACATGAATTGTTCTTTTAGTATCCATAGAACATCTTGGGTTTTGTGGCATAATTGACCCCATTTTATAGATAAGCAATTTTAAGAGAAATAATGTGGTCATGAAGTATGCAGGTAATTTAGGATTTAGATTTATGGGTGAATAGATAAAAATACAGTATATACAAACAATAGAATATCATTTTAGCCATATAACAGAAGAAAATATTGCCACTTGCAACAACATCGGTAAACCTGGAAGATACTACACTAAGTGAAGCAAGCCAGACACCAAAAGACAAGAATTGAGTGATTTCGTTTATGTGTGGAATCTAAAAGTCTAACTCACAGAAGCAGTGGGGAGGAGAATGCGGAGATGTTAGCAAAATGTTGAACACTTTCAGGTATTAGTTCTAGAGGTCTAATGTGCAGCATGGTGACTACAGTTAATAATACTGTATTATATACTTGGAATTTGTGAAGAGAGTACATCTTAAGTGTTCTCACCAGACAAAGAAGAAATGGAACTGTGTGAGCTAATGGATGTGTTAATTAGCAATATTGAAGTAAACATTTTACAATGAATACATATATCAAAATACCATATTGTACATCTTAAGTAAGTACAATTTTTTTCAATTATACTTCAATAAAACTAGAGGAAAAATAAGATCAAGGCATTTGATTCAGAGTTCTGAGAACTAATCACTGTGCTACTGGGACTCCTCATCTATAGCACATAATACATAAGGGACTGAGAGAGCAGTTGTCGAAAGATGATACAGAGGATGAAATGACAATGGTGAATTGAAAAAGTCATTTAACGTTTTGCTTTTCTTACCAGAATATGAAGATTATCTGCCAAGGTCTCTATCAGATATGTAAGTGAGGGTAGAACCCTTTGACCCCGAATTTTTATGATTCTCCAGCAGTTTACCAGTTCCTCTCCTCTAAAACGATGTTGCCCTCTTAGGGAAAAAAAAAAACCAAACAAGAGAATGTATTTGTAACTTGCATTTTGAATGAAGGAAAATTGGCAGGTGATATCTTAAAATTCCATTTATTTCAATTTGCCTTCTCTGAGAGCAGAGACAGTGTTTCTTAACATTGTGGTAATTAATACGTGATGTGCAATGTCTCATTTTATTCAATGTATAGTTATTAAGCTCCTGCCAAGAGGCAATAAAAGAAAATTAAAATGGCCAGGGAGGCATAATATATGGCATTTTTTCCTCTGAAGCATGCTTTTAAATAACATTCAGTCAGTACAGTGTCATCCAGGCCATTTGAGGATTACACATTGTGTTATTAATAAATTGTTTGACTGAGATGAATTGAACTAGCAGAGCTAATGCAAGTTAGATGTATCTTTCAAAGACTGTAAAGAAACTGTTGCATATGGAAGGGAGTGGCACTCACATCACCTGATGACAAATTAACCCAAGTCAACATGGTGGGTGATAAGAATTGGGAAAAGGTCTCTCCTTGCTGCTCACTTTCTTTCTTCCCAAACTTTGTAAATACAAGCAGCCTGTTTTAAGGTGCATTCCCTGAAGGCTGCACCCAAAGAGAGTGGGTGTAGTGTGTAGATTATACAGTAGAGCCAGTGGTCATAGGCTTCTGCCTCCACCAGTAGCTTAGAAGGATCATGATCTCAAAGAATCTATGGTCTTTAAATAGGTCTTTGTCCCTATCAACAACCCCTTCTCCTAAATATTTCCTTATAAATACCTGGGTAGGGTACAAAGTTATCCTTCTTGTAAATCCATGTCTTCCTGTGGGGAAATATAGAATAAGTGAAAATGGGGAAATATATAAAGAAACAGAGTTACAAGAACGTTAGATTTTTCTCTCAATATTTGCTAGGATGAGGAGAGGGGAAGTAGTATGAATGATTTAGGAAAGAAGCTTCATAAAGCTGATGCTGGAAAGAAAGGGGGAAAAGGAAGTATGATCTCCTAGAGAGGTCAGATAATGTGAAAGGCAGTGGGAAAACTGATGAGTTAGAAGCAGGGGCTTGTAGAGCAGGGATGTAGTGGGATTACTGCACAAATGTGAAAGTGACCTGAGCAAAGATGGGCAGGTTTTCCAAAGCTTTGTGAAGCTATAGTATAAATATGGGAGAGGACATAAAATACACATTTAGAGCACAAAGGGTTTTAGAAACTGAACAATCCTGTACTATTAGCACTCAGCTCAAGAAACTAAAAGTTATCAACTCCCTCTGAAACCCCTATGTTGTTCCACAACAGTCTTCCCCACCAAGAAAACCTCATATCCATAGGTTTAAGGACACAGATTGCTTTTGTCTGCTTTTTTTTTTTGTTTTGTGTCTAAAGTTATATTTGTGAATTTCAATCATATTGTTGTATACTGTTATAAATCAGTTTGTTTTGTTGTATAGCATTTCATCCTGGAGGAGGGCATGCAACCCACTCCAGTATTCTTGCCTAGAGAATCCCCAAGGACAGAGGAGCCTGGTGGGTTACAGTCCACAGGGTCGCAGTGTTGGACATGACTGAGTGACTAAGCACAACTCATACTATGTTATGTGGCAAAGGCACCACAGTGTATCTATCCACCCCACTGCTGATGGGCGTTTGGGTAATTTCTTACCCGTAGATATTACAAATTGTGCTTTTGTGAATATTTAATACAAATATTTTGGTGGACACATACATGCATTACTCTGGGTAAAACCAAGAGTAAAAAGTCTGCCTCAGTTAGTATGGATAAGTTAGGTGTGACATCTATATTAATACTTCCAAATAGCAACAGGGCTGTACTAACTGGCACTCATAATAGTAGTGTATGATTTTAGTAGCATATATATTATATATATATATATATATGTATATTTGTGTATATATATATATATATATATGTTTTGTCTACAATTAGAATACAAGTCTTCATCATATTATATTAACATGTATTTCTGAGGTTTTATTATGAGTGACTCGCTTTTGTCTTCCTTTTTTTTCCATTATAGTTTATTACAAGATATTAAACACAGTAGGACCTTATTCTTTATCTATTGCATATATAGTAGTTTGTATCTGCTAATCCCAAACTTAATTTGTCCCTCTCCTCCATTTTCCCCTTGATAACCATAAATTTGTTTCCTGTGTCTGTGAATCTGTTTCTGTTTTGTAAAAAGTTCATTTGTATCAAACTTTAGAATGCACATAGAAGTGATATATAATATTTCTCTTTTTTTATCTGACTTACATCACTTAGTATGATAAACTCTAGGTTGCTGCAAATCAAATTATTTCACTCCCTTTTAAGGCTGAGTAATATTTCTCTCTCTCTCTCTCTCTCTCTCCATATATAGATTGCATTTTCTTCATCCATTCATATGGTAATGGGCATTAGGTTGCTTCCATGTTTTAGCTGTTGTAAATAGTGCTGCTATGAACATTGGTGTGCATGTGTATTTTTAAATTAGAGTTTTCTCTAGATATACACTCTGGAGTGTAGTTCCTGGATCATGTAACTCTATTTAAAAAAAAATACTGTTTTTTATAGTGACTGCACTAATTTACACTTCCACCAATAGTGTAGGATGGTTCCCTCTTCTCTGCACCCTTTCCAGCATTATTTGTAGAATTTTTGATGATGGCATTCTGACTACTGTGAGGAGATATATTATTGTTGCTTTGATTTGCATTTCCTAATAATTAATGAGGTTGAGCATCTTTTCATGTGTCTGTTGGTCATACATGTGTCTTCTTTGGAGAAATTTTATGTTAGGTCTTCTGGCCATTTCTTGAATGGCTTGTTGTTGTATTATTGAACTGCATGATCTGTTTTTATACTTTGAAAATTAAGTCCTCGTTGGTATCTCTGAGCCATAGCTTCTCTTTAAGCTATATGAGCGTAAGTAAACATATCGGCGATGCCTTGTGAGTGCATTCTATATTTTAAGTTTAATCTTAAGAATATATAGCTCTGTATACAATGGAATATTACTCAGCCATACAAAGGAACAAAATTTGCTCGTTTATAGAGAAATGGATGGACCTAGAGACTGTCATAAAGAGTTAAGTAAGTGAAAGAAAAACAAATACCATATATTAATACATATATGTGGAACTTGAAAAAATCAGCATAGAAAATCTTATTTATAAAGCAGAAATAGAGATACAGCCATAGAGAATGAACATATTGATAGCAAGGAGGAAAGAGGAGTGGAATAAACTGGGAGATTGGGATTGACGTACATACACTGATAGTATGTCTAAAATAGGTAACTAATGAGAAAATACTTTGTAGTGCAGAGAACTCTACTCAGTGCTCTGTGGTGATATAAATGGGAAGGGAATCCAAAAAAGGAGGGGATATATATATATATATATATATATATGCATACCTGATGCACTTTGAGGTACAATAGAAACTAACAACTTTATAAAGCTACTATACTCTGATAAAAAGTAAACAATAAATTAAAATAATACACAGCTCTGAACACACCACTCTCTGATACAAACATCCTTCATAACTCTTCATTGTCCTCAGAATGAAGCACAAACATCTTAGCTTTTACAGTTCCCTGTCATTCTTCCCTAAACCTCATATCTAATATCCTTCTCCTAGCAAATCCTAGGTGGATTCTACGTTATAATTTGAATCCCATACCATCTCCCATTCACTCTTTTTCTGACCTTGTTTTTAAACTTATGCCTTGACCTAATGTGAAATGCTCTATCAGTTTAGTCGCTCTGTTGTGTCCGACTCTTTGTGGCACCATGAAATGCAGTACGCCAGGCCTCCCTGTCCATCACCAACTCCCAGAGCTTACTTAAACTCATGTCCATTGAGTTGGTGATGCCATACAACCATCTCATCCTCTGTCGTCCCCTCCTCCCGCCCTCAATCTTTCCCAGCATCAGGGTCTTTTCAAATAAGTCGGTTCTTTATAACAAGTGGCCAAAGTATTGGAGTTTCAGCTTCAACATCAGTCCTTCCAATGAATATTCAGGACTGATTTCCCTTAGGACTGACTGATTGGATCTCCTTACAGTCCAAGGGACTCTCAAGAGTCTTCTCCACCACAGTTCAAAGGCATCAATTCTTCAATGCTTAGCTTTCTTTATAGTTTAACTCTCACATCCATACATGACTACTGGAAAAACAATACCTTTGACTAGATGGACCTTTGTTGGCAATGTAATGTCTCTGCTTTTTAATATGCTGTCTAGGTTGGTCATAACGTTTCTTCCAAGGAGCAAGCATCTTTTAATTTCATGGCTGTAGTCACCATCTGCAGTGATTTTGGAGCCCAAGAAAATAAAGTCTGTCACTGTTTCCACTGTTTCGCCATCTGCTTTCCATGAAGTGATGGGACAAGAGGCCATGATTTTAGTTTTCCGATTGTTGAGTTTTAAGCCAACTTTTTCACTCTCCTCTTTCACTTTAATCAAGTTCTTTAGTTCTTCTTTGCTTTCTGCCATAAGGGTGGTGTTATCTGCATATCTGAGGTTATTGATATTTCCCCTGGCAATCTTGATTCCAGCTTGTGCTTCATCCAGCCCAGTGTTTCTCATGATGTACTCTGCATATAAGTTAAATAAGCAGGGTGACAATATACAGTCTTGATATACTCCTTTTCCTATTTGGAACCAGTCTGTTGTTCCACGTCCAGTTCTAACTGTTGCTTCCTGAACTGCATACAGCTTTCTCAAGAGGCAGGTCAGGTGGTCTGGTATTCCCATCTCTTTCAGAATTTTCCACAGTTTATTGTGATCCACACAGTCAAAGGCTTTGACATAATCAATAAAGCAGAAGCAGATGTTTTTCTGGAACTCTCTTGGTTTTTCAATGATCCAACAGATGTTGGCAATTTGATCTCTAGTTCCTCTGCCTCTTCTAAATCCAGGTTGAACATATGGAAGTTCACAGTTCATGTACTGTTGGAGCCTGGCTTGGAGAATTTTGAGCATTACTTTACTAGCGTGTGAGATGAGTGCAATTGTGCAGTAGTTTGAGCATTGTCTTTCTTTGGGATTGGAATGAAAACTGACCTTTTCCAGTCCTGTGGCTCTATAGCCAGACCTAACATGGAATGCTCTATAGCCAGAAATCCTGGCTCTGAAGTCAGGATTTCACACCCTAGTTCTATTAATTGTCAGCTGTGTGCCCTTGGGCAAATGAATTAACCACTCTGTGCCTTGTGTGCCTGTTTGTAAAATGAAATAATAATAGAATCTGTGCCATAAGATGATTATAAAGGTTAAGAAAGTTATTAAAGCCCTTAGAATAGTACCTAGCAGAGGGCAGTATGTTAGTCAATGTTAGTTATTGTCACATAGATCCAACTTCTATATCCTTGAAATACCAGCTAAAGCAGATTCTTCAGGAAGCCTTTCCTAGTACTTTCAGCTGGTTATGAACCTCCTCTATTCTGAACTCATCTTTTACTTATATGCAGATCTTGCTATTTATTTTCTATCATATACAATAATTAAATGTATGCATTACTTCTGCTAAACCATCTATTCCTTAAGGAGAAAACTATCTTTTTAATCTTTCATCAAATATACCACTAAAGTCAAATTTCAATAAATATATAACTAACTAATTTGTCCTATACCCCATTAATAAAAGGACACCAAAAGATAGAGTCAATTGAATTATTGACACTTAAAATACCATATAAGGTTTCATCAGGGTAGTAGAAAATCCTAACTTCAGAGCTATATTTTATTTTTTTAAAAAAATAAAAAAACGTGGTATACAACATCTGTTTAAGTTAAATCATCTTAATTTAATTGATCTATCTAAATTAGAGGTCAGACTTGTAAAAAAAAAACAAAGTTTCATTTATAGCACAAGAGAAATAAATCACATAATACACACACAAAAATGAGAATTTAAGGCCTAAAAACTGGCATTTCTGGTTTTGTCATGTTTGGGTAACACATAGTATATTTAAGGACTTTAAATGCGTCAACAAAACACATTATATTTTTTCAAACTTTTATCTATCCCAAATTCTTTACCTGCTTTATGACTTAAAAATTGGTTCAGGGTATCAAGACTATACCATGACAAAAATCACCATTTGTTGAAGAGTCTGTTCTAAGAAACCTTGACACACACATTCCAAGAATGAGTTATCTTATACCATATGGGAAAATTAACTCAAAAGGGATTAAATCTAAGACCAAAAACTATAAAACTACCAAAATAGAAAGCAAAAAATAGGCAAATGAGACTACGTTAAACTCAAATACCTAGCTCATCAAAGGAAACAATTAATAGAATGAAAAGGCATCCTATATAATGGGAGAAAACACTAATCACAAATCTTATAAGGAATTAACATCCAGAATATATAAACAGGAAAATGAAAAGACATTTCTACCAGGAGAACATATGACTATTCAACAAGCGAATTAAGAGATGCTCAACATCAAAAATCACTAGAGAGAAATACAAATCAAAATATACCCACTAGGATGGCCACTAATGAAAACACAAGCAAGCAGACCAATTAACAAACAATCCTAGAAAATGACAAGTGTTGTGGAGGAGGGGAGAGGAATTAGAAGCCTGGTGCATTGCTAGTAGGAAAGTAAAATAATACGGCCACTATGGAAAATAGAACATAAGTTCCTCAAAAAATTAAAAATAGAATTACCATATGATCTAGCAATCCATTTCTGGGTATATACAAATTAATCCAAAGCAGAATCTCAAAGAGATATTTGTACACTCATATTCACTTTGGCATTATTGACAGAGTCAAGAGGTGGAAGTACCCTAAATGTCTGTGGATGGGTAAGTGAGTAAATAAAATGTGTCGTGTTTATAATTCAGTGTGACCCCATGGATTGTAGCCCACTAGGCTCCTCAGTTCATGGGATTTTCCAGGTAAGAATACTGGAGTGGGTTGCTGTTTCCTTTCCATGTATTTTGTTGTTGTCCGGTCACTCAGTTGTGTCTGACTATTTGCAACCCCATGGACTGCAGCACGCCAGGCTTCTCCATGTATAGAGTGGCATATTTTTCATCCTTTAAAGAAGGAAATCTTGTAGCATGCTACAACATGGGTTCACCTTGAGGACATTATATTAAGTGAAATAAACCAAATGCAATCAAAAAGGCAAATACTATGAGTTTGCTCATATGATGTATCTAAAGTCATCAGATTCATAGAAAGACAAAGTAGGATGGTGACTGTTGGGAGCACAGGAGGGTAAATGGGGAGTTGTTCAATGGTTAGAGAATTTCAGCTTTACAAGATGAAAAGTTTTGGATATCTGTTATGTGTTTGTGTGCTCAGTCATGTATGACTCTTTGTGACTCCCTGGACTGGGGCCCACCAGGCTCCTCTGTCCATGGAAATCTGCTACATAACATGCATATACTTAACATCACCAAATGTTTAAAATGGTTAGGAGTCAGATTTTCTTTTTTTTTTTTTTTACTTAAAAAACGAAAAAATTTGTTCAGGATACACAAAAATAATCACCATGTTGAGATGTTGATCTGGAAGTAATTACACAACACACCTGCTTTTTTATTTAAGATTTTGCTGTTTCTCATTCATTTACTCAAAAAAATCAGATCTCTAAGTACAAGTCACTGCCAATTCCTGAGAACAAGCCTACTAGTAGTCCAAAGAAAAATAAGTTTTTTATAACATAAAGGGAGTGGGGTCATACTTTTTAATTTTTTCTTACATTTCTCTTGTCCCTTTTTGGAGTTACAGCTCCTGGGTTCACGTTGCCCAGATCACCTGAGCAATCAGTGAATCTGTATGTTGTGGTGTGTGCCAACCACATGCATGGTAGTGCTAAGTTACTTTCTAGCAGGTTACTCTGTTTCTTATTAGGATGGGCAGACCAGTCCTCAAGTCTCTGTGGTGACTGAAAGTTCATTAATAGCAGGGTAAGATATGTTTGCAGTCTTTCTGTATTTCTTGAAGGGTACATAAAGGGACCAGGATTTGAATCTACGAAATGCCTGACCAGGTGAAAATGTTCTCTATCAGCTTTGACCAGACAAAAGCCACCACTATGTTCCAGAATAAAGGTTGTCTTTCTCTGTAAGTGAATCAGTCTCTTGGGAAAAGCCCTGATTCTTATGGGTACCCACGAGGATGGTTTTGGTTGTAAGGCACAGAAAGGCTATCATAGCTGGCTTAAATAATGGATGCATTTATTGTTTTGTATAATAAGAACAACTGCAGGAGAAGGAAATCCCTGGGTCATTAAATTCACAGTATAATGATGGCCCAGTCTCCCCTAACCTTTAGCTCTGCCAGCCTCAGGGTGTTGGCCCCTTCCCTGGATATATAATGTGTACTGAAGTTCCATCTGGCACCTGCTGATAATGAACACTGTGCCAAAGAATGAGGCTGTCTCTTCTCATGAGTGTCTCTAAAAGCTGAAAAGAAAAACTCTCTTTCTCCAGAGCGTATGCCTAGTAGCTCTCTCCTCACATTTTATGAGCAATCACATTGCTGGACATTCACTGCTAGTGGAAACTGGATTACTTTGTCTTGTAGGCAAATAATAACATTTTCTACACTCTGCTACTAACGAGCTGTAGAATTTAAGATATAGGTATTTTCTCTTTGGGACCTGTTTTTTGTTGTTGTTGTTTTTCCTATCTAGATGCTTATACATCTGCTTGGGGAATTAAATTTTATGTGTTTGCTGAGTGTAAGACTCTATGCTAGACTGCAGGGTATTCAAAGATGAGAAATGGTACTTGTTGCCTTTGAGGATCTTAAGCGACTAGAATCTAAATCCCATGCCATTGGATTCAACCTGAAAACACATAGATCAAGAGCTTCTGTCAAGAAACATGATACGTGGTGAATCCTGAGACTAAAACTCATGTGAACTTAGGATCAGGAGTTAGATGGAGAGAGACTAGGTTCTAAGGGCATAAAGTAAACCTTGGATTACACTCCTCCTCAAAACTAGAAAGTTCTGGAACTGTCTGTAATTTGGAACAGTAAAATTTTGTTCTCTTATTTTTGACAGGTCAAACTGATAAAATTAACAAAAAGCATGGCATTGGAGAAGCCCTGAATGTTTCAGGGGTAACCAAAGAAAATAAAGATTTTCTTAGAAGAAAAGAAAAATGAACAAAGAAAACTATTCTGTAGCATAAGGTATTAGTGTCTGTCAATAACCAATGCATTTGGGTGTTGACATTGGAGGAAAATGTCAACCCTTATCATATATTTCCATGAAAATCAATCTAAAAGGAAATCAAGTGAGGCCAAGTTGATGAAATGCCATTTTCCCTGAATGCTTGAATTCCTTTAACCCCCTTATTGTTGCTGCCTGCTCTGTGTCACACGTGGGTTAATTGACACAGATGGTTCTCGTTAAACGTGGCGTTAAATGGTTCTCATTAAATGTGGCACTTCCTGCACACACAGCTTAGGTTATATCATAGAGGTAGCGTTAAGCCAGGCTGAAATGAGATGTGACGATGATGATGGTAAGAATATGTCAAAAATGTTAACAGCTACAATTTATTGAGCATTTCCTATAGTTCAAACACTGTGCTAAGGATATTAGGTACATAATTTCTTTATCCTGTCACATCTACTTTGCTGAGGTCTGCTGAAACTCTAAAAGATACTTGCTTGTAAAACTATAGTTTGTAAGTAATAGAACCAAAACCAAGTGAAAATTGTGTGACTCCAAGCCATGGCTTCTAATTTAACATGCTATCATTATTATATACCTTGTCTTAGTTAAATGACAAATTCATAGTGTGCTGAGCTTATAGTATGTGCTAAATAAGTATGATGAAACTCCATTCTCATCAATTTACAAGCAAAAAAATTGAGCAATAATACATCACTGCATTAAGTTTTTTTTCTACCTATCATCCTGCCCTAAAGAAACCTGTAATCTGTAAGAGGATAAACAGCATAGAAATCAATGGGATAAAACAGTAAAGATTTAAAACATGCCACCTGTGAGAAAACAACAGTGAAACACATGACAATAAATGATCAGAACATTAACAATTTTATATTTATTCATTTTGATTTTAAGGTATAAAAAATACCTTTTCACTATAGGAAAAACAAATCAGAAGTAAAAGGAAGAATATAAAAGTAATCAGCTATGACTGAGACAATTAAAATTTTAAGGTAGTTTCATCCTTCCTCCTTATATTTAATTATATTTTCTCCAGCAGGCACAGGCTTAGGTTAGGAAAGAGAAGACTTAGCAAATAACTATGGAATGTCTCATGGGAGAAAAAATTAAAGGAAGCCTTTTAAATATGTCCTTGCTGGCATGGTGCTAATATAGACATTATGCCAGTAAAATTCAATGCATTATCTACTGCTTATAGCAGAAAATAGATGGATATATATTCAATGAGCCAACTCATTGTAAAATCTGCCCCAGAATGTGGGAAAGACTGAAGACAGCAGAAGAGGGTGGCAGGGGATGAGATGGTTAGGTAGCATCACCGACTCAGTGGACATGAATGCAAGCAAACACCAGGAGATAGTGGAGGACAGAGGTGCCTGGCATGCTGCACTCTGTGGGGTTGCAAAGTGTTGGACATGATTTAGTGACGGAACAACAACATATTCATAGAGGCAAAGATGTAAAGTTGGGGAAAATTTGGGACATCATATCTTCTAGCCCCACCCTTTAATAATACAAATTAAAAAAAAAATTAACTAAGGGCCAATGATTTTCACACAGACCAAACCTGAGCTCCTACATGAGTTAGTACTGGAGCTCAGAGCTCCTGACTCCTCTGAGGGTGATGTCATGTAGTGTCTCAGGGAATGGGCCAGTTCTTGTCAATGTTTCTTGAAATGAGCGCTCCAAACATTATTCTTTCGGAAATGTTCGTATAGACCATTTTGGGGGAGTTCTCATTCAGAACCTATAACCTTATCAGCAAGACTCAGGCCACCCAACCCAACAACAACTCTTAACCTCCAAAAACTCCACTGGAAGGCCAGGTATCTCCCAGGCACTACAGGAAGACACTCTGTCATTGCATGGGGCAGGAAGCAGGGTGGGGGGTGGGTGGTGATGGCTTGTTCATGGTGTTTGAAAGCCCTGACCATTTTCACCACCAGCACCCTCGGGGTTTAACTCTAATTCCACATGTAATTACAGAGAAAATCAAGTCCTTAAGATGACTAACATTGGTAAGAAATCACAAATATTTTAAATCTTAAATTCCTCTGCTGATGGGCATCTAGGTTGCTTCCATGTCCTGGCTATTATAAACAGTGCTGCGATGAACATTGGGGTGCATGTGTCTCTTTCAGATCTGGTTTCCTCAGTAACCCACTGAAAAAATAAATAAATAAGTAAAGGGAAAAAAAAAATCTTAAATTCCACAAAGAAAAGGGAGAGTGATATATATTCAAAGAGGTGTCCACATTACCAAAGAATTAGTAGACAATATGACATGGGGATACTCCTTCTGTCTCTTGATTCAGTCTAACATTTAGTGAATACCTACCATGTGATGGGCAATGCACTAGGGACATCCCAATGGCATTGCAGTTAGTCCATTTGACAGCCCTCTGAAGCAGGTCGGCTTATACACTTTATATAAGGCAGCTACATCTTAGAGGCTTCCCTGGTGGCTCAGTCAGTAAAGAATCCACCTGCAATCCAGGAGATAGGGGTTCAATTCCTGGGTTCAGATGATCCCTGGAGGAGGAAATTGCCACTCACCCCAGTATGCTTGCTTGGGAAATCCCATGGACAGAGGAGTCTGATGGGATATAGTCCATGGGGTTATAAGAGTTGGACACAACTTAGTGATTAAAGCACCACCACCACCAAAGCTTAGAGAAGTTAACTGACACTCAAGGAACAGAGCTAATAAATTGTGGAGCTGGGATCGTAAAGTAGGCCTTCTAGTTCCAAACCAATTTCCTCAAGTCTCCCCAACCAAGCTCTAACCAAACTCAGTCAGCTCTCCTTAGAATTAGAATTAGAAAATTAATTAGAAATTAGAAATTTAAATTTCTAACTTAATTAGAAATTAATCTAATTAAATTAAAATTCTAATTAGTAATTAGAAAAGAGGATGATCAGAGTGATACACAAAATAAGAGCCATTTTTTAAAAGGATAAGTGAAGTACTTCAAGTGCTGGAAATCACATATTAGGAAAATATTAGGCAAGTATATAAAAATAATTATTTTTGAGTCTTTATTGTTTTTGAAACTAAGTCCCTTAAACTGAGTTCTTCTGCAGAGCGTATGATTAAAATCTCTACCCAAAACTTTAGTCTCTTTTCCTTACTCTCTTTACCTGAATCTGTTCTCCTCAAAATTAGGGACTATCAAAGATCAGGGGAGATTGAAACAATATACAAGCCCCTGTATCTCTGTCCTTTGAAGTAAAACACTTTTGGTTTAGTCTTCCAGGCCTCCTTTGAGTCTCAAAAGGCTAATGCAAGAGTTAATGGTTAGGAAACATGAAGATACAGAAACAAAGAATAGCTGGGCAGGAAAACTGTTAATTTAGACTATAAATCTGCCACATAGCAGAGTCATCACACTCTCAATTCCCTGAGAGAAACCAGATAAAGGCCTGACATACATTCCTAAGTTGTTTTTACAGGAAGCAGACTCCCACTAGATGAAAACTGCTGATCGCAAGGACATAGACAACCGACTGATTGAAATCAGAAGGTTGATGATGCTTGAAACTTCACCTTCAGGACAACCAACCCCAGAATTCTGCAGGAGCTGATTCTGCACCCTGTGGCCCTCTCCCTTACACTGTCCTTTAAAGCCCTCCCCTGAAAGCCACTGGGGGAGTTCAGGTCTTTTGAGTATGAGATGCACATTCTCCTTGCTTGACACCCTGCAATAATAAACACTGTACTTCTCTGCACTACAACCCGGTGTCAGTAGATTGGCTTTACTGCATGTGAGCAAGTGGAACCCAAGTTTGGTTCAGTAACATGATCCAGGAACAGGATAAGATCATTCCTCCCCAAATTATAGTGCTACAAAATCCATGCAGTGACTGTAACAGGTACTGCTATTCTCATTTTACAGATAAGTTAAGAATCATAGATCCTAAATAACACATCTCAGGTTATACAATTTGGGTTTTAAAGCAAATAATGTGACAAAATGAAGCTGTCCTTGATTACAGTAAATGTTTACATTTCTGTGGGGGGTTGCCACTGGATAAATCATGGAAAACACTCTTATAATATAGAACATCCTTAAATTAACATGAGAAGCTAATGTGCTGTCTTGATTTCATTGGTGAAAGCTTTGTCAAAGGCCAGAGCTGACTCATTGCCCTACATTCAGGAACACTGGATCCCAAGACATCAGCAAAATGGAAGTTTAAATTCTCACCCTACACTTAACTTTCTAAAACTTCCAAAACAAGAACATAAGCATGCTAGGTGTTTTTTTGGATGCTATTTATATTTCATTCTGCAAATGACCTTCAAATACCTATTAAAAATATCTGAATTACATCCCCTCTGCTTCCTTTCTTTATTTTTTTTCCCCTGTACTATACTTTTGCTGCTGCATTGGTTGAGCCAATAAACTACCACTATCAAAACTTTGAACTTGAAAATGACCCTCAGGTAAGGAAAGGGTGTTTGCAAGGAATCCAAGGATAAGCTTTTAAAGGATCTAAAAATTCCTAGACACTAATAGCAATGTGTTTTTACCAGAATGAGCATATCTGCTGTGGGTATGATGGGTTGTAAGAAACCAAAAAAAAAAAAAAAAAAATTAAAGATCACTGCTTTACTCAAAATGTACTGGGTGACCCTGGGAGAGTTACTTGACAGTTTTATCAAATAGAAATAATGTAATGCTTGAAGGATGCACCTTTAAAGTGATGACTATTACATAAAATAAATGGCTATATAAAATTGAACAGTTATGAGCACTCTTTATCTCATTTCCCTGAAGAGAGAGCTTACATAGTTGTATATACAGTTTCATGAGGGGCCTTCTGGACAAATTTCATTGTAGCAATGTTATTTAGAGACTCTACTTTGATGCTTTAACTATTTGTCTTCTATGCCAATCTTTTAGTATTTGGTACTCATTGTATTCCATAAATTTCTATTTTTATTATGTTCCAACAATCCAATAAAAATGTAAGTTAGGAATAAACAGAAATAGTTAATATTGCATTTCTGCCTATTGATGTCTGGATGGGAGTTCCAACAAGAAATCAGCTACCTGTAGTTTTCTAGGTGACACAAAATCACCCCCAGGTAGATTAAGGAACTTCAGTACAGATTGTTCTTCAATCAGAAAATCTTACCTGAGTAAAAAGGGAAAGCTATGTACTTGCTCTGGGGATGTCTTCCAACAGTATTAATGTTATTAAATATCAATTAATAAAATTCATATTGTTACGTGTTACTTAAGTATTGCTTCTAAGTGTCATCTGAAAGATAGGCATGGCTTTGATGTCTGTATTGTGTGTATATATGCTGTCATTGTAGAAAAATCAACAAAGCTGACAGTGACTGTGTCCTTAGCATCTGTCATCCTTTCAGAAGAGCTTTTTATCTGTGGGACAAAGTTACAGTTATTGGATTTTTTTTCCTGCGTGAAATATTTTGAAATTGGAAGACATGCCCAGAAAAGAACATGGATCCCCCATTTCTACTCAGAAGAGATCTGATTTAAGAACAATCTTGAGGTTCCTTAATCTACCTAGGAGTGATTATGTGTCACCTGGACAATTCTATAGCAAATTTTCTGCAGAAGCCTCATGCTCTGGCATCATTTAGGAAGAAGTTTTCATGAAATTATGCTCTCAAATCAGGCTTCTACTACTGGCCTGAGCAACCTGAATCTTTTGAAATCTAAGTAAGAATTTTGCAGTCAAGATGAAAATGACCTAGAAAGAATAAAGGAGAAGACCTGTAGATTCCATTCCAATATATTTTGAAAACAGTCCCTCCCCCACTTGACTGCAGCAGTACTGTCTTTCCTCACCTTTGATCAAAAAATTATGACTTTTTCTCAGAGAAATAATTTGAATGTAGGAAAGGTAACACAACTGGGTAAAGAAGTACTTTACAGGCAGGCAAAGCACATGTTCTAATTTAATGAAATCTTAGAAGATCAAGGTTGGACTAGACAGAAAGATACACTATTTTAACTAGTTCAACTTCTATGCATATCCATATGGTATAGTCATTTCAGCAATGATTGAATGCCTACAGTGATAGGGAGATCACTACCTCCATATAGCTAGGCAGCTCTAATCATTATTTATTTATGCATTTGTATAAACAAGTATTTAAAGGCTACTTTTTGACAGACATTGTGCTTATGCAGTGAACCTGATATACATGGATACACTCAGAGGGTGTATATGTAGCAAGAGATGCCACTAAACCAAGAATCACAATAGCACATTCTTCCTTATATTGGACTGAATTCTCTGCCTAAAACTCACTATTCCTGGATTAATTTCTCAAAGGCAAACATAATATGTCTAACAATACCCCACAGCCCAAGCTCTTCGGCTTTCATAGTTTCATCAGGCTTCTTTTTGTGTGTGTGGATTAAAATGCCTATTTCAATTCATTTGTTCATTGATTTATTCATTCATTCAACAAGTATGTTTTAAATAATTATTTCTCATGGAGAAACTGTGGGAAAACTGTAGACAAGATACCTGTCTTCAAGATGTTGATGATCTAATGTTTGTTTCATCTTTCACTATTCTTGGGTAAAACAATTCCCCTATAAATACCTCTCTGTTTACCACTTGAAATAAAATCTCATCTAAGAAGAAGTATGACTGACAGCCTTGCCTTTGCAGACTGTAAGATCTTAAAAAGCCAAGTATAACTTCTGTATCCTTATTTGTATCATGGATCTCCAAGCAATTAGTTATATGGCAATACTTTCTTTACAGCATCACTTTTGCAGATATCTAAAATATATAATTACCATTGCAATCTGTGTAATTAATATAATTTTAGTAGAAAGCATATCAAATATCTTATATTAACTGCAGAGACTGTAGACATAGGATTCCTCCTATGTTGGGAAAGTCAGTAAAGCCCATTTACCAAACCCAGAGTAGCTGGTATCCTCTTTCTTTCCTTGGGATTATTTTTGAGAACTTATGATCTCCCAATATTCCATAGACACTGATACAGGTATTAATATTAAAGGGCACTGGGCAACAGAATAACTCCTGAGCCACAATTCAAATTACTCTCCTCTTTTCTCTGGTGTTGGCTGCATCTCAACGTACTGTGACTTATTTTTCCATCTGAAAACCAAATGATACGATACAGGGGTCAACGGCCTCCTCTTAATCAAAAGCACAGGGTTCTCAGGAACCTCTCCAGAATACTCAGCTTTGCTGGAGATTGTCATTTTTCTCCCTTTAATTTTTCCTTGGTTATTTGTTTTATTCCCTCTTTCATGGACAGAGTCCCTTTCTCCATTTGATCTTCTAAAGCACTAAAGTTTACCAAACTTTTCTCTCTCTGTAATATAATTACATGATTTTTTATGACTCTTCTCCCATAATGATATTTTCATATGACATATGAAGTATTGAAATTTTTGTCATTTCTTTAACAAGTTATAAGCAAAAAGGGCATTACTAATATTTCTCTGAATGTAACCCAATTGTTACCCCTTACCCTGGGAAGCACTTGGACAGTATTACAGAGATCAGCTATCATTTCAAGTTAGGACAAACATTTTTAGCCTCCTCAGGGAAAATTTCACTGATGATGCAATCCACTACTGCATGCATGGCAAGCCTCTCACATGGTCATAGATTTATTTCCTAGAGAGCATATTCCATGACCTGAATTTGCCTTAGTTATCTGTGTCTTTCCTTGTTTATGTCTTTATTCCCCCATAATAGCACCACTCCTATCCCTAACTAAAAAGTCATTTATATAAGGACAGGAAGCTGAGGGGTATAATTGATCACTCTATTTCTATCTGGTGTAAAATTAACAGTAAAAAATAAAAAAAAAACACACACCCACATACATGTTAAGGAATGAACCAGGGGAGACATATTTTTTATCTTGGCTTACCTCATAAAGAATTTTCAACTGTTCTAAGCAAAGTGTTCATTCTTAGAACTTTACACTAACTGGATATATCTAGTGTCTGATATCTATCTATTCAACAGTAAAAATTAGCATACTCTTTCATTTAATAACTTGATTTGTCAAGTATCTTTGCAACTCTGGGTGAAGACAGTGACACAGGAGTTCCCGAATTTCCCTCCTCCCAAAGGTACATCAAATACACAGCCACACACAGAGCAATGCCTTCTGATAGAAAGCAAGAGAGAATGCCTGAGAGACTGAGAGAATGCCTCCATAGAAGTCAGTCAGTGAGCCTGAGACACTCACCAAAGCCCTATCCCTAACACAGTACTATACATTTAGCAGAGAACACCCAAACCACACATCTAACACTCCAGCTTTTAAGACTGCTGCCCAAGGGATGAGACCCCAAAGTATCTAGTTCTAAAAGCCAATGGGGCTTGCATTCATGAGTCTAAAATGACTAGTACAACAAAGGGAGAAGCAGTTGTTAACAGAAGTGTATTTACTGTTGCTATCCCCACCCAGGGACTAATGCAGAGAAAATTGGTCCCCACCCAGGGACTAATGTGGAAATAGTCCATCTTCCATTCTTTCCCTGAAAGGGGATTGACTACGCATTTTGCAAACTGCTGCCTCAGGGTCCAGCATCTAATTTGCATACATCTAAACTCTGACTGTGATCCTCCCTCCACTCTAAAGAGCCCGTGGGCAATTCCAATACTCTCTCAGGATCACTCCAACATTAAATCAGGTCATCAGCAGCTCTGAAAGGAGATTATCCACTCATCTAGCATCCCCAAATTTTATGGTTGCCACCAGACTGATGGCTTCCCTAGCCAGCCAGCTCTGATAACCAGTGGGGCTTGCAATCAATCTCAAGTCCCACAGGACAAGGGTTAAAAAAAAAAATAGTTTTTAAATGGGTGCAGAAAGCACCCCCCCATCCCTCACCATGGCTATACATCCAAGCTCAACTGCATAACTGCAACACAATAAAAGCCATGTATGACAATCCAGAGCTAATAGTATACTCTGTGGTGAAAAGCTAAAAAATTTTTCCTCTGAGAACAGAGACAACTTGCTCTTGCCATTTTTATTCAACACAGTATTGGAAGTCTTATCCAGGGAAAATAGGCAAGCAAAAAAAAAAAAAAAAAAAAACTAAATCAGAAAGGAAGAAAGAAGTAAAACTATATGTTTATAGATGATACAATCTTATATACAGAAAACACTAAAGGTTTGACCATAGCACTGTCTGAACTAACAAAAAGAATTCAGAAAAGTTTCAGGATACAAAATCAATCTACAAAAATCTGTTGTGTTTCTATACACAAACGCTGAACTATCAGAAAAAGAAATTCAGAAAACAATCTCATTTACTGAGCAACAAAAATAATACAATACTTAGGGATAAATTTAGCCAAGGAGGTAAAATATCTGTACAATTAAAACTATGAAACATTTATTTGTGTCTCAAGAAGAACAAATAAATGGAAAGATAAGTCTGTGTTCATAGATTAGAAGAATTAACATTATTAAAATGTCCATATTACTCAAAGCAATGTACAGATTCAATGCAATCATTATCAAAATTCTCACAACATTTTCACAGAAATAGAACAACCAATCTAAAATTCATATAGAACCTCAAAAGCCCTAAATAGCCAAAGTAACCTTGAGAAAAAAGAACAAAGCTATAAGGATCACCATTCCTGATTTCAAACTATGTTATAAAGCTATAGATTCAAAATAGTATGGTATTGACATTGAAAACAGACACAAAAACCAATGGAAAAGAAGAATCAAGAGTCCAAAAATAAGCCCACATGTATATGGTCAATTAAGTTTGACCAAAATAATCCAAGAATACACAATAAAAAAAAAAGGATAGTCTTTTAAATAAATAATGCTAGAAAAACTGCATATTTATATGCAAGAAAATGAAACTAGACTCTTGTCTTACACCATATCCTCAAATCAACTCAAAATATGTTTAAATACTAGACTGCAATACCTGAAACCATAAAGTTACTAGGAGAAAATATAAGAAGTAGGCTACTTGCTGTCCCTGTTGACAAGGAATTTTTGGCAAGACAATAACAAAAAAGGCACATCAGGGTAATGCAAATCAAAATCACAATGAGATATTTTCTTACACCTGTTAACATATCTATCATAAAAGAGACAAAAAATAATAAATGCTGGTGAGAATGTGGGGAAAAGAGTACCCTTGTACAATATTGGTAGGAATGTAAACTGGTAGGTACAGTCTCTATTGAAAAAAGTATGGAATACTTTGAAAAATTAGAAATAGAAATACCATATGATACAAATCCAACAACCACACTACTACCTGTATATCCAAAAAATGTAATTACTGTAATTAGTATTTTGAAGAGATATCTGTACTCCTGTGTTTATTATAGTTGTATTCACAATATTCAAGGTATAAGGACAATCTTAGTGTTTATCAATGAATAAATGGATAAAGAAAATTTGATTATATACATATATATACACACATGCAATGGAATATACATATATGTGATATTTATATATACACACAAACATACAATGAAATGTATATATACACAAACAATGGAATGCATACACACACATACACAATGAAATATTATTCAGCCTTATAAAAGAAGGAAATGCTGCTGTTTGCAACAATATAGATGAACCTGGATTGCACTATGCTAAATGAAATAACCCAGACAGGGGAAGAAAATACTGTATGGTGTCTTTCATATGTACGGAGTCTTAGAAAGTTGAACTTGCAGAAGTAGAGAATAGTGTGGTGGTTGTCAGGAATGGGGTGGGTAAAAGCAAATGGGGTGAAAGGGCACAAACATTCAGTTATAAGATAAATAAGTTCTGAAAATCTAATAGGTAGCATAGTGACCCTAGTTGAACACTGTATTGTGTAATATAAATTTGCTGAGAGAGAACTTACATATTTCATACACAAAAAATGTAAATTAAGGTATTGGATATGTTAATTAAATCAATGATGAGGCAATGGGAATTCTTTCATAATATATTAATATATCAAATCATCACTTTGAACCCTTTAGATATGAATTTCATTGGTTGTGACATCCACAAAATGCTTGAATTCCTAAAAACTGGATTTGAAATTAAGGTAGATGAAGAAAGGGAGAACATTTTTGAGATCAAAATAACAAACCTGGATATGTCAAATGACCAGATAGCTGTCAGTCTGCAAGTAGTTTTCAATTAATTTGTAAGCACAGATTGCTGAGTTGGCGATCTTTTATGGTATGGAAAATTCTTCATAGAAGTTCAACAACTGAAGGTTTGTTACTAAAGACTGAGTCATTGTTGTCCATCATTAGATGAATGGATAAAGGAAATGAGGTATTTTCCATAATAGAATGTTATTCAGCCATAAAAAATAAACGGAATCTTGCTATTTGGTACAACATGGATGGACCTTGAGGGCATTGGTGGTGGTTTAGTCACTAAGTCATGTTCAACTCTTGAAACCCCATGGACTGTAGCCCACCAGGCTCCTCACTCAGTCCATGGGATTCTCCAGGCAAGAATACTGGATTCGGTTGCCATTTCCTGTTCCAGTGGATCTTCCTGACTGAGGGATCAAACCTGGATCTCCTGTACTGCAGGCAGATTCTTTGCTGACTAAGCTCCCAGGGAAGACCTTAAGGGCATTATGCTAAGTCAAATAAGTCAGACAAAGAAAGACAGACACCACATGATCTTATTTATATGTGAAATATTAAAAAAAAAAAAAAAGGAAACCCATAGATACAGAGAACAGATTGATGCTTGCCAAAGGTGAGATTGTGTGTGTGTGTGGCAGGTGTGCAAAGCGGGTGAAGGAAATCAAAAGTTACAAACTTCCAATTATAATATCAGTAAGTCATGAGGGTGTAAATTATAGTATGGAAACTATAATTAATAATACCATATTGTATATCTGCAAGCTGCTAAGAGTAAATCTTAAAAGTTCTCTTCACAAGAAAAAATTATAATTATGTATGGTAATAGATGCTAACAAGATTCAGCATGGTGATCATTTTGCAATATATACAAATATATAATCATTATCTTGTACACCTGAAACCTGAAATATAATGGTGGGTGTCAACTATACTTGAATTTAAAAAAAAAAAATGATGAGCTATCGTTGCCAAAGGTAGAAACCAAAGAAGTTAATGAAGAAACTGCTTAAAAGTGCACATTGTGAAATTGCTTTCACTAGATTAAGAAGCAGTACTATACCCTACCGTGTGTAACATAGATAGCTGGTGGGCGGCTGCTGCATAGCCAAGATTGCACAGCCTGGTGCTCTGTGATGCCTTAGATGGAGGGGGGCTGGGGGGCTGGGAGGGAAACAAGAGGGAGGGGATGTGTGTATGTATCAACTGATTCACTTCCTTGTACAGCAAAAACTAACACAGCATTGTAAAGCAATTACACTCCAATAGTAAAATTTTAGAAAGAAACAATAGATGAAATTTTAAAACTGATAATTTTGCCACTTACATCTCAATAAAACAGAAAAAAGAATGAATTTTAAAATTACCTATAAAATTCCTAAATTTAAGCTATTTGCTACTTTAAATGTATATTCTATATCCTTTCTTACTATAGTGAATTATATATTGGACACACAGGGGAAGACAAGGGTAGGAAGAGGATATTTGTGCCACCTGTGATCTCTTTTTCAACATCCTAGATTTCAAAAGAAATTCTAAATTATATTTTTAACAGTTCTTCCAGTACTTTTTTAATATTAAAACATCATTAAACATTTAGTTAATAAAACATTTAAAAATGCCTTTGGTAACGAATCCTGATACAGACACTAGCTTTTTTCTAATAGACTTTAAAAATCTTGTATTTAAATTTAAATATAATCCAATTAAAATAATCTTATCAAAACTGAAAAAAAATTCGACTTTATAGTTTGGGAGATATTCATAATGGTACAAGGGTAAAAGCTATTTAGTAATATTTTACAAACATATTAAGAGATTTGCATTTTGTCTAGGAGGGTTTGACATGATCAAGTCAAAACATCTCTTTCTTATGGAATAACATTCTACTGCCATATCAATACACAGAAACAACCAATGACTTGAGATAATGCTGACATTTATAGTTCCCTTCACTGAAAAGTTTTTTTTTTTTTTTTAGTAAATATCTAATTAAACCTTAGTTGAGGCATTTTACTATTTGAGGGGCATCAGCTAGTGGTCAGAGAAGACACTGGCTGACTTAGATTGGGCTATCACATTAATGCATATTTCCCTTTTAGTGTGTTACTATTTACTGGTAGTGTTGGCAATAGTTCTGCTGCTATTGAAGGTAATTTATTTTTGCTACACATTTCTACTCAGTAGAAGATGTGCATTACTGCCTGAAAACCTTGTAACACTGAAAAGTAGGTATTTGCACACTCTTTTAAAAATGAAAAACTTCATCCAGGAACTAGTAGAAAATCTATCCAAAACAACACAGTAAGAGGTAGATTCAAAATTGAACCTCCAGCTGTACTGGGAACATGTGTGCCTGCTAAGTCACTTCAGTCATATCTGATTCTTTGCAACCCTATGGACTCCTCTGTCCATGGGATTCTCCAGACAAGAATACAGGAGTGGGTTGCCAGACCCTTCGCCAGGGGATCTTCCTGAACCAGGGATCGAACCCACATCTTATTATGTCTCCTGCATTGCAAGTGAGTTCTTTACAACTAACGCCACCTGAGAAGCCCTACTGGGGACATAGCACTAAAAAAATTCAGTGGTGGAGGCCCATGAGAGGAGATTGTTAGGAGAAATGATGGAACTGGAAGATTAAGAATGATTCCACCTAACTTTGCCTCAAAACAAAGGATACCCAAGTTCCCCTTTTAAATTGATTCATTTATGAGTCAACCCAAATTCTGTAAATGAGCTGTGGCCCATAACCTTGAGTTTGCTATCTGTGAGTTTCCAACTGCATAAATCTCTGCCAACGCAATCATAGTGGACAAATCAACATGGTTGCTCCCAAGAAACCAGGGTTAGTCATCATTTCATTCCATCCAGTCCTATGTGCACTTACACATACATCCTTGCAAATATTTGAGTTCTGGGTAAATGTCAGACACTTGGGCACATTCTGTCCTGCCCTGGAGGAACATCTCTCACCTTAGCAGGACAGCACTCAAGAGAAGAGACCCAGACAAACACAGAGCTCATATCCCACATGCCTCCAAATTGTATTTAAACACCTTCTGTCCGTGAAAGGTCAGTTCCACAAAACCCGAATCTTGGAAAATATTTGTCTATAAAGTGTGAACTCTTGAAAAACATAGTTCTCTCTTTCACTGTTACAACCAACTGAATTATTTAGCCAAGGGTCCACATGATGCATTTCTGATACATTGAAATACTTTTTAAGCACAAATTAGTCTGCCTCAAAGTCTTTTCTCAACCAAAAAAAGATTTATGGCATTAATTAAATGAGAAAAATCTATAGGAAACATTTTTGTACCTTTATATTGATTTACCAGCCATTAAAACTACTTTTCATCTTACTAAGTGAGAAATAAAAGACCAATTATAAAGCAGAAAGGATTGATTTTTTTTTAATTGTAATAAACATTTTATTTTTTTAATATACCTTAAAACTTTCTAGGTTAACCATAGTTTACATAATATGTCTCCTCAATTCTGAATCTGAACCTGTGAAACCCTATTTTACTATAAATCACAACCCCAGTTTTTCTTTCCTAGAGAGAAGAAAGAATGAATGGCAATTGGTGAATAAGCCATAAAGTGTTAAAATTTGGGATATTGTTGTCAGGTGTTTCTCCTGAGGAAAGGTTAAAAATGTGACAATTGTGTAAGACTGCTCAGGTCAAGAAACAGGATAAGCTCTTAAATTTATTCACAATCAGGATAATATACATCATATAAACATGAGCTGACCAATACTTTGGTTTCCTTTCTGCCTCTAGAGATGAAGCAAAACCACATTAGAGACGCCAAGGGGAGAAGAAGTACTTCTCCCACCCATTTTCTCTCCTTTCAAAGTCTAGTTAGAAAATTAGCCATCAGTTTTCATCTGGATTCATACCTCCTCTCAACCATTTAGAAAGTTAATATAATCTTTGTAACCTTGAAATTATTCCATAAAAAACAGAAAAGCTAACAAAGTAACCTAAACAAATTAAATAGAACCTATTCTTTTGACATGCAAATGTACTTTAGCTTTGCACCACGGAGGTCTTAGGTTTCATTATTGTTAAAAATGTCAAGCAATATTTTGCCTTCCGGGAGTGTAGGTTTTGTTCCTGTTTTTCAATCTTGCTCAAACCCTCTATTGCATAATGTATGAGGTGCAGCAGCCTTTGGTTGTTGCTTTTTTCTTTTTAAATTACAAGCTATGAACACCACAGAAGCATTTTGCTAAGTAGCTTTGCACATATTGACTTTTGGACATTTATAAAATAAAAATATAAAATGAGAAATCGTTTTTGGATGATTATTGTCTAGTGTGCAATTTACAGGAGTGAAGATAATCTGTCCTCATTAATGGAGCAAGGTGGCCCTTCACCTGCTCAGTTCATGAGCTTTCCTTCCAACTTAGACGGTGCAATCCTCAAACTACTTCATCAAATCCTCTCTCTCTCATTTCTCACCAATACCTGGCACCCTACCTTTTATTGAGAAACCCACTGATTAGAAGTTATATGGACCTAATTTGCTGAAAGCTTGAGTGGTGTATTGGAGAAGGAAATAGCAACCCACTCCAGTATTCTTGCCTGGATAATTCCATAGACAGAGGAGCCTAGCAGGCTACGGTCCATGGGGTTGCACAGTCAGACATGACTGAGTGACTAACAACACTGAGTGATATATAGAAGCCTCCTGCTTTCTCCCTTGCATTACCCTCTGGGGTTCTGTGAGCCTATTGAACTTTCCATGTGTGTATGAAGGTGCTCAGGCTTTTAGGAAGATAATTCCCTTTGTAATAGGAAATATCTGAAGGGCATTCATGGGAGAAATGCAACACAATTCTGGAAAAAAACAAGAGTTGAGAACATGAGATTTACAAATAGATTTAAAAATCATTGTGTTTCATTCAAAAACTTTTCAAAAACACAGATGATCACAGTCAATTTTTTCCTGTCAATGTGTACAGGGTAGTTGTGAAGATCTAAGGAGATAATACATGTTTTAGGGCAGGGCCTGGCCCAGGGAGAGTATACAGTAAATGTTTGATGCAATTATTGATATCAATCTTTTCTTTATATGAATCATTGTAAACTTGTCAAGAGAAGCTGAAATAGAACTTTTTTAAGAAGAGCCCTGATTGAATCAGAAAACATAGGAAAAACAATGATTTAGATTCTAGGACCATAGCTGTGATTAATAGCCAATATGGAAGATAATACTTCATATTCACTAAGACTGCTATAATCAAGAAGACAAAAAAAGTATTGATGTGTATATGAGGTTGAAATCATGTACATTCCTTCAGTTCAGATCAGTTCAGTCACTCAGTCATGGCCAACTCTTTGTGACCCCTTGGACTGCAGCACACCAGGCTTCCCTATCTATCACCAACACCCAGAGCTTACTCGAACTCATGTCCATTGAGTCAGTGATGCCATCCAACCATCTCATCCTCTGTCATCCCCTTCTCCTCCTGCCTTCAATCTTTCCCAGCATCAGGGTTTTTTTCAAATAAGTCAGTTCTTCAAATCAGATGGCTAGAGTATTAGAGTTTCAGTTTCAGCATCAGTCCTTCCAATGAATATTCAGGACTGATTTCCTTTAAGATGGACTGACTGGATCTCCTTGCTGTCCAAGGGACTCTCAAGAGTCTTCTCCAACATCACAGTTCAAAAGCATCAATTCTTCAATGCTCAGCTTTCTTTATAGTCCAACTCGCACATCAATACATAGCTACTGGAAAAATCATAGCTTTGACAATATGGACCTTCATTGATAATGTCTCTGCTTTTTAATGTGCTGTCTAGGTTGGTCATAACTTTGCTTCCAAGGAGCAAGTGTCTTCTAACTTCATGGCTACAGTCACCATCTGCAGTGATTTTGGAACCCCAAAAATAAAGTCCCTCACTGTTTGCATTGTTTCTGCATCTATTTCCCATGAACTGATGGAACCAGATGCCATGATCTTAGTTTTTTAATTGTTGAGTTTTAACCCAACTTTTTCACTCTCCTCTTTCACTTTCATCAAGAGGCTCTTTAGTTCTTCTTTCCTTTTTGCCATAAGTGTGGTGCCATCTGCATATCTGAGGTTATTGATATTTCTCCTGGCAATCTTGATTCCAGCTTGTGCTTCATCCAGTCCAGCATTTCTCATGATGTACTCTGCATATAAGTTAAATAAGCAGGGTGACAAAATAAAGCCTTGATGTTCTCCTTTCCCAATTTGGAACTGGTCTGTTGTTCTACATCTGGTTCTAGCTGTTGCTTCTTGACCTGCATACAGATTTCTCAGGAGGCAGATCAGGTAGTCTGATATTCCCATCTCCTAAAGAATTTTCCATAGTTTGTTGTGGTCCACACAGTCAAAGGATTTGGCATAGTCAATAAAGCAGAAGTTTATTTTTTTCTAGAACTCTCTTGCTTTTCTGATAATCCAATGGATGTTGGCAATTTGATATCTGGTTCCTCTGCCTTTTCTAAATCCAGTTTGAATATATGGAAGTTCACGATTCATGAACTGTTGAAGCCTGGGTTGGAAATTTTGAGCATTACTTTGCTAGTGTGTGAGATGAGTGCAATTGTGCGGTAGTTTGAGCATTCTTCGGCATTGCCTTTCTCTGGGATTGGAATGAAAACTGACCTTTTTTAGTCCTGTGGCCACTGCTGAGTTTTCCAAATTTGCTGGCATATTGAGTGCAGCACTTTCACAGCATCATCTTTTAGGATTTGAACTAGCTCAACTGGAATTCTATCACCTCCCCTAGCTTTGTTGGTAGTGATGCTTCCTAAGGCCCACCTGACTTTGCATTCCAGGATGTCTGGCTCTAGGTGAGTGTTCACACCATCGTGGTTATCTGGGTCATGAAGATCTTTTTTGTATAGTTCTTTTGTGTATTCTTGCCACCTCTTTTTAACATCATCTGCTTCTGTTAGGTCCATACCATTTCTGTCCTTTATTGTGCCCATCTTTGCATGAAATGTTCCCTTGGTATCTCTAATTTTCTTGAAGAGATCTCTAGTCTTTCCCATTCTGCTGTTTTCCTCTATTTCTTTGCACTGATCACTGAGAAAGGCTTTCTTGTCTCTCCTTGCTATTCTTTGGAACTCTGCATTCAAATGGGTGTATTTTCCTTTTCTCCTTTGCCTTTTGCTTTTCTTCTTTCTCAGCTATTTTTAAGGTCTCCTCAGACAACTATTTTGCCTTTTGTTCAATTCTTTTTCTTGGGTATGGTCTTGATCACTGCCTCCTGCACAATGTCACGAACCTCCATCCATTGTTCTTCAGGCACTCTGTATTCCTAGCAGGGTTGTAAAATGCTACAGCTCGTTAGAAAACAATTTGGCAGTTCCTCAAAATGCTAAATAGAGTTCTCCCTATGACTCAGCAACTCCACTTCTAGGTATAGAGAAATGAAGTGAAAGAGAAGTGAAAATATATATCTGCTGTCTGCACAAAAACTTTTACTCTAATACTCATAACTGCATTATTTATAATAGCTCCAAAGTCAAAACAACCCAGATGCTAACCAATTGATAAGTAGATAAACAAAATAGAGTATCTCTATTATGTTGGCATATGAAAAGAGTACAGTATCTATGTGTTTTACAACATGGACGAAACTTGGAAATGTTGTAAGTGAAAAGAAGGAAAGAAGGAAGTAAGGGAGAGAGAGAATAAAGGGGGAGTAATGATATATAATTGCACATACACTAATGTGAACTGCACATATAAAAATACATAATTACATATATATGGAAAATTGTTTTTGCAGAAAGCAGTACATTGGGCTACAGAAAAAAAAAATAAAAAATTATGTGGAATTTCAAGAAACAAGGACAAATAGGTGATGAAAATAATTTAAAAAGAATCTCCTAATAGCCCTCAAATGGCCTCAGAGTAATCACTTTCTCAGGTATTCCCCTGCTTGTTCTTGCTCTAAGCACATGTTCTGTTTCTGATTTCATTCTTACTCAGAATTAAAGTGTCACTGGCTGCTGCCATGATCCTGACAATATAGACTTGCCTTTCTCTTTCAGAAGCTAAGAAATACTCTGGTATAGCTGGAATCTTGGTTCCTTAGGGCAAGAAAATGTGTCTGGACTTCCAGGCTGAAGGCCTCAGAAGACCTGCAGTTCAGACCCAACCCTCTCAACTCCCCATTTCTCCCACCTCCACCCCAGAAAACTGGGACAGAGCATGTCTGCGGGCCTGTGCCGTCTCCTTCCCAGTCCCTAGCGGACACAGCACAGCAGGAGAGGTTGTTGATGGACTTTCTATGTCTCAAGTACAAAAATGGCTCCCAAGGCTGAGGGCAAAGAAGGAAGGTTGAAGGCTGTTGTAGTAATCCAGGCAGGACATATCGGAGGTGATAAATCCTTTACTGTGAGTGTGTGTGGCGTGGGGGTGGAGGCGGGCGGGGGCGGGGATGACACTCAAAACCAGAGCCATGTGTGACCAGTAGGTGTCAGTGATTAAGTTAGAAACAGGGAGGAGGCAAGAAGTCCTCTAGCTTGAATGACTAATGAGATGGTGATTCCACTAATGAGATGGTGAGGTGTGAGGAGGATGTGCTTTCTGGAATCCCATGGAGGGCATATGGAGTCAGAGGAGCCTGCAGGACCTTGGGCTGAGAGTTAGCAGCAGCAGCTAGAATTCTGAGTGGAGACAACCTTTTAAAACCACTCCTTTTTTTTGGAAATAGCAAAAATACAGCATTCAAAGCCAGAATGTGGAAGGAATGCATGACCTGATATATGAAAAGATGAAATCTTACACAATTAGAAGAGGGTGAGGGAAATTGAAGAGAGGAGAGAGATAACCTCTTAAACAAAGGCTTTAGGCCAACTAGGAATTCAAATGTCAAGTAAGCTGCCATGACAGGCTCTAAAACAGCAGCACTGACCAGAGATTGGTAGACAGTCAGTGACATTAGTACTAAAGATACAGTTGAATATCCACACATTGTAGCTATATTTGCACACATAGAGAAAAGCCACCATCAGCACTGGCATCTTGAAAAACAAGAGCTTAATGAATCACAAATGTTTGACACAGTCAGACGTCAATGACTAAAGTCTGGAACAGAGAAAAATAATGAGCAAATACAAGGTTAGTCATTTATTATCAGTTGGAGAGTCTGCTTGCAGTCATAAATGGCCATTATTAAATTTAAAAAAGCTTTATTTTCCTTGTATATTAATTTTATACATTTCACTACAGGAACACAATTAGTTTGTATTTCTACAGTTAATCAAAAAGATGAGACAATTAAAGTAACTTTTGAAAAACAGTCTAACCATGTTCTTAATACATTAACTTACTGAATGTTCTTCCCTCAGTCAGTTTGTTAATTTACTGTATGTTGTTTTCAGCTATAGACATTAACTGAAGTTTCATATTTATTTGAAACACTTTTAAAGCACTACCTAATGATGCTAAGTATTTTTCCCTTAAATCAAGATTTGTTGGATGTTACTCAAATTTCTCAACCCTAAGATGAAAGAGCAAAGTACATCTATGGAGACCAGTTTGTAGCTCTTCTATATCTTTATTAAAATAATGTTCAGACACCATTTTTAGATTTCCAAACAACATACATACTCAAGCCCAATTTGTTCCCTCTTATCATCATATAAAGTTATAAATAATGCATTTAAGACTATTTTTGGATGGTTTTGCTTTGACTTTACCAGTAAATTGATTATCTCCTATAATGTCACTGCCATGCCAGTTCTCTTTCTAAAAATAAATTTCTTTTCAGGATAAAGAAAAGATCAGATCTCTCTGGCTTAATGTTAATAGAAGGCAGAGGGTCAGTGCAATCTTGGTAAGAAAAGAAACTCAATTTTCAATGCTCAGTAAGAGAAAGTGGGAGATTATTTCACATTGTAAGTATGATTATCATATATTTAGTATACAAATCATATCCATTGTGTAATGCACAAATACTGTTAGGAATCACCAGTTTTCCTCTCACTGAGAAATCACAAGTTAATCTTTGGTGCTTTATTTGCTCCCAATCAGACATAATACCATGATCTGGATTTGTAAGTTGTGTCAGAAAAGCCAACTTTGAAACCAACTCATTCAGAAGGTAAATAAGCTTGCCTTTCCAAGGACTTTGTTTTCAAGATATTTACAAAGGTACAAAGTATTATGAATGGTGTAACATTATTTACTCAAGTTGGTCCATATCAATCTGCTGTTTGCCAAAAGATAAATGAATGACAAGATGTCCATATGTGGTGAGATAGAAGAAATAGAAATAAAATAAGATAAGAGACTGAGAGAGAGTGATAGACAAGAAACTAGAAGCTTGACCAAAACATTGACATTCAAGCATATAGGCAGATACCTTAATTGTCTTTTTTATTCTATTTTTAGGTTAGTTCTGTGGGCTTCCCTGGTGGCTCAGATGGTAAAGAATCTGCCTGAAATGCAGGAGACCTGGATTTGATCCCTGGGTTGGGAAGATTCCCTGGAGAAGGAAATAGCAACCCACTCCAGTACTCTTGCCTGGAGAAACTCAGGGAGAAATGACTCTGGTGGGCTAGTCTATGGGGTCGAAAAGAGTCAGACATGATTGAAGCAACTTAGCAGACATGCACATGGAGAGTGTTAAGAATTAGAAAAAAGAGTTTGATACTGATCTTCACATATTAATTATGTGTCTTTAGGCAGGTTATTTGGAGAAGGCAATAGCACCCCATTCCAGTACTCTTGGCTGGAAAATCCCATGGAAGGAGGAGCCTGGTAGGCTGCAGACCATGGGGTTGCTAAGAGTCGGACACAACTGAGCGACTTCACTTTCACTTTTCACTTTCATGCTTTGGAGAAGGAAATGGCAGCCCACTCCAGTGTTCTTGCCTGGAGAATCCCAGGGACAGGGGAGCCTGGTGGGCTGTCGTTTGTGGGGTCGCACAGAGTTGGACACGACTGAGGTGACTTAGCAGCAGCAGCAGGCAAGTTATTTAAGTTCTCTAAGACTCTCCTTCCCCCTTTCTAGAAAGGGAATACAAAAAGATTTCTCATAAGATTATTATGAAAATATATGTACAATCTATAAATTATAGCCCAGAATATGAAATAAACAGGCCTTGTTCTACTTTATTTCAACAAATATATATTGACACCTTTTCCAATGTAGTCCTTCATGATTACTGTTGGTTGCAACGGTGGTGATCTTTGTTTCTTAGACAGTAGGTACAAGATTACTTTCAGAACAATTTATCTCCATGTCTAGACCTTGTCTGCTTCTAAACTATGCTTGGCCCATCTTCTGTCTGCTTCTCAATAATAGGTGGTTTCGTTTCTGCATATTAATATCATGATTTGTCAGGATTTGTGGAGGATAAAGTGTTTCTTCTAAGTGGGTTGATGTCTTATTTGAATCAAACAATGAATAACAAAGAAGTGGACTGCATGGTGTGGTTTATCATTCTTAATATCTGAGCATCTCACAGCAATCCCTCCATGGTTTGGTATCACCCTCATTGCTTCCTGTCTCTTGAAAGTAATAATATTCCACACATCTACAATGACATACATTTGGGGGTCTTAAAGTAACCTTCTTGAGTCTTTTTTAGTGAACCACTTTACTCTCTCCTTTTAAATGTTCTTAAAAATCTCCATACCATGCAAAATCACACAATAAATGCCACAGGGCTTATGGGGGAAGCAGGGTTAGAGGCACAAGATTCATAAACTTCATGAGTGCAAAAATGATGTATACAAAAACTAAGAAACCAGTGGCAGTTTCACATATATTAAATTCTTCAGTCAAGAGCAGAGGCATTCTGAGAAATACCCACAACTAGTTAAAGATGAGCCTTACTTCAGCCATTAAATGGAGAAGCAGAAGCCATAGTCTACATCTGAGACAAGCAGCGCTGCATCATGCCACTCTTTATTTCCCTCTTGGTTTCATTTCTAGAGTCAACCTGAGGCAAATAATAAAGCAGATCTTGCATTGCCTTTGTCCCCCACTCTCACTCTCCCCTCCCTCACCCTCCACATTCCAGCTGTCTTCCTCTGGGCCTCTCACAATGCCCTTCTTTCTGAGCCCCACTTCTTTTCTCCTGTTAAATTTTCACTGCTCTTAGCTGCACAAACCTCCCTTTATTTTTCTGTATCTTGACCTCATCTCAGGTTTCATGCCAAGGGTCATGACTGATGACAACTGTGTCATAAATAGGATCAGTTAGAGGTTAACCCAGTAAAATTGGGTTTCTATCTATTATTTGCTGTTTTAGTATGTCCCTGGGGAGGTGACTTTACCTCTATAAGCTCCAGTCACACCATCTCCAAAATAAATACAACCACCTTTCAGGGTTGCTTTGAGGATAAAAGAATCTATGTAAAAGCCTGGTACATCACAAGTGCTAAAATAAATGCTTTCATTTCCCCTGTACTTAGAATTTTTTGCAGAAACAAAAAGGACTTGGACATTAAAAGTTTAGTTCTACCCTCTGTAGGCTTATACAAGTATCAAAAGAAAGACAAAGAAAGAAGTTAATTGATGTCTGGAACAGGTTCTGAGACCTCAACTTTAAAGATTTCAGGTTTGCTTTCAGATTAGAGGTGATGTGGCATGTGATTAAGGTCTCAGACTTATTAAAACAAACAACAAAACACCAGACAACCCTGACTTTGGCACTATTAGCTGAGTTGCCGTCAGCAAGTTACTTAAACTCTGTTTCATCTGTCTGTGTATGTGTGTGTTGTTCACAAGAATTAAATGAGATAACATTTAAGTGCTTAGGTCAGTGTCTGGTTTATATGAGATATGTATTTTTATTTTTGCTATTTTTATGGTGATAAGGAAGATGGCAATGATGGAGTTGGTGATAAGAATGTCATGAAGTGTTAAAAAAAATAAGTACCAAGATTCCAAGAAGGCTTAATGGTGTTTACAAATATTTTAGTGAAGAACCTTATTGCTGCCATTGCTATGGACATTTACTCAGACCATTGATACAAAATGCTTTGTGTGAATTTACTTCTCTACCACAGGATAACTAGATCTATCATCAGCTAACACAAAATGAGTTAAATATTATTAAAGTTATCAGAGTAATTCACTGTGAAGAATACTAAGTGTAATGCTTGTTTCAATGTTGTGCATAGTAAATTTAATCATGGGTAACTTCCAAATATTTACTGTGTTCCCCAGAAACTTCACTTGAAATGCAATCCCCCCAAAATGACAGTACAGAGGACAAAGCAGTTGAACCTTTATAGTAGTTATTTCTAAAACAGTTCATCTTTAGGGAGGGCACAGGGAAGATTTCCAATGCAAACTGATTACTAGAGTAGATGTATATTAACTTCAGGAACATAGAACAGGTCTCCAGTCCATCTTCAGGATCCTGAACATTCCTGTTTCACCCATAAAATATGATGTTGCATCATCGGCTTTTAGAGCTCATAAAAAGTGTACACAAAAGCACATCTAGGTAAGTCACAGCCCCAAACTCCCTACCTCGTGAATTTTTAAATCTGAGTAATATAACTGGAAAAATATGGATTTGTATAAATATTACATTTCATTTAATTTTATTCCCTCCACCTTAACTAGATATATCTTACCTACTAAATACCTCTCTCTTAAGTTGCATTTCCTAAAGCTGACTTTCTAAATTAGATTTTTCTACTCATGAAAATGTTTACAAATTGAGGAATTATTTATGCTTAAGATTCTCTTCATGTACCTGGCATCTTCCCAGACCTCTAGGAAAATCATCTATTTGAAGTAATGTTCTAGCTTCTGTGGCTCAGAATTACAAGCAGCTTGCCTGTTACCACCTAACCCTCTATCTGGCAGAGGGTTCAGTATGCCTCAGAATGGCACAGCTGACTTTCAGCCCTCAACCTGCAGCAGTCAAGTGATGTTAAGTCAGCTCTCTGTTTTCCTCTTCCCTTTTGGCAACTGGGCATGGCAGAGAGCTTAAATAGCAACCCCACTTTTGCCAGGAAGATGCTAGTGGATAGAGATAGGAGCTAAATTTCAACCTGATCCATTTAAAATGAAGCAGCACCACATTTTTGCCAGTGGGATGGGGGGCGGCGCAGCAGAAAGTTGTACGCATGTGTTCACCTAGCATCCACCACACCTCAACAGGGTTAATGTAAAATTCAGAATCTCCTAGTATCCAAACTATACATGATACAATTAAAAAAGTCATTCATCAAAGTCCAGGAAAATCACAACTTAGGTGAAAAAAGGTCATCAATAGATGCCAACATTGAAATGAATCAGATGTTAAAACTATCTGACAATGTTTTTAAAGCAGCCATCATAAAAATGCTTCAATGAACAACAATTAACTTGAAATTAATGAATAAGTAGAGCATTTCAGTCAAACATTATGTTATAAAAAAGAACCAAACAGAAGTCCCAGGATTGAAAAATGCAAAAGAAAAAGAAAACAAAATAAAACTGGCTGGATGGGCTACAAGGTAAAGTAGAAATGATAAAGGACAGAAGCAGTGAACTTGAGGATAGAACAATAGAACTTACCAAGTCAGAGTAAAAAAGTAAAAAGTAGATCATAAAAAATAGAGTAAAAGGACCTGTATAGGATAAAAAAAAGAGCTAATATTCAAATCATCAGTCTTAGTAGTAGAGGAGAGAGAGAGAATTAGACTGAAAATGTATTAGAAAAAATAATGGCTGAAAACTCCAAATATAGTGAAATACATAAACCTACAGATTCAAGAATCTAAGTGAGCTACAAATAGAATAAACTCAAAGGTAATAAACAAACTCTGAAAGCAAAAGACAAAAAAATTCTTGATAGAAGTCAGAGAAAACTGGCAAGTCATGTGTGTGTTGCTCATGTCCGATTCTTTGTGACCCCATGGACTGTAGCCCACCAGGCTCCTCTGTCCATGAGGATTCTCCATGCAAGAATACTGGAGTGGGTTGACATGCCCTCTTCCAGAGTGTCTTCCCAACCCAAGGGATGAACCCAGGTCTCCCACATTGCAGGCAGATTCTTTATCATCTGAGCCACCAGGAAAGCACAAGAATACTGGTGTGTGTAGCCTATCCCTTCTCAAGGGGATGTTCCTGACCCAGAAATTGAACCAGGGTGTCCTGCATTGCAGGCAGATTCTTTATTAGCTGGGTTACCAGGGAAGCCCCCACATCATGTATAGGGAAACCCTAATTAGAAGAACAGAGGATTTTATATCTGAAATCACATATGCCAGAATGTTACAGAATATTTTTCAAGTACTGAAAGAGTAAAACTATCAGCCATGATTTCTATATCTGGTAAAAATATCCCTCAGAAATGCAGGGAATATTAACATGTAATCAGATAAAAGAATACTGAGAATTTGCTGCTAGCATAACTACCCTCAGTGAAAGGCTAAAGAAGTTCTCCAAGTAGAGAGGAAGGGACAGTAGAAGGCATGGAATTTCAGAAAGGAAAGAACATTAGGAAGGGCAAAACTTCGGGTAAATATAATGTATGGATGTGAGAGTTGGACTGTGAAGAAAGCTGAGCACCAAAAAATTGATGTTTTTGAACTATGGTGTTGGAGAAGACTCTTGAGAGTCCCTTGGACTGCAAGGAGATCCAACCGGTCCAGGAGATCAGTCCTGGGTGTTCATTGGAAGGACTGATGCTGAAGCTGAAACTCCAATACTTTGGCCACCTCATGTGAAGAGTTGACTCATTGGAAAAGACCCTGATGCTGGGAGGGATTGGGAGCAGGAGGAGAAGGGGATGACAGAGGATGAGATGGCTGGATGGCTTCACCAACTCGATGGACATGGGTTTGAGTGAACTCCGGGAGTTTGTGATGGACAGGGAGGCCTGGCGTGCTGCGATTCATGCGGTCGCAAAGGGTCGGACACAACTGAGCGACTGAACTGAACTGAACTGAATCTACTTCTCATAAGCTTATTGAATAATATTTGATTATTGAAACAAGAATGTAATGTCATATGTCAGCATATGACATATTGCTCAATCTATGTAGAGGATATATGATTATAGAATAAATAACATAAAATACTTATATTATTAAAGTGGGGAGAATACAGAGATCCAAAGAACAGTAAGGTTTCTACACTTCACTCAAAATGGTAGAAGCACATTTAAACTTTATGAGTAAAGCAAAGCAAAGATTTAACCACTTCCACAGATAAAGTGAGGTTTAAAGATGTTTTATACTTGCCAAAGTCATCTTTCTATATATACAAGGTTTCTGTTTTTCTGAGTTGTCAGGAATAAGTCAGTGGGATCTGAATAGCAGAGTATTTTCCCCCAAGACAAAAAGACAACCCTCAGAATGGGAGAAAATATTTGCAAACAAAGCAACTGACAAAGGATTAATATCCAAAATATACGAACAACTCATGAAGCTCAATATCAACAAAACAAATAACCCAATCAAAAAATGGGTGGAAGATCTAAACAGACATTGCTCCAAAGAAGACATACATGGTTAACAAACACATGAAAAGATGCTCAACATCACTAATTATTAGAAAAATGCTAATCAAAACTACAGTGTGGTATCAGACCCCTCAGAATGACCATCATTAAAAAAATCTACAAACAATAAATGCTGGAGGGGGTTTGAAATAAAGGGACCCCTCTTGCACTGTTGATGGGAATGTAATTTTGATGCAGCCACTATGGAGAACATTATGGAGGTTCCTTAAAAAACAAACAAACAAACAAAAAAACTCCTTAAAATAGAACTATCATATGACCCAATAATCCCATTACAAGGCATATACCCAGAAAAAAACAATTTAAAAAGACACATGCACCTTAGTGCATGCACGTGCAACACTGTTTACAATAGCCAGGACATGGAAGCAACCTAAATGTCCATCAACAGAGGAATGGACCACAAAGTATATACAATGGAACATTATTTCAGTCATAAAAGGAGCAAAATTAGGTCATCTGCAGAGTCGTGGATGGACCCAGAGACTGTCATATAGAGTGAAGTAAGTCAGAAAGATAAAAACATATCATATATTAACACATACATGTTGTATCTAGAAAAATAGTATAGTTGATCTTATTTGCAAGACAGAAATAGAGACACAGATGTAGAGAACAAATGTATGGATACCAAGGGAGGTAGAGGGTAGTGGGATAAATTGGGAGATTGGGATTGACATATATATGCTATTAATATTATGTGTATAATAGGTACAGGGAACCCTACTCAGTACTCTGTGTTGTCCGAAATGGAAAGGAAATCCAAAAAAGGGGATATATGTATGCATATAGCTGATTCTCTTTGCTGTAAAGTAGAAACTAACACAACATTGTAAAGAAACTATACTCCAATAAAAATTAATTAGAAAACAAAAAGAGGTTTAGAACGTTCTGGAGTGATAGAAACTAAAACAGCATTTTATAATGGTTGCACAGCTGTTTGAATTTACTAAAACTCATAGAACTCTACACTTGAAATGGACATGTTCTGTGGTTATGTACACTATACCTCAATATTACTATTGAAAAAGATGATTAGTGTAACATGCTAGAAAAGTAAAAATTAAAGGGCAAAAGTAAAGTTCTTCTGAATTCATTCCTATAGCTCATAGAGACATGTTCTATGTTGTAGAGATTCACTGTAAGAAGTCTAGTAAGAATTCACTGTAAGATTCTAGTAAGACTGGAGAGGCCCATTTCTGTAGATTTTTGTCTGGGCTTGATTACAGTGCCAGATTTGTCTTGTTAAAAATTCTGTTTGCCTCTTTCAATTGGAAAGGAAATGATTATATACACATATTTTCATTTTAAAATGTGATAGTTTTTCTTCTCCATCTATGTAGAAAGAACAGATAATTAGAATGAAATCATCTTTGAAGTTTCACTCTAGAGTCTATCTTCTTGCTCCTTATTTGTATCAATACTGCAAAGGATTATATATGAAGGAAATTATATTCACCATTTACATAAAAGGCAATTTTTAGCTGATGGCTGTGCAGGTACAATTAACTCCTCTAATATTAAGGGTAAAATGTGGTTTTTTTATTATGCTTATATTCCATTAGAATAGTTATGGTTGAACACTTCCTTCTATAACTTTATTTTACGTCAATAATACAGTACTGAAAAACATTCCTTGTGGTAAGGGGAGTTGTCTGAGTAAAAATTTAAGCAGAAATCTAGGTCATGAAATCAAAGACATGGACTTTATTTTTAGGGGTAAAGGGAAGATGTCTTGCATAAATCAGGACAAAAAAGTCAGCATAATGCCCTTTAAGGCATATCATTATTATATTTTTATTACTATTACATAATTTTAAAAACTAATATGATTAGTGGGACACAAAATAGCAACAATGGAAGAAACGGAGTTTAGAAACAGTTGAATGCTGGTGAATCACACTTTCTGAACTGGCGCTTCTGAGCATCTTATCTGGATAAAGCGGAATTAGTAACACGGTTCCCTTAAGGATTCAATAGACATGATGGATTTTAAGGTATGTATTACAACACTAAGTTGGAACAACAATTATTTCTTTTGAAATTATTTTAAACTCTAATCCTAGGGACGTTAGTTTTGCATAATAAAAGTCTTCCCTGAGTAGTGAGTGATAATAAAAAGCTGTTTTAACCAAGGCATTTGAATATTCTTATGATGGGTAATTAGCCTTCTCATTCCCCTAGACTACCTGTTTTTGCCCATGAATGAGGTTTTCTAAAAGGCAATAGGAAAGTTAAGATCTTGTGGTAGAAATGCAAATCCTTTTAATGACTGAGTGAATGTCAAAAGTAGTACAGAGGTTCTTCTTTTTTTTTTTTTTTTAAGATTTTTTTGATGTGGAACATTTGAAAAGTATTTATTGAATTTGTTACAACACTGCTTCTGTTTTATGTTTTGTTTGTTTGTTTGTTTGTTTTGGCCCCAGTCATGGGGGATCTTAGCTCTATGACCAGGGATTGAACCCACATCCCCTGCATTGGAAGGTGAAGCCTTAACGGCCAGTGAAGTCCCAGTATGGAGGTGCTTTAAAGAAACTAAAGCCAAGTGCTAATGGCCAAAGTCTTATAACCACCAGTGCTTTCCAGCTATGGCTGAGGTTCAGTTCTGCTTCCACAAAGGTATAGATAAGTCAATCTCAAAAATACTTCATCTCCATTTACAAATGAATAAACTAAGAATTTATTAACTAAGGTTTAATTAATGTGCCCAAGTCCATACGTGAGCTTCCCAGGTGGTGCTTGTGGTAAAGAACCTGCCTGCCAACGCAGGAGACTTAAGAGATATGAGTTCGATCCCTGGGTGGGAGGAAGAAGATCCCCTGGAGGAGGGCATGGCAACCCACTGCAGTATTCTCACCTGGAGAGCCCATGGACAGAGCAGCCTGGCAGGCTACAGTCAATAGGGTCACAAAGAGTCAGACACAACTGAAGCAATTTAGCATGTACACACACAAAAGTCCATACAATTAGTAATTGAAAGATATGCATTTGGTTTAGATTCTGCCGAGGAAGCACTAAATCTATTTTCTTTTCACTCCCCTGTACCAGACCCCAAAACCAGACATTATTTCTATACAGCTGAGCCTTCAATATTGTTATTTACCTTTATGTAATGATCGAGCCTTAACCCAAGAGCTAATTCCTCTTCTTTGACCTCACCGAAGCCTTTGACTGTGTAGATCACAACAAACTGTGGAAAATTCTTAAAGAGATGGGAATACCAGACCATCTGACCTGCCTCCTGAGAAATCTGTATGCAGGTCAAGAAGCAACAATAGACTGTTTACAAATTGGGAAAGGAGTAGATCAAGGCTGTATTTTGTCATGCGTTTATTTAACTTATATTCAGAGTACATCATGTGAAATGGAGGTCTGGATGAAATACAAGCAGGAATCAAGATTGCTGGGAGAAGTATAAATAACCTCAGATAATGCAGATGACACCACGCTTATGGCAGAAAGTGAAGAAGAACTAAAGAGCCTCTTGATGAAAGTGAAAGAGGAGAGTGAAAATGTTAGCTTAAAACTTAACATTCAGAAAACTAAGATTATGGCATCCAGTCCCATCACTTCATGGCAAACAGATAAAGAAACAATGGAAACAGTGACAGACTGTATTTTGGGGGGCTCCAAAATCACTGCAGATGGTGACTGTGGCCATGAAATTAAAAGACGCTTGCTCCTTGGAAGAAAAGTTATGACCAACCTAGACAGCATATTAAAAAGCAGAGACAAGATCAATGGAACAAAATAGAAAGCCCAGAGATAAATCCACGTACCTATGGACACCTTATCTTCGACAAAGGAGGCAAGAATATACAATGGAAAAAAGACAACCTCTTTAACAAGTGGTGCTGGGAAAACTGGTCAACCACTTGTAAAAAAATGAAACTAGAACACTTTCTAACACCATACACAAAATAAACTCAAAATGGATTAAAGATCTGAATGTAAGACCAGAAACTATAAAACTCCTAGAGGAGAACATAGGCAAAACACTCTCTGACATAAATCACAGCAAGATCCTCTATGACCCACCTCCCAGAATATTGGAAGTAAAAACAAAAATAAACAAATGGGACCTAATGAAACTTAGGAGCTTTTGCACAACAAAGGAAACTATAAGCAAGGTGAAAAGACAGCCTTCAGAATGGGAGAAAATAATAGCAAACGAAGCAACAGACAAAGGATTAATCTCAAAAATATATAAGCAACTCCTGCAGCTCAATTCCAGAAAAATAAATGACCCAATCAAAACATGGGCCAAAAATCTAAACAGACATTTCTCCAAAGAAGACATACAGATGGCTAACAAACACATGAAAAGATGCTCAACATCACTCATCATCAGAGAAATGCAAATCAAAACCTCAGTGATGTACCATTACACTCCAGTCAGAATGGCTGCTATCCAAAAGTCTACAAGCAATAAATGCTGGAGAGGGTGTGGAAAAAAGGGAACCCTCTTACACTGTTGGTGGGAATGCAAACTGGTATAGCCACTATGGAGAACAGTGTGGAGATTCCTTAAAAAACTGGAAATAGAACTGCCATATGACCCAGCAATCCCACTCCTGGGCATACACACTGAGGAAACCAGATTTGAAAGAGACAAGTGTACCCAATGTTCATTGCAGCACTGTTTATAATAGCCAGGACATGGAAGCAACCTTGATGCGCATCAGCAGACAAATGGATAAGAAAGCTGTGGTATATATACACTATGGAATATTACTCAGCCATTAAAAAGAATTCATTTGAATCAGTTCTAGTGAGATGGATAAAACTGGAGCCCATTATACAGAGTGAAGTAAGCCAGAAAGATAAATACCAATACAGTATACTAATGCATATATATGGAATTAGAAAGATGGTAATGATAACCCTATATGCAAGACAGAAAAAGAGACACAGATGTATAGAACAGACTTTTGGACTCTATGGGAGAAGGCGAGGGTGAGATGATCTGAGAGAACAGCATTGAAACATGTATATTATCAAGTGTGAAACAGATCACCAGTCCAGGTTGGGTGCATGAGACAAGTGCTCGGGGCTGGTGCACTGGGATGACCCAGAGGGATGGGATGGGGAGGGAGGTGGGAGGGGGGTTCAGGATGGGGAACATATGTAAATCCATGGCTGATTCATGTCAGTGTATGGCAAAAACCACTACAATATTGTAAAGCAGTTAGCCTCCAACTAATAAAAATAAATGGAAAAAAATAATAAAAAGAGAGACATTATCAATGAAGGTCCATATTATCAAAGCTATGGTTTTTTCGGTGGTCATGTATGGATGTGAGACTTGTACTATAAAGAAAGCTGAGCACTGAAGAATTGATGGTTTTGAACTGTGTTGTTGGAGAAGACTCTTGAGAGTACTTTGGACTGCAAGGAGATCCAACCAGTCAATCCTAAAGGAAGTCAGTCCTGAATATTCAGAAGGACTGATGCTGATGAGTTGGTGATGGACATGGAGGCCTGATGTGCTGCAGTCCATGGTGTCACAAAGAGCTGGACACGACTGAGTGACTGAACTGAACTAAACTGATGCTGAAGCTAAAATTCCAATACTTTGACCACCTGAGGCAAAGAACTGACTCACAAAGAACTGACAGGCAAAGACCCTGATGCTGGGAGAGTTTGAAGGTGGGAGGAGAAGGGGATGACAGAGGATGAGATGGTTGGATGGCATCACCAACTCGATGGACATGAGTTTGAGTAAACTCTGGGAGTTGGTGATGGACATGGAAGTCTGGCATGCTGCAGTCCATGGGGTCTCAAAGAGTCAGATATGACTGAGCAACTCAGCTGAACTGAACTGAATTCCTCTCCTAGCCTTCTACCTTGGGCAAAACATCCCCTAGATTTTGGTGATGTTCAAAGGAGAGAAGACCAGATAAGTTCTTAAATGGCTTTCATGAACCAGATGAAGGTGGAACCAGATGACAGTTGGGCATCTTCATTTCTCAGTAATGTGAGAATGTGAAACAGATGTCAGATTACTGAGTGGTTTGGAATGCCAGGCCTCAGAACTGCCAGCTAGCCAACCTTTGGTTGGAAAGTTCGGGGCAAGAGCAAGAAGTAGATATTCATAAACCCACACTCCACCATTACCATCGGCCCACTGACCAGGTCACCCAAGAAGACACTGACTTTCCTTCACACAGAAGAGACCAATCAGGAGACAGTCACTCTTAAACACAAAGAACCATCTGCCCCACCATGCCATTTAGAAAATACCTGACACAAAGAAAACCAGACCAACTATTTTGAAAAATTAAAGTAAAACACATTAAAAAAAAAAAAACACCCACAAAGGGGCATCTATCTGCCAGAGGTGTAATAGTACCTTTTTGTATAGAAAGCACTGCCCAGCCTTTTTGTGAGCTCTTGAGACACCTTCTCAAGGCAATATTGAATATTATCCATGATATAGACTTAGTCGTCTTAGTATTGTTTGAAACAACTGAATTTACACATGTTGGCTGTGATAGGTTACATTTTGATGGGGCTTGGGATCTTCAAGTTTTTGTTGCAGACCTATCTTACCTGCAAGCTCATGAAGACATTCAGAGGGACTATCTTGGAAAACATATTATTATAAATGTATGTTGTCCCTTCGTTGTTGTTCAGTCATCTAGTTGTGTACAACACTGTCACCAAGTGGACTGCAGCATATCAAGACTCCCTGTCCTCACCATCTCCTGGTGTTTGTTCAAGTTCATGTTCATTGCATTGATGATGCCATCCTGCCATCTCATCCTCTGACGCTCTCTTCTTCTGCCCTCAATCTTTTCCAGCACCAGGGACTTTTCCAATGAGTCATCTATTTGCATCAGGTGACCAAAATACTGGAACTTCAGCTTTAGCATCAATCCTTCCAGTGAATATTCAGGGTTTATCTCCATTAAGATTGACTGGTTTGAGTTCCTTGCTGTCCAAGGAACTTTTTAGGAGTCTTCTGCAGCACCACAGTTTGAAGACATCAATTCTTTGGCATTCTGCCTCCTTTATAGTCCAGCACTCACAACTGTACATGACCAGTGGGAAGACCATAGCCTTGACTATATGGACCTTTGTCAGCAAAGTAATGTCCCTTAACCTTAACTTACCCCCAACTCTAGAAAAGACATCCCCAGCCTTATGGGAACAGAGCTACAAGAGATATGAGATTGTTGCCAGTTGGTGTAGGCATCTGATGTAGGCATGCCTATTGATGGAGGCATCAAAATTCTATAGAAATCAAATTTTGAGAGAAGAAAAAAGCAGAGAGAATAAAGTTGATAGAGAAGAGAAAGGAGCACAAGAACAGAAGCAAAAAAATGACTAAAGGGCATCAGAGACTCAGAGAGGAGTGTGTGTGTGTTCTAAGTTGCTTTAGTCATGTCCAACTCTTTGTGACCCCATGGATTGTAGCCTGCTAGGCTCCTCTGTCCATGGGATTCTCCAGGCAAAAATACTGCAGTGGGTTTCCATTTCCTACTCCAGGGGATCTTCCCAACCCAGGGATCAAACCCATGTCTCTTATGTCTCCTGCATTAGCCATCGGGTTCTTTACCACTAACACCACCAGAGAAGTAGAGACTGGTAAATTGGGATAGAAATGAATACCCTTTAGGAGAGATCAGAAACAAAGAGAAGGAGTGACTATTTTTATCTCCTTATAGTTTTCGACCTTCTAATTCCATACCTGTGAGATTTCCAAACACACTGTATCCTTAAAATAACCCCCATCCCCATGTCCTACCCTTTCAGGCCCTTTATATCCCAAAGACAAGAGCATGTCCTCTTCTGCAAAAGCCACAAATTCAGGGTCCCACCCCTTCCCAGAGAAGTCTATTTAATCTTTGCCAAAATTCTTTGGAGTAAATATTAGCATTCTCCCCATTGTTAGGGTACCCATGAAATAAATCTTGCAAACCAAAAATAGTGAACATGGGCATAAACTAAGAATGTCCCTAGCAAAGCAGAGAATGGAGTAACAAGATTCATTACCATTGCAGAAGAGGAGTTTCAGAGGACATATGATTCCTTGATGATCTGACCAAGTCAAGGTATCAGGAGGCTCAGATCAGGTATTTCCATTTTGCCTCTGAAGCTTCTGACTCCTTCTCACAGTCTTGTCTCCATTTTTTAGCACAACTGCTTACAAAATCACAGCCAGAAAGACAAAGCTGATCCATGTTACCCTATGATTAATGACCAAACTCTAAAACCAAAAGTTGAGAAATGCAATTAGGGTCCTTAAAGTAAGAAAATAAGCAACATATGCAAGTTTAAGAGGTCCTTCTTCTGACTCTAGTCCATAAATCACAGACAGGTCTGTCTCTGCAGCTGTTATTTAAAAGAACACAGTTCTGGAACAAAGGGAAATAGTAAAGCTGACCTAGGCATCCTCCCTATGAGCTCAGGTGCCTGGCAATTGATGTAGACATGGAAGATGAGCTGCATTGTACTGCTTTTCTGTCCTTGTGATTCTGAAGAGACTGGACTAGAAGCATTAGGAGGTCAAGTCGTCTCTGCTCTAAGGAGAGTGGTGAGATGTTGATATGAGTTTCAGTTATATCTTGTTCACGAGTCCCTAGTTGTCTTAGACATAGAAGGGTGGAACTGTAGCTCTTTGCATCTTTAAGAACAAAGTAGCCAACTGTCCGTTTCTCTCATGGGTGCCTAGAATGGGATTTGGGGCAGAAAAGAAGGTATAGTCAGCAAATGCTCCAATCTATCCACTATTGTCAGCCACTCTAGTGCTTGTAAGCATGGACACTGAAGTCAGATAGCATTGGGTTTAAATGATAACTTTATCATTTTTATTGTTGTTTAGTCACTAAGCTATGTCTGACTCTTTTGCAACCCCATGGACTGTAGCCCACCAGGCTCTTCTGTCCATGGGATTTCCCAGGCAAGAATACTGGAGTGAGCTGTCATTTCCTTTGCCAGGGAATCTTCTTAACCCAGGAACTGAACCCGCATCTCCTACATTGGCAGGTGGATTCTTTTCCACTGAGCCACCTGGGAAGCCAACTTTATCACTTACTAGTTGCATAACCAGAATAAGTTATTAACCTTGCTGATCCTCACTATAAATGAGGATATTGACTACTTACTTCATGAGCTTACTGAGCTGAATAAGCTAAAAGCATGGAAAATGTGCACAAGACATTGTACAAATTCACTTTTGATAAATACTTGCTATAATAAAAAATAATAAACTTAGGACAGACTTATGAAAACATTCTCCAGAACCAAAATGAGAAGTAACCTAGTCATGCTTTAAAATTTTCTGTGGAGAAGGGGAGAGAGAGGGAATAAGTCTGGGAGTGGTAGTTTCAATAGTTTTTTCAGGTTTCTACTGAGTGCAGATAAAGGAGTAGGTTTACAGCTTTGCTGCAGAATTCTAAATGAGAAAAGCCTTGTGCACGCATGCACACACACATGAACACATGTGTACAGACACACACACACACACAGACACACTCACACAGCCCTAGATACCTCTGTATAAGATGATGCCATCTTGGAGATCTTTTCGTCTTTATGGATACCTGTTTCAAATTTTATATTTGTCTAGATGAATTATAATTATCCACTCCACTTTTGTTGAATTGCTAGTAAAATATCACTTACTGTTGTGTAGATGACAAGAAGCTAGAGAAGGTAAGAAAAAGCTGGACATGTCGCCAAAAGCCTGATCTTTCAGGGCCTTGTAGTTCAATGTAAGAGACTAAACTTGGATTAAAATAACATTATAGCAAAATCTAAGGAAGTATATTCATGAAAGGCTTTGTTTTGCTAAAGCAATCAATCCTACATAAAACATCTTCCTATACATCTTTAGGCACACATGCATATAGGTATTTAAGAACAATCTCTAGAAGTGGAATTACAAAGTAAAAACTCTGAACACTTTAAAAGTTAATATATATTGAAATGAAAGTGTTTTGCTAATACTCTCAGCCAAAGTGTATGAGAGCCCACAGCCAAGTTTAGCTAACTCATTATTATCAATAATTCTAAGAATTGTCAATCTTTAGAGGAGAAAAATAACAAAATGAAATTGCTTCTTTTACTAGCATTAGGTTCTCTATTCAGCATAATATGGAAAATACATGTTGTCAAAATTATTCTGGAGTGTCTCTTGAGTCACTCATAATGTGTAATATATACAGCTGGAAATACACCGCCCTATACAGTAATACATATGTACCCTGAAGTGAAAGAACCACTGAACCCAAGAAAAGGAAGGAACAGAAAGAAAGCACCCATGCTGATGTCTGGCAACTCAAACCATCCTGCTCTCAAGAAAACTGTTAAACCCTTTCAATTTTTCCATAAGCAATGGAAGGTCTCCCACACCCTATTGTTTATGCCCAGGTGAAAAGTGACCCACATTCTATTTCCACAAGAGCTACCACAGCAGGTGAAAACATCTCTATAAATAAAAGTCTCCATTAGCTACACCTATATTAGAATCTACACCTTCATACTTAATTATGTCCTAACTTAAATATACCCTGCTGCTCATCATGATGGAGTATGTCTTTTTTGCTCTTGTCCAGCACTGGGATCATAATAAGTCTCTACAATATTAACTTCAACCACGAGAAATCCATAAAACAGCCCCCTCTCCAAAAGAGATACAGGTCCCTGGGAGGGCCATCAGTCAGCCTGCAGTGTAGCATGTTGCCACAGATGTTCATTCAGCGGAGTCCTGAGGAGGTGGCCCCCTTACAAGGCTGTGTGTCAGAGAGACAGGGTGAGGCTGGAAATGCAGTCATTCATGACAATGTTGTTTAACTCTGCTCCTGATTGTTCCCAGTGATCAACCCAAGCCTCCTCTTTTAAGGGGGAACTAATCCAAGGTAAAAATGCAGAACTAGACAATGTCAGTGCTAGAAAGGGTCTTATGCCAAACTGCAGCACTCTGTGAAGAAGGCAACTGAGATTCATGATGTGCCGAATGTAATATTACCCAGAAGAAAAACTGTATCTCCATGACTAAGCTACCTTTTAATTTCCCATTGAAGATAATCTTGTTGCTGCATTCATTTTATTTTCATTTTTTCCAGATCTAGGGAGAAGTGAATCCTCATAAGGAAATCACTCCTCTCTCACTTGAACACAGGAACATATTCTTTGATATGCTATTTATTTTCTCAATTGTTCCTTAAAATGCACATGTAAAAATCACTTTTCTGTACTGTATGGTGTTCAAAAACCCAAAAAACAGCAGAGGAAGCCAAATGACTGATAAAGAGTTTTACATTCACACCACTTTTAAATTCCATTGAGATATTGCACAGAGTGGGTGGATTGGAGTTAAAAATTAACGAGATTCTACTGTGATCCAGATACTGTATGGAAGTCTTATTGCACATTTTCCACCTTACAGCAATTCTGTGATGCCAGTTCTGGCATCCTTATGACCATTTGATATATGAAACAACTTAATCCCAGGCAGTTTAAGGAAATCATTCAAGATTACTTGGCAGAAATTGAGCAGAGATTTAGACCCAAATCCTGGTACTTCTAAAGCACATACTCTTTCAACTCCTACATATCACTTACAAGGCACAACTTTAGGAATTCTGTCTTCTACAATGCTGTTTATTTGGGTCACAAGAAGGTGCAATCTAGTGTCTTAAGAGTTGGATTGTCCTCAGAATATAAACAATATGGGGATATGTGTGTATACCTAGCTCTTTATATATAACACTGCAAAAACTTTTCAAATACATTTCATAACACTCCATAAGGAAAATAGGATGCATTTAATATCCCATTTTTACAGGTGGGAAAACGGAAAAGTCACATGAACTCCAGAAGATCCCAAGGTGAGTTAATGGAGTGGCCAGCCTGGAAAGCAAGCCTCCTACCCCCAAGTCCAGATCTCTTCTCATCACATTAAGCTACTCAGAGATGTGAACAGCGGGAGCTCCAGGAATTCTAACATTTCTGACATTAGGTCCTTTCTCCCCCGCCCCCAAATAAGCTAATTTGTCTCCTTCCACTCAGTATAAGAAGGTGGGAAGTCAAATACTTAATCCACCTCCAGGCTCAGTAGCTGTTGGCTCGTCCTGAACTTAGCACCCCCTGCCTCCTGCTCTCACTCCCTCCTGCTCAGAGAAGCTACAGTAGGGAACATCTCCCCACAGGGATGGGGTCGGACGTAGAGGAGTTCTGATGGACTTCATGCTAGGAGCTGGCTCACAATGCTTAGCTGCTTCCAGATGCTCTGTGGGGACAAATAGCAGCAGGAGAGGTTCCTACTGTGCCCCATTTGAGCATTGATCTGTTTACCGTATGCAAGCTTAGCCTCCAGATGGTCTCTGGGCATTGCAGTCTTTTTAATAAATAAGTAAGCTAACATTTATAAAGAGCTTTACAAAACTCTGCCACATCCATAATAATCTAATTAAGTTCTGTACCCAATCCAATGCATATGTATCTGCATTTTTGTCTTGTAGGGTAACTGCTTAGAGATGAAATTACTGAGTTGACTTAATTTGTGTTGTTTGGCCTCCAAAATCTCAGGCTCTTTTTCCCTAAACCATTCTTTCCATTTACTTAATGACATCAGACTAACTCTTGGTCATGGTAATTTTGCTAAGAAAGCTTCAGAAACTTCACCTCTTAGTATGTAAGGTGTCCAGACAGTGAGGAGCTCTTGAATGCTACATGAAAACCCTTTCATAAGGACATACTTTAAAGGGAAGCAGAGACTAGATCACTCAGGCATATGTCCCCCTTTCTACTGGGTGGAAGTAAGGGGCTAGGTTTTGTGTGTGCTCCTGACTTTAAGTTTTTTTTTAATTTTTATTTTATATCGGAGTACAGTTGATTAACAATGTTGTGTTAGTTTCAGGCATACAGCAAAGTGATTCAATTATACATACACATATACATGTATCTGTTCTTAAAATTCTTTCCTAGTTAGGTAATTATAGAGTGTTGAGCAGAGTTCCCTGTGCTATATAGTAAGTCCTTGTTGGTTAACTATTTTAAATATAGTAGCCTGTATATGTCAATCCCAACCTCTCAATCTATCTCTCCCCTTAGCCTTCCTCCCCTAGTAACCACAAGTTTTTTCTCTAAGCCTGTGAATCTATTTCTGTTTTGTAAATAAGCTTGTTTGCATCTTTTTTTAAAAATTCTGAATATAAGCAATATCATAAGATATTTGTCTTTCTCCATCTGACTAACTTCACTTAGTAAGATAATCTCTATGTCCATGCTTGTTACTGTGGCATTATTTCATATTTTAATGGCTAAGTACCTGTCCATTGTATATATGTACCACATCCTCTTTATCCATTCATCTGTTAGTGGATTTTAGGTTACTTCCACAGTCTCAAAAATTTATTAACAGTTACGCATCTCAATATCAAAACCAAATAACAGCAACAACAACAACAAAAAAAAACAACCCAATCAAAAAATGGACAGAAGACCTGAACAGACATTTGTCAGAAGAAGAAATACAGATAGCCAACAAACACATGAAAATATGATCAATATTGCTAATTATTAGAGAAATGCAAATCAAAATTACAATGAGATAGCATCTCACACCAGTCAGAAAAACGATCTTCAAAAAATCTACAAACAATAAATGCTGGAGAGGATGTGGAAAAAACGGAACCCTCTGACATTGTTGGTGGTAATATAGACTGGTTCAGCCACTATAGAGAAGAGTATGGAGGTTCCTGAAGAAACTAAAAATATTTCTACATGTGATCCAGTGATCCCACTCCTGGGCGTACATCCAGAGGAAACCATGGTTCAAAAGGATACACGTGCCCTGATGTTCACTGTAGCACTATTTAAATAGCCAAAACAAGACTTGAATTTTTAATCTCCTCTTTTCTCTTCATTTGCTATGACAGGCCAAAACCACCTCATCACCAAAGCTCCAGTTGTCTTCCTCTATGCTAGTTTATTCTAAAATAAACTTCAAGTGCTTAATTAGTTTCTGAATTTATTGTTGTAGAGAAAGAAGCCCGTGTATGAGAAGCAGGAGGGAAGAAGCGTGGCAGAGAGGTGGATTGGGCTTTGAATGTAGCTTCCTCTCTCATGCAGTTTAACAGTCTTTTAGTAGAAAGGGCTTCCCTGATGGCTTAGCAGTAAAGAATCCGCTTGCCAATGCAGGAGACACAGGTTCAATCCCTGGGTTGGAAAGATCGCCTGGAGAAGAAAGTGGCAACCCACTCCAGTATTCTTGCCTGGGAAATCCCATGGACTACAGTCCTGTGGTCCTGTAGTCCCTGCCGGGCTATAGTCCATGGGTCACAAAAAGTCAGAAACAGCTTAGCGACTAAACAATAACAAAATTAGTAGAAAGCCAGGCATATCGTGCCATGCCACCTCTTCCAAGCAATTGTGCTGTGCTGTTTTCTGCCTTGATCCTCTGCACTTTGTTTCTATTAATCTATGATTTCTGCCTCCACTTCTTGGATCCCTATAATATTTCTGATCCTTTACTTTGTAAAAAAAAAAAAAAAAAAAAAAAGCAAAATTTCTCTCTATGGCTTAGTGATTTTACTGTCATTGTCATTTCTGCAGTCATGACCCACATTTTTTTTTCTGTGTATTTTTATTCCCACTACTCCTTCCTAACAACTGTATATAAAATATTCCTTTGATAAAACCTGATTTCAAAACACCCTAACATACAGCTACCAAGCCAGAGTGGGACAAAAATCATACAATGTTTGAACAGTTGCTATGCCTCAGTAGAATTCGTTTCCATTTATAAAATGAGGGAGTTCTATCTACTACATCATGTCCCATGAAAAAAGAAAAAAAGTAAAAAGCAAGGAAAGAAGTAACTCAGTGAACACACAAGATGAATAATCAGAATCTGGGAGATGGAGTGAAATTTAGGGAAAATGAAATATGTTGTCTTCAATTATACTAATGGAGAAACCATTATGTCAGTAGATCTTAGATGGCACCAGGCATGGGTTTCATTGAAAATCATATGAAAGCTATGAACACTTACCAGAAGAAATGTATGCACATATAATTAAAGACATATGCATACAATTCCACTGAAGCCTACCCTAACCTTAGCTTGAGAAATCTGCAACTGGCATTCAGCTCAAGTCTCAGTGCAGTTGGTATTTGGGCTATACAAGATATTTAACTTGGAAAACATGTTTATATGTCATCTTGAATTTTCTGTAATTATTTCATGTGTATTAAATTAGTCTGTTTAACTATGGCACTTACTTGCTGAATATTTTTACATCAAATATGTAGGGGAAAAAGGCCAGAAGAAAATATATAAACATTTAAGTCAAATTAAATAATCAAATTTATGGTAAAGATACCACTGTACAATAAATCCATTGAATTCTATGAAGATAATAAAACTCTTTTAAAGTGCATTTGCCAATCAACAAACAAAAATTGTTTATCACATGTTTTTCTACTTTTAATGTGAAGTAATATGACTCACCTATTGAAAGCTTAGATGATTTGAGTTCAAATTATTATCCTGAGATATTTGAAGCTGAATGACAATCAGGTTAGGTTTTATATTAAATTGATGCAATGAAAGTTAGAGAAAGAAAGAGGTGTCTGTTTGCATGATAAATGATTGTGTATCTAAAATGTTATTACAACTTCACTGAGTTATGAAACATCATTAATGTTATTAATCATGAAAACATACCAAATCTGCTAGAGAAGGGAAAAAGGGAGAAAAGAAGGAACTTAGTAAACACATGATCAGAATCTGGGAGATGGAATGAAATCTAGGGAAAAAAATTTCTATCGTCTTCGATTATACCAATGGAGAAGCTATTATGTCAGTAGAATGTAGAAAGCATCCATTATGGGCTTCATTAAGAATCATATGAAAGCTGTGAACACTTAACAGAAGAAAAGTGTTCTAAAGAGAGAGAAAAAAAAATAACTCAGCATTATTACAAAGCATAATAAAGGATGTTTAAATTATTGATTTAACCTAGTGTTTTCAGGTGATTTTATAGTCCTATTTAAAAATAAACATTGTACTAAAAATAGTCATTACACTCCCCAATAAGAATATATAATGCAATTGACTAGGGTTAATAGACTTAAGGTAAAAAACTATAGGAAGTATCTGAAGGTCAAATAAATGAGAATATGTTCAAATGTCAAGAACTCTGGAACAGACCCATAAATGTGTTTTCTTAACATGTTCAGAAAGAAAGGCCAGTGAATGCTGACTTCTTAAGCATTATCAGATAAGGAGAAGTTGTCCAAATAACACAAGTGACAGAATTTAAATTTTAGTATAATTGCTGGTGCAGCAAAATTGTTATGAAAATCCACAGATGTCTTTTTTCTTCCTACAGTAAGGGAAATGTGACATATAGTCACTACACAGGAAAAAAAAAATAACACAAGTATCTGAACATGAGTAAGAATTTAAATGGGCTCATATCTGGCCATAAGATGAATAAAATCTGAGGATCTAATATAACATGATGAGTTTATAACCTTATTACACTAGAAAATCCAGCTTCCCAGGTAATGCTCGTGGTAAAGAACCTGCCTGCCAATTCAGTAGACATAAGAGACACAGGTTTGATCCCTGGATAAGGCACATCCTCTGGAGGAAGGCAGAGCAACTAACTCCAGCATTCCTGCTTGGAGAGTCCCATGGACAGAGGAGCCTGGCGGCTACAGTCCATAGGTTTACAAAGACTCAGACATGACTGAAGTGACTTAACATACATGTATAAAATCCATTATCTGATAAATTTTATTTCAGGGAGTCAGAGGAATTTACTTATTAAAATATCAGAAATACTTTATAAAGTAGACTATCACATAGATGTTCTAGAAAATACAGTTCATATATTAAGCATTTATTAGTTTGTAGAGGGACTTCCCTCATAGCTCAGTTGGTAAGGAATTTGCCTGCAATGCAGGAGACCCAGGTTTCATTCCTGGGTCAGGAAGATCCCTTGGAGAAGGAAATGGCAGTCTACTCCAGTATTCTTGCCTGGAGAATCCCATGGACAGAGGAGCCTGGCGGGCTACAGTCCGTGGGGTTGCAAGAGTTGGACACGACTTAGTAACTAAACCACTACCATTAGTTTGTACAGAACAAAATAGTCTGCAGTGAAAAATATGAAGTGCCAATATGAGTTAGGACACACTGGTTACAAGCATCAGAAAACCACACTTAAACCTCAAATAATAAGGAAATTTATTCTGTCACATGATAGAGATCCAAAGTTGGCCAATTTCTTGTGTTCACTGAGTTGGGCGCTCAGTGATGTATATAGACAAAGATGAGATTATTTCTGGACTTTGCTGGTGGCTCAGACAGTAAAGAATTTGCTTGCAATACAGAAGACCTGGGTTTGATCCCTGGGTCAGGAAGATACCCTGGAGAAAGGGATGGCTATCCCACTCCAGTATTCTTGTCTGGAGAATCCCATGGATAGAGGAGCTGGGGGGCTACAGTCCACGGGGTCACAGAGTCAGACATCATTGAGCAACTAACACACTAAATAGGTTATTTCTCCACTTTCCATTCTTGGAAGTGTCTTCTTTCTTGGAGTGTTAGCAAGAGGCCAATTCACGTACTGCATGGTGATGGTGATGATCTCTTCCTGAGTTCTTTCATTTTGTTCTAACTTTTCATGATTCTCTTTTACCAACTCAAATTGACCTGCTATTGTGACATAGTATTTCTCAATTTCATTCTGTTGCTTATGGTGATCTTTTTTAGCTAGAAGATGTAACTAGACTTTTTGTTCCATTTCACTCACTCACTTTTGTAAAGAATACTTAGAAATATGTAATGCTTTTAATATTCCTTCAATCCCTTTTTCTTTTATTTCTGTAGCAAGTTGATATTCGCCCTTTTATTATTCTAAGATGCACATCTTCATTTGTAACTGCATTTAAAAAATCTCCATTTTTGTTTGTTTTATTGCTTTGCTAATGTTTTCCTTTAATTCTGAAGAGTTTCTTTTTGCAACTTATTTTCCTGTAGCTTGACAATAATTTTGTCACTCTGCTCTCTATATTGAGTGTCTGTTTCCTGGGAAATTCGCCACTGAGTACTGACCATGCTATAACAGATTATAGCTTGGAACACTATGGTACTATACAACACTTTATTGTATAGTTGAAATTAGCTAAGAAACTTAAATGTTCTCACACAAATACATATGGATATATTTCAATATATTTCATGTATATATTAATATTTGAGGTGATGGATGTGTTAATTAGTTGGGAGGAATACTTTCACAATATATGCATGTGTCAAATAATCACAATATACAGCTTAAATATCTTACAATTTTATTTGCCAATTATGCCTCATTAAAGCAGGAGGGAATAGTTTAGATGACCCAGAGTCCAGTTCTAATCTAGAGAATTCAAACTCAAAAAGACTCATATTAATTTCAGACTGGGGTATAAAGGAGTATGCATTCCTATTCCCAGTCATCACACCATTTCACTGGATGATTATGGGAAAACCATAGATTTAATACTGGTAGGTAGACTATGGGACTTCCCTGATGGCTCAGCAGGTAAAGAATCTGCCTACAATGCAGGAGACACAGGAGACAAAGGTTGATCCCTGGGTTGGGAAGATCCCCTGGAGTAGGAAATGCCAACCCACTGTAGTATTCTTGCATGAAAAATCCCATGGAAAGAGGAGCCTGGTAAGCTATAGTCCTAGGGGTTGCAAAGAGCCAGACATGACTGAGTGGCAAAGCACAGGTAAACTATACGCTACCTTCACCAGAATTATTTTTATTTAAATTGAGAAAAATCCAACCCAGAAAGGCTTAAGAAGACAAAAAAACAAAACAAAAACCACAACAGGAGAAAATTTGTTTAATGCCCAACAAAACTAGAAAGTTGAAGGAAATCTGCAGGTATACCTTTGGTTACACCTGAATTCAAACTCTGAAATAGTATCCAGAGGGCTTCCCTTTATTCCTCAGATAAGTATATTACTCCATCAACAGCAGTAACATACTTAATTAAGTCCCAGAATCTAACAGAAGCAAGATAACAACTGATCAGATGGTCTCTATAACCTGTTCTCATCTTTAGATTCAGATTTTAAGAATTATTAGCATACTAATACTCAGCATCAGAGCATTTGAGAGCCATGCTATTTTAAGTTAATTATTTTATTTCAATTTTTAAAATATTGTTGAGTCTAACAAAATGTCTCAATTTTTGTACTGAGTCCTAAATATTTAGGTAGTGGTTCATGTTGAAGTCAGCGCAGGAATACTTAGGAGGCACTTTGAGATTTGGAGCTACACAAGCCCGGGGACAGTTGCTTCTTTACCAACCATACAAACTTAGTCAATTCCCTTAGCTTTTCAATTTCCTCACTGAAAAATAAGGATAGCAATATCACCCCCTACTTCATAGGCTTATTGCAGCTTATAAAAGACATCATGTATGTAAACTTCTAGAGCAGTGCCAAACATACAGGAAAACAAAACAAAACAAAAAACTACTCTAATTCCAGTCCTTCCCCAAACCTAATCTTAACCTTGCAGTTTCTCTTTGTTTAAAAATACTTGTTGAATGCCTACTATGGACCGGGCACTATGGTAGACATCAGAAATTCAAAGATGAGTAGTGCGTTTTCTATATTGTTCAAGCTATTAAAATCTAGTGAGATGAAAGGGGAAAAAGTTATCAGAACCCTCATGGATGCATGCTCTAAACCTTCCATGCCACGCTGAGCAATAATCATCTCTTTCCTGATGAGGTTTTATAAGAACTCCATCTCCCTGAGAATTCTCTCTCAGGATGCAACCTGGTCCCACATACAGATAACTAATTGGCATGCTGTTCCACCAGTCAGCAAACATGCCCTAACATATAAGCATGGTTGTGGCAAGACAGGACACAAAATCAAGATGATGATCTCATTCCAAAATAAGACTCAGAATGTGATAAAAGATTGGGCTGAGCCAGCCCTCTAAATTTAGCCCTGGCATATATGGTTTGGGGCCAATTATTTACTCACTTGCTAAGAGGAAGTCAGCAAAATTCTCTAATGGGCCCAGAAAAAGATCAGTATCAAGTGTAGTCAACTTGAATTGCAGTAGTTTCTCCCAAGCAGAAAGTCCTGTAGTTTGGCAGTCAGTTCAGTTCCTGAGGGAATTTTATATGTCACTGTCACTGAAGCTAAAATGTGTATTCAGCCTCCTTGAATATGGACTAATGGAAGTTGTATTTGAACCCACAGTTCATGCACTGAGACAGTTGCTGAGGGACTGAGTTTCTAAATATAAATATGATAACTATGGCTACAGCTGAAACATCTCTCAGCCCCTAAAATTGATGTACTCTGCCAATCACAAGGGACAGTGGAGAGAAGTATTGAGAAGTAACTTTCTAAGTTCACAATTTATTCGTTAACTTTACTTGGGCATCTGTGTAGAATACAAGACTACCCAATTATAAATTATAAGAGAACATGGATCAGGTATATCTTTTCACCATTTTGTGTCCCTGATTTAAAAAAAAAAAAAATGGTGTTCTATAATGAACTTCCAGTGTAGAACATGACTCTCTGTAGAAGAGGTATTTTCTTTTACAGGGGTCTTCTGTAGACCGCAGTTCACTCTATCACTTGCTTCCCTCTTCACACTCTGGGAAGCCAACTCTATACAAAGTGCTATTCAATACCACCATCTTACAGTTTTGTCTATTGATCTCAGTGGTAGAGAGCAACTCTAGGGTTGAAATTCACATTGCTCAGGAATATGTGGAAACCTGTTGAGCCAGTCAGTGCTGAAAAATTACGATAGCATAGCAGGCTGGATAAAAGCTTCATCACACAGAAGTTGAGGCGAGAAGAAATTTACAACGAGGAAAAAAGAGAAATACATGTGTAGGTCAAAGTTGCTACTCCATTCATACAAAAAATTTTCATTACTCTGAAAATGAAATGTGCTAATTTTGAATAAGTAAGAAGAAAAAAAAAAGACTCCATGTACTATGACAAGGAATAGCATTGGTAAAGTACAAATGTCTTTTCAAATTATTTTATTTTATCTCTTACTCTGCTTTCTCCTTTGTAAACTGTGGAGAGTAATTGTGCTAACCTCATAGGGCTATTCCAAGAATTAATTCAGAAATTGTCTGCAAATGTACACTTTAACTGAGTTTGACTAGGTAAAAATGATGTACAGTTTTACTTAGATGACACAACGTTTCAGTTATTAAGCAGGGAAGAGCAATAAGTTGTGATAATCAATGATTTGGGGAAAAATAAATTACATTAAGTTGAATAGGTATATTTTCTGTAGGGTATCTGAGACCAGAGTCAATAAAATGAAATATAATTTTCTGATATGGGGATGTATTAATCTACATTTTCTAAACTCAGCTGCTCTCACTTACAGAACCTCATTTTCTAAAGCAGCCAAAATCTCTTGCTCTATGTGTCCCACTTTGGGAACTTCTAATTAAGGTCAAGCTATTCACTGGGAGTCCAGCAGGGCCAGGACTGAGGTAAAACAAGTAAAGTTCTTAGGGTGCAATTCTCAGGGCCAACACTGTGCTTTCACAAAAATGACACTGAAAGTGTTTCTTTCTTTTTTTTTTTTTTTTAAGGGCCTCTTTAAATGTTGTGCCCTGGGCATCCTACTTGCTTCACCCGAGGACTAAGACCCTGAGAAAAACTGTCTGCCCATGGACCTGAATGCTGTCCAGCAACATCCTGCTTTTCACTCCAATCTCTTCTCGTAACACTACCTTTGAGGATAACTTGAAATTCCTTAGAAACAAACACCTGAAACACCAAACTGTCTGCTTTCTAACCAGCCAGACTCATAATTACTATGCCAATTATGTCAGCTTTGGGTCCATACCTGGGCTTTTTTAAAGAAACTATCAAATATTGATCTGTTTAACTTATATTGGAGTTTGGGAGAAATATCAGTAACCTCAGATATGCAGATGATATCACCCTTATGGCAGAAACCAAAGAACTAAAGAGCCTCTTGATGAAAGTGAAAGAGGAGAGTGAAGAAGTTGACTTAAAACTCAACATTCAGAAAACTAAGATCATGGCACCTGGTCCCATCACTTCATGGCAAATAGATGTGGAAACAATGGAAACAGTGAGAGAATTTATTCTTTTGTGCTCCAAAATCACTGCAGATGGTGACAGCAGCCATGAAATTAAAAGACGTTTGCTCCTTGGAAGAAAAGTTATGACCAACCTAGACAGCATATTAAAAAGCAGAGACATTACTTTACCAACAAAGGTCCATCTAGTCAAAGCTATGGTTTCCCAGTAGTCATGTATGGATGTGAGAGTTGGACTATAAAGAAAGCTGAGCACCGAAGAACTAATGCTTTTGAACTGTGGTGTTGGAGAAGACTCTTGAGAGTCCCTTGGACTGCGAGGAGATCCAACCAGTCCATCCTAAAGGAAATCAGTCCTGAATATTCATTGGATGGACTGATGCTGAAGCTGAAACTACAATACTTTGGCCATCTGCTGCGAAGAACTGACTCATTGGAAAAGACCCTGATGCTGGGAAAGGTTGAAGGTGGGAGGAGAACGGGATGACAGATGATGAGATGGTTGGATGGCATCACCAACATAATGGACCTGAGTTTGAATAGGCTCTGGGAGTTGGTGATGGACAGGGAAGCCTGGCGTGCTGCAGTTCATGGGGTCACAAAGAGTCAGGCACAACTGACAACTGACAACTGAACTGAACTAACTTATATTAGAATTTAAAATGACACAGAACTGTCATATGGCATTTATGAATGTTACCCAAGGACTCATGGATGCAATTAAGATCCTCTGCAAGGTCTTATATTCCACTTCTTTCCCAGATTCACACACTTGCATCAGCTAGTAATTTTATGCTTTCCTCAGTAAGTTGAAATTTATGAAAAGTAGCTTATAACATTCATTTACTCACTGAACCCTCGAGGGAAATTAATGGGAAAAGTTTATGGCCATGTGATTGAGAAGGGGCTTTTGGAAATATCAATAACAGCAACAAGGCTTTAGATTTGCAAAGAAGAGCTCCATCACAATGCCCTTTGAGAATTGTGAGACTTATCATGGGTTGGTAGAGCAGGGGAAAAGAAGAGAGGGCTAGAGGGAAGGAAAGAAACTCAAACTACAAAGTTAGTCTTCTTTAGGAGAACCCAGATCACATGATACGAATCCAGATGCATTACTTTGATAATTCACAGACAGAGCCCTGAAACCCTCTCTTATGCTTAATATTCAAATTAATATAATTTAATTAAAATAATTTGAGATTCTATTTCCCCAGTTCATGCCAACCTTGATATTAGAATCAGAAAGTACCTGCTTGGAGCAGGCAAAATCAGAAAGCTAGATAAATACCAACCAGAAGTGAAAAATAAATATAGAGAGACTGTAAAAAGGAGACATGAATGGCACAAATACAGATGTTTAATAGATGGAAAAATAGTCCTAAGCATTCAAAATCCTGGAGGACACTGCTAAAATGCTGCTGCTGCTGCTGCTGAGTCACTTCAGTCATGTCCGACTCTGTGTGACCCCATATATGGTAGCCCACCAGGCTCCGCCGTCCCTGGGATTCTCCAGGCAAGAACACTGGAGTGGGTTGCCATTTCCTTCTCCAATGCATGAAAGTGAAAAGTGAAAGTGAAGTGCTAAAATGCTACACTACATAATTAACAGTAGTCGTAATATTCATTTGCTGTTTCAACACAAAACACCTGATTATGTGTCAAGCACTGTTCTAGTTAAGAATATACTCTGAAATGATTAAGAGGGCCGAAGTCACCACTCTTGCAAGTTTAAGGTATCATAATGGAGGAAAATGAGATACAAGAAATGTAACATAAAAATAATATCATATATATGTACATATTAATTAATTATATATGCACATATTAATAGCTCTGTTACCAAACACAGGATATTCATTTGAAAAAAATGTAATTAAAAAGATATCTTTCAAAAGTCTGACACATGGAAAAATGTACTGTATGATCTCACTTTCTGTAGAATCTTAAGTTAAATGCTTAGAAGCAGAGAGTAGAATGGTGGTTACCAGGGACAGGGAAGTGGGTGAAATGGAGCCATGTTAGTCACAGGTACAAAGTTGTGGTTATGTGGGATGACTAAGTCTAGCAAACTAATGTATAGCATATGATTATGGGCTTCCCTGGTGGCGCTAGTGGTAAAGAACCTGGCTATCAAAGCAGGGAATGTAAGTGATGCAGGTTCGATCCCTGGGTCGGGAAAATGCCCTGAAGGAGGGCATGGCAACCCACTCCAGTATTCTTGCCTAGAGATTCCATGGACAGAGGACCTTGGCTACAGTCCATGGCGTCCCAAAGAATCAGACACGACTGAAGTGACTTAGTACACAGATTAGCATTTTAGTGGTTTTAAAGAGGGCACTTGGTGTATGACCAGGAGTACTGAGGACAGACCATGGAAGAAAAGCATTTTCTTTGCATATGCATTTCTATAGTATATGACTATAGCTAATAATACTGTACTGATATTGGAAATTTGCTAAATTTCAGCTTCTTTCATGATACACAAAAATGGTAACTATAGGAGGAGATGGTTATGTTAATTGGCTTGACTGTAGTAATTGCAGGAGACATGAGTTCAATCCCTGGGTCAGGAAATCCCCTGGAGGAGGAAATGACAACCAACTCCAGCATTCTTACCTGGAGAGTTCCATGAACAGAGGAGCCTGGCAGGCTACAGTCCATGGGATTGCAAAGAGTCAGACATGACTGAGCAACTGAGTGCACACACATAGTAATTATTTTACTATGAATACATTATTAAAATATCATATTGTATACCTTAAATATATGCAACTTCATTAAAATGTTTTTTTCTTCCTTTCTTTTTCTTCATTCATAATTGGATCTTAAATAAGTGCATACTTCTTCCTTGATCAAAAGCTACCATTATCTGAAATTTGACTATATTTGCCTTATACTTTCTATGTCCATTTCTCCTTTCCTTCAGTGGAAAAAAAAATAGCAAGTAACAATGTGATCTCTAGAAAGCTGGCAAAAGAGAGACAGAAGATAAGGATTAAACATAATTAATCCGTAGACTGGTACCTAAGCTCAGGGAAACAGAGTTAACTTTACACATGGTGATACCAGAGGGTAACTGAACTGTGATTTGTTACAAAGGTCTTTGGAGTTTTGCAGACCTGACTTTAAATTCCAGTGTAGCTACCTAGTAACTGTATGTACTCTCCGGGCCCCAATTTCTTTACCTGTAAAACTGGGTTTATAGTAACACCTTTCTGACGGCATTACAGGGAAATTTACTTGAACATGAAGTAAGAGCTTTCATGTTCAGTCCTAAAACATTAATATGAGCAACATAAATGGTAGCTCCCTTTTATTTCTTTCATTTTTCACTTATTCTGCCAAAGTCCTGAATAAAAGTCAGATTGATTGTCCAACCACTACCTCAGATGTATCCAACAAGATATGCGAATTTCTGGCCTGAACAGGAGAGTACATGGTCTGTGTTCAGGAAACACAGGTTATTATCAAGGCAAAATAACCTACCTGGGAAGTTCTACTCTATAAATCCTAGACTCATTATTCACAATGCTGAGCTCAACAGTTTTGACAACTCAACACAAAGGACCATCTTGGCTTCAGAAGCAAAAGAAATGCTTTTCTTCCATGGTCTGTCCACAGTACACTTGGTCATATGCCAAGTGCCCTCTTCAAAACCTCTAAAACCCTAATGATCCTGAACATGAAAACATGTACTGAGCTGCCATAATCACTAATGACCAAAGGCAAATGAGAGGAAAATGAGAGGTACTAAAGAGAATTGACCAAATTTTGGATCCTGGCCAGATGTTCGAGGCGTGCCAACTGCTTTCGGCACAGGTCACACCTGCTTAATTAGCAATAATGAGAGCTTTTGGAAGATCACAGGTAAACTGAATGGTTACAGATAAATGATCTAACAGTTCTATCTCAACCAGAGAAAGGACAGGATGCTATTTAACAACACACAAGTGGAACTGTAGGTTAATGACCTTGCATTTTATAATTTAACGGGGCACGCATAGTACCACACTGAAAGTAAATGGATTGTCAGATACAAATGCTTACAATGGCATTTTATAAATAACTTATTATAACAGTAGTTGCAATTAAATTGCTGTCTTTTAATATGGGCTACTAGTTAAGTCATGAGTGGCTTGCTGCCTGGGTCTTGCTTAAACTGGCACCAAATAAAACTATTTGAGTCAGTTAAAGCAGTTTTGAATATACCCTCAAAATCTGTACAGCAGTAGAAGTACATAAGAATCCCAATTATGTAAATAAGAATTATTCATTTTTCCCCTTGCCTTTTTGATGGATTTCTACAAAAGGAAACAGTATCACGGTGAACTGGGTAAATCTGAGTCCTCTTTCATCTCAAGAAATACTGTCAATTCTGAATCAGTCTTCTAACAAATTTTTCCCATAAAGCTCAGAGTAAATCACAGCCATGTAATTTCATCATCCATTTATTCTTTACTACTGGAAAGATAACCCCCTTGTCAGAAATGTCACCAGTTGTGAGCTCTGGTCCTGTGCGATGGGGTTCCTTTGGGTCACCTGCCTCTTGTGTACTCCCACTGCGCCTGTGTTGGTCACCTCCTAGCACTGTTCTTCCCACGTTCCAATCAAGCATTCATTCATGGGTCTGTTTATGTTGTTTTCCAAGGGCAAGGCCATGACCGGCCTAGTTTCCACAGAAACTTAAATCTAATAAATGCTAAAAATTATTAGAAGGAAAGAAGAAAGGAAAGCAAATTCATAGCTCGTCGCAATCACTAAGTGCCTATCTGTAATGACTCTGTTGTTGTTCAATTGCTAAATCCTGCCTGTCTCTTTGCAACCCCGTCAACAGCAGCACGCCAGGCTTCCCTGTCCTTCACTATCTCCCAGTTTGTTCAAATTCATTTCCATTGAGTTGGTGATGCTATCTAACCACATTCATTTTAGTGTTTGCCAACTGCAAGCATTTTTGTAGATGCAAAGATTTACATGTATAATTCCTGCCCATAAATGAAGCACAGTCCATTTACTAAAATGTATACCCACAGGTGGCACTACTGGTAAAGAACCCACCTGCCCATGCAGGACACCTAAGTGACACAGGTTCAATCCTTGGGTCTGAAAAATCCCCTGGAGGAAGAAATGGCAACCCACTCCAGTATTCTTGCCTGGAAAATTCCAGAGACAGAAGAGCCTGGTGGGCTACAGTCCATAGCATCGCAAAGAACCTGCCTGCAATGCAGGAGACCCTGGTTAGATCCCTGGGTTGGAAAGACCCCCTGAAAAGGAAATGTCAAACCACTCAAGTATTCTTGCCTGGAGAATTCCATGGACAGAGCAGCTTGACAGGCTACAGTCCATGGGGTTGCAGAAAGTTGGACATGACTGGACAATTAATACACACACATACTCACATAAAGGTAAAATCACTTTTTTGCAGACACTACATTAAAAAACAATATGAGCTCTCCAGTCCTCACCAAGATGGCATGAGATAGGTACTATTATTATCTACTTTGTATATAAGGAAACTGAGAGAGAGAGGTTAAGAAAATTTCCCCAATTCTCTCTCCTAGTAAGTGACACAATTTTCTGTCCCAAATCAACCGTCTCTACACTTAAATCAACAGTCTGCACACTTAATTCCTGTAATGAAACTATCAAGATACTATATATTTAAAGAAAGTAAAGGCCATTTTTCTCTATCCATTAGGGTGTTCAGAGACACTGATAGAGTGGAAGTTGACAATGTCTTAAAGGGTTGGAAGAGTCAGATGGAGAAAGACATGACTTAGTGGCTGAGCACACACACACAGTGTCAGTGACAACTACCTTGACTGAGACTCTAGTAAGAGATGAACAAGGAAGGAAAATGTTCATGCATTCACCTCATTTGTCATTGTTCTGCTTTTTTTTTTTTGGCAGAGCTGAATAAGGTTGAGAACAAAAGTTTCATGTGTCAATATTTTGATTAACAAGGTATTTTACTAAATCAGGGTAGTGGGTAGTGGGTGATGGGGATGATTTTAGACCATATCAGTTATAAACTGCTTGAAGGAAACGAGATGGGCCCTCTCTTGCTGGATATCAGTCAGGTTGCTATCTCTGCAAGGAGTAGATTTCTGGATTAGTCTATAATCAAGTCTATCTTACTGATCCAGGCACCAGTCTATTGCAATCATAACATTCTGTGCTTAGTCTGACTCATTGCAGAGGACAGCTTCCTACAGGGCAGGCTCTGACCTTAAAGAAGGCCCTGGGGAAATTGCACTTAAGATCAAATTCCTGGGAAAAAAATGAATCAGGGAAAGCGTCCTACAGAGCTCTTTGCAAGACAGAGTTACCTGGGAGTCATGAATATATGAAGATAATTTTAAGTATTTCAGGTCCAGTGAAGTGAGTGAAAGTCACTCAGTAGTGTCTAACTTTTTGCAACCCCATGGACTACACCGTCCATGGAATTCTCCAGGCCAGAATTCTGGAGTGGGTAGCCTTTCCCCTCTCCAGGGGGTCCTCTCAACCCAGGGATCAAACCCAAGTCTCCCACACTGCAGGCAGATTCTTTATGAGCTGAGCCACAAGAGAAGCCCATTTGAGATCAATGTTATCAATGATTATAGCTAATAACAGCAAAGGTATTTAATAACCAAATTACCATCATTTTTATCATAATTACTTCCTGACATCATTGGCCCCCTGACTCTGCTTTTGGGAGTTTTAGTTCCCATTGCTAAGTTGATTAGCAGAGGATAAGTACAGTTTGATGTCAGAGTGGTTGGAAGGTATTTGAGACAAAATTTAGGTACTTGCTACTCAAGCACTTGATGGGAATTCTTCCCACCTATAGCTTTCTGCAGAGTGACTATTTTAATATTATGTAACCCCATATGGCTAACTCCTATCACCTGAACTGGATAAGGGATAAACACCTGAGTAAGGGTGGACTACCCATAAACTGCCTATTCCTTGACTTCGAAAAATGAACAAAGGCTATTAGACCTATGACTTGGAAATCTGAACCAACGTATACAGAAGGGAATTTCTGATGGTGGAATTTTAAAGTCCTGTGATCTTGATGTTGAGGCTGCTATTACCAGACAACACAGACACACAGCTTGTGGGAGTAGTGTCTAGGAAAAATGGAATGAGCAGAAATGAGCATATGTGCAGAGAGTCTACCAAGAGAAGACAGAAGAGAAATTAAGAGAGTATCACATAGCAGAATTGCCCTTCTCGAGAGCTGATTCTTAAACTTCCTGAGGTTTAGCGCTGATCTCTTTTCAGATTGTCTTGAAAACTAAGGTCACACAATAATGCCTCTTCCTGCTTCCTTTTGTTTGAGCATGTTTGTCTTCCTTAGCATAAAAGTAGATCTCATCAGAAGAGAAACCCCATGTTTCTCTGGACTAACAACAGAACAAAAATTTGGCTTTCCTAAATATTCGCTTCATAATGGTCAGTGGTGTGAGAATGACCTGGAAAAAACTATAAGCAGAAGTACCCATTAACACTTGAGAAAGTCATGAGGAAGCCATTCTGAATCTAGAGGTGCTCAGGGAAGACCTGGCGCCTTGGTGGGTGCAGTGAAGGTCTCCGCACTTGGAGGAAACAAGAAGGGGCCATGCAGCCCCAAAAACAAGATGTGCATCTGACTTCTCCACTGATATGTCATCCTAGGCCAGCTAGTGGACTTTTCTGAGCCTCAGTTTCTGCATCTGTGAAATGCAGATAGTAAAATCCAACTTGGGCAGGTTGGGGATAGACTAAGTATAATTGTATCTGTATAGCTTCTAATATAATTTTTCTCATGAATTTGAAAATTTTAATCCTTTCTCTTGCCAGACATTTTGTCAAGGAGAAAGTAGAGTGAACTTCAAGTCCCATTTAGACCCTCAGCTCTGTGCTCCTGTGTACGATGCATCTGAGTGATGGTCCTAAATACGTGGTATTTTGTAAATGTCATGTTGTCATGGGCGATTTACGTCAGGAAAACAATAGATTCATTTAAGGCAGTTACAGCTGATACTACTTTCCCTTAGAGAAAAGGAAATAACTGGTAGAATAGTTGGGATGAAAATTTGAAAAGAATCAGAAAGGTTTTAAGTCACTTAGGAAAATCAGTACAGTTCAATGAGTTGTCAAAAGAACCAATTACATCTTATTAGTTTTAATGGAAAGTGGTTTGCACTTCTGTATTTCAGATTAGTTTTTAACCTGATAAATGACCAATTTGCACCAAATCAGAAATAGGTTGACATGGAAAGAAAATCTATCCCAGATAAGCAACCAGCTAAGAAATAGTTGATCTCTGTATGATGCAGTGTATAATTCAACATGAAGTGGAATGGGGAGGGGGGAAGGTTTGCCTAATTTTATGAACCTGGAGGATAAATTCTGCTGATAGATTTATGGGTTATAACAAGCTGAAGTCCTTTTGTTGAAATGTTCATTTATTTCCTATGAAACCAAATGTTCACTTATTTCCTTTGAAACCAAAATCAGTTAATCTTGTGGCCTTTCAGATGGTATTTCCCCAGGATTTGATGGACTTTAAATCTGAGAGGAACTTATCCAATCTGACTCAACACCACAGATGGTAGTGATCTGAGGCCTTGAGCTGTAGTAACTATAAAAGTGATAGAGACCTTCTCAAATGGTGTTTACATGGAGAACAGAAAATTTGTTATAATTAATACAATCTTAGCTAGAAGTAGATGGGAGCATTATTTATAAATCCTGATTCCCTTTAAGGTGTCCACTGATAAAATTGCTGAGACTCTGTGAGAACTTGTTAGTTTCACCGTGTTCCTTTTGCTCTTTTTAGGAGAAATGAAAATTTAAAAAAACATCGAACCATACAATTCTCATCTTCAAAGCAAAGGAACATGACAGGCAAAAAGAATATCTTGAGTAAATACTGCAAATTTGTTAAAAAGCATCATCCAAAGACAAGTCAGAGGAAATGCTTTTATTTCCTGGTTTGGCAGATCCCATCATCTATGTTTAAAAGTTACCAAGTTCAGGAAAAAAAGTTCAATTATCACTGACAGTCATGGAAATTTAAAAAAGCAAGACCTTTTAAAGTTCCACTAAACTGAGTTACCTCAGCTTTGTATTTTCTGTCTATCTACATTATTTTGCCAACAAAGTCCATCTAGTCAAAACTATGGTTTTTCCAATAGTCATGTATGGATATGAGAGCAGGACTATAAAGAAAGCTGAGCACCGAAGGATTGATGATTTTGAACTGTGGTGTTGGAAAAGACTCTTGAGAGTCCCTTGGACTGCAAGGAGATCCAACCAGTCAATCCTAAAGGAAATCAGTCCTGAATATTCATTGGAAGGACTGATGAAGCTGAAACTCCAATACTTTGGCCACCTAATGTGAAGAACTGACTCATTTAAAATGACCCTGATGCTGGGAAAAATTTAAGGCAGGAGGAGGATGACAGGGTGAGATGGTTGGATGGCATCACCGACTCATGGGATATGCGTTTGAGTAATCTCCAGGAGTTAATGATGGACAGGAAAGCCTGGCGTGCTCTAGTCCATGGGGTCACAAAGAGTCAGACATGATTAAGCAACTGAACTGAACTGAACTGAATAATCACACACACACACACACACACACACGGACTTCCCTGGTGTCTCAGTGGTATAGAATCCACCTGCAATGCAGGAGATGTGGATTTGATCCCTGGGTCAGGACAATCCCCTGAAGGAAATGGCAACCCATTCTAGTATTCTTGCCTGGGAAATTCCATGGACAGACGAGTCTGGCAGGCTATAGTCCATAGGGTCACAAAGAGTCAGACACAACTGAGCATGCATGTGTGCGCGCGCACACACACACACACACACACATACATATACATATATACAGAATAATATATATTTACAGGTACACAATTATAATTTGACATTTGTATATACTACAAAGTGATAGTAGTATAGTAGTAGTATTGACTTTTTTAGTAACATTAACTCTTCTAACCTATGAGCACAAGATACCGTTCCATTTATTTATTTCTTATACTTATTTCAACAATATAGTTTTCAGAGTAGATATCTTTTACCACCTTAGTTATATGTATTTCTGTTTTAGTGTTTTTGATGCTATTATAAATGGGATCAATCTTTCAACTTATTTTTCAGAAAATTTGTTAGCTTATAGAAATGCTAATGAGTTTTATATGTTTTTACCCTGTTTATATACTGAATTCATTGATTAAATCTAACAGTTTTTCAATTGAGTCTTAAGGATTTTATATATGTAAAATCATGTCATCGGCAAATAGAAAATATAATACTTCCTCCTTTTTAATTCTGGTGCCTTTTGTTTCTTTTTCTTGCCTGATTATCACATAAATTGATTCATGCACATTGAACCATCCTTGCATCCCAGGTATAAATCTTACTTGGCCATGGTGAATGATCCTTTTAATGTGCTTCATAATTCCACTTGTTAGTGTTTTGTTGAAAACTTTTGCATCTATATTAATCAGATATTGGCCTGTGATTTTCTAGTGGTGTCAATTTTAGTATCAGGGTATTGCTTGCCTACTAAAATGAAGGTTTTGGTATCAGGGTAATGCTGGCCTCATGAAATGAACTGGAAATGTTTCTTCCTCTTCAAATTTTAGAAGAGTTGAGAAGGACTGGTGTTAGTTCTTTTCAAGTTTGATAAAATTAATCAGTGAAATCATCTGGACTTTTCTTCACTGTGAAATTTTAAATTACCAATCAATCTCCTTACTAGTAACTGGTCAATTCAGATTTTCTATTTTTTCCTGATTCAGTCTTAGTTGTATCTTCCTGAGAATTTTTTCCATTTCATCTAGGTTGTTCAGTTTATTCACATATTGCTTTTTATAGTAGCCTAACAATCTTTGAATTTCTGTGATATTCATTGTAATGTCTTTCTCAGTAATAATATTGTTGATTTGGGTCCTTTCTCTTTTTTCCGTATTAGTCTAGTTAAAGGTTTGCCAATTTTTTAAGGAACCAACTCTTAGTTTGGTTAATCTTTCTATTTTTTTCTACTCTCTTTCCTTTACTTTTATTCTAATTTTTATTATTTCCACAGAATTAGAGCTTAATTTATTCTTCTTTTTGTGATTCCTTAAGGTACAGAGATAGTTTCCCTTTGGGGGTAGGTCTTTCTTGCTTTGACTTTTTTATGTGTCCTTTTGTGTAATTACAATAGAATTTTCCCTTGTGGCTATCATGAGATTTAGATAAAATAATTTGAACTTATGACACCGTATTTTATACTGACAACTTAAATTTGATATAATTAATAAACTCTACACTTTTACTGCTTCTCTCTCTCACATTTTAAGTTATTGCTGTTAAAATTTTAATGTTTTTTAAATATTGTATAACTAAAATAAAATTTTTAATAAATTTTAATAAAAATTTTAGTTTAGAGTAGTTTTATACTTCAGAGAAGGCAATGGCAAGCCACTCCAGTACTCTTACCTGGAAAATCCCATGGACAGAGGAGCCTGCTAGGCTGCAGTCCATGAGGTGGCTAAGAGTCGGACACAACTGAGCAACTTCACTTTCAATTTTCACTTTCATGCATTGGAGAAGGCAATGGCAACCCACTCCAGTGTTCTTGCCTGGAGAATCCCAGGGACAGGGGAGCCTGGTGGGCTGCCGTCTATGGGGTCGCACAGAGTCGGACACGACTGAAGTGACTTAGCAGCAGCAGCAGCAGCAGTTTTATATTTACAGAATATTTATGAAGATATTCTAGTTACTTCTCATATAAGCCTTTTAAAATATTGACCTTGAGTTTTCACTTTGATGAATTTGGGCAACTGTAGACAAAATATATAATTGCAAATCATCCAGATAACTATGGCTTTCATCAGACTAGCACTGTCTCTGGCTGGCACACTCCCCATTTCCTCTTGCTTCCTCACTCTGATGAAGCACATTGCCACCTCGTGAAATTTCTATGCAGAGGTCCACAAAGACCATGGCTAATACCTCCTGCGAAACTGAATCCTTCCAGCAGTCATTTGCGTGAACTAGGACAAGAAGCATTCCCAGTCAGGCCTTGACCCTACAGAAGCTTCATTAAAGAACCAGAGATACAGAACTCAGCTAACCACACCCAGATCTTGACCTACAGAAAATGTGAGATGATAAATGTCGTCTTCAGCCCCTAAGTTTATGCAGTAGTAGGTGGAAAAACAGTACAGGGAGCCATGTACTGTGCTAACAACTGGGGACACAGTCGTAATTGCCACGGCCCCTGCCCTCATGGCACTTGCAGTACGGAACTGCTAGTGACCCTGCAGGACTCCATGGCCCAGAGGTCCCCAGTTTTCTTTAACAATGAGACCCTGAACTGCCCCTAGATCACAAAAAAATTAAATGGAAGGATGGGGTATCTTCTTACCAAAAGTTTATGTTTTTCAAATGGGCTAGAATAATTTTCTACATGCACTCACTGCCTAATTGACATTTCCCTCCTGGTTTATATTCATAGAAACTTGCAGGAATCACTCTTAATACCCAGATTTGCAATCTCAGAGCCAAGTGCTCTAGCGGTGGGGCCTCATTTGCATTCATGAATATGCAGAAGCACGGGCTCCTTGCTTGGGATTTCTGGCCTATGTTGGGCATCAGTGTTGTGTGTAATGCTGTGAATTTTTCCTTCCTTCCTGAACTCAGGAAATGAAGTCAGAACTGCAGAGCACAGAAAAGTGACTCCTTAGAGAAAGAGGTAGAACTACTTTTCAAGCTAAATTTGATGCTGGCTAAGATCTAGTACCAGACCCTAGCTCTCAAAGTGCCACTGCCTGGACTATGCCTGAAACTGGCTGAGAAGGTAAGCTGGGCATTACATCTCAGCTACTTTAGATGCTCAGAACTAAATTTACAGTCAGTGAGTCATTGCTTTTAAAATATCACAGTACCTTTAACAAGAGGATCACTTCTGTTAGACTGGATGACCGGAGAAAGACTCAACCCAAAATTGGTGTGAAAAGGGGAAAGATAACCAGCATTCAGAGAGCACCCACTTTTCACAAATGTATCTTGAATTCAGTCAGCTGTCCCGGGAGATATTTGTTATTATTCCCATTTCATAGTCAAAGAAACTCAGGCTTCAAGGGTAAGAGTGACTTGCTAAAGTCACAAAAAATAGAACACTAGAGATGTAGAATCCAGTCATGTCTGCTTAATTTTCATTTCTGGACTCTTTCCACCCTACCCCGATATACAAGAGATGTGCACCTTGGCCTTGGCTCTGTCTCTAGAGGGGTCAAAACTAGGCCTGAAAGATGGGAAGATATAATAGTTACACCTGGGGAATAATTCCAGTTTTCTTTAGAAGAGTCTTTAACTCCAGAAAGAATAATAAGAGGCTCACAAAATCCTGCCTCAAGCATCAACTACTACAGAAACACCTATTGGACTTATTTTTAAACTATAATTACTCAGGCCCACCTCAGACTAACTTGATTAGAAGCAGAATTTCATGGTGAAGAATTCACAGAAAAATTAGTTTTCAACTTATTCCCTGAGGGATTATTTGGTCTCAACCACATTGTAAGAAATGGTACAGTATCTCCTACTATACATATTGATGTTCTAAGCTAGGCAGTTTTGATGTTTCCATTTAATCTAGGCCCTTTTAAAAACTCTGATATCAATTAGAATATTTTCCAACACCATATACAAAAATAAACTCAAAAGGGATATAAGACCTAAATGTAAGACCATATACTATAAAGCTCCTAAGGAAAACACAGGCAGAATATTCTTTGACATAAATTGCTGCAATATTTTATTGGATCTGTCTCCTAGACAGATCCTAGAGTAATGGAAATAAAAACAAAAATCAACAAATGGGACCTAATTAAGCTTAAAACCTTTTGCACAACAAAGGAAACACAAATAAAATGAAAAGATAACCTCAAAAACCTACAACTGGGAGAAAATATTTGCAAATGATTCTACAGAGAGATTAGTTTCCAAAATATATAAATAGTGCATACAGCTTAATACTAAAAAGAAACAATAAAAAATGGGAAGAAGGCCTAGATATTTCTCCAAAGACATACAACTGGCCAATAGGCGCAAGAAGAGATGTTCAACATCTCTTATTATTAGAGAAATGAAATCAAAACTACAATGAGGTATCATCTCACACCACTCACATGGCCATGATTAAAAAGTTTACAAATGTTAAATGCTAGAGAAAGTGTGGAGAGAAGGGGACTCTCCTCCATAGTTGGTGGGAATGTAAATTGGTACAGTGACTCTGGAGAATAGAAGGCAGGTACCTCAAAAACTAAAACTTGAGCTACCATATGATCCAGCAATCTCATTCCTGAGCATATATACAGAGAACAAAACTCAAATCCAGAAAGATACATGTACCTCAATGTTCACAGCAGCACTGTTTACAATACCCAAGACATGGAAGCAAGTTCACTGATACATGGGTGGATAAATCACCACTCATCTCTGAATGTGTGCTCAGTCCTGTGTGATTCTTTGTGATCCCGTGGACTGTAGTCCAGTAGGCTTCTCTGTTACTCCTCCATAGAGTTTTCTGGGCAAGAATACTGTAGTCAATTGTCATTTCCTACTTCAAGTGATCTTCCCAATTCAGGGACCAAACCTGCATCTCCTGCACTGCCAGGCAGATTCTAAGCCACCTGGGAAATGGACTATTACTCAGCCATAAAAGGAATGAAACAATGCCATTTGCAGCAACATGGACAGACCTAGAGATTATCATATGAAATGAAGTAAGTAGACGGAAAAAGACAAACGTCATATGGTATCATTTATGTGAGGAATTTAAAAATATGATACAAATGAACTTGTTTACAAAACAGAAATAGACACACAGATATAGAAAACCATAGGAGTTACCAAAGGGGTTAGTTGGGGTCATTCAGTTCAGTTCAGTTGCTCAGTCATCTCCGACTCTTTGCAACTTCATGGACTGCAGCACACAAGGCCTCCCTGTCCATCACTAACTCTGGGAGTTTACTCAAACTCATGTCCATTGAGTCAGTGATGCCATCCAACCATCTCATCCTCTGTCGTCCCCTTCTCCTCCTTCCTACAATCTTTACCAACATCAGGGTCTTTTCAAATGAGTCTGTTCTTTGCATCAGGTGGCCAAAGTATTGGAATTTCAGCTTCAACGTCAGCCCTTCCAATGAACACTCAGGACTGATCTTCTTTATGATGGACAGGTTGGATCTCCTTGCTGCCCAAGGGACTCTCAAGAATCTTCTCCAACACCACAGTTCAAAAATCATCAATTCTTTGGCACTCAACTTTCTTTATAGTCCAACTCTCACATCTATAAATGACTACTGGAAAAAACATAGCCTTGACTAGATGGATCTTTGTTGGCAAAGTAATGTCTCTGCTTTTTAATATGCAGTCTAGTTTGGCCACAACTGTTCTTCCAAGGAGCAAGCATCTTTTAATTTCATGGCTGTAGTCACCATCTATAGTGATTTTGGAGCCCCCAAAAATACAGTCTGTCACTGTTTTCATTGTTTCCCCATCTATTTGCCATGAAGTGATGGGACCAGATGCCATGATCTTAGTTTTCTGAATGTTGAGCTTTAAGCCAACTTTTTCACTCTCCTCTTTCACTTTAATCAAGAGGCTCTTGGTAGTTCTTCTTCACTTTCTGCCATAAGGGTGGTGTCATCTGCATACCTGAGGTTATTGATATTTCTCCGGGCAATCTTGATTCCACTTGTGCTTCCTCCAGCCCATTGTTTCTCATGATGTACTCTGCATATAAGTTAAATAAGCAGGGTGACAATATACAGCCTTGGCGTACTCCTTTTCCTATTTGGAACCAGTCTGTTGTTCCATGTCCAGTTCTAACTGTTGCTTCCTGACCTGCATACAGATTTCTCAGGATGTAGGTCAGGTGGTCTGGTATTCCGATCTCTTTCAGATTTTCCACAGTTTTTTGTGATCCATACAAAGTCCTTGGCATAGTCAATAAAGCATAAATAGATGTTTTTCTGGAACTCTCTTGCTTTTTTGATGATCCAATGGATATTGGCAATTTGATCTCTGGTTCCTCTGCCTTTTCTAAAACTAGCTTGAACATCTGGAAGTTCACAGTTCACGTATTGTTGAAGCCTGACTTGGAGAATTTTGAGCATTACTTTGCTAACATGTGAGATGAGTGCAATTGTGCAGTAGTTTGAGCATTCTTTGGCATTGTCTTTCTTTGGGAAAGAAGAAAAATAAAATGTTGGGGTTGAGGGGGAGATAAACTAGAAGTCTGAGATTAACATATACACACTAATATATGTAAAATAAAGAGCAAGGACCTATTATATAGCAAATGGAACTACATTCAAAAATATCTTGTAATAATCTATAATGGAGAAGAATATGAAAAAGAATATATATATTTATACACATTATACACACACACACATATATATATAAAACTGAATCACTTTGCTTACACATGAAACTAACACATTACAAATTAACTACACTTGAATTTTAAAATTGTTAAAGAAACAAACAAAAAACCTTCTTGGATCTGTCATATTAGGGTTAGTAGATGTTGTGCTTGTACTGGAATGCATGTTTATAATGGGTAATTATAGAGATAGTGGTGGTACTTGACATTTATTTATCTTCCACATACTTTGGTTAGCTAGATATGGTAGAGAATGGGAAACCAAGCCAGAATTTTTATGGATTCTCTCTCTCCTCTGGGTCTCATTAAGTACAAAGCTATCTCTTCATTTGAATTACTGTCCAAAATAAATACTAAAAAATAAGAATAACATTTTAAAAATAAAGCCTGAAGTACCATCAATTCTCCTTCCTATTCTCGTATCAGTTTCTAACAATGAAATGTCCCCTCCCATTTTATGCTGCAAATAGCATCCCAGAGTCAAAGAATAATCTGAATGCATCTAATACAGTTTCCAATACTTTCCCCAAGATACTTCCTTAGGCTGAACTCAGGGTAGGAATGATGATGCCCCCCTGTATACCATTAGCAGGGGTCAAGTTAATTAGGGAGCCCCAGTACATGGCCGAGTAATAAGTTCCCCATTACTCAGTATCTGCAGAGCTAGAGTTAACCCTGGAGGTGTGAACAAAATAATTTGTTTGGATTCAATATTACTAAAGTCTTTAGAATGTTAGCTCTTCTCTAGAAGCATTTGGGAAATACAGTGGTTAAGAACAAGGACTTTAGAATCAGTTTAGAATTAGCTGAGTGACTTTAGGCCAATGAACCTGTTTCCTTCTCCTTAAAATAGAGAAAATAACAACAAACGTTCGATAGAGTCTTTACAAATTATAAGTCGCTCAATTGTGTCTGACTCTTTGTGACCCCATGGACTGTAGTCCACAGCATTCTCCAGGCCAGAATACTGGAGTGGGTGGCCTTTCCCTTCTCCAGGGGATCTTCCCAATCCCTGGATTGAACCCAGGTCTCTCACATTGCACGTGATTCTTTTACCACCTGAGCCACAAGGGAAGCCCATAATGTAATTTAGATTATTTTAATAGGAAAAGTAAGTGGTGGACAACTTTTATCAACATATTTAGTTGCAATGCGGGGAGACAGTGACACCTCCTTGAGTTTCATCAAAGTGTTCTCTCTTTCTTATATTAATAGGATTAGGTGTCTTAGACCAAAGGTATCAACAAAGCAGGGATGTCACCTTTATCCTAATCTGAGCATTTCTTTTCTTTCTAAATATGTACCTAATAAAGTATAATCAGTGATATGACAAGTTCCATTAATGTGATTGGAAACTAAATGCATGACCCAAAGCTTATGTACACAGAGCATGCAATTTACATCAACCCCTGTATTAAGGGAAACTAATCCAAGACAAAAGAAGATACTTCCTTGACATTAACTAGCCTATATCAATGAGCTGTATTGGGCAGACATCATTATCCATTTTTATAGGTGAGAAAATGAGGTTTAGGTAGATAAATTCTCCTGGCATTTAACTAGTAGGTATCAAATTGAAATTTGAAAATAGTTATTTAACTATCATGCAATACTTAATAAACATTAGCACACATTTGTACCTCCAATATGAGCCAGTTGAAAGAAAGAAAAAGCAAATACCCATCAAGTGCAGTCTATAAAAGATAGATTGAGGAGGCAACTTTTGAATCTTTGGTAGTGCTAAATGATGATGTCTTTCTCTTCTCAGTGGTTCCACTAGAACACAAAGAACAGGAAGTTCTTTGATGAGAAATGAGGGAGCCAGCTGAGCTCTGGGTACTGTTTGACATAGGACTATCTGCCCCCTTGATCTAGGAGGGCTGGGCATGATCATGAAATGACATCTTGGTCAAGTAAGCACATCCCATTTCACCACTGCCAAATGCTCACTGGAGGCATGAGTTCACTTGGGGGAAAACAATTGGCTTCCCTTGATAGTGAGGAGCAGAAATCAGACAGATTATCATGAAAGGATCAGCTGGAAGGCACCAGAAAGTTACTCTGTAGCCTCATTCATTTTTAACCATCTGTGGTATTGTGCTAAGTCGCTTCAGTCACATCAGACTCTTTGAGACTGTAGCCTGCCAGGCTCTTCCGTCCATGGGACTCTCCAGGCAAGGATATTTTTCAGTCATGTGTGCTATGCTGTGCTGAGTCACTCAGTCATGTCCAGCTGTTTACAACCCCATGGACTGTAGCCTGCCAGGCTCCTCTGTCCATGGGGATTTTCCAGGTAAGAATACTGGAGTTGGTTGCCATGCCCTCCCTGCCATGGGATCTTCTGAACCCAGGGATCGAAACCAGGTCTCCTGCATTGCTGGTGGATTCTTTACTGTCTGAGCTACCAGGGAAGTCCAAGAATACTGGAGTGGGTAGCCTATCCTTCCTCCAGGGGAACTTCCCAACCCAGGAATCGAACTGGGGTCTCCTGCATTGCAAGCAGATTCTTAATAATACCTCACGTCAAATAAGAAATAATGAAGATAAAGGCAGTGTGAAAATTTAAACTATGCTTTTAAAAAAAATTGTCTTTTATTCCTTCAAAGAGACTTTAATTATGCTAGAAGAGCCAGTAAAAAGCTGTTGAGAAATTTTTTTTTAATTGTGGTATAATTGCTCTACAATATTGTATTGGTTTCTGCTGCAAAAACAAAGAGAATCAGCTATGCACGTGTGCTCAGTCTTGTCCAACTCTTTGTGACCCTAGGGACTGTAGCCCACCAGGCTCCTCTGTCCATGGGATTTTCCAGGCAAGAATACTGGAGTGGGTTTCCATCTCCTTCTCCAGGGGATCTTCCCACCCCAGGAATTGAAACTGCATCTCCTGCTTTGGCAGGTAGATCAGCTATATCTATACATATATCCCCTCCCTCTTGAGCCTCTCTCCCAACCCCCTGCCACCTAACTCCTCTAGATCATTACAGAGGACCAAGCTGAGCCCCCTGTACATACAGCGGCTTCACATTACCTACCTGTTTTATGCATGGTTCACTAATAGATTTTTAAGATACTTTTCCTTTAACTAATGCCTTAATCTTTGTCAATTCAAAGGAACAGAAATGAAGTTGCATGAATATTTTAAAAAATTAAAAGTGAAAAGAAATGGCATTCTGTCAGATCTAAAAAAGGAAACAAATAATACACTTATTTGTCTGTCTTATTTGTGTCAGAAAATTGACATAATTCAGATTTCAGAAGACTTAAAGGGTGATCTCCTAATTTCACTTCTACCAAGAGATTTTCTTAGACTCTTTCATTTCCACTTCTCATAAAATAATTGATTTCTCACATGTATTAAAGTTTTAAATGTTATAAAGGACTCTATCAAGATTAAGTTAATTATTTCAATGATGAAGAACTTAGTTGCAAATTTATTCTACTTTAACTACTCCTGACTTGGATCAAAGCCAGAGAGTCATTTGAAAGGAATAATTTTATCTTCATCTAAACATTCTTAAAGGAAAGTGTGATGCTCTTACTTTATCTCATACAAAATTGCAATTGCCTCATTATAAATATGTGTCTGAGCTTAAGTACTTGCCTCACAAAATCCCAATTATTAGGGAAAGGAAAAAGTGAGTGGCTTGAATGTTCAAAGCAAGAAACAGAACATTACTTTTAAAAGAAAAATAAGTAAAATGGTTAAGAAGTAACTATAAACTGAGCTTTGGGTTTCACAAAGATATTTTTATGAAATATTCCATGTATGAAACATTATTTTATGCCTAGGAAAAGCTTCATTTTTACAGCCTGAACACTCTGAAAATCCTTGGCCTCTTTAAACTGCCTTCCATTTACATACTAAAAAAAAAAAAATCCTTTAGTGGCCAGATCTCAGTTAATTTCTAGTAATGTCAAACACCCTTCATTCCCTCACTAGCACAGAAAAGGCAAAAATCATCACTATGCCCTTTCTAGGATCCAGTCTCTAAGTGCCTGCCTGCCCAAAGGCAAAAATCATCACTATGCCCTTTCTAGGATCCAGTCTCTAAGTGCCTGCCTGCCCTCTAAGAGAGTCTATACTTCAAAGCAGCATAGAAAGTATATCTGTTGAAAGTAACTGATACAGCATCTGGGAGGAGAAGAAAGGTGATACAACAGAATTTTTCTCCCAAGTTCCCAGAGTGACAAGCAGATCTAAGTAGCTTTTGACTGGTATCATCCTTAAAAACAGCGGGGCAGACCATTCCAGTGAGATACTATATTGACCCGTAAGAGTCATATGCAGCTAACCAATTCTATTTCTAGGAAGTGACCTCATGTTGAGTACCAACTGCACCTGCTGCCCGTGCTGTTGTTCCCCAAGTTTTCTTTCAATAGTTTTGCACGTCCAGAGATCAACCCATTGGTTTGATGATCTTACTGAGATTCTTTATCTTTGCTTCTTTCATTGCCCTTAGATGTGATCATAGACTTCCAACTGATAGACTCCCTTCCCTTGGATGAGTCATGAAATTAGTGAGTAAAAGAGATTGAGTCAAGGTGAGAAGCTAAATCTAAACCTAAGAGTCTCATTCATCTCTCCAAAATTTACATGGTATTTCAGGGGAAAAAAAAAAAAAAACACTAAAAATGCTGAAAAACAATTTTCGTTTCTAGACCAGAAAATAAGAATGGTGAAAAATACATAATAACAAAAGAAATCCAAAAAGGAACTGAGGAAATCATGCAAAGGAAGATTTCCCTGGAAGTGATCAAAAGAACCAAGAATTAGCAACCACTGAGGACAGTGAATACCAGTAAAGAGGAAAAATTAATAGAAAACAAAATTATTTGCTCCAAAAAAGACTACAGAGGACAAATTGTTAGAATAAAATCAATAGCATAAAAATAGGATATTGATTGCATCTAATTAAGTAAGATTAGATCTTAGAGCATATCATTCTGATGATCATAAGTAAGAAATTGTGAGATCAATAAAAGACATAAGCATTTAAAAAAATAATAAGCCAAAGTTCAAGATATGATTGGTTGGTATTCAAAATCTGTGTGTTTTTTGTAGGCCTTAGAGTTGCTAAAAAGAAAATGGAGAGCAAAATATGATTGATTACAAAACTTATAGAGTTTACAACATAATAAAACAGCAGTTGATAAGGAGAGAGAGCAGGAGTTCTCAGAAGCTGAGAGAAAACTCTTCAATGGCTTTCATAAATATAATATGTTCATCAACATCCTGTAACGAATATAATAAGTGTACTCATAGGAAAGTTTATTAATACATCCTTCAGGTCAAACACTATTATTATTTTTGAAAGCATCTTCCTTGTCCTTTAATTTTCAGGTGGTTTGTTATTCTTGATTTTATGATAGTTGCATAGAGGGAGATTCCACTGGCTTCCCTGGGAAGGTAGAGGGTAACTCTACTTAAAAGGCTCATTGGCTCTGAGGTCAGCACATCAGATCCTCTTTCAGCCCAGGTTTCCTACAGAAAACATGAGAACCCTTTAACTGTCACCATGGATTCCTGATCTGAGATGATGTCCCCAAAAAACTAACCAGAAGAGAGAACATCTGCAGTCTATAATAGAAACAAGGAGTACTGATGTGGAAGAGAGAGAGAGAGAAATAGTAACACAGCAAGTAAATCCCATGGCCTCTTACCTAGAATTATTTAGACAATAGAAGGGTTGTTTTTAACATTGTGGTAATATAATAAAATGTAATTGACTTTGTAATGATAAAAAATTTGCTATCGAATTATATACAATTTATTTACAAATAAGAGGAAAATCAGGTAAAGAAACATAATACAAACCTGCTACATATTCATTTGAATGCAGAAATCTTTTATTAAAAACAAAATTAGCACAGACATAGAGAACAGACTTTTGGACACGGAGGGGAGAAGTGGGGAACAAACTGAGAGGCTAGCACTGATATCTATACACTACCACGTGTAAAATAAATAGCTAGCAGGAAGCTTCTGTACAGCCCAGGAAACTCAGCTCAGTGCTTTGTGATGACCTAGAAGGGTGGAATTGGGGGCTGGGAAGTGGGCAGGGAGGCGCAAGAGGGAGGGGAATACATGTATATATATGGCTGATCAGCAGTATTGTAGAGCGGAAACTAACACATTATAAAGCAAATATATTCCAATAAAAAATCAAAATTAAACGATGATAACATTTTAGCTCATTGCTAGGGAGAGTCTCAATTCAGTTCAGTTCAGTCACTCAGTCGGGTCCGACTGTCTGCGACCCCATGGACTGGGGCAGGCCAGGCTTCCCAGTCCATCACCTACGCCTGGAGTTTACTCAAACTCATGTCCATTGAGTTGGTGATGCCATCCAACCATCTCATCCTCTGTTGCTCCCTTCTCTTCCTTCCTTCAATATTTCCCAGCATCAGGGTCTTTTCCAATGAGTCAGTTCATCAAATCATGGGGTGAAAATATTGGAGTTTCAGCTTCAGCATCAGTCCTTCCAATGAATATTCAGGACTGATTTTCTTTAGGATGGACTGGTTGGATCTCCTTACAACCAAGGGACTCCCAAGAGTCTTCTCCAACACCACAGTTCAAAAGCATCAATTCTTTGGCAGTCAGCTTTCTTTATAGTCCAACTCTCACATCCATACATGACTACTGGAAAAACCATAGCTTTGACTGGATGGAACTTTGTTGGCAAAGTGATGTCTCTGCTTTTTAATATGCTGTCTAGATTGGTCATAGCTTTTCTTCCAAGGAGGAAGCGTCTTCTAATTTCATGGCTGCAGTCACCATCTGCAGTGATTTTGGAGCCCAAAAAAATAAAGTCTCTCACTGTTTCCATTGTTTCCCCATCTATTTGCCATGAAGTGATGGGACCAGATGCCATGATCTTAGTTTTCTGAATGTTGAGCTTTAAGCCAACTTTTTCACTCTCCTCTTTCACCAAGAGGCTCTTAGTTCATCTTCACTTTCTGCCATAAGGGTGGTGTCATCTGCATATCTGAGGTTATTGATATTTCTCCTGGCAATCTTGATTCCAGCTTGTGCTTCATCCAGTCCAGCATTTCTCATGATGTACTCTGCATATAAGTTAAATAAGCAGGGTGACAAAATAGAACCTTGACATACTCCTTTTCCTATTTGGAACCAGTCTGTTGTTCCATGTTCAGTTCTAACTGTTGCTTCTTGACCTGCATACCGATTTCTCAGGAGGCAGGTCAAGTGGTCTGATATTCCCCTGTCTTTAAGAATTTTCCGCAGTTTGTTTTGATCAAGAACAGATATAAAAAGAGAAAAAGTAAAAGATATAGGTATATAGATATTGTTGGTTTTAATCTCAATAGCTGTTTTATAGATGCCAACTTCCTCAGTTTCTCCCTCTGATTCTATCTACAAAGTCTTATTGATAACAAGAAGATATTTCAAAATTCTGTGTTGTCTTAATCACTTTGTCCTTTTGTTTAGTCTCCAAATCCTGTCCAAGTCTTTTGCAAACCCATGGTCTTTAGCCCAACAGGCGTCTGCATCCATGGGTTTTCCCAGGCAAGAATACTGGAGTGAGTTGTACTTCCTTCTCCAGGGTATCTTCCCAAACCAGGGGTTGAACCCACATCTCCTGCATTGACAGGTAGATTCTTTATCTCTGAGCCATCATTGAAGCCACATCTTAATCACTACATGTGGGCTTAGCTCTAACGCATGCATCTACCACACAACAAACAAGACTAATATCAGATTTATGGCACCAAGATTCATCCCAGAGTCCATGGTTTTGTGTGCTTGGAAAATGCTGGAAAATATTCTTCTCTGGGGAGGGAAGTAGGCAGGGCATCACCCGAAGGAGGGAAGTCCAATAATTCCAGCTCCAAGAGAATGGAAAGTAGGGCCTGCTTGGTACTCTGCCACATGGCAAACCCTAAGACCAGAATAAGCATACCAGGATTTTAAAGGGGGAAAAAAATGGTAAATGCAGAGGAAACCAGGTAAGCCTGGAGTTGTAACTCTATCCCTGAATGAAGGCAAGAGAAGTTTGTGTGGAAGTGTTCTGGAGAGTCCTAGGAATGCCCAAGGCCATCTGTGACTTTTTGAGCCAACTGTCAGCAGTCAGAGGGTGCTGGGTCTCACAGGAGTGAATCTGCTAAGTGTATCTACTGTGTTCTGTCAATGTAACCTCAGCACAGAGGGATAGATTTCAGGGGCAGCAGCCAGGGTCCTTGTCTAATTATGTTGTCAGTACTAGGAAATCTTCAGGGATCATTCTTATGGCTGATATAGGCTGAAACAACATTTATTTTCATTATATGTTTTAAACTAATGCGACAACATCAGCCAGTCTTGCCTAATACCTATCTAGCAAGTTGGAGTCATTCAGTTCAGTTCAGTCACTCAGTCATGTCTGACTCTTTGCGAGCCCATGGACTGCAGCATGCCAGGCCTCCCTGTCCATCACCAACTCCTGGAGTTTACTCAAACTCATATCCATTGAGTCGGTGATGCCATCCACCCATCTCATCCTCTGCCATCCCCTTCTCCTACCTTCAATCTTTCCCAGCATCAGGGTCTTTTCAAATGAGTCAGTTCTTCACATCAGGAAACAATCTGATTCACTATTGGGCTGTATATACAGGAATACATTTGTGCTCAGTTGTGTCTGACTCTTTGCAGCCCCATGGACAGAGCCTGCCAGCTTCCTCTTTTCATGGGATTTCCCAGGCAAGAAGACTGGACGCGGTTGCCATTTCCTTCTCCAGGGGATCTTCCCTACCCAGAAATAGAACCAGCATCTCTTACATCTCCTGCATTGGCAGGTGGGTTCTTCACCACTTTCGCCACCTGGAAAGCCTCATATTGGGCAGTATAGAGAGATTATATATAATCTCTATTTTAAGATGGTAAAAGATAGGCATAAAATTTCCAAATTCAGCTTCACCCAGCTAGGAAGTTAGCACATTGGGCACAGCAGCCCAGCTCTGGAGCCTATTTTTCTAACTACTGTTCCTGAAAAATGCTCACCTCATTTGTTGGAACATCATCTTCAGGGGATAGAACAAAGAACCAGCCCATAGTTTCAAATTCAGAATTATCCTTATTACCATCCATTACCTCAAGTCAGGACATATTTTATCTCTTAAATATTAACAAAGACTCTGATTCATGAATTACAGAAATTGTTTTTCCTTAGACTATTAGAGCATTTTGAATCAAGAGCAAAAGTAGAGCTGTCTTTGGGTACTGGAATTCAGTTAGGAACTCAGGTCAAAAACAAAAGTTCCATTTTCATCATATGAGATTGTTCCATTTATCAGTAGATGTAAGACCTCGGGAGGGGGTGTGGACAGTAGTAGATAAAACCAACAACTTTTAAATCAAGAGTTTTAATAAGATCTGTTTTAAAATGTTTATAATATCTATTTTGAAAAATACACAAGGAAATATTTAACTGTTGAGCTAAACATTTAGGATATGATAATAAGGTACAATCACGTTACTTCCAGTGTACTATTCCCAGAAATAGGGACTTTAATTTGATTTTACTATGTACTGTTTTTGCTACATTCAAACAAATCTCGGTTCAAAAAATTATTTAGTAAGCCCTGGATAACCAATCTAGTACCTCTGCACACAAAGCATTTGTGATTTAAGTAAATGTATTTTTGATAAATGAGTTCTGCCTGAATGATTTATCAACTTAATGTGGAATTACCCTACAATTGTATAGTATTAGGCCTGTTTTTCTATCTGAACCTTTTATTGCAAGCTGAGAAAATGAAAGCAAAAGTATAAGTTATTTCCAGTTGGAGGTTAGGAAAGAATTAGATTTGTGTACGTTGGCAGTGTGTGGCTCAAATAACAGAAAATAAAGTAAAAGGAGTAAAGATACAGAAAGTTTACTTAAACCTGTATTTATGGAAGTGATCTATGTGTGCTGAATAAAGGGGAAAAACACCATTAGATTTAACTAAGCTTGCTTAACTAAACATGGCTCTCACATCATAAACTTTTCTCTAAGGGAACACAGCCTGCTTATATTTACTCAGCTTAACATTAAGCAGAGTTGAAAAGTAAAGACTTCTGGCATAGTTTGAATGGATAAAGTTAGAGCTAAGAAGCACATGAAGTATATCTCCACAACATCTTTGAGAAGACCCAAGTGCAGGGGTTTATAACCTTTAAGAGGCCTTATTGACTCATAGGTCTCTGTGACACGTGAGGCGGTGGGGTGAATTGTAATGACTTATATCAGAAGTTCATCAGCATAGATTGTGACATAACTTTAGCTTATGTTAAAGATAAACGCAGTCAGACAGTAGTTAAAGTGGTGAAACAGACTTTATTCAGTCACTGAGAGTAGGGGAAAGAGCCAGGCTCCACTAAATTTGTGCAGGGGTGACTGAGCCTTTTAAACAGAGAATGAGGGATGGGGTGGCAGTGACCAGGGACTCGAGTCAGTGAAGTGAGGAATGACAAAGAGTTGTTCAGTGTAAATGCGACTCTGCTAGCTGGCAATTATCGAAGCTAGGATCCTGTCCTCCTACAGTGACTGGAAACAGAGGCGCTATCCTTCCTGATGATTATATTTCAAAGGAATGACTTTCAGGTCCTTGAGAAAGATACTCCAGAGATGTAGGAGATACACGTACATCTCTGAGAAGCAGAAGTAGTATTTGTAAGTTGTTTTTAGTAAATGTTCTAAGAAAAGGGGATCAAGGACCTACTGTCAGGTGCTGGCTAGAAAGAACAGTAAATTCCACTGGCTTCCTTGAGCTTTCTCAGGCAGGTATTTTAATGAGGGGGACTAGGGTCACCCTGGGGACATAGCTTTATGCTCCAGAAGCCATGCTAGAGTTTGGCCTCTCTTCGTGCAGAGGTTTGGAAGGAGATATATGCCAAGGATCCTGCAATTCACACCTAGCTAAGGAAGGGATGAGCACAGGCCTTTTAAGGCAGCACACCAAGATTAGTTTGGAATCCTAAATACATAACAATGCAAGCTACAAGATACATAATTATCAATTTAATTAAATATGTACTGAAAATATTATTTTTGCCTGACACTGTGACAGTCATAAGGGTTACAAACAATACAGAACTATTTCATGCCCATGTTGAATTTTAATCTAATGGGTGAAACTAGCACTAAAGTAATAGTGGTACATATAATTAACAAATATTGTGCTTCCAAAAATAGAGTGCCTAGAAATACTTAAGACCATCTATATTTTTTGCCAAAAAAAATTGAATGTGAATCTGAAAAAAACCTCTAAAACTAAATATAATACAGATGAAGAATATGTTAAACAACACTAAGTGTATGCATTCAGAAAGATTCAGACTGCCAGAGATTTTACAGAGCAAAAAAGCTAGATCTTTTTAAAATTAATAAATACATTATAGAGAATCAGTACATTAAAAGATAGCATGCATGGACCATATCTTGATCCTGATTAAACCAAGAGAGAAACAAACTACATATTTGATTCTACCAAGAAAATACTGAATATTGTTAATAATTTTGGATTTAAAGATGATTGTGTACTTTTTAAAAAAGATGTAAATTAGAGATACACACTAATATGTAGTTAAGTAAAATAATATAATGTCTTGAATTTGTTTCAGAATAGTCTGGGGCTCAGGGTTTAACGTGAGTGTTGGTGAATTAAGATTGACAAGCTAATTGTTGATGCGGGGTGATGGGTATATTGGGGGTAATTATGCAGGTCTCTTGAAACTAAGAAGCTGAGTTCTACTCTAGATGCCAAATAGAGTATAAAAGAAAGGGACTTGTAAGAAGAAGCTGGTTATATAACATTCTTACGGATTTGAGGCATGCTCATAATAAATGGGAAGTCATCAGCATGTATAAGTAGGGAAGTGACAAAATTACATTTTGTTTTGTGAAAGAATAGTCAATCTCCTAAGAGACTGGATGAACACAAGAATGATGAGTCTTCTGCATCACTCCAGGTGAGTGATAATGGTGACAGAAATAAAGACACAGTAAAATGATTCAAGTTAGTTAGATGGTAAAATCATTAGTAATTGGCAACGCACTAGGTAGAGAGAACTGGAAAGAAAGATAGCAAGGAAACCTCTACGATTCTAATTCACACAATTTAATGTTGGTATCATTCTTCAGACTAGTGTACAGGATATATTTGAGGAGTAATATTCATGAGGTCTATTCTAGACTTAGAAAATTTGAGGTGCTTTTGTAGCATGCAAGTCAAAAAGAAATGTAAAAGGTTTTCTACAACAATCTTTAACATTAAAAAAGCCATCTTAGTTGGAAATACAAATTTAAGAGTCCCAAGATGAGATAAGAGAAAGACTAATGAACACAAAGAGGGCCTAGGTATGAAAGAGAAGTCGCTCAGTCATGTCCAACTCTTTGCAACCCCATGGACTGTAGCCTACCAGGATCCTCTGTCCATGGGATTTTCCACACAAGAGTACTGGAGTGGGTTGCCATTTCCTTTTCCAGGGGATCTTCCCAACCCAGGGATCAAACCCGGGTCTCCTGCATTGCAGACAGACACTTTACTGTCTGAGCCACCAGTGAAGTAGTACAAAATTTATTTGTAAATTTTCACAAATTTTGTTAAGAAATTTGACTTTGTATAGAATGTCAGGTTTATTAGCACCAAGTTATTATTTCCTTTTACTATCTTTTTAATGTCAGTAGAATCTACATTGAAGTACCTTTTCATTCCTCTTACAATTTTTCATTATTTTTTGTGTGCTTCAAATTATGATTTTTATGTTACCCAGATTATATTTGTTGCATAATGAATAATGAATGACCTCAGTGGCCTGGAAGCAAATTCAGATTTGAATTGTGCAGCAAATATAATCTGGGTTCAAATTCAAATTTGCTTCCAGGCCACTGAGGTCATTCATTATTCATTGTGCAACAAATATAATCTGGGTAACATAAAAATCATAATTTTAAGCATAAAAAAATAATGAAAAAGTGTAAAAGGAATGAAAAGGTACTTCAATGTAGATTCTACTGACTTTAAAAAGATAGTTAAAGGAAATAATAGCTTGGTGTTAATAAACTTGACATTCTATACAAAGTCAAATTTCTTAACAAAATTTGTGAAAATTTACAAATAAATATTTTTAAATAGAATAACTCTATGCCTGGTAAAGAAATTAAATTCATAATTTAAAAACTTAAAAGTAAATCAACACCACCACCACCAAAAACAGTAAAAATAATATAAAAATAAATTCCTAGGCAAGATGGATTTACAGGGAAATGTTAATGAATATTTTTAAAAGAAGAAAAAAAAAAGCACCTATGTTACACTTACTCTTTCTAGAATAGAGAGAGAACACATTTCAACTTACCTTATAAGACGAAATACCACTGAATTCAAAATCTGGCAATGTTCTGAGAATAGACGTTTAAAGCCAGTATCTCCAATAAACACACATGCAAAAATGCTAAAATAAATAATATCAATTAAAAACAGTCATCCTGCTTTATGATCATTTTTATTCTAGATATTTAGGATTATTTTCCAATTTGAAAAATCATTCCATATAATCAACTACATTCCCAAAATTAAGGATAAAGAGTATGATATTGACCAAAAAAAATAAAATAAAATAACCAGGAGTTAGTGAAATTCAATACTCACTTATATGAAAATGTGTGAGGTACTAAGAGTAGAGGAAATTTCCTTCATATTGTGAAGGAAACTAAAAAACATCTACACAAAGCATTATATTCAGTGGTAAAATATTGAGCACTTCCTCTGAGATTGAAAGCAGCATAAGGAAATAAAAGGCACAGACTTTTTTTTTTAATCAGTTTTGTTCACCACTGACATGTCTGGAACATGGAACTGTGCCTGGCATATAGCAGATTTTCAATATTTAATCAATTAATGTTCACACATCACTTATCTTTGCCTTGAGGATATATAAGAGGAAAATATGGGAAAGATTTCTTTTTTCCAACAAAATACCAGATGGAATCTTAGAAGCTGTTTAAGTTGCTCCAAAGTTTATTTCACAAATAAGATTAAACCCAAAGGATTACAATTAAGAACCATGAGAAATTCTACAGGGGGTGGAGGAGGTGAAAGTAAATCTAAAATATCGACTTTTCATATTCTGTGATGATTGTAACTGCATATATACTTTTTAAATAGTTTTTAAACTCCATAGCTAAGGCAGAGAACAAAATTATATCAGAAAATAGTTTTCTAAAGATGGTAGATACCAATTTTCCAGCAATCAGAAAAGAGCTATGGAATCATTTCCATAATAACTGCTATTAAACTACTTCAGCATTAATATTGCTAACAAAAGGCATGTACTATATAGGATAGACGGCCTCTCCTAAAATTTATTTCACTAAGACATTGACTTAACACTTTTCACAAGTAATATAAGAGAGACCAGAGTACAGTTTGCAGTGATGGTTGCCTGGAGCTCCAGACAAAAAATAAACTGTGACTGGTAATTACTCCTTGGGAAAAATCCCAAGTCTAATTTCATCTTTTAGTATGATATATATGATCCAAAACATATTTATGAAAGCCAGTTGGGTTTTCCATGTCTTTGACTTCGGGAATTATTTTTATTGCTAAACATTTTATTGCTGTTGTCTTTCACGTTAATTTTGGCCATCACTCATAAGACATTTTGATTTTCACTTCCCTGTCTGCCTTGAAATAGGACATTTAGAGGCTGTTCTGCCCATGTTTTTTCCCTCAAAAGAAATAATTGCACAAAGAAAAGTATGAAAATGAATGGTTAATTACTGTACAGACTAGACACTCCACAAAGGCTGGCTGGTCACTGGTGTCCTCCAGGTCCAGACTAAAGTGAAAACCACTCAGTCGTGTCCAACTCCCTGTGACCCCGTGGGCTATATAGCCCATGGAATTTTCTAGGCCAGAATACTGGAGTGGGTAGCCTTTCCCTTCTCCAGGGGATCTTCCCAACTCAGGGATCAAACCCAGGTCTCCTGTATTGCAGGCAGATTCTTTACCAGCTGAGCCACAAGGAAAGTCCAGGTCCAGACTAAAGAATCTCCCTAAGCGTGGGGGCTTGGAGTTACCATAAAACTCACTGCTATGACATCCCTCTTGCTCACTGTAATTAGTTCTCCATTCAACAGCCAGAGTGAGTTTTAAAAAACAAAGTGATTTTATTTGTAATAGCCAAAATCTGGAAAAAGCCCAAGGGTCCCTCAATGCGTGAATGGTTAAACAAATGTACGTCTAGACTATGGAATACTACTCAGAAACAAAAGGGAATACATTGTTGATAAATACAATAAGGTAGATGAATCTCCAGATAACTATGTTGAGTGAAAAATGCCAGTGTAATAAAAATGTCCTCCACTGTAGGGTTCCATTTGTATAGCATTCTTGAGATGACAAAATTATAGACGTGCAAAACAGATTACTGGTTACTAGATTTTAATGAGAGGGTAATGTCCTGTACTTTATTGTACTATGGTTTTGCAGGCCATTACCACTTGAAAGATTGAGTAAAGTATGCTTGGAATTTCTCTGTATTATTTCTTACAAATGTATGTGAATCTTTACCTCAAAATAAGGTTGACAAAAAAACAGTACACTGAAACTAAAATTAAAAGAAAAACATGGGATAAGATAGAGAAAAGGCAAAACTACAGAAATAGCAATGAAATTTGCCTATGGAGAGGTCAAAATTCTGAGTTCATTTAAGTACTCAGGATGTTATGTGTATATTTGATTAAGTCTTTCCTACAGAAATATAAATATTTGGGAGTATAATTTTCAGCTACATGTCACCTAAAAGATGCTGCTTTTCAGAAACTTGTATCCTGTGGTTTCAGAGAGTGGAAACTCATGTAGAACTTAGAATACTTAAATTTCCTTGCATGACTTTATGAGTACCTTAATTAGTGTTATCAAATGTGTGATTAAAAGATACAGTATAGAAGGTGGGGAGATTTTCTTAACAAAATTAGAAAATAGGTGGCACTATAATCAATGAATATGAATTCCAATTAGCATCACTATTTAAATGAATTTAATAAGAATCCTATTCCAAGCTGGAAATGTTTCATCTTTCAGTTACTCATGCAAGTCACCAAACTACATGAAAAGAGTGCTGGAATCACACATAACTGGAGGCACTGGGATTCCTTGGGTTCTATTGCCATACAAAATGTGATTCCTTTTGAATTTGTGACAGTCAGACATCTTAAAAATATCACCTGGGAAGATATAAGCTGCTTTGGGGGAAAACTTCCTTGTGATTTGCAAGTCATGTGGCTGCTCTTCAAGTCTCAGAAATCTTCAGTTGCAGAAACATTTACTTGAGGTTTGGTTCAGTCCATGGGGTCGAAAAGAGTCAGACACAACTGAAAGACTAAACAGCACATTTTGCCTCAGCATAACTTTGTTATCTTTAATACTGTCTTAGTTGTGTCTACTTGGGCTGTTTTTTAATTCTCTTAGAGTCTCAAGTACATCATCTCTAAATTGGAGCTAATAGTAGCATTTCATGGGTCTGTTGTGAATAAGAAATGAGGTAAAATATGTAAAGCAAGTAACACAAACTCATAACTTGATGGATAGGAAGTGAAATGTAAATGTTAATGTTCTCTGTCATGATCATCACTGATTATCTACTGTGGTTTCTAATCTACACAGGATTGATTTTTCTGTAGGAGGAAACCTTGACACCTCAGAACATTAGCCCTAATTTGGTCTTTCCTACAGCATATGCTTCATGTTTTCAAAGAATGAAGTCACTCCTTCCACTTTTTACAAATAGTTGAGCCAGAAACTGAAGCATGAACTAAAGGACATCACACATGGGTTGCATACAAAGCTATCCAACTGCACTCAGAGTGGCGTGGTATGAAAATCTGACCAATGAGTCCATACTCTATTTTGTGCTATGTGTGATTAGTTGCTCAGTCATGTCCAACTCTTTGCAACCCCAATGGACTGTAGTCCGCCAGGCTCCTCTGTTCATGGGGATTCTCCAGGCAAGAATACTGGATTGGGTTGCCATGCCTTCCCCTCCAGGGGATCTTTCCAACTCAGGAATCGAACCCAAGTCTTCTGCATTACAGGTGTATTCTTTACCATCTGAGCTACCAGAGAAGCCCAATAATACTGGAGTGGGTAGCCTATCCCTTCTCCAGGGGATCTTCCCAACCCAGGGATTGAATCCAGGCTTCCCACATAGCAGGCAGATTCCTTAGTGTCTGAGCCACCAGGGAAACCCTACTCAATTTTAAGAGGTATCAAAACTGTCAAAAAATAATCTCACTAAATAAACCAATGTGAAGAATTTTACTTGGTATGAGTTATTATATTATAAATGATATTGCTATCTCTACTAGTTCTATTTGAGGTCTTAAAGCCACTGGTAGGCAAATTTTCTGTTAAAATAACTTTCCTTAATACTCTTTATTTCTGCATGCTTTAAGTAGCTCCTCCTCATTGTTAAAGATCAATTATTCCTTGAAAAGCCTTAGTGCTATTCTACACAAATATTTATTTCTAAGATCATCATGACATCTAATTTCAGCATTCCATTTTGGCTTCCATATTTCACAGAGAAGACTTCATTACATCCTTATCCCTTCCATGCTTATTTTCTAGTTCATTGACCCACTCTGCCTAATCCCCAGTTCTCCTACTCTAGCACCTAGATAAAGACAATTAATAGAATGAAAGCCTGAAATATGTTTGGATGGGTTTGTGCTGGAATTTACAATCTCTTTAGTGAAGTTATCCACCTCTATTCTTTGTGATTTGGATGGATGTATCAATCATATAGCAATTATCTTACAATCAGTAACCAGCCCCTCCCTCAATAGTGTTTTGTTCAAAGATGGCTTTTAGAGTCATTTTAAGGAATTGTAATAATAGAAATAAATATTTTCACTGAATAATTTAGGACATAACAGCTATATCAGAATATTAGTTTAAGGAATCTGATCTCCAGGTTTCTGTTAGATAAGGAACCTTCCTAGACAGAAAATGATTGGAAAACATGGCTAAGAGATGCAAGAGACAAAGTCTGATGACATAATCTGAACTACTGGACCTAAGTCTCTATGACATGAAATCCACCACCTCTTACCAAATCTAGAGAAGTGCCTTCTATGTGTGTGAGTGCATATGTGTTCAGTCATGTCTGACTCTTCGCAACCTCACAGACTGTAGCCTGCCAGGCTCTGCTGTCCATGGGATTTTCCAGGCAAGAATGCTGGAGTGGATTGCCAGTTCCTACTCCAGGGGTTCTTCCCAATCCAGGGATCAAGCCTGGGTCTCTTGGAGCTCCTACATTGGCAGGTGATTTACCACGAGAGTCACCTGGGAAGTTGTGCCTTCTATTGCTACATCTAAATCCAATCAATCAGCCACAGAACTGTTAACTGTACCTTTGAAATGTCTCTGGATTCTACTGTCTGCTCTCTTCTCAATTCCACTTAGTTCAGACTCCCTTCACTTCTCACCTACTTATTTCAAGTCTCAAACATCCAGATTTTTATCCCTCTCCCAACTTCATCCTCCACAATCTCCTCAATCATCCTTCTGTATCACAAAATATGATTAAGTTTTTGATATATCTAAAAGAGATCCATTGTCTATTACAGTGATTTTTTTTCTAAAGGCTGGGGCTTTTATTTGGGCTATGGAGAGAGAAGATTCACTTTCTCTGTTAGATATAAATCCAAGAGAATATAGCCTTAGGCATACCTGCTAGCCAACTTGTGATCAAGAAAGAGAGTATTCCAGATAGAATTAACCTGGAAAAAAATGTTAACAGTATCAATACTAGAAAGGAGAGAGAGAGAGGAAGAAAAAAAAAAAAGACACAGAAAACATCTTTGAGCCCTTTTATCCTACTGGGCACAACTCATCTCAAACAGTATGAAAGAAGTAGTCTGATAAGGAGATCTGGATTCTGATTTTTAAGGGATACAAGTAACTTTCATTTAAGTGCTCTACAGATGACCCTTTAAATATCATGAGAGATTTCTGCGACTTTACTGGCTCACCAGCCTGTTTCTTCTGTTAACTTTCCCTCTCACTGTGAGATCCCTGTTCATTTGAATTGTAGCCTTTCTGAACAGTTTACCATACAATATTTTTCCTGTCCTATGTGCTTGACTTTGAGATATTTTTGTGTAGTATTTAAAAATATCTGTGCAAGATCAGTTTTTGAAAAGATGAGTTATGTGTTATCTTACACAGGGAAGTGAATATAAATTTGTATCTCCTTTCTTTGAATTGGTGACTTAAAATGTGTTAAATTTATTTTAGGTACTGAATTTAAATCAACATGTAATGTTCTGTTTTTTAATCCCTTCTTTGAAATTGTTGGTGAATATTTGCATATTTTCACATTCAAAAATATTCAAAAATGCTCTGAAACTTAAACTTTTCTGTTCTAAATATATGTGTCATTGTACACTTTAGCTAAAAGTAATACAATCTGACATCAGTGTTAATGAGAGAAAAGAAAAACTGAAAGATTTTACTAAGAAAAATTGAACAGTGAAAATATGTCCTATGGACATGAAAAGAAAGAAGATGAGACTCAGTGAATGACAGATTGATTAGAGCTAGAACAATCTATGGACCACACAGGTTTTCGTATATGGAGTAAATAAAAGTTAGGTTAGAAAAAGCAAGCGTATAAAGGAAGTATCTGTGTAACAGTAAAGCCTATTGATAACAAGATTTGAGCTGTTACTAGAATAAAAGACCTAGGTTTAGGGTTTTTCTCTTCCAAATTGTAATTTTCACTTCAACTTCCGGGATAAGGAAAGAAAATGAAATTGGAGCAAGGGAAAGACACGAGGCCAGGAGACATGCTGATCCCACCATGTTTCTTTTATTTCTTTCTCAATAACTACAATATCTTTTTTGCTTCTCTGATCTCCTAATTTACTTCACGGAATTACACTAGGTGGTAGGTTGGCCATGATATATAAGGTTTTGAATTAACCTATTGTGAGCTCAAATCTCAACTCTGCACTAACGTGTGACTTGAGTTATCTGGAGTGAGTTGCTGCACCTCCTTGAGACCTGGTTTCCTCATATGTAAAATAGATATGCCAATAATATCCCACTTACAAATATACTGTGAGGGCTAAATTAGTTAATGTATGCAAACACATGTGCCTTCTCTGGATTAACCATTCTATCAATATTGACCATTTCTATTATCATCTTTATCACTGACTTGGCTAGAATCTGTTTTCTTTTTTTAATTAAACATCTGACAAGCTTTTTATTATTGAGGTTTTTAAAAACCTTAAATATCTGGCTGTTAACAGTTTCTCCAGGTGTTAGAATGCTCTATTTTCTCACCAGGTTTAGGAAATATCTTTGTCCCTTCTTCTATTTATTCCCTATTTATCTAGTTAGTCTCTATTTATATTCCTCTATTTATTAAGTCTGTTTTTTTTCCTAACTCTGACTTTGGAGAAAGTCATTTCATTGTTCCACCCAACATGCCTAGAGAAGAGCTCAACTCTTAAAATAATTGATTCTATCCATTATCTACATTCTTAAATTAATGAGTATATTGCCACTTCCTCAAAATTCCTGCCAAGAAAGAGTAGTGGCAAAGACTCTTGGCTGCAATATTGCTGTAATGTTCAGAACTTTTTGAAGAGCTTTAGTTGACTGACTAAAGAACAGAGCTACTGAGCTGAAGCAAAAGAATTGGGCTTAAAAACTCACTGAGATTTCAAGATGTGATTTCATATGCCTTCAGCTCAGTTCAGTTCAGTCCCTCAGTCGTGTCTGACGGTTTGCGATCCCATGGACTGCAGAGCACCAGTCTTCCCTGTCCGTCACCAACTCCCAAAACCTACCCAAACTCATGTCCATCACATCAGTAATGCCATCCAACCATCTTATCCTCTGTCATCCCCTTCTCCTCCTGCCCTCAATCCCTCCCAGCATCAGGGTCTTTTCCAGTGAGTCAGTTATTCACATCAGATGGCCAAAGTATTGGAGTTTCAGCTTCAGCATCAGTCCTTCCAATGAATGGTCAGGACTGATTTCCTTTAGGATTGACTGGTTGGATCTCCTTGTAGTCACATGCCTTGGCTGGGTAAATCTGTTTGTCTTCTCTGTGAGGTGGGATAAGAATAAAAGGTAAACCCTTAGGAATATTTCAACTGAAGTCCTTCCCTAACCTCCTCTAGCAGTCTCAAAAGTTTTTTGTGGAAAAAAAGTGTAGATTTTAAAAGACCTTTTCCTTCCCACAAGGGCCCCCTGTCTTCACAGGTGTTTCATTGCTTCCATCTGCCTAGAAAAATAGTAGTTCTTTGAATTGGCAAGGTTGCTGTTTTGACCATTTTATTTGTCTTCATTTGAGACTTTATTTGAGAAAGTCATTCTCATGACTTCCCATCCTTACCCGTCACCAGGGCAGGAAAAAATAGAGGCCTGACTTTAATGACAACCTCACATGACAGCTTATCAGAATCTGACCCTAAAATCAAGGCAAGGTCTTTCAATGGGATGCCTCAGTGACTTAATGTAAGTTGTTGTTGTCTGGTCGCTAAAACATGTCTGACTCTTTTGCTACCCCATAAACTGTAGCCTGCCAGGCTCTTCTGTCCAGGAGATTTCCCAGGCAAGAATACTGGAGTGGGTTGTGTTTCCATCTCCAAGGGATTTTCCTAACCCAGGGACTGAACGCACAACTCCTGCACTGTAGGTGGGTTCTTTACCACTGAGCCACCTGGGAAGCCCTGACTCAATGTAAGATAGGAGCTCACTGGCACTTTTTTTTCAAATTTCTCAAGATTCTTAATGATACAACCCTATGAAGATGAAAGGGGAGCAAGCTGCACTATTTGGAATATTCTTATGGAGTAAGAATCAATTTAATCTGATTATTTTGTAATTCCTCTCCATCATCATTCAATTTTAACATCTGATTTAATGTAGATTTAAAATTCCCTATTAGAATATGTTTCTAAGATTCACACTTATTGGTCATGAATTGTCCTTGAGGTGACATTTCATTGCTTTCTTTTTGCTCTTGAAGCTCCCTGCTTGGCAAACAAGGTCCTAAGTAGCAATCATACTTCCACTACAACTTGGGCAATGAGGCATGATAATAGAACTTGAAGTCAATCAAAGCTATCCAGTGTGGCAAGGCAATGTGTGAAAAAAGTATCAGAATTTAAAATACCTAGCTTGTTGTATGGTGGTATGGGCAAGCCATTTACTCATGTTCGGTTCTACAACGCACCTCAGAATATTTATTTCAGGGACTAGAGCTGAACTATGGTGCTCATCACTTCAGTTTTGCTCTTTGTTCCTTCATTGTCTAATAGCAAAGGTGAAAAGAAATAGAAGCTTTATAGGCAAAATTTAATGGTTTTGTCAATCTTCCGGTTTTTCCCAAGAAAGGAAAAGAACTGTAATATCATAGAGTTAAAAGATTCAAAGAATCATAGAACCAAAACTTCTTGCTTGAACCACTGTGAAGTTTGAACCACTATTAAGTGATTCAAACAATATTTAAACAATTATTAAGTTTCCTTCACTATGCTGAGGACATTAGGTTATCCAAAGTTCTGTTTTCAAAGAGTATAAAATCTACAGAAGGTAAGGTTAAATTGGAAAAAATCAGGATTCAAGAGTGTGTAATGACATTGAAAGCTGAAATACATAAAAGTATTTGGAGAGGATTACCTGCCAAAATTATATTAATCCAGGTAAGGAAAGTTTCTAACCTAAAGTTTATGCAAGTGAAGATACTGCAACTTCATGAACGGTACCTGAGAAGTTCAAATGGCAAGCAGTTACATCAAACATAACACCAACTCCAAGCTACCAGTATGTCTCACTTCTAATTCTCAAGGGGCTTCTGGAGAGAAGTTAATTGCTATCTAATGAGGATGAGTAAGTGCTTTGTTTGATACCAGGTCAATCTGTGCTAAGTTTAAGGGTCCCCCAATATTCAACCTTCCTACAAGAGAGCATGTGACACTTTCACTGCTTTGCACATTTACCTACGTGAGATACTTCACTACAAATGCTGTCATCATTTCCCACCACTTTTCAAAATCTTTCTCATCATTCAATGGCTAAATCAAATTCTACTTCCTCCAGGAAATTTTCAAAACATTAATATTCATTGCTCATTCACAGTTCCTATGGTCATCTTGTGTCTCCAAACTGAATCATGTGTTTGGAGAGAAAGGGGCAATGTGTGGCAGAGACAATACTAAGTATTCACCAAATCATCTAATTTAAACACACCTGAAGACTCCATTCAAGCTCTTTGTAAGTGTGGCCATTTGAAAACTTTGATCAATGTAATATGCATGGAAACGACACATCCTATTGATACTTTCAAACTTGCCTTGTAAAACCACTCCCTTGTTCTGTTGACTTTCTATCAAAGCTATGAAAACTCTGAAGCTAGAAATGTAGTGACCCAGGTAGAATGAGCCTACATTCCTAAATGGGGAAGTGACTCTCATAAGAAGTGATGAACAAACAACTTCCACTCTGGATTTTGAATGAGTAAACAATAAACTCCTCCATTTCATTTACAGAAAGCTACTGAAATTTGTTTGTTGTATTTTATGGGAACTAGTACTTAGTACTCTCAATACTATAAATCACAAGGCTTATATTATATAGGTCTTATGCCAAACTTTTTGCAATTCAATGAAAAATTTCCAATGAAAATTAGTATGATCTTGAGAAATCTTATAAAAGGCATGAAACTTAAAATGGCATAAAGTACTAGTTATGCTTTCATATTAGAGGAATAGACATCTTAGATAGGGTTCATATCATTTAAACAAGCATGGCAAAGAATTATAATAACATATCATTGACAATGTAATTGAAGAAAGACAGACAGACTGTGGATTAGAACACTAGTAAAAAAAAAAAAAAAAAAGAAAGAAAGAAAAGAAAAGGGGCCTAGCAGCCCTCTGTATGGCTAGAACTAAACCAATAATCCAGAGTCACAGGAAAATGGATTTTTGTTTTATATAAGCCTATTTTTTTCAGTAATCCAAATTGTCTAGATCAAAGATGACCATATTGCTCCAATAGATAATAAGTTTCCTGTGTTTGGAAGTATCCAAGCATGTGTTCAGCATTGACTTATCAGGAATATTTTAGAGAGACTTATGGTTAGACTAAATGCTACAACTGCCATTATTTTTGAAGCTTTCTAGTGGAGAATGTAACAATATTCAGCATGACATGGGAAAAATAAAGAAAACTCAATTACCACTTTTACCTGTAACCCTCAGTTCCCACAACCAGCCTTGCTCTTTATCTGAAAATATGAAAAGTCGCAACCAGTCGTTCATGCTAATATCAGCAACCCCTCCAGATGCATGACTATAGGAGGAAGAAAACAATTCTCAGAAATATACCAGTTGCTACTAATTAGAAGAAACCCATAACGTTCCTCCTGGGAGAAAATGTCAGGACAATATTGTTTTATGCATTACAGAGTACTCTTTGGGATAGCCTCTTTCCTCTTCCAGATAGTTCAATCTCCACAATAGTGGTAGTGAATCTAGTACTACAGTATTTATACACTCACTAATGCCTTAATGTATTCTAGGAAGGACTGATGCTGAAGCTGAAACTCCAATACTTTGGCCACCTGATGCAAAGAACTGACAACTGGAAAAGACCCTGATGCTGGGAAAGACTGAAGGTGGGAGGAGAAGGGGACAACAGAGGATAAGATGGTTAGATGGCATCACGGACTCAACGGACATGAGTTTGAGTAGGCTCCGGGAATTGGTGATGGACAGGGAAGCCTGGCGTGCTGCAGTCCATGGGGTCACAAAGAGTCAGACACGACTGACCACCTGAACTGCACTAAATGCCTTCTATATTGGTAACTCAAGGCCATTTGTGACTGATGCTGGAAACTCACTGTCTTTTTTCTGTAGCTCCTCATTTGTAAGGAGGAGCTCCAAATCCAAATCCACCCATGCAAAGACTACTGCCCAGAATTAAGCCTCACATCTTATTCCATTTTATTACTACCTGGTTATTTTCCAGTTTACATCACTTACAAATTCTGACAAAGGTATCTGTATTGCACAATTATGCCTATTTTTCCAAGTCTCGGGACTGACCTTTCTGTCTGTTAGAGCAAAAGAAAACACCATCGTCTGAGAGAGCGAAGTCTCCTTGTTCCTCTCTAATAAGCAGTTTCTATTCTCGATTGCTTCCTTACTTGAATATATTTTATTGTCTCCACTTACAAAGGATAGATCCATTTTCAAAAACTCTGAGTCTTCTCTATTTCAAATTTGTCGCTTTCAACTGACTTTATTCATTTTCATCTCTCTTGTTATTTACAACAAAAGAAACCTCTGCCTCTTCCTAGAGGTGGCATACTCCAAGGGAATAATTCATTTTGCTTCTTCGGAGCTCAACTCCGTTAATGTCACATTACAGAGCAGAGGTTTATCTAAATATATCAACCCATGATCTTTTGAAGACTCCCTGTTTCTGCTTTCAGGTCTGACTCATCCCCATTAAAATGAACTAAGGATCATATCAGGAAAGCATAAATCTCTTCACTTTGACTACAAAATATATATCCCAGAGAAAATACACTGTTTGACAATTTATAAATATCTTAAGATGATGAATTGAAAAAAGATAATAGGAAGAGAAGTCAAGAGAACAATGAATTTATTGATCACTCATGAGCTACATAAACTTTTATGTCAGTAGCTTTGCTTATTTTTGTATTGTTCATTTGCACTAGCCTCCTTTGTTCAAACAGGAGAGACTAGAGAAACAGTGGATTTAATTTTCATGACAAAAAAAAAACAAATCAGAGGAAAAAGTCTTTCATTAGTTATTAATTGTAGTTACATTTCACAATGTAAACATGAAGAGAAACCCAACTTGTATATTTCTATATTTTTCCTAATGTGAACATAAGCCTTTTTATGGCTTTTCCCTTAAAAAAGAGTATCATTTCAGTTCAGTTCAGTTGCTCAGTCGTGTCTGACTCTTTGCGACACCATGAATCGCAGCACACCAGGCCTCCCTGTCCATCACAAACTCCCGGAGTTTACACAAACTCATGCCCATCGAGTCAGTGATGCCATCCAGCCATCTCATCCTCTGTCATCCCCTTCTCCTCCTGTCCCCAATCCCTCCCAGCATCAGGGTCTTTTCCAACAAGTCAACTCTTCGCATGAGGTGGCCAAAGTATTGGAGTTTCAGCTTTGGCATCAGTCCTTCCAATGAACACCCAGGACTGGTCTCATTTAGGATGGACTGGTTGGATCTCCTTGCAGTCCAAGGGACTCTCAAGAGTCTTCTCCAACTCCACAGTTCAAAAGCATCATTTTTTTAGCACTCAGCTTTCTTCACAGTCCAACTCTCACATCCATACATGACCATTGGAAAAACCATAGCTTTGACTAGATGGCCCTTTGTTGGCAAAGTAATGTCTCCACGTTTTAATATGCCATCTAGGTTGGTCATAACTTTCCTTCCAAGGAGTAAGCGTCTTTTAATTTCACAGTTGCAATCACCATCTGCAGTGATTTTGGAGCCCCCAAAAATAAACTCTGACACTGTTTCTGTTTCCCCATCTGTTTCCCATGAAGTGATGGGACCAGATGCCATGATCTTAGTTTTCTGAATGTTGAGCTTTAAGCCAACTTTTTCACTCTCCTCTTTCACTTTCATCAACAGGCTTTTTAGTTCCTCTTCACTTTCTGCCATAAGGGTGGTGTCATCTGCATATCTGAGATTATTGATATTTCTCCAGGCAATCTGGATTCCAGCTTGTGCTTCTTCCAGCCCAGCGTTTCTCATGATGCATGTAAGTTAAATAAACAGGGAGACAATATACAGCCTTGACGTACTCCTTTTCCTATTTGGAACCAGTCTGTTATTCCATGTCCAGCTCTAACTATCGCTTCCTGACCTGCATATAGGTTTCTCAAGAGGCAGGTCAGGTGGTCTGGTATTCCCATCTCTTTCAGAATTTTCCACAGTTTATTGTGATCCACACAGTCAAAGGCTTTGGCATAGACAACAAAGCAAAAATAGATGTTTTTCTGGAACTCTCTTGCTTTTTCAATGATCCAGCAGATGTTGGCAATTTGATCTCTGGTTCCTCTGCCTTTTCTAAAACCAGTTTGAACATCTGGAGGTTCATGGTTCACGTATTGCTGAAGCCTGGCTTGGAGAATTTTGAGCATTACTTTACTAGCGTGTGAGATGAGTGCAATTGTGCAGTTGTTTGAGCATTCTTTGGGATTGCCTTTCTTTGGGATTGAAATGAAAACTGACCTTTTCCAGTCCTGTGGCCACTGCTGAGTTTTCCAAATCTGCTGGCATATTGCATGCAACACTTTCACAGCATCATGAGTGGGTGGGAATAACTGTCACTTAGTAGCTCTGGAACTTTAGAAATTTAGCATGTCTACATTTTAATTTTCACATCTGTAAATTGAGAATAATTATACAGTTGCCATGATGGTTAAATGAGATTATACATGCTTAGTTTGTTTGCAACATAAAACTCAGGTATTTGTGTCTTCTTTGGTCAAGCAATGGGAGCCATCAAAGGATGTTACAAAGGAGAGTCATATGGTGAGAGGTAGGCTTTAGAAAAACTAAGTTGGCATTAGGCCAAAGTTAATAAAAAGAGGGAGAAGTTCAAAGAGGCAAAGATCCTGCCTCTAGAGAGGGCCAAGTGGGATTAGAAGCACAGATGTAAATGTGAGAGCAAATGGTAACGGTGAAACCTATAGTAATTCACAATTAATGAAGAATGGAAATCCTCAAAATTTAAGTTTGAAGGGTTAGCAGCATATTCTTGATCTAGGTCCCCATGTTCAGTTGGAAATGCAGTTACTAGAGAGATGCATGTGTGCTTAATATCTCAGTCGTGTCTGACTTTTTGTGACCCCATGGACTGCAGCCCGCCAGGCTCCTCTGTTCATAGAGATTCTCCAGGCAAGAATCCTGGAGGGGTTGCCATGCCCTCCTGCAGGGGATCTTCCCAACCCAAAGATCAAACCCAGGTTTCCTGCATTGCAGGTGGATTCTTAACCATCTGAGCCATCGGGGAAGCCCACAGGAGAAGTGAGTAATTAGGTGTTTACATTGTAGTTATTTACAAAGTTATCTTAGAACACTGGAATAGATAAAAATAATAGAAAGTTTAAAGGAAATTTAAGAAATGCTCAAAATGAGAAACGAAAAGTAAGTTGACCTTTAAAAATAGGCAAGAAATGAAGGGAATTAATCAGGATGAGTAGTCAGAGAAGAATGATTATGAATAATGTCATTAAACAAGATCCACAAGAGACCAGAAAAGGGAGGTCATGCAAAACATAAGCTAAGAAAAGTCTGTTTTTATTAGGGTGATGAAAATAATTATTGTATTGATTCAACATAAATCCAAAGATGTTCTCAAAGGGGATTTTTTCAGAGATTGGCAAACCAAATATAAAAGTTTTAAGGAAATGAACAAGCAATTGCATGACCATTTTTCAAAAGCAAACTGAAAAAAAAAATAAAACAAATTTAGAGGACAATCTAACATCAAAATGTCAATCAAAGTAAGAATTAATTTGGAAAAAAATTCTCTTCACAAATAATGCTGAAATAACTGTATAGACATATGGGGAAAAATGAACCTTGAATTCTGCCTCACATCATACACAAAAATTAATTTGAGTGAGATTATAGACCTAAATGCAAATGCTAAAACCAAAAAGCTTTTAGCAATAAAGGAACAGAAGACCAACTTTATGACTGGGGGCCGGTCAACAAAGTGTTCTTAAAAAGATGACAAATGCAAAAACATTAAAAATATATAACTCATCAGAACTAAAAACATCTGTGCATCAAAAACTTATTAAGAAAATGCACACTTAAAAATTTAGAGGACATGGAATAAAAACAAATGCATAATTATAGAACATAGATTAAACGATAAAATAGCAATATTCACAGGGCTTTAGGGTAGGGATTTCATGCAAATAGAACTGCATGGGCACAGATACACAGGCATGAATGTCTAAGCCTTTTGAGTGAAGGTATATTCATACAGCTTCACATGACTGGAGCATAGTGTCTCTGTGACATTTGTAAGAGAAGAGGCTGGGTGGACATTGCTGACAGATATATAGAGATCTGATGAAGGAAATGAGGATATCTTTTGAAAAATTTTAAACAAGTGAAACACATGATTTTATTAACATTTTATAAAGACCACTCTACTGCAAGCAATGTAGAGAATAAATTAAAGAAGGAGACTGCTAGGCAAATTTATAGAGAATTTCAGTAATCCACGTGAGCCTTGATAAAGAGGCAACCTATACCATTTACAGAATGGACAAAATAAGGAATTTGATGGATCATTTATAGTAGCATTCTTTGGGTCAGAGAGTTAGAGGACATGCCTAGGGTCATTCTTTGAGCAGCGAATAGTGTTTTTAAGAATCAGATTAGAGAGGTAAACTATGTTTAGGGTATAGCCAGGCAAATGATTTCATGGTGAAAGTAGGCACATATTTGAAATGGAAGCCTGTGATGCGAAGACTGACCCATTGGAAAAGACCCTGATGCTGGGCAAGACTGAAGACAGGACAAGGGGACAACAGAGGATGAGTCCACCAACTCGATGGACATGAGTTTGAGCAAGTTCCAGCAGCTGGTGATGAACAGGGAAGCCTGGCATGCAGCAGTTCATGGGGTCACAAAGAGTTGGACACGACTGAGCAGCTTAACTGAACTGATAATGTTAGATTCTGGGAAATGAATCCAACAGCAGCTAGGGGAGGCAAAGGGGCTGGAAGTCAAAGTGGCTCAAAAAACAGATCAAGGGGAGATTAGGGAGTGGAGACAGTAAAAGGTAAGGAGATCTTTTCTCTACAGAATAGAACATATTTCCTCTGTATGGCTCATCTACAACATGGACACCAACCACAACCAATAAATTGATGACTATGACACTTAATCTTATACAGTAAAATTAATCTTGAGTTACACCCCAAGCTCCAAAATAATATCTTCAGCTTCTCTCTAGATTTCTTCACCTCCATATTTAGTAGACATCCTAAACTTTACCACGTCCAAATCTAATTTATAACATTGGGTCAAGATCAGTACTTAAAATATTTTATAGCCAAAGCTATATCACAAGTTTCAACATAGAAAGAATGCCAGATGACTCAGAATGACAACCATCAATGAAGAGTTAGAACAAGCAAATCACCACATACTGGCTAAATATAAAATCTGTCTCAAACAACCTTAATTTCCATGTCTTTGTGTTCTAAATCTCAATTAAGAATAATATTGGCTGGTCACCTATGTGAGATAACTTAGAGGTATCTTCTAGGCCCCCTTTTTCCTATCCACTTTCCTAAATGGTCATCAAGACTTCTCAATTCTACCCTTGAAAATCTCTTGATTAAATTTGCCTGATTTCTGAAGCTCCAATACTTTGGCCACCTAATGCAAAGAACTGACTCATTGGAAAAGACCCTGATGCTGGGAAAGAATGAAGCCAAGAGGAGAAGAGGATGACAGAGGATGAGATGGTTGGATGGCATCACTGACTCAATGGACATAAGTTTGAGTAAACTCTGGGAGCTGGTGATGAACAGGGAAGCCTGGCATGCTGCAGTCAATGGGGTCGCAAAGAGTCGGACATGACTGAGAGACTGAACTGAACTGAGACCATATTTTAAACCTCTTGAAATCATTTTACCTTTTTTTTCTTTTGCCTTTTGTAGAATTAGACTGTGGTGAATGGGACATAATTTAATGGACCTAGGACTCCAGTGATAGTCTGGCCCAACGGAGATGCTGAGAAAATGCCATGTGGTAGGCAGTACTGTCCATGAGAGAACAACAATGAAGACTTTCAGGTAGACAGAAAGATTGCTCACCAAAGGATTTTAACCCTTTACAGGTCTTATTAGAGATTTCTCTCCTAAGGGGATGCACTAACCTGTTATTTCAGACATTCAGTGTTAAAGACTACACCAGGAGCAACTACTAATGCTGGATTTTTACCTTGGCCATAACCTCTGCTAAACTGTGTTGCTGAACCCCCACTGTATCCTTTCTAACCGCCCATTGCTCATTGGCTCCAAAGTCATAGACACATGCTCAGACATACTATTACCCTGCTATTTACCAGTTAGCTATGTTTCTCTTAAGCCCTTCTGAAGCTCCAAATCCCTCTCTTCCAAATCAGGTGCACTACAACTCATTGTTCAAGATGTAGCTCTACTATCTTCTCTATGAAATCTTTCACAAATATCACACTCACAGAAAACCTATTTCTCTCCTTTTCAGTGTTGTTGCTGCCCTGAATATATAACTCCATGGTGGCAGATCACAGAGTAAGACTAGATCACTGAGCAAGATTTAGAGATAATAGTCATTATCAATGATTCTGCTTGTTGCTAAAAACTAAATGAGCTGTTATAAAGAGATATGTTTGTGTATTCACAGACATTTAAATGATGCTGATGGATAGAGATCTGGGGCTCTTCCTCTCCTAACCCCTTAGTATGACACCCCCTTTACCCTCTCACTTCACCATTTCCCTCAGTTAGAATGTGGCCAATGATTGAAACCAGTCTTAATGGCACTCAGAAGTGAAGTTCTGAAAAGGGGGGCGGGGGGATTCACTAAATGTTTCCTACCAAGCATGTGTAGCGTAGAATTGAACCTAAATATTCTATCAGCTTCATAGACATTTCATGTTTTTAAATTTCCCTGTACTATCTTAATGGATAGCCTTAGGATAGCTGGTTTAAAGGCATATTGTGCCCCTTTGGAGGAGAAAGTAGACTGCAGCTGAGAAGTTGCTGGAAATGATACTGAACAGAAGCATTTTACCATTTTCAGGTTGCAAGCAATCTATTATAATAATAATATTGATTATATGGGCTCTAACTGGTGGGCTATGCCAAAGCCTTTGACTGTGTGGATCACAATAAACTGTGGAAAATTCTGAAAGAGATGGAAATACCAGACCCCCTGACCTGCCTCTTGAGAAACCTATATGCAGGTCAGGAAGCAACAGTTAAAACTGGACATGGAATAACAGACTGGTTCCAAATAGGAAATGGAGTACGTTAAGGCTGTGTATTGTCAACCTGCTTATTTAACTTGTATGCAGAGTACATCATGAGAAATGCTGGGCTGGGAGAAGCACAAGCTGGAATCAAGATTTCCAGGAGAAATATCAATAACCTCAGATATGCAGATGATACCACCCTTATGGCAGAAAGTGAAGAGGAACTAAAAAGCCTCTTGATGAAAGTGAAAGAGGAGAGTGAAAAAGTTGGCTTAAAACTCAACATTCAGAAAACTAAGATCATGGCATCCATTCCCAACAATTCATTGCAAATATATGGGGAAAGAGTAGAAACAGTGGCTGACTATTTTTCTGAGCTCCAAAATCACTGCAGATGGTGATTGCAGCCATGAAATTAAAAGACACTTACTCATTGGAAGGAAAGTTATGACCAACCTAGACAGCATATTAAAAATCAGAGACATTACTTTGCCAACAAAAAGCCGTCTAGTCAAGGCTATGGTTTTTCCAGTGGTCATGTATGGATGTGAGAATTGGACTATAAAGAAAGCTGAGTGACAAAAAAATTGATGCTTTTGAACTGTGGTGTTGAAGAAGACTCTTTAGAGTCCCTTGGACTGCAAGAAGATCCAACCAGTCCATCCAAAAGGAGACCAGTCCTGGGTGTTCATTGGAAGGACTGATGCCAAAGCTGAAACTCCAATACTTAGGCCACATGATGTGAAGAGCTGACTCATTTGCAAAGACCCTGATGCTGGGAAAGATTGAGGACAGGAGGAGAAGGGGACAACGGAGGATGAGATGGTTGGATGGCATCACCAACACAATGGACATGGCTTTGGGTGGACTCCAGGAATTGGTGATGGACAGGGAGGCCTGGCGTGTTGTGGTTCATGGGGTTACAAAGAGTGGGACATGGCTGAGTGACTGAACTGAGCTGAACTGAACTGAACCAGTTCAGCTGAACTTAATGAACTATTAAGATATTCATTCTTTCTAGATCTAAATTCTTCCAGAACAAATTGGGCTTATACTTGTCAAAAGAGTAGCCAAAATCCCTCCTTTCCTAATAAGTCTGATATGTGCCTGCATGCGTACTCAGCTGTGTCCAGCTCTTTGTGACACTATGGACTATAGCCTGCCAGGCTCTGCTCTCCATGGAAGTTTCCAGGCAAGAATAGTGGAATGGGGCAAGAATGTGACCTCATGGACTATAGCCTGCCAGGTTCTGCTGTCCAAGGAATTTTCCAGGGAAGAATGATAGAATGCCATTTCCTTCTCCAGAAGATCTTCCCAACCCCGGGACTGAACTTATGTCTCCAGTGGAAGATTCTTTACCACTACCACATGGGGGAGGCCCTATGATCTAATATAATGGATTTTGATTCTCTAAGGTTCTATTTTAGTTTATATTGTGCTGTATCAACTATTTTAACCAAGGGAACAAGTCTATGGGGTCAAGTTTTAAGGTGATGTAATTGCCAAAATTTTAACTTTAATCTATTACTCATTGGATGAGAGTGACTGTGCCTACTATGAACTGTTTTGGGGCAATTAATGCTATTACTATGGGAAAATTAGAAAAGATAATTCTGATGGTTAAAATGAGGCACATCTGTTTTATGCTTGGTAACTCTCTTAAGGAAGGAAATGGCAACCCATTCCAATATTCTTACCTGGAGAATCCCATTGACAGAGGAGTCTGGTGGGCAAAAGTCAGGCAAGTCTTAGCAATGAAACAAAATAGAAACTCTATTATTTGAATTTATTTGCAATTGCTATGTATAATACTAACATGAGCTTTAATACTGATTAAACCAAAAAGATTTGCCAATTGGTATGTTTTAGCATAATTTAAAGTTAATTCAGAAACTTGGTTTCAGAGAAGATATATGTATAATTATATAACCAGCTCAAACCATATTTACCTTTATCTGATTTTCCTAAAGTTCTAATTAATGAAGAAACTAGTTTTGAACCTATATGATGTTATGATTACTATTAAAGAAATTTAAACACTGAAGAACCTAAAGAGGTCCTTTAATAAATTTGAAGTATGCTTATAAAACTTAGACACATGTTACACAACAAAAAAGTATTTTAAAGGTAACTGCTGGCAAGTTCTAAAGAAGACACTACAAATTATATACATAAGGAAGCCACTTAATTTTATCATAGTCTCATTGAAACTATGTTTTACTATATTTTTATTTTACTCAAAGTTATAAAGATTATATTCTTGGCAGCCAAAGTTGGAGAAGCTATATACAATCAGCAAAAACAAAACCAGGAGTTGACTGGGGCTCAGATCATGAACTCCTTATTGCAAAATTAAGACTTAAATTGAGGAAAGTAGGGAAAACCACTAGGCCATTCAGGTACGACCTAAAAAAAATCTCTTATGATTACACAGTGGAAGTGACAAATAGATTCAGGGATTAAATCTGATAGAGTGTCTGAAGAACTATGGATGGAGGTTCATGACATTGTACAGGAGGCAGTGATCAAATCATCCCAAAGAAAAAGAAATGCAAAAAGGCAAAATGGTTGTCTGAGGAGGCCTTACAAATAGCTGATAAAAGAAGAGACACTAAAGGCAAAGGATAAAAGGAAAGATAAACCCATCTGAATGTAAAGTTCCAAAGTACAGCAAGGAGAGATAAAAGAAAGCCTTCCTATGTGAATAATGCAAAGAAATAGAGGAAAACAATAGAATGGGAAAGACTAGAGATCTCTTCAAGAAAAGTAAAGATACCAAAGGAACATTTCATGCCAAGATGGGCTCAATAAAGGACAGAAATGGTATGGACCTAACAGAAGCAGAAGGTATTAAAAAGAGGTGGCAAGAAAACACAGAAGAACTTTACAAAAAAGATCTTCATACCCAGATAAACACCATGGTGTGATCACTAACCTAGAGCCAGACATCTTGGACTGTGAAGTCAAGTGGGCCTTAGGAAGCATCACTATGAACAAAGCTAGTGGAGGTGATGGAATTCCAGTTGAGCTATTTCAAATCCTAAAAGATCATGCTGTGAAAGTGCTACACTCAATATGTCAGCAAATTTGGAAAATTCAGCAGTGGCCACAGGACTGGAAAAGGTCAGTTTTCATTCCAGTCCCAAAGAAGGGCAATGCCAAAAAATGTTCAAACTACTGCACACTTGCACTCATTTCACATGCTAGCAAAGTAATGCTCAAAATTCTCCAAGCTAGGCTTCAACCAAGTGAAACAAGAACTCCCCGATGTTCAAGCTGGATTTAGAAAAGGCAGAGGATCCAGAGATCAAGTTGCCAACATCTATTGGATCCTAGCAAAAGCGTTCCAGAAAAGCATCTACTTCTGCTTTATTTACTACACTAAAGCCTTGACTGTGTGGGTCACAACAAACTGCGGAAAATTCTTAAAGAGATGGGAATACCACAACACCTAACCTGCCTACTAGGAAATCTGTATGCAGGTCAAGAAGCAACAGTTTCTTGGAACGGTTGAAACAATAGAATGGTTTAAAAATGGGAAAGGACTACATCAAGGCTGTATGTTGTCACCCTGCTTATTTAACTTATATGCAGAGTACATCATGAGAAATGTTGGGCTGGATGAAGCACAAGCCAGAATCAAGATTTCTGGGAGAAATATCAATAACCTCAGATATGCAGATTATACAACCTTTATGGCAGAAAGTTAAGAGGAACCAAAGAGCCTCTTGATGAAGGTGAAAGAAGAGAATAAAAAAGCTGTCCTAAAATTCAGCATTCAAAAAATGAAGATCATGGCATCCTGCCCAATCATGTCATGGCAAATAGATGGGGAAACAATGGAAACAGTGACAGACTTTATTTTCTTGGGCTCCAAAATCACTGCAGATGATGACTAAAGCCTTGAAATTAAAATACGCTTGCTCCTTGGAAGAAAAGCTATGGCCAACCTAAACAGTATACTAAAAAGCAGAGATACTACTTTGGGAACAAAACTCCATCTAGTCAAAGCTATGGTTTTTCTAGTAGTCATATATGGATGTGATAGTTGAGCCATAAAAAAAGCTGAGAACAGAATTGATGCTTTTGAACTGTGGTGTTGGAGAAGACTCTTCAGAGTCCCTTGGACTGCCAGGAGATCAGACCCAGTCAATTCTATAGGAAATCAACCCTGAATATTCATTGGAAGGACTGATGTTGAAGCTGATGCTCCAATACTATGGCCACGTGATACAAGGAGTCAACCCATTAGAAAAGACCCTGATGCCGGGAAAGATTAAAGATGGGAGGAGAAGGGGACGACAGAGGATGAGACAGTTGGATGGCATCACGGACTCAAGGAAAATGAGTTTTAGCAAGCTCCGGGAACAGTGAAGGACAGGGAAGCCTGGTGTGCTGCAGTCCATGGTGTCACAAAGAGCCCAACATGAGTGAGCAACAGAACAACAACAAAGATATCCAAGGAGGGTTGCAAAATAATAATAATACCTGTGTCAGAGAGATACATGTATCATTTTTTAATAATTATAACTTCATTGCTTCTCTTATTTTCTGCAATGTGCATTAATTAAAAGCAAGCTCTTTTTAGGATAAACTCCTATCATTCTTCATCCCAGGTTGCATCTCACTTCCAGGTAAAGAGACTGTTGGAAAAAAAATTCACCATACTTAGTGACACCTTAGAATCTAATGTATTCTGTTCATGTAAGCTTCTAGTAATTAACTGGGAGTCAAGCTCTGGGTATCAACAGATATTCATGTACTGATAAGCAAAGGTAATGAAAGGACTGTTGCTATAATGAATAGTACATATTAGAATATAATTTTCAAAGTAGGAGCCTGGACCTTGATGATATTTTAATGAAGAGTAGGATGCTTTTATAATTTAGAATTATTCATCTCAAAAGCTCATTAGCAGTCACATTCTCTAGTGTAACAAAATTTTTCTAAGGAAGAAATGTGACAGGGCTAGTTAAACTATAATACCCAGAGTAGAAATGGCAGTGTTTGTCATTTTCCCATTAAGATGCTATAGTATTCTTTGTTTTAATTGAAGTATAGTTTACAATATAGATTTACAGTACTATGTTAGCTTCAGATGTACAACACAATGAATCAATATTTTTGTAGACTATATTTAAAGTAATTATAGTATCCTTAACCACATTTTTCCTACTGGTAGCGTGCTCTCTTCTAACAGGGCTATAAAATGTTCACATTTTGCTGAGCCCCCAAAATATGGGAGGATTCAGAATAACTGCAATAATACCTAGGGCAAAATTGCATGCTTTTATGTTTAATAAAAAAGAACCAGAAATGGGTTTCTTGCTGTGGGAATTTCAGAAAATTCATCAGGGAGACTAACAGACCTCTGGGCCCATTCATTTTGACTCAGTATGCAATACAGTCAAAATGATGTTGCAACTCTAAGGTCACCCTATCTGGGAAGTACTTCCAAAATAGTGAATGAAGAACCTGTGAAAAACTTGCTCCCCTATAAAAGTACCGGTGAATATTGTATCAAATGTTTCAGGATTATAAAAATTAAAAAATGCTTGTAGGAATTAGAGTTGCATTCATTCAAGAAAAGGCTGAATTATACTAAAAACTGCAAAATTTCATGTTTTAACTTGTCCTGTTCCAAACACTTTCTAACTGTGTACTTGCCTTAAAACAATAACAACAGCAACACCCTGGCAGCCATGAAAACATGAAAATGTGAAAATTAGTCTCTAAGGCACTAGGAGCATATCTGGGTTGAAGTTTTATAAAAAATCCTCCTCCCCAAAGTATTGCCACATTGGAAGGACTGATGCTGAAGCTGGAACTCCAATACTTTGGCCACCTGATGCAAAGAACAGAATCATTGGAAAAGACCCTGATCTGGGAAAGATTGAAGGCAGGAGGAGAAGGGGTCGACAGAGGATGAGATGGTTGGATGGCATCACCGACTCAATGGACGTGAGTTAGAGTAAGCTCCAGAAGTTGGTGATGGATAGGGGAACCTGGTGTGCTTCAGTCCATGGGGTCGCAAAGAGTCGGACATGACTGAGGGACTGAACTGAACTGAACTAAGTTAGACAGATGCCTGAAAAAGTCCTATTGAAAGGGCTGGTCATTATTTGACATTACTCAGTGATTACTCAGTAGGAAAAGACCTATATTCAGAATTTGTTCAAAAAAAGAATAGAAATATTTTTAACATCATAGTTGTCTGAAGTGGTGATATGAGTTGGGGAAAATAATATGTTTGCCAAAAATGTTAAAAGAACGATCTGGGACATCAAATGTTAATAAGAAATTTGAAAAGCTTTAAAATATTCAAAATCTGAAAGCTATATACATGTATTTGAATATGTGTGTTCTTAAGGAAAGACTGAGAAAGCCTTAATCTATCATTTATATCTGATTTGAAGTTCTGCACAAACAGGATGTCAAGGCCAAGACAGAGTTGGGAAATGCTAGAGCATTGAAGCTCTAGCCCAACATAACACACAGCCCACAGCCACTTGAAAAGTGTTAGAAACTTTCTGGTTAAATCATTTAGAGAATTTTCTGTCTAATTATCAGCCAAATACTAAAGATACTGATGAGATGCTTAAGTACCGCACACAATAGGAAATACAAACTGTATATATAATTAGGCCAGTGAACTCCCTAAACAAAAGATTAGCAAAAATAGACATAAAGGCAAGTAGTAACAACAATCAACTCTGAGGAGGGAGGTCTGATTTTCAATATTGCCACACTGTATTATTTAAACTATCCAGTTTCAAAACAAAATTGTAAGACATATAAAGAAATAGGAAAGGTTGGTAACAGCACAGGGAAGAAAAGAAGTCATTGTTGTATAGCAGAAATGAACACAACATTATAAAAACATTTTTTTAATTTAAATAAAATATAGGGGGAAAAAAAGAGGAAGACCAGATGTGGAATTAAAAGGCTTTAATTTGGATATTACAAATATGTTTGAAAAATTAAAGAAAACCCTATCTACATAATTAAATAATATAAGAGAACCAAGTATCAGAAAATAGACAAAGTAATAAAGAGAAATTGTTTTTAAAAGAAGCAAATAGAAATTTTGGATTTAACACTATAGTAACTGAAATGAGAAATTCACCATAAGGAACCAACAGTAGATTTGATTTGGCAGAAGAAAGAGCATAATTAATGACAAGCCCATTGAGATTAGCTAGTCTTTGAAACAGAAAGAGAGAAACAAAGAGAAGGAAAATGAAAATAGCCTCAAATACCTGTGCAACATCAAAAGTACCAACATACTTAATGGTAGTCCTAGAAGGAAAGAAGAAACAAAGTGTGGAAAAATAATCCCCAAAGTAATAATGGCCCCAATTTTCCCAAATTTAATAAAAAAAAAATTAGTCTACATCTGCAAGAAGTTTAACAAGCTACAGGAAAAATTCAAGATATATATCTGGACACATCATAAACTGTCAAAAGGCACAGACAAAGGGAGATTCTTGAAAACAAGTGAAAGAAGAAAAACATAGATAAGTTGGATTTCACCAAATTTAAAAAGCTTTGTGTTTCAAAGAAAAGTGGAAAATCAAAACACAATAGAAGAAATTATTTATAATCATAATTTAATAAAGAACCTATGTTTTAGAACACCCAAAATGTCTTATAAATTCAAAAGACAAATAAAATTTAAAATGGGCAAAGTATTTGAATATTCATTTTTGCAAAGATATACAAATAGTCACTAAGCACGAGAAAGGATGATCTACATTATTATTCTATAAGGAAATATAAATTTAAAAAAAACTAAGATACCATGTCACACACACCAGGGTGGCTAAAATTAAAAATACGAACACTAACGAGTGTTGACAAGGATAATGACAAGTTAAAACTCACATATGCTGATGGGATTGTAAAATAAACAATCACTTTGATAGTACCTCAAAATGTTATATAGAGAATTTCCACATAACTGAACAATTCTATTCCTAGGTGTATTCCCAGCAAAAATAAAAACATCTATCTATATAGTCAGTTGTATACAAATATTCCTGAGAATTACCCATAAAAGCAACAACAACAACAACAACAAAACAGTAAACAACCCAAATTTCCACTGACTGATGAATTGGTAAACAAAATGTAATGCATCTATACAATGGAATATTATTCAGCAATAAAAATGAGTGAAGTATGGATACACGCCATAAGACAACTGTAACTTGAACACATGTGAAAACATTGTTTCACAGACCAAATAAGAAATGCCCTAGAAAGACAAAAGCACAGAGACAGATAGTAAGTTTGTGTCTGCTAAAGGTTGGAGAATAGAGAAATGGGAGGTTTCTTTAATGGATGTAAGATTTCCTTTTTGAAAAGAGGAAAACGTTATAAGATTAGATAGTGGTAATGGCTGCACAAATCCATGAAAATAGTAAAAAATAACTGAGTCAGTTCAGTTCAGTCATTCAGTCTTGTCCAACTCTTTGCGATCCCATGAACCCCAGCATGCCAGGATTCCCTATCCATCCCCAACTCCCAGCCCAGAGTGTGCTCAAACATATGTCAAATCAGTGATGCTATCCAACCATCTCATCCTCTGACATCCCCTTCTCCTCCTGCCTTCAATCTTTCCCAGCATCAGGGTCTTTTCAAATGAGTCAGTTCTTTGCATCAGGTGGCCAAAGGATGTTCAGCTTCAGCATCATTCCTTTCAATGAATATTCAGGACTGATTTCCTTTAGGATGGACTGGTTGGATCTCCTTGCAGTCCAAGGGACTCTCAAGGGTCTTCTCCAACACCACAGTTCAATGGATCAATTCTTTGGCGTTCAGCTTTATTTATAGTCCAACTCTCACATCCATACATGACTACTGGAAAAACCATAGCCTTGATTGGACGGACCTTTGTTGACAAAGTAATGTCTCTGCTTTTTAATATGCTGTCTAGGTTGGTCACAGCTTTTCTTCCAAAGTGAGCGTCTTTTAATTTCATGGTTGCAATCACCACCTGCTGTGATTTTGGAGCCCCCCAGATAAAGTCTGACACAGTTTCCACTGTTTCCCCATCTATTTGCCATGAAGTGATGGGCTCAGATTCTATGATCTTAGTTTTCTGAATGTTTAGCTTTAAACCAACTTTTTCACTCTCCTCTTTCACTTTCACCAAGAGGCTCTTTAGTTCTTCAGTGGCTGACTTTATCTTTGGGGACTTCAAAATCACAGCAGATGGTGATTGCAACCATGAAATTAAAAGACGCTCACTTTGGAAGAAAAGCTGTGACCAACCTAGACAGCATATTAAAAAGCAGAGACATTACTTTGTCAACAAAGGTCCGTCCAATCAAGGCTATGGTTTTTCCAGCAGTCATGTATGGATGTGAGAGTTGGACTATAAATAAAGCTGAGCGCCAAAGAATTGATCCATTGAACTGTGGTGTTGGAGAAGACTCTTGAGAGTCCCTTGGACTGCAAGGAGATCCAACCAGTCCATCCTAAAGGAAATCAGTCCTGGGTGTTCATTGGAATGACTGATGTTGAAGCAGAAACTCCAATACTTTGGCCACCTGATGCGAAGAGCTGACTCATTTGAAAAGACCCTGATGCTGGGAAAGACTGAGGGCAGGAGGAGAAGGGGACAACGGAGGATGAGATGGTTGGATGACATCACCGACTCAATGGCCATGGGTTTGGGTAGATTCCAGGAGTTGGTGATGGACAGGAAGGCCTGGCATGCTGCAGTTCATGGGGTCGCAAAGAGTCAGACATGATTGAGCGACTGAACTGAACTGAATTCTGCATATAAGCTAAATAAGCAAGGTGACAATATACAGACTCTATATACTCCTTTCCCAATTTGGAGCCAGTCTATTGTTCCATGTCCAGTTCTAACTGTTGCTTCTTGACCTGAATACAGATTTCTCAGGAGGCACGTCAGGTGGTCTGGTATTCCCATCTCTTTCAGAATTTTCCACAGTTTGATCCACACAGTCGAAGACTTTGGTGTAGTCAGTAAAGCAGTGGTAGATGTTTCTGGAACTCTTGTGCTTTTTTGATTATCCAGTGGATGTTGGCAACTTGATCTCTGGTTCCTCTGCCTTTTCTAAATCCAGCTGGAATATCTGGAAGTTCACAGTTCACTTGTTGCTGAAGCCTGACTTGGAGAATTTTGAGCATTACTTTGCTAGCGTGTGAGATGAGTGCAATTGTGCAGTAGTTTGAACATTCTTTAGCATTGCCCTTCTTAGGGATTGGAACAAAAACTGACTTTTCCAGTCCTGTGGCCACTGCTGAGTTTTCCAAATTTGCTGGCATATTGAGTGCAGCACTTTCACAGCATAATTTTTTAGGATTTGACATAGCTCAACTGTAATTCCATCACCTCCCCTAGCTTTGTTCATAGTGATGCTTTCTAAGGCCCACTTGACTGCATTCCAGGATGTCTGGCTCTAGGTGAGTGATCACACCATCATAGTTATCTGGCTCATGAAAATCCAGAATATACATATATTTGATATATATTGATATTTGGCTGCTATTGGTATTTCTCATATATATATAATAAAAAGGAAATTTATTGTCCTCCTATTTAACTATCTCAATGTTTCTCAGGCTTCCTAGGTGGTACAGTGGAAAAGAAACTGCCTGCCAATGCAGGATATGCAAGTTTGATCCCTGGGTCCAGAAGATCCCCTGGACAAAGAAATGGCAACCCAGTCCAGTATTCTTGGATGGGAAATCCCATGGACAGAGGAGCCTAGGGGCGGCTACAGTCCACAGGGTCACAAAGAGTTGGACTTGATTTAGCAAGTAAACAACAGCAAATGTTTCTCAAAAATTTATTTGCACATTTGACCTCAAACCATAAATAACTTCCTTGGTAAAATTCTATTTTTTTTCTTTTTTATCATGATAAAACAAAACAAAACCAAGAGTGCATTCTTCATTAGAGAAACATGCAGACTACAACTTAAGCTCATAATACCGGCATGAGTTTCTGATATCATGCAATAAGGGGAAATATGCAAGAAATACTCTTTATCATAATTGCAAGTTCTATAATGGAGATAGATGGCAAAACTTTTCTGAAGGTTATACTTTTAAATGCCCAGATTAGAAGTAGTTATGAGATGACTTTTAAAGTGTGGGTGCATTTGGAAATCATTTGCCAAGCCTATTTCCATCATAATAGGATCTTAGAAGTGAGTGCAGGTATAAAAAGGGCCCATTACAGAGAGGTCACCAGATAAGGCCCTAGTGACAATACTGTATTGTTCCCTTCAACACTGGCTTCAGGGCTTTGTCCAGACTCATTTGAAATATGTGCAGATTTCACCTTCCCCATTATTTTTAGCTTGAATGCCTATTTCCTAATGGCAGTAATGATTAGTCTGCCAACACATTCATCTTCCTTTAAAGATGGAAATAAAAGAGACTTCTTGGTATTCTGGGCAAAGAGCAGAATTGGCTTACAGTTTCTAGGTGACAATAAGTGAATAGTTGAAGTTGCACAACTATTTCTGGGACCCATACTCCCTGAGACAAGCATTATTTCAAAGGAATGAAGAAAAGAAAGTGGAGATTAAGGAAACTGGAAAGTGTGCTGCATGGGCTAGTCAGGCGGTGCTAAAGTTACCTTGGAATTACAGGCTTCCGCTTCACCCTGCTGTATTTAGGTGTGGAAAATGTGGAGAAAACCACTTCTCCTTGAGAGGAAACCGGACTCATATTTGTCATGTTTTAAACTGTAACTTCAAAATGAAATATCATCTAGTTCTAGATTTCACTGCTGCTGCTGCTGCTGCTAAGTCACTTCAGTCATGTCTGACTCTGTGCGACCCCATAGATGGCAGCCCACCAGGCTCCCCCGTCCCTGGGATTCTCCAGGCAAGAACAATGGAGTGGGTTGCCATTTCACTACTGCATATCAAAATTTTTCAGCTTCTTAACTAATAATTATAAATAAGAAAATAAAAGTGCAGAAAATAACCAGTAAAATAATAAGGCTTAATATGATGCCATCCATTATTTCTCCATTATGCTAAGCTATGCCTAAGCCATCTTCTGTGATTGTTATTTTATATGTCATTTGTTAGTTGCTTCATCCATCCCCTGAGAAGGGCCCTCCAGGTTCTACAGATGCCTTTTGATTTCACACTACCATTTCTCAGAACTCAAGCAAATACTACCATCTATACTTGCTGACAGATCCCCACTCACCAAAGCATTGCAGAAGGCACAGGGAGACAAAGAGATGAGGAGACAATCTGGGCAGAACCGTCAGAGATCACTGAGTCCTCCTCCCCTAATATATTAGAGGAGCTGTTCCAAGAGCAGGACTTCCTGTTTTAATAGCTACATTCTAATATTCTGAGTATAAACAATTGATTTGATAAATCAAATCCTGTATGAATCAATATCACAGAGAAAAGAACTATTAGAAATGCATAGATGACATAAGTGATGGACCAAATTGAATACTTCTACAAAAATTAAATAAAATATCGAGATTATAAAGAAAAGCAAGTGAGGGTTGATTTCTAGAATGAAAAGTAGTGAGATCTGACAGATACTGTGAACCCAACATCGAAAGTTTTGGTTATTTTTTTTTTTAACTTGAGGGTTATGATATCTGGCAGCATATCATATTACATCTCTCCCCCAAATCATTAAAAGCCCTTTGGTGGAGATCAAGACAGCAGAGTAGGAGGACACAGAACTCATTTTATCCCAGAAACGCATCAAAAATACATCTACATGCAGAACAGCTTTCACTGAAGTTTTCACTGAAAACTAACTGGAAATTGGCAGAAAGACTCCCATACAAACAAGGCTGTAAGAAAGATCCACATAGAATCAGGTAGAAAGGTAAGAGAAGCAATTGTTGGGTTGGGACCTGTGCCTCTGGAAGGGGCCTCAGAGAAAGGGAACATTACACATGGAGAGTGGGGAGAGATCTTTCCTGGGGAGTGAGTGGTTTGACCCAAATACTGGACACCGCAGCCCTGGGGTTTGACACAGGGGAGACGAACTTCCTTGCCTGGATGGAGGACCAGTGGGAATAAAAGGAAGGCTGTGGAAAGCCTGACTCTTCTCAGGATGGGCATATGCATGTCCGCTTAATCCCAAAGCAGGATAAAGAGGATGTCCTGAAACTGAATCAGATGCTGACCAGTTTGCCACAATCACCCAGGCACACGCCCCAGCTTCAGCTAGTAAAAGCTCCAGCCCTCCTGCAGGGCCACACTGCAAGGTGCAAGGGAGTGGCTGTGAGATACAAAAGTAACCAGGACCCAGAGCAGCATCTGAGCAGGGCAGAGGCAGCTTTTTATTTTTCTTCTGATATTTATACATGCAATGCATCAGAAACAGTGAGGGTCGCTGACCCAGATTACCAGATTATCCAGATTACTGGATTAACATAGTCTGCAGCCCAACCTGTGCTAAGTACCCACAGGGCCCCTCTTGTTCCAGTGCTGCTCCCCTCTAGGGGAAGGGTGCTGGTGGTGTGAGCAGGGACATCACACACTTAAAGAGATGGAGCCAGCTTGGACACATACCTCAGAGGTTCTACCAGCAATGTGGAACTGACACCACACCAAACAGGGCAGTGACCAGCACTGAGGTGAGGAAAATCCCTGGCTCACAGCCAGCTCAGTCTCTGCCTACCCACACCCAGGCCCACCTCCCACCAAGGTGATGGCTGCAGGCCCATCCTGAGGAAAGACACAATTTGTGTTCATGTCAAGTCCAGCTTTCTCACCAAAGGCACTGGACACATGTTGACATGTGGGATGCTCCCACATCCCCACATGTGTAAAGACACGCCTACAACAGCACAGTGAGTAACTAACTGTTCCACTTCATTTCATACAGAGAAAGTTGAGCAAAATGAGAAGACAGGGAAATTTGTCTCAATTGAAAGAGCAAGAGAATATCCCTGAAAAAGCAAATAATGAAACAGAAACAATTTATCAGATAAAGAAATCAAACCATTAGCCTGGCATACATAATGAAGTCTAAAAGGGAAAAACAAATATCATATATCAATGCACATACATGGAATTTAGAAAAATGATACTGATGAACCTATTTGTAAGACAGCAATAGAGATGCAAATGTAGAGAACAGACTTGCGGACATAGTGGGGGAAGGAGAGGGTGGGATGAATTGAGAGAGTAGCATTTAAATAATGTACATTACTGTGTATAAAATAGATAGCTAGTAGGAAGCCTCTGTTATAATACAGAGAGCTTAGCCTGGTGCTCTGTGACGACTTAGAGGGGTAGGGGGGTGGGGTGGGGTGGGAGGGAGGCTGAAGAGGGAGGGCATATATATGTATATATATATACACACATATGGCTGAGTCACATTGTTGTATGACAGAAACCAATATAACATTGCAAAGCAATCATCCTCCAATTAATAATAAGTAAATAAACATTTTTTAAAGAATAACTGAATTGGGGTAAAGAAGAGATGAACACAGCAAAAATTTTAGCAAGGATGCAGAAAATATAAGAAATAACCAGCCAGACATGAAGAATATAATAATTGAAATGAAAACACTCTGGAATAATTAATAGCAGACTAGCTGATGCAGAAGTATAAGTAATCTGGAAGACAGAATCATGGAAATCACCCAATTTGAACAATAAAAAGAAAGATGAATTTAAAAAGAACAGTTATCTAGGGTGAAACAGATCACCAGCCCAGGCTGGATGCATGAGACAAGTGCTCGGGCCTGGTGCACTGGGAAGACCTAGAGGAATCGGGTGGAGAGGGAGCTGGGAGGGGGGATCGGGATGGGGAATACATGTAAATCCATGGCTGATTCATGTCAATGTATGACAAAAACCACTACCATATTATAAAGTAATTAGCCTCCAACTAATAAAAATAAATGGAAAAAAATAAATAAATAAATAAAAAGAACAGTTTAAGGGCTCTTTGGGAAAACATCAAGCACAGCAGTGTTCACTTCATAAGGGTCTCAGAAGGAAAGAGACAGATAAGGGGTCCAAAAATATGTTTGATTAAATGATGGTTAAAACTTCTCAATCTGAAGAAGGAAACAACTATCCCGATATGGGAAGCATAGACAGTCCCCAAAAAGAAGAACCCTGACCAAGGTATATCATAATTAAAATCAAAAAAAGTTAAATATAGAAGAAAAATTCTAAAACCAGCAAAAGTAAAACAAAGAAGACTCCATAAGACTACCAGCTATTTTTATCCACAGAAACTTTGCAGGTTAGAAAGGAGTGACACAAACAACAAGCAACCTAGGATACTCTGCCCAGCAAGATTATCAAATGATAAATAACTCCTTGAACAAGCAAAAGCTGAAAGAGCTCATCAATGTTAAAAGTGAAAGTGAAGTCGTGTCTGACTCTTTGCGAGGCCATGAACTGTAGTCTATCAGGCTCCTCCATGCATGGGATTTTCCAGGCAAGAGTACTGGAGTGGGCTGCCATTTCCTTCTCCAGGGGGTCTTCCCAACACAGAGATTGAACCCAGGTCTCCTGCATTGCAGACAGGCGTTTTACCATCTGAGCCACCAGGGAAGCCCAACTGACCCTAAAAGAAATGTTAAAGGGTCTTCTCTGAGTGCAAAGGAAAAGTCTCCAATAAGAAGGGATAATCTATAGGAAAGGAAAAATCCCCCTAGTAAAAGCAAATATATAGGAAAGGCTCTGTATGAGCCACTTACATAAGCTAGTGCAATAATTAAAAGACAAAAACATTATAAAGTTAACTATAACTATCATAAAAAGTGCAGAGAAAAGCATGAAGATGTGAAATAGGACATAAGATGCGTAAATCATGGGCAGGGGAATAAATAGATGCAGATCTTTTAGAATGTATTTGAACTTAAATGACTACCACTTTAAATAAGCATTGGAGTTCGCCAAAAGATTCATTTGGGTTTTTCTATAACATCTTACGAAAAACCTGAACAAACCTTTTGGCCAGCCCAATATATATAGTTACAGGTCAACATATATGAACTCTATGGTAACCATTTATCAAAAACCTATTGTAGATACACAAAAACTACAGAGAAAAAAATATAAGCAAACCATCAAACCACAGTGGAATAAACAAACAAACAACAAAAAAATAGAATAGAGAATTATTATAAAAATAACCAGAAAACAAGTAATAAAATGGTACTAAGTGCATAATCATCAATAGTTCCCTAAATAACTAAAAATTGAACTATCTTATGATCCAGCAATTCCACTTTTGGTTGTATACCCAAAGAAAGCAAAAACTAATTCTAAAAGATACATGCACCTCAATGGTCATAGCAGCATTATTTACAATAGTCAAGATATGCATATAACCTAAGTGTCTGTCCATCAATAGATTGACAGATTAAAAAAAATGGCATATATGCACAATAGAATATTACTTTAAAAAAGATAATTACTTTAAAGAATATTACTTTTAAAAATTACATGAAACATAATGAATTTCTGCCATTTGCAACAATGTGGATGTACCTAGAGAGTATTATGCTTAATTAGTGAAATACATCAGACAAAGACAAATACTCTGTGCTGCTGCTGGTAAGTCGCTTCAGTCGTGTCCGACTCTGTGTGACCCCATAGATGGCAGTCCACCAGGCTCCTCTGTCCCTGGGATTCTCCAGGCAAGAATAATGGAGTGGGTTGCCACTTCCCTCTCCAGTGCATGTACGCATGCTAAGTTACTTCAGTCGTGTCCGACTCTGTGCAACCTATAGACAGCAGCCCACCAGGCTCCTCTGTCCATGGAATTCTCTAGGCAAGAATACTGGAAATACTCTATATTATCACATACATGGAATCTAAAAAATAAAACAAACAGATGTGTATCATCAAATAGAAACAAACTCATAGAGAACAAACTGGTGGTTACCAGTTGGGAGAGAGAAAAAGGAAGGGGCAAGATAGGGTTACAGGGTTAAGAGATTAAAAACTACTATGTATAAAATAAATAAGCAGCAAGGACATATTGTACAGCACAAGGAAAATAGCCATTATGTTGTAGTAACTAAGTGGGGTATAATCTATAAAAATATTGAATTATTAAATTGTATAATTGAAACTAATATAAATCAGTTATACATTATTATAATTATTAAAAGACAAAGAACATTTACTATTTAATAATAAATGGATAAATCCCTTAAAAATTCATAAAAATCCTGAATATGTGTGCTCCAAAATACAAGAACAAAAATGATTGAAATAAAAGGAGGAATAAAGAATTTGCAATTAATCCAGATATTTCAACATTCCACTCAGTAACTGATGAACAAGTGGACAAAATAAAAGTGCTGTCTTAAGACAACACTGTCAACCAACTTGATATGTTCATAGAAGTCTTCCCAACTACAGCAGAATACACATTCAGTACACATAAACATTTACCCAAATGAATTATATTCTAGATCATCATCCAAGCCTCAATACATTTAAGAGGGTTGCAATAGCTCAGAACATGATTTCAACAGCTATGAGATTAAACCTTAAAGTAGCTCTTAAGAATTTGTAAAACAGTAATTACAAATGTATTAGGGGTGTGATTGGGAGAATCCAGAAATAATTTTGCTTCAAATGAAAAAAATAAGCACTCTTTAATAGCAAAGATTATGTCATTTATTTCACTGAACCAATCCTAACACAGTGATTATCATACATGAAGCACTTGAAAAAGACTAGCTGAGTGCATAATATCTGAAATATTAACTAAGTCATCAAACACATATTCACATATACTTCAGAGTATCAAAGACTGATTTCTCTCTTCAGTGATATTGTCAAAGGCAAAAAATATGGTCAAGATCTTTACTTATAACTACCTTCATTCTATTCTGCTTATAGTTGTTGGATAAATAGTATCTCTACTCCCTGCTCATTGAACTCAGGGAAAAGAATTAAGTTAGGAAGATGGAGAAGTAAAATAATTTATATAAAAGGGGACGGGAAAAACTAGCATAAATGAAAATATATTAGGATTTAGGTTCATATTCTACAAGAAATTCAGGCACATTCCCTATTGTGCCTCATATAAAAAGCTCTAATACATCCTTGGGGTATTAAAATGTCTTGGAAAGGCCAACATAAAAGTAAATATGTACTTCAAGGAGATACTGTATATTTTTGGAAGGTCCATTTAGATAAGTGGGATTTGAGACTTCCAAGAAGTGTGTATAAGTAACAGCAGATGTTTCTGAACACCTCTACAGGATAAATGTATGTGCAGGGAGAGGTGGCGTGGTCTGAAGAATTAACAGAACAGAGACGAGGCAACTGTGGGGACACAGATAACAGAACTTGACAGACACTTCAGGTTACCACCCTTGACATGCATCAACTCTGGCTATTTCTGTTTTCAATCTGCCAAAGATTCAAATTCCTAGGAGAGAGCCAGAAAACCTTAGATTTTTTTCCCCCACAAATGTACCAAGTTGTTTACTTTTCTTAGTGACTTAAAAATATGTAAGCATTTAAATTGAATACACATTGTTAGTGTTTTATTTCCTTACTATACACCTGATATTATAAGAGAGTTCCACTCAGTTAAAATCTAACAAATATTGCCAATTTTCCCTGACTTACACTTCTGCACAGAACATATGAACATATAATTTTCTTATCATTTTCAAAATGACTAGCAAAACTCAACATTGCAGGTCACATAGAACCCTTTAAAAAATCTAATGTCACAAGTTGCAAATGTTAGGGGTAAATGATGACATAAGAAACCACAATTGTTAGTTTCAGAACTGTTGCCAACTTTCATGAAGTTCCATGTGCTACACTGTAGATGGTTTGAATGTCAACACAGATACCATATCAGAGAATTTAAGGATTAAATCAAGTAAGTGATGGCAGTTAATTATATTCTTAAAATATGGGGCCTGATGTGTTGCTTTATTTCAAATGTGACTGTTAAGTGTGACTTTAATATTTAAAGGATGACAAGTTCTGGGACTTCCCTGGTAGTGCAGTGGATAAGAATTTGCCTGCCAAAGCAGGGGACATGGGTTCCCTCCCTGGTCTGGGAAGATTCCACACGCTGTGGTGGAACCAACCCCAGGGACGACGACTACTGAGCCCAACTCTAGAGCCCGGGAGCTGTAACTACTGAGGCTGTGTGACACAGCTGCTGAAGCCTGCTCGCCCAGAGTCCCTGCTCAGCAACGATAGAGGCCACCGCAGTGAGAAGCCCGTGCGCTGGGATGAAGAGTGGCCTCTGCTCGCCACAACTAGAGAAAGCCCTTTCAAAGCAATGGAGACCCAAAACAATGGAAAAAAGAAAAAAAAAAAATGACATGTCCTGTGGGTTGGGGAGGACATGGGACTTCAGCTGACGGTATAACCAAGACACTAGTAGAAGAAAACTGTTTCTAAGAAGGAAAAGTTAAATACTCATTAGCAATAAAGAAAGCGATCAGTCAGTTCAGTTCAGTTGCTCAGTCGTGTCCTATTCTTTGTGTTGTGCCTGACTCTGCGACCCCGTGGACCGCAGCACGCCAGGCTTCCCTGTCCATCACCAGCTCCCTGAGCTTGCTCACACTCAGGTCCATCGAGTTGGTGATGCCACTCAACCATCTCAAAAAGGGATGCTAAGCAGATAAAACATCAGAAGTCCACTATATTTGGTTGTGATGGGAAAACAACACTGATCTATTCACATGTTAAAAGCATTTTGTGCCAGAGTCTGTTCTAAGATTTACTGGTATTAACTCATTTAACCCTCACAACAACCCTCATTATCTCTACCTTGAAGATAAAGAAACATATTTATAGGGAACATAAGAACTGATCTAAAGTTAGGCATGAACCCATGTTACCTGACTCCAGAGTTCACCCTCTACTCTATATTGCTCCTCAAAAGTGTGGTGCCTGTGAAACAGAGCAGCCAGTTTTCAGCTAACAGACACAGTGTATAAAGGTAAAAAGGAAAAACATAAAGTTGCTAAACCATTTCATTATGCCATTTTACTGCATTTATTGAAAGAGTATTTGAACTTTTATTTTATAAACCAGAATCCAATTCCCAGCCTCAATTTCACTAAAGCTTGAAAGATTAAAAAAAAAAAAAAAAAAAAACCCTCACTTTCACACATGAAAGTTAACTTCTCAACGATTCAGTGCTTATAATTGAGGTTTGGAGATGGAGCTTTTCAAAAGTCTGCTATCTTCTTCAAAATTCAGAGACTTCAGTGCCTAAATGTTATCAAAAGATTCCTTTTGTTACACATTCAAAGATTAGAACTTCTTTCTTGAAGCAGGTGAGGTTCACTAACACCATGTCATTTTGGGTCTCATCACAATAATTGAATCGAGTCACATAATTGGAAGCTTAGTCAAGCATAACAGGCATTAACAGGTGATGATACAATCTGATACCACCCTTAAATCTTGCTTGCAAACCCAGGCCATTTCACACTAGAAAGGATTTAGAGTCTCAGGAAGGACAAAGAAAAAGAAACCTCTGAAAAGAGTGTTCACAAAGCAAGAGATACCAGTGCCATCCAGAGAATGCAGAGATAATCCGAGTTTAGTTCACCTAGGGCCCATGCTGTAAAAAAAAAAAGCAGAAAATGTCAAATATGAAGCTTTTACTGGATTGGCCTCCAAACCAGGCAAATAGAAAATAGCAGAGCTTATAAAATATAATTTGCAACTAACCACTAAACATTAAAAACATCAGTATTCTATTCATTCTAATTTAATAGCAATGAAATTTTGTTATACTGTGAGACCTATGTTTTGAACATTCTACCTTCTAATGTGTGTGTTCATCACCCAGTTGTGTCGGACTCTCTGCAACCGCATGGACAGTAGCCTGCTGGGCTTCTGGGTCCATGGGATTCTCCAGGCAAGAATACTGGAGTGGGTTGCCGTTCCCTTCTCCAAGCGATCAGACTTTATTTAAAGTGTTGCCTTTATACAACACAGTGCTACATGCTGATACCACCATCTAACATTAACTCAAAACAGATGTGTTCTTTTTCTCAAAGACTGTTCAGTATCATTGCTTTGTATAATTATTACATTTTTCTACTATGATATTCATCAATGGGCAGAAACTATATTGGAGACTTAGAAGATCCAGAGTTAGGGGAAATCTTAGAAAACCATTTGTGACAAAACACATTATTAAAATAATTGCCGTATAAACTAAGGGTGCCTTTCTACACACACTCATAGTCAGAGTCAGCAAATGTCAATGCAAAAAGAGATATAAACAGGAATTGCAAAGGAGATGGGACAATGGAGGGAGAGAGATACTTTAGTGAAAAGTTAATTATAGTACAATTTTAAAGTAAACTTGTCTGGTTCAATTAAACTGAGGGAAAGATTACAAAATATGTGAATTCACTCTATGTTGTTATTCCCTTTATGGATAAACTTCTCAAGGGTGAGGATTCAGAACAGATCTTGTTTACAAAGGAGAAAGATGATTTTTGTAGGCAGGTAAAAGATTCCACTGATCTGATAAATGTCAAGGACACCACTCAACTGCATGCATTTTCAATTTATTGTTCAGAGGCAAACTTCACCACTGTATTCACACATCAAATTTCTTGCTGATACACTCAGTTAGTCATCGGAATCTTTATGCAAGAGGTTACAGTAGGTCTCATTTTTGAGACGGCAGGAGAAAGGAAGAATAAAAGTCTTCCTCAAAACTCCTGATTTCTGCATTGGTTGTTATTTGATACTTCTGCATTCATGATTTGGAGCTTAGTTTCCTTCTTCTAGAGTTTGGGCTGGGCTTAGTAACTTGCTTCTAATAAGTAAAGCATGAAAAGAGAAAAATAGTAGCTTTACAGTGAGATACCCAGCAGGTACACCATTTGCCAAATGTCAAAGGGCAACAACACCCATATTAAGTAATGCTGAAATGAGGTATTCCCTGATGTGATGTAAGCAGGGCACTTCACTTATGTGATATTCATTCCCCATTTCTATAACCTCAGTCTAATCATGAGCAAAAACCAAAAGACCACATTTGAGGGACACCCTACAAAAATATGCAGGCTTCAAGAGTGTCAAGACCATGAAAGACAAGAAAAGACATAAAAGGTGTCAATGAATGGAGCAGACTAAGGAGACACAAGGACTAAATATCATGGGGTATCTTAGTTTGGATTCTGGAAAAGAAGAACAGCACCAGGAGATAATCTGGAGAAATCTCAAAGGAGTTTTTCAGTTAGTACAGTTCAGTCACTCAGTCGTGTCTGACTCTTTGCGATCCCATGGACTACAGCACGCCAGGCCTCCCTGTCGATCACCAACTCCCAGGGATTACTCAAACTCATGTCCAGTGAGTCAGTGATGCCATCCAACCATCTCATCCTCTGTCATCCCCTTCTCCTCCCACTTTCAATCTTTCCCAGCATCAGGGTCTTTTCCAATGAGTCAATCTTTCTCACCATCAGGTGGCCAAAGTATTGGAGTTTCAGCTTCAACATCAGTTCTTCAGTGAATATTCAGGACTGATTTCCTTTAGGATGGACTGGTTGGATTTCCTTGCTGTCCAAGTGACTCTCAAGAGTCTTCTCCAACACCACAGTTCAAAAGCATCAATTCTTCAGTGCTCAGCTTTCTTTGTAGTCCAACTCTCACATCCATACATGACTACTGGAAAAACCATAGCCTTGATGAGACGGACCTTTGTTGGCAAAGTAATGTCTCTGCTTTTTAATATGCTATCTAGTTTGGTCATAACTTTCCTTCCAAGGAACAAGTGTCTTTAAATTTCATGGCTGCAGTCACCATCTGCAGTGATTTTGGAACCCCCAAAAAATAAAGTTTTTCACTGTTTACCCATCTATTTGCCATGAAGTCATGAGGCCAGATGCCATGATCTTAGTTTTCTGAATGTTGAGTTTTAGGACAGCTTTTTCATTCTCCTCTTTCACTTTTTAAGTCTGAATTTGGCAATAAGGAGTTCATGGTCTGAGCCACAGTCAGCTCCAGTCTTGGTTTTGCTAATTATATAGAGCCTCTCCATCTTTGGCTGCAAAGAACATAATCAATCTGATTTCAGTGTTGACTATCTGGCGATGTCCATGTGTAGAGTCTTCTCTTGTGTTGTTGGAAAAGGGTGTTTGCTATGACCAGTGCATTCTCTTGGTAAAACTCTATTAGCATTTGTCCTGCTTCATTCTGTACTCCAAGGCCAAATCTGCCTGTTACTCCAGGTGTTTCTTGACTTCCCACTTTTGCAGTCAAGCCCCCTATAATGAAAAGGACATCTTTTTTGAGTGTTAGTTTTAGACAGTCTTTTACGTCTTCATAGAACCATTCAACTTTAGCTTCTTCAGCATTACTGGTCAGGGCATAGACTTGGATTACTGGATATTGAATGGTTTTCCTTGAAAATGAACAGAGTTCATTGTGTCATTTTTGAGACTGCATCCAAGTACTGCATCTCGGACTCTTTTGTTGACTATGATAGCTACTCCATTTCTTCTAAGGGATTCTTGCTCAGAGTAGTTGATATAATGGTCATCTGAGTTAAATTCACCTATTCCAGTCCATTCTAGTTCGCTGATTCCTAAAATATTGATGTTCACTCTTGCTATCTCCTGTTTGACCACTTGCAATTTGACTTGATTCATGGACCTAACATTCCAGGTTCCTATGCAATATTGCTCTTTACAGCATCAGACCTTGCTTTCATCTCCAGTCACATCCACAACTGGGTGTTGTTTTCGCTTTTGCTGTCTCTTCATTCTTCCTGGTATTTCTCCAGTGATCTCTTGTAGCGTATTGGGCACCTACCGGCCTGAGGAGTTCATCTTTCAGTGTCCTATCACTTTGCCTTTTCATACTGTTTATGGGGTTCTCAAGGCAAGAATACTGAAGTGGTTTGCCATTCCCTTCTCCAGTGAACCACATTTTGTCAGAACTCTCCACCATGACCCGTCCATCTTGGGTGGCCCTTCACTGCATGGCTCATAGTTTCATTGAGTTAGACAAGGCTGTGGTCCGTGTGATTAAATTGGTGGGTAGCAGCTGCATGGCACTGGAGCGGCGAGCAGCCAAGAGAAGATACCCCAAGACCAAGGTCAGAGAAACCCCAGTAAGATGGTAGGTGCTGGAGCAGCTGTAAGGAGATACCCCACATCCAAGGGCAAAGAAGAAGCCTCAGCAAGATGGCAGGAAGGGTGAATTCACATATAGAATCAAACCCCATTCCCACCAGAGATGCTCAGAAGGCTCAAACAAACCTTGTGCACACCAGGACCCAGAGATCCCACAGAGACTGAGACAGAACTTTGTTTGAGCATCTCCTGAGGAGGTATGGGTCAGCAGTGGACTACCACAGGGACAGGGGCTCTGGGTGCAACAGACTTGGGTATGGCATAAGCCCTTTTGGAGGAGGTCACCATTCGTCCCACCATAGAGCTGCCAGAACTTGCACAGGACAGGGAAATAGACTCTTGGAGGGCACAAACAGAACCTTGTGTACCAGGACCCAGGAGAATAGAGCAGAGACCCCACAAGAGACTGACCCAGACTTGCCTGTGAGTGTCTAGGAGTCTCCAGTGGAGACGTGGGTCAGTGGTGGCCTGCTGCATGGTTGGGGGCATTGAGTGTAGCTGTACATGCATGGGATCTTTTGAAGGCAGTCACCACTATCTTCATTATCTTCACCATAGTTTGGCCCCAGGTAAATAGCAGGGAGGGAACACATCAACTGAAAACTGGATGAAAGATTTACTGAGCATGGCCCCACCCATCAGAACAAGACCCAGTTTCCCCCTCAGTCAGTCTCTCCCATCAAGAAACTTGCATAATGAGATTTTAGTTCCCAGTTAATAGTATTATACTAATGTCTGTGTCTTAGTTTTGGTAAATGTAACATACTATGTAAAATGTTAACAATGGGGGTAGCTGGGTGAAGGGTGTAAGGGAATTCCAAGCTATATGTTAAGTTTTCCCACATATCTAAAAACAATTCAAAGTAAGATGTTAAAAGCGTTGTAATGTCAGAAAGTAAAGAAGTGATCAAGGAGCAAAGGTTAGGAGTATATCAAAGGATGACAGGTGCCTAGCTGGAAGAGAATCCATGGGCACAGCTGGAACTATGAGCACCAACATGTACATAATGCAGTGATGGATCATAAACCAATGTATAAAGTAAATATCTATGAATCCATATTGTTAACTATTCGATCACAAATAGATGGGAGGAAAGAGGAAATTTTCCCATGCAGAAGACTTTCTAACAACTTATAGAAACACTTTTCTCTCCAATGGGTGTTTCTTAACTCCCAAATTCACACAAGGGCTGATAAGGGCTATACCTGGCAATTTACTTTCAAAGGGCAAATAATGGAAAAAGCAGGAGCAACTTTATTGTTTAGAAAAATCTAGCAAACACTCACCTCAACCATATGATCAAGGTCAGCATCATCAGTGATAAGACATGTTGATAACATTTACTCTTGATATACAAAAAGAATGGTATCTTACTTCTACTGTCTATCTCCCAGAAACCCATGAGCCAGATTAAATTATCAGAAAAATATCAGACAAACCTCAATTAAGGGACATTCTATAAAATACCTGAAAACTGCCAAAGTCATTAAAACAAAGACAATTTGAGAAACTAATAATCAAGAAAAATTTAAGGTGACATGAAGCAAAATATATGATTCTGGATGAGACTCTGCAACAGAAAAAGAATAATAGGAAACTAGTGAAGTTTGAATAAAGTTCTTTCCTTAGTCATGATAAACATCCTATAAAAAGAAGCTAACCATCAAAGAGATAGATTAAGGGACATATAGGAATTCTGTACTGACATTCTCCATTTTCAGTAAATCTAAAACCATCATAAAATTAAAGGTCTATTTTTAAGGTTAAAAGTAATTAATGTTTACAATTAATGTTTATATATAAATAAGCATATATAAACTTTAAATATTGGATGGATTTTCCTTAGCATCTTTTATGCTGGGAACTTGCAGCATCCTGCTATGTGCCCATGGATGAAAGTAACCATGGGATTCTTTTCTCTAGAAAAGTTTCATTCTTTTATGGAGTTACTTTCATTTGGTTTTATTTACATCCTTGTCTCTCTGGTGGGTTTTTCAAAATCTATGTGGCTCACTCGGTAAAGAATCCGCCCGCAATGCAGGAGACCTGAGTTTGATCCCTGGGTTGGGATGATCCCTTGGAGGAGGGCATGGCAACCCACTCAAGTATTCTTGCCTGGAGAATCCCCATGGACAGAGGAGCCTACTGGGCTACAGTGCATGGGGTCACACAGTGACACGACTTAGCAACTAAGCACATGTTTTTGAAGCATATCTGACAAGCAATCATTGTTGTTTCTTGTGACTTCAAACTTCCTAAAGGGATCAGAAGCCACATTTACACTTTTAACTGATATTTTCATCACTAGAGACCTTCACAGGTAGATAAAAGCAACTTTTTTGAATGCCTCAGATATAAGTCTAAACTAAAAGCTGAAATAGATAACCTCTGAGGATTCCTTTTATTTCTCACTTGTACTAAGTGAAAGGACAACAGATTAAGAACTAAACCTTGGATCCTTCATCAGCTCATTGATTTGGATGGCTTCCTCTTCTTGAAATTATTATGGTATTTGATAGCTTCTGCAGACTAAATATCCATCTACATCTATTAATAGACATTTTAAATATGTGGAAATCTCACAGTACACTTTCCCCTTATTCTTTCACTTTTCTTCAATTTTCTCACCAAAATTGATGAGATGCTGCTATCCATAAAATAGACAGGTAGCTATGAATATGTAAGAGTCATATTTAATATTTGATGCAACATGGAATATAGGGAAAGACATGCAGACCTGACATGGAGTTTTTAATTTCTTTCAGTTTCATCATCTGCAAAATGGAAGAAATAACACCTATTAGAGAATAAAAAGAAAAATTATATAAAATAATGTATAAAAATACCTGGTGTAGCATTTAGAGTAAAATATGGCAACCCACTCCATTACTCTTGCCTGGGAAATCCCAAGGACGGAGGGGTCTGGTAGGCTGCAGTCCATGGGGTTGCAAATAGTCAGACACGACTGAACGACTTCACTTTCACTTTTCACTCTCATGCACTGGAGAAGGAAATGGCAACCCACTCCAGTATTCTTGCCTAAAGAATCCCAGGGACAGAGGAGCCTGGTGGGCTGCCGTCTATGTGGTCGCAGAGTTGGACACGACTGATGTGACTTAGTAGCAGCAGACCCTTAAACCCCCTTTGTGGATCACAATTTTATTGTGGTGAAACAGCATGTGTAACTCAATTTAGCTATGAGCCATGCCAAGCAGGGCCACCCAACAAGGGCAGGTCACAGTGAAGAGTTCTGGCAGAATGTGGTTCACTGGAGAATGACATGGCAACCTACTCCAGTATTCTTGCCATGAGAACCCCATGAACAGTATGAAAAAACAAAAAGTTATGACACCAGAAGATGAGCCCTCATGTCAGAAGGTGTCCAATATGCTACTGGGGAAGAGTAGAGGGCCATTACTAACTGCTCCAGAAAGAATAAAGTGACTGGGTCAAAGCAGAAATGATGCTCAGCTGTGGATGTATGGTGGTGAAAGTAAAGTCCAAAGCTGTTAAGAACAATACCACATAGGAACGTGGAATATTAGGCCCATGAATCAAGGTAAACTGGGCATGGTCAAGCAGGAAATGGAAAGATTAAACATCAAAATCTTTGGAATCAGTGAAGTAAAATGGATAGGAATGGGATAATTTAATTTAGATGACCATTGTATCTACTACTGTAAGAAAGAATCCCTTAGAAGAAGTGGAATAGCCATCATAGTCAACAAAAGAGTCTGGAAAGCAGTACTTGGGTACAACCTCAAAAACAGCAGAATGATCTTGGTTCGTTTCCAAGGCAAACCATTCAATATCACAGTAATCCAAGTCTATGCCAAAAACATTAATGCCAAAGAAACTGATGTTGAATGGTTCTATGAAGACCTACAAGACCTTCTAGAACTAACACCAAAAAAAGATGTCCTTTTCATCATAGCGGACTTGAAGGCAAAAGAAGGAAGTCAAGAGATACCTGGAGTAATATGCAAGTTTGGCCTTGGAATACAAAATGAGGCAGGGCAAAGGCTAACAGATTTTAACAGCATGTCAAGAGAACACGCTGGTCATAGCAAAGGCCCTTTTCCAACAAGCCAAGAGATGACTCTACATGTGGATATCACCAGATGGTCAATATCAAAATCAGACTGATTATATTATTTGCAGCTAAACATAGAGAGGTTCTATACAGTCAGTAAATATAAGACCTGGTGTGGACTATGTCTCAGATCTTGAGCCTTATTGCAAAATTCATCCTTAAATGGAATAAATTGTGTAAAACCATGAGCACCTTCAGGTATTAACTAAATCAAATTCCTTATGATTATACAGTGGAGGTGATCAATAGATTCAAGGGATTTGATATGGTAGACAGAGTGCCCGAAGAACTATGGATGAAGTTATGTAACACTGTACAGGAAGCAGGGACCCAAACCATCCCCAAGAAAAAGAAATGCAAGAAGGCAAAGCAATTGTCTGAGGAGACTTTAGAAATAGCTGAGAAAAGATGAGAAGTGAAAGGTGAGGAAGAAAGGAAAAGATATATCCAACCGAATGCAGAATTCCAGAGAATAGCAAGGAGAGATAAGGGATGGGGAGGGAGGTGGGAGAGGGGTTCAGGATGCGAACACATGTAAATCCATGGCTGATTCATATCAATGTATGGCAAAAACCACTACAATATTGTAAAGTAATTAGCCTCCTACTAATATAAATAAATAAAAAAATAAAGAAGTCCTTCCTCAATGAACAGTGCAAAGGAATAGAGGAAAACAATAGAATGGGAAAGAGTAGCGTTCTCTTCAAGAAAATCAGAGATATCAAGGAAACATTTCATGCAAGGATGGGCATGATAAAGGACAGAAATGGTAAGGACCTAAGAGAAGCAGAAGAGATTAAGAAAAAGTGGCAAGAATACACAGAACTATCCAAACAAATGTATCAATGACCCAGATAACTATGATAGTGTAGTCACTCACCTAGCACTGAACATCCTGGAGTGTGAAGTCAAGTGGGCCTTAGGAAGCATTACTCCAACCAAAGATAGTGGTTTGAAGTTGTTCAGTTGCTAAGTAATGTCTGACTCTTTGCAACCCCATGAACTGCAGCAAGCCAGGCTTCCCTGTCCTTCACTGTCTTCTTGAGTTTGCTGAAATTCATGTCAACTGAGTCTGAACTCCAGTTGAGCTATTTAAAATCCTAAAAGATGATGCTCTTAAAGTGCTGCACTCAGTAAGTCAGCAAATTTGGAAAACTTAGCAGTTACCACAGGACTGGAAAAGGTCAGTTTTCATTCCAATCCTAAAGAAGGGCAATGTCAAAAATGTTCAAACTAACCTTTAGTTGTGCTCGTTTCACATGCCAGCAAGGCTATGCTCAAAGTCCTTCAAGCCAGGCTTCAGCAGTATATAAACCAAGAACTTCCAGATGTACAAGATGGGTTTCAAAGAGGCAGAAGAACCAGAAATCATATTGCAAATATTCATTGAATTATGAAGAAAGCAAGGGAGTTCCAGAAAAACATCTCCTTCTGCTTCATTGACTATGCTAAAACCTTTGATTGTGTGGATCACAACAAACTGTGGAAAATTCAAGAGATAGGAGTACCAGATCATCTTACCTGTCTCCTGGGAAACCTAGACAAGAGTCAAAAGCAACAGAACTGGACATGAAACAACAGGCTGGTCTAAACTTGAGAAAGGAGTATGATAACACTATATATTGTCACTCTGTTTAACTTCTATGCAGAGTACATCATGTGAAATGCCAATCTGGATGAATCACAAGTTGAAATCAAGATTGCTGGAAGAAATATTAACAACTTCATATATGTAGATGACACCACTCTAATGGCAGAAAGGGAAGAGAATTTAAAGAACCTCTTGATGAGGGTGAAAAAGGAGAGTGAAATAGATGGCTTAAAACTCAACATTCAAAAAACTAAGATCATGGCATCTGGTCCCATCACCTCATGAAAAACAGAAGGGAAAAAAGTGGAAGCAATGACAAGTTTTACTTTCTTGTGCTCCAAAATCACTGCAGATGGTGACTGCAGCCATGAAATTAAAAGATGCTTACTCCTTGGAAGAAAAACTATGACAAACCTAGATAGCATGTTAAAAAGCAGAGACATTACTTTGCCGACAAAGATCCATATAGTAAAAGCTATGGTTTTTCCAGTAGTCGTGTATGGATGTGAGATTTGGATCATAAAGAAAGCTGAGCACAATTGATGCTTTCAAATTGTGGTGCTGGAGAAGACTCTTGAGAGTCCCTCAGACAGGAAGGAGATCAAACCAGTCAATCCTAAAAGATATCAGTCCTGAATATTCACTGGAGGAACTGTTGCTGAAGCTCCAATACTTTCGCCACCTGATGTGAAGTGCCGACTCATTGAAAAGGACACTGAAGGCAACAGGCGAATGGGGATGAGAGAGGTTGAGATGGTTACTTAGCACTACTGACTCAATGAACATGAACTTGAGCAAACTGCAGGAGATAATGGAGGACAGAAGAGGCTGAGCTTGCAAAGAGTTGGACATTACTTAGCAACTGAACAATAGTAAAATCTTTAAGCACATTAAATTCAGTGGCTAAAATGTATCACACAATTACTACATTCCAGATGCTTGGTGATTTACATGCCTTATTTCCTCTGTTCAGCGGAACAACCCTGTGGGTAGAAACTAATAGTTTTTTCAATATTATTGAGGAAACCAAGACTCTCAGAGGTCACTTGCCTTCAGGTTACATAGCAAGAAAACAAAGCAAAACAAATAACACCAGGATGGACTTGTAATCACAGTTCTTTTTTGTGCTCTATATAGTGTTACTACTATCTGTCTCTTTTATTGTTCTCTGAAGCAAGATGGACTTGCTCTGACCTGAATTCTACTCTAAACAGTTTTGTATCATTAGAGCAAGATTCTAGTATATGACTATGAAATTTTCCCCAGTTCTTCTGTCACTGAACAGTTATTCCCTACCTTTTGCTTGTACCCCTCTAATGATCAGAGATCTCCTTCTTTCCTATTCTTCAGTACTTGCTTCATCATCTCCTTGGCCCTTTTAACAAAAGTCACCTCTCTGTCTTGGCTCATAATTTTACCCCCTCTTTTAATTATTTCCTTCTCATAAGCTGTCAGTTTGTATCTACAGCACTGTCTGAAGAGAAAGCCTTATTCTAGCAAAAGATTCACTGAAATCTTCATTTAGTCTCAAGGACAGAGAGCTAACTAATGATTTTTGAATTCATAATACCCAGTTTGCCCAATAAGAAACAAAACTTTGAATAACTATGGTGTTACAGTGGTTAAAGCAGTAACCATATTGTATATACAGTAGCATGAAATGCAAAGGTAGTGATATTTGCAACCTATAGCACATCTCAGGAGGCAAAATAACAGGACAGACTGAAATGCAGTGGAAATAGAAATACTGTACAACTTATATTCAAAAATATTTAAATAAGAGTTTCTGGTTGAAAAAAATAATAAAAAATGTTGATAATGTTGACCAAGGTAGCTGTCTCAATTCATCTGCATTTCCCAAAGTGAATTTTGAATGAATAAGAAAGCAAAAAAGCAGCCCAGGCACACAATGCAATGTAAAATCATACTCTTTTCAAACGCTTTGAAGCTACAGATGACACAAAAATAATCAACTCTCCTCTGGGCAGGCTGAGCATAAAAAAAAAATCATAAACAATGGCAAATAAAAGAAGAGGAGGAGTGACAGAGCTGTAGCCCAGTCTGAAGAGGCATCTTTCAATCTATAATTTACTAAGCTCTGATTAGGTATCAGGCATTGCTTGTATACACATTATCTAATCCTCACAACAGTATAAGACATGACATTTTAAACACAGGTGCAGATAAAGAAAATGAGTTATAGACTGTTCAATACCAAGCCCTAGATCATTACTCATCTGGGAAATGCTACTTATAGTCATGATGCAATACAGTTTCGTACCCAGTAGAGTAGTTAAAATTTAAAAGATGGAAAACACCAAATATTATTGTGGATGTGGAATAGCTAGACTTTTTATATGTTGGGAACTTTCTTTATGAGCTAAAATAAACTGCTACCCTAAGACCTTTCATTTGAATTCCTAAATATTTACCTAAGAGAAGTGAAAATATTTGTTCATGAAAAGAATTGTGAAATAATTCTATAGTAGTTTTATTTATAGAAGCCCAAACCTCTAAAGAAATGCATATCAACAAGAGAATAGCTAAATCAATTGCAGTACATTTGCACTGTGAAACATTATTGTAGCAGCTAAAAAAGAACAAGTGACAAATTCTACAATAAAGATAAACCACAGAAAACATTATTTTTGGTGAAAGATGATGTACAATATATGATTCTATTCACATGAATAAGGAAAAGCTAATATAAAGTGATAGAAAGTCAGAACAGACTTTGCTTGTGATATGGGAAATGACTGAAAAGGGGTTTGAGGGAGCTTTCTAGCAGGATGGAAGTGTTATATATCTTGAGTGGGTAAAGGCTGTAAGCTCATACATTTATCAGAACTTATTGAACTATATAATTATTTTCTATGCCTTTCACTTGCAATTTTGTAAAATTTTCATCCATTGGGAAAAAAAATCAATAGCAAGTTCTTGGGATGTAATGTACAACATGGTGACCATAGTTAACAATACTGTATTGTATATTTATTGTATATTTAAAAGTTGCTAAGGAATTAAATAGATTTTAAAAGTTCTCACCAAAAATATAAAGTTCTAACCACGTGAGGTGATGGATGTGTTGGCTAACATTATTATGGTAATCATTCCACAATATACACACATATCAAATCATTAGGTATACTTCTTAAATTTGCAAAACATTATATGTCAATTATATTTCAATGAAGCTGGGGGAAAGTGATAAAGCATGTGAATGATACTCAATAATGATCAGTCAGTGCCAGTCTCATCTAACACTTGGTAACAGGTGAGAGAGGAGCTATGTTAAAGATGTTAAAGTAATTCCTCAAGTGAGTCAAGAACAAAAGCAGAAGGGACAGCAATTACCCCTCCTTCCACAATTTCTTCCATCCATTAAATAATAACTGGACTGTCCCTATACACATTGACTCTTATGAGCCTATTAAAACAAATATTTTCTTATCTCTTTCATTAGAAAATAAGTGTTTCTCTAATTTTGACACTTTATTCAGCCAAAATACACAAAAAATAGTTTGAAAATTAATATCAATATTGACACCTCATTTTACTTATTAGGCAATTCTTTCTTCAGAAGCATTGTTACTCTCAAACAATACTATATCAAAAATATAGTAACTGCCATTAAGTCAGAAAGTATTTTCAGTCAGAGACATTGTTAAAAAACATTTATAAAAGAGGCAAATTTTAAGCCCTATTATTCTCTACATAGTGGGTTTGCTGCAACTATAATCTCGATAATTAAAAAAGAGATAAAAATGTCACAGACATTACATTTAGTAACTGTAAGAAATTTTTAAAAGTGAAGGAAGAAGGAAAGATGGAAGGAAATTAAAACTTTGTGGTTCTACTTAACTATGCAAAATTGCAAATTAAAGATTATAAAACTAATAGATGAGGGAAAAGATGTCCTGGTCAGTAAAGCCAAGTGGATCACTTAACCAAACACTTTGAATGGTGGAGAAGCACACCACATCTAAATTTCAATGCTGTTTTATAGCACTTTACTATGTATCCAAAGGATATCTGTTTATTATAAATAATCCAAACAACATAGGAAGATCAATGACCAATGTAAAACAATCTCTTCTCAAGGGGTAAGATCCCCTTGGAGATATCAAGAGTGTTAGGTAGAAAAAGACATCAAAGAAACTTTCATTTTGAGGAAGTAACTATTGGGCTCAAGCTAAAGTCTTGGATTAATGATTTAATTTGAGTCTGTATGAAAAATTCCAGCCAAGAATTCTCACATGCTGAAAATTCTTGATCATCTAAATATTATCCACTTATCCAGATGTGGTATTGCTAGACTGTTGTAAGAATATTTTAACTTCTTGAAGAATTTCCTTCCTGTTTTCCATAATGACTATATCAGTTTACATTCCCACTGATAGTATACTAGGGTTTCATTTTTTCCACATCCTCACTAGCATTGTTATCTCTTGTCATTTCAAAAATAGCCATCCTAATAAGTGTGAGATAATATCTCATTATAGTTTTGACTTACATTTCTCTGATGATTAGTAATGTTGAACACCTTTTCTTATACATGTTGTCCATTTGTATTTCTTTTGAGAATTGTCTATGCAAGTCTTTTGCCCATGTTTTTATTGTATCCTTTGCTTTTTAGCTATTGAGTCATATGGCTCACTGTATATTTTGCATATTAACACCTTATTAAATATGTGGCTTGCAAATACTTCTTCCAATTCCACAAACTAATTTTCATTTTGTTGATGCTTTCTTTTGCTATGTGGAAGATTTCCTTTGATATAATTCCATTTTAATTCTTTTAAAATTGTTGTCTTTGAGTGTCAAATACAAAAAAAATAATTGGGAAGACCAAAGTCAGTGAGATTATCCACCACTTTGCCCCACTTCCTGCTGGGGGTTTTCAATTTCAGGTCCTACATTTAAGTTTTTAATACATTTGAATTGACTTTTGTGCATGTTGTAATATAGGGGGCTAGTTTATCCCATACCATTTACACTCTTATTTCATTTACTGAAAATTAATTGACTACATAGTCATGGGGTTCATTTCTGGGTTCTCTGTTCTGTTCCATTGATCTAAGTCCATGTTTTTATGGAATTACCATACTGTTTTTATTACTACAGCTTTGCATTACACAGCTGACCTTTAAACAACATGAGTTTGAACTGTGATGTTCCACTTATACACAGACATTTTTCAATAAAATATTATAATAATATCTGATTTATGGTTGGTTGAATCAGTGGGTACAGCCTCATGTATGCAAAGGATCATCTGTAGAATCATACTCAGATTTTCAACTGCAAAGATGATTTCTTGAATCTGACACCAAAAGCAAAAGAAAATAAAGCAAAAATAAATAAATGGGACTATATCAAACTAAAAACCTTCTGAACAGCAAAGGAAACCATCAACAACATGAAAATACAACCTACTGAATAGGGGGAAATATTTTCAAATTATATATCTGATAAGGGGTTAATACTCAAAATATATAAACAACTCAAACAACTCAATTGCAAACAAACAAACAAACAAACACACACCCAAACAATCCAATTAAAGATGAGCAATACATCTAAATAGACAGTTTTTCAAAGATGACAGACAGATGGCCAATAGACACAAAACGATGTTCAACTAATCAAAGAAATGCAGATCAGATCCATAGTAAGGTATCATCTCATACCTATCAGAATGGCTATTAACAAAAATGGCAAGAAATAAAAAGTGTTGGTGGGGATATGTAGGAAAGGGAATCCTTGTGCACTACTGATGAGAATGTAAATTGGTGCAGTCATCATGGAAAACAGTATGCAGCTTCCTTAAAAAATGAAAAATAGAACTACCATATCATACAGCAATTCTACTTTTAAGTATCTGAAGGAAATGAAAACAGAAACTTGAAAACATATATGGACCCCATGTTCATTGCATCATTATTTACAAGAGCCATGATACATAGCAACCTAAGTATACACTGGTGGATTAATGGATAAAGAAAAATAAATAGATATACATATACATAATGGAATATTATTTGGCCATAAAAATAATAAAATTTGCTATTTGCAACAACATGGATGGACCTCTAGGGCATCATGTTAAATGAAACAATTCAGAGAGAGAAAGGCAAATACCATATTATCTCACTTATATGTGGAATCTAAACAAAACAAAAGCAAAATGCAAAGAAAACAGCTTATAGATACAGAGTAGATTGGTGGTTTTCAGATGCAGAAGAGGAGAGGTTGGGATGGGTTAAGAGAGCCAAAAGACAAAAATTTCCATTTATAAAATAAATGTCACAGGGATGTCATATACAGCATAGTGACTATAGTTAATAATACTTTACTGCACATTTGAAAGCTGCTATAATCTTAAAAATTCTCATCATGAGAAAAATAAATTTGTAACTATGTAAGTTGATAGATGTTAACTAGAGTTATTGTGGTGATCATTTGGCAATATATACAAATATTTAATTGGTGTATACCTGAAACCAATGCAATGCTATATATAAATTATACCTCAATTAAAAATCAAGATCTGAAATTATATTTAATAACATAAAATGCATGAAGTTTTAAGTGAAAAATCATTTTAGAAAAGAGTGGAAACTATGGAACATCAATTTTATAAAACTTACCTCCAGATAAAGTGTACATGCATATGCATTTTTTAAAAATTGTATGGGTCTACAGAAAAAAAAAATTTGTTATTTTTCTTTCGTTACATATATATCTATATCATATATATTTTCTTCATTTTTCCCTTCTTTATTTTCCATATTTTACAATAAATTACTGATTCTTCTTTTGTCAGAAAAGTCAGTGAAAATATATTCCAAACCTTGGTTTCTCAAATGGTTATAAAATTGGTTTCCTAAATTTATTCTTAACTATATTATGGCATAGTCAGGTGCTCCAAATAGGTATCCAGATTCAAGATTTCTTTTCTATCACTGAAATTACCCATCTTAGTCATCTTTTCTAGTCACAGATCCTCACATTAAAATAGCTGTTCTTTCAAAGATTTCCTTTCATGGAACAATGACATCATGCAAAAATACTGAAATGAGAGATTTTAAAGCTTGTAATTTATGTACTAAATTCAGCAGAGGTCTTAATAGGTCTTCAACACTCTGGAAGCTCTCTAGGCTTTGTGCTCAGTACAATCCAAATTTCCTTTTTGTGAGCTCATCGTTATCTGTTAATTAAACATGCACTCACCCTCCCAGACTTTACCCAAAAGTGAAGTTAGCTTGACTTCAGATCGTAGCACTCCTGATTATGATCTGTCACATTTCTTATGGCTTTTATCATTATAATATCAATATCAGGGACAGGAGATTCATTAGAGAGGTAGAGTGGGGACATAATTCAAGTCACTAGGAGTTGATTCTGCAGATATACTTAGTTGAACTCTGGCTGGGTTCTTGTGGCCCTAAGAATGCAGTTATTTTGCAGTGCTACTTTTGTGTCTGTTTCCCCATAATTGTTTAATGCGCTAAATATAACTTTCCTAGATACAATACAATTGTGTTATTAACTAACATTGCAATTTATCCTTTGCTGGTACAAAAAATTTTATTTGACTGAAACATTCTAGTTAATCATTTTGTTTGAGGAGGACCAGAGTTCCAAATCACTCTCCCTACATTCATTCCATGTCTCTGTACCAGTTTTTCCATCTCCTTCTATTGCACAAAAGAGCAGAACAACTAAGAGCATGATGAAATATGAATTCCTGGGCAGCCATTCCCCAGATGGCCACCTTAAGTAAGTTCCATTCCCTCCCACTGTAAAGTCTCACACCTGCTTCTAGGCCATTCGCTGAACTTTGAGAAGAGTTATGGCTTGAAATCTTGGAGAAGGAAATGGCAACCCACTCCAGTATTCTTGCTTGGAAAATCCTATGCATGGAGAAGCCTGCCAGGCTGCACAGTCCATGGGGTCACAAGGAGTTGGACATGACTGAGAGACTATCACACACACACGGCTTGAAATACCACAAAGAATTTTAAGTTTAGTAAAGGCTGAAAATTATCAGCTTGAAGAGAAATATGGATACCTTTCCACACGGCAGTTTATTATAGGGTCAAGATACTTTTAGGGAAAATATGAGCTAGCAGAAATAGTATAATGTTATAAAAAATGAAGGTTTAAAGGAAGATTTTTTAAGTCAAAATGAAATATTAAATCAATTAAAAAATTGCCCTGTCACAGAACCAACATATCTATTCATACTCATGTAATGGCAAACCTGAGACCATCACAATTAGAAGGAAACAAATATTGACTTGCTTAAGAAGAAATGTCTTAAACTCAGAAATTTCAAAAACTGGAAATTTATCATCCCATCTTTAAAATAACTTTCTGTCAAAGGTAGGAAATTTATCCTTCAAGAAAAACGTAGGAAAGACTTATAGCTAGGATGGAACATTGCACTTCATGACTTCTATGAACTATTTCAAACCCTAAAACTAAGGATTTGTTTTCCAGTAAAAACTTTCAATAATTTCTTTCATTAAAACAAAGTCTTTTGGAGCCAAATGAAAGAAAAAAAATCCATACAAGTCAATCTTCTGTATTCCTACAGACTTCGGTATTGAAAATGGTCCTGTAAAGAAGTGAAAGATTTTTAACTTGCATCTATATCAGGGGTTCTGTATAGAAGAGATTCTCTGGTATTTGAATAATGCATAGAGGATTAGGAGTCGTACGACTGAATGACACTATAATAAATCACTTTACTTCTCTGAACTTCGGTTTCTTCAACATGGTTCTCAGAATAATAGTTTGTGGCTGGCTGTCTTCCCAGTATGATAGTCAAACACTTTAAAAACCATAGAATCATATAAAAAGGCAAGAAAATGTAATTACATGACATTTTTTAAAACATGAAGTTAAAAGAATACTTGATTTATGGCTATTGCTAAATTAATTTCAAAGATCCCCACCCATAAAGCAAAAAGATCAATTTATATCCCAAATAACTGGCATGCAATTTATAAAATCATAATATGCATGGCTGATAATCTACTGTGCCTGCAGTTTGATATCAAACATTTTTACATAATGAATACTCAATGAAAAAGTCCACATTTACTACCTTCTTTGATGTTTTGTTGGCTTGTACCCTGAAATTTCCCTTACAACATCTGCAAAAATAAATCAATTATGAAACCATCTGGAAGAAAGTGAAGAGAAAATACTATTTTTGAAAACTCTCCTGGCAATGGAATAGATGGCATGTCAGAACTACACCATTAACAAAGCCATTCTCATTAAGGAAGGAAGGAAGAGATTTGCATAAAGAAAATCATGACTACTTATTATCAGACACAGTGGGATCACATATTGATCCACAACTGAAATACACTGAACATTCATTCCCATAAATACTTCAGACAGAAGCTGGGGCCACTCAACCCTGTAGAACATCACCCTCTTTAATAAAAATATGGATTTTTAATCATTGACCTATGCCATAGAACCAATGTCTAAGGCTTTAACCAAATCATCCACCTAGTTTGGGAAAATAAATACAAATGAATACAAATAACTCCTCAGGATGGTGACAAAATTTCCCTTCTCTCCTCTTTTGATATCCTCCCTCAAATTTTGGGTAATTAAATTTAGAAATTTTACAAACATTAGAAAGTAATCAATAATCAATTGTAAGCAAAATAAAATGAGCAAACACTAAAAGATTTACTTATTTTTCTCTGGTTAGTGTGAAAATCTCGGGACATAAAGTTTTGATTTTTGTAAACCTGGCTATGGCACTGAATGACTGAATCCTAGTATGATTTACTTAAATTTTTTCAGGTTCACTCATTTTAAATTGTAGAAAGTCATATATCTCTTGCTGTCCTCAAATGATACCCACTGGAAACTAAGATCTACAGGAAGAATTCTTAGCAATTTAACTAGTCCTATTTAGTATTCCAAAACTCTCATCTAGTAAAATTATTCCTGAAAGAAATTTCCCTAGGGATAATTAAATGAAAAGGCAAGAATATGACAGTGAGGCATCCATGAATGGGGAAAAAAAACTGATAAATATTAAAATATTTCATTAAAATATAAAACTGTGCTCTACAGAAGTCATTGTTTAGAGAATGAAAAGACATGGACTATAAAAACATTATCAAAATACATATCTGATAAAAGACTTATAAACAAAATATACAAAGAACTCTTAAAATTCAACAATAAGATATCAAACAACCAAATTAAAAATAAGCACAAGATTTGGACATATTACTAAAGAAGATATATAGATGCCAAAGAAACATATGACATGATGCCCAATATCATGCATGCATGCTCGGTCACATCCAAATCTTTGCCACCCATGGACTGTAGCTCTCCAGGCTTCTCTGTCCATGGGATTGTCCAGGTGGGAATACTGGAGTGGGTTGCCATTTCCTCCTCTAGGGGATCTTCTCGACCCAGGGATTAAACCCACATCTTCTGCATCTCCTGTATTGGCAGGCAGATTCTTTACCACTGAGCCACCTGGAAAGCCACTCATATCACAGGTCATATTAAAGAAAAAAAGAGAGAGAGAGAGACATCCTAACATATCCATTAGAATGGGCTAAAATTCAAAACACTGACAACAACAAATGCAGGCAAGATGTGGAAAAGCGGGGATTCTCTTCCATTGTCAGTGGTAATGCAAAATGCTAGGACCAGTTTGGAAGACAGTCTGGCCATTTCTTACAAAGCTAAACAGTCTTATCATATGATCTAGAAATTGCACTCAGTGATATTTACCCAAATAAGTTGAAAATATATCTACACAAAAACCTCCACACTAATGTTTGTAGCAGCTTTGTTCAAAACTTAGAAGCAACCAAAATGTCCTTAATAGGTGAATGAATAAATCATGGTACATCTATACAATGTAATATTATTCAGTAATTCTAAGAAATTGGTTAACAAGTCACAGAAAGGAGAAACTTAAATACATGTTGCTAAGTGAAGGAAGCCAGTCTGAGAAGAGCATACACTGTACTATTCCAACTATATGACGTTTTGGAAAAGGCAAAATGTAGAGACAGTAAAAATATCACAGTTTATTAGGGTTCAAGGGAAAGGAAGGAGGGGTCTGTAGGTTGAGCAAGAGTATCCAGGTCAGTAAACTATCCTGTATGATAGTGAGTGAAATCGCTCAGTTGTGTCTGACTCTTTGTGAGTCCATGGAATTCTCCAGGCCAGAATACCAGAGTGGGTAGCCTTTCCCACTTCAAGGGGATCTTCCCAACCCAGGAAGCAAACCCAGGTCTTCCACATTGCAGGCGGATTCTTTACCAGCAGAGCCACAAGGGAAGCCCAAGGATACTGGAGTGGGTAGCGTATCTCTTCTCCAACGGATCTTCCCAACCCAGGGATTGCATTGCAGGCAGATTCTTTACCAACTGAGCTATCATTGAAGCCCTTATTCTGTATGATAATGTAATGTCAATACATGATATCAAGCATTTCTCAAAACCCATATAACTGTACCACATCAAGAATGAACTCCAATAAAACTAGGAGTGTCACTTTATAATAATATATCAATTTTGATTCAGCATTTTTAACAAATGTACCAAAATAATGCAAGATGTTAATAACAGAGGAAACTGGGAGGGACAAGGGTATACTGGGGACTCTCTCTATATATATATATGCTCAATTTTTCTATAAACCTAATATTGCCCAAAAATATAAAGTCTATTAATTTTCATTTAAAAAGAAAACATTTATTCAAAGATAGTTAAGGTAACTTTTCAAAGACTCAATCAGTTCAGTTCAGTCACTCAGTCGTGTCCGACTCTGTGACCCCATGAACTGCAGCATGCCAGGCCTCCCTGTCCATCGCCAACTCCCAGAGTCCACCCAAACCCATGTCCATTGAGTTGGTGATGCCATCCAACCATCTCATCCTCTGTTGTCCCCTTCTCCTCCTGCCCTCAATCAATTGGAAATAAAATATTCAATGGTTTGTCAAATTTATTTTTGGATTGTATAAATGTAACCACATATTAGGTTTCCACTAAAAGCAAACTCATAAATATTACTTTTTGAAGAGATTTTAAAAATACAATGCAGTTATAAAATAAAAACATTGAACTGCTTTATAATCGATTATAACAACATAAAATATATGTTCATTGTCTGGAAGAGGTATAAAAAATAACCCAAGTGCATTAGGGTTGTAAAATTTTATTCTATAAAGATATTTTTACGCTAGAATGAGTTTCCTTTTAACTTTTTTATTATTTTAAGTAACTATAGACCAGATTTTGCAAAAATAGTACACAATGTACTTCTCAAATTTCCTCAGTGGTGAAATCTTATATAACTGTAATACAAAACCCCAAACTGAAACCTGACATTGGTAGAACACTGTTAACAAGACCACAGATATTCCCCAATTTTCACGACTTTTCAGATATTATTCCTATGTGTATCATTATACGCAGTTTCATCTTATGAAAAAACTTGTGTAATCAACACCACACCCAAAATACAGATGGTTCCAATACACACACACACACACACACACACACACACACACACACACAAACTGTTGGGCTATCACCACATATTAGCACACCCCGTACCACAGTCCGGCCCTGTGCCCTGTCTGTCTCTGCTTGTCATGCCTGAACATTATAGAGATGGCATCATGCACTATAAAAACTTTTGAGGCAAACATTTTTCACAAGACATAATGTTTTTGAGATACGTGATTTTACATGTATCAATAGTTAATTTCTTTTGTTCTGAGATGCCATTGTATCAGTGTACTAGGACTTACTTAATCTTTCAATTCTTGAAAGCCATTGATAGATACCTGGATTGTTTCCATATCTTGGGTATTGGGAATGCTACAATTGAACCTGAGGGTGTAGATGTCACTTGGAGATTCTGGTTTCATTTTATTTGGATATACATGCAGAAATAAGATTGCTGGGTCATAATAACTCTAATTCTTTGAGGAGTATCCCTATTGCTTTCAGTAAAAGCTGTATCAACTTACATTTCTTGCAACAATGTACAAAGGCTCCTTTGAACTATATCCTTGCTAACATTTATCATTTTTTAAATATTTTCTCTAACAGCCATGAGGTGACATCTCATTATGATTTTGATGTGCAGTTTCCAAATGATTAACTGACATTGAACACTTTTCCATATATCTGTGTGCCATCTTTATATCTTCTTTGGAAAAATGTCTATTCAGGTGTTATGCAAATTTTTAATTAGGTTATTTGTTTTTGTGCTATTGAGTTCACAATATATTTTGGGTATTAATCCCTTATTAGATGCATGCTTTTCAAATATTGTTCCCTATTATGTAAGTTCCCTGGAGGAGAAAAGGGCAACCCACTCCAGTGGGTTTTTGCCTGGAAAAATCTCATGGGCAGAAGAGCCTGGTGGGCTAAACGCCATGAGGTTGCAAAGAGTAGGACACAGCTGAGCAGCTGAATACACACACATGTACCCCATAGGCTGCCTTTTCGCTTTGTTAATTTTCTTTGTTGTGCAGAAGCCTTTTCGTTTTGTGTAGTCTCATTTATTTAATTTTACTTTTACTGTCTTTGCTTTGAATGTCAGATCCCCCCAGAAAATCACTACTAAGACAAATGTCCTGAAGGTTGCCCTCTATGTTTACTTCTAGGAGTTTTATGGTTTCAGATGTTATAATTAAGTTTTTAATCAACCGAGTTGATTTTTGTATATGTTATAATGTAGAAATGGGAAACCTTGTCTTGTTCCTGATATTAGAGAAAAAAACTTTTAATTTTTCATCATCGTATGTAATGTTAACAGTAGGCTTTTCATACATGGCCTGTATTATCTTGAGGTATAATTCTCCTAAATCTTATTGGTTCATTTTTAAAATGAAAGTCTATTGAATTTTGTCAAATAATTTTTCTGCATTTATTGAGATGACCACTTGATTCTTACCTTCATTCTTTAATGTGGTATATCACATTTAGTGAGTTGTATGTGTTCCATCTTGGCACCCAGGAATTAATCACATTTCATCATGGTACTTAACCTATTTAATATACTGTTAACTTCAATTTACTAGGGTTTAGGGTTGTTTTTTTAGGATTTTTACATGTATAAGTAATTGGTCTATCCATTTCTTTTCTTGTAGTTCTTTATCTGACTTGGTATGAGAGCAATGCTGGCCTTGTCTTTAAATGTTTGTTAGGATTCAACAGTGAAGTCATCAAGTCCTGAACTTTTATTCTGGGGGAGGCTTTCACTACTGATTCAATATCCTTTCTCATTATTTGTATGTTTATATTTGCTTTTTCTTTATGTCACTGTTTGTACATTTTATTTTTCTGGAGATTTATTTCTTATAGGTTGCCCAATTATTTGGCATTATGAATTCATAATAGTCTCTTATGACCTTTGTATTTCTGTGATATCAGTTGTAATGTGTTGTCTTTCATTTTTAATTTTATTTGAGTTCTCTTTTTGTTAGTATAACTAATAATTTGCTAATTCTGTTCATCTTTTTTAAAAAAAACCTCGTTTGTCTGTTTTATTGCTTTTTAGACTATTTCATTTATTTCTGCTCTGATATTTATTATTCCTTTCCTTCTTCTAAATTTAGGTTCAGTTTGCTCTTTTTCTAATTTCTTGATGTCTGAAGTCAGGTTGAGATTTTTATTTATTTTTTGTTTTTCCTTAATGGCTACCACATTGACTCAGCAGTAAAGAACCTGCCTACAGTAAAGAATCTCCTACGGTGAAGGAGACTCAGGTTTGGGTTTGATTCCTGGGTAGGGAAAATCCCCTGGAGGAGGAAATGGCAACCCACTCCAGTATCCTTGCCTGGAAAATCCAATGGACAGAGGAGGCTGGCGGGCTACAGTCCATAGGTTCACAAAAGGTCGGACACTACTGAAGCCATTGAGCACACATACAGGTATATTATTGCTGTAAATTTCCCAATTAAAACAGTTTTTTGCTTCATGCCTTAAGTTTTGATATGATTGGTTCCATTTTCATTTGTCTCAAGTTATTTTTTGATTACCTCTTTTGACCCACTAGTTGTTTAGAAGTAAGTTTCTAAATTTCCACATATTTATGAATTTTCTAATTTTCCTAATATTCATTCTCAGTTCAGTTCAGTCACTCAATCATGTCCAACCCTTTGCGACCCCATGGACTGCAGCATGCCAGGCTTCCCTGTCCATCACCCACTCCCAAGCTTACTCAAACTCATGTCCATTGAGTCCGTGATGCCATCCAACCATCTCATCCTCTGTTGTCCTCCTCTCCCTCCTTCAGTCATTCCCAGCATCAGGGTCTTTTCAAATGAGTCATTCTTTTCATCAGATGGCCAAACTATTGGAGCTTCAGCTTCAGCTCAGTCCTTCCAACAAATATTCAGGACTTATTTCCTTTAGGATGGACTCGTTGGATCTCCTGCAGTCCAAGGGACTCTCAAGAGTCTTCTCCAACACCACAGTTCAAAAGCATCAATTCTTTGGTGCTCAGCTTTCTTTATGGTCCAATTCTCACATCCGTACATGACTACTGGAAAGCTACTTCATAGCTTTGACTAGACAGACAAAGTAATGTCTCTGCTTTTTTTTTTTTTTTTCCTCCTTTATTTATTTATTTTTTTTTCCCAGTGGTACATATACACCATGGAATATTACTCAGCCGTTAAAAAGAATTCATTTGAATCAGTTCTAATGAGATGGATGAAACTGGAGCCCATTATACAGAGTGAAGTAAGCCAGAAAGATAAAGAACATTACAGCATACTAACACATATATATGGAATTTAGAAAGATGGTAACAATAATCCTATATGCAAAACAGAAAAAGAGACACAGAAGTACATAACAGACTTTTGAACTCTGTGGGAGAAGGTGAGGTTGGGATGTTTCGAAAGAACAGCATGTATATTATCTATGGTGAAACAGATCACCAGCCCAGGTGGGATGCATGAGACAAGTGTCTCTGCTTTTTAATATGCTGTCTAGGTTGGTCGTAACTTTTCTTCCAAGGAGCAAGCATCTTTTAATTTCATGGCTGCATACTATTACGGTAAGAAAAGACAGTTTAAATGATATCAATCTTCTTAAATTTGCTAGGACTTGTCTTGTGACCTAATATATAATCCAAATTGGAGATATTATATGTGTGTTGGGAATAAATATGTACTGAATTGCTGTTGGATGGAATGTTCGATATATGTCTGTTGGGTTTATTTGATCTATAGTTTTGCTCACTTTCACTGGTTCCTTACTGATTTTCTGTCTAGATCATCTTATCAGTATTGAAAATGGGGTATTGCAATCCCTTATTACCTTAAGGTTGACCAATTCTCCCTTCATTTCTGTTAATAAGGGGAGGGGCTAAGAGGGCGGAGGAATAGGACAGGGAGACCACTTTCTCCCCTACAAATTCATCGAAAGAACATTTGAACGCTGAGCAAACTCCACAAAACAACTTCTGATCGCTAGCAGAGGACATCAGGTGCCCAGAAAAGCAGCCCATTGTCTTTGAAAGGAGGTAGGACAAAATATAAAACATTTCTGTTAATAAATGCTTTACATATTTCTGTGTTTCAGCATTGGGTACATATACATTTATAATTGTTATATCCTCTTGCTGAGTTGACTCTTATCATTAGATAGTGACCTTGGTCTCTTTTGACCTTTTTTACTTAAGTTTTGTGTAATTTAAGTATAGCCACTCCTGCTCACTTTTGGTCACCAAATGCATGAAATAATTTTTCCATCCCTCTTACTTTCAGCCTATGTGTGTCCTTCAATCTAATGCGACTGTCTTAGAGATAGAATATAGATAGGCCTTGATTTTTTAATCTATTCAGCCACTGTAGGTCTTTTGATTTGAGAATTGATCATTTACACTTAAAGTAATTATTATTGCCATTATATTTACTGTTTTCTGACTGTTTTGTAGTTCTTTCCTTCCTCTCTTGCTGTCTCCCATTTGTTACTAGGTGATATTTTATAGTGATAATCTTTGGCTCCTTTTTCTTTATCATTTTGTGTTCTGCTACAAGTTTTATATTTGTAGTTACAGAAGGCCTATATAAAATGTCTTATAGATGCAATAGTCTAATTTAAGCTGATAACTTCAACCACATACAAAAAAACTCTACATTTTAACTTCTCCCAGCACATTTGATGTTCGTTACAATTTACATCTTCCATATATATATATAGCATATCCATTAACACATTATTGTCACTATAGTTATTTTTTATACCCTTATACTTTAACACTTACACCAGAGTTAAAAGCGATTTACATACCACCATTACTGTATTAAAATATTCTGAATTTGATTACATTCTTACCTTTATACTGAGTTTTTAAATTTTTATATTTTTGTGTTCGTGTTCTTTTGTTTCAACATAAGCAACTATCATTAGCATTTCTTGTAATGCCAGTCTAGTAGTGATAAACTCCTTCAGCTTTTTTGGAAAAGTCTTTCCCTTACTTTCATTTGTAACAGACAACTCTTCTGAGTAAATTCTTGTTTGTTGGCAGGGTTTTTTCTCTTTCATCAATTTGACTATATCACTCTCTCTTGACCTGCAAGTTGTGTGCTAGGTAATCTGTTGATGGCCTTATGGCAGTTCCTGTGTAGGTGAGGATATTTTTCTCTAATTATTTTAAAAAATATTTGTGTGTTTGATTTTAAGCAGTTGTATAGTATGTCTTGGAGAACATATTTTTAAGTTGTCTTTGTTGGGGGACAAATGAGTTTTGGGAACTTGAATGTCTAAGGTTTGCCCTAGATTTGGAAGTTTTCAATTATTCTTTTCATTTCTTTTTTTTTTAAGTGTAATTGATTTACAATATATTAGTTTCAGGTGTATAACATAGTGATACACTACTCCATTTAAAATTGCTATAAAATATTGACTATATTGCTGCATCCCCTGTACTGTACAGTACATCCTTGCATATTTATTTTATAATAGTTGTATGTGTAAAGCATACAAACTGCCTGCTACCCCTGTATTGCCTCTCCCCTCATATCTCCTCCACATTGGTAAATGTGAGTTTCTTCTCTGTATCTGAGTATGTTTCTGTTTTGTTATATTCATTTACTTTTTATATTTCACTTATAAGTGATAAAATGCAGTATTTGTATTTATGTGACTTACTTTATGGGTCAGTCATTTTTTTTCTTTGAATAAATTCTCTTCCCCTTTTGCCCTCTCTTCTGTTGGAACTTCAATAATGCATGTATTGCTTCTCTTTGGTAAAATGACTGTTCATGTCTTTTTTCCATTTATAATTGGATTTTATTTTTTTTACTGTTGAGTTTTAAGACTTTCTTATTTTATACATAAGAACTTTGTTAGATATGTGGTTTTGTAGATAATTTACCCAAGAGTATACTTTTCATTTTCTTAATAAGGTCTTTTTCAGTTAGAAAAAGGTTTAATTTTGATGAAGTCCAATTTATCATTTTTTTTAATTTGAGGGATTATGCATATCTAGGAACCCTTTATTTAGTCCTCTGTCCCAAGGATAAGCATTAGGGATATAGAGTTTTATGTTATAAAATATTTATATTACAATTTTTAGTTATTGACAAAATAGTAAAAATTAAGGTAATATTGGGAAACAGCTATACTAAATTCCAATAAGTAGAGTTCACAAAAGATCTCTTCAAAGAAGTCTTTCATATTATCCTCACACAAAACATAGTTTATTGCTCCACAAAGGTGGTATTTCTAAATACCATAAGTAAATGTCAAATTATAAATAAGAATATAATTGAATTTGAGCTGGTGACAAATCTGTCAGATAAACTCAATAAGTCATCAAGGCTGCAGCTTACACCACTTTATTCCTAGAGTCAGTTCAGTTCCGTTGCTCACTCGTGTCCGACTCTTTGCAACCTATGGACTGCAGCACACTAGGCCTTCCTGTCCATCACCAACTCCCAGAGTTTACTCAGACTCATGTCCGTTGAGTCCGTGATGCCATCCAGCCAACTCATCCTTCTCCTCTTGCCTTCCATCTTTCCCAGCAAGAGTGTCTTTTCAGATGAGTCAATTCTTCGCATCGGGTGGCCAAAGTATCGGAGCTTCAGCTTCAGCATCAGTCCTTTCAATGAATATTCAAGGACTGATTTCCTTTAGGATGGACTGGTTGGATCTCCTTGCAGTCCAAGGGACTCTCAAGAGTCTTCAATACCACAGTTCAAAAGCAACAATTCTTCAACGCTCACCTTTCTTTTTAGAGTCAGTCACCTCTAATTTAATAAATTTCTCTAAATAAGAAATGTCTGACATATACCTTAAAATTAAATCTGTTTCAAATCACAGTGCTTAGATGTCTAGAGTTTTGCCTTGACTTACTGTCTGCCAAGACTTTAAATATTTAATATGCATTGGCATCTGTCTTTGGAACCTTTTCCAAAACTCATTTTGACTGAATTCTGAACTGCTGTTTGCTTTAATCTCATATATTTCTGCACAATATCTTTGCTTTCAATGCTTATGCAAAAACATAGTAACCCATACTTTTATTTTGAAAAAAAGAGTGATAATTCAGGGTTAGAACCCAGTTTTATTCCCTACATGGTTGGATTTTCTATGTCTGGGGGAGGAAATCCTAAAGGGGAAACAATTAAAATTTATTGAATTTTGATCAACTTGAAAAAATTGATATCTTAACACTGAGTTTTCTGGTCCATGAACACAGTATCCATCAATCTATATTTATTTGGGTGTTCTCTAATTCTCTAAACAAGTGCATAGCACTTTCAAATGTTTTTATCAGGTTTATTTCACAATATTTATTAGTAAAAAAAAATCTGACATTTGTTATTGCATTTGTAGAAACATACAAGATTTTTGTACATTGATTTTATAACCTTGCTAAATTTATGTATTAATTCTGGGAGATTTTACTTAATTTTTGAGATTCTGTGTAATATTCTATAAACAAGGAAAGTTTTCATTCTTCCTTTCTAATCTAAGTGGCTTTCATTTCATTTTCTTGAATTATTTTTACTATACCTTCATTCTGAGGGCAAGATGGAAACTCTTGCTGTAATTCAGTTTTATAGGAAAATTATGAGATAGCTATCATTTCACATTAGGTTAGCTATAGTTTTCATCCACACTCTTTATTATTTCAGGTACATTTTCTATTCCTAGTTTGCTGATAGTTTTTATTAAATACATCTATGAATTTGTCCAAAGCTTTTTTTTTACACTTATTGAAGTAATCATGTGGCTTTTATTGTAAATCTGATAACATGGTGAATTACAATAATTAGTTCTCAAATGTTACACCAACACTGACTTCCTGGTATGAGCTCCACTGGTTATGATATATTATCTATATGACCCTATTTATTCATGGTAATATTCTTTACTCTAACACTTACTATCTGATGTTAATATCTGAAATTATCTGATATTAATTATAATATTGATATTAATTATATTATCACTAATTATCTATTATTAATATAGCTACTACAGATATATTATGATTAGTGTTAGCATGGTTATCATTTCCCAGCTACTCTTAAGCTATTGGTGTATTTATATTTAAAGTGGGCTTCTACATATATAAACACATGAAAAGATGTTCAACATCACTATTTATTAGAGAAATGCAAATCAAAAGTACAATGAGGTTATCACCTAACATCAGTAAGAATGGCCATCATCAAAAAAATCTATAAACAATATTTGTTGGGGAGGTTGTGAATAAAAGGGGAGTGTGTTGGTGGGAATGTAAATTAACACAGTCATTATGGAGAAAAGTATGGAGATTCCTTAAAAAATTAGGAACAAAACTATCACATGACCCAACAATCCCACTACTCGGCATATACCCTGAGTAAACCAAAATTGAAAAATATACATGTACCCCAACGTTCATTGCAGCACTATTTACAACAGATAGGACATGGAAGCAACCTAGATGTCTATCAACAGATGAATAAATCAAGAAGCTATGTTACATATATAAAATGGATATTTATACAATGGATATATATACATACATATATACAATGGATATATATACAATGGACATCAACCATAAAAAAGAACGGATTTGAGTCAGTGCTAAAGAGGTGGATGAACTTAGAGGCTATTATACAGAGTGAAGTAAGTCAGAAAAATAAAAAAACAAACATATATTAACACAAATATATGGAATCTAGAAAGATGGCCCTCATGAACCTACTTGTATGGCAGCAATGGAGATGCAGATACAGAACAGACTTGCAGACACAGTGGGGGAAGACAGGATGGGATGGATTGAGAGAATAGCATGGAAATATAAACATTTACAGATAGCCAGTGGGAATTTGCTGTATGAACAGGGAACTCAAACCATTCTTCCACGACAACCTAAAGGGTGGGATGTGTTGGGAGGAGAGAGGGAGGTTCAAGAAGGGGAGACATACGTATACCTATGGCTAATTCATGTTGATGTATGGCAGAAATCAACACAATATTGTAAAGCAAATATCCACCAATTAAAAAATAATAATTTTTTCAAATGTCCAAAGAGGTGAGCTTCTTATAAGCAGAACATAAGTGAGTCAATTTTTAAATATGTCTTTTTTTTTATGTTAAGCAAATTTCTTTTGAAATTCACCTCGGTTGTTACAGTGCTTTCCTAGGTGGGTTGTGTTTCATAATATCTTATACTATGAATGAACCAGTTACAACTGATTTCTTATCCGTTCATCGGTTGCAAATTTTCAGCATGAGAAATTTGCTTATTCTCCCTCAAATATTTATTTATTCATTTATTTATATTGTTACAGATTCGTGGATACCTTTTGTTTGCTTTGTTTCTGAACACTCCATTACTTTCTGGCACTATGAGATGATTCAACTTTATCTTGTATATTTCCTGCTTCAATCCTAGAATCAAGTCTTTCTTTAAAGGACCCTGGCTGCTTTTAGTGAAAAATGGTATTGAAAGTAAAATGTTGCTTTTGTCTGTGCTTATTGTTTCTAAGCTCTGTAACTGACACAGTAAGAAAACATTTACTTGTGTGTACTAACCATCTAGATATACACCTCTATAAATACACATATATGTAATTATCTATATATTAAGCTAAACATTAACTCATACTGATGTCTCCAACCCTAATTCATTGCTTTAAGGATTATTCCAGCCTTTTCTAAAGGTATATATGTAAACTTTTACCCCAATACTAAGAAAATTGGTTTCTACCACCCACTATTTATTTACTTAATTTTCATGCTTAGTGAAAATAACAATGCAGAAATATAACAATACAGAATTGTTATCTAGTACATGATAGAAAAGTAATGTTCAAAATTCTCCAAGTCAGGCTTCAACAGTACGAGAACCATGAACTTCCAGATGTTCAAGCTGGATTTAGAAAAGGCAGAGGAACCAGAAATCAAATTGCCAACATCCACTGGATCATTGAAAAAGCATGAGAGATCCAGGAAAACATCTACTTCTGCTTTATTGACTATGCCAAAGCATTTGACTGTGTGGATAACAAACTGTGGAAAATTCTGAAAGAGATGGGAATACCAGACAACCTGACCTGCCTCCTGAGAAATCTGCATGCAGGTCAAGAAGCAACAGTGAGAACTGGATGTGGAACAACAGACTGGTTCCAAATAGGAAAACAGAGACTGTATATTGTCACCCTGCTTATTTTACTTAAATGCAGAGTACATCATGAGAAATGCCAGGTTGGATGAAGCACAAGCTGGAATCAAGATTGCCAGAAGATATATCAATAACCTCAGATATGCAGATGACACCACCCTTTAGCAGAAAGCAAACAACTAAAGAGCCTCTTGATGAAAGTGAAAGAGGAGAGTGAAAAAGTTGGCTTAAAACTCAACATTCAGAAAACTAAGATCATGGCATCTGGTCCCATGACTTCAAGGCAAATAGATGGGAAAACAGTGGAAACAGTGACAGACTTTATTTTTCTGGACTCCAAAATCACTGCAGATGGTGATTGCAACCATGAAATTAAAAGACGTTTACTCCTTGGAAGAAAAGCTATGACCAACCTAGACAGCATGTTAAAAAGAAAAAACATTATTTTGCCAACAAAGGTCCATCTAGTCAAAGCTTTGGTTTTTCCAGTAGTCATGTATGGATGTGAGAGTTGGACCATAAAGAAAGCTGAGCACCAAAGAATTGATGCTTTTGAACTGTGGTGTTGGAGAAGACTCTTGAGAGTCCCTCAGGAGGGAAGGAGATCAACCAGTCAATCCTGAAGGAAACCAGTCCCGAATATCCATTGGAAGGACTGATGCTGAAGCTCCAATACTTTGGCCACCTGATGGGAAGAACTGACTCATTTGAAAAGACCCTGATGCTGGGAAAGATTGAAGGCAGGAGGAGAAGGGGACAGCAAAGGATGAGACAATTGTCTGGCATCACTGACTTGATGGACATGAGTTTAAGCAAGCTTCAAGAGTTGGTGATGGACAGGGAAGCCTGGCATGCTGCAGTCCATGGGGTCACAAAGAGTTGGACACGACTGAGCAACTGAACTGAACTGAATGCTTGTAGATAACCAACTAAAATATAATCCTTTATATGCTTCACTTTTTCCTATAGATTCCACTGGATTCCAAAGCTACTTAGATCAGAGTTCTTTCATCATCACCTTCAATACAGTTGTTTCATACATTTGTAATAGAGTTAGGTTATCTTGGCACATTCTGAATTCTATCTTGGAATTCTATTAAATGATTTTTTTAAATTTGCATACCTTAAGTTTCACTCTTTGAGTTAAAAAATTCAATTCATTTTGACAAAATGTGTTTCACCATCCTAAGAAATCCATTGTGTTTCAACATTCAGCCTTACCATTCCCCTAAACCACTGGAAACCAGTGACATTTTTACTGCCTCTATAGTTTCCAGATGCTATGTAATAAAATCATAGTCTTTTGCCATTTCAGAGTAGTCTTTCTTTTAGCAATATGCATTAAAGATTAATTCATTTTTACTAAATTGACAGATCATAGTATCATATCCTTTTTTTTTTATTATACTTTATTTATTTATTTATTTTTGGGATAAAGTAATTTATTTATTTATTTATTTTTATTAGTTGGAGGCTAATTATTTCACAACATTGCAGTGGGTTTTGTCATACATTGATATGAATCATATCCTCTTTTTACATTAGCCAATCCTTTAACCTTCTGCAAAGTTGCTTGACATGTTCAGAAAAATTTGTAGGAATAAAATTAAACAAAATATTCTTATCAATATTTTTAATAATTTTTCAATTATTTTGTTATTTATACTGCCATGTGCCAGGCATCAAAGATAGTACATGTTACTTAGTTCACTTTTTACCACAACCTTACAACATAATGAATTATTCAAAGAGCTGTAAGATGTAGAGGAAAGGAACTGAAGATGACCCAAACATGTTCTTGAATTAGAAGAATATATATTGCCAAAATGACTGTCCTACCCAAGGCAGTATACAGATTCAATATAATCTCTATAAATTTCCAGTGGTATTTTTCACAGAACTAGAACCAAAAAAATAAATAAATAAATTTGTGTGGAGATACAAAAGATCCCAAATAGCCAAAGCAATCTTAAAAGAACTGAGCTGGACAAATCTGGCTCCCTGACTTCAGGCTATACTACAAAGCTACAGTCATCAAAACAGTATGGTACTGGCATAAAATCAGAAATATAGATCAATAGAACAGGATAAAAAAAAAAAAAAAGAAACAAACCCATACACCTAAGGTCAATCAATCTACAAGGGAGGCAAGACTACACAATGGAGAAAAGACAGTCTCTTCAGTAAATTGTGCTGGGAAATTGGACAGCTACATGTAAAAGAATGTAATTACAACATTCTTTAACATAATATCAAAAAAATCACATTATTGACCAGGGGACTTTTTGCAGAAACTATGCATATGGCTGGTAATTTATTATTTAAGTGAATATTTTGAAACACCCCAGTCAATTATTTTGAGGTAATAAACAATGTATTAATACATCTCTGATCAGTAAGTTGTTAAAATAGCTAAAAGGCCTAAATGTAAGGCCAGGTACTATAAAACTCTTAGAGGGAAACATAGGCAGAACATTCTTTTATATAAATTTCAGGAATATCTTTATGGATCTACCTGCTAGAGTAATAAAAATAAAATAAATAAACAGGTGAGACATAATTAAAATTAAAAGATTTGCACAGAAAAGGAAACCATAAATATAAAGATAGCTCACAGAATGGGAGAAAATATTTGCAAACAAAGCTACCCAACCAACAAGGGATTAATCTCCAAAATTTATGAACAGCTCATGCAGCTCAATATCAAAGAAACAAATAAAATATGCAATCAAAAAATTTGCAGATGATCTAAATAGACATTTCTTCAAAGAAGACATACAGATGGCCAAGAAGTGAAAAAATGCTCAAAATTGCTGATTAGAGATATGCAAATTAAAACTGCCATTGAAGGTGACTCAGTCAGTAAAGAATCTGCCTGCAATGCAGAAGACCTGGGTTCAATTTCAGGTTCAGGAATATTCCTTGGAGAAGGAAATGGCAACCCACTCCAGTCTTCTTTCCTGGAGAATCTCATGGACAGGAGACCCTGGCGGGCTACAGTCCATGGGGCTGCAAGAGTTGGACATGACTTAGCAACTAAACCACCACAAATTAAAACTACAATGAGGTGTCACCTTACACCAGTCAGAATGACTACAAACAATAAATGCTGGAGAGGGTGTGGAGAAAAGAGAACCCTCCTACACTGTTGGTGGGAATGTAAATTGGTGCAATCACTATGGAGAACAGTATAGAGGGTCCTTTAAAAACTAAAAATAGAACTACCATATGATCCAGCAATCTCACTCCTGGGAATATATCTGTAGAAAATCAAAATTTGAAAAGATACATGCACCCAATGTTCCCTGAAGCACTACTTACAATAGCTAAGACATGAATGGAACCTAAATGTCCAACAAAGGAGGGAAGGGTAAATAAGTGTGGTACATACACACAATAGAATATTACTCAGCCATAAAAAATAATGCAGAAATGCCATTTGTAGCAACATAGATGGACCTAGAGATTATCATATTAAGTGAAGTAAGTCAGACAGTGAAAAAAAGTGTCTATGATATCACTTACAATGTAGAATCTTAAAAAATGATACAAATGAACTTATTTACAAGACAGAAACAGATCTACAGACTTTGAAAATAAATTTATGGTTACCAAAGGGAAAGCCGGGAGGGATAAATCAGGAGTTTGGGATTAATAAGCACACACTATATATAAAATAGATAACCAACAAGGACCTGCTGTATAGCACAAGGAATTCTATTCAGTATTCTATAATAACCTATATGGGAAAAGAATCTGAAAGAATGGAGATATATGTCTGAATCACTTTGCTGTATGTAAAACTAAAACATTGTAAATCAACTACATTATAATATAAAATAAAAATTAAAAAAGAGTCCCTGAAATGCAACCAAAAGAGCCAAATCATAGCTATATTAAGTAAAATAATATAATAATAAAGGCAATAAGAAGGCTTTAGCATGTCACTGTGCTAGGAAGGGTGGGTGAAAATGGATTAAGCTTTTACCTACAGTCCCTACACACTCTCTTATCTCTCCTCACTTCTCTTTATGTTTTGACCTCATTGTTTCATTGTAAGACCAGTATTCCTCCATGTGACAGAGAAGATACACTTAAAACTATAAGGAGAATCTCCCTTGAATTTTTAAGCAAAGTTCCAAGGAAGTGACTTGATCAAAGTTGTTTGGCTCACATGTCTATCCTTTAGCCAGTTCTTATAACTGGGAAAATGAAGCTTCCTTGCTGTCCACCTCCAAGGATCAAAAAGTGAGTCATGATTGACAACCCACCAGAAATGAGTGGTAAATGGGAAATTTTCAAAATGTTATGTTAATTACAGGCAGGTATTGTTTTACAGATGAGGCATATAAAGCTTAGAGTTTATATAACCTATAAAACATCATCCATGTAAATTATCAGAATGGGATTTAATTTTAGGTCTAATTGAATTATGTAACTAAGCTATTAATACATTGCCTTCTCTGTCCTTTCTCTGTGGTGCCAACATTTATGGAGGAAAACAGGGGAGGGGGTCAGAGGAGGAAGGAGAGTGTGGAGTGGGAGGAGAAGAAACCAAAACTAGATAATCAATATGGAAAACAAGGTACTCCCAGATATCCTTATCAATTACAGATGATATCAATGCAGTAAGAGAACTTATAAAGAACTTGGAGAAATGACATGTCAGGCAACTTTGCAGAAGGTTAAAGGATTGCTAATGTCAAAAGAGAATGTGACGCTATGTTTTTCCAGCCACAAATGAAGCTTTATTTCTTATAAAAACATCATAGAAATTAGAGATAAAGAAAAGTGGATTTGAGTCTAGGCTTAGCTGCTGATTTATTTGTGACCATGAACAAGTCATTCATTCTGTGAAACTCAGATTACTCATCTACGAAATACAGACACACATATTTGCCCTATTTCATGGAGTTCTCATGAGATTCAGATTGGAGAGTAAATATGAAGTCATGTTGAAAACAGTTTTTAAAAAATCTATTCAAGTAAAACAGCACTGTTTTTCACATTATATGCTTCTTCCTGTATATAAAACTCTAGTCACATTCTTTAAAAAATTCTAGAGAAATTAAGCCCCTAATACAAGAGCAGATTTTAAAAAGACAGCTAAAGGGACAATTTTTATACCTGCTAATGTATTGATTACTATTTTATCCAAAACATTTCTTTCAATTTTATGAAACTATTTTTGCTAACCTTTTCTCTATATCAGAGTTCTTATAAATTAAAATATGTGCCTCAAGAATTGTTTTGGTTGCATCCAGATAAAACATTTATTTTTATTGGGTTAATATTCAGTAAATATTTTTTCCACAAGAATCATTAATTTTCCCTGAATCTTTCTTGCTTAATTTAAACATTCCTTTCATTTCTCCTTATGAAAAATGTATTTTTCCTCTAATTCTTCCAATTCTTTTAGGGACCCTCTTCTTATACAATTCCACATAAAAATAAGGCATTGATTTATGCCAAGTCCTTATTCACAGCTCTAAGGAAAACAGCGAAATGCCACATTTGTGAATAATTAGGTTTTAAAAACAAACCAGAGGCAACAGGAAAAACAATAGATTTCTATTTTGTCTCATTTGTTCTGACAGTTGCAGAAGTTCAAGTCCAAATATGTGTGTTAATATTGATAACTAAAGGTACAAAAATGAAAAAAAGAAATTCAAAGAAGACTCAGATTCACTGAAGCTCAAAAACCACTAAACTATGACTAATTTAATGAGTAGCACATTTCTTAAATGACTTTGAGATATACTTTTCAGCAGGTTCTGACTGGTTTTTCATATTTCGTCTCACAATAGGATAGACAACCCATTGGAGGCATTCTCTCAGAGCACCCAAAGTTACTAAGAGCAGCAGACTGCCCTTTGGTTTCAGAGCAATGCTCCTCCTGGACAGGGTCCCTGGATCTCAGAAATAAAAGAAAATGTCCCTATTTCCTTCAGACTCAGTTTATGTGTTTGATATAGGAAGAGAATGGCATTTTCAAAAAGGTATATGGGAAAAGATAAAATATAAACAGAATGAATGAATAAAGTTAACCTAGACAGAGATATAAAAAATTACAGGAATCTGATAAATATTAAAAAAGAAAATGATTAAAATTGTGTTTAGGTAGTGAAATTATAGCTGCAGTTCAGTGAGGTGGGGGGACTTTTTATAATGCACCTTTGTCACTCAGCTGGTAAAGAATCCGCCTGCAATGCAGGAGACCTGGGTTTGATCCCTGGGTTGGGAAGATCCCCTGGAGAAGGGAAAGGCTACCCACTCCAGTATTCTGGCCTGGAGAATTCCATGGACTGTATAGTTCATGGGACGCAGAGTTGGACACAACTGAGACACTTTCACTTTGATATTATTGGATTTGTCCTATTATTCACATATTAGTGTTCATGATGATAACAATAATGATGATATCAATAATGATAATATAAATTTGGCTATAGGTTAAATATGACTATAGACTTCCCTGTTGGCTCAGATGGTCAAGAATCCACCTGCAATGTGGGAGACCTGGGTTTGATCCCCAGGTTGGGAAGATCCTCTGGAAGAGGACATGGCAACCCACTCCAGTATTCTTGCCTGGAGAGTCCCCATGGACAGAGGACCCTGGTGGGCTATCATCTATGGGGTCACAAAGAGTCGGACACAGCTAAGCAACTAAGCACAGCACATAGACTAACAGGATGAAAGTTGAGATGAAACAGCATTCATGCCCATGAAGGAATTATCTTTCACAATATTAGTCTACTGAGTCATCATAATAACATAATGAGGTTTAAGGATTCCCTGAGTTACATCAACCAGGTTTATTGTCTCACTGTTCAGATAAAGATCTTGAACTTCAAAAATTTAGAGATCTCTCCCAAAGTCACCCAGCAAGGTGAGGATAGAATGAAAGTGAAAGTTAAGTCGCTCAGTCATGTCCGACTCTTTGCAACCCCATGAACTGGGGCCTACCAGGCTTTTCCGTCCATGGGATTTTCCAGGCAAGGATACTGGAGTGGGTTGCCATTTCCTTCTCCAGGAGATCTTCCCAACCCAGGGATTGAACCCAGGCCTCCTGCATTGTAGGCAGACGCTTTACCATCTGAGCCAACCGGGAGGCAACTTATCTCTTGAGTCACACACTAGCTAAGCTAAACTAAGTCACTTCAGTCTCAGTCATGTCTGACTCTGTTCGACCCCATAGACGGCAGACCACCAGGCTCCCCCAACCCTGGGATTCTCCAGGCAAGAACACTGGAGTGGGTTGCCATTTCCTTCTCCAATGCATGAAAGTGAAAAGTGAAAGGGAAGTCGCTCAGTTGTGCCCGACTCTTAGCAACCCCCATGGACTGCAGCCCACCAGGCTCCTCCGTCCATGGGATTTTCCAGGCAAGAGTACTGGAGTGGGGTGAGTCACACACTAGAGCTCATTTCTAATCACCAGGTTCAGAGATATTCACAAGACAAAATATGCACCTATCTGCCTTTCCTGTGATCTCTGTGTAAAATCAGAATCATGCAAAAATGAGAACACCCTTGTTTTTGTTTTGCAAAAGGATTTCAATCCTGACTCAGAAGAGTTTGGGTTGAATTCATAGATACATTTATCACATGATTCTTATCCAATGTAAAAACTAAATAATGCAGCACTCATCAATGGGGTTCAAGTACTAAAAGAAGAAAATATGTCTTGCATGTGTTAAATATATAAAAGTGTGAAGTTATTATGGCACAGAAAATGTAGGTATCTGCTTGTAAGCAGTAAAGATATTATATTATCCCTATTATCCACCTGTAAAAACCTTATTTTTCACGTACTTTGCAGAACTAGGGATATTTCCAAAGCTACTGAGATTCCTGATGGTCCAAAGATCAGACAGTTGGAGGTCCAAAGCTTCTAGAATGCCCTTGATTTTTCTGCTTATCTAGCATATTTGTTCATAAGCAATGGCCTATTCACCAAAAAGATTTAACGGACACTTGTTTTATACTAAGGCTATGTTTTAAACTGTCCCAGGTCTTTGGAGGAAGCTGGAGGTAGTTCTGTTCATCCTACCCAAGTGCACCTGTGTGTGAGGGAGAAGGGAGGAGACAGTAGAGAGGGAGGGTTGTGCTTGCTGTTAAGTCCCTAAGTTGTGTCCAGTTCTTTTGTGACCTCATGGACGGTAGCCCGCCAGGCACCTCTGTCCGTGGGATTTCCTAGGCAAAAATACTGGAAGGTGTTGCCATTTCCTTCTCCAGATACCTCCTATTCAGTTCAGTTCAGTTCAGTCACTCAGTCAGGTCCGATTCTTTGCGACCCCATGAATTGCAGCACGCCAGGCCTCCCTGTCCATCACCAACTCCTGGGGTTTACTCAAACTCATGTCCATCGAGTCGGTGATGCCATCCAGTCATCTCATCCTCTGTCGTCCCCTTCTCCTCCTGTCCCCAATCCCTCCCAGCATCAGGGTCTTTTCTAATGAGTCAGTTCTTTGCATCAGGTGGCCAAAGTATTGGAGTTTCAGCTTCAGCATCAGTTCTTCCAATGAACACCCAGGACTGATCTCCTTTAGGATGGACTGGTTGGATCTCCTTGCAGTCCAAGGGACTCTCAGGAGTCTCCTCCAACACCACAGTTCAAAATCATCAATTTTTCGGTGCTCAGCTTTCTTCACAGTCCGGCTTTCACATCCATACATGATCACTGGAAAAACCATAGCCTTGATTAGACAGACCTTTGTTGGCAAAGTAATTTCTCTGCTTTTTAATATGCTATCTAGTTTGGTCAAAACTTTCCTTCCAAGGAGTAAGCATCTTTTAATTTCATGGCTGCAATCACCATCTGCAGTGATTTTGGAGCCCCCAAAAATAAAGTCTGACACTGTTTCCACTGTTTCCCCATCTATTTCCCATGAAGTGATGGACCAGATGCCATGATCTTAGTTTAGACCCAATCTCAAATGAAAGCAATTAAAAAGTAATCTAAAATAAAAGAGTAGGGTCTTATATCTACTTATAATCAAGCCATGAGTGAAAGAGCCTTGCCAAAGGGGGTGTGCATGCATGTGTGTGAGTGTATACCAATGCCTGTGTGATAAATGTTTGGGCAAAGAGATACTGTCTTTTCCTAAGACAGAACAGCTCAGATGGTGCCGATCAAAAGCTGGCACCAGGCATGTAACCTCAATAATTAAAACTTCCATTTATAGCCTATCTTTTAAGGGGAGACAGGTTGATTATAAGTTTCTCAAGTCAAATGAATTAACTTCATTCTAATTTCCAAGCTCCAGCCCGTCTCCTACCCATCTTTGAAAGTCATTGGGAAGTTAGTTTGAATTTAACTCTGTGTTGTTCATATGAGGATAAGAATCATGTGCTCTCGGTCAAATGGAGCAATGCAGGTCACTTTGGCCCAGGTCCTCAGCCGTAAATGCTTGGCATTAAACCATCAGCATGAACAGAAAATAGTATTTCATAAATTTTAACCCTTAACTCTATATAAACTGAACCAATATATTTAAGAGTAATAATTTATGAATATTTATATTATACTATTTGAGAAATTATAAATAGAAGTTTTTTAAGCACATTATTTCATTTTATAAAAACTCAGTAATCGTCTGTCTGTGGAGCTACAAAATAGAGATCTGATCTATCTCCTATTTAGAGAAAACTAACCAAGAATCTGTGTTGGAGAACACTCTTGAGAGTCCCTTGGACTGCAAGGAGATCCAATCAGTCCATCCTGAAGGAGATAACTCCTGGGTGTTCATTGGAAGGACTGATGCTGAAGCTGAAACTCCAATACTTTGGCCACCCTATGCGAAGAGTTGACTCATTGGAGAAGACCCTGATGCTTGAAGGGATTGGGGGCAGGAGGAGAAGGGGAAGACAGAGGATGAGATGGCTGGATGGCATCACTGACTCGATGGGCATGAGTTTGAGTAAACTCTGGGAGTTTGTGAAGGACAGGGAGGCCTGGTGTGCTGAGATTCATGGGGTCACAGAGTCGGACATGACTGAGTGACTGAACTGAACTGAACCAAACCAAGAATCTGCCCTAATGCAGGAGACTCTGGTTCGATTCCTGAGTTGGGAAGATACACTGGAGAAGGGATAGGCTACCCACTCCAGTATTCTTGGACTTCCCTTGTGGCTCAGGTGGTAAAGAATCTGCCTGCAATACATGAGACTCGGTTTCAATCCCTGGGTCGGGAAGATCCTCTGGAGACGGGAAAGGCTACCCACTCCAGTATTTGGGCCTGGAGAATTCATGGACTGTATAGTCCATGGGGTCACAAAGAGTCAGACATGACTGAGTGACTTTCACTTTCAACCAAACTCTAAAAAAGCAGTGATGCCAAGTATAAAGGTACCAATAATAAGTATCTTGAAATATTTAAATGTCTATAAAATGCACAGAGAAGGCAATGGCAACCCACTCCATTATTCTTGCCTGGGAAATCTCATGGATGGAGGAGCCTGGCAGGCTATAATCCATGGGGTCACAAAGAGAAAGACACAAGTGAATGACTAACATACACATGCACATAAAATGCATATATTTTTTAATGACTGCATATTTGAATTATGCAATATATAAAACCAACAATGACTGAAATTATAACATTTATTCATAATATGGGATATATTCTAGACACCAAACAAATGATAGTCTTATTTTTCCTTTCTCCTTCAGGGTCTAGGATGACTGCCAGTACACAGTGTATGATCTACATGTGTATATTTATGATGGTAAAGATACATTTTATTAAGCATCTTCTGAAGAGTACAGACTTTGTGTTAGTCTGGGTTCTCCAGAGACACATGATCAATATGATATACATGTGTGTATGGATAATAACTATGGGAGCTGGAGATTCTGAAGTCTATAGGTCAGGTCAGTGGATTTGAAACTCTGGCAGGATTTCAATGTTACAGTCTTAAGGCAGAATTCCTTCTTCAGGAAATATCAGTTTTGCTCCTAAGGCCTTCAGCTGATTAGATGAGGCTCATCCATATCATCGGCCATCATCTTACTTAAAATAAATGGAAACAGGTACTAAACACATCTATAATATATCTATAATATATATACTATATCTTCACAACAATATATAGACTAATTTTGACCAAAGGACTGGGTACCATAGGCTAACCAAATTGACACAAAAATTTAACCATCAGTCAGAGGGAGGGAAAGTCTCATGTTGAAAACCATTGAGTATAACAAGTTTCTGAAATAAACATGCCCCCATGATTTAATGAAACAGATGCTTAATTTTTATCCTTAGTATAACTCGATGTGATGCTGTAAGCACTCTTCCTGCACATGGTTGTTCATAAACTCAGGTTTCTTCCATGTTTTGCATCCAATATTGCCTACGGCCTCAGCATCCTCTGCAGCCAGTCAGCAAGGCAGAAAAATATTGAATATAAGCAACTACTTATTCATAGCTTTGCCCCAGAAATTACATTATTTCTACTCACATTTCAATGGCAAGAAACAGTCATGTGGCCATACTTACAAGCACAGAGGCTTGGGAATATGATTTCTACATACATAGCCTCTTGTCAGCAAAAATTCTCTACTCTGAAAGGAGGAACACAGACTTTGTTGGCTATCTACTTAACTAAAGTGCAAAAGGAATCTCAAGACATCATCTAAATGAAGTCATTTAATTGTTTAAAGTTTAGGTTGTGGGTCCACATATCATTAAGTACATAGAAAATTTCTTCTCAAATACATATTCCCTTGGCTCTTGATTCATATATTATGCTTTAGAAAGTCTTCAATAGTATCCAGAAATGGATATTTTAAAAGTTCCCTCAGGTTGTACCCCAGGTTAGAGATATACTCTAACCAGAATAACTTAATTCAAATCTGTTATCTACTTCTAAGCAGAGCCACAGTCAGAATAAGCTATGAATGAATACCTATCTTGGAATTCAGTGGTTCTCAAAATTAGTGAGCATGTAAATCCTAGTCTGAGCTCCAAGTATACACATGTTAACAATTTCTAGGCTGATATTAGGTAACCTTTCCAAGATGTATGAAGAACTGTTATGGGAGCATTGCATCAATGATTGCACAGAAACGTTAAAAATTAGCTATTACAGCCAACTTTAGAGATGAGAAAACTGAGGCACAAAAAGATTAAAGTATAAACATAACAGATGATGACAGAGATGGGATTTAAATCTAAGCAGTGTGACTCTCACTCTTTCTCACTGCATTATTTATTATCTAGGTGATTCTGATACACCTTAAGTTACAAAATGAATCAACTTAAGGATAAACATGAAGAGGCTTCTTATTGTGAAGAGGAAAAGTTAAAAGTTTACATAACCTCCTTCTCCTTCTGCCTCTGTAACTCAGCTTGCCTCTTGCAAAGTCTAGGTAGACCAGACTACCTATCTAGTCTAGGTAGGTCACTTAAGTCTCAGAAAGTGGGAACTTGCAATACTGGGAACTGGAGTTTATCTCACTCAGCCTTGTCCTGCTCTTTGCAATCACTCAGCCCCTGCAAACCTGCTTAATCATGCCAGTCCAGGTCAGGCATCTCCCTCCCCATCTTGACTGCTGTTCCCCCAAGCACAAAACCCCTTAGTTTAAACCAGCCAATTAACAGTGTTGCCCACTACAGTCTGTCTATAAAAACTCTGTAATCCCTTTGTTCAGGGTTCAGAACTTGAAGTGTTAACGCCTCTGGGCCTGCCGGGGTAATAAACCTGAGTTCTCCAACTCTCCAAGTGTGGTGCTTGGTTTTTTGAGTACTGATTTTTGCAGTATTTCTGGAGGCCCCAGTGAGATTCCAACCACGCTGAACCCTTGAGCCGCCAGACTGGTGGCTTGGCTGGGCTGGAGCGAAGGAAGCCCACAACAAATGAGGAGGTGCGCCACCTGAGGGTATACGGGTTCTCTTTTGGGCCAGTGTTCCGACGCTCCGGATGGCCGAGCCCCAACTGGACTCATTGGAGGCATGGACCAACTTACCAGGAACGGCCATAGGATAGGTAAGGCCCCGGGCCAGTCCCCAGACAGAACCTACCCCAACAGGTAGAAGAGGAGACTGATCACCTCCTGGAGCTCCCAGGAAGGGAGCAGCAGTTAAGGAAACCTGGGGACTCCGAAGAAGGGAGGCACTGTGATGGCCTCTGAATGATTGTGAGTGTGTGATTGCTGATTGAATGGCGTGAGAGAAATTTTTCTTTTCAGAAACTGCAAAACCAATTCTTTTTGCATGTGCAGTTAACAACAACTAGTTTTTAAAAGGCCTGCCCAGGGAAAAGCTTGAAGTTAACCCTTTCCATGTCCTTGAAATACGCAGCCAGCTTTGCCCAAGACCTCAGCCTTGGGCAAGTTAGAACTTCCAAGGAAAAAAAAAAAAAGGGGGAGTTGGGGGAGTGGGATGGTCAAACAGATATTTTAAATCTCATACAGAAAACTATAAGATCTCTGTCAGTCTGTCTGTCTGGATTTATGTATGTCTCAGAGTATGTCTTCTTTTTTTTTTTTATAATATTGTTGAAGTTGTAAATGAGTTCTAATTTAATTGGACTAAAGAAAAGTAAGTCCTTACAAATCAAACAATTCTAAATACAAGAAAAATTAACCTAAATAAATTTCAGATTCATGTGAACTGGGAAATATTCAATATTAAATATGTAGTATTAATGTTTGCTTGCTAATCTAATAAGGAAGTAGTATGTTTTTAATAAAGAAGATATAAAAAATAAAATTCTATGTTATAAAGGGAAAAGAAAGTAGGTCTGACTTACAGGTGACTGTTACACAAAGTGATTAGAAAGTTTGTGGAAAGTGGACCCTGGGGGAAAAAAAAGTTTTGTGCATGGTTAAAGGACTAAGTTTAAAATAAATTTAATTAAGTTTAGCTTAATGAGCTTAAAGTAAGTTTAAATGAGTTTAAAGTAAGCTAGTACAAAACTTGAATTTGGCCTTTCTCTCTGTTAAGAAGACATACTTTCTTCAGATACTAAACTGCTTTTAATAATAGATTTAAGTTTCTTTACCTCTTAATTGATCTGTTCTATATTTACCTTTGAAATCTTTTGTTTCAAACTTTGAAAACTTTGGCTAGGTAAATAACTATTATTTCACAGTGACTTATATGATCCTACCTGACTGAGTGTTATAAACCCTTTTGATATTTATTGACAAAACTTCCTAAAAAACTTGACTTCTAGCTAACTTTGGGATGCTTCAGAGGGCCCCTGAGACAACCCAAAGAGCTATTAAGTTACCTTGGTTCACTGGACATGTTAAATTACATGGGAAGTACTGTTAAAGGGGTGATAAATCTTTTCAGGTTATACTGTATGGTTGATGTTACTAATATAGATATCCTAAAATTATGTGAAACTCATCTAGATCTGATATGCCCTGATAAAATATAGTCAATTATAATTCTAGTTATCATATTAAAGTGTAATGACCAGGTTTCTTTGTCAATTGCCATAGAATCAGATTTTAAACATGCCTTCTATGATTTTACTCTGTCTTTAAAAAATACTGCTAGTTCTCCAAGATTTGTGGAAAAGACTTTCCAAGATTAAGCAGATAAGCAAATTTTGTTATTAGTAGTAAGCTGGTACCAGACTGGAATTTGGTCTTCTCTCTGTTTAGAGAACAAAGTTTTCTTAAAATGCAGCTTTTGATAACAGATTGTGAATTTCTTTGCCTTTAAGTGATTTATATTTGTTTTTAAACTCTTTGTGTTATTTTGGTAAAGTAAATAAACATTATTTAAGATTATGGTACATGTAGACAAAGCTCATTCTACTTCAAAAAATAAATAAATAAATAACCCCTCACAGTTAGACTTTTGCTATCCTATTGTCCTTAAAACATGGCAATAGTCTGCTCCTAAATCAGGAAATTAAAAATGGGTAAACAACAGCTGCAAATCAAAGAGCCAGGGCTATGGGAAATCCAGGATGGCCACTTAGATTTTCCTGGCTCCCTGGCAGACCTCATTTTTATTTGATGGTTTAAAGCCTTACCTAGCTACAGTGTTAATACCCTCACAATGAGTTCTGGAAAAAAAAAAAAAAGTTTCACTGAATATTAAGTTCTAGTTTTGTTAATTAAGGTCTGTGCTTACTAACTTCTGAAATAGTTCCTTGTTATGTTATATTGCTAAAAGGTTTAATTAAGTTATTAAAAAAGACACTCTGAGATTGTTTCTAAAGCTTATCTCAGTAACCAATCTTTGGAAAAAGGTCAGATGCTCCATGATGTACAACCAAGAGATGAACACTTGGCTATAATCATTTAACTGAGTCAGATGACCTGGGGTATACGAGGCTTTACCCAGTGAATGTTCTTGACTTAAATTCTGGCTTTTGACATTACTGATAACTGCTGGCTATATTATTTTCTATGTAGCTTGCTTCAGATGATTATTTCTTATGTTACCAAATGTGTGACTGAGCCTGTGATAAAATGCTGATATGCAGTTCCATATGAGCTCAAAAATTGTAATAATGTAACTCTAGATATAGGAAGAAGCAACAAGAGGAAATATTTTCCTGGACCAAGAGGCTAGTAAGACAGGTATGGTCCAGAGACTTGCTACTTACAAGGCCTGGTCTAGCGACAACACAATGAGTGGCCTGTCAATGGAATCTTTATTAGACCTGGGAATGAGCCTTCCCAGCACCGTGGGACACGGTGGGACACGGATATTTGACCCAAAACATGGTCAAATATCTGGCTATGAAGGGGCCCTGCTGACTGGAAGTTGGCCCTTGCCAGCTGTCTCTACAAAGATTAAATCATGACCACTATAAGATGCTGACCTTCAACACCCCCTTGAAAGGAGTTCAGGGGAGAGACAAAGAATAAGACACTCTGTGCCCTGGGAAAAACCTAGAAAAACAGGCCTTCAGATAGATGTTTTCGGGTAAAGATTTTCATGAGTCCACATTCTTGCATCTTCTCATAACTAGAGAAATACTCATGTCAAGAATCAATGTCTGAACCTGGCTTATCAATGTTTCCTGGCTATCCCCTCAGCAGCTTTCCTACCTCTATTAATCTTTGGGCCAAATATCTTTAACTTTCTTGTTAAGTTTGTTTTTCCAAGTAGTAGTACAACAAGAATATCCCCCAGGCAACACCCAGACAGTGCCAGAACAAGCTGCCTTATCATTCTGTGGACTCTCATCTCCCTCTGTAAATGCACCTCGGGGTCCTCAGGCTATTCTCCCTTTGAGATCTTACATGGGAGACCACCAACAACTAGCTGACCTGGAGATGTCCCGATACCTCCAGGCCCTGGAAAGTCTTCTGCCATATCTCTCGAGAAACCTTAGAAAGGACCCCATTACTTTGGGAAATTGGATTCACCCCTATCAGCCAGGAGATGAGTTACAGGCATCATCCCTTGGATACATCACACCAGAGTCAAGAAGACAGTGGCTTCCTGTGATGAAGACACCTGGAAAACAGTTTGGGACCCCCAAACCCCCCAACGATACTCACCTATGAAGGACGTGAGCCCTGCTCTCGTCACTCCAGAAGCTGACTAGTCAACGCTGGGCAGAAGCTTGAGGATTCTTCAGCCTTACTCCAGCCACACTCTGGCAGCAGGCTGGTCAACACAAGGAGAAAGCTTGAGGAACCAGATATCAAAGGATCCATGGATTTTCATTGTCAGCCCCGGCCTCTATCCCCAATTGGTATTATTTCTGTGCTCTTTGCTACAGGACTAGCTCCAGTCGCACCCCAGGACTGGGATTTGGGTCAGAAGCTGCAGTAAGCTGTCTATTATCTCACTGTAGTGGGAAGCCTCATTCTTATTAGATGTCTCTTATGATCAATTCTCCCCACTAACTAAATTGCTCCACAGTATAGAGGACCCCCCTTCATGATAGGCTCAGTTGCTATAGCCATCACAACCCAAAGATGGGGAGAAAACCTTTTGCTAGTGTTCATTTACCTGTTATGTGCAGGCTGCTTTGCAGCCTTGGGGTGTCCCTTGCTGTAACATATGGTACCACCCCCATCAAGGTCTTTTCTTTGTTTGTGGGACAGATGCTTACTTATGTCTACCAGTCAATTAGATGGGTATCTGCACGTAAGCATTCCTCACTCCCCAGATGAATACTGTCCCTAACAACCAGACTCTCACCATACCTCTGGCAGCACATACGCAGTCAAAAAGAGCCATGCAGTTTACCCCTCTACTAGTTGGTCTGGGAATCCCGGCTGGAATAGGTATGGGAATAGGAGGAATTGCTTCATCAATCACCTTTTGCCATACACTACCTGAAGACTTCACAGATGACATTGAGAGAGTGGCCAGATCTTTAGCGGTCTTACAGGACCAACTAGACTCCCTGGTTGAGGTGGTTTTACAGAATAGGAGAGGGCTAGACCTGCTGACAGCTGAAAAGGGAGGACTCTGCCTCTTCTTGAATGAAAAATGCTGCTTTCATGTAAAGCAACCAGGAATAGTCAGGGACATGGCCCAACAGCTGAGGGAACAAATCAGAAAAAGGAGAGAGAAACTAGCGAATTCCTAGGGTAATTGGAACAATATCTGGAGCTGGGCTTCGTGACTTCTCCCTTAACAGGTCCTCTCTTCACACTCTGTGGCGCTCTTGTTTAACCCTTGTATTCTCAATGCGATTACCCAGTTCATAACCTCTCGAATTGAACCCATAAAGTTACAAATGGTAATAGCCCCCTAAATGATGGGGAGCTCTGAATGTCCTACCAAAAACATGAGATGATGCTTCCTACAATGAGTGATAGATGCATCAAGAGGGGAGAATGAAGAGGAAAAGTTAAAATTTTACATAACCTCCTTCTTCTTCCTCTGTAACTCGGCTTGCCCCTTGTGAAGTCTAGATTACGTAGGTCATGTAGTCTCAGAAAGTGGGAACTTGCAATACTAGGAACTGGAGTTTATCTCACTCACCCTTGTCCTGCTCTTTGCAATCACCCAGCCCCTGCAAACCTGTTTAATCATGCCTGTCCAGGTCAGTCATTCCCCCTGCCCATCTTCACTGCTGTTCCCACACGCATGAAACCCCTTAGTGAAAGCAGCCTGTTAACAGCTAGTGTTGCCCACTACAGTCTGTCTGTAAAAACTCTGTAATCCCTTTGTTCAGGGTTCAAAGCTTGGAGTGTTAACTCCTCTGGGCCAGCAGCCATAATAAACCTGAGTTCTCCAACTCTCCAAGTGTGTTGCTTGGTTTCTCAAGTACTGGTTTCTGCAACAATTGAGGTTGAGCGGAGTTTAAGAATCTTGCAACAAATAACACATGTTCTTTACGGTTCCTCTCTCACTTACATCTCCATCCAAACAACTTCTCTAAACTCCAAGACTGTACATCTAACTACTTATTCTGAATGTCTCAAAGGCAGTCAAAATATTATGCCCTAAAATAAACTGATAATCTTTTTCTGAAAGTTTGGTTCTTTCTTGCTGTTATAAATCTCAACCAATGTTGACAGTATTGCAATCCTGTACCTGGGAATTATGCTCAATCCATTCTTCATAAACATTTCCTACCATCTCCTTATGACTATAAATCAGTTCTATCATTTTATTCCCCAAATTCCTCTCCAACCAAGTATTCTCCACTTTCACTAAAAATTCCCAAGTCCGCCCCTACCACCATATAACTTTGGTGACTCCAAGAACCTTCTAAATAGGCTCTGGCACTTGCACCAATATATCTATTATACAGTGGCAAGAGTGAAACTGAGTAGGAACTTACAGGGCTTCTGAGCACAAAAGTCTTTCTGTGTCACCCATTTCTTGTTTGTAGGGCATAGGCTTCAGGCTCCATGACTTTCCCTCAGTCCCAAAGGGCAGATTCAAACTGTTGCTAATCAGGGAAGGGAGGGGATGCAGAGACAAGTGAGGAGCAGTCAAAATACAATAGTGCAGCCTTGGGACAGGATCCTAGCTGTGCCTCAAGGGATGTACATAACAATATCTTTGATCCCTTCTGCAGAAGTAAGCCCCCAACAAATGGAAGATGTTAACTGCTCGATGAAGCAGTCTTTATTCCAGAGAGAAACTCATCAGGAGACCACCAGAAGCCAGCTTAATGGTGTTTGCTGGGCTTGTATAACTCTGATCCTGATCAAGAACAACCCCACCCTTGAACCATTGCTATTAAACTCACCAAATCCCCCCTCCCCAGGCTGGGACACAGAATTCTGAAGGGTATGAGCTCATTGTGTTCCCCTGTGCCTAGCAAAGCAATAAAATTTTTATTTCCTACTTCTCCAAAACTCTGTCTCCGAGATTCGATCTGGTACCAGTGCACAGAGGCTGAGTTTTTGGCATCAGGAGTGAAGTTTCCAAAATGTAATGCCTGAAGCTCCAAATACTCAGCATTTCCTAGAAAATTCTCCATATTACTAGCCCCGTCTATCTCACAGGCCTCTGCTCAGACCACTTTTTGCATCTTTCCAACTTTCAGCCAGCTTCGCACATACGGGCTTTGATGCCTGCAGTTCTTCTCTTAATTTACCTTGGGTGGTCACTTAACCACTCCCAACCTTATCCTAGCTATAAAATGGGACTAAAATACCAGTGATTGGCAGTGATAAAAAGATGAAATAAAACAAGTCATTGGCACATAAAGCATTTAACTTTTTCTTCTAAAAATGTTCCAGCTGTTAAAATTTTATCCAAGATCTTAAAAAGATATGTTAGGTAGTTAGAATAGGAAAAAGGAGTCCAAAATGGTGGTGGCTTAAAGACAAAAAAGGGAAAAGCCAGCAAAAACAGAATAAAAGAAAATCCACAGCCTGGAATGAGAACTTCAGGTGAAACAAACATGCCCCCTTCTTGACTAGCCCAATTTGCGTAGGGCAGGCTCAAGGTGGGGGAGGAGACAAACATATAAAATGAGGAAGCCAAGACGGATTGAGGCCTTTCATTTGGGGTCGACCTGCCCTTAGGCCTCAAGGGTGTACTAGCCTTTGCTTTTGCCAAATAAAACTGAGCTGTAACGGAGCTGTAACACTAGACCCTGCATCAAATCTTTGCTGCGGCAAGACAGAACCAAGGAAATTACACACTCCCAACAGATATGTCCATTTTCTTGTTCCTCAAATTGTATCAGATCTCTAGTTTGGAAAGAAACTTTGAAAAATTTATTTATCTCAATTCAGAAAATTATTAAAATCAGAGTGTATCTTCATCTGAAGGAGGCTATAGCAGTTTTAACTTACTTACTGTAAAGTTAATAATATTAATACCTCTATGATGTTGCATCTTTGCTGAAAAGAAGTGTTGAACTATTATAAATTTTGACACAATTTATTTAACACAATTTTATTGACTGGAGACATATTATGGCCACGGGCATTCTGCAAAAATCCCCCAGTCAATAATGTGTTAACTCTACTGCTTTGTTTCAGAATCATTAATAAAAAACATATACCTCCAGAGGCATAGAAATAAAAAGAAAGATTTCAAATAAATAAGCAAGTAGAAGAATATTAACTAGTATCTAATTTTAAGGAACAGTGTGCAGCATTCAATAATTTGGAAATGAATTGAACTTTCACATTGGTGTAAAAGTTGGAAGCATAGCCAAGTTCTCACTGAGGTGTGATTAATAACTGTGATTAATTGTTAAAACCTGGTTTGTTGGAGAAACAAAATTGTACTATATAAGGAAGATCTAGGGGCACAGGGCACATTCAACTTTGTACAGGAAGAAAGTAGAGCTTTTGAAGGATATGAAACATTGCTGAAAGTAGAAATGCTGGGAGATTCTGGAGATAATAGCAAAGACAACAACAATGTTTTTATGTTAAGTTAAAATTATTAGAAAATTATGTTAGAATATTAGCTGCTTGTAGAAAAATCAGAATAAATAAATTTATAATATTAATAAATGAAAGAGTTGGCAACAGGAGGGCTATTTATTTTTTAATGTCTTTAAAAAATTGAAATTATAAAATCTCACTGTTTAGTAAGTTATTAAACTCCCTTATTGGGAACTTTGTAATTCTCAGTTGAGCTTACTAGGAAGAGTTTTGGGTGATCAACATTGTAATGTTATCCAGGAGAGACCATTTTATGTGCTGAGATCATAATGATAAAGGACTGATCATCACATGTTCAGTGCCAAAACTGAGAAGGTAGGCTTTACACTCAGACAGGGGTTCAATTCCACCATTAACTCTGAAAGACTGCAAATTTGACCAATTACATAAACTTTCTTAGTGTCAGTTTCTTCACCTGGAAAACTGGAGCAACAATGTCTACTCATTGATGTGGGGAATCAAATAAGGTGATTATATGAAGTGACAGAACCAATATTCCAACCCAAATATTCTAACTCTGAAACTCCAGACCTTAAAAGGGCAATGTATACCCATCTGTCAACATGGTTTGGGTGATCTAGTTGCACATATGTGCTTACAACATAGTAAGTACTTAGTACAAGGTCCATAATCATAGTTTCTTTCACATTTTTTGACACTTGACCATATTGATCAAGAAGATAAATATCAGGCTTTGGCCTAGCTTGTCATCTCCAAAGACTGAAAGTGACTATGTGAGACCCAGCGGGAAATCTGGTGAGACTGGAGTGAGGGAAGGAAATGAGTGGTGTGAACAGAAAGGCATCCATTTCATGAGGGCACTTTCAGAGATAATATGATGTGCTACAAGCTGGGGCTGTATTTTTTTTTTTTTTTTTTTTTTGTCTTTTGATTGCTTTGCTTGTCACATACAAATGCCAGCTTCTCAAACTAGGACTTATAGAGGGAATCAACACAGTTTAGCCCAGATAAGTTGATCCCTGTCATGTGATGAAGGCTGAGTTTTCCACATCTCTAGACTTAGGAAGATTTTTATGGGTTTTGAGTCAATCATGTCCTTTTTTATACTAATCATAAAGGGGAAAAATGCTTTGCCCTAAATTAAGTTTGAATTTTTTGAAAAATTGTGTTTTAAATACACTAAAGATTGCTATTTTAAAATATCCTCAGGTAAAACATTTAATTAACCCAATGTTTTAATAAAAATTACATACTTGCTTTATCCATTGGGTTATTGTATTTCTACTCTCTAGTACAGTCTGACACATAGGACTTATTACAAATATTTGTAAGATGAATGAATATATTTGTAAGATGGTGATCATAATCCTGTCCGTCTCACATATTTATAAAGAATAATGACATATAAATCATTTATTAAGTGTGTGGATTACAGTAAGGGTTCCATAGATAGGTCATTACTAGCAAATAATTTTGACTAGAGATCGCAGTATGCAGTAGTATGGGATTACATTTAAGAAAGGTACAAACAGATCAAGAAAAATATATAAAATATCATAGGAGTCTGTAGTTTTGTCCATTGGCAGTGTGAGGTTTTAAAGGAGATTTAACATAGATTTGGAGTACAGCAACATCATTTGGGCACCAGTGTGCAAAATGATTTCCAAGAGAAAGGTGTAAAAAGTAGAGTAACTCTAATTCCTCCAAGCCTCAGTTTCCTTGTGTATAAAATGGAGATGATGATACTTGCAAAACCTATTTCATGATATTCTATGGATGAAAAATAAGAGAAGGTGTAATTAATCATGAAGACAAATGTAATGTCCTATATAGAAAAATATACAATATGATCATCCTGTGTAGTTGTGTTCATGAAAATCAGTTGTGACTCAGAGAAACATATTCTTATTAGCAAACTAGCCTACCCTTTGTTCTCCGGGACCTCAACTGTAGGAGCCTCCATAAACAGCTAGCAAAGGCTAGGAGTGATATGGCTATAGACAAATTAGCATTTTCCCAAGAGAAAGGACATAAAGCTCAAAGAAGGAAGAGAACCTGCTCCAAGGAGAGAAAGATACATGAAAATATCTTGCTGGCCCTGGTCTTGACTTCTACCGATGTCTTATTTTCTTAACAAGTTTCTTTGAGCCCCAGGACATTTCAATTAAAAAAAAAATTAACGAGCCTGAAATGATAGCCTGAGATAGCCTGAATAGATGACCCAATTTAATTTCCATCTTTAGTCAATTAAACTAATGGAAAACTGCCCCCTTGCCAAACTTATTAACACCTGATAAAAGTTGTTAACAGAAGTCCAATAGTTGATCATTTTAAGAGAAACTTGCTAGCATTTAATTTCTAGGTTGAGTGCTGATTAACTTTTCACCTGAATTATGACCTTGCAAAACTGAATTGTTTAAAACTACCAGAAAAGGAAGAGAATTAATTGGTACCAACATGTAGGATCATATGAAGCCTGGTTCCATTTAGAGATGGATGTTTGAGGCTGGTGTGGGTTGAGCAAGACAAAGAAGAAAGAAAACATTGCAACTGAGAAAGCAGTAATGTAGGAGGAGGCTGGCAGCTACTGAAAAAGCTGTCAAAGAGAAGGGAGTCCAGGGAGCCCAGTTAAGAGATAAGAGCTAAATGTACACATTCAGTTCACATAGGTAACATCTGATGGACAGTGAATCCTGTGCTCTCTAAAGGCCAAGAGACAGAACATGAATATTCACCCTAAGGCACTGACACTTTACTCACCATGCCTTCCTTATGTACTGCTGAATAAGTGTGATTGGACAAGACAGGCTTGAATATTTAAATAAAGAATATATATAGAGTAAGTGCCATTAGCTAAGGCAGACGTGATCTCAGTTCTTCCTATAGGGAGAAAGCACAGCATTGAAGAGAGAGTTACAAGGTTGGGAATTAAGAGAGACCAGGGCTTAATCCTCAATTTGAAAACTCAGAGCAACTTGAATCTTGTGGAAGTTCCTTGGTATTGATGAGCCTTATACTATTTTCATACATTTCCTGAATATTAATACAAAGTATTTTGTAGAAAATGTGGAAATACAGAAAAGTAATAGAAATAAATTTTAAATAGTCCAGAAGACACCCTAGAGATGACCATTACATTTTATGTATTTCTGTCTAGTACCCTCATGGAATGATCCTTTATACATAATCTATACCCTGATTTATCCCATATATTTTATGTACTATGTATTATCATATATAATTAAGATTCTAAAAGCACCTGACCTGCCTCTTGAGAAATATGTATGCAGGTCAGGAAGCAAGAGTTAGAACTGGGCATGGAACAACAGACTGGTTCCAAATAGGAAAAGGGGTACGTCAAGGCTGTATATTGTCACCCTGCTTATTTAACTTATATGCAGAGTACATCATGAGAAACACTGGGCTGGAAGAAGCACAAGCTGGAATCAAGATTGCCAGGAGAAATATCAATAACCTCAGATATGCAGATGACACAACCCTTATGGCAGAAAGTGAAGAAGAACTAAAGAGCCTCTTGATGAAAGTGAAAGAGGAGAGTGAAAAAGTTGGCTTAAAGCTCAGCATTCAGAAAACTAAGATCATGGCATCTGGTCCCATCACTTCATGGCAAATAGATGGGGAAACAGTGGAAACAGTGGCTGACTTTATTTTTCTGGGCTCCAAAATCACTGCATATAGTGATTGCAGCCATGAAATTAAAATACACTTACTCCTTAGAAGGAAAGTTATGACCAACCTAGATAGCATATTAAAAAGCAGAGACATTACTTTGTCACCAAAGGTCCATCTAGTCAAGGCTATGGTTTTTCCAGTGGCCATGTATGGATGTGAGAGTTGGACTATAAAGAAAGCTGAGTGCCAAAGAATTGATGCTTTTGAACTGTGGTGTTGGAGAAGACTCTTGAGAGTCCCTTTGACTGCAAGGAGATCCAACCAGTCCATCCTAAAGATCAGTCCTGGGTGTTCATTTGAAGGACTGATGCTGAAGCTGAGACTCCAATACTTTGACCACCTGACGTGAAGAGCTGACTCATTGGAAAAGACTATGATGCTGGGAAAGATTGAGGGCAGGAGGAGAAGGGGATGACAGAGGATGAGATAGTTGAACGGCATCACCGACTCAATGGACATGGGTTTGGGTGGACTCTGGGGGTTGGTGATGGACAGGGAGGCCTAGAGTGCTGCGGTTTATGGGGTCACAAAGAGTCGGACACGACTGAGTGAACTGAAAAGCACAATTTCTGACAGCTGTACAATGATCCATTAATTGAATGCAGCATCATGTATTTAAGAAGTCAGCCTACCTGAGGCTGTCATGTGGAAATACCATATAGAGATAACAGAAGAAGGGAGGGAGACAGATTCAAGATTCAGCTGTTCCAACACCTGAGGATTTCAGCACCCACCCAGGTACAGATATGTGAATAATGAAACCTTTGGGATAAACCACATTGTATTGTTGAGGACATTTTTTTTTTTAAAGTTTTGGAGGCTGAAGTACAAAGCACATGAATGTAAAAGCAAAATAAGACAAAACATTTCCAGGTAGCTTGTCTCTTTAATTCAGAAGGCTTCAAGTTGAGGAGTGTGTTACTTGAAGAGCCATACTCAAGAATTCTGGAAACCATGCTTGAGAAGTTCACCTATCATTCATAAAAGTGCTTTAGATGATGAGATACTAGACTTTGACCCTGAGTGTGAGGCCACAATGCATGACACTTCGCAGGGATCCTAGGAGGTACTGGGTATATTTTGTATTTGGGAAGAATGTAAAAAACTTTGGAAAGAGGGTGGCCTCTGGTTCCTTTTAAAATATGTCTATAAACTACATTACTCTTCCCATCAAAGATGGAGCCCCTGAAATCTGAGTGTCTTTTGTGACTCCTTTGATTAACAGAATGTGGCAGAAGTGATGTTGCATGATTTGAGGCTAGAATAGGAAAATTTCATGTTGTTTCTGCTGCTGGTCCACTCAATCTGGGAGTGTTCATTTGCCTTGCAATTCAGTTTACCCTGAGGCTGTTGTGTGGAAAGTCTACTTGGAAGGGAAGGAAGGAAGAGAGGAGTGGGGAAGAACAGCCCCAGTTATCTGAACTTTGCAACTAAGATGTCATACATGTAACTGAAGAGGCTTTTTTTTATGACCCCAGAGCCAGCCTCCAACTCTAGCCTAATTAGAAATCCTTTGCCTGCTGTGCCCAGTCCTCCTCAGATTTCTGAACAAGATAAATGTCATCATTTTAAGCTCCACGATGGGTGGTTTGTTATGCAAGAACTGGGATAAAATGAGACAGTGTAGGTATATGCAGAGGACATGGCACTTGGTACACAAAAGTCAGTTACCTCTCCCCTCCTTTTGGGGAAAAACTGTATTTTAAGGGCTAGAAATAGTATTAAGAAGTCTTCAATCTCTTTTTCTCCAGATACCACCCTAGACAAAAATTTGATCATGTCCCTCAATGTGACCTCTGCAGGAAAATCTGCAGTGCCTTCTGGTAAGGGTTTAACCACTCCAGGCTTTATTTTATTTAAATTCAACTTTGGTTTTGATCTGAACTCTACTCGTTTTGTGGTTTTTATTTAGTTGCTAAATCGTGTCCCACTCTTTTTCAACCCCATGGACTGTAGTCCGCCAGGCTCCTCTGTCCTTGGGATTTCTCAGGCAAGAATACTGGAGTGGGTTGCTATTCCCTTCTCCAGGGGATCTTCCCAACCCAGGGATCAAACCCATGTCCCCTGTATTGGCAGATGAAGTCTACCACAGAGCCGCTAGGGAAGCCCCTACTCCATTTACCATTGATTTATTTAGCGCCTGCTGCTTACCCAGGACCATGCTGGATGGACGATGAGATAAATATCAATACACAGTGTCAATTCTCGGGGAATCTGGGAATTATACTGCCACCCTGACAGCACCCTCTCTGAGCAATTAGCCTACTTTATACAGCCACTGACAAACCCTTTTTCGCTACATGTGTTTGGATGTGTGAATATAGTGAGAAACAGAAAGTGAAAAATATATTGAGCTTTCTAAGTAGGAGCCAAGTGGAGCCTCTCTTAAGGAGTTTGCATAATTATGTCATTCAAATGATCTCAATGACCCCGTAAATTAGGTATTATTTCTCCCTCATTTTCTAGAAATTATAAGTTAGGCATGGCAGCCCACTTCAGTATTCATGCCTGGAGAATCCCCATGGACAGAGGAGCCTGACGGGCTACAGTTCATGAGGTCACAGTCAGCCACGACTGAGTGACTAAGCACAGCAGATAGGTTTCAAGGGATTACTTTGAGACATTAAAGAAATGTCCAAGATTATGCAACTTTTAAAAGGCAAATTTGGGAGTCAAATCTGAGTCAAAGTAACTTGACTTCAACAACGCACATCCCTGATTGGAAAGATAGTCAATCTCCTTGAAGCTCAGTTTGCTTACCTGTATAAGTGAAATAATAACAAGGCCTTCACTAGATTTCTCCAGAGTCTGAACATTTTATTGTAAGCAGACAGACCTGAGTTCAAATCTCAGACCTCCTACTTACCACGCTATGAAACTTGACCCTCTTGGACCTCCATAGCTTCATCAGTGATACAAATATGGCAGTATTATTTACCTTTGCGGTTACTGTAATACATGAATGAGGAAATAGATAGCCTCTTAGCACAGGCTCTGGCATGCAGTATACCTTCATAAGTTGCACAGGCTCTGGCACAGAGTATATTTCCATAAGTTATAGTGGTAGTAGCAATGTGACTGTTATTTTTGGTAATACTCCTTTTGGACTAACCATTTTCCATGAATTAATTACTAGATTTGAAGAAGGAATTCATAGGGCCTGAACTCCATCTCAGGTCTGTCCGTGCTGGCTGTGCTCGGCTGCCTCTCCAGCGGACTCTGAACTCTCTGCTTAGTGCCTGTGAGGACGACAATGGAAGGATAAGACCCCCTCCAGACAGAGGAATCCTGAAGATCACATCCAGGCTACTCATTGCCTAAGAGGAAGCATACCGTAATCACACCTGTCTCCGGACAGGTCATAAACTTTTCTTCGTATCTGTCAAGATGTAATCACAGGCTTATCGATTATTAACTGGTTGGAATGTAACTGCGGGCTTATTGACTATTGACTGTTTAAGACACGTACACATGGGGCAAGTGGTGGGTTAAGACACGTACACATGGGGCAAGTGGTGGGTTTAGACACGTACACATGGGATAGGAGGTGGGTTTAGACACGTAGGCATGGGGTATAAAAGATTTTCACAAATGCTGGACGGGGTCCTTGGCTAAGAGGAGACTCTGCCTTGGGCCCGCCGGTGTAATAAACTGCACTCCACTATCTGCATTGTCCTTCTGAGTGAGTCTGTTTCCCGGAAAGCGTGGCTATAACAGATTCTTTTCTTCTTTGAATCACCACATATTAAGAGTTTGTTCTCTTCCAGATATTGAGAACCAAATAGCTTGCAGTGCCTCTCCCTTTGCCAAAGGAATGTGAAGCTGAATCTCTGAGCTGGAAGCAGGGGTGCTAAAGAGCAGAGCAGGTGCTCTTGGATAATCACTGCCTGCAACTCACTGAGAAACTTAGCTCCCGTGATCTCCCTCCACCGAGTTACACCGTTATATCCAGGAGAGAGGCTGCTTCTTATATCTTATTTTTCCCTCACTTTTTTTCCAGCCACTTATTCAGCAAAATGCTACATCCCTTACCATGAACAGCTTCTCCACACAAGTTCACAGAGTCCTTTTTCCAGTTCTTCACAAAAGTAAATTTCCTGATGACTAGGAAAGAAAAACAGCCAAAGACAGGGAAAAAAATTCTTCCACAAAAAGAGTAAGATAGGCCCATTTCCTCTGGGCCATCTTCTAGCAGTTTGGGGATCACAGGGAGAGGGACAGTTGGATGAAGGACTTGCCAATAAATAAAATGGAAGGGGCTCTAATATCTCCAACCTCCAGTCTGAAATATCCTGGGGAATGACCACAGGTTCACCTATTGAAAACTAACAAGGCCATCTTGGCAGCCTCTGATGTCGCCTATTCAACTGGTAGAAAATAGTAAATAGCAGACAAGCACAGTGACTTTCAGAGAGCTGCACTTTGTAATAATGTTCTGATGAACAAAATGGTCAGAGTACTACAGCCTTCTTGGCTGATTATTTTTGCTAACAATATATTTTTTTAAATGCATGACTTGGGGCCAGTTACTTAACAACTAGAATCCTTTGTTTTCTATTGAAAAGTTGAAATGGTAATCACGCCCATGCATTGTGGCTTTGAAATTAAATCTCAACACATTTAGTGTATATGTGGATCACCTATTGATAGACAAGAGGTGGCCCACATATATACTAGTAGATGATGAGGAGGAGGAGAAAATCACTTTTCAGTAATCATGAAATGAGCAGTATGTTCAAGGCATGGATGTAGACACTGGGAGAGAGATCAAGCCTCTGCCTTTCAGAAAATATCTTCTGTATTGGGGGGTGGGGAGCTGAGCTAGGAAAATACCAAAAAACAATATGAAACATAGCAAATCAAACAACTTTTGGTTCAATCCTACCAGAGAGTCATATTTTAAGAAACCTCAGTGTAACAACTGTTAATCATTGAAATTTACTATTTATTTTTCTTGAAGCCTAGTTGTGTATGCCACATGAGCATCCCATATGTAACTCTCAGCAAACCTCCTTAAATTCTCTTACACTCAGCCTCCCTCACTCATGCATGGCTGCAGGACTTCAAAATTCATCTCTCTACTCCTCCATCCCAAAATCACCTTAAAAATACAAATAAAAAACATCTTTTTCTAAATCAGCCATAAGCCCCAACAGGCTGTTATGTTATCCTCCCACCTCTGCCTTCTCTGACTTAGTTATTTGTCATTCATATCAACTTAAGCCTATGGCCCTTTTCAAAATTTCTAATCCTCTTTACTTGGATTCTACACCATAAAGAGAGACCTAGGAACTGACATAGAAATCAACAGTTACTCCTCCATAAAATCATCAGGGAGGGAGGACAACTGCAAACACTTAGGAATTAATATCATTTTCTTTATCCCTCTCCTAGATACAGAGAAGTTCTAGATATAATAAATGCCTTAAAGGTACAAACAAAATACTGTGTGCTGAGGCAATGTTAGGGCAACTGTATTGGTTTGGTTTGGGGATGGGATAAAAGGTGTAAGGTTAAATTTTGTGTCAGTTTATTGTTAGTATACAGGAATGCAAGGAATTTCCGTGTGTTAATTTTATATCCTGCAACATTATTGTATTCTTTGACTATAAAAAAAAAAAAAAAAAAAAGGATGAAGGGCACTCCCCCTCAAGAAAGGCAAGGCTTTTGAATTTCAAAACAGAATACATTTGAATGGATCAAAAGAGCCTAAGAAAGAGGCTGAAGACAAGGATGCACACTGCCCATTTAATTGATGGCAAAACTCATAATGGTAGGCACAGAAATGCCAAAGGATCTCAAGGGTGTTTTTGATACAATTTTCCAGGTAACTTTATGGACCACCACATCCTAGATACCCGACAGGTCATGAGAATAAAGGAGTTTAACTATTTATTATTTTATTTGTATGTATTATATATGTAACATAGGTGGTTCAATTCAGTTCAGTTCAGTCGCTCAGTCGTGTCCAACTCTTTGTGACCCCATGAACCACAGCATGCCAGGCCTCCCTGTCCATCACCACCAACTCCCAGAGTCCACCCAAACCCATGTCCATTGAGTCGGTGATGCCATCCAACCATCTTATCCTCTGTCGTCCCCTTCTCCTTTCGCTTTCAATCTTTCCCAGCATCAGGGTCTTTTCAAATGAGTCAGCTCTTCTCATCAGGTGGCCAAAGTATTGGAGTTTCAGTTTCAACATCAGTCCTTTCAATGAACACCCAGGACTGATCTCCGTTATGATGGACTGGTTGGATCTCCTTGCAGTCCAAGGGACTCTCAAGAGTCTTCTCCAACACCACAGTTCAAAAGCATCAATTCTTCGGTGCTCAGCTTTCTTCACAGTCCAACTCTCATATCCATACATGACCACTAGAAAAACTATAGCCTTGACTAGACGGACCTTTTTTGACAAAGTAACATGGATGGCATTAAGGCTTTATTAGAAATTTAGAAGACTCAGTGTTGTGTTTTTTGCATGATACTGTCTAGCTCTGAGAACTTTTGGATCTGCTCCTTAAGATTTGTGAGGACCTGTCAGGAGGCAGAAATTACATTTGTTATTTCAACAGAGACAGTTTGGTATACCGTCTTATTAACTAAGTATAGTGTTGTGTGTGTGTGCTAAGTCGCTTCAGTCGTGTCCAACTCTTTGTGACCCTATGGACTGTATCCTGCCAGGCTCCTCTTTTCTTGGGATTCTCCAGGCAAGAATACTGGAGTGGGCTTCCATGCCTTCCTCCAGGGAACCTTCCTGACTCAGGGATTGAACTCATGTCTCCTGCGGCTCCTGCCTTACAGGCAGATTCTTTACCGCTGAGCCAGCAGGGAAGCCCAAGTATAGGGTTTTAACTAGGTAACTCACAGTGTTAAAAAAGACATTCAGTTTTAATGAGATAGCAAATGGGGAAGCACTTCCACCCCTAGGGATGAGGGAGCAAGGAGTGGAAATTGGAATTATTACAATTTAGAAATGAAGAAGAGAGCTGAAACTCAGTCCAGAGGCACATCGTGGGACAAGACCCAGACATCTGAGGAGAGGCTGCTTGCCACCTGATGAAGGATCTTAGAACCTGGAAGACTGATCACATGGACCTGGGACCCAGACCTAAGGTAGGTTCCAGGCAGCTGCTACTTGTGTCCAGCAGGGCCACGGGGGTCAAAGTGAGTAAGGCAAGAACCAAGAAGTGGATTCTTTAAGTGTCGAGAAACTTGCTGACAGGATTCAGCTGCTGTCAAAATGGCAAGAAACTGCTGCTACTGGGGCAAAGAAGCGCCTTTGGAGTGATGCTTTAAGAATTACAGCAGGCAAAGGGCAACTTACAGAACCACTTTTGTTTTTAAAGATGGAAACACACAGGTGTTCCTGGAACTGGCTCTACCACTGCTCATCCTACAGTCAATACATTTTGCCATTACATGCTTAGCCTTACATCAGCTGAGCTTCTGTCACATGTAATCCTAATTGAAAGAGAGGAGATACCACCATTAATGTTGAAGTCTGAGGGGTAAGACAGATGGCACTTGGCTTGGTGCAGGGGGTCAGTAAGAATCTTCCTTCTTTTTCTTCCTCTTCATGGAGGAAGTGGCCTCTCAAAAGTGGGCTGTAGAGCGACCACAGGCAAAGATTGGAGGAAATAGTCTAGAAAGAGGAAACAGCATGGGCAAAGAATAGCTGTCAGGAAGAATAGAACACACTTAGGATACAGTGGCCAGTTATGTCAGAGTGAAAGAAAGAAAATGAGACATCAATCCCACCGATGTCTGCATGGCTCCTGCTTCCTCTGTGAGTTCAGCTCAGATGTCACCCTCTCAAAAAGTCCTCCCTGACCACACATACTCATGTCCCCCATCAGTCACTGTCACACTTACTTTATTAAACACCTAGCTTTTGCGTCGTGTGTGGTCACCCACTTGTGGTTTCATTGTTTGCTGTCAGTAGCCCATCTGGAAGGAAAGTGCCCTGAGGAAAGCATCCTTGCCCACTTTTGTCTCAAGTCCCCAGTGCGCACAAAGAAGCCGGCGCAACACTGGCTCTGAGCGCACAACCTGTGGAGCGAGCAGGTAGTAAGATCAGCAAGAGACTATGAAGCCAGATGTGGGAGAGGGCAGAATCTGGGCATAAACCGAGAGCTGTGCCGTTAAGAGACTCATCTGCTATGAGGGCAGCAGACCGTGGTCAGCCACAAAGGCATGAAGAGCCGCTGAAAACATCCAAGTGATAGGGAGTGTTTATCTGATTGAGTGAATGATCTTGAGTGAGTTTTTGAACCTTCCCCCCAGGTGAGAGAAGAATGAAAAATGGCTCGTTACTCCTCCTTTACCCCTCAGAGCTGACTGCTCTACAAAGACTTTCATCTTTCTTCAGATAATGTTTTGTAACCATACATGAATGGTGCCTTGCACATGAATCTGTAACAGCTATTTCCCCTCAGGTAACAGCTTTGAAAAGAAGACAGTGGCAATGGTTGCTTGAGCAAAAAATGAAAGCAGAGCGGTTCTCAGGTTCTCAAAATTCCACAAAAGAGCCTGTATTTCTGTCTCTGTCTCTAGTCCTGCCTTTCAAACATGGGGTGGTGGGGGATGGGAGGGGATGAATTGAAAGACTGACATAGATACACTGAGTGGGTGAAAGTCGCTCAGTCACGTCTGACTCTTTGCAACCCCATGGATTATACAGTCCATGGCATTCTCCAGGCCAGAATACTGGAGTGGGTAGCCTTTCCCTTCTCCAGGGGATCTTCCCAACCCAGGAATGGAACCCGGGTCTCCTGCATTGCAGGCAGATTCTTTACCAGCTGAGCCTCAAGGGAAGCCCATATATACACTACTATGTGTAAAATAGAGAGCTAGTGGGAACCAGCTGTGTAACAGAAGGAGCTTAGCTCACTGCTCTGTGATGACCTAGACGGGTGGGTAGGGGAGGAAGGGAGTCCAAGAGGGAGGGGATATATGTGTACATAAAGCGTATTCACTTGTTGTAGAGCAGAAACTAACAAACATCGTAATGCAACTATACCTCCAATCCAAAAAAAAAAAAAATATATATATATATATATATATACAGAGAGAGAGAGAGAGAGCGAGCCTGTATTTCACAGGCTGCCCCATTCCAGGACTCCCTGAGTCTCTGAACCAGATCAGGCCAGTCTTATCTTATGTAACAAAAAAATATTTCTAGGCTAAAATATCTCCTCCCTAACAGGCTACATTTATTCAGTCTTTTATAGGATGGTTTGCTGTGTATTGCATGTTTTAGTATTTGGCATAAATAGTACACATGATATATATTGTTTGGAACTGAGTTTTTTCTCCTAACCCCTTGATTTTCATTTGGTAAGTTAAACTATGTAGTACTAGCCCATTCATTTTCACTATGGTATAGGTTGTTCCCCTCCCCCCCACCTCCCTCCGCCGAGTGTGTCTGCCACCAATTATTTAGCTATTGTCTTGCTGAGAAACATTACATTCTAACTATTTTGGGTTTTACATGCAGTGCTACATTGAATCCAAATGATTCTTTGTGCAAACATGAAGTAATTTCTCTAGGAGATTTGTGTATACACACACATACACAATTCCTTGTGCAAATGTTTATAATGAATGTCCAACTTTACAAAACATGCAAAAGTACAAAAGAATTTTACCAATTTACATTCCTACCCACAGCCTGTAAGAGTTACATCTTTCCACATCCTATCCTTGCTAACAGTCTGGAATTTTAAAACTACAATTATTACAGAATGACATATCACTGGTGTTTCAATTTATATAATCCTATTAGTTTAAGTTAGTCACTCAGTCATCTCTGACCCTTTGCAGCCCATGGACTACAGCCTGCCAGGCTCCTTTGTCCATGGAATTTTCCAGCAAGAATACTGGAATGGATAGCCATTCCCTTCTCCAGGAGATCTTCCCAACCCAGGGATCTAACCCAGAGCTCCTGCATTGCAGGCAAATTCTGAGATGGCTGAATGGCATCACTGGCTCAACAGACATGAGTTTGAGCAAACTCCTGGAGATAGTGAAGGACAGGGAAGCCTGGTGTGCTGCAGTTCATGGAGTCACAAAGAGTTGGACACAACTTAGTGACTGAAAAACAGCAACATTAGTTTAAGAGATGAGTATGCATTCATGACTTCACTATTTGTTTCCTTTTCCTTGAATGGTATTTTCATTTCTTTGTGCCTCTTCATTAACTTGCCTTTTTCATATTGATTTGTAGGAATTCTCTGTACATTATATAATTATTTGCCAATTTCATTCAACATAAGAAATCCATTGTATTCTAAATCTGTGATTTATTTTTGGACCAAAATATTTTTTCCTCAGCACTTTCATTTCATTCTAGATCAAAATCAGCTACTACATAAGGATATGTATTTGAATTACATTAGTTTTGCCCCTCACAGAATCAGCTGTACTGAAAGACATTTTAATATTGTTTCCCTTATAGTTTTTTAAGGGCTATGTGATGTGTATATGAAATTTAATATCAAATATTATGTGAAAATATAATTTAGGTCTATTATATAAATTCATATCCAACACATAAAAATACACACAATACATTGGATCAAAAAAAATTTTTTTTTTACTTTTAGAAAACATCAAACATAATTTTTTATTTGTGACTTTTCTGAGTAGAGGAAAAACATCTTTCCAAATTCTGATATCGTCCCCTTAAAGTTTTAAACGTTGATTTCCATTTGGAAAACTTTAATCCATCTGTAACTTAAATTTCATTCAGTTTTTTCTGCATGTTCTCAGGAACTCTGCTCTCAAGAACCCTTCATATATCCCTTCTCTTGTCTAAGTCCTCAATCTTCTACAAGAGGACTTAGTTCCCACTTCCTTGTGAGACCTCTCTTGACTGTTCCAGCCCTCACTGACCTTCTCTTCCCTCAACTCCCAAGACATCAGTCACTGGGTCTGGACTTCATTATTTCTTAATTAGAGATTGTAAACCCATAGACCAGTAGTGCCAGGAAGGTAACCCAAATGGGTGAAGTGAAACCAAATTAAGTCAATAGAAAGTATGGAGACCAGAGAAGTTCCTAACAGTCTTAGCCACATGGGAACATAAACCCAGAGGTGCTAATCATTTGAAAGTACATAAATAAAAATATCATTAGGAATCTGTATTTTTATTCTAAAAAATCTTTATTTTTATATGTTGTAAAGTGATTCCACTTAATTTAAGGCAGTTCACTTAAAGTAAAATCAATAAAATTTATCTACATTCTGAATTAATCTCTTTAGCCTCAACCTGTCATCTTTGATTTATCTTTGTCTAATCATTCTATAATTTCTAATCACTACTTGTCTCTTAAATAAAAACTGAAGCTATTCGAGTAGAGAGATTCTCATTTGTATCTACCACAGATCCAGTCTCAGAGAAAAGCACACGATAATGGCTCAATAAATCCACACTTGCAGGCTGGCTGGCAGAAGTTCTTATAACCAAGCCTGTGAGCACACAGCTATCCCCTAGAGCCCAACACAAAGGAGAGATTTAAAAGACAATTCCAAATCTCCATGTGACCAAATGTAGTTGCACATGTTTTGGTATGCACCCACTTATTATTTTCTTGGGCTTCCCTGGTGGTTCAGACAGTAAAGAATCTGCCTGCAATGCAGGGGATCCAGGTTTGATTCCTGGGTCAGGAAGATCCTCTGGAGAAGAGAATGGCTACCCACTCCAGTATTCTTGCCTGGAGAATTCCATGAATAGAGGAACCTGGTGGGCTACTGTCCTTGAGGTCTCAAAGAGTTTGGACATGACTGAGTGACTAAACATGCTATTGTCTTCTAGGGGTTGAAAACTTGATTTTAAGTCGCTGAAGCATGCATACTGATGTTTTATTTCTAGAGCTAGGTTTAGTATCTAAGTTATCTCTCTCCTATTAAACCTTAACAAGTTCTATACAGCTCACTGTAATGGTGAAACAGACTCTGAACTAGGAATTGGGTTTTTCCTGGGATATCCTTGAATAGGGTACTTCATCTCTCTGAACGATTTTTTTTTTATCTGTAAGTTAAGAATAATCATAATGTCAGTTTCAATCTCAAAGTATAATATGAAGATAATAAATCTACCCATCTAATTGAGTTGCTCAGAAGATTAGATAAGATTAAAAATCAAACCTATAAAGCTACCCATAAATATAGGTACAATAAAATGAGCTTGAAGGAATGAAAGCAATTGGGTAATGTGTGATGCCACTCAAAGATATTGTTAATTATCATTTTGGGGGTTTCTTAGCCTGCTATTCATATGTCCCTTAGTACTCAATACTGTGTGGGACAATTTAATACAATTTCCTTTCTCATTGGTATGTTGAGTGGTATCAGTGCACCTGTGTTGTGAATATGTATGTTTATTCCCTGTGCCTGTGGGCATCCTGGAATATGACTAAGTATCTCACGGTATTTTTGGGGCTACACATGCATGTCTCCAAGTAAGTCTGTCTGTCAGTGAGACTATCTTTGAACTCTATGCACATGCCTGACTTTTTTGTGTGTTTAACAAAGGAAAGGATTGAGAAATTTCTTCTCAGTCCAGCAGTGCTCCTAAATTACTGTGTTGCTATCAAACAAATCCTTAGGAAAGCAAGTTTCTTAGGACTTGACTGCAAAGCAGATAATCTGTATATTTTTAAAACCATTCTGATGATAAAACCCTATTTCTACCATTTTTTAAATTAATCATTCTTTTCTTGTATGAGGCCCAATCATTTTTAACCTGCCTTTATTAAAATCAATAGGTTTCAAACCACCCTACCTGTGAAAATGCTGAATTTCTTCATGGAACCTGAGTTGCGTGAACTATATGAGTCTTTATCTGTATCATGGTTGGGTAGGAAAGAGTAACCGTGTAGAAAGGAAGAGATGTCCCCCTTTCTGTTGGAGTGGGGAGGTACTCCACCACACTGGAGCCTAGGAGACAACAACCCTGGAGGACTGACCTACAAAAATATCTGAAGAGAAACTCACTTCCCAGCTCGCCTTCTCTTTCAACCAGCACTTGTTAGCTCTTATATATATAGCTCTGTATCATGAAAATGACAAAGTGTTTTCTTAATTTACATATAAACTCTTCATATCCACTACAGGCCATTGGCAAACAAAAAGAGAATTTATTAGTATAATAAAACAAGTAGTACATAAAAATTTAAATGCATGTTTTGGAGCATTCTTTACATAGTAATGAAAAGAGGAAGGGTGGTAAGTGGAACAGAATTGATAGCCTTGAAGAATGGGGATTTAAGGATAGGAGAGAGATAAGATTAAAAAATGGGGGAGGGGGGAATAGGGATTTAAAATAGGATTTTAAAATGGGGGGGAAAGCCCAGCAGATGTTTAACCCTAGGAGGCAGGGACCCTTTCACCCTGAAAAATACTTTTGTACAAATCAAAATCTGCCTTCTTCTAGGATTCAGCCCTGTTTACATTTTCAGGGTTTTTTTTTTGTTGTTGTTGTTTTTTTAATAGTGAACATCACAGAATCCCTGTAAGAGGGACAGACTTGTCTAGTGTCCACATGTCCACATATCCCTTCTCCCATCTCCAATTCTCACATGGTACTAAACATTTGATTTCTGCCACCCATAAACATGAAATCACACAGACAAATTTGCTTCAATTAGGCAAAAGGAAACTGGATTTATAAACATTCCTCAGTTTCACTATTGCATTAAGCTGTGGGGATCACAATAAATGCTGAATAAGTATTTGTACCATAAAGGAATACATTACTGTTTAACAACTTGTCAAACTGAAAGAGTAACTCATAGAGCTCTCTTGACTGAAGTCAACACAAAGAATCAAAGGGAAGCTCTGTGGCATAAGCACAGTTAGCACCACAAGAAGATGTTTTGAAAACAAAATATTCATGAAAAAGCATGAGAAAGATGCTATTTCTATGGATTCTCTCCATTTATATCAACTACCACATGAGACAGGTATATTAGTCATCCCAATTTCACTGAGAAAACCTAAGCCCAAGAGGTCAAATAACACATCCAAGGTCAGATGATATGTAAATGAAAAACCTGAATGCCAGCTGAGATCGTAGGATTCCAGCACCCGTGTGCTTAACCAATATACCACCCATGCTCCATACACCAAGGACAAGATGGTAGAGCAACTGAGTTAGTAGTACAGATGAGGGTTACTTGAAATTCTCCCTTATCTTGCATCTCCTTTTTATCTCATATCCTAAGTTACTTAGAAATACACAAGCTGCTCACAAACTACAAAAATTGAAGTATGCCTTAATGAAGAGGGTATGAAATTGCCTTGTTTGGGAATTTTTAAGACAGACAGACATGTCATAGAATGTTGATCTGGAAAAGACTGAAAACTTTCCAGTCCAGATCTCTCATATAATCCTGAGAAACTAGTTTTCAGTGATAGAAGGTGATTTGGTCACAAAGCTCATCAATAATGGAGCCAGAACAAGTGCTCAGGAATAATTCCCTTATCTGTTATTCTTTTTAGTATAGCATGCTGCTTTCTATTTTCTAAAATGTCTTGACAAAGCCTATTTGGCAACATAAAAAAAGAGACTTATTGTCCTTGTGTACCTTTTGCTGAATAAACTCTGCTTCTAGATCTACAATAGACTTATCAATAAAAGGATCAAAATAATTTTCTTCTCCCTTGGGAAATAAAAAAAAAGGACTCCTCTTCCCTTTTTCTCACTTCATAATTTATAACCTGCAAATGTTTATTGGTATTATTATGCAAATCAAATCACTAAAAAGAAATTGTGTTCTAGCCTACAGCACTGCTTTGACTTTCAATTTAGTGATGGGTTTATGTGGTGGAGGGGCTAATAAATGGCAGAGGCCCTTATCTTATGGTGAAGTCGAATCTCTGCTAAGAATTAGGAAGAAAATGAAACAAGCCAAAAATAAGCTTCTCAAAAAACAATTCAAAGTTTTAGAAGTTCGAACAATATTGGATTACTTAAATAATGTCATCACTAAAAGTTAGCATCATAAGCTGCTAAAGCAATTCTGCTAGCACATGTATTCAACAGCTTTTTATCTGACCGATGGTCTTGTTTATTTCTTGTACTCTTCACATTCACCACTACCACCACATGTATTTCCACATGTGGCTATTGGCAATAAAAAAGAACAGCCTATGACTTAGTATTGGAAAACTAGCTTTGAGAAGCAACAGTGTAGGATTTGCAGAGATGAAGGAAAGCAAACGCCAAGTTTTCAAGGAGGTCATCAATGGGTTCGCAAAGAGTTGGACATGACTGAACAACAAGGATCAAGAGGATGTGATCTCTGGTTGACCAAGGGGCTAGACCTGGGCAATTAGAGGCTCTTCACCCCCTCCTCTGTCCTTGGAATATACATTCTGCCCATTGTTCCCACAGAGGGAGCCCTTTTCCAGAATACATTCTTGAAAGAGCAATGTGTTGTTAAAATTATCTGGATGATATGTGTGACTGAACCCAGTTAATGCCTCTATATGAAGATTCTGGAAGGTAGGAACAGAGATCTTAGTCTTGTGGCCGCCCAGGACAACCCTCATATATAAGTTTTCTTCCTTATAAGATTTACCACCTACTAATCTGGAGTGGTCTCTTTCTTTGGTCTCTCATTGCCCACTATGTATGAAGGTCAGTTTCAAATTTCATGTGGGAGACTCCAAGGTTTGCAAAACAATACCTTGGCATGATTTAAAAACTTCTAATAAGAAAGTAACCACTAATAATAGCAGAAAAATTCAAATAGACAATATCTGTATGCTTTAAGTACTTACTCCCAGAACTGGATATTCTAAATAAATGAATAAAATTTCAATGCTTGCTGTTACTTAGGCTCTTTCTATGAATGTTTGCAAAAAGAAAAAAAATCATAAGCTCTAAAAAAAATAAACTTATGAATTCTCTGGTATAGATATTTTAGTAGAGGTTTTTTTTTTTTTTAAACTGCAGACCTTTGAAAGCCACTAGAAATAAATCTCAAAAGAACCAAAGACATGAAATTTCTTGATTTGTTTGTAATTTGGGATATTTAATAATCTATAGCAAACTATGTTTGGTTTAAAATTTTACCAAGGATAATTATATTTACCAGATTATATATATATTGCTTCATGGAGAAGGAACTTTTTGAAATTAAAATAAAGAAGTTTATCATATTAAAGTTGAGTAAAGGTGATTCCAAGGTGGCTGAGTGGTAAAGAATCCACCTACCAATAGAGGAGACTCCAGAAATGCAGGTTGGATCCTGGAATGGGGAAGATCCCCTGGAGAAGGAAATGGCAACCCACTACAGTATTCTTGCCCCAAAAAATCCCCATGGACAGAAGAGCCTGGTGGGCTATAGTCCATGGAGTCACAAAGAGTTGGACATGACTGAGCATGCACGCACAGCAAAACCAACTACCAAATGGAATTATAAACTATTGAACAAGGATATACAAAGGAAAAATAACTTTATACAGTCATTAACAAATCTGCAGAAGTCAAATCTTGAAAAATAAACTGTAATGTTTTTATTCAGTGTTATCACACATTTACACATAGATGAAAGCTTTTTTAAAAAATACATTAATGTCACTGCAAAGTATTAATTTCTTTTTACTTTCTGTAGCAGTAGTAGTGGTAGTGTTAGTCACTCAGTCGTGTCCGACTCTTTGTGACTCCATGCACTGTGGCCCGCCAGGCTCCTCTGTCCATGGGATTCTCCAGGCAAGAATACTGAAGAGGATTGCCATTCCCTTCTCCAGAGGATCTTCCAGACCCAGGGATTGAACCCGGGCCTCCTGCATTGCAGGCAGATTCTTTACTGTGTGAGCTACAGGGAAGATCCTTACTTTCTGTACTATATATATTTTTTTTTTTACTATTATGATTATACATATTAAGCTTGATAAATGAATAAATTCACTCTGTATTTGGGTCACTATTTTTATTGCTCATTTTATACAATTATTAATAAAATTATTTTGTTACATAGATGAAGGGCCTACCAAAAATAATGCATTCTGATGTCAAAAACACTAGATGTACCACTGCATAGCAGATAGATGGGTAGAAAAAATCTACCCATGTTTCTGCATCTATTTTCCTAGCTTTTCAAATTTTTATAAAGCAGATATGGTCACTCCAAGTTCTTTCAAGGTGTACTAATTAGGATAAGACAATCTTGTGCCAGGTTGAGTGTTGGGAATATGAATGTTACTTAATTTTAGTAGGAGGTGACAAGGGATGCATTATCCACTATGCACAAAATGGCCATAAATTAAGAGATCCTAAGTAGTCTACAATTGCTTTTTAGCTTATCTCTGTTTTCATTCCCTGAATCCTAAATTATACATCATTATGTAGTGATTCCCTCAAGACCGGGGGAAAGTATAACCCAGGTCCTGACAAGCCTCTTGCAAACAGGCTGCCCAGCTATTAGGAAAGACAGCCACAGCACAGAAAATAAAGGGCAAACCTCAACCAATTCAGTGGATGTGTTCCCCAAAGGTTCCATGCAAGCTTAGTCTTTGCTACTCAAATTCTATGTGAAGTACAGGAAGATGCTTACAACTTAATGTAGCAGTAATTACTGTACTATTATAATATTATAAAGTGAATATTGGCTCTGGTTAATTAGCTAGACCTGTATAGTGTATGCCATCATATTTTTTTCTTTTGCCTGTTTCTTGTGAGGGAATGGGACAAAGACCAACCTGAAAAATCTTAGGGAATATAGGGTGGGAGGGGAGTACTCTTAAAACACTTCAGTTTGAACTGAAAACAGAAAATGAAAACAAACCAAACTCAGGCACTTATAAAAACATTTCAAAGAAAGATCTTTGCTTCTTTGAAACACTTTCAACCTAAGGAGCATAAATTTAAGAAATGAACTAGAGAGAAGTAGTTACAATTAAGAGCAAAAGAAAATTAGCATAAGGGTGTTTTCAACTAAAAGTCACAGGAAAGTTGTTGAGTAGCTCCATAAACCTAAGGACATCCATCATTTATGTAACAAACCATTTGGAGGAAGGTGATTCCAGAATTAGTGCAGTACTGTTGTGACGATCAACAAACTAGAATTCAGTTTTCTACTCATTGGATTTTTTTTTTTTTTACCTTCCCAAGATGGCACTTCACACAATGCCAAAGTCATTCAAGGCAAGAAGGTGGGGGGAAGTGTTGACATCTAAGAGCTCTTCCTTCATATTTGTCTTCCTATTAGAAATTGCAGTATTTTCCAGAAACTTCTTAATAGATTTCTCATTTCTCTTTCTCCAGAATTAGTTACTTGGATATGCTTAAATGTAAGAAACTTAGAAAATAAATATCCAGCAAAAGGTAACAGAATTAAAACCACGTCCTCTAAAAAAGCCAAAGTCTGTTAGAAAATAATTTTGGGGAAAAAATAAAGAATGACTGTTGGGCAGTAAGCTACCTTAGATTCAAAACTCTCTCTGATGGAACCATTAAGATAAAATTGTCACCTTCAAACTATAATGTTTGATCTTATTTTTTAATATTAATATAACAGTAAGGAAAATTCCATCTGAACAAGCTATTTCCAGTGGGTTTCACAGAACAATCATCCTGCAAGATGACCTAGAAAAAATTAATCAGAGGATTTTTAATGAAAATTACCATATTAAAGCTTTTGGTAATCCTATAGTAATAACAAAAAAGTCTTAATCCAATGTTTCCCAAATGCATTTACTTATTTATAATTTGTTTATGGGATCTATTGCTTTATGGAACCCCTATGGAACCCATTCTGGGGTACATTCCTCTTCCCATTAGCACAAACTGTAGAATGGTTTTTGTTTGGATACTGGAATTTCCCTAGGAGAGAGAATCTCAAATTATTATATCTTTACTTCCTGCTCACTGTGATGTCTGAAGTATTTGAAATACTGTCTTTTCTTTTTCTTTGAACAATGTATAAATCAGGAATGAGTCAGAAATTATATAACTCTCATTTAACAAAGAAGCGACAGAAACATGAGTGCAATCACACAAAGGCTGAGCAGAATATCAAGCTACTGACCTCAAGAATTATAATATGGAACAAGTAAGTACTATTTAATGGAAAATAAATATTATTTGCCAAGATTTATGTGAATTATATAAGTGGAAACAGCCAATTCTCCTGTTAATTTCAGTGAATGTTTTCACACGCTTTATTTCACATACTTTTATTCTATTCTATGGCCCCCTTAGCCACCTCACCATTGTGGCCTCCAGGAGCCCACTAGAGTTGTCAGGCTGACTGGTAAAATCATACCCACTCAGAAAATTTCTTTTCTTCAAAATTTCTTTGTCTGAGATGTTTGTGAGGGGAAGACAGGGGGATTAAGGGGACAAAGGGGAGAATCAGTACAATCAGGATGCCACAAGTCCACCACAGAGAAGGCTTACCTGGCAGTGACAATCCAGGTTTGGAATATACCTTAGGCCGGGAATTACTAGAAAGTTAAATTCAAATACCAGTCAAATATAAACGTCAAAAGTCTTGCCACATTGAAAAGTGATAATTTGTCTTCACTGTGCTATGTACACAGGACAAAATGTCAAATAAAGAGTTCCTCTTGCTTTTGATTCTAGAAAATTTCAGGTTCAAATTACTGCCAATTATGTTCGGGAAATCATAAATAGCTCCTGATAAAAGATAACCCCTTTTCTTCTTGAAGGTACTTGAAAAGAACCCAGGATCAGACCATATTTTAAGTCATAGCTGTACTTCCCACTTTCATCTGTTTGTAGTTTCTAGGGATGCTAATTTTCATGTCTGTGATTAAAAACAGCTGTAGGCAGGATTTTAAAAGTTTCCAGAGAAATGCCACCAGGGCTTTGGTACTGCCACTGCTAATTTATTGACCTAGCAGTGAATTCTCTGAAAACTTATCCCTCCTCATCTCCCAGCCTCACCTTATTTCATCTTCACAAACCTATACTATCAACGCATCTAGAAATTTGCCTTCCAAACGAAGTGCTTCAAATTCACTTATTTAACGACAACATTTTAGATAAAATGTATATTCTTAAGGTCATATTATAGACTCTTTAATGCTTAGTTTCACAGTTTTCCTGAGCATTTTTACTGTTCACACTCATACTAACTATATAAAAGGACTTTGGTTCATACTCTCCAGAAGAAATCCCTCACGGCTCTAGATTTTCATAGCCTTTTGTATTTCTTATGGTATTTATGGTTTATCCCACTGTAGAGTTTTTTTATGTTATCTTTTTATCTTCTCTTTTCTGTCAGAGAAGATACACCCTCTTTGAAAATACATTGGGAATTGTTTATCTGCTTAGTTTTTCCCATATCTAGAGCAGAGCCTGACAAGTAGAACTAATGTTTCTATTCCAGCTCAATCAGAATCCCCAAATACAAAGATTTAATAGTCAATATCAGGTTGGTGATCAGTTATCATTTAAACAACTTCAAGCCATAGAAAAGTAATACAGTTTTAAATGCAAACCATTAAAATGTAAACCTTCCTTACTGGCAGCCTTAGGTTTGGGTTTTTGCTTACTTAATGTGAGGCCTTAACTGAGTGCTTTAACCAAACTATGTCTCAGAATCTTGTTTTGCAAAATGAGCCTCTGCATAGGATATGATAAATTAAATAATGTGATGCAGCAGAAACTTTCCAATAGATTAGAATACACATTTAAAGTTGCTTATTTTTTCTTCAGTTAAAAACAAAAGACCAAAAAGAGGGACTCTAGCCCTCCTCCTCCCTCCTCTCTACTTCTCCTTCCATCTTTCTTCTCTCTTACACACACACACCCATCCCTGTGTCTGTGAAAATAAGGACAGGCTAGGTTGCACTACAATAAAGACTCGAGAATCTAGGTGGCTCAAAAGACTTAGTTCCCACTCACATTTCCTGTCCACCAGCTGGGGCTCTAGTCAACGTTATTCTCAGTGTCAGGGTGGATTTCCTATGGGTAGCCTCCAAAGTTAGACAAGGAACAAGCAATCCTACACGTCAGTTTGAGTGAAGAAAGGAAGACCTGCTGGGACCTCATCTGCCCCTCTCAATAAGGAACTTTGATATGGAGGAAGCGGTTTCTTCCCTGACTCTTGTTCTTAGCCAATGCAAATCCCTGTTGGAAAAATGAAGGATAAACAGAACAAAGTGACCTACTCCTAACTGCCTGTAGCTTGTCTCCCTGGCTCTGTAGAGGATCCCCACGCTATTGCTGGATAATTCAAAAGGGGCCACAGTTTCCATGGCACCGGGATGTGACAGTGTTCTGTTCCCCTACTAACCCAGGACTGGGTAAACAACCAAAGGCTAGTGGGCAGGGAAAGGGTTACAATGCCTACTTGTAGCAAAAGAAACAAGACTAAACTTTCCATGTTTTTCAACTTTACATTATTAAGGAATGAGGCTCAAAATTATAAAGTTAACCAAGTTTCTCTCAGGTCCCTCTGTCTTTATCTTTTTATCTTTACGATGTTCCAAGACCCTTTTCCTAACATATCACTGTTATGCATAGCAATCAGTTGTAATCAATTGTTCTCTAATCATAAAATTATGAGTGCAGATTATTTCAAAGTTCATGCCAAAATCTACCATGAACTACTAAGCTGAGGTATTCAACTTCTTTTTTTTTTCATTTATTTGTATTAGTTGGAGGCTAATTACTTTACAATATTGTAGTGGTTTTTGCCATACATTGACATGAATCAGCCATGGATTTACATGTGTTCCTCATCCCTATTCCCCCTCCCTCCTCCCTCCCCATCCCATCCCTCTGGGTCTTCCCAGTGCCCCAGCCCTGAGCACTTGTCTCATTCATCCAACCTGGGCTGGTGATCTGTTTCACCCTTGATAGTATACTTGTTTCAATGCTATTCTCTCAGAACATCCCACCCTCGCCTTCTCCCACAGAGTCCAAAAGTCTGTTCTGTACATCTGTGTCTCTTTTTCTGTTTTGCATATGGGGTTATTGTTACCATCTTTTTAAATTTCATATATATGTGTTAGTATACTGTATTGGTCTTTATCTTTCTGGCTCACTTCACTCTCTATAATTGGCTCCAGTTTCATCCATCTCATTAGAACTGATTCAAATGAATTCTTTTTAATGGTTGAGTAATATTCCATTGTGTATATGTACCATAGCTTCCTTATCCATTCGTCTGCTGATGGGCATCTTTCTTAAGTTAGGTAGGGAGGAAGTAGAGTGGGGAAGAAAAAAAAAGCCTAGGAGGGAGGGAAGAAGAGAAAAGGAAAGGGGGAGGGATGGCAAATAAGATATTGGGAAGTTCCTAGAAGTCATCATGGAATGAGTTCTTAAAAAATACACACGCACACTTAATTTCCCTTGCCTCCTAAGACTGTTGAACTGCAAGAAAAAGAGGAAGATTCAGGAAGAGAAACACTGTATGCAGCTATATCTATAACGATATCAATATCCATCATACATATATATATACACAGACAAACACACTACCTTTTAAAATATATACTGGTGCTAGTTTTTCAAAAATTAGAGAAAAGATCCCAATCCAGTTAATGAATCTGACGTGATTCAAAAGAAATAGTGATTGCTTTGGACAATATTGGTGACAAGACAATTACTCTATTGGATGGTTCACATTTGAGTAAACTCAAATTGTGGCAGTCATAAAAACTGTTTCTAAGATTCACTCTAAGTTTCTTCACTTGACCATGTCTGGTACAATACTTTTTCAGCAACTTCAAAATGCAACAAGCTTTTTATCCTACTAAGATAATTTAAAAACTAAGTTAAACTATCATGTCATGAAAAAAAAAAAGGTTCTAAATATTGATACTTGAAGAAAGAATTCAGCAAGAGGTATCCAAAATAAAGTTCAATAAAACTATGCACACCTTTTGATCCAGAGATTCAAATTATACATTTCATCCTAAGAAAAATATTAGGCAAGAGTCAATGTTGCAGCACTAAAATTTCTCATTACCGCTTTATGTAAAATAGTAAATTACAGACCCTACATACCCAAGGCTGCAATATTAGTTTTGGCATAACAAACTCATGAAATAAATTAAAAACCACATAAATATGCTTTAGTGATTCCACAAAATGGCCATGATATTTTGGTAAGTGGCGGGTAGAGTAGGAAGAAGACATAAAATACTTTTGGAGTATGAAGCCATTTTTTGTTTAAAACTGTTTAGGCACAATAACACAGCTTATGACCTCATGAACTTTTGTAAGTTGAACCTAATTAATTTAACTGGAAAATAGGTTTGTACTCACGTAGGGGAGGGCGAAGAGTGATCTGTCAGCTAAAATCCATAATGCTCGGGAAGCAGCATCCTTATCAAAATAAAAAGGTACTATAATGGAACTGAAAATCAAGAGTGGGAAACAAAAGTGAGCAGAGGTGTGGAAGAAAATAAAAACCTTTCCCAGTGAAAATTACCAGGAGAACCAGGAATCTAGGCAACCCAAGGGTGAATAATGTTAGATTCCACCAACAGGGGGAGTCCACTCATGACAGAACTTGGGTTGAGTGGCCTTTTCTCTCTCTCTTTCAGCACTATTTGCTGTTGGAGGAAACAAAGAAACAAAACAAACAAACAAACAAATGCGACACTGGTGTTGCCTTAAGGGTGTTTTAAAACCATGGGTGGAGGTGTTAAATGAGGCGGGGAGTGTGAGGGAAATATTTATTTGAAGCAAAGATTAAATACACATATATGAGATGATGTCTATATTTTAAATTTGCATAATTTTTTTTTTCAATCTTAAACATCAAATGGGATGGAATTTTGTCCCATTTGAATCTAACGGGCTATATGAAGCAAAGCATTATCACACCCATACTAGAAATGAGAATTATCACTTGCTGTGTTACCCCCCAATGATAAAAAAACCAATGGTAATCTCTCACAGCACAGGGAGAAATCCTTTCCTATAAGCCGGCCTTTATGGAGGTCACATAATTTGGAAGAGTCCAGATTGGTTGAACTAGAATGTAAATTCCAGGAGGGTACAGATTGTCAACCCCTTTTCATGCCTTATTGAATCTCCAGCACTGAAACAATGAATACTCAACAAATTCTGAATGAAGGAATAAGTGAAAGACATAACTCATGGATGAAACACAGCTGACCGTGGCTCTCCGGCAGATGTGGACCTCTACAGAGCAGGGCCCAGCCCTCGCCAGCGTTCTGTGACCAGCAGGGAATGGCCCTCTGCAGGACTTCAGGCCACACAGTTTTGTCCCCTCACTGAAGTGAGGATTGGTGAAAGGGGAATTCATCTTTTTCCACGAGCAAATATTTACTGAACACCCACTGTGGAACAGACACTGGCCTGAGTGCTTGCCAAGGTCCTGAGAAACTATGAGAGGGTTCAGGCCCTTTCACAGTTTTTCAGGACCCTGACGAGTGCTTGGTCACCCCTGACAGCCCCCTGTCCACTCAGGCTTCCAGCCAGGAGAGGCTGAGGGACTAAGGCCACCCCGTCAGACCTCAGGAGTACATTAGGGTTCTCTGTCCTGGTGAGTTGGCACATCAACCTTGCCTTTCTCTCCACCTGCACAGAGGGGCCTTGAAATGGGGTCAGTCTCTGCCAGGAAGTAGAGGTGGAATCTTAGTTCCTTCCCCACAGAGGCCAGAAGCAGCAGCAAAGGAACATGAGCAGAAGCAACATCACAGTTCCAAACCTCTCCTTCAGGAACAGAGGCCTGAGAGGGGGAAAAGGCTTACTCTCCAGTAAACAATGGCTCCTACGCATATCCTAGTAATGCACTCCCCATCCTCTCCCCCATGAAGAGCAAGTGATGGAACCATGCTGGAAGCACAGACCCTTTCAGAGGCAGCCCCCTACCTCCCCAGGAGCAGAGGACTCCTGACTTCAAATGCTGGCTGGGCTCTGGAAGCAGCAGCTCCCAGCCCAGTTCTTCAAGACATAATGGACCCCTTGTTGCTCCCTCGGAGCTGGAGAAGCGGTAAGCACAAAGAAAATGGAATCTTTAAAAAGCTTCCTTGTCAACAGCTATTTTACCATTTATTTCTAAACACAGTTTAACCACTCCACCCCAATGGCTGCAATCAAAGCAGATAAAATGCCTGCTCCCATCAACAGGAAAGATGGGCTCTGGGTGGGAGACACGCATGCGAGCCATGTGGCCACACCTTAGTTCTCCCCCTGCTCAGCTGCGGGAGAGTTTAGGTACCGGCTGCGGGACTTTAAGGAAAAGCTAGTGCTTTCATAGCTAAGTTGGGACATGAGGACGAAGAGTCACAGAAGGAAAGAAGTGTGCTTCTGACTTTGTGGGGGGCAGGGAGGTGATGAAGACAGGGAGCAGTTTTCCCATTTAGTATGAAATCTTACTCAATAATGCTGAAATCAAACAATAAAAAACCATCTCCCCTTAGGATTGCATACAGCTTTTAACCCTTCACCCCCAAAATATCCATAGTAATGATTTCATATCATTCTCACCACAACCCAGAGAGCTGGAACAACTTTCATTATTTTCCTTGAAAACACAGCACACATGGAGACACGCTGTGACATGCCGGAGGTCACGCCTCAGAGAGATAGTGGCACAGCTGGAATTAACATGGGCATCTCTTGCTTCCCAGATCTGTGTGTGCTTCCCAGGTTAGAGGTGACAAAGGACAGCCCTGTGGCGGATCTGGCCCCTAACCTGTATTTGTAAATAAAGCTTTATTGGAACACAGCCACATCCAGATGATAGCTGCTTCCAGGCTACAACAGCAGAGTTGAATAATTGTCAGAGACCATCTAGCCCACAGAGCCTAAAATATTTACTAACTAGCACTTTACAAAAAAGTTTGCTTCCTCCTGCTCACCCACCCACTCCCTCTTGGGTCACTACATGTCCCTTTTAATCCAGAAGTCCACCCCTAATAATGCCTCAAGGGGAGACTAAGACAAAACAATTTGCTGTTAAAACAATTTAAAACATCTGTCATGACCCCAGATGGCCTTTGTGAAGTGACTCATTTGCAAACTCATTTGTCTTCAAGGTTCTTTTTTAGCCTCAGCTCAAGAACTGAACCATGTACTCACTATAACCAAGGACAGTTTGTATTACGAACTTGCATTCCATCTCTTTAATAAAAAATTAGGACCCTAAAAGTATACTGTTCATGGGGTTCTGAAGGCAAGAAGACAGAAATGGTTTGCCATTCCCTTCTCCAGTGGACCACATTCTGTCAGACCTCTCCACCATGACCCGTCCGTCTTGGGTGGCCCCATAGGGCATGGCTTAATTTCCCTGAGGTAGACAAGGCTGTGGTCCATGTGATCAGATTGGCTAGTTGCCCGTGATTGTAGTTTCAGTCTGTCTGCCCTCTGATCCCCTGTCTCAGTGCCTACCATCTTACCTGGGTTTCACTTACCTTGGATGTGGGGTCTCTCTTCAGGACTGTACCAGCAAAGCGCAGCCGCTGCCCCTTACCTCGGCGTAGGGTAGCTCCTCTCTGCCGCCGCCCCTGACCTTGGGCGCGGGGTAGCTCCTCTTGGCCGGGCTCCTGCACCGTCACAGCTGGGAGAAATATCAATAACCTCAGATATGCAGATGACACCACCCTTACGACAGAAAGTGAAGAAGAACTAAAGAGCCTCTTGATGAAAGTGAAAGAGGAGAGTGAAAAAGTTGGCTTAAAGCTCAACATTCAGAAAACTAAGATCATGGCATCTGGTCCCATCACTTCATGGGAAATAGATGGGGAAACAGTGGAAACAGTGGCTGACTTTATTTTGGGGGGGGGGGGTCCAAAATCACTGCAGATGGTGATTGGAGCCATGAAATTAAAAGACGCTTACTCCTTGGAAGGAAAGTTATGACCAACCTAGATAGCATATTAAAAAGCAGAGATATTACTTTGCCACCAAAGGTCCGACTAGTCAAGGCTATGGTTTTTCCAGTGGTCATGTATGGATGTGAGAGTTGGACTATAAAGAAATCTGAGCACCAAAGAATTGATGCTTTTGAACTGTGGTGTTGGAGGGGACTCCTGAGAGAGAGTCCCTTGGACTGCAAGGAGATCCAACCAGTCCATCCTAAAGGAGATCAGTCCTCAGTGTTCATTGGAAGGACTGATGTTGAAGCTGAAATTCCAATACTTTGGCCACCTGATGCTGAGAAAGACTGACTCATTTGAAAAGACCCTGATGCTGGGAAAGATTGAGGGCAGGAGGAGAAGGGGAAGACAGAGGATGAGATGGTTGGATGGCATCACCATCTCGATGGACATGGGTTTGGGTGGATTCCGGGAGTTGGTAATGGACAGGGAGGCCTGGTGTGCTGCAGTTCATGGGGTTGCAAAGGGTCGGACACGACTGAGCGACTGAACTGAACTGAAAAGTATACTTTTTATATGAAGTACATGACCTATTATTTCACATCTCTGAATCTAGCATTCTTCCACACTCATCCCACAAAACCATCTTCCCAGCCTGAGTCTTAGTTTAGTCCATTCCCCCACCCACCATTCATCCCCCTGTCCTTGTTGCTGGTCTCTCACTCAGGACAATTATATTTTCTCTTTCTTGCAAGTTTTGTGAGACTTCCTGGTCCAGTTATATAAAGGGACACATACATCATTTTATCACAGACTCAAGATACTTTCTCTCAAGGAGCTCCAGTTGTGCATACTCATAGGGTGGGGGTGGGGGTATGGTGGGAGTAGGGTGGGGTGCGGGTAGGGTGGGGATGGGGGGGTAGGGTGGGGGAGGAGGGAATCAAGGGAAGCCAGAGGAAGCAGAAAGAGGAGAGTAAAAACAGAGAGAAGGAGAGGGGTTTGTTTTTTTTTTTTCTGAATTATATTCTGTAATGCTTCCATCCATTTTCCCTCCAGACTGCTAGCTTTATGAAAGAGGAGATCATATTTGCTTTGTTTAATATCAGGCACTCAGTAAATGCATGTTAAAAAATAAAGTCAAACAGATTCAAGCCTTGCCCAGGATTGAGACGGATGAATTTTGCCTCAAATACATATTTCACAGCAATTATGATCATGGTACTAGGGAGTACTACTTTCCTTCTCAAAAAGGAGCTCAGACTGGAATTTAAAACGAGTCCTGGTTCCAGGCAGTCTCAGCAGAGGAAAGACCCTGGGCACAGAGGGAATAAACAAACCAAAAACACCACCATTTTAAGCCTATCTTTATGCAACTGATATTCCATTTCAAGTAAATCATTTACATGCACTAGTCTTTCAAGAAACCTAAACTCTAGATACAAATTCTATTCTTCTAAATTTGAATTTAACACCCTTCCTTTGCATTTCTTTCAGAGTTTGTTTGTTTTTAGAGCACCAGCAAACATTTTAAAGAATAAGGTCACGTCAGGTCACATTTGCATGCAGTGTCAAGTTTGGTAAAGATGAACAGCTAAATTCAGTATTTTCTCTTACCTTATATCTAGGAGCACAGCGAAGAAGCTAGTATTTTTTTGTCCCACATCTTACTTCCTTGGGATCTTCCATGAGATGTCTCTGCCATAAAGCAGGCAACCAAACATCAAATCCACGAGGCAGTAAATTAAAGCTGGTGACGCTATCACTCAAGTCAAATAGTCAGTTGAGCTATTAGAAAAGTCTGAGCACCCAGGTGCTGTAGTAATGAGCTTAAATGAGCACAAATCATCAGAGTGCTGGCCTGCTGTAAAGTAACCTGCAGCTTGGCCCTGAGTAGACACACGTGCACTGGGTCATTACCTGCGTTTTCTGGGATCAACTCTAAGCTCACACGATTTACCATGATTCCTAATGGTCAAAACTAGCTTCCAGTCAAGGTGAACAGGGTCAATAAGTGTATTGTCCTACAGTCTGAGGAGCATTTCTCCTGTCAGTCAGAGGCTGTTGGTCAGGCAGTTGCATTAGGACTCAGTGTACGTTTATATGGGAGAAAAGATAAATATGCCAGATGCTGTTAAACTGAACCTAACCTAAATATCCATCAATAGGTTGTAGAAAAGTATAGTATCTCATGCACATTCAACAGTAATTTTTTTTTTTTTAGAGGATGCATAGTCACATCAATAGTTTCCAAGTCTGGCTACCCATTAGATTCATCTGAAGACTTTTAACCTTCCCCAACTAATTGAATCAAAATCTTACCAGGTATGGGTGTAGGTGTTGCTTTAAAGCTCCTAAAAAATGCTTATAATGTGCCTCCTAGGTTGAGAAACTTGAGACTCAGATATAGAGAATAGATTTGTGGACACAGGGAGAAAGTAGCCTCGACATATATACATTACCATGTGTAAAATAGATACTTGGTGAGAAGTTGCTCTGTGACACTGGGAGTCAGCCTGGCACTCTGGGATGACCTAGAGCAGTGGGATAGGGGAGGTGATATGTGTATCATTATGGCTGATTTGCATTGTTGTACAGTAGAAGCCAGGCTTCCCTGGTAGCTCGGATGGTAAAGAAACTGCCTGCAAGGTGGGAGAACTGGGTTCGATCTCTGGGTGGGGAAGATCCCCTGGAGAAGGGCCTGGCAACCCACTCCAGTATTCTTGCCTGGAGAATTCCATGGAAAGGAGTTTAGTGGGCAATATGGGGTCACAAAGGGTCAGACATGACTGAGCAACTCACACACACAGCAGAAGCCAACACAACACTATAAAGCAATTTTCCACCAATTAAAAATAAATTTTAAAAAATAAAGGGAATTTCTCTTTTAAAAAATCTTATATATTCAAAAAAGTGAGTTACTATTGAACAAAACACACATGTTAAGAACAATATGAACAGTATGATCCAATTTTGTTATAAAATTCAACCAACTTAATTGTAAGTTTATTTTTAGTAAGCAAATAAAAAACTGAAATATAACTAAATGTTTCAAAGATGAGTTCTTGAGTGCACTAGTTCATTACATTACCTTATAATAATTTATATATGACAGTATTATTTCATTTTTTAAAGAATGTAATGTAAATCTGTTAGAAACACATTAAACTTGACCTGGATACTATTTGGAAGGGGAATAAGTTTTACTTTTTACATGCCAGTGTACTCCTTTTTATAATTTTAAACGTAATAAAACATTTATTTCAATTCCCCCTCCCCATCTCTCAAGTAAAGTTCATATAAGACCTGAAAACCAATGAGCATCTATATTCCCTAGGCAAAAGGGAGATAATGGATTCTCCTCCACCCCTATTGGCTGCCTTGAGCTGAAAACTCTTAGGGGCTTTTTCACTTTTTTTACTTGCTCTGAATATTGACATGACAGCATCTCCCATACTTACAGAAGTAAGATGGAAAGGATGACAGAGAGATTGCTCAGACAGCATTTTCTTAAGAACAGTCTCTCTCACAGACTAGGAAAAAGCCCGCAGTATAGGAACCCTCTTCAAACCTGCATTTAACACTCTCAGTACATAGCTTCACCATTTCTCATGCCAATGGAATTAAAGATTTACAGATAGGATTCTTGGAGAAGGAAATGGCAACCCACTCCAGGATTCTTGCCTAGAGAATCCTGTGGACAGAGGAACCTGGTGGGCTGCTGTCCATAGGGTCGCACAGAGTTGGACAGGAGTGAAGCAACTTAATATGCATGCGTGCATTGGAGAAGGAAATGGCAACCCAGTCCAGCATTCTTGCCTGGAGAATCCCAGGGTCAGAGGAGCCTGGGGGACTGCCATCTGTAGGGTCACACAGAGTCAGACACGACTGAAGCGACTTAGCAGCAGCAGCAGCAGACAGAATTCTGGGAGGAAGAGAGTGGAGAACTTACTCTAAGAAAAGACAACTAGAACAAAATCTCAAGATTTTTGATAAGTTACTTGAAGATGAAAGAATGAAGTTGGATATTAAGTAGAAGTATGCATATAAAGTAAGCATCAGTTCTTTCAAGCTAAAAAATTTCTGTAAACTTTCTTTTTACTCCCAGTTGGGGTTTATTGGAACCCAGAGCCAATGCTGGCAATAATATAAACTGACTCAGTCTTTTAGGCCAGCAGTCTGATAACAAGATAACAAGGACCATACCAATCAAATCCCTTTGATTAAATTGATGACATTAACAGTAACATTATTGATACAAAGCAGGATTCATGCAGGGTTCAAGATGAGATTATTTTAAACTATCCAATCAACAATAATCCATGGTGTTTTCTTAGGATTTGTCTTTTTAGATAGTAGGGAAACCAGCAGAGAAATTAAGGCTGCAATTGACTCTTTAGAACCCAAACAGGATGATGCCTTAGAGAGAAAGCTAGACTTGGATATTTTTGCCAAGTTTAGAAATTAGAACTTGGTTCTGTGTTGGGCTGGCAGGGCAATGTAGAATTGGAGTCCTGGGATTTACTTTTTTTTTAATTTTTTAATTTAATTTTTGGCTGTGCTGAGTCTTCATTGCTTTGCCTGGGCCTTCTCCAGTTGCAGCGAGCAGGGGCTACTCTTGGTTTCGCCGTGGTTCACAGGCTTCCCATTGTGGTGGCTTCTCTTGGTGCACAGCACAGGCTCTAGGCACCCAAGCTTCAGCAGTGGCAACGCTCAGGGCTGGAAGTTGCAGCTCCCAAGCTCTAAAGTTCTGGCTCAGTATGGAGCATGGGGCTTAGTTGCTCTGCGGCATGTAGAATTTTCCCGGATCAGGGATTGAACCCATGTCCCCTGCATTGGCAGGCAGATTCTTATGTAGCACACCACCAGGAAAGTCCTGGGATTCACATTTTAATACATGCCTTTAAATACATAGATTTAAAGATAAAATAACCACAGGTTATAATTATCTCTAACCTCTCCCTGATCTGACAATTGATAACCTACTTTTGAAGATTATAAACACAGGTTCTATAATGTTCATTTGTTATGTTTATGGAACAGTTCCTTGAACACAACCAACTCCTTTTCATCATTCACATTTCAGGTAAAATATTCCCTCCTTTGAAAACATTTCTTCATCCACCCAATCTAATGTCTCTTCTTCTGTCACTCATTATCACATTATTCTATTAAATTTACATGATTTATCATCATCCAAAATTCATTATTCATTTCATGTATTTATGGTTTTATTTCCCCCCTTGTCTATCTAATCTATTGCATTAAAAACAACGTTAATATTTGTTGAATGAATGGGTGAGTGTATCAAGTATTTCTATACATTTATTAATAATTGCAAATCCCTGTGCTCTGAGAAATTAAGAGACTTGCTCAAAACTATTGACTTATTTAATAGCCACATAAATAATAGTAGTGGACTTAATTCTCTTTAACCCCAAAGTCCATTCTCTTCCCAGTATCCCACACTAAATCTAAGGATTGATACCTACGTGTTGCAGCACACATCTCCATCTCCCAGTCAGCCCAGTGTGCACAATAGAGACTATCCTTAATGTCTATATGCTGTCTTCCTATCATACTTTCTGTGTTTCTCCTTTTTCAGTTTTGTCTCCGATAAAACACTGGGCCTGTATCTGGGAATTGGGTCATCTGTTCTTATTACATCTACCAACACAGTGCTTGGCATACTGGGTGTGCTCCAAAAGTGCTTGATGAACCCAGCTACAGTTACTATGATGGCCATCGCAGCACAGTCTTCACATACAGGATGTTCATGTGCTGCATCTCCCGTGATTACTGCAATTGCCCTGTATAGACAAAGAAATTAAATCTTAGTCCTTCCCAACAAGAAGTGGTAGAATCTGGGCTGAAACTAAACTTTTTCTTTTATTTTTATTCATTAGTTTTCCAACCTCTAAGTCTCTCATTTATCATTTCTATTTGGTGAGCTGCTATTTACTTTCCTAGATCCAACACAAATTTACCATCTCTATAACAATCCCCTGAAGAGAATTTATAGTAGGTTTATTCACAAAACCTGGAAACAACTAATATGGCCTTGAACAGGGTAATGGATAAACAAATTGTAGTATATCCATACAATGGAATAATACTCAGCAATAAAAAGGAATGGGCTATTAATTCATACAAAAACACAGATGAACCTTGAAGGCATTTTTTTAACTGAAAGAAGTCAGACCCAAAAGGTTATATGTTGCATGAGTGCCTTTATGTTACATTAAAGAAGACATGAAATTAAGAGATGGAATGATAATCCCTCAGCAAAGATCCTATTCTTTCTTAAAAAACATTACAGAGTAAATTCTTCTTTGTCTCATGTACATCTTTGGAGTATCTTTCGATCCAAAGTAAAGAGAAACATGCTTCTCAAAGATGGCCATTAATTTTGCTCAGGTTTGTTTCATCCTTATGCTCTTATTCACCATGACCTTTGCTTGCAGTAGGAACGCTGTTTGTCCAGTGTTTACCTTTCTGGAAAAACAGAATCTTTATCTAACTAGAGAAATAACACAGAAATACAAGCAAGATATACAAACAAGTAGAACAGTATGTTCATGTTATTTTAGGGGAACAAAATAAGTTCTCTCTTTTCAATGAGCATACACATACTGAAAAAACTACTACCTCTTAAGGTGTTTGGGTTGTCATTATTGAATAGAAAGTGAAAGTGAAAGTCGCTCAGACAGTCTGACTCTTTGTGACCTCCAGGCAAGAATACTGGAGTGGGTAGTCTTTCCCTTCTCCAGGGGAGCTTCCCAACCCAAAGACTGAATCCAGGTCTCCCATATTGCAGGCGGAGTCTTTACCAGCTGAGCCACAAGGGAAGCCAAAGAATACTGTAGTGGGAGCCTATCCCTTCTCCAGTGAATCTTCCTGACCCAGGAATCGAACCAGGGTCTCCTGCATTACAGGCAGATTCTTTACCAACTGAGTTATATTAAGCCTTCAAAGAAAAGAAATTCCACTAATAAACATGTTTTGAAATTTTATAGCAGATATAATTTACTGTTTTTTTCAGGAATTTCATTCTATCACTCTCTTCCTATGTCCTGAACCAAATAAGCACCACTAGGATTTAGAGCACGTATTTAGAGCACATATTTAGACAGTATTTGTTCCACTTCTTACCTGAAGCTTCTGATTTGCCGACGGATCTTTCCAAGATTTTTATTTCAAAATATGAGCAATATAGAAGTAGAAGTAATGTTTTCCAACTTGGCCAGTACTAAATGGCAGAAATAATTCAAGCCCAAAGTTCTTTGAATTTTGGCTTAACAAGTCTTACATGTTTCAAGAATTTAAAATTTCTGCTTAAATATAGAACTTTGATTAATTATTTAAAGCAGCAGGAAAGCTATTCAATTAGTATAAGAAGATTCAAGTTCAAATTGGAGGATTAATTTTCAGGGTTATGAAATGAAAGATATGGTGATTAAGTTATGAAGTGAAGCAAAAGTCTCTCAAACCCTAATGGAAAGAATATCTGATTCAATTATTTGATTAAACTAATCCTGGGAATGATATAAAATCATAACTTTTGACACAAAGGTTGAATTGGGTAAATCCTGTGGATGATATTATACTAAATGTTATTATCATTATTTGCCTTAATGTAATATATATCTATGTACCAAAGAATACAGATGAGCAGACTTATCTTAAATACATGTGTACAACTTTAAATAAATTAAAAAAAAAAAAAAAACTAAAGACGATGATACAACTAAAGTAGCACTTGCCTGTAAATGCTTCCAACAGTTACAACTAAAAACAGGGAAATGTGCCAGGCTGGATAATCTGTGCATTTTCCAGGAGATAGATTAGAAATAAATTTGTCTTCTTGCTTAGAATTTTCCTGGACACTTAATTTTGAAGGAGATGTGGATGATACAGGATGGAGATAGTTTTTTCAACGGATTTTGTTATTTTCCAAGGAATATGGGAGTGGGCTCTAGTCCAGTATCTCCCAGATCTAGAAGCCCTCATCTGACTTCTTCCCTTTTGATCCCTCACTGACTTTAACCCTTTCCACTCTTCATTTCGTGGCTCCCAGCCTATCATCATGTCTATTCACGATGCATTTTTTTTTTTTTTTTTTAAGCAGATCGTGTGGACCGTGGCCGTTGTGGTGGCGACTCTCCTGCTGGAGCAAACCACTGCCGTCAGCCTTAGCTCTCTCCCGGGAAGCTGGAGGTTTTATCTCAGTGCAGGGTTTTTACCCCAGGCTCAGGCTCCCTTCCCTCCCAACTCGCTCCCTCTAGAGGGCGCCCTAGGCGAAGCAGAGGTGTGGTCGGTAGGCGCCCACCGCAAGTAGAAATCCCTCCGCCACTCCCTGGCGTCGGGGACAGAGCAGCTCCCAGCCGGGCGAGGCTGCGGGCGTAGAAGCCGCACCCTTCCGCCGCGCAGAGGAACTCGAGCCCACCGGTGATGGAAGACGCACTCCCACCTGGACAGGTGGCGCCGCCGCCCCCCACTTTTCCCACCTTTCCCCATCGTTGAAACGGAGAGAGGTCCCAAACCTGAGTGGCGAAGCAGAGATCGCCCATGAGCGGCCCTAGGGGAGGCCGCTTGGGATTCCTACTCCATTTAAGTCGAAGGGGGCACCAACGCGGGCAGTTTTGGGGCCGGTAGCGCCCCTTGAGGGGGACGACCCGCCGCCGCCAAGATGGGTGGAGGTGGACCGAAGCAGCAGCGGAGGGGCTGAGAGCTGGGGCGGCCGAAGTGAGGGAGCGGCCGACCCCAGCTTCACAGGGATGGCAGGTGCCGCAGCCCCCAACGACTCTGCCTCTCGGCTTTCGGGGGGCTGCCGCCACCCGGTACCACACCCTCCCCCACCTCTTCCTTCTTTGCTGCCTCCTGTCGCCGCGGGCAGGAGGACAGGAACTTTGTCAGTGTTAGGAGTGTGTGTGCTGGAGGTCTGTATGGCGATGGAGGGATGGTGTTCTGCTTGCTCTTGGTCTCTGGGATGCTCAGATCACAATCTGAGTGTCCCAGCTTGGAGGACAAGAGACATCGGTATGTGTGTGTGTGTGTGTGTGTTGGACAAGCAAGCATCAGGGTGTGTGTGTGTGTGCTCACGCATGTGGTGGGGAGAGGGTAATGTGAGTTCCGGTGTACGTGTGTTTGCCTGTAGGAAACTGAAATGCCTTTGAATGTCTGCAGTTCTTAATACCCTAGTATATTAATATCTCCACTTAATCAGTAAAGAATTTCGCCCCTCTACAAATAACAATTACAATAAAGTAATACTGCTTCTATATTCTAATATAATTTTGTTTCCTTACACAAAATCTAGTTCCTTTGCTTCAGATGGTAACACCTTGAGAGAGACAAAGTAATTGTTAATCCAAAAAAGTGAAAACTTTTAGGTAATATTTAAGAAAAATTAGTTATGACGGGTTGTATTTTCTGCAAATCCCTACAACAATTTCATTCACCCCACATGCTCCACTTATCCTTTGACTTTGACAGCTCCTTCTGTCAAAGCAGAGGTGGCTATGAGGGAGGTGACCGTTATGCAGACCTCTGAGGTTAGATGCCAGAAGACTACACAAGTTCTCACTGGTTTTCTTCAGACACTTGCTTTGGGGCTCAGCCACCTCGCCATAAGAAAGAGGAACACAGGCCCCCAGAACCTAGCTCCAGCTGAGCTCCCGGCTGACAGCCAGGGCCAGCTTGGCCAGTGATTGAACTCTGTGATAAGCTGTCTCAAACAGGGATGCTCACCCGCATGAAGCTGCTCAGCAGATGTCAAGAGAAACAGAGAAGAGCCGATCCTGCCAGGCTCTCAGTTCAGTTCAGTTCAGTGGCTCAGTCGTGTCTGACTCTTTGCCACGCCAGGTCTCCCCTTCCATCAACAACTCCCGGAGTTTACTCAAACTCATGTCCACTCTTCAGTTCAGTTCAGTCCAATCGCTTATGTCCACTCTACCCAAAGGCAAAATCCTAAGCAACAAGAATGATTGCTGTTTTAAGCCACTGAGTTTAGAGCTGGTATGTAACACTTATAGAAAATTGATACACTTAATTGTTTTACAGGCCTTCACAAGTGGTGGTGTCCAACAATCCACTTTCCCAAAACTATTGCAAATGAAAAAAAAAAAAAGAAGTGTCTAGCTTTTGATAATGGGTGTAATAGGTGGAAGGAAGAATGAGAAAGTGCCCTCATTGTCCTCACTGTCCATCAGAGGACCCTGGGAAGTTCATAGGTGAGTGTGCTACCCTCGATTAATGGCTTATTATCAGGATGGTACCCTAATATAAAATTGGCACCTCCTGACTAGCTATGGTCTCCAGATAGAAAAGAGAAACAAGAACCTCACCCTATCACTCACTCCATCAGGACCAACAAAGTTTCTTTGTAGGAGCCCAAGACCATTGCTCCTCTCTCTCTGAATAGTTTTCAGAGGTTTGTAGGATCATTTGCTTAAAGTGTTCCCTCAATTTTTTGCTAACTTTCTTTCTCAGTCTGAGTAAGTGAGTGGGAGTTCCTTAAGGACAGGAAGAAGTTAAAATATAAACAGAGCTGTATCTAAATACAGGACTGAAAATGACAAGAGGGAAAAAAAAGATATCAGTGGATTTACAGGCTAAGAGGCAAAGCTGATTTTGAATGAATAGACTTAATTATCTGATTCTAGATTATTATTAACCTCACATAAGATAAATCATTTATTAATGTGACATACTTCCTGCAGAATATTGGTGAAAATATAGTTGATATTTTTGTCTCTCCATAAAGATTAAACTTCCCATCTTCCCAAGCACACTGGCCCCAATTTTCTTAAAAAGGAGTCTTTGGGATCAATTAGATGTCAATTTACTGAGAACTAGAAGGTTTTTAAAGCCTTATGTTAGTTATTCATTTGAGGAAAAGGCTAATCAGATGTAGATTAATCTGACTTCAATTTTTGACATTGATACATTCAATTTTATGCATCTCTACCACCCATTGACCTATGTCAATAAACAAAATAAAAATATCACAAACTATCCAAATCAACCCCCTTTTGAATATCACATCAGAAAATGAACTAGTCTAATTAGAGGAGCTTTTAATATATTAGCCCACTATATTTCCTCAATAGATTTCATTGGTGGAGTTAAAATGAATAAGTATTTAATGGGAAAATCATTGATGCTGTAACCCAAGAAGTGGGTATCATCATGGGAATTATGACTGTCATAATGACCATGGTAATTATGGTGATCCGTCAATTATGTATGAGAAAAAATATATGTTAAAGGCATTGCCTTTTCATTATAAGTATAGTGACCACCCTAGTTGAAGCGGTGCTCAGTTATCACTGGACCACAGCAGCTACACTGATAACCTCCTGCTTCCACCACTGCTTTGCTCCAATCCTCTCTTCAGTACAATTATCTCCAGTGCAGATTACGTTATCTTAGCAGCACCTCAGGTCAGTGGACTCAGGATAAATAGAAAATAAATTTTAGATAACCCTTTTATGTAAAAAAGATAGATATTTACTTTTATTAACCTCCAATTACTTAATTACTTCATTTGATGGATTCAGTACCTATATAACTTAAAATTGGCAGATTCAAATTCCCAATCTAGCAATTGGAGTGGAGATGAATGGAAAATGAAACATACCTCCTGAAATTTTTATAGGGATTACTCAGTCATAATTTTGGCTTACTTCTCAAAACTTACACTGTTGTTTCTGTAATTGGATGATCCCCTCTGAAGAAAATTGAAGTTTTTAACATTTTTGCTAACTCTTTATAGTTTTTAAAATAAATTTTTAAAATATTTTCTTTAACTTGTGATGTCTTCTTATGAATATATTTGCTATATTATTGCCAATTGGTAAAATACTTTTATAAAATCATTCAGATCATAACATCATTATTGTTGAAAAACTGCAAATATAGTTTATAGATCATTACATTTGTAATTATTTTACCCATCACCATTTTTCTTTTTCCTGCATTGAGCTCTTCAATATTCAAGTGAGTGCTCTAGTGACAGTGGTGGGCAAAAATGTTTTGTGCTTTCTCGATTCAAATAAACCCCAAGCAGTAAATGACAAGCTATTTTGTTAGCAAAGATTAACAATGAGCGATGTCTGAAAAATGACCTGTACATACACAGTCACAGGCAGTGCTGATAGTATTTCAAACAGTATTTTTTCTAAAAAAAAAAAAAATATATATATATATATATATATATATATACCATTACTTTGGTACGGTCTGAGCACATCCAGTATCTTTATTCTCCCAATTTTTCTATCATTTCTTCTATTCAAAACTGATGTAAAATGCAAGACATTTTCTCTGACTGATACCCATTGGGAACCAAGTGTTTTGTTAATTATTATAAAAAACATTGTTGCAGTTACAATGCATATGTGGTTTATTGCAAGAGGAAGAAGCCAAGTTATGACTAGGACAGCATAGAGTCCTATGGCTAGGACAAAGGGTGAGGGGCTACAGACTAAAAATAATTTTACCTAAAGCCCACATCCCAGAATTACATGGTTAGATAGCATGTTATTTCTTTACAGCACAATAGCAAACTGAAATGGTATATACATTTCTTTTTTTTCTTCAAATGCTCTGTACAGTCAAGTTTGTTTCTACAAAATAACTCAAAATGACACAAAGTGTTCATCAGTTAACACAGATGTAAGGATTATAGAATCAGAAGTAGCATTGCATGTAGTTAAGCGCGTGGTTGTGGGGATGACTACTTGGGTTCAAATTCTGCCTCCTCCATTAACTGATTAGCATGCAAAGATTTGGAGATACTTGTCCACAAAGCATCAGAAGAGAGATTTTAAATACAAACTATGTCATGTGGAACCATTGCTTAAAAACTTTCAATGGGTTCCTACTCCACACAGTGGAATCCAAAATCCTTACAACGGTCTGTGGGATCTTGAGTGAGATGAACTCTGGCTGTATATTCAAGGCCTGCTCCTCCCCGCCACCCAGCCCCTTACTCACACCTGTGCTCCCAGGTCTATCAGTTCTTACATTGTTCCAAACAGTTTTCCATTTTATTGCATTGGCCTTTCACCTGTTTGAATTCTTGTCCTCACATTCTTCACACAGTTGCCCCTCATCTTTTAAACTGGGAGTAGTAAATGTTCCCTTATTAATGATAACATTTCTAATACCATAGCTAACATAGATCCCTCACTAGTTTCATCCTGTTATTGTCTATTCGGTTCAGTTCAGTCGCTCAGTCGTGTCCGACTTTTTGCAACCCCATGGACCACAGCATACCAGGCCTCCCTGTCCATCACCAACTCCGGGAGTTTACTCAAACTCATCTCCACTGAGTCGATGATGCCATCCAACCATCTCATCCTCTGTCGTTCCCTCCTCCTCCTGCTTTCAATCTTTCCCAGCACTGGGGTCTTTTCAAATGAGTCAATCTCTTTCAGCATCAGGTGGCCAAAGTATTGGAGTTTCAGTCTCAGCATCAGTCCTTCCAATGAACACTGAGGACTGATCTCCTTTAGGATGGACTGGTTGGATCTCCTTGCAGTCCAAGGGACTCTCAAGAATCTTCTCCAACACCACAGTTCAAAAGCATCAGTTCTTCGGTGCTCAGCTTTCTTTATAGTCCAGCTCTCACGTCCATACATGACCACTGGAAAAGCCATAGCCTTGACTAGACCGACCTTTGGTGGCAAAGTAATGTCTCTGCTTTTCAATATGCTGCCTAGGTTGGTCATAACTTTCCTGCCAAGGTTGGTCCTAGCTTTCCTTCCAAGGAGTAAGCATCTTTTAATTTCATGGCTGCAATCACCATCTGCAGTGATTTTTGAGCCCCCCCAAAATAAAGTCAGCCACTGTTTCCACTGTTTCCCCATCTATTTCCCATGAAGTGATGGGACCAGATGCCATGATCTTAGTTTTCTGAATGTTGAGCTTTAAGCCAACTTTTTCACTCTCCTCATTCACTTTCATCAAGAGGCTCTTTAGTTCTTCTTCACTTTCTGCCATAAGGGTGGTGTCATCTGCATATCTGAGGTTATTGGTATTTCTCCAGGCAATCTTGATTCCAGCTTGTGCTTCCTCCAGCCCAGCGTTTCTCATGATGTACTCTGCATATAAGTTCAATAAGCAGGGTGACAATATACAGCCTTGGTGTACTCCTCTTCCTGTTTGGAACCAGTCTGTTGTTGTCTATAAAATGTATTGAAATTTGCAATCATTTCCTTTGGCTCTGTGTTTTGTCTGTGTTCTATACCAGATGGAAAGCTCTTTAGCACAGAGGCTATGAGTGACTACGTGTCAGTCTTCTCTGATCCCAATGCTTCTCTCAGCATCTGGCCCCCTGTGATGGCCACTAAATAATGGTGGAATGAGTGTGTGGCCTGTACAGCAGTTCAATTTCCAAAAACATCACTATCCTATATAATCAAAAGTTCACTGTGTGCCAGGACATGTAACACTTGCTACATGTTCTACATACACTATGTCATTAATTTTTACAAAACAGCCTGAAGTAAGTATTGGGCTGGCCAAAATGTTCACTTGGGTTTTTCAGTAACATCTTATCCGAAATGAGTGTTTTGGCCAGCCGAATACTATTATTTCAATAATAATACTACTCAAGTGATAAGTAATTTCCCTGGTCACACAACTACTTAATGGAGAAAGCAGAGTTAGAACTCAGGCAGTCCTTCCCACCATCCACGCTTCACTATAACCAGATAACAACAATTGGGCAGTTACTATTTCCAGCCCCCTTAAGTATGCTCAGTAATTTTTAGTTGTTTTGTATAAATAAATCTGACTATATAAAGTATTTGAAGGAAAAACGTGTTTGCCATTTCAATCTGCTATTGTCTTGGAGGGAAAATGACCACTGATAGCACAGGTGGCATCCTTCTCATTTTGCTCCCCCTTCTCCCCTTGTAGGTCTCTCCATTCTTGATGGATAAGTTGGCTTTGTCTTGCACCCAATCATGTAATAAATCTTATAAAATGTCTTGTACTTCAAATCAGTTTTAAATACAACCAACGATAGAAAACTGAGGAGAACAAAAATATAAGATATGTTACACATCATGTTGAAGAAATGATGGATCAAAAAAAAGAATTCTCTTTAAAATATTACCAGCACTACTTCTGACTGTGTATACACAGGTCCTTTTATAAATATAAATTACTTGATTTTAATCCTTGCTTTAAAAAATAGCTTGTCATCCCTAGCTTGAATTTTATTTGAACTGACAAAGCACAAAATATGCTTGCCCATCACTGTCACTATAGCCCTTTACTTGAGTCTGGAAAAGCATAATGGAATAAGAGGGATAATGATGGAATAAGAAGAGTGTAAATACAAGGATCTGTAAATTGTATTTGCAGTTCTTATCAATAATGGTGGCTCAAATGGTGGCTTCAAAAAAGGTCTACAAGCAATAAATGCTGGAGAGGGTGTGGAGAAAAGGGAACCCTCTTACACTGTTGGTGGGAATGCAAACTAGTACAGCCACTATGGAAAACAGTGTGGAGATTCCTTAAAAAACTGGAAATAGAACTGCCATATGACCCAGCAATCCCACTTCTGGGCATACACACTGAGGAAACCAGATCTGAAAGAGACACGTGCACCCCAATGTTCATCGCAGCACTGTTTATAATAGCCAGGACATGGAAGCAACCTAGATGCCCATCAGCAGATGAATGGATAAGGAAGCTGTGGTACATATACACCATGGAATATTACTCAGCCGTCAAAAAGAATTCATTTGAACCAGTCCTAATGAGATGGATGAAACTGGAGCCCCTTATACAGAGTGAAGTAAGCCAGAAAGATAAAGAACATTATAGCATACTAACACATATATATGGAATTTAGAAAGGTGATAACGATAACCCTATATGCAAAACAGAAAAAGAGACACAGAAATACAGAACAGACTTTTGAACTTTGTGGGAGAATGTGAGGGTGGGATATTTCAAAAGAACAGCATGTATACTATCTATGGTGAAACAGATCACCAGCCCAGGTGGGATGCATGAGACAAATGCTCGGGCCTGGTACACTGGGAAGACCCAGAGGAATCGGGTGGAGAGGGAGGTGGGAGGGGGGATCGGGATGGGGAATAAGTGTAAATCTATGGCTGATTCATATCAATGTATGACAAAACCCACTGAAATGTTGTGAAGTAATTAGCCTCCAACTAATAAAAAAATTAAAAAAAAAAAAAGGCACTTTTTTCAAATGACAAGTAATATGTAAATTACATGTTAATTGGAAGACATCCCAAGTTAAACAAAATAAATATTGTTTTTTAAAATTTCATTTTGAAAATTGTAAAGACCAACCATAAGTGCCTTAACATTTAGTTTGATTTGGAAGAGGTCACCTGATTAGAAAATTTTAATTATACAAATTTGGGGAGGTAAGTCAAAACCATGACTGAGCAATCCCTATAGAAGATTTTGTGAATATGTTCCCTCTCCCAAATATCTCCATTTTAAATGGTAGATTGTTGGCAAGATCCTCCATTTCAGCTCACAAAGGATCAACAGCATGGCTTAATTTGGTTTTATCCATCTGTTTATCATCTCAGCATCTAATAAACATCTATTTGGCTGCAGGAACTGCTTCTCTAGGACTCATAAACCTATACCCTTGACTATGAATATGCAAGATATTAAAAGTAAAATTCAACCAGGTACCAATAGACAATACATGAGAATTTCCAAAATGAGTTTTCAGATCTTTATAAGCAGGTGTTAAAAGGCAACTCTTTGAATCAATTCTAGAACCTTTGGGTTCCTCAGCTACATAAAATTTATAAAAAAGGATTGGCAAGTTAAATAAGATAGGATTTGGTAATATATATTTGAAAGCAATTTTTTCCAGAAAGAGCTGTTATACTCTGATTTTCTCACCACCTTGAAGCAAGTTCTCATCTCAATCCTAGTAGGGGTACCCCCACAAAGGACAGATCCAAGACAGGAGGTCTTGGGAAGGTCCAAGACATGCTACTTTGTTGCACAAAGAGGAGAGGGCTGGTACTTTGCAACCAGCCTGCTTCTAAAAGTTGGAGAGAACAAGGGATGTACAGGTATCTCCTACAGATAGTTGGAGACCATCTGTAAAAGGGAAGAAACAGCCTGGGTTCATAATGGATCTTGTCCAGTTGTATCACCACAAGGGATGCACAGATTCTAGGAGCAAAAGACTAAGTGGGGAGAGGCTTGCATTTCTAGGAATGCTTAATTGAGAGAAAACTGTCATCAATAAAATGATGCATCTGCTTACCCAGGTCGCATGAACTTTAGTTGGAAAGAAAATCCACAAACTATTTGGGAGTCCCTGGCAGCATCACACACTCTCAAACAAGAATCAGCTTTAAACATCTTTGAGGCCCAAAGACCATAAAAACAACTTACAACTGTACCATTTAAATATAAGATTTCACTTTCCTTTACTGCTTTACACTCACCCTTTCCCAGCTCTGTAGGTATCAGAATGTGCCCAACATAGTCAGGTAAGTGTAGAAAAGAACCAATAGAAAATTATACAAGAAGCTCCTTAGCCTCTCTTTCCTATACCAGCTTCCATTCTCCCTAAAGTTCTCAGGGAAGAAGGAGAAGTTATAATGCTCAATAAAATTCAGAGTTCTCATTTATATCTTGGATTGGACATTCTAATCTCTGTGAAAAAGTGAGCATAAAGGCATTAGTGTGGAAGTTTTCATCCAAGGACAGAGAAAGATCACCTTAACTTGAATACATTTGAAAAGGATACTGGGAAAATAGATATAATGCAGTATTTTGATGATATCAATTGTTGCCCTTTACCATCATACTGGTTTCACATGCATTACCACTTAAGAAATCTGCTTCAATTCCCAGCTGTCTAGAGAGGCAGAGCAAAACCAGGTCTATGCACAGAGGTCTGTTCCACAGCAAGTATAGATATGGCTGGAAACACTGACTGAATTGAACTACAAAATCATTTGTAAAATTAAGGAAGTATTGAATTTAGATTTTCTATATTTGCTAGTCTTTTCTTAAAGCTTCCAGTCTGTTACCTTTTCCATAGAGTTTAGCTATTATATCTGTGTAATTACAGGCTGGATTAACCTATCTATAAATAATGTTGGTTATGAGTTTATTAGGACTTCCTTCCTTGTGGCTCAGATGGTAAAGTATCTGCCTGCATTGCAGGAGACCCGAGTTTGATCCCTGGATCAAGAAGATCCCTGGGAGAAGGGAATGCCCACTCCAGTATTCCTGCCTGGAGAATTCCATGGACAGAGGAGCTGTCGTCCGTGGAGTCACAGAGTTGGACATAAATGCTTATCGAAAAGAATTAATGAGTATATGGTAGATTTAGTCCTGGGTCCTGACATTAGCTTGCAGTGTGACCCTTTCAAGTGTCCTAATCTTTCCATCTAATCTCAGTTGTCTAATCTTAGTTCACTTATCTCAGTATATGTACGTATCTTCCTTGCACTCCTATAAGGTGAATGTGCAGTTATAATAATAATAATAAGGCATTTTAGAAAAATTCAAAACTTTATGCAAACACTGGAAAAATATGGGAATTAAGATGGCTATTATAAAATTGTGATGAACACTGATTTATTTAAATATTCCAGAAAACAACAACACTGGAGAGAGAAGTTTAAAACTAGTCACACACCACTCCCACACTTCATTTCTCTCTTTATTCAAATGGCATATCTTGTACAGAGGTTCAACAAAAATCCTTTGCCAGCAATTTCACAATTTCACAGTTCTTATAATTGTGTGTTGATTTCATTTAATCTACCCAGGTTAATATAAAAACAAATGATTATTTTTTATCGTTAACTAACAAAAAGTACTAACAAAGAGGAAATATTTGCTCTAAATGTTGAAAGGGAGACAATTTCATCTTAAGTTAGAAACTGTTGCCCAAGTGTTGTTATATTTTACTCTGGTTTTTTTAAGTGACATCAGCTATTTTCTGGAATTATCATAATATATGAGGCTAAAATACATTGTAACATTTATTATGTCAGTGGATTTTTGATCACTGCTTATACAGAAATCAAAACAAGAAAATGTCTTTAAAGAATAAAATTGAATAATTCAGTTTCCAGAGTGGGTGTGGGATTAACATAGTATTACATGCACAAAATTTTCTCACTTGACTTATTAAATACTAATCTTCTAGATTTTTCTTTCATGTATAATTTTCTCTTGTCAATTGACCTATTTACAAGTTCAAAATCCCTACAGTGGCTCACAAGCTCAATTACATTTTTATCTGTTTTTTTTTCACTTTCTAATAAAAGATTCTTAATAAGATAGGAAATTTACATATTATTTCTTCAGAATTTTGACAGATCTGGGTCTCATATTTTCCTTGTATCTGTGAAATGAAAAATTATTTGAACCAATAAACTAATTTTTCTCTCATCTAATTCCTCCTTTTGTAGCTTATAAAATAAGTTTGTGAGATGTATTTCTTTTCTGTGATTTAGGTCAGCTCTCTCTGGAAGTTGTTGATACTTATTACTATTCCAAGAATAATACAGTCTTTTGGGAGAGCTGTGTTATTTAATAATTGGTCAATATTTTAATTAGTTCTGGAGGAGGCATTTGGCATATTTATGTTGCCTGCTATTACTGGAATTATTGTCTAATACTCTCAAAATTGTAAGCTTTGATATACGAAGTTTATTGGTGGTCTCCTGCGGTTCACCCTCCTCCATTCTCCTGTAAACCTTGTCCCCTAAGAAGAGACTTAATGCAATCCATAAAATGCTTGAGTTGGCAGAACTGTCCCTCTCCTGGGGTCTTGACCGCATGCTAAGAAGATCACTGGGTTCACTTCTCTCTTTCCTGCAAGCAATAATGCCTCTGGCTGCAATTCCCAGAACTAAAACTTGGCATGTGTTAAAGAAAACAAACAAACAACAACAAAAATTCAGTGACACTTGTTAAAAACGTGGTGAGGCAAATTTGATTCAGGACCACTATGAGAGGTAAAAGGGACCACTGCATTGAGATTTTGCAGTGGAGGAGATAGACTGGGTTCAACTACTAACATAGTGAGAGTAAGTGGAAATTCATAGCCAGTGAGCAGGGTGGGAGTTGGTGGATGGAAAACTATTAAGAGGAAATGTTAAAGAGTAAGGAGTGTTCTGGCTAAACTGACCTAAATAGGATTCTTGCTGAAGGCAGGCCAGAGGAATCAGACATCACCTGGGGAACAGGAGAGAGTAAGGAACCTGATCAGCAACTGAGGGTGATCAGTTATCAAGGGTGGCCGGGGTTTCTAGTTAAAATGACTTAGCAGGGATTGGGGGGTTTACTAAAACTAAGTTTACAAAGAAATGCACAGATGGGCCTAGAAAAAGGTTGAGGACCCTGACCAAGGTTTGGTGAAGCGAGAAATTATTCTCACACACAGAGATAGTGGTCACCATCCCTGTCTCTTGGTAGTGTCTTTGTGTGGTTTTGATATCACCATGATGGTGGCTTCATAAAATGAATTTGGTAGTGTTCCCTCTTCTTCAGTTTTTCAGTATAGTATGAGAAAGATAGGTGTAAGTTTTTTGTATGTTTGGTAGAATTCCTCAGTGAGGCTGTCTGATTCTGAATTTTTGTTTGAAGGAAGATTTTTTTAAATGTTATTTGTCTATTTATTTTGATTATAGATTCTGTTTCACTTCTAGTGATTGGTCTGTTCAAATAATCTGTTTCTTCTTAATTCAGGTTTGTCAGGGTGTGTGTTTCTAGAAATATGTCCCTTTCTTCTAGGTTGTCCAATTTAATAGCATATAACTGTTCATAATATTCTTTTATGATTTTTTGTGTTTCTGTGTTATATCTGTGTATTGGTGTTACTTTTCCTCTTTGATTTCTTATTGCATATATTTGGGTGTTTTCTCTTTTGTCCTTCTGAGGCTGGCCAGAGGTTTGCATTTTTGTTGCCTGTGCTTTGGATGTCATATTCGAGAAATCATTGTTTATGACAATGTCATGAAGTTTTCCCCATATATTTTCTTCTAGAATTTTATAGTTTCTAATCTTATGTTTAAATCTTTCATCCATTTTGAGTTAAATTTTGTGTGTGGTATAGATAAGGATCCTCCTTCATTCTGTTGAATGTGGATATCCAGTTTTCCTAGCAGTATTTGTTTAGGAGACTGTCCTTTCCCATTGTGCAGTGTTGGCACCCTTGTTGAAGATTATCTGATCCATATGCAAGGGTTTATTTCTTGGATATCAGTTCTATTCCATAGATCTGTATATCTGCCTTTACATTTGATCTGCATATATGATAGCACCATAGTCTTTTTTTTATTATTATTATTACAATAGCTTTGTAATATGTTTTTAAATCAGGAAGTTAGAAGCCTCTAGCTTTGTTCTTTTTTCTCAAGATTATTTTGGCTATTTGGGGTCCTTAATTTTAAGATGGCTTTTCCCATACAGGCAAAAAGTACATTAGGATTTTCATGAGGACTGAATTGAATCTGTAGATCACTTTGGGCAGTGTGGACATTTTAACAAAGTTAATAAGTAAGTCTGTGGGCTTCCCTAGTAGCTCAGACAGTAAAGAATCTGGCTGTAATGCAGGAGACCCAGGTTCAATCCCGGGGTTGGGAAGATCCCCTGGAGAAGGAAATGGCAACCCCCTTCCAGTATTCTTGACTGGAGAATTCCATGGACAAAGGAGCCTGGTGAGCTACAGTTCATGGGGTCACAAAGAGTCAACACGACTGAGCAACTAACACACACACATACCCCTGTCTCAAGTATTCACTTTTAAATAAGAAGGTGTGAAATTGAGCCACACTCCTTCTTAAATATGTATATATATATCTATATATATATGTGTGTAATATATATATATATTTTACTAGATTTGTCTTCAGGGCAAGGAAAAGGACTTTTGTAAAATATAAGATGCTATTTTTAAAGTAGCTGTGTTATTCTAACACCCAAATAGTGGACAAAGAGAATAGCTTCTTTGAGTTTAATGCCAAACTGGTCATTATTTGATTGTTCATTGTAATCTGCCTTTAGTAATATTAGGAGGGAAAAGTTATTTTATCTCTTGGTCAACATCAATCCTAATGTCATAAGGCGTGTTACCTTCATTTTTGAGTGGGTCATAATCTAATCACTAATAGTAAAAGTTGTTATTGTAAAATATATACATGAAAAAAAAAAAAGCTGTGTTAAAAAGTAAACCAGCCAGAGATAGGCATGTATTCTAAGAAAATTATTTTCCTCACTTTGCACATAAAGTTCTTTTTCTTTGTTGAAATTACTGGAAGCATATGAATGATTGAGAAGTTTTGATGTATTCAGCTCAATAAAAAGTGGGAAAATGAAATTGTGAACTAATTTAATTGAATATATCATAGTTACTAAGAACCAGAACTCGATCCAATAGCTGAGACAATGAGCAGGATTTAAAAATTATCTCCACACCTTACTGTCAAGGATAGAATGTTTAGAAGAGTTTGAACACTAGATTCTGACCAACCCAGGCCAGAATTTTTGCTTCTTTCTTTTCTCGCTGTACATAATATGCAAAACAACAATTCCTTAATCTCCATGCCTCCGTTTATTCTAGAGGCATCTTGGAAGTCATCAAGGAAAACAGTCATCTGCCCCTAACACATTCCCCCAAAATAATTCCTTTTCAAATATTTTCAAGGTTGCTTCTTGATATAACCATTCCTAAGACTGTGATAAAAAGAAAGCCTTGGAGGAGACAATTTACTGCATTGCTGAGGCTGACAGAGAGACCTAGGATTCAAATTGAAGGTCAGTTATAATTCAAATTGAAGGTCAATAATTTAAAGATTTAGGGACAGATGGCAAAAGGATTTCTGCCTATGAGGAAGATACAGCCCAGCAGAGATAGGATGATGTTATTGAAGACAAAGTGACTCATCAATGAGATACAGAAAATTTGGGGAACTCAGGGAAGACAAGAAGATTAATGGCAACTTAGGGACAGTAACTGAAAAGTACAGTGGAAGAGGGTTTGTTAGAGATGTGGACTATGAAGATTATATTGGATTTCAACTAGGAAAAAGGACAATGATTTTGTTTGGATTTATCACTAATGAGTTTTGTGTGTATTCTTTAGTATGATAGATCTAGCAAACAATTAAACTACAAATCTTTCTCAATTTATGATAGGATTAGCAATGGTAAGTTGAAAATGTTATAATTGGAAGGTTAATTTAGAACCTAACCCACCAAACATCATAGATCAACCTGGCCTACCTCTTTTTTTTTTTTTTGAATGATAATTGCTTTACAGAATTTTCTTGTTTTCTGTCAAATATCAACATGAACCAACCACAGGTACACATATGCCCTACCTTGAATGTGCTCAGAACACTTTAGTCTGATTTTGAGCAAAACTATCTAACACAGAGACTCTTTTATAATAAACTGCTGAATACCTCATGTAATTTATTGATGACTGAAAGTGAGAAACAGAACTGTTGTATGACTGCAGAGTGGTTACAAGTGTATTGGTTGTTTACCCTGATGATCACGTTGCTGACTGGAAGATGCAGCTCTCTGTGGCTCCCAGCACCCCAGAAGAGGATCGGGAGAGAGGGTATACTATGGCCTATGGCTTGGCTGGGAAAATATCAAAGTCAAAACCTGAAGTGCTGTTTGAACTGAATACATATCACCTCATAAGTCAAACCATCCTAAACTGAGGACTGCCCATGCTTCCTCAGGAGATGGTTTGTTAGGTTTAATTAGAAAGAGTATAATTTAAAGTATAATAAATTCAGAGTCTTCACTAGAATGCCCTTGGTACTGAATAGTGCTCATAAATAAGTGATAGCTCAAATATTTGTTTTGTAACCCATGAAATGAAGGTTAAAAGCACAAATTTGATAAGATTCTTATTTACAATGCTTTGTCACATATGAGGATATCACATAATCCTACAGTATGAAATAGTGAGATATTGTCACTAAAACACCCTCGATATTAAGGAAATAGCTACTCATCTATTATTCTATGTAATATTAATAATTATGCTATTGGCTTAGAATTTTAAAATTACATTCTTTCTCTTTATCTATCTCTGTCTCTCTCTCTATATATAAATACATATGTGCTTAAAAGTAAATAAATTATATACATAAATCATGTGTGTAGGATGACATATATGTAGGATTACATATATATGTATATATACATATATTTTGCATGTGTGTGTAATATTTTAGAGTAGAAACAATGTTCTAGTAATGGTTATCTGTGACACAAAGCATTGTCTGGAAACTGAGTGAAACTGACTAGTGACTAGCTCAGATGGGAATGAATGTGGTCACTAGACCATCTCTAGATCTCTAAACTACAGCTGAATGAATTTATTAGCCATCAGAAAATATATCATACTTTTAACTAAGATCAATTGAACAGCTATCAAAAAACTTTTCTCTATTTTTTTCATTATTTTTACCACAAACAATATTTCTGAATGTCTAAAACCTAGTGAAAGTGGTTTTAGGATCAACTGGGTATTAAACGGACTATTTAGAAATTGACATCTCAATTGAATATGGTGGCTGACAGGCATATAATAAGAGATAAACAAAGGAAAATGCATTATCATTATGCTATAATCAAGATTACATCTACTTGTTTCAATCCTGTGTAATACGTCCTTCAAAATCACTACACTGGTTTTGCTTACTGCCTTAATTTCTGCAGTCCTATCTAGACTGAAGATTCAGTCCTGTCAGGGAATATATCTGTGTTTCTTTCAATGTTTTAGCCTTGGTTCCTAGTAAAACATGTAACACATAGTTTCATAAGTAAATTTCTAAATATTCAATAGACTTTAATAGAAATGAACTTCTAAAAACTGAATTTATTACCAGTATTTCAATGAGAGGAAAAGAAAGTGAAGAAATGATAGTGAACTCACAAGAAAAAAGAATCACCTCAGAGAAATCACGGCACAAGTATCAGTATTTTCAGAGTCATATGATTGGGGCAAAAGAAATACAGCAATCTACAAATAGAAGACTCCCATTCTGTGCCTACTTTAAGCCATGCCTAATGCCATACAGAATTTTTAACTACTTTTGAGATATAATTCCTATACCATAAAATTCTTTTATAGTTTAAAAATAAAATTCAGTGGTTTTTAGTATTCACAAACTTATATAAACTCCAATAGTGTGTATTCCCTGAATATTTTTATCACCTACCCAAAACTCTCTTGTGAATTAGCAGTCACTCTTCATACTTTTTTAATTTCAGCCTTGAGTAATTGCTATTCTACTTTCTGCTTCTATGGCTTTACCTATTCTGGGTATTTCATATAAATAGAACCATACAATAATTGGCCTTTTGTGCCTAGCTTCTTTCATTTTAAGTTTTAGGTTCATCCATGTTGTAGCATATATCACTATTTCATTTTTATGGCTAAACAATATTCCATCATATTGATGTACGGCATTTTATCTACTCATCAACTGAACATTTGACTTGTTTCTACTTTTTGGCTCTTATGAATAACACTTCTATAAACAGTCATGTACAAGTTTTTGTGTGAACAATTTGTTTTTATTTCTTTTGACTATATATCTATGAGTGGAACTGCAGGAAAATATGGTAATCTTATGTTTATATTTTTTAGGCATTTCCAAACCAATTTCCAAAGTGGTTGATCTATTTTAACTTCCTACTACCAAAGTATTGGTCCCAATTTCTACTCTTCCTGTCCTAAAATGTTAGTCACTCAGTCATGTCTGACTCTTTGCAACCCCATGGACTGTAGCCCGCCAGGCTCCTCTGTCCATGGAATTCTCCATGCAAGAACACTGGAGTTGGTAGCCATTCCTTTCCCCAAGGGATCTTCCCAACTCAGAGACTGAATCTGGGCCAGTGATACCTTGTGATGTTAATTTGCATTTCCCCAATGATTAATAACGTTGAGCATTTTTCATACAATTGTTAGTCACTTGGATAACTTCTTAAGGTAAACCTATATTTTCAAATACTGTGCCTATTAATTAATTGAGTAGTCTTTTTATAATTGAGTTGTATGCGTTCTTTATATAGTATAGATTGTAGTCCCCTGCATATATTTTATCCCATTATCTGTTGTTTGAAAAATTTTCTTGATAGTACCATTTGAAGGACACATGGCTTGCACTTTTATGAAACCCAATATATCTTTGTTTTTTGCTTGGGCATTTTGGGGTTATATCTAGGAAACCTTTGCCTAATCTATGGTCATAAAAATTAAAATCTATAGTTCATATTTTTAGTAATCTCATTATGTTTTCAGTGCATTTTGAATAGGGTGAAACTGACATATTATTTTGCATGTGAATATCGAGTTGTCTTGGCACTACTTGCTGAAGAAACAACTCTTTCCTTAAGTTATGATTAAGCTATATTGGCATTTTTGTCAAAAATCAGTTGACCTTAAATGCAAAAGTTTATTTCTGAACTCTAAGTGCTATTTCATTGATCTGTGTGTCTGTGCTTATGCTAGTGCCCCACACCCTTAATCATTGTTTTTTGTAGTAATTTTTGAAATTAGATAATATTAGTCCCTCAATTTTATTCTTTTTTCCAAGATAGTTATAGATATCTTGGTTCTGTTGAAATCACATACAATTTTAGGATCAGGTTGTCAATTTTTGCACACACAAAAAAGAAACCTGGACTGTGATGTAGGATGTGTTGGTCAATATGTGGAGTAGTACTATCTGAATATTAAACTTTCCAATTCATGAACATGATGTATTTCTCATTTATTTAGGTTTTTCTGAATTTATTTCAATGACACTTTATGGTTTTAAACGCACAAGTTTTACAAGTTTGTTAAACTTATTCCTAAGTATTTTATTGCTTTTGATGCTACTGTAAATATATTTTACTTTTTTTGTTTGAGTAATCAGCGCTTATGTTTAGAAAGACCACTGATATTTACGTGTAGAAAGACAACTGATATGTGTGACAATATACGTACATTATCTAATATCGTGAAACCTTGTTGAGGTAGTTTATCAGCTTTAAGAGTTTTGTGTGTGAATTTCTTAGGATTTCTGTATACAAGATCATTTATTTGTGAACAAAGAAATTTTTCCTGCTTTTTCAATCTGATGACTTTTATTTATTTTTCCTGCCTAATTGCTCTACTTAGAACTTTCAATATGATGTTAAATAAAGTCGCTATTCTGGTGTTGTATCTGTCTTTCAGAGAAAATCTTTCAGTCTTTCACCGTTAAGGATGACCTTAGCTATGGGTTCCTCATAAATTCCTTTTATTAGCTTGAGAAAGTTTCCTTCTATTTAAAGTTTTGTTGAGGTTGTTTTTAACATAGAAGAGAGTTTGGTTTTTTTCAAATACTTTTTCCTGAATCGAGAGGATTTTGAATTTTGTCTTTATTCTATAAATACAGTATATTGTGTTGTTTAATTTTGTATGCCGAAGCATCCTTGTGCTACTGATCAGTTGATTATGGTACATAATCCTTTGTATATCTGGCTGGATTTGGTTTGCACAGATTTTATTGAGGAGTTTTGAGTTTACATTCCTTAGGGAACCTGTAGTTTTATTTTCTTGTAACACCTTTATCTGCTCAAATGTGACTGGCCTCATAAAATAAGCTAGGAAGAATTTTCTCCTCTTCAGTTTTGGAAGACTTTGTGAAGGGTTAGTGTTAATTCCCCTTCAAACATTCTGTTTGAATGCCACATTCTGTGGCATTCATCAATAAACCCATTTAATTCTCCTCTTTTTGGGAAAATTTTGATGACCAATTCAGTTTGCATTTTTTGATGGTAGTGAGGAGTAGTGAGGTAGTGCGGAGACTAATCGTTTCCTACAGCTGCTGTAATGAAGTAGTAAGAGCTCTGTATTTTAAACAATAGAAATGTATTTCTTCACCTTTCTGAAGGCTAGATGTTTAAAAGCATGCTGTAGGCAGGGCCACTCTTCCTTGTCTCTTCCTCACTTCTAGAGGCTGGTTGCCAGCAATCTTTGGTGTTCTTCAGCTTGTAGCTTCATCTCTCTAAGGTCTGCCTCCATCTTCACATGACCTTCCTTCCTCCATGTGTCTCAGTGTTCAAATCTCCTTCTACCTATGTGGACACTGTTTATTGGATTTAGGTTTCATCCTAATCCATTATGGCCACATCTTAACTTTGATTCCATCTGCAAAGATTCTGTTTCTAACTCAGTTCACGTTTACAGGTGGATCTAAATCTTGGGATGGATACAGTTCAACCAAGTGTGCCTATAGCCTCCCTAAATTCACATCCTTCCAGTATATGTGTACAAAATACATTCATCACACCCCAACATTCCCCAAAGCCTTACTGCATTGTAACATCAACTCTAAGTCTGAAGTCTCACCTGATTTTGATAAACTCAGAGTCCAAGTTATCATCTAAATCAAGTGTGAGTGAGATTTTGGGTATGATCCATTCATCCTGAAGCAAAATTCTTCTCCATTTTTGGACCAATGAAATTCAGAAACAAGTTATCTGTTTATAAAAGCAATGGTGAAACATGCATAGACAGAACAGACATTCACATTCTAAAAGGAGGAAATTGGAAGGAATAAAGGGTAACCTGTCCCAAACAAGTCTGAAAATCAGCAGAGGAAATTCCATTAGATTTCAAGTCCTGAAAATAATTCTCTTTGGGTCCCAAGGAGTAGCCCCATGCTCTGGCAATGGCAGCAGCCCACCCACTTCAACACTCTGAGATGGTACTGCCCTCTCAACTGTGAAGGTGTTGGTTGTCCCACCTCTTTGCATATGGAAACAACTGGAGCCCTCTTCTCGGGATCTATAGAGGCAGACATGGCTTCATCCTCTCAACCTGCTTTCTTATTATGGACTTTTGGAAGTTTAATAGCATTCATTTATTTTGTTTTGTCTCTATATCCTTCAGTCCAAGTCTGCAGTGTTTCTGTTGACATATATATCCTTCTCAAAAACTCTGTGTCTAATGTAGATGTAAAGTCAAAAGGATCCACACCAACTCTATGCTGGCTTCTGCTGAGATGGTTGATTAGTAGGAAATGATTAATATCTTCAGCAAAATATTTTCTGATCCTATCCTTGGCGTTCTCCCCAGAGCATGCTTTAGTATCTGTAGTTATATGGATAGACTGAGAATTTTCCAAACGACTTAGTTCTGGTTCCTTTTTAAGTATTTGTCCCTCCATCTCTTTCCTCTCACATATTACTATTAGTAGCAAGGAGACACTAGACTGTACCACACACACTGCTTATACATATCAAAGTTCATTGTTTACAAGTTATATTTTCTGTCCAACATTAGAACACAGTGTGGTCAAGTTGCCTGCCACTTGTAACAAGAATCATCTTTCTTTCAGTTTCCTGTAATATATTCCTCATTTCCATCTGAGATCTCAAGAAAAAGCTTTAACCTCCATATTTTTACCAAAAGTCTCTTCAACACTATCTAGGCTTTCTCTTCAAAAGTCTTTCAGCCTCAATACATTATTCAATTCCCTTGCCTCATAGCAGCATATTCACTTTCGGTGCCAAAATTTGTGTTACTTTCTCAGAGCTGCTGTAACAAAATATCCACTTATTTTTCTTTTGGTTTCTTACAGTGGAATGTTAGATTATAAATTTGAGGTCTTCCTTTTTTAATATATCCTCTTATACTACAAATTTCCCTTGAAGCATTGTGTCATCTGCATTCCATAAGCTCTGGTATATTGTGTTTGTTTTCATTTATATTTAAGAGTATTTTCTAATTTATCTTCTTTGAACCATTGAGTATTAGTGAGAATATGTGTTTAATGGTCCCACATAGTGAATTTCCAAACTTTCCTTCTATAATAGATTTCTAATTTCATTTTGTTTTGCTTAGGGAACATAATATGTATGATTACAATCCATTTAATTATACGGAAACTTGTTTTATGGCTCAGCACATGGTCTACCCTGGGGAATGACTCTTCTGAACTTGAAGAGAATCAGTATTCTACAATGGTTGTGCTTGTCTTAGATTTTTCAGGTGGCTGTAACAAAATGCCACACGTTTGGTATTAATAGCTTATAAATTACATAAATTTATCACTCATAGTTCTGGAGGCTAGAAAGTCCAAGATCAAGGCTCCAGCATGGTTGAGTTTGGGATGAGAGCTCATTTTTAGTGCAGAGCATGCTCCTTCTTCTCTGTCCTCACATGTGGAAGGGTTAGGAATCCCTGTGAGTTTCTTCTATAAGGTACAAATCTCATTCATCAGGGTTATATCCTCAAATTTAAGCATTTCCTAAAAGTCCATCTCATAACACCTTCTTCTTTGGGGCTCATAATTTGAGGATATGACTTTAGAGGGAACAAACATTCAGATCACAGCTGTACTCTATAGATACTTACCCAGTCTAGTTGGTTTTTAGTGTCTTTCTATGTCCTGTTACCTTCTTGATCTTCTGTTTTATTTGGCTCTCCTTTACTGAAGGTGAAGCATTAAAGCTTCCAACTTTTGATGTTCTTTCCTCAGTCATATATTGTTCTCATATTTTTATAGCCAATCATTCATGGATTACTTTAGTTCTTTCAATATATTTAAAATACAGAGAGAACACATACATTTGGGAAATAAGAAATGATTCTTATTAAGTCTTTTACTGTTGCATTCCTGACTTTTTGAGATAAAATCAGAATAGGTAGGCAACAAATACATTTTTCAGTAAATTCTGTGTCTTAGCTTTATTAAGGATAATTTTTGCTGCTGCTGCTCCCCTGTCCATGGAATTTTCTAGGCAAGACTACTGCAGTGGGTTGCCATTTCCTTCTCCAAGGATAATTACTAGTGATTGGTTATTTTTTCCTGTGTATGGGCCATGCTTTCTTGTTTCTTTATATGTCTTACAATTTTTTTGTTGAAAACTGAGTGTTTTAAATAATACAATGTGAATACTCTGGATATCAGATTTTCATCCATTCCTTTAAATATGCTGTTTTTGCTGCTTGTTATTTTTATTTTTGTTCCTGTTTATTTGCTTAATGACTTTGCTGATTTAACTTTGTAAAGTCTATGTACTCTGTCTTCTGTGGCCACTATAGTTTCTGGTCAGATAGCCTGCGTGTCTGCTCAGTCACTAAGTCATGTTTGACTTTTTATGACCCCATGGACTGCAGCCCACCAGGCTCCCCTGTCCATGAAGTTTTTCAGGCAAGAATACCAAAGTGGGTTCCCATTTCCTTCTCCAGGGGATCTTCCTGATTCAGGGATCAAACCCACATATCCTACATTGGCAGATGGATTCTTTATCACTGTGCCACCTGTGAGGTCAGGTCAGTTGATGTCAGGTCAGTTGATGATCACCAGATACTTCCCTAAATGCCTAGAATGAATAAAAATCCCCACGATTATTTGCCAGGGGGCTCTGTGTGCATGTTGGGACATACCACGAATGTTCAAGGAGGCAGTTTATAACTCTGCCTTCTTGTTCATGCAGAACTTCAAGGTCATCCAGAGGTGAGGACTTAGGGCCTTCTCAGGTCTTTCTTGAGCTTGTGCCTATACCTTTTTATAATCATGGACTATTAAATTCTTGGGAATGTTTACAAAGTCAGAACTTGACAAAGCTTCTATGGCCATCTCATTTCTCAGATTTTCTTCTCTCTCTCTCTCTCTCTTTCTGTCTTTTTGTTGTTGCTCCTGCAAAGTTAAACCATTGCTACTGTTTTTGACAATTATTTTAGAAGAAAAAGCTGTTCACATTAGGTAGGCTTTATATCTTGTCAAGTAAAGGACCCTCTTGCAGATGGAGCTTTCTGGGGAAATTCTAAATAGGTCAAATAATGGCATGTCCCTAGGAACAGAGCTTTGTAAGAGCCTCAACCCACTTTTTTGGAGGAGCATCAACTCAGTTCTCCCTGAGGGGAGAACCCCTAAAACCCCTGAGGGGGTTTTCTGTAATTATGGAGCTATTAGTTTTCAAGTCTACCCCTGAGTCAGGTAATAGCAGATGTGAATAGAGAGAGTTAAAACACCACAATGCTTGTTATTGTTACTGATACACAGCCATTTTTTCTGGAGTAAGTGTTTCATGTATTGTTGTAAGAATATGACTAATTTTCAGATTTCTCAAAAAGTTGATATTTACAATTTTTGCCAATGTTCTCTGATTTTATGAAATAGAGAAATTTTGAAAGTCCTTACTCCATCATTCTGACATTTTCTCCCCACCATGTTCTTTTGATTGCATAGGTGTTACTGTTCAATAATGTTGTCAGTATTTTCTTTTAGATGCTGAAAGAAAAGTGGAGAGTTGTTCACAATGCTATGAAAGTCATATTTTAAAATATCTCCTTTCTTTAATAAATATGTAATTAAATTTATCATCTCACAGACTAATCATTCATTTCATTTAAGAAAGAGCTGGAATGGCCTTATCTATACAGAAATGATATAGGTAAAAGCGGAAAGTACACGAATGCTTGCCAGGACATGCTATGGTCTTGATTTATTTATGTATTCTAAAAAATTTGTAGAAATAGTATCTTTCAAAATAAAAATTTTAAAAATAATCTTTTTAAAGGAAAATTTGTTTACACTGAGATAGCATTAATCTGAATTTACACTTGATAGCATTAATCTAAATTGCTGTATCTATAATTTTTTGGACTGTAAAATGAATATGCCATGTGCATCTGTTTTAGAAACTGCATTATAAATATAACATGGTTTTCAAATATATCATTATTAAGTTTATTTGTATTATTAAAATAGAGGCTAGTTTAGATGCTATCATTTACGGTATCAGGATCTTGGCATAGGTATGCATACCATGGTAGAGGCTGGTGATAAAGGTCAAGCTGGCAGTGTATAGGCGCATAGCGGGAGAGGCACACCTCAAGTGCACGTAGAGGTGGGAGTCAGCCATGGGGATCTAGGCTGGCATCTTGTACCCATGCAGCCACAGAAGCCAGAGATTCACTGGCTCTGATGGTGGTGGCAAGAAGGGAGTGGGGAGGGAATTGGATACCTGGTGTTGGTGAACATGAATACATCTAAGGCAAAGCATGGTGAATCCACAGTGGGGGGCCAGTATGGCTTGCTGCCCATTGGTTACTTCAGTAGAAAAAGCTACTAAAACCACCTGTGGAGCTCCTCACTACAGCTACTCCTGCTCCACAGCCGATACTGATAGCCCCTGCTCTTCTTTTTTGCTTCTAGACATCTCTATATGTACGACCGATGTGCTGGTCTCTGAGTGGGCTGAAACCAAAGCAGGCCCTTTGTTTGCTATCCCAAAATATTGGGAAGCTGCTCACTCACTCCTTTCTCTTTCCAGGTCAGAGGAGCTCTTTCTGGATAGGGCGTTTCCTTTTGGCACTGAGCCGTGCTGGCCTGAGAAATGAGATGGAGCGGACAAAAAGAAGCTGTTCTTCTTTCACTTTTGGCTTGATTATTCTCAGAGTTTGTTTTTGTTTTTGTTTTTGTTTTTTCTAGTGTGCAACAACCTCAGATATGCAGATGATACCACTCTAATGGCAGAAAGCGAAGAGGAACTAAAGAACCTCGTGATGAGGGTGAAAGGGAAGAGTGAAAAGCTGGCTTAAAACTCAATATTAAAAAAAAAAAAAAAAAAAAAAAACCTAGGATCACGGCATCCGGTCCCATCATTTCATGGCAAATAGAAAGGGAAAAGGTGGAAGCAGTGACAGATATGCTTTTCTTGGACTCTAAAATCACTGCAGATGGCGACTGCAGCCATGAAATTAGAAGATGATTGCTTCTTGAAAGGAAAGCTATGACAAACCTAAACAGTGTATTAAAAAACAGACATCACTTCACTGACAAAGGTCCATATAGTCAAGGCTATGGTCTTTCCAGTAATCATGTATGGATGTGAGAGTTGGACCATAAAGAAGGCAGGCACTGAAGAATTGGTGCTTTCGAACTGTGGTGCTGAAGAAGACTCTTCAGAGTCCCTTGGACAGTGAGGATATCAAACAAGTCAACCCTAAAGGAAATCGACTCTGAATATTCATGAAAGGACTGAAATTGAAGTTCCAATACTTTGACCACCTAATGCAAACATCCGACTCTTTGGAAAAGATCCTGATGCTGGGAGAGATTGAAGGCAGAAGGAGAAGAGGGCAACAGAGAATGAGATGGTTTAATAGCATCATGGGCAAACTCCAGCAGGTGGTGAAGGACAGGGAGGCCTGGAGTGCTGCAGTTCATGGGGTTGCAAAAGAGTTGGACACAAGTTGGCGAGTTAACAACAAAAATGCTGCTGAAGTTTCTGCTAAGTCCTTCCAGAGCTCATCAGAAATAAGAATTGAATATCATTACTTGGATTTACCACATAGAAGGTTGATGGTTTACCACTGGTGAAGTTTTGTTGTAAGTTTTGATATCAGGACAAATTTTTGAACTTTTCTTGAATAAGAAGAACTACCCTCATTCATTATTGTTAAACACTGACTGGCTTTAGAAAGAAGTTTCTGTTGTAGATGGTAATACTTAGTGAATCAGTCTAAAATTTCAAGGTAAAACATAACATATATGAAATTTATATTGGTTTACTATCATTTCCATAAAAACTAGTGTTTGAAATACAAGTAATGTCAACAGACTTATAACTTTCCCATGTTGACAAGAGTTAAAACAGAAAGTAAAATTATCATTATCACACAAATTTTCAGCACTCAATCTACAAATTTCCATGTTTAAACTACATTAATAGTTTTGACAAGTGTGCTTCAAACTATATATCAAGTGAAAAAAATTTATATTTCAATTTTTCTGATGAAAAATCATGAAATGACAATGTTAAATCCACTAAAGCAGATGATGTTACTATTGATACTACTGATTCAACACCACACAATAGACTGAAATAGTTTCCACATAGTGCATGCTGATAATAATATAATAAATAAACACACCTTTAAATAACTTACACTTTCCCAATGAGTCTTTTTATGTTTCACATATACTTTTACCATCATCAGTTATAACATATCATAGCGGGTTCCACAGGCTTCAATGAATTAGTGTTTTATCAACTTCTTTGAAAATACTCTTACCTGTGGTAATTCCACGCAGACTATCAATAATGGCTAATCCTTCAATCACTTCAAATTCAGTATTGATTCCTGGAAAAAAGCAAAATTTGTTAACTCATCAATAGTCACGGAAGACAACTCAAAATGTTCCAGCTTCTCTTTAATTGACTACTGATTTGCTCCTAATATTCAAAGCCCTTCAATTTTTTTTTTTCACAGAAAGGCAAATAGCTTTTAACAATTTTGTTTCTTTCTAGACACATTTCTTTTTCTATAGTAATCAAAGATGATATAATTAATCCACAATTGGTAAACTGTTTTCTTTGCTTGGCTAACAAATGAGTCACTTAGACACTTTAGTTGTGGTCATATTTACATTTTTGTGAAGAAATTCTGTTGTGATAAGACATTGTGTTAGATTTTCTAGTTTTTCTAAACATTGCTTTCCAGTATTCCACAATAGGGATATTGTGATGGTTGCTTAGTTTGCTAAAGGCAATGTATATTGAGTTTTTTAGAATAGTTATAATGCCATCACATAATAATTGGAATACTTTGACTTCTAATTCAATAACAAAGTAATCTACACTATTGTGCCTTTAAATCACATAATTTTTTCCTTCTACTTGTTATGTTGACATTATTTATTATGCACTAGTAATAAAGAGTAATAAATAAAATATCTTGATATTTTATGCCATATTTGAGTGCCATTTATGAGGCACCAAAAGATTGTCAAGTTACAACTGCATCACTTACATTGTAGTGTGCGAAGCAGCGGTGCAAAGTGATGGCTGCACCACATGTGGTCTCTGTTCAACTCTGCCATTGTAGCTGGAAAATAGACATGGAGAATACATTTGAGCATAGCTGTAGTGCAATAAAACTTTATTTGTGGACATTTACATTTAACTTTAGTATAGCTTTCATGGCTGGGGAAATAGTGTGCATCGTTAGGTTTTTTGTTTTTTGGTTCTTTTTTTTTTTTACCTATTTAAAAATAGCTGGCAAGCCATAAGAAAATAGATAGTGGGCCACATTTGACCTTCAGTTTAGTTTACAGATCTGTGGATCAGAATATGGATTTTGATGCTGGTACTCTTGTTTCCATTATTTTCTTGAACAACCGAATTCTTGAATGATACATATAAGCTCCGACTCTTTGCAACCCCATGAGCTATATAGCCCATGGAATTCTCCAGGCCAGAATACTGGAGAGGCTAGCCATTCCCTTCTCCAGGGGATATTCCCAACCCAGGGAAAGAACCCAACTGTCTCACATTGCAGGTGGATCCGTTACCAGCTGAGCCACCAGGGAAGCCCAAGAATACTAAGGTAGGCAGCCTATCCCTTCTCCAGGGGATCTTCTCAACCCAGAAATCAAACCGGTGTCTCCTGCACTGCAGGCGAATTCTTGACCAGCTGAGCTACCAGGGAAGCTATATGTAAGCTCCAGTTTCCTCACTGATGAAATTAGGATAATAGTAATAACTTTGTTGTAGGGTCATGGAAAAGAATTAAATAAGCTTATGTTTGAAGATGCTCAGCTTGGTGCCAGACACATAATAACATACATTGACAGTAATCATTAATTTTGGTTTCTCCGTTGGCCATGGCTTAGCCTAGGCACAAATATGTTTTTATTCTGAGGGATCTTGTAGAAAAATGAAATGTCAAATATTTAAACCTCAATTATTATTTCAATTATTACCATTGAAATAACTATTGATTATATATTACAATTATATGTACACAATATATTTATTATAATTAAAATAACTATTTCAATCATAATAACTAATCTCTATTAGTTAACATATAGGGACAAAACTTGCCTAAAGTTAATGGAACTAGAGCATACAAGGACATATTTGTGGACAACATATAATTGTTTCACTTTCTTATTTATATCATGAGTCTACAGGGTGGGAAGTCTAAAGTGGTCCATCCTTTCCACCCACAGGGATGGCTTGGTTATGTCAGAGGACACATCCTTTCTCAGAGGCCTCAGTTCAGTTCAGTTCAGTTGCTCAGTCATGTCTGACTCTTTGTAACCCCATGGACTGCAGCACACCAGGCCTCCCTGTCCACCAGCAACTCCCGGAGTTTACTCAAACTCATGTCCATTGAGTTGGTGATGCCATCTCATCCTCGATCATTCCCTTCTCTTCCCACCTTCAATCTTTCCCATCATCAGGGTCTTTTCCAATGAGTCAGTTCTTCACATCAAGTGGCCAAAGTTTTGGACCTTCAGCTTCAGTATCAGTCCTTCCAATGACTATTCAAGACTAGTTTCCTTTAGGATGGACTGGTTGGATCTCCTTGCAGTCCAAGGGACTGTCAAGAGTCTTCTCCAACACCACAGTTCAAAATCATCAATTCTTTGGCACTCAGCTTTCTTTATAGTCCAACTCTCACATCCATACATGACTACTGGAAAAACCATAGCCTTGACCAGATGGACCTTTGTTGGCAAAGTAATGTCTCTGCCTTTTAACATGCTGTCTTAGAGGCCTATGAGCTTGAATTAGCTTTAGCTAAGACCATCTCAATGGGTTTCTCTTATAGCTAAGTTGGTAAGGAATCCACCTGAAATGTGGGAGACTTGGGTTCAATCCCTGGGTTGGGAAGATCCCCTGAAGGAGGGCATGGCAACCCACTCCAGTATTCTTGCCTCGAGAAGCTCCATGGAACAGGAGTCTAGTGGGTTACAGTCCATGAGGTTACAAAGAGCTGGACGCAGTTGAGTGACTAAGCACAGCACAATACCATCTCAATACTTTTAGCAGTTAAATGTAAATAAATTCAACAAACGAATTCAGAATTGTTACTGTAATAGCCTCAAGTTGTGTATCTTCACTGTGTTAAGTGGTTAAACAGGATACTAGTTACTATGTCTAGTAGGTCATACGTGGAAAAGAAATGTAGATGAATTGGATTGATTGTTTTCTATTCAGAGTAATAAAGCTGGAAAGGGGGTGTTGGGTCCTTATTTATTGGTATAAATTGTCACAGAAGCAGGTGCCAACCCTGGCTTGATCATTTGGAGTATATTTATACATTCAACTCAATTGCTATTGGAGGGAGGGCAAGCTGGTCTCCAAAATATGTGACCCCTACAGGGTAACCTGGGAGAGCTATAACTGTAACAGGTCACCCCCTGTGCTTCAGTGCCAAATTATCTCAAGTGAATACACAACATGATGTAGATAAAATCAGTGTCTTTGATATGCAAATTTTTCTTTCATACACATCATGGAGTTCCAATTGCCAACACATTGTGCCTTTCCTATATAGAAAACAACATTTTAGCAGACACTGTCTTCAACTAATATTAGAATTTATTGAACAGCCAAATAGAAACATTCACACTTTACAATATACTGCAGTGTTCAATGAGACAACAGAAAATGCACAGAAGGACAGATGTGCTTTGTTAATCCAGTTTATTTCATATCTACTAACTTTAGTCCAATATAGCTCTGCCAGTAATAATAATTTGAATGCAATTATAATTGCCCATCCTTTATTACCTGAGCCCTAGTGTAATTTGTTTGTAATCAGTCTACAGCAAGTTGATTGTTCTCCCTCCCTTTCAAATGTACAGAGTGAGACTGTTGAAAGAAAATTTGCCTATACAACTAAATTGCAGAGCTCAGACCATCACAGCATCCAGGGAAACATAAAGGACATTAAATATAAATGCACATCACAATGGCTCATGTCCAGCCTAAATAGGTGCATTTAAATTTCAATTGCATTTGATTATTCAAATTATGTTATTACCATGATCATAACTGTTTTAATTTGCCAGTATGGATAAATGGCTTCCCTTAAAAAAACAATGGCGGTTGCCAGCAAGTAGTGAAGATAATTATTTGCTCTGAGCACCTATTTGGAGGGCAATTAATCAGGCAAGTATCCCATTCAAGAAGCTTGAAGCAGTGTGTTAGGCAGAACCTGGATACTTAACAACCAGGGAAGAAGATGTGGGAAAGACTACTGAACCTGAAAACAAGCTCTGTCACTGAATTCTTGCATGATATTGGACAAGTCATCCCACCCCTGTGCAGTTTTTATCACATGTACTTCTTTCTAATGCTGCCATGAGTTTACTTAAGTTGTTTCTTCTGCTGGGAATGCCCATCTTCCTTTTACCCAAGATCCACTTAGCTCTCTATTGTCTGGTCTTCATGTTTATTATTTTCCATTTATTGTGTTCTTTCGTTCTAGTTAAGCTTGATTCTCTTTGAAATACTTTATCATCTTATTTTATTTATTTTTTTTCTTTTACATTTTTATTTATTTATTTATTTTTATTTATTTTTTTTTATTAGTTGGAGGCTAATTACTTCACAACATTTCAGTGGGTTTTGTCATACATTGATATGAATCAGCCATAGAGTTACACGTATTCCCCATCCCGATTCCCCCCTCCCACCTCCCTCTCCACCCGATTCCTCTGGGTCTTCCCAGTGCACCAGGCCCGAGCACTTGTCTCATGCATCCCACCTGGGCTGGTGATCTGTTTCACCATAGATAATATACATGCTGTTCTTTCAAAACATCCCACCCTCACCTTCTCCCACAGAGTTCAAAAGTCTGTTCTGTACTTCTGTGTCTCTTTTTCTGTTTTGCATATGGGGTTATCGTTACCATCTTTCTAAGTTCCATATATATATATATATATATCACCTTATTTTAAAGGCTTTGCTAATTTCAATGTTTGAGCAATTTGTGAAACTCTTACTTTAAAGTATTACTGCTCTTCACTGTGCCTGACATTTTCTGTTTTTGTGTCCAGCATTTTTTTAGTTTTTCAAGACATTGTGGGTGATACATCAGAGATACTCTGGTTTCCACAATTCTCCTCTGAAAACAAATGCTGCTATTTTCTATTAGCCAATTAATCCACTAACATATCTGATTAATCTTGTAGAACAGAGGTCAACAAACTATAGTCCTGGGCCAAATCTGGAAAGCCATCTATTTTTAGAAATAAAGTTTTATTGTAACACAGCTGTACCCATTTGTTTAGGTGTTATCTATGGCTGCTTTCAGGCTATAATAGCAGAGGTTGAGTCATTTCTATGAACACTGACTAGACTGAAAATCCTATAATATTTAGTATATGGCCCTTTATAGAGTTTTTACCAAATTCTCTTCTAGCAGTAAGCCTGACATATGTATTTTGAAAACAAATAAAAAGAATATTCCTAGATGATTCTAATGTATACTCTTTTACAGAAAACCTCCATTACATATCTATAAGATCCCTTATGTTTCTGAGTCTTTCATTGTAGATGTCAGATTATAAATTCATGAAACAGAAGATGCAATTTTAATCTCAGAACAATGACACAAAAATCTCCAGTCTCCCACTGGTTAACTCATACTGATATTGTTACTCTATTTTAAATATAAAAACAAACAAAAAAAGCCCTTTGAGAGTCCAAGGATGCAAGACAAATCATCTCACAATTATTTCAATATAGCTATAGTCTAAGATTCAGAGCATAATTATCATATTTAAATTTTTTTGTTTGATTTGCTTTGGTTTGATTTTGTCTCTTTTGCTTCTTCCCAAACTGGTTGCAGTTTACATGGCGATGAATACAACACTTGGCCATTTGGAGGCAAAGAGATACACAACCAGAGAAGGCAATCAGCACAGTCCATAAGAATTTTTGGATGTCAATTTCAGGAATTTTGGACATAAATGAGATGGGAAATGCTCATTAATCAAGCCCAAGCTGCCTGTTTCCCAAAGGACATAGAATCAATATAGGTTAAATTTTCTATTTCTCCAAAGCCTACCTCACTAAGCACCTTGAAAAAGACTTTATGGGCAGTTTTCCTATAGATTCAGTATTTGCAATGCAAGAACATCAACCTCTTTAAATGTTGGGCAGAGAGAACTTAAAATTGTGAAACAAGTATGTCTGATTGAAGGGTAAGAACAATCAAACACTGATTCTGTTCTATAGACATGCAGTCTGTAATAAGATAGTTATATGGGCAAGTGAATTTTGAATTTTCATGTTGTAAATATTGACTTTAGAAAGAATTATTCTATCACTTTCCACCCCTAAAAAAAATACATAAACAAATAGAAACAATGTCTTTTACCAACACATGTTAAAATAATCATATAAAAATATTTGAAATACATCAGAAAAGAGTTAATGTACTAAATACACAAAAAGTTCCTACTATCAGTAAGAAAATAAACCTTATACATTGATAGATTAATATTCAAAATATATGAAAAGCATATATATTTAATATATGTTATGCTATGCTTAGTCGAACAGTCATGTCCAAATTTTTGCAACCTCATGGACTGTAGCCAGCCAGGCTCCTCTGTTCATAGGGATTCTCCAGGCAAGAACTCTGGAGTGGGTTTCCATGTCCTCCTCCAGGGGATTTTCCCAACCCAGATATCGAACCTAGGTTTCTCCCATTGCAAGCAGATTCTTCAATGTATAAGCCACCTGGGAAGCCATATTTAATATGAGTTTTCACTAATAAGATATGTTAACTTAAATATCCACAATTATTATTGACATGTTTTATTAGAAAAAAACATTGTTGTTGAATTTTTCCCTAAAGATACAAACATATTGGAAGTAATATTAATAAGTGTTATAAAGATTTTAATTATCAAGCTATGAGAAAACATGGAGGAAACTTAAATGCTTATTATTGAATGAAAGAAGACATTATGAAAAGGCTACATACTATGATTCTAACTATATGACATTCTGGAAAAGGCAAAACTATGGAGACAATAAAAAGATAAATGTTTGTTGACTGGAAGTAGGGGGAGAAATGAAAGGGCAGAGTAGAGAAGATTTGGGGGGCAGTGAAAAACAATTCGAATGATATTATAAGATGTATATATGTCATTATGCATTTATCCAAACCCATAGAATGTACAACACCAAGACAGTCTGAAGGTAAGCTATGAACTTTAGGTAACTGTGACATGTGACTGTAGGTCCATCCTCGGTAAAAAATGTACCACTCTTGTGAGTGATGTTGATAATGGGAGAAGTGTATTCTGCATATAAGTTAAACAAGCAAGGTGACAATATGCAACCTTCATGTACTGTTTTCCCCATTTTGAACTAGCCCATTGTTCCTTATTTGGTACTAACTGTTGCTTCTTGTCCTACACACAGGTTTCTCAGAAGGCAGGTAATGTGGTCTGGTATTCCCATCTCATTAAGAATATTCCGGTTTGTTGTGATCCACACAGTCAAAGACTTTAGCATAGTCAATGAAGCAGAATTAAATGGGTTTTTTTGGGGGGCGGGGGCAGGGAATTCCCTTGCTTTTTCTGTGATCCGGCATATGTAGGCAATTTGATCTGTGACTCCTTGCCTTTTCTAAATTCAGTGTATACACATGGAAGTTTTTGGTTCACATACTGCTGAAGCCTCGCTTGACAGATTTGAACATAATCTGGCTGACATGTGTACTGCAATTGTATGGTAATTTGAACATTCTTTGGCATTGCCTTTCTTTGGGATTGGAATGAAAACTGACCTTTTCCAGTCCTGTGGCCACTGCTGAGTTTTCCAAATTTGCTGGCATATGCAGATGATATCACTTTAATGGCAGAAATTGAAGAGGAACTAAAGAGCCCTTTGATGAAGGTGAAAGAAGAGAGTGAAAAAGCTGACTTAAAACTCAACATTGAAAAAAAAAAACTAAGATCATGGCATTGGGTCCTATCGCTTCATGACAAATAGATGGGGAAAATGTGGAAACAGTGTCTGATTTCATTTTCTTTGGTTCCAAAATCAATGTGGGCGATGACTACAATCATGATATTAAAATACACTTGCTCCTTGGAAGTATGTGTGTTAGTCACTCAGTAGTGTGGACTTTTTGCAGCCCCATGGACTCCTCTATCCATAGGATTCTCAAGGGAAGAATACTGGAGTGGGTTGCCATTTCCCTCTCCAGAGGATCTTCCCAACCAAGGGATCAAACCTGTGTCTCCTGCATTGTAGGTGGATTCTTTACCATCTGAACAACCAGGGAAGCTCTCCTTGAAAGTATAGTTAAGACAAAGTTAGAGAGAGTATTAAAGGGCACAGACATCACTTTGCCGACAAAGATCCATATAGTCAAAGCTATGACTTTTCCAGTAATCATGTATGGATGAGATTTGAAATATACAGAAGGCTGAGCACTGAAGAATTGATTCTTTAGAACTGTAGTGTTGGAGAAGACTCTTGAGAGTCCCTTGGACTGCAAGGAGATCAAGCCAGTCAATCCTAAAGAATATCAACCCTGAATATTCATAGGAAGGATGGATACGGAAGTTGAAGCTCCAATACTTTGGCCACCTGTGGGAAAAGCTGACTCATTAGAAAAGATCCTGATCCTGGGAAAAATATAAGGCAGGAGAAGGAGGGGACAACAGAGGACAAGATGGTTGGATAGCATCACTTACTCAATGGACATGAGTTTGAACAAGATCTGCAAGATGGTGAAGGCTGGCGTGCTGTAGTCCATGGGGTCGCAAAGAGTCAGACATGACTGAGCAACTGAAAAACAACAAAATATACAAAACCAAAAATATTTACACCACACAGTGTTCACCTTTGTGTGAGGAGGTTTTAAGGAGTTTTACTTTCTTCCATGTGCTTTTGTTATGTAGTTTCCAAACTGTTTAAACTAAATATCATTTACTTTTACAATTATGCAAAAGCAATTAATGCTGTTTAAAAAATAGAAGAAACCATACTTCCTTCCAAGGTACTTTTCCCCTACTATGGTTCCCTCTCTGTCTTAGTTAGTCATGTCGCTCAGTCATGTCCAACTCTGCGATCCCATGGACTGTAGCCTACCAGGCTTCTCCGTCCATGGGATTTTCCAGGCAAGAATACTGGAGTGGGTTGCCATTTCCTTCTCCAGTCTCTGTCTTAGAGGCAAAGATAATTGTGAGTGACCTCAGATTTAAGCAAAGTATAGTCATTTTCTATCACCCAATCTCCAAAGTTCTTCAGACTTCCTTGGGCATCGAATGACATTCTTGTTAGAAGAAAACTGTAGGCTTCTAAGGATGAACTGGGGAAGGCAAGTTCTTGGGTGGGGGGGAAAGCCAATGCCTTCAGAACCAATTCCACTATTAACTGAGCAAGGCAATTCTCTATTTGGGAATTCATGGATCTTATTTATGAAAGAACTTTTGGCTAGCTCATCTAGAACATCTGGCAGCTTGATTTCTCATTAATTGTGATTAAATTAAAATCTGTTGAGCTTTAAAAGTGCATATGCTATTTGTAAGAAAGTAATTTTTAACAGTAACAACATAAATTAAGTGACCTATTAATAAAATAGGATTTATAATGTTCAAAAATGCAGGATATATAGAATCATCTCTTATCTGTACATATTAATCATAGATAATACTTACAGCTATTCAGTCCTGAGGGCTGGCAAATCAGAAGGGTCAATCAATATTGACAAATAAAAGTTCTGGAAATAGTAATAACAGTGGTGATAATGTTAATAGTAGTAATTAATTAAATACAGTTGAGAAAATCCTCTATTTTACCTCGATATTTATAATATGGGTGATGTTTTGCTTACATCATCTTCCAAATATTCAATATGCAGTGCCAAAGTAAATAGACTGAACTAAATTAATAAAGCTAAATTAGCATGAATTAATTAGCCTTGAAGAAGATTTCCTGGCATTTATAAGCAAAGCATTTCTCCCATCCTGTATCCTCATCATAAGGTCTCTGTAAAATTCCTAGTTTCTGTGTTTTCATTCTCCATGTTCATTCCCTTCAAGTCACTCTTATTAACACCTCTTATTTTAATTTATTGATAAAAATATTATGAGTTAGAACTGGGAAAAAAACCATAAAATAGTAACCTAAATAACTGAACTTTCTTAAAATCCTCCCGTCTACCACCCAAATATTATAACTAATATTTTCATATCTATTTCAAATAATTTCATGTAGATACAGGTATACATAAGATGTTTTTTATATAAAGGAAAAACCATTATTTTTGCCCATTTCTTCTACCATTATTTTCCCCAGTTCAGTTCAATTCAGTCACTCAGTCGTGTCTCACTCTTTGCAACCCCATGAACCACAGCACGCCAGGCCTCCCTGTCCATCACCAACTCCTCTCATGTCCATTGAGTTGATGATGCCATCCAACCATCTCATCCTCTGTCGTCCCCTCTCCTCCTGCCCTCAATCTTTCCCAGCATCAGGGTCTTCTCAAATGAGTCAGCCCTTCACATCAGATGGCCAAAGTATTGGAGTTTCAGCTTCAACATCAGTCCTTCCAAAGAACACTCAGGACTGATCTCCTTCAGGATGGACTGGGTGGATCTCCTTGCAGTCCAAGGGATTCTCAAGAGTCTTCTCCAACACCACAGTTCAAATGCATCAATTCTTCGGTGCTCAGCTTTCTTTATAGTCCAACTCTCACATCCATACATGACTACTGGAAAAATCATAGCCTTGACTAGACAGATCTTTGTGGACAAAGTAAAGTCTCTGCTTTTTAATATGCTGTGTAGGTTGGTCATAACTTTCCTTCCAAGGAGTAAGCGTCTTTTAATTTCATGGCTGCAATCACCATCTGCAGTGATTTTTGAGCCCAGAAAAATAAAGTCAGCCACTGTTTCCAGTGTTTGCCCATCTTATTTCCCATGAAGTGATGCGACCAGATGCCATGATCTTAACTTTCTGAATGTTGAGCTTTAAGCCAACTTTTTCACTCCCCTCTTTCACTTTCATCAAGAGGCTCTTTAGTTCTTCTTCACTTTCTGCCATAAGGGTGGTGTCATCTGCATATCTGAGGTTATTGATATTTCTGCCGGCAATCTTCATTCCAGCTTGTGCTTCATCCAGACCAACATTTCTCATGATGTACTCTGCATATAAGTTAAACAAGCAGGGTGACAATATACAGCCTTGACATACTCCTTTCCCTATTTGGAACCAGTCTGTTGTTCCATGTCCAGTTCTAACTGTTGCTTCCTGACCTACATACAGGTTTCTCAAGAGGCAGGTCAGGTGGTCCCCCATGACCTGCCAAAATTATTGCTATTCTGTGATGTAAAGAAAAAGTACAAAATACATGCACCTTGTTGTACATAAACATTATCTCATAAGAAAATAAGGTACTGCAAAATACTAACTTCTAGTTAAATACATTCAGCTCTAACTACTGATAACTAGAAGTTTGAAATTTAACACAAAATCGATCAGGAGATGAATAGATCTACAAACAGAACCTAAAAATATTAATTGCATAATATTGGTGGCAGATAGTTTGGTATTCACTGCAAAATTCTTAATTTTTTCTATGCTTGAAATTTTCTTAGAAAGTGTTGGATAAAGAGAAGTAGAAGAGCCCCAGATTCCTAGAATGCAAACAGCAGCAGGCATTTTTAAAGATCAGGTGTGATGTGCTTACAATAATCTAAGGAAAAAATAATGAGGGAGCAAACTGGAAAGATTATATAAACGGAAGGTTTGTGTGTCAAGAAAAGCAGTCACAAAGATAAGATACTAGGGAAGAAGAAGCAACCATATTTGGAAATAATCTGATATCCAGAGTGATGAAAAGTAAGAATTTAATTATGATTAGATGGTTTTAGCAGAATGGAGATTCTGGAGGATGCAGAGGTCACACAGTGCTAGCAGATAATAGAATTCCAACTAGCTAGAGTGAAGAGATAGCATTTAAAAACCCAAGCCCTTATTTGAGAGTCTTACAGCAGTAGAAGGCTGACCTCAAAAGCTATGGCTCATAAGTTGAGCTGAATCATGAAAGTTTTGCAGCCAGAGGCTCCCAGCTAACTGGCCTGGTTGCAGCTGGACAGCAAGTTATTTCTTGAAGAGAAACCTTAATGGTGACCTTCTCTGACTATCATTCTTAACTCTGTGAATGCTAGTGTTGTTGAGAATCTGAATTAAGCTGTACACCTAAAGATTTTTGAGTGGTGTTCTGATGGACAGTTAAATAGTGGCTTTTTTCGACACTCTTGAGGTTTGATTTTAGACTTTGTTAGGGTGGGTCTAATGTAGGACTAATCTAGGGTTAAAGAAAATTTACTCCTAAAATGTAGCTTTTCTGGAATTTCGAATAAATGCCTTGGTTACTTAGTGATGTCTATCCATCCTGGCTAGTTGGAATTTTAATATTACCCAACACTGCAAATTACAGAATATTCAATAAGTTCATTAAGTTCTTGGCAATTCTCTATCCAGCCCCATAGGACCTTGTTTTATGCATGCAAATATCAGTATGCAGCTAGAAAAGCAAGGAGATCCTAACACAAACAATGAGGCTACTTCTCTGTACGACCTCCTCTGTTCCAATTCCTTTCCCTGCAAAGTTCAGCTAGGATCTCAGTCCAAATTTTTGTTTTCTCTGCACAGAAAAGCCACTACTGTGTGTTTTCACTTCACCTCTCCATGGTTAGAGATTCCTCTTGGCACAAATTTCCCACAAACGTGGAACTCACCTCACATGTTTCTCTTCATTCAAGGATCATATGTTCGGGCTGTTGATCATCCAATGCCTGAAAGTAAGTTTTTCATGAATTAGATACAGTGTCATATTTACTTCGGTGGGTGGTTAATTCTAATAACCATCACTCCATCATTCTCAGAACGAGAAAGCCAGGTGCTCATATCTTAATAGGAAAAGACTCAAATATTATTTAGAGGAATGCCTCAAGTTCTGTTCATTATTTGAAGTATAACTGAATTTCCTAACAGAGTTTCCTAGCAGGTGACCAGTTATAGAGCAGCTTTTAGCATGGGTGTTGGAGCCCTTTCCTTTCTCACTATGACCAGTTACACAAAGTTGAGAGGAGAGTGAAAGGTTGGCTTAAAGCTCAACATTCAGAAAGTTAAGATCATGGCATCTAGTCTCATCACTTCATGGCAAATAGATGGGGAAACACTGGAAACAGTGGCTGACTTTATTTTTCTGGGCTCAAAAATCACTGCAGATGGTGATTGCAGCCATGAAATTAAAAGACGCTTACTCCTTGGAAGGAAAGTTATGACCAACCTACACAGCATATTAAAAAGCAGAGACTTTACTTTGTCCACAAAGATCTGTCTAGTCAAGGCTATGATTTTTCCAGTAGTCATGTATGGATGTGAGAGTTGGACTATAAAGAAAGCTGAGCACCGAAGAATTGATGCATTTGAACTGTGGTGTTGGAGAAGACTCTTGAGAGTCCCTTGGACTGCAAGGAGATCCACCCAGTCCATCCTGAAGGAGATCAGTCCTGGGTGTTCTTTGGAAGGACTGATGTTGAAGCTGAAACTCCAATACTTTGGCCATCTGATGTGAAGGGCTGACTCATTTGAGAAGACCCTGATGCTGGGAAAGATTGAGGGCAGGAGGAGAGGGGACGACAGAGGACGAGATGGTTGGATGGCATCACCAACTCAATGGACATGAGAGGAGTTGGTGATGGACAGGGAGGCCTGGCGTGCTGTGGTTCATGGGGTCGCAAAGAGTCAGACTAAACTGAGCGACTGAACTGAACTGAACTGATGGCTCAAGGTTCTCTGATTAGAGGGGGTTTCTATTTCCACTAGGGGATTTAGGTTGGAGAAATACAGATTTTCTTAAATCTAAGAGTGGATTGACTCTGTTCTTTATCTCATTTATTTAAGCTTTTTATATATTATGTTAGTTTCATATTCCTGTTAACTAATTACTGCAAATTTAGTGGCTTAAAACATCACACATTTGAAAGTCATAAGACAGAGGACTTCTACAGGACTGAAGTGTTATCAGGACTTCTTCCTTTTGGAGGCTCCAGGGAAGAATCCCTTCCTTGCCTCTTTCAGCTCCTAGTGGCTGCTGACTTTCCTCACCATGTAGCCACATATTTCCTATCTCTGTTTGCATCCTCACACTGCCTCCTTGTCTCTCTTACCTACTGCTTCCTATTTATAAGAACCCTTCTAACTACATGGGGACAACTATATAATCTCCTCACCTCAAAACCCTGTATTTACATACATCAGCAAACTCTCCTTTATATTTATGTTCATATATCTTGGCGTGCGTGCCAAGTCGCTTGAGTCATGTCTGACTCATTGCAACTCTATGGACCACAGCCCACCAGACTGCTCAGTCCATGGGATTCTCCAGGCGAGAATACTGGCGTGGTTTGCCGTGCCCTCCTCCAGGGGATCTCCCCGACCCAGGGATGGAAACTATGTCTCCTGTGTCTCTTGCATTGGCGGGCAGGTTTGTTACCACTAGTGCCACCGGGGAAGCCCATGGTCACAAAGTCTCAGATTTGGGGAATTAGAACGTGGCCATCTTTGGGGTCATTATTCAGTCTACCATACATATGAAGAGATAAATTTCTCTGAAGTCCAAATTTCAACAAATGAAAATGATTGCATATCTTTTCAAATATATTTTTATTCAGACTATTTCATTACTTTAAACATACTGACCAAACACACACACAATTTGGAGCAGCTTTAATGACAAAACCCCGTGGACAACTTCCTTTTAATATCGCAGAGATATGGTTGAATAAATCCTATGTTATTACAGGAAGACTTTCTCTCTATGAGATCTACCTGCCGAAATCTCAATGCATTACAGATTGAATAAAACTTTCATTTAAAATAACACTTTGAAATTGACCTTGGAGGAAAAACCTCACACCTGAGGGTGAGATGGCTGCACATATATTTAGAATGTTCCACTTTCTAGGAGTTCTTGGTTTCAAATTCTCTCCTCTGTGCATAGCAACTTACCTTTGTGAAGTGACTTCCAACAATTCTTCTCAAGTTCCATTCTCCTTAATGTGGACTGGCCTTTTCTGATATATTGCCATTGTGTGAAATTCTCCATAGTATTCCCCTGGAGGTTTTTCTCTCCCTGTTCTGCAAGATAAAACAGATGTATAGATATTCATCAAAAACTCAGTACTTTTGCAACAAATTAAATGTCACTTCTTGGGAAATATGTAATATGCATGCAGCCTAGCTCTAAATAGCTTCCATGTGTTTCTATTTCTTTCTGAACTATTACAGAATAATATAAATAATATTACTCTCACACTCTAACATTTTTTAAGATGGAGAAATTTCCCCCCAAGCTGGGACATGGCATTAACAGGTGAACTGTCACCTTTTTTTTTGACAAGGTTCTAGGTCTGAGGAATGAACAAAATGTCCTCTTTGAGGAATTTGAAACTCAAAGAAGATGAGTGAGTTACACACATTTGAGAAGCTTGCACAAAAACTAGAATTATAAATTACACTTTTAAATGCCCCAGAAGTTCAAAATTATATTTTGTTTTATGTCATTTCCACTCAGAGTGTTATGCTTGACTCTTAACCTAGGCTGCAAAATCTTTATAGAAGGAAGGATACCCTCTTCCATTCAGAATCACATGTATCTACTGGAACAGTGCTGAGCAAAATAATAACTATGTAATGCAGAATGGATTGTAATGCAGAATGGATTGTAATGTAGAATGGATTGTAATGTAGAATGCAGTCAGACACGACTAAGCGACTGAACTGAACTGATGCTTAGATTAGGTGCTGGAGAGTAAGAGGTAAATGGAGGCAGTCAGGTCACTTTCGTCCCAGCCAAGGTTACCCTAAATCAACCAACAGCCAATCTGTCTACACACAAAGATTTAAAGGTGTCTCCATGAACAGCAGAATAATATAGCTGAACTCCAGTTGACCCCAGTGGAATATACTACTCAAAACTTCTCAGTGATACTTCATTGCTTTCCAGATAAAACCCATACTCTATAGCTCAGATGATTCCACCTGATGTATTTCCTTCCTACCTCTTCAGTGTAGTTAGTATCTTCTTATTTTCTCTACTTTCCTATATATCCATACTACAAAAATGTGAAAAACAGTTAGAATGTGTCACCTTTATTTGATTCCCCTCCCTCTGTTGCCATATATGAACCTTGGCCAAAAGCATAGTCTCTGTAAAGAAGATGGGTTTGAATATCATGTTCATCACTTATAAACCTCCCAAAAGTTTTTACTTTATTTTATCTGTAAAGTGGGAATACTAATAGCAATTTACACATAGGGTGTGTGTTAGTCGCTTAGTCGTGTCCAACTCTTTGTAACCCCCATGGACTGTGGCCTGCTAGGCTCTGTCCATGGAATTCTCCAGGCAAGAATACTGGAGTGGGTTGTCATTTCCTTCTCCAGGGGATCTTCCCAACCTAGGGATCAAACCTGGGTCTCCTGCATTGCAGGCAGATTCTTTACCATCTGAGCCACAAGGGAAGCCCTATATATAGGGTGATAGAGGGTGTCAGTAACTTATGCCCGGTAAGCACTCCACAAGTCTTGGCTACTATTATAAATACTCTTATTTTCCTCTTAGAATCCCTTATTGATTTTTCAACATACAGACCACAGATTCCCAAACACCCTTGGCTGTCATTCCTTGCTGCACCGACCCACTCCCATGCTCATTCCTCTATTTTGTTCCTCTTATACCCTGGACATGCAATATAGTAGCTGTTACCAATGACATAATAGCTGATCTGTTTGTCTCCCCTAAGAGAACTGTAAGCTTCTTGAAGGCAGGGACAGCACTTAGTTCACTTGTGAATTACAGGTGCCTGCACCTAATCCACTGAAGATGTTCTGTGAACATGTTTCCTTTTGTGAATTTTGGAAACATCAAGGCCCAGCTTTAGCAGAGAAGAGAATGAATAATCATAGTGGGAAAGTTTGTCAAGCATAAAGAGCTCTTGGCTCAGTTACGGTTATGTACTTTAGTGTCTTCTATATCGATGACTAGAAGGAATATATTGCCAGCCAGCTGAGTTCAAACATAAACAACTGGTAACCCAGGCATACTACCAGAATCCTAGGTCTAAATAACTGTGATCTAACCAAGGGGTGGCTCATAGCAGAAACAGCTGATTTTTTTATGTAGTTACCAGCTCAGTTTCTCTAAAAAAATTTATATAGCTCTTTGCTTTAAGTGCTAATTTATCATTTACTGTGGGAAAAAACTGTCTCTGAGAAGCCAAAATTTGGAATGAATATCAGAAGCCACCTTCATCAAAATCATGGTGGTAAGTAGAAGACATCATTTTGATGAAGCTGTCAGTTTTTCTACCTTTCCAAAGGCAACAAATCTGAAAATGATACATATTGTGATTTTCCCATCTGGAATTTCAAAGCTATCTTTCATTAGTTTATCCACATTTCTCTGAAGAGAGGTTATTGCATCCAGAATTAGGAATATGATAGTCTTATCCTTGAGGGAATTTCTTCCATTTTAAGCCCAGTTTCTATTGTAGAAGAGATTCATTTCCCTTCTTTACAATTTTTTCTCAGTATATGATAAAATTAAGAATCAATTAGAAAATGCATGGGCTTCCCTGATAGCTCAGCTGGTACATGCATAGGGGAAATTGAAAATACATAGGGGAGATTCAAACACACACACAGATTCATATAGATAGGTAGATAATAAATAATTTTCCCAGATTCTCAGCAAAATTCTCTTCATAAATCCCTGCTTTTGCATCTAGCGAACGGTATTTCTCTTTGGAGTCTCCAGGATTACCTGGCAATAACTAGTGCAACTTTTGTGGACACAGGTGAAACTCAGATATTTTCAGTCAGTTTTCAGTTTGATTAGTATATGCTAGCTCTTTCTCAGTCTTTTCTTCCCTTTTTATCTGACTTAAACCTCGTCCAGACTAATGCCCTTTCCCAAGTTGCTTTGATTTGAAGGATAGGTAATATATAATAATTAACTTTTGTAAAACCTTTCATTTCTTGGACAGAGATAATTGAATTACTGTTTATTCAAAGGTTTATCACTTCCCCTAGGATATTTTGATGATCTTACATGCTAAAAGTGTAAGATATCCAAGTAACAAATTCCAAATTGCTATATTCAGTGATTCATAGGTAAATTGGATGCTTTATCCATTTGAATTTCAAACATCATGTAGTATAAAAACTAAAAACATTTGGAAAGAAAAGATAATTATAAATTCAATTAACTCCCAGTAATTCACCATTTCATGTAATGTTGTGATTTTGTTTTGTAATGTGTTATAGAGAGGTTTACTGGTAATAGAAGTGCCTGCTTCCAATTAGGTGTTTGAGAATGTGGAACTATTCTATCATGCAAGGATTAAAAAATAGTATATAATAGGAATGCAGAACATCTGCTCAGTATGAAATAATGTTAAATCAAAGGTCTTAAAAACATTAGATAGTTGGTATCCATTGGCTAGTTGACTAAAAACAGGCAGTATTGAGGGATTTTCCCAGATGCTCAACTTCAATGGGCATTCTCAGGGAAGACTGAATGTTATCTCTGGAAAAATAAGGAAAACACTTGCTATGGGGAGCTCCTTTATGACCAGTGTTCCTAATTCTCTTTGATCCATTTATATTCTTTGCATCAAATAACCTGCACTGCTTAGTATCTTTGCAATTGTGGTTATGTCCTGTGATGCATGGCTAGCAAGAAGGGTTTGAAATTTATTTCATAATATGATCTAATAATTAGGAGACACCAGATGACTAAGTTTGGGATAAGAATTTTCTCCATGCCCAAAATAGGAAAGCATACACTCACTTTTAAGAACAGCATGAGAAACTATGCAGAGAGGCTAACTGTGAATGTGGAGCTATAAACTGAGAATTTAGGAAGGCTGTCTATGTTGGCAGGAATCAAAAATATCTCCTTTCTGGATCAATACAATGAGCAATAGAATGGATACCACTATACACCCAAAGAAATAAACTAACCAGGAATACTAGAGAAATGATTTAAAAGAAACATGAATCCTCTCTTCAAGAACTGAATATTATTCTTTTTTCTTAGACTTTTTCTGGGGAAAAAAAAAAAACAGGAACTAAGTCCAGAGAAACATTAATGTGATTTTCAATGAGGCCAGTTTGCACCACTGAAAGAAGGTCGCATGTGTCTTTCCCCTCAGCATCCATGAAATAGGCTTACCAGTAGTCTAGTTTCTTTAAGTAGAAAGTGAAGGCAAGAAATGAAACCATGCTGAGAGATAGAAACAGACATGGTAACCTACAACCACCATATTTGTGATTGAGGTAGGATTATACTTTTAGGCTTAGAAATCTGAAATAACTATTTAAGATATTAGCTATTAAAAAGGGAGCATTAAATTCCTGATGATCACAAGTATCAATGTGTCTCTATTTTCTCATTAAAATTATTGAAATTCAAGATGCAAAGGACTTTAAATAAATAAGAAGTAAATCAAATATTTTAGCCACCTTTATGTAAATCTATCCAATGATAACATTTCTGAGTTTGTACATTAGGGAAATTTGAGACTTTTTAAATGGATGATGACTATGTAAGTAGGTAACATGTCAAAGACCCGATAGAATGAAATGCTCACTCAGGTGACAGATATCACTGCAGTAAAATTGATCCTGACTTTAAGATGCATATATATGCTTTCCAACTCTGACACCTATGTCATTTTATTTTAAGGACAGAGCATTTCCCTCAAACTGGTGCATTATCCAATGGGTTGTTAAAAGCAGTAGTGACTTGTGGAAACTAAAACTATTAATACTAATGCAGAGTAGCTCCAAATTCCAGCTCCTTGTATACAAGTGCCATCCAGAGGGCCAATTGCTAAAAACCCGTATTCCTTAGATGTGGAGATCATCTTTTTGTTGAAAAACTCACATCTCACAATTTGTTACTTATTACTTCATTTCATGCTTTTATCTGAATTTTTGAAGCATTTACAAATGTTGCAAAACCATTCAGTGAAAATCCAAATCACTAGCTTTCACATACATTCAAATCCCGAGTCCTCCTGGGTCCTCTATTATGAACATGTTGGCTTTCAACTTAAAGTCAGCATTAACTTGTCTTTATCCAATCAGCTGCCAGGTTTAATTCAGTTTCAAAAGAAGCAACATTTATTGGGAGCTTATTGCGTGTCTTGCATGGTGACAGGCAGAAATCCTGTCTCTGAATTGAGCCTCAAATCCTGTTCAGACATTCTACTTCTACTACCTTATGGCATCATTCCCACAGTTGTTCTCTCTGTCTTCTTGCTCTCTTCCTTTATATATTATGCTTGTTAGCAGGGACTTCTGTCAGTCTATCTGGGAAGCTAATGTCTGTTTTGCACCATAAAGAAGATATCAATATATCCCAAGACCTTAGTAAAAAAAAAAAAGAAAGAAGCTGTGTTTTAGCCTTCACTTGATTTCTTTGTTAATAACACCTCTGTAAGTGCAGGCTCTAAACAATCAACCATCAAGTAGCAGAACTGCACAACACAATGGTACCATTGTTTTTTTTCTATAAAGATCATTATATTTAAATTTAATATTATATCCTATGCAATATATTTTTAGTGTCCTTAGTCAATGTGACTGTGGTATGTGTATGTGCCTGTGAGCATGTGTGTGTGCTGAAACTTCCTCAGCTATTTATAATTCTGTAACATATTATATGCATCACTGGTCATTTCTCATGGCATCAAGTACCTCTGTTGAAAGAGTTGAAAGCAACAAAAACTAGACATTGACTTGTTGAGAATAAATAAAACCAGTCAAGGCTAAGGCCAAATGTTACAACCTGGAGACTATTTTAATTTAGCAAAATTTGGTCTTCTTGTTATGAACAGAAATGCCTTCACATTTGCCTTGTCCTATCTTGTAGGAATGAATAAATTACAGAAATGAACAAAATTTTCTGCTTAATCACACAGGCATTGCTCTGCCTTGTTCCAACTATGGAGATATTGAAAATTGAAATATATAACACTGCAGGCACTGCCCCTGCTCCCCTCTGAAACAGACCTCTTGCTTGTGTTTGTATTATTTTGTTTTTTCATATTCATTACAGAGTTCTGTGTGGCTAGAAGAGCAATGTTCATTAAATGAGAGCAGTAAGCCTAGAGCATCAATCAGATAAATAGTGTTCCATTTAAAAAATGATGTTTTATTTTGTTGCCTCATTTCATTTTATCTCTGCCCTTGCCCCTTGACTTAGTTTATTCATATACAATCATAGACGCCACCTCAGTGATTAGGGGTAAGGTAGCAGTTGCAATTTATCTGTTCTAGGGAGAAGATTACAGATGCTGATTCTTGGCAAAGGTACTAATCTCTTCCTGAAAGTATCACCCCACTCATTGCCTGACCAGATCCCTGTCTCCAAGAGCAGATTCTATGGCACAGTAAAAACCATGGGCAATATATCTAAGAGTTAAAAGGTTTTGGAGTAAATCTCCAATTTCAAATTTCTGCTGCTTCAATTACCACACAACCTCAAGACTACCATTTAATTTAACATTTTGAAGGCTTACTTTTATTACCCATAAACCAGTAAGGATGAGTGAGCTTACAATGAAATAAATATAATGCAAGTAGCCAATACCTGGGACAAACATTTGCTCTATGGATGTTAATAATCACTTTTTTTTTCTTCTTTTTTGTTAATGCTGGGGATATGAGAAGCTTAAGAAAATCTACCCGAGTGTTTCTGCAGACAGATGGATTCAACAGAATCATTTGGAGCTGCTTGATTAAAAAAATGATAAATGTACATTTGCCTTTTATTTCATTCTTGACTCCATAGATAGTGAATACAATACTATGATTGAAAGTGAAAGTGTTAGTTGCTCAGCCGTGTCCAATTCTTTGGGACCCCATGGACAGTAGCCGACCAGACTTCTCTGTCCATGGAATTCTCCAGGCAAGAATACTGGAGTGGGTTGCCATTTCCTTCTCCCGATTCAGGGACTGAACCTGAGTCTTCTATATTGCAGGCAGATTCTTTACCACCTGAGCCACCAGGGAAACCCACTCTGTTTAATATATGTCTAATACTCCTTCTCACATCCATACATGTTGGGTATGGATGTGAGAGTTGGACTATAAAGAAAACTGAGTGCCAAAGAATTGATGCTTTTGAACTGTGGTATTGGAGAAGACTCTTGAAAGTCCCTTTGATAGCAAGGAGATCAAACCAGTCAGTCCTAAAAGAAATCAGTCTTGAATAGTCATTAGAAAGACTGATGCTGAAGCTGAAACTCCAATATTTTGTCCATCTGATGTGAAGAATTGACTCATTGAAAAATACCCTAATGGTGGGAAAGATTGAAAGCAGGAGGAGAAGGGGACAGCAGAGGATGAGATGGTTGGATGGCATCACCGACTCAGTGGACATGAGTTTGAGCAAACTCCGGGAGTTGGTGATGGACAGGGAAGCCTGGTATGCTGCAGTCCATTGGGCCTCAAAGAGTTGGATACGACTGAGCAACTGAACTGAACAAAACTGAATACTCCTTCTAAGTGAGACTGATAACAGTCATACTTGCAAATCACCATTTTATTAATCTCCCCATAAATTCCATCACTCAATTCCCTTTTGCAATATTGTTGCCAAGTGTTTCTGTAACTTTGGCTTAAACATTTTAAATAATGAACTCAAAATCCCTCTTGAATCACCTGTCTATATATAACAGCTTTAAAATGCTATTTATTCCACCCGAGCAGTTTCTCTCCAGCATTCCTCATTTGCTGATGCAAATGCAAACCTAGAGTTATGCAGAAAAATAAAAATCAACACCTCTTTGTGTCTCATAGCCATTCATCTATTTGAAATCATATATTGCTCAACATATTGCCAATTGGCATATGCCATATTGTAAACTCATATATTGCTCACCAAATTGCCAATCTTCATTTCCCAAATTCATTTTAACCTAATCTTTACCAAATATATTCTACTGCTAGAGTTCCAGATGTCTAAATACTTTCTAGGCTCTGACCACTCAGATACCTTTGCAATTTTACATTTACTTAATCTAGTTATCTTCAATTGACAATAAGAGACCAAAGATGCATGTAAGAGCCCATTTGAAATTATCTCTCTTCTGCTACAATAGAATCTGTGAAACATTTTTTAATCTAAATATTTTATATCTCCTCAACCATCCTATGAATAATGTCAATTAATATCATGAATTTCATTGTAAATATCTGAGATTTTAGATTTGGGACAGGAGAAGTGTACAGGGTGTTGGGAGAATATAGCTGAGGCAATTGAGGCCCTAGGAAGTATTATGCCTTACCAAAGTTTATATAACTTGTGTGTGTATGTATGCATTTGTTTTCTAGTACAATAACTATTTGTGGAAAAACAAGATTTCCTACTCATATGGTACAGATATCTCAATCCAGTAGTTTCTAGGTAGGTTTTGTTGACCTTCATAACCTCAGTTCTTTTTCATTGTTGTTATCTTAAGCCTATATTTAATAGTTAAAAGTTACCAGTTGAACTAAGGAATCTTGGATTTTCCTTAAAATTTTGAAATCTCACAATTCTGGCCCTACATTCCCACACAGCAGCAATGTGCCAGACCTCCCTTTAATTTGGGCTCATATTTCCTGCCTGGTCTCTGCAGACACTTAAGTTTGCCATACTCTCCATGGAATAGCATTATATACTTTTACAAGCACTTTCATATCTACCATTTAACATAAAATGTAGCCAATCTTATGAAATAAAAAAGAACTAACACAATATATATATATACGTATTTTTAATATGTGTAAAGATATACCTAAGTCAACCTCTGCCAGGAGAATGTAATAGTTTAGCATTACTGGAGTAAAATTTCCTAGTTTAAAAATCCCTATTTTGCCACTTACTAGCTATTAACATGGACAAGTCATTTCATTTGATATTTTTTAGACTTTGTATCTTACATCCATAAAATAAAGATGAGATAATACCAGTCTGAAGACATTTCAGGAAAGATTAAATTAGAGTATATGGGAAGTACTTGACAAACATTTGCTCTGACATTCTTATTACTTGAGCACTAGAACCTAGACCTCCCACCATCTAGTGCAGGGATCCTCTCATTGTATAAAACTTACACCCACTCTGTCCCGTGTGACTCCTTAATTCCCAGTTTCTGAAATTTCTCAAAGTGAATGCCATGACCAAACACTAGTCGTCCCACTCACTTGTATCAAAAGCCTGCTCTAATCCAAGGTCTCTGGTCTTCTGATACCTTAAAGTTCTGTAAACAGAAGATATTTAAGGATCTATGAAAACATTTTTCAGAGTTCAGTATTCAACTCACCTTCCTTAGAATCACAAGATTCATTTATGAATTCCCCCAAAATCAATTGAATCACATATCTTGATTTGGGACCCAGGAATCTTTTTCCCAAATGCTACACACTAAAATTATATACATATTGCTCAGCTGCATTAAGAAATCAATGGTGAGATACAAGTGAGAACCGGAGAAATGGCCATGGTGACAAGGGAAGAATCAGACTAACTCTAGCAACTGGGTACCATGAAAAACTTAGAGTATTATTCTTAGCCTCTTGTTATGAGTTGTTGACTAAGGCCTTAAGCATATTGAATACTTGTAAGTATGAAACAAGTTAAGTATATTTAAGGATTAACCTGAGTATTTCTGATGACAAGTACTCAAAGCATTTCAAGGATCGGTGAGACACGAGTCAAACCAAATTATCTGAGAAGAGTAACTTGATAGGACTTAAAATATAGATGAATGTATGGGTGAGGAAAAGGTTTTCTATCTGAGGTAAGGGAAATAGCTGAATCTGAGGAGGTGGTAATGAATGCAATGTATATGGCTAATGAAAAATTAGATAGACAAATTGAAAATAAAAATTTCATAAAGTCTTCAAAGGGCTTCTGCAGTGGCTCAGTGGTAAAGAATCCACCTGTAATGCAGGAGACACAGGAGATGCGGGCTTGATAACTAGATCAGGAAGATCCCCTGGAGAAGGGAATGGCAACCCACTCTGGTATTCTTGCCTGGAGAATCCCAAGGACAGAGGAGCCTGGCGGGCTACAGTTAATGGGGTCACAAAGAGCCAGACACAACTGAGCACGCATGCATACACACACACTCACAGTCTTCAAAAAAGCAGCATGGCAACATCTAATACACAGGATTTCAAAGCTTCACTGTGGTGCACAAGGTCAAAAGAAATGACTGGATCCCTATTAAAATGCATTGTGTGATTCTAGAACATCATGAATTTAGCTCCAGCACTCTCAGAGTCCTTGTCATCTTACCACAGACTCAGCTGGAAATGTTTAAATTGGTTTCTATAAGGAGATGACAACTGAGCAAAGAAAGAATGTCATTTGAGACAGCAACCAAGATCCTTAGAAATCCTGCCAAAAGCTTGAATATAAAGGAAAAAATACAAAGAAACATGTTGAAGTTCAGAGACTTGCCTATTTCACCTTGTCTTTCCAGCTGGGTCTCACTGGGCTACAACTCAACAACAGAAACCTGAGTGGGTTCTCTTCAGTTATCTATATGTGCAGTAGGATCAACTACACAGCTTAATTTTAAATACTATCATAGCTAAATGGGAACAAGCAGCCTCACTCGTTTTATGTTATTCTAAAATATAGTCACATTCTTTCTCAGGGTTTTGAATTGCATTTAATAATTCTTAAACTACAGCCCAGATGACTTAGGAAACCCACAGCACACTAAACACTTCGTCTGCATTTTTTATCTTGTAATATAAGAAAGAAAAAAGGAATATTCTCTTTACAACCCTCAATCTAATTGATCTCATCTTTCATATCACTCCAGGTTCTAGGACTGCATTAGGGGTTGAGACAATGCATGAGACTCCTGTGTGAACTGCCAGATGGAAGTAATAAGAATTGTGTTGAGAGTCCTTACTGAATATTCCAGAGGAAATGAGAAGCTTTTTATCATGTTGGTAGAAAAGCTTGTGCCTGTGTCTGTGTTCTTTCTAGACTTTGAAGCAAGACCAAGATCCCAAGATACTATCAGCATTCTACTGTATGCTGCATATCACCTAATTATCTAAAAGCTCATACTTTATCCCAAAGCTGAGCATTGTTCTAGCTGACCATAGTGGAACCATAGTGGAAACTTGTATTACTTTTTTTCTGTTTCACCACTAGATTCTCAAATCACATCTTTTGAGCGATCCTTTGTCTAGCTTCAGAAATGAGCATTAGAAGTAGGCCTAAGCCAATCAGCATAGTGCATTCCTTTAGACACAGACAAAAAAATTGTTCATGGCTTGTAATGGAACTCAAATGAAGGCAATTAGAATTGATTACAGAACTTGGCTGAATGGACCAGAAGAAAGACATGATTTTACTTTCTCCTGGATTTAATCCATATATAGGTCAGACCTGCCACTGCAGACTCATTACATGTTCAACCTTCCAAGAGTGAGACCAATACAAAGGTAGACCCCAGTATAGAAAGTACACAGATAGCATCATTTAATCTCCATTTTAGAAGCCAATCTAATCCTAGACTTTTCCATTTTCTAGTCTATAAGAAAAGGGCTACTTTATGCTTAACTCATTTTAGCAGCTTTATTGATGTATAATTGACATACAAAAGCTGCACAGATCTACTGTGTACAATCTGATGATTTTGGACACAAGTAAACACTCTGATAGCATCATTAAAGCCAAAGTGATAGATTCATCCAGCACCTCCTAAAGTTTCCTTGTGTCCTTTGGTATGTACTTGCTTACTTTTTTGGTAAGAACACTTAACACATTATCTATCCTTTTAACAAATTTTGAAGTGCACATCACCACTGTTGGTAACTATAGGAACTGTGTTGTAAGCGACTCTCTAGAACTTGTTCATCTAATAAAACTGAAACTTTAAATTCATTGAACAACAATTCCCATTTTCTCTCACCTACTCCAGACCCTGGTAACTACTACTATATTCTCTGCTTCTGTGAATTTGGCTACTTTAGATTTCTCATATAAGTAGAATCATGTAGCTTTTTCCATCCTATAACTGGCTTATTTCACTTAGCATAGTGTCCCCCAGGTTTCCCCATGCTTTCACAAAAGTCAGGATTAAGGCTAATCAATATGCCATTGCATATATTCTACAATTTCTTTATGTATTAGTCTGACACTTGCATTCTCTCCATATCTTGGCTATTGAGAATAATATTGCAGTAAAGATAAAATCTAACCTCTTCAAGATGCTGATTTCAGTTATTCTGGATATATACACAGAAGTGGAATTTCTGGGCCATATGGTACCTCACACCTGTTAGAACCGATATAATTTTTTAAAAAAATAGAGGGAGAGTGGGTGGGGAAAGAGAGGAAAAGAGAGAGAGAAAGGGAGAGACAGAGGGAGGCAAGTGTTAGTGAAAATGCTAAGAAACTGGAGTGCCTGGACTCTGTTACTGCAAATGTAAAATGGTGCTTATTGTTATTGTTCAGTCACGAAGTCATGTCCGACTCTTTGTAATCCCATGGACAGTAGCATGCCATGCTCCTCTATCCTTAATTATCTCCCAGAGTTTGCTCAAATTCATGTCCATTGAGTTAGTGATGTTGCCACTGAAAACAGTATGGAGGTATCAGAAAAAAGCTGCAAATGCTTAGCTCATTGCTTTGTCATTGATTAAGATGGCCTCAACTGATATGCTGAAGTTGTTATAAATCAAACGCATTTTCTACCTTGCTTTTTATCAATTATTTTTAAAATACCATATCTTTGAAATTTATATTCTGTATGCAATAGTTTATTTCATTTTAGCTCAATGCTTTTTACATCTCCATTGGATCTTCCCCTTGACCACGGACTATGAACAAACACTTAAAAAGTTGAAGTTACCACTTAAAGAGCCTCCCAGTTTAACTCCATTGTACATCAGATCTTTTTAAAAATTGATAGTCACTCACTAATGCCTCAGCTTTGTGACTCTGCTCTCTGTATCTAGGGTTCCTCAAATAAGGAATCTCCTGTAAGAATTTTGCATCTCTGATCTTTAGATGGGGATTCTCCTGGTCACTCAAGTCATCATTTTACTCTCCAAAATTAAATACACAAACTCATTTCCAAAATCTTCTGTGATATTTGCAAAATCATAACAATTATACTTCAAATTGATTTTTGTTATGTCAAGCTATATCAAATCAAGCTTTATAACTTCTGAACCCAATGGCCAGGGCCAAAGGCTAGAATATAAAATGGGGATACAGAAGCGTGTTATTTAGCCTCCATATGTTTGAATTTTTAACAAGTTTTTACTGGAGGAATCAACCTGCCTGACTTCAGACTCTACTACAAAGCCACAGTCATCAAGACAGTATGGTACTGGCACAAAGACAGAAATATAGATCAATGGAACAGAATAGAAAGCCCAGAGATAAATCCACGGACCTATGGACACCTTATCTTTGACAAAGGAGGCAAAGATATACAATGGAAAAAAGACAACCTCTTTAACAAGTGGTGCTGGGATAACTGGTCAACCACTTGTAAAAGAATGAAACTAGAACACTTTCTAACACCATACACAAAAATAAACTCAAAATGGATTAAAGATCTAAATGTAAGACCAGAAACTATAAAACTCCTAGAGGAGAACATAGGCAAAACACTCTCCGACATAAATCACAGCAAGATCCTCTATGACCCACCTCCCAGAATATTGGAAATAAAAGCAAAACTAAACAAATGGGACCTAATGAAACTTAAAAGCTTTTGCACTACAAAGGAAACTATAAGTAAGGTGGAAAGACAGCCCTCAGATTGGGAGAAAATAATAGCAAATGAAGAAACAGACAAAGGATTAATCTCAAAAATATACAAGCAACTCCAGCAGCTCAATTCCAGAAAAATAAATGACCCAATCAAAAAATGGGCCAAAGAACTAAACAGACATTTCTCCAAAGAAGACTTACAGATGGCTAACAAACACATGAAAAGATGCTCCACATCACTCATTATTAGAGAAATGCAAATCAAAACCACAATGAGGTACCATTACACGCCAGTCAGGATGGCTGCTATCCAAAAGTCTACAAGCAATAAATGCTGGAGAGGCTGTGGAGAAAAGGGAACCCTCTTACACTGTTGGTGGGAATGCAAACTAGTACAGCCGCTATGGAGAACAGTGTGGAGATTTCTTAAAAAACTGGAAATAGAACTGCCATATGACCCAGCAATCCCACTTCTGGGCATACACACTGAGGAAACCAGATCTGAAAGAGACACGTGCACCCCAATGTTCATCGCAGCACTGTTTATAATAGCCAGGACATGGAAGCAACCTAGATGCCCATCAGCAGATGAATGGATAAGGAAGCTGTGGTACATATACACCATGGAATATTACTCAGCCATTAAAAAGAATTCATTTGAATCAGTCCTAATGAGATGGATGAAACTGGAGCCCCTTATACAGAGTGAAGTAAGCCAGAAAGATAAAGACCATTACAGCATACTAACACATATATATGGAATTTAGAAAGATGGTAACGATAACCCTATATGCAAAACAGAAAAAGAGACACAGAAATACAGAACAGACTTTTGAACTCTGTGGGAGAATGTGAGGGTGGGATATTTCAAAAGAACAGCATGTATACTATCTATGGTGAAACAGATCACCAGCCCAGGTGGGATGCATGAGACAAGTGCTCGGGCCTGGTGCACTGGGAAGACCCAGAGGAATCGGGTGGAGAGGGAGGTGGGAGGGGGGATCGGGATGGGGAATACGTGTAAATCTATGGCTGATTCATATCAATGTATGACAAAAAAAATAAATAAATAAATAAATAAATAAAAATAAAATAAAATGGGGATACAGATAAACGCTCACAACAATAATCTTTTCTCCAACAATGAAATGAGGTTATAATACGACAAAGTGAAACACACATCTATAATAATGTGTTAAATCCAGAATAAAGATTAACTTCTCCAATTAAATGAGTAGAGAGTGTAGATTTAGAAGGCCTGAAACCTTTATTGGGCTCTTTACTAATATTACTACAGGGAGAAAGATGCAGAAAGAGTGGATTTTAAAAACAAACTCTTCGAAAACATGGTCTTACTGGGATAACTAGTTCAATGTCCACACACAGTTTTCTCACTGTAAATTAAGAGAAGCCTCATAGAATTTTTGTAAGGAATCAATGAGAAATATAAGATCAAGTGTGAGACAGAGAAAGGCAATTAGAAGAACAACTAAGTCAAAGGCTTGAGGGTGAAACACTTCTGGGTTTGAAACTTAACTGACTTGGACAAACTACTTCTAGTGAGCCTCAAGTTTCATGTTTATCAAATGGGTAAAACACTAAGCTTGGAGGACCCCCTAGAAAAGATCCCCACCTTCTCCTTCCTCAGCAGTCCTCTGCTGTGCATGCCAGAGCTGCAGCTCCCTTTTGCAGTTTATCCCATTTTGCTTTTCTTCTGCTTAGGATTCTTCACAGCTACTCATCCGTTTAAAGATATCCCTCTATATCCAAGAATACTTATAGATTTTCTGAATATCCTTTCTAGCATTTCAAAGGATTTGGAGTAAATGAAGAAGGCTGTATTTTATGCTTGGTTCTCTGTATTGAATCAATTCCAAATGCACGCTTCAAGCAGACATTTATCTTCAATTCATACCCTTTCCCAAGAAAGGGGATCATTTCTTGTAAGGATTTTCCTCTAATTGCACAAAACAATATCCTTTAAAAAATTTGCATTGTTATCTACACTTGCCCTCTCCTTTCACTAGAATCTGTCCATATCCTTATTAACCCAACTCCTTTTGAGTGAGTTTCTTAAGGAATTTGAGAAAGATTTTTATCCAATTTCTGATATTTCCAGAGTATAGGACAGGCTCATATTATCACCTATTTATGACTTATTATTACAAATTTAGCACCAGTAAGAGTTGTACATAATTACTAAAGTGCAAAAAAAAAAAAGCAAGATTAAATTAGGGTGGGTCTCCCTTAAAACAAATGCCAACTTTGTTAGAGTTGAGCCTCCCTTTCTTGCCAGATGATTAAAGATTGGCAACCACTCACCCATCAACCTAAGCCATCTCAGTTGTTCTTCAGCTGAGCTCTGCCACAGCTGCTGCCAATCATGACACACCCAAACCAGCATGTAGACTACTAACCACACAAACACACACACCAATGTAGCAGCACCCAAATATAACAGCAGAAGAAACTCTTCAAAAACCTCTAGCTCAGTGATTCACGAGGCACCTAGAGCAAAAATTCCAGAGGCACAATGCCATTTTTCCCACTTTACTTTTTATTTTAAAAGGAGGGAGGTTCAAGAGGGAAAGGATGTATGTATACCTATGGCTGATTCATGTTGAGGTTTGACAGAAAAGAACAAAATTCTTTAAAGCAATTATCCTTCAATTAAAAAAAATTAAAAAAATTTTAAGTATATATATATATAAAGGCATACTTTTAAACATATAACATATGTTAATATGTTACATGTATGTTATATAAGGGATTCCCTGGTAGCTCAGCTGGTAAATAATCCACCTGCAATGTGGGAGACCTGAGTTCAACCCCTGGGTTGGAAAGATACCCTGGAGAAGGGAACAGCTATCCACTCTAGTATTCTGGCCTGAAGAATTCCATGAACTGTACAGTCTATGTTATATATACATAGTATTTATATAATGTTTTATATAAATATATGGTATACTGTATATAAGCATATATATTATCAACTCAAAAATGAGCAAAAGCCCTAAGGTCTAATTATCGAAATTAGGAGGGTAGTTTGGTTTAGAATCTAACCAAGAGTTCTCAGTTCTTTTATGAGAACTTGGGTCTTCTATATCATCTTTGTCAGAATACAAAGTTAATAATTCAGGTCCTAAGAATTTATGCAGCATCTCCAGACACAGAAGAAAGGCTGACTTCTGTGGTGCTCATTGCAGCACTGTTTACAATAGCTCAGACATGGAAGCAACCTAGATGTCCATCAGCGGATGAATGGATAAGAAAGCTGTGGTACATATATACAATGGGATATTACTCAGCTATTAAAAATAATGCATTTGAATCAATTCTAATCAGGTGTATGAAACTGGAGCTTACTATACAAAGTGAAGTCAGAAAGAAAAACACCAATACAGTATATTAATGCATGTATATGGAATTTACAAAGATGGTAAAGATAACCCTATATGTGAGACAGCAAAAGACACAGATATAAAGAACAGGCTTTTGGACTCTGTGGGAGAAGGCGAGGGTGGGATGATTTGAGAGAATAGCACTGAAACATGTATATTACCATATGTGAAATAGATGACCAGTCCAAGTTTGATGCATGAAACAGGGCACTCAAACCTGGTGTACTGGGACAACCCAGAGGGATGAGGTGGGGACGGGGTTCAGGATGGGGGACACATGTCCACCTGTGGCTGATTCATGTCAATGTATGAAGAAAACCACCACAATATTGTAATTAGACTTCAATTAAAATTAATTAATTAATTTTTAAAAATAAAGCTCAAATTTATGTTATCTCTCAAAATCTGCATCCTCACTTTTGGAGTTTTTGTTATATCATTTCTAAGAAACTGTAGAGTTCACTGTTAATGATCTGAAATTCATAAGCAGTAGGTATCAATATGGTTGTCTACAGTTTAAATGAAATTTATTTTCAGTCTCCTGAGTTAAGTGCCAAACTAGGTAGAATTCAGGAGTTTTATGGTTTAGGAGACTGCTATTCCAGCTAGGCATGTGCTTATGTCCACTTTTAGTGGATCCACAGTACAGGCACTCGTTCAATAATTCATTCATGTATGCATCGATTTTAAAATTTTTACTGGAGAATTCCCTGGCTGTGCAGTGGTTAGGACTCTGTGCTTTCACTGCCAAAAGTGCAAGTTCAATCACTATGAGGGGGAACTAAGATCCCACTAGCCACACAGTGGAGCCAAAACAAAAGAAAATAAAGTAAAAATTGTACTAACATCTGCAAAGTGTGAGTGTAGGAGGAACCCGGGCAAGCCCAAGTTACTAGAAAAGATACTGGTTAAGTGGTATGTGAAAAGTAATTGAAGTCAGACAGCTTTTCTGGTTAAAATTACATCTACGTCTACTGTCCCTCCAAAACCCTTTGATAATTAAAATGTATAAGTATTATTTCCTCTGAATATATATAAAATTCTCTAGAACATACAAATAGAATTATTTATATATGTCTGGTGTTAAAAAATACCCCAGAGGCAACATGATAGAGTTAACCATCCTTTGTTTGCTGGAGCAGATTTGCGGTTTTTTTTTTTTTTTTTTAGTTATTTGAGACGTTTTTCTGAAATTGAATTTTTGAGATGGACAGGTTACTCTCCTCTGCTATGAAGAGTATCAGAGCAATAGGAGACTTTGGAGAAGGAGGGAACAAGAAGAAAGAATATCTTATTTTTTCCTCTCTTTTTTTTCACTTTTATTTTGAGGTATCTGGTGGATGTCATGTAGACTATGTCAGGCAAACAAGCAGAGACTCAGATGTTGGAAATTCAGGCATGGACGTTCTCAGCATATAGATGGGAGCAGAAGCAACCATGTGGATGCATTTGCTCAGGGAGATTTTTAAAGTGAAAAGAGATGCTCAGAAAAGTACAATGAGGCAGATTGTGTGTCCCCATCAACAGAGGAAAACCAGTCCCAGGGGCGTGTTTAAGTTTATCTTTGACACATGGTCAGCGATCACGTCAAAAATCTATTTGATTTTAAATCTTTTCACTAAGCTATGCTGGGCCTCAGGTTGACAAGTGTTTGCTGAGTGTCTCCTGCGTGTACGTTGTCACTTCAGTCATGTCCGACTCTTTGCAACCCTAAGGACCATAGCCTGTCAGGCTCCTCTGACCATGGGATTCTCCAGGCAAGAACACTGGAGTGGGTTGCCATTTCCTCCTCCAGGGGATCTTCCCAACCCAGAGATGAAAGCCATGTTTCTTGTGTCTCCTGCATTGGCAGGTGGGATCTTTACTGCTAGCGCCACCTGGGAAGCCCTGAGTGTCTCCCGTGTGCCCATGTAAGCTACACAGAGAGAGCAGAGCAAGGAAAAGGCGAATCTTTCACCAGTCTGTGATGGTATTGCATACATGCTAGGTGACTAGTTGCTAGGGGAATAATAATAACCAGGCTTGAAAGTTCTTATTTAAATTTTTAACTTTTTATTGGAGTATAGCTGATGAACAGCATTGTGATAATATCAGATGTATGGCAAATCTATTCAATTATGCATATGCATGTATCTATTCTTCTTTAAATTATTTTCCTATGTAGGTTGTTACACAATATTGAGCTGCATTTCCTGTACTATACAGTAGGTCCTTGATGGTTATTCATTTTAAATATAGCAGTATGTACATGTCAGTCCCAAACTCCCTAACTATCCTTCCCTCCACCTTCCCCTCTGGTAAATATAAAGTTGTCTATGTGCGTCTCTTTCTGTTTTGTAATTTCATTTGTATCATTTCCTCTTAGGTTCTGTATATAAGTGATATCATGTGACATTTCTCTCTCTCTCTTACTTCACTCAGTATACCGAAATCTCTAAGTCAGTCCTTTCTTGTGCTCAGTCACTTCAATCTTGTCTGACTCTTTGCAACCCTATGGACTGTAGCCCGCCAGGCTCCTCAGTCCACGGGATTCTCCAGGCAAGAATACTGGAGTGGGTTGCCATGCCATCCTCCAGGGGATCTTCCTGACCCAGGGATCAAATCCATGTCTCTTATGTCTCCTGCATTGCAGGCAGATTCTTTTCCACTATGCCACCAGGGAAGACCTAGGTCAGTTCATGCTGCTGCAAATGGCATTATTTTATTATTTTTAATGGCTGAGTAATATCCCATTGAATGTATGTGCCACACTTCAATATCCATTCCTCTGTTGATGGACATTTAGGTTATTTCCATGTCTTGGCTATTATAAACAACACCTTTATATTCCCTCATCATTTATATCAACTCTCTTAACCATTACTCCCATTAGGAAGACTTCTCATTGCACCACTAGTGATAATTTTAAAGCAGGTATTCTGAAGACAAATTTAACACATGTAATGTTAATTATCTTCTTGTCTGTCCAGATCTTAATTAAATAGAAGGGTCTTCAAATGTTCTCAACTAATCTCCTCCAACACAGGTAATTAAAGAAATGTTTATTGTAAGAATAAAAGAATAATAGGCAATTTAAGTGTCATAACTGCTAAAGGTAAGTAATACAATAGAAGCAGTTACTAATGACTGGGCTAATGGGTAAAAATTCCAGTGTGGAGTCCAGAAATTATGAGTTCTAATTCACAAACTGGTTGAATAACTAATTATAGCTACCAGGAACTTCAGTTTATACTATTCATAGGATGTAAATAAAATTACTTTTCCTGAGCTTTGTGGGAATGAAGGAAGTTAAAATAATGCTAATGGGCTCTTAATAACAGTGCATCTTCTTAATACTCCATTCTCTATCAGACTCACTGAAATGTTTCTAGTTTACACCTTTAACAATTCTGCACTATACTTAAGTGACTGTCACTTACAGAGTTCTCTAATTTTTGGCAAATACTCATTAAAATGAAAGGTCACTGGAGCCCCTTGAGGAGGGTTCTGTTCAAAAAACCAATTAGTTTAGTTCCCACCCATGACCCTGTTTGCTCAGTACTTTAAGGCTACTATCCTATTCTCCTTATATTTTCTCTGTCTGAAGTTAGTCTTTTTTTTTCCCTATTAATTTTTTTTCATTTATTTTTATTAGTTGGAGGCTAATTACTTTATAATATTGTAGTGGTTTTTGGCATACATTGACATGAATCAGCCATGGATTTACATATATTCCCCATCCCTGCAGTTAGTTTTTATTCAATATAATATCCATGACCACAAGGAGAATTTAGTTGTAATAATCAGTATTATTTAGTCAAAGATTGATTCTAGGGAAGGAAGAAGCTGGGTGTTTAAAGAACCTCAGGAGAAAATATCCAACTTTGGGGGACATGTCACTAATTTGTGGATAAAAATGAACCTCCCACTGATAGTGGCTTACAGAGCTCCCTCCACTGTAGCTTTGAGACCTTGCTGAAAATAACAATGAGCTTCTGAGAGAAGTGATACTGATATGATGGCTTATGAAAAGCAGTATCGTTTTGGTCATGGTTCTGAATGTATACAACCCTTTCCTCACCTCCAAAGAACAGAGAAGGGCAGATCAGAACCACATTTAAGGATATAGTAGATAGAACTGGATTTGTGTGTGTGTGTGTGTGTTGTGTTGTGAGAAAACTTTATTTAATATCTATCATCTTGGCAAATTTCAAGAATACAATACAGTATTGCTAACTTTTGTCATCACGCTGTGCATTGGATCTCCAAAACTCATTCATCTGCCACTTTATACCCTTTGAGAAATTATCTCTTCATTTCTCTCTTGTATCCCATGGCAACTACCATTTTACTCTCTGCATTTGAGTTTCACTATTTTAGATTCCTAACAAAAGTGGGAACTTACAGTTTTGATCTTTCTGTATCTGACTTATTTCACTTTTCACAGTGCCCTCTATGTTCCCCTGGAGAAGAAAAAGGCTACAAACTCCAGTATTCTGCCCTGGAGAATCCCATGGACTGTATAGTCCATGGGGGTCGGAAAGAGTCGGACACTCTGTATTCATCTATGTTGCTACAAATGGCAGGATTCCCTTCTTTTATAAGACTGAATAATGTATATATATACACATATAATCACTTTTTTTTATTCACTTAACTGTTCATGGACATTGAGGTTATTTCCATATCTTGGTTAATTTGAATAAATAGCAATGAATGTGGAAGAACAGATATGCTTTCAAGACTTCATTTACTTTGGATATAGACCCAGAAATGGGATTTTTAAATCGTATGGTACTACTCTCTTTACTTTTTTGATGGATCTCTACATAGTACCAGTCTATATTCTTATCAACAAAGAATAAGAGTTCCCTTTTTACACACCCTCACCAATACTTGTAACTGTCTATCTCTTTGATAATAGCACTTCTCACAGGTATGAGATGACATCTTACTGTTTTTTGTTTTTTTTTGTAGATCTTTTCCCATTCATTTTTTTTCATTTATTTTTATTAGTTGGAGGCTAATTACTTAACAATATTGTAGTGGTTTTTGTCATACATTGACATGAATCAGCCATGGATTTACATGTATTCCCCATCCCGATCCCCCCTCCCATCTCCCTCTCTACCCGATCCCTCTGGGTCTTCCCAGTGCACCAGGCCCGAGCATTTGTCTCATGCATCCAACCTGGGCTGGTGATCTGTTTCACCCTAGATAATATACATGTTTCGATGCTGTTCTCTCGAAACATCCACCCTCGCCTTCTCCCACAGAGTCCAAAAGTCTGTAGCCCATTATACAGAGTGAAGTAAGCCAGAAAGATAAAGACCATTACAGTATACTAACACATATATATGGAATTTAGAAAGATGGTAATGATAACCCTATATGCAAAACAGAAAAAGAGACACAGGTGTACAGAACAGACTTTTGGACTCTTACTGGTTTTGATTAGCATTCCCCTGATGATTAGTGATATTGAATACCTCTTCATAGATCTGTTAACCGTCTGAATGTCTTCATTTGAAAAATGCCTATTCAGGTCCTTTGCCCGTTTTTTAAGTGGGCTCTTTGGTTTTGGGCTATTGAGTTATTTGAGTTCCCTATGTGTCTGTGTGCATGAACTTCTTGTCAGATATGTGGCTTGCAAGTATTTTCTCCCGTTCTATAAGTTCCTTTTCACTTTGTTGCTTAACTCTTTTGCTGCGCAGAAACTTTTTAGTTTGATGCAATCCCACTTATCTACGTTAACTTTTAATACCTAATCTATTAATAGTTTTAATGATTTTGGTGCCATGACTAAAAAGAAAAAAAATGCCAAAAACAGTGTCAAGAAGTTTTTCCCTGTATTATTTTCTAGTAATTTTACAATTATGGGTTCTACATTTAATTATTATACATTTATTAATTCATTTTGAGTTAATTTTGTATATGGTGTTGAGATGTTGAGATAAGGGTAAAGTTTCACTCTTCTTCATGTGGATATCCAGTTTCCCCAACATCATTTGTTAAAGAAACTATCTTTTCCCAGTTGTGTGTTCTTGGCACCCTATTTGAATATCTGTTGACTGTAAATGTCTATATCTGTTTTCTGACTCTGTTCTCTTCCATTGCCCTGTGCATAGATTTCTAGGCCAATACTGTTTTTGTTACAATGGCTTCGTAATATATTTTGAAACCAGGAAGTGTGATGCCTTCAGGTTTATTCTTATTTCTCGAAAATGTGGGGCCTATTTGGTTTCTTTTTTGTTTCATAGGAAATTTCTGATTTTTCCCCATTTTTGAAAAGCATACCACTGGCATTTGGATAGGGATTCATTGAGTCTATAGATTTATCTCTGGTCATGCTGTGAAGTTACAAAAATTGGGTCTGAAAGCATTAGGCTTCAGGAAAACTTGTCTTTTTGCTCAAGGGAGTTGATTTTCAAAATCTTAAGCAATTAGTGGTATAACCAAATTCTAAAGAAAAGAAGAAAGTAAAGAAAGAAATTGTTGCTCTACAAAGAAAAACATAAGAGGAAGCACAGTGAGAGATGTCATGTCTATGAAGGAGCCATATCACTATAAAGTCAGCTACACTAATCTATTTTTGTCCTATCTTTTCTCAACCTCTCCAGACAACATATTGGTGGATCCCATTGCTTTAGATCCTCACACATTTTCTAAGCAAAATGGTAGGCAAAATACTCACAGGCTACTTGTCCAGGAAAAGAGCAAACACAGTAATGAAAACAAAATGCTTTCAATGAAAAGAGCTGAAGTCAGAAGTTCAATTTCTTTTTGCTAAATAAGATAATAATATGACAATTTTATGGCAGTTTCTAAGATGAATGAAAGTATGGATTGGTGATTGAATCAGCAAGTATATTCTCATTACCTTCCTTCTCAATTCCTCCTTATAGATAATTTTGAGCACCTACTATGTAAGAAGTATTGTTAGGAATACAATAAATAAGACACTTTCCCATCCTCAATGACTGTATGTTCTAATAAACAGGGGAAATAATAGTATGTTCTAATAAACAACAGGGGAAAAGGTAACCTATGAAAGAAATGGAATAGGATGATTTGGGGGTAGGGTTTGTTCCAAGACAGGGAAAAATAACTCATAAAATGTGCATAGTGTCCTAAAAGAGCCTATCGGATTATAGAATTAGCATTCTTATACTTGTTTTTAGGTGAAGAAACTTGAAGAAGTTAATGAGCTTGTCTTAGATCACACACCTATCAAAAAAGGTAGTAGATTCAAGACTAAAAGCATCAATTGACCTTCCTTTTCCCACTTCACACACTGCATCAAAAAAGAAAAAGCATATTTTAAGATGGCTAATTTTAAGAGTATCAGAATATAACAAATTATACCTATTCACATCTAATTTAAAGTATTGTTTTAAAATGTAAAAATGCAAAGTTGATCAACTCTGATTTGTAAATTTTTAACCAAAATAGTTTACTAACGGAGATATAGTCTTAAAATTTAACATCAAATATTAATATTCAATGCAAGCCTCCTTTCTCATTTTCACTTTGCTGCCAGAAGAAACAATAAGCCATTCTGTGAGTAAATCAATATTTGGCCACACTGTAGATGATGAGATCCTACTCTGGTCCCCATCTGCGCCTTGGCACCAAGCTTGCCTCATAAGACCAGCTTTGGGCATTTTCCTAGTTCTCCATTTCAAAGGTGAGAAAACAGTTTCTGCAAAATTCATCAACATGCTTAATCTCAAATAACTGAGAAGTAAATACAAGATTTGAGTAGGCCTTTGTGAGTTTGAAGTTCTTGTTCCTACCAATTCTATCATAGCTCTTTATATCTGCATTCTAGTATTTTTGCAAGGACTTCTCAGGTGGCTCAGTGGTAAGGAATCTGCCTGCCAATGCAGGAGATGCAGGAGATGAGGGTTCAAATCCTGGGTTAGGAAGATCCTCTGGAGGAGGAAATGGCAACCCTCTCCAGTATTCTTGCCTGGCAAATCCCATGGACAGAGGGATCTGGCAGGCTAGTCCATGGGGTTGCAAAGAGTTGGACATGATGAGCACACATGCACACACCTGCAGTATTTTTGCAGCTATATTTTAGCCTTTATAGCTAAAGGTTTTATACACTTTATATCTGTGCATCTGGACATCACTTTTACCATCATTTCTTTTATATAAACCTTCTCAATTATAAAAGAAAGCATTAACTGAAAATTACTTCATTTTCTGCCATCTGACACTTCATCCCTGAACATCACTGTTTTACATGAAGTAACAGTACAGCTATAGTTGAATAGACCCACAGGGGATAAAAGCAATGTTGCTCTTTTTCCAAACAGGACTTATGTGAAGATGTACAGAAGCAATTGGCTGTTACTCATGTTTTGGCTTTATTTCCAAGATGTTCTGGTTATAATAATGTCTGAATTTGAAGATTTGTTTACATGACCTGTGCCTACTCATGTGAACTGTTGACCATCTGTATATTAGCAAGGAATGGGTTGAAAGTAGACATATAATTTTACCACAAGTGTCATAATAAAGAGGGGAATCTTGCAAAGCAAATTTTAATAAAAATAAATCAACTCAACCCATGTTCTGCAGATAATATTTCCTTGGTGGAGGAAACAAGTGGCTGACAAAAGAAGCCCCCACCACGACTATAATTTTAATTTTCATGTACTATTGTTAGCTCTTAAAATGCACTACAAATAATGGCAGAAGGGAAATGAGATTCATAATGAATTAGGAACATAAATGAGTTCAATAAAATATTTATCTGTAGTGAAGTGGGATTTGATGATATCTGAATGTAAAGAAACATAAACAGGACATTCCATTGAACACAGATATTTCTACAATATGATTTTTTTTTACATTTTTATTTAAAGATCTTAACATGAGTAATGAAAAACATCATAAAAAAGTCTGTACATTTTTTTCTCCTGTTCAGTTTTCCAAAAGCTAAATTTTAAGACATAGTGATGACAGGTACTGAGCCCTATACAGTAATTTTGTATTTATGTGTCTGATATTCATCATTCTGATAACTCACTAATGATTGCAAGGTTGATTTGTATGAATAATAACATTTCCCAAGCAGGATTATCATGAAGAATAAATAAGTCAAGGAATGTATAACACCTATCCAGTGGCTCTGGTAAAGACAGAAAGGAATAATAGTAATCAACACATATTAAGTGATTAGTAAATGTTGAGCATTATTTCCATGACCATGAGTTGCAGAGGTTTTGAAAGAATGTACCAACTATGATCTTCATGATTTAAGGCCCATATGTGACAGAATGATCTCTGTTCATTTCCAAGGTAAACCATTCATTATCACAGTAATACAAGTCTATGCCCCAACCAATAATGCTGAAGAAACTGAAGTCGAACAGTTCTATGAAGACCTACAAGACTTTCTGGAACTAACTCCCAAAAAAGATGTCCTTTTCATTATAGGGAACAAGAATGCAAAAGTAGGAAGTCAAGAAATACCTGCAGTAACAGGCAAATTTGACCCTGGAGTACAGAATAAACAGGGAAATAGAGTTTTGCCAAGAGAACACACTGATGATAGGAAGCACCCTCTTCCAAGAACAGAAGAGAAGACTCTACACACGGACATCACTAGATGGTCAACACCAAAATCAGATTAATTATATTTCTTGCAGCCAAAGATGGAGAAGCTATATACAGTCAGCAAAAACAAGACTGGGAGCTGACTGTGGCTCAGATCATGAACTCCTGATTGCCAAATTCAAACTTAAATTGAAGAAAGTAGGGAGAACCACTAGACCATTCAGGTATGACCTAAATCAAATCCCTTATGACTATACAGTGGAAGTGAGAAATAGAGTCAAGGGATTAGATCTGATAGACAGAATGCCTGATGAACTATGGACGGAGGTTCATGACATTGTACAGGAGGCAGGGATCAAGACCATCCCCAAGAAAAAGAAGTGCAAAAAGGCAAAATGGTTGTCTGAGAAGGTCTTACAAATAGCTGTGAAAAGAATAGAAGTGAAAGGCAAAAGAGAAAAGGAAAGATATACCTATTTAAATGCAGAGTTCCAAAGAATAGCAAGGAGAGATAAGAAAGTCTTCCTCAGTGATCAATGCAAAGAAATAGAGGAAAACTATAGAATGGGAAATACTAGAGATCTCTTCAAGAAAATTAGAGATACCAAGGGAAATTTTCATGCAAAGATGGATTCAATAAAGGACGGAAATGGTATGGACCTAATAGAAGCAGAAGATATTAAGAAGAGGTGACAAGAATACACAGAAGAACTGTACAAAAAAGATTGTCATGTCCCAGATAATCACGATGGTGTGATCACTCACCTAGAGCCAGAAATACTTAAATGTGAAGTCAAGTGGGCCTTAAGAAGCATCACTATGAACAAAGCTAGTGGAGGTGATGGAATTCCAGTTGAGCTATTTCAAATCCTAAAAGATGATGCTGTGGAAGTGCTGCACTCCATATGCCAGCAAATTTGGAAAATTCAGCAGTGGCCACAGGGCTGGAAAAGGTCAGTTTTCATTCCAATCCCAAAGAAAGGCAATGCCAAAGAATGTTCAAACTACTGCACAATTGCACTCATCTCATACGGTAGCAAAGTAACGCTCAAAATTCTCCAAGCCAGCCTTCATCAATACCTAAATCGTGAACTTCCAGATGTTCCAGTTGGATTTAGAAAAGGCAGAGGAACAAGAGATCAAATTGCCAACATCCACTGGATCATCATAAAAGCAAGAGAGTTCCAGAAAAACATCTGCTTTATTGACTATGCCAAAGCCTTTGACTGTGTGCTAAGCTGCTAAGTCACTTCAGTTGTGTCCAACTCTGTGCGACCCCATAGACAGCCCACCAGACTCCCCCATCCCTGGGATTCTCCAGGCAAGAACAGTGGAATGGGTTGCCATATCCTTCTCCAATGCATGAAAGTGAAAAGTGAAAGTGAAGTCGCTCAGTGGTGTCTGACTCTTCGCGACCCCATGGACTGCAGCCTACCAGGCTCCTCTGTCCATGGGAGTTTCCAGGCAAGAGTACTGGAGTGGGGTGCCATTGCCTTCTCTGTTTGACTGTATGGATCACCACAAACTGTGGAAAATTCTTAAAGAGATAGAAATACCAGACCACCTAATCTGCCTCTTGAGAAATCTGTATACAGGTCAGGAAGCAACAGTTAGAACTGGACATGGAACAACATGCTGGTTCCAAATAGGGAAAGGAGTACCTCAAGGCTGTATATTGTCACCCTGCTTATATACAGAGTACATCATGAGAAACGCTGGGCTAGATGAAGCACAAGCTGGAACCAAGATTGCCAGGAGAAATATCAATAACCTCAGATATGCAGATGACACCACCCTTACAGCAGAAAATGAAGAAGAACTAAGGAGCCTCTTGATGAAAGTGAAAGAGGAGAGTGAAAAAGTTGACTTAAAACTCAACATTCAGAAAACGAAGATCATGGCATCTGATCCCATCACTTCATGGCAAATAGATGGAGAAACAATGGTAACAGTGATAGACATTATTTTGGGGGGGCTCCAAAATCACTGCAGATGGTGACTGCAGCCATGAAATTAAAAGATGCTTGCTCCTTGGAAGAAAAGCTGTGACCAACCTAGATAGCATATTAAAAAGCAGAGACATTACTTTGTCAACAAAGGTCTGTCTAGCCAAAGCTGTGGTTTTTCCAGTAGTCGTGTATGGATGTGAGAGTTGGACTATAAAGAAAGCTGAGCACCAAAGAATTGATTCTTTTGAACTGTGGTGCTGGAGGAGACTGTTGAGTGCCCATTGGACAGCAAGGAGATCCAACCAGTCCATCCTAAAGGAAATAAGTTCTTAATATTCACTGGAAGGACTGATGTTGAAGGTGAAACCCCAATACTTTGGCCACATGTTGCAAAGAACTGACTCCTTAGAAAAGACCCTGATTCTGAGAAAGATGAAGGCAGGAACAGAAGGGTTCAACAGAGGATAAAATGGTTGGATGGTATCACCGACTCAATGGACATGAGTTTGAGTAAACTCCAGGAGTTGGTGATGAACAGGGAGGCCTGACATGCTGCCATCCATAGGGTCGCAAGGAATCAGACATGACTGAGCAACTGAACTAAACAGCATTACCAACTCAATGGATGTGAATTTGAGTAAACTCCAGGAGACAGTAGAGGACAGAGGAGCCATGTGTGCTGCAGCCCATGGGTTACAAAGAGTCAAACATAACTTAGCGACTGAACATAACCTTTTTACTATCTTCATGGATTTGCTTTTTTCAGAATGACATATACTTAGAATCATACATTATATAGCTTTTTCATATTGGCTTATTGCATGTAAGAATATGCATTTAGGGTTCCTCTATGTCTTTCCAGTTTGATAGTTCATTTCTTTTAAGTGCTGAATAATATTTCATTGTCTGCATGTACAGTGAATAATCAGTTATTCACTCACCCACTAAAAGACATCTTGGTTGCTTCTAAGTTTTGGCCATTATAAATAAAGCTGCTATAAATATTTGTGTGAAGGTTTTTGTGTGGACATCATCTTTCAGTCTTGGTATATTGTAAAATATCTAGTTGGGAAGTTGTATGGCTTACATCCGGGCACTCTTCTCTGTGTCCATGATGGTCAGCTGTAATCAAGCCAGAAGTTTCTGGTCTATACAGGTTTCATGATCCTTTTTAATACATACTCTGATCAGCCACTTATTAAATGATTCCAGTCAGTATATGAGATGTAGCCCATTTGCCATTCCTTTCCTAGAAACACAGCTTAATAGCATCATTTTAAGCTGTAGTTTGAGAAAGGAGTTAAAATGTACAAGATTTCTAAAGTTTCAGGAAAAGGACAATGACTAATGTTCCTTTTAGTATCTGCTAAGCCCATTCCTTCTCCTGAATACTTATTCTTCATTACTCTAGCGTGGTGATTTACAGAAACATAAATCAGCACGTTTCACAAATTTGTCAATATGAGACACCAAAAATAAAATATCCAGATTCATGCAGGTACTCCTGTAAGCATGACAACATCATTTATTTCCCAAACGGCTGGGAAGGGAGTAATACAGAGAAAGACAGCCAACACTTTCTTTTAATGTGTGGAGAAATATTGCTATGTGTCTGTTTTCACTTATGGGAAGGTCAATTAACTTTAAATGTGGAAATTACAGGCAGAAAGAAAACTGGATCAATGTAGAATATATGTTGAGATACCTGGAAATTTTCATATAATCTCAGCATCACGCCCTTTATTTGAAGAGTTAAAGAGAACATTCTCTCCATATGTTCTTCTAAGAGAACGCATTAAGAAATTAATCTTAATCAATTAGGAAAACAAATTAATTTAGAGTTTTAGACTGCAAGTTAAAACCAGCATGTTTGAAGTGTGAAATGAAAGTGTGAAATGAGTGGTGGAAGGGTCTATGTTATCCTGAAAACAGATCTAGATTATACCCTTTCTGTGATCTGCTCAGTGAAGCGTTTACTCTCCAAGGCACAGCCAGCTCACTCCACATGAACGGAACAAAGCTGAGAAAGGAGGAAAGAGAGGAAAGATAAGGTGGTGCCTTATCCAACTGTTGCCATAAGCCAGTTCATGTAACTAGCAGGCACTTGCTAGCTCTCAGCCATGCCCCTGACTTTAAGGAGGATAACAGACAAACTTCTAGGAAATATTGACTCTCAGTTTTACTGCATTCCTGACCTCAGGCTGCAGATTTCCACTTTGTCCTGTATCTTTCATTTTCTCCTCAAACTTATTAATGTTTACCACATCTCACCTACATACACACCTGTTCTCTTATCTCTCCTGTTCTATGTGGAATCCTCAAAACAGCAGCATCAACATCACCAGGGAACTGATAGAAACACAGAGTATCAGCCCCAAATCAGAACCTTTAAATCAGAATCTAATGTTTACTGTGATCCCCTCATAATACAGTGGACACTGAGGTTTACAGACTGTGCTCAATACCCACACATTTCTGCTTATCATGCCTCTCCCTTGTTCATTAATCCTTCTTCTTTCCATTTCTCCTCTCTCTTTCTCTTCTTCTATGCAAAATTTCCTTCTTCAAACTGAGTGGAAATGTTAAGGTTTTAATTTTTAAACTTGCACCTGAAGGTCACAGGGAAATGTTTGGAATCACATTAAATAAACATATGCAAATAGCATAAATATGCAAATTTTCTCCACAGTCCTCTGTCCACTTCTGGCCTCTGAAAAATCCTTAAAAGTTGACTCAAAGGGTAGATTACAGTGGGAAAAAAAGAGTTGGGGCCATATAGTTTGAGATTCCTGGGTAACTGAGACTCTGCCTTCTTTTCTCTATGAGTGGTAATGTGGATAAATCAAAAACTCATTATTTGGTAAAGACATAAAACTAAGATACTAAAATAACTGCTTCCATTGTTGAAAATTTGGCAGGAAGAAAATAATGGCAAATTTTCCTCGGACATCAGCACAGAAATCTCTCTATATTTTACACTTTAAATTTTAGTATTACTGTGAAAAAAATACTTTTAAAAATGTAATGAGTCACTGGAATATTCAATTTTGAAAATACATGGGAATAGTTGAACACAGAAGAAGAAATGAAGTTTTACCTAGAAACTAAAAAATGGAGCAATGAAGTCTCTCAATAAAAGAGACTTAAAGGAGGACCAACGGGAAGCATTTTGAAGTTTGAAGCCTGACTTTGGGAACCTTATAGTGGACAAATCTTGTTCTTGTTTTCATTGGGTAGAGGTAAAATTTAAGAATGGGTTTTAATGAATCCTATGAGCATATACAGTTATAGGGGACCAATACATAAAATGGAATAACATGTCCTTGTTCTACTGCTTAATTTGATAATGGGCCTCATAAAGAGATCAATAATTTATCTCGTTAATTGTGTCCATACAGGAGTGATAAAGTAGCAGTGAAGGACATACACTTCAAAGTCAGACCAAACTGATTTTGAGATCTGAGTTCTATCATTTCCTTCTTTTACATCCTTGGGGAAGTTCCCTTTAAACCTCAATTTTCTCATATGTGAAATAAGAATAATACTAGTACCTCTTATTATAAGATCATGTGTGAAAATACACATAATGTCTTTAGCATTAGGCTTAGAACATAAAATACACTGAAGAAATGTCAGTGGTAATGTAAATGTTGATGGTGATAGAATGGTGATGATGATAATTATGATGATGGTGATGGTGATACTGAATTTTGCACATAGAGTAAGGCTTATGCTCTTAAAGAAATTTTAGAGACTGAGAAACTTTTAGAGATGCTTTGAATAACATAATGAAGACTTTATATAAAGCCCTCTGGAATCCATCAAATCATTCATAAAAAGTTGTAGAGGCACAGAATTCCAGAACCAAGCAATGTTAGGAATAAAAGAAGTGTCAGCTAACACTATACTGTTTGCCCTTTATTTGGTCACTAAGTTATATCCAACTCTTTGCAACTTTATGGACTGTAAGCCTGCCAGGTTCCTCTGTCTGCCAGGTTTCCCAGGCAAGGATATCGGAGTGGGTTGCCAGTTTGTCTCCAGGGAATTTTCCCAACCCAAGGATTGAACCCACATCTCGTGCTTGGCAGGCTGATTCTTTACCACTGAGCTACCTAGGAAGCCCCAGCTTTACTATAATAGTAATTATATTGCAATATATAAATGTACCAATTCAATATGTTATACACTTTAAACTTTCACAATGTGCTATATTAATTATATCTCAATAAAAATATTATAAATCTCTAGGGGAAAAAGAGGTAAAGCCAGTCATCTTTTTGTGAGTGTGGAAGTTGAGGGTCACAATCTGGTTAGCAGCATCTCTAACTCTAGGCTCTTAGTTCAATACTCTTTGAACTATAATATAATGAAACCTATACAATGGCCCACCACACTCCCACTGTGACAAACTCTTTAAGAGATGAGTTCAGTAAAGTAAGCATCATAAGGATATAAGTAGAAAAGCAGTGATAGAAATATGGTGAAAAATGACCATAATTGAATTGGCAAAAAGAATTTGAGTATGTTCTCTGTCTGGTTCCAAATGAGAAGCACTCAGCTGTACACATTTGCCACAGGCCTGTAGAGCACATAGGTTTTCTTGGTTATTTATGAAGCACAACAAATATTTCATAGCATGCTTATATCCATGACAACATATCTCACAATGTACAATTTTAAAATTGACCTTCCCAAGTCAATTCTCTGCTATAAAGGAGTGAAAGTGAAAGTGAAAGTCGCTCAGTCAAGTCCAACTATTTGTGACCTAATGGACTATACAGTCCATGGAATTCTCCAGGCCAGAATAATGGAGTGGGTAGCCTTTCCCTTCTCCAGGGGAGTTTCCCAACCCAGGGATCGAACCCAGATCTCCCATTCATCGCAGGTGGATTCTTTACCAACTGAGCTATCAGGGAATGGTAAATTAGAAAACTAATACTTTAATCACCAATGGAAAAGGTAAGTCAGGCAAGGATCTTTTTAGGATAGTGAAAGGAGTTGGCAGTGAAAGTTTGAAAGAAAAAAGAAATGTCTATTGTACAGAATCACTTACCCTTTCTTTTACAATCCTCACTGTGATCAAGTGACATGGGTTATAAAGGTGACTGTTGAGGATCTGAGTATAGCCTAGAGCTATCCAGAATTTAAATTCACCACCATAGTCTCAGAGGGCTTTCCAGGTGGTGCTAGTAGTAAAGACTCCACCTGCCAGTGCAGGAGACATAAGAGATATAAGAGTTCCATCCCTGGGTTGGGAGACCCCCTGGAAGAGGAAATGGCAACCTGTAGGAGACAGGAAGAATAAAAGAAAAGTAGGCCCCGGCAAAGACTGCAAAAGAAATTTATAATTATTGATAAACTGGATGCTACAAGGCATGAGACTCTTGGAACAGGTCCAGAGGGAACAGTTCATAGTCTTGAAAACAAGATATGATCCTGGGGGCGGAAAACCGACTCCAGACTGTTTCTTAACTGGCGTCTCAGAGTCACATGTTTTACGTAACTGGTGGAAAATCTATAGATAAGAATATTAGTCTGAGTTACTGATTTGTTATTGATTACTGTTTCTTAGTCACTCAACGATTAATGATCACTTTGTTCTTTGGCCCTGAAGGCCACATGAGTTATAGCTTAACTCCCTGCACATTCTTTCCTTCATGGCTGAAGGTATAATAAAGCTGGCTTGGATTCAGTTCCGGCACCTTCACCTTGGAGTGGTGTTGGTCCCCCGATCCTCACTTTTCACTGAATTCTTGTGTCTTGTTTCTCATTTTCTCGCCGTATCACACTTTCAGAAACTCTGCTTGTCGAGCCAGTCTCAACAGCAACCCACTCCAGTATTCTTGCCTGGAGAATCCCATAGACAGAAGAACCTGGCAAGCTACAGTCCATGGGGGTCGCAAAGACTCGGACATTACTTAGCATGCTCTCAGATGAGTGCACTAGCCAAGTACATCTACAAGAGCATCTTCGAGATGAATTTTGCCATTCTTACGAGTCTGGGCAGAAATGCCTATACCAGTCAAGGACACCTGAGAATTTTCATAATGAACAGCTGGGAAGCTCTGAAATACACGCCAATACTGTCTTTTCCTGAGACTCTAGCTAGACCGGTGGCCACCGTTTCTTACTCTCAGTTTAAAATATTCAAGACTTTATGTTCTGCCAGAGAGATAAAATGTTAAGACTCTAACCTACATATAGTCAACAACTTGTCCCTCCTTCTCACCTGAGTGTCTCCTCCATTACCCTGCCTGTTTTGTGCTATTAGCCCTGAGATGACAGAAGCAGCCTGCCTGCCTGAGCCTGCTCCTCTGTTTATCACGAAATTTGCCTGGTCCTTGACAAAACATGTCAGTGAGATTCCACTCACCTCATAGGCCTCCCTTCCTGCTTGAAAGCACACCCACAAATCCAAACAGTGTTTAAGGATATTGATGAAGTGGATGCCTCTCCAAGAATGATGACCCAGGAGAAAAACAGAAATCATACATAGCAGGCAATCAGGCAATGTCAGCAGAGCTTAGAGAAACCCTTTAAACACACCACAGCACTCAGACAAACATCAAAACTAATGGAGTGTTTGTAAAGAGATGTGCATTTGCCCAGAAAAGGGAGGTAGGAAATACAGTGAGAAGCCAGGTAGAAGGACTGTCTATGTTATTTGGAGGCTGACAAAATGGTAGAGAAGACTACAATTCACAAGCTGCCAGTCTGAAAAATAAACCAGAAAGAAAGTTGAATATCAGGCATTGAAATGTCATTTAGGAATGACCAATGAAAATGGCATGTACACCTGGCCACAGTGATTGATTTAGAGTTAGTCACGTGACCCAAGCCTGACCCACTTGAATCATTGATATACAATTCTAGATTTTTATTTGCAGTTCTTGGGTAATAGAATATCTCTTTCTGCTTAATGTAAATAAAGCTTTTCTGCAAAGCAGAGACATGCAAAAAAAAATTGTATTAAGAGAGATAACTGGGAAATCTGAGAGACAGGACTCTACATAGGTTGTGCCAGCCTGCTGTGGAGTAATGTGAAGTAAGTTTCTCTTAGAAACAAACAAGCTCTTTCATTTGAGAGGAGCTACCGGGGGAGCAACTTAAACCTTTCAAAGGTTTTGATGAAATGTGTTATAGCTATATCCTTGATGTGCACTTTGATCCAGACTCATTTCACTTGAAAAATTGTTTAATGTCTGGAACATCTAAAGCAAAGAAATACATTACTAACCAGGTAAGCCCTATTCTCTGTATAGCTCCAAAATGTTGCTTAAAACAAAACAGTTCCTTCTTTAGGTTCCTTTCTCTTTCCTCCTAGCTTTTCATATGGAGTAAAACAAAACCAACTGGTATTTGTAACATTCTGGATGAAAAGCATCTTTCCAAGGCTCACAAGTTCATCATGTAAATTTCCTAGCTTCCAGGTAACCACAGAAGCTAGTTTCCCTTACATAATTTGAGGAGATTCTTCCCTAGCTTGATATCACCTTTTCCTAACTGCCTTTCTTGACTTTATTAAATCATTTGTTCACCATTTTTGCAGACTTGGCTAAAATTTTCACTGGATTTAGTTCAAATCTGGATTTCATTACTGAACAAAGTGGATCATGTTTCTAGTTTGGAAAATAGAGGCTGAAAAAGGGCAATGCCAGAGAAATAAAATTAATTTGCAACATGTTAATCCAGTGGAGAAAGCTTAACATTCCCTTAAAAAGCTATTATTCTGACCCATATTTATTTTTTTATCAAAATTTACTGTTTCACACAAGGATCACATCAATAGTAATGAAGCAGAAAAATTATCGATGTTAAGAAATTAATGTGCTCCATTATGGGTTATAAACTTACACTTCTTCATTGCTCATGCACTTTTGATAAGCTTGACAAATTTTAGACCTTTTTAATTTAAGATAGAACAGTTTCAGTTCTTTAAGTTACAGTGGAAATAATTTCCCTATCTATCATTAGAATGGTTCAATACATTCATTAATCTACAAAATATCATGTAGAAAGTGATTTTTTTAAAAAATTTACTCCAATCATTCAGTCTGTTTCAGAAAGGAAAGAGGTTATATTCTATGGGCTCTAAATCTAGACTTAAGGCAAATACTTTCATCCTTCATCATAATTTTAGAGTCAAAATCTAGGAATAGCGTCATTATTGTCACTATGTCTTCCTTGGCATGAGTAGGGCCATAGCCAAGGGGAGAAACCACACACAGAAAAATCAGAAACACTCAGAAACACAGTAAGATACACAATTCTGCCTCTAGGGTACAAAGAGTTCATTTCTCTTCAACTAGAATTGCTCATCTTTCTCTGTTCCTTCTTTCAGTGGTAACTTCAGTATTTATTTGCCAAGCACCTAGGACAGGCTTGAAAATATTTAAATAAAGAACCAGCAAAGGAAGTTATATGCACCATTTCTTGTTGCACTCCACCCACAGTCCTGTTTTGCTGAGTGATCATTTATTAAGACTAAATGGCAACCCACTCCAGTATTCTTGCCTGGAGAATCCCATGGACAAAGGAGTCAGGTGGGCTACAGTCAATGGGGTCGCAAAGAGTCAGACACATCTGAGCGACTAACACTTTCACACACTTTTCTATTTCCCCAGCAGGGCACTGGGATTTATATTCAGAATATACCAGAGATAGGAATCATTTGGAATATAGTGTATTAAATTTGTCAGTCCACAAGTTGATGTGGTTCCAATGGACCTCATCATGAAGGATTTTCTAATCCTTCATTATACATTACATGTCATTATACATGACATGACATTATACATGTCACATTATACAGGAGAGAAAAAAACATATAGGAACAGGCACTGATAGGCTGACAGACTGTCACAGTTTCAAACTATAAGGCTCAGAAAACAAGCTGTACTAACAGAAGGCCTGATCATTCAACTCCCACCCCTACTAACTGTCCAAAGAAATGCTGTGACTTTCAGCATTATTGGACCAGAATTGTGAACTTGGGAAAGAGGAAAAGGCAGGGGAAAGAATCAAAGGAATGAAAATAACTATGACAGTGCTAGAAAATGTACATCAATCTTATCTCCCATCCTTGGCAGACCTCACTAATTAAAACAATTAGGATTTATTGCTATGTAACAAGCCACCACAAAACTCAGTAGCCTGAAGCATTTACTAGTTCACGATTGTGCATGTGAGCTGGGAAATTCTCCTGGTCTGGGCTGGGTTCACCTGCTCCAGCTCATTCTTACTCACACATTTTTTTTTTTTTTAAACAATTTCAGTATTTAATAGAGGATTATTTAACTTAAGTATACAATCATCAAAAGAAAAGAGAAATAGAAACAATAGAAAACAGTAACAGCACAGACATCACAAAATTAGGTTGACTAACATCCAGACAAATAGCGCTGGGAAGTCCCTCATTAATAGCAATCATCAGTCCTCATTGGGAAAAGGTCCCGGGCCGTGTGTCTACTCCACGGGTGAGACTTCAGATTGCAGTGTCGGGGGCTCCTGCTTACAATTCCATCATCAGTTTGCATGCAGAAATGGAGCTTTAGTTTTCCTTGAATCTTTTTACAATGCTGTTTGTTTCACCTTGTGAGTCATAGGATTTCGTTAGACCCTGAGGGGTTGACCAGACCTCCAAGGGCTCAAGACTTCTAAGGACCGCTCACTTTGATTTGTTGTGCTTGCAGGCAGGCCTGGAGTCTGGGCAATGTCCAGACAGGTCAGAAACAGGTCAAAGGCCTGAACGAGAACAACACTTGGTAAGACACATCTGTAAAAAATCATGGTGGTTTGGACCAGGGTAACAGTGTTAGAGGAAAGAGTGACAAAACCCACTGGAAAAAAAAAAATAATAATAAAAAAATAAAATAAAAAAATAAAAAATAAAAAAAAATAAAAAAAAAATAAAAACACACATATACATTACATTCCTTGAGGCTTTTCTTTTAAGATAAATTATCACACAGGCAACGTAGCAAACCTAGATGTGTTTTAGGAAAACTAACTGAGTATATCATTAAGTTTTAATTTTTCATTTATTTTTATTAGTTGGAGGCTAATTACAATATTGCAGTGGTTTTTGTCATGCATTGACATGAATCAGCCATGGATTTACATGTGTTCCCCATCCTGAGGGGGGTTCAGGATGGGGCATAAAGTTTTACCAAAAGAGGAGATACAACATCCAATATGCAGAGTGTGTGCTAAGTCGCTCAGTCGTGTCCGACTCTTTGTGACCCCATGGACTGTAGACCGCTAGGCTCCTCTGTCCATGGGACTCTCCAGGCAAGAATACTGGAGTGTGTTGCCATGCCCTTCTCCAGGTTATCTTCCCTACCCAGGGATCAAACCTGAGTCTCTTATTTCTCCAACATTTGCAGGCGGGCTCTTTACCACTAGCACCACCTGGGAAGCCCCCCCACCCCCCCTCCCCGGTACACATTACTATTTATGAAATGCTGACTCTGCAAACCACTTTATATTTACTACCTTTAAACTCCAGGAATCTTGCTCAGAGAGAATTAATCAGCTCATCATAGGCCTGGAATGAATGGGTAGTAGAATTGAGGCTCAAGCTCTGAGCATGTGAATCAGAATTCGTGGTTCTTCACTACAGCAAGCCCAGACTCTCTGGGATGATGACTGTTGGTCTTTTCATCAGCAGTCCAAGGACATAGCAAGAGTTGGGATGTAAGAGGGATGTAATATGGCTCAAGCCCACCTCTGCCAACTCAGCATTCATGGGAGCTGTGAGCACCACCCCCAGCCCTGGTGTGATTGAAGTCTGGAGATCCAAGCCTTGGGATGCTGCTGTGTGACCAGCAAGAGGCTTCCTGTCTTGCTACCATCTCATCTCATTATTAGCAAGCCACCTGGATGGCTGAGTTGCATTCAACCCCTCCTTACGTTTCCAGCAGGGCCTTGTCCATAATAGACACTCAGTATCAGTGGAGTTGAATCTTCAACAGGGAGACTAGGGAAGTCTAACTTCAGTGCAGCAGTAGGACTAGCAGTGGATTCAGAGGCAAAGCAGAAAGAATCTTGAGAATTTATCAACTACTCTGTGTGAATGTGAGGAAGACTCACATGATTCTAAGTTCCTATGTCCGGGGGAAAAATAGTAAGAAGAGAGGTGGTTAGAGTGGGATTGGTATTAGGGGCATGATAAATTTGGAGTGCTGAAAAGTCATCAGGTGGCGTTGTCCAGACACAGTTTAAAATTGTGGGACTAGTACTTGGGAAAGAAGCCAATCAGAGATGTCCATTTGGGATTGTTCTTGCCCATCTTGTTGGCGGTGGCTTATAAATCAACCCCGAATTGATCACTCTTTCCTCTTACTCACACATTTTATAGTCAGCCCCAACACTGGCTCAGGGCTGAATTGTTCTAAGCTGGCTCAGTTGGGAGAGCTAGTCTTTGCAGGTACATACCCTCATTCTGCAGAGGGATAGTATGAATTTGTTCAAATTAAGGTAGTGGTGAAAATTCTAGAAGCAAAAGCAGAATCATAGAAAGCCTCCTGATATCTAGGTTCAGAACTCAGAATAAAATTGCTTTCACCACATTCTGCTCACTGAATCACATCTCAAAGCAGCCCATATTTAAGGATTGGAAAATTAGTCTCTAAATATGAAAGTGACAAGGTTCACAAAATATAGCCACTTACACAAAATCTAATTTAGCACAAAATCCCTCTCTGTTAAGGAATTAGGACGCTTTAATTCCTTAAGCGGTCCAGTCTTAAGAGCCCAGCCATCAAAGAAGCCACTCCCAAATTTTCAACAGGAAACACATTTGTTATCCATAGTCTTTGACAATGTCTAGTGTTGAACTACTCACTGACATAACCTAATAGAATGATATGTCCTCATATGATTTGTCCTAGTCATTTGGTAATTTTGGAGTGAGTAGAAATTGACTTTTGTATAAAATACTTAGAATCTTTTGTCTCTTCCAGAACACGTATTGTTTAAACCACCTAGTTATCACTTTACCATGTACTATCATGAGTGATTCTCTTTTTTTAATTTTAATTTTTTAAAGGCCATGTGACATGTGGGATCTTAGTTCCCCAGCCAGGGATGGAGCCTGCCTTAGAAACCCAAACCACTGGACCACTAGGGAAGTCCCTAGTGCTTCTCTTTTGATGTAGCAAAACTATTAAGTGTGTGGGCATAAAATATAATATTTTATAAATTATGGTTTTATATAAGCTAACTTATCTATGATGTAGGCAAAGGAGGGATTATCATCATCATTTTAAGATTAAAAGATATTGAAGAGCAGAGAAATTTAATAAACATTGAATTTCTCATATTTAGTAAATGAAGGGCATATTGGAATAAAAATTTAATCTTTCTCAGCTAATTTGGTTTTGTACACTTTACATTGGCAAATGTTCCCTAGAATGGTTTTAATTAGCTGATTAAATAGGTTGAAAATTGCAGAAATAAGTGATAGGTAAGGATATTTCCAAGTCTAGCCCCAAAATATCCTGAGGCCGAGGTGAGTGTGTTTTCCCAGTTTTTCTGAAGCCTTAGCTATGACATATTTGGAATTGAAAGCCACCTTGCCAAATCCAGAACCTCTGCCCTCAGAATTAACAATATCTCAAAATTCTAAGATTAGAATAACCAGGAAATAAAACAACAATGTACCATAGGAAAGGAAATTACTTTCTGGTCCTCCAGGCACTTGTTTTATGCACTGATGCAAGAATATCTGAATATTTTCTTAGCTGTCTCATGGGGAATGGCTACAGATATTATGAGGCACTAGGAAATTACATGACCTTGTTAAAGCTTGGAAATGATTATCCAAATAATCACATCCTGCAATCATGTATTTTGTATCATTAAAATGAGCTACACCATCAGAGATCATGGTCATGGTCTTGGGGATAATCAATGTCAAAATTAAAGATTTGTACCTTATCCCACAGCCGGTAGATTAGAATGTGAGCTAATATCAAATCTCAGAAATAAGCAAGAACAATAAATAAATAAGCTCTGGAGAGAAAATTACTAAATTTTATGTAGAATAAAAAAACATGAAATGCAAGTCTATGGTGGCACTACTCAGATTTGCGAGGTATTTAAAGAAAAGACATAGAGTCTTCATTGGTCTAAGCTTATAAATAAATGATAGTCTTTTTTCAATTGTTATTTTTTTATTGAAAGATATTTAACATATTAGTTTCAGATCATCAAATTCAAGCATTTCCCAATTCAAGCATTCTATTTTGGAACATGTTGTTAACCTGTAGTGGGCAATTCACAGAAATGACTTAATTTTAAAACATGCACACTACTATATGTAAAGTAGATAATCAACAAGGACCTACTCTAAAAGCACAAAGAACCATACTCAATACTCTCCAATAACCTATATGCAAAAAGGAAGAATCTGAAAAAGAATATACAAACATGTATAACTAAATCACTTTTCTGCATACATGCAATCAATACAACGTTGTGAATCAACTATACACCAATAAAAAATAAAAATTAAAACAAAATGTCAACAGAAATTGAACTTGGAGTCAGGAACTACATCCTGGATACATTCATTTTGATATCTAAAGTGAAAGTGAAGTCGCTCAGTCATGTCCGACTCTTTGCGACCCCATGGACTATAGCCCACCAGGCTCCTCCGTCCGTGGGATTCTCCAGGCAAGAGTACTGGAGTGGGTTGCCATTTCCTTCTCCAGGAGCTCTTCCCAACCCAGGGATCAAACCCCGGTCTCCCGCATTGCAAGCAGACGCTTTCAGTTCAGTTCAGTCGCTCAGTCGTGTCGACTCTTTGCGACCCCATGAATCGCAGCACGCCAGGCCTCCCTGTCCATCACCAACTCCCGGAGTTTACCCAAACTCATGCCCATCGAGTCGGTGATGCCATCCAGCCATCTCATTCTCTGTCACCCCCTTCTCCTCCTGCCCCCAATCCCTCCCAGCATCAGGGGCTTTTCCAATGAGTCAACTCTTCGCATGAGGTGGCCAAAGTACTGGAGTTTCAGCTTCACCATCAGCCCTTCCAATGAACACCCAGGACTGATCTCCTTTAGGATGGACTGGTAGATCTCCTTGCAGTCCAAGGGACTCTCCAGAGTCTTCTCCAACACCACAGTTCAAAAGCATCAATTTTTCGGTGCTCAGCTTTCTTCACAGTCCAACTCTCACATCCATACATGACCACTGGAAAGGGGCCCCTCAAATTTAACATTGCCACAAGAGAAAGCATTATCCTCCCTCTCCATTAATTTATTTTTTCTTTTATTTCTCAATGTTGAATACAGGAAAATCAGTCTTCATAGTTAGAAAACCTTGGTCTTTCCCTTAAATCCCTGCTCCTCTTTTACTTCTGATAATAAATCGATCTATAAATGAAGCTGGTTGTAGCTCATAGTGTTTCTGGATACAGGTGTTCTTACCATGATATTGCAATATCACCAAGGCAGGCCCTGGTCTCTCATGCTTTCCCAACAGTCCTCTTTCTGGTCTTTCCAATTTCAGTGACTCTCTCTGTTCTAATTCATGTACCTAGGAAGGTGAAATCCCCTCCAGAAACAGCTTCTTAAAAGTAAAACCTAATCCTCACAGTGCCCTGCATAGAAGCTATCTTGTTTTCCCAGTGCCTGAGTAAGTCCAGATATTTTAATCTGTCACTCGAGGCTGTTCACACCTTCCTGTACCCTCCTCTTCAGTTACTTATACAGAGAGGATTAAGTTTCCAGAATATTGATCTATAAGGGACACAAAAATATATTTTAAATTTTAATAAAAGGAGTGCTACATGTGATTCAAAAGCATATTTTCCTAAATTATTTGGGATGGTAACAGTTCCAAAAGGCAAGCTGAGTTATCAATCATGGTAGCTAAACTTCCTTCGTAAGATTTGCTGTGCTGAGACATATATCCACAAATAAGATTCAAACAAATTGTGAAGAATAACAGAGATCAAAAATTCCCATAACAGTCCCCTCTCTCTTGGCCATTCTTTTATTCTCAGATTATCAGTGAATCTCTTTAAATAAACAAATAAAATTCATGTTGGTGAAAAGAAACACCAAGACCTTTACCCTTCCTGACATACTCCTATCCTGTCTAATCCTGGTGCAGGGCACTGCAAATTTCACTTGACTTTGGAGGAGGTCATCAAGAGGACATGATCAGTAGTTGACCTAACAGCTGGATCTAGACAATTGGAGGCCCCTTGCCTCCTCCTCTGTTTGGGAGATGTACATTCTGTTCCACTGTGAGAGCCATTTTAAATGATGCAACCGTGAGGGAGCAATGTGTTGTTGACACCATCTCAGAGGTATATGATCTAGATAAGACTTGCATACAAATTTTAAGATTCTAGTGGACAAAAGCAGAGATCCACACATCTCATGGCCACCCAAGACAAGCCTCACATGTAAGCCCCTTCGCTTGTTAATTTTGCCACCTAGCAATCTGACTTTTCCCTTTCTTCAGCCTCTCCTTGCCCTCTGTGCAAGGGCACCACTTTACAAGCCAGCACTTGCCCTAAACAAGCTGTGTCTTTTATCATGCTATGCTTCTGCCAAGCTGTTCCTTTTTTCTGGAAGCATTTCGGCTCTCATATCCCCTAACTGCCACCTTGCTGGTACCCAAATCTAAATTATCTTCCTCATGCTCATAACTGAACTTAAGAAGAAAACAAAAGCTTTTTCTGCTGACCCTCAGTGAGTTTCACTCCTTCCTCTGCAACCTGCACTTAGTTCATACCTTTATAATATCACTTGCTATGTTGATCTTAGTGCACTTGCTTACAAGTCTATTTCCTGTCATAATCTCAGCTACTCGAGGCAAGTAGAATTTCTTATTCATCTTTGAGTTCTCAGTTCCTAGCTCACTAGCCATCGCTGGAGATTGGCTCAGTAAATGTTTGTTGATTTAATTGAATGAGTTCTTTGAGAGAGAATCTGGATTGTACTCTCTCTCCAATTTTATGAAATGGGTTCCAGTCCCCGCTGAGTCACTAGACAGGTGTTTAACCTTGGGCAATCACTCTGCTTATGAGACTCAGTAGTTTTTTTAAAGAAAATAAGAATCATATCAAGTGTTCTGTGTAGCTCAAATGGTTACTTCAAGAATAAAGTGGAATTATGTGTGGGAAAATGTAAAAATTTGAGAATCCCTCTGCATACTAAATTGTTCTCTGGTATTTAATATCATGCTAACATAAATACTTGTTAAAATGAATAATGTAATCGCTTCTCGGCCTTTTGGCTAAGATCAAGTGTAAAATGAATAATGTAAGTTGATCATTGATCAAGGTCCTTTCTAGGGCAGAAGACATTAATGCAAAAGCCCAAGGCTCTGTCTCCTATCCAAGAACAAAGTGATGCAAATGCCGCATTCTAGAACCTGGACTCATTCAAAGGAACTGCCAGAGAAATGTATCCAATTTCAGTGAGTACCATAGATTAGTCCATGAGCAAGTTCTGAAAAATTCTATAAAATGAAATTGAATTTCAAAGGAAAGGTTAAAACTGGCCAATACCAACAGAGAGAGAAGTAAAAACAAGCATAAATCAATAAGCTTGGCATAGTTTGTTATGCAGAATAGATCACAGAAACAAACAAAAAATATGTATCTTTGTATCTACACATATTCAACCAAGTGAGACAATGAAGTATTCTAAACCCAGTCATCTGAAAATGATTCATCACTTTGCATAGCCTAAGATTGCCTCATAATCATTTATTCACTCCTTATTCCTATCCATTCCACAGTTAAGCACCTATCTGGGGGAAGGTCAGTGTATTAGAGATACATCAGAGGTATAATGTAACCCTTGCCCTTAAAGATCTCAAAGTCCATGATGAGAGAAAGAGAAATAAATGCACAATGACCCCAGAGTGTGGAAAGTGTTCTAATAAGTTGTGTGCTGTTTTTGAGGGCAATATGTGGGCCAGCTAAGCAGTCATGGTGCCAGGAAATATATCTAATAACACAGTTTTCTAAACCATACCAGAACACCTTGCATTGTTTATGAAAAAATACGAATTGCAGGACTATAAACTAGACTTTTAAAATCAGAATTTCTGAAGTCAGGGCTCCAAAACACGCAATTTTAACAAGAGTCTGAGGTAGTCTTACTGCTAAGGAAACTTGAGAAATACTATTCTTAATAACTGACACCTATGTTGAGTCTCCACAAAAAGCCAGCTTCATTTCAACTCATTTTATTCTTCATTATAAATATAATAACTAGAAATAGAGATGGCTTTGAATTAAACACACAATATCGACTTTGCTTTTAAAACCATAATTAGTAAAAATTTACCTGTAATTCAGCACATCACAGAAGGCTAATAGTTCAAATTCTGCCACCAGACCTTCTGGATTCAAACCTCAAATTTGCAGTTTACCATATGTGTAGTTTTTAGAAAGTCACATAACATCTCTGTGCATCCATTTCCTCATTTGTAAAAGTAGGCATACTTCATTTTATTGTGCTTTGCTATATTGCTCTTCATGGGTATTGCATTTTTTTTCTTTTTTTTTTTTTTTTTTTTACAAATTAAAGGTTGTGGCGACCCAGGATCATCAAGTCTGTCAGCATCATTTTTCCAACAGCATTTGCTCACCTCATATCTCTAGGTCAGGTTTTGATCATTCTCACAGTGTTTCCAACTTTTTCATTATTTTATTTGCTATGGAAATCTGCAATTAGTGATCTTTGATTTCACTACTACAATGCACTAAATACTCAGATGGTGGTTAGTATTTTCTAGCAATAAAATATTTTCTAATTAAGGTATGTACTTTTTTTTAGACATAATGCTATTTCACACTTAATAGACTGCTGTATAGTGTAAACATAATGCTTATATACACTGAAAACAAAACATGTCCTGTGACTCACTTTATTGTGATATTTGTTTTATTGAGGAGGTCTGGAAGCAAATCTACAATATCTCTGAGCATGGGTGTATAACAAAATCAGTCCTATCTATCCAGCAGGTAGGTTGAAGTAAATGACATAAGTAACTGAGAACATCATCTAGCACCTAAGTGCTATACATGTACCAGGTGTCATGACTGTTCTGTTTGCTTCCTCTCTGAGCTTAACCTGGGCTCAGTGCTCATTCCAGATCAATCCTCATTAATTACCATGTATTTTCCTGCAGCTAATTTTCCCATTGCATTTTCTGGTGGTACATAGTGAACACTTATAATGTCATCTTGAGGCACTAGAAGAGAGATCCTATCTTCACCCAAGAAGTGTCCACAGGAGATAATTGTTTCCCTGTGATATTAGTCACATTCTTACTCTGCATAGTCTGTGGGAGGGAATCAGTCAGGTTTGTTCTTGAGATAATATATGTCTAGAAAGATGATGATTCATTTTATTTTTGTACAACAAAAAAATTTTCCTTCCCCTTCCTCTGTCCTTCAAAAATAAAGTAATTGGAAGGGACAATTTGCCAGGAATAGGAATATTAGGAAGTTGATATTTTATCTTAACAGAAATCATCCAAACTACTGGGTATAAATTAGCATTTCCTTTTTTCCTCCAGCCCACACCCCTGATTACTTCACTGATTACATCAACTTCTCTCTTTTTTAGCTTTCAACAGTTTGTACCCATGACTCTTCATTGGATAACTTATTGAAATTATACGCATTTTGTAAATTTACTTTACTTCTGAAAATGCTCTGTTGAAGGTCTTGAAAATGGAACCTGGACAATTTAGAATAACATCTTGCATCTGACTACTCTAAAACTCCATAAAATTAAAGTACAGTTAAATAAGTTTAAAAAAGGATTTAAGGGCAGGGGAGGGGGGAGGAAGCATATAAGTAGAACATTTAATGATCCTGCCCCAGACCATTGTGGCCATTTTTGTAATATGATTACTTTAAAAATTAAAACATTGTGGTTACTTAGTGGGGAGATATTTTAAAGCTATATTTAAAAGTACATTTAAGTCAAAATGTAGTTAAAAGCTAAAATAGAATCACAAAGTCTCATTTGGCTCAAAAACCCAATGGAAATAAATGTCTTCTCTCTACTTAGACATGTTTAATGGCATCTATATTGTTCTCAAAGAATGTAACAAAGATTGTGGCTCAATAAGAACCCTGAAATTGATTAAAAAGTATTTTCATTGAGGTTAAAATATTACAATCACCATAAGCATATAGGGGCATAATTTTAGATGAGGTTTTGTTTTTTTGTTTGCTTGCTTTTTAGGCAATCACAAAGGAAACTTCCTTAGTTTGGAACGTATACAAACATTTCATAGGAAAATGTTGAAGCAACCAGTACTGTTTTCCCTAGAGAAGAAATGACCACTGAGCATGTCAGCAGAAAGTACCTTGCTAAATATCATATTATTTATGAAGCTAAAGTTCTAAATGAAGATTCTAAAACATTCTGATTACATAATTACCAATAGGATTAACATCATTTTATCTTATGCTGTTTAAGCAATTTGAAGTTTTTTTGAACAGAGGGAAAATAATGAGAAAGTGAGAAAAAGAGAGGGGAAAGGAGGGAATCAAGGATTTTGAACACTCAAAATGTTCTCCACGTCATGCCAGGTAGTAAGGGGATAAAGAGAAACAAAAATGTCATAATGTGGTTGTAAAAATAAAACTAATGAGTCTGACATAACGTATTCCATTATATCCTAAAGAGCTTGTAACTCCTGAGCTGCAAAAAACAGGAGAAGTAATATTTAAACTCTGATTACACCAACTTACCAGGAAAGTTCATTTAAACATTAGAATATGACAAATCTTATCATACAAATTCTTATACAAATAAAGTTACTTAGAGAAAATTATAAATAATTCAAAAGAGTACTATCTAGAACACATTATGTGATGTTCTGTAAGTATAAAATTCATACTGTAGTTTGAAGACTACATACCAACAGTGAATATAAAACGTCCCATTAATGCTTTTTATATTGCTTACAGTTGAATGATAATTTTTAAAGATATTTTGAGCTAAATAAAAACATTTAAATTATTTTCAACTAATCTTTTTTATGGTGACTACTAGTAAAATTAAATAGCATATTTGGCTTGCATTAGATTTCTATGGGGCAGCATTCATCTGGAACTGCTTGCTTCCATCCATATAATAGAGACAAATATTAAATGCTAACCTTTAGCAATTCGGGAGAAAAAGACAGAGATAATAATACAGATAGAAAAGTAAGAAACCCTCCTAAGGACATGAAACTTGACTTGGACCCTGCTGACTAGTAGTATTTGGATAAAGAGAAGGAAAAACATGGGACAAAATTGAGCCAAAACATGAACATGGAAATGAGTTTAACAGCAAGTGATGGCTAATTAGTTACAATTATGGTGATGCCAAACAATATCTGCAGATAATTAAGCAAGGAAGAATGGGCTTGAATAATTTTATTTTCCAAATGGGCATAATGGAATGAAAACTTAATGAAAATTTCTAATTTAAAATGATAATGATCAACCAACATTTATCAGAGAATTTCTCTGAACTGACCAACTTCTGCTCACAATTTGTTTGGTGGTTCAATCCATGTATCTATTAAAGGAAGAACAGTTAGAGTGAGACTCACCCTGTAACAGACCTCTAAATGTCTAACATAGTATGTTAACTGTAGGCACAAGCTTGTATGTCGTACCTCTAGAGGATCATCAAAAAGCAAGAGAGTTCCACAAAAACATCTATTTCTGCTTTATTGCCTATGCCAAAGCCTTTGACTGTGTGGATCACAATATCTGTGGAAAATTCTGAAAGAGATGGGAATACCAGACCACCTGACCTGCCTCTTGAGAAACCTGTATGCAGGTCAGGAAGCAAGAGTTAGAACTGGACATGGAACAACAGACTGGTTCCAAATAGGGAAAGGAGTATGTCAAGGCTGTATATTGTCACCCTGCTTGTTTAACTTATATGCAGAGTACATCATGAGAAACAGTGGGCTGGAGGAAGCACAAGCTGGAATCAAGCTTGCTGGGAGAAATATCAATAACCTCAGATATCCAGATGACACCACCCTTATGGTAGAAAGTGAAGAAGAACTAAAGAGCCTCTTGATGAAAGTGAAGGAGGGGAGTGAAAAAGTTGGCTTATAGCTCAATATTCAGAATATGAAGATCATGGCATCTGGTCCCATCACTTCATGGCAAATAGACGGGCAAACACTGGAAACAGTGGCTGACTTTATTTTTCTGGGCTCAAAAATCACCGCAGATGGTGATTGCAGCCATGAAATTAAAAGACGCTTACTCCTTGGAAGGAAAATTATGACCAACCTACACAGCACATTAAAAAGCAGAGACATTACTTTGCCACCAAAGGTCCGTCTCGTCAAGGCTATGGTTTTTCCAGTAGTCATGTGTGGATGTGAGAGTTGGACTATAAAGAAAGCTGAGCACTGAAGAATTGATGCTTTTTTTTTTTTTTTTTTTTAAAAAACTTTTTATTTGGTATTGGGATGGAGCCGATTAACAATGTTGTGATAGTTTCAGGTGGACAGAAAAGGGACTCAGCCACACACATATTTGTATCTATTCTCATCCAAACTCCCTTCCCATCCAGGCTGCCACATAACACTGAGCAGAGTTCCATCTGCTATATAGCAGGTCCTTGTTGTTTATCCATTTTATTTTATTTTATTTTTTTTTTTTTTTCATGTGTTCTTGTTCTTTTTTTTTTTTTTAATTTTTTTTAATTTTTTTATTAGTTGGAGGCTAATTACTTCACAACATTTCAGTGGGTTTTGTCATACATTGATATGAATCAGCCATAGATTTACACTTATTCCCCATCCCGATCCCCCCTCCCACCTCCCTCTTCACCCGACTCCTCTGGGTCTTCCCAGTGCACCAGGCCCGAGCACTTGTCTCATGCATCCCACCTGGGCTGGTGATCTGTTTCACCATAGATAGTATACATGCTGTTCTTTTGAAACATCCCACCCTCACATTCTCCCACAGAGTTCAAAAGTCTGTTCTGTATTTCTGTGTCTCTTTTTCTGTTTTGCATATAGGGTTATCATTACCATCTTTCTAAATTCCATATATATGTGTTAGTATGCTGTAATGTTCTTTATCTTTCTGGCTTACTTCACTCTGTATAATGGGCTCCAGTTTCATCCATCTCATTAGGACTGATTCAAATGAATTCTTTTTGACAGCTGAGTAATATTCCATGGTGTATATGTACCACAGCTTCCTTATCCATTCATCTGCTGATGGGCATCTAGGTTGCTTCCATGTCCTGGCTATTATAAACAGTGCTGCAATGAACATTGGGGTGCACGTGTCTCTTTCAGATCTGGTTTCCTCAGTGTGTATGCCCAAAAGTGGGATTGCTGGGTCATATGGCAGTTCTATTTCCAGTTTTTTAAGGAATCTCCACACTGTTTTCCATAGCGGCTGTACTAGTTTGCATTCCCACCAACAGTGTAAGAGGGTTCCCTTTTCTCCACACCCTCTCCAGCATTTATTGCTTGTAGTCTTTTGGATAGCAGCCATCCTGACTGGCGTGTAATGGTACCTCATTGTGGTTTTGATTTGCATTTCTCTAATAATGAGTGATGTTGAGCACCTTTTCATGTGTTTGTTAGCCATCTGTATGTCTTCTTTGGAGAAATGTCTGTTTAGTTCTTTGGCCCATTTTTTGATTGGGTCATTTATTTTTCTGGAATTGAGCTTCATTCCAGTCATCTTTTCTGACCACAGTGCAGTAAGATTAGATCTCAATTACAGGAAAAAAATTGTTAAAAATTCAAACACATGGAGGCTAAATAACACACTTCTGAATAACCAACAAATCATAGAAGAAATCAAAAAAGAAATCAAAATATGTATAGAAATGAATGAAAATGAAAACACAACAACCCAAAACCTATGGGACACTGTAAAAGCAGTGCTAAGGGGAAAGTTCATAGCATTACAGGCTTACATCAAGAAACAAGAAAAAAGCCAAATAAATAACCTAACTCTACACCTAAAGCAATTAGAGAAGGAAGAAATGAAGAACCCCAGGGTTAGCAGAAGGAAAGAAATCTTAAAAATCAGGGCAGAAATAAATGCAAAAGAAACTAAAGAGACCATAGCAAAAATCAACAAAGCTAAAAGCTGGTTTTTTGAAAAAATAAACAAAATTGACAAACCATTAGCAAGACTCATTAAGAAGCAAAGAGAGAAGAACCAAATTAACAAAATTAGAAATGAAAATGGAGAGATCACAACAGACAACACTGAAATACAAAGGATCATAAGAGACTACTACCAGCAGCTCTATGCCAATAAAATGGACAACTTGGATGAAATGGACAAATTCTTAGAAAAGTATAACTTTCCAAAACTGAACCAGGAAGAAATAGAAGATCTTAACAGACCCATCACAGGCAAGGAAATCGAAAGTGTAATCAAAAATCTTCCAGCAAACAAAAGCCCAGGACCAGATGGCTTCACAGCTGAATTCTACCAAAAATTTAGAGAAGAGCTAACACCTACCTTACTCAAACTCTTCCAGAAAATTGCAGAAGAAGGTAAACTTCCAAACTCATTCTATGAGGCCACCATCACCCTAATTCCAAAACCTGACAAAGATGCCACAAAAAAAGAAAACTACAGGCCAATATCACTGATGAACATAGATGCAAAAATCCTTAACAAAATTCTAGCAAACAGAATCCAACAACATATTAAAAAAATCATACACCACGACCAAGTGGGCTTTATCCCAGGAATGCAAGGATTCTTCAATATCCGCAAATCAATCAATGTAATACACCACATTAACAAATTGAAAGATAAAAACCATATGATTATCTCAATAGATGCAGAGAAAGCCTTTGACAAAATTCAACACTCATTTATGATTAAAACTCTCCAAAAAGCAGGAATAGAAGGAACATACCTCAACATTATAAAAGCCATATATGACAAACCCACAGCAAGCATCACCCTCAATGGTGAAAAATTGAAAGCATTCCCCCTGAAATCAGGAACAAGACAAGGGTGCCCACTGTCACCACTACTGTTCAACATAGTGTTGGAAGTTCTGGCCACAGCAATCAGAGCAGAAAAAGAAGTAAAAGGAATCCAGATAGGAAAAGAAGAAGTGAAACTCTCACTGTTTGCAGATGACCTGATCCTCTACATAGAAAACCCTAAAGAATTGATGCTTTTGAACTGTGGTATTGGAGAAGACTCTTGAGTGTCCCTTGGACAGCAAGGAGATCCAACTGGTCCATCCTAAAGGAGATCAGTCCTGGGTGTTCATTGGAAGGACTGATGTTGAAGCTGAAACTCCAATACTTTGGCCACCTGATGCGGAGAGCCGACCCATTTAAAAAGACCTTGATGCTGGGAAAGATTGAGGGCAGGAGGAGAAGGGGACAACAGAGGATGAGATGGTTGGATGGCAACACTGACTCAATGGACATGGGTTTGGGTGCACTCTGGGAGTTGGTGATGGACAGGGAGGCCTGGTGTGCTGTGGTTCATGGGGTCACAAAGAGTCAGACATGACTGAGTGACTGAACTGAACTGAGAGCTAATTCATCATTTGAAATTTTATATATGTTGATTAGCAATTCCTCATTTCCCTCTCACTCTAGCCCCTGACAACAGCTATTCTATTCTTTATTTCTATGAATTTGATTACCTTAGATGCTTCATACAAGTGTAATCATGCAGTTTTAATCCTTCTGTGACTGGCCTATTTCACTTAGCATAATGTCCTCCAAGTTACTTTAAAATTGTCACATACTGTAGAATTCCCTTCTTCTTTGATGATGAATAATATTCCGTTGTGTGCATATGCCACATTTTCTTTAACCATTCATCTATCAATGAAAATTTAGGTTGCGTCTATATCTTGGCTGTTATGAATAGCCTTGCAATAAACATTGGAATGGCAATATCTCTTTGAGATCCAGATTTCATTTCTTTTTTTTTTTTTTGGCCTAGCCACTGAGAAGTTAGGTGTTGGCAATTCTAGTTTACATTTTTTGAGGAACTTCTATACTATTTTGCACATTAGATGCATTTTGCAATCCTACCAGAAATGTATAACCAACACTTCACCAAAACTTGTCTTTTGTGTTTTGGCAAAAGCAATTCTAAAAGGTTCGATGTAATATCATTGTGGTTTTGATTTGCATTTTTCTGATAATTACTAATGTTGAGCACTTTTAACATACCTGTTGGCCATTTTTAAAATTTTTTGGAGAAATGTTTGTGTAAGTCTTTAGCTTATTTTTAAATTACTAGACTTTTGCTATTGAGTTGTAGGAGTTCTTTATATAATTTTGGAAATTCATCCCTTACAAGAAATATGATATGAAAATGTCTTCTCCTGTTCCATAGGTTGCATTTTCAGTCAGTTGATTGTTTTTATTTGCTGTGCAGAATCTTCTTAGTCTGATGTAGTAACACTTGCCTAAATTTAATTTTGTCACTGTGCTTTTAGGGTCATAGACATGAAATCATTGCCAAGATTGACATCAAGGAGCTTTGTCATTGTGCTTTCATCTAGGAGTTTTATGATTCCAAGTCTTACATTTAAGTCCTTAATCAAGTTAATTTTTAATTTCAAGTTAGTTTTTGTGAGTGGTGTGAGATAGAATGAATTAGATAGAAATTTAAATTCATTATTTCACATGCAAGTATCTAGTTTTCTCAGCACTGCTTATTGAAGAGATTATCCTTTCCCCACTGAATATTCTTGCTTTCACTTTGAAATATTAATTGACCACAAATGTGTCTATTTTTTTCCAGGTTCTCAATTCTGTGCTATCATCTATATGTCTTTTTTAAATGCCAACAACAACATACTATTTTCATTACTATAGTTTTTTCATACACCATTTCACTCAAAGAATGAATTTCAAAACTTTGCATACTCTCGCCTCCCCCCCAAAAAACCAAAGAACAAGGAGTACTTTCAAATACATTTTATGAAAACAGAATTACTCTGATATCAAAGCCAAACAAAAATAATACAAGAAAAGAACACTATAGGCCAATATCTCTGATGAAAATAGATGTAAAATTCCTCCACAAAATACTAGCAAAATAAATTCAACAGCATATTCATAGGAACATACACCATGACCAAATGGGATTTATTCCTGAGTTGCAAGGATGATTCAACACATGAAAATCAATGTGAAATACCACATCCGCACAATGAAAGACAGACAATACCTCTTTCCAGTTTCAAAGAGTCCACCAAGTACTTGGCATAATAAATGGAATGAGAAAACCAATGTGCCTCTTTGTGTAATTTCAGAATCTCAGAATAATAAGAAATCCTAAAAGCTTTCAGAGAAGCCAAAAGAGTTGGAACTCAGAGTTCATTCTTTTTCAATCACATTATTGAAGACAGAGGTAGACTTTCAATCAACTCCTAAGTAACAAAAAACCGTCCCTAAAATTTAGTGACATAAAGAAATAATGACTTGATTATGCCCACAAATTTGTGGCCAAGCACAGTGGTGACAGTCCTTGTCTTCCCCAAGAGGCCTCAACCAAGGGACTCAAACAGCCAAAAATAGCCGGGATAGGCTGACTCGGGTCATAAGTCTAGGGCCTCAGTTTTTGTTGCTGGGTGGATTATTTTATTTCTCCAGTAATGTCTGCCGGGTTTGAAATCTCCAAAAATGACTTCTTCACTCAATATCTGGGGCATGGGCTAGGATGGTTAACCATCTGAAGGATGCACAAGCATCTCTCATTCCAGGCAGCCTCTTCACATTGTTATCCTGGGCTTCTTCATGACGTGGTGGTCCCAGGGGACAGCTTCCCCAGAGCAAGTTCTTCAAGATGACTGGGTAGAAGCCACAAGGGTTTTAATGATCTACCTCCACAATTCCCAAAATATTTTTTGCCAGTTTCATGGTGGCTCAGATGGTAAAGAATCTGCCTGCAATGTGGAAGACCCAGGTTCAATCCCTGGGTTGGGAAGGTCCACTGGATAAGGAAATGACAACACGCTTCAGTATTCTTGCCTGCAGATTCCCATGGACAGGGGAGCTTAGTGGACTACAGTTCATGGGTAACAAAGAGTCAGACATGAATTAGCAACTAAACAGTGACAAGTTTTTCAGGTAAGTTACTAAGGCTAACCCAGATTCAAGGAGAGGGAATTGGACTGTTCCTCTCAATGCTCAATCTCTCAGTCATGTCCGATTCTTTGCGACCCTGTGGACTGTAGCCTGCCAGGCTCCTCTGTCCATGAGATTTTCCAGGCAAGAATACTGGAGTGGACTGCCATTTCCTACTCCAAGGGATCTTTCCAACCCAGGGATCAACCCACATCTCTTGTGTCTCCTGCATTGGCAGGTGGATTCTTTACCAGTTCACCACCTGGGAAGCCTGTTCCTCTCAACAGAAGGATTAGAAAAGAACTCACAATTGTATTCAACATGCCATTTTCAAGAAAAATTATTTTTACCTTAGAATTATATGTTCATCTTAGCTTTCAATCAAGTGTGAAATAGACATTTCATACATTGAATAACTGGGTGTTTTGCTTGAAGACTTTTCTAAGGAATCTACTAAGAACTATTACCTACCAAAACAAAGCCTATAAATAAAGAAGAAGATATAGAATCTAGGAAACGTCAACTGTACAAAATCTAAAAATCAACCAGTTTAGTTGCCACAGATGAATTAAGATTCCTAGAGAGAAAAAAAAAAAAGATTCCTATAGAGAGAGTTCCATGAAAACTTTTTAAAAGATTAAATATTAGATATGTTTGAGTGTTTCAGGGAAAATTTTGATCAAGAGGCATTTGATATATTCAATGAAACATTAAAATAGGCATATTGAAACTCAAGAGACTGATCAAAATAACAGATATAAATTAAGGAAAAATAAAGTATTGCATAAATAAACACTATGACTCTGTATATTCAATGACTAGTACATAGTCATAATAATATACACAGTGAATATTTATCCCAAGAATATTCAGAATAAATGTACTGGCAGAATGGGAAAAACAGGATCAACGCTATATAAGAATGATATAGCTTTATTACTACAGCATATCAATAGATACTGTACATTACTGACAAGACAGGAAAATTTTAAAAATCAATACAAATATATTATTTAAAAATAAAAACTTAAATAGACAACTAAAATAAAAAAGAGATTACTTCTGGGAAGGATAACTGGGTAGTAAAAAGTAGTGTAGTGTAGAAGGATTTCCTGTATTTTGTTACAAGTATTTTTATTTTAAATACACACACAAACCCACACACACAAATGGGAAAATGAAAGACACACTGAACCTATAATTTGTTTTTCTGTTTTAGGTTTTAAACATTTTTTTGACATATTTGCAAAAAACTAGAAAGTGAAAAACAGAAGGTTTTGCTAGAAATTGCTTCATAAATGATTTAATATGTCACCTAACCCAAAGAATGTGGTAGATTTCTATACATAATGCTCCTCTGACAGGACTCAGACTCACAAAGTAACAGCTTTTTAAATTCCAGACTTCGTAAAATTTGTATGTGGAATTACAGACATGGAGAGTTATATTCTGTAGCAAGAATTCAATCCTAACAAACATCTCTGATAACTTCAGTGTCCATTTTGCTAAAAAGACCAATATCTAGGAGATTGGTAAGTGAGAAGAGAAGGTTGTACTTATAAAATAAGGCTCCATAAGACATCTGTGGGAGCTATATGCTTCTGAGAAAATAGGACTGAAAAAAAACTAATTCGTTGAGAAGTCTTTTCTTTTTTTTTTTTTTTCATTTATTTTTATTAGTTGGAGGCTCATTACTTTACAATATTGTAGTGGTTTTTGTCATACATTGACATGAATCAGCCATGGATTTACATGTATTCCCCATCCCGATCCCCCCTCCCACCTCCCTCTCTACCCGATCCCTCTGGGTCTTCCCAGTGCACCAGGCCCGAGCACTTGTCTCATGCATCCCACCTGGGCTGGTGATCTGTTTCACCATAGATAATATACATATTTTGATGCTGTTCTCTCAAAACATCCCACCCTCGCCTTCTCCCACAGAGTCCAAAAGTCTGTTCTGTACATCTGTGTGTCTTTTTCTGTTTTGCATATAGGGTTGTCATTACCATCTTTCTAAATTCCATATATATGTGTTAATATACTGTAATGGTCTTTATCTTTCTGGCTTACTTCACTCTGTATAATGGGCTCCAGTTTCATCCATCTCATTAGAACTGATTCAAATGAATTCTTTTTAACGGCTGAGTATTATTCCATGGTGTATATGTACCACAGCTTCCTTATCCATTCGTCTGCTGATGGGCATCTAGGTTGCTTCCATGTCCTGGCTATTATAAACAGTGCTGCGATGAACATTGGGGTACATGTGTCTCTTTCAGATCTGGTTTCCTCGGTGTGTATGCCCAGAGTGGGATTGCTGGGTCATATGGAAGTTCTATTTCCAGTTTTTTAAGAAATCTCCACACTGTTCTCCATAGCGGCTGTACTAGTTTGCATTCCCACAAACAGTGTAAAAGGGTTCCCTTTTCTCCACACCCTCTCCAGCATTTATTGCTTGTAGACTTTTGGATAGCAGCCATCCTGACTGGCGTGTAATGGTACCTCATTGTGGTTTTGATTTGCATTTCTCTGATAATGAGTGATGTGGAGCATCTTTTCATGTGTTTGTTAGCCATCTGTATGTCTTCTTTGGAGAAATGTCTGTTTAGTTCTTTGGCCCATTTTTTGATTGGGTCATTTATTTTTCTGGAATTGAGCTGCTGGAGTTGCTTGTATATTTTTGAGATTAATCCTTTGTCTGTCAATTCGTTTGCTATTATTTTCTCCCAATCTGAGGGCTGTCTTTTCACCTTGCTTATAGTTTCCTTTGTAGTGCAAAAGCTTTTAAGTTTCACTAGGTCCCATTTGTTTATTTTTGCTTTTATTTCCAATATTCTGGGAGGTGGGTCATAGAGGATCCTGCTGTGATTTATGTCGGAGAGTGTTTTGCCTATGTTCTCCTCTAGGAGTTTTATAGTTTCTGGTCTTACATTTAGATCTTTAATCCATTTTGAGTTTATTTTTGTGTATGGTGTTAGAAAGTGTAAAAATATGGAACGCTTCACGAATTTGAGTGTCATCCTTGCGCAGAGGCCATGCTAATCTTCTCTGTATCGTTCCAGTTTTAGTATATGTGCTGCCGAAGCGAGCACGAGAAGTCTTTTCAAATATGTTAGAAAGGAAAGGAGGGAAATGGGAAGAAAGAAGGTATTACAGGTAAGCCATGTGCTATGTTTGTTCATTATTTGATTATTTTTATGGTGAATAATATTGCTAATGGCTTAATATAATACAATTAATGCCAAATAACAGTAATTATAAGGTGATTATAATTAAACTCAACAAGTAAATTTATGAAAAAAAATGAGATAAAGGAAGTAACATGGATACTTCATCAATGAAAATATTACTTAATGAATAATTAATTACACACTTCAAAAATGATGGCATTTGTAGAAAGTCTTCACACTGTTAATTTTCACAGCAGGAAAAAGGATGTCTCCAGAATGCATTTACCAAACAACTGATCTTCACTCAACACAGAGAAATCACTTTGTGGAGTAAGTACACACAGAAGTAAAAATCATGTCTGTCTGGCTAATTCCATTATTTATGCAAAACATCTAAGTCACGAGTGGCGTGTTCATAGTTTTGATATTTCATAACAACTGCTACCATTTTCTGATGATGTATATTGAATACTTCATACACATTTTCTTAAATCGTTAGATCCTCTTAGAAATTCTGCAGGAGGTATTATTTCCTCCATATGATTTCTAGAAAGATATGAGGAACTGATACTCAGAGAATTTAGGTCATGTGCCCATGGTCTCAGCAGCCAATGGTGGAGTCTAGCTTTGACCCTTAATAACACTGATGCCAAAGCCACCTCCTGCTGCCTTCCTTACAGCCCCAGCCTCAGTGGTATTTACAGTGCTTCCCTAACCCACCTTCTAGATTCTCAAAGATACACTTCAAAGGCCTACAGCTTTAAGTAGGCCTTTGAAGTGTATCTTTGAGAATCTAGAAGGTGGGTTAGGGAAGCACTGTAAAAACCACATCCTGAAGACAGGGCTTCTAGACATCTGGCCTCTCTGGATCTGGAGCTGTGGAAGAGGAACAGTAGGGTGATGCTGGGGCAGGAAGTAGCTGATGGAGCAGTCTGTGGGTAGGACAGGACCAGCTGAGTCTGCTGACACCCTGACTACTGATCCATCTCTTCTGTCACTGTGGGCACACACCTCCATGAATAATGGCCGCTGGACCTGGTTTTTAAAACCTGATTCAAACCTTCCATAAGAAAACTTCCTTCTCCAAAACTGCTTTCGCTTAGCACTTTGGCAGTTTTAATTCACACAAAAGGGATTCCTTGACCTTTCATAGGTTCTGGATTGTTTTTGGTTTGGGGAGAGATTTTATCGTAGTTCTGAAGTTTGTTGTTAAATTCGAGGATGTCTTCTCATTGTATCTTGGACAGAGAGAAGTCTGGAGTCCCAAGGAACCAAACCAGTGAAAGAAATCCTACTGCTACCATCTTCCCTGTGCCCTCTGGTGGTGGTGGTGGTGGTGGGTGCTCTCTGTTAGTCGTCGATATTCAAATTAAAGAGAAGAGAGGCAACAGGTGTGATCCACTCAATCAAAGCCTGGCCACACAGCAACGAACACAGAAGCTTTGGAAGAAGAATGAGGGAGAGGAGGAGGTAGCTATAGAGTGACGTGTACACACACACAGGGAGGAGGAGGAGATTTCAGTTAATTCAAGGGACAGATTCATTTCCTGTGGTAACTCTACACCACAGTTATGGTTTAGTTGCCAACTATGATATCACACGTACTTGCTGATGAGAGAGATCCATCCCAGGAAGAGAGTTTAGTGGATAAGGGGGAGTTCCCCTCCTAAATAATCCAGACATTTGAGTCCGTCTCAAGTCAAAAACCGTTTTGCTACCCAAGGTAGGACACTAGTAACAGAAACACTCAAATAACTGCAGACAAAGACAGGTAGAAACAGTCCATCAGAGAAACAAAGAGTACAAAATAGCAAAAGGATCATTGAGACAACTTTCACCAAATCGACTGAATTGGACTTTGGATGAAGAATCAAAAACCATATAGAAAGGAAACAACAGTGACAAGGTCTTTGGAATACTTTTTTTATATAGGTGATTATATAAGTACATATTTGCAGAAGAATTGACAACTGATTACACTTTAGAAATGATTTGAGATTCTTAATAAATAGTCTCCCCAAAATGTTATAAGGAAACTTCTTAAAGAGGGGGAAAGCCCCAAGGTGTATGGAACTCATCCAAATATTCAGTGCTGACTTAATGTTACCAATGTGCCAAAAATGAGCTGAGGAGTACTCATACATCTCTCTCTCTGGCAGACACTTTGGGTGGCTGATCCATCGTTCATTTCCCAATCACCGTCTCTGTTCAATACCTCTAAAATAGAAGCACATTTTTAGCCTTCTTAATAGATTGGGAATGGGGGGAGAGGTGACCGTTCTGGCCAATGGGACAGAAATAAACCTACTGCTTCTGCCTCTTTCTCTTACTCCCCCTTTTGCTGGAATGTATATGTGAAGACTGGAGACAAAATAGCCATTGGGAACCATGAGGTGACAACCTTGAGGATTAAAAAAAATACACTAAGTAGGATATAGTGGACAGTGAAAAAGTTCCTTGATGGGATCACTAATAGGCTCTACCAGCTCTGTACTGCTGACATCTGGAATCCTTTTTGAGAAAAGAATATTTTAAATGTTTAAGCCACTTTAGGAACAGTGAAGATTTCTGTTTCTGGGACCCAAAATGATTACTAACCAATGTAACCTTTAAGGTGCTATAACCTACTCTCAGCTCAACTGGTAAAGAATCTGCCTGCAATGCAGAAGACCCCAGTTCTATTCCTGGGTCAGGGAGATCTGCTGGAGAAGGGATAGGCTACACACTCCAGTATTCTTGGGCTTCCCTGATGCTTCAGGCAGTAAAGAATATGCCTGCAATGCAGGAGACCTGGCTATGATCACTGGGTTGGGAAGATCCCCTGAGAAGATCCCCTGGAGAAGGGAATAGCTACCCACTCCAGTATTCTGTCCTGGGGAATTCCATGGACAGAGGATCCTGGCAGGCTACAGTCCATGGGCTTGCAAAGAGTCAGAGACAACCAGGGAAACTTTCACTTTTACTTTTCACTTTCAACCTACTCTCTGACATTAGGGTGATTTTTCTCTTATTCAAAGAGAGCTGTCAATGAGGTTTTTTTTTTTGTTTGTTTGTTTTTTTAATTTCAAATCTATTTACATGAGAAAAAAGATGCACTTCCCTTTTTTGTTCTTTATTCTCTTGTGGGTTGGCTTCTTGGTGTTGTACTGTTCCTATCTCTTAAAAAAAGCTCAAAAGTGTAAGGACTCTGCCACATCTTTAAATAAAATCAAACTCCAACCTTAGAGGCTGTTCAGGGAGCAGAATCCTCACCTGGTGGCAGAGATGAGAGAAGGAGGATTCTTTAAGGATGGTAACAATCTTCTGTGGGGTGTTCATGAATCAGTGTAGTGTTCAATCTATCATTTCTCTGAGTAGAGATCCTTCCCCATCACGAGGCCTTTTGGATCTTTGGTTTGATAAAGAATGTAAACAGGCTTTTTAATACAAGCTTGCAAAGATCTCAGAAGTAAAAATTCAGACTCCTGATTTCTTGGAGGAAATCCCAAGATACCTACATAAACTTATAGGAAGGATTATAAAACTAAATACTCAAGAACAAGAAACACAATCAAGAACACTGGTAATATTTTTCAAAGTGGAGACTGAGAACAGCCCAAGATTTGCTGCAGAAGACAAGTTCCAGTTTCCCAGAGCAGAGAGCAGTGGACTGGTCTCCTGCCAGAGAGGAAGAATAAGCCCCAATCTGTAAGATTTTGCAAGACTTTGCTAACCCTAGGTAGAAATCTCTTGAGAACAGGCTTCTATCTCTTTCCAATCCCTTGTCCATACTTTTCTTAGATGTGGTTTATACTCAGAAAACAATTGTTATTAAAGATGATGCAAAAGGAATAAAACATTAACTTATTTAATATAATTTGATTCACACAAAAGAAAACTGATAACTTGATAATTACACAGGTAAAAGAATGCTGAATTTTCAAACCCTTTTTTTGTAGTTCATATTTTTAAAAAACCTATCAGTCTTAAAATACAGATCCTTTGTGTATATGACCAGCAAATGCAAATAACTGCATTCTTCAGCAAGGTAATTTTGCTCTTCAACCACACTGCTGAAAACAAAAATCGCAAATATTAACCTGTGATAATTATTAACAATTTAATAAAGAGGCAGTAGGTTAATATTTATCAAAAATAAGCCAAATATTTCCTTTCACTATTTCTTTTTGTCTGATTTAAGAATTCGTTTAAAGCAGGTACTTCATTATATGCTTCCTATTTTTTCAAAATACAACTAATCTTATTTATTTATAGAAACTAGTGAGTAGTTGCCACATATACTGATTTTAAATTTCTCTCAAGAAATCTCTTTTTTTATTTCATTCGTATTAATAAAATCATGGGCTTCCCTGATAGCTCAGTTGGTAAAGAATCTGCCTGCAATGCAGGAGACCCCAGTTGGGTTTCTGGGTCAGGAAGATCCTCTGAATAAGGGATAGGCTACCCACTCCAGTATTCTTGAGCTCCCCTTTTGGCTCAGCTAGTGAAGAATCTGCCCGCAATGCGGGAGACCAGGGTTCGATCCCTGGGTTGGGAAGATCCCCTGGAGAAGGGAAGGCTACTCACTCCAGTATTCTGGCCTGGAAAATGCATTGGACTATACAGTCCATGGGGTTGCAAAGAGTCGGACATGACTGAATGACTTTCACTTTCAATGAAACCGTGGTGCCTTGGATAATTCACTTGGAGAGCTTTAGAGACTTTAGAATTCTTCTAATTTTGAACATAAGCATTGTCCCATTGAACAGGTTTTTTTCTTACTGTAGTTTAATAAAACAAATATTCTCAAAAGAGACTTAGGGACAAGGAAACATTATAGTGTCTTCACACAAATCCATTTTGAGGAATAGAAAGTAACGACCTTTTTTAAAAATTTTTTTTCATGATGAATTTCATTTGTGAATCACATCTAAAGCTGAATGTGTCTTTGGGAATAATTTTAATCTCTGTTGGAGATTAGAAAATATGAGATTATTTCTTCCTTTCTATCCTCATCAGTGTGACCCATCTCAGTAAACCACATTTTTAATATTATCTCAAAATATTGACATACTGTTTTTGTACAGTATTAATAAATGTTTTACATTGCCACAAATAATAGCTTACTGCAATGCCACTGCATTCATTCAATCTTTTGCCAAATTTTATTAAACATCTGCTATGTTCTAGGCATTGGGCTTCCCTGGTGGCTCAGTGGTAAAGAATCTGCCTGCAATGCAGGAGATGCATGCAGGAGATGCAGGTTCAATCCTTAGGTCAGGAAGATACCCTGGAGAAGGAAATGGCAACCCACTCCAGTATTCTTGCCTGGAAAATCCCATGGACAAAGGAACCTGGTGGGCTACAAGTCCAGGGGGTCGCGAAAGAGTCTGACATAACTTGACAGCTAAACATAATAGCCATCTTCTAGGCAATGTGGCATATACACCATTTAGTTCTCCAAACATAATTATGCATAGCTCCTCATCACAAATAGTTATAAAATACATAATTTAAAATGGGTCCAACCCCACAATCTTTCGAGTACTATTTGTGTGAGTGGGTGGGTGTGTTTTGTGCATTATACTTTGGAGAACTAATATGGCAATTGGCTTGTCTGTGTGGAATAAGACAATTCCATTAATAGTAAGCTATTTAATTTACCAGACTTCATTTTCACCCCTGTAAACTGGAGAGAAACAGTTATCTTAAAGTATTGCGGTGGTTAGAGATAATTCACTTTAAATTCTTGTCACCTAATGGTTAGGCACTCATGAAATGTTAGCTATTTCAACCTTTGATGAGAAATGTTCTCTGACTTCAATTCTGTTGTTTATCCATTGAGTTGGGTGTGGGAAAGTTCACTCCTATTGACTATTCATTGAACTGAATGTTTTGCACCAAGTTGCTGTGTAAGAAACCCTTCAGTAATCTCAAACTCAGAAATGAGTCCAATTATTTGATTACGGATGAAAAGTATAAATATGACTCCATTAGAGGCTGATCCTTTAAGGCAGATACTCAATTAAAATGTCTTATACTGACACTTTGCCTTTCATAAATCTTTCTGGGGAGGACATTCAAATTGCAAGTAATTTTAGCCTCTGGTCTTGATTTTCCACAATCTCTTAATGAGAAAATCAGCACATATTATTTTCAAAAAAAAATTTTATTTCTGCCTTGAGAAAAAGTAGTAAGAAGAGTTGTGTGTCTTAAATATTTACAATGACAAACACTTATTCCATAACTTTAAACATTGTTATTTTATAAATATTTAAGATAAGGATAATCTAGTTTTTACTTACAAGATTTAAAGCAAATTAATTCCTCATTAGCTACGGAAGAAGACACTTTGAAACAAGTTGTTTATTTTACAACAGGAGAGTGATGTGCCAATGGAAACAATTAAACTAGAGCTGCCACCAAAAATCAGCAGCCCAGTCAGTGGAACATAATAGCAAATAATCCACTGACTAACTTTCTATTCCCTTTTTCAAGCCCATGTTCTTACAAAAAAGTAAAGCAACAACTATATATACACACACACACACACACACACACACATATATATATATATATATATCCCATATTTCATTAAAATAAATCACCAATTGGGTTCAAAGAGTAATCATGCTATTAATATACAACAGTGTGTCTAAAAAGGTTAACTGCAACTGTAGAGAATTCACAGATGGTGCAGAGGGTGATGGGTGTATGAGGCAAATTCTGAATATATATACATAGATATTATCTCATGAACACACACACAAAAATCTCCTGACAAAAGTTAAGTGGATCCAGTGTACCACTTGTAAATATCAGATGCTGAAAGCAGCAGCTGATACCATACATAAACTTATTTGTAGAAAGATATATTTTATATAACAGTGTTTTATTGATAGAGTAAGGAGGTAAAGTCACATGCAAATTACTGTCAAGAATGAAAACAACAGCAACCCTTAAGACTATCTCTTAGAACTAAAAACAATTTATCCAAAAGATGATATTTGGGCAAATTTTGAACGTGTGGCTAATATTTCTTAAATATTTTTTCTTTAAGAAAATGTAATGCTTTCCATACTGAGGCATATCTACCTTACCCACTGCACTCCTACATGACCATCTGTGCCACAGAAATCATAAGCAGCCTGCTTGACATAAAAAGTGGGGATAGATGAGGTTTGCACGTCTCTACCCTTTCTCTGTTCACAGTCTTCTGAGATAGTGTTCTCTGTTTCCCAAAAATGGCAGGGTATTAGATTTCTAGTACAATGGCTCCCAGTGCTTAACTATTTCCCTTGACTTATTTCTACTTAATTAAAAGAATAATTATTAACAGTTACAGAATAAATAAAACACTGATGTATTTTTTTACATTGCTGAGCATTTTGTGTACTTTTGACAGTTCAATCTTAAATTCAAATTCCCTTCCCCCACCATAAATTAAGGAGCATATATTGCCATCTAGTGTCCTTCTGAAATAACACTTCTACCAGGATCTTGAAATAAAGCATGTTAAATTAGACAAAGAGAATGTACAATTTTTGCAAGTAGGTAATTTGGATTTTCTGAAGGAGATGAGAATACCAGAGCACCTGACCTGCCTCTTGAGAAACCTGTATGCAGGTCAGGAAGCAACAGTTAGAACTGGACATGGAACAACATGCTGGTTCCAAATAGGAAAAGGAGTACGTCAAGGCTGTATATTGTCACCCTGCTTGTTTAACTTATATGCAGAGTACATCATGAGAAACGCTGGGCTGGAAGAAGCACAAGCTGGAATCAAGATTGCTGGGAGAAATATCAGTAACCTCAGATACGCAGATGACACCACCTTTATGGCAGAAAGTTAAGAGGAACTAAAGAGCCTCTTGATGAAAGTCAAAGAGGAGAGGAGAGTGAAAAAGTTGACTTAAAGCTCAACATTCAGAAAACTAAGATCATGGCATCTGGTCCCATCACCTCATGGGAAATAGATGGAGAGACAGTGGAAACAGTGTCAGACTTTATTTTTATGGGCTCCAAAATCACTGCAGATGGTGACTGCAGCCATGAAATTAAAAGGTGCTTACTCCTTGGAAGGAAAGTTATGACCAACCTGGATAGCATATTAAAAAGCAGAGACATTACTTTGCCAACAAAGGTCCGTCTGGTCAAGGCTATGGTTTTTCCAGTGGTCATGTATGGATGTGAGAGTTGGACTGTGAAGAAAGCTGAGCGCTGAAAAATTGATGCTTTTGAACTGTGGTGTTGGGGAAGACTCCTGAGAGTCCCTTGGACTGCAAGGAGATCCAACCAGTCCATTCTAAAGGAGATCAGTCCGGGGTGTTCATTGGAAGGACTGATGCTGAAGCTGAAACTCCAGTACTTTGGCCACCTCATGTGACAATTTGACTCGTTAGAAAAAGCCCTGATGCTGGGAGGGATTGGGGGCAGGAGGAGAAGGGGATGACAGAGGATGAGACGGTTGGATGGCATCACCAACTCGATGGACATGGGTTTGAGTAAACTCCAGGAGTTGGTGATAGACCGGGAGGCCTGGTGTGTTGCGACTCATGGGGTCGCAAATAGTCGGACACGACTGAGCGACTGAACTGAACTGAACTGATCTCACAAGGTTGTTGTGGGAATTAAGTTAGTTAATATTTGTGAAGATCTTAGAACAATACGTGGAAAATAGTGGGTCCTATACAGGTGTTTATGTGGTTAGTATCATAATTAGTTGTGAAACCATCTCATGACATCTTCAGCCTACCTCCAGAACACATATTCTGAACATAGTATCTATGAATTATTTTTTTTACTGAAATATAATCCTTCCTAGTTCTAGGAGCCTCCAGTTCCCACAACAATACATATTGTGTGATAGGGGGAAGTGGTAGGACAGCAAAATCTGTCCTGGGAAATGCCTTTATCAGGAACTTTGCCTTTCTGCCAAAAGCACTGCGAGTCCAGGTTATATCAGACATATATTGCTGCCTAGATTCCTACTCCATAACCAGCAGGTTTAGATTGGGGAAAATGTCCAGATTCTCTTAAAGTCTAGATATCAGCTGGGGAAATGCAAACCATCGTAAGGCAAAAAGAGGCAGGTAATTATCAGATGGTGCAAATAAATATACAAGAAGGTATAAGAGTAAGGCTTGGCCTTGAAGAAACTAGAGCCTTTAATCTCTGCCATTTCAGATGTAGCTAAATATATAGTCCTCTCTTTTTTGAAAGCCACACTGCCAGTTCTTCATGACCTATGTCCTGCTTTCTCTTACTTTAAAATGATGTTTAAAATCCATTATAATAAGCTAATCACTTCTATGTTAGAGACCAAAACACCACTATACTGTTTTTTTAAGCTCTTCTCTGCCTAAAAGTCAGTGATTTCAGGAGATACATTGGGTGGTGGACCTCATATGACAAGAGTCAATGCTGCCAGATGAGACAAACAAGTTTCCATCCTTGGTAACTGACCTGTCCCCATCACAATGTAGAATTTCTATATACAGTTTATTGTAAAATAAAAATTTATTTCCTCCAGTGTTTTCAGTATTTTGGAACTAAAAATATCAGAGGAATTCTTTCTTTCATGATTTTAATAACAAATATGGAACACTACAATTATATGGCATGAAAAACGTAAAATATCTGTCTCCTTAGAGAAAAAAACTTGCTAACCCCTATTTTAAATTGACAAGTGTGCCTTTTATCCAGGAGTTCCAGCTCATTCTAAGATTGTATCTTAAGGGAACAAGTGAACAAATAAAGACACAGGCAGGGATGTCCACTGTAATGGTGTGCAAAATAGCAAGAAGTTTAAAAACAATCTAAAGTACACAAAAGATAATTTATAAATATATATATAATAAAAAGGCATATAGATTCAGAACATATACCAAAATATTGACTATTAAAAATGGTTGAAAAGGGTGAGATTTGATGTGACACAGAAATGCTTGAACAACAACGATCATGCCACACCTAACTCTCACTGAATAATAAACACAGACCGGCTACTGTGCTATTATTCCCTTTACATGTAGTATTACCTTCAATTTATAAGTTACAACATTGAGGTTTGGAAAGATTATATATGTTCTGAGTCAAGTAACACAACTTGAAAGTGGCAGAGCTGAACAGAGATCTGCCTGTTTTCCCAAAGAGAGAGAGAGAGACAAAGCTAATAGATTACAGCTTACAGAAGAGCCACTGGCACTTCAAAACACTCTGCATAGCCATAAAATGACTACAAAAGAACATTTTCCCCCTTGAACTGCTTGATAGTGAGCTGCTGATCTCAGAACCCCAAAACACTTTCATGTTATTTCATCAAACTAGAACATTCTCCCATGTAACTACAATACAATGATCATCATTAAAGCCAGAAATTAACATGGATATATTTCTGCCCTATAACACTCATATACCAATTGTCCCAAGAATGACTTTATAGCAAAAATATCCTACTCAGAACCATTCACTGTACTTCCCTGTCATGCCCTTTTTAGCTATGGCCTATTTCCTATCTTTCCTTGACTTTCAAACTTTGACACATTTGAAGATTGAAGGTCAGGTATTTTGCTAAATGTCCCTCGTGGGTTTGTCTGCTATAACCTCATGGTTAGATTATAAGCACATTTTGTTCTGTTTTCTTTTTTTGTCATCTTAATGATTTAAATTTGCCCCATTAGTGGTAGTGCTCATGTTATTATTATAAATGATGTTCAGTGGTTCTTCTCCACTGCAAAAATAACTTTTTTTCTCCAGAAATTTTTTTTGGTAATGATTTACTTTGAAATGGTACAAAATTTATTTTTCTCTTCAAAATTATTCATTTACTTATATATGGTTAGATTCATGGTTTCCTGTTTTATGCAATGATTAATAATGATTAATCTGTTACTAGCATTATTGAAGCTTCCCAGGGGGCGCTATTGGTAAAAAAAAACCCACCTGCCAGTGCAGGAGACATAAGAGATCCTCTGGAGGAGAGCATGGAAATCCACTCCAGTATTCTTGCCTAGAAAATCCCATGGACAGAGGAGCCTGGTCCGTAGGGCCACAAAGAGTTAAACCTGACTGAAGCAACCTAGTACACAAGCACACTAACATTATTTATTTTAATGCTCAAATTACACTTAATTTGGCAAAGAGAGTCCACTCCAAACTGACTTTTATGTTGCTTTGACATGGATCATCACTCTTTGTGCATTTTCTTATTTTCTGGCACAAAACTGGTTCCTATTAGTGGATAATATTAATACATTCAGAAAATAAAAGATATGAACATAAAGTGTGCTCATTTTTACTGATATCTCACCTTTCCCAGACCTTTTCAGTGGACAAAAAAAAAAAAGGAATGAATGAAATTAAACAAAACACACACACACACACACACACACACACTTCCATGAAGTCATACTGATACTTCGAATTCCAGTCTACCAAAACTGAAGGTATTCCTTTCAGTTTTCTCACTTTTGATATTTGATCTCCCTTCTCTGACAGTGTGCAAGTAAGCTCCCATTGTCCTTAATTTTCTTGTTTCTCTATTAATACCCCTGTTCATAACCAATATTTCATCTCTTCCAATCCCCACCTTGGGCTCCAACAATTAATGTGGGGCCATCCCTAATAGGTTAGCCTCAGTCCTTATCTATTTGTATCCAACACACCAAGCTGGGCTTCTCCCACCACCCACAACATTGAGGCAGACCTTTCTGCCCGGTTTCACCTGTTTCCCTGTGCCAGGGTCACTGTGGCTCCCTTACCTTCTAGCACAAGTTTTCTGTCACTCTGCCCAACATAATGGCTTTAGAACTTGGTTATCCATGAGGGGAAAAATAGGGAAAGGAAAAAATTGGGAAGAATCAGCCAATCACAAAATTTAATACCACCCAGCATAATGCAAAGTTGGGATGAGAGAGTGGAGGAATATGTTCATGGAATAGGACATTCTACAGAATATGTCCAAGAGCTGAGAAAACGTGAACTGTTAGAAAAATTAACCTAGAAAGATAATAATGTGGCTGTGTTGTTGACAAATATTCGCTAAAAGTGAAGAGACGGTAGAGAAGAAAAAAGTTTCTGGATTTGGGAGAAAGAAAAATATGTCTTCTATGAATGAGGACTTTGATGTCTTTTAATACAGAGAGAAGTATCTCCTTTATTAAGACTCTGCGTTATAGACAGTGTGGCTGTGCATCTCAGATTTTCTAAGTCAGTCACAATTGTTGATAATTTTATCTTCTCATTCAGTCTTGTTCATACAAGTATAACTAAATCTATTGTAAGGGATTGGTAAGCCTGTGTGTGTGTGTGTGTGTGTGTGTGTGTGTTTATACATCAGAACCAAATCTTTTGTTATTTCACAAGATCCTATTTTAGAGGAAGATATGATCATTCTAACCACATAATTTTGATTTGACAATTGACTTTTTATTTATTTTTTTTTTAATTTTTTATTTTATTTATTTATTTTTTTTATTAGTTGGAGGCTAATTACTTCACAACATTTCAGTGGGTTTTGTCATACATTGATATGAATCAGCCATAGATTTACACGTATTCCCCATCCCAATCCCCCCTCCCACCTCCCTCTCCACCCGATTCCTCTGGGTCTTCCCAGTGCACCAGGCCCGAGCACTTGCCTCATGCATCCTACCTGGGCTGGTGATCTGTTTCACCATAGATAGTATAGATGCTGTTCTTTTGAAACATCCCACCCTCACCTTCTCCCACAGAGTGCAAAAGTCTTTAAAAAGATTGTACGGGGTGATTCTAATGATCCAAGGTCTCCTAAATTACTTAGCATCCACATCAAAATCTCACCCACTGCTCTATATTCATCTCATAACAGAAGCACCAAGAATCCATGCTACTTCCGTAACAATCATTTTAGGTATTACAAGATAATGATAATCTATATTAGACTTTATACTAAAGTATTTTGCATATTATGGGGTCAAGCAGTACATAGCTGTACAATACAAATCCATCCCCACTTATAAAATAAGAAACTGATCTAGTCACTTATGTAGTTTTAAGAGCACAACTTTTAAACACAGAACAGGAATTCTTAATCTGGTCCTTTTGACTTCAGTATATGTGTGAAATACTACTTCATCATGCTGCCAAAAGAAGATGATACGGAATTTATAAATATTTGATGCCACTGGGAGCATGCACTAGAGGAAGGAAAACAAGCCCTCCACATGAAGTCTTCTACAATATCCATTTTTACTTTGAAAAAGCAAACAGGACCTGGAGATGTTAGGCTGAAAGGCTGAAAGCCCAACTTGGCAACTTCTTAGGGCCTAGAGCAAGTTATTTAACTTCTCTGTGCCTCAGTTTTTTCACTCAAAAATGGTTAAAAAAAAAAAATCTGTTTCCTAAGGACCAAATGAAATAATGCATAAAGTACTAAATGCAGTACCTGGCACATGGTAAACATAATTAATTTTTATTGTTATTATTGCAATTGATGATGGTATTGTTATTTCATAGCCCCTAGCCATGCTTTTACATCTGCTGCTTATTTCCTAAGATTAATTTCATCAGGGTTAAAGGTTGAAACTTGAGGAATGACAATCCTTGACAAGACTAACCCATCCTTAATTATGACAGTTTACGAAGTCCTAGTACATAGCATCAAGCAATCAGTTAATGTGCAAATACTTCGTAAGCACCACCTATGTGCCAGATGCTATTCTAGACATTAAAGAATATTTCCTATAGGAAAATACAAATGATTTCCTCGCCATCACTGAACTTTCCATCTTGCTGGTTCTTAAGTGTGCTTCATGCCCAGAGTAAAAATAAGAGACTGAGATATAGTGCCTATTCTCTGGCAAACATTCTAGAGACGTAAGAGTCACAGAAGGCACAATTAGAGAGTTATTTAATGATAAAAATATTGGCCCTTAAGTACAAAGGTGCCAAGATAAATCAACCCAAAACAGAGCATGTTGCCTCTGTGTAGGTTCCTTGAAAGAGAAGCAAAAATGGAAATATTAAATAAAACAGTGTTCAGTCTGAAAACTGGAGGCATTGAGAGGGCTCTCTTTGCTAGTACTACATTTTTGTTTGCAATAATGAAATATTTCAGATATAAAGGGAATATCAACACACACTGTGAACACCTGTATATGTATCTTGCAATCAAAGAAATAAATATCTATTGATTGACGCTTTCTGTGAATTCCTTCTTACTGTCTATGAATATCACAGATGATTGCATCTGATCAGCTGCCCAATGGCTGTATCTTCACTTTTTCTGTATCTTCATGGATAAGATTATTCAAGTACTTCAAGGGTATGAATAGCCAACTACTTATAAAAATGCTTTTTAGTAAAACAAATGCCTTTAAATGAGCCAAAACAGTCACTCATTGTCTGCTTTTTAAATGATTCCAAAGTTCAGAGTCAAGCAAAGTCATTTACCTGATATCAGGCAATGTGCCAGGCCCACTCACTAACTCTGGTTTATTTAATTTCCATCATGATCTTAAAATGATCACTGTTTAACAGACAAACCAAACCTCCAGGGGATCACTCTTGAGCCCACTCAGCATCACCAACCTACCTATGAATGTGTTAAAAAGCTTAATGGAACTCCAGGACTGGCTTTATCCCACACTGACTTTAAGCCTTACTTTCCATATCTGCAAAGTAGAGACAGTAATAATATCCATGATTAGAATAGTAGATAAAATAACCCATCTATGGTGCTTAGCACAGTATCATGAAGAGTAGATAGAAGCTCAACAAATAGTAACTGCTATTATTCTTTCTCATGAGAAAGACCTGCAAAAGACCATTCATGACATAAAGACATCATGGCTTCTCTCCTCGTTTAACTGCCATAGCCCAGCTTGTCCTCACCCTTCTCTCCACAGGGAAAACTAGAATTGGCTTGGAAATAACCTCAATTGGAACACTGGTGAAAGGTCCGACCCTGTAGGGAAGTCTGAGTGAAGTGATTGGTGTGGCTACATCAGTGGCTTTGTTCAATGGTCTGGTCTCCAGGCTACAGACTAAGTTGAAAGATCAGTGCTTTCTCTACCTCTTATCAAAGAAGCATCACATGTTACACTGTTAAGAGGAGTATATAGGAGTTATTGTTATTTTATGAATGAACGCTTTGGAATTTAAAAAAAATTGACTATTTTATGGGTGCAAGTTGGTGATGCCTCTGTCACCCTAAAACAAATATTATTACAAAATAAAACTTATAAAACTATTTGAAACTGATATTTTTTAAGTCAAAAGAAGAAGAAGAGGAATAAAATGGATATTTCCTGGCAAGCTAGGGCAGTTTTAGTTGTCTCAGGTTTGCTGTAAAATAATGTGTTTGCAGAGAGCTGTGAGAGGAAATTTCTCTAGATTCAGATCCAAGGACTTTATCTGTTCTTCCCTGGAGGGAGCCTGGTGTGTTCTAAAAAATCAACTAGTACAGAGTCTTTTGCAGACTCACCGGTTCAGATGCCAATAAAAATATTTTTGGATCAACCCACTGACATTTTTATAAGGAGCATGAAAAATTCTATATTGAAAGAGCCAACTTCCACAAACCCCATAGGCCTTTCCTTCGGCCAAGAACAATATTGAAGTGAATAAGAGTACTTGACAGGACCAGATTTGAAGTGTTCTTTTCATGTGGGAAGTGTGGGAAGATTTACCAGCTTGTTGTTGACCTTTTCCGCAGACACATTTTGATTTGTTTCCTACTCTGTGTAAGAAACTTGTTTGAATTCTCCACCAAGACGAGAAGATGGTAATTTGGTGATTGATGAAATGGGCCAGAACCACAGGTCATTTCTGAACTCCAAGTTTCCTCCAAGAAAAAACAGTTTTACACTTGCATCTCAGGATGAAGGTTACTTGAGCGTCTATACCCTGTGGCACAGAGAGAACCTCTCAGCATAGGCAGCAAGGCCCCTACCTGCACAACAATCTTGTCTGCCAATGCAGCCTTAACCTCCCTGCCCTGACTGGAGTCCAGCTACAATGTTACTCTTTCTGGTACTTGAATGTAATCAAGTTCATTGCAACCTGGGTCCTCTGCCAACTCTCTCCTTTTCCCTGAATGATCTTTCTCTCAATTTCCCTCATTTCACCACCAAACTCTCTTCTACTTGTATCAAGCTGGCTCGTCCTAAGCCTTCAGCCAAAACTTTCACTTCTTCAATGAGGATATCCTTATATGTCAGTATATTTTAAGCCCTTTGTTATTTTTGGTTGTAGTCTGTTGTAGCCTGTAAATTTTTGATAGTTCCTCTACAAATACTCCTATGACCTGCAGCTCACTACTACAAATTAAGTCTATTTTAAATGTTTTGACCAGACTTTATCACTAGAAAATAATTCTTAATTTAAAAAAAAAAATCTCTCTGTAAGCTGAGTGTAGGATACATTAGCTAATTAAAAGTTTTTGTGCTAAATCAGGTAATTGAAAGGAGCATATGCAAAGGCCCTGAGATCAGAGAGACCTCATTACACTGGAAGAATTTGAGTAAGATTGATATTCTTGGAGTAGAGGACAGGAGGCTGGAAAAATTGACACTTATTTTCCATATTAATTTTTAAACTTAATCCTACACAAAGAGACCGAAGGGAAATGGTGTGATATTTTTAATGCTGTGTAACATGATGGACTGGAAAAGGGCAAGAGTTTGTCAACCCCAGAAACATCCTTCAAATTCCATCTTCGTCTCCAAACCCATTGATTCTGCCTTAATTCATGCTCTATATCTTGACACGTCAAGTATCTGGTTTATGATTTCTCTCTTTCATAACTGGTCTCTCAGCTTCCAATATGTGTGATGTGCATGTGCATCCCTTTTTTCTGGTCATCAGCAAAATCATAAAAAGTTTCAGGGTTGATCTGGAGTAAAATCCCGGATGCACTGCCTATAAGCTTTGTGGCCATAGGTGAGTCAGTTATCCTCTCTTGCCTTCAAATCCATCATCAGTGAAATGAGAATAATAGTGTCTAGTTTGTAGGGTTATTCTAGTTCATTAACTTTATGACACCCATAAAGTACCTACTATAGGGCTAAAATATATAAGAGGAACATAATAAGTAGGGGCTCCTATAGTTTGTTTTTTATATTCTGTTATAAAAAGTAGATTGTATAGGTCCTCCGACAAGCAGGATTGTAGAGAGTTAACTTGTTCTTGGAGACAGAAATTATTCCAGAGAGAGGCCATGCATATCTCTCCAGCCTGCTCTGCTAATAACACCACTTCCTCACCCTGTCTCCACACTCCAGGCACATCACCATTCTCACCCTCCCTGTATATCTCCAATTCCATGGCTTCTGCACATATTGATCTCTCTGTATATAATGGCCATCCCTATTTATTCACTTGGAAAACTCCAAGTCATCTTTTAGGACCAAATGTACATTTATACTTATCTCTACAGTCACAAACATTTTTAAGCACCTATATGAGTAATTCCCTATGTTTGAGTCAAAGATAGAAATTACACATAGAAAAGGCACTGGCTGGAATAGAGATAAGTTATTTAGAATCAGAAGCTCTGAATTATTATTGGTTTTATAAGCATGGAGAAATTCCCTGTCTGAGAGTCAGTTGTTTCATCTTTATCATGAAGGCATTAATTATTACAGATTTATGAGATATGTGGGGCATACAAATGAAATGAGATTATGGTTATGAAACCTTAAAACTTAACTCAGTTATTAGCTGTTTTTAACACAGCATCTTATACCTTTATGAAGGGTAGAATTTAACACATAGAAAAACCAAATAAAAGCACACATAGAAAACTCTGCATTAAAATGTGCATAGAAATATAGACAAGTTCTGGTTGCAGGTGGCAATGCAACAGGATGCTGACCTCCCAGAAACATGCCAAATTCACAGCTATATATGAAACAATGCTCTCTGGGAGGGGGAGAAAAAAAAAAAAACATAGAAACTGGCTGAATGATTTCACATTGGGCAAAAGAGAGAGACAGGTAGACACAATCTCACCATAATCCCCACCCCTGGTGCTGTGACCCAGAGTTGTTAGGAAACTCAGTACCCACATTTTGTGTGGGAAAGGCCCATTTGCATGTCTTGGAACACTGGGCTGAGGGATAGGCGTCTGATCTGACACATCTATGTGGGCCTGCTGCAATATAACATGATACCATATAAATGTAATACACAGAATTCAATTCACATAGAAAAATATATTTATAAAACACCATATAAATATTCAGATAATGATAGCAATTCAAGAAAAGTTATGTGTAATGATGTGATTAGTTAATTCTATAACAAATGAGACAAAATGTCCTGTGAGTTAATGGTCAAGGGTGTCAACGTGGAAGAAGTGTGACTTAAAGACCAAATAGGATTCATATATAGCAGGAGAAGGCTGCCTGTGCTTCCTTACAGGGCTCCAGAGCTGGAGTTACAGAGTAGCTGGTATACATTCTCAAGGGTTGGGGTAGAGGAGTGGTTTGCTACTTCATTTATATCATCTTGATGACTGATGAAGCTGAGACAAGTCTTATATATTCATTGATCATTTGTAACTTTTTATGAAGTGACTATTCAAATCTTATCCATTTTTCCTTTTTAAAATTTATTCACAAGTGTTTTTTATATAACCTAGATGTTAATAGATATGTATTTTGCAAATGTATTCTCCTATTTTGTGGCTTTTCTTTTGAGAAATGTTATTTTATAACAGTTATAGACTCACAGAAAAGTTATAAAGATAATACAGAAAGTTTCCAATACACCCAGTTTCCAGTTTCCCTTATTATTAAGATTTTATATAATTATGATATATCTGTATATTAGTAAACTGATATGGATAAATTCTTATTAAATAAAGATGCAGTTATTGATATTTCCTTAGTGTCTTTTTTCTGTTCTGAGATCCAGGGTACCAGGAAAGAAAATGTCAAATGTTTCTTACTTGATTTTTCAGTATTGGAATATAGGATTCTATGTTATACTACTTGAATACTTTAAAATTCAAGGCCAGATGAAATTTTGGAGTCAGGTGGCTCTGTTAGAATCCTAAATCTATCATTGCCTGCCTGTAAGGCCTTTGTCCAGTTATTTAATCTCACTTAGCAACATATTCACACCTATAATATGAAGATGATGATAGTACTTATATGCAATAGTTCATTGAATCAACATTCATTAAATTATGATTGTATGCAAGGTCATTTGCAAAATGCATTTTTATATCGGATCATTTAAATTTCATATAAATCTTCATTTTACTGACCGGGAGAAGCTAAATATTATAAATCCTTCTCTGAAATGTACAACCATATATATGCTTTGATTTAAAGCAATTTCCAGTCAGATTTTTCTTTATCCTTTACTTACATCCTGGATAAGGTTGAAATATACATTCATTGCTGCAAAACGTACACAGATTTATAAGAATGTTTATCTGGCAAGGGAATTTACCAAATTTTAATAACCCCTATTAAAATGACAACTCTGCCTATTTCTGTGACATCTTCTATCCTTATACTCAACTATTCCTGCCTGAGTAAACATCCCCTCAGTAAACATGGTTCTGTTTAAGGCATGCATATCACGGGTTAGCATGAGAATTTATTGTTGCTTGCAAAGTTCTCCATCACTGCCCTAATGAGATAATATATTTTATACAAATAAACATAACTAAAATGTACCATAAACTAATAATGTGCATATTCCCAGACTCAATATTTTATCTCATCTGAAATATACATTATCACTTTGTTTCATACCTCTTACTTTTGGGCTTCCCTGGTAGCTCAAAGGGTAAAGAATCTGCCGGCAATGTAAGAGACCCGAGTTCGATCCCTGGGTCAGGGAAGATCCCCTGGAGAAGGGAATGGCTACTCACTTCAGTATTCTTGTCTGGAGAATTCCATGGATGGAAGTTTGGCGGCTACAGACCATAGGGTCACAAAGAGCCGGACACGATAAGTGACTAACACTCACTCACTTTTTATTTTCTTCAGTGTCCATGGTATTTAAAACTGTCTTTATAATTTATATTAATTTCTTATGACAAAATTGCAAATAGAAATTGATTAGTCTTATGAAATATTTAATCTAATATATTGTTGTCTTTCCAATCCATTCACATATGAGCATGATCAACTTCTTCTCCTGATTAATCATTTTCATTTTATCATGTCAGTAATATTGAATTTTATCTCGATCTGTGTCTTACAGACAGTGTAAAATATTATAGATAACAAGCAGACCAATAATCTATTGTCCTGGTTATAATTCCTAAGGGGAGGGTGAAAAACTAATACTACAAGTAACAATGTAAGATTAACTGTCACTGATAACATTATTAAAGGGGTAATGTAGGTGTAACCATCAGCCATTGGAATCCATGAAGTATATTCTAGTATAACTAGTATGACTACTTCAGTATGACTTCTGCTTCTGCCCATAATAGAGAAACTAGCCCTGGTCTTCCAACCAGAAACCACTACAAAACTGGATAAATTATATAAAGCAATTGTTTTCAGACACTGGAATATAGGTGGCATAGAACTTCCTTTCTTTGATGGTGGAGAAGCATGTGAAGTGAGCCCTTCAACTCCTCAAACTTTCTGACTTAGATTACTTTCAAATCTATGGCCTGAGAGAGCCAAGAATTTAGGCAGAACATGACCATCTCGCCAAAAGAGGATAGAGAATTTTAAAACTGAGTTACTAAAAGTGTGAAGTGAAAGTGTTAGTCACTCAGTTGTGACCCCATGTTCTGTAGCCTGCCGGGTTCCTCTGTCCATGGAATTCTCCTGGCAAGAATACTGAGTAGGTAGCCATTCCTTTCTCCAGGGGATCTTCCCAACCCAGGGATCAAAGCCTTGCAGGTGGATTATTTACCATCCAAGCTTTGCAGGGAAGCCTTGCACTGCAGGTGGATTATTTACCCTCTGAGCCACTCAGGGAGATACTGAGTTACTAAAGTGATCAGAATTTGTAAAGACATGTACTAAAATGAAGATGGGGTGGGAAATTTGCACACACAGAAAAAGGAGTGTCCAAGCTTAGAGATGCCCCACGAGGTTTCCAGCCATATGCTAAGCTGTGCATGTAAAGAGCAAGGATCTTGAAGATGGGCAAAGAAAAGTTTCCAGGAGGGATACTGAAGAAGAGTGAAGAAGAAGCTAAAAACCATGGTGGTCTTAATGGCCAGAGCAGAACGACTTTTGGGGCTTCCCAGAACAAATGCAAGTTACGTATACAGTACAATGTAATCTATTAAGTGTGTAATATGATTATGTAAAAAAAAAATGTATATACCTTAATTAAAAATACTTTATTGCTAAAAAATGCTAACCTTTTGAGCTGACTAACATATGAGCCTCCAGTGAGTTATAATCTTTTTGCTAGTGGAAAGTTTCAAACTATTGTGAGTATAACCAAAATATGACACTGAGACATAACGTGAAGAAATGCTGTTGGAAAAACGGTACTTAAGGACATGACAGGGTGGTCACAAACTTTCAGTTTGTAGCAAAAAAATGTAATATCTGTAAAGCATAGTAAAGAAGCAGAAGTGTGCTTGCTTTTTGCTCTATATTTCAATCTGGGGCTATGTTGGTACCTGGTTCAAAGTGGAATTCACATTCTTGTTGTTGTTCAGTCACTCAGCCATGTTCTACTCTTTGCAGCCTCATGGGCTGCAGCATGCCAGGCTTCCCTGTCCTTCACCATCTCCTACAGCTTGCTTAAACTCATGCCCGTTGAGTCGGTGATGCCATCCAACATCTGTCATCCCCTTCTCCTCCTGCCCTCAATCTTTCCCATCATCAGGGTGTTTTTTAATGAGTCAGTTCTTTGCATCAGGTAACCAAAGTGTTGGAGCTTCAGCTTCAGCATCAGTCCTTCCAATGAATATCCAGGTTTGATTTCCTTTAGAATTGACTGGTTTGATCTCCTTGCAGTCCAAGGGAGTCTTCTCCAACACCACTGTTCAAAAGCACCAACTTTTCAGTGTTCAGCCTTCGTTATGGTCCAAATCTGACATCCATACATGACTACTAGAAAAATCATAGCTTTGACTATATGGACCTTTGTTGGCAAAGTAATGTCTCTGCTTTTTAATATGCTGTCTAGTTTGTCATACATCCTTTTCTTCACTTCATAACTTTGCTACACAAGTAAGTCTTTGCTGGAATCATTTATCAAATTAAATGCCTGATTCAAATTCTTGTTTTAGGGTTTACTATCAAGAGCCCAGTGGATAATTGACTTGCTCAAACTCTATTGACATTTCAATTACTTTAAGAATAAAACCCAAATTTCTTAGTTTACATGGCCTTTGGACATTCACCCTAATTGTCATTTCTAATGTTCTTTCTGAACACATTCTGCAGGGGACAATTTATTACAACCAGATTCAGCCCTGTCTTCTTTCCTACATCTGCTTCATATTCTCCAGTCCTCACCTTTACACTCATACTATTACTTATATTTGGAATTTCCCATAGTAGTGATTAAAAACAGACTCTGAAGTCAGGCTGCTTGCATTTAGATCCTGGCTTTGACACTTACTAGTTCTTCATCAAGTTATTTAGGCTCCGTGTGACTCCATTTGCCCATCTATTTTACAGGACTTATACTAGCACCTAACTCATGAGGTAAATATGACAATTAAATAATTAGCACTTAGAAAGGTACCCCATTACTTAGCAAATACTAAATAAATGTAAGTTATTATTATCTCATCTCCAAATTTAATCTTTGAAGCTGCTTAACCCTCTACCTCAAGAAAGCCTTTTTTTAAATCCATAGCTATATATAAGCATTACATTTCTTAAAGTTTCTCTTTACCTATATTTTTTGCATTTAGTTTCTATTATGCATTATACATAAAATTAACTTCTCTGATAAAATTTTATGTTTCATAAGAAAAAAGATAACTTCCTTTCTTTGTATCTGACTCAATTCTTAGAACATAGTACATACTAAATAAATATTTAACAAATGACTTAGTTTTCATCACAAAATAGAAAGATATATATAACACACATTAATACTTGTCAATTTATAATATCTTAATGTCAGCTCACAAAAGCAGTAGAAAATTCCCAATTCAAAACTTCAATTTACCCCTCAGAAACAAATCACAAGTTAAAAACCGTGGAAGTTAAATAACTGTTCAACCTTACTTGTCCATTTTTATTATATATGAGGATTGATTCCACTGTGGATTAATTTATATCACAAGAAAAATCAGGTTCCAAATGAAGAGACTGGGCCTGCTTTGTTGCTGCTGTTGTTATTTTCTGTAGCACACAAATCTCTAGGCTAAAACATTATTTCCAATTACTCCTCTGGTTTACGAATCACATAAAAACTCTAAGTAGCCCAAACATTCACACAAAAACATTATTTTTATTCAAACATGTTTCTCCCCAGTCTCTTATCTCTTTCTTGATTTAAGAATCTATTCAGTTCACATTTTAAAAAATCACCATGCTAAGATGGTGATTTGGAAGGCAATTACATGTAATAGCTCCTGCTTTATAATTGAAGAGATGCTCCTCATTTATCTCCCACACTAACTCACATCTCTATATTCAAATTGCTTCCAGTTTCTGAGACCAGATTTCACAAGATTTCAAATCCAAATCTGAGAACAGTTTCTGCCAAAGGAATAGAGTGGAGCTCAGTTTTTGTTTTGTTTTGCTTAATGCTCTAGTGGAAATATAATTAGCATTTTAGAAAAACAGAATTGGAATCTAATTCAGAAAGTATTTACTATACTATATCTCCTGATTGTAAGGCGCTGTATTGGTTGCTTTAAATAATTCTATGATGATGAGATAGAGTCTCTACCCTTCATGAGCTTTGAGTTAAGACAAATGTTCACACTCATCTAAGTAAGAAAAAGCATGTTATAATAAAGTCCACATGAGAAGCACAAATGCCATTTGGATTAAATGGAGGAAGGGAACAAATTCACCAGGATAATGACAATTGAGTTCAGATAGTTGCATGCTATGGAACATATTTTTTCTGTTGCTTATAAATTTGATTTAGTAAATAAATGCATAGATCTGAAAAATCATGTGTAGAAGTAATATTTCTCTGGCACTAGGAAGGTTTCTGCAATATCTTATTATCAATAGCTGTCAACACTTTGCACTCTCAGGAACTGACATTTACCTTCAGTGTCAGACATCACCATGTGCACTTCAATAAGCTAAATCTCAAAGAGAACAGAAATGAAGCCAAGGCAATGAAGGGTCTTTTAATGTGACTGTCAGATTTCTTTCTTTTTTTTTTTTTTTGCCCACTTCATATCACTTTTCTGATAAATGTTTGTATAGTCAAAGCTATGATTTTTCCAGTAGTCATGTATGGATGTGAGGGTTGTACTATAAAGAAAACTGAGTACCGAAGAATTGATGCTTTTGAACTGTGGTGTTGGAGAAGACTCTTGAGAGTCTCTTGGACTGCAAGGAGATCAAACCAGTCAATCTCAAAGAAAATCAGTCCTGAATATTCATTGGTAGGACTGATGCTGAAGCTGAAACTCCAATACTTTGGCCACCTAATGTGAAGAATTGACTCATTGGAAAAGACCCTGATGCTAGGAAAGATTGATGGCAGGAGGAGAAGGGGACAACAGAAGATGAGATGATTGTTTGGCATCACTGACTCAATGGACATGAGCTTGAGCAAGCTCCGGGAGTTGATGATGGACAGAGAAGCCTGTTGTGCTGCAGTCCATGGGGTCGCAAAGAGTAACTGAGCAACTGAACTGAAGAACTTTTAGATAGGGTCAATGGAGAGCTTGCCTACTTGCTTTCACTGGTATGGAGATCAACACACAATTCTGTTTAGAGTCTAAGATAGTTAGATAGGTGCCCAGCAAATTCCAGGGATGTGGAAAAACAGTCAATTGTGGTAGAGAGATCAGCAATTGCTCTCTACAGCTGTAATTAATAAATAAATGATTACTCTGAAATATGTTATTCTTATTGACCAGAGGAATGCAACACAGCTTGGAAGGATGAGGTCCAGAAAAGTGAGCTATTCTGAGAAATGGACTGAGTCAGGGTGAGAACTTGACCACTCTAGACAGATCCTCTGAGTAGATCCTTGTTTCTCAGGGCAAGTTTTAAATCTCAGTCGTAACTAAGACCCTGGAACTGGTGTTAGTATAAAGAGCTTGGCAGTCAAGTGGTCAAACCACTGGTTCTTATCACTGAATTTTCCTAGGGCAACTATGTGCCAGAAATTGAGGAAGTGCTACTTCAATGAAGGAAATAAATTAGCATCTGTTAAAAACTGTCACAGACAGGTGTTCCTAAGCTTTATCTTTCTCAATCACTATGTAGCATGCCCCAACTTCTCACATTTTCAAAAAACAGAAACTGCAAGCCTCTTATATGTTTACCTATCTATAAATATATCTAAATGGAGTTTTAAATGTGACTGTATCACATCACACATTCACTCCCACTGCATGATTCTAAATTATGTCAAACCAGAAATTCATTCCATCAATGAATACATAAGGTTTACTTTTTTTGACAAATTATATTTAAAGTACATTTTATGTGTTGGTATGTTTGCTTTGTTAGAAATTTTATTTTTGGTGTGAAAATTAGTCCAGATAGCCTTTTCTTTAAAGGAAAAAGAGAAACCAGTCTTTATGCCTGATGCTCTAGTTTTTGAGTACTGTGGGTTAGAAAGAAGTAACTTTAAAAAGAAAGTACAGTCTGACATTCTTTTTCTTTTCAGTACACGACGGGACCTTATATCAACTTCCCAAGTTACTGGGAAGTATAAAGTAAAGTACAAAGTACAAAGCAGCTATCAGGCCTCTCAATACGTGTAACTGCAACCCTCAGGAAGAAGTGGACACACTCCACTCCCCCCAAAAAAAAACAACACAAGATTCGATTTTTAGTCCCCTTTTTCATCAGTTTGATTACATTTACCAGAACATTCTAATAGCTGCATCTCTGTCACCAGCTGTATGACTTTGGAAAACTCTATATTCTTGATGTTTTCATCTTACAAACTGCTGGAAGAAAATGTCATCAAGTTAGTTCCCTGATAGTGAATAGGGCTACACCCCATCCATCTCCACTGTTCTCTGAGAATACAGGGGAGAAGCTACAGTAAGTCTTGGAAGTTAAATGTTTCCAAGGCCAGATAGGGGATGTAAACCAGTGATGTGAGAAAATAGGAAGTGGTGGAGGACACAGTACCTGGAGGCATCCAGAAGGCAGTTTTGCAAAGTGGCTAATACTGGTAGAATTTGGAGTAAGGATATCTGGGATTCAGTCCTGGCTCTTCTTACTAACTCTGTGTGTTTAAACAAGTTATCTTAGCATTTAATGCCTATGTTGCCACAAAATGGAAATAAGACTGACTTTAAACAGTTGCTATAAAAAATTAAACAATATCTATGTGAATTTTTAGCACAATACCTGACAAAGGGTTAATGATCAACAGATTTCTTTTTTTTTCTCCAATGTACAGGGATAACATATTTTTGTAAAGTCTTGTTTTTGTAAAGTCTTGATTGGTTTGACTTAAACTAACCAGAGTAGGGGGAAAAGGGATGTCTTGTTAGCCTTGAGGAAAGTGAAACACATGTAAATCACTTGCATAACTTAAGCACTTGCTATTTATTCCTGGCAATTAAAGTTTTATTTTATTTTATTTCTTGACTATAAATTGTGTTTTACATTTTAACATTCTAGAGTAAACACAGAGCTGTCCTTGAAAAGTATAACATTAAAAGCATGAAATAAATAAGAAAGCAAGAGAAGAAACTGCAAATATTTTGCTAAATAAAATTTTAAAATCCTATTTTATCTAACTGAACACAGACTGAAACAACTATTTCTAGGAAGTACATCAAAGGGGCAAAATGTTTTTCTATAAGAACTAACAGAAGCAAATAAACAACACCCAAGGCCAAACTAAACAGATAGCAAACATAAAGAAGAAGCAATCACGAGAGGAAATGCATTAGGAAATTAAGTACATAGACGTGTCCAACTTTCAAAGATGTTAATTAAAAGAAACATGAGATGCTTTTCTCACTTAGCACACTGGCCATATTTTTTTAATGAAGATAACCAATGATTAGAAAAATTCAGCAGGCACTCATATATTTGTGTTAAGAGTATACAATGCTATAGGTAATGTTTTAGAAAATGTATATCTGAGCTTTAAAAATGTCAAAAGACAGAGTTCATAATGTCAATTATGAGGGTCTACCCTGTGGAAACAGTACAAAACCCAGAATAAGCTCTACATGCCAACATCCAAATATGTTCTTTTCGTCCAAAATACTTAAAGGAGATGTTTGAATTTTAAAAACTGACACATAGTAGTCCACAATTTTAAAACAATAGCTAAACACAAGGAGAAAATATGAAGTGGCATATCAAGAATTTCCCTGTGGTCCCTGTCCTTCAGGAGTCTGCAACATAATTGAAGGGGACAAAGCACATACTGGAATAGTCTTGAGAACAATGTGATATAGTATTTAATAAAAATTTGAGAATTATATAAAAAGCAAAAGCTGAATGTTACAGAAAAGCAAAGTAAAATGTCAGACTAATCTGTGAATTTTTCTTTTATATCTATTTTATAATACTGAAAGTAATTATTCAAAAATTTGAGTAATACAGGATAAAGTAAACCAAAGAATATAAAATTATCTCAATTTCTTTAAATTTTGTTTAATTTCTTCTTTTCTCATTGTGTTTAATCATTTTTTTCCTTCAACAAATACACCTTTTTGTTTTTAAATACAAATACACCTTGACTCTGTGAGGTGAGACCTGGGAGAGAGTGACTAGATACTCATGTAATAACAAGCAGAGGATCCTTCTAATGTGCCTGTGATTATGTCATTTAGACTCCATTAAAGAACCTGACATTTTTAAAGATAACCCACACTATAAATACATAAGTCCACTACAGACAAATTATTTCCATTCCAAGAGTGTGCTTATAAGTCTAATACATTCGTTAAGTCCAACAAAGTTAGCTTAGGTACCCAACTAACACAATCAGATATACTGTACTGTACTGTAATAGGTTCATTATACTTTTCACACAAATGATACAAAAAAACAAAAAAATTTTAAAAATTAATTCTACAGTACAGTACCTTGAAAAGTATGTTAGTACCAGCTTCATTGCTGCTGCTTTTGTGCTTGCTTCTGGTCATCCTGGGCTTGAAATGAAGATATTACGCTACTGCACTCTATGTCGTATTATACAATAAAGTACACAAAAGCACAGCCGCCTGTGGAGCACGCATGCACGTGGCAATGCACCCCAGACACATGAACTAACTTCTGTGCCTGGACATGTGATACACATTCACATCTTTGAAAGTCAACAACTTGAAGTTTCATATATAGGGAACTTATTGCATGCACTTTCAAGGGCAGAGTCTGTCTAGACATCATCTATTTTAGGCAAACTCTTTGAATTAACCATCAAAAAATCAAGTGAATTTTAGTTGAGACCAAGTTCCCAAACCTGAGTCTTTGGTGTCTCTAGCGCAAGAGGTCAGACCTCCTATTCCTACTAAGGGTTACATAGAGTCAGCTCCTTGGGTTCAAGTCCTAAGTTTTGTGATCTTAGACGTGTTATTTAAATCATTAGTGGCCTCAGTGGACTCATAAGTGTGCATGTATAAAATGGGATGACAATAAAAGAAACTTCTTCACAAGGTCATCATGGAAATTAAATGACATAATTTGTAAAAGCACTTTCCTAAGTGCCTACCCCCTAATAAAACATGTATTACTGGTTATTATAATGATTACTTTTAGTCTCATACTTTTCTCCGCCATAATGTTTCACAGCTCTTGGAGCAGTTCATTTTCCTTTTAAAAATAGCTAATCCTCTGTGTCACTCTGATGTCCCCTCTCCTAGCTACTAAGAAGGTCATCTGGGTTTGGTCAGGGAGTGATTGGAATAGCTGAAGGAGGGTGGTTTGGACCCAGTGTCTTCTTTCACATCCCAGCCTCCCCATTTATAAAGCCTGAGACTTGGTAACATTAACTACTCTGAGCTTCACAAGTCTCATAAAGAGACAGTACCAGGACTGACCTTAGAGGGCTGTCAGAAGGACTAAATGAGACACCCCAAAGATGTCTAGCACATTGCCCACCGTGTAAGAGATACTCAGGAAATAGCACCCTGAGTCAGAGGATGGAAGCGGTGCCCAAGAAGTCATAACCTGCTAAGTCTCTGGCAACAGGGACACTCATTTAAATATTCTTCATTCTCTACTCTTTTTTTTTACCCTGGGATTTAAAGCCTTGTTTAAATGATTTTGTGATTTATTAGCAGTGCTAGTGATGCCTAACTATTGATTCACTCTTCCCTGTAATTAGTTGGGGTGATTAGAGAAAGCGTTCCTATTACTGTAAAGTTTGATTTGTAACAATCCTGTTAAACCCAGAGGGAGGGAGTTGAGAAGAGGTCAGTGCCTTCTAATAATGAATACACACTCTCCCATGCAAGAGTAGTGTGCCTTTTTTAAGGAGGGTATTTGGAATTTAGATGTTATTGACTAGTGACTCTTTGCCAGCAAGGCTTTAACCTTCAAATTAAAAGAGCCAAAATCTATACCAGCACTTCCCCAAATATATTCTGTGGACTATTCAACCCCACCCCCACCATGGAACACACCATAGAGAAAAAAAGGGAGTGGGTCTTATGTTTAAATAACTTTGAAAGAATTACATGAACTAACATTCTTGAGGATTCACAATGCACAAGATACCCCATTCATTAAAGATTGGGAGAATCTGAATAAAGACCATTATTTAAAGAAACAAAGCTTTGTCCCCTGCCAATTAATATCTCTTAATGTTATGAAGAATTAACATAAACCAAAAACTGCCTAGGAATTTGTATCTGTAGAGATAGAAAGACATATTTTATATATATATATATATATATATATATATATATATATAAACTATATTAAAAGTTTCAGATAAAATAGAATGTTCTTACGCTGGTTATAATAAGTGACTACCTTAAGAAGGGTATTATGCTGGAGACATACTCTAAATAATGGTGCAAGTTGTCTTGCTCACTTAACCCACTCTCTTGTTTTAACTGCCTTCCTCATCCTGCTTGCTCAATGAATCCATGGTGTAAGCTATTGAATGGATGGGAAATGGACAACCACAGAAGCATTTCTGTCTCTAAACTATGGCTTTTTGCAGTAGTAAAGTATGAATTTTTATTCTCAAGTCCTTACTGTCTAGTTTCTGTTCATTATAAGACATTCTGTTTAAGAGGTGATGAGGGATGGGATCCCTTAATAATTAGAATATTTGCATCAATGATAATCTGAAGTTATTGTCATTGTGTAGCATAATAGAAGCATGTACAGAACAAGGGAAGATTGATTTTCCAAACTTTATCCTTTCCAACAAGCCTCATTAAATAAGTGAATTGGAAGTTTGCTTGTTCCTCAGCTCAAATATAAACAGTAGTCACTGTTCAGTCGCTGAGTTGTGTTTGATTCTTTGTGACCCCATGGACTCCAGCACACCAGGCTTCCCAGTCCTTCACTGTCTCCTGGAGTTTGCTTAAATTCATGTCCTTTGAGTCAGTGATGTTATCTAACCATCTTTTCTTCTGCTGAGCCCTTCTCCTCTTGCCCTCAATCTTCCCCAGCATCAGGGTCTTTTCTAATGAGTCAGCTCTTTGCATCAGGTGGCCAAAGTATTGGAGTTTCAGCTTCAGGATCAGTCCTTTCAAGGAATATTCAGTGTTGATTTCCTTTAGGATTGACTAGTTTGAACTCCTTGCTGTCCAAGGCAAGTAAATTTACTGTGTGCTGAGATAAATAACTATACATTGTTAAGAAGCTCAGGATGCTGCTTAGGGAATAGGTCAAGGTGATTTATTCCTTCTTTCTTCTATCCATCCTTCCTTCTTTTTTAAAGCTAAAGTTTATTTGAATTAATATGTTCATTAGCTGTCACATATAAGCTTGAACCAGGTGAGATATAACTGGCACAAATCCTATGATTTTGAAGAGCACCATAGATGGGCCCTCCACACTGCAAAGGTTTCTAAGCCACACCAGAGTAGTTGGCAGGTTGTCTGTGTTGCCGCCTTTAAAGGTCTTCCTTTTGACATTAGTGAATATAAGATATTTATTTATTCTCTGTTTTATACTGAATATAATACATTTATTTATTCTCCTGATAAAAAAAGAAATGTTCATTTCTGGAAGAGAAAATAATCAGTTATTCTTGCTCATAAGCAGAGAGCTTTAAATCACACAGACTGCTGTGGCTCTCACACTACCAAAGCATATTCATCCCTCCTCTGTCTTAAGTAAGACAAACACCTTTTAATCTTATGGATAGAAGCACCCTGACATTAAAAAGTCGATTAGCTAATTGCACGCAGTTAATTTACTGGTGAGACTGAGAAAACAGCAGCAAGCAGAAATATTAAATGGATGATTATATAGATATATAAAGAGAGCATATATATACATATGTATATATCAGTTCAATTCAATTGCTCAGTCATGTCCCACTCTTTGTGACCCCATGGACTGCAGCACACCAGGCTTCCCTGTCCATCACCAACTCTCAGAGCTTGCTCAAACTCATGTCTGTCGAATCGGTGATGCCATCCAAACACATCATCCTCTCTTGTCCCCTTCTTCTCCTGCCTTCAATCTTTCTCAACATCAGAGTCATTTCTGATGAGTCAGTTCTTCACATCAGGTGGTCAAAGTATTGGAGTTTCAGCTTAAGCATCAGTCCTTCCAATGAATTCCAATGAATCCTTTAGGACTGACTCATTTAATCTCCTTGCAGTCCAAGGGACTCTCAAGAATCTTCTCCAACACCACACTTCAAAAGCATCAATTCTTCAGTGCTCAGCTTCCTTCATAGTCCAACTCTCACATCCATACATGACTACTGGAAAAATCATAGCTTTGATTAGATGGACCTTTGTTGGCAAAGTAATGTCTCTGCTTTTTAATATACTGTCTAGGTTGGTCATAGCTTTTCTTCCAAGGAGCAAGCATAATTTCATGGCTGCAGTCAACATCTGCACTGATTTTGGAGCCCCAAAAAATAAAATCTCACACTGTTTCCATTGTTTCCCCATCTATTTGCCATGAAGTAATGGGACCAGATGCCATGATCTTCGTTTTTTAAATGTTGAGTTTTAAGCCAAATTTTTCACTTTCTTCTTTCACTTTCGTCAAGAGGCTCTTTAGTTCCTCACTTTCTGCCATAAAGGTGCTGTCATCTGCATATCTCAGGTTATTGATATTTCTCCCATCAATCTTGATTCCAGCTTGTGCTTCAAACAGCCTGCCATTTTGCATGACGTACTCTGCATCTAAGTTAAATAAGCAGGGTGACAGTATACAGCCTTGACGTACTCCTTTCCCTATTTGGAACAGTCTGTTGTTCCAAGTCCAGTTCTAACTGTTGATTCTTGACCTGCATACAGATTTCTCAGGAGGCAGGTAAGGTGGTCTGGTATTCTCATCTCTTTAAGAATTTTCTACATTTTGTTGTGAGCCACGCAGTCAAAGGCTTTGGCATAGTCAATGAAGCAGAAGTAGATGTTTTTCTGGAACTCTTTCTTTTTCAATGATCCAGCGGATGTTGGCAATTTGATCTCTGGTTCCTTTGCCTTTTCTGAATCCAGCTTGAATATCTGGAATTTCATGGTTCATGTACTGTTAAAGCCTGGCTTGGAGTATTTTGAGCATTACTTTGCTAGCATTTTGTGGTAGTTTGAACATTCTTTGGTATTGCCTTTCTTTGGGATTGGAATGAAAACTGACCTTTTGATGAGCTATATACATGTGTGTGTGTGTGTGTGTGTGTGTGTGTGTGTGTGTGTGTGTGTGTGTGTGTGTATGGCTTCACTGGTAGCTCAGCTGGTAAAGAAACCACCTGCATTGCAGGAGACCCCAGTTTGATTCCTGGGTTGGGAACATCCCCTGGAGAAGGGATAGGCTACCCACTCCAGTATGCTTGGGCTTCCCTGGTGGCTCAGGTGATAAAGAATCCACCTGCAATGAGGGAGACGTGGGTTCAATGTATATGAAATGTACCATATACAATACAAAATTTACAAAGGGATATTTTCAGCCACTCCTCCAGTGATGGCTCCTGGACTGGGTCGGACAGTGGTTGTGCCTTAGCCAGTGGCATGCATGGGCCACAGGAGGACAGAGCACTTGCAATGTCAAAATAGTTTCATGTCAGAGCCTTTGGCAGTAATGGTTTCATTGAATTGTCCCTTTTTCATTCAATACATAATTATTGAGTTTCATGACTATGTGTTGGGAGACAGCAGCAAACAAGAAAGACAAGAGTGATGATTTCAAAGTTGACACTGGGAGGGGGCACAAACACAGAGTAAATTTAATATGAGAGCCTCAAATAAAAGGGTTTCTAATGGAACCCAATTTACTTAACCCTCTTCCTCTCACCCCATTCTAGACAAAGAAAGTATTTCTCAGAAAGAACTAAAGAGCTATTTTTATCATCATTGCTCCTTGTTCTTTCTCTCCCTATTCCTCTCCCCCTTTTTCTCCCTTTCACATACTACACATATGAATGTACACAACTGGTATTATTTCAATATGACGATAATAATTTGAAAAATTGACATAGGGTTGCAAAATATTTTGCAATGTTAAGACATATACTTTTGCAATATTAAGATGTATACATTTTCATTGCCATTCACTCTTAATATTAAAATTTCCTAATCACTTAATCTTCTGTTTTTTTCATCTACTAGCTCATTCAATCCACATAACACCTTATAAGGTAGGTACTGCTATTATTCCCATTTTACATGGGAACTGGAACTCAGAGTGGTTAGGTGTACTATCCAGTCCAACCCCACGGCAGAGCCAGGCTGTGTACTCAGGACGTTTGGCCCCAGAACTTGTTCTCCTGCCCATTCCATGTAAGGTGGACCTTAATACTATTAGAGTAAAAAAAACTCACTTGTCTTTATTTTGTCAATTTCCCTGAAGACTGTTGAAATTTTTGTCAAAGCTCTGCTTTGACTCACTAACCTGTGTCCAGAAACCCCAGTCCCATGATATCAGCCTTATGAAAGTTTATAATTCTCATCCCAGATTTATGTTACAGATGTTGTAGGAAAAGAGCTTAACTGTGTTTATAAGATGCTGTTTACAATTATTTTGCCAAATGGCTTTCAAAAACTATACATACTACCTGATTTTGAATACCCTCCCTGACTTTTGTTGATATTATTTAGTCACCAAGTCATGTCTGACTCTTGTGACCCCATGGACTGTAGCCCACCAGGTTCCTCTGTCCATGGGATTTCCCAGGCAAGAATATTGGAGTGGGTTGCAATTTCCTTCTCCAGGGGATCTTCCAAACCCAGGGATCGAACCTGCATCTCCTCCTGGGGCAGACAGATTCTTTACCACTGTGCCACCTCTTTTAATAATACATTATTAACCTGGTTGTCAGGAAACTGGGAAATGACCCTCAGGTGATGAAGAATTCTTATCACAGAGCCCACAGATAGACTTGAGATGCCTAGGAATCACCTGAATTCAAATGAAAAGTGTATTTAAATGTCAGTAACTGTGTGCACGTGCACACACACACACACACATACACATACTCTGGGGCAAAGATCCACAGGTTTCAGAGGATTTCTGAAAATATCCTTAAGCCGAAAGAACATAAGATCTACTGCTCTAGGTCTGAGGACTAATTTACCATGTGACCTTTTGGAAGTAATTTTGCCACACTGTATCTCAGTTTCCATCCTTGTCAAATCACAATTTAATTCTACTCTGACAAATATTTTGAAGGGTGAAGACTGAATGATATAAAGTGTTGCATATACATTGAATGCAAGCTCAGCCACTAAGGCATGTCTGACTCTTTGTATCCCCATAGACCCACCAGGCTTCTCTGTCTGTAGGATTCCCCAGGCAAGAATTCTGGAGTGGTTGCCATTTCCTCCTCCAGGGGATCTTCCCAACTCAGGGATCAAATCTGTCTCTCCAGTGTCTCCTGCATTGGGAGGTAGAATCTTGACTACTGAGCCACCTGTACATTGGCTATTATTATTTCTTTAGTCTTTCTCTTTAGAGAGATTTTGTGAAAACTAGCCATGAAAATTCTTTCGGGCAAGTGACTAAATTTCATCTGTGCAATGATTTCTCTATTTTTATTTTTGAAGATATTTTAGTATTCTGTGCTCGCTGTCGATGGAAAATTATTCCAATTTGTCCCAATAGCCAAGAAAAAGTTAAATTGAGGATAAGTGAAAACAGTAAGTATGCCCATCAACTCTAGAACTAGATGAAGTGAACAGGTAAACATCAAATTACACAGCATCATTCCAGGCTGATTTTCAAACCTCCATAGGGGTTATTCTAAGAGCACAGCGGCTTTTCTAAGGAAATAAGCAGTGCTATGTAGTTGTGCTTCAGCACTGTACTCCAATATCAGGACATCTCCAGAAGAAAAAGAATTTTGCCCCCAAGAAAGCAATTTTGTCTCTAAAAAGAAGGCTCCAGCAAGCACCAATGACATTGCCATGATTTCTCTCATGGTTCTGCTTCTCTGTCCATGAGAAGCATCATATGCTCACACACATACATCCCAAAGCAGCAAATGGCGCCTAGAGACATTGACGGTACATCTGATAGCTTGAGTTCTTAGGATTATCATCTATCCTGAATTCCCTGCAGAAGATCTGTAATTAGGTGACATTTACAAACAAGGTTTTATTGTGTTACCCTCCTAAGGGTGAGTGGGATGCTTCTTACAATGGCTGGGGAAACATGCAGATTCTGAAATCCAGGTAACCAGGAAACAGGGAGAGTTTAATATTAATATATATCATATTGGTTCTGTTTTCCTGGAGAACCCTAACAAAGTTTCCACAATTAGAACAATCATTTTGTGTTTCCTAGTTTAGTCTTTTTTTTCTTAAATCTTTGCTATAAGGCTTATGTGGCTCAGTGGGAAAGAATCTGCCTGCCAAGCAGGAGACCTGGCTTCTATCCCTGGGTTGGGAAGATCCCCTAGAGAAGGGACCAGCTACTCACTCCAGTATTCTGGCCTGGAGAATTCCACGGACTGTATAGCCCATGTGGTCGCAGAGTCAGACATGACTGAGCGACTTTCACTGTCTTTCACTTTATGATATATAGTTATGTAGTCCATACTACAACACCTCTAATAGGTAGCTAACTACCTCCATATAGAAAGCTTTAATCATCATTCATTTATGCATTACCTCAAAAATTGATTAAATTTCCACTATCTGCTGGCCCTGTGCTATGAACAAGGAGCACAGCAGTGGCCAAGAATCTCTACTACAGGGAGCTATGGATTTAGTGGAGAGACAATTAGATCAGAAACTACATTATAGCACATCTTGTTAAGTAAACATTGTTATATGTAAATCTCACTTACTGTTCTGGATTAATCTCTTTGCAATACATATAACAAGTCTAATGTATATCCCAGAGACACATCTGTTAGATATTTGAAGACTATCACAGCTTTTTAAGTGAAAAATCCCTAATCCAATTATTTTTTTGGAGCACCTACTATGTGCCATGATGTGGAGATACAGCAAATTATGTATTAACACAACCCCTACAATTCAAGTAGTCATCCCTCCTTTTCTTATAGCTGTTTTAAGTCCTCCCCTCTAAATACAGTGAGAGTGCAAGTGTTAGCCACTCAGTTGTGTCCAGCTCTTTGTGACCCTATGGACTGTTGCCCACCAGGCCCCTCTGTCCATGAAATTCTCCAGACAAGAGTACTGGAGTGGGTTGCCATTTTTTTCTCCAAATCTTCCTGACCCAGGAATTGAACATGTCTCCTGCATTGCAGACAGATTCTCTACCATCTAAGCCACCAGGGAAACCCATCTAAATAACTTTCTACCTATTCGCCAAATTAAATGCTAACAATCAGCATTGTGCTAAAGACTGATTTAGGCACAGAACCAAGTGCCACAGTCTCTGGCATCAGGAAACATACAGGCCTGTGGTAGAACAAGTGTAGTTACTTCATTCACCTCATTCATCATGAATTCACTGAATCAGATATATAGAATATACCTGGTTCATCTATTTCCCTTTTCCATCACTATCCAAGGTATATAAATATATGTGAAAGTAACAATATAGTGTTTACATTTATTAAAAGCAACATAAAATGAATGTCAAATACTGAGATTTGAGTGTAGAAATTATGTGTAGTATTTGAAGATTACTAATTCCACAAAACCCACTGACCCAACCAATGGTAATTTATGCTTTATTCCTTTTCCTGGATTATTTTCCAAGACTTAGGGCTTCAGTTTTTCCTGCGGTGTACCACTCAACATTTTGAGACCCTACAGAAACACTAAAAGTTGGAACTTGCTAGGAAAACTCTCTCAGCAAATGCTCTAGGTCAGTGCAGCATCACAGGCTCCTCTGGCTTCAGTCTCTAACTCCTTCCTTTAGGAAAGTCAGAGAATACAACTAACTGTTGTTTGTCTTCTTTCCACCAAAACACTACACACTGTTTAATCTACCTCCAATATGTCCAGAGGGATGGGGAACATCTTAATAGTGGTTATGATCTTCTTTAATCTCTTACTTTCTTGGCCTGAATCTCTGACTTTCACTATTGAGCTCCCCAAGAGCCTCTCTGTCCATTTATCCATTGGGTACTCCAAACATTGCTGTTTCTTTAATGGATTACTTTAATACAGTGAAAGTCACTCAGTCGTGTCCAACTCTTTGTAACCCCATGGACTACACAGTTCATGGAATTCTCCAGGCCATAATACTGGAGTGGGTAGCCTTTCCCTTCTCCAGGGGATCTTCCCAACCCAGGGATTGAACCCAGGTGTCCCACATAGCAGGCAGATTCTTTACCAGCTGAGCCACCACAGAAGCCCTCTTTAATATAACCCGGCCTAAGACAGAAAAACTTAAATTTCTGTTTTTTAAATTAACACTTCAGGAATAAGTCCATGCCACTCTATTCTTGTGGCTCTCCCCTGCCATCCACTGCTAACCCTCAACCCTGAGGTAGGGTTTGGAGATGAAGGACCAATCAGAATCATCTAACAGAGGAGCACAGATATCCTGTTGGCTCCTCAGCAAGGTCCTCCTGGCCCACCCAAACTACAGTGGCAGCCACAGCACTCTTTCATACCACCTTATTTTTTTTTACTTCATACCATTTTCTACAATATGAAATTAATATATCCATCAATTTCAGTTTGTTTATAGTTCATACATTATCCATATTAACCCCACTCCTAACTTGCTATAAACTGTAGGAGAAGAGGCCCTGATCCTCTTCTTTATTGCTATATCCCCAGCTGGTACATGATGAGCAGATAGAAACATTGAATAAAAAATGATTGGAGGAGGAGCCAAGATGGCGGAGGAGTAGGACGGGGAGACCACTTTCTCTCCTACAAATTCATCAAAAGAATAACTGAACGCAGAGCAAACTTCGCAAAACAACTTCGGATCGCTAGCTGAGGTCATCAGGCGCCCAGAAAAGCAGCCCATTGTCTTCGAAAGGAGGTAGGACAAAATATAAAAGATAAAAAGTGAGACAAAAGAGCTAAGGACGGAGATCCATCCCCGGAGCTCTTAGGCGGCATTGCTTGGGGTAGGGTCCGGCCCGAGTGCCCTGAGGACAATCGGAGGGAACTTCTGTGAGTTGCCAACTTGAACTGTGGGAGACCAACAGAGAGAGAGTAAATTAACCGGCCCGAACACACTGCCGGCCGTTCGCAGAACAAAGAGACCGAGAGGGTCCAGAGAGGAGCTCGCAGGCTGCGGACCGGCCCAGCCCCGCCGGAGGCAGGAGGCAGGGGGGAGGGGAAGGTCGTGGGAGACACAGAGCGCAGGCACCCGACAGGCGCGGGCGGGGACTGGGGCTGGGGACGCGGAGGGCGGAAGGCGCGCGCACCCGACTGGCGCCAGCGGAAACTGAGACTGGGTCCGCGGAAGGGAGGGGGCGCGCCACACCTGGGGTAGAGTGCGCCCACCAAGCCCCTGGCTGCCTGGACCGCTCTGACGGGGAAGGCACAGAGAGCAGGCGCAGCTCTTCCTTCCGCGCTTTTGTGGAACAACTGAGGGCTGGAACCTCGCGCAGCGCGGGGCGCACTCCATATAGAACAGCCGGGAGCCTGAGCAGCACAGACGGAGAAAGCAGCGTCAGCCCCTCCCGGCAGCCCCAGCCCATCCCCGCGGCGCAAGCCAGTCCCCACAGCGCCAGCCTCTCCCTGCAGCGCAAGCCCCTCCCTGCCCCGCAGAGCGACGGAACTAGCTACCTGAATAAGAGTCCACCTCCGCCCGCCTGTGTCAGGGCGGAAATGAGGCTCTGTAGAGACCGGCAAACAGAAGCCAAATAAACAAAGGGAACCGCTTCAGAAGGGACTGGTGCAACAGATTAAAATCCCTCTAGGAAACGCTGACTACACCGGAGGGGCCTGTAGATATCGAGAAGTGTAAGCTGGAACGAGGAGCTATCTGAAACTGAGCCGAACCCACACTGACCGCAACAGCTCCAGAGAAACTCCTAGATATAATTTTACTTTTTTCTCTTTTTTTTTTTTTTTAATTTTTTTAATTTTTTTTATTTTTTTCTTTTTTCTTTCTTTTTATTTTCCTTTAAAATCCCCTATTACTCCCCCATTACTCCTTAACTTTCATTTCCACAGACTTTTACGATTTTTTAATTAGGGGGAAAAAAAAATTTTTTTTTTCTTTTTTTTTTCTTTTTTTTCTTTCCTTTTTCTCTTCTATTTTCTATTTTTCTTTTTCTCTTATTTCTTTTAAAGTCCTCTAGTACTCCTCTACTACTCCTTAATTTTCATTTTCAATACACTATAACCTTACAAAAAAAAAAGAAGAGAAGCCCTATTTTTAAACCGAAGATTATTCTCTCCCAATCTTGACTCTCTGTTTTCTACCTCAGAACACCTCTATTTCCTCCTTTCCCCTTCTCTTCCCAATCCAATTCTGTGAATCCTTGTAGGTGACTGGGCTACGGAAAACACTCTGGGAACAGACAGCTGCGTAGATCTGTCTCTCTCCTCTTGAGTCCCCCTTTTTCTCCTCCTGTTCATCTCTATCTCCCTCCTCCCTCTCCTCTTCTTCATGTAACTCTGTGAACCTCTCTGGGTGTCCCTAACAGGGGAGAATCTTTTAGCCATTAACCTAGAAGTTTTCTTATCAGGGCTGTATAGTTGGAGAAGTCCTGAGACTACAGGAAGACTAAAACTGAAATCCAGAGGCAGGAGACTTAAGCCCAAAACCTGAGAACACCAGAAAACTCCTGACTACATGGAACTTTAAGTAATAAGTGACCGTCCAAAAGCCTCCATACCTACACTGAAACCAACCACCACCCAAGAGCCAATAAGTTTTAGAGCAAGACATACCACGCAAATTCTCCAGCAACGCAGGAACATAGCCCTGAATATCAACATACAGGCTGCCCAAGGACACACCTAACACATAGACCCATCTCAAAACTCATTACTGGGCACTCCATTGCTCTCCAAAGAGAAGAAATCAAGTTCCACGCACCAGAACACTGACGCAAGCTCCCCTAACCAGGAAATCTTGACAAGCCAATCGTCTAACCCCACCCACTGGGTTAATCCTCCACAATAAAAAGGAACCACAGACCTCCAGAATACAGAAAGCCCACTCCAGATACAGCAATCTAAACAAGATGAAAAGGCAAAGAAATACCCAACAGGTAAAGGAACATGAAAAATGCCCACCAAGTCAAACAAAAGAGGAGGAGATAGGGAATCTACCTGAAAAAGAATTTAGAATAATGATAATAAAAATGATCCAAAATCTTGAAAACAAAATGGAGTTACAGATAAATAGCCTGGAAACAAAGATTGAAAAGATTCAAAAACTGTTTAATAAAGACCTAGAAGAAATAAAAAAGAGTCAATTAAAAATGAATAATGCAATGAATGAGATCAAAAACACTTTGGAGGGAACCAAGAGTAGAATAACAGAGACAGAAGATAGGATAAGTGAGGTAGAAGATAAAATGGTGGAAATAAATGAAGCAGAGAGGAAAAAAGAAAAAAGGATCAAAAGAAATGAGGACAACCTCAGGGACCTCTGGGACACTGTGAAACGCCCCAACATTCGAATCATAGGAGTTCCAGAAGAAGAAGACAGAAAGGCCATGAGAAAATACTTGAGGAGATAATAGCTGAAAACTTCCCTAAAATGGGGAAGGAAATAGCCACCCAAATCCAAGAAACCCAGAGAGTCCCAAACAGGATAAACCCAAGGCGAAACACCCCAAGACACATATTAATCAAATTAACAAAGATCAAACACAAAGAACAAATATTAAAAGCAGCAAGGGAAAAACAACAAATAACACACAAAGGGATTCCCATAAGGATAACAGCTGATCTATCAATAGAAACCCTCCAGGCCAGAAGGGAATGGCAGGACATACTGAAAGTAATGAAAGAGAATAACCTACAACCTAGATTACTGTATCCAGCAAGGATCTCATTCAGATATGAAGGAGAATTCAAAAGCTTTACAGATAAGCAAAAGCTGAGAGAATTCAGCACCACCAAACCAGCTCTTCAACAAATGCTAAAGGATCTTCTCTAGACAGGAAATACAGAAAGGTTGTATAAACGTGAACCCAAAACAACAAAGTAAATGGCAACGGGACCACACCTATCAATAATTACCCTAAATGTAAATGGGTTGAATGCCCCAACCAAAAGACAAAGATTGGCTGAATGGATACAAAAACAAGACCCCTATATATGCTGTCTACAAGAGACCCACCTCAAAACAAGAGACACATACAGACTAAAAGTGAAGGGCTGGAAAAAAATATTTCATGCAAACGGAGACCAAAAGAAAGCAGGAGTCGCAATACTCATATCAGATAAAATAGACTTTCAAATAAAGGATGTGAAAAGAGACAAAGAAGGACACTACATAATGATCAAAGGATCAATCCAAGAAGAAGATATAACAATTATAAATATATATGCACCCAACATAGGAGCACCGCAATATGTACGGCAAACGCTAACGAGTATGAAAGAGGAAATTAATAGTAACACAATAATAGTGGGAGACTTTAATACCCCACTCACAACTATGGATAGATCAACTAAACAGAAAATTAACAAGGAAACACAAACCTTAAATGACACAATGGACCAGCTAGACCTAATTGATATCTATAGGACATTTCACCCCAAAACAATCAACTTCACCTTTTTCTCAAGTGCACACAGAACCTTCTCCAGAATAGATCACATCCTGGGCCATAAATCTGGTCTTGGAAAATTCAAAAAAATTGAAATCATTCCAATCATCTTTTCTGACCACAGTGCAGTAAGATTAGATCTCAATTACAGGAAAAAAATTGTTAAAACTTCAAACATATGGAGGCTAAGTAACACGCTTCTGAATAACCAACAAATCATAGAAGAAATCAAAAAAGAAATCAAAATATGTATAGAAATGAATGAAAATGAAAACACAACAACCCAAAACCTATGGGACACTGTAAAAGCAGTGCTAAGGGGAAGGTTCATAGCATTACAGGCTTACATCAAGAAACAAGAAAAAAACCAAATAAATAACCTAACTCTACACCTAAAGCAATTAGAGAAGGAAGAAATGAAGAACCCCAGAGTTAGCAGAAGGAAACAAATCTTAAAAATCAGGGCAGAAATAAATGCAAAAGAAACTAAAGAGACCATAGCAAAAATCAACAAAACTAAAAGCTGGTTTTTTGAAAAAATAAACAAAATTGACAAACCATTAGCAAGACTCATTAAGAAACAAAGAGAGAAAAACCAAATTAACAAAATTAGAAATGAAAATGGAGAGATCACAACAGACAACACTGAAATACAAAGGATCATAAGAGACTACTACCAGCAGCTCTATGCCAATAAAATGGACAACTTGGATGAAATGGACAAATTCTTAGAAAAGTATAACTTTCCAAAACTGAACCAGGAAGAAATAGAAGATCTTAACAGACCCATCACAAGCAAGGAAATTGAAACTGTCATCAAAAATCTACCAGCAAACAAAAGCCCAGGACCAGATGGCTTCACAGCTGAATTCTACCAAAAATTTAGAGAAGAGCTAACACCTATCTTACTCAAACTCTTCCAGAAAATTGCAGATGAAGGTAAGCTTCCAAACTCATTCTATGAGGCCACCATCACCCTAATTCCAAAACCAGACAAAGATGCCACAAAAAAAGAAAACTACAGGCCAATATCACTGATGAACATAGATGCAAAAATCCTTAACAAAATTCTAGCAAACAGAATCCAACAACATATTAAAAAAATCATACATCATGACCAAGTGGGCTTTATCCCAGGAATGCAAGGATTCTTTAATATCCACAAATCAATCAATGTAATACACCACATTAACAAATTGAAAGATAAAAACCATATGATTATCTCAATAGATGCAGAGAAAGCCTTTGACAAAATTCAACACTCATTTATGATTAAAACTCTCCAAAAAGCAGGAATAGAAGGAACATACCTCAACATAATAAAAGCTATATATGACAAACCCACAGCAAGCATCACCCTCAATGGTGAAAAATTGAAGGCATTTCCCCTGAAATCAGGAACAAGACAAGGGTGCCCACTCTCACCACTACTGTTCAACATAGTGTTGGAAGTTCTGGCCACAGCAATCAGAGCAGAAAAAGAAGTAAAAGGAATCCAGATAGGAAAAGAAGAAGTAAAACTCTCACTGTTTGCAGATGACATGATCCTCTATATAGAAAACCCTAAAGACTCTACCAGAAAATTACTAGAGCTAATCAATGAATATAGTAAAGTTGCAGGATATAAAATTAACACACAGAAATCCCTTGCATTCCTATATACTAACAATGAAAAAACAGAAAGAGAAATTAAGGAAACAATACCATTCACCATTGCAACAAAAAGAATAAAATACTTAGGAGTATATCTACCTAAAGAAACAAAGGACCTATACATAGAAAACTATAAAACACTGATGAAAGAAATCAAAGAGGACACAAACAGATGGAGAAACATACCGTGTTCATGGATTGGAAGAATCAATATTGTCAAAATGGCTATTCTACCCAAAGCAGTCTATAGATTCAATGCAATCCCTATCAAGCTACCAACGGTATTTTTCACAGAACTAGACCAAAGAATTTCACAATTTGTATGGAAATACAAAAAACCTCGAATAGCCAAAGTAATCTTGAGAAAGAAGAATGGAACTGGAGGAATCAACCTGCCTGACTTCAGACTCTGCTACAAAGCCACAGTCATCAAGACAGTATGGTACTGGCACAAAGACAGAAATATAGATCAATGGAACAGAATAGAAAGCCCAGAGATAAATCCACGAACCTATGGACACCTTATCTTTGACAAAGGAGGCAAGGATATACAATGGAAAAAAGACAACCTCTTTAACAAGTGGTGCTGGGAAAACTGGTCAACCACTTGTAAAAGAATGAAACTAGAACACTTTCTAACACCATACACAAAAATAAACTCAAAATGGATTAAAGATCTAAATGTAAGACCAGAAACTATAAAACTCCTAGAGGAGAACATAGGCAAAACACTCTCCGACATAAATCACAGCAAGATCCTCTATGACCCACCTCCCAGAATATTGGAAATAAAAGCAAAACTAAACAAATGGGACCTAATGAAACTTAAAAGCTTTTTGCACTACAAAGGAAACTATAAGCAAGGTGAAAAGACAGCCCTCAGATTGGGAGAAAATAATAGCAAATGAAGAAACAGGCAAAGGATTAGTCTCAAAAATATACAAGCAACTCCTGCACCTCAATTCCAGAAAAATAAATGACCCAATCAAAAAATGGGCCAAAGAACTAAACAGACATTTCTCCAAAGAAGACATACAGATGGCTAACAAACACATGAAAAGATGCTCAACATCACTCATTATTAGAGAAATGCAAATCAAGGCCACAATGAGGTACCATTACACGCCAGTCAGGATGGCTGCTATCCAAAAGTCTACAAGCAATAAATGCTGGAGAGGGTGTGGAGAAAAGGGAACCCTCTTACACTGTTGGTGGGAATGCAAACTAGTACAGCCGCTATGGAAAACAGTGTGGAGATTTCTTAAAAAACTGGAAATAGAACTGCCATATGACCCAGCAATCCCACTTCTGGGCATACACACTGAGGAAACCAGATCTGAAAGAGACACGTGCACCCCAATGTTCATCGCAGCACTGTTTATAATAGCCAGGACATGGAAGCAACCTAGATGCCCATCAGCAGATGAATGGATAAGGAAGCTGTGGTACATATACACCATGGAATATTACTCAGCCATTAAAAAGAATTCATTTGAACCAGTCCTAATGAGATGGATGAAGCTGGAGCCCATTATACAGAGTGAAGTAAGCCAGAAAGATAAAGAACATTACAGCATACTAACACATATATATGGAATTTAGAAAGGTGATAACGATAACCCTATATGCAAAACAGAAAAAGAGACACAAATGCACAGAACAGACTTTTGAACTTTGTGGGAGAATGTGAGGGTGGGATATTTCAAAAGAACAGCATGTATACTATCTATGGTGAAACAGATCACCAGCCCAGGTGGGATGCATGAGACAAGTGCTCCGGCCTGGTGCACTGGGAAGACCCAGAGGAATCGGGTGGAGAGGGAAGTGGGAGGGGGGATCGGGATTGGGAATACATGTAAATCCATGGCTGATTCATATCAATGTATGACAAAACCCACTGGGAAAAAAAAAAAAAATTCCTTAAACTAAAAAAAAAAAAAAAAAAAAATGATTGAACCCAGAAGACCAGAATACATATCTTTCATAGTGGCTCATCTTGGAAAAAAAAAAAACAACAAAAAAACTATCAATCATTCTAGGCCAAGTGGCTGTACTCAGAATTTACTTATATGTTACATATATATATATATATATATATATATATATATATATATATACATATATATATATATCAATTACAGCCTATCTGATTTTTCTCTGACAATAGCTAATGAATACATGATTTTTTATCAGTTAAATGAAAGCAATAAATTGGATGCTAAATTACTAAGCTTACTCTATTTTCTCTTTTTTTGTTGTTGTTGTTAAGTCTCTAAGTCATGTCCAACTCTTTGCAACCCCATGGACTAGAGCAAGCCAAGCTTCTCTGTCCTTCATTATCTCTTTGAAAGTCTAGAATTTGGACACATGCACTTCTGTAGGATTCCTACAGAATGTGTTTAGGTTAGATATTTGTGACAGAGGAGGACAAGGGTATTTGATTATAGTATGACGCTTATTTACAATTCTAGACTTCAGGGAAAAATTCTCAGTTAACTTTTAAGAGTAACACAACATACTAATTAGATACCATATAATAATATCATCTTTAAGATAATGGGATTTCCTTGTAATATCTTCAGGGTTAATACAGAGACTAATTGAATTCTAATTGTTTCCTGCTACCTCACTGAGTACTTCTCAGTTTTTCTTGCTGGTTCTGCTCCTTCTGTCTGACTGCGATCTGCTTCTCTGTCTACTCACTCCCCTTAGATAATACCATCTAATCACATCATAACTGTATGTCCCTCATCATACTTTAACTTTTAGTTCCAGATCAGTACACTTAGCTACTTAATTCATATTTCCCCTTGGATACTGCTCAAGCAGCTTTAACTTAATACAAACAAAATAGAGCTCTTGATGTCTTCCTTTAAATATATCCCTCCAAAAAAAAAAATAAATGAATATATCCCTCCAACATATCAACCCTTTGCATCAAACTTGAACATTCAAGTTACCTTCGTATTCTCACATTCTTCCAGTCTCGTCAACTCAACAACTATTCTTAGAAACTGTCATGTTCTCCTTCAGCAGTATATGCATTTGAACTCCTCTAATTTAAAACTAGGCTTCCTTAGTGGCCCAGTGGTAAAGAATCCACTTGCCAATGCAGGAGACATGGGTTTGATCCCTGGGTCGGGAAGATCCCCTGGAGAAGGAAATGGCAATCCACTCCACTATGCTTGCCTGGAAAATTCCATGGACAGAGGAACCTGGTGGGCTACAGTCCATAGGTTAGCAAAAGAATGAGACATGACTTAGCAACTAAAAACAACAATAACAAATTTAAAGCTAGTTTTCTCTGTACCATTGAATTTCAGATTTTCCAATAAAATGTAATGAGTTTGTGGTGACATTTTTCATAGCTCCATGGGTCAATCTTTGATAATCCTAGGCTCCCCCACAGACCATTCTCCATGACAAGCCAAGCAGTGACCAGCATAGGTACCTCCAGAATGACCTGCACAGTTGCTTATGAAGTCTCTCTTTAGTAAACAATAACCACTACCACTACAGGCAAGAGTGTCAGACAAAGGATGTACTCCCAAATCTGATGCCTTTCTATGCTAGCATTATAGCTCAACAAGAAAATTCGGGTGCTTTAGCATCTGTCACCATTTAGAATTCCCTCCCACCATAAATCTTTTCCTGGCTGAGTTATTGAGAGCAAAACAAGAAGGAATGCCAGAATAGAGTTTTTACAGGCAAATAAACATGAGCTACTCCTAAGGTCAAGGACAGTGGTGAAAGAAAGTTGTCATGATTCAAAATGGTGGAGAGGAGAGGAAACAGGAAATAGATCACTGTACTCTAAATTACAAAGAAGTGCTATCAGACATCTTGTGAATTACTCCCAAGCCCGGCAGAGTAAAATAGTACCAAGTAGGTTAGCAACCACCAAAATGGACTCTGATCAAATTGCAGACTTAGACTTTCAAACTAGACAAATCACAGCAGCTATCTCCACTCACATTTGCCTCAACTCGAGCATGCACCCATGGTTTATTGGGATAGGAGAGAAAATACTGTCAAAGCAATCAGCAATGACCACAAAGAACAAAGGACAAAAGGCAGCCCATGACACCACAAATCTTACCTAATTGGCTAGTTACTACTCCACCTTTTCTAGAAAGAACTGCCACGAAGTGCTAAACACTTGTGGGAAACTGACTTTGTGTCTCAGTTTCCGTCCATCAGTGCAAAGAGAGAAACTTGTGAGTTTTGTAAGGTACTATAATATATGCACTATAATTGCAATTCTTTTTGCCTCCAGACGAAACTACTCTGGTGCCAGCAGCAGACCAGAAATAAACACCTTAAATACATTCTAATACCTATATATCAGTATCAACACATAGTGAAGAATGGTTTAAAGTATAAAGTAACCAAACCTCTGTAACATAAAATTAAGAGTTTTAGGACAGTTGAGTTGGACCATCTAGGAAGGCAAGTGTCAAAGTTGATTATAGCAACAAATTCCAAAGCAGAAATTTTTACCCAAGACTGAAAAACAGTCACTTGATAATAAAGAAAGAACAGTAGAAGACCTGCCAGAATTTGTAGCTGCAACTGAACATGTAGGTGGTAACCATTCTCAGCAGCATCATCCTCAAATGCCAGAGACCAATGACAAAGGCATGAAGTATGTGAGTCGCAGTCAGAGACCAATGATTACCTAATGTCTAGAATTAAAAAAGAACAATAATCAAATACATTAGTCACAGTTCTACTGGCTGGGGTCAGTCATTCATTATCAGTGGAAAAGCTAGTCTTATTCAAAGCTGTTAGTGTCCATGAGTAACTTGAAACGTGTTTTGATACTTCTGTTTTTATTTCATATATCTGGTTCCATATGACATCAGGAATCCACTTAGATTATATTTATATGTATAACTCTAAACATAAAAAAGTGAATTTTATTCCACAATAGAATCTAAACAGACTGAAGTTCTTTAGTTTGCAGAATAGATTTCAATCATAAAATTACTCAGTTTTCAATCATAAAACTGCTGAGTGTTCATTCGGCATATACATCTTAACCACATCTCTACCTATGGTGTCTTGGAACCCCAGCTTAATGTTGAACAGAATGATCTGTTCTTGAGTTAAAATTTTTGCAAGTAAATGAAATTTCCCCATCCTAGAATGCAAAACAAAGTCCATCTTGTAGAGAAGATCTTGTATTTCTTCCGTATCATTTAATGTTCAAGTAACAGTTTTAGCATTCCTGACAACTTATACAACCAAACACATGAAGAAGGAATGCCTTTCTTCATATATCTTCAGAAGCAAAAATCCAAAAATACTGTTGGTTGGTTTCTTTTGTATGCATTAATTATCTTATATATAGTTTCTGCCACCTTTGTGCTCCCTCTCTCTTTTCTGAAGCCAAGTAAATATCTTTAGTTTAATCATAGCAGTAGGCAAATTTCAGCAGGTCTGAGGGTCACTGAGATCTTGGTAAACAAACTCTTCAGTCCCCAGTACCACTCGCACTTGACCCTCACTGGATTTTCCTCTATGTCACTATTTGCACATTTTCTGACAGTGGAATTTCTTACCTCTTTTCTTTATAATTAAGCCATTTCTGTCCAAGTGTATTGCATACTAACTGGAGTCGGGCTTACTTGCAAGCACAAAGAAACATCAGACAGTGAGACTGTGTTGTGGGTTAAATCAACCATCAGCCTGGAGACCACTCTACTTCATCCTAACCAAATTCACCACCACCAAGACCCATATTGCTTTGCATATAGATGTTGTGTCTAAATATTCCTAGAAGAAATTCTAGAAAGATACATGAACAATTTCTTCCTGGAAGCATATATGTTTATTTTTTTCCTGGCATTCCTATTGCGTAAGCAAAAGTATATAAATAAGATCATAAAAGAAAGAAAAACAAGCGTGGAGGTTTTCCCTTGGTCTTACTCTCTCCCTCTTCCCCCCTTATCCTGTCAGAACAGTATACATCAAACTAGAGCTCTACATTGCAGCAGCTTCCTGCTTTCATTTTCCTTCATGAAACTTTCAGTTTTTAAACTTCTGTTCAATATACTAAGATGGATGACACTATCACTTAATAGATACAACCTGTTTCCCAGCCACTGATGTGTGTGTTCCTCTTTAATTTTCTGTTACATCAAAATTTCATTTGGCTGCTCATATTTTTAACACACTCATTTTTCAAATATTTATCTTCCAAATCTTATTTTCAAAATAATAATAGCTACCAGATTTTTATTTATTTTTTAACACATAGCATGGTGACATAAATGCTGCAACCCACTCAGCTATGTTTTCTCAGGTTCTGTGTCCTAAGAACCACTCCGTTTAAATGAGCTGAGAAAGGCAATAGACAAGAGAGACGAAGACTAGATATATTTGTGTAAAAAGGAAAAATGAAAAGAAAGAGTATCACCTAGAAAGATAAAGCTCCTCTTGGCCACCCCAACTCCACTAATTTTTCTAAGTTACAGGTTCATTTTTTACCACATCTTGCAAGTTCAGAGAAGAAAATGCCCATCTAGAATATAAAACCCAGCACAGATCACTAAATATTTACCTAAAATTTGATTCTCTAAACAGCTGTAAAGTGTTATAGTGGTGCTAAAGCTAAATGAAAAAGAATCATTCTTTAAGTAACCTATATTAGATTCTGGGATCTTGCAGAAATGGGAGATCTTGCAGAAATGGGAAATCACTAAAACACAGTTTAAGGAGACATAACAGAGAAGAGGTGGCCACAGTGGGCATCGGAGCATTCATCAGTGGACACACACAGCAAGAGAGCATTAGCAGGCAATTACTATTGAGAAATCGCCAAGTGGTGGGCACTGTGCTGAGCAATTCACATCTGTTCTCTCTCCTAAATGACTCCATGGTATCAGAACTATTATTATCCCCATTTTACAAGTGAGGAAATTGAGGTTTATAGAGTTTAAGTTGTGTACCTAAGGTGAAAACTAAGTCCTAGAGCCTGAATTCAAATGTAGGCAGTAAGACTCTCAACCATTATGAATGCAGCAATAGCTTTGCATCCTATGGAAATTTGCAAATATACCTACTTAAGGAAAGAGGAAAGTTTGTGCAAGAGAGAGAGAATACTAGACAATCAGTGAGAGACCGAGCCTCCTGCCATTTTGTTCACTACCTATGCTCCTTAGAGGAGCTAAATATGGGAAATATGACTCATCCTCCCTTTATCAGGCTCAGTGTCTCTCTAGGACTGAGTAAGAAATAATTTATGACTGTGTTAGGCACTGAGAAACTTTCATTAAAGATGCTTTGGATGAGAGGTAAGAGTGCAAAATGGGTATAAAATCGGGTTCTCCCTCCAGAAGACAGGCGTTATTACTCTCATTACTAGCCAATTGGGAAGTTACTTAAACCCTTTAAGACTTTAATTAAAATGCAAATAACAGGAGTACCTCTTACTTTATACAATTTTTGTTTAATTTTTTAAATGTACATAAAGTGCTTTATCATATATGGCAAATCAAATATTATAATGACATTGAAGATGATGATGATAATGATGTCATGAGATGTCAAGAAATGTCAAGACATCAAGAAGATATTGGTGGAAAAAAACTTTTATTGGAGAAAACTTTCTTTGGTGGGAACTTGAAAATTTGATTTTTAATCATGGAGCTTACGTTTCCAGTCGGTATGGATAAGTAATCAGGCTATTCGAAGTGATACAAAATGACCTGATTTCTCTGTGATTTAGTCGCTAAGTTGTGTCTGACTCTTGCGACCCAATGGAACTGTAGCCCACCAGAATCCTCTGTCCATGGGATTTTCCAGGCAAGATTACTGGAGTGGGTTGCCATTTCTTTCTCCAGGAGATCTTCCCTACTCAGGGATTGAATCCCAATTTCCTACATTGCAGGTGGATTATTTATTGACCAAGTTACCAGGGAAGCCTGTTATTTCTCTACCAGAGCATAATTGGATTTGTCACCCATTAATTATAATTAATTAAGTATTTTGAAAGGTCAGGAGAGGTAAATCACTGAAAGAGGCATCTACTGCATTTCTTTGGTGTGTTTCTGTGGATTGCAGATGGTCATGGCCTCAACATAAAATTCATCATTTGTAACTCAAACTGTGTCTTGCATCCCCTGAAATTCCACCTAAAATGAAATCCAGGGAAAATGATAATACAAAGGACAAAGGAGATGAATGTCTGCAGTAAGCTCCTTATAAAAATAGTTCATCTTCAGGTGGTGCATAGGGGAGATTATCAAATCAGGCTTGTTCTTAGAATAGATAAATATAAACTTCAAATACACACTAGAGTTCTTTTCTGTTCGTATTCAAGCTCCTATCTCTTCCCTTCATCTTATTTATTCAACCATGAAAGTGGCTTTACTTACCTCTTGAAGATAAGCAATTATTAAATGAGAGTGTCAACTTAAACTTTAACCTATTGCATCTACTTAAGGAAAAAAATATAAAACTCAACAAACAATAAAGTAGACAGGTGAGAAAAGAATTTAACATTTCAAAGAAAAAGCTGCTTTCATTTATGCAGTGGATTCACTTTCATGAGCAAAATAATGAGACAGAAAGGTATCTTGTGACTTTCCTGAGGACAGGTGTGTATAGTAGGTGAAGCTAGAAATCAGTAGAACCAAGTTCCACCTAATAACTCAGGTAAGCTTTGACCAAAATCTACTCATGTAAATCATTAAAGTCTGAATGATTTTCAAAGAGATATATATTGATTCCCAAAAATAAAAATCACCTCTCTGTGTCAATTCTTAAAATTCTTAGGGACTTGGTGTATGAAGTGTTGAAAAGTGGGATGGAGGGGCCCATCTCCCCTGCTTTGTGGGAAATTGAACTGCACTATAAAATTAATATTTCATTGTTATTCTAGTCCAATTTAAAAATAATAATGTATGCTAATATAAATTAATTTTATCCCTTTCTATTTCTGCCATGAATAAAATATTGGAGCCAAATTGATCTTTTGAAGTTACACAAACACCCTTTCCCCTTGATCCTCTGCCTGCATTGTTTCTGTGCAGGAATATTTATGGAGAAAATTAGATTCACTATTTGCTTGAACCAATATATTTTGCTAGTGGCTATACCACGACTAAACCGACTTAGCAGCAGCAGCATACCAATCCAATTAACTTCTCTGACAATACAGTAAAATTAGGATATTGGATTATGTTTGTAGCCTATTAGAAAAGTCATGGTTGAATACTCATTCTTGTAACATTATCTAAAATTATGAAATCCTAGTACTGAAAAATATTTCATGAAGTAGGAGAAAAAATTTGTGAGGAAACAATTCTTTAGATCATGATATGAAAAGTATAAGCTCTTACATATGTTTAGGAGTAAAGAAGGATTTTTTTCTGTAAGAATCAGAAATATCCAGTGCATAAATTAGCAGAAAGAAGTCTCTTGATTATAATTAATAATATCATTACTACCACATTAAAAGATTAATACTGATGGTAGACAATAAGTAAAATGGGTGGAATACTGTGTTCAGAAATCAATAGACCCAAGTCCCAATTTTATTTCTGCTTCTCCTCCCTGCTCCATAATCTTTCTCATTTGAAAAGTGGAATTAATAATTTTGCTATCATCAAAATCAAATGAAATAACATATGTGACATGCTTTGAAAAGTATTCATCATAAGATATAATACATAAAATAAAATTAGAATAATACATAATTCTTCTGAAATTATGTTAAACTCTGATGCAAGCAAATCTTACTTTATACATTAGAAATGCACACAAGGAAATATTTATTTAAAAGACTTGAGAATCAAACTTCACTCTAATTGTGCTAAAGACAAACAAGTAGACCTCTATTCTCACTCCCCTGGTATAAATAGTTGTTAATGAGAATGGAGATTGCAATATACCACAGAAAAATTGAAGAGCATATGCCAAAAAAGCAAAAAGTCACCATGAGTGGGCAGATCAACAACAATAGAAAGGGATCTTTTGAGAAACTAAAAGCCAAATAAGTGAGCAGTTCTGAGCATCAGGACCAAAATTTTCACCTCAGTTTTCAATCTCCCATCACCAGTTCTTACCCTCTACAGCCACAGTTTAGCCCTGATTCAACAATGGCAATATTAATAGGTAATTCTCCCAAGAATACTTCTTGGTTGGTATTGTTACCCACAGTTCAAAAATAAGAAAACCGAGACTCCAAGAGATTATGTAACCTCCTCAAAGTCACACAGCAAATATGTAAAGAGTTATTTAAGCTTTGCCTGAGAACTCCAAAGCTCATGTACTTTTTATTCCTTTACTCTAAGCAAAGAAGTCAGGTATTTCTTCTGAAGTGACAAGTCTGCTTTCACTTTTGTAACCTATGTACTCCTAAGCCATTTTCCTTCTCTTACTTATCATAATCATCAAAACACCACATGTTCTTGATTACATAGTGAAGAGACAAATACAGACAGTTCCTGGAGGAACCAGATGATGGCAAGAGCAAGTGACAGATGGAGCTCCTCCATTCCCCAACAGAGTGAGAAGGCAGAACTAGACAATGAGAGCATTAAATTGCTCAGAACATCCACATGGCTGCCAGGAGATGGTAGGGTTAAGGGTCATGTGTCTACCCTATCATAGTCTGTGATCCACTAATCAGCCTACCAACACAAAGGACTGTTTGTTTTCCATTTTACACAGCTCAAACCAACAAGGAAAAATTCATCATTAATCACAAAAAGTCTCCATCCAGACAGCTTAGAAACTATTTTTAACCAGGAATAGCCTTGGTCATGAGTATGAACACACTCAAAGTGATACAGTATAGTATGAAGAGACTCAAAGCTGCTGGGGGGCTTCTAAAACCAACCGTGAAATTACTTGTCTGAAATTCTCTTACTTGTAGCAATTATTAATCCTTAAGTCTCATAGCATCTTTTTCTATGTAGAAAGCATCGCTTCCCTAATATCTGATTTTGGTATAAATGTCTAACCTAACAGTTTAGATAGTGTTAGAGCTAAAGCTTGTGCCCCAATAAAAAAAAAAAAAAAGTAAGGTTTGTTTAGCAAAGAAGGAAGTAGAAGAAGTAAAGCAGATGGGTTAAAGCAAATGGTGCTTATCTGCAGAGAGAATAATGGGACACATGAATAGACAAAAGCTGAAATGAGGGATAATATGGTCTCAGAGAGACACACAGAGACAGAAATAGAAATTGAGACATAATCTGATAGAGTCAGAAACACACTTCGATGTAGAGAAAAATCTGTAATTGTTTTCAGTTATAAAATTTAATTCCCATAAAATCTGTGAGAGTTCTAAATTCTTAAAACAACTTTGTTCTTCTATTTACATAAATTTGCTTAAGTAGGTTTCTTTCTTTTTTTTTTTTTTTTGTAAACCAAAGATGCATGGCTTTTATAGTCATAGATTTTTGCTCCCAAGGATGTATTTTGTTTATTTGTGAACTGTAGTGGAACATTGGGACTCCCTGAATTCTTTCAAACTGATCCCTATAAGATGTAACTCCCGACACACAAAAAAGTGTGAGTATCCTCATTGGCCATATCACTATATCCTCACTGAAATATATGCTTTGAAATGTTAAAATATACAATGGTGATAGATTGAAAGCCTTAGTAAAAATCTCCAAGGGAGATAAACAAAAGAGTTTCCCTCAATACATAGAGCAGACCTCGTTCAATACAACGCCTCAGTCCTTCCTGCAACAATGAGCATTTCCAACAGAAGCAAAGTTCAGTGTCATCTTGCCTCATCAACCTCTTGAAAAAAGAGACAGAAACATCAAGAGACAGCACAGAGGTGAGACTTTCTGTGTAAGGAGCTTAACAAATCCTTTCTCCAAAATAGTAGCAATAAAACTAGACAAAATTTCAAAAACAACCATTTAAAATCTCTGACAATTCTCCAGCATGCGACAAATTGGGAAATAATTATTAAATAACATATAATGAATCTCAGTAAGAAGAGTGGAGATATATGATGTTTGTTAATAAATCAGAGGCTGCATCATTTCCCCAAACTCCATGTTGCAGAAGTTTTATTATGGACGGGTGAGTCAGGCTGTAAGAACTGGCAGCTCCAGTTCCCTCTCTGCTCCAGGTCTAGCTCCAAGGCATAGAGATTCCACTACAGATAGGTGAGTAGAAAGTGAGGGTCAGCAGCTATGTGACCCTGCCTTGAGGATGTTAGCATTATTCGAAGCAGAATGTGGGGAAAAAAACAAATCCAGGAACTCTGTTAAGGACAATAGAGGTCTTAGTGATAAACAATCAGAAAAGGCTAAAATCTCTGTGATAGAACAAGAGAAATTACCCAATCCAGAGAACAGAGAGACAATGCAAAATAAACAGCCTCAGAGACCTGTAGTATATTGTTAAATATATAGCTTATTATTATTTTAATTGTTGCTTTAGGTGTTATAATGTACATCTTTAACTTATCAAAGTCTACCATGATGGATTGAATAATTTTCCCCAAAGATGTCCATGTCCTAATCCCTGGAATTTGTAAATATGTGCCCTTAACAGGCACTCTGCAGATGTATCTAAGTTGAGGATCTTGAGATAAGGAAATAATCCTGTCTTAATCAGGTGATCCCAAAGTAATCATAAGAAGTTTTATTAGAGTAAGGTAGAAGGTTAGAGTCAGAGTCAGAGGGAAGGAGATATGATGACAAAGCAGAGGAAAGCAAAAGAGAGAAACCTGAAGATGTTACACTTTGGCTTGGAGATAGAGGAAGGAATGATGGCCAAGGAATGCCTATGAAAACTGGAAAAGTCAAGGCAATGGATTCTTCCTGAGAGCCTTCAGAAGGAGCATGAATCCTACTGACACTTTAAATTGTAGTACACTTACAACAATTTGAATTTTTAAGCTCTAGAACAAACATAACAAAATTGTATTCTTTTATATCATTAAGTTGTAGTAATTTGTTACAGTAGACATAGGAAACTAACACATTATATTCAAATCATATTGTACCACTTCATATGTAGCAGGTATTCTTAACTGGGGATTATTTTTCCCCCTAGAAGACAATTAACAAAATCTGGAGACATTTTTTGTTAGCACAGAAGGAAGCCGGCAAAGGAAGAGTGTGTTAGTTGCTCAGTTGTGTCCAACTCTAAGATACCAGGGACTGTGGCCTGCCAAGCTTCTCTGTCCATGGAATTCTCCAGGCAAGGATACTGGAGTGGGTTGCCATTCCCTTGGGTAGGAAAAGGAAAGAGGCTGCTGGAATCAACTTGATAAAAGACAGAGGCCAGAGATGCTGCTAAACAATGCAAAGGGGAGACCATACAGAGAGAGAGAAATACACTGTCCAAAATGATAATAATGCTAAAACCGAATATTCTAATATGTAGTTGATAGACATAACTGTACACTTTGCATTCTAGACTCCCAAACTCTGTGATTTTGTTGTCTTATATTTTACTAACATGGAATACAGAAATGGAATACAGTTTTTCTGGTAGCAGCATTGAAAGTGAGTAACCTAAAGGAGGGCTCCCAGGTGGCTCAGTGATAAAGAATATGCCATGAATGTAGGAGATGCGGGTTCAGTCCTTAGGTCTAGAAGATCCGCTGGAGAAGAAAATGGCAACCCACTCCACTGTTCTTGCCTGGAAAATCCCACGGACAGAGGACCTGGCAGGCTACAGTTCATGGGGTCACAAAGAGTCGGACATGACTGAGTGACTGAGCACACGTTTTACTAACACAAAAGTTATAAACTATAGAATACATTGCTATTATGTGTATTTGGACATTTGGTGAGCATTTTAGCATGTTAACTAAGTTATAATTCACACATTTAAAGTATAAAATTCATTGTATTTCTGTGGTATCAGTTGTAACATCTTCTCTTTCAGCTCTGGCTTATTTGAGCCCTCTCTCAGTGAGTCTACCTGTCCATTTGTCAATTTTGTTGCTTGTTTGTTTTTCAAAGAACCCACTCTTAGTTTCATTAGTCATTTTAATTTCTATGTATCTATGTCATTTATTTCTAATTTGACCTTTATTATTTCTTCTACTAAATGTGAACTTTGGTGTTTTTCTAGATTCTTTAGGTATAAAGTTAGATTGTTTAAGATTTTTCTTGTTTCTTGAGGAAGGCCTGTATTGCTTTAAACTTCCCTTTAAGAGACACTTTTGCTGCATCTCATATATTTTGGTATGTTGTATTTATGCTCTAATTTGGCTCTAGGTATTTTTTTATTTCTCCTCTGATGTCTTTACTGATCTGTTGTTCAACAGCGTGCAGTTTAATCTCCACATTTTCATAGTTTTTCTAGTTTATCTTGCAATTGATTTCTAGTTTCATATCATCATGGTTAAAAAAAATAAAAAAGGTGCCTGATATTATTTTAATCACCTTGAAGTTGTTGAGGACTCAAAGCTCCTTTCCTTTGGAAAATGCCACAGATTCCCACTTAAACATATTTGCTCACTCCTAGCAGAGGCTTCAAACCTTTACAAAATTTGAATAACAAAGGGCATCTGGTTCCCTAATTCACTGTAGCTTTCATATTAGATGTAGCAGATGCTTCCCATTGTTAGACGTCTGCTGAAAATACAATAAACAGTGGAGTTTTAAGAGCTGCCAGTGAAGAAGACTGGGAACTGTAGAAAACAAGTAAGTAAACAATGAACTCAGATCTTTAGGATGAGGAGCAAGTAATCTTACACTTTCTGATATCCTTAAAGGCATATTACATTAAGTTCAGGATAATACATAATGACCATAGTAGGCATTGATTAATCCACAGTCACTGAGCACATTAGCATGTTATTTGCATTGTTGTAGATGCAGGGAATGTATATAAATATTGCCATCAGTGTCACAGCCATTACGGAGTTACAATCCTGTGGTGAGGGCAATTTATGAAAAAATTAACTTATACATTTATAAAGTGGTTATGTTTAAAAAGGTAAGAAATAAAATACCTCTTAGAAAAAAAGCATCAAATAGAACTTTATTTTTAATCTTGAGAGAATAAGTATGGGCATGCTTTATGAATAAATAAAGAAAACTTGGTTATTCTGAAATATTCATTCCCCAGGGGTGACCAATAACTGGGCTTTTATATATAGTAACTGCCTTGCATTTTCTCCCCTTTCTGTATGCCTCCTGTGTGAAAGGCTTTGGCAAACAATTATGTAGTAAATACAGGGCTATGCAGAGGAATGGACAACTTACAGAATTAATTCTCAGAAAGAATAGCTAACCCTTGGAAAATTGTAAATAGCAATGCGAAAAGGACAAGTGGAGTACAGTATACTGTAGAGAGTTCCAGAGGCCAGGAGAGCTGGGTTTGTAGCTTAGCTCAGCTATCTAGTGACTGTGTAATCTTGAACAAGGAATTTTCTCTCTGAACCTTGGTTTTGGGGGATATAAAATGAATTTTTTAATAACACCTAGCTTTGAGAGTTGGGAAACTAGATTGAAGTATCAAATTTAAAACACATAACTCATCAGTTTTTGGCCCACTGATTGTTGCTGTTTAGTTGCTGAGTCATATCTGATGACTCTTTGCTACCCCATGGACTGTAACCTGCCAGGTTCATCTGTCCACAGGATTTCTCAGGCATGAATACTGGAGTGGGTTGCCATTTCCTTCTCCAGGGTATATTCCCAACTATCAGATTCATGTCTCCTGCCCATTGCAGGCAGAATCTTTACCACTGAGCCACCAGGGAAGCCCTTGACACATTGATAGTACAGACTTGATAAGGAGTAGTTCCCCTCTATTCATACATTACATTCAGGCCACCCTGCTAGCAGTAGAGACAGATTTGTGTTGGTCTAGCCTGGTGGGCTGCCGTCTATGGGGTCTCACAGAGTCGGACACGACTGAAGCGACTTAGCAGCAGCAGCAGCAGCAGCCTCATCTTGGAGCCCAAGAGTGCCCAGTGATGGCTACTCTTGACTGTTTATATGTATATTTTGTTAAGTTGGCTTTATCCAGTGGGCAACAGTCTATGGAGTCACAAAGAATTGAACAGGATTGAGCATGTGTGCATACACACACACACACACACACACACTGAGAGAAAGTATCAACATGGGTATTTAAACTCTACAGCCCTTGACTTGTTACATGTATTAACCAAACTCAATTCACCAAACCAGACCACCCAAAGCTTAGAAATCTACTAGCTTCAGAATCAGGAGTAGCATTTTGCTTATGGAGTTTATCTACAATTCACTTTGCTGTGTTCCAAGTGTTCTCTGAAAGGTGCCAAGAACTGTTTCAGTACTTGGAAAAGTGTACTGGGCTTCCAGAATCACTACCAACCAGGGCCGAACATGAGGAAGGAAAGACAATTGAAGAGCAGAACCCATTCCAGACCCACTCAAGATGTTTAAGGAAAGCCAACTGCTTACAACACAGGTCATACTTGCTTAACCAGCTGTAATCAGAGCCTTATGAGATTCACACAGAAATTAAGTAGTAACAAATAACTGAAGAGAATTTAACAATTTCATACTAAACACAGAACAGAATATAGTAAACAAGATGTCAAATGAAATTGTAGGTTAACAACCTTGTACTTCACAGTATAATTAGGCACATACAGTATGAGGCTGGAATCACATGTATTATAGGATATAAATACATATAATGGCAGTTTATAAATAAATTATTCTACACTAATTGCAATTAAACTGCCTTGTTTTAATATGATCTTGTAATTAAGGTGTAATTAAGCTTGCTGCCTAGTTACTGCCTGATCAACAACAAATACAAATATTTTTCTCAGCTACAGTAGTTCTAAATAAACACCCAAACTTTTTATATAAGCTATTTTGTCAGATAAACATCCATATGCAAAATCAGATTATCATAAATTGGTTAAACATGCAAACATCGTCAATTCTGACTCAGTACTCTCCCCAAAGACTATTTCCAATTGTTTTCAATTAAGGAAAATTGTTTCCAAGTTAAGGAAACTTTTAAGCCCTCCAATTTTATCACTGATCTATTCTGTACCACTGGATAGAAGGCACTCTGGTCAGAAATGCCATGGGAACTATGAGATTGGCTACAATGGTGTGTAAGGCCCCATCACCTCCCTCCTCCTTCTATCTGAGCCAGGGGCACTTCCCTTGCACTGCTGTGTGTAGTTCTATCTTGGCACTGTGTATATCACATTGTAAGCATCCACTCACAGGTCTGTCTATGTTGGGCCTGAGCAAAGAAGCATGGGGGATTTGATGTTCTAGATGACATACTCTTTCTGGAATTGAGTTAGAACCCAGAAGTATACGAAGGAAATGAAAACTCCACATCCCCTGCATTTAAGGAAGTAAGTAAGTGTTAGTCACTCAGTCATGCCCAACTCTTTGCGACCCCATGGACTGCAGCCCACCAGGCTCTTCTATCCATGAGATTTTTCCAGGCGAGAATACTGGAGTGGGTTGCCATTTCCTTCTCCAGGGGATCTTCCCAACCCAGGGATTGAATCCGGATCTCCTGCATAAGCAGGCAGATCCTTTGCCAACTGAGCTACAAGGGAAGCCCCTTCCCCTGCATTTAAGAGGCTTCAATTTGGCAAGAGGAATAATAACTTACAAACTACTTAAGTAAAGCACAGTAACATTAGCTTTCAGCAACGTTACAAGAAGCAATTTCTGGAAGGTGAATGGAAAGAGCAACTAATTAGCTGGCAAGTAATAGGAAAGTTCATGGAAGTAGCATTTCTTTGCCCTGAGACTTTAAGGAAGAAACCTTCTACCAAGGATTTTTTGCGTGTGTCTCTGAAATGGAGCAGAACCCTGTCTATGGTCCTTCCCCCATGCCCTCCACCTGTCTTTTGTCTGTGAAAAAACTTTAACCAAAAATTCAGTTTAATCAAAGAAATGAGAAAACACAGAAACAAAGGAAAACAGTCAAAGGAGACCAAATAATAATAGTTTCGTCATTAAGCATAGTCAAGGACCTTTAGTTCATCCTCAAGGGCTATAGATAATATTGAGCCATATCTTGTAAGCTGTGTTATATGTACTGACACCTTACCAGGTGAAAGAATGTGATGACCAGACTGTAGCCATGTAACAAACTGCCACAATTTCAAGAATCGGCCTCAGGGAATGGGACTGACCTTGGAACTGAAGATTATGGGCATGTGTGCCAAGTCATTCCAGTCATGTCCAACTTTTTGCAGCTCTATGGTCTGTATCCCTCCAGGTTCCTCTGTCCATGGGATTCATTCAGACAAGAATACTGGAATGGATTGCTATGCCATCCTCCAGGGGATCTTCCCAACCCAGGGACTGAACCAGCACTTCATATCTCCTGCATTGGCAGGAGGGTTCTTTACCACTAGCGCCACCTGAGAGGCCCCCAGAACTGAAAATTAGCTGTAGTTAAAAAAGTCAAGATAATGCTGGCCAGATCACCACATGACCAATTTTAAGATGACCCTCAGCACTGACTGTGCTGTTTATATGTATAGCCCCCCCACCTTGTGTCTATGAAAGCTCTTGCTCACTGATTGTCATTGAAGGGGAGTCGACCTTTGGACAGAAGTCCACCCTGCCATACCCACTCACCCACCCCACCCCCAGTTCCAGCAGGCATAAGAAATAAAGCAAACTTTCTTTTCCACCAACTTTGCCTCTTTATTGGGTTTCCAGCAGAAAGCAGGGGAACCCCACTTTCAGTTATACATCTTTTTACATAAATTAAAGGACTTTTCAAAGACTTCCCCAGTGGCTTAGACAGTAAAGCGTCTGCCTACAGTGAGGGAGACCTGGGTTCAATTCCTGGGTCAGGAAGATTTCCTGGAGAAGGAAATGGTAACCCACTCCAGTACTCTTGCCTGAAAAATCCTATGGACAGAGGAGCTTGGTAGACTACAGTCCATGGGGTCACAAAGAAAAGTACCATTCAATGAAGGAGGGAAATCTATTATGCTTGAAGAACAAACAATCTTATCTATATTAAGGAAAATCAAACAAATTTTTAAATAAATAAATTCTGAATTGAGGGCAGGGAAATATTTTTAGAGAAGTGTAGGGGAACAGGGGGTTTGCAAGATAAAGATGATTTAGCACAAAAGAGGGACTGTTATTAGAAGAAAGTCACTATCAAATAAAATATTGGATTATCCAAGTATAGTGAAGGGCCTGAGGATAGACAGATCAAAGGAAGTTTGCAGATTCAGTGCATTGGTTTGTACTAATGAGTCAATTGTAGGTAAATTTAAGTAGGAAAAGGCTTAGCTAAATGGATTATGTTCTCAGAAGGTCTAATAAATAACAGCCCTCTGTCCCATCCTGAATTCTGAACAAAAGAGTAAAGTCAATGGGAGTTCAAAACATTACCTGTACTATGATAAAAAAAACCAAAGGGGTGGGGGAGAGAGAGCTTAGTATAATAACAAACATAAACAAAACAAAGCAGAATAGGTTTGCCAATTAAACTCCTGAATCAGAAAGACTATCAGTGCACTCAGAAGTATTGGACCAGGGCAAGTACCTCCATACATACACTCAAGGAGGAAGCAAAAGGGAAAAGCCGCCTTTGAAAGAACAGCAGAGAACACCACTTACCTGCATGCAGTTGACAACTGAGAGGAAAAGCCAAGGAGGACTGACATGTTATTTGCAAATTTACCACTCCAATAGGTCATTCCAAAGGGGTTTCATAAATCATTTCTAACAAGCAGCCACCACTCCCATCTCATTCTCCTTCCCTCCCTGCTCCAAGCCTGCCCCCTACTGTTAGTGATTTTCTTGCAGTTTGTCTGTACATGCTCTTTGAGAATCAATGCACTACCTACCTCAATAACTATTCTTCTGTTTTCATTTTACTTTTCAAAGTACATATATATTTTTTAAAGAAATTCTCTTTACCTTGTTGGTCCAAAGAAAGTCGAAGACTATTTTCAGTGAAGAGTTGTTTGATGACTTTTCAAGTGTGAAGAAGAACACTCTGCCAAATGGTTCTCCAAACCAGTTGTGAGAAACAGCCTTCAAATTCTTCTGACAATCTTTTTCCAAGAGCTCTCTATCCCAGCAGAAATGTCCTAAGGCCCCGGGCATTCACACGAATCAAATCCCAGCTTTCTTGGATAAGTACCCATTGAAACAATCCCATCTTTCTACTCCTTGGGTGTTTTAGGTGCTATTTCAAATAAAGGACCAATAACAAGTAATTAAATGCTATACTTCCTTTTCCATGCTGGGACAAGACACTAAACCTGCGTAAGAATGGAGGTTGTGAGATCAAGCAAGGAGACACAGGCTTTGAGAGCTGTCTATTTTGCTCTTGCAAAGGTTTCACTGGGAGTACTTTCTTTGTCTATGTCTGACTTATTTAACTAATTGTGGTGCTACACTTGGTCCATATGACAGTCCTTAGAATCAATAAACATTTTAGAATCAATAGACATTTCAGTTATCACTGTTTTAGTTAACAAAATATTTCATTTATATTAGGTGGTGAATGATGGAAATGTTCTTAGAATGAAGATGGGAGTTACATGGGTGTTCTCATGTGTAAAGATTTATACATGTATAAAGATTTTTAGTCATTTCAATTTTGTGTTTACTAATTCAACTAATAATTGCAGTAATAAGATGATAATAGCTATAAGTCATGAGGATATATGCCTCCTTGCGTGCTAAGTCACTTCAGTTGTGTCCAACTCTTTGTGACCCTATCAACTGTGGCCTGCCAGGCTCCTCTGTCCATGGGATTCTCCAGGCAAGAACACTGGAGTTGATTGCCATGCCCTCCTCCAGGGCGTCTTCCTGACCCAGGGATCAAATCCGCATCTCTTATGTCTCCTACATTGGCAGATGGGTTCTTTACCACTAGCACCACCTGAGAAGCCCCATGGGAAGATTTAAGTGTAAGATATTGTGCTAAGTACTATATCTCATTCAACAATCTTGTGAGATAGATTTTATTACTAACATCATTTTTTAGGGGGATGAGGAAAATGTGGTTCAATATATTAAAGATTTTTGTCCAAAGCTATGTGGCTAATGATTGGTGGTTTTAGGATTAAAGCCCAGATTAATAATATACTGAAGTCCATGGTCTGACCCACAATGTCAGAGCCCACCAGTACTCTTATCAACCAATTCAGATTAATGGGAGACAGAAAGCTCTGATGATATGAGAGCTTTGTCAGGCACAGGCACAACAAGCCACCATTTATTGGTAAGATTTGGGGGGGGCACCAAACTTTACATGTTCAAAAACCCATATGTGCAGTAGGCCAAAGATTCTTCTTGGTCATCAGCAAAGTCTTCTTTTAATTCTAAATAACTTGTGTAAAGAGCAATAGGAATGTACCAAGATTCTTTGGACGAAATGGAAACAGGAGAGCCCAGATATCATGTAACTTAAGAAGATGTCAGAATAATAATAGGAAGATTTATCTTCCTTTTTTAAAATGCTGTTTTCTAGGATTAAAAAGTCCTAAAAAAAAAGGTAAGTTTTACCATAGTAACCAAAGAGGAAAAAATGTATTTCCATATTCTTAATCTATTCACTTGCCAGCACAGTAGATTGAAAGAGTAAATGATAATAGTAACACTTACTTGAGATTTGTAATCTCAAATCAGAGGGCTTTAATGTTTATTACCCTCTTAGATCCTTACAACAGCCATGTAAGAAAATAGGATGGGAATTTTTTATCTCCTATCCTACAGACTTCCCTGGTGGCTCAGATGGTAAAGAATCTGCCAGCGATTAGGGAGATCCAGGTTTGACCCCTGGGTCAGGAAGATCACCTGCATGAGGGCATGGCAATCCACTCCAGTATTCTTGCCTGGAGAATCCCATGAACAGAAGAGCCTAGTGGGCTATAGTCAGTAGGTTCGCCAAGAGCCGGACCTAACTAAGTGACTTAGCAGGCACTCAAACACATGGTTAGTAATTAGCAGAGCCAGCACCAACCCTGGGTCTTCAGCTTCAAAGATCTCTTCTACTGCAGCTCAGAGACGGGTTGAAGTTAAAAATAAAGATTTCAGAGTGTCAGAGGGCAGTTGATGGAGAAATCTGTCAATACTGATTGCATTCTGTCTTTACCATTTCCTATTCTGCCCTGAACGTTGTGCTTAAGAGAATAAGCTCCAGTCAGATACACCTGGGACACACTCTAGATGTTGTGCTGGCTTGGATAAGGCAGTTCTCCCCAGAACTTCATAGTATTATGAAGAGATGGTAATACTAGCTATCTCATAAGATTTTCACGAAATTAAATGAGCTAACACATAGGAACACTGATGTTTTGTACATTCTCACACTCATTAGCTAGAGGTAATAGTAGCAGTAGGTACAATAATAATAGCAGTAACAAGCAAGACCTTATAGGAAAAGAGCAAAACTGGGTATGTTTAGATGTGGCTCAAGAATGTATATAGGAAACAGCATTGCAAGGAGTGCCACATCAGAGGTTAGAGGATCACTAAAAATGCGACTGCCAATCCAATAGGCTCATCAGAAAAAGGAGTGATGACCATGGGCTCTACCACAAAAAGGAATCGATAGAGAAAGATGTCTAAAACAGAGAGTGGGAACTAGAGCATGGAGTAAGTTCCAAGTCAACTTTTATGGCCGAAGCCCTTCTAAGGCTGCAGCACTGTACCTGCATGAGTGTGGTGCACCACATGACCACATCACTATTCACCCTCTCCTTCCACTGGGAGTTTGAACAGAGTGAAATTTCAACTCCAGATGTAGAGCAGAGAGATCCTGGAAAGTGGAGGTTGCCAGCCCATGTACACAGTTCTAACATAAAGAAGGAAAGTCCCAGAGGATGCAGATCAGGGGAAATTAAACTGAGTAAATGTTTAGAGAGAAGCAGAGAGATCACAAGAAATATAGTAGATGTAGAGAGCAGCCAATTCCAGATCTGTCCTCCTGGAGGCTTAGTTGCTGGTGCTCTTGAGACTTTGTGCTTAGCTCTCATAGGATTCTCATGAAATCACATAGTAGTTGTTCCATGGTTCCCACTCCATCCTTTTCACCTATACCTATTTATTTTCCTTTCTTTCCAAATAGACCAGAACCCCTATATTAATTCTAAAAGCAAAGATTTGAAGGAACCAATTAGGCAAAGTTTTCTTTTCCTAGAGTTTATTCATGCTGGCTAATGTTTGGTATTATCCAGAAAAACCATAAGTAAAACTACCCACAACAATAGTTTCAGAGAGTTGCAGGTAAACCAATTGCAATCCAATCTGGCTAATAAAGGTACATCTCCTCTCCTTGGAAAGGCCTCTCTGTGATGCAGTGTAGACCCCACAGTGGGGTGGGGGGATAGGTAGAGAGATTGCGGGGGGGTGGGGGGGGGTTGCACAGAGCAGGACTTGAGTGCTCCATTTACTGATTGTCTGACCCTGGATGAGTAATACACCTTTATAAGGCTCACCCTCTGAAGCTGTAAATCAGGGACAATAATATCTAGCTTATAAGAGTTCCACATAAATTAAATGTGCATTAAACCTTCAGTTTGTGGACCCACAGTAGCGGGCTTTCCACAAACCTATACAACATTTATAGGAATAAGAAAATTGTGCTTTTTCTTCTGGGCAAACAACTGGCAAGTAGAGTAGGTCTCTGAAGAGCAGTATGTGGCAACTCTGCTTAACAGTCACTAAGTGGTAATTATTATGTTGTTGCACCAATAATTTATGTTCAAGTTTGCTTCTTTTGGAAAAGCAGCATGGCTGTATACAAAAACTTGTATTTTATATAATTTTTCCTTTGTGATGGTTCATAACTAATCAAGTAGTTGGGGGTGGGAAAAAATGTTGTCGTCAAGGTTTCAGCCTGATGGGAAAATCAATGCAGCCCAGAGTGCTGTCAATAGCACCAATTACATCTCATTGGTCATGATATAAAGCAGTTTACACCTAATACAGATTTTTTTTCAACTCAATGCCTGATTATATGTCACTCTAAACACTGAATCAGAGCAGGTTGACATGAAAATAAAACACATCCCTGTCTTCCAAGGTTCAGTTAGCTGCCTAGGGAGAGTTGATCCATCTATAACACAGAGTGCATAATTCAAAATGACAATAAAGAAAAAAAGAAACTTGCATAATTTCACGTACACAGAAGGTAAAGACTGCTGACAGATTTATGGGTTATAACCTACTGAAGATTCTGTGTGGAAATGTATCACTCACTCCTCTTTGTAGACAGGCAAACTCTTTCATCTTCAGGCTCTTTGGATAAATTTTCCCCATGAGTTGTTGGACATTAAATCTGTCACATAGAGACCTATTAAATCTGACTCGATACTATAAATGGTAGCAGCCTGAGGCCCTGAGTTGTAGCAGCTCTAAAGATGACACACACCTCCACATGTGGCATTTTATGGTAGAGGTTGTTAGGATCTCCAAGATAGAAATGAGATGGAGCATTTGCAATTCCTGTCCTCCTTAGAGGGGTCCACCTTATAAAACAGGTGTTGGTTGCCCAGACATCAACCGTGGGCAGCTGTGGTAACGGTGACTGAGCTTCGTTCTCAGGTCAGTGGTTCAGTGGTTGGATGAAAGAACAAAGAGTCATGTGATTTTTCTAGAACTGGTTAATGAATACTATCCAAAAGACGGGTAAATGGTGATGGTTTTGTACTCAAAGCTGTCAGCTGCCAGCTATGGATGTTGAAGCATTCTAAAGGTGTCAGATTTGGGAAAATTTCATTCTAACACACTCGATTGTGTGAATAAGCCATCAAAAGTCCAAGCATAATGATGCTTTAGCAAACGGAGTTCTCTACAGCATGTATTCCATTTGTCTGCTTCCAGAGAATAATGCTTAGGCACCAGAACCTAGTCAAGAAAAAGAGAAATGAGATCTCTAGAGGGAAAGTCAGATGGTGGCAGGCAAAAGCCTAGTGCACAACAGACGTTTGTTAAAGGGTCCTCTTCTCTCACCTACCTAGGACACACTACCCTTCTCACTAGGGGATTTCTTCTTAGCATGGGGGAAGGAAGAATATTAATTCTGTCCAAAGGAGAGCTGGACATGAGGATTCTCAGGGTTTATTGAAAATTGGTATATCACAAACAGATAATAAGATTGAATTTGGCATGCTAGATATCTATTAGGGATCAATACCTGTGGGAATGTATTAGAGGAAGTGAGATTGGTAAAGGGAGAAGTCTAATTGCAAAGCAGGTCATGCAAGACCTTGGCCAATCCCACTGGAGGTGTTACAGTATGTATACCTTGTCTGAGTTGTTCCATGTTGACCCAAAAAGTCCAGGCTTTTGGTCATGTCCTCAGGGGTGGTGGCTGTCTGCAGTGAAGCGAATCCTGAATGAGATGAAAACTGAAATCTGTTTGTTGGGAGCTGGCAGCAAGACCTTCCTTGAAAGGAAGTTTCACAAGTTCTCAACAAAGCAGACCTCCTTTAGTTCAGTTCTTAATCGTCTCTGGAGCTTAGCCACTCTGGCTCAGTACATGGCCCTCGGATTTCTCAGTACTCCTGTTCCCAAAGAAGAGAGCCTCTCCATAAGTTACCAAGGATTCCTTCCCTTCTGACTTTCACACGTTTATTTCAATTGCCTCTTTATCTCCTGGGAATTTTCTATAATATCATTTTCTTCCTCAAATGCTGTTTCATATGCTATTTATTTGGGGTTAAATGCTACCAAGTAGCCTCTGTTACTGAGAGTTCTCTGATCCTATTGCTGTCAGTGAGTCTAGTTCCATCCTTCTATTTCTGTAGCTTTCAGATTACATAGGTACCATCCTGGGCCTTATAGCTTCATAATTTGTCCATTTTAAAATTGATATCCTATTCAGAAGGTAAGGTATAGAATATAATATCTAGCAGTGAGTATTCCAAAGTCACAGAGATCAGGTTTGAATCTCAGCTCAGTCTGTAGCTGAGTAACCTTATCCAATAATTTGGGTAAATTATTTAACATTTTTGAGTATAGAATTTCCTACTTACAAAAGGGTATAATACTAGTGCCCACATTAGGTTTATGAGAAAGAATATTTAACAGAAGAAAAGAAGAAAGGAAAGATGGAAAAAAAGAAGAAGAGAAGAAACCAAAGAAAATTGTCCAAAGTCAGCTATATATAATTTATATGAATGTCTATAATAGGACAGGTTGGAGACATCCTTTTTGAAGCATTTCTTCCAAAGCCTGTTCTTGTTCTTGAATTTCACTGATAAAATTACAAGCCACATGAATTAGAAAATAGAGCAGAATATAAACATGGAAGAAACATTAGTCATCAGGAGCATGTGTAGAGGCCACCCAAGTGTCAAGCACATTTGGTGGTGAGGAGGGGGGAGTGAGAAGATGTTGAGTCCCCCTTTGGCCACGTGGCCTAACAAAGAATATCAGCAGAAAATGGCCTTGCTCTTGTTATGCAATTATAGATACCATTACAAGAGTGAGTGAAAGCAAAAGCACCTACTACGGTAACTTAAATGCCTGTTGTTGGCCCCTCTGACTGCACACATCCTCAGACTTACTGGGGAGGTACTTGTGCTCAAGCCCTAGTCCGCTGAGATGCCTTCTCATTATCATTTGGCAGCTGATTTTACAGGAGATGTACAGTGGAATATAGTGACCACAATTTGTCCCCAGCAAGATTCTCTGGTCCCAAGATCATGATTCTCATAAACCTAAAAGAGTTTGGATTTGTGAACATATGCTGTTGCATACAGAGGGTAACCACATAATATATCATACAGACTAAGAGACGTACTAAAGAGTGAACATAGTATACTAACAACTCTTTAGGCAATGGATCTAAATTAGAGATATCCCAGGTAAACTGCCAAGAGTTTATCTAAATATAGACACAAGCCCAATGCAGGACAAGAATTTAGTGCTTCCTGCTGCATAAATCCATTTTAAAAAGCAGCTATGAGATATTAATTGGTTATCATTCTCCCTTTGGAAACTACTTAGAGTGAACTGAATAATGGTCCCCCAAAAGACCAGGACCTAATCCCTAGAACACGTATCACTTTGAATGGAAAAGACAACAGATATTTTAAGCTAAGGATTTTGTGATGAGGAGATCACCCTGGATTAACTATCTTTACCCTAGGTACAATAACATGCATCATTATAAGCAGAAAATGGAGGGAAAATTGACTACACATAGAGGAAAAGAAAGTGTGAAGATGGAGCAGAGAGAATTTAAAGATGCTGACCTTGAAGATGGAACTGATGTAGCCATAAGCCAAGGAGTACCAGCAGTCATCAGAGCTAAAGAGGCAAGGAACAGATTCTCCATGAAAGCCTCCAGAGAGGGCAAGGCCCTGCTGACCCCTGCACTTTGGACCAGTAACACTGATTTCAGACTTCTGGATTCAGAATTATGAGAAAATAAATACTAATACTTATTTAAGTCACCACGTTTGTGGTAATGGTTTACAGCAGCCACAAGAAAATAATATGCATTATTCTCTAGCAATGATTTCTGAAAATAAGTATACTGTAAAGTTTTAACAAATAAGTAATACAGAACCATACAAAAAGGAGAGTTAAAATAAAATCACTAGGTGTTTCACATCTCAGGGAGGCTGAAACAGTGTTATCATTTGTTGGACTTTGGCCCCACTGTCTTTCTATTCATTAAGAATAAATAGATGGATAGAAAAATAGCTGTATTGAAGAAATCTAATTAAACAGAATCATAATATATTCAATATTATTAATTAAAAGTTTTAAATTTAATTTGGCATGACAAAGGAAAGGAAAATGGAAAAAATAAAAAGAAGTATTGAACTTAAAGTAAATGCTTCTTCTTAAGGATGTTGAGTTTTTAGTCCCAAACTCTCCAGGACTCCACAGAATATACACCCTAATTTCCTGATTTACCCAAGTCCAGTGTCAGTTTAATTTAGGTTAAAGAGGAAGTTAGCCACTAGTAGGGCAATAGCCTGGTGGTGAAGCCAAAGGAACACCAAAGATGTTCCCTGTGCCACAATATCTTCCTTGAGGTCCTGGGGTCTGTAATGTCCTCCTTCAGACACAGGCTTTTGAAAGTCCTCTGACATAATATGTAAGTGTGTCTTGGAAGGTGCATTGCAACAGGAAGAATGCTTAATAAAGACAGGACCAAGGCCTTTCATCCTTGCTAGTTTAACTTGCTGCTGTCTAACTAACACTTAAGATTTTGATCCTTTAATGCTATTGTGAAGATCAAAATGAGACATTGTTTGATATCCCTGAAACATAAAACTCTAAGCTATGGCTAGTACAGTAACCCATTCAGTTGCCATATGGGTTAAATAGTTGCTGTATGCTTAAATTCAGTGCATTTAAGATTTTGATCTAGGAGTAAAGAACAAATAGAAAAGCAAATGAGCCACATTTCTATGGACTTGATGATCCAGTTTCTTAATTTCCCTGAACCTCAGTTTTCACATCATTAAAATCAGGATAATAAATCTTGCCTTGTAGGGTTATTGTGAAAAATACACTATATACCTTATAAAATGATCATTGAGTGGATTCAGCTAGCAAAATACAACAAAACAAATATTCATGAGGACTGGTCAGGGAAACTGCAAGGAAAAGGTCCTTTCTGGGACAGACAGAACTAAATAAAACATGGCAATAGGGATTCATGACCATGAACAGTTCCAGAGGAGCATAATGGCAACCCATAATAAAAACAAGCAGAAAAAGCCATTTTCCCCTTGTCAGATTTTTTTAATCTTACCCAGTTCTGCTGATATGATTTACAGTTAATGCCTATAATGTATAAACTATCTGCAAAACACTGACTAGAATAGAGAGGAAGTATAAAAAGAAAAAAACTCAACATTCAAAAAATTAAGATCATAGCATCTGGTCCCAACACTTCATGGCAAATATATGGGGAAAAAGTGGAAACAGTGACAGATTTTATTTTCTTGGGCTCCAAAATCACTGTGGATGGTGACTGCAGACATGAAATTAAAAAGAAACTTGTTCCTTGGAAGAAAAGCTATGACAAACCTAGAGAGCATATTCAAAAGCAGAGATATCACTTTGCTGATGAAGATCCATATAGTCAAAGCTATGGTTTTTCCAGTAGTCATGTATGAGTGTAAGAGTCAGACCATAAAGCAGGCTGAACATCAAAGAATTGATGCTTTCAAACTGTGGTGCTAGAGAAGACTCTTGAGAGTCCCTCAGACAGCAAGGAGATCACACCAGTCAATCCTAAAGGAAATCAGTCCTATATATTCACTGGAAGGACTGATGCTGAAGCTGAAGCTCTAATACTTTGGCCACCTAAAGCGAAAAGTCGACTTATTGGACAAGACCCTGATGCTTGGAAAGATTGAGGTCAAGAAGAGAAGGGGAAGACAGAGCATGAGATGGTTGGGTGGTATCACTGACTCAGTGGACATGAGTTTGAGGAAACTCCGGGAGATAATGAAGGACAGGGAAGTCTGGCATGCTGCAGTTTATGGGGTAGCAGAGTTGGACATGATTTAGAGCCTGAACAACAACATGGGAAGAATATAGGCCTTGGATTCAACCATTGGCTGTACCTTGCACAGACTGTGTAATCAAGGGCAAATTATTTAGCCTCCCTATTTCTTCATCTGTCATGTGGAAGTAATAACTGACTTAATTTAAAACGTGCACAGTATTCTGTTTGCAATATATGTCTGATAGGTCCTGTTCCCAGAAGCAGATACTTCAAAAATTACAGCTAATTTCATGACTAATTTTAGTGGAATTGATGCTTTTGAACTGCAGTGTTGGAGAAGACTCTTGAGAGTCCCTTGGACTGCAAGGAGATCAAACCAGTCAATCCTAAAGGAAATCACTCCTGAATGTTCACTGGAAGGACTGATGCTGAAGCTGAAGCTCCAATACTTTGGCCACCTGATGCAAAGAATTGACTCACTGAAAAAGACCCTGATGCTGGAAAGATTGAAGGCAGGAGGAGAAGGGGACAACAGAGGATGAGATGGTTGGATGGCATCACCAACTCATTGGACATGAGTTTGAGCAAGCTCTGGGAGTTGGTGATGGACAGGGAAGCCCGGCATGAGGCAGTCCATGGGATCGCTAAGAGTCAGACACAACTGAGTGACCGACTGAACTGAACTGAACTGAACTGAACTGAATTTTAGTGGAACCTGCCTTTGAGGAGGTTACAGCATAACTAGAGGGACCAGACTAATCAAAATGAAATAAATGAGCCAACAATAGAACATAGGAAACCATTAAGAAGTAAAATTAGAGATTTCTGTCAATAATATATATTAACTATGTATTGTACTAGTAATTGTGTATTACTATGTGCCAGGTACTGTACTATAAGCTACAGAAACAGTAGTGAATAAAGTAGCAACACTCCTTCCCTGGTGTTGATGACTCTGCAGGAATTGTTTTTCCTCTTGTTTCTGACTAATATTATCCAGAGACCAGTACAGAAATTCCTGTTGATAACCAAATCTAAATTTGAAGAGTCAAAGGTTGCTGCTCCGAAGCCTGATTTGCATTCATGAATAGCAGGATATTGCTTTACAAACGTGGCAGTGGCTAAAAAACAATATACATCCTAATGGTTATAGAGCAAGTTATCTGGTGCGGGACTTGACCTGAAAACTGATCTTTGAACCATTATGGAAACTGGGCAAGGAAGCAATCCATCACTCATTGAAAATCTACCCTGAATCAAGCCAGATGCCTTGAAATGATACCAACATTTTGAAAAACTGGCCTGTTGAGTTTGTATTATTATCCCCATTTCAGGGATAAAGAGATTGAGGCTCAGAGGTGTTAAGTGACTTGGCCAAGGTCACAAAGCTAGTGAAGGGCAGAGTAAATTTCAAAGCCTAGTCTATTTGCTTCTCACCCAAGAGCTCATTCTACCCTATTGTGGAGCCTCGGGGGGCAGACACTGGCTCTAGCTCTGTCACTAACTCATTGAGCTGCTACAGATAGATTATGCATTGCCTTTTGAGCTCTGTGTTTATGAATAAATGAATGTTTTGTACTAGAAGATATCTGAGCCCTCTTCATGCTCTCTTCCTAACCTTCTGAATAGAACTTGACCAAGAACATCAAAGACAGAGGTGGGGACATCAAAAGCAGTGTGTGCTACTTGTAGAAGAATTTCTCTGGATATGGTGTCATGGTGAGTCTAGTACTCAAGATGGCTTTAAATGACCCTTTCCTTAATCCAAGAAATTGTAGGTGCTGTCTGTTCTGGAGTTAAAGAATGGCCCTTAAAGAGGTCTCTATCTACTTGAGATAGTTCTGATTGCAATTTAAGGATATGTCTGACATAAACAGAGCCAAAATCAATAGTTACAAACCTGATTAATCTAGAAAATTCATCTAAACTTGCTTAGCCTCAGTTTCTGCAGCTGTAAAATGGGAGGATGATACATATTCTCATTTGGATCCCTTGAATTTCAAATAACAAAAATGAGATGTGGAAAAGCTTGGAAAATGATAAAATATTCTCAGTAGGCAATTTAGATGTCTACCTGGTCTCATCACTTCATGGCAAATAGATGGGGAGACAGTGGAAACAGTGACAGACTTTATTTTTCTGGGCTCCAAAATCACTGCAGATGGTGACTATAGCCATGAAGTTAAAAGACGCTTACTCCTTGGAAGGAAAGTTATGACCAACCTAGACAGAATATTAAAAAGCAGAGACATTACTTTGCCAACAAAGGTCCATCTAGTCAAGGCTATGGTTTTTCCAGTGGTTGTATGGATGTGAGAGTTGCACTATAAAGAAAGCTGAGCGCCGAAGAATTGATGCTTTTGAACTGTGGTGTTAGAGAAGACTCTTGAGAGTCCCTTGAACTGCAAGGAGATCCAACCAGTCCATCCTAAAGGAGATCAGTTCTGGGTGTTCATTGGAAGGACTGATGTTGAAGCTGAAACTCCAATACTTTGACCACCTGATGTGAAGAGCTGACTCATTTGAAAAGAGCCTGATGCTGGGAAAGATTGAGGGCAGGAGGAGAAGGGGACAACAGAGGATAAGATGATTGGAAGGCATCACCAACTCAATGGACATGGGTTTAGGTGGACTCTGGAAGTTGGTGATGGACAGGGAGGCCTGGCGTGCTGTGGTTCATGGGGTCACAAAGAGTCGGACACGACTGAGTGACTGAACTGAACTGAACTGAACTAGGAGAGAGTATAAGGCTGATATCATAAAAGGAATAAATATATTTAAATTTATATATTAAAGCCTATGTTAAATTTGATCATTCATTCTGCTAATATTAATATTCTGTACATTTTAATGACTAATTTTAAGTACTGAAACCATGTTTTCTGACAAAGTCATCTGTATTTGTCATCATGATCCAAAAAACATAAGTCAGAAATGCTGGGAACGCGTATAAAAGAAGGTGCTTGTGGCACCAATAAGATCAATTGCCTCAGAATTTTCAGGAGTAGGACCTAGGGATCTATATGTTAACTAATTACCTACTTTATCAACTGAATCACATATGGATAACCCATGGGATTCTGAGGAGAGAGAGTAAGCTGAAAGCTTTTTATGGTGAAAGTTAACAATGAAATATTCTTTTTTCTGGGATTAATTAAGCAGATAATAATGGGTACCTGACAGCAGCTGGTGGCAAGTGTGGATGGACCTTTCTTATATTTCAAAGAATGGGGCATCAGTTTAATCAGGGTACCCAAAATCTTGCAAATGAACAACATTTCTATTATTGTATAGCTAAAGAACTAAAAGTGTCCAAAGAGCTAACAGCTGACACTTGGAGTAGAATCAATAATCCTAATGCTCTGAGAACCTCAGACCATCCACCAAGGAATTACATAGGTATAGTGGTTAAGAATGTGGCCTCTGATATGGGGATAATTATGATGAAATCCCAACTCTACTGATTATTAGCTATGTGATCAGGAAAGTCAGCTTCATTTACCTCATCTGCAAAACTGGGATAATAATAGTCTATGTTGCCTAGTACATGTAAATATAATATAAAATGACATATTCCTAACACAGTACCTTGCACAGAATGAAGACTTAATAAATATCAGTTTCCCAGGAAAATGGATCATATAAGTCATGCATTTTCATCTGTCTCATTTGGGAAACTTGCCAAGTAAGCAATTATAATTTCTAGGATGAATGTTAACACATGCACACACTTGCTTGAACTGAGACAATATTTGGAAGCACATGAAGGAGTCATCACACCTAAGTTCTAGTTGGGGTAACCCATAAAAAACAGCGATATTCCCAGTGAACTTAAGGTAGTGGCTCTCCCTTTATTGAAACTAAATCATACATCTGGATCATGACTGTCCAATTTTTTTCCTACCGAGAGTATGCATATTATTCTATCTCTTGATTCACAATGAGGAGATGAGGCTGATAATTAACCACACACTTACTGAGATTCTTTCCCATGTTTCAGGACTGTTTTATATTATAAGAGGTTACAGTGTGTATTTTTTCATAAGAATCCCTGTCAGACAGATATTATGATCCCCATTGGATAGGTGAGATACTTATAATTGCTCCAGATTGCAAGATCTCCTAGACCAGGAGCCATGCTAGAGCTTCTTTGACTGCCCTCTCAGAGTCAGCAGAAGCTGTGCACAGAGAAAGTACTTAATAAATGTCTGTGATCACTCTCAGCAACTGCTCCCATGAGACTTTAACTGTAACTTTCTTTTTCTTATACCAAGCAACTGTAGCAGCAGCTTCCTCAAGTGGTTGCTACCAGTAACTGTCCTGTGAAGTCCTGAATGTTTCTCTCCTCACACACCACCTTCAAAACACTATTAGGTTCCTCTGAATCTGAGCAGTTTCAGTGGACTTGCTTCCAGAAAGCGGCTAAAGCATAGCCATGATGCAAATCCATTATTAATGGATGTTATGCTGCAACTGGTCTTTGAATTTACAGGTACACGCCCCCCCCCCCCCCCCCCCCCCCCCGTCTAGTAGATGTCCTCTCCTGTCCCCCAACGCAGACAAATGCCTATGAATCCAGTCTGGTTTAGGTGAACTCTCATGCCACAAAAGGCTGTTTTGATTCATGAGGTAGGAAATTCTCAGTTTCCAAACTCAGATGACAGCCTTAACCACAGATCCAAATCTTCCTTAAAATTCCCAATATTATTCATGAGGACCATTTGCTAATCAAATCCCAGAAGTTGCTTTCTTGCACATATAATTTAATTAAATATACAGACTCTAATAGTGGCTCTGAGATTATACCAGGACTGAGGTTGGCAGGATGGCATTGGGGAAAACCAAAACTATACATTTCTATTTCAGTATTCTCAAACTGTGATCCAAGGTTTATCACATTATAAATAAATGGGCTATTTTGACAAAATCTAAGTTAAAAATCACTTAACTAATTATTAGATGTAATTAGTGGTCACACAAGAAAAAGCGAAAATGCAGGGCTTTCAATTTCATAAATATCACCTTCCCCAAACAAGCACACAGAATGGCCCACAAAAATTATATACCTATTATATATATATATATATATATTTTTTTTTAATTTGGTTAATTACCCACTGTTCAAAGTCCACAAAGCAGCCCTCCTACCTTACCTATGATATAGTTCATGGATCCTTAAGATGAACCTGTGGATGTGCCCAGTGATATCCATAAAACCCTCTTGTGTTTACCACAGGTAACAACCAGGTTTCTTTGTGTTGTAAGTGTCAAAGAATACATCTCAAATCATCTTTACCAAAAAATAAATGTATCAACTTCCTTACATGACAAATTAGTTTAAGGCAGGGCTGAATCCAGAGGCTGAAGTGATATTAAAGATTTCCTGTTATTTTCCATCTCTCTGTCTCCATATGATAGCACTCAAAATCTTCTATCTTGGACTTTTCCTGCTTTGACTGCAGCAGAAGAGGGAGTTTCAGCTTCCTAAAATCTCCAGGCTGAACCAATTAAAGTAAAGCTGTCACTCCTGAATAAATAACTGTGACTAGTAAGGGTGAGTATCTCCTACTGCTTACACGCGAAGTCCCAAGGATTGTGAATGGTGGAAGGATATCACCTACCCCCCACTCCAAACAAAGTCTACCTGCTCTTGCCAGAAGTGTGAATGGATATTATACAGGCAAAATAAAAGATTTCACCATGGTTCATAAATGTGTTAAATTTTTCCCCCCTGAGAAGAGTGTGCATGGCTTTTATCAGATTGTCAATGTTGTCAAAAACCTCTGAAGCTGCTAACAATTGATAGAAGCCCATATTTCCTTAATCTACAGTGAAGGCAATTGTGAAATAGAAAAGAAGTATTTAAGCCAGGCTGAAGAGGGTACAGTCTGTAGCTCCTACATCTCCCTAACAAATCCTTAGGAATTTCATTTCCCTCATCTATATTTATGAAAAGTATAAAGAAAAACCTCAAAGATCCCATGATAGCATTCTTTACACTTGTAATCACTTTTTAAATATGACTTCTTTTTAGACCAATAATTAAATGTTAGCCATACATATCATTTTAAAATTTATAGTAGATTAAGAAAAATGAAAGGAAACTAAAATTAATTTTAATTATAAATACATTTAAACAATTACATTCAAAATGTTATCATTTCAAATAAACATGAGTATCAGTGAATTATTTTTAAAGCTTCATTGACACATAAAGTAACAAGGTGATGGTGGTTTAGTTGCTATGTTGTGTCCAACTCTTGCAACCCCACAGACTGTAGCCTGCCAGGCTCCTCTGTCCATTGGATTCTCTAGGCAAGAATACTGGAGTGGGTTGCCATTTCATTCTCCAGGGGAGCTTCCTGACCCAAGAATCAAACCTGGGTCTTCTGCATTGCGCAGATTCTTTACTGACTGAGCTACGAGGGGAGCCTAAAGTAACAAGTGTGTACTCAAACATAGTGTACAATGAAGTCATTTTTAGTGTATTTGCAGTTTTTAAAAATTCACCATAACCTAATATTAGAATATTTTCATCAACCTGAAGAGAAACCTTATACCCATTAACACTCTCCATCCTATCCCTCCAGTTTCAGACAATTCCTCATATACCATCTGTATTTATGTGTTCACCTATCCTGTACATTTCATATAATGAATTGAGAGGCTGAATACTCACACACAAAAAAGTGGACAGATTACACACAAAAATAGAACTCTGACCCACAACCTGTTGTAATAAAGCCTTGAAGGCAACCTATGTTTTAAAGTAACCAGTCCAGGAAATTGGATAATAAACCCATGTAACAACAGGCCCCAAATGGCCAGGACTTGATTAATGACTTACAGCTTTCTAAGTTTTTCTCCCATTTCCAAATTAGGGCCACCTGGAAAAAACCAAATATGTACCCTTAATCAATTACTTAGGATGCCTTGCTTCTAGTCGGCCCATCCTACACCTCCCCTGTGTCAACACCATGCTCGTCAAACAGGGCATACTTGAAGCTGACCTTCTTTCCTACTTCTCTCCCTGCCGTTGAGTCTCTGTGAAAAGTGAAGGTTGGTGGCTGCCTCATCCAATATAGACAGCTCTGAATAAATCATCTCAGCTTGTTTCCATTAGGGTTGACTTCATTTATAGTCTACAGAGTCATACCAAATGTGGCCTTTTGTGAAGCTTTTTTCACTTAGCATAATAGTTCAAGGTTTGTCCACATTGTAGACTATATCAGTACTTCATTCTTTATAATGGCCAAGTGACATCCTATTGTATGCATATTCCACATTTTATTTCTCTGTTCATCAGTTCACGGACTTTTTTGCTAATGTAAATAATACTTCTATGAAAATTTCTGTACAAGTGTTTATGCAGAAATTTGTTTATATTTGTCTTGGATATATACTAAGGAGTGGTATTGATGAGTCATATGATAAGTTTATATTTAATATTTTAAAAAACTAACAGATTTCCAAAATGTCTTACCAATTTAAAATTCCCCTAGCAATATATGAGAATTTAAATAACTTTACATCATTGCCAGCACTTTTTATTGTCTGTCATTTTTCTATTTTAGCCATCCTTGTATGTATGAAGTGGTTTGTGTTTTTTATTTGCATTCCTGTAATGTGTTTCCCGGGTGGCTCAAATGGTAAAGAATCTGCCTGCAATGCCTGAGACCTGAGTTTGATCCCTGGGTTAGGAAGATCCCCTGGAGGAGGGCATGGCAACCCACTCCAATATTCTTGCCTGGAGAATCCCGACACAAAGAGGAGCCTGGTGGGCTACAGTATGTGGGATAGCAAAGAGTTGGACACGACTGAGCAAATAAGCACAGCACAATGACGAATAATATCGAACATCTTCTTACAAGTTTTTGGCTATTTGTATATAGCATGATGCTCTTGTTCAGTCACTCAGTTGTGCCCAACTCTTTGAGACTCCATGGACTGCAGCACGCCAGGCCTCCCTGTCTATCACCAACTCCCGGAGTTTACTCAAACTCATGTCCATTGAGTCAGTGATGCCATCCAACCATCTCATCCTCTGTTGTCCCCTTCTCCTTCTGCCTTCAATCTTTCCCAGCATCAGGGTCTTTTCAAATGAGTCAGTTCTTCGCATCAGGTGGCCAAAGTATTGGAACTTCAGCTTTAGCATCAGTCCTTTCAATGACTATTCAGGACTGATTTCCTTTAGGATTGTCTGGTTTGATTTCATTGCAGTCCAAGTGACTCTCAAGAGTCTTCTCCAACACCACAGTTCAAAAGCATCAATTCTTTGGTGCTCAGCCTTCTTTATGATCCAACTCTCACATCTATGCATGACTACTGGAAAAACCATAGCTTTGACTATAAAGACCTTTGTTGGAAAAGTAATGTCTTTGTTCTTTTAACATGCTGTCTAGGTTGATCATAGCTTTTCTTCCAAGGAGTAAGCATCGTTTAATTTCATGGCTGCAGTCACCATCTGCAGTGATTTTGCAGATGAAGAAAATAAAGTCTGTCACTCTTTTCATTGTTTCCCCATCCATTTGCCATGAAGTGATGGGACCAGATTCCATGATCTTTGTTTTTTGAATGTTGAGTTTTAAGCCAGCTCTTTCATTCTCCTCTTTCACCATCATCAAGAAGCTCTTTAGTTGTTTGCTTTCTGCCATAAGGGTGGTGTCATCTGCATACCTAAGGTTATTGACATTTCTCCCGGCAGTCTTGATTCCAGCTTGTGCTTCATTGAGCCCGCCATTTCACATGATGTACTCTGCATAGAAGTTAAATACTCAGGGTGACAATATACAGCCTTGATATACTCCTTTCCCAATTTGGAACCAGTCCATTATTCCATGTCTGATTTTAACTGCTGCTTCTTGATCTACATACATGTTTCTTGACCTGCATACATGTTTCTCAGGCAGGTAAGGTGGTCTGGCATTCCCATCTCTTTAAGGATTTTCCACAGTTTGTTGTGATCCACAGAGTCAAAGGCTTTAGTCAATGAAGCAGAAGTAAATGATTTTCTGGAACTCTCTTGCTTTTTCCATGATTCAACGGATGTTGGCAATTTGATCTCTGGTTCCTCTGCCTGTTCTAAATCCAGATTGAACATCTGGAAATTCTCGGTTCATGTACTGTTGAAGCATAGCTTGGAGAATTTTGAGCATTACTTTGCTAGCATGTGAAAAGAGTGCAATTGTGCGGTAGTTTGAACATTCTTTGGCATTGCCTTTCTTTGGAATCGGACATGAAGGTATATCTATTCAAATCCATTGTTTATTTTCAATTTTTATATTGAGTTCTGTGTCTTTTCATCATTGAGTTATAAAGTGTTCTTTGTATATTCTGGATTCAAGTACTTTATCATGCATATAATGTCTAAATATTTTCTCCCACACTATTGCTTATCCTTTCACATTTTATCAATAAAATTGGAGAATAAGTAAATTCTATATATTATTCTATTCTATTACTCTCTAGCCATAGGCTCAAATTACAGTTTTCTGCACTGTCAGAAAATAGAGCATTCCTATGGAACTTTTCCTAAGCAGAAACGAATAAAGTGAAAAGTATACTCTACATTTCGGAAATTTACCACTTTGCTTTTACAAAAGATCTGCCTTAGTACAATAATGGCTATTTTAGTAAAATTGAAAATTCTCCTTGGCTTTATTTCAGGTAGCCAAAACAAGTAGTAAAGTATGTATTCCTAAGAGTGAAGCAGCATTAAGCTGTGAACTTTTGGAAAGCAGGAAAATCTGTATTGGGAGAAAAAAATCACCTGTTGTGTTGAAGGGAATGTCAGAAAATCTTTGTTCTAATCCATTCTTCTATTATCTGAAAGGGTGACTTTACATGATTAATTTCTCTGAAGCTTTATTTTCTCATTTGCAACATATGGGGACTAGAGGGGGTTATCCTCAAAATCCCATTCAGGTAAAATTATGTTGGCTTCATACGTAGCAGACCAAAGTATGAATCCTGAAATATAGCCATTTCACATACCAAATCCTAATGTAAAATAATTGCTCTAGAGTTGTAGATCATGCGTATGAGCCCCGACACCTGACACCATGCATCGTATACTTTCCTCATCTTCACTTCCTTTAGATTCTTTCCTGCATTCATTAGTTACTGAACTTTCTCTGTATGCACCAGCTCTATATGAGATTTTAAAAATGAATCCAATTTCTCTATTCCTATCTTCAATAACAGACTTTACTCCAGGGCCATAGTATTTGCCTTTTTAGAAGTTTCAAAGCCTAACCATTATAGCATTAACTAGATAAACTATTTCCTGATCTTGAATACACAGCCTATTACATATTATGTAGATGACAGACTTATGTCCCTATAATAAAATCCTTTAAGAATAGAACTTTGGACATAATAATACAACTAAATATACAGTGAAGAAGAGCTCTTCTCTCTGGTGAATTTCCTCTTCCAGTATGGATTGATTTGGCTGTGCTTACTTGCCTGAAAACTTTCCTAGCCCTCAACCATATATTAACACTACCCATGCTAAATTGGTTTCCATGATGTATTACACATGGATGTGGAAAAAAAAAGTCATTCTTCAGACAATATACTTTATACCACAGGTACTGCAGCTTTCACCAGCATGTTCTTTGGTTCAAGTCCATTAATAAAACAATGAGCAAATAAAAAGACCTCAGGCATAAACACAACAGGAGCAAAAATCTAGATGATGGTTTGCACTCATTTGTAATGTATTTTTCCAGCATGTTGTAAGATTTTTACCTTAAGGAAGAAGTTGATGATTTTGTAATATACTTTTCTTTCTAAATTTTTTCCTTTCTGCTTAAAAACTGCCAACTTTCACTGCAGGCTCTCACACAATTACTTGCCAACACACATCTCTCAATTGCAAAGCTACCTCAATAATTCTTGGTTAATTGTATGGGCACTTGGTGATAAGAAAAAGACACAAATTATTAATTTTAAAAATACAGCATTTAAATGATATTATTCTTCTCAATAAAATCTCATTTCAAATGTAAATGGTACTTCTTTAATTTCAATTACCTAAAAATAAATCATTTCACACAAATAGTGTCCTAGTAATTCAGAACAATAATTAAGAGCTTTCTGGTCTTACGTATCAGGATTCAAATTCCATCACTCTCACTCCCATTTTTAATCATGAGACTTTGTTTATGTTACTTAAATTCTTTAAGCCTGGATACCCTTACCTTTAAAATGGAGAAGTAAAGTACATACCTCATAGGGTTATGGTGAAGTTTTCAAGATAGATCTTCAGGTGCTGTACAGAACAGATAAAATAAAAACTTCATAAATTTGTGTATGGTACTTAGAAACAGGATAGGTATAAGCCATAGTTGTGTGAAGTATGCCATGGACATTCTTGCTATCCCCTTTACACCTGACTTTTTCTAGACTTTGGATTCTAGAAGTGACCCAAATAAAAGACAAAAAAATCTTGTTCTTTAAGATATATGGTCAGATGAGATTGGACACATTCAGGGTGGCCATCATCAAAATGTCTACGAATAATAAATGCTTGGGAGGGTGTAGAGAAAAGGGAACCCTCCTACACTGTTGGTGGAAATGTAAATTGGTGCAGCCACTATGGAGGACTGTAGAAACGTTTCTTACAGAACCATTGAAGTTATCATGTGCTGTGCTGTGCTTAGTCGCTCAGTCTTGCCCAACTCTTTGAAAGCCCATGGACAGTAGTCCACCAGGCTCCTCTGGCCATGGGGATTCTCCAAGCAGGAATACTAGAGTGGGTTGCCCTGCCCTCCTCCAGGAGATCCTCTCAACCAAGTTTTTGAACCCAGCTCAAAGATGCAGCAATCCCACTCCTGGCCATATATCCAGAGAAAATCATCATTTGAAAGGATACATGCACCCCAATGTTCATAGCAATGCTATTTACAGTAACCTAGACATGGAAGCAAGCTAAATGTCTATTGACAGATGAATGGATAAAGAGGAAGTGGTACATATATGCAATGAGATGCTACTCAGCCATTAAAAAGAATGAAATACTGCTTTTTGCAGCAACATGAATGGACCTGAAAATTATCATACTAAGTGAAGTAAGTAAGAGAAAGACAGATATCAGATGATATCATTTACATGCAGAATCTAAAGAAAAGTGATACGAATGAACTTATTTACAAAATAAAAACAGGTACACAGACTTAAAAAGGCAAACTTGTGTTTACCAGGGGAGAAAGGTAGAGGTGAGGGGTAGATTGGAAGTTTGGAACTGAAATATAAACCTACTATATTTATAATAGATAACCAAGAAGAAACTACTATATAGCACAGGGAACTCTGCTCAATATTCTGCAATAACCTGAGTGGAAAGAGAATTTTACAAAAAAAATATATATGCATATGTTTAACTGAATCACTTTGCTATACACAACATTGAAAATCTAACACAACATTGTAAATCAACTTAGTGCAATATAAAATAAAAATTAAAAATAAATGAAAATGTGAAAAGACATGATGTGATCAGTTTGTTGTCTAGGCCCTTCCACTTGATCAGCCTCACACATAAACAGCCTTCTTGTGTTGCTGGGATCTCTCCCCACACCTTCAGGATATTGCTGTTGCTTTCTAACCCAGTTTCCCATTTCAGCTACTTAATAACCTTCCCTGGTGTCCTCCCTTGTCTACTCATAGTCCACTCAAACACAGCCTTCATCCATCCACTTTTTTGAATCCTGGACGATATAATTTTTAAAATCCTTTATCTCACCAAAAATAAAAATGCCAGTTTTCACAATAAAAATTGGGAGTCACTGCATCACAAATATCAGTTTATTTTCCACCTAAGATTCAAGATGCATACTGTGCTTCTGAAGCAGTCTTTGCATCATTTTAAGAACCAAAGTAGAGAAATGGTCATTATTGTCCAGAGAGAAAAACTTAATTTCTCTGAGACCAGAGCTAGAGTCTTTTTGGTGTAATGTTAGTTGCAGCAGAAGAGGACTGAGGAATAAAAATAAAACAAATCCTTTCCACAAGTCAAAGGGATCAAACAAATAAAGTTTATAAAAACATGTGCTTGATTTTCATTTTGTGATGGGGAAAATTAAAATGATGAGAAAGTAGAAAATTATTATAGGCATACTGTTAACTCTTCTCATAAAAATACATGCATTTTCCCAACTCTAGGATAGAACTCTGTCAGGATTTAAAACCCATTGTTTCTGGAAAAAAAATAGTCTAATTCTATCTGGAAAAGTTTGCATGTGTCCTTTAAAACCTGAAGTATATAAAACATTTGATAAATACTGTATATATAATAGTAATTTAATTAATCTCAAAGTCATACAAATGCCCTGAGATGTCAACTAATCCAATTTCCTGACTCCACACCCAACAGTCATCAAATTATTCCAATAATACTTCCCCTTTGAGTCTACCATAGTGTGTTAGAAAGTAATCAGGATCTTTGAAAGGCCATGCTAAATGATAACTAGGTAAGGTATGAGATGTGTTAATTAACTTGCTTGTGATCATGATTTTATACTTGCATATACATATATATATAAAACATAATAATTAATGTTATGTTAATAACATTAACATAATATTTATATATATAACATAATAACATAATAGTTCAGTTCAGTTCAGTTGCTCAGTCTTTGCAACCCTATGGACTGCAGCACACCAGGCCTCCCTGTCCATCACCAACTCCCGCAGTTTACCCAAACTCATGTCCATTGAGTCAGTGATGTCATCCAACTATCTCATTCTCTGTCATCCCTTTCTCCTCTCGTCCTCAATCTTTCCCAGCATCAGGGTCTTTTCCAATGAGTCAGCTCTTCCCATCAGGTGGCCATAGTTTTGGAGTTTCAAACATTATATATATATATATATAGGCTTCCCTGGTGGATCAGATGGTAAAGAATCTGCCTGCAATGCAGGAGACCCCGGTTTGATCCCTGGGTCAGGGAAGATCCCCTGGCTTACCCATTCCAGTATTCTTGCCTAGAGAATTCTGTGGACAGAGCGGCCTGGTGGGCTACAGTCCCCGGGTCACAAAGAGTCAGACATGACTGAGCAACTAACACTTTCACTTTTTCATATATATATATATATATATGTATGTATATATTTCTACATATATATATCAAACCAGTCATTCCTAAAGGAAATCAATTCTGAATATTCATTGGAAAGGCTGATGCTGAAGGTGAAGTTCCATTACTTTGGCCACCTGATGCAAAGAGCTGACACATTGGAAAAGACCCTGATGCTGGGAAACATTGAAGGCAGGAGGAGAAGGGGGTAACAGAGGATGAGATGGTTAGATATCATCACCAACTCTATGGACATGAATTTGAGCAAACTCTGGGAGATAGATAGTGAAGGACAAGGAAGCCTGGCGTGCTGCAGTCCTTGGGGACACGAAGAATCAGAGATACTACTTAGAGACTGAACAACAATATATATACATATACATACAAATCATCACATTGCATACTTTAAATACACACCATTTTTCTTTGTTAACTATGCCCTGAATAAAGCCATGGAGGGAAGAAAGAAAGAAAGACAGACAAAAAGAAAAAAACAAAGTCAGGAAGGAGAGGAAGGGAAGGGGAGATGGAGGGAGGAAAGAAGGGAAGGAAGGAGGGAAGGATGGCAGAAGAAAAGGAAAGGAAAGAGAAAGAAAAGAAAGAAAGGGAGGGAAGGCATGTTATGCTAACCCTTCATTTCAATCACCTGCTTCAAGAGGTTCAGCAATTTTCGGTTTCTATTCTTCTGTGACTTGATTCTGACTTAAATCCTCCTCTGTCTGCTCAAATAAACATAACATGGCATGAGTTATGTTTAGTTATGGAAAGTCTACTTTCCAAGTACACAAGGGCACTCGCGTTAGAGATGGTCATTTAGAGGATGTGAATATTGGTTGACCAGCAAGCTGGACACAGGCAATTCAAAATTCCTTACCTCCTCTCTTGCCTTTGGAATGTACATTATGCTCACCATTCCCACAGTGGGAACCATTTTCAAGGACACAGCCTTGAGAGAGCAAAGTGTTGTTATGACCATCTGGATAGTACACATGACTTAACCTAAGTAAGGCCTCTATTTGAACTATTGAGACTCTGGCAGGCCAGGCAGAGAACTACTCATATTGTGGCTGCCCAAAACAAGCCTTGAACGTAAGTTCCCTTGCCTATTAAACCTATCACCTGCCTATCTGTGGTGGTTGGCCTCTTTCTTTGGTTCTCCTTGCCCTCCATGTAAGGAGGCCAGTTTCAGTTTCCACCCAATAAAATCCCAAGCTTTCAAACCAACAACCCAGTACCCTACGTACAGATACCTTTCCCCCCAACACATACAAGTCCCCCTGTCTGAAAACATTCCTCATCAATTTTTATTCTTCTGCATAGGAAAGTATTGAAATTTGTATTATACCCAAAAGGTGTTAGAAATTTAAATCCCTAAATTTTCAAAATTTCCAACTTTAATGAAAGTTTTAAAACTGGGCTTCCCTCATAGCTCAGTTGGTAAAGAATCTGCCTGCAGTGCAGGAGACCCAGGTTCAATCCCTGGATTGGGAAGATCCCCTGGAGAAGGAAATGGCAACCCACTCCAGTATTCTTGCCTGTAAAATCTCACGGACAGAAGACCCTGAAAGTTCTTAAGCTAGATTGATTTTAAATGAACTGCATCCTTTCTCAGTTTACTCTATTGGGATAAATGTAGTCTTTTTTTTTTTTGTCTTTATTTATGAAATGCTTTTCCCTTTCTCAATGGCTGAATAGAGGTCAGAACTAAAGAAAGGGCTAATACCAACTGTTACTTAAAGGGCTAAAAAACACACGCCCCATTTCCTTAGGAATGCTATTCTAGTGAATAATGTAGAAAGAAATCAGTAGAGATGCCCAGGTGCTACATTAAAATGTCAACTCTGACCTTTGAAGATCAGAATAGTCAAAGACAGCTAAGATTAATGGGCAAGGAGGCACATTTATAAATTACAGCCCTTGGAATAAAAAGAAAGTCTGTGGTCACTGGACAGGATATAGAAAGCATTTAACTCCCAGGCTCTAACCTCCTATTAATTAATTATGCCCTTTTTAAAAAGCTGATTAAAATGTGGCTGGGTCATTTATTCATGTTTTTACCACATTCACTTATTTTTGTTTATTCAATCTATTAATTTAATATATTTTTCTTCAATGCATTAGTGGTCATAGATTATCCATGTTTCAGAAACAGAAAGCTAGGCAAGGATCCAGACAACTCAGCATGCACCTCTTGTTTTTACCTGAAAACCTATCAACATCCCTTTCCATCCAATTCCCAAAACAAGTTCAAAGGGACAAGGCAGGTGGTTGTGGACATGCCAAGCACCTCATCTCCTGTTACTGAGTCCAAGCTCGCTTTGCTTGCAGCACGACAGGCCAGGCCAATGAATCAGGAGACTTGATGTTGATGCAAGGAATAATGACTTTGTTCAGCAAGCTGGCAGATGGAGAAGATGGCTGGCTAGAGTCGGCAAAAAAAAATCTTATTGGGGTCTGGATGCCACTTTCTTTTATACTGAGGGAGAGGAGGTAAGGAAGTGAAATAAAAAGTCCTTTATCTTGTAAAATAAAAGCGGATGTGTTAATTTCTTTTCTGCAGCCATTCACAGGTACGCAGGGTCAGATTGTCTCCCTGTCAGCTGAATAAAGCCACTTTAGCTTAACAGTCAGAGGGCAGAGTTCCCTAAGGCAGGCCCTTATGTACGATTATAATAACAAAAGCAAAGATTAAAGTAAAAAAAAAAAAAAAAACGGATCCAACATGTAGTCAAAATTGGCTCTTCCCTGTTACACTCCAACACAAACACACACACACACACAGAGGAAGCCAGGGCTTTCACACACACACACACATACACACACACTCTGGAAGCCAGGGCTTTCACACACACACACATACACACACACACACTGTAAACCAGGGCTTTCACACGCACACACACACACACACACTGGAAGCCAGGGCTTTCACACACACACACACACACACACTGGAAGCCAGGGCTTTCACACACACACACACACACACACACACACACTGGAAGCCAGGGCTTTCACACACACACACACACACTGGAAGCCAGGGCTTTCACACATACACACACACACACACACACACACACACACACACACACACACTGGAAGCCATGGCTTTGGTACATAGTAAAGGACAACCATTAAGTCCGAGGGTCAAAAGCAAACAAAAGAGCAACAGCAAACCTACATCAACCACCAGGCTGATCTCATTTTCTCCTTGTTCATGATGAAAGCTCATAAGCTCATTTCTAAGAAAAGGTAATTAGGATAATGTCAATTTCAAAACCACTTTAAATGATGCTTTAAAAAATAAAGAAGACATTTCTTCATTTGAATAGGCTTCAATGAGCTTTAATTATGCAATGTGAGCAACTGAAAACAGCTAATTAGAAAGTATATGCTTGTTTAGGTACATTCCTATCAATGTGCTTTCATAGATGGTGTTTCTTTGAAAAGAATTTTTTAAATTCTGTATAAGAACTTTATGCACAAGGAATGAACAAAAATAGAGGTGTTAAACAGGAAAGAAGTGAAAGTAAATGTATCAAAGTTTTGAAAAATACAAATATAATTCTTGTCTATCTCAACTGAGTCAGTTGATTGACGCTACTCTGAGCTCTGAAACTGCTGAAAGATGATCTCTTGCTTGACTCCAATTGGGAGATGTTTACAAGCTCTTCAATTTGCATTTATCAAGAAGGAATTGATTTAGCATAGAAATCCTAAAAGTTGCAAAGGGCTTTACCAGATCATATTAACTTTTGGATGAATACATATAGGAATTCAGGTTCTCCTCTACTTAATCATGTCTGAATTTAAAGCCAAAGCATGTTTTGAAAGGAAGACTATATTTCTATACTAATATTCTTATTTATAATGTTGTTGGTAATTATATTGCTATGTTTTATGAAATTCCTCACCCGGCTGATGTGTCTGATTTTATTTTAACTCCAAAATACCCCAGATATTACAGAGAGGTGAGTGACACATTATGATATTTAAATCAGCTAACAAGTTACAAATAGCAAAAATAATACTTCCTTATATCTCTTGAACAAAGTGTGTCTGGCTCTGTACTTTGGGCTTCATATAGATTTATTGAAGCATTTCAATGTGTGTTAATTATATGGTTTAATTTTATCTCTAACAATACCTATTTTTTGGCTAACCAGAGCTCTCAAGTCCCTATCCTCTCTTCAGATTAACTCTACTACAAACTGAAAAATTCTCCATGGAGAAAACACCAGGGAAATCTTAGCAATACCAGCCCTCTGGTTTCCTTCCTCAATCACAAACAAAAATCATCAATTTATGCCATTATTCATGTGTATCAGACATATCTGATATCTGATCAGAGTTCTTTCCATCCTAGGGAGGTGGAGTGAGGGGCATAGTGATGAATTTTTCTGGGTACTCAAGGGTGATCTCCTGGACCAGGAAGCTACAATTTATTCTGGGACCTGGCTCTCTATGATCATCTAGTCCCTCTTTGCCGGGTACCTCACATTTCCCAGATAATATTTCTTTAAGTGCCCCCCTTATGGCAGAAAGCAAAGAAGAACTAAAGAGCCTCTTGATGAAAGTGAAAGAGGAGAGTGAAAAAGTTGGCTTAAAGCTCAACATTAAGAAAACAAAGATCATGGCATCTGGTCCCATCACTTCATGGCAAGTAGATGGGAAAACAATGGGAACAGTAACAGACTTTATTTTGGGGGGCTCCAAAATCACTGTAGATGGTGACTGCAGCCATGAAAATAAAAGATGCTTACTCGTTGGAAGGAAAGTTATGACCAACCTAGACAGCATGTTAAAAAGGAGAGACTTTACTTTGCCAACAAAGTTCTGTCTAGTCAAGGCTATTGGTTTTCCAATAGTCATCTATGGATGTGAGAGTTGGACCATAAAGAAAGCTGAGCGTCGAAGAACTGATGCTTTTGAACTGTGTTTTGGAGAAGACTCTTGGGAGTCCCTTGGACTGAAAGGAGATCCAATCAGTCCATCCTAAAGGAAATCAGTCCTGAATGTTCATTGGAAGGACTGATATTGAAACTGAAACTCCAATACTTTGGCCACCTGATGCGAAGAGCTGACTCATTTGAAAAGACCCTAATGCTGGGATAGATTCAAGGCGGGTGGGAGAAGGGGATGAGAGAGGATGAGATGGTTGGACGGCATCACCGACTCAATGGACATGAGTTTGAGTAAACTCCGGGAGTTGGTGATGGACAGGGAGGCCTGGTGTGCTGCAGTCCATGGGGTCGCTAAGAGTCGGACACAACTGAGTGATTGAACTGAACTGAACTGAACTGAAGCACCCTCTATGATGCTTGCCAATCCTGTTCATAATGGTTTAGTCCATGTGGTCAGAAGTCCTATAGCTCTGAATAATTGGTCTATTTGCATCAATATGCCATTCTGTGGCTGGCAATTAAGGGGCAGCATTCAGTTCCATAAAAGAGAATGATGGTCTCTTTTTCTGTTTTGCATATAGGGTTATCATTACCATCTTTCTAAATTCCATATATATGTGTTAGTATGCTGTAATGCAGAACAGACTTTTGAACTCTGTGGGAGAATGTGAGGGTGGGATGTTTCAAAAGAACAGCATGTATACTATCTATGGTGAAACAGATCACCAGCCCAGGTGGGATGCATGAGACAAATGCTCGGGCCTGGTGCACTGGGAAGACCCAGAGGAGTCGGGTGAAGAGGGAGGTGGGAGGGGGGATCGGGATGGGGAATAAGTGTAAATCTATGGCTGATTCATATCAATGTATGACAAAACCCACTGAAATGTTGTGAAGTAATTAGCCTCCAACTAATAAAAAAATTAAAAAAAAAAAAAAAAAAGAGAATGATGGTAAGGTCAGGATAGAGGGTCAGGGATCCAGGGACAAAATTTGCTTTCAACAGGAAACCAGGTATAAGGCAAAGAAAATCCAGGTACAGAAGAAGAAGCAAAGCCTGAATCAACATAGCAACAAGCTGGGTTTGAAAAGGTTGAGACTTTATTGGTACTCGGGGCGGACGGGTGCATGGGGGCGGGGGGGGGGGGGGGTCCAAACTACAAAACAGGTGCAGTTAATTCATGCCAGATCAAAGACAGGCACGACCTGGAGTGTGGAGGCTGCTGATGATCTCCACCACCTGGTCAGGACTGACTTAGAAATTAGATATAACAGATCTTGAAAGCAGAAAGCATCTAACTTCAGCTGTTTCTCCTGACTAAATATTTTGAGGTAGTAGAATCTTAACCTCAGTACTGCTACACTGAGAGCTTGTTGAATATCAGATATATGTATTCTGTGATTCAATTATCTCAGGAATTCTAAGCAGTGAACACTACAACTAATTCTATTTTAAAATAAGACAACAAAAGCAAAATAGGATTAATAAACGTGTCGATGGTCACATAGATAAGAAGTGGCAGAACAAGGTTTCAAGTCAACAGCCTGACTCTAGAACCTACACACTTAACCACGAGGCTATACTGCAGTTTTCTATTTTTCTGGAACACATGAGCAAAAACCAACCTACTGGTCCAAATGCAGAAATATCATGGAAATTACCCAATATTTCAAATCAAAATATCTTTGTCCCTGAGTTTTATAGTGTTGTTCAGTCACTAAGTCTTGTCTGACTCTTTGCAACCCCATAAACTGAAGCTTGTCAAATGTCCCTGTCCTTCGCTCTCTCTCAGAGTTTGCCCAAACTCATGTCCATTGAGTCAGTGATGCCATCCAACCATCTCATCCTCTGTTGCCCCCTTCTGCCCTGCCCTCAATCTTTCCCAGCATCAGGGTCTTTTCAAATGAGTCAACTCTTCGAATCAGGTGGCCAAAGTATTGGAGTTTCAGCTTCAACATCAGTCACAATGGGTTTGATTTAGGTCATACCTGAATGGTCTAGTGGTTTCCCTACTAATTTAAGTCTGAATTTGGCAACCAGGAGTTCATGATCTGAGCCACAGTCAGCTCCCTGTCTTGTCTTTGCTGACTGTATAGAGCATCTTCATCTTCGACTGCAAAGAATATAATCAATCTGATTTCAGTACTGACTATCTGGTGATGTTCATGTGTAGAACTGTCTCTTGTGTTGTTGGAAGACGGTGTTTGCTATGCCCAGTGTGTTCTCCTGACAAAACTCGGTTAGCCTTTCCCTGCTTCATTTTGTACTCCAAGGCCAAACTTTGCTGTTACTCCAGGTATCTCTTGACTTTCTACTTTTGCATTCCAATCCCCTATGATGAAAAGGACATCTTTTCTTGGTGTTAGTTCTAGGACTTGTAGATCTTCATAGAACCATTTGATTTCAGCTTTGGATTACTGTGATATTGAATGGTTTGCCTTGGAAATGAACCAGGATTATTCTCTCATTTTTGAGACTGCACCCAAGTACTGCATTTTGGGCTCCTTCATTGACTGTGAAGGCTACTTCCTTTCTTCTAAGGTCTTCTAAGAGTTTTATAGTAGCAGATACTATATATTTATTTGAGTACTGCAGCATTTCAGACATGTCCTCTGAAGATGTAGTGGCTTCTATGATGTTGGAATTTGGTGAAGATCTCAAAAAAAAAAAAGCAAAGACTTTCGAATCATCACACTTCTGAAAGTATTATTTTTTTTTCTATTCAACTCTCAGAAGCAGGGGAAAAAAAAAAAAACAAACTAGTGGATGGGGTATTATGTATAGCAATGGAAAATGTCAACTGTTCTTTTAGAACATTTTTTTTAAATAATTTTAGATCCACAGCAATTGTAAGTAACAATACAGAGAGATCCTGTGTGTCCCTTACCCAGTTTCTCCCAACTGTTTGACCATTTAAAAGCTCATATTTGGAATCAAAAGTGTTATTGAATGGTCTGTATTATGCCCATTTTGAAATATAATAGCAAACATTGGTCAATAGGAATCACCATAATGTTTTTTATAGTATGGCAATGGGCTGTAATTATGTTTCCTCCAGTGCATTAATACTAGATAGACATTTTTATTTAATCTAATTAAGGATTACTTTTTAATAATATTTCAAACAAATGAGAGTGTGATAAGTTATTAGTAAAGACTAGCTAATAAATCTACCATACATTTTAGTCTAATTTATTCAACTATATATATGGTAGACAAATGATTCCTGCTTGAATAATTTAGCAACTGAGTGTGAAATGTAGTAGCTTACAATGGCCAGCTACTAGACTTGTTTTGGATTTGGGCTTTTCACTGAAGGTTGAAAGAAGGATGGCAAAATACAATATTCTTTTTTGAGAGATTAAGATTAAAAAGAAAAGTTTGTGGTAAATGCATGTTCAGTTCAGTTCAGTTCAGTCGCTCAGTCGTGTCCAACTCTTTGCGACCCCATGAATCGCAGCACGCCAGGCCTCCCTGTCCATCACCAACTCCCGGAGTTTACTCAAACTCATGTCCATCAAGTCAGTGATGCCATCCAACCATCTCATCCTCTGTTGTCCCCTTCTCCTCCTGCCCCCAATCCCTCCCAGCATCAGGGTCTTTTCCAATGAGTCAACTCTTCACATGAGGTGGCCAAAGTACTGGAGTTTCAGCTTCAGCATCCAATGAACACCCAGGACTGATCTCCTTTAGGATGGACTGGTTGGATCTCCTTGCAGTCCCGGGGACTCTCAAGAGTCTTCTCCAACACCACAGTTCAAAAGCATCAATTTTTCGGTGCTCAGCTTTCCTCACAGTCCAACTCTCACATCCATACATGACCACTGGAAAAACCATAGCCTTGACCAGACAGATCTTTGTTGGCAAAGTAATGTCTCTACTTTTTAATATGCTATCTAGGTTGGTCATAACTTTCCTTCCAAGGAGTAAACGTCTTTTAATTTCATGGCTGCAATCACTATCTGCAGTGATTTTGGAGCCCATAAAAATAAAGTCTGGCACTGTTTCCACTGTCTCCCCATCTATTTCCCATGAAGTGATAAGTACATGTTAAAGGTGAGGAGATGTTAAGAGAATTTTAATCAATCAAAAAGGTATTTTTAAAATATAAATATACAAAATATTTGAATCAGAAATCACAGAATTAAGTACTTTGTTTCCTGGCCAGTGGGCAGCTGTGGCAAAGCCTCTGGAGATCTACAGGACACAGCCTGTCCCTGAGCCCCCAGCTCACCCATCAGCCCCTACGATGCAGGGCCTGGAGGTGAGAGGTTGCAGTGTACCTGTCACCTCAGGGATCAAGACCTCTAACCACCATGCTAAGGGTTTCCTGCTAAAGGTCCCATACTAACAGTGGTGTGCTAATGCTCATGGGCCTGCTCTGACTCAATTACACAAGTTATCCTCTGAACAGAGTTTTAGATTCTGGATCTATAAAATGAGGTTAGTGATAATACTGAGTACCTCACAGGATACCTAAGAATTAAAGATGAGGATTTTTGAAGTGAAAATTGCAATAGTATCTGGCACAAAGGTGATAGCGATAATGTGATTATTAGGTATAAGGACTTCTGCTTGCTATTAGGGGATGCTTTATATCAGGAACCTATGAGCAAAATATTTACATTCAATAAATGTGAGTGCTCATAAGTTGAGAGCAAGGAAAATTTACTTTTTGACTTGGATATTCAGAGGAAGCCTCATGAAGCAAAGACTGGTGAAGGTGTTGCAAAATGAAATGGAGGAGATGGATATAGGGATGCTCACCCTTTGAAGGAGATAGGCATTGACTTCCCCAATTATATTGAGAGAGTTAATTCCTAGGTAGGGTGATAGAAGTCCAGGCTTCCGGAGGAGGAGAAAGGGGTCTGGGGCTCTCAAGGAGAAAAGGATAAATGTTCTTTTCCACATTGCTTTGTCTAAGTCAATAGAGCACAATAAACTGTGGAAAATTCTGAAAGAGATGGGAATATCAGACCACCTGACCTGCCTCTTGAGAAACCTGTATGCAGGTCAGGAAGCAACAGTTAGAACTGGACATGGAACAACAGACTGGTTCCAAATAGGAAAAGGAGTACGTCAAGGCTGTATATTGTCACCATGCTTATTTAACTTATATACAGAGTACATCATGAGAAATGCTGGGCTTGATGAAGCACAAGCTGGAATCAAGATTGCCAGGAGAAATATCAACCTCAGATATGCCGATGACACCACCCTTATGGCAGAAAGTAAAGAAGAACTAAAGAGCCTCTTGATGAAAGTGAAAGAGGAGCGTGAAAAAGTTGGCTTAAAGCTCAACATTCAGAAAATGAAGATCATGGCATCCAGTCCTGTCACTTCATGGCAAAAAGATGGAGAAACAGTGGAAACAGTGGCAGAATTTATTTTTGGGGCTCCAAAATCACTGCAGGTGGTGATTGCAGCCATGAAATAAAAAGACGCTTACTCCTTGGAGGGAAAGTTATAACCAACCTAGACAGCACATTAAAAAGCAGAGACAGAGGCGGTCCTAAGATGGCGGAAGAATGGGATGGGGAGACCACTTTCTCTCCCACAAATTCATCAATAGAACATTTGAACGCTGAGCAAATTGCACAGAACAACTTCTGAATGCTGGCAGAGGACATCAGGTACCCAGAAAGACAACCCATTGTCTTTGAAAGGAGGTAGGACAAAATATAAAAGATAAAAAGAGAGACAAAAGAGGTAGGGACAGAGATCCGTCCCAGGAATGGAGTCTTAAAAAAAGAAAAAAGAGAGACGTTTCCAAATGCCAGGAAACACCCTCTCCAGTGGGTCTGTGGTGAGCCTTGGAATCTCAGAGGGCAAAATAACCAGGAGGAAAAATAAATAAATAATTAAAACCCACAGATTACTTGCCTAACAGCAATTCCCAGCGAAGCAGCAGCCCAGGTGCTCACATCACCCACTAGCAAGCGGGGGAGGAGCAGGGAGGAGCGGGCTGCATTGCTTAGAGTAAGGACAGGGCCTGAATGCCCCTAGGGCAATCTGAGTGAACTAGCTTGAGATAGCAACCTAGACTGTGGGATAGCTATCTGCAAAAAGCCCTAACCTAAGACACTGCCAGGCACGCTCACAGAATAAAGGACTGAGCAGAGCTAGCTGGCTGCAGACCGGCCCATCCCCCGCCGGACACAGGCAGCCAAGGGCAGACAGAGCCGGAAGGGGCCAATCACCACCCCAGAGAGGCATCAGATACCAAACTACAAGCAGACTTCGTTGCTAACCAAGACTTCTTGGGATTCTGGGCAGTTGATATCTGCCCAGAGGGTCGCAGCCAGATCAGCTCCCCAGAAGAAACACACATGCCCATTGTACACCCAGAAAACCTAGCGGCTGGGACGGGGGAGGGGATAAGTAACAGCCTTCAACTGAGAGTGACTCTGCGCGCCAAGCACCTAGTCACCTGAGCTGCTTGGACCTGGCCTGGGCCGAAATGCAGGCCCAACCAAGTCAGTGTCTTTGTGAAGTTCTGGAGAACCTGAACCTGAGTGGCTTAGACCTGGGAAGTACATGCAAACCAGGGCCCACATCAGACAGTTCCTGGCAGAGCAACCTAGTCTGAGCAGTGTAGACTGGGAAAGCACACACGCCGTGAGTGGGGGCAAACCCAGAGCAGCTGAATCACTGTGAGCACACGCCAGTGATATTTGTTTGCAGTGTTCCCTCCTCCCCAAAGCCCGACTGAACAAGTAAGCCTAAAAAAAGTGACCACCACCACGCCCCTTCTGTCAGGGCAGAATTAGACACTGAAGAGACCAGCAAACAGAAGAAGCTAAGAGAAATAGAGGGAACTTCTTTGGAAGTGACAGGTGTGATAGATTAAAACCCTGTAGTTAGCACCAACTACATAGGAAGTGCCTATAGACCCTGAGAAGCAGAAGCCGGACCAAGGAACTATCTGAAAATGAACTGAACTGACACCACACTGTCCATAACAGCTCCAGAGAAAGTCTTAGATATATTTTTTCTATTATCATTTTTTAAATTAAAAAAATTTTTTTATTTAATTTTAATTTTAAGTCCCCATTACTCCTTTAATTTTCATTTTTATAACCTACTATTACCTTGCCTCCCCCCAAAATACTCTATTTTTAAAGCAAACTTCATATATATATATATTTTATAATTTTTGTGACTTTGTTTTATGTTGTTGTTGTTTGGTTGGTTGGTTGGTTTTCTTTGTTGCTGTTGTTTTTAATATTATATTTTTCAGAATCTAACGTCTACTCTAGATTTTTAATCATTGCTTTTTGGTATTTCTTATCAACTTTGTACCTTTAAGAACCCAATCTTCAGTACCCATTTTTACTTCGGAGTGAGATCACTGGCCTGATTGCTCTCTCCCCCTTTTGACTCCCCCTTTTCTCTACCAGGTCTCCTCTATCTCTCCCCTGCCCCTTTTCTTCTCTACCCAACTCGGTGAATCTCTGTGTGTGTTCTGGGCTGCGGAGAACACTTAAGGAACTGATTACTGGCTGGATCTGTCTCTCTCCTTTTGATTCCCCCTTTTATCCTCCTGGCCACCTCTGTCTCCTTCCTCCCTCTTCTCTTCTCTGTGTAACTCTGTGAACATCTCTGCGGGATCCAGACTGTGGAGAGCACACAGGGAAGTGATTACTGGCTAGCTTGCTCTCGCCCCTTTTGATTCCCCCTCTTCTCCTCTTGGTCACCTCTATCTCCTTCCTCCCTCTTCTCTTCTCCATGTAACTCTGTGTACCTCTCCGGGTGTCCCTCACTGGGGAGAAACTTTTCATCATTAACCTAGATGTTTTATCATCGGTGCTGTATAGATGAAGAAGTCTTGAGGCTACTGTAAGAATAAGACTGAAAACCAGAGGCAGGAAGCTTAAGTCCAAATCCTGAGAACACCAAAGAACTCCTGAATCCAGGGAACATTAATCGATAGGAGCTCATCAAATGCCTTCATACCTACACTGAAACCAAGCATCACCCAAGGGCCAACAAGCTCCAGAGCAAGACATACCATGCAAATTCTCCAGCAACACAGGAACATAACCCTGAGCCTCAATATACAGGCTGACCAAAGTCACACCAAACCCACTGACATCTCAAAACTCTTTACTGGACACTTCATTGCACTCCAGAGAGAAGAAATCAAGCTCCACCCACCAGAACATCGACACAAGCTTCCCTAACGAGGAAACCTTGACAAGCCACCCATCCAACCCCACCCACAGCGAAGAACCTCCACAATAAAGAGGAACCAACAACTGCCAGAACACAGCAATATAAACAAGATGAAAAGGCAGAGAAATACCCAGCAGGTAAGGAACAGGATAAATGCCCACCAAACCAAACAAAAGAGGAAGAGATAGGGACTCTACCTGATAAAGAATTATGAATAATGATAGTGAAAACGATCCAAAATCTTGAAAACAAATTGGAGTTGCAGATAAATAGCCTGGAGACAAGGATCAAGAAGATGCAAGAAAGGTTTAACAAGGACCTAGAAGAAATAAAAAAGAGTCAATATATAATGAATAATGCAATAAATGAGATAAAAAACACTCTGGAGGGAACCAACAGTAGAATAACAGAGGCAGAAGATAGGATAAGTGAGGTGGAAGATAGAATAGTAGAAATAAATGAAACAGAGAGGAAAAAAAGAATTAAAAGAAATGAGGACAACCTTAGAGACCTCTGGGACAATGTTAAATGCCCCAACATTTGAATTATAGGGGTCCCAAAAGAGGAAGACAAAAAGAAAGACTATGAGAAAATACTTGAGGAGATAATAGTTGAAAAGTTCCCTAAAATGGGGAAGGAAATAATCACCCAAGTCCAAGAAACCCAGAGAGTCCCAAACAGGATAAACCCAAGGTGAAACACCACAAGACATCAAAGATCAAACACAAAGCACACATATTAAAAGCAGCAAGGGAAAAACAACAAATAACACACAAGGGGATTCCCATAAGGATAACAGCGGATCTTTCAATAGAAACTCTTCAGGCCAGAAGGGAATGGCAGGACATACTTAAAGTGATGAAAGAAAATAACCTACAGCCCAGATTACTGTACCCAGCAAGGATCTCATTCAAATATGAAGGAGAAATAAAAACTTTACAGACAAGCAAAAGCTGAGAGAATTCAGCACCACCAAACCAGCTCTCCAACAAATGCTAAAGGATCTTTTCTGGACAGGAAACACAGAAAGGGTGTATAAACATGAACCTAAAACAACAAAGTAAATGGATACGGGATCATATTTATCAATAATGACCTTAAATGTAAATGGGTTGAATGACCCAACCAAAAGACAAACACTAGCTGAATGGATACAAAAGCAAGACCCCTATATATTTTGTCTACAAGAGACCCAACTCAAAACAAGGGACACATACAGACTGAAAGTGAAGGGCTGGAAAAAGATATTCCATACAAATAGAGACCAAAAGAAAGCAGGAGTAGCAATACTCATATCAGATAAAATAGACTTTAAAACAAAGCCTGTGAAAGGAGACAAAGATGGACACTACATAACGATCAAAGGATCAATCCAAGAAGCAGATATAACAATCATAAATATATACACACCCAACATAGGGGTGCCATAATATGTAAGACAAATGCTAACAAGTAAGAAAGGGGAAATTAACAGTAACACAATAATATTGGGAGACTTTAATACCCCACTCACACCTATGGATAGATCAACTAAACAGAAAATTAACAAGGAAACACAAACTTTAAATGATACAATGGACCAGTTAGACCTAATGATATCTATAGGACATTTCACCCCAAAACAATCAATTTCACCTTTTTCTCAAGCACACACGGAACCTTCTCCAGGATAGATCACATCCTGGGCCATAAATCTAGCCTTGGTAAATTCAAAAAAATTAATATCATTCCAAGCATCTTTTCTGACCACAATGCAGTAAGATTAGATGTCAATTACAGGAGGAAAACTATTAAAAATTCCAACATGTGGAGGCTGAACAACAAGCTACTGAATAACCAAAAAATCACAGAAGAAATTAAAAAAGAAATAAAAATATGCATAGAAACAAATGAAAACACAACCACCCAAAACCTATGGGACACTGTAAAAGCAGTGCTAAGGGGAAGGTTCATAGCAATACAGGCTTACCTCAAGAAACAAGAAAAAAAGCCAAATAAATAACCTAACTCTACACATAAATCAACTTGAAAAGGAAGAAATTATGAACCCCAGGGTTAGTAGAAGGAAAGAAATCTTTAAAATTAGGGCAGAAATAAATACAAAAGAAACAAAAGAGACCATTGTAAAAATCAAGAAAACCAAAAGCTGGTTTTTTGAGAAGATAAATAAGTTGACAAACCATTAGCCAGACTCATCAAGTAACAAAGGGAGAGAAATCAAATCAACAAACTAGAAATGAAAATGGAGAGATCACAACAGACAACACTGAAATACAAAGGATCATAAGAGACTATTATCAGCAACTATATGCAAATAAACTGGACAACTTGGAAGAAATGGACAACTTCTTAGAAAAGTACAACTTTCCAAAATTGAACCAGGAAGAAATAGAAAATCTTAACAGACCCATCACAAGCACAAAAATTGAAACTGTAATCAGAAATCTTCCAACAAACAAAAGCCCAGGACCAGACGGCTTCACAGCTGAATTCTACCAAACATTTAGAAAAGAACTAACACCTATCATACTCAAACTCTTCCAGAAAATTGCAGAGGAAGGTAAACTTCCAAACTCATTCTATGAGGCCACCATCACCCTAATACCCTGACAAAGATGCCACCAAAAAAGAAAACTACAGGCTAATATCACTGATGAACATAGAGGCAAAAATCCTTAACAAAATTCTAGCAAACAGAATCCAGCAACATACTAAAAAGATCATACATCATGACCAAGTGGGCTTTATCCCAGGGATGCAAGGATTCATCAATATCTGAAAATCAATCAATGTAATGCACCAAATTAACAAATTGAAAAATAAAAACCATATGATTATCTCAATAGGTGCAGAGAAAACCTTTGACAAAATTCAACATCCATTTATGATTAAAAAAAAAAAAAAACTCCAGAAAGCAGGAATAGAAGGAACATACCTCAACATAATAACAGCTATATATAACAAACCCTCAGCAAACATTATCCTCATTGGTGAAAAATTGAAAGCATTTCCCCTAAATTCAGGAACAAGATAACAGTGCCCACTCTCACCACTACTATTCAACATAATTTTGGAAGTTTTGGTCACAGCAATCAGAGCAGAAAATGAAATAAAAGGAATCCAGATTGGAAAAGAAGAAGTAAAACTCTCACTGTTTGCAGATGACATGATCCTCTACATAGGAAACCCTAAAGACTCCACCAGAAAATTACTAGAGCTAATCAATGAATATAGTAAATTTGCAGGATATAAAATTAACACACAGAAATCCCTTGCATTCCTATACACTAACAAAGAGAAAACAGAAAGAAAAATTAAGGAAACAATTCCATTCACCATTGCAACAAAAAAATAAAATACATAGGAATATATCTACCTAAGGAAACAAAAGACCTATATATAGAAAACTGTAAAACACTGGTGAAAGAAATCAAAGAGGACACAAATAGATGGAGAAATATACCATGTTCATGGACTGGAAGCATCAGTATAGTGAAAATGAGTATACTACCCAAAGCGATCTATAGATTCAATTCAATTCCCATCAAGCTACCAACGGTATTTTTTACAGAACTAGAACAAATAATTTCACAATTTGTATGGAAATACAAAAAACCTCAAATAGCCAAAGCAATCTTGAGAAAGAAGAATGGAACTGGAGGAATCAACCTGCCTGGCTTCAGTCTCTACTGCAAAGCCACAGTCATCAAGACAGTACGGTACTGACACAAAAGAAATATAGATCAATGGAACAAAATAGAAACCCCAGAGATAAATCCACGCACCTATGAACACCTTATCTTTGACAAAGGAGGCAAGAATATACAATGGAGAAAAGACAATCTCTTTAATAAGTGGTGCTGGGAAAACTGGTCAACCACTTGTAAAACAATGAAACTAGAACACTTTCTAACACCATACACAAAAATAAACTCAAAATGGATTAAGGATCTAAACGTAAAACCCAAAACTATTAAACTCCTAGAGGAAGGCATAGGCAAAACACTCTCCAATGTAAACCACAGCAGGATCCTCCATGACCCACCTCCCAGAATATTGGAAATAAAAGCAAAAATAAATAAGTGGGACCTAATGAAACTTAAAAGCTTCTGTACAACAAAGGAAACTATAAGCAAGGTGAAAAGACAGCCTTCAGAATGGGAGAAAATAATAGCAAACGAAGCAACAGACAAAGAATTAATCTCAAAATATACAAGCAACTCCTGCAGCTCAATTCCAGAAAAATAAAAGACCCAATCAAAAAGTGGGCCAAAGAACTAAACAGACATTTCTCCAAAGAAGACATAGAGAAGGCTAACAAACATGTGAAAAGATACTCAACATCACTCATTATCAGAGAAATGCAAATCAAAACCACAATGAGGTACCACTTCACACCAGTCAGAATAGCTGCTATCCAAAGTCTACAAGCAATAAATGCTGGAGAGGGTGTGGAGAAAAGGGAACCCTCTTACACTGTTGGTGGGAATGCAAACTAGTATAGCCACTATGGAGAACAGTGTGGAGATTCCTTAAAAAACTGGAAATAGAACTGCCATATGACCCAGCAATCCCACTTCTGGGCATACACACTGAGGAAACCAGAAATGAAAGAAACACATGTACCCCAATGTTCATTGCGGCACTATTTATAATAGCCAGGACATGGAAGCAACTTAGATGTCCATCAGCAGATGAATGGATAAGAAAGCTGTGGTACATATACACAATGGAATATTACTCAGCCATTAAAAAGAATACATTTGAATCAGTTCTAATGAGGTGAATGAAACTGGAGCCCATTATACAGAGTGAAGTAAGCCAGAAAGAAAAACACCAATACAGTATACTAACACATATATATGGAATTTAGAAAGATGGTAATGATAACCCTGTATGCGAGACAGCAAAAGAGACACAGATGTATTGAATAGTCTTTTGGACTCTGCGAGAGAGGGCAAGGGCAGGATGATATGAGAGAATGGCATTGAAACATGTAAATTATCATATGTGAAATGAATCGCCAGTCCAGGTTTGATGCATGAGACAGGGTGCTCAGGGCTGGTGCACTGGGAAGACCTAGCGAGATGGGATGGGGAGGGAGTGGGAGGGGGGTTCAGGATGGGGAACACATGTACACCCATGGAAGATTCAAGTCAATCTATGGAAAAACTAATACAATATTGTAAAGTAAAATAATAATTTTTTTTAAAAAGGGAAAGAAAAAATATACATACATACATATATATATATATGTGTGTGTGTGTGTGTGTGTGTGTGTGTGTGTGTATACAGCGTACAAATAGAGCAAAATATAAACAATTATATAAACAAAATATAAAAATCCAGATATAGGGTATCAAGGTATAAATTTATCTGTTTTATCAGAATTTGTGTGTGCTAATTTTTCATAATAAAAAGTTGGAAGAAACTTCCCCTGCCTAAAAAAATAAAAATAAAAAGCAGAGACATTACTTTGCCAACAAAGTTCTGTCTAGTCAAGGCTATTGGTTTTCCAGTAGTCATGTATGGATGAGAGAGTTGGACTATAAAGAAAGTTGGGTGCCAAAGAATTGATGCTTTTGAACTGTGGTGTTGGAGAAGACTCTTGAGAGTCCCTTGGACTTCAAGGAGATCCAACCAGTCCATCCTAAAGGAAATCAGTCCTGAATATTCATTGGAAGGACTGATGTTGAAACTGAACTCCAATACCTTGACCACCTGATGCGAAGAACTGACATTTGAAAAGACCCTAATGCTGGGAAAGATTGAGAGCAGGAAGAGAAGGGGATGACAGGATGAGATGGTTGTATGGCATCACCGACTCAATGGACATGAGATTGGGCAAACTCCAGGAGTTGGTGATGGACAGGGAGGCCTGGTGTGCTGCAGTCCATGGGGTCACAAAGAGTTGGACATGACTGAGCGATTGAACTGAACTGAGTCACGGCCACTGCTCCTGACCTTGGATGTGGGGTATCTCCTCTTAGCCGCTCCTGCACTGCGCAGCCTTGTTACAAATTGCTGGTGGGTGTGTTTCAAGGTACCACACGCCCTCTTTCTGATCCTCCAAAAGTAATGTCTTCTCGGAGTGGAAGTCTGGGCCAGTGCAGAGAAGGGAAAACGAAGGTGTCCTGAAGACAAAGAAAGCCTGGGCAGCTGCTAGGGCAACCTCTCCCCTATTCTCCACAGCAGCCTCAGAGTTCTCAGCCAAGATGGCTGCTGGAGTGTGATCAAGGCCCAACCCTACAGCAGGGGAACCCTGACAATCTGACCTCAGAGAAACCCTCCAACCTTCTACTTCTACCAGTCCATCCTGAAGGAGATCAGTTCTGGGTCTTCATTGGAAGGACTGATGTTGAAGCTGAAACTCCAATACTTTGGCCACCTGATGTGAAGAGCTGACTCATTAGAAAAGACCCTGATGCTGGGAAAGATTGAGGGCAGAAGGAGAAGGGGACGAGGATGAGATGGTTGGATGGCATCACCGGCTCAACAGACATGAGTTTGGGTAAACTCCAGGAGCTGGCAATGGACAGGGACACCTGGCGTGCTGTGGTTCATGGGGTCACAGAGTCAAACAGGACTGAGCGACTGAACTGAGCTGAACTGAACTGGAGTCAGTATAACAATGTATCTTGCTCGAGGACATGTTTCTCCTTAACAAGAACCTTCTGACTAATCCTGTCATCTTAAAATGTATATTATGGGAGTGGGTCTGGTAAGATCTTTCTATTTTTCATTCTAAGATGTATGTTGTGGGAGTGGGTCTGAAAAAAGTATACAAGGCCTTGATAAGACTAGCTAGGGGGGCATTCTCCATCCCCCTTCTGATTTCTATGTCAAAAGCTTTCTCCGTCACTTTTCTTACTTTAATAAAACTCTGCTACTGAAAAGCTCTTGAGTGATCAAGCCTGGTCCCTGGTCCTAAAGCTAAATCTTCTTCTTTCAAGATCACAAATCTGACATCGTTCACCATAAGCTATCAATATGAAGAAGTTTGGGTTCACAAATTTGTTTCTTCTTTTTCTGTTAATGAAAAAAACAAAGAAAACTTTTCTATGTGTCATGTGTGGCCATATAGGTGACATCTAATTCCACCCCAACTCCCTCATCCACATATCTAGGACACTCTTAAGAGTCTACTCAACATCATTTTCATTGTAAAGACCCTTCTCTCAGGCAGAATTAGTTCCCACCCCCTCAAAGACCCATAGCACTCTCTGTGAATTTTTATTGTACATATCACATAACACTGTAATTATGTTTAATTAATCCTGGAACTTGATCCTTTAATATTCCATAATGAGTATAGCAGTGAAGATGCTTTTTATAATAATCAAATAATCTTGAAAACTCCAGGTATGCAAGAATTAAATCCATTTTGTCATTAACAGTTGCACAGCACCTATTACAGTTCCTGCACATAATAGGGGTGTAATAATTATAGAATGAATGAGTGAATATACATAATGAACTGGATTGACTCTAAAGACAGATATAGAAGAGGCATATAAAAGGAATCATACAGATCTTTCTTCTCTAAAACACAAGATAAGTCCTTAGAAGTTGCTCAAGTTGCTTCAGCTTTTATTTTACATGTTTTTTTTTAAAAGGCCAAAAGGCTTATAATAAAGGATGATGAAGAATATGAAGAGAAAATGTAATTCTGGAACTTAGTCCTTTAATATCTCATAATGAATGTAACAGTAAAAATGCTTTTTGCACTAGTCTTTAAAGCTTTGCCAGCTTGGAAAAAAATGTCAGAAATTCATTTCCCTAGATGGAAGCCACCACTTTTCTAATAATCAAAAAGCAGATGCAGAATTAGCTCCATAATATCTGCTATTAAATAGTGTCAGCCTAATATAACTAAGATACCTACAGACATAGGAGGCAGCACCTCACCCAAAGCATTTCATAGATTCATTGATCTGGCTTATGCTTCTCACATTAGATCATAGGTTGAGGTGACCCCTGACTAGTGTCTGAGAGAAAATGAATTAATTTGGTGAAAATGACATATAACCTTCCCACTGAAATGTCATTTCTCACGTTCAAATTTAACATGATTTACATGATGCAAAACACATTTATAAGAGCCATCCAGCACTTTCATGTCTTTGATTTGGGGTAATTTTTTTTTATGCTGAAAGACTGTCCTCCTATTACTTTTGCCCACAAGTATGTCAAATTATTCTTTTCTGTTCTCTTTCTGTTTAAAAGATAGAAATTTCTCAAAAAATTATTTTCAGAGGCAAATTGCCCAAAAACTGACCAGAAAAGGGAGTGGTCTGTTACTGCAGCCTAGGGAGGAGTCTCTAATCTGACTGAGCCTGGCTCAGTGACTGAGGCAGAGTCACATGGATGTCTGAGTTCTACTTAAATCACCTTCCAGTGTGCTGGCCAGGAGCTTTCACCAAGACTATTGCCACAGCTCCCCACTCATCTTCCTACTTCTCCTTTTGGCTCTTTTTAATTGACTCTCTATAGCCAGAGTGAGGTTACTTAGCATAAATTAGATCTTGACATTTCTCTACTTAAATTGTTTCAGTGGCTTCTCCTGATTTAAAATCAAAGCCATGTCCTTAGGGGTTTCCCATGTGGCACTAGTGGTAAAGAACCTGCTGGCCAATGCAGGAGAGACATAAGAATTCTGGGTTCAATCCCTGGGTCGGGAAGATCCCCTAGAGGAGGACATGGCAATCCACTCCAGTATTTTAGCCTGAAGAATCCCATGGACACAGGAGGCTGGTGGGCTATGGTCCATAGGGTCGCAAAGAGTCAGACACAACTGAGGTGACTTAGCACACACCGTGTCCTTAGTGATACATATGATCTGATTTGAACTCTTAGACTGGGACAACCTTGTGAAAGTTCTGAGGGAACAACTGAAAGAAAGTGAAGCTGACATTTATCTACATGATTATGACCTAAGAGATTTTTTCCTTTAAAGTGACTGTCGGCTCTCCCAGCACATCTCTCCCATCCCTCTTGAATCACTCCCCTCTCTGCCCATATGCTTCTGCCCCATATTTTAGATAAGCCTACTGCTTGTGACAATTTGTCTTTGGCACTGGACTAAGAACAAAGACTATGGAACTGAAGTGGAACTTACATCTGAGACTTTTGGGAAAAGTATAATTTTCACTCTAATAATCCTTGCATTTGATCCTTTTTTAGCTCTTAATTTAGTAGCAGAAATGGACAGCCTATGCCAACATTCAAAATCAGCCTGGCCCATTAGAGGCACATAATAGGAAGCAGAAGAAAGCTCTTTATGTGCCTAAGTAATTCACTTAGTGTAGAGGGAACAGTTCATTTGCTGCAATCACCACAAGTTTTCTTGCTCTCAGTTCCTTATCTGTAAGTGCCTATTTCCACTGCTGAGGGGCAAACATGGTTTAGTGTGTATGGTGAGAAGGTAAAACTGGCACTGTTTTACTGCCCATTGGATTCCCATGGTAACCAACAGAGTGAAAATCTTAGAAACTCTCCATAGTTACTGTACTTACATTAGGAACTGGGAGATAAGAGAATCTATGAGAATCCTTTGTGTTCCACAGGAAATTCAGGAAAGGGAGGACCTTGCTCAAAAACAGTAGTGGATACAATGAAACTGAAGGAGCTGGAGCTGCTACTCATAGTCCAAACACAAGAAAGAAGATGTAAGGAGCAAAGATGAAGCCCAATGGCCAGGAACACTGCTCTCCAAGATCCTCACAGATCCCTATGGAAGCTTCTACCCTTTCTTAGTTGCTTACTCACCAAATAGCAAAGATATGGACAAAGTTAGTGATTTATTCAGCTACAGAACACCGGGTACTCTAGCTCTGTTGTGTAGAATTATTTGTGATTACTTAAAAATATATAATATTGTAATTAGTTATTAATTGATATATGAGAACTTGAATTATTCTCCTTCTGACACCTGTGTAAAGTCATCTTTCAGTCAACTAATATTTTCAAAGCTAGCAAAATAAAGACACTTTATCAGATTCATCAGATATGTTGGATTGTATCAATATTGCCAGATCTCACTGACACACTATCTATAATAATATGAAGATATTACATGTATTGTTGTGTGATTAACCTAGCTATGAAATAAGTGATGGAGATAGTGATTTCAATAGTTTTGGAAACATGAGTTGATGGAAACTTCTATCACCTAAAGGGAGATGTTGCTCAAACATAATTCTTATTTGGTTGCAGAAGAACAAAAACTTGAAACTATATTTTTTTAAAAGCTATAACTTCTCAAAGATACATATGCAGTGTCAACAAACAAGCAATTTATAGTGCTGAGTAAGGAAGGTGGGAGTTCTTATACACTTTTCCAGCAAAAGTAAGAAAGTGAGCACTTTCATAAGAGAAATGAAACCCCAAACTCATCACCCTTATGGTTAAGCTAGTGGTCACTACAATCTGAGTTTGAAATGTTTAATCTTAAGTGAATGGTGAAAGCCACTCAGCACAATCTCAGAAGCAGGAGAGTTTTGGAATCTCAGCCTTCAGCTCTGGGACTCCCTACAACTCCCTCTCTCTCTACAGGATGTAATCTCTTCTTGAATTCAAAATGATGTGCTTCCTAAAAATAATCCTTGGGCAACTTCTGAAGTACTTTTGGGGAAAACACCAAAGAGTATGACAAGACCCACTGAAATGTTGTGAAGTAATTAGCCTCCAACTAATAAAAAAATTTAAAAAAAAAAAAAAAACACCAAAGAAATTATCATGGTCCATTGAGACTATTCATCAAAGCTAAAGCACTTTTTAGAACTAGGCGTCTGATTACAGTACTGTTTTGCCTTCTTCAATACTTACTAATTTTGAAGAGGAGGGCAACCTATTTAAACTCTGCTTATTTTCCATGTCCTTGAAATTTGTTAATACTACTACTTTCTTAGTAGAGTAGTTTTGGAAATTAAATGAGTAAGTAAAATACTCACTTAAAGAGAAATTTTAGTGATAACTATCACATTATCATCATCATAACCACCATTATCATTGTAATGATCATTCATCATCATCTATGGATTCTGAGCTATTCAGTTTGATTTCATGGTGGAGGAATCCTTAATGATTCAGAAAAGTAGCACTAATTTTATTTCCTAGATGTTTTGCTATGGTGTATGTTTCATGTTCTAAGTAAATAAAACCATCTCTACAGCTGTGATCACATATGGCTGGACCAGGGATTGGCCAAGAGCTGAAAGCTCATCCAATCAGTTAAATGCCTACATAGAACAAAAGTTTACCTTCCCTCACACAAGAGCAAATCCTGCCAGCAGACAGCCTGCAGTCTCCACCTGCAGCATCTGCTCCTTCTGGTTTGCCAGCACGCTGCCTTCGATCTCAAACTGAAACTCTTTCCTGAGTCTCTGAAATGCAAACCTCCCTTTTGCTTTCCAAGCCTCCACAGTCACATGAACCAATGTCTTAAAATAAATCTCTTTCTACATACGTGGATCCTATTACTTCTGTTTCTCTGGGAAACCCTGACTAAAAGAGGCCCTTACCTTTGACCTCATTTAACCTTAATTATGTTTTTAATGGCCCTATCTCAAAATACAGTCACATTTTGAGGTAGGACTTCAATGAGTGACTTGGGGGAGAGGGAAATACAATGCAGCACATAATAGGCAGTATTTCAAATGAGGACCAATCAAAATTCTTTCTTGTCCTGTTCATGGGTACTGGGAGACAAATATTTGAACTCTGACACTAGAATGATGAGCTTTAACAATCCTGTGAACCTGGACCTGCTGCCTGATGGGGTGCCTATTAAGAAGCAATCTGGCTCAAAGGGAATCAAGTAAAAGTACAGAGAAAAACCCTCACAATATTACAGGGAAAATGGAGTCTAGGTACATCTAAAGTTAAATACTGGACATGCAGATATGAGAGCTAAAGCTGGAAACAGAGGTCTTTCTTTGATACTCCTAATTCTAATCAACCAAACATAAAAATCATTTCAATTATACTTCCAAAATACCTCTTGACTATCACTATTCCCTCTTCATCTCAGTTTGGCTTCCTTAGTTTATATTTTTTATAGTCCCTTGACTGGACAGTTGTAACTGCCTCTTGTCTCTAGTCCTCTTCTCTCCCCAAGACCTACTTTCTGTACAGATTTCTGATAACATGTCTACTTTTATTTGGGAATCCAATCCCTTCCCTTAACTCCCATTTCAAGAATTTTTGCCATGCTTTTCCTATTTTCCCCACATACCATCCCCTGGCAAACATTCTCTACTTTCTGTCTCTATGAGTTTGATTTTATTTAAGATTCCACACTTAAGTGATACTAAGAGAGAAAAAAAAAAAGCTTTGTATAGGTTTTCAAATTTAGTCCTATAAAGATAATATAGACATTACTATCATGAGCATTTTATATATGACGGAAACCAAGGATCAAGGAGAAGCAGTAACTTGCCTAATGTAACACAGGAAGTGCTCAGATAAGACTTAAATTCAGCTTTGTTTGATAACATAGTAGGTGCTTTCATTCATTTCTCCTTTTTAAAAAATACTGTAGCAAATGTTGCTGATGTCCCCCAGATCTCCTTTATCAACTCTGCAGGTAAATTCTGCATTTCTGTGAGCTTATCCTAAGGATTTGCACCCGCAAACTGTTTAGAGGCCCACCTTTGGGTTTTTAGAATTACTTTGATCACGCAAGAAGTCAGAAGTACCTGGGAGTTTAATTTCAAAGGGAGAATCGCGAGGCTCTCCTGAAGGGGTATGAAGGCCAAGCTACAAACTGTGCAGGTTAGTTGTGCACCAGTGCCCCTGTAGCACCAGACCAAAGGCTAATGCAAAGCCTAAAGCCCAGCTTGGCTTCTTCCACTTCTCTTTCCTGCTTCTATAACTTCCTTCTTGGATTCTCCTGGGAGCATTCCCTTAAGAAATAACACACAAATCCTTGTCTTTGTGCCCACTTCTGGGGAATCTAAACAAAGACAATTATGCTTTGATATTAGTCTAAACATAACACCACACATGAGCCCACTTTAATGGAAGGCTACAAGAAATCATAATTGAACACAACTAATGAAGAAACCTTTGCCAACAAAGGTCCATCTAGTCAAGGCTATGGTTTTTCCAGTAGTCATGTATGGATGTGAGAGTTGGACAGTGAAGAAAGCTGAGCCCTGAAGAACTGATGTTTTTGAACTGTGGGGTTGGGGAAAACTTTTGAGAGTTCCTTGGACTGCAAGGAGATCCAACCAGTCCATCCTAAAGGAGATCAGACTTAGGTGTTCATTGGAAGAACTGATGTTGAAGCTGAAACTCCAATACTTTGGCCACCTCATGCGAAGAGTTGACTCATTGGAAAAGACCCTAATCCTGGGAAGGATTGGGGGCAGGAGGAGAGGGGACAACAAAGGTTGAAATGGCTGGATGGCATCACCGACTCAATGGACATGGGTTTGGCTAGACTCCGGGAGTTGGTGATGGACAGGGAGGCCTGGCGTGCTGCGATTCATGGGGTCACAAAGAGTCGGACACAACTGAGCGACTGAACTGAACTGAATGAATGAAGAAACCAGGGAGAGCTGTGGAATCCAAAACTAATGGATATTGTCAGTTACCCACAATCTGAAAATTAATGGGATTATCTCCAGCAATTTGAAAGTCCTGTCAGAAAGAGAAAGTAACAAAGTCTTCTGGTGGCCACAAGGCTGGGATGATCAGACTTTCTTAAAGGGTAAAGTAGAGAGTGGCAAAACAGAACATTCAAGGCTCACAACCCCCAAGGGTCTCAGGTACTTGTAGAGTCTTTGAGGCATGATTTCAAATGTTTTTGATCAGTTTTTAAGTCATACCTGACTCTTTTGCAACCCCATGGACTGTAGCCCACCAAACTCCTTTGTCCATGGGATTTCCTAATACAGCAAGAATACTGGAGTGGGTTGCCATTTCCTTCTTCATCAAGTGCCTTAGATGCCCTTTAATTTCTGATTCATGTTTGAAAGAATAAGAAGACCAATGTGTTTTCAGGGGAAATTATCCTGGGCATTTCCAGTACTGAACAAACTGGAAACAGAAAGCTTGAACTTTCAAAATTCCCACAAGACTCTCAGGCTTGTCATTAGTCTTACCTGAAAGGGCTGGAAAAACAACCTATCTTTTTTTGTTGTTGTTGATATTTGGAAAGTCAAGAATGTCCACATTTAACTCCTTAAAACCATTCCTTGGGTTTTCTGTCCTTGTTCCTAATCATAGGAGGGGCTGAGCTATAATTATGAATGTTATGCTTAATTAGGGCTTCCCTGATAGCTCAGTTGGTAAAGAATCTGCCTGTAATGCAGGAGACCCCAGATTGATTCCTGGGTCAGGAAGATCCACTGGAGAAGGGATAGGCTACCCTCTTCAGTATTATTGGTCTTCTCTTGGGGCTCAGCTGGTAAGGAATACGCCTACAATGCGGGAGACCTGTGTATGCTTAAATTATGGCATGTGGAGTGTATGCTCGGTCATGTCCAACTCTTTGCAACTTCATGGACTGTAGCCCACCAGGCACCTCTTCCATGGGATTCTCCAGACAAGAATACTGGAGTGGGTTGCCATTCCTCCTCCAGAGGATCTTCCTGATCCAGGGACAAAACCTCATCTCTTGCACCTCCTACACTGGCAGGTAGATTCTTTACCACTAGTGTCACCTGGGAAGCCCTCCTAATTCAGATGCTTATTGTGTATTCAGTTTTTCAGTTTTCAAAAGTCATTCATATATTTTGGTTAAAAATCGACTGTAAGATACATGGAAGTACCTGACAAGTACAGCAGATTCTCAGAACCTAGCCCCAGCATTTAAGTCAAGGATTCCAGTGAGAAACTGGGATGACTCAGCAGGGAAAACATGGCCTTTCCGCGTTTATTATTGTTGTTGCCAAGATGGCTAATAATGCAATAATTTGAAGATAATGGGAATGAAAACAAAATTATTCACATCCGTAGAGAGATAATGTTTCACAGGAGAAAGCAAAAATTAGTTCTGTTTCTCTCTCATTCAATTGATCTATTTAACAGAATCATCAGTTAACCTAAAATGCCAATTAGACATAGACTAAAGATTTTTTGTTGAGACACTCTTCTTGGAAATATGCCAATTGGATATGTATTGGATTTTACGTGACATTTTATTGCTACTTCTTTGCTTGTCTAAGATTCCAACCTGGCAAAAGAGATCCCAGGAAATAATTACACTTACACCAAACTGCCTTAAGCATTGAAAGTGATAGCACTAGAACTTGAAGCCCATACAGGCACATGGCTCCAAACAGTAAATGTGGGAGAGCATTAAATGGATAATGCATAACAGCACAATATATTCGGCATATTGTGGATTATTTGCGGCCGTGTGAAACAGGGAGGATGGGAGACATCCTCCATTTCGTAAAATTTAGCTCTATACCTCACCTCACAAGATGAGAAACCAGTGTAGCTTCATGATGGTAAACAGTGCAACCTAGCCTTTGGCTTTCTCACTGACTAAATGCAAACAGGAAATGGATATGAAGATTTAAATTCACGGTACTGATGTTTTGTTGTTCTTGTATAAAATCTGATAAGAGAAATTAAGAAAAGAAAAAGAAATGATAATGCCAGTTATTTTCCAAGACCAATGAATCAAGGAACCAAAATGTCTTCATTTTTTTACAACTATTATGCCTCCCACACTGTGCTTAGTGTAACAGGACAAAACTGCTTTCCAAGCGGAATAGTCTAGCAGAGAAGGCAAGACTATAATATAAGCAAGACAGAAAAAAAAAAAAGACAAAATAGTGGAAAAGAACACAAGACATGCTGAAGTCATCAGAAAATATCTTGAATGGAGGAAGATATAAAGCAAAACCCTTTTAAATCAGATCAGTAAACACACTTGTCTGAAACAATGTTATACAAAAGATGATTACATTTCTGATAGGAAAAGTTGATTGTGCTGGCACCTAGGTACAACAGAGGCAACCCCAACTTTCAACTCCCACATCTTTAATTTAATTTTAATTTCAAGTGGTCCTCTGGAAAATGGGGGATAAATACATCAATTTCTACCTAGTAGTGATGCTGCTGTACTGCTCTTTGTATAGATTTATCTATGTTGCACTTTGAGTTTTGAAAGTCACTTATATGTTATGGTTAAAAATCTAGTGTAAGATACATGGAAGTACCTGACAAGTACAATAGATTTTTAGAACCTGGCCTCAGCATTTAAGTCAAGGATTCCAGTGAGGAATGACGGATGCTTCCCACACTGCCTGTTTCACAGGGCCACAAATTATCCACAGAATGCCAAATATTTTGTGCACCATGCTAGTGAGTGGGTATTGCCCAACTGAGAAGTGAGACTGCTGCTTCCAAGAAAAGCTCTGCAATCTCAACTGCCCTTCATTTTTGCCCAAAACCCTAATCTCAGTTCCTTACTACCTAAGTGAGATAAGGTGAAGGCCAGGAAGAACATACCATGGGGAAAAAATGGGAAAATTTTAAATGTAGTAGCACATAGAGGTCAGGTATACAAACACTGGAGTTAAGGCAGAATTAGATATGAAGAATTACTTCATCATTTATTCAATTTGTAAACTAATACTATGATTCATGATTTTTTAGTATCTGCACATTATTTCAGAGTGCAGCTGTTCTGTAATTAAGTTGTTGTGCCATTGGGACAAGTGACTGACTATAAAGTGGGTATCACAAGGGAGTGTTTTGGGAGAGCTCCGTTTATAGGCACTCACTGTGTTCAGTCATTTACCACTAAGTACAATGCTATAATAAACATCCTTGTACAGATACCTTCAAAAACCTGAAGCTCTTATTTTTGTGGAAGAGATCCAAATAGTGGGTCTTCTGGGAGAAAGGGTTTATGTAGCTTCAAGTTCTAACAGCTGTTACAAAATTGTTTTAAAAAAAAGAAAACTCTATGACAATTTATGTTTATCAGCAATTTAGGAGCATCTTATTTTTACTCAAATTCCTGCCAGCAATAGGTGTTGGCCTCCTTGATTTTTGTTTGCTTTCTACTTTTTGAATATATGCAAAACAAAGAAGATTATGTAACAAGTCCTCAAATGCCCATTGCTCGGTTTCTTCAATTTGGAATATCATACCACCTCTGTAACCGTATATGTTAATTCAAATTATTGATATATCATTTATATCTAGAAAATGCATCTGTTTTAGCGTACAGTTCTATAAACCTTAATGAATGAGTATTGCTGTAACCATCAGCAGTCACACACAGAGCTTTCCATCACATTGCCAAGTTCCCTTTGCTGTTCTATAATCAAACATTGCCCTCATACCCTGAAAGAAAGTGAAGGTGAAAGTTGCTTAGTCGTGTCTGGCTTTTTGTGACCCCATGGACTTATACAGTCCGTGGGATTCTCCAGGCCAGAATACTGGAGTGGGTAGCCTTTCCCTTCTCCAGGGGATCTTCCCAGCCCAGAGATGGAACCCAGGGTTCCTGCATTGCAGGCGGATTCTTTACCAGCTGAGCCACAAAGGAAGACCAAGAATACTGGAGTAGGTAGCCTATCCCTTCTCCAGCAGATCTTCCCGACCCAGGGATGGAACCGGTGTCTCCTGAATTGCAGGTGGATTCTATACCAACCTCACACCCTAGTCCCTAGCAAGCACCGGCATATTTTTCCCCTATATGTTTGCTTTTTCCAGAATATCATATAAATGCAATCATACAGAATGTAGTAGCCCTTTGAATCTGACTTTTGCATTTAGCCTAATACATTTGAGATTTATCCATATCGTTATTTGTATCAGTAGCATGCTCCTTTTTATTGCGGAACAGTATTCATTTGCAAGGGTGTGTCTGAGCTTATTTACCCATTCACAAGTTGAAATTTGAGGTGGCTATTAACATGCCTGAATGAAACATTGATGCCCAAGTGTTCTTGTGAAAATAAGTTTTCATATTTAATTTCATTTTTATCAGAACATATTTTTCAGATTAAAAATTTAGGAATGGAATTACTGGGTTATATTGGTTACTATATATTTATCTTTACAAAAAAATTACAAACCTATTTTCCAGAATGACTAAAACATTTTATATTCCCACCAGCAGTGTATGAGATGTCTAAATTCTCTGTGTTGTCATAAGTACGCGGTACTGTGAGTTTTTATTAAGCCATTCAAATAGAAATTTTCTAATCATGAATGATGTTGAGTATATTTTCATATGCATATTTGTTTTCTTTGTTGAAACATTGCTCAATCTTATTTTTAAACTGGGTAGAATATTTTCATATTATAAATTTTGAGAAGTGTTGTATATTCTAGGTACATACTCATTATTAGGCATGTGTTTTGAAAATATTTTCTTTCAGTTTATGCCTTGTCTTATCTTTCTTTAACAATCTCTTTATTTTATTTTTTAAATTTATACGAGAAAATTGACTTGGCTGCATACAGTTCAGTGAATTTTAACACATTTTTAGGTCCATGTAAAAACCACAATTATCAGTGCATGGAAAGTTCATGCATAGAAACTTCTTTATATTCACCCTATTTTCTCAGTAATAACTCCTAGAAACAACTGGCATGTTTTCCATACCTACAGCTTTATCATTTTTGGATATTATGTAAGTGTAATCCCTCAGCAGTAACCTTTGGATACCAGGTTCTTTCACTCAGTACAATGCCTTCAGGATTCATGCAAGTTGTGTGTATCACAATTCTGATCTGCAATACTGTTGTATATGTGGCTTGGCTGTCATAAACAACACTCATTTACTGCAGATGATTATTCATAATAATAATAGTTAACACTTATATGGTACTCATCTTGTGCCAGGCATTGTTCTAAATAGCTGTATCTTGTTCTTGCATATTAAGTCATTTTGCCTTCAAAACAACATTATGAGGGAAATAATATTGTTATCCATTTTTTACAGCTAAATAAAAGCACAGAGAAATAACTGACTTACTCAAGGTCATAGAACAACTAAAGGACAGAACTGAGACTTGAACCCAGGTCACTTGGCACCAGGGTCTTCATCCTTAAACTCTATTATTGATTTTTAAGTCTGGAGTCCATGCTCAATGGAGAAGTAAACCAGATAATTTAAAGCAAAGAGAAGAAAATACCTCAAGGCACTAAGTTCTTTCACTCTACTGTTTTATTTTATATACTAGAGTTTCCAAATCATTATTTGACACATCAGAAGAAAATATATGGTCTCACTTTTACTGAAGGCTTGAAGATAAACCCACATACATGTACAAACAGAAACACAATATTCTTTAATGATTCAGAAAATGAAATTGGAATTTTAAAGTCTGATTTCTAAAAGTCCATAATCTCCAAAATTCTGAGACTTTGATGCTGGTGCTATCAAAAGATTTCTTCTCTTTTTATTAAAAAAGTTGAAATTGGTAAGATTAGTAACATTGTGTCAATTGAAGTCTCTCATGAAAATGTTGAATACAGTCACATAATTAGGGTGTTAGCAAAGCAGAATAAGCATTAGACAGTGCCAGTAAAACCAAATATTACTATTTTCTCAGTGCCTGCAAACCCAGGCATTTCATGGTAGAATTGTTTTTATCAGTCTCAAGGGGGAAGAAGAAAAAGAAGTCTTAGACAGTGTGTCTGTGCATCTGCAATAGCTGGGATGTCAGTACCCTTGAGGGCGTGCCACATTAGTCAGGGTTCATTCCACCTACAGCATGTGCCAAGGACACACATGTAAAAAAAAAAAAGTCAAATAATAAAAGTTTATTGGGTTGGCCTTTTTAGGCAGATGTCCAATAGCAGAGCTGATACAAAAACATAAACAATAATCTCTTATCTTTCTAGCAGCAAGTACTCATTATAATTATGACCTTAACTTTGTAAATGCTATTGGAATTAAAAGCTGTATTTATCCACGAACCTATGGACACCTTATCTTTGACAAAGGAGGCAAGGATATACAATGGAAAAAAAGACAACCTCTTTAACAAGTGGTGCTGGGAAAACTGGTCAACCACTTGTAAAAGAATGAAACTAGAACACTTTCTAACACCATACACAAAAATAAACTCAAAATGGATTAAAGATCTAAATGTAAGACCAGAAACTATAAAACTCCTAGAGAAGAACATAGGCAAAGCACTCTCCGACATAAATCACAGCAAGATCCTCTATGACCCACCTCCCAGAATATTGGAAATAAAAGCAAAACTAAACAAATGGGACCTAATGAAACTTAAAAGCTTTTGCACAACAAAGGAAACTATAAGCAAGGTGAAAAGACAGCCCTCAGATTGGGAGAAAATAATAGCAAATGAAGCAACAGACAAAGGATTAATCTCAAAAATATACAAGCAACTCCTGCAGCTCAATTCCAGAAAAATAAATGACCCAATCAAAAAATGGGCCAAAGAACTAAACAGACATTTCTCCAAAGAAGACATACAGATGGCTAACAAACACATGAAAAGATGCTCCACATCACTCATTATTAGAGAAATGCAAATCAAAACCACAATGAGGTACCATTACACGCCAGTCAGGATGGCTGCTATCCAAAAGTCTACAAGCAATAAATGCTGGAGAGGGTGTGGAGAAAAGGGAACCCTCTTACACTGTTGGTGGGAATGCAAACTAGTACAGCCGCTATGGAAAACAGTGTGGAGATTTCTTAAAAAACTGGAAATAGAACTGCCATATGACCCAGCAATCCCACTTCTGGGCATACACACTGAGGAAACCAGATCTGAAAGAGACACGTGCACCCCAATGTTCATCGCAGCACTGTTTATAATAGCCAGGACATGGAAGCAACCTAGATGCCCATCAGCAGATGAATGGATAAGGAAGCTGTGGTACATATACACCATGGAATATTACTCAGCCATTAAAAAGAATTCATTTGAACCAGTCCTAATGAGATGGATGAAGCTGGAGCCCATTATACAGAGTGAAGTAAGCCAGAAAGATAAAGAACATTACAGCATACTAACACATATATATGGAATTTAGAAAGGTGATAACGATAACCCTATATGCAAAACAGAAAAAGAGACACAGAAATACAGAACAGACTTTTGAACTTTGTGGGAGAATGTGAGGGTGGGATGTTTCAAAAGAACAGCATGTATACTATCTATGGTGAAACAGATCACCAGCCCAGGTGGGATGCATGAGACAAGTGCTCGGGCCTGGTGCACTGGGAAGACCCAGAGGAATTGGGTGGAGAGGGAAGTGGGAGGGGGGATCGGGATTGGGAATATATGTAAATCCATGGCTGATTCAGATCAATGTATGACAAAACCCACTGGAAAAAAAAATAAAAATAAAAAAAAAAATAAAAGCTGTATTTATGTGTGGACAGCAATTATACTCTTACCCCTGATCCCAAAGCTTAAGAATAATTGTTCTTTTCTTTAAAAGCTGTTTATCTTCATGGCATTTCAAGTCATTATATAATGCATCATTATATTCAACTTATTTTATAATGATTTTCTTTATAATAGAATGAAAGCAAAATCTCCAAAGACCTTAAGTAATCAGCTTGAGGTGAAATATTTTAAAAACCTTAGTGCTAAAAGATCTTCTCAAAGTCATTTCCATATCCATGTAAATCTTCTCACTTATAACCACCTCTATGAGTCTTGGAGGGCAGAGTCAGCAAATGTTTAGAAAATAAATGTTAGAAAACTGCAGTACAGATGGAGATAGAATGATGAAGGAGGACAGTATTATGTTGAAAGCTGCATTTTAATATGAGATTATAAAAAAATTATCTAGCACCAAAAGAGAGAAGAACCGTTGCAAAGTAACCTTGATTTTTATTTCTCTAATATTGTTTTACACATAGGAATAACTTCTACAGGATGGGGAGCAAGAAAAGACCTCATTTTTGAAGGAGAGAACCAACGACTTGTGCGTGAAGTTTATTCCTTGCACAGAATCCAAGGAAGCTACACACTCAGGTTGTATTATCATAGCTTGGAGCTCTTATCAAAGTAACTCCATTGACATTTAAATCTATTTGAAGGAAGGAAGGAAAGAAGCAAAGAAGGAAGGGAGGGAGCAAGAGAAAAAAAGAGGGAGAAAAGGAGGGAAGGAAGGAGGAAAACATTAAATGAGTCTCTAGTCTTAAGATGTCAGCAAACGAAAAGAGAAAAAGTTTTACAATAAATGATATTTATAGCAAATACACATTAATTTAAAAATGTGCTAGAAAAATAATTCTAAAATTTATACAGAAATGTTAAAGACTCAGAATTGCCAAAGCAGTACTGAGGAAAAAGAACAACGCTAGAGGCATAGCCCTCCCAGACTTGAGACAATACTATAAAGCTACAGTAATCAGAGCAGCATGATATTGGCACAAAAACAGACATATGAATCAATGGAACAGAATAGAGTGGTCAGAAATAAATCAACACATCTAAGGTCAATTAATCTCCAACAAGGGAAGCAAGAATATATAATGGAATGGAGACTCAGATATACAAAATGGACTTGTGGACACAGTGGGGGAAGGATAGACTGGGACAAACAGAGGAAGTTGCATCAATATATTTACATTACCATGTGCAAAACAGATAGCTGATGAGAAGTTGCTATACAACACAGGGAACCTGGCATGGCACTCTGTGATGACTTAGAGGGGTGGGGTGGAGGGGAGGGAAGGAAGCTCAAGAGGAGATATGGCTGATGGGTGGTGTGGTATGGCAGAAACCAACACAACATTGTAAAGCAATTTTCCTCCAATTAAAAATAGAAAATAAACAAATACATTAAAAGACACACACACACACAAAGAATATATAATAGAGAAAAAAATTTTCTCTTAAAAAAGGTTGTCCTTATAAAACCACAGGAGAATTTTCTGTATCTAGGTGGTTCTATTAAATACTGAAAGGATGTATGAAAAACAATGAGGTGAGAAAAAAGCTGCATAACAAAGTCCATTGTGAACATAATTGCTCAGCAGGTCCTCTGAGGAATAAATCAAATCATGTCATTTCTCTGCTCCAAAATCTCCAATGGGGTCCCCAGTTTCTCAGAGAAAAAAATGTCCTTGAAGTCTTTAAAATGGGCAACAATGCTCTACACAATCTGATCTTCTGTTAGCTCCTGGTGGCAGCTCTCACTAGTTTTCTCTCTGCTCGTTCAGTTCCAACCAAGTTGGACAGAATACACACCGCTGCCACCTGTTCCCTCTGGCTAGAATGTTCCTCCTACAGACATCCTTGAAGCTCACTCCTTGGCCTTCCTCAGGTCTTAGCTTAAATATCACATCTCATCATGGCATTTCCTGAATCACCTATAATAAATGCGACACCTTCACAAGCCAGAGTTGCTGATCCCTCCTTTTTACTTTTCCATTTCACATTATACACATTGTATAATGCACATTTTATTGTGTTGCCGTCATTCATCATCTGTCTCCAGTCACTGGAACATAAGCTGCAGGAGAGCAGGGGAGTTTTTGTGTGTTTTATTTTTTATTCGCTGTTCTGTCTGCAGCACTTAGAACAGTTACTGAAACAGATTATGCATTTATTAAATATTTGTTGAAACAATGAATGAACATGAAAAGAATCGATATATGTGAAAAGTCCTTTTAAGGTATTTCACATTGAGCGACCAATTATAGATTTGTATCCTAAGTAAACACCATTTATGAGTTAAGTGATACTTCACCCCTAAAGATTTACAGAGATAAGAATACAGGCTGTTCCATGTCATATAGATGAGTATCTGCCTATAAAAAGCATAAACAGAGAATATTTAAGATCCTTTCACTATTCTTCTGCCTTAAGAGAAATGCATGTGTGCTCAGTCGTGTCCAACTCTTTGTGACCCCTTGGAATATAGTCAGCCAGGCTCCCCTGTCCATGGAATTTTCCAGGCAAGAATACTGGAGTGGGTTGCCATTTCCTTCTCCAGCCCTAAGAGAAAGAACAATTGCAAAATAAGTGGATATTGAATACTTTAATGATTATATCTTTTGAAGAGGGTATTTTTGTGCATTAGTATGCAAAGAGATGTCATTAGAGATTGTTTCACTTATATAAGTCCAACACTTACAATGCTATACTGTTTTCTTGCATTATTTAAATTTTCTACCTATATTAATGACATATTCTATTTAGAAAACAGGCATGATTGGAGTTATCAGTATAATATAAACTTAATTATCTTATATTGAGGTCAGTATGATGTAGTAGAAAAGAAAAAACAGGATTTGGAGGCCTACAGACTAGAGATGAAGTTTCAGCTGTACTATTTACTGTTCATCTGGTCTTGAATGAAAAAAATCATTGAACTTCTTTATGTCTTCCATTTTCCTTTCTATAAAATGGGGAAGGCTAGCAATAACATCTACTTTCATGTGGTGGGAATTAAATAAGCTAATATATGTAAAGCATTGTCAGAGTATTTGGGACAGAAGGTCATTAAAACAATAATAACTACAATTAATTAAAGATGCTCTATAATCCAAGCACTCAGGTGACAAGTGCCCTTTGGGCATAATCTCCTTCCATCACAATCCTGTGAGATAGAAACTATTAGGATCCCCATTTCACAGATGAGAAAATCAACTCTAGTTAGGATTAACTTGCCCACAGTTTACTCAGGTAGAAAGCAGCAGAGCTAAGATGTCATCTCTAGTCTTTCTGAGTCCAGAAATAGAAAATACAAACACAAATCTATTCTATATTCCATACACTAGTATACTAATTCCCTTACCTTTGGATTTAAGCAAAACTTACTCTGTCTTGAATTTGCTCCATAAGAGATTTTGTTATAGTAAGACTCCAAAATATTACCCATCTGCTAGCTTGCTGCATTTTCAAATTTCTCCTAATCATCCTCACTAAACAATTTCTCTCAGGCCTTTGGCACCTTTTTTGTTTGTTTGTTTTTTGGTGGAGTAGGGAACAGGGTAAGAAATTCAGAGAGCTCTTTCTTATCCCAATTTTTCTTTACCATCCTTTTCCCCACGCCATCAATATTTAATGGCTTTACCTAGAGGGGTCACCCCTCTGACCTGGTTCATCACTTCGCTTCCTCCTTCCTTAGTCAGTTTTCACTCCATTTATTGACAGCTTACAGGTACAAGGGCTTCCCTGGTGGCTCAGATGGTAAAGCATCTGCCGCAATGCGGGAGACCCTGGTTCCATCCCTGGGTCGGGAAGATCCTCTGGAGAAGGAAATGTCAACCCACTCCAGTACTCTTGCCTGGAAAATTCCATGGACAGAGGAGCCTTGTAGGCTACAGTCCATGGTATCGCAAAGAGTCGGACATGACTGAGCGACTTCACTCACTTACTCCAGGTACAAGGATGCTCAGATATAAAGTTATGTTCTAAAGAGAGGCTCATAGGACCTCCATTTCTACCCAAGCATAGCCACTGATTTCTAAATCCAGCCTCCTGGTGCTTTCCACAACAGGAACAAAATGTTCTAAAACTCAATTCAGTAGTTATAGTGATGATCACAGATGTAAGCTTGCTTGCACTCCAAACAAAGTGGGATAAGGAGAGGGCCTGAGGCATTTTTCAGATGAGAAGCAAAGAACAAACCAAAGGGCTGCAGATATCTAGCACTCCCATTATTAGCTGCAGAAGACAAATATTTGAATCATGACTATTGGATAGAAAATACATATACACACATCCCCCTCACATAAATCCATAAAGCTGAAAATACCCAAAAAATTGTGGTGAGCATTCAAAATGAGACACCAAATGAAAAAAAAAAAAGCAGAGAGGCTGTGTTAGCACATAGTGTATAAACACTGTCTTTTTCTTTTTTGTTTGTTTGTTTTTTTGTTTGTTTTGTTTTGTTTTTTTCATTGTAACTTGTTTTTATTTATTTATTTTTTTAATTAATTTATTTATTTTTTCAGTGGGTTTTGTCATACATTGACATGAATCAGCAATAGATTTACACATATTCCCCATCCCGATCCCCGCTCCCCCCTCCCTCTCCATCCGATTCCTCTGGGTCATCCCAGTGCACCAGGTTCGAGCACTTGTCTCATGCATCCCACCTGGGCTGGTGATCTGTTTCACCATAGATAATATACATGCTGTTCTTTCGCTACATCCCACCCTCACCTTCTCCCACAGAGTTCAAAAGTCTGTTCTGTACTTCTGTGTCTCTTTTTCTGTTTTGCATATAGGGTTGTCGTTATCATCTTTCTAAATTCCATATATATGTGTTAGTATGCTGTAATGTTCTTTATCTTTCTGGCTTACTTCACTCTGTATAAGGGGCTCCAGTTTCATCCATCTCATTAGGACTGGTTCAAATGAATTCTTTTTAACGGCTGAGTAATATTCCATGGTGTATATGTACCACAGCTTCTTTATCCATTCATCTGCTGATGGGCATCTAGGTTGCTTCCATGTCCTGGCTATTATAAACAGTGCTGCGATGAACATTGGGGTGCACGTGTCTCTTTCAGATCTGGTTTCCTCAGTGTGTATGCCCAGAAGTGGGATTGCTGGGTCATATGGCAGTTCTATTTCCAGTTTTTTAAGGAATCTCCACACTGTTTTCCATAGTGGCTGTACTAGTTTGCATTCCCACCAACAATGTAAGAGGGTTCCCTTTTCTCCACACCCTCTCCAGCATTTATTGCTTGTAGACTTTTGGATAGCAGCCATCCTGACTGGTGTGTAATGGTACCTCATTGTGGTTTTGATTTGCATTTCTCTAATAATGAGTGATGTGGAGCACCTTTTCATGTGTTTGTTAGCCATCTGTATGTCTTCTTTGGAGAAATGTCTGTTTAGTTCTTTGGCCCATTTTTTGATTGGGTCATTTATTTTTCTGGAATTGAGCTGCAGGAGTTGCTTGTATATTTTTGAGATTAATCCTTTGTCTGTTTCTTCATTTGCTATTATTTTCTCCCAATCTGAGGGCTGTCTTTTCACCTTACTTATAGTTTCCTTTGTAGTGCAAAAGCTTTTAAGTTTCATTAGATCCCATTTGTTTAGTTTTGCTTTTATTTCCAATATTCTGGGAGGTGGGTCATAGAGGATCTTGCTGTGATTTATGTCGGAGAGTGTTTTGCCTATGTTCTCCTCTAGGAGTTTTATAGTTTCTGGTCTTACATTTAGATCTTTAATCCATTTTGAGTTTATTTTTGTGTATGGTGTTAGAAAGTGTTCTAGTTTCATTCTTTTACAAGTGGTTGACCAGTTTTCCCAGCACCACTTGTTAAAGAGGTTGTCTTTTTTCCATTGTATATCCTTGCCTCCTCTGTCAAAGATAAGGTGTCCATAGGTTCGTGGATTTATCTCTGGGCTTTCTATTCTGTTCCATTGATCTATATTTCTGTCTTTGTGCCAGTACCATACTGTCTTGATGACTGTGGCTTTGTAGTAGAGTCTGAAGTCAGGCAGGTTGATTCCTCCAGTTCCATTCTTCTTTCTCAAGATTACTTTGGCTATTCGAGGTTTTTTGTATTTCCATACAAATTGTGAAGTTCTTTGGTCTAGTTCTGTGAAAAATACCGTTGGTAGCTTGATAGGGATTGCATTGAATCTATAGATTGCTTTGGGTAGAATAGCCATTTTGACAATATTGATTCTTCCAATCCATGAACACGGTATGTTTCTCCATCTGTTTGTGTCCTCTTTGGTTTCTTTCATCAGTGTTTTATAGTTTTCTATGTATAGGTCTTTTGTTTCTTTAGGTAGATATACTCCTAAGTATTTTATTCTTTTTGTTTCAATGGTGAATGGTATTGTTTCCTTAATTTCTCTTTCTGTTTTTTCATTGTTAGTATATAGGAATGCAAGGGATTTCTGTGTGTTAATTTTATATCCTGCAACTTTACTATATTCATTGATTAGTTCTAGTAATTTTCTGGAAGAGTCTTTAGGGTTTTCTATGTAGAGGATCATGTCATCTGCAAACAGTGAGAGTTTCACTTCTTCTTTTCCTATCTGGATTCCTTTTACTTCTTTTTCTGCTCTGATTGCTGTGGCCAAAACTTCCAACACTATGTTGAACAGTAGTGGTGAGAGTGGGCACCCTTGTCTTGTTCCTGATTTCAGGGGAAATGCTTTCAATTTTTCACCATTGAGGGTGATGCTTGCTGTGGGTTTGTCATATATAGCTTTTATTATGTTGAGGTATGTTCCTTCTATTCCTGCTTTTTGGAGAGTTTTCATCATAAATGAGTGTTGAATTTTGTCAAAGGCTTTCTCTGCATCTATTGAGATAATCATATGGTTTTTATCTTTCAATTTGTTAATGTGGTGTATTACATTGATTGATTTGCGGATATTGAAGAATCCTTGCATTCCTGGGATAAAGCCCACTTGGTCGTGGTGTATGATTTTTTTAATATGTTGTTGGATTCTGTTTGCTAGAATTTTGTTAAGGATTTTTGCATCTATGTTCATCAGTGATATTGGCCTGTAGTTTTCTTTTTTTGTGGCATCTTTGTCTGGTTTTGGAATTAGGCTGATGGTGGCCTCATAGAATGAGTTTGGAAGTTTACCTTCTTCTGCAATTTTCTGGAAGAGTTTGAGTAAGATAGGTGTTAGCTCTTCTCTAAATTTTTGGTAGAATTCAGCTGTGAAGCCATCTGGTCCTGGGCTTTTGTTTGCTGGTAGATTTTTGATGACAGTTTCGATTTCCTTGCTTGTGATGGGTCTGTTAAGATCTTCTATTTCTTCCTGGTTCAGTTTTGGAAGGTTATACTTTTCTAAGAATTTGTCCATTTCATCCAAGTTGTCCATTTTATTGGCATAGAGCTGCTGGTAGTAGTCTCTTATGATCTTTTGTATTTCAGTGTTGTCTGTTGTGATCTCTCCATTTTCATTTCTAATTTTGTTAATTTGGTTCTTCTCTCTTTGTTTCTTAATGAGTCTTGCTAATGGTTTGTCAATTTTGTTTATTTTTTCAAAAAACCAGCTTTTAGCTTTGTTGATTTTTGCTATGGTCTCTTTAGTTTCTATTGCATTTATTTCTGCCTTAATTTTTAAGATTTCTTTCCTTCTGCTAACCCTGGGGTTCTTCATTTCTTCCTTCTCTAATTGCTTTAGGTGTAGAGTTAGGTTATTTATTTGGTTTTTTTCTTGTTTCTTGATGTAAGCCTGTAATGCTATGAACCTTCCCCTTAGCACTGCTTTTACAGTGTCCCATAGGTTTTGGGTTGTTGTGTTTTCATTTTCATTCATTTCTATACATATTTTGATTTCTTTTTTGATTTCTTCTATGATTTGTTGGTTATTCAGAAGCGTGTTACTTAGCCTCCATATGTTTGCATTTTTAACAATTTTTTTCCTGTAATTGAGATCTAATCTTACTGCACTGTGGTCAGAAAAGATGACTGGAACGATTTCAATTTTTTTGAATTTTCCAAGACCAGATTTATGGCCCAGGATGTGATCTATTCTGGAGAAGTTTCCGTGTGCACTTGAGAAAAAGGTGAAGTTGATTGTTTTGGGGTGAAATGTCCTATAGATATCAATTAGGTCTAGCTGGTCCATTGTGTCTTTTAAAGTTTGTGTTTCCTTGTTAATTTTCTGTTTAGTTGATCTATCCATAGTTGTGAGTGGGGTATTAAAGTCTCCCACTATTATTGTGTTACTATTAATTTCCTCTTTCATACTTGTTAGTGTTTGCCGTACATATTGCGGTGCTCCTATGTTGGGTGCATATATATTTATAATTGTTATATCTTCTTCTTGGATTGATCCTTTGATCATTATGTAGTGTCCTTCTTTGTCTCTTTTCACAGCTTTTATTTGAAAGTCTATTTTATCTGATATGAGTATTGCGACTCCTGCTTTCTTTTGGTCTCTGTTTGCATGAAATATTTTTTTCCAGCCCTTCACTTTTAGTCTGTATGTGTCTCTTGTTTTGAGGTGGGTCTCTTGTAGACAGCATATATGGTGGTCTTGTTTTTGTATCCATTCAGCCAATCTTTGTCTTTTGGTTGGGGCATTCAACCCATTTACATTTAAGGTAATTATTGATAGGTGTGGTCCCGTTGCCATTTACTTTGTTGTTTTGGGTTCACGTTTATACAACCTTTCTGCATTTCCTATCTAGAGAAGATCCTTTAGCATTTGTTGAAGAGCTGGTTTGGTGGTGCTGAATTCTCTCAGCTTTTGCTTGTCTGTAAAGCTTTTGAATTCTCCTTCATATCTGAATGAGATCCTTGCTGGGTACAGTAATCTAGGTTGTAGGTTATTCTCTTTCATTACTTTCAGTATGTCTTGCCATTCCCTTCTGGCCTGGAGGGTTTCTATTGATAGATCAGCTGTTATCCTTATGGGAATCCCTTTGTGTGTTATTTGTTGTTTCTCCCTTGCTGCTTTTAATATTTGTTCTTTGTGTTTGATCTTTGTTAATTTGATTAATATGTGTCTTGGAGTGTTTTGCCTTGGGTTTATCCTGTTTGGGACTCTCTGGGTTTCTTGGACTTGGGTGGCTATTTCCTTCCCCATTTTAGGGAAGTTTTCAGCTATTATCTCCTCGAGTATTTTCTCATGGCCTTTCTTTTTGTCTTCTTCTTCTTCTGGGACTCCTATGATTCGAATGTTGGGGCGTTTCACATTGTCTCAGAGGTCCCTGAAGTTGTCCTCATTTCTTTTGATCCTTTTTTCTTTTTTCCTCTCTGCTTCATTTATTTCCACCATTTTATCTTCTACCTCACTTATCCTATCTTCTGTCTCCGTTATTCTACTCTTGGTTCCCTCCAGAGTGTTTTTGATCTCATTCATTGCATTATTCATTTTTAATTGACTCTTTTTTATTTCTTCTAGGTCTTTATTAAACATTTCTTGTATCTTTTCAATCTTTGTCTCCAGGCTATTTATCTGTAACTCCATTTTGTTTTCAAGATTTTGGATCATTTTTCTTATCATTATTCTAAATTCTTTTTCAGGTAGATTCCCTATCTCCTCCTCTTTTGTTTGACTTGGTGGGCATTTTTCATGTTCCTTTACCTGTTGGGTATTTCTTTGCCTTTTCATCTTGTTTAGATTGCTGTGTCTGGAGTGGGCTTTCTGTATTCTGGAGGTCTGTGGTTCCTTTTTATTGTGGAGGATTTACCCAGTGGGTGGAGTTAGACGATTGGCTTGTCAAGGTTTCCTGGTTAGGAAAGTTTGCGTCGGTGTTCTGGTGCGTGGAACTTGATTTCTTCTCTCTGGAGAGCAATGGAGTGCTCAGTAATGAGTTTTGAGATGGGTCTATGTGTTAGGTGTGACCTTGGGCAGCCTGTATGTTGACGTTTAGGGCTATGTTCCTGCGTTGCTGGAGAATTTGCTTGGTATGTCTTGCTCTAAAACTTATTGGCTCTTGGGTGGTGGTTGGTTTCAGTGTAGGTATGGAGGCTTTTGGATGGTCACTTATTACTTAAAGTTCCATGTAGTCAGGAGTTTTCTGGTGTTCTCAGGTTTGGGGCTTAAGTCTCCTGCCTCTGGATTTCAGTTTTATTCTTCCTGTAGTCTCAGGACTTCTCCAACTATACAGCACTGATAATAAAACTTCTAGGTTAATGGCGAAAAGATTCTCCCCCATGAGGGACACCCAGAGAGGTTCACAGAGTTACATGAAGAAGAGGAGAGGGAGGAGGGGGATAGTGTTGAGCAGGAGGAGAAAAAGGGGGACTCAAGAGGAGAGAGACAGATCTACGCAGTTGTCTGTTCCCAGAATGTTCTCCGTAGCCCAGACACCCACCAGGATTCACAGAATTGGATTGGGAAGAGAAGGGGAAAGGAGGAAATAGAGGTGTTCTGAGGTAGAAAACAGAGAGTCAAGATTGGGAGAGAAAAATCAATACACTCCTGAATAAAAATGGGCACTGAATATTGGATTCTTAAATGTTCACAATTTATATCATATATTGAAAAACAAAAATTAAAAATCTAGAGTAGAGATTAGACTCTTAAAAATACTATATTAAAAACAAAAACCAAAACACACACAAAAAAATTTTTTTAAATATATATGAAGTTCAGTTTAAAAAATAGGGCTTCTCTTTTTTTTTTTTTTTGGTAAGGTTATAGTGTATTGAAAATGAAAATTAAGGAGTATTAGAGGAGTACTAGAGGACTTTAAAAGAAATAAGAGAAAAAGAAAAATAGAAAAGAGAAAAAGGAGGAAAAAAAAGAAAGAGAAAAAAAAAAAAAGAATTTTCCCTAATTAAAAAAATCGTAAAAATCTATGAAAATGAAAGTTAAGGAATGATGGGGGAGTAATAGGGAATTTTAAAGGAAAATAAAAGAGAAAAAATAAAAAAGAAAAAATTTTAAAAAAAAGTAAAAATATATCTAGGAATTTCTCTGGAGCTGTTGCGGTCAGTGTCGGTTCGGCTCAGTTTCAGATATCTCCTCGTTCCAGCTTACAGATCTCGATATCTACAGGGCCCTTCCGGTGAAGTCGGTGTTTTCTACAGGGATTTTAATCTGTTGCACCGCTCTCTTCTGAAGCGGTTCCCTTTGTTTATTTGGCTTCTGTTTGCCGGTCTCTTCAGAGCCTCATTTCCGCCCTGACACAGGCGGGCGGAGGTGGACTCTTATTCAGGTAGCTAGTTCTGTCGCACTGCTGGGAGGGGCTGGCGCTGCGGGGATGGGCTGGCGCTGTCGGGAGAGGCTGGCGCTGGTTTCTCGGTCTGCGCTGCTCAGAATCCCGGCCACTCCTCATGGAGCGCGCCCGCGCGCAGCTCCAGCCCTCGGGTGATCCACAAGAGCGCGGAACAAAAGGCTGAGTCCGCTCTTGTGCCTTCCCCGTCAGAGCGTTCCAGGCAGCCAGAAGCTTGACCAGCGCACTCTCTCCGGGTGCGGCGCACCCTCTCCCACGGTCCCAATCTCGGTTTCTGCCGGGGCCAGTCGGGTGTGTGCGCCTTCTCAGAACTCAGCTTCTGCTGATGTAGCTGTCGCCGTCACCGTCGCAGGTCTGGAAGAGGCGCCGCATCCTCTCCTCCTCGCCGGTGCTCGACGTGTCACTGCAACACTGTCTTTTTCAAAGAGCTCCATATATTCTTTGAAACTACACACAGCAAAAAAAAAAAAAAAAACTATAGGTAGCCCAGACATGGTTAAAATCAGAAAGAAAAAGGAAAAGCTAAGAGAAAAGACAGGGGTAACCAAGGGACATAGCCCCAAACCAAAGAATGTCCTAAGTACAGAGCTAATTAAGCTCCTACTAGCTGTCAGATGGGCTTCCCAGGGGGCTCAGTGGTAAAGAATCTGCCTGTCAAGCAGGTTTGATGACTGGGTTGGGAAGATCCCCTGGAGAAGGAAATGACAACCCACTTGCCTGGGAAATCCCATGGACAGAGGAGACTGGCAAGCTACAGTTCATGAGGTTGCAAAGAGTCAGACAACAGCAACAAAGCTGACGGATACAGTTGATACTCTGTGTTCGTTATCTTAAAACAACTCTCTAAGAGAGGAATGTCGACTAAAAAAGGATGTACAACTTGAGAGTTGTGAGTTAAGTTTTATTTGGGGCAAATGAGGACTGCAGCCCAGGAGGTAGCACCTCAAATAGCTCTGAGAGACTGCTCCAAAGCACCAATGGGGGGAAGCCAATATATAAGGTTTTGGTGAAGAAGGAGTTCAGTACCATGAAGCACTCAATTTACAAAAGGTTTTTTTGTTAGCCATGAGAGTCTGATGTCACCATGAAGGGATTTAGTGCTTCTCTAAATGTGAGGAGATGCAAGGGTTGAGATCATAAAATCTGTTCCTAAAACCATCCAACTATCTAAAGACCTGTCCCACCAGATTCCCTGGAGCACAGAGTGCCTCACTCCATCCTGAACTCCCTCAGGGACTGTTGAAGGTCAACAGCTATAGCAGCATGGAGTTCAATCTCCATAGGGGCAGATGGCAAGTGCATTTGTTGTTCAATCATTGGCAATGCTCTTGGTAAGTTTCAGTTTGTAGTTGACAGGAATTATTGTCCACTTCATAGAGATTAGAAAATTGTTGTGCAAACTATTACTTATACATTATTTCTAGTCACAGGATTCAAACCTGGATCTAAATAAGGCCATTCTTTCAAACACACTGTTGCCTTCTTAAGAAACATTTGTGACCCTGCTTCTTTCTTGGAATTACTGTTTGAGCCTCCCAGTTCTGATGGGAGAAAGGAGGGCTCCCACTCACTCCAGGGAGAGGCAGCCACAGGCAGCAACCTGGAAAGCATGAATGGTCCAGTGAGTTGTTTTCAACCACTTTGCTCTTTATAGCCTCATAATGTTTAGCTACCATGATTCCCGGAACTGGGAATCCATTTAAATATGCAATGGAGCTTTATTTTTATTTTACTTCTGTTGGCCCCATCAGCACACTCTGCATTATAAAGCAATAAGGCAAATATCATATTTAGTAGGCTTCTGAGTATTTGAAAATGTCTTTGTTGGCAGGACAATCTAACTAGAGCAAGGAGAGAAAAAGATATTTTCTGTGACGACTCCAAATCTCTCCCTAGAATGGGTTGGAAAACAATGATTGTTTGGGGCTTTTGGGAATTATTGGAGAATGAAAAAAAAAAATCTGTTGATTAGTCATACAATTCAGCCAAATTGGAACCCTTCTGATAGAGAAAGGGGATGCTATTAGGACAGGTTGGATCAAAGAAGGATTAAACTAGTAATTTCCTGGATAAACAAAAATTTTTGTCATGCTGGTTATTGGTAATTTTGCCTCTAATGAAACATTAAGAGTTTTCAGCCAAATGTAAGAAGTTAGAATTCATCTGGGCAACATTATTTGGAGACCTTTAGCTTGCTCAAAAGAAAATGATTGCTCAAATCTGGAGCAAACAAACTCTGGGTGTCTGTGTATTATGTGAATAATAATTTTAAAAATAGCCATTGTAGTTGACTCAAATCCTTCCAACCCTGCACAAGTGACAAAAATATGTAAAAGATCTTTCTTTATGAAAAAAGGTAACCCCAGTGCAAGCTTTCCCATCTCTTTGATTGTTTTAATAAGCCTAAGAACTGTGCATAAAAAATGAAAGAAGTGGGTTACCTATGTGAACATACTTCGGACACATGGAAAAGACCTACCGAGCTGAAGCAAGAAAGTCATCCTTCTCTGGTATTTAAAATATCTAAACCAAGGAGTCAAAACTTTCATTCAACTTTGAGATAGAAGACTTAAAATGAAAACCCCTAAGAAGATGAAAACATTTACTGAATTTTGTCAAATAATAATCTCTATCATGTCTGCAAAGAATAAACAGCTTTACTTGGGATCTTAAGAACTCCAGTTCAGGAGAAACAGATTCAGGTCAAACCAAAAGAGTGTTCTAGGAAAGAGAAAGATGCAGTGATTTATAAAGACAAAAGCCACAAATTTGTTAAAGTTGGCTGGCAAGAATTATGATTGACTCTAACACAAGAAAAGAATTATTTGTCCTTATGGAGTAGCCTGGATAAGGCAATGGCACTCCACTCCTGTACTCTTGCCTGGAAAATCCCATGGATGGAGGAGCCTGGTAGGCTGCAGTCCATCGGGTCGCTATGAGTTAGATACGACTGAGCGGCTTCACTTTCACTTCTCACTTTCACACATTGGAGAAGGAAATGGCAACCCACTCCAGTGTTCTTGCCTTGAGAATCTCAGGGACGGGGGAGTCTGGTGGGCTGCCGTCTATGGGGTCGCACAGGGTCGGAAACGACTGAAGTGACTTAGCAGCAGCAGCAGCATGGAGTAGCCTAACACCAGCCACTTAGGGTAAGGGTCCAGTAAGCATCTTAAGAGTCTGGAATATTGTGCACGTGCTCTTTCTGGAGCCTGTGTTAAGACAGTAAATGGTTAAAAGTCAGATTTTATTAGAGCTGAGGCATACATGCCACACTTCCTCCATGGCCTCCAGCTCCATTTTGGAGAGCTCTCTTATCAATATCGACTCCATTTTGACTTTCACAATTGTGTGGTTGGATGTAAACATCTGAGACAATGTCTCTTCTGACAATAAATTTTAATTGTGGGAGTGTCATGAAAAAATAAAGTGGACAATGTGGACAAAACACAGACTTTATGATTAGGCAGAAAATAATAGAAATTTGGGGCTGGCTCTGAATTAGCTGTAAAATCTAGGGAAGTCTCTTAAACCTTCCTTAGCTGGGAAGAGAGAATGATTAACAATGCATCCAGTAGAGTTCAAGGTGTATAGTGGTGATAATTCCTGGGAGAAAGCAGCAGGATCCTGAGGGCTGAGGGGAGGAGGGATATAGAACTGCGAAGGAGGCACAGGAGAGGGAGAGCCTGGGAATACTGTACAATCAATTTTTTATCCCCGTCTTTTCATGTCCAGCCCTGGATGGGGCACTAGACCCCTCAACAAGCCTTAGAGCTCTTGGTGGTCTCACAGTTTGGCTGAAAGAAACTTAATCCAATTAAAATTGTCTTAGTTGGGAAGGAGGAGCCAAGATGGCAGAGGAGTAGGACGGGGAGACCACTTTCTCTCCCACAAATTCATCAAAAGAATAACTGAACCCAGAGCAAACTTCACAAAACAACTTCTGATCGCTAGCTGAGGTCATCAGGCGCCCAGAAAAGCAGCCCATTGTCTTCAAAAGGAGGTAGGACAAAATATAAAAGATAAAAAGTGAGACAAAAGAGCTAAGGATGGAGATCCGTCCCGGGAAGGGAGTCTTAGGCGGCATTGCTTGGGGTAGGGTCCGGGCCTGAGTGCCCTGAGGACAATCGGAGGGAGCTTCTGTGAGTTGCCAACTTGAACTGTGGGAGACCAAAAGAGAGAAAATTAACTGGCCCGAACACACTGCCGGCCGTTCGCAGAACAAAGGGACCGAGAAAGTCCAGAGAAGAGCTCGCAGGCTGCGGACCGGCCCAGCCCCGCCGGAGGCAGGAGGCAGGGGGGAGGGGAAGGTCGTGGGAGACACAGGGGCAGGCACCCGACCGGCGCGGGCGGGGACTGGGGTTGGGGACGCGGAGGGCAGAAGGCGCACGCACCCGACTGGCGCCAGCGGAAACTGAGACTGGGTCCGCGGAAGGGAGTGGGCGCGCCACACCTGGGGAGAGTGCGCCATCAAGCCCCTGGCTGCCTGGACCGCTCTGACGGGGAAGGCACAGAGAGCAGGCGCAGCTTTTTGTTCCGCGCTTTTGTGGAACACCTGAGGGCTAGAACCTCGCGCAGCGCGGGGCGCGCTCCATATAGAGCAGCCGGGAGCTTGAGCAGCACAGACGGAGAAAGCAGCGTCAGCCCCTCCTGGCAGCGCCAGCCCGTCCCCGGAGCGCCAGCCCCTCCCCGCAGAGCGACGGAACTAGCTACCTGAATAAGAGTCCACCTCCACCCGCCTGTGTCAGGGCGGAAATGAGGCTCTGAAGAGACCGGCAAACAGAAGCCAAATAAACAAAGGGAACCACTTCAGAAGGGACTGGTGCACTGACTACACCGGAAGGGGCCTGTAGATATCAAGAAGTGTAAGCTGGAACGAGGAGCTATCTGAAACTGAGCCGAACCCACACTGACCGCAACAGCTCCAGAGAAATTCCTAGATATATTTTTACTTTTTTTTTTTTTTAAGTAAGAAAAAAGAAAAAAAATTTTTTTAATTTTTTTATTTTATCTTTTTTATTTTTTCTCTTTTATTTTCCTTTAAAATTCCCTATCACTCCCCCATTACTCCTTAACTTTCATTTTCATAGATTTTTACGATTTTTTTTAATTAGGGAAAAAAAAATTTTTTTTCTTTCTTTTTTTTCTGCTTTTTCTTTTTTTTTTCTTCTTTTCTTTCTTTCCTTTTTCTCTTCTATTTTCTATTTTTCTTTTTCTCTTATTTCTTTTAAAGTGCTCTAGTACTCCTCTACTACTCCTTAATTTTCATTTTCAATACACTATAACCTTACAAAAAAAAAAAAAGAAGAGAAGCCCTATTTTTAAACCAAAGATTATTCTCTCCCAATCTTGACTCTCTGTTTTCTACCTCAGAACACCTCTATTTCCTCCTTTCCCGTTCGCTTCCCAATCCAATTCTGTGAATCCTGGTGGGTGTCTGGGCTACGGAGAACATTCTGGGAACAGACAACTGCGTAGATCTGTCTCTCTCCTCTTGAGTCCCCCTTTTTCTCCTCCTGCTCATCTCTATCTCCCTCCTCCCTCTCCTCTTCTTCATGTAACTCTGTGAACCTCTCTGGGTGTCCCTCACGGGGGAGAATCTTTTCGCCATTAACCTAGAAGTTTGATTATCAGTGCTGTATAGTTGGAGAAATCCTGAGACTACAGGAAGAATAAAACTGAAATCCAGAGGCAGGAGACTTAAGCCCCAAACCTGAGAACACCAGAAAACTCCTGACTACATGGAACTTTAAGTAATAAGTGACCATCCAAAAGCCTCCATACCTACACTGAAACCAACCACCACCCAAGAGCCAATAAGTTTCAGAGCAAGACATACCAAGCAAATTCTCCAGCAACGCAGGAACATAGCCCTAAACGTCAACATACAGGCTGCCCAAGGTCACACCTAACACATAGACCCATCTCAAAACTCATTACTGGGCACTCCATTGCTCTCCAGAGAGAAGAAATCAAGTTCCACGCACCAGAACACTGACACAAGCTTCCCTAACTAGGAAACCTTAACAAGCCAATCGTCTAACCACACCCACTGGGTAAATCTTCCACAATAAAAAGGAACCACAGACCTCCAGAATACAGAAAGCCCACTCCAGACACAGCAATCTAAACAAGATGAAAAGGCAGAGAAATACCCAACAGGTAAAGGAACATGAAAAATGCCCACCAAGTCAAACAAAAGAGGAGGAGATAGGGAATCTACCTGAAAAAGAATTTAGAATAATGATAAGAAAAATGATCCAAAATCTTGAAAACAAAATGGAGTTACAGATAAATAGCCTGGAGACAAAGATTGAAAAGATACAAGAAATGTTTAATAAAGACCTAGAAGAAATAAAAAAGAGTCAATTAAAAATGAATAATGCAATGAATGAGATCAAAAACACTCTGGAGGGAACCAAGAGTAGAATAACAGAGACAGAAGATAGGATAAGTGAGGTAGAAGATAAAATGGTGGAAATAAGTGAAGCAGAGAGGAGAAAAGAAAAAAGGATCAAAAGAAATGAGGACAACCTCAGGGACCTCTGGGACAATGTGAAACGCCCCAACATTCGAATCATAGGAGTCCCAGAAGAAGAAGACAAAAAGAAAGGCCATGAGAAAATACTCGAGGAGATAATAGCTGAAAACTTCTCCAAAATTGGGAAGGAAATAGCCACCCAAGTCCAAGAAACCCAGAGAGTCCCAAACAGGATAAACCCAAGGTGAAACACCCCAAGACACATATTAATCAAATTAACAAAGATCAAACACAAAGAACAAATATTAAAAGCAGCAAGGGAGAAACAACAAATAACACACAAAGGGATTCCCATAAGGATAACAGCTGATCTATCAATAGAAACCCTCCAGGCCAGAAGGGAATGGCAGGACATACTGAAAGTAATGAAAGAGAATAACCTACAACCTAGATTACTGTACCCAGCAAGGATCTCATTCAGATATGAAGGAGAATTCAAAAGCTTTACAGACAAGCAAAAGCTGAGAGAATTCAGCACCACCAAACCAGCTCTTCAACAAATGCTAAAGGATCTTCTCTAGACAGGAAATGCAGAAAGGTTGTATAAATGTGAACCCAAAACAACAAAGTAAAGGGCAACGGGACCACACCTATCAATAATTACCTTAAATGTAAATGAGTTGAATGCCCCAACCAAAAGACAAAGATTGGCTGAATGGATACAAAAACAAGACCCCTATATATGCTGTCTACAAGAGACCCACCTCAAAACAAGAGACACATACAGACTAAAGTGAAGGGCTGGAAAAAAATATTTCATGCAAACGGAGACCAAAAGAAAGCAGGAGTCGCAATACTCATATCAGATAAAATAGACTTTCAAATAAAGGATGTGAAAAGAGACAAAGAAGGACACTACATAATGATCAAAGGATCAATCAAAGAAGAAGATATAACAATTATAAATATATATGCACCCAACATAGGAGCACCGCAATATGTACGGCAAACACTAACAAGTATGAAAGAGGAAATTAATAGTAACACAATAATAGTGGGAGACTTTAATACCCCACTCACATCTATGGATAGATCAACTAAACAGAAAATTAACAAGGAAACACAAACCTTAAATGACACAATGGACCAGCTAGACCTAATTGATATCTATAGGACATTTCACCCCAAAACAATCAACTTCACCTTTTTCTCAAGTGCACACAGAACCTTCTCCAGAATAGATCACATCCTGGGCCATAAATCTGGTCTTGGAAAATTCAAAAAAATTGAAATCATTCCAGTTATCTTTTCTGACCACAGTGCAGTAAGATTAGATCTCAATTACAGGAAAAAAATTGTTAAAAATGCAAACATATGGAGGCTAAATAACACGCTTCTGAATAACCAACAAATCATAGAAGAAATCAAAAAAGAAATCAAAATATGTATAGAAATGAATGAAAATGAAAACACAACAACCCAAAACCTATGGGACACTGTAAAAGCAGTGCTAAGGGGAAGGTTCATAGCATTACAGGCTTACATCAAGAAACAAGAAAAAAACCAAATAAATAACCTAACTCTACACCTAAAGCAATTAGAGAAGGAAGAAATGAAGAACACCAGGGTTAGCAGAAGGAAAGAAATCTTAAAAATCAGGGCAGAAATAAATGCAATAGAAACTAAAGAGACCATAGCAAAAATCAACAAAACTAAAAGCTGGTTTTTTGAAAAAATGAACAAAATTGACAAACCATTAGCAAGACTCATTAAGAAACAAAGAGAGAAGAACCAAATTAACAAAATTAGAAATGAAAATGGAGAGATCACAACAAACAACACTGAAATACAAAAGATCATAAGAGACTACTACCAGCAGCTCTATGCCAATAAAATGGACAACTTGGATGAAATGGACAAATTCTTAGAAAAGTATAACCTTCCAAAACTGAACCAGGAAGAAATAGAAGATCTTAACAGACCCATCACAAGCAAGGAAATCGAAACTGTCATCAAAAATCTACCAGCAAACAAAAGCCCAGGACCAGATGGCTTCACAGCTGAATTCTACCAAAAATTTAGAGAAGAGCTAACACCTATCTTACTCAAACTCTTCCAGAAAATTGCAGATGAAGGTAAGCTTCCAAACTCATTCTATGAGGCCACCATCACCCTAATTCCAAAACCTGACAAAGATGCCACAAAAAGAAAACTACAGGCCAATATCACTGATGAACATAGATGCAAAAATCCTTAACAAAATTCTAGCAAACAGAATCCAACAACATATTAAAAAAAATCATACACCATGACCAAGTGGGCTTTATCCCAGGAATGCAAGGATTCTTTAATATCCGCAAATCAATCAATGTAATACACCACATTAACAAATTGAAAGATAAAAACCATATGATTATCTCAATAGATGCAGAGAAAGCCTTTGACAAAATTCAACACTCATTTATGATTAAAACTCTCCAGAAAGCAGGAATAGAAGGAACATACCTCAACATAATAAAAGCTATATATGACAAACCCACAGCAAGCATCACCCTCAATGGTGAAAAATTGAAGGCATTTACCCTGAAATCAGGAACAAGACAAGGGTGCCCACTCTCACCACTACTATTCAACATAGTGTTGGAAGTTTTGGCCACAGCAATCAGAGCAGAAAAAGAAGTAAAAGGAATCCAGATAGGAAAAGAAGAAGTAAAACTCTCACTGTTTGCAGATGACATGATCCTCTACATAGAAAACCCTAAAGACTCCACCAGAAAATTACTAGAACTAATCAATGAATATAGTAAAGTTGCAGGATATAAAATTAACACACAGAAATCCCTTGCATTCCTATATACTAACAATGAAAAAACAGAAAGAGAAATTAAGGAAACAATACCATTCACCATTGAAACAAAAAGAATAAAATACTTATGAGTATATCTACCTAAAGAAACAAAAGACCTATACATAGAAAACTATAAAACACTGATGAAAGAAATCAAAGAGGACACAAACAAATGGAGAAACATACCATGCTCATGGATTGGAAGAATCAATATTGTCAAAATGGCTATTCTACCCAAAGCAATCTATAGATTCAATGCAATCCCTATCAAGCTACCAACGGTATTTTTCACAGAACTAGAACAAAGAATTTCACAATTTGTATGGAAATACAAAAAACCTCGAATAGCCAAAATAATCTTGAGAAAGAAGAATGGAACTGGAGGAATCAACCTGCCTGACTTCAGACTCTACTACAAAGCCACGGTCATAAAGACAGTATGGTACTGGCACAAAGACAGAAATATAGACCAATGGAACAGAATAGAAAGCCCAGAGATAAATCCACGAACCTATGGACACCTTATCTTCGACAAAGGAGGCAAGGATATACAATGGAAAAAAGACAACCTCTTTAACAAGTGGTGCTGGGAAAGCTGGTCAACCACTTGTAAAAGAATGAAACTAGAACACTTTCTAACACCATACACAAAAATAAACTCAAAATGAATTAAAGATCTAAATGTAAAACCAGAAACTATAAAACTCCTAGAGAAGAACATAGGCAAAACACTCTCCGACATAAATCACAGCAAGATCCTCTATGACCCACCTCCCAGAATATTGGAAATAAAAGCAAAAGTAAACAAATGGGACCTAATGAAACTTAAAAGCTTTTGCACTACAAAGGAAACTATAAGCAAGGTGAAAAGACAGCCGTCAGATTGGGAGAAAATAATAGCAAATGAAGAAACAGACAAAGGATTAATCTCAAAAATATACAAGCAACTCTTGAAGCTCAATTCCAGAAAAATAAATGACCCAATCAAAACATGGGCCAAAGAACTAAACAGACATTTCTCCAAAGAAGACATACAGATGGCTAACAAACACATGAAAAGATGCTCCACATCACTCATTATCAGAGAAATGCAAATCAAAACCACAATGAGGTACCATTACACGCCAGTCAGGATGGCTGCTATCCAAAAGTCTACAAGCAATAAATGCTGGAGAGGCTGTGGAGAAAAGGGAACCCTCTTACACTGTTGGTGGGAATGCAAACTAGTACAGCCGCTATGGAGAACAGTGTGGAGATTTCTTAAAAAACTGGAAATAGAACTGCCATATGACCCAGCAATCCCACTTCTGGGCATACACACTGAGGAAACCAGATCTGAAAGAGACACGTGCACCCCAATGTTCATTGCAGCACTGTTTATAATAGCCAGGACATGGAAGCAACCTAGATGCCCATCAGCAGATGAATGGATAAGGAAGCTGTGGTACATATACACCATGGAATATTACTCAGCCATTAAAAAGAATTCATTTGAATCAGTCCTAATGAGATGGATGAAACTGGAGCCCATTATACAGAGTGAAGTAAGCCAGAAAGATAAAGAACATTACAGCATACTAACACATATATATGGAATTTAGAAAGATGGTAACGACAACCCTATATGCAAAACAGAAAAAGAGACACAGAAATACAGAACAGACTTTTGAACTCTTTGGGAGAAGGTGAGGGTGGGATGTTTCAAAAGAACAGCATGTATACCATCTATGGTGAAACAGGTCACCAGCCCAGGTGGGATGCATGAGACAAGTGCTCGGGCCTGGTGCACTGGGAAGACCCAGAGGAATCGGGTGCAAAGGGAGGTGGGAGAGGGGATCGGGATGGGGAATACGTGTAAATCTATGGCTGATTCATATCAATGTATGACAAAACCCACTGAAATATTGTGAAATAATTAGCCTCCAACTAATAAAAAAATAATAATAATAATAATAAAATAAAAATAAAAAAAAGAAATGTCAACGTATGTACTAACACATTATTTGAAAAGGCAACTTTTTTATTCTCTTTCCCATTTTGGTATCAAATACAGTATGGATAAGTTTTTATACAGGCTGGTAAAATTAAAGGTTTGCAGTGAAAAAAAATAAAATAGAATAAAAATAAAATTGTCCTAGTTGGCTTCATTGTCACTCTGTGACAGCCATCTTCCTTTCCTCCTGTTGGGTTTTTCATATTTATCTTCATTAACTTTATCATGAATGCACACACAAGGTGTTCTTGGTTGAAGACGGATTTTTTATTAATTACTTCGCAGTAAGTAATGTGTGCTGCCTCTCCCTTCCCCACTTCTTACCCCAGTCCCTATACCTGGGGTGACAAAATGAGAGCCAGTGAATGTTTTTTCTTACATAAGTAGTCAGACTTTCCACAGGAGAAGGAGAAGAAACAAATGATTTTTTCTTGATTTATGAGAGAGGATGAAGTTGTAACCCTCCCCTCCTGAAAGGGTCTGCTTGGAAATGTAATGGGTTTGATTTCCAACTCTAACTGTTTCAAATATAAAGAAAAACTCTCTAGGAGACAGACAGCTACAAAACTCTTGGATTTTGTCAACTAAAAATGTCTCCAAATCCCCAGGCCTCATGCTTTCTTAAAATGTAGGACTTAGGAAGAGAGGTCCCCGGCTTACCCTGTACCTGCAGAGATAACCTAGGTGCCTATATGTGAATGAAATCTTCTGGACTTTGTCTCCATAAGAAAAGTTTTAAATGAATAGCTACAAATGTAATCATTGTGATATAAGAAAATGTTTAAAGGAAAAGTGAAAGCAAACATTTTCTAATTTCATAGTATATATGTTTCTGTGGCTCAGGAGGCCTTAGAGAGAAACACACAAATTCAGGGAAATTCTATTTCCCAACACCTCCTTTCTTTACACTTTAATTATTTGCCAATATTAGAGACTTCCTCTGGCAGAAGTATTCTGGTACTAATCCAAAAACAGGGAGAGACAAGTTTTCTTCCATTGCCATGGAAGACAAATTAGAAGATCAGTTGTCTGTGAAATCAAAGATAAAGTTGGGATTCAAGAGTGGATAAAACAGCTATTTACGAGAGACTCCTACTGGTCAAATGTAGAGCAAAGCATAAATTCTATCCCAAAGTAATCAAGGGGCATATACAATCTTATCCTCTTTTCTTAAAATGTATCTATGTCATTCCAGAGAATTCTAAAACAGCTTTCATTATTATGATCTATTAAATAATAATGATGGTACAATGGTTAAGAATTTGTGTTTTGGAATCAGAGAATCCAAGTTCAAAATAGAATATCAACCATTCCCTAGCTGAATGATACTGAGAAAATCACTAAACTTCTGTAACAATCGGCAAAATATTCTTAAAAGAATGAAATAACAATTTTTTATAGTGAGGACTAAGCCAGATACTGAGTGAAAAAAATTTAGCACACTATGTGGAGCATATTAAGAATAAAATTTTTGTCATTGTCATTAACATTTGACATGTAGGGGTTAAGAGTCAAGGGGATTGAACATAGATGGATGATACTTATCTAGTGAGCACAGATTAGAACCAAAAAAAAAAGAAAAAAAAATTTTTTCCCTAATTTCTGGATTTTATTCATCTTGTCTCCATTAAAGAAAATTTAAACCATTTCTGTGCCTAGTCATTCTACAGGATCTTCTTAAAACAACATTTAAATAGCTCAACTCTTCTCCTTACCTTTGAAAAATAAAGAGTTTGGATTCTGGCTTCAGCTTTGACATGTAAAGAGTTTGGAAGATATCACTCTCATACTTGTCAGGTGGGGAACAAACAAAATCAACCAGTTTTCTTAGCTCCATCAAAATACTGAAGTCACAAGGCAAATGGCCACCCTAGAAAATCTGGAGAGACACAGCTTCTGGGATCCACTTACCCGGAGCACAAGCTTGTGGAGCCATAAACTGGTAAGAACATGTAAGTGGTAACTTTGACAAAATGCTGGAACTTAAGAATGGACTAATTTTGAAATGAGAAACTCCTTGTGGATTCAGTCTTAGGGGAGTTCATAGGTTTTTCCACCAGAAACCTCACAGATTTCTCACGGTGAGGATCTAAGAAAGATTCCTTCTTGACTCAGGCAAGAGACAGGAAAGTGTAACCATTATGCAATACATGCAGGACATACTTCATAACAAAACTTAATGTCCAGGAAAAAAGATTTTGCCACAGTGTGCAATTCTGAAACCTAATCTCAAGTGGGGAAAAGGAATCCCTCCTCCTGTAACTTTCTTACACTCTTCTTATCTCATATAAAAGAGGAAAAAACTCAATCAACAGGAAAAATACATTCAAATAAGTACAGAAAAACTGCAACCAGAGGCTATACCACTGGATACCAGCATAGAAGCCTTTGGAAGGTCACAGCCCTGAGACATTCACCCACTAAAAGACTGAGAATTAACCTGAGGCTATACACTATCAGTTCAGTTCAGTTCAGTCACTCAGTTCTGCCCCACTCTTTGCGACCCCATGAGCCGCAGCACGCCAGGCCTCCCTGTCCATGACCAACTCCTGGAGTTTACCCAAATTCATGCCCATTGAGTCGGTGATGCCATCCAACCAATTCATCCTGTCATCTCCCTCTCCTCCTGTCCTCAATCTTTCCCAGCATCAGGATCTTTTCAAATGAGTCAGCTCAGCATCAGGTGGCCAAAGTATTGGAATTTCAGCTTCAACATCAGTACTTCCAGTGAACACCCAGGACTGATCTCCTTTAGGATGGACTGGTTGGATCTCCTTGCAGTCCAAGGGACTCTCAAGAGTCTTCTCCAACACCACAGTTCAAAAGCACCAATTCTTTGGTGCTCAGCTTTCTTTATAGTCCAACTCTCACATCCATTTCAGCAACCTCACATATTGCTGAAGCCTGGCTTGGAGAATTTTGAGCATTACTTTACTAGCGTGTGAGATGAGTGCAATTGTGCAATAGCTTGAGCATTCTTTGGGATTGCCTTTCTTTGGGATTGCAATGAAAACTGACCTTTTCTAGTCCTGTGACCACTGCTGAGTTTTCCAAATTTGCTGACATATTGAGTGCAGCACTTTCACAGCATCATCTTTCAGGATTTGAAATAGCTCAACTGGAATTCCATCACCTCCACTAGCTTTGTTCATAGTGAAGCTTCCTAAGGCCCACTTGACTTCACATTCCAGGATGTCTGGCTCTAGGTGAGTGATCACACCATCGTGATTATCTGGGTTGTGAAGATCCTTTTTGTACAGTTTTTCTGTGTATTCTTGCCACCTCTTAATATCTTCTGCTTCTGTTAGCTCCATACCATTTCTGTCTTTTATTGAGCCCATCTTTGCATGAAATGTTCCCTTAGTATCTCTAATTTTCTTGAAGAGATCTCTCGTCTTTCCCATTCTATTGTTTTTCTCTATTTCTTTGCACTGATCACTGAGGAAGGCTCTCTTATCTCTCCTTGCTATTCTTTGGAACTTTGCATTTAAATGGGTATATCTTTCCTTTTTCCTTTGCCTTAGCTTGTCTTCTTTTCTCAACTATTTTAATGTCTCCTCAGATGACAAATTTGCCTTTTTGTGTTTCTTTTTCTTGAGGATGGCCTTGGTCCCTGCCTTCTGTACAATGTCACGAACCTCTGTCCATAGTTCTTCAATCACTCTGTCTATCAGATCTAAACCCTTGAATCTATTTTTCACTTCCACTGTATAATTGTAAGGGATTTGATATAGATCATACCTGAATAGTCTAGTGGTTTTCCCTACTTTCTTCAATTTAAGTGTGAATTTGGCAATAAGGAGTCGATGATCTGAACCACAGTCAGATCCTGGTCTTGTTTTTGCTGACTATATAGAGCTTCTCTATACAGAAGAATGTATATTCTCTATCCAGAAGAATGTAAAGCCTCTGGCAATTACAGTTGCCAGATTAAAGTAAAGGCCTCACATTAGAGGCCTATTTACATCATACTGTGGAGATTCCCAGGGATAGGATCGCACAGAGTTGGACACAACTGAAGTGACTTAGCAGCAGCAGTAGCAGTGTTACCAAAGACAATGTGTTCGGATATCAACAAAAAGCACAAGCCATGTAAAAAGTAAGAAAGAACACACTTTGAAGTTGGCATTGTCAATATATTCAATACAACCAAGGAAAGGATCAGCGAGCTTGCAGCTAGGTCAATAGAAACTTAACAATCTGAAACGTAAAGAGGGAAGAAAAAAAGAAAACAAAACATGCGAGAGCTTTGGACAATACTTAAGGAGTTTACATTTGTGTAATGATGCCATGGCCACCAGTGAAACAAGGACTCCTCGGAAAATCGGCTGATTCTAGGGCTAGGGAAGGCAATGCATGGGATAAGCCTGAAGCATTGTGTAAAAAGTAAGGAACACACAGGACAGGGACATTTCAAAGAGACACAGAGTCAACTAAAAAAGTTCCCAATAGTCAACGAGTTTGACCAAGTTCAAACAATTTGAGCACAAAATTAAGTAGCATTGGATTATAAAGTATAAAATAAATACTCTTAAATCCATACTTACATAAATGAATGATTAAATAAACAATGGATAAAAGAGACAAATCTCCCATCAGAAGAATGGCAAATAATTCTTTCAGACACTTTACCCTAAAGAAGACAGAACATAATTCCCATCTCCTTAAATGTGGGCAGTATATAGCGACTCCCTTCTAAAGAGTACAACATGGAGAAAGGAGGGAAAAGTTACTTTGACAGTGGAGAAACCTAATAAGTACCACTTTGTTAGGTGATCATGACTAACATCAAGAGTGATAAGGTATACTAATGGAATACATCTTTGATGTGATATAAAGAGTGGCAGGCTTCCCAGGTGGCACTAGTGGTAAAGAACCCTCCTGCCAATGCAGGAGACATATGAGATGCAGGTTCAATCCCCAGGTCAGGAAGATCCCCTGGAGGAGGGCATGGCAACCCACTCCAGTCTTCTTGCCTGGAAAATCCCATGGACAGAGGAGCCTGGCGGGTTACAGTCCTTGGGGTCACAAAGAGTCAGATACAACTGAAGCAACTTTGCATGCATGTACACAGTGAGAGTGGCATTTTACATTTGTGGTTTCCTCCCCAAACCCACATCCATAAGTTTATCCTAAGAAGAATATCAGACAAGCCTCAGTTGAGGGACACTTTACAAAATGTTGTTGTTTAGTCACTAGCTTGTGTGTGATTCTTTTGCAACCCCATGGACTGTAGCCTACCACGCTCCTCTTTCCACGGGATTTCCCAGGCAAAAATACTGGAGTGAGTTGCCCTTTCCTTCTCCAGGGGATCTTCCTGACCTAGAGATTGAACCCATGTCTCCTGCATTAGCAGGCAGATTCTTACTACTGAGCCACCAGGGAAGCTCTATTTTTACAAAATACCTGACCAGTATGCCTCAAACTTTTCAAAGTCTTAAAAAGTCTGAACACGTATTAGAGCCAAGAGGAACCTCACTCAGGGAACATGACTAAATGCAATATGGGGTCCTAGGTTGATCCTGAAAAGAAAAAGAACATTAATTAAAAACTAAGCAACTCTGAATAACATACAGAATTTAATTATAATAATGTAAAAATATTGGTGCATTAATTGTGACAAATTCACCATACTAATATGAGTTGAAACAGGGGAAACTTGGTATGAGTATATGAAAGTCTGTACTCTCCTTGTAAATTTTCTGTAAATCTAGAACTACTCTCAAATTAAAGTTAATTAAAAAATAAAATGCTTCTTAACATTGACACCTTATTCCTAAACATATACACAATGGAAAAGTGTTGAAAATTAACATTCACATTAAGACATCATTTTCCTTGCTGAATTTCCCTTGCCTGTCAATTGTGGTTGTTTCTTGGGAAGCATGATTACTCACCCATCATTCATACATTTAAACAGGCAATCAGTGCCACTAAATCAGAGAGCAACTCAGTCAAGAATATAAACTTTACATTTTTCTGAAGGGAGTATAAAATGCCAAATTTGATTCCCTGTTGTACAGCGGGTATGCTGTGAAATTAAGACAATGTCCTCTAACCTTATGTTTAACTGCAATGATGGACAAGAAAACTCCAGGTTTCCACTTAGCTAGAAACTAAGATAAGATGCAGAACTAACAAATAAAGTCAAAGAATACCATGCCAAGACTGCCAGAAACTCTGCACAGAGGTCTGAGAGAGAGAAAGACCAGGTGGAGTATTCCAAAAACAAACAAAACCAATTTATATAGTCAAAGGAAACACATAGAATCAAAATCTTTATCTTTTAAAGTACTTTGCTTTGGGTTTTTTAGTGTCAATATATACTTATTTAAAGACTTCAAACCATAATCCCTTGTCCCAGCATATAAAGAAAAAGAAAAAACCTAATACTCAATACCACAGCTCAGTGGTAATTATTGTTAACTCTGAATATCCTTAGTCATATCTCCATACTTAGAAGTACAAATGGAACATTATATAGTACATGCAATTTTTCTATCTGCTTTGTAAAGTATCAATTATCCATGAATATCTTTCCAGGTCAATAAATAAAATTCTGAATTATTTTCATGGATTCATAATATTTCATTACTTTATATACTGTAATTTATATTTGAAATCTTATGATAGGAAATGTTTGTTTTGACATTAAAATCTATACTAAGTGCTGTTAAAAAAACAGAATTCAATGAGTGAATTTGAAAACCTAATTGGCTTTATTCAACAATTCATGAATTTAAACATGTTCTTATATTCTTTTTTTCTGACAGAGCTTATAAAATGTTCGTATTATTTTTTCTTTAAATATTTGATAGAATTCAATCAGAGAAGTCCTCTAAACCTGGGCTTTACTTTGTGGGAGGATTTATAATTACTAATTCATGTACTTTTTATAGGTCAACTCAGATATTCTTTTTTACTTCTTTTGGCAATTTATATCTGCTTAGACATTTGTTTATTTCATCTAAGTTGTCTAATTTTTGGTATAAGTTTGTTCAAACAATTTCCTTATTATCTTTTTAATTTTTATGGTATTGGTAAGGACATCTCTTTGTTGATTTGAGCATTTTTTTATAATGTTCTCCCTGTTTTTCTTTGTCTGCCTAGGTAAAGGTTTGTCAATATTGTTGGTTCTTTTCAACTCTCTCAAATTTCTTTCCAGTCTTCTCTCAATGTGAAGCTAGCTAGAATATGAGTTTTACTAACCCAAGTCATGTTTGCTTATTTGCCAGTGAGAGATAACTGAGCATAACGGAGAGTAGGACATATGCAGTTTACCATGAATCAGATCCTTAGATTATTTGGTTGTGCTCCAGCTGAACTCTTTTTCTTTCCACTCTTATGGTACCAAGAAGGGTTAATTATGAAATCTTATTTTGTCAATTTCTTATATGATCATTATACAGTTTATGTGACTTTTTCCCTAAATTTCATAATATAATTTTCTTTCTTTCTAGTTATCAACTTTGACCTTTTTCTCTCAACTGGGATAATGCATTTTCTTTTTGCTCCATAAAGCCTATGAAATGTTTTTTTGAGAGGTAAAACAAAATTTCTCATCATTCTTTTTACATGTCCTCCACATCTATGTATCTACTTTAAGTTCTACTTTTATCACTCAAATGACCTTACAATTTAACTTTCTAAAGCATGAAGAACTTTGTAATAATTTTCCAAATAGATGATTTAAACATGTTTACATCTCTTCATCATAACATTGAAACATTTCTTTACTTAGCAGATATATTGAGAAGATCTTTTCATTGCACATTTTGAAAAATATTAAAGGTGCTGACAAGCAAAATTGGCCAACATGACAGTATATAATGTATGATGATATAATAGAGTGTCAATGTTTATGTGAGAATAGCAAAAATAAAATGATAAATTTCTAATATAAGAACTATTTTTAGTTAACATTTTTTAGATAAACTTTAAATCATCTAATTAAAAATGTTTTGATACCTGCAAGCATATGAAATGAAACACAGATGTCTAGCCTAAGACCAATTTAAGGCCATGAGAGACCTATTTTAATTCATTCTAATTACTGAGAATTATCCCCAAGTGAAACAAATCAGTTTATCACTGGAAACACTTCATCAAAGACTAGAAGGCTTCAGTAACAGATGTTATAGGAAAGATTCCTCTGCTAGATGGACAGTGACATTTTAGGCTATCTCATATCATAAAAGGGAGAATACTGTAGTGAAAAGCTCAGTTGCTTCCTGCTTCCTTCCCTGAAACTTAGAAGTGTGAGAACCATCTCTTATTGGAGGTACAATATCTATGATATGATATTCAATTAAGGCTCCAGAATACTAGGGTATGATATGGCAATAGTGAAAAGCAAAGAGGTCTAGGCCAAGAACCAGAAGACCTGAATTATTCTACCACTGGAAAGCTATATGACCTTGAGTAGCCATCTCACATCTGTGTACCTCAGCTGTCCCTCAGGAATATGGGAATAATTGCAATAGTTATAAATAAACCTGCCTGGCTTTCTTTTCAATATTATTGCTGAAACACTCTTAAAACTATATGGGGAATGAATGGATAAAGAAGCTGTGGTACATATACACCATGGAATATTACTCAGCCATTAAAAAGAATTCATTTGAACCAGTTCTAATGAGATGGATGAAACTGGAGCCCATTACACAGAGTGAGGTAAGCCAGAAAGATAAAGAACATTACAGCATACTAACACATATATATGGAATTTAGAAAGATGGTAACGACAACCCTATATGCAAAACAGAAAAAGAGACACAGAAATACAGAACAGACTTTTGAACTCTTTGGGAGAAGGTGAGGGTGGGATGTTTCAAAAGAACAGCATGTATACCATCTATGGTGAAACAGGTCACCAGCCCAGGTGGGATGCATGAGACAAGTGCTCGGGCCTGGTGCACTGGGAAGACCCAGAGGAATCGGGTGGAGAGGGAGGTGGGAGGGGGGATCAGGATGGGGAATACGTGTAAATCTATTGCTGATTCATGTCAATGTATGACAAAACCCACTGAAAAAAATAAATAAATAAATTTAAAAAAAACTATATGGGGGATTTTAAAGTATAAAAGACTATAATTTCATAATTTCTTCAAAAGTCAGTTCAATGAAAAATATGACTTTTTCCTACTAAATTTATTTTCAGGAAGCCAGCCTTCCCAGAAGCAACAAGACCACCTTCCCACACCAGATGATAAGTTTGTACTTCCAAAAACATAATTTCTGAATTTAGGAAGCAAAATGCCTCAGTTGATATACAGACTATATTTGTTTCCAAACAGAGAATAATCAACAGCAAAAGGCCACTTTCACTAGCTGCCGCAATCCATTGTTGGCTTATTTTCCGTATTTCTCTATAACAGCTGCAAAAGTAATAAGCCAATTATGGAAGCCATCTGGAACAAAGCAGAGAGGAAGATTTATCTTTAGAAGATTCTATTCTGAATAACTGGCACTTAATTGATAACACATGAGAAGAACAAAGATATTAAGAAGCTCATAATCATTAAGGGAGGGAGGAGAGAGACTTGCATAAAGAAAATCATGATTGCTCATTACCAACTATGATGGAGTCACATGACAATCTCACTGATAAAACAGGCTGAGCATCCATCTCCATTGCTTCCGGAGCCACAAGCCAGGGCTCTCAGTTCACTCATCCTAGGAAACGTAACCGTAATGGCCTGAGTAGAGCCAGCAGGTTCATTCAGACACCTTAGGCAAAATACACCTGCCCTTGAGACACTGGCATCATTAATAAAAATAGGGATTTTTACCATCAACTCACACCACAGAGCCACAGATTATGGAAGCAGCATAGTGAGAGGATTGCTTCAGGGCTGAACCAACTAACCCCAGCCAATTCCAACCTAACCTCACATATCCAGAGGCACAGCTGATCCAGGAAAGAAACAAGACTCAGAGCTGAACCTCATCATCCCCCTGAGGTTGAGAAAAATAAAATAAACGTAAAATCTACAACCCAGAATCTGCCCCCTTTAATTTCTCGGCTGTCTCTAACCTTATGTATTGGTTTTTTTTTTTTTTTTTTTTTTTTTCAATCAAGATGTAATGGTTGTTTTGGAGCAATGTCAGCAAGATGGCAGATTAAGACATCACTTGTTCATATCAACAGCAATAATTTGGCACCCTCTCATAGGCAGAAGTGCCTCCATGGGAGCTTTGAGATCCTGGAAGGAGATTATGAAAACCAGTGGACTCTAAGACTGTGGAGAGATTTCTGAGAAGGCAGACTTGCACTCCAGTAATTGACTAGTCAAATGGGATCCTGGCTTCAGACACATAAAGAATTCTGTACTCCTAAGGACGCAGCTACAGCCCAGTTTGCCTTTGGTTCTGTCACCAGCACCATATGCCAGGGTTTGTGGGAAGAGTCACTGCTACATGTGCATTGGGTAATATGTGTACAGACCTCTGTCCAACCTGGGGTTGCTGGAGGGGCCTGTGAACTGACTGCATCCCCTTAAATGTGGTCCATGAGCCCATGGAGGTAGGCCCAGCAAACTGAGGCTAGATTCTGAAAGGGGCCAGTAACTGGGCTCTAGCCTACCCCAGCCACAGTCCATGAACAGTTCTACTGACATAGGGACCCTGCAAACTCTTCCTGTCTGTGCCCCAGGGATTCTGAAAGGGCCTTATTCTTGGCTCCAGCTCCCCTGCTGCTGGTGCTGCTGCTGCTAAGTTTCTTCAGTCGTGTCCGACTCTGTGCGACCCCATAGATGGCAGCCCACCAGGCTCCTCCGTCCTTGGGATTCTCCAGGCAAGAACGCTGGAGTGGGTTGCCATTTCCTTCTCCAATGCGTGCAAGTGAAAAGTGAAAGTGAAGTCGCTCAGTCATGTCCGACTTTTCGCGACCCCATGGACTGCAGCCTACCAGGCTCCTCCATCCATGGGAGTTTCCAGGCAAGAGTACTGGCGTGGGTTGCCATTGCCTTCTCTGTCCAGCTCCCCTACATATGTATTAATGGCTCAGGAGAATTAATATTGTTAAAATATCCAATCTTCCTAAAGTTACCTATAGAGTCCAAGCAATCCTTATCAAATTTCAATAGTATCTTTCACAGAAGTAGAAACAACAATCCTAAAATATATCCTCAAATAGCCAGCTTGATCTTAAAAATTAAGAACAAAGCTGGAGGCACCCTTCTTTTTTCCCTCCTTCTTCTTCTTATAAATAAACTGTAGTATTATTACTTAGTAAGTTTGTTCCATTGTTGTCTAATGATGTTCACCTAAATCCACTGAAACAAAAGTACCAATCATTCCTCCTTTGCTCTCTTTCCTCTAATATGAGGAAATAAATACTGAATTATTAATAATATAAAATACAAAGTAATCAATAAAAGTGAAGAAAAAAAAAAAAAAAACAAATTCTTTATTTTCCCCATGCTGAGAAAATCCCTAGGCCAGCAAAAAGTTATACAACTGATTCTGCTTCTTGTATTCTGTTTGATCTTAAACAGCCATTGAATCATCTTAGCCTCAGTTTTTCTATCTATAAACTGAAGGAGCTATGTGTTTTTCACCTTCAGGACATTTTGAGTGTTAACCTCTAAAACTTAGAGAACATTCTTTGTCAACGTAACATGTTTTATTTATGTTCATAATCTTTGAAGCAAAAATCTTTTTTACCCTAATGATTTTTTTAAAAAAAGGAATTTACCCTAATGATATTAAAAATAAAAGCATGAAGTCATGAATTGAAAGATATACAGTGACTATTTAAAATAACAAATAATTATAATCAAACAAAATCTATAATAATTTTATTAATCTTTTAAATAAAGTTGTGTTTTCACGTATATCATATACTTTAAGAATCACAACAACCTGGAGGGAAATGAGAGCAGATATTTTATTTACCAATGAGAACACTGAGTCTTAAAGTGACTGTGTGACTTATAGAAGATCACGGGCTTCTTTGGTGGCTCAGTGATAAAGAATCTGCCTGCAAAGCAGGAAACCTGGGTTCAGTCGCTGGATTGGGAAAATCGTGGAAGAGCACATGGCAACCCTCTCCAGTACTCTTGCCTAGAGAATCCCATGGACAGAGGAGCCTGGTGGGCTGCAGTCCATAAGGTTGTAAAGAGTCAGACACAACTGCAGTGACTAAGAAGCAACAGCAGCAGAGATCACACAGCTGTTAGCACCTCCATCCAGTACTCACATCATTGCACTACTCTGATCTGGCTGCTCTGACACCATTGTAACTGTGTGGCTTCTCTGTGAGTTAAAATGGGAAATCAACAATTCACAGAGCATCTAATTGAGTAGGGCAAAGAGTGAAAAACAATCACTTTCTAGGAAGCACTCCTAAAGCTATTAAGAGAGAGGCAACCCAACTAGTACTGTGACAGTCATCCTCCAAATAAAATATTCAGACTTGAAATGTATGTCCATTAGTTTCTTGTATAATATGGATAAGCACATTTCTTCCCCAGCTACTTCCAAAGCACCTTAATATACATTTTCCCCAAATGTAATGAGTGACATATTTAGACCATTAGCAGGTGAAGACAGCAATAGAAGCCATTCAAGCGCAGGGAACCAATGAATTAGCTAGTAGCTTTTGACATATCTTAACTATGTGGTGTAGATTTCAGCATGTACTTTCAGAGCAAATGACTTCAGTGAGGCAACTACACAGAAGATAACAGAGCAGAGTGAAGATTCAAAAATAAGTGCCTGGCAGTCCTTTCAAGGAACAGCATAATTTTACTGGTGAACTGGGGTCCTTGGCTTTAGTTTGCAGAGGAAAACAATCTTTTGAAATGAGAGAAGCCCAATACTATCAGTCACTCTTGCAGAATCACTGTAATATCCAAGAAACCAACTGGGTGTGAAGGCCAGTTCCTCTTTGAGTGGGGTGGCAGAGAAGTTAATTCCTCTTCTTGGCCTTCATTGGGAATTGCTCTTTCTAAAAGTCCTCTGGAAAATATGGATGGAATCTAGGGATACTCAAAAACGTCTTTTGAACTGGGGAATGTGGACAGTGGTGACTAGGGAGTGAGGAAGAAGAAAAGAACTTGTTTCTAAATTCTTAAGATGAATTTTTAAACACTAAAAAATGAATCAAGGCAAATTGGAAGTGGTCAAACAGGAGATGGCAAGAGTGAATGTCAACATTCTAGGAATCAGCAAACTGAAATGGACTGGAATGGGTGAATTTAATGCAGATGACCATTATATCTACTACTGTGGGCAGGAATCCCTTAGAAGAAATGGAGTAGCCATCATAGTTAACAAAAGAGTCCAAAATGCAGTACTTGGATGCAGTCTCAAAAATGACAGAATGATCTCTGTTTGTTTCCAAGGCAAACCATTCAATATCACAGTGATCCAAGTCTATGCCCCGACTAGTAATGCTGAAGAAGCTGCAGTTGAACAGTTCTATGAAGACCTACAAGACCTTTTAGAACTAGCACCCAAAAAAGATGTCCTTTTCATTATAGGGGACTGGAAGGCAAAAGTAGGAAGTCAAGAAACACCTAGAGTAACAGGCAAATTTGGCCTTGGAGTACAGAATGAAGCAGGGAAAGGTTAATAGAGTTTTGCCAAGAGAATGCACTGGTCATAGCAAACACCCTCTTCCAACAACACAAGAGAAGACTCTACACATGGACATCACAGAATGGCCAACACCAAAGTCTGATTATATTCTTTGCAGCCAAAGATGGAGAAGCTCTATACAGTCAACAAAAACAAGACCAGGAGCTGACTGTGGCTCAGATCATGAACTCCTTATTGCCAAATTAGGACTTAAATTGAAGCAACTGGGGAAAACCACTAGACCATTCTGGTATGACCTAAGTCAAATCCCTTATGATTATACAGTGGAAGTGAGAAATAGATTTAAGGGACCAGATCTGATAGACAGAGTGCCTGATGAACTATGGACAGAGGTTCGTGACATTGTACAGGAGACAGGAATCAAGACCATCCCCCAGAAAAAGAAATGCAAAAGGCAAAATGGCTGTCTAAGGAGGCCTTAGAAATAGCTGTGAAAAGAAGAGAGGCCAAAAGCAAAGGAGAAAAGGAAAGATATAAGCATCTTAATGCAGAGTTCCAAAGAATAGCAAGGAGAGAAAAGAAAGCCTTCCTCAGTGATCAGTGCAAAGAAATAGAGAAAAATAATAGAATGGGAAAGACGAGAGATCTCTTCAAGAAAATTAGAGATACTAAGGGAACATTTCATGCAAAGATGGGCTCAATAAAGGACAGAAATGGTATGGACATAACAGAATCAGAAGATATTAAGAAAAGGTGGCAAGAATACACAGAAGAACTGTACAAAAAAGATCTTCATGACCAAGCTAATCACGATGGTGTGATCACTCACCTAGAGCCAGACATCCTGGAATGTGAAGTCAAGTGGGCCTTAGGAAGCATCACTATGAACAAAGCTAGTGGAGGGATGGAATCCCAGTTGAGCTATTTCAAATCCTGAAAGATGATGCTGTGAAAGTGCTGCACTCAATATGTCAGCAAATTTGGAAAACTCAGCAGTGGTCACAGGACTAGAAAAGGTCAGTTTTCATTCCAATCCCAAAGAATGGCAGTGCCAAAGAATGTTCCAACTACTGCACAGTTGCACTCATCTCACACGCTAGTAAAGTAATGTTCAAAATTCTCCAAGCCAGGCTTCAGCAATACATGAACAATGAACTTCCAGATGTTCAAGCTGGTTTTAGAAAAGGCAGAGGAACCAGAGATCAAATTGCCAATATCCACTGGATCATTGAAAAAGCAAGAGAGTTCCAGAAAAAAATATCTATTTCTGCTTTATTGACTATGTCAAAGCCTTTAACTGTGTGGATCACTATAAACTGTGGAAAATTCTGAAAGAGATGGGACTACCAGACCACCTGACCTGCCTCTTGAGAAACCCGTATGCAGGTCAGGAAGCAACAGTTTGAACTGGACAGGGAACAACAGACTGGTTCCAAATAGGAAAAGGAGTATGTCAAGGTTGTATATTGTCACCCTGCTTATTTAACTTATATGCAGAGTACATCATGAGAAATGCTGTGCTGGATGAAGCACAAGCTGGAATCAAGGTTGCTGGCATAAATATCAATAACCTCAGATATGCAGATGCCACCACCTTTATGGCAGAAAGTGAAGAAGAGCTAAAGAGCCTCTTGATGAAAGTGAAAGAGGAGAGTGAAAACATTGGCTTAAAACTCAACATTCAGAAAACTAAGGTCATGGCATCTGGTCTCATCACTTCATTGCAAATAGATGAAGAAACAGCGGAAACAGTGGCTGACTTTAACTTTATTTTTGGGGGCTCCAAAATCACTGCAGATGGTGATTGCAGCCATGAAATTAAAAGATGCTTACTTCTTGGAAGGAAAGCTATGACCAACCTAGACAGCATATTAAAAAGCAGAGACATTACTTTGTCAACAGAGGTCCATCTAGTCAAGGCTATGGTTTTTCCAGTAGTCATGTATGGATGTGAGAGTTGGACTATAAACAAAGCTGAGCCCTGAAGAACTGATTCTTTTGAACTATGGTGTTGGAGAAGACTCTTGAGAGTCCCTTGGATTGCAAGAAGATCCAGCTAGTCCATCCTAAATGAGATCAATCCTGGGTGTTCATTGGAAGGACTGATGTTGAAGCTGAAACTCCAATACTTTGGCCACTTTATGAGAAGAGCTGACTCATTTGAAAAGACCCTGATGCTGGGAAAGATTGAGGGCAGGAGGAGAAGGGGATGACAGAGGATGAGATGGTTGGATGGCATCACCGACTCAATGGACATGGGTTTCGGCAAACTCCAGGAATTGGTGATGGACAGGGAGGCCTGGGGTGCTGCAGTTCATGGTGTTTCAAAGAGTTGGACTCGACTGAGCAACTGAACTGAACTGAACTGAAAAAATGTGAAATGAAAAAAGCTTTAACCTCCTAAAATATTAATTAGATAAACTGCATTTTATTCTTCAAAGCAGTTTTATGTATCTCACTCTTCCCAGTAAGTATGTACTGTGAGCTAAGTTGTTTCAGTCATGTTGACACTTTGCGACCCCATGGACTATAGCCCACCAGGCTCTTCTGTCCATGGGATTCTCTAGGCAAGAATACTGGAATGGATTGCCATGCCCTTCCCCAGGGGATCTTCCCAACCCAGGGATCAAACCCACGCCTCTTTTGTCTCCTGCATTGGCAGGTGGGTTCTTTACCACTAGAGCCACCTATTTACAAATAATATACAAATATGAATTCAAATCCCTATAGATACTTAATATTTGTGTGTATGCCTATACATATATATGTATATATGTATGTGTGTCCATGTATAAATACATGTATATGTGCATATACATATATGTATATTTATTAAAAGGTTCTTTTGTTCTCAAGTATTAGGAATCATTTCAAGCAAATAGGAAAAGTTCTTCCCAACTGTAGATGTGGTATCAAGGTGTGTTAGCTTTTACTGATGGACTCAACAGAATTTATATGAAGGGCATACTTACATGCTCAGCTCCCTGAGGACAGACTTGAGCTGATGTGTGTGATGCTCACACACCCAGAGGTGGTAAATGGACAACTTCAGTGCCTTGGGGCATTTGCTAGTTCCATGGGTTTGCAGGACACTTGGGCTGTTGTAGATGTGTCAATATCTTCTACACCTCTGTTAACATATTCTTTCAATTATATTGTCTTCACTTAAGCTAATGTGTGTGAGCTCAAACATCTGCATTCACTCTCAGATAGGCACTGTTCATAACGACTACCAACTTGTAGTACCTGAGAGTTTTGACTCAAATTATGAATTTCTCAAGAGAAACTATATCCTTGGCCTAGCTAGAAACAAACATCCTCTTCTGTCTCAATCCACAGTGGCCAGGTATAATACATAGACTACAAATGCAGCTTTTGTCCTGCCTTTCCTTGAATATTCTAGTGATAGAAAACAAGAGAGATTATTAGGACTTGGGCAAATGCCCTAAAAAGTAGCATGATGACAATTAATAACTTTCTCTGTGCTAGTTTCTCTACAGAAATGGTGAAAATATGATCTGTCACCCACCATTTCTGCTTTATTATTTTTTCATAGGCTCTTGATATGATAGATATTTATTTTATTAAAACAAAAAAATTTGTTTTTCTCCAATGAAATGTAAGCTTTGTGACAGGACAGCTTTTTGTCTGATGACTTCACTGCTGAATTTCTAGTGTCTTGAGGGATGTCTGTTATAAAATAGATGCTCAATAAATATATTGAAAGACAATGGAGTGACTTAGTGCTCTGAGGACAAAATGAAATAAACTAAGCAATGTATTTGCCATTACATGGGATGAGCAATAAATCATGGTTATTAAAAATCTTACATTTAACATATCCCAAACTCTCATACCCCTGAAAATAACAAAAATAGTTAACCTGTAATAAGTTATATAGATCTTATTGAATAATTGGGGCTTCCCAGGTTGTGCAGTAGTAAAGAATTTGCCTGCCAATACAGGATGAGCAAGGGATATGGGTTCAATCCCTGGGTCTGGAAGACCCCCAAGTAGGAAATGGCAACTCACTCCAGTATTCTTGCCTGGAAAATTTCATGGACAGCAGATCATGGCAGGCTACAGTACATGGAGTCACAAAGAGTTGAACACAACTGAGCATGATGATGACTAAATAATCAAATTGAGTAACTGAATAACAAAATCTATTATATATCATGCACTGTTCAAAATACATCATATGAATTAACTCATTGAATCTCCACCACAACCTCATGTGGTAGGCAAACTATTATTTTAATTACCGCCACTGCATAAATGAGGAAATTTCAGCTCCATAACTTGCCCAAAGTCACTCAACTACTAAATGGCAATGCTGGGATCTAAATCAGATAGTCTAGATCTGGGTCCATACTGCTTTCCCAAGTCCCAAATCATAGGAAGTAGATGGAAAAAAGACAGACAACACATAATCAGTGAAACTTTTAGGGTAGAGAAGAGGGGATTCTGTAACCAAAATAACAATAATTTTTTAAAGACAATAGGAAACATATTAGAATAAACATCAGACTTCATTTTTTTCAAGAAAAAAAGATTGAAAGAACAGTACACGCTGTTACTCTTTATTGTTAAATGAAGAAAACATGATTCAGAGTATTGTATATAATATGATCCCATTTAAATACCAGACTTTTAAAAGGTTCATTAATATCATTTTGATTTGAAAGACCTACAAGTCAATTAGAATTCGGGTCAGATTTACCTTTTCCTTCTTGTTATCACTGACCCCCCTATCAGCATTCTGACTCGAGTATCCAAGCCAATATACTGAAACTTCAGCCCTCACAGATACTGAATGCAGAATGAGACAGACTGAGGATTATACTTGGGGGTAGGGGTGGTAGGAGAGGACTGTAGAAAACTGAAAAGTTCATACCCATGAGAGCTTTTCAGCTCCAGGTACACATTAGAGGAATTCAAGCCCAATAATTCCAAATCTCCCATTCTCCAAGGTATGATAGTAATCTACATTTTTAATAAAATGCTGATTTTTTTTAAATGAGTAACTGATTACAATAAAGCAAACACTACCCAGGCCAAAAAAAAAACCATCAGTCAAATTTATCCAAGTTCTTTTAGGTTTTGCTTCAATGAGCCATAGACTTTTGAAAAGAGGAGATTGTCTTTTGTTTCATCTTTTCCTACAGCCCCCAGAATCATGTGGGGTTCACTGTAGGTTCCAAAGAAAACTGACTGACCTGACAAGCTCAGAGACTGGCTGCCTCTGTCCTAAACAGAGCAAAGCCATTACAGCCACCAAATGAAAATAAACCACTGTGCTGCATCCCTGCATTCTGCCCTTGGTCAGAGGACCAACTGGCACTTGATCTTATTGCCCTCTTTGTGATCTATCTCCTGAGTAGAAAATTATTTTGTTCCCACACTCCACTCACCAGCTGAACCTCCACTACTGTGCACACATTTACCTGCTTGACTAGGTTCAAACGGCTAACAACTCAGGAAAACATTGCTTTTCCATAGGTGATGGTGTTTTAAAACTGGTAGACATTAATTCAGAGGTGGGGGAAGAACCACTTTAAAAAGTCTTAGGCATTGATGAAAACAATGGGAAGTAAATTAGCTCATAAACCCTGGTGAGAGCATATATTGGAAATGCCACAGAGGAGGACAGTCTGGCACCATGTATTAAAATGTAATATATGCATTCCTTCTAATGCAGGGAAGTAAAAAATCAGGAAAGGGGAAAAAGTCTCTGAAAATGAATGAGACATTTAGATATAATGTTAAGAGAATGATTCTAGTCCTTTACAAGAATAGATTTAGATAGGAAGATTAGAAATGACTGCTATTGAGAACCAAGGTAGTTTTAATCGAATAAGTAAACTGGGACAACCAAAGGTTCAAAACAGCAAATATAATCAACTGAGTACTAGATGCTGGGCATTGAGAATTGTCCTCACGATCACACTAAGATGTTCATTCTTCAGATGAGAAAACTGGGCTCAAAATTTACGGTTCTCAACCATTTTTCTGGCAAAAATATCACTACATGATTGAAAATTCACATCTCAGAACAGATGAATTGCTGGTAGTGAGTCTCCATGGATGCAGGTGGTTGTTAGACAAGACGCCCTTAGAGGAATCTCATCAAGATTCCAAGATTCTAGTGAAACAGAGTTTGGAAAAGGCTCCTATGTGTTAGGAATTGCAACCCCCTTTCCTTCTGTAAGAATGCCTAAATTTTATTTACCTTTAATTCTGATCATTCTGAGTCCAATGACAGTATCCTAGCATTAGGAGTAGTTATTGACTGTACATTTGAAAACTCAGCATTTAATTTAATAATGCAAATATTTATCCATTTTCATTAGTATATCCAATAACCATGGGCAAGGAATAGTAAACATGAGTATAATTTATTACTTTGTCAGTTTCAACAAACACCATACTAATGTGCTAACAATCTCTAATGAAGATATAAAATATCATTAATTATTAGATTCATGAATGAATGATCTGAAAAGTATACACTTATGAGCTTGTTTGTTGCATGTTTCTCAGCCAGTGCAAAATCAAAAGTTCAAAATGTAGGAGTCAATGGGACCATAATGCTAAGATGGAATTGTGCTGAAACATGTATATTGAAGTACTTGTTTATATTCCCATATGGGGAACATAAACAAATACTTCAATTATGGCTATTGGTTTGGAACTAATAAGGAGATTATGTCTTTGGCCAACAAAAAATTTATTTCACACTTGTGCTGTGGCATTGGCACAATTCCAGGGGCTATTTGCAAGGTTGGCTACATATTTGTGATTTGTGAGTTTCCCCACTGACCAAGAATGGATTTGAAGACTGGAGTCCTATAGCTGACTGTAAAGTGCTTTTGTTGTTTCCCCTTTTCAAATGTTTACTTGTAAGCGAGTACCTGCCTTCTTACAAAGAAGAATCTGAAGTTATTTAAGCACACTTGCTTCTGTACCCTGGTTGTGTTCTACAAATGACCCAGGCAGGGAGAATTAGAGCTGGTCTGTTCATTCCATCCCAGTGCAGCTATGGGGATGGGGCAGGAGGGTGGGATGGCAGGTGGGGAACAAGGATGGCAAGTATCAGTTCTATTTCAAAACTAAAAACTCATTATAGGTAATTGTTGAGTTTTTTTGCTTATTATCAGTCTTTCAAAGCTATCGAAAGCTGCACACATACTCAACCAGGAATTCTCAGGATCATCTGAGAATTTTATTCAAATAGCAGCTTTCCAGACCCCACCTCCAAGAATGAGACAAGGGGATTGGCCAAATATACAACCCCTAACAACAGACAGGCTATTCTATGCATTAGTCAGGGCTCTTCAGAGAAACAGAATATATATATATATAAGTTCAGTTCAGTTGCTCAGTCTGTCTGACTCTTTGAGACCCCATGGACTGCAGCAAGCCAGGCTTCTCTGTCCATCATCAACTCCCTAAGCTTGCTCAAACTCATGTCCATCGAGTCAGTGATGCCATCCAACCATCCCATCCTCTGTCATTCCCTTCTCCTCCTGCCTTCAATCTTTCCCAGCATCAGGGGCTTTTCAAATGAGTCTGTTCTTCACATCAGGTGGTCAAAGTATTGGAATTTCAGCTTCACCATCAGTTCTTCCAATGAATATTCAGGAATGATTTCCTTTAGGATAGACTGGTTGAATCTCCTTGCAGTTCAAGGGACTCTCAAGAGTCTTCTCCAACACCACAGTTCAAAAATATCAATTCTTTGGCACCCTACTTTCTTTATAGTCCAACTCCCACATTCATGCATGACTACTGGAAAAACTATAGCTTTGACTAGATGCACCTTTGTTGGCAAAGTAACATCTCTGCTTTTCAATATGCTATCTAGGTCGGCCATAGCTTTTCTTCCAAGGAGCAAGCACCTTTTAATTTCATGCTGCCGTCACCATCTGCAGTGATTTTGGAATCCCCCCAAAAAATAAAGTCTATCACTGTTTCCATTGTTTCCCCATCTATTCGCTGTGAAGTGATGGGACCGGATGCCATGATCTTGGTTTTCTGAATGTTAAGTTTTAGTCCAGCTTTTCACTCTCCACTTTCACTTTCATAGATGCTCTTTATTATAAGGAATTGGACCATGCCAATTCTTGTGGAATAATGGAGGATGAAAAATTTCAAGAAATACTTGTCTTTCCCAGGCAAAAATCAAGATGAGATCATGTCATGCTAATCAAAAGTTGGTACCAAATATAAAGGGTTGATTATTACCAACTGTCTCCCCAACCCATCTAAACTTCTTTCTGAGAGGAGCTAGGGAACAGGGTTATCGTGAGCTCCCCAAGCCCCATAAGTCAATTCACTTCATTCTGATTTTCACTCATCAATCTCTCTCCAACACACTCTTTCCCTGACTTCTTAGAAGCAGTTTGCAGATTAACCCTGTCGGTTCTGCCCAGGGGTAGGGTTCTCACATCTCCAGTTAGATGGAAAGACCAGGGGCACTTTGTCCCTGGAACTGCAACCATTAAAAATGAGTCAGGTTAAGCCATCAGGATGAAATAAAATAATATTTCATACATTTCAAATGTAATCTACATGTAAATTTAACCAGCTTGTTTTAAAAATAAATAATTTGTGAATATTTATGTTTACCCTGTTAATCTGTGAGAGGTTCATGCTTTTAATTAATGGTTTAGAAGCAGCATTTTTGTATTTTATAAATCTAGGTGATTGTCTGAAAAGATACAGAATGCAGACACATCTCCTATTTAGAGATAAACAAAACCACTAAACCACATCTAAGCTAATAGAGAAGGAGGTGAGGCTAATCTGAAAGCTGCTGATTTTCAATAATTTATATTAAAAAAGTATTTGGAAATCAAGAGATGTTTCTAAACACATAATTTTCTAATTACTAAGTACTCAATCAACATAAAATATAAAAGAGAAACAGCAACTCAAATGTTGGCATTATTTAGACATGGCTTTATGTTACAAGAACCAGATGATAGACACTTATTGTTTGTATCCTCAGGGTCTATCTAGCACATTGAAGGTGTTGCATTTCCTCACAGGGCTTTGTATACTAATCCTTAGAGGAAAATTAATGTAAAAGAGCAGTTAGGGCAACCTTACCAGATGTTCAAGCTGGTTTTAGAAAAGGCAGAGGAACCAGAGATCGAATTGCCAACATCCGCTGGCTCATCGAAAAAGCAAGAGGTTCCAGAAAATCGTATATTTTTGCTTTATTGACTATGTCAAAGCCTTTGACTGTGTGGACTACAATAAATTGTGGAAAATTCTGAAAGAGATGGGACTACCAGACCACCTGACCTGCCTCTTGAGAAACATGCATGGAGGTCAGGAAGCAACAGTTAGAACTGGACATGGAACAACAGACTGGTTCCAAATAGGAAAAGGAGTACGTCAAGTACCCTGCTTATTTAACTTAGATGCAGAGTACATCATGAGAAGTGCTGGGCTGGATGAAGCACAAGCTGGAATCAAGATTGCCGGCAGAAATATCAATAACCTCAGATATGCAGATGACACCACCCTTATGGCAAAAAGTGAAGAAAAACTAAAAAGCCTCTTGACGAAAGTGAAAGAGGAGAGTGAAAAAGTTGGCTTAAAGCTCAACATTCAGAAAATGAAGATCATGGCATCTGGTCCCATCACTTCATGGCAAATAGATGGGGAAACAGTGGAAACAGTGACAGACTTCATTTTTGGGGGCTCCAAAATCACTGCAGATGGTGATTGCAGCCATGAAATTAAAAGACGCTTACTCCTTGGAGGAAAAGTTATGACCAACCTAGACAGCATATTAAAAAGCAGAGACATTACTTTGCCAACAAAGGTCCGTATTGTCAAGGCTATGGTTTTTTCAGTAGTCATGTATAGATGTGAGAGTTGGACTATAAAGAAAGCTGAGTGCCAAAGAATTGATGCTTTTGAACTGTGGTGTTGGAGAAGACTCTTGAGAGTCCCTTGGACTGCAAGGAAATCCAACAAGTCCATCCTAAAGGAGATCAGTCCTGAGTGTTCATTGGAGGGACTGATGTTGCAGCTGAAACTCCAATATTTTGGCCACCTGATGTGAAGAACTGACTTATTTGAAAAGACCCTGATTCTGGGAAAGATTGAAAGCAGGAAGAGAAGAGGACGACAGAGGGTGAGATGGTTGGATGGCATCACAACTCAATGGACATGAGTTTGGGTAAACTCTGGGAGTAGGTGATGGACAGGCAGGTCTGGCCTGCTGCGATCCATGGGGTTGCAGAGTCAGACACGACTGAGCAACTGAACTGAACTGAACTATCTGCTGTAGTAAATAACCCCCAGAGATCTGCAACTTATCACATTAGACATTCCCTTCTTGTTCATGTAATAGACCACCCTCTTTTTATACATTTCAAGGAATCCTAAATTCCTTCCATTTTATGAAAACACCATCCTCAGAGCTGAAAGATAAGTAGCCTGTGGAAATGACTGGACCCCTTCTTAAAAGCTCTGGATTTGCTTATACTCCATTATCCAAAACCAGTCACCTGTGTACCTGTCTGGAAATGTCAATTGAAAGATGGCAGCCAATTCCAATCATAAAACTATACTTTGAAAGGGAAACAGATTTTGGTGGATATATAGTTATCTTGGACATAAAAAGAATCATAACACATCATCTAATGCTGTGCTCCCAGACCTGGCAGGTGATCAGCACTACCAAACCCTGGGGAATTTATTTTTAAAAATAGAAATTTACTAGCCCTAAACACAGATATTGTGCTTTTGAGGTCTGTGTTAAGATCTAAGAATAAGTATTTTTAAGGAGTCTACCTGGATTCTGATTCTCCCTGTCCAGAATCATGGATTATGTTTCACTCTTCATCTGCAGATGGAAACCAGTCAAACCCACATTCAAAGGCTTATCTATCCTATAACACAACATGCTTAAGAATCTTGGATCAGGATCCACAAACTTGTATTTTAGCAAGTTCTAGGGATAATAATGATAGCTAACTTTTATTGGGTTATTAGATCTTCAGATATGAGTGGACTTATTTAACTTTTCTACAAGCCTGTTAGCTTGGTACTGGTATTTCTATTTTACAGAGTAAGAAACTGAGACATGGAAGGGTTAAATAAATTGCTTACATTTGTAATAGTAAATGACAGATCTTGGATTCAAACACAGAAAGGCTTCCATCTTCCCCTCTGGACTACAACCAGGAGAACTTGATGCAAAAACGTCTATAGGCCATTGAGCTACAGGAGAGATATTCAGGGGTTTCTGATATAAGAGCTCCAAGCAAACCTTAAGAACTCTACAGTAAATGAGGTTCTTGTTGTTGGCCTCAAATTTAAATCTCCAGTAGAAGTGTTTTCTGAACTCCAGATACGAATCACCTATGATGGATGCCTTGCAGATACTTCACAAATGGACTTGACATTTGCTCTTCAACTTGGGCTCCTGTCTTAATGCATAAAGTCACTTTCCCCTTGGTCATGCAAGCCCTGAATGTAGGACGCATCTCCAGCACCAAACTTTTCCTTCATTAACTACAACATAATGCATGTGTTCTACAGGTCCTGCCTGCATGATATCTCTGCAAACCCTCTACTGTCTACCTCCCCATCAACACCTGAGTCATCATCTCCTCAGAAGGACAGGATAGTCTCTCCAATCTATTTCTCAGTGGTCTTTCTGAAACTCAGTGGGGAAACCCAGGACTCTTAACATTTCCCAGACAACCTAGCATGTGCCCCCTGCCTGCCTTATGGTCCTGCTGCAGACCCCTCTCCCCCTACCCATGCTATCACCATGTGTCCCTCCTTTGGTCTTCACCTTGTTCCTTGGCATCACTCCTTCATGCACCCTGGACTTTCTGACTGAAATGCTCCCCTCAACCTGTCTCAGATAAGTTACTTGATCACTCTAAAAAAATGCCTCATCTATTAAATGGAAATAAAAGGCATCACAGATAATGATGCTTAAAAGATAAAATAAATTAAATTAAATATATGTGCCTATTTCATAGTAGGTGTTCAAAAATTTTTATTTCCTTAATATAAGCCTATATATTATAAATATAGTTATTATATACAATATATAATTATATTATATATAATATTTAACTTATATGCAGAGTACATCTTGAGAAACTCTGGGCTGGATGAAGCACAAGCTGGAATCAAGATTGCTGGCAGAAATATCAATAACCTCAGATATGCAGATGACACCACCCTTATGGCAGAAAGTGAAGAAGAACTAAAAAGCCTCTTGATGAAAGTGAAAGAGGAGAATGAAAAAGTTGGTTGAAAGCTCAAACATTCAGAAAATGAAGATCATGGCATTCGGTCCCATCACTTCATGGCAAATAGATGGGGAAACAGTGGCTGACTTTATTTTGGGGGGCTCCAAAATCACTGCAGGTGGTGATTGCAGCCATGAAATTAAAAGACGCTTACTCCTTGGAGGAAAAGTTATGAACAACCTAGACAACATATTAAAAAGCAGAGACATTACTTTATCAACAAAGGTCCATCTAGTCAAGGCTATGGTTTTTCCAGTAGTCATGTATGGATGTGACAGTTGGACTATAAAGAAAGCTGAGCACAGAAGAATTGATGCTTTTGAACTGTGGTTTTGGAGAAGACTCTTGAGTCCCTTGAACTGCAAGGAGATCCAACCAGGCCATCCTAAAGGAAATCAGTCCTGAATATTCATTGGAAGGACTAATGTTGAAGCTGAAACTCCAATATTTTGGCCACCTGATTCAAAGAGCTGACTCATTTGAAAAGACCCTGATGCTGGGAAAGATTGAAGGCAGGAGGAGAAGGGGACAGCAGAGAATGAGATGGTTAGATGGCATCACCGACTCAATGGACATGAGTTTGGGTAAACTCCGGGAGTTGGTGATGGATAGGGAAGCCTGGCATGCTGCAGTTCATGTGGCCACAAAGAGTCAGACATGACTGAATGACTGAAATGAACTGAACTGAACTGAACTGAATATAAGCCTACATTTTAAGTGTATCCTATTAATCTTCATATCAACGTGAAGTAACCATCTCTATTATTTTTCTAGCTATTTTTCAAAGAATATCAAGTTAAATAGAACCTGTAAAAGAATTCTCTCAGTTCATAAATTCATGAAAACCACAATCTCACTGAAGTCAGTTTTTAATTACTGTGAAGTTAGTAATATCCCTTAAAAGATAGCATCTTATAGGTATTGGACTGTTATAATTGTCAAAACTGCTGCTTTTTTTCTTTAAAGCATCTAATGAATGAGGAAAAATGAATAATAAAATTTGCACACTTTCATAAACTCTGACATGTGAAAAAGAATCCAAATAAATGAGCAGATCAAAGAGCATTAATTAGCATTTAATTTGTAAGAGTAGCATGAAACACTCAGTAATTGGACTGTGACCTTTACATGTCATATAAAGTGGAAGCATATTTATGTATGATATATAAAAGATTAGTGTCTAATGTGAATACTGTTAAGGAAACTGGTTTGTTGAAAGAACAAAGGCTCATTACCTTATAGATATTAACAGCAGATTTCCTGCCTAGTACTATATGAAGAAAAGACAGAGCTAAACTATCATCTACTTAAGAAAAATTTGGAAGTAGCTATAAAAGTCTCTCATTTTGCAGAGCTCTTTCTTCTTCTAGACTGGATGCTGCCTGATTCAAATAGAATTTTGCTCAAATAAACTCTTTAAAATATTAGCACGCCTTGATTTATCTCTCTTAACACTTGAAATAGTGTTGAGTTAAATAGTGTGTTCTCCCCAGCAAGTGGAAAGGTATGACCCTTTAAGCTGAGGGAAATGGGATGGTATGAAACAACTAGAAACGTATGTGATTCCTCTGATCCTCAGTTTTTTCACGTTCCCCAGTGGGACCCTAGAGCAGAGTTTTCATGTCAGACAGACCTGGCTTCACCACTTACTAGCTGTGTGAACAGAACCAGCAAATTCACCCCTTTGGAGCTTTGATCTGCTTTTAAAATTGCCAACATTCCACTTCATAGCACACCTTAATCCCCTCCACAGCTTTATTTTTCTATCACTTTCTATTCTACCCCCTATATTACTTATTTATCTTATTCCTATCAGAATTAGACTGATTATTTTTAAGAAGCAGCAGACACAGGAGAAACTGAAAACCAAGTAGAAGTTACTCTTTTGTAAGAGACATTTACATTTATAAGAGAAATACCCATTTGTGAGGATGTCTGTCTTTAACAGGATGACTACTTCTCTAGAAACTCTTAGCAGTATAGAAGGCAAGTACCACATAACAGCCATACCTTTGTTCACTGCACTTTTCCTGGTAGCATCCCATACTGGCTTCCCCACCCCTACAACAACTTCTTTTGTTTTTATCTGGAGATTATATTTAAGGTGGTTACTTAGGCCATTTCAGAGAGATATTCAGTTTTACAGGTCTCTCCCATATATTCAGGAGGTATATATGTTATCAAACTTCTGTTTTGCTCCTGTTAATCTGTCATTTATTATAGGCTTGTCTCTGTAACCTAGAATGGTAGAGGGAAAATTATTTTTCCTCCTCCTCAAGGGCAGAAGTATGTCATTCTTGTTTTCTGTTGAATCACAATCATCTAGAATAATTGCTATTTATTGAAAGAAAGATTGAATGAATAAATTAATTAGATACAAAGTGGGAAGAATAATGTTAGCTTTTTCATGTATTGTCATAGAAGTCATGCAATGTGTAAAGCACTTAGCACAACATGTGGTACACAGTGAATATTCATCAAGGTCAGTTATTACTATTAAGTAATAAGAATACTAAGAGTTCACAGTGTAAAGTAGTAAGAGTTCACAGGATGAAGTAGTAAGAGTTTGGGCTGAGGGAGGGCAAATGACCAGAGCATAGAAGTACTCCTGGGTCACTTTAAGGATTTTTGTACTAATTCCAAAGTTTTAAGTAAGGGTGGGACAGAGTAAGAGTCATATTATATGCACTTCAAACCAGCAGCTGTAAGGAGGATGATTAGAAATGGAATGCAAGTCATTTAATCCTCTAACACTCAGTTTTCCATCTTGAAAATGGATAGAATAAAATGTGCCCAGCATGCTCACCAAGGGAAAATGGCATAATAATTTATAAGGGTGTTGATAACTATGAAGTGATGTGAAAATGTCATAATGCATTTATCACATCCAGATTTGGTATAGTAATGCTCACTAGAGTGTTTTTCATAAACAAGCAGCTTGAATCCCAAAGAAAATATTCTCAATACAAATCACCCATCCTCCTCTGGAGAGAATTTCCCACCAAGGCTTCATTTTCATGTACAATTGCATCCATTAATCAAGTACAGGCATACTTTGGGAATATTGAGGGCTATGTTCCAACCACCACAATAAAGCAAGTATCACAATAAAGTGAGTCACGTGATTTTTTGTTTGTTTCCCAGTGTATATAAAAGTTATGTTTAACTCTACTAGCCTGTTAGACTTCCCTAATGACTCAGACTATAAAGACTCTGCCTGCAGTGCAGGAGACACGGGAGATGTGGGTTTGATCCCTGAGTCGGGAAGATTCCCTGGAGAAGGAAATAACGACCCATTCCAGTATTCTTGCCTGGAAAATTCCATGGACACAGGAGCCTGGTGGGCTACAGTCTATGGGTCACAAAGAGTCAGACACAGCTGAAGTAACTAACACTTTCACTTTCATAGTCTATTAGAAGTTACTTTTGCTCAAATTTAGATTCTGCTCCTATAAAAACTGGGGATAACAATGTCTCCTATCTCTTGGGTTGTTCAGAGGATTCTCATGAGATCACACTTTTAAAATACTACAGAAATAAAGCTTCTACCTACAAAGAAAAACACCATCACATCAATATGGAAATTTTAAAAAAAAAAAAAAACAATGTATTTTTAGTAAGCATTACAGGATACATGCATATATGTATCTTGCAAGAAGCTACAAAGCCAGAATAAAACTTTATACAATTTAAACAGCAAAGCAATATAAAATTCACTTGGGGTTTGAGGTAGCTATTTATTTAGTTAATTGACCTCCTTTGTAAGAATAATAAACTTTCTCTTACCTCCTGGAAAAAACAAATGATTACACCTTGAGAGAGGCTCCCAGAGACAAGTTTCCACATTTCAAGAGGGAATGAAGCTCATGACCTTGAACACAACTCTGCATTATGAAACTGAAGACTGGACTTTTTTGGTCCCTGGAGAAATTATTCTTTGTTGCAAAGCTTAGAGAAAGGACTCAACTCAGGCCCAAAATGGCCCCAAAAGAGACATTCTAAGAAGGAGAAGGGAGGAAAATGGTTTCTTTCTCTCTTATTCGTCCTTATCACCCTAGTGCATGTTGGTAGCACAGTGGTGAACGTAGCTGTCTTCCATCTTTATCACCCTTACAAAAGCCACCTCCCCCTAAATTACAGATATGAGAAATGAATTAGTAGGTATGAAAACTGGTAAATGTGTGTATATATTTTAATTAAATATTATTATTTGATTATTGTATTCTGCCACTTTTGTTTCCTCCAAGGTTACAGGATCACATGAAGAAAATTTCATGACCCTAGAAAGTAGGATCTATATTCTACTGAAAAGGGATATAGTACCCTCCTCCAAGACTACCATAGCCTTCTTGCCTCGCATGCTGCCCAGTAAGAATATGAGTCTAGGCAAAGTCATATCTATGAAAAGGCAGCAAATAACTCCACAATGGCAGGCTAATCTCTGAACCCAACAGAGACATAAAAGTTACTGTCTAAATGGACATATATGTATATATGTAATATATACTTATATGTTAAACATATTTATACATGTTATTAAAATTATACATGTTATAAATATGTGCAAATGTCACACATTTGTACGTATTTATAACATGTATAATGCATCTGATAAAAAAAAAGATGTAGCTAACAATTTCCATCTAAACTCTTCACATCGGCTGCAGGTGTAAAAAGTTTATGTATGTAAATAGTTTTCTCATCAAAGAAATATTCTTGGGAAACAAAGTAAGACACAGGTAGGAAACATCAGTCTTTGTGTTTTAGCCAGACCTGCTGATATCCACCCTAGTAGAAAGAAAAAATTTTTTTAATTTCTTAATATTTCCATTCTTCTAGATGTTTCTATAAGTGCAGCTCCTTATGGGTTTTTATGGAGAGCTATACTGACTGTTCTGCATTCCCACTATAATATTATATATGTGGCTTGTCATATTTGATTTTCTAAACTAATTGATGAGGTTGATATTATCATAATTCCTGCTTTATCATCGATAGGAAAGAAGTCTCAAGAGGTTAACTTAACTCAACTAATTTATAATAAGTTAAGGAAATAAAAATCTGTCTCAGGTCACATGATTAAGAACCCAGTTCAGGTCATATGATCCAGCCTAAACAGTATAATATGTAGGTATTAATTTATTATTAACAAGAGGATTAGTTACCACCTGTCCACCTACTCATTAAGGATGAGGAAAACATAACCGCCAACAATGGTAGAGAATCAGAGATACTCTATGCTTTAAAACCTTCAGATTCCCCCTCTTTTGCATCCCATAACATAAGCTACTTGCTTGGGTACAACACAAATGTATCTTTAGCCAAGACTGAGGAAAGATTTAATGAGGAAAATGTGAGATTCCTATTCCTAAAGAATTTAAGTCAGGAAAATGGCTGCCTTGCTGAATTTTAGAGAGGGCATTTTTCTTCTATAGACTATCTATTAGAGCTCTTTCATCTTTCAGTTGAGAAAACTGGCGCCCAGACATAAAGAAGTACGTATAGTCACTCAGCAAGCCAGTACTAGATCCAGAATGGGAGCTAAAGTATATTTATACTCTTGATTTTCTGTTCCCTTCCTGATATCAGGCTATTAGATTTCCATTTAGAACAGCTTGACCAAAGCCTACTTGAAGTAGAATACCCTTGATGACTGCTGGATGAACATGTGCACACATAAAAATTCTGTTTGATTTTCTAATGTGTTTTGATAGAAAAATCTAAGTATCTTTTCTTACGAGGACTAAGAGGGATATGTCCTCAGTTATCTCAATTCAATAATTAATAACATGGGGAAAGTGATTAGTGGTATCATACAGCCTAGTTCATCATGTGAAGGATTTTAGATTGAATCCTATTATTAGCTTGACATTTGGTTCAGAGTGATGGCCTCCTGGAAATCAACAGACAACAAAAACAACAACAGAAAACATATTAAATGCTTCTCTTCCTTGATGTTATCAAATCTATATGAGAAGTTAGAAAATCAAAGTATTTTTTTTTTGTAATGGCCCAAATATTTCCCAGAAATAATTATAATGTTAGAGTTCCCATGCAGTATGTAGTCTTTCTTATCAGGTCGTCACAGGTTGTTAGTCAAGTAAACTGCAAAAATGATCCTGCCTTCCAATAGCTTCCAGTGCCTTCAACTGCCCCAGTTTGGGTTATCTCTCACACAACCTATTTCTTAGATACACACTTATCTCTTCTTGTGCTACCTGCCTTCAAAAGAAACAGCGTTCCACTCACTGATGAAAATTCAGTTCTGAGAACCACAAAGTTGGATCTTGAGACTTTAGACAGGGAAAAACGCAAACACCAGTTTAAAATTCGGTAGTCCTTAAAAAGTGGTGATCGGAAAGTGACCAGTAAAGAAATGTTATCAACATCTAATCTTTGGGGAGGGGAGAAACAAAGAAGGATAAGAAAAAAAAATCAAATGAATTGATTTGAGGAAATACTTACAAAAAACTTAAATTCCATCATTGATTCTTCTACTCTGAATTTAGCACTTGCTTAAATAGTATGTTTCAGTGTTTTCTTTATCTCCAGCTAGATTCATAGAAATCCCAGAATTTAAAAACTTAATGGATATATAATCCAACTAACTCTCTTGAAATTCATCTATCAAATCACTGTGCATTTATTCTACCAGATGAATAATTCCAGAGGTGTTGATATATAGATATACATAATTAAACAGGCAGAGATAGACAGATAGATAGATCTCAACCAACACAGGTATAATTTTTCACCTAGAATATTAACAAAACTATTTTTTCATTGATGATAACCAAAGTACATAAAAATGCAATAAAACTGTAATTCCCATACACTGTTGGCAACATAATAAATTATTAACTTTCAAGAAGACACTATAAGGCAAATAACATGACATTTTTTATTATTAATAGTTTTTTAAAGTTATAAACAATACAAAGTACATGATTGTTTTTAAATGAGTTACTTTTCTAATAGTAGGATAATAGCTACATTCATCAATATATGTTAACACATTGTCTATGATACAGTAATTCTAAACCATGGTCAGAAATATGTAGCATCAAGGAGTTTGCTGATAATATAATTTTAATTTAAAAGAGCAGAACACTGTATTTCCCAGGATGTTACCTGCAATCAATAATACAAACTCTGGCTAGTCTCTGCAATATGAGGAATTTATTTAAACAACTTTAGTCACTGGGGGCTGGGAAGACAAGGTTGGAAACTACACAGTCAGGAATATGACAGATCTAGTCCAAGGAAGACGCTATGCTATTTTCACTGGGCACAGACATCTCACCTGTAGTGCTGGCAGTACTAATGCCGGAGTCTTGACAGAAGCCTGGAATCCCTTCTACCGCTCCTCTGGAAACTAAATGTAACTGTGTGCCACTTCCACCGCCACCCCACCGAGTGAGACCGTGCACAGACCCTGTAACCTCAAGTCACCAGTTTCTGATTCAGTCTGAGGGTGCCTGATTGTTCCTGGGTAGTGCTTTGGGTTCAGAGGATGTCATGAAAGCAAGGATGTGGCAATTTCAACCACAATAATGGGAGGAGGATCCTATCTGTTGTAAAACTCATCAAAGTAAGTCAAGTGTTGGATATCTTATATCCAAAAACTATAACAAAAATCCACCAGAGATGCAAAATTTCATTTTGCTATGGTAACAACTAGTAAAACTATTATCACTGGAGAAGGGCTGGAAGGAATCCAGTCCTAGGTTCACATATTGAATAGTACTTAGGTTTGTACATTGAAGTTTGGGTGAGTTATTTCCCCTTTACCAATATTGTATATTTTTTCTAGATATTACTAAAATATACAAAATTTTCAGGGGTATTTTTTTTCTGTTGAGTGCAACATTAATTTTCTCATGTCAGGATGTGTTCTTCTTTGGAATATGAATATTCCTTCTCTTATAGCACCTTAAGTAGATCTCAGTAGATATTAAGCATTTAATAAATATTTGATACTTGATACAGAAAGAAACAATCAGTTCAACAGATGTGTGCCTCAATGGCTGTGGGCTACCTTGTTTTTATGGCTAAAATTCTATCTGAAATGCTCCCAGGATGATCAGTTTAACCCAGCAGTAAATACTTTTGGATAAATGAATAATGGTCCTATTTTTTTAACCTATCATTATGAACTGAATGCTTGTGTCTCCCCAAAATTCACATGTTTAAGTCCTAACCCTCAAAGTGATGGCAGTTAGGAAGTGGGACTTTGGTGAAGTACTTAGGTTTAGATGAGGGCATGAGGGTGGGGTCGCTAATGGGATTAGCTCCCTAATAAGAAGACAGAAAGATACCAGCCTGTCCTCTCTTCTCTGTGTAAAGATGCAGCAAGAAGGCAGCCATCTACAAGTCAGTAAGGGACTTCTCAATAGGAACTGAATCTGCCAGCCCCACGTCTTAGGTTTTTCAGACTCTATAAATGTGAGAAATTAAGTGCTACTTAAGCCACCTAGTCTACTGGATTTCATTATAGCAGCCCAAGCTAAGACACCTATATATGTATACTTTATACTATTAGGGTTTGCTGTTGTTGATTTAAACAAAAAAAAAAAAAAGAAGAAGAAGAAACTTAGGTCCACTTCACTTGCTATAAAAATGTTCCTGGAAGTCAAGAGAAAGAAAAAAAGTAATCTAATATAAAGCAACATTTTTCTGTTATCAGTAAAAAGATATGTTCAGATTCTGTTCAAAACATATAGAAAGGACATCTCTCCTCTTGAGGAAGGTGGACTGAAGTTTGGGTCTTGAGAAAGACAGCAAAGTGAAGGGGTGAATTAGATATAGAAGTTTTTGAATCTGGAAGTGGTCCAGTGGACACATGTCTGAAGTGGAAATACTAGAAATAAAAGAATTTGGTTCTCACTGCCAAAGTGACCAATTATCCCACATGATATTCACTCTCCTAGAATATCAATCAACCAAATTCATCTATATATTGATGATTAAACATAAGTACCCATATATTAAGTGAGAGGTAGGTAGAAATTGTTAGGCAGTCAATGTAGAGTAAATGTAGGCCTCAGTTCTTTTTCTAATTTCAGTTTCAACATATTCCCTCACATAAACGTTTTGCTCCATTATCCTAAAGCTGTATCTGTGGCTCCAGTTTCTAGGCATTCAGAGGACTGACTCCCTGGTCTGGAGGGTCATAAAACATTCAGACTCTGCACAAGACAATCATTAACTGCTGTTCAGTTTATCAAGGAGAAAAACTCCAGGTAGACCATTAACTCTTTTTTTTTTTTTTTTTTTAATTTTTTTATTAGTTGGAGGCTAATTGCTTCACAACATTTCAGTGGGTTTTGTCATACATTGATATGAATCAGCCATAGATTTACACGTATTCCCCACCCCGATCCCCCCTCCCATCTCCCTCTCCACCCGATTCCTCTGGGTCTTCCCAGTGCACCAGGCCGGAGCACTTGTCTCATGCATCCCACCTGGGCTGGTGATCTGTTTCACCATAGATAGTATACATGCTGTTCTTTTGAAACATCCCACCCTCACCTTCTCCCACAGAGTTCAAAAGTCTGTTCTGTATTTCTGTGTCTCTTTTTCTGTTTTGCATATGGGGTTATCATTACCATCTTTCTAAATTCCATATATATGTGTTAGTATGCTGTAATGTTCTTTATCTTTCTGGCTTACTTCACTCTGTAGAAGGGGTTCCAGTTTCATCCATCTCATTAGGACTGGTTCAAATGAATTCTTTTTAATGGCTGAGTAATATTCCATGGTGTATATGTACCACAGCTTCCTTATCCATTCATCTGCTGATGGGCATCTAGGTTGCTTCCATGTCCTGGCTATTATAAACAGTGCTGCGATGAACATTGGGGTGCATGTGTCTCTTTCAGATCTGGTTTCCTCAGTGTGTATGCCCAGAAGTGGTATTGCTGGGTCATATGGCAGTTCTATTTCCAGTTTTTTAAGGAATCTCCACACTGTTTTCCATAGTGGCTGTACTAGTTTGCATTCCCACCAACAGTGTAAGAGGGTTCCCTTTTCTCCACAGCCTCTCCAGCATTTATTGCTTGTAGACTTTTGGATAGCAGCCATCCTGACTGGTGTGTAATGGTACCTCATTGTGGTTTTGATTTGCATTTCTCTGATAATGAGTGATGTTGAGCACCTTTTCATGTGTTTGTTAGCCATCTGTATGTCTTCTTTGGAGAAATGTCTGTTTAGTTCTCTGGCCCATTTTTTGATTGGGTCATTTATTTTTCTGGAATTGAGCTGCAGGAGTTGCTTGTATATTTTTGAGATTAATCCTTTGTCTGTTGCTTCATTTGCTATTATTTTCTCCCAATCTGACGGCTGTCTTTTCACCTTACTTATAGTTTCCTTTGTAGTGCAAAAGCTTTTAAGTTTCATTAGGTCCCATTTGTTTAGTTTTGCTTTTATTTCCAATATTCTGGGAGGTGGGTCATAGAGGATCTTGCTGTGATTTATGTCGGAGAGTGTTTTGCCTATGTTCTCCTCTAGGAGTTTTATAGTTTCTGGTCTTACATTTAGATCTTTAATCCATTTTGAGTTTATTTTTGTGTATGGTGTTAGAAAGTGTTCTAGTTTCATTCTTTTGCAAGTGGTTGACCAGTTTTCCCAGCACCACTTGTTAAAGAGGTTGTCTTTTTTCCATTGTATATCCTTGCCTCCTTTGTCAAAGATAAGGTGTCCATAGGTTCGTGGATTTATCTCTGGGCTTTCTATTCTGTTCCATTGGTCTATATTTCTGTCTTTGTGCCAGTACCACACTGTCTTGATGACTGTGGCTTTGTAGTAGAGCCTGAAGTCAGGCAGGTTGATTCCTCCAGTTCCATTCTTCTTTCTCAAGATTACTTTGGCTATTCGAGGTTTTTTGTATTTCCATACAAATTGTGAAATTCTTTGGTCTAGTTCTGTGAAAAATACCGTTGGTAGCTTGATAGGGACTGCATTGAATCTATAGATTGCTTTGGGTAGAATAGCCATTTTGACAATATTGATTCTTCCAATCCATGAACACGGTATGTTTCTCCATCTGTTTGTGTCCTCTTTGATTTCTTTCATCAGTGTTTTATAGTTTTCTATGTATAGGTCTTTTGTTTCTTTAGGTAGATATACTCCTAAGTATTTTATTCTTTTTGTTGCAATGGTGAATGGTATTGTTTCCTTAATTTCTCTTTCTGTTTTTTCATTGTTAGTATATAGGAATGCAAGGGATTTCTGTGTGTTAATTTTATATCCTGCAACTTTACTATATTCATTGATTAGTTCTAGTAATTTTCTGGTAGAGTCTTTAGGGTTTTCTATATAGAGGATCATGTCATCTGCAAACAGTGAGAGTTTCACTTCTTCTTTTCCTATCTGGATTCCTTTTACTTCTTTTTCTGCTCTGATTGCTGTGGCCAAAACTTCCAACACTATGTTGAACAGTAGTGGTGAGAGTGGGCACCCTTGTCTTGTTCCTGATTTCAGGGGAAATGCTTTCAATTGTTCACCATTGAGGGTGATGCTTGCTGTGGGTTTGTCATATATAGCTTTTATTATGTTGAGGTATGTTCCTTCTATTCCTGCTTTTTGGAGAGTTTTCATCATAAATGAGTGTTGAATTTTGTCAAAGGCTTTCTCTGCATCTATTGAGATAATCATATGGTTTTTATCTTTCAATTTGTTAATGTGGTGTATTACATTGATTGATTTGCGGATATTGAAGAATCCTTGCATTCCTGGGATAAAGCCCACTTGGTCGTGGTGTATGATTTTTTTAATATGTTGTTGGATTCTGTTTGCTAGAATTTTGTTAAGGATTTTTGCATCTATGTTCATCAGTGATATTGGCCTGTAGTTTTCTTTTTTTGTGGCATCTTTGTCAGGTTTTGGAATTAGGGTGATGGTGGCCTCATAGAATGAGTTTGGAAGTTTACCTTCTTCTGCAATTTTCTGGAAGAGTTTGAGTAAGGTAGGTGTTAGCTCTTCTCTAAATTTTTGGTAGAATTCAGCTGTGAAGCCATCTGGTCCTGGGCTTTTGTTTGCTGGAAGATTTTTGATTACAGTTTCGATTTCCTTGCCTGTGATGGGTCTGTTAAGATCTTCTATTTCTTCCTGGTTCAGTTTTGGAAAGTTATACTTTTCTAAGAATTTGTCCATTTCATCCAAGTTGTCCATTTTATTGGCATAGAGCTGCTGGTAGTAGTCTCTTATGATCCTTTGTATTTCAGTGTTGTCTGTTGTGATCTCTCCATTTTCATTTCTAATTTTGTTAATTTGGTTCTTCTCTCTTTGTTTCTTAATGAGTCTTGCTAATGGTTTGTCAATTTTGTTTATTTTTTCAAAAAACCAGCTTTTAGCTTTGTTGATTTTTGCTATGGTCTCTTTAGTTTCTATTGCATTTATTTCTGCCTTAATTTTTAAGATTTCTTTCCTTCTACTAACCCTGGGGTTCTTCATTTCTTCCTTCTCTAATTGCTTTAGGTGTAGAGTTAGGTTATTTATTTGGCTTTTTTCTTGTTTCTTGATGTAAGCCTGTAATGCTATGAACCTTCCCCTTAGCACTGCTTTTACAGTGTCCCATAGGTTTTGGGTTGTTGTGTTTTCATTTTCATTCATTTCTATACATATTTTGATTTCTTTTTTGATTTCTTCTATGATTTGTTGGTTATTCAGAAGCGTGTTATTTAGCCTCCATGTGTTTGAATTTTTAACAATTTTTTTCCTGTAATTGAGATCTAATCTTACTGCACTGTGGTCAGAAAAGATGACTGGAACGATTTCAATTTTTTTGAATTTTCCAAGACTAGATTTATGGCCCAGGATGTGATCTATTCTGGAGAAGGTTCCGTGTGCACTTGAGAAAAAGGTGAAGTTGATTGTTTTGGGGTGAAATGTCCTATAGATATCAATTAGGTCTAGCTGGTCCATTGTGTCATTTAAAGTTTGTGTTTCCTTGTTAATTTTCTGTTTAGTTGATCTATCCATAGTTGTGAGTGGGGTATTAAAGTCTCCCACTATTATTGTGTTACTATTAATTTCCTCTTTCATACTCGTTAGTGTTTGCCGTACATATTGCGGTGCTCCTATGTTGGGTGCATATATATTTATAATTGTTATATCTTCTTCTTTGATTGATCCTTTGATCATTATGTAGTGTCCTTCTTTGTCTCTTTTCACAGCTTTTATTTGAAAGTCTATTTTATCTGATATGAGTATTGCGACTCCTGCTTTCTTTTGGTCTCCATTTGCATGAAATATTTTTTTCCAGCCCTTCACTTTTAGTCTGTATGTGTCTCTTGTTTTGAGGTGGGTCTCTTGTAGACAGCATATATGGGGGTCTTGTTTTTGTATCCATTCAGCCAATCTTTGTCTTTTGGTTGGGGCATTCAACCCATTTACATTTAAGGTAATTATTGATAGGTGTGGTCCCGTTGCCATTTACTTTGTTGTTTTGGGTTCACGTTTATACAACCTTTCTGCATTTCCTGTCTAGAGAAGATCCTTTAGCATTTGTTGAAGAGCTGGTTTGGTGGTGCTGAATTCTCTCAGCTTTTGCTTATCTGTAAAGCTTTTGAGTTCTCCTTCATATCTGAATGAGATCCTTGCTGGATACAGTAATCTAGGTTGTAGGTTATTCTCTTTCATTACTTTCAGGACGTCCTGCCATTCCCTTCTGGCCTGGAGGGTTTCTATTGATAGGTCAGCTGTTATCCTTATGGGAATCCCTTTGTGTGTTATTTGTTGTTTTTCCCTTGCTGCTTTTAATATTTGTTCTTTGTGTTTGATCTTTGTTAGTTTGATTAATATGTGTCTTGGGGTGTTTCGCCTTGGGTTTATCCTGTTTGGGACTCTCTGGGTTTCTTGGACTTGAGTGGCTATTTCCTTCCCCATTTTAGGGAAGTTTTCAGCTATTATCTCCTCGAGTATTTTCTCATGGCCTTTCTTTTTGTCTTCTTCTTCTGGGACTCCTATGATTCGAATGTTGGGGCATTTCACAGTGTCCCAGAGGTCCCTGAGGTTGTCCTCATTTCTTTTGATCCTTTTTTCTTTTTTCCTCTCTGCTTCATTTATTTCCACCATTTTATCTTCTACCTCACTTATCCTATCTTCTGCCTCCGTTATTCTACTCTTGGTTCCCTCCAAAGTGTTTTTGATCTCATTCATTGCATTGTTCATTTTTAATTGACTCTTTTTTATTTCTTCTAGGTCTTTATTAAACAATTCTTGTATCTTTTCAATCTTTGTCTCCAGGCTATTTATCTGTAACTCCATTTTGTTTTCAAGATTTTGGATCATTTTTCTTATCATTATTCTAAATTCTTTTTCAGGTAGATTCCCTATCTCCTCCTCTTTTGTTTGACTTGGTGGGCATTTTTCATGTTCCTTTACCTGTTGGGTATTTCTTTGCCTTTTCATCTTGTTTAGATTGCTGTGTCTGGAGTGGACTTTCTGTATTCTGGAGGTCTGTGGTTCCTTTTTATTGTGGAGGATTTACCCAGTGGGTGGGGTTAGACGATTGGCTTGTCAAGGTTTCCCGGTTAGGGAAGCTTGCGTCAGTGTACTGGTGCGTGGAACTTGATTTCTTCTTTTTGGAGAGCAATGGAGTGCCCAGTAATGAGTTTTGAGATGGGTCTATGTGTTAGGTGTGACCTTGGGCAGCCTGTATGTTGACATTCGGGGCTATGTTCCTGTGTTGCTGGAGAATTTGCGTGGTATGTCTTGCTCTAAAACTTATTGGCTCTTGGGTGGTGGTTGGTTTCAGTGTAGGTATGGAGGCTTTTGGACGGTTGCTTAAAGTTCCATGTAGTCAGGAGTTTTCTGGTGTTCTCAGGTTTTGGGCTTAAGTTTCCTGCCTCTGGATTTCAGTTTTATTCTTCCTGTAGTCTCAGGACTTCTCCAACTATACAGCACTGATAATAAAACTTCTAGGTTAATGGCGAAAAGATTCTCCCCTGTTAGGGACACCCAGAGAGGTTCACAGAGTTACATGAACAGGAGAAAAGGGAGGAGGGAGATAGAGATGAGTAGGAGGAGAAAAAGGGGGACTCAAGAGGAGAGAGACAGATCTACGCAGCTGTCTGTTCCCAGAGTGTTCTCTGTATCTCAGACACCTACAAGGATTCACAGAATTGGATTGGGAAGAGAAGGGGAAAGGAGGAAATAGAGGTGTTCTGAGGTAGAAAACAGAGAGTCAAGATTGGGAGAGAATAATCTTCGGTTTAAAGATAGGGCTTCTTTTTTTTTTTTTTTTTGGTAAGGTTATAGTGTAGTGAAAATGAAAATGAAGAGTAGTAGAGGAGTACTAGAGGACTTTAAAAGAAATAAGAGAAGAAGAAAAATAGAAAGTAAAAGAGAAAACGGAAAGGAAAAAAAGGAAGAAAAAAGAAAAAAAAAGAAAAAGAAAAAAAAACAAAAAAAAAACAAAAAAAAAAAAGAAAGAAAAAAAAAATTTTTTTTTTCCCCTAATTAAAAAAATCGTAAAAATCTATGTAAATAAAAGTTAAGGAGTAATGGGGGAGTAATAGGGAATTTTAAAGGAAAATAAAAGAGAAAAAAGAAAAAAGAAAAAAAATAAAAAGAAAAAAAATTTTTTTTTTTTTTTCCTTACTTAGAAAAAAAAAAGTAAAAATATATCTAGGAGTTTCTCTGGAGCTGCTGCGGTCAGTGTGGGTTCGGCTCAGTTTCAGATAGCTCCTCGTTCCAGCTTACACTTCTCGATAACTACAGGGCCCTTCCGGTGAAGTCGGTGTTTTCTACAGGGATTTTAATCTGTTGCACCAGTCCCTTCTGAAGTGGTTCCCTTTGTTTATTTGGCTTCTGTTTGCCGGTCTCTTCAGAGCCTCATTTCCGCCCTGACACAGGCGGGCGGAGGTGGACTCTTATTCAGTTAGCTAGTTCCGTTGCGCTGCGGGGCGGGGCTGACGCTGCGGGGAGGGGCTGGCGCTGCGGGGCGGGGCTGACGCTGCGGGGAGGGGCTGGCCCTGCGGGGGCGGGCTGGCGCTGCCGGGAGGGGCTGACGCTGCTTTCTCCCTCTGCGCTGCTCAGGCTCCCGGCTGTTCTATATGGAGCGCGCCCCGCGCTGCGCTAGGTTCCAGCCCTCGGGTGTTACACAAAAGCGCGGAAGGAAAAGCTGCGCCTGCTCTCTGTGCCTTCCCCGTCAGAGCGGTCCAGGCAGCGAGGGGCTTGATGGGCGCACTATCCCCAGGTGTGGCACACTCACTCCCTTCCGCGGACCCAGTCTCAGTTTCCCCTGACGCCAGTCGGGTGCACGCGCCTTCCGCCCTCTGCGTCCCCAGCCCCAGTCCCCGCCCGCGCCGGTCGGGTGCCTGCGCCCTGTGTCTCGCTGCGACCTTCCCCTCCCCCCTGCCTCCTGCCTCCGGCGGGGCTGGGTGGGTCCGCAGCCTGCGACCTCTTCTTGGGACTTTCTCCGTCCCTTTGTTCTGCGAACGGCCGGCAGTGTGTTCCAGCCGGTTAATTTTCTCTCTTTTGGTCTCCCACAGTTCAAGTTGGCAACTCACAGAAGTTCCCTCCGATTGTCCTCAGGGCCCTCAGGCCCGGACCCTAGCCCAAGCAAGGCCGCCTAAGACTCCCTTCCCGGGACGGGTCTCCGTCCTTAGCTCTTTTGTCTCACTTTTTATCTTTTATATTTTGTCCTACCTCCTTTCGAAGACAATGGTCTGCTTTTCTGGGCGCCTGATGACCTCAGCTAGCGATCAGAAGTTGTTTTGTGAGGTTTGCTCTGCATTCAGTTATTCTTTTGATGAATTTGTAGGAGAGAAAGTGGTCTCCCCGTCCTACTCCTCCGCCATCTTGGCTCCTCCCTCTGACCATTAACTCTTAAACATACATTTGGTCCTTAAATAATAGTCTGGGGTCTTGAGAAAGGGTCGGGGGATGATTGCAATGCCTGGGGAAACTGAGAAACTGGGAACCAAAAGAAAGCCATAAAAAGGACAACTGAATGTTGCAACTTTGAAACTGATTGGTCAGAAATTACACGTATCCAGTACCAGACCAACGAAAGACAAACAGATCAGTTCTAATAAAAATAAATAGCTGTTATTCCCACCTTTGGGGGTTCTTCACCCCCTCTGCATCTATGCTGAGAGCTTTGTATCTCTATCCTTTGAAAAATAAACTTTGCCTGTGTGAGTGTTTGCGAGTGTACGGAGTTCATTTCTCAGTTCCTCGAACAGAAATCGATTTTCCCATTTCAGGAGAACTGAGGTTTGAACACAAACTTCTCTGCCTGACTCCAAAGCCAACTTATCCCTTTCACCATCTCAAACAACAGTGTGGTTCACTCTTGTAAGAGGTGACATGGGGTTTTTAACCCAGGAATTTTGAGCTCAGAGTCTCACTAATATTACTCAAGGACTGGAGAAAAATCACATCCACTGAAACACAATCACCCTTTTTCAGACTTAAAGTATTAAGATGTAATAAGGTGAGAGAAGGGTCACTAGAGAAGGGATGGAAACAAATAATACAATTGGGACATCAAGGAGTAACATTTCCATCAAAGAGAAGGCCAACCAGTGGCTTCATCAGCAGTTCCAAATCTATATCTCAGACTTGCCCAGGCAAGAGATTACTAGCAAATTATATCCAAAGCTCAATCAAAGCAATGAGTCAAAAGTACTATCTTCATCAAAATATAAAATCTCATCTTCATAGAAATATCAGATTCTCTTACTTAGTATTCTGAATAATTATAGATTCTTAACAGGGGCTGGTTATTTTCTAGAAGACACCAGATGATAGAAGTGCTCTGTCTAAGGGAAATCCAGGCCCTTTCCTGTGTGTGTGTGTCGGGGGGGAGGGGGGAGGTGTTGAAGTCATTAGGCAACTAACTAGGGTGAGATCACATTTTAAGTCATATGCTCCAGAGGCCATTTTCCTCTCTGTGTACTCTCTAGAGATGCTAAATTCTATACCTATGTATTAAAAAGAGCTAACAGGAGAACTTAAACATCTTCCTCAAAAATGTCATCAGGGATTCAGATCTGCCACAGCCATCTAATTTAGTCATCCCATAGGACATTGATCTAGCATGGTACACTTTGCACTGTACTTAATTTCTTGTCATCTCTCCAGCACCAGTTTATTTCGTCTTTACAATGCTTTTAACTATCATGCTCCTAAAAATTAAATTTTATAAATTATTCTGAGTTCATTTTTAATGACAGTCTTATGGACCAAACCTAATTGCAAAGCATTATATTGAAGATTCTGCCTGGAGTCTGTTTCACAATTATACTGTTGCATTTTTATTCATCATTTCAACTCCCATACACTATACTGCTGCTGCTGCTGCTGCTAAGTCACTTCAGTCGTGTCTGACTCTGTGTGACCCCATAAAAGGCAGCCCACCAGGCTCCCCCATTCCTGGGATTCTCCAGGCAAGAACACTGGAGTGGGTTGTCATTTCCTTCTCCACATACACTATACAAGCTCAATTAAAAGTTTCTCTTCCACCACCAGGAAGAACCCTTTCCTCCTCTAGACTCTCATAGTCCTTTGTTTTTCTTTTTCGACATTATTAATAATCTGCCTCATTTAGAGTTACTTACTTATAAATATCTCATCTCCTCTACAAACTGTAAACTCCTTAAAAAATATTCTGAGTTGCAGTCATCTTTTTTAACACCACTGTGTCTAGACCAATATATATAAAACTAATTCAATGATTCCTGATTAATAAAATTATGCTTTAAAAAAACAGTAATTTAGCAACAAACTGGGTACAGAGAATTAGAGAAAAGCAATTTGGAATGAGCATTAAAACCATGAACTTTATTATGAAACACTTTTGAAACTTGGTGCTGGTGGCTTAGTCGCTAAGTCAAGTCTGACTCTTGTGGCCCCATGGACTGTAACCTGCCAGGCTCCTCTGTCCATGGGATTCTCCAGGCAAGAATACTGGAGTGGTTTGCCATTTCCCTCACCAGGGGATCTTCCTGACCCAGGAATTGAACCCGGACCTCCTGCATTGCAGGCAGATTCTTTACCAAATGAACTCAACTTACTAACTGTGAAAACTTGCTAAAAGAACTTAAATATTCTAGGTCTTGGTTCCTTTAGACCTATACAATGAAGATATTTCTGGGACATGCATCATAGAGTTTTTCTCAGAATTTAATTAGATGAGGCCCTTTAAGCACTTCATTGTAGTAAATGGCTAACAAATGTTGCTATTATTTCTCAGTTTAGAAAGTACCAAGACATACAAGATATATTCTTTCTCTGTCTCCCTCTCTCTCTCCCTTTTTCTCATTCTCAAAATATGGGCTTCCAAGGTGGTTCAGTGGTAAAGAATCTGCCTGATAATGAAAGAGATGCAGGTTTGATCCCTGGGTCGGGAAGATCTGCTGAAGAAGGAAATGGCAACCCACTTTAGTTTTCTTGCCTGGAAAATCCCATGGACAGAGGAACCAGGCAGGCTATAATCCACGAAGTCATAAAGAGTCAGAAATGACTGAGAACACACACCGCCATCATTAAAAATAACAGTGTTACCAAAGGATAAATTATCACTTGTATTTTATCATTCCTTGACTGAAAACATCTACCTGGAAGTTACTGTCAAAAAACAAAACAAAACAAAACAAATCCAGGCTTGACTGAGGCTAGAATTTTTTCAAGATGACTGTTGCAGTAGAGCATTCTCTGCTCCAACCTCAGAATCTGTGTTTCAGAATCAAGCAGAAAAGGCTTTTCTTTTACAGAGAAGTAAAGCAGAGTGAACAGGAACATCACTGAGAAAGGAAGCAACCGGTGGGGACCAGAAAATAGCATGATTGTGGTGGTTCAACAGGAAGTGTTCTTCCCTCTCATGGATTGATTCTTGAAATGAGCCATTAAGAGGGTAGAGGAGAGCAGTGGGGGTATTTAGTACCCTCAGTTCAGTTCAGTTGCTCAGTTGTTTCAGACTCTTTCAACACCATGGACTGCAACAGCCAGGCTTCCCTGTCCATCAGCAACTCTCAGAGGATGCTCAAACTCAAGTCCATCAAGTCGGTGATGCCATCCAACCATCTCATCCTTTGTCGTCCCCGTCTCCTCCTGCCTTCTATCTTTCAAGCATCAGGGTCTTTTCCAGTGAGTCAGTTCTTTTCATTAGTTGTCCAAAGTATTGGAGCTTCAGCTTCAGCATCAGTCCTTCCAATGAATATTCAGACTGATTTCCTTTAGAATTGACTGGTTTGATCTCCTTGCTGTCCAAGGGACTCTCAAGAGCTTTGGAGAGTCTTGGACTCTCAAGAGTCCAACACCACAATTTAAAAGCATCAGTTCTTCAGTGCTCAACTTTCTTTATGGTCCAATTCTCACATCCATACATGACTACTGGAAAAACCATAGCTTTGACTAGATGGACATTTGACAGGAAAATAACATCTCTGCTTTTTAATACACTGTCTAGGTTGGTCATAGCTTTTGTTCCAAGGAGCAAACATCTTTTAATTTCATGGCTACAGCCACCATCTGCAGTGATTTTGGAGCCCAAGGAAAGAAAGTCTTTCACTGTTTCCATTGTTTCCCCATCTATTTGCCATGAAGTGATGGGACTAGATGTTACGATCCTACTTTTCTGTAAGTTGAGTTTTAAGCCAGGTTTTACACTTTCTTCTTTCACTTTCATCAAAAGCCTCTTTTGTTCCTCTTTGCTTTCTGCATTAGGGTGGTGTCATCTGCATATCTGAAGTTACTGATATTTCTCCCTGCAATCCTGATTCCAGCTTTGCTTCATCCAACCCAGTATTTCACATGATGTACTCTGCATATAAGCTAAATAAGCAAGGTGACAATATACAGCCTTGACATACTTCTTTCAAAATAATGAATCAGTCCATTGTTCCTTGTCTGGTTCTAACTGTTGCTTTTGACCTGCATACAGATTTCTCAGGAGGCAGGTCAGGTGGTCTGGTATTCCCATCTCTTTAAGAATGTTCCACAGGTTGTTGTGATCCACACAGTCAAAAATGATCCACAGGGTCATTGGAAAAGACCCTAATGCTGGGAAAGATTGAAGGCAGGAGGAGAAGGGGACAACAGAGGATGAGATGGTTGTATGGCATCACTGACTCAGTGGACATGAATTTGAGCAAGCTCCATGAGTTGCTGATGAACAGGGAAGCCTAGCATGCTGTAGTTTGTGGGGTTAAAAGGGTTGGACACAACTGAGTGACTGAACTGAAATGAACACAGTCAAAGGCTTTGGCATAGTCAATAAAGCAGAAGTATATTTTTTTTCTGGAAATATCTTGCTTTTTCTATGATCCAACAGATGTTGGCAATTTGATCTCTTGTTCCTCTGACTTTTCTAAATCCAGCTTGAACATCTGGAAGTTCACAGTTCAAGTACTGTTGACGTCTCACTAGGAGAATTTTAAAGAATTACTTTGCCAGTGTGTGAGATAAGTGCAATTGTGTGGTAGTTTGAACATTCTTTGGCATTGCCTTTCTTAGGGATTGGAATGAAAATTGAACTTTGTCAGTACTCTGGCCACTGCTGAGTTTTCAAAATATACTGACATATTGAGTGCAGCACTTTCACAGCATCATTTTTTAGTATTTGAAATAGCTCAGCTGGAATTCCATCATCTCCACTAGCTTTGAACTGAGGCCCAGTTGACTTCACATTCCAGGATGTCTTGCTCTAGGTGAGTGATCACACTATTATGGTTATCTGGGTCATTAAGATCTTTTTGTGCAGTTCTTCTGTGAATTCTTGCCAACTCTTCTTAATATTTTTTTCTTCTTTTCTGTCCATATTTCTGTCCTTTATTGCGCCCATTATTACATTAAATGTTCCCTTGGTGGCTCTCATTTTCTTGTTTTTTTCATGCATTGAACTTGGACTGGTCATCTATTTCACATATGGTAATATACATGTCTCAATGCTTTCTCTCAAATCATCCCACCCTCGCCTTATCCCACAGAGTCCAAAAGCCTGTCTCTTTTGCTGTCTCACATATAGGGTCATCGTTACCATCTTTCTAAATCCCATGTATATGTGTTAATATACTGTATTGGTGTTTTTCTTTCTGACTTACTTCACTCTATATAATAGGCTCCAGTTTTATCCACCTCATTAAAACTGATTCAAATGCATTCTTTTCAATAGCTCAGTAATATACCATTGTGTATATGTACCACACTTTATTATCCATTCATCTGCCAATGGAAATCTAGGTTGTTTCCATGTCCTAGCTATTGTAAACAGTGCTGTGATGAACATTGGGGTACACGTGTGTCTTTCAATTCTGGTTTCCTCAGTGTGTATGCCCAGAAGTGGGACTGCTGGTTTGTATGGCAGTTCTATTTCGTTTTTTAAGAAATCTCCATATTGTTCTTCATAGTGGCTGCTCAGTTGAGTTCAGTTCAGTAGATCAGTCATGTCCAACTTTTGCAACTTCATGGACTGCAGCACGCCAGGCCTCCCTATCCATCACCAACTCCCAGAGTTTACTCAAACTCATGTCCATTGAGTCAGTGATGCCATCCAACCATCTCATCCTCTGTCGTCCCCTTCTCCTCCTGCCTTCAATCTTTCCCAGCATCAGGGTCTTTTCAAATGAGTCAGCCCTTCACATCAGGTGGCCAAAGTATTGGAGTTTCAGCTTCAACATCAGTCCTTCCAATGAACACCCAGGACTGATCTCCTTTAGGATGGACTGGTTGGATCTCCTTGCTGTCCAAGGGACTCTCAAGAGTCTTCTCCAACACCACAGTTCAAAAGCATCAATTCTTCAGTGCTCAGCTTTCTTTATAATCCAACTCTCCCATCCATACATGACTACTAGAAAACCATAGCTTTGCAAGAAGAACGTTTGTTGGCAAAGTAAGGTCTCTGCTTTTTATTATGCTGTCTAGGTTGGTCATAACTTTCCTTCCAGGGAGTAAGCGTCTTTTAATTTCATGGCTGCAGTCACCATCTGCAGTGATTATGGAGCCCAAAAAAATAAAGCCTGACACTGTTTCCACTGTTTCCCCATCTATTTGCCATGAAGTGATGGGACCAGATGCCATGATCTTCATTTTCTGAATGCTGAGCTTTAAGCCAGATTTTTCACTCTCCTCTTTCACTTTCATCAAGAGACTCTTTAGTTCTTCTTCACTTTCTGCCATAAGGGTGGTGTCATCTGCATATCTGAGGTTATTGATATTTCTGTGATATTGATATTGATAGTGGCTGCACTAGTTTGCACTCCCACCAACAGTGTAAGAGGGTTCCCTTTTCTCCACACCCTCTCCAGCATTTATTATTTGTAAACTTTTTGATAGCAGCCATTCTGACCGGCATGAGATGGTACCTCTTTGTGGTTTTGATTCACATTTCTCTGATAATGAGTGATGTTGAGCATCTTTTCATATGTTTGTTAGCCATCTGCATGCCTTCTTTGGAGAAACGTCTGTTTAGTTCTATGGCCAATTTTTTGATTTGGTTGTTTATTTTTCTGGTATTGAGCTGCAGGAGTTGCTTGTATATTTTTTTAGATTAATTCTCTGTCAGTTCCTTCATTTGCTATTATTTCCTCCCATTCTGAAGGCTGTCTTTCCACCTTGCTTAGAGTTTCCTTCATTATGCAAAACCTTTTAAGGTTAGGGTTAGTAGTCTTTTATGATCCTTTGTATTTCTGTGTTGTCTGTTGTGTTTTCTACATTTTCATTTTTAATTTTGTTGATTTGATTCTTCTCCCTTTTTTTCTTGATGAGTCTGGCTAATGGCTTGTCTATTTTATTTATCTTCCCAAAGAACCAGCTTTTAGTTTTGTTGATTTTTGCTATAGTCTCCTTTGTTTCTTTTTCATTTATTTCTGCTCCAATTTTTTATTATTTCTTTCCTTCTCCTAACCCTGGGGTTCTTCATTTCTTCTTTTTCTAATTGCTTTAGGTGTAAAGCTAGGTTATTTATTTGATTTTTCTCTTGTTTTTGAGGTAAGCCTGTACTGCTATGAACCTTGCCCTTAGCACTGATTTTATTAAATCCCATAGGTTTTGGATTGTCATGTTTTCATTTTCATATGTTCTTATGCATATTTTGATTTCCTTTTTGATTTCTTCCATGATTTGTTGATTATTCAGAAGTGTGTTGTTTAGCCTCCATATGTTTGTATTTTTAATAGTTTTTTTTTCCCATAGTTGATATCTAATTTTACTACATTGTGATCAGAAAAGATGCTTGAAATGATTTCAATTTTTTTTAATTTACCAAGGCTAGATTTATGGTCCAGGGTGTGATCTATCCTGGAGAAGTTTCCGTGTGCACTTCAGAAAAAGGTGAAATTCATGGTTTTGGGGTGAAATGTCCTATGGATATCAATTAGGTCTACCTGGTCCATTGTATCATTTAAAGTTTGTGTTTCCTTGCTAATTTTCTGTTTGGTTGATCTATCCATAGGTGTGAGTGGGATATCAAAGTCTCCCACTATTATTGTGTTACTGTTAATTTCCCCTTTCATATTTTTTAGCTTTTGCCTTACGTATTGAGGTGCTCCTATGTTGGGTGCATATATATTTATAATTGTTATATCTTCTCCTTGGACTGACCCTTTGATCATTATGTAGCATCCTTTTTTGTTTCACAGCCTTTATTTCAAAGTCTATTATCTGATATGAGTATTGCTACTCCAGCTTTCTTTTGATCTCCATTTGCATGAAATATCTTTTTCCAGCCCATCACTTTCAGCCTGTTTGTGTCCCTTGGTTTGAGCTGGATCTCTTGTAGATAGCATATTTAGGAGTCTTGTTTTGTATCCACTCAGCCAGTCTTTGTCTTTTGGTTGGTGCATTTAACCCATTTACAGTTAAGGTAATTATTGATAAGTATGATCCCATTGCCATTTACTTTGTTGTTTTGGGTTCAAGTTTATAAACCTTTTCTGTGTTTCCTGTCTGGGGAAGATCTTTTAGCATTTGTTTAAGAGCTGGTTTGGTGGTGCTGAATCCTCTCAGCTTTGTTTGTCTGTAAAGCTTTTGATTTCTCCTTCATGTTTGAATGAGATCCTTGCTAAGTATAGTAATCTGGGTTGTAGGTTTTTCTCTTTCATCACTTTAAGTATGCCCTGCCATTCCCTTCTGGCCTGAAGAGTTTCTATTGAAAGATCAGATGTTGTCCTTATGGGGATCCCCTTGTGTGTTATTTGTTACTTTTCCCTTGCTGCTTTTAATATTTGCTCTTTGTGTTTGACCTTTGTTAATTTGATTAATATGTGTCTTGGGATGTTTCACCTTGGGTTTATCCTGTTTGGGACTCTCTGTGTTTCTTGGACTTGGGTGACTATTTCCTTTCCAATTTTAGGGAAGTTTTCAACTATTATCTCCTCAAGTATTTTCTCGTGCACTTTCTTTTTGTCTTCTTCTTCTGGGACTCTTAGGAATTGAATGTTGGGGTGTTTAACATTGTCCCAGAGGTCTCTGAGGTTGTCCTCATTTCTTTTAATTCTTTTTTCCTCTCTGCTTCATTTATTCCACCATTCTATCGTCCACCTCACTTATCCTATCTTCTGCCTCACTCTACTGTTGGTTCCCTCTGGAGTGCTTTTGATCTCATTTATTGCATTATTCATTATTGATTGACTCTTCTTTCTTTCTTCTAGGTCCTTGCTAAACATTTCTTGCATCTTCTCAACCCTTGTCTCTAGTCTATTTATCTGTAACTCCATTTTGCTTTCAACATTTTGGATCATCTGTACTATCATTATTCTGAATTCTTTTTCAGGTAGACTCCCCATCTCCTCCTCTTTTGTTTGGTTTGATGGGCATTTATCATGTTCCTTTACCTGCTGAGTATTTCTCTGCCTTTTCATTTTGTTTATATTGCTGTGTTTGGGGTGCCCTTTCTGTAGGCTGAAAGTTCATGGTTCCTCTTTATTGTGGAGCCTGCTCCCTGTGGGTGGGGTTGGACTAGTGGCTTGTCAAGGTTTCCTGGTTAGGGGAGCTTGTACCTGTGTTCTGGTGGGTGGAGCTGGATCTCTTCTCTCTGGAGTGCAATGAAGTGTCCAGTAGTGAGTTTTAGGATGTCTATGGGTCCAGCCTGGCTTTGGGCAGCCTGTCTTTTAATGCTCAGGGTGGTGTTCCTGCTTTGCTGGAGAATTAGCATGGTATGTCTTGCTCTGAAACTTGTTGGCTCTTGGGTGGAGGTTGGTTTCAGTGTAGGTATGGAAGCTTTTGGTGAGCTCTTGTCTATTAGTGTTTCCTGGAATCAGGAGTTCTCTGATGTTCTCAAGTTTTGCAGTTAAGCCTCCTCTAGCTTTCAGTCTTATTCTTACAGTAGCCTCAAGACTTCTCCATCCATACAGCACAGATGATAAAACATCTAGCTTAATGGTGAAACAATTCTCCACAGTGAGGGACACCCAGAGAGGTTCACAGAGTTACACAGAGAAGAGAAGAGGGAGGAGGGAAGTAGAGGTGACCAGGAGGAGAAGAGGGGAAGTCAAAAGGGGAGAGACTAATCTAGCCAGTAATCAGTTCCCTAAGTGTCCTCCACAGCCCAGAACACTCAGAGAGATTCACAGAGTTAAGTAGAGAAGAGAAGGGGGAGAGAGGAGATAGAGGTGACCTCCTTTCAAAGAGAATGGGCTGCCTTTCTGGGTGCCTGGTGTCTTCTGCCAGCCCTCAGAAGTTGTTTTGTGGAAGTTGCTCAGCATTCAAATGATCTTCTGATTAATTTGTAGGGAAGAAAGTGGTCCCCCCATCCTATTCCTCCACCATCTTGGAACTGCACCCAGTAGCTCTTGTTTTCTTGAAGAAATCTCTAGTCTTTCCCATTCTATTGTTTTCCTTTATTTCTTTGCATTGATCACTAAAGAAGGCTTTCTTATTTCTCCTTGTTATTCTTTGGAACTCTGCATTCAGATGGACATATCTTTCCCTTTCTCCTTTGCCTTTGGCGTCTCTTTTTTTCTCAGCTATTTGTAAAGCCTCCTCAGACAACCATTTTGCCTTTTTGCATTTCTGTTTCTTGGGGATTTTTTTGATCACTGCCTCCTGTACAATGTTACAAACCTCCGTCCATAGTTCTTCAGGCACTCTATCAGATCTAATCCCTTGAATCTATTTGTCACTTCCACTGTATAATTGTAAGGGATTTGATCTAGGTCATACCTGAATGGTCTAGTGGTTTTCCCTACTTTTTTCAATTTAAGTCTGAATTTGGCAATAAGGAGTTCATGAACTGAACCACAGTCAGCTCCTGGTCTTGTTTTTGCTGACTGTATAGAGCTTTTCCATCCCTGGCTACAAAGAATATAATTAATGTGATTTTTGTATTGACCATCTGAAGATGTCCATGTGTAGAGTTGTGTCTTTTGTTGTTGGAAGAGGGTGTTTGTCATGACCAGTGTGTTCTCTACCTTCAGTACCTTAAAATTTGCTTAAGCTTATGATCAAATCATAGTTCAGGGGTTGTGGAATGAGAGAGCCCTAACTAAAGTTTGGTCAACTCCAGTCAATGGTAAGTTATGAGCAATTATGAGCACTTGGCTATCACACATCATTTAACTTATACCTCATTGGTCAAAGCAATTTACAAGGCTACACTCATTTTAGAGGCTGGAGGGAAGTATAATCCTGGCCTGTGCTGAATGGAAGAATAACATAGTATTTATGAACAGACCAAGTGACTACTATAGCAGGTCTCAACCCGTCCCTTCCTCTTCATGGAGGAATCTTCTCTTGCTGGAAGGCAACTTCTCCCAGTGTGACCTCATCTTACACCAGGAAGTTTGAAAGTGTCATTCATTCAGGAGCTTGATCAAAATGTTTCACAGTTAAACATTGAAAAAATAATGTGCTTTCCCAATTTTCATTAAGAAATTAAGATAACAGATTGAATTATTTGCAATGATTTATTTTTCTTTCACAGATGTTTAACTTCAAAGGCAGCTTTAACCTATATACATTAGAAACTAAATAAGGGAACTTATTTAGCCTCAAGGCATTCCGTAGGGACCATCTTGTTCTATGGGTTTTGCCATATGAATAGATTTGAGTAGCTTTCATGTGTCTCACAGGACTTGGGGAATTCTATCAACTTCTCCAGCTGGTGGATCAAAAGTTTTGGATTGCAAATCTAGATAAATCAGCTAAATGAACATTCTATTCATGAACCACATGGGCAAAAGAGATAAGAATATCTGCTAGCTGAAGGGGTTGTTGTGAGGATGAAATAATGTGCTAAGAGTATGTTCTATAATTTTAAAGAGGTAAATAAATGGAGGGGATTTTTATTTATGTATCAGATTCTGTTCATTATAGAGTTTGACTGTATGCCATGGGTAGTTTATATACTTATTACATTTAATCACTCCTAAAATCTAATGGGGTATTATCTCCATGCTACAGGTGAGGAACACACAAATACATGCTCACTAAGCCTTATTTTGGGAACAGGGGATGCCTTGACAGGATAATAGGCTCCATCCCCCAAAACTAGAATGGAAAGGAGTCAGCCTTTAAATACACTGGGCTCTGTATTTTAAATTCTGTAATGTCTTAAGCAAATTATTTGTCCACTTTAAGCTGTGGCTTTCACATCTATTAAGTAAAGATAAAAGTATCTTTTGTGGGGTAGTTGTATAGCTTTAGCTCAATAAGATAATGCATATAAGAACATTTAGCTCAGTGCCTTGTATATGGGCTTCCCTCATAGCTCAGTCAGTAAAGAATCTGCCTGCAGTGCAGGAGACCTGGATTGATCCCTAGATTGGGAAGATCCCCTGGAGAAGGAAATGGCAACTCACTCCAATATTCTTGCCTGAAAAATCCCATGGACAGAGTAGTCTGGTGGGCTACAGTCAATGGGGTCACAAGAGTCAGACATGACTTAGCAACTAAACCATCACCACTTGCATATAATGAGCACTCAGCAAATGTTCTGTAAACTGTGTAAATTCTTTGGACAAAAGCTTGCAAACTGACTTGCAAAGAAAGGGACATGGAAAAAAAAAAAAACAACCTGGGATTTGTATTCAGGAATCAAATATATTGACAAGTATCAGGTTACAAGTCCTGGATCTCAAACAGAGATCACTGAAACAGGCTTTTGGACAGTGTTTGGACTAAGAAACTGCCTGCAATACAGGAGACCCGAGATCAATCCCTGGGTTAGGAAGATCTCCAGGAGAACAGAATGGCTACCCACTCCAGTATTCTTCCCTGGAGAACTTCATGGACATAGGAGCCTGATGAGCAAAGAGCTAAAAACTGATTAAGTCACTAAACATGCACTCATGCATGGGCTAAAAGAGCAGGCAGATACAGGAGTAACAAATGCTGCCCAAATGAGGGCCTTGCCTCTAAATGTTTATGAATTTCTAAAGGTAAAATTCAAAAGGATGAATTTCAATTACATAGCCTTTCAGTCAATGACATTTTCCAACAGCATAGACACATTTAGCATTGATGTTTGCTTTCCATTTAATTATGCAATCCAAATGACTACTCATCTAGCTCTTGATTGTCACCAGTGAGCAAGTTTGTCACTGAGGGCTTCCCATCTGCATTTCTAGGTCTTATCTAAACCCACTTTGTTCCACTTCCTCACCACAAAACTTCTCTGAGTGTACCCAGGGATGCTATAGCTGCCAGTCATTCATTTCTCCACATAATCATATAAGAGTTTGTACAGTTGTTCTCAAAATGTAGTTGTCTTTTTTTTTCCAGTAGCATCTGAGGGTTTTCTAGAAATATAGATTTTCAGGCCACAGTTTAGACCTTTTGAATCAAATACTCTGAAATGGCACAACCCTGAAGGCCAGAAGTCCCTAGCCTTTTTGGCATCAGAGACTGATTTCATGGAAGATAGTTTTTCCATGGATGGGTGGGGAGAATGGTTTCTGGATGATTCAAGTGCATTACATTTATTGTGTACTTTATTTCTAATCTAATGCTGCTGCTGATCTGACAGGAGGTACCAGTCCATGGCCTGGAGGTTGGGGACCCCTGCTCTTAATGATTCTGATACATGTTAATGTATCCTCTAAAACTCTGATTTTAGAGGAAAGCAATCTGACTGTACTTATTCACCTGGAAGTGTAAATAACAGAGTCAGATTTATTGAGTCATTGACTCCTTAAAAGAGGAGCTTCAAAACAAGTTTGGTATCTTCAACTTCCAGCCATATTGACAAGATTCCTATATACAGAATCAGTGGTAGACAATATCTCCATCCAAGACTATGAATGTTACCAGACCTGCCAGAATGAGACCAACTACATGCATGCTAAGTCACTTCAATCATATCGGACTCTTTGTGACTCCCCACGGACTGCAGCCTGCTAGGCTCCTTGGTCCATGGGATTCTCCAGGCCAAGATACTGGAGTGGGTTGCCACGCCCTCCACCAGGGGATCTTCTGGACCCAGAGACTGAACCCACGTCTCATGTCTCCTGCACTGGCAGACCAGTTCTTTACCACTAGCACCACCTTGGACGCCTAGCCTCAAGAGAGGGATAAAAGGACTAAGTTGCTGGGCTAATTGCAGCACGAAGCTGATTTACAAAAATCCAGTCTGGGCCCACGAAGGGAAATGGTTTGAATGTAATTATAAATTCGTCATCCTTCATAACTTTGGCCCTAGCTTAGTTCAAACAGGCTCATATTACAGCAATGGTGTTCATAGAAATACACAGTTCTATAGCAGACAAGAATCTTAGGGATCTTCTAGCTCCCTTGTGTGTAACATAAGGAAATTGCCAGATAGGAAGTGAAGTGCCTTGCTTAAGATCACATGACATACTGGAATAACAAAGGTCAAGTGTTATCAAACCCCAAATCCTATTTCATTCCACAGTACTTCTAACTATGGAAATAAAGACTCTACAGACAATGAGTATGATTTAGCAAACTAGAAGAGGACAAATATCACTGGGTGGCACATTGAAGAAAAAGAATAGTTGTGGGTGTAAGTGTCAGGGGAGGGCTAAGTTTTAGGTGGGCAAGTTTAAGTTGGGAAATCCATCCCTTCAGAATGGACTTAAGGAGGTGGCAGCAGTAAATTCCTTTCCTAACCCCTCCTTCTTTCTGTGCCTCAAGACACTAACCTCAAGAATCACTATGGATTTGGTCAGTTCTCTGGTTGTTACCATCAAATTGATGTTTAACCCATTTAAAACTCCATCCATAGCTACCCATGTTAACCTGTGTAAGAAAGTGAGAACACCAGTCCTGAGGAGAGATGGGGAGGGGAGGAGAGGGGCAGCTTAACTTCCCCCGACATGTAAAATAGCTGCTGCCTTCCCACAGACTATGCTGTGCTTAGTCATTCAGTCATGTCCGAGTCTTTGCGACCCCATGGACTGTAGTCCACTAGGCTCCTCTCTCCATAGGAATTCTCCAGCAATAATACTGGAGTGGGTTGCCATGCCCTTCTTCAGGATCTTCCCATCCCAGGGATCAAACCCAGGTGTCCCGCATTGCAGATGGATTCTTTACCGTCTGAGCCACCAGGGAAGCCCCCACAGACCCTTACTAGCTGCCATATTCAAAGTTCACATTCTTCCCCATCACCCACAGCTATCCATTTCTGAGCTTTGGGTTCTCAAAGAAGTAAATATGTGAGCAAATTAACAAAAGGACAGAGAGTAGCTCACCAGGTGGTTCTACAGTCTCTAGAGCCAAAGTACAGCCAGACTCTTTCCATCCTACTTGTCTGAGTGGTTAAGATTAGAGTTTCCAGATTAATACCATAAAGCTTTAATGTCTTAGGGTTTTGTTATTAAAAAAAAACATACAAAAGTAGGATCAGTATTCATATAGGTTTTCCTTCATTTTTCCAAATGTGGGTATGCTTTCATCAAAATAAATCCTGCTTTATTTAGTATAGATTTAATGTCATAATTTCCAGACCCCCAACAACACCTCTAATCATGGCAATCTCCTCTTTAACTCCACACTCACCAAAATTACTATTCTAGTTCTTGGGGCAAAATTCAAAATCCTCAGTACCATTCACTAGATCCTGCCTGGTCTGGTTTCTGTTTCTCTCTCTCCAGCCTTGTCTCTGGCTAGTCTTCCCTGCATTCTGTCTTCACTGGCTGTCATCAGCTTTGTAAAACATTGCATATCTCCATGCTTCACACCTCTCATTCCATTGCTTAATTAACCCATCTTTAGGGAAACATGGGCTTCTCTTGTGACTCAGCTGGTAAAGAATCCACCTGCAATGTGGGAGACTTGGGTTCAATCCCTAGGTTGGGAAGATCCCCTGGAGAAGGGAAAGGCTACCCATTCTAGTATCCTGGCCTGGAGAATCCTGTGGGCTGTATAGTCATGGGGTTGCAAAGAGTCAGACACAACTGAGTGACTTTCACTTTCCACTTAAGGAAGCGTTCTTCAATCATCTCTCTTCCCAGACTAGCTTGGATCCCTGTCATGACTTTGCCTCTAGAGCAGGTATAGTTAGACACACAATCACACATGTATACATGTAAGTGTGTCCATTCCACTGGAGTGTAAACTAACTCCATGAGGACAGAGACTTTGTCTGCTTTGCTAGCCATTTTATCTTTGGGGCTGCTAATGGCTTCTGTACACTGTAAACTTAATCCTTTCTGTAGGAAATATGGCCGTGTAGGTCACAGCCTATGCCCAGAAACCATATAGCAATGTATGTCCTATCTGGATGGTCAGAGATTAATTACCAGAATCCAGAAATCTGTGAGTGATTTTTCAAAATGATTAGAACAATTAACTGCAGCTATTCAACAGTGGTTTTGAGTGAAACCTGAGTGAAAGAAAGCTTTTTCAACTGAAAACTAATATGATGCTGGTTTAAATCATCAAAGCATCACTAAACGGGTCCCACAAGTCCCTTTCAGTGGGTTCCTAGGTTAATTAACCTCATGATCACAGACATATACCTCTCCAAAATAATTACCCACCTCCTAGGTATTTTGTCCAATTTTTATACTTTTCTTTGATTTCTAAGAATATGTTATTTTTCTGATTCAAATTGTTGATCTACTGAGCAAAGAACACATCTTTGTTTTCACTGGAGACAGTACAGTGTTAAATAACACTTAGAATAATACTTAAGCATAACCCACACAACATATGTCTCGGGAAAATTAAGAGGTACTTAAAGTATCTTTTTTATCTAACACAGTAGATAAACAGAAGACAGTACTGTGATTTTGAATCAAAGGTACATATGGATAATAAAGTTAAAGAGGTGCAGCGGTGCCCCTAACAGGCACACGTCATTGATAGCCCATAAGCTGTATTATTTAAAGATACAAGTAAAGGGAACTGGTGAATAGAAACCCCAGTGGTTGCAGGAGTCCCTAAGCACATAAATAAGCCAGTCATTTTATGGAAAAGGAGGCTCTAGCTGTGTTCTTGGGTAAAGAAATCATGAAGATTTAGAGAAGTGTGAGTGAATAGTGCTCACTGAGAGGAAGCTATGGATCCTAAAGAGTGTAAAAGCAAGACCATGACACAACATCATCTTCTTGTGTTAAGGTTGAGTTAATAGCTTCCCAATGCAAAGAAACAGAGGAAAACAATAGAATGGAAAAGACTAGAGATCTCTTCAGGGAAATTAGAGATACCAAGGGAACACTTCATGCAAAGATGGGTTCAATAAAGGACAGAAATGGTATGGACGTAACAGAAGCAGAAGATATTAAGAAGAGGTGGCAAGAATACACAGAAGAACTGTACAAAAAAGATCTTCATGACCCAGATAATCAGGATGGTGTGATCACTCACACTCACCTAGAGCCAGACATCCTGGAATGTGAAGTCAAGTGGGCCTTAGAAAGCATCACTACAAACAAAGTTAGTGGAGGTGATGGAATTCCAGTTGAGCTATTTCAAATCCTGAAAGATGGTGCTGTGAAAGTGCTGCACTCAATATGTCAGCAAATTTGGAAAACCATCAGTGGCCACAGGACTGGAAAAGGTCAGTTTTCATTCCAATCCCAAAGAAAGGCAATGCCAAAGAATGCTCAAACTACCACACAATTGCACTCATCTCACACGCTAGTAAAGAAATGTTCAAAATTCTCCAAGCCAGGCTTCAGCAAAACGTGAACCGTGAACTTCCAGATGTTCAAGCTAGATTTAGAAAAGGCAGAGGAACCAGAGATCAATTAGCCTCCAACTAATAAAAATAAATGGAAATGGCTGAGTAATACTCCATGGTGTATATGTACCACAACTTCCTTATCCATTCATCCGCTGATGGGCATCTAGGTTGCTTCCATGTCCTGGCTATTATAAACAGTACTGCGATGAATATTGGGGTGCATGTGTCTCTTTCAGATCTGGTTTCCTCGGTGTGTATGCCCAGAAGTTGGATTGCTGGGTCATATGGCAGTTCTAATTCCAGTTTTTTAAGAAATCTCCACGCTGTTCTCCATAGGGGCTGTACTAGTTTGCATTCCCATCAACAGTGTAAGAGGGTTCCCTTTTCTCCACACCCTCTCCAGCATTTATTGCTTAACAGCATCGAAACATGTATATTATCTAGGGTGAAACAGATCACCAGCCCAGGCTGGATGTATGAGACAAGTGCTCGGGCCTGGTGCACTGGGAAGACCCAGAGGAATCGGAGGGAGAGGGAGGTGGGAGGGGGGATCGGGTTGGGGAATACATGTAAATCCATGGCTTATTCATGTCAATGTATGACAAAAACCACTACAATATTGTAAAGTAATTAGCTTCCAACTAATAAAAATAAATGGAAAAAAAATTGCCAACATCCACTGGATCATCAAAAAAGCAAGAGAGTTCCAGAAAAACATCTATTTCTGCTTCACTGACTATGCCAAAGCCTTTGTGTGGATCACAATAAACTGAGGAAAATTCTGAAAGAGATGGGAATACCAAACCACCTGACCTGCCTCTTGAGAAACCTGTATACAGGTCAGGAAGCAACAGTTAGAACTGGACATGGAACGACAGACTGGTTCCAAATAGGGAAAGGAGTACGTGTCAAGGCTGTATATTGTTACCCTGCTTATTTAACTTATATGCAGAGTACATCATGAGAAACGCTAGGTTGGATGAAGCACAAGCTGGAATCAAAGTTGCCGGGACAAATATCAATAACCTCAGATATGCAGATGACACCATCCTTAGGGCAGAAAGTGAAGAAGAACTAAAGAGCCTCTTAATGAAAGTGAAAGAGGAGAGTAAAAAAAGAGGAGAGTAAAAAATGCTTAAAGTTCAGCATTCAGAAAACGAAGATCATGGCATCCGGTCCTATCACTTCATGGAAAATAGATGGGAAAACAGTGGAAAGAGTGGCTGACTTTATTTTTGGGGGCTCCAAAATCACTGCAGATGGTGATTGCAGCCATGAAATTGAAAGACACTTACTCCTTGGAAGGAAAGTTATGACCAACCTAGATAGCATATTTAAAAGCAGAGACATTACTTTGTCAACAGAGGTCCATCTAGTCAAGGCTATGGTTTTTCCAGTAGTCATGTATGGATGTGAGAGTTGGACTATAAAGAAAGGTGAGCACTGAAGAATGATGCTTTTGAACTGTGGTTCTAGAGAAGACTCTTGAGAGTCCCTTGGACTGGAAAGAGATCCAACCAGTCCATCCTGAAGGAGATCAGTCCTGGATGTTCATTGGAAAGACTGATGCTGAAGCTGAAACTCCAGTAGTTTGGCCACCTGATGAGAAGAGCTGACTCATTTGAAAAGACCCTGCTGCTGGGAAAGATTGAGGGCAGGAGGAGAAGGGGACAACAGAGGATGAGATGGTTGGATGGCATCACCAACTCAATGGGCATGAGTTTGGGTAAACTCCGGGAGTTGGTGATGGACAGGGAGGCCTGGCGTGCTGCGGTCCATGGGGTTGCAAAGAGTTGGACACGACTGAGCGACTGAACTGAACTGAACTGAACATGCAGCCTTGGCCAATGTTGGGAACACAAGATGGTGGCACAGAAGCAGGAGCTCAATGCTCCCAAAGTTGTAGAAGTCTGAGCAGGAACATGATGAAGCCAATACTGGATGATACTGTAATGGTCCCAAATAATCTCTTAAGGCTAATAAGACCCATAGGCCAAAGAAGAAGTGATCAGGAAGGAGACAGAGTCAGGATCTTTTCTACCAAGTAATGTCTCCTTAACCTCCACCTCCAGAAATCTCTTCTCAGCTGGATTCATCCTGTTTTCACTGCTGTTTCAGTCATAGGCCACTGAGGTCTGATGTTTCTAGTGGCCAGAATCATTAGTGTGGAACAGTCCTGCCTCTCTAGTTAGATCAAAGAGACCAGGGTCCATCTTCTGCCATCTGTCTTGGCCACTTCAGTGCATGGTACAGAGATGGTTGCTGAACACTTGAAAACAATCTTGCTCTGCATTCAAGTCACACATGTAAAAATCATCAGGCCCGTATCTCCTGATATCATTTGGTCCTAATGTTGACCCCCAACTGAATAGCTCTGCATTTCAGTCCTGGCTTCTTGTTGCAGATCTCCTCTGGTGGGACATCAAAGAGATAAAACCAGGCTTCTTTTGGAACCAGTTGCAATTGTGGAATTTTCTCTCCTGTTCTTTCCTCTGATTTAAGCAAACACAATACATTGGCAATGCAGGTAGCCCAGCTTCATTCCCTGCTGTGTGCTTTAATTAGCCTCCTTTCTAGGTCCTGTTGTCAGCCTCCTGCTGTGTGTTCCTGGCCATGTGAGTGGACTGGGAGGGCTCTTATATTTCTTTACTGGAACCTGGGTGGACTCTTCAAAGAAGATTGTTTTTTAAAGAATGTTTGGGTCATATGGTATTGGTTAGCTCTTGCTAGTCTCTAAAATAGGAACATAATTTGACCTGTTCTGCCCTTCTGTGACTTAAAACTTGAGTGTATGATACTGGACCAAGATGAACTGGGAAAGAAAAATCAGGTCCTTTTACATTTTGTTAATTTTAAAAGTTAGCAGTAAGATAATCCAGGAAAAAATCATGATATTTTTCATTTCAGCTGTTAAGTATTATTACAGAATGGAAGATTACTTGGAATAGATTCAAATTATTGCTCTATTACCATTCAGCCAAATGACCTTGAATGATCATCTCACCTTTTGAGATCACAATTTCTTCTATAAAATAAAGGAATTGCACTAAATAAACCACCTGAAAGGATTCTGTAGCTCAAACATTCTATGAAAACATGGCACACTCATTTCAAAGGCTTAGAAAGTGATGTAACTCACTGCTCTAACCTAGTGGGAGATGTAGACATGACTAATACAAAAATTAAATTGGAAAGTCATGAAGTAATGCCCTTATTTCCTACTATACATATTTACTGCATATAGTAAGTAGTTTTAAACACTCTGCACTATCATCTTACTGTAATCCTCAGGACATCTCTACCATAAGCTTTATCTCCACTTAACAGCTGAGAAAACTGATGCCTAGAGATGTAAATAAATTGCTAGTTATATGACTAGTAATTGTGTATCTCAGATTAAATCCAAATCTTTCTGATTTCATGGTTCCTACATCTAGGCAGATTCCACCAAAACAAAGACAAATAATAACCAAAAACAAACAAACAAAAAAAAAACCCACTTAGCTTTACCACAAACATACAAATGCTTCTGCAAAGAATTATTAAAGAAGGGCAAGAGAACTGTTGCCCCATATTTGGGGTAGAGATTTCTAGAGACAACTTTTTTTAAAGAGTGTTTTTCTAGTCTTTCTGGAATGCCTGCCTCATTCTTATTGAAGATTTTACCTTCCTTTGGGACAAGCTGTTCCTCCTCCTCATCACATGTAAAGTAGGTATATGAGCACAGGTGACCTGCATGCTGTAAAATTGCCTCCCTTTGATTCTTTGGCAAATACAGATAACACTAATCTTCTGACATTTAGTTTTGGGACAAGAGTTTTCTTTTCTTTTTTTTTTCACTTATTTTTATTAGTTGGAAGCTAATTACTTTACAATATTGTAGTGGGTTTTGCCATACATTGACATGAATCAGCCATGGATTTACATGTGTTCCCCATCCTGAGAGAATAATATTGAAACAAGTATATTATCAAGTGTGAAACAGATCGTCAGCCCAGGTTGGATGCATGAGACAAGTGCTCAGGGCTGGTGCACTGGGAAGACCCGGAGGGATGGGATGAGGAGGGAGGTGGGAGGGGGGATCAGGATGAGGATCAGGAAGAGTTTTCAATGAATTATGAAGAGACTATGATAGGAGCCTCAGTTTAGATGAAATCAAGTATAAAATGTGGTTCCTTTTATTCTAAGAAAGCATATATGCTCCCACTGATGCCCAATGATCTTGCCAGAAGTGTCTTCTATAGCTGACACTGATTTCACAGCCCCTACATTGGGTCTAGTCTCTTCAGAAAGAGCACAAAAGCTAAACTATAAAAATCCTCACCATCCACCGGAGACAGTAGACTATGGGACAGTGCATATTTTCCAGGAAGTGGTTATGTATAGTCTGATGGATGTTCAGTGGAGAATTCCCTTGCACACCTGGCAAGATATGTGTCTGTTATACTGATATATTTGATTTAGTCATAAGTCCTCAGCTTTATTGTTGTTTTCCCTCATCTCTTAAATAAGAAATTTGTCATTGGTAGTCGCTCAGTTGTGTCTGACTCTCTGAAACCTCACGTTCTGCAGCACACCAGGTTTCTCTGTCCTTCACCATCTCCTGAGCTTGTTCAAACTCATGTCCATTGAGTCAGTGATACCATGCAACCATCTCATCCTCTGGCATAGCCTTCTCCTCCTAACTTCTATCTCTCGCAACACCAGGGTCTTTTCCAGTGAATCAGCTCTTTGCATCATGTGACCAAAGTATTAGAGCTTCAGCTTCAGCATCAGTCCTTCCAATGAATATTCAGGACTGTTTTCCTTTAGGATTGACTGGTTGGATCTCCTTGCTGTCCAAGGGACTCTCAAGAGTCTTCTCCAACACTACAGTTCAAAAGCATCAATTCTTTACCACTCAGCCTTCTTTGTGGTCCAACTCTCACATCCATACATGCCTACTGGAAAAACCATAGCTTTAACTAGACAGATTTTGTTGACCACGTAATGTCTCTGGTTTTTAAAATGCTGTCTAGGTTTGTCATAGCTTTTCTTCCAAAGAGCAAGTACCTTTTAATTTAGTGGCTGCAGTCAACACCCCAGTGATTTTGGAACCCAAGAAAATAAAGTCTGTCACTTTGTCCTTGTTTCCCCATCTATTTGCCATGATGTGATGGGACCAGATGTTGTAATCTTCATTTTCTGAATGTTGAGTTTTAAGCCAGCTTTTTCACTCTCCTCTTTCACTTTCATCAAGAGGCTCTTTAACTTCTCTTCACTTTCTGCCGTAAGAGTGATATCATCTACAAATCTGAGGTTGCTGATATTTTTCCTGGAAATCTTGATTCCAGCTTGTGTTTCATCCAGCCCAGCATTTCACATGATGTACTCTATATAGAAGTTAAATAAGCAAGGTGACAATATACAGCCTTGACATACTCCTTTTCCAATATGGAACCAGTCTGTTGTTCCATGTCCAGTTCTAACTGTTCCTTCTTGACCTGCAAACAGGTTTCTCAGGACGCTGGTAAGGTGGTCTGGTATTCTCATCTCTTTCAGAATTTTGACAGTGTTTTTGTAATCCCCACAGTCAAAGACTTTAGTATAGTCAATGAAGCAGAAGTAGATTTTTTTTTTCTGGAATTCTCTTGCTTTTTCTATGATCCAATGGATGTTAGCAATTTGATCTCTGGTGTCTCTGCCTTTTTGAAATCCAGGTTGAACATCTGGAAGCTCTTGGTCCGCATACTATTGAAGCCTAGCTTGGATGATTTTGCCCATGACCTTGCTAGCATGTGAAATGAATGCTATTGTGTAGTGATTTAAACATTTTTGGCATTGCCCTTCTTTGGGATTAGAATGAAAACTGACATTTTCCAGTCCTGTGGCCACTGCTGAGTTTTCCAAATTTGCTCACGTATTGAGTGAAACACTTTCACAACATCATCTTTTAGGATTTGAAATAGCTCAACTGAAATTCCATCACCTCCCCTAGCTTTGTTTGTAGTGATGCTTCCTAAGGCCCACTTGACTTCACCCTCCAGGATGTCTGGCTCTAGGTGAGTGATCATACCATAGTGATTACCCAGATCATTAATATCTTTTTTGTATAGTTCCTCTGTGTATTCTTGCCACCTCTTTTTAATATCTTCTGCTTCTGTTAGGTACATACCGTTTCAGTCCTTTATTGTGCCCATCTTTGCATGAAATGTTCCCTTGGTATCTCTCATTTTGTTGAAGATATCTCTAGTCTTTCCCATTCTAATAATGGCCAGTAAAAAAAATACATTAATATTTATACAAATAAGTTATTTTTCCCCTTTTTCTCTTCTAATCACTTCATTGTCTATCACTCACTATCTCATGTTTTATTCTGGCCATGAAACTTGCTTTGTTGCCAGTGCTTGGCCTTTTTGAGTGTCAATTTGAATACAAAATAAGTCACCTTCCACATATTAGTGAGTAACTGATCCCATAGTCAACTTTTTAAGGGGAAACCTGAGAGTTCTTTGGAGGGAGACAGTATGGTTTCCATTGCATCTGCAAAGCAATTGACCACATAGACACTCTCTTCCCCTAAAGACCTTTCTTTTCCTATTTAAGAAAGCAATCTTAAAAGAACAGCTAGCAAAACATCCAAACTACCAGGAACTCCAAGGGGGAAATTTGAAGGCAAAGTTAGCCTATTTTAAGCGATAAGATAAGACAAGGGAGGAATAGCTTTCTGATGTCTGGTGAGATGTTGTGATTATTTATGTTGGAAGCATATCCTCCTCAAAATGTTTCATCTTAATCAAACTTTCCATAAAAAATGACTGAACTCAAAGCAAGTATCCACTGCAGACCACTACTGACTCCTTGATCTACAATTGATTTGTACCCAATCTACCTCACACTGTTCCTTCATTAATCATTTGGCAGAAGGTAGGTGTTGACTTCCCTAGGCATAAATTATACAATTCCAAAATACCTGAAGAAAAAGTAGCCTGCACCCCAAATCTTTACTATAACATATATTTTGCATCACCACACATTTGTATGCTTCTTATAAATATTCCAGAATATTTTTTGGGCTTATGTTTGATTCTTAATATATATCTAGATTATATATGGGAAAACATTGAGTACTCTGTTTTTTATAAACCTCAAAGATTCAATTCAATAAATTTTTGTGATTACTTTTTATTTAAGTAACTGTGTATTTGTGTCTAAGTATTACTTATTGTTATATTTAACCATTATGTATCTGTAATGTTATTTAACTGTTCACATATATATGCTCTATCTTCAAAACAAGACAGTTCTTTAACAACACATATTTATAAAGATCTTTTGGAGACCCGGCACATCCAGAGATGGAGAGTTTAGTAAGATCCATCAACATCTTCACAGGATTTTTAGTAAAGGCTGTACCATAACCACACATATGTTAATAACCTATGAACAGTTGCTGATATTTCACCTACTTTCAAAAGTAAATTTAAGGCTAGCTATAAAATGCTCAAATAGATATATGAGAAATTAAGTGCAAGAACTGAATATTTATCATCTTTCTATTTTCAGATCAAGGATGGTGCCTGGCACAAGCAACAAGGTTCTCAGAAAGGTTTTTCTGTGGACTATCATAGGACTTAGTCTGTATCTACACAGTACACAGTGAGGAATCAAAAAATATACCAACACAACCACTGCCTCATGGAGGAGATGCCATAATTAGGAATTCTAAAAGATTCTGTTCACACCAGTTTCTTAGGAAATACTGAGCTATGAGATGGTTAGATAGCATCACTGACTCAATGGACATGAATTTGAGCAAACTCCAGGAGATAGTGAAGGACAAGAAAGCCTGGCATGCTGCAGTCCATGGAGTCACAAAGAGTCAGACATGCCATAGTAACTGAACAGCAACCTCTCTTAGTAATCCTTTGACCTGTGTCACAACATCCAATGACCTAACTAAAATAATTCTCACTCATTCAAAACTTTGACGAGAAAGCAGAACTTAAAATGGTGGGTTAACACTATTCTAGAAGGTCAATGGTGACATGGAATAGTGATTGTGACTTACTTTTAAGACACTATTAAATTATTTTTAAAACTTCTGTATACACATACAAACCTTTACTTCATGTGACATGGATAAAACTCACAGATATCACCCTTTCATTCATTTCCTCTGATATATTTGCTATAATTTGGATGAGTACTGAAGAAGTTCCAAATGTTACTTTGTACTAAAGATGTATCACAATTCAGCTCACAGAACCTCAGCCACTGTCATTATAGCAAGGAAGTGGAGTCATTACTGCTTCAGACACCTTAGGTCTTCTTCTAAGTCAGGACCCAAAAACGTTTTTATAAATGATTCACCATCCTAAAACAATGTACCATTCCATTCAAGCTAAACAGGAAAAAGGGGAATCCTTGTGCACTGCTGGTGGGATAACCCTATGGAGTTTATGCACATGAACCTTTTAAAAAGCACGGTATATGTTCCAGAGCTATTTGTAAAACATTTTCCCAGATTCATTCTTTCCTGCTAATCGCCCTTCTTGAATTCTGACCCCACTTTGCTTCTGTACTCTTACTCTGAATCTTGGTTCATGATTCACACAAGATCATGGCTACCACAATATAATTCTCTTAAGTAGTCACTATGTTCTAGGCAGTCCCTTCCTTTGGAGGGTAAATTTAACAGTCATGGATGCTTTTAATCCTTTCTTCACACCAGGAAGACTCAGTAGATGTGCCACCTCAGTAGAGATTTAAATGTTGGTGAAAATGTATATTGGTGCATCCACTGTGGAAAACAGTACGGAGGTTCTTAAAAGATTAAAAATAGAACTATCATATGATCCAGCAGTCTCACTTCTAAGTACATATCTAAAGGAATTGAAATCAAGATCTTAAAAAGACAACTTTCCCTTCTTACCCTGTTCAATTCCACAGTTCATCACATTCACTCATTAGCAAACACCATTGAGGCCAACCCTTCCTTCCATTGTATTCAGGTGCCAACCCCAACTCTGCATAGACCTACCTATATTTTGCCAACAATTATTTAATACCTATTTGACCATGAGCCTGAATGTGAAGCCATATGGAAGTCAAAAGCTATGAAGGGGGAAATGGAGAGGCATTAAGGTCAGTAGTAGCTGTCTTCTGGAGGCCAGAGCTAAGGACAGGAGATGTTATTACAGAAATAATTTCACTTATGTCATTGAAAAGGTTCTAAAAGAGTAAAGGTCAGCTTATGGTATTTAACTATCAGAATAAAGTGGGAATGATTATAATGAGCTTAGTAGCAACATAAGAATAGAAGCCAAGTGAGCTTGACCTGCAGAGAGTTTTGTAGATAGTTCTTATAACATAGCATCTGTAATATCAAGGTAGATAGATATGCTCCCAAGAAGCCATGGATGAATAACTATGAGGCTAAAGGAAATTTCCTGACCTGAGCAGGTTCTCAGAACCAGAAAGAACTAACTGAAGAAGAGGCCTACTACCCACAAGAAATGACCTACAATATGACAGTAAGTATGTATGATGACAATACTCCTACTTCTTCCCCAAAAGGACCTATGATTGTGCAATTATGTCACCATATACTGGGAAAAGGAGACTATTTAAATACTTCAAAAACTCCTGAATACATGGCTTAATTGACATTAGTAACTAGGGACATGCAGTGTTATTATGCATCATCTAATTAGAGTAAGCTACAATTAATAAATGGAGTCATAACCCAGGTCCACCTCACAGAGAATTCACTCAGTCCAGAGATACCAAAGGTCTTTTCCCTAGACTCAGAGTTTATAATTAGAATCCATATCTTTGATAGTATGCAGAATCCCCACACTGATTCATTGGTATATGTAGTAAAAGCTATCAAATGGAGAAATGGAGAAAGCCAAGTGAAAGCATCTGAAACTATTAGGGAGAAGATCAGAGGTTAGTATCACCTTAAGACCTAAATCTGATTTCGGTGTTGACCATCTGGTGATGTCCATGTGTAGAGTCTTCTCTTCTGTTGTTGGAAGAGGGTGTTTGCTATGACCAATGCGTTCTCTTAGCAAAACTCTATTAGCCTTTGCCCTGCTTCATTCTGTACTCCAAGGCCAAATTTGCCTGTTACTCCAGGTATCTCTTGACTTCCTACTTTTGCATTCCAGTCCCCTATAATGAGAAGGACGTCTTTTTTGGGTGTTGGTTCTAAAAGGTCTTGTAGGTCTTCATAGAACCGTTCAACTTCAGCTTCTTCAGCGTTACTGGTTGGGGCATAGGCTTGGATTACCATGATATTGAATGGATTGCCTTGGAAACGAACAGAGATCATTCTGTCGTTTTTGAGACTGCATCCAAGTACTGTATTTTTGACTCTTGTTGACCATGATGGCTACTCCATTTCTTCTAAGGGATTCCTGCCCACAGTAATAGATATAATGGTCATCTGAGTTAAATTCACCCATTCCAGTCCATTTTAGTTCGCTGATTCCTAGAATGTTGACATTCACTCTTGCCATCTCCTGTTTGACCACTTCCAATTTGCCTTGATTCATGGACCTAACATTCCAGGTTCCTATGCAATATTGCTCTTTATAGCATCGGACCTTGCTTCTATCACCAGTCCCATCCACAACTGGGTATTGTTTTTGCTTTGGCTCCATCCCTTCATTCTTTCTGGAGTTATTTCTCCACTGATCTCCAGTAGCATACTTGGCACCTACCAACCTAGGGAGTTCCTCTTTCAGTATCCTATCATTTTGCCTCTTCATACTGTTCATGGGGTTCTCAAGGCAAGAGTACTGAAGTGGTTTGCCATTCCCTTCTCCAGCGGACCACATTCTGTCAGACCTCTCCACCATGACCCATCCGTCTTCGGTGGCCCCACATGGCATGGCTTAGTTTCATTGAATTAGACAAGACTGCGGTCCTGTGATCAGGTTGGCTAGTTTTCTGTGATTGTAGTTTCAGTGTGCCTGCCCTTTGATGCCCTCTTGCAACACCTACCGTCTTACTTGGGTTTCTCTTATCTTGGACATGGGATATCTCTTCACAGCTGCTCCAGCAAAGTGCAGCCACTGCTCCTTACCTTGGACGAGGGGTATCTCCTCATGGCTGCCCCTCCTGACCTTGAATGTGGAGTAGCTCCTCTCAGCCGCTCCTGCACCATTGCATCCTGGCACTCTCCTTCACCACCCCTGACCTTGGGCGAGGGGTAGCTCTTCACCGCCAAGCTTCTGCGTGGTCTGTCGCAGCCGGGAGCTGACTGTGGCTCAGATCATGAACGCATTATTGCCAAATTCAGACTTAAATTGAAGAAAGTAGGGAAAACCACTAAACCATTCAGGTATGACCTAAATCAAATCCCTTATGACTATACAGTGGAAGTGAGAAATAGATTTAAGGGACTAGATCTGATAGACAGAATGCCTGATGAACTACGGACGGAGGTTCGTGACATTGTACAGGAGACAGGGATCAAGACCATTCCCATGGAAAAGAAATGCAAAATGGCAAAATGGCTGTCTGAGGAGGCTTTACAAGTAGCTGTGAAAAGAAGAGAAGTGAAAAGCAAAGGAGAAAAGGAAAGATATTCCCATTTGAATGCAGAGTTCCAAAGAATAGCCAGGAGACATAAGAAAGCCTTCCTCAGCCATCAATGCAAAGAAATAGAGGAAAACAACAGAATGGGAAAGACTAGAGGTCTCTTCAAGAAAATTAGAAATACCAAGGGAACATTTCATGCAAAGATGGGTTCAATAAAGGACAGAAATGGTATGGACGTAACAGAAGCAGAAGATATTAAGAAGAGGTGGCAAGAATACACAGAAGAACTGTACAAAAAAGATCTTCATGACCCAGATAATCAGGATGGTGTGACACTCACTTAGAACCAGACATCCTGGAATGTGAAGTCGGGTGGGCCTTAGAAAGCATCACTACAAACAAAGCTAGTGGAGGTGATGGAATTCCAGTTGAACTAGTTCAAATCCTGAAAGATGATGCTGTGAAAGTGCTGCACTCAATGTGCCAGCAAATTTGGAAAACTCAGCAGTGGCCACAGGACTGGAAAAGGTCAGTTTTCATTCCAATCCCAAAGAAAGGCAGTCCCAAAGAGTACTCAAACTACCACACAATTGCACTCATCTCACACGCTAGTAAAGTAATGCTGAAAATTCTCCAAGCCAGGCTTCAACAATACGTGAATTGTGAACTTCCAGATGCTCAAGCTGGTTTTAGAAAAGGCAGAGGAACCAGAGATCAAATTGCCAACATCTGCTGGATAATAGAAAAAGCAAGAGAGTTCAAGAAAAACATCTATTTCTTCTTTAGTGACTATGCCAAAGCCTTTGACTGTGTGGATCACAATAAACTGTGGAAAATTCTGAAAGAGATGGGAATACCAGACCACCTGACCCACCTCTTGAGAAACATATATGCAGGTCAGGAAGCAACAGTTAGAACTGGACATGGACCAACAGACTGGTTACAAATAGGAAAAGGAGTATGTCAAGGCTGTATATTGTCACCTGCTTATTTAACTAACATGCAGAGTACATCATGAGAAACGCTGGGCTGGAAGAAGCACAAGCTGGAATCAAGATTGCCGGGACAAATATCAATAATCTCAGATATGCAGATGACACCACCCTTATGGCAGAAAGTGAAGAGGAACTAAAAAGCCTCTTGATGAAAGTGAAAGAGGAGAGTGAAAGAGTTGGCTTAAAGTTCAACATTCAGAAAACTAAGATCATGGCATCTGGTCCCATCACTTCATGGCAAATAGATAGGGAAACAGTGGAAGCAGTGTCAGAATTTATTTGTGGGGCTCCAAAATCACTGCAGATGGTGACTGCAGCCATGAAATTAAAAGACACTCCTTGGAAGGAAAGTTATGACCAATCTAGATAGCATATTAAAAAGCAGAGACATTACTTTGCCAATCAAGGTCCATCTAGTCAAGGCTATGGTTTTTACAGTGGTCATGTTTGGATGTGAAAGTTGGACTGTGAAGAAAGCTGAGCACCGAAAAATTGATGCTTTTAAACTGTGGTGTTGGAAAAGACTCTTGAGAATCCCTTGGACTGCAAGGAGATCCAACCAGTCCATCCTGAAGATCAGTCCTGGGTGTTCATTGGAAGGACTGATGCTGAAGCTGAAACTCCAATACTTTGGCCACTTCATGTGAAGAGTTGACTCATGGGAAAAGACGCTGATGCTGGGAGGGATTTGGGTGCAGGAGGAGAAGGGGATGACAGAGGATGAGATGGCTGGATGGCATTACCGACTCAATGGACGTGAGTTTGGATAAACTCCAGGAGTTGGTGATGGACAGGGAGGCCTGGCATGCTGCAATTCATGGGGTTGCAAAGAGTCGGACACGACTGAGCGACTGAACTGAACTGAAAGACCTAAATGATGATGTGTTGGTTGGTAGTTCTGATCATATTCCCCTTTAGAATACCAGTCCAGTCACTAGCAAAATCAGCTTGTAGCAAAAAGTTGACAGTGAACTAATACAAACTCAATCTGATAACAGCTCCAATTGCAGCTGCTATGTCAAATCGGATTCCTTTGCTCAAGCAAATTAACACGATGTTTAGGTACACAGTATGTGGCCACTGATCTGGCAAATCCATTATTTCCTATTCCCAAGATGATAGGATTTTATGTTTACTTGGCATAGATAAGGGCACACAGCTATAGTATCAATCTTCTTTGTTAGGACTACTTAATTAGAAGACTATAACGCCTCCTATATTGCTAGGAGTCCCTTGCTGAGGGACTGCATGATATTGCTGAGACTGTATGATTTAAAATATAAGTGCAAGACATTGAGAAAAGATGTTATGCAAAAACGGACTTAAAATGGACTTAATATTGTTTTTAATTGAAGTTTAGTTGATTTACAAGGTATGTTAGTTTCTCATGTACAGAAAAGTAATTCACTTTTTTTATATATATAAAATACATACTACAATGTATATTATTTTTCATACTCTTTTCCATTATGTTTTATTATCAGATATTGAGTATAGTTCCTTGGGCTATACAATAGCACCTTGTTGTTTATCTATTTTATATATAATAGGTTGTATCTGCTAATCCCAAATTCTTCATTTATTTCTCCCCCTGCTTCCCCCATTAGTAACCATAATTTTGTTTACTAGATCTATTAGTCTGTTTTTGTTTGGTAAATAGGTTCATTTGTATCATATTTTTGAGTCCACATATAAGTGACACCATATGGTATATTTCTTTGTCGGGCTTACTTCACTTAGTATGATCATCTCTAGGTCAATCCATGTTGCTGCAAATGGCATTCTTTCATTCTTTTTTATGACTGAGTAGCTTCCATTGTATATATGTGCCACAAAATCTTTATCCATTCATTTGTCAATGGACAGGTAAGCTGTTTCCATGTCTTAGTTATTGCACTATTTAGTGCTACTATGAACAAGTGGTACCTTTTCAAATTAGAGTTTTCTCAAGATATATGCCCAGGAGTGGAATTGCTGGATCATATGAAAACTCTGTTTTTAGTTTTTAAAGGAAACGCCGTACTGTTTTTCATAGTGGCTGCAGCAATCTACAGTCCTACCAAAAATGCAGGAGGACTTCCTTTCCTCCACATGTTCTTCAGCTTTTGTTATTTATAGACTTTTTAATGATAGCCAAGGAATGGATTCAATCTTAAATTTGCAGTAGGATTAAATATTTCTCCTTGTATCCCAGATTGGTCACCTCCAACTGATGGTACTCTTGTATTTTGAATAGATAAGAATCAAGTCATCTGGTACAGTAGAGATACAAGAAAAAGAACTTAAAAGACATTTAGAGATAGCTGTGGGCTAAATGCTGAAACACCTTTTTATTTGTGTTAATTTTATAGTTGTTTATGTTTCTTTTTTGTTTGTCTCTATGCCTGATAATTCTTTTGGTCATTTTTCCAAACTGTCTGCTGTCTGCATTAGATACAAGAAGTAAAAAGATCTCACAACCTGAAAAAGTACTTTATACATTTCCTCTGGGAAAATGTATTAGAGTTTTCAGAAGTAAACTGCAGAGACACTGGGTATAAATGATGTGGGAAATGTCCATCAGTCAAAACTCAACTGCTGATTTCTCAAAGAATTTCAAAACAATATAGCTGAAATTTTCTCTTTATGCCAAAGCCTACACCAGTAAACATCTTGAAAGAGACTTTATGGGCAGTTTCCCTGTAGATTTATTGTTTGCATGCAAGAACATCAATCTTCTTAACTGCTGGGCAGAGAGAACATAGGCTGTGAATTAGGTGTGCCTCTTGTCCAGAAACATGGCAAAGATAAAGAATCAAATGCCATACACATTATTCTGTGGAAACCCATTTTGTAATAACACATTTTATGTCAGCATGTGAACTTTGAAATTTCAAGCTGCAAATGGCTATTTTAGAAAAAAAATACTTTTTTGTTTTTCTTCTCACTTGTAAAATAGTTACTTAAACAAAAATACACATCATCTTTAAGCAAAGTAGAAAGTAAACAAAAAACTGGAAGAAGTTTTGTAGGATACAAGAGAAGAAATAGCTAAAATATTCTCAAAACAATAGTAATTGCTATACTTCAGTACAGAAAAAAGTGCCCAATGAACCTTGTAGTAAAAAAAAAAAAAAAAGCCACACAAAATTATGAAACCAAAATAATATCCATTTTTGTTGTTAAAAATCCAGTCAGTTAGCTAGCTAGAAAAGTCACAACTTATATTATGTCATATAAAATATACATATTACATATAATAACTGTTTTATAAATGCATATGTGAAGAACCAAAAAGATAACAAGAGAATTTATTCATCCTTTTCTGGTGGGATTTTGTTGGTATTTATTTTTACCTGAGTCCTTTTCTTTCTGTACTTTGTGAATATTATGCACTAAATATCTACCACATTAATGATTGTATTCTGACAATAAACATTACTTTAAATTCCCTCCAGGCCATAACTACATATTCTCTTTCCCATTCTTTCTGTCTTTCTTCAAGTTGAAAGGCAAAGAGAATACTACCATGAATTGATTTAGAATACACAGAGGCATCTGCCATAACCCAAGCTATTATAACCCATAATCTCCAAGTTCTCAAGGGTGCTCTGGGCCCATCAACCACAAGTGGTCTAACTCTGGAATCATCAGGGCTTGCAAGGAAAAACAGCCAAATATTCTGATGAAAATCTGATGCCTTGGTCTATCAATTAAATATCGAATAAATCTGGCCAGTTCCCCCAAAACTTCCCAGCCAACCTCTCCATCAGGATACCATAATGCTCATCTCACTGGGACATAAACATGAGGGGCGTCCCTAGGAGATACAGATCCTCAATGCACAGGGAGCCACACCATACTTTCTCAGCCAAAGACAAAGTTTCTTAGAGAAACAGGGGGACATTCAGATGGATTTGTATTCTGTTAAAAGTATCTATTCAGACTCATAAATGGAGATGGATAAATCTGTAAAAGTATGGCTGCTGTAACAATGTGGACCTAAGTTGTCTAGTACCCCAGATACTTCAAAATTTACTACTGCCTCTGATGCTAATCTTACCACAGAACACATAAAATTCTGCTTCCATTTCTGGGGGGAGAGAAGAAGCATCCATCTCTACAGTACACAGAGACAAAAACTCTGCTTAGGAATATTAGAAGCACCAAGAATCAGCACCTCTGGGGACAGCATCACAATTGATAATCAAGTACTTAAGTCCTTAGAGTATGCCCCTAATAACTGAAATCCTCCAGGCTTCCACACAGAACACTGCTTCAGAATTTTAACTGTAACAGAATGAGGCTGGCCAAGTATGGGAAGAGAGAGTTTAAGGAGCCAGCAGGTAGCTGGTACTTATCACAACTGTCTAGGAAAAATAGAGACCAAAAGAGGAGATAGGAAAGGAACTAGCTCTAAAGAAACAAAATAAGGAAGAAAGCACAGACTAACCTTGATGATCCAGACTAGAGGACCTAAAGTCTGGGGATCAGTGTGTCTCATAAAAAATAGCCCAGCCCAAGTCAAAGGAGAACACTCTAGGCTAACTGGGGCCATAATCAGAGGCTGTGGAGCCAGACCTGTGATTAATGCCTGCTGAGTAAAACGACCTGTTTTAGAGCCAGACAGGCAGTCAGATACCTGTAAGGGAAACTATGCAGACTGTGACAAGGCAGAAATGGCGGGCCCCTAGGAAGTCCTCACACAGAGAACTTGGGTCTGATACACAGGGAGCAAGCATTTCTGACCAAGTAGGGGTTGCTTAGATTCCAGAGCAATTCCAACATCAGCACTAGTGCTTAGACATAACAAGGACCAACTAAAGGGTCTGCTTCCAGGGAGAGTGAGGAAGTGATAACAAAGCACTTGTGATGACATGAAACATGCTCGGAGATAAATGCCCCAGGTCTGGGGAAGAGCGATCTTAGATCTCCTTTTCCCCTACAATCAAAAAAGGAATCACAAATACATCCCAGTGTTTGTCTCTACTATGTGTTATGAAGAGCCATTGCTCTTTTGTTCTGAGCTACACAACCATCATGAGAAACGCTGGGCTGGAAGAAGCACAAGCTGGAATCAAGATTGCCGGGACAAATATCAATAATCTCAGATATGCAGATGACACCACCCTTATGGCAGAAAGTGAAGAGGAACTAAAAAGCCTCTTGATGAAAGTGAAAGACGAGAGTGAAAAAATTGGCTTAAAGTTCAACATTCAGAAAACTAAGATCATGGCATCTGGTCCCATCACTTCATGGGAAATAGATGGGGAAACAGTGGAAGCAGTGTCAGACTTTACTTTTTTGGGGCTCCAAAATCACTGCAGATGGTGATTGCAACCATGAAATTAAAAGATGCTTACTCCTTGGAAGGAAAGTGATGACCAACCTAGATAGTATATTAAAAAGCAGAGACATTACTTTGCCAACAAAGGTCTGTCTAGTCAAGGCTATGGTTTTCCCAGTGGTCATATTTGGATGTGAGAGTTGGACTGTAAAGAAAACTGAGCACCGAAAAATTGATGCTTTTGAACTGTGGTGTTGGAGAAGACTCTTGAGAGTCCCTTGGACTGCAAGGAGATCCAACCAGTCCATCCTGATCAGTCCTGGGTGTTCATTGGAAGGACTGATGCTGAAGCTGAAACTCCAATACTTTGGCCACCTCATGCGAAGAGTTGACTCATTGGAAAAGACCCTGATGCTGGGAGGGATTGGGTGCAGGAGGAGAAAGGGACGACAGAGGATGAGATGGCTGGATGGCATCACCGACTCGATGGACAAGTTTGGGTAAACTCCGGGAGTTGGTGATAGACAGGGAGGCGTGGCGTGCTGCAATTCATGGGGTCGCAAAGAGTCGGACATGACTGAGTGACTGAACTGAACTGAACTGAACACAACCTTTATATTTACCCTTTGCTCTTTTTTATGTTTTGCAGCCAAGACGGCATTTATATATGAAAAAGAAGAGCCTTCCCTCCCCCTTGAAGATGAGTGGACATGAAATATCTCTAAACAAGGGAGTTCCTGACTAATGAATCCTGCATTCCACAAATAGTTACTTCTCATCCATCACACTGCTTACAGGGCTAATAGTCCGCATTCTAGGGCTTAAGTGAACAAGAGATATAGTCTCCTGGGAGTAGCAAATGATTTTATTTCACTATTATACTTTAATCTGCAAAAAAAATGAAAGTCTAAATGAGAATAAAGTATAGTAGTACATGATCTATCTCCAATAATTTGGCACTGCAACAAACAGTAGAACTGGAAGCACTGTGCTATGAGAATGGGGAGAACCAGATTCCCATCCCAGATCTTTCACAAACAAATTGCATAACCATATTGTTTAATCCATTTGGTCTTCATTTTCCTCATCTAAAAGCTGAAAGGATTAAATTTAATTTAACAATCTTGAAGGTTCATCCTTCTTTTACCAAACCATTAAGCTATAAAAATATACATTAGCACATGTGTGTTTATCTATAAAGCATTTAGATGTGGGTGGATAATGATGTTAGTTTTGTTAAAGTGCCTATTCTCATTATCCTGGATGTCATAATAAGTATTTAATACAAGAATATTTGTCACTGCTACAGACTATTTCTGGTTGTCTGCATGCATTTAATAATGAGGGACAGCTTTGGTAATATGGCTCAATAATATGTATGGTACAGCACTCCTTGTTTAGTTCAAAGGCAAATACATCTCTGTCATTAGCATTATAGATACTGTAAGCATTCAATGCCTACTGTCCACATCTATTTGGAAAAATATTATAAAGTCCCCCTTCCTTCTTCCCCTGCTCAATTTCAACACCTAGCAATTGTATGATTTTAGTAAATTGCTCTAATATTTTTATGCCTTCATTCTTGTTGGGTGAACTAATAACATTAGGTTAGATCTGTGTTCCCTGAAACATTTTCCATAAACAGCAGCATACAAACAATGACAAAAAATAATTCTGCAAACAAGAATGTTCAGAAAATGCTGCAAACTCTATCCCCTCTCAGAGACTCGCTATCACATTAGCATCATGAAGGCTCTCAGAAGTCCTACAGAACAGAAGCCTGACTGTTTCACCCAGTTTATCCTTTCAATGGGCTTCCCAGGTGGCAGAGTTGTAAAGAATCTGCCTGCCAATACAGGAGATCCAAGAGATGCAGGCTTGATCCCTGGATCAGGAAGATCCCCTAGAGAAGGAAATGGCAACCCACTCCAGTATTCTTGCCTGGAAAATTCCATGGACATTCTTGCCTGGAAAATTCCATGGACAGAGGATCCTGGTGGGCTATAATCCACAGGGTCGCGAAGAGTCAGATGCAACTGTGCAGGCAAGCAAGGTCCTTGAAACAATTGACCATGGAATCCTTTATTTCTAAATAAAAGCAATTTATAATAGCATCTCAGCAGTAATAACCCCTGGTCTCACTTTAGGAAACCTCAACATGATACTCTCCAAGATTTCTTTTTACCTTAAGTATTTTATGAAATCTTGGCAGACAGATATTCCCATGGATTAAGAATATGGTGAAGATGCAATAAATGGCTTTCTAAGTTATGACTCAGAATTAGTAAACCTTGATTTTGGTTTTCTTCCCCAATCCCTCTGCCATAATCCACAACAAGATAAAACTGAAGTGGTACAGCATACAGTCTAAATCCCCTAATGTTCCCATATAAAGCTACATAAACACAAACAAATCAATAGACTATGTCCTGTTTAATTTTAAGGATACTATAAATTTTTAAAATAAAATATGGAAAATATGTAAGAAAGTTAATAGTTTCTCATTCTAGAAAAGTAAAGAAAAAATGAAGAGCTAAGTTTCAAGTCTGTAAAGAGCATGGAAAATCTAAATGAGGCAAGCTTAATTTGGTTCACTATTTACGAAATAGTTGAGGTTCCCTTCAAATCTCAAAAGAGAATTTCAGGGAGAGATAAAAATAAGCCATCAAGGAAAATAACTTTATGGAGTTTGCTATTTTCAAGACCATTAGTATAGTAACTAAAGAAATGCAAGTTAAAAAGGAGGTTTAGAGGCATCTATGTACTCAAGGATCCCATACTTGGGAAACTGAAGCAGAAAATATCACAGCTGATAAGAACCTTCCAGAAGATCTATCTTTTCCCATAATATCACTCACTCAGTCCCACATAAAATGGTTGTCAGCAAGGACAACTGAGCCCTCCTATACTGCATCCTTTGGGTCTCTTATAAGAGGGGTATGAAGCTGCTCTGGTCCAATACAATGTGTTCTTTTATGTTCTTTGGTTAAAACAGAATCACAGAGAGTTCTGTTGATATAAGACATCTAAATGACTTATGGATATAGCCCTGCCATTGTTACACTTCCAGGAGAAGAGCTGTAACACTTACATTGACAAACCACACACAACATAGAAGGAAAATTATCCTTGGTGCAGAGCTTCAGCAATTGTAAGTTTGAAACAACAAAGGACTGAGTGGAAGCATTTGCAAAGTAAACAGATACTATTGCCCTGCCAGGGGTCCAATGAGTGGATTTTTATCCTATTAAATGATTTTTTCTCAATTCATCATATTCCTTATCTTTCCCCACATTCCTGGGAACAGGCTCTGTGTGTACCAATGCTTCAAGTTGTGTCTTCCTTTCAGATTCCTCGTTTATCCCAGTATCACCTAAATTTCCTTATGTCTGGTCTTCCCTACTAGACTACCAGCAATTTGTGGGGCATAGGCTATGCCTTTTATGTCCCAGCTTTCTCTCTTGGCTCCTAGGTGAGCATCTACCTAAAACATTTCAGTTACTATTTACTAGGTGCAAAATAGATTCATACATAGATGAGCAAATGAATTCTAAGTTTAGGGGTCGCAAAGAGTTGGACACAACTGAGCAACTGAACAACAACAATTTTATTTTCAGATTAATTTTCTGAAGTTGTAGTATAAGTTATTTCAGTCATTCAAAAAGCTTAATTGCTAATATAAGGAATAACTAGGAAACTGCTACAAACATCCAATAATGAATTCCAGTGAACCCCTCCCTGTTCACATCTCCCTCATTCCTCAGAGGTAAACTTGTCATTTCTCATTCCCATGCATCTCTTACACCTTTACTAATTATGTATAGGTACCTAAGTACTTTTTAATCTTATTTTTGCATGTTTGTAACTTTTATAAAATATTATTATATTGTATTCTTCTGTTTCCTCTGAAAATTGCATTTATAATCAAGAATATAATGAGATAAATTCATGTTGATATAAATTATTCTAGTTCAATTACTTTCAGTGCTGGATTGTATTTCATTGTATGAATATCCGTAATTAGTTTATCATCCATTGATGGAAGTTGATTCATTTCAAATTTTTCACTCTTATACACTAAGCTGTTATGAACATTCTTACCCATGTCTCTGTGAACACATATGAGTAGATTTTACTGGGCACATCGTTGGGGTAGAGTTTGGGGGTTATAGAAAATAAACATTCTCAATTGTACTAGGAATCACTGGATAAACTTCCAAAAGGACTATACCAATTTAATCTCTCACCAATTTTCATTTTGTAAGATTTCAGTTTTGTAACACCAGCTTCTGGCCATTTGGGCACTGACTTCAAGAGAAGATACTTTTTGCCACTGAGCTTGCCAAGAACTGTGTCTCAAGGCTTCTGAGATAAAAAGATATCTGTTCAAAGGCAAGGATACCAGCCTACTGGGTTGTAAATTGATACCATTTCTCCATCACAACTTCTTGACCACAAGCCACAGTATTCAAGGTATAAGAGTTTTTTCTTTCTAACCCTCAATTGCTTGAGCCCTTTTATTTTAAACACTGATTCTGACAATAATCAAAAGTTACCTTTAATGGCAAAGGAAAAGACGCATTTGTCTAAATGTGATCTGTGTTAGTAAGAATGACTATGATCCTATTCATAAAAACCTGGTTTCCCTGTGTCCTGATTACGTTAACATGCCATTACATTCCATATAAGCAAAACTCATTAAAAGTTGATAATGACAACTGCAAAACTGTCAAATTAGAAAGCTGGTCCTTGATTACTCTTTCCCCAACCATAAGGCTCATTGGTTCTTCAGAAATTCTCCAAAGTGCCTTCTGCCCTCAATTTATGACTTCAGCATGCTTTCTGTCAAAACCTCTCTGGTCCCAATAATTTACTCTCAGCTACTAGAGAATGTAAAAGGTCTGATAATCATTCTATTGGGTTTTTAATAGCTGGTAAGAGTGTCCTTCCTCACCTCTCTATATTTGTCTTTAACATTTAGGGATAATAGCCCCTGTTCTAAAAATGTTGGGCTTTCCAGGTGGCGCTAGTGGTAAAGAACCCATCTGCTAATGCATGAGACGTAAGAGAATCAGGTTTGATCCCTGGGTCAGGAAGATCCCCTATAGAAAGGCATGGCAATCCACTCCAGTATTCTTGTCTGGAGAACCCCATGGACTGAGGAGCCTAATGAACTACAGTCCAAGGGTCATACAGAGTTGGACACGACTGAAGTGACTGAGCACATAAAGATGTTGAGAGGAATATTTTAGAGGTTGGGTTGGGAAGGTATTCATACATCACAGAAAAACATTTTCAAGTTCTCAACACTTAGATGCAAAACAAAGACACTTAGTGGCAATGGCATTTTCCCTTGCTGCATTAGGCACATATACACTCATATTCCTACACACATATGCACACTCATGCACACATGTGAACACTGCATACATGTAGATGTACATTCACATTTGACAGCAAGTAAGAACCCAGCCAGGGACTCTAATCAATTCCACCACTTTTCATTATCCTACCTGATTTCTGTCAGGCATATCAGTTCTAAATTTACACACTAGAGCTTTTCAGCCCAACTCGTTTTCTCCCACAAACCTTAAGTAATTATTTGAGAGGAAATTACATTACACTTTAAATAAAATAATTTCTCCCAGACAGATCTCAGACTTTAGACATTTATAAGTTGATACTATATAATAAAGTAATTGTGTAATTAGGAATGAATTTTTCAAGTAGATAATTATTATGCTTAGAACATGTAAAAATGGCTTTTTAAAGAGAGAGATAAAAAGGTGGTATTAAGAATTTTACTGGATCAAATGAAAGCTTCAAGTTTTATTGGAAAGGAATAAATGGCCCTAACCAGAAATGGTTTTATGAGTCTTTAAGTCCACTTTTAAAAGGGTCAGACAATGAGTTTGGGGGAAAGTCGGATCTGGCTGAATTTTCATTAATATACCTTTGCAGCATTAATTTGGTCACAAACCACATCAAAGCCCATGCCTGTTGGTGTCTGTCCTCCCCTCCTCCTTTCTCTGATATTAACCCTAGTTTCAGTTTGTCAATTGATATTTTGCCTCTCCCCATCTGCATCTCTGCACTGTTAGAAGATACTATCTCCTGTAGCCTCCTAGACAGTTCCCTCATTCAATCATTTTGCATGTTTGTTTCATTTGCTTTTTCAGTTCAGTTAAGTTCAGTTGCTCAGTCATGTCCAACTCTTTGCAACCCCATGGACTGCAGCATGCCACACTTCCCTGTCCATCACCAATGCCCAGAGTTTGCTCAAACTCATGTCCATTGAGTTGGTGATGCCATCCAAGCATCTCATCCTCTGTCATCCCTTTCTCCTCCTGCCTTCAATCTTTCCCAGCATCAGGGTCTTTTTCAACAAGTCAGTTCTTTGCATCAGGTGGCCAAAGTATTGGAGTTTCAGCTTCAGCATCAGTCCTTCCAATGAATATTCAGGACTGAGTTCCTTTGGGATGGACTGGTTGGATCTTCTTGCTGTCCAAAGGACTCTCAAGAGTCTTCTCCAACACCACAGTTCAAAAGCATCAATTATTGGCTCTCAGCTTTCTTTATGGTCCAACTCTCACATCCATACATGACTACTGGAAAAACCATAGCCTTGACTAGATGGACCTTTGTTGGCAAAGTAATGTCTCTGCTTTTTAATATGCTGTCTAGGTTGTTCATAGTTGTCCTTCCAAGGAGTAGGTATCTTTTAATTTCATGACTGCAGTCACCATCTGCAGTGATTTTGGAGCCCAAGAAAATAAAGTCTGTCACTGTTTCCATTGTTTCCCCATCTATTTGCCATGAAGTGATGGGACCGGATGCCATGACCTTTATTTTTTGAATGCTGAGTTTTAAGCCAGCTTTTTCACTCTCCTCTTTCACTTTCATCAAGAGGCTAATTAGTTCCTCTTCACTTTCTGCACAAGGGTGGTGTCATCTGCATATCTGAGGTTATTGACATTTCTCCTGGCAGTCTTAATTCCAACTTGTGCTTCATTCAGCCCGGTATTTCACATGATGTACTCTGCATATAACTTAAATAAGCATAGTGACAATGTGCAGCCTTGACGTTCTCCTTTCCAAAATTGGAACCAGTCTATTGTTCCATGTCTGTTTCTAACTGTTGTTTCTTGACCTGCATATAGATTTTCAGGAACCAAGTAAAGTGGTTTGGTATTTCCATCTAAGAATTTCCCACAGTTTGTTGTGATCCACACAGTTTGGCTTTAGCGTAGTCAATGAAGCAGATGTTTTGTGGAATTCCCTTGCTTTCTCTGTGATCCAATGCATGTAGGCAATTTGATATCTGGTTCCTCTGCCTTTTCTAATTTCAACTTGAACATCTGGAAGTTCTTGGTTCATGTACTGTTGAAGCCTGGCTTGGAGAATTTTTTTTTTATTACTTTGCTAGCATGTGAGATGAGTGCAACTGTGTGGTTAAATTCACATAACATAAAACAAACCATTTTAAAGGGCACAATTCAGAAGTAGCATTGGGCCACTTATAATACTGCAAAACTACCACCTGCAGCAAGTTCCAGAACATTTTCATCACTCCAAACAAAAATCCCATACCCATTAAGCAGTTAGTCCCATGCTCTGGCAACTACTGATCTGCTTTCTGTCTCTATGGATTACCTATTCTGGATACTGAACATAAATGAAATCATATAATATATGACTTTTGGTGTCTATTTTTTTTTGGTGTCTTTATTTAATATAATGTATTTGAGGTTTATCTATGTCATAGCATATTTAAGTACTCCATTTATTTTACAGGTGAAGAATATTCTATACTGTGTATATACCAAAACTGATTTACCCATTAATCTGTTGATGGACATTTGGGTTGCAAGGGTACCACATTCTGACTATTATAACTAGTGCTTCTGTGAACATTCATATACATGTACTAACTTGAATATGTGTTTTCAATTATTTTGTACATATACCTAGGATTTTCTTGGGCTCCAAAATCAGTGTGAATGGTGAGAGCAACCAAAGTTAAAAGACACTTTCTCCTTGGAAGGAAGGTATAAAAAACCTAGACAGTGTATTAAAAACAGAGACATCACTTTGCTGACAATGGTCTGCTATGACAAGTGCATTCTCTTGGCAAAACTCTATTAGCCTTTGCCCTGCTTCATTCTGTACTCCAAGACCAAATTTGCCTCTTCCTCCAGGTGTTTCTTGACTTCCTACTTTTGCATTCCAGTCCCCTATAATAAAAAGGACATATTTGGGGGGTTTTTAGTTCTAGAAGGTCTTATAGGTCTTCATAGAACTGTTCAACTTCAGCTTCCTCAAAAATAATGTTCAGGGCATAGACTTTGATTACCATGATATTGAATGGTTTGCCCTGGAAACAGACAGAGATCATTCTGTTGTTTTTGAAATTACATCCAAGTACTGCATTTCAGACTTTTTTATTGACTGTGATGGCTACTCCATTTCTTCTAAGGGATTCTTGCCCACAGTAGTAGATAAAATGGTCATCTGAGTTAAATTCAATCATTCCAGTCCATTTTAGTTCGCTGAGTCCTAAAATGTCAACATTCACTCTTGCCATCTCCTGTTTGACCACTTCCAATTTGCCTTGATTCATGAATTTAACATTCCAGATTCCTACGCAATATTGCTCTTTACAGCATCAGACTTTGCTTCTATCACCAGTCACATGCACAATCTGGGTGTTGTCTTCGCTTTGGCTCCGTCTCTTCATTACTTCTGGAATTATTGCTCCACTGATCTCCAGTAGCATAATGGGAACCTACTGATATGGGGAGTTCAACTTTGAGTGCCCTATCTTTTTGCCTGTTCATGGGGTTCTCAAGGCAAGACTATTGAAGTGGTTTGCCATTCCCTGCTCCAGTGGACCATGTTTTGTCAGAACGCTCCACCATGACCCATCCATTTTGGGTGGCCCTACATGGCATGGCTCATAGTTTCATTGAGTTAGACAAAACTGTGGTCCATGTGATCAGATTGGTTAGTTTTCTGTGATTGTGGTTTTCAGTCTGTCTACCCTCTGATGGAGAAAGATAAGAGGCTGATGGAAGCTTCCTGATGGGAGAGACTGACTGAGGGGGAAACTGGGTCTTGTTCTGATGGGCCGGGCCATGCTCAGTAAATCTTTAATCCAATTTTCTGTTGATGGGTGGAGCTGTGTTCCCTCCTTGGCTTCATAGTTTTGCCAAGAGAAGGCGCTTGTCATAGCAAACAACCTCTTCCAACAACACAAGAGAAGACTCTAGATATAGACATCACCAGATGGTCAATACTTAAATCAGATTGACTATATTCTTTGCAAGCAAAGATGGAGAAGCTCTATACAGTCAGCAAAAACAAGACTGGGAGCTGACTGTGGCTCAGATCATGAACGCATTATTGCCAAATTCAGACTTGAATTGAAGAAAGTAGGGAAAGCCACTAGACCATTCAGGTATGACCTAAATCAAATCCCTTATGACTATACAGTGGAAGTGAGAAATAGATTTAAGGGACAAGATCTGATAGACAGAGTGCCTGATGAACTATGGATGGAGGTTCATGACATTGTACAGGAGACAGGGATCAAGACCATTCCCATGGAAAAGAAATGCAAAAAGGCAAAATGGTTGTCTGAGGAGGCTTTACAAGTAGCTATGAAAAGAAGAGAAGTGAAAAGCAAAGGAGAAAAGGAAAGACATTCCCATTTGAATGTAGAGTTCCAAAGAATAGCCAGGAGAAATAAGAAAGCCTTCCTCAGTAATCAATGCAAAGAAATAGAGGAAAACAACAGAATGGGAAAGACTAAAGACCTCTTCAAGAAAATTAGAGATACCAAGTGAACATTTCATGCAAAGATGAGCTCAATAAAGGACAGAAATGGTATGGACCTAACAGAAGCAGAAGATATTAAGAAGAGGTGGCAACTTCTGGGCATACACACTGAGTAAACCAGATCTGAAAGAGACACGTGCACCCCAATGTTCATCGCAGCACTGTTTATAATAGCCAGGACATGGAAGCAACCTAGATGCCCATCAGCAGATGAATGGATAAGGAAACTGTGGTACATATACACCATGGAATATTACTCAGCAGTTAAAAAGAATTCATTTGAATCAGTTCTAATGAGATGGATGAAACTGGAGCCCATTATACAGAGTGAAGTAAGCCAGAAAGATAAAGATCATTACAGCATACTAACACATATATATGGAATTTAGAAAGATGGTAATGATAACCCTATACGCAAAACAGAAAAAGAGACACAGATGTACAGAACAGACTTTTGGACTCTGTGGGAGAAGGCGAGGGTGGGATGTTTCGAGAGAACAGCATGTATATTATCTATAGGAAAACAGATCACCAGCCCAGGTGGGATGCATGAGACAAGTGCTTGGGCCTGGTGCACTGGGAAGACCCAGAGGAATCAGGTGGAGAGGGAGGTGGGAGGGGGGATCGGGATGGGGAACACATGTAACTCCATGGCTAATTCATGTCAATGTATGACAAAATCCACTGCAATGTTGTGAAGTAATTAGCCTCCAACTAATAAAAATAAATGAAAAAAAGAGGTGGCAAGAATACACAGAAGAACTATACAAAAAAGATCTTCATGACCTAGACAATCACGATGGTGTGATTACTCACCTAGAGCCAGACATCCTAGAATGTGAATTTAGGTGGGCCTTAGAAAGCATCACTATGAACAAAGCTAGTGGAGGTGATAGAATTCCAGTTGAGCTATTTCAAATCCTGAAAGATGATGCTGTGAAAGTGCTGCACTCAATATGTCAGCAAATTTGGAAAACTCAGCAGTGGCCACAGGACTGGAAAAGGTCAGTTTTCATTCCAATCCCAAAGAAAGGCAATCCCAAAGAATACTCAAACTACCACACAATTGCAGTCATCTCACACACTAGAAAGTAATGCTCAAAATTCTCCAAGCCAGGCTTCAGCAATACATGAACCGTGAGCTTCCAGATGTTCAAGCTGCTTTTAGAAAGGGCAGAGTAACCAGAGATCAAATTGCCAACATCCGCTGGATCATCAAAAAAGCAAAAGAGTTCCAGAAAAACATCTATTTCCTCTTTATTGACTATGCCAAAGCCTTTGACTGTGTGGATCACAATAAACTGTGGAAAATTCTGAAGGAGATTGGAATACCAGACCACCTGACCACCTCTTGAGAAACATATATGCAGGTCAGGAAGCAACAATTAGAACTGCACATGGACCAACAGACTGGTTCCAAATAGGGAAAGGACTGGTTACAAATAGGGAAAAGAGTACATCAAAGTTGTATATTGTCACCCTGCTTATTTAACTAACATGTAGAGTACATCATGAGAAACGCTGGGCTAGATGAGGCACAAGCTGGAATCAAGATTGCCAGGAAAAATATCAATAACCTCAGATATGGAGATGACACCACCCTTATGGCAGAAAGCATAGAAGAGCTAAAGAGCCTCTTGACGAAAGTAAAAGAGGAAAGTGAAAAAGTTGGCTTAAAGCTCAACATTCAGATAACTAAGATCATGGCATCTGGTCCCATCACTTCATGGAAAATATTTGGGGAATCAATGGAAACTGACAGACTTTATTTTCTTGGGCTCCAAAATCAATGCAGATGGTGACTGCAGTCATGAAATTAAAAGATACTTGCTCCTTGGAAGGACAACTATGAACAACCTAGACAGCATTTTAAAAAGCAGAGTACTTTGCCAACAAATGTCCATTTAGTCAAGGCTATGGTTTTTCCAGTAGTCATGTGTGAATATGAGAGTTTGACCATAAAGAAGGTTGAGGAATGAAGAATTGATGCTTTTAAATTGTGGTGTTGGAGAAGACTCTTGAGAGTCCCTTGGACAGCAAGGAGATCAAACCAGTCTATCCTAAAAGAAATCAACCTTGAATATTCACTGGAAGAACTGTTGCTAAAGCTGAAGCTCCAATACTTTGGTCACTTGAGGTGAAGAGCTGACTCATTGGAAAGGACACTGTTGCTGGGATAGATTGAGGGCAGGAGGAGAAGGTGGCAGCAGAGGATGGGATGGCTGGATAGCATCGCTGACTCAATGGATGTGAGTCTGAGCAGCCTCTGGGAGATAGTGGAGGACAGGGAAGCCTAGTGTGCTGTAGTTCACGGGGTTGCAAAGAGTCAGACATGACTTAGCAACTGAACAACAACAAGAATTGCTAAGTCACATGGTAATTCTATGTTTACCTTCTTGAGGAGCTACCAGATGGTTTTGAACAGCTACTGCACCATTCTATATTCTCAACAGCAATGAATAAGTGTTCCAGTTTCTTCTCATCCTCACCAACTGGTTAGGTATTGAGGTTAGGTATTGCCATCCTAGTGGGTATGAAGTAGTTTCTCACTGTGAGTTTTTGTTTCTTTGTTTGTTTTTTTAATTTGCGTTTACCTAATTACTAAAGTATCCTTGCCTGGAGAGTTCCATGCCTGGGTGTGCCTGTGCAAAGTCACTTCAGTCATGTCTGACTCTTTGCAACCCTATGGACTGCTCTGTCCCTAGGATTCTCTAGGCAAGAATACTGACATGGATTGCCATTTCCTTCTTCAGGGGATCTTCCTGACCCACGGATTAAACCCGGGTGTCTCCTGCATTGGCAGTCAGGTTCTTTACCACTAGCACCACCTGGGAATCCTCCATGCCTGGGAGAAGAGATATTTTCATGGGATCTATTCTGAAGAAAGATTGGAGTGATTTTTCTTGTTGTGGCATTCAATACTGGTTCTCTAGTGTCCTAGAGATTCTGAAACAGCAATATTCTTGAATAAATTCTTTTCCTGCTCAGATTACACAAAGGTGATTACCATCCTTTGCAACTGAGACATTTACCAGGCATGCTGCCCTTATAGAGCTCACATTCTAGAATAAGAATAGATTAACTACTGCCTGTGGCCCACCTGTCTTAAATTTTTATTGGATCACTACTAGGCCCATTCATTTTCACATGGTCTATGGTTGCTTCAGAGATACAATAGCAGAGTTGAGTAGTTGACACAAAAACAATATTTGCTTTCTATCCCTTTAAAGAAAGAATAGACAGATACCTGCCCTAGAAAGCAACATATGCAAATAAAATGTAATTGCAATATTATATCTTTCAAGATTTTATTAAGACCTGTTTTGAAATGATCCATATTTTTACTTGTACCATCTCTTAAAGTGACAAATTTTATGGTAAGGGATTCTGGAGGCTTTCAAAAAATGTGTATCATATGACATAATTCCCTGGACATGGCACTTGCTATATGAAATTAGATTTTCTTTTATTTGTTAAAAATTTGCATTAAAGAAGGAGGTCCCTGTTTATTAAATTTCTCTTAAAAGAAGAGGTACTTTTTTAATTAGCCTAGAAATGGGAAAATTAATGGAAAAGCTTATTTTCTCCTAGTATTGACTTTTGTTACTATCATAGACCCTTAAGGTTATAAGTAATCTTACAGTTTACCTGGAAAGCTGGAATCAAGATTGCTGGGAGAAATATCAATAACCTCAGATATGCAGATGACATCACCCTTATGGCAGAAAGTGAAGAGGAACTAAAAAGCCTCTTGATGAAAGTGAAAGAGGAGAGTGAAAAAGTTGGCTTAAAGCTTAGCATTCAGAAAACTAAGATCATGGCATCTGGTCCCATCACCTCATGGGAAATAGATGGGGAGACAGTGGAAACAGTGTCAGACTTTATTTTTTGGGGCTCCAAAATCACTGCAGATGGTGACTGCAGCCATGAAATTAAAAGACGCTTACTCCTTGGAAGGAAAGTGATGACCAACCTAGATGGCGTATTAAAAAGCAGAGACATTACTTTGCCAACCAAGGTCCATCTAGTCAAGGCTATGGTTTTTCCCGTGGTCATGTTTGGATGTGAGAGTTGGACTGTGAAGAAAGCTGAGCACCGAAAAATTGATGCTTTTGAACAGTGGTGTTGGAGAAGACTCTTGAGAGTCCCTTGGACTGCAAGGAGATCCAACCAGTCCATCCTGAAGGAGATCAGTCCTGGGTGTTCATTGGAAGGACTGATGCTGAAGCTGAAACTCCAATACTTTGGCCACCTCATGCGAAGAGTTGACTCATTGGAAAAGACCCTGTTGCTAGGAGGGATTGGGGGCAGGAGGAGAAGGGGACGACAGAAGATGAGATGTCTGGATGGCATCACCGACTCGATGGGCATGAGTTTAAGTAAACTCTGGGAGTTGGTGATAGACAGGGAGGCCTGGCGTGCTGCAATTCATGGGGTCGCAAAGAGTTGGACACGACTGAGCAACTGAACTGAACTGGACTGACTGACAGTTTACCTCATGGTGATCTAACACTTGAATCTCCTTCACACTAAGTTACCACAATGCTTTTGAATTTTCTAGTGACAGAAAACTCACCAATTCTCAAAGAAAACTGTCTCCTTTTGGTCAGTCCTCACTGAAACCAGGCATGCCATTAAGCTAAAATTTGTTCCTATTCACCAGTACCTCAAATGAATATTTAATTCCTCTCCCACATTGGTGCATTTACATATTTGACAATCGCTATTCTGCTTTCCTGACATTTTTAAAACAAATTTTACTTGGAACAATGTAACAATTGTAACAGATTTATCAAAGGTCTTATCCACATTTTCTCATTAACGTCTCACAGTGACACTATGAGGACCATATTGTCATCCATATTAGACAACTTTTCCAGTCCAAACTCACACTGGTAAGTGATACAGCTGAGCTTCACATGGTTTTGCATTATGGCAAACAACACGTTGATTTGTCTCATGTGCTATTCATTTGTCAAACCACATTTTATACCTTTAAAAGCTCTCCTTTCCCATGGTTCCTGCCCTCTCTTACCATTTGCTTTCTAAGATATCCCCATTCTCTCTACATACACACAAACACACACACACAACTACCTTGTTTCTATTAATATCACGTCCTCATAGAACAACTAGAAAACCCTCAGTCTTCTAACTACTGCTTCCATTCCCAGCATGTCCTTTGACTTACCCCTCCCACATCATTTTAATTTTAATGATGTCATTGCTATGCCCAGTAAGCAGTGCCTATTGCATCAATGGTTTTGTCCCTTACTGTTTGATGTTCAGCAATTACATTTCGACCATATGACCTCTTGATTGCTTCTCACCTTCTGAGCCTTAATAAAATGGATACAATATCTATGTTCTGAGCACAGTGAGAGTTAATTAAAATACTTACATAAAGTGCTAATGAATGAGACAAGAACATTACTACTATAAATACACTTGAAAAATACAACCAAATCTTTCCCATAGACATCTCTGCTGGAAGAAAAGTTTGTAATTCTACAGTGATCAAGATAAGGCATTAACATAAGCAATCTGGCACCAAAATTTATTTTTATCTACTATTGGAACAAAGATTTAAACTCTTGAAGAATAGATTGAAGATGAAACACATTAAAAATTGCACTTAACACATCAATTCTATGCACTTAGATTCAGGGCAATAGATTTTTTTCATTATAAAAGATAAGCCAAGATACAGAAAAAGTCTTTTCTGTATCAAATTTATGTCTTTAATCCTAAAGATTGGAAAATTCTCCACCGGAGTCCAAAAAACCCTTTTAACTGCACAAAGCATTGTGTATGCAAAGATAATTTGGAAATGCTGAGTCATTAGAGACATTATGAAAAATTTGACAACCAGAGAAATGACCAAAACTAAATACTTTGTTAAACTGAGACTTAGATTTTACCAGTAGATCGAAAATTAGGTAACACTAAAAGGATGACTACAGGAAATGTGTTTAATTTCTATAAACCTCAGTTACACTATCTATAAAATTAAGAGATCTAGCTCAATTGTTGTAAAAGTCAAATAAAAAATTAAAACTTACATGACATGCAAGGGCAAGTACTCATTAACTGGTAGCTCTAAATGGGAAGTGGTAAAATGCAGTGGTCACAGAGGTTATATGTCTTATAGCTGTGTGACCTTAATCAAGTTACTTGCCTTGACCAATCTATGCCTTAGTTTTCACATGTGCAAAATCAGAATACTACTGCTTATCTCATATGGTAGTTAAGGGAATTAAACTAGGCAGTACAAGTAAAATACCTAGGGCAGTGCTTGGTGCATTGTGAGCATTCAGTTAATGTCAGTTATTGTTATATCATCATCATCATCATCATCATCATTGCATCAAAAATACATTTTTCTCTTATCAGAGCACATCAGTCAAATACCCGAGTGTCTGCAAAATAAGGTTTTTGATTTAAGGTTTTAAAAGACAGGAAACGGAAGTTAAAACTATTGCTGAGATAAAAATTCTCTCTTTCAGAGAAAAGTCACAGTGCCCTCATAAACCATTTCCAAAGCTGCTGTTTATATCCTGGCTTCCAAACCCCAGACACTGCCTAATTAATTGGATCCCATATTTTCTTTGATGCCCTACATTGAGACTGAAGCAGTCATATAAATTTCTCAGAATGAGAAGGCTATACAGTAATGGCATCTCTTGTATTTGTTGAAATAGTCATTTTAGCCAATTTTAATATTAGATCCTAAATTGTTAATGTTTTCCGAAGTGATATTTGATGGTAAGATTAACGTCTGCATGAACTGTAAAAAGTGATTGTATGTGTGGGGAAAAAAAGATACAAGTTGACAGAGGATAATAATCAGTGTCAAAGACCACAAAGTTTCATTTTCTCAAAGCCATCTATATGCCCTGGTTTCAGTTATACAGGTTTTCATCAAGATGCTGGGATTTATTTCTCCTCTAATTGCACTATGGCAGCCAGTTTTAAAGGATATATAGCTATACATAGTTTTATAGGATATATATCCACTTTTTGCAAGAGTGTAAAATCCATGGCATTCTTTCTTACATAGGGAGTTACATGCATGATGAAGGGAATGCTAAAGAAACCCAACTAAAGGCTTATAGAAGAAATTCGGGATGCAATTCAGATGTTTAAAAAGGTTTAACAACCAGTGACTTATCTTTTCAGGGGAAGACTTAAAACAGTTTGCTTATGACCTCAATGCCAAAGGAACTGCCCATCACACAATGCAAGTTTGACTTTCTTTGTGCAATATTCTATAGTTTGCTTTCTTGTGCACTGAATTATGGAGCATGCATTAAAAATCCTTCATGTTTGTTTCAAGATCTTTGTTTGACTTCCCCTGGAAACCTCTCTCAATTCTCACATAATTCATTAGAGGTGAATACTGGTCTTGAGTTCAGGAAGAGGAATTATATACAGGACTGGCTTTTCTCCTTCTGACACTAGTATCACCATAGAACTAGCTGGTTGGTTTTCATTTACTCTAACTCCTCAAATAATCATTTATGCTCAAAATCATTTTCCCTGAGTGGTATCTTGTTTTATGCCCTGAAGCCATGGGCAAGAAGCACATCATGTGCCCAGTACTCAGAGTGCATGCATTTGAAAACCATGGCTTGCGTTTGTGAAAAAGTAACTCTGTACTATCAGGTATGAATTAAATATAATTATATGTGCTGGTGAATGGCCAGAAGAGATGGGTTGCTATAAGCACAGGCTTTAGCATCGGCTTTCCTAGGTCTGAATCCAAACTACTACAAGCCAGCTGTATGATCTCTGTAGCTGTGAGTCTGTATCCTAGTTTGGACAGCGAACCTGAATAGAAAACCTGGTCTGGGCATTCAAGGAAACTTCAAAATGGATGAGTAATCTGATAGATGAAAAGTGGGGAGCAGAGAGAGATGCATCTGAAAAGATAGTAAGGAGAGAAAGAGGATGTGGCAAACTCAAGACCACAGAAAAGAGACTTATGAATAAACACAGGAAGTACAGTATAGCTGGAATTGGGGCCATAGATTTGGATGGCTTTGCAAGCATATTCAGGGTTGCTTTTTTTTTTTTTCCTATGAAAACTACTGATGGAGAATGACTGCTTAATGGGTACAGGATATCCTTTGGGGTGATGAAAATGTTTAAGAACTAGATAGTTGTACAACACTGTGAATATGTTCATTGTCACTTAATTGTACACTTTAAAACTGTTGGTTTTCAGACTAGATACCACAAGAAAAGAAAACTACAAGCCAATATCACTGATGAACATAGATGAAAAATCCTTAACAAAATTCTAGCAAACAGAATCCAACAACATATTAAAAAGATCATACATCATGACCAAGTGGGCTTTATCCCATGAATGCAAGGATTCTTTAATATCCACAAATCAATCAATGTAATACACCACATTAACAAATTGAAAGATAAAAACCATATGATTCTCTCAATAGATGCAGAGAAAGCCTTTGACAAAATTCAACATCCATTTATGATTAAAAAAAAAAACCTCTCCAGAAAGCAGGAATAGAAGGAACATACCTCAACATAATAAAAGCAATATATGACAAACCCACAGCAAACATTATCCGCAATGGAGAAAAATTGAAAGCATTTCCCATAAAATCAGGAACAAGACAAGGGTGCCCACTCTCACCACTACTATTCAACATAGTTTTGGAAGTTTTGGCCACAGCAATGAGAGCAGAAAAAGAAATAAAAGGAATCCAGATAGGAAAATAGAAGTAAAACTCTCACTGTTTGCAGATGACATGATGCTCTACATAGAAAACCCTAAAGACTCTACCAGAAAATTATTAGAGCTAATCAATGAATATAGTAAAGTTGCAGGATATAAAATTAACACACAGAAATCACTTGCATTCCTATACACTAACAATGAGAAAACAGAAAGAGAAATTAAGGAAACAATACCATTCACCATTGAAACAAAAAGGATAAAATACTTACAAGTATATCTACCTAAAGAAACAAAAGACCTATACATAGAAAACTATAAAACACTGATGAAAGAAATCAAAGAGAACACAAATAGAGGGAGAAATATGCCATGCTCATGGACTGGAAGAATCAATTTTGTGAAAATGAGTATACTACCCAAAGCAATCTATAGATTCAATGCAATCCTTATCAAGCTACCGACGGTATTCTTCACAGAACTAGACCAAATAATTTCACAATTTGTATGGAAATACAAAAAACCTCAAATAGCCAAAGCAATCTTGAGAAAGAAGAATGGAACTGGAGGAATCAATCTGCTTGACATCAGGCTCTACTACAAAGCCACAGTCATCAAGACAGTATGGTACTGGCACAAAGACAGAAATATAGATCAATGGAACAGAATAGAAAGCCAAGATAAATCCACGAACCTATGGACACCTTATCTTCGACAAAGGAGGCAAGAATATACAATGGAAAAAAGACAACCTCTTTAACAAGTGGTGCTGGGAAAACTGGTCAACCACTTGTAAAAGAATGAAACTAGAACACTTTCTAACACCATACACAAAAATAAACTCAAAATGGATTAAAGATCTAAATGTAAGACCAGAAACTATAAAACTCCTAGAGGAGAACATAGGCAAAACACTCTCCGACATAAATCACAGCAAGATCCTCTATGACCCACCTCCCAGAATATTGGAAATAAAAGCAAAAATAAACAAATGGGACCTAATGAAATTTAAAAGCTTTTGCACAACAAAGTAAACTATAAGCAAGGTGAAAAGACAATCTTCAGAATGGGAGAAAATAATAGCAAACGAAGCAACAGACAAAGGATTAATCTCAAAAATATACAAGCAACTCCTGCAGCTCAATTCCAGAAAAATAAATGACCCAATCAAAAAATGGGCCAAAGAACTAAACAGACATCTCTCCGAAGAAGACATACAGATGGCTAACAAACACATGAAAAGGTGCTCAACATCACTCATTATCAGAGAAATGCAAATCAAAACCACAATGAGGTACCATTACACGCCAGTCAGGATGGCTGCTATCCAAAAGTCTACAAGCAATAAAGGCTGAAGAGAGTGTGGAGAAAAGGGAACCCTCTTACACTGTTGGTGGGAATGCAAACTAGTACAGCCGCTATGGAGAACAGTGTGGAGATTTCTTAACAAACTGGAAATAGAACTGCCATATGACCCAGCAATCCCACTTCTGGGCATACACACTGAGGAAACCAGAACTTAAAGAGACACGTGTACCCCAATGTTCATCACAGCACTTTTTATAATAGCCAGGACATGGAAGCAACCTAGATGCCCATCAGCAGATGAATGGATAAGGAAGCTGTGGTACATATACACCATGGAATATTACTCAGCCATTAAAAAGAATTCATTTGAACCAGTCCTAATGAGATGGATGAAGCTGGAGCCCATTATACAGAGTGAAGTAAGCCAGAAAGATAAAGAACATTACAGCATACTAACACATATATATGGAATTTAGAAAGGTGATAACGATAACCCTATATGCAAAACAGAAAAAGAGACACAGAAATACAGAACAGACTTTTGAACTCTGTGGGAGAAGGTGAGGGTGGGATATTTCAAAAGAACAGCATGTATACTATCTATGGTGAAACAGATCACCAGCCCAGGTGGGATGCATGAGACAAGTGCTCCGGCCTGGTGCACTGGGAAGACCCAGAGGAATCGAGTGGAGAGGGAGGTGGGAGGGGGGATCAGGATTGGGAATACATGTAAATCCATGGCTGATTCAAAGAATAAAAAAATAAAATAAAATAAAATAAAATAAAAATTAAAAAAAAATAAAATAAAATAAAATAAAAAAAGAAAAGAAAAAAAAAAATAAACTCTCTCTGAGTCAAATTAAGTTTGGCCACATTTTCACTAGACATTTCTTCATCGACCGAATTTTGCCCTTTAGAATCTTCTAGAAAGTCACGTTCTAGAAGGATTCATTTGAATTGTATATATCTGTGGTTTTTTTGCATGTGGATATCCAATCATTCCACCTTTCTTTATTGAAAACAATATTTTTTTCCTTACTGATGTATCTTTTTAATTTGTCACCCTACCAGTCTCTTGAAAACCATTGTTTTACCTAGGTTGCCTGCTGTGTTTGGTCATTTCAGGTCAGAGAGTGAGGATGTTCTGGCTATGTTACTGTAACTGAAAGTCTGCACCTAATTTCCAATTTTTTTTTCCACTCTAAACTGGCTTTATGAACTTAGTCATCATCACTGTTTCCATGTTGCTGGTTTATAAACTGACATTCAGATAAGCTAATTTGCCCAATTCACAGTTACTGCATGATAAGTCATAATGAGGTAAGTCTGCAAAACAACTAGTGCAGCATATGATATCATTATTGTGCAGCAGTTGATAAATCAAGGTTTTTAATCAATTTAAGATTATTTATCAAATTAACTCTTCTCCCATAACAAATGTCCCTCAGCAGTGTATTCAACACCCATAAATATTTTTCCTTGAAAAGTCTCTATTTTTATATCCCTACCCAGGACAAATGGAAGAGTGTTTTCTCAGCCTGCTCAGGACCCATTTGTAAACCTAGCAACAGCTGCTGATCTACACTTATTAGCAACCTGTGAACTTCATTTATTAGATGCTAAATTACTGCTTCCAGAAAGGAACAGATGACTAAAACATTTCACTGACCTAAGGCTCACTCAATAAAAATAGAAGAAGCCTTGGAGAATAAGGATTTGGAAGAATCATAAATAAGTATGCATTTTAGACAGGCTTTGTTTATCCTAATGTCAGGAGAAGTGAGTTAATACTAAGAAATAAACATATTTAGACATTACACAGGCTATTAGCAGAATTGAGCCATTCTCATCACTCTCCACATAAGGGAGTGAACCTATTACTTTTGAATGCAGCTGTATTAGAAAAAAAAAATTGTTCACAATAAGAGATTTCCCAGAGCTCTATTTTTGTTTATAAAAATAAAGCTCTATGTGGGTTGTAGAATTTTATCTTTTCCTCCTTGAAGGCTTTCAAATGGTTTATTTCATGAGATGGTTTATGTGGTTTTCACTGGATTTTTAGAACCAGTGATTATGCTCTGAGCTGAACCCCAAGATGTCTCTAACAACCTGAAGTGTGTAATTTTGTGAAGCAGGGAATATAGGAGTAGAAATCTAGAATCTCATTGTTAAAAGTGGGGATGCTTATTTTGGTAGTGGGAACTTCATACAGCTATCCTCTCTGTCATCCCATCTCTTCACACCCAAAACTTTTCAAAGAAGAGTTTTTCCCTTCCTTGCCTCTTCATCACTTCTCAGACCACTCATACTACCACTCCAGCACTCCACATTAACTCTCTCCTCAAAGTCATCAGCAATCTCCATGTCACTAAACGAAGCCATCCTGTAACTTGCTTAAAGAGCCTCTTGATGAAAGTGAAAGAGGAGAGTGAAAAAGCTGGCTTAAAACTCAATATTCAAAAAGTGAAGACTGTGGAATCTGGTTCCATCACTTCATGGCAAATAGATGGGGAAACAATGAAAACAGTGACAGACTTTATTTTCTTGGGCTTCAAAATCACTACAGATGGTGTGCAGTCATGAAATTAAAAGAAGCTTTCCTAACACCTATCCTACTCAAACTCTTCTAGAAAATTGCAGAGGAAGGTAAACTGCACCAGACAAAGATACCACAAAAAAAGAAAACTAGATCAACATCACTGATGAACATAGATGCAAAAATTATCAACAAAATTCTAGCAAATAGAATCCAACAACATATTAAAAAGATCATACATCATGACCAAGTGGGTTTTATCCCAAGGATGCAAGGATTCTTCAATATTCACAAGTCCATCAGTGGATTAACAAATTGAAAGATTAACATTAACATTAACGAATTGAAAGATAAAAACCATATGATTATCTCAATAGATGCAGAGAAAGCCTTTGACAAAACTCAACACCCATTTATGATTCAAAAAAAAAAAAAAACTCCAGGAAGCAGGCATGGAAGGAACATACCTCAACATAATAAAAGCCATATGTGATAAACCCACAGCAAACATTATCCTCAATAGTGAAAAATTGAAAGCATTTCCCCTAAAGTCAGGAACAAGACAAAGCTGCCCACTCTCACCACTACTATTCAACACAGTTTTGGAAGTTTTAGCCACAGCAATCAGAAAGAAAAAGAAATAAAAGGAATCCAGACTGGAAAAGAAGAAGTAAAACTCTTACTGTTTGCAGATGACATGATCTTCTACATAGAAAACCTTAAAGACACCACCAAAAAATTACTAGAGCTAATCAATGAATACAGTAAAGTGGCAGGATATAAAATTAATACATGGAAATCCCTTGCATTTATATACACTAACAATGAGAAAACAGACAAAGAAATTAAGGGGAAAATTCAATTCACCATTGCAACGTAAACAATAAAATACTTAGGAATAAATCTACCCCAAGAAACAAAAGACCTATATATAGAAAACTATAAAACACTGATGAAAGAAATCAAAGATGACACAAATAGATGGAGAAATATATCATGTTCATGGATCAGAAGAGTCAATATAGTGAAAATGAGTATACCACCCAATGCAATCTATAGATTCAATGCAACCCCTATCAAGCTACCAATAATATTTTTCACAGAACTAGAACAAATAATTTCACAATTTGTATGGAAATACAAAAAAACCTCAAATAGCCAAAGTAATCTCGAGAAAGAAGAATGGGACTGGAGGAATCAATCTGCCTGATTTCAGACTATACTACAAAGCTACAGTCATCAAGACAGTATGGTACTGGCACAAAGGCAAAAATATAGATCAATGGAACAAAATAAAAAGCTCAAAGATAAATCCCCGAGCCTTTGGACACCTTATCTTTGACAAAGGAGGCAAAAATATACAATGAAAAAAGACAGTCTCTTTAACAAGTGGTGCTGGGAAAACTGGTCAATCACCTATGAAAGAATGAAACTAGAACACTTTCTAATACCATACACAAAAATAAACTCAAAATGGATTAAAGATCTAAACATAAGACCAGAAACTATAAAACTCCTAGAGGAAAACATAGGCAAAACACTCTCTGACAAAATCACAGTGGGATTCTCTATGACCCATCTCCCAGAGTAATGGAAATAAAAGCAAAAATAAACAAATTGGATCTAACTAAGCTTAAAAGCTTTTGCACAATGAAGGAAACTCTAGGCAAGGTGAAAAAATGACCTTCAAAATGGGAGAAAATAATAGCAAATGAAGCAGCTGACAAAGAATTTATCTCAAAAATATACAAGCAGCTCATGCAGCTCAATACCAGAAAAATAAATGACCCAATCAAAAAATGTGTCAAAGAACTAAACAGACATTCTCCAAAGAAGACACACAGATGGCTAACTAACACATGAAAAGATGCTCAACATCCCTCATCATCACTGAAATGCACATGAAAACCACAGTGAGATACCATCTCATGCCGGTCAGAATGGCTACTACCAAAGTCTACAAACAATAAATTCTGGAAAGGGTTTGGATATAGGGAACCATCTAACACTGTTGGTGGGAATGCAAACTAGTACAGACACTATGGAGAACAATGTGGAGACTCCTTTAAAAATTGGAAATAGAACTGCCATACGACCCAGCAATTCCACTGCTGTGCATACACACTGAGGAAACCAGAATTGAAAGAGACACATGTACCCCAATGTTCATCACAGCACTGTTTATAATAGCCAGGACATGGAAAGCACCTAGATGTCCATTGGCAGATGAATGGATAAGGAAGCTGTGGTACATATACACAATGGAATATTACTCAGCTGTTAAAAAGAATGAATTTGAATCAGTTCTAATGAGGTGGATGAAACTGGAGCCTATTATACAGAGTGAAGTAAGTCAGAAAGAAAAACACCAATACAGTATAGTAACACATATATATATGGAATTTAGAAAGATGGTATCAACAACACTATATGTGAGACAGCAAAAGAGACACAGATATAAAGAACAGACTTTTGTAATCTGTGGGAGAAGGTGAGGGATGATTTGAGGGAATAACATTGAAACATGTATATTACCATATGTGAAATAGATCACCAGTCCAAGTTTGGTGCATGAAACAGGGCATTCAAAGCCGGTCCACTGGGACAACCTTGAGGGATGGGATAGGGAGGGAGTTGGGAGGAGGTTCAGGATGCGAAACACATGTACACCCATGGCTGATTCATGTCAATGTATGGCAAAAACCACTACAATACTGTAAAGTAATTAGCCTCCAATTAAAATAAATTAATTAATTAATTAAAAAATAAAAATAAAAGACTCTTGTTCTTTGGAAGAAAAGCTATGATCAACCTAGACAGCGTATTAAAAAGCAGATACATTACTTTGCCAACAAAGGTCCATCTAGTCAAAGTTATGGTTCTTCCAGTAGTCATGTAAGGATATGAGAGTTGAACCGTAAAGAAAGCTGAGTGCCGAAGAATTGATGCTTTTGAACTGTGGTGTTGGAGAAGACTCTTGAGAGTCCTTTGGACTGCAAGAGATCAAGCCAGTCAATCTTAAAGGAAATCAGTCCAGAATATTCATTGGAAGGACTGATGCTGAAGCTGAAGCGCCAATACTTTGGCCACCTGATGCAAAGAACTAACTCACTGGAAAAGACCCTGATGCTGGGAAAGATTGAAGGCAAGAGGAGAAGGGGATGACAGAGGATGAGATGGTTGGATGGCATCATCCAACTCAATGGACATAAGTTTGAACAAGCTCCGGGAATTGGTCATGGACAGGGAAGCCTGGCATTTTGCAGCCTGTGGGCTCGCAGAGTCGGACATGACTGAGCAACTGAACTGAACTGAATTGAACTTGCCTCATCAAAAGAATATTCCACTACGACTGACTACTTCTCAGAACATTCTGTTCCATATTATCCATGACCCATATTCTTTAATTTTTTTTCCCCTGGCATTCTTTATCAGATTCCATTTTAGATTTGTGTTCCTATAAATTAAGTACTTAAGTGCTGGTGATGATCATCCCCAGGTATCCTTTTCTCATACTTTGCACTCTCCTAGAGGGAACTCATCAATCCCATGTTTTCAAATGATATATATGTAGGTGACTCACATGCCTCCTCTCTAAGCTATGGACTTCCTTAATCAGGTGTCCCATTGACATCCCCACATACCTCAAAGGAATTCCATACATATCTTGTCCAGGTCCACAACAAAAGAAAAGAATTTTTTAAAAAAGAGAAGAAAAGAAAATCTGTGTTATCCCCGTTTTCCCAGTTTAAAATTAACATAATTCACAAGAGCCTGAATAATCTAGCCGCTGTTTTTCTCTCCAGTCTCATCTCATCTCACACTCTACCTTCTCTCTTTGCTTCAAGAACACCAACCACATCTCTCTGCTTTTTGCCTCTCATACTCTCTCCTGCCATGGGACCTTCTACCTGACACACTTTCACTCCTCTTCCCAGTCACCTCTAGTTAACTGGTACTCATCCTTTAGATCTCAAGCCACAAGTCACCCCTCAGAGCCATCCAACCTCCCAGACAAAGTTATGATCTTCTGTTTTGCAATCTCACAGTGCCATATATATGAGTTTTATAATTTAACTTTTATGTATCATTTCTTGATTAATGTAAATCTTCTCCTCAGTGAGAGCTCCATGATGACAGAGTCAAATCCTGCCAAACTCTCCTATGTATCCTCAGAAAAAACACTGTTGGTGACCAGTAAAATTTGTTGGATTTACTGAATAATTGTAAATGAGAAGGACTGGGTCCCTCTGTCTTTGCTGAGCTTAATGACTTCCAGCATGAAAGACTGCTGCCTAAATCGAAGAGATGTCTATCCTGGTCACTGAATGCTATTAATACTCCATACAAATCCTGCCCACAAGAAGGACCCAGTCCATTTGCTGGTTAATCATTTAAGCATGCTTTCACATTCAAGAAGCATAGATAGAGGAAATCAATACTACTTTCCTATTTCATCTAACTCACAAGTTTCCTAACTAATTTGTTGAGTGTTTGCCAGTGCCCCCAAGATACAGTTTCCTGTAACTGAGCCTTACAACTGTTTTGATAGGGGAAGATGCCTGCATCTTCCTGGGGATTCAGTGTAGAAAGTGCACAGCTGATTCTCATGTGAGGATGCTCATAGCTTGCCCCAGTTGCACTATGTCTTGGAAAACTTGAAGGAACAACATTAGTGGAGGAAAATGTGGGAAAACAGTTGACACCAACAATGAAAGAGAAAAAATTAATCTCTGGGTAGTATCTCCTCAAATTTCAAGGCTTCTGTGGCAACTCTACTGCCTTCCTCTGCTGAGTATGTTACTTGTATACCATACACTTTAAAAAGAGTTTGCATATTTTTCTTCTACAATTGTGGGATGTTAAGAATGACACAACAGTTTCATGTGCATAGACGCATTTTATCTTCATTTCACCTGTAATGTGAAAGAATAATAATAATTAGAAAAACTGTCTCCTCTGACTTATTGTACATGTCTAAAATTCAAATATACTTGTAGAGCAAATTTCTTTTTCCTATAAATTTTATTTTAGAATGTTGTTGCCATGCATATAGGATTTATACTAAAATGGGCCTGATTTCTGCAGCCCACTGTGAAGGATATGAAGGGCCCATTATGAAAAATGTCTAGTAACTTTAATAGGAGGAGAGTTCTCATTCAACTCAAGTAATATGAATTTTCCTAGGTTTTCACTTTGAGGAAATGTTCTGAAGCTATTAAGGCTCCCATTAGCCAGTGCAGGCTGAACAAATCGGAAAATATTGCCTATTTCTAAAACTTAATATATGGTTGGACATATTATCTGTCCCAGAGATACAATGAATTCCTGCCAATGCTAACACAAGAAGAGAAGATTAGGCAGTTGCACTGGAGTTAGCTGTAGATGTGCCTTCCTCTCCCCATTCGTCGTTTGCATTATCAACTGCAAGGGAAGGATGACACCTTGAAGAGACTTTCTTTGAGACACAGGCATTACTGAGCTTTCTCCACTGACGTCATCCCTGCTTCTTGAACTGACATGAGCCTTCCTGACTCCCTTACCTTTCAGTGGATGAAAGCCCCACTGTACAAGCTTTCATAAAACTGTTTCCCTTTGTAATAAAAATAACAGTTATGAATGTATATTTAATGCCATGGTAATTTGCTAATTCTACCTCCATCACTAGTCTATAAGCCCCAGGACTGCAGGGACCACGTATGCTTCATTACCTTTATCTTTTTCATCAACTAGGCCTGGAAATGTGAAAGTAAATTCTGGAAACAAGCAGTGCCAACAGGACTCTGAATGGTTATTGCTCTTGCTAAGCAACAGTAGTTTTAAATTTCAGCAAACAGCTTGCTGCTGCTGCTGCTGCTGCTGCTGCTGCTAAGTCACTTCAATCGTGTCTGACTCAGTGCAACCCCATAGACGGCAGCCCAGCAGGCTCCCCCATCCCTGGGATTCTCCAGGCAAGAACACTGGAGTGGGTTGCCATTTCCTTCTCCAATGCATGAAAGTGAAAAGTGAAAGTGAAGTTGCTCAGTCGTGTCCAACTCTTAGCGACCCCATGGACTACAGCCTACCTGGCTCCTCCATCCACAGGATTTTCCAGATAAGAGTACTGGAGTTGGGTGCCATTGCCTTCTCCAAAACAGCTTACTAATTATCCATAATTAGAGAAACTAGAAATGGAATTTTTCCTCTGCATGTGTCGTTGTTGCTGTTCATTGACTAAGTTATGCCTGACTCTTTGCAACATCATGGACTGCAGCATGCCAGGCTTCCCTGTCCTTCACTATCTCCCAGAGTTTCCTCAGATTCATGTCCACTGAGTTGGTGATGCTATCTAACCGTCTTATCTTCTGAAACCCTCTTCTCCTTTTGCCTCCAATCTTTCCCAGCATCAGGGTCTTTTCCAATGAGAGTTCTTTGCATCAGGTGGCCAAATTATTGGAACTTCAGCTTCAGCATCAGTCCTTCCAATGAATATTCAGGGTTGATTTCCTTTACGAGTGATTGGTTTGATCTCCTTGCAGTCCAAAGGACTCCCAAGAGTCTTCTCCAGCACCACAATTTTTTTTTTTTTTTTTACTATTGTCATGTATTTTTTTTTCCATTTATTTCTATTAGTTGGAGGCTAATTACTTTACAATATTGTAGTGGCTTTTGCCATACATTGATATGAATCAGCCATGGATTTACATGTGTTCCCCATACCAATCCCCCCTACTGCCTCCCTCTCCATCCCATCCCTCTGGGTCTTCCCAGTGCACCAGCCCTGAGCACTTGTCTCATGCATCCAACCTGGGCTGGTGATCTGTTTCACCCTTGATAGTATACTTGTTTCAATGCTGTTCTCTCAGAACATCCCACCCTCGCCTTCTCCCACAGAGTCTAAAAGTCTGTTCTGTACATCTGTGTCTCTTTTTCTGTTTTGCATATAGGGTTATCGTTACCATCTTTCTAAATTCCATACATATGAGTTAGTATACTGTATTGGTGTTTATCTTTCTGGCTTACTTCACTCTGTATAACGGGCTCCAGTTTCACCCATCTCATTAGAACTGATTCATATGTATTCTTTTTAATGGCTGAGTAATATTCCATTGTGTATATGTACCACAGCTTCCTTATCCATTCGTCTGCTGATGGGCATCTAGGTTGCTTCCATGTCCTGACTATTATAAACAGTGCTGTGATGAACATTGGGGTGCATGTATCTCTTTCAGATCTGGTTTCCTCGGTGTGTATGCCCAGGAGTGGGATTGCTGGGTCATATGGCAGTTCTATTTCCAGTTTGTTAAGAAATCTCCACACTGTTCTCCATAGCGGCTGTACTAGTTTGCATTCCCACCAACAGTGTAAGAGGGTTCCCTTTTCTCCACACTCTCTCCAGCCTTTATTGCTTGTAGACTTTTGGATAGCAGCCATCCTGACTGGTGTGTAATGGTACCTCATTGTGGTTTTGATTTGCATTTCTCTGATAATGAGTGATGTTTAGCATCTTTTCATGTCCAGCACCACAATTTGAAGGCATCAATCCATTGGCACCCAGCTTTCTTTATGGTCCAACTCTCACATCTGTACTTGACTACGGGAAAAATCATAGCTTTGACTATATGGACATTTGTCGGCAAAGTGATGTCTTTGCTTTTTATACACTGTCTAGTTTTGTCATAGCTTTCCTTTCAAGGAGCAAATGCCTTTGAATTTCATGGATGCAAACACTGTCCACAGTGATTTTAGAGCCCAAGAAAATAAAATCTGTCACTGCTTCCACTTTTTCCTTATCTATCTGCCATGAAAGTGATGGGACCAGAGGCCATGTTGTTAGTTTTTCTCATGTTCAGTTTTAAGCCAGCTCTTTCACTCTCCTCTTTCACCTTCATCAACAGGCTCTTTAATTTCTCTTCACTCTTTGCCATTAGAGTGGTATCATCTACGTATCTGCGGTTATTGATATTTCTCCTGGCTATCTTAATTCCAGCTTGTGATTCATCCAGCCTGGCATTTCACATGATGTGCCCTGCACATAAATTAAATAAGTAGGATGATAATATGCAGCCTTGACATACTCCTTTCCCAGTTTTGAACCATCTGTTGTTCCATGTAAGGTTATAACTTTTGCTCCTTGACCTGTATACAGGTTTCTCAGAAGATAGGTAAGGTGGCCTGGTATTCCCATCTCTTTAAGAATTTTCAAATCAAGAATTTGATTTGATTTTCTAAATCAAAACCAGAATAATTAATATGTACTTCAAAAATATTTATATGCATAATAATACATAAACTGCCAGGTTTTAAAATTAATATATTATTTAAAATCCTAAAAATGTCTAACGTTTTATTTTCTTGTGATTTTTTGTTCTCTGAATTCTTTTGGCACTCTCAACACAGCATGGATTTGAAAAAGTAAGCATTGTTCACTTTCTCATGTATTATCATTATCACACTGTAAAATAATAATAAGCTCTATTATTCTAACACACTACTGAGCCCTTAGAATATACACAGGAAATATTTATGGCCTCTAAGATAGAAATCCAACTGATGACAAAATCCCCTACCCAACATCTCTAACAAAAAAATATGGCTAAAGTCAAAAACTTCACTATTTCCTGTAAACTCCATTTTCTCTCTCACTTGAATTCCAGCCCATGTACTCTGCTGCTGCTGCTGCTGCTGCTGCTGCTAAGCCGCTTCAGTCGTGTATGACTCTGTGCGACCCCATAGATGGCAGCCCACCAGGCTCCGCCGTCCCTGGGATTCTCCAGGCAAGAATACCAGAGTGGGTTGCCATTTCCATCTCTATTTGTAGCCCTGCCAAATCTGGTTTTGCCTGTTTTTGTAAAAAGAAAAATTTTGTTAGAGTACAACCCCATTCACTCATTTACATATTGTCCCAGGACTGCTTTCATGCTACACTGGCAGAACTAAGTAATTGTCACAGAGGTCATATGACCCCCAAAGTATAATATACTGTTATCAGCTGGCCTGTCACAGGAAAAGTTTGAATAATCTGCTCACAGCCTACACCCTCAATTTCCATGTTCTTATCCATAAAATGGGTATAATAATAATAATGTCACCTCATAATGATAAGATATTAAATATGGTACTGTTCACAAACCACTTAGCAGCCTCCTGGAACATAATAAGCACTTACACTTGTTGGTGCTTCACCTTCATGTTAATCCTATTCCTCCCCCTCAGTCTACCTCCCAAGCTCCTATTCACATTTTAAGACTCAGACCACACGTTTTCAAGAATATTCTCTGATGGGGTGGGAGGTAGGAGGGAGGTTCAAAAGGGAGGGGAAAAAAGGAGTATTCTCTAACTTGCCTTCCCCCATCCCATTCCCTCCTCAATCCTCCATTGTGCTCCCCCATCACCCAAGGATACATTTATCTTAGCTCTTACTTCATTACACAGGCTTCTGCCTGTCATCAGAAGACCATGCACAGGCAGAGGTTGTGCTTCACTACTTTGGAATCAACAGATTCAGTGTCCTGTCCACTGCAGTCCTTCAGAGAATGTGAGTCCCTCAGGAGAGGTTACAGAATGTCAACATCCAGAGGATGTGTATTCATAGACAGGGAGGTTGCCAGGCATTGGTGTTTGGGGCTTGATGGAGGTTACTCACTAAATTGACTCCCAAATCAGTAGCTGGAAATTATATTTTGGCAACTAAGCTCTTATCAGGATGAGAACTCATAAAGTAGATGCCCACTGAGGACTCTGGATGCTAACAAGTGTGATATGTGTGATGCACCCAAGCCCCAAATCATACCATCAGCAGCTGACTTTGATTTTAATTCCTTTGTGTGGTTTCACATCCATTCTTTCTCAATGAATCATAAATGGGCAGAAAAGTGCCAACTGCTGACTTGTTCATTTTTTTAAAATCTTATATATAGCAGTGAATATGTCATACTACAAAATAGGTAATTAATAAGAACCTACCATATAGCACAAGGAACTCTCCTTAATACTCTGTAATGACCTATATGGGAACATAATTTTTAAAAATATGGATATTATGTATATACAACATTGTAAGTCAACTATACTCCAATAAAATTAATTTTTAAAAATCGTGCCACCAAGAAACTGGCATTCAGGGCTAATCTGAGAAGTACTCACACTAAAGTCAAGATTAAAATATGAAGACTCCCTTTTAGCTTGTTTGTTTGGTTTTGAATCTACCAGTTTTTTCAAATTTCCAAGAATGACAAACATAAAGTGGGGCTCATTTCCCAACTTTCCATCTAGGATTTCAAAATAAATTTTCACAAATTTGGCCACTTTGCTCTTTCTAGAAAGATCATTATCTCCAGGGTTAAAAATATGCTATTTAACCTCAAAAACTACTGCAATTTTAAAGTTCAGTTCTCTTATAGAGAAGGTTGTTTTCCTTTCTCTGTTATGTCTTGTCAGGATGCCCTGACCTTGATCATCATTCAGAGAATTCTCTTGAAGGGCTAAATTTTAAAAGATGTACATAGCCTCCAAATGTTCTAGCAGAAAAATTTCAGTCTACAAAAGATCATTTGCAAAATGTTGTGCTTTTACATACAGATAACTTCAACAGCCCTTTCTCCCGACTGCTCAGGACTCCTATTATTATAGGAGCAACTATTTATCACCAGACACCACAACTTGAGCAAACCTCAGAATCGGTTCTGTTGATTTTCAGTTAACTCTCAACCTAGCTTTCCTCATTCCTTGCTTCCATTCATCTTCCTTAAATCATGTCCAAAATGACCCTCTACCACCTTTTACTTGATTTTAGAGACTCTGATGATATACAACACTTCACTCAAGCAAGACTTCTCTATTTCCTTCCATTTTCTCTTCAGAGAGAATGGAACCACTGTTTATGCAAGAAGTTTTTACCTTTACCTGGAATTTTTTGATGATCCCACGCTCCATGTATAAATACTTCATGCTAGAAATTCCAAATACCTCTCCTCTCTTATTCTTGCAAAGACAAATTGAAAGCCTTATTACATTTGGGTTCTAATATACTGTTTTATTATAAATAATGAATTCTCCTAAGAAAAGGTAAAACTGTCATAAGAATTTCTCTATAAGCTCTCATTACCTCATAGTTTATGTTTTATGTCTATATTGGATTTGATATTTTCTTTTTATGGTGACTTGCTGTATTATAGTACAGTGAACTTAATAAAAGTGACTTTCAAAAAATCTGGGAAAGAAGTAATTTAAGGTAACTATAGGTTGGCTTTTCTATTTAAACTCAAGTCCTAATTATTGAAAGTAATGAAAGCCTAGACACACACTACACACTTATACACACACATACATTTTCCTTAATAAGGTTCAGAGGATGTCCTGACACATAATTTTTGCCTCTATCTTGCAGATAAATATAGTATATTAATGTTTTGTGGTCATCCTTTCTCTTCTTCACATCCCAACTTCATTCATTCTTTATGCCTTTTCCTGAGTTTGAACTGACTCCTTTTTAATATGCAAATATTTCTTAACAACTAAATTAAGTTTATTTTAAACTATATCACTCATCTATAAATCAACCCATTTATACTTGCCTTTGCAATGATATGGTTGGAATCCTGGAACCTCTATTTCTCATCTTTTTGATGGCTTCCTCTTAAGTTCCACTAATATAGGGTGCTATATTGAACTGGAAAGCTGGAAGAAAATGAAAAGGCTGGTCCCTTCCTATTTTCCTGCCAGCATCATTTCAGCTTCACTCCAGCAATGAGTCTCAGTCTCCAGTAATTTTGGTCCTCTAGGAACGAACATCATTGTGTTTCTTCAGGGGGACTAACACTTACTGGGAGATATCCCATTCACAGAGATCTGGACCCAGACTCTGTGATGTTCAGCCTCTGATCTCCCGATGGCCCAAGAGTAGCCAAGAATTGCCTCCTCTCCAGATTCTGGAGCCTAGCTCTCCAATATCCCTTCTCTAAACTCCTGTGCTATTAGCTGCAGCTGCATAGCACGCTTTTTTCAGAACACTGAACCTCAGTTCTCCCGGGCATCTTCTCTAAGTTTCCAGACTTTGGAAATTCCAACCCCTTTTCTTCATGCTTCAAGCCTTAGACATATAACTCTGTTGTACTTTAATGCACTATTTGATCTTTTCATTTGCTAACACTTCTTTCTCCAGCTCAAAATATTAAATTGTTTCTATTGCCATATTTAATATGATTTCTCTGTTCCTAACTGGACCCTGAGCCTGACACTATATTGGTACCAAACATAGTTCCAGGCTACCAAACTGCCAAATGAGATTCATGGATAGCTTTCATTGTATCCTTGACCTTGAATAATGTGCTAAGCTTCTTGCCAAGGGGAAAAAAAGAAATCAGTAATTCTTGGCATTCTGTGCCTTGTGATTAATCAAATTGTCATCTATGGTTAATTGTGATAAAGTATCTTAAAGACACTTGTGGAACCAAGTGCCTGCTGTTGATGCATGTTGGATAGGATATCTCCTCACCGTGCAGAACAACATGTGGAAACAAGTGACTAGCTCAACTCAAGGCTTTAAACCCTTAGCTCAACTGATGGACAAAGAAAAGGAAAGCTTTCATCTTCTATATATTCCTGAAAGATTTTAATTCATTAAAAATCACACTCAAAATTCAATTGTGTGAGAGGTAGAATTAAAAACTATGTTGAATTCATACAGTCCAAGCACTTTGGAAAAATCTAAGGCTTGAAAAAGTGAGAAGTATTATCACGTGACTGGAGGCCACCTTATTTCTCCAATTAATACTCTTATACCTGCTAGTCACAAAACTTCACAATAAGTGAAAATGTGCAACATAATGATCTCATTGTACTTTCCAGAAAGGTAGTGATATCTTGGAGTATCTGCATAGAGATGGTAAAAGATACATTGGGAATTGATACAATATGCAGGGAGAGTTCATTACATGAGAAGAGATTCTCCCAGCAACCCTAGGTAGCAGACAGTATGTCCATTTCAGTGATCTAAGACAATAAGTGGGAAATTTTGTGAGTGGTGCTAAAGTAGTCCTTTGAACAATTAAAAGGAGGCTAGGGTTACTGCAGCTTATGGCTAGGTATGTAGCTTTTAAGTTCCTTTTAGTTTCCGTCTCCTCACTGACGCTGGTTCACTGTTTATTACTCTGACCATTTGGCACACAGTGGACTGGCTGTTACCTGATTCAAGAAGACAGATTTCCAAAATAAGCTAATTTTATATTCTTTCAAATCACCACTTTAGTGGGTCTTGACATTGTGTCTTACACTTAACAAAACATTACTACTTCATCACTTCCACCCTTCAGATCTTAATCCAACTTCTCAAAAAACAACATTCCTCACATTTAATAACTACTCCAGACAAGTTTACATACCATCAGATTTGGAGGTTAACACCTGTATTGATATTCCCTTTCTGGACCAACATGTCATCACCACAATCTTTCCTGCCAAAGTCAAGAGGGAGCATAAGATGCTCAAGGGTAGTCTGTTCATTTCAGTTCAGTCACTCAGTCATCTCCGACTCTTTGTGACCCCGTGGACCGCAGCACACCAGGTTTCCCTGTCCATCACCAACTCAAAGCTTTCTAAAACTCATGTCCGTCGAGTCAGTGATGCCATACAATCATCCCATCCTCTGTCGTGCAATTCTCCTCTCACTTGCAACCTTTCCCAGCATCAGGGTCTTTTCTGAGGAGTCAGTTCTTGGCATCAGGTGGCCAAAGAATTGGAGATTCAGCTTCAGCATTAATCCTTCCAATGAATATTCTGGACTGACTTCCTTTAGGATTGACTGATTGGATCTCCTTGAAATCCGAGGGACTCTCAAGAGTTTCCTCTAACACCACAGTTCAAAAGCATTAATTCTTTGGTATTCGGCTTTCTTTATGGTCCAACTCTCATATCCATACACGACTACTAAAAAAACCATAGCTTTCACTAGACAAACATTTGACGGCAAAGTAATGTCTCTGCTTTTTAATATGCTGTCTAGGTTGGTCATAGCTTTTCTTCCAAGGAGCCAGTGTCTTTTAATTTCATCACTGCAGTCACCATCTGCAATGATTCTGAAGCCCAAGAAAATAAAGTCTGTCACTGTTTTCACTGTTTCCCCATCTATTTGCCATGAAGTGATGGGACAGGATGCCACAATTTTAGTTTTTTGAATGTTGAGTTTTAAGCCAGCTTTTTCACTCTCCTCTTTCACTTTCATCAAGAGACTTTTCAGTTCCTCTTCACTTTCTGCCATAAGGGTGGTGTCATCTGCATATCTGAGGTTATTGATATTTCTCCCGCAATCTTGATTCCAGCTTGTGCTTCATCCAGTCCAGCATTTCTCATGATGTACTCTGCATATAAGTTAAATAAGCAGGGTGACAATATACAACCTTGACATACTCCTTTCCCAGTTTGGAACCAGTCCGTTGTTCCATGTTTGGTTCTAACCGTTGTTTCTTGACCTGCATACAGCTTTCTCAGGAGGCAGGTCAGGTGGTCTGATATTCCCAACTCTTGAAGAATTTTCCACAGTTTGTTGTGATCCACACAGTCAAAGCCTTTGGTGTAGTCAATAAAGCAGAAATAGATGTTTTTCTGGAACTCTCGCTTTTTTGATGATCCAGTGGATGTTGGCAATTGGATCTCTGGTTCCACTGCCTTTTTTAAATCCAGCTTGAACATCTGGAAGTTCTCAGTTCACGTATTGTTGAAGCCTGGCTTGGAGAATTTTGAGCATTACTTTCTAGTGTGTGAGATGAGTGCAATTGTGTGGTAGTTTGAACATTCGTTGGCATTGCCTTTCATATTGGAATGAAAACTGACCTTTGCCAGTCCTGTGGCCACTGCTGAGTTTTCCAAATTTGCTGGCATATTGAGTGTAGAACTTTTACAGCATCACCTTTAAGGACTTGAAATAGCTCAGCCAGAAATCCATCACCTCCACTAACTTTGTTTGTAGTGAAGCTTCCTAAGGCCCACTTGACTTCACACTCCAGGATGTCTGGCTCTAGTGAGTGATCACACCATTGTGGTTATCTGGGTCATTAAGATCTCCTTAGTGAGATCTTCTGTATAGTTCTTCTGGGTATTCTTTTCACCTTTCTTCTTCTTTTTTTTTTTTTTAATATCTTCTGCTTCTCTTAGGTGCATACTGTTTCTGTCCTTTATTGCACCCATCTTTGCATGAAATGTTCCCTTGGTATCTCTAATTTTCTTGAAAAGATCTCTAGTCTTTCCCATTCTATTGTTTTTATCTATTTCTTTCCATTGATCTCTGAGAAATGCTTTCTTATCTCTTTTTGCTTTTCTTTGGAACTCTGCATTCAGATGTTTATATCTTTCCTTTTCTCCTTTGCCTTTAGCTTCTATTCTTTTATCAGCTATTTGTAAGCCTTCCTCAGACAACCATTTTGCCTTTTTGCATTTCTTTTTTTGTGGATGGTCTTGATCACTGCCTCCTGTACATAGTTACTTCTGTCCAAAGCTCTTCAGGCACTCAGTCTATCAGGTCTAATCCCTTGAATCTATTTGTCACTTCCACTGTAAAATTGTAAGGGATTTGATTTAGGTCATACCTGAATGGACTAGTGGTTTTCCCTACTTTCTTCAATTTAAGTCTGAATTTGGAATAAAGAGTTCATGATCTGAGCCACAGTCAGCTCTTGGTCTTGTTTTTGCTGACTGTATAGAGCATCTCCTTCTTCAGGTGCAAAGAATATAATCAATGTGATTTTGGTACTGACCATCTGGTGATGTCCATGTGTACGGTCATCTCATATGTTGTTGAAAGAGGGTGTTTGCTATGACCAGTGCATTCTTTTGGCAAAACTCCATTAGCCTTTGCCCAGTTTCATTTTGTACCTCAAGGCCAAACTTGCCTATTACTTCAGATATCTCTTGACTTCTGACTATTGCATTCCAGTGTCCTATGATGAAAAGGACATCTTTTTGTGGTGTTATTTCTACAAGGTCTTGTAGGTCATCATGGAACCATTCAACTTCAGCTTCTTCAGCATTAGTGGTTGGGCACTATAGAGCCAACCAAGCAAATGACCCACGAACTGCAGAACAATTATACCAATGAAATTCTCTCACTGTTAAGAAACCTCTAGGACCAACAGCAGATGTCCCAACCTGGGATCCAGCAAAGGATCTGAGAATCCCCAGAAAATTTGACTTTGGAGGCCAACGGGATTTGATTACAGAACATCCACAGGACTGGGGAAACAGACTCTTGGAGCACACAAACAAAACCTTGTGTGCACCAGGAGCCAGGAGCAGTGCCCCCAGAAAAGACTGAGTCAGACTTGCCTGTGAGTGTCCAGGAATCTCTGCTGGAGGTGTGGTGGACAGTTTGGCCTCTGGCAAAACATCAGGGAGGGAACACAGCCCACCCATCAGAACAAGACCCAGTTTCCCCCACAGTCAGTCTCTCCCATCAGGAAGCTTCCATAAGCCCCTTATCCTTATTCATCAGAAGGCAGACAGAATGAAAACCACAATCATAGAAAACTAACCAATCTGATCACATGGATACCACCTTGTCTAACTCAAAGAAACTAGTGAGCCATGCCTTGTAGGGCTACCCAAGACGGACGGGTCATGGTGGAGAGTTCTGACAAAACGTGGTCCACTGGAGAAGGGTATGGCAAACCACTTCTGTATTCTTGCCTTGAGAACCCCATGAACAGTATGAAAAGGCAAAAAGATATGACATTGAAAGGTAAACTCCCCAGGTCAGTAGGTACCTAATATGCTACTGGAGAAGAGTGGAGAAACATCTCCAGAAAGAATGAAGAGGCTCAGCCAAAGCAAAAACAACATCAGTTGTGGATGTGACATGATAGGAGTAAAATCCAATGCTATAAAGAACAATATTGCATAGGAACCTGGAATGTTAGGTCCACGAATCAAGGAAAATTCAAAGTGGTCAAACAGAGGATGGAAATTTTAGGGGATTGACATTTTAGGGATCAGTGAACTAAAATGGACTGGAATGGGCAAATTTAATTCAGATGACCATTATATCTACTACTGTGGGCAAGAATTCCTTAAAAGAAATGGAGTAGCCCTCATAGTCAACAAAAGACAAATGCAGTACTTGGATGCAGTCTCAAAAATGACAGAATGATTTCTGTTCGCTTTCAAGGCAAACCACTCAATATCAAAATAATCCAAGTCTATGCCCCAACCACTAATGCTGAAGAAGGGTAGTCAAGCACATTGTAAACTGTAATGCATAATACTGCTACCCTTAGAAATAATTCATATGTAGTTTCTACCAGCCACTCATTCAGATTACAGGGTTCTCTTCGTTTCAGTCACTCAGTACATAGTCATTAAGTGATAAGAAAAACATTTGGACTATAACAGGGAGAAATGAAAATCTAGTGTTGCCTTTATGGTACATGGATATCTAACAGGAAAAATAGACACTATTAAGTAACTACAGAAACAGCACAGCTTTCCAAATTATGATCAGAAGTAGAGGTGGGAAACTGAAGTCTGATCTTCCTGTCCTGGTTGAGGTAGATAGTTTTATACCAGCAGCTGTCTCAGAGACACAAACATTTTTAAGAAATGCAACCATTGAAGGGAAGTAACAACAGCCTGAAATCCACTCTCTGTTGCAATCTCTGTGACTTAAGTTTGTAAACTAAGCTAGGAATGCAAATTCCTGAGGCTGTTTCCTCATTTATCTTGTCCATTATTGCCTGTTATGGACTGAATTTTGGTGTCCCTCCAAATTCATGTATTGAAACCCTACCCCTCAATGTGATCATATTAGGAGCTTGGGTCTTGGGAAGGTAATTAGGATAATATGAGATTATAAGGATATGTTGTTGTTCAGTCATAAAATCATGTCCAACTCTTTTGCCACCCCATGGATTTAGCCCACCAGGCTCCTCTGTCCATGGGATTTCCCAGGCAAGAATACTGGAGTTGGTTGCCATTTCCTTCTCCAGAGGATCTTCCCGACCCAGGGATCAAACCCATTTCTCTCTGCACCGGAAGGTGGATTCTTTTCCACTGAGCCACCAGGGAAGCCCTTCTGAGAGTGTAACCCTCATGAATGGAATTAGTGCCCTATAACAGTCACAAGAGAGCTTGCTTCCTCTGATCTCTGCTAAGTGAGGCTACAACGAAAAGTTAGCAGTCTGCCACCTGGAAGAGGGCTCTCATCAGAGCTTGATGATGCTGGCACTCTTATTTTAGATTTTCAGTCTCTAAGACTAGGAGAAATAAAATTCTGCTATTTATAAGACACCCAGTCAATGATACTCTGTCAGAGCAGCCTGAATTGACCAACACACTCACTGCCCACCAAGGATGATATTGCCCTACCAATACCACTGGGGCATCTTCAAAGGAATTTACACACCCCTTCATTGTCCTCCAACCAGTCTTTCCTTCTACCACCATCACTCACCCACTCACTCACTGAGCATAGATCCATGCACTAAGGACTATGCAAACTCACCAATAAGTTGATATCTGAGCCCAAGGCTTATATAAGCTATACTTCTAAGAATCTTAGAGTGAGAGGATTTTCTCTCTGCATAATTAACTGGCACTTGCAGGAGTACAAAGCCCTCCTTGATATTTCTGAGAATACCCAGGTACTGTCGTTTCTGTAGCCTCCTTTTCCTCTTGAGCTCCAGATTCCTCACTCAAGGTTCTTGTTGCTCATCACACTGACCCAGACTTAAAATTCAGTCCCTTCAATGATTTCTCATCCACTTTTCACCCATATTCCCAACTCACATGAAATATATATGACTTCATAAAAGTGTATATCACACATCACAGAGTGAACAAAGTGGTCTATTTTTCCTTTCCACAGAACTTTCTGGCAATCTCATCACCCAGCACCCACCCAAAATCCATTCTTCCCTCTAATCTCTTCTATTTCTTTTTTTGTTCTTCCCTAGAGCCTCAAGTCCTCTCTGTGTCAAAGCAGAAGCGTTGGAGCATACTTCTGAAGTATGCTCATGTCCCATACTTTGCACCAAACACTTGACTTTTTATACATGTATTTCCCTCCCTAAATGGAATCCCAGTCCCTGTTGTTAGAATAAGGCATGTTCCCCAAACACCAGCATTCCTTCAGAGAGGGGCTTAGGAACCACTCCATGGCCCCTGTGATCACTCCAAACTGGATTTGCCACCTTCACCCCTGATTGAAGCATGGATTTGCCACAGTAGAGGCACAGCAAGCCCTGAGTCATCCTTATGTGTGCCTCATCACACACAAGCAGGGACCTGATCTTAGCCCAGGATGAATTGCAAATTCAGAGTCTCACACTTTGAGAGCAGTGCCTACCTTCCACTCAAAGAGTCACCAGTGTTATAGTGATAAATTGTGGACACACTGAGGTAACTGGCTGCTTTTCTTCAAACTCTGAGAGACTAGGGATGTGTGAACACCAGTCACGCATAGATGGAGTAGTGCAAACATTCCTGGAACAGATACAAATGAGTGGAAAACCATTGAAATCCAGCAATTAGGTTATTCAAATATCTAAATCTGATGTATGTTTTAGAGTCAGACAGATCTGGGTTCAATTTCAAATTATTCGTTTGCTTACTAAGGATCCTCAAGTAAATGGCTTGATTCTTCCTACTTTATACAATGAGGCTAATGTATCTCATCCCACAGGTTCAAAATGAGATAATAATTTAATACATGTTCAATAAATAGCAGTTGTCACAAAGGGAAATCACATGGGGAATGAGTCAGTACATACACTGAATCTTCTGTGCATCCTTCCCTCACACACAGTTATTCATTTGCAAGCAAAACAATTTAAAAATTTAGTACCCAAAAGCCCATCATTTAACTAAACTAAATTTTTCTTGCTTTCTTTGAAATTATTTTAAACAGAATAGAACAGATTCAAATTTTCTATCAACAACCTGTTATATGTGATCAATGACACTTATTTCCTTCCTTTTTGCTTAGAATCAATATCCTCTTTTTTTTTTTTTTTTTTTTTTTTTTTTTTTGGACTCTTTGCCAATGTCATACAGGTAACAAGCTAGGGAAAATTGTTGATGTTTAGTCTCTAAGTCTTGTCCAACTCTTTTGCAACCCCATGGACTGTAGCCCTGCCAAGCTCCTCTGTCCATGGAATTTCCCAGGAAAGTATCCTGGAGGATGTTGCCACTTCCTACTCCAGGGGATCTTTCTAACCCAGGGATTGAACCTGTGTCTATTGCATTGCAAGCAGATTCTTTACCACTCAGACACCAGAGAATCCCAGGGAAAATAGCACCTATTAAATTAATACATGCTAATTGATTGATTGACCCAATCTAGGTCCACCAGCATGCATACTAATGGAGTTGTTGTTAGAACTTAACCAGGGCAGGTGTTTGCTTGAGAATCAGGGTCATTTTTCTCTAACCCAGAGGCTAGAGCTTTTAAGACCTTAATAACAGCACCAGAGGTTGGCTCAGATCTCTCCTCCTTAGCCTCTATGGCACTATGAATTGAGGCGAGTGTGTAAAAGGGATGCAATAAACATATTAATCATCCACAATCTGAAAGGTAGTTTGTCAACACATTCGTTGCTGGGAAACCACCACACATTTCTAAATAGCTTTATTATTAGAAGGACTCAGTAAAACAAAACAAAACAAAAAAATCTTTGCAATCATTTTTAGCCCCTGAGTAAAAAACACTTTGCTTTTTGCTATGACCTCATAATGCCCACAGACTCCACCCTACAAGGCCTCTCCTTCAGTTTCATTGGATTTAATAAATCTTCTTCTCAGGGTTCCATTTGGGGAATGCATGTTGTGAATGGATATGAAAAACTTGTGTTTCTATAGCTATGAGACTGCTGCAATAATGAGATAATATATTTACTTATGAAAACAATAAATGCAGTTGCAAAATGAACCATAAAAAAAAACTAATGAGCTGCAGATTTCTCTACCCAAATTGTCAGCTTTAATTGAGAAATAAATTAAGCAATCCATCTTCTCCCATCATATATCCCTTGATCTTCTTGTGTACTTATGGTATTCAAGAGCAGTCAATATTACTTACACTAATTATATAATAAAATCACAAAACTCCAAATGGAAATTGATCAGTCTTGTAATACAATTTTGACAACACAACATATTGTGGCTCTTCCAATGAACTCAAATCCAATGACTAAATAGAACTGTATCTACATATTAACAGTTTTTGTTTTACCATGTCGATACTATTTAGATTTCTCTCTATTAGAGTCCTACAGGCAATGATGAAAGTGATACATCATATAATAAAGGAAATAACCTAATCTGAGTTCTAAATGGTGATTCCCAGATTTGTGTGAGTGGGGGGAGGAAACTATTTCATGTAAATTATACCATGAGACTAATTTTCTTTTCCTGCTAATAGTATTCAGGAGTGAAGGCTGAAACAACCAACAGACGCTGGAAACATTTAAATATAATTGTTCCAATTTGTTTTTCCCCAACACATGTTTTAATAATCCTAAAATGATATAGCATATGTCACTACAGAGAAGTCACAGTAATTTCATTTATGCTTGCAAATATTTTAGTTTTACTCCTTCCCTACTCTGAAACTTTCAGTTTTTTTTTAAATATCTTGGCCCATCCATGAATCAGGTTAAAAATATGTTTAAAAATATTTGGGGAGAGATAAGGAATATGATTCTTCATTTAGACATTTTTATTAGTAAGATTTAATCATTTAGATTTACATAATTAATTCTCAGTCATTGAAAAATTAAAGAAAATCAAAAACAAAATAATCAAAAAAGAAAAATCTACATTCCAGTCAGTTCAGTTCAGTCACTCAGTTGTGCCCAACTCCTTGCGACCCCATGAACCGCAGCACAGCAGGCCTCCCTGTCCATCACCAACTCCCAGAGTTTACTCAAACTCATGTCCATTGAGTCGGTGATGCCATCCAACCATCTCATCCTCTGTCATCCCCTTCTCCTCCTGCCCTCAATCTTTCCCAGCATCAGGATCTTTTCAAATAAGTCAGCTCTTCACATCAGGTGGCCAAAGTATTAGAGTTTCCGCTTCAACATCAGTCCTTCCAATGAACACCCAGGACTGATCTCCTTCAGGATGGACTGGTTGGATCTCCTTGCAGTCCAAGGGACTCTCAAGAGTCTTCTCCAACACCACAGTTCAAAAGCATCAATTCTTCAGCACTCAACTTTCTTTATAGTCAAACTCTCACATCCATACATGACTACTGGAAAAACCATAGCTTTGACTAGATGGACCTTTGTTGACAAAGTAATGTCTCTGCTTTTTATTACGCTGTCTAGGTTGGTCATAGCTTTTCTTCCAAGGAGCCAGTGTCTTTTAATTTCATGGCTTCAGTCACCATCTGCAGTGATTTTGGAGCCCAAAAAAATAAACTCAGCGACTGTTTCCCCAACTATTTGCCATGAAGTGATGGGACCAGATGCCGTGATCTTAGTTTTCTGAATGTTGAGCTTTAAGCCAACTTTTTCACTCTCCTCTTTCACTTTCATCAAGAGGCTCTTTAGTTCTTCACTTTCTGCCATAAGGATGGTGTCATCTACATATCTGAGGTTATTGATATTTCTCCCTGCAATCTTGATTCCAGCTTGTGCTTCCTCCAGCCCAGCATTTCTCATGATGTACTCTGCATATAAGTTAAATAAGCAGGGTGACAATATACAGCCTTGGCGTACTCCTTTTCCTATTTGGAACCAGTCTGTTGTTTCATGTCCAGTTCTAACTATTGCTTCCTGACCTGCATATAGGTTTCTCAAGAGGCACGTCAGGTGGTCTGGTATGACCAGTTCTTTCAGAATTGTCCACTGTTTATTGTGATCCACACAGTCAAAGGCTTTGACATAGTCAAAAAAGCAGAAATAGGTGTTTTTTCTGGAACTCTCTTGCTTTTTTGATGATCCAGCGGATGTTGGTAATTTGATCTCTGGTTCCTCTGCCTTTTCTAAAACCAGCTTGAATATCTGGAAGTTCACGGTTCATATATTGCTGAAGCCTGGCCTTGAGAATTTTAAGCATTACTTTACTAACATGTGAGATGAGTGCAATTGTGCGGTAGTTTGAGCATTCTTGGCATTGCCTTTCTTTGGAATTGGAATGAAAACTGACATTTTCCAGTCCTGTGGCCACTGCTGAGTTTTCTAAATTTTCTGATATATTGAGTGCAGCACTTTCACAGCATCAATTTTTAGTGTTTCTATCATCCAGAAGTAATTGCTGCTAATATTTTACACTGTATAATTCCAGATTTCTTTTCAAAACATAGTGACTTTTCTGTGAGTTTTGTTGTGAAAGGTATCATATAGCCATTTTATTTTTCCCAGCTTATTGAGATATAATTGACAAATAAAAATTGTATATATTTAAGACATATAACATGATATTTTATATACATATATGTTGCAAAATGATTAAGAAGCTAAATTAACACATCTATCAACTTAGTCACCATTGTGTGTGTGTGTATATCACAAACACTTAAGATTTTTTCTCCTCTAGGAATTTTCAACTATACAATTCAGCATTATTATCTATAGTCAGTATGCCATACATTAACTTCCCAGAAATTATTCATCTTATAGATGAAAGTTTGTATCCTCCTACATTCCAATATGTGGCTTTTAAGGACTGGAGGATGGAATCAAGACCTTCCTTAATGTGACCCTTATCTGTGCATCTCAGAATGGAGCAGATTCTCAACAGGAGAAAGACTACATCCTGTGAGAAATATGGGCCTACAAAGTGGTCACCGTGGAAGAGCAATCACTAAGGGGGCGGGGCGGGGAAATTCAGTAGTACATTGAGGTCCACACTCCTAAGAACAGGTTGCTCACCAGAACTCTTTGTGTGTTTTTTCTTAACTATACCAACAGTTTGTCATTTTTTTAAAAATTGCATTATTGGAGTATAATTTCTTTACAATGCTGTACCACAAAGTGAATCAGCTGTATGTATACATATATCCCCTCCCTCTTGAACCTCCCTCTCATCCCACCCTCTCACCTCTCTCTGCTCAGAGAACCAGGCTGAGCAGCCTATGCTATTGTATAGCAGCTTCCCACTAGCTATCTATTATACATGTGATAGTGTATGTATGTCAGTGCTGCTCTCCTAGTTTGTTCCCCCTCTCCTCCCCCTCTGTGTCCACATGTCTGTTCTCCACATCTGCATCTCTAAATATCTCTGCTGCAATTGCTGCCTACACGTTTGTTGCAACAAAGATTCTGATTCTCAAGGTTATAGGACAAAATTACCTAATGTACTCCTGAGGCACAACAAAGTAGTTAGTTCACACACAGTATAAGCTAAGGGTCCTTAAATCCTATAAATCAACCATTTCATGAAGGAGGTCTCTAGCCAGAGGATAATGATTTGAGGTTCTTTGGAAGAAGAAATTTAGGAATATGAGTTGGGGAGCCCAGCCCTACAAAAGTATACCCATCGACCAAAAAAAGGGAAAAAAGAAAAAAAAAACCTGAGTACCAGGACAGGAAATAATAACAACAAAACCTGAAGGAAAGGTCCACAATATGACCCAATTTATTTTATTTATTTATTTTTAATATGACCCAATTTAAAACACAAAGTTTCCTAAAAGAATTAATACCACACAAGACATAAAGGTACCACTGGCTTTGTGTCTCTACAATGTAGGTTCTGAACTATCTTTAACATCTGATAAAATGCAGTAATTGGCAAACATTCACGGCCTTAATCAATATGGGGGCTCAAATTATACTCTGACATTCCATTAAATTTAATCAAGGTGCTTTCTACAATATTACAGGACTTCCTAAACATAAAATAGATAAAGTGAGATGCCTTATCCTAACCATTAGAACAATTGCCTGGCCTTAATTTCCCATGGATATATTACTCCTTACCCTATTATATTCCATTGTGAGCATGGACACTTTGACTCGATGAGTAATAAATTTAAATTAAATTAAGTCTTAGGCACCTATAAATTGGCTTGACAAAATGAGATCCTATGGGCCATCTCTCCTGTTAAAAGAATTAGTATGGCCCAATCTAAATTAAAACAGGGTTTTCAAGGGTTAAACTCTAATATGCCAGAGCTATCTAGAAAAGGGAGGCCCTAAACCTGCAATCTTCCTTACCCAACTACCTATTATGTCTTGGATCATGGACACAGCACCCTAAAAACCTAGTACATCTACTGAGGCTTCTTTGCTATAAGCTGGAGTCAAATCTGAACCCTCTGTTCCACCTGTGACCTCCTCTGTCTTAAGTCTCTTGACAGATGGCTTGGTACTTGATGAGATCCCTCCCCTCTCTAAGGTCCCTTGACACCTGGGAAGCCCCCTGCAATATATTGGATGAGGAGCAATTGAAGATCACTCACTTTGTGGACAATATCATCACCATCAATATGATGGAACTCAGTAAAATGTTGCTGATATTCATCCCCTAAGCATGACATCCCTGATAAAGGATGGCACCCAAGGGTTAGCACCACTAGTCAAAATTTACTAGTTTGACTAGTCCAGTCTTCTCAGTACTGTACACAACAGGCCAACAATAAACATCATCTTTACCATGTTATTTTTTTTCTACAAACTGTTGAGCTGTTGCTAATGGTCTGGCATCTGGTCTTGCCAAAGACCAAGGCTTCCCACTTTGAGCTAAAAACCTGAAAACTTCTTGCCTCACAAATACCAAAATATAAATCAACATGCCAATCCTTCACAGATTAGAAAGTCACAATGCACTTTAGCTAGTAAAGATTCCCAAAACTCCTGCTATGAATCACATTTAACATAAGAAAATATACAGGCTCAACAAACTTATTGAAAGCTGAAATTATATTTGAGTAACATTCATTAATATGTAAATAATTTATATATATTAGAAGATATAAATTTCAATCTGTATTAATAATACATAATAAGAGCTTCAGATTGAATGAAATACCTCTGCACTTGGTAAGTGACTTGATTTAAAGGGGGAAACCACATGCAGAAGGAAAGAAGAAAGCTGATTGGCTTTTCTATCTCCCTCCCTGAGCATATGAATTTCTCCTCTCCCCTCCCCATTGGGAACAACCTCTGTCACATATAAAGTGGGTGTTGAATGGAAGTCTGAAAATGAGTTAAAATCTCTACCTGTTCATATATGCTTTTATTGTAATAATCAAATGAATTTTGATTTTCAAGTTCTTATTCTCTAGCCTAATGACAAAAGATCTTATTCTGAAAGCCAGCAGGGAGGGCTAACAATGGTTTTTACAGATTTCAATATTTCAAAATGTGTCATTATTCTAGGAAAAATAGTAGTGTTTACCAAGTACATTGTTCTGGGGGGAGTGCAGTTTGTTAGCACACTCAATAGATAAAATAGGTATTTTCTATTTTGTTTTCTATATCTATATTCTACCCTCCTATTCCTACATGCACAAGCAGTAGAGATTCAAGCTAATTAGCTATGGGCTCTGATTAACAGCTCTTGTGGTTAAGAAGTTCAGCATCTTATTGGTTTGGGGTTAAAATCTAGGTAATATCTTTTCTTCATATTGTTTTAGGTAGCTGTTTGTGTGAACCTTGGCTTTGTCTCTTTAAAATCAGCTTGCATCAGGTATGAATTGGCAATAGGCACAAATTCCATCAGTGTGAAAAACTCCTAGATGCAGGTCCTGTGGGATGCACTCAACAGACATGCTATGCTTTTCAACTCTGATGACACTCATTATATTTATTACTCATCACATTTGTTTAGTTTATAGTGTTTGGATACTGCCCATTACCCTAGAGAATATCTTAAGACATAGATGTATTTTCCTTCATGATGATAAAAGAAATATAATCTCTACATACCCTGCACACTTCTCATTAAAAAGCAGTTTGTCCTTGAAGTGAGCATGATATTATTCTTTTTCATAAACACATCTATTTTAAGCAATGGCTGATAGCTGGGTCTCTCATCTTACTATTATATATTCATCCAAGGTAAAGCTTTTCTCTCCACTTGAATAAAGACAAATATCTTTTCATATTTAGTTGGCCGCTATGTGACATTAAAAAAACAATCATAGCTAGTTACCTGTGGCTGGAGAATTATCAGATTAAGTCATACTGGAAGCTGAATTTCCACTGAGGACTGGAAGGGAGAGGTGACTGGAACTGTCCTTTGTGCTGTTACAGCCAGGCTAAGGGCAGGGTTCTAACTGTTCCCAAACAGTGATGACTTTGGACTGGTTTGGGCACAAACTGTGCTAATCTTGTGGGTCCTTTGGGGACACTTGGTGCCAAGGGAGGACAGAGAGCCTCCACGCTTAACATAAATCCATGCTGAGAGTGTTTTTCATTTAATATGATTCATTAACTTTGATTCATTCATCAAATTTGGATACCTACTCTGTCCCATGCACTGTTCCAAATGTTGAAGATGAAGCAGCAAGCAAAACCAATTCTAGTCTATTGTTTTTGTAAAGCTGGTATCCCAGTTAGGCAGACAGAAAATTAACACCAAGGAAATTAAATCTGAAGTCCAGTGCAACCAAAATTACCTGTTCCTGTCCCTTCACCCCTCGTAAAAGAAGGTATTTTGGGGGAAGACCAGGTTACTTCTCTTTGGGGGAAGACCAGGTTACTTCTTTTTATTCTCAATCTGCTTTTTTATCTCCTTTCTTTCTTTCCCCACCCCCCCACTCTTTTTAGCATAGTAGAAAAATAATACTTAGATTTAAGAGAATTTGGGGGATCTGCACAGGATTTTCAAACCATTTTGCCATTAAATAATATTTATACATCATGAATATATAGTCAAGCACTGTAATTATTAGCTAGCTTTTCCTGGGTACTTAACATATTTAGAAATTTTTGAGTGTCTTAAATATCTTATTTTGTAAGCACTATAGCCTTAACCTGGGTCCCATTATTATTTCCATTTTAAAGATAAGGAACCTCAATTTAAAAGAGGTAATATCCAGTGTAATTCAGTTAATAAGTGATAGAACCAGTCCATGAATCTGGCATCAGAGTTTACATTTCTGACACTGCCTTGCTATGCACCATGGCCATGATATTAAAAAAAGATATATCTATTTATTACTGAAAAGAAAACTTGTATAAGGACATAACATCTGAATACAGTTATTTTTATGAAGAATTCACCTGACCTTCAGTTCAGTTCAGTCGCTCAGTCATGTCCGACTCTTTGAGACTCCATGGACTGCAGCACTCCAGGCCTCCCTGTCCATTTCCAACTCCTGGAGTTTACTCATACTTATGTCCATTGAGTCTGTGATGCCATCCAGCCATCTCATCCTCTGTCGTCCCCTTTTCCTCCTGCCTTCAATCTTTCCCAGCATCAGGGTCTTTTCAAATGAGTCAGTTCTTAGCATCAGGTGGCCAAAGTATTGGAGTTTCGGCTTGAACAATAGTCTTTCCAACAAATATTCAGGACTGATTTCCTTTAGGATGGACAGGTTGGATCTCCTTGCAGTCCAAGGGACTCTCAAGAGTCTTCTGCAACACCACAGTTCAGAAACATCAGTTCTTTGGCGCTCATCTTTCTTTATAGTCCCACTCACATCCATACATGACTACTGGAAAAACCAGAGCCTTGACTAGATGGACCCTTGTTGGCAAACTAATGTCTCTGCTTTTTAATATGCTGTCTAGGTTGGTCATAACTTTCCTTCCAAGGAGTAAGCGTCTTTTAATTTCATGGTTGCAGTCACCATCTGCAGTGATTTTGGAGCCCACAAAAATAAAGTCTGCTTATTTTTTTTTAATTTACTCTATACTGGTAGATATTTTGTCAAAAACTACTGCTAGATCCAACAGCATGCATTCAGAAGCCCAGGACCAAGACATCATCATCAGCAAAATGGTGGTCTCCAGTTCTTATTCCAGACTTACACTCCAGACATTCAAGAGCTTACCTATGTCAGTCATTGTTAGGAAGTTGTTCATAAGACATTTCACAAATGGCCTTCAAACACCTATACAAAATAAATACATTTAATTCCCTCTATACCTTTTAATAGCACGTAGGTGGATTCTGAAACCACCACCCCCTGAAGTTTGGTGGAGTGAAAAGTTTGGAAAATGACCATCAGATGAGAAAGGGTCCTTAACATGGATTCCAAGATCTTGAGTGATTTGAGAATCCCCTGAAATGAACTGCATAAATCTGCCAACTTGTGCAATGCCTGCTACAGAAAGAAGATCTATAGCTTTCAAATTATTTTTAAAGAGTATATCTCCCATAAGATATATCTCACAGATTTTGGTTCAGTGTCTAAGTTACTAACATTTAGGAGAAATTAACTTGACCACTCTACACATTAGTTTTCCCAAATATCATATTGGAATAACATAATTCCCACCTAACATGCTTTCAAAAGAAGGAAAATCAAATAAGGATGTATAATCACCGAGCTCTTATTATTGTTCCCAACTTCCCTCTGTGAAGCTTCTGAGAGTTCAGTGAGGGTGCTTCAGGGGGTAAGCTCTGTTTGTTCTGTCTTTTAAAGGTCCTATTTTAATATGTTCCATATACCCATCTCTGTAGATATTTTAGTATTTTGTACTTAAGATTTTCTGAAAATTGTTGTATCTGTTCCCAAAAGTCAATAAAATTTTAAATTGAGAATAAGTGTAAAAAACAAGTACTGCACTTTAGCCCACAACTTTTGGATGGGATTTAGAGTGAAAAGGCAAATTCTCTAATGACAGATGACAAACAGTAACTTCCAACCAGATTAAAATATGCCTATAAGTGTTACCTTAAACCAAAGTGGCTCTTCTACGGAAACAAGCAATGCTTGGTGGCTTCTGGGAAGTATCTTCTAATACTATTTTTTTTTAATCCAGGAAATGAAATTTAAAATAATGTGCTTTTACTTTCCTCCCTCTCTGCCTAACATAAGTAATAATAATTAAGAGAAATTCTTCTAGACTCCAGCAGGCACTAAGTATGCTGTATCATCATCTTTCCCTTCCAGCCTCACTATGTGCTCATATACATACAACAATTTTAAAATTTTACTTTAAAGGCTTTTAAAAACACTGTTAAAACTGCATCATCTTGAGCTCAATTTAAGTTCAAGCAATGGTGTGTCTCTTCAAGTGTAAAGTTTGCCCTGTGGAGGGTGACTTCACTAGAAACCCCAGCCCTGCCTCATCATCTCTCTCTGAATAAGGATAATCAACAATTAGAACAACCAGAGTTAGCTAATGAGAAGACATGATGCCCAGTTAAATTTTAATTTCAAATAAGCAGCAAATAATTTTTTAGTATAAGTATTACCCAACTGGGCTTTCCTTGTAGCTCAGCTGGTAGAGAATTCGCCAGCAATGTAGGACGTCTTGGGTCGGGACGTTCCCCTGGAGAAGGGATAGGCTACTCACCCCAGTATTCTTGGGCTTCCATGGTGTCTTAGTTTGTAAAGAATCTGCCTGCCAATGCAGGAGATGTAAGAGACTTGGATTAGATCCCTGGATCGGGACAATCCCCTGGAGAAGGGCATGGCAACGCGCTCTAGTATTCTTGCCTGGAGAATTCCATGGAAAGAGGAGCCTGGCGGGCTACAGTCCACAGGGTTGCAAAGAGCCGGACATGACTGAACGACTAAGCACAGCACAGCATGATAACTATTGCAAGCGGCATAATTACACTGAAAAAGTATACATAGCTAATCTGAAATACAAATTTTAACTTGGATACAGTATTTTACCAGCAACCCTACCAATAATGTGTGAGTACAGCATAAAGTACTCAACATTAGGGAATCCATGTCCTGACATATTTCCTGAGAAAAGGCCAGAAATGGGAACATTACATAAACTGTAAAACATTAAGGCCAAACAGAAATATCCCTTTATATTCATGCATACCTCCCAGAATAGAGATCATGTATGAGGAAGTTGTTTTGCTATTGAATTAGGTGACACAGTGGTAGAGAATCTGCCTGCCAGTGCAGAAGGAGCAAGAGACGCAGATTCGATCCCTGGGTCAGCAACCCTCTCCAGTATCCTTGCCTGGAAAAATCCATGGACAGAGGAGCTTGGTGGGCTACAGCTCATGGGGTCACAAAGAGTCGGACACAACTGAGCACACACACACACAGCTTGTGAACATTAAACTAAATTCTTACAGCAAAGGGGAAAAATAATTTTTTGCATTAACACCCAAACCTTCCAAAATATGGTTGAGAAAGTCAATTCTCTGTACCCTGCTTCCCCTCAACCATTTAGATACTAGTAACACTGATCATAAACTTGAGCTGATTTAATAAGAAACACAATACAGACAAAGAAACCTAAACAAATTAAATAGGTCTATTCTTTCACTGCACAATGAACTTTAGTTTTGCCCCAAGTAGAAATTATACTTCATTATTATTAAATATGTCAGCAATATATTCCCTCCAAAAAGCAAAAATATTTCCTCTTATTTTTACTTCTTACTCAAAATCCCTTACCACTTATTTTATGAGTCACAGGAGGCCTAATTGCTGCTTTTCATTGTTACAAATTTGGAAACCCAAGGCAGCATTCTGCTAAATGGATTTTGTACATGTAGAGTTGTTAAGCATTTAACACATAAACACATGCACACACATACACATATGCACATTGAGGAAGAAACATTCCTGGCATGATTCTTCTCTTGTGAGTAATGCTCAGAAGTAGAACTAACAGGGCTTTATGAAGGGAGTCATCCAAGTTCCTGCTCATATTAGCTTCATGCTCTTTCACATTGAATGGCATAGTTGACAAGCTGACATATTATTCTGTCTTCCTTTCCTCTCTCTCACATAACTCTCAGTTTTGAGAAGCATATTAATAAATGTAATACAGAGAAAAATTATGAGATGGAAGTTGGGGTGAGTGTCTTGAAACTTATTGCTTACTCCTTTTCCTTACTCACTGGGGTATTTGGGTCATAATCAGTATTCACTCTATCATTCATGTGCTAAACTTTCTTTTTTTTTTTTTTTTTTTTTTATTAGTTGGAGGCTAATTACTTCACAACATTTCAGTGGGTTTTGTCATACATTGATATGAATCAGCTATAGATTTACACTTATTCCCCATCCCGATCCCCCCTCCCACCTCCCTCTCCACTCGATTCCTCTGGGTCTTCCCAGTGTACCAGGCCGGAGCACTTGTCTCATGCATCCCACCTGGGCTGGTGATCTGTTTCACCATAGATAGTATACATGCTGTTCTTTTGAAACATCCCACCCTCACCTTCTCCCACAGAGTTCAAAAGTCTGTTCTGTATTTCTGTGTCTCTTTTTCTGTTTTGCATATAGGGTTATCGTTACCTTTTTTCTAAATTCCATATATATGTGTTAGTATGCTGTAATGGTCTTTATCTTTCTGGCTTACTTCACTCTGTATAAGGGGCTCCAGTTTCATCCATCTCATTAGGACTGGTTCAAATGAATTCTTTTTAACAGCTGAGTAATATTCCATGGTGTATATGTACCACAGCTTCCTTATCCATTCATCTGCTGATGGGCATCTAGGTTGCTTCCATGTCCTGGCTATTATAAACAGTGCTGCGATGAACATTGGGGTGCACGTATCTCTTTCAGATCTGGTTTCCTCAGTGTGTATGCCCAGAAGTGGGATTGCTGGGTCATATGGCAGTTCTATTTCCAGTTTTTTAAGGAATCTCCACACTGTTTTCCATAGTGGCTGTACTAGTTTGCATTCCCACCAACAGTGTAAGAGGGTTCCCTTTTCTCCACAGCCTCTCCAGCATTTATTGCTTGTAGACTTTTGGATAGCAGCCATCCTGACTGGTGTGTAATGGTACCTCATTGTGGTTTTGATTTGCATTTCTCTGATAATGAGTGATGTTGAGCACCTTTTCATGTGTTTGTTAGCCATCTGTATGTCTTCTTTGGAGAAATGTCTGTTTAGTTCTCTGGCCCATTTTTTGATTGGGTCATTTATTTTTCTGGACTTGAGCTGCAGGAGTTGCTTGTATATTTTTGAGATTAATCCTTTGTCTGTTTCTTCATTTGCTATTATTTTCTCCCAATCTGACGGCTGTCTTTTCACCTTACTTATAGTTTCCTTTGTAGTGCAAAAGCTTTTAAGTTTCATTAGGTCCCATTTGTTTAGTTTTGCTTTTATTTCCAATATTCTGGGAGGTGGGTCATAGAGGATCTTGCTGTGATTTATGTCGGAGAGTGTTTTGCCTATGTTCTCCTCTAGGAGTTTTATAGTTTCTGGTCTTACATTTAGATCTTTAATCCATTTTGAGTTTATTTTTGTGTATGGTGTTAGAAAGTGTTCTAGTTTCATTCTTTTGCAAGTGGTTGACCAGTTTTCCCAGCACCACTTGTTAAAGAGGTTGTCTTTTCTCCATTGTATATCATTGCCTCCTTTGTCAAAGATAAGGTGTCCATAGGTTCGTGGATTTATCTCTGGGCTTTCTATTCTGTTCCATTGGTCTATATTTCTGTCTTTGTGCCAGTACCACACTGTCTTGATGACTGTGGCTTTGTAGTATAGTCTGAAGTCAGGCAGGTTGATTCCTCCAGTTCCATTCTTCTTTCTCAAGATTACTTTGGCTATTCGAGGTTTTTTGTATTTCCATACAAATTGTGAAATTCTTTGGTCTACTTCTGTGAAAAATATCGTTGGTAGCTTGATAGGGATTGCATTGAATCTATAGATTGCTTTGGGTAGAATAGCCATTTTGACAATATTGATTCTTCCAATCCATGAACACGGTATGTTTCTCCATCTGTTTGTGTCCTCTTTGATTTCTTTCATCAGTGTTTTATAGTTTTCTATGTATAGGTCTTTTGTTTCTTTAGGTAGATATACTCCTAAGTATTTTATTCTTTTTGTTGCAGTGGTGAATGGTATTGTTTCCTTAATTTCTCTTTCTGTTTTTTCATTGTTAGTATATAGGAATGCAAGGGATTTCTGTGTGTTAATTTTATATCCTGCAACTTTACTATATTCATTGATTAGTTCTAGTAATTTTCTGGTAGAGTCTTTAGGGTTTTCTATATAGAGGATCATGTCATCTGCAAACAGTGAGAGTTTCACTTCTTCTTTTCCTATCTGGATTCCTTTTACTTCTTTTTCTGCTCTGATTGCTGTGGCCAAAACTTCCAACACTATGTTGAACAGTAGTGGTGAGAGTGGGCACCCTTGTCTTGTTCCTGATTTCAGGGGAAATGCTTTCAATTGTTCACCATTGAGGGTGATGCTTGCTGTGGGTTTGTCATATATAGCTTTTATTATGTTGAGGTATGCTCCTTCTATTCCTGCTTTTTGGAGAGTTTTAATCATAAATGAGTGTTGAATTTTGTCAAAGGCTTTCTCTGCATCTATTGAGATAATCATATGGTTTTTATCTTTCAATTTGTTAATGTGGTGTATTACATTGATTGATTTGCGGATATTGAAGAATCCTTGCATTCCTGGGATAAAGCCCACTTGGTCGTGGTGTATGATTTTTTTAATATGTTGTTGGATTCTGTTTGCTAGAATTTTGTTAAGGATTTTTGCATCTATGTTCATCAGTGATATTGGCCTGTAGTTTTCTTTTTTTGTGGCATCTTTGTCAGGTTTTGGAATTAGGGTGATGGTGGCCTCATAGAATGAGTTTGGAAGTTTACCTTCTTCTGCAATTTTCTGGAAGAGTTTGAGTAAGGTAGGTGTTAGCTCTTCTCTAAATTTTTGGTAGAATTCAGCTGTGAAGCCATCTGGTCCTGGGCTTTTGTTTGCTGGAAGATTTTTGATTACAGTTTCGATTTCCTTGCCTGTGATGGGTCTGTTAAGATCTTCTATTTCTTCCTGGTTCAGTTTTGGAAAGTTATACTTTTCTAAGAATTTGTCCATTTCATCCAAGTTGTCCATTTTATTGGCATAGAGCTGCTGGTAGTAGTCTCTTATGATCCTTTGTATTTCAGTGTTGTCTGTTGTGATCTCTCCATTTTCATTTCTAATTTTGTTAATTTGGTTCTTCTCTCTTTGTTTCTTAATGAGTCTTGCTAATGGTTTGTCAATTTTGTTTATTTTTTCAAAAAACCAGCTTTTAGCTTTGTTGATTTTGCTATGGTCTCTTTAGTTTCTATTGCATTTATTTCTGCCTTAATTTTTAAGATTTCTTTCCTTCTACTAACCCTGGGGTTCTTCATTTCTTCCTTCTCTAATTGCTTTAGGTGTAGAGTTAGGTTATTTATTTGGCTTTTTTCTTGTTTCTTGATGTAAGCCTGTAATGCTATGAACCTTCCCCTTAGCACTGCTTTTACAGTGTCCCATAGGTTTTGGGTTGTTGTGTTTTCCTTTTCATTCATTTCTATACATATTTTGATTTCTTTTTTGATTTCTTCTATGATTTGTTGGTTATTCAGAAGCCTGTTATTTAGCCTCCAGGTGTTTGAATTTTTAACAATTTTTTTCCTGTAATTGAGATCTAATCTTACTGCACTGTGGTCAGAAAAGATGACTGGAACGATTTCAATTTTTTTGAATTTTCCAAGACCAGATTTATGGCCCAGGATGTGATCTATTCTGGAGAAGGTTCCATGTGCACTTGAGAAAAAGGTGAAGTTGATTGTTTTGGGGTGAAATGTCCTATAGATATCAATTAGGTCTAGCTGGTCCATTGTGTCATTTAAAGTTTGTGTTTCCTTGTTAATTTTCTGTTTAGTTGATCTATCCATAGTTGTGAGTGGGGTATTAAAGTCTCCCACTATTATTGTGTTACTATTAATTTCCTCTTTCATACTCGTTAGTGTTTGCCGTACATATTGCGGTGCTCCTATGTTGGGTGCATATATGTTTATAATTGTTATATCTTCTTCTTGGATTGATCCTTTGATCATTATGTAGTGTCCTTCTTTGTCTCTTTTCACAGCTTTTATTTGAAAGTCTATTTTATCTGATATGAGTATTGCGACTCCTGCTTTCTTTTGGTCTCTGTTTGCATGAAATATTTTTTTCCAGCCCTTCACTTTTAGTCTGTATGTGTCTCTTGTTTTGAGGTGGGTCTCTTGTAGACAGCATATATGGGGGTCTTGTTTTTGTATCCATTCAGCCAATCTTTGTCTTTTGGTTGGGGCATTCAACCCATTTACATTTAAGGTAATTATTGATAGGTGTGGTCCGGTTGCCATTTACTTTGTTGTTTTGGGTTCACGTTTATACAACCTTTCTGCATTTCCTGTCTAGAGAAGATCCTTTAGCATTTGTTGAAGAGCTGGTTTGGTGGTGCTGAATTCTCTCAGCTTTTGCTTATCTGTAAAGCTTTTGAGTTCTCCTTCATATCTGAATGAGATCCTTGCTGGATACAGTATTCTAGGTTGTAGGTTATTCTCTTTCATTACTTTCAGTACGTCCTGCCATTCCCTTCTGGCCTGGAGGGTTTCTATTGATAGGTCAGCTGTTATCCTTATGGGAATCCCTTTGTGTGTTATTTGTTGTTTTTCACTTGCTGCTTTTAATATTTGTTCTTTGTGTTTGATCTTTGTTAGTTTGATTAATATGTGTCTTGGGGTGTTTCGCCTTGGGTTTATCCTGTTTGGGACTCTCTGGGTTTCTTGGACTTGAGTGGCTATTTCCTTCCCCATTTTAGGGAAGTTTTCAGCTATTATCTCCTCGAGTATTTTCTCATGGCCTTTCTTTTTGTCTTCTTCTTCTGGAACTCCTATGATTCGAATGTTGGGGCGTTTCACATTGTCCCAGAGGTCCCTGAGGTTGTCCTCATTTCTTTTGATCCTTTTTTCTTTTTTCCTCTCTGCTTCATTTATTTCCACCATTTTATCTTCTACCTCACTTATCCTATCTTCTGCCTCCGTTATTCTACTCTTGGTTCCGTCCAAAGTGTTTTTGATCTCATTCATTGCATTGTTCATTTTTAATTGACTCTTTTTTATTTCTTCTAGGTCTTTATTAAACAATTCTTGTATCTTTTCAATCTTTGTCTCCAGGCTATTTATCTGTAACTCCATTTTGTTTTCAAGATTTTGGATCATTTTTCTTATCATTATTCTAAATTCTTTTTCAGGTAGATTCCCTATCTCCTCCTCTTTTGTTTGACTTGGTGGGCATTTTTCATGTTCCTTTACCTGTTGGGTATTTCTTTGCCTTTTCATCTTGTTTAGATTGCTGTGTCTGGAGTGGACTTTCTGTATTCTGGAGGTCTGTGGTTCCTTTTTATTGTGGAGGATTTACCCAGTGGGTGGGGTTAGATGATTGGCTTGTCAAGGTTTCCCGGTTAGGGAAGCTTGCGTCAGTGTACTGGTGCGTGGAACTTGATTTCTTCTTTTTGGAGAGCAATGGAGTGCCCAGTAATGAGTTTTGAGATGGGTCTATGTGTTAGGTGTGACCTTGGGCAGCCTGTATGTTGACATTCGGGGCTATGTTCCTGTGTTGCTGGAGAATTTGCGTGGTATGTCTTGCTCTAAAACTTATTGGCTCTTGGGTGGTGGTTGGTTTCAGTGTAGGTATGGAGGCTTTTGGATGGTCACTTATTACTTAAAGTTCCATGCAGTCAGGAGTTTTCTGGTGTTCTCAGGTTTTGGGCTTAAGTTTCCTGCCTCTGGATTTCAGTTTTATTCTTCCTGTAGTCTCAGGACTTCTCCAACTATACAGCACTGATAATAAAACTTCTAGGTTAATGGCGAAAAGATTCTCCCCCATTAGGGACACCCAGAGAGGTTCACAGAGTTACATGAACAGGAGAAAAGGGAGGAGGGAGATAGAGATGAGCAGGAGGAGAAAAAGGGGGACTCAAGAGGAGAGAGAGAGATCTACGCAGCTGTCTGTTCCCAGAGTGTTCTCCGTATCTCAGACACCTACAAGGATTCACAGAATTGGATTGGGAAGAGAAGGGGAAAGGAGGAAATAGAGGTGTTCCGAGGTAGAAAACAGAGAGTCAAGATTGGGAGAGAATAATCTTCGGTTTAAAGATAGGGCTTCTCTTTTTTTTTTTTTTTTTTGTAAGGTTATAGTGTAGTGAAAATGAAAATGAAGAGTAGTAGAGGAGTACTAGAGGACGTTAAAAGAAATAAGAGAAAAAGAAAAATAGAAAATAAAAGAGAAAACGGAAAGGAAAAAAAAGAAGAAAAAAGAAAAAAAAAAACAAAAAAAAAAAAAGAAAGAAAGAAAAAAAAAATTTTTTTTCCCCTAATTAAAAAAGGAAACTATAAGTAAGGTGAAAAGACAGCCGTCAGATTGGGAGAAAATAATAGCAAATGAAGAAACAGACAAAGGATTAATCTCAAAAATATACAAGCAACTCCTGCAGCTCAATTCCAGAAAAATAAATGACCCAATCAAAAAATGGGCCAAAGAACTAAACAGACATTTCTCCAAAGAAGACATACAGATGGCTAACAAACACATGAAAAGGTGCTCAACATCACTCATTATTAGAGAAATGCAAATCAAAACCACAATGAGGTACCATTACACGCCAGTCAGGATGGCTGCTATCCAAAAGTCTACAAGCAATAAAGGCTGAAGAGAGTGTGGAGAAAAGGGAACCCTCTTACACTGTTGGTGGGAATGCAAACTAGTACAGCCGCTATGGAGAACAGTGTGGAGATTTCTTAACAAACTGGAAATAGAACTGCCATATGACCCAGCAATCCCACTTCTGGGCATACACACTGAGGAAACCAGAACTTAAAGAGACACGTGTACCCCAATGTTCATCACAGCACTTTTTATAATAGCCAGGACATGGAAGCAACCTAGATGCCCATCAGCAGATGAATGGATAAGGAAGCTGTGGTACATATACACCATGGAATATTACTCAGCCATTAAAAAGAATTCATTTGAATCAGTCCTAATGAGATGGATGAAACTGGAGCCCATTATACAGAGTGAAGTAAGCCAGAAAGATAAAGAACATTACAGCATACTAACACATATATATGGAATTTAGAAAGATGGTAATGATAACCCTATATGCAAAACAGAAAAAGAGACACACAAATACAGAACAGACTTTTGAACTCTGTGGGAGAATGTGAGGGTGGGATGTTTCAAAAGAACAGCATGTATACTATCTATGGTGAAACAGATCACCAGCCCAGGTGGGATGCATGAGACAAGTGCTCGGGCCTGGTGCACTGGGAAGACCCAGAGGAATCGGGTGAAGAGGGAGGTGGGAGGGGGGATCGGGATGGGGAATAAGTGTGGATCTATGGCTGATTCATGTCAATGTATGACAAAACCCACTGAAATGTTGTGAAGTAATTAGCCTCCAACTAATAAAAAAATTAAAAAAAAAAAATAAAAAAAAAAATAAAAAAAAAAAAAATCGTAAAAATCTATGAAAATGAAAGTTAAGGAGTAATGGGGGAGTAATAGGGAATTTTAAAGGAAAATAAAAGAGAAAAAATAAAAAAGAAAAAATATAAAAAGAAAAAAAAATTTTTTTTTTTTTCCTTACTTAGAAAAAAAAAGTAAAAATATATCTAGGAGTTTCTCTGGAGCTGTTGCGGTCAGTGTGGGTTCGGCTCAGTTTCAGATAGCTCCTCGTTCCAGCTTACACTTCTCGATATCTACAGGGCCCTTCCGGTGAAGTCGGTGTTTTCTACAGGGATTTTAATCTGTTGCACCAGTCCCTTCTGAAGCGGTTCCCTTTGTTTATTTGGCTTCTGTTTGCCGGTCTCTTCAGAGCCTCATTTCCGCCCTGACACAGGCGGGCGGAGGTGGACTCTTATTCAGGTAGCTAGTTCCGTTGCGCTGCTGGGAGGGGCTGACGCTGCGGGGATGGGCTGGCGCTGTGGGGCGGGGCTGACGCTGCGGGGAGGGGCTGGCCCTGCGGGGGCGGGCTGGCGCTGCCGGGAGGGGCTGACGCTGCTTTTTCCGTCCGCGCCGCTGAGGCTCCCGGCTGTTCTACATGGAGCGCGCCCCGCACTGCGCTAAGTTCCAGCCCTGGGGTGTTACACAAAAGCGCGGAAGGAAAAGCTGCGCCTGCTCTCTGTGCCTTCCCCGTCAGAGCGGTCCAGGCAGCGAGGGGCTTGATGGGCGCGCTATCCCCAGGTGTGGCGCACTCACTCCCTTCAGCGGACCCAGTCTCAGTTTCCGCTGGCGCCAGTCAGGTGAGCGCGCCTTCCGCCCTCCGCGTCCCCAGCCCCAGTCCCCGCCGGCGCCGGTCGGGTGCCTGCGCCCTGTGTCTCACCGCGACCTTCCCCTCCCCCCTGCCTCCTGCCTCCGGCGGGGCTGGGCCGGTCCACAGCCTGCGAGCTCTTCTCGGGACTTTCTCCGTCCCTTTGTTCTGCGAACGGCCGGCAGTGTGTTCCGGCCGGTTAATTTTCTCTCTCTCTTTTGGTCTCCCACAGTTCAAGTTGGCACCTCACAGAAGCTCCCTCCGATTGTCCTCAGGGCACTCAGGCCCGGACCCTAGCCCAAGCAAGGCCGCCTAAGACTCCCTTCCCGGGACGGGTCTCCGTCCTTAGCTCTTTTGTCTCACTTTTTATCTTTTATATTTTGTCCTACCTCCTTTCGAAGACAATGGTCTGCTTTTCTAGGCGCCTGATGACCTCAGCTAGCGATCAGAAGTTGTTTTGTGAAGTTTGCTCTGCATTCAGTTATTCTTTTGATGAATTTGTAGGAGAGAAAGTGGTCTCCCCGTCCTACTCCTCCGCCATCTTGGCTCCTCCCCTAAACTTTCTTTTTGAATTTGGGGAGAACTTAAGAGGCTGTCTTGAGAAAACTGAACAAAATGGTTGCAGAGAATAGTTGAATTGGAGGACCTGGGATTTTGGAAATTATTTATCAAAGCAGGGCTTTGTATAATACATTCTCAGACTGATTTGAGAGGAGGATTATGAGAATTAAATGTGATAAGACATGTGAAATACTACACACTATAAACATAGTAGCCATAAAATGCTTTATAAATTCTAGATATTACTAAGGGCAAGTCCATCCCTCTTGTATATGAAGCTCTGTAAATTCTTCAAGGGGAGAGAGAAGGGACACAAACTCTTTAGGAGAGATCTTAACTTCAACAGCAAATTTGCAGAGAAGAACATCTTGTACAGTCTCACAGGATCCATAGCAATGCTAAAGAATAAAAAATAGTGGCCCAGATGAGAGTGTATAGTAAAAAACGAATGTGAATTTGATGAGGCTTTCCCTCCTTCCTATCTGGTATATCTCTTAGACAGCACTGCTTGGAAGAGTACTTTGTCACAGATGAGGCAAATAATCCTCCTGGCCTTTCCAAAACAATATTGGGTTTGGAATTTCCTGAACAGATCACCTTAAGGAAATGGCAGCATCTCTATAAATGGTCAGGCTTGCGGATTTTCAAGGTGATGAACACTGAGAGCCACAGCTCAAGTTTCTGTATCTTCTCTTTCTCTCTTCCCTTAGAGCCACATCCCAGCTACCTGATAGTCAAAAAAAAAAAAAGTCCACTGTCTCACTTGAAACACTGTTGCATTTAGGCAATCACATCAGCCACCTTCTTTTGAGTTTCAGACCTCAGCAAAACTGGAGTATGTTTTCAATTCACTATCAACCCTCATTCCTTCCATCACCATCTTTGTTCCCCCTGGGATTCCTGAATCCAATATCTTTATGTTGCCTAGAACCCACTACTGGAGGTACCACTTTGGTCTGTTCCCATTACATCCCTGCAATAGCAAGCTGTACCTTTATCCTCCACTCACTACCAGTTATCATGTATTTTATTCCTTTGGATATGCAACAGAAGTGTTTTGCACCAAATTCTGGAATATTAATAAGAGGTGATTTGGGATGGTACAGAATATAATAAGAAAAGTTAAAGCAAGTGTTCTCTAAGTATTAATATATAAGTGACATATATAATTTTTATGCTTTATAATTTACTCAACAGCTCTGTGGGATACTGAGTTTATTCACATTCATAGGTGATAAAATCTGAGGCTGTCAGGAATTAAACAACTTCCCCAGACCAATATTTTTCTAAATTAGTGGAGCGGGAATTTAAGTCCAGTGTGCTTGAATCCAAAGTCTGAGCTATTAGCCATATCTTCATTTTAGGTAACCTGTGAATCACTTGGGAATTTTCAAAGAAGTAAACAGGAAGGAATAACTCCTTACAGAAGAGAAAGGCAAACCACTTCACTATTCTAACCCTATGAACAGTGTGAAAAGACAAAAAATATGACACTGAAAGATGAACTCCCCAGGTCGATAGGTGCCCAATATGCTACTGGAGAAGAGTGGAGAAACATCTCCAAAAAGAATGAAGAGGCTGAGCCAAAGCAAAAACAATGCCCAGTTGTGGATGTGACTGGTGATGAAGTAAAGATCAATGCTAAAAAGAAAAATATTGCATAGGAACCTGGAATGTTAGGTCCATGAATCAAGGAAACTGGAAGTGGTCAAACAGGAGATGGCAAGAGTGAACATCGACATTTTAGGATTCAGAGAATGAAAATGGACCAAATGGGTGAATTTAATTCAGATGACCATTATATCTATTACTGTGGGCAAGAATTCCTTAGAAGAAATGGAGTAGCCCTCATAGTCAAGAAAAGAGTCTGAAATGCAGTACTTGGGTGCAGTCTCAAAAACAACAAAATGATCTCCGTTCATTTCAAGGCAAACCATTCAGCGTCACAGTAATCCAGCACTATGCCCCAACCACTAATGCCAAAGAAGCTGAAGTTGAACGGTTCTATGAAGGCTTCCAAGACCTTCTAGAACTAACACCAAAAAAAAAAAAAACCAACAGATGTCCTTTTCATCATAGGGGACTGAAATGCAAAAGTAGGAAGTCAAGAGATCAGTTCAATTCAGTCACTAAGTTGTGTCTGACTCTTTGCAACACCATGGATTGTAGCATGCCAGGCTTCCCTGTACATCACCAACTCTCAGAGCTTGCTCAAACTCATGTCTATTGAGTCAGTGATGCCATCCACCCATCTCATCCTAGATTGTCCCCTTTTCCACCTGCCTTCAATCTTTCCCATCATCAAGGTCTCATTGACCAATGAATCAACTCTTCACATCAGGTGGTCAAAGTATTGGAGTTTCAGCTTCAGCATCAGTCCTTCCAATGAATATTCATGACTGAGTTCCATTAGGATGGACTGGTTGGATCTCCTTGCAGTCAAAGGGACTCTCAAGAGTCTTCTCCAACACCACAGTTCAAAACCATCAATTCTTCAATGCTCAGCTTTCTTTATGGTCCAATTCTCACATCCATACATGACTACCGGAAAAACCATAGCTTTGACTAGACAGACATTTTTTGGCAAAGTAATGTCACTGCTTTTAACACGCTGTCTAGTTTGGTCATAGCTTTTCTCCCAAGGAGCAGGCATCTTTTCATTGCATCGCTACAGTCACCATATGCAGTGATTTTGGAGCCCAAGAAAATAAAATCTGTCACTGTTTGCATTGTTTCCCCATCTATTTGCCATGAAATGATGGGACTGGATACCATGATTCATTTTTGAATGTTGAGTTTTAAGCCAACATTTTCATTCTCCTCTTTCACTTTCAAGAGGCTCTTTAGTTCTTTGCTTTCTTCCATAAGGGTGGTGTCATCTGCATAACTGAGGTTATTGATATTTCTCCCAGCAATCTTGATTCCAGCTTGTGCTACATCCAGCCAAGCATTTCAATGATGTACTCTGCATATAAGTTATATAAGAGGGTGACAATATATAGCCTTGACATATTCCGTTCCCAATTTGGAACCAGTTCCTGTTTTTTCATGTCCAGTTCTAACTGTTGCTTCTTGACCAGAATACAGATTTCTCAGGAGGCAGGTCAGGTGGTCTCATATTCCCATCTCTTGAAGAATTTTCCACAGTTTGTTGTGATACACACATTTAAAAGTTTTGGCATAGTCAATAAAGCATAAATAGATCTTTTTCTGGAACTCTCTTGCTTTTTCTATTATCCAATGCATGTTGGCAATTAGATCTCTGCTTCCTTTGCCTTTTCTAAATCCAACTTGTACATCTGGAAGTTCACAGTTCATGTACTTTTGAAGCCTGGCTTAGGGAATTTTGAGCATTACTTTACTAGTGTGGGAGAAGAATGCAATGTGCAGCAGCTTGAACATTCTTTGGCATTGTCCTTCTTTGGGATTGGAATGAAACTTACCTCTTCCAGTCCTGTTGCCAATGCTGAGTTTTCCAAATTTGCTGGCATGTTGAGTGCAGCACTTTTACAGCATCATCTTTTAAGATTTGAAATAGCTCAACTGGAATTCCGTTGCCTCCACTAGCTTTGTTCATAGTGCTGCCTCCTAAGGCCCACTTGACTTTGCACTCCAGGATGTCTGGCTCTAGGTGAGTGATCACACCATCGTGTTTATCTGGGTCATTAAGATCTTTTTTGAATAGTTCTTCTGTGTATTGTTACCACCTCTTCTTAATATCTTCTGCATCTGTTAGGTCCCTACCATTTCTGTCCTTTATCGAACCCATCTTTGCATGAAATGTTCCCTTGGTATCTCTAATTTTCTTGAAGAGCTCTCCAATCTTTCCCATTCTATTGTTTTCTTCTATTTCTTTGCACTGTTCGCTGCGGAAGGGTTTCTTATCTCTTCTTGCTATTCTTTAGAACTCTGTATTCAGATGGGTATATCTTTCCTTTTCTCCTCTACCTTTAGCTTCTCTCCTTTTCTCAGCTATTTGTAAGATCTCCTCAGACAAACGCTTTGCCTTTTTGCATTTTTTTCCCTTGGGAATGGTCTTAATCACTGCCTCTTGTACAATGTCATGAACCTATATCCATAGTTCTTCATGGGTCATGTTGGAGAGTTCTTACAAACCATGGTCCACTGGAAAAGGGAATGGAAAAGCACTTCAGTACTCTTGTGGTGTTGGAGAAGACTCTTGAGAGTCCATTGGACTGCAACCAGTCCATCCGAAAGGAGATCAGTCCTGGGTGTTCATTGGAAGGACTGATGTTGAAGCTAAAACTCCAATATTTTGCCACCTGATGCGAAGAACTGACTCATTGGAAAAGATCCTTATGCTGGGAAAGATTGAGGGCAGGAGGAGAATGGGACGATAGAAGATGAGATGGTTGGACAGCATCACTAACTCGATGGACATGGGTTTGGGTGGACTCCGGGAGTTGGTGAGAGACAGAGAGGCCTAGCATGCTGTGGTTCATGGGGTCGCAAAGAGTCGGACATGACTGAGTGACTGATCTGGTCTGATTCTTGCCTTGAGAACCCCATGAACAGTGTGAAAAGTCAAGAGATACCTGGAGTTACAGGCAAGTTTAGCCTTGAAGTATAAAATTAAACTGGGCAATGGCTAACACAGTTGTGCCAAGAGAACGCACAGCTCATAGCAAACACTCTATTCTGAGAACACGAGACAACTCTACACATGGACATCATCAGATGGTCAACACCAAAATCAGATTGATTATATTGTTTGTAGCCAAAGATGGAGAGGTTCTATATAGTCAGCAAAAATAAGAACAGGAGCTCACTGTGGCTCAGATTATTAACTCCTTATTGCCAAATTCAGACAAATTGAAGAAAGTAGGGAAAATCACTGGACCATTCAGTATGACCCAAATCAAATCACTTACCATTAAACAGTAGAAGTGACAAACTCATTCTAGGAATTAGATCTGATGGATAGAGTGCCCGAAGAACTATGGACAGAGGTTGATAGCATTGTGAAGTGGCTGAGATCAAAACCATCCCCAAGAAAAAGAAACGCAAAAAGGTAAAATGGTTGTCTGAGGAGGCCTTACAAATAACTAAGAAAAGAAGAGAAATAAAAAGCAAAGGAGAAAAGGAAAGATATACCCATCTGAATGCAGAGTTCCTAAGAATAGCAAGGAGAGATAAGAAAGCCTTCCTCAGTGATCAATGCAAAGAAATAGAGGAAAACAACAGAATGGGAAAGACTAGAGATCTCTTCAAGAAAATTAGAGACACCAAGGGAACATTTTATACAAAAATGGGCACAATAAAGGACAGAAATGGTATGGACCTAACAGAAGCAGAAGATATTAAGAAGAGGTGGCAAAAAAAACCACAGAAGAACTGCACAAAACAGATCTTCATGACCCAGATAACCATGATGATGTGATCACTTACCTAGAGCCAGACATCCTGGAGTGCGAAGTAAAGTGGGCCTTAGGAAGCATCACTACAAAAAAAGTTAGTGTATGTGATAGAATTCCAGTTGAGCTACTTCAAATCTTAAAAGATGATGCTGTGAAAGTGCTGCACTAAATATGCCAAATTTGGAAAACTCAGCAGTGGCCACAGGACTGGAAAAGGTCAGTTTTCATTCCAATCCCAAAGAAAAACAATGACAAAGAATGTTTAAACTACCATACAATTGCACTCTTCTCACATGCTAGCAAAGTAATGCTCAAAATTCTCCAAGCCAGGCTTCAATAGTGCATGAACCGTGAACTTCCAGATGTTCAAGTTGCATTTATAAAAGGCAGAGGAACCAGAGGTCAAGTTGACAACATCTGTCGGATCATAGAAGAAGCAAGTTCATTTCAGTTCAGTTCAGTCACTCAGTCTTGTCTGACTCCATGCGACCCCATGAACCGCAGCATGCCAGGCCTTCCAGTCCATCACCAACTCACGGAGTCCACCCAAACCCATGTCCATTGAGTCGGTGATGCCATCCAATCATCTCATCCTCTGTCGTCCCCTTCTCCTCATGCCCTCAATCTTTCCCAGCATCAGAGTCTTTTCCAATGAGTCAATTCTTCACATCAGGTGGCCATAGTATTGGAGGTTCAGTTTCAACATCAGTCCTTCCAATGACCACCCAGGACTGATCTCCTTTAGGATGGACTGGTTGGATCTCCTTGCAGTCCAAGGGACTCTCAAGAGTTTTCTCCAACACCTCAAAAGCATCAATTCATCTGCACTCAGCTTTCTTTATAGTACAACTCTTACATCCATACATGACCACTGGAAAACCATAACCTTGACTAGATGGACTAAGAGTTCCAGAAAAAGATCTACTTCTGCTTTATTGACTATGCCAAAGCCTTTGACTGGATAGATCACAACAAGCTATGGAAAATACTAAAAGAGATGGGAATAAGAGACCACCTGACCTGCCTCCTGAGAAATCTGTATGCAGGTCAAGAAGCAACAGTTAGAAACAGACATGGAGCAATGGACTGGTTCCAAATTGGGAAAGGAGTATCTCAAGGCTATATATTATCACCCTGCTTATTTAACTTCTATGCAGAGTACATGATGCCAGGCTGGATTAAGCACAAGCTGGAATCAAGTTTGCTGAGACAAATATCAATAACCTCAGAAATGCAGATGACACCACCCTTATGGGAGAAAGTAAAGAACTAAAGAGTCTCTTGATGAAAGTGAAAGAGGAGAGTGAAAAAGTTGGCTTAAAACTCAACATTCAGAAAACTAAGATCATGGCATCCGGTCCCATCACTTCATGGCAAATAGATGGGGAAACACTGGAAACAGTGACACATAGGAAAACCATATTCAAACTTTTGATAATCAAAAATACTGAGAAATTCTATTTCACAATTTGTATGGAAATACAAAAAACCTCGAATAGCCAAAGTAATTTTGAAAAAGAAGAATGGAACTGGAGGAATCAACCTGCCTGACTTCAGACTCTACTACAAAGCCACAGTCATCAAGACAGTGTGGTACTGGCACAAAGACAGAAATATAGACCAATGGAACAGAATAGAAAGCCCAGAGATAAATCCACGAACCTATGGACACCTTATCTTTGACAGAGGAGGCAAGGATATACAATGGAGAAAAGACAACCTCTTTAACAAGTGGTGCTGGGAAAACTGGTCAACCACTTGCAAAAGAATGAAACTAGAACACTTTCTAACACCATACACAAAAATAAACTCAAAATGGATTAAAGATCTAAATGTAAGACCAGAAACTATAAAACTCCTAGAGGAGAACATAGGCAAAACACTCTCCGACATAAATCACAGCAAGATCCTCTATGACCCACCTCCCAGAATATTGGAAATAAAAGCAAAACTAAACAAATGGGATCTAATGAAACTTAAAAGCTTTTGCACTACAAAAGAAACTATAAGTAAGGTGAAAAGACAGCCGTCAGATTGGGAGAAAATAATAGCAAATGAAGAAACAGACAAAGGATTAATCTCAAAAATATACAAGCAACTCCTGCAGCTCAAGTCCAGAAAAATAAATGACCCAATCAAAAAATGGGCCAAAGAACTAAACAGACATTTCTCCAAAGAAGACATACAGATGGCTAACAAACACATGAAAAGGTGCTCAACATCACTCATTATTAGAGAAATGCAAATCAAAACCACAATGAGGTACCATTACACGCCAGTCAGGATGGCTGCTATCCAAAAGTCTACAAGCAATAAATGCTGGAGAGGCTGTGGAGAAAAGGGAACCCTCTTACACTGTTGGTGGGAATGCAAACTAGTACAGCCACTATGGAAAACAGTGTGGAGATTCCTTAAAAAACTGGAAATAGAACTGCCATATGACCCAGCAATCCCACTTCTGGGCATACACACTGAGGAAACCAGATCTGAAAGAGACACATGCACCCCAATGTTCATCGCAGCACTGTTTATAATAGCCAGGACATGGAAGCAACCTAGATGCCCATCAGCAGATGAATGGATAAGGAAGCTGTGGTACATATACACCATGGAATTTTACTCAGCCGTCAAAAAGAATTCATTTGAACTAGTCCTAATGAGATGGATGAAACTGGAGCCCCTTATACAGAGTGAAGTAAGCCAGAAAGATAAAGAACATTACAGCATACTAACACATATATATGGAATTTAGAAAGATGGTAACGACAACCCTATATGCAAAACAGAAAAAGAGACACAGAAGTACAGAACAGACTTTTGAACTCTGTGGGAGAAGGTGAGGGTGGGATGTTTCAAAAGAACAGCATGTATACTATCTATGGTGAAACAGATCACCAGCCCAGGTGGGATGCATGAGACAAGTGCTCCGGCCTGGTGCACTGGGAAGACCCAGAGGAATCGGGTGGAGAGGGAGATGGGAGGGGGGATCGGGATGGGGAATAAGTGTAAATCTATGGCTGATTCATATCAATGTATGACAAAACCCACTGAAATGTTGTGAAGTAATTAGCCTCCAACTAATAAAAAAATTTAAAAAAAAAAAAAAAGAGAAAAAAAAAATACTGAGAAATTCTGAAAGACAGTGGGCAATAAAAGACATCATATAAGGAGAAGAACAAATCGCACTCATGGCAACCAGAAGACACTGGAAGTGCATATTTAATGTACTGAATGAGGAAAAAATAAAAAGTCAACTTCAAATTATATATGCCTTCAAAGAATGAAGGCAAATTGAAGATTGTTTTGGATAAATAAAACCAAGAAAATATGTCACCAGTGGATCCATTCTACAAGAAATGCTAAAGAAATGTCTTCAAGCAGAAGAAAAATGACAATATAGTGACACCCAGATCTTCAGGAAGGAATGAAGAATGTTTAAGATGATAAATATCTTTATAACTATTAGATTATTTCTCTTCAATTTCTTTAAAATCCATATGACTGCCTAAAACAATAATAATATTTTCTTATGGGTTTCTGATGGAAATATTTTTGAATCACATATTCAACAAGGAGTTTGTTAAGTGGAAAAGACAAGGTTTTTATATTTTACAGGGAGCATTAGAATGTTAATTCTAAACATACTGCTGAAACAAAGGATGTGGCAGTAGTTTTATCCCATGAAAACCGCTACAAATACAAAAAGCATTTTTTTGTAAAAAGAGTTAAAAAACCAATAGCTTATAGGATGGAATTCTTAAAAATTTCCAAATAATCCAAAAGAAGTCAAAAGGGATAGGGGATTTTAAAGAAAAAAAAATTACAGACTTGACACCAAAAGCACAATCCATAGAATTAAAAATTGACAAATTGGAGTTCATCATAAATAAACATTTTTACAAGATAAAAGATCCTGTTAAGAGGGTCAAAGACAAGTGACAAATTGGAAAATATTTTACATCACATATTCAATAAGTATGTAGCTTATATTAAAATCTCTCATAATTCAAGAGTAATATAACAAAAAAAATCCAATTAGAAAACAAACATGAAGACACATTTTACTGAGAAGCTATACAGGTGGAAAATAAGCACATGGAAAAATGTTTAACATCATGAGCCATTAGGGAAATGAAAATTCAAACCACAATGATATACTACTACATGAGTATATACTGATATAAATAAATTGTGGAATAAATAAATAAGGAATGACTCCTCACAGAAGCATAATTAGTAAATCTAGAAGGAGTGAGGGAAATAGAAACTCGCTGCTAGAACACCACAGTAATAATTACTATAGGCAATATCTACCAATTATTACTAAAATTAGTGAGTAAAAGTTTGAGAAGAAATAGGATATTTGGGAAATCTCAAAGTATTTCTTTCCAAAATACTTATTAATTTCAAGGGGAAAAACAGTACCATTGTAATAAGTAAATCTGAAGACACTGTCTTAACCAAGTAATAAATATTTGGCTTCCCTGTTAGCTCAGACAGTAAAGAAACCCCCTGCCATTCAGGAGACATAATTTGATCCCTGAATTGGGAAGATCTCCTAGAAAATGGAATGGCTACTCACTCCAATATTCTTGCCTGGAGAATTCCATGGACAGAGGAGCCTGGTGGGTGACAGTCCATAGGGTCAAAGATTCGGATTAATACTTCACTTTTTCACTTTCCAAAGGTTAACATTATCAGTGAAATCATGAAAATATCTTAGGTAGTCTAAAATTATTTCAAATTAGCAAGTTTTTGAAAAGGAAAGATAGAAAGGGCAAAAGCTATGAACAGGCAATTTATAAAAGAAGAAGTTTGCCAACTACGTGTGAAAATATGCTCAGTACAACTAATAATTAGAGAAATGCAAGTTCTTAAGTTTATGAGATACTATTTTAGATCTGTCAAACTGGCAAAATCTTAAATAGAATGGAAACAGCTACTAATTGTGAGACTATCAATGTAAAGCACCCCCAAAATTTTCTTTTTCATTGTAAGTAGAAATGTTAAAAGTAAAAACAAATCAACTTTACCCTGTCTTTTAAAATTAAAAGCCCATGTACTGTTTTACCCATCAGTACCTGTGCTTGAAATCCATCTGATGGAAACTGAAGCAATAGGTTGTAGGAATGTAATGGTAATATCTTCAACGATATTCATGGCAGGGGTGGTCCAAGATGTCAACCAAAATCACCACCAAAATCCAAACAAACAAAAACACAACAAATTACTAGAGAATAAGCTAACAAAGGAGGAATTAAGTTTCCCTGGTGGCTCAGATGGTAAAGAGTCTGCGTGCAAGGGAGAAGAACCAAACCAACAAAATTAGAAATGAAAATGGTGAGATCACAACAGACAACACTGAAATACAAAGGATCGTAAGAGACTACTACCAGCAGCTATATGCCAATAAAATGGACAACTTGGAAGAAATGGACAAATTCTTAGAAAAGTATAACTTTCCAAAAATGAACCAGGAAGAAATAGAAGATCTTAACAGACCCATCACAAGCACAGAAATCAAAACTGTACTCAGAAATCTTCCAGCAAACAAAAGCCCAGGGCCAGATGACTTCACAGGTGAACTCTACCAAAAATTTAGAGAAGAGCTAACACCTATCTTATTCAAACTCTTCCAGAAAGTTGCAGAAGAAGGTAAACTTCCAAACTCATTCTATGAGACCACCATCACCCTAATACCAAAACCAGACAAAGATGCCACAAAAAAAAGAAAACTACAGGCGAATATCACTGATGAACATAAATGCAAAAATCCTTAACAAAATTCTAGCAAACAGAATCCAATAACATATTTAAAAGATCATACATTATGACCAAGTGGGCTTTATCCCAGGAATGCAAGGATTCTTTAATATCTGCAAATCAATCAATGTAATACACCACATTAACAAATTGAAAGAAAAAAACCATATGATTATCTCAATAGACGCAGAAAAAGCCTTTGACAAAATTTAACATCCATTTATAATAAAAACTCTTCAGAAAGCAGAAATAGAAGGAATATACCTCAACATTTTTAATAAAAGCTATATGTAACAAACCCTCAGCTAACATTATCCACAATGGGGAAAAATTGAAAGCATTTCCCATAAAGTCAGTAACAAGACAAGGGTGCCCACTCTCACCACTACTATTCAACATAGTTTTAGAAGTTTTGGTCACAGCAATCAGAGCAGAAAAAGAAATAAAAGGAATCCAGATAGGAAAAGAAGAAGTAAAACTCTCACTGTTTGCAGACGACATGATCCTCTACATAGAAAACCCTAAAGACTCTTCCAGAAAATTACTAGAGCTAATCAACGAATATAGTAAAGTTGCAGGATACAAAATTAACACACAGAAATCACTTGCATTCCTATACACTAACAATGAGAAAACAGAAAGAGAAATTAAGGAAACAATACCATTCACCATTGAAACAAAAAGAATAAAATACTTACGAGTATATCTACCTAAAGAAACAAAAGACCTATACATAGAAAACTATAAAACACTGATGAAAGAAATCAAAGAGGACACAAATAGATGGAGAAATATGCCATGTTCATGGACTGGAAGAATCAATTTTGCAAAAATGAGTATACTACACAAAGCAATCTATAGATTCGATGCAATCCCTATCAAGCTACCGATGGTATTCTTCACAGAACTGGAACAAATAATTTCACAATTTGTATGGAAATACAAAAAACCTCGAATAGCCAAAGCAATCTTGAGAAAGAAGAATGGAATTGAGGGAATCAACCTGCCTGACTTCAGGCTATACTACAAAGCCACAGTCATCAAGAGTATGGTACTGGCACAAAGACAGAAATATAGATTAATGGAACAGAGTAGAAAGCCCAGAGATAAATCCACGTACCTATGGACACCTTATCTTCAAAAAAGGAGGCAAGAATATACAATGGAAAAAAGATAACCTCTTTAACAAGTGGTGCTGGGAAAACTGGTCAACCACTTGTAAAAGAATGAAACTAGAATACTTTCTAACACCATACACAAAAATAAACTCAAAATGGATTAAAGATCTAAATGTAAGACCAGAAACTATAAAACTCCTAGAGGAGAACATAGGCAAAACACTCTCTGACATAAATCACAGCAAGATCCTCTATGACCCACCTCCCAGAATATTGGAAATAAAAGCAAAACTAAACAAATGGGACCTAATGAAACTTAAAAGGTTTTGCACAACAAAGGGAACTATAAGCAAGGTGAAAAGACAGCCTTCAGAATGGGGGAATGTAATAGCAAACGAAGCAACAGACAAAGGATTAATCTCAAAAATATACAAGCAATTCCTGCAGCTCAATTCCAGAAAAATAAATGACCAAATGAAAAAAAGGGCCAGAGAACTAAACAGACATTTCTCCAAAGAAGACATACAGATGGCTAACAAACACATGAAAAGATGCTCAACATCACTCGTTATCAGAGAAATGCAAATCAAAACTACAATGAGGTACCATTACACTCCAGTCAGAATGGCTGCTATCCGAAAGTCTACAAGCAATAAATGCTGGAGAGGATGTGGAGAAAAGGGAACCCTCTTACACTGTCGGTGGGAATGCAAACTAGTACAGCCACTGTGGAGAACAGTGTGGAGATTCTTTAAAAACCTGGAAATAGAATAGCCATGTGACCCAGCAATCCCACTCCTGGGCATACACACCAAGGAAACCAGAACTGAAAGAGGCATGTGTACCCCAATGTTCATCACAGCACTGTTTATAACAGTCAGGACATGGAAGCAACCTAGATGCCCATCAGCAGACGAATGGATAAGGAAGCTGTGGTACATATACACAATGGAATATCACTCAGCCATTAAAAAGAATACATTTGAATCAGTTCTAATGAGATGGATGAAACTGGAGACCATTATACAGAGTGAAGTAAGCTAGAAAGATAAACACCAATACAGTATACTAACTCATATGTATGGAATTTAGAAAGATGGTAGCGATAACCCTATGTGCAAGACAGAATAAGAGACACAGATGTATAGAACAGACTTTTGGGCTCTATGGGAGAAGGCGAGGGTGGGATGATCTGAGAGAATAGCATTGAAACATGTATATTATCAAGGGTGAAACAGATCGCCAGTCCAGGTTTGATGCATGAGACAAGTGCTCAGGGCTGGTGCACTGGGATGACCCAGAGGGATGGGATGGGGAGGGAGGTGGGAGGGGGGGTTCAGGATGGGGAACACATGTAAATCCATGGCTGATTCATGTCAATGTATGGCAAAAACCACTACAATATTGTAATTAGCCTCCAACTATTATAAATAAATGTTTAAAAAAATAAAAAAGAGTCTGCCTGCAATGCAGGAGAGTCAGGTTCAATCCCTGGGTTGGGAAGATCCCCTGGAGAAGGAAAGGGCTACCCATTCCAGTATTTTTGCTTGGGAAATTCCATAGACAGAGTGCTGCAGTCCATAGGGTCACAAAGTCATACATAACTGAGTAACTAATGCTTTCACTTTCAGGAAACCAGGAGAAATTCCTAGACTATTTTTGAAACAATACCACTTTATTCATTCCTTCCCGTCCACCTGTACTGCAACAGGACCTAGATCACAGGTGGTTATCAGGGGTTATCTGGACTGGAAAGAATGGTTGATGCAGATCAACTGAAACAAGGAAATAAGATAACAATAGAATGCATTTTAAAATATCCCCAAAGAAATATAGCATGCCTGAAATAATCTCACATATGTCAAAAAATATATCTGTATGAATATGTACCTTAAATGATTGTAAAAATGTCAACAAATTACTATTAGGATCATGTCTGGATGGAAGGATTTTAAACGAGTTTTTTAGATCTTACACTTTTGTACATTATTCAAATTATTCTAAAGAGCATGTGCTAATTATATAAATAGAAAAAAATAATGTTGTTTTCACAGTGAGAGGAAAAACAGAGTCCCAGTGGAGGAGAGTGAATTTCAGAGGTGGATGATTCTTATCTACACAGTCATCCTTCCATCCTCTTAAGTCCAGAAATAGGACACATTTTTATGATTGAACAGTGATACATGAGACTATGATTTCCAAGGGGAAATTACTAAAACCAGTGTTAGACCCTCTGATTCTATTCTGTTTTACCTTTAAGGAAGTACTTAGTTTTTAATGTCTTTTGTGCCTCAGAGGAATTCTAGACTCTTCTAAATTTTTAAGTAATAATTCTAGACCCTTCTAAACCTTTAAGTAATAAAGTTCAGGAAAAATCAGTTGCTGAGTAAATATGAAAATAAAAGAAATGAAAACAAGAAATATTTGATAATTCAGTAACAGTTTATTAAAAGATATTTTTATGTTTCTTCATTAATTAATTTATTCATCCACTCAGACATATTTTATACCAACTATGTACTAGGCACTAAGCTAGTCCCCAAGGAAAAATAGGGCAAAAAAGGATGACCTCAGAATCCTATGCAAATATGAATCAATTCCAATTATCTTACAGTAACTTCTAATGTAGTATAATCTAGAAAACACTGAATCACTATGCTGTACATCTGAAACTAATATAATATTGTAAATCAACTATAATTCTATTAAAATTAAATTAAAATGCTGTTAAAAATTTCAGACTATAAAAGTAACAGACACATAGAGGAGGTGTAGTTAATTCAACTTGAGTGGAAAGAGGAGGAAGAAAAGGAGGTGATGCTTGACCTAAATATTTAAACCTGAATATGGGTTTGCTGGATACAGAAATGAGAAAGAAGCATTCCAGGCCAAAGGAACAGCACATGCAAAGGTATAGAGCTTGGTGAAACATACTACTCTGGGAAAATATATGACTCAAGAAGGTAAAAACAAAGATTATAAAGTGGATCCATTGACAGATGAATAGATGAAGCTGTGGCACATATATACAATGGAATATTATTCAGTCATAAAAAAGGAACAAATTTAAGTTAGTTGAAATGAGGTGGATAAATCTAGAACCTGTTATAAAGGGTGAAGTCAGAAAGAGAAAAACTAAACAAATGCCATATGTTAATGCATATGTATGGAATCTAGAAAAATGTTACTGATGAACATATTTGCAGGGCAGAAATAGAGATGCAGACGTGGAGGACAGTCCTGTGGACACAGTGGGGGAAGAAGAGGGTGAGATGACTCGAGAGAGTAGCATTGATATATGTACACCACCATGTGTAAAATTGATAGCTAATGGGAAGATACTGTATAACACAGGGAGCCCAGCCCAATGCTCTGTGATGACCTAGAGGTATGGGATAGGAGCCGGTGGGAGGGAGGCTCAAGAGAGAGGGGAAATACATATACTTAACAGCTGATTCATGTTGTTATATGGCAGAAACCAATACAACATTGTAAAGCAAAACAGAAATGGTATACCAGATGCAAGGACACCTAGAGTTTGCATAGAATGTTTTTGTATTTGATTACTGAAAATAAAGTAATAAATGCTTTTGAAAGAAAATTATACAAGTAAAGTGATATAATATGAAGACAGAAAGCAGACTTTCTGCTTGGAAAGTATTGATCTCAACGGATCATTAAGAGATAACTGGATGCCAACTTAGGGAGCTTGAGTTTTAGCCTGTGAAAGTCAAAGAACTACTAAAGGAGTTTTTTTAAGGAGAGGTACAATTACATGCCCATTTTAGGAAAATCACTAAAATTGTGAAAGATGAATTAGAAATTGGCAAAGCTGGAGCAGAGAGGCCAGCTACCAAACCATTATATTATTTCTGACAAAAAAATAAAAATAGAAGGAGAGGGAACTTAAGCAGTGAATGGAGGAGGGGACTATCTGCAAAAGGAAGAGAGTGTCATTAGAGTCTAAAATTGATGTGATTTCATGATCAATAAGAAGTGGGAGCTGAAAAAGACAGTGAGATTGAAAAGAAAATCTCTGGCATAAATGATCTAGGAGAAAGTGTTGTCATTCACGAAATGACAAATATGGAAGAAGAAGCAATTTTGAGAGAGAAGTTTAGTACATGTAGTACATGTTCAGTCTCCCAAAGCTTTCTTTGAAGATGCAGAAGCAATTAAAAATGCCAAGCAATGTTTCCTTTTAGATCACAAACCAGCCATTGCTTCCTAGAAAGCAAAGGCATGTAATATAAATCAAGAATGAGGAATACAAGGGGACTTCCAGGTAAAGTGAGATTGGGAAGGATCACTGAAAGAAAAATTAGAAGGAAGAGATGAATGGGGACAAGGTGGAGGGGAGGGAGGGGGGTCCTGAGTGACAAATGAAGCAATTAAACTTTTCACTAGCCTCTCTCCAAACTATCAGGTTGTGAAGTTTTCAAAGTGTTATTTGTAAGAATTCTGTGCTTTGGAGGCAGAATGAGTTATTAACCTTCTCTAATTGAAATCTGATTTTCTCTAGAATTCTGTACTTAGCCTAACAGGGTTTCACATAACAGTGCAATAAGTTTGGGGTGACTGTTTTAATGCTACATGAATAATAACCCAGGTCACACCCCCACCCCTCCTCCATCTCTACTCTATCTAAATCACATAGTCCCGGAGCAGAGTCTAGCTTGTAGGCCCCTGAAGTTGTCCATAAAGTCTTCCTAAGCAAATAGCGGTACTACAAACTGAATGTTAATGTCCCTCCAAAATTTTTGTGTTGCAGCCTTGAAGCAAAAATGTGATCATGCTCGGAGATGGAGCCTTTGGGAGGTAATTAGCTTTAGATGAAGTCTTAAAGGTAGGGCCCTCAGGATGGGATTGGTAGCCTAATGAGAAGAGATTCAAGAGCTGGTTCACTCTCCTCATATGTGCACAAGAAGTCAGGTGAGCACACAGTGAGATGGTGGTCACCTAGAGAGAACAAGAGAAGCCAAGAGAACAGGCCCCAGGATGAAATTTTTCTTACTGGCACCTTTATCTTGGACTTCCCAGACTCCAGAACTGTAAGAAATAAATTTTTGTTATTTAAGCCACTTTGCCTATGATATTTTGCTATGATGATACATGGGTATCACAGATGCAAAGTTTGCCTCACAGAGAATCTGTCCCAATCTGGTACATGTCCATGATCAGCATCACACCCAATAGGAACATTTAATTGCCTTAATCAAATGTCCTATCCTGGTCCTGAGTCTCCAATAAACCTTCCTGGGCCAAGGTTTTAGGAGGGAAGCCAAAAGACATGCCAGAACAGAGAGATTTTGTTAGGGAACAAGCACATCCTCATGAGAGACCAGCTTCTCTCAAAGCCAAAGAGAATGAAAGAACAAGGACCATAATATAAGTTGGGAAAAGGGGAAAATGGAAATCAGATTCCCCGGTTCTTGGCCATATCTGTGTGCAGTTAACCACCTTATGGCATTCCCATAAAACCTACTGAGCATCCACAGCACTTTGGTAGATACGTCACAACCAAATAGTATGTGATTAAAATTTCAGCCAAAGCAGACAAGCCCCATCTGCCATACCCACATGTGTCTTGTTGACTTGTAATGTGTCAGGGGTGATGTGGGAAATGCTGTGTTGCCAACGCGCTATGCAATAATCAAAAGGCATAAAGCGCATAATGATATAATTCATGGGACCATGGAACTTATCCATTTATTTATTCTTAATATGCAGCTTTATTCCATACAGAACTGTCATCTTTATAACACATACTCTAGATAGGTAGGCTACAGTTTAATTTTAGTCTTCTCCTCAATAGTGAAGGGAAAACACTTGTTGGGTGACATGGCACCATGGTATGAGCCTTGCTTTCTTCTCTCATTTCACTGAAATGCAAACAGTTGGGTTGTGGATGACAGCCAAATAAGAATAAATACCTTAAAAATACCTTGATGCAGCATGTCCATATAGAAGCATGAGGGAAAACAGGTGGATGTTGGAGTGCACAGCAACAAGCTAATCAATAAGCTGGTCAAGACGTCTGAAGCTATTGAGTCTAAACAATCGTATACCAATCAAGAATCTCAGTATCAATGTCAACTATAATCAAAGACCCTAAAGTAGCATCTTTGACCACAGAAGAGGATAGTCACATGACAATAATATGGAAAAAAATGTCTGACACCCAGCAGCATACTCACACACCTACACACATCCTCAACAGCTGAATCCTCGAACACAAGGAATGCTGACAAATGCATCACAAATATGTGTCACAGCAATAATCCCCATGACTCTCTTAAGTCTAGAGCAGAGAGAACTAGGAGCAAATGCATTAGTCACAACACAATTGGTCAAAGTCAGCCATTAACATCAGTGCATAGACTGCTTTAATTAAATCTTAAGTGTAGAATATTAAATTAAAAATGTTGATTTTCCCACTTGTCCTTTAACTCCATATACTTTATCATTTCACAGTATGAGTCCACTATTATAGGTCATGTTTCTATAATTAATCCAAAACAGAGATGAATTAATTACCTTTCACAACAGAAGTCAAAGCAGAGTGTAATTCATTAATACATTTTTATCTTCCTCAACTCAATTTACTGAATACCATTCCTTCCTATAGACAGAATTTCAACTTTAGTTACAATATTTTGCAAGTAGCAGACTAACATTGAAATGGATAATTTGCTGTTGAATCAAAATTGGCTGAAAGTAACCCAAATTGTCCAGTGACTAGAATATGGTTTTAAAAGAAAATCTGGAGAAGAAGCTTGACTATTCCATTTCTTTGTCAAGTAGCATTTAAATCAGATAATCTAAACACCAAACACAGCAGGGGCTTCTCTTTGTTTATCTCCAGTAGCAAAGTTTCCTGTCACATTGGTGACCGGAACTCCTTTGAAGCATAGTACATTTACCATCTACTGTATAGTTATGTCACCTTCACTTTTTCTGGGGATGTAGTTTTTTAGGGACAAGAGAAAAGTAAATCTCCTTAACTGAGTCAAAATGCATTGAGAGAGGGAGGCTCTCAGCATGATAAAAGTCCACCAGGACACTTCATTTCTCCTAGCACCCACTTTATTTTAACCCTAATTTTCCAGTTTAGGAAGAAATATGTCCACCTAAAAATAAATGCTAGCACAGAAACATACAATTTACCTGAAACCCCAGCCTGTAGACACTGGAGCAAAAGTTAATGAAATATACTGTCAGTTGCTTTTGTTGTTGTTCAGTCAATAACTTTGTCCAACTCTTTGAGACCCCAGGAACTGCAGCGCACCAGGCTTCCTTGTCCTTCACTATCTCCCAGAGTTTGCTCAAACTCAAAACCATTTAGTCAGTGATACCATCCAATCATCTCATCCTCTGTCATCCCCTTCTCCTCTTGACCCCAGTAATCCAAGCTGAATGAAAAAAAATTATTTATTACTCAGCCTGCCAACTCTCAGGCATTGGTAGCCAAAGTGAATAACTGAAACAAATATCTACAGTGATGTAAGAAAAGAGAGAAAATCCTGGAGAAAGTTCAGGGAAAGGGTGCTACCACACCAATTATGAGAAAATATTAGTGGCTAGCCTTTACCAGGTGTTAAATAAATGCAAGACACTTAATTAGTTTACATTCATACTTAATTCTTGTAATAAACAGAGATGCTCAGTAACATGATTCCCTTTTGACAAATGAGTAATCCGAAGCTTAGAGAGTTTAAGTAGCTTGATTAGGTGGCAAAAAAGTCACACGTATCTAAACACAAGTGCAATCATTGTGACTGTTGTAGAGTATGAGTTAGTCTGATCCTCATTTTCAAACCATACTGATTTAAGGAATTTGGGTATGGTGAGAAAGGGGCAGGGGCGTGGGGTAGGGGAGAGAGAGAAAGAGAGGAAACCAGGTAACTGTTCAGTGAAAGGACTGCTCCCTGCTGTCCTGCTCAGTGGCCATGTGTCAGGAAAGAGCAGGAGAAGGGACGTGGCAGTGCTGTTCCCTTCCTCGCAGTAGGAGCACCAAAGACGCAACTCTGGATCAGGGTTCAAAGATTTAAATTTTCATAAAAATCAGTCCCTAAAATTAAGCCATTTCAGTGGATTCTAAAACAACTAAATAAATAAAGCCATCAATCCCAACCCAAGAAGAAAATTGGCCCACATCGAAGTAATTAAAGAAGGCATGTTGGTCTCCACCAGAGTGTCTTCCTAAGGTGTTTCCAAAAGCAGTTTGCTTTATTTTTAAAACTGAAGTGTAGCTATTTATAATCAAACTTTAATGGTTATCAAGGGGAAAGGGAGAAGGGTAAGAGGAATAAATTAGGAGTATGGGATTAATAGATACGTACTACTTTACATAAAACAGATAAAGAACAAGGATTTACTGTATGACACAAGCAACAGTATTCAATATTCTTTAATGGAAAATAATGCAAAAGCAGTTTTACCCTTCATGCACACAGCACCTGGAGAGCTTACCTTCCCAGCGAACGGCAGCTCCTCTCTGTTTCCAGGCCCTGCACATGCTCTTCTATTTTAGAAGTGACAGGTTCTTCTCAGGTACTGTCTTAGTTTGGGTTCCCCCAGAAACAGATCCTGAAGAGAGAATAAACTAGTGAACATAGTTGTTTAGGAGGTGACCTCAGAAAATACAAAGTGAGAACTAGAAAAATGAGGCAAGGAAGGGGAGGAGGCTGATAAAGGGTGACTCTTCAAACAAGTTCCCACCATGTATATCGTGGTAAATTCCAGAGAAAAGCACTGAAGCCAAAGTAAAAATTATTTTTTGAGAGTCATCCCACTCTCAAATGGGTGAAGGGGTTAAGAAGTCACCTATACACTAACGTTTTAAGCACAATTTGCCAAAAATAATTACCTGAAGACTGAAATGGTGGTTACCAGGAAACTGGAATGATAGTTACCAGGAGAATGAAAAGGTATTTACCAGGGACTTCATGGAGGTGGACATGGGCAATATTAATCATAAGTATAAAGTTTCAATTGAGTAATAGAATAAGTTTTAGAGATCTGTCATACAAAATTGTACATATAGTCAACAGTAATGTATTATGCACTTAAAATTTAAGAGAATAATTTTCAGGTTAAGCAATTTTACCATAATAAAATAAAAATAAACCGAATTACCTGGACAACTTTGTAAAAAAAATGAAATTACCATATACGTGAGGATCTACTTCTGGACCCTTAATTCAATTCCATAGATCTATAAATGTTCATGCCTAAGCTAATAACACATTCTCTTGATTACTATAGCTTTATATTAAGGCTAGAAATTAAGTAGTTTAAGTTCTCTTGTTTTCTTTTTATTTTTACAAATTATTTAGCAATTCAAAGTTTTGTTTGTTTCTAATATAAACACTTTAGAAACAGTTCCTGACTTCCAGCAAAAAAAAACTGCTGGGATTTTAATTGGAATTGCATTAACTCATTAGGTCAACTTGGGAAAAACTGACATCAAAAATATCATCTTCCAGTTCTTGGAGATGGTATATTCCTCCATTTATTTAGCTCTTTGTAAATTTTTCTTCCTCTTTCTTGACCATTTCTCAAGCTTCTAATTGAATTTTCATGTTTAATTAAATTAGTTGATACTTCTAAAACAATGATGAATAGAGATAATGGACACCTATATTAGATCTTAAATAAGATGCTGGCTTTAGTACTAATAAATATATATATGTATGTGTGTATATGTATACATATATATTATCACATTAAGAAAGTATCCATCAAAGTTTTTTAATCAGAAAAGGGTAGTATATACTATTGAATGCTTTTCTCAAGAAGATAACCACATGATTTTTTTTCCTTAGCTCTACTTTTAAGGGGTATTTTATTAATACTCTTTGTATTTTGATACTGAGCAAACCATGCACTCATTGAATAAATCTCTACTGATCATGGTTTGCTATTTTCTTACGTGCTGTAAGGTTCTGTTTGTGCTCTGTGTGTGTGTTCAGTCATGTCTGACTCTTCATGACCCTTTGGACTATAGACTTCCAGGCTCCTCTGTCCATAGGATTTTTAAGGCAAGACTACTGGAATGGGTTGCCATTTCCTCCTCCAGAGGATCTTCCTGACCCAGGGACTGAACCTGCATTTCCTGTGTCTCCTGCATTGCAGGCAGATTCTTTACCTGCTGAGCCATTGAGGAAGCTCAAAGATCCTGTTGCTAATATTCTATTTAGTACTTTTGTATCAATATTCATAAATAACATTGGTTTACAGTTCTTTTTACTCTACTTATTAAATTTTCTTTTAGATAAACTCTTGTTCAAATCACAAGGCAAAATGTAAACCAGCCACTTTCCCTTCCCACCCAGTATTATTTTATCCTTACAAATAATTTTTACCCCTTCCCATTTATCCCCATGCCTCACAAAAGTTTACACATCTCTGGATCATTACAGAAGCTATTATGAACAGAAGTGATCAAAAACCATTTCCTGAGAATCAGAAAGCTTGATTTAAAGATAAATTATCTGGTGAGCAACGCAAGAGACCTTGGATAATTACAAAGTCTGACATTCTTTCTGTTTCTGTGTCCGAATTCCTGGGCAGAAGATTTATTGGTCTGGCTTTGGTCAGAAAGCCATGGTGTCTATCCCTGGACCAATCAAGTGTGGTCAGGGGGCAGGTTCATATGAAAAAACAGATGACTATTTAGAAGACATATTTATGAAGTGGCCTTTACATCTTAAAAGCCTTTCAGAAGGAAAGAAATGATTTTTCCCAAAGAAAGGCAAACTGATAGTCAAATACAACAGTAAGCCTACTAAAACTACATAAAACGGGAAGGCTCTACATCATTTATATTGAACTGAATGTGCTTCCTGAACGTGCAGAGTCAAACAAAGTGTCATCCTACAAAGACTTAGGCAAAAAAATTAACAATTTTATTCGTGCACTCAGTATTGGGTACAGACCTTGGGAAGAGGAGATTTAGCATTACTTACACAAAGAACACCAACGGCGCCACAGCAAGCAGATCATATGAGGGGCGGGGAGTTTCTCTCCTGAGACATATACTAGATTATATACCAACAAAAAATTTCAAGCCACCAAATGATATGTGAAGAGATCTCAAGTATTTCTAAAATACATGATCGTATTCTTTACCAGCTGAGCTACCGGGGAAGCCCACTCAGCACCCTATAAATGCTATACCAACAATGAGCCAGGAGTGAGGACAAAATTACCCCACCTTTGTTTTTCTCTGCTTAAAGACACTCCAAATCAAAAGGAAGTTTTGAAGATATACAGAAAGGAACATTCTCCCTATAAGGCAATGGAAGTTTATAATTCTTCCTATTCGAAAATCTGAAACTTGTTGACTAAGGTAAAGAAAGTGATATAAGCTGGGCTCACGAATTTACATAACTAAATGCCATCATTTAGACTTTGTGAAAAGTAAAAATTACGAGGCATATTTGAAAGGCACAATAACTGGAATCTGATTAACTAAATGTTAAAGGAAAATACTCCACAGAGAGCACCTTATTTAGTGAATTCATTATGAAAATTCTATATTAGCATATTTATTGTTAGGTTATAAACAATGCTCCCAGACTGGCTGAAAACAGCCTTTTATTAAAGAGTAAGGCAAATTTCCCCTTTCATACTTGTCTAAATTATTGTTTCTGAAATTTAATTTCCTACATTCTTTTCTCACATTTATCCAATACGTAACAGTTCAGCAGTACTTTCTCAAGCAAACTTTACATGACTTTTCACCCCTTTCATAGGTTTTAAAAAATGAGGCTTTAAAAGGTTTGCTGACTTGCCAAAGGTAGATCAAGTAACTAACCTGAACTGCACAAATTCTAAATCAGTGATATCTAAATAGGTCTGATTTTTCTTTGTTTTTGTTTTGTTCCTGAGAGACATGTATTCCCTTAAGGCGAAAATTACAAAGGAGAAAAAGAAAAGAAAAAAATATTTTCATTTCTGGATTAATTCTCTAAACTCTTAAAAACTAACTTATGAAGGAACAGGGGGAAAAGGCAGTGGAGCTAGGGAAGGGTGGTGGAGTCCATCCCTGTTAATTTTGCTAAACTCAAATGCAATTGGAAATTTATTACTTTTTTTGTTGTTTTTGTTCTTCTAATTTGAAAAGAATTATGTATGTGTGCATATTTATTATATTTTTTCACTTAAGTAGAGCAATGACTTTTTTTTTCAAGTTTATCTAGCAAGAGCAGATAATTGACACCAAATTGGTCTTTTGAAGTTGCACCCGGAATCTTCTCTCCTTCAACTGCTCCTGCAGAAGGATGATTTTGGAGGCAATTAGATTCACTGTCTGCATAAACCAATGTATTTAGCTGCTGGCTCTGCAGGCCCAATTAACTCTTCTAACAACATGGCTAAAATGAGGTTATGGTTATGTTTGTAGCCAATTAGAATTGTTTTGATTAAACACTCCCTCCGGTATCTTATTTAAAGAAAGAAAACATGGCACTGAAATGTACTTCATGGGATGGGAGAGGATACCAAGGGCAGGGTGGGGGTGGAAGTGGAGAAGAAAATTAACTAGGTTATGATATGAAATATATGACCTGTCATTTATGTGAGAAGTCTTATTTGCACAATTTTTTAAAAAATATTGTGCTTAACACACTTTGAAGACATCTTTAATATGACCATCAGTATTGTTACTATTGTATTATGAAAACAGTATTATCAAAGTCAGACAAAATAGTAAAAGTTGAAGGAATACAGAGCTGGAGAACTAGCAGACCTGTTTCTTAATGTCAGCTCCAACCCCAGTGAGTCACTATCTTTCTGAGCTTACTTTTCCCTGTCTGAAAAGAGAAACAATACTCATTTTGTCTCTGCCTCTGAGAATACAACAAAATATAAGACAAAATTGCTGTTCTCAAAGAGTTTGTAATACATTTGGCAAAACAAAGTAATTCAGGTAAAAGATAAAAATAACTGTTCCAAAAGCTGTATCCTCTGGTTGAGCTTGATAACAATCCAAAGAGGTAGGCATTATTATTGTTTCTATTTTACACGCAAGAAAACTGAGGCATAGGGTGATTCAGAAACCTTAGAAGACCTCTTTGTGCTTAAGTTAACAACAAGGTTTCAAACCCAGTCAACCTCAGAGCATGTACACTTAGCTACTGTATCATATAATAACAAAGAATCCCATGTGTTCATAGAAAAGAAAGACAGATAATTAATCAGGAAGATAATATGCAAACAATAGTTAATTGGAGTGATGAGAGAGAGTTCCATTTATAAGAATATGATGAGTCAAACCTTAAAATATTAGGAGTATTTGGATGGATGGAAGAGAAAATGATGGAAGTAAAGTCAGAAAACTCAGCACGAAGAGGGCAGCAGGTGTGGGATGACAGTGGGGAAGAACCCAGATGAACAGCAGTGAAACGTAAGGATGGGGAGGTCAATTACAGAGAATTTTGACTACAGAGCTTACATCCTTCCAACTTCACCAAACTGGCAGCTGTTTGCCTGAACCTCTATAGGCTAGTCTCTGTAGTTGAGCTTTGTTGCTTGCAGAAAGCAGCATTTGAAGAGCAAGCAAAGATTCCAGTTGTTCTAAGAGCCCAATCATAGCCCCAGCTGGCCTACAGAGAGCTTTTGAACTAATTAGGCAAAAAGCAAAACTACCTTCAACACATGAGCCTGTGGCTTGGTGAGCAGACCATGTGCATGCATGCTAAATCGCTTCAGCCGTGTCTTACTCTTTGCAACCCTATGAACTGTAACCCACCAGGTTCTCTGTCCATGGGGTTCTCCAGGCAAGAATACTGGAGTGGGTTGCCATGCCCTCCTCCAGGGTATCTTCCCAACCCAGGGATCGAACCTGCATCTCTTATGTCTCTTGCATTGGCAGGCGGGTTCTTTACCACTGGCACCACCTGGGAAGCCCTGAGCAGAGCAAACCTTTCTGTAAGTTAGAGGAGGCCCCTGGGTAGATGCAGCTCCAAGAGTGGAGCTTGGCTAATCAACCCAGACTGATACCAGTTCCAACCACCTCTAAAAGCAGGAGCACACAAACTACTTAAAAGTGTACCTACCAGCCCCATTCCCAAGACACAGCCACATTTGCTGGAATCACCCTTCAAATTTGCAGAAGTTTATTCAAGCACAAAGATCATGACTTAATTACTATAAGTAATTACTTAAAAATGACAATAATCACTCTTTTATGCTGTTTGGGGGAAAGCTGGTAAATGTAAAATAACCACATGATACATAATACGTCAAAATTCAGTTATTCCTCTTTTGGTAATCAGTATTAAAGCTTGTGTTTACTTCAGAAAAATACACAACTATGTTTTTAGTTTACACTGAAATAAAATTAGAATCCATATGGTAATTAGGGCATATCGTTAGTAATTACAAAACAGAGATTCAAATGTTTACATCTAATGTTCCTAATTCCATGGAAGAAATAGTTTATACTAGAATTTTTTACCAGCTAAAATATAGTCATTATCTTAATGAAACTGGTTCTTTTTATTTTTTAAATATGAAATTCTACATAGAATTTGATTAGTCAAGTGTATTGGTTGCAATAAGGCTTCCCTGGTGGCTCAGACAGTAAAGAGTCTGCCCGCAATGTGGGAGACCTGGGTTCAATCCCTAGGCTGGGAAGATCCCCTGGAGGAGGGCATGGCAACCCACTCCAGTATCCTGCCTGGAGAGTCCCCATGGACAGAGGAGCTTGGTGGGCTACAGTCCATGGGGTCGCAAAGAGTCAGACATGACTGGGCCACTAAGCTCATACACATTTATGGCAACAAGATTTAAATAAGCACAAGGGAATTTATGGGGATGAGGGACATGTCCTAAAACTGAACTGCAGTGATAGTTGCAAAACCTTATACATTTAGTAAAATTCACTGAACACTGCACACTCTCTTTTTACTGTGTAAGGGCTTCCCAGGGGGGCACTAGTTGTAAAGAATCTACCTGCCAACGCAGGAGATATAAGAGACGTGGGTTTGATCCCTGGGTCAGGAAGATCCCCTGCAGGGGGAAAAGGTAACCCACTCCAGTATTTTTTCCTGGGAAATTCCATAAACAGAGGAACCTGGCAGGGGGATTGGCCATGGGGTCACAAAGAGTTGGACACAACTGAGCATCTGAGCAAGTTATCACATATTCTTTTTACTGTATGTTAGCTTAGTAAAGCTTTTTTTTTTTAAGATTAAAATTGCTGGGTTTTGGTAAATATATTACAAATTCTTTTCATTTACCTCTCATACTTCAAAATTTTCCTATTTTTACAATAGCACATATTACCTATATAATTGAAAAATAATTTCAAGGCAGTTTAGTTTAACATACACATTTATCTACCGCACATTCTGTGCTTCATCATGATAGAATCTAGAGCTGTACAAAATAAAAAATAACATGTTATCTCTTTCTTAAGAAGCTTACAATGGAGTGAGAGTAGGAAACAATGCAAAAACTACTTATCTACGGCAGAATGAAATTACCTTTCAATCAAGTTGCAAGTAACAGGTGTTAGTCGCTGAAGGAAAGAAACAGTTAATGACTAGCCAAAAGGACAGGGCAAAGGAAGAGTGGTTGGCAAGAGAGTTTTAATGAATCACCTGGAGATTGATGCACATGGTCACATCCTCAACTGGAATAAACAAACGAATATTCATTGGAAAGTAAGGTTAGTAGCAAAAGTAAGCATTCTCCATGCTTACTACACATATTTATCAGTTCAGTTCAGTCACTCAGTCATGTCCGACTGTTTGCGACCCCATGGACCACAGCATGCCAGGTCTCCCTGTCCATCACCAACTCTCAGAGTCTACCCAAACTCATGTCCATTGATGCCATGTCGGTGATGCCATCCAACCATCTCATCCTCTGTCATCCCCTTCTCCCACCTTCAATCTTTCCCAGCATCAGGGTCTTTTCAAATGAGTCAGCTCTTTGCATCAGATGGCCAAAGCACTGGAGTTTCAGCTTCAACATCAGTCCTTCCAATGAACACTCAGGACTGATCTCCTTTAGGATGGACTGGTTGGATCTCCTTGCAGCCCAAGGGACTCTGAAGAGTCTTCTCCAACACATATTTATATCTGCTAGGAAATAAAATTAACTTTGAGAAGATGAAGATTTGATAGCAAGTAGGCACAAAGAGGAAGAATGGACAGGGGAAAGAAAGTTTACTATCCTATGGGAAAGCAAAAATTACATCAGTTTGCACTTTATCATTGAAAAAGAAAACAAAAATAAAAACAAGATTTGTTTCAAAAAATTGCTGTTTCTCTAACCCGGGTGAATGAGACGGGGTAGTTACCTCCCCATATTGCAAGAAGGAGTAAAAAGCCTCCTTTCTTAGAGCAGTTACCTCTCCAGAGATAAGAGAATGGAAGCTAGTCATGCCCAGATTATTCTTTACACATTTACCAATCAGACTTATTATTCCACCTCTCTTGCAGTCAGTAAAATTGTGGAGAAAAATTAGCACCTATACCAAATGAGCTCTTTCCAGCAACAGAATCATCAGCAATATTCTGTCATCACAAGTGGTACATAAAATCATGTGTTATGCTGCTAAAAATGTGGATTCCCAATCCAAACCCTTTGGATTCTGAGAGACTCATGATCTGTATTCAAATATGCATGCACTCCCGTTCCATCCCCAGTCTGCAGAACTTATTACAGTAGGTCTGTAGACCACACTTTTAAGACACAACAACATCTTAGAGGCTTGTGTGTAGGAAGCTAACAAAATAATGAACACTGATACATAAAATCATATTAATTATTTCTTGTTACTGGTACTATCAATCACTAAATTAAGATTCCAGCTGCATACTGGTTTCAAGAATAATAATATATATAGAAGAAATTTTCTTCTTTTGATTTGATGCAAAGAAAAATATAAGGGAGATAGTGAATATACCAGGTACTTAATAATTTCTAACGATTTCTCAGTGATCTAAAATCCATTTCCTGTCAATGTATGACAAGACCCACTGCGGTATTGTAAAGTGATTAGCCTCCAACTAATAAAAATAAATGAAAAATAATAATAATAAAATAAAATCCATTTCCTTAGCTGATTCCCAAAGTTGTATTTGTCAGGATAACTGGCCAAAAAGAAGTATCCATCCCATCAGAGATGACTATAAGGCCTTACAATACCAGTTCTTGTCCCAGGTTTCTTAAATAAATAATATTTTGCCTCTCCCCAGTCTGTCAGCTGTAGGTAAACAACTTCACCCTTCCCTATTCATGCTTAGTCAGACATTCAGTTGACTAAGAGGTTGGAAGATGTGGTTTCCAATAAGGACCACAAGCTTTGATAGCCACCTGTATTTCTTTCTGCAGAGGCTTCCCTGAGAATATTTTCTGGACAGATTTGCATTTAAAATGCCATGATCTGAGTGCTTTGATTAATTGTGGTATCATTTTCCCCATAAACTAGATATGGAAATGTTCGTCTCATTTTAAGAGTGGCCTGTCATGCTCAGAAGAAATTAGCTTGCCCCAAGTGAAAGGCCTTGACACCATTAGCCAGTTCAGATACCACAGGTCATTTTATTAAAGTGGCAGATTTTGGAGGTATTCTTTAAATTTATCATTTATGATAAGCTATTATTTGAAGAAAAAGAGATGGGCCATGTTCTGGCAGAGCTCAACCAGGCTATGGCTCTGTTGGTCAGTCTTTCTGAGTGTTTTTGTGATCAGATTCACCCTTATTCATCTGGGTTTCCATCCAACACCATCACAATTGCCTGTGCTCAGTCTGACTCACTGCAGAGAAAGTGCACCCTGGGGAAATCTCATCTTGACTTTGATGACTATATTTAATCCCAAAGCCCAGGAAGAAACTAAAGCAGAGAAGGATCATGAAGAGCTGCCTGAAAGATGGGTATCACCTGAATGTCCTGTGAGAAAACTTTTTTGCAACAACTTTAATTCAAATATTGTTATAATGATAACAGTATTAGCACTCTGATAACTACAGTTTGGGGTATGCACTATGTGTCAAGCATGGCAGCATGTTATATCCTATTTAAAATCTCTTAATAACTTTGTGGAATGATATTAATATACCCTCTTACAGGTGAAGAAAACTGAGGCTCTCAGTGGTAAAATTATTTGAGGCCATATGGCGATGGTGCTAAGAACCAAGATTGTCTCAATCTAAAGCCCACACTGGTGTGTGTTAATGTATCCTTACATCAATCCACCAGTGCAAGATTAATAGAGTCCAGGAAACTTATGTCAGAAAACCTGAGTTCTTTGTTGAATGACCATCCCATTAAATGCACAGGAGTACCAAGAGTTCACTGGTCCAAAAACATTCCTGTATATTTTACACAAACCTAAGATTCTTTTGAATAACATCAAAATGTCAGGTTGGCATTATGATGACCATTCCATTATACAAACAAAGAAACTGAGATTAAGAAGGAAGATAATTTAGGTCTTAGCTTAGCTGGTAATTAGCACAGCCAGATCTGACACTTACACCTTTTGCTCTAAATGCTTTTTCTACCATACATTAGAAAAATAGGAATATAGAAAAGAGACACATTAAAGACAGTATGTTGGAGAAAGCAGAAAATACTGACCTCTTTCTCTGAGTCATTTCTTTTTCTAACTCAAATGTTGATAAGAAAATGTTTGGACCTTTCAAGAGCATGAACATTTGTGCACGCATACACATAGCTGTGTGAATGTGATAGGTGGGAGATGTAGATAAGCCTCATGCTCCTGCCCAGACCCAAGTCATGGCACATGGGTGTAGAGTCAGAGAAGCTTCATATATTCAGAATGGGGATCAGCCATCTCCCTTTTCATGTCATCTACTTTGGCAGCACTAGAACAGAGTCACCTGACTTGAGAAGGGAGGAAGGGGAAGTAGTCAGAAATAAAGGGGTTTCATATAATTCACTCACCCAAAATTGTGAAAATCTGTTCTTGAGGGTTTTTTCCATTGAAAAACTTTAATAGAACAGACTTTGTACTTTGGCAAATAGAAGATACCATTTTTTTTCTCCCTACAGAGTACTGTTTTGGCCAGGAGAGTGCAAAGTATGAATACAGGAATGCAAAGATGTCAGCCAAGTCAATTATATTTTTAACCCTTATCAAATTTCCTCAAGTAAACTGATTGCCAGAAAAGACCAGTGAGCCATATGGTTATCTTTTTAATTAACTTTTATTGGATTATAGTTGATTTATATGGGTCAAATAGTTATATTTTACTCTTCTAAAGGGGTCAATTTTCAGAATTTATGTTAGGCATATCATGTTGCCCATCATTTCCAATAAAAATTTAGGGATCAGAGTAGAGAAGAAAGACACCAAATATTCTTTTTTCTTGAAAACCAAACTGGAGCTGAGATGGGGGGAAAAAAAAACAAAATTTCAGCTTATCTTTGATGTGGCTAAGAACTGGAGTTCAATGAAGGTCCAGGCAGAGAATAATACTCAAGAGCTGCCTTTTTGCTCCCAACTAGGTTTGAGTCTGAAGACTCAAGAGATAGATGCCCTTAGGTAGCCGAGGTGGGGAGACCAACCTTAGACAAACATCACAACTGGAACACCAGGCACAGAAAGTGTGCTCTTTGCTGCTGACAAGTACACTACAATGCAGAGTTATTGATTCAGCCAATTACATGCAGCTGCATGAATCTTAAGATTCAGAGCTAGAGATTGGCTAAGAGGGAAGAGTAGAAAGAAGCTCACCTCCTTGCATGAGCACACTCATGTTTGTTTTCAGAACCATTGATGAAAAACACCAGAACCTACCAGAAAATATATACAACTAAAGACATAAGGCAGAGAAGGCAATGGCACCCCACTCCAGTGCTCTTGCCTGGAAAATCCCATGGATGGAGGAGCCTGGGAGGCTGTAGTCCATGGGGTCGTGAAGAGTCCTTTGACAAAATTCAACACCCATTCATGATTAAAACTCTCCAGAAAGCAGGAATAGAAGGAACATACCTCAACATAATAAAAGCTATATATGACAAACCCACAGCAAGCATCACCCTCAATGGTGAAAAATTGAAAGCATTTCCCCTGAAATCAGGAACAAGACAAGGGTGCCCACTCTCACCACTACTATTCAACATAGTGTTGGAAGTTTTGGCCACAGCAATCAGAGCAGAAAAAGAAGTAAAAGGAATCCAGATAGGAAAAGAAGTGAAACTCTCGCTGTTTGCAGATGACATGATCCTCTACATAGAAAACCCTAAAGACTCTTCCAGAAAATTACTAGAGCTAATCAATGAATATAGTAAAGTTGCAGGATATAAAATTAACACACAGAAATCCCTTGCATTCCTATATACTAACAATGAAAAAACAGAAAGAGAAATTAAGGAAACAATACCATTCACCATTGAAACAAAAAGAATAAAATACTTAGTAGTATATCTACCTAAAGAAACAAAAGACCTATACATAGAAAACTATAAAACACTGATGAAAGAAATCAAAGAGGACACAAACAGATGGAGAAACGTACCAGGCTCATGGATTGGAAGAATCAATATTGTCAAAATGGCTATTCTACCCAAAGCAATCTATAGATTCAATGCAATCCCTATCAAGCTACCAACGGTATTTTTCACAGAACTAGAACAAATAATTTCACAATTTGTATGGAAATACAAAAAACCTCGAATAGCCAAAATAATCTTGAGAAAGAAGAATGGAACTGGAGGAATCAACCTGCCTGACTTCAGACTATACTACAAAGCCACAGTCATCAAGACAGTATGGTACTGGCACAAAGACAGAAATTTAGATCAATGGAACAGAATAGAAAGCCCAGAGATAAATCCACGAACTTATGGACACCTTATCTTTGACAAAGGAGGCAAGGATATACAATGGAAAAAAGACAACCTCTTTAACAAGTGGTGCTGGGAAAACTGGTCAACCACTTGTAAAAGAATGAAACTAGAACACTTTCTAACACCATACACAAAAATAAACTCAAAATGGATTAAAGATCTAAATGTAAGACCAGAAACTATAAAACTCCTAGAGGAGAACATAGGGAAAACACTCCCCGACATAAACCACAGCAAGATCCTCTATGACCCACCTCCCAGAATATTGGAAATAAAAGCAAAAGTAAACAAATGGGACCTAGTGAAACTTAAAAGCTTTTGCACAACAAAGGAAACTATAAGTAAGGTGAAAAGACAGCCGTCAGATTGGGAGAAAATGATAGCAAACGAAGCAACAGACAAAGGATTAATCTCAAAAATATACAAGCAACTCTTGAAGCTCAATTCCAGAAAAATAAATGACCCAATCAAAAAATGGGCCAAAGAACTAAACAGACATTTCTCCAAAGAAGACATACAGATGGCTAACAAACACATGAAAAGATGCTCAACATCACTCATTATCAGAGAAATGCAAATCAAAACCACAATGAGGTACCATTACACGCCAGTCAGGATGGCTGCTATCCAAAAGTCTACAAGCAATAAATGCTGGAGAGAGTGTGGAGAAAAGGGAACCCTCTTACACTGTTGGTGGGAATGCAAACTAGTACAGCCACTATGGAAAACAGTGTGGAGATTCCTTAAAAAACTGGAAATAGAACTGCCATATGACCCAGCAATCCCACTTCTGGGCATACACACTGAGGAAACCAGATCTGAAAGAGACACGTGCACCCCAATGTTCATCGCAGCACTGTTTATAATAGCCAGGACATGGAAGCAACCTAGATGCCCATCAGCAGATGAATGGATAAGGAAGCTGTGGTACATATACACCATGGAATATTACTCAGCCGTTAAAAAGTATTCATTTGAACCAGTTCTAATGAGATGGATGAAACTGGAGCCCATTATACAGAGTGAAGTAAGCCAGAAAGATAAAGACCATTACAGCATACTAACACATATATATGGAATTTAGAAAGATGGTAACGACAACCCTATATGCAAAACAGAAAAAGAGACACAGAAGTACAGAACAGACTTTTGAACTCTGTGGGAGAAGGTGAGGGTGGGATGTTTCAAAAGAAGAGCATGTGTATTATCTATGGTGAAACAGATCACCAGCCCAGGTGGGATGCACGAGACAAGTGCTCGGGCCTGGTGCACTGGGAAGACCCAGAGGAATAGGGTGGAGAGGGAGGTGGGAGGGGGGATCGGGATGGGGAATATGTGTAAATCTACGGCTGATTCATATCAATGTATGACAAAACCCACTGAAAAAATAAATAAATAAAAGAAAAGAAAAGAAAAAAAAAAAAGAGTCGGACACGACTGAACGACTTCCCTTTCACTTTTCACTTTCATACATTGGAGAAGGAAATAGCAACCCACTCCAGTGTTCTTGCCTGGAGAATCTGAGCGACAGGGGAGCCTGGTGCACTGCCATCTATGGGGTCGCACAGAGTCGCACACGACTGAAGCGACTTAGCAGCAGCAGCAGCAGAGACATACAGAACCACAAAGAGATGGGTAGGAGGATCAGACTTGTGATATAATGAAGTCCCATACTCTCCAGTGGGTAATTCACAAGTGGAGAATAATTATATTACAGAGGTTTTCCCACAGGAGTAAGAGTTCTGAATCCCGCATCAGGTTCCCCAGTCCAGGGTTCCTGCACCAGAAAGACAAGTCCCTAAACATTTGGCTTTGAAGGCCAGCAGGGCTTAATTTCAGAAACCCTGTGGGTCTTGGAGAAACAGACTTCACTCTTAAATAGTGCACACAAAATCTCACACATACCAGGACCCAGGACAAAATCAAGAATTTGATAAGCACCTGGGCCAGACCTACCTGCTGGTCTTGAGGACATTCTCTGGATCTTAGCTCTGTTTATATAGGTAACTTGAGTGCACAGAAGATCCCTAAAAAACCTATATGTTGAACTAACCTATAGACAACTGTTTTCAAATCTAGCACAGAACTATTCTTAGACTGTGACATTCAATAGATTTAAGGTGCAGTGTGCCAACAAGTAGAATCTGCCTGCAATGCAGGAGATATGGGTTCAATCCCTGGCTTGGAAAGATCCCCTGGAGAAGGAAATGACAACCCCCTCCAATATTCTGTCCCAGGAAATCCCAAGGACAGAGGAGCCTGGCAGGCTACAGTGCACGGGGTCACAAAGAGTTGGACATGACTGAGCACACATGTATATGCACGCACGTGGCAACAAGTGGAGTTAGCTTGTTTTGAATGCTGGGTTGATTGCTGGCTGAATAGGCCAATTAACACTCTGTCAACTCCATCCTATATAAGATGGCAATAAAATAGGATCTATTTCATAGTGTTGCCATGAGGGGTAAATGTGATGATGCATTTATGATATTTAGCTAAGTTTTCGACATTTCAGTACTCCATAAATGTCTTATTGTTGTTGTTATTGTTGTTGTTGTCCTCTAACTTGTTATGACCTTACAATGACAAGGAGTGGGAACCATCATCAGTAGCAAACCAGTATCTACCCCGAGTTGCCCAGGCTGAACTCTGTGACTATGGTCAGTTAAAAATCAAATACTCACCTGATCCAACAATCCTACTTCTGGGCATATATTTGGACAAAACTATACTTCAAAAGGAAATGTGCCCCTCTATGTTCATAGCAGCACCATTCTCATTTGTCGAGACATGGAAACATCCTAAATGTCCATCAACAGGTAAACAGAGAAACGTTATTGGTACATAAATATAATGGAACACTATTTGTCCATGAAGAAGAATGAAATAATGCCATTTGCAGCAACATGGATGGACCTAGAGGTTATCAAACTCAGTGAAGTAACTCAGAAAGAAAAAGACAACTATGATATGATATCACTTATATGCGGAATCTAGAATATTAAATATGACACAAATGAACTTTTCTGTGAAACAGGAATAGATTCATAGACATAGAGTATAGACTTGTGGTTGCCAAGGGGAAAGGGCATTAAGGGAGGGATGGATTGGGACTTTGGAATTAGCAGATGCAAATTATTATACACAGAATGGATAAACAAGGTCCCATTGTATAGCACAGGGAACTATATTGAATATACTATGACAAATCATAATGGAAAATAATACGAAAAATAATTATACATATATATATATATATATATATAACTGAATCACTTTGTACGGTAGAAATTTAAAAATTGTAAGTCAACAATACTTCAATAAAATAAATTTGAAAAAATCAAATACTCAAAAGAGCACCTAAACCTATTTTGATGCAATAAAAATCTACAGAAATAGGGCAAAAATAGTATTTAAAATTTTGTAACTAGAAATAAAGGTCACCTCCTGCTGAGTTTTCATTTCCTGCTGTGTGGAGGGGAAGCTGTCCACATACAAGGTCCCTTAGTTAGCCAGAAAATGCATATTAAACTCTCCACCAACAGAAAACAACTGATTCTAGGGACCCTGAACCCGCATATCCCTTAAGAGGCCTTTGGAGGGAGAGGAGACTTGATGAGGATTCTCAGCAGGAAAGGCAAGGGGTCAATGCACCACACAGAACAGGCAGTTGCAGGCTTCCACGGACATGTCCTTAGTATCACAAAATTTCAATGTCCAAATATATACAAGCCTGACAAATGAGGGAGAACCAAATGACCCTTGGGATTATAATATGTGTGAATAAGCCATTGGAATAATTTCTGCAAATAAAGGGCCATAAAACTGCTACTATTCCCACCTTTTTCTAGCAATAATAATGCATCATCTGGCCGAAACAGTTCCTTAAGTACCTTATGTTCTCTGCTGGAACCAAGTCATTAATCCCATTTATAAGCTAATGGGGAAGCCCTGAGTCCAAATTAAGGTCCTGAAGAAACGTACTGGAATTAATGACAAAGGGGAATCATTTTTCTCTACAGCTATAAGGTTGCTTTGCCAAAGAGCACCTTTTTGCTCCTGAACTTTACTTTAAATACTGAATAATCTACCCAGAAATAGTTAATACACTGACATCAATAGTTTCACAAATGGTCAACCCAACATTGCTAGGACCACACAGCAACCCTGGTCCTTTACTGCATCTCCTAGAGTATCCTTATTGCCATCAGCCTGCAAAGACAGTCAGTTTTCATAGAGCGCCGGTGAACTAGGACAAAGACCCCCACACCATGCATGCTTGCCCTTAACTCTGCAAGGTGATGCAGTTTTAGTCTGTGACTTTCTCCACATGAGAAATAGTAGTACATAACAGTCAAAAGTTTTAGTACACTTCAGGGTCAGACAGACCTGGTTTATATCCCAGCTCTATGAGCATCTGAAGTTCCCAGGTCAGTTAACATTACTTAGGCTAGTTTTCCCTGTCTCTAAAGTAAATGAAGTGAATGGAAAGGAAGAAGTACTCTTAAGATTATTTTGACAATTGTTTATTAATATTAGTAGTGAATGACTATAAAGAAGGAAAGGAGAAAGGGAGGGATGAAGGAAGGGTATAAAGAAGGAAGGAAGGGAAGATAGAAGGCAAAAAGAGAGGACTTCATGAAGAGCCACAGTTTTACTCAAGAGACCTGTGAAAGAACAGGTTAGAGGGCCCCTCCCTAGAGCTCAGGGTGCCTCTTCCCAGAATCTGTCCTTGTTCTCTGTCACTGAAGGTTTCAAGAACAGGAAAACTCCTTCTAGGAGCCAGACCTGAGGTCCCTTAGAGCAGCAGTGACAGCTCTTGCTTTCCAATTCAGGTGGTAGGGTATGTGCTGTGAGCACGTTTAAACAAACAGAGGGAGATATCAGTCAGTCAGTTCAGTCAGTCAGTCGTGTCCAACTCTTTGCAATCCCATGGACTGCAGCACACCAGGCCTCCCTGTCCATCACCAACTCCCTAGTTTACTCAGACTCATGTCCATTGAATCAGTGATGCCATCCAACCATCTCATCCTCTGTCATCCCCTTCTCCTCCTGCCTTCAATCTTTCCCAGCATCAGGGTCTTTTCAAATGAGTCAGTTCTTTGCATCAGGTGGCCAAAGTATTGGAGTTTTAGCTTCAGCATCAGTCCTTCCAATGAATATTCAGGACTGATTTCCTTTAGGATGGACTGGTTGGATCTCCTTTCAGTCCAAGGGACTCTCAAGAGTCTTCTCCAACACCATAGTTCAAAAGCATCAATTCTTTGGTGCTCAGCTTCTTTATAGTCCAACTCTCACAACAAAAAGAGGGAGAGATGAATCTATCTTATTGTTGTGCTCCTGAGGGAACATCTCTGCAGAACCACTGCATTCTTACACTGCAGTTATAGTCCTAGTTACAGGGGGAGGTTACAACAAACAGCTAACACAGTTGAGTGACAATCATTTGCCATTCTGCCCACATATAACCTCTAGGGGAAGCACTGCAGGATTCCTTCTCAGCATCAACAGGCAACTGCATTTACAGGCAGCTTCTCTCCTATTTTGTGCCCAAGATTTGACTGCGAGGGCCACACCTTATGCCCAGAGAGACTCTCAGATCTCAGGCTCCTTAAACATAAGATAGGAGGCCTGAGCCCCTACTTTGGAGACACGTGCTTTGGTCTAAGTAGAATGACCATGTGATTTATTGTTCAAGACAATACATTGTTGAGAGTGAAAGAAAACACTGATACTAATTACCAGAGAGACAAGAGGCATAAACTGGAACTGTCCTAAGCAAACAAGAATACAGGATCATTCTAAGTGTCAGACGGGCTGCTGAGTCAGGGAGTGATTCAGGTTAGGTTTCACACCTTGGGAACTCTCTTAAGAAGCAAGAAACCTCTCTGATAGTTAGCCTTCTCCCCCTGAAAAAAGTCTTAATCTTGTTTCCCCTTTCAATAAATAAATAAAAAGAATTATAACATTTTAAAATAAAATATATTAAAACTATTAATAGAAAAAAGAACAAAACAGAAAAGTACAGGAAAAGAGCAAAAAGATTACTGAAAATACTGCATGTGTAGTTGGGGGAAGGAGGGAGTGTATCATTTGGTGGTAATCATATTTTTTCCCACACTTTCATAGTTGAAGAATAAATAAATAAAAGGTTGGGTAGATAGACAAAATAATCTTATGAAGAAAAAATCATACTACACTAGATACTTTTAATAAAAGGAGTTTAATTTTACACAGCACACACACACAAAAAAAGACAGTGAAATGAAACTAAGGAAAATGTTAAACCTCACACAAATACTTCATTACAAGAACGAGGAGCTGCTATATCCAAACTCCCTAGGTCCCCACAACACTGCACATTTAACCCACTTCTGACAAGACTCCAATCCTCTATCAAAACAATGTGGATGAAAGAGAAGTTAGTTTCCAGCTAAAGAAAGAAGGCAGCCTTGGCAACAAACCTGGAGAACACAAAGATAGTCTGTGAGCCTTACAGAAGCCCCTTACAATCCCACAATGGGGTCTTCCACTTCCACCTTTACTCATGTAGTTAGTAAAAGGCTTCGATTCAGAGTAAATACATTGCCTGGAGAGATAGGTCAGTTGTAGTAAAAAGAGAGGACGCCCTAAGGAGTCTGGGATAAAGTCCCTTCATCAGAAAGTTGTCACTGCATCAGAAAGTTGTCACTGGAGCTCTTTGAGCCTTAGGGTTCTGCTTTCTGCAAACAGTTGACATGAGGAACAGTAAGAGAGACAGTGGTGGTGAGGGGGAAAGCATAGCTTTGAAAGTCATGACAGGAAGGTCTGGGTGGGATAGTAGCCCATTTAGTCACTGCCTGAAGAGCACAGAGCAAGTGGATGAACACAGTGGGATAGGTCATTTTCCATGACCTTGGCCATGCTGCCTGTTGCTTAACCTTCCTGTGGCTCAGTTTCCACATGTTTAAAATTAGGATATTAACAGGACCTAACTCATAGGGTCATTGTCAGGATTATGAGACAGCCTACTAAAAAGAGCTCAGCATGTTATCTACTCATCAAAAGTATTAAAAAATACCAGCTAACAAAATAAACTAAAACAAGCAGATTTTCATGATGAGGTCTGGGGAAGTCCAAGCATGGGACACTTACTGGGATGGACAGACTTGAATGGGGTTTGGCAGTAGAGAGACAGGACTGCCCTAGAATACCACTACAGATACTTGAAATGGAAACTAGGGGAAGAGGGAAGCAAATTCCTCCAAGTCAGGTCTTTGCCTAAGCCAGCCGTGCCAAGTTTGGCTCATGTCTAAAATTTGCAATGTGTTTAACCCTGTAAACCTCTACATGTGCTAGAGAAGATTCATCAGTGTGGCTTGGAAATTATGAACCTGCACTTCAAACTCAATCATACACAGATCTGAATGCAAGTTCTGCCTTGGATGAGCTGTGTAAACATGGGCAAGTTACTTAACCTCTCTGAGCCTGAATATTCATCCACCAAATGGTGATAAGCATCTGTTTCATGGAGTTGTGGAGAGGAGTAAATGAAATTAGATGTATGCTATGTCTCTCATAGGGTCTGTTACCAGGGGTAAGTACTCAATAATGGTAATTCCTGTTATTAATATTTCTATTTGTCCCTGTCTTTGAGAAATTTAAGACATTCCCTGGTGGCTCAGACAGTAAAGTGCCTGCCTGCAACACGGGAGACCTGGGTTTGATCCCTGTGTTGGGAAGATTACCTGGAGAAGGAAATGGCAACCCACTCTAGTACTCTTGCCTGGAAAAATCCCATAGACAGAGGAGCCTAGTGGGCTATAGTCCATGGGGTCGCAAAGAGTCGGACACAACTGAGACACTTCACTTTCACTTGAGAAGTTTATAGTATAGCTGTAGGGACAAAGCTAATACAGTATTAGAGGAGCCCACAGTAAATGACAGAAAACCATTAAGCATTATAACTAGTGAAATATTCAATCAATATGTATTTACTGAGCATGTAGTATGTGCCAGGCAGTTTTAGTAGCTGGAGATTTATTAATGAATAAGATTAGCATACTCCAGCTCTTACTATCCAAGGGTACTAGTGACTCACTGAGAGTCCCACTCAGCTTCCCTCCACTGCTGAAACCCAGACCAAAAAGGCTGCATGTGGGGACTTCTGTCTCAGAAATATCCATCTCTCAAACAAGCAGGAAGAAAGGTCACAAAACCAGATGCAGAATGCAAAGGTGTTCACCGTCTGTTTGCAGTCTCTTTCTTAGCTAATATAACCTGCAGAAACTTGAAAGAAGCTCAAAATATCAGAGTCAATAGCTATAATCCTGAGGCCTGATTTGCATCTATGAATATACAGCAACACAAGCCTCTTGCTTGGGATTTCTGCCCTTTGACGAGTGGCGTGGGTGTTTGTGGCTGTATATTGTCCCTTCCCTGAGCAGAGAGCAGTCAGAAAATGCCAGCCTCAGAGCTATAGTGTGGGAGGAGCCACCTCTAATCTTCAGGCCCTGCCGTTTCTCTGCAACTGAATCCCACAGTAGCCTTTCTTGTCGTGGAACTTCTGTTTCAAAACAGAACTTCTGTCAGTTCAGTTTCGAAACAGAACAAATGATACGATGTTTTTATTTCCTCTAGTCCTATTTTTGAGTGATGGGAAGTAAATGATTTGACTGTAAAGCGCTTCTACTAATGACCTTCTTAGACTCAAAAAGCCCCAAGAAAGCAAACACCCACAGAAATACTGTAATCTATGCTGATCTTAAAAGCAGAGCCAAATAGCTTTAATATCACAGATTCAAGAGAGATGGAGTTTAATCTTAGACATTAGCAGCCAGTTCTACTTTCATTGTAAGGATATTTGTTCCATAAGAGGGTTCCTGAAATACAGTTAGAAGAATACTTGCCCTTCTTCTTTGATTTTGGCCATGAAAAGGCTCAGCACCCCAAGCCAGCCTTGCAGACTTGGCACCACCACCATCTCCCTCACCAACTAAGAAATTCTGTCTGGTGCAGCATCAACACGCTGTTGGATTTTGTTAGTAGGACCCCTATGCCTCTTCCTGTGTCAGGGGCACCTTCTTCGGTAGAGGCACATTCTTCTTGGAGGAAAAAGCCAGTCTTTGAGGCCCAGGCTGGATTTGGCCCAGATGAGCACCATCCCAGGAGACAGTTCAGAAGGTTTCTAGGCCTGGATTTCTGAGAGGTGAGGCTTACTTGGACCACTAGGGACAGTGAGAGAGATGGTCAGGACCAAAGGTGGTATCTGGACATGATATCTACTATTTCTTTGGGTGTTCAGAAAGGTATTTCAGAAGAATTCTTACTGACTCCATGGATGTCCTTAAAATTAAAATAGAATTACCTGCTAATGTCAAAGACTTAAGATGCCACTTTATTGCTGTTACCATCTCTAAGGAGACATTATATAACAGTGGTTGTAGAGAAAGGATCTTTGCTCCCAGACAAAACCTGAGGAGGGAAAAGCCATGCCCCAAAGGAGATAGAGTGAGGGAACCAGCATTCCCTGAACATCCACTCTGATCAACAAGGCCCACTGCTGCTTCATAACATATACCTTTAATACGAACAACTGCCCTGTGAATTATTTATAATAATCCTCATTTCATAGATGAAGAAACCAAAACTCACAGAGGTTAAGTCTAAGGTCACAAAAGCAGATGCAGAATGCAAAGCTAGGTCTTCTGATTCTTGCTAGGGTTTTTTTTTTTTCCAACCCACAAGGTACCTCAAAAGATGTACATCCTAGACCCAGCTCTATCAACAACTGGCCACAAGTATGACCTTCTACCCAGCAGAGGGGTGAAAATCAAGGCCAACCTTCACAGGGGAAAGGAGCAATTTTATTACCCATATGGGAAGAAATCTACTTACTCTAGAAGGACCTCAGAGACACCTAAACCTGAGCTGCCTTGGGTTTGGCTGGAGATGTCAGAGAACAGACTCGTCACCTGCAGAGGCATGTCTCTGGAGACCACCTGAATGTAAGGCCCTGTCTCAAGGAGCCTAAAAGTTACATCCTACTTTAGCTGAATTGTTTTAGATGCCTGGGAGCAGGAAAAAGTTCAAGCGGTTTCTGAAGGTCTCTGTCCACCATGGACAAATATGACCAAGCTTTAAGGCAGATGGTGTATCAAAGCAGATACACAAAGTACATCTGGAAGCAGAACTGAGGTCCACAGCTCTTAACGTAAGTCACTTAGACAAGTTACCCAATGTCTCTGTGTTTCTGCAGCCTCTGCTGAAAATGAGCTCTCTTAGATAGGATCTTGTGAGGATCCAATAATAAACAGAGGCCATGCAAGGTATGTGCAACTGCAAGGAGGACAAGACCAAAACTAGAAGGTAAAATGAGACTTTTAAAAAGGATGAAAATGAATATAATGGTTATAAATCCTTTCAGTTTGATTATTTATATACCATGATAACATCCTCTCTGTATATTTTTTTTAATGTGAACATTTATGAAAAGGTCAGAGGCCACGTTTATGGTGAATTTATCTGTAAGTACCCGTGTTTCTCAAGATGCAGTATCAAAATGTCTGAATCAGAAGTCCCTGGGACACTTATTTTAAAATGATTCCTGCATCTCACCCCTGACCTGTTGAATCAAAATCTCTGTGGGTGGAGCCCAGGAACTTGCACTTTGATAAAGTGCCCTAATGGGATTTACACAGGTGGTTGACAGACTCCACTCTGAGGAAACCCTGTAGCAGCACTTCTTAGTTACATGATTCCCCCAGGAGAAGCACGGCCACCACAACGAATGAATGATGTGGTAGGGGCTTATGTTTTTATGTATTTAAATGACGTTAAATAGGCAGTACTGGTGTTTTCTGGTAAACTGAGGCCCCCAGGAAAGCTCGCCATACCAAAGTAGAAGATGCTGATACTTGGAGTGGGATATGAGAGTATTACACCCAATTTACGAAGATGTGGGGAGAAGATTGGAGGATAGGAAAATAATCCAGAGCTTAGTCCTGATGTGAGTCTTCCACATATTCAGATGGGAGGAATCAAGCTTCATAAATTAATCAGATAGCCCAGCATTCAGCCTGGTCAAAGCCTCTGGTTACTGAACGTCTAGAGAGGCAGGCTGGGCCCTGGAAGTGAGAGCTGACCACCTGATACAGAATCTGTGGTCCTAGAGTCCCCAGTCTCTCAGATCTATAATGGAGGCAGCTATATAGGCCTGAATGCCAGGCCTCAGCTCCCTCAATTAGCAGCGGTGTGAATGTGAACACAGATAACTTCTCCAGCTCTCATTCTCCCTCATCTGTAAAACAGTGATAAAAAGAGCACACACCTCCTAGCATTTCTATCAATAATAAGTGAAATGATGCATACAAACTTGCCTAATGTGGTACCTGGCACAGAGTAAAGTCTTGATTAATATATGTTTAATGTAAGAAAATGCAACTTTAGTCATGCATTTGCTCATATATGCAGAACTTGTCAAGTAAGTAACTATAATTTATTGAAGAAATTCCCACAATTTATATAGGGAACATTCATTTAAATTTGGAGCAGACTTAGAAATACATGAAGGAGCAGTCCCTTTCAAACAGCTATCAGGCCTACTCAAAGCTATGCAGTTATAATGAGAGCCCAATAATAATTTATACTGTGTTGCAACTGGTTTTTCCCAATTCTGGTTTTAGGCCCGCTGCCATCTGCTCCCTCAATTCCTGTCTCCTGTGATCCCAACAGGAACACAGGATCGTGTCTCTACCTTGGTTTGATTGAGTTCTCAGACCAGTAAGAAAGGACCTATCCCTATATTCTTGGGGTTGCAGAGACTTCTTTAAATATTCTGACAGCTTCCAACCTCTAATAACAGTCTTAGTGACAGTCCCAAATCACTCCTCATGAGTCCCCATGTGAAGGAAAGTGACACCTCTCCAAGCCACCTAGCAGAAGTCGCTCTGCTGAGCACAGACTTTTCCTAGATGGGCAAATTAAATTATAACTGCTGCTCTGAGACTAAGGAGGAAGTAGGGAAATCAAAACGATGTGATTTGATTTCAGTGTCTTCAAAATATGGTTCAAAGACCATCCATTAGAATCACCTGGAGGATTTTGAGACTCAATGATCTAGTTATTGGAGGTGATTGATGATAAGAATCTCAAGAAAGGAAAGGGGAATAGAAAATATGATCCATAATCCTTATTCCACCACCCAGAGATTTACACATGATTATCTTTGAAGAAGATATCTCTATCAGTTCAATTAAGTGTGTGCTGGATAAACCTGACCCCAAATACACACTCTGACTTACAAACACACACTCTGGAGAGGGGCTTCCCTTTGGAAACCTCTCCTCTTTTGTACTTTTCATCTTCCAAATTGGATTCATGGGCACATTTACTTTCTTGACAGTATTCCTCATCCTCAACTATAAATCTCTTTTCTGGCAGATTGACTTAGATGATGTAGTATGCATGGGAAACAAAGAAAAAAAATCTCTAGACCCTAAACTTACCTCTCTCTTTTTAAATTTTACATCTTCAGGTATTGTGGCTCTCAATCCTATCCATTTATTTAAGGCCATTAAAAGGAAAATGATCAAATATTAAATCCCCAGGCATAATATAAAAAAAAAGAAAGTGGATTACTACTGAGAGTCATTTGTAATATTATAGTGTTCTGGCATACTATAAGTTTTTTAACCATAAGCAAGAGACATTTTGATGTCTTTAATAGAGCTATCTTTATAAACTTTCTTCTCTCTTTCAAAACTGCTGATTTTTTTAAAATCCATGGCTCTCTCATTATTGCACACATCTCTAAATTTTAAAGCCAAGGTTCACCTGAAGGATGCTCAGTTTATTGTGTGGGTACTCAGCTAACGGCAAGCAGAGGCTCTCAAAGACCAAAACATTGCTTTTTGCTCCCTGCAGAAAGCCTTCACCCTATAAAGATCAAAAGGCACTGAGGCGTTCCAACTCCAAGCATTTAGCTCAATAATAATAATCTCTTAGATATACATCATTAGAATTAAGGTCTTTCTGATCACATAAAACCAAACCTCACCCAGGCCATTGTGGAGATGTGAAATTGATGCACTGACAATTTCTCTAAGCTTTAGTTTCTTCATCTATAGGGCATAAGTGACAACAGTACCCACCTCCTAGGGTGGTGGGAATATTAAAAAACACTAGGCTTGAACAAGGCTTAGCAGGGGCCTGGGACACACCATTTGCTTTGTAAACAGTAGTTATGGATGTGTGGATGTCCATGCTCTTGTTCTCCCATCCCTGCCTCTTGTCACTGTGTAAGCAAAGAAATGCCTTTAGCTCTAAATGCAAACCCAATGGAAGCAAGGGTCTCCTGCTGTTTGACTAATGTGGCCTCCTCCTAAAACTCTCCCTCTGGCTCATAACCAGCTTCCCAATGTTCCTGAAGCCTCTTCATCTTACCCCTCCATCCAATGGACAGATGCGTTTGCTTTCTGACTCTTTATTTCTATTACTCTGTGATCCCTATAATAAAAGCCCATTCAGAAAATAATAGTGTTTAAAATTTCCTCACCACACAAAAAGTGTAAGACTGTACAACACAAAGAAACTTCAGAATGACCAGCCTAGGAGTATTGGTCTGTTTGATGAACTAAAGAAAAATTAAACAGTCTTTTCAAATGGCCAAAGGAGCAAAAATCATATCATTGAAGGAAAGGTGTAAGAAATTTGTTTTGGAGATGATGAAAGAAAAGGAAATATGAATATAAAACTGACTACAGCATGTAGATCAATATTTCCATAAAAATATAAACATTTACTACCTATATGATGGTGTGCCTTATACAGGAGCTATAAATATGTCTCTATATAAAAACTTCTCTGATTTCACCTGGAGAGGGCTTATATATTAATTATAATATTGAGTAAATATCACATTTAAAAAAAATACATTGCCATAATAATACCTAATTGTAAAAACCATTGGAAAGGGCTTTTATATATGAGTTAAGACAGCCCACTCTGTACACACATAATAGTACATGAACTATTCCATCAATCACACCCCTTATGAACATAAATATGTCCATGTGGCCTGGGACAAGTTATGTCCAAAAGGCAATGTGAAACACAACTAACAGACTTCAATCACCAGCTTTAGGATGTTCCATGGTTAGTTTCTGAGCTTCTGTGACTTGATTATGACATTAAGTCTTCTCTATCTGCTAATCAATATTACCCAGAAAAAGTCATCTACTTGTGCAGGAAAATGTGTCCCACATCACTTTATTTCTTTTTATTTCTTCTTTATTTCTCTTTATTTCTTCCCTATCACTTTTTTGTCCACTCTGACAAGAAGCTCTTGGATTTGCATGACCCTAAGGAGAGTGGAAATTTAATACACATGCATCTTGGAGAGTTCAAAACACAAAATCAGCATGCACAAGCGCAGTAGTACCTGAAGGCAGAAGCCTAGATGCTGTAGATTTAGCTTCTCAAACTTTTCTGACAGTGTACCCATAGTGGGAGAGAAGAGTAAACTTTTAACTGTGAGGGTAAGAGGGGCAGAGTTCTAAGTACTTTTGAAAGTAAGATATTTCTTTGAATAGTTGTACTTTAAAATTATAAGAATACTATATGAATATAGATTTCTTTTTATGAATATTTGTTTTAATAAAAATACTGCTTTTGATTACTTAATTAAGTCACTTGAATCTTTCCCTGCCCCTAATGTCTTTGAGTAATAGTGAAGTGCAATGAATTTGTTGCAGGATATGTACCAAATCTTGTCACACACTGCTGAATCTCCCCGCACGATTGGTACATTAGTTTGTGATGCACAATATAAAGTGGCTCCTTTACTGAATAGAAGATCATCCAGTAGGACTTGGAAATCCTTTTTATACAGAATCCTTTATAGTGGTATTTGTATATAAGGGCATTTATTTTATACATGAAAGTTCAAAGTTAAAAGCCCCGATGAATTAGGGACATGATTAATAACACTATAAAATGCCTTCCCATATCCCTCAATTTCTCATTTTGTTTCTTTAAATATTATATTCTCTTGGTATATTTGTATGTTTATAGAGTACTAATAGCTTGGGGGAGAGACCTTAGTAAAACAAAATTTTAAGAGGTAAATAATCAGTAGTGATGACTACTCAAAGATGGACAAGAAACATGTTAGAAATGGTCATATTTGTTTGTGGAAAGATACAGCTGGTTATACAGAAATGTCATGTGTACCCACCTTTTGGGAACCGAGTCTGCTGTAAAGTGAGACTCACCCTTCCTGTGAGAGCTTCATTTCATACTGTACAGAATAAGTATTCTCATTCATATTTACAAAACAGTTTTGCAAAGGGAGTGATGAACTACCATGACCAAATATGCCAAATTGCTACTTAGGCTTTTGATTTCTTTGGCCTTCTGCCAAATAGCTAATGCCATACAAGCAAATATATGTGTTCAATGGGACCTTGTGACTCAGTGCACACCCTTCTTTTTGCAAATTTGCTTGAAGTGGTTTTCAAACCTTTTTCTACATTCAGAAGGCTGCAGCTGCTCTGAGTGAAGTCGGAGTTGGGGAGTCCCAAGTCTTTCCTCCTTAACACTCCCGCACCTCTGGCATCCTTTTGCCCCCTCCTATATGGCACCCCACTCCAGTACTCTTGCCTGGAAAATCCCATGGATGGAGGAGCCTGGTAGGCTGCAGTCCATGGGGTGGCTAAGAGTCGGACACGACTGAGCAACTTCACTTTCACTTTTCACTTTCATGCACTGGAGAAGGAAATGGCAACCCACTCCAGTGGGTTGTTGCCTGGAGAATCCCAGGGACAGGGGAACCTGGTGGGCTGCCATCTGTGGGGTCGCACAGAGTCAGACACGACTGAAGTGACTTAGCAGTAGCATAGTCATTTTTTAGGCAATTCAATGAAGCACAGTTTGACTACCACTTCTCAAATATATATTTTCTCAACTGATGTATAAAATGTTTATAACCATGTCATATATCAAAAAATAATAAATGAGCACCATATATCTACCAGCTATCTTAAGAAATAGAGCATTATCAGTGCACTTGAAAACTGCTGTACCCTCATGATAGGAAGGAACTGCACTGAAATTTGTGTTCACTGTCCTCTTGCTCTTTTCAGTTTTAAAAATCACATACGTATGTATGTATATATGTATATATATATTTATTAAAAATATTGTTTATATTTGCATGTTTTTCACTTCATAGGGATGGAATAATACTGTGACTTTCTTTATTCCATTAACAGTATATTTCTGAGATACTTTTATGTCATTGCATGTATTTTATTCATTTTCAGTATTGTATCCCATTGTATGCATATTTTATAATTTAAATTTTTCCTATTGATGAATAAGTGGTTTGTTCTCAGGTTTTGGCATTATAAATCTGCTGTGAAGCATTTTGCTTCTTTATTTACATTTATTTTTAATTGGAGGATAATTGCTTTGCAATATTGTGTTGGTTTCTGACATATATCAACATGAGGCAGGCATGGGTATACCTATGTCTCCTTCCTCTTGAGTTTCCCTCCCTGAAACATTCTTGTAGATGTTTCTTGTACATGTTCAAGAATTTTTCTAGGCTATGTGTGTAGGAGAGGAAGTTACTTGATGATAGAGAATAAGCATATTCAGCTTTTCCAAAGAGTTCATATCAATGTATCCGCAGAGTGTGAAAGTTTTGTTACTCCTCATCTTCACCAATATTTATTAACAGACTTTTAATTTATTATAAATTTGGTTGTAAAATTCATATCATTATGCTTTTATTTTGTGTTTCTCTGATTAAAATTGTAGCTTTAAAAAAAAAACATAAAATCACTCACATATTCACTGTTCTTTTGTTCTAAAGCCATAAATCTCTAGCCCAAATGTGATTTTGTGATTTTTCAATGTTGGTTCTCTTTTAAATCACTTGCTTTCCCTCTAGGGTTTCTTTATTCCAAAAGATGTAGCCACTCACTTCTATTTTACATCTTGCTATCTCTCAGATCATGAGCTAGGATATAACACAGCAAAAATTCAAATCTGTCACTGAAGGGAAAAGAGGTCTGGAGCTTCAACTACATTAGTCTAAAAAGTGTGTGTAGTCGCTCAGTCATGTCCGACTCTTCACGACCCTGTGGACTGTAGCCCACCAGGCTCCTCTGTCCATGGGATTCTCCAGGCAACAATACTGGAGTGGGTTGCCATTTCCTTCTCCAGGGGATCTTCCCGACCCAGGGATTGAACCTGGGTCTCCCGCATCACAGGCAGATGCTTTACCCTCTGAGCCACCAGGGAAGCCTACATTAGTCTAAAGGTAGCCCAAATTCTATTTGTCACTCTAAGGGCTCTGTTACTGCATGTCCCATTTCCTCTGGGTATGCTATTTGTTCACAGTAAATAAAAGGAAATGTCTATGAGTGTCTGTGCTGATCTTCAGAAGCCAAAGCACCAAAGGCAGCATCATCCGTGGGTCCAGCAGCCCTCATGGGTAAAGAGTATGGATTTATAAGTCAGAACCCAGTGGAGGAAAACAGGAAGGCATGTGAGTGCTGAGTAGAGTGATCATGTCACAGTCCTCCATCCTCTTTCTAGTCACTTCAGGAGGACACTACTAATGGTGGTCACCTCAATTGTATGTCTTGTGCTTAGTCATGTCCAACTCTTTGTGACCCTTTGGACTGTAGCCCACCAGGCTCCTCTATCCTAGGGATTTTTCAAGCCCCTCGAAAATCTGCCTGATGGGACAGTGGCACCTCAGTGCCTTTGGCATGGTGTTGCCTTGTATGAGGTATTAAATCAAATTAAAAGAGTCACATTGACCAACTGCTGATTCTTTAATGCTACAACACTCTTAGAGTCCACTTCTTTCCAGGAGCTAGGGTGAGGTCTCCAATATCACTTTCATTAAATAGACTCTCTATCCCAAACACCTAGATATACACATGCACACATCTGGGTTCCAAAGTTCCATGGTGGCAGGGAGCTCTCACAGCAATGAGTATTCTGGCCTCCCAGCATGCCATATAACATCCACAGTAAACTTTGAACCAGAGGTAATGGAGTCTCAGCTTCCCTGACTTGGGATGAAGACAAAATGTCATGCTGTGCCCTGTACACACCTCATGATCTGTCTGCGAGCTCTCAGAACAAAGGTAAGTGAATCTGTTATCTGCCTATGTGGCCCTGGTTTGACAGGTTTCTCCTGGAAAGTGTTCAGTAAGCCTTCAAGCATTAAACTCTCCATTAACCTCTCCTCTCTTGCTGCCCATTTGTGCTACTTATTCACATCTAGAATAAACCTAATTCTTTCTTTTTCCTCACTTAAACTGGCAATGACATCTGGAAAATGAGCAATATCTCTGGGACTGAAATAAAATTTAGTTCACACCTGAATGGAGCATAATTTCTTTCTCCAGAAGATGCATAATTTCACTCTGATAATCTTAGCGTTTGATATTTTGCATCTTTTATCCAAGTATCCAAGTTTTTAACCAGCCTGGACCAGAGAGACACATGACAAGGAAGAAAAGCAAACTGGTTATGGACCTAAGCAGCCATACTGTGCCCAGGGCAGTGCTGGATCCAAGCCCTTGGTTCTGATTCACTCTGTTCCTCATACCCTGGCTCATGAGCACCCAGGACCACAAGCTCTCTGGCACTTAGTTTCTTCTTTTATAAATGTCTTGGTCTTCTAATGGGAAGCACAGATATTTTGTAGGTCTTGTGAAAGGACGGTTAGAAAGAGAACTCACAAATGGTACAGTGCAGGCCATCCAAGCTCTGAGGATCCAAGATACCAGGGAACATGCCAAGGGGTGATTTTAACACTGGGATAAGACTGAATCCTTCCAAGGAAGTCACAGTAGTGATTTCTGGAGAATCAGGGCTCAGTGAACATTACATGGCATCTCCCCAGACCTGTTCTTGAGTACAGGAGACTGTCTTAGGGACAACAAAAATAAATTAGGGAACTTTCAGAAATTTTAATTCTTATGAGAGAAGTAGGGGTGAGGGACTGTGATACATGTGATTGTAACCCAACTCAACCTATAGACTGGGGAACCTGGGCTGCCCAGTAGATTCTAACTGTCTGAGATACAGAATGTCTTGAGCAAAGTTTGTAAAACTGAAAATGTCCAATATACAACTCCAAAGATTATGATTCAATGGAGCAGAAAGGATCCAGGCATCTGTATTTTTATCAAGGTCCATAAATGGTTCTAAAAGATCCTTAGGAGTTGAATTCACTGGACTAGAAGATGATCTCAAAAGAATAACCCTGATATAGATTGCAGGATTTTAAAAAATATTCTACAAAATCATTTCTTTATTTTCAATTGTTGCTTGCATTTTTTGTCTATATTGAATCATTTTCTGTGATCTAGTATCCATATTCAGGGCCCACCCTGCTCACTTTCATCTTTCATCCTCACATCCATTTTTAGAAAGTCCCTTAAAAGAATGAAAGCCCATATCCTAAAGTATGGAAAATCTCTAGAAGAAAGGCAGTTCTTTCCTTCTCTCCTGCCTATTGTGACTTCATTCCTTTCTTCTCTCCTTTCTCATTAGTCTGTGGCTGCCCAGGATTTAACCACTAGTATAAACTCCATAGGCTTCCCTGGAGCTCAGATGGTAAAGAATCTGCCTGTGATGTAAGAGACCCAGGTTTGATCCTTGGGTTGGGAAGATCTCCTAGAGAAGGGAATGGCAACTCACTGCAGTATTCTTGCCTGGAGAACTCCATGGACAGAGGAGCCTGGCAGGTTACAGTGCATGGGGTCACAAGGAGTCAGACATGACAGAACGACTTTCCCATAAACTCCACGTCTCCTATCTGTCAGAGAAGAGACCGTTTAGGTGAGATTGAGGGCAGCAAGAGACAAGAAGGCAACCATGAGGCCAACCCCTCTGTGGGGTTCCACCCTGTCCCTCCCCTCCCCCACAGCCCAACAACAAAGGTTCTGGTCATCACTTCAGCTCTCACATGAAAGTGAAAGTGAAAGTGGTTCAGTCATGTTCGACTCTTTGCAATCCCATAGACTATACAGTCCATGGAATGCTCCAGGCCAGAATACTGGAGTGGGTAGCCTTTGCTTTCTCCAAGCGATCTTTCCAACCATGGATCGAACCCAGGTCTCCCATATTGCAGGCAGATTCTTTACCAGCTGAGCCACAAGGGAAGCCTACTTCAGTATTGGGTAGGCTATCCCTTCTCCAGGGGATCTTCCTGACCCAGGAATTGAACCAGGGTCTCCTGCATTGCAAGTGGATTCTTTACCAACTGAGTTATCAGGGAAAGCATCACATGGAAATGCCCAAAACAGAATAGATTCTAATTTTCCTCTGAAACTGAGAAGCATTCAGTCCTCCCTAAATTCAAGAGCTCTCCATTGGCACTTATTTACATCATTCTCTAGCCTTACAGGGACTACGTGAAAATAAGGGAAAGTGAAGTGTATAAAATAGGGCCATCACATCCCACCAGTGTCTCACTAGCAGTGTAAAAGTTTAAACACCCTTTAAACAACCAGAGGTAACTGGAAAGATAAACCTTTCTGATTCAGTAATTGGTCCTGGTGTGCACATGACCCAGGCAGGGTCCATAAGAGTCCCTTAGTTGGATTGACATGGATTCTGGGTGGCAAATAGTTGTACTGTTCCACTGAAATAATAAACTTGTAAGTCTATATATTCTAGGCATCACCTCACTGCATAGTAGGAAGGCTTCTCAAGAAGGAAACCACCTTATAAGGATGAAAATTCAAGAGATGAAGAAAGATAAGAACCTAAAGGCATCATCTAAAATAGCCTCTGCCTGAAGACAAATATACCCATTGGACTTCTCAGTTATGACAGCCAAAACTAAAAATGACAGCCTTCCATTGCTGGCCCTAAATCTAGTCAATTTGTTATAAAATCATATCTGTACTACCTCTCAAATGCCTCTTGACTCATATTACTCTCCATTCTAACTTCCAAAGCCTTAGTTCAGGTCTGTATCCTACCTGGCCAGACTCTTTCAACAACCTCCCTCCTGCCCATCTAGTTCCTTCTTTCTTCTCCCAGGGTATCCTTCATCCTGTCACCAGTGTTACCTTCTAAAACCCAAATTAAATCATTAATTTCCCTCAGAAATACTTAGGGTTCATATCTTTTGACAAAGGTTATAATTTTATCTCTTTCTGGCAGCAAGGATCTTCTAATTTTTTTCAAAGCAAATGTGTAGACCTTCAATGTTTAAAAGTGAACTATTATGTAAATCTCAGGACATAAAACTGAATGTAGAAAAAGAGAAAGGAGAAGGCAATAGAAAAGAGCAATAAAACTGCATTCACTCAACCTCCCCATTTCCCAGATAGTGAGCTCAAATATACCTCTAAAATTCTGTGGTTCTCTAAAGAATAAAATTTCAAAACATAGCAATCCCACTTCTGGGCATACACACTGAGGAAACCAGATCTGAAAGAGACACGTGCACCCCAATGTTCATCGCAGCACTGTTTATAATAGCCAGGACATGGAAGCAACCTAGATGCCCATCAGCAGATGAATGGATAAGGAAGCTGTGGTACATATACACCATGGAATATTACTCAGCCATTAAAAAGAATTCATTTGAACCAGTCCTAATGAGATGGATGAAGCTGGAGCCCATTATACAGAGTGAAGTAAGCCAGAAAGATAAAGAACATTACAGCATACTAACACATATATATGGAATTTAGAAAGGTGATAACGATAACCCTATATGCAAAACAGAAAAAGAGACACAGAAATACAGAACAGACTTTTGAACTCTGTGGGAGAATGTGAGGGTGGGATATTTCAAAAGAACAGCATGTATACTATCTATGGTGAAACAGATCACCAGCCCAGGTGGGATGCATGAGACAAGTGCTCCGGCCTGGTGCACTGGGAAGACCCAGAGGAATCGGGTGGAGAGGGAGGTGGGAGGGGGGATCGGGATTGGGAATACATGTAAATCCATGGCTGATTCATATCAATGTATGACAAAACCCACTGGAAAAAAAAAAAAAGGGAAAAGAAAAAAAAAAACAAACAAATAAATATTTTAAACTTTGCAAACAAAAAAATCTAACATACTCTTTACCCCAAAGCTTTCCCAAATCACACATATGTACCTTCTCAGCTTAATTGACCATATTTTAAATTGACTGTCATTGATCTTTCCTTCAGTTCAGTTCAGTCGCTCAGTCGTGTCTGACTCTTGGCGACGCCATGGACTGCAGCACGCCAGGCCTCCCTATCCATCACCAACTCCCAGAGTCCAACCAAACCCATGTCCATCGAGTCAGTGATGCCATCCAACCATCTCATCCTCTGTCATCCTCTTCTCCTTCTGCCTTCAATCTTTCCCACCATCAGGGTCTTTTCAAACAAGTCAGCTCTTCACATCAGGTGGCCAAAGTATTGGAGTTTCAGCTTCAACATCAGTTCTTCCAATGAACACCCAGAACTGATCTCCTTTAGGATGGACAGGTTGGATCTCCTTACAGTCCAAGGGACTCTCAAGAGTCTTCTCCAACACCACAGTTCAAAAGCATCAATTCTTTGGTGCTCAGCTTTCTTTATAGTCCAACTCTCACATCCATATATGACTACTAGAAATACCATAGCCTTGACTAGATGGACCTTTCTTGGCAAAGTAATGTCTCTGCTTTTTAATATGCTGTCTAGGTTGGTCATAACTTTTCTTCCAAGGAGTAAGTGTCTTTTAATTTCATGGCTGCAATCACCATCTACAGTGATTTTTGAGCCCAGAATAATAAAGTGAGCCACTGTTTCCACTGTTTCCCCATGTATTTGCCATGAAGTGATGGGACCGAATGCCATGATCTTAGTTTTCTGAATGTTGAGCTTTAAGCCAACATTTAAGCCAACATCCTCTTTCACTTTCATCAAGAGGCTCTTTAATGCTTCTTCACTTTCTGCCATAAGGGTGGTGTCATCTGCATATCTGAGGTTATTGATGTTTCTCCCTTAGGAGTGCCATATTGGCACAATGGCTACTAGACTCAGGCCCCAGGTAGTTGCTGTGCACCTGAAGAACTTCTACTCCAGAAAGAGAGACGACTAAAGCCAAAACAGGAAATGAATACCAAAATTCAACCTGGGAAGGAAGGGGCAAAAAATAAGCCTCTAAACTGAAAGAGCAAATCAGAACGGAAACTGAATAAATGTGATGGAGAACATATCTGGATAGCCAACAATGAGATCTCTGTACCAGGAAATTGAACTCCAGTTTGAGAGCTCACTTCTTGATCACAACCTTCTGCAGAATCCTTCCTCTTATGATGCTTTCTTAAGATAGCCAAATATAACAAACTATACCAGACACCATAACCTGTTCCCAAATATACTCCAAGTTCTTAACCAATGAAAGTTCATTGTGCATCCATAGAGATGTTATTGCCTCTGCCTAAAATTTTATACCTCTTTCTCAGTAAATTCCCAGTCATTAAGATCTATTTACAAGGTAAATGCTTCCTGAATTCTTCAGGCAACTATAGGTTTCCTCCTTTCTGAATATTGTACGCAAATTTCTTAACATTCATCCATTGTTATTGTGATTACTATAATGTGCCCTTTCTCTTGATCTAAAGGCCTTTAGCAGTGCTGACAAGGACTCCTGGCAGCAAGTGTTGCCACAAAATGTCCTTAGTAAAGGAAAGCAGAACCAGACTGCTGGGCTGAGGCAAGGGACAAAGGACTTAAGAAGTACTGGGAACTTCAGGATGTGATTCCACATCTTAGTTGTGTAAACTCATTTTTATCTGGGTGGGATAAAAAGATAATATCTAGGGTGAATTTAAGGAGAATTGTTATTCATAAGCTTTTCAGCAGACTCACCAGGTTTTCACTCACCAAGAAATCTTGATGTTTAAAGAGGTCTGCTTCTCATTAGCCTCATCTCTTAGGCTGCTCCTCACATATTTCTCTTTGGAAAGGCAAGTCTGCTCCATTTGACCAATTTCTTGATTGTCCTGTTGGGGCATCATTCATGCCAAGCAAAAGAGACCACAGCCTCATATAACAGCTTCTCAGAACCAGGTTTTTCTTTGCCCAGAATGTAATATAAAGGCCTCCAAAGAGCTACCTATATGATTCAGCAGGAGAAATACTGGCCTTTGACTTTATTTTTTTGCTATCAAGATGTCTAATGATAAGATTCCTTGAAGATGAAATAAATACCAATGAAATAATCTGAGTGCACATTTTCAGTTAAAGAGTGAAAATTATTTTGAGTCAATTCTTCTCTTATTTATATTGATACGTGGGTCTCCATTTTCATTTTCTTAAGTGCAAAATTTAACATAGATTAGAAATTCATTGCTGAAAGATGGTTCTAGGAGGCATGCTAAGTAGGCCCACAATTGTTTTTTTTTACATGACAGCTCATTTTTATTTATTTGCTTACTGATGCTTCTCAATTAGCATACTAGGTCCTAGGTACAGTTTGCTTACTCCCCAAAGCCTCAGATCTTAGGTGATGGTGGAACCAGAACAATAAACCATTCTTAGTTACTCAGCTAGGCACAGCAGCACTCAACCTTCAATAGTGTCAAATCAGTGAGTGGAAATGTAGAAAAGTTCAACACAACTTGTGTTACCAGTGGTAATGCAAACAAGCAAGCTGGGAAGCATCCTTCAATTATGAATGTTCAACTCTGAAGACACCTTATAGGGAGAGATTGACTGTGGGGTCAAAGAAGGTCCATGACTTGAAGCATCATATCTCAGTCCCTTGCTCCTTTTACTAGTGAATAACAAAGATAAAAAGAACAAAAAGAGTTATAAAGTTCAGGAGTTTTTTTCCTTTTGTATAAAATGTCTGAGTACATAAAATGGAAAGAGCTGCAATGTCAGATACCTCTGAGAACTGACGAATCAAAAAACTGAGAAACCATGTTTGAAAAACTATTATATCCTCTAAATTGTACTTATGACCAGGGGGATCCAGGACGCTATTTTCAACTAATACAAAGTCTAGCTGATATGACAAGACTAATCTGCATGAAAATATCAGAACTGAGAGTTTGCTGCAATAAATAGAGAACAGACTGAACTTATCAAAAAAGATGCGGCAGCTGGCAGGGCTGTTGATAACTGACAAAATCCTGCAAAATGGTTCAATAAATCATCTTGTTTGAAGGGTATTTCATAAAATACAAAAAGGCTTGCATCCTGTTAGAGGCCCCATGTTTCATACAGAAGATCTACAATATAGCAACCTGAATTAGACTTGATATGAGCAAGAAATTAAGCTGTCACAGTGTATTTGTTTCTGCAGCAGAGTCCAGTCTATTCTGATTGCTGAAAACACTACTTTTCTGGTTGTTTTTCTTTTAAGCACAAATCTCAGGCTTAATCCTAATTCTACTGGTTTGAGTCATGTACTTACTACAGAATCATTCCCCAAGAGGACCAACATAGGAAAAACTGATGGGTTGCATTACACATTCCATGGCCTTAGTGATACTTTCATAAATAAATTATTATATAATGCTGCCAAATTCCTGGATTATTTGGTATAAGATATGTCCACAGTCTGTCAGTGGCTGCAAGAATAACCATTCTAAAAACAAGAGTTTGTTCTCTTGCTAACATAGAATCACTGAATATTTTGTAGTTCAGTAGCCACAGTGCAGTTCAGTTCAGTCACTCAGTCGTGTCCGACTCTTTGCGACCCCATGAATCGCAGCACGCCAGGCCTCCCTGTCCATCACCAACTCCCGGAGTTTACACAAACTCATGTCTATCGAGTCGGTGATGCCATCCAGCCATCTCATCCTCTGTCGTCCCCTTCTCCTCCTGCACTCAATCTTTCCCAGCATCAGGGTCTTTTCCAATGAGTCAACTCTTCACATGAGGTGGCCAAAGTACTGGAGTTTCATCTTCAACATCAGTCCTTCCAATGAACACCCAGGACTGATCTCCTTTAGGATGGACTGGTTGGATCTCCTTGCAGTCCAAGGGACTCTCAAGAGTCTTCTCCAACACCACAGTTCAAAAGCATCAATTCTTTGGTGCTCAGCTTTCTTTATAGTCCAACTCTCACAACCATACATGACCACTGGAGAAACCATAGCCTTGACTAGACAGACCTTTGTTGGCAAAGTAATGTCTCTGCTTTTTAATATGCTGTCTAGGTTGGTCATAACTTTCCTTCCAAGAAGTAAGCATCTTTTTATTTCATGGCTGCAATCACCATCTGCAGTGATTTTGGAGCCCAAAAAAGTAAAGTCTGACACTGCTTCCACTGTTTCCCATCTATTTCCCATGAAGTGATGGGACCAGATGCCATGATCTTAGTTTTCTGAATGTTGAGCTTTAAGCCAACTTTTTCACTCTCCTCTTTCACTTTCATCAAGAGGCTTTTTAATTCCTCTTTACTTTCTGCCATAAGGGTGTTGTCATCTACATATCTGAGGTTATTGATATTTCTCCCGGCAATCTTGATTCCAGCTTGTGCTTCTTCCAGCCCAGCGTTTCTCATGATGTACTCTGCATATAAGCTAAATAAACAGGGTGACAATATACAGCCTTGACGTACTCCTTTTCCTATTTGGAACCAGTCTGTTGGTCCATGTCCAGATCTAACTGTTGCTTCCTGACCTGCACATAGGTTTCTCAAGAGGTGGGTCAGTAGCCACATATTCCTTCAAAATTTTTTTCTCCCTCACACCACCTTTCAGGACTGGGAGTTAGCACTATTCAATTCAGTGCAGTGCTCAGTGGCTAAGTCAAGTCCAACTCTTTGCAACCCCATGGACTGTAGCCTGCCAGGCTCCTCTGCCCTTGGAATTTTCCAGTCAGGAGTACTGGAGTGGGTTGCCATTTCCTATTCCAAGGGATCTTCCCAACCCAGGGATTTAATTCACATCTCTTGCATCTCCTACATTGGCAGTTGGATTCTTTAGCACTATCGCCACCTGGGAAGTCCATTAATCCCATATGAGGGCCAATATTCATTTTAAAAAAAATTTTTTTTTCCTCTCTCTTAGTAAATAGAGCAAGAAATGTGCCTATTCTGAAGCCACAAAGAAAACATATACTAAGTATTTCACAATGATATTAGAGAGATCTTTAAAAGCATATTGTTTCTCTCATTTTGAAATTTCACATTTCTTAGAAAATTTCTGCTTTCACAATTGGGCGTAATCTTAAAGACCAGCTCCTGTCATTCCTCCAGTTCTTCCAATTGCCTGCAGCCACATTTTCTTTATGATTTATATTTTATGGAATGGGGACTTTTATGGTGCCCTAAATAATACATGTATACATATATATGAGACCTGGAAGGTAGATATGAAGAATTGTATGCCCTGACTAGTGCTACAGATGATAAGATAGTACTGAAATTGCTCATGTTCACAACAAAATTAAATATATATACTTAATCTTAAGAGTCTTTTTCAGATTCCTTTCCATTATTGTTATTATCAGATATTGAATATAATACCCCATGATATACAATAGGTTCTTGTTCATCTTCATATATAGTAGTCGTGGGGCTTCCCTGGCAGCTCAGAGGATAAAGCATCTGCCTGCAACGCAGGAGACCTGGGTTCGATCCCCAGGTCGGGAAAACTCCCTGGAGAAGGAAATGGCAACCCGCTCCAGTACTCTAGCCTGGAAAATGCCGTGGATGGAAGAGCCCGGTAGGCTACAGTCAATGAGATCAAAGAGTTGTACACGACTGAGCAGCTTCACTTTTCTCATAGTAGTGTGTGTATGTTAATCCCAAATTCCTAATTTATCTCTCCCCACCATCCAGCCCCTGCTACCCTCTTCATTAACTACATTTGTTTTCTATGTCTGTGAGTCTATTTCTTATTTTATAAATAAGTTCATTTGTATCACTGTTTTAGATTCCATATGTAAGTGATATCATATGATATTTGTCTTTGTCAGACTTACTTCACTAAGTATAGTACTCTCTAGGTTCATCCATAATGCTGCAAATGGCATTATTTCATTTTTTTATGACTGAGTAATATTTTATTGTGTTCATGTACCACATTTTCTTTATACACTCCTCTGTCAATGGACATTTAGGTTGCTTCTGTGTCTTGGCTATTGTAAATAGTGCTGCTATGAACATTAGGGTTGGATTGTTTCCTTAATTTCTCTGACATTTCATTATTAGTGTATCGAGATACAACATATTTCTGTATATTAATTTTATATGCAGCAACTTTACCAAATTTGTTGATGAGTTCTAGTTGTTTTCTGGTAGCATATTTAGGATTTTCTATGTATAGCATCATGTCATCTGCAAACAATGACAGTTTCACTTCTTTTCCAATTTGGATTTCTTTTATTTCTTTTTCTTCTCTAGCTACTGTGGCTAGGACTTCCAAAACTATATTGAATAATAGTGGAAAGGGTGGGCATCCTTGTCTTACCCTTGATCTTTGAGGAATTGCTTTCAGTTTTACGCTGCTAGTTTTCAGCTAACACTAATGATGTTAGCTATGGGTTTGTCATATATGGCCTTTATTACGTTAAAGTATGTTCCCTCTACACCCACACTCTGAAGAGTTTTTATCATAAATGGATATTGAATTTTATCAAAAGCTTTTTCTACATCTGTTGATTATGTGGTTTTTATTTTTCAATTTGTTAATGGGGTATATCATATTGATTTATGGATACTGAAAAATTCTTGCATCTCTTGAGTAAATCCCATCTGGTGATGGTGTATGATCCTTTTAACGTGCGGTTGGAATTGGTTTGCTAGCATTTTGTTGAGAATTCAACCAATTCTTAATACATTCATATGAATTTCCACCCCCATAAAGTTTTTGAGTACCTCCTTTTTTTCTGTTTCAACAAGATGTTCCAGGCTTGTTTTCTACTCCCTGCCTCAAACCCATAATAAGCCATTCCAAAGAGACATAATTTATTTTAATGAGGAATAATATATAGAAATAAATATCTAGGTACCACAGAGACTAAGTACTCAACAGTATTATTTAATGTTATATAGTAAAAATTTAAGATGTATTTCTTTTTTGCTTCAAGTAACCAATAAAATAATACTATTAAATAAATTAGGGAAAGTTATAAAAGAGATAAAGTGGATTACTAAAATAATGATCAACATAAAAGAAGTTAGGAAAGAAAGATCAAATAACCAATGAGACAAACAAAAAACTAATAGCAAGATGGTGCAATTAACTCCAAATATGTTTTAAGTACAAATGAAACAGTCAAATTTAAAGACAGAGATTGTCAGGCTAGTATTAATCAGATCCAACTCTACTACTTATAAGAAATATACTTTAATATAAAGATAGACAGGTTGAAAGAAATATGATAGGATAAATTTTACCATATAAACACTACATGAAATATTCTATCTCCACTAATATCAGCAAACTAGACTCTAAGGTAAGAAATATTACAAGAGATGAACAAGAATATTTATTGTTGAAAGAGAATTTGATAAATATTATCATGCATTTACTACAAAAGCTTTCAACACACTAAAATAAGGTAGGAATATTTAACCTGATAAAGAGTATCTACAACAGACTTATAATTAACATCATACTCAAAGGTAAAGTTGCTATCATTTTCCCTTAATGTCTGGGATAAGACGAAGTTGTCCATTATAATCACTACCATTCAATATTTTATTGAAACTTTTAGCCTGTGCAATAAAGCAAGATAAAAAAAAATGAGCATAAGAATTAGGAGAGAAGTAACATAGTCTTTATCACAGAGGACATGATGCTGGAGGTAGAAAATCTAAAATAAATGAATTTAGAAAGGAGCTAGATAAAACATTAATATTCCATGATCAATTTCTTTACCCTTAGGGCTTTTTCTTGGATCTCCAGTGAATACTTAGGGTGTTAACAAGGCCTCTTCCCTCTGGCTAGGCTCAGCGTCAAATAGCTATCAGCACTGTATTGTCTCTGAAATCACATTGCAATAAACAACTGAAAATTAAATTAGAAAAGCAAGATGACAGCATCAAAAACTGTTAGTATATCTAACAACGAATCTAACAAAAGATGTGAAAGGCCATAGCACACACAAAAAAAGTTACTATAAATTATTGCTTAGAGAAATTTTAAAGCATCTAGATAGAATGAGATTCCAAGTTCATGGATTTCTGGACATGATACCATTAAGTTATCAATGCATCCCAATTTCACATCAATCTCTAAAAGAAAAGCAACTGCAACAACAAAATCTTAGCTTTTTTAAAAATTGGAAATCTAGTCTAAAATGTACTTAGAAATGCAATGGATCTCAAAGAAAGATGTTACTTTGGCAAGCTGCTGAGCATGAGGGATGACAGACAAAAGAGAGAGTTCCAAGCTTCTAGGAATCAAAGGAGGCTTGGTCAGCTTCATGTGATCAAAGAGGGTCAACAATTCAAGTAAAGATTTCCAGCATCAAAATGGACCAGAAAGAATGTCCTCATGCCTCAGATTGCCCTGTATAAAGATTCAAGAAGCCTTGTCTCCTATGGGAATAGTTCGATAAAGTCTTGACTCTCAAGACTTGGCTAGCATGCTGGGTCTATTTATCAGCACACAGTTAACCTAGCCTTTCCTCCAAATTATATTGCAAGAGGCTAAACCCACTCTCATACTTCAAACTCATCACCTGCACCAAAATTAAAATTACTGCATCATAACAAGGTATCATAAGTCTATTTATATCCTAGGACCTACAATTTTCAACTAATTTATTAGGCGACAGTTTAGTGAGAAAATAAAACCTCTTTACAAGGTGGCATTTGTTTGATGAAGTACCTACAAAAATGTACCATTCTGAGACACCAAATAAGATAATGAGAAAATGCATGTGACTTTATTATTTAGCACAATGACTTATAAATACTTATGTTAACTCCTAGTATTGTCAATATAATTTTGATTATGATTACTCCCATATGATATTGTGTTTCTTTCTTTAGCTGAAGCTAAGGAGCTTCCCCTGATGGCTCAGCGAGTAAAGAATCCACCTGCAATACAGGAGGCACAGGAGACATGAGTTCAATCCCTGGGTCAGAAAGATCCCCTGGAGAAGAAATGGCAACCCACTTCAGTATTCTTGTCTGAAAAATCTCATGGACATAGGAGCCTGGCAGGCCACAGTCCAAAGGTCACAAAGAATTGGACATGACTGAGTGACTAAACACAACAAGCCAGAGCAATATTTAGATTTATTCAAATATAATGATCATAATGCTTTTTAAAGTGAGACTCATTATAAAACTTTAAAAATATGATTCAACTTGCATTGTGGTTATTCAAGAAATAACCTTGCTGTGTCAAGTACACTTATAAATGAATTGTAGGAGTTTTAAACTACAGTGTCAGATGAGGCATGCCTAGTACCTAGATTTCACAAACCAATTTGGAATCAGCACATTGAAGAATGCACAGGTGTCAAGCATGATTTTTATTCCAAAGAGCAATCAACCTCTGCCACTACAGGGCTACACTTCTCAGTCTCCAAAACCAGCCCTGCTCTTGTTCTTAAGAGATCCTTGGAAAATATTTCAGAGGCACTTGTCAGGTGGCAGCTCTTGGTGAGGTATGTTTAAAGGAGAAAGGCAGAAGTTCTCTATGGAGTATTTATTGAAGAAATCGCTCAGTCCTTCTCCTGGATATCAGCAACAACAAATTTTGGCTATGACAAGCCAACTCTTAAGTTCTTCATTCCCTTTTAACTCAGTCTTTCAATTTCAACAATGAAGACATGACAGCCAGTACCTTTCTCCTAGCTCAGTCACCCATAAGCAGGTATTCACTTATAAAAAGCTTTGACATTTATGCAGTTAAAAAAAAAAAAAAGCTTTGACAAAGATTCTTTGCTTGACCAGACTTTTACAGACACATCTATATACTCATAAAATTCTGTTTTAGCAATAATCTTGCTAAGTTAGTTTAGTAAGAGTCCCTAATCCTCTCTGTCTGATCATGCTTGATATCTAATTAGGTACATCATCTTCCAACATCCCCCAGGTGATATCTGATCATACTGTCTCTCTTCAGCCAGAATCCTATTAGATCCCTTTAGCCAGAATTCTCTCCTTACCCTTGGTATTTCCTTTTAGCAACTTTCCATTCACTAACCCTCACCTTACCCCTTGGCTATAAATTCCCATCTGCGCATGCTATATTTGGACATAAGCTGGTTCTATATTGAGGTCTCATTTCCCCATTTGCAGATGTCCTGAATAAAATCTGTTTTTACCACTTTACTATTCACTTCTGGTTTTGTTTTGTTTTGTTTGGCTTCCCTGATAGCTCAGTTGGTAAAAATCCACCTACAATGCAGGAGACCCCCAGTTTGATTCCTAGGTTGGGAAGATCTGCTGGAGAAGGAATAGGCTACCCACTCCAGTAATCTTGGGCTTCCCTGGTGGCTCAGCTGGTAAAGAATCCGCCTGCAATGTGGGAGACCTGGGTTTGATCCCTGGGTTGGGAAGATCCCCTGGAGAAGGGAAAGGCTACCCACTCCAGTATTCTGGCCTGGAGAATTCCATGGACTTTCACTTCCACTTTCTGGTTTTTCTTTGAGAGCCTTCTATGAAGGTCACTAGAAATCACTGAATGCCTAGTTGTAGTTGTGTTAGTCACTCAGTTGTGCCCAAATCTTTGCAACCCCAAAGAATATAGCCCACCAGGCTCCCCTGTCCGTGGGATTCTCCAGGCAAGAATACTGGAGTGGATTGCCATTTCCTTCTCCAGGGGATCTTACTGACCCAGGGATCAAAGAATCTCATTTCTTTTTTTCTCTGTGACTGCCCCTTCCTGAGTTCCTTCCCTCCACCCTACTCACCAACTCACACGGCTCAGAATTCAGCCCAACCAGCTTACCCATTTATTCACTAGGGGTGACTTCCCCTCTTCATCATTAAATTCAGCAGGAGCCCTATTTTACAATTATCTCCCTATCACCAAGTCACAGGTCTGAATTTCTTTTGAAAGAGAAGGAGAAAACACTATACTCTGAGAAAGCACAAATCTCCTTGCTCTTTAACTAACAAGCAAGGTCTTAATTTTTATTCCTGAATTCTTTTCCCATTTGATGTTTTTAATTTTCAGCCTCAGAATGGTTAAATCCCTATTCAGAAACAATGTTTAGCTCTCATTCAAACATTTCAATTATAGGCCTCCCTTTTCATTCTACTTACAACAAAAGAAATTTCTGCCTTTCACCAGAGGCAGCTTCCTCTAAGAGAACAACTTACTTTGCTTCTTAAGAGCCCGACTGGATGAATAACATATTTGCACAACACGGTTCATACCAGCTTTCATGATATTTTAAGATTCCCACTCCTCTTAGAGCTAACTAAATCCCACCAGAGTAAAGTGAGGATGGTCCCAGGAAAACTCAAGCCCTCATTTTGACTGTAAAGTATATATTCCTGACAGAATGAACAACACTGTCTGTTATTTCACAAATATTTAAAGACAAGAAGTGAGAGTGAACAAATGGGGAAGAAATTGAAGAGGAAAAAAAACATATTTATTATCCATATTCTATTTATATTTCCCTTACTAATGCTTTGGTTATTTGTCTAAAACTTAAGTCTTTTATTTCTATGGTAATTTGAGAGAACAGTGAATGATAATATACTAGGTTTTTGTAGCTATCTTGAGTGATTCAATAAAAACAGGAAAGGGGTGACCTTGCTTAAGCTAGCCGTTGCAGATGTATTTCATAGGGTAACTGTAAACAGAAAAGCTGAAGAAGTCCCTCATTTTTCTCTAAGCCCTTCCAAGGTTTCTATTTCTAGCTGAGTGTCCACTGGAAAAATACCAAGTCTTCTGTTTTCTACTATAGCAGAAGCACTAAAGACAAGTGATGTGTGGTAAGCTATTACCGTGATACAGGGAAGGAATCTTGTCTCACCTTGGGTCATGCTTTGTTACAGGGACACCCAAAGAATGTTCCAATGCACAAAGCCCTTTCAGAGTTTACTTCTGTTTTATATCACACATTTGCTATACTATAAATGACTCCTTCAGGAGGTTGCTGGATCAAGAGACAAAGCTAAGTAATAAACTCCACTTAAGTACAGAATTGCCACTCACCTCCAACAACAGAAGCTTTCTTCATCAAAAGACCATTCCTCTCTTAGGGTTCTCTCTCAGGCCCTGCTTCAGGCCCTAAGCAGATAAACTCATGACAGGGCATGCCATATGGCTTTCACTCACAAATAAACTTGTGCCATCCCCAGCTCTCTACTTCAGCATCCCCACTCAAAACTATAAAATGAAAACCGCAATTGTATTTTCCTTGCTATTGTTTTATTCAATTAACTCTATCTTTGCTATCTTAATTCTGAGACTAGTTAGCTCATTTAATCGCCATGGGACAGTAATGATATTAAAGCCTTGAATTCACTTGTCAAATGGTTCAGCCCAGTCAGGCCATAGCCCCTTGGCCTAGGTAATAACAATAATCCAGCCACAGTATTAAAGTGTACCCAAAAAGACTTCCTTGAACAGTTCCAAGGATACCTGACTTTTTTCATGGAAGCCTAGTCATGCCATCTGGAGGCATCACTGCCTCTGCCTTTAAAGAGTTTGAAATTCTTTTGGGAGGACAAATTTTCACTCATGAGAAAATAAGCAAGCATAATGAAAATGCACAGAATCAAGCACTGAGTTGAGTATTGCTTTGAAAATTGACTGGGATTTGGCATAGTCAGTGAAGAGCATGGATGCCAAGGAAACTGGTCAGGTTCTTCAGGGATGTACAGAAAATGGATAAGTAAGAGGAGTGGTGAGTCTTCAACAAGAGAAAAAAAAAATCACATTTGAAAAACAAATAGTGATTCGGATTGGGATGCTTATTTCTCATTGGTGATGATAACTTTTAGAAAGTATATAAGTCATTGTAAACTCATAGGAAACAAGGGGTAAAAAAGCTTCCCTACGACAGATGTTACTGAAGATAATTCTTAAAGGTCCAGGGTCTGTGATACAAGAAACTTTCTATGCCATGTAGACACAAAATTATTTCCTCACATTTTCCAAACTCTCTTCCATACAGAATGAAAGTTAATTTGCTAAGAGTTCCAAGTGTGAAGCAAACGCTTTGCTATTTTTAAACCAAATTTGTTTTGCTTAATAAGTATTATGTCTATGAATTTTTTAACCTTTAATGACCTTAAGCCCCTTATTCTATAGTCCAAGTGCTTTAGCAAAACTGAGGAAATTCATAGTTTGTTTTAATATACTCTTAATTTAGCAGTCCAATAAACTTACTAATAAGTTGCAAGAATAAGTTATTTTTTTGGACTAAAACCGACAGCCTAATTAGCTTGGTGTACCCATGGACTCTTAATCACCCAGCAATCACCTTCAAAATGGGTGACAGTGTTTAATACTTTAACAACTGTAGCAGAGTTTCTGTTGAGGAAGAGAAGTTTTTCAACGAACTTCACTTTGACTTTTTTTTTGTAGAAGGGGAGAAAGAACAAAAGCAGTCTGGCTTTTGGAGAGGCAAAAATTCTAGACTTACATAGCCATGAAAGCTATTGAAGTTTCTTTCATTAATTTTACACTCATGTTGTTTGCATTTACTATCTAGATAATGGTAACATAAAGTATAGTGAATTTAATGGCCTCTCATTATTCAATCTTCATGGTCTTTAACAATTGGTTTGTTTTACTTAAGAGGGCAGTAAAAATTACAGAAACAAAGTTAAAAGAAAATATACTAAAAAGCAACTAACTTTTATTCATGACATCAGCTTTCATTTCAAAGCACCACAATAGAAGAGAATGAAAGCTACTGAATAAACTGGCCATAAAATCATCAACAGGGATGGGTACTCTCTAGTATGGAAAATTGGGAATCATCAGACAAGTTTGAAAATGAACTGAGATTTCGTCCCATAAATATTTGGAGGTTTCTTCTGTTGTTATTTAACCTCTTCCCTCACAATCTTAGAAAAAAATCCTTATAAAATGCCCTGTCATATTTACCATAGATTATCAGTTGATTTCCTCTAATAATAATATTTTTTAAACTTTAATAAGAATATTTTAACTTTTAGTGACTTTAAATACCTTATTCTATAGCCCAAGTGCTTTGGCAAAGCTATGAAGATCACAGTTGGTTTTAATATACTCTTGCAATCCTATCAGTTCAGTTCAGTTGCTCAGTCGTGTCCGACTCTTTGCGTCCCCATGAACCGCGGTATGCCAGGCCTCCCAGTCCATCACCAACTCCCGGAGTCCACCCAAACTCATGTCCATCGAGTCGGTTATGCCATCCAGCCATCTCATCCTCTGTCGTCCCCTTCTCCTCCTGCCTTCAATCTTTCCCGGCATCAGGGTCTTTTCAAATGAGTCAGCTCTTCGCATCAGGTGGCCAAAGTATCGGAGCTTCAGCTTCAACATCAGTCCTTCCAGTGAACACCCAGGACTGATCTCCCTTAGGATGGACTGGTTGGATCTCCTTTCAGTCCAAGGGACTCTCAAGAGTCTTCTCCAACACCACAGCTCAGAAGCATCAATTCTTAGGCGCTCATAAGTTGCGAGAGCAAGTCGTTTTTTGAACTGAAACCAACAAGCTAATTAGTCCAGTGTACCAGTGGGCTACCAAAGTGTAGCACTTGATAGCACTTCAAAGCATGTGGGCTACAGAATAAGGATATTAAAGCTTAAAAACAAGAAGCTATCATTTATTGGATACTCATCAGATCAGACTCTGTGATAAGCACTTGACATATTTAATCTCAGCATCTCACAATAACCCTGGGAGTGTATACTATTGTTTTTCTCACTTTACAGATGAGAACACCAAGGTTTAGAGAGGTTTAAATGTCTACTATCAGACAGCTGGTGAATTGCAGAGCGAGGATACAAAACTTCATCATCTAGAATGGGTTTACAACGTGTTCCACTTTGAAACATGATCTAAAGACTAACATTCAGAATCCTTATTCTCCTCACTCATTGCCTTCTGAAATCCTGAGTCCTGTGAGAATGAATACCTATCTGATAGGATACCTATAAGTTCCTTGAAATCAGTTGCTACATTGTACTTATTTTTGTGTCTCCTACACAAAGTCCTGGGCAGCCTCATTCAGCAGATCTCTAACTTGGTTTTTTTTTTTTTTTTTTAATTTTTTATTAGTTGGAGGCTAATTACTTCACAACATTTCAGTGGGTTTTGTCATACATTGATATGAATCAGCCATAGATCTAACTTGTTTTTAGTCTGACCCAACAGAGTTACTGAGGAATAGGATAGATAGAATCCTATTGAAACCGAGCAGAATCATGCAGACCACCCCCTCCAAGTACAAAGGCCCCTCATGGCCCCTGCCTCTTGTTTGTAGAAAAGCCAAAGTCTTTCAGGCTTCCCAGAGTCACAAAAGAGCAGGCTCAGGCAGTTAATGATTAGGACAAGAGAATCACAGAATCTTTCAGTGTCTGATGCACATTCCTGAATTGTTTTACAGATAGTATAACTTTCACCAGAGGGGAAAAGCTAACTGCATAATGACCAGACTGTAGCCATGACATGTAGCCATGTAGCTGCTCCATTTCAAGCAGTACTGACTGAATCTATGGCTAGCCAAGTACTGGTCTCAAGAGAAAGGTACTAACACTATTGCACGTAATAATCTGTATCTTTGTGGGCATCGAATTAATTGTAACTGGCTCTGCCCATATATGGAAGCAGGCAACTAAAACTGTCAGTAAAAATATGCCATGGACCCATGTCAACACCTTCCACTCTAAGAATATGGCACTCTATATCAACAAGAAGAAGTTACAGAAGTTGAACCTTTACCCATAATTCCATAGAAATAGAATGATGTCTGACAGTGGGGAACTGTAAGCAAATCTTTGCAGGCAGCTCTTTGCAGAAAACAGATCTTTGCAGGAAGCAGCTCTCTGCATGGGCCCTTTTGTCTTGTCACATTAGCAAAACTATATTTTAACTAACCTCGGGCCTAAACACATCTTTCAAATCTTTTGATCACAGAATGCCCCCTCTAACCTGTTGATTCTTTTTTTAGATTAAAGAAGTAGAAATAAAGAATAAGTAATTAACAGATGAAGAGATCTTTTCCTCCACTTCCACTTCAGTTATTTCTCAAGCAAATGTGTGAATGAAATAGCATCTAAAGAAAGATCACAAAGAGTCAACAAGTCTGAACTCAGTGAAAAATGGTGAAGATCCTATCCCCTGTTTTGATGATTAACTCAGATTATTTCCCTCTTTTTCCCATTAAAAACTCTCATGGCTGAGAAGAGTCTTCAGTTGATTCTGGGACATGAGTCTGCCTTCTCCCCAGGTTGCCAGCTTCCTGAATAAAGCAACCTTTCCATTTCTACCAGCACTCATCTCTAGAGTATTGGCTTTCATGTGGGCAAGCAGCAGAACCTGAGTTCAGTAACACTGTGTTCACTTGGTAAAGTCAATGCTCCCTGAAGAGAAACACCCTGAAGTTTCTTGTATGTCAGGTGAATCCCTCAGCTCTGATAAGCTTTTGGAGACCTAGCAAATTCAACTTCAGGGGAGGGGCCAATCTGTTAAGACTGAGTTGCCTAGGATGAAGGACCTTATTTGGCAGAGAAACCTCATTGATCCTGTATTCTGTAAATTTGCCATGGCCCAGACAACCTAATTTCTTACCTGCACCTCACTAATCCCCCATAATATCTACTTTGATCCAAACAAAGCTCACTGTCTCCTGAACTAAAGATGCACAGACATCCCTATACTTTAGTGATTAAGCTATATATTTATATATCTCCCTGTGTTTCCATTTAAAAAAAAAAAGTGAACTCACTCAGTCATGTCCGACTCTTTGCAATCCCATGGACTGTAGCCTACCAGGCTCCTCAGTCCATGTAATATTCCAGGCAAGAGTACTGGAATGGGTTGCCATTTCCTTCTCCAGGGGATCTTCCCGACCCAGGGATTGAACCCAGGTCTTTCTCACTGCATGCAGACGCTTTACAGTCTGAGTCACCAGGGAAGCCTATATCTCCCTCTGTTATATATCTCCCTGTATTTCCAAAGACAATAGAAACATTGCTTCCCTGGTGGCTCAGGGGCAAAGAATCCACCTACCAGTGCAGGAGACAAGGGTTCGATCCCTGGGTCTGGATGATCCCCTGGAGAAGGAAATGGCAACCCACTACAATATTCTTGCCTGGGAAATCCATAGACAGAGGAGTCTGGAGGGGTTACACTCTATAAACAACAAAACAGAAACATTTATGTCATGGCACTTGTTATATAGAAATCATTCTTCATGTCACTTTCTCTCATTAAATAATGAAGTCCTTAAGTCAAAACCCAATATTTATTCAACTCTATAACTTTGCTTTCAGTTCAGTTCAGTTCACATTCATTAATAATATGTGAATAATCCCAAACATTGAAGACTCTACCAAGTACTTTAAGTGTATCTTTTATTTACTACTTGCTATATCATTCTTAGATATTATTATTCTCTTTTATATATGGATGAAGAAAACTGAGTTAGAGAAACATTAAGTAATTTGCTCCAGGCTACTAAGTGCTTGAGATGATTTAGAAGTTTGTCTGACTTCATAACGTTTAATGACAAAACCAAACTTTCCACCTATAATCCCAAAACCATTCACAGCTCTCAGTCCCAACACTTACTTAGCATGTATAGGTGTTTACAGCCTGATTAATCAAACAGATTAGGACTCAGGAATAGCAGCTGTGACCAGTTACAGCATCAGAAATTAGATGCTTCTGTCACAGGGTGATTTAGCTCAGTCTTTAGAGCTCCTTCAGTGGTGGTGACAGAAAGAGATGGATGAGTTGTCCTCTCCTGCTCCCCAATTTTTAGAGCCTTTCCTACCATCTTATGTCACCATTCTCTGTAGTAAATGATGGTGATACCAAGACTTGAAACCCAGGTGATGAGTTTCCAAGTCTCTCAGCAGTGAACCCTGGGGCCAAGGTGACAACAATTACCAGGACTGTGTCCACCTTGAGTGCTCTATAACTGTTTTTTTCTTACATTATTAGCAACTAATCATGCATTTCATAATCTCCAGTTTTCCTGTACCAGATGTCTGCCTGATTCAATTCAGACAGTTAGAAAGAACTACAAGCGCAGCAATCTTTTGCATCATAGGGCAATGTAGCTCCAACATTAGCAAAAGAACAGAAAATGTCATTCTTAGAGGATCTGGAAATCTAGGTTTTGTTTTGCTCTCACCCTACAGTCTGGAAAAAACATATGCACTTCTTGTCCAAGAAGTCCAGGCAAAGTGGCATTTCTGAATATCAGCTCAGTTCAGTCACTCAGTCATGTCCAACTCTTTGCAATCCCATGAACTGCATCACATCAGGCCTCCCTGTCCATCACCAACTCTAAAAGCTTTCTCAAACTCATGTCCACTGAGTTGGTGATGCCATCCAACCACCTCATCCTCTGCCATCCCCTTCTCCTCCTTTGTAGCTTACTCATTTGTAAAGGACAGGGAGATAGTAAAGGACAGGGAAGCCTGGCATGCTTCAGTCCATGAGGTCACAAAGAGTCAGACATGATTGCATGACTGAACAACAACAACAAATCTTTTGAAGACTATCCTCAATTCATCACTTGAACTTGGCCTAATAAAGTATTTGATTTTATTAGTATTAGACAAATTTCACATCATATGGAAAGACGTGGCTTTGTGCTGCTAATACAAAAATAAAACACGAGGGAGGAAGGGAGGGAGGAGAAAGAGGGGAGGGAAGGAGCCAGGAAAGGAAGAAAAGAAGGACGGGCAGTACAGTTATATAGAGACAATGGAAAAGACCCTATCTGATACCAAAAAACAGCTCTCAATTTATCCACTTAATGCTATTTATTATATTTAATCACATTGCTATGAAACTCAGCACAACTGAAATCCTGGAAAACTAGTAAGGAGAAAAACATATAAATGCACTTTTTAAAAATGCATTATTTCCTTTGTCCAAAGAAATGCTAGCCTGTGCTCTTCTACACTAATACAGAAAGGCAAAATCAGTTTTTTGGGAAAGGATGTACCATTAAGTCATCATTATCTTTTCATATTTTATTCCTTTCTGACTCTTACTACTTATCTAAACTAATTTTATCTGCTTGTTCCCTTAATGTCTACTTAGAGAAGAGCTGATTTTGAACATGTGTTAGGTTCTGGTAATTCATTGAGAAATTCAAATTGTTAGGACAGTGTGGACATAGTCTTCAGAGAAATATTCAATCTGGCTATAGAACTAGACTTGTAGAAGTAAACTAAAGGACACTCTCAAAGCAATTACCAACAAATGCAAAATAAGATGCTTTCTATTATGTAGTTACATATTTATGCTATCTTTGTAGTTGTGTTCTAGCATCCTGTTATTCCATTCAGAGTTTACAGAAACTCTTAATGAACATTGTTACAAATAACATCCCTCAGAGACACATATGACTTACCTTGATAATGATGGTGTCATTGCTTCTCTTATTTTATTTGTGCAGCAGGTGATCATTAAAATTAAGTTCTTGATTAAAATTATCCAGGGTAATTTATCTCAGGCTGCCTTCCCACTTAACAAATAAAGAGATTCATAAGTACTGATGGGGATGAAATTTTCACTATGCTTAAGGAATTCCTTGGAATAGAAGGTATTATGTTAGCATAAAATCACAATAATTAACTAGAATAATCCAACCTCTGGGTATCAACAGATAATTCATAGAGTCATTGGAAAATGTAATGAAGAAATTGTCACTATTATGCATATTTGATCTAAGGTTTAATTATCAAAATATGAGCCTGGGTTTTAAAGGATTTCTTAATAGAGGGTAGGACCTTTCCTTATTTAGAATTTTTCATCTTAATGTTCATTAGCAGCAATATTCCATAGTGTAACAAAACTCTCCCATCTAAGAAAAGCAGTAGAGATAATCAAACTATGGTTTCAAAAGTAAACATGAGGATGATTTGCCAAATATTCCCTGGACTTCTCTATAACTTTCATCAAAGAGATGGAACCCAGTGCTACTTTGCCCTGTTCTCATTATTCTGTAAAATAATAAAATAATAACCCTTCATCAAAAGGGAGGACTCTACATGATACTGTACATGCTACCACATGCTGCTCTACATGATACCAGAGCTAGTTTGGATGCTGCCAACATGGAAGATCATGCTCAGTTGAGAAAGAGTCAGAACCAGATTTATTGCCCCAAAGACTCCAGAGACTTCATTACCTGGCTTAACATATTTCTAAGGCCATTGTACTGGAGAAGGGAATGGCAATCCACTCCAGTATTCTTGCCTGGGGAATTCCATGTACAGAGAAGCCTTGCAGGCTACAGTCCATGGGGCCACAAAGAGTCAGACATGACTGAATGACTAACACACACACACAAGGCCATTGAAACTTGACATGGTAACCCAGATGGTCAAAGATAAATGACTCTCTCCAAAATTGAGTCTCACAGACACTGCAGTGGAGGTAGCTGTGGAGTGATATTTTCAGAGTCACTATTTTACAGAAGTAATATATATTAATTCTAGTAGAGAAGTAGGATCTTGATCTCTGCAAATTCTAAAAGAAGGAAAAAAGCTTTCATACGAGCTGATGGTCTAATTGCACATGTCTTACAGGGCCCAGGTCCTCTCCTAAACTACTGCTCTCCTATCGATCCTTCTTATGAAATGTACAGCAACACTAAATTTTAGAATTACATTAGAGTAGAATTCCATTCTTCATGGTGAAATCATTAAAAACATGTGCTTTTGAACCTTTTCATGATATGCATTGAAAAAGAAATAAAATTCCACCCTACTAGAGATGTTTAATGTTATCTAAGCACATAATCTGCACATTTGATTGTAAGTCATCAATAAGTCCTTTCCAAAAGATTTTTTTCTTAGCAGGAAGAAAGAGGCAGAAGTGTATTTGCAATTATGGAAACATGCACAATGTGCTTGAAAAACCCAAGGTAGGTATAACTTCAAAATGCCAAATGATAAGAGATATATTGAAGTAATTATCTCTTCCTTATTAATAATTGCTATTTCTATAAGGGAAATAGATGGAGAAATTCATCTGGAGGTTATACCTTTAAATAGCTATATTAAAAGCAGTAATGAAATGACTTTTGGAGTTTGGATGCAATTGAAGCAGAATTGGCCAGGTCATTTCCATCACAATAGGATTTCTGAAGTGACTACAGAGGGAGAAAAGCACCCATTACAGACAGGTCGCCTGATTCAGCCCTAGAGATAATGTGAAATTGTTCCATACAGCAATGTCTGCTCTTTATCCAGACTAGTCTGAAATGGATAATGAGGAAAATGCACAGTTCCAAAACTCCCCTCTTTTATTTTCAGCTTGAAAGCCTATCTCCTAGTGACAGTAATAACTACTCTGTCTTCCATTAAAGATGTAAATGAAAACAGTGTTTTGCAACATCCTAGGCACAAGGGAGAGTTGCTCATAGGACCTTGGTGATAAAAAGTTGGGAGCTGTGGTTACATCATGTGCTTTTTAAGCCCCAACTCATCTGACATTTGGTAGAATAAACTTTATCCCACAGAGAGTCTGAGAAAATAAAGAGGATCCTGAACAACATGAGAGAGAATTCCATGGGCTATTTCAAGGTGGTGGGGGTTTGGAGGTGAAGGCATATTGAACTGCAGAGATATTGAGTTTTATCTATAGAGAACACTGCTGCTCCTCGAGCAGGAAACAAATCCGTGTTCTGCACCATGACATCCAGATGTCAGTTAATCAGTCAATATTCAGTGTCATAAATCACATCCTAATTGTTCCACTACTGCATGGGCAGTTAAGTCATGGGGAAAATGAAAGTCAGATGGCACTATGAAAAACATAATTGAGGTCTGATACAATGTCTTCCATCAGGGCCCATATGGTCAAGGCATTTTCCTTGACATTTTTATGTTATTTAACACTTGGTGCTGCCACCTCCAGGGAAGATTAACTGGGTTCCCTTGATTCCATGGACTCCTATTGATTTCACACTCTTGTGTTTTCAAAAATCCAGGGACCCCCGCCCTTTGTATGAAATAAATAGACCCTAGCCCTCCCCAGCACTTCATCAGACACTTAAGGAAAACAAAAACAAAATTGAAAGGAGTAAGATGCATGTAGAAGTACTCAGAATTTTTGTAGTAAACAGGTTAGACAGCATCCATCATGAGTGTCCTTATTTGCAAACAATGTAACTTACATTCTCAGTATAAATTGTTTGTATAAAACAAGAAAGCATTGTCTGAATTGGGGCTCTGGTTCGGTGGTGCATGTAGTTAGAAATGCAGAAATATGTTGATGTGCATGATTTCTTGGGCTCCAAAATCAATGCAGGTGGTGGCTGCGGTCATGAAATTAAAAGACTGCTCCTTGGAAGAAAAGCCATGACAAACCTAGAAATCATATTAACGAGCAGAGGCATCACTTTGCCAGCAAAGGTCTGTATAGTCAAAGCTATGATTTTTCCAGTAGTCATGTACTAGGGAAAACCACTAGACCATTCAGGTATAACATAAATCAAATCTCTAACAATTATACAGTGGAAGTGAGAAATAGATTTAAGAGACTAGATCTGATAGACAGAGTGCCTGATGAACTATGGATGGAGGTTCGTGACATTGTATAGGAGACAGGGAGCAAATCATCCCCAAGAAAAAGAAATGCGAAAAAGCAAAACGGCTGTCTGAGGAGGCCTTACAAATAACTTTGAAAAGAAGAGAAGCCAAAAGCAAAGGGGAAAGGAAAGATATACCCATTTGAATGAAGAGTTCCAAAGAATAGCAAGAAGAGACAAGAAACCCTTCCGCAGTGATCAGTGCAAAGAAATAAAGGAAAACAATAGAATGGGAAAGACTAGAGATCTCTTCAAGAAAATTGGAGATACCAAGGGAACATTTCATGAAAAGATGGTCTCAATAAAGGACAGAAATGCTATGGACCTAACAGAAGCAGAAGATATTAAGAAGAGGTAGAAAGAATACACAGAAGAACTGTACAAAAAAGATCTTCATGACCCAGATAATCACGATGATGTGATCACTCACCTAGAGCCAGACATCCTGGAATGTGAACTGAAGTGGGCCTTAGGAAGCATCACTCTGAACAAAGCTAGTGGAGGTGATGGAATTCCAGTTGAGCTATTCCAAATCCTAAAAGATGATACTGTGAAAGTGCTGCACTCAATATGTCAGCAAATTTGGAAAACTCAGCAGTGGCCACAGGACTGGAAAAGGTCAGTTTTCATTCCAATCCCAAAGAAAGGCAATGCCAAAGAATGTTCAAACTACCACACAATTGCACTCATCTCACATGCTAGCAAAGTAATGCTCAAAATTCTCCAAGCCAGGTCTCAACAATACATGAACCATGAACTTCCAGATGTTCAAGCTGGTTTTAGAAAAGGCAGAGGAACCAGAGATCAGATTGCCAACATCCACTGGATTATCAAAAAAGCAAGAGAATTCCAGAAAAACATCTATTTCTGCTTTATTGACTATGCCAAAGCCTTTGACTGTGTGGATCACAACAAACTATGGAAAATACTTAAAGAGATGGGAATACCAGACCACCTGACCTGCCTCTTGAGAAATCTCTATGCCAGTCAGGAAGCAACAGTTAGATCTGGACATGGAAAGACAGACTGGTTCCAAATAGGAAAAGGAGTATGTCAAGGTTGTATATTGTCACCCTGCTTATTTAACTTATATGCAGAGTACATCATGAGAAACACTGGGCTGGAGGAAGCACAAGCTGGAATCAAGATTGCAGGGAGAAATATCAATAACCTCAGATAAGCAGATGACACCACCCTTATGGCAGAAAGTGAAGAACTATTAAAGATCCTCTTGATGAAAGTGAAAGAGGAGAGTGAAAATGTTGGCTTAAAGCTCAACATTCAGAAAACTAAGATCATGGCATCTTATCCCATCACTTCATGGCAAATAGATGGAGAAACAGTGGAAACAGTGGCAGACTTTATTTTCTTGGGCTCCAAAACCACTGCAGATGGTGATTGCAGCCATGAAATAAAAAGACGCTTACTCCTTGGAGGAAAACTTATGGCCAACCTAGACAGCATGTTAAAAAGCAGAGACATTACTTTGCCAACAAAGGTCCATCTAGTCAAGGCTATGGTTTTTCCAGTGGTCATGTATGGATATGAGAGTTGAACTATAAAGAAAGCTGAGTGCTGAAGAATTGATGCTTTTGAACTGTGGTGTTGGAGAAGACTCTTGAGAGTCCCTTGGACTGCAAAGAGATCCAACCAGTCCATCCTAAAGGAGATCAGTCCTGGATGTTCATTGGAAGGATTGATATTGAAGCTGAAACTCCAATACTTTGGCCACCTGATGCAAAGAACTGACTTACTGGAAAGACCCTGATAATGGGAACAATTGAAGGCAGGAGGAGAAGGGAATAACAGAGGATGAGATGGATGGATGGCATCACCGACTCGATGGACATGAGTTTGGGTAAACTCCGGGAGTTGGTGATGAACAGGGAGGACTGGCATGCTGCAGTCCATGGGGTCACAAAGAGTCAGACACAACTGAGCGACTGAACTGAACTGAACTGATGTACAGATGTGAGAGTTGGACCATAAAGAAGGCTAAGCGATGTAGAATTGATGCTTTCAAATTGTGGTGCTGGAGAGTCCCTTGGACAGCAAGGAGATCAAACTAGTCAATCCTAAAGGACATAAACCCTGAATATTCTTTGGAAGGACTGATGCTGTATCTGAAGTTTCAATACTTTGGCCACCTGATGTGAAGAGCCAACTTATTGGAAAAGACCTGATGCTGAGAAAGATTGAGGGCAGGAGGAGAAGGGGACATCAGAGGATGAGACAGTTGGATGGCATCATTGATTCAAAGGGCATGAGTTTGTGCAAACTCCAGGAGATAGTGAAGGACAGGGAAGGCTAGTGTGCTCCCGTTCATGGGGTCACAAAGAGTTGGACATAACTGAGTGACTCAACAACAACAACATGTGATATCCCCATTTGACTTCTAAAATTAACTGAAGAGATTTTTAGGACCAGGGAGTAATGACTGAAAGCTAGCAAGAAATAGGTATTGTCAGGAAGCATTTAACAAGAGGCTTCCTGTGTGCTGTTTTGGATCTGTCAGGAACCCTCTGGCCCTTATTAATTCCTGAGTATTCAGGAATTAAGAGGAGAGGCACGCCTTTCCCGGGGCTGAGGAATCCAGGCATTTCTCATTACAATGATAAGTACCCTCTTCCTTCTTATGAAAAGGTGATCGTTTGCAACTCTCTCTTTGATAAGGATCGTCTTATGTTTTGTAAGTCTGGAATTTCAATCTTTATCTTTGCTGAGAATAACCACCTTGTAAGACAGTATATATGCCCAGGCCATGTTGATTAAAACACTTTTGCTCCATCAGAGCTTTGGTCCCCGTGTCTTTTCTTTCTTTCTTTCTCTTTCTCTCTTTTCTTTCTTTTCTCTCTTTCTTTTCTTTCTTTTCTCTCTTTCTTTCTTTCTTTCCTTCTTTCTTTCCTTCTTTCTCTTTCTTTCTTTCTGTCTTCCTGTCTTTCTCTCTCTATTTCTGGCTAATTCCTTGGAGCACGGAGGCCCACTGAGCTCACTTTCTTGCCCGGGCTTCTAAGACCCTCTCGAGAAGGCACACTGTGCCTTCACCCACTTGAGAGGGCGCCCGGTGCCTATGTGCAGCAGCGCAAGCCTTAAGAACAGGACTCTATTGGCTTTCCACATAAACCAAGGGATATCAGCCTCTTTCTCTCTCTTACTCTCTGGACCACCAGGTTCCGGTCCATTAAAGGACCAACAAGCGCTATCAGCCTCTTTCTCTCCTTACTTTCTTATCGTCGACTCCGGATGACCAGATTCCGGTCCATTAAAGGACCAACAAGGTATTGGCAATCATTGTGATTTCAACATTAAACATTAGTGTGATATCATTTGTCCCCAAAACCTCTTGTTGAACGGTTAAAAATCAGTCACTAACTCTCAAACCAGAGTATAAACTCTGAATTAAAGATTGTGTCATCAGTCATCAAGACAGTATGGTACTGGCACAAAGACAGAAATTTAGATCAAGGGAACAGAATAGAAAGCCCAGAGATAAATCCACGAACCTATGGACACATTATCTTCGACAAAGGAGGCAAGAATATACAATGGAAAAAAGACAAACTCTTTAACAAGTGGTGCTGGGAAAACTGGTCAACCACTTGTAAAAGAATGAAACTAGAACACTTTCTAACACCATACACGAAAATAAACTCAAAATGGATTAAAGATCTAAATGTAAGGCCAGAAACTATAAAACTCCTAGAGGAGAACATAGGCAAAACACTCTCCGACATGAATCACAGCAGGATCCTCTATGACCCACCTCCCAGAATATTGGAAATAAAAGCAAAAATAAACAAATGGGACCTAATGAAATTTAAAAGCTTTTGCACAACAAAGGAAACTATAAGCAAGGTGAAAAGACAGCCTTCAGAATGGGAGAAAATAATAGCAAACGAAGAAACAGACAAAGGATTAATCTCAAAAATATACAAGCAACTCTTGAAGCTCAATTCCAGAAAAATAAATGACCCAATCAAAAAATGGGCCAAAGAACTAAACAGACATTTCTCCAAAGAAGACATACAGATGGCTAACAAACACATGAAAAGATGCTCAACATCACTCATTATCAGAGAAATGCAAATCAAAACCACAGTGAGGTACCATTACACGCCAGTCAGAATGGCTGCTATCCAAGAGTCTACAAGCAATAAATCCTGGAGAGGGTGTGGAGAAAAGGGAACCCTCTTACACTGTTGATGGGAATGCAAACTAGTACAGCTGCTATGGAGAACAGTGTGGAGATTTCTTAACAAACTGGAATTAGAACTGCCATATGACCCAGCAATCCCACTCCTGGGCATACACACCGAGGAAACCAGATCTGAAAGAGACACGTGCACCCCAATGTTCATCGCAGCACTGTTTATAATAGCCAGGACATGGAAGCAACCTAGATGTCCATCAGCAGACGAATGGATAAGAAAGCTGTGGTACATATACACAATGGAATATTACTCAGCTGTTAAAAGAATTCATTTGAATCAGTTCTAATGAGATGGATGAAACTGGAGCCCATTACACAGAGTGAAGTAAGCCAGAAAGATAAAGACCAATACAGTATACTAACACATATATATGGAATTTAGAAAGATGGTAACGATAACCCTATATGCAAAACAGAAAAAGAGACACAGATGTACAGAACAGAATTTTGAACTCTGTGGGAGAAGGCGAGGGTGGGATGTTTCGAGAGAACAGCATCGAAACATGTATATTCTCTAGGGTGAAACAGATCACCAGCCCAGGCTGGATGCATGATACAAGTGCTCGGGCCTGGTGCACTGGGAATACCCAGAGGAATCGGGTGGAGAGGGAGGTGGGCAGGGGGGATCGGGATGGGGAATACATGTAACTCCATGGCTGATTCATGTCAATGTATGACAAAAACCACTACAATATTGTAAAGTAATCAGCCTCCAACTAATAAAAATAAGTGGAAAAAAAAAATAAAGATTGTGTCATTCATCATTATATCCCCAAACCTAAAATAGTATTTAGCACACAGAAGGAATCCATTACATGTTAGCTGAGTGGATGAATATCTAAATATTGAATGAATACAAAACATGCATACCTACCTATTATAGAAACTAAAGGGACAGTCTCCATTTGTAACTGCATCTTCATTATTTTCTGTTGTATCTTAAGGGTAACAATCACCTGTTTCCCAGTGCTCACTGAACTCAGGCAAGGAAATAGTAAGTTTAGAACAAGAAAAAAGTAAAATGACTAAGAGGAGTCATTGCCTCTGTGTGGTAATGATGCATCAATGTTTAATTCAAGGATTGTAACAGATGTACCACTGTGGTGCTGGCTGTCAATTTGGGGGTAGGTTATGAGGACAGTGGGTATATGGAAACTCTCTATACTTTATGAGGACAGTGGGTATATGAAAACTCTCTATACTTTCCATTCAATTTTGCTGTGAAACTAAATCTGCCTTAGAAGTAAAACATTAATTTTTTTAAGTAAATATTAGGCTGGAAATAAAGAAAACACATAGGCCTAGAACCAAAGTCAGGTATTTTCCAAAATACTATTCCTCCAGACAGTCTTTAAACATTTTACATACTTTACCTCATTTAATTCTCTAAAAATTCAATGAAGATAATGTTACTAATATCTTTTTTTTTCCCAGAAAAGAGCACAGAGCCAAAGTTATCTTTGATATCTTTTTCAAAATTTCATAGCTACTTGCTGGTAAAGGGAGTTTGAACCCAGACCACCTGGCTGCAGGATATAGACTTTCAACCTCTGCTCTTTGCTACTTCCCCTATGTGTTGAATCTCCATAGGAGGTGAAGCAGACTACATATCTTTATTGTATTTACTAAAAAAGATTTTCCCTTCTTTGTTAAAGCCTGGAAAAGTAAAAACAAACACACATACTTCACGTGTAATTTGGAGTTTGATGTCTGTCCTTTCTTAAATCTAGCCTCTTCTTCAAAACTTAGGGACTACAGGGCCTCAATGCTATCACAATTTTCCTTTTGTTATTATTTAAATATTAGAACTACTTGGACACCAGGGAGATAACTAGCAACACATTATTTCAAGTTCCTCATTGCAATATTGAATAAAGTCCCATATAATAGGAACTTCAGTGAAGTGGAGCAGGTGTTAGCAGTGGGTGATATGATCAGATTCTACCCTTATCTCGGTGCCTGCAAGCCCAAGCCTTTTTACACTAGAAAGGGTTTACCAGTCTCTTGAGAGACAAAGCAAAGTAAACCTCAGAAAAGAAAATGCTCACAATGGCAGGAATATCAATGCCCCAGGGTGACTGTAGCAATAAACAGGGTTTAGTGCATCAAAGGCATATGCTACTCGACATTAGAAAGTAATATCAAATGAAAGATTTTTATTGAATTGGCCTCTAAAACAGACAAATTCCCAATTGCCATAGCTGATGAAAAAATTAGCTTGCTACTAAACATTAAATGGATCAATAATCTATTAACTCTAACCTTGTTAGCAGGAGCTTGCAGTACACTATGTGACCTGCCTTGTTAAACAAGCTGTCTTCAAAGTCTGCCTTTGACTAAAATAATTTTCTTTTGCTGTATTCAGCAGTAATGTACTTAATACTCCAATTAATTCAAAATGACTTTTTCCCTTTTTTTTCAAAGGCTGTTCACCTTCAAGACCTTTCAAAATCATTGCATATATACTATTTTATTCAACTAAAAAGCAATGATTTTTATTTTATGGGCAGACATTCAGACAATAGTAAATATCCACTGTCATGATGAGATGTTATGAAGTTCTTGATGACAAATTATCTTCACAAAGTCATCATCTTATCAGTGTATATGCTCCTCCACACTCACCTGTAGTCAAGGGTGAGAAGAGATCAGAAAATGCCCATGCAGGAAAAGTTCTGATGGGAAACGGCAGGGAGAATGGGAATAGGTTGATGGAGTGAGTATAGTTTTAGTGTGAAATCCTCGTATTTATACAAGTCCTAAGAAAGCTATCTTGTAAAGTAAAAATGTGTTTGGGGGTGAGGAGGTGTTAAGTAGCTTTCATTCTTTCTTTCCATTTTCTGTTACTATTTTCCTCCTGTGACAAACTTTTCCAAGAGGAGAGTAATTACAAGGGTTATGCATGACCGAAAGAGCAGATTGTGTAAGCAAGTATACTATTCCACAGAAGCAAGCCTTAGTTTCTCTCCTGAGTAAACACAAGTTTCTACTACGACCCAAATGTACTTCACAGAAGACGGGAGAAGATTTCAATACCTCCAATCTTGAAAAAGTAGAAGGAAATACAATAGTTCTGAAACAAAGTATATTCCTGTGAAATCATGTAAATAGAAGCAAATGCTAGAATAAAAGCCAGAAAAAAAGTGAGGAGCAGTAGTAACTTCAGACTGGAAACAAGGAAGTACTCCATAGCATTTAGAGTGAAAAAATTTTGAAAAGACTGTCCAAGAAGTCTTCATAAACCCATTGAGTTAGGTAGCAAATATTATAGGAAGGAAAATGCAGGCTATCATCAGCCAAATGTTTGTGGGGCTTTTTGGAAAGTAAAAGAGAGAAGGAAAGACTTACCATAGGAGTTTTAAGACTTTCTAGGAAATTTCTAGGAAATTCCTAGGCAACACCATTTCAGCTGGTGTTGAACACCTGTCTTCTCCAGTACTATAGTAGTAGTAGCAGGACAATGAAAAGTCACCATCTCTACTCTCAAATGTCTAAAATGTTTGAAGATAAATGATCCAGCTTTTAGACAGACATAGCTACTTGTGGCAAAAAAGTAGGAAAACTATCTGAAGTGGCTTGGACTGTCAAAGTCAAGGCAAAAACAAAATCCAAGAATTATCAGTATCTTTGTGGCATCTTTAAAAAAGGAAAATTGGAAGAGATGTGAATATTAAACTCTTCTATAAACTCTGTTGGAAAATTTAGTCTTCCTGGGTTTGTGTGCACATGCGCACACGTGAACAAGCACTGGTGCAATGTCACATTTGGAGACTAAATTAAATCTATTCAATTGCCACATTCTTGTTCCTCCTAGATAATCAAATTTCTATAATATACCAGTTTCTGTTTATAAAGTAGGCATAATGTGAGTTATAAATACAGACTTATTTATTTTATTTTAGATTCAGTATAATATATAATGGAAAAATAAATAAATAAAACAAACAAAATAGGTTTTGGAATCAGACCATTTAATTAACTTCTGTTATTTACTCAGTATGTGACCTTGAACAAGTACAATTTCTATGAATCTTCAGCTCCCTTGTCTATAAGAATGGAAGTAATTAGTCTCACAATGATATCAGGAAGATTAAGATAGTGTAGGCAAGTGTTGGAATAGTTTTTAAGATAGAAAATACACTCAAATATTGGTGATACCCTGGCCACCTTTTATTAAGAAAGCTTTTATTAAAAGAAACTTTTATTAAGAAAATGGCAAAGTGTTTTCTACTTTGTTCCTCAGAAAATGTAGTGAGGCACGGTAAATTACTATCCTGTATTTTCAAATTAGGAAACCAAGGCTTGCAAAGCTTCAATGACTTTCCCTTAGTAGCCAAATCTCTTTCTGAAGGACCTCAAGCATTCCTATTTGCTTTAGGTTCTTTGAAATTATATGGGAGAATGGGCTGACAGTTTGTGGGTTATGTATAGTAGGGCCTTACATTTTATCATTCTCCTCTCTCTCTTTGAAATCCTTTCTCCAAAATCTTGTAATCAAATATGGAAAAACTATGAATTGGGGAAATCATAAAGAAAATTTTAAACCCATAATAGAACAAAGCCAAACAAGCAAAAGCTTTTGATATCCCTTGTTTAAAAGGAAAAATCAAGAATCAGCAGTCACTTTTATAAGAATGGTTCTGGCAGTTACTGACTGCTTGAAATTGGAAAAATCACTTGACTTTCTTAGCCTGCTTCTCAGCTGTAAAACTGGGGAAATAATTTGCTCACATCACTGAGGTTGTATTAAAACCTAAAACATAAAAAATTAAGATATTTCATATTTTTGACCATTGATCTAGTAATATAATGAAAAAATAATTCAAAAGAAAAAAGAAACCTCTTTATAATATCAAACAATAGGAAACCACTGATATGTTCTTTATTTTACTTATTTTTTAAGCAAATTATGCCAATAAAATTACTTTTTTAAATAAATATGCATTTGAACAAGAATGATAAAGAAATGCAAAAACATGAGCCAATTATGTTAAATTCATGGGAATTTTTTCTATAAAAATCATAACAAAAAAAAACTAAATATTCAAAATATATTTGGAAAATGGTAAATAGGTTTATTTTTATTTTTAATTGAAGTATAGCTGATTGGGCTTCCCTTGTGGCTCAGCTGGTAAAGAATCTGCCTGCGATGTGGGAGACCTGAGTTAGATCCCTGGATTGGGAAGACTGACTGCAGAAGGGAAATGCTACCCACTCAAGGGCTACCCACTCCAGTATTCTGGCCTGGAGAATTCAAGGACTGTATAGTCCATGGGGTTGCAAAGAGTCAGACATGACTAAGTGACCTTCACTTTCACTTTCACATTCATAGTTGATTTACAATATTGTGTTAGCTTCAGGTATACAGCAAAGTGATTTGGTTTATACATATATATATGTTTACATGCATATTCTTTTTATGATTCTTTGCCATCATAGGTTATTATAAGATACTGAATATAGTTCCCTGTTCAGTTCAGTTCAGTGTAGTTACTCAGTCATGTCCGACTCTTTGCGACCCCATGAACCACAGCACGCCAGGCCTTCCTGTCCATCACCAACTCCCAGAGTCCACCCAATCCATGTCCATTGAGTCGGTGATGCCATCCAACCATCTCATCCTCTGTTGTCCCCTTCTCCTCCTGCCCCCAATCCCTCCCAGCATCAGGGTCTTTTCCAATGAGTCAGCTCTTCGCATCAGGTGGCCAAAGTATTGGAGTTTCAGCTTCAATACCAGTCCTTCCAATGAACACCCAGGACTGATCTCCTTTAGGATGGACTGGCTGGATCTCCTTGCAGTTCAAGGGACTCTCAAGGGTCTTCTCCATCACCACAGTTCAAAAGCATCAATTCTTCAACGCCCAGCTTTCTTCATAGTCCAACTCTCACATCCATACATGACTACTGGAAAAACCATAGCCTTAACTAGACAGACCTTTGTTGACAAACAGATGTCTCTGCTTTTTAATATGCCATCTAGGTTGGTCATAACTTTCCTTCCAAGGAGTAGGCGTCTTTTAATTTCATGGCTGCAATTACCATCTGCAGTGATTTTGGAGCCGCCCCAAGAAAAGTCAGCCACTGTGCTATACATTAAATCCTTGATATTTATTTATTTTATACATGGGATTGTGTATCTGTTAATCTCATACTCCTAGCTTATCCCTCCTCCTACTTTCCCCTTTGATAACTATGTTATAATATGACACCAAAAGCATAGTCAACAAAACAAAATAAAACTACAGTTCAGTTCAGTTGAGCCACTCAGTCATGTCCGACTCTTTACGACCCCATGAACCGCAGCACGCCAGTCCTCCCTGTCCATCACCAACTCCTGGAGTTTACCAAAACTCATGTCCATTGAGTTGGTGATGCCATCCAACCATCTCATCCTCTGTTGTCCCCTTTTCATCCTGCCTTCAAGTCTTTCCCAGCATCATGGTCTTTTCAGATGAGTCAGCTGGTCGCATCAGGTGGCCAAAGTATTGGAGTTTCAGCTTCAACATCAGTTCTTCCAATGAACACCCAGGACTGATCTCCCTTAGGATGGACTGGTTGGATCTCTTTGCAGTCCAAGGGACTCTCAAGAGTCTTCTCCAACACCACAGTTCAAAAGCATCAATTCTTTGGCGCTCAGCTTTCTTCATAGTCCAACTCTCACATCCATACACGACTACTGGAAAAATCATAGCCTTGACTAGATGGACCTTTGTTGGCAAAGTAATGTCTCTGCTTTTTAATATGCCACCTAGGTTGATTATAACTTTCCTTCCAAGGAGTGTCTTTTAATTTCATGGCTGCAGTCTCCATTGGCAGATTTTGGAGCCCCCCAAAATAAAGTCTCTCATTGTTTCTACTGTTTCCCCATCTATTTGCCATGAAGTGATGGGACTGGATGCCATTATCTTAGTTTACCAAATGTTGAGCTTCAAGCCAACTTTTTCACTCTCCTCTTTCACTTTCATCAAGTACAGTAGAACTACATAAAGCTAAAAAGCTTAACAAAGAAAACAATTAACAAAATGAACAGATAATCTACAGAATGGAGAAAAATTTTGCAAACTATATTTGCTAAGGAGTTAGAAACCAAAATACATAAAGAAATCATACAACTCCAGCAAAAAAAAAAAAAAAAAAACAATTTAAAAATGAGCAAAAGAACTCAATAGACATTTTTCAAAGAGGACATACAAATGGTCAATTGGCATATGAAAAGGTGCTCAGTATCATTAATCAGGGAGATAAAAATCAAAACTACAATGAGATATCACTTTACATCTGTTTTAATGGCTATTCCCAAAAAGATAAGAGACAGCAAGAACTGGCAGATGTAAGAGACAAGGATATCCTTGTACATTGTGGGTGGGAATGCACCAATTGTACATTTGTTGTACAATGCACCAATGTTGGTGGGAATTGGTCAGCCATTAAGAAAACAGTATGAAGGTTCCTCAAAAATTTTAAAATAGAACTACCACATGATCCAGCAATCCCACTTCTGGGTATAGAGCCAAAGAAAATGAAATCAGTATCTCAGATATTTGTACCCCTCATGTCTATTGCATCATTATTTGCAAGAGCCAAGACACAGAAGCAATATAAATGTCTAATGATGGATAAATAGATATAGGAAATGTGATACATATGTCACTTTGTGACAACATGTTTGAACTTGGAGGACATTGTGCTAAGTGAAATAAGCCAGACAGAGAAAGACAAATACCATATGATATCATTTATATGTGAAATCCAAAAAAGTTGAACCCATAAAACTGAAAGCAGAACTGTGGTCTCCAGGGAGTAAGGAAAATGCAGAGATGTCACCCAAATTGTACAAACTTCCAGTTCTAAGAAGAATAGGTTTGGGGATGTAATATACAGTACAATAACTATAGTTAGTAGTCCTGCATTGTATACTTCAAATGAGAGTAAATATTAAGCGTAATCACACAGACACACACAAGATAACTATGAAAGCTGACGGATAAGCCAATTATTAGCTTGATTGTGGTAATCATTTCACAATGTATATCAAATCATCACCTCGTATACCTTAAATATATACAATTTTACTTGGTCATTTATACCTCAGTAAAGCTAGAAAAATATAAAGTAAAATAAAATAAAAACAAAGATCTGAAAACCTCTTGCCTGGTTGCATTGCTATTTAAAGCACTGCACTAGTTTTCCATCTCTGCATAATAAACTGCCACTAATTTAGCATCTTAAAGCAACACACATGTATTGTGTCATACAAAGTGTCTTTGGTCAGGGGTCTGAGCGTGGTTTATTTGGGTCCTCTACTCAGAGTCTCATAAGGCTTCAGGAGGGATGTCAGCAAGGCTGAATTATCAAGTGCAGGATTAACTGGGGAAAAGTCTGTTCATTCAGATTTATTTCCTTGAACCCTACAAGCTAACTTTTTGCTATCTCTTGACTGAAAACCGGCCTCAGATCTTCAAGGCTGCCCTCTTAGCATACCTCTTAGCCATATGGGACTCTCCAACATGATCACTTACTTTGTCAAACTCATGAGGACAGCCTCTCACCTCAGGAAGAACAGTTTCTCTTTTAAGAGCTTTCACTCCAGATCCACTCACGATAGATCAGAATAAATCACTCTGTTCAAATAAAAATCAACTGATTTGGATCCTTAAATACATTTGCAAAATCCCTTGCTACTTTGTCTAGAAGCAAATCACAAGTCATGCTCACACTCAAGGGGAAAAGAATATACAGCACATGGATATTACGGGACAGAAATCATGAGGCCACCCTAAGATCTAGCTGGCACAAACACTGTTGTGCTATTTTAAAAAAAACAACATAACACATGCCTTGAGCCTCTAATCTGCCCTCACTCCTGCCTGCTTCCCAGATCAGTGCAGATAATAGCAGGGGAGCTCATCCAGGAGTGAAGTAAGCTCAGTGGGGAGGAATTCATCCCCTCTGCCTGATCTCCCTTGCTTTTCATCTCTGCAGTGCACGCCCATTGAGGCCACAGGCCTCGCATCTAGCGGTTCGGTTCTGCTCTACTTCTAAGATAAATCCAGGCTTAGAACACAAAAGCCTTGCGTATTTTCATCCTTTCCCCTTACTCTCCTCCCCAAATCCAGTCATCCTTAACTAAGGCCAAATCATTCTTCTTTGGGAGCTCCAGAAAGATAAGATGTCAGAGCTGATGTTAGACATCGTCACTCCCCAGGGGCAGGCACTCTTTGTTATTCTGATACCATCCACCGACTTCCCATTCCCAAGCTGTGTCCCAGTCCTGTTCTCTGTGCTCAGACACCACTCCCCTGATACTTTCTACCATACTACCTCAGTATCTCCAGTTTATAAAAATATGGCAGCTGCATTAGACCTTTCAGAAATGACATGCAGACACTGTCCTCAAAATTTGGGCACAGCTTGCTTCTTGTAGTCCAGTATAGCCTAGAATGACTCGGGACAAATTTATCAGTTCTCCAAATGGAATTTCTAAACTGATGGGCTTCACAGACTGATTATTGAAAAATGTCTCTATAGCCTAGACACAAATGCACAGATGCTCTTAGGATCTTATTGAAATCTGTAGTTAGTCTGCCAGAATGCAATTTTGGTGTTTATAAATGCATTTGACAAAGCTGCAGTTGATTTTTAATTTCAGTTCTGTCAAAAAATCAATCAAAAAGTAGTTTTTTTGAACCTATCTGTTAAATGCTCAGCACTATACTAGAAGCTATAGAGGATTAAAAAGAAAAGTAAACCACAATTTACAACCTCAAAGACTTTACAGTCCAGTTGTGGATCCATACACACACACACACACCATTCATGAAACAAGAGTACATAGTAAATGATGAAAATAAATAATAATAGTTGCCACATAGGATCTATGAAACTAGACACTTTACAAAATTGATTTTTCAGCCTCAGAACAATTCCAAAAGTTCTCTTAGTCTCACAGCAAAACGGATGGGCCAAGTCTGTCTGATACCAAAGTTGGTGCTATTTTCACTTAAAATGAAATCAAGCAAAACAAACAAATGCAAGATCCTCAGTTCCTCTTCAGATTCTTACTCAGTTGCAATCTGGCATTTAATAGCTTTTTAGCTTTTTAGGATGTCACCCAGTGTATTGTACAACCAAGGAGCATAATTGAACCGAAATGATAATTCATTACATGGCCCAAGGTCTAAAGAATATACATATTAGAAAAGTTTAGTGAGTGAAAATTTCTAACAGCTATGTTGGGAAGAAACAATGTGCCCTATAACAGGTGTTCCCCAGCCATCTGGGACTTAAATGTTAATCAATATAGTCATAGCTTGACTTCAGGTCTAAGAAAAAGTAAATGAAGGTATTAGAGGTCCCTGAAGGCTCAGTGGTAAAGAACTCACTTGCAATGCAACAGATGTGGGTTCGATTTCTGGGTTGGGAAGATCCCCTGGAGAAGAAAATGGCAACTCACTTCAGTATTCTCACCTGAGAAATCCTATGGACAGATGAGCCTAGTGGGCTACCAGTTCATAGGGTCGCAAAAGAGTCGGACCTGACTTAGTGACTAACCAACAACAACAAATGGATATATGATACTAATATTAATACATACATATTATTCATGAACACTTACATTGTATCTTCACAAGCATTACTTCACATATCAAAAGAATTTGGGAGTACGTAAGGATAGTTATTTTATTTATTCCTTTCCTATCGAGAAAACCAAGGACCAAACTTGCTTCAGGTCACCCAGTAACCAAGCTCTGTGCTCACCTCATTACCTGATTCTGACTAGCCCACCCTCATGTCCCTGTAGCTTGATGACACCCAGGATTGGATATATATCTGTGGGGCCCAACGCAAAATGAAAACCCAGAGTTCAAAGTGTATTAATAATTTCAAAGTGTGTTAGGAATTTCAAAACCGCAATTGCAGGGTATTAAAGCAGCATGGGCCCTTCTAAGTAACTGCACAGGTGCCCATGCCCATGAAGCTGGCCCTGATGACATTACTACAAATTAAACTATGAAGCCAATAATTCAAAGAGTGACTAATTGAATAAGGCAAAGGTATGGATGTTCTAAAAATAATCACTTCTCCAGGAAGCACTGCAAAAGTACCTGTGATAGATGTAATCCAGCAGTCCATGCTGTATGATCATAATCACCCTCCTCTAAGTAAATTATTCAGATTAGGAAATGCATGCCCATCAGCTTTTGCTGGAATGAGATAAACACATTTCTTCCCAAGTTACTTACTGAACACATTAATATGTATATCCCCAAATGTAATGAACTGATATGCTTCAGACTATGACAAGGTGAAGGCATCAGAAAGTTCATTCAAGAGCAGGAAAACCATCAAATTAACTTGTAGCTTTCAGCAAACTTACTCTATTTGGCCTATGCTTCTAGCATGCCATTTCAGAATAAACAGTTTCAGGAAGGCAGCTACACAAATGAATTCACAACAGAGTGAAGAGCTGAAATGAGAGCCTGACCGTGTTATCAATGAACAGCAGATGTTTGCAGGCCAGCTGGGATCTGCAATTTGAATTTCCAGAGTACATGAGCTTCTGGAATGTATTTTTTTTAAAAAGCCTACTGTTGTCAGTCACCTCTGTTAGAATCCCTGAACACCACCCCACAGAACTATTTGGCTGTGAGAACCAACTCCATTCCTTATGAGGGAAAAGTGAGGAACAAGCACATTGCCTTCTTGTCCTGTTACCTGTATTTTGATCTTATTAGAAAACTTCTGAAAACTGGAATTCTTGTCAAGAAAACTTCAGAAAGATTTTTGAACCTGGAAATGTGCATTTGTGGAGTGCAGAAGGAGAGAAGGAAACTTTCCTATATAAGCAGGATGCTTCTTTCTTTTTTTTTTTTTTTTTTTTTCATTAAAAATAAGCTAAATGTAATCTAGGAAATAGAAAGCATTTAAATCAAATATGATTGAGGAGAAAGTTATACAAATGTTGATTTTGTTCTTCAAGACAAGTGTGTACAGATTACAATTTATTTTTGGACAGCAGTTATCATCTATTGCATTTGAACATGAATATAAACAGTTGCTCCTACTGGAATTCAACCAGTCTTTATTTAAATCCCCAATACCTATTTAATATCTGGGGGAGCTTGATTAGGAATATTGGATTCTTTTAATTTGGAGTAACTAAAACCTGCTTAGGCAAGTAGGGAAAGATACCAAGCTACTTACTGAATCCACTAAATAGTTGAATAACCAGGTCATAGGAAGAGGGAGAATCAGGACAGCTTCAAAGACCTCCTCAAATAAACGTAGTAGATCTCTCCTCTTGTTCTCTGCCATCACAGCAACATGATTTCTGCTGAAAGATTCAGTTCAGTTCATATATCCATACTCTGAACTCTTTTGATACAGGCATGCTAACTTGAATGGATTTTATTGATAAGTATCAGGTGAGGCTCACAAAACCAGAAGTACTCTTGTTCACAAATGTCCAAAAGATGTGGAACATGAATTCTAATTTTAAAACAGGAGAGTTTTACTCTAGGTTTCCTTTCACTTGCTCAGGTCATTGTGGATGGACATGTAAGTGTGCTTGCTAAGTCACTTCAATTGTGTCTTACTCTTTGTGAACCTATGAACTGTAGCCCACCAGACTTCTCTGTCCATGGAATTCTCTAGGCAAGAATACTGGAATGAGTGGAATACTGGAATGCCCTCCTCCAGGGCATCTTCCTGACCTAGGAATCAAACTCGTGTCTCTTAATCTGCATTGGCAGGCAGGTTCTTTACCACTAGTACCATCTGGGAAGCCCAAGTGGATGGATATGAGGTAACATATTTGAGTGCTCTAGCACAAGAAAAACTGTGTACTATGGGTGTGCTTAACTAAGACAAGTATTTGCCCAGAGATTATGATAGGGAAACAGCACAACATAGAGATAAGGACATGAGCTGTTCTTTGTAAAATTAATTAATTAATTGAAATTGGAGAATAATTACTTTACAGTATTGTGATTGTTTTTGTCATACATCAACATAAATCAGCCATAGGTATATATGTGTCCCCCTCACTCTGAACCCCCCTCCCACATCCCTCCCTACCCTATCTCTCTGGGTTGTCTCAGAGCACTGGCTTTGGTTGCCTTGCTTCATGCATCAAACTTGCACTGGTCATCTATTTTACATATGGTAATGTATGTGTTTCAATGGTTTTCTCTCAAATCATCCCACCCTCACCTTCTCCCACTGAGTACAAAAGTCTGTTGTTTACATATGTGTCTCCTTTGCTACCCTGCATGTAGGATCAGGATTGTTGGTACCATCTTTCTAAATTCCACATATATGCTTTAATATAAAGTATTTGCCTTCCTCTTTCTGACTTACTTCACTCTGTATAAGAGGCTCCAGGTTCATCTACAACATTAGACCTTTTTCACAAGCATTCCTTTTTATAGCTGAGTAATACTCTATTGTGTGTATGTATCACAACCTCCTTATCCATTCATCTGCTGATGGACATCTAGGTTGCTTCCATGTCATAGTTATTGCAAGTAGTGCTGCAATGAACATTGGGGTACATGTGTCTCTTTCACTTCTGGTCTCCTTGGGGTTTATGCCTTGCAGTGAGATTGCTTGGTCGTACGGCAGTTCTATTCCCAGTGTTATAAGGAATTTCCACACTATTTTCCAGAATGGCTGTACCAGTTTGCATTCCTACTAACAGTGTAAGAGGGTTCCCTTTTCTCCAGGACATGAGTTTTCTGACTGAGACACAGCTGGAATCAAATCTGAAATGACTCACTCCCCAGTCAGCTATTTGAGATTGGGAAAGTTACAAAATATCTTTGAATGTCAGTTTTTTTATTACCATTATTTTCTCTGAATATTAAGATAATGAAGGTCTTTGTGGAAAACTGGAAACAATGGCAAGTTTCAAGACATACATTATAATTTCCCTGTAATCTAAACCCCAGGGCCTGAGTTAACATTATGATATAATTCTTGTAAACTTTCGATCTGTGTGTATACATACATTCCCCACAATCACTGCTTCACATGCCACAGTTGGAAGTTTTGTTTCATTTTCATTTAGTTAAAACCATTTTCCCTTGTGATCTCCACTTGAATCTATTATTTAGAAGTATGTTCTTTAATTCTAATTTTCATGGATTTCCAAGATATCCTGTTATTGGTTTCTAATTTACTTCTATTGTGGTCACAGAACATACTCTGTATGAGTTCAGTCTTCATAATTTATTGAAAATTGTTTGTGTCTCACTCAGTATGTGGTCTGTCTTAAATATCCCACATGATAGGATTGTTTTCTGCTCTTATTTGAGTGCTATGTTCTATAAACATCAATTAGTTTGAGCTGGATAATGGCACTATTCAAGTCTTCTACATCATTACTGTTTTTCTGTGGCAATTATTAAATCAAATTTTAGAGGAATGCTTTGAAATATCCAATCATAATTATAGGTTTATCTATTTCTCCTTTTAGTATGCCAAATTTTGCTTTATGCATTGTGAAGCTATGCTATTGTGCTTACACATTTAGGATTGTTATGTTTTGTTGGTAAATTAACTCTTTCATCCATTATAAAATTTTCCTTTACACCTGGAAATATTCCTTGTTATGAAGACTAATTTTTTTTATATTGCACAGCTATTCTCTCTCATGATTGTTGTTGTTCAGTTGCTAAGTCGTGTCCAACTCTCTGGAACCCCATCAACAAAAGTATTCCCTGTCCTTCACTATCTCCTGGAGTTTGCTCAAACTCATGTCTGTTGAGTCAGTGATGCAGTCCAACCATCTCATCCTTTGCTTCCTTCCTCTCCTCCCACCCTCAATCTTTCCCAGCAACAGGGTCTTTTTCAATGAGTGAGCTCTTCACATCAGGTGGCCAAAGTATTGGAGTTTCAGCTTCAGCATCAGCCCTTCAAATGAATACTCAGGGCTGATTTCCTTTAGGATTGACTGGTTTGATCTCCCTGCAGTCCAAGGGACTCTCAAGAGTCTTCTCCAGCAGCACAATTCAAAAGCATATATTTTTTGGCACTCAGCCTCCTCTATGGTTCAACTCTCACAACTGTACATGACTAATGGAAAAACCATAGCTTTCATCATACAGACCTTTTTAAACAAAGTGGTATCTCTACGTTTTAATACACTGTCTAGGTTTGTTTGTCATAGCTATCCTCTCAAGAGTACTCATTGTATTCAATATATTTAAATATATTTTAGTCCTTTTCAATTAAACTTCTCTGTCTTTTTATTAATATGTGTTTCTTATAAAGTCAATATAACTGGATCTTCTTTTTAAATCCAGTTTTACAATCTGTTTTACTTTTAATTATGTTTTTAGGTCATTTAGTTATAAATAGTATTATGTTTAAATTTACCATCTTGCTTTTTATTTTCTATACTTCCCAGTTTTCCTTAGTCCATTTTCCCTTTTGTTTCTGAGTAAACCAGTGCAACATTGTGGAGAAATTTTCCCCCAATAAAAAAAAAGAATATTATCTCATTCTAGCTCCATTTTGGCTCCTTTTTAAAGAAAAAAATTTATTGGAGTATACTTTATTTACAATGCTGTGTTAGTTTTAGGAGTACAACAAAGTGAATCAGTTTTATATATATATATATGTAAGGGTACATATTATATATAAATGTATATCCATTCTTCTTTTAGATTCTTTTTCCATATAGGCCATTACAGAGTATTGAGTAGAGTTCCCTGTGCTATGCAGTAGGTTCTTGTTAGTTATCTATTTTATATATAGGAGTATGCATATGTTGGGCTTCCCAGGTGGCCCTAGTGGTAAAGAACCTGCCTGCAAATGCAGGAGGCATAAGAGACCTGAGGTTGATCCCTGGGTTGGGAAGATTCCCTGAAGGAGGGCATGGCAACCCATTCCAGTATTCTTGCCTCAAGAATCCCATGGATAGAAAAGCCTGACAGGCTACAGTCCATAGGGTTGCAAAGAGCTGGGCACAATTGAAGCAATTTAGCTTGCACACACATTCTGTTTTGTTAGTGATTGCTCTGGGCTTAAAACATACACCTTTAACATCACTGTCTATCTTCAAATAATGTATAATGTAAGAACTTTGGAACAGTATGCATCAGTTTCTTCCTTAGTCCTTCATGCTGTTGTTTTTATACATTTTAACAACTTAATATAAACTATATCCTCAGTTTTTATTCCAAGGCTATCTCCTCTAAGCAGTACATAAAGGTACCAGTTTTCAACATCTTACATAGGTTGGAACTATCATAGTTAAAATTTTATGCCAGTGTGATATTTGTGAAATGATATACCATTATTATTATTTTCATTTCCCACAGAAAATGTTTGAGATAGAGCACCTTCTCATTGCTGTTCAGTTGCTAAATAGGGTCCAACTCTTCGCGACCCCATGAACTGCAGCACCCCAGACTTAACTGTCCTTCACTATTTCCTGGAGTTTGCTTACACTCATGTCCACTGAGTCACTGATGCCATCCAACCATCTCATCCTCTGTCATCCCCTTCTCCTCTTGCCCTCAATCTTACCAGCATCAGGGTCTTTTCAAATGAGTCAGCTCTTCACTTCAGTTGGCCCAAGTATTGGAGCTCCAACTTCAGCATCAGTCCTTCCAATGAATATTCAGGGTTGATTTCCTTTAGGATTGACTAGTTTGATCTCCTTGCTGTCCAAGGGACTCTCAAGAGTCTTCACCACCACAGCTTGAAAGCATCACTTCTTTGGTGCTCAACCTTCTTTATGATCCAACCCTCACATCCATACATGACTACTGGAAAAACCATAGCTTTGACTATACAAACCTTTGTCAGCAAAATAACATATCTACTTTTTATACACCACCTAGGTTTGTCATAGCTTTTCTTCATTATTTATTGGCTATTGTGTTTCCTTTCTGTCAATCAGATGTTCATATGGTTTTTACATTTCTCCATTGAGTTGTTTTTTTGTTGTTGTTGATTTGTGGGAATTTTTATTTAACGAATTTTGGATATTTATCTTTTATTTTATACATTGCAAATATTCTTCCTATCTTCAACTCATTTCTTAACTTTGTTTTTTTCATTTTTAGATAAACTTTTTTTTAATTTAGCGAAGTCAAATTTCTGAATGTTTTCTTTTGTGGCTTGGGCTTTTTATGTCACTAAAATAAATTCTTCCCAGTTCTGATAAAATAAATTGTCTTAGTATTTTCTTCCTAATGTCCCAAAATTTTGCTTTTCCCATTTAGACTTTTCATCCATTCAGAATTTAACTTTGTACTCCCCTTTTGTCCTTCTTTTTATGTATCCTACACAAAAGTACATTCCAGTTCTCTATCCCCTTCTCTAAGTTCTAACTTCCTTATAGTCCAGCTTAGTTACCACTTCCTTCATGAAGTCTTCCTTGACTGCACCATTCCATAATGACTTTCCCTACTCAGCTTTATAAGATATTTATCACTGAACTTTGATAGCAATTGACCATATGCATGACAGTGAATTAGCAAGATTAAATGGTTAAATAATATGATTAAATGATCATATGCATGACAGATCATCTTAATGTATAAAGAAGGCCAAAATAAAAAAAGACTATCATGAGAGTGGGGAATGGAATAGAACATGTCTTGTCTCAAGGGCAGCCGCTACTCAGCTCTAGCCAATGACTCCAATGTGGTACCAAAGCTCAGAGTCGCCAGATCTACTTTCTTTTCTCAACAAAACCCAGAAATCAAAAATCTCTATGTGAAATATTCTGAGATTTAAATATTGCCAACTTGTTCAAATATATTTTTTAAGCATTACATATGTGTGTTTGGGGAAGGGAGGTAGGGGAGTTATCCCCTGGTCAGATTCAATTATCCCGCCACTAATCTCTAACCTCTGGTTTGATTGTTGCTAATCAGTTGATCAATTTAATTTTCTCTCTAAATAAATCATAAACCCCTTGAGCACAGGAACACCCACTTTGTAACTACAACAGAACCTGTCACAGAGAAAGCAAATGACAAATGTTCAATAAACCAATGATTGACTATTGATGGGCAGGGTATCATTTGTATACCCTGAGTCACAGTCCTCTCCACAAAGGAGTCCTAGAAAGAGGACTAGAGGGGATCCCTCAGTGGAACACTATGACCAAGATGATACCCATCCAGTTAGACACACATGCACAGAAAACAGATCCTTCCAAAGTCAAGATCATCCTTCCACAAGGGATGGGATGCCAGGTCACATTCTGGATGCTTCTGCCAGGACAAATTCAAACTCAAGAGCTTTTAAGTTCCAGTGGTCTGTGTAGTACAAAGAAAAGATTCCCGGTTCTCAGAGAGGCAAATAGAGTTGTAGAGAGAAACATAAAAGGCTTGCAATCTCTGTCTTTTAGGAAAATACTGACGCTTACTAAAGTTGTGACATGGCCAGCCATCACTGTTAATTCATAGTTCTGGGTCCTCACCCTCAAAATGTATCAAGTTCACAAAAAGCCTCAGAAATGAACCAAGGGTCTGTCTCTGTAGTAAAGGTAGGCTCAGATCAGGAACCAAACCAAACAGTTTGTCCTGCAAGAGGGACAAGGTGCCTAGCCTTTCTGACCCTCTATCTTCTCATCTAAAAAGTTAAGAACAGTCACATTGCCACCCCGTCTCTGTGGAATAAGAAGTGTCAGGAGTGGTAAGAAGCACAGCTTCAAGTCAGACATGAATTTGACTGTGACCCAGGGAAAGTTACTAAACTATTCTCTCTGTACCTGAGTTTTCCTACCTACAAGATGAAGGCAAAAAAAAAAGAACTTAGCCCACTTAAGTTCTTCAAAAGATCAAATGACATTACACCTGTAAAGTTTGCTACAAATGATAGATTTGAGTTCAAAGGTGGGGGAAAACTTGGCATACTATAAGGAATTATTATCACAAGATCTTTTGTTATAGTCTCCAGAGCTGCTATCATCCAACAAGGGTAATTTCATTGCTGTTGTGTTGTTGTTGTTCCTGACCCAAGATTGCAGGTTCCTGTGAAGGATGACCTCTCAGCAGGATCTATTTCCATTGAAAGTTAGTATGTTCACTCCTCTGAAGGTACACAACTTTTGTGCCTCACGTCCACTTGGAAACAGATCTAGACAAAAGGACTTCTTTGCTTCCGCATCTTATATACAAAATGCCCTAACATTGCCTGAGAATGCATTTCTTAGCATGTGTCTCTTCATTGCAGGGTGTTGGAATGTGCCTTTATGTGCCTTTCATACCTCTGTGAATGTAGGTCTCTGTGTGTCTCTTTGTGTATCTTGGGCTACATCAATAGTCAATATGTGAACTCGTGTGTGTGTGTGTCTGTGTGTCTTTCTGTGTATAACAGTGTGTCTCTATGAAACTATATGTCTGCCTATTTTTGTGTGAATGTTTCTATCTACATTATGAGTGTGTGGGGGTATGTGTCTGCACCTGTGCCTTTTTTAATGAAGTTCTAGGATTGTGTCTCTGTACCAGGATATATGTCTATATGTGGTGTCAAGAGCCACATTCTCTAACTATGGACCACGTGTGTGTGTGTATGTGTACGTCTCTGTGATGCATGAGTCTTCCATCAGGGTTGTATGTGTATCTATGTTCTGTCTGTGTTGTGTCTGTCAGTGAAGCTTCTAGTTTACATCCCTTACCAAATGGATTGTGTTGTGTGTTTCTATGACAGAAGACCAAAGTGAACAATTTCAAATTGGTCCATCAAAACTTCTTAATTAGTCTGTGCTATTGTCAAACTTTTAGGAAACACAGACCACTGGTTCTTAACCTATCTGCACAGCTTCTAGGGAGCCTTTAAACAAATGTGTCTGTGTGCTTAGTTGCTTAGTCATGTCTGACTCTTTGCAACCCTGGGGACTATAGCTCACCAGGTTCCTCTGTCCACAGAATTTTTCCAGGCAAGAATACTGGAGTGGGTTGCCATTCCTACTCCAGGAGATCTTCCCGACCCAGGTATTAAACCCACATCTCCTGTATCTCCTGCATTGGTGGTGGATTCTTTACTACCGAGCCAACTGAGAAGCCTTTTAAAGAAATACTGATGCCCAATCTCCACTTGCAGAGATTATAATCGTCGTTTATTACTCTGCAGTAGAGTCCAAATATGAGTTTGTTGTGAAGCACCCAGGCAATTCCAATGTGCAGACACTGTTCAGAAAGACTATATCAGGCAAATGGACAGGCCTCTTCCATTCTCCCTAGAAAGATGCAGACTGCTTTCCTTGCCTGAGATATCAATAATATCAGGGGGAGAAGGAGAAAGAAAAGAACAGAACTTCCCTCTTTCTAAGGAGGAGGCACTACCACAATGGACCCTGTGAGTCAATAGTCTGCAAATTAATATGTGAAAATAACAGAGGAGAAATTCTCCTCCAAGCCCAATCCTTCTTCCCTTCCAGTAGACAATTGCTTTCTTTTACATATATGTCTGTTTAATTCAAAAGATGTAGTACTACCTTAATTTCTATATAAAGTCATTATGTTTACTGTAAATCTTCCACAAGTCAAAACAGGATTTATTGGTAGAATAAACCAAATATTTCATAGAAATGTAAATGCATTTTTGAGCATTTTTTACCAAGAAAAAGTGTTGAAAGAGGAAGGTTTCAGAATGGGACAAAATCTCTCATTTGTGGGAGTGGAGATCTAAAGATGAACATGGAAAAGAATCTAAGAAGAGGAAGGAAAGGAATAAAACCTCAGATGTTTAGATCCTAGAAGTAGACCCATCACATTTCATTAGATGCTTTTGTACATATTAGAAAAAGCTTACCTTTGCCCAGGATTCAGACCCACTCACTTTCAAAGAAGGGTGCCTTATGATTTAAATCTTGCTTAATGATGGTGGGGGCTTCCCTGGTGGCTCAGACAGTAAAGAACCCATCTGCAATGCAGGAGACCTGGGTTCAACCCCTAGGTCAGGAAGATCCCCTGAAGAAGAAAATGGCGACCCACTCAAGTATTCTTGCTGGAGAATTCCATGGACAGAGGAGCCCAGTGGGCTGTGCCCATGTGGTTGCAAACAGTCGGACACAACTAAGCAACTAAGTGCACAATGATGGTGGGGGTCTATGGGGAAGGTTCTATGGAGGACCTGGCTATATCCTCACTTGCAACTCCTGTCTCTAGAGAAGTTCTGAGAGGCATGTAGACAGACTCATATTTAGGCAAAAGAATGACAGACTCTTAAAAGAGTCCTTGGGAAGTACTACTGCAGCTGGCAGAGTACCTGCAACTTAGTAAGTCTCATTGAATATTTGTTGAATGAATGATTGAATGAATGAATTGCTCTTTAGCAATCTAATGGACCTGACAGGCAATTCAGAGGGCTCTCTCAGCCAACTAAAGGACGCACAAAATGTTGACAATACTGAGCTCACTAACTTTCTCACCAGGAGAATCTTCCTGTGTGGAAAATATTCAATAGAGAAATAAGAAGTATGCTGCTGTTCCCAGTGTGGGAAATGTGATGAAAACATTCAACCCATTATGTATCCAAAGTCCATTTTAAGGAAATATTCATTTTAAAAGATGGGATTGGATTGCTTAAAGAAGTTTATGACAGGATAGATGGAAGCCTCACAGAATTTTAGAGCAGGAACTGACCCTGAAGACTGTCCAGCACAGTTGTCTCTTGCTGTAGTTGAAAGCCTGGTGCCCGAGAGAGACACGAAAGTGTCCATTCAACCCCTTAGCTAACTGGTGGTGGATTGCAATCAAGAACCCCAGCTAAGTTAATCGTCATTTACTGCTCTTCCCATGCTTTCCAGCTCCTTACTTCCCTGGAGAATGGCTTGAACAAAGTCGTTTGGAGGTGCAAAGACAAACTGGTTGACCAGTTTGACTGGTTGACTCACTAACCAGTGTAGGCACCATTTTAGCCCTGGAGTTTCTACTTCCTTGATTCACCCAATAAAATGAACAAAATTTCTTCTCCTTTAGGAATTAAGGAAAACTCCTCTTTTTCCTCCCAAGCCCACTATTTAGCACATGGATGAAATGGTCATCAGCATAATGCAAACCTTATCTGTAGCAAGAGAAGTTTTCCCTGTTCTTATCCTCTGACTCAGGGTGGTAAACTCCCTGGGGAGGTAGCAGGGAGGGCCAGGTGCCTATATTTTTTTGATGAAATCAAATCTCTTTGTGAGAGTTTGGAAGCAGAAAAAAATATATCTCAAACAAACATTTTTCTTTGAAGGGTGCCCCCCAAAACTTACAAGAGTAATCCTAAAGCTTATGCAATACGTGCTTGTACAAATCGGTCATCTTTAAAAGATTTTCAAGCAAATATCCAAATTGATTCTACTATCAAGTAGATTCAACAGCCTTTTATCTGCCCCCAAATTCTATTTACCTCTTACACACCATACTCCTTGCACCCTGAACACACACCCCCACACACAAAAGTTTGTAACTGCTTCTCTTGAAAGCAAGAGGCTGCCACTCACTGGTGAGAAATCCTCTTAGAGAAACCACAAGGTTGGACCTTAGGACCTTTGAAGTGAAGGAAAGAATATGCCAGGTTAAAACTTATCAGTTATTAAAAGATACTAATTAGAAAGTGACCATTTGAGAAATGTTGCCAAGAATTAGTTTACTAGGATAGGAAAAAGAAAATATATAAGAAAAGAAATGAGAACACTAAGGAAGAACCTATGAAAGAAAGAATTTTTCCTTGGTGATTTTCCACTATGAATTCAGTACTTGTAGGCACAGATGCTTCCACATTTTCTTCCTCCCAAGAATTTGAAAAAAAACAAATCTCGGGATTGAAAGACATTATTGCCTCTCAGCCTCTTGAATCCCCTACCTCCCCTCATTACAACTTCATCAGTTTGCCCATTCTGCTCAAATAGGTGTAGCGGTTTGGGATTTGTAACTCTGTTAAGATGAACATTACAATTTTATATACGCTTATTTTACCTTCCTGCTTTGTGTGAACATGGACTTCCCAGGTGGCACTAGTGGTAAAGAACCTGCCTACCAATGCAAGAGACATAAGAGACATGGGTTCCATCCCTTGGGTCGGGAAGATCCCCTGGAGGAAGGCATGGAAACCAACTCCAGTATTCTTGCCTGGAGAATACTATAAACAGAGGGTCCTGGCAGACTACGGTTCACAGGGGCGCAAAGAGTTGGACTTGACTGAAGGGACTTAGCACACATGCCTTGTGAATAGAAAAACCAGTTGGAAATCTCAAATAGTAAACAAAATAAGGGGACAATGTTATTCTCACTAGTAATCAGAGAAGTGAAAATTGAAACATTAAGGTACTGTTTTTCACCCAGGAAGAGAGTAGAAATATTTGTCACTGATAATGTCAACCATGTAAATAAAGATGTAATCAAATTAGCACTTTTACACACTACTGGAAGGAGTATAAACGGTTACCACTTTTCAGGAACGAACAGTGGCATGCAGAATGCACACTCTTTGATCCAGTGTGCATATTTCTTGCAATTTTCACATAAAAAATAATGCAAGGAAAAAATAAGTAATAGGCACATATATATTCAAAATCATTAAATTTTCTAACAGGCCAGAGATGTGTAACACTGAATAGTCTGCTTATGATATAAAGTTAAATTTAAAAATGGGAAAAACAGAATTTTCCTTAAAACAGTAGGAATCAATGCTGGTTAGTTTCACACCTCAAATTAAATTAAAAATTACAAAAGTGTTCCTGCAAATGTGCTTCATCTTCAAAGAAATTCACGGAAAGAACTCTGACAAGAACGAAAGAATATAGGTTTCTGAGAATTTTTTCAAACCATACCACTGAACTAGGTAAGAATTCACAGAACTCTAATGAAAATACTGATGGTTTTGCAAAACTTCTAACAAAAGATCAAAACCAACAAGAACTAATTGGATGGGACGAAATACTGAACTGAAATGAACTGAGGAGAATAATTATAATGTGAATTTTTAATCTGACACATGGCTGAATTTTTTTTAACATTTTAGTTTTCCAGATTGAAGGAAACTTTTTCTCTTAGGCTATCTATGACTCACAGCAATTTGATAAAAATCTACCTTTTTAAACAAAAACAAAGAATTTACTTTTTCCCTCTGTCTGATCTCTCCAGAATTTGGAAACTCTCATTGAGTATTCTTATTTTCATGGTAGTACAGTCATTTGCATGAGTTCAATAAGAACTTGTTCTCCTTGTAACAGGATACACCACAATCAGATATATTGGTTACAATACCAAGAATTTGACTAGAATGTCATACTGGAGAGAGATACAAAGACTCAGACATGATCAAACAATTTTAAGAAAGTGCTAGGTAAAATCAGCCTAGTATCTTGCTTCTAAGGGGCTTCCCTGGTGGTTCAGTGGCAAAGAATGCATCTGCCAATGCAGGAGACATAGGTTCAATGCCTGGATAGGGAAAATCCCCTGGAAAAGGAAATGGCAACCCCTCCCCACCACCGCCCCACCCCCCACCTCCACTTGGCCCAGAGTATTCTTGCCTTGGAAATCCCAAAGACAGAGGAGCCTGGCAGGCTGCAGTCCATGGGGTCACAAGAGTCAGACACAACTTAGCAAGTAAACAAGAATAAACCTTGCTTATAAAGATCCAGCAAAGTAATCTTAAGAAGAGCTTATACAGTCAGTCGTTATTCCTAATGCATTAATGTAAATAATCAGGTCATTCTAATGCAAACCAGTTAGTTTTACTACGATTGTCTTTGATTTTTTTTTTTAAAAGTGGGAGGTAATTATGGAGAGAGAACTTAGAGTTGCAACTTTGTGCCCTATTAATTGGGCTTCCTGGTTGGTTCAGCTGATAAAGATTCTGCCTGCAATGCAGGAGATTACCAGTTCAATTCCTGGGTTAGAAAGTTCCCCTGTAGAAAGGATAGGCTACCTATTCCAGTATTCTTGAGCTTCCCTGGTGGCTCAGACGCCTGCAACGCAGGAGACCTGGGTTTGATCCCCAGGTTGGGAAGATCCCCTGGAGGAGGGCATGGAAAACCCACTCCAGTATTCTTGCCTGGAGAATCCCCATGGACAGAGGAGCCTGACAGGCTACAGTCCGTGGGGTCACAAAGAGTTGGACACAACTGAGAGACTAAGCACAGCATAGCACAGCATCCTACTAATTATCTTTAAGGTTCTGTTATACACCTGTAAGCTGGACTTGATACTTAACTCTTCTAGTTTCCTTAAATATCTGACTAGAAATCTCCAAACTAAATGTTTCCAGTTTTCTCTCACCCTTTTGATTTGGAATCAATACGAACAAAGACTTCCCTTATTTCTTTGGAAGGGACTATACCACGTCCTGGGGGGGGGGGGGGGGCGAATGGCAACCCACTCCACTACCCTTGCCTGGAGAATCCCATGGACAGAGGAGACTGGCGGGCTACAGTCCATGGGTTTGCAAGGAGTCAGACACGACTGAGCAACTAATACACACACACATATACCATGTCTTCCTCACTTTACCCAGATGGCAGCCAAACTTCAGAGACTCAAGCCCTACATGCACACCTTACAATTAAAGAAGGTTCCATCTGATGTGTAGTCTAGTATAAGCACTGGAGACTTCCCAAATCAAATTCACCAGGAATTGAAGCAGAAGACAAATGAAGGAGACAGCTTTCTCAAAATGTGAGGACCAGGCCTGTGTATCTTTTTCCCACAGTTACTACTTATCTTATCCTCTCCTTTTTCCTGGAAAGGAACATTCTTATCTGCATTTCTCAACTATTACGAAAGGGGAAACTCACCAAATTGCTGGGCTTGTCACTAGAAGCTTCGACCCATTCTTGACAATGGTGACTTTGGGGTACAACCTGTAACAATTTTTTTCACTTTTCTAAAGTATTACTAATTCCACATGTCCCGTTGACATCAGATACAAAGTAGGACATTTGAAGCCTCCTATGGCCCATGTCTCCTTGGCCACCTTCAGTTGAGTTCAGTCACTCAGTCACACCTAACTCTTCGTGACCCCAGGGAGTGCAGCACGCCAGGCTTCCCTGTCCATCGCCAACTCTCAGAGATTGTTCAAACTCATGTCTGTCAAGTCGGTGATGCAATCCAACCATCTCATCCTCTGTCGTCCCCTTCTCCTCCTGCCCTCAATCTTTCCCAGCATTACAGTTCTTTCCAATGAGTCAGTACTTCACATCAGGTGGCTAAAATACTGGAGTTTCAGCTTCAGCATCTCTCCTTGCAATGAATATTCAGGACTGATTTCCTTTAGGATAGGCTGGTTTGATCTCCTTGCAGTCCAAGGGACTCTCAAGAATCTTCTCCAACACCACAGTTAAAAAGCATCAATTCTTCGGTGCTCAGCTTTCTTATTAGTCCAACTCTCACATCCATACATGACTACTGGAAAAACCATAGCTTTGACTAGATGAATCTTCATTGGCAAAGTAATGTCTCTGCTTTTTAATATGCTGTCTAGGTTGATGACAGCTTTTCTTCCAAGGAGCAAGCATGCTTTAATTTCATGGCTGCAGTCACCATTAGCAGTGATTTTGGAACCCCAAAATATAAAGTCTGTCACTGTTTCCATTGTTTCCCCATCTATTTGCCATGAAGTGATGGGATCCTTGCCATGATCTTCATTTTCTGAAAGTTGAGCTTTAAGCCAACACTTTCACCCTCCTCTTTCACTTTCATCAAGAGGCTCTTTAGTTCTTCTTCGATTTCTGCCAAAAGGGTGGTGTCATCTGCATATCTGAGGTTATTGATATTTCTCCCAGCAATGTTGATTCCAGCTTGTCCTTCTTCCAGCCCAGCACTTTGCATGATGTGCTCTGCATAGAAGTTAAATGAGCAGGGTGATAATATACAACCTTGACGTATTCCTTTCCCAATTTGGAACCAGTCTTTTGTTACATGTCCAGTGCTAACTGTTGCTTCTTGACCTGCATACAGATTTCCCAGGAGGCAGGTCAGGTGGTCTGGTATTCCCATCTCTTGAAGAATTTTCCACAGTTTGCTGTGATCCACACAGTCAAAGGTTTTGGCATAGTCAATAAAGCAGAAATAGATGTTTTTCTGGAACTCTGTTGCTTTTTCGATGATCCAATAGATAGATGTTCACAATTTGATCTCTGGTTCCTTTGCCTTTTCTAAATCCAGCTTGACCATCTGGAAGTTCACAGTCCACATACTGTTGGGGCCTGGCTTGGAGAATTTTGAGCATTACTTTGCTAGCATGTGAGATGAGCACAATTAGGTGGTAGTTTCAACATTCTTTGGCATTGCCTTTCTTTGGGATTGGAATGAAAACTGACCTTTTCCAGTCCTGTGGCCACTGCTGAGTTTTCCAAATTGGCTGGCATATTGAGTGCAGCACTTTCACAGCATCATCTTTCAGGATGTGAAATAGCTCAACAGGAATTCCATCACCTCCATTAGCTTTGTTTGTAGTGATGCTTCCTAAGGCCCACTTGAGTTCACATTTCAAGATGTCTGGCTCTAGGTGAGTGATCACATCATCATGGTTATCTGGGTCATGAAGATCTTTTTTTGCATAGCTCTTCTGTGTATACCTGCCACCTCTTCTTAGTTTCTTCTGTTTCTGTTAGGTCCATACCATTTCTGTCCTTTATTGTGCCCACCTTTGCATGAAATGTCCCCTTGATATGTCTATTTTTCTTAAAGAGATCTCTAGTCTTTCCCATTCTCTTGTTTCCTTTATTTCTTTGCATTGATCACTGAGGAAGGCTTTCTTATCTCCCCTTGCTATTCTTTGGAACTCTGCATTCAAATTAGTATATCTTTCCTTTTCTCGTTTGCCTTTCATGTCTCTTCTTTTCACAGTTATTTGTAAGTCCTCTTCAGACAACCATTTTCCCTTTTTGCATTTCTTTTTCTTGGGGATGGTCTTGATGACTGCCTCCTGTGCCAATATCAGATACCTCCATCCAAAGTTCTTCAGGCACTCTATCAGATCTAATCCCTTGAATCTATTTCTGTGAATAGATTTCTCAGAATCTATACAGTCTACTTCCACTGTATAATCATAAGGGATTTGATTTAGGTCATACTTGAATGGTCTAGTGATTTTCCCCACTTTCTTCAATTTAAGTCTGAATTTGGCAATGAGTTCATGATCTGAGGCACAGTCAGCTCCCAGTCTTGTTTTCGCTGACCGTATAGAGCTTCTTCATCTTTGGCTACAAAGAATATCATCAATCTGATTTCGGTATTGACCATCTGGTAATGTCCATTTCTAGAGTCTTCTCTTGTGTTTTCGGAAGAGGGTGTTTGCTATGACCAGTTTGTTCTCTTGGCAAAACTCTGTTAGCCTTTGTCCTGCTTCATTTTGTACTCCAAGGCCAAATTTGTCTGTTACTCCAAGTATCGCTTGACTTCCTACTTTTGCATTCCAGTCCCCTATAATGAAAAGGACATTTTTGGGGGGAGTTAGTTCTAGAAGGTCTTATAGGTCTGCATGGAACCGTTCAACTTCAGCTTCTTCACCATTACTGGTTGGGGCATGGACTTGGATTACTGTGATATTGAATGGTTTGCCTTGGAAACAAACAGAGATCATTCTGTCATTTTTGAGATTGCATCCAAGTACTGCATTTCAGACTCTTTTGTTGACTGTGATGGCTACTCTATTTCTTCTAAGGGATTTTTGCCCACAGTAGTAGATATAATGGCCATCTGAATTAAATTTGCTCATTCCACCTCAATCAGTTCACTGATTCCTAAAATGTCGATGTTCACTCTTGCCATCTCCTGCTTGAGATGGCCATGGCCACCTTACACAAGTACTACCCAGGGGCATTCATGATTCTAAGTTTGTCTCTGTAAAAAGAGCCTTTCTCCTTAGGACCAGAATAAGCGCCAACGAACACATGATCAGAAATCTCTACTTAACATTAGCAGAGCAAGGCAATTCACAGCCAAAGCAGCAGCAGGCCAACAATGATGATTTCATTAAAGTAGTTTTAAACAATAGCATGGTCCTTAATTATCTACTTTCTGAGCAAGGAGGCGTTTGTGTAATTGCAAATACTACCTGTGGCATTTAGATAAATACCTCTGGAGAGGTAGAAATTCAATTATAGAAAATCAGGGAGCAAGCACACTGGTTACAACAAATTTCCCCTGATACTCCATGGTCTTTTGATCTATTTAGCTTGCTACCATCATACAAACTGGACTTGTCATATTACTTTTAACTCTGCTTTGCATACTACTATTATTAAGCTCTGTACCTGTTGCCTCTCAAATCTTGGTAGAAGACATAGCTAACAGAGTGATGCTAGCTCAGTGCTTCAAAATGATCTCTAATGCTTACAACCTAGATAGAATATAGACTTTAAATGAGAAATTCCTGAATGTTCTTCCTCACGCCCTTCCTTTTTACTTAAATGTAAATATAACTTCAATGATTTCCATTTGTCATGCACTTTCCCTCTGATGTGGGACATGAGAACCAGGAAAAGCCTTTCCTGGTACTGAGGGACAAAACCACTAAATATGGAGAAACTGATTCTTGATCAGCGATGCTTTGGAGGAAAGATCTTGAGCAAAAGAGAAAAATGTGAAAATAATCAAAGAAAACTTCATTTAAAATGGAGTCAGGAAGCCCTGATTCCATGCATGCACCACTCATGGCTCCCAGCATAACCAGCAGGAAGAACAGTAAAAATTATTTTAATGGGATCTGTTTTGGACAGAATTCTTTGGGTAAAATTCTGGCTCAACTTCTTATCCATGATGATAAGAATGTTACTTTTCTTCTGATACAAAGGAGAACATTTTGCACTTAGGAATTTCATCTCTTGCTTTTAAGCATCTCCCTGACTCAGCAACAATGTATTAGCCACCAGTTTCAGCCAGTAAGAAACTGCTACAATTTCAAACAGCCTGTTTCTCTCTAAGGAAATTTTATCCAAAATCAGTTCAGTTCAGTTCAGTCGCTCAGTCATGTCCAACTCTTTGCGACCCCATGAATCACAGCATGCCAGGCCTCCCTGTCCATCACCAACTCCCGCAGTTTACTCAAACTCATGCCCATCGAGTCGGTGATGCCATCCAGCCATCTCATCCTCTGTTGTCCCCTTCTCCTCCTGCCCCCAATCCCTCCCAGCATCAGGGTCTTTTCCAATGAGTCAACTCTTCACATGAGGTGGCCAAAGTACTGGAGTTTCAGCTTCAGCATCAGTCCTTCCAATGAACACCCAGGACTGATCTCCTTTAGGATGGACAGGTTGGATCTCCTTGCTGTCCAAGGGACTCTCAAGAGTCTTCTTCAACACCACAGTTCAAAAGCATCAATTTTTCAGCGCTCAGCTTTCTTCACAGTCCAACTCTCATATCCATACATGACCACTGGAAAAACCATAGCTTTCACTAGACAAACATTTGACGGCAAAGTAATGTCTCTGCTTTTTAATATGCTATCTAGGTTGGTCATAACTTTCCTTCCAAGGAGTAAGCGTCTTTTAATTTCATGGCTGCAGTCACCATCTGCAGTGATTTTGGAGCCCAAAAAAATAAAGTCTAACACTGTTTCCACTGTCTCCCCATCTATTTCCCATGAGGTGATGGGACCAGATGCCATGATCTTAGTTTTCTAAATGTTGGGCTTTAAGCCAACTTTTTCACTCTCCTCTTTCACTTTCATCAAGAGGCTTTTTAGTTCCTCTTCACTTTCTGCCATAAGGGTGGTGTCATCTGCATATCTGAGGTTATTGATATTTCTAGCGGCAATCTTGATTCCAGCTTGTGCTTCTTGCAGCCCAGCATTTCTCGTGATGTACTCTGCATATAAGTCAAAATAACCCTCCCCAAATTCCTGCTAAACTCTAATATAAGCTGACCATCCTGAGATAATAGGTAGGCCCCTGGGCTGGACAGCTGGTGTTTGTAAAGTAGAGCAAAACTGACACTCCAAGGACAAAGCTAGTGATGGAAGCTAAGCTCTGCTGAAGTAAAGAGATAAAGATGCATGTACCTGGTGGCTCAGACAGTAAAGAATCTGTCTGCAACGCAGGAGACCTGCGTTTGATCCCTGGATCAGGAAGATCCTCTGGAGAAGGGAATGGCTACCCATTCTAGTATTCTTGCTTGGAGAATTTCAAGCTGGGCCAGAGGAGCCCAGCAGGCTACAGCCCATTGGGTCGCAAAAGAGTCAGACACAACTGAGTGACTAACATTGTCACTTTCAAGGTCAAGGAAAACTTCCTTGTCTGCACATGTGTAAGAAGGCTCTTTGGGGGTCAAAAAGGGAGGAGACACCACCCCATAATAAGTGTGGACATGCACCCACAGGTCCCTGTGGTGGGAGCCATCTCCACAAAAAGCTGTGCACCCATCTTAGGGAGGGTCCTAGACTAGTCAAGTGTGAAGAAAGAAACAATTGGCCAAAGGAAAATGAAGAATGGGAAGGACTGTCATACATACACGATTTAAATCACCTCCTTACTGCGCTCCTCACTCAGAACGCCCACCCTCCTCTCTGGGTGTGTATTTCTGCCTAGTTTCCAACATATTACATGCCTCCTCATTAGAGAGAATGCCCATATCCTTTCTCTTCAGGTTTGGGTGTGTGTTTTTGCCTTGCTTCAATCTTAAATAAGCAAACTGTTTCTCTGTATGCTCTCTCATACTTCGTGCTGTGTCTTTAATAAACTTTGTACCTATTTTTATAGTTTTTGCCTCCTTGAAACGTCTTTGCTTTCAAACGGAGTAAAGAGCTGGGACCATTTTGCTTCTAGCCTCTAGCCCCTGGTGGTCTGGTAGCTAGGATTCCTGGTTTTTATCCAGGAACCCAAGTTCAATTCCTGTCAGGGAACTAAGATCTCTTTTCAGGACCACTCACCTTTTTCCCTCCAAGATCAATCTCTTTGTCTATTTAGATTTGCCTGTGATTCACCTGTCCCAAATTGCAATTCTCTGCCATTCCCAAGTAAACTTATTTTGCTGGTAAAATAACTGGCCATTTTATTTTTGAAGTTGACAAGTTCTATATTCACCACCTTTTCTTGGTGGTTTCCTCACTTTTGCAGCTACTCCTCACAGAAACTACCAGGTTTTCAGAGCATCTTGTAAAAAGCATAACAAAAATATATCCATGGTGGGAGAGCTACATCTTCCTTTTTAAAATATTTAGTTGGCTGCACTGGTTCTTAGTCGGGGCATGCAGGATCTTTAGTTGTAGCTTGCAAACTCTTAGTTGTGGCATATGGGATCTAGTTCCCTGATCAGGGATCAAACCCTGGCCCCCTGCCTTGGGAGTGCAGAGTCTTAGCCACTGGACCACCAGGGAAGTCCCTACACAGTCTATTCTTGATTCCATCATCAGAGTAGTTGCTGGCACATGGGTTGTGTTCCATAATTATTGATGAATCCATTTGCAGTTAATGATGATGCTTATCTTTATACAGCACTCTTAGCATGAGAAGTGTATCATAGGAATTCCTTAGATCTCACCTAAAGGCCTGTGAGTGTGGATAGTGCAGAACATCTTACTATGCCAGAGAAGGAATCTGGATTCAGAGACCATATCTCAAGTCAGGCTGACAAAGACAAACTGAAACAGACTTTCCTATAACAACCTCCAAGTTTCCATGTCAAGTTTCTACTTGGTGAGCTGTTACTTGTCCTTCAGTAACTAGCAGATATTCACCTCCTCTGTGATAATGCTCATCCCCTCTGTGACAATGCTCACCCCCTCTGTGACAATGCCCTGGAGAATGTGACCTTCAATCACCTCACTTTTGCACACACATTCTGCAATTTGTCACAACATGATGGTCTTGAGTCGATAAGACTCATATAGACCAATAACCCTTGGGAAAAAGCTCCCTTAACTTTTGTCATCTAAGTCTCCCTGGTGCCTGCACAGAGCCTGGATGCATGGTAGAAGTCTGATAAAATATTTGACATCTTATTTTTGTTGTTCCACACCAAGTTAAAAACAAAGATATTCATAGGATTATGTTTCTTTAGCAAGCAATACTTGCCTGCTAAAAGGACAGCTGCATATGAATCTCACAAACATAATGTTGAGCTAAAGTGGCCAGATCCAAAATAGTACATATTTACTTGAAGTTCAAAAACAGGCAAAATTAACTGATTGTGTAAGAACTGCTATTATGCTGATTTATCTTAATGCAATCTATGCCTGGACAGCAAAGGGATTCATAAAAATGTTTTAAATGTTCGCAGATTTCATTACCAGCTGACAATAAATCACAACTGAAAGTGATACCCCTCTGGGAATGCTTCTGCCAATTACATGACAACTGAAAACAACATGAAAGATACCTTTATTTGGGATTCTTAATACCTTGAGAACACTTGGAAATGGTCTTCAGCTACTGCACCCACGATTTCTTTTTCAGGAAGGTAAAGTTTCCAGGACCAGCTTAAATTGTAACAGCTCTTTCAGGCTGAAAAGACACAGAATTTTCTCAAAAACAAATCCTTCCCTGAAAAGACTCAAGATTGTTGGCTTGCCTGCTGTGTCTAGCCCAAGCCTACTCACGCCACTCTCCCAAGTTTCAGCTTCCAGGAATCCAGCGATCCATTTTCTCCTTCCAAAAGCAGAGAGCAGGGCTATGATTTGCTCTCTTCCCTAGAAGGGGTGAAGCAATGGGACAACAGGCGGTTGCTGTCACTGGGATCTTTCGCTAGGACTGATCACACCAGCTATCAGTGGTTCACTCACAGGCTGGACAGTCTGACCAATTGCTCCATGCAATGAGAAGATGCCACAGAGTTCCCTCCCACTAACGCCTGTGGTGAGTTCCCACAGACAGGGAATCTCTGAGGGCACTCAGGGAATCTGAGACTGTCCGCCGACATTCTTCTCTTCTCTGAGGGAAGAAGGGGTGGAGACTCCTCATCTGAATCACCCTACAAACCCTAAAGCCTTTCTGGTCTCACCTGAGTCCACAAGAAATCCTAGCAAGTAAAGTCCCTGGAAGGAATGTCCACCTGCAGAATTTTAACTCTTTCCTCTACATAGCCCTGACACTCTATGGCTCCGAATTCTTTGCCTGGGCTTCACATCCGTGAGCAGGCAGACAAATCACACTGTGAAGTTTCTGGAAAAGAACATGGGGACTGGGTGTGATGGAGGTGGTTCTTGCAGAAGGAGTTATCACTTCTGTGGAAGATAAGCAAAGGCTCTAAGTTTGCAGCAACATGGCAGATCAGAAGCCCCAGCTACTCACATTCTCCAGGATCTCCCCTAGCGGGCTATAACCCTGTCCACCCTTCAAGAGTCTGTCTCCAACCACACCACCTCTCCTCAGGCTGCTGTGGTGGCCTCAACAGTGCACCAAGGCTTAGACGCCCACGGCGTCTCCTGTCGAGGGCCCGTGCGATGCTGACTGGCCACAGCTCCCCAGCTCCCGGCGGTTGGCTCCCCCTGGGAACCGCGTTCCTTCACTCCGGTTGGCAGGATTAGACTGCGTCCTCGCCTTGGCCCCCTCAGTATAGGGAGCGCACGGAGCGAGCAAGAAAAAAAGTGGCAGGAGCCGGGTTTCGTGGCCTCTGGTGAGGGAAGGAGGTGCTGGGGCGGGACCCTAGGAACGAGGGACCCAAGAGGAGCCGCCGCTTCAGGCGCCGGTACCTGGAGGTCTGAGAGCCCCGCGCCTCAGACCAGCTGAGGAGCCGCCGCTCCGCCAAATTTTCCTGTCGCGGGAGCGGAGAGGAAACAGAGACGGGATCCCGCACAGTGTGTGGCGGTGCGGGGCTTTCCACTGGCGGACTGCGGAGCAGAGGCTTTCAGGACTCCAATTCCAGAGAAGTTAGGCTGAGGTCGGGGGCGGGGGGGATGGGGGGGGCGCGGACGGAAGCGTAACAGGCAGGTGGCGGCCGCCAGCGAGGAGCCTGGCGCCACCAAGCGGCCTGGAACTGTAGTCTCGCGACGCAATCCCAGCGCGGCCACCTGCGGGGCGCATGCGCAGAGCCGGGAGCTGCTAGAGGTCCTGTTCTGCCCACTGCGCTTGCGCGAGCTGTGGACACACTGGGTGCACCACAAGTGCCAAGAGCTCCCCTCCGCTAGGTGGCACCCAGCTCGCCGGCTGCTCTAACGAAGTGGACTGTAGGATCTCAAAGCTGGCACGTGGAGGCTTCCTGCTCTCTGGGGGCATCATGACCTGACCTGGAGCACAGACTGTTTCCTGGCGTGGGCAAAAAAATGATGCTAATCACTGATCTTGTGTGTGCTCCTCTTGTCATTCTGCACCTTCCTATTTAAAAGAACACTTGCCTACTGGCCACATTCTGCAGATCTATGGGTGTGTGTCTTGGCTTCTGCAAAATACTGTAAACTTCTTGAAGACAGAAAGACTAAACCGCTAGTTCCAAGAGAGAAAGCCCTCTGTTGGATTTTGCTCAACTTTGCTGCCCTACTTAGAAATGTGCTGAAGACCAAGGATGAGACATATCTCACGCAGGTACCCAGCAGCATTGGTCTTGTTTTCACCTTCAGGCGGAGAGCGATATGTGCCTTTTAGTGTCTCCGAATGAGCCTAAATGAAGTTAAGCCAGCTTCAGTTCCAGTACTGGATATCCTGTTACTTGTTTGTTAGCTGCTGCTCAGCTAAGTGAGCCTTAAAATGAAAGGGTTGTATTGGACGACCAAAGTTCCCTCCAATATCTAAAATTTTGAATTGTTTAATGATGTCAGCCCAGAACCTCAATTGTTATTTGAAAAGTTTAGATGAAGATCTTTCCTGGGTGAATTTTAAAATATGTTTTAAATTATTGTTTTTATTTAAAAGTTAATAGTTTTTTAAAATAGGGCTAAAATATCTTCACATTTCTAGGTTCTCACAGATTTGTAACAATGCTACTCATGCATAAGAATTAAACAATAGATATCATGACTAAATTAATGAATACCATGATGATTAATGCCTGTTACAAAAACAATAATACAAACTCCAATGTGTTTGTATGTTTTCCATGGTAACATCACAGAAAATTTGGCTCTTGTGTCTGTGACAGGCCTACCTTGAAGACAGTGTAAGAATAGATGCTCATCAATGTTTCCAATAGGTGCAAGAAAATTTGTCTTACACAGACTTTCCCAAGGCAGGATTATGACAAAGTTCCCAGAGTCGTAATTCTTAAGATCGCTCCAAGGTAAGTAGAAACAGGAGAGCAGCCTTCTCAGCCAATGAAGTTGAATGTGTTGTTATTTAATGGAGGGATACCTGACATTAAAACCACCTGCAGTTTCCTAACAGATTTCCCTTTTGTGGCCCTTGACTAATGGCTCTTTCTTGGAACCTAGCTCTGTACCCTTCCTTAAAGGTAGCAACATCTGGTGGGCTGCAGTCTCTAGATTGGAAAGAGGACAGTGGAAATACTCCCTCACCCCGGATTACAAGTGTTCTTTGTGAAATCCAAACCAGCCATTCCCTTGTACTCAGAAATACTTTGCAGAATCATTTGCTTAATGCTGTCTCTTGATGCCCACCTTACCTCCTTTCCAACCTGAGTAAGTAAAGCTGGAGTTCCTCCAAGAGAGGAAAAGCAGATGAAAAAGTAGAACCCAGATAGATCCCTAACCAAACATAGGACTGGGAAAAGCAAATATAAAGAAGGTAGGAGAGAAGAAATCAGAATATTTGAAGGCTATGAGTCAATACTTATTTTGCCTTAAAATGCTTACATTTGGGCTTCCCTGGGTGGCTCAGAAGGTAAAGAATCCACCTGCAATGCAGGAGACCTGGGTTTGATCCCTGGGTTGGGAAGATTCCCTGGAGGAGGGCATGGCAACCCACTCAAGTATTCTTGCCTGGAGAATCCTCATGGACAGAGGAGCCTGGCAGGCCGCAGTCCATGGGGTCACAAAGAGTTGGACACGACTGAGTGACTAAGCACAGCAAGCTTACATTTTAACTTAGGACCATTACTGCCTTAAATCGTTTCTCCAAAATGAAGTACTGCATGCAGAAACTGTGTGAAAATACAGCTGATTTATCTACGCATAAAGGTTACATTTCCTTTCTTCCTATACTGACCTCTCCCAAAAATCTGCTTGAAGAGGAAATGTTTGAGATTCACTTGAAAGGAATTCACTGAGGCTTCATTATTTTTTTCATCCCCAATTTTAGTTTTTTCCATTTGAAGTAAGATTTAATCAGAAAGATCTAGATTAAATTAGCTCCTAAGATTTATTGTTGTCTGTTTTTTTGCTTTTGCAGGGAGAGTTTTATATGGTTGCTACTGTTACATTACCTTTAAATTCATATATCTCTGCTCCTGTCTGCCCTCTGTCAACAGGGAGTGGTTGAAAAATACCACCATTTCCCCAAACACATATCCTTAAATAATACTACCACAGAAGTAGCCTAATCAGGTAAAGAAGTGAACTAATCTAATTAAGTAGTTTCTAATACAGCATTCCCTTAAGATTTTTGAACAGATTTCCTTGATGGGATGCTAGAAGAATAAGCTATCCAGTGGATACAGGAGGGGAGAGTTGATGTCAGGAGCCAGGCAGTGGGTATAGACGAGTGGTTCCTACAAGAAATCTGAAGATTCTCTACATGAAGAATATATCTCAACTCTTTCTCCTTCTCATCACATCTACCCTAGCAGCTTCCACACTCCCATCATTGTTTCCTGATATTCCTTCTCTATCTCTTCAGTACAAAATTCATAGTCAGAGTGGGAATTCCAGCAGGACCAGACAATGACACAGTCGGGGGAGAAGAATGAAATAATTTGCTTTTCTATATCCTTAATTTTTATATTCAAAAGCTAGCATGTGTGTACTGTAGTTTAAATACTCCCTTTGTAGCTATAACAAGTGAGGTTTTCTTTTATCTTCCTTATATGATTATAACTTTGTTATTTCAATAATTCTGCTTTCTTTATAGTATTTTAATAAACATTTTAAGGGCAGTTTTAAGTTCACCACAAAATTGAATGGAAAGTACCTAGATTTCCCAGATAGCCCCTGACCCTGCACAAGCTTGGCCCATCAATATCCCCCAGCAGAGTGGTACATTTGTGACAGCTGATAAACCTACACTGACACATCATAATCACCCAAAGTCCGTAGTTGACATTACAGTTCACTCTTGGTATTATACATTCTATGGGCTTGGATAAATGTATAATTATATGTATCTATCATTATAGTATCATACAGAGTAGTTTCACTACCCTAAAAGCATCCTGTGTTCAGCCTCTTTATCTCTCCCCTCCCCCAACTTGATAGCATATTTATTGAAATTATTTACTCTTAGTGAGAATGTGACTGTGCTGCCACCTTATACAGTTGACCCTTTTTTTTTCCTTCTGATTTTATTTTTTTTAATTGAAGGATAATTGCTTTACAAAATTTTGTTATTTTCTGCCAAATATCAACATAAATCAGCCATAGATATACATATGTCCCCTCTCTCTTGAACCTCCTTCTCATCTCACTCCCATCCCACCCTACAGTTGACTCTTGAATATCATGGCTTTGAACCATGTGGGTCCACTTACAGAAGAATTTTTTTCGATAGTAAATGCTATAGTTCTGCATGATCCACAGTTGATTAAATCTGCCAATTTGGAACTAAGGATGCAGAAAAATCATGCATGTGGGGCTTCATCACTCAGTCATTTCCGACTCTTTGTGACCCCATGGACTGCAGGCCATCAGGCTCCTCTGTCAATGAGGATTCTCCAGGCAAGAATACTGGAGTGGGTTGCCATGCCTCCTCCAGGGCATCTTCCCAACTCAGGGATCGAACCCAGGTCTCCCATGTTGCAGGCAGATTCTTTACCAAGGGAAGCCCCAAGAATACTGGAGAGGGCATCCATTCCCTTCTCCAGGGGATCTTCCCGACCCAGGGATCGAACAGGAGTCTCCTGCATTGCAGGCAGATTCTTTACCAGCTGAGCTACGAGGGAAGCCCATGCTTCGTTACTCAGTCACGTCCAACTCTGCAACCCTGTGATCTGCAGCCTGCCAGGCTCCTCTGTCTATGGGAATTCTCCATGTGGAGGGCCACCCATAAATTACAAGCAAATTTTAAACTTCATGAAGTGTTAACTCCCCTAATCCCCACGTTGTTCAGGGATCAACTGTATATTAACAAAAAGATTCAATTCATTTGCCAGTTACCAAGGATTATAATCTATGATTGCAAATTAGATACTGATTTATTTTCTTTATTTGCTCATTATTTGAAATCCTTTTTCATGTCATAACCTCTAAAGGTGTATACTTTTCATGGAATATTTTTGCTGATGGGTTATAGAACAAAGCAGTAATCTTGAAAATTATAGCCTTCTAATACCTACATTTAACCAATTCCCCCCACTCTCAGGCATGTTATTAACTTGACAACAGTTAAAAACTACACCACAAACACTTCACTGAAAAGATGTGTTATGATTTTAATAAATTTCTAAAATGAGATAAACAAATCTTTAACGGTTCTTTCCTACTTTGAATTTTTGTAAATCACAATTAGAGAACAAGTTTAAATGAATTTATCTTTATATGAAGATTATTGGGGAAAGTTTAAGATTATGGGATATTTTTAGGGAAGCAAATTTAGTGAACATCTGTTCTGTGCCAGGAATATTATATCTTTTTTATTTTCTATTTTTAATAACTCTGAACTATAGCACTTTAACTCCCATTTGAGAGATGAGATGACTGAGACTTAGAGTGATTAAGTAATTTTCCTGAGCCAGGTGGAGGGGGGCCTTCCAGACAAAGGGACCAGCTTGTGTTGTGTGGAAGCTGAAGTCAAAAAAACATGGGCAGATGGAGGAATTAAAGGAAGGCCATGTGACTGGAGCATGGGGTTGAGGGACAGTGGTCCAAGCTGAGGCCCAGGAGGCAGGCAGGGCAGCTCAAGAAGGGTTTAATGGAAAATGTTAAAGATTTGAGACTTCATGTCTTCTTCACATTCCCTATAGTGTGAGAAATGGATTGGATGGACAATTATAATAGCCAAGAAGAAAACATGTGGTTTTGTGATTTAGTAGGAAAGCGTGACAGACAACAGTTATTGACTGCAGAGTAAGAGGGAATGGAGATGTGGGGGTGATTCCCAAGTTTCAGACTTGCCCCTCTCAGGATTTTGTGAGTTTGTTCCTTTTTTTTTTTTTTTAGAGTTTCAACTTTTTTTTTTTTTTCTTATTAGTTGGAGGCTAATTACTTCACAACATTTCAGTGGGTTTTGTCATACATTGACATGAATCAGCCATAGATTTACACGTATTCCCCATCCCGATCCCCCCTCCCACCCCCCTCTCCACCCGATTTCTCTGGGTCTTCCCAGTGCACCAGGTTTGTTCTAAGACATGGTGAGGTGCATTTGAAATGTACGGAATAGGTTGTACAATATAGAGGTATGGAGTTCAATGGAAATATCTGGGCAAGAGATCTCAGTTTAGGAGAAAAAGTAAAGACCATTAAATATTTAGGGCAGTGTTTTCCAGGTTGGGCCTTGGACCTTCTACATCAGGAGCCCTCACACATCCATCCTGTCACTCAATGTTTTCAGGCTTTCCTGTGCATTGGGAATCACCTGGGTGTAGCTGAGTGGACAAATGCAGAATGGCAGCACAGTGCCTGGGATTGAATCCTGGCTCTGGAGCTAGTGGTGTCCGCTTGAGCAAATGATCAATTTAGTTAACTTTGTTACTCAGTCTCATCCTGTGTGAAATGGGAACAATAGTGTCTACTTCACAATGTTTCTTAAAGATTAAATAAGTTAATATACATAAAGCTCTAAAAATGATACCTGATACATCATAAGAATTCAATATCGATTGGTTATCATTATTTTTCTGAGGAGATTTCTAAAATGGGGATTCGTGGATACCAACCAGTTTTCTGGGATTTAGTTCACACTCTATCTCAACTTCTGTCCTTTCAATCTTTGCCATACTTATACTATGCCTCATTAGTTATTTATATCAAAGTAATACATGCTGATGGTTAAATAAAAATTCACTATGGATTTATCATAAAAAGCAACAGCTTTCAATCTCACTTCTCCTCACCTGAAATCCTGCTTGCTGGAATTAATCAATTTTAATCATTTTCCTGGTTTCAGTTTCCTGCTGAGTTATAGCCATAGTTCTTAAGTATTAAATTCATGCCAGTGTATCATCGTTTATCCCCTTTATATATACTTTGCTTTAGCTTTCTGTATTTTTTTGCATCTCTTCTTTTCACAATTCTCCTAGTTATTCTGTCCCAGCCTTGTATCCAAAAGAAACACAGTGAAAGGAAAAGGAAGCTCTTTCTGCCTCCTCTTCTCAAGTCCCAGGGCTCCATAGGATCAGTGATGTCTGAGAGAGAGATGCTCTGAGGCCAAAGTCAGAGTCCCTCACCAGCAGGGGACCAAACCTGGGATTTCCTATGTGACTGCTTTTTCTAAATCTACTTGTAGGATGAGATTTAGAAAGGATTGCCAGTACTGTGCATTACAAAAAAAATTGTAAGAACACACAAAGGAGCTTGGTGCTCATTTCAGGCAAAATTTGATGAACCTTCAAGCTATAATAAGACTTTTGCAAAAAAAGAAAAGTGTCTTTCCTATTTGCCAATATGCTGCCTGCCACTTTACCTATGTGAGCATGCATAACTTCACCTCTTAAAACAAATGAGACAAAGCATGAATTTCATTTCTTTAGCCTGACAGTTTGGGGTTTGTTCTTTGATTCAGTCATTCACAAAATGCAACATTTTGCCTGTTTCCTTAGAGCAGTGAAAGACAATTTAGTTTAAAGTCATGCCTCAGTCTCATTTGGAGTTACAAAGAAGGGACCTCTTAGAATATTTGAAGTGTTTCCTAGGAGGAATTTCTGCTCAGCTTACAGAAGAAAACATTCAGGTGAATGCATAAGACTATGAATTAATTTTTCAGTAGTAGGAAGGAGGCATCCACAAGACATCTCTGCTTACCAAACACAGGTAAACATGAGGAGACACATCATTTGATTGCGAGAAAAACTTTTTATTGGATACACAATTTATCTTACATTGTCCTGCTACAGGACAAAATGCAAAAAGGCAAAATAGTTCTCTGAGGAGGCCTTACAAATAGCTGTGAAAAGAAGAGAAGCGAAAGGCAAAGGGGAAAAGGAAAGATATACCCGTTTGAATGCAGAGTTCCAAAGAATAGCAAGGAGAGATAAGAAAGATTTCCTCAGTGATCAGTGCAAAGAAATAGAGGAAAACAATAAAATGGGAAGGACTGGAGGTCTCTTCAAGAAAATTAGAGATACCAAGGGAACATTTCATGCAAAATGGGCACAATAAAAGACAGAAATGGTATGGACCTAACAGAAGCAGAAGATATTAAGAAGAGGTGGCAACAATACACAGAAAAGCTATACAAAAAAGATCTTCATGACCCAGATAACCACGATGGTATGAACACTCACATAGAGCAAGACATCTTGGAATATGAACTCAATTGAGCCTTCAGAAGCATCGCCAGAGAAGGAAATGGCAACCCACTCCAGTACTCTTGCCTGGAAAATCCCAGGGGCAGAGGAGCCTGGTAGGCTACAGTCCATGGGGTTGCACAGAGTCGGACATGACTGAAGCGACTTAGCAGCAGCAGCAGCAGGAAGCATCATTACAAACAAAGCTAGGTGATGGAGGTGATGGAAGGTGATGGAACTCCAGCTGAGCTATTTCAAATCCTGAAAGATGAGGCTGTTAAAGTGCTGCACTCAATATGCCAGCAAATTTGAAAAACTCAGCAGTGGCCACAGGATTGGAAAAGATAAGTTTTCATTCCAATCCCAAAGAAAGGCAATGCCAAAGAATGCTCAAACTATCACACAATTGCACTCGTCTCACATGCTAGCAAAGTAATGCTGAAAATTCTCTAAGCTAGGCTTCAACAGTATGTGAACCATGAACTTCCAGATGTTCAAGCTAGATTTAGAAAAGGCAGAGGAACCACAGATCAAATTGCAAATGTCCGTTGGATCATTGAAAACCCAAGAGAGTTCTAGAAAAACATCTACTTCTGTTTTATTCACTGTGGCAAAGCCTTTGACTGTGTGGATCACAACAAACTTTGGAAAATTCTGAAAGAGATAGGATTACCAGACCACCTTATCTGCCTCCTGAGAAATCTGTATGCAGGTCAAGAAGCAACAGTTAGAACTGGACATGGAACGAAAGACTGGTTCCAAATCGGGAAAGGAGTATATCAAGGCTATATATTGTCACCCTGATTATTTAAATTCTATGCAGAGTACATCATGCAAAATGCCAGGCTGGATGAAGCACAAACTGGAATCAAGATTGCTGGGAAAAATATCAATAATCTCAGATATGCAGATGACACCACCTTTATGATAGAAAGGGAAGAACTAAAGAGCCTCTTGATGAAAGTGAAAGAGGAGAGTGAAAAAGTTGGTTTAAAACTCAACATTCAAAAAACTAAGATCATGGCATCCGGTCCCATCACTTCATGGCAAATAGATGGGGAAACAATGGAAACAGTGACAGACTTTATATTTTGGAGCTCCAAAATCATTGCAGATGGTGACTGAAGCCATGAAATTAAAAGACACTTGCTCCTTGGAAGAAAAGCTATGACCAACCTAGACAGCATATTAAAAAGCAGAGACATTACTTTGCCAATGAATGTTTGTCTAGTCAAAGCTATGGTTTTTCGAGTAGTCATGTATGGATGTGAGAATTGGACTCTAAAGAAAGCTGAGCATCGAAGAATTGATGCTTTTTTTTTTTTTCATTTTTTTTTAATTTATTTTTTTTGTCATACATTGATATGAATCAGCCATAGATTTACACGTATTCCCCGTCCCAATCCCCCCTCCCACCTCCCTCTACACCCGATTCCTCTGGGTCTTCCCAGTGCACCAGGCCCGAGCACTTGTCTCATGCATCCCACCTGGGCTGGTGATCTGTTTCACCATAGATAGTATACATGCTGTTCTTTTGAAATATCCCACCCTCACATTCTCCCACAGAGTTCAAAAGTCTGTTCTGTATTTCTGTGTCTCTTTTTCCATTTTGCATATAGGGTTATCGTTACCATCTTTCTAAATTCCATATATATGTGTTAGTATGCTGTAATGTTCTTTATCTTTCTGGCTTACTTCACTCTGTATAATGGGCTCCAGTTTCATCCATCTCATTAGGACTGATTCAAATGAATTCTTTTTAATGGCTGAGTAATATTCCATGGTGTATATGTACCACAGCTTTCTTATCCATTCATCTGCTGATGGGCATCTAGGTTGCTTCCATGTCCTGGCTATTATAAACAGTGCTGCGATGAACATTGGGGTGCACGTGTCTCTTTCAGATCTGGTTTCCTCAGTGTGTATGCCCAGAAGTGGGATTGCTGGGTCATATGGCAGTTCTATTTCCAGTTTTTTAAGAAATCTCCACACTGTTTTCCATAGCGGCTGTACTAGTTTGCATTCCCACCAACAGTGTAAGAGGGTTCCCTTTTCTCCACACCCTCTCCAGCATTTATTGCTTGTAGACTTTTGGATAGCAGCCATCCTGACTGGCGTGTAATGGTACCTCATTGTGGTTTTGATTTGCATTTCTCTAATAATGAGTGATGTTGAGCATCTCTTCATGTGTTTGTTAGCCATCTGTATGTCTTCTTCGGAGAAATGTCTGTTTAGTTCTTTGGCCCATTTTTTGATTGGGTCATTTATTTTTCTGGAATTGAGCTGCAGGAGTTGCTTGTATATTTTTGAGATTAATCCTTTGTCTGTTTCTTCATTTGCTATTATTTTCTCCCAATCTGAGGGCTGTCTTTTCACCTTACTTATAGTTTCCTTTGTCGTGCAAAAGCTTTTAAATTTCATTAGGTCCCATTTGTTTAGTTTTGCTTTTATTTCCAATATTCTGGGAGGTAGGTCATAGAGGATCCTGCTGTGATTTATGTCGGAGAGTGTTTTGCCTATGTTCTCCTCTAGGAGTTTTATAGTTTCTGGTCTTACATTTAGATCTTTAATCCATTTTGAGTTTATTTTTGTGTATGGTGTTAGAAAGTGTTCTAGTTTCATTCTTTTACAAGTGGTTGACCAGTTTTCCCAGCACCACTTGTTAAAGAGGTTGTCTTTTTTCCATTGTATATCCTTGCCTCCTTTGTCAAAGATAAGGTGTCCATAGGTCCGTGGATTTATCTCTGGGCTTTCTATTCTGTTCCATTGATCTATATTTCTGTCTTTGTGCCAGTACCATACTGTCTTGATGACTGTGGCTTTGTAGTAGAGTCTGAAGTCAGGCAGGTTGATTCCTCCAGTTCCATTCTTCTTTCTCAAGATTACTTTGGCTATTCGAGGTTTTTTGTATTTCCATACAAATTGTGAAATTCTTTGGTCTTTGAACTGTGGTGTCAGAGAAGACTCTTGAGAGTCCCTTGGACAGCAAGGAGATCAAACCAGTCAGTCCTGAATATCCACTGGAAGGACTGACACTGAAGCTGAAACTCCAAAACTTTGGCCACCTGATGCAAAGAGCTGACTCATTAGAAAAGACCCTGATGGTACTCGCTTCGGCAGCACATATTCTAGAAAAGACCCCGATGCTGGGAAAGATTGAAGACGGGAGGGGAAGGGGATGACAGAGGATGAGATGGTTGGATGGCGTCACCGATTCGATGGACATGAGTTTGAGTAAGCTCCGGGAGTTGGTGATGGACAGGAAAGCCTGGCATGCTGCAGTCCATGGGGTTGCAAAGAGTCGGCAACTCAATGACTGAGCAACTCAACTGAGCTGAACTGTCCTGCTACAGAGTTGGCAAAACCAGCATCCAAATATAAAAGTCTTATTTTAGAACAGGATAGAAATGGAAGGATAAATTATTTCCTGTAAATTTTGCCTCTGCAGTTACCTGTTTATAAAACTGCTATTGTGTCAAAGTCTCCCTTTCCCTCTAATTTCAGAAAGTCTGTCAGAAAAATGAAATCTGTTCATTTTACGTCTAGGAGGAAGCACATAATAAGAAATAATGATGTGATCTCCCATTTGAAGAGTTCTTTTAGTTTTTCAAAACAATTTGCTCTCTTATTTGGATCTCACAAGAACTCTGTGAAATTGTGGAACAGGTATAAGTCTATATTTTACAGATGAAGAAACTGAGGCCAAAATGTGAATGCTGTGTCCTTATTTCCTTACATAGAAATAAAGAATGTGAAGTCACTCAGTCGTGTCCGACTCTTTGCGACCCTATGGACTGAAGCCTGCCAGGCTCCTCCATCCATGGGATTTTCCAGACAAGAGTACTGGGGTGGGTTGCCATTTCCTTCTCCAGGGGGTCTTCCTGAACCAGGGATCGATCCCAGATCCCCTGCATTATAGGCAGACGCTTTTACCGTCTGAGCCTCCAGGGAAGTCCTGTCTGCATAGGGGCTGCACCAATTTATATTAGCATTCACAGTGTACAACGATTCCCTTTTCCTCACATCCTCACCAGCATTTATTTTGTGTCCTACAACTTTACTAAATTTATTAGTTCTAATAGTTTTTTTTGTGGCACTCTTTAGGTTTTTCTATGTATAAGATCATGTCATCTACAAACAGAGACAACTTTACTTCTGCCTTTCTGGTTTAAATCCTTTCTATTTCTTTTCTCGACTGATTACTCTGGCTATAACTTAAAGGATTGTGTTGAATAGCGGTGGTAAGTGTGGGAATCCCTGTCTTGTTCTTGATCTCAGAGGAAAGCTTTCAATCTTTCTCCTTTCACCACATGTGTAATATTAGATCTGGGCTTGTCCTATGTAGCTTTATTTTTTTTAAGGGATGTTCCTTCTGTGCCAAATTTGTTGACAGTTTTTACCATGAATGGATGTTGAATTTTGTCAAATGGTTTTTGTTTTTGTTTTGTGTATCATTGAAATGATCATATTTTTTTCTTTCATTCTGTGAAAAGAATATGTCACATTTCTTGGGGCTTCCCAGGTGGCACAGTGGTAAAGAATCCACCTGCCAATGCTGGAGACGCAGGTTTGATCCCCGGGTTGGGACAATTCCCCTGGAGGAGGAAATGGCAACCCACTCCAGTATTCTTGTCTGGGAAAATACTATGGACAGAGTAGCCTAGTGGGTTACAATCCATGAGGTCAAAAAGAGTCTGACATGACTAGGCATCTGAGCATACACAGCACATTTATTGATTGTGTATATTGAGTCATCCTTGCATCCTAGGGATAAATCCTACTTGACCATGGTATATAATCCTTTCAAAGAGCTATTGAATTCAGTTTGTTAGCATTTGTTGATAAGCCTTGAATCTTTATTCATCAGAGATATTGGTCTATAGTTTTCTTTACTTATAGTCATTATCTGGCTTTCATATAGTAGTGTTCCCTCCTCTTGAGTTTTTTGGAAAACTTTGAGAAAGATTGGTACTAATTCTTTTTTTTTTTTTTTTCATTTGTTTTTATTAGTTGGAGGCTAATTACTTTACAATATTATAGTGGTTTTTGCCATACATTGACAGGAATCAGCCATGGATTTACATGTTTTCCCCATCCCGATCCCCACTCCCACTTCCCTGTCCATCCCATCTCTCTGGGTCTTCCCAGTGCACCAGCCCTGAGCACTTGTCTCATGCATCCAACCTGGGCTGGTGATCTGTTTCACTCTTGATAGTATACTTGTTTCAGTGCTGTCCTCTCAGAACATCCCACCCTCGCCTTCTCCCACAGAGTCTAAAAGTCTGTTCTGTACATCTGTGTCTCTTTTTCTGTTTTGCATATAGGGTTATTGTTACCGTCTTTTTAAATTCCATATATATGCGTTAGTATACTGTATTGGTCTTTATCTTTCTGGCTTCCTTCACTCTAATTCTTTTTTAAATGTTTGGTAGAATTCACCAATGAAAACATCCTGCCCTGGGCCTTCCTATATTGGGAGGTTTTCTTATTACTGATTCAATATCCTTGTTCAACACTGGTCTTACTCATTATTTTCAGTTTCCTCATAATTCCATTTTGGTATACTCTGTTTCTAGAAATTTGTCTATTACTTCTAGGTTGTTGAGTTTGTTGGTACATAATTTTTCATGGTAATCTCTATGATCCTTTATATTTCTGTGATATCAGTTATAACGTCTCCTATTTAAAACTTTATTTGTGGGTGTCTTCTCTCTTTTTTCTTGGTTAGTATAACTAAAGATATGCTAATTTCATTTATCTTTTCAAATAACCAACTTAATGTTGTTCATCTTCTCTGTTTTGTTATTCTCTATTTTATTTATTTCTGCCCCGATGTTTAATATTTACTTCCTCTGCCAATTTTGGGCTTTGTTTATTTTAGTTTTACTAGTTCCTTGAGCTGTGAAGTTAGGTTATTTATTTGAGTTTTCTTTTTTCTTGATGTACATATTTAATCATCAAATCTGTCTTCATTCTTCCTTGCCATTGTTATGATATCCTCAGTTTGGCTCAGGATGATGAAAAATAGTTCAGTCCCTACTTAGTCATTTTATCTTCAGAGGAATAAGTTGTTTGTTTGCTTTGTTTTTTGCTTTATAAAGAAGGCTCTGTATCTGGATAGTAGTGATGGCAGGTGACAATCATATGGACTTAAAGCCCCAAGGCAGGCTATAGAGGTTCCTACATCAATTTACTTGCGAATCAGAATTCCAAGAGAGTTTAGAGATGTGTTTGTACAAAATGGGGGCTATGAAATAAACCCAAGGGCAATGGTGTATCTAATCCCTGTGTCTCTAGATAGCAATGATGCAAAGATGAGGAAAACAGAAGAGCTTGAAAAGAAAAATATGAAAGATGTGGCTAAATCATAGGATGAGTAATTAATTATTGATCACAATTATTGATGATCATTTTCATCATCTACACCCATGTTATCAATTATAATGCTATACTGACTCCTAATCTCTCTTGTATCAAAGGTATTTGCAGCAGGCTTGTGGATTTTCATTTTTAGGAGCTGGGCTGAGTCAACAGAAGTTTAGCTAAGAACCGTAAGCAAGAAAGAAGCCCTGTTCAAACTTATTCCCAGAAACTATCAAAATCATCCATTTACAATCAAGTCAGAATGTCAGTCGTTGTCACAGCTTTCTGTTATCTGACTTGCTTTCCCTATGTCCTTCCTTTTAGAAACTGCCCCTCTCAGGTTCCCTGTGAGGGGAATTGTAGGGGAATGTTGACAATACCTGCGTCTCATTCCAGCCTAGGAAAGTATGGTAGTACAAAAATCAGGAATTACATGCAGTACCTTTTCTACCAGAAGAGTAGAAAGGTACAACAAAAATAAACCAGAGGCCATTTTTAGAGATTGCATTTGGATGCTAGGTGAGAAAGAGTTTCTTTCCTTACAAGATCACCTAAGGTTAATGACCATTAAGCCAGGATCTTACTCTTTCAGAAAAAGGGGAGGGAGATGGTCAGAGAATGGAACAATCAAAGGAAGGAGAGAAGGGGAAGAATTAATTCTGTATTTTTGATAACTATAAATGGAGTCTCTAGATCCATCTGTCCTGAAAACCTGGGGTTTATCTAATAAATTCCTTTTTTCTATAAAAACTTTTGAGTTGGGTTTTTTCACTTGGAAACAAAGGTCCAGTGTGTGGCTAATATATTAGTCTTTCTTGTTATGTTTTATTTCAGCCCTTGTCTCTGATAAAGTATAAACTTGGTGGCCCCTCTGAGTGTTATTAACCTAAGGCGGTTCACATTTAAGTGAAAAGATAGCTGGCTAAGTGTGTGTGTGTGCACACACACTTCTGAATAGCATTTAGCCTTTAATCAGAAAGCCCCTGTGTAACCTAACTTAAATGGCTTAACTGCTCTGAGTCACTAATCTTCCAAATTGCCAAAATAAAGATATAAATATACCTAAATATAGATCTGTGAAGGTCAGTAACTCAGATGTCTGCACAAAATAAAAAAGTAAAGAACTTCAGAAACTTCACAAAAGATTAACTTTTAGATAATTTCTAAGTTTCTGGCCACTCCAGAATTTCTAACAACTTGAATCCTTTAACCATCTCTGTCAGTTTTGTTCGTAATTATGCTCTGAAGCACTGCAAAAATGTGAAATGATTTCAGAACCATCTATAGTAAGTGTATATGCACATGTATTTGTTCTGGAAGACAGGAAGACTGCCCATCTGTCTGGCCCCCTTATTTTAAAAATGAAAATACAAGGCTGTTAAAGATAAAGAGTTTTACGGAAAAGTGAGAGTGGCTTAAAGAAGAGTGCAGAGCCTTTCCAAAGGCAGGAAGCAACGTCCCCATGCTGGGGAGGAGAAAGAACACCAGACCCCTGGCAGATTAGAGTAGGAGATGCTGAGACAGCTCCTAGGCAGGTTCCAGAGAAGAGATGAGAGCGTTACCAGGATAACACCACCAGCACCAGGGACCTAGCCTCTCCCCCGACTCTCATACCCCAGAAGGAATCAGTAAGGAGAGTGCCCCCTACAGGCATGGATAATGAAGATGTCAGCAGCCAGCGTGCAGCAGGAGGGGTTCTGCCTCCCTTTTCTGGACAGTACCTACACCTCCAGATGCTAGACTAGTTCTGTGGATGGAAGAGGCCCCATAAGGACTGAAACTGATCTCCTGTCTAGTCCAGCTAGATGATACATGGGGCTAAATTATGTTGATTTAAATGAATGAAAGTAATATTTCTTGCATTTCTGATCTAATAGGCTACCATGCACAGCGATTTTGAGTACTATGTGTAATTTCTGCAGTCCCAACCTTTGATAATTAGCGCTCTATGTGTGACCATTATTGTGTCACTTGTGTCATCGCAGATGTCTACTGTAGGCCAAGAAATGCCCATAATACCCATGCCTTATAACAGCCTAGGAAATTACGGTATTCCAAAAATTAGGAATTAAATGTGCATATTTTCTTGCACCTTTCCATTAAATGATCAAAGACATGAATGAAAGAGAAACCGATTTTTCAAATTTAGATTATGTTTAGGTATGCATGACAGGACCCATTTCCCATAAGCCTTGCCAACACTTGAAATTTGGGAACTATTTAATATTTACTGGCATCTGCCAGTTGATTAAGGGTTACCACTTCTCAAAAGGATTTTTCTGGCCCTTACAGTCTGAGTCTGAGCAAACAATTAAAGGCTGTGTGAGGGCAGAGAAGGGAGATACCTTGATAGAGGAGTTGGAAGAATTGTTTTCTCCTGAGGCCTCCTATCTCCAGCGGGAGAAGGACAAGTGTCAATCAAATCCTCACTAGATACTGATGCAGGACACAGTATTGATTTATTTCTCTTCGGTGAATGTGATGACTTTGACCTGTCCCAGGATGGGAGGTGCCAGCCTCTCCTGCTTATCAGCCTTTCCTGAAGGCTCAGGATTTACTGCAACGTGCTTATGCTTTAATGCTTATTTAATAAGAAAACTGTTTTATTTCTCTACCATTTTTGTAGACAAAACTTCTGGATTTGGAATTTTAATTTTCAATTATATTTCTTCTGACACAGTTCACATGCAGTCAGTGATTGCCACTTTGAAAAGATGTGTTGGACGTGGGGAAAGGGATGTCCTTAGTCACAGTTTTCCTCTGTGGATATAGATGTAGTGGTCTTATGAGTCAGAGGAAAGTACCCCTGTGCTCCCGCCATTCCATCTCCTACCTTTCCTCTGTCTGCATGTTGAGGAGGGGCTGTCTGTTAGACATGCCTCACATTTCATAAAAGGTGGTGGGACTCTTCAAGGTTGATGATAACTAGAAAGGATGAGCTCGCAAACCAGGACATCTTCAGAAAGACCTAAACTGTTGTGCTTATCTGTTCACTCTTGAGTAATGAGGACCCATGGGAAACTCTTTGGCCCTGTTGTGTCTTAAGTGCCTGAGGCTTGCTGGCCTCCTTCTGCCTGAGTTTCACACAGTTTCCATCTTAATAGGATTTCCAAGCTACAGTCTAGTCACTTCCAACTCCTTGAGAGAAGAAAGACTGTCATGTCTGCTTTCCAAGGCCCAGTCATATGGCTCTTTTTTGGATCCATTCATTTCCTATTCAATACGCTGTGTGTTACTTGAAAGCAATACAGAGTAGTATGCATCCTTGAATTGCTGCTAGAATTTAAACCCTGATCTGATAACCTCAAGATGAGAACTCTGTGTTCTCACATGTAAATGATATTAATGATGATAATTTTTCATTGACCCACCCCCTATAGTAATGAAAATAAAAATAAAAGTAAACAAATGGGAACTAGTTAAACTTAAAATCTACTTCACAGCAAAGAAAACTATAAACAAGATGAAAATACAGTCCTAAGAATAGGAAAAAATATTTGAGAACTAAGCAACTGACAAGGGGTTAAACTCCAAAATATACAAACAGTTCATGCAACTCAATATCAAAACAGCAAACAACCCAATCAACAAATGGGCAGAAGACCTAAACAGACATTTCTCCAAAGAAGACATACAGGTGGTCAAGAGGCACATGAAAAGATGTTCAGCATCACTAATTATTAGACAAATGCAAATCAAAACTATGATGAGGTATCACCTCACACCAGTCAGAATGGCCATTATTAAAATCTACAAACAATAAATGCTGGTTCCTGACCTAGGTGGCACAGTGATAAAGAACCCACCTGCCAATGCAGGAGACGCAGATTTGATCCTGGATCAGGAAGATCCCCTGGAGAAGGGCATGGCAACCCACTCCAGTGTTCTTGCCTGGGAAATAGGCAGGGGGTCACAAAGAGTCGGACATGACTGAGTAACTGAGCATGCAGACTTGTACTTTCAGTGGGAATGTAATTGATATGGCCACTGTGGGGAACAATAATGGAGGCTCCTTAAAAAGCTAAAAATAGAACTACCATATGACCCAGCAGTCCCACAACTGGGCTTATATGCTGAGAGAAAGCATAATTCTAAAAGACACATGTACCCCCAACATTCACTGTAGAACTGTTTACAATAACCAGGACATGGATACAACCTAAATGTCCATTGACTGATGAATGGATAAAGAAGATGTGGTACATATATACAATGGAATATTACTTATCCATATAAAGGAACAAACTTGGGTCATTGGAAGTGATGTGGGTGAACCTAGAGTCTGTCACACAGAGTGAAATGTCAGAAAGAGAAAAGCAAATGTCGTGCATCAATGCATGTATGTGAAATCTATAAAAATGGAACAGATGAACCTATTTTCAGGCCTGGAATAGAGGTGCAGATATAGAAAACAGACATGTGGACACAGGAGGGGAAGGGGAGAATAGGATGAAATAGGCAATTAGAATTGATATATAGACACTACCGTGTGTAAAATAGATAACTATGGGAACAAGCTGTATTGCACAGGGAGCTCATCCCAGTGCTCTGTGATGACCTAGAGGGATGGGATGAGAGAGGAAATTTCAGGGAAGGTCCAAAAGGGAGTGCATATATGTGTACATATAGCTGATTCACTTCATTGTACAGCATAAACTAACACAATATTGTAAAGCAGTTGTAATCCAATAGAAAAAAAAAATTGTCAGAAATAATTCTTTAGAAAATATTTGCAGTAGGTACATTTTTGAAGAAGTAAATATTCATATTGATTGTGTTATTTATTTTTAGTTGTCTTTAATATCATTTTATTTAATAGACAATATTGGTAGTTCAGACGGTAAAGAATCTGCCTGAAATGCGGGAGACCCAGGTTTGATCCCTGGGTCAGGAAGATCCCCTGGAGAAGGGAATGGATACCCACTCCAGTATTCTTGCCTGGGGAATTCCATGGACAGAGGGGCCTGATAGGCTACAGTCCATAAAGTCGCACAGAGCCAAACACGACTGAGCACTCACACACACACACACACATTCAGTAGACACCACTCTCATTGACAACTACTTTCTCAAATGCATGGTGGAGGTTTCCATGGTTGCCATTTCTGCTGGGGGTAAAAAACAGTATGGTAATACCCACATACTGCAAGCTGGGTGACTAACACTTTCACTTTTTTTCACATCTTAATCATTTAGTAAGTTTTTCTTCTTCCCTTTGTTATTCTGTAATTACCAGTCAACAGATTTCTTGAGTGTTCTAGGACCAGAAGTCTTCATTTTCTTTAAATCTTCTAGAAAAGTGAAATGGCCCACAAGAGGCCAAGACGAATGCACTGGCTTCTGTCTGCTACCTGACACATAATGAGCTGGGTCTACAACTCTGGAAAGTTCCACATGTACAGAGATTCCACAAAGGGGACCCATAACAGGGGCTCTTCTCTGTTTTAGAAAATTCTTTTACTCTGGGAATTTAAAGCCAGGATCCCAGCTCACTGACAAACATCTGCTGTTCAGTGATAGTACCATCTGGTATTTCAGCTCCTTGCTATATTATAGAAGCTCTTTGTAGCTGCCTTCGCAAATTAATTATTCTATAACAACTTGTTTTCTGGAAGCACAGGCCAAATAGCGTAGTTTTGCTGAAAGCTCTTAATTCGATGCTTTGCCCCGTGTAGAATGGGCATTTCGAAGCCTTCTCCTGGTCGTGGTCTGAAGTGTTTCAAGCCATTGTATTTGGAGGAATGTGGGGCGGAGGGAAATGCATACTAATAGCTGGAGCAAGTGGCTTGGGAAAACATGTGTTTATCTGCATTTCACAAGCTCATGAACATGCATGGCCTAATTTAAATAATTTATTTAGAGGGATGATTATGATAATACAGGCTAAGCTATATCTGTCATAGGAGCTTAAAAAGTACTTCCTGGAGTAGTGATTGCTTTTAATATAGCTACACCACCCCACTCAATTACCAGTTTCTTCGATGATTGATCCCACCATTCAGTTTACAGCAGGGCCAGGAAGTTCCATGCTGTGGGAGCAGCTAAGTCTGGGTGATACAATGAAATGAGCACTGGACAGAGTCACTAACGAACCAAGGGAGGTTCAGTAAGTCACTTGGTCACTGTAGGTCTGTTTTCTCATTGGTACATAAGCTACCTGACCTACCACACCCCAGGCTGTTGTGACGCTCAAATGAGAAAAGAGTATCAAGACATAGTACAATCAGAAATGAGCGATATGCACATATTCCAAATTTCATCCATTTATCTTTTTCTTACAGACCAGATTCTAATGAAGTAAAGTACCTGTTGCTGCAACTCTGGAGCAAGATGCTTAACTTGTAAGTCTGTGGTTTGGGGACCAATTGTCTCATCCCACACCAAACTCTCTGTTCAGAATATGGTATACTTGGTTTTAGCATTTGGCTACACAATGGCAGTATGACTTGGCACAATGATTCTTCACCTTGGTGGTGTGTTAGAACTTCGTAGGATTCTTTTTTCTAATTGAAGTGTAGTTAATTTACAATGCTGTGTTCATTTCTGGTGTACAGAAAATTAATTCAATTATAGATATGCGTGCATGTTTGTTCAGTCACTTCAGCCGTGTCTGACTCTTTGTGATCCTATGGACTCTAGCCCGTCAGGCTCCTCTGTCTATGGGATTCTCCAGGCAAGAATACTGGAGTGGGTTGCCATGCCCTCCTCCAGGGAATCTTCCCAACCCAGGGATCAAAACCACATCTCCTGCATTGCAGGAGGATTCTTTACCACTATCACCATCTGGGAAGCCTGTGTGTGTGTATATGTGTATGTGTGTGTGTATATATATATTCTTTTCTAATATAGTTTATAACAAGACAGTAAATATAGTTCCCTGTATTATATAGTAGTACCTTCTTGTTTATCTATTTTATACATAATGAAAGTGAAAATCGCTCAGTCACATCTGACTCTTGAGACCCCATGGACTACACAGTCCATGGAATTCTCCAGGCCAGAATACTGGAGTGGGTAGCCTTTCCCTTCTCCAGGGAATCTTCCCAACCCAGTGATCGAACCCAGGCCTCCCACACTGCATGCGAATTCTTTACCAGCTGAGCCATAAGGGAAGCCCAAGAATACTGGAATGGGTGGCCTACCTCTTCTCCAGTGGATCTTTCCAACCTGGGAATTGAACTGGGGTCTCCTGCATTGCAGGCAGATTCTTTACCAATTGAGCTATATAGTAGTATCTGCTAATCCCAAACTCCTAATTTATGCTCCTGTCTGTGAGTCTGTTTGTTTTGTAAATAAGTTCATTTGTATCATATTTGAGATTCAACATATGAATGATAATCATATAATATTTGTCTTTCTCTGTCTGATTTACTTCACTTAGTATTATAATCTCTAGGTCCATCCATGTTGCTGCAAATGACATTATTTGATTTTTTTTGTCTGAGTGTATTCCATTGTGTATATATATTAATATCACATCTTCTTTAGTCATTTTCTGATGGACATTTGTCACCTACGGTTCTTTAAATATGCCACACCCAGGCCTCAAATAATCAGAATTTCTGATGGCATGGCCCAGGCACCTGTATGTTTTTAAGTATATCAGTTGATTCAAATGCACAGAGAAGAATGAAAACCATTCATTCAGAGGAAAGAGCAGCAACCCGGAGTCAGACATACATGGCTGCACCAATCTGCTGGCAATGTCACTTTGAGTTGAGATCTCTGAACCTCAGTTTATAAACTGTAGAATGGGAAGGGAGGACTGACAACTTTCAGAGTTTTGTGAGGGTACTGGATCCCTTATGTGAATTGCTCAGCTCAGTAGTTTCTAGCTGTTATTATTATATACTGACTTTTATTGTGTACTCTTTTCCTGAGTGTGATTGCGGGGGATTGTGGGGGTCCACATCTGAAGCATAAACTTTTTGAGGACAAAGACTGTGGTTTACTTTTCCTCTCAAACCCTTATGCTTCTAGCACAGTACTGAGCATACAGTAAAGAGGTATAACAACTATAATAGCTATTCTGATTAATTTACTGACAGGAAACTCAAAATCATCTTTAGCTCTGTCAAATATATTTTAAAAAATCAGAATTGCATTCTAGCAACTCACTTCAGCTTTTGATAAAATCCATAGACGTTTGATCATCTAAGCCACAAAACCTTTTCTATAATCAGGCAATGAATGCATCAGCTTAGTTGTTATATTTAGAGAACTGTCAGGTTTGTCCCAAAGTATTTCATTTGACACAAGGCCACAGGAAGAAAGTTGCATCTGTTGTGAAGGCAGGACCTGGCTTTCATTTCTGAAAGAACTAATGTAGGTATCATGTTCTAGAGACTGAGTCAATTGGAAGGCAGTCAGTATAGATAGCCCAGGTGCTTGGATGCGTGAGCCTAGGAATTGACTGGGCTTGTGAAGGTGGGATGGACAGAGACTCTGGGAAAAAGGTGGGGAATCAGAGGGTATTCATTACTCTGTCAAAGCAGAAAGGAGCTGTTTACACATCCTTTCTGGCTTAAGCTCAGATTGTCTTAGATGTAGAGCAGAGGTCACACTCTCTCAGCTAAATATGGTCCATCACCACAGGAGCATCCCTGCTACTCCCTGCACTGTGTTGGGCAGCGGGCATGAGGTTGAGCAGACCAGCAGTCTGTAGACGTGTTCTGTGCAGTCAGTGTTTTCAGTTCACAGTGTTTTAAAACATAACACAACTAGCAAGGTGCTACTCTGGATTGTAACAGAATTCAGCACTGTCGTCACCTTCTGTGCCATCTGCCTGCCCCTGAATGATTCTGAGTTTGCAAACTCAAGTTAAACCCTGTTGATAACCACAGAGAACAGCTGTTGTTTCTGTCTAGTGTTGTCAGTAAAATGCTCTTCATTTTCTTGCGCATTCCAAGTTTCATTCCGGTGTTCTTTAAGATTCGCCCCACCCCCCCCCCACCCCCCAAGGTAATGGTGATTCAAACCTATGAGAGAATAGAGATATGGTTCTTATTCTGAGTCATTCGTTACAGGGCCTCCAGGGAGCTCTGGAATATGTGCCATGGGTATGCCTGGGAGTTGGGGATCTGGGGTGTTGTACCAAAGCATATGGTTGAAAGAAGTCAACCGCAAACTCGAGGTCAAGGAAGACTAAGGCCTGAGAGACGTAGCTTACAAATACATCAAGTCAAAACTCAAGTGCTCTGAGAACCAAGATGTGGACCAGAATGAGAGGCAGGGCCTGCCTCCCTCAGAAGTCTCCAATATACCATCCTCTCTCGTAGGATTGACCATGGGCATGAAACAGGGTATATGACAGTGTATGTACTGATATATGTTTTACCTAGAAAAGAACGGCTATCACCAGCTCAAATATCAAATATATATCTAGTTCTAAAAAGTTGCCACTCTTTACATTTTCTCTCAGGTCTCAGGAAAAGCACCTTTGTTAGAGTAATTAGCCAAATAACTAGGCCTAATATGGGAAAAAATATGGAGGGTCATTTTGAAAGAGATGACTCTCTGGGCTGATGTCTTTTTACTTATTGGCTTTCCATTAATACATTATTACCCTGTAACTATTTTCATAATGGGTTTTTAAAATTTTGATTTTTACTCATGACTTTTATAACATGAAATCCATGGTTGTAATGCCACAGTTTTGTCCTTTTTGCATTCCTTTCCCATTTTTTCCCAAATGTACCATATATTGCATTATGTCTGCAATATAATACAGTTGTGACTGTGCCATATAATCTATCATAAAATTTTTCTGTTATAAAAGTACTGTTTTTATATTTATGAAGACAATATTTTTCTATGGCAAAGTTATCTTTTATTAACATTAAAATGATATTAGCATAATATGCATATACTATTTGCATAAAATTCATTTACACTAACCTAACATTCCATTGCATTTACCTAAGATAAATTACCTAAAACAGGTTAAATACTTTCATGCACGTTTCACTTGTTTCCAATTGTTTGGTTTTTTAAAAAGCTCTGTGTGTGTGTGTGCTCAGTCATGGCCAACTCTTTGTGACCTCATGGACTGTAGCCCGCCAGGCTCCTCTGTCCATGGGATTTTCCAGGCAAGAATACTGGAGGGGGTTGCCATCTTCTACTCCAGGGGATCTTCCCAACCCAGGGAAAACCTGTGTCTCCCACATCTCCTGGGTTGACAGGCAGATTCTTTACCACTGTGCCACCTGGGAAGCCCAAAAGGCTTATTACTTCTTTATAATTACCAGCCATCCCTTGGTATCTGCAGAGAATTGGTTCCAGGACCCCCATAGATACCAAAATCTGTGGATATTATGATGTAACACAGTAGGCCTTCCATACTCAGGGCTGAGGATTCTGGATACAGGAAACAGCTGATTTAGAATACATCCCACAAGTTGGATTACTGAATCAATGATTTTTAATGTGAAACAAAACTTAAGTTTATGAAGAATTTCTCTCTTAAGTTTCATATTTTAAGACTCAAACTTTCCAGGAAAGTAGGCAAAGCACAAATTATTTCACCCATTTTACAGGCAGAAATACTGAGCCAAAGAGAGATTAAATGACTTTCCCAAAACAGATGAATCACAGTGGCAGAATAAGGCCTGAAACAAAAGTCTTCTAATTTTTGGCTTTTCCTTCTAAACAAGAGACATCAGGAGATTTTTTTGTTGGACTTTATTTTTTAATTGTCATTATTATTTCCCAAGTTTATAATTTTTCTTTCTTTTGTTATATTTCAGAGGAAAGGTAGCAAGGAAGGAGAGAAGGCAAATTTTGTTTAGTAAAGGTCAGTAATAATCAAATTCAAAAGAAGATAATGAGGAAATTTATGTTGTTTTGTTCAGTTGCTCAGTCCTATCTGACTCTTTGCAACCCCATGCACTGCAGCAAGCCAGGCTTCCCTGTCCATCACCAATTCCCAGAACATGCTCAAACTCATGTCCATTGAGTCAGTGATGCCATCCAACCACCTCATGCTTTGTCGGTCCCTTCTCCTCCTGCCCTCAGTCTTTCCCAGCATCACGGTCTTTTCTAATGAGCCAGCTCTTCCCATCAGGTAGCCAAAAGATTGGAGCTTCAGCATCAGCATCAGTCCTTCCAATGAATATTCAGAATTGATTTCCTTTAGGATTGACTGGTTTGATCCCCTTGCAGTCCAAGGGACTCTCAAGAGTCTTCTCCAGCACTAATAACTGAGCCCTTTAATATTCCAGACTGGAGAAGGGACTGGCTACACATTCCACTGTTTATGCCTGGAGAATCGCATGGACAGAGGAGCCTGGTGGGCTACAGTCCATAAGATCCCAAAGAGTTGGACACAACTGAGCGACTAACACACTTTAATTTTCCAGGCACAGTGCTAAGTGATTTACATCAGTGGTGTGTGCTGGGGCAGCAAGCTGATTGTATGGAAATCTTCCCACCTTGAAATGGCCCTGGCAGAAGCAGTTACACCATGGAAATCAGTACACACTAACCTTTCCGTCTCAACTAGAAAAGCTGGTTGTTAAACATTCACTGGCACATCCCATGAAATGAATTGTTTCATTTAATTGCTCCAAGCAAGCCTATTTTACAATGGTAATCCTCATTCTCAGGTGAAAAGACTGAGACCAGAGAGGGTAAATAATTTCCTGGCATTGAACAGCTATGTAATAGCAGATTTGGAATCTACACCAGGCAGTCTGATTCCAAAAATTAAAGACTTAACCACCAAACAACACTGTTTCCTATTCATCCAAACAAATACAGATAGTTAGAAAATATTCTGAGATGACTGGGGGCAGATTCTAGGATGTAGATTTTGATTTTGCTTTATTTTCCAAACTCAAGTGAATGATAACAGTCCAACTGTAACCCTTTGAGATGGGTTGATGGTAAAAACGAAAAACAACTGAAAAAAAGAGTCTCCACTTTTCATGAATGAGTCATGTGTTCCAAAGGCATGAGTATCTTGCCCAAGGTGACTAAATGAGTCAACAGCCCACACAGCCAACTCAGTCCATTAGCCATCACTGATTCCCACAATGAGTGAGCGAAAAGCCTCGGGCTTGTGACAATGGAGATGGATGATCAGCCTATTTCAGCAGTGAAATGCCGTGTAACTTGACTGTTGTATCTAGTATTGAACAACCATAATTTCCCTTATGTAAATCATTCCCTATTCCCTTAAAGATAGTAGACTTTCTTGTTAATATTGTTGTTCTTCATGCATGCCAGCTATGCCAGAACTAGTTATTCAGTGGCTTTTCTGTGCATAATTATTCTACTTTGCTCTTACTCTAGATGATTTACATAAATCAGCTTATTACTTTTGCAGATGTAGAGAAATCAAGATGAAAGCCAACAATGGATAATAGCTAATAAAAGGAAGTTATTTCAGGCAATTATTTACAGTATAAAACCAAATACATTTGGTGTGTCAACTGCAGGCAGGAAAAAAAATCCAAAAAGACCCCAGCATTTCTGGGGGCTTAGAAACTACCTATCAGTCATATGAGCTACGTAATTGGTCTTTTTGTTACTTAGAAAACAGAGATTTGGAAAAGAGTTTATTAACTATAAATGAGAATTGTCATTGAAATAACTTCTATAAAATGTATGTAAGTAAAATTACTCAATATTTGTAAAATATTTTACAGCTTTTGGAAGGCTTTGGATAACCAAAGCCTTGGAATACAACTTTAGAGAGATAATAGTACTCAAGGTCGCATAGCTCTCCAGTCAAGAGGGAACTCAGTCTTTCCTACCTGAGGGCCAGTTCATTTTTCATTCTACCAGTACCGCTTTGTATCTCTGGATTCAGGAGTCACATTTAAGGTGCATAAAATAGACATTTAGTTGCCAAATCAATGATCTTTAAAAGATGGGCACACTTATCATTGAATTTTTTCTTATTTACTCTCATTGGCTTCATGGGACACCTTTTCACTGAAATATTCTCAGATGCATGATTTGGTATGAAACAGAGATCATGAACCCAACTCCTACCCAACATCTCCTAAATTTCTCTGACAAATTCTCACCAGTCTCTTACTTACTATTTTTGCAAGTAAATTGTTTAACTGTATCTTTGGGAAAGTGTCTAAGACACTTTTTCTTAATATGAGTCAAAACTGGTCTTTGACCTCAGTTCAGGAGAGTCTTCTGAAGTTACACAAAGATATACTTATATATACAGAAAGAATGATAGATCCAGTGATTTTAAGATTCACTCCAGCACTAAAAGTTCTACTTGAAAACTCTTAACCTTTTGAAATTCCTGTATGTAATCCCTGCTACGGATTTTTTTTCCTTAAGTATATCGAAATGCTTTTCTTCCTATAGAGTCCGAAGGATAATTGTATGATGTGGAGTCCAGGTTCTTCACTAGAAAAGACATCTTTAGTTTGTCACTTAGTTAGTCAATAAAGTAAAGAACTTCAGAATTCTTTATGATGTATCAAACCACAACTCCATCTAAACTATTGCCTCTTAGTGGAGAAAGCAACCAGACAAGTTTCAATGGTGAGAGGACAGAGACTTATTTTGGGTAATCTGTTTTGGGAAGATGATTGCTGGGAGCATGTGTTTCACCTTGTTTAATGGTTGTGGTGATTTGTTTAGTGGAGAGAGAATGGAAAATTGCTCAAAAATATGGAATACGTGTGAAATGAGCAATTAAGAACTCTGGCAGACAGACTTGGGCAGTATCAGTAAGTAAAGGAATCACTGTACTTTAAAAAGTAAAGAGTTTCAAGTAGAACAAAATAAATGAATTTAATAAGTGTAGAAAAAAATCTGTACAGGTCAAGATACTATGAGAAAACATACAACATAGAAAAATGTTACAGAATTCCTGCACTGGGGTTATCAAAGAGTGGTACAAATTAAGTAGCCATAGATTTTGATTTATCAGCTGAACTGCTTTTCTTCTCCATGACTCTCAGAGACTCCCTACCTCTGAAAATAATAGTATAACGATCAAAACCATGTGAATATATAACAACAGAAAGCATACGCTGATAAGGTCCAAATCTCAGTTTGCTTCCTTGGAGAAATATTTTGAGAGAGTTTGGGAAGGATTCCTGCAGTAGAAAAAGGAAGTAGTAACACAGTGGGTAGATTTTGGTTTGTGATAATTCATTGCTCTGAGCTTTGTTAGGGAACTTCTTGGACATTGCAGATCTATTGTATCTTTCATAGATTTTCCCTCATGCTCAGTGTAGATAAAAATAAAATATCTTATGCTCCACATTGTCTCCCCAGTCATCTGATTCCACTGCCGCATGCAGAAACTCCCCAGGTGGAGAAGCCTTTTAAATTTGAAGGTCCATAAAAGGGGATGACTAGGAAGAGCAATTTTTTTATCACTGCTGATTTTAAGAACACTTGGGGCTGAAATTATTTACTCAGGAGAGGCACCTCAGTACTTAGTTTTAGTGCAGGTGATTATATTGGGATAATCCAGTGGAGATTTTTTTAAGATCCAGAAAAAATTACTTAGTTATTCCTCATTCCAAAGGCAAAGTATATAAATTTTCCTGTAAACCCTTCTGAGTTTTCATATCTGCATGTTTTCATTTAGCTGTATTTTGCAGAATGGAGCATATTCTGCACCTACTATTTTGTAACTTACTTTTTCATTTAATATATGATGAATATTTTTCATGCCATTAAGTATTCCTTTAAAATTTGATGTTGTATGGCCACATTATTTCTGCAATTTGTTTAGTCACTGTCCTATTATTAGATTTTATGTTGTTTCCTATTGTTCCCAATATACTTGTTCATAAATATTTGTGTGCCTATGACTCATTTGTTAGGATAAATCCCTTTGTGGAGAAATACTGGATAAAACAGAATGAACAGTTTTAGCTTTTAATACTTACTGCCAAATGGCTGTTTCCATGGTCTATTGCCAAGACTGAGTATTAACATTTTTAAAAAATGGAAATTTGATAGGTCAAGCACAACATTTCATATGGTTTTTCTCTGATTAATAGTGAGGATGATTATATAATTTGTCCATTTGGACATTTTCTAAGCTGCTCATTCATGCTCCATAGAATAATAATAATTTGTCACTTGGCTAGAGCACTCAGACATCGCTGACTCCAGTGTTTCTCCTGAGTCAGTAGTGAGACTGGTGACTGAAACTTAGGCCAAAAAGAGAAAGTCAACCACAGCTCTGATAGTGGCTTGCTACAGCATTTGGCAAGTTAATTCTTACCTGTACCCTATTTTCCCCATCTGAGAAATAATAACCTAAACCTGTACTCTGCAATCTTATGGGATAGAATGACCGTTTCCTAGTCTAAGGGCTTCCTTGGTGGCTCAGCATTAAAGAATTTGCCTGCAGTGTGGGAGACGGAAAGAAACATGTTTAATCCCTGGATCAGAAAGATCCCCTTGGGGAGGAAATGGCAACCCACTCCAGTGTTCTTGCCTGAGAAATCCCATGGACAGAGGAGCCTGGCGGGCTACAGTTCATGGGATCACAAAGAGTTGGATACAACTGAGCGTGCGCGCACACACACACACACACACACACACACACACACACACACACACCCCTTCATCTAAATCCTATATTCTACATCTACAGAATGAATTTAGAGGAAATGAGTATATGATCCAGATCTCCTGAAGCCTCAACTGCTTTCACATTCTCATCATTTTTTACCCATGGTATCTGGACATTTTTTTTTTTTTTGTCCTCAAAGCATCCAAAGTAGAAAGAGGTTTACAATTCTAGAAAATATAATAAATGCTGAAAAGTTACTGAGAATTTTATACACACCAAGCATTGCACTCAGGACTTCAAATAACACACACCATCTCCTACAACCTCTGAAGATCATTATTTTTTTAGATGAAGAATGTGAGGCTAGAGGAGTTTTTCATAACCTGCCCAAATTCCCATGGTTACTAAATAAGAGAACTAGGCCTAAAACCTTGGTTTTCTTATGCCATACTTGCTGTGAGTATTTTGGGATCAAAGCCTGATTGAAAAGCTATAATTTCCCAATGCCAGTATCTAATGCCAGGTTAAATTCCTTCTGGCTCCTAGGATTTCCCTATGCCATCTTTTTTCCTGACAAGTTGATACGAACTCAAAAAGTGCAAATAACATTTGATATTAGATTAAATTAATATAGTTAGCAGAGTTTATCATTGAAAAACAAGGCAAGCTTCACAAATGCATCATGATATCAAATTTGATATACAACTCATTATTTTCATTGAAAGTTTGAAACTTGAAACAATGGGGTGCCTTAAAGATGATTTTCAAACTTCTCATCCATGAATATGCAAACTGAGTTAGCAATGGAGAAGTAAGTAGAAACCAAACCTAGAATAAGAATCTAGATCTTTTGATTCTTAGTCCAGTGCTTTTTCTGTTAAAACATTGTGCAACTTGTGACAAGTGATGAATATTCTTGGATTTAGAATATAACTACACAAGCACAAGGAGACATAGCACAAAAGAGTTCCACTTAGAGATTATAATAGCATCAAATTGAAAATAACCAACATTTCAAACAATAGAACACTTGACTTAAAAAAAAAAGTACATTAAAAACCATGAATCCTACCTAGCCGTTCAAAATCATAACTTAGAGCTCTATTGTCCTAGGTAGAGGAGCTCGATGTATTATTTGAGGGAAAAAAGCTGTATTTACAAAATAGCTTATAAAGTGTGGCCTGGTACACATGAAATTGCAGACTTAAATTCATAGATAATGTGAATTTTGCTAGATGATGGGATTATGAGGATTTTTTTTTACTTTTGTCTATATCCTTGATTCAATATCATTTCAATTGCCTCTAAGAATTTGTTATATAAAACAAAATGCTTTAAAACAAGAAAATGGTTTTTATTCTGTGTACCTTTTAAGATGACCTACACTAGCGCTTTCTTAAACTTAATCACCTGGAAACCTTGATAAAATACAGATTCTGACTCTACTCACTGTTCAGGGTCTGAGTTGGGGCCAGAGTCTGCATTTAAGCAAGCTCCCAGGTGATACCAATGCTGCTGAATGAAGATCAACACCTTGCATTACAAGGATCTAACAGTTTTTGTTAATCACCCCAGCAGATCTTTTTATCATTCATTCCATATGTAGTTTCTGGCAATCCTGACCTGGAATTGTTTCCCCTTGTTTGTTGGTGCTGTAGTGATTTCTAGGTAAATAGAACCCTGGAGCTTTCTTATTTTTCTTTCGGTTAATAAACATAAACACTGGGGGACACTATTTTAAATTGCTGCACACCCATTATACAACTGAAAATAGTACTCAATATTGCTTCTCCCATCAGATAATTTTTATCTTGATATCCTCAGCTGAGAATGTTCTCTGATTTAATGGTATTGGTTGTTTAAACGTATGAACAATTGGGGAGTAATTGTGATTAAAAAAAGAAAACAGCAATTGACAGGCTGCTCAGCAAGTTAAATTGGGTCATAATATGAATGCTAATTCTCAACATACTTCTTAATGTATGATCATGAAGAAAATTAAAGCATGTTAAGGATGACTGAGTATGAGAATGGCCCAAGATTTCTTTTATGAAAGCAAGGTGCCAAAATCCTGTACTTTGGAAAAAAGTTGAATGAAATAGTATCTGTTAGAAGTAATAATGTTATCAACAGTTACATAAAATATGGCTGATACTATCACTATGTTTATCATTCATTGAGTGCTCACTAGGCAGTACTAGGCTGATCAAGTTGATTTGTATGTGTTATTTTATTTAATATCTTATTTACAGTTTGTAAAAGTTCAATAAGTTGTCCAGAGTAACATATCTAGTAGGTGTTAGTCAATATTTCAATTCATATCTGTGTGATTCCAAACTCAAAGAATTGAGTGACTCTCAAAGAATTGAGCACCTGCCTGATGTGTATCAGGCATTGTTCTAGGTAATAGGGAACATATACTGAATGTACGGAACAATGCCTTCATGGAGCTGACGTTCCAGAAAAGAGAAAGGTAAATGTTCTTACAGATTTGTTTGAGATCTTAATCACTTATCTGTATAATCCTGAGTGAGAAATAGAAAAGTTACTTCTCTCTCTCAGCCTTCATTTCTTCAAACATATAGTATGGACTTTACACTCTTAAGTTTGCTTTAAGTTCTCAAACCTCTATTCCATGAAATTCAAACCACTAATTTATCTTTACATTTCCTGCTTCAAACTGTCACTAGGCCATCTTATCCATGCCTCTTAATTTCATGTTTTAATGATGTTTCCTTTTCTAATCATTATTGTTATTGATATTATTATTATCATTATTAATGACTGTGAATGCCAGGTCAGGCTGCTATGAAATGACTTGACGGCTTTCCACTGCAGTGTTTATGCCAACTGTACTCCACCAAGTCACCTCCTCCTACTTGAGCCAGACTGCTGATCTTGCCTGTGGGCTCTTTGCCATTGTCACAGATGGGATCAATACCCTCGACTGAGGACCTCATGTATGAGATTCAAATGCACGCATTGGAAATTACTATGGGATTCTCTTCAGTCATTGCCATGAAATGAAACTGTGTATGCATCTGGGTTCTGAAAGTCTTTGAGTCTTAATTCAATCCTCTCCTTTAGGAGTTTCACAACTAATTATTTCCTGTTCCATATAGGAAAACACTGGGCAGTACTAGAACCAGCACAAAAGAAATCTGGGTATGGATTTGCCCTCTAACAGGTCTGCAGAAAATAGGTGTCAGTAAGGAAGTTCATGCCTCTTGATTTGCCAGTGTTTCTCTCATTCATTCACTTACTCTGATAATAATATATATGATTGCCTAGTGTGTATTAGGTACCCTGGGATTATAGAAACTATGATTAAAATAAGGCCTTCTCTTCCAAGAGCCTTACTTTTGAAAACATGGCTTCTTAGACAGGCAGAATTATAAGACTAATTTTGGATATTTTAGGTAATTTTTGGTATGAAAAAGCAATACCAAGAATCTAAATGTTTCAGGTACCGATTCATAGAAAAGAATGGAGAGGAAGTCAGAATATTTTTATTTGGTAGCCAAAATATTTTGAAGTGTATAAACATGACTGGTTTATCTGGCACAGGTATAATGATCACTTCCAAAAGTGGAGTAATGATGGGGAGGGGTGTATTGCTCCTTTGAATTTGGAAAAACCTGTCAGACTGAAACTTCAGAAAAGCAGTAAGTGAAGAAGAGAATGTTACAAATGTTGTCTTTTGTGTAGAGTAAGGATCACTTAGTCATCTGCTATGGAATTATACACATTTCAAATAGGAGCAGTCTACCAATGTCAGAGAAATCACTTTGCTGACAAAGGTCATTATAGTCAAAGCTATGGTTTTTCCAGTAATCGTGTATGGATGGGAGAGTCGGACCATAAAGAAGGCTGAGCACCAGAGAATTGATGCTTTTGAATTGTGGTGCTGGAGAAGACTCTTGAGGCTACCTCGGACAGCACAAACATCAATCCAGTCAATCCTAAAGGAAATCAACACTGAATATTCATTGGAAGGACTAATGCTGAAGCTGGAGTTCCAGTACTTTGACCACCTATTGTGAAGAGCCAACTCACTGGAAAAGACTGATGATGGGAACAATTGAGGTCAGGAGGAGAAGAGGACGACAGAGGATGAAGTGTTTGGATGACATCACTGACTCCATGGACATAGTTTGAGCAAACTCCAGAAGATAGTGAATGAAGGACAGGGAAGCCTGGCATGCTGCAGTCCATGGGGTCGCAAAGAGTCAGATATGACTTAGCAACTGAACCACAGCAAATGTCAAGTTTGATTGAATTCTATACATATTATCATCCCTTTTGAGATTTCCAGTGCCTCCTGGGCATGCATGAGTTCCCAGTCTCTCAGTTGCATCCAACTCTTTTGCGACCCTATGGACTGTATAGCCCCCAGGCTCCTCTGTCCCTGGGATTTTCCAGGCAAGAATCCTGGAGTGGGTTGCCATTTCCTGCTCCAGGAGATCTTCCCAACCCAAGGACTGAGCCCATGTCTCCTGTGTCTCCTGCATGGGCAGGTGGGTTCTTTACCACTGCACCACCTGGGAAGCTCGTATCTCATGTTAGTATCAACTAAAAATGCTGGGACAATACAAAAAGCAACTACTTGAGGACCCAGAGAAGTTAATAATAAGAAAATTGAGGAATGGAGACAAAACTTTAGGGACCACTGGGAAGAGGTAAGTTTCTCAAGTTTTTCCTCTATTTCTCAGGTTAGCCTGAGGGCTACCTCAGTGCTTGACTGTGTTGTGAGGGAGCAAAGCAAAATCTCCGAGAGAAACTCTGTCTTTCTGGACAGAGGACCAGGAAAAGGAGCCCCTGTAAACCTTAGATTATGGGGGGAATTAATATTTTTGTTTTGTTTCTCTCTTTTTTTCTCAGATCACTTGTCCAGAGGCAGCCCTAGACACAGCAAGAGCTCTGGAAGCAGAATAGTCACCTAAAACCCCAAGAGAAAAGCCTATTTCTCTCTATACAGAAGAATTTAGAAAAAGAGACCTGTGGTTCAAACAGTGTGGAGAAATCCCATTATTTTTCTCTCCCTTTTCTCTCTCTGCTTTGACTCCAGGGTAACCCCAACCACATGGAACAGTGTAGAAATAAGGGTGGGTGAAATTCCAAAAAATGAGTCCTGTGTTTCTAATAAGATGACTAGGAAACAAAAGAGATGACTAGGAAACTAGGAGCAAGAGAATGTGAGGGAAATCCCAGAAGAGAAAACTGGAAAAGAGTGTCCCCTATTTCTGTCATGAACAAATTCCAGGCTCAACCCCCAAGATACACATGCTTAGGATAGACCCCAAGGAGCATAGAAAAGGCTTTGAAAACTGAACTAACATTGGAATCTCCACACACAACGTTAAGCAGAATTCATGGGCTGCACATAATTGAATTATTTCCTTATAAAACAAATAGGGAGTTCCCTGGTGGTCACGTGGTTAGGACTCAGTCTTTCACTGCCTTGGCCCAGGTTCAATCCCTGGTCAGGAAACTGAAATCCCACAAGTCACAGGGTGCAGTCTAAATAAATAAACAGTCTTCAGGTGGATTTATATAATACCAAGATAATACCAAGAATCTAACATAATATTCACAATGTCCAGAATATAATCCAAAATTACTTTTTAAAGAACTCCCAAAATGCTCAATTCTCAAGGGAGAAGACAATCAACAGATGCTAATCCATGATGCCCCAGATGTTGAAATTATCTAAGACTTTTAAAAGCAGTTATTATAATTAGCCTCAGAAATAAAAGTAAAAATACTTGGAATTAATGGAAAGATATATGAGTTCTCTGCAGATAAACAGAAACTAAAAAAGAGCCAAATTGGAATTTCAGTACTGAAAATAATAGTATCTGACATAAAATATTAACTGAATGGGCTTAACTGAATAATGAAGATTACAGAGGAATGAGTTATTGAACTTTAAGATGAACTTTAAGATGGGAATTTTCTAATCTAAAACACAGAGAAAAAGGTTGAAAAAAATGAACAGAGCCTTTGGAAGTTGTGGAACATAAAAAGAGATTCTAATGTTCATTTGAGAATATCAGAAAGGAAAAAAGAAAGACACTGGGATAGGAAAAAATTAAAGAAATGAGTCAAAAACTAAAATTTGATAGGAGTGTGAAGAATTAGACTGTTTGCAACTCTTGTGTAGCAAAAACACAAGAAAATGTGTGTTTCATTGATGGACCTAAACTGAAAGCTTTCTTGATAAATTGAAAACTGATAAAGGTACTTTTCCTGGACTTACTTAACTCTAAACCACCATTCAAGGACTGAGAATGGTTAGTCTCTTCAATGCACTTTTCTAAACTTTAGACCCTCTTTTTAAGAACTGGAAACAACTTAGTAGAGTATCTTCTTTGCCCTCAAATTCCCTGTTTATCATTCCCATTCATCCTATTTCCCCTTCAGAATTCTGTCAGAAGTCTAAAGCAATCAGAGTTTTTGTTCGTTTGCTTTAATGTATTTGGTTGTGCCAGGTCCTAGCTGCAACATGCAGGATCTTTCATTGAGGCATGTAAACTCTTGGTTGCAGCATGTGGGATCTAGTTCCCTGCATTGGGAGTGTGGAATCTTAGCCACTGGACCACCAGTGAAGTCCCATAATCAGAGTTTTGGATGGCCTTTCTTACTATAGCGAAAATAAAGCTTTCTCTTCTCTCATTTATTGGTGGGGATCTTAATCTAGAATCCCAAACATCAGTATATACCAATTTCTTGTTTATAAGAAGGAACTAAAAATACATACTAGATTTTCTCCTGGTTCTAACTACATTCAAAGCCTTCAGAGAATTTTTCATATGAAACTGCCACTTACATACTAGGCCCTCATCACCAACCACTTCAGCGTCCTACCTGTCCCATGTTTCTATGTCTATTTCCTTACAACTTACCTATCATAGCTAACCACGAGACATTTTAAGATGAAAATATAACCATGTCACTCTACAGTTAAAAATTCTCTCTGTACATTTTGTTGATATAAGTTCTTTGTTAGATATGTTTTTACAGATATTCTCAACCAGAATGCAGCATACTTTTTCATCTTCTAATGACTAGAATTTTTTTTATTTTAGTTAAATTGAATTTATTGTTTCTCTTCTTATGTTTTTAATGATTTTTGTGTTCTAAGAAATCTTTCCTATTCTAAAGTCATGAAAATATTCTACTTGTATTCTAGAAGTCTAATGGTTCTGGCAGTAGTGTCTAAGTGATCCATCTCAAATTAAATTTTCGTGTAAGATAGGAAACAAGGTTCATTTTTTTCTGTCCAGCTTTCTAGATACTCCAGAACCATTTGTCAAAAAGACTTTTATTTCTGTGTTAAATGTGTTTGTGATCATTTCTAGTCACTTTTGTTCCATTAATCTACTTGTCTCTGCTTATTCCAGTGTGTTATGATTTATGACAGTGAATCTTAGCACTAATTAGTTTGACATCTGAAAGTCGTAATGAATAATATAGCAAACAAAATTTCACTTCCTAGTCAAAGATCAGTGGTCTTCTCCACAAGTAACATCCAAGGAGAGATACACACCTCTGCAACTCCAGGATAACTGCATCACTCACAAAACTGTCCATAAAACTCATCATCCAGGTTTCTCAGGGTCTGACTTATTTTCCCAGCCCCCTTTTAGAATAATGTTTATAACATCAGAGACTCTAGAACATTGTTGAAACCTCAGCTACCATTTGGTTATCACCTAGGATCAGTGAGTAACTCTCCTTTGTTGCATGGTAGTCCCGAGATATTGCTTCTTTTCCATCTTAATGGATGATTAGTAGGCTGGAAGACTAGTCATTAATCATTAGTCTAGGTAGTAATGGTCATTACTACCATTATGAAATAGCTTTTCAAGCTAAAACTAAGACAGGAAGATCTGTGCATTTTCCTGAGTATTCATTTCAGATTGGTCTGAACAAAGGATTGTATAGACAATATTCTAAGGAACAATTTCACATTGTCTCTAGGACTGAATCAGGTGACCTGTCTGTAATGGAGCCTATTAGTCTTCTGCATTCACTTCTAAAATCTTATTATGATAGAAAAATCCTAGCCAAATCACCTTCAATTGCATCCAGACTTCAAACGTAATTTCATATCTGCTTTTAACCTAGCATATAGCTTCCAGATAAGTTTATCTGTCTTTCTTGTAAAGATAGTGATTATTCATAAGAAATAGATGATTATGCCAATATTTCCCTTACCACATAGATTGAAAGCATGCATCTCTTCAGTGTAAAAAATGTAGGGTGTGTGTTTCCATAATTACAAATATACTCCTACTTCTGTTCCTCCTGCTGAGATCAATCTTTCTGGAAAGCTCTTATTGACAGCTTACAATCACTGTGCAAATGATAGGTTTAGAAAATTAAAATAGCTCTAATACAGTGGCAGTGGATTTTCCAGTGTATATGATGAGAAGCTACAATAGCAGCTTCCCTTAATTCTTTCACCATAAAATATCCACTAATGTTACTGTAAAATTTAGTGTTACTCGTAAATTTCATAGCCAAGTTGGAAAGGAGTGAGCCTGCAAAGACACTGGGCAGGTACTGTGAGTGAAGGAGCAATAGAAAGATCATCACCTCATGTTAAATATTTTCTTCTCTCTTGTCTTGGCAGTAACATTAGCTCTGCCTTCTCTGCTGTATATACTATAATTTACTTTAAATTTATGAAATAGACTAGGAGTTTTAGAGTCTTATACTCTATGGGAGGTACATGGAAGTCTCCATCTGTCACTGTTTCTACTCCAGCTCATGCTGATCCATCCCATCTCTCAACAACTACAGCACTGGCAGAGAGTTCTGGACTTCAATATATCTGGTCTCAGATTGTTTTATTAATAATTAATCTTTACTCTTTCACAGAAGGTTTAACTCCTTGAAAATTGGAACCATGTCTCTTGTTTCTTTGCCAATGATCTTAGCTTTATGTTAGCCGTTAAGTGGGTGTCCAATAACTCTTCATATATTGATTAAAAAATAATAATTTTAGCTAACATACATTCAGCTCTGATATGTGTCAAGCTTAACTAATCCTCATGGCAATTGAATTATATTATCATCCTACTTATACAGATAAAAAGACTGATATTTAGTGAGAGTAAATGGCTTACTGAAAATTGCATAGCTTGCAATAAGAGTGAAAGAACTATATTTTATGGCAATAGACAAAGAGGCTACTGTCCATAGACAGTAAACATTGTTAGGAAAATTTTTGGTCATAATTTCTCTTTATATTTCCCTTCAGAAATGTAGCTGTAAATACTGAATTAGGCTAGATTTGTTGGATTTGTGTCATAATAGAACAATCTAGACATTATCATTCATGGCTCTCTCAAATTACTATAAAGAAAAAGACTTCAACTTAAACAACCAGTGAGGATTAGTGATGAAAGTATAATGGAGCCTAAAGATAATAAGTTAATTATTCTTCCCAGCCCCATTTCCCATTAGCTGCATCCTAACTTCTAGTTCTTAAAGAGGTTTATAAAACAGTGCAAATCATTCTCTCAGGAATTTATGTCCACTGTCAAAACAAAGGATTAAATTTGCCTGGTGTCATCTTCAGTTGACTCTGGCAGGGCTTAGCTATCTCTAAAAGAAGAAGGGAGAATCTTAAAATATTTTGAGCTGGTATATTTACATAAGCCATGTTGTGTATATACCCCATTCATGGAGTTGAGCTCTTGAGAAGCAAAATAAATTGTTTCCTTAGAGGAAGTTCTTCTGGTAGAAAGCAGAGGTGTAAACAGCAAAATTCAGACTTAGGTTGAAGAAAGTGGGGAAAACCACTAGGCCATTCAGGTAAGACCTAAGTCAAATCCCTTACAATTATACAGTGTAAGTGACAAATAGATTCAAGGGATGAGATCTGATTGACAGAGTGCCTGAAAAACTATGGATGGAGGTTTGTAACACTATAAAGGAGGTGATCAAAACCATCCCCAAGAAAAAGAAAGGCAAAAAGGTTGTCTTAGAAGGCCTTACAGATAGCTGAGAAAAGAAGAGAAATGAAAGGCAAAGGAGAAAGGAAAGGTATACCCATCTGAATGCAGAGTTCCAAAGAATAGTAAGGAGAGATAGGAAAGCCTTCTTAAGTGAACAATGCAAAGAAATAGAGGAAAACAATAGAATGGAAAAGACTAGCGATCTCTTCAAGAAAATTAGACATACCAAGGGAACATTTCCTGAAACGATGGGCACAATAAAGGATAGAAATGGTATGGACGTAACAGAAGCAGACGATATTAAGAAGAGGTGGCAAAAGAAGAAGAGCTACACAGAAGAGCTATACAAAAAAGATCTTAATGATGCAGATAACCACGATGATTTGATCACTCCCCTATAGCCAGACATCTTGGAGTATGAAATCAAGAAGGCCTTAGGACACATTACTATGAACAAAGCTAGTGGAGGTGATGGAATTCCAACTGAGCTATTTCAAATCCTAAAAGATGATGCTGTAAAAGTGATGCACTGAATACGCCAGCAAATATGGAAAACTCAGCAGTGGCCACAGGACTGGAAAATTTCCATTTTCATTCCAGCTCCAAAAAAGGGCAATGCCAAAGAATGTTCAAACTACCACACAATTGCACTCATTTCAGATGCAAGCAAACTAATGCTGAAAATTCTCCAAGCTAGGCTTCAATAATGCATGAACTGAGAACTTCCAGATGTTCAAGCTGGATTTAGAAAACACAGAGGAACCAGAGATCAAATTGCCAACATCCGTTGGATCATCAAAAAAGCAAGAGAATTCCAGAAAAACATCCACTTCTGCTTCATTGACTACACTAAAGCCTTTGACTGTGTGGATCACAACAAACTGGAAAATTCTTCAAGAGATGGGAATACCAGACCACCTTACCTGCTTCCTGAGAAATCTGTATGCAGGTCAAGAAGCAACAGTTAGAACTGGACACGGAACAACGGAGTGGTTTCAAATAGGAAAAAGAGTATGTCAAGGCTGTATATTGTCACCGTGCTTATTTAACTGCTATGCAGAGTACATCATGCGAAATGCTGGCTGGATGAAGCACAAGCTGGAATCAAGATTGACGGTAAAATATCAATAACCTCAGTTATGCACATCACACCACCCTTATTGCAGAAAGCGAAAAGAAACTAAAGAGCCTCTTGATGAAAATGAAAGATGAGGGTGAAAAAGCTGACTTAAACCTCAACATTCAAAAAATGAAGATCATGGCATCCAGTCCCATCACTTCTTGGCAAATAAATGGGGAAACAATAGAAACAGTGACAGACGTTATTTCTTGGGCTCCAAAATCACTGCAGATTGTGATGAAATTACCATGAAATTGAAAGACACTTGCTCTTTGGAAGAAAAGCTATGACCAACCTAAACAGCATATTAAAAAGCAGAGATATTACTTTGCCAACAAAGGTCTGTCTAGTCACAGCTATGGTTTTTCCATAGTCGTGTATGGATGTGAGAGTTGAACTATAATGAAAGCTGAGCGCTGAAGAGTTGATACTTTTGAACTGTGGTGTTGGAGAAAACTCTTGAGAGTCCCTTGGACTGCAGGGAGATCAAACCAGTCCATCCTAAAGGAAATCAGCCCTGAATATCCATTGGTAGGACTGATGCTGAAGCTGACACTCCAATACTTGGCCACTTGATGCGTAGAGCAGTTTCATTAGGAAAAAACCCTGATGCTAGGAAAGATTGAAGGCAGGAGAAGGGGACAACAGAGGACAAGATTGTTGGTTGGCATCACCAATTCAATGGACATGAGTTTGAGCAAGTTCTGGAGGATGATGAAGGACAGGGATGCCTGGCATGCTGCAGTCCATGGGGTCACAAATAATTCGACATGACTGAGAGACTGAACAACAAACAAACAGCAAGAGAAATAAGAATGAAAAGAGAGAGTTGATGATTAAGATGTTTGAATTAAAGCTAAACATTGTTTCTCACCTTAAATGTATCCATTATGAGCCTGGCAAATTTTTTTAATTCAAATGAGAAAAGAATTCAGAAATATAAATGAAGCCCTTGCATGTTTAAGAACAAAGAGTCTTGAGTTTTTTCAAAGTATGATATTTTTTCCCTGTCCAGCAAGAGAAAAATCAGACTTGAGATTTGGTGATGTGAAAATAATCCTGTAATGGGGACATTTGCTGGAATGTCTAAGTGGTGAAGAGAGGGAAATCACTGGGTAGTATAGAAAGGAATGTGCTGGTTGGGCTAAACTCTGAGCAGTATGCATTATATATATGGTAGGGGAAAGGGGTAGAGGCTTTAAAAGAGCTTTTCTCTTCCTTGAGGAGGACTGTCACAGAGGAAAAACTGAAATGCCTTGAATATCATTATCATATGTACACCTAACAACAGAGCAAGGTTGGTTTAACATCTGAAAAGCTGTTAATTTAATACACTATATTAATAAATGAATAGTAAATAAAACATGGACTATCCATATTATGAATTATGAAGCACTGATACAACATACATGAACCTTGATGTTAAGTGAAAGAAGCCATCATGAAAGACTCATATATCCTTTCATTTACATGAATGTCTAAATAGGTTATGCTTGTATAGACAGAAAATGAGATTGGTGATGACCTAAGGCTGAGGGGATTAGGTGCTGAAGTGGAAAGAAGATCTCTGCTGACAAGCACAGGGTTTTTGCTAAGTTCCTTCAGTCATGTCCGACTCTTTGCAACACTATGGACTGTAGCCCGCCAGGCTCCTCTGTCCATAGGATTCTCCAGGCAAGAATGCTTGAGTGGGCTGTCATGTCCTCATCCAGGGGGTCTTCCTGACTCAGGGAATGAACCCACAAATCTTATGTCTCCTTCACTGGAAGGTAGGTTCTTTAACAGAGTTCTTTAGGGGAGGACAGAATATTCTATAATTAGGTTGTAGTGATGGTTGCGTAGCACTGTGAATACCCTTAATTGAATTGTGCACTCTGAATGGGTAAATTATATAGGAATTATATCTCAATAAATAGCTTTTGTTTTTTGTTTTGGATTTTGGTTTTTCTTAAATTTGGGGGAGATATGGCTGAGTCCATGGCTTAGCAGGAAGGCTACTGTAAGCACTGAATATTTTGTTGGACCAAAAAGCAAATAAGTGCTCAAATATTAATGTGTTCATATCAAATAAATGCAGAATTGGCTTGAAGGGATGACCACTGACCGAATTTAAAACAATTTGAAATAAATAAATAAATAAAAATTTAAAAAAACAATTTGAACAAGAACGACAAAAGTATACTGAATAGGAAATACTATATTTAAATAATCTATAAGTTTATAGTAATATTAAACATGAATGTTATATAAATATATATAATGCATAGAAAGAAAAGATAAACCAAAGAAAAACTCTTCTTTATAAAAGAATTCAAACAGTAAAGAAGGAATGATGGAATTGGAAAATGAATATTCTGTTACCCCCATTATAATAATGATTCATGCAAGAATCATCAGTAAATGTAAAAGCCATTGAATTAAAGGCATTAGAAGACACATTCACATAATCTCAAAGTATCACCCAACAGATTGCTAATCACAAAGGGAAAACTGTAAAACTGAGTGATCTGACAAGTTGCCACCTTAACCAAGTGATCAAGCTTGCCATCACAAATACTGAGGATGTCCAGATATTCTGTCCCCTGACATGAACGTTGTGATGTACTCATCACCTTTGTTGGGCTCTTGCTGGAAATGTGTGATCTGAATTTAACCAAGATATAGCAGTCAGACAAATCCAAAAGGTGTAATGTTATACAGGATGTGTGGCAGGAAGGATGCAATATCATAAAGAAAAAGGGTGAGGGGAAAGGAACTCAACAACAAATGTTATGTATATATCTTAATAGGATTCTCATTTTCAAAATAAAGCCATAAAGGATGTTTGGGGGACAATATTGAAAAATGGTACATGGACTTCATGTTTGATGATGTTATTGAGTTAGTTGATTTTCCCAGGTGTGGCAATGATATTGCGTGGGGGGTGGGGGTTGCTTGTTCTTGGATTATCCGTGACCAAGAAGTATTTAGTGGAGAACTGTCAATATGTATTTATGCTACTTTTAGAAGATTTGAGAAAAGAGATTTATTAAGTTATATATATCCACACAGAGATGCATTTGTGTTTACACAGACATGCACACACACAGAGAGATAGAGCTATTTGGTAAGGTTAAGTGTAGGAAATCTACATAAGAGGTATACAAGTATCTATTATATTCTTTTTTAAAATTCCTTTGAGTTTGATATTTTCAATATTAACTTATTGCCCATATTACTAATGTGGGCATTTAATTCTGCACACTTGTGTCTCATGTTTTTTTATTCTTTGCAGCAGTGGTAAGGTACCCACACCATAATAAAAGTACATAATCACTAACAAAAGTAATCATCTAGACAGAGAGTTTTAGATTTTGCCCAATAGCGGAAGTAGAATATTCCAGAGAGATCTGAAATTCATAAGTAGATAAAATCTATGTCATTAAAGATCTCTCAGTTTGTACCATAAAAACTCTCGTATACATAGTGAATAGGTTTGCCTGTGTTCTGAATATGCTAACATACCCTGACCTACTTCCTCAGTGCAAGAAAGATTTTCTATAATGAAACTTTCCCAGAATAGGATTAATACAGATGAGATTGCCCAAATACAATACCAACCATAATCTCTGGAGTTTAACTTTCCAATTCAGCAGGATTTGCAAGGGAAAAAAAAGTAAATTTTCCCCAAGATAAATGTATTAATATTTAATAAAAACAAAGTCAGATTACAGGGTTAGTGAAAAGTAAGGAATTTATATAAAGTCATTTTATATTTGAACAAATACACTAAATTGAGTAGCATGATGTCCCAGACATGAAAAAGGAGTGAATAAGAGGAAAATTCAAAGGCTGAAAATATTTGGCTACTGGAGTAAAAAAGTTCCAATGAATGTGTGTTGGCAAAAGTGACCAAATTCTTACATTCAGAATGATTATCCTTGCAGCTCTTGGTGGACTTGTAAGTATGTGTTGCAGCAATGATCCAAGAAATTGGCCATGATATACAGTATTTTTGTTCCAAGAGATCCATAATGGTCATGGGAAAACATAGTACAATTTTTGTCTTTTGCCATCTCTTTATGAAAAATGACTCTTCTTCACACGGGATTAGCTCTGCTGGAGCTATTCTAAAGATGGGCACAAGAGCCAGAGTGGAAATTGGGAAAGTAGTCTTCACATTAATCTGTATAGCCTAGACCATGCTGTGGGAACAAATAAAACCTGACATATCAGTGGTTTAGGGTAATAAAGTTTTATTTCCTCTTCATAAAATGTCCAATTTATGTTGGGCAGCCCTTCACTTTGTTGTAGCTCCTCCATCAGACACATGGGACCTCTCAGGCTCCGTGACAAGGGAAGAGAGAGATCTAGAAGATACTGAGAGTTGTGCCCAAGAGCCAGGTCTTGAACTGTCTGTAATCGCTCCAACCCATTTTTCTTGCCTAAAACTCAGCCATCTGGCTTCAACTTAACCTGGAGGAGGGCATGGCAACCCACTGCAGTATTCTTGCCTGGAGAATCCCCATGGACAGAGGAGCCTGGCAGGCTACAGTCCATGGGGTAGCAAAGAGTCAGACATGACTGAGCGACTAAGCAGCAACAGCAGCAGCTGTAATAGAGGCTGGGAAATGCAGTCTTACTAGGAGCCCAGAAAGAGGAAATGATTCAGGGGTGCCCACATTACTTCTGCTGCAGGATTTTCTCTATGGGGTGGCTACTCGCATAAGATGAGGCCCTGGGGTGCCTGGTGGTCAGTTTTTACAAATGTCCCAAAGGCCTGGCTAAGAATGAAGCTATCACAGAAGAAAACAAAGAAGAGCCAAAGAACTTTTGTCTTATCACATTGTTATAGTCTGTGGATCCTGCCATGATGGTGAGCTGATAAATAATGCCTACTTCCTTCATGTTCAGTAATTCTGTTTGTATTTGGTTCTTTTAGCCCAGAGTAATTACTAAGTCAGGGTCCTTGAAAACTGAGCCACATGCTCAATAATCAATAATTCCATTGATGCATTCATTGGCGAATGTCATTGATATTTTCTATACTGTGGCTGGTAAACTTCCATTCTTCTATCAGACTTTGTCTCAATATCATGCCTTCTATGAAATCTGTACCTGGTTCTATCAATTCTTAGAGTTTTAATAGGCAGAGACAGTGTAGTGTAGTAGATAAATGCATAGCCACTTGAGTTAGTTTGCATCAGCATTAAATCTAGTTGCTACTTAAAGCTGCATGAACTTGGGCATATAATGTGTCTTAGTTTTATTAACCATGAAACAGAGATAATATAATGCTATCAGGCATATTTTAAAAGTTAACACACATAAAGGACTTGAACAGTACATGCATGCATGCTCAGTTGTGTCCTACTCTTTGCAACTCTATGGACTATAGCCTACCAGGCTCCTCTGTCCATGAAATTTTCCAGGCAAGAACACTGGAGTGGGTCACCATTTCCTCCTGCAGGAGATCTTCCTAACCCAGGGATCAAACCCATGTCTCCTGAGTTTCCTGCATTGCAGGCAGATTCTTTATTGCTGAGCCATCTGGGAAGCCCCAGAATAGTACATGGCAATAGGTAATTATTCAAGAAGTATTAACAAGTATCATTACTAATAGACTCAGCCTTCCAAGGACAAAGGATAGTGACACTTTACTGATTTCTTTTCTTTAATATTTGTTACACCACCAGGTGTTAATATGTGGACAAGCAATACCATCCATATTATTGGTGAAATCAGCACACTTTTCCATAAAAGCAGGAAGTTACCCATGTTCATCTCCCCACCTCCATCTGTCACTACCCACCCAGCCTTGAAAGCTTTATCTCCATGAGGCTTTCCATGAGTCTGAGAGAAAGGAAATTCTCCCTCTTCTCAACCACAGAACATGCAGAATTATTGAATATATGATTCATCAGCACAGTATCCCCACCCAACATACCTTCACAATCACCTACATATCACTTAGCACAGTACACATAAGAAACATTTTTTGGATGACAGTGAGAGGCTGGCCCTGTGTCAGGCTATATGCTATTAGCTTTATACCAACTCTCTTATTTATAGCACACAGGTCTCTAAGGATTATCATCAAGCTTGTTTTATACATCAAGAAAGGAAGACTTAGGAGATTGCTTGCCTAGAGTGCAATTTGTCCTAAAACACACAGAAAGCTAAGATTAAAACTCAAACTGTCTGATTTTAACTTCCAGAGACTTAATCGCTATACAGTACTGGGTGAATGAATCCATCAGTCATCTGTCATCTCTAGAAACTTGGCTTATAGGACTGACAACATTCTCACTTGGGTACCCACTGTGAGCAAATTTGTAACAGGTATTATTAAAGCATTAAAAATAGACTGTGGTTCCTGATTTAGGGCAACTTGTGCTTTTCTGAAGTTTCTGGAGTATGGTGGTGGTAGCAGAGGTGGTCAGGGTAGCACTTTATGATTTTGGGGGGTATAGGTGCATGGCAGTGGAAAAAATTCTCCAGACGAAGGTTATAGACCCCTGCCTTCTGTCCTAGATGATGCTACTGGTCTAAGGTTCTTAGATGTATATGGAATGTATGCAAGGCAGAAGGATGGTCTCCAAAGATAACTACATCCTAACCCCCAGAACCTTTGAATATTACTTTACATGGCAAGATACTTTGCAGAGAAATTAAGGTTAAGGACCTTGATATTAGATTATTCTGAATTATCCAAGTCAGCCCAATCTAATCACATGAATCATCAAAAGTGAAGAATTTTTCCCAACTGCAGCCAGATGGAAGGCAGAAGATCTGAAGAGGGCAACGTGAAAAAGACTCTTTATCCCTTTATTGGTTCTGAGATGTAAATGGCTATGTGCAAGGACTAGAGGAAAGTTTCTATGAATTAGAGGTAGCCCCCAACTGACAACCAACAATGAAACAGAAACCTCAGTCCTACAGCCAGATAGAACTAAATTCTAACACCTGAATGAGCAAGGAAATAGATTTTCCCCTTCATCCCTAGAGAGGAACACAGCCCTGCCAATATCTTGATTTTAGCCAGGTGAGAGTTGTACCAGACTTCTGACTTCCAGAACTTCAAGATGATAAATGTGTGTTGTTTTAAGCCAGTAAGTTTTTGGTTAATTTTTAATGGCAGGATAGAAAACTAATATAGCAGGCATTTAGGAGATAATTTAATCTATACAGTCATTTTATTACTAAAGACACTGAGGCCAAAGAAATTAAATTACTGTCTAAGGTCTCATCTTGATTAGTCTAGTCCACAGAGACTCAACTGTGCAAAGAAAGCTGAGCGCTGAAGAATTGATGCTTTTGAACTGCAGTGTTGGAGAAGACTCTTGAGAGTCCCTTGGACAGCAAGGAGATCAAATCAGTCTATCCTAAAGGAAATCAGTCCTGAATATTCATTGGAAGGACTGATGCTGAAGCTGAAACTCCAATCCTTTGGCCACCTGATGGGAAGAACTGAATCACTGGAAAAGACCCTGATGCTGGGAAAGATTGAGGGCAGGAAGAGAAGGGAATGACAGAGGATGAGATCATTGGATGGCATCACTGACTTGATGGGCATGAGTGTGAGCAAGCTCCAGGAGTTGATGATGGACTGGGAAGCCTGGCATGCTGCAGTCCATAGGGTTGCAAAGAGTTGGACACGACTGAGCAACTGATCTGACAGGGACTCAAGTCTATAATGAGAATAAATTACAATAATAAACACAAATTGATTGTCAAAAATTGGGTATTGCCACAGTTCCTTATAAATTTGGGAAAATAGATACAGATATATGATTCTTGATAAAAGGATGAAATTGGTTAGTTCAGTGATTCTTTGCAAAACAGGCTACACATTACTATCATTTGAGAGATTCTTTAATATTGGCCAATTTCCAGGACCAATATATAGAATTTCTTATTTTATGGGTTTGTGGTATAGTCCTCACATTGGTATAATTTTTGAAAGTTTCACGAGGTGACTTAATGTGTAAGCAGAGTTGCAAAACACTGCTCTAACAAGTATTCAGCTTGCTGAACTTCCTTGTGACATCTATAATGTCTTCATATATAATCACTTACTTTGGTTCTAGACTAACACCAAAAAAGCCAGTGTGTTATATCTCCTGGCTATCATTTGATACTGATAGACTTATTGTGCTACCCCATCATTAACAAGCCTTTTTCCTTCAATTACTCCTTATTCAACTGTTTCTTAAATATATTGCCTTTCTATTGCTGCATGGCAAATTGCTCTAAAACTTGACATTTTAAAACAACAAATATTTATTATCTCACATTCTATGGATCAAATATCTGGGTGCGTCTTGTTCACAGTCTTTCACAAGTCATAAGCTATCAGCCAGGGTTGCAGTCACCTCAAAGCTCAACCTGGGAAGATCCTCTTCCAAAATCATTCCCATGATTATTGGCAGCCTTGGGTCCTTGCTGGTTGGTTGGTAGCTGACTCTTTGTGACCCCATGGACTATACAGTCCATGGAATTCTCCAGGCCAGAATACTGGAGTGGGTAGCCTTTCCCTTCTCCAGGGAATCTTCCCAACCCAGGGATCGAACCCAGGTCTCCCACAGTGCAGGCAGATTCTTAACCAGCTGAGCCACAAGGAAAGCCCAAGATTACTGGAGTGGATAGCCTATCCCTTCTCCAGGGGATCTTCCTGACCCAGGGATTGAACCCAGGTCTTCTGCATTGCAGGCAGATTCTTTACCAGCTGAGCCACCAGGGAAACCCAATAGCAGAGACACCAAACCCTTGCCACACGGGCTTTTCCATAGAGCTTCTCACCATATGGCAGCTTGCTTCCCTAAAACAAGCATAGAAAGACAGATAGAGCCACATAGAGACAGAAAAACAGAGAGAGAGAAATAGGAGAAGGAGGCAGGGAGGTGTCAAGCAAACTAGAAATCACAGCTTTTTGTAACTAAATCTGTGAAGTAATAGCCCATTGCTGTTGCCACATTTTGTTAGTATGAATTGACTCAATAAGTTCAATACACAATCCAAAGGAGGGAATCCATACAATAACACTTTGGGGCCAGCATGTGTGAGTGCTCACTTGCTCAGTTGTATCTGACACTCTGCGACCCCATGGAGCATGGTATTATTTTATAACAAATTCATTTACATTAATTAAACACCCAGGTCTATGAGACACCAAAGCCCACACTTCTAACCATCTGCACCGCAAGTTACCATGGGTTCTACTCTCCAGTTATTCTAGAACCAAATTCAAAAAGTTTTAATAACATACTCTATCTTTTTCTCAGTCACTATCTGGATGTTATAGAATCTCCTGACCTTGAAAGGTGAGACCTATCAGTTCCACCTCATCATAAAGGCATCTTGCATCAAGATCCTATATTTAAAGAACCATCTAATCGTATATTTTCTCTTTGATCACCTTTACCCTGAAGGATTCTCTTTTTACTTTTTGTCATTATACAAATTGAAATGCTCTTCATCATCACTGTATATTAATGTTATGAATTTTATTGTATTTTTGAGTAAGCAATACACATATCTGACCCAAAGTTTAAAAACATATATTAAAAAAAACTAATGTGCCTTTGTGCAATATTTGTCCTCCTCCCCTGCACTCTGAATTCTAGCACCTTTTGCCGTATTAAAATCTTGAGATATAAGTATCTCCTCTCCTATATCTGTAATTTCTCCATCTCTCCCCAGAATTTCTCAGTACCATTCAAATATGCTGAAATCACTTCTATCTTTAAAACAAATAAAATTTAAAATAACTTACATGAATCATATATTCTCCTCCAGCTACTGCTCAAACCATTTATCTCAAAACAGGATCCAACCTGTACATCCTCATCTTGGGTAATGAAATTTCCATCTAGTTAGGCAAAGAAGGCACACGACTGTCTCCACTTCTTCGCCTACCATTCATTACCCCCTTTACTCTGATATGACTCTGATTTGTTCTGCTTCATCAGAATGCTCTTAGATCAACAGTGACCTCTTTATATCCAGTGAGCACTTACAGGTCCTCATTTTACTTGACTTCTCAGAAACATTTGACACTGTGGAGAAGTCCCTCCTTTCTGAAACTCTCATCTCCCTTGGCTTCTGTTCTCCTACCCACCCTCTCTTACTATTTCTTCTCCTTTGACAGCTGCTCCTTCTACATGTTTTCCAGCTCTTCCTTACCTGAAAAAGTGAAAGTGAAGCTGCTCAGTCATGTCCAACTCTTTGTGACCCCATGGACTGTAGCCTACCATGCTCCTCTGTCCATGGGATTTTCCAGGCAAGAGTACTGGAGTGGGTTGCCATTTCCTTCTCCAGAGGATCTTCCCAACCCAGGTATTGAACCTGGGTTTCCTGCATTGCAGGCAGATGCTTCACCATCTGAGCCACCAGGGAAGTCCTTACCTATCTGCCTTTTAAAGACTGGAGCTTTCCAGGGCTCATCCTAGGCTGTCTTTATAGTCTATATTTTTCTGCAGGTTATTTTATCTTCATAAGACTCTAAGATTTATATTCCCAACCCAAAACCCTCTTCCAAGTTCTAAATTGGCATAACCCCCTACCGAGTATTTCTACTTAAATGTTTAAAATGCTTATCAAATCCATGAAGAATGAGAAATAAAATCAAGGTTATTTACCCCAAACATTCCCCCTTCCATATCTTGAGGAATGCCACATTCCATTTGGCAAACTAGAAACCCAGATGTCATCCTTAACCCTGATCTCTCCTTTACCACCTTTATCTAGTCTACCATGGGCTTTATATTTTACCACTTAGTTACTACTTGTTTGTGGTTTCAGATACATTATTCCATGTTATTTCTGGCTATCTTTCCTACTTCCCAAACCCCACTGAAGTCAGTTAATCTGTAGTCATTCAGAAAGAATTTATAATATGAGAAGCCTTTTGTGATTTATAGTTTAAGGCACTTAGTTAACTCTAAAGATTTCCTGTCATTTCTTCACTGGACAGAGTTAATTTCCACAATTCCAAGTTTAAGTAAAATTGTTGTGTCTTTATTGTCTTTTATGATTTTTAGTTCATCTTTTTTAAGTCACACACTACTGACTTAAAACAAACCCATTTTTTCCTTTAACCTCTTCTTGGAAATAAAATATACTGCCTTAAACTCTCCTCTCAGCCTAAGTGGAAAATCTTTAAAAATTGTGAAACAGGGCTAGTACCTTGCTATTGTAGAACTGTCCCACACTAAGTTAATAAATCATTGCTGTCAGATGTTATTTATCAAAGAAATATATTTATTTATTTGAAACAAGTTCAATTTAGATGCGTGGTGTATGGGCTTAGTTATCTAGCTCTTACTAATGCCTGAACTTTGACCTCTGTTGCCAGATCGTTAGACATAAAAGATGAGAATGCCGGCAGTGCATTCGGTGGAACACAGCAGGGCCTGGTCAGTTTCTCTGTAGAGAGTTAAACCTCCTCTCCTGCCTCGGATCCATGATTCAGCCTCCAGCAGGCACTTAGCCGAGTGATAGAATGTTTTTAAATTATTTTTTATGTATGTATGAGTGTATTTTTTTCTTTAATTTTAATTAAAGTGTAGTTGATTTACAATGTTCTGTTTCCTGTGTACAGCAATACATGATATAATTTGATGTGTGTGTGTATATGTGGTGTGTGTGTGTACACGTGTGTGTGTGTACACGTGTGTGTGTGTGGTTCTTTTCCCTGATAGGTTAAAAACTATGAAGTATCATTCCCTGTGCTGTACAGTTGGCCCTTGTTGGTTATCTATTCTATATATAGTAATGTATGTATGTTAATCCCAAACTCCTAATTGATCTCATCTCTACCTTTCCCCTTTAGCAACCATAAATTTGTTTTCTATGTCTGTGGATCTATTTCTGTTTGGTATATAAGTTTATTTGTATTCTTTTTTAAGATCCCACAAATAAGCAATATCATGTGATAGCGTATGTTATTTATCTTTTTCTGTCCAGCTTACTTCACTTAGTATGACAATCTCTTAAGTCCATCCATGTTGCTGTAAATGGCATTATATCATCCTTTTTACAACTGAGTAGTATTCCACTGTATATGTGTACCACATCTTCTCTATCCATTCAGCTGTCGATAGACATTCAGGTTGCTTCCATGTCTTGGCTATTGTAAATAGTGCTGAGGTGAATAATGGGCTGCATATGTATTTTCAAGTTATACTTTGAGTGACAGAATTAATAAAGGATGTTAAATCATCATTTGGCTGTTAATAATGTTTTCTGATGATCAAAATAAAAAATGTGGTTATTTCAGCAGAGGTTACTGACTGAAAAGAAGCACAAGGAAGCTCCTTAGATGCTGGAAATATGCTATTTCTTGATCTGAGTGAAAAATATTCAGTATTTATGCATTAAAACTTGCGAAGCTGCACACTTAAGATTAATGTACTTTATGAACTTTATATATGTTATCCCTAAATATAAAAAGGGTACTATTTATTATTGAGGAACATGATAGCAGTAAGTCCTATTAAAATAGTTGTATGTACTATAGAAGTATTTGTGAACATATTTGCTTTATGAAGATTTACTAAAGAAACATCTCTTCAATTTTGTTGTGAACCTTGCTTCTATTTCTCCAGAATATATATTGATTTCATTTTATAATTATAGCTCTTATTTCCATCCTTACTTTGGCTTCTAGGCAGCTCTAAATCCAATATGCAGTCAATCTAAGCATGTGTATATTTTTTCATGTGCTTTTCAAATTAATTTCAACCTTACCACAGATTTTGGCTTATTTTTTCCAACTTTATGTACTTTCTCCATTAATTTCCTCACTTACTAATTTTGGCAGACAAAACTGTAGATACCAAGATACCAAGATCTCTACTTGGTTTTACCAAGATCTTTACTTGGTTTTAAATGATATAATTTAATGGCCTTTTAAGTATTTTCTGAGACTATAATGATATTATTTATGTACTTCAACCATTGATTCTACTGTGTTTGTTTCCTTGGGGAATAATTCTTCTGTTTGCTATTACTGGTACTGCTCTGTACTAATTCTAACTTCCCTTGATGTTTGATGATTTCTGAACAGTGCTCTTTTGCACACTTATCTTTTTTATTATATTTTGAGGGCCGGTAAAAGGAGTTGGGGGAGATTGAAGCTAGACATTATGTCATTTGGTTTCTGATTTTCAGAAATTCTTTCATTTTCCAATTACTGGTAGCAATCCTTTTATTTTACAGTGCCATTGAAATGTTTTTGAAAAAAAATCTCTTTTTATTTCATGGGATTTAGAATGATAAGGAAAGTAGAACCATGGGCTCAGTCTGCCATCCTGAGATCTCTTAGAGAACATGAAAGATCTCAGCAACAGGGGAGCCTATGAACTGAAAGCTATGGAAATATGGTCACCAGAAATCAATGGGCCAAACTCTGGGAGCATGAACTCCAAGTCAGAAAGGCATGGAGACAAGATGATGGGTACCAGGTGATGCTGGCAAGCACTGCTGGGTACCTACCAGGAAGTAGACTTTATAATCTGGAACTGTGTCATTATAGCACAGTTTATGGGCAGGCTAGCCATTTGTAAAGGAGCAGGGACATAGTAGACAATAGCCACCTAGTCCTAAGAATTCGGAAAACTGTCTTGATCACTGCCCTCCACCCACTGATTAGGAGCTCTCTGATCAGATATGCTTCCTGTTACTGAGGGCAGGCATAAACCTCCAAGCAGCAAGCAGGCAAGCATATGAAGACCAGGTCCCCTGTGGATAGACTAGTGCTTTTTTAGCCTGAGGAGGAAATGCTTTGGGTCAGTTATTTTTGGCAACTGCCTAGGGGTAGCCCCATGGAAGGATTTTTCAGTATTTTTGATAAAGACACTTTTGAAGAAAAGAATAGAATTTTGAGAGTTTCAGTTCTAATCAAGATAAAGATTTTGTTAGTGATAATATTTATTTCTTAGTGCAGTAGAAATGATTTAATAAAATATGCTATGTAAATCCCAGTGCACAGTGTTTCGCATGTATTGAATACTTAATAAATGTTAGAGGCAATTATTTCTACTATATGTGCTTTGTTATCAGCTTTGACCATTGTATTGGGTCACTGTCAGTCACTCCTCTAAATATCTGGAATACCTAGAATGTGTTGAAGTTCATATTTAAATCCAAACTGTATTTATAGTATAGAATCTCTTTAGAGTCTGAAGTGAGGCGGCTGTGATTGTATGAGACAAAACAACTGCAGCCACCCTGAAAATGTTAAGGTGGAAATAAAATTATTCCTTTCAAATGGCTTTTTGCTTCAAATTCAGTTAAACAGGCTTATAATAGAGAGACTCTGGAGTCATATACTCAGCTGTGAGCAGAATATCATATCCATACCAAGTTCTTTATAGCTTCTAGGGCTTTTATTCCAGTGAAAATGCAATTCTTTCCTGGTAAATGGAAACTGATGAGTTTGAAAACATCGCCTAGCAGGAAGAGCAGGTAGGGACCATCATGATAGCTTTTAGACAAACCTGAATTTTGTCAGTTTACTGACACAATTAAGACTGATGATGTTTTATTTGTATTTTTGAGGCTTTGCCATAAAACATTTACTTTCATTTTTTTTCTTCTCCACACCCCTCCATTACTGTTCACTCTATTAACAAAGATTAAAGCTGCAATTCAAGTCAAAACATGATCTTCTTAAATCAAAACAACTTATGAAAGTGCATTAATGGGAATGTGTTTAAAAACATCAATATACTTCCTGATTAGTTGTTTGGTGGCTCCCAATTCATGATTAAGCTTATTCAAGCAAATTCCAAAGAGCTTCCTTCTTTTTTTAAGGTATCCCTAAAAATATTTAACTGTTGTTGTTGTAGTTACTTCTTTTAGAAATGTGCTGTGGGTTTTTAAAAGGCAAAGGAGGGAATTGTGGAGGCCATATAATTTACCCTAGTGTTTAATGCAAAACTTTTTCTTATTTTTCTCTAAACTTCCTGTTAATCTCTACTTACCTGGGGCCCTACTGATCTGCATGATCCTTAGATCCATTAAGACAACAAAATCTAGGCTGCTGGGAGTTAAGGAATCTTCCCTAAGAGAAAAGAAAATCAGTGAAGGGCATTTCTTCAAATCCATACCAAGCCAAAAAGCAAAACTGCTGGTTTTTCAAACTTTTCAAAGACCACAGTTTCACCAATCACTACTTGTAACAAAAACAGAAAAAGGCTCACCTGGTGATTAAGCCAAACACCACCTCTGGCTGAGGCAGAAGCACAGGTTGCAAGAAAATGAGAAATCCAGGCCAATTAGTAGATGTGAGCTCTCTTGGGACACTTTCTAGGAACACATTCTGTCCCAGCTGACCTTTGGCCTCTAAACTGCAGTGGAGAAGTTCCCAGAAGCGAATTCAGTAAGTTTCTGAGAATAAGTCCCCCTCTCTCCTTCCGGGTCTGGCTGGAAATATCAGCAGCATTCTTTGCTTCTGCCTTTTCACTGACTCATCTGGGACATAACTGTAGGTCCCACTTAGAGAAGCATTGTTCTAAAAGAGGGATGAAAACAAAAGATTATTTAATTATAATTGTATGTATTTAGTTCAGATTTCTCATGTTTTACTCAAACATGAGTTTGCGTAAACTCTGGGAATTGGTGATGAACAGGGAGGCCTGGTATGCTGCAGTCCATGGGTCACAAAGAGTCAGACACTACTGAGCGACTGAACTGAAGTTAGTTCAAATTTCAAAAGGTACACACAGTCTGGTAAAAATGCTCCTCCTAATCCCAATAACCAGCCACCCCATCTCCTCCCCAGAGTCAAACAACTTTGTCATTTTCTTGTGTTTTCTTTCAAAGTAGTCTGTGCAAAATCAAAAAATATATAAACATATATTTTACTCATCTTTAAACAAATAAGCTTTGGTTTCTATCTTGCTTTATTAAGTTAAGATATAACAAAACAGATTATTCTTTACATTTTAGAGAACAAACAATAACAGGTCATAGAGAGTTTTCTCATTCTTTTGGGGATTTTGTCATAATTTAACCAATCTTATATTGGTAGACATTTGGTTTGTGTCTAATGATTTGCTGTTACAAATCGTGATACAAGATAAAGTTGTGTACTTACATCATTTCACACATGTGGGAAAGTATCTCTAGGCTAAAGTGAAATTCCTAGGTCAAAAGGTAAATGTACTTAAAATTTTGACAAATATTGGTTTGGTCAAAAAGTTCATTCAGGTTTCTCCTTCACATCTTACAGAAAACCTAAATGAACTTTTGGCCAACCCAATGTTACAACTTTTTCTCCTTTAAAAACTTCTGTCTGTAATACATGAGTGTTTCTTTCATCTGACCATTTTCAAACTGTACATTTGACTTTGTTATATTTTTCCAACCTGATATATAAAAATAGTACTCAATATAGGTTTAAATTGCATTTTTCTTTTATGTGCAACTAACCAGCTTTATATTTATATGATTTATTTTCGGTAAACAATCTTTTCCCAAATTTTTACTAGACTGTGGGTATGTTATCTTATTGATTTGTAAGGTTCTTTACATGATAGGAAAATCAGCTATTTCCAATATGTTACAATTTAATTTTTAGTTTGACAGTTATCTTTTGATTTTGATTTTATGTAAAATAAACTCATACTTAGAGGGCCTCTTCCACATCAAGATTTTATGTGCATGTGTATATATATATACAGACTGCTGTTTTCTGAGACTGAATAAAACATCAGAAGTTGATAGAGACAGGGTAGTTTTGAAGGGACCCTGGGTGCAGAGGAAAGGGGCCAGGGAAGATCACAGAAGAAAAGAAACAGAAATCTTATTTAACAAGCAAATGCAGGAGTCCCCTGAAAGGACATGTGGTGAGAAGATATTAACAGTATAAAGAAGATGGTTATGAGACAGACTGATCAGGGAAAGGCTGGATCAGGGCCTATCATATGGTATTCAGCAGGAGTCAACTGGGTTTGCCTCTACAGCTAAAGGCATGTCTTTGCTTCTTCAGAGACAAGAGGCAGCCCTGAGGAGGAGAACAAAAACAGACACCCACACATCCATAACCCCCATTTACAGAGCATGTGGTGTGTCCCGGGCCCCTGCTAAGTCTTATACAAACCCAGTGTTGTTTAATATTCGCCACTGACCTGTGACATAAGTACTGTTGTCATTTACATCCTACAGATGAATAAACTGAAGCTTAGGGAAGTGAAGTCAGTGCCTCAAATTTCAATCTATAGAGTGGTTTCTAGATGACTAGAAATCTCTTGATTCTTTGCTGTACATCTAAGAGAGTATTTTTATTAAGCTAAATGCTTAAACAGTTGGAGCCAATCAGTGTCTCTTGCGTGAAACTTGTGCAGGAAGCAGGGAGCAGCATTCCAATTCTGTGCTTCAAGTCTCTAAGAGCCTCTGCTTGCCTGCCGTCTGCTGGGAGCGCCCATACAATGAACACATACAATGAACATCCTCCCAGCAGGTCCTGGTTTTGAAATTTAGAGACATGAACTACAAAACAATTGTAATAGAGCTAGGGATAAAATAAATTATATATATATGTATATACATATACATATATATATATTAGCAGTTTTGAAGCAGAAAGGAAATGGTTTATGAAGAAAACTCTATTAAATCATCAAGTTTCTCTTGCTTCAGGTCAAAAACTTACAGCATACTGGAATACCATTTATTATGTTGTGAATGAGTGCCAGTAGTCATCTGTTTCCTTGCCTTTGTCATGTTTCTGCCTGGGGTATTTATATTTGATCATTGTTCTCTTAATAGATTGAACTAATAAGCACATGAAAGCTACAGTACCTGCAGATCTACAGTAAAAAGGAGATATAAATATACACTCATCTCAAGGTTTGCAATGTCCTTTGCCAGAGTGTCTTCAGGGAAGTCAGTTTGGCAAGAATGGCACAGATATATGGTTGAGGACTAGAGAATCTGTTGAGAAACTGAATGTCACCCTCTTAACTCATCTTGGAAAAGGGAAGTCACAGAGCAGAGGAGGGTAGTGTAGGAAAATCCCTCTCCCGTGTGGACGTGGCTGTGTTTTGAGACCCAAGTTGTATTCTCTGAAGATTATACTTCGGGGGGAATTAGCCCTTATCATTTCCACCAAACACCAAGTTTAGAAAAGAATGTCTCTTAATCATTTTATGGAATTAAATATGGTAGATCTTTGATGGTTAGACTTTGATCGTCATCAAAGACAGAACCTTCAGGGCACAAGTGGGGGTGCCTTATTAGGCGGAGATGTAGATTGATGAAATTAATTTTAATCATCAACTGAGCCAGAATACACAGAACAAGTGCTTAATAATTATTTGAATGTGTGACAAAATAGAAAGAAAAGGAAGGGAGGATGAAATTGGTAGTCTTTGTGGTCGGATCTCATACCCATGCCATATGATTCTAGTTTAGAGCAATTGTTTTAGATGAAGATTTTAAATTAAATATAAATAAATTTTAAATTAAATATAAATTAATTATATCTAGGGGCTCATACTCTGCTTTGCCAGCTATCTTAACTACAGAACTTGGTTGTGGTGAAGCAATTTTAATTTCCCATATATTCGGCTCCCCTATTTAACATATTTAACAGAGTCAAAAATTGAGGCTCAGAGAGATTTAATGGTCATCTAAGGTCATAGCCCTAATTAACAGCAGAGCTGGGGTTAGAATCTGAGTTTCCTGACATTCTCTTCTACACAAATCTGATTTTCCATTAGGAAAATAGGAACCTAGAGGTCAAGACCCGTAACATTCTGATTTATCAACTTTTCCTCCAATTCTCTTTTTGCATTCATGCATGAAGTCGCTCAGTCGTTTCTGACTCTTTGTGACCCCATGGACTATAGCCTGCCAGGCTCTTCCATCCATGGAATTTTCCAGGCAAGGATACTGGAATGAGTTGCCATTTCCTTCTCCAGGGGATCTTCCCGACCCAGGGATCGAACCAGGATCTCCTGCACTGCAGGCAGACTCTTTATAGTCTGAGCCACCAGGGAAGCACCATATATTAACTCATTTAATTTATCTTTTAAATGTTTATTGAACATCTATTGAATGTCAAGTTCTGAGGGCCCCTGAGAATACAGCATTGAATGCGAGACAACCATGGGCTCAGCCGTGTGGGTCTTACAGTCTATTGGAAGACACGGACAAATGAAAGGGGAGCTCTTCAGGGCAGCCAGTACTGAGCAAGAAAACAGAATGTTCCCACGTGGCTCTTAAACAAATGTAGAAGCAAGAATTTGTCCCTTTGACTCTAAATTTAGGATTCTTACAAAACCACAATTACCTTTAAAGAATATGAAGCACCACAGCCTTACATTGGTTATCAATCAGTTTCTTTGTTGTTTTTTAACAGGTGGACTATGGTGCAAGTTATTGCTTTGCCTGCACAGTATCCATTTATGTTTTGAGTAAAGGCAACAAGAATTTCCTTTTCAAAATCTATTTCTCTCCTGTTTTCCTTCTCAGCCTTCCTGTGTGTGTGCGTTTTGTGTGTAGGAATAGCCTAAACTCTGGCCAGAGTGGTTCAGGACTGAACACCCAACCCCAGTTGGCCCAGCTAAAGCTTCTGTAGAGGGGATACCATCTCTTATGCTGGACGTGAAGTGGGGAGAGTCTGAGAATAGGGCCATGAGGCTGTGATGAGGAAAAGCCTGCCTCGGGTTGAAGCTGGCACCCAGGAATGCAACGCCACCCGAGCCTCTAGATTCAGCTCTGCCTATATTGTGAAACCTTCATTTACAGGAGTAAAAAACATTTTTTTTGCTTAAACCAAATTTAGTTGGGATTTTGGATACTTGCAAAGGGAAGAATCCTGACTGATACTCCAATCACACAAAACAACTGAGGGTTTTATAGACACATTTTAGTATATCTGCATACCCCCAGATAGGGACTTCCCTACTTGTAGCTCAGTCAGTAAAGAATCTGCTTGCAGTGCAGGAGACCTGGGGTTCGATTCCTGGGTTAGGAAGATCCCCTGGAGAAGGAAATGGCAACCCACTCCAGTATCCTTGCCTAGAAAATCCCATGGGCAGAGACTAGCTGGCTATATAGTCCATGGGGTCACAAGAGTCGGACACAACTTAGTGACTAAACCACTACCCCCAAGTTAGGACCCTTGATTTACATGGTTTATAAACTGGAGAAATTTCCTGGACTAAGTTTCTCTGGTGCAAATGACTGATGATGGATTGAGTTCCCACTGAATAATCCAAAATTGCTGTGTTTAAGAGGCGGGAAACGACTTGTAGATCATGAATCTTATTTCCTCTCCTTTTCCTATGTTTTTCATCAGTCATCTCCAAAAATCAGATCAAATTTTCTCAAATTTTAATCAGCATCAGAATCACCCCGATGGTCCTGACACAATTGGACCTTGGACCACCCTTTGAGGATATTGATAAAGGAGCAAGTGGATTGAATCACCTCCTCCCTGGTTAATATTGGAGCCATTGTTAGAATTTACGTCTCTGATGACAAAGTCAGCTCCAGGTTTAATAAGTGATTCCTGACACTTCATTTCCAGTTTCCTCACTGCAAATGGGACATTTTGGAGCTTCACCCCAAAGATACTGAGCACTGACTGTGTGCAAAGAAGCTGTTAACAAGTTACTGGTGTGAAAGAGCTGCCTGGAGAATGTAGAATGACTCCTGCACCAGAAGATCTCATATCTGGAAGGAGACGTGTGTTCCCAGAACACAGTGCAACCTGAATGAGCGACAAAGGGGACAAATGAGACCTGGTGTCAGAGGGGCGGAGAAGGTGCAGGGGCCTGTGCCTGTAGGTGGACAGGCAAGCAGCACAGAGGTCACAGAGGCACAGTGGAGATGTCCCCAAAGTCTGAGAGTGAAAGACTTGGATTTCCAGACTGTGGTCTCTGGGGACTTGCTTGAAGCTACCTGAACAGGGAAGTGTGATGAGCAGAGCCAGATCCTAGAGGATTAATCTGGCCATAAAGTTTCTTAATTTCTAAGAAATGGGATAGGTCAACACCCACAGCTTGGAAAGGGTCTTCAAATGAAAGATCCCTCCCCTAGAAAATGAAAAAGACACATGTGACCTAGTGCACTCCAAGTCACCTCTTGAGGATGAGTTTTAAAGTTTGGACTCAGATTCTCAGAATACCCTCTGAATGACAATATTTTTCAAAATGATAAATGCACATACCCTTGACAGAGCAACCAACCTCCGGAAATTTTACCTCCAGAAGTACATGTATAAGATGACGTGTGTGCACATTGTTCCCTGCAGCATCCTTTGAAATAACAAAAAATTGGAAAAAACCCAAGTGTCCAATAAGAAATTGATGAAATCAATTACTATATATCCATGCCATGAGACATTATGCATGTGTAAAAAGAATGAGGAATCTTTTTATGTTCTTTGAAAAAAACAGGAGACTGCTCATTGGGAAAAATGGTGCAGTAGAATCTGCTGCTTTCTGTATAAAGAAAGAACAAAGAACTCTATCTATTCATATTTTATTTGCATTTTTAAAAGAGGGATGCATTTTTAAAAATCTACTGAAAAGTAGTTATCCAAGGGAGATGGGTATAAATTTGAGGGAGGAAAGACAGGAGTGGAATTAATCTCTTCATTCTGATCCTTAATTATATTTTAATACGTGAGGACATTACCTAGTCCACATGTTAAGTATTTTATCAGATGCCAGCGCAGAGCACTTTCAGCAGGGGCTTCCGTTGTTTGTGAGTCTGGGTTCTGATTCCCAGCTCTACATGAGACTCCTGGGGAAGGAGGGTACAGATCAGGAGCTCCCGTGCAGAGCAGGGCCACTTGGCAGGGTTTATTCATTCAGATCCCCTCCGGAGAATCCAATCCCTGCTCTCCACAATCAGGCACAGCTGCCTGTTCCCCTGCAGCAGAACTTGTGCCTCAAGGGAGGCTCTGGGATGTGCTCAGTGACTGAGATACCATGTCTGTGATGGCCTGTGCCCTGTGCCCTTTGCCCAGCCCTCCTGGCAGAAAGGAGCAGGGAATCCAGCACTGGCTAGTACCCGGAGTCCAGTGGGCACTTGCGTGGAGAGCCAAGGGCTCCCCCTTTCTAACAAATCTTCCATTTTCTGTCAAATCATGTCTAACTAGAAGATGACAATGGTCATTAGCATCACCATCAGCAATTCAGGAGTTGCCTCTTTCATCCCTTCCAGACATCATCAAGACCTCTGTCTTCCTATCAACCTTCTCAGAGTAGAGGTCAGTAAGTGTGTGTGTGTGTGTGTGTGTGTGTGCATGCACATGCACACAAGTGCCCTGTATATGTCCTTGCTTGTAAAAGAAAATAGAACATAGTGCTTTAAAAGTACAAGACTTAAAGTCGCATAAACATGGGTTCAAATCTGAGTTTAGTACCTATCAACATGGCCTTGAAAGATTACTTGATATATCTAGTCCAGTTTGAAAGTGTTAGTCACTCAGTTGCATCAGACTCTTTGTGACCCCATAGAATGTAGCTCGCCAGGCTCCTCCGTCCATGGAATTCTCCAGGCAAGAATACTGGAGTAGGTTGCCATGCCCTCCTCCAGGAGATCTTCCCAACCCAGGGATCGAACCCGGATTTCCCACATTGCAGGCAGATTATTGTCTGAGCCACTAGGGAAACCCAGTTTACTTACCTAAAAGTGAGATTAAATATATTTAAATATTTAAATAATATTTAACACCTGTACCTGGCATTTAGAAAAGACTGAATAATTATGTTGTTGTGTCTGTGTGCTTAGTTGTGTCTGACTCTGCAGCCCCATGGACTGTAGCCCTCCAGGCTCCTCTGCCCATAGAATTTTCCAGGCAAGGATACTGGAGTGGGTTGGCATTTCCTACCCCAGGGGATCTTCCCAACCCAAGGATCAAACCTGTGGCTCTTGAGTCTCCTGCATTGGCAGAGATTCTTTACCATGAGGCACCTGGGAGGCCCAAATGTGTTGTTGTTGATGTATAATGACCTTCTCCTGGTTTTGAAACCTCTCATATGGAATAATCTGGAAGCATTTGATAGGAAACATATTGAATAACCCTATTGGCTTGTTTAGATCAGTTTCTGTAAAGAGACTTGGAATCTCTTCCAAGAGTCCCATGGAAACTTCTATTATTTCCCTGAAATGATCTGCCTGAAACTAAAAGATGATACCTCCTTCATTTAGCTTTGAATGTGTTGCCAGCTGGGACTACATATTTGTTTATATTTGTAGCCAGAGTGGTTGACAGTCATTTAAGCTGCATTAGGCTTCTTGGCTGTAACCTCCTCCTCTAATTAGGCTTGTAATTGCAGAGCAAGGACAAATTGACTCAGCCAAGACATCCTCTACTGGGAGCTCAGCCATAAGATGGCCTTGGTGCCTCCCTCTGTTGTATCCTTTAAACATGCTCATGGGACATACCCCACCACGCCCAGCAGAAAGCAAAACCTCATGGCTACTCATAGCTCCTTGAAGGAGGCTGCTGCTCCATTCAGGTTCACAGCTTTCTTGTTCCTGACCCTTTCAGTGACAGAGAACAAGGACGATCTCTGTGGGGGAGACCCTGGGCTTGAGGAGGGTCCCTCTAGCCTGTCCTCTTCCAAGTCTCTTGAGTGAAGCCATGACTTGTCAAGGAGACCCCTCTCTTGGCGTTCCTTCCTCCCTCCCTCCCTTCCTTCCTATTTTTCTTCTTTCCTTCCTTTTCTAATACAAACAAATATAATCAACCTAAAGGATTTGCTACTACTATACCCATTTTAAAGGCTAAATTTTTTAAAAATGGCAACAACTTGGTCTGAAAGACATTAAACAATTTAACCAGTGATGATTCAGATAATGGTGAGTTGGGGTAGGAAGCAGGTCAGTCTGACTCTGGAGCCCACACTCTTAGCCATCTTGCTCTACTGCCCCTTGATTTGAAAGAGGGTTGTGGGCTAATTGCCTTGCAGTACCTGAGAGGGCCCATCACTGGGAATTCTCCCTCTCCGTCTTATTTTAATGACAGAGAGAAACCTGATTGCTTTGGCCAATTGGAACACGAATGCTGGAGAGGAGGCTTATTAATGGAACAGGGTTATTCTGAGGTCCTAGGAAAGCATGGGTCATCTCCAATTCAAAGCCATCATGAGCATAACAGCCACTTCTTTCCAGGATGTTATTCAATATTCAAAGTTGAGTTAAAGGGTAAAAAAAAAAGCAACACTACATTTTCAGAGAGGGCTAAAAAGGATAAAGGATCTCTTCTTGCCTGTAATACTAGTACATCTTCTCAGGAACCTAATTTGGACTCAGGGCTTCCCCATTAACTATACAAATGGAATTAAAGATTTGATTCCATCAGGAAACATAAAATACTTAAGAAATTGCCTCAACCAAATGACACATTATTCATAGTAATAAGGGGTGGAATTACACAGTATTTAGATGGCCCTTTATTTGCAGAGAGTGTTTGATGGCTTCCTCACACACATATTATAATCCTAATATTTTGTGCATTCCTGTTTGTCATGCCTTTGCAGCATTTAAACATTTGTGATTAAATCAGTGCTCATGGAAGCCCAATGTGGACGGATGCTTCATCCATTCATAGAACACATGCCTTCCCAGTCAAAGACCCAACACCCAAATCTTCTTGACCATCAAAGTCTTCTGCAGGCTGTTTGGGGTCATGAGCCCTAGAACCAGTTGTCTTCTGTCAGTGGAGACTTTATTGATATCCTGGCTCATTGAAATATCTTCTGCTTGAGACTGTTTCTCTTTCTACTATCTGCAGATCCTTTTCTTGACTCTGTTTCCATAGTTCAGTGCCTTTAAGTAGGTTCAGTCTTAACATACTTGAGCTTTCATTCACCAAGTCCTGACTACAGGCTGACCTGGGATTAGTGCAGAGTAAATTATGATTTGCTATAGATAATATTTATCCACTACTTTCCACTGTAGGTCCATATCTGATACTGCTTTTCCTGTTTTGCGAATGACATGATGATGGTGATGATGATAACCAAAAGAGAATTCATTGAGTACTTAGATATCAAGTACTTAATTAAGTACTTCACTTACACATTCACATTTACCCCTCACAAGAAACCTGTGAGGTATTATTACTATTACCATTATTATCATTCCCATTTTATAGAGGTAGGAGCTAAGGCCCAATTCACATAACCAGCCAGTGAACCTGATGTTCACACCCACATCACTTGACTCTTACCCATGCACTGAAACCATGATAATGCTTGTACAACCCTCATTTGCTCCAGATCTCTTGAGCCATGCTAACTGAGAGTGCTATGCTGGGTTGTTTTTTTTTTTTTTTTTAACTATTGTCTATCTTAGTGTCACCTATGGCCTGTTTAGGAATCTTTTGTCTACTCACATTGTCTTGATGTTGAAAGCTCAAAGTCAGAGAATTATTCTCAGCCCTTCAGGCTCCTCTGTGTTCCCTCTCCTCTTTATCTATTTTTCCCCTTCTAGAATGATGGTCGGAGTCTCAGCTCTGTGGTTCTCTTTTTTATAATATAATTGAATTTTCTTCATTTTACAACCGAACTCCTCCTACACCATGTCCTAACAGCAGTATCATGGGCTGTGGGGATTGTTATTGGTCCACAAGTTGGTGACAATAAATTAGCATATGGCCAAGAGACCCAGTTTTTCTTCTTAAGAAATATAAATCTCTGAGGCCAGGGAGATTCTTCAAAATATAACAAAGTTTACTTATACTCCTTGTGACCTCTCACCTCTGGTCTTTCCAATGTCCTCAGATCCATCCTCTCATGTAGGAAAGTGACCAGGGATATTGACCCACACTGGGTGTTGGTAACATGATGTGGTCCCTCTGTCAGCTGGCACTAAAATACGTGACTGTAATGTTTCTCAAGTGGTAAAATCTAAAGTTGAAACAATAACAGCTAACAAGTATCATGTTCTTACTTATTTCTAACATGATCTTCCCATTTCATTCGTGTGTCGGTGTATGACATATGACTCCACCTTATCAGTGGACCTGGTGAGTTTGCCTTCCGTGTCGCAGCTAGTAAATGGAAGAAATGAATTCAAATGCTGGCCTGTTTCATTCTAAAACCACACCTAACCTCTGCGATCCACCCAGGTGAAGGCCATAGTTGTGAGCAGGAGACACTTCCCTATGATGCTCAGATAGAAGCACCAGCCATTCTGCCTGCACACAGGCTGATCCTGACAAAGGACTAGCTTGGATCCCCTCTCACACCCACAGAGATGATGTTTCCCTCCCATCTGTTGTGGGCGTTTATCAGGTGATAGTGAGGGTGACAGTGAACATGATTCCTGAATCCTGGCTGTGACTGAGGTATCAGCCCAGGGAATCCTCAGACCCAGCTCTCCTTTGGACAGAATTAACCTCTTTCCTTATTCCATCCTTAGAAGGAGAGGAGGGGATCTTGCACAAGGACAGCAAGAGGACTCATTTATTGACCACCTACTGGATACACACTCTGTGCTTGGGTCTTTCAGATTTGGTTGGTTTTTATATGCTAGTTTGACTGAGCTATAATACCATTATTAAGTCAAACACTATCAGATGTTGCACTGAAGGTATTTTGTAGATGAATAACATTTACACTAAGTTGATTTTCAGTAAACTAACCTTAATAATGTGGGTGGGCCTTGTCCAATCAGTTGAAGGCATTAAAAACAAAAACTGAGATTTCCCAGAGAAGAAATTCTGCCTCAGGACTTCAGTATCAACTCCTACTTGAGTTTTCCAGCCTGCCCTATAGATTTCAGCTTCCACAATAACTAGGGCCAATTCCTTATAAACAAATTATTTATCCATTTAATCTATATCTATAATGTGTTATCTGTTTCAGTCTGAGAATTTTGCAACTTTCAAAAGCCCTCAAATGGGAGCTGGCAACCCTGGAAGCAACAGTGCTTCCTCTGCTTTGTCTCCGGGGTGTCATTCTTTAATTCCCGGCACCCCCTGGGCACTCATTATTTGTCACTGTCACCCTGCTCTGGAAGTGAGGGGCCGGATGGTTCTGAGTTCTTCCAACTATCAGTTCAGTTCAGTTGCTCAGTCATGTCTGACTCTTTGAGACTTCATGGATTGCAGCACACCAGGCTTCCCTGTCCATCACCAACTCCAGGAGCTTGCTCAAACTCATGTCCATCAAGTCAGTGATGCCATCCAACAATCTCATCCTTGTCATCCCCTTCTCATCCTGCCTTCAATCTTTCCCAGCATCAGGGTCTTTTCCAATGAGTCAGTTCTTTGCATCAGGTGGCCAAAGGTTTGGAGTTTCAGCATCAGCATCAATCCTTCCAATGAATATTCAGGGTTGATTTCCTTTAAGATGGTCTGGTTTGTTCTCCTTGCTGTCCAAGGGACTCTCAAGAGTCTTCTCCAACATCGCAGTTCAAAAGCATTAATTCTTTGATGCTCAGCCTTCTTTGTGGTTCAACTCTCACATCCATACATGACTGCTGGAAAAACCATAGCTTTGACTATATAGACTTTTGTTGACAAAGTAATGTCTTTGCTTTTTAATAAATAGCAGTTAGTTTCTGCTTCCAACTATACCCCCTCTGAATACTTAAGAACACAGTGTAGCTGAACAAGTACCACAGAAGCCTGGAGTTTGTGTCACTGTAACACTATGCAATGTGGACACTTAAAGAAGAATGTGACTGCCCACATTGTCTGAACCCTATCCTTAGTGCAGATAGGATCATCATAGGCAAATTGCTGTCCTTCGTGGAAAGCACCAGTTAGGGAGGTCTGTGATATTTTCAGAGTCTCCATCTCAGGGCCTCAGATTTTTGTAGCATCAGACGTTTGTAGCAGGGAGTCAAATTTAATCGGTTCCTCTGTGACAGATTTAAAGTCCATCAGGTCCTGGGGAAAGATCATCCTAAGAGCCAGAAGATGAGCTCATTTGCCTCTCCTCAAAGACAAGTTAGTGAAAAAATTCAACAGAGGAGTGTTTAGCAGGTGGAAGCTCATAAATCTGTCAGCAAACTTTACTGACCATATACAGGAAATTAGGTGAGGCTTTTTTTTTTCCCTTACTTCCAGTGTCATTTTGAATTATGTACTCTGCATTATGGAGAGACCAGCTTCTTCTTGGCTGCTAGCCAGGCTTTTGGAAGACAGGGATAGGTTTTATTTTTCTATCAACCTGTTTCTGATTCAGATTTTAGGGTGACATATAGTCAGTCATCAGGTTAAAAAAATAATCTGTTGTAGGTCAACCAACCCACTTTCAATTATACTCAACGGCATGTAATTGGTGATATTGACAACCCACTGGATTGCATTGATTTTCCCTTCAGAATGGAAAACATTGGGACACTTTTCTTTTTCATCCCACTACTTTGTTAGTTATGAAAAATTCTCCAAGGTAAAAATTATTTTATTCAAAAGTTCTTTAAATCTATCTATGCCGTTTTCTTGAAAGACTTGACCGTAAGTGTAAATAATTTGCCACATTGCATGCTGACTGTGCAAGACCTCCACCCCATTTTATTCTCTCTGGTTCTGTAGTGACACAGAGATGCTCAGCTGAGGGGTCAGTAGGAACTAGAATCCCACACACACACTCCGTTTGCCAAGTTGTCCACCTTGGGGAAGGGGCATGCGTGCATGCTAAGTCACTTCAGTCACGTCTGACTTTGTGTGACCCTATGGACTGTAGCCCGCCAGGCTCCTCTGTCCATGGAATTCTCCAGGCAAGAATACTGGAGTGGGTTGCCTTGCCCTCCTGCAGGAGATCTCCCCAACCCAGAGATCAAACCTGCATCTCTCATGTCTCCTGCCTTGGCAGGTGGGTTCTTTACCACTAGCACCACCTGGGAAGCCCCTAAGGAAGGAACATCTTTCTCCAGTTTACATGAGTCACTGCTGGTGGTGTTACATACACCACTATATTTAATCTGCATGAATGTTGCACAAGGTGGAGTTATGAATGTGGAGAGAGGGAAGATTAGCATGTACCCTGTGCTGTAGGGTTGGAATTGTTGATATCAGTATATCAGGACTCATGCTATTTAATAGACAGACAGACATAGTCATAAATAAATGTAAAAGGGTGTGTGTGTGCACTTGCATGCAATTTTTTTACTTAGAATAAAGACAAACTAGGGCTTAAATCTTACTACTTTGTCCATGTGTTTTATGGCTTTGATCAAATCACCTACAAGTTGTAACCCTTATCTCCCTCATCCAAAAAAAAAAAACAGCAGAAATATAAACAAAAAAAAGGAAAGGAAGATGGGGGCTGGAGGTGGTAGTAATAACTCCCTAACAAGGTTAATGTGAAGATTAAATGAGATACAGCATCCTCACCACAAAGTCCAGCACACGGTGTATAACCCCAGCTACGGCTCGGTGTGTGTGCTCAGTCGCTCAGTGTCCAACTCTTTGCGACTCCATGGACTGTAGCCCACTAGACTCCTTTGTCCATGGAATTTTCCAGGCAACAATACTGGAGTGAGTTGTCATTTCCTTCTCCAGGGAATCTTCCTGATCTGGGTATCAAACCCACATCTCTTGCATATCCTGCATTGGCAGGCAGATTCATTACCACTGCGCCACCTGGGAAGCCCCAGAATATGGCTAACTAGTAATATTATTACTAATTCATTATTATGATATAATGTTTATCTAAAATAGTTAAAAATAGATGTCTGTCCAGGATGAGTAGCTTCCACCATGACCGTTGCTTACCCTATTTATTTTCTCCTGGGATGCCTAATTTAATATAAGTAGAACCACCAAAATAGAGTCACGATTTCCCCAGGGTTAAGGGCTGCTCTTAGGAAAGCTGTTCTTTTCAATGAGCCGGATAGAACCCAAGTGATTGTGACAGTGTTAGACCAGAGCCTGGATCAGCAGAGCAAATCTGGTCATGAAATAACCCACAATGTCTGTTCCCGCTGAGGCCCTGCATGGCTGATTTCTGCAAAAGAGGACCCATTTTATTTCCTCCAGTCAATCGCTTATTTGTAGTCATGAGCATCCCTATCATCCACAACCCTAATTTCATGAAATATGTTGAAATGACTTTTGTTCCTGAGGCCTTTCATCGGGGAAGGCAGGACTAATTTCACCTGAATAGGGAGGATGATGAAGACAAAGCACAATGAACCTCTGACCTCCTTGGTTCAACCAAAACACTAGTGTCCATCACAAGGCAATGACATCTTAAGTCCCAGGAGGAAAAAAAAAATCCAGATGAAACTTCTGCAGAGGAAAATGACCAGCTATCAAATGGGGTGGTTCTTAGTTGAAATTCACATCCTCCCACCCAAGGTAGACAGCATAAACAACTACGTTTAAAAGGGGACTTTTTAAAGACTTTCCTATCTGCTGCTGGGTCTTTAACTGAAAGGGTACCTGACAAGAAGCCTGGGATAGGACTCACACAAATGCCAGAGTTCCGTGGCCTCGTTGATGCAGAGAGCATTTAAAGAAGACCATCAAGGGGGCTTTGCATGTTCTTGACAACTGCAATCTGGAGACTTATTTAAAGTAATGTTCTTAGATCACTTGAAGAGTCTTTAAGCATTTGGTACACTGATTACACTCTTTAGATTTTTTTTGAACCAAATTACAACTTAAGAATTTCCTTCATAAACATATAATTACTTTGGGGGGGAAATCACAACTGAGGAAGTAATAGTAAATTATATAATGGGCTTTCCAGGTGGTGCTAGTGGTAAAGAACCCACCTGCCAATGCAGGAGACATAAGAGACACAGGTTCAATCCCTGGGTGGGAAAGATGCTCTGGTTTAAACATACAGTAAATCTAATTTACTCCAAAAGCATTCTTTTTGCAGAAGCAGTGCAAATGGAAGGGAAGGAGGGAGAATTCTGAGTAGAACTTTAAATCAGTTTAGTTCAGTTATCTGTTCTTGCTAGATAAACACAACAGAACATAATAATTTACTTAAATATATCTGTGTGTATGTCTGTTTGTAAGATAGATAGATAGATAGACACTTTTCCAATTGAAACAGTTAAAGATAAAGATATTATAAATTTTACCTCCGAGTTGAACTTCGCCAAAATCAGGTTGAGATCACTGTTTCTTGTCCCCAACTGCTCATAAACATTGTCCCTAAGAGCCTAAATGCCATAGAAAGGTTATTTTCCTTGTAACTTTTGCCCTATAGCAAAAAAAAAAAAAAAAAAAACCTTAAAATTTAGTGATTTAGAACGTGTCCAATTTAAACCTGTGGTTACTAGTTGCCTGTTGTATTAGAAATCAAGTATATTGGTTATTAATTCATCCCACCACTCCAAGGTCTCCCTACCTTTGTCTGGCTAGCCCAAAAATCTGCTTACCTCATGAAGTCAAGACAGTTAAATGAGAATGGACTTTTAGACTGAAAGTATCACTAAGATGTCAGCAACTCATGTGTGGTTTAATTCTACAAGAACATATAGGAAACATATATATCCAAAAATGAAAAGTTTTCAAGATTCTTTCACTAAATGAGGTGCTCTCAATGGGATATTTTTTATAACACTTTGTTAATCAGTGTTTTGCGTTTTAATTATACCAGTAAAATCACATGCATGTGATCCTTTTCACAAATTCAAATTAATCATCATTAAGTTGGCAAGCCCTAGATTTGGAAATCTGTATTAAGCAAATGTTTCCACCGCCTTTTAGAAAGAACACCCTCTATATACATCTTCTGAATTTCTTTTTTTCTGGAGACTTCTCTAAGTAGAGAAGGTTGGGATAACTGTGTCCTTACTCATGAGTTCACTGCTTTTCATAGCAAAATACATTCTACACTTTGGATTTGAGCTTTCATTTTGAGATCTTTCATTAACAATTACTCAATGTCTGGAAGCTTAATTATGTGTCAGGAAAAGAATCAGTAACCCTGCCATGCATCCAGTCTTCTTCCTGTATAAATATCCAGTGTACTTTATTTAAGTAATATGAAACCTCATCTTCTAAAATCTCTTCCCAAATATGTAATTACTTAGGGTGTATGTGGGATTGGATTGGAAGTTGCAGGGGACAGAAGAAAGGTAACTGTCAATTATTCATGCTAATAATAAGTTATAATAAAGATATTTTTGAAGCTCAGAATATAGAAGGAGAGGTGAGCTCTACATACAAAACCAGTAATAAAAATAAGACAGTATATAATCAGGAGATGCAGTGGGAGGAAGAAATAGATCAGAAAAGAACATGACACTTGGGGAAAGTGAGCCAAGAGGTAAGCCCTATAAGGTGAGTAGGATTTAAATACAATAAAATATAAAAAGAACACTGTTCAGATTGGGCTTGAGGAAGGTAACTACAGGAACAAATTTTGTTGATGACTTTGGCTAAGTATATGTAGTTTACTACACTTTTTTATTTTTTCTTTGCTTGGAGGTAAACTCAATTATGTAAGTGATGTAGGTCCTTCTCGTTTTTATGTTGTAATCAGTACTTATTGTTTGGTCTGATTCCAAACTACTTCCTCCAAGGAAAAGTCTATTCTTGAAGCCTTTCTCTCTCCACATCCTTAAATCCATGTTTGGTAAACAGATACCATTCGCTAAACAGATACCTGATACCCTGTCCTCCTGGCCACATTCATTGGTCCAGAAATGAGTGCCTGGCTCAAGCTGGCTCAATGAGTCTTTTCCTCCTGAATACCTGGGCTTGGAAGCAGGAGGAATAATTGGCCAGTTTCTCTCTGGTACTGAATCCATATGGTATAAATCTGGGGAGATCTTGGTAGACATGTTTTTTGGCCACATGGAGCAAGTTACTCTGCAATAGAAGAAAAGAGTCTTACAGGACACAAAGAGGAAAATAAGAGAGAGGACGAACATCCCAATGGTTCTAATATTATGGAAGTCCGATCATAGCCTTTTTCTTGGGTTCTTGATCCAGTATTTTCTGATGGAAGCATCACAATTTTTCTGTGGCTTTGTCATCATCTGCCAAAGCATCCTAATATCTTGTGGCCAGCCTAATGGGTGACCACAAGAAAACAGTCCCTCCTGACCTCTATAATAACCCAAAAGGGGAGAACTTTTGTGGGATGGGGTACTACTAGATGTGGCGATTTTTGCGGAAGTGAAATAGTGAATGCTACGTGCAAGCTGCCTGTTTATCTCTGGTTCTGTGACTTGAATCATCAGAGCGGGAAAAGATAAGTTGGCAACCAAATTGTGAAAAGATAAGTTGGCCACCAAATTGTGAATACATTTTTGGATCACACTACCTTAGGCTATCGGGGCTTCCCTGATAGCTCAGTTGGTAAGGAATCCACCTGCAATGCAGGAGACCCTGGTTCGATTCCTGAGTTGGGAAGATCCACTGGAGAAGGGCTAGGCTACCCACTCCAGTATTCTTGGGCTTCCCTTGTAGCTCAGCTGGGAAAGAATTCACCTGCAGTGCAGGAGACCTGGGCTCAATCCCTGGGTTGGGAAGATCCCCTGGAGAAGGGAAAGGCTACCCACTCCCGTATTCTGGCCTGGAGAATTCCATGGACTGTATAGTCCAGGGGTCGCAAAGAGTCAGACTTTCACTAAGCGACTTTCGCTTTCATGCTTAGACCCCAAATAATGTTCCCAGGGATGCTGCAAATTGGTATTTACACATGATACTGTGAACTCTACAAATAGAAGAGTAAGTGAGTGAAAGTCGCTGGGTTGATCTTCCCAACCCACGTCTCCCGGATTGCAGGTGGATTCTTTACCAGCTGAGCCACAAGGGAAGCCCAAGAATACTGGAGTGGGTAGCCTAGCCCTTCTCCAGTGGATCTTCCCGACCCAGGAATCAAACTGGGGTCTCCTGCATTGCAGGCAGATTCTTTACCAACTGAGCTATGAGGGAAGCCCTATAGATAATGCCTCCTAAAAAGGCCAGGCATAGGTTTCTGGAAGAACGAAACAGAATTATTGTAACTCACTACAGATGACCAGAAAATGTCAACCCAGGAAGAGTGATGGTGGAGAGAAACGTCAGCATAATAATTGCCCATCTTTATAAACCTTTATAAGCCTTTCCAAAAGACAAATATAATTCAGAGGTCAGTCCAGGCATTGAGGAATATATGTTATTTATGGAGGTTGACAAGGGACGTTTGGAACCACAGGGAAGGGAGGAGTAGAAAATAAAAACATAGTAGTACTCTTATACTTTCATTTTTGATGCAAAATCATAATGAGATGATACATATAAAGATTTCTTGAAATAAATGAGAGATGTTTGGTAAATAACTTTACACTTATTAACCACATGGCCCATGGTATACTATTAAATATTATTTTTATTAACCATTTATGTTAAAAAGCATTAGTTTTTAAATATAGATCTTTAAAATATGCCATACCTTTCTAACTCCCTTTGGTATTGTCACTATATTTTTTTCATATCCTGGTACCCACAGGAAAAAAAGAGATATGCCAAGCTTCTCAATTTCTGAGAAGCGTAATTCTTTTAGCTGGAGCCCCAGCACCTCTTAGAGCCATGCAAGTTCTCAGTGTGATTATTTGTTGAAAGTAGTTTAAGCTAGATGTCACCCAGGTGCTCTGGGATTATACAGTTGGATGCCTATGAGTCTCCTGTGAGCTGGACACATAGATTATATAAACCAGATTCACATAAAGATTATATAAACCAGGTTCAGGGAGGACACAGGCTCTGAGAGTTGATGATTAGTCTAAGTCATGCTTTGTGAGCCTACAACATTGTGAGGGCAAAGAAAAATACATTGTATCATTCAAATACTTTGGAATGTATTGACATTTTTATGGGACAAAATGTGGTCCATCTTGGCAAATGTTCCATGTACACTTAAAGAAGCAATGTGTACTCTGCTACACATTGTTTAAGTGAAGTGTTCTATAAATATCACTCAAGTGAAGTAGGTTGATGCTGTCCATCAAGTCTACTATATCCTTCATGACTTTCTGCCAATTTTTGTATGAATTATTGAGCTAGGGATATTAAAGTCTCCAAATACCATTGTGCCTGTTTATCCTTGCCTTTCTAACAGTTTTTGCTTCATGTATTTTGAATCTCTGTTATTAGCTGCATAAATGTTTAGAGTTGGAATTTCTTCTTGATAAATTGACCCTATTACCATTATGAAACGAACTTCTTTATCCCTGTTATTCTTTGCTGTGAAATCTATTTTTGTCTATATTAATATAGATGTTCCAACTTTCTTTTGATTCATGGCATGACAGGCCACAAACTGAAAGAAAATATTTGCAATGCATATGTCTGATAAAGGACTTGTATCTAGAATTTATAAAGAATTCTCAAAATTCAATACGCAGAAAGCAGACAACCTAATTTTTTTAATAGGAAAAGTTTTAACAGATACTTCACCAGAGAAGACACACAGATGGCAAATATGCACATGAAACAACATTCAGCATCATTAGTCATTAGGGAAATGCAAATTAAAACCACAGTGCAATCCCAGTTCACACACGTTAGAATGTCCAAAAGTAAAAAGACTGACCATATCAAGGTGGCAAGAATCTGGAGGAACAGAAATTCTCAGTGCACTGCTAGTGGGAATGTAAAATAAGACAACCACTTTGGAAAATGATTTGGCAATTTCCTACAAAGTTAATCGTACGCCTACAGTATAATGAAGCTCTTCCATTCCTGAATCTTTACCCAAAAGAAAAGAAAATATATGTTCATACAAAGTTTCAAAGTAGCTTGTAGTTTCAAAGTAGCTTGTTTGTAATAGCAAAAAACTGGAAACAATCCAAATACCTATCAGCAGGTGAGTGATAAACTGAGGTATATGCAGATAAACTATTGCTCAACAGTTTAAAGAAAGATGAGCTATTGATTTATACAGCAACATAGAAAACTGACAAAATAATTATAATATATAATAATAGATATTATTATATATAATACATAAATATAATATTTATGCCATATAAATATAAATGTAATTTTATATTTATAAACATAATAATTTATAAATAATAAATGTCTATGAATATAAATATAAATTTATAAATATAATAATTTATAACAAGTTTATACATGTAAATGTAAATTTATATAAATATCAATAGAAATTTATGACATATAAATATAAGAAAAATAGTACATGCTTTATAATTCCACTTATATAAAATCTAGAAAATGAAAGCTAATCTGAAAGGACAGAAAGCAAGTTAGTGGTTGTCAGAAGATGGGAGTTGGTGGGGAAGGATAAGCAAAAGGATTCCAAAGCAACATGATGGATTATTTGGGGTTGAAGAATATGTTCATTGCCTTTATTGTGGTGATGGCTTGACAGGTGTACACATACATCAAAAGAGATTAAGCTATATACTTTAATTATATTCAGTTTATTGTTTGCCAGTTATACTGCAGTAAAGCTGTTCTTCAAAAAGTGCTGTATCTACCCCAAAAAAATTAAAAGTTATGTCCACACAAAGGCTTGTAAACAAATGTTCTTAGCATTATTCATAGTCAGCATTATTCATAATCACTAAGTAATTAGGGAAAAACCAAAATGTTCATCAATTGGCAAATAGACAAAATGTCGTATGTCCATACGATAGAATACAATTCAGCAATTAAAAGGAATGAACTACAGATACATGTTATGACATGGATGAACCTCAAAAACATGATGCTCAGGGTTTCCCTAGTGGTTCAGTGGTAAAGAATCCACCTGCCAGTGTAGGAGACATGGGTTCAAATCCCTGATCCGGGAAGATCCCACACGCGCCAGAGCAACTAAGCCCATGAGCCGCAACTACTAAGCCTGTGTGCTGCAACTACCGAAACCCACATATGTCGAGCCCACGCTCCGCAAGAGAAGCCACCGCAGCGAGAGCCCTGCACACCGCCAGTAGGGGGCAGCCCGCGTTCACCTCAGTTAGAGAAAAGCCCGCCCAGCAAAGAAAACCCAGCCCAGCCGTAAGTAAATAAGTAAAATTATAAAGAGAGAAATGGAGATGGGTGAAACTGGAGCCCATTACACAGAGTGAAGTAAGCCAGAAAGATAAACACCAATACAGTATACTAACGCATATATTTGGAATTTAAAAAGATGGTAACGATAACCCTATATGCAGGACAGAAAAAGAGACACAGATGTACAGAACAGACTTTTGGACTCTGTGGGAGAAGGCGAGGGTGGGATGATCTGAGAGAATAGCATTGAAACATGTATATTATCAAGTGTGAAACAGATCGCCAGTCCAGGCTGGATGCATGAGACAAGTGATCAGGGCTGGTGCACTGGGATGACCCAGAGGGATGGGATGGGGAGGGAGGTGGGAGGGGGGATCAGGGTGGGGAACACATGTAAATCCATGGCTGATTCATGTCAATGTACGGCAAAAACCACTACAATATTGTAAAGTAATTAGCCTCCAACTAATAAAAATAAATTTAAAAATTTAAAAAAGAAAGAAATGATATGTTATTTTTTAAAAGCCATTTATGTTTTTAAAAATGATGCTTAGTGAAAGAAATCAGACACAACAGAATACATATTGTACGATTCCATTTATTTGAAATAAGAAATAAGATATGAAATGAAATAAGAAAAGGCAAAACTATGAGAGACAGAAAGCAGATTAGTAGTTGCCCGGGGAGAGGGTGTGGGAATGGGGATTAATTGTAGATGTTTGTTAACTATCTTTCATGGGATGGGGTAAAGACCCTGATGCTGGGAAAGATTGAAGGCAAGGGAGAAGAGGGAGGTAGGGGATGAGACGGTTAGATAGCATCACCAACTCAATGGACATGAACCTGAGCAAACTCCGGGAGACAGTGGAGGACAGGGAAGCCTGGCTGCTGCAGTCCATGGAGTTGCAGAGTTGGACATGACTTAACGGGTGAACAACAACAACATTAGCTATTATTGAGGTGGTGAAAGTGTTCTGAAACTGACTCCTGGTGATAGTTGCATGACATGGCAAGTTGACTAAAACAAATAGTTCCAAATTATGGCCTACCCTGTCTCAGTCCTTTCTCCACTTATGGTGAGCTCTCAGAATGGCTCTAAACCAAAGCAAAACTTGAGGAAACTTAACAGAAAGAGCTGCAGAAGTTGAGATAACTGCCTTGAGCCCTAGTCTAATAACTCCTCTGAGTAATACTGTTACCTTGAAAATGTGATCTTGGAAGATAGCTGTTTGAACAATGAGCACATTATAAGATTATGGCCATGAAAATGAGCTGTAGGCATTTTAGACACTTGAAGGGGAGAACAAACATCTCAATGGTTTCATACGCCAGGTCGGTATCCATCAGAGGACTGTACTACCATCTTAGTATGTTAAGAAATGTAAGTTCTAAAAAAGTCATAAGGGCAATGAAAGCCAAGAAATTATAGTATAACCTAGGGCTTAATTTTTATGCATGCCATGAAGCTGTGAAAAGGAAAAAGAAGAAAAAGGGCAATTTTTTTTTTGTTCTGGAAGTTTTTCTTCTCTCTCTGACAGTGAATATAAATTTCACCCTTAAAATGGAAAGGCAGGGATATAGAAATATAATTTTATACACTTTTGCATTGTCCCATGGGAAAGTTTATAGCTAGGTAGAGATTACATCGTATCTTACTGGGATTTCTGTCCCACAGAAATAGCGAAGTATTATATTTGTATGCAAAGCAGTGGGGGTCCTGCTGGCAGTGAGTTCAGTGAGGGTGACAGTAGAGTTTCCTCCACGATGATGGTTGAATTTAACCTCAGCACAGCCTCACTATCCAATGACAGTGACTGATTCCTTGTATCTACCTGTAAGCCAGAACTCAGTCACCAGTACTATACCTAGACGATATTCGCCTCATGGGAATGAAGGCAGATGAGAAGTTTCACTCACAGAATATGTGACAACAATGCTAAGGGGGAAGCCTGGTGAGGTGACAGTCTTCAGCATCCTCAGGAACAAGGCTCTGTCCTTATCAAGATCTCTGTGATCCTCTCCACTTCGATTACTGCTAATACTCAACTAAGGATATGTAGTTGTGTTTGCCTCTGAAAAGAAATGCCTCTCCACAAAGAGTGGAGATGACAGCCGTTATGTAAGAGATAGTGAACACCTTGTTTGTGCTTCAAAGGAATTCCAGCCTGCAATGCAACTGGAGCCTTTACTTTTGAAAATACAAAGAAGTACCAGTGGGCTTAGGTGTGAACACTGCTTGAAGCACTTTAAATGCTACTTAATAAGGATATAGAATATATCTAAGCATCTCCAGGGATTCCCTTGTGGCTCAGCTGGTAAAAAATCCACCTGCAATGTAGGAGACCTGGGTTTGATCCCTGGGTTGGGAAGATCCCCTGGAGAAGGGAAAGGCTACCCACTCCAGTATTCTTCTGGGGATGGACAGTTTGAGGTACTTTCAAGAGTTTAATTCAAAGATAGATTATCCTGTTCAATGTTGTTCTGGAGCTCACAAAAATGTTGTAGCTAATGATGAAATGGTGGCTAATTAATAATATCTATACAAGGCTTCCCAGGTGGCGCTAGTGGTAAAGAACCTGCTTGCCAATGGAACAGACATAATGAGATGTGGGTTCAGTCCCTGGGTCGGGAAGATCCCCTGGAGGAGGTCATGGCAACCCACTCCAGTATTCTTTCCTGGAGAATCCCGTGGACAGAGGAGACTCTGGTGGGCTACAGTCCATAAGGTCACAAAGAGTCAGATAGAACTGAGGCAGCTTAGCATACGCACGGCACATATAAGGGTAGAACATTCAGCAAACTGATATACTGAGGAGGAGAAAACATTGAGAAAATTCATGAATGAATGGTCTGCTTTGACTTTTTGCCGTGAAGCATAATTCATTCATCTGTGTTTGGGTAAATTATAGAAATATAACCTAAGTGGGCTCCTGCTATGAAATGGTAAAATGTATGAGGCTAACACATAAATGCAGGAACATTTTAATTCAATAATACAAACTTGCAGCTTTAGTTACTAGTAGACACTGATTTTAAAAGGATGATTTTGACCAGTAAAAGTGTGGCCAGTAAATTTGCCCATCATTGTTCTCTGCTCTAAATGTAAGAGAGCCATCGGTTTCTCCTTATAATTCTCATTTGTGATGCATTTGTCACCGGCCTTCCTGTCTTGTCACTGGCCTTCCTGTTAAAGGATGATACTGCTGATGTGGTTGCCATCTGTGTGAGCAGATGTAGGTGTGATGTCTGGTGGGTGTTCACCTGATCTTTTCATATCATTCTCTGTAGCCAGAGCCGCTGCTAAAAAGGCTTTGTTGTAACCAGCTTTGACGTTTAGACTCCTGGAGGGCCCAGAACACATGTTCAGATTCAGTTTACTTACTTCCTACCTCTTACTTCCATATTGTATTGGCCTGGTTACTGCTCTGATTTCTCACGTGTCTCCAGCTTGGCCTTCACATCATAGGCAAAGGGATATCTTTAACATGTTGCTTCTCTTTTGCCTGCTGCTCACCCTTGGTCTGTTTAAATAGAAATCCAATGAGTCAAGTAACCATAGTCCATTCTGTTAGACTATAGGCATTTCAGGAAAAAAAGAATCAGAGAGAAGAGCAAACATCACAATGTTTCAGTATAATCCTGATAGGTGGCTCAGGATCTCCTTTTTTTTTAAATTGAAGTATAATGATTTACAATATTGTGTTCATTTCAGGTATCTTTTTTATGCATCAGTTAACTCCATACTCCTCGTATGTCCTCCCCGCCCCCCACCTACTTTGGTAACCATAAGTGTGTTTTCTGTCTGTAAGTCTGTTTCTGCTTTGTGTATAGATTTATTCGTATTATTTTTCAGATTACACATGTAGTAATATTACATAGCATTTGTCTTTCCCTATCTGCCTTATTTCACCAACTTAGTATTCTCTAGATCAATCCATATTGCTGTAAATGGCAATATTTAATTCTTTTTAATGGCTGAGTAATACTCCACTGTGTTGTGTGAGTATGTGTAAGCCAGTCATCTGCTGATGGGCAGTTGTCTCAGTACCTCTTTATAGTATCAAGAAGAAGGCTGAAAATTAAGCCTGTATTTCACCTTTCAAGAGTAGGAATGACCTTTGTGTCCCTCCTTCCTGCAATGAGGTATAATATTAAATATTTTTATAGTAAATATTATGTTTATATTGATTAAATATATCTATTTTAAATTATATTAAATATTAGGGTTTGTATGAGAATTAAATGACATAAAAGCATAAAAAACATCAAGAACCATGTCCAGTATACAGTAGATACTCGGTGAATAATTGCTATTATCTCTGTGTAAAATAGATACTTGGCTAGACCATGGCACTGGGATGTGGTCCTGAGGGATAAGGGAAAAATAAAGATACAGACATTGTTAGAACAACACTTTAGCCCTCCCTCTGGACCCTGAAGTTTCACTACTCTGACCCCCATAGTGATGCATAAGTTTCCCTGTGGTGTTCTGTTTGGGGGAGGCCAAAACCAAATTGACTTGGAGAGGTCATGAGGTTTACTAGCCTCCAAAATTCATTTTTGAGCAGGACTGTCCCAAGATACAATAAGGAGTGGTCATATCCTCATGGAACACACATTCCTCTCTGCTGGCTACAACATCATCAGCTTACCTTGGGCCACCATTGTTTGTTCTTCCTTTGTTGTTGGTCCTGGATCCTAAATGCAGGCCATATAAGGTGTTCTTTCCTGATACAATTAAAGCCCCTTTAAAAAGCTGTTTTCCAAATCCTGTTGAGGGGTTTACAATGAACCAGACACAAGATGAGTGTGTCTACAACTTAATAACAGAAACAAAACAACAACAACAATAATAATAAACATTTACTGAGTACTTTTCAGGTGCCAAACTCTGTGCTCAACACTTCCTAGGTCTTACACCATTTAATTTTCATAATCACTCCCCTTTAGTCTTTCTAGAAATATCTTTTTGAAAAAAAAAAAAAAAAAGCCTCTTTAAAAATTCATTCCTAAAATCCCGGAGTTCCCCAGCTTAACCACTTCTCACAACTATTTTGTTCCATTTTCCATGAACGCCCTCAATTCTCTCCAACTTCAAGGGGTTCCATTTTCCATCAACACCCTCAATTCTCTGCAACTGCACGGGGAAGTGTTCATACTGCAGACATGCCATGAAAGTTCAAGAAGTTCACAGTACCCCAGCAGGCAAGGCAAGGAGAAAACAAGAAGCTTCAAGGCACCCAACCTAGCTTTCAGCTCTGTACCTGGCCCTAATTGTAGATTTCCTAAAATTGTCAAGGGGAGAGGAAGAGTGAGAGAATAATGAACTAGCCTGTGACCTAAACCACTCAGGTTGGAAGAAGGTCTCATGCATTGGTATGCGGAGAAACTCAGCTTGCTCCCTCAATATAGCCCTATTTCTGTTTATAAAGAGACACAACTCTTTACAAGTATATATTCATCCCACAAATGTTTCTGTTACTACATTTCTCTCTGTAAATGCTCAACAACACATATATGCAAGCCCATTAGCAGAATGCCAACATAGGCTTTCAAGTTTGTAATTTTAAAAAGCAACAACTAAGAGCTGCTATAACTCATAAAATATGCAATAAGGGATTTTGAGGAAGATTGAAAAACAGGAAGAAAATCTGTGCTCCCAGCAGGCAAAATATTCATGACATTTTTAATAATAATGAAACATAAGACCTTCACAAGGCAAAACTAAAATCTGTTTTGCATGTGAAAAAAACTAGGCTCCATTTAATTTGTTTAGGTTTTTTGTTAGATTTTATGTTTCTTATTGAAAAGTTTGAGGATATAAAAAGTATAATAGATGATTGAGGGGAAGTGGAAGAGGGAGCCAAATGCTCCAAGAAGACTGGAAGAGGTAAGAAGCTTTTATGCAAGAGGAACTTCACCCTCTCACTTCATGAAGTCAGTTTTGTTTTACTTGAAGAAGGCCAAAAAAGGAAAACAAATATTGGCTGGTATGACTTTATTTATATAATCTGTAATATCCTGGCAAAGCATACACTGAAGAGTATAGTTTGTGTTACTTATCCTAACTTACAAGGTTCATCAAGTTCACCTTAGAGAGGGAGGAAGGAAGAGAGGAAGGAAGTTGAGCATTTTTACTTCTTCAAAGGAATTATGATCATTGTCTTCAAATACTAGATGGGTTAGTCGTATGGTATGGAAGATGGATTAGGCTCACCTTGTGTGCTTAAACTGTGAGTGGTGTCTGGAGGCATGAGCGGTCAACAAGGAAGAATCCAATATTGTAGCTGCTGCTTTCATTTTATCTTCCACTCAGTTCTAAGGTCCCTGAAGTTCGGATCACATTTTTTTTTTAAATTCACTACTGTGTTTCCTCTGCTTAAAAAGTGATTTAATAAGCATCATAGTAGGAGCATAACCATGATGGTTAGAGCTGTGCAGTCATGGAAGCAGTGAGCTCTCCATCACCAGTGATGGTCCAGCGTTGCTGACACATGTGGGATTAGGGCAAAAATCTGAGTATGAGGGAGGTCCACTCATGCTCAGTCATGTCCAACTCTGCGACCCTATGGATTGTAGCCCACCAGGCTCCTCTGTCCATAGGATTTTCCCGACAAGGATACTGGAGTGTGTTGCCATTTCCTCCTCCAGGGGATCTTTCTGACCTAGGGATCAAACCCATATCTCCTGTGTGTCCTGCATTGCAGGCAGATTCTTCCCCTGCTGAGCCATCAGGGAAGCCCATGAGAGAGGGGTTGGACTAAAGAGTATGTGATGCTTGATTTAATTCTGGTCTTCTAAGATCCCATTCATTTAGAATATCTGTTTTGCCTCTATGCCTTTGTACACAGTTTTAGGGAAATCTTTTTCCCTGTCTACAAAACATTCCTCAAAGAAAAAAAATGTAATTCTGTGGCCCATGGTGAGGATGGGGAGCTTTTTCCTAGGTCCTTGTTATATTTCCAGGAAATCTGATGACCCTCTCCTTCATTCCCTGCATCACATCACCACCTTCTTGACCAAACCTTCCCCTGTAACCTGTATTTAAGAAGGCACTGGTTACTGAGGCCTTGAGAGAAGCCTCACTACCTGGGGCTTTTTTTATATTGTACTTCCTATATGGTACCTAATTGTGAGACTTCCTTAGGAAATTCACCAAGGAGATTGGAACTCAAAAGGGTCATGTTACTGAACATTCCTTGAGCCCCACTCCTTAGAGCCATCTGACCTCTGCATGTCCTGCAATGCATGTGTGTGTGTGTGGGTCTGTGAGTGCGCTTGCACGCTAAGTTGCTTCAATTGTGTCTGACTCTTTGCGACCCCATGGACTATAGCCCTCCAGGCTCCTCTATCCATGAGATTCTCCAGGCAAGAATACTGGAGTGGATTGCCATGCCATCTCCAGAGGATCTTCCAGGGATCAAACCCACATCTTTTATGTCTCCTGCTCTGGGGCAAGTTCTATACCACTACTGTGATCTGCAAAGTCCATATATATTATATATCTGATGCTCCTCCCATGAATCAGTAAAGTCAAGAGAAAGCATGAATAATAGCAAGTACCTCCTCGGAGTTGGGTTCCCAGCTCTCCCTCTTTAAGAGACAAAATCGTGCCATTTGGGATTTCTAAGAAGTAGAGATATTTTTATATTGGAAGATATGCCCCAATCAGCCACCTAGAATTGTCTGTCTCCCTCAGAGTGACTCTGATTTAAAACAACCCCTGCTGTAGTTTCCTAATCTACTTGGAAGCAATTGTGTGTCATTTCGAGTGTTCACCTGCTGTCTTCTTCTCCCATCCACATGTTGATTGGCAGAAGTGCGATATTTACTATTTTCATTTACTCTTAATTTAAAATTTTACTGGCTTTGGGGAGCAAACAGAAATAACAATTTTCAGGAAACAGTGAGTATAGAATATTAAATATTTGAGAAGGGGGAAACACACAAGGCCTCAGAAGAGAATATCTAATGACACAGGGAAACAGAGGTGGTCCAAAGGAATGCCTGTGAGTCTGCAGACTAAATTGCAGAAACTCTCTCAGAAGGGGAAAGGGGGAGGGAATACCCATACCTTATCTCATCTAATACCCTTTCTAAGTTGTGTCAGACAGGGATTGCATTGTCCTGATTTGACAGATGGAAAAACTGAGGTACTAAATAATCAGGAACTTGCTCAAGATCATCACTCAGTGACTGAATTTAGAGCACTGATTTTTTTTAAGCCCTTTGGGGTCATGGAAATAATTAAAAATTCTTAGAAAGACATTCTCTCCAAGGTGTAGTGTTGCTCAAGCTAGTAAAATTTTGTGGTTTATTTCTGGGGATTCCCATATAGTAAGACCTTGTTGTTTATCCATTTTCTATATAATAGTTTGCATCTTCTAATCTCAAACTCCCAATCCATCCTTCCCTCTCCCCCTCCCTTGGCAGCCACAAGTCTGCTCACTATGTCCGTGGTTCTGTTTCTGTTTTGTAGATAAGTTCATTTTGTGTCATATTTTAGGTTCTAAATATGAGATATCATATTTGTCTTTATCTGACATACTTCACTTAGTATGATAATCTCTAGTTTCACCCATGTTGCTGCAAATGGCATTATTTCATTATTTCTTAATGGCTGAGCAGTGTCCCCTTGTATATATGTACCACATCTTCTTTATCCATTCATCCATTGATGAACATTTAGGTTGTTTCCATGTCTTGGCTATTGTGAATAGTGCTGCTATGAACATAAGGGTTATATATCTTTTTTTTCTACAGTTAGGCTTCCCTCATAGCTCAGTTGGTAAAGAATCCGCCTTCAGTGCAGGAGACTCTGGTTCAATTCCTGGGTTGGGAAGATCCACTGGAGAAGGGATAGGCTACCCACTCCAGTATTCTTGGGCTTTCCTTGTGGCTCAGCTGGTAAAGAATCCACTCGCAATGCGGGAGACCTGGGTTTGATCCCTGGGTTGGGAAGATCAAGATCCCTTGGAAAAGGGAAAGGCTCCCCACTCCAGTATTCCGGCCTGGAGAATTCCATGGATTGTATAGTCCATGGGGTCACGAAGAGTCAGAAATGACTGAATGACTTTCACTTTCACTTTGGATATATGCCCAGGAGTGAGATTGCTGGATCATATGGTTGCTCTACTTTTAGTTTTTTTAAGGACCCTCCATACTGTTCTCCGATAGTGGCTGCACCAATTTACGTTTCCACCAGCAGTGTAGAAGGGTTCCCTTGTCTCCACATCCTCTCTAGCACTTATTGTTTGTAGCCTTTGTGATAGTGGTCATCCTGACTTGTGGGAGGTGGTTTCTCATTGGAGGTGATATCTCATTGTACTTTTGGTTTGCATTTCTCTGATAATTAGCGAGGTTGAGCATCTTTTCATGTACCTGTTGGCCATCTATATGTCTTCTTTGGAGAAAGGTCTATTTAGTTCTTTTGCCCATTTTTAGTTTGGGTTTTTGGATTTTTGTCACTGAGTTGTATGAGCTGTTTGTATATTTTGGAAATTAAGTTGGGCATGGAAACTGTCTTAATGTTGTAGGTGCTCTGTCCTCCCCTGTCCACACATCACACTGGCTAAGGCATGGCCTCTGCCCAACTCAGTCCAGGAGTTGAGACTGGTGGGGTGGCTTGAATCTTCTCTCCCTCTGTGCTATAACATGGGACCCAAATGCCACCAGGCAGCTAGTCTCTCTCTCTTTCTCTTTCTCTCCCTCTCCTTTTCATAATTTTAATGCATTTCAGCATCTAAGATGACCTACTACACCACTTTATTAGTCACAAGCAACTCTTTAGAATTGGTTTTTAATGTCGGGTAGCTGCCATTTGTAAAGTTAAAACATGTTTGTCTTATTTAAGTAGGGAGAAGGCCTTTATCTGGGGTGAAAGATAATGCTGATGTGAGAGACACAGCTAAGCATTGTGATTTAAAGTAGCTGCATTTATGAATGAGAGTAAGGACATGCCTGCTTCAAGGACTGACCTGCTCTTTAGTGGAGAGTGTGCTAAGAACAAGAGCAGTGGTTGTATTTCTTTTATTAGGCATTTCAGAGAGTAAGCAAATGTCGTTACAGTCACTGAAGGCAACGGGCAGCCACTCAAACACTATAAACACAAATTACTCTGACAAGTGGTCAGATGTGTTCATAATAGAGCCCATCCCGCATAGGCCAGGTGCATTCCCCACCAGCACCCACATGTTCTGCAGAGTCACAGGGTTTGTGCCAATTCTATTCCGACCTGACTCAACCTTATTTTAGAGAGCTATTGCCAAGGTAAATGCAAACTAATTAACATGGCCCAAAACAATAGGCAAAAACAAAAAACCTAGACTTTAACCTCAAACCAACAAAACACTGAGCAAGAAACAATCTATAATTATAAAATACAACCCGTGGTGAATTAATCTAGGTCTATGATTATTTATATACAGAAAGAGAAAGAATATCAGGTTTCCATTTTAAATAAGCTGAGACTGAGGGCATTAAGTGAGGAGAAAGATTCAGTAATTCCTATTGTTTTTCTATGAAATGAGTTGGATTTCTAAATATGATGAAATTTTCAAATAATCTGATTAATATTCTCCCCTCCTACCTCTCTGAAATAGAATCTTTTGAACAACGGGAACTAGAGAGGAAGGATATTAAAATGAAAATTTATGCTTGACTACTGCAAGAAAGGCATATATATATATATATATATATATACACACATATATATATAAAAGTAGATTTAGAGAGAGATGCTAACTCTTCTTTAGGGAGTCCATTTAACATCTATTTTATAGATGATCAGCTCCTTCACAGTGGAAAGGGGAGGGAGAAAGTGGATGAGCTAGGGGAGTGGAGTGGAACAGGATTGGCAAATAATTTCTCTCTTTCTATTAGAGTGTAGTTTCTCCAGTGACAACCAGGTTAAAATTAAACATTTATCATCACCAAGTACAGACGTACTTTTTTCAATCTAAAGTTTTTGATCTGTGTTAGCACAGGTCAGCATTTCCCAAGAATTTTCTGCCATAAAAGCTCCATAAGAAGATCTTTTCAGTTATTTATTATGTATCCTCTACTTCAACAGATTTCTACATTTGAAAATTTGGGCTGGAAATATATCTATACTTAAGGATATCCTACACTTAGGGTTTTTTTAAATAGATGTCTTAATTAGCTAACAATCAAGTTAAAGGCTTTGGGTACTTTGAACACTTAGATTCAAATTGTCTAAGAGCTTCCTTGAAGAGGCGTACACTGCCAACAATGTCTGAGTGTCAACTGCATCCTTACAAGCACTGCCTATTCTCATTTTTAAAAAATCTTGCCCAATTTGACAGGTGACAGTGATATCTTCCTGATTGCTTCATTTAGTATGTCTTAAAATTGAACATTCTTTCACATGGTTATTTTACAATTTAATATCCTTTCTCTAATTATTTAATCATTCTATCAGTGTCTTATTATTTGTTTGTGTGAGCTGTTGTGATAAAAGTATAATAACCTTTTAACATACTTACTGGAAATATTTTCCCAGTCTACTTTGTAATTAAATAAAATAAGATTTTAAATTTTATGAAGATTTTTTCAATTACTTCTAATAGCTATTACTCCCTATTTTCATTTAATTTTATTTTCTTGCTATTTTTCATGATTCTCATATTTTCAGTAATGACTCTGTGCTTACAACAAATGTTAAAGTGAAAAGCACAACTTGTAAAACAACAAAAGTCAATTAGTTAGACTAGCTGGGGAATGACTAGAGAATGGAGCAGTAGATTCAGATGTTGCGTTTCTAAGGATTAACTAGTACCCCTCCACTTTCCTGCTTGCTGAGTGTGAATGCCTCTGTCCTGGATTCCATAGTTTTTCAGAATTTCAGTTTGGTATCCAACCTCCATCAGTGGCTCATTGGTAAAGAACCTGCCTATCAATACAGGAGACTAGAGTTTCATTCCTAGGTCAGGAAGATCCTCTGGAGAAGGAAATGGCAATCCACTCCAGTATTCTTGCCTGGAAAATCCCATGGACAGAGAAGCCTGGCAGACTACAGTCCATGCTGTTGTAAAAGAGTCAAATATAACTTAACAACTAAAACAAAACAAATCCAACCTCCGTAGGCAAAGAAAGAGAAGGCAGATAAAGAAGAGAATTCTTTAGTGATGTCGTTCTCTAAGGGCTCCCTCTTTCCCTTCACACCATTGTTTCTTGGCTCTTTCCTCTGACTCTCCAACAAGGAATGTGTAAACTATGCTCATTCCCCTCTTCTAAGATTCCTTGGCCTCCTCCTTACTGAGGTCAGATGCTCCCACTGTGTACTCCAGCACAGTACTTGCCTCCACGTAGTCTTACCCTCTTACTGCACTCTCTTTTTACTGCTGCTGAGTCACTTCAGTCGTGTCCGACTCTGTGCGACCCCATAGACAGCAGCCCACCAGGCTCCCCCATCCCTGGGATTCTCCAGGCAAGAACACTGGAGTGGGTTGCCATTTCCTTCTCCAATGCATGAAAGTGAAAAGTGAAAGTGAAGTTACTCAGTCATGTGCGAATCTTAGCGACCCCATGGACCACAGCCTACCAGGCTCCTCCATCCATGGGATTTTCCAGGCAAGAGTACTGGAGTGGGGTGCCATTGTCATCTCTGCTAGTTCTTTTTACTATTTGCCCTCAAATCACAGCTAGCATATAAGTTCTCTGAAGGAAAGGACTACACAAATGAATAAAGAAAGCAGTGGCTTAATATAAAAACTCAAGAGTAAAGTCTGCGGAGAAATAAAAACACAAATCTCCTCTCCCAAATCCTACATTCACTTCTTGGGGTCTCATAGTTGTCTTCAGGCAGTTGATTTAAATTCACAGCCATCGGTATGCCCATTATCCTGTCTAGCATTCTGGCTTATTATTTTAGGACCTTCCTGCTAACCACCAGTATGCTTCTTGCCTGTAGATTTCTGTGACTCTGGTGGGGACCTGGATTACTCTCTGTCTATAAGACTTAGGAAACTCAAGACCCCCAAAAGATCGTGACTGCAGCTACTTTGATATGATAATTGCCTCATGGCAATTTGGGGGAGTTACTTAACTCTTCTGAATGTCAACTGCCTTCTTTGCAACTGTGGGAATAACAACTACCTCAAACCTTGTTGGATGCTCTTAAATTTTATTATATGAGGTATCTGTACTTCATCACTCAGTCATGTCTGACTCTTTTTGACCCCATGGGCTGTAGCCCGCCAGGCTCCTCTGTCCATGGGGATTCTCTAGGCAAGAATACTGGAGTAGGTTGCCATGCCCTCCTCCAGGAGATCTTCCCAACCCAGGGATCGAACCCAGGTCTCCCACATTGCAGGCAGATTCTTTACTGTCTGAGCCACCAGGGAAGCCCAAGTATTATATGAGATAAAGAATATGAAAAAGTCTGACCTGTAACTGGTTCTCAATAAATGCTCTTTCATTTCCCTCTGTGGACTTGTACTTGCTACACCTCCAGCAGACAGCTGTCTTAGAATACTCCACTGATGAAAGTTGATAGCCAGACCAATGGTTGACCACTCCCTTTATCTTACTCCTAGCTACAGGCCCTCAGTTACAGCCCAGATTTAAACTTGCCCTTAGAAGCAGGAATCTGCTTGAAGGACTGATCTGGGATGAGCAGATTCTATTCTTGACACAATCTAGTGCCCAGAGTAGTTTAAACTCTCATGTGGCTTTTATTATAATAAACTGTCTCATATCAGATGAATTATCTTACTCTCCCTGTGAGCTCATAAGTCACCTAAAGACTGGGAGTGTCTTAGTCATCTCTTTACACCTTATGGTGTCTAGCACAGTGTTCAATAACAAGAAAGGCATAGTCATACTTGTTGATTTAGATTTCCTAGTCACCCCATATTTAGAGGTAAAATATTATTCCTCAGTTGGAAAAGTAGTAAAACTGAGTCCCAAAGAATCATCAACGTGGTTGTCTGCCAACCCAAGAATCAGTCTTAAGTGTTCATCCCTTCCACATGTGACTTCCACAGGGAGCCCATACTGGTTATCTTCAGCCAAATAGCATAACTGTAATCCTTCTTTCCAGAGATTGCTGTTCAGTTCAGTTCAGTCTCTCAGAGGTTCTAGTCAGTCAGTTGCTACAGGGGTTGCTGTAGCATTGATCAAAGATACAAGGTAAGTGTCCTGAGAAAAGCATCTACTGTTGAAAAGAAATGCATGAGAAGAGAGAATCTGACTTCTTTGGAAAGATGTTATCCTATCAGTGTGGAGAACAGCCTGAAGGACCAGGCCATGTGTCAGGAGGAGAAAGCATGAAATTGTCCAGCTGGAATGATGGGGGCAGCTGTGGATTAAGGGCCCTGGATCCAGCCACCTCTGACTTCTTGCTATGTAAGACAGGAGATGTGCTCATTGTTAAAGTCGGGCAGTTTTTTTGTAGCAACCCTAATCCCAAGCACCTCCAGGAGATCACAGGGATAAACCTTTTCCTGGAGCAAGATGCAGCAAAGGTTTTGGGGCTGACCTAAGCTGAGGGAGCACATCGGCCACCTGGTCAGTCTTTGTCTTGATTTAACGTTTGCACAGGGCACAATGTTCTCTGTGAAATCCTTGCAACAATGCAGCAATAGAAAAAGATTCAAAACATTATGCTCTAAGTATCCATATACCCAACCTCCCTTTTGAGTCTCCCTCCCACACTCCATCCCACCCCTCTAGGTCATCACAGAGCACCGAGCTGAGCTCCCTACGTTACACAGCGGCTTCCCACTAGCCATCTGCTTTATACATGGTAGTGTATATATGTCAACACTGCTCTCTCAGTTCCTCCCACCCTCTCCTTCCCCTGCTGTGTCCACAGGTTTGTTCTCTATATCTGTGTCTCTATTCCTGCCCTGAAACATTGTAAATCAACTATACTTCAATAACAATACCTAAGAACAAAAAGCATGCTTGCCCTTAAGGAAATGTAAGTCTCCCTGAGAGGTCTGAGATGTGGTCTGCCAGCCTGATCCTTAGGTGGGAGCAGACCCTTCCATCTCCTATCTGTGCAGTGCTGGGTGCACAGTAGGTCCTCAGGCAACATATGAATATAGCCTGACTGATCTAGTAACCCTGAGAAATGTGCTTCCAGGGAGCATGATCCCCAGAAGCAGAAGAGAGAAGGGAAAAATGCAGAAATGAGAGGAAAATTTGTAACCCCACTTCATTTCTGTGCTAAAAAATTCATCCTAGCTTTTGCTTCGAAGCGTTACCAGACCTCCTCTCAGAAACTGGTAGTGACTTGCACTAGAAACTCTGAGGCCCCACGTGTATGTACGAGAAGAAGCATCTCTTCAATTACACAGCCAAGGCTGTTCTGTGGAATGCCTTCCAAATTACCCTCTTAACATGGTGATTTTTTTTTTTTTTTGTATGTGTGCCCTGAACAGATTCTTAAATCTGCAAGCATAGAAGAAACTAGGAGAAACGTGTGTTCAGATGACAAAAATACTCCTTTGTGAGAGTTTGAATTTCTTTCAGCTGCTATGTGTTTCATAAACATCGTGCTGAATTGGCAGACACTCTGACTCAGGCATTTGTGAATTTTTTTTAAAGGACAAAGTGAGGCCTTGTCTTCTCATTTATTATGTTTTCTTTTTCTGGTGTTATATATGAAGCTCCACAGTGGAATCTCTCCTGACTTTTAATAGGAAGGATCAAGTGTTAGTTGCTCAGTTGTGTCCGACTCTTTTTCACCCCATGGACTGTAGTTTGCCAGGCTCCTCTATCCATGGAATTCTCCAGGCAGGAATACTGGAGTAGGTTGCCATGCCCTCCTCCAGGAGATCTTCCCAACCAAGGGATTGAACCTAGGTCTTCTGCCTTGCAGGCAGATTCTTCACCATTTGATCCACCAGATAACTGGGACTAAACTCTTGTTTAAGTTATTCAACTTTCATAGTACTAACTTGTGTTTTACTTCGTATAAATAGAATAGAGCCCTAAATTCAGGGTTTTCTATTGCTCTTCTCTGCCTCTAGGTTCTATGCTTCTCATGCCCTACTATAGGGTCTTCCAGGTCAGAGAGAAAGGAGAGAGCTTGCCCTGGTGCAGAAATAAGAGAAGGTGTGGAGGGAGGACAGCAGGGACTTAAATCTGGCTATGACCAATAGCCCCCCTGAGGGGTGTAGTGAAAAGGACCCTTGGAAATGAAGGTTAGGAGCCCTTACTCACAATGGACTGTAAGTAAGAAGAGGTTTGGATTTCATTCGGCAGCTAATGGAGATCCAGAGAATATATGTGAACTAAAGGGTAGCCTTGGTTGTGTTTCCCAGAAGCAGACACTGAGAGGAGGATTTGAATCCAAGAAATTTGTTTTGGAGGCAATCCAGCAACAGGAGGGTAGTGGAAAAGTGACCCAGAGACAAGGAAAAGCCAGCAAAGCAGAGTTGCTGGTTAAACATACCCCAGAGGAATACCTTTAGAGCAGAGGTGTTTAACCCCTGTGGTTCACAACTAAGGCTCTGAATCTCAATTTTATTCTACCCTATTGCTGATAGATGAAACCTCAGAGAAGAAAGAACTCCACAGCAGCAGGTAAGTGAAGCATGAAGTCCAGAAAGTTTGAGAAAATATTTCCATTGTCATCCAGAACATTGAAGCGGATTCATGATGTATTTAAGTCCAGGTGTGTAATCAAGGCAACAGGAGCCAGAGACACAGGCCATGGTGAAACAAGGAAAGAGATGAAAATTCTGGAAGAAGATAGGACCGACACTTGCCTGCTGGTCACTGCCAGGTTTTGAGAGAGCATATTCTCAGAAGTGAGCTATAAAGTAAGGACCTTGTTGAAAACATAGCCAAGTCCCCAGCTTCAGAGGTGAAGTTCATTTTCAGAGCTGGCCACCAGGCCCAGGTTCATGTTCCCATGTGAGCTGATGAATTTGAGACTCTCACCTTCCTTCTGAAGAAGGTCAGGGTTGGTCCAGGAAGCCAGACCACTTAACCAGTGACAGTGGAAAGATGGAGGAACTGTGGGGAGCTCTGCACATCCTCACTGATGGGGAGTCTCCAGGCTCATTTCTGGGGGATCAAGTGGGGCATCCAAGAATAGGCATGTCCACTCAGCCCTCCAACTGCAGGATGACCATCCAATGTGGGTGGTCAAAATTTAATCAAACTACCTAGTCTTGCCTTTTTTTTTCCCCCAATAATTCTTAAAGGGAGAGGGAAGGAAGACAGAGATGAGAGATTTAAGCTTTCAGTGTGATTTGCTATCATATTCTTAAGAAGGGAGTGAACTATTTTAGATACCTTGTATAAGTGAAACCACACAGTACTTGTCCTTCTGTAATTGACTTACTCAGTATAATATCCTCAAGATGCATTCATATTGTCTCATATGGCAGAATTTTCTTATTTTAAAGCTGGATAATAAGTCATTGTAGGATTACATCACTTTTTTATACATTCGTTGCAGGGGAAAGGGAAGTGGTTCAACATTTGTAAAGTTTCATTTATGCAAGATGAGTGAGTTCTAAAGATCTGAATTCACAGTTAACATTAGAGTGATGTACACTTAGAAAGTCGTGAAGAGGATAGATGTCATACTAAATGTTCTTACCACAATGAAAAGAAGAAGGAGAAAGAGAAAATGGAATTCCTTTTGTTGTTAGGATTTGGTTTGTTTGTTTTTCCCCCAAGCTATGAAATAACAAGAGTACTTAAAAGTTGCCACTGTATGCTGAGTCAGCCACAAATAACAGAAGATATACCATGAAAGAGAGAGAGCTGCTTTAATTAATGAGCCAGCTGCTCCCATCACTGGGGCCACTTTGAGATAAAAGGTTCAGAAATAGGCCCAATGTCAAGTTCTATATATGCAACGATGGCAAACACAGAGCACAGAGGGAAGGAAACTGAACTCAAGCTAGAAACTCATAAGCCTTAGCTAAATCTCAGGCTTTTTTTCCTATGTAAAATAAAGTGACTTACAGAAATAGAGAAAGCAATTTTGCCCCAGGGTCTCATTACAAGTAACGGTGACCTGCTCATACATGTCTGCCCTCTAGGCTTCAGGGAAGCACTCAGAAATAAACTGAACATGAATCTAAAGTTCTGGAAATACTGGAATAACTTAGATGTCAACAATATGGTCTAGTAAAATAACAAGTCTGCCTCTAGAAATGACAGTGATGATCTGTGTTTTTGACATGGAGAGATGCTGCATTCCATATAGTGTTAAGAAAACAAGAAGTAAAAAATAAAATAAACAGTATTATGACATGACATCAGTTTAAAATGCATGACACTGAATTGGTATAATGCATATTTTAAAAAACTGATAGGAAAAACAAAGTGTTAGTGATGTTTAGGTGATGAATGTAGTGATTTTTAATCTATGTGTTATATTTAACTGTAAAAACAGATGTGTAATTTTTAAAAGGATAGTCAATAAAGAAATTTTTAAGAAATGTTATCCCTCCCCCTCCCAAAGTGTTGAAGTATTGTCCTGGATCAAGGGGTTGAAAAAAAGCCAAATATTCTTGAGCAGGAAAGGATTAAAATACAAATTCTTGAAAAATAAAAATTAAGCTTTTCTCTGCAATGACATGTGTTATCTCATGGTGGGATAATTACAAGTCATGGAGAGAAATTGGTACAATTATATTTAATTGGTTCCAAAGGTTATTGTCTATTTCAACCTCTACCTCTGAATAAAATTAGCAGACAGATGTAACCTATGTGAACTTTTGGTCTTCTTAGCAAGAATACTACAGGGATAATAGATTAGATAATTGTTCCACCTATTATATGATATATTATTTTCAGCAGTGTCTACTATCTAAATAGCATTGGCATGATAAAATGAAAACCATTAGTAAGAAGAAAGTTCATCATTGTCAGACTTAAATCTATTTAAAAAAGAACAACAGTATGTTAAGTGTTGGCAAAATTATACTGCAAGGTCAATCAATTTCTCTATGGAGTTTTTCTTAGTGACTAATTAGGACCAAAAAATGCCAATTATTCTTAAATATCATAGGTATCGAAGAAAATTGAGGCATGCATGACAGGAAGCAGATGGATCATCTAATTATTTTTCAATTACAGGTGACACATTGGGTACAAAAATCTGTGAGTCATCCATCTGTCCAGCTGTTTCTTATAATAAATAAATACATTATTTCATTAGGGAAGCATGTTATAAAAACCAAAAATAAAAAAATAGAAACAGGCCACATACAATGTATATGCCCTGAATGAAACCCCAGAAGGAAAGACTATTGACCCAGCTTGGGCAGGCCTGTGTGGGTGGAGGCTATAGACACCAGAAGGTGGGTAAGCAGAGGATGGTCAGTCAGCTTTAGACAGGGACTGTTAATGGCTGGGAAGCTTTCTTTTTCAGAGAGATGAAGTCAACCTTAGTGGTCTGGGTGTTTTCTAGCAACAAATATGTATAGCAAACTATCATCCAAGTTCAGTTCAGCTCAGTTCAGGTGCTCAGTCATGTCCAACTCTTTGCAACCCCATGAACCACAGCACACCAGGCCTCCCTGTCCATCACCAACTCCCGGAGTCCACCCAAACCCATGTCCATTGAGTTGGTGATGCCATCCAACCATCTCATCCTCTGTCATCCCCTTCACCTCCTGCCCTCAATCTTTCCCAGCATCAGGGTCTTTTCCAATGAGTCAGCTCTTCACATCAGGTGGCCAAAGTATTGGAGTTTCAGCTTCAACATCAGGCCTTCCAATGAACACCCAGAACTGATCTCCTTTATGATGGACTGGTTGGATCCCCTTATAGTCCAAGGGACTCTCAAGAATCTTCTCCAACACCACAGTTCAAAAGCATCAATTCTTTGGCGCTCAGCATTTTTTATAGTCCAACTCTCACATCCATATATGACCACTGGAAAAACCATAGCCTTGACTAGATGGACCTTTGTTGACAAGCAATCCCACTGCTGGGCATACACACCGAGGAAACCAGAATTGAAAGAGACACGTGTACCCCAATGTTCATCACAGCACTGTTTACAATAGCCAGGACATGGAAGCAACCTCGATGTCCATCGGCAGATGAATGTATAAGAAAGCTGTGGTACATATACACAATGGAATATTACTCAGCCATTAAAAAAAATGCATTTGAATCAGTTCTAATGAGGTGGATGAAACTGGAGCCTATTAAACAGAGTGAAGTAAGTCAGAAAGAAAAACACCAATACAGTATATTAACACATATACATGGAATTTAGAAAGATGGTAATGATGACCCTATATGTTAGACAGCAAAAGAGACACAGATGTATAGAACAGTCTTTTGGACTCTGTGGGAGAAGGGGAGGGTTGGATGATTTGAGAGAATAGCATTGAAACATGTATATTATAATATGTGAAACAGATTGCCAGTCCAGGTTCGATGCATGAGACAGGGTGCTCAGGGCTGGTGCACTGGGATGACCCTGAGGGATGGGATGGGGAGGGAGGTGGGAGGGGGGTTCAGGATGAGGAACACATGTACACCCATGGCTGACTCACGTCAATGTATGGCAAAAACCACTACAATATTGTAAAGTAATTAGCCTCCAATTAAAATAAATAAATTAACTTTAAAAATAAAATAAATAAATCCTGGGGTGTAGGCGATGCAGGAGATTCTGGCTCGATCCCTGGATCGAGAAGACACCCTGGAGGAGAAAACGGTAACCCACTCCAGTGGGTTAGTCTTATGCTTTGTATTCATTATTTGTAATTTAAATGATGAGCAAGATGTGCAAAAAATAGGACGATCATTTAAAACTCTGCCTATATCTTTGCTAAATATTGGAAGTCTACACTAACAGACAAACCATTCCTGACAGGCTTCTATATTTTAAAAAGGGAAACAGAAGTAAGGCCAATCTTTTGAGAGTTTTTTATATTAAATAGGTGAAGTCATCTTAATCAAAACAGTAGCATTAGCTCTACTCCAAAATGGGTTTGATAAGGTAGCAAAGCCTGGTACTCGTATAACACTTAAATCTTTCTATTCAGAGGGGCATTTCTTCTTAACAATATGTTCATTAGTACTGACATTATTAGCTGCCTGCATGCTCAAGCATTCCCAGTTGCTCAGTCGTGACCAACTCTTTGCAACCCCATGGACTATAGCCCTCCAGGCTCCTCTGTCCATGGGATTTTCCAGGCAAGAATACTGGAGTTAGTTGCCATTTCCTCTGCCAGGAATCTTCCCAACCCATGGATCAAACCTGTCTCCTGCCATCTCCTGCACTGGCAGGCAGATTCTTTACCACTGCACCACCTGGGAAGCCCTGTGACTAGCTATTCCTATTTAATTAACCACAGTATTCCTAATATTAATGATATAAAAAGTTTTAGGGCACGCATAACTTCAGGAAAAAAAGTCTAGTTTATTGTCTTCTATGGAATACCTATACTACTTGCTGAATTTCTAAGATTATTAAAGAATCTTTATACCCATAAAAAAATTAGTGCAGCTGTTAGTCCTGAGAATAAAGACCTTCTTATAATTCAATGGTGGCTTCCCGACCCAAGGGCTTCCCTGGTGTCTCAGGCAGTAAAGAGTCTGCCTGCAATGTGGGAGACCCGGGTTTGAGCCCTGGGTCAGGAAGATCCCCTGGAGAAGGAAATGGAAACCCACTCCAGTACTCTTGCCTGGAAAATTCCATGGACAGAGGAGCTTAGTGGGCTACAGTCCATGGAGTTGCAAAGAGTCGGACATGACTGAGCGACTTCATTTTCTTTCTTTTCTTTTTCTTTTATAATTCAATGGATAAAGATTTTCAAAATTTAAGCACACTCACATACACCCATGAGTACAAAAACACTGGGAAAACATGAAAAATCAGTCAACAAAATACTTGAATAGGACTGATGTCATTATCCTGGTGTGTTATTATGCTGTACTTTTGCACATCACCCTTGGGGAAGCTAGGCAAAGTGTATAAGAATCTCTGTATAATGTCTGAGAGCTACATGTGAATTTACAGTTATTTCAATGAAAGTTTCAGATAAAAAAATTTTAATGACAGCCCTGGAGTTTGGTTCCTTCAGCTCTATGGCACTGTAAAGTTACACAGATTCTAAAACTTTATCATACATCAGCAATTTGGATGATTCACAAAGAGATCCAACCAGTCCATCCTAAAGGAGATCAGTCCTGGGTGTTCATTGAAAGGACTGGTGCTGAAGCTGAAACTCCAGTACTTTGGCCACCTGATGCAAAGAGCTGACTCATTTGAAAAGATCCTGATGCTAGGGAAGATTGAGGGCAGGAGGAAAAGGGGACAACAGAGGATGAGATGGTTGGATGGCATCACTGATGGACATAGGTTTGGGCAGACTCCGGGAGTTGGTGATGGCAGGGAGGCCTGGCGTGCTGCAGTTCATGGGGTTGCAGAGTCGGACACGACTGAGCGACTGAACTGAACTGAATTGATGGCAGTTCTATTTCCAGTTTTTTAAGGAATCTCCACACTGTTTTCCATAGCGGCTGTACTAGTTTGCATTCCCACCAACAGTGTAAGAGGGTTCCCTTTTCTCCACACCCTCTCCAGCATTTATTATTTGTAGGTTTTTTGATAGCAGCCATTCTGACCAGTGTGAGATGGTACCTCATTGTGGTTTTGATTTGCATTTCTCTGATAATGAGTGATGTCATGTGTTTGTTAGCCATCTGTATGTCTTCTTCAGAAAAATGTCTAGTTCTTTGGCCCATTTTTTGATTGGGTCATTTATTTTTCTGGGACTGAGCTGCATGAGCTGCTCGTGTATTTTTGAGATTAATTCTTTGTCTGTTGCTTCGTTTGCTATTATTTTCTCCCATTCTGAAGGCTGTCTTTTCACCTTGCTTATAGTTTCCTTCATTGTGCAAAAACTTTTTAAGTTTAGGTCCCATTTGTTTATGTTTGCTTTTATTTCCATTACTCTGGGAGGTAGGTCATAGAGGATCCTGCTGTGATATATGTCAGAGAGTGTTGTGCCTGTGTTTTCCTCTGAAGTAAAGTCACTCAGTTGTGTCCGACTCTTTACGACCCCATGGACTGTATCCTACCTGGCTCCTCCGTCCATGGGATTCTCCAGGCAATAATACCGGAATGGGTTGCCATTTCCTTCTCTAGGGGATCTTCCCGACCCAGGAATCTAACCTGGGTCTCCCGCATTGCAGGTAGACGCTTTACCATCTGAGCCACCAGGGAAACCCTGTTTTCCTCTAGGAGTTTTACCAAACAGCTGAACTATTATATATTCTTATAGTTACCCCCCTGTCAGAGTGGGAAGGGGTAAGGGAAGGCGGGGGACACACTGAATCAGCTCATCAAGTGGCATACATTCATTGACTGCTGACTGTTTTCTCAGCTAAATCTTAGAAATCTGTCCTGTCTTTAAGTATTACATGCTAACAAGGACTTATGGGGAGGGAAGTGCTACTTGCTTTCTCGTACATTATGGGGAGGGAAATTCTACTTGCTCATATATCTGCTCCACACCCTTCATACATCCCTAAGCTGGTGTATCCTTCACTCTCTGTCCAGTGGCTGCCTTTATTCAAAAGCTCTGTCCTTGAAATATCCAAAATCCTTTGGATTTTATGCACTGCTAAGGGCTTAGATTCTGACCTCGGACAGATCTAGGTTTAAATGCCAAATCTTTACCTTCCTGGCTTTGGACAATTTATCTAAACTCTTCTAGGAATCAGCTTCTACATCTGAAATACGGGGCTAATAAGAGCTCTTAGCTCATGAGTTTGGGATAGTAAGTGAAACACTTCTTGCAAAGTACTTCCAAGGTGTTTAGCACATAGTATGTCTAAATACATTATTGTCTGCACATTATATTAATGTTGCATGGCTATGGAGTCAAATAGCTATATTGCATCCTGTTATGATCTCTAACAAACAAGAAAATTTTATTTTGAGAAAAAAGGAGCAAAGTCTTTTATAGAGAGAAGAAATTTTGTGTCATCTGAATACACTGTTTTCTCAGTGCCATCATCTTGGTAGTTTCAGACAGAAGCTTTCCTGAGAGCAGGACATCTGCACTCATTATTTGTGTGTGGGAAGAGAGCTGGCATGACCATGATGTGCATTTGAGCATATTTGAGTGCTCAGATACAGGGATTTCAACAACACAAATATTCCTTTCTGCTCATTTGTGTCTGCTCTAGGAAGGTCCATACCACCTCATCTGTGCATGGCTGGTTTTCACACATTCCTGGTCTCTCAGTGTTGGAGGAAAAGCAGCCAGCCACTGCAGTGTGTCCCCATTTACCACTAACGGCTCTGGTGTCTCTCTAAATGGAAGGATGGTGCTGCCTGTCATGTATGAGACTGAAAGGTTGTTGCTGAGCCACAAAAGATACCAGGATTCTTGGCCTCCAGAGGAGAAGAATTCAATCCGGGGTCAGAGACAAGGCTTGATTGCTCAGAGCTTTTGTGTAATAAAGTTTTATTAAAGTATAAAAGAGCAAGCTTCTGACATAGACATCAGAACGGGCAGAAAGAGTACCCCCCTGCTAGTCTTTAGCTGGATGTTATATAGCTACTAGCAGTCTGCTAATTAAAGAAAGGAAATGTCTCAAAACTCAGAGAGTGGCACCAGGCCCCTCACCCACAACATGCATTTTGAGATAACATTGGCACCGGGTGAGTTATACCCAGGCCATAAAATGATTGACATGAATCTTGAAGAAAGACAGATTTCCGTACAAATATATTGTTTCATTAACATAGATTAGGAGAACAATGTATGAATATAACATACTGGTTTGTCAAGTCGATTCTGAGCTTTTAGGAGGAACCAACTTGAAAACAGAGTCTAGGGTAAATACATAGTACAGTAACATAGCTTAAGACAAACATTTCTATAAGAAAAATGCATTGGTTAGCTCAAGGTTTGAGAGAAGTTAAGTTCAGGTGGAATCAGGTGTTATTATGGCAGCACGAAGTTTTTACAGAAACCTCTTTTTAAATTTGTATAGAGAAGGGGGAAAAATATAATACTATTTTGTTTCCTCCTGCCACTTAAGAGAGAGATAAAAAATGTCTGACACTTGCAGCCTATTTCCTCCATTTGGAGATTCCCTGGCCTTCCTGCCTGTTACTCTCTCAAGACTCTAAAGGTATGATTCATCTTGGACTAAAATCAGATCCCTGCTGGCATGTGACGAGACAACAGCACAACTCGGGACTTGCTGTGCCTCTCCTGTGACAAGTCCTTCCTTCAGTCAGGGGTGACGCATGGTGGTAAATCCAGCTTGGAATTATGACAGGGGCTGTGAGGTGGCTCCTAATCCTCTCTGTGCAGCAGTGCTGGTGTGAAACATGGGGCTAACAGGAACCAGGATTCCATTTAGGGAGGGAAATACATACGTGGAAAATCAAGTGTTTGGTGCAAAGTGGGACTCAAGGACCTAGGCATCAGGTGGCAACAAGAATTTCAAAGAAAAGACTCATGTGCCTCTGGACCCAGGCAGGAAGAGGATGAACAAAAGAAGAAATTAGAGGAGAAAATGGATTTGGGGCTGGGGGCTTTCCTGGTGGCTCAGATGGTAAAGAATCTGCTTACAATGTAGGAAGCCCGAGTTCAATCCCTGGGTCAGGGAGATCCCCTGGAGAAGGAAATGGCAACCCACTCCAGTATACTTGACTGGAGAATTCCATGGACTGAGGAGCCTGGTAGGCTACAGTCCATGGGGTCACAAAGAGTCAGATACTACTGAGTAACTAATTCTTTCATTTTCACCTATGTGCAAGGTTGCCCAAAAGTTCTTCGGAGAGGAGAAATTTCCATTTTGTTTGCTCTGTGATGTGAATGTGGGTGTGACACCCACTCTGTGAAGCCATGCATGTTTTGTGTGAGTTGTAAGTGGGAAGTAGATGAGGACTCAATGAAGGAATTGCATTTTAAGTCTGGATCAGTGTGAGGAACAAGAATATTGAATGACAAATCTAGAGTTCATGATATAGAGGAGGTTACAAGATTATCAGTCTCCTGAGTGTTCTTAGAAATAGCAGTAAGAAATTTGAACTTCCACAAGTCATGGGATTTTATATGTGTATGATTGCAAATATTTTTCTCAGTCTGTGACTTGTCTTCTTGTTATATGTGTTTGTCAAGGGGGGGCACATGTTCAAAGCCATCTACCTAGATATCCATGGACAAGGGGCTCTAGCTAACATCTTGTTTACACTTTTTTCTCACACACCTTTAGTTAGGGGTATGGAATATATCATTTGGTTATAAGTATGAGCTTTCTAGACACAGATGGGGAATTCTGAGGAAAGAGAGTTGGTTTGCTTACAAAGGCCACCCAGGCAAGTTAGTCACACCAGTCTCCATCTCTGGCTATGTCATGCACAGATGACATCTTTATCTCCTCCCAAGCAATGTGCAGAAAGAAAGGCCACACACTTGAAAATTCTCAGAAGTACCACCTGTGCAAATTCTGGGCTCTCAATCCCTGAGAGGCCCACTTGCCCTGAGTTTAGAGCTTAACTTTTTGGTGAATTTTTATACCAATTTTATTGAATTCAATCAAGAAGAGAAGTGCAGAAACCTATGATATATGATTCTAACTATACCCAAGTAGTGATTTAGTTTGCAGTTTTTCTTTAAGAGATAGCTTCTCTTTAAAGTACACATTTATTCATTTATTCAAGCCTCCAGGCAGGTGATTGCCAAGGCCAAGGCCTCTGCAGGGAAGAACATTACTGGGAGAAGGAAAAAAAACCTGAAGAGTTTTGGAAACGCTTGTTAGGTATACAGATTGTGGGTTTTCTGAATGAAAAATTGCAATGTCACGCCAATAAACTAGCAGTAGAAAGTACTTCTGTGCCTGTAATTGGAGGGTGGTGAACCGGAGGGATTTGAGCACAGTCTAAATGTGCCTCGGTCAGTTGCTACAGAAGGAGACTCAGAGGAACTCCACATGTTCAGTAAAAGCATCCCGCAAAAATCACACTCGGTTCCTAGTCATGGGACCTGATCCTAGCCCTTAATTTACTTTCATTACATTTGGTCGCCTGGGAAACTCACTTTAACACTAACAGTTCTGTCAAGGCAGCTTTGGCTTGCTATGTGAGTGCAAATACCTGGCTAAATTGCTCAGCAAATCCATCATTATTCAGAATGGATAGGAACACTCCTGAGGAGGAAGGGAGAGTAGAATCAATGTAGCTTTCCCTGGTGAGTCAACAAAATCAAGAATCAGAAACAGCCTTTTAAGAGAAAGCGCGGGTGGGAAGGAGAGTGCTCTGGAGTTAGAGAGCAGGGCTTGGTACCCGGAAGACAACCTTGGCTCCATTTCGGGGCTCCATGTCTCTCCAGCACGCACCTCCTCTCATCTCTGCATCCTTACCCCAAAGGTCTCAACTGCATTTTGGCTTGTTTAGTCATGCAAATGACTGTCATTTTCTGAAAGGAGTCCTGTTTTTATTTTTTACTTCCAGCAACCTTTCTGCCCTCATTACGGCACATGCATTGGTCAGGGCACCAATTGAGATGGTAACCCAGGTATGCTGTGAATTCAGATTGCACTGCAGGACCTGGCAGCCTCCTCTCTGTAGGTTTGAATCCCATCTGCTCCTCAAGGTGCTCTTATTCCAGGTAGACTCCTCTGAATACCTCACTTCACAGGAATCATGCCTGTCTGATTTCTTAGAGAATAAATAATGGTACCTTTCTTCAGACACATCTTAAATTGCCTTATGTTACGGTTATCATTTTATGTGTGTATATACTTGTTCTCTCAGGATATATGGTCTTTCTTATTAATTATAACCTTCATAGAGGCATCAGACCTTGTCTTGAAAAAACAACAACTGCACCTGCATAATGCTGTGCAGTTCCAAAGCCACGTCTCCTTGGCCTCCTTGAGGTCAGTTTTAATCCCCTTAAAATCCCATCAGTAAATGTTCTGTGTTCACCCAACCCAATGAAAAATTCCAAGAAGTCTATTGGAGAGGCAAAATATAAAACATAAAATCATAATGTGTCCATGGAGTAGCTCAAACATACACTTATAAATCTTCCAGTACTTCCAACGTGAAAGAATGTTTAATCTGTTTCACTCCAAAAGCTCTCATTCACTTCAATATTGTTCATAGGGAAAGAAAAGCCTGTGAGGTTTGTAAAGTTGGCTTTTGCAATATTCAATTTTTCAGGCTCCATGTAAAAATGTCCCAGAGTTGATTCAAACTTACTTTTACAGGGCAGAGACTGGAAAATCAGTTAGGAGTTTACACGTGTTAGTTCATTAAAGAACCTGGCAGGCCTCCTGGTAAAAAAGACCAAATAAAAATCCTAGCTCAGAATCTTGAGAACTTTGCTCCAGGAGTTCTTTGCAAAGAAGTCATTATATTTGATAAAGCTTTAGAGTACCATAATTGCCCTGGTCTACCTGGGAATGAAAGGTTTTGCCAAAATGTCTTTTAGAATAGCTTTAAAATCTCATTTCTAAGTTGAGTTTATTGGCTCTGCATTGGGAACATTTTGTTTTGGGGAGACAAAGGTGCCATCTGCTTGCACTTGTATTTGTTCTGACCTGAGCTGTTAATGACATCCCTTCCTGAGAATATGTGAAGACCCTGATTTATCACAATTAACTGTGCAGGTGACTGATTTTAGCTCAAATACTGTATTAGCAACCTGTGTACAAGCAAAGAAAGCCCTGGGTTGTTCGTTTAATTCCAAACAAAGGGAAGATGCATTAATTGAATTCACTTGGCTGCATCAATGAACCTTTTACTGAATAGGCACAGCTTTCTCCTTTGTTTAGGTAGAAGCCATTTCAAGCCCTAGGAGAGTCGAACTCTTGGAGGGAAGAGAAGAACACACTGTGCTGTGGAGGAGAGATCAGGAGTCAAGTCTCCTGCAGAATTCTGGTCTGTAATTGCAGAAGCTAATAACTCAGGTCAGACACCGTGGCAATTATTTCAGCCCAGTTCCTGCAGGAACTCGGTGCTCTCTGACCTTTATTCATACCCAAATCCTATACTGTTCCCCACCCAGGCTATACTCACCCAATTCCCTGACAAATTTCATGTCAGAGTTGGGCAGATCTTCAAGAAAACAAAAAGACAGTGATCATCATAATTTTTAGCATTTACTGGTATCAGGAACTCCACCAAGCATATTACATGATGCTTTCATTTAACCTCATGGCAGCTACTGTGGTCCACCATCCAGATGACCAAGCTGCCAGAACTCGGTGTTGGTTACTGATGGCCCTCCAGAAACTGGTCTCAGACAACGTGAGCTGCCTCACCAAGAAACAACCCTCGACCAATAACTGTTTAGTGGTGGTGACGGGGGAGAGGTAACAGAAGCCAACCCCCTTGCTTTGAAAAGGGACGGCTCTGAAAGGACAACCAGATTCACATATCCTTAAAGAATCAGTACTCTGTGTGGTCACAGTGTACATTTCAACTTCTCCCTCTGCCCATTCTTGTTTCCCTTCCCTACCAAAGTGTTGTTCCTGAAAGCAGTCCCCAGTAATACTATCGCATGTGAATATGAGAATCTTCACATTTATATCCTGGGTTACCTAACCTACCACAGTTGAAAGCAGAAATAATGTACATGGGCAGATTCTAGAATGAAACGCTGATGCTGAACAGTAGGGTAGCCATGAGGAAGCTGCCGTTGGTGATGGGCAGAGTCGTCAAAGCCCCTGGCATGTAGATGCAGTCATTGTTGAGCACACTGGAAAGGAATGCACTGGGGGAGCGGTGTCTCACATACCCAAAAGTTTCACGGGAAGTGGTAATTATAAGGACTTTGGATCTAGAGAGCTGTTGATGGGAACCACAAATATGAGGAGGGAGAAAAACAGCTAAAGATGAAAAGGAGGAGCATAAAAGCCAGAAGACCTTCTTGGCAATGTGCTAAGATACTCTCCTCTGCTATAGCCTGAGGGCAGAAAGAGCAAAGAATCAGGCATGGGACTTAAGAGTAGCCCAGCTCACAAAAGTAAGGAAGACCAGGTAGAAGTCCCTAACATTACATTCCTGCCCCATCCAAAACAGTAAACCAAAACCTGTATCACATCATGGAAGGAGTAACAAAGACTAACTCTTTCTCTTTCTGTCATTTAAAAACATAGAAGGTGCTGTCCGCAAGCCGGAGAGCTTTCACCAGTAACTAAACTGGCTGGTACCTCAATCTTGGAATTTCCAGCCTCCAGAAATAAATGTCTGTTGTGTAAACCACTCGGTCTGTGGTATTTTGCTATAGCAGTCTAAGCTAAAACAGAGCATATGATCTCAAAAAGGATATTTTTCTAATTGATAGTATCTATGTGTAAAGGCTTGCTAACTATTAAAAACAAAAATAGATAGGGCTCTTGGTAATAATGTTTATTCACAGCATAGTTTTTTGGAAACATTTTAACTGAAAAGTGTGCACACACATACACACAAAATGAGTCTTGTTTTGGAACTTCCAGGGCCTCCAGTCACCATCTCTATAGAGCACGGTCTGGAGAGTCTAAAGCGCTCAAGTCCTGTTTTGTGTGAAATGCATTCTTCTTTGCTTTAAGCTCAGAAACACCATACTCTCCTCTCCCATAGCTCCATTCTTAATTACTGCTCCTTCTGCCAACCACTGTGCTCCCAGTGTTATTTTTCTGGCCAGTGCTTTCAGTAGCCATCCAGGAAATGGCCCTGTTAGGGCATTATTTATTGCCCATGTATTAATATTTTTTCCCCACCCTTGATTGCTCTATGGTGGTTATACATTTTGATTCTTTTGCAGTAAACTTCATCAGTGCTCCTGCACTGGCAGCAGTAGTTTCTGAGGCAGTGGAGACTGTTTTGAACTGGCCAGAGACTTGCAGAAGCTGTTATGGGAAACTTAACAACTCCCTACTGATTCAGCTGGTAAAATATCCACCTGCACTACGGGAGACCTGGGAAGATCCCCTGGAGAAAAGAACCACTACCCACTCCAGTATTCTGGCCTGAAGAATTGCGTGAACTGTATAGTCCACGGGGACACAAAAAGTCAGACATGACTGAATGACTTTCACTTCACTTCTGGAAGTAGGCTAATCAGAGTTCAAAGCTTGGCTTCACCTTTTTGAGAGTGTTTGGCTTTGAACATGTCATCTTTATGAACTTCAGTAAATCCTTCTGTAAACTGATAATAAAATAATAATGCCTACTTGATAGGGCATTTATGAGAGTTAAGTGTGTTGACCTATAAAGAACTTGGTATAGTGCCTGACACCAGGTATGCAGTCAACAGGAGTTAGCTTATGCTAAGATTATCATGGATAACACACTGCTGCTGCTGCTGCTAAGTCTCGTCAGTCTTGTCCGACTCAGTGCGACCCCATAGACGGCAGCCCACCAGGCTCCTCCATCCCTGGGATTCTCCAGGCAAGAATACTGGAGTGGGTTACCATTTCCTTCTCCAGTGCATGAAAGGGAAAAGTGAAAGTGAAGTCGCTCAGTCATGTCCAACTCTTCTCGACCCCATGGACTGTATCCCACCAGGCTCCTCCATCCATAGGATTCTCCAGGCAAGAATACTGGAGTAGGTTGCCATTGCCTTCTCTGGGATAACACACTGGTCCTTCTAAATAGATATACCTTTCCCCTGTTAAATATTATGAAAATTATTTTCCTTTCTTTCTTGCTATTGTGAACAGCACTGCAATGAACATCTCTGAGTGTATGTTTCTCCTTATACTTATCCAATTATTTCCTTTTATGCATTCTTAGAACTAGACTTTCTGAATCAAAGGACAGGAATTTCTCTCTCTCTCTCATATATATGTGTGTATATATGTATATATGCATACAAAAATCATTACCAAAGTCTAAGAGGAATATATTATCTAGCTAAGTATACATTAAAAATATTGAAAATCTGTAGAAAATTGACTGTTAACTGGAAATTGACCTAAATATGGAAAAATTAAAGCTTGATAGAAAATGTTGGTGGTCTCAGAAAGAAGCTTATTAGCTCCAGCCTGGAAGATATTCTGTCTCTGTGGCTTCTAAGCCTGACTCTGGTCACAGGAGACTGCTTTCTCTCAGCCAGACTGACCTTTAGGAAGGGAAGCCTGTGTCCCACTGTCCAATATAGACATAAATGAGGTCATAGTATTTGGCAAAACTAAAGGAGGAAAGAGAGGAAGCAGCAGGAACTATGGCTAGTGTGGCTTAACTCAAGACTAGGAATGTATTCTAGGTTCCCCTCTTAATTTACAGAGTGTTAAACTTCTTAGTTTCTCTGGGCTAAGATCTGTCACAAAACTTTCTTTCTTGTGTTTATTCATCCCTTAACATGGGCTGTCTGATGATTGTTTACTCTGTAAGTCGTGTCTGACTCTTTGCAACCCCATGGACTGTAACCTGCCAGGCTCCTCTGTCCATGGGATTTTGCCAGGGATGAATACTGGAGTGCATTGCCATTTCCTTCTCCAGGGCATCTTTCTGACCCAGAGATCAAACCCATGTCTCCTGCATTGGCAGACATGTTCTTAAAGACTGAGCCACCAGGGAAGCCCTGATTTAATGATTACCTGCATTTTTTTAATTTTTTTTTTAATGTTTTGCATTGCTCCAATGGAGATATGGGTTTGTCAGCACGGGTAATTGTCTGATTGAAGGCTGACAGACATGAAGGAGGGGCCTAAAGACTGATATCCTAATAGGGCCCCAATTTTGGAGGCTAAGGGTCACAGCTAAGAACAAAAGAGCCTTTTGATGAAAGTAAAAGAGGAAAGTGAAAAAGCTGGCTTAGAACTCAACATTCAGAAAACTAAGATCATGGCACCTGGTCCCATCACTTCATGGCAAATAGATAGGGAAACAATGGAAACAGTGAGAGACTTTATTTTTGGGGTCTCCAAAATCACCGCAGATGGTGACTGCAGCCATGAAGTTAAAAGATGATTGCTATTTGGAAGAAAAGCTATGACCAACATAGACAGCATATTAAAAAGCAGAGACATTACTTTGCCTACAAAGTCCGTCTGGTCAAGGCTATGGTTTTTCCAGTAGTCATGTATGGATGTGAGAGTTGAATTATAAAGAAAGCTGAGTGCCAAAGAACTGATGCCTTTGAACTGTGGTGTTAGAAAAGACTCTCGAGAGTCCCTTGGACTGCAAGGGGATCAAACCAGTCAGTCCTAAAGGAAATCAGTCCTGAACACTCATTGGAAAGAATGAAACTCCAATACTTTGGCCACCTGATGCGAAGAGCCAACTCATTGGAAAAGACCCTAATGCTGGGAAAGATTGAAGGCAGGAGAAGGGGTCGACAGAGGATGAGATGGTTGAATGGCATCACCTATGCGATGGACATGAGTTTGAGTAGGCTCCAGGAGTTGGTGATGGACAGGGAGGCCTGGTGTGCTACAGTCCATGGGTTCGCTAAGAGTCAGACACAGCTGAGTGACTGAACTGAATGGTCACAAGGTGCTGAGAGCTCCAGGAAAGAAGACTCCTAGGAAAGATGTCTGTGAGTTAATACTCTCCTACTATACAAAATGAATCCTTACATAGATTAAAGAGATTAGACTAAAAATGATGGTATGGTAGTGAAGAGCTTTTTCTCCTCTTTCTTATGGAAGCCATATTCAGAAGGTCCATTCTGAAACTAGACTAAAGATATCAACAAATGACCTGGCTTGTCTAACAAATACAAAGAATAACAACTACACTCATATAAGATTTAATAATTCCAATACTATACTGCTGCTGCTGCTGCCGAGTCACTTCAGTCGTGTCCAACTCTGTGCGACCCCATAGACGGCAGCCCACCAGACTCCCCTGTCCCTGGGATTCTCCAGGCAAGAACACTGGAGTGGGTTGCCATTTTCTTCTCCAATGCGTGAAAGTGCAAAGTGAAAGTGAAGTCTCTCAGTCATGTCCGACTCTTAGCGACCCCATGGACTGCAGCCTACCAGGCTCCTCCATCCATGGGATTTTCCAGGCAAGAGTACTGGAGTGGGGTGCCATTGCCTTCTCCGGATACTATACTGAGCACTTTAGAAATATAAACTTCTAAATCCTAAGGATAATCCTATAAAATGAATAAGATTATAATTCATATTTCAAAGTTGCAGATACTAAAGCACAGAAAGAAGTCACCCAGCTGGTAAGTGATAAAGCAGTCTGACTCCACACTTTTATACAGGGCACCATGATCTCAGTAAAGCCTTATAAGATTTTATTAGTCTGGCTGGCCTCCCAACAACCACCCATATTCCTTGAAATGGGGTCCTGGCACTGCTGCTGCTAAGTCACATCAGTCGTGTCTGACTGTGCGACCCCACAGACGGCAGCCCACCAGGCTCCTCTGTCCCTGGGATTCTCCAGGCAAGAATATTGGAGTGGGTTGCCATTTCCTTCTCCAATGCATGCATGCTTGCATGCTAAGTCGCTTCAGTCATGTCCAACTCTGTGCAACCCCATGGACAGCAGCCCACCAGGCTCCCCTGTCCACGGGATTCTCCAGGCAATAATACTGTAGTGGGTTGCCATTTCCTTCTCCGGTCCCAGCACTAGAAATAACAAATATCTGTGACCACCAACCAAATTCTGTGCCATGTAGACTTTGTTTTACAATTTCCCTGCCAGGCAGGTCCTCAGTCCTTTCATATATCAAATGTGTTTTATTTACATTTGATAGATGAAGAGACTGATGCTCAGAAAAATTAACCTCCTTGTTCAAGATTACACTGCCAGTGAATGGCAGGGCTGTCTTTATCACCTAAGTCTTTTTACCCTCAAAGCTGAAGGCATTAGGTGTAAAATAGATACCTAATGGGAAGTTGCCATATAGCGTATAGCGCAAGGGGCTCAGCCTGGCACTCTGACAACCTAGAGAGGTGGGATGGGGTGGGAGGTGAGAGAGAGGTTCAAGAGGGAGGGGACATGTGTATATCTATGGCTAACTCATGTTGTGGTATGGTAGGAAGCAACACAACACTAAAGCAATTATCCTCCAATTAAAAATAAGTAAATTTTAATAGGAACCTCCAGGTACTAACTATCCCCCTATACTGTTTTAGACATAAATGTTGGGGAAAGCACACCCTGGGAGTTAATAGGTGTGGGGTAAATGGTTGCCTAGCTCTCCTGCCCTACTTTAAAATAAATGCAGTCAAGACCAAGGTCAGCAACACCACCCGCGCCCCTCCCCTACCCCCTCCAACTCCTAAGTCAGGCAGTGACTTGCCTGCAAATAGCTGTCAAGGTGGGCTGTGGGTAAGATAGACATACTGGAAAGCATTACTCTCATTCTTGGCTCTCTCCACCAGAGCACAAACAGCTAAAGAATACATTAAAGCATTATTAGTTATTATTCAAATTATGACTGAGTTCTGGTTTATTTACCTTTCTGCTTAAAAATTATTCCTTGCAGACTGTATTCATGTCTCGAAGATTGGCTGAAAGATAGTAGCTATTTTCCTTCTTGGCATGAATCTAAATACACTTTTGCAGTGTGCTTAAATTTTCAAGAAAATGCTATAGTGAATAAGTTATCTACCTCCGAATAAGTTCAAAAATGGCACCATGACACCGGTTGCTGTGTATGAAATCTGTCTTTAAAAATGGCACATCAGTTTATCATGTATCACTATGAGCAGATGTTCAGTTTGTGAAAGAATGTGTATTTTTAAATTTCCTCATTTGTGTCACTCCCCTGTCCCCATTATCCATCTGGTCCCTTTCTATGAATCCCCTGGAAGCCATAGGGCACCTTTTGGGACACGCAGTTGGGATCATTAGATTGATAACTTTTCAAAGCAAAAGATAATTTTCTTTAGTAAAATGATATAACTTAAAGAATGATGTTTCCCTGACAACATAGCCAGATGAAGGGCAAAGCAGTGGAATGTAGAAGCCGGTTGTTCTCCACAGGTGACTGAGAACCCCCCTGGCGGGGCTGCCTCTTGCCAGCAGCTCTATCACATGTCAGATGTGCAGCGAGGGTGTGTCAGACTGGGGTTTCCAAAATAAATAGCTTATTACAAACTGTCTCATCTTAATTAATGAAGACAGATTAGTACGTGCTTCAGATCTTAATGCTGAGTCACCACGGATATCAACACTAGGTAATATTTTTTCTTAATTTTAGGAATGGTAATGTTTTAAAGTCATAGAATAAATGTGTATAACCTTGTACAATTTAAAAAGCTTGTTTCAGAAACCTGGTCATTTTCTAAGACCTGCAAGAAAACTAAAGCCCCAACTTCTGCTCCAGGAACTGAGTGGAGGGCTCTCGTTAGAGGACTCTTACCCAAATTTATATTTATATCGGGGTGTTATGCTCCTTGCTGTTGTTCTCCATTTTAAAATCTCTCTTAGAACTTTATTTTGGCATCCTGGTTCTTCCTAAGTAATCTGAAGTTTGGATATTAATTCACAAGGTCCTTGGTTTCTCCTAAAAGAAAAAAAGTTAGTTGTTCAGTCGTGTCCAACTCTTTGTGATCCCATGGACTGTAGCCCATCAGGCTCCTCTGTCCGTGGGATTTCCCAGGCAAGAATACTGGAGTGGGTTTCCATTTCCTTCTCCAGGGGATCTTCCTGACCCAGGGATCAAACCCATGTCTCCTGCATTGGCAGGAGGATTCTTTCCCACTGAGCCACTAGGGAAAGTCAGGTTTCTCCTACTTCAGTACATATAAGGGCAAATTTAGCTCATAGCCTATGGGAAAATAATCATGTTTTTTGTTTGTTTGTTTGTCTTGTTTTTTGGCTCCTGAAAGTAACAAAGAATGGTAATAAATTAAGAAAATACACAATTAGCCAGAACAGAGTTTCTCACTCTTGACATCTGGGGACAGATAATTCTTTGCTAGGAACTGGGGAGGCAGCACTGAACAATGAAGGATGTTAAGCAGCATTCTTAACCTTTACTTGTTAGATGCCAGCAGGTTGCCATGCCAGTTGTGACAACTAAAAAGACCTCCAGACATGGCCGAGTGTCCAGGGCTAGGGGGTGGGGAGAGAGGGTAAAAATTATCCTCAATTCAGAACTACTGCCAAAGAATGATCAGTTACACCTCAGAAAATGAGAATCATGTGTGTGTGTGTGTGTGTGTGTGTGTGCATGTGCGTGTACGTGCTAAGTTGCCTCAGTTCTGTCCGACTCTTTGCGACCTTATGGACTGTAGCCCACCAGGTTCCTCTGTCCATGGGATTCTCCAGACAGGAATGCTGGAATATATTCCCTCCTTCAGGGGATCTTTCCAACCCATGGATCAAACCCACATCTCTTATTACCCCTAGCACCACCTGGAAAACCTATATATATATATATGTGTGTGTATGTATGTGTATATACACATATACACATACATACACACATATATATGCATTTGGAAGATCCTAGCCAGTCTCAACAGTGAAGCAAAAAACAATATTGAGAGATTTCAGTCAGACAAACCAATTATCAGGATGCAAATGCCAGCAATGGCATCTTTTATTAGAATGAATAATTTCAATAATGTTTACAAACTTTGTTAACAGCTTCTGTATTCTTAATTATTGATAACTTGCACCCTGACCTGTAGGGTGAATTGTGAGTGAGAATCTCCATGTGGAGCAGGGGGACACGTTGAACACTGAAACCTAATTCTGGCTGCCAAGCTGGAAGTTCACTTTCCACCTCATTTTCACAAACACCTTGGTTTGTGAAGTTTTGGCTATTCCTCCACAATATTTCCATTGCTGAATTTTGCATCTCATTTTCTACAGATTTTTTTCATCCATAAAGTTTCTTGTTGAAATTTAATTATAGCTACTTTATAATTTCTGTATTAACTTTTATACTTACTGTTTTATGCTATTACAGGGCACTGATATCACATGCAGTCATTAGAAGTTTAATTCTCCATAACCTCATCAAGTAGGTCATGAACACATGCTCTGTATCTGGCCTCTAGGAGCCTACCTCTCTGTTATTTTTCTTATCTTTCTAATACTCTCAAAAGGGCATTTTCATGACCCAAGATGTTTGTAAGTCCCATTCTATCAGCAGTACCTTCTGGAGCCTTCTTTCTAAGACAGCCCTCTCTCTGTCTCTCTCCTACCAACAGTCTGGACTCATTATTAATCTGTCCAACCAAAGGAGGCCCAAAAGGACAGGGGACCGCAGAGCTGCAGTGCTTTGTTGGGACCTCCCTCTGGACTGGCCTCTTGTATTAAAAGATGAATTTCTCTTCTGTTATTTCTGCTTTGTAGCCTTGCTATCTGAGTCTGACGCCTCAAATCCTAATTCCAATCTGGGTTTACCCGGACAGCCAGTGTCAGTTCTTCTGCCATTTCTTTGCATTCATTTATTTGTGGTTGCACTGGCTTCCTCTCGTTGCAGTGAGCAGGGGGCCACTCTGTTACGGTGCACAGGCTTCTGACTGCAACGGCTTCTCTTGCTGTGCAGCACCGGCTCGAGATGCACAGTCTTCAGCAGTTGCAGCACGCAGGCCCAGTAGTTGTAGCTTGGTTGCTCCGAGGCATGTGGAATCTTCCTGGACTAACGATCAAACCCACGTCCCCTGCATTGGCAGGCAGATTCTTATCCACTGTACCACCAAGGAAGACCCTTCCATCTTTTCTGAGCCTTACATTTCCCATCTTTAAAATGAGGGAATTCCCTGAACTAAGCAGTATATCCTTGTTGCTTACCTATTTTATACATATTGGTTTGTATCTGTTAATCCCATACCTCTAATTTGCCCCTCCGCCCTTGCCTTTTCCCTTTGGTAACCACAAGTTTATTTTCTATATCTGTGAGTCTGTTTCTGTTTTGCGTATGCATTCACTTGTTTTACTTTTTTAGAGTAACTGTAAATTAATATAATACTGCAAATCAATAGACTTCAATTTTTTTAAAAATGAAGTTGGATGATATAAAAGTCCCTTACCACTCAAATGATCTATAATCATATTAAAAATTAAACACCATTACCCCTTAATCCATTACAGACTAAAACATTGCTAGCTTAGTGTACATTTTTAAATGCCTTCTGTTCCTGAACTGCTAGAAAATGATCAGAAAGGATAGATCAATGTTGATTACAAATGTAAATGGCGCCCCCTGGAGTTTTTCACGACTTATGCAACCACCTGTGGTGAAAGTGAAAGTGAAGTCGCTCAGTCGTGCCCGACTCTTAGCGACCCCATGGACTGCAGCCTACCAGGCTCCTCCGTCCAGGGGATATTCCAGGCAAGAGTACTGGAGTGGGGTGCCATTGCCTGGCCTGTTCTAAATCCCATTCATTAGCTGAGGTGTACAACAGAATTGGGCTTCCCTGGTAGCTCAGATGGTAAAAGAATTTGCCTGCAATGTAAGAGACCTGGGTTCTATCCCTGAGTCAGGAAGATCCCCTGGAGAAGGAAATGGCAACCCACTCCAGTATTCTTGCCTGGAGAATCTCCATGGACAGAGGAGCCTGCTGGGCTACAGGCCATGGGGTTTCAAAGAGCCAGACACGACTGAGAGGCTAAGCATGCGCGCACACACACACCCACCCACACACACACACACACACACACACCCCCAGAATTAGCAGAGTTACAGGATCACCAGTGGGAGAAGGGAAGAAGATAGACAGCAGTACTGACAAGATGTAGCAAAAGGGTACAGTCCAGAGACAAAAATCAGGGACTTCCCTGGTGGTCCAGTGGTTAAGACCGCCCTCCCAATGCAGGGGGGCAGGTTTGATCCTTCATCAGGGAACTAGATCCCACATGCTGCAATTAAGACCCAACATGGCCAAATAAAAAAGAGAGACAAAAATCAGGTATTTGAAGAGGGAAATTAAAGAATTTTTACTTAGATATAAAATTGAGGGTAACAAAAAAGGCAGAAAGAATCAAGTATCACAGAAGTGGCAATTGTAGGAAGAACTGCCACCCCTAGTGATGGGGAATGAAAGGAAAGGGGTGGGATAATTAATACTTAGAAGCTAGAGGCTTCTCAGGTGGTGCAGGGGTAAAGAATCTGCCTGCCAATGCAGGAGAGGCAAAAGATGTGGGTTCAGTCCCAGGGTCGGGAAGATCCCCTGGAGAAGGAACCAGCAACCCACTCCAGAATTTTTGCCTGGAAAATTCCATGGACAGAGGAGTCTGGCTGGCTACAGCCCATGGGGTTGCAAAAAGTCTGACACAGCTAAGCATGCACAACTGAGCACCAATTGAAAAGCTAGAGCAGGGGCCCATATAGTTGAAATTCAGACCTCTGCAGAAGGCAATGGGCTGGAAGGAGCTGTTGTTCCTGAGGAAGACACCACATGGCTGCTTCCAAGAGTGATGGAAAACCTGCCAACTGGATTCAGCTGCTACTGTGGAAAGGCAGCAGAAAGCCACAGAATACGTGAAAGTCCCGGCTTCTTCCAGGCTCTCAGTGTCCATCTAGACTAACAGTGTCCCAGCTGGTAAGGAAAAAACATAACTGCAGAATTCCAACATAAGTATCATCAAGAGGAACACAGCTCTTGGGAACTAAGGGAATAATAGACAGCACACCAAGTTTGTTCTAAAGCAGAGGTGACAAATAGATTTTATCTATTAATAGCAGCGTATGATGTTGAGAAAGGTTCTGAAGTTATACTTAATGCAACAGAAGAGAGTCTTGATCATTGAGAATATCTTCCATGGGCAGAAAGAGAGCATGGTGGTTTACAGTTGCCATTTCTGACCAAGGGCCACCTAATTGTCCTGTACCTCTTTGGCATGTCAGTCTCTGGAGACTCAGCAGTATTAGAGGACCCATCTTTGTCCATCTGGCGGAATGTGCGATGGCGGCAAAATAAATTAGAGATCTTGACACAGTCATTTGTTTCTTGACTGTGCTTGAGCAACCCCAGGGATGGAGAATACATCATCTTCATCTTCAGGGAGGTCTGATCCCGAGAAATGTCTTCCTCATAAAGAACTTTGATCAACCTCAATGTAAGTCCTGCCCTCTGGCCCCATATCTACCCCTTTCTGAAAGATAGCAGTAAGTCAAATTCTTTCTCTGCATGACTTCTTTCAGATGTTTGAATCCAGCCATCATATTCCACCAGATCTTTCTTCTCAAGATGAAGTAGCCTTAATGCCTCCAATGCTTCCTTCTCTGGATGGTATAGGGATACTCTTGTCCCGTCTTCTGAGTGCACTTTGACACATCTCAGCCCCTCATCAAAGGGGGCCTGAAATTAACACTCCAGATGTGGTTAGAAGAGAACCAAAGAATAAAACAGAGGATGCAGTTCATTCTTTTAAAGATACCATCAGCATTTCTGATTATCATATCACACAGAATTTTCTTTCATCTGAAATAATCCTCAGCCCTTCCACCCCCAATTAAACACTTTCCAGTTGCTTCAAACTTTCCCAAGGAAAAACACGTTGTGGTCAATGCAAACTACTAGGAAGTCGCCTTGGAGGAGAAGGCCAACAGCGTTGTGAATGCTTAACGAAGTTAGAAAATTAAGCTCTTTCTTGCTGATGGTGGTTGTCATAAATGTATGCTCCAATGAAAAGCAGCTTAAATCAATTTCCTTGTTCTCACTGAGCTGCAAACTTTGTTATTGTTCCTCCTGCACAATATAGATGCCATAAACCATATCCAAGTGTGCAGAAAACAGTTACTTCCACTGGGGATTTCCAGTCAGTTGAGATTTTTATAAGCGATTCTATTCTACCTTTTAACTACATTTTAATTTAAATGTATATTTTAATTGTAACTTTAAAATTATCTTCACTATGTAACCAAAGTTTAAAATGATGGCATATTTTAAAAACACATGCAAAAATCTCTTAGTCAGGGTCTTTAACTATTCCACTTGCATTATTTCTTTTAGGCTCATCTAATTGAACTATAATTTTATGGGGTTTTAGAGTGGTGGGGCATATGATGTGATTGCTGATTACCGAGACCATATTTCTGGGCACATTATCAGACGAATCTTGGAAATAACAGAGAGTTTAACAAGAACAAAAGTCTTCAAGAAATTACCTGATGAAAGTTCCTCAGCTATAAGTTCCTAAAGGTTGAGGAAAGAGAGATAAATATAGTTAAATATAGAGAAGTTGGGAGTGTGATATAGAGAGCAGTAGGAGGGGTTCTGATTTGTACACGGCAACCTGAAGGATGGATGATCTGCTGAAGTTAAACATCAGTCTTCACATTCTTAAATTTGAGGCCAATCCTCACTTCCAATGATTTCATTTTGAAGGACTAGGGAGTATGCCACTAAAATGCAAAGTAATTGTTTTCTGGATATAAAAGATAAAATTGAAAGGTCAGATATAGATTTCTATGGAAAAAACAGATGTCTAAAGATTGTGGATATTAATTTTCTCTTGTCACTGTAACAAATTACCACAAACCCAGTGGCTTAAACAATGCAAATTTATTATCTTGCAGTTCTATAAATCAGAATTCTGCCATGGATCTCATGGGTCTGAAATCCACATGTTGGCAGGACTTTGTTCTCTCCTGGAACTTCTAGGTAAGGATCCATTTTGCTGCGTTTTCCAGCCTCCATAGGCTGCCTTCATTTCTTAGCTCATAGTGCCTCCTGCCATCTTCAAAACTAGCAATATTACATCTCCGTCTGACCTCAGCTTGGAAAGGTTCTCCACTTAAAAGGACTCACATGACTACATTGAGTTTACCTGGATGTTCCAGGATAGTCTCCCCATCTCAAGGCCCTTAACTTAATTACATCTGGAAAAATCCCATTTGCCATGCAAGGTGAGAGTCACAGGTTCTGGAGATTAGGGCAGGGACATCTTTGGGGGCCACTTTTCTGTCTATTATACTGTGTAAAGCAAAGATGTGAAAAACAGAAAGCAAATTGTTTGCAGGGGACTTCCTCAGAGGAAGATCATTTCCTTCCATCTCATGTACTTTTTCAGGACAAAATTCACAATTTAATATGCCCTCCCCCAAGAAAAGGGGATTCTCAGATGGCACCAGTGGCAAAGAATCCACCTGCCAATGCAGGAGACACAAGAAACACAGGTTCAATCCCTGGGTTGGGAAGATCCCCTGGAGGAAGAAATGACAACCCACTCCAGTATTCTTTCCTGGAAAATCCCAAGGACAGAGGAGCCTTGTGGGCTACAGTGTATGGGGTCACAAAGAGTCAGACATGACTGCACATGCACGCCCCAGAAAATATAGGAAGGCAGCTACCTACAAGAAAAGGGATGGGAACTAATGGGAACTGATCTAGAATGATGGCTGAGTCCAGATGAGGTGCAGATTGGTTATGCCAGGGACTCTTCTTAATACTTTATGTAGATGAATTTATTTAGTCTGGCCAGTTAATAGGGGGGTTGCAAGCGCTGTGGTTAGTCACTCAGTCATGTCCACCTCTTTGTGACCCCGTGAACTGTAGCCCACCAGGCTTCTCTGTCCATGGGGATTCTCCAGGCAAGAATACCGGAGTGGGTAGCCATTCTCTTCTCCAGAGAATCTTCCTGACCCATGGATCGAACCCAGTTCTCCTGCATTGCAGGCAGATTCTTTACCATCTGAGTCACCAGGGACACTAACAATGCTTTTACCAAAATTCAGTGATTTACATTTGAGTCAAGATTATCTCTATGACGGCACTCTTGCTGTTACATTATGATATGACTTTCTGGTTATTACATAGATGTTGGAGAAAGAACAAGCATTGACCTGAGTCGGTGGTTCTCACACTTTGTTGGGCATAAGGATCACCAGGAGTACTTTGTGAAAATTCAGATTACTCAGCCCTAACCCCAGAGAGTCTTTTAGATCTTGGAATCTGTATTTCTTTGGGGAAAAAAATTCTGAGAGTTTCTCTTTTTTAAATAATTTTATTTATTTATTTTTGGCTGTGCTGGGTCTTCTTTGCTATGTGGGCTTTTCTCTAGTTGATGTTCCTGGGCTTCTTATTGCAGTGGCTTCTCTTGTTGGGGCTTCCCTGGTGGTTCAGATGGTAAAGAGTCTGCCTGCAATGTGGGAGACCCGGGTTCGATCCCTGGATCGGGAAGATCCCCTGGAGAAGGAAATGGCAACCCACTCCAGTATTCTTGTTTAGAAAATCCCATGGATTAAGGATCCTGGTCAGCTACAGTCCATTGGGTCGCAAAGAGCCAGACATGACTGAGCAACTTCTCTTTTTTTTCTCTCGTTGCAGAGCACAGGCTGTAGGCACACAGGCTTTAGTAGTTGCAGCGTGTGGTTCCCAGGCTCTAAAGCACAGGCTCAATAGTTCTGGCACACAGGCTTAGTTGCTCTGCAGCATGTGAGATCTTCCTGGACCAGGAATCAAACCTGTGTCTCCTGCATTGGCAGGTGGATTCTTTACCACTAAGCCGCCAGGGAAGCCCCCAAGCATTTCTGACAGAGGCTTCCCTGCACACATTAAGTGCAATATAGAATGTTTGAAACAACTGCTATTGGATGATCTCCCTGGGGCATCCCACTAAGTCCTGATAAGGCGCTCACAAAGAACTCCACATTTATCCCATTAAAGCACATACCACACTATATGGTAATCGCCCATTTGTTTATCTGTCTCCCCCACTAGGCTTTAAGGTCAAGACTGTGCCTCTCTCAGTACCTCATCTCTATTGCCCACCCCACAGTCCACAGGTATAGGTGCTCAATTAGCCATTTGTTTTCAAATGCATGGGCGAATGAACAAATCAATGATGAAGTGATCTAAGATCACACAGAAACACATTTGGATGGGTGCATTGAGAGCCCCACGTGCCTCGTTTATTTGAAAGTATGCAGGTAGTAGGGGGAAAATATGAAAAAAATAAAGAACACCATAAGCTCACTGTTGAAGGACAGAACATAAGCATATGAACCGAAGCCCTCATAGAGCTGTAGAAATAGGCAGCAGTCTCAGCGTTGTTAGGTGAGGACTTCTACCAGCAAGAGACAGTCAGCGGCCTCAGGGGCAGACAGTGTGCGAGCTCTTTTCACAATATTGTACTGACTTCAGATTTATTTTGCATTTTGGAGAACGAGTGATATCCTACAAATAAACCAATAAACAAAGACAAACATTTGTGATCTCTCAAAGCAATTGTGTTGTAGAAGGACTGACCTGAACCACCTAACATGACTATATAGTAGGGTGATTGTAAATATCGCCAGATCATTTATACAAACTATCTAGCACCAAGCTAGGCACAGAGCAGATACTCAATAAGTACTTGTTGGATAATCAAGTCTCAGGAAGCTTTGGTCAGCACACACCAGTCTCAGCATGACTCTGTTTCTACCATGACAAGCTAAAGGGACCCACGTTTATCATTCCAGGAGAACCCACTGCACTATTTCCCTTGGCCCCTCCTCCACTAAATTTTAAGATTTTTTTTTCTCCTGGAATATTTTCCTCTTGTAAGAAAAACATTTCCTAATGAAGATAAGGATGTTGCTTTCATCTGCCAAGAAATTTAAACACAAAATTTGGGGAGTAAGCTGTGACTCTGAGGACAGACTGTAACTTATAAATTTTAACCCCATTGTCTTCCTGGACTAAGACCCAGTAGTGTGACTGTCAGCGACATGGTGCCCTTCAGTGATACAAAAGGCTTGCTCACAGGCCATGCTTTCGTGAAACTTGTTCTCACAGTTAGAGCAAGGACAGGTGATGCCCTGATGCATATTAGCATTTATAGCCATTCCCCATAAGACAGCTAAGAGAGTGATCAAAAATGATGTCTCTCAAACTAAAAAGTCTAAAACTTGGTATGCTCCTCACAGAACATGGACAAAAAGAAATACACAGTACAGCACCAAAATTTCTTAATACCTATCAATTTTATGCTTCATTAGTGCTAATGTGTTTCTCAAAAGCTTGTGGGGAATATTAATTTTCACAGAAATAATGATTAATGTGGGTCAGGCTACTATTGTATGGTGAATGATGAGAATTCCTTATTTTCTTAGTATATTATACTATAAATTTTTTCATTGAAATTGTTACCTCTATAGCAGCTGTGTTCTAAGGCTGGGCAGCATGATTCACTGTGTTTAGTAAATAAATTTAAATCTGAAGTAAGTGGTTAGATGTGAATCCAGGCAATATGGTTTCTGAGCTCAGAGCTTGAATGTATCCTTCCTTGATTGGGTGACGTTCTATGGAGTTTTGTTCCACAACTGAGCATATGGAATTATGAGAATAAGACCCAAAAGAGCAGAAATAGGAAAGCTGTATTGGGTAATTCTCTGGTGGTCCAGTGGTTAGAATTCTGTACTTTCACTACCGAGGGCTTGGGTTCAATCCCTGGTTGGGGAACTAAGATCCCACAAACCGCTTGGTGTGAGCAAGAGAGAAAAAAAAGTTAACTGTATTTGACACACCTTATAAGCATGACTTCATCTCCTTCTGTTCCCAAGCCTGCCTCTAGTCACTGCTGTGGTGACTTTGATCAATCTTGCACAGGGGCAGCCTGACAGCCTGACAACACTTCACCTTCAGGCCTGTCCGTGCCTCCTGCCCTGGGGCTCCTCTGAAACTGGCAGCTGGTTTCCCCAGGACACACTCGGCACTCAGGTATGCAGTTTGGAAATGCAAAGGAGTTAGTGTCTCTGAGCCTCCCTTGACTGACAGGTGCGTGCTAAATAGCTTCAGTCATGTCTGACTCTTTTTGACCCAATAGACTATAGCCCGCCAAGCTCCTCTGTCCATGGGGTTCTCCAGGCAAGAATACAGGAGTGGGTTGCCATGCCCTCCTCCAGAGGATCTTCCTGACCCAGGGATCAAACCCGTGTCTCTTATGTCTTCCTGCACTGGCAGGCATGTTCTTTACCACTAGCGCCACCTGGAAGCCAAATATTAATAGTTCTTTCTTTTATTCCTGAGGCAAGTAATTGTGGGATACATTTCCTAAGGTTCCCCAGAAGGTACTCTGGAATAAAGTATAGTCAGCATCGTTTAGCACAATAGCCAACTCAATAGTGCATTCTTGCATTGGTTTTCCCACATTCCCAGTTCACTCTCTTTGCCCAATAGTTGCTCTCTGGGATCACATTCCCCAAAATCCCTTTAATGCAGCCTTTATTTTAGGGTTAAGAAAATCCCCCTCCTACTGTTTTAAGTATTAATATTGATAAGGCATGCGTGCTGACATTCTTAATTATTCATTAGTTAGTCATGGAATTCTTCTATAGATATAAGCTCAGAATTTCTGAACACAAGATTCCCAGGAGACGTTGTCAGTTCATTATCTCCCTGTTCTCTGACTCTCATTCTGTAATCAGTTGGAATCTATAAATGCTTGGAGATCTAAGATGCCTCTGCTAACTAGTCAGTGTGGTCATTTGTTGTAATGTAGATATTGAGAAGTAGACTAGCCTAACTCATTAGCTTAGTAACTCTTATCTTTTTAATCTAGAAGAGTTCCACCATCCTTTTTTGTCTTTCATAGCATTTGCATCACACCAACGTCCACTCAAAAAAAAAAAAGAAAGATTACATAATGTCAGTTATTTCACTGTTAGATGATGTCAAGTTTGATCATTTATTTAAACTCATGTTGGCTAGAATATTTAAAGAATTTCTCCCTTTGAAATTATTTCTCCCTTTAAAATTGATAAGTGATCTATGAACTGGCACATCATTGAGGTTATGTGAACATCTTGTTTCCCAATATATTTCTACCTAATTGTTTTGGCAGCATCTGGTGATTCTTGGCTGAATAATTATTATATTGATCATTTCAAGATGGTGATTTTCTAATTTCATAATTGCTTTTATCTAGTGTCCTTCAGTAAAAGAGGAGTTTCCCCTTGAGAAGGTGAATTTTTCAAATGGTATGTACTGAAATTTTCTTGTAAACTTTGGTGTAAAAAGTATTTAGTAGCCCATGAAATATCTTGCCTCGTTCAGAAACAACTCTGAAATAAAACTATGGTGTTAACTCTTATGGATTTTCCAGACTATCAGTGTCCCAGTGACTCATAAAAGCATGAAAATACATAACCAGAAGTGGATTTCCCAGGACGCGCTGGTGGTAAAGAACCTGCCTGCCAATCAGTGCAGGAGATGTAAGAGATATGGGTCAATTCCTGGGTCAGAAAAATCCTCTAAAGTAGGAAATGGCAACTCACTCCAGTCTTCTTGCCTGGAGAAACCCGTGGACAGAGGATCTTGGTGAGCTACAGTCCTTAGAGTTGCAAACAGTCAAACACAACTGAAGTGACTTATTCTCACATGCTAGCCTAATTACCTATGTGCTAATGTCCTTAGTTTGAAAACTAAAAGTGAAATGGGGCATATTAGCTTTCATTGTATTTCTTTAATGAAACTGGAGATGGTCATTTTTCCAAGCACCATGACAGAGGGAAGAAAGGAAAATTATTCATCTGAGAGTTGCCAGAAGATCCTGGACTCCCTGGTACTGCCTTTTCCCACTCCAGTCCTTTTCTTTGCACTAGTTTGCAAAAACTTCATAGACCAGGACCACAGGGAGGACTTCTGGGAAGAATCCACATGCGCCCAGCTACTTGCATATGCTTGTGTTTTGTGCTTTCAGGTGTTTCCCTATGACCAGAGGGAAATTCTGAAAGTGTATATAATGATGCAGCAGTCGTTTTCATTAGCGTGACATCATGTGGGAGATGACAAAATAAGAATCTGAGTGTTAGAATCAGATGGTCACAGACTTACATGAAGTGTCTGTGCTATGCTGCCTCAGGCAAGACAAGAAAGAAAAAGAAGAGACATGGGTTCTGTCCTTAGGAAATTTATCATCTAGATTATACATTCATATGTATATATGTGTGTGTGTATCCATTATTTATTGCATACATATGTGGATAAAAGATACATTATTGAATACTTACTGTGTGATAAGCATCTCAAAGATACCATCATATACTTCATATGTGCCCTGTGTGGTTGGCATTATCATCTTCATTTTACTAATGATTAAACTAGACAATGGGCTTCCAAGGTGTTGCAGTGGTAAAGAATCCTCCTACCAATGCAGGAGACACAAGTGATGTGAGTTCGATCCCTGGGTCAGGAAGATCCCCTGGAGTAGGAAATGGCAACCCACTCTAGTATTCTTGCCTGGAAAATTCCATGGACACAGGAGCCTGGTGGGCTAAATCCATGGGGTCCCAGAGTGGGACACAACAGAGCGACTGAGTATAGCATACAAACTAAACAATAGATGTAAAATGGGTAATTCTGAATATTCAGTCCTAGTACTGAGTATACACCATGTGCCAGGCAATACATGAAGCCATATGTGTTCCTTATGGTTCTTTACAGTCTGATTGGGAAATGAGGGCTAACACAAATGAAATTTCAGAAAAGACCACAAGGATGGCTTCTATTAAGCATCAGGTTGAGTGATGTAAACTGTTGTGGAAGGTTAAGAGGAGATCAGCAAGAGGGCGTCAGAAAGGATAAAGGTGAACTGAAGAGTGGGTTCTCTAGCAGGGGAACAACAAAAGAACAGAAACTTCATGTGGGAAACAGAAACATTCACATTGCAATTAATGCTTTTTATCCAATATGGACGTTAGGATAAGATAGAACCCAAGGGTCTAAGTCTATGAAAACTTTCTATGGTATTGAATGTGTAGTTGGCATCTGTTACATTTTTGGTCTATTTCTTCCTAATGGAAACCTCTGTCCTACTCTCCATGTGATTCAGGTACAGTGGCCAGTCAAGGGGTTTCAAGGGGCTCACTATTCATATCTGAGAAATGAGTGAGAATATATGTGGGTCAGCCAAACAGAATCTTTCCTAGAGACTAACATGAGCTTCTTTCTGGGAAATAGTGAGTTCTAGGGACCATTTCGGGCCACAGCTCTAGAGATCAGCTAGTCATTGGCAGGAGGGAGACTTGACAGAAAATAACCCAAATCAGGCTCATGTAGCCAGTGGTCAGAGATGACAGTCCTGATGAGGTTATTAGAATGCATGGATCGAACCTGACCTGAAGGCAATCACTGGGCTTCCTAGGTTTGTCTGTTTGCTTTGATTAAATTACTTTGATTTAAGTTTTTGATACTTATCAACCAACACAATCCTGATTAATACAAAATGGAACAATGGATGGAATAAGACATAGAACCATGAGTCATAGGCACGGGGCCTCCAGCAGAAAGACTGGGGAAATTGCTGAGAAGTCGTCTCTTGGTCCTGTATCATTTTTTGAGGGGTAACTCCTATAATTTTCACTATCCAATCAATAAAACAAAGTTATGTCTTTACCCCCATAAAGAATTTGTGAAGTTCTAACTAAGCCTAGAAAAAGACTTTGAGATCTCTAAACCAAAGATAAAATAGTAAAAGACTAATATTTATCATTAAGCATCCTAAATAAGTATTGTTCCATTTCTTCTTATTTAGACACATTTGAGTGTGTTAGTAAGAGGAAATGCACTTTTCAAGAACCAAACATCATTTATTTAACTTGGACCATCTGTTTTATGATTTCTTTTTAGGAGACATTTCACACCCTGCTGCTTTCAAGAGAACTGCTGTCTTCCTGGTCTATAACCCTCTCATTTCTTCTGTATCTTCATCACTTAATTAGTCCGTCTGTCAGCCAATCCATCTTTCTCTCTTTTCTTTCCCCTCATTTTCCACCTCAGAAAGAAACCTCTAACTGATCGAGGCAAACGACTCCTAGATAATTATCTTCTAAAAGGAATATAATGCGTTTTTTATGTTTCCACCAAATGACATGCTCTCCGTTCCTCCTCCTACTCTCATCCAGAAAGCAGTGACTTGCCTGCCTTCACATCTTAAATGAAAGTAAACTTTATTCTTTAGCTCTGGCTCCTAACAGCCATAACTTATAGCAATAAAGGTTAATGTATTGAGTGGAAAGGAAGTAAATTTAAGGTAATAATGAGAATGATTCTTTATCATTCCTGACAGATCTTGAGCTCTGTGTAGGCAGTAATTAAAGAAGAGTTTCAGAGACCATAAAGACATAAATAAGATTTCTAGTAAAAATCTTTATTGTAGTTAGGACTTTTTTTTATTGTAGTCTGGGCTGAGTTGAGAATACCCTCATAGACTTTGTTAAGCTTTTTCACCCAGAGGGGAAAGAGGCAGTACAAGAGTGGGTTCCCTGTCAATGGGCAGGTCTGCCCTCCAGCAGGCATGGAAATATGGAGAGGGTGTAGAGAGCTACCAAAGCTCTTTAAAGTTTGACCAGGGACATCCCTAGTGGACCGTTGGTTAAGACTTCACCTTCCAATGCAGGTGGTGTTTGACCCCTGGTCAGGCAGCTAAGATCCCACCTGCCTTGTGGCTAAAAAAACCAAGCCAAAACCAAAACAGTATCATAACAAACTCAATAAAGACTTTAAAAATGGTCCACATCAAAAAAAAAATTTAAGGAAATGAAATTAAAAAATAAAGTTTGGCCAGAATTGATCCCTGAAAAAAGCCATAGACACCAGGACCACCTGGGCCGGTTCAAGGTGAAAGCATGTCAGTCTAGCAGAAAAATAACTCAGTTGCCAGCACCCAACATGCCTTGACTTGTTTGTTTTTAGAAATATGATTGACATATAATGTTATATTAGTTTCAAGTGCATAACATAATGATTCAGTATTTGTATATACTGTGAAATAATAACCACAGTAAGTCTAGTTAACAACCACTACCACACATAAACTAATTTTTTTTTCTTGTGATGAGAACTTTTAAGATCTATTCTCTTTGCAACTTGCAAATTTGCAATTCAGTATTATTAACTATAGTTATCAAACTGTACATTACATCCCCATGACTTATTTATTTTATAACTAGGTATTTGTATCTTTTGACCATTTCATCCATTTTACCCACCCCACCCCCCACCTCTGGCAACCACTAATCTATTCTCTGTATCTATGTTCAGTTTTTCTGTTTTGTTTTTAGATTCTACATATAAATGACATCATATGGTATTTGTCTTTGCCTGGCTTATTTTACTTAGCATAATCCTCTCAAGGTTCATCCATATTGTCACAAATGCAAGATTTCTTCTTTATTGTGGCTGAATTATATATGTTGAATATATATGCAGCATATATAATCACATTTTCTTTATCCATTCACCCAATGATGAACACTTAAGTTGCTTCCATGTCTTGGTCATTGTAAATAATGCTTCAATGAACATTGAGGAGGGATATATATATTTTAATTAATGTGTTTGCTTCCTTTGAATAAATACCTAGAAGTGAAACTACTGGATCATATGATAATTATATTTTTAATTTTTTGAGGAGCTTCCATACTATTTTCCATAGTGCCTACAACAATTTATATTCCCACCAGTAGTGCATAAGGGTTCTCTTTTCTTCACATTCCCACTAACATTTGTTATCACCTGTCTTTTGAATAATAAGGATTCTAACACACATGAAGTGATATCTTATTGTGGTTTCAATTTGTGTGTCCCTAATGATTTGTGATACTGAGCCCCTTTACATGTACCTGTTGGCCATCTTAATGTCTTCTTTGGGAAAATGTGTATTCAGATTTTCTGCTCATTTTTTAATTGGATCATTTGGGGGGTTTGCTATTGAGTTTTATGGCTTTTTTATAAATTTTATATATTAACTCCTATCAGCTATATGATTTGCAAATATTTTCTTCCATTTGGTAAATTGTTTTCATTGTATTGATGGTTTCCTTTGCTGTGCAAAAGCTTTTTAGTTTGACATAACCCCTGTTTATTTTTGCTTTCGTTGCATTTGTTTTTGGTGTCAAATTAAAATAATCATCACCAGTACTGATATAGAGGAGCTTACTGCCTGTGTTTATCTAGAATTTTTATGGTTTTGGATCTCATGTTCCAACCCTTTAATCCATTTTGAGTTGATTCTTATGCAAGGTTTAAGATATTGGTCCAGTTTTATTCTCTTGCATGTAGCTATCCATGCCTTAACCTGTCAGTCAATGTGGGAGGAACATCTTTCATTATGGTATGAAAGCTGGAGATGGTGACGTGTTTTATTAAGAATAAGGAACCATGCTAAGACCTACCAACTCAGTGGGCATAGAAAGGTGGGAAGGACTTGAAGAGAAGAGAACTAGAAAAATAATGGCCTCAGTAGGCTGTGGTTTCCTTGGCCAGCTTCATTTAACCCACCTTGCTGACCCAGAGTATAGCGAGTCCCCAGAAACAGGTTAGATCTGGCAAACGAAACTATGAAGGAACCCAGGATATAGCATTTAAGGCATTTTTTGTTGCTCCTCACTATTTCTCTCTGTTTCTCCCTCTCTCTCTCCCCCCACCTCCTTCTCCAACCTCTCTTCAGTGCTACTGAGCCCGCATGGTATAGAAGACAGTGGCTCCTCAACTCTGGTATTATTATTTCACAAGTAAAAACACAGGCAAATATGACTCTATACAAATCTCTAAATTCCAAGTCCAGATTCCTTGGAGATAGAAAGTGATTGACTCAAACTGAATCAAGGACCAGCCGGTGCACTATGGCTAGAGAATCACAGTCACACACAGTCGCCAGCTCACCCTTCTGCATCAGGAAGCCAATGTGAGTGAAGACCCAACAAAATGAAATGAAATAGAAGGAACTATTCTTGGGTCAAGTGAAATGAGGTCAAGGTGACAATGCTGGACATAGGAAAAGTAAACAGGAAGTAATTAAAGGAAGGTAATGTCAGGACCATGCTCCACTCACCGTTAGGCCAATGGAGACTCTTCCATCACTCAGTCCATATTCATTTATGGAATGAATAGATTCCATCAACGCTTCCTTAAAGCATTCTATTTTTAATTTAGGTAAGAATGTTACTAAGCACAGTCCATGCACCAATTTTATGACCCCCAACTACAATGCTGTAAAAGTAAATCATGCTTAAATTAATAAATCTTTTCTCTCTGTAACCTCTGTATTGAGTTTATCAACCTTCCTATAACTGAAATAATGAATGCAAAAATATTTCTCCTCACATAAAGCAGACTGCCAACTGACACTCTCTGCAGCATCCACCTCCACCCAGTTGCACAAATAAATTCTACTGTCACTTTTATAGCACCTCTTGTATAAATCTGGATATTTTATTATTTGAGATTTTGCATTGACAAATTTTCAAAATTAGCTCATTTTATGTTTCTACAAATCATCACGCTGGGGTAATGAAGAATGAGTGTTCATGACAGGGAATGACTTAGCAGATGCCTCAGGGAACATCAGTCATTTCTTTGTCCTCTTCCTGACTGCCTTAGCTCCCTCCTCCACTCAGTTTCCTTCCTGAAGGGTGGTAAAAGAATTAGATTAAGTTTCTAGAATAAAGGTTGCAAATAGGTTACCTCTCGTGAGCTCACTCTAGTTAACAGTGTTGCCCAGGCTCTGTGTTGAGAAGAATTCTGAGGTCTGGTCTGGGCTCAGCTGGAGACAGTACTTGACGATGACTGCCATGGCTGTGGGAAGGAAGAGTATCAGCACACATGCCAGATATTTCCTATTCCTGCGTCTTTCAAAAGAGACAAGGGGCCAATAAAAGTTCCTAAGCCAAAATAGAGATCAAATTTCATGGAGCCTGGTATCTGGGAGAATGCTGTTGCTACTATGCTGGCTTTAAATTATGTGGAATATGGTTCAACATTGATATTCTTGAGAGAGATCATTAGAGGATTTTTCAAACCCACCATCTCAGAACTAATGATAGTATTTATTAAACATACAATGGGACTTCCCTGATGTTCCAGTGGTTAAGACTCTGTGCTTCCACTGGAGGGAGTGCATGTCTGATCCCTGGTCAGGAAACTAAGATCTCACAAGCTACTCCGTGTAGCCGAAAAACAAACACAAAGCATATAGTATGAGCCAAGCATTATTCTGCATGCTTTACATGTGTTTTTCTTTATAATTTTCACACTCGTATGAAGTAGGCACTATTATCTCTCTGTTTCAGAAGAGGAAACAGATGTAGAGAAGTGAAGTAATATGCCCCTGATTACAGACTTAGGGAGGGTGTGTCTGGCAATCCATGTCAGGGAGTCTGAGTTCAGTGCTCTTAACCCCTGTGTTGTGTAGACTCCAGAGTGTGGGGAACTAACTTTAGCTGAGGCATGGATGCCAATAGTCAGGTAGGGGCTCTCAGTAGCTGCATAATATACTCCTTCACACCAGCCTCACAGCTAATTTGATTTAATCTTGTCTAGGCACTTTGCAGGCACTGCCTCATCCAAAAGAACCTGTAGCATTGCTATGATTATTCCTAAACATGCCCCTGCAAGGTTGCAAGCAAGTGGCTGAAACTGAGTACTGTAGACAGAAGCTCCAAGAGGCTATAATGCCAACTAACTCTTACCACAACATTTAGAAGATCGGTATCTGGAAGACAACACTAGAGAGACAAGCAGAAAGCACATGTAGGTCACTATTCATTCTCAATGATGAAACCATTCAATAAAAATTCAAAATTGTGGCACCCTAGAGAAAATCTAGATGCAGTGGTAAACTTACCTTGGTTCTTTATGTTCAGATAGCATCAAATTCCACTTCATTACAAGTAAATATTTTATGGAAATCATTTGCCCTTATAATTTACTGTGTATCTCATTTCTTTTCTGCTCAGTTATTTCTGGTTTATTTTAAAGTGTATCCCTTAGGAACACCATTTCAAAGGAGCTGGTTAATCAGGACATTGTTGTTGTCCAGTCACTCAGTTGTGTCTGATTCTCTGAGATCCCATGGACTGCACCTTGCCAGGCTTCCCTCTCCTTCACTATCTCCCAGAGTTTGCTCACATTCATGTCCACTGAGTTGGTGATGCTAACTAATCTCTCATCCTCTGCCAACTCCCTTCTCCTTTTGCCTTTAATCTTTCCCAACATCAGGGTCTTTTCCAAAGAGTTGGCCCTTTGTATCAGGTGGCCAAAGTATTGGAGCTTCAGCGTCAGCATCAGTCCTTCCAATGGATATTCAAGGTTGATTTCCTATAGGATTGATTGTTTTGATCTTCTTGCATACAAGGGACTCCCAAAAGTCCTCTCCAGCACCACAATTCAGAACCATCAATTCTTCAGTGCTCAGCCTTCTTCATGGTCCAGCTCTCACATCTATACAGGACTACTGGAAAAAACCATAGCTTTAACTATACAGATCTTTGTAGGCAAAGTAATGACTCTGCTTTTTATTACACTGTCTAGGTTTGTCATAGCTTTTCTTCCAAGAAGAAAGTGTCTTTTAATTTCATGGCTGTAGTCCCCATCCACAGTGATTTTGGAGCCCAAGAAAATAAAATCTGTCATTGTTTTAACTTTCCCCCTTCTATTTGCCATGAAGTGATGGAAACAGATGCCATGATCTTAGTTTTTTTAATGCTGAGTTTTAAACCAGCTTTTTCACTCTCCTCTTTCACCCTCATCAAGAGGCTCTTTAGTTCCTCTTCAATTTCTGTCATTAGAGTGGTATCATCAGCATATCTGAGGTTGTTGATATTTCTCCTGGCAGTCTTGATTCCAGCTTGTGATTCATCCAGCCAGAATGAATCAGGACATTGGATCTTAATAAAAAGACGAGAGCCTCTTCCTAGTGGGGCAGGGGATGGGATGGGGTGGGGAATCGCCAAAGACACTTATACATGAAGCACTTTATGAGAAAGCAGTTAAGCCTTTTAGAAGCAAATGCTGAGTAGAATCACCTTCTTAAAAGGTGTTTGAGCTAAAAGAGATGGAGCCATTCGAGGACGGCATTTGAGGTTACATTAAAAAAGATAAACACAAACTATAGCCTCTTTCTTTTAGCCCAAGTCCCTAACCATTCCTGAAATTGTATTTAAGAAAATTACAATTCTTAAATATAATAAAAAGGGAGCCCCCATGGATGAGAAACTGTTAGGCATCCTAAAACTATGGAAAGCAAAGGGAATGGATTGGAGAGGAAAACAGCCCAGCTGACTAGTGCAGGAGGTGGGAGCTACACCCAAAGTTTTCCATCCCTGGAAGTGGTGGATGCCGGAAACTGACCCAGGAGCTCTGACCTCACAGACCTTTTTATTGAAATGAAATGCACATAACATAAAATTAACTGTCTTAAAGTGAGCACTTCAGTGATATTTAGAACAATATTGTTTACCTGTTACATGACAAACCTGCTGCCTTACAGTGTGGTTAATAAATTTAAAGAGTACACCCTGATTTAATACGATGGGATTTAACCGTGAGGCTCTTTAAATGGGCAACTTTCCTTGTGTCTGTATGTGTTTATTAATAACACATTAGCTAGAAAAGAATCTGAGAGAGCTGGAAAGAGCTTAGAACTAATGTGGAATTATAATGATACACTGAGAATCAATATAAAATAAAGAGAGTATATTTCTAAAGTGTTGATTAATGTCAAAAGAAGCAAATGCTTTCAACTTGTAAGAACTCAGCTTGCATCCCAACCATAAATGACTTAAGCATAATAAGACTTTCTTATGAAAATAAAAAGTTCAAGGGTAACATTTATCTCTCCATATTGGACTCTAGGGTCCAATGACATCCTTGCATCCTCTTCTCCATGTTGGCCCCTTTATCTTGTCATGACTGGTGAGAGTTCCAGGCAGCATCTGTTTGTTCCAGGCAGCATCTGTTTATTCCAGGAAAAAAGAAACAGCTTATCTCTCTCCTGGTCACCTCAGTCAGTCCTAAGATTAGTTCTCATTGGTTCAGGCTGGTTCCATGTCTATCTCTGCATCCACTTTTTTTGTGGCCAAGAGAATGGAGTGTGCTGATTGGCTCAGGTCTGAGGTCACATGCCCCGCTCTGGAGTTGGAGGTGAGGTCAGCTTCATCCTAAACACATGCACTGAGAGTAGGGCTGCTTGGGATCTCTAGAGGTAAATGGAGGTATCTCTAGAGGTATTCTTTACCAAAAAAATAAAAAATGAAAGTTAGGGAAGAATTTAAAAAAAAAAAAATGAACAAGGGTTCAGTATACCCAGTTCATACATACATGAACTTACTAGGTTACAGTTTGGGTGTAAAGCTGGAACCAAGCAGGATTCTCACACTCACATCTGGGACAGGAGCGTTTGTGCCTTCGGCTGGGTAGAATGTTTGGCCTTGATCTAATACAGTCACCAGGAGATGCTCACTTATAGGACATGCCTCCAGTTGCCGTGGGCATTGTCCACTGAGAATTCCAAGCAAATTCTTTACAGGCTAAACCTATGTATCTACACATACCTGCCTACAGCAGTACCTTGTCATCTAGTGCCATCCCTGAGCAGTTGTTATTGTTTAATCACTAAGTCGTGTCCAACTCTTTTGTGACCCCATGGACTGTAGCCCTATCAGGCTCCTCTGTCCATGGGATATCCCAGGCAAGAATACTGGAGTGGGTTGCCATTTCCTTCTCCAGGGGATCTTTCCAACACAGAGATCAAACCCGTGTCCGCTACATTGGCAGGCAGATTCCTTACTAGTGAGCCACCTGGGAAGCCCATCCTTGAGCTATACAAATGAGCAGTATTGACCTGCCTAGAAAAGTCTAAAGAGGAAATGCAAAATTTTTTTTTTAATGTTCCAAGATAGAGTGAAAAACGAGCATAAATCAGTCTTGCGTTAATTTTCCAAGTGATCTGGGATTTAGCATAAGAGTAATCTAATTCTGTAATTCAGCACAACCAGGAAAAAGAACGTGATCCTGTTTTCGTCTTATTTAAAGTGAATGAGGCTGCCAGTTCCCATTTCAACAGCAGTATTTTAGGAAGCTAAGTTTTGTATGTGAGTCCTGCTACACAGGTGGCTTACTCCAGAGGTATGACTTGGACTTCCAAAACAGGAGAGTGATCTCTTGAGAACAGAGAAGAAACATAGGTGGAGTCAGGAAGATCTCTTGCTTTTGTCTCCCCTCCTTTCCATGTCTTCCTTCTCTTTGTACAGAGTTTTAGTTGTTCTCACAAGTGCTTCATTCAGTATCAGCTCAGTTGACCATCTTCTTCTCCTCAAAGTAGAGCCCATTCCACATACTCCCAGGCCAAAGTCCTTGATGGAAAGAAGAGACTCAGTGCCAAATATCCAGTAAACCACACCATTATAGAAAGACTTAGATGCCCCTGAAGATGGATCAAGAAATCTTTATCTAACACGTAATGGAGTCTTGACACTCAAGATCTCAGGTCTTACCTTGACTACTCTTAGAAGCAGCAACACAGAATTATAAATTCTTTATCTCAAATTCATCCATCCAATTCTGCACAAGCAATATTTGTATCTCCTCACATTTACCCCTATTGCCCTCAATCAAGAAAATGTTCGTTTTATTCTCTTCCATTATTAAAATTCTGGCCCTATTATCTCCTTCTCAATCATAGCACCTCTTTCCAAGATCATTACTTTCTATACTAGTCACCTGTTTCCTGAAACCTTACTGCATTTATCACCAGTACCCATATTAATACCTAATCATACAATTGCTTGTTTTGCTATATGTTTCTTATGCTCTCACCTGTTTAGAGTCTAAATTGCACACTCCTAAAGGACTGGATCCATTGTGTAGTATTCCAACTCCACCCCACCCCACACTGACACCTGGTTCCTACTATTCCCATTGCTAGAATGACCCCAATTCTTCTCTCAACCCCACAACGGTTCTCAAGTTGTCATATTCCTCCAAACATCAATTTCTGGATCCATTTGTTCAATAACCCCCAAACTTCAGAGTCATCAAGCAGGCTTGTGAAAAGGGAGACTTCTGGCCCCCACACCCAAGATATTGTATTTCAGTAGATCCTTTATAGACTCAGCAATCTGCCTTTGTAAAAACTGGCCCATGTGATTCTAAAGCAGGTGAGCCAAGGACCAAATTCTGGGAAAGGCTTCCAGCGAAGCTTCCTACTTCCATCCAGGGGCTCCTCAGACATCAGGAAGCATTATCTCAAAGAATGAGTTCTGCCACGCCTGATACTTCTGCCTCTGGGGGTGGTTTATTGGCCTAAGTTTCTGGCACTGATAGAACTTTCAGTTCGATGATTCAACAGAAGTAAAGCCACAATTTCGGTAGCCAAATTGTACAAGGCTCTCAGCAGCATGTAAAAGGAAATCAGCTGGAGTCCCATAGCCATTGATTTATCTAGTAAAGCGTGAAATGTGATTAACTTCTTTCTGTTGGGGCAGGATGCTGAGAAGTTCAGTGGTTCATCACGGGCTCATCAGCAGCCCCATGACGCAATCCTCATCCACATAAGTGTCCACATAAGACCTTCAGTTTGTGACACTCCAGGAACTGGCGACAGACAAGGCACATGAACCCAGGGAGCATGTGGCAATGTAATACAACGGGAAGAGCCTCAAACTCAATGTCTGAATGACTAGATTCTTTCTCCTAGTCTGCAAGGAATATCAATAGCTAACATGTGTTAACGTGAGTGTGTGCGTGTGTGTGTGTGCTAAGTCTCTTCAGTCATGTCCAATTCTTTGCAACACTATGGACTGTAGCCCACCAGGCTCCTCTGTCATGGAATTCTCCAGACAAGAGTACTGGAGTGGATTGCCACGCCCTCCTCCAGGGGACCTTCTGACCCAGGAATCAAATCCACATCTCTTATGTCTTCTGCAATGACAGATTGACAGGAGGGTTTTTTTTTTGTTTTTTTTTTAACTACTAGGGCCACCTGGGAATACCACCCTTTGTTAAGTATGCTGCCAAAAATTGTCTTACTTTTTCTCAGTTACTCTGATCTGGGCTTCTCTGCTGGCTCAGATGGTAAAGAGTCTGCCTGCGGTGTGGGAGACCAGGGTTTGATCCCTGGGTCAGGATTATCCCCTGGAGAAGGAAATAGCAACCCACTCCAGTATTCTTGCCTGGAAAATCCCATGGGTGGAGGAGCCTGGCAGGCTACAGTCCATGGGGTCACAAAGAGTCAGACACGACTGAGCCACTTCACTTTCACTTTTCTTTCACTTTCTGATCAACAATGCTATGAGGTAGATGCTGCCAGTATCAACCTCTAAAGAAATCAAGTCTCATGTTTCTTGCCCATTAAGTGACAGAATTGAGATTTTGAAGCCAAGGAGTTTTATTCCAGAGATCCAGAAAGTACCTCACTACTTTTTTTTTTTTTTTGCTTCTTTTCTATTACTTCGCCTTAAGTCTTTTCCAGAGAAATCCTGTGGAAAGCCCTTGCCCAAGGCATGTTAGGAATGCAGGCTTCCCTTCTAAGGGAAGCAACTAAGATGTATAAGTAGGATTACACCAGCTCTGTTTATTACATAGGATTAATTTAAGGGTTCGAGTGAAAAGGTAGAGATGCAAGTGCTTATAAAGTATGTGTTTCTAGGCCAATGGTATCATGGAAAATACAAATATCTATAGAGGAAACTCTGACAATGTGAAGAATATGAGCCTATCTAATGGGTACCAGGCACCTTGGAGATCAATCCCATTGTTGCCAGGTAGCAAAGCAAGATTTCCAGTGTTCTAATGGAAGCCCTAAATCCATATATTTATTTGAATACTTTTGACTCTTAAAATGCTGGTCCATTTAATAAAAAGCCTTTGCAGATCAATGAAATAGGTCTGGAAGACCCTGGCTTGAGACATATTAATATTAAATAAAAAGTCTTATTGTTGAAACAATGCCTTGTGTGAGGAGATAAAAGCTAGAAATAAATATATATCTCAAATCATAATGTTCTACCCTAAAATGAATGTTATATATCAATTATACCTCAATAAAAATACTTTAATGTATTTTTTATAATAATAGTTTAACTTAAAAAACCTTTATGTAGTGACAAAATATTTTTACATAAATAACAGTTCAGTTTCTCAAATAGCAAATAAGGGGAATTAGGAAGTGAAAAAAAACCAGGTACCTTATTGCATGAGTTAACTACTATAGGTTACCCATGTTCTTCAGAAATCCAGACCAAGTAGAAAAGAGGATTTCTCTGGAAAGGACATAAGGCAGAGTAATAGAAAAGAAACAAAAAATGATGGGGGAAAAAACCCTGAATTTTGAGAGCTAAATTGCACACTGATAGCACAAAATCTGGCTTCATATAAACTTTCTTGACAAATAGTTACACCAAGAGTTTCCAAGTGATTCTGAACAATTAGAAATGAGGGCCATTAAAACTATTTGGGTGTAAAAGCAAAATATTGGCTTAAAAATTCTGATGAAATATTTGGTGGCTGTGTGTATTTTAAAAGTTTAGTTCCTCAAGTAAATTCTCTGATTGATGATCAAGTTTAGGGATTTTGAAAAAAAGAAGCAAGAAAACAACCTTCTCAGCAAGAGAAACAAGGCTTCAAAACTGCAGATACTTCCTCCAGGTTAAACAACATATTCTTAAAGCTTGGAGATAGTGATCTTTCTAGAAAGAGCAATGTGTCCAAACCAGTGAGGGCTGTTCTGAAATCCTAAGTGGGAAAATGAAAACTTAGAAATGGTTCTCACTTTCCTTATTTGTCAGTCTTAGAAAGGCAGCAAATTTTGCTGCAAATGTACATACTAATTAGAGATGTTATTAACAGAAGATACTAGATATGAAATATATGGGAACTTGCCACACAATCTTTGCAATGTTTTTCTCTTAGTCTAAAGTTACTCAAACTTCTGAACAGTTGCACTCATCTCACACGTTAGCAAAGTAATGCTCAAAATTCTCCAAGCCAGGCTTCAACAGAACATGAACTGTGAACTTCCAGATGTTCAAGCTGGATTTAGAAAAGGCAGAGAAATCAGAGGTCAAATTGCCAACATCCGCTGGATCCTCGAAAAAGCAATAGAGTTCCAGAAAACGTCTACTTCTGCTTTATTGACTATGCCAAAGCCTTTGACTGTGTGCATCACAACAAACTGTGGAAAATTCTTCAAGAGATGGGAATACCAGACCACCTGACCTGCCTCCTGAGAAATCTGCATGCAGGTCAAGAAGCAACAGTTAGAGCTGGACATGGAACAACAGACTGATTCCAAATTGGGAAAGGAGTACATCAAGGCTGTATATTGTTACCCTGCTTATTTAACTTATATGCAAAGTACATCATGAGAAATGCTGGACTGGATGAAGCACAAGCTGGAATCAAGATTGCTGGGAGAAATATCAGTAACCTCAGTTATGCAGCTGACACCACCCTAATGGCAGAAAGTGAAGAAGAACTAAAGAGCTTCTTGATGAAAATGAAAAAGTTGGCTTAAAACTAAACATTCAGAAAACTAAGATCATGGCATCCAGTCCCATCACTTCATGGCAAATATATGGAGAAGCAATGGAAACACCAGTAGACTTTATTTTGGGGGGCTCCAAAATCAATACAGATGGTGGCTGCAGCCATGAAATTAAAATATGCTTGCTTCTTAGAAAGAAATGCTATGAAAAACCTAGACAGCATATTAAAAACCATAGACATTACTTTGCCAACAAAGGTCTGTCTAGTCAAAGCTTTGGTTCTTCCAGTAGTCATGTATGGATGTGAGAGTTGGACTATAAAGAAAACTGAGCACCAAAGAATTGATGTTTTTGGACTGTGGTGTTAGAGAAGACTCTTGAGAGTCCCTTGGACAGCAAGGAGATACAATTAGTCCATCCTAAAGAAATCAGTCCTGAATATTCATTGGAAGGACTGATGCTGAAGCTGAAACTCCAATCCTTTGGCCATCTGATGTGAAGAACTGACTCATTTGAAAAGACCCTGATGCTGGGAATGATTGAATGTGAGAGGTGAAGGGATCAACAGAGGATGAGATGGTTGGATGGTATCACTGACTCAATGGACATGAGTTTGGGTAAGCTCCGGGAGTCGGTGATGAACACGGAAGCCTGGCGTACTGCAGTCCATGGGGTCGCAAAGAGTCAGACGCGACTGAGTGACTGAATTGAACTGAACTGAAAGCTGTCCTAAAAAACAAAGAATACTTTGTTAACATTTAAGCACCCTTGATTTCATAAGAATGCAGGTGATTATCTTCTGAAAAGCTGGAGAGAATAGGGGGAATGATAGTGCCACCTCTGACCCAGTCAGGTTTCATCTGTAAGAAAAGTCCCGTAGATCTGTAGTGAAGGTGAAAGTCTTGGTCGCTTAGTCATGTCCGACTCTTTGGGACTCCATGGACTGTAACCCGCCAGGGTCCTCTGTTCATGGAATTCTCCAGGCAGGAATACTGGAGTGGGTTGCCATTTCCTTCTCCAGGGGATCTTCCCAACCCAAGGATCAAACCCCAGGTCTTACAGGCAGATTCTTCACTGTCTGAGCCACCCAGGAAGCCCCATAGATCTATAAGCATTATTTTACTCACAGGCCTTTGTGATGTGAGGCTAATGTGTAGTCCGGGAATTGTTGCCTTTCAGTTCCTCCCAGGGAGTCAGTCTTTTATAGCTGCTGTTTCACCTGTGATGGCTCTTGACAGAGGTGAAATTGGTGACCACGGCAAACACAATCCAAAGCAGCCCTGAAGCCAGGAAAGGCCTTCCACTCGCCCACGGGTGTGTTCTCAGAGTCTTCTCAAGATTTATTTTCTCTATTTCACTGCCATTCCCTGGAAATGATAGAGGATGTTGCTCATCAGAGACTGCACAACCTTCAGATCAGGCCACTGTCTGGAAAGACAGGGGGCTTCTGCTAGCAGAGTGAGAGAGGAGGAGGCCAGGGATGTCAGAGCAGCTGTCACGGCCCCGCCTCCTGCTGCTGAGTCAAAAGATCATTCTATTGCATTTCCAAGGAAAGATTGGTTTCAGTTAATACTATAATTTTTAAATAGCAGATTTTAGCTTGACTACTTTATTATGATTCACTCCCGTTTAATTATGTCTCATGTTTTATTTAGGACCACCAGTGCTGGGTGGGGCCAGGAAGGGATACAGGGCACAGGGAGTTTTAGTGGTCCAGAAACCTGACTTCGTCCTGGATTCAGTTAACTCCTGTGAGCCCCGAGCCACTGCACCCAGTAATGAATAAACCATCTCTGTCAGGAAATGAGAGGCAAGTCCATGTTCTATGATCACTGTCTGGGGTTGTCTCTCCTAAAACATGGAGCATTTGGGTCCACTGTCTTATCACCAGCTTTATACCAACTTGACCTTCTTGTGCAGTAGTCTGACTTGACTTGTATCTGGATCAGCTTGGGCTGCCATAATAAAATAACACATACTGTGTGACTTAAACTGCAGATCTTTATTTTCTCACACTCCTGGAGGCTGTGCCATCAGTGTTCGTACTGGTGAGGTCTCTCTTTTTGACTTGAAGATGGCCACCTTCTTACTGTATTCTCACATAGCCTGTTCTCTGATCCTGCATGGGGAGAAAGAGAGAGACCTCTGGTGTCCCTTCCTCCTCGAAGGACACCAGTCCTATTGGATTCAAATCCCACTCTTAAGACCACAGTTAACGTTAGTCACCTCCTTATAGACCTTATCTCCAAATATAGTAACATTAGGGATTAGAGCTTCAACATATGAATTTTAGAAGGACACAATTTAGTCCATAATAATGTAAAAACATAGCACAAATAATTTAAATAAAGCAGTAGAAAAACCATGAGCATTGGAGAGAAAAAAAGCTAAATTTGGAATTAGGGTTACTAAGAGGGGTCACAAAAAATAAGAGAAGAAGTCATTTGGCTTCTCTAATTTGTTTCTTAATATAAAAAAAATGAGCATAAAAACAATGCCTATAAATCAGAGTTGTCATAAAGCTAAAAATGTGACAAAGCATGTGAAAATGCATTATAATGGTTAGTAGCCTCCAATTATATTAAATTATGGGCCCACTGGTTCTGGAAGTGAGTGCAGCAAAAGTGAAGGCTTCAAAACAAGGAGGCAGCAGACTCCAGTAGGGCCTCAGTCCATGAGCAGCCAGGGCAAGCTTGGGGCATCCCAGCGTGACCAGCCATGCACTTCCTGTATCTCTGCAGCCCCCAAAAGATCACAGACTGTTTCCTCTAGTCAAACAAGTTCTCAATACAAAGCTCAGTCAGGTAAAATTTACACACCAGGGCATTTACTACTGTTGATGGAAGGAATTTTGGAAATTAGATTGAGGTAATTGAGTGCTGTCAATTGCCTGGGCCCAAGCCTCTCATAACTGATACCTCCATTTAAAGGACTGATCAATGAATGGACCTGATCTCCCAGGACAGGACTTTTACCTTGAACAAATAAATTTTATTAACAAAGGACAGAATTTCTTTGATCCGTGTGTTAAGTTGCTTCTGTTGTGCCTGACTGTTTGCAACCATGTGGATTGTAGTCTGCCAGGCTCTTCTGTCCACGGGATTCTCCAGGCAAGAATACTAGAGTGTGTTGCCATGCCCTCCTCCAGAGGATCTTCCTGACCCAGGGATCAAACCCGAGTCTCTTACATTGGCAGGCGGGTTCTTTGCCACTAGCGCCACCTGGGATCCATGCAAGTCCTTTATCTCCAAGGCCATGCATCAATCCAAGGCAAGGCAGGTGCAGGTCCTACCCCCAGGCCTTCTGGTTTACAGCTGTTTAGTGTATCTAGTAAATATTGGGTTAGCCAAAAATTTCCTTCAAGTGTTTCTGAAAGGTAAGATGTTACAGTAAACACCCAAACGAACTTTTTGGCCAACCCAATAGTATTGAGCATCGCTGTGATGGGTTCCAAGAATACAGCAAGAACATAGGTAGATACTGTTCCTGTCATCATGGAGCTCATACTCTTGGAAGAGACAGATATTAATCAAGTAGTTATACACATTTTTAATGAAATATTTACTTTCAAAGGTAAATGGTCTCATGGGACTTTGAGGTGGGAGACTCTGACTACATAATTGACTTGTGAGGATGAGTACCAGTTAACTAAGAAATCATTAGGAGAGAGAAAGAAAAGTGAGTCAGGTAGAAGTGCCAGGGGGGTCATGGCAGGTGTGAGGGGTGTTAGCCGAGTGGTGTGGTTGGTGTGCTTAAAGCAAAGAAAGAGGGTGGCTTGAAGCAAAGAAAGAGGGTGGTGTGAGATAAGGCTGGAGGAACAGGCCATAGAAAAACTACAGAGACCCTTATAAGTCATGTTATAGATTTCTATTTTATCCTAGAAGCAAAGAGAAACCATGAACATGTTTTAATCTGGGGGAAAAAAAGATGATGTAGTAAGATTTGCTTTCTTGGATGGATCCCTTTGGTTGTGATATGGAACACTGTTTACTGGGGAAACATAGATTAGTGAGACCCCTATTAGGAAGCTCTGGTAGCTGTTCTGGCCAGAGACCACAGTAGCCTGGACCAGGTGCCACTGTGGAGATTCATTCTTTCATCAGATGTTTATTGAATGCTTCTGTATGCCATTCCTGTGCCAGGGCTAGAGACTATTTGAATAGTTAAAAGGTTAGAAAAAGACATGCTGATGACCTGTATGTGGAATGCAAGGAGAGAGAGCTGTTGAAAATAACGTCTAAGTCTTTGACTCATCAGATACAGAACAGATAGTGGAGCTGGAGGGGGGCTATGTTTAGGGAAGACGAGTGAACACTTGGACCTGGACATTTTGGGTTTGCAGTACCTTTGAGAGGACTTAGGGAGATATTGGGAGGGACAGCAGATTAAGAGTCCACAGCACAGAGGGGAGGTGTGTGAGTCGCTGCTTAAGGATGGGAGAGGAAGCCACAGGTGCAGTGAGATCCTTCAGGGCCAGTGCAAAGTGTGAGTGAAAAAGAGCACCTAGGGCTGGCCCTCAAAGGGCAACTAGCTCTTTACAGCTGAGATGAGAGGAAGATGAAACCTGGAAGGGAGTCCAAAAAAAGAATAAGAAGAGAAATAAAAGAATAATGTAGGGCAGTGTAAGTCATGAAAAGCAAGAGCAGCAGGAATTGGTCAATAGTGGAAAATTCCACTGATGGGTCAACTGAGAAGAAGACTGAAAAATATTCATTTGATCTGTAACATGGAGATCATTGATTACATTTGTGAGAACAGTTAGTGTGAAGGGACAGTCACCAAATGGGAGCCAGAAGAGAAGTGAAGAAGAGGTGAGAATATAGAGAAAATTCTCTACAGACCTTTGGCTCTGAAGCAGCTGAGGTGGGGGGAAGAGAGAAGACACAAGTGGGTAACTGGATGATATTCCTACAATGCACTGTTCTGCTTTGCCTCTGACGGTCTAAGATTTCTACCTCTATATTCCCTGTTTCACAAAAAGCACGTACACTTGGACCTCAAATGTCAGAGGGGAATCCCTAGGGCTCAGCTCAGAGCATCCACTCTGGCTCTAAATATAGGTGAACACACTGCATTTGTCAAATCATCCCACGAAACAAGGCCCCAGGAAAGCCATGGCCCACAGTCAGGAAGCTATTTGGAAGGGTTCCAAGCGTGAGAAGAAAACATTTGACAGCCTATATCTGTATTAAGAAAATTGCTGCTCTGGGTAAGGTTTCAGTAGGAGCAAGTGTTTCTGCTAACGCAGTACATTCGCCAGTAACAAATCCAGTGTTTGACACGGCAAGCAATGGTGACAGATCTGTGTTCCTAAATACTCCATTTCATTAACTGAAGCTGTCTCCTTCCTTAAGCGTTAACTCACTGAATTCTGCCACTCAGATAAACTGCCTGAAGCAGACAGGTACTCCTTGTGATCTCACAAAGAGTACTTCTCCACAGCTCCTTTTTGTTTTAATGCATGAGCTTTAAGGTGGTAAAAAGTTGCAAACTGTCATTTGTCACCTTTTGGTGGCAATAATTTAGCATCTAATGAGCAAAACTTGCAACTCCTGCCCCAGGCAGTGCAAAAGCTCAGGAACTCCTGCTGGGGGTACAAATGGGAGACTTTACAAAGAAAATAAATGTGGCTCAGACATGGAAATCAGGCTGAGAAAACAAGTGCTTGAGTATGTCTGGGGAGCAAATACAGGAAAGAAACTTTAAAGGCGGGTCACTGATGCATTTTAAACTTAAAAGGGGCAGCTAATGCCACAGGAGTGATAAAAATAAAGTAATAATCATAATATTGATATAGCCCTCATTTATCAAGTGCCACATACTGTGTCCCTTGCACTGTGACAAGGGCTTTGCCAGATGATCTCTTTGGGTCATTACAGTAATCTCATAAACTGTTCAAAGAATCCAACAGCTCTGAACTTCAATTTAGAAATCCTCAAAACAGAAATTATAATGATGACAGGTCAAAGCTAACAAGTTTTAGAGATAGATTTTGAACTCAGGTGCATCTGACTCAGGAGAACAAAGCTTTTAAACATCGTGTCAGGGACCAGACAAGAAATAAAAGAGATCTGGAATTTTTACTACAGTGCGTGCATGCTAAGTCACTTCAGTCGTGTCCAACTCTGTACAACCCTATGGACTGTAGCCCGCCAGGCTCCTCTGTCCATGGGATTCTCCAGACGAGGGTACTGGAGTGGGTTGCCATGCCCTCCCCCAGTGAATCTTCCCCACCCAGGGATCAAACCACATCTCCTGTGGCCCCTGCAATGCAGACAGATTCTCTGTCACTGAGCCACCACGGAAGCCAGTTTTTATCACACCTGGCTACAAATGAACTGTGTGGCTCAGGATCAGAAAAGGACAATAATTTTTTCTGAGTTTCACATCTACAAAATGAAGTTTTGTTTTTCTATGAAAAAAATGCCACTGGAATTTTTATGAGGATTACATTGAATCTACAGATTTCTTTGGTTGATGTGAACATTTTAATAATATTAACTCTTTGAATGAGCACAAAATGTCTTTCCTTTTCTGTCTTGTTTCTTTCATCACTATCTAATAGTTTTCAGTGTACAAGTCTTTCAAGTCCTTGTTAAATTTATCCCTACATATTTTATTCTTTTTGATGGAATTGTAAATGAGACTGTTTTCTTAATTTCTCTTTCTGATAGGGCATAATAAGTGACCAAAAAAATGCAACAGATTTTTTTATATGGATATTGTATCCTACAACTTCACTGAATTCATTTATTAGTCCTAACATTTCTCTTTTTTCCTAATTGCTCTGGCTAGTGTTTTCAGTACTGAGTCAAATAAAAGTAATGAGTGCATGCACCTTTGTCTTGTCCTGATCTTAGAGGAAGGGCTTTCAGCTTTTCACCGTTGAGTATGATGTTAACTTGACTTTATTGTCTGTATTGTCTTGAGGTACATTCCCTCTATACCCACTTTACCCACTTCGTTAATCCTCTGGCTGCTTTTAAGATTTTTCTCTTTGTCATTGGTTTTGAGAAATGTGATTATAATGTGGCATGGTATTGTTTTCTTCATATCATTTGCACTTGGGATTTACTGAACTTGTATCTGTTGATATACAGTTTTATCAAATCTGGAAAAAATTAGTCATTATTTCTGCAAATATTTTTTGTCCATTTCTCCCCTTATTTCAAAGAATCCAATTACATGTATTTTCCACCACTTGAAGTTATCACACAGCTCACTCATGCTCTTTTTATTTGCTTTAAAATGCTTCTCTGTATTTTATTTTGGATACTTTCCTATGTCTTCCAGTTTACAAATCATTATTTCTGAGGTACACAAGTCACTGTTAACTTGCCCAATGTATTTTTCATCTCAGATATTGTAGTTTTCATCTCTAGAAATTTGATTTAGATCTTTTTACATCTTTTCCATCATGACATAACATGATTAATCTTTTCTCTGGCTTCTTGTAGAGTACAGTTACAATAACTGTTTTAATGATCTTGACTGCTAATTCCTTCATCTAGTCATTTCTAAGTTGGTTTTGATAGATTGGATTTTATCCTCACTCTGAGTTTTATTTTCCGACTTCTTCGTATATCTAGTAGTGTTTGGCTGCATGCTGACCTTATGAATTTTACCTTCCTTGGTGCCAGATAGTTTTATATTCCTAGAAATATTCCTGAGCTTTGTTCTGAGATAACAGTTACATTACTTGGAATCCGTTTGAGCCTTTTGAATCTTGCTATTAATCTTTGTTAGATACAACCAAGGCAATGTTTAATCTGGGACTCATTTTGTTCTGTTACTAGGGCAAAACTCCTGAGTACACTAACCATTGCCCTATAAATTATAATGTTTTTCCATTTGGCTGATAAGAGTGAAAACTATTCCTGGCTCTGCATGAGCTCTGGACAGTATTACCTCTAATCTTTTTGAATACTTTTTGCCCTTGTCTCTAGTAGTTTGTTTACACACATGCTGATTGGGGCTCAGGTGAAGAAGCCAGGGGTCTCTAGAGTTCCCTGCAGAACTCTAGAATTCCTGGAATTCCTTCTGTGGAATTCCTTCTCTGTGAAGCTCTCTCTAACCTAGCTCTCTGCTCGGTGAACTCTAGTCACCTTGGCCCTCCTGACTTCTCAACTCTGTCTTCTAAATTCAGGCCACATTGCCCCATCTAGGGGTCTCCTCTGCCTACAATGCCTGGAAACTCTCTCCAGGCAGTAACCTGGGACAATCACGGGACTCATCTCACTTGTTTCCTGTCTCTCAGGGATCATTCTTCTTCACTGTCCAGTGTCCAGTGTCTTGAAAACTACTGCCTTAAATATTGTACTCAGTCTTTTTGTTCTTCTAAATCCAGTCCCTGTTATTCTATCCAAGCTGAAAATGACTACTTTTAATATAGCATAGTTAGTAACAGCTGTATTATAGTAGAGCAAAATATGAGTGGTGGAATTCTTAACACGTTTTTGTAATTCCTAAACTTGACATGAAAACGCTGCTTGTATCATATGTATGTGAATATCTGCTCTAAGTCAGCCACTGTGGTAGACAAAATATGTTATATTGTACTTTAAAAATCCATTATCATAAATTTGTAGAGTATTCAATACATACTCTCATTTCCCTGACTTCTTTCTGTCCGTGTAATTATTTCAAGATCTGTCTATGTTAGTGTATCATAGTTCATTCCTTTATATTGTTAAGGAGCTTTCCACTGTATGGATATACCACAGATTGTTAATCCATTCATCTGTTAAGGAACATTTGAGTTCCAGTATTTGGCTACTGCAAATAAAGCTGTGATGAACATTCAAAAAAAATAAAAATAAAAAAATTAAAATGACAGCTTTAAATAATAAAAAGTAAAGTACAAAAAATATATGACACCCAGTTAGTGAATGGCAGAGAAATGATGGAGTAAACTCAGACCTATATAACTTCAAATCTTGCCACCCTTTCAGAAAGACATGCTACCACCAATGTGTTCATTTGATGAGCTGGTTGAAATGATTATAATGTGTCCAATCTGTGGCAGACTTTGTGATAACAGAGATGATACAAAAGAGGGCATTGTTCTGGCGCTCAAGTAGCTTATAGGCTGCTATAGAATGGGACACAAATGTGAAATAACTGGAGAAAAAGGAGTTGCTCAACCATGTTCTATACTTCTGAATGAAAGCCAGTAAGGGAAAGACAAAAAAAAAAAAGAAAGAAATTTATAAATTGATACCTTCTCACCCTTTCTCTCCCATCATGATGTGTGCAATTTACTCTCTTCCTTGTTATCTTCTACAGGACTTTTAGGATCAAGCAATTCCTGGCCAAGATGCAAAAGCATAATAACCCATTCTCAGATGAATTCAGATGAAACTAATAATAAAATCAGGTTCCATTCCAAGAAGAGACATTGAAGAAGAACTAAGCTGGACCTATGAGGAATTGCATGTGCAATGGCGTGCATATTTATGCTGTATCAAATTCACTAATGTCTTACCATATCAAGCTGAAAATGTCACCACTATCTGGAAACTTGCATATTTTGTTAGGAAAATGATTTTTCTCTTTCTTTTTATGCTTCTTCACTAGTTTGATTCCATAATAATACATGAAAATGTTTGTTTGGAAAAAAGAAATTGATGTCTTTCATCTGGAATTTTTGGCCTGAAGTTGTGCAACTCTCTGATGAAGAGTATGTCCTCCTCATTAAGACAAATGTCTTCTTTTTTATTAGAAAACTATGTTCACTAAGTCTCATTTGGGGGACCACTCAATGTCTCTGGGAAAAATAACAGTATACAGTAGCCTTGCAAATGGAGCTACCATTGGGTATATCAAAAGGAAAGACTAAAAGGAAGACAGGGACAGGAAGAAACAAGCAAAAGATAGAAGTTCACTCAGCAGATAAATGTTACCATGGATCAAATTTAGAACATTTTAATAAGCATATTGCCTGGAATTTAAAATATAAAAGCAATTGTTCAATAAAACAAAAACTCAAAGCAGAGAGCTAAAAGGGCTCATGGAAGATGAGACCACAGAAAGAGTTGAAATGCTGTCCTCAGGAGGGAAGTAGAGAGAAATAGCGAATCATTATATGAAATGAAGGTCGTGTTGGGAGCAGCACAAAGGAGACTAGACATGGCTGAAAGTTCACTAGAAACATAGGCAATAGACTTAAGGAAAAAACAAGCAAATGTAAATAGAAATCCACAAAAACATTAACAAGATATGGATACAGTTTAAAATGGAAAGATTAAATAAATCCAACATATTTAAAATTAGTGCTCCTAAAGAACAGAGAATAACTAAAATTATTCTTACACGTGTGACATACAAATAATATTTAAATAGATACAGATATGTGTACACAAATTTTTTAGAAACAGAAGAAGCATTGCATATATAGATCAAAAAGTTATCCCATGTCCCTGGAAATTTTGATGCAGAGTGGTCATCACCAAAATGAAATTCAAACAAGTGTCTGCCAAGGTATGAATGGATAAAGAAGATGTGTGATACATATATGTGTGTGTGTGTGTGTGTGTGTACATATACACAATGTAATATTATCCATGAGAAAGAAGGAAATCCTTCCGAGTATGATAACAGGGATGGACCTTGAGGGCATTATGCTAAGTGAGAAGTCAGACATGCTTGTGTGCTAAGTCACTTCAGTCATGTCAGACTGTGCGACCCTATGGACTGTAGCCCACCTGGCTCCCCTGTCCACAGGATTCTCCAGGCAAGAATACTGGAGTGGGTTGCCATGCCCTCCTCCAGGGGATCTTCCCAATCCAGGGATCTAATCCAAGTCTCTTATGTCTCCTGCATTGGCAGGCAGATTCTTTACTGCTAGCACCATCTGAGAAGCCCAAGATGTTAGACAAAGACAAATACGTACTGTGTAATATACCTTCTTTGTGGACTCCTAAAAAGTTGAACTCATAAAAACAGAGTAAGATGGTCATTACCAGAGGCTGGGAGCAGGAGAAACTGGGGAAATGTTGTTTGATGGTTCAAACTTGCAACTAGTAGGTAAATAAGTTCTAGAAATGTAATGCACAGCATAGTGGTTATAGTCAACAATATTATATTAGAAAATTCAAAGTTGCTAAGAGATTATATCTTAATTATTCTCACCACAAAAAGAAATACTACTTATATGATGTGATAGAAGTGCTAGGTAATGCTACCATGGTAATTATACTATGGTTTATAAATGTATCAAATCAACACCTTGTACACCTTAAACTTATATGTCAATTATAAAAAATGAAATTCAAACAAAATACTGGATTTCAAAAGTTAAGAATTCTCTGTGCAACCAGGCAAAATGATTGTATAAATCAACTCATCTCAGACTCTCTTCCCCAGTGAGAGTCAATCTAGAAAACAATAGAACAAAACCTAAAATTCTCCACAGAAATGAATGGGACCAAAACTTTTATTCCCAGCCAAATCAACATTCTAGTCTAAAGACAATAAACATCTCTGAGCATGCAAGAACTCTGGGAATGTAATCTCCATGAGACTTCTAGAAAGTTGACTTTCTAGAAGATTCTCAAGAGCAAAATTCAACCAAGTAAGAGCTGAATAGAGAAACTCTGGCTAAACGTAATCTGATTAAGGAAGGGTGTAAAACTGAAATAAATATGGGGTTATAGTTACGGAACAGAATGTAAATGTTTAATAAGCCCTGACAAAGTGGAAAAGATAGAACAAAGTTGGGATAGGAAAGAGGAGAGAAAAATGGGAAATAGTGTAAACACCTTCACAGCATATAAACCAAGTAACAGAATTCTATATCAAGAACTGTGAAGAATGAGCTTTTACTTTGCATTCAAGCTAACAAGTTACTCTTCCACGGTTCCACTGATGCTTACAGAAAGCCTGAGACTCCTGGGTGGGAGGCAAAGCAACATGAATCTCATGCTCACTTCAGTTCGCCTGTCTCCCAAACTCTATGGGGACAATGCAGAGCAGCCTGAATTGATACTGCATGCAGTGGGTCTACATCACAGTTAAGGAACCCAGGGTTTAGGGAACCCCAATCATTTATAAGGGGTCCACTGGAAAACCTGCCCAAACTTTGCCCCAGAGGGAGACATTATCTTTAGTGTCATGGGCAGCAAATAAATCTTTCCCCTGCCTATAATCATTATAATCAGGAAGTGGATGATAAAGGGGCAAGTTGAGAGGAAGATGAAGTGTACTGATTTCACTGCAGTTCATAATAAGGAGTAAATGGTACTAGCTAAAAATTGTGAGAGTAAATATAAAGAAACAGTCCAGATATACTGGCAGCATAAGAGGAAAGGCATGCAGCATCATTTGTAAAAACAAAAACCCTTATTTAACCTTGACCTTTCAGCTGAAATGTCACTTCTCTACAGAGGCCTCTCCTGAACACCAGACCAAGTTTGCTGTCCTTGGTATCATCTCTCATAGCTGCCAAGGTCACAGCTAGTGAGTGGTGGAGCTGAGATTCAGGCCTAAAATTGTTTATGCTCAAAGTCTGCACTCTTAGTAACTCATCTCTGCAGGCCACTCACTGATGCATCTAATTATATTCCATTCACACCTGATAGCACAGAGTTTTGTCTGGTCCTCTGAGCTTTCATACATACAAGGCTTAATTCTCCAATGCCTTGTAATATTTGAGACATATCTTATGTGTCCTGAGCATGGCCCCCAGGACCCAGCAGAAAACAAACACCCTTTAAAATCATTCAATACATAATATGGAACACAAATGAACATCTGGGGAGCCCAACTAAATGCCTATTGATCACCCTGCTTTGCAGCACACAAGTAGCAGTTTGAAGGAGAAAAGCCAGGATCAACTCTATCTTCTGGTCCTACACACTAGATCATTATCTGTCTCTAATGAATTATGTGTGAAATTCCTGAGGTTATAAGGGGAAGCCGCACACAGTCCTTGAAATAGATTGCAAGGGTGAATAATGAATGCTCTATATTTAATGCATGAGAATGCAACATGCAGAAAATTGAACAAGAGGTCAAACTCCCATTCCTTGCAACAAGAGATCTTCCTGTCTTCCCACCAATAAATGAATCACTGATCATTAAATATTTTAAAACATCTAAACAGGATCCATAAAGCCTGGGTTTCTCTAATCTCTTTGCTTCAAGCCTTCTCCTAACCATGGGCATCATTGCCTAATTAAGTGATGCCATGGATTATTTGCCTTTCTGAGAAGTGGGCACCCCACAGCTCTACTCCATATAAAACTGGCTACCGTGTTGCAATTTGAGGAAAAGTAAATCTCACCATCATGATGATAGAATGTGCAGTTGAAGCCAGAATAGAAATGGCTCTGAGAAAATGGAATCTTTGACAGCATAATTTTAATGCTGTCAAATTATTCAGCTTTTTTCTTAAAAGTCACATAATATTCCACACAGATATTACTTTTGAAATCAAATATCACTTTGGTAAAAGTTAACAATTTAGGAACTTTTACAGATCTTTTATAAAGGGCTCATACAACAAATGCATGAGATGCATAACCAGAGAGCCCTCTCACCCTGTGAGTTTTGTGTGATTGCGTCAGTTGGCATCATTAACATAGGGGATGTAGAGGCTGGGTGAGACTGTAGCATTGTGGGTGTCTTCACTGGGGCTCCAGTTTTTCCACACAGTTGCCCAGTTTACAGCTATGTATAGAGGGAGAGAGGACCAAGTGTACCTTGACACAGTCAGTAAAGCCTTTGTTTTTTTTGAAACCTCAGAGTGATAACTCTGGGCTATATTCCATCTCTCTCCTCCAGTACATCTCTCACTCGTGGGATTATCTCCATGGCAACCAGGAATGCATCCACAACCTTGAGGATATGTTTATCTGCCTTTCTACCTTTCTTAGGGTTAACTTTGTTAACCTAAGTGTGTCAAAACATGATGGTTTCCAGTGCACTTTTGAATTAACTTAGCGATGCATCATGAAATCCTGGGAATCAAGCTGCCCCTTTTCAAACCCATGAGATGCAGTTTGTTAACTGTGAGCAAGTTAGCCTCAGTGAGACTCAGCCTCCTTTTTCATGCGTACAATGAGGGTAGAAATACAAGAACGTTAGGAGGATTGGATGGATTTTTTGTAACATGTGAAAATAAAACCTAGGATCATAATTGGTCTTTAGGAGTGCTCCAAAAACGCCAGCTCCATCTTTGGAGAGCATCCCTTTAACTGTATAATGTGTCGATTTAATGGAGATGGCAGGTGTGTCCCAGGCTTTTACTCTCAAAGGTTTACAAATCCTCTTCCTTTTGAGGATATTGATAGCGCCTCCCACAGTGCAATAAGTCAATTACATTTCCCAGTTGAAATGAGTCTGTGGCTCATCTCAGAAGCCTGGTGGAGAAAAATTGGGGACATCCAGATTAGAGAAACTTGTGGTGAAACATAGGTTAGGAAACAGCCAGCCTCACACACTGAAATCCAAATACATTGATGTTTAAGAGAATTGGCTTTAATTACCAAAATACCCTTGTCTAAATTGCCTCTCTGTTTGAGAAAATGAGCTTGAAAGGGATTGAAGAAAACCACTTCTTAGATCTTCAGGAGTGGAAGGAATAAAGCCCACCCCTCACCACACCACCCAACAGGAAGCTGGAAGGGCCAGTTTTCTTCTGGGAATTTGACAAAGGAGACCTGAGTGAATGGTTCTGAATGGTCAGCTGTTCCACAGAGATGCCTCACAATGAGACTCAAAATACAATTAAGTCCAGCCCAGCCTCCCAGATGTCCACTAACTGGAGCAGAACCTTTTCTGTAACAAATGACAGAGCTAAAGTTTGTGTGCTGTATTCTTTTAAATGCTCTATATTCCAACTAATAACAAAATCAGTAGTAATTCCTACCTTTCCCCAGTGCACACCATCTAACCTGTTCAAACCCGTTAACTTGCTGCAACCACACAAGAACTTTGTATACACAGGTCTTCATACCTTTGTACACACAGAATGCTTCTCTTCACTTCCATCCCGCTATTCATCCTCTAAACCTAGAGCATCCTCTATCCCTTCCACGTGGTTTTCTCTGCCACCTTCTGCTCTCACTGATGTCTATCCTCAGAAACCCAAAGGTGCTTACCATCCCTTCTGAGCAGCATTTCTTATACCCTGATTATTTACTCATTTTCTGTAAATGCTAAGAATTGCTTTTCTTCACAACTAGTAATTATTTAAAGGCAAAAACTATGTCAGTTGTTTTTTCCATCTTTTCACAGCATAATAGGCTCAGTAAATATTTGTTGGTTGGTTAATAATGACTTCTATGTAAACAAATCCTGCCAAATTTGTAACAAATGATCAGTTCGAATACTTCACAGTAAAATATTTTTTCCCCAGCTCTCATCTTAAGAATATAGCATTTTAAAGCCAGAGATGAGTCTCAACCCATCTCCTCATTCTTTAGATGAATCAACTGAAGCTAAGGAAGGTGAAGTGACTTGATTAAGATCACCCATCTAAATAGAAGCCAATTAGGGCCACAGCCCAAATCTGCAGACTTGTAGAGATGTACCTTTTCTGATACATAGCACGATGCCCCAAGGTAACACTCTACTTGTAAAATTGTTTGAACTTTTTATTTTATATTAAGATATTGGAAAGATCCCCTGGAGTAGGAAGTGGCAACCCACTCCAGTATTCTTCCCTGGGAAATTCCACGGGCACATGAGCTTGGTGGGCTATAGTCCATGGACCTGCAAAGAGTCAGACACAGCTGAGGAACTGAGCATGATAGCTGATCAACAATGTTGTAATAGTTTCAGGTAGACAGCAGTCTACTTGTAAACTGACCATCACAGTTCAGTAGAGAAAGACTGGGAGCTAGCTGACATGGGGCCACCTCCTTGTTCCTTCATTAATTCATTCTGTGGCCTTGGGAAAATCATCTAACCCTTTGGCCTCAGGCTCCACAGCTGCAAGATGAAGGATGATCATTCTGCATGATCTTACCTCAAAGTTCAGCATACTACAGCCTACAAGTCAAATCCAGTACACACCTGTTTTGGCAAATAAAATTTTACTGGCTTACCCACTTCTTTACCTATTGTAAATGCCTGTAATGCCAAAGTTGAGTAATAGTGAACACAGAGGCCACATGACCCACAAGACCATATTTACTGTTTGGCTCTTTGCAGAAAGAAAAAAATGTTGGCTCTCAATCTAACCTGTTATATAGTACAGTTGTATGAATCTAATACAGTTTAATAGTGTATGCAAAGATTATTTTCACCTGCAAAGGGCTAAGCCCACCTTTAAAAAAATCATTGTTATTGACAATAGTAGCAATAGTAAATTGTGAAATATCAATATCAAAAAATTCTCTTTGTTTAATAGGCGTCATCTAATGACAGTATTGCTCTATTCGAGGTTGCCTCACCTCCCTATTGTTCATCGTAATGAGTTCTTGCAGAACCAAGTGACAACTTTAACAGATCCAGGAATATTTCAGAAATAATTAGAATGCTTGTATATAAAATATAAAACTAGTGTTTTCAGAAGAAGAGCAGGTCATCCATGGAGGGCATCTGCCCTCATTTTCATCACTAATCTGGCTCGCCAGGTGCACACCGTCCTGAGTCACAAGTACCATATGATGAAATTAACGTTCACCCGGAAGTACTGATGATGCGCACTGACCTCTGACACTTGACTCTGTTACTCTGAATGTGTTAAGTGTTTCCACTGGCAGGATTGTGTTTTGGAGTCTAATTGCTACAACGTTGTGTTAGTTTCTGCTGTACAAGGAAGTGAATCAGCTGCATGTGTACATATATCCCCTCCCTCTTGAGGCTCCTCCCCACCTCTCCACTCCAGCCACTTAGGTCGTCACAGAGCCCGAGCTGAGCTCCCCGTGCTAGCAGCAGCTTCCCGCTAGATATCTATTTTACATATTTTTTTGTTTAGTCACTTTAGTCGTGTCTGACTCTTTGTGACCCCATGGGCTGTATAGCCTGCTAGGCTCCTCTGTCCATGGGATTTTCCAGGCAAAAAGACTGGAATGGGTTGCCATTTCCTTCTCCAATTTTACATAGGATAGTGTATATATATCAATACTGCTCTCTCAATTCGTCCCACCCTCCCCTACCCCTCACTGGCATTTTTGAGAAGGAAATTAGTGGCTCTCAGTGGTTTTCCCCTACCATGTACTCTGGGCATGGACATTAGCCAAGGAAGACAAATTGTTTTCAGGCAAGTGCAAGATTAATTATTGGCCACGTCCAACTTGGGGGCTTACTGGTGGCTCAGAAGGTAAAGAATCTGCCTGCAATGTAGAAGACCTGGATTCAATCCCCTGAAGAACGGAATGGCCACCCATTCCAGCATTCTTGCCTGGAGAATTCCATGAACAGAGGAGCCTGTTCATACAAAGAGTCGGACACAACTAGGCAACTAACACAGACACATATGCACACACACACACACACACACACGTACACACATCCCTAGACATAATGGATCCATATGATCTATGGATGCATAATGGCATGAGATTTGATCCTAAGAAATACAGCATTCAAAGGCCTTAGAAGAGTTTCTCTGAAACTGGAGCCACAGTGTGGAGAATAAGTCGGGTGGTACAAGAGCTGATATGGAAAATGGCACAGAGGCTAGAGGACTAGCCCAAGCAGGAGACAGGAGTGGCTTTGACTAGAGTTGACTTGGAAATTCCCAGGTGATGCTGGTGGCAAAGAATCCACCTGCCAATGCAGGAGATAGAAGAGACGCAGGTTTGATCCCTGGGTCAGGAAGATCCCCTGGAGGAGGGCATGGCAACCCACTCCAGTATTCTTGCCTGGAGAATCACATGGACAGAGGAGCCTGGCAGGCTACAGCCCATAGGGTCGCACAGAGTCGGACATGACTGAAGTGACTTAGCACACACTCATGACATGGAGACGGGGATTTGCAAACCATCAAGGACAAGCTGAAGCCAGGGGCTGCTGTGGGAAGACTGAGGGGAGGCAGGACAGGCGCTGACCCAGCCCAGTGCTGCACGAGGGCAGATAGTGAGAATCCAGCAAGATTACCTTTGCCTCAAATCCATCTCCTGCCCCTGTTTCAATTGGACTGAGAGGCCCGTAAAACCAATTCCTGTTAGGGTTCTTTATTCTTCACAAATAAACCTTAAAACTTTCATTTGATTCAGTAAAATTCTTAACATCTTTTCATTTCCTTCTTTAAAATGCCATTTTTACATGGTCTGAATATAGCAGTTATTTAGTAGTGACAAATACATTCCTAATTAAATAACTATTTTCTTACAGATTTTCAGCCTAAAAATGTTTAAAGCCTGAGATCCATCAGGGAAATATTTTATTTATAGGAATTGATATGAGAGACCTGATCTTCTTGGTATAAATGAGTAAGAAATGACCAGGATAAGATGAGGCACGATTTATTAGGTTCTATGGCTGGGGTTCCTGTTTTCTTGGAAGTATTACTCTGCCTGCCTATATTTGTACGGGAGCGATTGTTCATACGTGTGTGTGTGTGTGTGTGTGTGTGTGTGTGTGTGTGTGTGTTAGTCACTCAGTCATGTCCAACTCTTTTCAATACTCTGGACTGTAGCCTGCCAGGCTCCTCTCTCCATGGAATTCTCCAGGCAACAGGGTGTGAATGGGTAGCTTTTTCCTTCTCCAGAGGATCTTCCCAACCCAGGGACCTAACCCAGGTCTCCTGCATTATAGGCAAATCCTTTACCATCTGAGCCACCAGGGAAGCCTGTATGTGTGTGTATACAGGGCAATTTTCCATGGAAGATTAGAAATGTCTATGTAATATGAATCCTTTCCTACCTCCATCACTAAAACATCCCTCTGAAATTTCTATGTCAAAAAAAGGGCCTGACAGCTTCCCTTGTGGCTCAGTGGTAAAGAATCCACCTGCAAATGCAGGGGACACGGCTTCAGTCCCTGGTCCAGACGAATCTCACATGCCGCAGAGCAACTAAGCATGTGCACCACAACCATTGAGCCTGGGAGTCACAACTACTGAGCCTTCATGCAGCAACTTCTGAAGCCCAAATGCTCTAGGGCCTGTGCTCGACAACAAGAGGAACCACGGCAATGAGAAGTTTGAGCACTTGCAACAAAGGGCAGCCTCTGCTCTCTCCTCTGCCCACTCAGCAACGAAGACCCAGTACAGCCAAAAATAAATAAAATTATTTTTTTAAAAGAGCCTGAAACTTCTAAGTGTTAAAGCCATATACCCCTCAGAGAGGTGAAATAGGAAACTTTGATCCGCTATTAATGACTCAATGGAAACTTACATATCTTCTCCAATAGCTAAGAATAAAGCACTGAGGCCCTGGGAGTTTTGATGGAGGATATGTTGAAATCATAAATTGGGACCTGGCACTTTTAGACGCCACAATAGAAGTATCTTGGATACTAGATACTGTTATGCTATTTCTTAAGAACAGCGACCAAAGACCAGATTTTCACTTTTACAACTTTGTAGAGGCCAGCCCTCACTCCTACCCAAACCATATGTTAAATTTGGGCTTTATTTCTGCCCACTTGTATAGACTTCTCCAAGGCTTGCCTTGGCCCAACCCACTGCTGCAGAAGTTGATTTTCCTTATGTTATAAGAATGAGGTTTCTAATAATGTGGAACATTCACCCAGCCTTGTGAGTTAGTTTTTGAATGACAAGACTGGGTGTATATAAACCTAGCCACACTCTATTTTTTGGAACACCTCAACATCAAAGTCCATATAAAGAGGCTGGAATAAGGACTGAAGTGTAGGCCATCTGTGCCCGCATAATAAGAAGAATGATCTAAATTGTGCATCCTTCTGTGCAACCATTTTTTTCATCAGTTCATTCATTTATTCAACTATTCAGCAGTTATTTCCTCAATATCCACCTATTCTGGACCTTGTGCTAGAGACTAGGAATATAGGAGCAAGAAAGACAGTCCAGATCCTGGGCTCATGAAGAAAAGACCTGGTAGTAGGCCAAGACTGAACTTCATTGTAAAATGTCAACCATCCTAGAAGGACAGTGGATAAAGTCACCAACTCTGCCTCTGTTTTACCACATGACCTTGGGAAATTCTCTTGCCCTCTGAGACTCAGGTTCCTGGGCTTTAGACCAGATGGTCTCCAGGATCTAAACCATTGTCTCTTGTGGCCTCCAAACAAACATGACTTGCTGACTGGAAGCCGTGCTTCTCAGCAACATATATATACCTGGATTTCTAGGAAACGCCTCTGGGGAGTTCGGAAGTGGGTAAGACTGTGTCATTGGGAGTGGTTTCACTAAGCATTCTGGCTTTTATTTTTCCATTCTCCCTTCATTTTTCTAAATCTCACTATATACTGGTTACAGAAAGGAAGGCACATGCCTGGCACTCTCAGTGTGTTTTTTCTGAAAGTGAGAGTGATGAGACTGGAGGAAGAGGGTGCATCTTAGGGATTCTTTATCCAACCTCTTCACTTTTCAGAGAAATAACATAAAATCCAGGAAGCAAAGTAACTCGATTAAGACCCCACAGCAAAAAGGAGTCAGTCTAGGGCCGAGATGTGCACCACTAGCCTTGCAGTGGCAGGCACCTTCTGTGGCAGCACGCCGCCAGGGTTCCACCATCCAGGTCACTTGGTCCTCGTGGTCCAGTGGGGAGTCCGTGCTCTCTCCCCAGTCCACTGTGCAGCCAAATCACTTAACTCCTGTGGCCTCAGCGCCCGCAGCTGCAAGAGGCCAGATGTCTAATGTATAATGCCGTCATGCAAACAGAATGCAGGTCACTGGTCAGACAAAGGAGTTTTTCAACTCAACTGTGCTATATCCTTGCAAACCACTGGAATCATTGTAGAAATAATAGCCATAGTAAATCATGAAAGATACACTTCACCCAAGTCCATCAGGATCTTTGTCCATTAAATGTGTGGCAGCCAAATCGCCTCTGTGATGTCTGTAAATGTAAAAAAAATGTTTTATAAAACTAGATTATACCTTAGAAGATTTGTGAATAATTCTAGAAGCAGTTGATATAAAGATTTGTGTACAAAACACAAGTGGATGTTGTCAGATCAGCAGCTCACCCCTGGAAGGCATCAGCCACGACTGCCATCACTAATGTGACCCACCGAGGGCTCCTTTATGAGCCGTAAGTGTGTCGTTAGAGCTCACACCTGGGACCTGACTTTGGAGCAGACTGACTTTTTATGTTCAGATGCTGTTGTTTTTGAGTCTCCAAGCCATGTACAACTCTTTGCGACCCTATGGGCTGCAGCACACCAGGCTTCTCTAATGCATTGGATTTGTTATTATTATTTTGTTAGAATCATTATTAGCATAGGATTACCATTTGCACTTTTGAGAGAGAGGTTTGTGCTTCCAAATGGTTGATTTCCTGGTCTGCTATGGACATTCTGTTTCCTTAGTTGAGGAAAATACTATTCTCAGAAAAATAGGAAAATTAATCATTGAGCCCATCCAGCTCCCTATCCTTCCAGCTCTTGGGAGAGGGTTTATTTATGGGAAGTGCCAGCTTCAAAATCAGAAAGCCAGTTTCTGCTTTATGTTCCAAATTCCCCAGATACCTTTCTGGGTTTGTTTTCTCCTTAAATACATGGAGCCAATACTTTTTTTTTTTCCTTCTTATAAAGGGTTTTGAGAAGAAAATGAAAACCAAAACAACCGTTATGATCAACGTAGGATGTTTAAAAAGAATAAAGTACATCCCAGGTAATTGTATAATATAGAAAGAAACTAGCCAATATGTAAAAGTATTTTGTGCCAGACACCATTCTAAGCACTTTACATAAAATAAACACTATTGACTAGTAATAACAATAAACAGTACATTTAATAGAAATTTATCTGTATGGATATTCATATGGATAAAGCAGAGTATCAACACTTTTCAGCTCTATCCACATGCATAGCTGTGTCTCAGTTACAGGACAGGAAGTAGAAGAGTCAAGGAGCCTTCTCCAATCTGTAGGAAAATCTGTGCAGACCATTCCAGCCCTACAGAGCCTTGAGTGACTGGCTTCTGACCTAAAGTCCTCAGTTTAGTGGATGGAAAAATAGCCTTTCCCACAGGGAAAGGGGAAGAGAGTGAAACTGTTTGCTCCCCTTCTGATACAATGCCTATGCCAGGATTATGGTGTGAGCCTCAGTTGTAAACCCCATGGATAAAAAGATAACTTAAAATGCACATTTCATCCCAAGTGTGGGTATTTCAAAGGACTTCAGAGTTGATCAGGAGACAGGAGGGTAATAACATGGTAGTTGTTTAAAGACCCAGAGGATTGAATGACTTTCTTCAACTACCGCTGAACTGTCGTTGTTCAGTTGCTCAATCGTGATCCACTCTCTTGAGACCCCGTGCACTGTAGCCCAGGCACCTCTGTGACTGCTGGACTGATGTGTCCACAAATAGAAGATTTAAAATGCTGACTTCCAGCCGCAGGAGCTAAATAAACCCTCTTTGTTGTTGCTATCACTGTTGTCATTATTTTCTTTTTCCGGAATGTAATATTTGCCATGTAATAATTGGAAATTTCTCCAAGACAAACACCCATTAACAACTTCTAAAAGGGATGGAGCATGGCTGGGGCCAATAGAATGTGTAGTCTTGTTGATCATTGGTGGGAACCACTTCAGAACTAAAAGAAAAAGGAGACTGCCTAGCAGATGAAGTCCTATGAGAAGTAGCAGGGCACGTGGCATAAGGAGCAGAAGGAACTGTGGCTATGTATATGTACAGTGAAATATTACTTAGCCTTAAAAAGGAATGAAATGTTTTCATTTGCACCAACATGCTTGGACCTAGAGATTATCATACTAAGTGAAATAAATCAGATGAAGATACATCACTTGTATGTGGGATCTGAAAAATAACACAAATGATTCATTTAAAAACAGAAACAGACTCACAGTCATAGAAAGCAAACTTATGGTTACCAAAGGGTAAAGGGAGGTGGTGAGAGATAAATTAGGAGTATGGGATTAACAGATACAATTTACTATACCTAAAACAGATATTTGGCAAGGGTTTACTGTACAGCACAGGAAACTGTATATGTTGAATACTGTATATTCAACATCTTGTAATAACCTGTAATGGAAAAAAATCTGAAAAAAATATATACATAACTGAACCACTTTGTTGTATACCTAAAACTAACTCATTATTTTAAATCAACTGTACTTTAATTTTTAAAGTGAGGTAGATGCTATTATTATCACTACTGTACATATGAGGAAACTGAGACACAGAGAGGTTAAGTAACTTACTCAAGGTCACTGGCTAGTCATTGGAGTTGCTGGGCTTTGAGTCCCAGCAATCTGGATTCCTAGACACCATATTTAAAAGCAGAGACATTACTTTGCCTACAAAGGTCCATCTAGTCAAGGCTGTGGTTTTTCCAGTAGTCATGTATGGATGTGAGAGTTGGACTATAAAAAATGCTGAGCATGGAAGAATTGATGCTTTTGAACTGTGGTGTTGGAGAAGACTCTTGAGAGTCCTTTGGACTACAAGGAGATCCAACCAGTCCATCCTAAAGGAGATCAGTCCTGAGTGTTCGTTGGAAGGACTGATGTTGAACCTGAAACTCCAATCCTTTGGCCACCTGATGCGAAGAACTCACTCATTGGAAAAGACCTTGATGCTGGGAAAGATTGAAGGCGGGAGGAGAAGGGGACGACAGAGGATGAGATGGTTGGATGGCATCACCGACTCAATGGACATGAGTTTGAGTAAACTCTGGGAGTTGGTGATGGACGTGGAGGCCTGGCATGCTGCAGTCCATGGGGTTGCAAAGAGTCGGACACGACTGAGCGACTGAACTGAATCTGGATTCAGTGCTCATGAGACCAACGACTGCACTCCACCACCTCTCCTGTGGCAGAGGAGACAGGACAAGCATAGGCACGATCACACCCTTTGCTGAGTGTTACCCAAGTGCTTTGTAATTATGTGCTTCAGAAAAGGGACACGGTTGATTAAAGAAGCCTTCATGGAGGCAGAAGGCTATACTAGTCTTCTCTGTTGCCTCTTTGTTATGAAGCATGTAGAGCTCCACAGGTACGTGTGGGTGGAGGTCACCTGCAGCTAGTGGGAATGGCATGAGCCAAGTCATCCTGGTATTAAAAAGCTGCTTCTCAAACTCTAATGTGAGTACTAGTCACCTGTTTATTGTTGAAAGGCAGTTCAAGCACAAGTTAGTGAGATTCCAACTAGATGAGCCTTTTCCCCAAATTCATTCTCTGCCCCTGTTTAAAATGAACATGCAGGTACATAAAACCAAGTCCTATTAGAGTATTTTTCTCCAACAAAACTTGAAAAATTCATTTGATCCAGTAAAATTCTTAATAACCTCTTTTATGTCCCTCTTTTTAAATCAATTTTATATGTTCTAAGTAAAAATAATCACTGACTAGTGAGAATGTCTCCCTGATTCCACAGTTACTTTCTTAAAATTCCCTATTTAAAAATGCTTCAAGCCTGAGATGTGCATAGAAAACAAATTATTTACTTAATGCATATTATAATTTTCTCTTAAATAATTATCTAAGGGTTGGAAAGAAAACAAATTGGGCTGAAAAGCTCAAGTGTGTAACTTTAGACCTGATCTACCTGAAAAAAATCGAGAGAATTTGTTACCATGCAATGAGGATTGATGAGCCTCTGTGATTGAGGCCCAGGTTTTCTGTGGAGAGTGTGTGTGTGTGTGCGCTCACATAAGTTCATTGCCTGTGCACATGCATATGTGTGTACCCATGAATGATCATTAAGGAATAGGTGTCTTTAAACAAGAGGCTCATTTTCAGCCCCAGTGGCTAGAAGTTGAAGTAAGTGCCTATGTGGCAACTCTCCACCCACTCCCCTGAAAGATTCGTCTCTCTTTCTCTAGGACAGCACTTGAAATGTGTGTTTTGTGTGTGTCTAGCTAACTCCCTAGAAAGGTGGTAGGGGATATTTCAGTTAGCTACTTAATGAGTCCGTGGAAGTATAATTATCAAATACTCTGTGCTGCAGGAGGGGGTCCCTTCCAGGGTCCGAGAGTGGGCTCTTGTCTAACACTTGGAAATAACCTGTCAGAGGAGACACACATGCTGACAGACCAAGAGACTTTGTTGGGAAGGGGTGCCCGGGCAGACAGCAGCAGAGTAAGGGAACCCAGGAGAACTGCTCTGCCACATGGCTCACAGTCTGGGGTTTTATGGTGATGGAGTTAGTTTCCATATTGTCTCTGGCCAATCATTCTGACTCCAAGTCCTTCCTGATAAAACCAGCATTGCTCAGCCAAGATGGATTCCAGCAAGAAGGATTCTAGGAGGTTGGTAGGACATATGAACTGGTGTTTCCTCTTTCCTTATGACTTTTCCCAAATTCTTCTGGTTGATGGTATCTTGTTAGTTCCTCATTCCTTACCAGGACCTCTTGTCTTAAGTTAACTCCTGCAAGTGTAACTATCTTGCCTGGCCAGGGTGGGCAGCTTCTGCCTGTGCCCTTCAGGCCTTCTGATGAAACAAATATAGAGCCCTGGGCGCTAATAATAACTCTCATCTACTGAAAAAACAAATGTGTTACCTAAAAGTTGAGAGTTATGTTTTTTGAGTGGACATTCTGAGGACTTCAACACTGGAAGACAGAAATCTCAGATTGCTCTGAGGAACTGCTCCAAAGATGCAAAGGGGCAGGAGCAGGCAGAGGGGCCAGGATACATAAGAGTTTTTGCAACAAAGACCAGGTAGTTGAAACAGCCAATGATTACTGTTAATTAAAGAAAACCAGACACCTCAGGTTAATAAAATTAGCACTTTTCTATGTACAGAAAGATGCAAAGCCTGGGCTCATTGAAATCATGCCTTTGACATGCACCTCAGCTATCTGGGGCCAGTGTCTGGTGTTTACTCATCCTGAGTCTCCTCAGCATGCACTGTTGAGGGGTGACTGCACCAGTTGACTACTAGATGGCAGGTGTCCTATTTCCCTTTCAAGTTCCCTCAGGGCTCACCTTCTATTTTGGTGCAGCCTAAGTTTGCAATGAATGGGGTGTAGACAGTTGAGGGTTCAGTTCAGTTCAGTCGCTCAGTCATGTCCAACTCTTTGTGACCCCATGGACCGCAGCACACCAGGCCTCCCTGTCCATCACCAACTTCTGGAGTTTACTCAAACTCATGTCCATTGAGTCGGTGATACCATCCAACCATCTCATTCTCTGTCGTCCCCTTCTCCTCCCGCCTTCAATCTTTCCCAGCATCAGGGTCTTTTCCAGTGAATCAGCTCTTCTCATCAGGTGGCCAAAGTATTGGAGTTTCAGCTTCAACATCCGTCTTGCCAATGAATATTTAGGACTGATTTCCTTTAGGATGGACTGGTTGGATCTCCTTGCAGTTCAAGGGACTCTCAAGAGTCTTCTCCAACACCGCAGTTCAAAAGCACCAATTCTTCAGTGCTCAGCCTTCTTTATAGTCCAACTCTCACATCCATACATGACTACTGGAAAAACCATAGCCTTGACCAGACGGACTTTGTAGGCAAAGTAATGTCTCTGCTTTTTAATATGTTGTCTAGGTTGGTCATAGCTTTTCTTCCAAGGAGCAAGTGTCTTTTAATTTCATGGCTGCAGTCACCACCTGCAGTGATTTTGGAGACCAAAAAAAATAAAGTCTGTCACTGTTTCTTTCCACTGTTTCTCCATCTATTTGCCATGAAGTGATGGGACCAGATGCCATGTTCTTAGTTTTCTGAATGTTGGGTCTTAAGTCAACTGTTTCACTCTCCTCTTTCACTTTCAAGAGGCTCTTTAGTTCTTCTTCACTTTCTGCCATAAGGGTGGTGTCATCTGCATATCTGAGGATAATGATATTTCTCCCTGCAATCTTGATTCCAGCTTGTGCTTTATCCAGCACAGGGTTTCTCATGATGTACTCTGCATACAAGTTAAATAAGCATGATGACAATATACAACCTTGACATACTCATTTCCCGATTTGGAACCAGTCTTTTGTACCATGTCCAGTTCTAACTGTTGCTTCCTGACCTGGATACAGGTTTCTCAAAAGGCAGGTCAGGTGGTCTGGTATCCCCAACTCTTTAAGAATTTTCCACAGTTTGTTGTGGTCCACACAGTCCAAGGCTTTGGCATAGTCAATAAAGCAGAAATAGATGTTTTTCTGGAACTCTCTTGCTGTTTCAGTGATCCAACAGATGTTGGCAATTTGATCTCTGGTTCCTCTGCCTTTTCTAAATACAGCTTGAACATCTGGAGGTTCACGGTTCACTTACTGTTAAAGCCTGGCTTGGAGAATTTTGAGCATTATTTTATTAGCATGTGAGATGAGTGCAATTGTGTGGTAGTTTGAACGTTCTTTGGCATTGCCCTTCTTTGCGAATGGAATGAAAACTGACATTTTCCTGTCCTATAGCCACTGCTGAGTTTTCCAAATTTGCTGGCATATTGAGTAAAGCACTTTAACAGCATCATCTTTTAGGACTTGAAATAGCTCAACTAGAATTCCATCACCTCCACTGGCTTTGTTCATAGTGAGGCTTCCTAAAAAAGATCTTCATGACCCAGATAATCACGATGGTGTGATCACTCACACTCATGTAGAGCCAGACATCCTGGAATGTGAAGTCAAGTGGGCCTTAGGAAGAACGACTGAGTGACTGAACTGAGCTGATGCTTCCTAAGGCACATTTGACTTTGTATTCCAGGATGTATGGCTCTAGGTGAGTGATCACACCATCATGACTATCTGGGTCATGAAGATCTTTTTCATATAGTTCTTCTGTATGTTGTTGCCACCTCTTCTTAATATCTTCTGCTTCTGTTAGGTCCATACCACTTCTGTCCTTAACTGTTCCCCATCTTTGCATGAAATGTTCACTTGGTATCTCCAATTTTCTTGAAGAGATCTCTAGTCTTTCCCATTCTATTGTTTTCCTCTGATCACTGAGGAAGGCTTTCTTATCTCTCCTTACTATTCTTTGGAACTCTGCATTCAAATGGGAATATCTTTCCTTTTCTCCTTTGCTTTTTGATTCTCTTCTTTTCTCAGCTATTTGTAAGGTCTCCTCAGGCAGCCATTTTGCTTTTTGCATTTCTTTTTCTTGGATATGGTCTTGATCCCTGTCTCCTGTACAATGTCATGAACCTCTGTCCATAGTTCTTCAGGCACTCTGTCTATCAGATCTAATCCTTTGAATCTATTTCTCACTTCTACTGTATTGTCATAAGGGATTTGATTTAGGTCATACCTGAATGGTCTAGCAGTTTTCCCACTTTCTTCAATTTAAGTCTGAATTTGGCAATAAGGAGTTCATGATCTGAGCCACAGTCAGCTCCTGGTCTTGCTTTTGCTGACTGTATAGAGCTTCTCCATCTTTGGCTGCAAAAAGTATAATCAATCTGATTTCGATATTGAGCATCTGGTGATGTCCATATGTAGAGTCTTCTCTTTTATTGTTAGAAGAGGGTGTTTGCTATGACCAGTGCATTCTCTTGGCAAAACTCTATTAGCCTTTGCCCTGCTTCATTCTGTACTCCAAGGCCAAATTTGCCTGTTACTCCAGGTGTTTCTTGACTTCCTACTTTTGCATTCCAGTCCCCTATAATGAAACAGACATTTTTTTGGGTGTTAGTTCTAGAAGGTCTTGTGGGGCTTCATAGAACCATTCAACTTCAGCTTCTTCAGCATTACTGGTTGGGGCATAGACTGGGATTACTGTGATATTGAATGGTTTGCCTTGGAAACGAACAGAGATCATTCTGTCGTTTTTGAGATTGCATCCAAGTACTGCATTTCAAACTCTTGTTGACTATGATGGCTACTCCATTTCTTCTAAGGGGTTCCTGCCCACAGTAGTAGATATAATGGTCATCTGAGTTAAATTCACCCATTCCAGTCCATTTAAGTTCTCTGATTCCTAGAATGTCGACATTCACTCTTGCCATCTCCTGTTTGACCACTTCCAATTTGCCTTGATTCATGGACCTGATATTCCAGGTTCCTATGCAATATTGCTTTTTACAGCATGGGACTTTGCTTCTATCACCAGTCACATCCACAGCTGGGTGTTGTTTTTGCTTTGGCTCTGTCTCTTCATTCTTTTTGGAGTTATTTCTCCACTGATCTCCAGTAGCATATTGGGCACCTACCAACCTGGGGAGTTCATCTTTCAGTGTCCTATCTTTTTTCCTTTTCAAACTGTTCATGGAGTTCTCAAGGCAAGAATACTGAAGTAGTTTGCCATTCCCTTCTCCAATGGACCACATTTTGTCAGAACACAGTTGAGGGTTAGGAGGAAGAAACTCAATACTACAGACACGGAGACAGCACAACAGCCTTAGCTTAGAAACAGCTCCATAGTGGGGGAAGGGGAATTTCTCTTGAACCACTGTGGGTCATAGCCCCAGCCCTTGAATCAGCATATCCCAGAGCTAACCCTCAGGCAGGCTTGTCAACAAAGCACATCCTTCGGCAGAAGTCAGCACCTAAAAAGACACGTGTTAGTGTTAGAAAACTGAAGTCTTAGAAATATGGATTCATGGGCATGTGAATTAGTACAACCGCTTTGAATCATTATCCAACAGTCTGGGTAAAGTTGAGGACATGCACACCTCTTGTGACCCAGCAATCCTTCTCCTCGGAATGGGCCCAATAGAATCCAGGCCACAGGTTCCCATGGAGACACGGGCAAGACTGTGCTAGCAGCATCGTTTGTCATTTCATCAACACAAGAATGGATGCATAAATTGTAATACATTCGCACAAAGGAGAAGATACCTGGGCAAAAAAAGATGTGTATCAACGTGCATTTGTCTCACAGATCTACTTTTGATTATAAATGCAAGTTTCAAAAGAATACAGTATGGTAATAACTTGTAAATTTTTAAAACAGGTCAAAAAATACCATAATTTTTGTTAGGGATCCATGTATATGTAGTAAAGATATAACTGAGCAACACCAAGTTCAATAGCCTCCCTGAGAAGGATGGGGGCAGATTTGTACAGGCAACCACAGGAGACATTCCTGGTGTGACTCACTATAATATACTTCATCCTATTAGTATTTATATCTTTTTGCATATCCAGTCTTTTATGCAGTTTTTTTTAAAGTAATGTAAAAAATAAGAGTAAGATTTACTTGTTCATTCATCCACCTGTATGTTCATTTATTCGGTATGTATTTATGAACATCTACTTTGTGCCAGGCACCTCCCTAGAGCCAAAGAGGAAAATGAGGAAAATTAAAAGGATAAGTCACTGACCTCAGAGTTCTCTTCAGGATAAAGAAACACAAGGAACTTAGACAACAGTGTAACCGTGCACAGTGAAGGAATCTGTGTTAAGAAAGAAGACACAGCATGGGGCAAAATACACACAGAACCTGGCTTCCAGGACTGTGGCTAAAGATGAAGGTGGGAAGGCACCCCAGCTCCAGGGTCACGGGACACAGAGCTCCCATCGGATCCTCGCCTCTCCCTCCCAGGATGCATTGCTTCCCATCATGCTGGCAGGTGCACCAATTCATGCCTGGGCTGTTTTAGACAATTTGCACAACCGCTGAAATTCTGCACAGAGGGTGATTTCATGCTGTGTTGTGCTTCTTTTTCAGTATAAGTGTCACGATCCTTGGCAGAAAGGTGTAACAATGATAGTGGTACATTCATCAGTCATTCTAATGCCTTGTGTTGGAAGAGCACTTTGAAGCTATTTCTCCCCCCAAGAGTACTTTACATCAGAACATATTGGTTCAGACTACAGCCCTCTTTTCTGCTGTCCCTCACAAATGAACCAAGGAATGCACTGAAGGAAGGCTCTGTCGTCTTTGTTACAACCATTTGTGGAGAGTTGGTGGGGATGTTACTGGTCATTACATGTTATCAGAAACTGAGCAAGTCAGGAGAATGGGGCCGTGTTCTATCACACCCAAGAAAAAAATAACTTTCAATCTTTTTTTACAACCTGTGTGATGCTGATGACAGCAATAAACTAAATAGGAAATGACATAGATACATACTATTTGAGTCATAATTCCAAGGATATCCATTATCATTAAATGACATACAGAAAGTCCAGAAGTAGTTTCTGGTAGAAATAATATTACTCTTGCATTCAGAGCCTATTAGACATCTGGAACGAAAAAATGGTGGCTAAATATTACTAACATTTTCAACATCCGCAGTTCTAAATGCTTTGAAAATATGCATGTGTGTTGATTTGTACTTTATAGCTTTACAGCCTTTTGCAGGAGGATTAACTCTCTCACACACATACTTGTGCAGATGGGTTAAACAACAAAATCTAATGATTTGTGAGAGCTGGAACAAGAATGGATAATTCTGAAATAACTTGGTTTTTATTCCTGGGCAGCCAGGGACTATAGACAATGAAGATTGTTTTCCCTTCCAAGTAGGGGCATGGTGGGTAGCTGCCTGGTGTATGCAGGATTCATTAGCCGTGAGGCTCCCTTGTTTAGAAATACTTAATAAAGATGACGTCTCTCCTCTGTCAAGGGTGGCATCTATGCTGCAAAGAAATCAGAGTGTTGAGTGCAAGAAACATGAAGTGTATCAAGTCCAAAGTAAAAAGCAAGGGCTTTAACTTTCCTTGAAAGATAAGGTGGAGTGAATCACTGGGTGAAGTTTGGTTGGTTTGTTCACATTTACTTTTAGCTCCAGGGGGAAAGGAGATGTAAGATTTTCCCTGGGCCTGGACCATGTGTCTGTGGGCAAACTTTGGTGTCACCACAGAAACCCTAGCATCTTACCACTCACATTGGAAGCAAGCCATTCATTTTATTAATACTTTCCATTAGTTCCTTCAGATCTGAGCACTAATGTCTGAATTGCTCTAGGGTATAAAACTCTCTGGAGTCCAAGAGAGGTCCATGCAGTCATAGAAATGCCTACCACTTGCATATCTAATCTGCGTTCTCCATGTGAGGGCCTTTTGGGGGTCCAGCTTTTTCCTAATCAGAGATAGGGGGTCACCTAGATGGCCCTGACTGCCTCATTTTACCCAGCAAGCAGTAATCATAGGGCTCATTTGGCAGCCTCTCAAGATGGCTCTGGATTTAGCACAAGTGCCCTCTGCTGACCGCGCAATACTTATTTTCCCAATGCACTGATCTCCAGACTTCCGATTCTCCTGTGTTTGTCTTGTTACTCTGGATCTAATCACCTTTCCATCTGCGATTTACAGTCTCTGGGAACTGGTTGAAAGGTGGTATCAATCTTGAACTTACTGTTTTTCCCAGGATTAGGCGCATCTCAAGCCATACATCTTTCAGAGAACTAGCAGCAGGGTCAAACCCTGCCCTGATCTGACACACCATGAGCTGCACCAACAGGGTCCCTGAACTGGTACCCATAGCACCGCATGCTGTAAAGAGCCACATGGTTCAATGTGGACATGACCCCTTGTTACATAAAGCGCAAAGCTACCAGAACAGGAAGGCAGCCAAGATGTCACAGAGGCAGGTGTTGATCCCTTGTGACTTTGGTTCTTTTTGTCCCTTATTAGCTGGACGGTGGAGGGCAGTTACTTCCTTCAGCCTTAATTTCATCATTTGTAAAATGGGAATAACAATACCCAGCAATACCCAACTCAACTCAGTGGGGATTACACCTAATGTTTCCTGCTGGGGGAGTGGCTGGTACTTAAAGAATCTTTAATAAACGGTGGCTCTTATCATTATTACTCTGATTAGTGGAACATGTGAAAATGCCTGGAATATGGTAGTTGACAAACAGGTATTTGTAGAAGGATGTTGGGTTATTTCAAGGCATTTTTTTAAAAATCTCCTTACAGATATAGAAAAGCAGGTGCCCATCAATCCTTTCACTGACTCCTACCTTTACTTGTCTTTGCTTTCCTGCACCATGTAATTATCCTTATGGTTTTGTAGAACCCCAGGAAGCACAGCATCATGTCAATAGTGATGCTTCGGTATTTGCATGGCAGTGAACTGTGTTTTCTTCCACATCTCTTGCATCCTTACAACAGCCAGCTGGTACATTTGAACAGGTGTTGTCCCCTTTCAGTTGATGAGGTCATCAAACAGCATCTAACCAGTTAAGTATCAGAAAAGAAACCAGAGCCCAGATTTTAAGATTTCTCACTGCAAACTGTGGTTCCATATTACAGGCTGAGTCTATTGTATGTTCCACATCTCCCCAAATCCTGAATCAGAGAGTTAAAAGTAACTATGTCACCTGTAACCTCTTTCATCTGTCATAAGTCTGTATTGAACAAAGCAATTCGGCACTGCAGCAAACATTAACTCTGTGTAGGGGACAGAGTGACCCTGAATCACCTCTGTTCATACTATGTCTCTTGTCTCTTTGGAGGGGACAGGATGACTGTGATGACAGCAGCCTAGGCCAGATATAATTTTGTAGCCACTATGTTAAGAAGCATTAGAAGACTTGTATTAGAACCTAATCCATGTAGATCAGGTGCTTGATTTTGTATAATTCATTTGTATTCTCTGATAGCAAGTTACTCACAAAAGGGTTTTGGCTATTCCTCTCCTAGAAGAGACCTAGAAACAAGATGAGCAAAAGGAACTCTTGGGCAAACAGAGATGAATAGGATTGCCAATTGAAAATCTGCCCTAGGTTGGAGAAAAAGTTCCTCTCTCTCTCTCTATCTCTCACAAACACACACACACACACACACCAAGAGTATTGGCATGATATAACTAGCAGCAAAAGGTATTCCATTATTTTTAAACCTGTCTAGGCCTGGGAGGCATCACTTTACTTCTGATTACAACATCCTAGGAGCTGCCATTGGGTTTGTCAAAGTGCCTTAGCTTCCTGATGAACGTCTTCACATCTTTGACATATGTAGATCAGAAAGAAATAAAGCTCTGGGTAAATAGAGTTAAGACATTGCAGGATGGTGACCCATTAAGAAAGCCAGCCCACATTAAGGGGAATGAAGTTTGGGAAGAATTGTTGAAGCCACCTATGTCATTAGATTCCTTCGCAAAACATGTTGCTGTGCACAGAAAAGACATATTTGTAACACAAGACTTCATGGAAAGCGGGCAGGTCTAATATATTCACAGCTGTCTCCCCTCAGGGTTTGAGTTTTGCTCCAGAGCCAGTTTCAGAGACTTATTTCAATTGAAAACTTTTACCCAATCTGATATGTATTAAGATTCCATCAGAAAAAAAAAAAAAAGATTCCATCAGGTAGAATCCATTGAGGGAAATTGCTTCCTGCAATGATATACGATTCATTCATTCACATCTCTGAGCTATTTTAGAGGAAATTATCCATGGAGTGTATCATTAGTTTAAAAGCCACTGCAGTTGTTTTTCTGTCAGTATAATTTAAGCCATGTAAGATCATTAGTTGGGAAAACATATATGAAAAGAGTATATAACTTGTTCTCTCCCTGGAACAGTATGATTTATGTCAGAGAAACCTAGCATTGGAAATTAAACTTGTAAGCATAAATCATCCTGGGGAATGACATCTGAGCCCCTCTTCTTCCTTGAAGTGCCCATTGCAAAGGTGTCCCAAAAGTACAAGGATATTTCTAGGGGTCCAGAACACTATTGTGAAGATATCCACGTTGCAGCTGCAAAATTACTATGATGACAAAATCCATCTCCATGGGCTCACTCAGCAAAAAGCCCAGAAGTTTATTTGCCATTATTCTGTTGTACCATTCATAGCCTGAGCCTCCTTTCTCAGCTTGGTGGCCTCCTTGAGGGTTATCAGTGTCTGGCTGCCAACAGCTTCCTTAGGTATGAATTAGGAGGCAGAAGTGCCAATAACCTCTCTGCCCATATTGCTGACACTGCCATCTTATTTAGAGACCTGTTCTTGACTTTTAGATCACCTCTTCCTCTCTCTTCTATATGAGAGTAAAATTCAGTGTGAGATGAAATTTAGTATGAGATTCATAAATGTCATGTTGTGGTTTTAAACATCCAGAAACATCAGGACAGAAATGTGCTCAGAATCTTACCTTTTGTTCTCACTGGACTTAACTATCCAGCACCAGCTGAGTCATTCCAATCTTTCTTAGGAATGAAATATAGTCTGAAACATTTCCATAAGCTACATAAGGAGAGAGACAATAGAAAAGGCAAGGGTGAGTGCAGCCAAACAAGTTTAATAGAAGAAAAAAATGACAGTTTGCTTGGCCATTCTCTGGGCTACCATCAGAACTTGATTTTGATGGTATGTGCTACATATTAGGAGCTACAGAGGGGTATTCAGTGACACTGATTCTCAGGGAACAGAATTGGGTGTCAGTTCCATGGCATTCCCCTGATTCCTCTGTGACAAAAGGGCTGGAGTTCAGTCTCAGCTTTGTGACCTTAATTGTTTTATGATGTTAAGAATTATTCAACCACGCCAAGTTTATAATCTTCATATGTAAATCTAGGGCCATAATAACAAGCATAATTTTGAAAACTACATAACAGAATGTATGCAAAGCACTTAGTACAGTACCTGGTTTATATCAAGCAAGTAAAGAATAGTCATCACTCTTAAATAATAATAATAATAATACTATTATATTTCTTCCTAGTGAACTTTTTACAGTCATTTCAAAAATCAGTTTATCACCCCAGTGTGAAAATAAAGGAAAAAAGTATCCCCCAAATCTCAATTCACATGATTATATAATAGTCAAAGCCTTTTAAAACAGCCCACTCTTTCCAAAGTACATGTTTATGGAAGGTAAGCCAGTATAAACCAGCAGAGCACTGGCAGAATCTGTAGGATCTGTCTTTCAAGGAACGATAGGCAAAACTTCAAAAGGGAAAGCAATATGAGAATTTGCTGCTAAGAGCTTATTTTCTCTTTATATCAGAAAATAATTATGTGTACCTCTTCAAGATTTATAAATACCTGTCATTACAATAATATCGCTCAGTTATATATGATGCACAAATCAGGATCATGTATTGCATTTTAATGTCACGTCATATTTTTTGGCTTTCCTTGTGGCTCAGTGGTAAAGAATCTGCCTGCCAATGTAGGAGATTCAGGTTTGACCCCTGTCGGGAAGATTCCCTGGGGAAGGAAATGGCAACCCATTCCAGTATTCTTGTCTGGGAAACCCCATGGACAGAGGAGTCTGGTGGGGCTACAGTCTATGGGGTCACAGAAGAGTCAGATTTGATGTAGCAACTAAATAACAGCATATCTCTCTGGTCTCTGTGTGTAACAGTTCCTCAGTTTTTCCTTGCCTCTCATGACCTCACCATTTAGAAAGTACTTTAAGTTTTTCTACTGTTTTGTCATGATTTTTGCATTTTAAACAGGAATCCCATTGAAATTATACTTTGCTGGTCTCAGTGCATCATATCAAGAGGCATATAGCAGGGTTATCATATCCATGAGCCTTGTAATGAGAGCTGTGAACTTGCATCCCTTGTTCTGGTGCCGGCCAGGTTTCTCCTTTGTAGAGTTAATTGATAAATATGTTGTACTTACTTGAAGTCCTGTCTCAGGAATCTTCAGTTCTGAAATCATGAAATGTCTTCATATCTGGAGGAAAAAAGTGTTCCCTAATTCTCAGGAGATGGCTGACTGTCATAGTTTTAAACAAAGAGTGAGGATTATTTAAATAATTTAAATAGATTAATAGAAGAGTCTGACTTACCTCATTACCTTGTCATTAAAATCAATGGATAGGTCTTTATCTTCATCTTGTTTGACATTTTAGTAGCATTTGACATTTTGACCCTTCCTTATGTGAGACTCACTTCTGTATTTTCTATGATGTCAGTTTCTAGTGCTTCTCTTCCTAAACAGGTGGCCAGACTTGCTCCTCTGACTACTTCGTTAAACTTTCAGTTCTCTATTTTTGTAATGATATATAACAATAATAATATTTTAATAGCAAGGACAGATAAGAAAGCCTTCCTCAGTGATCAATGCAAATAAATAGAGGAAAACAATAGAATGGGAAATACTAGAGATTTCTTCAAGAAAATAAGATACGAAGGGAATATTTCATGCAAAGATGGGCACAATAAAGGACAGTAATGATATGGACCTAACAGAAGCAGAAGCTATTAAGAAGAGGTGGCACAGTCATCAAGATAGTGTGGTACTGGCACAAAGACAGAAATATAGATCAATGGAACAAAATAGAAAGCCCAGAGATAAATCCACACACCTATGGACACCTTATCTTTGACAAAGGAAGCAAGAACATACAATGGAGAAAAGACAATCTCTTTAACAATTGGTGCTGGGAAAACTGGTCAACCACTTGTAAAAGAATGAAACTAGAACACTTTCTAACACCATACACACACAAAAAAAAAAACTCAAAATGGATTAAAGATCTAAATGTAAGACCAGAAACTATAAAACTCCTAGAGGAAAACATAGGCAAAACACTCTCCAACATAAACCACAGCAGGATCCTCTATGACCCACCTCCCAGAATATTGGAAATAAAAGCAAAAATAAACAAATGGGACCTAATTAAAATTAGAAGCTTCTGCACAACAAAGGAAACTATAAGCAAAGTGAAAAGACAACCTTCAGAATGGGAGAAAATAATAGCAAATGAAGCAACGGACAAAGAATTAATCTCAAAAATATACAAGCAACTCTTGCAGCTCAATTCCAGAAAAATAAAAGACCCAATCAAAAAGTGGGTCAAAGAACTAAACAGACATTTCTCCAAAGAAGACATACATATCAATGTATGACAAAACCCACTGAAATGTTGTGAAGTAATTAGCCTCCAACTAATAAAAAATAAAAATAAAAATAAAAAATAAACAGAGCAAGAAAGATATTTAAAAGAAAAAAAAAAGAAAACATACAGATGGCTAACAAACACATGAAAAGATGCTCAACATCACTCATTATCAGAGAAATGCAAATCAAAACCACAATGAGGTACCATTACACACCGATCAGAATGGCTGCTATCCAAAAGTCTACAAGCGATAAATGCTGGAGAGTGTGTGGAGAAAAGGGAACCCTCTTACACTGTTGGTGGGAATGCAAACTAGTACAGCCACTATGGAGAACAGTGTGGAGATTCCTTAAAAAAACTGGAAATAGAACTGCCATATGACCCAACAATCCTGCTGCTGGGCATACACACTGAGGAAACCAGATCTGAAAGAGACACATGTACCCCAATGTTCATCACAGCACTGTTTATAATAGCCGGGACATGGAAGCAACCTAGATGTCCATCGGCAGACAAATGTATAAGAAAGCTGTGGTACATATACACAATGGAATATTACTCAGCCATTAAAAAGAATACATTTGAATCAGTTCTAATGAGGTGAATGAAACTGGAGCCTATTATATAGAGTGAAGTAAACCAGAAAGAACAACATCAGTACAGTATACTAATGCATATATATGGAATTTAGAAAGATGGTAACCATAACCCTGTGTGCGAGACAGCAAGAGAGACACAGATGTATTGAACAGTCTTTTGGACTCTGTGGGAGAGGGCGAGGGTGGGATGATATGGGAGCATGGCATTGAAACATGTAAATTATCATATGTGAAATGAATCGCCAGTCCAGGTTTGATGCATGATACAGGAGGCTCGGGGCTGGTGCACTGGGATGACCTAGAGGGATGGGATGGGGAGGGAGTTGGGAGTGGGGGTTCAGGATGGGGAACACATGTACACCCATGGCGGATTCAAGTCAATGTATAGCAAAACCAATACAATGTTGTAAAGTAAAATAAATAAATAATTTAAATTTTTTAAAAAAGAGGTGACAAAAATACACAGAAGAACTATACAAAAATATCTTCATGACCCAGATAGCCACAATGGTGTGATCACTCACCTAGAGCCAGACATCCTGGAACGCAAAGCTAATGGGGCCTTAGGAAGCATCACTATGAACAAAGCTAGTGGAGGTGATGGAATTCCAGCTGAGCTATTTCAAATCCTGAAAGATGAAGCTGTTAAAGTGCTTTACTCAATATGCCAGAAAATTTGGAACACTCAGCAGTGGCCACAGGACTGGAAGAGGTCAGTTTTCATTCCAATCCCAAAGAAAGGCAATGCCAAAGAATGTTCAAACTACCGCACAATTGCACTCATCTCACACGCTAGCCAAATAAGGCTCAAAATTCTCCAAGCCAGACTTCAACAGTATGTGAACTGTGAACTTCCAGATGTTCAAGCTGGTTTTAGAAAAGGCAGAGGAACCAGAGATCAAATTGCCAACATCCGCTGGATCACTGAAAAAGCAAGAGAGTTCCAGAAAAACATCTACTTCTGCTTTATTGACTACGCCAAAGCCTTTGACTGTGTGGATGACAGCAAACTGTGGAAAATTCTGAAAGAGATGGGAATACCAGACCACCTGACCTGCCTCCTGAGAAATCTGTATGTAGGTCAAGAAGCAACAGTTAGAACTGGACATACAACAGACTGGTTCCAAATAGGGAAAGGAGTACACCAAGGCTGTATACTGTCACCCAGCTTATGTAACTTCTATGCAGACAGAATACACCATGTGAAATGCCAGATGAAACACAGGCTGGAATCAAGACTACTGGGAGAAATACCATTAACCTCAATTATGCAGATGACACCACCCTAATGGCAGAAAGCAAAGAAGAACTAAAGGGCCTCTTGATGAAAGTGAAAAAGGAGATTGAAAAAGTTGGCTAAAAACTCAACATTCATGTTACTCTTCCATACATCTCATCCTCTCCCCATGTCCACAAGTCTATTCTCTTATGTCTGTTTCTTCATTGCTGCCCTGTAAATAAATTCAACAGAAAACAACAAAATTCTGTAAAGCAATTATCCTTCAATAAAAAATAAATAATTTAAAAACTCAACATTCAGAAAACTAAAATCATGGCATCCAGTCCCATCACTTCATGGCAAATAGATGGGGAAACAACGGAAACAGTGACAGACTTTACTTTTGGGGCTCCAAAATCACTGCAGATGGTGATTGCAGCCATGAAATTAAAAGACTCTTGCTCCCTGGAAGAAAAGCTATGACCAACCTAGACAGCATATTAAAAAGCAGAGACATTACTTTGCCAACAAAGGTCCATCTATTCAAGGCTATGGTTTTTCCAGTAGTTATGTATGGATATGAGAGTTGGACTATAAAGAAGGCTGAGCGCCGAAGAATTGATGCTTTTGAACTGTGGTGTTGGTTAAGACTCTCGAGAGTCCCTTGGACTACAAGAAGATCCAACCAGTCCATCCTAAAGGAAATCAATCCTGAATATTCATTGAAAGGACTATGGAAGCTCCAATACTTTGGCCACCGGATGCAAAGAAGTGGCTCATTGGAAAAGACCCTGATGCTGGGGAAGATTGAAGGCAGGAGGAGAAGGGGACGGCAGGATGAGATGGTTGGATCGCATCACTGACTCGGACATGAGTTTGAGTAAGCTCCTGGAGTTGATGATGGACAGGGAAGCCTGATGCTGCAGTCCGTGGGGTCTCAAAGAGTCGAACAGGAATGAGCAACTGAACTGAACTGATGTTCAAAAAAAAAAACGAGCAACGACATTCCAAACTGTTTACAAGAAGCAGGGCTTAACCCTTTCCCAGCCTGGACACAAGCCAACCTCAAACAATGCACATTAAATTGCAAAGCAATCCAGCTGGAAGGCCTAAAAGACCCAAATTTGTTTTGTAGTGAAAGCCAGGAGGTCCCAAATTGTAAAGTCACTTTCCAAGGGTCCCTCTTGAGTCAGTGATAAAATTAGAAGGAGAGAACTTTTTCAGTGTCCAGGACAGCAGAGTTTCCCACACCATCCTGCCACCCGGCCGCGTGCCTTACCAGAGCCACGTTTCTCTTCTACCAAGAACAGTCATTGGTTGACCCAGAGTCCTTAGAAGTTTTGTCCAATGCCTCTGTCTATCCCAAACTAAACCTCAACTGTGCTCTGCCTTTCACCTTGACAAAAGAAAGAGATTGGGAAATGGACTAGGAAAAACTGGCCTGGGAAAGTAGTTTGTATGTTTAACAACTCTCATTACTTTATCATGATTTTAGCAAGGGAATAGATATTTAGGGAAGAATATTTAGAGACTACCTGAGCAAAAAAGCTCTCAAATGAAAATAAAAATGAGCTGTAGTCCTGTCACAAAAGCATAAGTATTTGCTCTTCTAAATCTAGGTCTCTATATATGCATATGTAATAATAGATAATAATATTTTTTTCTAGCTGCTAACCTGCTTCTTTTTTAACAAACAAATGGAGCTTACTAGATTTCATAATTGTGTATCGACTTTTTTTTTCATTTATTTTTATTAGTTGGAGGCTAATTACTTTACAATATTGTAGTGGTTTTTGTCATACATTGACATGAATCAGCCATGGATTTACATGTATTCCCCATCCCGATCCCCCCTCCATCTCCCTCTCCACCCGATCCCTCTGGGTTTCCCAGTGCACCAGACCCGAGCACTTGTCTCATGCACCCAACCTGGGCTGGTGATCTGTTTCACTATAGATAATATACATGTTTCGATGCTGTTCTCTCGAAACATCCCACCCTCGCCTTCTCCCACAGAGTCCAAAAGTCTGTTCTGTACATCTGTGTCTCTTTTTCTGTTTTGCATATAAGGTTATCATTACCATCTTTCTAATTTACATATATATGTGTTAGTATACTCTAATGGTCTTTATCTTTCTGGCTTACTTCACTCTGGATAATGGGCTCCAGTTTCATCCATCTCATTAGAACTGATTCAAATGAATTCTTTTTAATGGCTGCTATCTAAAAGTCTACAAGCAACAAATGCTGGAGAGGGTGTGAAGAAAAGGGAACCCTCTTACACTGTTGGTGGGAATGCAAACTAGTACAGCCGCTATGGAGAACAGTGTGGAGATTTCTTTAAAAACTGGAAATAGAACTGCCATATGACCCAGCAATCCCACTTCTAGGCATACACACCGAGGAAGCCAGATCTAAAAGAGACATGTGCACCCCAATGTTCATCGCAGCACTGTTTATAATAGCCAGGACATGGAAGCAACCTAGATGCCCATCAGCAGACGAATGGATAAGGAAGCTGTGGTACATATACACCATGGAATATTACTCAGCCATTAAAAAGAATTCATTTGAATCAGTTCTAATGGGATGGATGAAACTGGAGCCCATTATACAGAGTGAAGTAAGCCAGAAAGATAAAGACCATTACAGTATACTAACACATATATATAGAATTTAGAAAGATGGTAATAACCCTATATGCACTCATCTTACATGCTAGCCAAGTAATGCTCAAATTTCTCCAAGCCAGGCTTCAACAGTACATGAACCGTGAACTTCCAGATGTTCAAGCTGGATTTAGAAAAGGTAGAGGAACCAGAGATCAAATTGCCGACATCCGTTGGATCATTGAAAAAGCAAAAGAATTCCAGAAAAACATCTACTTCTGTTTTATTGACTACACCAAAGCCTTTGGCTGTGTGGATCACAGCAAACTGTGGAAAATTCTGAAAGAGATGGGAATACCAGGCCACCTGACCTGCCTCCTGAGAAATCTGTATGCAGGTCAAGAAGCAACAGTAAGAACTGGACATGGAACAACAGACTGGTTCCAAATAGGAAAAGGAGCACGTCAAGGCTGTATATTGTCACCCTGCTTATTTAATTTCTATGCAGAGTACATCATGAGAAACGCTGGGCTGGAAGAAGCACAAGCTGGAATCAAGATTGCCAGGAGAAATATCAGCAACCTCAGATATGCAGATGACACCATCCTAATGGCAGAAAGTGAAGAAGAACTAAAAAGCCTCTTGATGAAAGTGAAAGTGGAGGCTGAAAAAGTTGGCTTAATGCTCAACATTCAGAAAACTAAGATCATGGCATCCAGTCCCATCACTTCATGGCAAATAGATGGTCAAACAATGGAAACAGTGACAGACTTTATTTTTGGGGGCTCCAAAATCACTGCAGATGGTGATTTCAGCCATGAAATTAAAAGACACTTACTCCTTGGAAGGAAAGCTATGACCAACCTACACAACATAATAAAAAGCAGAGACATTACTTTGCCAACAAAGGTCCGTCTAGTCAAGGCTATGGTTTTTCCAGTAGTCATGTATGGATGTGAGAGTTGGACTGTACAGAAAGCTGAGTGCTGAAGAATTGATGCTTTTGAACTGTGGTGTTGGTTAAGACTCTTGAGAGTCCCTTGAACTGCAAGGAGATACAACCAGTCAATCCTAAAGGAAATCAGTCCTGAATATTCATTGGAAGGACTAATGCTGAGCTGAAACTCCAGTACTTTGGCCACCTGATGCAAAGAACTGACTCACTATAAGAGTCCCTGATACTGGGAAAGATTGAAGGTGGGTGGAGAAGGGGACAACAGAGGATAGGATGGTTTGATGGCATCACCGACTCGATGGACATGAGTTTGTGTAAGCTGCAGGTATTGGTGATAGTCAAGGAAATCTGGCATGCTGCAGTCTATGGGGCCACAAAGAGTCAGACACAACTGAGCGACTGAACTGACTGATAACTATGATAATCTCCTAGGAGAGAAAATTAGGTCTTTGTATATATACAAATCTTGGAGGAAGAAATGGCAACCCACTCCAGTATTCTTGCCTGAAAAATTCCATGGACAGAGGAGTCTGGAAGGCTACAGTCCATGGGGTCGCAAAGATTCAGACACAACTAAGCGAATGGACAAAGACACACACACACATTTTAAGGACCACTGCTTTATCGAAAGATTATACCAACTTAGTGTCCTGTCAGAAGTACATTAGCAAACACACAGTGTGTTATCATTAGGGGGGAAAAAAGCAACTTTGCTAATATAAGTGAAAACATTTTTTTAATTGTGGTAAAATGTGCATAACATAAAACTTATTTCAATTATTTTAATTGCACTGTTCAGAGGTCTTAAAGACATTCACTTTGTACAAGCATTATTACCATACATCTCCAGAATGTTCTTCATCTTCCCAAATGAAACTTCATACCTATGAAATACTCCTACCCATTCCCTTCCCCGTCAGACTCTGTCAACCACCATTCTATTTTCTATCTCCGTGAATTTGACTATATTATTTACCTTATATAAATAGAGTCAAACATTGTCTTTTTGTGACTGATTTCACTTAGCATATCATCTTCAAGTTTCGTTCATGTTACGGTATGTCAGAATTTCTTTCCTCTTTTTTTTTTTTTTTTGACCACACAGTGTGGCATGAGGGATCTTAATTCCCTGATCAGGGACCAAATCCATGCCCCCTGTATTGGGAGCATGAAGTCTTACCACTAGACCACCAGGGAAGTCCCTTTTTTGATAACATATTATTTTAATTTAGTTCCTAATATTATTTATCTGAATCGCTAGTAAGTAATGTAGAATTCTTCTGAACCAAAGAATAACAAATTTTTCTAAACCTCTGAATTATATATCTGAAGAAACTATAAAGGAGTGGTCAGGTTTTTACATCTATATTAAGGAACTTTGGTGCACATTACTGTGTATGATTGTGTATTATGATGGTAGTTAAACAAGGTTGGATTACTGAAGAAGACTCACAGAACCCAAAATGATGATGCTTGTAGATCCCCAGTTCGCTACAGAAAATGCACACTCAGAATGGCAAGGGCACTGAATAAAGATATGCATCACAGCCAGAATCTGGAGCACCCAGGTGAAAGCTGCCCATGCCCCCACCATAAGGCCCCGGCAGAATATCCTTTCTCAGAAAGATCAGTAATCACCGATGTGTGCAGAGAACACCCCAGAGCTAGGAAATCTAAAATGCAGTCTCAGCTGGAAACTTTCATATTTTCCTGGTCACATAGGCATCTTTCTGCTAAGTAGCCAGCCTCCACAGCAGAGCCCTCCCGGGGGCTCACTGAGACCAGTTGCAACTCATCAGTCTCACTGTTAAAATAAAGAGCACTGGCACTCAGCCCTGAAATTCCTCAGACCCAAGATTGCAAAGCAACACTATTAATCAGTACACTTCATGCCTTGATCAGGGATTAGTGCCATGCAAAACAGCTCAGCCTGATTTCAGATCTGCTGAAATTAACCCTCATGGCACAGAGTGTAGCATTCCAGGGCACGCGTGAATTACCTGGTTCTATTTCCACTTACAGTCGAGATAGCTTCAGGTTTTCACAAATACTAGTTACGAATACACTATGGCTACGGAATGGTGTTATGAAAGAATCATATATTTACTCTTTATCTAATCCCATCATTCTTTAAACAAAGAGGTAAGTCTTCTCACACCAGATACTGCCAGGAGGCATCTATTAAACTGCGGCTGCTGCTGCTGCTAAGTCGCTTCAGTTGTGTCCAACTCTGTGTGACCCCACAGACAGCAGTCCACCAGGCTCCTTTGTCCACAGGATTCTCTAGGCAAGAATCCTGGAGTGGGTTCCCATGCCCTTCTCCACTATTAAACCGCATATATCCAGTTTATGTATATATACAGTGTTGCATCTTCTCTTAGAGCAGATAACCCTATGGTTTACTGAAAAATTCTATCCTGAAATGTCTTTCAAAGTAAATGTTATTGTTGCCTCTTATGCTTTTCCTTTTATTACTTTTATTTTTAGGTTAGCCATACACTGGACTCTGCTGGAAAGAAAACATAACAAACAAGCTGAAAAAGATTTAAATATTTTCCATATTTAAAAGAAAACTCATAAAGTTAGTGAGTTTTTTTTTAACTTTTCATGATTTAATAGCTGAAATTGGAAGCTTATTTCTTATTTTTCCTCCTGTTCTCTTTATTTTTGTGCATGTAAAAGAACATTTAACATGAGATCCATACACTTAACAAATTGTTAAGTATACAGTACAGAATTGTTGACTATAGGCTCTATACTGTACCATCGCTTTCTAGGACTTACTCATTTTATATAACTGAAACTTTGAATCCTTTGACTAATACTTCCCCACTTACCCTTTCCTCCAGCCTCTGGCAACTACCCCTCTGTTCTCAGCTTCTGAGTTTAAATACTTCAGATTCTTCATGGTGGTATCACATAGCATTTTCCCTTCTATGGACGGTTTATTTCACTTAGTATAATGTACTCCAGTCCAGATTCAACCATCTTGTCCCAAATGGCAAGATTTTCAGCTTTTCAGGCTGAATATCATTCCATTGTACATATATACCATATTTTCTTTATTCATCCAATTTATTCATTGATGGACATGTAGGTTGCCTCCATGTCTTGGCTAATCTGAATGATGCCACAGTGACCATGGGGGTGCAGATATCTCTTCAAGATGCTGATTACAATTCCTCTGGATAGATATTCAGAAGTAGAATTGCTGGATCGTATAATAGTTATTTTCTTAATTTTTTGAAGAACCACCATATCGTTTTCCAGCTGACTGCACCAATTTACATTCCCACCAGCAGTGTATAAGGGTTCCTTTTTCTCAACATCCTCACCAGTATTTGTTATCTCTTATCTTTTTCATAAATCTTTCTGTGTTTTATTTTATTTACAATTCATAACAACCCTGTACTCCTTTTCTAATTTTGCATTTTTTATTGTGTATTAGGGAATACCAATTAACAATGTTGTAAAAGTTTCAGGTGAAGAGCATATACATGCATCCATTCTCCCCCAAACTCCCCCTCAACATCCAGGCTGCCACGTAACGTTGTGCAGAGTTCCCTGTTGATGACAACCATTCTGACAGGTGTGGGGCAGTATCTCAATGGATCTGGATTCCCCTAATTATTAGTGATGCTAAGCACTTTTTTATACAACTATTGGTCATTTGTATGTCTTCTTTAGGAAAATATCTATTCAGTTCTTTTGCTCATTTCTAATTGGATTATTTTGGTAGCTAGTTTTTTAATTTTTTGAAGAATTTTTTGAGTTTTTTTACTTTGATTTCTGTGAGTCCCTTGTGTATTTATTTAGCATCATTGATGTACAAAGAAGTACATGTTTAATGTGTACAGTCCATCATAAGCATTTGCCACATTTTGTTTATCCATTCAACCAACAGTGAACACTTTGTAGCTTTTACTTCTTGGCTATGGTAAATAACGCTGCTATGAACGTGGGTATACATACACCTGTTTAAGCCCCTGCTATCAACTCTTTGGGGAATACGCCAACAAGTAGAATTGCTATATTGCATAGTAATTCTGTTTTTAACTTTTTGAGTGAATGAATAGTTGAATACATTTGAATTTTTCAATTTATATATCTTGAATTTTTTAGTGAGGAGTGACATTTAGAATAATTTTATAGGTCTTGGCATTTCTTTGGTTGTGATTTATGAGCCCATATTTTTGAACATTTATAATTTTTATGAACATTAATAATAGTAACTATTTCCTCTTAATAGAAGTTGCAGATATTTCTCCATTTATTACTTACTTTTTACTTCATTAAATGTGGTGTGTGTATTTGTGCATGTGTTAATTTTAGAAGTGGGATGAGAGGAATGGAAACATTCTAAAATAAATATGTGCACTGTGAAAATTCAGAGTTCATATGCTGACTTGAAGCATAGTCTGACCAAACTGGTTTCCAGAGAACAACACATCTGGCATTTGATTCTGCCTTTGCCACAATTCTTGACAAGCAGGTACAGCTGTTCACAGAATAAGTTCCCTCTGCCCAGCGTTTAAGCAGGAAGATGTTCTCGCAGGAAAAGCAGTAAATCTACAGGAGAGATGCCCATAAAGTCTCATTCAAGATACTTAGTGTGAGAGACTCTGGTGGAAAAAGAAAATTCCGACTATATTGTCACTGAACTGTTTGAAAAATAGGCAATCAGGTCTTGATTAATGAGCATTTCCTGCATCATCTATGCTCAACCTCTCTGCAGCTCGCTTCTGCAAACTCTGTACATGGTCCTGGAGGAAGTCCTATTTTCTCTGGTTTTGAGGTCTCTTTGCTTCCTATGTCCACTCCTGCTTTCGTGATAACACAGATGGCAACCAGGTTACAAAAAGAGCAGAAGAAAAATCAGGATTAAAAAACAAATAAGACAAAGAAAAACCAAACAACTCTCAAATATGAAGAGTCTGGTTTAAACCTTCACCCACAGGTATATTTAGATTTCTTAAGGCTCTTTTTCTTGATCTCTAGACTATCAATTAGCTCTGTTTTTCTTTCTCACAACTCAGTGTGGCATCTGTATGAATTAGTCAAACTGAAAGGCAAGTGGGAAATCTATATCTTTGCTCTAATCCTAAGCTCAAACCTACTTCCTTTACAACAGTGTTTTCAAACATTTTTTCCATTATTATCCCCCCAAAGAGCCCTTTCAGACAATTTTTACTAATTACCCTCCTCTAATGAAATTCACTGCGTGGGCGCAGGAGGGCTGAGAGGAGCTACTCCACGTTCAAGGTCAGGAGGGGCGGCCGTGAGGAGATACCCCTCGTCCAAGGTAAGGAGCAGCGGCTGCGCTTTGCTGGAGCAGCCGTGAAGAGGTACCCCACGTCCAAGGTAAGAGAAACCCAAGTAAGACGGTAGGTGTTGCTAGAGGGCATCAGAGGGCAGACCCACTGAAGCCATAATCACAGAAAACTAGCCAATCTGATCACAGGACCACAGTCGTGTCTAACTCAGTGAAACTAAGTCATGCCGTGTGGGGCCACCCAGGACGGTCGGGTCATGGTGGAGAGGTCTGACAGAATGTGGCACACTGGAGAAGGAAATGGCAAACCACTTCAGTACTCTTGCCTTGAGAACCCCATGGACAGTATGAAGAGGCAAAATGATAGGATACTGAAAGAGGAACTCCCCAGGTCAGTAGGTGCCCAATATGCTGCTGGAGATCAGTGGAGAAATAACTCCAAAAAGAATGAAGGAATGGAGCCAAAACAAGAGCAATACCCAGTTGTGGATGTGACTGATGATAGAAGCAAGGTCCAATGCTGTAAAGAGCAATATTGCATAGGAACCTGGAATGTTAGGTCCATGAATTAAGGCAAATTGGAAGTGGTCAAACAGGAGAAGGCAAGATTGAATGTTGATATTCTAGGAATCACCGAACTAAAATGGACTGGAATGGGTGAATTTAACTCAGATGACCATTATATCTACTACTGTGGGCAGGAACCCCTTAGAAGAAATGGAGTAGCCATCATAGTCAACAAAAGAGTCTGAAATGCAGTACTTGGATGCAATCTCAAAAACGACAGAATGATCTCTGTTCGTTCCCAAGGCAAACCATTCAATATCACAGTAATCCAAGGCTATGCCCCAACCAGTAATGCTGAAGAAGCTGAAGTCGAACAGTTCTCTGAAGACCTACAAGACCTTTTAGAACTAACACTCAAAAAGATGTCCTTTTCATTATAGGGGACTGGAATGCAAAAGTAGGAAGTCAAGAAACACCTGAAGTAACAGGCAAATTTGGCCTTGGAGTACAGAATGAAGCAGGGCAAAGGCTAATAGAGTTTTGCCAAGAGAATGAACTGGTCATAGAAAATACCCTCTTCCAACAACACAAGAGAAGACTCTACACATGGACATCACCAGATGGTCAACACCAAAATCAGATTGATTATATTTTTTGCAGCCAAAGATGGAGAAGCTCTATACAGTCAGCAAAAACAAGACCGGGAGCTGACTGTGGCTCAGATCATGAACTCCTTATTGCCAAATTCAGTTAAGTTGAAGAAAGTAGGGAAAACCACTAGACCATTCAGGTGTGACCTAAATCAAATCCCTTATGACTATACAGTGGAAGTGAGAAATAGATTTAAGGGACTAGATCTGATAGACAGAATGCCTGATGAACTATGGACAGAGGTTCGTGACATTGTACAGGAGACAGGGATCAAGACCATCCCCATGGGAAAGAAATGCAAAAAGGAAAAATGGTTGTCTGAGGAGGCCTTACAAATAGCTGTGAAATGAAGAGAATCAAAAAGCAAAGGAGAAAAGGAAAGATATTCCCATTTGAATACAGAGTTCCAAAGAATAGCAAGGAGAGATAAGAAAGCCTCCCTCAGTGATCAATGCAAAGAAATAGAGGAAAACAGCAGAATGGGAAAGACTAGAGATCTCTTCAAGAAAATTAGAGATATAAAGGGAACATTTCATGCAAAGATGGACTCAATAAAGGACAGAAATGGTAGGGACCTAACAGAAGCAGAAGATATTAAGAAGAGGTGGCAAGAATACACAGAAGAACTGTACAAAAAAGATCTTCATGACCCAGATAATCACAATGATGTGATCACTCACCTAGAGCCAGACATCCTGGAATGTGAAGTCAAGTGGGCCTTAGAAAGCATCACTATGAACAAAACTAGTGGAGGTGGTGGAATTCCAGTTGAGCTATTTCAAATCCTGAAAGATGAGGCTGTTAAAGTGCTGTACTCTATATACCAGCAAATTTGGAAAACTCAGCAGTTGCCAAGACTGGAAAAGGTCAGTTTTCATTCCAATCGCAAAGAAAGGCAATGCCAGAGAATGCTCAAACTACTGCACAATTGCACTCATCTCACACGCTAGTAAAGTAATGCTCAAAATTCTCCAAGCCAGGCTTCAGCAATACGTGAACCATGAACTTCCAGATGTTCAAGCTGGATTTAGAAAAGGCAGAGGAACCGGAGATCAAATTGCCAACATCCACTGGATCATCGAAAGCAAGAGAGTTCCAGAAAAACATCTATTTCTGCTTTATTAACTATGTCAAAGCCTTCAACTGTGTGGATCACAATAAACTGAAAAATTCTGAAAGAGATGGGAATACCAGACCACCTGACCTGCCTCTTAAGAAACCTATATGCAGGTCAGGAAGCAACAGTTAGAACTGAACATGGAACAACAGACTGGTTCCAAATAAGGAAAGGAGTACACCAAGGCTGTATATTGTCACCCTGCTTATTTAATTTCTATGCAGAGTACATCATGAGAAACGCTGGGCTGGAAGAAGCACAAGCTGGAATCAAGATTGCCGGGAGAAATATCAATAACCTCAGATATGCAGATGACACAACCCTTATGGCAGAAAGTGAAGAAGAACTAAAAAGCCTCTTGATGAAAGTGAAAGAGGAGAGTGAAACAGTTGACTTAAAGCTCAACATTCAGAAAACTAAAATCATGGCATCTGGTCCCATCACTTCATGGGAAATAGATGGAGAAACAGTGGAAACAGTGTCAGACTTTATTTTTTGGGGCTCCAAAATCACTGCAGATGGTGACGGCAGCCATGAAATTAAAAGACACTTCCTCCTTGGAAGGAAAGTTATGACCAACCTAGACAGCATATTAAAAAGCAGAGACATTACTTTGCCAACAAAGGTCCGTCTGGTCAAGGCTATGGTTTTTCCAGTGGTCATGTATGGATGTGAGAGTTGGACTGTGAAGAAAGCTGAGTGCTGAAAAATTGATGCTTTTGAACTGTGGTGTTGAAGAAGACTCTTGAGAGTCCCTTGGACTGCAAAGAGATCCAACCAGTCCATCCTAAAGGAGATCAATCCTGAATATTCATTGAAAGGACTGTGGAAGCTCCAATACTTTGGCCACCAGATGCAAAGAAGTGGCTCATTGGAAAAGACCCTGATGCTGGGGAAGATTGAAGGCAGGAGGAGAAGGGGACGGCAGGATGAGATGGTTGGATGGTGTCACTGACTCGATGGACATGAGTTTGAGTAAACTCCAGGAGTTGGTGATGGACAGGGAGGCCTGGTGTGCTTCGGTTCATGGAGTCGAAAATAGTCGGACATGACTGAGGGACTGAACTGAATGAAATTCACTGGAAGGACTGATGCTGAAGCTGAGGCTCCAATACTTTGGCCACCTGATGCAAAGAGCCGACTCATTGGAAAAAACCATGATGCTGGGAAAGATTGAAGGCAAAAGGAGAAGAGGGCGGCAGAGAATGAGATGGTTAGATAGTGCCATCGGCTCAATGAACATGAGTTGAGCAAACTCCAGGAGATAGTGGAGGACAGGAAAGCCTGGCATGCTGAAGTCCATAGGGTTGCAAAGAGTCGGACAAGACTAAATGACTGAACTACAACAACAAATGAAATTTTAATATCACGGATATGTTTATGAGCTGATGGGATTTACTCGCACTGTGCAATAAATTCCGGAAACATCTCCTTCAAAGTTCTGGTTGATCTCTTTTCCTAGGACAGAGTCATACTCCTAGAGCCTTTGGTGATAAATTAAATCTTTGACCCTAGGACTATCTCCTTGTGGAGCTTCTGATTTCAGAGTGGTATCTGCATATCTCCTCTGTAGTAAAACCTCATTGACTTGTATAAGAAGACTAATAGAGAATAGGAAGATATGAAAAGAGAGGAAAAATAGGATCCACAGAGAATATATCCACTTGATAAATTCATGCAGCTGGATAAAGTCAATGAGGCTTGAGTCAGACATAGAATGTAGAGAAGGTCAGTGGCTGAGAAAAGGGAAGGTGACCTCTGAGGAGGATGAGGATGGAATACTGAGAGAGGAGGTGATGAACTTCAAGGAGTGTGACCTGGAGAGAGTGTGCACCAGTGTGAGATCTGCTCAACCATTCACGGGAGATTTAAATCAAATGATTGGGTGTCTGCATGTCTTTGGTATGAAATCTGGACTGGCCCCGGGGGAGAGGTTGACTTGGTAAAAGAAATGAATGAGGTTGGTCCTATGGGGCTTTGCGGGGGAACAGTCAAATTGCTCTGGTGGATGAAACAGAGACCTTCCTGGCCGTTCTCTTCCACGGTCCCTTCTCTGGGTGGGGCAAGAGGCATTCCGTTCCCTCTGATACATTCTCTTTCTCTTCCTATGTTAGCCCACAAATAGATATTCTTTTGCCTCCAGATAACAATGAACCCAAAGCCATGCATTTTTTTTTAAGAATTTTTATTTTATTTATTTATTTAGTTTTGGCTGCACTGGGTCTTCGTTGGTATGCAGGGGCTTTTCTCTAGTCATGGCAAGTGGAGACAGCTCTCTAGTTGTAGTGTGTGGGCTTCTCATTGCGGTGGCTTCTCTTGCTATGGATCACAGGCTCTGGGGCACACAAGCTTCAATAGCTGCGACCCAGCAGCTTAGTTGCTCCACAGCATGTGGGATCTTCCCGGACCAGGGATCGAACCCAAGCCATGTGTTTTAATTCCTACCTATCTGTGCCCTGCTTCTAGCCAGGCCTCCTTGCTAAGTGAGGACAGAGGCCAACAAGGCTCTCTAGACCTAGGTTGTGCATCTTCCCCCAAAAGTTTCCCTGCTGAGGCTTTAACAAGTGAAAATTTGCTTTTTAAAAAAGTGCCCTGCAAAGGGCAGCCCTGTATTTCTCTGTGACTTGAGCAATGTCACTACTGCCCAGAGGATGGAGGGAGATAGGATTTACTGCTTAAAGGGCCCCTCCATAAGTCACCAGCCTCGGCAGAGATGCATATCCATAATTTATGGAGGAAGTGATCAATCACTAGAAAATACATCCTGCCCATTAAAGTGAGCTGCTGGCCTCGGGACTCCTGTCAGCCCATCACACTGAACTGAAGGGTCTGGGCCAAGGACCTGGCACTGCCTTTCTCTGCCACTGGTGTTTAGAGCACAGACAGGAATTCTGTCATTGTCTCAGAGGCTTTAGAGGCTTCCCGAGTGGCTCAGATGGTAAAAAATCTGCCCGCAATGTGGGAGACCTGGGTTTCCTATCCCTGGGTTGGGAACATCCCCTGGAGAAGGGACTGGCTACCGACTCCAGTGTTCTTGCCTGGAGAATTCCGTAGATAGAGGAGCCTGGCGGGCTACAGTCCATGAGATCACAAAGAGTCAGACACAACTGAGTAACTAACATTCTCACTTTTCAGAGGCTTTATGACCTCTAATGGAGTCCAGGCTTGGAAAACAGGGGAAACTAGGAGAGGCAGAGGGATCTATACTTTCTCAGGTCTATCTTAAAGGGAGAAGATTTCAGCTATTCCTGCAGGTGATGGGGAAGCATGCAAGAGTCAAGTCTTCCATGTGTGGCCAGAAATGAGATTTGGAGATTGAAGGCTGGTGGTCAAGCTGAGGATATAGAGACATACAATGAGCACTGGCTTATCTAATCCACTTGCAAAATAAGAGGAGGGGCAAGAGGGACACTGAAGGGAAAGCAAGGGAACAAGTGAAAGGCAGAAATAACCACAGAAGAAAAATGAAAATGAACCCTTTACTCATTAAAGAACCAAAGGGAGCTAGAAGAAGTTGAAACCTAGAACCATAATATGTCTAGAATTGCTCAACAGTGTGGCAAACTTGGCCCAAATCTAATATTATTCTCATTTTCAAAAGCTCAGGAACTTTAAGAGGTACCTGTTTTGGATCCCTACAATTTATAGAAATGGAAAAACCCAGACACCAGAGCAATTCAGCAGACTTTCACAACCCACTGGCCTGAGCTCCCGCTGTTTCTTCAGACCATACACACCTTCCTGCCCTGGGTCCCATCAGGCCTTCTGGAGAGGAGGAGGCTTTGACCAATAGGAGCAGCCGGGAGATATTTTCCTCCTGGTTCCATTGAGGCTGTAAGAGCCTCTATGGGCGGAAGTGAGAAGCAACTCGCCCCCCCCCCACCCCCGCCCCCATGTTCTTTGTTCTTCCGTTTAGGACTCCCACTCCTCCCCTAATACAGCCAGTTCACAGAGACATCATTTATAACCAAGATATCAGTGGAATTTCCTCTTCTCTGTGTTTTCACATTTTAGTGGAGACCAAGTCCTAAATCTAAAAGAATGAATTGCTAGGAATGGGATTTTAGTCATCGCCAGCCTTGTGAGTAGGCTGTGCATGCGTGCATGCTCTTGCTCAGTCATGTCCAACTCTTTGCAGCCCCATGGACTACAGCCTGACAGGTTCCTCTGTCCATGGGATTTTCCAGGCAAGAATACGGAAGTGGGTTGCCAGTTCCTCCTCCAGGAGATCTTCCCAACCCAGGGATTGAACATACACCTCCTGAGTCTCTTGCATTGGCAGGTGGATTCTTTACCACTGCATCACCTGGGAAGTCCCCATCAGCAGGCTGGGCCCAGGCAAATCACTCTTGATATGGCCTGTTAGACAATGAAGGATCCAGCCTCTGCCCAGGTTGACTTATGTCCACCTGTGATACTTGTCTCCCTTCTCAAACACACCACCCTGTCATCAGCCCCAGGGCCTTTGCACTTGCTCTTGTATCTATCTGCAGCTCTCTTCCTTAGCCCTTCACATAGTTAATAGTCCAGGACTATTTATCCCAGGACAATGTCACTCCTTCAGGGAAATCTTCCCTGCCTCCCAAGACAAGGTCTTGCTCCCTAATGGAGGCTCCCCAGGACTGCACACCACACCTCCATGCCTTCTTTGTCCTAAAGGCCTCAGATCACAACAAGCTTGACAGTCTCCACATACCTATAAAATATCAGTGTGACTAGGGTATAGTGGGCAGGAGGGCTCAGTATGTCAAAGAGGCAAATTAGCTAGGCCCGGGAAAGCTTAATTCAGGATTTTATTCTAAGGACAATCAGAAAACACTGGGGTTTTAGGGCAGTGGAGTGGATTTATGTTGTAAATAATTGCTCCAGCTACTGTGTGGAAATGGATGGAGGTAGGAGACAACCTTAGAAGCTGGGAGGTTAGTTGGAACACTGTTGTGCTCTGTGCTAAGTCACTTCAGTTGTGTCTGACTCTGCGACCCTATGGACTGTAGCCCACCAGGCTCACTTTCATGGGATTCTCTAGGCAAGAATACTGGAGTGGGTTGCCATTTCCTCCTCTAGGGGATCTTCCTGGCCCAGGAATCAAACCCACGTCTCCTGCATCTCCTGCATTCCAGGCAGATTCTTTACCACTGAGCCACCAGGGAAGCCAGTGAATTGTACAAGAGGTATTTAGTGGAGGTGCAGAGGAATAAATGGATTCAGTGCATGTTTGGGAAGAAGATACCAAAGATGTATTCAGATTGAATGTGGTGTTTGAGGGAAAGAGAACAACTAGTTTTTTATTTGCATAACTAGTAAATGCAGCATTGTTTATTGACATTAAGAAGACTGATAGGAGTAGGAAAGTGAGGGAAATCGATGATGTTTTGGGAAGTTAAATTTCAAGTCTCTTAGACGTCCAAGTGGAAATGTCAAGAAAGCAGATGGAATTGCTAAGAAAGGTCAGAGCAGGAAAAAGATATTGTGCAATTATTGATCTATAGATTGGTTTACCAGGCCAAGGTTCCTACTTAAGTACAATGGGGAAGGGGACTGATATCAATGTTTGCAAGTTAGAACCTTGGAGTCTGAGTGAGTGAGAAGGGAAGAAAGGACCCAAGAGCAGTGAGAACAGGGGAAATGTCAATAGCATAAGAGAATCGAAAGCATCAGTGAGTGACTTCTCTGGTGGTCCAGTGGTTAAGAATCCATCTGCCAATGCAGGGATCATGGGTTCGATCCCTGGACCAGGAAGATTCCACACACCGCAGGGAGACTAAGCCCCTGCACCACAACTACTGAAACCCACACACGTAGAGCCCATGCTCTGAAACAAGAGAAGCCACTTCAAGGAGCTTGTGCACCATACCTAGAGAATAGCCCCCACTTTCTGCAACTAGAAAAAGCCTACCCTACATACAGCAACAAAGACCCCAGTGCAAAGAAAGGAAAGAAATCAAAAAGCAACAATGAGGTTATGTAATTGCTCATGTAGCAGATCCAGAGTAGGTGAGATGGAAGCACAGAAGATGGTTGTCAGAGAGTGGATTTAAGAGACAGAGACCTTACACATTCCAGATCCCAAGCCTTTGCTATGCTGGTGATGTTGGCCTGCTCCAAAACATCTTCCCTCCTTTTCAGCACCAGCCCCTCCATGGATGTTGTTACCCACTCTGTAGCTTTAAACCAGCTTGATGCCCTTTAAGACGCCTACACACTGACCATGAAGTAGGCACTGAACAGGCTCCATCAGTGATCACCTTCCCACATCACTCCTGCGGCTGTGGCTCTGCCTGATTCCTCACCCTGCAGAACTCTGTGGGGCTCTTATCCTCTTTGTTCTGGTCTAGAGTCTCGGTTCCTTTATCCACGCGACATCATGCCTCCAGCTCTGGATCCTCTCAGATGGTAACTACTACTGCAGTTCGCTTTTTGGAACTCCGCCTCTGGCTGACATGGCAGCCCCTCCGGCTCCACCTGGTTCTCCAAGAGGGAAAGGATGAGAAACACCCACGACTTCCTTCACCCTCCCTTCCCCATAGCCTTCCCTCGCAGATGCCACACTGATGAGCTCCTCTTCCCGTTTTCTCTCTACGCCTGAGAATATGTTCCCATCAGCTATGTAAACATATTCCTCTGGCCTGCCTTGACTGTAGGAATCTTATGCTGCTCTTTATTCCTTTTTTTTTTTAAACACCTTTATGTGAAATTTGATCTTGATCTTTTTGTCATTCATTTTTACATGGAATTGGTTGTTTTCCTTCCTCGCTTCATGGCTCTCGAGCTCCCTCTTCTGCTGTTTTTGTGAAATGTTCACAACATGTTCTTTCTGAAAATTTCACCCTGGTCTCTCCTCCCTCCATCTGAACTTTCTTCCTTCCTTGCCTCTGTTGACCCCTGATGCTCACTTTGAATCTTATTCCGGGCAGTTTCAATTCAGTGAGGGGTGGTGTCATCTTAGAAGAAATTTCGTCCGGTTAGCATTGAAAGTTCATCAGGTCCTGAATGCCAGGACCCTTGGAAACTCGGCTGGGGCACACAGGCTGGCAGAGCCTGAAAACCTCCTGGTTTCAGCAGCTGTTCTCAGGTTGGCCCTCCAACCTCCAGCGCACACCTGTCTGCTTGTGGCACCCATCAGATGCCCGCTGCTTTCCTTTGCTTTCCCAACACACGTGTGGCTATAATTCCAGTCTTGGAATTTTGATGGTTTGACTCTATCTACTCATATTTACTGCACATGCAAATACTTTGTCAACTAGCTTTTTTGTAGATGTTGACTATAGATTTGAAGGAGTTGGGGCTTTTCCTACCTAACTGGTCTGTTTCACTTTATAGGTATACTTGTGTCCAGTCGCTCAGTCATGTCCGACTCTTTGCCACCCCATGGACTGTAGCCCACCAGGCTCCTCTGTCCATGGGACTTTCCAGGCAAGAATACTGGAGTGGGTTGCCATTTCCTTCCAGAGAAATGACAAAATTATGCCACCACTGCCGTTTTCCCAGACCCCCTGTTTAAGCCTTTTAACAATCCTGTTAAGTACTTACCATCATTATTCTCATTATATAAATGAGGAGACCAGAGCCTAGAGAGGTTAAGCAGATTTCCCAAGGTCAAATACTGTAATCAATAGAAATCAGATAGGAAAGTGCCATCACACCACCAGAGGAATAAGTAGAAATTGGACAAATGATCAATAGGGAGAAACCTGTTCTGGGTTGAAAGAATAGAATAGACGAAAGTCCTGAGGCTTTCCTGCTTCTGAGGAATCAGAAGCCAGTGTGGCTACAGGCTTCTGAGACATGAGGTGGTGCATGAACAGGAATCAATGTAGATTATTCAGGACACTGCAAGACAGGAAGAGATTTTGGATTTTATTCTATATGCAATGCAGTGTCATTAATAAGGCTGCCTGCAGCCTTCCAAGAGAGCTTGGAGGAAGGATCACTCTGCTCCACTTAAAGAACAGAGTTAGGTATCTTTGCTGTCTTATCCTTCCAGTTTTATTGATGTATAATTGACATACAGCGCTGTGTAAGTTTAAGGTGTACAACATAATGATTTGACTTACATACATCAAGAAATGGTTACCACAGTAAGCCTAGTGAACATTCATCACCTCATATAGATAAAAAAAAGAAAAAGGAAAAATATTTTTCCTTGTGATGAGAACTTTAGGACTTATTCTCTTAACAACTTTCATACATAACATATAGAAGCATTAATTTTATTAACCTTGTTGTATGTTATATCCCTAGTACTTATAATTGGAAGTTTGTATCTGCTGGCTGCCTTTGTCACCAAAGAAATTACATAATTATGGACTATATTCCTCACACTGTACCTTTCATCCCCATGACTGATTTATTTTGTAACTGGAAGTTTGTGCCTCTTAATTCCCTCATCTATTCACTCATCCTCTCACCCCCACACCTCTAAATTAGGTATCTTTGAACCTAAAAAGTGATTAGGCCACAGAGAAGATGAATTTTGTTGTTATTCAATCACTAAGTTGTGTCCAGCAGCACGCCAGGCTTCCCTGTCCTTCACTGTCTCCTGGAGTTTGCTCAAACTCATGTCCATTGAGTTGGCAATACCATCCAACCATCTCACCCTCTGTCATCCCCTTCTCCTCCTGCCTTCAATCTTTCCCAGCATCAGGGTCTTTTCCAGTGAGTCGGCTCTTCAAATCAGGTGGTCAAAGTACTGGAGCTTCAGCATCAGCATCAGTCCTTCCAATGAATATTCAAGGTTAATTTCCTTTGAGATTGGCTGGTTTGATCTCTTTGCTGTCCTAGGGACTCTCAAGAGTCTTCTCCAGCACCACAGTTCAAAATCATCAATTCTTAGGGGCTCAGCCTTCTTTATGGTCCAACTCTCACACGCATACATGACTACTAGGAGGGGAAGCATCATGAGAAAGGAGACTAGGGAGCTTGGCCACGGGCCAGATTGAGAAGGCCCTGGACAATCCTTACTCAGTGGGCTCCCAGGAGCGATGGCCTTTCTTCACACCAAGTGCTTGTGGGAGATGAGCGGTGACAGAGCCGCAGAACCTGTGACACAGTCAGAACTAAAGAGAACCACTGCTTTACACTCAACAGAGCAGCGCATCTTTTCAGGAGGCTGCTTCCACTTTTACAGCTTTCCAGACTCTGCCCCAGAAGGTCAGCCACACTCCCCTGTTGAGATATTTTGGGTAGTAATGACTCCCTTTCTTGCTGTTCACATCAGTTGCCTTTTGTTACAGTCACCGAGGCTTTGTGAGCTGCCTTTGTGAGAAGTGTTCTGTATAATATTCGGCATTTTCCTATTCTTCTTTAAACCTCACAAAAGTATCAGGAAAAGTGGGGGAAAAAAAAAAAAAGGATGATGCCTATGACACGGGTATTATTTTTATCTACATCTCATGGAGGAAAGATGCTTAAATGCAGTGGGATTATTTTTCTGGGATGTCAGTATGCCGTAAACAGATAAACCACACTCCCTTTTCTACACCCTTGCTGATGAGTTTACTTCTAGAGCTGCTCTGGGTTTCTACTTGAAACTCTGCCTTCTTGTTTTAAGTCTGCAATCATTGGGAATTCTCTGTGGAAAGGCCACTGAATGAAGAGACAAAGGCCATAAGCTGAAGAAAGATTGAGACAGGTCTAGTCAGCCGGGGGTTCTCATGTGGAAGAGAGTGCAAGTATGAGTCACTGCTGCTAGTGGGCACCAGGGGATGTGGGCACCAGCCCGGCCAAGGGAGTCTGGGTGAGGCACCAGGAACACCTGCCACCTCGGCTTAGGTAGCACCACTGCCTTAATATTTCCAACAACACTTTGGTCTGGTTGTAAAAGGATCTACTCAGTAATCAGTCAGTTCAGTCATTCAGTTGTGTCCAACTCTTTGTGACCCCATGGACTGCAGCACTTCCTGACCATCACCAACTCCTGGAGCCTGCTCAAACTCATGTCCATTGAGTCAGTGATGCCATCCAACCATCTCATCCTCTGTCGTCCCCTTCTCCTCCTGCCCTCAATCTTTCCCAGCATCAGGGTTTTTCCAGTGAGTCAGTTCACATCAGGTGGCCAAAGGATTGCAGTTTCAACGTCAGTGTCAGTCCTTCCAATGAATATTCAGGACTGATCTCCTTTAGGATGGACTGGTTGGATCTCCTTGCAGCCCAAGGGACTCTCAAGAGTCTTCCCCAACACCACAGTTCAAAAGCACCAATTCTTTGGTGCTCAGCTTTCTTTATAGTCCAACTCTCACATCCATACATGATCACTGGAAAAACCATAGCTTTGATTAGACGGACATTTGTTGGCAAAGTAATGTCTCTGCTTTTTAATATACTGTATAGGTTTTTCATAACTTTTCTTCCAAGGAGCAAGGGTCTTTTGATTTCATGACTGCAGTCACCATCTGCAGTGATTTTGGAGCCTACTCAGTAATATCTTAGTCTTTTTGGAAATGTTAACAAAGACTGTGACATTTGTTTGCTCTGAGATTTTGTCTTGGGATCATGCTCTGGCTTTGGTCTTGGTGCTAAGCATGGTTGCAGGGGCGGAGGAGGGGGACTGCTCTCCTACACCCCACTTCATATGAGATGATGGTGATTCTGTTCCTCCTGCTGCTGTTTATGACGGTGATGGTGATGATGATGGTGATGTATTTGTCCTTCTAAAATAATGAGATGGATGTGCTGTGGAGGCTCGCAGAAGGGCTTAAAAGACCACCTCCTCCAAGAATCTTCCATACTACAAAAAGGAGGCAACATTTTTTCCCTCTTGCCCATCACTCAAAATCCCTTGTAGAATCACTGGCATAAATGTTTGAAATAAATCTAAGCTGGAGGCACGGATTTTGTTTTTATTATTGTATAGTATTCTTTTTAAAATAACATTTTGAAGTAGAAACTTTGGAATCAGAAAAATTTGAGCTTAAATCTGAGTTAACTTACTTATTTTATATCTTGTTATCTTAAGCAATTGACTTAGCTTTACTTAACCCTTCTAAGTCTTGGTTTTCTCATCTGTTTAGTGGAGATAATGACATCTGCCTTATAGAGTTATTGTGAAAATTATAATACAATTATTTATGCTTACTAATAGAGTAAGTACTTTTTTGTCTCTTTTTCTTTTATCTCTTTTGGGGCTTCCCTGATAGCTCAGTTGGTAAAGAATCCTCCTGCAATGCAGGAGACCCCGGTTCAATTCCTGGGTCAGGAAGATCTGCTGGAGAAGGAATAAGCTACCCACTCCAGTACTCTTGGGCTTCCCTTGTGGCTCAGCTGGTAAAGAATCTGCCTGCAATGGGGGAGACCTGGGTTCGATCCCTGAGTTGGGAAGATCCCCTGGAGAAGGGAAAGGCTACCCACTCCAGTATTCTGGCCTGGAGAATTCCACTGTCCATGAGGTCGGAAAGAGTCGGGCATGACTGAGTGACTTTCAGTTTCTCTTATCTCTTTTACTTGCCTTGTGTAATGTCAATGCACACAGGAACCCCAAGGGTGTTCACAGGGGAAAATGAAAGGCATAACTTCCAATAATCCTTATACTGGTAATGATCAAATCCCCCACTGAGCAGATACAGTCCTTAAGCCTTCGAGGTTTGTGTTCCATCTCTCTAGAATGTTAGAACCAGAAAGGGTCTTCAAATTGGTCTACTTAATAAAAGCTCTTTATTTTCTAGATGAAAAAAATTGTGTCCACAAAAGTTGAGATAACTAATTCAAAGTCATTTGGCTAGATGGGAGCAAAGCACAGATTACAATTTATTCTAGTTCATCTTTGTCTCTGTTATCCTAGTAGCTGAAATTGAAGACACCAAGATTTTCTCCTGCTAAATTTTTAGCTTGAAAAAAGGAAAAGAATCTGATTTCTCTTCCCACTTCATCTTGGCTCCAGATCATGTGCCTAAGTTTTTAAATCAGAGGACAATGGAATAGATGTGATTATGGACATTTTCAAAGAGCAGCAAGAGCAAAACAACTCCATGGAACTCAAAATACTTTTTTAAAAAAGATAATCTTTGCAGAATCCAGTAAGGAAACACAAGAGCCCTCCCAGACCACCCACATGGTTGTACGTCCAGAAACATCCAGAAGGAGGCCAACAGTGTGACCCAGAGAGGAGGCAAATTAAAGCACACAGCAGGGAATGAAGCTGGCACACCTGCATCATCAATAACTAGGGTTTGTTTGAACAACTGCAGCCCTGAGAGAAGAAAAAGAAAGAAAATTCCACTATTGTAGTTGATTCAGAGAGAGGCATGCTACAGTTTCTTTGACATTCTACCAGAGCGATCTGCAACAAGCAGCCAGGCTTGAGAATACACAGCTCTTTTGTGGGAAGGTTAGCATTAAGACCAAAGGATGTCAGGAAAGCTCAATGGGAGGGACCCGGTGATTTCTACACATGTGACTTGGATGCAGGGCAAGACTGTTTACCCCTGTTAGACTTGTGTGGCAACCATCTCTGTACCATGCCCTAAGGTGGCCAGGATTGTGGCAGGAGGTAGACCATGGTCTCCTTGATCTAACTGGAGAGAGACAAAGCAGCCCCACACTAATGATACTAACAGCCAGCAACATCAAACCCCAGTGCCCGGTGAGTGAAACAGCAGTGACAGCAGGAGGAATTGGGCTGAGCAAAGACCCCCTGGGGGTGGAGCTGAAGGAGGACTTGAATTAGACAGGAGGTCCTGACTCTCTCGCCTTCCTGACCACCTGCCTCTGGGCCTGCGGAACTTCACCTTGATAGTTCATATAGGGCCACTGTAGTATCATCCATCACTACCCTCCTCATGTTCCTACGCAGGACTGATAGAAAAGTTGGGAATATGAACTTCTGCTCCTCTGCCACCTCCTCATGTTCCCAACACTGGCCAAGGATGCCTGGGAGGCTCTTCACCAGTTCAACCTTAACACCGTACGGTAATGATGGTGTTGTGGTCCTGCTAACATACTCTTCAAGCCCCGTGTCTTCCTCGCAAGGAAGACAGACTCCTTCCTACAGAAAGGAGTAAGATTCCAGAAAGGACAGAAATTCAAAGGTCCAGGGGATACAGTGGTGAGCAAAGCAGACAAGGTCGCTGTCTTCTTTGAGGTTACAGTGCAGTGCAGTGGACACGGTCACTTGTGTACCTGTGTGATTGTGTGTCCGATTATACCTGCTCTGGAGGTAGAGTCCTGTGAGAGCTCAGGTGAGGGACAGGGATACAAACTAGTCCAGGAATGCAAGTGGTCAGAGTTTCCTTTGAAAATGGGTGGTTAAGCAATGGTGTGAGAGGTGGAGATGGGGAGAGAGCATCTGGACGTCCACTAGCATGGGAAAGGTGACACATTTGAGAAAACTGGACAATGCTGATCAGTGTAACTAGAATGCAGACAAGACTGGTCAGACACGGGTTCCAAGAGCCAAACCAGGACCAGATGAGGCAGGTCTTGTGGTTCACATGGACAATCTTGTGTTTTATTTCAGGAACAAGGGTGAGTCACTGGGGTGTGTTAAAGAATTGGATTTGTGGTGCAGTATCTATGAAGAGTGGAGCAAGGCATGAATGTTTAAAGCGGGCTTGCCTCTGACTGATACAAAATAGTGCTTTGAATCTCTCTCAAAGGTGTGTGTGTCTTTCTTCAGGAGAACCTTAAAACTGTCAGGGGAGGCTTTTATACTCTCAACATCTTCATGGAATCTCTGCTCTTGACTGCCTAGATGGGGTGAACCCGGTTCTGCTTTGGCTTTGGAGAAAGTAGAGCCCTCTTGTGTGCTGTATGTCTGCCTTCCTGTGTTTCCTTCAGAAATCTACCCCTTTGTAAGCTGGAGCTCGATCGTGGAGTAACTGGGGAGGTGACCTAGGGAGCAGGGCATGGGTCAGGTCTATGGGGAAACCACGGCTAAGTTCCCACGTGGAGGAGGGTAACTGGAACTTCCTTACCCTCACTCCCAGGTGTTCAAACCTTGGGTTATGCCAGCTAACATGGACAGCTATGGAGTTTGGGCAATAATTCAGTATCCGTTTAAAGTTAGCAACCTAAAAATTGAGCAAATCCAAAAAGATGACTGAAATCAGTGTCTTGAGGCACACCTCAGCTTAGAGAGCTCAAAATTAAGAAGGAAACTTTGCTGCTGCTTTTGAACCCCTGCTACCTTTTTTGGTTCATCCCCGAGGACCATCTCCCTCCCCTTGCCCTTTCTTCAGGCCCCTCCTGGCACAACCCACTTCCTCTCCTCCTCTTCCCATCCAGCAACTCCTGCTTACCTACCCAGTCTGTCTCCTAACTACTTTCTTTTCTCTTTTTTCTAACTCTCATTGACTTCCTTACAGAATGGAACTGAAAAAGGGAAAATATATGAAGAAACCGTACACAACAATATTATGTCAAGAAGAACTTCCTCAGCATCAGGTCCAGTACATGGTAGATTGAGTTCCCAAGAAAAATAATGAGACCAATCACCCAAGTTATTTAAAAATCAACTGGACAAAGACACGGAGGATGTGCTGGCAGGAAGGCCCCAGTCTCAGTTAGAATGAAGAAAATGACTCTGATCTGATTCTTCTCTTTTCATCTTACTTTTTCTCTGGGCTGAATTCTTTAACTCGTGCTAAAATCAGTTCTACCCAAAGACAGCAAGATACACTACTTTCCTGTGGCCAAATTCATCAGAAACTAGAACAAAAGCAAGGAGTGGGGATATTAAAGAATCCCTTTTTCTTTTACTTTTTTATACCTTGGCCATACTGCACAGCATCAAATAGCCTAGTTCCCCAACTAGGGATCAAATCCATGGAATTCCCTTGCATTGGAGGCATGGAGTCTTAACCATTGGACCTCCAGGGAAGTCCCAAGAACCCCTTTTTCAACTATCAAGAAACACCGTGGTCCCATGGGAGAAAATCAATAGAGCTCTCATTCTTGGCCTGTCTTGCTTCTGTGATCAAAGGAAAAACTTTCTGGAAACAGGAGGGTAAATTCTGCTAACATTTCATGGTTAAAAATTTCTATGTTATACATAGCTTCCTGCAGTGTCTGCATATAATTTTTGTCCATCAACAAGTAAAATTTTATCCCCCAAACAGCATGTGTTCTCCCATTACATGTTTATGGCGATTTCTCTGAAATCCATTTATTTTTTTTATACAGCTTTGTAGAGCATTGCAGAAAACTTTCAGACTTAAAATGTATGAAATATGAGCATTTCTATATTGGGGCAGATCAATGTCCTTACCGCCTAGCACTCTACGGTCCAAGCAAAGATGTTATGGTTTTCTATCTTAGCATCAACAGATAAACATATCCCTTTACTTGACCCAAGACATCAGTGAAAAATCTACCATGATTTGATAATCAGATAGTACCTCATACTTGAAGCACTTGTACTTTATAAATTCTGTCACTAATATCCACCCTTTTGATTTTCAATTTGAATGTTATTAAGTCCAGTTTACAAATGAAAGATCTGAAGCTCAAAACCAGGGAAATAATTTGCTCAATGAATGATACAGAGATAGCAAGGGCAGACTGGAACACAATCCTGGATATGTCTCCAAAACCCTGGGTTCTTCCCATTCTACCATCTTGCCCTTCTTGGGGAGTTAAGGGAACCTCAGCCTAGAAACATACAGATGATGAGTTTTAGATGCTGAATGCATCCTTTCTGTATGTCAAACCAAAAACCTACACCCTCCAATAGACAGGTTGTATCAATAAAAACAGTGTTCTAATCACTGACCCAGATGAAATAGCTGCTTATCTACTTTCAAGTATTTTTCCTTCATGGGGAATCAAGTATGCAAATTAATTTGAACTTTGTGTCTCTGGGTTGAAGGAACTCACCTGGTCCCTGAAAACAGGATCCATTCTGCCTGTTCCCTTTTTGGGACCCTCTCCTCCTGGCCTCTTTACACCCCCAGGGCACCTACAAGTGTTCCTACTGAGAACACTGTGTGTTGGAGTAACAATAGCTTACCCCTGATTAGATTTAAAGGGGAGATCAAGAAATGTAAACCCACACAATGCCTTGAGCAGGAACTTCCTGTCTCCTGCAGCTGACTGGTTCTCTGCCATTTCCACGGACCATCAGAAACTGCCAAAATTGACCCTAAGTGTTCCAAAGAGTAAAGGAAGCAACCTTATGAATGTGGAATTAATGCCTGCTGAAGGGAGTGTTAGTCACTCAGTAATGTCTGACTCTGTGCAACCCCAAGGACTATAGCCTTCCAGGCTCCTCTGTCCATGGGATTCTCCAGGCAAGAATACTGGATTGGGTTGCCATTCCCTTCTCCAGAGGATTTTCCCGACCCAGGGATGGAACCTGGGTCTCCTGCATTGCAGGCAGATTCTTTACTGCCTGAGCTACCAGGGAAGCCTTACTGAAGGGAACCTCGGTAAAAATTTTAACAAGGTTCACCACTACCCCTGAGTGTAGGCAGGACCTGACACCTGCTTCTAACTAATAGAATATTGCAAAGGTGGTGCGATGTTATTCTCAGCTGGACTTGGTGAAGTAAACATCCATGTTCACGGAGCTCATCTCTTAAGATTAAGATAATGGTGTGGGGTGTTGTTTTTTAGTTTTCATTGCTTGCAACAGGAGTTATCCTCACTGATATTATACCATTGGCAAACTCAGAAGTCTGGTTTCCCAGGTTGATCTCCACAGCAACATAGATCAATCAGAATTATAGATTTTTAAGGGCTGAAAAGAACCCACTGAGTTTCTAGTCCAGCACACTTTCTTCATGAATTAATAAAGTCTACAGTGTTTGGAAAAGAACCCTCAAGTAGGTGACAAACTATATACCAAGACCAAATTTCTTGACTTGAAGTCAAATGAATTTTTTCGACTGCTCCACACTACTTCAATAATACATTAAGAATCTTTTAGATAGTGATATTTGATAATCAACTATGTGCTCAGATTTCTGTTCTCACTTTAAAAAGACAATATTGAGAAATACTGCCCTTTGGAAAAATCAAAGAAAGGCATAAGAACATCTGTGCAACCAATAAAATAACAATAAAAATTCTGTGCCACCTCCAAACACTCTGATATAAGATTTTGTAGGACTTATATTTACCCACATCTAATTTTCTCAATCTTCAAAATAGCCTATTTTTTCCAATTTTTTACTGTGGTAAAATACACAGAGCATAGTATTCATAATAAAAGTAGTGAGTAGAAATCTAGTTGAACTATACTTGTTAAGGACCTCTTAACTATGTATTTAACTCCAATACTTTGGCCACCTGATGCAAAGAACTGACTCATTGGAAAAGACCCTGATGCTAGAAAAGATTGAAGGCAGAAGGAAAAGGGGACAACGGAGGATGAAATGGTTGGATGGCATCACCAACTTGATGGACATGAGTTTGAGTAAGCTCCAGGAGTTGGTGATGGACAGGGAAGCCTGGCATACTGCATTCCATGGGGTCACAAAGAGTCGGACACGACTGAGAGACTGAACTGAACTATGTATTTGCAATTACTCCCTCGTTTCCTTCATGCTATCATTGTCATGTATTTTAATTTTATGTGTGCTATAAATACACAAAATATTGTTACTATATTTGCTTTAAACAAGCATGTATCATTTAGAGCAGTTAAACTTAAGTAACTGGTTTTTTTTTAACTTAAGTAACTTTTTATTGAAAAAGACTGAATAGGTTATTATCCTCTCTCTCCTGTTTCTCTTCTTCCCTTTTTTTAGCTATCATATCATTTATTGCAAGATATATTTTAGTCAATGAACTTGATCACAGTCTAATTTAATTGACAGGTTCTTAAAATCTATTTTAATAGAGCTATTTTTAATGGGATTCTGGATATAGGGTGGAGGTAAGAAAGTCCTTATTTGACCGTAATTTTCAATTCCTTTATCATGTAATAAGTAATTTCTAAATTATAGCTATTAATAAAATTAAATTATCTATCCACAAAATGTAATATTATCTAGAAATTGTAAACTTTTCTTTGGTCATTTTTTTAAAATACATAGTTCTACATGGTGCTGGAGCCAGAAGTGATAATTTGGACCTCCCATTTTACTTGTTTTCAGTAGGAAAAAAATTATGTTAATACCAAGAAGCTATTCTTTTTAGAAAGGAACCAGTGAAAAGCACTGGATCAGGAATGATCTCTAAATATGGATTAGTGTTACATCTGCTTCAAGAGGGCTTTGGGGACCTGTTTCAATCTGGTTTAATTATGGGATGTACATTCAAATGTAAAGGAAAGAGATTTTGCTCCTGGCCGTAATAGAATAGCTAAAGCATCCTATCTTTTATTCTGTTCTGTAGCCAGCTTGTCCTAATGCATATCTACGGAACATCCTACCCTAAACTGCAGAATGCATATTGTTTTCAATTTCACATCTGATACCCACCATAACAGATCAGATGCTAGGCCATAAAATAAGAATCAACACATTTGAAAAATTGAAATCAAGTAAAATATGTTCTCTGACCAAAATACATTTAAATTAGATATTAATAGCAAAAAGATATCTTTAAAAATCTCCACGTATTTAAAAATTAAATAACATACATCTAAAATGTGTCAAAGAAATCACAAAAGAAATGAGAAACATGTTGCATTCATAAAAATTAAAATAGCATATCAAAATATGTATGATGTAATTAAACAAATGTCTGCAATGTATCCATGTACAGCACAAGGAATATAACCAATATTTTGTAATAACTGTAAATGGAGTGTGTATGTGTTAGTTGCTCAGTCATGTCCAACTCTTTGCAACCCCATAATCTATAGCCCACCAGGCTGCTCAGTCCAAGGAATTAATACTGGTGATAGAGTGGGTAGCCATTCCCTCCTCCAGAGGATCTTCCCAACCCAGGGATAGAACCTGAGTCTCCTGCATTGCAGGCAGATTCTTTACCATCTTAGCCACCAGGGAAGCCTATAAATGGAGTACAGCCTTTAAAAATTGTGAATCACTATGTTGTACACCTGAAACATGTAATGTTGTAGCTCAACTATACTTCAATTTAAATAAGTAATTAAATAAAAAGAAGTGTCTGCAGGAAAACTTATAACTTTGAATGATTGCATTTTTAAATGATAAGCATATAAAAATCAGTGTATGACAAATATATTATAAGAAAAGACAACTACAGGCGGACATCCCTTCTGAACACGGATTTTTTTTAATTATTTATTTTTTTTATTTAGAAGGTAAATCCAACAATATATTAAGAAGTCAAGAAATTATGATCAAGTGGAAACAGACATTTCACGAAAGAAGATACATGAATGGGCCATAAGCATATGAAAAGATGCTCAACATTATTAGTCACCAGGAAAATAGAAACACAATTACCACTTCACAAAATGACTAAAGTTAAAAGGCTAATGATACTAAGTGTTGGTGAGGCTACAGAGCAACTGGAACTATTGTGTGTTGCTAATGGAAACGTAAATTAGTACAAATGCTTTAGAGATCATTGGGCAATTTGTTAAAAATTTAAATCTACATTTACCATATGATCTTGTAGTTCTTCTCCTAGATACTCACCTAGGAGAAATGAAAATGTATGTCTACAAAAAAGACATTTGTTCACAGAAACTTCATCTATAGTAGTCCAAAACTGAAAACTATGCAAATGTCCCTCAACAGGTAAATGGATACATTGTGGTATATTTATACAATGGAATACCACTCAAAAACAAAAGGAAAAGACTACTGAAATGCACAACAACGTGGAAGAATCTCAGAAACCACAGGCTGAATAAAAGAAGCCAGAAACAAAAGAGTATATGCCATATTGTTCCATTCATTTATAAATTTTGAGTAGGTACACCTAATCCTTAGTAACAAAACACAGAGGTTTCCTGGAGCTAGGAGTGAGGGTCATTGAGTAGAAAGGGACATGAAACCGTTTGGGAGGGTGATAAAAATGTTCTGTATCTTGATCATGGTGATGGTTACATGGATGCATATATTTGCCAAAACGTTAAACCATACACTTAAAACAAGTGCATTTGATTGTAGATAAATCACAATAAAGTTGGTTTTTAGAAAGAAAAAACAATAACAAAAAAGAAGTCAGCTGCAGGGGCAAAAATACTCCTCATTCAGATTACTCCCCAGATTACTCCTCCAATTACTCAAATTTTTCACTTGGTATTGGTCCTTCCAAAGGCCAGAGTGCTGAATGTGCTGATGAGCCCATGTGCCGAACTGACAGCTTCCTTTTAGTGACATCCAACTGCCAGAAGCAGTGCCTGAGAGATGTCTTTGAGATGTCCTTTAAATGGGTCTTATGTCTATGAACAGTGGAAGGATGGCAGCTCTGCTTTCCTGTCCTGGGGGATGAAGATGGCGTTCTGATTTAAGGACTGAGTAACTTCCTTGTCAGCATAACCAATGTGTTCTCCCAATGGCTGTAATCAAGGGAGACGTGCTCTCTGGCCCCTAGCAGTGAGCAGACCTTCTCCCAGTTTGTTAGGATGGAGCAGGAAGAGCTGGCCGATTATGCAGAGGGAAACCAGAGGTGTTATATATCACCGTTGCCACATAATTCTCGCACTTGTCAACATCTAGTCATCTCTATAACTCAGCCATGCTTTAAAATGGCAAGCAGTTGTTTACTGGAGCCAACAGAGGTCTAGCAATTATAAAACTAATTACTAAGATGTCCCTGAAAAAAAAAAAAAAAAAGCAGTAGTGAATAAGTATTCTCCTTGCAGTTTTTTTTTACTAAGTTGTTATCAAGAAGCAAGTAACTTAGCTGGCATCCCCAGAGAGGGTCATGGTGTGATTTTAGAGAAGACACATAGCTGAAAGGAGTTTTTCATGAATATTTTCCACTTAATGTACCAGGGTTGTTGAGAAGCATAGTTCCAGGAAGAAATAAACCAGACAATGAAGGATACTCTACTGAACTCAAGGATTTGCTAAATAAAGTGGCTCAGCCAGTAAAGAATCTGTCTGCATTGCAGGAGACCCAGGTTTGATCCCGGGGTCAGGGAGATCCCCTGGAGAAGGGAACGGCTAGCCACTCCAGTATTCTTGCCTGGAGAATTCCATGGACAGGAGCCTGATGGGTCACAATCCATGGGGTCGCAGAGAGTCAGACACGACTGAGTGACTAACACTTTCACTACTTTCACTTAACTTCCTCATCAAAACTGACGTTCAGATCAGAATACAATGAAACAAGGAAAGGGAATGTGGGCAGTCTCAAAGGAGCCATCTGCATCAATTCTTAAAAAGTTGTGAAGTTTGGTAGCTAGAGAGACATAGAGCCATCTAGTTCTGAGGTTCTAACCCTAGAGGAATGAGGTGGTAATGCCTGTGGGGACCAGGAGTCCAAGGCAAATATGCCTCCGCCTCCAAGACAATTCTATGCATGGAGGTTTTCTGCAAACACATTCTGTATTAAATAGTACACACACAGTTGTACTAAGTCAAGTGAGCAATTTGCCTGACATTTTTTAAGCAATACTGTCAAAGTCATCCAAGCCTGAGTCCACGATTGCCTCTCCTGTCCCTTGCTAAGCCAGGCCCCACCTCTCACTGCCTGCCTGCCTCCACATGCCATGACTTGGCCTCCCTGTCTAGACCCACTGGTCCAGCCCCACACCTCGGGCTAGCCTGCCTCTCGGCTCCTTCATACACATCATGCCCTTTCTGCCCCTAGCTCACCCATGGTACCTTTGCTGAGAATGTCCCCTCTCCCTTCTGCTCACCCTCTTTAAGTCACCCTGGCCTTCCCTGATCACTGTCTTTGCTGAAAACCTCCTCTAGCTGCTGCACTCCACAAGATGCCGACATCAACACATTTCATTTCTCAGCAGTCCTCAGCACCGTAATGGTTGACTGAATTGTTTTCCCTCTTGACTTGCTATGTCTGTGTTGCTCTCGCCTTTCCACAGGTGATATGTCCTCTGAGGGCGAGGTTTGTGTCTGTGTGGCTCTCCTGCTCCCCTGGGTGTCTTTCTCTGTCCTTCCCGATGCCCTGTGTTTCCCTCCATCCTGTTGAAGGAGCGAGTGGCAGGGAGCAACTGTGCTCATCCCCTAAACCTTCCCAGAAGGAGGAGACCCTAGATTTCAGAGGCCAACCAGTCAAGTAACATCTAATAGTGTGGCAGAACCAATGCCGACAAACGATTTTTGACGGGTAGGTTTTGTCTCAAAGCATCACTCTATCTTGCCATTCACTACATCTCTCCATGTTTTGCTTTTTTTTTTAACGGCAGCACCTTTCCCTTTCTGATTCACAAGATTGAATTTTCTTTTCATGCTAATCCAGTGAGGTAGGAGCTCTGGATTCTCAAAGACTAAGATTGACAGACACCAGCTGGGTTTGTGAGCAGTGTCGTGATTTCTCATCCAGATTCTTCTCATCCAGTTAGGAGATTACAGAAATGTTTTCTTTGTGTATACTTCATTACCAGAACTTTAATACTTACAATTTTGCTTGATCCTTGCTGTTGGTCCTTTAATGGACCAGAACCTGGTGGTCTGGAGAGTGAGAGAGAGAAAGAGGCTGACATCCCCTGGTTTATGCGGAAAGCCAATAGAGCCCTGTTCTTAGGGCTTGCGCTGCTGCACGTAGGCACCAGGCGCCCTCTCGAGTGGGTGAAGGCACAGTGCTCCTTCTCGAGAGGGTCTTAGAAGCCCAGGCAAGAAAGTGAGCTCAGCAGGCCTCCGCGCTCCAAGGAATTAGCCAGAAATAGAGAAATAGAGAAAGACAGAAAGAATAGGAAGAAAGAAAGAAAGACATGGGGACCAAAGCTCTGATGGAGCAAAGGTGTTTTAATCAACATGGCATGGGCCTATATACTGTCTTACAAGGTGGTTATTCTCAGCAAAGATAAAGATTAAAATTCCAGACTTACAAAACATAAGAAGATCCCTATCAAAGAGAGAGTTGCAATCACCTTTTACCGAATGGCTCATAAGAAGGAAGAGGGTACTTATCACCGTAATGAGAAATGCCTGGATTCCTCAGCCCCGGGAAAGACATGCCTCTCCTCTTAATTCCTGAATATTCAGGAATCAATAAGGGCCAGAGGGTTCCTGACAGATCCCGAACAGCACAAGGAAGCCTCTTGTTAAATGCTTCCTGACACCTTGCCACAAAGTTATGATGATTTTTATTATACTGTGGAAGAAACTTATTCAACCAGTATTTACCACGTGTCCTCATGGGCCAACACTGTGTGGTGGATATGAAGTGGAACCACACAAACCTCTTGTTTTTTAAATAAATGTATTTATTTACTTATTTGGCTGCTCCGAGAGTTGCAGCACACAGACTCTAGCTGTGACCCGTGGGCTCAGTAGCTGTGGCTCGGGCTTAGTTGCTCCTTGGCATGTGGGATCTTAATTCCTTTATCAGGGGTCAAATCTGTGTCCCCTGCATTGCAAGATGGATTCTTAACCATTGGACCACCAGGGAAGTCCAGTTTTGTTTTGTTTTGATTTGCATAGTTGTTATTTATTAATCAGACACAAATTTAACCAGCAATGGACTTCAATTGTGTCTCTCCCTGAACGGAAAGAGGAGTGCACGTGCTTCTACTCCACCATTTTAGGAAATCACCGGTTTCCTGTTCACTGTCTTGTGTTGTATCCAAAGAAAAGGCATCTCAGATTTCGGTTGAGCTGGACTCAGATTCCTCTGCTGGAAGTGCCTGGGTTCCCAGGGAGCCACCAGCACTTTCCCTTTGGCCTCCTTCCTCCTGAGAAATCTGTATGCAGGTCAAGAAGCAATAGTTAGAACTGGACATGGAACAACAGATTGGTTCCAAATCAGGAAAGGAGTACTTCAAGGCTGTATATTATCACCCTGCTTATTTAACTTATATGCAAAATACATCATGAGAAATGCTGGAATGGATGAAGCAGAAGCTGGAATCAAGATTGCCGGGAGAAATATCAGTAACCTCAGATATGCAGATGACACCACCCTTATGGCAGAAGGCGAAGAACTAAAGAGCCTCTTGATGAAAGTGAAAGAGGAGAGTTTAAAAGTTGGCTTAAAACTCAACATTTAGAAAACTAAGATCATGGCATTAGGTCCCATCACTTCATGGCAAATAGATGGGGAAACACTGGAAACAGTGAGAGACTTTATTTTGGGGGGCTCCAAAATCACTGCAGATTGTGATTGCAGCCATGAAATTAAAAGACACTTGCTCCTTGGAAGAAAAGCTATAACCAACCTAGACAGCAAATTAAAAAGCAGAGACATTACTTTGCCATCAAAGATCCATCTAGTCAAAGCTTTGGTTTTTCCAGTAGTCATCTATGGATCTGAGAGTTGGACTGTGAAGAAAGCTGAGTGCAGAAGAATTGATGCATTTGAACTGTGGTGTTGGGGAAGACTCTTGAAAGTCCCTTGGACTGCAAGGAGATCCAACCTGTCAATCCTAAAGGAAATCAACCCTGAATATTCATTGGAAGGACTGGTGCTGAAGCTGAAACTCCAGTATTTGGCCACCTGATGTGAAGAACTGACTCCTTGGGAAAGACCCTGATACTGGGAAAGATTGAAGGCAGGAGGAGAAGGGGACAACAGAGGATGAGATGGTTGAATGGCATCACTGACTTGACAGACGTGAGTTTGAGTAAACTCCAGAAGTTGGTGATGGACTGGGAAGCCTGGTGTGCTGCAGTCCATGGGGTCACAGAGCTGGACACAACTGAGCGACTGAACTGAACTGAACAGAAAGTTTTGTGGGAAAGCATGCTGAAAAAAAAAATCAGTAAGAAATATCTGGTAACAACAAAGGAAGCAACCACTCTCCTATCAGAAATGATATTATGGCTTTCTCCTGAAACAGTAGCAACAAAAATGATTCCAGGCAGCTTGAAGAGGTGATTATTTTCCATCCAACCTGAAACACTGCACATGACCCAAGGGGTGATGATGTCCCAGTGGGTCATACAGCTACCACGGCGCAGACTCAGTCACAGAGCAGACGGAATGTGACAGGCTGTTCTGGATCCACTGGAAACCCCATGTCAAGCTCCAGGTCCAAATGGATAACTGTTGCCATGTCTTCCATCTCCTATCTCCTGAGGTCCTGGGGAAGACCCTTCATCACCACAAGTTTCTGCTATCTCATACTTGGAACCAAGCTTCTTTTTTTTTTTTTTTACTCTCACCTCCTAAAGGTGTGTGAAAAAAAGAATTAAAAAAGAAGTTTGGTCAGCAAATAGACAAATAGAGCTTCCCTGCCCTGATGGCTCAGATATAAAGAATCTGCCTGCAATGCAGGAGACTCAGGTTCGATCCCTGGGTCAGGAAGATCCCCTGGAGAAGAGAACAGCAACCCACTCCAGTATTCCTGCCTGGAGAATTCCATGGACAGAGGAGTCAGGCAACAAGTTACAGTCCATGTGGTTACAAAGGGTCAGACACGACTGAGCAACTAACACACACACACAAATAGGTAAATAATTCTGTGATATGTGAACCCTGCTACCACCAGACTACCTTAATGTGTGGTATTAATAAATGTGAATGGTTGTCCTTAGTCATCTGCTCTACCCAGAGAGACCAGGGCAAAGTCTAATGATGGGATGTTGTTTTTTGAAGGAAGACAGTTTACCAAGCTTTAAAGAGAAAGAAGAGGGCTTTCTCTACAGAGGGAACAGGGTATGCAGAGATCTGGCAGCACCGGTTTGATGAACAGTGTTCAAAAACTTTATCCTGGGGGCAGGGCTAAGTTTCTTGGATCCAAGATCCTGCTGCTGTTCAAGGCTAGACTTTAAGGATAATTCTCTTTCCATGGCATCTTTATTGCTAGTGGGAAGTGCCAGGCTCTCCCAAACACACTGAGTAAGCTTCTTCAAATGGAATGCTGCCGGCCCATTTGCCCTCCAAATGGGTGCTCACAGCAAATCATCTCTGTTACTCTTGATTTCAAGCTGTCTCTCTCCGGACAAGTCATCTCTATATACTGGCAAATTGCAACAGCTATGATCGTAATAATAACATCACAAGAATAATCAAATGCTATTGAAACAAAATGCACCAATTTAGGCCAGGCTTCAGCTACTGTAATGTGCGTTAAAGTTCATGCATATTTGTGATTTATGATAAAGACAGTGTCCTTTATGATTCCCTGGAAGCTGTGATAGACTACACTTTGCAATCCAGTTTTGTTGGGCCATTTATCTCCCCTTCCCCCCATCCTCAGGCTTAAAAGGGAGGGAAACCAACCACTTGCTGCTACCTGAGCCCAGGCATACTAAGGCGAAGCTGAAGCCATGTGCATGCATGCATGCCAAGCCACTTCAGTCATGTCTGATGCTCTGTGACCCTATGGACTGTAGCCTACCAGGCTCCTCTGTCCATGAAGTTCTCCAGGCAAGAATACTGGAGTGGGTTGCCATGCCCTCCTCCAGGAGATCTGCCTGACCCAGGAACTGAAACTGCATCTCTTATGTCTCCTACATTGACAGGTGGGTTCTTTACCACTACCACCACCTGAGAGGCCCAGGTTGAAGCCATGATGAACCACTAATTGATAATTCCATTCAATCCATGTTCCACCAGCAGGACCAGGCTGAGTCTGTGTAAATTACCTTCTCTCAGTCCCTTTATCACTTCTCTGAGGCTGGGTGGACGCTATGTTCCCCGTGTCAGCTGGTTTCATGCTGCCTGCTCTGGTAGCTTTCAGACTCTTGAAAGCAGACAGTGTCTGCCACTAATTTGCTCTATGGAAAGAAGCAATCTGGTTGGAATAGGGGCCAGAAGACTTTTTTTGAAGCTATCTTATTTGCGTGTCAAGGACACTAGATTTACTCCAATCTTGTGTTTACTTGGGATGACCTGGGGAAAGTTGATGCAAGGTGGAATTAGAACTCTTCCAGCTCAGGATAGGAGGACATGGCAACCCACTCCAGTATTCTTGTCTGGAAAATCCCATGGACAGAGAAGCCTGGCAGGCTATAGTCCATTGGATCACAAAGAGTTGGACACAACTGAAGTGATTTAGCACACACACACACAGCTCAGGGACTTCCCTGGTGGTCCAGTGGTTAAGACTCTGCACTTTCAATGAAGAGGACTTGAGTTCACTCCCTGGCCAAGGAACTAAGATTCCACATGCTGCATGGTGTGGCCAAAAACAAATTTTTTTTTAATAATAAAAGCGAACTCTCCCAGTTCAGGCCTCAGTACGGGTAGCAGGAGGCCCCATTGCACTTCCACACCCATTTTAAATTTCATATTCCTCAGGTAGAAGTCCTCTTTCCATCTGTACAGTTACCTGGGTACTCTTCACCTAGCTGAGCACTTTTTACAGTCTGACAGGTACAAGGATTCCTTAGATCCATAGATCTTTTCTCAATTCCATGGTGAGCTCTGAGAGAAGAGAGTCATAGTTATCTCTGCTGCCCCCATCCCCACATGTATGTTAGAGGTTCAGTAAAGCCTGGGCAACTTGTCAAAGGCAAAAACCAGTCAATAATATCTCAATAAAGCTGGGGGAGGAAAACAAATGAAGACTGATTGTATTCAGGCTGTTGCAATAAAAAGATCCCACGATCAGAATGTCTCCGCAGGGGGGGGGTTGTTTTGCCCTTAAATAGGAAGCAAAGGAGAATAAATAAGTTACAGATGAGGCGATTTACACTCAGGTTGTTTTGCAAGCAGGACAAGTTTCAATCAGTTGTCAGACCAGGAAATGTTTTTCTCTGCGGTTAGCTAGTTTTCAGGGGACAAAGGGTTCTAACCTCAGCTGATCAGTCATGAGATAAAGACCAGGAAGTTGGAGGGGCTGTGTCCAGCCTTGTCAGCAGGCTCAGACAAAGGGGGCAAGGTCTGTGCTTGGCCTTGTCACAGGTAAATAAGGCAGCCACCCACAAGTCTGGTGAGAGTTCTGAGAAAGCGTGCACTGTCGGCCTCATCTAAGCCACGTGGGGAAGGCTAATTCTTTGTGGTAAACTGTCTATAGGGACGCAAAGGTTGGGGGAACTTCTTAACTGTCACTGTTTCCAGGAGCCCAGGGCTCAGGTAAAGTTCAACATTGTCAAACTGAATGAAAGAAAACATGCAATATAGATAGACAGACAGACAGGCCAGTGGTCTCTTCAAAGAAAGATTATTCCTGCTCTCTGTCCTTGACTCAGCTCGCTATTTGTGAACTACTAAACTGGAAAACAAGAGAGAGAAGATAGAAACTTCCAAATGGAAGAATTGCCTTTAAGGTTACTGGACTTTAAAACTTGCAGTATAAATGTCACACTGGTGATTCTGCACCAGGGTTGAAGATGTGAGAAGCAATGAGTGCAAAGGATGCTTCTGCATGTGTATTCAGGAGAAGATGGTGGTCACAAGGACTGTGATCTGAGGAGCTTTAGTCGAGGAAGTAATTGTCATTTAGATTTTGTTTGTTTCTTTGTTTTTTAGCTTATTTTATTGAAGTACAGTTGATGTACATTGTTTTAAATTCTGCTGTACAAAAAGTGATTCAGTTATACATTCTTTATACATGCCATGCTAAGTATGGCATGTATACTTATAAGAGAATCATGTCTGACTCTATGACCATATGGACTGTAGCCCTCTAGTCTCCTCTGTCCATGGGATCCTCCAGGCAAGAATACCGGAGTGGGTTGCCGTGCCCTCCACCTGGGGATTTTCCCAACCCAGGGATCAAACCAGCGTCTCTTACGTCTCCTGCATTGGCAGGCTGATTCTTTACCACTAGCACCACCTGGGAAGCCCCGTGTATACATATACACATTCTTTTTTATATTCTCGTTACAATTTGGCTTGATTCTTGCTTACTCAGCAGAGATCCATTACTCACCACCCCTGCAGTTCGAAACTCCATATACAGGTTTTTTCTGCAGCCACCAACCTGTACCTGAGGCTCACGGGGCTAGGGTCCCAAGGAAGGAATGAAGCTCACTCAGAACTCAAACATTCTTCCTCCTGACACACTTTTGCCTATGTTTCTAGCCCAGGCTTGAGAGGAAAGAGTTAGGAGGCTTGAGCCAGAAGGAAAAGAGTTGTAAGCTGAGGAAGTCCTTTGAAAAGCAAGCGTTGTTTGAAGTCTGAGCACAAGTTCTAGTTTATTTTTAATCACTTTGTTTATCCCTAACAACAGACAAGCAATGCTGGGAATTTTCCATTGTTCAGTCACTAAGTTCTGTCTGATTCTTTGTGACCCCATGGACTATAGCAGGCCAGGCTCCTCTATCTTCCACTATCTCCTGGAGTTTGCTCAAATCTATGTTCATTGAGTGGGTGATGCTATCTAGCCATCTCATCCTCTGCCATTCACCTTTTCCTTCTCCCTGCTTTCAGTTTTTCCCAGCATCAGGGTCTTTCCCAATGACTTGGCTCTTCACACCAGGTAGCCAAAGTATTGGAGCTTCAGCTGCAGCTTCAGTTCTTCCAAAGAATATTCAGGGTTGATTTACTTTAGGATTGACTGGTTTGATCTCCTTGCAGTCCAAGGGACTCCCAAGAGTCTTCTCTAGCACCACAGTTCAGAAGCATCAATTCTTTGGTGCTCAGCTTTGTTTATGGTCCAAGTCTCACATCCATACACGACTACTAGAAAAACTATAGCTTTGACTGTACGGACCTTTGTTGGCAAAGTGATGTCTTTGCTTTTTTTTTTTTTTTTTTAATTTATTTATTTATTTTTTCAGTGGGTTTTGTCATACATTGACATGAATCAGCAATAGATTTACATGTATTCCCCATCCCGATCCCCCCTCCCCCCGTCTTTGCTTTTTAATATACTATCTAGGTTTGTTGGGGCTTCCCTGGTGCCTCAGACAGTGAAGAATCTGCCCACAAAGCAGGAGATAAAGGAGACTCAGGTTCAATCCCTGGATTGGGAAGATCCCCTAGAGAAGGGAATGGCAACCCACTCCAGTATTCTTGCCTGGAGAATTCCATGGACAGAGGAGCTGGGCATGACCCGTATCCAAGAGAGAAATCAATCAATAGAACAAATATAGAAATGAAAGGCATAATGGGAGTAGCAGAAAAGGCTTTAAAATAATCATTACAGGAGATAGAATAACACCCTAAGTAATTTTCAATTAATCTTTTTTTTTTTTTTTTAAATTTTCAGTTCATCTTAAAGAAAGCAGGAAAGGAGGTAAAAGAATGGATGGCCCAAATAGAAAACAAACAGCAAGATGCTAGACTCAAACCCAGCTAAAGGTAAGTAGATCAAACACTCCAATTAAAGGGCAGAGGGTGTTTGGATAAAAGTAAAACAGGGGAAAAAAAAAAAGTAAAACTGGAAATAATCATGTGGGTCTACTTCTTTTTTTGTTATATTCACTATGTTTTTGTATTTTTTTAATGGTTACCAGTGACGGGGGAGGGCACTATAGGAGTAGGGGATTAAGAAGCACAAACTATTATGTATAAAATAAGCTACAAGGATATATTGTACAATACAGGGAATATAGCCAATATTTTATCATAACTATACATGGAACATAACTTTTAAAAATTGTAAATCACTATATTGTATTCCTGTAATTTATATAATATGAATCAACTATACTTCAATTAAAATAAATAAAGATACAGGAGGGGAAAAAAGAAAACCAAAATGCAAAATAAAATGTCTTCTTGTAAAACTAAAAAAGAAAAGAATCACGTGGGAAATGACAAATGTCCAGTTTAACCAACTCATCAGATTTGGAAAGGTTAGAAACAAGAGATAAGCCTGGGAAGTTTGATGAAGCCAGATTATGTTGCATCATAGATGTCAAAAACCTATACTTGCACCTTCTGTGTGCAAATAAATAGTCCACCTTGTAAAATGAAATGACCTTCTGGTAGAACAGACATAAAGCTGACTTACTTTCCAGAATAATTTATTTCATAAGAAAAGCAAATATTTCTCCTATCTCCTGGTTTTCCGTGTCCTCGTGAGAAAACAGGGTGGCTACGGTCATGCATTTCAGCTGCCTGAGCCCCTACCTTGCATAAATAGGCCAGGTGACAAAATGTTCACCTGTAAGCTACAGGCTATGATCTTTCTTTTAAAGTGAAATGTACTTGGGAACTGAAGAAAACAGTAAGTCTAATCTTCCCTTGTCATTAAATCAATAAAGAAATTAAAGACAACATTACTCAAAACTGTAGTTCTTAAAAGACATCACTTTTTTTATTATTGTCATTATTATTATTGCTATTTCATTTTTCAGTGGCCAACAAGTATGAAGGTTTCTGAATTTAAAGGCATAGCAAGATATAGGAAAGATATTGCTTTTGCCTGAGTTTTATGAAGCTGATATCAATCTTTTATTTCATAAACTTCAGGCTGGTTATTGCTTTAAACACGTGCTTTGGTGCATTAAATGTGGTACTGAGAGGAATACAAATAAGAGAATTCCCAATGATACTAAGCAGGGGTGGGGGCGCTGAGGAAGAACTGACTTCCCTCCCACACCTGGAGAATGGAATTCAAGAAAGGTCACAAAACAGCCAGACTTCGGGGATAAATCTGAGCTAAACTGACTCAATGAACAACAGAGAGGGACAGCTTTCGCTGTTGTTTTTTCCCAGTAAGAAGAGAAAGGACAAAGGATTTGGTTGAGCCTCCAAAAGGCGTCTGTGCTGAGGCTGAAGGGGCCCAGACCTCAGTGTCAGACGGTCTGGAGTTTACCCCTAACTCAGCCCCTAAATAACCCACCCCTCAGAGCCTCAGTTAGATCTGTGAGATGACAGCATTTTGCAGCAGTTAATCTCTAAAACTCCTTTCTGACTTGAAATTTTAAGGCCCTAGTACATACATCTATGGAGCAATTGTTCATATTGGGAAATACTTTCCAAAACACCAGTGGCCTTGATACTAATCACAGCCTTGAGAGGAATAAAGGGTTGAGCTGAGTGAACTGAGATTTAGCTAAGCTGAAGGATGCACAAGTAGCTAAACATTGATAGGTCTGGTCCTGAGCTGCAGGTCTCCTGACTTCTAATCACGTGCCCCTTATCCCATCCCACACTGCCTCTCAACAAAGAGAAGATGAGTCTTATTTAAAGGGAACATTCAAGCCAAATGGGGAAATGGTGCTTTTGAGTTGCTCAGGAAGGATGGCTATCGGACCAAACTGAAAATGAAATGAGATTGTCCATCAGATCAGGATGAAGGGAGTTTGCCCACTTTGGGGTATTTGCACAAAAGAATTGAAAATAGGTGCTCAAATCATCTATGAATGTTTTTAATATCAGAGGATATGAACAGGACATCTGGATAATTTCTTCTTGGATTACAGGTTAAAGGGCAAAGTCCTTAACTTCCAAAATGCCCCCAGTCTGGCCTTCTCTTGCCTCCCTAGTCTGACGTTCACTTCTCCCCTTCATGCACCTACCTACGCGTTCCTCTGCCATGTCCCTGCTCACACTAAATCCTCCGTCCAAAGTTGTGTCCTTTTTGTTCATCTAAACCCATCTCCATTGTTCCAAGTGTTCTCTGATTCTTCCAACTGTAAGAATTTCTCTCTTTCTCCTAAACACTTGCCTCTTTCTCCTCTACAGACTTTACCTCTTTCCTATGTTATAATTATTCCTGAACTTGCCTTAAATTCCCATCTTAAATGGTACATTCCTTTAAGGCTAGAGGAATATGGACTTTCACAGGCCATGGATTTACAGATTCAAATCCATCTAAACTTGACCTCTGAGGTACCAGGAGCTGCTAAGTGTCATCTCAAATTGGATAATAAACAGCTCAATACATAGAATGTGCTCAATAAAATTTATTGAGCATTATTTGGTTTTTTCATTTGATTTCAAGGCCACTTCAACATTTAAACCTTGTCTTCCATCTTTATTGGTTAATTTATTTTAAAACTGGCTTTTGGAATAATATTAGCTAATATGAAAACAAATTTGTGAAATAGCTGAGAACGTCTGTGAACATTTTAGGAAATTTTCTTTTATAAAAGAAAAATAAGAACCTAAAGTCCAAGACTCAGGATCTCTCAGCCATCACCAATTGTGCTATCACCAGGAGAAACTCAGCTTTTTTTCTTTTTTGGCTCTGCCCAGTCTTGCAGCATGAGTTGCAATTTAGCTGAGTTCGCTGACCAGGGACAGAACCCTGAGCCCCCTGCACTGGAGCATGGAGTCTTAGTCGCTGGACAACCAGGAAAACCCAGGAGAACCTCAGCTTTGAAGATAGAATTTTTTCTATGACATATTCTTAAAGCCCTCAGATGAAAATATGCTGAACTTGAAGGAAACATTTTCATTTCATTGCTTTAAACCCATATTCATTTAACTACCAAAACACACACCTAATCACGGCATATATTTAAAGCCGTGAAATATTGACAGTGCAATGCCTAAGGCAGATGATGTATAGTGTATTCATTCTACGCTTCAGTAAATTCTGGATACAAAGACTCAAACTGATGCTCTCAAGCAACTGTGTCAGTGCAAACAAGCTTCCCTTAAAAGACAGTTCTTCCTCACCAGAATTTGATTTCCATTCTGAAATATGGTCTTTTCTAGATACATCTTAGCTGACAAACAAAGCTGGGCTCTAGCTCTTTCCTACAGTCACCAAAGTCCATTCTGCCTTGTGACTGAAAATCTGAACAGCTAAGACTCTTCCCTTTGCTCATAACATGTAAGAGCTACCCCATCAAAGACTCTGCCTAGGTACATATTTGCTAGTAAAAATTCTCTGTTGAATTTCCCAGAGTTCTGAACAACCCCCCACTACTTTCCCAGACCTCTTGCTAAAACTTCTCTAAGACAAGTTTCCCAGCTGCTTCACCTTCCTGGTCTGCCTTCTCTGACCGCTAGATCAAGGTGCTCAACAGGCTGGCTCAAGGTGGCTTTATCTCCCTAATCAGTCTACAAGCCCCATGAGAATGGAGACCTTTGTCATAATTGTGTCTATAATGCTCATACATCCTGGTATCTTGCATCACTTAACGTTAGACCTAGCTTGCTTTGGGATGTAACGTGATTTAATTAAGCACTGCATGCCCAGCCCTTACAGAGCCTAGCTTGCAACATCCCCCAGAGACGGCAAAGAGCTTGAGGCTCTGGAATTGCATCCTCGGCTGAATTGAGCATTTCTATGATCACCTGGCACTCCAGCTCACTATGTCATTCTGCCTCCTACCATCCTGGCAGGCTGAGAAAACTGAGGCTCACATGACTTTCCCAAAGTCACTCAGTCAATAATGAGGAGATCCAGGATTTAAACCTAAGTCACTCTGACAAGCAAGCCTGTGATTGTGGTCACTAGGCCATGATGTAGGCATATAAGGAAACACAGACTCAGAGAGGTCTCATAGCTGGGACAGAAATTGTCCCTCTGACCAATGAGGAAACAGATCCAACTGCCCCCCCTGCCAGGGTCCCACCTCCTGCCAGCCAGTCCCCCATTCTCCCTGCCTTCTGGCCTCTGTGCAAACCCCCTGTTCTGCAGAGGCTCCTGGTTACCCACGAGGTAAGCCTTTCCCGTTCTGCAGCCTCTCAGAACTCATCAGTTCTCTTGGGTGCTAACTCAGCTGCCCAAGAGTATGTGATGGGCTTCTCTGAGAATGTTCTTAAGTCGTTTGTGTGTGTGTGTTTGTGTGTGTGTGTGCACGCACACGCACGTGTTCTTTCCCCAACAGCTTTCTGTTCCCTTGTGGCAGAGAGACTTGGATGGTCTTCACGGCACCGACTTTGGAGCCTGCACACAGACCCTGCACACTGTGGCATTAAACAACTTCTGTCCTGGACATGCCGAGGGAGACAGCAGGGCTAATGACTACAGGCAGGAGACAAGAAGACACAGGAACAGTGGCAAGTGACCTGTTGTGGATAAATTATATTCAGACAAAATGCAGAGTAAAAAGTGCAGTAGCCATTGAAGAGATTCAGAGTTCTAGAGGAAACTTCCAGTTTGGGTTGTGGGAAAAATCCAGACAGGCTACAAGGAGAGGGTGACGTTTCCCCTGGGCTTTGAAGGATGGTAGAAGTTGGGCATCTGGGCGGGTATTGGTGTCTCAGAGGGCAGCGGGGACAAATCTCTGAGGTGGGTATCACAGGGAGGATGTGAGAGAGAAAGATTAAGTCCATTGAGCTGGTTCATCCAGCACAGGCAGGGTGCAATAGCAGAATGAAGTTGGTTAGGCAGGTGGGGTCCAGGTGGTGGAGCTGGAACAGCTAAACTGGAGATTTGAGATCTAGTCTGTGGACCGTAGGAGGTTTTAGAGCAAAAGAGTAATGCAATCGGAAATGTGCTTCAGAAAATATTCAACTGCTATTCACATGGAAAATGGACTGGAAAGGGAGGGGACTTGCAGCAGAGATACTGGTATGAATAGGTCAAGAAGAAACAAGCCTCTGGAACAATTAGGGCAGCGGCAGTGGGAAGGGAGAGGCGAGGGTTTTGGGGGGCCAAGGAGCAGGATGGATAAGATGGGGTAAGGAAGAGGAAGGAACCCATCAGGACCCCTGAGACGCTGGAAATAGCACAGCACTTATTGGATGTTCACTAGTGGGAGGCATTTGGTACAAGTCTCAGCCCACAGGATCCTCACCACCACCCTAGAGGGAGGCAGCCCCACTTCACAGGTGTGGTCACTGAGACACCCAGAGGTTAAACAAAGTGCCCAGGCACACTCAGCTGGTTAAACGGCGCAAGGATTCAAACTGTAACATCTGTTGCCACAGCTGACACTCTTCATCACAAGACTGGGCTGAAGCACAGAAATTGGGAAGTTGAGAATTCAAGTAAGTTAGGGCAGGAGAGGCTGAAAAGCCAGAGAAGAACCTAGAAAGCATCAGAGAGCTGGAGGAGACCCGGGGAGTCCAGGCGTAGGAGGAGGGAGCTTCGGGAAACTACTTACCCAGCATCTCATGCCCAGAGCCACACCAGGTACTTAAAGCTCTTCCCTCTCTGAAGCCAGCAGCTGCTCTATTAAGCAGGTACAATTACTCTTATTCCTCTGATTACTGATAAAAACATTGAAGCTCAGGGCTTGTGCATAGATGAGGTTCTGGGATTTAAAGTCACAACTGTTTTTTATCAAAGCCTGAGCTCTTAATCAACACTTGGCCAAAACTGACACAAAGTTAACACAAATGAGCAGAAGAGGCCACTGTACATGACTACCAAGGGGCAGTGTGACCAGATAGCTTAACGTCCATGTCAGGACACTTCAGAGAGAGCGAAACGGGGTTCTAGTCCTAATTATGCTAAGAGAACGTGGGTGAGATGGGACCGTCCCAGGCAACCTACGCATGTGTTCATCTGGCTCAAAGGACGCTGGCTTTATAAAATGAATTATTTAAACAACAAAGTAAAATGGTAGTGAGGCTGGACTCAGATAACAGTGAGTGGAAGAGAAATAGGGACATGAGGAGCTGGAAAGAGTACAGAGGGATTCAGCTTCCTCAGAAAGTCTGAAAATATTGAAAATAACGTGCGGCAGCAGGACCTGCCTGTCTGTGACCAGGGACACTGTCCATCCTGTCCTTGGACAGGGCCCAGCGTAGGCACTTCCCATGTACATACTGATTCATTAATCAGGACCAGGAAAGGGGTTGTTTGGAGAGAAAAGTACTGAATATATTCGTAGTCAGAAGGATAAGACTCTATGGGGCGGGGGAGAGAGAAAAGATGCAAATACAAAAGAATTTAATAATATGATTATTATAAATTAATAATACCCTCAAGTGTATAAGTGGGCAAAGAATTTGCCTTGAAAAGGAGAACTTTCTTCTCTAAAGAAATAATAAAATGAAGCTGTTGTGAGCAAAGGACTTGCCGGTGGAAGTAGACAGCTCTTCAGCAGAGGGAATTGAAGAGCCTCTGGGTAAGGACAGCGCCCGCGGTGAGGGTATCAGCAACACCCACTCCACGCTTCAACCATCAGCTGAGCCCCACCAGGTGGGCCCCTTCACCTTCCTTGAGCCCCACCCACCACCCCAGACAGCCAGGACACTTCCCGCACTAACACAGCCTCCAGCTCCGTGGTTCCTAAAGAACAAGGAAGCCAGAAGCAGCAAGGGTTCCCAGAGCTAAGCTTCAAGCTGCAGACTTATTTTGGTCAGTGACTTGCTTTGTCACCCAGAACGGGTGCCCCCCTTCTCAGCGGCTCAATTTCCTCCTCTATCAAACGTGGAGGTTAAACTTGATCAGTGGGTCCCAAAGAACTAAAGACTCAGGGTAGGCAATGATGAAGCATGTGTTTTTAACACTTAATTCCTGTATAAGGCATACAGAAAAGTACAAGTTTTATAAGTGCAGAGTTCTCTGGATTTTCACAAACTGGACATGCTGTGAAACCAGCACCCAGATGAAGCAGCAGAGCATCACCAGCAGCTTTAGAGTCTTTCATGCTCCCTTCCAGCTACTTACCCCCCCAAGCCCAGGCAACCAGATCCTGACCTCTGGCCACATAGATCAGCCTTACCTGTATCTCCTGGAGAGAGCCTCACCTATGCTCATCCTTTCTCCATGTGACTCCTGGAGGGTGCCCTATTTGGGGCCTGGTTTCTTCCATTTAGCATCCATGGTGCTGTGTGTAATAAGGATATTTGCAACAAAACAGTCCCCCAAAATGAAAAAAAAAAGTGAAGCCAATATCATAAGTTTTACCATGAGTTAAAATGTGTTTAAGTTAACTGACTATCCTCTATTCTGAGATGTTTGCGTATCTATTTTGTGATAGTGTCCTGGAGGTTTGGTTGGTTTTTGTTTTGTTTAATGGTTGGTATATTTGGGTTTGTCCCTGTTTAGCAAATTCCCTCTTTAAATTATGTTGGCTTGAAATTTGACTGGGCCAGGATGGTGGGGCCTGTTAGTCTGAGATCCAGGATTCTGGGCCCTGTGATGTACTGGGCAGAGTTTCAAGTCTCAGTTTTCTGATTGGAACCCCCTCTGATGGCTGACTCTGAAAGGAGAGAAGTCCACAGATTTTCAGCTGTGCCTGAGAAGCTGCAGAACTAAAATGTTTGACTTTTCTTGAAAGGAGAGAGAAATTGGGGGAGGGATTTGTAGCCTCCCTGTACTGGGTCCACACAGTGACCCATAAACAATAGCTTCAAATTCTCTTTTTAAAAAAGACTGCTATTCAGTTGATAAGTTGTGTCTAATTCTTCGCAACCCCAGGCCTCCCTGTCCTTCACTATCTCCTGGAGTTCACTCAAATTCATGTCAGTCCTTACATGAACTTTGAAACAGTATGCCTCCCTTTCTTCCTTAGTCCTTTATGCTGTTGTTTTTATATTTTAACAACTTCAGTCCATTTAGTTCAGCCACTGAGTCGTGTCCGACTCTTTGTGACCCCATAGACTGCAGCACCCCAGGCTTCCCTGTCCATCACCAACTCCCAAATTTGATCAAACTCATGACCATTGAGTCAGTGATGCCATTCAACCATCTCATCCTGTCGTCCCCTTCTCCTGCCTTCAATCTTTCCCAGCATCAGGGTCTTTTCCAATGAGTCAGCTCTTCGCATCAGGTGGCCAAAGTATTGGAGTTTCAGCTTCAGCATCAGTCCTTCCAATGAATATTCAGGAGTGATTTCCTTTAGGATTCACTATATAAACCATATTCTCCTCAGCTTTTATACCAAGTCCATCTCCTCTAAGCAGTACATAAAGGTACAAGTTTTCAACATGTTACCAATATGTTGGAACTATCATATCTAAAATTTTATGTCAATGTGGTATTTATGAAATGATATACCATGATTATTCTTCTTTTCATTTCCCAGACAAACTGTTTGAGAGAGAGCATCTTTTCATTGCTGTTCAGTCGTTAAGTCACGTCCTACTCTTTGTGACCCCATGAACTGCAGCACTCCAGACTTCCCTGTCCTTCACTATCTCTTGGAGTTTTCTCAGACTCATGTCCACTGAGTCAGTGATGCTATCTAGCCATCTCATTCTCTGCCATCCCCTTCTTCTCCTGCCTTCAATCTTTCCCAGCATCAGGGTCTTTTCCAATGAATTGGCGCTTCGCTTCAGGTGGCTTAAGTATTGGAGCTTCAGCTTCAGCATCAGTCCTTCCAATGAATAGTCAGGATTGATTTCCTTTAGGATTGACTGGTTTGATTTCCTTGCAGTTCAAAGAATTCTGAAAAAAGACTAGATGAGGGTTTTTCAGGCAAGGGAGAAGCCTGTAACCCACTCACAGGACAGGACCAGAAAAAAGAGCAAGAAAGCATCAATTCAACTCTGATAGTCCTCAACCCAGGGTATCAGGGAAGAGGAGGATGGGCCCTGGGCTGTGTCCTCAGGCCCTCAGGGCCAAAGCAGGACTTTGAAGAGACGGCAGTGCCTTGTGACAGGTTTAGAAAAAAAAAAGGACATGTTGCACTGACTTCTGGGGCAGAAGGAAAGAAAATGGCCCGGGCTGCTATAAACATACCTGCTGTGGTGGAGTTTGAGCCTGTCTATACCAGCACGCATTTAACATGCACCATACGGAGAAACCTCAAAAGAAAAACTAGTCTCCTTCCTGCCCTGAAGGAGCCATGGAGGCAAATGGACAAACACGAAACTAAGAAAAGTAAGAAAATCCCAGTGTTCCCAGTTCTCAAGAAATAATTGTCTGGTGAGATTTTGATTCCATCAAAATCAATTCAAGGAGAACACCCTTCCCTGAATGTATGCAGTGTCAGAGGCAACTGAATCTCCCCACCTCTACCATCACGGTCCAGTCCATTAGCTCTAATTTTGCCCACATGGTCACTGTTAGTTTTTTAACATAGTTGTTGCTAATTATGTTAAACATATTTAACATAACAAATACAAAACATGTGAAAGAAATCTGAGGCCTAATAAACAATAACAAACACCTTGTAACCACAGCCCTGTGTTACTCCATTTCTTCTCCAAAATGTTGCTGCCAAAGCTAATGGCAATCTCATATATTTTCTACTGTGTGACTGGACCATTCGTTTGACTACTAAAGAATTCATTTTCCTTTAAGGTAGAATAATTTTTCTGATGGTTATTTTGGGTTTCTCGAGTCCATCAAACACCCCTTCATAATTTCCTTCAGTGTCCTTCGGCACAGCTGCTGACAAAACACATTGGTTACCCTGCACTAACTCAGTTTGAGAAGGTGAAACATTCAGGATGTGGATGATTGTTGACAGTTGCACAACAATGTGAATATACTTAGTGCCACTGAAATGTACAGTTAAATATGGTTAAAATTGTTTTATAATATATGACTTCTACTACAATTTTTAAAAAAAATTTTTTTTAAGTTTGTGGGGATACATGTCCCATATACTTGGTATAAATCTCGTCCATGAGTTTTCGTGTGCTATCCCAGCTTCTCTGTGTTTTTAAGGAATGATTTGAAGGGATTCAAAACCTATGACACAACGGCCATCACCTTGCCGGAATCTGAATTTTTGTTTTTAAATTCTGATCCTATGAGTTTCTCATTCTTTGTACTCCATCTGCTTTCAGGAACCAGCCACCACAGTACTGGCATTAAAATTGCCAAGCACCCCTCCTGTCTTCTCCCAGCCCTCCGACTGCCTGCTTCTGTCTCTCCTTAGGAGCCAGCAGGATCAAGCTGAAAGGTGTCACCAAAGGCAGCCTGTGAGTCTTTGTATCATTGTTGGTATAAATCCCCAGCTGCCAGGAAAAACCAAGGGCAAGCCTCCCTCACAGCTTGTGAGCACATGGATACACCCTCCAACCTGACGATAAACGGTGGTTACTGTGGGGCAGCTAAATGCTGGCACCAGCCTTTAGGCTGGATAGGTGCTAAGAGCGAGGATGGTGGGGCGGGCCCCTCTCACAGCATAAGCAACACAGATTTTTTTTTTTTTTTTTTGGCTGAACTGGGTCTTCGTCATGATGCTCAGGCTTCTCACTGTGGTGGCTTCTCGTTGCAGGGCACAGACTCTAGGGCGCACGAGATCAATAGTTGTGCAGGAGCTCAGTTCCTCCATGGCAAGTGGGATCTTTCTGGACCAGGGATCAAACCCATGTCCCTGGCACTGGCAGGCAGATGCCTAATCACTGGACCACCAGGCAAGCCCCCCATGGATGGATTTTTAACCAGAGGGTAAGCAAGCTTCCAGAAGGCAGCCTCTGGGCTATTCACAGCAGAGGCCCTGTATCATAGCCATTTTTGAATCCCATCTTGTACCTAAAACTTCAAGAGAAGGTAAAGGAAGCAAGACAAAGACACAGAAGAGCAGCTTCCCTGAAATTCTTCCACAAATTTAGCATAATGCCTGCTTTTGCACCCAAACTTTTATTTATCATTTAAAGTGAAGAAGAGTGATTCATTTGCTCCTCATTTTTATCTCCCCATCGTCTCCTCTGAGCTCTTGCACATCAGTTTTATTTTGGTCCTCGGTCTTTTGGGGGCCATCTCGCCTAGTTTACAGCTCTTGGACTTCATGCCAAGACACGCAGGTCTGGGCAGGAAGCTCTTGGCACCAGGAAATTTTTTGTTTCTTGGGCTTGAGCCAATTAAATCAAACTCTGCTCTAAGGCTGCCTTGGGAAGTGACAGGCTTAACAGCCTGGTGAACGAACAGTGGAGTTGCCGTCACACTTGAGTTACAGTCTGTTTAAACTCCAAAACAGCTGCAATTCACAGCTCCCATTTCCTGAGAAAGGGGAAGTTTCAGGATGTCACAGAGGAGAAGGTCTGAGTCCTCAAGGGGGTAGGGGTGGGGCTCCAACTTTCAGGTGGATGAGAGGCTGATTTCTAAGTTCTATCATCAGAGGGAAAATGTCTGTTTTAAGTCTAATCTTATGGAACATATTAGAAATATGAGCAAGGGTGAACCAAAGGCATTCAAGAATTGATCTCTGGCTGATCAAAATATATCCTGTTACTGTGTGGCATTGCTTCTGTGTTTTCCTAGCTTTGCTACAAATATAGCCTCAGAACTGGCTGTCTATCTTGCTTCCTCCCACACAGCAAGTTGGAATCAATGATCCTTGGGAGGAAAGAAGGCAGGAGGGGTGGTGTAAATGTTGACAAGTCCATTTGTAGGTATTCTGTCAATTTAGGTTCACCCTATCAGTCAAGTTTTCTTTGCTGCCACCCTGGTTCAATACAGATTGAAAGTGAATGTGTTAGTTGCTCAGTTGTTTCCAACTCTTTATGACCCCACAAACTGTAACCCACCAGCCTCCTCTGTCCATGGAATTCTTCAGGCAAGAGTACGGGAGTGTATAGCCATTCCCTTCTCCAGGGGATCTTTCCAACCCAGGGATGGAACCTGGGTCTCCTGCATTGCAAGCAGATTCTTTACCATCTGAGCCACCAGGGAAGCCCTAGTAAATACAGATTAGTTCATTTTCTGCTCCCCAGCTGGAGAAAGTAATGGGCACTGGCCCGTGCAAGCCATGCTTTGGTGAAAAGCCAACCTATGCTTCTACTTATCTTTCACAAATCAAAGATGATTTGATTTACCACCCAAATCAAAGATGTAATTTAAGATTCAATGAGACTGGTTTTAAAAAGATATAGCCATACAACAGAATAGTCTACAGTCATTAAAAACAATTGGATCTATGTGTACCAATATGGAAAAATAACTTGGTATATATATTGCCAAGTTAAAAAAGGAAATTGCATATGTATAGAATGGCCTGATGTCTGTACATATGATGTGTGTGTGTGCAGAAATATTCTTTTATCTGTGCACACACATTCTACATACTACTGAATACTAAATACAAAGAAAGAAATTGGCAAAAATATGCCGCAAACAGGGTATGTCTTGGGTTCCTAAAGAAGCAGACCCAAAGACAAGGATTTGCATGGAATGACCTCTTGGGAGATGACTCCAGGAAATACTGGGGGGAGAAAAGGAAAATGAGCCCCAGGAGGGAAGGAAGAAAATAAAGGGTGTGTCATTGAACAAGATCCCACATCAGCAAGAAGGGCTCAGTCCCACTGAGAAACCCCAGGAGACAGTGTAGACCACACCTCGGACATCCCGGCTAAGGGCGGAGGGGTTCATTTTCCCAACCCAGTCCTCACAGTCTGAGGCTGCAGAGTCCTAAGCTCTGCCAGCCCTTCAGGCTGCCCCACGTGTGCAAGTCCAGGGGAGGCCCAAGGACAGGAAGTCGCAGGCACTAGCCAAAGACCACTTCCTACGAGCAATGAGACAATGGGACGTCCACACTGTCCACTGTAGACTGGATCATGGAAGGGTCATTGTCGGCATGATTTTTTTGTTGGGTTTTTTGTTTTTTTTTTTTTTGGTCTATCAATGACATTTTAAAACCAGAAGCAGGGAAGGAAAATAAAAATACTCAACAAAAACTGAGCTTTCTAGAGAAAAGAAAAAGAAGCTGAAAATTAAGTCAGAAGAGACACAGGGAGGCCAGGGATATCTCCCCAAAGTGTACCCCCCTGCCTAGAACATGTGCCCTAAAGAGAAGCCTACCCCACACACAGTAGGGTAGACGGTGCCGGGAGGACAGAAACAGCAGAGACGAAGCCCATTCTGACATTTTAATCTCAGGTCATAAATACAGTCTCGTGTGCATGAAGGGGATCATGACTGAGGACTAGCACCGGGAACGTGGCCATCGCAGAGCACTGCCTGCTTCACCAGCGCCGGCCAGAGGGCTGTGGCCACTCGGGGCGCCCACCCGATCGAGTGCTCGGCTTGTGGGAACCCTCCTTCGGGGGCAGCAATTTACTCTTGGCTCATTCAATTTAAAAAAAAAAAATCATAAAAGATTGAGTGTCTGCAAGAAAATATCAAAGAGGATAAGAACATTCTTAGTTCTTCTCAGAGTCTAAAAGTAAAAAGGGGGGCAGTAAGGAAGAAGGAGGGGACAGGGGGTAGATGTCAGGGGTGTGCCGGGCTTCTTCCTTTCCCCAGAGCGTTTTTGTTTGGTTTTGTTTGGTTTTTTTTTTTATAAAAACCAAGGAGGTATTAAGGCTGTTTGGAGATGGGCTGCGTCTCTCTGATGAGCCACTCGAGGGCTTCCTGGCGGCCCTGCATTTGCAGCTCCTTCCCGATCACGTCCCTGCAGGTCAGGTGGTAGTTGTTGAGCCAGTCTCGCTGCAAGAGGGAAGGAAGACAGACGCGTTTGCACCATCACACCTGCACCAAAGCCTGCCCATCGAGCAGCGGGGCCCCACGTGCAGAGCTCACAGGTTGAGAGGAAACGAGCACGGGACCCTCTCTCCCTGCCCAGGGACAGCGACTCCTTGCGTTCTGCCTCCCTGGAAACAGGACGAGCCCCAGGGCTGATGGTGAAAACGTTCCCAGAACCGTCTGCCGCACACGGGCTTCAGTGACTCTGAGGGAACAGTGAACACCTGATGGCAGACTGTGGCTCTGGGCTCCCCTGAGTGCAGGGAAACTTGTAACCAGAGTTCCCTTCAACAGACCCCCTGCCTGGAAGCCACGATGAGAGACAGAGGGGCAGGGGGTCTCACGGCTCCTGCACCCACCCTTACTGCCTCGACCGCTGTGAAGACACACCTTAGGCTGTCCTACCGAGGCACTGAATTTCCTATTCCGAATCCACCTACAAAGCTGAATATAGTGGGATCATCTGGGTCCATAAGAGTCTTGCCAGTGTGGCCGTCCAGATGCACCCAAAGCCTCTGGTGGTCAAGGGCTGTGCTGCAGAGTGGGGTAGGGAGTAAGCCTGACTTTCAGACGCTCAACTGAATGAGGCCACCACACCAGGAGATTAAAAAGGAGGCAAAAAGGAAGGACTTGGGGTGTGTGTGGTGGGGGTGGGGTGCTGACGTGCTGAACCTGATGACAGAGGTTATGCATGTATAAAAGGTTAGGTCTCCTCCTCGTGAGGAGGGAGGGAGGCTGAAGTATGGAAGAAAGCAAGTTCTACCTAGAGCAGAACCCACTCTCTACTGTCCATGAAGGGGGCCTGCCCACTTCACATTAGACAGATGGGGTGATGCTGCCAATGGCTTTGACCCAACTGGGACTCCAACTCCCACTGATAAGAGTCACTAGTCTGTCTGGGAGGTGGGGGCATGGAAGGGGGTCGGTACCAAAAACAAGCAAGCTGCTGGTACATGTCAGCAGCAAGGCCAGGCAGGGCTGTAAGGCAGCTCAACAGTGCAAGATACAGGAGCAATGAGGGGCCACAGAGAAACTCCCAAGACCTTTTTGGGTGGGGGAAAAGGGAGCCCCCGTCAGCAGCCAAAGCATCGCCACAAAGGCCCCGGCAGCCTGCATCGCCCACACTTACGTCCAAAGTCCTCTGCTGCCACCTGGTGATAGATGTATGGGACTGCAGACCCAACCCCAAAACTGCCAAGACTGAGACAGTAAAGGGCAATGATTGGGAGTTTCAAAGCCCGGTGAGCAGTATCTTGTTGTGGGGTATCTCTATGCCTTAAGACAGAATGAAGTCCCAGACTTATTGAGTGGTATATGGGAAATGAACCCTTTTGCTGAAAGAGATAATAAATATACTCCGCTTGGTTATATTAAATACTGTCCTCTACTTGTTATTTGTGGAAACTTGCGAATGATTCCAAGGTAAGAAGATATTCCCTGTCCTACAATAACTAACTGGCTAAAAGAATAGTTCAGTGATTTGAGTCCATAAGATAAAGTAATGAACACTGGACCAGACAGAGTGTACCGGTCTTTGCCAATGTCATGAGGGAGTTACAGGTTAACAAAACTCTCCCTCAAGGAAAAACTGGCCTCCCTTAACTTTCCTCACGCACCGTTTCCCTAGATAAAGTGGAAGGTCACATGGAAGAAATGTCTCCTGGCCGGCACAGCTCACATGGACAGCAAGGCCTCTCTGACCGGGATTACTTGGCAGACGACACAGCCTTCAGCGTCCAAGAGTGCAAAGCAACTCATTAGTAGAGACTCTCTTGCTAAGACCCTGGGAGCTGTGCTTGGGGGCCATGAGAAGAGACTGGTTCCTTGGGGCTGAGGGTTCTAAGCAGTGGGGCTCCCATGCTCACTTCTGTGTTCTCATCTGCTCCCACCTAAGCTAGCCCTGTGGGGACCAGGGAGGAGCCCCGGGACTGCAGGACAGAGTCTTTCTGCTGAAGAGACACAGCTGGTGCTGCTTCCTGTTCCATATCCATCTCTGACCTGAATAAAGCGGTTTCAGGGGGCCTGTGTGGGTCCTGTGAGCAGGAACATTTAGCTGAACCAAGGGCACTGAAGGTCAAGAAGAAGTGCCCACACAAGGAGGGCATCAGAGTGAGAAGTGGATGACCTGCCTGTCAGCCATCTGTGAGCTGGATGAGGCAGAAGAAGGGGCCACTGGCGGGGAAAGCCCCATCCCACAGGCCTGTAGCAGGGGCTCCTCAGCCCGCAGAGGCACCTTCCTCTGGTGCCAAGCACAAGGCCCACGTGGGCTCCACTGAGGATGCAATCCCTCTGCACAGCCCCTGGGATGAGGCCAGCGGCTGCCCCTGGTAACAACCACCTCTTATCCCCACAACGCTGTCCTGCCTTTGGCTCCTGCTGGTCTGCTTTTTGCTGGACTTCCAGCCACCTGCCTTGCTCTGGAATTAGTATCCTTCTGGCTTCTGTCTTCATGGCTCAAGCCTGACCACTTCACAGCAGATAGCTGGTGGTGTTGTTTCTACCATTTTTGACCCTCGTCCCTGCTCGTGACCTTGATCGCCTGCCTGACCCTTCCAGTCTGCCTCCAAAGTTCTGGATCTGAGCCTGGGGACCCACCCGAGGGTCTGAAGGGGTTTCAAGACCTGTCACCCTCTGAGCTTGACAGGTGAGCATGGCCATGCTTCTGCTCTGTGAAGGGTTTCAGGGCCCAGAGCAACCACCCGCCTACTTGTCTGTGTGAAAACCATGCATATGATCACAGATTGTGCTTCTCAGTTCCTTAGTGTTTCAAGCAACACGAGAAAACAATCTGGTGTGTGCAACAGCCAACAGTCCCTTTGCCCACCTGGCTTTTTGTGGGAAGACATATGATCCATGTTTGCTAAACACGCCTCCCAGCAGTTATGGCTCCTGCCCTCCCGAGAGGCAAGAACATACAGTTCATTCCCACCTGTGAACACTACAGCCTCTGAGGGTGAGGCAAGCAGGGCGGTTATCTACCTCAAAACCCAACAACTACAGGAAAAGCACCTACAGTCCTTGGGAAACCTAGGATGTTCCGACTCAACCGGCCTAGACTCTGACTTCAAAGTGAGGATGGAAGGGAGCACGCAGGGCGGAGAAGGACTTAAAAGTGAGGATGGACGGGAGGACTCAGGGCGGCTCTCCACCCCCCACCCCACACACACACTTCTGCCCCCCGCCCCAAGACTCCCTTGTTACCTCTTTGTCTGTTAGAGAATCCACATCTATCATTTTGGTCTGTATTGGAACCAAAGTCAGAGGTTCAAAGGTCAGGCTTCCCCGGTTGTTGAAGTTGTACTACGGAAGAGGGAAGACAATAGGAGTGTATACTCCTCTTCACCACGATGACCCACCTTGAGGTCACTCCCTGCAAACATGACCTCCCCTCAGCCAGATGTAGCAAGAAATCAAGAGTGGTTAGCCAGTCACCATTTCTAACAGATGAAAGAAACAGGGACAGGGCAGGACCACTTTCCAAGAGCTGCTCCACTGTGCAGACCACAGCCTGCGCCTTCAGGAAAGGCCAGGCAGAGTGCTGAGGACCTGGTCAGCAGGTGCACAAGGCTCCTTCCTGTCTGCTGTCATGGGGAGGAGGCATGCAGGCGCATCTCTGGTTTGGTTCCCAAGCCTCTGCTAAGCTGTAGGCCCCCAGCAGATCATTTTGTTTTTTTTTTAACACCAAGTACGCGGCCTGCCTTGCCCCAGCCAGGCCCCTCAGGTGACGTTAAGAGGTCTGTCCAGTGCACGAGGCAGGGCACACGGGCCATGCTGGGTCTCTCTTCCTGGCAGGGCCTGTGGGATGGGGAGGGGCGAGGCCACTCCAGGGACGTCAGCGTGCAAGCAGAGAGCAGACCCCGGCGGCCAGCCTCCCTGCAGGCATAGGCAGTCACTTCCCTCCAGCTGTGGAGGAGGAGCAAACAGGTCTTGGAGGTAAAGCCCAGCACCAAAAACCTGCCTCCTCTTGGTAATGTGAAGGGGAGAGGGCACCGCACCTGTCTTATCGCCCGTCTGTGGTACCTGACCCAGCGGCTAGCTCAGGCTTCCTCAGTTTTACCTGATAAAAATCATCTGGGGCGTTTGTTGAAAATAGTTCCCAGGTCCCAGCCCTGGAGATTCGGTTTCAACATCTGGAGGGAGCTTTTAAACAAGCACCCCCCACCCGCCCCCCTCCACGCCCACACACACACAGTGAAGGTTTCATGACATGACCCTGCCTCCAGTAAACTCAGAGCCCCAAGCTACAAGAAGCAGGGGCCTGCCCGAGGCTACCTGAGGTCCCATTCAGGGTCCCCGTTCACTCAGCATTTTCTTTCTAGCTTTGCAGAAGAGAACGAATTCCAGGAAAGACCCCAATACCAAGGGAAGGAGACCATTTTGGCCCCAGAATGGCATGCTCTTGGTTTGAAGGACAAAAGTCCTCATCTTCCCCCATTAAGGAATAAGGGAATTTTTAAAAGAAAATAAATACATCATTACTCACCTTGGTCTTAACAGGCACCACTAGAACAACATTCTCAATGCGAATTCCAAAAGCCCCATCTTCATAATACCCTGGCTCTGAAACAAACCAAACCCTGAATGAGGAGCAGCCCGCGAGGAAGACACGCACAGAGAAGCTGTCACTCCTGGGACGACTACGCTTCTCCGAAGGAGAAACAGAGGAAGGGCCACTCAATCCAGTGCAAGAGCCCAGATACACCTCTTCCCATGAGGCACTTTTATCTAGAGGTCCAGAGAGAGAAAGGCTTGGAATTCCTGAGAACTGGCTGCAGGGTAGGGACTAGAATAACAGAAAATCCACCAAACGAAGTATGGGGCGGAGCCATAAGATACAATGATGCGGGTGTTGAAATACGTTCACCAAGATTTGGTAATGACATAGGGACATATTAGGTAAGAAAGCAGAATACAGACCATACGTCCAGTGTAATTTCAATGATACTAAAAAAGGTATGCACATATATAAAGAAACAAGAAGTTAACATATCCAAATGGTAAGTCGTGTTTCCCCTGGGTGGCTGGATTACAAATGATTTTCATTTTCTTCCTTATATCATTCCACAGTCTCACATTTTCTACAATGAATATTTATCACTTTTACGATCAAAAAATGTTGTTGTTGTCTAATTCAAAGTGACGGGAAGTCAAAGTGTTAGTCACTCAGTTGGGCCTGACTCTTTGTGACCCCGTGGACTGTAGCCCACCAGGCTCCTCTGTTCATGGAATTCTCCAACCAAGAATCCTGGAGAGGGTTGCTATTCCCTTCTCCGGGGCATCTTCCCAACCCAGGGATAGAACCCAGGTCTCCTGCATTGCAGGCAGATTCTTTACCATCTCAGCCATGAGGGAAGCCCAAAGTGATGGAAGGGGCAAATTTTTTCCAATTTACTTTATAATAATTAAAATATAAGAAACAACACAGAGCTTTCAAAAAGGCAGAGGATCCACACGCAGCCTCTAGGTGAGGGACACCTACCATCAGTGACGATCATGCCGGCCTCCAAGGGCTCATCAGAGAATGTTTTATAACTGATGCCACATGGACCCTCATGAACATTCAGAAAAGACCCGACACCATGCCCCGTTCCGTGCAGGTAATCCAGGCCAGAATCCCATAACGCTGAGCGGGCAAAGGAGTCAAGGAGGTGGCCTGAAAGACACATAAAGGACCATTTCGTGATATCTGTACAGTACTTTCCAACTGGCAAAGCACTTCAGAGATTAGATTTGTTAGGTCTGGCTCCGGAAGATGAAACAGAAATGAGTGCGTAAAAGTTACTGGAGGATTCAGGTTTCAGTCCAGCACAGAGAACTTTCTGGCAACCAGAGCTCCTGAGCAGGACGGCTCCCCCACCAGCTGGAGCTCAGTCTACAGCTGGAGGATGCTGGTCAGGGACGTCGCCAGCAGCAGGTGAAGGCTGCGGGAGATGACACGAACGTTCCCCTCCCAGTGCTGGAACCCTACGGTTTCGGAACTATGAGATGAGATCCTAACCAGACTGCAAGCATGAGGAAAGTGGTGCCCGGGGAGATGAGTGCCAGGGCAGTCTAAGCAGATTCGAGGCCTGGGTCTTATCAACTTCCCATGCAGTGGCCCACCCACCAGTCCTCAGGCAACAAGGTCTAGTCCTCAAGTCAGGCTCCCAGTAAAATAAATCCCAACACGAGTCCTAAGAGGAGCGCTGGCCCAACACCCGGGGCAGACAGGAGGCTGCACCAGGCCCCCCCGGGGCCTTCATGCCTTGCTGTCCTCTCCTGAGAGCCACCCACCCAAGGTCACCCGACACAAGTTTTCAGGAGGGAGGGACAGCTGACCCTGGGCCCGATCCTAAGTCTGGCTCCCTGGAGGTCCTCTCTGCTCAGTCCAACAGCACCCCCACTTGCCCAGGCTGGGCCTGGAGTAGTCTGGGGGCTGTTATGGCAAGGGGAGGACATGTGTTTTCACCCAAATTTAGACACGCTTGATGCCTGAACAAGATACAGCCCGCCATGTGACAGAAGGTACCACCTACCTTTGGTTCCAGTCGGGAAAACAGCTGCGCTCACAGCTATGTGGCCCTTGAGAACATATGTGAAGCATTCCTGCCAAAGAAAAACCCGGAGGGCATGTTCAGGACGGGCACAGATGCTTTCATCCTGCAGTTTTCAGGTAGTTCAGAAAACCTTGCCTCTTAGGGTTTTATAGCAATACCACAGAGAAAATCAGGGGAACAGGAAAGAACTGGTGGGAAAAAAAAAAACCTGGCCTTGGGACCAATTTTCTAGAAAATCTGGAAATTCGATTTAGTAAAAGAGAACTGTCCAAGAGATGACCCCACTAGTCTTTCCCTTGAAATGAACTCTCTGCCATCAGAGCCTCAGAAAGACAGAAAAAGGAGTAAGAAGTACTGATGACACTAGCTCACACTGTCAAGCTACTCCCCGGTGCCAAGCACAGTACTAAGCACTGCATGTCTAAGCCCACACTTCCTGATGGAGGCACTCCGGCCACCCTCACCTTCCAGGGGAATGAAGTAACATGCCAGGCCACGCAGTTCGTAAGTGGCAGCATCTGGCCTTGGAGCCAGGTGGTCTTGCTACTCCTCTGTGCCCCTCGCCACCATCTCTACTCAGGGTTCAGTCCTTACCGCCCAGATAAGAAAAGTGCTGTTTGGATGGGTAGTGGCTTGCCAGTAAGGTGCAGAGTCAGCACTAAACCGCTCACTGTCCAATCTGGTCCAGACTGAACACAGCGCAGGAAGCGGAGTGTTCTACACACCCCTGGTAACACACACACCAAAGGGGTGTGTGCATTAGTCACTCAGTCGTGTCTGACTCTTTGGGACTCCATGGCTCCCCTGTCCATGGAATTTTCCAAGCAAGAATGCTGGAGTGGGTAGCCATTCCCTTCTCCAGGGGATGTTTCTGACCCAGGGATCGAACTCAGGTCTCCTGCACTGCAGGCAGATTCTTTACCGTCTAAGCCACCAAGGAGGCCCCAAATTAAAGGTATCTGGACCCAAGGTCAAACTCGTCCAAGGTGCTGGTGCCAACTAATGAAGGACATGAGGGACCAGCACTGGGAAATATGCCCTGCTGCATCCCACGGAGCCCTCTTCCCGGGGCAAGCTTCCTGAAGGAGTTCCCAGGGAAAAGAGAGAGACTCAGAGATTCAACCAGTATTTGCCAAGCAGTGGCTATGATCCAGGAAACAGCTGGGCTCACAGAACCTTCCCAGCCAGCCTTGGAGGTGAGTACTCTACCCCCATTTTTATGGATGGTCTAAGTGTCAAGTATCAAGGTCATGGAGACTGTGAACAGCAGAGATCTGAAGCCCAGTGTCTAGACTCCGAGCACACATTTCTCTACCTTACAGTTGTATGCCGGACAGCCCAGACACTAAGCAGTGCATGTCATTTCAGAGGGTTCCTAGAGGGCTGAGCCTATAAATAGGAACACTGAAATTGAAAAAAGGAGGGTAGCTTTCAGAATCAAATCTAGACACTGTTCATAAAAAAAAAAAACAAACTCACTACCCTGCTCCCTTCCCCAAAGAAGGCCAAAGTTGTTTAAACTTGAATCTGAGCCTGACCTTAGCAGACAGAATGTTCTTAAAATCTTTCCAATAATCAATTAAATGGATGTCATAAAGCAGATAAGCCTGACTCCACAGTAATGAGCTCTTTTACTGTCCCACATGTAACTTTTACTTATTTATACAATCCCTTTCCACAAGAGGGAACGGTCAGAGAAAGCAGAGGGCCTCTCGAGCATTCTCTTACCTTCTCATAAGCCGTAGGAGTTCCAAAATGCATGGTGCGAGTGACGTCTGTGGTTCCATCCCTGCCCAAAAGAAAGGGCAAGTTAGTGTTCACTCCGAAGAAGCTCTTGCTCAAATACGAGACAGGTGACGATGTGGAGAAAACTGAACCCTCATGCAGCGACTGGTGTTCATGTAAAATAGTACAGCCACTTTGGAAAACAGTTTGCAGGTTCATAAAAGGTTTCTTAAACATGGAGTGACCTTATGACCCAGCACTTCTACTCCCCCGAGTAAACCCCCGAGAGAACTGAGAACGTCCACACAAACACACGTACACTAATGTTCACGGCAGCATTACTCTTCATATCCCAAACATGGGAACAACCTAAATGTCCAACAACTGATGAGTAAACAAAATGTGGTACATACATACAATGAGACAGTATTCAGCAATAAAAAGGGATGAAGTACTGATGCATGCTACAGCGTGGATGATCCTGGAACACATTACGCTAAGTGACAGAAGTCAGAAACTGACACCATATATTAATAGTATATAATTCCATTAATATGAAATGTCCAGAACAGGCAAGTACATACAGACTAAAGTACATTAGTGGTTCCCTGACTAGGGGAAGATGGAAAGTGACTGCCAATGGGAATAGTGCTTCTTTTTTGGGGGGTGATGAAAATACTCTAAAATTGATGATGGTGATAGTTGCAAACTCTGTGAACAAACTAAAAATCATCAATTGTACACTTTAATAACTTGAATTATATTTCAATAAAGTTATTATAAAAAAATAAAATGAGACACAGTGTGAAAGCAAGGATGGCCCAGTGCAGTGGGAGTGAACTCAGTCAGGCCTTGACACACACACACTCATAGTCTACAATGTGAGGACTGTTTCATGGAAGACACCATTCCTGGGGTTATGAATGAAAGTGGACCTTCTGGCAAAAGAAGGTCAAACTCCAATTCCTCCTGTCAGGATGGCAAGCAGTTTACTAGAACCTAAAAATACCCAAATACATCTTTTAGAACACCCCAATCCACCCCCAACAGAGAAAGGATAGCTTCTAGAATCCTGCTAAAATGTAGAAGTGACCCAAAGTTACACCATTACCCAAGTAATCTCAATACTCTTAGCTCTAGACTGTTATTAACACCAACCCATACTTCCCAGGCTAGATTGTGGCTTTCACATACTTGGCTGAGCTCATTTAATAACAACATTCTCCACCAGGCAAAGTCCCAGCTGCAGTGGAAAATGGAAGATTAAAAGGCCTGGCTCATGCTCTCTCAACGCAGACAACACCTATTCCAGCTCCTCCCCGTGGGTTCCACCTCAAGACCCAATCAAATCTTGAGTTCTCTGAGAGACTATTCTAGTTGATGACTGTGAAAGCAGCAAGGCATGAAGAAAGAAATTCAGAAACTCAGGGCTGACCCTCATTTCTCATTCATCCTTTCAAAATTAAGCCCTCACTGCCCAAGGCCCTGAGGTCACTGCAAGTTGGGGAACTGGCAGGTGGTTTATGGGCTGGGGCAGAAGACTTCCAAATGGTTCTGAAAGCCTACTTTCAGTTATTTATTTAGTATTTAACAGCTTTCAGCTAAGGACTAAACATTTCTACCAAACAGTCTTTTGTGGGAACAGAATCACAACAGGGCTATTTCAACAAAGGGTGAAGAAAAGGACAAGACATGGGAACAATTCCATCAGTGGCCGGCGCAGAATGAGATGACCCGCTGAGAGATCTCGGCTGGAGCCTGGCCTGTACACCTACTCAACTGCCCTGACAGCGGAGTCAGGCTCTCCAGTAGCCCCGATTCACTTACTTGTATTGAGCACCCGAGTCAATGAGGTACACCTCATCCAGAGACAAGGTCCTATTCGTCTCAGGGACCGGCCTAAGAAAATTAATTACAAATTAATTATTCCACAAATGTAAATGCTTCCTGAATCTGGGAGGAGGGAATACAAGAGTTCTTTGTACTATTCTAACAACTTATGTAAGCCTGAAATTATATCAAACCCAAGTTACCCAATAGGTTAATTATTGCAAGTAATATTAACCTTCTACTCAAGACTAGTCAACCTATCTCCCCAACTAGATAAGGAGCTCAAGAGAAGGAAGAATAACATATTTCTTTATATCTACCTCTATTTGTAACTAGAACAAAATAAGTGTTCATGAGATAACCGTAAAAATTACAAAAATAATAATCAATAGAAGCAAGAGGACCAAGCTGGGAAATGAGAAGAGAGCAGTCTGGAGTCATTTGTCTTTATTTGGGGAGGGGGGGTGATGGTTCAGTCCCCTGCCTCAAGCCTCCACTTTTCTCCCTCAGCCCTAACCCCACCAGGAGCCTCCCCACTTGCTTCCCAGACCACCAGAGGGGCAGAAGGTGAGTGTCTCATTTTGGGAGAAAAACTAAAGGGACTTTTGCTGGGGAAAGGAGTAGATCATGATGCTTTTATACTAGAGCACTATTTTCAAATGAACGTAAGGTATTTTTTAAAGTAGTTCATTCCTCCACATCTCCTTCCAGACAATACTCTGCACTGGGAAAAGCTAGACGGGACGTGAGCATTCCAAGTCTCTGCCCTGCAGTGCAGAGAGGGTCTCACAGAGGTTCTGCTTCATTCATAGGCAGGAAGGGGGCCAGTAGGAACTTGATCCCAATAACTAGAAAAGACCACCAGATATGGGCCCAGCACCCTGCTTCTCAACAGGCTTCCAACAGCCACAATGAAGAAACACAAAGGAAAAGTGAGATTCTCCCCACTTGGACTGAAAATTTTTATTTTAAGTTCTAGGGTCATATCCAGCCAGGAAATTCACCACCTGTGCTAAATATAAGACAAGAACTCAAGTCCTTTTGATAGTTTAATGTTGAAACAGAAGCATTAATATGAGAGAACTGTACAGTCACATCCGTGCCTGTCTCCCACACAGTAGCTTCAAAATTTGTCCCAAGACTAAAAACTCTAAAAGCGATTAGTAAAAAGGGTGGAGGGGGGACTTGTGCCCAAGTACAGTACAGTGAGACAGCCAGAGTGCTCCATCATGATGCCCATCACAGATGGGAAGCAAAGAACTCAAGATACCCCACACGAGGCAAAACCACGTAAGCCAGGCGAAGCTGAAGCTGGAGCCCATGCAAGAAGCCCAGTCCCATTTCCCACCACCTCCACAGGTGGGTCTAGCTCTCCGATTCATCAGTGCCCTCCTGGCCTCACAGTGGAAGGAAGCTTGGCTCTGTGGGTCCACGGGCTCATGTGGTACCAATCCCCAGGCTGGGGAGGAAAGAGAGGGTACAGATTATCTCCTTAAACATAACAGGGTGCTCCACAACCCAGTGGTAAGTTTGTTTGGAATGGAGGTCATGGAGCTCACAAGACGTTTGGACTAGTGCATCAAGAAGGCTGCCGCCGTCAAAAAAGAAAAACACTAAAACTTCCAACCATTAAGATTCAGGGATTATGACGACAGATACTGCAGTCTCAGAGGAAAGGGGGATGACCCGTTTGACTACATCATGGACAATGTCGATGGGCAACATCGGTGCCAAAGAGTCGCTCCCGAAAGGCAGAGGTTTCGGATTGAGAGACAAGAAGACCTCAGAGATCTTATTTCACACATAAGAATGATCTCAACAGACACAGGGAGGTGGGCGCAGGGGCCTTTGATAAAACAATGTCTCTCCCCTGCTCAGGCTCCTGTGCAGAAGCAGCAGCAAAGCCAGGCAGCGTGCTCCTCCGCATGCCTTACGCGTAGTGAATGATGGCGCCATTGGGTCCCGTACTGGAAATGGTTGGGAAGCTCAGGTCCACAAAGTCAGCCTGCTGCCTGGAACAGAAAGACACACACAGGGCAGAGCGGCCTAAGGGTTCTTACTGTGCCAGCGATCAGGGCCCCGCCCAGCTTCACTGAATCTGCCAAGGACAGGCACACAGGACTCACAGGGCTCCCCCCAGAGGGATCCTTACCTGCGGAATTCCTCAGCTTTGTTGGCAGCTGAGATCTCTGTCACACCACCTTTGGGCACCTGCGAGGAAGTTGCTTATAAACCACTGGGGTGTGATAAATTCACGGGTCTCCCACATAGTATGAAAAATGTTAGTCGCTCGGTCTTGTCTGACTCTTTGCGACCCCACAGACTGTAGGCTGCTAGGCTCCTCTGTTATAGGGAGTACATTAAAAGCTTACTTTTCCCTCAATCCCCATGTTTCAACTGTCCAACCTACAGGACACAGATTATGTCTCATCTTCAACAAGGAGGGAATTCCCAAAGGCTCTTACCAAAGTTATCTAAAAGTAAAAGGACTTCTATCCATTTAATTTTTCACTCAACTATTTCCCTCAGTATTATATCCTAAAACATCCCCAAATTTAACCTAAATTTAAAAATTCAAAAGCATTCCCACCTACAATATCCTAAGAAAAAGATTCTGAATAAAGATAAATGCAAAGATATTATTACAAGGTGCTTGGTAATTGCAAAAAAAAAAATTCAAAAAACACTCTTAACATTTGAAAATAGGAGGAATGGGTAAATAAAGCAGCCTAGCCACTAAACACAGTCCCCATTTGGATCATTTTTTTTAAATCTCAAAGAAAATGGGAAATGCTCACACTATGATACTAAGTGAATAAAACAGAATACAAAATGATAGCGGGTACAGTGAAAGACGTAAAAATGACCTACGCTGAAAAAAACAAAAAATGACATACACAGATGAACAATTGCCAGACGGGAAAAATTTGTGGGAATCAAAGTATTTTCTTCTCCCAATGTAAGCTACTTTCAAAGAGTTGCTCATAAAATATTTAAAGGGAATATGATACCGTTTAATAAGAGCACAAAGAAATCACCTTCCTATCAGCTACAAGGAGTGAAAAGGCAAGAAACTAATGACTAAGAATCAATATAAAAAGTTTTATGCCTTAAAGTTCAGAATATACACAAAGATCTTTTTCTCTCAATACAATCAGCTTGCCTGTAAGTCATTTTTCCTTATAATGAAAGTCCACTTCATTACAAGACAATTCCTTAACCCAGAAAGGATCCATTCTGTTAAGGAATTTCTTTCTTCATCTTTGTTACTGTTTTCTACAGTTTTTAAATACACACACAACAAATTCCCACAAAGAACTCTTAAAAAGGGGTACTAAAATTAGATCAAGATCTTAGACCTCATGGTCAACCAGAGTCACAGTTAGAATCACATGTAGATAATTTCTGAATAATCTTGGTCCACGTGTTAAACAAAGACTAAGAACCAACCTCTTTTTCCAGCCAGTTAAAGAGTTCACATAAGGCAACGGCATCTTTAATCTGTGCAAATAATAGAGACATTTTTTTAAGTTATGACTGAAAATCAGACGGGCAGATCCAAGGCCCGGCCCTAATGTAGAGGACCACGCACCACCAGCAGTCAGGGCTTTCCATGCCGGCGATTCCCATGACCCATCCAGTATTTTATTTCATTCTCTCATGAACTCTGGAAGGCTCAGAGAGGTTCCCACCTGCGCCAGGATCAAAGCCACACAACAGGTAAGGGAGGTGGGCCTTCTGACCACCACACACCCCCTCTTCTGCACAGGCTGCTTTACTCACGTGAGCTCGCCTCATGCCTTCTGATTCAGCAGAATTCTTCACAGCTTTGGCGATGCAGATGGGGGTGTAAGGCATACAGCAGCGATGATCCTGGGGCGGGAGGCAGTAGTGTGGGAATCACTCACCCCAGACCAGGATCACCCCTCCAGCCAGGACTCCTCACTTTAGACAAATCACAGAGAGCTCCCACTCAGGCCCTCCCTGCTGTCCCCTGGAGCCCAAAGACCTGCCCTTTCTGGGTGGTGACTCTGAGCACTGGTGAAAGGGGCTTGAGCTCATCCAAAAAGATAAAGTACATCAAACAAGCTATTTCTCCTCTCTCCCCCACCCCCTTGGCTCTCTGAGATAGCTGGCTGCCAGCCAGCAGCAAGATGCTGCTTTTCAAACCTCCATGGTCATGGTCAGGGTTCACTAACGGATCAAAGCTTGACCGAAATAACCCCTTTCTGGCTGCAAAAATGAGGCCTTTTCCCACTGTCTGGGGATGCATGTGACCGATAAGGGGGCAGGGAGCTCCTGTTCCTTCCCACCTCATGCTCAGGGATCGGCTACCATTAACAGTCAGGTCTTAAAGGGCTGGGGAAGAGCCTTCCCAACTGAGAGCAAGTCAGAATCCAGCCCTGTGTGAGAGGGAGCAGGGAATAATTTTGCACCGAACTTCTCAAAGGGCTCCCTCTTTCCACACTCCCTGTTCTCTCTCTCTTGCACACCTGCCCCTCATGAAACAAGGCAAGCATGACCCCCACGGAAGTAAAGCTCTGAGTAACTCCATCACACAGGGTGATAGGGACAGGGGTGCAATGGGAAAACAGGACTAGGTGGTCAGGCCTGGACCCCTCCCAGGATGGCCCCTGCTTAGTGGAGGAGACAGGATATTGCTGGCTTTGCCAAAGGCCATTCAGCAGCCAGAGGCCCAGAGTAGGACTCAACTCTGGGCCTCAACTAAGGCTCAGCTAAGGCGGCATGGACTCCTGCCCCAGGCCTCAGTGAAAATGAGGGGGCACATGTCAGCAGATTAGCACCACCCAGCAGGGGTTCGGTCAAGGGCATCACTATCACTATCATTTGACCTTTGATAAATCCCCAACTCTTTAAGCCTTCCTGGGCCTCAGGTCTCCTTAACTATAAAATACGGTGGGGGAGGCAGATATAGAGTAGTGTTTCCCAAACTTCAGACACTCTCACACCATCTGCACAGGGCTTACCCGGGTTGCCTACTCGCTGGACCCTTATTTACTTAAGACTCTTCTTTAGATGATCTTTGAATCAACAGTCTATTGAAATCAACTCTCTCTTAAGAAATAATTTGTATAATACATGGTCTCGTATGCTAATTATATTTTTTTCAACTACACACTAAAATGCTTTTTTTAATTGAAGTATAGTTGATATATGATATATGTCTTAGATGTATAATACAGTGATTCACAATTTTTAAAGGTTAGACTCCATTTAAAGTTATTATAAGATATTGGCTAAATTCCCTGTGCTGTACAATATATCCTTGTACCTTATTTTTTTTTAATACATAGTAGTTTGTACCTCTGAATTTGGTACCCCAATCTTGCCCCATCTCCTTTCCCTCTCCCCATTGGTAACCACTGGTTTATTCTTTAAATCTGTTAAAATGCTTTTAAAATAGATACATTTAAATAAACCTAAGAATGAATGTGTACCACCTAAAATCATCTCTCATGCCACATTTGGAAAACACAGGACTCACTGGGTTCTAAGAGCCCAAAGGGCTCATTGAGGGGACGACACCTCTGATATGACACCCAGTCCTGGAAATCTGCCTGAACAACCAAACTCTGCTTCAAAGAGAAGTCGCCTGATGCCAGGACCAGCCTGGTGGCCAGAGTGGTAGGCTTTGATCGGCTCTGGGGCTACCAACCTTGGGGATGGCCTCGCTCACAGCATAGCTGGCCTTGTCACTGACCCAAACCTTCTCCCTTGGGGAAAGGCTGGCACACAGGATCTTGAGCTCGCTCAGGATGGACTTGTACGGAAGCACCTGGATTCTGTACTCGGCTTCCAGGCCCAAGTCAAGCAGCAGGTGTTCCTTCACAATGGGGGTGTCTATGCGGTCACCATCAATGAAGAGCCTGCAGAGGGGCCAGAGGAGAGGTGATAGGAAAGGTGGGTGCAGGAATCAGAGGCCGAGAACACAGACCCACACATAAGGCACAGGCTCTACCTTCCAGCATCCCAAATGAGCAGCCTCTCTTCCCTCCATGCCCTTCCCAAACCCTGTTCCCCAAACTGTGCTCCCTGCCCCGTGCATGCTACCTTCCACCCTGTCCCCCAAGCCAGGACCTGGGCACTGTCCTCCTTGATGCCCCTCTTTCCCTCCTTCATGGAGATCTTTGAACTTATGGCCTAAGCACCCCTCAAACCTCTCCAGCTTTCACTGTAGCCTTGCCCACTTGCTACCCAGGTTAGGGTTAGGGCTAACCACTACATCTCTCATGGATTAGTGCCATGGCCTCCTAACTGGTCTCCCTGCCACCAGTCTTCCCTATCCACCCTATTTTTCAATAATCATAATCCACCCCATAATTTCACTCCAATCATAAATTCTCTATGATTTACAAGCCTGACCATGTGGTGCCCTGTGGAAACTCATAGCATCCTCAGGACAAGGGCCCAAGCTCCTGAACCTGACTCACAAGGCCTTGCTTATGTGGCCCTGCCTACCTGCCATCTTCCACTCCAGGTTCCAACCACACTGGACCAGCCTGGGTCCTTCACTCTCTCCTATCCAAAGTCTCTGAGAATGCTGCTCCCCGGCTTAGATCACCTGTTTCTCTTCCTCCTCATTCCCTACTCACCGAGCTAACTCCCAAGTACCCTGAATCTCTGTCTCAATATTACTGTCTCCTCTGATCAGGTCAGGCCCCTCCAATAACATCCGTACCTGCCCCACTGACAAGTGAGTGCCAACTATGCATCGGAATCGCCAATCTAACCCAGAACCCTGTCTGCCTCATTCACCCCAACACCTAGTGGAGACTCTACCGCATAACAGGCACTCAATAAACATGTCTGAATGCAGAAAGCCACTGAAACAAGAAGAGCAATGGCAGGAAGGCCACAAGCAGCAGTTTAAAAGATAATTCAACAAGGCACAACTCGGGTTTTTCCTGCGTCACTTCTGACCTTCTGAATGATGAGGTCTATTTGCATTGTGGACCCAGGACTGTATAACAAAGTCCATATCCCCCTCTGCCTTGGCAGCTAGGAGTCCAACGTGCAGCCTGAACAAGTGTTTGCAGCAGGAATTCTGTGAACTAAGCTCACTCTCTCTGGGTTTGTTCTGATGTCCTCAACACTTATTTTTTTTATCTTCTAGTACTACCAATCATTTTCAGGATTATAAGAGAGGCAGGATATAAATCAATACCTATTGTTAAGGAAGGCAGAAGGGAAAGGGAGGCAGGAAAGGGAAGGAGAAAAGCAGGACCCTGGTGCACGTGAGGCCGAGACGGGTGGGCCCGAGCCAGGGGGATGGACTGGGGCTCGGAGGAGCTGTGGGGAAGACCTTCAGGTGCGGGGCCAACACTCACATGATCGTCTCTAGTCCTAAGACTGCATAGGAGAAAAATACAGGATTGTGCTCTACGTCTGATCCTCGGAGATTGAATAGCCCTGGAAGAAAAAAAAATTCCTGTCACCCGCCCGACTGTGAGTTAAGGGGCAGCTGGGAGGATGCAGAGAGCGCTTCCACTGGCCGGGAAGGGCGGGGCGGACCTCTCAGAGGCCGGGCGCCTCCCTTCCCTGTCTCGCCGCTGAGCTGCAGTTGCGCATATCCACCGAAAGAGGGCACCAGAACTGTGTCTGTCGCTGCCACATCACCATCCCGAGAAGGGAATGCAAAGAGTTAGTCAGAACACCCGAGAATTGCCCTCCAGACAAAGAGTTGAAATGGTCCACCCGGCGGTGACCCGCCAGGCCTGGCCTTGCCACAGAAACACCTCTGGCACTCCCAAGTACCGGGGCGGGAGCCAAGGACTCGCTCCCTTCTGAGGCAAGAGACCAAGGGTAGAGAAACGGAGACCCACCCACCAGGGAGGCCAGATGCAGCCCTCTGTGTGAGGGTCAGGAGGCCCAGGGAGGCGGAGCTTCCCAGCAGAGGAACAAAAGCAGTGAGTCAGTGGGGCTCTCGGCCCATGAGTGAAACCCGAGCCGGCGGCCCACCCGGAACCACAGCTGGGTGGAGGACCTGCCTGGCCAGTGTCAGGGCCCTGGGGAGGTCACTGCGTGCTGGAGAAACTAGAGGGGCCGGCGCTAAGCACAGCTCTCGTCCCAGGACCTCCCGCAGCCTAACACTTGCTCTCCGGAGAATCGGAGTGCAAAAAAGACCCTGGTACAAAACGCACTGCCTCTATTTTAAAACCATGGCTTCTTCAAGTACAGCATGGAGGCAACATGTTTTACCCATCAAACCCAACTAGCATTCTTTTTAAATGATAGCACCTGGGGTCGGTGAAAGTGTGGCAAGAGGGGTGTATTCATACATGCGGTGCAACCTCTCTGGCAGGTACATGGCAATACCGTCAAACGCCCTACCGTGCACACACCCTCCAGCCCATAACACCACCTCCAAAGTCAACCAAAACCTGAAAGAAAATTCTCAGAAACTAAGATACAGATTGTGATGCACCAAGACTTTGATGGCAGTCCTGTAATACAATCATAAGAAAAAGTGGAAATAACTCAAAGGTCATCCTGAGAGGAATGGTTAAGTAAATTGCACTATAACCATATGATGGGATATTTAATATTCACTTAAAATTATGTTTATATATGCTTAGAGTAAATACAGTGGAAAAAATCAAGTTACAAAATTATATATGCACAGAAATGTTAACTGATTCTGTGCAAGAAGATTATAGGTGACTTTTTTTTTTTTATTTCTACTTGCTCTGCACTTCCCAGATTTTCCACAATGAAAACGGGGGATATTTAAATAATCAAGGGGAGATTAGCTTCATATGTTATTTTCTCTGATGTTGATGTTATTAAGTTAATCAAGGATATAAATCACCAACACACATGACAGTTTGGGGGCTAGGGATTAGAGATTGTGCAGTAAGCCATCTTCCTCTAGTGAAAAAATAAAAAGATAAGGCAGTGCCTCTTCTCAGGAACCGTGGGTCAAATCCAGTCAGAAAATAGAAAAAGAAGGTTCAACCTTATTCATTCAGGTTCTAGAAGGCACTGAACAACCCATGAGGATAGTTTAAGATCTAAAGATTAAAAAACTGCTATTGTACCAAAAGGTTTGGTGAACTTTCAGCTCCTGAGTTTTCTGAAGTAGAAATATTTCTAGAACATCCTCATTGTGGAGAATCTGGGAAATACAGGAGAAGTATAAAGAAAAAATATCTCCTATAAGCTCACTTCCATACCTACAGAGACAAATGAATGTTGACAGACACAAAAAGTTTGGAGAAAGCGCCCTTCCTCAGAGGTGTCACAGTGCTGAGTAGACGGGCCAGATGGGGACACCACCACAGATTTAACATCAGCGCCTGGCTGTAATACTGCTCCAGACCAACCACAATCTCCTCCCCAACTCCCCTGTAATTCTCCATCCAATAATCCCTTCTCCATCCCACCTGGCATGCCATATACCCACTGGTGACGGTCTTTTGCTTATTCTCTGACTACACAGAAAACTGAATTCTGTGAACACACAGATTCCCAGAGAACCAACTGAGAGACTGGTTAACACGCCCCAACAGTGAAACCAGAGCACTCACACGCAATCTCATCCAGGGCAGTGACCACAAACCACACGACGTTCCTCTCAGCCATTTTCAACCGAAGGTCTGCAACCTTGTCCTTCCAGGAGATGCCTGCAAGAAACAAACATACTTGCCACTCCAGCCCCTGGTCTGGTCCCGGGGACGGGTGACAGCCAAGTGAAAGAACCCATTCCAAACATTCTCAACCAGCACCACATCCCAGGGAGCATGTTATCTGAGCAGACAGAATGCCTGGATACCAATCCCATACAAGAGAAGTGACTCCATCTAAGCTAGTTGACTGTCCAGAGCCCTGACTGCCTCACAACAAAATTAATCCATTTGTTCATCCAACAAATGTCTATGAAACATCTCTCCTGCCCAGGCATCAATATCTGCAGATGCAATGCTGGTCACTGCAGTTACAGTTCTGAGCTACATGCAGTCCCTGCCCTCATGGGGCTTATAATCTGGAAGAGAAGACAGACAATTAAACCAGCAATTAGTTACACTTCTGTATAAAGACTGCTGTCACAGAGGAAGCACAGGGAGCTTTGAGAAGACACTACCCAGCAGAGAGAACTCACCGAATCTTTAGAGGTCAGGCAAATATCACCCTCTACCTTACATTTCTAGAGCCTCAAGACCTGCCTTTCAGTGCTAAGATCTAGGAATTCCCCACAGCCTGTTTCAGTGTGACTACCACTTCCAAACCACACACGCGCTGTCAGACACAGCCGGCGACTCCCTGCTTCTCCTGTGGGCCCCCAAGACGCTCACCCCACCACCACCCGCTGACAGGAGACAGCACTTGTGCCCCACGGTACAGCCACCTGTGAGCAGGGCAGGCATCTGTCTCATGCACACACCACCTGGCAGTGCTCTGCACAGGGTGGGCATCCACGTGTCTGCTGACCCGAAGTCTCACCAGCCAAACCTGCTCTCCCTGCTCTGTAAGCAACAGGTCAGAGCCTCTCCTTCAGCTCAACAGAATCCCAAGCATGCTGATGGACAATGTTTAGCTGACCCAGGGCCCCTCACTGGACCCATCCCCCTCCCCGGTCTGCAATACCCTCTGGTCAGAGTGTCACAAGGAAGCAAGCTGGGGGCGTCCCCACAGCCAAACGCTGCTGTGAAGGTCAGCTAGGGAATTCTGCTTAAAACTTGGCTGAGAGTCTGGGTTGTAATGCTTTCTTCCCAGGACCCCTCTGGGCAAGGTGCCTGCATTCCAGACATCCCCGCTCCATCTCTCCTCTGCTGTTTCTATAGCAAGATTCACTCCCCTCTGCCCCACCTCCAGGCCTTTCCCTCTGCGCTCCTCACTCTTCCATAAATCCACACTTTCATCTCTCACAGACTGTTCACAGAACTTGCTCCTCACTCACCACTATCATGCAAGCCAAAGAAACCCACCCACTCCCCAAAGCCTCTACGGCAGAGGACAGATAGAGGGCAGGGGGCCTGGGAAGGTAAACCTACAAGTGCTGGCAGAAGAAAAGGACATGGAATCTAGAAACCTCTAGGCTCTGTGTCCAATATCAGACGCATTAGAGGGGCAGTGAGCAACTGAGTGGTTAAAAAAACAGCCATCTCAGCAGCACCCATGGGTCTGCCCAGAAGAGCTCTGTGAAAGTACACTATGCCCAAACAGGTGCCAACGGTGGAAACAAACTGAACTCCTGCTGCACCCAATGCCCCACGTGCCAGAGCGGGGCCAAATCCTCCCATCGGCTCAATGACCTGGCTCCAGAGGACTTCCATTCAGGTGGAGGGGACGATGGCCAGGGCCTGCCGGGCCAGCCATGGTTCTGACCTGTGTAATCCAGGCCCAGTGTGATGAGCGGTTTGCAGGGACGCTCAGGGCGGTCTGTCCAGATCTTGTCCACAAGGTTGTCCTTGACAGGAATGAGGTGGTGGCCAGCACTTCTCAGAACCTTGGCCATCTTCTTCCAGTAATCTGAGGAGAAATACTGGTGGTCTCGCTGTGAACTGAACACCCTCTACAGGCAGCAGGGCTCTGAGAGCCTGGCACCTTCTGACAGGCGATCCTGCGGCCCTCTGCTACTCTTCTCCTCACCCTGACCTCTGCTGTGACCTCATGTCATGCTGAGCCCCCAAAGGTTCTACCACCCACAAGCAAATGAGGAGGGTGGGGAGGCATCTAGAACCCCAGTCCTTACCCAAGGACTGGCAGGGCCTCGGCTTACTCACCTGTAGGAATGATCAGTGGGTCTACACCAACCCTGGATCCTTCAGGAAGTACACTCACCAGCCAGTCTTCCTGAGTTGGTGTGTCCTTCAGACCTACAGAGGGAAGAACTGATGAGAAACAATTCCGAGGGAGCCTGAGCTCCCTATCCTACCCAGAAGGGTGCAATTCACCAATAGCATAAGAAGAGGGTCTTTATCAAGCACCTTCTTTAAAAAGGATTGACAGCACTTGGAAAATCTGAACTTCCCTTCATCCTGGAAGGCTAGAAGGGTTAGATGCTATAAAAGGAAAGCATAAAGTAAGATGGTATATAAGAGGAGGATGAGACAGAAGAAAGCAGCAGCAGGATTTCCCTAGACCCCTGGTAAAAGGCATCCTGGGAATCACTGCAACACAGGTGCATGATGTCATCCCAAGACTGTCTCATTGGCCTTCAGTGACTTCCCCACTAATGGTGACGAGAGCATGAGTGGTGAGATGGTGCAGGTGAAAGCTCAGAGTCTCCCTTACGTCCCAGCCAGGTAAGGCAAATACATGCACAGAGCTCTCCCCTCACCTAGAGGGTATCATTGCAGAGGGAAGGCCCTGCCAGACAATCAGGCCTGACTGGAAGGCTGAGCTCAAGTCTTAGCAGCAGAAACCTATCCAAAGACTGTAAGGAACACGCAGGAATCCAACATCATGTCTTTAACTGGCTCCCTGGGCTTCCCAATTACCAAGAGCACACAGCCCTTTCCATGTCTAAGAGACTAGTCATAGGACAACAAGTAAGCTTCACAAAAGGAACTAAAATTATTTTTGACGTCCCAGTTTTTCTTTAATCCAACCCAGTATATCTTGTACATTTCAGATGTATACTTTTTCATCAGATTTTTGCTAAACAATTAACAAACATTTTGGTAAAATATCAAAGAGTGAAAGTTCACATATTCCAAAACAGTACTGATTTTTACTACCTTCCCTGAGTACTGATAACCACATAACGGACGTTCAAAGGTTTATGAAGAAATGAGCTCATGAATCTCAGTTCGAAAAGCCTGCCTAGAAACTGTCACTGAGTGATTTTCCTATCTGATTCTTTCTTATTTTTTTTTCCTCAAACCACAAAACAAGCCAATTATTAAGGAAGTTTCTTGAATGCCCCTAGTGTAACTTGCACAGGGTGAAGTCATATCATCTCCTAGCAGACAGATGTTGGGAAAAACCCCAGGGATCAATCACTCCCCAGCCACACCCACCAGAACCTCCCTACACAGGAGAGCCGGTGAGGAGGTGGGCTGCGGCAGAGGCTAGAGTCGGCTCGGAGGGAAGGAGGACTCCTCCCCCAGGGCTGGTCTAGGGAAGAGGCAGATAGTATTCGCTCCCCTGACACTCTGACCCCCAAAGCACTGACATATCTAACAGCTGTAGTTTAGGCCCCAAAGAGAGATGCTCACATCCCAGGAGCACACTAAATGAGACCCTGGGGTGCAAGCAGAAAATATCAGAACTTCCATATGTACCTCGTCTTAAAAAATAAGACATTAAACTGTGCTTGTATCTGAAATACACATGGACATAGCACATGCACCTAACATACAAACAAATATACATATATGCTAAGGGCGCATGAACTAGCAACAGAGAGACATGTCATCAAAAACTACAAAGGCCTAGAGGCCCATCCACTTACAACAGCCCCACAATCCCGAAGGCCTGTGTCTGTGTGTGTAAGAGAGAACACAACTGGGACATCAACCTGTAGTGTTGACGTTTCTATATTTTAAGAGTTTTGAGAAACCCAAGTTTAAAATAAATCCATTGCCAGGATAAAAACATTCTTAACTCCTCCCTAAGCCAAACATTTATACATGTATATTGACAGTGTGTGGAGCATGCACGTGAGCGCACACACACACACACACACATAACCTCAGTAATAGATCCTGGGGTCAACTCAACTCAATATCAACAGCCCTCTGTTCCCTGAACTGTGAGTCTGGTAACAACCCGATTTCCTCATAACTTCCAACAACAAGAAACATCAGGGATTTGGCCTTTTTTCCTCTTCCTCACTCAGCCCTGGCAGCTGCTTTCCCCTTCTTCTATTGTCTAAGTTCAAAATGCAGCAGGCTGTACCTTTGTACAATCACTAAAACCATGTTTTGAAAGACTACTCTGATGACAAGGAAAAATACAGCACACAATTAAATGAAAAACCCGTGTACACACACACACACATTATCATTATCCAATAAACACTGAGCTCCATGCTTTCCATATATTATTTCTTTAATCCTCACCACTTTATGGTACTATTATCATTCCACCTCACAGATGAGGAAACTGAAGGTGAAGCAACTTGCCCAAGAAAGCTGCAGACCCATGCTCTCGCCCTGTGGCTAAGCTGCCAGAAGCAAGTCAGGATCCTCAGAGGGAGAGCTTCCTATTTCGGCTGCCAGGGGCCCCTTACCTTCACCTCATTTGAAATCATGAGGCAGCAGAGAGCAATGGGAAGGCCCCCAGGATGTGAGTCAAAGACACAGGGTCCTCTCTGGCCCTCAGCTACTCCTCACTGAAACAAGGGTATGAGCCAGGACCTTCCAAAATTGAATGCATGATGGTTTGTACATAGAAGCCTGTCACTTTCTTGTTCTTCCTTGTATCATCCACTGGAATGTGTTCCCTCAAAATTCATACACTAAAGCCCTACCTCACAATGTGACCTATGTTTGGAGACAGGAGCTTAGGAGATACTAAAGGTGAAATGAAGTCATAGGGTAGAATTCTAATCCAGTAGGATTGGTAGCCTTCTAAGAAGAGGAAGAGAGAGAGAGAACCATGTAAGGATAAGTGAGAAGGTGGCTATCTGCACGTCAGGAAGACAGCTCTCACCAGAGCCTGACCACACTGGCACCCTGATTTCAGATTTCCAGCCACCAGCCATGAAAAAATAAATTTCTCTTGTTTTTCCCCCCCCCAAAACTTTAGACTTTTTATTTTGTATTGGGGTACAGCTGCAGTCCATGGGGTCACAAAGAGTTGGGCCTGATTGGGCAAGTGAACAATGACAGCCTATTAACAATGTTCTGGTAGCTTTAGGTGAACAGTGAAGGTACTCAGCCATACATATACATGTATCCCTTCTCTAAATTTCTGTTGTTTGAGCCACCCAGTCTATGGTAGTTTGTTACTAAGACACCTTGGATTCTATAAAGGGTCCCTGACCCCATAAAAGGGTTAAGATCCAGAAGCCCTAAGGAGTTCCAGGGTCTCCTCCCAAGCCGGCCAGCTAAACTTGAGATGGCTGTGCCTCTACGCACCCATCTTCATGAGCGTCCAGTTGCTGTCCATCTGCTTGGCAGCCTGGAGAAAGTAGCGCCCGTCCGTCCACATGGCCGCATGGTCTTCTGTGACGATGGCTGTGCCTGGAGGAGGGGGGCAAAGAAATGAGAGCGGTTCTTGACAAGCACTGAGAAGCTTCACATAAAGGCAGCAGGCGGACGAGCAGGAGAGAGCACCAGACTCCATGTGGCCCCACCACCCACCCCCACGTTGGGGGGGCAGCTGGGCCTCTGACTCCAAGGAGACCTCCAGGCAAGAGAAGACAGCACCGCTGACAACCAGCTGTGGGCCAACCGCTGAAAGAAGCAGTCTGGAGGCAGCCTGGGTACCGGTACCACGGGACCAGTAGAAAGGACCCCATGTGCACAACGTGAGTCAAGACCAGGAGAACAAAGGTCTGTGGACAGAGGGCCACAGGGGCCTCTAGTCAACCGGAGTGAGGCAAAAATGGTTCCTGCTCGGCAGTCACAGCTACCTGCTTCAACAGACACCCCAAGGAAGGTGTTTGGCCTTTCCCAAGGGAGACCACCTGGGCGCTGTGAGCCTTCAGGGAGATACAGGGAGTTTATGCCTCCACCTCTACCTGCCCTCAGCTCCCACAGGCCCAAAAGAACTCAGGGCCTTCAGCAGAGGTGTCAGCCAAAACCAATTGAAATGTGCCAACCAACACATGCACCTACATCAATGGAAGAAGTGCACTAATTGTGAGGATAGGGACTCCCGCCAAGCCTAGCCACTTAAGAGGATGGTAGCCTGAAGGGGAAACCCGCCCTTGAGGGCGCAACAGCTCTTGGAAAGTTAATGCAGGGCGCCAGTGTAGCTCAACATTAATCTTTACTATTCGAGTTGAAAGGGAAAAGGAGGAAACCAAAAGTTAAGTGCTTAGAGAATTACAGGGGACCAGAAAGCTAAGGAAGGGGTCCTGAGGATGCCATTCTTGTCCCATTTCTTATCTGCAGAGCCAGTTACACAGGGGTATTCATGATATACTTATCTGTGTGTATGTTATATTTAATAAAAAGTTCAACAATATTTTTTTTGGCTGTGCTGGGTCTTCACTGTGGCAGGCAGGCTCAAGAGCCTGCAGGCTTCCCTAGTTGCAGCAGGAGGGTTTGGCTGCCCCAGGCATGTGGGATCTTAGTTACCCCACCAAGGATCAAACACGCACCCCCTGCTTTGGAAGGCAAATTCTTTTCCACTGGATAACCAGGGAAGTCCCCCAACAGTTTTTAAAATAAAATTTTTTGACTTGAAAAGCAAAAGGTCATTAAAGAGAAGCATCATTAACACATGAGAGAAGAAAAAAAACTAAAAGGTAAGCTTAGAGCTACAGGCACCAGGACCACGCCCCCTCTGCAGAGGGTCAATGGGGACGTCTGGTCTTCATTTTCTTTTTGGTTCTGTATCATAGACTGAAACTGGGTCCAGTTATTTTAGGGAGGCAAACACAAGTACCACAAGAACAAAGACAGAATTTAGTGACTCACCTGCAGAGCCATCAAATCCAGAGACAAAGGCGCGCCGACAATCACATGGAGCAATGTACTCACTCTGGAAAACAGAGAGGTCAAGGAAGTGGACCTTGATCAGTCACAGCCCAGCAGGACCACAGAGGCTGGCAAAAGCTGGGCACCTGCCTTCAAGGAACTGACAATCTAGCCAAAAAGGCAAGCTGAACATTAAAAAAAAAAATTAGTGCACCCTATAGATGACCCTAATTAATTAAGGGCTAAAAGGGCTACTCCCTTGAGTCTCAATTTTTTCACCTGGCAAACAAAGCAAGAGAAATAGATCAAAACTGCTCTTTCCTCACTGAGATCTTACTCAAAAAACAATCTGATAGCCTTCTCCCTTCCTCGCCACTGACATTTAGGCATCTGTTATTTTTCTGAAAAGCCTGAATTTCTGTTTTATGTGCCAATAACTCTCTAACTTAACTCTCTTTAGCTATCAGCTTATTTCTGAACTTCCTGTCTGTATCCCCCATCCAAGGCAGTGTCACCAATCTCTCCCACGCAGACCCTGTCCCTTCCTGTTAGGGAACAAATGCTTCCTCCAACCCAGAAGGCTTCAGCAAAATAAAACGTCATGTTCAAATCCAGGCCCTCCCCAGCCTCTGAATGGAATGGGATCAGGGAGAAGAAAGTAAGAGGTTCCATCCCTGGGGAGAGGGTACGAGGCCACAGTGTGTACTTCTGTGCCAGTGAGGCACAGAGACTCAAGGAACTTGTCCAAAATCACACAGCTCAAAAGTAACAGAGTCAGGATTTGAACCTGGGCAGTCAGCTCCAGAGCCTCCACTCAAGCCCTATGCCACACTGCCCCACTAAACACATCATCTTCCATCCTCAAAATGACTCTCCAGGATAAGACCAATAGCAAATTAGAAAACTGAAGTTCAAAGACAGAATCTTTAAGTAACTAACAGGTCAGCAGCAGGGCCAGGATCTGATCTGCTTGAGCCCAGAGCTGCTGTTCCTTCTCCTGTCAGCAGGTTGTTCCTGAGCTAAAGGACCTGGCAAGGTTAAGAATGCTTAGGATAGGGTGGTCCAGGGGCTAAGATTCTGTGCTTCCAATGGAGGCAGCTCAGGTTTGATGCCTGGTGGGAGAACTAAGATCCCCAGTGGTGCAGGCAGAATGCTCAGGATAGAGAAGGGGGGTGGGGGGGAGGCACTGGCTGGACCCGAGGGCATTTGGGGACAATCAACACAACACAGGGGAAAAACTGGCTCCCAGGTTTCATTCCTGCCATGTGGATGAAAGCCTCCCCTTTCACCAGGGCAGTCATAATTACAGCCTCAGACCAGGCACAAGACCACGACCCACAGAAGTGCTGGAAGGGCCACAGAGAATCACAATGGTGGCATGAAGGAGCTCTGTGATCTCTGAGCCACCGCTGCCCTCCAGCAGGCCCCGCTACGTGCTCCGTGAGGCACCTCCCCCGCTCTCTCAGCCTCAGTCCTCACTCCTACAACGGGTCGTTTCAGATGGTTGACTGCAACGGCCAGCAAATGTTTGATCCCCAACACACAAAGGAACATTGACCAGATAGTACTAAGGACACAGAAAGAAATGGCCACCAGCATCACTGATGAACTGTAGAGCCCTTTGTTTATTAACCCAGCAATTATTGAGTGCAAGACTGAAAAAAAAAGAAAAAGGCCAAGATGGGGGAGTGGGTTCCCATCCTTCAAGTTCTGCTGAAGGAATAGCAAGTACATGTTCCATACAAATCACCAGAAACCTGAGCGTGCTGCACACACACAAGAGAAGAGATGATACTAATGTCTCCTTCCTGAGTGGTGGAAAAGCATCTGAGAGGCTGGGAAAACTAAAGCCTTGTGCTAACAATCACAGTACACAAGAGGACAAGCACACAAGGAGAAAACACGGAGCGGACACTCGAGTGACAAGGAGGTCCCCTTGGCTTGGGGCTCTCCTACTCAACACACAGCAAGGACTGGAACGACAGGCTGGCAGAGAAGAACTGCTGACCTTGACCTGGCTTGGCTCTGGCACACAGGGACACTCTTGAAGAGTGCCCGCTCCCGACCTGGGGAAGCCTGGGAGGAGGCCTGGGGCCCCCCAGGGGTTTACCTAGAGTTTCTCTGAAGAGAGGTGGAATTAACAGCAGGTGGACATGTTTGGTTTGGGATCAAGATGAGGGCTGGGGAAAGAATGTCTAGACATGACCTAAGTGGTCAACATGCCAGAGAGACATCACTGACCGAAGCTGTCACCTCCACACCAACAGGCTACGCAGATGCCAGACAAGCACTCCAGGCCTCCCCCCTCTTCCCCCAGCCATGAGGCTGGCAAAGCCCGGGAACATTCTCCCTAGAGGCCAGCAAAAGGCCTAAAATAAGCCAAAGCCTTAGCATACTAGGGAAAAGGCTCAAAGAAACACAGCCATGGGCTTTTTCTCCAAAACTGTGATGTCTCTCCATCTCTAACACCCCCATCCAAGCCCCCCTCATCTCTACCTGGACCACTGCCCCTGCAATCCACTCTTCACACACACTCACAGCGAGCTTTTCAAACTGTGTGTTTGTGTGTATATCATATTAACACGTATATATATATGTGTGTGTGTATCATATTAGCAGGTGTGTGTATATGTGTGTGTATCATGATAGCATGTGTGGATGTATATATGTTATGTTTTTCAAGGGGATGCATGCTTAGTCATGTCCGACTCTTTGTGACCCTATGGACTGCAGCCCGCCAGGCTCCTCTGTCCATGGGATTTGCCAGGCAAGAATACTGGAGTGGGTTGCCATTCCCTACTCCAGTGGATCTTCCCGACCCAGGGATCAAACTCATGTCTCTTGCATCTCCTGCATTGGCAGGCGGATTCTTTACCACTGGCACCACCTGGGAAATCACATCACATTAGCAGTATACTTACAACCCATCAACGACCTCCCATCACACTTAGGGTAAAATTCAGACCCCAGCCCAGACCCCAGGGCAAGGCAAGCCCTGCTCTCCTCCCAGAACTGTCCTCTCACAGCCCGCCCATTCACAGCACTCCAGCCACACCACTGCTTCCTGCTCCTTGCACTCCCCGACCTCATTCCTCCTTCAGGGCCACTGCACGTGCTCTTCCTTGTGCCTGTAGAAGCCTCCCTCTCATCAGGGCATGGCTAGCTCCTTATATTTCAGGTCAGATGTCACCTCCACAGAGAAGCTTGACTGGACTCGCCAGCTCCAGTAGCCACGCAGCCCCTTCTTCCTCCTGGTTTAGCACGTGCTCTCCCGCATGACTCTTTCATGCTGTTACTGCACTGTCCTGCCCCCCGGAATGTAAGTACCCGGAGATCAGGGTGTTTGTCTGTCTTGTTCGTCACTGTCCCTGCACAGGGCACAGGCCCACAACCAATACTTGCGGAATAAGTAAACAAGCAGGAAGAAGGATGGACCTTTCGTCATACTTAAGACTTTAGCCACCTCTTTGAAAATGGAGAAAGAGCTCCAAGGCAAGACATGGAGGTGGCCTCTAGGAACTGGAGAAGACAAGGAAATGGATTATCCCCAGAGCCTCCAGAAGTCACCCATCCCTGCTGATTCCAGCCTTCCACCGCTGGAAGATAATAAATGTGCGCCACGGTAAGCCACTAAGCTTGCCACAGCAGCAACAGGAAGCTAATGCTTTGTCCAACAGGAAGAAGACCAGAAGGGATTATAACTGGGGTTTCAAACTCACAAGCCCTAGGGTACGGCAGATAAATTAAGAGTAAAGCAGGACGAGGGGCTGCCTTTTCGAGAGAGCAGCTCCTACTCAGCTTTGATTCCTGTCACGCTGCAGTGTGGGTTCCACCTTCAGTATTTCAGGAGAGGCTAAAGAGATGTGTGCTCATGAGATACCATCCCATTTTTAAATGTTGGCATCTAATTCAAACAATGAAATAACACACAGCCAAATAAAGCGTTATCAGTAAGCTACAGGAAAAAAAAAGAAAGAAAGCCTCAGCCATATCTCATAATCCAGCTCACACTTGCCCCTTTCCACAAGCTTTCTGACCCACCCAGCTTTCAGAGACCTCCCACATCTCTGAATTTCACAGAACCATCCACGTTGGCATTGATCCATGCCCCCCACCTTGGGTGATGATAACAAATAATACTGGCTAAGACTGACTAGTTGCCAGTAACTATCTTCATTCCCCCTAATTCTAATCTTTACAGAAGCTCTAGAAGGTATCATCCTACCCACTTACAGGTTAAAAAAAAAAGAAAAGAAACAGCAGCTCAGAGAAGTAAATTACTTACTTACCTCCCCAAGACACCACTGCTCTAAAAGCAGAGCTGAGATCTGATCTCAGGTCTGACATTCCAAAGTCCATGCCTTTGCCACACTGCCAAGCAACATTTTTTATTCTGTATAGAGACTGCACATCTGGTCTGCACAATTGGATTATAAACTCTGAGGGAACAAGGAACACAGGTATGCCCCCCAGTCACCTCTACTTTCATCAACCACGTGACAGATGACTCCCACACCCAGGAATCAAACCTTGTTCAAGCCTGGCTCCTGTACTTACTGGCTAGGTAAACCTTAAGGTTCAATTTTTCATCTGTAAGGCAGGGATGATAAAAACACCCATGTGGGAGGGTTGAGGTGTGACATAAAGCAACTAGCACATGCTAAGCTTTTGATAAACTATAGCACTTACTATTATGTACCAGATGATGAACTAGACTCTACGCGAAACATAAGAAAATATCTTCTCTGAGTGGACAGTCCAGCAAACAAAATAAGACAGGTGTCAGTGAAACATCAGCCCTAATAATCAGTACATAAACTATGCTGCATATGCTGTATGGTATCTGCTATAGTTTCAAGCTCAGATGTGCTTTGAATCCTTCATACCAAGCTCAAAGGTTAGACCTGGCCCACCACAGACAGGTGAGGAGAAGCAGGAAGGTAACACAGGGAGGGGGCAAAGTTCAAGAAGGCCCAGAAGCAGAGGTTTGTGGCAGGACAGCGAATGATTAACCTGACTGCTGAGGCAGAACGTTCTAGGGAGTGGCAGCAGAGATTCCTGGAAAGGCAGGCTGAAGACAATGGTCAAGGACCTCAAACACCACACTTCGAGGCTTCAACTTTTTCCTGCAAGTTCTAGATAGAGAAAAAGTTCAAGAGGGGGTAGTGACGTGACCAGAGCTGGGTTTTGAGAAGAGTGAGCAACATGGACACATGCAGATTGAACAGGGCAAGCGAGGCGATGGCTGGGCGCCATGGTAAGCATGACTGAAGTCACCCGAGCCTGTGCGGGGTGACAGCGGTGACCCCAATGGCCCTTCACCTCCACAAGCCATGAGCCTGGCACAACGCCTCAGATATATGAGGTTTTCCCAAAAAATGAAACCGAAAGACTAAATGGCTGTGTGTGCACAGGAAGTCCCCGCGTTCAGACTGAACAGAGACGAGAACTACCAAACCCCGAGTTCTGAGGTAACATCCGGTCCTCGGCATTTTCGTCCCTTTTAAATGAAACCAAGTCAAGGTAACAGGAAGAACACGGGATAGCTGTCCAAAGAGTCAAAGATACCCCTTCCCTACGGTGCAGTCACTGAAAGTGGGTGGTTTCCCATCTAGGACTTCACGTCCCAGACCCCCTCGCAGCTAGGTGGGGTCACGTGACTAGTTCTCACCAATGCAAAGTGGGTGGGAAGTGCTGCCTGGGTCAGGGCCATGCAAGCGGACGTGCCCTGTCCATACTCCTCCCCTCCCGCCAGCTGGAGTGGTGGCATCATAGGACGGAAAGTGCCTGGATCCCTGAACCACCCCTCCTCCTCGTGGAAGAAAGTCACCCACCAACCAGGAGCACCCACTCTGGACTGCTACAGGAACGAAATAAGGCTCTACAGCACCGAGTCACTGCCACTTTGAGAGGTGTTCCCACAGCAAACATTACTCCAATTAAGACAGTGGCTAATGCTATGGAAAACAGTGTGGAGATTCCTTAAAAAACTGGAAATAGAACTGCCATATGACCCAGCAATCCCACTTCTGGGCATACACACTGAGGAAACCAGATCTGAAAGAGACACGTGCACCCCAATGTTCATCGCAGCACTGTTTATAATAGCCAGGACATGGAAGCAACCTAGATGTCCATCAGCAGATGAATGGATAAGGAAGCTGTGGTACATATACACCATGGAATATTACTCAGCCGTTAAAAATAATTCATTTGAATCAGTCCTAATGAGATGGATGAAACTGGAGCCCATTATACAGAGTGAAGTAAGCCAGAAATATAAAGAACATTACAGCATACTAACACATATATATGGAATTTAGAAAGATGGTAACAATAACCCTATATGCAAAACAGAAAAAGAGACACAGAAGTACAGAACAGACTTTTGAACTCTGTGGGAGAAGGTGAGGGTGGGATGTTTCGAAAGAACAGCATGTATATTATCTATGGTGAAACAGGTCACCAGCCCAGGTGGGATGCATGAGACAAGTGCTCGGGCCTGGTGCACTGGGAAGACCCAGAGGAATCGGGTGGAGAGGGAGGTGGGAGGGGCGATCGGGGTGGGGAATACGTGTAAATCTATGGCTGATTCATATCAATGTATGACAAAGCCCACTGAAATGCTGTGAAGTAATTAGCCTCCAACTAATTAAAAAAAAATAAAAAATAAGACAGTGGCTGAAATCACTGTGGGATAAAAATCACTACCTCCACCCCAGGAGAGAGTCTATTTAAAAAATAAAAAAACAGGAAGCCAACTCCAGGAGGAATGGGAGTAGAATCCAAAGAGTTTAGGAAAATCTGATTCATGTCTTCCAGAAGGAGGAACCATAAACACAGCCAAAAATTCAAGTTGGCAGAGTCAGCCCCGCCAGGACGTGATCTTTTGACTAAGCTGTGCCCAAAAGCAGAATGAGGGGCCTTACAAAAGGAGAGGATGAAGAGTTCAGATTTCTCAAAGGTGGTGCCAGTGCAGATCTGGCCCCAACCAATGATTCTCCTGGTTTGGGGCCAGCGGTGCCCACAAATCCCAACATTTGACTTCGACAGTACATGAAAACACCCAGATTACAAGACAGAAAGGACACATCCTTGCTGTAAAAGTCCCTCAGGGCCCAAACTCATTAGCACCATAACCCTTGTTCTGAATTTAAAAGAAAAAACCCTTAGAGTTGCAGAGGACAGAGAAGAGCAGACGCCTGGAGCGCCAAGACCTTGCACAATCATGCATTTGGGGTGCATATTCTCTCCAGCACGCAACAGTGTGTGGGTGTACACGTTTCTGGTTTGGAAAGTACACAAAGGACAGAATTCAAGATTCGTCTTCCTTTCTCCAATAACCCCCCTCCCCCACCCAGAGGAGAAATTCCATCAACCCAGAATCTGGCCTGAAAGGAAACAGCTAGGGACAAGAGCCCCAGAGAACAGCAGCCTCTCTATTACTGAGGAGGCTGCTGCGGCAAGTCACGCAAAGCCAGCCCTCCTTCCTGTCCTCACAGTCCTGGCGCAGACCCAGGCCCCACTCCACAGTCATCCCAGCTTTGCCCCTCCTCTTCACGGACCCAAAATAAGAATGTGGGGCTTCTCATTTCTTTCTGTGGATGGCATCACAAACTCTCCTGGTCTCCAAACTCCCCCATTCCCTCATTCCCCATTCCCTCATTCAGCTGCCTGCAAGGTTCATGCCTCAGTCTATCTACTGCTTCTCCTCTAAATCCTTTCCTTCTTTCCTGCTCCTAAGGACAGCACCCAAGTCCAGGCCCTCTGAACTCTCACTCCAGGATCTTGCAATGACCTCCAAACAGGGATCCCAGTTCCCAGTGTCCCCCTTCTCCAATCTACACTGAACACTGCTCCCACTGATTGATCGCGTCACCCTCTTGTCCAAAGACCCGCAGTGGGTCCCTACTGCATTTAAATAGGAATGTGAACATGATACAATTCCATCATGCAGCCTTCCTTACCCTGCCAGCTTCAAATACTCTCTCTCACCAATGAGTTCAGTCTGTACTTTACCTAAATCTGTGCTGACCATTACAGTAGCCCCCAGACACATGTAACTACCAAGCACCTGAAATGTGGCTAATGTGACTGAGAAACTAAATGTTTAATTTTATTTCATTTCAATCAACTTAAATTTTAAAACTGATGCTCAAGACTCCATTATTATAAATTTTTTAAAGTATGTCTGGAACAACTTTGGCAACTAAGTCCATTTTTTCAACTGCAGATCTTATGAAATCTAAATACAGATCAAATAAGTCCAATGAACAGTCCACACTTAAGTTGAGATGTTCTGTAATAAAACTGATACCGGAATTTAAGACGTAGTATAAAAAAAGGACGGAGAAGGCAATGGCACCCCACTCCAGTACTCTTGCCTGGAAAATCCCATGGATGGAGGAGCCTGGTAGGCTGCGGTCCATGGGGTCCCTAAGAGTCGACCAAAACTGAGCGACTTCACTTTCACTTTTCACTTTCACACACTGAAGGAAATGGCAACCCACTGCAGTGTTCTTGCCTGGAGACTCCCAGGGATGGGGGAGCCTGGTGGGCTGCCGTCTATGGGGTCACACAGAGTCAGACACGACTGAAGTGACTTAGCAGCATAAAAAAAGGAATGTAAATTATATCATTAATGATTTTTTATACTGATGATGTGATGAAATGACAGTATTTTGGACATACTGGGGTAAAAAAAAAATTGTTTCACTGTTTCTTTTTACTTTTTTTCCACCATAAATATTAGAATTGTTAAACTACATACATCCCTCAGATATTTCTATTGGACTGACTGAGTTCTTCCCTAGGACATTTACTAGTTGAACTTTGTGTTAGATTTGTGACAGGGGCTATATCTACTCTGTAATCTCTTTAAGGGAACATTTCCCTTCATTCATCACTATAATAGTAATAATAGCAACAAATATAAAGAGACTTATTAGGTGACAGATACGCTTTAAGCATTTATATCTGTTAACTCATTTAATCCTAGTAATAGCCCTAAGAGACAGGTATGTCACTATCCCTCTTTTGCTGATGGGGAAACTGAGACCCAGAGTGTTTAACTAACACTTAGGAATTTGAGGTAACTAACTTGAGATCAAGCAGCTAGTTAAGTGACAAACCTGGCACCAGAACCCAGACAGTTTCTAGAGCCCATACACATACTAATACGCCAACTGCTGGCCCTCTACTTAGCCAGTACCCAATACTTAGTCCTGTTGTGGCAGTCAGGAAACATGCATCAGACAAACAAGCACAACTTCTCCTGCCTGGCAAGGCCGATGGCTAGGCTACAGCAATAGAAGTGATAGTCAAAGATTATAAAAGAAAAATGGGGGGGCGGGTGTGGTGAAAGAGAAGAGGACAGCAAGAGTCCAAGAATATAAGTTTATGAGCGTCTACAGTAACTTCTGCAACGAAAGTGACAGCTAATATCAAGCAAGCTTAACTTTCTGTTTTCAGGACGTTGCTGGAAAACACATTTTTCCAGGATCAGAGATTCAGCTTTCTTATCCATGGAGGGGCCATTCAATTCTGAAATTCCAGACCCATTATAGGAGATGAAGCACTGAGCAGAAGCCTGGAACATCACCTGGGGCTTGGCCAGTGTCCCTGCCATTCCAAAGTTGAATAAGAAATTGCTCTGGGCCTATTTGTTGTTGTTCAGTCATTAAGTGGTGTCCAGCTCTTTGTGACCCTATGGACTGTAGCCTGCCAGGCTCCTCTGTCTGTAAACAGACAGATTTAATCTTCAGTTCAGTTCAGTTCAGTCGCTCAGTCGTGTCCGACTCTTTGCGACCCCATGAATCACAGCATGCCAGGCCTCCCTGTCCATCACCAGCTCCCGGAGTTTACTCAAACTCATGCCCATCGATTCAGTGATGCCATCCAGCCATCTCATCCTCTGCCGTCCCCTTCTCCTCCTGCCCCCAATCCCTCCAAGCATCAGGGTCTTTTCCAATGAGTCAACTCTCCGCATGAGGTGGCCAAAGTATTGGAGTTTCAGCTTCAGCATCAGTCCTTCCAATGAACACCCAGGACTGATCTCCTTCAGGATGGACTGGTTGGATCTCCTTGCAGTCCAAGGGACTCTCAAGAGTCTTCTCCAACACCACAGTTCAAAAGTATCAATTTTTCAGCACTTAGCTTTCTTCATGGTCCAACTCTCACATCCATACATGACCACTGGAGAAACCATAGCCTTGACCAGACGGACCTTTGTTGGCAAAGTAATGTCTCTGCTTTTTAATATGCTATCTAGGTTGGTCATAACTTTCCTTCCAAGGAGGAAGTGTCTTTTAATTTCATGGCTGCAGTCACCATCTGCAGTGATTTTGGAGGCCAAAAAAATTAAGTCTGACACTGTTTCCACTGTCTCCCCATCTATTTCCCATGAGGTGATGAGACCAGATGCCATGATCTTAGTTTTCTGAATGTTGAGCTTTAAGCCAACTTTTTCACTCTCCTCTTTCACTTTCATCAAGAGGCTTTTTAGTTCCTCTTCACTCTCTGCCATAAGTGTGGTGTCATCTGCATATCTGAGGTTATTGATATTTCTCCCGGCAATCTTAATTCCAGCTTGTGCTTCTTCCAGCCCAACGTTTCTCATGATGTACTCTGCATATAAGTTAAATAAGCAGGGTGACAATATACAGCCTTGACGTACTCCTTTTCCTATTTGGAACCAGTCTGTTGTTACATGTACAGTTCTAACTGTTGCTTCCTGACCTGCATACAGGTTTCTCAAGAGGCAAGTCAGGTGGTTTGGTATTCCCATCTCCCTCAGAATTTTCCACAGTTTACTGTGATCCACACAGTCAAAGGCTTTGGCATAATCAATAAAGCAGAAATAGATGTTTTTCTGGAACTCTCTTGCTTTTTCGATGATCCAGCGGATACTGGCAATTTGATCTCTGGTTCCTCTGCCTTTTCTAAATCCAGCTTGAACATCTGGAAGTTCTCGGTTCACGTATTGCTGAAGCCTGGCTTGGAGAATTTTGAGCATTACTTTACTAGCGTATGAGATGAGTGCAATTGTGCGATAGTTTGAGCATTCTTTGGGATTGCCTTTCTTAGGGATTGGAATGAAAACTGACCTTTTCCAGTCCTGTGGCCACTGCTGAGTTTTCCAAATTTGCTGGCATATTGAGTGCAGCACTTTCACAGCATCATCTTTCAGGATTTGAAATAGCTCAACTGGCATTCCATCACCTCCACTAGCTTTGTTCGTAGTGATGCTTTCTAAGGCCCACTTGACTTCACATTCCAGGATGTCTGTCTCTAGGTGAGTGATCACACCATTGTGATTATCTGGGTCATGAAGATCTTTTTTGTACAGTTCTGTGTATTCTTGCCATCTCTTCTTACTTCAGGTAAAAGAAAACTGAAACTGAAATACCAACATTACAAAGTTTCCACACACTCTTAAGTGGAAAAAACCGTCAAAGGTTAAAGCAAGTAATACTCACAGGTCACATCTTTCCATACAATGAGACCTCACCTTGAGGTGAAGTTTCATAAATAAAGCAGAACTATTAGGAGTTTGGCTGAGGCTCCATGACCACCTATGAGACCCTTTGAAAGGAGAGACCCAATTTCAGACAACAGTGTGCAAGGCTGTGAGTGTTAATATTAAGTGGCAACTTGACTGGGTGAAGGGATTCCCAGATAGCAAGCTGGTAAAACATTATTTCTAGGTGTGTCTGTGAGGTTGTTTCTGGAAAAGATTAACATTTGAGTTGGCAGACCCAAAAAAGATCGCCCTCACCGATATACAGGGGCAGCATCCAATCCGTTGACAGTCTGAATAGAACAAAAAGGTGCAGGAAGGGCAAATTCACTCTCTCCTGTTTGAAATGAGACATCTATCTTTTCTTGCTCTCAGACTTCAGCATTCCTGGTTCTCAGGCCTTTGATGTGAAAACATCCCTGGTACCCTCTGCAAGCTGAAGAACCAAGAAAGCCAGAGGTGTAATTCCAGTTCAAACCAAAGCCTGAGAACCAACAGAGCTGATGTTGTGTGAGCCACCACTCATAATATCATAATATCTCTCTCTTTCTCTCCCCCTCTCCCCATATGCATGTGTTTGGTTCTGTCTCTCTGGAGAACCTTACTGATGCAGGGACTTACAGAAGACCCTAAACCAACTGCTACATGATGTGCTCCACCATCCTGCCCAATACTGAGATATGACAGTTACAGTCAAATCAGTCCAGGACAACTGCCTGATGCTTGAAAGGCAAGAGAATGAAAAACGCCACTGATAAATTCAGCAGAGAATCCATGTGACCTGAAGCCCAAGTCCAAAGGCTGAACTCTGGGACAGACGGGAAGCAGGTAAGGGCCCATCAGAAGTACCCAGGCAGGGGAAGAAGAAGGCAGTTCCCTGGGGATAAGGCCAAGGTCTGTCCTTCTTAAATGGTGGGATGCCCGCCTCCTCTGCTACCTACACGCCTCAGGCCCAACTTGTGCTAGCTATGCTACCTACTCACGTTCAGCCCTCAGTCAAGACGAAAGATGAAACTCTGGTTCCTATGAAGTTAGTGAATCCTGTCCATCTAAACAACAGAGGCGAATGGAAGAATTCCATTACCAAACCCCCACCCTAAATCCCACGTCTCTATCTCCCCACTGTCTACTAAACTTAACATTAATGTACCCGGCCACCACGTCTTCCCACATCCTGTCCTGCTTGATCTTCTGCTTCCACACTTAACACCTGCTCTCCCACCTCCTCCTTCAACCTTTCAACCACTTTCACGTGCCAAATCCTCCTCTTCAGCAGCCTCTCCTCTTTACGGCCTATTCTCCCCCCTCTCTCTCCTCTTCAAGGAGCAAGTTCGAACCCATTATTGTATAGAAACTGCTACTGAAGATCTACAGAAAAAGGAATTCCCTGGAACACTGAGTCCCCTACTCCACTCTGAGACGACTGGAAATTCCACAGATGTTTAAATCTGGAAAATGCTGAATATTTCATCTGCTTCTTAGAGTTACACAGTGCACCGTAGTATATCAAAGGCTCTGAGAAATCCTATAGTTAAGAAATTGTTCAAATGGACACAGTTCCCTGTGCCGAGCCCTAGAGGACACATTTAGATGTGGTTTAACAACTAGAATCCTAGGGTACAAACACACTGAGGGATGAAAGGAGGAAAAGAAAGGAGGAGGAAAGAATCCCATCACCAGCCCATCTCCACTCAGTACCTGGTGGGCATCTCCCGACGGGATGATGTAGGCCTGGATTGGTTCTGTCACGTACTCCAAGTTCCTCATGGCTTGTCTCAGCTGCCGAAGCAGCTCTGAAGTTACCTTTGGAGCCATTCTGCTGTCTGCAACAACAAGAGAGTTTGTTCCAAAACCAGTCAGACTGTCCCACGTAACTCAATGACCAGCTGAGTTCCAGAGAGGTACGTTGTATAAAAACTGATGATCTACACTGAAACACCATGATCCTCCAAAGTCCATAGTTTACACTGGAGTTCACTGTTGGTGCTGTACATTCTATGGGTCTTGACAAATGTATAATGACGTGTACCCATCATTATGATTTAAGAGTTTAATAATTTTTATTGCCCTCAAATCCTCTCTGCTCAGTCCATTCATTCTTCCTTTCTCTCCTCCAATCCCTTGGTATGACTAATCTTTTTACTGCCTTCATAGTTTTGCCATTTCCAGGAAGTCACATTGTTGTAATCATACAGTATAAAGCCTTTTCAGATTGGCTTCTTTCACTTAGCAATGTGGATTTAAGGTTCCTCCATGTCTTTTCATGACTTAATAGTTCATCTCTTTTTATTGCTGACTATTATTCCATTGTCTGGATATACCACAGCTTATTAATATTTATCCATTCACAAACTGGAAGACATCTTGGTTATTGTTCCTAAGTTTTGGCAATTTTGAATAAAGCTGCTATAAACATCCATGTTGCAGGTTTTTGTATGGACGTAAGTTTTCAATTCCTTTGGCAAAATACCACGGAGCATGACTGCTGGATCATATGGTAAGAGTATATTTGGTTTCTAAGAAACTAGCAAATGTCTGCTAATGTGGCTGTACCATTTTGCATTGCCACCATTAATGAATTCAAGTTCCTGTTGGTCCACATCCTAGCCAGCATTTGGTGTTTTCAGACTTTGGGATTTTACCAACCAATTTTTCAAACAAACAAAAAATACTTGGCTTAACCAAAAACATCCGAATGCACCATGCTTTAAATAATGGAGAGTTATATTGAGGCCATTGTACTACAGGTTATCTTTAAGAATTTCACCCTGGGGCTTCCCTGGTGGTCTAGTGGTTAAGAATCCACTTGCCAACGCAGGAGACATGAACTCGAGCCCTGGTTCCAGAGTCTCCCACAGGCTGCAGATCAGCTAAGCCTGTGTGCCACAACTATTGAGCTATTGCTCTAGTGCCTGGAAGCCACAACAACTGAGCCCATATGCTGCAACTACTGAAGCTCACGCACCCTAGAGCCGATGCTCTGCAACAAGAGAAACCACTGCTAGGAGAAGCCCGTGCACTGCAATGAAGAGTAGCCCCCTCTTGCTGTAGCTAGAGAAAGCCCAAGTGCAGCCCGGAAGACTCAGCACAGCCAAAAATAAAATAAATAAATCTTTTTTTTAAAAGTTTATACCCTGACTCATTGTAGCTTATAGTCTGCTAGGTATGGATCCTTTTTTTAATTTTGGTTCTTTTTCTTTAACAGTTTTATCTGGTGCTTCTCCATCACCACCACCACCTTGGGCTATAAAAGCCTCAGTCTTTATGGTTATCTCCAATAGATTCCCCTACAGGGTATGGTCCTAATCTTGGGACTCACTGGGAAAGTGCCCCCATCTTATTCATAATCTGCAAGGGCAGCTTCAGTTACTGGGCTCAGAGCTCCCACTCAGAAGTTTCCAAAAGACAGAAGTCTCCAAAAGAGAGAGACACCAGAAACGGTCCTATTCATGAATCAAACATGTCCATGATCCCTGCATTACAGTTGCTTCTGAATACTTTTCAGAGGCACATCCTTTCCTTTTGTCTGTCCTACTGAGCCTATAATTTCTTATGTACATGAAAAAGAGGGATCAGAAGTATCTAATGACCTAAATTTACATGTTAATACCTCCACTGGGTTCAAAATAAAGCCTATTGTGACTTCACAAGCTTGCCAGCATCTGAAAACTTTATTATGATGTCTTTCAGGATTTCGGAATAAATTTGTGTTTCCAAATCATATTTCTGAGCAATTTAATATTTTTAAAAGTCAAGCACACATCCTTTGGAGCAGTATTCCAACCTTGGTGGCACATGAGAGCTACCTAGGGAGTACAGCCTGAGCATCTGGAATTTTAAAAAGCAACTATATGATAGAAACCAGTGTATTTTCTTTTGAGATCATTAATTTCCTCTGTTCTTCCAAATAGAAGAAATTGACTTCTATTGACACATCCTGACTTAAGGATTTTGCTGGCACTGACTAGGTGTTTATTGTGCTGACTGTAGTACGGATCAATATGATCAGTTACTGACTTCATCAGTGAAGTCAACAGACCCAATGGCAAGCACAAAATCTTCAGTTACAAGTGGCACTAGTGGTAAAGAACCTGACTGCCAATGCGGGAAACAGAAGAGACATGGGTTCAATCCCTGAGTGAGGAAGATCCCCTGGAGGAGGGATGGCAACCACTCCAATGTTTATGCCTGGAGAATCCCATGGACAGAGGGGTCTGGCTACAGTCCACAGGGTCACAAAGGGTCAGACACAACTGACACGACAGCACAGCAAGCAAACACTGAAAACCATCAAAGGCAAGATGGAGCTGGTCAAGGGCATCTCTGCTTCCTGGTCGCCACAGCCTGCTTCCTCAGCACACACTCTGACCTTCATCACCATCTCTCGCCTCATTACTTACATTCCTCCTCTAGACTGGCCTCCCTCAGGATCACCAGCGTCCTCAGTTTCACTCCACTACAGGGGCATCTTCACACTTTCCTCCACAATGCCACCTGCCACCCTCACCACTATTAACATCTCCCCTGAGCCCACCTTCCTCATCCCTCATGCCCTTCACATTTGGTCAATGTCCTCAGTCTGATGCAGACATGTCTTTGTCACCTATATGAGACTCAACAAAAAGATTCCCAATACCACAGCCAACAAATAGGATGGCTGTGGCTGAGGCAACAAATGGGCTGTGGCCATGGAGGCAGCTATCATGGAGATGGATACAATGAGAAACGGTGGCTGCAGGACAACAGGCCTTTCAAGTGAGTGTAAGCAGGCCTTACAAGCTGCTCTAGTGAGCAGCTGGAGTTGAGGAGGAGACAAGGCAGGTACAATTACGAGACCTGACCACTGAGGCGGCAGCAGCTGAAACGACAGTCACGATGGAGGAGATGAAAATCATGGCTGGTGATCCTCATAGGCTAGTTTTTATGAGGATTAAATGTACTACCATATGGGAAGCATTTAGAAACAGCGCCTGGCACATAGTAAATGTTGTGTTTGCAATTACTAGAGGTAGATACACAATTAACTACAATAACTGTGAAAGCAATGTGAGAAATGGTGAGAAATGGTGGATATATCACTTCTCCTTAAGGCAGTTGCCATGTCATCTTCATCCCTGAATCCATGTACCTAGCCCAGCATCTCAAACATGCATAAGCTCACTTGAAGATGGCTGAATGAGTACCACAGCTCTGTGCCTATCTTTTCAGACTCAACAAAACAAGGATGAATCTTCTGTGAAAGAAAGCTAGCATCCTAAAAGATGCCATATTTTAGCATCTGCTCATTCCACATCCCATTACTTTTCAAAAACGTTAGAAGCAGCCAAGAGCTAATCAGGGTGTGCAGAGACGTGGGGAGCCAAGAACAACAAACCTAGTGCATGATGTAAAATTAGCCCATACATTGCCAGGTATTTTTAAATCATGCTCTAAAAAGAATGACTCATTTGAAAGTCTCTTGCATATGTGGGTCTGCTTTTAGAAATAAGTTCCTAAGCCTTCAACCTTTATCACAAACAAAAGACTTTTCACCGCTTGGAATTACATGAAGAGCACACCCTATTTACCTCACTGGGTGGCTAGAAGAATTTAACATGAGAGCCTGTGTGAAAGCATCATGAACGGCAACTGATACACTGTAGAAGCTTAAGAAATATGACTTCAATCTGAATCTGAAGCACCAGCTGGGATTCCTACATGTCTTGTTACCAGAATAGAAGGGGCTGGTTTACTCCAATTTCAGCATCTTAACATTTTCACAGATGCCAAGCTGCTCTTCCAGCACCCAGAGCTTTTAGAGTTTGTTGCTCTGTCCCACTGCTGAGCAAGCGCCAAGAGCTTTATACACTAGTGGTTAATCCTCATAATAATCCCTGCCAGGGAGGTTCGACTCTTCCCATTTCACAGATAAACAAACAGAAGTCAAATACTTGATGACCCAAGTCAAGTGGGTCATCAGGACGAGGACCCAGGGCCTATCCAATTACCAAGCCCATGCACTGATACATCATATTATCTAGAGAACATAACAGAGGCGGCTCTCTTAAAGCAATTCTAAAGACCAAAGGAGTCAAAACAAGTGGGCTCCAGTTTCCAGCTGGAATTTACGACCTCAGACAACTGAAGCGCCCTGAACCTCTATTTCTTCATATGTAATAAAAAGAGAAGTTCTCACCAAACTCTAAATCCAATGGTTCTATCACTTTTCCCTGTCCTACTTCCTCTTCTTCTCAGTCCTTCCTCTCCTTCCTCCTAACATGGCCCAAAATGTGTTGGATACAGCCACATTTTTAAAGAAAAAGGACCTAAAATTGCATATAGTAACAGCATTGATCTTCCAAAGAGAGATCAGTTATGGTTTCTAATGTGCTTCGTGGGATTGATCTTTTTCAGTCAACTAGAAGGAAACACTGTAGTCCTCCTGGGTAGTCCACAGAAAAGGGACTGGAAATATAGAAAAATACCACTTTTTTTCGGAATTTGGGTTTCTGGCAACCCAACGATATAACTAATCAGTTCTGGGAAGAGGATATGGTTACAGAAATCTTTCCCCAAAGGATTTTCCTGAATGCCTGTTCAATTTATAAAGCACAATAATACATTATAAACTTATTTCATAGTCTTAAGATGAAAACTGAAAGCCAATCTCTAAGGATGTCAATAAATTATATTAGAAATTAGAAAAATCAGACTAGAACTTTTTCAATAACAACCTATCTCTACCACTACCACCACCACCATGCCAAGAACAATGAATTCAAAAACCATATGTCTCTACTTTCTACTGAAAAAAAGTAACATACAAAAATGCTATAGACACGTGTATATATATATATATATATACACACACACACAAAATACACACATACACACAATAACCAACAACCCAGGAAGCCAAAGGACAAAATGGTTTTTAATTTCCAGACATACATCCCCTCATCTCTAGTCATGATCAATTATTAACCCCTTACCCTCCCTTCTCTCTCAACTTGGTGCTGAAGTTGAGGAATCTAAAATTCTTCCGAGATGTTCCGTCTAAAGTAAGAGGCAAAATTATTACCTGTTTCCACACCTGGGTCTCCTGAGTATGTCAACTCTTTAGGTTCAATTATTCTTAAATTTTTCAGCTGAAAATCCTGGTAGTTTGCCCTAAGGAAAAGAAAGAATAGGCTATTGCAGACTTTGACCTCAGTAAACGTGGCAAGGTTTAGTCAGAGAGGAACATCAACTTGACTTAGCAATCTTCCTTTATGAGATGGAAAAACTCTCACCCCAATATCAGTGATGAAATAAGTAAGTTTCAGATAAAACATCACCATGGCAGGTAAATCTCAATCTCAGTCTCTAATTCATGAATTTTCTTCCACTATAAACAGATCCTAAATTCATACAGAAATGCAAAGAATCCGAAATAACCAAAACAATCATGAAAAAGAACAAAGCTGAAGGATTCAACCTTTCCTGACTTTAAAATTAATAAAACTATAGTAATCAAGACAGTGTGGTACTAGCATAAAGATAGACTTATATATCAATGAGGGCTTCCCTGGTGGCTCAGTGGTAAAGAATCTGCCTGCCAATATAGGAGACATGGGTTCAGTCACTGGGTCAGGAAGATCCCCTGGAGAAGGAAATAGTAACCCACCACAGTATTCTTGCCTGGGAAATCCCATGGACAGAGGAACCTGGCGGGTTATAGTCTATGGGGTCGCAAACGAGTTGGACACAACTTAGCGACTAAACAGCAATAACCAGATGTACCTCCTAAGAAATCTGTATGCATGTCAAAAAGCAACAATTCGAACGAGACATGAAACAATGAACTGGCTCAAAATTGGGAAAGGAGTATGTCAAGGCTGTATACTGTAACCCTGTTTATTTAGCTTACATGTAGAATACATCATAAGAAATGCTGGGCTAGATGAATCAAGAGTGCCGGGAGAAATATCAACAACTTCAGATATGTAGATGATACCACCCTAATGGCAGAAAGCAGAGAAGAACTAAAGAGCCTCTTGATGAGGGTAAAAGAGAAGAGTGAAAAAATTCAACATTCAAAAAACGAAGATCATGGCATCTGGTCTCACTGCTTCACAGCAAATAGATTGGGGGCAGGGGGGATAGAAACAGTGGCCGACTTTATGTTCTTGGGCTCCAAAATCACTGCTGATGGTGACTGTAGCCACAAAATTAAAAGATGCTTGCTCCTTGGAAGAAAAGCTATGACAAACCTAGACAGCGTATTAAAAAGCAGAGACATCACTTTGCCAACAAAGGTTCATATAGTCAAAGCTATGGTTTCTCCAGTAGTCATGTATGGATGTGAGAGCTGGACCATAAAGAAGGTGAATGCCAAAGAGTTGATATTTCTGAACTGTGGTGCTGGAGAAGGCTCTTGAGAGTCAGAGTCCCTTGGACTGCAAGGAGATCAAACCAGTCAATCCTAAAGGAAATCAGTCCTGAATGTCCATTGGAAGGACTGATGCTGAAGCTGAAACTCCAGTACTTTGGCCACCTGATGCAAACAGCTGACTCGTTGGAAAAGACCCTGGTGCTGGGAAAGATTGAGGGGAAGAAGAAAAGGGGGCAACAGAGAATGAGATGATTGGAAGGTATCACCAACTCAATGGACATGAGTTTGAGCAAACTCTGGGAGATGGTGAAGGACAGGGAAGCCTGGCACGCTGCACCCCATGGGGTCACAAAGAGTCGGACACGACTTAGCAACTGAACAACAACAACAACATCTAATGGAGAAAAATATAGTCTCTTCAACAAATGATGATGGGACAAATGGATATCCACATGTAAAACAAGGAAGTTGAACTTCCACCTTCACACCATATACAAAAATTAACTCAAAATGGATCACAGACATAAATGTTTTCTTAGAAGAAAACACAGACATAAATCTGCCTGACTGAATTAGGCAATGATTTCTTAGATATGACATCAAAAGCATATGCAGCAAAAGAAAAACAGACAGGACTTCATTAAAGACTTTAATGCTTCAAAGGATACCATGAAGAAAGTGAAAAGACAACCCATAAAATAAAATATTTGCAACTTAAATATATGATAAGATTCTGGTATCCAGAGTATATAAAGAACTACTATAGGGACTTGCCTGGTAGTCCAGTGGTTAAGCAACCACTTGCCAATACAGGGCACATGGGTTCAGTCCCTGATCTGGGAAGATCCCACAAGCCATGGGGCAACTAATCCCATGAGCTGCAACTACTAAAGCCCACATGCCCTTGAGCCTGAAATGAGAAGCCCCTGAAACGAGAAGCCCATACATTGCAACTAGAAAGTAGCCTCTGCTCACCACAACTAGAGAAGGCTGCACCCAGCAACAAAGACCCAGCACAGCCAAAAATACATAAAACTTTTTTTTAAAAGGACTATTACAACTCAACAATAAAAAAAAAAATATTACAAGTTTTAAATGGTCAAAGGTTCCAAATAGACATTTCTCCTAATTAGATATACAAGTGGCCAGTAATCAACATGAAAAGGTTTTCAGCATCATTATTCATAAGGGAAATGCAAATGAAAACCACAACGAGATACCGCTTCACACCCACTAGGAAGATTATAATTAAAAACAACAAAAAAAAGACAGTAACAAGTATGGGCAAGGATGTGGAAAAATTGGAACAACCAGAAAATCACTGGTGGGAATGTAAAATAGTACAGTAGCTTTGGAAAACAGTCCAGCATTCCTCAAAAGATTAAATACAGTCTTAGCCTATGACCCAGAAATTTCACTCCTAGGTACATACCAAAGGAAACTGAAAACACAAGTCCACATGAAAACTTGCACACAAAGTTCACAGAAGCATTATTCATGATATTCTAAAGGTAGAAACAACCCATACATCCATCAATTGATGGATAAATAAAAGTGGTCTAAGCATACAATGGACTATTATTTGGCAATAAAAAGGAATAATTACTGATATATGCTACAACCTAGTAAAGCTGGGAAACATTTTATGCTAAGTGAAAAAAGCCAAAGACAACCATATATTGTATGATTTCATATGCAGTGTCCAAAAGAAACAAATCCATAGAGAGAGAGTAGGCAGTGGTTGCTTGGACCTAGGGTGGAGCTGGAAATAAGGACTAACTGCACTGGGTACAGGGCTTCTTCCGGGGAGGATTAAAATTTCCTGAAAACTGATCATGGTAATGGTTGTACAACTCTGGGAATATTCTCAAAACCACTGAGTTGTACTTTTTAATAGGTAAATTGTGTGGTACACGAATTATATCTCAATAAAGTTGTTATAATATTTTACAAAGTAAAAAAACCTCTTTTCCTTGGACAGGAAACAAGTCACATTCTCACCTGGTTTCCCTTGACTTCATATACACTTTTAAAAGATGGTGAGCCAAGGATGTCAATTTCTCTACCTACTCAAGTTTAACTGGTGCCAGTGACTGGTTCACAGACAGGACAAGAGCGCTGGAGGGAAACTATTCAAAAGCAGCCCTATTCATTCACTTTACAAGAGAAGAAACAACTCGCCACAGGCCATAAACATTAGGAGCTGCAAAGACAAGACCAGAAATCAGTCTGACAGGTGATGTTCCCAGAGAACTTGAGTTCAAGCACTCTCTGTCCGCATCACCAACTCCATCTTCCTGTAAGGATCAAAGGAGCCACAAAGCAGCTACACATTAAAACAATCATGCTCCTGTCATATCCCGGTCTCTGCAGAGTCTGAGATCCATCCACCCTTCACTTGCTTGGACAGACACATTCTCCGGCTCTCAGAGCAAGGTTATCATTAAATGTTAGAGCTAGAATATACCTGAGGGATGATCCAACTCAGCTCCCACCTCTAGAAAGAAACTGAGAGACAGAGATCAACAAATTGCTCAAGGCCTCAGAGCTATTTGATGACACAGCTAGTCTAGAACTGGAGTCTAGGCCTCCCAAGTTTCACTTCAGTGCTCTTTGCCTGACCAGGACTTCTTCAGCCTGTGGCTGTTGTTGTTTAGTCACTATCGTGTGTCTGACTCTTGCAAGCCCATGAACTGCTGCCTGCCAGGCTCCTCTGTTCATGGCATTTCCCGGGCAAGAATACTGGAGTGGGTTGCCATTTCCACCCAGGGATCGAACCCATGTCTCCTGTTGGGTAGGAGATTCTTTACCACTGAACCACCTGAGAAGCCTCTTCTCCAGCCAACACCTTCTCGATGTCATGATGTGCCATGAGATGAGTAAGAGGAAAGAAGCATGCAGAGAACTTCCTATTCAATCTATTTATAAGATGGTTATGGCACATTTTTCTCCCTCTCTCTTTTTAAAGAAATCCCTACAGTGTTATTACCCTCCCCATGCCCCCAGTCCATGATGAGAATCACACATGTATATCACTCAGGATGGGGCAAATCAAGGACCAAGATGCTCAGTCATGCCCTGTAAGGTGAGACAAGGGTAGAACAGAACAGGTTCTAGGGTGAAGAAGTGGGCAATGTTATTTTTGCCTACCCAGGATCCAACCCTCCTCCTTTTGATCAGAGCACCTTGGTTTTCCTTCTGAAAATGTCTCTTCTCCACTTTCAGCCCACAGAGTTGGAATGAGTCTCACCTGTTCACCTACCAAGTTCTGGGACCCAGGCCTGCTCAATCCATCCTTCCAAACCAGCGATGGACATAGGATCAATCCATCCTTCCAAACCAGCGATGGACATAGGATCAATCCATCCTTCCAAACCAGCGATGGACATAGGACCAAATCAGTCCAGTGAGGATCAGATTTGGAATTTCTGCTCCAACCATTAGGTAAAAAGACCCTATTTCTGCTGGGGTTGTCAGACCACAACTGTCATAACCTGCCAAAGGAGAAAGTCTGCCTGACAACACTAAAGAAATCAAAGCCAAGAAGTGCAAGAGAGAAACCAAGTTTTGAAGCTGGTGTGGTCACCTGGACTCAGCTGCACTAGAAGCTGGTTCAACCCCTTAACTAAGTCAATTTGAGTTTAGTTTCCATCATCTAAACCGAGTCATGTTTACAATAATAGCACTCAAATTCTGCCATTAGGGGAAGTACTTGGGGCAAATGGCCCCCCTTCTCTCAGCTCTCAGTGGTAAGAAAGTCTCTCTCAGTTGATGCCTAAAGACCCTTCTACCCCTAAAATGTTGTGAGTCTATGAAGCCAGCAAAGACCAACTTGGTCCTCAAAGGCTACTTCTCAGCCTAGGGGCCTAACTCAGGATCCACTCATCTGACCCCACCTCCAGCACCTAACACACAGGCAGCTCCTTCCCCGTGCAGGTTAGCCACACATCAGACACCCTTTCACAGGGTGGGCAGGTTCTCTACTCATCCCTAACATGCTGTGGCAAGGCCAAGTTCAACTCAAGGTCGGCTTGGGATTTGTCCACTCACAAACACCAGCACAAACCTTGGTCTGTGTTCAGCAAGTGAGTCTGCCCAGGCTGCGAAGCTTATTCATTCAAGTTTCAGCTGATTAGAGGATGGCTGACCTCGTGTGGATTGCCAGGGTGCTTGGCTTCTGACCTTTGTGACCCTCAAGGTATCTCTCAGCCTGCTCCCATTTTGTTAGCTGCTCTGATAAGTATTCCCTGGGTATGGGGGAAGCACAGGCTGCAACCTGTTAATGTGAGACCAGAGGATTATCCTTCTCACCTCCCTGAATCCAGGGAGAACTCGGGGCAGGTTACTGGTGGGACTTTCCTGGAGATTATGCCCAAGTATTATTCCCTAGCCTCTGAAAACACTTGGTGGGGAAGGGCCCGCGGTTGCCGATCCTTGTGGCGGTGACAGATCAGTAAGGCGAATTGCAGGTGTCATACTGTCAGGGTTGTAATTTGAGGATTAGATTCCCAGGGTAGAAGAGAGAGGGCAGGGGCTCGCCCGCCTCCCCGAACCCCAAGAAGAGTCGGTAGGGGTCAACTTCCTGCCAGAGCGGGGCCTCCTCACCCGACCCGGGAAGGGGCGGCGATGGCCACCGCCCCCTCGGGCCGATAGCCGCAGCTCGGCACACACACACGTCCGGGGACCCGGCTCGGGCTGCCTGGGGGTGCCGCGACCGCTGAAAACCAACCGGAACTTGCCCGGCTGCATGGTTCCCTCCCCCGTGGCCTCGTTCTGGGGGCTCCAGCCAGCCCCTGCCGGCGCCCGACTGCGGTGGGCCGCCCGCAGCTCCTCACCCGCTCGTCCCTGTCCTCCCGGGTGCAACACGCGTAGCCCAGGCCCGGGGGGCCGCGCGCTGCCCGGACGCCGGATCCCCGGCAGAGCGCCCTCACCTTACTCGCGGTGCCTTTCTGGAGGCTGCCATTCGGCGGTGACGTGCAGGGGCCCACGTCAGTGGAGCGCAGACCAGCTGATCGCCGGCGGACCTGCAGGAGCTAAGAAGGCCGGCGCGCGCGCCTAGCCGGGCACGCCCCGCCCTGCGGCGGGCGCCCGCGCCGCGGCCCCGCCTACCCCAGGCCCCGCCCACTCCCCCGCCGGACTGCCCACCCCGCTGAACCCATCTGCGTTCTCTTCTCAATCCCCGGGCTTCTTTCCTCGCGGCAAGTGACGGAATGGAGGCCGTGCCTTGGCGTGTGGTTTCGGTTCATTTTTCTCGCCATTCCCCAAAGAGGAAAAAGAAGGGCTTTGTCGGCCGAAGGGGCTGCAGCGGCGCGATGAGCTGCCCTTCAGGGATGATCTAGCGTTTAGGAGGAGGACGTACCCAGTTCTGAAAGTGCCTCAACACGATCTCACTTCCTTCCTGAAGCGTAAGCATATTCCCAAAGTCAATTATACAGGCAAAAGCCAGCTGCTCAGTCCACTTGGATAGCTAATAGGCATCTCAAACTTATGTCCGAACGGCACTCCTGGCCCAACGCACCAAAACAGAACCGTGCTCCCCGAGTCAGTGGATAAATCTTGGAGGCATCCTTGCCTCCTCTTTCACACCCTACATCCAGTCTGTCAGAAAATCGTGTTGGTCCTGTCTTCAATACAGATCCGTCATCCAACCTCTTCTCACTACCCCGACCTGTCCCCGCTCCTATGTCACTACCTTCTCACCCTTGTGATTGATGATTCTGGCTTCCCTAATACCACCAGCACCTGCACAGCCTAGCCTAAACTTAGTAGCCAGGTCAGTCCTTTCACGTCTGAGATCCTGTCCCTGCTCTGCTTAGCACTTTCTGTTTGTTCATCATTTCACTCAGGGTAAAAGCTCTGCTTGATTTGTCCCTAACCATTTCCTTCTGTTCTCACATTGCTCTCTCAGCTCCAGCAAAACTGACCTCCTTGCTTTCTTTGAAAAAGTTGGGTACACTCATGCCCCAAATATCCAGGCTCCCTTCCTCACCTTTCCCTCCTCTTGCCTTCAAGTCTTTGCTCAAGCATCACCTTCTCAACAGACCTACCATGCTCACCCTATTTAAAATTGTAAACCCCCCAAATTCCTAATCCCCTTACCCTGACCTGTTTTTTTCCACAGCACTTACTACCTTTTAACATGATAAAAAAATATATATGTATGTGTATATTGTATTCTGCCCCCACCTTATACACACACACAAGCACACACACACATCATAGCCATTAGTGCAGAAATGGTGTCTGTGTTGTTTAACGATGAACAATACCTGACATGTACTAAGTTCTCATTTTCTGCTTGAATGAATGTCCCCAGAATGTGCAGTACTCAAGGGTAGGGACAGTGGCTCTCTTGTTCATTGTTATGAACCTGGTGATTAAACCAACACTCGGAACAAAGTCAGCACTTCAGAAATATTTACTAAATGAAAGCAATCTACACCTCTTCCTTTGACCTTGGTGAAGCCCTGATACATCTGTAGCAAGCAGCTATGATGCATGCAAGAGCTTGGAGTCCTAGTTGTTATTCAGTCAGCATCTAGACAAGCTAAATTAGGGCCTGTAGAAAAAGTATAAAAGAACTAAAAGATGTGGCGCCTTGGAAAGTAGCAGATGTCTGTTTCATTTCCCCAAATTTATGAAGCCAAAAAAAAGATTGTAAATAAAATGACTGGTTCCAGCCCACATCTGAAAGATGGTGGGAAAGATCAAGTTGTAAGGGGAAAAAAAATAGATGTCAGAGAGACAGATTAAGTGGAACCTAAAGGGAGCAGGTATTTCGTAATCACATCGCCTAGAGTCTGCTCAAAATTTATCGCATCTGGCTTTAGGGGAGAAAGAAAAATACTTTGTGTTCTCTGAACCGGATTTGAATTTCTGTTTGCAGGATAACAAAGCATCCCTCCCCATCTTGAATTTCTTTCAGAAGAACCTCAGGGAGAAATTGTTGAGCCAAATCATCAGCGAGGGTGAGAACACTGGGGTTATGTCAGGCTCTCCTCCGATCTCTGAAGTCCGCACGTGTCTGAAGAGATGGAATAGTCATATTGACTAATACTTACTTTGTGCCTCAACCACAACAACCCAAGGAATAAAAGACTGTCATCCTCATTTCACTGTTGAGGAGACAGATTTGCAGAGGTTAAGTCACTTGCCCAAAGTTCTCAAGCTGGTAAGTGGTTGGACTGAGGTGTACATTCAGGCGACAGGATGGTTTCCTCGCCCTCAGACACTGAATCATCACTAGGTTATATGGAAGGAACCCTAGAGGTCACCTCATACAATCTTGTAGTCCTCATATAATATCTTAGTCTCATCATGTATGGCTGTGAGAGTTGGACCATAAAGAAAGCTGAACGCCAAAGAACTTTTGAACTGTGGTGTTGGAGAAGACTTCGGAGAGTCCCTTGGACTGCAAGGAGATCAAACCAGTCAATCCTAAAGGAAATAAGTCCTGAATATTCATTGGAAAGACTGACGCTGAAGCCGAAGCTCCAATACTTTGGCCACATGTTGTGAAGAATGACTCATTAGAAAAGACCTTGATGCAGGAGGAGAAGGAAAATGATTGAAGGCAGGAGGAGAAGGGGATGACAGAGGACAAGATGGTTGGATGGCATCACCAACTCGATGGACATGAGTTTGAGCAAGCTCCAAGAGTTGGTGATGGACAGGGAAGCCTGGCGTGCTGCCATCCATGGGGTCACAAAGAGTCGGACACAAGTGGATGACTGAACTAACTGACTAGGGTTCACCTCATACAATCTCTTAGTCCACACAGTGGAAAGCAGGAAGCAACTGGATTCATCATTCCAACTCAGACTGGATGGATTTTAAATGTATCCAGAAACATTGTTAGTTGCTCAGTTTTGTCCAGTCCTTTGCGACCTTATGGACTCTAGTACACCAGGCTTCTCTGTCCATGAAATTCTTCAGGCAAGAATACTGAAGTGGGTTGCCATTCCCTTCTCCAGGGGATCTTTCTGACCCAGGGACTGAGCCTGAGTCTTCTGCATTGCAGACAGATTCTTTACTATCTAAGTCACCAAAGCAAGACCTTGATACTCGGAAAGATCAAAGGCAAAAGGAGAAGAGGGCAGTAGAGTATGAGTTGGTTAGATAGCATCACCGCATCAATGGATGCGAATTAGAGCAAACTCTGGGAGATACTGAAGGACAGGGAAGCTGGCATTCTGCAGTCCTTGGGGTTGCAAAGAGTCTGACATGATTTAGTGAGGGAACAACAACAACAAAGAAACATTGTATGGATATATGTTATGGCTTGACTTGTGTCCTACCAAAATTCATATGTTGAAGCCTCAACCCCCAAACCTCAAAAGGTACATTATTTGGAAGTAGAGCAGTGTAGATATAGTTAGTTAGAATGAGATTGTACTCAGGTAGAGTGGACCCCTAATCAAAATTACTGATGTCCTTATAAGAGAGAATTTGAACACAGAGACAATGACATGTGAAGATGAGAACAGAAATCAGAGCAATGCCTCTCTAAGTCAAAGAACTCCAAAGACTGCCAGCAAGCCACCAGAAGCTAGGAGAGAGGCTTGGAACAGATTTTCCACCATGGTCCTCAGAAAGAACCAACACTGAGGGCACCTTGATCTTGGACTTCCAGCCTCCAGAGCTATGAGATAATAAATTTCTGTTTGAGCCACTCAGTCTGTGGTATTTTGTTACAAAAGCCCTAGGAAACAATATAAAGTGAGTTCTAAACATCCAAGTATATGAACTGTGGAACTGTTATTTTGGCCACACAGCACTCATTCATTCTAATTCTGGTAACCATTCTTCTATTTCCCTCTGAGGATCCATCTTTACTTCCATCCTTCCCTCTCTTACTCTCAGTCCAAGTTATTTGGTGAAACACCTGGATTCCAGCACAAGCCACAGAGATAGGCTCAGAAATAGGACCAATGCAACAAAATTTGCGTGGCAATTGCTGGAAGAGAGCCTTGTTCTCCTTTGCCACGCAAGAACCCAGAAGCACCTACTCTGGAGCTGCTGCCTCTCCATGTAACATGTGAATGGTACTAAAGCAGCAGAAGGCGGGGCAGGGAGACAGAAAGAGAAGCAGAAACCTCATAATATCATCTGTGCCCTGTATCCTGCAAGCCTGAAACCAGATCTCCCTCTGGACTTTTTGGAAGTCAGCCAAAATATTTCCTTTTGTGTTTAGGTCAGTTTGACATAAATTTTCTGTCACTTGCAATCAAAGAACCCTCACTGAATCATTTAAGTAAGTTATGTTCCATCTATACAACTGGATTTTATGTATGAAATGGATATAGTTGTATTAATATTGACAATTGTGAATTAAGATATTGGGCTTCCCAGGTGGCACTAGCAGTAAAAAAAAAAAAAAAAAAGCCTGCGAATGCAGGAGACCTAAGAGATGCAGCTTCAATCCCTGGGTGGGAAAGATCCCCAAGAGGACGGCATGGCAACCCACTCCAGTATTCTTGCCTGGAGAATCCCATGGACAGAGGAGCCTGGTGGACTGTAGTCCATGGGGTCTCACAGAGTCAGACATGACTCAAGTGACTTAGCATGCACGCCTATTTAATACTGATAAAGATTTATTTTTTACAATAAAAAGTAATCAGGGACTTCCCTGGTGGTTCAATGGTTGGTACTCATGCTTCCACTGCCAGAGGTTAAGGGTTTGATCCCTGGTTGGGGATCTAGGATCACACATGCTGCGCAGTGTGGCCAAAATTTTTTTAAATAAATAAATAATCAAGAATAAAAAGAAAGCAATCCACAGAATATTAATAATGCTTACCTCAAAGTGGCAGAATTTGGGATGATCTTAATTTTGCTTTGCTTCTTTGGTTCTTTTGAGATTTTTTTAATCTAAAAGAAATTTGAAGTATCAATACTGATCATTTCTCTGATTCTTTCACCTTTGAAGAGAGAAGGTGAAAGAAGGGAAGTTGTTCCATCCCTCAAATATGAGCATCACAAATTATAGTAGTCCTTCAATGTTCAACTTGATAACTGGTTGATGGCCTGACCGTTGATTGGGGAAGTGGGGCATCCCTGTTGGTAAACCCCCAAATGAGAGGACTGAAAAGACAGAGATTCCTGTAGGCTATTAAACAAAATTACAACTTCACTGGATGGTTTTAACCTTTTCAAACATTTCAATTTGTTCTAATAAAATTGATAGTTATAGGAACAGTGATGAGTGAGGCTCTTATAAATTGTTTTAATATGGTCTTATTTTCTGTAATGTTAGCTAAAAGATAGGCCTGTGGTTACACCCTAGAAAGGAATCAGAGAAGAAAAGCCAACTTTCAGGATCGTAGAGTCTGCCAAAACAATGTACTGTAAATTAAGGGTGGGAGAATGCATTTGGCTCAGATCAGAATCCACTCACCCTTTGTATTCAATGAAAACTGAACTCAGACCTTTGATATCTGAGTTCCATTTACTCTTGGCAAAGCTCTGTTTTCTGGTTTTAAAAAAAAAAAAAAACCTCAGGAGGCCCAGAAGATTTCTTGGACATCAAAAGTTTCTTGCACAAACAACATATTGATGAGCTAAGTGTAAATGAATCAGAAACATACTGAGTAAGTGACTCTAAAAGACACACACCCTCCCATGCTATACAAAAAAAAAAAAAGGCTCAGGAAAGTGCAGTCTGTCTCTTCCCTTAAGGAGGATTCCTTTTAACTGTATTTTATCCCTTTCTCAAGAAATCTTGGGGGGACCTTTGTAAGATGCAGCAAAAGAAAGAGTATATTTCGCTGCTCCTGACATTGACTTCTCACATTCCCTTCCTGGCTGTGCCCTGCAAGAGGGGCTTTGGATAGAAGGGCTTCCCTGGTACCTCAGCTGGTAAAGAATCCACCTGCCCTGAAGTAGACCCCAGTTCTATTCCTGAGTCGAGAAGATCCTCTGGAGAAGGGATAGGCTACCCACTCCAATATTCTTGGACTTCCCTGGTGGTTCAGTTGGTAAAGAATCCTCCTGCAATGTGGGAGACCTGGGTTCTATCCCTGGGTTGGGATAGAGAAGGGAAAGTTTACCCACTCCAGTATTCTGGTCTGGAGAATTCCATGGACTGTATAGTCCATGGGGTCGCAAAGAGTGGGACATGACTGAGCGACTTGCACTTTCACTTGCACTTTCAGCATGCCTAAAGGTCAAAGTCAAAAGACAAACTCTGGTCCTGGCTCTGCCTCTAAAAAGGCACGTGACTTTAAAACTGGCAGGGCAACTTCTTCCTGGTTTCCTAAAAATTTATATGGGACCAGCCCCTTCCAGACCTGTTGTTCATTTGATCAAGTCCTAGTAAGAGAACCTGAAGTTGGCAGCCTAGCAGATATGTTTTATGTGGCCCTCACTGTATTCTTGTTTAGTAACAGCTTTATGGGTGTATAATCCACATACCATACAATTCACCTATTTAAAGTTTGCAATCCAGAGGTATTTTAGCATATTCACAGAGCTGGGCAGCCATCACCACTATCAATTTTAGAACATTTTTATCACATCAACAAGAAATCTACACCCTTTACCATCACTCCCCAATTCCCTTCATCCTCCCCATTCTAGGCAACCACTAAGCCACTTTCTGTCTCTATAGTTTTGCCTCTTCTGGACCTGTATGAATGGGATCATAATATATGTGTGGGTTTTTTTTTTGTCATTGGCCTCTTTAGCTTAGCATAATGTTTTCAAGGTTTATCTATGGTGTCATGTATATCAGTACTTGATTCCTTTTTATTGCCAAATAATATTCCCTGTGTTTACCTGTTTTTTAGCTGATGAACATGTGGATTGTTTCCACTTTGAGGATATGGTAAATAATACTTCTGTGAACTTCATACTTCTATGAGCTTCTATGATAAATATGACTTCTATGAAGTCATGTTTAAGTTTTTTTGTGGACATATGTTTTCATTTCTCCTGATTATATACCTATGTGTGGAAACATTGACTCATATGATCGCTCTGTGTTTAACCATTTGGGGAACTACAGAAATATTTTCCAAAGTGGCTACACATTTTGCATTCCCAACATCAGTGTATGAGGAATTCAGTTTCTCCATATCCCCACCAATATGCATTATTATTTTTCTTATTGATTCTGGCCATCTAACTGGATGCGTAATCGTACCTCTCTGTTTTGATTTGCATTTCTCCGGTAGCTAATGATGTTGAGCTTCTTTTCACATGCTTTTTGGTCATTTGTATTTCTCCACTGGAGAAATATCTGTTCAGATGCTTTGCCCATTTTTAAATTGGATTATTTCTTTCTTTTATTATTGAGTTATAAGCATTCTTTATTTATTCTAGATGTAATTCCCTCATCAGATATATGACTTAGAAATATCAATGTTTTCTCCCATTCTGTGGGTCATTGCATCTTTTATTCTAGTTAGATAGCAACACTTCAAAAGGAGACATTCTCTATTTAAACACACACACACACATCTTGGAAATTCCCTGGTGATTCAGTGGTTAGGACTCCAAGCTTTCACTGCCAAGGGCCTGGGACCAGGGATCTAAGATCCCACAGGTCACATGGCATAGCCAAAAGAGAAAAAAGAGGGTGGGAAGAAAGGATGTAAGTTCATTAAATAAATAAATAAAAATTTTAAAGTTACATCTTCGTCTTCTTTTTGAAGATCAGAAGTTTGGTTTGGCAACACTAGTCCTTCCTCCTATGTAGCAGCAACCAGCCGGAGAAGGCGCTACTCCCGTGGGATGGGATCACGTGATCTTTTCTATTTTACCTGCTAGGCCCCTGTATACATCTTAGTTTGTAATTCCTTCTCTTAGAGAATTTGACAAAGCACGAACTGAATTTACACTCCACTGAAATGACCCTTGCAATTAATCAAGCACTTCCTGCTAGGCTTCCCTGGTGGCTCAGATGGTAAAGAGTTCGTCTGCAATGCAGGAGACCCAGGTTCGATCCCTGGGTTGAGAAGAGCCCCTGGAGAAGAGAATGGCTACCCAAGCCAGTATTCTTGCCTGGAGAATTCCATGGACAGAGGAGCCTGGCAGACTACAGTCCATGAGGTCACAGAGAATGAGACACAACTGAGTGACTAACACACATACTTCTTGCTAGAATGTTTCTCACCTTTGGCACTTAAACACCAACTCCCCAAAACATAGCATAATTCAGCAAATTCCCCCACTCTTCCTGTTTTGTGATTTGGATTTTGTAAGGCATAGGGCTTGGCAAGGGCTCCAGAGTTTTGGCAGCCCTATTGATACTGATGTCATGAGTGTCCCTTGCCATAATGCGTCCTCATCACTAACTCAAACCAGCCAAACAAATGTAGTTGAAAAATAAAGTAACAGGCTGCCTGAGCTTCAAAACACTGCACAAAAATACCAGAAAACAATTTTGTGCTTGAAACCATTGCCAAGAGTGGAAAATCACAATTTCTGATTGCTAACCATCCTTTTCCCTGATCATAATTTGCCTGTCAAAAAAAAAAAGAGTCCTCTCTTAGAATAAAATGAAAATATCTCTAAAAAGATATATTAGTAATTTAACCTGGTCATAGAACATTCTTTTCCCCTATTTCTCATTAATTTTTGTTTAACTCTTTATTCATCCATTCTTTCATTTAAATATTTTTATTCTTACTCTTCTTTTTTTTATTTACTTATTTTTGGTTGTGCTGGGTCTTCATTGCTGCACATGGTCTTGCAGCGACCGGGGGCTATTCTCTAGTTGTGGTGCTTGGGCTTCTCACTGGGGCTGGTTGCAGAGGACGGGCTCTAGAGCACGGAATTAGTCATTGTGGCACATAGGCTTAGTTGCTCCACAGCATGTAGGATCTTCCCAGACCAGGGACTGAACCTGTGTCCCCTGCACTGGCAGGTGGATTCTTAACCACTGGACCACCAGAGAAGTCCTCTTACTCTTCTTTTTTAAAAACAGCTTTATTGAGGTATAATTCACATACCAAACAAATCACCCTTTCAAGTGGACAAGTAAGTAGTTTTCAGTATATTTGCAGAACTGTGCAACCATCAACACTGTCTAATTTCAGAACATTTTCATCACCCCAAAAAGAAAATTCTTACCTTTCATCATCACTCCTCATTTCTCCCATTTTTACCTCAGTCTCGGGCAACCACTAATCTGTTTTCTGTCTCAGTAGAGTTGTCTCTTCTGAGCATTTCATATAAATGAAATCATACATTATGGCGTCTTTTGTGTCTGGCTTCTTTCACTTAGCATAATGCTTTCACGGTTCGTCCATGTTGTAGCATGCATTAGTGCCTCATTCCCTTTTATTGCAGAATAAGATTTCATTGTTCCCTGGTGGCTCAGACGGTAAAGCGTCTGCCTGCAATGTGGGAGACCCAGGTTCGATCCCTGGGTCAGGAAGATCCCCTGGAGGAGAAAATGGCAACCCATTCCCATACTCTTGCCTGGAAAATTCCATGGACAGAGGAGCCTGGTGGGCTACAGTCCATGGGGCTGCAAAGAGTTGGACACAACAGAGCAACTTCACTTTCTTTCTTTCTTTATGGGTATACCACTTTTTATTTATCTGTCCAAATAGACATTTGGGAGATATAAGGAACTCATACAAACCTGTAGCAATAATAATAATAATCCAGTTTAAAAATGGGCAAAGTACCTGAATAGAGATTTTCCCAAAGAAGACTTACAAACAGCCAATAAGTATATGAAAAAGTATTCAATATGACTAATCATCAGGAAATTACAAAACAAAACCACAATGAAACATCATCTCACACCTCTTATGATGGCTATGATTTCAAAAAATTAAAAATATAACAAATGTTGGCAAGGATGTAGAGAAAAGGAAGCACTTCTACCCAGTTGGTAGGAATGTAAACTGGTACAGCCATTTGGAAGATAGTGTGAAGGTTCCTCTAAAAGTTGAAAATAGAACTACCATATGATCCAGTGATCTCACTTCTGGGTATACTGCCAAAAATAAAATAAAATCACAATCTCAAAGAAAAATCTGCACTCCTATGTTTATTATAGCATTGTGCACGATTGCCAAGATATGGAAAAAATCTAAGTGTCCATCAACAAATGAATGGATTGAGAAAATGTGGTATATATACAAAATGGAATATCATCCAGTCTTCAAAAAAAAGGAAAGACTCTCATTTGAGATATGGATGAGTCTAAAGGACATTATATGATGTGAAATAAACCAGACACAGGAAAAACAAATATCACATGATCTCACTAATGTATGAAATATTAAAGTCAATTTCTTAGTAACAGAGTAGAACAGCAATTACCAGGGGCTGGTGGATAGGGAACAGAAGATATATTGATCAGAGGGTTATCTTAGTTATAAGATAAATGAGTTCTAGAGACCTAAGGTACAGCATGGTGAATAGAGCTAATAATAATGTATTATGTAGTTGAAATTTGCTGAAAAGGTAGATCTCAAGTGTTTTTACCACTGAAAATATAACCATGGGAGGTGATAGACGTGTTAGTATGATTGTTGTAATCATGCCACAATGTATACATATATCAAGACATCACATTGTACATCTAAATATATATAATTTTTACTAGTCAAAAATTAATTAATTTGATTTTTAATCAATATTTAAGTTGTTTTCACTTTGGGACTATCATGAATAATGCTGCTATGAACATTCTTGTTTAAGTTGTTTTGAGTAGATATAAGTTTTCCTTTGTCTTGGATATATGCTTACGACTAGACTGCTGGGTCAACTGGGTCATATGGTAACTCTATGGTTAATATTTTGAGGAACTGTTTCTTAAAGTGGCTGCACCATTTTATACGCCCACCAGTGATGAATATGGGTTGCAATTCCTTCACATCCTTATCTGTTCTTACTATTCTTTCATATATGTATATATATATATACACATTAATGTTTATTTGGCTGCATTGGGTCCTAGTTGCAGCATGCGGGGTCTTCATTGCAGCATGCATGCTCCGTAGTTGTGACACACAGGCTCTCTAGTTATGGCACATGGGCTTGGTTGCCCCACAACATATGGGATCTTGGTTCCCCAACTAGGGCTGGAATTCACATCCTGTCCATTGCAAAGCAGATTCTTAACCACTGGACCACCAGGGAAGTCCCTGTTCTTACTATTCTTGATTGAAATGTTTGCCCTCCTTCTCCATTAACTCTCCCCAGATTTCACTGAAATTTCAAATGGTTTTTGCCACTGCGGAAGTGAAGAGGCACTTCATTTTAGAGAACCCACTCACTTTAGCCTCTCTTTTCAGGGAAGTCATTGGAAAAATTATATTTCAAAGGTCCCCATTACTCCAGTAAATCAGATGTGTAAGTACCAAGGTCTGTAAGTACCTAGTCTAGATATTTTAGATACACACAAAGGAAAGTAATTCAATTATGTAAATTAAAGCTATAGATTTATGAAATTTAGGAACTGGAAGGAAGCCTAGCAGTCCCTCAACCAGTGATTTCATTTTTATCAATGAGAGTGCTCAACCCAGGAGATTCATGTGAGCAAGGCCACGCAGCTGGTTTCTTGCAGAATAAGCCTGGATCCCAGCACTGCTGGTTCTCTACTATCATTCACTGATCTGAGCAAACCCAGCTCAGCAAATACCAGGACAGTTATAATTTCAAGAGCAAGGACTGCATCCATACACACACCAAGCAAAGAGAAGAATGAGATGATTCTCTGGATAATTCCTACCACAAAACCGACTCAAGTCAAAACCTAGATCAAAGATTGTGAATTGGGTACCCGAGAACTGAGCTTAACTCATAGGTATGTTTAGCTTAGGCTACGTGGTATTTGGGGCTTCCCAGGTGGCACTAGTGGTAAAGAACCCGCTTGTCAATGCAGGAGACATAAGAGACATCGGTTTGATTCATGGGTCAGGAGGATCTCCTCCTGGAGGAGGGCATGGCAACCCACTCCAGTATTCTTGCCTGGAGAATCCCATGGACAGAGAAGCCTGGTGAGCTACAGTTCATGGGATAGCACACAGTCAGACACAACTGAAGTAACTTAGCATGCACACACATGGTATTTTAAGATTTTTTAAAAATAGTTGCCAACTCATAAAAATGAGATTTCACCTCCCCGCCCCCCAAATCTATTAATATTGGGTCTGTGGTTCCTGCAACAAACAAGCTGGAGTTGAGCAGTACCACCCAATGCCCATCCCAGTGGGCTCCGTTCATCATGCAGCCTGCCTTGTTCCTGAAAGTACTTGAATTTAGGGCTCTTAGTCCAAGTAACTGAGATCTATGTGAGGCCTCAGTGCTTTTGCTGTCTGCAGTACTCCCTCTCTGCATGGGACCCTGGTTAAAGAGAAAAGATGCACACCAGCCAGCCAGCCAAATACCTGCGGGCAGTTGAGATCTTTGCAGGACTTTTCAGGGGAGCAGACAATCAAAACAGGAACACCAGAGTGCTGGGAGAAGCAGAGTGGGGGGGGGTTGGGCTGTGGGGCCTCTTTTTTGCCTCGGTTCAAAAAATAAGCAGCAGATGCTGCAAGGCCGCCACAGATTTCAGAGAAATGGGGACGGTATGTAGCCTCAGAGCAAGAGAAATTCTTGGGAACAGCAGGCCATCTCGTGAGCTGGGGCCCTTCACCACCCCTCCGCCCCCTAGGTTGGAGGCGCTGGGCTTTGCTGTTTCCAGAAAGTGCCATCTAGTTTGCTCTGCGGTGCAGCACCATCAGCTCATCTCATCAATTGCTAACTGGTGACCCGGGAAAAAGAATACGAGGGACGCTAAAGGCGATTCCGAAGACTAAACAAAAGAACGCCAGACAAGCACTTTGCGCTGTGTCTGGAGCCCAGAAAGAACACAAGCCGTGTTGGTTCTGTTATTACTGGCGAGCTCCCCCAGTGCATTTGAAAAAAACTGATATCGATACATCTTCATAAAATCACAACTGTCAAAATCTGAGGAGCCGGCGGAGACCATCCAGTTCCCTAAACTTACAGGGAAAGCAGTTTCCTCCTCCCTCAGATGAGGCGGTGGCCGGGATCCGTGTGTGGTCCCCTCCGTCTAGGGTCCTGTCAATGCCCCTATTGTGTAAAGCAAGGCGCACCTGTAGACTCCGGGGTCGACTTGCCCGCGGGGTAGGCCCCACTGTTATGCTAAAGAGTCACCTTTCCTGGCAGTTTTGGCTCACCACTTAATAGTCAGAACTTAAGAGGCCCCTGGGTGAGGCTCAGAGACAAATGAGCCGGGAACACGTGTGGGAGAGCATGATTTACATCCTTCCCCTCTTCGCTGGGGTAGCCCTAGTGTATGGGCAGTGGGATGGACAGCTCGGGTGGGAGCTCAGCACAGCTGTGAAAACAGCCCGGCCCCCTGGCGGCCCCCAGCTCTCTGGCACAAAGAAGCCATGCAGTGGCTTCAGGAAGTAGGAGCATAGGCGGAACTGCTCTTCAACAGAGAGAGGAAAACAAAGTATTCAATCTTATGACCTCATCACCAACCAGGTCTTTCTTCCTTCCTTTGAAGTTAGGTGGAATTGGAATCATGTGGGTGTTAAGTAATAAAAAATAAATGTAATAGATTGAAACTGTCTAAAGAAGGTTTTGTTGTGCTGTTACCGAGTCCAAGCTCGCTCTGCTCGCTGCACAACAGGCCAATGAATCGAGAAAGGAGGTGTTGAAGCTAGGAAGAGACTTTTAATTGGGGAGCCGGCAGACTGAGAAGGTGGCAGGCTAGTGCCTCAAAGTAACCATCTTCTTGGGGTCTGGATGCCAGGTTCTTTCAGAGAGAAAGAAGCAATGAGGAACTAAAGTCAAAAGGCAGAATAAAGAGGGAGATGCAGTGGGGAGGTAAAGCGAAAGGGTCTTTCTTGAGTCTTGCAAAACATCTCCAAGGGAAAGGAAAGCCTTCAGAAGGGGTGTGCAATTTCTTTAATCTCTTCTATTCACAGGTGGCAGGGACAAACTATATCTCCATGAGCTGAACAAAGGCACTTTAGTTTACAGCTAAGCAGAGGGGCAGGGTCCTCCTGGCAAGCCATTGAGTATGATTATAATAATAAAAACAAGTCAAACAGTTTCCAACATGAAGTCAAAATTGGCTTCCTCCCTGCAACAGTGTGACATGATCACTTGTCTACTGCAAACAGGATTTGAAAGTCTAAAAACCTTAAGCTGCTGCTGTGCTGGGCAAGGCTCTGTCCAACCCTCCACCTCACTCTGGGCTCCAGCCTCCCCATCAAGTTCCTCAGTGGGACCTTCCCTTATGCCTCAGGACCTTTGCACATGGTGAATGCTCTAAAAGGCTGTAGGTTCCCTGGAGCAGCAGCTGTGCTTCCAGGTGTGTGTGTGTGTGTGTTTGGGGGCAGCAGAGGGTGGGGGACTGGCATGGCACTTAAGGAAAAGGAGATCCAACTGATTTCTCAGAGAAGCAGAGGAAGAATTGGAAGGAGAAAGTGTCTTTGGAGACCTGCTTCTGCCAACTGCTGAACTGTGTGACCTCAGGGGTCACTGTCCCCACTGGGTCAAATTCTCTCTCTGTAATATGGAAGATCAGATGTCCTTCAAGCCCTGCCCCTGCTCTAGCATTTGGTGACTCTAATATCAAGTGAAGAATGACCAAGATATTCCTCTCCTGAGTCTGCACAGCCTACAGACAGACAGACATATGTTTACTAAGAGGCACTTACAAATGCAGTACTGTTTATTGTAACCCCAAATCAGGAACTGCCCGAGTGTCCATAGACAGTAAAGTGGATAAATTGTGGTGTATGCATACAATCGATAGAATAAAACCATGAGAAAGAGCAAACTACTGCTCATGCACAACATGGATGACTCTCACAAACAGGACCCAAACATCTAAGAGGTATTGTATGAATCTGCCTTTATAAAGTTCAATAACAGGAAAAACTTATTTGTAACATTAGAAGTCAGGTTAGTAGTTAGCCTAGCAAGAGAGCAACGGGGATGAAATGTGGCTTCCAGGGAGTGGATGATGTTATTTCTTGATCTAGGTTTGTGTTCACGGATGTGCTGACTTTGTGAAAATTCATAGAGACGCACTATTACAGCTCACACAATTGCCTATAAACAAATTAGTGAAAATTTTACTTAAAGGTACTTTCAGAATAAAATAAAAAAAAAAAACTCTCTTTAAGATCTTAGGGTAAGGACAATTTCTAAAATAAAACACAAAGAACACAAATCTTTAAGGAAAAATGATTAATCGATTACACAAAAATTATCTAAAGAGGGAAACAAACAACAGCAATGAACATGCAAACAGCTTCAGCCTAAGGAATAACATAATGAATCGGTAGCATTTATTTTGTCATAAACTATGCCACACCTTTTGCAAACATTATCTATTGAATATCCATTATACATATAATTACCCTATGAGTTCAGTGCTATTATCACCCCTATTTTGCAGATGCTTAAACTTGAGGCTTGGGGCTTCCCTGATAGCTGGTAAAGAATCTGCCTGCAATGCAGGAGACTTGGGTTTCATTCCTGGGTCAGGAAGATCTCCTGGAGAAGGGATAGGCCCTCCACTCCAGTATTCTTGGGCTTCCCTTGTGGCTCAGCTGGTAAAGAATCCGCCTGCAATGTGAGAGACCTGGGTTCGATTCCTGGGTTGGGAAGATCCCCGGGAGGAGGGAATGGCTACCCACTCCAGTATTCTGGCCTGGAGAATTCCACGGACTGTATAGTCCTTGGAGTCACAAAGAGTTGTGACTTTCACTTTCACTTCAAACTGAGGCTTGGAGTTAAATTATATGGCTACTGAGCCAGTACTTGAACTCAGGTGAGCCTGACTTCTAGGCTTACCCCACTTTCTACTCGGCCAAGGAGGTTTAGAGGTCAGCTCATCAGACATCCAGGTTGTAGAGAGAGAGAGGTCACAGGTCCTAGATTCCCATCCTAGTCCATTCTCAGCAGTGTTTTTGAAAAGAGCAGATGACAAGAGTTATGATGCCAAGATGTCCCTCCTCTGAGATCAGGAGCTAGGGTCCAGTCAGAACCCTCTCCCTGTGAGGGGGTAGAGTGAGTGTGAAGGATGGCATCTGGGGCTGAGAACTGAGAAGAGGTGGATAGCCTTGTTCCTTTCATTCTCACTCTGGGAATCAGTGCTGATGGCTTCCGCAGTTCCTCAAGAGGAATTCTGTGTTCCAGCTCATCTCTCCCCCCAGGTGTCGCCCCAAACTGTCAGGTTCACTCCAACATCCGAGCACAGTTTCACAGTTTCTCCCACTTGGAAGGCCCTTCCCCTTCTCTTCTACTTAATTCTGCTATCTGTCCCAGCCCAGCCCAAGCATACCTATTGAATGCAGTTGGTCTCTATTACTAAAGGCCAGCCCTACCAAATAGAACTTTCTGGAGAGGAAAAATATTCATTTCGCTCGGTCCAATATGGTGGTCACTAGCCACATGTGGTTACAGAGTACCTAATCTGGCTCTTACAGAGTAGTACTTACCGAGTACCTACTCATTTAATAAGTAGTAACTCTGGGTGTTCATTGGAAGGACTGATGTTGAAGCTGAAACTCCAATACTTTGGCCACCTGATGCAAAGAGCTGACTCATTTGAAAAGACCCTGATGCTGGGAAAGATTGAGGGCAAGAGGAGAAGGGGACAACAGAGGACGAGATGGTTGGATGGCATCACCGACTCGATGGACATGGTTTTGGGTGAACTCCAGGAGTTGGTGATGGACAGAGAGGCCTGGCGTGCTGCCGTTCATGGGGTTGCAAAGAGTCGGACATGACTGAGCGACTGAACTGAACTGAACTGAACTGAACTCCAGTGAAGCAACCTGTATATATTCCTAATACTTAGCTCACATGCATTTGAGTTTAGAATGAGCCCCAAGTAAAACAATGAACCAGACGGACGGGTCATAGTGGAGGGTTCTGATAAAACATGATCCACTGGAGAAGGGAATGGCAAACCTCTTCAGTATTCTTGCCTTGAGAACCCCATGAATAGTACTCTGGCTGGTATGACTTAAAAACTGAACTAATTTTATTTAGTTTTGCTTTACATGTAAATAGCCACATGTGACTAGTAGCTGCCTTGACTTAGGGTTACCCATGTAACTCAGCAGGTAAAGAATCTGCCTGCAATGCAGGAGACCCCAGTTCAATTTCTGAGTTGAGAAGATCCCCTGGAGAAGGGAACGGCTACCCACTCCAGTATTCTGGCCTGGAGAATTCCATGAACTGTATAGTCCATGGGATTGCAAAGAATCAGACATGACTGAACGACTTTCACTTTCACTTCTTTATTCCTCAAAGAACAGAATACAGTGTTGATTGGTTCTCTGAAGATTTTATTTGCCTAAGTCTTGCCTTTGAACCATTAGCATAAAGAGGGAATTAAAAGTAGAAAAAAATCTACTTTAATGGCCCTACTATGCCATGGGGTTGCAAAGAGTCGGACACAACAGAGTGACTAACACTTCCATTTCCATGCTCAAGCTAAGCAAGATCAGATTGGTCTCTTGCTAAAATAAGTTGTTGTCAGAATAGGCAGAGGTAGAATGCAAGTCTGCAGCACTTGGAACCCAGAGTAGCTGATGCTTCACTACAGGGGGAGGTGCAGGGTGGGGGCCATTCCAGGGAAGAAGCTAAAAGCTAATAGCTCCCCTGTCACAGACGCAGCCCCCAGATGAGGGCAGCTTTGGTGCCGGCCAAGGACTTCAACTCCTCTGAGGCCTCCTGCGTTTCCTGAAATCCTCTTCTTGCACCTCAGAAGTGGCTCACGCTTCCAGGAACTGCCCAGGTCTGAGGCCAAGTGCAGAGATGATTGCAATGCAATGGGACAGCAGGCCCTTTGAAGAGCCTGGTATGCAGGAGCCCCTCTGGTTGCTAATTAAAGGTGTTAAGCATAGCATTCCGTGAACGCCCCTTCCCTTCTCCAAGTCTCAGAAGCACCCTGGGGAAATTTTCTCTCTGACTCTCTGAAGTGCTGACTGACCAGCATGTCCCAGTCCCCGTAGCTTGAACTTAGGCTCTGCCCACCTGCCTAGGGTGTCTTCTTGGGGACAAGCAGGAAGGAAGGGGGTCACAGGGGCATCAATAGCAAGAGCTAGAAAGGAGAAGGGCCTGTGAGTCCCATGATACTGGAGGATGGAAGACACACGGGGGCTAACGCCTGTTAAAGAATGTTTGTCAGGTGCTGTGTCCTGAGGCCCAGGTGCTCCCATAGCTCAAACAGGAATTTTGAAACAGATGTAGGCTGAGCAGCAAGATGGAGCTAGAAATGAAAGGGAGAGGACTGGGGAAGCTTGGACATCCTGGCAGGTGGTCTCCCCATCAATCTGGGAGGTCTTTGTATGGAGCTGGAGGAGCCTCAGGACTTCCTTTGGTGGCTTCCCTGGTGGCTCAGATGGTAAAGAATCCACCTGTAATGCAGAAGACGCAGGTTCGATCCCTGAGTCGGGAAGATTCCCTGGGAAGGAAGTGGCAACCCACTCCAGTATTCTTGCCTGGAGAATCCCATGGACAGAGGAGCCTGGTGGGCTGCAGTCCATAGGGTTGCAAAGAGTCGGACAAGACTGAGCAACAAACACTTTCACTTTTACTTCAGTACTTCCTTTCAGCAGAGGTGGAGAGGAGTACAGATACCTTCTACCACCTAGGATGCCCAAGCTACCACTTGAAGATGCCCTTGGGCTGTTCCAGGTGGAGAGGAAGAGCAGGAAGGTACCTGGGTTCCTGGACGCATTAGAGATCACCCTGGGGCACCATCAGCCCTTACCTAGTCTAGGAGAAGGAAGGATTTGGGGTCTGCCATCTGTAGAAGACCCCAGCCCCACCTCTTATGCCCACACATGCCCTCCCGTCCAGAAAGAGGAACATCAAAAGGTTAAATGGCCTGAGACAAAAAGCAGTAACCTGTTTAAGACCCTGTCAGGAAAAAGGTAGTCTTCTCTGTCTTCTCTGAGATTTGCCCTCACTCCCTTTGACCTTCTGAGACAGGTTTACGGGGTGAGGAGCCCTGTCACTGCCTTCGTCCCCTCACTTGCCCCTCTCTCCACTGACTCTCTTCCACCCTCTGCAGACCTCCCAGCTGCCAACCTGAACAGAATACTGCGGAGGTCTCATCTAACTTGGCCTCTGAGATGACCCCTCCCTCCTTCATGAACTGCTCTCCTCCAGGCCTTCTTGAAACAGTGCTTGCCTCACTTTCTCCAGCCCCTTGGGTCCCCTTTCCTTTTCCCACTGCTATAGGTATCAGGGTTCCTTCTCACTCACCCTGTACTGCCCTAGATGTTGGTCCTGAAGCTACTTGCCTCCACTGTCATGGAGGCACCTTATCTAAATCTCTAGCCCAGACCTGATTTTCTGTTTTGTTGTTATTTGGTTGCTAAGTTGTATCTGACTCTTTTGCAATCCCATATACTGTAGCCCACCAGGCTCCTCTGTCCATGGGATTTCCCAGGCAAGAATACTGGAGAGGGTTGCCATTTCCTTCTCCAGAGGATCTTCCCAACCCAGGGACCGAACCTGCATCTCCTTCATTGGCAGGCTAATTCTTTACCACTGAGCAACCAGGGGAACCCTGATTTTCCAGGTACTGGGTCCTTACTAACTCTCTACTCAACAGTATTATCCAAATATTCTACAAGCACTTAAAACTCAATATGCTCAAGATTAAGATTATTCTCTCCTCTCTCCTTGAAAATTGATTCCCCTGTTGTATTTACAAATGTTCAATACCTTTCTACTCATTAACAAAAAGCCAGCCTGTAATGAGATGCATTTTATTCCCCTTATTTCTATTGACAGTACATGGAATTCCATTCAGGCAAGAACCCTGCCCACCCTCACCCCCAACCCAGCCCCTGTTATTTTTCCTAGTGTCTGGGGAAGAGGGTGTCAGGCATGGACATTGCTTACCAGCGTATCCCATCCTCCTGGTCACAGAGCTTGGTTCAGGAATGTCCTAGTTTGAAATAGTGAGATGTGAGGAGATTCTCTGGGGGAAAAAACATGCCTCACCCGTATAAATTCCTTGGACAACTGGTTTTCTTCTGATAGAAGTAAATAAGGAAGCATGTAGCTCTCAGACCATTCTGGCAGCTATCCTTAGGGTGAAGCAGACAGCCTGGAAGTCTGAGAAGCAACTGGGTCTTTGGTGAAGTTCTGAATCAAGCCTCAGGTAAAGGCCACCTTAGCACTGGGCTTAACAATAAGTTTTTAAGACTGTTGGAACTGGATTTTCTGTTCTTTGCAACCAAAAGCACCCTAAGCAATACAGCTAGTAATAAGTCCTCAATAATGATCTGTTGGATTGAACTGACCCCTTACAGCATATTAATTATGCATTGGCCTCCAGGCAGTATAATGCCTTGATGCCGTTAAACTACACACATCTCATTAAGAGAGCATTTCAATGACACCAAGTGCTTGTTTTAGAGATTTCCAGAAATAGGGGACCTCGAGAAGTACCTCAATCATAACTCTGGGAGTAGCTAGTCAGGTTGCCTACACATAAACCTGGTTTTCTCTTTCTGTTTCAATTTCCTGGCCTCTAAATTCAGGTGATAAAACTTGCACTTCCTTCTATGGCTCCTGGGTATGAAATAATTGGGAAATCAGAGGTATTAAATTTTGTAAGCTCTTCTTCCCACAGAAGTACAGGTGCTATCTATATATAGGAGACCCTAGCCATCTTCTCACCTTTGGAGGGACAATTTCTTTCTTGGAAATGTGAGAAGAGCCTTTAGGTTGGCTCCTTATGTTGAGAAAACCTTTAACGAGGTGTCAAAATCACACATAAAACTTGATCTCTTTATGTTCGAAACAAACTTGTTAAGACTTGATCTCTTTATGTTCGAAACAAACTTGTTAAGATACAAGAAAATCTGGAAAATGAGAGGGTCGAACTAGATCAGAGGTTTTCAAGTCACACTATTCTAACACACCGGTAAATCACAACCGATTTGTATTGTGTGTTGTAATTTCTTACAACATGGTATCATGTTTACCATAGTGATCCTCTAATGGTTTTGCCCACCCAGTTCTGTTCTCCTCGTTTCTAACAACAGCCCCTCAATTTTCCTTTAGGAAATACTGTGCACCCACTCTTAGTCTACATGGTTGGGCAAGACTGACCCCACTTCCATCCCCCAAGCTGCCACAGTAGAGAGAGAGGGAGGCAATACTGTTCCAGCCAATCAGCACATCCCACTGGCCAGAACCCAGTGGGTGATTCAGGGGTAGCGGGAAGTGCTTCCAAATCAACCCGAAGAGTCTTAATCCTAGGATTTGTGATAGGACTACAGTACTGAGAAAATAAAGCTCTCTTTTCACAGAGGGTGCTAAGCTTTGAGAATACAAACCTAAGGCTGCCAGCAGCCATTTATCACTCATGAAGAGATTCTGTCTGAAAATGTCCATACAAACTGAAGTAGAACCTAGAGATGGATAAATAGTCTAAGCCCTGATTAAACCGCTGTGTCTCTGAACGCAGCCATGACCGAAGCCTCTGCCCCTGCATATTCGTTTTCTTTTTTTTAGTATCTGTTTATTTATTTGGCTACTCTCGGTCTTAGTTGCAACACGCAGACTGTTAGTTGCTGTATGTGGAATCTAGTTCCCTGACCAGGGATGGAACCCAGATCCTCTGCATTTGGGAACAGGGAGTCTTAGCCACTGGAACACAAGGGAAGTTCCCTTGCATATTCTTATCTGATACAAGTTAGTGCATTTTATCTTTTGCTTAAGTCAGTTTGGGTTAGGGTTCTTTTACTTATAAGAATCACGAGTTTGCATCTATGGAAAATAAATGGAAAAAAACAAATTGAGTGAAATCAAGGTTACTCTCATAATAACATTTCTCTTGCTTGCATTCTGATATGCTTTCCTGAGTGAGAGAGAATGAGGTGGAGAAAGAGCCAACACAGACAAAAGCATTTGACCTATGGTTTAGGTATCATTTGAAGTGAGAGAGCAAAAATCTGAATCTACAAAAGAAATGTGCCCTGTTTATGACCACCATTCATCTGTGGGTCTTCACAAGAGAAAGGTTGAAAACCCCTCATTGTTTTATTTCTAAAGTTCTTTCAAGTGTGTAAATGACTTTTATCATGACAGCATATTTCTGTCTGTAAGAGATATTTCGGATTTGGTTCTAGACCACGGCCATAAAGTGAATATCACGATAAACAGAGTCATGGATTTTTTTGGTTTCCTGCATAGAAATATTATAGTTGTAGTATATTATAGTCTATTAAGTGTACAATACCGTTATGTCTAAAAAATGCACATACCTTAATTTAAAGCTATCCTACTGCTAAAAAAAAAATGCTAACCATCAACTGACAACACAGGGGTTGCCACAAATCAGTTTGTTAAAAAAAAAATGCAGCATCTGTGAAGCATAATAACGTGAAGCACAAGAAAATGAGATAAACCTGCAGAGCTTTTTGGAGTTTTCCAAAGCACTTCCCCAGTCAGATTATGGGCACGTTTGCACTTATCCAACCCCAAGAACCCAACAGCTATTATGGTACCACTTTACAGATGGGAAAACTGAATCCGAGAGAGGAAAAGTGACTTGCCTAGATTCAGAGCAGGAGAAACTCAGGTTTGCTAGTCCCAACCAACTCCTTTTCCTCCTCCTATGAGGGCAAAATGAGGTCATAAATAGGAAAGCACTTGGAAAGAAGGAAACTCTATCGATGCCAGATGTATTATTATAAAGCCAAACCTAAGTACAGAATGACCTTGTTATCACCCCTACAGTGGGGATGCTAACAGATCAGGCCTGCTTAATCTCCTGGTACCCTGGGGAGAGTATCTGGGGCTTTCTCCAACAGGGTTAAGTCTTGCATGTTTCTGACATTATTTTCTGCAGTGGGAACCCATCAGGAAGAAAAGAATGACATCCCCTTTGTTCCTTAAAAACATTGCCCCCAAATTATGCCCAAGTCAGGCCAATCCAAACGTCAGAGGGTTATAACATCAGGGTTCAAAATTTATAGACACTGTGGACATGCGTGATGGTTTGTTTGGGGAAATGGATTCTTCATGTGCGAGATATATGGCACCAGATAAAACATCCTGACAAGATTACACACTTGGGGGAAGTGGAGGGTGCACGAGCATATGATTTTGCAAGTACACTGTTATGACATTTAAGAAATTCCAGAGTGAAGGCTGAGCAGATCCAGAGGTTAATGCAATGCGGGAACATGCAGCTGTGCGGGACCATGAAGAATCTTTCATTTTGAATCACAATGTGCATTTTTCATTTTCTTCTCTCTCAAATCACGGAGTTCGGTGTACTTTAAGCAAATTTGATTGGAGTATATTTAAAAGTGCATAATGTGAAAGTAACAATAAAGACTCATTTTTTGAAAATACCCTAAAATTTAAAATCTGTTCAAAATTGCAAAATTTTTAACTCAAGAGCCCAGTGAATTGGAAATTCTGCTTATTCTCTTGCCAGCTGGCCATCATGATGGCTACCATCCTCTGCCAGGAAGAGTCTTGCATCATGAGACTTGTTTGTTTTTCACTTACATGAGGTCTTAAAAAGTACAACCCTCATATAAAATGCAACTTCCTTATACTCAGATGCACTAAATGTTTTTAGAGGGCTTATTAAGTACAGGCATTTAACACATCTGTTATTTTAAACTTCACAACAGCCTAAGAAGTAGATAATATCGCCCTCACTTTACAGAGAAGAAAATGGAGGCTTTGAGGATTCAAGTAACTTGCCTAAGTTTACACTAACAGGAAAAAACAAAGCCAGAACTCACAGGCCGGGCATCTAACTCCTACCACCGTCACCTCAACCCAGAAGGGATAGAGAACAATGACGTGTGCGTCCACTGAACTCTAGCCTCGTACCAGGCGCTGGGCTAGGCGTTAGGTCAATGGATGCAGGATGATGCCAGGACCAAGATTTCAGATGGGCAGGCAGGGGTGTAAGATGTGGGGTACAAAGTTCCTGGCTGGTTCCAGCAGGTTTCAGTATCTGGAGATTCACAGGGCAGTAAGACCTGAGGGGTGGTGCTGAGAGGCTGTTTCTCCTACCAACTAACTCAGCCTTCTCTTACTGAGTTCGAGCAGGTTTAGTCTCGAAGTCAAGTCCAACTCTTGTGACCCCGTGGACTGTAACCCACCAGGCTCCTCTGTCCACGAGATTTCCCAGGCAAGAATACTGAAGTGGGTTGCCATTTCCTTCTCCAGGGGATCTTCCTACTTAGGTATCAAACTTGTATCTCCTGCATTGCAGGCAGATTCTTTACCAACTGAGCCACCAGGGAAGCCCTGAGAACTCAATAAGAGAGAACATCTAATTTGTTTACTTAATCACTGTCAATCCTCTTGTGCAAAACTTTTGTACTAGGCTACCTTATAGACCATGGGCTAGGAACCCTTCGTTGACAAATATAAGTTGGTGCCAATACATCAGAGTAGGAGGAAAACCACACTGCCTGGGGCAAAGGGAAAGATTTCTTGGTTTTTCTCCTAGAATGGAGGCAGTTGAGCAATGATGTCTTAGGAGGAAGCTGGTAGGCCCCTGCCTGGAATGCCAACAAAAATAGCAGTGAAACCTCATTATAAAATCGACCCTGGAAATATGAAGGGAAAGGGAAATTTGAGATTACCAAAACTTCTCTCAGATATAGAAAGGTAAGTTTACAACAGATACTCTGATAAGCCACGTGGGTTGGGAAGAGCCACCAGGAACATGATTGTGTAAAAACAGATAACTGTTTTTTAAAACAACTTTTTAGGAGGATGGGTCAAGTTACACACGATACGTTTATTTCACTCGGTGAGCTGTGCATCTTTGGGCCCAGAGCGGAATTGCTCAGGATGACGAAGCACAGGCTGAGTGTGCTGCTCCTCCTCTGCTCTCCCTTCTTGCACCCGGGCAAGTCATTGCCTCCCCTCCAGATACCCATTTGAAAAGGCATCCAATTCTTTTTATTTTATTATTGGAGTATAAATGCTTTACAATGTTGTGTTAGTTTCTGCTGGACAACAAAGTCAGCGATGTATATACATATATCCCCTCCCTCTAAAACCTGCCTCCAGCCCTCCCATCCCACCCTTCTAGGTCATCACAGAGCATCGAGTTAAGCTCCCTGTACTACACAGCAGCTTCTTACTAGCTATCTATTTTATACATGGTAGGGTATACATGTCAACACTACTCTCCCAATTTGTCTCACCCCCTCCTCCCCCTCTGTGTCCACGTGTCCATTTTCTACTTCTGTGTCTCTATTCCTGCCCTGCAAATAAGTTAATCTATATCATTTTTCTAGATTCCACATATATGTGCTAATATACAACATTTGTTTTTCTCTTTCTGACTTACTTCACTTTGTATGACAGACTCTAAGTCAATCCACACTACTACAAATGATCCCACTTTGTTCCTTTTCATGGCTGAGTAATATTCCACTGTGTATGTGTATGTATGTATGTGTGTGTGTGTATATATATATATATATATATATATATATGGTGTGTGTGTGTGTGTGTGTGTGTGTGTGTGTGTGCGTGTGTATACATCTTCATTATTCATTCATCTGTCTATGGATATTTAGGTTGCTTCATGCCCTGGCTATTGTCAATAGTGCTACAATGAACACTGGGGTGCATATGGAAAAGACATCTAATTATCAGTCTTCCCAGGGTGCCAAATTGTTAATCTGTCCATTGCATCCAAGAGCTTTTGTCTGGTTCTTGGTATAAATAAAGGGGAAAGAGAAAGAGGGGGGAGAAGAGTGAAAACTAAAGAGGAAAGTTCAGGCTAGGTGAAGTGAAGGGCAAGTGAGGCTCGCCAGGGGTGGGTGATTTAAGAATGGTGACACCTACTGTTTCATTTAAGGTTTACACTTTGTGGTTGTAAGCTCTTCCTCCATTCTTCCTCACCAATTTCTCTGTAAAGTTTCTCATGCTCATAAAGAATTTGTGTGAATGAGAGGTGTGTGTGATGTATATGTGTGTGTCTAAGTCGGAAAAGGGTTGAGTTTCATGTCTGGTCACTGTGGAACAGAACAAAGACCATTTGAATTGCAGAGCTTCACAGGGAAAGAAATCCATAAGAACAGCAGTTTCACTGGGAATTTAGAGCTATCTTGGGAAAGTCTTTGGATACTGATAGAAGAAGAAACTGAGAGTCCATTCCAGTTTCACCTAGACCTCAAGGAGAAGAGAAGCTTCAGCTAACATCTGAGTTACATACAGAGGTGCAATGAAAGCCCATCTTCAGAGAGAAAAAGGGTTAAGCAGACACAGAGACCATTTTGCTTCTTGTATTAATTAAGTAAGCTAAGCTGGAGTGACAAATACACAAACTTTTATGATTGCTCAAAAACAATAGGAGTTTTTTTTTTTTTTTTTGCTTACTCAACAGTCTGAAGACAGCTAGTTTCCATGTGATGATTAAGAAACCCAGGCTCTTTCTAGCTTGTGCCTTCACTATTCTCCAGGGTCTAGGAGCTCATCATTATCTATATCCAGGCAACAGAAAAGGAATGAAGCAAGGATGGGACATATGACCTTCTTGGCCTTGAAATGGCTTACATCACTTTCACTCACATTCTTTTGGCTAGAACTCACTCATGTAACTGTTCTACTACATATGTAACCCGGGAAGTATGGTCTAGCTGTGCATTCAAGAAGAGGAAATGGATTTTTAGTAGATAGCTTCAATCTATCATGGTCCACCCTTCCAGACACTAACTATCCATTTGCACCCTTCTTTCCACATAAAGAGCCTACACCTGTGCCCTCCTCAAGAAAGACAACCAAAGCTCCATTTAGTCACTACATTCACCTCAAAGTATGGGATTCCTGAGGGTGCAATGTTTTCTCAATCATAGTTAATAATTGATATATTAACTATCAATAAAAGACACGTTATCTGGCCTCTAACACACATCCAGTATAACATGATGGAATAGGACTTGATAACTTCGGCAAGACCCTAGTTCAGAAAAAGGAACAATGGGAAAAACAGAGTCTTTGGTTAACAGCATGATGGAACCCTGCTAGGTAGATGGTATGAAGACCCTTTGTCTGGTAAGAAGGAATAAATTTCCTGCTTAGTCCTTTAATCTGCTTTCTGGGATGAATTCACTCTCTATATTTCTCTAGGGCCCCTTCCTCCATCCTCTCAATATCCTTCCTTGCTCACTATTCTTTTGGGCCACTTCTGAAGTGCCCTCTTTGAAGACTCCACAGCATTCATAATCCACTTTCTACTCATGTAAATTTAAGACAAAAGGGTAAGGTTTGACCAATGAAAGATTGTTTCATCCAGGTTTGTGACTCTTTTAGTAATACAATCCCCTCAAAAATTTTAGTCAGTTTGTCATTTATTTGCTTCTAGTAAATTACCAAAGCCAATAACCACACCCCAAATTCTTTCCTGAATGTAGTTCTGAGTCTCTATAGATTTCTCCCAACTTAGGGACAGATACAGTGAGGCCAACCTGACTCAAGTGGAAAGGCTTGAGTGGAAACCCTTAATCTGATCTTAACTGCAGAGACCGAACTGCTATATTTAACTGAGGATTCTTAATGGGCTTTTGTCCTTTTTCCAAGTCTGGGGTTTTAATTTTTTCTCTAATCTTATTTCTTACTGTTTGAGATCCAGAATCAAGAGGCTTTTTAGACTTGGAGGCCTTCTTCAGTCTTTTCTATTTCTGCTTATAAACTAGTCGAGTATTGCCAGGGCTCATATTTTTCTAGTAGTAATTTGTTTTAAGTAGCAAGGAACTCAATTCTAACATACACTAACATTCTGTATCTTTCTCATGGCTTCTCCTAGAGATACAGGTTCATATTGATCTGTATTCCAAATGACTGCTGGCAACAGTCATTTGAATAAATATTCTGCCACTGCATTACATGGGTCATCATTTTTGCAGCTCACTCTATTTTCTTGTCTCTCACTGCACAACTGCTAAATGAGTGCCACATAATGTAGGTGTTTCTTCCTTAGCAGTCCTTTTCGAACACCAGGTTCTGCATCACTTAAGGTAGGTAAGCTCTGTCTGCTAAGTTGCGTCAGTCGTGTCCGACTCTTTGCCACCCCGTGGACTGTAGCCTGCCAGGTTTCTCTGTCCGTGGGATTCTCCAGGCAAGAATACTTGAATGGTTGCCATCTTCTTCTCCAGGGGTTCTTCCCAAACCCGTGTCTCTTACATCTCCTGCATTGACAGGCAGGTTCTTTACCACTAGTGCCACCTGGGAAGCCCCAAGGTAAAATGATTTGAGCAAAATAGAAACTGACTTCCCACTCGCCTAATAGTCTAAGGCAGGTGTTCGTGGCCATTGAATGTCTCCCCTCCACACAGTGATTCAGGAATCGGACTCCTTTATCTTGTGGTTCTGCCACTTCTGGAACTTTCTCATCGTCTGTGTCCAGTCCCAGAGTGAGACTGGCTGGGACTCCCGTATCCTCTACCAGCATGCTCTGCACCTGGACGAACGTTTCCTTGAGCAATAAGATATAAATAAACTTTAAGAGACTAAAAATAACTGCATGCATGTGCAGTTGGGGGAATCATGAGCAATAAAATATAAAAAGACCACCACAAGCAAACTTTCATTTTTGAGATGCTGGGAGCAAAAGCAGGGTGCTGTGTATGATCACTACACACAGAACTACCAAGAGGTGGACAGACCACCTAAGTCACAACTCCCGCCCATCCCACAGATACACCGTTGTTGTTATCTCATTTAAGGACCCAAGTGTCTCCTTTTACGAAGCGGGTAAGGGGACCTGTTTCTTGCTTTCGCTCCCTTGAGCTGCAGCACAAGCCCCAGTAAAGCCTTGCCTGATCTCTGTGACAGTGAGGGAGGTAGAGGGTGGGATGAACTGAGCGAGCAACATTGAAACATATACATTGCTTAGTCACTCAGCCGCTCAGTCATGTCAGACCCCATGGACTGTAGCCCGCCAGGCTCCTCTGTCCATGGGATTCTCCAAGCAAGAATACTGGAGTGAGTTGCCATTTCCTTTTCCAGGGGATTTTCCCAGGAGTTGAACCCACATCTCTTGCGTCTCCTGCATTGTCAAGCAAATTCTTTACCACTATGCCGCCTGGGGAGTCCATGAAAGGGTATACTTGCTTATTAAAAGCTTTGACCCAGAAGTGGTCTACATAGCTTCCGCTTATGTTGCATTGGCTAGAACCCAGTCATGTGGCCACACCCAATTATAAAGGAGGCTAGGAGATTAGCCCCTGGGTGGGCAGCTGTTTTTCCAATAGCAACTCTAGTTCCAGGGATCTGCAAACTATAGACCACAGACCAAATCCAGTTCACTGCATGTTTTTAAATAAAGTTTTATTGGAACACAGTTATATTCATTCATTTACATACTATCTATTGCTGATTTTGCATTTTAAAAGAAGAATTGAATAGCTGCAATGCCTAAAATATTTCCCTTCTGTCACCTTTAAAGAAATGTCTTGCTGACCCCTGTCTTGATATTAAAGAGGCTAGAACAATTGCAGCCACCTTGCCACCACAAGGGGCAGTATAGAACTGCTGGGGCCCACCACCTGACCACTGAAAATGAAGCCAATCAAATAGAAGGCAGAATCTAGAGATGGAGAGAAACCAAGTCTTGCTGACCTCATTCAAGCCGTGAAGCCAGCCACCCCAGAAGCCAAGCTAGCCTTGGGCTTTTTACTTACTTGATCCAATTCATGTCCTGCTTCATTTAAACCAATTTGAGCTGAGTTTCTGTCTCAACAGAAAGGGCCCTATCTCATAACCTCTTCCACCCCAGAGTGGCAGACCATGGGGAAGAGAATGATGCTTCCCTTACAACTAAGAACACTGATGAAACTTCAGTCTGACTTAGCACACCGATGGGTCAGACTTGAACTGTGGGCAACAATTACATGTTGTAACCAACAAGTGACACATCCCCAATTTAAACCCTGAAAGCTGTTGAGACACTGGTTGCTGAAGCTTCCTTTGAATATTTCATGTCTCTGTCTGAGTTGATCAAATTTCTCAAAACAGGTGAAGCGAAAGTCAAGGGTTCAGTGAGGCAGTTGCTTAGTGATACCTCAGACCTAGGAGGCCTTGGATAAAACCTGGCCAAGAAACAAAGCAGAGATTTTTCTTAGTCCAGCCTGTCTTGTAAAGGCCCTGTGTCATCTACACAATGAAACATAATAAGCAGCCTCTCTTCCAGGCTGAGCCCCCAGAGCTCTCTGCAGGTGCACTGGCAGAGCATGGAGGGGCTGGCAAAGGGCAGGTGGCTTTGATCCCCCTGCTGCCTCCTCCTCAGAAATTGCTCATTACAGAGTGAGATGGGGGTGTTATATAACGCCAACTTGGCATAATTCCACCAGAGTCCAAAGGAATGCAACATATATAATGTCTAAAGGACACAGCACACTGAGAGACCATACAGAAGGCCCTTCAGACTCCGGCAGACAGGCAATGCATTGAAATCAGAATCTGCCCTAGACTTCCTGCGAGGTGCCGCTTAGGAAGGCAAACACTTGTTGTATGATAAGAGTCTTCTAGAGCAGAGTCAACAACAGCAAAGCCTGTGTTTCTAATAATTCTTGGCCTTGGCCAAGCAATCTCCCTTCATGGATCTCCAAGAGCTTTGCAAATATTTGCTGTCAAATAACTTTACACACATGCATGCAACTATGCTTACTTTTTAAAATCTCTCTTGTGAGTAAACAAAAACTAATTGTACACACTCCCTTTTAATTAACAAATATGTCCTTCTAGAACCACATATTTCCTGTGACATGAATAAGAAATACAACCCCCAGGAGATGGAAATGAGTTGGACTGCGTTTTAACCCTTTGTTAAAGTATGGGGGCATTGTGGAAAGAACGGGGCTTCTGAGCTTCTGTATATAGGTCAAGAACACCATAAGCCACTGAAGCACAAAAATGTAGAAGTCCTGGAGACTGTAAGCATGGGCACAATGGTGCAGGTACCGAGCTGATTTCAGTCATACCTGTTCAGGTCTCTCGGGGTCAATCTGTGAGGTTTCAGAGTTGGAGGCAGATCAGAGGAAGTTTTATTGAAGGAAATAAACAGTAACTGTGCCAAAAAGAAAGTTAAAATCTTGGTCCTCTAAGAGAAAAACACAAGGATGGAACTAGAAAAGTAGAGGTGAGAGGTGAAGCAAGTTCATGTGTAGAAAAACAAGCCCAAAACTGAGACGGTCACATAGGGAGGTCAGGTGCAAGGTGAGTCAGCGCAAAAGGTCCAGTAGGAAATAATTCATATCAAGAGAAAGAGGAGATAAAGAGGTTTATTTTCAGAAATTGACTCATGCCTTTGTAGGGGCTGGCAACTCCAAAAATCTATAGAGAGAGCCAGCAGGCTGGAAATCCAAGTAAGAGCCAGTGTTGCAGGCTTGAGTACTAAATATGTGTAGCTGGTCAATAAAATCTCAATTCAGGCAAGATTTCTCTATCATAGTCTCGGGACAGAATTCCTTCTTATCCAAGAAACCTGAGTTTTTGCTCTTAAAATCTTCAACTGATTAGATGAGGCCCACCCATACTATAAAGGGGAATCACTTACTTGCCATGCCCTCCTCCAGGGAATCTTCCCAACCCAGGGACTGAATCCGTGTCTTACATCTCCTACACTGGCAAGTGGGTTCTTTACCACTAGCACCACCTGGAACCCTTATTTAAAGTGAACTGATTGTAAATGTTAAATACATCTATCTTGACAGCAATATCTAGACTAGTGTTTGACCAAACCACTGGACACCATAGCCTAGTCAGCTGACACATAAAATTAACTACCATGTGTTGTTTAAAGGTACACAGCAGAAGGACTTCACTGGTGGCCCAGTGGCCAAGACTCTTTGCTCCTATGCAGGGGGCCCAGGTTCAATCCTTGGTCAGGGAGCTAGATCCCACATGCTGCAACTAAGAGATTGCATGCCACAACTAAAAAGATCCTGTGTGCCACAACTAAGACCCAGCACAGCCAAATAAACAAGTAAAAATACTTTCAAAAAATAATAATTAAAAAATAAAGTTATCCAGCAAAACTAAGTTCCTATGTGAAAAAGATTTAGGGGTCAGAGAGACACTATAGGTGAGAAATCTAAGAACCAGAGAATGGTGAAGCGTGACCTTGGGCCCAAAATAGAGGCTTGGCTTGATGTCTCCTGAAGCCTAGTCATTGCTTTTTCTCAAACTCTGTAGTGAAGCATCCTAGGTGAGCCCCAGTGCCAACTCCCACACAGTTTCTTTTTTTTGATCAAACTCGGTTGGGTATAAAAACAGACATGTGCCTTTAAATGAATGCCAGTTAGTTCACATTCTAATCATCCAAATATCTATTTCTTCAATAACTTCAGGAGGAAGTTAGGGATTGCAGAAGGCTAAGGACAACAACAAAATGCAAGAGTTTCCAAGAGTCTGGAAAACATATGTGGACTTGGAGTCTTGCCCTTACGGGTTTTAATTTTGAGTCAACTACATCTAAGCAGTATTTACTTTGGGAATTCTCATTTGCACTCATGTTCATCTATTTGCAAAAATGAGTTGCTTCAACATGGGCCTGGCTTATCAAGATAGAGTTGTTCACTTTTCCGTTTGTTAGGGCTAAAAGGGAAAAGTCAGCTTATTTCTGACTTTTGTGAATGAAATAACAGCGCTTGCTGTGTAGAGCCATCTGGCCCAGGCAGAGCATGGATTGTTTGCATCAAATCCTGCCTGGCAACCCTCAGAGGTCAGAACCCTCCTGTGACTGGGGTGCTTCCAGGAAGCGCTTAGAGCAACACAAATTTGGCAAAAAATAATCCACAAGAGCATCATGAATACAAAAACTCTCCCCACAACAGAACAATTACCAGACAAGCCAAGTACTTGTCTGTGGGAACCAGGGTGTACTTTAAGAAACAAAGACCAAGGCAGAGAGAAGTGATCTGTTACCATTCTCCTAATTTGGCCCGCTTCTATTTCTCTGAAATCACTGTTTGCAGTGTGTGGGTATTACCACGCTGTTTTTTACCGTAGCAGAAATGAGAGCCATGAAAAACTCTACCTTGTGCTTGAGAAAGTATCTATCAATTGGAGTGGTGTATATTGAGTGTGTGTGTGTGTGCACGCGTACATGCACACACGCGCACACTCAGTCGCTCAGCCATGTCTGACTCTTTGTAACCCCATGGATTGCAGGCCACCAGGCTTCTCTGTCCATGGAATTTTCCAGGCAAGAATACTGGAGTGGGTTGCCATTTCATACTCCAGGCGATCTTCCCGACCCAGGGATCAAACCCGCGACTCTTTCATCTGCTACATGGGCAGGCAGATTCTTTACCACTGAGCCACCTGGGAAGCCTGTATATTGAATATAATAGCTAATTCAGTGTTTCTTTTTTTCTCTTTTTTAAATTCAGTGTTTCTTATGTGTCAAGGAATGGTCCGAGCATTTTAAGTGAACCAGCATTTTAAGTGATTCAGCATTATCAGTGAATCCTCACAACAATCCCAGGAGGTAGGTACCATTATTATTTTTATCTTCTAAGTGGGAAGATGAAACAGAGAAAGGTTAAGTGAGGAAGATTAAATTTCCTAAACAAGTGCCATAGTTCATCAATTCAAAGATAAATTTTTGTCATATTTTAACATCACTGAAATTAAGATATGCCCTACAATTGATGGCATATTAGCACTGTGTCATAATTTAGTTGGCAGCTCTTTTTCTTAGTGATGCTTAAAATAATGGTGTGCCTCCTGGAGAAGGGAAAAGCTACTCACTCCAGTATTCTGGCCTGCAGAATTCCATGGACTGTTAGTCCATGGGGTTGCAAAGAGTCAGACACGACTGAACGACTTTCACTTTTACAGTCAATGGCATCTTAAGTGTAATAAGATGTGGAAGGTGAGAGAGCCAGCATAAAGTCCAAGCAGTTTGGTTCTGGCATCTGTGTTGTCAGGCCATACGGTAAGAGATTCCTACTGCCCCAGGGAGGGCGAGGGGGTGGGTGGGAAATACACTTTGATTTCGACTAGGAGTTCTGAAAGTGCTCTGAGAAAGCTTTCTAAGAAGACCACACCATTTCCCTAGTTCTTCAATTGGTCATTAAAAAGCTAAACTTTACTTATATGGTCTTAAAATGGGTGGGGAGGGGAGCCGAAGTAGTCTAAGCCAATTTCTCAGTCTTTTTTATTTTGTTTAATCCTCACCACTTTTTGATAAACACAAACCTCATATCTATTCCCTCCCTCTGACACCCCCCAGGAATTCTGATATACTGACCCTGCCGTCACCCCACTCAGAGTAAGAGTCTGTGGGCTGAAGATTACCCCAAAATGTTCTTGCTCTGTGTACAGTTATGCATGGGATTTGACCCACCTTTCTACTTCCCTGTCTTCTTGAGCAGAGTAATATTCACACAACACTAAACTTAAATTTTTAAAGAGTGAGGCTGAGTCAAAGGGTGTGAGGGAAAGTTAAGTTTATATGAGTTTGTGTGTGGGTGCTGTGTGGGTTGTTTAAATTTTTTGTTTGCTTTTTGTTTTGTTTTATATTTTGGTTGAGGAGGAAGTCCCTATTTTAAACAAAAGAAGAAAATCTGCAACGTAAACCAATTTATTGTTCCCAGTTTTTCTATCAACAACACATTGATTTTGTTGCCCCGGAAACTAGAGGGAGTTTCTGGAGAATTAATTACCTCATTCCAAACCAAGGGCTCACTAAACACGCTCTTTTCAGCTCTGTTTTAGTAGGAAACAAAGCCCATTCCTTGTAGCTCACCTGAGTCTCTCTTGAGTCTGAAACCTGAGCCTCTAACTCATTCCTGGGATTTTGCACTTCCTGCTGCAAACCATATGTTAGGTTATGACAGGAAAACCCTATAGTTACAGTTTAGAGCCAGGCGGGTGGAGGGGGAGGGGAAGAGAAAGGATGAGGTCACAAATCCCTGTAGGGAGGCAATCACAGCTCTAACCCAAAGCTCCTAGAAAAACATGTTCCAATAAATTAGATATATTGTTTTCATAGCCCTTCAACGTCAACGTTCAGCTCTTTGTGGCTGGAAGTGTCTTTTCGTCTGCTCCTCGTCACAAGTAGGATCTTTCTAGACATTTGTAAAACCTAGTGGTTAAAACCCACCCTGGCCTGTAATCAGCCTGGATTTTAGTCCTGCACCTGGAAAGTTATTTTAATTAGATGCATTTTTATTCCTCACCTTCCTTTGGTGGCAGCACCATATACAGAGGATCTGGGAGGAGGTGGGGTCTCTGGAGTCACTAAGCCAGATGGAGGCCTTTTAGGGGGCTTCCATGGTACAAAGAACCCCCCTCGGATTCTAGAAAAAGGTGCCTGAGGGATCTGGATCAAAGCGCCATGGAAGAATTTGCCCTCCCAAGCACACAAGCGTGGGGGGCGAAGACACACAGACATGCCGTGCTGTCAAAAGGAAGACTTGATTATCCGAGAGTAATCTAGTTACCAATCTGAGCCAAAGACATCATTCACCAGGAGTGAGAACATAGTCATTGTCCTGGAAGTGAAGGACGAGAGATGGCAGGTGTGTTTCCTTTAAAATGACTGGCAGGGAACTGACTCATATCCAGGTGGTAGAGGAGAGGGGACAGGATTGGAAATCTGGCAGACTTAAATCTGCAACCTGGCTCTGCCACTTGCTAGCTGGGTGACCTGCAGTGAAATATCTGAGCTCTCTGAACCTCTGTTTCTTCTCCCATAAAGTGAGGATTACAATAGAAAATAGCATTCCTATGAGAATTAAACTATGTCTTGTGTTGCACATGCAAGCCTGCTTAGTTGTGTCCGACTCTTTGCAACCCCATGGACTGCAGCCTGCCAGGCTCCTCTGTACTTGGGATTTTCCCAATAAGAATCTGGAGTGGGTTGCCACTTTCCTCCTTCAGGAGATCTTACCAACTCAGGGATCGAACCTGCATCTCCTGTATTGCAAGCAGTTTCTTTACCCCTGAGCCAGTGGGTTGTATTCCACAGGCACTGACTAAATGCTCTGCCCTATGCAATGCATCATGGGACCTATATGCAGAAGGTCCTCAGTCTCTGCAGGAGGGAATTAAGCCAGCACCTTTGCTTGTGAGGGAGCGTTTTTCCAAGATGGCAGTTATGCTCTCCCCACGCCCCCACCCCCAACAAAAGTCAGATTGCTCCTGCTCTTCAGCACATCTCAACTCCTTTTCTCTGGGGCCTAGTGGGGCTCCAAGGTTAGACCTGTGCTTATTCCACTTCTTCTAAAGGAGACCAGGAAGGTGGATACCTCTGGCCTCACAGAAACTCTTCTGTTTGAACCAGTCTGGATCAATGTCATGGACAGCTGTCTCGTGCACTTTCCAAAACAAACTTAAAGGGGCCACTCCCTTTCTTTCAGTTCTGTGAATTTATTTCCAGACAGAGGATGAGATGGTTGGATGGCATCACTGACTCAGTGGACTTGAGTTTGAGCAAGCTCCAGGAGATGGTGAAGGCAGGGAAGCCTGGTGTGCTGCAGTTCATGGGGTCACAAAGAGTTGGACATGACTCAGCCACTGAACAACAAGAGAAGCACATTTTAGAAGCCACTTGATCTACTGCTGCTTCCATTAATCCTTTCTTTGGCCTATAAGTCTTTAAAAATGCCCACTCTGCCTGATTTGGGAGCCCCACCTCCTCTGTGAAGCCCTCTCTGGTTGCCCAATACGGAATCTGCCGTCCTTTCTCCGGACTCCTGCAACATTACTAATCAACACCATATGTCTGGGCAGGGAGCACGCCTCCTCCTCTGCAGTCCCGTGGTCATCTCTCTTGATTGCTGTTCAGTCCCTCGACAAAGGCTGCCAGATAAAATACAGGATGCCCAGTTAAACTTGAATTTCAGAGAAGCAACAAATAGCTTCCCAGTATACGTGTGCTCCATGTATTGCATCTCATATTTTTATTTGCTCCATCTGGCAACAATAAGGTCAGTCTCTTATGCTTCCGCATCTACCACTGCACTCAGCATCATAGTAAGGCTGTTCTGGGCTAGACAATACATAATTGCTGATAACAAAAACAACAATCATAATATAACATTTATTGAGTATCCAGCAGCTGTATTTGCCAGACACTGCACTAATTAATTTACGTTGCCTATGTTAAGGAGAGGGCACATGTACATAAACATGTTGTTGATACACAAAGTGTAGTGTATGATGTCTTTAAGGCAATACAGCGTAAAGATTGAGGGGAGGTCCTCTGAGCCCTGTAACCCAGCTCTGTACTTACTGTCCCTATTCCCCTCATCTCTAAAGTGATGGGCTTTTTTCCCCTTCCTTTCTGGAGCTGTCTAGTTGAGATAATACACTAAAAGTAAGTGATATACACTAAGGATGAAGCACAATGCCCAGGACATAGTAAGTTCTCCGAAACCATCACAGACATCCTGGGGGTGCAGATGGTGTCACTCTTGTCGGAATTTAGAAAGGAAAGCTCTTTGGCCTGAGTGATCAATAGAACCCTCAAGGATAGGTAAATCTGACAAAATCCTGTGATTCTCAGGACAGCAAGAAAATGGGAGGCAATTTTAAGAAATGTCAAATAGACATGCTTCAGTTTGCATGGGATGGCTTAAAATTTTTCTTTACCATCCAAAGTGCTCTGTTAAACCTGAAGTCCTTATAGCTAAAATTTCTGCCATCCTTGACTAGAGCAATTTACAGGTCTAAGGATGCAAGTTGAATATTCAGTTATATGAAGGATTTTTTTAAAAAAGAAGAACCACTAGATACGGTTCTACACTTGATTTCTAAGCTTAACACAATGTGATAATATTCACCAAGGCACTGAGATATTTATTGACTATAAATCTATCAACTGGCAATAGAGTTGTAGTCTTTGGTAATAAAGCTTGAGAACACTCTCCAAAATGTCCTTTTGGCCCCCTCTTTTCTACAGCAAAACTAGGGTACCAAAACACAGGCCCAGCACTTGGGACCTTTGCAAGATCTGGGCTTCCGCTAAGGTTTCTACTCAGAACTGGGGCTGTGGGAATGAAACCAGAGAGGGTGCCAGATGGCAGAGTGTGGGAAGTCTCAGGCTGGAAAGGGATGGCCAAGATAAACAAGCGACTGGAGGTCTGAAAAATGAATGGATAAACATCCAGACCAAAGTCAACAGTGCTGGGGAATCCAACCCGGTCTCCGCAGCCGGCGAGGTTTGGACATATGAATTCAGCCTCAAGTCCTTGAAAGAACTTTTGTGCATCTGACTCTTAAGCATCCTTGCCTTGGGGAGTTGGGGGTGAGGGACAATCACACAGTTCCTGTAGCACTGCAAGAATTGTTAGATTATCATCAGCATGACTTTCTGTAATATTTCTGCTTAAAAATCAATAGATGACTGGATACTTGTTGATATTAAAGAGATAATGTTAATTTTGATAGTAAATTAATGGCATTGTGTTTATGTTTTTAGAAGAAACTTTATCTTTTAGGGCTACATACTGAACATTTACAGATGAATGATATGATGTGAATTTGCTTCAAAATAATCTGGGAGTGGAGGCTGGGGACTGGTCATAAACTTAGAGATCATTATAATAGTCTCTCTACTGTTGTATATGATCCTTAAAATTTTCCATAATACAAAGGTTTAAATCAAAGTTATCACAGATACATTTATTTTATATTGCAAAAAAAAAACAATACAAACTAGGATCTAATAGAAAACATGTTTTGTTTTGTTTTGTTTTGTTTTGTTTATCATAAAGGACTTTGATCTCAGGTATACACAGGACAAAATGAAATGGCACACTGGCAAAATTAAGCCATTTAGAGCTACAGATTAAACATCTTATATCTCAGAATATTTCATGGCAGAATGCCTACGTTTTCCTGTAAATTCACAGATAAAGTGTTTATATTACCATTGGTATTCTTGCTTTCTGGGATAATTGGATGGTGTCGACCTAATTTAGGGGAACAAAAAATTCAAGGAGTAGGATTTACGGTGTGGACCTAAGAGATGCTTCAAACCAGCAGTTATTCCTTGGTTGACCGGTTGTCCTGCTTGCCATTAAGCGGGGTCTGGACACGGACTGGGACAGAAAGAGGAAACAGCTACATGAAAGTAAGAAGTCTAACACACCAACCAAAAAGTCCCTGCTGGAATTCTTCTCTGACTCAACTCATTTCCTCCCAGCCTTCTGGTATGATGGGTTATTTTTTTGTGTGTTGTTTATTTGGTTTGTCTTTTCAATCTCTGATAAATTAGAATTATAGTCACTCTATGATGTGTGTTATGGAAAAAAACGAAAAGGCAAACTGTTTAGAATCCTTGTTTAAACTGGAATAGCAGATTCAACTTTGAAAAGCAATACACGATCATTTCCTGACCAGCAAAAGACCCCAAATCCTGTGTGACCAGAGTCAGTATTGATGCAACTGCAGTGTCTGTCGTTTGTTTGCTGTCGTTGGGGGCTGGGTAGAAATGCCCTGCTGCTCCTCTAAAGTATAATTGGCACAGTCGTTGAGTATATAATCTTACTTAGTTTGTGAATGTTGTTAGGAAACCAGCACATGTCATATCACATTGTTTTTAATGCAGTGAAGAGCCAGGTGATCCTGCGCAGCTTGCCCTGTGCGGGAAGGCCATGTGCAGGCCTGCCTGCTCTGCTCGCCGAGTCCAAATCAATTATGCTCTAATCAGGACTGTTTCCGGAGCTGGTCGGATGGAGGTTCAGAATGAAAAGGAAAAATTGCTATTCCTCTCCAGATCCTGTTTGCATCAGTGGACTCCATCTGAGACACATCCTGTTTGACCTCTGGTGTAGCAGGGGAGGGGAATTGTTCTGTTTGACTTTTGACTGTCACTGATCCCAGGGCCTCCACTTTTTTCTTTTTTTTTTTTCCCCAGGAAAAGTTTGAATTGTACTGAAACTCAGTCATCAACTTGAGTTCAGTGCGGATACATAGTCTGAACTATTCATGCTTCTCAAATACCAATCCATCACAATCCCCAGGATGCTTGTTTAAAGTTCAAATGTCTAGACCTACCTCAAGACACAGCCTCTGAGAAGATGCTAGTCTAACAAACTAGCCAGTTGATTCTGAAGTGCAGTCAAGATCAAGTATTTGTAACAGGATGAGAACTGCTCAAATCCAGCTACCTCATCTCAGACCACTGACTCCAGCAAGGCTCGGTTACCCTATTTTTGCTCTAATGTGGGGAAAATTGTTTTGAATTTGGGGTACCTAGAAAGGACCACGAAAAGAGATGCCTTCCCTTGTGGGTCAGTTCAGTTCAATTCAGTCACTCAGTTGTGTCCAACTCTTTGCAACCCAATGGACTGCAGCACGCCAGGCTTCCCTGTCCATCACCAACTCCCAGAGCCTACTCAAACTCATGTCCATCACATCGGTGATGCCATCCAACCATCTCATCCTCTGCCATTCCCCTTCTCCTTCTCCTTGCCTTCAATCTTTCCCAGCATCGGGGTCTTTTCCAATGAGTCTGCTCTTTGCACCAGGTGGCCAAAGTATTGGAGCTTCAGCTCCAACATCAGTCCTTCCAATGAATATTCAGGACTGATTTCATTTGGGATTGACTGGTTTGATCTCCTTGCAGTCCAAGGGACTCTCGAGAGTCTTCTCCGAAACCACAGTTCAAAAGCATCAATTCTTCAGCACTCAGCTTTCTTTATAGTCCAACTCTCCCATCCATGCATGACTACAAACCATAGCTTTGACTAGACAGACCTATGTTGGCAAACTAATGTCTCTGCTTTTTAATATGCTGTCTAGGTTGGTCATAGCTTTTCTTCCAAGGAGCAAGTATCTTTTAATTTCATGGCTGTAGTCACCATCTGCAGTGATTTTGGAGCCCCCCAAAATAAAGTCTGACACTGTTTCCACTGTTTCCCCATCTATTTCTCATGAAGTGATGGGACCGGATGCCATAATCTTAGTTTTCTGAATGTTGAGTTCTAAGCCAACTTTTTCACTCTCCTCTTTCACTTTCATCAAGAGGCTCTTTAGTTCTTCTTCACTTTCTGCCATAAGGGTGGTGTCATCTGCATATCTGAGGTTATTGATATTTCTCCTGGCAATCTTGATTCCAGCTTGTGCTTCATCCAGCCCGGCATTTCTCATGATGCACTCTGCATATAAGTTAAATAAGCAGGGTGACAATACACAGCCTTGATGTACTCCTTTCCCGATTTGGAACCAGTCTGTTATTCCTTTCCAGTTCTAACTGTTGCTTCTTGACCTGCATACAGATTTCTCAGGAGACAGGTCAGGTGGTCTGGTATTTCCATCAGTTTCAGAATTTTCCAGTTTGTTGTGATCCACACAGTCAAAGGATTTGGTGTAGTCGATAAAGCGGAAGTAGATATTTTTCAGGAAGACTTAAAGACAACAACTCCGTACATGATGTGTACAGAGTGATCAGTGAGAAATAGAAGGTCAGTTCGAAGGCTACTGTCAGACCCCATTCAAGTTTTCACCAAGGCATATCAAAAAGAGAAAAATAGGGCTTCCCTGGTGTCTCAGTGGTAAAGAATCAGCCTGCCAATACAGGAGGCACAAGTTCAATCCCTGATCCAGAAAATCCCACATGCCAAGGAGCAACAAAGCCAGTATTTTTATTTTGTTGCAAAGCAACAAAGCCATAACTACTGAGCCGGTGCTTTAGAGCCCAGGAGTTGCAACTACCGAGCCCGCATGCTACATCTACTGAAGCCCAAGTGCTCTAGAGCCCATGTTCCACAAAACGAGAAGCCACCCACCACAATGAGAAGCCTGGACACTGCAACTAGAGAAAAGTCCACACAGCAGCAAAGACCCAGCACAGCCAAAAATAAAGAAATTAAAAAAAATTTTTTTTAAAGAGAAAAATAAGGGTAAAGTTAAATTTATTCAAATTATTCTGTGATTGTGTTAGCCACATCTTTCTGAAGATGTTAAAATACCTGTCTTAGTCTACTTTGGGCTACTATAACAAAATACTACAGACTGGGTAGCTTATAAACAATAGAAATGTATTGTTCATAGTTCTGGAGGCTGGCAAGTGTAAGATCAAGGTTCCAGCATGGTTGGTTTCTGCTGAGAGGTCCCTTCCTAATTCATAGCCTGCACTTTCTTGCTAAGTCCTTATATGGTGAAAGGAGCTAGGGAACCTCTTTTATAAAACCCTGGTCTGGGGACTCCCTTGGTGATCCAGTAGCTAAGACTCCATGCTCCCAATGCAGGGGGCCTCGGTTCAATCCACGGTCGGGGAACTAGATCCTCCATGCTACATGACTCAATAGATGATTCTACATGCCACAACTAAAACCTAGTGTAGCCAAATTAAATATAAAATTTTTTAAAATAAAAAGCCTTAGTCCCATTTATGAGGGTTCAACTCTCATGACCTAAGCACCTCCCAAAGGTCCTACTTCCTAATACCATCACCTTTAAGGGTTAGGATCTCAAAATATGAATTTTGGGGGGGACACAAACATTCAAACCATAGAAGTATATTTTCCTTTAGGGATTTATTTTGCATTTATTTACTTATTTTTGAAATAGTTAATGCGTGATGCCCCTTGCACAAAATTCAAAATGTACAAAAACCTCTAATATTGATTATGTAGACCACTTCCCTCCTACCCCAAAGTTCCAGTACCCAAACCCAGAAGCAGCCACCATTACTGATTTCTTATTCTTCAAGAAATGCTGTATGCATACACTAGCAGATACATTTATAGAAACTCACTTTTAATTAGCAGGCGGCATACTGCATCTGGATTTTTTTTCACTTAATAACAGATTGTAGAGATATATCCATATCAATACAGTTGAGAAGATGTTTTTAAATTGACAGTGATGATATATTGTGATTGAGTATTTTTAAAATGTCCTAAAGAGTACACACACACATACACACATGGCAGACCCAAAGAAGCTGAAAATTTTCCTCTAGGCCACAAAATCTGAAAGCTGAAACCATTGGCATGATAATAATAAATATGTAATATATAGCACTAATATAATAATTATGGTATTATAATACTTTATAATGAAATATTTTATAGTAATGGTTTATTAAACTATTTACTAAATAATGATAATAAACATTTCAGAATCAAACAGTTCTAGGCTTAAGTCTTACTTCTGTCATTTTCTAGTTCTAAGAACTTAAATTACTAATGTCTCTGAGCCAGTTTCCTTATTTTAGCAAAACTGAGGGTGAGGTGGGAAACAAAACCTCCTTCCTGAATTAATTGTGAGGATTAAACAAATAATAAATAGAAAATGCCTGGAACCTTGAACTGAGGATTCTCGATATGTGGGACACGGCTATCAAGAATCGGCAATAGACAAATATTGCAGAGGTTACATAAGTAAAAGCTGAAAGTGTGCATTGACTTTGGCAGTTATTAATATAAGATCAATGAAGATTCAGGCAGCGCTCAGCAGAGTGTTGAGGATAAGAAGACAGAGCTGGCAAGAGGGGAGTGGCAGTTGGTGGTGAGAGCAAGAGGTTGGTGGTGAGTAAATGCATTGCTGCTGAAGCTGGATGCTGTGTGGTCCAGGAGCAGGCAGGGTCCCGGCCAAAGAAATACTGTCTGACAAATAAAAAGAAAATTCAACTCTCTTGGTCCTTTATCTGCATTTTATGAACACTTAGAAGGGAAAAATAGTATAGAGTGGTAGTTCTTTCCTTTTTCTCCCCCACCCAAATTGTATTAGTAAATGGGAAGAAATGGAGAGTGGGTCTCTTCTGTAACTCCCCTGGAAAGAGAGAAAATTGGATAGGTGCTATTGAAATAACTTTTAAGAGGTGACTTATATTGTCTTGGAAAATGAGACACTATAAGCTTTTTTATCAAACAGTGATGACAGGAATGATACATCACGTTCTCCTGGGTTTTGTTGTTGTTTTTGCTGTTGTCTCGCTTTTTTGTTTGGTTGGATTATTTTTAAGGAGAATTTCCAACATATATTAAAGTAGAAAGGCAACATAATGAACCCTTTGATGATCTTCAACAATTATCAACTCTTGGAATTTCCCTAACATATTCCTCTCACTCCTGCCCAGGAGTTTTATGTTTTCTAAAAATTGAAAATTACCTCTGAAACCTTGATGAGATTCAGGTTTGATTTTTTTAAAAGATGATTTCATAGTGTTTGTTTTAATCAGAAGGGACTTAAAGTGCAGTTTTTTTTCTTTTTTCTGCTGTTAGCAGCCACTGCTGTTCGATATCAAGTCTCTTAATGTTTTTGGTTTTTCCATCTATTTTGCTTACTGTCAATTTGAAAGCTGTTTCTTCTGGCCAAGGTTGAGTCACAAGTAGAGGTCTCTCAGCTTTGGACCACTAACAATTTTCAGAGACCCATTACCTCAAAGCTAGACTTTTCCAGAATGATTTTTTTCTGGTTTTATTGAGATACAGTTGACATACAGCACCGTGCTCATTTAAGATACAACTCAATTATTTGGTATATGTATATATTATGAGGGCTTCCCTCATAGCTCAGTTGGTAAAGAGTCCTCCTGCAATACGGGAAACCCCAGGTCAATTCCTGGGTTGGGAAGATCCCCTAGAGAGGGGAAAGGCTACCCACTCCAGTATTCTAGCCTGGAGAATTCCATGGACTGTATAGTCCATGGGGTCGCAAAGAGTCAGGCACGACTGAGCGACTTTCACTTTCACTTTTATATATTATGAAGTGATCACCACAATAAACGTAGTTAACATCCATCACCTAGCATAAAGTTCTTTTTCTTGTGATGAGAATTTTTAAGATCTACTCTCTTAGCAATTTGCAAGTATCTAATACAATATTGTAACTACAATCACCTCGCTGTACATTACATTCCCAGTGCTTGTTTATCTTATAATTGGAGATTTGTACATTTTGACCACCTTCATTCATTTCCCCCACTGCCCCTCCCTGTCTCTGGTAACCACCAATCTGTTCTATTTTTTTCTGAGTTTAGTTTTCTTTAAATTCTACATGTAAGAGGGGTTATAGTTTTTTGTCTTTTTTTCTTTGATTTATCTCACTGAGAATAATGCCCTAAATGTCCATCCATGTCATTCACGGATAACAGAATTTCCTTCTTTTTTATGGCCAAATAATGTGTATATAGTAACATTATATATATTTCATATATGTTATATGAATTTATATGTGTGTGATATATATATTACATATTTATATATCTCACATTTTCTTATTTGTTCATCAGTTGATGAACATAGGTTGTTTCTCTGTCTTGGCTACTGTAAATAATTCTGCAGTGAACGTGGGGGTGCAGATATCTCTTCTAGATAGTGATTTCATTTCTGTCAGATATATACCCAGCGGCAGAATTACTGGGTCAAATGATAGTTCTGTTTTTAATTTTTTGAGGAACTTCCATACTGTTTTCCACAGTGGCTGCACCCATTTACATTCCATCAACAGTGTACAAGGATTCCCTATCTCCACATTCTCACCAACACTTGTTATCCCTTCCCTTTTGAGGACAGCCATTCTGACAGATGTGAAGTGATATCTCCTTGTGGTTTTGATTTGCATTTCCCTGATGGTTTGTGATGTTGAGCAACTTTTCATGTACTTGTTGGCCATTTGTGCATCCTCTTCAGAAAAATATCTAGTTCCTCAGCCCATTTTTAAATTAGGCTTTTTATTTATTTATTTATTTTTTTGCTAGTGAGGTATATGAGTACTTTATATATTCTGTATATTAACCCCTTATCAGATATATGATTTGCAAATGTTTCTCTCCCATAAATTGTCTTTTCATTTTGCTGATGGTTTCCTTTATTGTGCAGAGGTTTTTTTAAAGTAACTCCACTTGTTTATTTTTGCTTTTTCTTTTGGTGTTAAATCCAAAAAAAAAAAAATTGCCAAGATCAATGTCAAGTAGCTTACAACCTATGTTTTCTTCTAAGAGTTTTATGGTTTCAGGTCTTATATCCAAGACTTTAATCCATAAACTGGTCCTTAATTTGTATTTTTCTGAACACCAAAAATGGAAAAATAGTGTAGATGATATTTCTTTAAGCCCCAATTCTTTCTTAAGGGGCTTAAAGACCGTTACTGTGTTTCATTCACTAAAACTGCCCCACTCTGCAGTCTTCTTCAAAAACCTTTTCTTGCTGGTTAATATACCTCTTCCTACTCTTCCCCTTTCTTTCTGATTCTGTATCTAGAATCAAAGAACCGTTTATCTGGCAATGACAGCATCCTTCTCAAAGGGCAGAATGATTCACAATTACACAATCCTCGGTGGCTATCAAGATAGGGGAAAGGGTGGGAACTCTGCTGTGTAATAATTTTCATTTCTTCACAAATGAATGAGTGATGGATGAAATTGGGCCAAACTCCAGCGGGATGCACAGACCCATGGAATGTGTCAAGAGATGTACCTGAGTAAATTAGTGAGATGCTGTGAGAAGAATGTGTGCCATGACAGCGTGCTACATTTAACATGAATTAATTGATCACAGGCATCTTGTTGGGGCAGTAGGAGTGATACTTGGGATAAAGACAATTCTATGGCTTCTCCAGTTGCTGTGTTAAGCAAACCAGTTCTTCCTTCTCTGCACACAGAGCTGGCATTCTTGACCCAGGACCATGTGTCATACTGTAGCAGGCTAACTTTTTCCATTTCTGAGTAAACCATCCATGGCCAAAGCCTGACTGAAACGTGTGAGGAGAACCCTGAGCATCAGGCCCAGCATCTCAAGATGAGCACATGATGGTCAAAAGAAGAGAGGAACCAAGGAGAAAGTACCCATTGCTTAGAACTGTGAGCATCCCAAGCTCCTTGAGATAGATGCCTCACTCAACCTTTCTCCCAGTCCCTCCTCTGGGAAAATCAGAGCCCAATTTAACAAAGCAGAAAGGTGGACAACTTTATTGTGTGTTAAATTTGGTTACTTTCAAAATGATACTCTGGTTTGCTTAAAAGTGCAGTGCAAATAATTGGGTTCATGTTTCACCAACTCAAATGAGAGATGAGTGTCCATGTGAATAAGTGATAGCTGTCCTTTACACAGAGAAATTCAAACTAAGACAGGCAAAACAGTGGAGTGGTGGAGCTGCTGACAGTCCAGGCTTCAGGATAAGACAGAACTTGTTACATGCTGACCCCATCAATTTTTGACACACACACTTTGTGTGTCTTCAGGCAAGTTTCTAGAAAATAAAGATAACTGACCATACCTACTTCATAACATTTTGTGAAAACATGGGAGGGGCACTTTGCAATATGCCAACTGTTATATGGGTTCAATAAACAGTTTCTGTTGTTGCTACTAGGAATTCTTGGGGAATCAGACTTCATGAATGTATAATATTTTTTTAAATGAACTTTAAAATCCTGTAATAATTTTATATTTATAGAAAAGTTGCAAAGATAGTCTAGACAATTCCCAAGTACACTTCACCCAGATTTTTCTGTGTTAACATTTTAATGTGGTATGTTTGCCAATACTAAGAAGTCAGCATTGGCACATTACTATTTACTATTACTATTAGCATATCTATTACTATTAAACTTGACATTTTATTCAGATTTCACAGTTTTTTTAATCCCAAGATATAATCTAGAATATCACATAGCATTTATAAGAATGTTTTTAATTGGTACAACAATCAACATAATTAATTCATCAATTAGTGACTCCATGGTCAATACCTAAATTGCTTTTCTAAAACACTTGAGAAGTTCAGCAAGTGGTGCTGGGAAAACTGGATAGTTTTTTGTATAAGAATGAAGTGAGAACAATTTCTCACACTATACCTAAAAATAAACTCAAAGTGGATTAAAGACCTAAATGTAAGACTGAAAACCATGAAGCTCCTAGAAGAAAACATAGGCAGATGCTCTTTGACACAAATCGTAGCAATACTTTTTTGGATTTGTCTCCTAAAGCAAAGGAAATAAAAGCAAAAATAAACAAATGTGGCCTCATCAGACTTAAAAGCTTTTGCACAGCAAAGGAAATCATTGACAAAACAAAAAGACAATCTACCAAATGAAAGAAAATATTTGCTAATGATATGGTAGATGAGAGGTTAAAATCCCAAAAAATATAAACAGTTCAACATCAAGAAAACAAACAACTTGATTAAAAAGGCTTGAAAATCATTTATTCTCTTCAGTAGCATTTTTGCAAACTTACTGACCTATTATTGACAAAGTAAATCCTTTCACACAGTTAGTAAAATAATCAAATGCAGGTTAGCATCTGCCCAAATTAATACCGTATCCAATTTATTCAAATTTGAAGTTAGTAAGATTTTACTGTGTACATAATCGTGGCCTGCAAAGTGTCTGGCACTTGGTAGGTGCTCAAAAAGTGTCTGTTGTTAAGCTACATATAAAGAGGACCTCAGATCTCCTGACAGCTTGATTTGTTTATGGGCACAGTTAGGTGTATTTTGCCTTGAGCTGTAACTAGTCTTGAATAATCTCTTAGAGCATGACCTTACCTTTGTGCATAGAACCTGTTTGTACAAGACTGTACATGATCTGAGCAAATAAGAATTATTGTTTGGCAAACCATGAACTTCTTCAGCATCTCTCACTTAGCAAGGATTGTCCCTTGAGGGGATCAGTGTTGATGTAGAAAGTGTGTGTTTTACTCTTATCTGTGAAGAAAAAAGTATTCATGTGTGTGAATTTGATTTCTTGGAGGTTGGTTGTGGCAGTTGCTATTTTTAATAAACAGTATTAACACAGAGATGATGAGAATCAACAGGATAGCTTTGGCAATGAGAAGGACAAAGATAAGGATGACCAGCCACCTGTGAGCTTCCAGATGTGACCAGGTGAGTCTGCTGTAACCACACAGGGGCCTCAAGGGTAAGTGATTGGAAGATAGGTGTGAAGAGGGCATGGCTTCCTCCACCAACGTCAACAGATGTAGCATGGCATCCAAGTTGTTCATCTACCATTCTTTTATTCAACTTAAAATACCTATTGAATGACAACAATAACCAGTTACTAGATTTCTGCTACTGAAAGTGTGGCCTCTGGAGGATCCACTTACTCAAGGACTTGTTAGAGATGCAGAATTTCAAGGTCCACCCCAATTCTCTGAATAAGAATCTGCCTTTTAACAAGATCTGTGAGTGATTCCCATGTGAGAAGCACTGGACCAGATGACAGAATTAAGAGCCAGGATTCTGTCAAGAGACAAATGATGTATTTATTGGAAAGTCTATTAATAAAATCTCAGTCAGAAGACTTAAATAGATATTTCTCCAAAGAAGACATACAGATAGCCAGCAGACACAAGAAAAGATGCTCAATATCGCTAATTATTAGAGAGAAATGCAAATCAAAACTGTAATGAGGTATCACCTCACACAAGTCAGTATGGCGATCATGAAAAAGTCTACACATAAATGCTGGAGAGGGTGTGGAGAAAAAGGAACCCTCTTGCACTCTTGGTAGGAATGTAAATTGGTGCCGCCACTATGCAGAACAATATGGAGGTTCCTTAAAGAAATTAAAATATAGTTACCATCTGATCCTGCAATCCCACTCCTGGGCATACATCTGGAGAAAACTAATTTGAAGAGATTCACACACCCTGATGTTCACTGAAACACTATTTACAATACCCGAGACATGGAAGCAACCTAGGTGTTCATTGACAGATGAATGGCTAAAGAAAATGTGATATATTTATACATGGAATATTACTCGCCATAAAAAGAATAAAATAATGTCATTTGCAGCAACAAGGATAAACCTAGAGATTATCATGTTAAGTGAAGTAAATCAGAAGGGAAAAAGGCAGATATCATGTATCACTTATACATGGAATCTAAAAAGAATGATACAAATGAACTTCTTTACAAGACAAACTCAGACTCACAGACTTAGAAAACAAACTTATTGTTACCAGCAGGGAAGGGTGGAGGGAAGGGAGAGTTAGGGAGTTTGGGACTGACATGTACACACTGCTATATATAAAATAAGTAAGCGCCTTCCTTCCTTCCTTTCCTTTTTTTTGGTCCCCGTGTCTTTCTTTCTTTTCTTTCTTTCTTTCTTCTTTCTTCCTTTCTTCCTTCCTTCCTTTCTTTCTTCCTTTCTTCCTTTCCTTCTTTCTTTCCTTCCTTCTTTCCTTCCTTCTTTCTTTCCTTCTTTCCTTCTTTCTTTTCTTCTTTCTTTCCTCTTTCTTTCTTTCTCTTCCTTTCTTTCTCTTTATCTCTCTATTTCTGGCTGATTCCCTGGAGCCCGAAAGCTGGCTGAGTAACCCAGGGAGTATTAGCCTCTTTCCTTCTTTCACTCTCTCATCATCGACTTTGGACCACCAGGTTCTGGTCCAAAAAAGGACCAACAAGTGGTGCCCAGAAACAGGGACCCTGGTACACGTGGCAAGATTCGGAAGGAGTGACCCCCAGGGCCTATTGAGGCCGGTATTCCTTATGAAGAAGGAATTCATAGCGCCTGGACGCCATCTCAGGCCTGTCTGTGCTGATCGTGCGCGGCCACCTCTCCAGTGGACTCTGAACTCTGTGCTTAGCGCCTGTGGGAATGACAATGGAAGGATAAGACCCCCCTCTGGGCAGGGGAATCTTGAAGAAGACAAAATAGACACTAAATCATCCCTGCCTCCAGACAGTATCTATCGAAATGTAATCACAGGCCTATCGGTTATTAACTGGTTGGAATGTAACCGCGGGCTTATTGATGATTAACTGTTTGAACACATAACACATGAATGATGGGGTTATTGTGATTGTATTTACCCTTCCTTTGTAAGCCTCAAGGGATTTGGGGTGGTGGGTTTGGACACATACGCATGGGGTATAAAAGATTTTCACAAATGCTGGTCGGGGTCCTTGGCTAAGAGGAGACTCTGCCTTGGGCCCGCCGGCGTAATAAACTGCACTCCACTAAAAAAAATAAAATAAAATAAGTAAGCAACAACAAGGACCTACTGTATAGTAGAAGGAACTATATTCAATATCTTGTAATGACCTATAATGGAAAAGAATCTGAAAAGAATATGATACATATACATATGTGTATATATATGTGTACATATAACTGAATTACTTTGCTGTATACTTGAAACTAACACATCATTGTAAATGAACTATACCTCAATTTTTAAAACTTTTTTTTTAAAAAGTCACTTGCTCTGGGCAGAGAACACAGGAGGAAAAGGTAGAAAGTGTCTGGTGAGGCCAAGAAACACACCATGTTTAATGTTAAACACACCATGTTTTTCCAGTAGTCATGTATGGATGTGAGAGTTGGACTATAAAGAAAACTGAGCACTGAAGAATTGATGGTTTTGAACTGTGGTGTTGGAGAAGACTCTTGAGAGTCCCTTGGACTGCAAGGAGACCCAACCAGTCCATCCTGAAGGAGTTCAGTCCTGAGTGTTCCTTGGAAGGACTGATGTTGAAGCTGAAGCTCCAATACTTTGGCCACCTGATGCGAAGAGCTGACTCATTTGAAAAGACCCTGATGCTGGGAAAGATTGAGGCCAGAGAAGAGGACGACAGAGGATGAGATGGTTGGATGGCATCACCGACTCCATGGACATGAGTTTGGGTAAACTCCAGGAGTTGGTGATGGACAGGGAGGCCTGTTGTGCTGTGGTCCATGGGGTCACAGAGTCGGACACGACTGAGCAACTGAACTGAACTGAACTGAGCTGAACACCATGTTTAAGCACACCAACACACCATGAAACACAGCCTCTGTTCTCAGTGAGTTTGGTCTATAGAAGGCCTGTGGGTTGGGGGTGATGATAGTCCCTATTGTTACAACTTAAAATTATTTTCAAAGTGACCTTGAATTTTATATTCTATTATAGGATTCTCCTATTAATAGATCAATCTTTACCAAGCTAACCATATTTCTGAGTAACTATTATGTACTGTGCAGTGCTTAGTCACTCAGTTCTGTCTGACTCTTTGTGACCTCATGGATTATAGCCCACCAGGATCCCCTGTCCATGGGGATTTTCCAGGCAAGAATACTGGAGACTTTTGGATAGCAGCCATCCTGACTGGTGTGTAATGGTACCTCATTGTGGTTTTGATTTGCATTTCTCTGATAATGAGTGATGTTGAGCATCTTTTCATGTGTTTGTTAGCCATCTGTATGTCTTCTTTGGAGAAATGTCTGTTTAGTTCTTTGGCCCATTTTTTGATTGGGTCATTTATTTTTCTGGAATTGAGCTGCAGGAGTTGCTTGTATAGTTTTGAGATTAATCCTTTGTCTGTTGCTTCGTTTGCTATTATTTTCTCCCAATCTGAGGGCTGTCTTTTCACCTTGCTTATAGTTTCCTTTGTTGTGCAAAAGCTTTTAAGTTTCATTAGGTCCCATTTGTTTATTTTTGCTTTTATTTCCAATATTCTGGGAGGTGGGTCATAGAGGATCCTGCTGTGATTTATGTCGGAGAGTGTTTTGCCTATGTTCTCCTCTAGGAGTTTTATAGTCTCTGGTCTGACATTTAGATCTTTAATCCATTTTGAGATGGCTGCTATCCAAAAGTCTACAAGCAATAAATGCTGGAGAGGGTGTGGAGAAAAGGGAACTCTCTTACACTGTTGGTGGGAATGCAAACTAGTACAGCCACTATGGAGAACAGTGTGGAGATTTCTTAAAAAACTGGAATTAGAACTGCCATATGACCCAGCAATCCCACTTCTGGGCATACACACCGAGGAAACCAGATCTTAAAGAGACACATGCACCCCAATGTTCATCGCAGCACTGTTTATAATAGCCAGGACATGGAAGCAACCTAGATGCCCATCAGCAGACGAATGGATAAGGAAGCTGTGGTACATATACACCATGGAATATTACTCAACCATTAAGAAGAATTCATTTGAATCAGTTCTAATGAGATGGATGAAACTGGAGCCCATTATACAGAGTGAAGTAAGCCAGAAAGATAAAGGCCAATACAGTATACTAACACATATATATGGAATTTAGAAAGATGGTAATGATAACCCTATATACAAAACAGAAAAAGAGACACAGATATACAGAACAGACTTTTGGACTCTGTGGGAGAAGGCGAGGGTGGGATGTTTCGAGAGAACAGCATCGAAACATGTATATTATCTAGGGTGAAACAGATCACCAGCCCAGGTTGGATGCATGAGAAAAGTGCTCGGGCCTGGTGCACTGGGAAGACCCAGAGGGATCGGGTGGAGAGGGAGGTGGGAGGGGGGATCGGGATGGGGAATACATGTAACTCCATGGCTGATTCATATCAATGTATGACAAAACCCACTACAATATTGTAAAGTAATTAGCCTCCAACTAATAAAAATAAATGGAATAAATAAATAAATAAAGACATTAAAAAAAAAAAAAAGAATACTGGAGAGAGTTGCCATGCTCTCCTCCAAGGAATCTTCCCAACCCAGGGATCGAACCCAGGTCTCCTGCATTGCAGGCAGATTCTTTACCGTCTGAGCCACCAGAGAAGCCCAAAGGCACCCAACTAGAAACTAAGAAAGACGTAGAAGTGTTAGATTTGTTCTGCCTTCAAGGAGTTTGTGATTTTAGATAATAGATGCTTCTTACGTAAGATCTTGAAAAGGGCCTCAATCAGCCAGAATCCAATGAAGCTGTACATAAAGTTGAGATTCGAACCGCACTGCTAGGCTTGAGCCTCAGTCCTGACACTTACAAGCCAGGGGGCTGTGGACACACTGCTTAAATTCTGTGTTTCCATTCCTTACTCTGTGAGATTGGGATGATAAAGATAGTTGTCTGCCTGAAGAGACTTTCTAAGGGGACAGTTTCAAAGCCTTCTGGCTTAGAGGAAAATCAAATGTAAGTATGAAAGTAGGAGTACTTTTAAGAAACTGAAGTTGGTTCGTACTCAAAACTTATCAAAAGAGTTCTGAACACATATAGAGGTGCAGCCACTCTGGCTATTGAATGTGCTTTGCAGCTGTGGGGCAGATGGAGTCCCTTACATACTAAGGGCAGAAGTCAGCTCTTGAGATTTTGTTTAGTTTGACCTCTTTGTCAAAATTTCCAAAATTGTAGTCTCCTTATGTTAGAGCCGCACTGGTTTTTCTTTGCTTTTTGATGAACTTTTGACCTAAATTGCTTTTCCAATCTCCGGTCATTTAGTGGAAGACCATTAGCGACTGGTTAAATACACAGGTACCCCCCTGCACACACACACGCACTCATATATTACATTTCAGACCAAATTGAATTACAGAAGGAACCAATTTGAAAAGTTATTGAATTAAAACCCTACGAGAGAGATGGATTTTATGTTAGTGGTTGGCATGACAACTTAATATGCTGGAGAGTAATATGTGCTGAGTTCACATCGTTGGAGACTCTGACAAGTTCAAGGCCTGGATTGTGCCTCTAAATCTTGTTGCCACGGTAATACAGCATACGGCCAGAGTCCACTGAAATGAATACCTCTGACAACTCATGCCAGCAAGAGCTATCTGATTAAAAGGGATCTTTTCATTAAAAAAAGAGAAAGAAAGAAACAGTATTTTTAACAAGATCAGGAGTAAAATGCAAAGGCGGGATATTGAAATTTGGGCAACAGAAAACCTAAAAGGAAAGCAGCCAGTGGATGCCAAGAAGTAACTAATGAAGATCTGTTTTATTTACAAGAGGTTGGTGATGTGTGAAGGTCTGCACGCAGGGAGTTCAGCCTGCAGGGCCATTTTGTAAGTGAAATGATACTGCCCCAGTTTGATTCCTTGGCTCAAATTCAGCAGAATGATTTCATTTGACTGGTGGCCACCCCTTTCACATGGCAGATTTTAATTTGACAGATTTTCTTCTCTGATAATGCATGGAAGAAAATGGTTTCTGAGCGACTTTATAGGTCACATATATGTCCCAAGATGAAAAGCCAGCCCATAAAAACCTCATCCCAGAGTTGAGGTCACCAAAATGCCACTGCCTTTAGCCACTAGAATCACCTTTCAGATATTCTCCTGATTCATGTCCCAGGGACTTGTTAACAGGATAACAGTCTTAGGATCATGATCTTAGAGGCTCCTCGTTTCCTCATTTTACATGCCATTTATCTTGGATTAGTCCATGATGAAGCTGTGGTTCTTAGAGTTTTTTAAGCTTTTAGAGTGGAGAAGAAGAAAGAATCCTCAAGTTCATGATCATATTTCCCACAGGGATTTGATCCAGTGTCCGTGGGAGGCAGCTCTCTTTTACATGTCCAGGGATGTAATGGGGATAATCAGTAAACGGGGACACACAGGTAAGAAGGTAAAAGGTGCAATCTAAAAGGAATTCAGAATCCTAGATCATCAGTTTTAATTTAAAGATCAGGGTCTTCCCTGGTGGTCCAGGGGTTAAGACTTCACCTCGCAATGCAAAAAATAGGAGTTTAATCCCTGGTCAGAGAGCTAAGAACCCACATGTCTTATGGCCAAAAAACCAAAAAAGAAAACTGAAGCAATATTGTAACGAATTCAATAAAGACTTTAAAAAATGGTCCACATCGAAACAATAATAAAGTCCAGATCAGAGAGTATCATTTCACGAGCAAATGAAAATTTGCTATGCTTATTCCTCCCTGCACAAATAGCCCTACAGTATGAACTGTAGTGGAGAGAATATTGACCTTAAAATTACTGACCAAAATCCAACTCCTGCCTCTGCAAATAATTTGCTGAGTAACCTTGGCAAAGTATTTAACTTTGGTCTATTTCTTAAGGTATAAAACAAGGTAGATTACCCTAGCCGTCACCTGTAACAGTAATTTGGAATGTATAGCCAAACTACAGAGAGAATTAGAAATTCAGATTTCCTAGGTCCTCCCCCAATCTCTACTGAGTCAAAATTTGTAATTTTCAAGAGCTCTACACGTGATTCTGATTTGCATCTATGTTTAAGAATCACCAAAGGGGGCTTCCCTGGTGGTTCAGTGGTGGAGAATCTGCTTACCAATGCAGGAGATATGGGTTCAATCCTTGGTCTAGGAAGATCCCACATGCCGCAGAGCAGCTAAGCCCCTGCACCACACGACTGAGCAGGTGCTCTAGACTCTAGGAGCTGCAACTGGTGAGCCCACACTCTAGAGTCCGTGGTCCACGAGAAGCCACTGCAATGAGAAGCTCTTGTGCCATAACTAGACAGTTGCCCTCACTCACCACAAGTAGGGAAAACTTGTGCAGTAATGAGACCCAGCACAGCCATAAATAAATGAATAAAATTATTTTTAAAAAAATTAATCACCAAAATTATGTACAACTTGTAAATATGAACAAGCTAATATGTGAGCTGTCTTAAGCTTCTTAATCAGTCAAAGAATGGTACTGCTAATAGCAGCTTTCTTTTTTCCAACTTACATGTTTAATACTGAAAACAGGGTAAAGAAATCAGGAATGCTGGAAAGTTGGCAAGCATAAGGTGGTTATAATTTCTCTACCATTTGAAATATTTGGAGATGTCCAAGCTTGAAATGAAAAGCTCTTTGAAGTAACTCTCTTTGTTCACAGTTTGCAATATTCCCCTCAGTCTTTATTGATCTAGACAGAATGATACTTGATGTTTATCTAATGCTTACTGGCAGTGTTCTGAGTGCCTTCTAAGTGTTAGCTTATTTGATCTTACCCCCTCTTACACTCATGATGTGGAGAGATTAAGTAAGCTGTCTGAGACTTCATGGATAAAAATAGGTAGAGGTGGGCTTTGAACTCAGGAACCCTGCTCCAGAGCCCCATTCTTAATCACAGTGCTATTCAACCACTTTGTAGGTCAAATATTTTCAAAGTAAAATGTTAAACTTTCTGAAAAGTTTAACAAAAGCCTAAAAATAAAAGTTTTCTAGGCTTTAGATCATCATTTCTTAACGTATGGTTCTTAGACTTCTTACATTTGAATCATCCAAGGTACTTTTTAAAAATGCAGTTTTTGAGCATGTGGAGTGAGATTTTGAGCATGTGGAGTGAAGGGAACCCTGGTATGCTGTTGGTGGGAATGTAAATCGGGGCAGTCCCTATGGAAAACAATAAGAAGGTTCTTCAAAACCTGAAAGTGGAATACCATATGATCCGCCAATTCTGCTCCTGGGTATATCTCTGAAGAAAACAAAAACACGAATTTGAAAAGATACATACACCTCAGTGTTCACCTAAGATATGAGAGCAACCCAAGTGTGCATAGACAGATGAATAAATAAAGACAATGTGAGACACAAACACACACACACTGGAATATTACTGAGCCATAAGAAAGAATGAAGTTCTACCATTTGCAACAACATGGGCGGACCTAAAGGGTATTATGCTTAGTGAAATAAACAGAAAAAGACATATACTCTGTGCTATCACTTACATGTGGAATCTAAAAAATAGAACAAATCAATATAACAAAACAGAAACAGACTCACAGATATGGAGAACAAACCAGCTGTTACCAGTGGAAAGAGGACCAGGGTAGGGGGTTAAGAGATAAAAACTACTCTGTACAAAATAATAAGCAGCAAGAATATATTGTACAGTACAGGGAAATATAGCCTTTATTTCATAATAACTTTAAACGGAGTATAAGCTATAAAACTATAGAATCACTATGTTGCACACCTGAAACTTATATTCAATTTTTCAAATGCATTTTCCAGGGTACTCTGAGACCTACTGCACTGGAACCTCAGGTATGGGTGGGTGCTGGGAACTGTTTTGTTTTTTTTTTCACTCAGTTGTGTCCGACTTTTTGCGACCCCATGGACTGTATAGTCCGTGGAATTCTCCAGGCCAGAATACTGGAGTAGGTAGCCTTTCCCTTCTCCAGGGGATCTTCCCAACCCAGGGATCGAACCCAGGTCTCCCTCATTGCAGGTGGATTCTTTACCAGCTGAGCCACAAGGGAAGCCCAGGAACTGTTATTTAGAAAATATACTCCTTAGTCAATTATTACTTTTTATTTTCTGAACTTCATTGAAGTGTAATTGACAAGTAAAAAATTGGATATATTCAGGTTGTACAATGTGATTTTTAAAAACTATACATTGTGATGATTTAATGTAAATGTATACACTGTGAAATGATTACTATAATTGAAACTAATTAACACATCCATCATCTCACATAGTTACTTTTATGTGTGGGTGTGATGAGAACATAGAAGAATTAGGTCTTAGCAAGGTAGGGGATAACTGAGCCCAGAAAAGTTTAAGAACACTGGCCTGGATTAACATTTGTGGGTCACCATTGTTGGGAATGAGGGTGGGAAGAACATTTGCGAGTCACTGAATCAAAGCTGTTTGCTTTAGAATCAGATGTTGGGCGCTGCCTGGGGTGGAACATTCAGTCTTGTGACTAACGGATGGTCTGCACAAGGCACGGCTTCTGGCTGTTATCTGCCAAGGAGGGAAGCCAGCGAACTGACAGTACAAATTTGCCTGCAGGGCCCAGATCTCCTTTCCCCTCAATGGGTTCCCACTTGTTGGTAACAGAGTTAGCACTGGCCTGGAACTTTGAAGTTTTCCTTTTCAATATCTAAATGCCAGGGAGGCTCCGTGTCACTGCACACTCCTTCTCAGGCACAATGGCAACGTCAGGGAGCGGACAGCTTGGAATGCAGTCTGGCCCTACAGGGGCTTTGAAATGGATTGGAACTTGCAGACTCATAAGAGTTCATCCTGGTGTCTTTTACAGATGCGCAAAAAAAAGGAGGCCAAGAGTTTGTTAACCCAGAAGGGTTGGGGATTTGTAGATTGGAAGAAGTCCATGGTGATTCTTTTAGGAATTGAAAAAATTTTATGTGAGGCTTATTGAGGTATAGTTTATATTATATTGAGATATAATTTAATTTATGCAATAAATTTCACCTTTTTTGAGTGTATGGTTTGATGAGTTCTGGAAGCTAAGCTCAGTGCCAATGCCAGTTCTGAGTTTAGATTAAACAGGTGCGTGCTGTTGCTTCAGTCCTGTCCAACTCTTTGTGACCCCATGGACTGTAGCCCACCAGACTCCTCTGTCCATGAGATTTCCCAGGCAAGAATACTGGAGTGGGTTGCCAGGCCCTCTAGGGGATCCTCCCGACCCAGGGAATGAACCCGAGTCTCATTATGTCTCTTGCATTGCAGGTGCGCTCTTTACCACTAGCGTCACCTGGGAAGCCAGGGTAGGTACTTATTGAACATGCTATATGCATGTTAGACTCTGAAAAATGAGGTAGTTTATGCTTACAACCTCTGATAAAAAGTATCACACTGGAAGTTCTAACAACACCTAAAGAAGAAGGAGCTTCCTCTGTGGCCCCTGGAAACAAATGGGAAGGAAGAGAACGTCATTCAACAATGTTGGAGTGACTCAGAAGAGAATTTTTTTGCTCTTTGAAAGCCCCCAAATGATATTACCACACTGAGACACATGAGGGCGCTCTAACAAGCCAGCATTACACACACTTTTTTTCATTCTAACAAAGGTTGTTTGTTTTTTAATTTATTGGAATGCTTTGTTGAAAAACCCTGGTGAATTCCCACTCCTACCCTTGGTCTCGCTGGCCACTCTTGGATGAGAGAAAAGAATTTGGCATCAAGTGAATCTGTCTTTGACTAAGTCCTCCAGGGTTTATTGTACCCAACCACAGTTTTATGGTGAGGCTCCAGTCAGCTTCCCTATTTAAACTCACGTGGAGAGGCTTCCAAACAAACCCAAGATTAGAATACCTTGTAAATCACAAAGAGACCCGAGATTAGCCCTAAAATTCTTTTTTAAACTGTTGTTTTCAGGCCTTCCTGGAACAGAGCGCACAAGTGCTAAAAAAATAATTGCTGGGCCACATTTTACAAAGACTTGTGAGGCATTTCTTTCACCTAGTCAACAATTTGGCTGGTTCCTTGTCAGCAGAACCACCGTGATCCATTTAGAGGAAAGCTCTCTTTACAGCAGAACAGCGGGGAGACAGGACAGGGTTACTGGTTTTGGCGTCTAAGTGGCTGTTCAAAACAAAAACCAAAAAAAAAAGGTTCTGGATACATTTAAAATTTTTTGAAAATCAATGACTCATTTGTTACAGAAGAACCAAGTACAAAATAAAAGACACTTCATAAAAATTGCATTAGAATGCTCTGATGGGACTCTAATGAATTTAATGCTAGGGGTGCACGATTTCCTTGTAAGTTCTGGGGATTCTTAGGGATCACTCTCTTAGGGGAAGTGTTGGACTCCATCATTTGCAAAAATGTTTCTGCAAAGACTTTCTACAATTAACAGAATAAAATGCTCACTTAAAGAAGGAAGTCTTTTACTTAGTCAAACCTATCCAATAAAAAATACAACTGTTTCAAGCAGAAAGTTATCTCTGGCTGTTATGTACAAATTATGTAATAGCATGGCCTTAAAACTAGGAAAAAGATAGAAAAGAGACGACTCTAAGGACAGGGTGTGGCCCTGGCCTGGATTCATGAATGCTTGGCACCAGTCAGGAGGACCACCCCAGGGAACTCTGTCTCCACATAGAAGTAAAATCCTGAACCACTCAGCCAGACCGGGACACCTTCACATAGTCCCAATGTAGACTTTCTCAGTCACCCCCTTCAAATGTCATTCTCTCATTTTATCTTCACCTTAAACCTTGGATCCAAAGTTCATCATCATCATCACCATCATCAATATTTGTAGTTTCTCCCCTCTCAGCTATGATCTGAACTCTCTATGCTGCCAATCCATCTTCAGACAAATGTGGAAAGAATCTTCTTAATCAACCAAGCCCTTAACCTCTTCCTCCCCTGCATCTCTTCCAGGAATGTCCTTCCCTCTCACCAGGGCTCACAAACAAAATACAGCCAATGCCAATAATCTATCTGGTCCTAACACCTATCATAGTTGTGTTAAGGATGCCAGGAATGTCAAGTGGCCATCACATTAGCTAACCACCAATTTGGGATGGATTTACCTTCAAGATGACAAACACTCCATTTTATTATAAATCCCTACACTGTCCGTTCAGGGCAGAAATGTGACTTCAAGAGCTATTCTGTATATCAACAATCATCTTCTTACAAGTGAGATGCATGAAGAATACAATGTGAGAGGAAAGGTGTTCCGCTTATGGAGAGGAAATGCTATCATTTAACATTTCAGTTATGTCCCCAGCAAGCAATAGAGTTAAGGGCCAAGCTGACAATTATAACTCCAAGTTTCTCAAGAAATGGAATGGAGGAAAAGGAAATCCAAAGAGTCAGTGACCTAAGTCAGTGACCAAGTTCTGCAAAAGATGAATGAGGACAAGCAAAGTGCCTGAAAATAGATCTGTTAACATTTTCTTTGAAGAATGGGAGGGAGAGTTTCCCACATGAAGTTCAAAATAACTTAGAGACAAATTTTTGTATTTTAAACAAGTTTTCTTGATTAAATGATGTAGTGTTTAAGAGTATAGATTCTGGATCTGTCTAGCTGGCCTGAAATTCTTCCCTGCCCCTTAAACTGCAGAATCCTTGGTGTCCCCACATGTAAGATGGGGATAACACCATTGTCCATCCCATAGCATTGCCATTAGAATTACATATTAATACAATAGTCTATTTATACCACCAAACCCAGTGCTAGAAACAAGGAAGGGGATAGGACATGAAGGAGAAGAAAATAGAGTGAGGTTAAACAGAGAAGGGCCTTGTCCAGACTAACAATTGAAACACTAATGATGTCCAGACTAACCATCAAAGACGAGTTGACCCTGAGTATGGTCAGCTCACTTCTGTGCACCCGAGGTCCCAGAAAAGCAATAAGGTGAAGGAGCTTTAGCTTTGATGTTGTGCTTGTCCATTCAGCACCTTTCAGCTTATTTCTTCATTTTCCACTGTGTCTGATTAAGTGAATTTGCTTAATAGCGAAGTTCCAGAGAAAGTAAGTGGCAAACAAAAAGAAACTGAAGCAATTATAAATATGCATAGAAGTAAATCCACAAACTAAAGGGATTTTAGAGGCTCTTTAGGTCAACCCTCAAAGGCTGGAGAGGTTAAGTGGTCTGCTCAACTCACCTGCCAAGGTATAACCAAGCCAGTGTTAGACGCCAAAGGCATCTCCCTAGCACATCAGACTGCAAGAGGGATGGAGATAATAATAATAATGTTACCTTATTTCATATCGTCTGTCCAACAAAAAATGAAAGAGGAACTTTTATACAGGCATCTTTTGAAGTTCAACTCACAATAGGCCTTAACACTCTAAATGGGTCACTCCCCATCACCATGGTGATTCTTCCAAGTTTTCCTGGAATCATCAGCTGTTTTCTAATGAGAGCACTCCCCAGAACTTGCAGCTCTACCAAACAGATAAATATTTCCCAGCAGAAAATACTTAGATCCTTAAGCAACTTAGTCAGCAATTGCTTCCCCTTCTCTTCTCAAGGAAACAGTCTGGAGCATACTCTTACATTTGCTGTAGGATCAGAGATCTTTCAGAGAAGGCAATGGCAACCCACTCCAGTACTCTTGCCTGGAAAATCCCATGGACGGAGGAGCCTGGTGGGCTGCCATCTATGGGGTTGCACAGAGTTGGACACGACTGAAGCGACTTAGCAGCAGCAGCAGAGATCTTTTAAAAAATCTTCTCGATTTTACTGATGACAAGGCTACTTCCCTGGATGTTGTGTGGTTTATATGTTGAAAAACAGCCACCTTCTTGCCTTCTATATTTTGAACCAAGCAGTAAGTAGAGAAAAATTTAAAAGCCTTGTATCAGTATGGCTGCTCCTCAAAAAAGAATTGCATGTGATTCAGCAATTTCATTTCTGGGTACATCTCCAAAAGAGTTGAAAGCAGAGTCTTAAAGAGATATTTGTAAACTCATATTTGTTCATAGTAGTATTTTTCACAATAGTCAAAAGCTGGAAGTAACCTAAACGTCTACCAATGGATGAATGGATAAATAAAGTGTGATTTACATATCCATGTATACACACACACACACACACACACACACACACACAAAATGGAATATTATTCAGCCTTAAAAGGGAAGGAAATTCTGACATGGATTACAACATGGATAACTTTTAAAGATGCTATACTAAGTAAAATAAGCCAGGCACAAAATGACAAATACTGTATGAGTTCACTTATATGAGTATCTAGAGTAGTCAGATTCATAAAGACAAAAAGTAGAATGGTGGTTGCCAGGGCCTTGGGGAACTGGAAAATGGGGAGCTGTTGTTTAATGGATAGTATAGAGTTTCAGTTTTGCATGGTAAAAAAGTTCTGGAGGCTGGTTGCAAACAATGAGGGTACTGAACAGTACTGAACTGTACACTTTAAAATGATTAGGATGGTTATTGTTATGTGTATTTTACATAGTTAATTTTTTAATTTGAAAAATCAAGAAAGAAGAGAGGAGAGTGAGAGAGAGAGAAATGGTAAGTGTCTAAGTCCTTAACAAACTGTACACGGTTTTACAAGCAGACGTACAGTTATTATAGTCTCATTATCAATCAGTCAGTTCAGTTGTTCACTCATGTCTGACTCTTTGCAACCCCATGGACTGCAGCACGCCAGGCTTCCCTGTCCATCACCAACTCCAGGAGCTTGCTCAAACTCATGTCCATCAAGTCAGTGATGCCATCTAACCATCTCATCCTCTGTCACCCCCTTCTCTTCCCGCCTTCAATCTTTCCCAGCATCAAGGTCTTTTCCAATGAGGCAGTTCTTTACATCAGGTGGCCAAAGTATTGGAGTTTCAACTTCAGCATCAGTCCTTCCAATGAATATTCAGGACCGATTTCCTTTAGGATTGACTGGTTGGATCTCCTTGAAGTCCAAGGGACTCTCAAAAGTCTTCTCTAACACCACAGTTCAAAATGTGAACACAGTTCAAAATGTGACCATAGTCTCATTTTACTGCAGTGTAATTGTGAGGTTCACTGGTAAAATCTGAGAGTACTGAGACAGGAAAAAGCGTCTGCTTTAAAACAGGGTAAGTCAACAACAAATGAAAGAAATCCAAGCCCAACTATTTACATATTGTTCCTCTGAATCTCTCAAGCTTCCACTCAGCTCATAATGACCTTCAATCAGCTAGAGATAATTGTTTTTCCGGTTTTGTCAATATTCCCAGAGTTCCCTTGCATAAAATATGATTTTGACCAAAACGTGAAAACTAGTATGTTGATTATTTCACAGGATAAATTTGGTTTATCTCTAAAATGGAAAAATCCAAAATCTTAAAGTTCAAATCTTTGCACATGACACAGATCATAAACATGTTTATATCTGTGTGTGTCAACTACAAACTGACACTTACCAAGAGCATTGCCAACGACTGAAGAACAAAGGCACTTGCCATCTGCCTCTGCGGAGACTGAACCCCATGCTGCTAGAGCTGTCGACCTTCAACCACTCCTGAGCGGGCTCAGGGTGGAGTGGGGCACTCTGTGCTCCAGGGAATCTGGTGGGACAGGTCTTTAGATAGTTGGATGTTTTTAGGAACAGATTTTATGATCTCAATCCTTGCATCTCCTCATATCTAGAGAAGCTCTAGTCCCTTCATGGTGACATCAGATCCTCCTGACTAACAAAAATCTTTTGTAAAATGAGCTTCATGGCACTGAACTCCCCCTTCACCAAAACCTTATATATTGACTTTCCCCCACTGCCACTTTAGAGCAGTCTCTCAGAGCTATCTGAGATGCTGCCTCCTGGGCTGCAGTCCTCATTTTGCTCCAAATAAAACTTAACTCACAACTCTCAAGTTGTATCTTTTTTTAGTCAACATCTGCTTTCATGGGTTGAATTGTGTATCCTCCCTCCTGGCTGAAACATCTGTCTGTTGAAGCCCTAACTAACACCCAGGACCTCAGACGTGACCTTATTTAGGAATAGGGCCCTGACAGATGCAATTAGTTAAGGTGAGGTCACACTAGAGTAAGATGGGTCCCCAATTCAACATGACTCGTGTTTCTATAAGAAGAGGAAATTTGGACACAGGCACACACCCAAGGAGAATACCAGGTGAACATGAAGGCAGAGACCTACCAGCCAAAGAAAACAAAGAGTGCCAGAAGCTAGGGAAGAGTCATAGAAGGAAGAATACCAAAGAGTGCCAGAAGCTGGGGAAGAGTTATAGAATAGCTTCTTCCTCCAAGCCCCAGGAAGGAACTAACCCTGCTGACACCTTGATCTTGGACTACTAGTTCCCAGGACCATGACACACTAGATTTCTATTGATTGAGCCAGTAAAAAGTAAAAAAACAAAAACCTTCGCATGAGCTTCCTTAATGCTGCCATTTTCCCTTTCCTTGATTCTTTTCTTTCTTTCTTTTCCTCTTTGATTCTTTTGCCCCTTAAGCCTGTCTGCTTTTTTTCAACTGTCTTCCCAACAGCTTCCCTATCCCTGGAACTTTTACTTATCCATGCATCAT